>NC_134238.1:93858875-103858875 GCF_965152275.1 Natator depressus | reverse complement strand
CTGACTAGAAAAGTTTTAAACAAATAAATATAAAGATACTGTTCGACTATGTTTGGGGGTGTATATTTCATCTGTAGAGCCCATGCTATGATATAAATAATACATTTTTTAAAATGAACCTGCAGGTGGTCCTAGAGCTAATGCAACTGAATGGGAAATAATACATTTTAAAACTCTCGATTTTCTGGGAAGCATGCACTGTGTAATACTCTGATTCTGCAAACGTTTCTGTGCGTCCTTAACTTTATAACCATGAGCAGTCCCATTGCTCACAGTACTAAAGTTAAGAATGCATATAAATGTTTGCAGGATCAGAACTTAACATCTCTTGTGTTAAGATAGGGAGACATACAGGTTTTTTTCTGGCTATTTTAAAGAAAATATTTTTGAATATTCAATTGGTAAAAAGTGTGATGGAAATGAAGAAGGCAGAATGGTGGAACAAAAAGAAACACGGTCATTCTTTCTTTGATTAATGCATAAGGGCTATTTTTCTGCCCATTTTGGCTTTCTGTATTGTGTATTGCAAATGTGTATTGTTGATGATTTATGTCAGTATGTAAGCTGAAGTTTTGAGGGTTCCCCCCATGGCCTATGAGGGTTCCCCACTTTATCATACTTTGTAATTAGGGAATCTGTAATGTTTTGATAATACAGTAAAAAAAAATAAGCAGAACATGTGTAATCTTTATTTCCAAGAGCATTGTATACTTACTATTTGTTAAAGAAAACCTGCTTGTTACTGGGCCCTGATGTAACAAATTACAGCATATGTTGCAATTGTACAGTCTAACTTGCCAAAGAAATGGCTGCTATGATACAGTACATAGTTGAGTTTATGTAAGGTAATATTTGTAGCAAGTTGCCAGCTTCATCAGCTGAACAGTTTTCCCCACCAGTTTAAGATAGCTGCACTGTACTGTAAATAGCTTTATATTTTGAAATTGTAAATGTGATGCTGCAGATACTTGTTTGCTATCTGCTCTAGCAAAAAGGAAAGGTTTTCTCTGTTACTACATTGCTAATTTGATACATTAGTCTCTCAAATATGAGATGAGATGAGTTTCATTGTGCAACATTCACAAGGCAGTAAATTTCATGGATTATGGATTCCATGACACCCCTTTTCACAGAAACACCTGTGACCATGACCTTTTATCATTAATACCCCCAGTAGAAGGGTGTTGGTGCCACAAGCTGATTGCCAGGATGCTAAGAGACTGGCTCAGGATGAGCACTCCCCTAAAACATCATTAGAAAGGTGGAATGGACATTTTTTAAAAAATATGATGAATGAATCATAGATCTAATATGAATCTATTTTTTTAATTTCAATTATATTTTCAAAGTTTTACATCAAAACAAGGGTATTATTGAGTTTTTAAAAGGTTGACAAATCACCCTAAAGAGTTGGAAATGGACCGAGCCCTGATTCAGCAAGGCACTTAAGCATGTGTATAATTTTAAGCAAGTGAGTAGTTCCATTAAAAATAATAATACCTAGCTTTTATATGTAGTGCTTTCCATCAGTAGATCTCATAAACATAAAGTTAAGTACCTTGTTGAATCGAAAATTGAATTTTAGCATAGGATTTTTTAAAAAATGTATATATTTCAAAACTATGCACTTTGAAATAAGAACAATAATGCAGATGAAACCCAAAGAAAGCTTCATGGAATCCATAAATGTATACATATTTTTAATAAAATTTGCCATGACTCACCTGTAATTTCCCCTCCATTCCCTGGACTTGACAATGACACACTGATGGCTCTAAATGTACTGGTGTATTATATGTTATAGCCTTCTAACATGTCCATTTAATTGTGCTTTTCTGTTAACAGGGTTAAAACAGGATTTTAACAGGCCTATTACTTTTTTCAGCTTCCGATGTTGGCCATTTCACATTTCTAGTGACCAAAGAACGCCTGAAAATGTGGCACTGCAGCAAACAAAGGCCAAACTGGGTCACAACACTATTTTCCTGTGAATCTGATCATTTTCAGTCTCTTTCCAAACTCTGAAGGCCGTAGATTACTCCTGAGCAAAGAATGTTTAAAACATAAAACAACTGAATGAATGTTTACAGGTAACCAACAGAGGAAAAAAGAATACATTTTAAAAGTAATTAAATAGAATTTATTTAATATATTATTCCTGAAACCAGTGTTTCATGTAAAATATGTGACTCTTGGGTAAATTCGAATAAGGCTCAATCCTGACCACCTTATCCAAGCAAAGCTTCCATACTAAGTAAGTAGCTAGAGTGGACATGTGGACAAGTAACAGTATGCCAGTATAACAGTATAGAGTGGACATGTGGACAAGTAACAGTATACCACTTACAACCCCAAACCAATGGAGAGGAACAGTTAAATTCCAGATTACAGCTGGTCTCAGTGAGAAAAACATTAGATGCTAATATACCAGTTTACTGGATATTTTTCAGTGGTGGTTTTTAATATGCCATGTAGGACAAAACAGGGCTAAATAATTATATTGTTTCCCTTCTTGTTCAGTTTTTCTTGAGCTATCTGTGATATGTTTTCTTTTTTCTTAATAATTTTCATTTTATTTTAAAGAACACAATCCACCAAAAAGAATAAATACATTTATATTCTGAAAAATGAATCTGTTTTGTATTGGTATATACAATAGTGTAAACGGTTTAAATATTCAAATGAAAAAGAATACAGCTTTGCACTAGGTTTTGTTGCCACCATCACTGAGATCATTGTGGGAAAGGAACTCTGACAATGAATTTGATCATAAAGATATAGGCAGTCTGCCAAGAAATATTGGCATGCCGTTTATACTAACTCAGCACAAGCATGTGAGATCACCTTCTGTTTGGAAACCTATAAAATATATTAATGTGTTTGTGGTCTGTATACATACAGACACTGTAGTCATCAGCTGATGTATATGCATGTAACACTACGGAGACAACTCACAGCTTTGGACTCCAAGATAATGGGCAAATCCTGACCTCACTGAAGTGAGTGGAAGTTTTTCAACTGACTTCAGTGGAGCCAGTATTTCAATGGCGCCCCAATGTATTTATCCAGTGAGCTAAAGAAGCACTTCCACTAGCTCAGGGCCTGATTCAAGACAGTTTCTCTAGTCAAGACAGCACTTAATCTCATGGACATCAGTGGGAGCATCTGCTCAAAAATTAAGTACACATTAAATGCTAGCCTGAATACGGATGATTTGAGCATGTGCTTAAGTGTTGTCCTGAATTGAAGTCTCAGTATGCACTAGCTGAGGGAGCTGATATGGTATGTATAGGTGTCTTTGACATATTCCATCCAATACAAACTAATAAAAGGGCTCATATATACAGGGTTACTCAGGAAAGTTAATCCAAATTAACTAAAGGTGTGAATTAAAATTGGATTAAAATACATTAAAATGTATGTGTATGCTCTTGTTCTGAATTAAAGTGGCCTTCAGTTAATTCATTTTGGAAGTGAAATAAAATAAACCCAGCAGTTCTCAACTAGGGGTCCAGGGTCCTCTGGGGGGCCGTGAGCAGGTTTCAGGGGGTCCACCAAGCAGGGCCAGCATTCGACTCACTGGGGCCCAGGGCAGAAAGCCAATGCCCCACCATGTGGGGCAGAAGTCCAGGGCCCTGAGCCCCCCACCACCCAGGGCTAAAGCCGAAGACTGAGCAACTTAGTTTCCTGGGGCTCCCTGTGGTGTGGGGCCCCAGGCAATTGCTGTGCTTGCTACCCCCTAACTCTGGTCCTGAATTTCATATGCAGGACAACATATGTTCTGGCACAGGTGGGCCGAGGAATTTGAGGGGGCCTCAGAAAGAAAAAGGTTGAGAACTCCTGAATTAAGCTACATTGAATTAAGGTCACTTTAATTCAGAATGAGAGCATCCACAAAGGGATTTAACATGGTTTAACTAAACCCAAATACTAATAATACAATATAAATTACAAAACTAGATCCTTAACTTTATTTCAACACATTTGTGGTGTAATTGTCCTTCTGTGGTTTGTTTTAGTTTTGTTTTTTGATAAGAAGCATATTTGTTAGAGTTATGAGTTAATGTTGATGGGTAAAAATTTCAAAAGCACGTGAGTGACTTAAAAGCCTAACTCCCATTTTCAGCAGGGATTTAGACCCCTGGGAGTACAAGTTTCATTACCTTTGAAATTGGACTTGGGTTCCTAAATCACTTAGGCTCTTTTGAAAAATTTAGCAAGAACTATGTTTGGTAAATATGCCCAGATAGCTATTTGAATTGTTTTAAGATCCCTTTTACTTCTGCCAGAATGTGTCATGATTTGAGCTCAGATTAAGTTAGGCTGCACTTCCCTTCTGTTACCCTTCAGCTATATGCTAAATCCCACTTGGCCTCTTGCTTCCCAGGCTGGTAGAGGCTTAGAGTTTATACTTATGAAGACAGGGTGCTCATTGACTTGGAGAAAGAAGATCACCTTCGGGCTTGTCTACACTACTGCGTGGGGTCAATCATGAATAGCATAGCTGAAGTTGATGTATTTAGATCTATTTACCGCTGTGTCTTCACTGCAGTAAGTCGAAAGCTGACGCCCTCTCTTCGATTCCTCCTGCACTCCTTGTTCTGGTGGAGTACTGCAATCGACGGGAAAGCACTCTATCCAGCCTCTTTTGCAAAACACTGCAGCATTAGGCCTTAAAAGGGGAGGTTTGTTTCACAGTAGGACTGTGAATGGAGAGATGACCATTGCTGGTTTGTGTCAATTTTATATTAAATGTTCGTTTGCGCTCTTTGCATTTTTGTTTTTATGTATTTTAAAGAAGAGAATATCTGGGATAAGCTTTCCTAATTTTCATGAGGTGGAAAGCAAACTTCTTCATATGCTACTCCAAGCAATTCCAACTATTCTAGGAGCAAGACAATACTGTAATCAAAATAAGGGTAGTTCAGAATATTAAGGAATCTTGGATGTTAACTGACTGTTAGAGAACTAATGATTTATAATACCAACAAATGTATCACATCCCCAAGAAATTCACTGTGACACACTGTCGAGTAATTAACATATGGTGTGATTCATTGCATAGAAGTTTAATTGATAATCCACATCTTAAATGAGAAAAGTCAATATTGCAATGTGCACTATCCAAAAGCACTTTTGCAAACCTACATTCAAGCCCTCTTGTTGTGACCTGATTGTGAGCCAAAAAAAATGCATACAGTTTGCATGTGAATAGGACAGTCAGAAGACAATAGAGCTGTGACTATGAGAACAGAATGAAAGTCCTGGACATTGTGGAAATTGTCAAAAATGAAAAAATTGGCAGTAGGTTTGAATGCGTGACCAGAATAGATGATGATTGTTCAGTGTGACTAATAACAGAATAGCAACCAAGGAGCACAAAATATAATGATGGAGAAAGAAGACAAGATGGATGATCGGTGAGGGGAAAAGACAGGTTAGAGCACTGTGATAATGGATACAGAATAAAAACATTCCAAGAAATTCTGGGAGAAGAGCAGTGCAGGACAGGTAGAATTTGGATCACATCTTTATCCAGCAGTGTATACCAAAGTTCTATCTGTCCTCCTTCCCCTTTTTTTACACCACTTTCTTTTCCTTTTTTGAACATTTCATTCTTAACTTCTCCACATAAAACTGTCATTCAGCAAAGTAAGGTCTCAAAGAAACTGAGAGGCAGTGTCAACTGATGCAAGACACTGTCAAAAGGACCTAAGTTTATATTATGATTAAAAATGTGGCTGGAGTGGTCTTGGACTGTAAAGATCATTTTAAAAGATTGGGTTATCTGTCTAAATTTCATCATTACAGAACTTCTAGGAATCTAAATTACAACAAGAATGCCTCTTTTCAGATCTATATCTTCTTTTTCCTAAAAAATAATAATTGGGATTTGCCAATTAGTTATGCTAACAACATTAGAATTCAGAAAAAGTGAACAAATAATATTACTGTAACATTCAAAAAAGAATCTTAATGAAATTTGAAGCAATATTTCAGATTAAAATTCAAAGTAATTACAGCATATTAGAACTAGGGCTGTCAAGCGATTAAAAAAATTAATCACGATTAATTGAGCGATTAAAAAAACTCACGATTAATCATGTGATTAATTTCACTGTTAAATAATAGAATACCATTTATTTAAATATTTTTGGATGTTTTCTACATTTTCAAATATATTGATTTCAATTACAACTCAGAGTACAAAGTGTACAGTGCTCACTTTATATTTTTATTACAAATATTTGCATTCAAAAATAAAATGATGTAAAACTTTATAACCTACAAGTCCACTCAGTCCTACTTCAGCCAATCGCTCAGACAAGCAAGTTTGGTTACAATTTGCAGGAGATAATGCTGCCCACTACTTTTTTACAATGTCACCTGAAAGTGAGAACAGGCATTTGCATGGCACTGTTGTAGCCAGCATCACAAGATATTTACGTGCCAGATGCACTAAAGATTCATATGTCCCTTCATGCTTTAACCATCATTCTAGAGGACATGAGTCCATGCCGACAATGGGTTCTGCTCGATAACCATCCAAAGCAGAGCGGACAGACGCATGTTCATTTTCATCATCTGAATCAGATACCACCAGCAGAAGGTTGATTTTCTTTTTTGGTGGTTTGCGTTCTGCAGTTTCCGCATTGGGGTGTTGTTCTTTTAAGACTTCTGAAAGCATGCTGTCCCTCTCAGATTTTGGAGGGCACTTTAGATTCTTAAACCTTGGGTTGAGTGCTGCAGCTATCTTTAGAAATCTCACATTGGTACCTTCTTTGCGTTTTGTCAAATCTGCAGTGAAAGTGTTCTTAAAACGAACATGTGCTGGGTCATCATCCGAGACTGCTATAACATGAAATATGTGACAAAATGCAGGTAAAACAGAACACGAGACATACAATTTTCCCCCAAGGAGTTCAGTCACAAATTTAATTAACACATTATTTTTTAATGAGCATCATCAGCATGGAAGCATGTCCTCTGGAATGGTGGCCGAAGCATGAAGGGGCGTAAGAATCTTTAGCATATCTGGCACGTAAATACCTTGCAATGCTGGCTACAAAAGTGCCATGTGAATGCTCTGTTCTCACTTTTAGGTGACATTGTAAATAAGAAGCAGGCAGCAATATCTCCTGTAAATGTAAACAAACTTGTTTGTCTTAGCAATTGGCTGAACAAGAAGTAGGACTGAATGGACTTGTAGGCTCTAAAGTTTTACATTGTTTTGTTTTTGAGTGCAGTTATGTAACAAAAAAAATCTACATTTGTAAGTTACACTTTCTCAATAAAGAGATTGCACTACAGTACTTGTATGAGGTGAATTGAAAAATACTATTTCTTTTGTTTATCATTTTTACAGTGCAAATATTTGTAATAAACATAACATAAAGTGAGCACTGTACACTTTGTATTCTGTGTTGTACTAGAAATCAATATATTTGAAAATGTAGAAAAACATCAAAAATATTTAATAAATTTCAATTGGTAGTCTATTGTTTAACAGTGCGATTAATTGTGATTATTCTTTTTATTTGCAGGTGGGTTTTTTTTAGTTAATTGTGTGAGTTAATTGCGATTAATCAACAGCCCTAATTAGAACCGAAGGTCTAATATGTTATTTCTTCCTTTCAATCACTTTGAATTGATTTTTTTTTTCAAATTTGAAAGATGTTTCAAGTGACCCTGAAATGGTTTCGTACCAAAAACTGTGGAGCAGGGGTAAAACTATTGGGATTCCTTGCAGTCCTTAACAGCCAAGATTCACAATGGATGGATATTTACCACTTGAAGAAATTTTTGGCACAATATCTCTCTTCCAGTCCTTCTATTTCTCTTCTGCCAGATGGTGTCGGCAGTAAGAAGGGCCAGGTTCAATATCTAGGGGTTCCTTTTAGCACTACAAACCAGAACTGGCCTGAGCCCCTACCCAGTGATCTGGTAAAACTAAACTCCATGCCAGGCACCTCAAAGAGGCTATCCTTCCCCATCTGCAAACACTGAAACGGCCTACAACAAAAGAAGAGAGAAGTTGGGTAAGGTAATATCTTTTATTGGACCAACTGCTCCTGGTGAGAGAGGGAAGCTTTCTAGCCACACCGAGCTCTGAAGAAGAGCGTGTCTCTCTCACCAGCAGCAGTTGGTCCAATAAAAGATATTACCTCACCCACCTGTTTTTCTAGTATCCTGGGACTGACACAGCTATAACTACACTGCATATAACAAAATAGAACTTTTATTAGAAGGGAGAGGGATCTCAGCAGGAATTTGGGGAAATGCCTCAACAATGATTCAAAAAGCATGCAGACTGCACAGTATGTTGGGCAGTTTCCTTTGCCTCGGTTTCCCAACTTGCAGAGTGAAAGTCCAGTGGACAAATGTCGCTTTCACAGGCCACTTCCCTTTCCCTCTGCTGCATCACACTCACAATTGGTTGTCCAAAGTCATCAAAGTCTTAGAATTCAGGGCTGTGTTCATCTCCCATGCCTGAAAAGGGGGGTGGGGGTGGGGGTAGGGGTGGGGGCCCAACAATGTTTGTTTTTCTGCCCCCGCCCACTATCTCTGCTCCTGCTTTCAGCTCACTGCTACTGTTCACCCCTGCTGCTGACACTGCTTGCTGCCTTTGTGATGCTGTGATCTGAGGTTCCACCACTGAGCCCAGTTCTTAGTGATTTCAGCTCTTAGTTATGTCACCAGGTTGCAGGGAACTTCACTGCTACTGCAGCCTCTGCCCTTCATGGCCACCTTTGGCTGTGCTCTGCTCACTGCTGCCTCTCCTGGCTGGTCTTACATTCTGAGGTTCCACTACCGTTGTGTCTACCTGACAATAAGGATAACCTCTCAGTACCTCTGCATTCACTAATGTGAATTTTAACCTCAAACACCCACTTTTTATTTTTTTTTTTTGCAAAGCAGGTCGATCTAGGTATAGTCGATGTGTTTATGCAAATATAGTCTGCTCCTGAGGTCTTTTCCCCCGTTCAGATGCCAGGGAAGAGTTCATTCAGACCCTGCTTATGCTTCCCTTGCCCCTTTTCTCACTCTCTTCCTCCTGTCCTGTGTTTTGTTCTCCACCTTCTGCCCCTGAAACTGCTCCTCCTATCTTTCTTTTTATTCTCAGAAGTAAGAACAGAGTAAAAAGCAGAGTTTTGGGGAATATTGTGGCTAGCCTCAGCCCTATCCCAGAGATGGTCCCCTCACACTTTGTTGCCTGATCCACAGCCCATTGAAATCAATGGGAGTCTGTATTTAGACTTCAGTGGGCTTTGGATCACACCTCATATGCAGACACATCTGTGTAAATTCTCCTTTGGGCCTATAAACTATTATATTTTGTTCTGTTCTATTCTTTGTAGGTTCTTAAACCACACTCCTCATCATAGTATTTGAGGGTCTTCCAGCAGTGCATCACATGACATGACTAACATCTGCCAGGTGCTGTTGGTTCTCTTATCCTCTCCCGAGGGGGAGAAGTGTTTGCAGCGGAGTGTTTTATTTTGGGAGGGTTGATTTTTTTGTTTTTTGTTTTTTAATATATCTGCATGTTGCTGTGAATTTGTTAGGGAAGGCAAGTGAGACAAATGTGCTTTGTGCTTGGAGCAGTTGGCGAGGTTTGTGATGGTGCTTAGTTCCTCTGGGAATTCATTTCCCCCCCCACCACCACCACTACCCCCCCCCATTGGTTCACATGGTAAATCAGTAGTGCCATTAGCTGTTACCTTGTTGCAAAGAGTGGTGGAGCTAGCAGCTTTGTTTTATATTCTGCTCTACTCAGTATTCCACAGTGACACGGCAATGCTTTGACCAATGACGATATTAGAGTCTCAGAGCTGTAGCTCCCATTTAGACTCTTGAGGTTTGCCTGACTTAGCTGAAAACTAATTTCAAGCAAGAGTCTCCTATATTATTTAAAAAGAGAAAGAGAGAGAAAGGAGAAGAAGAAGAAAACCATGGGAAAATCCAACAGTTTTCCTCTTATTCTCATTCAACGTTAGCATAACAGAACCACAACCCTGACTGGGGCCTCTGAATGTTACTATAATGCTAATATTAAAAACATACAAATAAAGTTGCTCAGCAAGGAAGAGCAATTTTTATCTTTAAACTCATGATGCAAAAAATATACAAGGTTCAGAGTTTGTAATCTGGGACCCGGAAAAGGAAAATATGAACGCTTCAGTGATTAGTGCTAACAGTTTACGTAGCTAAATTGATATTTACTACAAATGTATTTTATATCCTCAGAGATTGCCAGTCTCCCCATGCCTGATGTGGATCTCCCTCATTATCAAAAACTGTTGGGAGGGGGAAGGGGTTGACAGGGCATTCACTGGGAGGGCTTTGAGACTTTGGCACTTGGCCCTCACCTCTTCCAGTCTGAAATAGCCCAAATCCGGTGACTTTCCAGTTACACTGCAAAAGACTGCTATTTAATAGGGTCTCTGAGCTTCCGACATTATGAAGAGGGTAGCTGGCTAGCTGCACATACCAAAGAAACCAACCATTTTTTAAAATCTAACCCCAACTATTACAATAGTCTAATTTTTCTAACTGTGATGCCTCAGGGAAGGCCTGACTCAAGTCACACAGAAAAAAGAAACAGTTTTTTTAAAATTTCCCTAATCTGGTCTTCCTCTCTCTTCATAATTTAGCAAATGGCTCATTTTCTCTGCATGAGAGACTCAAAGGCTCAGCCATCAAGCCCTTCCCTTCTTTATTGCAGCTATTTTCTTCCAATCAGGAACCAGAAACAATATCACACAATGAAAATGACTGGTCACACAATGGTAATAGCGAACTCATGTTGGGAATACAGATGCTGCAACCCACAGCCAGATATTTGCATAAAGTCTTTGGCAGACTATAATAAATAATAATCATTTGTAAAAATAAAAATATGTTCATGAACATTTCACAAACAGGAAAAAGGCTATAATTCAGTGAATAAGTGGTTCTAATTGTTTGTCCAGCTCAATCTCGAGATTTTGTTGAGATGAGGATAATTCAGCATTTAGCTCAGAAACAATACAGGAATCCCTACAGACTTCTTGTTTATTTAACCCCCATTATCTTGCAGCTGGCAGTACATTTATACAGTTGATAGTCTCTTTTTTTCTTACGTGCATGCTCATACTGCCCCATCTGATTGGCAATCCATACTCCAAGTCCTCTGGCTTCTTCAATCAGAAATAGCTGTAAGCACAGTATTCACCTTCACTTATCTCTTGCATAATGCATTTATTATGGTTTGCTGCTTGATATGGGGAATTTAGTTGCATATATTTAAGAAGTAATTGTTGTTGGTTCCGCTTAACTGAATAGCAGAGCTCTGTTATTCTAATGGAAAAGTCCCTTTTGTTTTGTAAAATATAAATGTAAAATTATCCTCTGGGATTTCTTCAGAGAGAGTTTTAATATTCTCCAGTGTGCCACTGAAATTTCTAGAATCCTATTATTATCTTCAGATATACTTTAGAAATACTGTATTATTGTCCATCAGATTACTTTGAAAGTCCTTCAGGAATACTAAAGAAAACCTTAAAATATTGCCAAATAACTTAATTAGCCTGGAAGGATTTCAATAGTAATCTAAAACAAACTAATTCTGAAAAATATTGCTAGGAATTTTAAAGGATTTTACAATAGCCTGGAGGGTTTGGAATGTGAGCTTTTGAGTTGTTTAACCTCTACCAAAAAGTTCATGATGAAGGTAGTACGTTCACAATGGAATCCCCATATTTTCTGTACTCAATGCTATGATGTTAATATTTTGTTGTGAAAAATTTTCAATATAATTTATATCTTCCAATGGAAAATATGTGCACATATGTACATGTAATATTTTTCCAAATAGCTCTCCATGCTTTTTTCCCCCTATTTGTTGTAATGAGTGAATATTTCTAATACAGTCACATACTTTCTCTGCCAACTGGGAAATTGCAATACTGAATTCTACATGTTAGAAACCTTGCCAGACACCAATAAGTTATATGCAGATGTCTTGCATAAACAAAATTATGCTAACAGTTGGGTTTCTTATTTTGTGAATATTTCTGCTTGGGAAGGTTGAGTCTAATAGATACTGGAAACTGAAACCTTCTGTTAAACCAGAGGGCAGAGTTGATGCAACTGGCTTCAGTTCATGCCTTGCTCACACTGCCCTGGCAAATGTACTCAACCTTCCACTGTAAGGACATTCTTGAGGGCAATGAGAATGAATTCCTGGTTCTGTGGTGCGTACAATTTACACACACACAACTGAGTTTATAAATTGCCAAGGAGACCATTTAATGCAGTATTACCTGCAAATTCTGGCACTTTGACAAAATCAATTGTGTTGTGAAGTAGGCAATCTGCACTGAATGCAATGTCACATAATGGCATCAAGGTAGAATATTTGCGAGCAGAGTCTACAACTGAGAGAACTGTTTCCACCTTTACAGGGATTCAGTAATTTGGAATATTTTACATCATGATTTTTTTTAAAATCCGTATTTATGTGCCTAAATAGGTGGCTTTATTTTCAAAATGACAAGCACCTTGAAACTCCCATTGACTTCAGTTGCTCAAATATTTGAAAATCTGGCCAGTTATTGAAGTGCCTAAAAATGGGTTTAGGAGCCTAACTTTAGGCACCCACTTTTGAAAAACCTTGTCCTTTATTCATTCAAGAGCCATCCACAACTCTTCAGTGTTATCCTATAACATTTGATCTCTCCTCCTTTTTTCATTGCTAAGCACATTTATATTCTTCTGCTTTGTGCCAAAGTCTACCATCAAATGTGGCCAAGTGGAGAGCTGTGTATATATAACATTTGGCTCTTCGTACAGTATGACTGAACATATGAAGGACCCTAATTTTCTTCAGCCTCTTTGTTACTGTTTTGGCTGTGCAATGTGTTTCTAGGTTGGTAATCAGGCTACAACTGGGACTGTGAGTTGCTAATGGTCACTGACAGAGCCTGGGCCATTCTTTTGTCAAAAGTCCTTAGGGAGAACCAGAAATAGACACCTTCTCCTAAAATAAAACTTGGGGGATAAATATTCAATTATAACTCCAAGGTTAATCTCTAATATTTTGCATTCCACACCTTTCTTGCCCTCCCATCTCCTCTGCAAACTAAGTCAGCCAGTCCTAAGGCTGATGCTAAGCAAAGAGCCAGTATCTAAGCTTAGTGATATTAGAGTCTGATTTATTGCTTATTTCTTTTCCTTTCCCCTCCTGTTTATTTGGAGTTGCAGGGAGTTGATACCTGTGCGGGGAGTGAGAGAGACAGCACTACTGCTTTTGTAATTTTCTAGCAGTCTACAGTGTGTGGGATGTTCCAGTTCTATTGTGATTGTTCTCTTTGATTATTATTTTCCTCATTGTACATTGTGTAGTATTGTTCACATCACTGAGCATCAGCCATTCTTGCTAAGTGAGTGTAATGTTTCCTTTTGAAACATATGTACAGTTACTCTTAAAAAAAACCCTAAGACCTAAGGCAGTGTGCAGTGTTACTTTACAGCACTATGTACAGGTACTATATACTATATTTGCAGAAATTACTAACTTCTTTTTGCAATTTTACAATTGTACTTTTAAAAATTTGCCCCTTGATTCATTTGTTTCTTTAGAAAACAAATGAATCAAGATCCTGTTAATCTATATTCAACATTTAGAAATCTAAACCTTATTCAAAAATGTTACAGCTCCTTATATGTGCTGACTAGACTACCTCTATTGTACATGGATAAACATCTGAAGATGCTAAACATTATTCATGACTGTTTCTCCACATAAATGTTTTATTCTAGAAGACAAACATCTCTAATTAAGAGATTTATCCCCATAACTCACCACCTTGTCTTTGCTCATGCTGGGAGGTCAGCACCTCGTATTCTTGACATCTTAATTTATGGTTGTGTGAAAGACAGAGTATTTGTATAGGATTTCCACTGTAATTCAGCATTATCTCAAAATGCTATTGACACCGAGAAGTCTAATATATTTGAGACATTTTTTACAATGGAAAGCCTGCTGCAGAGGCCCTGCACAGTTTAAATGCACACGTTATACAGCAGGAACAAAGACAGTGGGGTAGGAACGAGAGAAGATCTTTACTTGAGATGTGGATGTGGAGCAATGCTGTTCTTTGTCAGGGAAATTGTATATAATTCTGGAATGATGGCTTCTTTACTTCTTAGAAGTATGGGAGTCCCTCACTTCAAACAGTGGCTCAGAGGGAATGCTCTTCAGAGCGTTTGTCCCTCCGCACTACTACCCAATGACACTCGGCCTGAGCTGGTTGGGAATTTTTTGTTGGAAAATGCCAATTCATTTAACCTGAAATGTTTCACAGAAACCTATCAGGTTCTATGAACTTTCATTGGAAACTTGCCTCATTTAGTGCCAGCCTGTCTCATTTACTGGCAGGCTTCTGGGGACCCCGGATTCATATGGTCCATGGCTCTGGGAGTCTGGCAGCACTGGAAGCCCTGAAATCACCAGTTTTTGACAGGGCCTTCAGAGTCTAGGTTCCATGATGTGTAGCAGGATCCTAGAAGCCCTACCATTGAGCCAAGAGCCTGGTACAGGCTTCTGGTATCTTCAGCTCCAGGGCAGTCCTTCTGTGCAAACTGCCCCGGCCATGGGCCCCAGTGTTTCTGGACTCCTCGGCTAGCTGGCTCACTGGGCTGTCCGACTCTGGTGGTAGCTGGCTCACTGGGCTGTGGGAATTGGGCAGCCCTGGGAGCCAGCTGGCCCAGGAGTCTGGAAGCTCTGGGTGGGAAGCTTAGGGCAGTCTGCATGGTGGACCTGCCCTGGAGTGACAGGCCCTTGAAGCCATGGCAGCTGTTGAGTGAAACTGACATGATGCTTCTCAGTTTCACTTTTGTCCATCACTGGTGCTGCAATGCTGAAGCTGAGCCAGGAAGTATGTTTTATTTCAGAAAAAACAGTTGTCAGTGTTTCTGTAATGAAAATTTGCAGAATTACCAGTTCTCAGGAAATTTCTAAAAATTTCCTTTAACTCCAAATCAAACAGAAACCAAATTTCAAAAATCAAAATTTCTTGTGAACCAGAAAGCCAGTTCTACATCTGATAACCCCACTATCTAAAAAGCTCCCTAAAATCATAGACATAGTCTCTCTATCAAAATGCATAAGGGCTTCAGAATGGTTTCTTGAGGCATCGTCTCTGTTTTTTTGTGTCTTAGAAGGCAAATGACAAAGGCCTATCTTAGACTTTAAATGGTTGAACCAATGAATCCTCCAAATCCACTTCAAAGTAAAATAAACAAAAATCAGTAACCTTAAACATCTTGGACCTTCAGAATGATTATATGCACAGGCTATTTGCAAGATCTCAATAGCAGTGTCTTAGCTTCACCCTCAGCTCATATCCATCCTCCTATCACTTGGTGATCATAGAATCATAGAATATCAGGGTTGGAAGAGACCTCAGGAGGTCATCTAGTCCAACCCCCTGCTCAAAGCAGGACCAATCCCCCACTAAATCATCCCAGCCAGGGCTTTGTCAAGCCTGAGCTTAAAAACTTCTAAGGAAGGAGATTCCACCACCTCCCTAGGTAACGCATTCCAGTGTTTCACCACCCTCCTAGTGAAAAAGATTTTCCTAATATCCAACCTAAATCTCCCACACTGCAACTTGAGACCATTACTCCTTGTTCTGTCATCTGCTACCACTGAGAACAGTCTAGATCCATCCTCTTTGGAACCCCCTTTCAGGTAGTTGAAAGCAGCTATCAAATTCCCCCTCATTCTTCTCTTCCGCAGACTAAACAATCCCAGTTCCCTCAGCCTCTCCTCATAAGTCATGTGTTCCAGTCCCCTAATCATTTTTGTTGCCCTCCGCTGGACTCTCCCCAATTTCTCCACATCCTTCTTGTAGTGTGGGGCCCAAAACTGGACACAGTACTCCAGATGAGGCCTCACCAATGTCGAATCAATCTGTCAATCTGCTTCACAACTACATTGACTGTTTTAGCCAATATGATATGGTAGTAGCTATGCCACTGAGGAGAGCAGCTTCCAGCAGGGCTTTTATCAGTGAGAGATATAAGCCTTGTCAGACATTTTAGTTTGTACATTAAGATGTTTGATACATACAATAATGATCAGTGAAGATAGCCCCTCCATCAATAGATGGTGTGTATCTTTATCTAAGTCTTGTCTATACCGCAGCACAGTTTGGACAATGGGGATAATGTAGAGTGTATGTAGTGTGTAGATAATGTAGAGTGTAGTGATAATGTAGAGATAATGAATTGTAGAGTGTGCTAACATGTTATGCTCTAACTGCCCTATGTAGACCTTGCCAGCACCAACTAAAAGGTACCTATTTCAGTTTGATGTAGTCCTGTTTCAAACAGATTTTCTACTGAAAGTCTTTGCAAAGTCACTCTAAAGATTTCCAAACATATCTTATTAAAATTAAGCACACTGTCCTTATATGCTAACTAATAAAGTGGTGGTGGTGGTGGTGTTGTTATGGCAAATCAGTGAACTAGGCTTCCTGGATTGAAATCTCTACTAAATTAGCATAGTATATGATAAATATACAAAACATTGTAAATAACATTTTTTCAGTTTCATTCTAAATTAGCTGAATAAATTCCATGTGCAGTGATGGTCCAGAAAAGTAAATAAGATGTAAAGCTGTATTAAGAAAGGAACAGAGAACAACACGGAATCATTACCTAAACCTAAATTGATGGTTTACCCTGACATTGAATACTATGTGCAAATTCATGGTACCCATTTTTAAAAGGATGTAGCAGCAAAAAGAAGAAAGTCCAGACAAAGCAGAAATAATTAGAGGCATGCAAAGAATTCTGTATGACAGAAGATTTAAAAGTTTAGGAATATTGGGTGACTTTTAATCCTGGGACACTTAGGCACTTTTTAAAATCCCACCTATTTAAGTAGAGTTAAGACAAAATAAGAAATGACATGATGAAAGGTACATAAATAATGAATGGTATAGATAGGGTCATCTGGACACTCCTACTTACCCTTACACAATTCAAGAATAAGAGGATATCCAATTAAAAGGCAACAACTTTTAAAACGAAATATTTTTATGCATCATGCAAAATTTAACTCATAGAATTTGCTTCTACAAGATCGTATTAAGTCAAAGAGCCCATTCACATTTAAAAAGGATTAGACATTTATATGAAGAATAAGACTATCTGCAGTTTTAAAAGTTCAGATGCAAATTTCTAAGCAATAGTTGAAGACATACAACAACTACTCACTTCAAAGGTTTAGAAAGAAACTTCTTATTTAATTCTCCATTATAGGATTTTACACCTCTCTTTGAGGTAGCGGGTACTGGCCACTATCAGAGAGATACAGTCAGACTAGATTGACCATTGCTCCAATTTGCTGTGGACATTGCTAAATTCTTTATACCCCCAGTTTTCACTCTTCAGGTACCTTTATCAGATTGTTTTATCATTTTTTAACTTTTCTTTAATATTCATAAAATACATACCATTTTGGAAAATATGAAGCAGCAAAGAAGTAGTAAAACAGCCTATGAATACACCTAGGAAAGACATAATACCTTGGGATTTACTGACATTGCTGTAAATTTTGAAGCACTTGATTCTTAGCTATTACAAATAAAAGTTCAGCATACTTATCATGTCTACAAATAAGATCCACATTGGATATTATTTCTTGCAGGTATTTTGTGACTCCCATATAGTAATTTCTGTTTTGGTAGAACCTTTAAATGAGTAAATATCCTAACACACAAACTCTATCCAGCATCTAAAAACAAATGAGACTGGGTGGCAGAATTAGGGACATATTCATGGTAAAAATGAGTGTTTATTTAAAACAATGCTGGGAGCACATCTTTCTCTTCCGTTCACACAAATCAAATTCTCGGAAGGCATTACTGAAAGACTGAATAAAGCAAAGCTCTCTGATTCAGCAAGATGTTGGTGATTTAAATGTTCCCCTTCAAATCTTTGGTACATCCTGTGGTGCTGTTGGAAAATTACCCCCGCTGCTTCCCAGTTGGGAACAAGTAGGCAGCATGCTAAGAAAAGTATATGCCTTTCAAATCAACCCAAACGTAACAGGGTTGTGGACTTTTCCTGTTGTCCCACTCTATTGGCAAGTGTTGGAATCCAGCAAGGAACTGTAGGTTAATTATTACTGCCACATCAGGGTGAGAGTGGCTCATTAGACTCCACCCCAAATAAAAGAGAGGTGGGAGAAGCCATGTGCCAGAGAGAGCGAGGCCAGACAGACCTTGGGAAAAGGACTCCTAAGAGCAGGCAAGCTTCAGGAGAAGACATAGGCTGGTGTTCAGGGATTAGTGCTCTTTTGGAATTACCTTTTTGTTAGGAAAAGGAGTACTTGTGGCACCTTAGAGACTAACAAATTTATTTGAGCATAAGCTTTCGTGAGCTACAGCTCACTTCATCAGAGCTGTAGCTCATGAAAGCTTATGCTCAAATAAATTTGTTAGTCTCTAAGGTGCCACAAGTACTCCTTTTCTTTTTGCGGATACAGATTAACACGGCTGCTACTCTGAAATCTGTTTTTTGTTAGGGAATCACTTACTGAATCTGCAACAGTTATGTAGCTTTTGCTTCAAGCTTGGTGAGGACTTCTTGTATTACACCAAGCATCAAACTCTGCCTGTTGTCTCATAATGAAAATTATTGATGAATGCTTATATTGCAGTTGCACCTACAGGCACTGGGATCAAGATCAGGATCCTGTTGTGTTACATGTTGGATAAACACATACAAAATATAGTCCTGCTCTGAAGAGCTTACACACTAAAAAGCCTTCCTGCTGAACCTAGTCCAAAACAGTGTGCTTAGCTCTACTTAAGAAAATGCTCCTGAAACATTGGAAGATGGGCTGTGCTCCAAGCTATAAAAATAGATCAAGGAACTTTTTGCGTGCTATTCTGATGGAGAAGATTATTTACTTAGGACAAAATTTTATCTCCCTAAAGCCCTTACAAGATGTAGAAGCCATGTGTTAATGTAGATGTCTCTTCTCATATTACTCTACCACTAACATTTTTACTTGTTGCTGTTGTTGTTTTTAATTTGTATTGACTAGGGTTGGCATAAGGAAGTGTAAGTTACACCTTCCTGTGCTGCCTCATTACTGAGCACATGCAAGGGGGATTCACCTCATGCTAGGGTAGGTAGTATTAATACAGCCTTCCCTTTAGGTTTTCCACCTTGGATGGGAAGTACTATTTTACATCTGAAGCTCTAGAGGAGTTCTACAACAGAATCTGCTGAGGGGATATTCTGAACTCAGCTAATCCCTTGGCCAAGCCCCCTTCCTGGTCCATGTTGAAACAGTAGCCACTTGAGTCAGTGGATAATGATCCCTGTCATCTATCAGGGGTATTGACCTTTGTAAACCCAACCCATGTTCAGTGACTAGAACCGGGAAATAAAGTAGGCATTTCATTAAAGCATCTCTCTGGTACTGGTCTCTGTTGGAGACAGGATATTGGTCTACATCCAGGTCCTATCTCTACCCATGATAACAATTGTTATATTTCCTTTCTTTTTTGTGTTTATATATTTTACTAATATTTACTAAGATTTTAATGAATAAAATAAATAAATAAAATATAATTAAACATTGCTTTCAAGGTTTTTGAATAATAGTTTTTGATAGAATAGCATATCTGCCAGTGAGGAGATAAGAAGAAGAAAACGTGGTACAGACTTAGGGGTGCAATTCCATTCACAACTGGTAAGATTTTTACTTTGTTACTTCCATTAACATTAGCAAGAGTTGTATGCAAAACTTCCTGTGTGTCAAAAAAAAAAAAAAAAGTTCAAAAAATCAAGAAATGCAGATCCCTATAGCAAGTTAACAGCCATGTTGCACGTGTCGTATTTTTCTATTCTGAGATTTTTTTTTAAATGAATAGTGTAAACTATTGTTTTGTTGTTGTTTGTTTTCCTGGATATACAGCACCAGTTATGTAGTATGCACAATATGGCAGAGTTACTGTTTAGGAACTGACCATTGTGTTATTTTAACTGTTCTGCTTTAATGTCACATTGGGTTGGGTTTTTTTTTGCATTTTATGCACAGTAAAATATATGACTATACATATGAAGGCTAGGTATGCTAGTGCAAAGATTTTAGTGCATGAGTTTGGATGACCAAATTGCTCATGAGTGGCAAAGTCACTATATACCAGCAGACTCCATCAAGGATTTTGTTTATGGACCATATTTTGCAGAAAAGCTATTGTTGAAATGTATTGGAGGGTATTATATTTGTTTTATTGGTACTATATTTCATATCTCTCTGCCTTGTAAAGAGAGGTCCCCCCAGTACCATTAATCCAACTCTATGGGCCTAAAAGAGGGAAGGAGCGCATGGTCTTCTGACCTGGTCACCAAGAATACCTGAAACCTATGATTGGTCAGAACTTCTCTGAAGAAATTTATCATGGGATAATTTGGCTGGCTTTCAGAAGAAGGGCATTGCTCCATACAGTGTCAGAAATTATAAGATAAATCTAAGAAAGCTGCCCAATCTTGAGTTTTCACTAGAATCCCACCATAATACTTAGTTGGTGCAGCTGCGGCCTGGTCAGAAACCTACTTGTTCATTTGGTAACATTGATTCTACTAGCAGTCTACTACAAGGATCAGTCCTAGCACAGATCCTGTGTAATATTTACAACAGTGACCTTCCCCAACATCATCACAGAAACTTGTTTATGCCGATGACATTGTTCGTATACACAGGCACAAAATTCACTGATCACAGAATGCTTCCTGACCAAGGATCTTACAAATATGGAAGAATATTTCTTGGCAGATAAAACCAAACCCCAGTAAGACAACTGTGTCAGCGTTCCATCTAAACAGTTGAAAGGCTAGGGTGTAGCTTCATGTGGACTCCTGTCGCCAGCAGATAAAACACAATCCCACCCTGAAATATCTTGATGTGACATTAGATCACATACCACTAGCACCTGAAAAAATATCCATGACACAATAGAGATGCATGTTTCAGAATAGCAGCCGTGTTAGTCTGTATTCGCAAAAAGAAAAGGAGTACTAGTGGCACCTTAGAGACTAACCAATTTATTTGAGCATAAGCTTTCGTGAGCTACAGCATCCAATGAAGTGAGCTGTAGCTCACGAAAGCTTATGCTCAAATAAATTAGTTAGTCTCTAAGGTGCCACTAGTACTCCTTTTTCTTTTTAATAGAGATGCATGTAAATCTCCCCCAGAAAGTGAAAGAAACATCCTGGAGGAGCCAATGCAAAAACTCTATGGACCTCTCCATTGACCCTTGTTTACCACAGAATTCTACTTACCCTCCTGGACACATAGCTCCCACATTTCTTGTCAACTCTCAACACCATCATGCAGATCATTATGGGCACAGTAAAATCAACACCACAACTGTGGTTTCCCATGCTGGTGCACTTCCACCCACCCTAAATTCACCATGCCACGAGAATCCTTCAGGACTACTATTGTATTTGGGGGACCAAGGATCTTCCAATACATTAAAACCTAAATAATGTACCAAGATTATGACTCAAATCCAGAAAAAACCTGCTTGACTTGCAAGTGCAAGAGCTTGAGGACTCAGGGTTTTGCCCCAAAGATTAATGATGCAAGGTGGAAGGATACCAATGTTCCAAACAAACCCCCTATCAATGTCTCAATCAAAGAACCCAATGGCTTTTACATCTCATGGAAAATATGGTCAGTACATCCACACATTGCATGGCAGATCACCTAGCTTCTTCATAAATGGGGACTGAGACACAGTCCTATTTGTGGCTGCAGAAAAGGAGTTCAACTATGGGACACCTCATCAATCAATAACCCAGACTATCATATCCTGGTGATGTATGCCATCCACTCTATCTCACATGAAGCAATTAATTGGATTACCTACATAGACATGTACATATAATATTGCTGTATTTATGCCATACCAAAGAAAAAGGGAAAAGGAAAAACGAATACTGACAGTTTTTAAAACCTCTAAAAATGATCTAAAATGCCTTTTCTGTGAATCAAGGTGGTTTAAGATCCTGCATGGCACCATCTGCCAAGGCTTAGAAATTAAGTCTGTATTCATCACTGAAAAATCTGGATTCCCAACACGCTAATGGGATAACACAGGTGTTCCAGTCCTGTGTGAGTGAGATATCGGACTTCCAAACTGTCACAGGTAGAGTACATGGCTGCTACTCTGAAACCTGAGTACTGAATACAGAATGCATTACTGAACTGCAACCCAATAATACCCATTCTGATCTGACTCAGGTTCCTGTTATATCTATGGCATAGAGTGGAGAAGGGAGGAAAGAAGTAATATCTCTTCTGTAGTAGATTATTTATAGAATTTTTTTAAAAAAATCAGATGTTTGAAGGCTGCTCAGAAGTTTGGGTCTTCAGAAGTAGCCCTGGCAGAGATTAGTGAGCAGGGTGGAAGTGAGGAACTCAGTGAAATTGTGGTTATCGTGACCATTTGCATTAGATGGAGAGAGGAAATGATTTTACAAGTTTTGTAGCAATATTTCAAAATATCACAAGTGAAAGCAAATTTCATGCAAATTTTCATGCAAATTTCCAATGAGGAGAAAATACTAATTGCCATGCATTTTTTGTGAAATAGGGCTGTCAAGGTTCCTTGCCCACTCTGAACTCTAGGATATAGATGTGGGGACCTGCATGAAAGACCCCCTAAGCTTATTCTTACCAGCTTAGGTTAAAAGCTGCCACCACCAAAGTGTCTAACAATAATAACAGGGGAAGTGCCCACTTGGAAACGTCTCCCCCCAAAAATATCCCCCCAAGCCCTACACCCCCTTTCCTGGGGAAGGCTTGATAAAAATCCTCACCAATTTGCATAGGTGAACACAGACCCAAACCCTTGGATCTTAAGAACAATGAAAAAAGCAATCAGGTTCTTAAAAGAAGAATTTTAATTGAAGAAAAAGTAAAAAAATCACCTCTGCAAAATCAGGATGGTAAGTACTTTACAGGGTAATCAGATTCAAAGCATAGAGTATCCCTCTAGGCAAAACCTTAAGTTACAAAAAGACACAAAAACAGGAATATACATTCCATTCAGCACAACTTATTTTATCAGCCATTTAAACAAAACAGAATCTAACGCATATCTAACTAGATTGCTTACTAACTCTTTACAGGAGTTCTGACCTGCATTCCTGCTCTGGTCCCAGCAAAAGCATCACTCACACAGAGAGAACCTTTGTTTCTCTAAACCCCCCCCTCCAGCTTTGAAAAAATCTTGTCTCCTCATTGGTCATTTCGGTCAGGTGCCAGCGAAGTTTTCTTAGCTTCTTAACGCTTTACAGGTGAAAGGGTTTTTCCTCTGGCCAGGAGGGATTTAAAAGTGTTTACCCTTCCCTTTATATTTATGACAAGGGCAATTTTCAAAAATTCAAAATAAAACAGAAAAATCTTGATATGGAGGCTCTCTCTTTGTTTTGGTTTTGTTTAGTTATCTTGTCTGTAGTGTTACGTGTCCCTACAGAATCCAGGTGAATCACTCATTTCCATAACACTGAAGACTTTAAAAGCTGTGCTTAACATTCTAAAAATTGCTCTTTACTAGAGTTTCGCCCAAGCCACAAAGCATTTTGGGAATAGATTTTGAAAACCACTTTCCACCCGTCAGAGTTCAGGGTCTTCAGATTCAGGGGTCTGAAGATTCAATCCTATTTCTTCTATTAAACATTTTCGGTATTTCTAAAGACTTTTGTAGGTTTCTGGGAGTTGTGTATAGGGACACAGATATTTATGGATAGGGATTCTGCACCAGACAGGACATTGCTCAAATGAAGGGGGAAAAAATAAGAACAAACAAATAAAATGTACCTTAAAGGTAATATTTGTCCTATCTCTCTTATTTGTTTAAGATTTCTGCCCTTGGTAATTTTTCTGGAAGATGTATCTGAATTAAATATCACTGCAAATACCACAACACAGCAGTAACTGCACAGTGTTATCTGTGTTCTCTCTCTGCACTGGGTGGAGGATTTTTAATTTCATACATCATTTACAACTTGCCACAGTGATTCCACACTCCGTACGTCTTCTTATCAGAAAGAAAAAGAAATGTCTATATGGCTCAGCTGGTAGCATTTTTACCTGTGATTCAGGAGACTTTGGTTTCAGATCCCTCACCAGGACATGGTGTCAGAAACCAATACTAACACTGCAGGAGGGTGTTGACTCATCCAGATGAGACATTAAAATGAGCTCCCTTTCAACCATCTCCACTAGCTGTCAGTGTAGAAGTGAAGGTTACCACCACCCTGTTAGACAAAGATAGACAAAAAACCAAAGTGTGTTGTCTGCTAAGAAAGTTAAAAAAGAAAAACATGTAAGTTTTGTTGCGAGAGGTATAGACACTTTCTATGTGAAGCTCTCTGTGTTAAAGCCCTGGGTTAAAGTTAGGCTTATGCTTAAGTGCCTCCCTGAATCAGAGCCTGGCACATAACCTATTGTACTAAAAACAGAGAATTTAAAACCAACTGCATTATAAGTAGGTACTCTTAGTGCCACAGGAATCAGCAATATGGCAATTTTTAAGAGAAAAGTATCAAACAGATGCTAATTATTTGTACTGTCTACAAAACTGCCAACTTCCAGGGGGCGCCAGACTGCTGTGCACTGCTTGACTTTTCTGTTCTTTCTTTCTTTCTTTTTTCGGCTTGGCCACTGTGCTGGGGTGGGGAAGGGGCAAAAACCTTTTCCGTTATGGCTGGCAAAATAGCAATGAGCACTCCTGTTCATAGCCTTAGAATAACAATATTGCAGGCCAGCTTTGTGAATAGGTGATGTAGTATATGTTGCTTTCCAACAAACCATTCAGTGGCAACAGCTGAACTCATTAGCATGTTTCTTGGAAACAATACTGTGCTACTGGTGTATGAAGACATGCAAAAATGAAATGAGTGATCCGGAGCAAATTCTAGTATTCCTATCAGTATGGAGAGCAGGGGTGATATGGTGGTTGACACACCAGTCAAAGCCAATTGGACAATGTTCCAGCTGTCTACTTTTGTGCTGTCCAAGTACTCCAAACTGCAGTGCCATCAGAAACCACATTGCACTAGGCATCACATTTTGTTTAAATACCATACTTGTGTTAATAAACTTGCTACAGGAGCTGCTGTGCCAATTTGGTGTGGCGTACCCACAAATTTGAGAGTCTTGGGTTCAATGTATAAAACAATGGTGCCAACTATCTGTTCTTTATGAGATACTGACTATATACACACATACTGTGTTTTGCAAACTACTTAAACCTGCTTAGAACCCATTTATAGAAAACATGCTAGTGGTGACATAAAATCCAGAGGCTTTTGTCAGCTGTCTCATGGCCAGAAATTTCCTCCCCCAGCTAAGGGAGGAAAGTGAATTGTTGAAGTATTTACACAAGCACAACTTACCAACCCATGGAGACTTCAATCTCTGCAACATGATGCTTGAGAGGCTTCTAGAACGGACAAATGCAGTCAAGCACCAGCTCAGAAAGGCATAGGAATTAGAGCTGGGTAGGAAACAATTTTCCCGTGCCACAAAACTTTTTGAAATTTCAAAATTTTTTCCATTCCCATTCTGCTTGGGTAGAAAACCAAGACCCTTAGAAGGCATGCACGCACACACACAAAAACAGAAAGAGAAAGAAACCCCATAATTGACTCAGGTTCAAGTCCCTGCTCTGCGTGGTTCATAAGAGGGACTTGAACCTGTGTATCCCGCAATCCAGGTGAATGCGTGGGCACCCAGACTATTGGTTATTCTGAAACAAGGGAGCAGGGGTCTCTCAATCTTACGTGAGTAGCCCCAGTTAAGGCAGGTGCATATCATGTAACAGATTGTCTCTTAAGAACATCAGGCAGCACAAAGGAGACCAGTTAAACAGTAACAGACGGTTTGACATTAGCTAGACCAGCAGCAGCAGCAACCACCTGGTAGTATATTGGCTCAGTTTCTGGGGAATAGTAAAGCATATGGCCAGCTAAACCATTTCTCACATCACCTCAGTGTTTGTTCTGTCTGGGCAAACTCAATCTGTTTCACTATTAGTAGAAGAATCTCTTTTTGATAAAATAGTTCCAGGTGTGTTTAGAAAGGAAACCTTAGTATATAAGGAACTATGACATGGGCATTGGTTACTGCAAAAAATTGCTATTCTTTATCTCAGCTGTCCACCATCAAACATGTTCTCAGAAGGTATCTTTAGGGCTGCCAGTTGTGTTGGAGACAGAAGGACTTTGTTTAGGGCAGCCAATATGGAGTTCATCACTTTTTAACAGACAAATTGACAAAATGTTCCATATTATCCATCTGTTCCTCTAACTTATGCTACGTAAAAAAAAGTCCACAAATTGTCTAGAGACAAAACTCACCCTTTTCCTGGGGCTTGGCTTTATTGACAAAAAAATTAGCAATGAAATATAAAAGTCAAGCTTGAGCTTTCTTCCCAGGCTGGCAGCTTCTCAGGTTCTTCAGGAATGTTCACATTCTCTCTGGAGATCCACCCACACTATATACATGGGCTGATAAGTTATTTACCTCATGAGACTGAAGAACCTATGTAGCCTTTTCCTTGCAGGTTCAATATCTGCTAACACGCTTGGCTATTTCAGGCAAACAAACATGTTGCCACTTCTCTTCTGCCATAGAAAGATGTTTGGAAAGGGGCAGAACAGCCAAACATCGATTATCCAAAATATTCAGCCATTGGATAAAGAAGATTTGACTTTTCATTTTCAACTGAGTGGGTACAGTGCTCTGTAATAGCTGACTCTCTTCAATAGACATTTCTGTTTAATGAACTACATAGTTTATGGCTATATCATTTAGAACAGACTATTGAAACCTGTGAGAATCACAGAGGGCAGAGACTGAATATTTCTTGTCATTTCTGGGTCGTTCTTGCTTTCCTGTATTTGGACACTACCAGTCAAGCATAGTTGACTGAGAATTTAAAGGCCCAATCCAACTCCCATTGAAGTCAATGTGAAGACTTTAATCAACTTTAGCGGGAGTTTGATTGAGCCCTAAATGGCTGTTTATCTGATATGTGAGTATTATCAGACACTAAAGCATCTCGGTTATATTCAGCTTCACCCACTGAATTGTGGGCTCAAAAAGAGAGGCTGGGTTTAGGTCAGACTGTAAATTAGGCTCTTGATCTCCGATGTGTTTTATTGTTTCAAGAAAATATATAAACTGCAGTCTAATGTAAAACTTGCTTTTTAGGGGTATAAGAAAGTGTGCAAGCCCTTAAAAGGTAGGGATTGTGCCTATTGTCATGTCCCTCTGTCCCTTTAAGGCCAGACACCCTAGTTGGTTGTAGTTCTCAGAAACAGCACATAACTGAAAGTAAGCAAGGCCAATAGCGGGGAAAAGAATACGAGAGTTCCCTGTGTTTAGTCTGAAAGGTTTCAGTGAGAGCAATGGGGTGTGTTCACGTTTGTCTGGGGTCTGTGCCAGGTATGGTGACTCCCAGCTGGGAGGAAGCCAGGGAAGAAGCTTGAGAACGGCCCTAGTGGTAAGCCTGTATCTAGATGGGAAGGACTTTTTTTAAATCCCCTCAGCAGAGGGGAGAAGAAAAAGGCCATGCAGGTATTTGAGAAGAGGGTTGTGTTGGTGAGCACTGATTAAAAGAGGAGAAGAGAATCCTGGGAGCAAAGAGGGCAGACCTTGACTGGCAAGGATCTAGGCAATGACTCTCTGGAGATTTTTGGGACTCAGGTTGCAAAGGACTAGAGAGAGGTCTCAGCAAGGCTGTGGATGTCAAAGCGTAGAGGGGAAAGCTTATAGATAAAAGCTGTACTATCTTGTTCCACTGTGGAGCACGACATTCCACCAAATGTTGACACATGATCCTAAATACTGCCAGAATTGCTTGTTCTATCCTGGATATGTCATTGTCTGCTACTATGCATTTCAGTCTCTGCAGTGGTGCCTCTCTGCTGCTTATTATATTATCCATCCATCCATCCATCCATCTCTATTTAATGCAGACATTGAGGTAGTTATATAACTCATGTGGGGAATGGGGTGGCTGTGTTTTGGGGGGAATACTAACCACTAGACTAACTACCAGGTTCAAAATTTTAAGCTTAGATACCAATTATTCTACTTTCTACTGGTGTTATTATGGAATAGATGCACATAAAATTAAAATTGCTGTCCTGCAGTAACCTCTGTCATGACAGCATAACATGAAGTTAAGTCAGAAGTAATTCAAACATTTTTTCCCCTGAAACAGCAAGGAAATTGTCGAGTAAATTCTGATTCTTCAATTCACAGGAATGATTCCACATTAAGATTTAGTAAGACAAAGTCAATGCAACTCTTAAAAATACAATCACTCAAAGCAACATGAGTTTTTATAACGTGATAGCTTCTTTCACCAGTTCTGTATCAATGGATAACAAAGAAACATTATTCCTGAAGCTATTCCAAAAGTGTTATACTTATTTAATGATATTTATTGATGAATTTATTTTAAAATTATGTTAACACCTTCATTATTGATTGTTTGTTTGTTTGAGTAGCACCTAGACACACCCATCAGGATTGGGATCCCATTATGCTGAACCCTGTACAAAAACACAAAATAAAAAGCAATTCCTAGAAACCCAAACAATTGCTGCACCTTACAAATGGATAAGTTCCCATTCCTTCACACAAATGCAGAGTATATTTTATAGGACTCACTGTGTAAGTAGTGCCGGTTATCACCAATATCATCATAACTACTGATTCCTTTCTTCAGTTTTATCTTCTTTGCTGTTTGTAGTTGTTTGGGGATTTTTTATTTTTATTTTTTCTTCTGTTTTAGCCTCTGTTATTTTTGGTAGGCAACAAAAAGGATTTTAATGCCAGCTAGTCTATATTCTTCTTTAGTGGCTGGCTAGTCCTGAGCAGCCAATCAGAACTTCAGCTCAAGCACATCTGGCATTGATGAATGGACACCTTGCAGATCTACTTAATGATTATCCCCCTCAGAAAGAGAGAAGAGCACAGGAATCACAAAACCTTGCTGCTTGCATTAGATTTCTTAAAATTTCAGTGCATCAGGTACATCTGTGAGGGGTTTTTATCTTCATTATGTTTCTTGTTTTAAATCATATTATAAAGCCAAATGAATGCATCATTATCTCCATTTTTGTGACATGTTTCCATGTAAAACAATTTTCTGGAGAGAGAGTATTTTAAAAAACGAAATAAGGATCAATTTTGTGATATCCCAAACCATTCTCCAAGTGTGAACATTTGCCTGACATAAAGATTTAATACATTTAAGAAGTGTTTTTGAGTAGGAGTGAGCAAACGAGATGTATAACCAGAAAATACCAGCAGCCTATGTGTTTTGAGTGACTTGTGATATTGTAAGAAAAACCTAGGAAAACTCAGGATAGAATTAAAGGGATTTCTTTTGTAATATATATATACAATACAATAATACACAGAATATATATCAAGGAAAAGTGGGTGAAAAGAGAACATTTGCATGTCTGGTATTTTTTTAAAAAAAAAAGCCTGTTGCAATATATTCCAAAAATTGTTCAATGGCAGTTCATATGAAAAGATGACCCCTGTATAGTTGTCAAGGTCAGCGAAACCTGAGATAATGATTACATAAGTGCCACTCATTTAATATACAGCTGCCTACAGGGTAACAGCGAGTGGTCATTCAGTGGTATTTCTCAGGACCTGTGTGCGTTAGAATTTGCCTTTATTTTCGTATGATGAAACTTTCATGATTATTATTGGTATGCTCTCCAGCCACTTCCTGATGCTAACCATGGAGTTGAAAGTATTTTATAATGGTCCTCCGATGCTACAGCTCTTACCTTGCTTTGCTACCTTTGATCTATGCTGCAGTTTGTTCAGTGCAGAAATAAGAGATGGCAGTGTTTTTCCTTTAGGGGGCTCCCCTGTGTTTTGTTGCACTGTCATCACATACTGAAGATACTGCTTAAAATGGCCTGGATGTAGAATAACCCTGCACTACACTTAGGGGGATGAGAACCAGCACTGTAGCAAAACCAGTGATGCTTAGGGTGAGGGTGGATGGAAAAGGAAAGAGGGATGTGTTGCAAATGTTCAGCTATGTATAAAAACTGAAAACAAAATAGACATTTCCTTTGCAGCCTATTGATTTGGGGGAACTAGAACATAGATGGAGAGTCAGTTCCTTCTTGCCATGCTTCTCTCCTTAGCTCCAGGAGAGACATGAGGAAAGCTTAATCTGAAGTATATGCATATGTCAGTGGAAAACAGGCTCCTCAATTTTGGGAGCAAGACTATCAAAATGAGTAATTAAAATGGAAAATCCATGTTATGCCACTTTATTTAAACTAAGCAAAAATAAAAGCTATGCCAGATATACATGAGCTCTGAATAGTCCCCAGTTTGTAAGTAGCACTGTTTACTTGATTACTGAGACTTGATAAAACCGATTGAAGTTTTTGCGGCCTTTTTTTGGTTTTGGCTTGATGTATTCATGAAAATACAGAGGAGGTATCACTTCAGTGACATATTAGGCTAGTATGAATTCTAAACATTAGCAGTGGCATTGAAGACAAGAAAAAAGCATTACACTGAATTGTTTTTAAAATGCAGCTCCCTTGCATCGCTTTGTCCACCACCTTAAATGAGCAAACCTTTATGTGTATATGTACATACATGCATGCACGTGTGCTCGCTCTCTCTCTCTGTCTCTCTCGCACACACACAAATATATACAGTACAGCAGTGGTTCTCAACCTTTCCAGATTACTGTACCCCTTTCAGGAGTCGGATTTGTCTTGTGTACCCCAAGTTTCACCTCACTTAAAAACTACTTGCTTAAAAAATCACACCAAAAATACAATAGTAAAATACACAGCACACTATTACTGATAAATTGCTTATGTTCTCATTTTTACCATATAATTATAAAATAAATCAGCTGGAATATAAATATTGTACTTACATTTCAATGTATTGTATATAGAGCAGTATAAACAAGTCATTCTTAGTATGAAATTTTAGTTTGTACTGACTTCACTAGTGCTTTTTATGTAGCCTGTTATAAAACAAAGCAAATATCTAGATGAGCTGATGTACCCCCTGGAAGACCTCTGCATACCCCCAGGAGTAAATGTACCCCTGGTTGAGAACCACTGCTGTACAGGACAATAAAACATTTCTAAAGTCTATTTCAGAAACATAACTCTGTAGAAAGCAAAGTGCATTATTATAGTATTGCCCTTAGAGATCTCCAAGGGGCAGAGAGAGTGACCACAAAGAGTAGGAACACTTGATTACGAGAGTATTTCCCTTGAAGGGGTCATTCAGCTGGACAACAACACTGACAGCCTGTAACATGCATTTGTCACACACATACACTGAACAATGACAATTACAAATGATTTCAAAAAGCCTTTTGTTGACACAGGCTGGAAGTTGAAAAGGAGTCCAAGAAAGTTAGGCGCGCAAATCCCATTGAAATTCAATGTGAGTTAGGCTCCTAATCTCCTTAGGCTCCTTCTGAAAATCCCAGCCACGGTTTGCCGTGTGTATGTCTCCTTTCTTTCTGCAAATTTCAGCATGGGTTTGGAAAAATAAGGACGGATACAAGGTAACATTCTATACAGTTAGGACATTGGGGTTTAAATTGTACACTTATTTGAAACAAAACTTGTACTATTAGTTATATGTGATTGTGATTGATATAAACATTATGACAGTATGCTCCTTGCTGGAGGAGCAAATCTCTGACTGGGAAACCCAGATTATAGCAGAATCAAGACAGAGTCCTGGTCTCTCAGACAAAGCCCTTCGGATCTCCCTATCTTCTTGAGATTTGGACTCCAGCCCCAGAGTTAACTAACTTCTAGCTCAGGATGACCAATTTCTTTCCAGGCTATAGTCATAATTTTTCCCCTCCTTCCATAAGCTCCAGCTGCGGGTGTGGGCTCTGGGGTCGCACTGTGAATGAGGGGTTTGGGGTGCAAAAGGGGGCTGGGACAGGGTGTTAGGGGGTGCGGGCTCTGGGGTGGGGCTGGGGATGAGAGGTTTGGGCACAGGAGGGGGCTCTGGGCTGGGACAGGGAGTTGGGTTGTGGGGGGGTGAGGGCTCCGGCTGCAGGTGCGGGCTTTGGGTGGGGCCAGAAATGAGTGGTTCAGGGTGCAGGAGAGGGCTACAGGCTGGGGCAGAGGGTTGGGGTATGTGGTGGTGGGGTGAGGACTCCAGCTGGGAGTGCAGGCTCTGGGGTGGGGGTGGGGGTGGGAATGAGGGGGTTTGGGGTGAAGGAGGGGGCTCTGGCCTTGGGCAGGGGGTCGGGGTGTGGGGGTGGGTGAGGACTCCAGCTGGGGGTGCAGGCTCTGTGGTGGGGCTGGGGATGAGGGGTTTGGGGTGCAGGAGGGAGTTCCAGGCTGGGATAGAGGGATTTTGGGGGGCAGGTTGGGAGGCAGGCTCTGTCTGGGGGTGTGGACTCTGGGGTGGCTCTGGGGATGAGGGGTTTAGGGTGCTGGAGGGGGCTCCGGGCCAGGGAAGGGTGTTAGTGTAGCGGGGGGGGGTGATGCTCCAGCTGCGGATGTGGGCTCTGGGGTGGCACTGGGGATGAGCAGTTTGGGGTGGAGGAGGGGACTGGGGCAGGGTGTTGGGGAGGTGCAGGAGCCACCATGTTTCCTTTTTGATCAGGCTTTCCAGTTGAAAACCAGATGCCTGGCAACCCTAGTGGTAAATTGTATTCATAATGCACCTTTGATCACTCACCTTCCTGCGTCCCTAAACCATCTTCTCTGGAACTTGAATCTGGTCTACACTCAAATCTTTTGCTGGTATAGGAATGTCTTTTAGAGGTGTGATTTTTTTTTAACAACATTTATTATCAGCAAAAGTGTATACCTAGTATAGATGCAGTTATACCAGAAAAAAAATTACTTTTTTCAGTGTAGCTTATTTTAATCAGGGAACTAGCACAAGCTATAGCTACAAAAGTACTCTTTTGCCAGTATAAGTTGTGTATACATCGGATGAGCTATACTATAGCTGTACCACAAACCTTTCTCTTTTGTAGACCAGGCCTTATTCTGTGTTCTCAAACTCTGACTGGCTTTAAACAAATATTGTAACTTTTAAAACTAGCACTATTACACTTTATAAGAGAGTGACTTTAATTATGGTAGTTGGGCTGTAATTAAAGAATAATTACACTGTAGTTATCATTTTTATACTTGTCATTACATTAATTCCATGAAGTTTCATTCAGTAATATAATATAATTCTATCATAACCATAAAGTTAACTAAATGCCTGAGAATTATTACACTGTAAATGTAGTTTATGTATCTGGATTCTAAAAATATACTTGCAAGTATAAAACCAAAGGGGTAGGCCATATAACCTTATCCTTATATGAACTGGAAGTAATTAGTTATCAAAAAGCATAATTATAATGAAATCATACAATAATTGTAGTGTGAGTACTGTGTAATTACCACAATTGTTTAAACTGTAGACTCAGCACCTATAGAACTCTTTGTATGCGCACAAATATGAATTTCTCCCCTGTATGTAAGATGCTTTGAAGTGCAGGAAGGAGAATATTCAGTCTTGAACCAATGGCAAATCTATACTCCAGTATTTTCTGGCCTATATATAAAGCTGAGGGAATAGTGAAAAAATAAATAATGGGATTAAAAAGAGTTTAAAATGGTTAACTTGTGTGTATACCTTTGTTTGTTTGCTTTCCTTGAATATTCAATTAAATGAGTTTACTGGCAGGAGCATCTGCTGAAACAGAGAATTTTAAGTTAAGATGACAGAATACTCATGGAAAGTGAACTTTGAATTTGTAGGTTTCAGAGTAACAGCCACGTTAGACTGTATCCGCAAAAAGAACAGGAGTACTTGTGGCGCCTTAGAGACTAACAAACTTAAGGTGCCACAAGTACTCCTGTTCCTTTTATATACACATACAGAGAAGGTGGAAGTTGCCATACAAACTGTAAGAGGCTGATTAATTAAGATGAGCTATTATCAGTCGGAGAAAAAAACTTTTGTAGTGATAATCAAGATGGCCCATTTAGACAGTTGACAAGAAGGTGTCATATTATTTAGGAGATCAGACTAGATGATCATACTGGTCCCTCCCATCCTTAATCTATTAATCTAAATAGGTATTTGTCATTAAATAATTTCAGTGTCTGCAGTATTCAAGATATTTCCTGTAGTAAGCATAGAAAAGTACCATGGAATACTGCAGAGACTGAAGTAACTGTATTTTATTATCATATTGTAAATCCTGAATGCTTTTAGGGTTCACCCTTGTATGTTGATGGCTTCAAAAAGTCCAGGTTATGTTTTATGTCACAAACTTATTTACCAGAAATATCTGACATTGTAGATCCACTACTGTTTCATCAGCTTCCAGCACCATAGCAAGAAAGAGAGAAAAGAACAGGCAAATTAAGGTAGGCAAATAGACAAAAGTGAGATTAAAATATTGAGTCTGAGCTGCAGGCTTTCTAGTGGATTCCCCCACGTTTCTTTCGGACTCACCTGGGAGTCATTTTATTGACACACAGCACATTCTGTAGCAGCCCACACACTGGCTTACATATGTATTCACTTTACTACAATTTGTGAGACGAATCTACCTGCCCAAGAACGATTGCTATTAATATTTTATTGCAAGTTCCAGGTTTGATCCAATGCTGCCATTCTGACTCGGTTTCTTCACCACAAACTCCAGTTCTTTCTCTGATTCTCCACTGCTGATGGCCTCTTGGAATAGAAACAGGATGGGCACAGATCTGGCTGCTAGTTTTGTCCTTTTTAATTCTGCAAGACCTTTCAATATTTGAAGAGTTTATTCAGAAGACGGAGATCAGGAGGAAACATTAGGCAATGCTGTAATGCTGTTGAAAATAGCACAGCAGTCCACCCAGTTACTTTGTTGATAAGTGTTATATAAATACAAAAAACAATCGTATTAGCATGCCCCTCAACACAGTTTTGGCTTATAAGCCAAAGGTTTTGTGAGAGAGAACCCTCTGAGAAAGACAGTGGACAGCTTCCTTTTGTACTTTTTATGTTCTGTTGTGTTGGATCTTTTAGACTTATATTTGTTATAGAATATTAGGCTTAGTAACTTATGGCATTGGGTTGAGATGAGACTTTACCAAAATATGGAACACAATCCAACCAACATTATGCAATATGGAATAGTATTAAGATTTTAATGTTTTTGTGACAGCTTTAGCTATTGTTTTATTGTGAAAAAGAGGAGTTCAGGAAGCCAGTTGTGATGTAATGCAACATGTCTTGAAAGTAACATGTCAAGTCAAGAACAAGGAAAGACACTTTCTTCTTAACTTTGTGTTAGCAAGATAGACACTGACTTTGCAGAATCACTGCAGCAAGTTGCAAATGATGTATGAAATGAGATAGCCTGCCCATGGCACAGAGAAAATCTATAGCTAGTACTACTGTGCAGCCACTGTGGCACTATGTGCTATTTGCTGTGAGATACAGCTCAGTTATAGCCTGCATCTAGGCACTAAATGTTAGACAACAAGAAAAGGAAAATATTTTAAATGAGCTTTTCTGTGTCCGGTATTGTCTCTCTGTCCAGTCCTATTGTCAAGCAATCAGCTTTCTATAATGTTTCTTGTCACATAAAGTCTTAAAATATTAAACCTTAATATTCCACCTTTCCTGTGGAGTTAAATCCATTGGATAACACTGAGATCCCTTAATAAAAAATCTTCTTCCAAGATTGGTGGAATTTTAAAGCACCAGGATTGCAACTTCCATTTCTCTCTAAAAAATCCAAAACATTCTATCCTCATTAAAGTTGACAAGATTTTTAAAAGAAACGATAAGTTTATTAGAGTTTTAAAAATATTTGAGGTTACTGGGAGAGTATGAAAGTGTGAAGGTTTTTCTTTTTGTTTTTTTACATTTTTTACCATTACAGAATAAAGGGATATTTGTCATCAACCTGAAACGACTTCAGGAAGAAATCCCATTGCAGTATAAGGTCTGGATAATGGCATAGCAGATGCCTTGTCTCATTTCCAGTTCGATAGATTTCGTAAGCTTGCCCCAGGAGCTAGCAGTAAACCCAAGCAGATGCTGCTGGCTGTCTGGAACCTCGGAATATGATGTGGTCGGCGGAACTGAGATATTTGGCTCCAGGCTTACAAGTTGTTTCTTTTGTTTTCTCTTAAGGAGTCTTGTCAATTAAGGATCCAGAGAGTGGATCACCTATACAGCCCTCCGTGGAGGGCAGTTGTTGCTGTACTGGGTCAAGGATAATGCAGCAGCTGGTGTCCCTTGATGATCACACATGGGACAATGGGTTCTTTCTCCCCAGTAGGGCTGCTAGGCAAGAGGCCATCTGGAGATATCTGGAAACCTGTCTGGGTTGCGGGGGGAGGCAGCCAAGCAATGGCGCCTCCTTGTGGCGGATGTCCAGTGCAGGTACTCCATAGGGAAGGTAGCTAGTGATCAGATAAATGGTTTGGTAAAGGACTTAAAAGGAGGAACTGGATAAAGGAACAGAATGGGGGAGGGGGTCGGGGACTCCTCAGATTGATACGTCAGGGAGCCAACCACCCCCTACACCACCCCGTTCTCATAGCCCACCTTAACCCTCTTACGAGGGTGGTGGATGGTAAGGTCCAAGCCATGGGTCAGCTGGGGGACCTGGATGGAAACAAAGGGGGGCTGGTGGAAGCCCCGGAGAATTTATTTGAATAAGCATGGATTTGCCTGCACTGTACACTGTACACTTTATCTGCTGGGTGGTCCCAGCCATCTATGTAATAAAGTTGTGGCCTGATTAAAATCCATAACAAGTGTCTCCTGTCCTTTTTGCAGTGTACCCAGACAATAGGATTTAAAGGTGTGTTGTAGGAAGGTGTTAACTAACACGTTCTAGGACATTGGACAAAGCGGTGCAGATCCAAACATGTACTATGTAAGTTGGTTGAGTTAAAGTTTAGGCTCCCTCCAGGCTTTCATGCAATCATTTGAGCGCTGCAAAAGATGATGGATGAGATTCTCACCCCTGCTCTGGCCACTCTATGTCAGCTAAAATCCCAAGATCCAGCTACGGGAGGATTCCACCGGTGCAGAAACTGAGGAAGGCAGCCATAGGTTATCCTTGAGGAACTCCTTATAATTCCTGACATGCCGAGGGTAGGGCTGAGGGCAGAGGGGTATTTCAGGAATGGGGCTGCAACATATAGTGCTGTGGAGATTCCAGGCAGCAAGACAGCCCACGAGGCTGTCTAAATTCTGCCAGGGGCCACCACCCTCCCCCTGGGCTGCAAGTTCTGTGCTGCACCTCTGAGAGATTCAGCACGGAATCCAGTACTGCCCATTGTAAGCATTCAAGAATCATAAGTGAGACCCAAACAATTCATGAGGTTGGTTTAAAAATCATGAAATTTATTAAAATACTATGTTATTATTTCTTTTTATGAGCCTTCTAATTTACACTTGATTCATATTTTTAAGCTTCTCTGTACAACCATGAGGGTTAGAAAATTACTGGGTGTTGTGAGAATGGAAATTCTCATGAAATGACTTGATTCTAGGATGTGGGACTTAAAAAAAACAACAACAAAAAAACCCACCTAATACCATGTCTCACAGTCAAGTTGCCAGAGTTGGGAACACTAAGAATTTCATCCTGCATGTCTTGTTTACACTAGACTTCTCAACCATGTTAGTTAGAATCCATTAGTAACATCTTCTAACAAAACACCTTTTATTCAGATCTAGACACGGCCTCTGTGTCTTTCATGACAATGGGGCATGGTTTTTGTATATGCTCCTTCCTGTGTTTTTCCCCTGCTAATTTGGGTGGGTAATCTGAGCTAAGATTCTGATTCACTGGAGACAGTTTTCACCCCCAAGCAAGTTCTAATGAAACATTAGTTCTCCATCCTGATGCACCCCCCTCTCTCCTTACTCTGCTTCCTCTCCTTCCCCTGTCTCTGAAGCAGCTCTCTCCTCCTCCCTCCTGCTGCTGCCCATCTTTTTCCTTTCCCCATCTCCCTTGCTACATAGAATCTGCCAGATTTAGGCAGGTCTTTATTTATTTAGCACTCACCTGCAGCCATGCTACGTTTACAATTTTTATGTTGATTATAAAAAGGTGAAGTGTTAGTTTACAAATTTCCCAGTTTAAGGTGTTGGGGTTTTTTAATCGAAAGGGAAAGCTATAGTCTAGTGTGGCTGCTAACAAGCATGATGGAAAACTGCCGTTGGCTGAGCTTTTATTTTTCAATTTCTCTTTTATACACACGGATGATTTTAAATCTGTACCTATTGCTGACTTTGTTTATTTTGACAACAATTATGATTTTTTAACTCATGATTTGATACATCGAGGAGCGAAGGGGGGAATAGGTTCTCTTGGCGCATCCCTCTCCCTTCCTTCAACATCTCTGTATGGAAAATCAAGTTCAGAGGCGTTGAGTTCACTAGCTAGCAGCAAGAAGTGCCTGATCAGAACTACTGACCTCTCTTCTGGAGATGTCCTGAATTAATAGGGTCAGTACAGCCAAGGAAAGTCTGGTATTCATCCAGTATCACTAGCAAGGTGTCTTGCAAAATGCATAGCTCTATGATTTCCTTGTGTTAAGAACATTGATTTATTGATTATTTATTAACCATATCATTTCAGAAAATATATCTACTGTCAAAATATTTTGACTAATCAAATATTTACTCTGTCTCTTTGGTGTTTTTCCCCATATAAACAAGTATATTTAATCATGGACCCAAGCCTATTGTGTCTTTATAGGAAAAACTACTGTTCAAGTCAGTGGGTATTTTGTCTGTGTGAGACTGTGTCTTAAATATTTCCCTATCAGAGAAGCCACTTCTTCTGCTTTCTGGCATTTTTAAAGTAGGAGTCCTATGGAGTGATACACTGCAATAATAATAATAATGATAATAATAAGTAATGATGTATTTTCTGAAGATTAATGTTCCAAAAATGACATTCTGAAAAACAGTTATCTAATGCTGTCACATAAGACCGCCTTTATCAAGTATTGTAGAAACAACAGTTCAGTGACTAGAGTAGTTCATTCCATAGCTTGGTAGTGTTATTTTGACAGAAAGCTGCATCCTGTAAGTGTCTTAGACAAACATTTCTTTAGAAATGATATCAGTCAAGGAAGCATGCATTGTCTAAACAAGTTTGGAATAACACAATTTGTTTTGTTTTCTTCTTGATGAATGTGTTCGAGTGTATTGTTTTATTGTATATTTAAACACCTCTATAAGTTTGTGGTCTCTGTTCTTCAGTTTCTCTGTTTAATTTGTACATCTGTCATTCTTTATTGTCTAAGCTTCATGCAGTATACATAGCATTCACCAACAAGGGCATCTAAAATATGCATGCATTGGAATCTGGGAAGGATGTGGTGAATTTGACAGATTTCAAATATGAATATAAATTTTTGACCATTTGAACTATGGCAGTTCAAACATAGGCTGTCCCCTTTAAATCACACTCAGTAATACTGAAACAGCTTCCTGTCACCATGTGAAAGCCACTAATAATAATCCATTATCACGTAATGTATGGGAGCACTGACTTACTATAGTTTTCTCATTAAGGAGCTGACTCTGTTGTCAAGTTATTTTCTGTAGTTGGGTGCCAGTGTGCATCTAAGGCAGGTGGGTCAAGGGATGCACTTTCAATTCTTTCATTCCAGAAAAGAGGAAACCCAAACTCAGATTGCAAACGCTTGTACAGAAGGCTCCAAAATATAGTAAAATTGCTGTCAAAACTTGTGCACGTTACACACACTTTAGTTTCTATTTAACCTATTTCCCTTCAGGGGACTCTGTTCTTTTTCTTCAGTTGTACTCTAGTCCTACATAGAAGTGATACTGTTACTAAAAAATATGGAATTATCTGACTGGATATACATATGGTTGTAGAATTATCATATATTCATATAATGCTTATAATCTACCCGACTTCCCAAATCACTTCATAAATCTTGCCAAACAATTGTACGAATTACATGTAATATATATGCACCTCATACATGGTGATGATATTGGTATGAAAAGTGTAGAGCATTGCTTTTTTTTGTGAACTTTTGGCTGCCTCACCTGAACTCTGCCTACTAATCCCTCAGCCTTGGAACTGCTTTGAACATTGCAAACCCCAGAATACTTCAAATAGCCTCCTCTTTTATTTAACCTTGAAGGGAAATGCCTACCAAAAGGAAACATTTCTTTACTCCACATATAAAATTCTTCCACTCTTTTCCCTCCCCACCCAATTTACATTTACCTGAGATCCGCTGTTCACAATATTCAGCCCTGAAGCCATATCATTTTAAGGACTGATATCTCATAAACCTTCCAGGGTAGAAATAGAAGCCTTATGCTACTGCAAAAGAGAGAGAGAGCCCCAGCTTTCCAATGGGATACCCATCACTTATTTCATGTCCTGGAGAGTCCTATGATAGCCTTTAAAATAAGATTTTATTATGTATATAAAATGAACTCTGGGTCATTCTGATATATTTCTAAAATACAGTAGTTCCCGTTTTGGTTATCCTTCCTCCAAAGTTTATATGGTTTAACTCATGGTACTGAGGGAGTCTGGTTCTACTGGTGGTGTGATATAGAAAACAGTACCATGTTTTAGAAAACATTTTAAAAAATATTCTAAAATAGATTTTCGGTAAAATAAATGGCATATCCAGTATACATGATCACAACATGATATAAAGATTTTGTTGGCATTTATTAAGGAATGATTTGAGGACTGGAAAACCTGCCTTGTAGTCAAAGACTAAAAGCTCAATCTATTTAGCTTAACAAAGAGAAGGTAAAGAGGTGACTAGTTTATGGTCTATAACGGCGGTGTCCAATATGTTCAACACTAGCCACGTGTGGCTAATAGGCTATTGAATTATGGCTAATGCATGTGGGTTTTTTATAATATGGCTTAATGTGGCTTTTTTATAATGTGGCTAATAAGAAAAATTCAAAACCACCAGTGTAGCTAGCATCGAATTTCTATTGGACACCGCTGGTCTATAAGTACTTATGTAGGGGAAATATTTTTGATAGTAGAAGGCTCTTTAATGTAGCAGACAAAGGCACAACAAAATCCGACTGCTAGAAGCTGAAGCTAAACAAATTCAGAGTAGAAATAATGCATACATTTTAATAGTGAGGGTAATTAACCATTGAAACAATTTACCAGAGGATGTAGTGGATTCTCCATCATCTGAAGTCTTTAAATCAAGACTGGATGTTTTCATAAAAGAGCCACTGTTTCTCAAGCAGATGCTATGGCTTGATGCTGAAATCACTTAGTTGGTATAATTCTATGGCCTCTCTCAGACAGGGGGTCAGAATGGATTATTGTAATGGTCCCTTCTGGACTTAAAGTTTATGAATGTATGACTATTCATGAGCAATTTTACCAGATATACATTGTTTTAATATATATTTTATAGAAATGTTATATTTACATTTGATTCGTTTAGCTCATTCAATATATCCTATATGTTTGTGATTAGTTTTAAGACAAGTAAATTTTTTCAAAGTTTTCACTGTCTGGTTTTCATAGTTTTTTGTTGTTTTTTTTTAATTGCAAACATGGTGAAAATAAATGTACCACAGACATTTTAGGGTTCTGTTGTATATAAATCACTTCCCCACTTTTGGAATGTAGCCCCTGGGGTGGTGGTGGGTGGGTGGGAACAAAGATATTACACTATTGTTTGTACTAGCATCATAGGGCTCTCTGATCTGTCATTTGGGCCCTTCGGTGTTACCATAATACACACACACATATATATAGTAAAGTTCAGTGCTTCCTCCCCTGTGCCCAGCCCCACTCCTTGCACATAATTCCACATATTGCTGCTAGGGCCTGGCATTTGGGCCCCATGACACCTATGAGCACAGAGCAATTTCCGGTTGCAAGGGATGGTCTCTCCCAGGCTGCTGCTGATTATGCTACACCTATTGTAATCTTCCTCCCAGATGTCTGCCTTTGATGAAGATCCAGTGTGGTCTCTGGTCACAAGGGGTACAGCTGAATAGTGCACAGTGTTCTCATTACTTAAACCTAGGACTCATTGCAAGGGGGGACCCTAACATTCTAATTTTAGCTTCGACTCTGGCTGTAGTCAAGTTACTTAACTATAGCTTTTCTTCCCCCATTTTTGAAATGGGACTAGTTATATTTACCTGCCTCAAAGAGGGGTTGTGATTATTAATTGAATTCTGTATCATGCTCTTATAGAAGAGGGGTGGAAATCACCAGGCTCTCCAGAAGCTGAGGGCCTACTATCTCCCTCTTCCCTGGCTTATTTGGAGAATCATCTCTTGAAACTCATTTAAAAAATGCTGACCACAATGCACAGACCTCGAAGCAAACACACAATTTCTGTAGCAGCAGGTACAGGGGAGAGGATGGGGATTTAGGTACAAAATGAGTGAGCTGAATAAGGGAGTGTGGCATAATCATTTAATTGACCTTTCCCTAAATCTTAATTCTAGTCCTACGCACACCGGTGTGATTGTGGAGAGACGGCAACTTATATTTATGGAGAAAGATCCTGAATGATTGCTTGCAGGCCCACTCAAAGATGCTAAGTTTGATTAAGTGAAGAGGAATAATATATCTGATTGAAATGGGAATAATTTAGGTAGCCAGCATGTAAATACCAAAGTTTGACTTTGTCCAAAAAACTTGGATTAACAACTCTTTCCTCCCACGTAGTGCCAAAAGATTTTCAACGTCCTCAAGTTGTCAAAACTTTGTCATGTTTTCATGTCACCAGAAAGACAGTCCCTCCCAAGTTTTATTTTGGAGGTGTCACCTTTTCAGTGCCGAATCAAGTGGAGGATGTCATCTACAGCAGTGGCTCTCAACCTTCCAGACTACTGCACCCCTTTCAGGAGTCTGATTTGTTTTGCGTACCTGCAAATTTCACCTCACTTAAAAATTACTTGCGTACAAAATCAGACATAAAAATCAAAAGTGTCACAGCCACACTATTACTGAAAAATTGCTTAAGTTCTCATTTTTACTATATAATTATAAAATAAATCAATTGGAATATAAATATTGTACTTACATTTCAGTGTATAGTATATAGAGCAGTATAAACAAGCCATTGTATGAAATGTTAGTTTGCACTGACTTCGCTAGTGCTTTTTATGTAGCCTGTTGTAAAACTAGGCAAATATCTAGATGAGTTGACGTAGCCCCTGGAAGACCTCTGCGTACTCCCAGGGGTACATGTAGCCCTGGTTGAGAACCACTGATCTACAGAATCACCAACATCACTTCCTGCAGCATCTAGCTTTCGCTAGTAGTCTCCTGTGCAAGTATCAACCCAGTCTGAGCCAAAGTTTATAAAATCTCTCAAGATCACAGCTTACTCTGATACTGGTGCAATCCTTATTTTATTCATTCTTTATCAAACATTATCAGGAGTGTACATGAAAATGGCTCAATTCTCAACTGAGCTCTCTAGAGTGGACAAGGACACTAGTCTGCAGCTCTCCCAAACCTGAATAAGCAGCAACAGCATTCACTCCTCCAAGCTGGGACTTTGATCAGGTTTTGAGTTGTAATAAGAATTCTTCACAGCAAGACACAGGCAGAGACACTGCCAGACTCAAACACCTGGGGGAACCAGAAATAGGACTCCAGCTTCTTAACTGCTGGCTGACACCTGGGAAGGGGGAAGTAATGGCTCCCACACTGGCTGGGCCAAGAAGGAAGGACATCCACTCGGGGGTTGTCAAGGAGTGCTCTGAGGGGGAGAGAGACCTTTCCCTCCATTGGGGATGGGGGATCATGAGGGTGTAGTAAATCCTGAGGAAGATGCAGTGTAAATTTGCCTATGAAAGAGGCACAGGATCAATCCGTGGACAGAGACCAGACCCTCCTCATCACCGCAGTCCCCACAAAATGACTGAAAAGCTGTCCTGCTCCAAGAGGCCCATATAATTTGCACCCACAAAAGTGCATGGGATATTCTGGGTCATTTTGTGGGGTGCAGACTCAAAAGATTGAGAACCAGTTTTTATAATGAATTCTAGGTAAACTTTACCTGTAACTGGATTTTTCTTAACACTGCCCTGTCCTAGTTTCTTATGCATACTCTGGTGCCATTTCCTCTGGTGTCGGCTGATATCAGCCGCCCTCTTAGTTATTTTTAATTCCTCTTTTCAGTCCAGTAGCCAGTCTGCCATTTGGGTCCCATTATCTTCTCATGCACTTGTAAAGTAGGAGAGCTTCATTTTGATCATAAGGGTAATTTTGTTGTCCTCCAGCTGGAACACCACTCTTCTCTAACTATCTCCTACAGCTACTTCTTGTGGCACCCTCCCACGCCCTCAACTGATTTTCTACAGTCTACAGGATATGGCACGCTTAATCTCTGTAGATTTCAGTTTGGGAACTGCCATTGTCCCTTCAGTCTTAAACCAAAAATTGATTGCAATATGACATCTTCAGGGAGGTGGTGATCATGAGTCAACTCGTAACATTACTGGGTTGAAAAGTATCTGAGCTATATATATTTTTTTCTATGTAGACTCTGGTATGAGGTTACCTCGTGACAGTCCTGTCCTCTTGTGTATTCTATTGCTGAAATCAACTGTTTTAATATCTCCTTCTCCAGCATTGGTTATGTGAGCATAACACATCCCAAAAACCTTTCACCAAAGTTGGTTATTAGATTTTGAGGCATGAGAATGAAATCTCATTAGTCAGTCAGCCAGTGCTAAATTCCATAAGTTTCTTGTGTTATATAAAGCACTGCTAAAATTCCTGACATCTATATTTGTTTCACCAAATGAATGGACCTTAAACTGGGGACTACACTGGTATTTTTGAGCTTAATATTATTAGAAGTTACTGTGGGAATGAATGAGGATCATATTACACTCTATATTCTGCAGACTGTTTACGGAGCAAGAAAGTAGTTTAATAAACAAATACTTACTTTGCCTCTTTAAAGGGAATTATGTTTATTTTGGAAGCTTCCTCTTGGTAATATAATCCATGTTTTAAAAAAAATAGCTTTTCCTTTTATGTTTACCATCTCTAAAAAGAGGGGGGAAAGCCTAATGGATGAATACATACACTCATCCTCGGTATAGATCAACACAGCAGTTATAAAGGCTCAGCTACAAACCAAAAAAGAATAATATTCAATAGAACATTTGGTTTAGATATTAAACTACTGAAGTTAAATAGCTCGCCTTATTTGATTTTGTAAAAGCCTTGTAAAAGTAAACTACAGGAGGCAGCAAATATTAACCAGATTTCACAAGAATGCTGATGCACAAAATTAATTGGGGCTGCGTAGCAGCTTTACAGAATCTTGTGGATCTTGGAAATTATTTGTCTAGTCTTTTTTTATTAAACGATTGATTATATTGTTTTGAAATCGGCTAAAAAAAATTGGTTATTTGGTTTAGACTCCTGATTTTTAGGCAGTAAAATCCAGAGAACAAGATGATATAAAGTTCTGTTCAGGACTTTGGTTTCAAAGACCATTCCCCACTGCCCCCAAATCTTAAGTTACTTTCTGTTACTCTCTTTTATTACTTCCATCAGAGTCTGTTTTAAAAATAAACTGAAGCAATTTTCATTAGTTCTGCATCCCCAGAGTTTTGCATAACATGACGTATTTTACCAACACACCCAATGAAATTAAAATCATGTCCTGGCTGTCTCTTATCTCAGCAAGGTACTTTTTCTTCTTTAAATCTTCTTCTCCATTGAGATCTGCTTCCTTGATGGATTAGAAAACTAGTGTGAGTTTTCCAGTTTGTCAACAAATGCAGGACCTAAATGCAGACATGTGTAACTCTATATCAGGGATAAGATGAACCTAGTAAGTGCAACAAAGGGACACCTAGATTGTTTTGTTCTTTCTGCTTTATCATGCGTGTTTACTGATGGTTATTAATGCCACCAAACAAAATACACTGATTCTTTTCCCTTCTAGCTTTCATACTGAAAAAATCTTAAACAATTCTCCAGATTCCAGAATAATCTGTTACTAATCCAGGTTCAGATCTATGTTCCTAGTTGTACACATAAAATGGTCGTTTTAATATATGTTCATTAATGAAAAAATATATGGTCTATTTTCAACGTTATATAGGAATTAGGGCTGTCAATTAATCGCAGTTGACTCATGTGATTAACTCAAAAAAATGAATCGTGATTTTAAAAATGTATCGCGATTAATTGCAGTTTTAATCTCACTGTTAAACAGTAGAATACCAATTGAAATTTATTAAATATTTTTGGATTTTTTTCCACATTTTTAAATATATTGATTTCAATTACAACACAGTATACAAAGTAGACAATGCTCACTTTATATTGTTATTTTTTATTACAAATATTTGCACTATAAAAATAGCAAACAAAAGAAATAGTATTTTTCAATTCACCTCATACAAGTACTTAGTGCAATCTCTTTATCATGAAAGTGTAACTTACAAATGTAGGGTTTTTTTGTTACATAACTGCACTCAAAACCAAAACAACGTAAAACTTTAGAGCCTACAAGTCAACTCAGTCCTACTTATTGTTCAGCCAATCGCTAAGGGAAACAAATTTATTTACATTTACAGGAGATACTGCTGCCTGCTTCTTATTTACGTCATCTAAAAGTGAGAACAGGTGTTTGCATGGCACTTTTGTAGCTGGCATTGCAAGGTATTTACATGCCAGATATGCTAAACATTCATATGCTCCGTTGTGCTTCGGCCACCATTCCAGAGGACATGCTTCCAGGCTGACGATGCTCAATAAAAAAATAATGTATTAATTAAATTTGAGACTGAATTCCTTGCAGGAAAATTGCATGTCTCCTACTCTGTTTTACCCACATTCTGCCATATATTTCATGTTATAGCAGTCTCAGATGATGATCCAGCATATGTTGTTCGTTTTAAGAACACTTTCACTGCAGATTTGACAAAATGCAAAGAAGGTACCAATGTGAGATTTCTAAAGATAGCTACAGCACTCAACCCAAGGTTTATGAATCTGAAGTGCCTTCCAAAATCTGAGAGGGACAAGGTGTAGAGCATGCTTTCAGAAGTCTTAAAAGAGCAACACTCTGATGCAGAAACTACAGAACCCGAACCACCAAAAAAGAAAATCCACCCTCTGCTGGTGGCATCTGACTCAGATGATGAAAATGAACATGAATCGGTCCTCACTGCTTTGGATGATTATCGAGCAGAACCTGTTATCAGTATGGACTCATGTCATCTAGAATGATGGTTGAAGCATAAAGGCACATATGAATCTTTAGTACATCTGTCACATAAATATCTTGCAACACCAGCTACAACAGTGCAATGTGAATGCCTGTTCTCACTTTCAGGTGATATTGTAAACAAGACATGGGCAGCATTATCTCCTGCAAATGTAAACAAACTTCTTTATCTGAGCGATTGTCTGAATAATAAGTAGGACTGAGTGGACGTGTAGGCTCTAAAGTTTTATATTGTTTTATTTTTGAATGCATTTATTTTTTTCACATAATTCTACATTTGTAAATTCAACTTTCATCATAAAGAGATTGCACTACAGTACTTGTTTTAGGTGAATTGAAAAATGTTATTACTTTTGGTTTTTTACAGTGCAAAATATTTGTAATAAAAATAAAGTGAGCACTGTATACTTTGTATTCTGTGTTGTCATTGAAATCAATATATTTTAAAATGTAGAAAATATCCAAAACTATTTAAATAAATGGTATTCTATTATTGTTTAACAGTGCGATTAATCATGCAATTAATCACAATTATTTTTTTAATTGTGTGATTAATCACTATTAATTGTTTTAACTGTTTGACAGCCCTAGTAGGAATTATGCCTAATTTGGTAAAACATTATATTTCATAAAAATGTAGTGATCTTGTTAATGGGATATTGCACTCAAGCTGTTAAAGTACTAGGGCTGATCAATCTCCTAATAACTGAAGTCATTTTTTAAAAGAAACATTTTTTCACAAAAGCTGTTGTGACTTACCCTTTTAAATGATATCCTTCATACTATTAAGAGTACTATAAAACGTATTGAACCTGTTCCATAGTTCACAGAAGCTAATAATCTTTTAAATTATTAAGTCCATCCATCAAATTGTACCCTTTTGCCCTCTCCCCTGCTTACAGAACTATTTTTACAATAACAACTGTAAGTAACTATAATCAATGTGTGTGGTTTACTCGCAGATCCCCAGGGACTCAAGAAACTTTTTCAAACTGTTAGTTCAATCCTGCAACCCTCACCCACATGAGAAATCTCAGTGAAATCAATGGGATGTATACGTACATATACATCTTGACCCACCACTGAAATTCAGTCACCTGTGAGGTGAGGTAAACTAACAGTAACCCCACTCAAGAGTTTAGGAAGAATACATTACTTCAATGAAACTACATGAGAATTTAGGTAGGGATAATATAACTCAAAAGTACTTGAATCAATGCACCTGGGCTAACATCTACTTCTGGGGAAAATCCTCTGGATTTTCAGTTCGCAGAATTGGTGTTATATCCCATTCCAAAGACAGCACCATCATTAGTCTTAAAATCACAGCTAGGGCATTGGCTCAAGGCTGACTGAAAGGGTATGTGTTCACTGCAAAGTTAACTCAAGTTACCTACAGTTGAGTTACTCCTCTTGAGTTAACCTGACTCAAGTGACAGTAGCCAGACTGCAAAATAACACTTGAGTTGCTGTGTCCACCTTGGTGCTATACTTGCCCAGGCCGAATATTTTTGGGTCATATCCCTGTGGTTCTGTATGCTGATGCACTCCCTGTGGTTCTGTATGCTGATCCACTCTAAGAATTCTTTCCCAGTGAACTGTGGTAGAACTTGTCTCTCCTCCCTGGGTACTCAAGGGGATATTTGGGAAGGCACTGGAGAAGCAGCAGTACTTGAGTGGCATTATGCTGTGGCCACATTATAAAGTGGTTGTGTTAGCAGCTGGCATGTTGTGCTAATTCAGTATTTAGCCTGTTCATCCCGGCTGGCCAGTCAACTCAACTTGAGTTAAGGTTTTTGTATATGGACAGGACTCGAGTTAACTTTGCAGATGAAGACAATCCCAAAAGAATGTGTAAGTGTGAAAGGAGCTCAATTTATGAATTTGCCACGGTGCCAGTTGGATTTTAAAGCTGAAATCTAACAAACTAGGTGTACCAGTATATAAAAGAATCCAATAGGATAACCCCTTTTTATTGATTTTGGGGAGTGTTAGGTTACTAGTTTAATGCTGGTCAGCTTTTAACTTGAACTGTATTTTTCAAATCAGGACTGTTGCTTACTCTTAACCAATCAACAATTTATTAATTTACCCAGAACCACATTAGTATACAATCAACAGTTCACTCAGATGTAGACACAACCAGTTGTGTGTAATACATAACCCAATAAAGTCTTGCAAGCAATTATCATCAGACTAGAGTTGAGGCTCAGCAGTTATGTCAAAGAACAACGCAAATTATCAAGATCTCTTATTACATTTATATATGATAATAAATTCTCAGTTCCTTACACATTTATCACACTCCCAAGTATGCAATTGTCTGTAAGGCACCTTTTAAGAGAGTGTTTACTACTCTTTGACTGGATTGGTCCAAAACGGGCAAGTTTGGAATATTAAAAGCAATTGCTTAAAACAATTATTTTGATCTCTCTTAGGGTATTTGCTTGGACTTATAAAGGAGTTAAAATCTAAAATATGGCTACTTGAGGTCTCACTAGAGAGCATGGATAACCTACAGTTATTTATAGTAAAGAATAGAAGGGGGAATACAGTGTTTGAAATGAAATTTCACCACTTCTTCTTACCCTCTTAACCCTGGGATGGGGGACAGCCCTTTTCACACAGCTAGTCTGGGTGTTGGTCACACTTCAGATTCTGCAGCTTCTTGTGTCAAGTTCAGTCAATTCTTCTGAGCACATGGTGACTTCAGTTTATATACCCTAGTCTCAGGGCTCATAGGAGGGGGCAAGCCTCTTATTCCTATTGGACACATGCCAAGTGAGTGCTTAGCTCAATCAGTTTCTTTGCTGCTTCCATTGGTATCCAGTAGGTGATGTTGGCATACAATGAATTTCTTCAATCCTTTTCTTATCGGAGACTTTTTAAGTTTGATTCATTTCAAGGAATATATGTTATTATTGGCCCCTACTATCAATTGGGATCCCCCCATTTTAAGCAATTTTTCTTAATACCCCAAAGTTATACTCTTGTTTCTATGTTTTAGCATACCCTATTCCAGAGAATTCCTATTACAGCTAAAATGCTACAATTATTTACAGTGAAAACCAACAAAAACCCTATAATCTTCTAAATTTGGAAGACATACTCCATACATGTTGTTTAGGACTAACAATAGAATAAGAGACATTATTCACATATAGAAAAATTTAGATCTGACTCACAAGGCAAACAAACATGAAGCTTCTCTTTGGGGTGAAAGATAGATTATCCATGGTATACTGAATTTACAAGACAAACAATATATAGTTTATAATTTGGGGTGAAAACATGTGGATTGGATGTTTTGGGGTAACGGGCAGTTTGTCCTATTTGACATTTAATCTTACAGTCATATTTCTAGTTTGTTTAACTTGCAGCTTCCTCACCGTCTCTTGATCCACTCAGTGTGCAGTGGGCCACATTGTATAGGAAAGCAAAGTGTGACCCTTGCCTGGTAATTTGGAGTTCTTTTTAGCAAGTTGGGAGGGAGAATTTTTTTGATCCATACGCATTCTTGTCTAAGTGATAAACAATACTCTCATTTAGCCATTTTAGTTTCTATGTTTGGGGAGGGGAATGCCTGACCTGTGGGTCCTTAGACAAAGTGGCTCAACTGATATGAACCATTTTCCTATTCCCTTCAAAGGTGAATCCTCTTTTGAAGTAAACAGAGGTGAATAGCTTTCTAATTTTTGAGGGCCAGAAGAAATCATTAGTTATTAATTCAAGGCATATTTGTTCCATATATCCCTTACAAAGGGAATACCACCTACTGAATCACTCAGATCTCTTCCCACCAGACCTATATTTCCTCATATGCATGTTCTGAGCCAGTCCCACCTGGCTTAGCTGATGAAACTTGAGAAAATCACAGTCCTGGAGGCTGCAAAGTGTATCTGACTTTGTGCAGATAAATAAAACAGTGGGAAATTAAAAAATAAAACAGTCACAGAGAATTTTTAATTTGGCTAAGAACTAGTTCCAATTCAATAGCATTTTTTCACTTCCCAGTTCTTTCCTTTTAATCCATTTTAAGTCACAATACCAATATTTATTGTTAATAGTTGCATTGAAATCTATCTTATCCAATAGTAAGAAACAGTTAATAAATATTAATTAGGAGAAAAATTCTCTCTCTCTATATATTCTCTATATAAGAATGTTTGCACTTCTAATTAAAGTTATCCTTAAAAGACATATTGTAATCTTGGTACTCAAGCATTTAAAAAACAACAACAAAAAAACAGTATCCTGACAGTTGTCAGAGTTGTGACACAAAAATTCCACTCAGATCCCAAATACTGAACATTTTAAATATTTTATGTGTTTTTTTGAATGACGTCCAAAGTCTAGAGTGAAAACACAGGTTGCATGTATGTGTTTTATGTAAGTTAAGTTCTGTATAGATGCAGGCAGATATAACCTGTTAAGATGGAAGAAAACTTTTGTTCCATACAAAATGACTAATACTCTTAATATAGATGGGATGCATGTAGAACCTTCTCCAATAAATTGATTTCAGAAATCTCAATTTAAATAAATGTCAATAAATCTATTTTCATAATGTTCCTGAATTTTTGCAACAGGAAAATAGAGGCACCCAAATTCACCTGCTAAATTTCATTGGTTCACCATGTATCATGGAAATCATGTAGTAAATGCTAGTACTTCTCATAATACCTGTAACCATCTGGCCATTTCCATAAAAAGTAATTTCCCCCAATCTGCTACTGATATTGTATGTTTCATATCAGCCATACTAGCATGAGAGCAACTGAGGGGGAAACGGAGCATCAAAGTTTGACTGCCCTTGGAGGAATGGGGTGTCACATGGCAGCATGAAGGTGCAACTAAAAATCCCCTCTGCAGGGCTGAACCCTTCATCATGTCATGTCAAATCTTCACATCTGGGGAAAAAATCCTTTACAGCAGGAAGAACAACGCCTCCCACTTGCACAACTGAACAGGGTTGAGTGGTACTTGGACAGTTCTGACACAAACTGGAATTAATTTGTTAAAGCTTGGGACCTCCATTATATGTTTTCTTTTTGAGGGGCTCACAGTCTACTACATAAGTATATTTTGTCTATGTTGAGGCCTCTCTTTGTCCCATACTATCTTTGGCATGTGTCATAAGTACACAGACTTCAGGTGACAAATTGGACATATACTTGCAATTATCCCATTAATATTACTGGGAATTGTGCATGTGAATGAAGGACAATATACGGCTCCAGGGAACAGAAAGGCTAGACTACAGAGTTCCAGTTCTCCCTTCAAATACTTGGGAACAATGCCAGTTGATGGTACATAATGTTTTTTCTCAGATAAAACTAGAGATAAATTATAAACAGCAACACGTTTTGTATTCGGTTAACTAGAATATATGGTGTCTCTCATTAAGAGATTCCCTTTTCTTTTTTGATGAGTCGATGATGAACCGTTTCTGTGAGTTAGGCTATTTCCTGTTTGTCTGCTATGAGATCAACATTTGTACTTAGGAAGACATTTGATAGGTCTCATTCTCAACATACTGCATGACAAATAAGCCTGGTATTCACAGAGAACGGAATAGCCTTTCCAAATTACTTTTATTTTGATTGAAAAGAATTGAATTTCAATTTATACATATAAAGGGCCACTAACATGTCTTGGCTTTGGACTTCAGTTTGAAGATTCTCTCTCACACACACCCCCGCACAGAACAATCAATTCTTACATAAGGCACCTATAAACCTTCCGAACGTTAGCCTGAAAAAAATCTTGTATTTGCATTGTAGGACACTGAATTCTTTATTTCTTATTACTATACTTCTAAAATGAAATTAAAAATGGAGCTACCAACAAGAAAGAGTCCTTTTGTTATATTTATTCTGCATTTTTAAATAGCAATTTTAGAGTTCAGAAAGACACGAAGTCCTAACAGGTATGTTCTTCATTCAAAAGTATAAATTTTCTAACTGCTTCCTTTGAAATTAAAATGGCAACTCTTTGTAACTGGAATTTATTTTGTGAAGAGAAAAAAAAAGTTACTGTAGCTTGAAATGGGCAATAAAAATGCTATAATCTCCAGCAGTAGAAATGTGATTTATAAAAAATGTAGTTTTTATGTAATGTTTTTGAGCAGACCAAACCAAAAAGTACAACATTAAGATTTAAAAAGAAAGATCAGTAACCTAACTTGCTTTTGTTGGCATAATTTGGTTTATAATAATCTCTTGTGACTTGGTGACACATTCATATCTGAGGCAGGCTGAGGGAAATAAAAGGATAAAATGTTTTTATTTTTGCTTTGTTGCCCCAAAATTTCCAATATAAACGGTTTTTAATGAGTCAAAACAGGATTGGGAATTGAGCTTCTTGGACCATCTATACCTTACCCTGTATTTAGAAGCAAAACATTGTGGACCAAATTCTGTTCTTTGTTACAGAAATTTAAATCCTGAGTACCCCTTTTGACTTACAGCTTCTTGAATTGACTTGTAGTGTGTCTGAGTATAAAATTTAGTTACACAGAGAAGGCAGAGGAAAGACTGATTATATCCAAGTAATGTACTGTAGAAGACGACAGTGCTACACTGCTTTATTTTATGAAACTATAATTAGAGCTTAAAATAGTTTTAACAACTGGCACATTACCAGCAAACATTACTGCACAAAGCAGAGTTTGTTTACTTAGCAAAATGTAGGTAATGTGGCTCTGAAATGCACATCTAATAGGCAGTAGGGCTGGTTGCAGAGTAGTTTAGAACTGGTACGTTACGTTATATTGTGTCATAAATTTGTCCTTAAAATGTTGCCGTGCATTTAAAAGAGTTATGTAAGAGAAGTTGGACAAGTTTTTCCTGATTATATCAAAACTTTGAAAGTAGAGGGACATTCTCTCCCCAGCACTGATTTGCTACTTGCCTAACACCCTCCCAGCCACTTCACCTCAGCATCACTTTACCTGATGTCCATGTTCTCCTCTTTCCTTTTCTGTCTCCTCCCCTGCTCTATCCCAGCCTTTACCTCCCTCTTTTCCATGTCCTTTCTCGCTTCTTTCTTCTTGCTATTTAGTGAATGCCTTCCTCAGTAAATCCTGTCTTAATTTTTTTTTTTACATTGCAGCATGATGTTTGCAAACCGTTGCTCTGCATGTTCTGCTTCTATGTGGTATCCTTATTCCCCACCCTTTGTCTGTCTTGTCTCTTTAGATTGTAAACACTTTGGGGAATGGACCATCTCTCATTCTAGCACAATGGGGCCCCATTTTCAGTTGGCCCCTAGGTACTGCCATAATACAACAATAATAAAGTATAATAAAAAAGTAAAAATACCTGTGTTACAACAAATTGTTGAAAAGACAAAGGAAGTTGTTCTAAGTGATTGATTGTACGCATTATAATGAGGTGCATATCATAAAGGGAAAGGCTACAGGGCTATAGATTTGGCAGATTATGGGGACTATGTATACAGAAAGATCTTTATAATAAAAGCCCAATATCAAGTATGTGCTATGGGCCTGACCTGTGGAAGCTCTGGACAGCAGGCTCCCCTGGCAAAGGCTGACCTGGCAAAACAAAAATGTCTGAGTTTTCCCCTGTTTAATTCAAATAGACTCCTTATTACATAGATTGCATTGCCATTCATTGCATGCCGTTCAATTAACAACTGTGGATTAACAGTGGATCTATGATGGCTCATAGGAAAATGTAAGGTACAGTGGAACACTATTTGTTTCAGACCACTCAATAATAGTATTACTTCAGACATTTACCTTCAGATTAAACAGTAATAGTAACCTTTGTTCAATAAAAACAATGGCATTAAAAGCACTACCTGAAATTTGATTGTGCAGTGTACCACATCATCATCATCACCATTACAAACAGAGAAAATCCAACAAACAGATGGCTGCTTATTGCTTCAGATAAGTGGGAGAAAATGAAGCTCTGTAAGGAGAAATAACTTCACAGAAAACCAAAATCCCTGTTTTATCTCTAAAACATCCCCATTACTGACACTGGTGTTAGTACAATAATCATAAATGTTACTACTGGATATCTCTAACTCAGATAGCTTTGTAGTTGTTTATAGGCAGAATACATCATGGGATTGCTGTGGGGTATAGGATTTATCCACACTTGTAAGACATACTTGCATAGCTCATGCATGACATTCCTCCATGTGTACAAAGTGTTTCCCTTTTTTTAAGAGGGTATATGCCATAATTCTCCAGGGTGTATTCTCTCTATATACAACAGAAGTTACATTAAAAAACATTACTGCTTTCCAGATTAACAGTGCTAGAGCCAGTTAGGCTCAGCTCTTCCAATGTATGTCTAAATTGTGGGCACAACCTCCTCTCTCCTCCAACCTGCTTTTGCACACTTGGATCAGGTACCCATGTTCATAATTACACATTTTGCACAACAAATATTGCAAATATAATTTAGTGCTGACATCTGGAAATCTTGCCCTTAGAATTAAGAATGCCACTCCTTCCACAGGAACATATTCTTCACTCATTCCCTACATGGTGTGTTGCATATGCCCCATATTGCATCCTGTTGTACTTAACTTTCCAGAGATCTTGGGACAGTGTAGTCTACACAGCACATATGCCTGTTGTTGCACAATTTTGGAAAACTGTCATGATTTAACAAAATGACAGTGAACTTCCTCAGTTTTGTCTTAAATACACAATTTAGTTATGTTTCCTGTAATATATCTAATCAGCCAATATCTTTAAACAAAGTGTAGATTTTCTACTTTAAAAATTTTGGTCCATTCCTAAAACAAAAATATTTTTCAAACATATGTCCCTGATAATTGAAACTGGATGAATTGACTCTAAAGTTCAATAACCTAATTTACTGTGGTCACAAAATCCATTTTCACAAGAAAGATCATCTGCCAGTATAAAAGCTCCATTTTACAAATGTTTTATCTAAGTGTAAAAACGGAGACGCATGAGGTAGTGTAGATTAGGAAATTTTAATGACATTGTAATGAACCAGCAATACTGCAAGTGGGTTAACCCAGGTTAATCATATTTGGCTCTTTGGAGCAGGGCCCAGTCTTATGTTTCCTCTTCCAATTTAGGTAATTACAAATGGCTTCAAAAGATAAAAGAGCCACAAAAAAGGCAGATATTTTTAAAAATATTTGCTGTTGCATACCCCTTTAGAAACATTCTCTATGTCTACACTACAGAATCTACGCCAATATGTTGCCCTACTGTAGACACAGCATATGCCAATAGGAGTTTTTTCTGTCAGTTTGGGAATACCACCATTCCGAACGATGTTAGCTATGCTGCCAGAGGCCCTCGTCTATCAGCATAGCTGCATCGACATTGGGGTTTTGGTCAGCATGGCTATTGCTAGGAGTGTGGGTTTTTTTCATACCCCTGACTGACATAGCTATGCCAGTATAAGATTTAAATGTAGACCAAGCCGTAGATTGGAACTTGGTAGTATTAATATGATATTTACAAACATGCTTAGGTCAGATACTACCTTCCTGAAAGTGTTGACCTGGGTCATTTGCTGCAATTTTCATCCAATCTATAAATAGCACAACATGTACTAAGTAATTTTTGCAAGTGAATTTCTTAGATTTAAAGGGATACAGTATGTTAATTTAGAATTGTAAACCAATGATACTTCATGGCTGTGTGCTCTGCCAAAAGCAAATAATTAAACCTTCAACCAGGACGTGTGACAAAGCTCCAAATTCTTGGGAAGATACTGCAGTGAAATTATTATTCTGTAACATTACAGCACAGGAACATTACGAAGGGGATTTTCAGACACAAAAACCTTTCTGTATTTACACTATTTCCCTTAAAATAAATAAATAAATAAAAGAACTTTCTTGCTCTGTTTAAAGCATACAAAGAGAGTAGGGTTAGACTTGTAGGTGCAAAGTAGTCTGGGTAACATTTTTTTGACTGGCTAGATCCTGTGAAGTGCTGGAGCTCTCAGTTGTACCCGTTGGACTTCTGTAGGAGGTGCCAAGCATCTTACTGTATTGTTCCTATACATGAGTCATGTACATGAGGAGAACGGAAAATAACCACTGGGTAAATTATAAGGAAGGAGAAAGGGGGTCACAGAGGAGAGGGAATAAGGTTTTAGAAGAAGCCTGGGGCTATTCTCCTCCAGGATTTTTAACATGCTTTCCATTTGGTGACATCAGGTATTTTCCAAAAACAAGCCATCCATCCCCCCACATCACTCCCCACAAAATTCAATTGCTCAGCTGCCAACTCTCATGATAAAATCACAAGTCTCCTGACTTCTGGTGTCAGCTTCAATTTTCCTCAGATGTCCATCGACAATCTTTTACAATTTTGTCTGTATTCAACATGGCCACCATATCCCCTCAATTTCAGTGGAACTGAAGCCAAGATGACCACTATTTCCCTACTTTTGGAGGTGGAAATTATGCTGCTCTAGAAAATATAGCCACTATTTCCCATTGTTTTCAATGGAACAGAAGCCAGGATACCTTCTCTCACTCTTCTGACAACTGCCTGTTTGCCCAGCAACCCAGGTCAGCCTTTAAAAAGAGGGGATACTGCAGCTTTCTGTGTCCCCAGTCCTGCAAAACCTTATCCATATGCTTAACCTTAAGTACACGGGTAGTCTCATGGAGGGCAATGGACATATTCGTGTGCTTAAAGTTAAACGTGTGCATACTTGTTTGCAAGCCTGGAAGCTTAGTCTACAGAGTCTATTTTATTGCATACTTATAAAGGTTTATATGTAATAAATACACCTGTGGAGAAATACACATGGTAAAGCAGACACTTTTTAAATGTAATTGTTACTATTATTTTAGTAATAGTATTGTGGCTTGTGATATAAACATGAGTGCAAAAAAAAACAAAAAACAAAAAAACCCCAGACCCACACATCTACATTATGCCAGCTCCATTGTGGATTTTTTATTTATTTTTTCTTTAAGTTTATGTACTAAGAGGAGGGGAGCAGTGAAGGGTATATCCAGGCTCTGCCCTACGCCTGCTCAAGGCCTCATTGTGGCTATACCTGCAGCGAACATTTCACAAAATACTCCCTACCCCACCATGACCACTTACACAAGGGCAACCACTATATTGGTCCTTGTGCTTTTCTGAGTGCAAGCATTGGGGCATATTAGCACTGTTGATACTAGGTGCACTACTACATTATCCCTGCCCCCAAAGACTTTGCAAGGTCAAGGTTTAAATTGTAAACTGCTCAGTGTGGGTGGACTGTTGTTTCTGCTCAGAATCCCGCAGAAATCAGTGGGGCTCTGCCTAGATGCCAGAACTTGCCTGAATGACGCTGCTTGCAGGATCAGGCCCTAAGAAGACATGTGACATACAAAGGGTAGAGAAAAGGAGAAGGTCTAGTACATCATTTTTAGTTTTTCAGTTACAAAAACAAACATCTACTTTCCCCAATTCAGTCCAGTTGTCTGATTTCTTGTAGGCAGAATATTTTAGAAAGGAAAATTATTCCCAATTTATGTCAGCTGTGAATACTGAAGAAGTGGCAATCTCCAATTATATAAATTACATAGATTCCAAATTACGAGATCTTCTTCACAACGTCCCCAGTGAAGAATATACTTATTTTCCTGAGGCACAGAGAGATTACAATGCAAGTCACAGATAACATAGACAGAATCCCGGAGTTCTGACTCTCCATTCCTTTCTTTAGCCTGTTGACCATACTGTCTAATGACTACACTGAAGATTAATGGTTAGAAGAGATTACATGGGAATAACATGTTGATAGAATTGGTGTACATAATATTAATGAAATGAATTCAGAGAAACACAATTAATTTGTTATTTTTACTCTTTAGACCTGCTTCTCCTTCACTTACACCAGTGCAAATCAGGAGTAACTCCACTGATTCAATCATTCAGATTGATAACCTGTGTAAATAAGAGGAGAATAAGACCCGCTGTATATGACAACTAGGTGTTTGGATTTGGATTTAATAGATAGAGTTTGTGTGTGCTTGCGGGGAAGGAATTGTTTGGGGTAGGTGGTTAGGGAAGGGATTGTGCCATTCATAGAGTGGTGCCCTGAGAGAGACTGATGGCCTATTTCTCATCTTCCATCAGTTTTTCACTGGTCTAATTTCATTGATGTAGTTCAGTAGTTCTGGTTTATGCTGTGCAGGTGAGAGCAAAATCAAGCTCTGGGAAATACTGATCTTCAGTAGCATTGAAAATTTGCCACCTAAAGAACCATCAAAAGTCACTATTGTAATGTTTCCTTCTGAATTTGTCACTTTCAAGTACTTCCTCTTTTTTCCATAATTAAGGATGCTGGGTGATAGGGGGAGGATTTTGACTAGAATTTGGCACAGGCTCAAATGATACCACCTGCTGTAAGTATTTTAGTTCTTAACTAGAACACCTCTTGCTGTTGATCTTAAGTTTGCTCAGTAGGAGCAGGTGGGGACAGAAGTTAGCCCTTGTTTAGGGTGACCAAACATCCCGATATTATCAGGACCGTCCTGATATTAGGGGCGTTGTATTATGTAGGCAACTATATCTCTCCTTCCCCCTCCCCCACCAAAAAAAAGGTGTCCCGATTTTTCATACTTGCTATCTGTTACCCTATCCTTGGTGTTGATGGGCTGAATCACTGTTGATTTTTCCAGACTGGCACTGTACTACATTAATTTCTTTTAGATGATACCTGAGGACAGATGTGCCAACATGAGTTACAGGCTTGCCCAAGCATATTGCTTTATTGCATATCCAACAGACTGATTCATACTTGCCTGAGTGAAGGCTGAAAAAGTTTCACACATGAAATGTTGAATTTTTGCAGACTTTTTCACCTCCTTGTTTCACATTTTGCTTTTTTTCTTTTGGCTCAGCGCCATGATGCTTTTCCAGCATAGCCTTCACAGTTTCAGGCTCTAGGACAAGTTTTATGTGTATATTTTTGAGGATTCATAATATGGCATTAGACTGCCAACCAAATCTCTCTTGTTACAACATAGTAATATACATACTGCAGATTATTTAATTCTTTGTAGCTATAACACTGCTCTTGGGCCAAATTTCCTTATCCATTGAAGTCAGTGGGATGGCTTGTGTGAGGAGAAGGGAAGGAGGATTGGTCTATTTTTCATATTCCTTTGATGAAAATGGAGGAATAGTAAGGTACTACTTAATGGTTCCATAATATCACTATTTTTTCCTAAGCTTGGCAGTCTGTGGCTTATTGCAGCAGATGCACTGTTTCTATATGGCACCTGAGGGTATTGGTTAAAGGCTTGTTGTGGCATATTCTGTTGTTACAAATATGTCTGGAGAGAGCTACTGAAAAAGTTGACTTATTGGAGCTCATGTCTCCAAAGAATACAAATTGCCTTTGAAACTACCCCTTTATGCTACTGTTTGTGTGCTTAAGTTTTCTCTTCCTTTTTTCTCCTTTTTGTGGCTCTAAAGTATTTATCTTGTTTTTTCCAATAACACCGCCTCTTGATCTTAAATTTAAAATTTAATGTCTGGAATATATTACTTGGAACAAGGGTCTGGATTATCTTTAATTTTTGTTATATCTGCTTTCTTGGTCTTCTACACTGCATAAGCCATTATAAGGATAGATAGAAGAAGGTATTAGGATTCAGTTGGTGGAATGCCTGTCTTTTTCTGCTTAGTAGGTAGCACCGAGGCAAAGATATTCATTAGGAGGTGTTCTTGTGGTTGATAGCATCCTAGTAACAATGACTGGAGGAGCAGCAGCAGCACTGTGTATATACTCTGGTAATTTACATTGGGTTGATGAATAATACCCAGAATAACCTACAGCGTTTGAGAGTCTGGGACTTGTAGAAATTGTTGTGACAATCTTTTCCTCTTTTTTTTAATGTTAGTTTTATTGTAGTTCTGGGACAAACATTCTCTATTTTCTTCACTCCCTCTCTGGTCTCTGAGTAAATATAAAGACAATTAACAACCCCCTCTGGAAGAAGAGCATTTAAAGTGCAGTTTTATTTTTGCTTCAGCTTAAAAAAATCCACAATTTCTCTTCCAGTTTCTCAGTTAAATTATGCACAAAATAATTCTCATAAAAGCAGTTGTTTTACTGTTCCCAGAAAATGGGGTTTTCTTCCTTCTATTTTTTTTTAATAAAGCTTATTATATATTAAAGGAAATGTCTATGTTAAAAGTACTGTGTTGCAGCATGAGCTATGCTTGACCTTTTCTGCAATACCCCTTCAAAAAAAATTTTTAGAAAACAAAAAAAACCCCAAACCTTCTAAGTAGAATGAGATAATGATATCCTAATATTATGATAGAATAAGATTTCTGCCTTTTAGGCACATTCCTCATTTTTTGGCTCCCATTAGAAGTTTTCATAGATTCATAGATAGATTCATAGATACTAAGGTCAGAAGGGACCATCATGATCATCCAGTCCGACCTCCTGCACAACGCAGGCCACAGAATCTCACCCATCTACTCCTGCGAAAAACCTCTCACCTATGTCTGAGCTATTGAAGTCCTCAAGTCATGGTTTAAAGACTTCAAGGAGCAGAGAATCCTCCAGCAAGTGACCCATGCCCCATGCTACAGAGGAAGGCGAAAAACCTCTTCCAATCTGCCCTGGAGGAAAATTTCTTCCCGACCCCAAATATGGCAATCAGCTAAACCCTGAGCATATGGGCAAGATTCACCAGCCAGATACCCAGGAAAGAATTTTCTGTAGTAACTCAGATCCCACCCCATCTAACATCCCATCACAGGCCATTGGGCCTATTTACCATGAATATTTAAAGATCAATTAATTACCAAAATCCCATCATACCATCTCCTCCATAAACTTATCAAGTTTAATCTTAAAGCCAGATAGGTCTTTTGCCCCCACTGCTTCCCTTGGAAGGCTATTCCAAAACTTCACTCCTCTGATGGTTAGAAACCTTCGTCTAATTTCAAGTCTAAACTTCCCAATGACCAGTTTATATCCATTTGTTCTTGTGTCCACATTGGTAGTGAGCTTAAATAATTCCTCTCCCTCTCCAGTATTTATCCCTCTGGTATATTTATAGAGAGCAATCATATCTCCCCTCAACCTTCTTTAGTTCGGCTAAACAAGCCAAGCTCCTTGAGTCTCCTTTCATAAGACAGGTTTTCCATTCCTCGGATCATCCTAGTAGCCCTTCTCTGTACCTGTTCCAGTTTGAATTCATCCTTCTTAAACATGGGAGACCAGAACTGCACACAGTATTCCAGATGAGATTTCACCAGTGCCTTGTATAACGGTACTAAAACCTCCTTATCTCTACTGGAAATACCTCACCTGATGCATCCCAAGACTTCATTAGCTTTTTTCACAGCCATATCACATTGGCAGCTCATAGTCATCCTATGATCAACCAATACTCCAAGGTCCTTCTCCTCCTCTGTTACTTCTAATTCATGCATCCCCAGCTTATAACTAAAATTCTTGTTATTAATCCCTAAATGCATGACCTTACACTTCTCACTATTAAATTGCATCCTATTACTATTATTCCAGTTTACAAGGTCATCCAAATCTTCCTGTATGATTTCCCGGTCCTTCTCTAAATTGGCAATACCTCCCAGCTTTGTATCATCCGCAAACTTTATTAGCACACTCCCACGTTTTGTGCCGAGGTCAGTAATAATAAGTTGATGGCACTCAGTAATTTTCAGCACATACTCAGGGCATAATTACAAGGAGGACATTACCACCACCACCACCACCCCCCCCACACACACACACACCTTAATTTGGCTAAATAACAATGCCTTTTTCAGATGGGGGCGGGGGAACGATGGTGGTACTCTTCCAAGCTAAATCCATAAAATAAACTCTGCAAAGGACTCATCAGAATGAGATGTTGCTCATTGTAGATTATGCAGATGTTTAAAATATGATTGTACATGCTGTCTGAGCTTCATCGGGCTGCTTGAGTTTGGGTGCCCCTTGCTGGGGCTTCAGTATGCCCATGGGCTCCGCTATGCTCTCTGAGCTTGGTTCCACCTTGTTGGGTTAAAAAAAGAAAAAGATGGTGGTATCTTGCACACACCATGCACTTGCTGACACAGCAATGAGACCTCATTCACAATGTCACTTAAAATAAATTGTGTACTCTACCCTGCCCATCACCCATTCTGACTCGAGGAATTCTTGTTGCATGGTAAGCCGTGTGCAAGCAAACAATATGCATTTTAATATGGCTAAATGCAGATGTATACATCTAGGAACAAAGAATGTAGGCCATACTTACGGGATGGTGGTGTGGACTCTATCATGGGAAGCAGTGACTATGAAAAAGATTTGGGAGTTGTGATGCATAATCAGCTGAACATGAGCTCCTAGTATGATGCTGTGGCCAAAATGGTTAACATTATTCTGGGATGCTTAACCAGGGGAATCTCTACTAGAAGTTGAGAGGTTTATCTTGCCACTGTATATGGCACTATTGTGACTGCTACTAGAATACTATGTCCAGTTCTGGTGCCCACAGTTTAAGAGGGATGTTGATCAATTGGAGTCATTTCAAAGAAGAGCCACAAGAATGATTAAAGAATTAGAAAACATGCCTTATGGTGATAGACTCAAAGAGCTCAATTTAGTCAGCTTAATGAAGAGAAGAATGAGGGGTGACTTGGTCAGTTTGTAAGTACCTACATGGGGAACAGATATTTAATAATGGGCTCTTCACTCTAGCAGACAAAAGAATCTCAGAATCATAGAAATGTAGGAGTGGAATGGACCTTGAGAGGTCATCAAGTCCATTCTCCTACACTGAGGCAGGACCAAGTACACCTATTCAATCCCTGAAAGGCATTCATCCAACCTGTTCTGAAAACCTCCAATGATGGAGACTCCACATTCTCCCTTGAAAGCCTATTCCAGAATTTAACTACTCTTATAGTTAGACAGTTCCCCCACCACCACCACCACTCTAATATCTAACCTAAATCTGCCTTGCTTCAGATTAAACCCATTACTTCTTGTTTTACCTTCAATGGACATGGAGAACAATTGACCACAGTCCTCTTTATAATAATCCTTAACATATTTGAAGACTGTTATCAGGTCCCCGCTCCGTTTTCTTTCTCAAGACTAAACATACCCAGTCTTTCAAACCTTTCCTCATAGGTCAGGTTGTCAAACCTTTTATCATTTTTATTGCTTTCCTCTTGACTCTCTCCAATTTATCCACATCTTTCCTAAAAGCATGGTGTCCAGAACTGGACACAGTACTCCAGCTGAGGCCTCACTAGTGCCGAATAGAGTGGGAGAATTACCTCATATCTTACATACAACACTCCTGTTAATACACTCCAGAATGATATTAGTCTTTTTTGCAACTGCATCACATTGTTGACTCATATTCAATTTTCAATCCAGTATAATCCCCAGATCCTTTTCAGTGGTACTATAATGTAGCCAGTTATTCCCCATTTTCTAATTGCACATTTGATTTTTTCCTTCCTAAATGAAGTACTTTGCGCTTATCTTTACTGAATTTAATCTTGTTGAATTCAGACCAATTCTCCAATGTACCCAGGTCATTTTGAATTTTAATCCTGCCCTCCACAGTGCTTGCAGCCCATTCCAGCTTGGTATTAACTGCAAATTTCATAAGCGTACTCTCTACTCTATTATCCAAGTCATTAATGAAAATATGGAATCATACCAGGGCCAGGACTGATTCCTGCAGGACCCCACTAGATATGCCCTCCCAGTTTGACAGTGAGCCATTGATAAGTACTCTTTGAGTACAGTCTTTCAATCAGTTATGCACCCATTTTATAGTAATTTCTTCTAGATCTAGACCACATCTAGTTTGCTTATGAGAATGTCATCTGGGACTGTGTCAAAACCCTTACTAAAATCACAATATATCACGTCTATTGATTCCTCCCATCCACTAGGCCAGTCACCCTGTCAAAGAAGGAAATACAGTCCAATGGCTGGAAGTTGAAGTTAGATACAATCAGACTAGAAATAAAGCACAAATTTTTAATAGTGAGTATAATTAACCATTTGAACAATTTTTCAAACATTGTGGTGGATCACTGGAAATTTTAAAATCGAGATTTTGTACTTTTCTCAAAGATGCGGTCTAGGAATTATTTTGGCGAAGTTCTACTGGCTGTGTAATGCAGCAGGTCAGACGAGATGATCACAACGGTCCCTTCTGGCCCTGAAACCTGTGAACCTATAAATCTATGAATTGTTAATGTTTAAATTAACATCCCTAGATTCTAAATTAATCCCTCACGGATGTCAATGGGGTATTTTACACCTCTTGGAACTATTATTTTAGGCAACCTACAGATTCGCTTAGACATCTCTGCATTGGTTACAGTCGATTCACATTTCTGAGACTTTCTTCTCAATCACAATATTGAAAAACTTGCTTTTTTTTACTGAAGGCTGAGGTACTAGAGAACAAGACTGTAACAGCAACAGAGATGTGCTGCTGCAGGGAATGGGTGCACACTAGCACACTGTTTCTGAGACCTGCTTTACTTTCCCCATCTGAATTTTGGCTGGCTGTGGAGGAGGGGCATTGTGTAGAGGCGCTTAGCATTGCTATCATCAACTACTTAGCTGTTGGATATAATAACCAGGAGGGAGCTTTTACTGCAGGTCCTGGTACGTACACTGCTGGGCAAGCAGCTGTGTTTCCTGGCTCAGCCCCTCACCTATTGGTTCTGAGGGTCTGCAGACCAGGAAGAACCTGCCTGGGACATGAAAGAACTGCACTGGCTGTGGCAACATCTTCTCTTCTCCCTTTCCTTAACAGAGACAGGCAAAAAAGGAGGTATGGCTATTGGAGATGAAAGGTGGAAGGATTTTGAAGATAGTAAAAGCTGGGACAAGAGGCAGTGTGAGGAAGAGAAAATAAGAAGTTTGGGGAGATGAGAGGGAGAGAATGAGGTGAGTTTGGAGAAACAGAAAAGAGAGACGGGGTAATTGTGGGAGTTTTTGGAGAAGAGAGACAAGGGTTTGTGGGGAGGAGAGCACTTTGTGGGGAGGAATCGAGAGAAATGGCTTGTGGGAGAGGAGGAAAACACTGGAGAGGTTGTAGAAAGTAGGTGAGTCTCAGAAGATGTCAGAGGTCTTGGTGATGATAGGGGACTTCAACTACACAGACACCTGTTGGGAACATTATATAGCCAGGCACAGATTATGAAACAGGTTCTTGGAATGCATTGGAAACAACTTTTTATTTCAGAAGGTAGCAGGAGTGGCTGCTCTAGATTTGATTCTTACAAATTGGGAGGAACTGTTTGAGAATCTGAAGGTGGAAGGCAGCTTAGGTGAAGGTGATCATGAAATGATAGAGTTCATGATTCTAAGGAATGATAGAACAGAAAACAGTAGAATAAAGGCAATGGACTTCAAACTTAGCAAACTCAGAGAACTGATAGGTAAGATCCTTTGGGAAGCAAGTCTAAGGGAAAAAAAGAATTGAAGACAGTTGTCAGGTTTTTTTAGAGACATTATTAAAGGCACAAGAACAAACTACTCCAGTGCATTGGAAAGATATGAAGGAATGGTAAGAGACCACCCTAGTTTAACCAGGAGATCTTCAGTGACCTGAAACTCAAAAATGAATCATAGAAAAAGTGGAAACTAGGTCAGTTTATTATGAAGGATGAATATAAAAAAACACAAGCATGTAGGGACAAAATTAGAAAGGCACAAAATGAGACTAAACTAGCTAGGGACATAAGGAGTAACAAGAAAACATTTTACAAATGCATTAGAAGCAGGACAGGGCAGGCTCGTTACTTAATGAGGAGGAAAAGATAATAACAGAAAATGCAGCAGTGTAAATGGGACTAAAATAGGGAAAAGAACAAGTTAAGAATTGCTTAGATAAGTTAGATGTCTTAAAGTCAGCACGACCTGATGAAATACATCCTAGAATAGTTAGGGTACATCCCCACTGCAATAAAACACCTGTTGCTGGCCAATGTCATCTGACTCAGGCTGCAGGGCTGTAAAATTGCAGTGTAGACTTTTGAGATCGTGCTGGAACCTGGGCGCTAGCACCTTCCCCCCTTGTGGGGTCTCAGAGTCTGGGCTTCAGCCTGAGCCCGAATGTCTACACTGTAATTTTATATCCTCACAGACCAAGTGCAATGAGCCCAAGTCTGCTGACATGGGCCAGCCCCAGGTGTTTTATTGCAGTGTAGACATACCCTTAAAGAACTTGCTGAACAGTTCTCTGAGCCATTCGCAATTCTCTTTGAGAACTCATGGAGGATGGGAGAGATTCTAGAAGACTGGGAAAGGGCAAATATAGCACCTGTCTATTAAAAGGGGAATAAGGACAATAAGCAAGACATGAGAAGTAATTCTTCCACTCTGCTCAGCACTGATAAGGCCTCAACTGGAGTATTATACCACACATTGGGAAACATGAGGACAAATTGGAGACCATACAGAGGAGAGCAACAAAAAAGACTGAAGGTTTAGAAAACATAACCTACAAGGAAAGATTGAAAAAAACTGGGGTTTGTTTAGTTTGGAGAAGAGAAGACTGAGTAGGGACATAACAGACTTCAAGTAAGTAAAAGGTTTTTATAAATGGGAGAGTGACAAATTGTTCTTCCTAACCACGGAGCACAGGACAAGAAGTAATGGGCTTAAATTGCAGCAAGGGAGATGTAGGTTAGACATTAGGAAATTTTTCCAATGGTAAGAACAGTTAGGCATTGGAACAAATTACATAGGGAGGTTGTGGAATCTCTGTCACTGGAGGTTTCTAAGAACAGGTTAAACCAAACAGTGATGGTCTAGATAATACTTATTCCAGTCTCAGTGGAGAGCACTGGACTTAGATAACCTATCGAGGTCCCTTCCAGTCTTACATTTCTGTGATTCTATGGGGAAGACTGTAGGGGAAAGACGGGAGATGCAGATTTTGTTGGAGTTTGTAAACTCAGTACCTGTCTGAACACTGCTGCCACATAAGACAAGAGCCAGTCCAAACTGCACTATAGGAAGAGGAGGCCAAACAAGTAAGTGTGTTTGTGTGTGCGTGTGTGTGTCTTTTTTTTTAAAGTGAAATGGGAAGAGAGCAACTTATGTTGGAACCTGTTTGTTGGAACTTATAGATGGCATTACCTGTTTCCAAAACAATTTAAAATAAAATGATGTTCAATGCTTATGATCAATATACTAACAAATAAAGCACAAGATGGGGTATTGGTTGGTGTTTGCTACAGACCAAATCACATTCGGGAACAGGATGACTAGCACCTTATGCCCCTATTTATAATGCATAGGGGGAAAAAGCTGTGTGTTTGTGATCATGGGGGACTTTGAGTGACATATGCAGAAGGTCTCCTGCTAACAGTACTAAAATTTCTAAATATTATTGATAAAATTTCCTTCAGTTGTTGCATGCAACACAGGGGAATTCTGTATTAAACCTCATCTTGATGGATAAAGAGGAACTAATCACAAAACTAAAAATTAATGATAGCTTAGTTACTAGTGATCATGACTTGATCACATTTAAAATGTAGAAACTGAATAAAGTCCAGATCGGTAATATATATATATACTGTTGAAGGGTCAGTTTCACAAAGCTGAAAACAATTGTGAGCCAAATCAGTTGGGAGGAAGAATTTAATTAGAAAAATATAAATGATAATTGGGAATTGTATAAGAACACTTTACTAGCTGCATGAAGAGCCACAATTGAGGAAGAAGGCCATATTGGTTAAAAAAACCCAACTTGGTTAGAAGGTTGGAAGAAAGGGGAATTTGATCATAATGAATATAGGTCAGAAGCTTGGAACTGTAGAAAATTGATAAGGGAAGTAAATGGACACAAGATGAAATCTAAAACCAGCAGGGTTAAGGACAATAAGGAGGGGTTTTTAAGGTATATTAAGAAGAAAAAGAATCTTAACAATGGTACTGGTCCTTACTAGATGGAAATGTCAGAATTATCAACAATAATAGAAACAGAAAAGGCAGGCATGCTCAATTAAATATTTCTGTTCTGTATTTGGGGGAAAAAATACTATCATGTAATATGATAACACTTTCTCCATTCTACTGGTATCTCAGGAGGATGTTAAATAGCAACCGCTAAAGCTAGACTCTTAAATTAGTAGGTCTGGCTAACTTGCATTCACAAGTTTTAAAAGACATGACTGAGTAGCTTGCTGGACTGTTAGTGTTGATTTTCAAGAAGTCTGAGAATGCTGGGGAAGTTCCAGCAGTCTGAAAGAAAGCTAATGTTGTGCCAATATTTAAAAAGGGATGACCAGGGTAATTATCGGTCTACCAATGTGATATCAGTCCTGCGCCAGATACTGGATTGTCTGATATTTGACTCGATTAATAAAGAATTAAAGGACAGTAATAGAATTAATGCCAAACAACATGGATTTATGGAAAAGAGATCATGTCAAACTAACTTGATATCTTTTTTGTGATGAGCTTACAAGTTTGGTTAATAAAGGTAGTAGTGTTGATGTAATAGTCTTGGACTTCTGTAAGGCATTTGTCTTGGTACTGCATGACATTCTGATTAAAAATCTAGAAAGATATAAAATTAGTATGGCACATGTTAAATGGATTAAAAACTGGATAACAGATAGGATGTGATTTTAGTAGGGTCCTACAGAGATTGATTCTTGGTCCTATGCTATTTTTATTAATGACCTGGTAGAAAAAATAAAATAGTCACTGATAAAAATTGAAGATGACACAAATATTGGGGGAGTGGTAAATAATGAAGAAAGCAGGTCACAGATTAAAAAATAATCTGGATCACTTGGTAATCTGGGCACAAGCAAACAATTTTAATATGGTTAAATGGACATATATACATCTACTAACAAAGAACCTAGGCCATACTTACAGAATGGAAGACTTGGTCCTGGTATGCAATCTATAAGCGATTCAGGGGTTGTGGTGGATAATCAGCTGAACATGAGCTCCCAATGGAATGGTGTGGCCAAAAGGGCTAATTCAATCCTTGGATGCATAATCAGGGGAATCTTGAGCAGGAACAGAGAGGTTACTTTACCTCGATTTGGCCCTGGTGGTGACTGCTGCAAGAATACTGTGTCTGGTTCACATGTGCACAATTCAAGAAAGATCTTGATGAATTGGAGAGGATTCAGAGAAGAGCTGTGAGAATGGTTAAAGGATTGGAAAACATGCCCTGCTCTTCAGTCTAGTAGAGAAAGGTATAACATGATTCAATGGCTGCAAGTGGAAACAAGACAAATTCAGACTGGAAATATGGTGTAAATTTTTAACAGTGAGAGTAATTAACCATTGAACAATTTACTGAGAGTCATGGTGGATTCTCCATCACTGACAATTTTTAAATCAAGATCTACTCTGCGAATTATTCTGGGGAACTTCTATGGCCTGTGTTGTACAGGAGGTCAGACTAGATCGGGGTGGGCAAACTTTTAGGCCTGAGGGCCACATCGGGGTTGCAAAACTATATGGAGGGCCGGGAAGGGAAGGCTGTGCCTCCCCAAACAGCCTGGCTCCCGCCCCTATCAGCCCCCTCCCACTTCCCGCCCCCTGACTGCCCCCCTCAGAACCCTGACCCATCCAACCCCTCCCTGCTCCTTGTCCCCTAACTGTCCGCTCCTGAGACCCCCGCCCCTAACCACCCCCCCCGGGAACCCACCCCCTATCCAACCTGCCCTTCGCCCTTTCCCCTGACTGCCCCGACCCCTATCCACACCCCTACCTCCTGACAGGCCCCCTGGGACTCCCATGCCAATCCAGCCCCCCTGTTCCCTGACCGCTGCCTCCAAACCTGTGCCCCGTCCAACTGCCCCCTGCTCCCTGCCCCCCAGGGTACCCCACTCCCCGCCCCCTTACCATGCCAGAGCCAGCCACACTGCCGCGCTGCCTGTCAAGAGCGGCGGGCCAGAGCTCTGGCGGCGCAGTGAGCTGAGGCTGTGGGGGAGGGAGGATAGCAGGGGAAGGGCCGGGGGCTAGTCTCCCCAGCCAAGAGCTCAGGGGCCGGGCAGGATGGGCGGGCCGTAGTTTGCCCACCTCTGGACTAGATGATCACAATGGTCCCCTCTGGGTTTGGAATCAATTAATCTATGAGTTGCATTGAAGAGGATAATCTTGCAACACTGCAGAGGAATGTCTTTGCACACATCACGTTCACACTTTTGGGGTAAAATGACTTCACTTATCAGGACCTTTGTGCCACAGTGGGAGATGCCTTCAATATCACCATGAAGAGGGAGTCAACCAAGCAAATGCCAAAAGTTTTCAAGTGCAAGCTCTTGAGGTGTTTTATTTCCATCAACTCAAAAATTTCCTGTAGCTCTAGCATGTACAAAAACCTCATATGGAATTAGTTTGAACTGTAGCTCTGTCCTAAAAAGACATCTGCTCTGGTTTACGATGAATGGTTTTGTGTTAACAGAACTCTGAGAAGTTGTTTCCCTTGTTGAAAAATAAATCCTCCAATTGAAAAACTATGACTAATACATGATTTCCCTCACAGAACTAGTTTAATATAGGAGAATGCTTTTTCAACATTGTAACGTAAGGGATTTGGCACCAAAGTCTTGCTAATAATTTGGATTCAATGAAACAGATTTAATCTTTTCATTCCTGTTTTCTTGAATACTTTTTTGGCTAACACATTGCTTATTCTTGTGGTCCTGATTTCTGTTTTAATTGAATTGCTGAGAATGAAAATGATTAGCAAAAGTTGTGTGGTGAGCAGATTTGTTTTGCTAATGTGGTTTTGTTTAATACCTCTTGTTCTGTCCAAAATACATAGACACTCTTAAAAGGACATGATAGTGCATAGTTTACAAACCACACAAGTAACAAAGTGAATGTGCAATGGACTTGAATGGACAGTATAACATGGGTGTTAAAAAAGGAAAAATAGGTTGAAATGCTAGGAAAGTTATAGAAACAGTGCAGTACAGGTGATCATATTTAGCCTATGTTGAAATTCAGTGGCCTGTGGCATGAAGGAGGTCAGTCTAGATGGTGGTGTAGAAAGTTCCTTCTGCTCTCAAAAATCTATTTTTTCATTGCCAGTTTATATCCATTTGTGCTTGTGCTATCATTGTCCTTTCGCTCAGTGGTTCTCAAACTTTTTTTTCCTCGGACCACTTGAAAATTGCCGAGTGTCTCGGCGGACCACTTAATGATCTTTCCAAGTGTTGTTTGTACCGTTAGCTAACTATTGTAAAGCGCTGTGGATAAAATTGCTATTTCAAAAAAAATTAATAATAATTAACTTTTTTGATCTACAAATAAAAGCACACAACTCATTTTAATATCAGTAGTCTTACCTTTCTAATGTGATCGATGTGCTCTCTCTCCCCTGCCGTGGCAGCCCCTGAGTTGGGGCTGGGAAGGACGGTGGTCTCTCCCCCACCACAGCAACCACAGAGCTGAGGCTGGGAAGGAGGGCCATCTCTCCCCAGCAGCCGCAGCCCTGGAGCTGGGGAAAGTCGCCTCTTTCTCTGGCCGCCGCAGCCCTCCACGTCCCAAATTCACCCCACTTACCCCTCCTACCTAGTCCCTATTCTCCCCAAGGCCACCACCTCACCTTACATGTGCATCTTCTCTAGGGTCCAGGCACCTAATTAGTGGAGCCATGCCTGCGCAGCTCCACTAATTAGGTGGGTGGCCCTTCATTCTCTCATGTGCAGCTGCCCAGGTGTGCACCTTGGAAGGAACTATCTGCGGACCACCTGAGTGGAACTCACAGTTTGAGAACCTCTGCATTAGCTTATATAGCTCTTCTCCCTCCCTGGTATTTGCCCCCTTAATGTATTTATAGAGAACAATCTCCCATCTCAGCCTTTCTTGCTAGAATAAAATAGACAAGTTCTTCCACTCTCCTCTCTGAAGATAGGCCCTTCATTTCCAAGATCATCCTAGCAGCTCTCCACTGGACCTATACCAGTTTAAATTCATCTATCTTGAACATGGGTAACCAGAATTGTACACAATATTCCAGATGAAGTCCTACATTAATACTTTTCTATCTGTATTGTAATGCCTTGCCTAATACATGCTAGGTTCAAATTTGCCTTTTTCACAGCCCCATCACATTGGTGGCTCATAATCATCCTGTGATTGACCCACACACCCAGGTCTCTTCCCTCCTCTGTCACTTCCAGCTGAGGAGCCCCCAGCTTGTAGCAGAAATTCTTAGTATTAGACCCTAAGTGAATGACCTTGAACTTTGTATCATTGAATTTCAGCCTATGTCTGTCACCCCAGTCTTCAAGGTCATTCAGATCTTCCTGTGTACTGTTCCTATCCTCCTCTGTATTGACAATGCCTCCAAAATTTGTAACATCAGCAAATTTCATTAGCGCACACCTATTTTTTGTGCCAAGGTCATTAATAAAAAATATTGAATAAGATTGTCCTCAAGACCAAGATAACAGCACTATAAACTAATCAGTTGTTCATTTTCTCTGGGTTGGACCACCATTTTTTTTGTCATGCATGGGAGGGGCCACCTCTAGGAATTTGAGAGTAATTCAGTCTTCTGTTCAGCCATTGGCCCTTTACTGGGACTGCCAACATGAGTGCCAACTATGATGGCCATTTTCGCAATATGGACACTTGTCCACTAGGAATTGGAATGTGATCGCTAATTTATCCCCATCGAGATAACAACAATCTCCAAACATAAGCCATTTTTAGTGGGATTAAAAACAGTGACAAGGGAGTCAGAGACTCCATAACCTATTGTAAATCTCATGTTCTTCATGTAAGTAAACAAAACCACATGCACCTTTGAAGAAAAACCTTTAAGATATTGCAAAGATTTAACATTTGTCTGTGGTGTTATTGACTTAAAAATGGATCTGTGTCCCTTAAAGATAAGGGAGAAATTTCCTCCTATATCCCTTCCTTTGCTCCCTCCCATTCCACCCTCAAGGGTTCCATATCACAGCACACCTCATGGGCAGGTACGTAGACATTGCTCCTTCTGGTTTGTGTCTGTGTCTGTATCTGTGGGAGGGTCACTGGAGAGGAATGGAGAAGTATCCCTTCTTCTAAGAGACCATGCAGGCTGCTTCCACAGCACTCCCAGGCTCAAGAAGGAAGCGACTGAGATACGGAAATAATCCTGGATTCTCTCTGTAGCAGCACAGTGTTGCTACAATGCCTTCAGCTGTTCTGAATGTGCCTAATAAATTGTGCCTAAAGTTGATCTTTATGTCCATTTCATGCACTGGTTTGTTATACTATGAAAAGGGAAAAAAGGCTACCTTCTAGTGACAGGAGGTAATCTACAAAACTACAGATGCCTGGGCCTTATTCTGTGTATAGCCTCTTCATGCACAGGTCTTTCCTCCATGACCCTGAGGGGTGAGGCTTCAGCAGTCAGCCTGAAAGGGCACACTGGGAGGAACTACCGAAAGGACAATCTAGGTAAAAACATCTCTTCTGGATTTTAACAAGCCATCCCACTTTCCCACCCTTTGTAACATGCACAATGAAATTAAACTGGAAAATAAGTGCTCAACCTGAGGCAAAGTATCACTCAAAAGGTCAAGAATCAAAGCTAAGGTTGACACTGCATCTTACCTGATACTGTGTAATTTATTTCCTGCTTTAAATTTAGTTTCCTAGATTTTGTTTTCATTCCCTCCTCTCCCCCCCCTACCCCCCCCCCCCCCATTATAGCAACTTTTGAGCTGGGAACAAGCTGTAAAGTTCAGATCAAGTGCTGTATTTGAACTTTCCCTAAGTTTGGGTATATTCACATCTAGGTTTCGGTTCAGCTCATTGCAATGATAAAGGCCAGTGTGAATTTTAGATCCAGATGGTGATCTGAATTTCCTCAAAGTTTGTCAGGGAGAATGTTCAGAATTGGGGTTATGATCTGGGTCAATTTCTGGTTAATTTGCATAACCCTATCTTTAACTATACACATATATTTATTCCTTCTCCCACTCACTATATGTCCAGTCTTAATTTCTCTGTTATCCTCTCCATTTGGATCTCTGCAGTGGAGAACGGTTTTCTCTTGTACTGCACCAGTTTTCTGGAATTCTCTCTTCCCCCATTACCCTGCTCACAAAATACTGAGTCTTGGAGTAACTACCCCATCTTCAAACTCACCTTAAAACCCTCCATCTATCTTTAGTTCACGGTATGATTAGACTTTCTGTAAAGTGCTTTATGAAACTTTATATAAAAGAAATTATATAAAAAGAAACTATCTTGTCTAGTTCCATAAGATTTAGACATCTGAACTCCGATAAAGGACACTAAAGTCCCATTAATGATGTAGGCTTATATTTAAGTTTCTATACTCACCCATTTCTTTTTTTGTTTTCTGGATTTTAAAGTACATTAATTCAGAAGTCAGCTGGTAGTTTAAAAAAATAAGTTGGAGGTATGCCCCCTTTTTCTTTTTTGGGAGCATATCTTCACCTTAGTTGAATTTAGAAATGATTTATGATAATCTGCGCATACTCTCTTCTGTTGTTGTCTGTTACTGTAATTTGAGGGTGCAATCTCTCCTACAAGCACAGGATTTACATTCCTACCTCAAGAAGTCAAATAATATTTTGTATGTGGTAGTATCTTTTCTGAATTTAAAGCCAATTTCACCATTGACCTACTGCAAAAAAATCTAAATAAAACTATACCCTTCCCCATTGCATTTTCCACTCCAAATATATTCTTTTTTGAAATTGTTCAGCAGAGTTTTCATTACTTCTGACATTCTCCAGTGGTAGAAGACAAAGCTATCTCTGCTGTCCAAAAATCTTATTTACAGCTTTCATTGCATATACTCTTGTTTATTTCCAGTTTGTGGCACATATTCTAGCGCCGTCTAATAAAACTGATCTTGCTTCATCAACCTCAAGTCCCTGTAGATTTTCATGTATCGTGTGATTAATTACTAGTTTCCTGTAGACTTCTTACTCTTTTCAATTTTTTTTATTTCTTTAGCACAAAGAGCTAAGATAAAAATAGTGAACCAGGCAAAAATAATAATAAAAAATAACTGTACTTGGAATCACATTCTTCTCTAGACATCTCTGTCTTTAACTACCAAAGAAAGATTTATAGGACTCATGGAAGTTTGAAAGATAAAGATAAACCCACTAAGTCTGCTGAGATACCAAATTAGCACTTAAAAGACATGCATATCCAAGGTGTGTTAGTTGAATGTATTTTTTTGTTTACTGACAACTCATGTATTTATTTGCCTAGTAGTATTTTATTATCTTTAATATTCACTGGGAGATCACAAAGACTTGTGGCTTATAAATGGGAATTTTTTCAAGTATCAGTGCAGCAACTCAGAAATACTTCCCCTAATCATTTGGTAATCCAATGCCTAATGTATACGTTAATGGAGCTTTGTGACAAATCACCTGTTAGATTTCATCTGACAGCTTGTCGTATAGTAATTATAAAAATAATTGTAATATACGGCTATCACAATGCCTGCAACAAAAAAATGGGGGAGGCAATTACAGAGTATCCTTTGTGCCCCCGCTTGCTCTTCTCCTGAAGTGACCCAGTGTTCCACTTTGATTGAGATGGTTCCAACTGTTAATGGAACATCCCACTGTACTAAAGAGTTTAGTGGGAATGCCCATTTGTCACCACTGCATGCCACAGTCTTAGACACAAGAGCCAAAGGGAAAATAACACTCTGTAGTATTAATCTCTAATATAATACAGTACTATTTAATGTTTGAACTGCATGAGATTGCAACGTGAAAACATTAAGGACTGGTCCTGCACATCTTACTCAGGCAAAATTCTAACAGAAGTCATTGGGAGTTTTGTCCTGAGTAAAAAATGTGGAATCAGGCCCTAAATGGTGGCAGCCAAGAGGAAAGCTCTCTGTCTCTCCCCGCTTACTCATGTGAGGTGTCGGTGAAGGCAATGGGACTACTTGTGTGGTTTAGGTGAGCAGAATTTAAACTCTTATTTTTTAACAATGGAAGAAGTGTGTGTGTGTGTGTGTGTTTATATGTGTGTATAGATATTTTTAATTATACAAACAGAAGCAAGAGATACTCCCCACACTAAAAAGTTTGTTTATAGATTCATATCCTGAGTAATTAGCTTAATTCAGTATCTTTGTACCTGGTAGTACAGCACTTTCAGTTTGTTCAATATTTTTATAAGAAATATTTCAAAGTTAATATATTTTTGAAATGTTCTTCCAGTTCAGTATTGTGCTAGCATTACAGTTATGTATTATCACAATCTTGGCAATAAACTGCACAAACAAAAACTAGTAGAACATTGTACTTGAACTTCTTAATATATTTTGTAAAATAATACTATTCCCACATTGTGTTAACTTGTGATATTTTGAATTATGCATCCTGAAAGCTATAACTTTTGGGGGCAATAATATATCAGTGGAATAGAAACAATAGGTTTAACATTACAGCAGAAATATATATACACACACACACGTATATATGTATGTATATTTCTGCTATCATTATTGTAGCACTTAAGTTGATGATAACAAAGTGCTGATTCATCCTTGGGTAGACACAGAGTTTTTCATACTGTTTCACTTCATGCAGCATCATTTCTCCCTCTGCTCTTTACATATTACATATACATCCAGCATTATTCTTAAATCAGAAATCTGAGAAATTAAATTCACTACGTAGGCCTCACTTTAGTGGTTTATATAGAAGGAAACAGATTTATTTCTTATTCATACCACCATGCTGACAAGAAGAACAGAGGGAGGAGCCATATCAAGATGATTATAACTCCAAATTTTGTGGAAAAAGTTAAATAAAGTCTCAAAACTCAGATCTAAATTGTGATGGTGGTGTCAGAATGTATCAGGGATGCTGGATTACTGACCAATTCTTCTGTGTCATTCCAGGATCTTAGCATGAAGAGTACTGAGACAAATGGTGAAAACTGTCAGGACACCGGATCACTATATTAAAATCTGGACTATCTATTTAGTTATTTCAAAGGAAGCATAGAGTCTTGGGGTGCATGGGGGCTGCGTTGTGGTGGGGTTTTAATTTTTGTTTGCATTCCATAACCATACATACATATTTATATTTATAAAATATATAGATATAAATATGTGTGTGTGGTTATGGAATGCAAACAAAAATTAAAACCCCACCACAACGCAGCCCCCATGCACCCCAAGACTCTATGCTTGCTTTGAAATAACTAAATAGATATTCCAGGTTTTAATATAATGATCCGGTGTCCTGACAGCTTTCCACTCAACTTTTTATTGTTCAACAGAAATAGTCTCAATTTCATTCAACAGGATGAAAAAATGGTCAGGCATGCCACATTCCAGATATTGACGCCTTTCCATAGTGCAATTATTCATAATGCAATTATTAAAATCCTTTGGCATTTTGAAAGATGCAGTGCTCTTTTAAGTATAAAACTGATCTTGGGATCATTTTGCATGGCACAATTGGATGTATGTCAAAAAGAGGATAGGAGTTGGGGAGGAACAAAGTAATCTTCCTTCTCTCAGGAGTAGACTTAAAGCTGGGCAGCAATACATTTCCAAAGTAAAATCAAATATTATGAAACAAAACTAAATATAATGACCCAATTTCAGTATAACTCAATGGGAGAACTCATGAGCATAAGTGTTTGCAGGACCAATCTATCTGAGGCAATTACATGGCTCCCATCACCATAGTATGTGAGTGCCTCCCAGTCTTTAATGTATTTATCCTCACAGAGTCCCTGGGAGGTAAGGAAGAACTTCCTCTCCAAATGACTGGGGCCTCCAGGAAGAAAAAAAGCAGGGACTTTAAGCCAAACTTTATAGTGACTTACATTCAACTCCATAGATTTCACTGAAGTTGCATGGGCTGTAAATGAACATGGACTTTGGCCCTGCGTCTTTACAAAGAAAATAAAGTGCAATGTAAACCTATGGAAGTATATGCAAATGTTTGATAATGATGATTTATATGCCTTCAAGGACAAATTCTGCCTGAGTTACAGTGCTTGCAACTCTATTGATTTCATTGGATTGTATAGGGTGTGAACTGGAACAGAAGTTAACTCTTTAAATTCCACTGAAATATACTAGATTTACAAAGTTTTTGGATAGGGACAGTTATCACATACTCACAGGGAGGTAGTCTATTTAGTGGTGTGTTTGTGAGCGAGAGACTGTGAAGGGGGGAAGGAGACAGAGGGGGGCATATTTGAGATGCCCATAATCTCAGACTTCCGTGTTTCAGTGTGTGCATCCCTCTGACAGGCACCCCCTTTACACAGTGCTGGAAACAAGTGTGTGTGTGTGTGTCTGTGTGCGTGTACAAGACAAGATCTTCTCTGGGCTGGACTGGTACAGCTAGCTAGATCCCTGGGAGTGACGTCACCGACTTCCCCCCTCCTCCTTCCCCCATCTCACCCCCCGCCCCCCGTGTGTGTCTCTCTCTTCTTTCCTATGTCCTCAGTCAGTCAGTGGTCCAGGGAGAGACTGCTGGCTCAGTGCTTCTCCCTCTCTCAAGCCCGTCTCCGCTCCCGCACCCGCTCCCGCACCGCTCTGCAACAGGCTCCCCCCAGCACTTGGGGCCATACGGATCCTGTGATCCACGCAGCCTACGAGGATTTAAAAATAATAATAAAAAAACCCCACCAAAACAAAGCGAGAGGGAGGCACCTCCACCACTTTACTCCTCCTCACTCCCGCCCTCCCCCCGTTACTCCCAGGGGCGGCGGGGCAGGGGCACTGTTCCTGCTAGTGGCTATTTCCCCCTGCCTTTGCCCCCCGCCCCCCGAGAAAGGGAATTGCCTCTTGCCTCCCGCCGGTTTGCGCTGCACTTTGTTTGGAGCACAGGGGGGAGGCGGGTGGGCGACCCAGCTATTTGTAGCCACAGACTCCGCTACAAGGCGAAGCGGGGGGAAGAGAAGAGGAGGAGGAAGCGGAGCAGAAGCTGGGGACCAGAGCGAGCGCCCGGGAGCAGCGGCAGCCGCAGCCGGCAGAAGCAGGAGCAGAACGGAGCCGGGCAGAGAGCGGCTGGGGGAGCGGGCTGCCCCTGGCTGCTGCATCTCCGGACTCCCGCCGACTCTCCCCCACTTCCCGGCGTTGGACCGTGAGAGCCACGCACCAGCGCCGGGCAGCCACGACCCGCGGGCTCCTGCTGCTTGGCTTGGATTAAATTGGCCGCCCCGGAGCCCAGCGAGAGGAGGTGGCGGCGGCGGCGGCGGAGGGAAGCGCTGGTGGTGGCGGGCGGGCGGGCAGGCGGCGGCGGCTGCTGCTGGGACTGGGGGAGCCAGCATGACCAGGTAATTCCCCTCCGCTGCCCCATTGCTCCCCCTCTGCCGCTCCATCGGTGCGTGTGTGGGGGGCACCGTACTCAGCACTCCCCCCCTCCCCCCCTCCCCCGGGCGTTAAACAGGCTGCCCCTAGCCCTGGCCAGACCACTCGCCTCTGCTTTCTCCTGGGTTTTAATCTCGAACCACGGGCTGAGAAGGGAAATGAAGAGAGGAGTTGTGTGTGTAAGTGTGTAAAGGGGGGGAGGGGGATTGACTAGTGACCAGAGTAGACATTTCCACTGAATTCCTACTGTGCGTGTGGGGGAAGGGGGGGATTCATGTTGCGTGTATTGTAAAGAGGGGTGAGTTGTTATTAATGATAGCATTTTTTTTGTATTTGAACTAGTGGGGAGAAGGAGAACTAGCAGCAATCAAAGGGAAAGTGGCTGCCATTCAAGGTGTGGGAGGACTTGTTTGGAGACCTTTTTCACACTGGAATCAGATCAGTTCTCTCTTTTCCTCTGTGGCAATTGCAGATGATTGTTCATGGTGATAAGAAGTTTTTTTTGTTTTTTTTTTAAAAAGGTCCTTTTTTGAAACCACTGTAAAGAAACCGAAACAGTGCAGACCCTCAGCTTTCTGTAGGGTTATAATGGAATTCTCACATTTGTGCAGAAAACTTATTTTACGATCTCCCTCTTAAAATTAATATTGTGTTGTAAGCAGGGACTTTCCCCTCTTTTAATGTAGCCTACCTTGACGTATAAATACAAGATCTGTTTTCTTTATTCAGTTCTAAGTGCTACATTATGGGGCGGGGGATATTTTTTCCTTAAAACTGTCACCCCCGCCCAAGCCATCATCACTTTTCCTTTTCCAGACACCTTTCAATAAGCACATTTCTGTTTCTCCTTGTTATTTGAGACTGTTGTGTGATGAGTATACATTCTCCTGACTGGCCTTTGTACAATGTACCACCACATAGAAAGGTGTGTATTTCTTCTCACCTTTTCCCCATATAGACACACAATTTAAAATTGAAGCTTTTATGTATATAAAGAGGACCATTTTGTTCACCTCGCCACAGAGCAGCAAAGGTTTTATGTTTTTCTGTTCATTCAATATCCGCTGGAGACTGTGCAACATTTCATATGAGACCTTAGATACTGATTTGCTTTGGAATTTCCTAGTTACGGTGAGTGGATATGTTTATTTTATGTTTCTATTCTCTCGAGTATTTAAACTTAGAATTCACATAGAAAGTTGAGACTATCTTGTGACCCTTTTGCCAATTGCCTGCTCCCTACCTTCTGCACAAACACAGGCAACTTCTGTAACATCAAGACTTTTACTTTGAATCTTGATACAGAGGTGAAGAAACACAGCTCTAAAATATTTTGTGTTCCTTGGTGTCTAAAAAGGTTTAGAATATTTACTACTTTCTATTCTTTATGTAAATATGGTTTAGAATATATTGTATTACATAATTTCTAGTGGGTTGGGAAAGAACAAAGCTTTATTGTTCATTGTTACTGACTAGAGCAACTCTGAACAAAATAAAATTCTCCCTTGTCCCCCAAAATAAATGTATGTACTTGCATCTCACCATAGCTAGCAATTTCGTGACAGTTTTCTTAAATTCACTCTCATGAGATCAGCTATTATTGTATTTTTTGAAGTGTGAAATTGACAAACTGGTCAGTTTCATAAATTCAGCTGTCAAATTTTGTCCAGTTAAAATAGCTAAAAGCTATAATGTGTCGGCATGGGATTTTCAAAGAACTAGATGGTGTAGCTTTTACACAGACATGGAGAGGGATTTCATTGGATACTTTTTACTTTCCAATCTTAGTTGTCACTTGTGGTGGTATGGTGGAATATATTTAGGTTTCTCTCAATGCTGAAATGATGTATAGCTTGTGTATATCCACTTTAAGTACTGAGAGCTTTGGCTAAGTAGTAGACTTCTGCTCTAAGAAGGCACTAAGAAATTCATTGTGGTTTATGTGTGCTATGCCAAGCTGTCAGGAATGGCGTTTCAAAAGGAAAACTGCATCTCTGAGCTTCTAGATGTCAGGGTCTGTGTTTTAAAATCTGCTTTTAGTATTAGCAGTCATATTACTTTTTAATGAATAATAAAAAGTGCTATAAATTAAACATTCTGTTGTGGCTGTTATGTAACTCAAATATTAGTTGTGCCAGTGCACTGAATGGGAAATGGTAAAACATACAGCATTTAATTTTCTGAGGAGGTTTGTGAAAACAGCTCTGGGGTTGTATTTAGAAATGAATTGTTTAGTATTTTAAATCAGTAATTCAGCTTTCATTTTAAGGTCACCCTTCATTTCTAAACCAGAATAATGCAGAGACTAAAACTACCCAAGCTAAAGAGTAGGAATCCCCCTTCATCTGGTGCTGTGTGTGCTAAACCACTAGGGGCCTGTATAAACTGCTCTAGTACAGCAAATACCAGTGCATAGCATATGCACTAGAAGGACGTTTTTAACACAGATAGCCAACATCAAAATGACACTTTCCTATGATTCATTGCCAATAAATTAGACTAATGTTGTTTGGGAGTTAAATGCATGTTGTCCTCCCCCTCCCCTCATAATTATATTCAGGACTGTTGACTCCCCTGCCACTGTGGTTGAGGAAGGACGCTATCAGAGGTGATAGGCTACATTTCTTTGTCTCAGCTTAAAATGCATGTTTCCTTTATTAGATTAATAATGGCATTGTTCACATAATGCAAGTGTAGGGTTAAAAGATAATCTAAACAGGATTACTCTAAGGAAGGAATGGACATAGATTGATGGAGTATTTAAACTAGCTTTGTAAGTGCTGTGTAAGTTGGCAAGTACGGAGATTCCAAGGCTGTGGCTGGAGTATAGTCAGCAGTTATGGGATCTGGACTGAAGATGCTCTATATATTTTTGAGTGTCAGTTTCACAAATTTAAAATCGACCAACCATGGAATTCTTGATAGACATTAGGGAATAAGGTCAAGTATACTTACACTGTTCCTTTGTTGATTTTCAGTTTTTCAAACTGACAAGGCAGACCATTTGTAAAAGAGCACAGCTGAAACATTCGCATATTGAATTTCCTTCAAAATGAACTTGATTTATCAAGCTATTGGGCAATTCGATTTTTAAAAGGATTCTGAAGATAAATCAGGATACTGTAAGGTCATATAATGAAAGTGCAACTTCAGTACACCGTGTTTAGTTTTTAATGGGCTATCTTACTTTAAAAACAGCTGAGTTATGTCATATCAAGTGGTGTGGGGGTCATTTGCCGCAATAGGCTTTCTGCCCAGTTCCAAAAATGTAATTATTACAAATATTTATTAACTTTTCATTTTCAGAAAGGGCTAAACATGGCATCCTATATATGTAAATAAATAATAATAATGAAGCCCACCTGAATAAGTCTCCTTAAATCATATACATCTTTTCAAGGCTAAGAATTTCAGATAGTATTTTGATAAACCAAGTTTCTCCCTTATGAAATGCACACAACATACTTTGAATATATTTATATTCAAAATACAACAAGGACTAATTACATGTAAACAGTCAGTATAAGTGCTTGAGCCAACATGTTTCACTCTGGTATTATTGCATGCTAAGATATGTAGGGTTGTTTTTTTTTTTTTAAATGGAGAAAAAAGTATAATACTGATTTTTTTTTAAGTCAGTTAAATACCAAAGGGCCATATTATGCCATCGCTTTTTAAGCAGAATCCCTCACTGTGAGTCTTCTGAAAGACTGATGGCATACTATGGTCCATATATTTCATTAAAACTCTAAATTTCATATTTGCTAAGCATTGTTTATTTGTTTAATACTTCTGGGCCTTGATTTGGTTGGAAAAGGCTTTAGAAGAAGCTATTTATGAATGCACAATGGCAACTGGCAGCCTGGAGTAGAATCAGTGTTTAAAAATATTCCTTCATATATTATCAATGATTTACCAGGTAGGAGCAAAGGGGAAGAGTTTTTTTCTCTCTGTGATCCACTACACTGAGAGCTCCTGTACAACACATCTACTGAGGAAATCTGATGATGTCGAAAAAATTGCTTCAGAGTGCTTTGCCTCTAAATTCCATTCCAACAAGCTTCACTTGTTGTTTAAACTGCTGTGCATTCATAGAGCTGTGTGTCTGCAACTACACAGGTTTAGTTTGGGATCTATTTTCCCATAACATCTCTCTGATAATCTCAGTTGGTTTTAACTGGTGAGTGATAATACTTATTTAAACATCAGATGTGCAAATCTTCACATATGGATTTGATCGTTAAAATACATGAAAAAATGATTGAAAAATTACTAAAAATGATGTTCTTTTGTAAATATATTGATCAAAGAATTGTTCCAATCCTAAAAACCTTGCTTAATAATAGTGATCTTAGGTTTTTTTCAGGCTGTTTTGATTCTTCATTTAAGATGACAATTCATACACATAAGTTGTTCCTTTTGCCAGCTCAGTTTTAGCCATAATATGTGCTTTTAAATATATTTACTTTCCTTGGATCAAAAGACTTTGCACGTTTAAGTATCTCATGCTTACCAGCTATGACGTATTCCTCAGAAACTAACATTGTTCAACTGTAACATAATAATAGGGGGAAAACTAAATTGTGATGGATATTGCATCAATTGCTACAATAGGAGAGATTTTACAAATTTAAACTTCATGCTTGTACCTGTGTCTCTCTGAGATCCTCACTAATGATGCTGTGTGTATTATATACTTTCAAAATTTAATAGCATACTGAACATACAGTACAATTCTCCTCATATCAGTTCATTAAAAATGATGGGATTTTACATTCTCACCCTAAAACTGTTTTTCTCTTTGATTCATAGCACTGGAAGACATGTCCCAATTTACTATCATGCTCTGTGGTACATTTCCTCTTGGTTCCAAGTGTAGCTAGACTACTTCATATCTTCAATAGTTCTTTCAATGTCTTTCCATTGGTATAGACAATTATTTCATTGTTTTCCAGATAATTAAAATGCTCTGTTTAATAATAGCAGAACTAATCATATATTGTTATAGTCACTTGATACATATTTTCTCCAGCCACAATATATTAAACATACTCTGTGAAACAGATCAAGCAAATGCAATGATCTTTGGTTTATAGCCTTTAATGTTCTGGAGATGATGTTTCTAGAAGTCAGAGTTCAGTAAGTGACACATGTAAAATGTGACTATTTAGATGGCAGAATCAACTAACTTCTCATAATAGGTACTGGGTCAAGTGCCAAGCTGAAGGGATCTGAATGAGACAAATGTGGATCTAGTCCCACATTTGAAGAAAGCTATACAATCCTCCTGCAAATTGACTGCTATCCTACTTTGATTTCAGTGGCCCATGGTTTCAGTGGCTCAGTGGTTACTATTGCAACCTGCCTCAGTTTGAGGTTTGGCTTTCTGTTAATTGTTTAGACTCAATGACTGGAAATACACAGACATATTCTGATAACAATATCAGAGGCTTTGTGACCTTTAGAATACAATTGTTTGCTGAGTTTGAACTCAATAACTCTGCCTGCTTTTTATAACGTTGATTGAATTAAAAAATTCTTAATTGTATTTTTAACTGTCCCTAGGCTGTATTCTTTAATGCAGCTTTACTAAAGGAAAATGAGATTTGTAGATATGGAATTAAGAGAATGCTATTTCTTTATTATTGTTTTTTATGGCTACGGGGCTTGAGACATTCAGAATGAAGAATTAACCTTTCTGTTCTGATGTTCTGCTAAAAGCTTTGGACATTTTCTTAAAGTTAAGAAAGGATGATTTTACTTTATTTTATTAGTGGAAAATTCGGACAGCAGTGATGTTAAAAAAGTTCACGGAAAATATTTAGGACCTTTTACACAGTTGGCATTTCTTCATCTGCCTTACGCTCAAGGATAAAGGATTTTCAGCACAGAAATGTGTGTCTGGTGTTTCAGCATGCACATGTAACATTTATTTGTGAACACCTGTATAATTACTACTGTGTGAATTGTTTTTTGGAAATATTTGACCATTTATCATTTTTTTTAAAGGAAGGAGACCCCCCTCCCCACTACTCCCCATCTTCTGGAACTTACTTCCAGACTAGAGGGGTCTCCTTCACAGAAAGGCAATTTGTAAAGGTAGGACCAGAATTCCCCTTTTTAAATTTTCAACCCTTTGAACAACAAATATGTGATTTATATGTCAGATATATACATTATGTACTGTTTTTTATCTAAATATTGTTTTAAGCATGTCAGGAGTTGTAACCACATACTGATACTACTCCAAATGAAGTCAGTACAAAACTCCTAATGACTTTAATGGGAACTAGATGTCAGGTCCATACATTTGAATATGCAAAGTGCAGTTTTGATTATAAAAAATATCAGCAGGTTAGAATTTTAATTAAACATATGTAAGTGAAAAACATGAATTTGGTAGAAAATATGTAGTATGATGAAAGGCTGAAACACTGACCAGAAAATAGAGCAGGAATGTTGGTTGTATGTTGTTAGATTTTTTTTATTTTATTTTTTTTAGGATGATAGTGTGTCTTAGAAAGCTGCTTAACTACTGCCCAGTGCAGCTGTCCTTCCCTGAAAGATTAGGTTTCAGGAGCAATGATGGATGTTGGATGCCTGTAGCCAGTTGTGAGGTTTGCTCTGAGGTCAACAGTACTGATGGAGGATAGGAATTTACAGCCTTCTGTCTCTACGCCAACCCAACCAGTAGCATTTCTCAGGAAAAAAAATTAGACTAGACACATGCAGTGCTGAGCTAATATTCCATGATAGTTCAGAAAGTCATTCATTTTAGAGGTTAAAAAAAGAAGATTTGTGGATATTAAGGACATTTTTAGTCATCATAATTTTGGATTTTTTTTTTTTTACAGATAAGCATACAGAGTTCTAACCTAATATATGCAATAGTGTAACTTAATGTAAATTCTTTCTTGTATTCTGTTAAAGTGTGTCAGCAAATTGTGATTTAATATGAGATAAATCTACACTGTTGACCTATTACTTCTGTAGGTGCTTTAAAAATATTTAATGGGTTATCATTTAGAATTTGAAACCAAGCCATTTAAAGTCCTGGCACAATTTTTCTCTCATTTTTCAACTAAAACTGTATAATATTAATTTTCTCGGAAAAATATGTAGTAAGGATTTTCCTGAAATTATGATCAGAGCATTATTTATATACGTTAATTGTGAAAGATTAAACATCACGTTTATCCTACTCTGTTTAGTTTAGATATCACAATACATATTGCAGATAAAAGCACATAGTTTGAATATCTCTGAAATATCCAGTTGGAGGTGATGGTTTAAGAACAGACTTTCAATATCAGTTATGAACTGCCGAGGTTTCCTGAGTAAGTTAGACTAATATTTTATATTGTCTTAATGTGATGATGATAACTTTTTAAAATGAAAATGAAAAAATAAAGAAAGAACGGGCAACAAAGCATACCATTGTCAGGAAGGCATGAGCCTTCTTTAGATTTGACATTTTGTGAATTCCTCGTTTGCATTGGTACCATACACTATATGAAAGGAGACTTAATTGTAAATAAGGGTGTTGCTACAAAACACAGAAAAGAATTTCCTTATATAGGTCCTGATCCAAAGCCCACTGAAGTCAGTGGAAAGGCTCCTATTGATGTCAATAGCCTTTGAATGATCATTAGGGCCTTAGTGCCCTAGTTTAAATCGATCTGGACTTTTTTGTTTAGTAAATCTTAGAAGTGGTTAAATGCAAATATCTTGACGTAGAGAAGTAGTCTTGGTAAAATATCTGACAGGCTGTTTTATAATGTCCCATAAGATAAGAAAACAAAATCATTTTGATAAAGAGAAATATGTTTCCAGCAGGAATATCTTTACAGCAGTGGTCCATCAAGGAAATGGAACTGTGCCAAACAACTGTGCTTTCTATTTTATTGGCAGCTTGCCAACAACTTTTATTTGGCAAACTCATCAATTAAAGTGAAGCATTTTAAATAATAAATGTTCACTGTTTGCCAATTAATGTAACTATAAATAACAGATGGGTTACTTGATTAGGTTTCAATATTTAACCTGTTTTGTGAAGAATAGCATTTTTCAAGTTATCATTAAACACATCATTGATCTATTTTTAATTAACAAAATTTTACAAATAACAAATGCATGTTGCTAAGCTTCTTTGATCGTTTGAAAAAAAATATTTTGTACTTGACACAAGAAACTTGGAATATTTTCATCATACATGGCACATGAAGGAAAAAGTAAAACATTACTCTGGAGAAATACTTGTGTTAAGTGACATTTTGGACACACTAACCATTGTGATTGTATTAATCAAGGGAAGTAGATATTCAGTGTACATTTTTGCAGTCACTACAGCAAATCTATATATTAACACCTGTGTCCTGTTAAACCTTCTGAATTATTGCCTTAAATGGTACATGAAGTCTCAACATACCGATTTGCAGATAAAAACCTCACTGCCCTTTAAATACATCATGGAGCAGTCACTTTGGAGATCATTATTCTCTGTAAAGCCAAAAGGTATTTAATAGCAACCCAAGAATAAACATACCTCCTGAAAAGACTAACAGACACCATGTTTAATTTTGAAAGACCCTGAAATGTCTGGAAAACACTGCAAACAGACTTAAGTACAACAGTTTTTCAATTAGCTTGGAGACTGTTAGCACAAAATTGTCTAAATGACCTGCATCTATAAATACTGTGTGTGTGTGTGTGTGTGTGTGTGTGTGTGTGTGTGTGTGTGTGTATATATATATATATATACACATATATATAAAAGGAAATATTTATATCTCCAGCTCTTAGTGCTCTACAGATAGGTGCCTTCCTGGGCAATGTAATCCCCAGAAGGCCACTTTCAGGGAATACGTACCGAGCTTATTCAGGGGACAGGTTGATCTAGTGCACAAGAGTAACCTCACCCTCCCCGCTCCCAAAAATAAAAATTAAAAACCGTGACAAGAACTGTGGAGCTCTTGGAAATTGGAATCTTTCTACTCCTGATTAGTGCTACTCTATATTCTCAGCTCCTTCTGTTTTCTTCTTGCCTACTCTGTGACAGGGGTTGTAGCATTAAGTACTATGAATTTCTCTGAAATGAATGGCACATCACTGTTTCACCATTGCATATCTCAAGCTAGTATCAGCATGATATAGCCAAATACTGTTTGTCACTCCATTCACTTCCCTGATACATATTCCATTTTTTTAAAGGAATACAATCTGTTGGTACAACGAGTAATTATGATTTGATACAATGTTCAGCACAGGGACTTCACAACTTTCCTCTGATACATTACAATTTTGGAACACATTGCCTGGGGAGAATGCGCTAAATACTGGTGTTAGCTGAATACTCGTGCATTTGACTAGAATTCAGTGGATGAGCCCTCACGCAGCTATATTCACTAATGAGGATTTGCCTTTCACTATTAGTAATATATCCATGCAGTTTGTGGCCCAAAGGGATTTTCAAAGAGCCCACAAGACTTCTAAAGGATAAACTTTGCCCATGCTACTTGGGGAGAAATGTTAGAAAGGGGTCTTACAGTCTGTTGCAATCAATACTTTCAAGGGACTACTCAAGTTATAGATGCTGGCACCCACTGCAAATCCGAAAGGAAGTCTGTGGTCTTTCAAGGCTCTATAACCTCTTCTTAAGCAGCTGCTTTAGAAGGGAAAATTACTCACCAGAAATTGTTTATTGGACTCTCTCACTTATTGTCTCATCCTGTGTAAGACTCAAACAATAAGCATTATGGCACCCTGTATCAGGAAACCAGGAGGAACAGAATATTGAGAGGCAGAGACCAAGCACACGGCCCTTTTTTGCTTCTTTGTCATGTATTGAGGAAGTATAAAAGTTCTCCAGTTTTTTGTTGTTGTTGCTTATTTGTTTTGTTTGTTTTCTGCTTGTTTTTTTACAAAAGAAGTTCCATTCCTGTCAATGTTGGAAGATTGACTGGAAAATTAATGTAATGATGACATCACTTTTGCTAGAGAGTAAATAGGAAGCAACTGAGAAGTGACAAGATTTGCAGTCATATTTAAAGCTCTTTAGGTGTATTTGCTTTTCTTATTGCTTATTTAATGTCAATCGTTAGGTAACATTTTGAACAGAAAAAGCCTTTGTTAAAGATTCAGCACCCTTGTCCTTTCAGTTAAGGTGTTAGAGATGACAATAGACATCCCGAGACCCAGCAGAGGGCCTCCAGCAAAACCAGGAAAGAGCAGACTTCACATTCTTGATATTTCTCAGGTGAAAAATAAACAGGAAAATAAAAACCTTTCAGGCATTCTTTATACATTATTTAAAAAAATATGCAAAAGTGGGCACAAACCCAATTTTTCAAAAAACCTGTGCAGGTCACATTTAAACCTGACGAGTTTCAGGCTAAGTAAGACTCCACATAACACATGGGTAAAGCAAAGGCATGAAATAGGGAAGAAAAGGAGGGACTCCAAAAACTGAATTACCAGTGAGAAATTTTACCTTGTTGTTAGGCACCTTCTTCTCCTATCCCATGGGATATTAAGGTGTCTCCATAATCTATGTCCACCTGGTAGGGCATGATGAAAGTGTAAGGGAAGGACTTACAGACTTGCAGATTTCCAGTGCAGTATAACCTCAAGCCTCTTATCCAAGGAGGGCAAAATACCCAAGGTAGCGTGACACTTAGTCTTGTCTCTCTTTTCGGAAGTTGGGTCAACATATGACTTTAGCCAATTACTGAGACTAGCAGGGAAGCCACAGACAGACTTGAGGTCTTGTAAATGCACCATGCTTCTTCATGTTGTTAGAGTACTGCATACAAAAGTTAATGAAGATCTTTAAATGCAGAGTGCAGTTTTTTCTCATGAGGAGGGGTTAGAGAAAAGGTCATTAGGATTATAGGCTCATTCACAGAGAAGTCCAAAATCACTTTAAGGTGGTGGTCCAGGAACAATTGAAACAGCAATTTATTAAGGAAACACATTATGAACAGGGAGCTAATAACTCAGAAGCTTAATTCTCAAAAAGACAAAAAAAGTTACTTTCATAGTCCATAGATGGAGAGAGAATTTTTATGCATATCATCACAAAGGCTCTGGAACACAGAAGGCAGGTCCCATTGAGAATGAATTATCTGAAAACTGGTCTTTGTAAGGAGAGGGCTTTGAAAAACTTGACAGTATGAGAAGCAAAAGTCCACTGGAACCCAGAAGGCCAAATAGTTGAAACCTTAACTCTGAGGAGAGCTCCAGGCATGTTAGGCCCAGCCAAACCAAGCCATGTAAGCTTTGTTTTTGAGGATGTGATATGACTGCAAGCATCCCAATTCAAAAAGGGCCCATCAGATCCTCAATTAAGCTTTTAGGTCAAGGGCATGTGGCTACATAGCTAATGTGTTTGCAACCTCAAGGAGAAAACTTCTGTATATCTGCTTCACTCTTCTCCCAGGTCACAAGTTCAGAAAGATGGAATTTAGGTAGGCAACCATCCCCCAGAGGGGAAAATCACAACAGATTGAGGGAAGCCATCTATGCTCTACCACAAAGGCCAGCAGGTAGGAGGACAGAGACTAAGAGGCCACCTAGAGGAACTAAGATAGTGACTTCCCTGTCCTCTCTGATCTTGCACATCATGCAATAGGAATCTGGGGCAGAGAATCAAACTTCTTTTACCAAACTCAAAAAAAGGTACCTCAGGCAAGGGGTTGAAAGCTTGAGGTCAGAATTTAAGTATCTTAATATGGATAATGAGCCAAATCAAGCCATCAAGGAATGTCTCCGTAAGTGGCAGAGGAGAGGACACCTCCAAGTGCAACAGAGAAAAAGCAGAGCTGAGGCATCATGCTTCTGGGACAAGGGTGTTTTGAATTGTGAGTCTTTAAAATACAGTGATACCACACACACACAGTTATTAATCTCCACACAAATGAATGTTCTTGAGCAATTCCGATTTCTATCTCTGGCTCTACAGCAGACATCCAATTCGACCCACGGTAAGTCGTGCAACCTCTGAGCACCTCAATGTCCTCTTCTACCGAATGAGGACAATTCTTCCCTAACTTAAAGCAGTGTTATGGAAATTAACTCACTAATGTTTGGAAAATTTCTTAGAATGTAAGCTAGAAGGCCCTATTGTAAGAGCAAATTATTATGTGACTGATCTTATTCTGGACATCACCATAGCTCTAGCAGTGTGGATCAGTCACAGATTGAAGCAATTATCTCTCAAACACTGAAAAATCACGGTCAGGGATGAGTTTTACAAATATGAGATCCAAGGGGAGTACTAGTTCTATGTCCCTAGTTATACAACAAATTCAGCAAGAGCAGCAATTCTAAGGGCTACTACTGGGAACTCAAAAACCCATCAGAGGGACTAATTATAATGATAGTGGCTATAGGAGCAGAGGGGAGAACTGACTTGAATACCTCAAATATATTTACTCTATATAGACAGAGAATACAGAATATTATGGGACAGGATCTACGTATGACAAGACATCTGACATGCAGACTCCGTTACTGAGATGCAATATCTTGGTGAGTGAAGACAACAATTCAGATGTTCTAAAAATATTCACCCCAGATTCTAAATGTAGAAAACTTCCCTCAGAAGATAGCCTGCAAAGTAGGGGTTCGCACTTGGACGCTGGTTCAAATTTGAATTCCTACTCAGGGAAGTTATCCCTATCCCTTTTATGCAAAAGTAAGTTGGTAGAAGAAGATATTCAAGATCATATCACACTGCAATGCAGCTCTGCGATTACAGGTGGAGTTGGGTGCTGAGAGGCTGGAATCATTTGAACATCATGTAATCTTATAAGGGCAGGTGAGGTCTGCGCAGGAATGAGCCAGAATAGAATGTAAGTGTAAATGGACAGCCTGAAGCTAGAGCAGCAGGCGGTTTGCAGGTTATTAAAAGGACATCAGACAGGGAGTTAAGGGGCTCTGAGATAGCTCTATGGTGCTTCATTAAAGGAGACCCACAGACAGGGTAGTTGAGAGATTGCTGTGTCAGACAGGCCTATCTATCTCTGCTGCATTTCCTCTCAAATCACAGATCGTCCTCTGCTGTGTGAAATGGAAAGTGGCAGAGAAGAAAATTAGATGGAAACCTGCCACTGAAGAGTGGGAGAAGGGCACAGCTGGCCCAACTCAGGGCCTGAGAGCTTTTTAAGGAACTAATGGAGAGCCATGAGTTCTTGAGCCACTGCTGAGCAGGAGAGGAGATAAATCCTACCTGGTGTCTAAGGCACAAAGTGAAGTCCCCTAATTAACAAAAAAAAGTCCTAAAATCCTGACTCCTGCATCTCACTATTTGGTGAGAGACGGAAGAAACCCAAGGTCCAAGGTCCAGCACTGAACAACTGCAGAGAAGGGAGAGGGAGGGAGTCTGAGAACAGCACTGTAACTTCTGAGGCAGTGGAGGCACCTAACTTATCCGGCAAGTTGATTGCGTGGCTGTAGCAATTTCATATTTTGAGTCATATCCCAAAGTGAAAGCAGACGAGGGAGCTGGATTCACAGTAGCTAAGAGTTAACAGAAGATGGAATCTAGCAGTGAGCATGCTGTGCTGCAAATTAGCAACAGCCGCTAAAGAGAGCCACCTCTACTAGAGACCCACCTGCAGAATCAATGGAAAAACAGGGGTGAAGTCTGTACTCCAGCCACCCCCCTGGAGAGGGGGAATCCCCAGAAAGGAGTCAGTCTGGCACTGTGCCAGTGGTCATCGATGCTGCTGTGGAAGGTTACTGATAGCACACAGCAGTGTTCTTCGCTAAATGTGTGGAGTTTGGGACTTACCCTAGTCCAACAGCCTTATATGTCATTCCCTAGACCTGAATGACATCAGAGTTCACAGTGAAGTGTGATATAGATGTCATCTTTGTCCTAGCAGAAGAGTCTTAAAAGGATCATAGACCTTAGATAATTTTCCTTTGCTAACATCTCCAAAATAGAGCTTAGCCTGGGAGAAGTAAGTTTCCCCGCAAACTGAAGAGTTCCTCCCCTCGTTGCAATAGTCACCATAAGAAGAGAAGGCAGCAGCACCTCTACCATTTGGGCGCTCACACCCAGCAAATGCAGATGGGCTGCATTTAAGCCTTCAAATGAATGGTTCCTAAATACCACAGTGATGGTTGTCCTATAAATGCTTGTGTAATAATAAATATTCATCATCATAACAAAACTAATGCCATTCTTCCCTAGTGAGAGCAGAGTCTTTCTACCACACTGACCTTCCCAGGGCCCAAAAGTACTTTTCAGTCTATGGCCTTGTACCGGCAGCTGGATCCACATGGGTGGAACCTGTGGCTGTTTGGCACCCTGTTGCCTTTTATGGTATTCTATTCAGGTGCAAGGTTCCTCCTGCCCAGATCCAGCTGCAAGATTGTGGCCTATCATATGTACAAGAATAATGTCATTTACCACTAAAATGCAGACACCTCTGAGAAGTGGGTGACAGCCTTGCAGATCGTTTACACACAACATAGTACTTAACGGTTTGATCAGGGGAAGTTTTGACCAAAGACAGAAGGAAAAATCTTACCCTTGACAAAAAGTGCAATATTGTTTTTAGAGTTTGTGGAGCACAGACAGGACCCTGGCTTTTAATGTGTTAATCAAAAGACCCACACATAATAAAAGTTTGCCCTTTTATCTACCTTGGAAGAATGAACGACTGAGTTGACTGACTAGAGACTCCTCAGAGTACCACTGCCTAACCTCTTTTGAGCATACTGTATGATCCTTCATCTATTGCACTTCTGTTGATTGGCTCTGGGCCAGTATCTTTATGTGCCAGTTTTATCAACCCACTCTGAGATTTTACCATCCTTCATAGCTGCTAGGATTTGAACTCAGGGAGTTTCAGATTTAATTCTTAGAGTCTTGAGACACCCCCTTAATCATGAGGAGTGTGCTGATGCTTGAATATGTAGAGGACAGAATCCAAAATTGGTGAACTTTACCAAAAAGGTACTCTTACTACTTAATAAGATAAAAGTATTCTGAATTTCTTTTCATAGATAGCAGTGTGGCTCTTTTATTGAGTAAAGGGCCTCTCTAGCACAAAATATTCTTTTTGTGTTATCAGTTATTACTTGAACAGCTGAAAATGTCTATATATCTACAATTTTTGGATGACCCTAAGATTAGGAGAAGTTGTACATTTGTGGATCCGACATTACAAATTTGCTCACCACAAGGCATGTGAGTTTAGCACAGTCTGCAACATGGTGGTATCCAGACACATCAGCTGTTCATCACAAAAACTGTTATCACATACTTCAGATTATGAGCTTTCTTGACATCTTTAGTGTGGTTATTAAACTAGAATTTAGTCCTTATTTGTATCTAAATCATACGCAACAGTAACTTGAATAAAATAGAAGAGAAAATCTGGTTTTTCAATTAGCTACTTTGTATGTTGAATTTTTTAATGTCTGGTATCCTTCATGGCCGGATATAGGGCTAACATTTTTTTGAAAGCCATTTATGGACATTTAGCTACAAAACACCCATTAACTTTGAAAGTTTTGTAAACACCCTTAAAATACATGGAAAATTTAACGCCCTTATGTCTAGTTTTAGTGGTAATCATACCATATCAAAGAGAGGGTTTTTAAATTCTATTTATAAATATTTGAAAGATCAGTTTGTATGGAAGATTAATAAAGGACTTTTTAAAATGAACAAACAACATTTTCCTCACAGGAAGAGTTATTATGGGCAGTGCCTACGAGGAAGCATGCTCTGAGCCAAATCCTCCTTTCTTTACTTATGTGTATAGTCCCATAATACTGAATGGGATGACTCAGATAAATCAGGGTAGTAAGAGTTAACGCTTAGTCCTGTTACCCCATCCACACCAAAAATATTAACTGACTAAAAAGTGTACATAATCATGAGCAAAATACAATATGGGTGAACTGATAATGTTTCATGTAGGCCCTGATCCTGCAAAGCATTTAAGATGCTTAACTATAAACAGGTGAGTAGTCCTTAACTTTAAGCACCTGTTGATCTCCATCCCAGTGAGGTCTTGCAATCCTGTTTCACTGTTGTACTTTTTTGTAACAAGTTAAATAATGAAAAATATAAGATTGAGTTGTTGAAGCAGGTTTTTAATGATTTATGATGGTTTTTCACTGAAAGTTTTGGAGGCAAAACAATTCTTTCATGACAGTGATTTTCCTTGGGATGGAAGAGTCTAGCAGAGACTGTTACTTGTAAAGCAGAAGATGAGATAGATATAAAAATTTAGTATAGTACTTAACTGAAATCAGTTCCAATATAAAACAAATTATATTAAAAAGAGTAATTAATAATTTTCACAGGTCTAGCATGTATTGAGCTTGAGGTTTTGTTTACATTTCATTTTGCATGTCTTTCTTCAAGTGTCCCAATAAACTTGTTTTATATGTGGCCTTTCTATAATCACCATTATTTGTTCAAATATGCTGATTTGGAAACAGGAAATGTCTTGTTTAAGATATTTATCCAGAAAATGAGTGTATGTTTGTCCTTCAGAAACCATTTTTGAGAACTTTAAATTACATTGTCCCAGGCTTCTGGATATAGTGATTCCAAACAAGCCTTGAAGTTTATCAGTGATTATTTTAGCATGTAAAAACACTGGGCTAAGATTATCCCTGATGTAAATCAATTGCATTGAGTGGAATACTGAAGAGAGATTAGCCTTTCGTTGCAAATTATGGACTAGAATTCTTCTTATTCCTGTGGTTTTCTTTGTGTCTGAGATTATTCAGTGTACGTGTCATACTCTTAAAAATAGGTCACTGAGTGTTATCTAATTTTTTAAGGATTCCACTAATTTTTCCCATATTATATTTCAATTGAAAAGAACTGTTACTCTGTTCACAATGCTTCTGCTTCTATTCTTTTGGCTTGGTAGCCTTTTTTGTAAATTCTTATTCAAATAGACACTGAACACAAAAATGTTTGGGAAATCATATATGCAAGATTATGATAATTTAAAAACTGGATAAATCCATTTAATTATAAGTACTGTAATACTTGTGTTCACAGGATATTTCTGAATGAGAGGTCCAAATAGCATCCTGTGTTTGTATTTCAGAAGAACACCTAAGAAGCATAAAATATTTTCTAATGGATAATTTGGTATTGTAAATTGTATGTTCAGACTGGAAGATACTCCAATAACCTGAACCTTCTTGGGGCAAACTCTTACAATTTTCCTCTCCTCTCTGACCGATTTGCTTCAATTCCACCTCCCAGCCGCCATATCTCTTGTCTAGGTTCTTGGAATTCTCTAGTCACGTGAATTCACCAATAAGGGAATAAATACATTTTTATTTAAGTGACTTTGAAGTGATTTTATGTTCATTTAGTTAAAAAAAAATCCCAGAGAAGGAAATGTTCACCTTGTATCTGGTGGCAAAATATAGCCAGTAGAGTTTTTCATGAAGTCATAAGTGTCTTTTAATAAAATGCCCAATCCAAGGCCAACTGAAGTCAATAAAAGAACTTGCATTGACATCAATGAACCTTCAGTTGGGGTCCATTCATAGCTACAATGAATAAAATGTGTGCTTGGAGTTCACATTTTCACAATCTTTAATGGGACACTATTAAGATTGGTTGTTTCAACACTTCGCCACCTTCCCCACTTCCCACCCAATTTTTACTTAGAATTAGCTTTGAAATCAGTATATTAAGGGCAGGTCTACACTGTGGGGCTAAGTCCACCTAATTACACAACTCTAGCTATGTGAATAACATATCTGGAGTTGACGTAAGTTAGGTCGACTTATTGCTGTGTCTACGTCATTCTGGGTCAATGGGAGACTCTCCTGTCCACTTAACTTACGCTTCTTGTTCTGGTGGAGTACCGGAGTTGACGGGAGAGTGATTGGCAGTCGATTTAGCGGGTCTTCACGAGACCCACTAAATCGACCACCGGTGGATCGATTGCCCCTCGTCGATCCCCTGGTAAGTGGAGACAAGCTAAATGTGCTTTCTGGACAAATAATTCAAGATTTTTTTTTTTTTTAAACAAATAAACAAAAATTGGGGTTGGGAGGGGGATTAACCCAATAGTCATGAAGCCCTTAGGAGCCTTCATTTGTAAATGTGGAAGGGGAAAAATAATTTTAAAATGTCCAAGTAACTGAAAGTTTGAAGGTGCAACATAATTATTTTTTACCAGTTGTCTTTCCTATTCAGTAAAATCCTTCAGTATCAAGGCTTAGTAGCTTGGTTTAATTTGTGAAACCATGACGAAAAGTCCTTATTTAAATATCTGAGCCCATAACTGCAATTTGTCAGTTAGTAAGTTTGTCATTTTATTATTGCGACGATAAACTACTTAATTTAATCTATATTATAAATTTGCTGCGTGCTTTCACTGGGGAAGTGTTTAGTGAGTTAAAACTGGTGTCTTAAAAATATTCATTGTTTGGTAATTTCCTAACGTGAAGTAGTTTTAAGCTAAACAGGACTTATCAGCTATGAGAATTTCTGTTCAAAGATACATTTTTTTATGGCCAGTGTACAGTTGCTAGTTCCAGGAAATATTGGGTTACACAGAAGAGCATTTTACATTAGTCTTTGGTTTGAATCCTTTCTGTGTGTTCAGTTGATAAATATGAAACATGTATGTTTGGAAGAGTAAAACTGTTCCTTGTTTTCTATTTACATCACACTCTGTTTTATGAAACCTATATCACAGAATCATGGGAAGTAGATAGTATATATGAATACTAATGGTGAAAAACCCATAAAAACAAAAATTCTGAAGGCCCTAACTTGCATTTACTGGAAATAAATAGGAATTTTGGATAAGCAAAAATGGAGAATTGAGCTCTAAATTTATAGTATAAATGCTTTAAATTTAAAATAATCCACTGTCTTTTATGGTCTTCTAGTATGGCCATAAACTTAATCAGGCACAATCAAAGACACATACACTGGAGGCAAATATTTTGGTTAATTTTCTGTTTCATATACTTGTAGTCCATTGGATTGTACAGTTTGTTATTCCTGAAAATATTATGGATGTTTTGGTTACTGCTGTAATCAGCTTTCTTTTTGCTTTGTAATTCATTGTCTGTTTTACCAGTAATTTTTGCATTGCCTATTATTATTTGCATGAAAGACATGATAGCTTCAGTTGCCATTGGCCTTGTATTTGACATCTTTTTGTTGTTGTTCTGCTTTTATGACTACAAAAAGTATGCTGTTCCCTGCAGTCAGATTTTTGGCAGGGTCTGGAAGGATTTTTCTCAAAGCAGTGCTCTGTTCAGGTAAATTAAAGGCGGTTTAGGAGCTTTGGGGATTACTGGATCAATGCACATAGTTTTACATAACATTTTCATTGCTGGATACTCAAATGTAAAAGGGGCTGTCTTATTAGGCACCAAGAGGATTTGGGGTTGTTTTCTTTTTGATTCCCTAACTACTTTTTGTATTCAATGCACATTATAGCTCTCAGAAGATTGAGAACACTTTTCATTATTGCCTTTTATCTGTCATGCTGTTTGAATGATTTTGCTGGACACTAGGAAAGTAGAAAATGGATACAAGTAAATTACAACTTGTATCTATTTCCAAATGTCAAAAAACCACTAATGGAAAAATAGAATATGGCCTGTGTAAAACACTGTTATTTAGAAAGCAGTTTTTGCCAAATTAGTATATGTAAATTGTCCTCTCTATATAAATTCCTCTGTAGGATCAAAGTGCTTACAATTACTGTTGACTCAGAAAAATAATGCAAAATTGAGTAACATAAATTCATACTTTTACATTTATAAAGATATTTTTTCCAAAAAGAGATAAAGACATTACCATTACCACAAAGAGAGAATTATTTTTGTTAGCATTGAGATGTGATGCAAAAATTAGAGCAAGAGTCAAATTTCTGTGGGAAGGGGAGAACATTTTAACTAGAGATGGATTTTAAGCTACCAAATTCAGATCAGGTTTTTGAAAACCTGAAGTATAGTGGTGTTGAGATTTGGATTTTATTTATTTATTTATTTATTTTTGGTACCCATCTCTAATTTTAGCTTGTCGGTACTGAAAAATATAGTAGTCCTCTTAAGTGCTGATCAATTACATATTCATCTGGGGATAACCAGGTCAGACTAAGTTGTGCTTTGTGGGCTAAAGCCACACCACAGTACCAGATGACCAAGAGAAGGAGGTGAGGAATTCCTTTCCCTTCCTCCCCTGAGATGCACAGAGGTTACGCCAATCTGATGCTTTTAATGGCTGAAATAGGCCCAATGGTCCTAATCTGCTTCTTTCACAAGAAGATTTCTTGCAGATTTCTGCACAGTTGACCTTCAATTCTGCCTTTTACTCCACAGACTGCTTTGACAAGGAAGGCTCTCACTTGGTACCACAGCTAGGGGCCCTCTACATCACTGGATATTATTAGACTGGATTTGATCTTCTGCTAGAATTTTGGACCAATACTTCCAAAAATAGGTGCCTAAAGTTAGGCTCCTAAATTTTTCCTGAAGCACTTGCAAAAGTGGCCTGTTTCTCTCCCCCCCCCCCACCCAAAATTAAAAATGTACTGAGCAACCAGTAGCTTTCAGTTTGTCTGTGTACAGCCCAGTCTACAGACAATATTTATATCAGGGGTGATATTTATATATTTATACTTGTAAGCTAGTGTGGACACACAGTTAAAACCTGTACATATGCATCCACACTGGGAAGATTGGAAAATCTTGGCCTTGTTTGCTTCAGTCATTTGGCCAGAGTGAAGATCACTGACATTTTCTTCTACAATAAGGTCTTGTTATAATACTCAAGACTTCTGAAAAGATTTTAAATATTTAAGTTAATTTGGGGGAGTTATGTGGGAGGAGCACGAATGAAAATGAATAAAAATAGTTTTACTAGTCTGGCTTTAACTGCTTAGTTTCAAGTCAAATCATTTTCAGAACTGGTTGGTGATATATTTATATATACTTTAGAATGCACACAATTATGGAAGAGGTAAGGTCACATGATTAATCAGCTTATGCCCCACCTGACTGAGTAGCTCTAGGGTTAGCTATTTTAGTGTACACTTTTCCAAAAGATTTTTCCAGAATTGCTGTTTTCTTCATATGCATTGTGATATAACATCTTTTATATTTACCTCTCACTTGGAGTTAGTCTCTCTACATATACTTAAACTATTGATGACATACTTTGGAATGATGGGACAGCAGTGTTGCCAAACACAAACATTCAAAAATAATGAGTCAAGTCTCCCCGAAATCACAAAATTGGCTTAAAAAGCATGAGATTTAAAAAAAAATTCATGTGAATTCTGATTTCTGAGCCTTCTAAGGTGCATTTGAGCCACCTTTTCAGGTTTTTCTTCAAAACAGTAAAGGCAAGAAACTTTTTTTTAACTGAAAGCTAAAATTCTCCCATAATCAAAAGCTTCTAGGAGTTGGGGCTTCAAGAAAAGCACCTAATATTGTAAGACTCACCATAAAATCATGAGATTTGGCAACACTGGGATTTCTGTGAAGGCCACCTGCCCACCTTTACAACTAAAGTACTCTAAGAATAAGTCTTCTTTAGATTACACCCCCTTGCAACGTTTGAACATGGTCTTTTAAGACAGTGGAAAAATGGTTTTGGAAATATGAATTGTGGACACAAAACATTTGAATGCCTTAAATCATGTTCCATAAAATGGTTTAAAACTGGTGGTGTAGCCAAGAGCCTAATATTCTAGGTTTTGACAAGTAATGTATATATATGTGTAGGTGGGTGAGCAGAAGTGCACAAATATTCTTTTGTTCTAAATTGATCACTGTACTTTTCCATCAGGAAGTCTTTATTTTATTAGTATCTTACGAAGATTTTAAAAAATCACACTTATTCATGCTTTTTATTATGTACACTACACGCGAAGTGTGAGCAAATAAGGTGAAATCTTGATTTTAAACTTCATCACACAGTGTTGTCAGAAGCGACTCCAGTCCCATTCTCTTGATGGATGGGATCCAGTCACTGAAACATGCTATTAAGCTCCCTTGGTTCTGGGTGGTGACTGATTACTGTACTAGCTCTGGGTCATTCACACACTCCCCAGGTGCAGACCCCATGTCTGACATCTGTCTTGGGCAATGGGACCCTGCAGTCCAGCTGCTCTGGCCACGGAACCAGTGTCTCAGTCCTCTCAAGCTCCCTGTTCCTTACACAAATTGTCTCACAGAGACCACCTGGCAATGGGAGCTTTAGTTTCTAGTTAACCCCTTCAGGGACATGGCAGTAAAGCAAGGAAACACTGGTTTAGGAAGAAAATGTCTTAAACATGCACACATTTTACTCTTAGAAAGTACAAGAAAGTTATGGATCTATGGGAAAAAAACAAACTTCTGGATGTAGTCCTCCTCACTCTGATCTTTTCTTTACTGAGCCTTTGGGTTTGGTCCAAGACTGTAGGGCAGCAAGGTCCCTGCTTCCAGAGACTGATTAGGAGTTTGTGGGGCCCTGGGCCAGAGCAAGTGGGGGGGCCCTCCCCATCCCTTCTGCCTGCAGTCCCCTGCCAGGGAGCTGGGTCAGGAAGCTGGATTGCGGCACGGAGGCTTCCCCTTCTTGCCCGGCACATCTGCTGAGGAGCCAGGTCAGGGCAGGAGGCTTCTCCCACTCTCTGGCAGGAGTGCCAGCAGGCGGGTCAGGGTGTGGGGGTCTCCATTTTTCCAAGGGGGCTCCAATTGGCCAGGGCCCCCTCTGCTACTGCCTGCGTCCACTCTCTCCAGCTGAGTCTTGTGTTTCTGACCATGAATTTATTTCGTTGGCTTAAAAAGCATGCTCTACCACCTCAGGAGTCACTTGGTGATGCAGAGAAACTACAGCTCTTCTGGCAACAACCCTCCACCTCCACCCCCCCACGCCCCCCCCCCCCCCCCCCGCAGGTTTCTATGGAGAGAGTCCTTTCAAAGTCAGTGGCCTTACCAGCAGATAGCCTAATGTTCCAGCAGGGGAGACTCATCACAGTTGATGAGTCTTGATTGCTCTGTAATTTTAGTTAAAGAGAGAAAGAGATCTTCATGATTTTCTTCTCTGTTGATATCCTTGTTTTAATATATGGGGTTTAGGAACTCTACAAGTTTCCCTGATTCCCCCATTTCTTCCTGTTCTATGGAGCTGGTGAGCTTTGCACGCCCTCTTGAGCTTTGCATGAAATTTTTAGATTTCCCCAGCTCACCATGTGCTACAGAATCTACGAGTGCTGCAGGATTCCCAGTTTCCTCCTTTTCAGCCTCACCACACACCTGATAGATAAAATATTAAACACTGGTCAAAATTTCAAGTCAGCGTAATTTTCTAAAACTTGACCTAACTAATTTTCATGTCAAACTAATTTTCCTTGGCAAAGTTATTAGAAAATATTAGAAATAGGGTTTATAATGGAATCCTGGTTGCCATTTCATTTATGAAGCCGTAGAAGTTTTAAACAACAACAACAACAACAAAATAGCCACTATAATGTGTGGCATTTCAGATTTCCCAAACTTCTTGGGAAAGATTTTTCCATGTGTGAGTTACACCACCCATGGAATGTATTTTTGTAAATCTGGCAGTTTTGCATGCTATCTGTGTTCTTTCTCTTTCTTGCACCATCTGTTTTCTTATATATGGGTTTTTAACTAATACTTTGACAATTCTTATTTGAGTGTTTCCCTCACAGATGATAAATCATTATGCCTCCTTTTTCTATTTAGCTGTAAAGCAAATATGTCTCAGAAGGCTCTGCTAGGTATTTGTAGCAAAGCAAGCTATATATTTCTTTGGCTTATGAACCATACTTTGTACACTGCAGTCATACAAAGAGTGAAAACACTTGGGAGTCCAGCCACTCAGGATTAGGGTATACCTAAGTTAATTCATCTTATTTTCCTTTCATATTTTTACTAAGTAGGGTCTTATAGGAAGTATGATGAACAGGATAAAGATATATCATAATGCATCCTTTGTATCTGGTCCTTTATGCTGATTCTAAATTTTGCGCTGATGAAGGAGAAATAGAGTATAGGAAAATATTCTGAAAGGAAGTGTATATGTGTTGAAGGAGTCCTTGCAAATTACATGCAATATACCTGAAAATGATCTTTCTCTCCTCTCCTGCTGTTAAATTGTTTCTAGAAGAGCATGAGGATATGTTGACTTGTATGACTGAACAAGGAAAAACATCACCCACTTGGAGATGAATAAATGGATGTAGTTGGTGTCCATGCAAGTGACTGGCTGATGCGCATGGCAAGAGTCAGACAGAGTGTAGTCATTCTAGGTGCTGAGTAACTTCCCAACAGTACTTTGCCAGTGGAGCTTATTCCTGACCAGCTACACCTGCTCTCTTCTGAGGAGATGCTTCCAATAGTTCCAGATGTAATGTTGATTTTGTGATGTGGACAAATGTTCACTAGGAACTATGGAAGGATGAGTCTATCAAATTCATTGTCATTATTTACTTGTACCCAGGTAGACGAAGATCAAATTTTATTTCATTTAGCCTGCTCTGTTACCTAGTCCTATTGCCATTTATAAACCAATCCCATTTCCTCTAAAACAGGAAGTAAGCCTGTGATGGTAATCATTTATAGCCTTCAATTGTTCACTAGCATACACAATGGCTCTTAATAACAGCCTGTTTATTTGGCGCTCTTTTGAATATGATTAATACATAATTCAGATGAAGCTCTGAAGCTGATATATTTTAATGATTATAATTTTCATACAGTACTTTTCTCCTACAAAATAATGCTGAAAACCAGTAGAAGGCTTGGAAGTACTGTATAGTCTACATCTGTACAGCAATATTTTCATACTTCAAACATGCTGTGATTCCTTTGTCCCTTTGATGAGCAGTAAAGTTATTCATAGAAGTAGTAAACTCCCCAAAAATAAACACAGAGGGGAAGGGTAATAAGCTCTTGAGAAATATAATAACACGTACATTGCAATTTTAAGTACCATATTTCACACACAGTATGATATTGGACTCTGTTTTGGTCATTTACCCACAGCCTGCATGCGAATGGATGCAACAGTGGGATGTACTATGCATTGTGGCATGGACAACATTCTCCCACACTGAGGTGCCATGGGTAGCTTAGTCCTGGTCTGAAGGAATTAACTCTACATGTGTTGTCTAGTTCAGTTTTGGTACCCATGTTTTCCTCGGCCTTTTTGCAGAGTACAGCCCCCCGCAGGGCTGGAGTGGCAGCCCCCCACTGATTGGCCAATACTAGTATAGAAATCAGGAAGCCATGATGAGAAGCTGTCTGAACAACTACACAGACTGCCTGCCTGCTTCTGCTCCAGAGCCTTCTAACGATAGACCCTAGATGGCTTTCGATCTTGGTTTGTCCTCAGTTTTGCTCTCTGATTACGCTGTCTGAAACCTGGTGCCTGACCTTGCCTGCCTCTTGATGCCTGACTCTTGGTCTGACCTGTCTCTGACTCTGACCTCCTGGCACCTGAGCCAGCCCGACTCCTGCTCTGACCATTAGGTCAGATCACCCACATCGTGGTCATGGTAGAGTGTGACATACAAGAAAAAAGTTCACAATGAGATGTCCCATAGGGGAAGTTAGAGAGAAAAAGAAAATATCCCAAGCAGAGAAACTCTCTAGGCCTTACGCTGAAGAAGAAACAATGGGAAAGATATAAACTCTCTTCAGAAATTAATGCAGATTTGAATCAGGAGGGGAAATCAGTAGTATATTCCTTCCAGCATTTCCCAGCCCTGCACCAGAACTGCTAGATGATGAATGTTCTTTAAAATATTTATTGTGCATATTGTCATAAAGAAATGCATTATGCCATTCATAACTTTGTTTAATAAACAAGTAACTAGTATTTGCACATTCACCTCCCTGAAAAATCTCTCCAACTGAGGTAAGAGCTAATTAAATACCAACAACAGATAAGTGCTATATTTAAGGAACAGTCATAGTGACAAGTTCAGATAAGTGAAATCCTAGTGTTATATATTATAATCAGCTATATTTATTAAATAAATGCCAACAAAATTAAGGACAAGGAAGGGACTTCACAAACATCAACATCCAGTTTGCTCTTCCTATTTCCAACTCCATGGACATTTTAGGCTTGTCTACATTGCACTGCATTGCGGAGTATAGGGGTGTGAATAGCAGTGCACACCAAAGTGCTGTGTAGTAACTCCTCTATGTGTATGCTGCAGGTGCAAATTGAAAGGTTCCTAGTTTGCGTTAACATAGTCCTTTTTCAAACAGAACTACATTAAAGCAAATTAGAAACCTTTTAGTTCATGTCCACAGTGTCCACACAGAGGTGCACACTGCAATTCACCACCCCCTACTTTGAACTGCAAGGCAGTGTAGACATAACCTTGACAAAAGGCCTTTAAGGCTATGTTTAGGGAAAATTTGTAGCTCTAGTGGGATGGGCTATTGATCCTATGTGCTGGATGGTTGGGAGGGGTCTACCTGGCTTGCCCCCCACCCTGGAGTTGGGGAAGCACCTGCCCAGTGCTGCCCTCAGAGGGAGGAAAGATGGAATGTTGAGGCCATGTTTTGGATCAAAGAGGTGTGGTTTGAAAGAGGAGCAACCTGGCCTGTTCCGGTTCTTTCCTCTGCTGCTCAGGCATTCCCAGTACAGTATTTGCTTCTCGTACTTTGGTGGCAGCGTGGGCCCAGATCTTAAAATGTTTGTTTAGTTATTATTTTGGACAGATGCCAATATTTTTCCTGAGACACAAATGTGAGTGAAGGGAAATGGCAGTTTTTAACAGTTTGTCATCTACATCTGAATGGAATTTCAAGAGACAAATAAAAGTCACTTCTGTAGCTCAATGTTCCCCCCCCCAAACATTTCAAAGAACTACCACAAACAATAACATTTCTCCAAAAAAAAGGTGATAAGAATCCTTCATAATGGAAATTGTTAGGCAACCTAAATATAGCATTCACTGCCAGCTCCCCTTAGAATCATATGACAGTTATACGTCTGAATTCAGTAGGGTTTGCTTGGTGTGTTTTTTTATTTGCTTTGTTTTTGTTTTGTAAATTATGCTACTTTGAATGGATAGAACATGTCAACATTACGGCAATGCTGTCTATTCTGATTTGTCCTGTTTCTTTAACCCAAGTAGAATGGTGATCTTTTAAAATTAACAAGAAGCTAATTTCAGCAAGAAAGTTCATAACAACAGTTTCCACTAACAATTGATGATCAGACATGTGATCCTCAGTGATTATAGACTGTTTTGATTAGAGAAACATATCTTTGCAACAGAGGCTATCAACCTTTTACACTTAATATGTTGAAATGGTCTATCTGCCTTTCTTTATTTTCTAATTATTTTATTGCATATTGTTGGAAATATTGTACTTGCATATTAGAAAGGAAATTTAAAATTGTTTCTCAATTTTAGATATCCATCCATCTACATATTTTCTTTTCTTGGATGTGAATCTAAACATGACAGCCAGATCTTTCCATGTAGGCTCTGTCTGCAATCTTTTATTTGTTAAGTTTTTGGTTTTTTACAAATCAGTACAGAGAATGTCTCATCATTTATATCCATTATTGTGTGCATTGTGGGCTAGACTGGGCCTTTAGCCTCATGCCTGAGTTAAGGGGTGGAATGTAACTGCTCTGCTCCATGAGGAAGGAATTGATGACTTGGAGGCCCTGTCTAGACCAGGAAAATAGGTTGTATTTTAAACCTATTTTTCGGCATAACCTTTTTTCCTGGTATAGGTTGGGCCGGAGAGTTGCAATTCCTCCCATGTTGGGCAAAGAAAATAACATTACAATCAATGAAAAGGTCCTTGGCCCCACTGTGCTTGGCCAGCTATTCTGACCAATGAGGGACAAGACTCCATTCCCTACTTGCTCCCACGGAGGGAGAGTATCTAGAGAGAAGGGGCTACACACACCATCCACAGACCCAAGAGGTGGGCATGGCAAGCAAAGGAGTGGAGGGTAGCAGTGGGAGGCATACTACACCCCCCTCAGCTGAGAAAGACAACTTAGCTCTGTGAATGTTTAGGATTAATATCCTTGAAAATGCCTTGCCAATTTAACATTTTTAGGAACACTAACTTCCACTATAAATACTCTGTGGTATTTTTGAATATGGCAACCCTTTTATAAACTATATATATACAAACCAGACTGAAGCATTTTTTCCTCTATTAACAGGGTATAATTTCTAAGGACATACTTGACATGTCTTGAATCATATTATTGTACCTGAATGTAACATGTAATAGAACATAGTGATTATTTTTGCTTCTCCCTATACTTAAATGTATAATAGAGCGATGTAAACATTCTTTTAATTTTGCTTCTTCCAGCAATATTCTTCCTCCCTATCAAAGCCCTTCCCCATCTATTTGCACCCCAGGTTGCTTTTATTGCCGTCCTGCTCTTAAGTTATTCACCATCTTCCAGCTGAATTTAGAAGCCAATCAATACTGACCTTGATTGGTTAGAAGCCTCACTGTTGAACAGAAGAAGGAATTCCATTCTGTTTAGGGGGAAGCAGGATATCTGCAGCGTATTGAGCCTCCATCAGTTTCAGGAAGGACCCAGAAATGAAAGACCTTTGTGTTTTGTTTTGCATTTTTTATAATAACCCTACTGCCTGCACTTATCAACAGTGCAAAATGGATTATTTTAGTGTACTATTATTACTAGTATTGCTATCATTATTAACATTATAAGTGCTGATTAAACATGCCTCAGGATATTGTACTAGACATTATGAAAATGTATAAATTTGAAGAAAGATGCTTTTCCATGCAATTTCAGTCCTATTATTTTAAATGGATCTCATTCAAGTTCATTTAGCCATGGCTTAATTGGCTTAGCTCTGTATTTGGTTTAATACAACGTTCCCAACGTTGTAGTGAGTGGATACATCTCAAAATGGAGATACTTATAATAAACATGTCATAGGTGCAAATGTTTATAAAAAGGCTAAAGACTGCATTGTATCTTACAATTTAAATTGTAGTAATTTGTTTAAATCTTGTTTGTCAAGTAGTGTATTTTTAATGTTAGGATGCTGAAAATCCTCCTAACCTAAACTAGCATATTATTGCTATCCTCTAGCTTGTTATATGACACAGCTGTAAAGCATATGTAGAAAAACAGGGTTTTTCATCTGTAATTTCTGTTTTGTTGAAAACATTTATCATACCATGCTTTTGTCTCTGCTTCTTTTTAATGTATTTTTAACTTTTCCTCCAGTACAAGTTACCTTTGCCTACTGACTGAGGAGGTGTAAATGCAGCTATTCAGCATTTCCTGGTAGAAATTCCAAACAGCAATAAATACAGGGTTGTATGTAAAATAAAGTGCACCTCAGTAGCAGTCAAAATACATGTTTGTATTACAAGGCTCTTTATAAAACATTATGTATACCTTTCAAGTTTGCACTCTACCTTTACTCTTGTAGTGGTTAGGTTATAATGTACTCACCAAGACAGATATTAGTGCGTGAATAAATATTTAAGCATGGTAAAAGTTAGAAAAAATTGACATCTTAAACCTTTGGAAGTACTGTCAAATCTTTCACCAGTGTTAGTATTCAGATTGCATCAAAATAAAAAAGTTTTGAAGGATTGTACTTTCTTATCCTTTACCAGCAGAGGCAAATAGGAAAATGCTTACCAACCAAAAAGCTGATTTAAAAAGTTGCACTGATTTTGCATTTGCTGATGGAGCAGCATTGTAGCCTATTAAACTCTTCTTAGGATTCTGGTGGTTTACACCTTTTGATTTTGCATGCTTAAATTATAACTCATCTAGGCACCAATCCTACAAACACTTATGTCATAAATATAAAGGGAAGGGTAAACCCCTTTAAAATCCCTCCTGGCCAGAGGAAAAACCCTTTCACCTGTAAAGGGTTAAGAAGCTAGGATAACCTCGCTGGCGCCTGACCAAAATGACCATTGAGGAGACAAGATATTTTCAAAGCTGGAGGGGGGGAGAAACAAAGGCTCTCTCTATCTGTGTGATGCTTTTGCCGGGAACAGAAAGGAATGGAGTCTTAGAACTTAGTAAGTAATCTAGCTAGAGATGCGTTAGATTCTGTTTTGTTTAAATGGCTGAGAAAATAAGCTGTGCTGAATGGAATGTATATTCCTGTTTTTGTGTCTTTTTGTAACTTAAGGTTTTGCTTAGAGGGATTCTCTATGTTTTGAATCTGATTACCCTGTAAGGAATTTACCATCCTGATTTTACGGAGGTGATTCTTTTACTTTTTCTTTAATTAAAATTCTTCTTTTAAGAACCTGATTGCTTTTTTTCATTGTTCTTAAGATCCAAGGGTTTGGGTCTGTGTTCACCTATGCAAATTGGTGAGGATTTTTATCAAGCCTTCCCCAGGAAGGGGGGTCTGGGGTTTGGGAGGATTTTGGGGGGAAAGACGTTTCAAAGTGGGCTCTTTCCCTGTTATATATATTTGTTAGACGCTTGGTGGTGGCAGCAAAAAAAGTCCAAGGCAAAAGGTAAAATAGTTTGTACCTTGGGGAAGTTTTAACCTAAGCTGGTAAAAATAAGCGTAGGGGGTTTTCATGCCGGTCCCCACATCTGTACCCTAGAGTTCAGAGTGGGGAAGGAACCTTGACAACTTATATAGCTGCTCAGTTTTGAAGTGAATGGTACTATTCACATGCTTAAAGTTAAGTAGGTGCATAAGTGTTTGCAGGATCAGGGCCATACTGTCCTCTAAGTATGTTAACTATAGAGACCACTCCTGCAAATGTTAATACACTTGAGTAACTACTCGCATGAGTAGTCCCATTGATTCCACATGCATAAGAGTGTGCAGGATTAGATTCTTAAAGTCTGATTTACACTAAGGCCCTCTTATACTTCTCTGGCAGTGTAAAAGGGACTAAATGTGAACCAGGCTTCAGATATTCATGGTGGATGGTAATGTGTTCTTCTGAATATAGCATGAACATTTGTTAGCTTATTAAATCAGTGTCTATGTATTGCGCTCAATCTAATTATTGTGAATTATTTCCTTTTAATCAGCCAATCAACAGTCAAGATACTTCAGTATTCTGAAACAGTCTTATTGAAATTTATGAACACACATTTCCGAGGTTGCTGGGAAATCCTGATTGGCTGTTCAGGAAACAAATATATTTATTTGGCATTATTTATAGAGCGCTGGACTGCAATTCATGGGATCTGGGTTCTATTCCTTGCTTCTGCCAGTAGCCTACTATAAACCTTTTGGATTTTGGGCAAATGATTTCACTTTTCTGTGCCTCAGGTTTCCCAACTGTAAAATGGGGATAATAATACCGTCCTCATTTGTAAAGTGCTTTGAGATCTACGCATGAAAAGCACTATATAACTGGAAGATGGGATTTTTTTTTGTTTTGTTTTGGTTACATTATTTTTCAGAGTTCCACCAAGAGTGTCCTGATCTGTCTTTCCTCCCAAAATCTAAATGACCAAAGAAAACCAGAAGCACAGATAAAAACCCATGTTAGTTATGTGTGGTGCATGTGCTAGAATTGTTCAGTCTTACTTTTCTTCCCCACCCCTTGCTGATAGTACGCATTAAGTAATATACATATGTGAAGAGAAGCCCAGACCACATTTATCAGTTTATTCTCATTGTGGCGGAAATAGAATATTACTGAAGCCAGGTCTTTTGCAGATGGCTTGAATGTCTGTAATGTTAATAATTACAACTTGGAGAATAGGTGCATGCTGCATTTGACGGCCAAGTAAGATGCAGTAGATACAATAAACTGTGCTACGTTATTCCTGTGAAAAGAAATATCCTGTTCAGAGGAGCCTAGCTCTTTTGTGGAGTCTAAATTACAGTAGCACCACCTGTTAAAAATGTGGCAGCACTTCTGGTACAAACCTTGTTCTTCAGGGGCTTATATTTTGCATTTAAAAAAAAATATATGCTGCAGGTTTGTCCCCTTCCCTTTTCTTCAATTCCCCCCCTCCAAAAAAACTTGAACACAGCATTATCCCAGCTATCTTTTAAGCTATAAAAGCAAAAATAATTTCAAATGTAAAACTTTAATAAAATCTTGCTATCATGCCACCAGGTGTTATGTATATGAAACGATGTGGTTAAGGGACTGGCCTAGGTTTTGGGAGATTTGGGTTTAATCCTGGCTCTGCTACAGACATCCTGTGTTAACTTGGACAAGTCACTTAGTTTTTCTATGTCTTTGTTGCTGATCACTAAAATGAGGTGGATAATACTTCCCTGTGGCATATGGTAGGATATATTTATTAATCTTTGCGCTATCTGAGTGCTTCACACAGAGTCAAATAAGTGTATAGATAAATATGCCACATACAATGCAGAAAAAGTGTGCTTTAGAGAGTTTTAAACATTTGTTTTGGACTATTTTTGTATACTGCCTCTAAGCTAAGTTCCTTAGTTATGATAAGTCCAGCTGTACTGTTCTTCTGTATGTAAAAATGTAATGATTTTAAAGTCTAATATTTAAAGCCCTTCTGGCGGTAGAATCAAGTGATCTTTATGGTATTTGGGAAGCTGGGAATTTCCATTTTCAAATGCAATAGAGGTTCTACTTCTAGCCATGCAGGGCCACAAAATAGCAGACTTTAAATCTGTGCAATTTTTATTTGTAGCAAAACTCTCACAATCCTTTCTTTCCTATCTTGGGTCTGAGATATCTCCATAAAAAATAAAGAGGCAAACAAATGAGGGGAAGAGAAAATAATTGAGCTTTCCTGGCAGTTCTTAGTACTTTTCTCTGACTGGTACCAAATTAGTGGCATTTGCCAGAGCTGTGGGCTCAGTTGAAACCAAGGGCACATCTTCCTGTATTTTTTTTTTCAGGATGCCATTTTTAAAAAGGCAACATGTAAAGTTTTTTCATTTCTCATCATTGGATTTTGAAAAAAAATGTGACTAGTCAGAATGCTTTCAATGCTTTTCACTAGTCAGTGGGTCTACTCTTGTGATAAGAGCTATTGGTGAGTAAAGGTCTAATAATAGTCTGACACACAGGACTGGCCATGGTTACAAAATGGTTGCAGAATCAGGCCCTAACATTATGGAGCAACTCTCTTTCCTCCATTAATAAATTACTATATTGGTGGCTTCATTAAAATACTTGCATTTCATTTGTCTTATAAATGAATGATGCTTTCTTCTAATTAAAAAGAAACTGAATTTGAAATATAATATTTTTTCCCTTGAGAATGTACACGCATGAAAGAATGACCAAATACATTTAAAAAAAGATAAATGTTTGATTATGGAGAGCATAAAATATGGATAATCTTTCTGTTGACAGTGCTGTGATAACAATGTGACTGTCCTCTGGACAAAGATTATGATCTCTTCCTTTATGCCTCAAGAGAATAAGCTTACAGTAGTGCCTCCTTAGATTCCCTTTGTGCTGTTTCTCACAGACTCATTGAATATTTTTTACTTTTCAGACTTTCCTGGATTCATTTTTTAAAATGACTTTCAGGAACTATTGTCTAATAGAGAAGCTCACACAATCATTGATATCACAGGTTGGCATAATAAAAGGGCTGCAGAAGACAAAATGTCAGAACACCATGCAGAATTAATTTCTTTAAAGATTATTAAAAAGCAATTTTGTTTTTTAAGAGTGGTAATAGCAGCATACTTAATATTAAGGTGATCCTAAAATACTTAGGGAATGCACCATTTTTTATGTAGGGCCAGCCTTATACAAACTAATATTTAACAAGATACTTGAAAATTTTAGTTGGTGTTATTGTGGGGAAAACAGTTACACTAAGAACTTGCTAGAGATACATGAGATTTGAGGTATAATAATGAAGGAATCAAAGATGATGAAGTCTCGTGCTAAAGTTTTTCCTCAACTTTGTTTTATAGTTTTGAAAAATGCAGGGACCTAGTCACCTCAAGGGATCAAATGATTATGTCAATGTTGCACTTACATGAATAACCACAAAAAATCCCCACAGAGTAGTCATGTAAAAGTGTCTTAACTCTCCTAGAATGAATGATGGACATACTTACTTTACTTCTTAATATTTTAATACAAAATTCTAGATAGAAGTGGTAAATTAGAAGTTGCCCTCAGACCTTCATTTGCATACATGGTTTGTCCTCACAATGTTGCATTGCATAAATGGGGGGAGGGGAGGGGAAGGAAGTGAAATAATATGAAAATGGAACTCTGGTATTCATATCATCTCTTGATAACTGTATACTATTTGCAGTATGTATATTAATTTCTTGTTGAGGGTGAGAACAAACTGTGGATTTTCCTTTGTTATACAATTGTGTTTCAGTTCATGACAATACTGCTGAGAGCTTAGGTTAGTTACTATTCAAAGCATTATAAATAATAATTGATTGGATAAAGTTCTTAAAAATGAATGACCTACTATTTATTAAAACTCTATATTGAAATACTGTACGTAAACCTAAACAACATAACCAATGTCAACATATTCCATATATAAATTGAAATCCATATCCCTCTTTTAGATTTGAGTTACTTCTCTTTCCCCCAACATTGTATCCCCAAATCTTAGAAATAGAGAGTTAAATGAAAGGGAAGGCCACAGAAATCCAAAAACTCCTGAGTGGCCAAAAGTTGAAGATTAAAATCCAAACTCTAATGGATATTTCATTTAAGGAAAATGCCACACAATTATAAAGATAATAGTATACTGTCTGTATCTTTATTGAAAACATGATAAAAGCAAGTAGTCTTCGTGTTAAAGGGAAAATGAAGTCACTCGTCTGTCCCCTGTGCTAAATTATAATAAAAAAATACTTTGGCACAGGGCAATCTTTGCTTGCTTGCTTGAGTATAACTAGGTTTTTTAGGTTTTAAACCTAAAAAAATAAAACTGATAGAGATTAAGGCAGGGAACCAAGTTGTAATATACTCACCATCTAAAATGAAGTGCATCACAGCTGATAATAAGCGTTCTTTCAGGATCTGACTCCTGTACATTCAAATCAACAGAAATTTATGATGATAAATGTAACTGTGCCATCTGCTGATTCCCAGTAAAGTTACACTGGTTAAAGCTCATTGTTAACATGAACTAATCCACAATATTCCCTGCACAGTTTCAAGACTTTGGGAGACTTTTGGCCTCCCAGGCCTGGTTGCCTGATTCAGACAATGAGTCAACTAAAACTCTTAGAATTAGAGCCACGTTTAGACAAATAAATATAAATCAAAAATACTATGTCATAAATAAAATCAAAATTTCACAGGTACATTTCAAACACTGCAAGATATTAAGTTTTAGCTTTTTTGAAATTCAGGCTGCATTCAGTTTTATTAGAACTGAAATTTAAATAATTAAGGCATAGGTTTAAGCTCTCTTCATGTTCTTAGAGAAAGGAATACTTTTAAAGTCTTGGCTGCTTTGAGGGGTTTTTGTTTTTAGGAAATTGTAGAGATCAGGAACTGGCTATCTTGTATCTTCCTGGAACACAGAGTTGTAATTTCACAATCTCCATTTCCATCCTGTTCCTCTGATGTTTCCTCAGGTTCTATAAAATACTCCCACTCTCACCATGGATAGGACATGTTCCATCAACTCTTCCCCACTGAGCTGCATTTCTGGCTGCCTCTGCAGCTTACATAATTTCTTCAAATGCCATAGACCTTTGTAGTCCAAGAACTGAAAAGAACTTGAGAAATATGGTCTCTAATGGAAAAAAAGTTTTCCAAGTATTTGTAGATTCCTTTCACAGACTTCAGTTGCTTTAGAGACGCTGGCTTTCTAGTCAGAAACCAGCAGTGTTACATTGTGGATAGCTTGAAAACCAAAATATATGTAATCCAACTGAGACATCAGACTCATTCTTAACCTTTGCATCTTGTCGTACACTTCAGCAGCATGCATGGCTTCACTTTCAAGCATTTTCATTTATATGATTGCTAGACTTATGTAACAGTGTAAGAAAGGCATTATAAACTCAGAAAAAGAGATAATTTTATCAGCAATATATCCACGGTCAGAGATGAATTTCCAGATCTAAGGGTACATTTCTTTTTGGGGATTGTGTTAAAAAGTAAAACTTGACAGCTGTTCTTCAGAAGTTAATCAATGTTTGGAATAAAGGGCAGTCATTGGATATTACTTTTAGGCAGCAGGCTATTGTATTCTTGTTTTACAAAATCAAGGCATTCACTTCTTGAACCCTCTTTGAGATAGAAAACTCATTAAAACATTTCATTGTTAACCCTTCAGCATCATAGTTGAGAACTTGTATGTGTGCTTAGCTATACTGTGCAAGACATGACATTTGCAGTTAGTTTGCAGAAGGTATGGCTGGTTAGTTTTCAAAGCAGTGAAGACAAAATGAGGCTTTCTGTAGTTCTCTCGTGAACTATAGCAGCTTTTGAAAGATCTTGCCTACACTTTTTTATTAAATCTTTGGAAAAAATATATCTGAATTTTCATCTGCATCATGGTAGAAATCAAGAAATCCTTCATTTTTTGCACTGTATTTTGAAAAGAATCTTACCATTAAAGGTAACCACTTTATATGTCCTTTATTTGACTTCATTTCTAATAAGAATAAGACTTAACTGAATAATAATTGAAAGTGGTTTATTGTTCTTTAGCTTTCCCAAGACCATCTTGGCAGTGTGTTTTTCTTACTGATTATTGTAATCATCCTACATTTTGTTTGCACAATCCATTCACAAGCAGCTATGGTGGTAATACACATCCTGATACTTGCTACTTCAGCTGCTGCTATTTTGTCTTCTCCAATGGAATCTCTATTAGAAAACACTTCAGTGATATTTGGACTTCCATGCAGTTGCCTGCTTATATTTTCCTAATTTCATGTGACATTTGAGGGAACTCACATTTTTGCTTTCCAGACTATGTGCATGCTATGCCACTATTGCCACATTAAGCTAGCTGTGGTCTGAAGTTTTTCATCTCCAAATATGTAAGTTCACTTCATTGTTCTTTTTGAGCATCTAGTCCAGATGTTTAGCTTCCCTTTCATGTTGATATGAGCTTCCAGCCAACCTTTTTGGTAAAATTATATGGAATTTAATACATAGCAGAAATATCATTCCCTATTACCATCGGTAGATTTAGAGAGTAAACTCCATCCAAGCCCACTTAATTTCTGTAGCCCTTTAGTTTTCATTCCTATAAAATTCCATAAGGAATGTTTCTGACTTCCTATGCAAAATACGAGTAGCATAGAACAAGAGTTCTCAAACCAGGAGCCATGGCCTCAGGAGTGTCCACAAAGGCTTTGCAGTGGCCTGGCAGCACAATCTGAGTCTTTCAGAGCTTCTGGCTCAGCTCAGTGTATCTGGGAAGCCCTTACCATAACCATCAGCTTGCCTGCACTGAGCGGAAAGAGGCGTGTCCCCAGCTCTTCAATCCCTCTTACTCCATTGGAAGGAGTGCAGTCGAGGTTAGGATGACACTAAGAAACTCCTCCCTTATTGCTAGTAGAAAACAGGTGTAGATCTGGAGGGTTGCTTAAGTCTCCCCTCAGCCTAGGTAGCTGACCGTAGATAGATTTACAGGTTTCAAGATGCACTGAGATGAACCAGGGAATGCAGCCAATTCTGTGGGAGAGATGGAGGCAAAAATGGGCAACTTGACCAACCAAACCAAAATCACTCTATCATTAATTCTATCAAAGTACATTTTACTCTGAGTGCAAAGACATAACATAACCTGTCTGTTCTGTTACAGTGTTAAAGAGGGAAAAAATGAACTTCCCAGGTACTGAGAACATTTTGGCATCTTGTCGAGGCCAGTGTAATGCAAGGAACATTGCCCCTGGGATTCAGGACAATCATTCAAAATTTGGTTCAGTTGATAACTCTGAGGGTTCTCAGAAGTAGGGGGTAAACAGGAGATAATTTATTTATTAGATAACATATTAAAACGGTAGCACCAGTGGTAAACCCTGTTTACCAGGCATGCATGTGATTGTAGAGAGAAGTAGGGGACAGGGGAACCTGTAGAAGGCAGAGAAGGCATTCCAAACTTTTGTTCAGTTAGGTGACAAAATTTTTAACTAGGGTCATCCAGGTGCATCATTGCTTTGATATTTATATATAGTGTGTAGTGTAGAGACAATCAGTATTATGACTACTATTATGACTGCCTTACACATATAAATGGGCAAGTCTGTCCCAGTCAGGGGACTCTTCTGGGTATGTGGGGGAAACCAATCGGATGTTTTGCCGTAGGACAACTTTAAGTGCTGTTAATTATCCGTGGTGGTTGTGATAGCTCACATTTGCTGTATCAGAGGCAGTAAGTTGATCTGGATTGATCTGGCATTAAATAAAATAGGCGCAGACAGCCAGGTCTTGAGCTATGTCTAATTAGAATGTAAAAATAAGTTGTTAAAACAGAAAACCTCCCCTCCCCTCACACTTCCCCAGCTTGGGATTCAGCACAATTTTGTGTCAAATGGGTTTGGAGTCCTGCCTTTCCAATGGCATTCTCATCTGTATGCCTTCCAGTCAGCACTCTTATTGCCCTTCCTCTGAGCACCATGAGGTAGATGCTAAATTTGAGTTAATCCCTTGTTTACCAGGAACTAGGTAGTATCTCTGGACCTTGTCACAGAAGATTATATACTTATACTAAGTGTTCCAGATATGAAGGAAATAACTTGTGCAACCTACGTTCATTCTAAATTAGGCTTGGCAAGCTGGTCAATTGACTAGTCAAATAATGTCAATTGACCAGACAATTACCATCTGTTATTAGACCACAGTCAGACATTGTCAAATATCCCAGCAAAAGTATTCCAGCAAAAATGCCCTGATGGAGGCAGTGGCCTACTTTTTTGATTGCATCATGGTGCCATTCTTTTATTTTTTGATAACTTCATTTAATCATGTTTCACGTTTTTCTGAGTTAAAAAAACCTCAAGTAACTTCCCCCGCCTCTAATTAATCAGAAGTAACTATCTAAGGCTAAGCATTTCGGAGAAATAGTCTTACTGGTTTTTGTTTCTAATAAATTAGTGCATTAAAATATTTGAAAATTTTTGACAATATTTGACCACTAGCCAATTATTTTTGGTCTGATGAAATGCCCAGCCCTATTCAAAATGTAAAAAAAAATTACAGCTGAATGAGAAACGGTTTTCGTGTCTTGGGAATTTTTTTTTTTTTTTTTGAGATTTCAAAACAGCACAAACAGTCAAAATCTCAAAAAAATTCATGAACCAACAATCCAAAAAAATTTCAGTTTGGGTTGATCAAAATATTTTTAATTGATAGTTTTAAAATTTTTCCTTTGGATTTCAACACTTATATATATTTTCTTTTTTTACTACAAGTAGCTGAAATTTCAAAACAAAAGTCATTTCAAACAAAAAAACCATTTTTTTGTTTTGAAAATGTTGAAATGGTTCCATTTTCTTTTTTGAAAAAAGAAATTCATTGAAACTGATCCTTTACTGAAGATAGTTTCAGTTTTGACAAATTGGCATTTTCTGACCAAAAAAATTTGGGGTTTTTTCCCCCAAAAGGCTCCTGACCAGGTCAAACCACAGTACTTGAAACCATTAAATAAAATATCTGTCTTTTGGGAAGGATTCCTGAAGAATGACATGGTTATTCCAGTTTTGTTTTGACATAACTAAGGTATCTATTTTCCACCAACAAGGATGGTTTTCCATTACCAATAAAACTGAATTTTGATCTTCCCCACCCCTCATGTGTTAGCTTTTGAGTATTGCAAGGAAAGAAAAGTAACATACTTTACTGTGAAATAACCACTTAAACATTTTTACAATTTCTAAAGAATGACATTTGACTGAATTTGTCATGTGGAAGTCATACTTTTATAACAGAGGTTCGAAGCCTGTCATTTTTAAAAGGAATAGAACAAGACATAGGAGAACCAAAGGATGGTGCTTCCGCTTCTGTTGTTTTTTCTGTGATTGTGTGTCAGCCGGAAGAATGACTTATCTGATCATTCTAGTTCTTAACAGCTTCAGAAAGCTAGGTCAAACAGGGATAGGCCCCAGTCCTCAGATTTCTTGGAGGATTTCATTGCAAGGGATTAAGGAATATAAGATTAAACCTCCAGAGAGAGATCTCCAGAGGTCTTAGATTCATTTCCCTTATTAGAACAAAGACATGTGGGACCACTGATTTCCAAGAAAACCTAGCTGCCTGCTTAGCTGCCAGGGCACATGACGATCAAGAACCTGGTTAATAATAGCTACTTCTCTTACTTTGGTGAACAACCAAACACTGATATATTTAAAAATATAAAGTTTAATAAAATAAAAAATAAAAAAAAATAATTCAATAATCTATCTTTTCACTAATTTGTGGGGTATGAGGTCCCATATATTTGACTCTGATTTTACTCTGCTGACCTTTGCTATAAGAGCAGTTGCATTTAGCAATTAGTTATGCTTATTTTAAGTACTCAGTTGCAGTATATTTGAAATTATTATTGCTTGGTATTTTTTTAAAAATTGTGGATAGCATTCACAGTATAATGGCTTTCAATCCAGAGGGTGTATTTCTATCAAACCAATCTCCATATTCCAAAATCAGAGATTTTAAAGCTATCATCAAGATTCAGCTTGACACAGCTTGTCTGGATATTTATAATAGTAGACGTTTAGAACTATTGATCTTTAAGAATTCCATTTTGTGTTGTGCATTTTTAACTTAAAATAGCAGAACTTGCTAATATATACTTTTTTCTTTATTTTTTTCTCTCAAGAGCTGAAATACAACTTACAATTTCACTTTATTTGAATGGCTAATTGTTAAGCTCCTGAACATATACAAACCTAATTTTTTTCTAAAGTGACTAGAGATTTTAGGTGCATCAGATTTTGCATACTCAACTTGAGAACCCACCCTCAGAAAATCAGGCCCCTTTAAGATGCTTCTGGGTTGGGAGCCCAAAACCCACCCCACCCCAAATCAACATTTCATGTCTCATTTGTTAGCAGAATTATTGATCCATGCATAAATTTAGTAGCATTAAAAGTAACTGCTGTATAATAATTGGTGTTTTTCACTGTGGGCAACAAATTCAGGAGCAGACACACATTGTGTTACGAGAGAGACATTCTTGGCGTCTCTAAAGCTATAAAGTATGTTATTAACTACAGCTCATGTGCCTTGCCCACTGCTCTGACCACATCACCCCTTTTTACATATCACTTCACTCGTTCCATATGCTCTTCCTCCCTCCTTGATCTCACTTGCAAGGTTCTGCACTGTTCTACCCTGTCTGCATCTCATACTGATAGTCAGCCACTCTCCTATTCAGGATTTATGCTCTGCCAATTCCTTCTCCCTCCATGCCTTTCTTATTCCCATTTCACAAATGCTTCCACAAGTGTCTTGTCCTATGCCGCCATCAGCATACCCCTGGAATGCCCTCCTTGATCCTGTGTGCCTCTTTCAATTCCCTCTTTAAAACCAATCTTTTCCCACAATCAAACATTGATAATCTTTGATTCCCTTTAATCTATTTAAAATACATTAACATGTAATAATAAAATAAAATACTCTTCAAGAACTAATGATGAATAATGCACTGTCCAAAACCTTACAACCTAGAAGCCACCTTTACTTCCGTGGTCTGTACTCTGTGATACTAGAGTCTGCCAGTTCCTCCTTTAACACTGATAAATGTTATTTGGGAGATCAGAAAAGAGAGAGTGAGCGTGTGGAAAGTAGTGCATAATTGCCAGCCCCACCTCAGCACTTCATTTGGGCATTCCTTGTGGAAGAGACCATGCTATTACTCAATATGTAAATTACCATACACACTTATGATGCTAGATTAAAAGTTCTATTGATAGTAATAGTAATAATAAATACATTATTTATGACGCCATGAAATGGCACTTCATCCATCAAAATCCCTTATTTTGACTATATTTTGTTGTTTTGATCAATTTGTAACTGAAGTTTACAAAGAGCTTATTTTTCTTGGGCTCCTATTCTGCATCAGGATGGGCTAATGCAATCCTCTAAACCCAGGGGCACAAGGACTAATTATACATTTTAAATGAATCAAGCCATTTCTGACATCTGTTAATTTTTACTAGAAGTGAAGCCATTCAAAATACAGCATGATTTGTTTTGTAAATCTGCAGTTTGTATTTCCCTTAGGGAACTTTTCCTGCAAGATGCTGGGCATCCTCAATTTCCATTGATTTAATTGGTAGTTGATTCTTTCAGTTTCTTGCAGGAGGAGGCCCTTACAGGGAAAAATGACTTGACTAATGCTTTTTTAGCGTCAACTGCTGGAAAGACAATATGTTGAGACTACGCTAAAAAAAAGAAAGGAAAGTGTTGTAACTATTCTAGTGGTTGGAGGGCGGGGGGAGGGGGGAGAGGAAGTGTAGCTTCTGAAAAATCCAGTTTGGAATACAAACAAAGTAACAGGAAGAACATTGCTAGGTAAATGACGTGCTCTCAGGGTACATGAAAAAGTCAACAGGAAACTATTAGCAGTAGGTGGTAAATCTTTACAGTAAACTAATTTTCAAATTAAAAACTCCATTTGTAAGAGGTGAGCAGTGATATGTTCATTTGTAAAGGATTTGCATCTTTTACCTGTCTTAATAATTTAATGACTGTAGTGTTAGTTTAGTCTGAGTTTGAGTTTGCTAACAGAACTTGACATAGAAGCCTTGGTGAAGAGGCTTGATTGGTTCTGTTACCATGGCAACATGGATGAATGGAAGAATGATTTCCTTTAGGAACCCTTCCTAAAAGCTGTTTTGTACCCTATAACGATATCTCTAGATTGCCATCCCTTGTGAGAGATGAACGGAGATCACATCATGGGTCAACTTTGTTCCTTGTGTTTAATAGATTATCCTCAGCAATCAAAAGACTGCATTGCTCTTCTTTTTTGTTTGTGGAGCTGAACCAATTCCATTCTCTCGTATATACTTATGATAGGAAACTTGGCTAGACCTTTGTATTTTGAAACAAAGAATAAACTAGAGCTATACCAAAAATCATATTGTTTTAAAAATGTCTCTAATAGCTAATGTTTGTTATAGATTTAGAATTCTTGATTTATCTCTTCATTTATCCCTCCATTTGTGAATCTTTTATGCTGTGCCGTGCTATTGTCTTGGGAAATCTGAAATATTAACTAGCAAGTGGAACAGTTCAATGCTCTGTTTAAGAGCTGGAGATCTTGTTTAGTATTATGTAGTCTCGGTAAAACCGAAGGCTCAGTATACAGATTCCCTTTGTTAAAGAGTGAAAGTGTGCTCCATTAATAGAACAGTTTTGAACGGGAAAAATAAATCAAATTAGTTAAGTACCACCATGGGGTACTTTCCAGTGGCTAATACAGTCAAATGGTTATTTAAATTGGATTATATAATAACACAACAATACGTCTTGTTCATGGTGTTTTAGTAATAAGGAATAAATTTATAATTTCTCCATTCATGCACCTTGGTGTAGTAGATACTTCAGTTTGAAAAGAAAGATGATGGCATTTATTTCTTTCTTTTAGTCATCTGTGATTGATACAAAGGAGATTGTTTATTAATAATATTGTTTTGTGTTAATGAACTACAGTACTTTTCTGTCTCTGTAAAGCCTTAATTTTGATAAATCTTTTCAGAGAGCAGATTTTACGACCACAGTAAAAAGAGATGCAAAAAGTTCACTTGACTCTGTATGATAGCAAAGGAAATCCTTGTCCTTATTTCTGATAGCTTGAACAAGTGTATTTGTTTTTACCTTTTGAAGAGTTATTTACTTTTATGAAAACTTGAGATTCATTTTTAAAGAAGAGAGACTGTAGAAGAAAGATTTGGAACAAGTGAGTATGTCATACAGAAGAGACCACCAGATCATCTAGTCTGGCCTCCAGTATATCGGAGGCCACCAACACCACCCAGCACCCTCGCACTAAACCCAAATAATTTAAATTAGACCAAACGATTATAGCACGCAGGGCACTAGACAGCTATATGTGACAGGCTGAAAATAGGAGGGACCAGGGTGCACAAGTGTCAGAGGCCTTTGCAATGGCAGGGAAGAGATTAAGTGATATATATTCTGGTAATCTTGGCAGGTGACCTGCACCCATACACTGCAGGAGGCAGCAAAAAACCCACACGGTCACTGCCCTCTGATGTTTCAAGGGGTTGAGGAGAGAAAGCTGTCATCTTTTGCAGGCTGCATAACATTTCATGGTGGAAAGGAATTTGTCTGTTCTAGAACAAGGCGAGCTGGACAGCAGATAAAATAAGGCTAACATGAAAAAGCATGACCGTAGTACTAGTACCATTGTCTTTCCAAAGATAATGGGAAAAAGGAGATGTAGGAGAGGCTAATGTTAGTTGTAGTTGAACAAAGAATTATTGAGATTTTTAGCACCAACTAAAACAGAGCCAGGAGAAGTATAGGCCACAGTGATTGGCCCATATATTTGAAAGGAATTTATTAGACCAGAAAAGAGGCTTATACAAAGCCTAAGAATTGTGGCTGAAACCATTGTCTGAAGAGACTTAGCTCCCTTTTTCTTTCTTAAACACTTCCAGTGAATTTTTAAATATATGGTTTTTCTTCATTTGTTTTTCCTTCTATGTAGTAGGGCTCAGTCCAATTTATATTTAATTCTTTACTTATATTTGTGCATTAGTAGAATACTAGGATTTCCCTACAAATCATCCTTGGCATTCAACTTTATTCCCTGTGTTACATAGGTAGCAAAGCATGGGCTTTAAGTAATTGTTGCTTAAAAAAAAATTGCACCTTGTAAAGTCTTAGGTGATCAAAAACATTTTTGTGCATGTTTTATTTTCAAATTTATGACTAGTTTAAATGTTACAGCTACATTGATATTTTGGTGTTGAATTGTAGCGTAATTTTAAGAAGCTAGGAAACTGTAGCAGCCTTTCCTGTAAAGAAAGATCATCTTTATTTTAAGGTTTATTCATTCTTACTGTTGAGCAGTCCTGTAGAAACACAGAGCCCTTTGTAACAGCTGTCAAAAAATCATTTGTGCTTCTCTTCTGTAACCATGCAGTGTTTATACTTCTGCATATAGTCAAGGTCTCCCTACTTTCACTCCAATTATTTTGGGATTTGGGGGATTACCTCATTCCTTTTATAATTTGTTCATGCAGCTCTATTACTTTATGTAATACAGGGTTATATTAAATTGCTACAAGTTTGAAGGTGCCAATAACATTGTGCAGACTAGGGGTCCCTTAAACCACCAGTTACTTGCAGCAGCAGCAGCAGCCTAGAAAGGCCTGAAAAATGCACTTGCCATATACATATTTATAATCCACAATTTTTCCCCTTGGTATGTTTCTGTAATCACTGGGGGAATGTGCATCCCAGCTGGAAATTAAATAATACACTTACATGAAATACCTACTATGAAAAAAATGACTAAGAACACTGATTAATTAGATCATTATACAAATAACCTTACGGCAATAAATACCCACTGTGTGGCAGAAAGACATATGTTTATCATAGTCAGCTGGGGCACACTTGGGGCACAGTGACAGATAAATTGGTCCACATTGTCTTACCACACAGCTGTCATTGCAGCACTGATAGCAGGTGATAGTTCTGCAAGTGTATGTCAAATCTGTGCTTATCTGTTTTGACATCTGTTGATGGAAGCTCTCTCTTCTGTTTGATCTAGACAATGACCTTGATATTCCTTATGAACAGTAAAGGCCCACAATTGTTGTTTTAAGAAGAAAGAAGTCATAGCTTGTGCCTCACACCTGTCATATCAAATTATCAGACAGCAACTGATAATAAAACTAACATTGGCACATTTAAATAGATCCTATGATTGCATCAAATCTCTTGGATTTGTTTACTTATTGAGATTACACCTTGCTATCTTGCTAAATTTCATGCAGGTGAGGTAATCAGTTACCATAGTTAGAGCTCCCTGTTTCTCAAAAATGCAAAATAACACAAAATGAAATGAAAAATTTACCCCACAGCAGTGGCTCCTGTGGCTCCTGGCCTGCATGGCTGCACCTGAATCATGGGGTCAGAGTGCCAGTCAGGTTTGGCCCATCCACCCCTCTGTCATGATGAGGGGGAGGAGGGCAGCAGTGAGCTAATCTGAGTAAGTGGTATGTAACCTGGCGCATGGGGTTGCAGTTCCACTCTCTCAAAGATGGCCTAACCAGCCTCTCCCTCCATCATAACGGGGGGGGGGGGGAGAATGGGGGAGGAGGGCGTGCATTGTGACCCTGCATGCGAGGTTGCAATGCCCGACTGGGGAACTGGGCCCAGCCCTGTGGGACAGGAGCTGTTGCTGTGGGGTGAGCTCCCCCTCCAACCACTCCTCAGGAGGAGCCAACCGTCCCTCCCCCCCCGCAAACCTCCCACATCACCAGGGACAGGGCAGGACCCTCCCCTCCCTCCGCAGGGCCTCCTGTGGTAAAATAAAATAAATTTCCCCAAAATATAAAATGAAAAATTGTTTAGGCCCCACCCCCATTGCTCTCTCTTCTACCCCTTTCCCCCCCTCGTTTGCTGGATTGTCTCCACTTCTCTCCTCCTTACCCTCCAGCTGGACTCCCTCTGCTCTAGGGCTGGAACGGGAGGTGTTGTAGTCTGACAAGGAGTCTGCCTGGAGGTAGGAGGTGTCCCTGGCTGAGCAGGGGCTAGGGTTAATGACCGGGCACCTGCCCTCCTGCAGTAAACAGACTTTTCATGTCCGGTCAGTACATCTGACCGGACACTGCTAGGTCCCCTTTTCAACCGGACTTTCAGTCAAAAACTGGGCATCTGGCAACCCTACTGGGTCGCCAGTGGTAAATTGGTTTAAGAAATAGGGTCTTGGAGACAATTTTTAAAGTAAAATAAACCTTTCCTCCCTCTCCTTAAACCAGTGCCATTTTTCCTTAGGAGTGATTTTTGACACCAGCCTAAGATTCTAATGGGGATTACGAATACTTTGATTGTTTTGGTTCAGTCACCCGTATGGGCAGTAGGCCACAAATCTAACAATGCAATATACTGTAAAACTAAATAAATTCAAACCCATCTCTTATTTGGGTCTCTGATTAAAACTCAGGAAGGCTATAGGTTAAAACACAAAGCCTGATTCAACATTGTTGCTCTTGTTTATTCTGATATAACTAGAGTTATCTAGTGTAAATGGAGAATAACTCAGTGGTGAAATAGTCTTTAAAATGTATCCATGTGTTAATCTTTTCATCATTTGCATTCTACCTTCAGTCTGGTTTAAGAGTTCTAAGGGGCTATTACCATAATACTTTGCTGACATTGGATTCACGTATAAACAATCCTATAATTTAGTTATCATTGAGGAGTCTCAGATCATGCCATCATGGAAACAGATTCTTTTTCATCTTTAGAGAAGAGGTGAACTACGTAGTTCAGGCATGTGGACTGAATGCGGTAGGTAAGATTAAGGCCTGTAGCAAATAGAAAACTATTTCCATAGCACCAATAAAATCAAACAATTAAGTTAGGAACTCCATAATCCAAAAAAGCCTCTTTTTGGAGTGATTTCAAGTTCATTTGCAGTTTCCAAATATAATTACCTATTTAGAAACAGTAATACTTTCTAAATAGTGTTATAATTCTCCCCTAATATGTAGTTGTTTTGTTTGTTTGATTATAGTGATTATGGTGTTCATTAGTACTGACTGGTTAGGTGCTGTGGTTCAAACACACTGCGTTGTGAATATGCAGAACTTCTATTTTAATCTTTTTTCCAATCCCTTTAATGTGAGTAGATTTTTTTTTTAACAGGAATACATTTGTCACTGTAGTTGTGACTTGCTTTTGTGATAGAATTAGGGTTATATTTACATTCATTACAGAGTATCAGCAGAAGTATATTTATAACAGGATCACAAAGGCATTCAGTGTGAAACAAATGTGGGCAACCTATGTTGAACCATTAATTTGAGCAATGTTTTTTGTCATGTTTTCATTAGTACTAGAACTATCTTTTCTATAAAGTACCTATAATCAGATGGCATATGTTTAAAATAAAATTCTGAAAAAAAAATTCAGCTTTTTATGGAAGAAAGGCCTTACACTTTATTCATCAGTACAGAAACCTTCATTTCAAATATCTAGTGATGTTAAACACGTACAGAAATTTTTGGAAAGCTTGGGTCAAAACTTGTTTTGGGTTTATTAATAGTCTTGAATAATATACAACATGTTTAGCTGCATGACTCAAAATGCCACATTTTAAAAGGAAAAGCTAGAGGATGCATGTTGCTTTAGTTTAAATCATTAGTGATGCTCTGATGCTACAGCATAATGTTTAATCTTGCAGTTATATATGACTGGAATGTACATGGAGAAAAATGTGAATACTTGCAATTCACATTTTAAACCCAATTTACTGGTAGAAGGAAACATTGGTGTTTTAATTCTAAGTGTAAAAGTTTGACTTTAAGTGTAAATTACTTATCAATAACTAGTTTAAAAATATGAAACAAAAATATTGAAATCCGTTGTTGATAGTATCTCCAAACAGCAAATGAGAGCATTTTACAATTCTGGAGAAAGATAGGTAGGTGAGACCTTATAAATAAAGAACTAAACAGGAGATATGTAATTAGAAACAATTATAGTACATCCATTAACCAAAGTTTCTTTTTGTTCTCCAAAGTTCTGCTGAGTTCTTCATTATGTTCCAAAGTCTCCAAACTCACAGCATGCTGAAAATCTGCTTTCTACCTTCCCTAAACTTGGTTAGCAAAGAGTGGCAGGTTATGCTGCAAGGGTTGGATCCATACCCTCATTGAAGTTAGTGGAAAGGCTCCCGTTAACTTCAGTGGTCTGTGCATCAGGCCCAAAGTGAAGAAATAGCTAGTTAGCAGTCTTTGAAACAGACTTTATGCTGAAAATGTAATTAAATGAAGGAGCATTTTTCAGTGGGGGACTTGTAGAGTAAATAAGACTGAAAGAAACTCATTACAAAATACATGTGACCATGAAAGAAAAATTGTTGACTTAACCTTAAATTAAGCTTAATAAAGCTGTTTGTTTCTTCTACATAGTCATTATTGACAATGGGGGTGGAACTTATAAAAACAGATAATTACTGGAGGTTTTTGTTGGTTGCAAATTTTTTGAATTAACAATATGTCACCTTGCAAATTTGTGATGGTAATAACAAATGTAAACCAAGTCTGACTGCACAGGAACATTAAAGGGGATTATTTAAAGTAACATTTTTGTAGGAACTACATGTTCCATGCTCTCCATGATTTATCCCGCACCCCACTCCAGTCTTATCACTGGACTACTGTATATATCTGTTTTCTTCCTAATCCCACAGCTATCTACACTTCACATGCGGTTAGTAAAGTGGGACAGTAGTGTCAACCTCCTGCTAAGGTCACAGTCAATCCTATTCCATTAATAAAGTAACAGGGTGTACAGAGCGTGGTGTTGATGCCATTCAGCTTCTGGGTCCCAGGTCTGTCACTTCTACAGCGCAGGGTTCATTGATGAAGAGGCTAAGCAACTGAAGTACCAAAACTTAGGGCTTAGGTATGGTAATTCAACACTGATGCAAAGCTACTGGGTATCTCTGTTGTCATGACATTAAAATAAGAGGAGAATAAAGACTGGTGGATTCAGAAATTAGGACCCAGATCTCTGAGACCCAGATCTTCTGATTCTCAGTATAACCACTAAGACAACACTTACTCTGTCTGCACTGGCATGCTCCGTTCCCTTACAGACCTTATGAATATGTGTCATCCCCATAGTGACTGAGCATGCTCCAGTGGCTGGAACATGTTGATGAGGAAGAGTTGTGAGAAATACTGGGACTGGAACCAAGAAAGGCTGGAGGGGCCAGGGCAGAAGGGGTTAGTCTTGGGAGGGGCAGATAGTCTGTAACCCCCAGAGCACAGTCCTCTCAGAATCTTAAACAGAACCCAGGATTCTCAAATCATTATGCATCAGTGGTCTGACTGGCAAAGTGCTGAGCACTCACAACTGCAACTAAAGTCAGTGGAGCTGTACTCAGTATTTAAAGTGCTATACAATAATAAGTTGTCTGAAAAATCAGGCCATAGGCATCTCCTATTGGGCACCCAAAATTAGTGGATACTGGATATTTTTAACATTAAGGTCTCTGTGCCTCAGCTCCCTATGTGTAAAATGGGGTTACCTTACTTCATGGGGATGTTGTGAAGAAAAATGCATTAGTCTCTGTGAAGCATGCAGAGTTATAGTGGTGAGCACCATAGAAAAATCCATAAGGAGCAGAGTTTGAATGGTGTAGTAAATAAGGTGTGGGCCACATATTGAATGAGGATAAAATGAAATACTCAGTGTGCACTGTCCGTCTTGTGCATTGAATGTCATAAGGGTCCTGTGGAAAAAGTAATATGTGATCATGTAACTAAAGACTGTATCATGAGTAAGGCTATGATTTTGACATGAAGAAAAGGAGTACTTGTGGCACCTTAGAGACTAATCAATTTATTTGAGCATAAGCTTTCGTGAGCTACAGCTCACTTCATCGGATGCATACTGTGGAAAGTACAGAAGATCTTTTTATACACACAAAGCATGAAAAAATGGGTGTTTACCACTACAAAATGTTTTCTCTCCCCCCACCCTACTCTCCTGCTGGTAATAGCTTATCTAAAGTGATCACTCTCCTTACAATGTATATGATAATCAAGTTGGGCCATTTCCAGCACAAATCCAGGTTTTCTCCTCACCCCCCCACCCACCTCCCCCCACAAACCCACTCTCCTGTTGGTAATAGCTTATCTAAAGTGATCACTCTCCTTACAATGTGTATGATAATCAAGGTGGGCCATTTCCAGCACAAATCCAGGGTTTAACAAGAACGTCTGAGGAAGGGGGGGTAGGAAAAAACAAGGGGAAATAGGTTACCTTGCATAATGACTTAGCCACTCCCAGTCTCTATTCAAGCCTAAGTTAATTGTATCCAATTTGCAAATGAATTCCAATTCAGCAGTCTCCGCTGGAGTCTGGTTTTGAAGTTTTTCTGTTGTAATATCGCAACTTTCATGTCTGTAATCGCGTGACCAGAGAGATTGAAGTATTCTCCGACTGGTTTATGAATGTTATAATTCTTGACATCTGATTTGTGTCCATTTATTCTTTTATGTAGAGACTGTCCAGTTTGACCAATGTACATGGCAGAGGGGCATTGCTGGCACATGATGGCATATATCACATTGGTGGATGTGCAGGTGAACGAGCCTCTGATAGTGTGGCTGATGTGATTAGGCCCTGTGATGGTGTCCCCTGAATAGATATGTGGGCACAGTTGGCAACGGGCTTTGTTGCAAGGATAGGTTCCTGGGTTAGTGGTTCTGTTGTGTGGTATGTGGTTGCTGGTGAGTATTTGCTTCATATTGGGGTGACAGGAGAGTGGGTTTGTGTGTGTGGGAAAAAAAAAGGGGGGGGGGAGATTTGTGCTGGAAATGGCCCACCTTGATTATCATACACATTGTAAGGAGAGTGATCACTTTAGATAAGCTATTACCAGCAGGAGAGTGGGGTGGGGGGGAGAGAAAACCTTTTGTAGTGGTAAACACCCATTTTTTCATGGTTTGTGTGTATAAAAACATCTTCTGTACTTTCCACAGTATGCATCCGATGAAGTGAGCTGTAGCTCACGAAAGCTTATGCTCAAATAAATTGGTTAGTCTCTAAGGTGCCACAAGTACTCCTTTTCTTTTTGCGAATACAGACTAACATGGCTTTTACTCTGAAACCTGATTTTGACATGGACATTTTTTGTAAATTTCACAGGGCAGGTGCTGGAAAAAGTGGTAAGACATGGATAATGAGCACTAGATAATGTTAGTTTTGCTACTCCAACATACAGAAGGATATAATGGCAGTGCTGAAAAGTGAGGCCTGGGGAAGTGGGGGATGTTGCAGTGGCAGCTCCTGTCCCAAGGGACTGGGCCTAGCTCCCAAGTCTGGGCATTGTGACCTGTCATATGTGGTCACAGCGCCATATAGGTTTGGCCATCCAACCCTCCCTCTCTATCAATGGAGCGGCTGGAGATGCCAAACTGGTGTGACGCTGTGACCCTGTGCACTGTCACAATGTCACTTGGTTTGGAAGGCTTTTAAAGATTTTTCCAATATTTTATGGACTTTATTCAAATTCACATTTTCTATTATCAGTGTGACCTCTGTGACAAAACTGTAGCCCTAATCACAATGTATATATGCACAAGGATCCAAATTAAGATTTCCTTGGGCAACCTTACTTGTAGCATTCCTTAACTTTTTGAGTTATTGGCTTTGCAACCTTACCGTTCTTCAATATTTTTTGCAAGTGCTATATAAGTAAAAGAAAAGATATTACATAAGTGGACAGTACATCATATAAGGGAACTTAATAAAAAAATCTGTCTTTATTTTTTCTTTTTCTGGGGGAGAAAAAGAGACTGAATCAAACTTATTAAGATATCCAAAATACTGAAGGAATAGATGCTATGATGTTGAGCTGCAGCAAAATGTCAAGTACAAGGTAAAATAGGATTAAGTTAAGAAAGGTCCAGACACTGAAGAAATGTATTCTGAGTTACACAAAGACTAATCAATATACAGAAAAATTACTAAAATCAACTGTAGGTTGTATTGTATAATAAAGAAAATAATATACATTTTTGCGAGTTTAATTCAGCAAACTCTGGGATTAATTTTCACTGGGATACTTTTGAATGTAAGGTTCCCATTGAGACTATTGAAGATCCAGGCAGCTACATGTCTAAAAATCATGCTAGTTGTTACATACATACACCCTGCCATCATTCACTAATGATACAAGAAATGAAGTGGGAAAATGTAGAAATGTCTCACAACAAAAATGATGAACAGTATTGGAGAGATTAGCTGAATGGAATGCCCCCCTGCTTTCTTTGGTCATATTTAAGTAAATAGAGGTGAGTGACTGACCACTAATGGAGCTGAGGGCAGATAAGTAGCCCAGAAGAAGGTTTGCATAGAGGGCAGGAGTAAGGATAGAAGACGACTATTTACACATTCTTCTGATAAAACCCTAGAAATTAGAGCTGAAAAATATCTATCTGCTCATCAGTCAGTCTTCTGACAATCTCTTCCACTCACTGCAGCCATGAAATTGTTTCCCACATCAGTTTTTTCTAGTCCATTCTCCAGTCTAGTTTTAAATGTCTCAATAAGTGATCTCCACCATTTCTCTTGGAGAGATTATACAATACCCCAATGGATCTCACTGTCTGGAAATGTCTTCCTGATATTTAGCCTAAACTGTCCCTTTCTTTAATGTCATACAGATACTTCTAGCTATACTCTTGTACTACCCCAATTGTTACTCCTTGGTTTTACACATTTCAAATATTTGTAGAGAGTGATCATGTGCCTTACTCTCCCCTCCTTAGTGTAGTTGCTTAGTCAACCTATACAAATGTGAGGCGCCGCCTATACTCAAGAATAGCCCTAGGGTTGCCAGTAATTGGTGTATATGCCCTGCTTTTGAATCCTAAATGTAGACAAGAACATGCAGGTTAAATTTTGATTAACTCAGTAGGTGCAAACTCTGGATGCCATTGTCTATGCTTGGTGATCAGCAGCAGAGCAGTGACACCAATTACGTACCATTGATGGCTGAGGTAAGGGATATTACCAAGTGTAGACTGCAGCTAACTCTTTTAGTGTTTACATATAAATAATTCTCCCTCTTTGACTTCTATTCTACGTGTGCAGAGGAAAATGATAGTTTTTTGCTTTCTTTGTTTGACTGTTGTAATATGGATCATCTTTTGCTTTTGGGAGAAGAACAAGCATCGTTGGTGTCTACGGATGGATGGTGTGCTTTTCTGCTCCTTTAATGTCTCACTGGTAAGGAAAAATGTCTGCAGATGCACTGGTGAAACAGCAGTTTCAGCTGCCTGTATTTCAAAATGTATGCAACATGTTATCAAGCATCCAAACACCGGATATCCCCATTGGTATGGCCACCACAAGATGTAACAAGGGCTGTTCATAAGATTTAATTTAGACAGTGTTACAGTGTCCATCTCTCTTCTGTAGCATTGCATACTAATTTGTGGCTTGGTATTTTCTGATACCAGGCATATTTGGGGTGGAATTCACATAAGAAATCATAGACCAGTGATGGGCAACCTGCGGCCCATCAGGATAATCCGCTGGCGGTCCGCGAGGCAGTTTGTTTACGCTGACTGTCTGCAGGCACAGCTGCCTGCAGCTCCCAGTGGCCACGGTTTGCTGTCCCTGGCCAATGAGAGCTGCGGGAAGTGGTGCAGGACATGCAGCTGCATTAGCAAAGGCAATAAAACTAGGGGATATTGAAGAAAATGGTAACAAAGTTAGCAATTTGGTGTCACATGGTGCTGCCTTTACTTTCTTTTATAAGGAGTGTGAGAATAACTTGAGAGGATGCCAGTTTCTTCACTTTCCCTACCCACCTTTGGAGGCTGCTGCTTTTGCTCTCCCTTTCAGCCTCAAATGAGGCTTCTGCTGCCTTCACTCCTTCCGTCATCTTCCTAAGTAAAAAAAGAAAAAAGAAAAACTTATGATCTTCCTGTCACTGCCAGACAAAGAACTCTGGCACTGTTTCTACGGCCAGCTCTGGTCACACAGTAGCTTGAAAAGTCACGGCAATTTGAAATATTTTTAAAGCTGCACCTGGGTATTGACAGGTTGTCAAGGTTCCTTCCCCACTCTGAACTCTAGGGTACAGATGTGGGGACCTTCATGAGAGACCCCCTCAGCTTATTCTTACCAGCTTAGGTTAAAACTTCCCCAAGGTACAAACTTTTACCTTTTGTCCTTGAACCTTTATGCTGCCACCACCAAAGTGTCTAACAAAAATAACAGGGGAAGTGCCCACTTGGAAACGTCTCCCCCTCAAAATATCCCCCCAAGCCCTACACGCCCTTTCCTGGGGAAGGCTTGATAAAAATCCTCTCCAATTTGCATAGGTGAACACAGACCCAAACCCTTGGATCTTAAGAACAATAAAAAAAGCAATCAGGTTCTTAAAAGAAGAATTTTAATTAAAGAAAAAGTAAAAAAATCACCTCTGTAAAATCAGGATGGTAAGTACCTTACGGGGTAATCAGATTTAAAACATACAGAATCCCTGTAGGCAAAACCTTAAGTTACAAAAAGATACAAAAAACAGGAATATACATTCCATTCAGCACAACTTATTTTATCAGCCATTTAAACAAAACAGAATCTAACGCATATCTAACTAGATTGCTTATTAGCCCTTTACAGGAGTTCTGACCTGCATTCCTGCTCTGGTCCCGGCAAAAGCATCACACAGACAGAGAGGACTCTTTGTTTCCCCCTCCTTCAGCTTTGAAAGGATCTTGTCTCTTCATTGGTCATTTTGGTCAGGTGCCAGCTAGTTATCTTAGCTTCTTAACCCTTTACAGGTGAAAGGGTTTTTCCTCTGGCTAGGAGGTATTTAAAGGTGTTTACCCTTCCCTCTATATTTATGTCACAGGTACTAGGTGTTTGGTGGATGAGAAGAAGTAGAAGTGGCTTCCTGTTGCTAAGAAGTTTAAAAACACAGTAATTGAACCATTGTATGAGGGCAATTAATGGTCTGCCCGTTACTCTACCTATCAGTAGTGTGATAAATCTCTTTCATCTCTGCTTCTCTCAGACCATTGATCAGTATTATTTTCAGAGTTTTATTACTGTTCTGGGACCCTGTTAACACAAAATTAGATTTATAGTGACTGTTGGTGTGCCTTTTGTGAAACTGTATGTTCAGTCACTTCTCTCTCTAAAATCCTTTGCTTATTCAGATTTTTAAAAAGGATTGCAGTTACACTGTGAACATTGTGTTTTCAGTGTACAGTCTATGGGATGTTCCCTGTCATAACTGGATGCCTTGAGAAACATTTTCCAAAATAGTTTTTTTCATTTGATGGTCAAGTTATCTACATGCTGTTTGTTCCCCAAATAGGTAGCAGTATGTGTGATGAGAAAGTGAATAATGGCAGTTTTGATAGGCTGATGTCCTCCAGGTTGAATTTCTCTGTGACCCAGGGATTTTATTCTGTTTCCACTTTTCCTTTTTTGTGTGTGTCTCTCTCTCCCTTGCCCCTAGGAATTGGGATGAAAACTAATAATTTATTTATGTATGCCCCAGAAATGCCATTAATGTTAACATTTTTGTCCGCGGCAGATATTTGGTTTAAACTGTCAGTTTCAAGCCAGCTGAAAATGTGCAAGTTCCTATATTCATTATTCCTGGGCCATCAAGTCTACCCAGGATCAGAGAGGTGGATCAAGGACTCACCTAGGAAGGACATGGGCCAGGAATCTCTAAGGTTATAATGTGCAAAGATTAAGATGTTGCCTGTGTAGCTGCCTTTTTCCCTCTGTTCACCGTTTTCCCTCTCACATAGGTCCCAATCCTGCAAAGCACTTAAACACATGCACAGCTTCAAGCATGTGTTTAGGTGCTTTGCTGGAGCAGGACCATAAAAACGCTTCGAACTTCATATTTCTTTCATAGATTATCCCTTTCTCCCTGTGGAGATGGAGCTCCGTGCCTGCTCAGAGTCCCATGGACTTTTAGTGGGAGTCTGCATGGGCGCAGGAGATCCACTCACACAGTTCTCTCTGCAGGATCAAGGCTTAAAATGCTTCCTTTTACAATTATCTTCACAAGAAAATGTTCAGTATCAGTGACACATATTAAAATAATATAGCACCTAGAATTGAAAGGAATTTAGAAGTAAAGGAATTAGAAAAGACAAAAACATCCTTCTGTACTTAAAGAGGCATAATATAATTTGTTCTTTGTCCTGTTTTTAAGTAGTCCCTTTAATTATTAAATATTTCCTTTTTTTTTTGTCAACAGCAAATCAAGAGTAAAAAGGGAAGTATAAGAAAGTATATTGGTTTTGCACTCAGTGTAAGTTTATCTGAGGCAATGGAATTGAACTGCATTTTTTTAAGCATGAAATACAGCATTTTCTTTTCACATGTCATAAAGGCAAAATTAGCCTCTGTTCTAAAAAATAAATAAAAAAAATTGCGAGATAGGTATACTATTGCAAAGGAGATGATGGACCCACAGTAGTGACTTGCATTATATTTCCAGCTGGAAAGACTCAGCAATTACAGATGGAATAAAACATATTAGATAATCTAGTCTTGCTCCCTGCCAATGCATGATTGTTCCCTACAGTATGTTTATCAGGGGGTTGTTTAGCTTAGTTTGAAATACCCCAAATTAAGGAATTTCCAACACATTGCTTAGGAGACTGTTTCCCATGTTAACAAATCTTAGTGCCTGAAAGGGTTTCCTGATAATCGTCCTCAGTTTTCCTTTTATTAATTTCATCCAACTCTTCTCCATTAGTATTTACACCCTTCAAATATTTGTATACTGTTGTGTCCTCCGAATTGTCACTTAGCCAATCTATACATAGTATGCCAATATTTAGCTCTTTAATTTTCCTCCATAAATCTGTCCTTACATGGCTCGTAGTCACTTTCGTTGCTATTCTAAAAACTCCCTCGAGTTTGTCTACATACTTTCAGTATTGAAGTGTCCAGAACTGAAAACTGTTTTTCATGTTCACTCTCACTAGAATTAAGAGGATGTATTGCTTCACCCCTCAATGATGTTCTACCTTTGCATGTGCATCCCAAAATTCCATTGGCCATATTTGCTACCATAATACACTTAAACTGATAGCTGATTTTCTGTCCACTTTCACTTTTGCTTATTTCAACACTAGTACTCCCAGAGTTTTCCCTTTTGATTGAAAGTCTGTATAGTATTATTTTCTTCCAGATGTGTTAGCTTTCCAATATTTCTAATTTCCTCTTGGACTCTCTGAGTTGTTTCTCTGTCTTCCGTGTGCAACATCGTACGACTTGTCGCACAAACGTTATACATTTTCCCTTGATATCATTTCAAATAAGTCATTTAACCAGTGAATAAAGAATTCTTGGCCTTCTCCCATTTTAAAATTTCCTACTTAGACTCTGAGCAAAATATTTTATTGCTGTAACTTGAAGTAGATGCTCACACAAAGTGGATTTTACGAATAAAGTAAACCACAGTGTTTTAATACTTAATTTGTTTCCTTCTTAGCTACTTGGCAACTGATATTGTAGAACTCTTCTATTAATTTAATTTCTTAAATGAATCATGAATATAGGTTGAATGAAGAATAACAGATGTGCTCAAGCACAGTAGGTTTAAGTATGGCTTGCCATTTAAAAAGTATCTGCAACATTTTAGCCTAAATGAAACATATTTGCAGTATGTATAAGCTAGTTCAAGCTAGTTCACATGGTTTGTAAGGCAGCAACTTTTAAATGGGTCTGGCATTTTAAGACAAAACCATGGAGCTAATTTCCAAATCTTGATCTGGGACACTGTCCTCAGTTTAGGCTTATTCATTTTACTTTCAGCAAAATGTCATCAATTTTTTCACAGCTAGCCAGTTAGAGTTCTGTAAAGAATGAGATATTTGGTATATTCTTTTGGAAACTACATTTGATTGATTAATCCCAGGGTTGTTGAGCCCTGCTCCCTACCATCACAAGCAACTCCATCATACTACTGCAGTGATAAATTTGTCCAGCTCTCTCTCAAAACTAATTAAGTTGTTTGCCTCCCTTCTCCCCCTCTCCTATTGGGAAGCTGTTACAGAACTTCACCCCTCTGATGCTTAGAAACCTTCTAATTTGCAGACTGAATTTGTTCATGTCCAGTTCATATCCATGTTCTTGAGCCAACATTGTCCTTTAGTTTAAATAGCCCTTCACTCTCCCTGGTATTTATCCCCTTAATGTATCTATAGAGAGGAATCATACCTCCTGTCATCCTTCTTTTTGTTAGCCTAATCAAGCCAAGCTCTTCCAATCTCATTTCGTAAGATAGGCCCTCCATTGCCCTGATCACCCTATCAGATCATCCTAGCAGTTCCGCAGAAACATATACAAAACACATGAATCCCAGTTAAACTCAGTAATTAAAACACGGAGATAGGCTGAATGAAAGAGTACAAAGATTCTTTCTTCCAACCCTTTCTTCCTGAATGTCCAGCTGTAGAAAACTATCCATTATGTTCTCCATGTGTACAATTTTGTGTTCTGTCACAAACCATGACTTTAAATAGTATATATACCTTCTTCTCCAAATGGCTAAGCATTGCAAACAGCTTCAGTAATTGTACTAATTATGTCTATGCCAATTTCAAGTGAAATTTTCTTAACTTCAATTAGCATTTCCCAAGTTGCCTGTGTTTAATAAAACACAATTGTACTTAAAATACAGCCCATTTTAGCACAAATGTCTCTCAGCAAATACTTAATTTATGAATCAAGTCTGCTGTTGCTTCCCATAAACATGCTAAAATTTCGACGCTGATCTCTTCTCTCCCCAATCTTAAAAGCGTTCACCTTCTGATTCAGAACTTGATAGTTTAGAAAGATGGCTCCCCACTCCCTGCCAGGCCAAATGGTGAATGAAAAGCTCCTGAAAAGAGAGAGGCTTTTCTGAATTGTTGGCAGCCTGGTGCTGACCAACATCCCATACACCACCTGTGCAAATGGAGTTGGCAGTAGTGCACTGTATAAAAAGCACCTGTGCTCAAGAGGACAGATTTTATACTTGTCTCTCTTGGAGGAATAAAACAACCAGCTACAGATGAGACTTGTTTGCATCACTTGAGTTTCAGGTTTTTTTCTCTGAAAGAGTCATCGTTTTTCTCAGATAGCATTTAGGCCATTTCCCCCCACCCCCCTTTGGCTTTGAAGATGTATGTTCCTGATACAGTGATGGCAGCTCTTCTGATTTTTATCCTTAAGTGTATATTCTTAAAAGCCACAGCTTCTTTAGCCGTTTGACTATGCAGAAAGCTCGGCTTTCGTTTTGTCCTCATGATGGCAGAGAAACGTTTGAAAGTGTGACCTAAGTGCACCTTCAAAGTTCTTAAAAAAGCAGAAGGTAAATGAAAAGAACCTTAAACACATGTATATTTTTAAATTTCTTGATTTTCAAACCAACCTCATGATTTTGGGGCACCTGACTTGTGAGTATTTGGGGCTGGCAACATGTTAGCTGCTTTTATTTGTTGATGTTACCTACTTCAGCATCAACTCTGCTGGCCTGCCTTCAGTAGAATTTGACGGGCAGTTGAATTGGGAGTACTGCTGTTGTTTTGATCCCCTTTATTGCCAGGTGAACCCAGTGAGTCTAGTTTTATTCCCCAAGAGCATACCCCTTTTGCCAGTTGCTGCATACTGTTAATTTACTTAGTCCTTTTTAATCAAGACTTTTAGCAAAAATTGTGTGTTGAGCAGTGTGGTTTTGCTAGTCATTTGGGTCTATTCGGTGTGTGCCATGCATCTACAGGCTGATAAAGAACTGACAAAATTGCCTTGGGCATCACACAATACATTAGCAATCCTATAGCCAGTATTTATGTATCATAATGATATAAAGGGTTGTTAATACCAACTCTCACTGTTGTCTTGGGTGCAGCTGTGTCTGCAGCAAATTGTTGAAAATAATTTTGCTTGCTCTGTTTGATTTGTTCATGGGTGATATAAATGTATTTTTTTAAAATTGAAGAAATAAGTATATCACAGGTTAATTGTACTGATAAAATATAAATGTTTACATTGTGCTGATATCACTAAATTTTAAACTTTTTCAGTCATGGTTTAAAAGTTCTCATTATCATCAGCTTAACTTCTGTATCTGGAAAGAAAATGGAGCAAAAAATTAAGCAGACAGTTTGCAAACATCTAGAAGATAATAAGGTGATAAGTAACAGTCAACATGGATTTGTCCAAAACAAATAGTGTCAAGCCAACCTTTGACAGGGTAACAAGCTTTGTGGATAGGTAACAAGCCTTGTGGATGGGGGGGGGGAAGTGGTAGACATGGTATATCTTGACTTTAATAAAGCTTTTGATGCTGTCTCGCATGACTACCTCATAAACAAACTAGGAAAATGCAACCTAGATGGAGCTTCTATAAGGTGGGTGCATAACTGGTTGTAAAACCATTCCCAGAGAGTAGTTATCAGTGGTTCACAGTCATGCTGCAAGTGCATAATGAGTGGGGTCCTGCAGGGATCAGTTCTGGGTTTGATTCTGTTCAATATCTTCATCAATGATTTAGATAATGGCATAGAGGGTATCGTCCACAAATTTTATAAGTGTACTAAGCTGGGAGGGGTTGCAAGTGCTTTGGAGGATAGGATTATAATTCAGAATGATCCGGACAAACTGGAGAAATAGTCTGAAGTAAATAGGATGAAATTCAATAAGGACAAATGCAAAGTACTCCACTTAGGAAGGAACAGTCAGTTGCACATGTACAAAATGGGAAATGACTGCCTAGAAAGGAGTACTGCGGTCATAGTGGACCACAAGCTAAATATGAGTCAACTGTGTAACACTGTTGCAAAAAAAGCGAACATCATTCTGGGATGTATTAGCAGGAGTATTGTAAGCAAGACACAAGAAGTAATTCTTCCGTTCTACTCCGCACTGATTAGGCTTCAACTGGAGTATTGTGTCCAGTTCTAGGTGCCACATTGCAGGAAAGATGTGAACAAATTGGAGAAAGTCCAGAGAAGAGCAACAACATGATTAAAGGTCTAGAAAACATGACCTAAGAGGGAAGATTGAAAAAATTGGATTTGTTTAGTCTGGAAAAGAGAAGACTGAGAGGGGACATGGTAACAGTTTTCAAGTACATAAAAGGTTGTTACGAGAAGGAGGGAGAACTGTTCTTCTTAACCTCTGAGGATAGGACAAGAAGCAGTGGGCTTAAATTGCAGCAAGGGAGGTTTCGGTTGGACTTTAAGAAAAAATTTCTAACTATCAAGCTGACTAAGCACTGGAATAAATTGCTTAGGGAGGTTGTGGAATCTCCATCCTTGGAAATTTTTAGGAGCAGGTTAGACAAACACCTGTCAAGTATGGTCTAGATAGTACTTAGTCCTTTCAGGAGTGTAGGGGATTGGACTAGATGACCTCTTGAGGTCCCTTCCAGTGCTATGATTCTATGATTATTCCTCTACCAACCTTGTTGCCCACATAGATACTGAACAGGCTAAGGCTGATTACTAATTAGCTTAAAACTTTTCCTTTTCATTCTCTTGTGTTGTTTTCCTGAACTTTTTTCTTTCATTCTATTTACTCGTGATCTACCAACCCCATATTTTGGTGAGTGTTTATTATTCACTTCCTTTTGTTTGCTGTAAGAGACCAAACATTTTTTTTTATTGAACTGTTTCATAAGGACCCCAGCTGTTTGCAGTCAGAGATTGTCTCTCTTATTAGCACTTAGAAGACAGTGCTGGCAGGGTGCAGCATGTTTGTACAAGATCCCAGCTGTTGTAAAGGTGCTCCTGTGGTCCCCAGTCATTCGGAGAGGATCTGACCTTAAACTGACAATTGTTTTGTGGGTATAGGCTAAGGAGACTACATAGTGTAAGTCTCAGAAATATGGACAGCTTGTGAAAAGAATTTAACTAACGTTGTTTTATTTAGTGCTCACTATGCTGAATGATTATCAAGCAAAACAGAGAGACAGAGAGCATAACCTTTTTGAAAGGTCATATCACAGTCTTTTTGTGCCTGTAGATAACTCTGTAATTTTGCACATCTTTATTTGGGATATGGCTAATAGCAATTGTTGCCAAAGTTTAGTTACACTAGAAGAAAAACATTGCTTTATAATTTAATCTATTTTAAAGAGTACTACTTCAAGAAGTTATTCATTATTAAAATATATTTGATAGTGTTTAATTAAAAAAAATACCTAAACAAAAATTTAGCAAGGAGAAAATGAAATACAAAGTTTTTCTAAGGACAGTACTTCTTTGTGTGAGTCAGGCTTTGAAGTCTTCTAGGTCACTCCTCACAGGTGTTCTCATTAGGGATTATTAACAAGATTACTGAAACATTGAATAAGAACATCAAACCACTGAGAATACTTGCAGTTACTATGTTGTGAAGGGACTACAGAGAAGAAAACAAATATGAGAATATATTTACATTTAGGAAATGCAACTTAACAGTATCCAGGATCCTAGTGAGAAATGCTTGGTTGGAATTGAATCATTACCTAGTTAAAAATAACCTTTCCAGGTCATGTCATTTTGTTTGCCGCAGTGAAATAAGTTTATTTCAGCAGAATGAAGCCATTATTAGCTTGGCAGAGTCCACTTGTCAGAATTTTATGGAGCAGAACACTGTTTGGCTGGGAAATTCCATAAATACTGTAATGTGAGAGGAGTTAAACTCCAAGGACTGAAGGGGCCAAAGCAGGGGATTTGTCACTAATGCATTGTTTTACAGTTCCACCAAGAAAGTATTAGGATATATGAAGAATCATCTTTAAAATGGGACAAACATACCCCTTTGCTTATATTGGGACAATAGAATGTGTGGATTAAATAGAAACTTTTCAATATATAAATATAAATTGAATACTAACACTATAAAAATAAATGCTTCAATTTTTGCATTTTTTACATTCCTATATATCTCTCCCCACACATCCTTCTAATCTTGGAATTCGTGGAGATGTAAAGTAGGAAAGCCATAGTTTAGTATAGCTATTTAAAAAAAAATTAACAAAGGAGGATTCACCCTGCAATGTGTATTTGTTGAAATGTAGGGGACCAGTGTTCTCTCTCCATCAGAAGAGTAGGCAAAGTAACTGCTCCCTCTGCAAGGTGAATCTGTGTTCTTCAGCCATGTCATAATTTTAGAGGTAAAGACAAACTAGTCAGCAAATACTGTCTGGGGGATCCTTAAGCTCCCCAGACTTTCCACCTGTACTTTGAATGTCATTACTTGACCTATGGTTTACTGGAACAAAAAGTACTTCTGGGTAACGTCCTAGAGTCGTTCAGGGTTTCTGATCCTACAGACTAATATCTGTTTATACTCAATGACTGGAATGTGCTTTGCCTTATTTTTAGTCTTATTTCAGACTAGAAATAAGGCAAGCATTTTTAAGTGAGGGTAATTAACCATTGGAACAAGGGTTGTTGTAGAGTCTCCATCAGCTGGCAATTTAAAAAAAAATACATGCTCTAGGAATTATTTTGGAGGAATGTCTATGACCTGGGTTACACAGGAAGTCAGACTAGATTATCACAGTGGTCTCTTCTGGCTTTAGAATCTATGAATTAACCACTGGAATAATTTCCCTAGGAATGTGGTGGATTCTCCATTACTTGAAGTCTTAAAATCAAGACTGAATGTCTCTCTAAAAATATGCTTATAGCTCTAGTAAAAGTTAAGGGCTTGATGCAGAAATTACAGGGTGTTGTTCTGTAGTCTGTGTTATGCATTAAAATTTATGAGTTGCCAGAGGAGTTATTTCTGAGGGGCTAAAAATATTGATCCTACAGTGGAACGATTTATACATTTTTATTTTATCTACATCATCAATTCATAAACATTTTTGTCCATCCTGATATTATTAAATCCCAGGAAGGTACTATGGCTCATTTGATCAAAGCACTATCTACAGTAACATGCACATCTAGAACAGTAGAATGCTACTATGCATCACCCCTCGATTCTGTGGAGTGGTATGTTAGCACAATGCAGTGTTTTCATGTTTATTTCTTCATTTCTAATGTCTAAGTTGTTTCTATTCATTTTTACTGTATTGTTGCACCTTTTTCTAAGTTTCAGTTGAAGTCTTCTGCCTTAGCAACACCCATATAGGTGCTCCAGAGATATTTCTGTTGTAAATAGTTCTCTGTGCAGTGCAAGACGGTATAATTTTGGGTTTATACTCCAGAGGGGGTATGTGCCTGGTGAACTGGGAGTACGTGTCTACCCTGGAGGCAAATGGATGTGGGAGTCCAGATTTATTCCAGGAGAAAAAAAACCACAGTCTCTGGACTTTGCTTATTTCCCTAAATCTCTGATTGTCCTCTTTCATCTTATGTCAAAATTCTGAGACTACAGATTCATACCCTTTATTAACAAAACAAAACTTTTCGTATTCATCAAACATTGAAAAGCCTCCCTGGAAATTTGACAAAATGATGTAAAAACAAAGCAAACCTAAAATTTGATAGCTGAAGTAATTACATTTGAGCAATACTTATAATTACAGTTAAACCTAGAATATAGAGAAAGAACATTCAAAATATAATGGTTCCCATGGGTGTTTTCAGTGAAGCAGGTTAATTTATGCCTACAGTATATGATTACCAATATCATCTGTCCCTGTGGTGTCCTGAAGCAGGAGCTAAGGATAGTGTAAACAAACATACCATATCAATTGACACAGTTTGCTGGCATTTCTTAGTTTGTATGCTGTCCCTTCTGTATTAATTTCTGGCAACAACATGTTGGAATGTAAGGATATCTCATTTGTGTCTTTGATCATTCGTTTGATGCTTTCTTGAAGTATTTCTTTTAAAAATTAATGAATGGAAAAGAAAGATAATGTTATATTGGGTCAGGATATTTTATCAGATAGTAGAACGTCAGCTGTGGCTTCATGGTGAAAACATGATTTTTTTTTAACCCACTACAGCTTCTAGAAGCCATAGCATTAAATTTGTACCATTTATATCGACCTGCTTGTACAGTTGGCTTTGTGTCTAGGATTTGGGGGTAGGAAGAGCTCAGTGGTTTGAGCTTTGGCCTGCTAAACCTAGGGTTGTGAGTTCAATCCTTGAGGGGGCCATTTAGGGATCGGGGCAAAAATCAGGGATTGGTCCTGCTTTGAGCAGGGGCTTGGACTAGATGACCTCCTGAGGTCCCTTCCAACCCTGATATTCTATGATTTAATCTAAATTTACCTTTGAGATACATACTTCTCTTCCTTTTCCCTGCCTCATCAGCACTAACAGATATTGTAGTTATTCCCCAAGGGACAACCAAAAGTTTATGCTTTAAATGGCTTGAGCCCCAAGCCTCAGATATTACATTTTAAAAAAAAGAGTAAAAGGAAGTTGTAGTTGAGTTGAATTATTACCTCGTTAGCATCACAATCACCCAAGCCAGTTATGTATGCAGCAGATCTTTCCCAAGTTAAATTGCAGTTAGTGTTCATTATCCATACTGTGTTAGATGTGTTCTTCAGGGGGAAGAAATGTTAAAATGTGATCGGATACATGTGCTTCAGGTTACAGTCTGCAACATTCAGTGAGTGAGTCCTGAATGTTGCTAACTAAAGAAGAAATATTTAAATGAGTGAAAGCAATAGCAAGTCTTGTTTTCCTAGGTAAACTGCTTCAGTGGATGAGGTCAGCCTAAGGTATATCAGCTCTTGTGGGTGAACTGTAGTGATTTCCTTGTCTTTTCCTTGTCGTAAAATATAACCCATAGCAGTGGTGTATTTACTTTTATTGTTCTGAAGTTAACAATGGGCCACCATCCCTCTCAGCTTACAGCTATGTGTATCATGCCCTTGACAGCCCCAGAACTTTGGAATCTCCACTCTTGCCTGAACAGGATGGAGTCTTAGAGTTTCACTTTTTTTTTTGGATTTCTAGCAACTGCTCTCTTGTTCCTCTAAAGGTTATTGAATACAGAGGGTGGGACGTGTGTGTCAGCCATAGAGTGGATGAATGGACACCACCACTAATCAATTGTCTGACTGAATTTGTGTCGGGAGGTCAGGGGTAAATGGTAAACCAGAAAATATGTAAACCATACCAGGCAGTGTGAACAGAAGAACAGTTAATTTAGTTTGAAGGCATTGTGTCAATTAATATAGTGTTATCATTGATTACTGTTTTATAGAATTAACGATGACCTGTGTAGAAGTCTTATGGTAATGACCAACAAGAGAAATTTAGACAAAATCTACGCTTGAACCGCTCATTATCTGCCAAGTACCTTCGGGAAATTTCTATCACTAATGATAGAATCATTTCAAATGTTTAAAATTTTTTCTTTTACCTTATATTCACTAGTACTTGTACTATTCTATTGCACCCCTGCCACCCCTGCTCCCTGAGACTTCCAGCTCCGTACTCCAATCTGCTGTCCAGCTCTAACTTGAAGTATAATTAAAATAATGCTGTTCAGCGTGTTCAAACCACTGACTTATTGATTTTTTCATCAAATAATTCAGAATAAACTACAGTGCCATTGATTTATTTGTGTTTTTATTTATTTTGGTTCCTTTTTCATGGCCAGCGTCTCTGTGTTTGTCAGCCATCGATGAGAAAGAGTTTGGTATTTAAAATGTGGATGTTCAATGGCCTTTTATCACTACTATTTTAGTAAAGAATAATTTTTACCCAGTCACTCTTCAATGTAATGTAATCTGAAGGTATAAGACTCCAAGTGCCATGGAGTTTATATAATTTAATTTCTAAATTTTATATATAGATATGAGTGTGAAATTAATTTTTATATATACACACGCAAGAACTAATGGTACTAGTTTTTCACACTGTTTTGTTCTTTTGCTGTGAGCTGTAGCGTATTTTTATTAAGAAGGGGGCTCAGACAGTGAAGGATGTGAGATTTACTCCAACCCATCTGCAAAGAAGGGGATTTGACATTAGGGCTTGAAGCTTCTCTAGCATTTTGGTACTGCTAAATGCAACTGTAGCAAATATTTTGTTGAGGTGCTGTTGGTTGGTGGCTGGCTTTCCTTAGACAGAAATGGCAGATTTGAGGAAAGGTGAAGGTGCAGAGGCGAACTCACTCCCTCAATTTAAAACACAGAGGTCATCCCACATATTTTACACAGCAATTGCCCTCTTTCTCCAGCCTACCATAATGAGCAGCTTCTCACACTTTGACATAAAAATCTATCACGAAGTGCATCCTGGCTGCCCTTGTCCTCTGTCCGTCAGCGTCTCACCTACCTGAGATCTATTTTTGTTTAATACACAAACAGAGAGCTTTCCTTGCTTTCCTTCTCTACAAGAGGGACATTTTCCCCCATCAGAAGGCAGTGCCTCCTTTTGAAACAATTTAAGTGTGAGGAAAACATAGATTTTATGTACATAAGGAGATGATTTTGATATATTCTCCTGTTTAGATTATTCAGGAAGTAAGAAGGGATAAAATACCATGGGTTGATTTTATTTCATTTCTTAAAACTAACTACTATCCTTGAATAGGCAGAAGAACACCAAATGAGAAAAGGATTGCTCAATGTCATAATGAATAAATAGCCTAACAATAGCTTTGTTTCTGCTATCTGAATGCTAATGAAGAAAAGAAAAGTGAAAAGGAAGCACTTTTCTTCATAGCACTGGACAGCACAAATAGCTCACAGCTTTGATATTGTCTCAATGCATGCTTAGATGTGTGTGTCAGGAAGATGTCCAAACATTGTCACAACACAAGTAAGCATGAAGAGTGTTAACTGACGGGATACAGCAGAGCAACTGCTTGAGATTTCAGGAAGATACCAAATGTTACTTAAATTAAATCAAAAGCAGAATATTATACAGTCAAAAAGATGATCAAGCACCAGGCTTGAAAATCTACTTAGGATCCATCTTCTATTTTGCAGTGGGAAAGATTTGTTTGGCTGATACTGTTTCGATTATAATGTCTAAACAGCAAGGCCTGAATTTTAAAATACACACTCTTCTTTGGATGTTCCCAAGTTGTACACTTTAGGCCTGATCTAAAATTCGTTGAAGAAAATGCTGAAACTCTCACTGACTGCAAAGGACTTTGCATTAGGCCCTTGTCTTAACAACAAAGCACTGTAGCACATGCTTAACTTTAAATACATAAACAGTCCAATTTAAATGAATGGGAATATTTATGTAGTAAAAGATAAGCATGTGGCTATGGATTGGTTGGGCCCCAATCCAGGAAGCACAAATTTTACTGCAGAATCATTTCATGGACTAATCTCCTGTGCCTAATATGTGCCCACAAATCTGGGATATGTGCATGAACATAGGTTTGCATTCATACAGGCCCACAAATATATGCAACTTAGGCCCTTGCAAAAGTACCTGAGAACACTCAAAAGCATGCGTCTAATCAGGCATCAAGCTAAAATAACAAATGGTTCTATGAAAGTGAACTAGAGTTGCAGCTCGCATGCATCTGAATATTCAAATACAGCTCATTTAGAGTTGGCTTTGCAGCCTCGGCATAAATTCCGTGCATAATCAAACAAAAGCCTCCAAATGAAATCTAAGACTTGGTCTCTGTGCAGGAAGCTTTATGGAGGTGATAATCATGGCTTCCTACCCTACTAGCCCCCTGGTGGGCCAGCAGGAGTGGATGCTCAGCAATAAAACTTTCTGGTGGATCAGGAAGATTAAAAAAGAACCTCCAGTTAAGCTGATGGCCATGGTGACACATAACCTATGGTGTGCTGTATTAGAACCAAATAATAGCTTCATAAAGTTGAAGCCTTACCCCTACAATTCATGACTTCCCCTGGCTTGTTCTGTGGTGTCTTTCCAGATGGTGACTATGTGCAGGGAAATGATGTGACCAAAACTAGCAAATATAACAGCATAGCTTCCCCTTCCACAGTCAAAAACTTTCTGTGCCCACATATGGAATATGATCAGAAAAAAGTGTTCTTAATACTTAATAAAGTGTTCTTAACACTTAATAAAGTGTTCAGTATAGAAAGAAAAGCCTTTAAAATAAAGCTTTAAATTAAATGTTGTAGCAGTTTTATAATATGACTTACATTTTCTGAAACACTAGTACAGTACATATTTATTATAATAAAAGGTACACATGTAAATAAGTTACTACTCAGTTCTTTGTAATTTGCTTAATGAAAAATGAACTTGATATTTTCATTCTCAGTGTCCCTCTTACTATGGAACTCCGTATTTGCACATTATTGGTTTGACAGTTTCTACAGGCTACTTATCCCAGAAATTTACTAGGATAAATTATCATATGCCAGAATGATGTCGCTTTTGTATTCTCATGCGTATGTCAATGAATGTAGAGCAATTACAATTCTCAGGAGAAGAGCTATCTTTACAGTAAAGCCCTGTTTGAAGTTGATTTTATACCTAGGTACAAAAAAGCAGAAAATTCAGTATTGCACTCTTCAGACAATTGGCTTTCCAGCTAGGTGTGGTGATGGGAGAATGAGCCACTCCATATATTGCTTCTGGAAAGAAACAAATAATAAACCAGTTCCCAGCTGATATTTGAACATATTATCACAGTTTAATTTGTTAGCACTTGAAAAGGGGCCTCTTTGGGCATCAGGTTTTTCCACTTTCAATAGTCTGAATATATCTTGGAATATATTTTAGAATAAGAGATGCTGTTCAGCAACTGTGGTCATAAATATGGAATTTTTGGGCCTTTTGCATATGGGTAACAGGGAGGAGCACTTGTCCATCTGTATCAAAAGATTTGGCCCTGAGGAATCTAGGTCATCCCATGTCTGTCCCAGGATTCCCGGTTTTGCTCCATCTTATTAAGGACTGAATCACAGAAGCACTCTACTGCTGTTCTTTTGTGTTGCTAAACAGTTATTATAAAAGTTAGAGGCATTATTCTTATACCAGAGCCTTTTCTACCTACAGCTGCTTGGTCTGTTGACTGTTTCTGATCTCAGAACTCTGAATTGTTGATTGAAGTGATCTCAATACCTGTTTTTTGTCTAAATTTCTTGGTTGGACAGCTCAGACGTTTTTCTTATTTTCTAGGTTGACTTGGCTTTGCTAACAGCAAAAAAAATGTCAGAGTAGTGTCAGTTTCCCCCTTAGCTGGCTTCTTTTTAGTTTAAGTATAGCCGGACACCAGTATAATGTCATTGACTTCAGTGGTCTTACTCCTAATTTGTACTGGGGTAATAGATGTCAGAGTCAGACCCTTTATTTTCAGCTCTATCTCTGTATTTACATTTTATTATTCCAGAATAAAGCCTTTTATAATCTGTACAACATTGCTATCATACTACAGTGCAGGGTGTTAAAAACTTTTAATTTTACAAATTTAATTGTTTCAGCTTTGTACAGGGAGGCACTCTGGGGGAGAGGCCAGCAGTTGGTCTCTCTCATTTTCATCCTCACTCTCCTACCTCTAGGGTACGGTAATAGTAATCATCCTTAGAGTCAGTTTTCTTTATCTAGGCCCATCATGATATATTTTGTGTTTAAAAATAAAAAGATCCATAGACACTAAAAAGTAGACTCTATGCTCCTTTAGTAAATACTTTCTCTACCCTAAAAGTTGCTCATGCCACCAGTTTTATGGGTTGTGGGGGTGCTGCCTGGCTGACTTTCTCATAATTTGCCTCTATGCATTACTGAGGAATTTCAAAGTTATTCATCTTCAGACTCTATAGAAAGTAAAATATCTCCACTTCTACCTATCCATCTATTTCTTGTGCCCCAGTTAGTGGAGTAACTAGGAGCCTTCAGACACTCTGACAGCTAAGGAAATATTTTAATTCACTATTTTCAAGGGTCTTCCTTCTTTTCAGTAAAATAAATAAAACTTAAGAGACAATCAAATAAGTATTCTTTCAAAAGAAATATTTAGTTTTATTCTTCACTGTTCATAATACAATCTTAGGGCAAAATGTCTTCCTCTGGCCTTGGACCAGCGCATGCCACACTGAAGGGGAATTTCAGTCCGTGTGGAAGATGTAACTAAAGTCTAAGAGCCCTACCTGACAAGGGCCAGACTTGTCTACCTCTCATGGTAGATCAGGAGTAGTGGATGTAAGTAACAAGTGCTAACGATTGAGGAGTAAAAAAGTGTGACCAGAAATTAAGGCAGTAGATAGAGGAATCTGGCCTAATGGGGAAATGGACTGTCCAGAAGATTAGAGTGAGGACTATGAACCCACCAGATTTACCAATGGGTCAGGTGGAAATTGGGATTGAGAGCTGTATCAGGTGAAGAAAAAATGGTGTTCTGGGATATAGATGTTCATTAGTTTCCAAATGGAGAGTTGGTATTCCTGTCCTCCCTGTTAGCTGTGTGTGTGTTCATCCAAAGGGAAACCATGTTGTGTCAGAGGAGACTCTTCACTTTGTCACTCACTGTCTGGGCTATGGCACGAGTTCTAGTAACTAAGGCCAATTAGGGAGTCAAAGGAGACCTGTAAATTGTCACCGAGTGTACTGACAAAGCACTGATGTTCCACTTTGAAACGAAGATCAAAATCTATTTTTGTGATCCAAAATGAAATTAATTTTTGAATTGGCTAGTATTCTGCTTTCCTTGGGAAATGCAATTCAGGGTTGAAGTCACTTGTTTTTTTAACTCAGTTTATCCCCCTATCTTAGGTACTTATATGGCACCCATAACCATAGTTATCATAGCACCTCAGAGTCATTAATGTATTTATTCTCTCAAGATCCCTGTGAGGTAGGGAATTGATGGGGAAGTGAGGCACAGAGAGATTGTGACTTGCCCCCTATCAGCATCAAATATTCACCCTCAGTAATTTAGAAATTCAGTAAAAGCTATTTTAAAAACATTACATAGTGTACGCACTCAGATACTATGATATAAAAACATAGAATAGAAGAATGCCATGTATCCAAGCCCTCACAATGCCCTGTGAGGTACTATTCAACCATTTTGCAGATACCCAAATCAAGTCAGCACATTAAATGACTGTCCAGAAGCTGTGCAGTTTGGCTGTAGCTGTGTCCGTCCCGGGATATTACAAAGAGGTCTGTGTGGCTTGCAAGCTTGTCTCTCTCATCAACAGAATTTGGTCCAATAACAGATATTACCTCACCCACCGTGTCTCTCTAATATAGAAAGGACAGACAGTGGCACAACTTGAAAGAACACACAGGAGTTCTGACACTGAGCCTTGAATTCTGAGAACTAGACAATAACATTCCATCCCACCACATTCCCTTGTTGTAGTTTACCTAAAATTAAAACTGGTTCTGAAAATGTTTTAGAAAAACATCTGCCAAATTAAAATATAGTTGAAATATAATATATAGTTCCATTCTTGCTATCGGTGATCTGCGATTTTTTTTAAAAAGAATGCAGTGGTGTTTACTCAGTGGTTAGCAATACCCACATTTTGACATTTGCAAGTATTGATTAGTTTATGTTAACATGATTTGGAACAGACATTCTGCTAGTATAATTAACCTTTTATCATTTTAGCATGCTCAGATTTCTATATGGAGGAGATACATGTTTATGGTTAGTGTTATACTGTTATGAGCAAAAGCATTCTTTCCTGAGTGTCTCCCAAGTGTTTGCTTTCAAGATTTAGTCTTTGTTTTTCTTTTCAAAGAAAAAGCCAACACTAACATCTAGTATACCAGTGGTTAGGATTTATTTCTGAAGTACACAAAGGTCATTAAATACTCAGTAATAGTTTGTTTAAGCCTCAAGAACATGTTACAACTGCAGGTAAAATCCTGGCCTACAGCAAGTTTGGCAAATACATACGTAGGTGCCTAATGCTAACAATTACACTTAGTGGTTCTTGCTAGTTTATTTTTGCAAGAAAGTCCTCTGTAAATAGCTTTTCCCTGCACAACAGACGGTGCTTTCTGTTAATAAAAGGATGGCCAGTCTTATGTACATTAACTGCTACTTTCCCTACGTCAGAAAAAGTCATACTAAATTACTAAATAAATGGTGATGAAAAGAGAGTGTACATAAATCAGACACACTGTCCATAAGAAACTCTCTCTTCTTGTGAAAGAAACAGTTGACAGCTGTAGATAAAGAATAAAGACCATAATCAAAGCAAGTAAATGTTGTGAATTGCGACTTCAGTTCAGTGACTGCAGATGAAACCTTTAAGATATTGTCAAGGCAGTACGAAGATATGTTTTTTATTGTGGTGTGCATTTTCTGAGGTGATGCCAATAACATTATGAGATTCTTTTTCAAACATCTGTTCTAAACTAGCTTGGCTCTCAAAATACCAGAGGAAAAATGCATATGTAATTTAATATGGTTTAAAGAACTGCATTGTGTTGGAGTATTGGGAAAAAATGCTGTTGGACAGTAGCAAACCAAATAAACAAGGAGACTTGCTTTGGGTTCACTAAGTGTTTAGGCAAAATCCTTATCTGTTGAATTTTGCATTCAGAAGGAGCTTCTCTATTTTCCCCTGAGTAAGGGATAAACTACAACCAATGGGTAATAATCAGATAACACTTTCGTGATATTAAACAATTCCTACAGATGGTATATTATGATGGAAAAATGAATTGCTTTTGAATAAAAAATAGACAAAGCTGTATTTGTCTTTCAGCACATCTTATTTTATTCTTTTGAGAATTGTGATTTGGTGATTTTGTCTGTTAGAAAAAACAAGCTAAAAGGTATTTGGTGGAAGGTCTTTTATTTTTTTTTTTTTGAATTCTGTATGTCTCAGTGCAGTAGTGTTACACTGGCTGGTCTATAGGGGAGAAAGTTTAACTTCTGGTTTTGATTAGCATCATAATATTGGCAAAACAAACTATTTCCAGCTGTCTCTTTGTCATCTCAGTCTAAGTGCAACTTTGACTATTTTGGTCATATTTGAAATTTTGTTTATGATTTGTATTGCATCCATAAATAAACAGTTCAAAACCATCTTGCAAAAGAGGAGGCCTTTCAACCTTTGGCCCTGATCCTATGGGATCTGTTACTGTGAACATCTGCTCCTGGGAAGAGTCCAATTTATTTACACAAGCTCAGGGATTGGCATTCACTATTCCTGCTGCAGGATCAGGGCCTTAACAAATGTTGACTGTTTTTGAATTCAGCAAAAAAACATGTTTTAATATGACCCATTTTCACAAAGGACATGTTGAATCTTCAGTTTCAGAACAATGCAAGTATCAACAAAACAAGGACATGATAATTTCAGAATCTCCAACAATTTAGATTTTACAAGTAATAATATTTAGAACTTAAATTAATACTTAAATTTTTCAACATTTGCATTAATTTTGTTGAAACATGTTACAGTCATATTTTAATATCATGTCTATGTCCTGTGGATTATGTTTCTTCTCCATTCACAGCAGCTTAGGTTCAAGATAGAAATCCTCTTTCTTCTGGACTTTTATCCTCACCAATCCAGCAGCTACTCTGAGGTTGTCCCACTTATTCAGAATTAAGATCAGGTGTGGTGGTTTCAGTACCATACCAGGTATGCTGATCCTAGCCAGCTCAAATCAGAAATTTCCAGTTCTGATTTTGCCACTCATGAAAAAGTGGCTCTTGGTTTCTCTCAATCTCTGCCATCTATAAATTTAAGATTCTGCAAGTTTTTTTTTCTCTTTCTGCTGAGATGGAAGTTTTCTTCATCATTTTATTTCTTCCCCATAGAGAATGCCTGACTTTTTTTTGTACTGCTTGCGATTGGTGCCTTCTTATTGAAATAATTATTTGAAGAAAAATCAAAGGAAAATCCCCTGAAAATATCTGAACTTTCAAAAATTCCTTGGGGCAAGGAGCACGTCTTTGTGCTAGGTGTGGTATAAGCACATACAATGGGTTGCTTTCTCAAAGGTTAGACAGTTCACATGCTTCCAAGCTCACATCTGGGAAAGTTGACTACAAAAAAAATCAAGGAGGAGCTTTAGCTAACTGGAACTGAGCCTGATTCTCCTGGAAGTCTCTGGGCACTGTTACACAAAATATTTAATAATCATCACAAGCAATGCTAATGTTCAAACAAAACAAAAAATCATATTGCATTCTGCTATTTCTCTCATGCCCCATCTCCTTCTGAAATTCAGCAGACCACTTTGACTCTTCACAACCAGAACACAGTAAAGGCACTCCAGAGAATTCCCCACACAGAACTGCTAACAAAAGCATGCTCAGCAGGTAAGGGATAATATTAGCCCAGTCCAGTCATTGCAATTTCCCTTGCTCAGAACAGATGTAATATATCTTTTTAGATAAAGCTTTCTGTCCATCTTGCTCCTCGTGGCAGGTTGGGGCTTTCAGTGAATATGGTACCCTGCAGATAATTTCTCTGATGAGGACTGAGGTCTGTCATCAAGGCAAACTGGAACCTGATCTTGCATTCCTGTTGCCCACTGAGCTAAATGAAAGGATGAAACAAAGCATTTAACAAAAGCTGAGAGATCCAAAAAAGCACTGCTTCTGCCTCTGAATCAAATTCTGACCCTGCAGGAATATTTTTTTGAATCTGATGATTTATCTTGTTTAATTAAAAAATTATAACTCCACCCTAGGCATCAACAACAATTCTGGTTCAGCTTCCGTGTCAAAAAGACAAACTGAAATCATCTAAAGGAAAAGATAAAGTTGCTGTTTCAGTTCCCGATTCAGTTCCCAATTCATTAGAAAAATTGATTGATTTTGAGTAGCTGCAGCTGACAACAAAACGTCCTACTAATAGATTAGATTAACGCTTAAATTTAACAAGCTGCATGACAATAAGTCAGAAAAATAAGCTATAGTTACTGAGGTAGATTCTATTGTTAAATCTGTAACACATACGGAATGGCTGTTCTGGCCACAGATGAAGAGGAAATTATGCTGTCCCACTGGATAGAAGGGAGGAGCAGGATTTGGAGATCCAGGGTAGAGGTTCTGCATCTCTGTGCACAACATGGTGAATGGCTCAGGTATGGCTCACTGACATTGCCTTTCACAGAGTAACTGTATAGGAACAGGAGCAGTAACAGAGCACTTACACTTTGCAGCCTTGGAGGGTAAGATGCCTTTATCCCACTAGCCTCTTCTTCCTTTCCCTTGCTACATGCACCCTTAAACCAAGCCCAGTTACTCTTGATATCTGAATCATTTAAGTACAAAATTCCAAATGAGAGACAATAATAATTCCTCTTCTGAAGAATAATTTTCAGATGAATTTAAAGCAAGTCTCTAACCTACTAGATTCTCCACACACCTTTGTCTGCAGCAGTTTAAGAGAACTAGGGGTCCCAGGAACATACAAAGGGAAAGTACAATTTCTGACATCTTGGGCCAGGTTCTATGTTGCGTCTCCTGAGAGCTGCATCCCAGAAGGGAAAGGGGATAAAGATGGCTTTGTAGATTCTGGACTGTATAATTTAGAGCAACACCAGTACTATCTTGGATGTTTGAAGGGTGTGTAGTGCACATCATATACAGCATTACACTCTAGCGGTTCATTGGAATATTGGCTACCAAAATCATGTCAGATGTTTGAGAACCATAAGATGGTGATTAAAATAACTTGAATTTGAAACATGGTGTCACCTAATATTCTTCTACCTTATCTGGTAGGAGTGACTATTATTTCGATACACGGTGTTGGTAAGACAACTTCTAAAAGACCATGTCCACTTTTGGTGTCCACAGTTTTAAAGGGATGCTGAAAAATGGAGAGGATTCAGAAAAGAACTACAAATATGATCCAAGGTTGGGAAAATGTGCCTTACAGTGAGAGAGATGAGGAGCTCAATCTTTTTTACCTTCCTTACTTGTATAATAGAGCCTGGAATGTTTAGTAGCCCTGCTATTGGTAATCAGTATATATGGATGTCCTGGGTCCTCTGCTGAAGTAAAATTAACTTTCTGGAATTTATTCTCTCTGAGATACAAATATATATTTAGTTTCCCTCATTTTGTTGGGCTATCAGTGACCTGCACACATCAATTACACAAGCATCCTTAGCCCCTCTGGTGCTGGCAGCTGTGATGTGTCTGCTTGATGGCAGTGGGATTTGCACTGTGGAATCCCAGGTCCCGTTATTGAGGGGTTAAGAACAGTTTGGAATAAATCCTTATATTTTTTCAATTAATTCAATCACTGCTGTTATCCTTAAAAATGAATAAATAAATAATTCTCCCATCAATAGTGTATGTCTGGCATCTGAGGTAAGAAAGCAATACAAACTAACCCATCATGTCAACAGCTGAATGAGTTCCTTCAGTAGAAAATCTCTTTTAAAATTAATGGCCTGGTGCAGCATGAGGAGTACTCAGGAAAGGAAATATTTATAGTTTTTTCTCCTAACTTCTGACCCTTGAAATTAAAAGCACTTATTTCACCCACCCCCTCAATCCCAGTTAACCCTCAGGAAAAATGTCTTTCTTCATGGCAGGAATCGCTTTTAACGATCTTAAGATGATGCAACTGTCTTTGGGTGATAAAACACAAAGAAAACTACATTAGAGAGTTTTAAACATTAGCCTGCAAATTCTGACATACCAAAAATCTCAGTGTTTTCAGTCTTTTATAAAGCTTTTACATATGCCTCAAATATAGCCATCTAGAAAATCTCCAAAAATGGTGGTGGTTGTTAACCAGACGTTTGTTTCTTCCTGTTGTACCCAATGCGAATTGACGCAGTGGCTATCGACAAGATCCCTATGTAATTTACAACTATACATTAAATGAGGTTTTTCAGAATACTGAAAAATTGTTTCCAGTTGGTTGCACACCTGACAGTTGAATATAAAAATCCTGCCTCAAATCATAAGTGGAAATTCAATATAGTTTATGCACAGTATGAACAAAAAGTAGTTTTCCTTTTAAAGGGGTAATAATGCAGTCAGAACTTCTTCAGTTGCCTTTCATGCACTGATAATTAAAGAAAAAATCAAAACAAAATCCCTAACTGGAAAATATACACACTCTTTATAATTACCTATTTTAAAGCTGTAATTGAGCATTTCATTATAAAGATGGCAATCAATCCAGAACAATACTCCAAAGACAGCACACACATCAAGAGACATAGCCATTATAATAACATATGCAGCAGTAACTTCCTTGGAATATCACCAGTTTGCTCAAGCATTTCTACTTTGAAAGATGAAACCTCCATAAGGTGCACTGTAACACTCCATACAGAACTCCTCAGGCTCATCTTAAAGGGTAAAGATTTCCTGAAACACAGCTATTTTACCATCAAGATAAATACATTATATTTGTTGATGGTTTTCAAAACTAAATAGGTCTCCAACCTTCTCCCCTAAGCAAAGAGGCTTGGCAGTTCTGGGCATCACATTTCAGAAAAGATGTGGACAAATTGCAGAAAGTCCAGAAAAGAGCAACAAAAATGATTGAAGGTCTAGAAAACATGACCTATGAGGGAAGATTGAAAAAACTGGGTTTGTTTAATCTGGAGAAGAGAAGACTGAGAGGGGACATAAGGGTTTTCAAGTATAGGACAAGAAGCAATGGGCTTAAATTGCAGCAAGGGTAGTTTAAGTTGGACATTAGGAAGAACTTCCTAACTGTCAGGGTAGTTAATCACTGCAATACATTGCCTAGGAAGGTTGTGTAATCTCCATCACTGGAGGTTTTTATGAGCAGGTTAGACAAACACCTGTCAGGGATGGTCTAGATAATACTTAGCCCTGCCATGAGTGCAGGGGAATGGACTAGATGACCTCTTGAGGTCCCTTCCAGTCCTACAATTCTGATTCTATAACAAGTTATGGTATCTCAGTAAACATAGGGTACTGATGATTACTGTCTCTAGAGACTAAGTTTTACAAAAGTTCTCATTCTTAAAATATCAGTTTCCAGGGGTCTTCTAAAAAATCACTTTAATGGGGATTTTATTTTTAGTATCAGAACAGAAATATCTACCTTGCTGCTAAATAAGCATGAAATCATTTTTGCTCCTGTAACGAAACAAACAATAACAACCGTCCAAATTATGTTCTACTGTCTGTAATACAGTACTGAAGGGCTCAAGAAATTCCCATACAAAACATGTTGACAGTTAAGATTGTAAATAAATCTATTCATGTATGCAACATTTTTAAAATAATTTGAATGCGAGGAAATGCATAGATAAAGGTTTCAGAAAGAACCTTAACTCTGCCCAACTGCAAACTATTCATCATAACCCTCTTACAACTTCCCCATCCTATCTAATATACATATGCAGTATAAGCCATAAGCTGTCATGAACCATCCATCCACATATGGCCTACATGATCCTGATGTTCACCTACCCATTATAAGCCACAGAAACCCATCTCTTGTCTCTGTTGTACAGACCAAATCCTAGATCTCCATCCCAACTTCCCACTATTCTCTAGAAATGACATGTTGCATTCTATTCTTCATATAGAGTCCACACCAATCAAAGAAGGACCTCTCCTCTCCTCCTCCCACCCCCCACTATCTACCATTTTCTTATAGTCATCTTATCTTATAGTTGTCAATGTACTCTCTTGATATGATGGAGTTGTGTGTGAAATTTTGTCATTTCCTGACTTCTGTGTTCTTAATCATGCAACCTTAATATTCCCTGAACCTCTTTTTCTATGTAATATACAGAGATGTTTAGTAATATCCAGTTATGTTACCACTCAAATGATGCCAGTTGCATTTTTACACACTTTTTAGTTAGCACTCCTACTGTTACTTTCTCTCTGTCTTTTATAAGAGGGAGTATCTGAAGCTTCAAATAACAGGTACTTGGAGTGCATTTGTTTGGCAATTTATTTCTCTGAAGAATTTCTTAAGCTCCTTTTTTCAACGGTCTGAGTGTGTGTGTGTGTTACTGCTTGAAAGTATTAGTTATAGACATCCTTAGAGCTAAAAATACTAAACAATTTCAGTATTTATACATGTAAAACAGATACGCTTAATGCATGGATAACAACTGTTTTTCACATTAAATAATTTTTCTGGCAAGTAATAAATCTAAAGGTACTTTCTATAATAAATGCATATAATAGAGAGGTAGTGCATAGTAGTGAAAGACCTTCGGATTTTTGTTTAATTAGCACTTAGTATTTCATTGCCCTACATTCGTGCCTACTACTTATGGGGCATATCCTGTAAACATTCCTTATTTAAGTGTAGGATAGAATTTTCAAATGCATCAGACTGACTTAGGGCACAAGTTCCATTGCAAGTTCCGCTTAAGTGTTTTTGAAAATGTCATGCATAGTGCTTACTAGAGTAAGAACACACAAGTGCTAGAGTACACGTAGTTCTTAATACAAGGTAATGAGTAAAATTTTCAAATGTGCCTAAGTGATTTAGGAGCTTGTGCAACTTTTGAAAATGGGACTTAGGCACATACATCTCATTGAAAGTCAATGGGACTTAAGCTACTAAGTACCTAAGTCACCTTTGAAAATGCAGTTGAGGCCACGTCTACACTATGGGCACTACAGCGGCATACCTGTGTCTGCTGAAACCCCGTAGTGTAGATGCAGACTACAGCAGGGCTTTTTCCATGCTGTAGCAACTCTACCTCCCTAAGGGATGGTAGCTAGTTTGACAGAAGCATTCTTCCGTTGACCTAGCTGCATTTTCAGTAAGGGTTAATAGTTCCAGCACTCAGGGGTGTGGATTTTCCACACCTTTGAGTGCTCTAGCTATGTGGACCTAGTTTTAAGTGTAAACTAGGCCTTAGGCTGCTGAGTCACTTATGCACAAATAAATTTGTTAGTCTCTAAGGTGCCCAAGTACTCCTTTCCTTTTTTGTGAATACAGACTAACACGGCTGCTACTCTGAAATGAGTCACTTAGGTGTTTTTGAAAATTTTACCGCTGGGACTCTCCGGGGTAGTAAGTGGGATTGGTGGCATATAGAGCTGGTTGCGAATTTTTTGATACAATGTCTTTTTGTCAGAAAGTTCCAGTTCGTCAAAACCAACACTTTTTGTGGGAACGTATGAGTTTTGACAGAGCTTTATTCAGAAAATGGTTTCTCAAGTTCAGGCTGGAATTTTTGGTCAAAATGAGAGAAAAAGAGGACCCAGAGTAGCCAGTAATCTAGCAGTTAGGGTACTCAGCTGGAAAACCAAAGATCCAGTTTCAAGTCCCTGCTCTACCTGATTCAGACTTGGGGCTTGAATGTGGGTCACCCATATCCCAGATGACAGCCTTAGCACTTGAGCTACGGAGTGAATCTCTGACTAGCCCAGTGGATATTTAATTATTTATACAAAGCGGAACTGCTCCCAAGACACTGAGAGCATAACCAGTTAGGACACTTTTCCTCACATGTGGGAGTCTTTGGTTTATGTCCAACCTGTGAATCTGAAGAGCAGGGACTTGAAACTGGCTCGCTCTCTCCCCCGCTGTGTTCCCTAATCACCAGACCATTGTCTATTCTAGAGTGTGTTTGTGTGTCTTTCACTTTTTGTAAAAAACTTTGAAAGATCTCCATTTCGTCTTGATGCAGGATGGGAACAATTTTCAAAATCTTCACAATTTTCGTGGGGCAGTAAAACCAGTTCCTACCCAGCTCCAGTGATATGGTTGTGGGACTTAGTAAATGTTCAGATTTAAATTATGATACAAAGCTGTATTAAAATCCACAAAGGATCTTTCCGTATCTCTCTTTTTTTATCTTTTTTTAAAACAATTTAATTGAAAGAATAAAATTTCCATAAATATGCACATTTTCCTTTTCTTGAAAATGGTTAGAAATTGAGAGAAATTCATGTTATAACATTTTCTCTTACAGAAATACTTATGATCATATTCCAAATATGGCATTGCAATATTATCTTGTGTTGGGCAACTTTTTTCTGTACATGCTTTAGAAAACGAGGGGGAAATAATTACCTGAACCCAAACTGGGCTGTTTAGATAACTAAGGTAAAATCCTGGCACCATTAAGGTGAATAGGACCTTTGTCATTGACTTCACTGCAGGGTCATGATTTCACCCCATAGTATTACACACTTCCAATTTGGGGAATTCTATAAACCTTGGCCATCCCTCCCTTATTGTGGAAGATGTGTGGATTTTTTTATTTAATTTGGGTCCTAAACTGGAAGAACAAAAGAAAGTTGAGTCTTCTGAAGTGCTTAATTGAGTACATTGAGAAAACAAAGGGGTTCAGATTTACTTCTTGCTGTCCTTAGGGATATAGACTTTTTCTGATCAGTGCACACAATATTAGTTCTATATTTTACTAACTGGTATGAATCATAAGAGGAAAATCTACATTTGTTAGTTAGCCACATATGTTAACACTCTTTAAATATTTCACTTGTTACGGCTCAGTAGAAAAATGTGCAGATGAGATTTAGGCTTTTTTCTTTTGGTTTGAATGTCATAGCAGTACACTTTAAAGACCTCCAGTTACACATACATTGAAAAAGCAGAAATCCTGGAAATCTTGCTTTTATGAAGCATGTGTTTCAAATGCAATTAATTTGTCTCCTCTTCCTTTGGTAAGAAAATAACTTTAATCTCTTCAAGTCTGTCTTCTTGACACTTGGCAGGCAGTGTATGTGTGTGTGAGAGAGAGAGAGAGATCCTGTTCTGCAGCTCTCTCTCTTTGATGGTCTCCAGTAGGCATCACCTGAGATAGACACTTGTGCCTAATTACAAAAAATAAATTATTTTAACTCAGAAAAATGCAAAGTACAATGAAATGAGGTTGTTAAAAATGAAATAATACTACTTATTACTTTTTTAGCATTAGCATTTAAATGTGAACATTATTCAACGCTGAACAGTTACAAAAGAAAAAAAGAAAAGAAAATACACATAAAAGAAACACATAGCAACTATAAAAAAAAAAGCCATTTTTAAATACACTTATGCTAAGTAGGCAGGCCAGTTCCCTAAGCATCTTGCTTGTCATTATCTTTTTCTTTATCAGCCTCAGCTATATCTTTGTAGGTATCATCATCAATTTCATCAGTATCCCCTTCCTGTTCATCTGATGGATATTGAGTCACCTTTTCTTCAGCCATTTTCTTCTCTAATCTTCAGTCGCGATACACAATCACCAGCCTGTTTCTGGTTTTTGAATAGATGATTTCCCAAACAAACCCATTTCATTCTGCACATGCAATAATACATGGAAACGTTAAAAGAATTTCTGCCACTGCTAGAGTACAAAGAGGACACAACCCTTTCCACCATGATGAAGGAATAAGCTGTTTTGATTCAACAACTCCACGGGATTGCACTCCATGTTGTTTTATAACTGAATGGGCTACTTCTTGCTTTATAATTTGTTATCTCCATCAGAATTGTTTGTTCATTTGTATATCCTTTAAAATATGCAACAACCACTATGAGGTCACAAGCTGAATTAAATTCATCATCACCAAGGTCTTGGCCCTGGAAGTGTGGATCAAGAAGGTAGATATCACTATGTTTGGAAGTGATTGTTTGATTTTTCTGTGATATTGTCTTGTGTATCATCTTTTTCTCTTCAGCTTTTGTAAGTGGACTCTCAGAAATGTATTTCTTAATGTTTGGAATTTGTTCTTGGCATCTGACAATGTAGAACTATTGTTTTCCATATTCTGAATGGGCTGAACAATGGGTTCACGCATTGATATGAATTTTGAGTTTCTCATCCAAAAGACATCCTCATTAAGAACATCACTGTGGATAACTTAGGAAGAACACCCAGCCACCCTTTCTTCATCAGCAGCTAATTGATGAGCTTTCTTGCATATTTCAAGATCTTAGAGACATTTAATAGAAGATGCCCATCAAGTATAACATGGCTTATTCAGTGTGGATGAAACTTAGCTGAAAAATGGCTGTGGTACCTATTTGTTTTTGAAAAACCTGACAATGCTTTTCACTTTTCATAGATTCCCAGGCCAGAAGGGACCACTGCGATCATCCAGTCTGACCTCCTGTAGAACACAGGCCATAGAATTCCCCAAAAGTAATTTCTAGAGCACATCTTTTAGAAAAAAAATCCAATTTTGGTTTTAAAATTGTCAGTGATAAAGAATCCACCATGACTCTTGGTAAATTGTTCCAATGGTTAATTACTCTCACCATTCAAAAATTATGCCTGATTTTCTGTTTGAATTTCTCTAGCTTCAACTTCCAGCTACTGGATCATATTATACCTTTCACTGAAGATTAAATTAAATATTTTTTCCCCATGTAGGTACTTATAGACTGTAATCATGTCACTACTTAGCCTTCTCTTGTTAAGCTAAATAGATAAACTCAATGAGCTCAATCACTGTAAGGCATGTTTTCTAATCCTTTAAACATTTACATGGCTATTCTTGAATTGTGGACACCAGAATTGGACAATAGTATTCCAGTAATGGTCACACCAGTGCCAAATATAGAGGTAAAATAACCTCTCTATTCCTATGCAAGATGCCCGCTTATACATCCCAGGATTGCATTAGTTCTTTTGGCCACAATATCACTCTGGGGGCTCATGCTCAGCTGTTCACCCACCATGAACGCAAATCTTTTTTAGAGTCACTGCCTCCCATGATAGAGCCCCCCATCCTGTAAGTATGGTCTACATTCTTTGTTCCTAGATGTATATATTTATATTTAGCCCCATTAACATGCATATTGTTTGCTTGCACCCAGTGTACACAGCAATCTAGATTGTTCTGCTCAGTGACCTGTCCTCTTCATTATTCCCCACTCTCCCAATTTTTGTGTCATCTGCAAACTTTATCAGTAATGATTTTATGTTTTCTTCTTCGTCCTTGATAAAATTTTTAAATAGCATAGGGCCAAGAACTAATCCCTGCAGGACGCCACTGGAAACATATCCATTCAGTGATGGTTCTCCGTTTACAATTACATTTTTAGACCTATCAGTTTGCCTGTTTTTAATCCATATAATGTGTGCCATGTTAATTTTATATCATTCTAGTGTTTTAATCAAAATGTTGTGCAGTACTAAGGAAAACACCTAACAGAAATCTACAAATCTTGTATATTACATCAATACTATCGCCTCTATCAACCAAACTTGTAATCTCATCAAAAAAAGATTTTGAGTTTCAGTTTAACAGAATCTATTTTCCATAAACCCATGAGGATATGCATTAATTACCCTTCTTTACTTGTTTATTAATTGAGTCCTGTATCAACTGCTCCATTACCTTGCCCGGGATCAAAGTCAGGCTGACAGGCCTATAATTACCTGGTTCATCTTGTTTACCCCTTTAGAAAAGTGACACAATTAGCTTTCTTCTAGTCATCTGGAACATACCAAGTGCTCCAAGACTTATTGAAAATCAACTTTTGTGGTCCATTTTGATACCTGATGAGAAAGTTGTCAGGTCTTGTATATCATCAGTGAAAAGTTACTTCATATGGGCAGTGCATCCATAACATGGAAGATGTGGATACTTAGTTATCATCACAGCCTAAGTAACTTTTATATTAGCTATGTTTTCAGTCACAACCAAAATAACCTTCCATGGACCCAATGCATTTATTATATTTTTTAACTGGTGAGCAATATATTCGGTTGTGTGGTGATGCTCAGTAATGCACTGGAATGAGTAAAACACTGGTTGTGGAGTTGTAACCATGAAGTTGATGACACCCTCACTGCAAATACTATTCCATCCATCAGACAGTAGAGACACTTGAGGAGCTTGTGCATTTGCAACTCCATGGGTTAGGGAAGGCTTTGACTACCCTGGCGCTGCTGCCGACCCACTGCCAGACAACTGGGCCACAGTGGCTTCCCCAAGACCTCCACTGCTTCCTTCACTCCACCCCCGACACCCAAAGGTCCCCACTGCTCTCCACATCAGTGAAGGAGCGACGCAGAGAGCTAGCGGACTGAGAAGGCTTGGCCGGGCGCTGCTGGGGCCGGAGGCTCAGCGGGAGGCAAGGGCCTTCAGGGGCAGGTGGAGCTGGCGCTCAGGGAGGCTGCCGGTGGCTCAGGCCAACCTGACTCTGGCTGGGGGGTGGCAGGGCCAGTGGCTTGGCCCAGTGCTGGGGCTGGCCCAGCACTCGGTGAGGCTGCCAGCTCAGCCCAGTGCTGGGGCCGGCCCGACTCTGGTGGCACTGGGCCGGGCAGTAGGTCGGGGGCGGGTGGCGGCTCAGCCCAATGTGGCTGGGACGGGCGGGCCAGGGCTCCTCTGTTCAAGGGGGGCCTCAGGGCTTTTTCTTTACGCTTGGGGGGCAATGGTTCGGCGGAAGGGGCAGGGCCGGTGGGCTAGCCTCTCTGCCCGTGACCAACTCTCTTTTTCACTTTGTCTGTTTCAGCATTCAGAAGACTTTCTGCACGCTGTTTTCTGTTTGGTTCTTATGAAAAAATTCTGGCATATAGGGTTTTTTGGCTTTATGAAATGGTGTATTGCTTGCATAATTATCTATAGCAAACTTACGGTCAAGTTCATTTTTCTGGTTCTAGGACATTCTATCCCTTAATACCAATTTAATGAATATCTGAAGACTTTCCAGGAGTAGGAGTTTTCAGTGCTGAAGCAGATGGAGTACCACAATTTGTATTAGAAGATGAAGAAATGTCATTCATATCTTCATGAAAAGACTCCATATTTCCTGGTGATGCTGCCAAAGATGGAGTAAAATGAGTATGCACAGAAGAAGACAAATTTTGATGCAAACCAGGTTTCCCTTTCTTGATGTCTGACTTCAGTAGTCTATCTTTGACAGTAGCTGGACACAACACAAGAGTCCAATGAATGTTTCTCCATTCTATCTATATGCATCATATACTCAGAAGCACAAAAATTACACTTAGCTTCAACAGTTTTTCCATGTTCGTGTCTAGTAAAAAATGTCGGCGCAAATGGTTTTGTCTTTCTCGGAGTTTGCATAATTTATTATGTCATTGTTATGAATGCCTCACTACTTTTGGAATGCTCTCTAGGTCAATGGTTCTCAAAGCCGGTCTGCTGCTTGTTCAGAGAAAGCCCCTGATGGGCCGGACTGGTTTTTTTTACCTGCCGCGTCTGCAGGTTCGGCCGATTGCGGCTCCCACTGGCCGCGGTTCGCCGCTCCAGGCCAAAGGGGGCTGCGGGAAGGGTGGCCAGCATGTCCCTTGGCCTGCGCTGCTTCCTGCAGCCCCCATAGGCCTGGAGCAGTGAAACGCGGCCAGTGGGAGCTGCGATCGGCCGAACCTGCGGACGCGGCAGGTAAACAAACCGGTCCGGCCCACCAGGGGCTTTCCCGGAACAAGTGGCAGACTGGCTTTGAGAACCACTGATCTAGATTATGAAGTACCTAAGTCAGCCAGTAGCCATTCACATCTTTTCTCTCTGTGTTGGGAGAGAAGGTTTAATGACACTTGGGCTATGTCTACACTAGCACTTTTGTTGTTAAAACTTTTGTTGGTCAGGCATGTGAAAAAACGCACTCCTGGTCGACATAAGTTTTCACTGACAAAAGTGTCGGTGTGGACAGTGCTATGTTGGCGGGAATAGCTACTGCCACTCCTTGGGCGGAGCAGGGGGGCGGTATAATTATGCTGATGGGAGAGCAGCCACATGGGAGACTTTACAACTGCGCAGCATATACTGATGGTATGCTGGTATGCCAATGAAGATAGACATACAGTGTTTTTTCTAGAAGATTTCAGCCAGTCAGAATGCTAAGCTTTCAATTTGTTCACCTTTCCCCCAACAGGTAGTTAAGATTTAGTCAACTGAGCAATCAAGACTTTAAGTGAAAAGGAGGTGCCGTGATGCAGTCAAAAGGGTAGGCGGCTGCTTACGTTAGGGCATTCTTGCTGGAATATTTGACAGCAATTGACCATGATCAAATAATAGGTGGTCAGTTGTCCTGTCAATTGACATTTTTTGACTGGTCAATTGACAGGCTTTCCAAGCCTAAGTGTACTGTGTTGCAAGGTTTTTATTCTTTGTCATACCTTTTAGGATCACACTGCTAAATCTCATATAGCTAACTTTCTTTTTTGCTGATTATAGACTGAGTAATGACCAAAAGAGGGTTCAGTTGCAGGTGAGGAGAACTTGGTGACCATTAGAGATATTAGCAGCTGTTATTAAAAAATGGTGACTATGTTTTGTAGGCAGAGGCACACTGAAAAAGATAAGGCACAATTAGTGTCATTTAACTGAGTATCAAACAGAATTGAACTTCATTCTCTAGTTGGCTTAGAGGAACTAGACCTCGTGGTATTTACTGAAATGTTGTGTGAGGAGGAGCAATGTCAGTAAAAGGACATAGGTTATATCCAGGCCCTTGTATTCTACTGCAGCACAGCAACATAGGTGCAGGGACATGAAACTGGAAATAAGCTCATTCCTCCCTGATGCATGAGGGAAAGGCTCTTCTGAGCCAAGTTGCTTGGGCAAAAATCATCTGAACCAAAGCCTTGAGTAGTGGAGCTTTGTCCCTTCAAAGCATATTCAGAAACTCATCCTTGAAAATAATGATTGATGAATTTTACACCAAATTACTATTTTAAACAATGACTTAGTTGTGTGTGTTAGATGGAGTAGGATCTGCAGAGATGAGAGTGAAGGGTATTTCATGAAGATAGAGTATATTCATATTTCTAAGGTAATTAGAGCATTTTCCAGAAAACTTTGGTTTCCATTGTGCCAGGAGGATAGGGATAGAGACAGTAGAAGGTGATTTCCACTTGACAGCAGTGCACCATTTCAACCTACTAACAAAATCTCTTCCTCCTTGATAGCAACACTCATGCTCTGGCTCCTTGCTCACCTGTTTTGTGCCTTTCTTTCCAAATGGAAGAGATGATAGCACAAGGGGAGATAGGTATCTAGAGATGTGGCTTCTGATAATTCATTACTGGTGTCTGGTAGCAACTGTACCTTAGACACTAAATGATCTGTTATGGGAACTCTTAACTTCTCTGTTCTCAGTCCACTTCTATACACACCATCTCCCACTTGAGCACATCCTAGCAGTATAATTTCTACAACTTTTATGCAGCTAACACCAATTCTCTTTTCCCTTTAGGTCTTTTACTGACCCCACCCTTGACTTCTTCAACATCTGTCTTAAATACATCTACATTTTATTTAATTATTATAACTTTCTTATTTGCCTGTCATAATGACAACAACACAAGAATAACTGGTTTGCAAGGGAAGTACCTTCATCTGCATCTTTAACTCATTATCTCCCTGTTCAGCTCTGACCTTCCTTTTACCTTTCAGGTCCATAACTGTAGATGCATCATCAACAGCCATATCTGCCTTTACCTTGGCAATAGTTCTGATGAATGGCTTGAAGTGACTTTTTCACTTCACACCTTGATTACTGTTAGCTTTCTCTTCTATGTCCCCTCCAACTCACTTATCCAAACTCTAAATTCAACAGAATGCTGCAGTGTCCTTTCTTAACATCTACACAAATGTCATTTCCTATCCTATTCTTCAAGGCCCTTCATAGACATACTTCCTTATCTTATCTCTTCCTATATTCCCATTCTATCTTCAAGTTCTGGCCCATTCCTTACTTTAATCTTTACAGATGTATCCCTTGATTTCACAGCATCAGCTACCAATCTACCCTCCTGCTTTTTTTTCTGTTGACTCTTTTATTCCTTTTTAAAACACAATCAGAAACCCTTCTCTTGAATGTCGACTACAACCAGTAAGCTTTTATCAAGCCTTCACATCTCTCCAAATAGAAACAACCAGGGAGCTATAAACTAGTTAGTCTCCAGAATTTTGCAAAGAACCAAAGTTCAACTATTTTAAAGGGTAGATTGCCAGAATTGTTTCTAGGTCTAGGTGTTATATGTGAAAAGCATCAAGGTTTCACAAAATAAATAAATAAATAGAAAATGGCCAGGGCTTTGTAAAATAATAGTGTGTGTTTGTTTTTGTCCATTCATTAATGTGTGTCTTAGAGTAATTAGGGTCAGATAGTTACTACATTCTTGTATTTGGATCATTAAAGTTCGACTATAACAGTTTGTTTAATAGGTGAAGATAGACTATTTGGCTAACAAGGGCAAGCATTATTTTTTTCCATTTGGAGTGTTCCTGTCATAGTCTTATTTCACTGATGATAAAATTTGTTTATATTTCCGTCTTCATCTATCCCATACCTTCCAAATGCTGGGGGACTGCAATCAATTACTAGAGAGGTAATAGATGTTGTCATAGCAATCTTTTTCTACAGTTGTACTCTGCTACTTACTTTCACAAATGCAAACACAGTAGGGGGTCAGTGGGAGGCCTAACCTTTCTCCCTACTTTTCACTTTCCAACCTGAAGGGAATTGAGGTGGGGGTTCTGCAAAGCATTTAAAATGGAAGATCTGAACCACTCATTGCTATTATTTACAGATACGACTGAGGTTTCTAAAGTGTACTGTAAAGAAGAACACACATTGAGCTACACTGCCTGGCCCTGTTGATCATTTTACTGACTATTTTATTTCCTTCCAAGAATGGCCTGTTCACTTCAGGAGGTTCCCTTTGGTGTCTAGAAGGATAGCGAGTGAGAGTCTTATTAAGGAAGCTCCCACGATGAGAATGTCCGTAGGCTTTTGTTGACTTTTGAGTCCTTTTCAGAATCTATATGTTTCTTTTTCTAAGTGTAATAAAAATTACTATATTTTACAAAGACCTTTTATAGTGCTCAAGAATATATTTTTCCAAAAGAGCAACTATGGGCAAATATTTTTTTGAGTGCCGTTATGTCATATTTTAGTATGGGAAATGCATAGTGCTTTTATTGCTTCAGGAAGTTTTTGTACTTTATTATCAAATCATCTCATAATGCCAACTGCTTTTGAAAAATAACAATTGCAGTTCTCCATCTCGTCCTCTAATATGGTTCTATTGCCATGAGCAATGTTATAATAAAGTGCAGTCAGCCTAATCTAGCTGCAACTGGATTACTGTCCTGTGTACACTCTGTGAATTTCTCTGTCTCAGTTAGTCATACTTCATTCTGATTAGGCAACAAGTATTTTGGATAATATGGAAACAAATCTGTAAAAGGTTAAAAGAAAAAGAAGAAACCATAAAAACAAGAAACTGCAGATACACCAGATTAAAGATGCCTTGTTGTTTTGCAGCCAAAGGTTTGGCCTGTTGTTAACTTCTAGTTTACTTTATTATCCATGATACCCAATATGTTTTTGTAGGGCTTCTAAACTACTAAACTCAGTGCACAGCCCATGTAAATGAACTCCTGGGGGAGGTGGGAGAAAGTGTATTAGGGAGGATTATAAGGGTAACAGCAGTGCAACTCCATCACTATTTCTGCAGGAGCCACTGCTCTGATTGGTGAGTCACCCAGTGCAGCAGGTCTGACTTAGTGGATCCACAAAGTCAATGACTTGCTAGCTCCTCTCTCATCTGCCGCCAATAATTCCTTACATTCTTGGGCACAGGAAACCCCTGTGGAGATGTGCTCCACAGTGCACAAACAGTACAGACCTCTTCACTCTCTCAGATTCTGAAATCTTTCAGTGGGGAATACCCTAGTACAATAGTTTTTTTTCCCTTTAAGTCCACAAGGTAGAATGTTCCTACATATGGACAAAAAACAATGCTGATTTAGACTCTTTCTTTAGCACAGAAATAATATATATATAAGCCAGCAAAAGCTAAGACAGCATGTTGATATTAAGCTACTGCGTGTTTGGAGAAAAGAAAGACGTTAAAAAAATATTTGTATTGCATTGTGTTTTTTGTTGGCTTTAAATGAAAAGGCAATTCCCTTCAAAGAAATATACATTAATACTAAACATAAGAACTGAAAGAATGTTGTGTGTAGAAGTCTTCTAGTGAATCAGTCACCTTGCCAGGAAAACTCTAATTTAATTTTGTTCTTAAAGCCAAACGTGGGGAGGGGAAGCGGGGGGGATCAGAATAGTGGGTCCACTTTTGCTTGATAAAAATCTATTTTATTATATTATCAATTAATGCTTCCTTTCTATATATTTAGGAAGAAACACAGGTTCTATAGCATTATCATAGATTTCACCATATCCCTATTCAATTGAGTTTGTTGGAAAACAATTCCAATGGATACTGATTAAATAAAATATTTATTTTAGCTGGTTTTCACCTGGTTTGATAATATGCTTTTCTAGAAAGGAATAAAGTATGCTTTAATTAATAGTTTCTGCCTAGGATAAACTCGAAGTTGGAATATTTAAGGGTAATAACAGTCAAGCCATTCAGAGTTCCAGGATTATTGCAGGTCAAAGTAGAGGGGCATTGACAGAGTATGTGTTTGTTAAGAAAGATTCCTTTCCTTCAGCATGCAAGTTTCCAGCAAAATGCATCCATATCCCCACTCTCCTAAAGATATAGGTTGAAATTCTGGCCCCATTGAACTGTCGGCATTAGACAGATTCTCAAATGGTGTAAACTGTCATAACTCCATTGAAATCAATACCAACTGGAGTCATTGCAGCTGAGAATCTGCCTCATTATCACTGGAGGCTTCTAGCATTGCTTTTAAAAAAAAACTATTCTAAAAGTTACAGATGTACAAATTCTCAGCAAGAATTTTTTTAAAGTGTTGTTTTTTAATCCTGTGCATTCTCCCACCACAATGAGAAAGACTTCACCCTCCCCACCCCCCAAAAGCTTTAAGTTCATGGAAGATAGGTCCATCAGTTGCTATTAGCCACGATGGTCAGGGATGCAATCCCATGCTCTGGGTGTCCCTAAGCCTCTGACTGTCAGATGCATGGATTGCATGACAGGGGATGGATCACCTGTGAATGACCCTGTTCTGTTCATTCCGTTTGAAGCATCTGGCATTGGCCCCTGTCAGAAGACAGGATACTGGGCTGGATAGACCATTGGTATGATCCAGTATTGCTGTTTTTATTGTAAATATTACAAAAGTACGTGTACACAATGCTTATTCATCAGTTCCATTATTTGGAAGGAAGGTAGGCAAAAAGAAAGATGGCCAAAATAAAGTGTCCTAGTGTACAGTTTCCCCTCGGAAAAAGAATTCTGTGTTAATATGTTTTTATAGTCTATAAAAATGACTAAAATGTCAGAGCTTTGTAAGTGTCAGGATATTTGACCCCTTACAAATGCATGTATGCTATAGACAGCTGATGATTTAGAACATGAATCATACTATAGAAAGATTAGGGTAATAGCAACAAGTATTCTTGTCTGTTTTAGGATTACATCTAAAAAGGTTGATTAAGATACTCATTTGCAAGAGAGTCTTCTTCATACAGGGAATCCCACTGAATAGCAATTTATTTAATGGAAAATCCTGCCTAATAGATATTTTTTTCTTTGTCTCAAACTGCTTTGCACTAATTTAGTACAAATGTGGCATTTTAGTATCAACTGTCATTAAGCTCGTCTCCATGTTTTACATACTTATTTTCCACTCTGCACAATAATGGGGGTCAGTTTCATGGTTACCCTGCATAATTTGTCCATGCTCCACAGTTGCAGAACCATTTGTATCCTGAGCAGAGGACTCCCCAAGGAATAGGCACATAGCACCTGTGTGTCTACCAGATCTTGCTGCTTCTCCAGTGCCAGTGATTCTGCCCTCTTGTCCTGGACTGAGTGCTAGGATATTGCTTTAGGGAGGGCATGCAGGTTTTTCTCCACCAGCTGAGCTTGCTTCCTCTTAACATGGACCCTCTTGCCCTGTGTGGCCGGCTCTCCAGCCCTCTTCTTCTCCCCTCTCCATTATGTAGCCTTGAGTGTGGGACCACTAGATCACACATTAAGTTGTTTTTCCCAGGGCTTTCTCACTAAGTCCCCCAGAATGCACTCTGGATTTAAGAGCCCAGGAAGTTTGGTGCCTTGTGGGTGCCCAAGCTCTCTGGGAACCAGGTTACCAGACACTTTTTGGACCCTCTCCATTCTGTTTTGGGAGAGAATCCTGAGGCCAATTCCTGGATCCCTTTGTCTCAATAGAGAGTAGGTCTTGAAGCTACTTGGGGTCGCTGTTGAACTGCTCTCTCTTTAAAGTGTTCACTAATGCATAGGAGTTATTGTCTGGCTATTCCGAAAGAAGGAGAGGAGACATTTGCCATGGGTTAATAAGGCCGCAACTTTATTATTAGATGTCTGGGACAGCAGATAAAAGTGTACAGTGCAGGTAACCCTATGTTTAGTCCATAATTACCCGGGGGGCTTTTACCAGGTTCCCCTCTTTTTTCATCTGGCATATCCATTGCCAGGACCTTACCATCCACCACCCTCACCTTGTAGGAGGGTTAAGATGGACTATAAGAATGGGGGGTTGGCTCCCTGCCGTCCAATCATAGGAGTCCTCAACCGCCCCCAGTTCGTTCCTTTTAAACCCCACATTCCCAGCGGCTGAGTCAGTGACTACACTGACCCTTTTTGCAGCAGTTTTCATCCCCTCTCCCCAGCCATAAAGCACTGTTCCCTTCACTCAGCCAGACAGCCAAATCCCCCCCTCCCTACCCCCGCTGCGCACTTAAAGGTGCAGAAGGGAAGGTTCACACCTCCTTTTACCCGTTATTTTTTTTAAAAAGCAACTAGTAAAGAACAAGTAAAGTTGCACAAGTAATATCACAGAAAGTGAATATACGCTAATATTAGGGTGTTCAGGTTCCCACAGCAACATTAATTTGGCCACGTTTGCACATATGTAGCACTTTCTACACATACTTGACTCTTAAATGTGTGCCTTAATATCTTAAAACAGTCCATGAAATATGGATAAATTAACATTTCAGTAAAAAAGGACTTGTGCTTTTCCTGACTTCCATGGTTTTCTGTGATCTTCAGCAGCAATCTTGAAGTTACCTTGACTTAAGTTTTTTTTTGTAATGGTGTTTCGGCCTTGTTAAACAGTTTGTATGTATGCCAATTGCTATGTGGGAAATAATATGAAACAATGTCTGGAAGAATAATTCCACTCTTAAGTTGAAGAAAAAACCCTCTATTTTAACTGTTTCATATTTAACTTGAGGAAGCTCAGAACTGGGACTTTCATTGGAAAATTCTAAATAATGATAAAATATGTTGTGGCAAATTGAAATCAATTTTGATTATTAACTTTTTAAAAAAAGGTTATTTAATGAAAGCAAAATCCTATTTGCATTATTGTCACTATTTAATGTTGATATTGCGGTGTGGCCCAAAGGCCCTCATCAGGATCATATTTGTATTGTCATAGGATCTGTACAAAAAATCATGCTGGGGGGAACTGGGGTTGGCCCATGCCAAATGCACGGAGGATCTCTGAGCTGTTCTGTTGGCAGAGAGCAGGACTGTTCAGAGAACCATCTAAGACTAGGCTCTGTAACAGACTATTCTACTACCTTTGAAAGAGGGCTGCATATACAGTGGGTCTTAACTATGTTTCCAAGCCAGGAAGTCATGCCCCACTAGGCTGTGGTGCACTGGTGGGATGCATTAGCCATTTCAGTTTAGTGCTTAAGGAAGTGCTGTGCTGCAATCGTACCTAGATAAATGTGCACACTGTATGCCATATAGCGACAAACCCAAAGAAATACTGTGTATATTTAAAAAAAAGAACAAAAAACAAAATACAATCCCAAACTACTTTTCTAACAGTTCAGCTTTAAAAATCTTTTTGCTGCCTGTTTGATCAAAGAACAAGTTAGACCTAGGACTGCAGGCAGTTGCTGCTGTTTCTGTAGAAGTATATTAGTTTCATATGTTCCATTTGGAAGAGTCTGAAATTTATCATTGTAAAAACAATTCCAAGTCCTATTTTTGTTAAGTCAGAATAATTTCTTGCTCACCTAACATGCTCCATCATTTTCAGACCTGATTGTCTTTCTATTTGTTTTTCCTGGTGGTGTTTCTAGTTTAAGGGTGGCTGAGTAGTTTGTGACTACTGAACTGGTAAGAGTTTTTCCTGTCCTTTCTGACTGGCTCAACAGTTATTAATGTTGCTTTTCAGCTGAGATTTGAGGATGAAATCTGTTTATCGAACAGTAGATGGAAATCTACTTGACTTGCACAGAGATGTAGCTGAGTTGCAGGGGCTAGAAAGTGGGCACATTCTAGAACTATGAGTGTGGTGAATGAAGCATAAAAGTAGAGTATCACCACTTTTCTCCCCACTTCAATCCTATATACTTTGTCATATGCAGGATATGGTCAGCTGTTTTATTGTAGCAAGAATTATGCAAATTGTTTCCGCATCAAACCAAACTCCAGATCAGAACACTCCTGAACTTTAGAAAAATTCAGCTCTAGATTCCGTTTAGGCCAGTCCAGCCCTCCAGATCTGAATGTATCTGAACTTCGAGGAAGCTGGGGTCTGGCTACTAACTTGGTCCTATGCGAGGCATATAGGGCTACATTTTCTGCTGTTGTTAATTAGTTTCATAGGTGCTGGGACTAAGGGTGCTGGGGATGCTGTCGCACCCCCAGCTTGAAGTGGTTTCCATCATATACAGGATTTACAGTTTGGTTCAAGGGTTCTCAATACCCCCACTACAAAAACTGTTCCAGCACCCCTGATTGGTGCAGCTCCACAGACTGGAGTAGGCCTGTATCAGTTAACAACAGCAAAAAAAAAAGTCTCAGCTTTTTTATGGGAATTGACATATCTGGCTTCCCTATATTCCTGTGGCTTGGAGGAGAAAGGGCTATTCGAAATTCTCATCTGGAAACTGTTTGCACTAGGGCAGCATCCGCTTCCACAGTATTCATGTTACTACTGAAAACTTAATATTTATATCCTCTCATTTCAAAGGAGTATTTCCTTTTCTGAAAGGGATTTTCCCCTTTGCCCCAGGTAATTGATTTTCTAAAAGGAGTCTTCAAGTGCAGTTTGATTTGTTCCCAAAAGTCATTCTGGAAGAGGGCCTTCCAATATGAGAGTTCACCTATCTCAAGCTCCCTTTCAGAAGTCACATGGGAACGTGAACAACCAACCCTTCAGTTTCACCTGTCGTGTATTTGGTTTGTAGATGAATATAGTTGAGAGTATTCCATGGAATACTGTCTTTGCAGCATGTGATTGAACAATAGCTCTGTTAGGCTTCTATTATCTTGTTTCTATTGAAGTCATTGGGAATTTTGTCATTGACTTCAATTGAAGAGTAGGACCCTCACTTTATAGACTGTGCTGAAGATATGTTTTTAATTGATATTACAAAACTTAAGAATTGATATTGTATATTCCAGTTAGGCCACACTACAATGAGAAAAAGAAGATCCTCTGCACCATCACCTCCAAGCCTTTTTGCATGTCGCCCTCTAGGCATGATATGACCTCCGATAGCCCATCTGCAAGACTCCTGCTTTACCTACATTTAAGTCCTTTTTAAAAAACCCTCTTTTGCTGTGCTGAATACAGTGAATAGTGAATACAGTGGTATTAAAAAAAATCTGTCTTTGTTGCTCCTTTTCCCATAACGTCTAGCTACGCTTTTGTTTTTCTCCTTCCTGTAATCTCCTCAGGGTAGGGACTGTCTCTTCTTGAATCACTGGAAAGCATGTAGTGCACTGTTGGTGCTCACAAATAGACTACAATGAAGAAGTTGAAATTCAATTGGTTGAATCTGTTCTAAGAGCTGTATTACAGTATTTAAGAAAATTGGGTATCACCTGATAACCAAAATGCTCTTGTGATGCTTACTGCTCCATGCTCCTGTGCCATGTGATTAGGAGTATCACCTGCTTCATGCTGACTGAGGAGAACTCTGATGTGGTAGTACCCTGTGGGGATTCAGGATATTAACGCAAATTTGGATATAACGCGGTCGTGGCCATGGATCCCAAATTTAAGTACTGTACAGTACAATTTTTTTGAGTATAGACGTGATAAATCGACCGCTAGCGTGCTCCTGTGGACTCTAGTACTCCACCGGAACAAGGAGCGCAAGCGCAGTCGACGGGAGAGCGTCAGCTATTCACGCAGCTGAAATTGCATATCTTCAACCCCATGCAGTAGTGTAGACAATCCCTAAGACGATTGCTGTAGGCCTAGAACACCATACAAATGTAATGTAGTAAAAATTTACAGGTACAGTATTTATCTTTAGAAAGATGTCAGAAATGTCAGGAAAAAGGAAGGCTTACTCGGTGCAGGAGAAATTGGAAGCTATCGAATGACTTAGAAATGGCGAAACCCAGGCAATGATTAGCTGCGATATTGGCATTAATGAGTCCACCTTTTGTGGATGGCTAAAGAATGCTGACAAGCTCAGAACTTACATGTATAACCTGGATGAAGAGCATGGCCTTCAAAGAAAACGAGCCCGTTTAGCGAATGATGCCGATCTTGATTCTGCGGTGTACACGTGGTTTGTGCAAGAACAGCAGAAAGGCATTCCGATCTCTGGTCTGCTTATAGCCATGCAAGCGGAAAAATTCGTCCGGGAACTTAATGGCGAATTCTGCAATTTTAAGGCGAGTTCAGGTTGACTATGGCGATTTCAGAAAAGACACAGAATCTCTCAGATTGCAGTTTCGGGAGAAAAACGCTCTGCTGACACCGACACCGCGCAATCATACCCTGTGAAGCTGAGGGAAATTTTACAGGCAGAGGGTTACTCGGAGGAACAGGTTTACAATGCAGACGAAACAGGAATTTATTATAAAATGTTGCCCGATAAAACCCTGACTGTCAGAACAGATGAACGTAAGAAAGAAGGATATAAACAGTCAAAAGATCACCTTACTTTATTGTTTTGTGTGAATGCAACAGGAAAGCTTAAATTAAAACCATTGTGCATTGGAAAGTCTCGCATGCCTCAGTGCTTTCATCACGTAAATGTAAATTGCCTGCTGTTTTCATACAAGAACTCCAAAAATTCCTGGATGACCAGAGAGATTTTTGAACAATGGTTCTTCACCAAATTTGTTCCTTCGGTGTGAAAGCATTTGCTGGCAAAACGCTTAGAAGAAAAGGCCATTCTTTTGCTAGACAACTGTCCAGCGCATCCTCCGACCGAAGGACTCAGAATCCGTGATGGTAAAATACGGGTTGAATCCTTACCTAAAAAAAATCCAGCTGCTTGATCAAGCACTATCGACAGAACTTGGTACGACAAATGATAGAAAGCGAGTTGTCTGTCACCGATTTTCTGAAGAAGTTGACTATAAAAGACTTCTTTTACATTGGCGGCGATTCCTGGAATTTATTACACGCTGAAATGATAAACCGCTGTTGGATGGTGGGACTGAGAGAGTCGTTTGGCCACCTGCTCCTGGAAGAAAATAAAGAAAGCAGATCACAGTCTGACGAGAAATTCAACTTTGAGGGATTTACAGAGGAGGAAGTTGGAAGAACAGGCATGGAGTGAATGCAGGAGCTGTGCCAGCAACTGTCCGGGCTTGGGGTAACTGTTCTGCCACAAAATATCCAGTCCTGGATAAGAGGTGACGATGAAGCAGAAGAATTTTGTGCCGTTGCTGAAAGTCTAACAGATGACCGAATTCTTCAGGCAGTATGACCAAACAACATTCCAGAAGCTGAAGAATTGGCCTTTGCCATGGAAGAAGAAGAGGAAGATGAAGTGGACGTCGTTCCAACGTCAGCTGCGACCGCAGCTGGCTTAGAGACTGCTTTGAGATGGTTTGAGATGCAAGACGTTGAGCCTATAAAAATTATGCAGCTACGTAGTCTTTTGCAGTTTGCAAAGCGGCAGCGGCACAGCAGCAAGAAGCAAGAGCAACTCACTGACTTTTTTAAGAAAAACTAGACTAGTTTATTGTAATGTCTACTTTAAATCTCTAATAAAGCAACACTTTTTTTCTCGTTTATTGTTTCCTTCAAGTAGGAGTTTATTTGTTAAGGTTTTCTATACTTTATGGATGTGACATTTACTGTATACAGTAATTTCATTTTAACGTGGTCCCCGCTATGACATGGTACTTGGCATGGATCCCAAATCCCATGTTCTAGCGAGGGTCTGGTGTACTTGTTTCCACCCTCTACTCTTCTCAGTTCATCTCACATACTAAGGAAAATTGACTGGAATAGTTATGTGGAATAGCTTTCCATGTGGACACTCCATTCTGGAATACAAGTCACTTTATTCTGGAATAATTAGTGCGCTTCCAAAGTGAAGTAATTATTCTGGCATAAAATTCCGTTTTTTATTCTGTAGTACAGTATCCACAGAGGGAGCTAGTCTAGAATAGCTATCGCAGAATAGCTTATCCTGGTCAATTTTCCTGTGTAGACAAGCCCCAAGACCCAACATAGAAGTTTGGGACAGGTTGAGAGGAGACGGTCACACAGTGAATGTAGTACCTTGCAGCTGGGAATTGTAATGAAATTGTTTTGCATGGGGCCAAAGGTTGGCTAGAACAAGATATACAACTTGGTTACAAATAAACCCTAAACCAGAGGAGGTGGGGGAGAAATATTGCTGTACCCTTTCTTCTCTCACCTCACAGCTGTTTCTGTATTTACTATCTATTATACCATGTTCCAAATGTTGCTTTCTCACAAAGCAAGTTGGCTCTTGCCTCAGTGTTCAGTTCCCAGGGAAACATGGTGGTGCTGGGAGAGTTATACGTTTTTTGTTGTAAGAGTAATATCACATTGGCTTAGTCTTTTACTAGTGGATGCTTGGAGGTGGCATAAGTTTTGTAATATTAGTTTAGTCCTTATAAAGCTTTTCCATATTAGTTTTCACAAACAAGCAAACAGAAACAACCATCAAAAAAAGGCCTTGCCACTTTATTCAGTACAGTTTGATACAATTGTCGATGAGGAGGTCCAGGGCTGAGGCTAAGCGTTGTTGTAGGTCAGAGCTTCGGCAGAGCTCTGTGGAGAAGCTTGACAGCACTTGACTGTCTCATGGCTTGTTTCTCTCCAGTGTTAGCCCGTCATCCACATGACTTCACTAACAATATTTTTTAAAGAAACCACCGACAAAAACAAAACCACCACCACCAACAACAGCAACAAAAAACACCACCACCACCAACCTCTGCCTGCCTTCTCCAAACACATGTATTTTCACAGCCTAAAATGCCAAAACCCTGCTGTAGAAGCATAAGCAACGTAAGAGAAGAAATAGAAGTTCAAGGTTCACCTGCAGAACATATTAGTATGTTTATCGGGTTAGTTAAGGCTGTGACACACTGAAGGTGCAGAGAGAAGGAGCAGCAAGGGTTTCAGATTGTGTGGTGGGAGCGATAATGAATGTCACCTGGAGCAGAGACAGAACGTTTGGCACTATTGGTATATGTGTTTAGAATGAATGGGATGGTGTGTCTTTAATAACTGCAAAACACCTTATCTTCTCTTCTGAGCCAGCTTGCTTGCCATATTTTGTGTGTTTTCCTTTCTCTTACAGGCTTCCTGTAGATTCTGGGAAAAAAAGGCATTTAAAAGCCTTATTTCACTTTTCAACTGGGAGGTCGGGGAAAAAATACTTTTCAGTGTCACACTGGAAAAGAGTTTAGCAAAATAGTCTTGTGCAGATCATATTCTTTCTCTTTCCCTGAGCCCTCACCTTTTTTTTTTTTTTAAATTACTAACAAACCCCCACTCCCTACCCCCCCAAGGCATATTTTATGGCTCAGACATGAACCTTAGCGGCCATTATATTTCCACTGTGCTTGTTTGCAGATGTCAACTTGAAGATTTGCATGGTACAAAGATTGTGTCACCCCTTCAGTCTAGTAAAAGCAAAAACAAAATCACCTCTTCTCTGAAAATGCATTTCATACATCTCCATCTTTGTGATAGCACTGAAGTCATTATGTAGCAGTTGGCCCTGATACGCTTGCACAGACACAAATTGAGTCCGACAGGACTGATGTCTCATGGACTTTGCTGTCATTTGAAATGCTGGCACAAAGATGGTAGCGATGAAAGCGGGGAGCTGGTGCCTTCAGCACTTTGCCTATGAAAATTTCTTAGATTCATATCTCTTGATAGCTGATTCGAGAGGTAGTTTTACAAAAGAGATTGATAACAGCAATAGATTCCTAACATCTGGTCATCTCTTTTTTTCTTCCTTGAATAGATTCTTTCAGCATTGCACTGTAGTATAAAATAGGCTCTTCATTCTACCCACAAGTCTGTAAGATCCATCAAGTGGAATAATTAATATAATTCCCCCCCTTCCCTTTTGGTTTTTATCTTCACTGCATGGAAGCTACTCATGCAGGGTAATGAAAAAGATAGTATCTGTTTTTCTTATTGTGCTTGAGCTAAGTTTCAGACCTGCCAAAGTTATATCTTACAACTCTTTCGAAAAGTGCAATTAAATTGCAGTGTTATTTTAGTGACACAGTCATGCTATTTTGGGATATCTCTAATATTTCCTCTCAGAGGGAAGCATTTCTATGTTCTGCAATTTCTAATATTGCTTGGGTGGAGTGGATTTACCAAAGAATAAAATGCATTTCTTCTTAAAGGCAGATGCTTAAACTGTATTGTTGATTAGTTCTTATATAACATGTTAAATTACACTGACTGAACTGAATATGGGCTCTTTATTCATGATTTCTGTATTACATAATTTAAATATACAGGAAAATCAGAGAGGAAATGTAACCTTTTAGACATGTGGGACCAAAAGTGAATATGAGTTTTGAAGTGTTAATATGGGGGATCCAATAGGCTAGCATTGCAAAGCCAGCATTAGGAATAGTCTGAGAAGCAGATTTAGCCCTGTCATTCCTACCTGATGCCAGGAAAGCAGCTTCCAGTATGTCATTTGTTAGTGGACTTTTATCCTGGACGTTGAATCCATTCTTAAACCCTTCCTTACAGCATCAGTATGCCTCATTCTGGTGATGTATTAAACAAATAGTTCATTAGAAATGACAACTCATTCTCATGGTGTATTACTCAAAATGCAGTGCTGAGCCGGCAAAACAAGATCCAACACATGGGATCGGTTGATCTGAACATGAGAGAAGAAAAAATATACTGGGGACAGGATGCTCTGTGGCTCCAGCATTCTGGGTTCAGTACTAGAAACATCTGCAGCACCTCGCTACCTTCCATGTACTACAGTCTCCTGAAGATTCTTTGTATTTTTAAACTGTTTTGCCTCTAACACTAAATATTGGGAAAAACAAAAACAACCCCCTAACCATATTTTGCTCTCTCTCTCTCTTTTTCTCTCCACCACTCCACAGGCTCTGAAAATACTTCATCAGAAATTTCAGACCGGACAGACTCATAGTGGCTTTTGAGCCAGTGAGACTGAGGCTGCCAAAGCATGCTGGTGCCAAGCTGTCGGATGATGCACGTAGCCAGGCCAGTGGTGGTGCTCCTGTGCTTTCTGCTTTCTGCTGATGCTGAAAGTAAGCTTTACTTTTCAATGGTCTTGAGGTTTTAGCCATAATGAACAGTTTTGTTTTCAGCTAATAGTTGCTGAGGGCCTCTGAATAAGTCTCCTTTTCAGTAAATCTTAAAACTCTGTGAGATTCTCTGGCTCACAGCCAGTATTTGAACAGGTTTGTTTTTGTGACTCCCTTACCATTTTTCCTCTTAATGCCTCTTTTCTTAGTCATCTAACAGTTTCTACTGTTCTCTTTTTCTTTTCCTTTCTTTTTGCCAGTTAGTTGGTAGAGATAATACTAGTGAAATTATATAGGCAAAATGAAGCCTAACCTTGTTTACCAAATGGCAAAGATCAGTTCGTTCCATTAGGAACTTGTTTACTTCCTTGGATATTTCTTTTTAAGTTTAGTAAAATAAACAATAGACTGTTGAGTCCAATTAAAATTCCAGGCGCTTTGTAGCTGTCGCAGCAGCTGTTCTAATGTATTATTTCCGACAGCTGTCGTGGAGTACAGTATTCAAACAAATCAAGCAGAACTGACAACTTTGATCTGAGTGGGTAGTATAGGTACCTAGGTTCTGTGTATTGGACTCATTTTATGATACTGCAAGGTTTTGGTCAATTAGCTTACCAATTAATGAGAAGATAATATCTTCTTTTTAATTGGAAAATAATTAGGCCTACCTTGTTTACATGTGTTTGTTTTTCCCAGCTGTCCTGTGGCTTTTTGCAGAAATGTTATACCAACAAGAAAAGCCACTTGCCTGGACCTGTTGACAGGCTGGTTTACTACAAGCTGTTCAGTTCACTTGGTACAGCAGCCCTTTTCTCTTGGATTTTCTTAGGACTATTAAAACATCAGCATTCATGAACTCTCCACCCCCCCCACCCCCACCCCCATTTTAAAGTGGATTCTGATCTCCCTTACAACTATGAAAACACAAAGGGGCAACTCTGGTGAATTAGACAGAGTTACAAGAGAGTAAAAGTGGTGTGAGATCAGAATCGGACACTATTTTAGTGAGAATACATTCAGTTCTTGTTAAGGCTGTTACTAAACTCATTGTGGACTCCAAGTGCACTGAATTACATTGAGACAGCAGCTCTTAAAACATGGAAATGGAAAAAAATTATTAAGGCTCTGTTTTCTAAATATAGCTCCATGAAATTGAAATACATGAAAAAACAAGCATGCACAAAACATACATGTTTGTAGAGTACTGACAGTTGAGATTACAGTATTTGGGTCGTTTCCAGACTGTTAATGACCAGCTGGGATAGTTGTGTCTAAGGTGAAGCCAAGGACATTTTAAGACTTTAGCCAGCAAATAATTAACTGGGAAGTAGCTCAAGCACTAGACATTTCTGCTGTTTTAAAGCACCACCTATTTTAAAAGACAAAATCTATGCTCAGTGAACAACAGATTTTGGAATCTGGCATTGCTTTTCTGTGTAAGATGCCAGAGTACTGTACTTCTGGTGGAGCCGAAGTGAAATTTTGTGTGTGTTTATATTGCTTGTTCTTTACCAATCAGATAACAACAATTGGCAAAAGGACCGCTGCACTGTTCTTCTCTTTTATAAAGCTTATGAGAGAAGGGAATATACTCCATTGAGGACTAATGTAGGATTTACTTTCAGACAGGCTGTACTATAAAAGCACTTTAATAAGGATCTTAATAGTGCTTTGAGATTAGTTTTTCAAAATTATTGTGTTCCTCTCACATTTCTTTAATACTTAAAACAAAATGTGGCAGTAGGCTCTTAGGCATTGTTGTGGCAGGAGGTTGCTTTGTTAATAAGTATCTTTTATTAGCATGCAGCATCAGCATGCAGATTAAGGGTTGTAAAGTTGTGCTTTAGGATTAGGATGAACTTTTGTAGCAGTTATTGTTGATTAATCTAGGCTAGACACTAAGGAATGGTCGTGATGGGTAGAAAAGTGATGCAAAAATAAAGATTATTCACCTGTAACCAGAATTATTGCAGATGGTTTCTGCAGAGGTCAGGCACATCCCAAGAGTGGAAATCTGCAGAGGCCCTTTAAAGAAGATGCTTATCACGTGTTTAGTTTCTTTGATTTTTGCACACTGACTTATACCATATTGTTGTGTCGTTGCTCATTAATATTTTACTGTGATGGTATTGGATAGCAAATGTGTCCTGATTGCTTTCAAAATAAGAAAAAAATTTCATCATGTTTCCACAATTCCTTAAAAAAAAATCCACAAATCAGCCATAGGCCAGCTGAGTTCTATGACAGAGAAACTGACAGTTGATCCGCTACCCTTTCTGGAAGGTGTCCCTGTAGTTAACGGGCATTACCAGACAGAATTTCAGGGAACCAGGGCAGCCAGCCAAAGAGGGATAAATTAAGTTAACCACATCTTGGAGGGGTCGATAGCCTTAACATATCATCTACTATTATTATGCACTAAACTATTTATTCTCATTATTGTTGTTTGCCACTAGAAGAAAGAGAAAAAAATTGTATGTTTAGATCTATATTTAAAAGATTTAAAAACAGGAAAAATATATTTTTAATATCAGAAGGCTATAGGACATGTAGCTAAAATATCAGTATCAAACTAGAAATGGAATCATTACATCATTGAGAATTTGCTTCTCTAAGGGAAACTGAAATTCCTGAAACTAAACCCAACCATATGTATACTAGCCATGATTGTATCTTGGAGGGTCTGAGATGACATTCAAGAGTAATGAGTGGTTGGGTAATTGTATTAAACAAAATAATATTTTTGGTACATGTGTTTTAAACATTTCCCTTTATGATCAATAGGGGTAAAACTGAATTGGGCAGTATAGCTTATGTTTTTTTTATGGGGGAAATGCAGTTTCTAACCTGACCAATTTAAAATATTTAGTTTAGTTAACTAACAACATTCTAAAACCTTGCATGTTTCTTTAGCTTAATTTTCCTTTACTACTTTTGCTTTTAAATAAAATATTTACTTTTACTCCAAAGTGGAGTTGTGATACACTGAAAGGGAAATATGCTATGACTAATGAATGTAGAAAGTGGATAGATTTTTAGCAGTAGTGGGTGATCCTAAAAATGATCAGTTCATATATTCAAGCTTTTATGAGAAGAGACTTTGATCTGAGGTACCCTCTGCTGCCTGATTCCATTCTGGCTATAGATATAAGGTCTGCTCCTGCCAAGTGGTGAGTGCCCACATTTCCCAGTGACTTCAATGAAAACTGAGCGTGCTTGGTACTTCATTGTCCCCACAGTGAGACCAACTCTTTGCTACTTAATTGCTTCCTCTTCTCAGGCCTGCTGGAGCAAGACCATGCAGAAACAAGGGGGATAAAGGAGGGGAATTCAAAAAGTTAATGTAACATTTTGGTCATCTGAATATGTGGGTTCAAGTTTTGGCTGAAGGTTTAAGTCAGTTTTAATTTGATCTGAACGGCCCCTTGGTAAATGTTACTGAATTAATGAATGTTAGCTAGATGCTCTTAGAAGTGTGTGTCTTGTTTTTAGTGAGCTTTGACTGTCTAATCTGAAGAAAAAATCCCTGTATATGTGACTCTATAAATGTTGTTCCCCTTCCACTTAGTCCCTCTCCCTATACAGTTAAGACTGAGATTTTTGAGTTTCAAGCAGTTAATGTGCACAGACTTTAAAAGTGTGTGTGTGATTATATACATACAAACCAATGCAAGTACTATTCACGCACATTTTATTTAAATTCTTTCTAAATTACGAACAATAAAATATACATTCTTATTCTGAATGAAGGAATTTGGCTCCACTTAGTCCTGTAGTTAACATTACTAAATACACTGTCAGTTTAGGTGGGTGAGGTAATATCTTTCATTGGACTAACTTCTGTTGGTGAGAGAGACAAGATTTCGAGCTCTACAGAGCTCTTCGTCAGGTCTGGGAAAGGTACTCTGAGCATCACATCTAAATTCAAGGTGAAACAGATTGTTTATCATAAGTAGTTAGCGCATATTCTAAGAAACCATTCAAGTTAGAAACAACGAGGAGTCTTTGTGGCACCTTAGAGACTAACAAATTTATTGGGCATAAGCTTTCATGGGATATAACCCACTTCATCAGATGCATGGAGTGGAAAATACAGTAAGCAGTATAAATATCACAACACATGAAAAGATGGGAGTTGCCTTACCAAGCGGGGAAGAGGGGGGGTCAGTGCTAACGAGGCCAATTCAGTTAGGGTGGATGTGGCCCATTCCCAACAGTTGACAAGAAGGGGTGATATCAACAGAGGGAAAATTCCTTTTTGTAGTGCTAATGAGGCCAATTCAATCAAAGTGGATGTGGCCCATTCCCAACAGTTGACAAGAAGGTGTGAGTATCAACAGAATTATCATACAAAATTATTTTTTGTAGTGACCCAGCCACTCTGTCTTTATTCAAGCCTAATTTGATGGTGTCAAGTTTGCAAATTAATTCCAGTTCTGCAGTTTTTCGCTAAAGTCTTTTTCTGAAGTTTTTTTGTTGAAGAATTGCGACTTTTAAGTCTGTTATTGAGCGTCCAGGGAGATTGACATGCTCTCCTACTGGTATTTAAATGTTACAATTCTTGATGTCTGATTTGTGTCCATTTATTTTTTTGTGTAGAGACTGTCCGGGTTGGCTAGCGTACATGGCAGAGGGGCATTGTGGCACATGATGGTATATATCACATTGGTAGATGTGCAGGTGAACGAGCCCTTGATGGTGTGGCTGATGTGGTTGGGTTCTATGAAAGTGTTCCTTGAATAGATATGAGGACAAAGTTGGCAACAGGGTTTGTTGCAGGGATTGGTTCCTGGGTTAGTGTTTCTGTTGTGTAGTTGATGGTGAGTAATTGCTTCAGGTTGGGGGGCTGTCTGTAAGCAAGGACTGGCCTGTCTCCCAAGGTCTGTGAGAGTGAGGGATCATCCTTCCGGATAGGCTGTAGATCCTGGATGATGCGCTGGAGAGGCTTTAGTTGGGGGCTGAAGGTGATGGCTAGTGGCGTTCTGTTACTTTCTTTGTTGAGCCTGTCCTGTAGTAGGTGACTTCTGGGTACGCTTCTGGCTCTGTCAATCTGTTTCCTCACTTCCCCAGGTGGGTATTGTAGTTTTAAGAACTCCTGATAGAGAGCCTGTAGGTGTTTGTCTGTGTCTGAGGGATTGGAGCAAATGCGGTTGTATCAGAGGGCTTGGTTGTAGACAATGGATCATGTGATGTGGTCTGGATAAAAGCTGGAGGAATGTAGGTATAGCGGTCAGTAGGTTTCTGGTATAGGGTGGTGTTTATGTGACCATCGCTTATTTGTACTGTAATGTCCAGGAAGTGAATCTCTTGTGTGGACTGGTCCAAGCTGAGGTTGATGGTGGGGTGGAAATTGTTGAAATCCAGGTGGAATTCCTCAAGGGCTTCTTTTCCATGGGTCCAGATGATGATGTCATCAATGTAGCGCAAGTAGAGTAGGGGCATTAGGGGACGAGAACTGAGGAAGCATCGTTCTAAGTCAGCCATAAAAATGTTGGCATACTGTGTGGCCATGCGGGTACCCATAGCAGTGCCGCTGACTTGAAGGTATAAATCGTTCCCAAATCTGAAATGGTGGGTGAGGACAAAGTCACAAAGCTCAGCCACCAGGTTTGCCATGACATTATCGGGGATATTGTTCCTGATGGCTTGTAGTCCATCTTTTTGTGGAATGTTGGTGTAAAGAGCTTCTACATCCATAGTGGCTAGGATGGTGTTTTCTGGAGGATCACCAATAGAGTGTAGTTTCCTCAGGAAGTCAGTGGTGTCTCAAAGATAGCAGGGAGTGCTGGTAGCATAGGGCCTGAGGAGGGAGTCTACATAGCCAGACAAACCTGCTGTCAGGGTGCCAATGCCTGAGAAGATGGGGCGTCTAGGATTCCCAGGTTCATGGATCTTGGGTAGCAGATAGAATACCCCTGGTCGGGGCTCTAGGAGTGTGTCTGTGTAGATTTGTTCCAGTGCTTCTTCAGGGAGTTTCTTGAGCAGATGGTGCAGTTTCTTTTGGTACTTCTCAGTGGGATCAGAGGGTAATGGCCTGTAGACTATGGTGTCAGAGAGTTGCCTAGCAGCCTCTCGTTCATACTCCAACCTATTCATGATGACTACAGCACCTCGTTTATCAGCCTTTTTTATTATAAAGTCAGAGTTGTTTCTGAGGCTGTGGATGGCTTTGGGTTCTGCATGGCTGAGGTTATGGGGCAAGTGATGCTGCTTTTCCAAATTTCAGCTCGTGCACATGGGCAGAAGCACTCTATGTAGAAGTCCAGTCTGTTGTTTCGACCATCCGGAGGAGTCCATGCAGAATTCTTCATCTTGAAGTGTTAGTAGGAAGGTTTCTGTGGGTTAGTGTGCTGTTCAGTGGTGTGGTGGAAATATTCCTTGAGTCGGAGACGGCGAAAGTAGGATTCCAGTTCACCGCAGAACTGTATCATGTTCATGGGGGGTGGTGGGGCAGAAAGAGAGGCCCCGAGATAGGACAGACTCTTCTGCTGGGCTAAAAGTAGAGTGATATAGTGGCCTGTTAACACCTCTGCAGTCATAGGACAAAAAGAGGTTTGTATCAGAGGGGTAGCCATGTTAATCTGTATCCACAAAGACAATGAGGAGTCCGGTGGCACCTTAAAGAGTAACAGATTTATTTGGGCATAAGCTTTCATGGGTAAAAACCCACGGGTTTTTTACCCACAAAAGCTTACGTCCAAATTTTTTACCCACGAAAGCTTATGTCCAAATAAATCTGTTAGTCTTTAAGGTGCCACCAAACTCCTCGTTGTTTTTGAGGTTTGTTTGTTACAGATTGTTGTAATATGCCACAAATTGAATGTGTCTGTTCAGTCCATGATTTTTAGCATCTAGCAGAGTTATGAATTTAAGCTCCCTGGCTCATCTTTTGAAAGTGTTGAGCAGGTTTCCTTTGTGGATGAGGACTGGTAGGTGAGATAGAGAGTGGTGACTGTGAAAAGTCCTCATCCACAGGTGATGGAGTTTTTGTCTTTTATCACTTTGCTGTGTGAATTCATTCGAAAGCTTAGTGATTGTCTTGTTTCACCCACATAGTTGTTATTGGGGCATTTAGTGCACTGGAGGGGGTACGTCACATGTCATGATAGGTATGTGTAGGACCCCTGGGTCTTGAAAGGTGTGTTGTGGGGGGGTATTGATCATTGTAGGAGTGGGGGTACCTCTGCTGGTTTTGCAGCTGTTGTTCTGGCAGGTTCTGGTGCTGCTTTGAGTTGGTGTATCCTGGTCTATGGGGAGGTTGGAGTGTTGTTTGAAGGCCAGAAGTGGGGATTCAAAAAGATTGTTTCTCATGATGAGGTTGGAGTGTTGTTTGAAGGCCAGAAGTGGGGATTCAAGAAAGATTTCTTTCATGATGGTGTCCTCATCGAGTATGGATTGTAGTTGTTTGAAGATATCCCGTATGGGTTCCAGCATGGGGTGGCAGGTGACAACTAGGGGGGGTGCAGTTAGAAAGGGTTTTATTTCTGTGGAAGCAGGTTCTCATGGAGTATTTGGGTGCCCCATACCATGATACAATCTACTTCTTTCATGGAGTGTTTTTGTTTGATAAAAGTAGTTTTAAGTTTGGTAAGGTGTCTATTCCAGACTTTCTCCATGGAGCATATTCTGTGGTATCTGAGTTCCTAGCTGTAGATAACAGATTTTTTGGAGTCTTTTAGGTGGTTATTGTATCTATCAAGGAAGGTGTGGTGATCCGTGGATTTCTTGTGTATGGTTGTCTGTAGAGTTCCGTTGCTGAATCTGATTGTGGTGTCTAGGAAGTTGATGCTAGTGTGGAAGTGTTCTAGAGAGAGTTTAACAGATGGGTGGTGGTTGTTAAGTTGAAGCAGAAATCTCTGAGGCAGCTTAAGTCCAGAAGATGAAAACATCATCTATGTATCTGAGGTTTATCATTGGTTTTGTGGTGAATTTGTCCAGAATTTATTCTTCAAGGTGGCCCACGAAGAGGTTGGCATATTGGGGAGCCATCCTAGTACCGATGGCTGTTCTCATGGTTTAGACAAAGTGTTTGTTGTTGAATGTAAAATTGTCATGGCTGAGGATGAAACGGATGAGTTTGGCGATGTGTTTGGGGTAGATATCTGAGTGTTGTCCATTGTCTTGTAAATATTTGAGGCAAGCAGCTATGCTGTCATGGTGAGGTATGTTGGTGTATGGGGAAGTGACATCCCTGGTGTTCTGAGGGAGGTTGTTATTGCTGTGGAGTTTGTGGAGGAAGTCAGTTGTGTCCTGGAGTAAGCTGGCCCTTTGGGTGGCAAGTGGTTTGAGGATGGTTTCTATGAGTCCTGATATTACTTCAGTAAGAGTGCTGTGGCCAGATATGATGGGGTTGTGTATCTTGGGAAGCATGTAGAAGATCCCTGAGGTGGGTTCATGGGGGATGAGTTTACAGAACTTGTCTTGGAGTTGTTCGGGGAAGGATTTGCTGATATCTTTAAGTTCCTACACTGCATATAGCTTACATTTCTGCAGTTCCATCAAAATGAAATAAAAGCATTTTATGGGAACTGTACTACCCTATCAGTTCACCTTCAGGTCTTTTTTGGGGGGAGAGGCATTTCCCCTCCTTGTTTAGTTGCGTTTATTTCTCTTCTGATCCTGTGTGCAACTAACAAGAAGCCCCAGGGGCATTTGTGGACCAGGTCGGGAGCAACACTGAACAGACTCAGAATCACTGAGCCCTGTTCTATGCCCACATGTCTCCAGGAAGCAGTGTCTGACCGTTCTGCCTTTAGCCCCAGTGCTCCTCCTCCTGGCTTAGTGGAGGAGTTGGAGGGATGACTACCTGATGTGCTGCTAATCCTCTTCTTTGGGCTAAGGTAATGGGGGTGAGACTGCCTGCATTGCTGCCTGCAGCTGCTATTACTCTTCTTTCCCTAGCCTTTGGAAGGGCCTACCTCTGTTGCTGCCCCATGTGAGGGTTTCTCAGAATCACAGACAATTGGAGAAGGACCCACACTACAGCTGGTCACTCACTTGTCCTGTGAAGGAGTCCTGTGTGGGGGTAGGTGGGTGCACTTGCCCTCTTTGCTCTTCTTTACCATTACCCAACACAGGGGCCTGAGGAGTGCAAAGGGAGTCCCATAATTCCTTCTCCTATTGGTTTCAGTGTTGCAAGGCCTTGTGGAGAAATCAATGGAGTGGACAGGAATGGGGATCCCTCTTCTTTCCCTCCTGCTAGCTCTGGTGTTCTCCCTATTCCCAATGAGGGTTCTAAGAGTGAAAGAGGCTTCTGCCCTGGTCTGGCAAGGGGGTGTTGGAGGGTCTCCAGCCCTGTTCCTTCCCCTTAGTCCTTTGAAGGTGTTTAAGGGGGAAGAACTTTGTTTTATTTGTCCCCTGCCCCAGGGAAGGGTCCAGTGGGCAATTCTACTTTGGCTTTGTTGCACCCCACCTCTTTCCTATTCATCTTTCACTAGGTTCTGTTGCAAGGCCAAGGGGGTGAGAAGGGGAGAAAACTGGCCTGATCTTGCTACTCCCTATGTCTCTCTTCCAGCTCTGTGCATGATACAATGGGGTGAGGGAAAGGTACCCTTCCCAGCTTTGTATGGCGGTTCAGCGTGTGGGGCCTGGTCTATGCTACAGAATTAAGTCGAAGGAAGCTGCTTTAAGTCGACCTGTTAATGTGTGTGTCTACACTACTGGGTCCTTTACGTCGACCTAAGTCACCTCTGATGTCGACTTCTGTAATTCCCCTCTGCAAGAGGCATAGCACTTAGTTCGATTTTCATAACCCCCCGGCGAGGTAGTGCAGATGCAGCATTGTGTTTTTCGACTTAATGGCCTCCAGGTGGCATCCCACAATGCTTATCTGCGACCGCTCTGGAGATCATTCTCAACTCTGCTGCACTGCAGCCAGGTACACAGGAAACATGCCCTCCCCTGCTAAAACCCTGGGAACTTTTGAATTCCCATTTCTTGTTTGATCAGCATTGGGAGCATGCCAGTTTGAGCACAGCTGATCATGGAGACTACACGCCCCAAATGTGCTCCAGCCTGGTCTGCACAGGAGATGGGGGATCTCATAGCTGTGTGGGGAGAAAAGTCTGTGCAGGCAGAGCTCCGATCCAGCAGAAGAAGTGCTGACATCTATGCAAAAATCACTCGTGGACTGCGGGAGAAGGGCTACATGAGGGACACACAGCAGTGCTGTGTGAAAATAAAAGAACTTCGCCAAGTGTACCAGAAGGCAAGGGAATTGAACAGTTGTTCTGGTGCTGAACCCCACACATGTCAGTTCGACAACAAGCTGCGTGCTATTCTTGGGGGTGAACCTACCAGCACCCCCACAAGGAACATGGACACCTCACAGGTGTGTGAGTCTAGGGACAACAAGGAGGATTATATGTTGGATGAGAAAGAGGAGGAGAAGGATAATGGGAGACAGGCGAGCGGTGGATCCATTCTCCCCAAGAGCCAGGAAATATTTTTAACTCTGGAGCCCTGTGGGTCACAGGACAACACGGTGGCCGACCGTGATGCCAGGGAAGGCACATCTGGTGAGTATACAGTGAAAATGAAAGTCTAGTTAAACTTCAGCGGGCACACACATTCAGTGGTATTGCATGTTTACTGTGAAGAAAAAGCGAGCTGCTGTTGTTCTCTGCTTACAATAGGCCGCTCCAGCCATGCAGAGAGTGGCCCCCAGAAGAGACTGTTTATGTGGACTGGGATAGCCCAAGAATCCTCCATGGATATCTCTAGGAAACTTTCATGGAGGTGCTGTGCAAACCTTTGCAGAAGGTTTCTGGGCAGGGTAGTCTATTTCTTCCACCATGGTAGGACACTTTCCCACGCAACTCCTGAATTAATTCTGCTGGCATCATTGCAGTACACAGCGTAGCAGCATAAAGACCAGGTCTATACCCAGACGCTTGCAGCATCTCCTTCCTTTCCGCCTCTGTTAACCTCAGGAGACTGATATCACATAGGGTCAGCTAGGGGAAACAGATGAAGTTCTCATTAAAAGTGCTCTTACACAGAAAAAAAGGGCATGTAGACCCACCACACCCACCCACGTTCTGGAACACCGAACCATGCGGCTGCTAATGTGCCTTTATTGTGCTCAGCATGGGTCAGCAAGTAGTTTAAATGGCTGATAAGGGACTGGGGCCACACATGAGAGATTCTGCAATTTGGGAGTGAAAACGTTCGCCTTCGCCCCGTTCGTAAATAGCTTCCCCTGGTGCTATGGGGAAGGGCCATTGTTCGACTAGCTACCTGTGCTCCTGACATGAGCCTGCCTTAAACTTCATTAAAAGTGTGGTCTACTCACCATGGAGGTCTACTCACCATGGCTGGAGCACCAAGGAGGCACAGTGAACGGTTATGGATTCTGATTGTTATGGCTTGCACCTAGTGTAATAAGGGGTTTTTTTAAATGAAAATGGCCTTGCTATGGAAACATTTTATTCATATACAATGGCTCCTTTATTTTTTCCCCTGACTGGCAGCTGGAAGCGTGTCCTTCGGCAGGTCATCAACACCTGAAAGCAGACTTTCGGTGATTAGAAGGAGGCGAAATAGAACATGGGAGGACATGTTCACCGAGGTAATGAATGCCTTCGGGACAACTGACACAGAGCTGAGAGCGTGGAGGATTTCACAGTCTGAGGAGTTAGACGTGGACATGGAGAGTGGAATGAGAGTGTGCGGCACAGGATGAGATGCTTCCGATTATGAGGGAACAAGCAGATATGTTGAGGCGTCTGGTTGAACTGTAGCAACAGAAGCAGGAGGGTAGAGTCCCTCGGCATACCCTGGTGGACAGCCAGCCAGCATCGCCTGGTGCAGAATCACCCTTCCCCAAGCGGTCCATGAGGTGTGGGCGAAAAGTCCATTATCCCTTTAGCTTAACTCGGGGGAGGGGGCGGGGTACAAGGAACAGAAGGCGTCCATTCACAGACCTTTCATGGTCTGGAACGCGGTGTTACGTTACACAGCTGAAAATGTTTCTCCCATTCCAACTTTATAACCCCTTTCCCCCAAGATTACATTTTCTTTCTATTCTCCCTCTGTACTTACGTTTGTTAAATAAAGTAAATGGATTTGAGAAATAAATGTTCTTTATTGAGTAGAAGCAGTGGGCTTGGGTCAGGGGTTGGCTTTACAGGGACAGTGATACAAGCCAGGTGAATGTTTGGGAAAGCATAATGCAGACAAGCAGCTCACATTACTGTGACTCATTATTGAAATGGCTTTTCAAAGCCTCGCGGATACGTAGGCCCCTTGCTGTGCTCTTCTTATTGCCCTGGTGTCTGGCTGCTCAAAAATGGCTGCCATGCGATCTGCCTCAACTGCCCACCCATGTGGAAAATTTCCCCCCTTTTTTCCACAGATATTATGGAGCACACAACAGGCAGTTATAAACATGGGGCTGTTCTCCTCACTAAGGTCCACCCTTGTTAGTAGACTTCTCCAGGGCCCTTTCAAATGACCGAAGGCACATTCAACCACTATTCTGCACTTGCTGAGCCTATAGCGGAACCGTTCCTTACTGCTGTCCAGACGGCCAATGTATAGTTTCATGAGCCATGGGAGCAAGAGGTAGGCTGGGTCCCCCAGGGTAACTATAGGCATCTCAACATCATCAATGTTCATTTTGTGATCTGGAAAGAAAGTCCCGGATTGCAGATTTTTGAACAGACCCAAGTTCCTAAAGATGTGCGTGTTATGAACCATTCCCAACCATCCTACACTGATGTCTGTGAAATGCCACTTGTGATCCACCAGCACTTGCAACACCATTGGAAAGTATCCCTTTCAGTTAATGTACTCTTTGGCAAGGTGGTCTGGTGCCAAGATGGGGATATGCCATCTATCGCCCCACCACATATCCCATCCCATATCCTATCGCCCCATGGGAATCCCATCACGGCAAAACTGTCCTGCACATTTCCTTGGTAGCAGAAATCGATTAATGGCCCTGCACACTTGGAGCACAGCAGCTCCCGTGGTTGATTTACCTGCTCCAAATTGGTTCCCCACTGACCGGTAACTGTCTGGTGTTGCAAGCTTCCAAATGGCGATCACCACTTGCTTCTCCACTGTCAGAGCAGCTCTCATTTTTGTGTTGCTGAACTGAAGACCAGGGGAAAGCTCTGTACAAAGTTACTGGAAGGTGGTCTTCCGCATTCGAAAGTTCTGCAGCCACTGCTCGTCATCCCATACCTGCAAAATGATGCGGTCCCACCAGACAGTGTTTGTTTCACGGGACCAGAAATGGTGCTCAACAGAGTGCAGCTGCTTTGTGAGTGCCATCAGCAACTGTGAATTGTTTTTTTCAATGGCTTGCAGCAGGGCTGTTTGCAGGACATAGCTATGTTCTGTGTAGCGGATCCTACTTAGGCTCTGGAAATACTGCAGGAGAAGGCGTGAGGTGTTTGAGATGCTCACAGCAAGAGTGCACAGCTGAGCAGGCTCCATGCTTCTAGGGTTATGGCATACGCGCAGTGGTTTTAAGGCGCGAAAACCACTGGGTTGTTTGCTGTTGATGTGAGGGAGGAAGCACAGTGCATCATGGGATGCCGACACAATGTTCCCATTCTCCCTGTGACAATGTTTTAGTCCCATGAGGCATTGCACAAACTTCCCAAAACACGCTGGGGCAATTTGCACTTTGGGATAGCTACCCATTGTGCACTGATTTGTACATCAGTGCAGGCACTGCTGGTGAGGACGCACTCCATCGAGATAATGAGCATGGTGTGACCATGCATAATCGACTTCATTAATTCAGGGACTCAAGGTTAAATTATATAAATTTTGTAGTGTAGACAAGCCCTGGGAGAACAATGTCCTCCTTCCCTTCTCTGGCTCTATGAAGGGGTTCTGAGCTGCTCCTATTCCGCTCCCACAGCAATTCAGATGGGGGAGGGAACACCACTAGCCACGTCTCTGCCCTTCTCCAAGGCTGCTGCAAACCCCTAGCAGTAGCAACTCACTTTTTCAATGTGACAATCAAACACACTGTTGGAAAGTCTGGGGAAGAAAATGCACAAGAATACCCTCAGAGACATGCACAATACCAAATGTGCTATTGTATGAGATTATGGTATGACACTGGCCATCAACTCAGAAGTGAAACTGGCTGCCCCTGTATGAATAAAGTAAATAAACTGGGTGGAAAAAGAAAGCTATGTTTTCCTCTAATCTCTTTCATTTATAGTAATCTCAGGTGTTACTTATAACAACGATAGCTAAGAAAAACCTCAGACAAGTGTGATTTTTGAGTTGATAGTGTCCCTTTAGGTTTAGAGTTTGACAATTCTCTCCCTAGAAAAAGATGTATTGTAGCAGTTTGTTCAATTGCTAGGAAAACAAAATAGTAAATCTAGCTCTCCTCGTTCAGAAAGGGGACTGTGCAGGTTCATCATGTTTCTCAATGGCCACTTTGTTCTAGTTTTCATTGTGCAGATGGAGGTTAGATTAAAAGAGAACCTTGTATTTTTCCACTAAGACATTAGTAACATCAAATTATTTGTAAGGAGAAAAAAAATTTCAGCTATTTCTATGACCGTATAGTACTGCTGTTGTTTTTCTGTCACTTTCTGAATTAATTGAGCCCCCAGCAGAGCAGTAACTACCAAAAACACGTGTGTTTCAAAAACACTGTGTGTTTTTTTGAACAATGGAATATATTTCAAATACTCCTTTTTAAACAAAGGAATATGGTATTCTATTATCTCTTTCTGACATCTGTAATGATGAGGTGTCAGGGTAAGCACTGAGCTAGAGGAAAGGAGGTACATATAAAATATCTGTAACTGGTCTCTCGGAAGTCTAGTTTTAAAAATTTAAGGGGGCTGTCGGTGTTGTACTGTACTGTACTTGTATGGTAGCATTAAATATCCTCTACAAATGTTGTCCCCACATTATTTCCTAGTGATTTTTATCAAATTACTACAAATTCCTTCCCCTTCCCCGCCACGCCCACCCAGAAGAAGATGAAGAAAAAAAACCTGGCAGCTCTCCTGCTGAATTAGTCAGTTTTGTGATAGATATGGCAATTTCTTGCATATTACCGGGAGACTTTACATAATGAATTTTAAGTATCTTTGGGGTCAGTTGTATTGAATGCAGTTTATATATGATTGTGGGCCAGGAATTGAGTGTAATTACATGGGGGAGAGTAAGCACAGCTCCTCCAGGAACTAGGAACAGTGGAAGTTGATTATGCAAATTCATTCAGGTTGTAACACCTCCAGAGAAGTACCAGCACATGGAGTGGCTCATATATACTATTTCAAATTGGATCCTCTGGAGACTAACAAAGAAAGGACTTTTGAGTAAATAGCCTGAGTTTAAATTGACTCAGGGCCCTCTTTTGGATCCAACAAATACACAGGACCTTCTGTCCGGTGGGGGGAAGGAAGGAGCAATCCTTGTGGAAAGGTTAGAAGGACTTGACCTACTGTGGCCCCATAAGACTGATGGATATAGAAACAATTATTGTTTTTAATATCTTTCCTCTGTAATGCTTTCACTTTAAGAATAAATGTGCTTGCTTATAAAGAGCTGTGTGATAACTTGTAACTGCTAGCAGTTACACTGTTCCTAGCCTTCAAAGAGAAAGCAAAGCGCAGACACTGGCCTTGGTTAGGCAGACTGACTTGCTGGAATATCACAGTATAGGCAGGGAATTGTGCAACCTGGAAAAATCCCTGTCAGGAGGTCTCTGCCCAAAAAGAGGAGAGGGCTGGGAGCCAAAAACGTTTAAGGGGGTGCCCTTGGTGGACCATGTAGGGGGAATACAGGTGCAGTTACTTTGAACTGTGACAAGTTTGTCTTAATTCCTTTCATTCGTCCTTGGCAGCCTGGGTTTTGTTCTCTCTTCTGAGACAACCAAGGGGGGATATGATTGAGGTCTATGAAGTCATAACTGGTGTGGAGAAAGTAAATAAGGAAGTGTTACTTACTCCTTTTCATAACACAAGAAGTAGGGATCACCAAATGAAATTACTAGGCAGCAGGTTTAAAACAAACAAAACAAAGCATTTTTTCACACAACATACAATCAACCTGTGGAACTCTTTGTCGGAGGATGCTGTGAAGTTGAAGACTATAACAGAGTTAACAAAAGAACTAGATAAGTTCATGGAGGATAGATCCATCAATGGCTATTAGCCAGGATGGGCAGGGATGGTGTCCCTAGCCTCTGTTTGCCAGAAGCTGGGAATGAGTGACAGGGGATGGATCACTTGATGATTACCTGTTCATTCCCTCTGGGGCACCTGGCACTGGCCACTGTTGGAAGACAGGATACTGGGCTAGATGGACCTTTGGTCTGACCCAATATGGCCGTTCTTATGTTCTTATGACTTTGCTCATCCCCTCTGTGTTGAGATAGCTCAGTGTAGCTTGCAAGGCACACTCCTCATTCCATCCTGGAAGCACAGTGGAAGCAACAACAGGAGATAGTAAAAAGAACAGACAAGCAGAAACATTAATAGCAAATGCTCATTTTGTAGTAAATTTACTCCTTCCCCCAATTTTGGTGCTCTTATTCTGCACAGTATGCAAGTTCTCACACCTTTGTTCCCAAAGTTGGTTCCTAATGGATATGCCATCAGTTGGCATCATGCAACAACTCGAGAACTGTTTTACGTCTTGAGTAGACTAGCATTTAGAAGTGTTAGCTAACATGTTGCTAGCTAACACATTTTAACAGCCTAATGCAGACAAAACAGTGCTCTTAACATGTGTTAAACTGGTGGAGTTGAAGACCAGGCCAAATCCTAGTCTAGACAAGGCCTTAAAGTAAGGATGCTGGCAATCCAATTACAAGGAGAATACTGTTCCATCTACATTTCTCACTGAGTTTGTCTGTGGGATTTTCTTTATGAAATAGCACTTACTTTTTTTTTTTATTAAACATTCACACTCCTGAGACAAAAGCATTGAAGTTCTGTTTCAAGATGAGGCACATTGATACAATACTCATAGAGCAATTTGACTCTAACAGTTTCTCTTCACTTAGAAATTTACCAGAAGAAATTTTCTGGAATAGTAAATGTTCTGGAGTAATTTTGGTGGACACTCAGGTCTAATACTGAAATAACTATTCTGGAATAGCTATTTTGGTAAACTCTCAAGTGTAGACAAGCTCTAAATAGAAATCCTTTTCATTGTTTTTTTGGGTAACTAGAACATTGTGATACTGAACCTTGACTGCAAGGAGATTATAGCAGTTATTGCTGATAACAAGCAATAACAAGTACTGTAAAATCCAAAAATAAAATCTTACCATTTTTAAATAGTTCATATCTTTTTCAAGATCATCTGTCTTCAACTTTCAGTCTTGATATCATCCACAGTATGTCAAACGCAGCTCTTTGTTTACAGTGCTATTTCTCTGAACATTGGAGACAAAAGTGTGGTGCTGGAAATTAGTTTTAATATGGAGTGCTCTTTCTATTTTCGGGGGGGGGAACAGCTTTAAATTTTGCTTTTATACTTTAAAAATAATGTAGATGCTTTTTACAGTTCAACCCTAGGAAATTTTTCACTTGATTTTATGAAAATTGCTATATAGTATTGTGACAGTAATTTTATATTGTAGTTGTTAAAATTGACATTAAAATGCCTCAAGTAAAGCACTTGTATTATCAGTTTTCAAAAAAGTTTTCTTTTCAGTCAGAAATGGAACAAGAATGAAACCATTCTTTCACACTGCTCTACAAAGTGAGGGCCTTGGAATGCATATGAAGTTCAGGACAGGAAAATCATGGGAAATGAAAATGGTATGCTGATTGTTCTAAACGCAGTGACTCAGTCATGGAAACAATGGAGAATTCAAGGGGTTGTGTAAGCCAAGACTTGTCAAACAGTTATTTTATCATGACTTTCAAAGTAAATTTGAATTACATAGTTCAGTCATCCTGATAAGATTCCTAGGGTGGACATATTTACTAAAGTACCTGACGTAAACTTCCTGCTACTGATAGCTAGATCTACCACTGAGATATCCAGTTGTAAGGCTTCCAGTAGGGTATCACTCATCCATGGCAATACACATAATGGTAATTAGCTTACAGTACCACGTTAAAAATTCGCTAACATTACCTCCCACTTAACTTTTTTATAATATTAACTCTAAATTCATTTCATATAATTTAGAAAGATGTATTTTACTTGGAGAGGAGAATTTACCCTTTTTTTTTCAGTGCATAGGCCAACCACTGACAGAAGTTAGAAAAAAACCTTCCATTTCGGTAGATTATTCCACAGTCATCCAATATGGGTTTCTTGCATCTTTCTATGAAGCATCTGTTGCTGGCCATTGACAGAGACATAGTACTGACTGACCACTAATCAGATGATGCAGTTCTGTGGTGACCTAGAATCCTATTTTCGACGCCTCCGACTCAAGGAATATTTCCAACACACCTCTGAACAACATACTAACACACAGAGGGCTTCCTACCAAGACTACAAAAAGAAGGATTCTGGGTGGACTCCTCCTGAAGGTCGAAACAACAGACTGGACTTCTACAGAGTGCTTCCGCCAACGTGCGCGGGCTGAAATTGTGGAAAAGCAGCATCACTTGCCCTACAACCTCAGCTGTGCAGAACACAATGCCATCCACAGCCTCAGAAACAACTCTGACATCATAATCAAAAAGGCTGACAAAGGAGGTGCTGTAGTCATCATGAATAGGTCGGAATATGAACAAGAGGCTGCTAGGCAGCTCTCCAACACTACTTTCTACAAGCCATTACCCTCTGATCCCACTGAGGGCTACCAAAAGAAACTACAGCATTTGCTCAAGAAACTCCCTGAAAAAGCACAAGAACAAATCCGCACAGACACACCCTTGGAACCCCGACCTGGGGTATTCTATCTGCTACCCAAGATCCATAAACCTGGAAATCCTGGGTGCCCCATCATCTCAGGCATTGGCACCCTGACAGCAGGATTGTCTGGCTATGTAGACTCCCTCCTCAGGCCCTATGCTACCAGCACTCCCAGCTATCTTCGAGACACCACTGACTTCCTGAGGAAACTACAATCCATTGGTGATCTTCCTGAAAACACCATCCTGGCCACTATGGATGTAGAAGCCCTCTACACCAACATTCCACACAAAGATGGACTACAAGCCATCAGGAACACTATCCCGGATAGTGTCACGGCAAACCTGGTGGCTGAACCTTATGACTTTGTCCTCACCCATAACTATTTCACATTTGGGGACAATGTATACCTTCAAATCAGCTGCACTGCTATGGGTACCCGCATGGCCCCACAGTATGTCAACCTTTTTTTGGCTGACTTAGAACAACGCTTCCTCAGCTCTCGTCCCCTAATGCCCCTACTCTGCTTGCGCTACATTGATGACATCTTCATCATCTGGACCCATGGAAAAGAAGCCCTTGAGGAATTCCACCATGATTTCAACAATTTCCATCCCACCATCAACCTCAGCCTGGACCAGTCCACACAAGAGATCCACTTCCTGGACACTATGGTGCTAATAAGCGATGGCCACATAAACACCACCCTATACTGGAAACCTACTGACCGCTATTCCTACCTACATGCCTCCAGCTTTCATCCAGACCACACCACACGATCCATTGTCTACAGTCAAGCTCTACGATACAACCGAATTTGCTCCAACCCCCTCAGACAGAGGCAAACACCTACAAAATCTCTATCAAGCATTCTTACAACTACAATACCCACCTGCTGAAGTGAAGAAACAAATTGACAGAGCCAGAAGAGTACCCAGAAGTCACCTACTACAGGACAGGCCCAACAAAGAAAATAACAGAACACCACTAGCCATCACTAAAACCTCTCCAACGCATCATCAAGGATCTACAACCTATCCTGAAGGACGACCCATCACTCTCACAGATCTTGGAAGACAGGCCAGTCCTTGCTTACAGACAGCCCCCCAACCTGAAGCAAATACTCACCAGCAACCACACACCACACAACAGAACCACTAACCCAGGAACCTATCCTTGCAACAAAGCCCCTTGCCAACTGTGTGCACATATCTATTCAGGGGACACCATCACAGGGCCTAATCACATCAGCCACACCATCAGAGGCTCGTTCACCTGCACATCTACCAATGTGATATATGCCATCATGTGCCAGCAATGCGCCTCTGCCATGTACATTGGTCAAACTGGACAGTCTATACGTAAAAGAATAAATGGACACAAATCAGACGTCAAGAATTATAACATTCAAAAACCAGTTGGAGAACACTTCAATCTCTCTGGTCACTCGATTACAGACCTAAAAGTGGCAATACTTCCACAAAAAAACTTCAAAAACAGACTCCGAGAGACTGCTGAATTGGAATTAATTTGCAAACTGGATACAATTAAATTAGGCTTGAATAGAGACTGGGAGTGGATGGGTCATTACACAAAGTAAAACTATTTCCCCATGTTTATCCCCATCCCCACTCCCACGCCCCACTGTTCCTCAGATGTTCTTGTCAACTGCTGGAAATGGCCCACTTTGATTATCACTGCAAAAGGTTTCCCCCCCCCCCGCTCTCCTTCTGGTAATAACTCACCTTAAGTGATCACTCTCTTGTTAGAGTGTGTATGGTAACACCCATTGTTTAATGTTCTCTGTGTATATAAATCTCCCCACTGTATTTTCCACTGAATGCATCCGATGAAGTGAGCTGTAGCTCACGAAAGCTTATGCTCAAATAAATTTGTTAGTCTCTAAAGTGCCACAAGTACTCCTTTTCTTTTTGCGAATACAGACTAACATGGCTGCTACTCTGAAACCTGTCTGTAGTATGTTGCTCAAGAATTACATTTCTTTATAACAGACGTAAAATTACTAGTGTGTGAATAAAAGTGTTTCTGCTGAAGCAGTTTGGTGGGTTGGGGAAGCAACATAAAGATTCCAGGCAATCTTAGCGAACACCAGGGTATATGAAACAATTAGGAAGATCACTGCCCAGTTTTGGCCTGCCCTGAACAGTTAAAGGAATTATATGACAGTGACTGACATAATAGGACCTCATTGTAGTAAGTACAGGTTTCAGAGTAGCAGCCGTGTCAGTCTGTATTTGCAAAAAGAAAAGGAGTACTTGTGGCACCTTAGAGACTAACCAATTTATTTGAGCATAAGCTTTCGTGAGCTACAGCTCACTTCATCCGTGAGTAGCTGTAGCTGTAGCTCACGAAAGCTTATGATCAAATAAATTGGTTAGTCTCTAAGGTGCCACAAGTACTCCTTTTCTTATTGTAGTAAGTAGTATCTGTTTGGAGACATATTCATCAGTTAAGTGACACTTGGAGAATGCTGATCTTCCTCAGTGTTCCGCCTTTTAAAATTTTCTGAACATACACAAAACTTTAAGATTTTCCACTAGGTTCATCCAACTACTGCCTGGATTAAGCAGGTGTAATATCCACAGAAGTCTGTGATCCAAAATCAGTGGTAATATGAATGGTAGAGTAAATTGTATCTCAATTTTAGGTTAATAATTTGGGTGTAAGTAGCAAAGTAATATAAAGCCCCAATTTGTTATTCAGTGGGTGTGCAAAAGACTGTAATTTACATAAGAATAGGTGTAAGGGTATCATAGGCAAGTTTAAAATATAGTAGGCCTTCTCTACTTTAACATTTAATCTGAATTAGAAAAAGAATTCAGGCGTATTCACATGGAATGAAAATTGGTTGATGGACCATAAACAAAGGTTAACAATTAAACAGCAGTGTATTGAGGGAGGCTCCAATATATTGTCACACATGGATGGGTGATAGACTCTGTGTTTTCAGTATCTTCATTAATGAGTTCTTTTTGCAGGGATTAAAACAACACAGAAATAAAATGAGAGGATAATGCTAAATAATGTGGTGTTGACTCTGTACAATCTACCTATCTTGTGCACATCACCTGTAGTAAATGCTGATGATAGAGAACTAATATCTGTCTCTCTAGAGCTTGAAAATATCAATAGTCAATAAGAAAATAAGTATAACTTTGTAAAATGCAAGATAATAAATCGGGGGGAAAATAATTAAAATCTCCAATCACAAAGTGAGATGGAATACCACATATGGAAAACAGTAATTTCAAAAGTTTAAAAAAGTTCTGGCGAGTATTGGCAGGCAACAAATTAGATATGGATTTACAATATAACAGTATATTTTTGCATGCATATACAGAAGCCTCACCATGTACACCAGCAAGCTGATAGAAAGTCATGTTATGCTAATGGTGAGTCCACACCTGGATGAATGCACTATAAGGTGGGTAGAAAGTTGGCTAGATTGTCGGGCTCAAAGGGTAGTGATCAATGGCTCCATGTCTAGTTGGCAGCCGGTGTCAAGTGGAGTGCCCCAGGGGTCGGTCCTGTTCAATATCTTCATAAATGATCTGGAGGATGGTGTGGATTGCACTCTCAGCAAATTTGCGGATGATACTATACTGGGAGGAGTGGTAGATACGCTGGAGGGCAGGGATAGGATACAGAGGGACCTAGACAAATTGGAGGATTGGGCCAAAAGAAACCTGATGAGGTTCAATAAGGATAAGTGCAGGGTCCTGCACTTAGGACGGAAGAACCCAATGCACAGCTACAGACTAGGGACCGAATGGCTAGGCAGCAGTTCTGCGGAAAAGGACCTAGGGGTGACAGTGGACGAGAAGCTGGATATGAGTCAGCAGTGTGCTCTTGTTGCCAAGAAGGCCAATGGCATTTTGGGATGTATAAGTAGGGGCATAGCGAGCAGATCGAGGGACGTGATCGTTCCCCTCTATTCGACATTGGTGAGGCCTCATCTGGAGTACTGTGTCCAGTTTTGGGCCCCACACTACAAGAAGGATGTGGATAAATTGGAGAGAGTCCAGCGAAGGGCAACAAAAATGATTAGGGGTCTGGAACACATGACTTATGAGGAGAGGCTGAGGGAACTGGGATTGTTTAGTCTGCAGAAGAGAAGAATGAGGGGGGATTTGATAGCTGCTTTCAACTACCTGAGAGGTGGTTCCAGAGAGGATGGTTCTAGACTATTCTCAGTGGTAGAAGAGGACAGGACAAGGAGTAATGGTCTCAAGTTGCAGTGGGGAAGGTTTAGGTTGGATATTAGGAAAAACTTTTTCACTAGGAGGGTGGTGAAACACTGGAATGCGTTACCTAGGGAGGTGGTAGAATCTCCTTCCTTGGAAGTTTTTAAGGTCAGGCTTGACAAAGCCCTGGCTGGGATGATTTGATTGGGGATTGGTCCTGCTTTGAGCAGGGGGTTGGACTAGATGACCTCCTGAGGTCCCTTCCAACCCTGATATTCTATGATTCTATGTTATGTTTTTCCTTTTGTACCTTTCTCTTTCCATTCCCAAAAATTTGTTCAGAAAACATCGACCACCTCCTGGGTTGAGCTTGTGTATGCCAGTTGTCAGCTTGATATTAATTTTTGCAGCTAATTTATAGACTTCTAAACCAGTACTGTGTAATGGAAGTGCCAGGAGACTTAACTGTAGTGATGGGAATTATGTTACTATGTTAAGGTTAGTTTTTAGCTTTATATTAAAAAAATGAGATTTTTCCAAGGCAGGAAACTTTTAGAAGACTAAATGATGTTTTTTTCCCTCCCTTCACTGTAAGATGTTATGATGCCTGTCAGTGTTTGACAGATTTATTTATTTTTTTCAATTCAGTGGCTTATTTTTGGTATTTCAAAAGTAAGATGAATACTTGTGAAATGTCATGATTGATTTCAATTAAGACAATGGATAAGTGTTAAATCTTGGAATTTAGACAGTTAAGTGGAGATTAAAAGGTCTGTATCAATATGATCCTTAAATCTTTCAGGTGTATTCTGCTTGTCAAAAAGTGTCAGACAGTTAAAAAATCTGTTTATAATTATATTAGCCACAGTTACATTTTTTTAAGCATGCTTCCATTATAAACTACCATCTCCTCCGTCATCCTTTCTGAGTCCAGCTAAAGGGAGGGGACAGAAGAGAAATTTTAGCCAAAATTTGAAGTGAATTTGCTTAGCTGATTCCGAGATGTGGAAGTTTGACTAAGTAGGCAAATTGTTATAATGTTTCTTTATCACATCTTGAAAATAAGAGTGAGGTCTAGTAACTTCGAATGTAGTTTTGAAGAACACTTTTCATGCCATTTTTAAGACAGGCTTGTACGGATTTGGGAAATTACTGATGAATGAGGAGTCTCAGAGTGGTCTGCAGTTTGGTGAACATAATGGAAAATTGTCTATTGATTGGTGGAGAGCTAACCCTGCATGCTATTTTTTAAAGGAGTCTTGTGTGATGTATGTATGATTACTGTATAAAGAATTGTACAAATGTTCTTAAAATGTTTTTAGCAGGTAAGGCTTAAGCCTAGACAAAGGAATGTGGGGCTGCCTACTTGAATGTGTCTTCACTATAAACTGAGAAAGGAGTAAAGTGACCATATAGCAAGTGTGAAAAATTGGGATGGGGGTGGGAAGTAATAGACACATAAAACAAAGCCCCGAATATCAGGATTGTCCCTATAAAATCAGGACATGTGGTCACCCTAGCAAGGAGAGACAATGGAAATACATTTCCATAAAAGTTGAACAAAGTCATCCACCCATTTAGCAAGTGGGCAAGATAGCCACTTATCTTAATTGGGGAGGAGACTGCAAAATATACACTGCTTCAGCTCCTGGTCGACACAGCAAGCTGAGCCCCCATGAGGGCTTCCTGACTTTAAAAACAAAGAGAATCTTTGACACTATAAGGGGGGGGGGCGGGGAAGGAAGGGTGGAATTGTTATATTCCTTCAACGGATTGCATCTCCTTTCTGAATTCACTCTCTGAAGTCAGAGGAGACAATTTTACATTCTAAAGACTTAGCGGTTTATAAAATAACATCCACCCAATATCCACTGCCCGGAGCTAGTCTTTCCAATTTAAATCCCTGTGCTCTACTGCCATATTTGTCTTCAAATACTCCCAATACAAGAGATGCTAATTTAAAAAAAATCCCTATTTTTCCAAATGTGCTTTCCACATGTTGCCAAGAAACAAAAACTCCACCACCTTGTTGTGTCAGTCTAAGATCAAAAATTGCTCCTGTCTCTGGAATCCTCCCTCACGCTCTTTCATGCCATCACCATACCAGCTGACAGTCTCAGTTTGGCTGGGAAAGTCCCCGGTTCTCAATATCCATCCTGGGCAACAGATGTCCCTGTCAATGTCCCTGGACTGCTGGCAGGCTCACCCTATGCCTCCCATTCCCCCTCAGGAGAAGAATTAGCAGCTCAAGCTACTCTGCTTTCCCCCTGGCTTTTCACCCTGGCCAGTAAAACAACTCGTGGCTGCAGTTCAGCAGAGGATGTCTTGTTCCTGGACAGGACTGTGCTAAGAGAAAAGCATATGTGTCTTTACTTCTGCTGTTTAGCCGAACTGTGCTCAGTTACATGAGGCATCGCCATGCGACAGCACAGTTCCAGCAGCAGTTGAAGCACTAGCTCCAACAGCTGCTGTCCATCCAGTTCTCTACAGCACAAGAATTGTGTCCCCGCTCACTGCCTACCATGCAGTGACGCTTGGCCTCCAGGTGTCTGCCCTCTGTCTCACACAACTCCTGCAGGCTCCTAAGCCCCCAGCCACATACCCTTCTTTTGCCCCCTTCTAGCCCTCTTCCAGCCCACCTATTGTCCTCTCCTCTTCCCATTCTGCTTCCTGCTAACTCCTCCTTCTCTCTGGCAAACACCAGTGCCATGGTTACTTTGCATAAATGTCCCAGGGAAATTTCATTTGAAATGCTGACAACAGTGCATCAGAAAGGAGAAGCCAGGATAAAAAAGGAGCATCCATGTAGACATAAAAGACTGAACATTTCAGCAAATTTCACCTAAGTTGCGGAGATTTACAAAGCACCATTGTAGGAAAAAAACTTATACATTTGCAGCCTCGCTCCTCATTCCATGCAGATGTGCTTCATTCCCCCTTTCACTCCCAATTTTTGGACATTTTTCAATTGTTTTGGTTTGGGAAGAGGAGCAGAATATCTCCAAAAGTAACACATGGCCTTGCATGCTAAGACTGACTGACTAAGAGCTTTTTCATTTCTTTTCTTTTCTTTTGAGATTTTAATGAAGAAATAAAGTGTGAACTCTCATTTCTAACATGAAAAGGAACCAGTGGCTAATTTATTTCACTTGTTGAGGCCATAGGGACCCTCACAAAGTGGAATTTGCTTTTATTAAGTTTCTGTTCACCTCTTCTTCCAAAAAAAACCCCAGGGGCTTGAACTCTGAAACAATATAACATTTCCCTCCTTTTAAAATTTTTCTTTTTTATATGTTTCTGACAAGTGGAATTAAGAAAATAAAACTTCTTTATTTTTTGTTTTCTGCATATTTTGCATCTGTTTCAAACGGTCCCATAGCAGACTAACTTGCAGTTGCAATAGATTGCAAGTTTTGAAAGTTTGTTTCCTCAGTGCATATTTACATTATTTAAAGTAGGTCTTTGCTTTTCATTTCTACATGACTATGTGGTATTATAGCCTTCACACTTTATTTTAACAACCCATGAAAGCAATTTATTCTTCAAGGTCCTATCCTAAAAATAGAAAGTTTGGTTAAACCTAATTGATTATAGGCTTGCTGTTGTTCATTATCTTAATTAGCCTAGGTAATTAAATCATTAATTGATTGGAGTTGATCCCTTGTTAACAAACAGTAAAGCTTAGTGCTTTTCTGCCTGATCCCCTAAGACCTGCCATTTCAGTTCTTCATGCAACTCTTCATTTGTGGTATTTGTGCTGTCAAGAAGCATGAAGTTGTGGCACAACACTAGCTCTCCAGCATGAACAGCAGCAGGAGGATTAAACTAACCCGTGGATGTACTTTCAGAGAAATCACTGCTTACAAGACTCACTTCAGTGAAATAGAAATGCAATAGCAAGTTGGCTGTGGCTAATTAACATTGGACAATGAAGCATGTAACAGGAAGTTCATTATAAGATCAACACTGGCTTCCCCCCACCCGCCCCAATAATTTTCATTGTTCATGGTTTTGTTAGGCACTCTGTTGAGGATGTGGGTTTCATTGTTAAAGTGCTTTGCATACAGAATGACTGATATTCTGTTACAGTGATATTAGGTTAGACCTTTGCTTCCATGTGCGGAATTACTATTCATCTGCCAAATTCAGTGACTCAGAAATGATCCCTCAACTTCTTAACTCTGTTTCAAATCATTGGTCTGAGAGTTCACAACTACTTAATTAGTATTTGCTGACTTATAAGGCTGCTAGTGAGTTGGCAAATTTGTTCCTAACCAGACGGTCCTAAAATACGACTAGTAAATAAAACAGTTTATAAGAGTAGAAAGTTCTGATTAAAAATTATAACAACCAGTCTGATAATCCATGTGTCATAAACCTACAGCTAAGGGTAGCATAAAATCTCTCCTTTGCCTGTAAAGGGTTAAGAAGCTCAGATAACCTGGTTGGCACCTGACCAAAAGGACCAATAAGGGGAGAAGATACTTTCAAATCTGCGGGGGAATGTTTTTGTTTTGGGCTTGGGTGTTCTCTCCGGAGACAAAGAGAGAGACCATGCAAGTAATCTAGTTCCTACTGAATGATACATCTAAACTTACAGAAATAGTAAGTAATAGCATGGAAATGCATTAGAGTATCTTTTGTTTTAGCATGTGAATTTTCCCTGTGCTAAGAGGGAGGTTTATCCCTGTTTTTTGTAACTTAGTTATGTTTTAAATCTTATTACCCTGTAAAGTTACCTTCCATCCTGATTTTACAGAGGTGTTTCTTTTACTTTTTTTTCTTTATAATAAAGTACTGTTTTTTAAGAATCTGATTGGTTTTTAGTGTCCTAAAAACCCGGGGGCTGTTCTGTGCTCACCTGGTTTATCTATTTGGTTGGTAGATTATTCTCAAGCCTCCCCAGGAAAGTGGGTGAAGGGGCTTAGGGGGATATTTTAGGGAAACAGGAACTCCAAGTGGTCCTTTTCCTGAATCTTTGTCTAACTCACTTGGTGGTGGCAGCAGTACCCATCCAAGGACAAGGAAGGATTTGTGCCTTGGGGAAGTTTTTAACTTAAGGTGGTAGAAATAAGCTTAGGGGGTCTTTCATGCGGGTCCCCACATCTGTACCCCAGAGTTCAGAGTGGGGAGGGAACCCTGACACCATGTGTGATTTTTTTTTTTTTTTTTTTACAGAAACATAGTTTTGTCTTGCTTCCCTGGATTACTTTGGACATACTCATGGTTAGCATCTTTCTAGTGTTCATTAGCAAGGAATGATGGCAATGGAGAAATTTTATATATTTGCTTTTCTAAGCAGACATATTTAAAAATTAATATCTCAGCCAGAAAGTACTTTACAGTGCTTTTAACATTGTGTTTCTACTGTTGACATTAAATTGTAAAAGTAAAATATTATGAAACCTTAAGAAAATAGATGTGAGAATGGGAGTTGCATATGCTATGGAAGACCTTTAGAAAGACAATTCTCTTCTCTTTAGTTGTGGGGAAAAAGTAAACGTTAATAATAGATTATAAATATAAAAGTGAATAATAGATTATTGCTATTGTGTAACACTTTGGCATCTTAATATGCACACAGCAAAGCCAAGTAATGCCACAAAGTATCTCTGGATATAGAGGAAAAACGAGTAAGAGAACTAGGCAGCTTCAACTAAATACTTTGGAAAGCTTGTTATGGAGCCTTCTCTTTAAGGCCTATCAAAATGGGACAACACTTGGCGTGTTAACATTGATAACATTATATATATAATACACACACTTCACTGTATGCATCACTATCACTTTGGGCTGATCTTCCCAGCAAAGCCCATGACAAATGTTACAACATCAAACAAAATGGGGTCGTGGTCTATGACTGGGGCTCCTAGGCACTATGGTAATACAAATAATAAATAATGATAGAACACCCCTTGACTTCAGTAAAAGAAAGAATGGGCTGTTTGTCAGACATGCATTGTCTATATTTGATTTGAATGTTAATTTTCTTAGGATGGGCACTGTGGGTGAAATCCTGCCCCCCTTGAAGTTAATGAGGAAGCTCCATTGACTTAAGTGGTCTCCCGATTTCACCTTATATCTTCCTCTGCTAAATCTGTACTGTGCTAAGCACACTGTCAGTGCTCAATAGATAGTATGTAAAAAATATTAAATGCATTAATTTTCTTTGTTTAAAATAAAAATTCTATTTCAGTCACTAACTGAATAAAAGTTTTTTAAAAAGATAGCAGAATCTTGCACATCTCTTTCAGTAATCAGAATATATTTATTATATATTTAATTAATATATTTAACCATCTTTATCAGATTCCCACTTCACCAAAACCTCTATCTGAATTGTGCTCATATCCTCTATATATTTACTTTCTCAACTATCTGAACTGCTGTTTATCCAAATGACTGGACCTCGCCAAAAGCCTTAGGCAAAATGGTATTGCCTGGTATTTTTCCATCGTTTCATTACATTTAAAAAATTGTATATGAAGCAACGTGAATATGAAATATATCCTGCAAAAATACCACCATCTTCAGTGTTTGGTTTCCTGAACTCATATTAGTAGGGCAATAGTTAATATTCACAGTTACATTTTATTCTGAATTTATATAATACAGTTTGCTACTTAATGACAGTAAGAATGAACTGCTTTCTTCATTAAAAGTTTCCAGCCTTTTTTGCTTTTTTGGTTTTTCTAGTTAAGTTCTGGATAGGAAAAAAAAGCAGTGGTATTTATAGGATGGTGACAAAAATAATTATGTTTATTTCAGTTATCAAATCAAACCTTGAATAAAGGTTACTAAAGAGGTGTTGTGTCAGAATTGTGCAGTTTTATTATTTTTTGTTTAGTGTATGGAAATATAGAAATCAAGTTTCTGTAATTACTATCCATAAAAAAATTTTTTCATTTGTTCGCTGCTAGATTAAATTGCCAATCTATTTTCACAAATGAATGAGAAGGCTGATGATGACTGAAACTCTATAATACAATGCTCTCTCACTAGTTAGAAATAATAAAAGCACATCACAATACATCTTTGCCATTAATGGCCGACCTCTAGTGTGCAGTGGAGCCATGTAATTGAATAATACCGTTTGTGAAGAGAGTGAGTGATTAGAAGAAATGGAATTTAAGTACAGCAAAACAATAAGGCAGCTGCTAGATGATTGTGAAAACAACTCTAAAATGGAAAAACTGCCTTTGATCCCCTTGGGCTGGTGACTTTTCTTTTGCCAGAAGGAATTTGCAGGCCCATTACAACAAATGTAAATAATTGTGCTGCATTTCTTTTTGATGGTGGCACAATTTCATAGGTGAAAGTAATAATGCACCATAAGGATAACATTATATTCTTAACATTAAGTTATACATCAACAACATATCACACACAAAGATAAAAGAAAAAGAGATAAGTGTAGATAGCACAGACCAGTTGAAATGAGGTATTGGATAATAGGAGATTTTAAAAGCCTCAATTATTCTTGCTGCACAAAATAGTAATCTTTGAAGTACAGTACAGGTAGCACTCTCTCTCTCTCTCCTTTTTAAAAAATGTAGTCATTTCAAACCGGGATAGGTGTTCAATCAATGTTGTTTACTCAGACATCAGTAATCAATATTACCTAAGGCCATTCACAAAAAACAAAACAAAAAAAAACAACAACCCAGCACAGACGTACTTTCTAGCTCACCAGACATTTGGTAGAATTTGATAGATATCTAGAGCAGAGAAGACAATGTTCTTTTAAAACCAGCTTAATTTTAAAAACTGGGGAAGATGTCTGGGTTTGAGTCAAACTTGCTACGACATGAACTAAGTTCAAGGCTTCAGATATGATCTAAAGCTTTTTAAAAAGGTCTCCAAATGCATACTTATAGCCAAATTGTCATATTATGTTTCAAATTTCTGAATGCAGATTTTATGAATTCAAATAGGCTTTTGTGTGTGCCAATCAGTGTATTGCATACCCACTGTAGCCACTTTTTTACATATGTAAGTACTTATTTATGCACTAAAGATGTATATGCAAAGGCTGTAGAAGTCAGTATTGAGGCCCATTAAAATGTGGCCCCAGTGCAGGTTTAGTATGATGCTTGCTACCTATTTACATATTAGTGGTTTGTTAAAAACATATTTATTGAGGTTAAGTATCCTTGTAATAGGTTCATAATTTAACAAAACAGCTATTGTGTTGAATAGATACCTGTAGATTGTTAATAGCCTACTGTATATTTGAGCATTAATAGTAATCTTACAAATGCACACTGCAAGTGTCTTTCCCAAAAAAGTTTTTATTAGTCCACTACTGCGTACCTAATACCCAAACCATTTTATTAAATCAAAATTTAAATCTACTTTTGGTAATAGTAATAAAAAGCAAAAATGCATTGCATGAATGTGAATTTTCCAGTTCTGTTCTTTGTAGTTTGCTTCATGGAAGCGTTGGGCCCTGAGAGGAGTCCGACCTGGTGACATTTTTGGATAACTTTCTTCAAAGCTCAAATTATTTGGTATTCCCTTGCAAATCAGCTCTAATTGTAATACGCAAATATCACATGACTAAGTAAATGTTACCAAATGAAATACACTTTTTGATTTTGTTAGACTTCATATGTTGATTTTCCCTGTACAGACTACGGCATAAGTTCAGCTACCTTGTTCCCTGTACGAACTGGCTTACATGAATTATAAATGAGTCCTTGTGAACTGAAATCTTATCTGAATGTTGAAGAGATTTCCAGGAAATGTGCAGGAAATAAATATAGTGATGAATGCTGAAAAACAGAGGAAAATGTTGTGGTGATTCACCTGTTAGCCAGATTAAAGCATATTCTTTCCTTTTTGTTTTTAAATTTATTCAGTAAATTGACAGTGAGTTTCTGTCTCTCTTTTCTTCTGTCAGGGCTAGGTCAAAAAAGCCTTAAAAGCAGCCCTTACCCCTTCCTCCCTGGAAACTTGATTTAATAACTTGCTAGTGCAACTGTTTAGCATCTATCCTCAAGGCACAGAGCTGAACTGATCGGTTTCATAAAGAAAATGAGGGATTGTTGTACAGTTCATCTCAATTCCATTACTTGTTAGAAATTCATTCAAGAAATCATAAATTCTGTATTTTTCATTAGTTAGAAGTTATGAAAAAGGGATCAGTATTTTGTGTAAAAAAAACACAAACAAACAGAAAAGTCCAAGGGTTAATATGTTTTCCTTCAATCAAGAGAAAAACACTGCATGCTCTCAGAAGTGTATGATGCTTCTTACATGCTCTATTTGCCAGCATTTCAGTGTCATGTTCTTCAGTAGATACCCATACATAAAAATTCCTATTTTGTTTTGTGACTTACCAGTTGTTTAGAAGAAAGGAGAAGCTAGAAAGCATCTGAAACTGTTTCAGAGTAAGCAGCCGTGTTAGTCTGTATCCACAAAAAGATGGCACCGTAGAGACTAACAAGTTTATTTGAAACTGTGTGATTACCTTTTCATTCAGATGTCAAAATGTACCACATATCCCCAAGTTAACCTTTTAGAGCATTAATGTTGCACTTGAAATTTTTGCTATTAAGGAAAAGTAATAGCCCAACAAATCATTTAGTGTTCCATAAATATACAGTATTGATCACTGAGTTCAAGTAGCGTTCAGCAAAAAAGGATATAGAAATGCTACAGCATTGGAGAGGAATTAATTAATGATTTTCCCTTCGTCTATGATTGTAATTAAAATAATAAAATAGTCCCTGATACAATCTTTTCTCATGAATTTCACTGAACTGATGGTCAACGATCAAAGCTTTAACTTAGATACTCAAGGATACATGAATTAAGATTGGGTTCTAAATGGCTCCATATTTGCCTGTTTCGTGTACAAGACCTCATGTTTCTGTCTTAAAATGCCACTTTTGCCATTTCCCACTCTTTGCTATTCGGATGAATGCCTGCATCACTGCTGAGGTTTCAAGAGCTTGCAGCATCCTGCCATCATAAGATGTTGCTGTGGTGACTGATCAGTGGGTGGGTATTTGTTGGGAATTGTCAAGGTTCCTTCCCCACTCTGAACTCTAGGGTACAGATAGGGGGTTTTCATGCAGGTCCCCACAAGCTTATTTTTACCAGCTTAGGTTAAAACTTCCCCAAGGTACAAACTATTTTACCTTTTGCCCTTGGACTTTATTGCTACCAACACCAAGCCTCTAACAGATATATAACAGGGAAAGAGTCTGCTTGGAAACGTCTTTCCTGGGGAAGGCCTGATAAGAATCCTCACCAATTTGCATAGGTGAACACAGACCCAAACCCTTGGATCTTAAGAACAAGGAAAAAGCAATCAGGTTCTTAAAAGAAGAATTTTAATTGAAGAAAAAAAGTAAAAGAATCACCTCTGTAAAATCAGGATGGTAAATACCTTACAGGATAATCAGATTCAAAACATAGAGAATCCCTCTAGGCAAAACCTTAAGTTACAAAAAGACACAAAAACAGGAATATACATTCCATTCAGCACAGCTATTTTATCAGCCATTTAAACAAAACAGAATCTAACGCATCTCTAGCTAGATTACTTACTAAGTTCTAAGACTCCATTCCTTTTCTGTTCCCGGCAAAAGCATCACACAGAGAGAACCTTTGTTTCTCCCCCCTGTCCAGCTTTGAAAGTATCTTGTCTCCTCATTGGTCATTGTGGTCAGGTGCCAACAAGGTTATCCTAGCTTCTTAACCCTTTACAGGTGAAAGGGTTTTTCCTCTGGCCAGGAGGGATTTTAAAGGGGTTTACCCTTCCCTTTATATTTATGACAACCCCCCTCCCCCCCAAATCACAGATAGGGTGAAAAGCTGGCTGTGATTTCTTCCTGGAGCTCTCAGAGAAAACAGAGTTAGTAAGACACATGCACCTCTAAATATACTACCAAGTACATAAAGACTAACAATATTTTCCACATCTCAAGGATGATTTTAACCAGTTGATTCTGGAAAACTTTCACGGGAGAGTGTATCAGCCACTTTGTTATAAGCTCCTGAGATGTGTTGGATGTCGAAATCTAAATCTTGGAGAGCTAAACTCCAACGAATAAGTTTTTTGTTATTTTCCATGGTGGTATGAAGCCACTGTAGCGCAGCATGGTCTGTTTGCAGGTGGAAACGCCCTCCCCAAACATATGGGTGTAGCTTTTCCAGAGCGTAGACAATGGCGTAACATTCTTTTTCACTGACTGACCAGTTGCTTTCCCTCTCAGACAGCTTCTTGCTGAGAAACACTACAGGGTGGAATTCTTGATCTGGTCCTTCCTGCATTAAAAATTTCTCCCACACCACACTCAGACACATCTGTGGTTACTAGGAAAGGTTTGTCAAAGTCTGGGGCCCTTAGTACAGGGTCAGACATGAGTGTCGCTTTAAGCTGGTTAAAGGCCTTCTGACACTCTTCGGTCCACTGAACGGCATTTGGATGTTTCTTTTTGGTTAGGTCTGTCAGTGGGGTGGCGATTTGGCTGTATTGTGGTACAAATCGCCTGTAATATCCGGCCAAGCCTAAGAAGGATTGGACCTGTTTCTTTGACTTTGGGACAGGCCACTTTTGGATAGCATCCACTTTGGCCTGTAGGGGGTTGATAGTTCCTTGACCCACCTGGTGTCCAAGGTAAGTCACTCTGTTTAGGCCTATTTGACACTTCTTAGCCTTAACAGTTAGTCCTGCCTCCCTTATGCGCTCTAAGACTTTTTGTAGATGTTCCAGGTGTTCTGCCCAGGAATCTGAAAATATGGCCACATCATCAAGGTAGGCGACTGCATATTCTCCCAATCCCGCTAGGAAACCATCTACAAGTCTTTGGAAGGTGGCGGGTGCATTCCGCAGCCCAAAAGGGAGTACATGAAATTCATACAGCCCGAGATGTGTGGTGAAGGCTGACCTTTCCTTGGCAGATTCATCTAGCGGTACCTGCCAGTACCCCTTGGTTAAGTCCAAGGTAGAGATGAACTGGGCCCGTCCCAGTTTCTCCAATAGTTCATCTGTGCGTGGCATTGGATAGTTGTCTGGGCGAGTTACAGCATTTAGCTTACAGTCGTCCATGCAAAAATATATCTCCCCATCTGGTTTGGGAACTAGAACCACTGGAGATGCCCATGCACTGCCAGAGGGGCAGATTACACCCATCTGTAACATATCCTGGATCTCCCGTTCTATAGCAGTTTTAGCTTGAGGAGACACCTGGCAAGGTTGGACTTTAATTGGGTGAGCATTACCTGTGTCAATGGAGTGGTATGCCCGTTCAGTCAGTCCTGGGGTGGCTGAGAACGTCGGCGCATAGCTAGTGTACAGCTCCTTGATCTGCTGTTGCTGCATACGCCCAAGGGTCATGGAGAGGTTCACCTCTTCCACACCATCAGCACTTTTCCCTTCGTAATGGACACCTTCAGGCCACTCAGCGTCATCTCCTTCCTGGGCTGTAAACTGACAAACCTTCATTCTCTGGAATAAAAGGGCTTTAGAGAATTAATATGGTACACCTTAGGCTTTCGGTTTGAGGTGGGGAACGCTATGAGATAATTAACAGCTCCCAGGTGCTCCTGGACCATGAATGGCCCTTCCCACGATGCTTCCATTTTATGGGCCTGGAGCGCCTTTAAGACCATGACCTGGTCCCCTACTTTGAAGGAACGCTCTCTGGCATGTTTATCATACCAGGCTTTTTGCTCCTTTTGAGCATCCTGTAGGTTTTCTTTAGCAAAGTTCTAAAGAGGTTCGGAGGGTGTTTTGTAGGTTGGTTACAAAGTCCAGAATGTTAGTTCCTGGAGAAGGTGTAAACCCCTCCCATTGCTGCTTCACCAACTGTAATGGCCCCTTAACCTTGCGGCCATATACAAGTTCAAATGGTGAAAACCCTAAACTGGGATGTGGTACAGCTCTGTAGGCAAAAAGCAACTGCTGCAACACTAGGTCACAATCATTGGAGTGCTCATTTACGAATTTATGTATCATGGCCCCCAAAGTTTCATTAAACTTCTCCACCATGCCATTTGTTTGATGGTGGTAAGGAGTGGTGACCAAATGATTTACCCATGAGCTTCCCAAAGGCTTTCCATAGTTCCTGCCAGGAAATTAGTTCCTGCATCTGTGAGGATGTTGGAGGGCCAGCCTACCCTGGCAAAAATGTCTGCTAGTGCCTGGCACACACTTTTAGCCCTGGTGTTGCTTAGAGCTACTTCTTCCGGCCATCGGGTGGCAAAATCCATGAAAGTCAGTATGTATTGCTTCCCTCTGGGTGTCTTTTTCAGAAAAGGACCCAGAATATCCACAGCTACTCGCTGAAATGGAACTTCAATGATGGGGAGTGGCTGGAGAGGGGCTTTGACCTGGTCTTGGGGTTTTCCCACTCTTTGGCATACCTCACAAGACCGGACATAGGTAGAGACATCCTTGCCCATTTCCTCCCAGTGGAATGACCTCCCCAAATGGTCTTTGGTCCTGTTCACTCCAGGATGGCCACTAGGATGATCTTGTGCTAAGCTCAAGAGCTTTACCCGGTACTTAGTTGGAACTACCAACTCTCTCTGAGGATGCCAGTCTTCCTGGTGTCCACCAGAAAGAGTTTCCTTGTATAAAAGTCCTCTTTCTACAACAAACCTGCATCGATTAGAAGAGCTGAGAGGCGGTGGGTTGCTCCGGGCCGCTGTCCAAGCTCTTTGGAGGCTTTCATCTGCTTCTTGTTCGGTCTGGAACTGTTCCCTTGATGCTGGAGACATCAGTTCCTCATTGGATTGTGGACCTAGGCTTGGTCCCTCTGGAGGCAATGTAGGGGATGGGGCTGTTTCTGTTGACTATGAACCACTCTCCGCTGATACACTATGTTGGGATTCAGGCTCTGGCTGAGCCTCTGGTGTAGTGTTATCGGCTGCTGCCGGTTCAGGTTCGGTGGGTCCCTCTGGTGTTGAGGTTGCAAGTACTGGATTCAATGCTGGCAATGGGTCTGGTGCTAGTTGTTCCGCCAGTTCTGGTTCTGGGACTGGCTCTGTCTGGGTCTCTGGGACTGGATCCACTACTGCTGTTGCAGACATTGGCCTGGGGTCTGGATCCATCACCTCTGACCGGGTCCTGGTAGAAGTTTCCAGAACAGAGCTAGGTGTGATGGCTTGTTTAGCCTGGCTGCGGGTGACCATTCCCACCCTCTTGGCTAGCTTCACATGACTGGCCAAGTCTTCCCCCAACAGCATGGGGATGGGATAATCATCATAGACTGCAAAAATCCACATTCCTGACCAGCCCTTGTACCAGACAGGCAACTTGACTGTAGGCACATTGAAAGAGTTGGACTGGAAGGGTTGAATTGTCATTTGGATCTCTGGGTCAATTAAATTTGAGTCCACTAAGGAAGCATGGAGAGCTGACACTTGTGCTCCGGTGTCGCTCCATGCGGTGACCTTCTTCCCGCCCACACTCACAGTTTTCCTCCGCTCCAAGGGTATCTGGGAGGTATCTGGGCCTGAGGACCTCTGGTGTGATTCCGGTGCAATGAACTGTAATCTGTAATAGCAGACAAATGAAACAAAAGTAAAACTAAGGGCAACATTGCTATTTAACAAACACCCTTCAAAAAAAAAAAGTTGATGCCAGCCTTTCCTGTCTCTTGAAGAAAGACCATTTGTTTTTCGATACTTCCTTATCCCATTTCGGTGCTTGCTCTCCCTAGTTAGTTCACACTCTTTTCAGGGCATCTATGACCGGTTTCAGTTGGTCCACCAAGCCACTCGGGGCAGTGGGGAGCTACTGCCTCACCGGCAGGCCTTGGTCACACCTTTCTGTCACTAGGGAATTAGCAGAGGGAGATGTGCTGGCCAGAGTCAGTGGCGCACCCCTCAGGCAGGGGGAGCACCAGCGAGAGTCCGTAGTGTGCCCCTCAGGCAGGGGGAGTGCTGGCGAGAGTCTGTAGCGTTGTTGGGATTCTGCTACCCGAGGCTATCTGTTGGGATTCGTTGTTGGCCGGGGTAGGGGAACGCAGGCCCCCCCCAACTCCACTGCGTTCCAGCCCAGGGTCCCGCCACTGGGTCAGCAGGGAGACATCCACAACATGCTGACCAAATAGACCCACTGCACTATGCAGTTCTGCCCCTGAACTACTTCCAGCCCAGTCTCTTCAGTGGGTCCCTCTGGTCCCTCCGTCAGGGTATTCCCCTGCTGGCAGCTCCAGCTCCAGCTCCCCCTCCACGTCAGGCTCACGCTGGCCCAGGTTACTGCCTGGCTCCTCCAGTTCCTCTGGGTACTCGGCGGCTGGCAGTCCTGGTAGCCCCAGTCCTTCCTCCAGGTCAGGTTTCTCCTGGCCCAGGGCCTCCCCTGGCTCAGCAGCAGGATCTGGAGGGAACAGCCTGTGTCTGTCTCGCTCCCTGGTGCTGCCCTGACTGGGATAAGGGCCCCGCCCTTTGTACTTCCTGTTCCACCCCTCCCCTTCCGGGGGGTGGAGTAAGCTTTGTCTGACCCCACCCACTCAGGCTGAGAGAGTGGCTCTTTACCCTCTGGTTTGGAGGGAAACCACCCTGGTTCCCTAAAGCATCTTTTCATGGTCTACCTCAATGGCTCTCAATCTTTCCAGACTGTACCCTTTTCTGGAGTTGGATTTGTCTTGTGTACCCCCAAGTTACACCTCACTTAAAAATTACTTGCTTACAAAATCAGACATAAAAATACAAAAGTGCCACAGCCGTGCTTTTACTGAAAAATTGCTTACTTTCTCCTTTTGCCATATAATTATAAAATAAATTAATTTGAATATGAATATTATACTGACATTTCAGTGTATGGTATATAGAACAGTATAAACAAGTCATTGTCTCTATGAAATTTTAGTTTGTACTAACTTCACTAATGCTTTTTATGAAGCCTGTTATAAAACTAGGCAAATATCTAGGTGAGTTGACGTACTCCCTGGAAGACCTCTGCATACCTCCAGTAATCTGTTTTATGATCTTTTTAAGCCATGGCGTAATTTATTACATATCACCATAAGCATGCATGACCCTTGAAAAGCAAATGATATAATCCCTATTATAAGGAGTTTACAATCTAGGGCCAGATCCTGTAAACACTTAAATTACTAAGTGCAATGCTTAGTGACTTTACCGGGACTACTTTTGATAGTAAGCACAATCCCCTCCACACTATAAAGGAACCTTCTTTCCTCATCTAGCCTCTTTGGCCACCCATCCTAATCTATGTCTTCTTTTGCCTTTTTCCCTCCTCTCAGTCCTGGTGTCTCTACCTCTCTCCTTACCTTTCAAGCCTCCTCAGCCAGTCTTTTTGCTTTACTTATACCTAAGGCTGCGATTTAGTCATGGAGGTCATGGAAATCATGGAATCCGTGACTTCCAAAGACCTCCGTGTCTTCAACCAGTGCCAGCTGGGATCTGCAGGGTCCCCTGCCACCTGCAGAGACAGGGAGCTTCAGGCAGCAGAGGGGGACCCCTGCAGCTCCCTGCCACTGCTCCCGGCCACCACGCACCGCAGGGGTGGCAGGGAGGACCCACACTGCTCCTGGCTGCTGCAGGCGGCGGGTCGAATCCCCGCTGCTCCCGGCCACTGTGGGCAGCAGGAGGGACACTGCCACTCCCGACCACTGTGGGTGGCAGGGGGGATCCTGGCTGCTGCAGGCAACAGGGGGATCCCCACTGCTCCCTGCCATGGTGGGTAGCAAGAAGGACTCCTGGAACTCCTGGCTGCTGTGGGTGGCGGGGGGGATCCCGACAGCTCCCAGACTTGGCGGGAGGCAGGGGGAGACCCCCGCAACTCGGAGCTGCCAGTGGAGGGGGACCGTGGAGCTCCCTGCCCCCTCTGCAGCTGCCCAGGCTACCCTTTTTGTCATGGATATTTTTAATAAAAATCAAGGACAGGTCATGGAAATAATAAAAAATTCACAGAAGCCTGTGACCTGTTACTTTTACTAACAATATCTGTGATAAAATCTTAGCCTTACTTATTACTTATTTATTATTGTAGTACCTAAGAGCCCCTAGTCATGGACCCCATTGTGCTACGCATTGGACAAACACAGAAGAAAAAAGACTGTTCCTGCCCCAAAGAACTTACAATCTAGGTATATGATCAGAGACTACAGATGGGTGCAGACAGGAAGTACAAGGAATGCTACTCCCCTGGGTGGCTGTTCCCATTTCCAGTGGCTACAGGAGATCACTGATGGAGTTGGAGGACAGCAGGCAGGCAAGCATACCAACAGTTTCTAAGGAACTGGCAATTTCTTTCTTTGCTTTCCATGATCGGCTGGAACTCCTTGAAGTGAGAGGCAGTTGGGATTTATTATTTTCCCCCCATCCTTAATGCTCTTCTTCTCTCACCTGAGGCTGCTGTGCCTCCTGCCGCTACTGCTCTAGGACCTCTTCAAAAAGACAATGACAGTCAGAGGAAAGGGCCAGTCAGCAACTGAAGTCTGGTTCTTCCTCCTACAGCAACAGTAGCTCCTGCAGGATCCCTTGAATTTGAGTTCCACAAGCACCAGTAAGGCAACCCGATGTGCCAAGGAGCTGCCAAATAGCTCAGGGTGGTGAGAACATGTTACAGAACTCAGAGTAGCATCCGTGTTAGTCTGTATCCGTAAAAAGAAAAGGACTACGAAAGTTTATGCTCTAGTAAATTTGTTAGTCTCTAAGGTGCCACAAGTACTCCTTTTCTTTTTATGTTACAGAACTATGCTTCAGAGCAATATGTTGGATTTGTCCCTCTCCCTACAGCTAAGTTACGCTGCCTGTAGGATTTCTTGTGGCCGCAGGGGTGAAGGTAGCCATAATAGGTGGCCCCAAGAAAGATCGGCAGATTCAAGCCAGCTAATAAAAAACAGAATAAAAACCCCACAAAAACTTTGGTATTAACTTTGGAGACCTATAAAGCTTTTGTAGATCCGCAGCCACAGAGGCTGATTTGTACTAAATAGAGTCCCATAATCAACAAAAACTGAATTCTGCTATGAGAAAGCAAACAAACAAAAAAGGGTTGAATATCAAGAGCAACTAAAAGGCTGAGCACAGAGAAATGAGGTTACACTTTCTATGTTGTCAGCAGGAATATATAATACAGATATAGAGTATATATTGCACAAAAAAATCAAAATTTAATCCTTGAGCTTTTTGTTTACTGAATTTAAGTAAGAATTCTAAATAAAAGGAAATAGTTACCTGTTATACTTATCACATGAAGCACACCTCTGATGCAGTTTATTTCTTATCATACTGTATTGTTTTTTGTCATTTTTACCTTTTGCCATTTTTACTGGAAAAGAGAGACTGTTTGCAGTGAGAAATCAGTGAGAAACCACAAATCATAGTTTCCATGAGACTTTTATTTAGCATTTGTTGTTACAATTTTGCTTTTTTTAATACTTACCTTTTATTTATTTATTTTTCTTAAGGACATAAGAAAACCATATTGATCTAATACCCAGTCTTAATGTTAATAAGTTATGCTGTGATAAAGTTTGGGATAAAGTTTCAAAACATCTGCATAGGAAGATATGGTCTGAACAAGCATCAAGAACAATAAATAATGAAAATATTGTTGTGAGCCAGGAGATCTAGAGCCTGATTTTTCATACTATCAGATGTGATGCGAAAATGTGTTTGTAATTATGTTAATTTTGTGCACATAACAGGTACATGCAAATGGGTGATTAATCATGTTTCCTCTCATGGCATTCCTCTGTCAGGTGAATAATTAAATTTCCACAAATCCAGCCTTCTGTCCCACTCAGCCAGTGTTGTTGTGAGCTAGTTCCACAGCATAGACCAGACACCATAATACCATCAGCTGAAGCTGGGTAGTATCACAAAATAACTGCAAACCTTGGGTTTTGTTTTCCACTTGCCTGTGTTCTCAGCGAGTACTGCTGTAGCTACAAAAGTAGATACTCTGAGAACAGACAGGCTTCTATAGGCATAGTTAGCAGAGATGGATGAATAATGATGTTTTGGTGTGCTGGCAATTTTCAAAACAAACAAACAACTTGTTTCAGATTGAACCAAAACTAAAATATTTCAAAATTTTCAGCAAATCAAAAAGTTGAAAGACATTGTTTTGAGCTGAATGAAATGTTTTTTCCTACCCTAAATGGAAATGTTTAATATCAATTCTGACTTTAAAAAAAAAAAAAAAAGGAAATTCCAAAAGGAAAAATCATTTTCAGTTGAAACATTGAAATGCTTCATTAATGTTAAAAGAAACATTTCAATTGTATCAGTTTTTCCGCCCAAAAAACAATATGGCAAAAACCACATGAATTTGCAAACTTTTCGCCTAGCTCCAATTGCTCGTGTACATCTGAGGGGGGGAATTTGACCTATAAGTTTTAGAAAAGGAATATTTTGCTGCTTTGTAGACAACAGCATATAGCATTAAAATTGATTTTTAGATTACTCAAAAGAAGTACATTTTTTTTTCTTATTAACTACTTATGTTTTTCTTCTAGTTTAATTAAAAAAATATCTCTGTGACCTAAAATTGTGAATAAATTAGACTATAACTTCACATTCATAGATTACTATGAATGTGAAGCTTTTTTTTACAGGATTTAAATATTTCTCAAGTCACAATTTACAAATTACATAAAATTACTATTTCATTTTGCACTCTCTAGGAAAGAGAGCATAGAAGGGGTTTTACTGTATGTACATTAACCAAATCATACCTTTTTTTTCCCCTCAAAATGAACATTCATTTTGCTCCTGAACTATACCGCAAGCTGGTGATGTCTTGGTTAGTTTCAAGTTTCTGACACATTCTATGACATTTAAAATTCATAGTGTAGTGCCAACTCCATGCCTTTTTTGTGTTCAGTATGCTTGCCTGCAGCATTGGCAGAAAGTAAAATTGTTTGCCTTATAAAACCACACATTTTGCTCTCATTTTGCTCTAAGCCATTTTTGAAAAATAAAATTAGCTGTGTTATGAGACAACTATACACAATTCCTAAAATAAGATAACCTACTAATTTATATTTAGTTTAAAGACTTATTTCTACCATTTCTAATCTATTTTTATGATGTTTGTTGATGTCCTGAAAATCACTGAACAAATCAGTGGCTGAGCTTGGATTAGAATCAAAGATTCTTCTGGTTTTCATTCCTTTGGTCTAACTGGTGAAACTGTATCAGTTCCTACTTCCATTTTCTGTGCAGTAGTGACAATGGTTGGAATTGGCACTTCAAACAGAATGTATCCCCCTTTACCATGTGTGTTTTGCAGTATGAGACAGTGTGTTTGTGTGTGTGTGTGTGTGTGAGTATATTTATGCACATCCATTTTATTTTATTTGTCTTCACTAAATCTTGGTAAGAACAATTTTCGTGTTATTCTTATTACTAACACTATTAGTAGTTCTCCCATTTTGGAACTGTGTGTGCAAGAAGGAAAAAGTTTCACTGCAGTGAAAGTTCTCCTGGCAGCATCCTGAGAGTGGACTATGAAAGATTATATTATAAGAAATGAGGTAATGTTGGAAGTGTTACAAAGTGTTACAACATAGGGATTTTCTGTCTACATCCTATCCTAGATATGCCTTTCAAACTAATGGAAGTTAGGGATGAAAACTTTACTTCATCAAAGCAGTTACTCATGTGCTTAAGTTTAAGCATAAGTAGTCCCATTGAAATCAGTGAGCCTACTCATGTGCTAGTCTTAAACGTGCTGAAGTTCATTGCTGAATTGGGTTGTATATCTGGTACAATATGTGGAATTCTCAGAATAGTCTGTAGAATGTGTTGCTGCCTATCTGGAGTATTTGGAGATGTAACATACTTTTAAAAAAAAACAAAATTAATTGTGACCAGATGCTCAACACAATTAATAGTAACAGCAAGGGGAAAGGAGCACAAGTCAAAATGGGGGGGGGGGGGAAAGCAGGATAAAGAATATTTAGATGAGTTAGATGTGTTCAAATCGAGAGGGCCTGATGAAATTCATCCTAGGAATTAAGGAACTAGCGGAAGCAATTTCAGAACCATTAGTGATTATCTTGGAAAACTCATTGAGAATGCATGAGGTCCCAGAGTGGACAGAAGAGAACAAAGAGGACCAGGGGAATTATAGACCAGTCAGCCGAACTATGATACCTGAAAAAATACTGAAACAGAATTATTAAACAATCAATTTGTAAACACCTAGAAGATAGTAGGGTTATAAGGAATAGCCAACATGGATTTGTCAAGAACAAATTATGCCAGGCCAGCCTAGTTTCTTTCCTAGGGTGATTGGCCTGCTAGATGGATGTGGGGAAGCAGTAGACATGATGTATCTTGATTTTAGTAAGATTTGTGACACATTTCCAGATGACATTCTGAAATCAGAGAGCTGTGGTCTAGAAGAAGTTACTATAAAGGTAAAAAGAAAAGGAGTACTTGTGGCACCTTAGAGACTAACCAATTTATTTGAGCATAAGCTTTCGTGAGCTACAGCTCACTTCATCGGATGCATACTGTGGAAAATACAGAAGATGTTCTTATACATACAAACCATGAAAAAATGGGTGTTTACCACTACAAAAGGTTTTCTCTCCCCCACCCCACTCTCCTGCTGGTAATAGCTTATCTAAAGTGATCATTCTCCTTACAATGTGTATGATAATCAAGTTGGGCCATTTCCAGCACAAATCCAGGTTTTCTCCCTCCCCGCCCCCCCAAACCCACTCTCCTGTTGGTAATAGCTTATCTAAAGTGATCACTCTCCTTACAATGTATGAAGGTAGATAGACAACTGGGTCAAAAGCATAGTTATCTATGTTTCGCTGTCAAATTAGGACACATCAAGAGGGATCCTTCAGTACTCCTTCTTGGGCCATTGACTATTCAATATTTTAATTCATGACTCAGATGATAGAGTGGAGAGCCCACTTATAAAATTTGCATGTCATACCAAGCTGGGAGGGATTTCAAGTACTTTGGAGAACAGAATTAAAATTCAAAATACCTTGACAAACTAGAGAATTGGTTTGAAATCAATAAAATGGAATTTAATAAAGACAAGAGCAAAACACTATACTTAGGAAGAAAAAATCCTCAAATGCACAACTACAAAATGGGGAATAACTGGCTATTAACTGCAGAAATGGATCTGGGGTTTATAGTGGATCACAGATTGAATGAGAACCAATAATGTGATGCAATTGCAAAAAAGGCAAATATCATTCTGGTGTATTAACAGGAGTGTCATTTAAAAAAACATTGGAGATAATTGTTCCACTCTGCTTGGCACTGATGATGCCTTACCAGAGTATTGTGTCCAGTTTAAGAAAGATATGGACAATTTGGAGAGAGTCCAGAGGAGAGCAACAAAAATGATAAAACATTTAGAAAACCTGATCTATGAGGAAAGGTTAAAAAAGTGAGTATGTGTAGTCTTGAGATTGAGGGAGACCTGATAGTCTTCAAATATGTTAGGGGCTGTTATTAAAAGGACAGTGATCAGTTTTTCTTCATGTCCATTGAAGGTAGGACAAATAATTGGCTGAACTTACAGAAAAGGAGAATTAGGTTATAATTACGAAACACTTTCTAACTATAAAGATAGTTAAGTACTGGAATAAGTTAACAAGGGAGGTTGTGGAATTACTGTCATTGGGAGTTTTTAAGAAAAACATCTTTCAGTGATGATCTAGGTGTACATTACCCTGACTGAAAGAGGGATTGACTAGATGATCTCTTGAGGTCCCTTCCAACCCTACATTTCTATGATTCTGTGATTCTATGGAACAATATACATACCTGGAGAACTTGAAATGATTCATGTTTCAATCAGAAGTGAAAAAGTAATTGTATGCCATCATCATACTAAGTTCACTTGGAAATTGAAAACTTATTTAAAAATAAAATAAAAAGTTTGGTTTAGCTATTGAAGTTTGGTCTGTGTTTTGACTTTACCAAAATCAATAATTGGTCCATATCTCAGCAAATTGTACTCAAATGCATAAACACTTTTCCCAGCTATCTTTCCGCTTTAATTCAAAATGTTGCCAAGATCTTTCTGATAAACTTAATTGGAAGTCTCCAGAAAAAGATATTTTAGAGGAAGGACTTGGCCAAAAAGCCGTAGTAAAATAGTTTTTTCCATGTGTCACATCTATAAAAATGCTTTGTCTGAATAACCTTGGTTAATTTCTTGCCAGTCACAGTTTACGCATGCCAAATTTGAAGATGAAAATAATTTTACTGAAAGAGCAGGCCAAAATCAGAGAAATTAAGCCTTAACCTTAAATGTAGAGTTACTGCTGCTGCATCAATATATGTAGGGGAGTGAGGTTCCTATGCTGCATGTCCCCTTTGGATGGGGAATGGGAGGAAAATGTGTCAGAGAGTTAGGAATTCGGGCTGCTGGTTTGGAAGTGGTCAGGAGGAGGTGGAAGCATGTGGGACAAGTGGTGAAGGTTAGTAATGAAGTGTGGTTTCTTCAGATTTTGTCAGAATGATTACCACAGTTTTGAAGTCAGTTTTTATGAGGAAAAGCATTAGATTGTGTCTGCACGCAAGATCTCAGAAAGTTCCTTTAATAAGCCTCATTTCAGTTTCAAGTAGAAGGTGGTGAGGGTTTATTGTTCTTGATGTTTCTTTATGTATATGAAATTGTAAAAACAAGACAAAAACAACTCCTCCCCCTCCCCACCCCCCGATTATAACAATTGTCACAACATGAGCAATACCTGAGGCCCATATCTCAAACACAGGAAGGCTGATGCCACTTGGATTTTGGCAAAACAATTGCCTGCCTGCACGGGCTACACATGCAAAATTTGAAATGGAAATGATTTTAGAGGAGGCCAAAATGGTGGGTTGAGATTTTCAAAGCTGAGTAGAGGATTTAGCCACACAACTTCTATTGATTTCAATGGGAGTTGTATGGCTACATTGCCTAGTCACCTATGAAAATCTCAGCCTTGTCCTTCATTGGAAAATGAAGCACTAAGGGGAGGATACTGCCTCCCCATAATTTCTATATGGCTTTTTCAGTCTGTATTGCATATTGCTTTTTGTGTGTGCCCACTTTTTTTTTTTATTTCTAGCTGCAGGTATTTCAAGGCATGTTTTTCCCAGGGAATAGTCAATTAACCTTTTTACAACAAACCCTCTTTCTCTATAAAGTTAACATTTTTTTAAAAGGAAAAGAGTAAAAAAACTCTTTCAAAGAGCTACCTAATATCTTGTCTTTATGATGTTTGCCAACGTGGCCCATTGTGTTGTATTTTTATGGAGAAGCAAATGTTTTTAGAGGGTATGTGGACAATGGATTTTATATTGATAATGGATTTTAATGTCAAAATGGTAGTCTTAGTATCAATGGTAATTTGCTAATGCGAGCTCTGTAGTGTAAGAGTAAAGAAAACTTTATGTGCAATAATACGGCTAACATTTGCAGCTCTGTACCTTAAGATTTATTTGTTTATTGTGTAAGAAGGTAGTCCGTCACAGCTGTCAATGATAATCTTCCCTAAACCACTCCACCTATAACAGTTCCAGTTGTATCAATCAGTCAGTTTTAATGCTCTGTAAACAAAGACATTCAAGCAGAAGCGAATGATGTATATACAATTTTAAGAGGGAAAAGATTACTGTATTAAGGCCTCACCAAAAAGATCCAGTGGATGTTCCCATAAAAAAAAACAAACCACTTTTTGCCACAATAAGTAACAGTAACACACTTTCTATATTTTACTTTCAGCTCCTTATAAAACCCTGAAAACAGATATTATTTCTGCTATAATTATTATCTTACATGTGTTTGCCTCTTATCCATAAGATTTCTGCAGCACTTTTTAGCCTTACTGATGATAGTATGTGTATATGTGTGCGTATACACAAACACGCTATACATAATAAAGCTATAGGATGTTTTTGCTCCCCACTGAACTGCACTTGCCTTAGTTGTGAAACATGGTGACTGTTTAACAGTGCACAACACCACCACATACACCAGTTTAGGACAAAAAATAGGAGGAAGAGTGGTCAGCAGAAGGTAATAACACTGAATGGAATGTTGCAGGGCATTGGGGCTAACACTCATACTTTACTGTGGAATCTTTAATGACCACAAGGAGACACAACCATGGCTTTCCGATGAAGTGAGCTGTAGCTCATGAAAGCTCATGCTCAAATAAACTGGTTAGTCTCTAAGGTGCCACAAGTACTCCTTTTCTTTTTTCTTTTTACGAATACAGACTAACATGGCTGTTACTCTGAAACCAACCATGGCTTTGTGTGTCTGCAGAAAGTGGAGCAAGCAACAAGCCAAAGAGTGAATTTTTGCAGCTTGTCTTTGCTCATCTTTGCTTCTGCTCCTGCTGCTTAATGAAAGTACCTTGGTTTTTCTGGTTCTGTTTATCTTTTCTTAGCCTGGACATTGAATAAGCCTGACCTTTCTAGTAGTAGATATTCTTGAGATCCAATCAAGTTAATATCTGTAGAGTGTACTAAGGAGTTTTGCTTTAACATTTATATTTGGTTTAGGAAATGTAATAGGGATATTTTAGGGCATTCTTTGGATACTAGAATTTCTACATGTGACTTTTTTACTACCAACTGCCTTTGCAAAGCAAGATGATAAGAGAATAGTTCACACTAGTCCAGAGTACGATATTATGTTTAACTTAGATTTTTGTCTAAATTTTGGTAATTAAATCCGAGACCCACAAGAGCTCAGTACCCTTTATGTACTGAAGAAATAAGGAAGACTTAATGTGGAAATGGCAGTCTCTTGAAGTGCAATTCTTATTTTTATATCCCATCAGAATATCAGTGTAGCTGCTGCTTCTGATGCCCTCTTGGGAAGATGGTTAAAGTTGATCTGCAAAGGATTTGTAATTCTTTAAAAAAATTAGTTTGTGCACTTTGAAGCATCTTCATAATTATATAAAGAGGAGATCTGAAAGATTTTTATTTCGTTTTGCTTATCTTTTTTTGCCCTCCTCTCTTTTTAAAACTTAAAAAACAGCATGGATTACAACTCTGGTTTTGCTTTAGGACTTCTTGGGTGTGTCAGGAAATGTTTATTCTGAGCTCTCAAACTCTAATTGAAAGGACAGAGATAATGGATCATTAGCAAAGATTAGAGCTGGGGTGGGAAATGTTTTTTCCCCATCCTGCAAGAATTTTCAAGACTTTGAAAGGTTTTATTATCCCGAATTCAGATGAAAAGTTGAAATCTTGAAAGTTTTCACAAACTGATGGGAAAAAATAGGTAATATCAATCTTAACAGTTTGTTTTGATAATTTTGGTATATTTTGATTTCAGCCAACTTTTTCATTTATGAAACATTGAAATGGGACATTTTGACAATTTCAAAACAGTTTTTAAATTTCAAAATGTTTTCAAAATGGGACATTTGTCACATTCGATCCTTTCCTGCAGTCAGTTTAGGTTTGGATGAATTGGCCTTTTCTGACGACAAAAAATCCCAACCAGCTCTAACAAATGCTCCCCATCCATATCAACGGGCTTGACAGGACTGGTGGTTAAAGGGGGAGAGTCCGTGCAATGAAGGAGGGAGACACTCTCCAAGGGATAATAGGTAGCTCCTGTCCCTGGGAGTCTCTGGCACCCATTGACCAGCTGGGTGAGATGGGTGCCTGATTGACCAGTGTTCCCCAGCTCCCAGGATTTAACCTGGAGTGGGGGGTATGTGGATCCTCTTTCAGTTCCGTTCCAGCAGCCCACCCTACCCACCTGAACTAGGAATGGGAACCCAGCCTGACAGATGCTGTGTGTCTAGCCAATCACCTGTTTATTGTGTCCGGAAGGAATTGTTTCTCCCATGGGCCAGTTGGTGGAGGACCAAGGAGCTTTTTGCCTTCTTTGCAGCACATTCAAACCACAAGTATCAGAGGAGTAGGCGTGTTAGTCTGGATCTGTAAAAGCGGCAAAGGGACCTGTGGCACCTTATAGACTAACAGATGTATTGGAGCATAAGCTTTCGTGCGTGACTACCCACTTCATCGGGTGTACCCACAGTAGGTTAAGTACAGCAGTGCAAGTAGGCTGGTACACTGTCATACCAGCAAGCTATTTATAGCCTGTATGGCGTACCGGAAAGACACAGCAGGAGCCGGAGGAGAGGGCTGCGGGGCAGGGCTGGGAGTTCTGCTCCTTTCCCTGATGGGAGAGGCAGCAGCGAGGAAAGTAGCAGAATGCCAGCAGCTCCTCCTGCGGCTGTACCCCCCCCAACCCCTGCCCTGTCTCTGGCGCAGCAGGAGAAGGACAGAGCCCCCCCGGTAACATGAGATGGATCATGGCGAGGGGATGGGGACAACGTGGGGGCCCCGGGCTGGGGGCGGGGCAGCGAGAAGTCACATGTAGGGTCACATGGGGAGGTCACTTGTCCCCCTTAGCTGGTTCCTCCCTCTCCCCGCCTGTACAGGTAGGATATGGATTTTACTTGCACCACTGGTTAAACAGGAATGTGCCTAGTACCTAACTGAGTTACTGAGATGGAGCTATGTATTCATCACAACTTGTGGTCAGTTTCCAGTGTAGATATTCAGGCTTGGGCTGGAGCCCAGGCTCTGAGACCCTCCTCACTTAGTGGGTCTCAGAGCCTGGGTTCTAGCTTAAGTGAGAGTGACTATTCTGTTATTTTTAGCCCTGTCATGAGGGTTTGAGCCTAACTTGCTGCCACCAGGTTCTTTTTAGCTGTGTAGACATATTCTTGAAGACCGGGATAAGAATGAATATGAAGGGCTGACTATAACACATCTCCCTCCTGCAGGGCTTTTACATCTCCCACTGAAGCATCTGGTACTAGCCACTCTTGGAGTCAGGATACTGGGACTAGGGGGAATCTGGCTTGGGTCCCGAATGGCAATTCCCATGTTCCTTCTCTACACTAGATAGGATCTCCTTTTCCAGTATGAAAATCTAGCAGGAAAACAAAATAAAAATAAACAACTTCTATGCCTTCTTTATTCATCATTTTAAAAAAGCTAAAAAGAAACACAAGGCTATTTTTTCTCATTTACATGAGTTGCTAAGAGTTATGACCTTTTGATTTTGTGCAGAAACTCTTTGCACTGATATTCCTTCACAGCTTCTTTATAACATTTTGCGAAGGAATAAGTGGGGATTCTTTTTTCCCTATCTGTTACTTCCTTTCACGTGACTGGCTTTGTTTTATCTTCAATGCTTTCTTTGGTACGCTGCAGATACATATATGGCTTTTATGAGCTCAATACAATGACTTGAAATGTTAAAGGAGAGTTGTCCCAAGAGATATCAAGAAGGAGAGTGACTGAATAGCCATGGCCTTGGAAAGTAGCAATCCCAACTTCTAGAAACGATTTTTACACATACAAAATTATATTTTTGGACTGTCTCATTCTAGCAAAATGTATTTCCAGTGTTAAAAAAGGTTGTGTCTTAATGTATGTATATTAATTATGTAACCAAAGAGAGCAGTAAAATTATCTGAATGAAAACATTCAGTATTAATGGGTTGAGTGAAGTTATAATTAAGAAGAGCTCTTTAACTTATTAGCAGTTCTTAACCATTACATCAAAACACAGCAGGATTTCAAGTACTGTTCAAAATTTTTGTCTTGCGAATAAAAGATTTAATCTTAATAATATGATATAAAGCTTTTTACAAGTTTCTTCCCTATGTCTGTAACACTTCTGTACCTATTTTCTGTGATAATTATCCTTCATTTATTTCATAGGCAATATTCCGGAAATAATCCAAATATACACTAGAGTCTAATGAGAGCAGATTTTGGCCCAATCTTTGGACATTGCTTAGTGGAATGAAAACCAGTGGGTGTCTCCAAACAGGATTGTTTCTATTCCTGTGTTGATGGGCAAAGCTGGGGAAGTCATAAGAATCTTATCCCTCCCTAAGCAGTGACCAGGCTCAGTCCCCTGGTCCTACTAAATTAGCTGCACAAGATGTGCTCTGATAACACTTCCCAAAATGGGACTGATTAGGGCTGGACCATGTCCCTTTCCTGTTGCCCTCAATGTCCAGTGGAGCTGGGTTTCCACAGGGGAAATGTCCAATGCACTCTGTATCCATTGGGTCTGGGGGGTATTTTTCCTCACTCACATGCAATGGTCCAGGAATTACTGCTGCCCTGTATGTGTCAGAATTCTCTAGGTTATAAAAATCACAAACCGTCCAATCCTTGCTTTGTTTTAAGAGCCAATCTACTGCTGGGTCTACAGAACTTACTTTACCTCACGTGGCTACTGCTAGGGTAGTTTAATGCACGCAGAATGCCTTTGAGATTAAAAGCAAAAGCAAAATGTTGCTTTGATTTTTTTTTTTAAATTGCATTGAAATATAAAATTTTCTATAGGTAACCCTCCTACTGATACACACTCTTATCGACTTCTGTGGAGCATTGTTCCCAAAAGCATCTGTGTATGATCCAGAGAACAATATACCAGGACTAATGTTACAGTAGCAGTCAGTGTTTCAGGTGTTAGTGTCTGCTGGGAGGAAAAATCCTATAATTTCACTGGACAATATAAGAGTAGCACCTGCCCCGTCCAGAGTAGGTTGGCAGGAACCTCCATGACAAGAGAGACTCAGTTGGTTGCAAAGTCACTTACATCTTTACTCTAAGGTCTCATGCACATTAGAAATTTAGCCTGTTTAGGCTGTCAGTGGCCAGCCACCAATGCAGACTTTAAACCCATGTCTTCACTAAGGTAAAAGATGGGCTTTTTTAACGTGTTCCCTAACGCATTAGTGAACATATGTTAAAATGCTAGTGCACAAAAGACAAGGGAGAGGAACACATACACAAAATTCGGACCTGTCACATATTTTGCATAACCCAGTCACATTTCCCTTCATCATCACACTCTTCTGCGTAAGGGAAGTGATCTCATGCACAGTTGAAGAGAGAACATGGCAACACAAGGAAATGGTGGGGAAAGAGAAAGGATTAGCTGCCCTTCCCTATGCTGCCCATTCCAGCAGGCCTGGGGGAAACAGCTGTTCAGAAGCTCTCTCTCTTTTGCCACAGCAGGTGGGGATCTTAGGATCCAATCCCCTTTTCTGGAGCTGCTGTCTGGAACTTCTGGCCCCAAAACTACCTCTTAATGCTCTTGTCCCCAGAATACACCCCCCCCACAATTAACCTCAAAGTGCCCCAGCCCTCTGACCAGCTGTGCCTATCTTCTTCAGGGGATTGGCAAGGAGAGATGTTGCCCTCACACCTCCAGTCTGAAAGGGGCACCATCATCTTCACAGGAAGGATCCCTGTCTTTCTTCACTCCTGCAGGACAATCCCAGGTGGTTCCTGCATTGAGCCAGCTGATTTTTATAGGCTGGGCTTTGAGGAAGCTTTGCTTCTGGACAGTGGTTGCTGTGCTGGGGGATCCCAAATATGGGCTTGAGAAACTCCTGCCAACTGAGAGAAGGGCCTCACAAGGGCCCTGTCTATAAAAGGCAGGGCTCAGCCCTCCACCTACCTTGTATATAGTGTCCTTTGTTCCCTATTAACCTGAGAATGGCTGAATCTTCTCTCCCCTCTCCCAACCATCTTGGAGGCAGGCCTGTTGCTACAAGCAGACATTTGGAGGCTCCTCCTGCTCAACATCCACACACCGTCTTCCTGATACCTCTTCCTGAAGAGGTACTCCACCCTTTGCTGTCTTCATTACTACCTCCCACTCCTATCCACTCTACCTTCAATTCTGCCTCTCTCCAGAGCGCCTCCTCTTCCTTCCATTGGTGCTGCTCCTCTTGCTTTGGGAAAAGTGGGGAGCAAAATGGAGTGAAGGTCCTAACAGCACCTCTCCCAGGCCTAAAAGGAGGACTGAAGACTACATGAACTTTCCTTGTTCTCCCAAACATTGCACATTTCGGAATAATGTGAGGGGAAGCAGCAAGTCCCAACAAGGAAGGGGTCACTAACGTTAGTTTTTGAGGGGAGGAGCAGAGGTGTTGCCAGTTCACATTTCTGAGGGAGAGGAAGACATTTGCACCACTGGACCTTCTCTCCTTCAAACTGTGGTCTTTTTTGCCTCCCCATAGTTTCTTAAAGCATCTCCCCGTCTCTTTGGCTGTTCTGTGCAGCTGCATATATGAGATTTCTTGCCAATGAGAAAAAGTGACTAATCTCTTCTATGACAGGTTTCAGAGTAGCAGCCGTGTTAGTCTGTATTCGCAAAAAGAAAAGGAGTACTTGTGGCACCTTAGAGACTAACCAATTTATTTGAGCATAAGCTTTCGTGAGCTACAGCTCACTTCATCGGATGCATTCAGTGGAAAAACTTTGTTAGTTTCTAAGGTGCCACAAGTACTCCTTTTCTTTAATCTCTTCTATGTGGTTCACTCAAACAGGGGGGACAAGAAGTCTTACATGTGAAACTACACAAAACTTGGCTGTTGGAAATTACATTGGCTTAGCTGGCATTAAGGCAAGTCTATTAAATTTGGGTCTGCAAACTCTGGCAATGCTTTAGTCTCCATGATGAGAATGTATGCAGCATTAGACTAAGAAAGTTAAGAACATGCTGATTGCTCTATATCAAAGTTGATTCACATATAAAATATCTCTTGATGGGGAAGATGAAGATTTATTGTTCCTTAGACCAAACTGAATGCAGGTATACATATAAGCTGACATGTAAACTGACTACCCATATCTCATTATACTGATTGTGTCACTGCATTTGTTAGTTGAAAAGGAATATAAATAAGAACTGTCTAAATAAAGGAATTTAACAGTGTAACTTGATTGTAAAGAAAATTCAACAATGTGTTGAAGAGAAAGCTTGTCCATTCATATTATCTTTCATTCTAATTGGCTGTGGTGCTATATTTGCATGTGTTAATGAGGGCAATATCATACATAGCAATGACTCTGACCAAAATAACATTGTCTTGCCTCCAGCATTGCTACGCTTTATCGATAAAGAATTTTTCATATGTGTAGGGTAAGTGAGTAGTGTTAATTATTTAAAGGTTCAGTCTTCCTCTGCATGTGGCCCTGTTGTTGGTTTTGGTTGCCATTCTGAGAATTTGTAACACTGTGGGAGCTGGATTTTCATGGAAGGCCCTTAATAATTAAATAAATTCTACTTGTTCGGAATTAGACTTTGCAGATGTTAATACCTTATTTGTTACATCCCTAATACTCTAATAAATATCTCTGTATATTTCTTTCCTTTGAGTGGGTTCATTCAACATAGATTTATAGCCTGCCTATGTTAAATGACAAATAACTGAGCAAACTTAGCATTAATCATTTCCAATGCTATACTTGCTTTCAGGTATTGTTGCTGGATAAGTGACTTTTGCATTAAATCAGGTGCTCTTTGCTCTGTGAATTTGTTAAATAAGCATCCTTTTATTTGTCAGCGTGGCATATTTTTAGGTTGCTTCATCCATTAAGGTGCATATTGGATTTGAAGAATGTATACACAATGGTTTGCAGACTTTGTGGATTGGAATTTGTTTCTTGTATTTGTTTATTATTTTTTAATAGTGCAACACATTATCCATCTGCAAATTTCTTAATGCTTGCTTTCTTTTTCTGAACTATAAGGAATGAGTCAAGGATATATAAAAGTTAAGGGAGTAAAGCATCATTTCACTTTTTACCACAAAAATAATGAATTTTTATATCAGAAATTACATCAAGAGCTAGCATGGCCCATTTAGTCATGCATGGTAGTAGGAAAGTTTAATTAAAATATAAAGATAGACCTTGCTGGTAAAATCATAAAGTACCTTTTTTACACAGTGCACAACCTTTCAAGTGGATCATTGTAAGCTTAACAGTCTAGGTTTTGTTTTTAACAGACAAGTGATGAAACAGTAACATCTAGAGTATTTGTAATTATCCAACATTTTAACCTACCAGTATTTAGGCGTTTAGGATTGAGGCTTTGTGGATTTTTAACCTAGTTATTAAACTGTGCTTATTTTCATAATTACTGTCATATTGCCTGTAATTTAGAGCAGTCTATGATATTCTTAATAGAACCACAGCTAAATTGTACCAAGTGTAGACAGTAATGAATCTAGTGCATGAACGGAGCACAGCCTGCATGAAAGGAGAACATACCAAGGACAAAGGCAGATTTGGTAATGATCATAACCAAGCACATGAGGGATAACAAATACTGCTGTTTCTTTTTCTTTTGGAACACAGTGTTGGTTGCAAATTTTTATTTTCAAAATCATGTTTGTTTATCCTCAGATGTGCGAACTAAGTGCTTGAAGAAGACAATGCTTTAACAGTAGCCACCGATTATTATGAAGCAGGAGGCATATTGTTTTTAAAGCCATACAGATATCTACATCTGCTGACATTAGGTATTATAGGGACATTGCATACCTAATATTTCTGTTAAATTTACTGGATGCCAGAACTCTTAATTAAAGATGCACAATATAATCATGAAGCAAACCAGTCATTGTTGATTATATTTTCTTATTGCAATAAATTCTGATGGAGTGTCAAATTGATTTCATCATTACTTGCTCATGAATGTTGTAAAGATAATAGCAGATGGAATGACTGTCCCACAAAACATTAAGATGTGACCACAGTGGTGGTGAAAGTTAATTGCTGTTATCAGGCAATATAACAGTACAATGCTGTTATCACAAACCAGCATGAGTTCACATGTTCACAGCAATTGTTTTAAATCCATGTAAAATAATGGACAATCTGTGCTTTAAAAGGGCAAAATAGATTCATGCTGGTTCATGGTGGAAATGTGAATTAATAAAAGCAGTACATATAGGTGATTTTTTTACAGGTGAGTTTATCTTTTCCTTTTTGAATGTTGGTAATCTGTTCTCAGTTTCTGTAGTTTCAGTCTTTCCATAGTACATTTAACAAATGTGTGGAATCAGGACTCACCAAAAGATGTAAATTGCAAAAGTACTCCTTCGGTGATCTGAAGACGTGTTCTTTGTAAGCTTGAAAGCTTGTCTCTCTCGCCAACAGAAGTTGGTCCAATTAAAGATATTACCTCACCCACCTTGTCTCTCTAGCTTACTCCTTAGTAAATTTAAATAGTTCACTAAAGTCCAGTGTAATTGTGTTTTTAATTGATTCAGAATTATTTTAATTGGATCAGAATTGCAATAATCCAAAACAAATGAAGTAAGTAGTAAGGAGTCCCTTGTTTACAAGCTACTTTCAGGTCAACATTATTCTTAAATTTAGTCTTCAATCAAATTTAGCTGCAATTGCCAAGAGTCATTTTTGAATGCTGTGTTCTGGTCTTGGAAGCACAGTAACCTCCCACAGTCTTGAAACTTCTTAAAGTTCCACACAACACACATGCCAAGAGAAGTAATTTGCAAAGAGTACTTAATATATATATTAAAAATTTCATTGGCAGATTAAGGTCCTGATCCTGAAAGTATTCACATCAGCATGGCCTCAGGTACCTGCCAGAATCCTGTTGTCTACTAAAAGATTGCTTCTCCTTCCATTTCAGCTCACAATCCTTCAAGATTTTAAGAAGCCAGATTAATAGGGGGTATATTTTGTCATAGAATCATAGAATCATAGAATATCAGGGTTGGAAGGGACCTCAGGAGGTCATCTAGTCCAACCCCCTGCTCAAAGCAGGACCAATCCCCAATTAAATCATCCCAGCCAGGGCTTTGTCAAGCCTGACCTTAAAAACTTCCAAGGAAGGAGATTCTACCACCTCCCTAGGTAACGCATTCCAGTGTTTCACCACCCTCTTGGTGAAAAAGTTTTTCCTAATATCCAACCTAAACCTCCCCCACTGCAACTTGAGACCATTACTCCTTGTCCTGTCCTCTTCTACCACTGAGAATAGTCTAGAACCATCCTCTCTGGAACCACCTCTCAGGTAGTTGAAAGCAGCTATCAAATCCCCCCTCATTCTTCTCTTCCTCAGACTAAACAATCCCAGTTCCCTCAGCCTCTCCTCATAAGTCATATTGTCCTGAAAGTCTACCAGGGTAGAAAGTTAATTTTGTCTGTGTCCTTTTTATTATTGTTATTTGATTTCATGAAAAGTGCTGGATTAAGAGCCCTGAACATCAAAATCCCATTTTCATCCCTAGAGGAGGCACAGCAGTACAAGCATATGCTGAGGCAGTGCACGTTTTCCCAATGTTGCCCTATCGCTGTGCCTCAGATATGTTCTACAGAAATCGCTTTCAGTTTCCTGCCCATCCAGGTCTTGGTGCCTCAGCTGCAATCACTACCAGTGATGGCAAATAGGGTTAATTGAGGTGCTTGTTTTCTTAATGTAAATGTGTCCTTTGAGGACTGTCCTAAAATGACCAAATCAATTCACATAGGCAACTACAGTATAAGCAGCCATTAGATGTTGGTAACTTTCAGTTGCTGTCTTGACTGAGATTTAGATTTGTGATCTAAAGGTGAAGGGCTCACTGTTTCATTACCCCCTCCAAGAGCTGACCTCCTCCCCCTGTTTTCAGTTTGTCTGTGTATTGCATAAGTAATTAATAAAATCATTACAGTTCCTCTATCTATCTGTCTGTCTGTCTATCTATCATGATCATCATGTCATATATTTCAAAGCAGCATATAAATTGACTGTATTTCACTTGCAAACATAAGTTCCACCCATATAATATCATTGTTTCCTTAGTAACAAATATATTTCCAAATGGAAAAGTGGAGTGATACACAAAAAGGAAACAAACTAAGCAAATTATCAGGCCTCCTTTGTATTTTTCATTCAGCAGAATATACATAGTCCAAGAAATGGGTTTATGATGTACTCTGCAAGTAAGTTAGATCTGCTTTAGACTTTAGATTGAGAGGTCCTGGTTCACCGACTGAACTGTTATCTATTGAGTGTGTCTGATTACATCTCATGAGGATTTCTATCATCTTCCAAGTTCAAGTCCCAGTCCTTGTGGCTCTGACCTATCTTCATTTTTGTTGCTCTAGAAAAGGGATTAGCAGGGGTGTTACCACTGACGGATCATCAAAGGTTCACTTAGGGCCAGATTCTGCTACCTGTACTCTTTTTGAGTAGTAGAATCATGGAATCATAGAATGGTCACAGTGAAATTAATTTCAAAGGGACTGCATGTGCAGTAAGATACTAATCAGCGAGTGAAGTTCACACCTTTGCAGAGGACCAGCATAAAGGTTATGCACCTCTTAAATACTACTTACACTCTCAAAATAGAGTTTAAATGGTGCATTGGCCTCATGCTGGTCCTCTGCACAAGAGTGAATATCACCCAGTGTGACTGAATGTAGCAGAATCTGGCCCTGAAGTGTTTAAGGAAGTAATGAATACCCTTAAACATTCTGAGAAATCCTCACTTGACATAGAGTGTCCCACCCTGGTGTATGAGTAATGTACTTGGATGTTTTGTTAATGTACAAGGCTCAGACACATTTTTTTGGTGAGCACTTAAGAAATTATTTATATAAATGTATATGGAATTTAATTTAGTTCAGAAGAAAATGGTTATCTCAAATAGTAAGTTACAATTGAGCCTTAGTACATGGGAAGGATTTACAACCAATAACAACGGTGGAAGATTCTGTTACAGAATGAAGGCTGTTGCATAATATTGCCGTATTCAACAATGAACATGTAGCCATTTACAGTTCTGTACATTTTCATTGGTTTGAACTACAGAAACACAATAACAGATTTCAGAGTAGCAGCCATGTTAGTCTGAATTCGCAAAAAGAAAAGGAGTACTTGTGGCACCTTAGAGACTAACAAATTTCACTAAGGTGCCACAAGTACTCCTTTTCTTTTTGAGAAACACAGTAGTCACTGGAAAAAATAAAATATGGATATGGTTCATTTTGAACTGGGTTTTGACCTTGTTAAAGTGAGCAGCATTTTCTCATCTCTACATGTACTTCCATCAAAATGTGGCCCAGGGGAGCCAAACGTTTTATATGTTTTAACAAGCTAAGTGCTTTTATAAAAGTGCTATTAATAGGATTTATTCTAATTGCACGTTAAGACATATTGGCCCTAAATCATAGATAGCTTTAGTTTATATTATAGGTTGGATTTCAAAAGCAAAGCAGCAGAGCAGAAATTATCCTGACCACAGTATTTTTAGGGCCTAGGTTTTTTCGTTATTTTTACATTGAATGTCATCACCATTTTAAAAGCTGTAGGCTCTGACCCTGCAACATATAGTGTGCAGCCAGACTCCTGTGTGCACATGAAGCATTGAATCAATGGGGCTCAGTATGGGCACAGAACTCTGTTCATATGCTACAGGGTGCATGATTGGGGTCATGTTTAGGCTTAATTTCTAAGGAAACACATTGAACTGCTTATTTATATGTACAAAATTTCAAGCAATTGTGACAATTTCATACACAGCTGAGGCATACAAGTATGCATTCCCACCAAAAGAGCGCACTGTACTGAATGATCAAACCCTAGGGCCAGATTCTGTCATCCTTACTCATGTTGAGGGGCCAGTTTACTCAATCTGGAGTAATTAATGGTGAATCACTGAAATTAATGACCGGTTTCAGAGTAGCAGCCGTGTTAGTCTGTATTCGCAAAAAGAAAAGGAGTACTTGTGGCACCTTAGAGACTAACCAATTTATTTGAGCATAAGCTTTTGTGAGCTACAGCTCACTTCATCGGATGCAGTGAGCTATAGCTCACGAAAGCTTATGCTCAAATAAATTGGTTAGTTTCTAAGGTGCCACAAGTACCCCTTTTCTTTTTGAAATTAATGGTGTTCTTTACAGAGGAAGAACTCCTCAACAAGAATAAGAGCTTCAGAATCTGGACCCTTGATTATCTGTACACTGATAATGTTTTCCATCAAAAGCATGTGTATTCAAGTATAACCCCTTGTAATTATTGCCATGTACAATGCTTCGCCTTAATAATGTGTTAAAATATTTGATAATTGCCATTTATTCAGATTGCACTATGTATCCTTCCATAGCAATGTTCAGTGAAAGGAGAGCATGTTTTTCAGTGCCTGTTTTGTTCCAAATGTATCCCATTTTAACTGGATAAATAATGCATGCATGAGTGCAATGAGAGTGATATAACCAAACTAAAGGAGTACTTGTGGCACCTTAGAGACTAACAAATTAATTTGTTATTTATTTGTCTCTAAGGTGCCACAAGTCCTCCTTTTCTTTTTGCGAATACAGACTAACACAGTTGCTACTCTGAAACATAACCAAACTAATACACACAGGAAAAATTAGTTAAATGTATGTTATATCTACAATGATTACTAATGTGTTACATAGGAATAAGTTTTGCTCCATTGTTCACTGTGGTCATTAGTAAGGTTAAGGATTGTTTTCTAATTGTCTCCTCAGTGAGTGGCACACATTTTGTAAAATAAGAAATTGAACTGTTTTACTCCACTAATTAATTTCAGAAGTTGTTAGACTCAAACAATTATACATATTATTTAAATCAAGAAAAGGAGTGATAATATATATAAAGTGTTGTATGGAACTCTGTTATACTTTATATCAAAATCTATTTTAGTTCATGCCTTTGTATGAAAAGAAATTCTGGCACAGATCATCTTTTTTTTTTTTTTTTTTAATTGACAGAATTGGAACAGCAAGATTATGCAAATTTACAACTGTTTAAAAATGCCCCCTAATATATTAAATACTAAGGAACAAATTTAAACAGTGTAAACTGTGATCTATTAAATTTCATTGGTAGCCATGGAAATCGCATTTGAATTCTTAATTTAACAAGCCATAAGTTTTTTGCATTTGGATGAGCTTTAAAAATTGTAGTATCTGAAATATTTTCTGCCAGTACCAGAGCCCTAAGTGTAAATTAGTGCTTCAGTGCAGGAGCAATATTTTAATGAAAATTGTTCCTTATAAAATAAAAAATAAATAATAGATTGAAGAGTAACTATAGATCTTTTGATTTTTATTTTTAGATTTTTTTATGCAAACACAACAAGTTTTTTGAGCCTTGAGTACCAAATATACTACATAATTCTGTGTCTCTATTGCACCCATCATGGAGAGTTTTCAAGAATGCACTACAAACAATATAAATGTAAGGAATTGCAGGGAAAACAGAAGGCCAAGCACTAAAAATCTCAGCAACCATTCATTTACGAAGAAAACGTAAGATAAAACAAATAGCTTTGAAATTTAGTTTTTTAGAGTCCCAATAGCCAGATTATTCTGTGTATGTTATGTGTAATGCTAAATCCTTTTTTAGGAATTAGTGTCTAATTCAGATTAATTTTTGCTTTAATTGTACCTTAGTGACAGATGATAAAAAGTTTAATGAAAAGTCAGTTATATAAGCTACTTGAATCTCATGCAGTTTAATTATATAGTTCACATTCTAATAAAATTATTTTTCAAGGTTCATTGAGAAAAGCCTAATTTAAGTCAATAAACCTACCAGTAACTTAATGATAAAAAAGGTTACTTCAAAGGTTTCCTTAATGTGAATTTACTAGCTGCATGAAATTGTCATGAAAACTGAAATGAAAGTGGCGGAAACATAGAGCAATACAAATATGTTCCTTTAGAGCCAGTAATGAGGGAAGTATTTCGTTGAAAGCAAATTAAAGCCCAGCCAGAAATATGAGGCATTTTACTCTTTATGTGTATCTGAGGCTTTTTTTTTCTTCTTTAAATGCTGTACCTGCATGTTAGTATGAGGATTTATTTAAATAATATATAATTTGCCAGCCTTTTTATTAATCCATGAATAACTAAATCAAGCTGAGATCACTTTCGAATGTCTGCAGCAGATTGCGTTTAATATAAATTATACTAGGTTTAGCACTCTGCAAATAAATTCCTTTCATGTGGAAAATAGAAATGATGTATATCTATAAAATGGTGAGCTGTTAATTTGTGAATGGGATGCCCTCCAGTCTTCACAAAAATGTAAGGAGTTCAAGTTGCTCTGGTTTTAAAGTTCAAGTTGGGCTTCTGAGCTTTATTAAAAATTTTGTATTAGTAGAAACATGGGTTCAGAAGCATTCTAATCTCAGTTACAGGGCCTAAACGTGTAACTCCATTATGGACAATGCTTTACAATCTGAATTGACCATGATGTAAGTAAAATCAGAATCTGGCCCCAGAAGACATGCTTTTTAACTTCTTTTGAAACTAACACATTTGGTCTGAAAACACAATTATTAATTGTGGAGTATTGCCTCTATAAGCACAAGGTTAGAAATCATGATCACAAACCTGATCCAGCATGATTCCTTCTCATTCTCCAATATACTCCTGTATAGGTGAAAGAGATTGTATAGTATATGGAACTCATTAATTTGGTGGGTACTACAGTAGAAGCTCAGACAAGATTTCTCTGCACCCAACCCACTCTCTCTTTATTCTGAATACTGGAGAGTAGGGGACTATGTGTGTAAGGCTCTGTCTGGAGACTTCTGCTCACCATGGAGCACTGAGCCCAGTTACTTGTGCTCACATGTAGCCTGCACTCACGCTCATATTGCAGCATTACTAGCTTGAGCTCCATGCTGTGCAATGCACAAAGACTTGCAGTATCATGGCCCATGCATTAGTTGGAGCTTAGAATTGCAAAGCTGACTGTCAATCATTCTCCACAGTGTGTTGTTTTGTTTTTTAACCAGTTAAGGTATTTGACCTTGACCAATTTCAAAACTGAGTTGAGAGTAGCTATCCAGGGATGCTGTTATTTTGAATGAGAAACTTCACAGCTGCAACTGTGTATCATTTCCAACATAGGGTAGTAAACTAGACTATTCTGTGAGTGAACTTTGAAATAAGACACAGTATTTGGTTAATCAACCTTGAAGTGAACTTCATTGCTTTTGTATTTAATAAGGGGAGACCTCCTCTTGTTTTATTAATAGTATAATAAAGATATTTGCATGCTCTTCATCTTATGCTTTCTCACCACGACAGCCTAAACTTAGTGGAATATGAGCAGATAAGAATGCCACAATCGTCATATGTTAGTATGTGGCAGAGACAACTTGTCTGACTTTGCTTGCCCCCCACATTACTGAGATCCCAGACGTTTATGGTTTCACTTTGTCAATACATGGCCAAAGCAATACTGTCACAACAAAGAAAGTGTAAATGTCAGGTGGCTTTTAGGTTCAGTGATTCCAGAAAGATTATTTTCAGGTAGTATAAAAATGAGATTGCAAGATTATTATTAACAATAAACTTAATCTGAAAAAATTTACACTTCAAATTGAGGATGCAAAGCAAAATTTTAATCTCATGCAAACTGGTATAACTCGCGATAAACATCCGCAAAGCTAACTTATTTTCCTCCTTCAAATCCCTCCTTAAAACTCTCTTTGGTCATGATTTCTACAAAAAACTTGACAATGATTAGGTGTGCTGTTACCACCACCAGTCATGCTGACTAATATTGTCTCATTATTTCCTCATATTGCCCTATTTGTCTGTATCCATCTGTTGTCTCTTATACTTAAATGTAAGCACCTTGGGGAAGGGGACCTATTTTTATTCTGTGTTTGTACAGCACCTAGCACAATGGGGGTCCTGGTCCATGACTATGGCTCCTAAGTACTATGGTAATTCAAATAATAATAAAATAATTTGATCCATAATAACATAATGTGCACTCTGAAAGGCGAACATATATTGAAAAATGGCAGTTTCTGTGGTTATTCCCTTATGTCTCATCTGAGCTGAAGTTCCATGACGTCTTAATTCCTGAGGGGGGTTGTTACATTCCTTATAGTTCAGTCTAATTTGTTTGGAAAGGATTCTGACTTTTCTGGACTCTAAGCTTGTAGTGTAATGACGTTTTTTTTTTCTCTGCACGGTACCCTGTATTTTTTATCTTGTGTGTTTGTGTGCACTATTAGATGGGCTTAAACAAATTTACTTGAGCATGAATCACTTTCATATTTTTTTCCACCCTGCTGAAGTTGAAAACTACTGCAGTTAGGCACTCATGCCTAACTATCTGTGGAGATAGAGGTGGTTAGGGACTATTTAGAAAAGCTGGACGTGTTACATCCGAGAGTGCTGAAGGAATTGGCGGCTGTGATTGCAGAGCCCTTGGCCATTATCTTTGAAAACTCGTGGCGAACGGGGGAAGTCCCGGATGACTGGAAAAAGGCTAATGTAGTGCCAATCTTTAAAAAAGGGAAGAAGGAGGATCCTGGGAACTACAGGCCGGTCAGCCTCACCTCAGTCCCTGGAAAAATCATGGAGCAGGTCCTCAAAGAATCAATCCTGAAGCACTTACATGAGAGGAAAGTGATCAGGAACAGTCAGCATGGATTCACCAAGGGAAGGTCATGCCTGACTAATCTAATCTAATCGCCTTTTATGATGAGATTACTGGTTCTGTGGATGAAGGGAAAGCAGTGGATGTATTGTTTCTTGACTTTAGCAAAGCTTTTGACACGGTCTCCCACAGTATTCTTGTCAGCAAGTTAAAGAAGTATGGGCTGGATGAATGCACTATAAGGTGGGTAGAAAGCTGGCTAGATTGTCAGGCTCAACGGGTAGTGATAAATGGCTCCATGTCTAGTTGGCAGCCGGTGTCAAGTGGAGTGCCCCAGGGGTCGGTCCTGGGGCCGGTTTTGTTCAATATCTTCATAAATGATCTGGAGGATGGTGTGGATTGCACTCTCAGCAAATTTGCAGATGATACTAAACTGGGAGGAGTGGTAGATACGCTGGAGGGGAGGGATAGGATACAGAAGGACCTAGACAAATTGGAGGATTGGGCCAAAAGAAATCTGATGAGGTTCAATAAGGATAAGTGCAGGGTCCTGCACTTAGGATGGAAGAATCCAATGCACCGCTACAGACTAGGGACCGAATGGCTAGGCAGCAGTTCTGCGGAAAAGGACCTAGGGGTGACAGTGGACGAGAAGCTGGATATGAGTCAACAGTGTGCCCTTGTTGCCAAGAAGGCCAATGGCATTTTGGGATGTATAAGTAGGGGCATAGCCAGCAGATCGAGGGATGTGATCGTTCCCCTCTATTCGACACTGGTGAGGCCTCATCTGGAGTACTGTGTCCAGTTTTGGGCCCCACACTACAAGAAGGATGTGGATAAATTGGAGAGAGTCCAGCGAAGGGCAACAAAAATGATTAGGGGTCTAGAGCACATGACTTATGAGGAGAGGCTGAGGGAGCTGGGATTGTTTAGTCTGCAGAAGAGAAGAATGAGGGGGGATTTGATAGCTGCTTTCAACTACCTGAAAGGGGGTTCCAAAGAGGATGGCTCTAGACTGTTCTCAATGGTAGCAGATGACAGAACGAGGAGTAATGGTCTCAAGTTGCAATGGGGGAGGTTTAGATTGGATATTAGGAAAAACTTTTTCACTAAGAGGGTGGTGAAACACTGGAATGCGTTACCTAGGGAGGTGGTAGAATCTCCTTCCTTAGAGGTTTTTAAGGTCAGGCTTGACAAAGCCCTGGCTGGGATGATTTAACTGGGAATTGGTCCTGCTTCGAGCAGGGGGTTGGACTAGATGACCTTCTGGGGTCCCTTCCAACCCTGATATTCTATGATTCTATGATTCTATAATATGCTTCACAGTTCCAGTTTGTGGAGCTTCTCGTTGGCTACCATAGCTGAGAAAGAGGTGTGGGATTAATTCTGTGGCAACTGTTGGAGACAAGATGCTAGACTTGGTAGACTACCAGGGTCCGAGCCACTGTTGCATTTTCTATGATGAAGGACAGGTTTTTGCATGTCAAGTTGAGGGTGCAAGATTCTAAATCTCATGTAGACTGGTGTAACTCCATTGACTATGGAGGACTCCCTATTTACACTAGTGTGAGTTCAGAATCAAGCTCTCAGAATTTGAAAAAATAATTTAATTTAGAGCACATTGTAGAGCAGTATGTTTTATGATTTCACACTCTGTAAATCTCTAATTATTATTAGTCTAGCGATGTACAATATAGGTAAACCCACATGCACATGGAAAGACAGAAGTGCTTTATAGATATTCTATTCCAAATCTCTGAAGAATGCAGCTTCTGTGAAGGAATTATGCTTGCCTTTCATTTTGTTGCTGGGATTTTATGAGACAGTGACAACTGTAGGGCTATGGGATAGGAAGCCATGTTAATTCTCTAATTTTATGATGGTCATTTCTCCCCACTTTTCTCATGTGGTTATTATAGGTTTCCATCTATGACATTTTACAAATACTACTTCTTGCCTTTGATATTTTTTTGCCCATTGCATTAAATTAATTATATAATTGAAGTTTCAGTTAACTCTCTAAAGGGGGTGTTTAAAATAATACACAATGTCATCATCATTTGAGGTTGTAATCAGACCTCTTCCATTTGGACACTCTTCAGCCTTTTGGGGGATACACTTTATGGAGGAAGATTACAACCCCTTCCACTCTTAACCTGATACACAGCTTGCTAGCCTCTTTTGTTTCTGGTTTTCAAGGATCAAAAACATAGAATCATGCCATGTTATTTCCCCAAATAACAGTATCTAACACCTATTTCAATTATATTAAATAAAGGAAGATTTTATTGCCACTTATAAAAGTCAGAGATAAATTAATCACAAAATAAAATATACCTGGAAGTAAAATTGTAATCTAAGACTGAATCATAATGCACATACATAAGGATCTGAAATAAGGTTACACAGACAGCTTTAATTCTGGTATTTTCTGACTTATGAGTGTTTAGCTGTGCAGCTTTAACGTAGTTTTTTTCTATGTGTTAGTTATACACACGAGTTGTACGTTGTAGGTTCTTGCTTCAGATTTACTTAAATATTGATACTTGAAATTTTGTTTTATTTATTCCACAGGAGAAACAAATTAATACAAAAGTAGGAGGGGAAAAAACCTGAATTTCTCAGGCATGCATACCACTGTAAAACAAAGTGTAAATGAACTGCCTTGCATTTGAATGTAATGTATTCAATTGCAATAAAGAGCTATAAATGTTAATAGCATTAAACATGCATTGGTATGCTTTCAACAAAAAGTACTTATAAAAGATCAAAATTATTGTGCAGTAATAATTAGGGAAAAATAATTGTTCAGTTCGGTAGTTAATGCACTTTATTTTAATGGAATACTTTGAATTAATAAACATACCCATATATTTTTGTGACAGTAATAACCACAGTGTATCTTATCAGATAATTAACTTTCACAAACATAATAACAAGACTACTGAGCAGCAATGACACAATTACAATAACTTATTTGCTTGGAATTTGTAGCCTAAAAAGAAAAGAAACTGCTTACTATAAAAGCTCACAAAGTCTGATTCTCTCCTCTTACCATTTTACTCCTGTTTTTAATTATATTGACTTCAGTGGAGTGACTCCTGATTTACACTGAGGTATATGAGAGGAGAGTTAGACCCTCAGTTTATGAAAAGAAGGTGACTATATGAGAGAAAAACTTGACTGTTACCCAAACAAAAAATAAATAAAAAGTAAATAAAAAGTCTTTCTTCCTAGACAGAATGAACAGAATATGAGCATCTTCAAAAGCAAGTCATGATGAAGTGGTATCAAGTGGTGTTAATCAGAATGAGGTTCTATATTTATATGGCACACATAATCTGATCTTGATGTCACTTCCCAGTCAAAACTCCCACTGACTGCAATGTGACTTCAGTGGAAATTTCGCCAGGTATAAGATCAGGCCTACAATTAAATTAGCTTTAGAAAAGTAATATTATAATTACTTTTCATTTCTAACAGCCAGCTCCGCGCTCTTGCCTCTGCCTTGTCCCTATAAAAAAGCTGGACTGGTAAAGGGTAATAATAGTTAACATTTGTATAGCTTTTTATTTTTCCTCCTAATAATTTTATATGAGAGATTATGTGACTTCGTTGTGGGTAAGGACTAATCACAGAAGTAAGGTTTGGACCTTCAAACTATGCACCAGAATCTTTTCTCTCAGTACTGAAATGCAGGCATCCATGGGAAGAAATGTTGCACCTCTTCACCTCTTAATCAGTGCATAGGAATAATATACAGTAAATTAATGATAGTCAATTTAATTTTGTAAAAGTACTGCTGGAATTTTTTTTTATGCCAAATACTACTTAAGAATTTCTTTATGCTTTTGTCTGCAAGATACATGTACCTTTTGTTATATTTTATATGAAATGTGGGTTTGTTGCTGCTTGATATACAATTAAGTACAGGTACTTTAAAGACAGCTATCCATTGACTGAACCTACCATTTTTAAAATTTGCTATATTATGACTGTTGGGCACCAAAGCCAAATATTTCACTGCCCGAGAAAAGCTAAAATATCCTATGTTCTCCTGCTTCGTGATGATGAAAGCTAGCAGACTCATAAAATATAGGGTTTGTCTACACAGAGCAGTAATGCACACTATGGGAGTGTCATTTCTAATGTGCACTGATGTGTTGCACATTAATTGGTCTGTGTAGACCCGGCTGGTGTGTATTAGGGAACCTTTAGTGTGCACCAGCAGGGTTTGCATGAACCAATTAATATGCAACATGAAACCCTCCTCTGCATAGGACACTTTACCCTATTATGTAGACAAGCCCTCTGTTACAGCTACTTGGTATCTTAACAGTTCTCTGGTGGGGGAAGGTATGAAGTATATCACATAATACCTATTTTTTCAACAGTTGTGCAAACAGGGCTAATTTTCCAGGCTAGTGAATGACGAATTACTGTTGGGAGTGATGCAGTTAATCCTTTATCATTGTGCTGTAAATGTGTACCTCTTAGTTTTGTACCTTAACTAGGGAACCTAAAAATAATGGGCCAAACCCTCAACTAGTGTAAATTGCTGTAGCTCCATTGAAGTGAAGGAACTGCCTCAATTTACACCAGCTGAGGATCTGACCAAAGGATTTAATAGAATGCTTTATCTACATAATGCATGGACACGTAACATTTTCAGAAAAAAAATTCTACATATTTGTTTATTAAATACTATGAAACTCATCTTAAGAGACCACTTAAGAAATCAGTTAAAAATATGGATTATTGGAGTTGGCCTTCTAAAAGAGATGTAAGAAAATTATCAGTAGCTTCAGGGATACTTTGGGTCAACCTTTCAAGACAAGAGGCTGCCTAACAAGCATGGTTTCTCAGACAGGTTTCATTGCATCTTTAATAAAGGTTTTAAAATAACAATATTGCAATTCAAATAAAAGCAGCCTTCAACATTGTGCCTGCAAAATTTCTAAGAGCACAAGTTTGTGTCAATGCAAATGCATTTTTTTATCTGCCATTGTAGGTTTTGAGCACTCAAATGAGTGTGTTTTTGAAGGTTTCTTTTGGAAGGATGTCCTATGACATGATATAAATAGTGACAGGACAGAATATGTACATTCATCCACAAAGAAAACTAGCACTATGGGTGAAGTCCTGGCCTTATTGATATCCGTAAGACTTTTGTCATTGACTTCAGTGGGGCCAGGATTTCACCCTCTGTGTTTTGTTTTTCATTTTGCCCCATTGACAAACTGGCACATTTGCCATGTTGCAACCATTGTTTTTGTCAGTGGATAGAGCTAGTGTTAGAAAAGCAGTTAAAAATATCAGGCCAAATCCTTTATTGCTGCAAATCAGCATGCTTCATAACTTCAGTGAAGCTATTCTGAATGACAGCAACCTGATGATCTGGCCATTGGTATTTGATAAAATATAATCCAAAACTCATTTTCTTTTTGGTTAATATTGTTTGTACAAAGCCGTCAGACCTTTAGCAGCTGAATAATCTAGACATGAAAACAAAAGTATACTTCATAGGGTACCATGCATTACGGTCAATATGTAACGTCTGTAAATGTGATAGAGAAGGAATTGAGTGTATGATGGAGAACTTTTGTGGAGTATGATTGGAAAGCTTCAGAATAGAATTTGATTGTTTTATTGGGTAGGAATGGGGGAAGAGATGAGTGTGGAGATGGGAATTAGTTAGATAAAGAGAGGTAGGGAAGTAATTCTTGTGATGGTGGCCACACGAGGAAATAATATATTGCCTTACAGAGATGCAAACTGGAGGAATAAAGCATACATCTGGGATTTAAGTAGTCTAGAAAATGGCCTGGCAACTGGAAAATGTCAGTGAAGAAAGATGTGTACACAACTCCATACTTTGTTGTGGATTCTGGAAGCGGGTGGATGCCAATGAACATGGTGAAGGATGTAGGAGATAGAATTTTGTTTGAGGGAAATATTAAGGTAGATGAAATGTTGGTCATTTAGGTGAAGCCTGAAGTCTGTTTTTTTGGTTTTTCTATATTCACCTTTTAATATGTATGCAGATCTCTGTTTAACATTGATGAATGTACTCATACATTCAGGAGCAATTATATTCCTTAGTTTCAGTTATATTAGCCACTATAACCAATATGTTCAGACATGATTTTTTTTAAATGACCAATAACTTGTAACCTTATCCTCAAAACACAATAACTTCATGGAGAAATGAAAAACTTTTCATAACTGAATGGGAAATGTTGCCTTTTAAAATTAAATTAAACTAGCTCTTTTTTTTTCTTTCTGATTTTATGTTTCTTACGGAAAACAAGATGTTAAGAATTGCTCAGTCACTGGTGAAAGACTGTTGAAATTCACTTCCTTACCAGTGCCAGGAACAGTAACAATGATAAAGGTATTCAGTAAGATTTATGATCTGTGGGTATGGTAACTTTATCTGGACATTTCTTATCTCAAGTACTTATATTTAAAAAGCATGGATTATGTTTACAGTATACTCTTTGCTAGGGTCATATTCTGTTCTTGGATATATACATACAAGTGGTTGCTAATTTTCTAATTGCACAAAACTGAACAGCCCTGTCATGCCCCTTCTCTGAGGCCTCCCCCCCACTCACTCCAGCCCCCCGCCCTCTGTTGCTTGCTCTCCCCCACCCTCACTCACTGGGGTGGGGCAGGGGATTGGGGTGCGGGAGGGGTGAGGGCTCCATCTGGGGGTGCAGGCTCTGGGGTGGGGCTGGGGATGAGGGGTTTGGAGTACAGGAGGGGCCTCAGGGCTGGGGCCAAGGGCTTTGGAGTGTGGGAGCAGGCTCAGGGCTGGGGGCAAGGGGTTGGGAGTGAGGGAGGGGATGCAGGCTACAGCTGGGGGTGTGGGCTCTAGAGTGGCCCTAGGGATGAGGGGTTTGTGGTGCAGGAGGGGGCTAAGTGTTGAGGCAGAGTGTTGAAGTGCATGAGGGTGTGTGAGGACTGGGAGGGAGTTTGGGTGCGGGAGGGGGTTCTGACCTGGGGCAGGTGGCTCTCGGTCGGCGACGCAGCAGGGCTAAGGCAGGCACCCTGCCTGCCCTGGCTCTGTGCTGCTCTCGGAAGTGGCCACCATGTCCGGTCCCTTGGTCAGAAGCACGTCCAGGTGACTCTGCACAGTGCGCACTTCCCACGCCCCACCCCCGCAGCTCCGATTGGCTGCAGATCCCGGCCAATGTAAGCTGCGGAGCCGACTCTGGGGACGGGGTCAGCACATGGAGCTTCCCTGATTGACCCTGTGCCTAGGGGCCGGACATGCCGGCCACTTCAAGGGTAGTTGTGCAGAGCCAAGGCAGGCAGGGAGCCTCCCTTAGCTCCACTGCTGCTGCCAACCAGTGGTGACTGGAGTCGCCCGGGTCCCTTTTCAACCAGGCATTCCGGTCAAAAACCAGATACCTGGCAACCCTAATACATACATCTCATGTTGCCAATAGCACAGTACTTCAGTGAGTGCTGCACACAGCAAGAGAGAATCTGGCACTCAAAATGAGCTGTACAAATTAAATAAAAGAGACACGTGATTGGCTTATGAATGTTTTGATTCTGTAGTGATCCAATACGACTTCACGGTTTGGGATTTATTAACCATTACAGGCTCCCTTGAAACCAAAGGATCTGGCCAAATAAGTGTATTAGAAGATGGGGAAAATACTAGTGTAAGGGCTAACCTGTTAGGACCTAAGGTTAGAAGGTGCTGTCTGCTCAGAGTTACCACACAAAGTTCCAACTCCTCATCTCTTCATTGTCATTTCCATAACAGAAATGATTTAATAAAAGCAATAATAACATGTTTAAAGCAGTCTTCCTCATACCTTTTCTTCTCAGACGTTCAAAGGCCAAGTATGTGGTTATACTGCACATTGTGTCATGGGTTAATGTCTACACAGGTTTGTGTGCAAGAGTGCATGTATATGCCATGCATGCATATGGGGATGCTGTACATCAAAAATATAAGAACACATGTTGCACAATTAAGTGTAATTGAGAATTAGGAATAAGACCAAACATATAAAAAATACAGTAAAGACTAGTGTTTACTTTGGTGTTTTACACCTTCATCAGTATTTTTTTTCTTTTGCTTTGATACCCTCTATTCGATTACACTGTTGTATTATTAAACTGAAGTGCATTGTACGGAAGCGGGGGGGGGGGGGGGCACTTCAAAGACTCTGTTACGTTTCCATGAGTATTTTTGAAAGCTGCCAACATTGAGATACAGGTTTGATATTGGAAGTGAAAGCATCAAAGTATAACTTCTAAATATTTATTGCTAACTCTAATTAGAATTTTTTCCAGTTGTATAGTGGCAGCTTTTGACACACGGATATGCAAAATTACTGAAATTCTTGAAGATGATTTTCTAAAGACATTCAATTCAGGAAGAAAGAACAGAGTAATTGATTCCAGTGAGTTATGTACAATGCAGTAATTCATTCAAGAGGTTCTATTATTCTTATATATGGTGCATTACATGTTAAGGGACACAAAGAGTAAATTATTACCTTCCAGACAGCCCTCATGAAACTGCAAATTTTATATATACTAAAACCAAAACTTTTAAATATTTTTCATTTAGAATAAAATTACATGGCTGACTGACTACATATCTTGATTTACAAATATATGTTAGTGCTATATGAGGTTTTTTACTTCAATCTTGAATGCACTTGAATCAACCTTGATACAAGTTAGAGTTGTGTGATGTTTGTCCAGCGCTGGTTTCCTCTGTCCCCCACTTCCCCCCTTGCAAAGTGTTCATATAAACCAGATAACTATTTTATGACAGGGGTGGGGGGAATTTTGAGGTTAATATTTGCTAGTGAATTTTCAATATGAACCTTATTTGCGTACAATCACATGGGTAATTCACTTGGTGTTTCTCCTGTGTGCTTGATTGGCTGAGCTTACCTCATATGATAAGGAGTGTCAACAGAAGCTTCACTTGGTTTCTCAGTGAGAGAGAGGCGATATTTTAATTGAGCTCCCTGATCTAGCAGGAAGTCAGAAAAAGAGAAAACAACAATAAAGCTTTTATTCTGGTCTCTGCATCTGACTTTCACCAGAATGTCACCATTTTTTGCTTCTCCAGTTATTTGAATTCTGCTGTTATGTGGTAGTCTACAAAGGTTAGAACTTAGTCCTGGCTCAGCCAGCCAGCATCACCATGTTAATCACCACTGGGGGCTCAATTTCCCACATGAACATGCTCCTTCTGGGGTTACATAGCAAATGCAAACGTACTGTGCATCTTAGTGGGAGCTGAGAATTCCTGACACTCTTCTGACCACCCTGGTTCTCCAGTACCTCTTTCTGCTTGTTTGGGGTGCTGTCACTTAACTGTGATCCCCACAAGTTTTCCTGGATCATGGTGCACCTATTCATAGTTGTAATAACAGCTTAGTAATCACAGGATCCAGAGAGCTTTGGGTCATACAACTTGGTACATCCTGTACAATATGATCTTGGATCCCAATGAGATTCAGTGCCTGCAAATCGATGCCACTTAATTCTCACCAAAAATCATGAACCCAATTCAAACTGCACTTGGAGGGGTTGGCACAACTCCGATATGCAAATCTGTTTGACTGATTTTTCTAATCTGTGAATTTCTAAACATGCTCATCACCTTAGTATCTGAGCATATTTAAGTATTCCGTTCAATAAAAGATAAGAGAGCATTAAGGTTGTTTGGTCAAGCATTTAAAAGCATAAAACACTAATGTTAAGATGGCCAGCATATCTGTAGCTCCCTTTGAATATGCATTGCGATACTACAGTGATATGTGTATTCTATTGCAAGTAAGGCAGAACTATAAAGCACTTTTTCACTTAATTTGCGCTTTACTACAGGCTTATTCAATGCATGCCTCTTAATAACAAAGGAGTCCTGCCTCATTCCGTGCATATATGTACCACAGCCTAACTTCTCTCCAAACAATTAAAAGACATGTTAACAAGCCAGTCCAATTGCACTGTACGTATGCAAAGTGCTATTTTTAAAGGTTCCCAACTTGCCCTAAGACTAACGAGTTACTCGTGAAACACTCAAGAGAACAAAGCTTTTTCTCCTTTGGGTTCTTCCGTTCCCCACTTTGTCTGATGAAGTAGAGATGGGTCTAAACTGGAACATTGGTTTGACCCTCTCAGTCTCTGAGGAAGTGCAACTCAGGCCCATCTCTGTTGATAAATGTTTTGTTCGCAAGGAAAGACAATGACAAGTCATTTGCAGTTACATTACTAGGAGTTAAGTCCAGGTTTTCAAAGATTTACCAAGTCAATATGAAAGATGAAACATTCCCAGCATCTAGAAATCCAAACCATTCCCAAGCTCTTCGAAAGACGAAAGTATCAGGATTCCTAAACAAGTTTCCATTCCAAGACCATGAAATACATGAAGCACCCTGCCCCTTTCTAACTGCTGGAAGGAGAGATAGTATTCTCCCTCTCTGTCCCCCCTCCCATCGCAGAGCTCCCTGACTGATTAAAGAAGTTAAAGAAATATGGGCTGGATGAATGTACTATAAGGTGGGTAGAAAGTTGGCTAGATTGTCGGGCTCAACGGGTAGTGATCAATGGCTCCATGTCTAGTTGGCAGCCGGTGTCAAGTGGAGTGCCCCAGGGGTCGGTCCTGGGGCCGGTTTTGTTCAATATCTTCATAAATGATCTGGAGGATGGTGTGGATTGCACTCTCAGCAAATTTGCGGATGATACTAAACTGGGAGGTAGATACGTTGGAGGGCAGAGATAGGATACAGAGGGACCTAGACAAATTGGAGGATTGGGCCAAAAGAAACCTGATGAGGTTCAATAAGGATAAGTGCAGGGTCCTGCACTTAGGACGGAAGAACCCAATGCACAGCTACAGACTAGGGACCGAATGGCTAGGCAGCAGTTCTGCGGAAAAGGACCTAAGGGTTACAGTGGACGAGAAGCTGGATATGAGTCAGCAGTGTGCCCTTGTTGCCAAGAAGGCCAATGACATTTTGGGATGTATAAGTAGGGGCATAGCGAGCAGATCGAGGGACGTGATTGTTCCCCTCTATTCGACATTGGTGAGGCCTCATCTGGAGTACTGTGTCCAGTTTTGGGCCCCACACTACAAGAAGGATGTGGATAAATTGGAGAGAGTCCAGCGAAGGGCAACAAAAATGATTAGGGGTCTGGAACACATGACTTATGAGGAGAGGCTGAGGGAACTGGGATTGTTTAGTCTGCAGAAGAGAAGAATGAGGGGGGATTTGATAGCTGCTTTCAACTACCTGAGAGGTGGTTCCAAAGAGGATGGTTCTAGACTATTCTCAGTGGTAGAAGAGGACAGGACAAGGAGTAATGGTCTCAAGTTGCAGTGGGGGAGGTTTAGGTTGGATATTAGGAAAAACTTTTTCACTAGGAGGGTGGTGAAACACTGGAATGCGTTACCTAGGGAGGTGGTAGAATCTCCTTCCTTAGAAGTTTTTAAGGTCAGGCTTGACAAAGCCCTGGCTGGGATGATTTAATTGGGGATTGGTCCTGCTTTGAGCAAGGGGTTGGACTAGATGACCTCCTGAGGTCCCTTCCAACCCTGATATTCTATGATTCTATGACTGTTGTGAGAATAAAAAAGAACATCCGTGCTTTATTTATCATGTATTATTATTATTATTCATTTTGTTATTAAAATACATAAAAATTGATGTCATTAGCTGCACACACAAAGAGAATATGCAAAACCTCTGAACTGATATATTTAAACCTGCTACCCTTTTATAAAAAAAAATGATAAACTCTGGTTTATTTTTAGCAGGGATTCTGCTTGCAAACCCCAATATGCAGCCTGAGGGGTTGGTTATATAAAGAATTTATTACTAGTAGTGCAAGTAATGATACTTACACACCGCTGTATGTTTCAGAGTACTGTGTAAATACTAACTCAGCCTTGCAAAATTATTTTTGTCCACTCACCTGGAATGATTGGATACAAAATATGTGTGTATATAAAATAATACTTGTGTATTAAAATATTTATAATATTTTATATCCTCAATTTGTTTATTATCTTCATTGGGGAAAGGGTGAAAAAATAGTGAGGTTTTGTATGTTTGTTTTTGCTTGCCCTAGTAAATTGATGTAATCACACCAGGCTGCCTTTATAATCCTCTGTATACCCATGTGATTTAAGTAAGTAGAATTTGAGATATGGAGGTTAAGTGAATTGCTCAAAGCCACTGAGCAAATCAGTGGCAGGAACAGGATTAGCACTCAGGAGTTTTGGTCCCAGCCCTGTGCTGAGTCCAGTAGACAAGTGTCTCTTTCAACATTGGCTCTGAATTTCATCGGTTTAAGCCAGACCTCAGGTCATTTAGTCTGTGAATTGGTTAGCCTGTTTAACTGAGAAATAAATAGAGATTAACTTCCTTTGCTTTCCTAATAAGTAGAATTGATCTGATTTCTCTCCTACTCTTACTTTTCGGGACAAAATATTTGAATATATAAAAAAAGAAAATTTCATTCCTTAATGGTAGTTATCTTTTTGTAGTTTGAATCTTTATTTTAAAGAAGTTAGGTCGCTGTCCTTTCTGATTGTGGTGGAGATTGTAGAGTGGAAATGTGTGTGATAGGGTATAAAATGTTAATTAGTTTTCTTAGTAGTTGTCTTGGTGAGAGAGCTATTTATGTAGTTTACAAAATCCTGATGAATTTGGATATTTTAAATTTTTTGAACAGTTAGAAATAAACTGGACCCAATCCTGAATTATGGCTTTGTGTCACAACAGTAGCAGATTCTGGCTGTAGAACTGAGTGTTTGGCCCTGTTAGGATTACCCTAGTGCCTCTGGGCTCTCTGGTGATAAAGAGGCTCTTACACGAGTCCTGCCCTGCTGCTGGTGTAGGGAGTGTGGCCAGAGGAAAGAGGGAGTGGTCAGGGCCCACCTACGCTGCACTACTCCCTGTAGTTTCAGTATGGGGGGACTGTTAACAACCCGTATAAATCAGACCAATCCTCAGGATGTTCTAGTTGTGCCAGGGGACAAACCTACACGCACTGGATATGTCTACACTGCATTTGGGAGCAAGCCTCGAAGCCCAGGCCGACAGATTTGTGGGGCTTGCACGCTAGCATACTAAAAATAGCTGTGCGGACGTTGCTTGGATGTTGCAGCTTGGGCTGGAGCATGGACTTTTAAGCCCCCTTGGCTGGAGAACCTGAGCTGCAGCCCAAACCGCAACATCTTTTTTAGTGTGCTGTATTGACCCCACTACCACAAATCGGTTGACCCGGGCTAGGAAACTCAGTGTAGCATGTACCCAATGGCCCTATAAGCAGGAAAGTGCTCAGGTGAGCTTTACACCACCTTTGCAGCCTCATCCCTTGTTCTCTGCTATTTTCTTGATGCCCCATTTTGATGAGCATGTATTTGACTGAATGAAAATTCTTTAAAGTGTCATAATTCTCTTTTTCTGGTACCTTAGTTTAATATTGAAAAGAATACCCCAAGCACAGCATGAAAACTTGGCACTATGATAGGCTACGATGCAATATCACCCAATATTACCAACTGCTGTTTATGTTAGATGTACCTTCTTTGGCCGTTAAAAATACATAACAACAGTCATTTAGGATGAAACAAATAAATGCTGTTGTACTCACGGTGCTGATCTGCTGCATAGACTGCTTAAAACTAAAGTCTGTTCAGACTTTGCAGAACCACTTCCACTCCCAGCATGTTTTGTAAGTCAACCCTAATACAATAAATGACGTGTTATGGTGGCATACGGATTAACATAAAACTAAGTAAATGCCACTTCACTGACCATATGCCGTGTGTCACAGCAAAATGGAGAGTTTAAAAAGTACTGTGGATTTGTGGCAGTTAACACAGAAATATGCAAATTGGATTTCTTTTTGTATTTTTTTTTTTAAATATTTAACCTTTTGGCCTGACAATTTTTGTTCTGGTACAACTATTTTGGTTAGTGGTGTGACTTTTTTATTGAAATAGTTTTAGCAAGCAAGCCATAGTATGAATGCAGTTATACTGGTATAAAAGAGTTTATAACGATATAGCTTATAGATTAAACTAATGAATATTTTTGCACCAGTATAACTGTTTCCACACTATGGCTGTTGTACTGCTTTAATTATACTGAAAGTTAAAATGGGGTGCAACTTCTGTGTGTAGACAATGCCTTAGACTATAACTCACTGAAACACTTGGGGTGCATCTACACTGCAACTGGAGATGTAATTCCCAGCTTGGGTAGATATACATGTGCTAGCTCTCGTTAAGAACAAAAGAACAGCCATACTGGGTCAGACCAATGGTCCATCTAGCCCAGTATCCTGTCTTCCAACAATGGCCAATGTCACATACTTCAGAGGGAATGAACAGAACAGGTAATCATCAAGTGATCCATCCCCTGTCATCCACTCCCAGCTTCTGGCAATCAGAGGCTAGGACCACTCAGAGCCTAGGGTTGCATCCCTGCCCATCTTGACTAATAGCCATTGGTGGATCTATCTTTCAGGAACTTACCTAGTATCTAGAACTTATCTGGCTGAGCTAGCACAGTAAAAATAGCAACATACCCGTGGCTACACAGAGAGCTTTGTGGGCTAGCCACATAAGTACAAGCCTGCCTGACCCCTGGGTACTCCCCCTATTCATGTGGCTAGCCCAAGCCACTACCAGTGCTGCTGTGGCCACACTGCTGTTTTTAGCACATTAGCTGGAGCAGAGCTGCTGCTTGCTCATCTATCCAAACTGGAAATAATACCTCTCAGCTTCAATGTAGACATACTCTTGGTCTTTGACTGTCTAGAAGCAGCTACATACGTTGTTCTGATATCTTTATGAACTTCATCTCATATGGTAATTACATGGAGTGCTACAGCCCACAATAAATGGATACTCTTGGCGGCAGGAGGAAGAGCAGTCCTCCTGTATATTCTGACAGGTTTCAGAGTAGCAGCCATGTTAGTCTGTATCCACAAAAAGAACAGGAGTACTTGTGGCACCTTAGAGACTAACAAATTTATTTGAGCATAGGCTTTTGTGGGCTACAGCCCACTTCATCGGATGCATGCGGTGGAAAATACAGTAGGACTGTTTTATATACACAGAGAAAATGAAACATGGGTGTTACCATGCACACTATAGTGAGAGTGATCAGTTAAGGTGAGCTATTACCAGGAGGAGAGAAAAAAAAACTTTTGCAGTGATAATCAAGATGGGCCATTTCCAGCAGTTGACAAGAACATGTGAGGAACAGCGGGGGGGCAAATAAACATGGAGAAATAGTTTTACTTTGTGTAAGGACACATCCACTCCCAGTCTCTATTCAAGCCTAAGTTAATGGTGTCCAGTTTGCAAAATAATTCCAATTCAGCAGTCTCTCGTTGGAGTCTGGTTTTGAAGTTTTTTTGTTGTACTATTGCGACTTTTAGGTCTGTAATCGAGTGACCGGAGAGATTGAAGTGTTCTCTGACTGGTTTTTGAATGTTATAATTCTTGACATCTGATTTGTGTCCATTTATTCGTTTACGTAGAGACTGTCCGGTTTGGCCAATGTCCATGGCAGAGGGGCATTGCTGGCACATGATGGCATATATCACATTGGTAAGATGTGCAGGTGTAGAAGGCTCTGATAGTGTGGCTGATGTGATTAGGCCCTATGATGGTGTCCCCTGAATAGATATGTGGACACAGTTGGCAACGGGCTTTGTTGCAAGGATAGGTTCCTGGGTTAGTGTTTTGGTTGTGTGGTTTCTGGTGAGTATTTGCTTCAGGTTGGGGGGCTGTCTGTAAGCTAGAGCTGAAGGTGACGGCTTGTGGCGTTTTGTTACTTTCTTTGTTGGGCCTGTCCTGTAGTAGGTGATTTCTGCGTACTCTTGTGGCTCTGTCAATCTGTTTCTTCACTTCAGCAGGTGGGTTACTGTAGTTGTAAGAATGCTTGATAGAGATCTTGTAGGTGTCTCTGTCTGAGGGGCTGGAGCAAATGCGGTTGTATTGTAGAGCTTGTATGTAGACAATGAATTGTGTGGTGTGGTCTGTTCTACAGCCAAGCTCTACATCTTACTAATGTGATATATGCCATCATGTGCCAGCAATGCCCCTCTGCCATGTACATTGGCCAAACTGGACAGTCTCTACGTAAAAGAATAAATGGACACAAATCAGACGTCAAGAATTATAACATTCAAAAACCAGTCAGAGAACACTTCAATCTCTCTGGTCACTCGATTACAGACCTAAAAGTCGCAATAGTACAACAAAAAAACTTCAAAACCAGACTCCAACGAGAGACTGCTGAATTGGAATTATTTTGCAAACTGGACACCATTAACTTAGGCTTGAATAAAGACTGGGAGTGGATGTGTCATTACACAAAGTAAAACTATTTCCCCATGTTTATCCCTCCCCCTTCTCCCCCCCCCCCCCCCACTGTTCCTCACATGTTCTTGTTAACTGCTGGAAATGGCCCATCTTGATTATCACTACAAAAGGTGTTTTTTTTTCTCTCCTGCTGGTAATAGTTCACCTTAGCTGGTCACTCTCATTATAGTGTGCATGGTAACACCCATTGTTTCATGTTCTCTGTGTATATAAAATTGTCCTACTGTATTTTCCACTGCATGCATCCAATGAAGTGGGCTGTAGCCCACGAAAGCTTGTGATCAAATACATTTGTTAGTCTCTAAGGTGCTACAAGTACTCCTTTTCTTTTTTCCTGTATATTCTGTGTATATAAGTAGGGACCTGAGTCACATTTTATAGCACTTATTTTTGTCGCCTAAGGATAAAAGTTATGTTACAACTTACGGAGAGAGAAATAGCTTAAAGTTCTGGAAGAAAGTAATAATGACCTAATAAGAAACCAAATATGTGTATGAATCTTCACTGATCCATTATTCAGGTTTTAATGCAGTATTATTTCTGTAATACTTTTTTTACATCAACCATTTTAGCTAAAAAACTATGTTATAGTGATATATTTATACTAAAGAGCTAATCACTATAGTTATGAACCATAATGTCAGTACTGATATATAAATAGTCCATTTCTGAAGACAACTTTTTATGTAGTGAGGATAATCAACTGTACAACTGAGGGCAAAGTGGGTCATCAGCCATTTGGTCTTTCACCTCAGCGGTGGATTTCACTAAGTCTTAGCCAACTAGGGCATGTCAATCTTTCTGTCACTAAAACTTCAATTTGAATGTTAGCTATGAAATTAATCTCTGCAAATCATTGGAGAAATTGTGATTGTAAAGAAAGCATCAGACATTATGCGTGAATGTGACTGGGTCAGAAGAAAAGTGGAAGGAAAAACACAAGTACTCACGGCCTAGCCTGAGTGGTATACTAAAAACTCCCTAGTGAAGCTGACACGCATATGATGAAGCTGCTTGATATAAAAATAGTATACTGGCCTGCTTAATTCAGTCGGCAAGGCCACAATGCTATTTTTGTGACTTCCCAGTCACTACCAACGGTAGATTATGACATGAGTTAAAAGGGAAAACAGTGACTGTAAAAGACTGTGTTATTTACACACTATTTACATATTTGGATAAACAGCAGCAATAAGAAAGTAGATAGATAAAAAAACAAAACCATGTTGGTTTTTAGGAGAAATTGGTACAACAGCATTCAGTCTCTGTGTGCATAGGCACACACACTGATTTCTAAGTTTGCATGAACACACACTGGGTTGTTGAAGAGTTCAGTCCTGCAAGGTACTTTGTACACTCGCTCCTACCAAGCTGGAATGTGGATGCTTATCACTTCCCAGAATCAGGCCTTAGGGGGCCAATTTTGAATGTAGGCACCTAAATGACTGTAAATTAATTTACTCATCTAAATTTTCTCATCAAAGTTTAAAAATTTAGCCTTTCGGGCCAAAAAGCATTTAACTTGGGTGCTTAATCCATATATACTTAAAGTGGCCTGATTTTTAGAGACGCTGAGCCGCTGCAGCTCCCACTGACTTCATTGAGAGCTGAGGGCGCTCATCTTCTCTGAAAATCAAGGTACCTCAGTCAAGACCTAGGTATGTGCCTTTAGTTACCCAGTTTTGATGGTTCTGGCTACAGTGTCTTGAAGTTCAGAGAGATTTTGCTATAGGGCTAAATTATGTAGTTCATTCTTGGGCAAAATTTTATTGGCTTTAATGGAGTTTTGCCTGAGCAAGGATTGTGTGAATTGGCTTACATCGGTCCCTTATGGAGCAGCAACAGCGAAGCTTAATCTATTGCGGTAAATGTTTAGAAATTGCCAGTTTCTGTTTTCTTTGAGTCAGTCAGAGCAATAGAGAAATTATTTTCTTTTCATACTCTCCAATCAGAAATCCATCCTGTATATGAATGAACAAATACGCATCTTGTTGTGTTTAGATAAACATAAACCGATTCCTCATTCAGTGGTTGTTACCTTAGTTTTCTTTTTTATTGTATTTTCTTCCTTTATTGTTTTTTTTTTAAAAAAGACCGCAGCACCACTGAAGGCCATTTGTCTCGTGGCTTGGCATAACCCAGACATGTTCAATCACTAATTGAAACCTATCCCTATGGGCTCTTTTTTCTCTCCCTTTCCGCTCCGAGAGAAACTCCTCTGAAAAAGATCAACTTGCCTGGCATTTTAAGATCCACTGCTTTTCCCTTACACATTGAAAAGCAGCTTCAGCTCTCAGTTAGCGAATAATTCATATGCTGTCTGCAGACATTAAAATTTGAAAAAGGAGCAGTGGAGAGCTTTGAAGCAGAATTTCCTTTCATTAAATTAGTGAATATGACAAGGTTATGTAATATTCTAGAGGGATGAAGTGGTCCACGTCACTAACCTTTTAGATTCAAGAGGCTTTATGGTTTTCATTTGCGACTGGATGAAGGCTTAACACTGGATTAATTGACAAGTTCCTCTTTTTAATTCAGGTAGATTAAGTCCTATCTAGATTTTATATGTAATATGAGATAGATAAATATTACACACACAAATACATAAACCAAGTTGTGTATGTAGCTACATACATGCGTATGCACACACACATGTTTGTGTGGATGTAAACTTTTAATATGCATTGTATCCATTTTATACAGAAAGAGCAGCAGAGAGAGAATACTTTCCTCTTGCCTCACTCAATCTTTTCTGAATAACAGTTGCTTATTAATGTATATTTAAAAAAATGTCCAGGTTCTTAACTTAATAAAATACTAGAAATAATGGTCCTGGTTCTCTTGTCTTAAATTAGTGGAAATTAGGAGTTACTCTACTGAAATCAAGAAGTCAGACTAGTGTAAGTCAGAAAAGAATCAGGTCCTGTTTTTTAAAACTATTATTTCATTTTCACTATTAGAATTTCAAAAGAACATTACAGTAACAAAGCCTACATTGACACCATGGCTATAAGGGGAGTGTAGCTGTGGTTTTGAGACTGCATGCAATGCAGTGACCTCGGGGGAGGGGCGGGGCGGAAAGTGTGACTGTAGTGTGCATGGATGAGGCTAGTGGCTTGGGAAGCTGCATGTTTGTTCTAATGAAAGAGGGGGCTTACACAGATCCTCTGTCAGCCACAGCTTCTGCTTCGAACAATAGTACTCTGCCAGGGCAGTAATTATTGGTTCTAAAATAAGTGTCCTAATAATTTGTCAAGGAATCAACTTAAATTGTTCTGATGTTGCCTGCAACAATTTGAATAGAAAAAGCACAGCAAGGAATTCTTTAGTTCAGTTCGCCGTAAAGTATAAACATATTGGTAAATAGTGTTAATTAAAAGCTCACAAGGGTTCTTTATATGTGGGAAAACTTTTTGTTTTCCCACTTAATAATATAAATTGTAAATTAGTTTGGGGGCGGGGGACTGGGGAATGTCAGTTGGCAAATAAATGTCCACTGCTGTCTGTGGTGCTTTGGAATTCCTCCCATGTCCCTGGGGATCAGATAATGTGTGTCTGGAAAAGCGTGCATAATTCACAATGAAATGAGTTGGTACTAAGGTCTACACAGCCCAGGGATACAAATTAGAGACTTGCTATTTTAACATTAGACTAGCTGAAAATGTAACCTACCTTTTCTAGTGTGGAGCCTCGCTTCCAAGATAGCGAGTCATTTCAGTTTCCAAGCAAGAACAGACTGCATGGTTAGCCAAGTAATCTGTGGCTGTGCATTTCAGGAAGCTTAAATAGAAGGGCAAGGCAAAGTTTGAATAATTTCAGGGAGACACCAGGAAGTGGCAGTTTTTCTTCTGGGTGTTTTCTAAATCTGTAGTGTGAGAGTCTTCTAGTTCACACAAGACAGGGTAACAGGAGAGGAATGGATTTTCTTCACTAGACATAATTTAATATCGTGAAACATTGCCACAGTGTTGTTATATCTAGAAAAGGTGGGGCTGGGGGGAGTGGGAGGGTAAGGGAAAAATATCAAAGGCAGTTTTTTATTAATGTTTACTTTAGGACTGGATTTTAAAGAGGATTCAACTGGGCCTAAACTGATATATCCAAATCACGGAGGATTTAGCTAAATATGATGTGTCAGGTCCTTAGCTGGAATAAATAGGCAAAGTTCCACTGAAGTCAACAGAGCTAGATGGACTTACACAAGTTAAAGATGTGAACCAATAATTTTAATTCTATTAGGTATTCATAAAATAGCCTAGATACTCGGCTACAGCAGTGAAAGGGCCCTGTACAAAGCTGGGTAAGTAGTTAGGTGAGTTGGTAGATATGCTGATGGATGGATTGACCTGAGAATGTTGCTGTATTCTGTATTTCACCTGAGTGGTAGTGAAGTCTCAGGATATTAAGAGTGACAGGGTATAGCCCACAGAAACATACTAATAGGTGCATTGTTTTGGAATTTTTATGAAGATTTTATGAAATAGTGCCTACTTGCTTGCTCTTTTAGAAGTAAAAAAAGCTAATTAACTTTCCTGCATAAGTTAATTTGCAGGTACATTGTAAGCACAGGTTAGAATTAAGGAGAAATAATTGCTTATAATGATGATCAGCGTAACTGATGTAATAAACTATGATTAATGAGTAAATTAGCAGTGATGCTACAAATGAGTCTGCTTTGAAAATTCTGTTAAAGAAAGGAAATGAGGGGCACAAGGAGCTTTTTTGTCAAATATCATGCATATACTTAATAATATATTAACTCTTATCTTGCATCATTTGCAATTCATCTCAACAGACTAAGGTAGGAGATTACATGTAATATGGATCTATTCTTCATACTTTTTCTGCAGAAGAGCCTTTATCACTATTGAATGTAAACTGGTTTACTGCCTGTGTATTTTTAATGTATAGATGGTTCCTGAGTAAGTCCATAGGGCTAAGTGAAAGATATATAGCGGATGCTGAATGAATAAATAGTATTCCTGGGTACATGTTTTCCTAGGAATGTCTGACTGTATAACATGGAATGAGAAGAATGGTTTCATAGATTATGACTAAGAAAGAATTAGGACCAGTCACATGCCCTACTGAAACTTGATGTTGCTAAACCAATAATATATAGAGGCTTTACACCAAGTGACTATGATTCTTAGTAACTGTGTCCACCATTCAGAAAAGTTTTATAACCCTGTGGACACCTGCCAGACTGGATTGTTTATTTTGTGATAAGGTTGCATTGCTGAGTGTCAAATATTCTATGAGAACAGTTGTGAGTGTATAAACTTACAGCTTTCATGGCTATAAAATAAGTCTTTACAACAAAAATATATTGTATGTTTCAGGAGCTTCCATCAGAGGTATAAATTTACCAATATATGGGCCAGTTGTAAGGAAACACCTGAGCATACCAATGTTTTTGCTGATATTTTTGCTTTTTTATTAACCCCTAACTGATGTTTTTGCTTAGGCTTAATGCAGTATGTGCTACAGTATGATGTAGGGAAATTCTGATTCTGGACACCGAAGAGTCAAAATTATTCCAGATTTCAGAAACATACTAAACTTTACATACAGGGCTGGATTAATGCAATCTGGCACCCTGTTTATGCCACAAAATGCCCCCTCACCCCCCGTGACACCACCTGTATTGCCTTGACTTTTACCATAGTCCAATCCCCATTTCGAGTGGCAGTGTCCCATTTTCAAGCTCTTTCTTTGCAACCATCTAAATATGCAAAACAAAGCTGAGGTTCTGCCTTCCACATGTGGTTCCTGGTCCTGGAACCCGGAGCCTAGACTTTGACCTAGCCCTGTGTAAATACTTTTAAAAAACGTGTATCACACTATGCAATGTATGATGTCCCATGTGTACTATAGACAATGGGCTAGAGCCTCAGCTGGTGTAAATCAATGTACGTCTCTTGTGGAACGATGCCAGTTTACTATAGCTGAGGCTCTGGTCTAATGAGTCTTGTCTCATTATTTAGCATTGTGTGGTGTGCAGTGTATAAAATTCAGGGATATGTTTTGTGTGCCAAAGTAATTAAGAGAGATAAAATCAAAGCAAAAGGAGCCATTGCAGTGTCAATGAAAATACACTATGTACTACATTCACCTTGTATCTGGTCCATAAGAAGCTTGGCCGCCATAACTCTGTTATGCACAGATTTGCTCCATTCCGTCCATCAGCTTCTACGCTGCTTCTGTTAATGGCATAAGTCCTCACCTTCAAATCTATCAACAGTTAGACCAGTGACTGCCTCTCCATTGGCCTCAGCAGCCGCTCACATGTTCACAGAAACCAAACCAACCAGTGATGTCATGGTCATCTTGGAACTTGAAGGACAAATAATAATAATATACAAATGTACATATCACCAAGCAAAGCCTTCTATATCTGTGGAAGGGAGAAAGAAGAAAACTCCATGAAGTCCACTTGGAAACTTGCCAAGCAAACTGACTTTACCTGGGAAGCAGGGAAAAATTGTCAGTTATTGAAAGTTCTCAAGTCTCTAATCTGAGTTTTAACATTCAAACACAGACAATACTTTATTATTATCATCTTATTTTATAAAACAGAAAAAGTGATGCAAATTAAATTTTGTAGAATAACAATAGTTATGGCAAACTTCATTTTTTCCTAAAATAACTATTAAAGCAAAACAAATACACATTTCCATTGTGCACCCTTGAGTGAATTGTTAGAACAGCTCTGCAGAGAAAATTTACATTGCAGTCAGCCAGGTTTCTTCCAGGATTACCAATTACTGTATAACAATGACTAATTATCATAACGTTTAGGTGAAGAGAAAAGGAGTACTAGTGGCACCTTAGAGACTAACCAATTTATTTGAGCATAAGCTTTCGTGAGCTACAGCTCACTTCATCAGATGCATCCAATGAAATGAGTTGTAGCTCACGAAAGCTTATGCTCAGATAAATTGGTTAGTCTCTATGGTGCCACAAGTACTCCTTTTCTTTTTGCGAATACAGTCTAACATGGCTGCTACTCTGAAACCTGTCTTTAGGTGAAGAGTTTCCCTGAATGCTGTGGGAGCTGTAATACTTGCATCCTCATGCACTCACTATAGGACAGCACAGTAAACCACATTAGGATGATTCTGTTTATAACTTTGGCAAAGCTTCCAAGGAGCATGACATCATGGAAGGGAGAAGGAGAGAATATTGCTGCCACTTTTCAACCCAAGCAACTAGTCAGAGTTTGGAGCCCTGGGGAATATTCCACTTGGAAGTAGAAACTGATGGAGTCTGATATTTTCTTTGATGCTGTCTTGTTTACAAACAAGTCGTGTACAAAATCCTGTATCTCTGAACTCAGAAGGAACAAAGAACAAAAAGTGATTTCTTAGTTTACAGCCTCTAAGCCTCTTGAGCCAACACCAGAACCAAAAGCTCTCTCTCTAGCTTTTTTCCAGAGTCACACTGTGCTCACTGGCTACTTTTTGGCTTTCTTGCCTCTCCCTCTCCTTGTCCTCAATTTCTGTGTGTTCTTTGTTTCCATTACCCCCCAACTCCTCTTCCCCCCTCCCCCCCCCCCAGCAATACTCAGCCAAAAGTTCCTGGACAGGTTCACATACACCTTTTGTTTTAGGTGAGGGATTATGCTTCCAGTTTTGTTAATTGAAGAGTGAGTTCATACCTATCAGTCTTAGTCAGGTTTCATTAAACCCATAACATGGTTTCATCAAGTTCATAAAAATATTTTGTATACATGTGTGTGTATACAGATGTGCTTAGGACTGTAACATCAGTGTCACAAGAAAACTGAGCACATAGACCCACATTTCACTGAAGGGCCTGGCCTACTGTAAAGAATGGTGTCGGCTACATTTCGCAACACTGATTCACAATTTGTGTTATATTTGCACATTAGAAGTATCTTTTCTTAAATGTTTCAAAGCTTTTAATTTTCATTTATATAGCTCTAGATTACAGAAGGATGCTGTATCACCACTCTTTAATAAAACACAACACATTCTATATAAACAGTTTATGATTTTAAATCCTTATTTTTTTAAAGTATTGCTAAATAGCTAAAATAAAACAGGTTAGTTATGGGCATGGGTTCAGTAGGCAACATTGCATATTTCTATGATGTCCACAAATGCAATTTTCAATTTAAATTAGACAAATGAGGCACTGATTTAGTCTATCGATTTATTCTATACTTTGCATTTAGCTTTTTGTTGTCTTAATTGTAGTTTTGTTGGAATATTTAAGCTGGCCAGTAAGTAAAAAATGCTGAAATAAACTGTAAGGTGGTAGCTGATAACTGCTTGCATTTTTTTTTCCTTTGGTGGAATTCATTGCATTGGAAGTTTCAAGTGTTAATGAGCTGTGCCAAGAGAGTTTTTGTTGGACTCTGGACTGCAGTTGCCAAGGTGTGACAATCAGGGTCCAAACACCCCGTGGCGAGAACAGGGAGTACGAACCCCAAAGAATAAGCAGTTGAATTGACTGATTTGTATACAATATTATTGTACTATAAAAGTGTATTGACTAAGGGATCATAAAAACAGATGGCACGCTGGTCATGAATATCATTGCATGATGTACGTACGGATGGTATGTGAAGAGTTATGTATGTGTGCTGGAAACATGTTCCTAAAATATGTTTTGAGGGCAGACTTGATAAGCAATTTTAGACACATCTTGTCCTAGACAAGAGACTGTTGTTTTGCCTCTTTGCCTGTGGCTCCGATGTAAATCGAGCAAGGTGATGACAAAGACTATGGAAGTTTTACTTTTACATATTGGTCAACAGAGGGATGGGAAATGAACGGGAAGAAGCAAACAGCATGGGAGAATTCTAGCTGGGGACAGACTTAAAAAGAATGCATTTCAAAGGTTTGCTGGACTATAAAAATCAGAGGACAGAACCCCTGAGTTATCTAGAGGTTAGACGGCAAAGGGGACAGTGCCTTCTGATTTTGTGAAAGTTGGATCCCCTTGCCTGGAAGATTGGGGATGGTGGTAGCTTGACATGAGAGAGAAATTGTTTTAGGCATAAACATAGCTTGCTAGAATTAAGTTTTAGGCACTAGAAAGCATGTTATTTTTGTTTTGTTTATAACCCTTTTCTGTGTGTCTTATTCTTGCCTGGTATCACTTAAACCTGTGTTCTTTATTAATAAACCTTCTCTTGTTTTGTTATAAAACCATCTCAGTGCCGAACAGTAAAGTAATGTGTGGAACCTGGGCTAAAGTAACAGACTGGGGTGGGCACTGTGTCTTTGGAGGCAGCAAGCATAATACTTTCTGTGAGTGCCCAGTGAGAGGCATTGGGCATTGCAGAGAGACATCCCTGGAGAACTCAGGAACTGTGGTTCACTGATTATTACTTGCCAGCCAAGGTTAAGACTGGGAGTCTCAAGGAGTTCACTGGTGAAGCGAACAGACTGGTGCGGTAGGGAGCTATTTCACAACATTACCTACTGCAAAGCTCTCTCTTGCTGAGGCAAGAGAGGTAACACAGGGGCTTACGGTTCTGGGTTCCCCGAGGAGAGCATCACATAAGGAAGGTTAAAAATAATTGTCGGTTTGCAGTTGACATTGTCCTCATGTTAATAAGCAGAATCGTGTGTGTAGGGTCCTAACTGTATTTGCCATCAGAGAGCCGAGCAACTTAGGATGGAATTGAAGTCAAGATATTGACAACATTTAATGCAGAGATCATTTGTATCAAACTTTAATTTACAACCTCCATAAAAGTAAAGGTAACAAGCACAACTTTTTTTTTCCTGTCTGGGGGTGATCTAAAATAATTTTACCTTGGTGATAGGCACTTTATAAATAACTAGATGAGTACATTCATGGATGGGTTCATGGGTAGACATCATGATATTTGTGTATCTGTCCAGCCAGCTGGCTGAATGCCTCACAGATATTAATGAATTTATCCTCACACTTCTATAAAACAGGGAAGTATTATTCTCCTTTTGCAGTTGGAGAGCCTGAAGCTGACAATTTAACTGACTTGCCCAATTAAATGTAATTTGATAAATATAAGGAGGTGAACTGCTAAAATCAAACGTTTTATGCAGTAAATGGCTGAAAACTCTAGGAATACCATAATTCTTCCATTTCTCTGCCTCATATATGTTTAGTACCTCTACTTTTCATCCAAAGGAGGACCCAGTTTTTAAATCATAACTTGACCTCTGTGGTATTATATGTTAGTCTAATAAATATTTTCAAGATGGGAAGTTGGGACACTTCTGTACTGATACTTTTTGTAGGGCCACAAAATACTCACACAAAATACAAAAGTTCATTTAAAAAAATGTACATTTATCACTGTGGTATTTCTGACCTACCAACACAGGCATATTTCTCAGAGTGGAAGAATTTTCCAATAACTTAGCCTTCTGATTGAGTTTATCATGAAACAATGAACAAGTGTTATCACCATTCTGTTTCCGAAGAAGGGCAGCACTTCAATCCTTGAGGGGGCCATTTAGGGATTTGGGGCCAAAATTGGGGATTGGTCCTGCTTTGAGGAGGGGGTTGGACTAGATGACCTCCTGAGGTCCCTTCTGACCCTAAGATTCTATGTTTCTATGATAACATGTACACTGTTTAGACTTTTCTCTTTACTCTAAACACTGTTCATCACATTGAACACTCATTCCAGTGGACAACTTTTTCTTGCTAAAGAGAGAGGAAATTATACTTGGTAGATTGTTTTACTTGGTGAAATGAAACAATGGGGAAAAGAAGTTCCCAGGCTTCTCACTGTTAAATTGGAAGATTTGGTCTCTTTAGTCATAAAAGTCATACTAAACTCTTCTCAGAACTACTTTAAAATGTTGTTTTCCTCTGAAAAGTGAGCATCCTGGGTCCCATTTGTTTTGCCTCTGTCATCCCCATAACAAATGTTCTCAGTTTACTATTAACATTTTATTCATTAAATACCCCAGCCCTGCAAAACCTCATCTTGGGATTTAAGAGCCAAATAGGTTCTCCCCCTGCCCCACTTCTTGTGAATCAACACTGTAAGTTCTGAAGACCAAACTAAGCCCACAGTTATGTTTCTGCAAACTCGTTGCCTTCAGTAGAATTGCACAGGTGTAGCTGTATGGAACTTACTAAACAATTCTGCTGATGTTACACAAGACGGAATAGAATCTAGCTTGCTCACTGTCAGCAGCCTGGGCTTAGGGTTGCCAACTTTCTAATTGCTGACAACTGGACCCCTCCTGTTCCTCCTCTTCCCCCCAAGACCCCACTCCTGTTCTGCCTCTTCCCTTGAGGCCCTGCTCCACCTCTTCCCTCAAAGACCCACCCCTGCTCCTTATTTTTGTCTCTACAGTCAGCACTCATATCTCTGTATAAGAAAGTGTTAGCTTTACAGTTTCAGGGCAGAATATTCCTTAAGCAGTGGTGCAGTTTGCACAGTATTGGAAATAAAAACTTCAAGTAATTTTTAAAATGGGTGGCCAAATTATTTTCTTGTATAAATAGGTGCAACCAGCCCCATTACCTTTAATGGAGTTGTACTAATTTACACCAGGAGAGAATTTGGCTCTGCATTTTTATAAGGGGAAATTTCCCTTTATTTCTCCTTCCTTTTTCACCACTACATTTTACAGCAGAACAATAAAACATGGTACTGCCTTATATAGTATGTTGATGGGCAGCACTATAAAACCCTAAAATAGAATATTTTATTCATCTAGAGAATTAGTTCAACGTACTTTTAGTTTAAGATTTTTTTTTTAAATATTCTGTATAATCCTGCTCCCAAGATAACTAAGTTAGTGGCTGTGGGGAGTGAAAAGGCGCCATTCTTAATGCTTGGTATGATTTACAGTGTACAGCTTGTGTCTTGAAAAACAAACCTCTTAAATGGCTCTAAGGAAGTAAGTCATACTTTTTGTTGCTTCATTGTTGTGAGATGTAAATCAGTGGGCTAATCTGTAGAAGATATGGTGTAAGGCATGTGGGGATTCATACAGTTTTGAGTTAAAATATTTCCTAAGTAGCCTAAATCAAAGGACGCACCCACACAGCATTTTTCTTTCAAGTGTTTTGCAGGGTGTTTCGTTGAATTAACACTGTCAAAAAGAATAAAAGGAGCACGGTAATATTTCAACTTTATCTTGATAACAGAAAATCACAGCTTGTGTAATGGAATATGAGCATTTCAGGCCCAATCTTTTTACATATCAGAGTGGAAGGTTAATACGTACATAGAAAAGGGTCCAAAACTACCAGGATCTGTTGAAGCCAGATGCTTTCTATCAGACTTAATTGTTCTCTCTCTTGAGATCCAGGCATAAAGTTTGTATCTCAGGCTCAGGATTTTCCCATTTCTTTCCTGTTATTTCTTTGGCTATTCATGACTCCAGGTTTTGTTTTGCGATAGACTTTTCACTATAGTGGTTGTATTCCTGTAGGAACAGTGACATGCTCTTTACTTTGTTAGTTCTAGACTCACTAGTGCACTTGTTTTTCAAGCATGTAGAACTTCAGTAGACAGAATTAGTTCAGTGAACAGGTCAAGGTTCCCAGAGCATTCTGAGAAGCTGCTTGCTTATATAGGCTAACTACGTCAACTAAACTCTGCTGCCACTTTCCATCGCTACAGGTAACACTCTAACTGTAACATGGTTTCGCTATATACTAAAACAGCTACTCTGGTTGTGAATCCTAAGACTCCTTTTTTTTAATGAAATGAAACAAAACCTTGATGGAAGCATAAAATAATTGTGGAACATTATCGGATCAAGTCAACTTAAATTGTAATTGAAACGATAGCAATGCATATTTTGCCTGTCACAGCTATTAAAAATGTGGGAATTTCCCTGCAGCACTATTTTGGTCTCATTGTTGGCAAACAGTTTTTCACAATTTGCTTGTAACACTTTAACAATAGCATAAAAATACATGTTTCATCTTGTTATACTCAGGATATTCTTGATTCTCTTATATTAAATATGGCTATTTAGGACAGTACAGTAAGTTCATTTATAATGGTAGCTGTGACGGGTTCGGTCACAGAGACCCCCTTGGGACTGTTGCCTGATGGGCCCAGAGGTAGTTTTAGCACATTTTCTCTGATGGCTTGGGACTTCAGAACCCTGTCTTGTTGAGCCAGACGTGCAAGCCTGCTGCAACACAGACCCAGGGTCTGAACCATGCCTCCAAAGATGCAGACTTAACTGAAAACAGCTCAGCACGTGCCCCTGTCTCCAGCACCCAGACACCCAGCTCCCGCTGGATCCAAATCCCAAATAAATCCATTTTACTCTCTATAAAGCTTATACAGAGTAAAATCATAAATTGTCCACTCTCTATAACACTGATAGAGAGATATGCCCAGCTGTTTGCTCCCCCAGGAATTAATCACTTACTCAGGGTTTACTAATAAACAAAAGTGATTTTATTAAGTAAGTATAATAAAAAGTAGGATTTAAGTGGTTTCAAGAAATAACAGACTGAACAAAGTAAGTTACCAAGCAAAATAAAACAAAGCACGCAAGTCTAAGCCTAATACATTTAAGAAACTGAATACAGGTAAATCTCACCCTCAGAGATGTTCCAATAAGCTTTTTTCACAGACTAGACTCCTTCCTAGTTTGGGCCCAATCCTTTCCCCTGGTATAGACCTTGTTAGTTCCAGCTCAGGTGGTAACTTGGAGATTTCTCATCCCCCTTTGTTCTGTTCCACACCCTTTTATAGCTTTGCTACAAGGCAGGAATCTTTTGTCTCCCTGGGTCCCCGCCCCTCCTTCTAAAAGGAAAAGCCCCAGGTTTAAGATGGATTCCAGTATCAGGTGACATGGTCACATGTCCTGTGAGACCCCAGCCTCCATTCTTCCCGCCTGACTCACAGGAACGCAGGAAGGCTTGTGACTAAACAGAGCCATTTACAGGTGATTGATTCCAAAAAACCTTTAATGGCTTCCACTTAACATCTTTCCATCAGTAATACAAATTTATATCTTAGTCTTCTAACTCCAATACATGCATACAAATAGGATGAACATATTTAGTAGATTATAAGCTTTGTAATGATACCTTACAAGAGACCTTTTGCATGAAGCATATTCCAGTTACATTATATTCACACTCATTAGCATATTTCCATAAAAAACATGGAGTGCAACGTCACAGTAGCCACCTATTGTGTCCCCCTTTTTATTCAATTCATGTAGAATCATAGAAAATTAGGGTTGGAAGAGACCTCAGGAGATCATCCAGTCCAACCCCTGCTCAAAGCAGGACCAACCCCAACTAAATCATCCCAGCCAGGGCTTTGTCAAGCCAGGCCTTAAAAACCCCTAAGGATGGAGATTCCACCACCTCCCTAGGTAACTCATTCCAGTGCTTCACCACCCTCCTAGTGAAATAGTTTTTCCTAATATCCAACCTAGACCTCCCCCACTGCAACTTGATACCATTGCTCCTTGTTCTGTCATCTGCCACCACTGAGAACAGCCTAGCTCCATCCTCTTTGGAACCCCACTTCAGGTAGTTGAAGGCTGCTATCAAATTACCCCCTCACTCTTCTCTGCTGCAGACTAAATAACCCCAGTTCCCTCAGCCTCTCCTCACAAATCATGTGCCCCACCCCCCTAATCATTTGTGCTGCTCTCCGTTGGACTCTCTACAATTTGTCCACATCCTTTCTGTAGTGGGGGGCCCAAAACTGGATGCAGTACTCCAGATGTGGCCTCACCAGTGCCGAATAGAGGGGAATAATCACTTCCCTCAATCTGCTGGCAATGCTCTTACTAATACAGCCCAATATGCCACTAGCCTTCTTGACAACAAGGGCACATTGTTGACTCATATCCAGCTTCTCATCCACTGTAACCCCCATGTCCTTTTCGCAGAACTGCTGCTTAGCCAGTCGGTCCCCAGCCTGTAGCAGTGCATGGGATTCTTCCGTCCTAAGTGCAGGACTCTGCACTTGCCCTTGTTGAACCTCATCAGATTTCTTTTGGCTCAATCCTCCAATTTGTCTAGGTCACTCTGTATCCTATCCCTACTCTCCAGCATATCTACCTCTCCCCCCCATCAGTTTAGTGTCATCTGCAAACTTGCTGAGGGTGCAGTCCATCCCAACATCCAGATCATTAATGAAGATGTTGAACAAAATTCATCATTTTTCACTGATTTTAACATTTTTCCCACCATGGTTACTGATACTTGTTTATAGTCTCCTGGTTTTTGCTGATAACTGTTTGACAAGAAGCACTTCCTTTGGAAAGGCCAATTCAGCAGAGCATAAGGTTAGAAGTTATAGGTGAGAAGTAGCAAATTAAAAAAACCCAAAAAACGGTACAAAGGAGAAGCCATGCCGGGGAGGGCTAGAAAAGAAAAAGGAAGAGAACAAAGGAGAATAACCGAGAGAAGAGAGAGATGATGAAAGAGAAGGGGGAAAGGAAAAGTGAAAAAAAAATAATGGGCCAGAAGAGGTGCACAGGACTTGAGATAAATCCGTATTGTTGATTAAATCCATGTCACACATTCCAAAACCTATTTCCACTCCATTTCAAGATAAACACAGTAACCTCCATATAATTCCTTTATATACCACTTCAAAATAAAGGAAAATGATACAGTGGAAACCCTGGATATCTGCACATCACTGATCTTGAAACACTAACTTTAAGTTAGCTCCCCCAAATATAATAGATATATGGGGGAGATATTTGGGGAAGACTGGCTAGCTATGCAAGAGAATGCAGCAGCTGTGCTCAAGGATTCTGCAGCATATACATCTGCATGCACTGGTCAGATTTCACACATCAAGGTCATATCTGGTCTTAGTATAACCAAGGATTTTGGTTAACCAGGATTCTCATCATCAAGGTTATACTACATTAACACAAAGAATGTTGTTCTTCTTGGACAGAAGGAAAGAAAATAATTTGTGAAAATCCCTCCTTTTTCCTTTCCTTTCTTTTCCTTTCCTTTCCTTTCCTTTCCTTTTATCTTTTCATTTCTCCTTTCTCCCACTCTCTCTTCTTTCTTGTCATCATGTCTCTGCAGATACAGTATCTTCTTTCCCTTGTTCCTTCAACAAAATGTGGCACAATTTGGGAGAGAGGCCAGGATTTATAAATGTGGTGTCTTTTGAACTGTGGGCAAGCATTAGTTTCTTTCCTGCAATTGTCCTTTCTCCTCTGTGATCTAGATTTTTAATCTGTAGGCATTTATACCCATCTCCTCAAACTTTTCCAAATGTTTCTGTCCTAAATGTCACTGATTTTAATGGCTCAGAGGTGGAAAACTTGCTTTCATGACATCCCCTGATAGTAACATTAAGCCATGAACCATGATTTTATTCCATTTGATTGATGAGCTCATTTTGCAACAGAGGACAAATTAGATTTTTATTTATAATGGTGATAAAAATTAATGCATGGTCTTCCTATTCTGATGGTGTTAGATTTCTGTGTTAATACACATTTTACTAGTCAAATCTCTAAGTGCTCCCCTGACCTTTTAAGGTTTTTTTTTGAAAGCCTTTTCTTTCAGGTGAATACAATTCCTAGAGAAACAAAGTATTTCCTCCTTTTTTATTTTCATTTTGACAGCTTGACATGCTTTTTTATGTCTACTGCTTAGATTTATTTTGTTACTTATTTTCTTGTTTTAGCACCGCCAAAGTTTACAAGAACTCCCGTTGATCAGACAGGGGTCTCTGGAGGAGTCGCATCATTCATCTGCCAAGCTACAGGAGACCCAAGACCTAAAATTGTCTGGAATAAAAAGGGAAAGAAAGTCAGCAATCAGAGATTTGAGGTATTAGGTCCATTGTTCTGTTCCTCTGAAAAACATTCATTCTAACATCACATTTAGTTTATGTTTTTAATCCTGGTAAATGTGCTTTATTACCAATGACTAAGCACATAGCCAGCACTGCAGGGGATAAATCTTTGCAAGCACTCTGGGGAATAACCTACTCTGCAAACTGGTTGTGCGCAGGACCATTGAAGAGAAGATGGTTTTGCTATCTCTTAAGAGTTTCCTTTTGATTTTTTTAAAGATTAGCATTGGGAATGGTCTGAGGGGAGGCGGCTTTCCTACCTTTCATGGCCAGAAATCGAACAAAATGATAAAGGCTGTCTACTAGTGGAATGTGGGGGTGTTTCTGGGGGGTAATTCTGGGGACACTATTGTCTCTTTAAGTGGTGGGAGAAGTTAGGACTAAGGTTGGATTGACCTATGAATTGTTCCAGATGCCTATACCAGAAACCTGGAGTTGATTATGTAGAACTTCAGCTGCATCTCTACTAGCTTCTCAGTATTAAAAATAGGATTTTGCTTTTAGAAAATAATCACAAGGCAAAGTGCTATTATAAATTATCTATCACACAGTTCTGACACACACTGTATGAATGAATGGTCTAGACTTGCATGCCAAAATGTTTATAGGAAAATTTAAGTCTGTGTCTCTGACTATGAAGAGACAAACCAAAATGTGGTGGGATAATTTTTCACAGCACTCACCCAGGGTGCTAGCTTTTAATGGTATTTGAGTTGTATTTTAGTCCTGCTATGTCAATAGAGCAAAGGCTACATTTTATTTTTTGTGTGGGCTACTTGTTTTATTTCAAGAGTATTTAAAAGCAATCAGCTCATGTTTTGGTATCATACAAGATCTAGCAGCCTTTCACTAGTTGTTATGGTTCTTTGCAAGTGCATTTAATTCAGTAAGAAAAATAAGAAAAATAGTTGTCAAAGGATTTTAAGATGTGTACTCTCCACTCAATGCAAGTAATTGTTTACAGCTTTCAATGCATATGACCATCTCTTTTTTACGTATTTGAGTGAGAGGAGAATAGGCACTTTATAATAAAGGATATGCAATCTGTCCCATAATGGTCACAAAATCTACATTTAAGATGAGCAACAAACAGTCAGACAGATCATGTATATGTCTGAGTATTGTATTTGTGTTGATTTAGTTTTATTTTGCAGTATTATATTGTATTTGTTTCATATACCATTTTATGTTTATTTCTGTATTTGTTTTATGGGAGAATAGGCTAAAAGATAAGCATGTTTTACTTCCATAAAATATTTGAACTGAACTATAAATATATGATGTAAAATGTATTTTAAAAAGTCCTTAAGTGGTATGTGGAACAAGAGTGCATATTCAAATAGGACAGGACATGTTTCAATGAATTATGAAACATTTAACAGGTAATTTTCATTATAAAGCATTGAAAAGTTAGTTAGTTAAAGCAGAAAGCACATCAACACTTTAAGGAGCTTTCTTCCCTCTCCAGAAAAAAGCCATTAACTCATCCTGTAGAATTTTCAGATGGAAATTAGAGCAACAGCAGAAATTAGATTCAGAAACGGCACATGGAGAAACAGGGAACATTTTGGACTTTCCACCTCAACAGTAACTGCAGGGGTCTTAAATAACTATTTTTGTTTTTTCCCTTATTCGCTAAAATAAATGTTTATGTATCTTTCTGAATTTCATTACTCAGTAGGAAGGAGGCTTCACCTGCATCTCTCTCATTATAAAAGTGCTTTTGCTCCCTGTTTGAACAATTCCAAGTATGTGGTATTGCCCAATAATTTATAGGAGCAGTTTATCATTTCAGAAATTTAAGGCATAGGGCGGACCTTTCATACAGAAAATATATATTATGAATGAACATTGCATGGTGTTTTTTCTGCATCAAATCCATTCAAACAACATGCATTAGAAAGTTCAGCTTGAAAATTATTGGCCATTAGAGGTCCCTTTTACAGTTTGGAAGCTATCTTTTTTGGAATCAGAGTGCCAGAACAACTGGGTTTCACCTCACAGTTCTTTTGTCCATACTGTTCAGGAGGTAACATTTTTAGCCCATAAATAGGCTGGGCAGAATTTAATATTTTTTTTTGTAATTTTAATGGATTTTTTTATTTTAAGCTTATTTTTCCTGATTTTCACAATTGCACAAAGTATTGGTCTTAAGCATTTTAAAATTATTTTATCAGTTTAAATTTAAATTTTCACAGCTGTAGGAAATTGGGGGAGGTCTAGACAATAATTTTTTAATGACAGTAGACATTGAGATTCAAAAAGTTAAAGCTTTATAACTGTTAAAATACGATTGTTAACATCACTTGTGTTAACAGCACAAGTTATTTTAGGACATTTACTTCAAAATACTATGAAGTAAATGTCCTAAAATAAAATTCTGATAAGTTCTCAAGTAGCATTTTTCTTGCTTTGCTTATCTGTAAATTGCTGTGGTTATCAATGAAAATATTTTTTTTTGTTGGTTGGTGTGTGTGCGGTGAAATTAATTTTTACCAACAGTTACTGATAAAAATCTTTTCCTTCCAAAAAGCAAATGAGCAAAACCACTGGTGGCGTATATCTAATCCATAGTGTAATGTGCAACTAAACGGAATATCAGTAGCATTCATCTGCTGAAGCTTCCCCATTCTGCAATGATTTGGCTTCTCTGTAAAGGCCCACAGGTCTCAAACCTGGGCCCACAGATTCTCAGGCAGCTTTCACACCCTGGCCCTCCCTGGGGAGTTGACCCAGAACTACTGCATATGAGGGGCTCACAGAACTCTGACTCCTCCCAGAGGCACTGCCCTGAAAGATCCTAATTGGGGACGATGGCCAGCCCCTCCAGTTGGCCAGAAGGACGCATAGGAAGTTATCTGAGCAACTAAGGGGCTTCCTGACTGGCTGCCGCACTGGACCTGACTCCTATTTGATCACTGGTTTTTGATTCCTGCTCTCACCACTGGCTTGGTTCCTGGACTCTGATTCTGTCTCTCACCTCTATCTTAGTTTCTGGATACTGATTTTGGCTCTGACCACGAGGCCTGACTACCCCTTCTCTGACCATTAGGTCAGACTGCCCATGTCTCAGTCCTGACATTCCCCTTCTGAGTCAAATAGTTGTACCAACCTGTTTCTTAGGATTGTGGAGCCTCCTCTCCCTCCATAGCAGCCCACACATCATATATACCAGCTGTCCTGTTTCGATTCACACCAGAGGGAGGTCTGTGTGTCCTTTAGGTTTGTTCAAGATGGTGGCTTTCTTTAAAGAACAGAGAAAAGGAAGTCAGTATGTGGGCTGTGCCATTGATCTCTCCCCAAGAGAGCACATATTATTTTGCTGTCCCTCAGACTCCTCCCAGTCTCAGAAAAGCCAGTAAACCAGCCTTAGGATGTGCACAGTGAGGTAACATCCATACAAACTGAGTCCAAAACCATGGAGGCTGGTGATCAGTGCTGCAGTCTGTGGGACTGGGCCTGGTTCAACAACATCCTGCCCAGTGCTCTATACAAGGCCGACCATGGGAGAATCTGCATTTGTCTCATGCCCGCAAACAAAAACTTTTTATTATCATTTACCAAGCGAAGGTGACCCTTCAATTTTCATAGAGGGTCTTCCTATTAATCTCTTATCCTTTTATTTTAATTCCAATATGAGGCAAAGGAAAATCCTAGTATTCCCTACTTGAACTCTAAGAGTCAGATTTTCAAAACATAGATTGCATTTGTGCAGGTACAACTTTGCATATGTATTTTTGAATGCTATCATTTTGCATTTAAATGTTAGACTTTACATATGCAAAAACCCATTAGTGTACAGAAACTAAGGACAAATGGGCTAGAGCTTGTAAATTCTGTCATTTGCACATGATAGCAATACTGCCCAAACACGTATGGAATGTGCATGGCTCAAATGTAGCAACCAATGAAGAGGTGGGTGAGACTCCCCCACAGAAGTTTGACCTGCTCATTTTATTTCCAGAGATCCCAACAGCTCAGGAAGTTGGAATCTCTTTTTTCTTCCATGCTCCCAAGAAAGAACTGTTGTTCTGCTTTGTCAAGGGATCTTTTAAGGCTGAAGGGGTCTGTTGCCTCTTTAAGAGTCACGTGACACTCAACAAGGGACATGACATAACTCCTGGGCCAAACAAGAATCTGCTGTGGTATTATAAATTTGCAAGACAGTGACCTGGCACTTATCCGAGAGTGCTAAAGGAGTTGGCGGATGTGATTGCAGAGCCATTGGCTATTATCTTGGAAAAACTCATGGCGATCGGGGGAGGTCCCGGACGACTGGAAAAAGGCTAATGTAGTGCCCATCTTTAAAAAAGGGAAGAAGGAGGATCCTGGGAATTACAGGCCAGTCAGCCTCACCTCAGTCCCTGGAAAAATCATGGAGCAGGTCCTCGAGGAATCAATTCTGAAGCACTTAGAGGAGAGGAAAGTGATCAGGAACAGTCAGCATGGATTCACCAAGGGCAAGTCATGGCTGACTAATCTAATTGCCTTCTATGACGAGATAACTGGCTCTGTGGATGAGGGGAAAGCGATGAACGTGTTGTTCCTTGACTTTAGCAAAGCTTTTGACACTGTCTCCCACAGTATTCTTGCCAGCAAGTTAAAGAAGTATGGGCTGGATGAATGGACTATAAGGTGGATAGAAAGTTGGCTAGATTGTTGTGCTCAACAGGTAGTGATCAATGGCTCCATGTCTAGTTGACAGCCATTATCAAATGGAGTGCCCCAAGGGTCGGTCCTCGGGCCGGTTTTGTTCAATATCTTCATAAATGATCTGGAGGATGGTGTGGATTGCACCCTCAACAAGTTTGCAGATGACACTAAACTGGGAGAAGAGGTAGATACGCTGGAGGGTAGGGATAGGATACAGAGGGCCCTGGACAAATTGGAGGATTGGGCCAAAAGAAATCTGATGAGGTTCAACAAGGACAAGTGCAGAGTCCTGCTCTTAGGACGGAAGAATCCCATGCACCACTACAGACTAGGGACCGACTGGCTAAGCAGCAGTTCTGCAGAAAGGGACCTAGGGGTTACAGTGGACGAGAAGTTGGATATGAGTCAACAGTGTGCCCTTGTTGCCAAGAAGGCCAATGGCATTTTAGGATGTGTATGTAGGGGCATTGCCAGCAGATCGAGGGACATGATCGTTCCCCTCTATTCAACATTGGTGAGGCCTCATCTGGAGTACTGTGTCCGGTTTTGGGCCCCACAATACAAGAAGGATGTGGAAAAATTGGAAAGAGTCCAGCGGAGGGCAACAAAAATGATTAGGGGACTGGAAACATGACTTATGAGGAGAGGCTGAGGGAACTGGGATTGTTTAGTCTGCAGAAGAGAAGAATGAGGGGGGATTTGATAGCTGCTTTCAACTACCTGAGAGGGGGTTCCAAAGAGGATGGTTCTAGACTGTTCTCAGTGGTAGCAGATGACAGAACAAGGAATAATGGTCTCCAGTTGCAGTGGGGAGGTTTAGGTTGGATATTAGGAAAAACTTTTTCACTAGGAGGGTGGTGAAACACTGGAATGCGTTACCTAGGGAGGTGGTGGAATCTTCTTCCTTAGAAGTTTTTAAGGTCAGGCTTGACAAAGCCCTGGCTGGGATGATTTAGTTGGGGATTGGTCCTGCTTTGAGCAGGGGGTTGGACTAGATGACCTCCTGAGGTCCCTTCCAACCCTGATATGCTATGATTCTATGATTTACTTCCAATGCCTGACTGAATGAATGCAGCAGTCAGAAGAAGAGGTCTTAGTGACTTATTCTTTGACAAATACAATGCACTGTAGTTCCTATGAGCAATTCATGTCTACTTATAAGGGTGTTAGTTTCTTAGCTCGAGCATAGTAGGGAGCTTAAGCAGAAATGTAAATTTTATTTTTCTGACCAAACACCAGATTATTTTGAAGAAATCCATGAATCTGGCATCCCAGCCTAATAGCCAGGCTGATGATAGTCCCAAACTGTTGTACATAGTTAATGAAAAAAGAAATAGTTAATGAAAGTGAGTTATTTTTTGAGTTAGTTGCTAGGGAAGGTGCATGTGGTGCCTGTGGTGAGTGGGCTGCTGTAGAGAGTAGCAACATCCTGACAAGATGATTGATTTATCTCCCCGAGTAAGCGGAGGGAAGAGGCAGCAGTCCTATTAGCTCCAGACTACAGATGTATATTCAGGTGGGGGAATGAAAGTTTCTTATGTAAATTATTCAAAAATAACAACCACACACCACCACCAAGAACAACACAGTCATTTCATTTTGTTTCTAAGCTGGACACACTCTATTTAAATTATATTATCCGCTAATATTAATTATACATGGAACAAATTCACAGCTGGAGAAAACAGGGGCATGTCCTTTGGAAGTGTCTGGGCCACATTCAAACATGGTGTAAACAAAAGAGTGAATTTTATGTTGGCTTTAAGTGGAGAAGTAGTATAGTTCTTAGCTATTTGTATTTGATGTGAGTGCAAAATAAATTGAGCTTACATGCGAAAGGGGGAAGTTGTGGAGTGGAGTGCAACAGGAAAAGCAACTAGCAGGAGAGTGTTAGTGGGGTATAAGAAAGTGTGAGGGGCCTAAAGTAAGAATATGCTTTCTTACACCTTCCTGTTAGTTGCTTTTTGTCACTAATCCCTTCCATGTAAATTACACTTACATTGATATTCAGTGGATCTATGTATGTTACACTGCATTGCCACTTAAGCGTACTTACATCTGTTTGTATAACCAATGTACACTACAGTCTAAGTCACTGTTGAATTCGCCTCTGTATGTATATCTGAAAAATGAAACTGGCTTTGAGGTTATGAATATTGATAGTTCATCGTGCACACATGGAATTAGCTGAGAGGTAGGCATTTGTAACAACACCTGTGACAGCTGTTGTTTCCTTCAATAGGTAATAGAATTTGATGATGGATCTGGATCAGTTCTCAGAATACAGCCTCTGCGGACTCCACGAGATGAAGCTATTTATGAATGTGTTGCTTCCAATAGTGTTGGAGAAATAAGTGTGTCCACTAGACTCACTGTTTTACGTGGTAAGTCCTTTTCAGACAATAACTTATTTTCTGTGATAGTGTCAAAACTATTACATCATTGCAGTGTTTTGGTTTTTTTTGTACAGCTAATGAAAGAAAGAGTGTTTAAGGTTCCTTTTTGGAGGGTACTGTCGTATTGTTAATGCTGGAAAATGGGAACTTCCTTGTTTGAAATTTGGATTTGTTTTTCTTTTGGATGTTTGACTCTCTAATGGCTCCATCTTACTGAACAGGGAACAGGGTGGGGAAGAAAATGCAAGGTCAAAGAAAGTAAGATAAGGAGGAAAAATGGGAAGACTCTGGCTAGAACAAGCAAACAATAACATGTTTTGTGAATGCATCTGATTTGCACGTTAGTGCTGTCTTGTGCAGCTTTTATTTGCATGATTGGCGTTTATACAGAAAGTTACCCATGCTGCCACTGACCTTGGTGAAACTACAGAAACAGTATTTACATAAGGATGAGCTGCAGCTAAACATTTTCTCCAAAGTACTGGGCGCAAACATGCTGTTCTTCAGGCTCAGACATGCATATCATCTTTACATCTTTTTATTCATTTATTTAGCAAACATAGTTATTGAGGCCAATGAAAGGATCATCCAGGATCAACCCTGGAGTTGGAATATAAGATTTAGTGCCAAACCTATGGACTCACTTACAAATGATATTCCCATTGGAGTAAATGCTAGTAATCGAATGGCCTTTTGTATCTGTTGTTCATTCTTCTGGAGACAGAGAGGAACTTTGTTTTGACATGTGAAATGTGTCCCTTCCTCACTTGCTTGCCAATCCCTCCTACAGTGCATTGTCCACTCTGTATTTTGGAGGGAGGCGCTTTCGTCAAAACACTAGCACATAATGCACCATACCAGCCACATAAACATACGGCAGGGAGTTTGTGAAGGTTAGGGTCAGGGTTAGGGTTTGTGTCTACTGGGATGAGAATTTCAACTATCAGACAGCATTAAAAGAAGATAATCCTTGGAGCTCTGTGTTTTATTATTCTTTGCCCCACCATTTAGAAACATTTGGGGAGACATAGAGATTGCTTTTCTTTATTTTATTTTTTTCCCTTTGTGCTACTTTCAAAGAACTGGATTTCTGTGTAGCAAGAAAGACTAACTTATTTGTATGTGGTTTTTTAATCAGTGTAAGCAATTATGTTGTTTACATCACCGATGAAAAAGGATCACAACACTGTGTATGTATGATATATATTTTAAAATTATATAAGAAGTACCTGACATAATGAAAATAAATACAGGAATAAACCTGCTAAAAATTCAAATGTTATCTCTAGTGTTAACTTGGCTGTGTTTGGCATCATTTTAATTTTTTTTCCAGCCACAGTTAATAAAAATGGAAAGGTTGATCATTTGGTTCATATTTTAACTCCCCTGTTCAACTCCCTGAACAAAGTAGTTGTTTCTATTGTTTAAAATGACAGAAATCATATTCTGTTCAGTTTTTTATAAATTAATAAATTAAAAAAGCCCCCAAAACAGTCATATTACATAGCAATAATTGTTGTTTGCAGTAAGATCTGAAGACAAAGCTCTGTGTGAACTCAAAAATTTGTGTCTTTTATCCAACATAAAGTTGGTCCAATAAAAGATATGCCTCCCCCACCTTGTCTCTCTAATAGCAATAAATATCATTTAAAAATTAAGAACGTGGGAAAAAAAGTGGGAAAATTCAGACGTAAAGTGTATTCTCTGCGTACAGAATTTAATGAAGGGTAGAACACGTTACCTACTGAAATATATTTACAGGCCTCCTGGGTCTTTTCATTGAAATGTCTGTGCATGTGTTTTTAAAGATGCAGTTCTGAATCAACTGTTTCTTCCTTACTCTGTAGTAGAGAGACACTGGGACTTATCCTCTTCTCATTGACAACAATGAATACTTAAATGGGTGTAAGATTGGCACCCATGTCAAAACTGGCTGGCTCTAAAAATATGATCTACCTGTTCCCCCACCCCCATCTGCAATGTAAGCTGTTTGTTGTAAAGTATATGCAGGTTTTTCTTTGTCTTTCTTTCCAACTCAAATGGTTCAATACTCCTTAAAAATAACTTATGTCAGCATTCTACCTCTTATGAACAGCCCTACAATAATAAATGAGAGTGTACATGCACATGATGGAGATAAATAAAAGTTGGTAAGAAAACAAGGAAAAAATTAAAATGATTAGAAATGGAAGAGAAACTTTATAGTCTCCAGCCATAATGCTTACAGTTTTTGTTAAAAGCATAAAGGGAAGTAGCTGAGATCCTCTGGTTCGGGGCTCGATTAAAGCAAGATCCATGGATCTAAGCCATGATATGGAAGGAGGCCCATATACACATTGATCCATGAGGTGTGGAATGGTGTAATAATGCCAGAGAGAGTTGGGATCTGCCAACTGGAGAGCGTGAGGTAGCTTTAGGTGGCAGGTAGCATGAGGTTGCAGGTTTAGAAGCCACTTGGCAATGTTGTGGTTGATCATTTCTTTTATTAGGTCCAGTGTTTCGGGCATTAGCATCCAGTGACTCAGGCAATGTAGGTTCAATTACTGCTTTGTGCTTCCTGTGTGGCCTTGGGCAAGTCACTTATTCTCTATATGCCTCACTTCACCACCTGTACTTTGACCACAATAGTACTTCTGTACATCACAGGGATGCTGTAAGGATAAGTATGTGAATAACTACGAGGCACTCAAATACTACGGTGGTGGGGGCTATGTCAGTATGATAGATAGATCTGAGTAGATTGGATCCAGGCCCCCTCGAGGCTTAATCCACCAGAGAGCCCCCATGTCGCTCTGCATTGTGCAGGTGGTACACATCTCTTTTGCAGGCTCCTCAAATGCTGCCTCCCTGTGCTCCCCGAGAGCCAGCACAACATTTGTGCTGCATCTGAGACCATCCAAGCTCTTGCAGTGGGAGGTCAGGATTTGACCCAGAATTAACAAGCTTTGCCACCCTTTTGCCATGAGGGTTGATGAGGCTGAGGGATGTTCCCACGCAAGAAAGGGCCCAGTCTCACAAATTTTTTAATCAGTTAAAGGTATGGTCAGCTTAAGTGGTTACAAATAACTTGGTTCAGTTTGTCTCAATGCAGTAACTTTTTTGCCATCACAACCACATCTGTACGCCTCCACCCTGTAGTCTGCCTCATCATGTTTCTATGGGAAGTTCTGGACAGCTGTCACACAGTGCCTCAGCAGGAGCTGCCTGGGCCTGTGCCTAGCCTCTTCTGTTTAGATTCTTCAACTGTGCTCATAACCATGGTATCCGGTCTGTAAGTGCTACGAGCAATGCTGCAGCCTCTAGTTTCTGGAATTGGTGCTTTACAGTATGGAAGAGGTGGCAGGCAGAAAAGATAACAGCTTCCCTCATCACTCTGAAGCATTACGTGAAAAGTAGGCCAAGGCAAAGGGTTGTGTCCTTCTCCACTGAAGACTGAAATGCTAGTCCACTAACAGGGTAGAGATGTTGGTGTCATTTATGTTCCAGCGGTGATTTTCATGAACCCAGCCAACCCTTTGCTGATGAAGCCATGCCAAGACTATAAGCATGTCAACAAATGCTGCTTTATCTGTTGCCACCGTTGTGTCACAGTGGTGTTTGAGTGCACCTTTACGAGACCGAAACCGCCTAAAGCAAAACAACATAGAGCGGATGTATATCCCTACACTCATTGCTGCATGCTCTGTTCACTATACTATCTGTGAATTAAAAGCAAAGTGCTACATAGACACTTGGAAAATGAGGCTGGATCCTGGTACATTTCCATCTCACTACAAGCCCTGTGATTACCATCTGAGCAAATATGCATAATAATGGATTCTCTGTGCCAGTATTTCTGCTCACACTGTCAATTGACAAGGAGGAAGAGGAGCAAAATCTTTGTGTTGAGATGCTTTTCTCATATCTCTGTTATAAAGCTGCTTTTATAAAGTGATTGATGCGATGTCAAGCAATCGTGGTATATAATAAAAAGTGAGTTATGTATTTAACAGTGTTTCCCTGGCCATTGATATGACAAGTGTAATTAAAGGACATTGTTTTTATTAGAATGGAAAAGGTTCAGAGCAATTTCCAGAGTTTGAAAAATAGCAAGGGGGTGGGGGGAGAGATATGCATTCAAAGCACTATTATTTTCCTGCTATCAGAAGATGGGTCACAAGAAATGACAATTTGTTTCCATGTTCTCGCAATACCTTGTGATTTTGAGGTGGGCAGGGGCCATTTTAAACTGGCTTGCTCCTCTGGGAGATGTAACCGGGAAAAGCCATCTAGGGCAGCTTACGCATGGGGATTAGAGTCCCTGGAAGTCAGACACACAGAGTGACACCTTTATTCTGAGGGACAATGCACTGTGGCATGTCTGACTGCACAGTGCTAAATAAGAACAGGGAACTGGATTTACCAGTTACACTGGCATTGCTATGGGTGCCCATCCATTGGCAAGATCATGACGTACCTAGCTGGTCACAAGAAATTTACCATGTGCCAAAAGAGCCAGCTAGCTGGGGAAGTGCCTGGGTAATATTCACTGGCTTTAGCCATCTGTCGTGTGTACACAGTGTTTTTAGTCCATTGGGCCTCTAGCTGGTCATAGGCCTGGTAGAAAGTTGTGTGGATGGGGTCAGAAAGATAGAGCATGTGACACATGAATATATCTATCTCAAAAGCATTCACTAAGAGAAGTTTGAAGAGCCATAGTAAAAACTTCGCAGATTTTTAGTGAGAATGCAACCAACTACGTGCAATACCTTACGACCAGAATTAGCATGTTCATTACAGTTCCATTTTATTAATGCCTCTTTTTGAAGACGAACACTGTGGTCCCTGCTGTGAAAATGGTACTTTGCACTTTATGTTATAAAGTGGTCTCTGCTGGGGAGCCGTGCTAGGAACATTAAAGAACAAAGGACAGCTGCTTGACGATCGTACAAAAGGGTTTTATGAAAGAGTGGACCAAAAGGAAAGGTGGCCAATATACAGACAATTTACCAGCAATTATGGTACCAAGTGATGTGCAGATTACTTGAAACGGCTTACAAAAAAGTGCTAGGTCTAAGCGGATACAAAATTACAAACTCTTTTGATATATTTTAGTCATGTGTGTAAATACATGCAGGGCAAACAGAAACATTTGCCTTTCGTGCAGTATAATTTGAAACACTTAATGAATTATCACTCTGTATAAGAGGGAAGGGAAATGGAACTGTTAGCCAGATCAGGAAATGAACAAAAATTTGAAAAACACACAGTCCATTTCCTATGGCTGGGTTTTCAGTTCTTTTATGATGAAGGAATATTTTGTTATGTCTAATGTAGAACTTTAGCATGACAGTACGCTTTGTCAGGAGAACTCATTCTATAACTAGTGTTAATAGTTTAATAAATTCTGCTTATGTAATTTAAATTATCAGGAACACATCAGGGTATAGTATCATAAGCTATATAATGCACATAGATTCAAATTTTACTTTCAGATACATGTGTGCCACCCTATTGATTTCACAATTATTTATTATCATTTTATATGTAAAAATAATTTTAAAATCTACATTATCGCCTACAGTCATTCATAATATAAATAGAATGGGCTGAATAATATTAATGAATAACTGAACTATTTATCAATTATCTCATACATATTTTTCAAGTAATATTTTTAGTAGTCACTCAATTCCCAAGATGTAATATTTGTCAAAGAAACTCTTTTCCCCACCAATAAATGATTAATTTATTCACAATTTTTTTCAACTGTTATCACACTTGACATATAAAATAATGCAGTTTTTCCTTATGCATGGAATAACTGTATGCCAGTGTATTTTTAAAAGGGTTTATTACAGTTAATAAAATGCATATTGATAGTCATTAGAAAACTATTTCTGAATGTAAAACAGGTAGAATAGGAGTACATACACTACTTGAAAATGAAGGAAATATCTCAAGTTCATCAAAATTACTTGTATCTAAAATCCTTTTATCAAGAATTTCAAAAGTGAATAGTGAGCTTGGGTGCTTCAAATTTTGGATGCCAAATTTAAGCTATCTCTAAGGTGTATCAGTTTAGGCAAAATAAACCACTAGCTGCTTTTGAAAATCTTAGTCCTAAACTTTATTTTCTATGGTGGTTGTTCTATTTCTGTGAAACTTCTTTGAATTCCTTGCTGTCCCAGAAAATTATCTTAATATGCTACACTGCTAGGATGTGTCTACTAAATGAAGATGTACCTTTCCTTGTTGTTTTGATCTAACTAGTCAGTGAAAACAGCTACTGGTCATGGTTTGTGTCTTTATAATGATTTTCTTATTTTTCCATTCTAGTTCATTTTCCTCTGAATTTCATCTTCTTGTTCATTGAACCACATTTCAGATATTTTCTTCCATGACTGTAAAATTACCAGTTCAGTTTCACTCATGTATATCTGTTCATGATGTCTACTTCATATTTTGAAATGGTATCAGTAGTAATAAAGTATTGCTATCTAATGTTCACAGGGACAGTCAATTTGAAGTGGACAGTCATAAAAGATGAATGTTGACTTGAAGCATCAGCCAGTTAAACTGTTCCTCCTCATCCATTTCTATTTTATAATAAGAAACTTTTTGTAGTCGATGACTGTTCATGAAATAGATGTCTGGCAGTCAGGTGAACTGAACATCCTCAGACAAGAAGGAGGAATAATACTGTACAAAGAAATAATAGTCCTCTTTAGCATGAAGGGCTTTTTTTTAATTAAAATGTTTTGGCCAAAAATGTACATCTGTTAATTCTTTTCAGGCAAGAGCTCAATCATTCATTTCAGCCTGAAAAGCTGATCACAGTCTGGGTGGTCCCAGGGGAGAAACTAATAATTGTTTTTAGCACTGTAACCAATAAGTGTCTATCTCTGCTCTTTACAGAAGGAAATTAATGTATCATGAGCCGGGCAAATATATCCATGTTAAAACATATTGTGCTTTTCCTTCTATTTTTTTTTAACCAATTTATTTTAGGTCATTGATGTTTGTGAGGATCCACTCACTTGTCCTAGAATTGAGTCCCAAATTGAATCCATGCTTGATCAGGTACCATTCAGATTACAAACTGGAATGAGTAACAATGAAGCGAGAGAGAAACGTTAGTACTCCAATCCTGCAAATCTGCCCAAAGGGTCAGTTGTAGGATCACCAGTCACCTAGGTCACCAGTTTTAATCTGGCCTGGTTCAGTAATGACCAGAAGTTATGAGAAGCAATGGGTGGGCATTTTGATGTCATCGTTAGAGGATTATATCACAACCCTCACCCCACATCACCATTCTAGCTTTTACTAATCAACACTTTTGGTGATTCAGTAGAGAGACAGATAATAAACTGGTGAAGACTGCAAATTTTTTACCCCCTATGGGTGGTCCTGTGAGGTCAATGTTGAGTCAAATGAGCTGCGCAGTGTGAGTAAGACTGATAGACAACTGCTGTCTGTATTGTACCTGTTTCATAGATAAGTAAACGTTTTCCATCTCCTAGCTGTTACTTTGTCATTTTCCTCCACCATTAAATTAGATGAGTGAAAAGAAACAAAAGGTGAATCTTTTTCAGTGCCAAGGTGGATGTGAGGTATTCCATTTATATTAAATAACAGTTTAGGTTTTTGATTGTGCAATTATTTAATCTAGTGGTAAACTCGTGTGCATCAAATATCTATTTTTAATTGATAAATGTAATAATTAAAGATTACTTAGTATACAAGAAGCTGTCAGCTATGACAAGAAGCCTGACCCTACAAACTCAAGTGACTAATCCTTATGTGTGCATGTAGCCCCTTGTGCTCCTACAGAGTCCCATCGATGTAGTATCAGGGTTTAAAATTATACAAAATCCATAATCCACTGTTGTAAAACCACTGTCTGAATAAGAGCTCAATGCCGTTACAAAGTGTGCATTCTGCTTCACTGTGTTGATGAGCTATTTAAAATTTAAGCTGGATAATACATTTCCTATTACTTTCCCCTTTGTTTATGCCCACCTACTTTAGTTACCTATGGCCTCGATTCAGCCTGGCATTTAAACACATGCTTAAGTCCATCTCTGTTCAGGAAAGCAATGAAGCACATGCTTACCTGTAAGCTCATGTTTAAATCTCGTCAAAGTTTTGTGGAAGTCAATGGAACTGAAGTACCATCAATGTGGAGATGGTATTCCTGTTTATAAATTGTGGAATGATATGATAAATTGCATTTAGCTTCCATCTTTGACTGCCTCACCTCTATGCTTCCATTAATCAGTCTGCTCTGGGACTACTTCCAACATTCCAAACCTCTGAGTAGTCTAACAGCTGTCATTTTTTTAAAGCAACTTGACACAAAAATGTTTCCTCTCCCCTGCCCTCCCTCCCTTTAGAATCTGGAATTTCCTCTCCATCTCCATTTGCCGTGCAGTACAGAATGGACAATGTTCTGTCCTGCACCCGGAGACTTGTTTCAAGACCAACATTTTGCAAAACATCAGGAATAGAAGTGGCTGCTTTATTCCATTGGAGGGGAGCTGGGAAAATCCCCCTTTTTTAATGAAATAGGAAAATAGTTTCTATTTCTGGAAGGTCGTGAGTTATCAGATCATAAAATTGTGACATTTTGTAAAGAAAAGCCACTTCAGTTAATTTAAACAGGTTTATAAAATTTATTCACTGTAGTTTTATCTCTTTCAGGAGTGTCCTAGGTGCACTCATGATACTTAGGAGAGAGAAAAATATTATAATGACTTCATTTTAGAAATCTCTGTAGATTAATTTATTCTGTCTGTTTAGCTAAAATAGATAGTGATAATGTATAATATTTGTTGCTTAAACAAAATATACATGTCAGGTGTGTTATGGGCATGAGTTTGGAATTGCCAGCATAACTCATTCACTAAAGGTATTAGTAGTGGGGTGATGCTGGGTGGGAGATGGTTTTATTTTTGTTATGTGTGCAGTGGGCCAACCTGTCCTTCTGAAGTTAGTTCACTGTTTATTGCAAAGCTGTCAGCAGTCTTCTGATATTAAAAGGGCTATAGTACTGTACGTACATACAGATCTATCTATCATGTTGCAAATGTGTATTTGGAAACTTTATTCTAGAGATTATTTTCCTTAAGAAATGTTTCATTACCAGTTTGAGGATATGGTTCTTTACTATATGGTTTCAAGTAGCTCGTGATCTGGCTTCTTATTAGTGTATGTACTTGATTTAGGATGAAAGGAAACCAGTAGTGTTAGAAGCTTGATAACGTTCAGTTCAATTATTACCAAGGTAAATTTATGTATAAAATGCATAGCAAGGGATAATAAAGCCAAGTTTCTAGAAGAAGGTCCTCATATAGTAGATCAGCCTGCAGCTTTTCAGTCTAGTGGTTTCTGAGAACACTAATGTCTCATCAAGTGCACCATTAGGATGACAGGAAGGTTTGTTGAAATGTAGGACATGTTTGACATTAGAGTGCTGAAGTGACAGCAAAATTAAATCCATTTTTAATGCTATAGGCACGCATCTTGAAGGGGAAAAAAACCTGAGAATTACATCTAGTGAAAGATATGGAAACACTATCTGGGAAAAAAAATATTTTGCTAAAAAAACCACCCCAAAATTATTTCAAGTAATATTGAAGATACATTTTGTTTATGTAACTAATAGCCATTTATAAAATATGCTTTATTATTGTAATTGTCTAGTTTTATAAGATTTCATGTGGAGCACAATGAGAGAATATCAGTAAATATAAGAAAATTTTAAAACATACCAGTTAACTACATTGGTATTAAAATAACCTCTCTCAGAAGATTTCATTAAGCCAAACTGATTTTAATAGTAAAATATTTAGATTTTTAGAAATGGGAATTTGGCATTTCTGACACGGAATGATGAACAGTAATAGATAAAAGCAAAAAAAAAAGATTTATTTCTACTGTTAAGTTAAGAGAATCAAATAGCCAGGATTAAAGCAGCCTACCAAAAAAATCCTTTTATGAATGCGATATGGTTTATGCATGACATTAGATCTTATTATGATAGATCTTATTTCAGGTATGGCCATGCCTGCTGTAAACTAACATCAAGTGGTGCAGCTGACTTACTACCGTTCCATTAATCTTTGTTGCAAAGATGCATTAATAAAGTCTCCTCCACTCACTAGTTCAATAGCAAATGAAATTCCTTCATCTTCGATTACAAACAGATAAATCATCTTGTGCAAAATTTAGCTGTGACTTAAATTATTCCATTAAAATGATTTACTATAAAACTACTACAAAGGGGTCTGCTAGGGTATAAAATGTTGCCTAGTAATAGTAGCATTTTGCTAGATATTTATTTCAAAAGCTTCTTGTGAAGTACAGTATTAGTAACTGCATTCAACAACAACAAAACAAGATTTTCAACTGGAAGCATTTCAATAAGCTTTTTAGATAAATTCAAACTAATAGCACTGATTAGAAGCAGGTGCTGTGTGAGCGCTGCCAATGCACCTGAATCCTGACTCTCAATACTTCTGCTATTCTTGTCCTGGGCTTCTTTTACGGAACCATTACCAATTGTAGTTAACTGAATTTTATTAAACAGTAATTAAAAATAGATAGTTAAAGGAAGACGGCCAGATGTTTAGGCTTCTCAGATCCCTTAACTTACAGTTAGTTTAATGTTCCATGTATGAAGCTGAAGAGTCCTTAATCTTTCCACATCCACTAAGGACAATAGAGAGATTCCCTGCTTCTGGGGACAAGAACAGGTCCTCTGAGCATGTCTTGTTGCCCATTTTACTCACCTTCTCCTGGAAACACCACTCTGTTATAGGAAGACTGGGTGAAACTCCCTGTGGTGTAGGGAGAACCATTGTGGAATCACTCCTTGTACTGACTGGTATGAATAAGAGACACTTTCTCTCCCATGAGATCCACAGCGCTCCAAGCCTGGGACCAAGCTCAGAAACTGATCTTGGCTTCCCATTGGTTCCTCACTGTTTTCAGTGGACTTGCCCTGTGATTTATTTTAATAAAATATATCTTCTTGTCTTAAATGGCATTATTGTCTCTGCTCCAAAGATAAACAAATCTGTATACACAAACTGTATCTTAGTGTTCATGCACAGATTTATTTCGTTCTGCTGTACCGATAAGACTGTCTGAGGAATCCTGCAACAAAATGATTTTCAAGGAAAGTGATTTGGAAGGCTGAAAAGTTGCCAGGGTTTTTTCATAAAGAGACACCGTTACTCCTTACTCGATTTATTGCAACAAGATGAAGGCAACTGCAAATAAATTGTTAGTAAACCAAGAAACAATCATTTATTGTTGTGGCACGTTTCATATTGCAGGCAAAGGGCCTGATCCAATGTATGTTGAAGTCAGTGGAAAGACTCCATTTGACTTCCCTGGGCTTTAAATCAATCCCATAGAGAGCTCATTAGTTGTCAAGTGGCAAAGCCCCAATAAAATACAGTCCAACATTTTCAAACCTGGATACCTAAATTTAGGCACCTCAGAAAGTAGCCTGATTCTAAGAGGCTCAGAGCACCTACACTTCCCTTTGACTCGAGGTTTGTGCTCAGATGCTCTGAAAAACTGGTCACTTGCTTAAATTCCTCAATATGGACTTTGGTGCCTAAAGTTAGGTATGTAGACCAAGATACTTATAAAATTAAGTGCCTAAAGTTAAGTTACTAAGTAAATATTTAGGTATTTGAACAAGTATCCTAATTCTCAAGTGTTCAGTGTCCAGCATCCCCCTGTGACTGCAGCAGGAGCTGCTGGATACTCAGCACTTTTGAAAAAACAGGTCACTTATTTAAGCAGCTAAGTCATGATTTAGGAGCCCAATTTTAGGCACTAATGTTTTAAGGTCTTGCCCACAGTTTCCATACTGTTGGACTTAGTGTATTGATAGTAAGAATATTAAACCTTAGCTGATAACTAATTGATGGAATAACTTTTCACAAAAGCGAATTTTTGTGTGCAAATCCTTCAACTTGTGTAATTCTTGAAAAGGTGGGAGTGTATGTATGATGTATGTGCAAGGAGGCGTTCTTTAGTGAGTGAACCAGACAACAGCGGGTGTTTGAGATGTGTATTATTACTGTAAATTCCTCATTTACAGGAAATTGACTCTTATTGTGTCATAAGAAGGATGCGAATGGGGAAAAGCAGAAACTGGGAAGAAATATTTTGAGACTACCTAAAAGAGAAAATAATGTAGGCCTATGAATTGGATTGGCAAACTTATTGCAGATTTGTTTCCAATTTATGGGAAGGAACAGGAAGATAGAAGCTGAACCTTACTAAGGACAAATTAGCTTTCCTTTTTAACAATTAATATACATTGCTTTGGACTCAGATGACTGGCGTCTTCATCTGATTCTCCTTTGCAGGAAAGTCCTAGTTGTTTATTTGCTTGTTTTATGTTAATTGAAAGAAACATTTGAAAAAGATGCTCAGGGACAAATTTTGTTTTCAGTTACACCAAATTGAGAGCAAAATTTTGCCCCTAGCTGTGTGGCCAGCCCCAAGTGTTCAGAAATACGAGTCTGGTCTCCCAAAATTATGCACTTATCATAAAAATCATGAGAAGTTAAAAATAATAAATACGTTGTCTTTTTATTTGCCTCCTGGTTTTTGAGCCTTTAGGGGTTCAAGTTTTTAAGCTTTTTTCCTAAATCCAAAAGGACTAGAAACTAATTTAAACTAAAGTAAAAGTTAAAAATCTCATGTAATCAGAGGACTCCAAGAGATGGGGCTTTAAGGAAAATGCCAGATATGAAGAGACTCACAATATGATCATGAGAATTGGCAACACTGCCCTAGTTAGCTGGAAGAGTAAATGTTTTAGAAGAGCATCAAGAAAATGTTTAAAATGTTGATGACCTAGTCATTTCCGATACAATAGAATTAGTTTTTAATTTTGAGTATTTGACACTTTCTACTTAGTACTTCATTGATTTTGATTACTCTGATTGCTCACTGCCTGCCTAACCCAGTGGAATGATCATTCATTTATTATAGAATTGGACCAACATGATATAACTTTGTACACAGCATGCATTTTTTAATATGGATAGTTGTAAGTCAGTGTGTATTCCCTGAGCTTTAGATATTAGCTGCTGAAATCTTGGAGCTGATTGAAAAGGTGTGAAATACATTTTGTATGGTTTCTGTAAGATCATTATTTAATCATTATCAAAAATCTTGTGGTATATTATGGATTTTGTTCCATACTCAGACCTGATGATTATAGGAAGAAGAAGGCTGGTATATGGGGCAAAGAGCTGTGAAACAGAAATTCCTTTTATTGTCTACCTTTAACAGTAGTTGGTGGAAGCCTTGCTGATTTCATTTTTGGGGTGGTGGTTTTAAATTCTTACTTTAGTCAAATACATCTGCAAATTACAGTAAGACTGCAGAAGCAGCAGTTCAAGGCTCCTCACAGTGCTACTCAGCTGGACAATACTTTATTATGCTGGCAGTTTAATTGAGTATAAAAAGAAACGACTATTTAAAATCAAGTCTTTAAGCGGATAACCTACAGATTTCAAATTTTTGTGTTTTTTTTTTAAGAAGTCTATGGCAAAAGAAGTGATTACTAAAACTGAAGTAGGTGCATTGTTAGCATTTTCCAGCTAGTTACGTCCTTCTGAATGTTTCTGACCTTGAAATGGCCTTTTCAAACATATGTTTTTTTCCTTATGATTAATGGTGCACTTGTATCAGAAAATGTGTTGGACATAAAGCAGAATTTGTATGCATGCTACGTGGACTGATATATACAGTACTTACTATGTATGCATGTACCAAATACATTAAATAAAGGCTTGATCTCACCCTCCCATATGTAGGCTCATGCATCAAAGTGTGTCTTGTAAAATGAGCCACTGAATTTACAAGATTGAGGAAAACTAGATCAAATTGGTAGCTGACTTTACAAGATATGCAATATATGTCTCCATGTTAAATGGCAGGATCAAACCTTTACTTTAGAGTCAAAGTTTTAGCATGGTGTGAGAAACTTTAGGTGAACCATCCCACTGACTACATTAGCTGATATGAATGTTGTATTCCTCTATAGCAGCATTACATATTCATGTGATTTGTGTATATTCTTACGTTCCTTCTCCCTTTTCTCACCAAGTTGAATAGTTTGTATATTTATTCTGAAAATAAATATATAAGCAAAGCTAGTAAGAAAATGCTACTGAAAGACTAGTATGCAGTGTAGTTGTATCTGTGTTGGTCCCAGAATATTAGAGAGACAAGGTGAGTGAAATAATATATTTTATTGGACCAACTCCTATTGGTGTGTGAGACAAGCTTTCGAGCCACACAGAGCTCTTCTTCAGGTCTTAGAAAGGTGCCAGTGCACCATGAAACCAATGATATGCCTGAGATACATTGATGACATTTCCATCTCTGGACAGATGGCTTAGATGTTCTCATAGATTTCCACCATAACTTCAGCAATCATCACCCATCCATTTAACTGTCTCTGGAATACTCCCACACTAGCATCAACTTCCTGGACATCACAATCAGATTCAGCAATGGAACCCTACAGACAACTACATACAAGAAACCCACGGATCACCTCACTAACCTCCATAAATCCAATAACGACCCAAAACACATCAAACAATCTGTTATCTACAGCCAGGCACTCAGATAACACAGAATATGCTCCAAGGAGAAAGTCTGGGATATACACCTTAGCACATCCAAAAATCGCCTTCACCAAACAATGACACTCCACCAGAGAAGTAAATCACATCATGGAATGGACCATCCAAACACCCCAAGAGAACCTGTTTCAAAACAGAAATAAACCTCCTCTGACTGCTTACCCCTCGTTGTCACCTGCCACTGCACATTGGAACTCATACAAGGTATCATCAAAAATACAACCCATGCTGTATGGGAACCACATCATGAATGAAATCTTTCCTGAACTTCTGGCCATCAAACAACCCTCCAGCCTCTCAAAGCTCATCATCAGAGCCAAGCTCCCCCGAGGCCATGACACACCAACCCAAAGCACACGAGTCACTGCCAGAAGAACAGATTCAAAACCTGAAGACATATCTTCATTGCTACAAGATCACGACCCCCGACAATACACCTTTCAAGATCCATGGGTCCTCCACATGTCTATCACAACATGTGGTGTACCTCATCCAGTGCACTAAATGCCCCAACAGCAACTATTTGGGTAAAACCAAACAATCACTGTACTTTTGAATGAACTTACCACAGGAAAATGATAAAATGCAAAAACACCCTAATGCCTGTGGGTGAACACTTTTCACAAGGTCATCACTTTATATTTAACCTCTCAGTTTTCATCCTCAAAGGAATCTTGCACTACGCTTTCAAAAGACTAACCTGGAGCTTAAATTCATAACACTGCTAGGCACTAAAAAGCGTGGACTGAACAGAGACGCTGGATTGATGACTTATTACAACAGTCTGTAATCTACTAACTTCCCCCTCCCTTTTTGTCCTATGATTGCAGACATGTTAATGGGCCACTTCACCTTTAATGGACCCTTAGAATATATACTAGCAACTTATGCTAAACAATCTATTCCACTTCATACCTTTTCCAGACCTGAAACAGAGCTCTGTGTAGTTCAATAGGTTGTCTCTCACATTAACAAAAGTTGGTCCAATAAAAGATATCAACTCACCTACTTTGTCTCATTGAAAGACTGGAACCGTTATTTAAAAGTTTGTCAATTAATATCAGCTACATTTGTAGAATCTGGAATATGTTTGAAGGTGGAATTGTTGCCCTGGTTTTACATTTCTGGGGCAGCATTTTAGTAATATTTTTAAAGGTGACATGAATAATTTGATATAGGATTAAGACTTTAAAGGAGGGGACAGATGTGATATCTGCAAGAACCCCGCTTACCTGCACTAATGGGAATTTAGGTGCATAATTGCTTGTTTGCCCTGTGCTTTCTGTTGGTAATGTGGCCTGTAGTTTTAATGGCTCATTAACTGAATAACTGACTTGGAGGGATGTTTTTCCTCTTGCTGCACTGCCACAACTCTTCTTAAAGTGAGTGGGAGTTAAATAGGTGAATTGGGGGTAGAACACAGTTCCTTTTCATATTAGAATTCTCACTGGAGTTGTTTTCTGCTTCAGTTGTTAAAATGAATCAGAGAAGTCCAAAATCCTGTTCATACTGCTCCTCCCAAGCTTTTTGTTAAGGTTTGCCTTCGCTTGGAAAAATATTTATTGCTAGCTATGGGTGTCAGTGGTAGGTAAAGCTGAAATGGTGCTGAACCCAGATTCACAGCAAGTGTCAACTACGGCTAATCATTTTACACCTATAGCTAACAGCAGGTGGCCGCAATAGGTGGTGTGTGTGTGTGTGTGTGTGTGTACAAGTCTTCAGTGTTTAGGTTCACCCTCCTGAGCCCAAACATAATCAAGGGAGGAAGGCCTATGTGTCAAGCAACTGACAAGAGTTGGTAACAGGAAACTGAACTGATTGACAGCAGCCATCCTGGAGATTGATGAGAATGCTGTTCCACTCAGCAAAAACGCTAACAGTCAGCCAGCTAATGTCTCAGAAAGGTATTCAGGTCCCAGACTGAAAAAAGGTTAGGACGGAGAGGTATTTTTTGTGCCATTTAGTTCTGGTTAAATGCTAGCTAGTCTAGGTACTGACTACATTCTAGTTATGGAGATTGAACAATTATGGATACTACGTGTTAAATAATTCACTTTGTCTTTGCTGCTAAATGTTTATTGTTTGCTCTGGGATGATTTATTTACATATTAAACTAAGTATCCCATGGAGCTAGCATCCAAACAGATAGAAATGTCAACACAGACTATGATAGTAGGGCTAACGTTTTCAAATGTGGCTGCCTAAAGTTAAGTGCCTAAATCCACACGTGGCTAGATTTTGGATTTAGATATTTAAATTTTTGTGCTGTACTATATACTATCTATACTATATTCTTACAATCTGTACTATTTTTCATATACAGCATAGAAATGCATGGCACTTTATAGGCAAAAAAATACAACTCTCTGCCCCATGAAACTTACTATTTAAATAAGATCAAAAACACAACAAAAATTTTGACTGATCATGGTGGGTAGTGGGGAAGGGAGGCCAGAATAGTGACAATGGGAAGGGATAATGTTGCTTTTGAATAAACAGTTTTCTGGCAGAAAGCAGATTATATACATTGTTCTGTTTTTCACATTTCCTCTTGTATTTAATTATTATGTTTACCTTTATTTTAAATTTAAAATGTATATGGTGGATTATATATGTAAGGCTTCAGGGAAGAAAGTGCGCTTTAAAGCGAGATTTGAATGAAGAGAGTAGTGAACAAGTACACACGATGTTGAAGACTATTATTATTTAGTACTTATGCAGTACAGTGCCAAAGAGATGCACAATGATCTACAATATAAATAAACATGGTAACTCATCCCCAAGGAATGTAGAGTTTAAGAATAATAGGAAGGGAGGATAACATGGGGGTAGGGGGTGTGAGGGCAAGGACAATATGATCAGGCAGTCAGTTGGAAGACTAATCCACATAGTTTGAAGATTATGAGGTTTATTGTCCTGTTTTAAATGCTTCTAAGATTATAATTTATAAGCCTCCTTGAAGAAGTGAGTTTTGAGAAAGGGCTAAGGCCAGGTCTATACTAGGAGCAGAATACTACTATTCTAGCAAAGTGCGCCTAGTGTCAGAGTGTCAGGGTCCTGGGTTCTGTGCTGACTCTTTCCTTGACTGTGTGAATCTGGACAAGTCATTTTGCCATTATTACTTATTTTTTAATATGGGCATGTAATAAGTGCATACAGTAACAGGGGTGTTGTGAAGCTTACGTGATATAAGAAGCATCTACTCTATTTAAGTGCAAAGTATTTGAATATTGTACTTTCTAAAATGCAGGTAAAACTCAAAGTTTTGGGAAACGTCTCCAGTATCTTTATTGTCAGTAAAGGCTCTTTTTGCGATGCACGGAGGAGAGAGATTCTTGTTTAGATACAAAATGAGTGGCTGTAATTATGACGTTGCACTCCATATGATTTTATGAAAATATGCTAATGAGTGTGAATATAATGTAACTGGAATATGCTTCATGCAAAAGGTCACTTGTAAGGTATCATTACAAAGCTTATAATCTACTGAGTGTGGTCATCCTATTTGTATAAATGTATCATTCTTGTATTTGAAACTAGAAATATGAAATATAACTCTGAGGTCCTATTGTAATTATGCAAAGTGTGGGCCATTAATGGTGGTTTGGCATCTTGATGGCTCCCATCAACTAGTACAATTGGTTGTAAATGGCTCAGTTTACTTGCAAGCCTTCCTGTGGGTCAGTCCAGGAAGAATGAAGGCTTGGGGTCTCACAGGGCATGTGACCATGTCACCTGGTACTGGAATCCATTTTAAACCTGGTGCTTTTCCATTTAGAAGGATGGGTGGGGACCCAAAGAGACAAAAGATTCCTGCTTTGTGCCAAAGCTATATAAGGGGGTGGAACAGAACAAAGGAAGTTCCAGTCATGAGAAATCCCCTAGTTACCACCTGAGCTGGAGCTAACAAGAACTGTACCAGGGGAAAGGATTGGACCCAGACTAGGAAGGAATCTAGTCTGTGAAAGAACCTTATTGGAACATCTCTGAGGGTGAGATTTAATCTGTAATCAGTTTCTTAATGTATTAGGTTTAGACCTGCGTGTTTTGTTTTATTTTGCTTGGTAACTTACTTTGTTCTATCTGTCATTACTTGGAACCGCTTCAATCCTACTTTTTATACTTTATAAAACCACTTTTGCATACTAATTAACCCAGAGTAAGTAATTAATACGTGGGGGAGCAAACAGCTGTGCATCTCTCTCTATCAGTGTTATAGAGAGTGAACAATTTATCAGTTTACCCCATATAAGATTTATACAGAGTAAAACGGATTCATTTGGGGTTTGGATCCCACTGGGAGCTGGGTGTCTGGGTGCTGGAGACAGGAGCACTTCTTAAGCTGTTTTCAGTTAAGTCTGCAGCTTTGGAGCACGTTCTTCAGACCCTGTGTCTGTGTTGGAACAGACTGGCATGTCTGGCTCAACAAGGCAGGGTTCTGGAGGCCCAAACTGGCAGAGAAAACAGGCTCAGAGGTAGTTTCAGCACATCAGGTAACAGTCCCAAGGGGGTTTCTGTGACCAAAACCGTCACAGTAATCTTTAGGTGCAAATTTTGTCCTGGCAACTCAGTCACCCCTAGCACAGAGCTAAAGAGCTGTTACATAGTGTGAGCAGCATATTTCTGGGTTTTTTTTATTTGTAAGAATGTATTATTGACTCTGACAGAGTGATCAGTACAAGTACATGAGATTATTAGTTAACACATATGATTTTGTTAATCTTTTTCATTTTGTAAGTTTTAATGAACAGCTGACAACTAATTATTTTTCATTTAGGCTGTAGTATGTCTTAGAGTCATTAATTACAAAGGACTTTTTGATGAAAAAGCAATTGATTACATTATTTAAAAGCTACACTCTAGACCCATGGTGTTCTTTCATGTTAGATAATATTAAAGAAGCATGAAGTTTCATGGAGTAGAGGCTACAGGGGGATGTGCTGAAACCCATACATGGGGTAAATTTGGCCCTTCCATTTCCTGCAGGTAAACAAACCATCCCGGCCCACCAGCGGATTTCCCTGACAGGCCGCTTGCCAAAGGTTGCCAATCCCTGGTTTATTCCATGCGCAATCTGTTGTGATTACAGGATGGCACTCAGAGAATTGGTGGGCCTCACACTTCCTTTTCTGTCTTCTCTTTTTCTATATAATGGTAATGTGTTTTCATCAATTAATAATTTAAGAAATTGTTGTTCTTGACATTACAATACTTTGGAACAGGCTGACTCTAGATGACTTAGCAATTGGCACAGGTTACTGCTATATTTAACTGGTTTTATCATTGAATAAGTCCTACACAATCAATGCTAGTTAGCAGGCAGATCCACTGGTGCATGGGAAAGAAACTGTATTCATGGAGAGAGGACTGTAAGATCTTTGGTTGACCACTCAAAGTTTTATTTTTTGGCATGGTACTGTTGGGACAAGTGTATAACTTTAGTTATTTGTTCAGCATGATTCCCACTTCTGCTTTTCAGTTTGACTGCTGTTGCAGTTGTCTTGAATTGGGCTGCATCTACTCAGAATATCTGCATTGTTTCTTCCTGTAACATGCATTTTGACAATCAAGTGCTCTTTATAGATTTTCTTTAGAATATGTTGCTGTACAACTTTTCTTGGTGGCATTCAAAGTATCACTCTCCGGAAGTACTTGTAGTTTGGCAAATATATGTAAATAAATAGGCATTGTGGTGGTGCTGCTCAGGGGAAGGGAAGCTTTATCCTGAAGAGATGGTTCTCCCTTCACCTAAAGTTTCATTTATAGTGAGCCGTAGAACGAAGTTTTGAGGAAAGTTTGGGAGACAATCATGGATTTAAAATAGGATGTCAAACAGCCAAGGGACCACTGATGTACAACAGATGTGAGGGTTCTTGGCCAGGAATTTCCCAACTGTTTGTCTTGAACTTTTATGCCTATTATGCAAGGGTCATGTCATTACTTTTCCAAGTTTGAGCTGGATTAATTTATACAATTAAAAAATAGCTTATGCCTCTTTGTAAGTCAAGACATTGGCCCACTTGCAAATAAGAATTGCCTGGGCTAGATTAGAGAGTTCTGATAATGAAGTTTTCTTCCCAGTACAGGTTTCCTCTCCTTGGGATGTCTCTGTAGAAAAGGCTAAACAACCTAATTAATTACAGCTTGTAGTGACACAAACATGTGTTCCCTGCATGCCTCTGGATGGAAGAGGAACATTCTATATGTTTAGTGTGATTATTATTTATTAGGACTGCTGGAAAATTAATTTAGCTTCACAAAGGTTGTTATTTGTTGATTTGCCTTTATATAGGGCCCAGAGGTCGAACCTTTATTCACTTTCATGAGCACACACGTGATTACTCCCATTGACCTTTGCTGAGCACATTGAGTCCCAGAAGGTGAATTTCAACCCCCAGTGCAAAGAGCCAAGAAAGGCCTACCCACCACTTAAGTTCCTTGTAAGTCTTCAGAATTGTTGGCTATCTGCACAAGGGTAGACTTTACACAAAGCGACTATAGTATTGCCTTGATCTTTAACTTTTGATCAATAGAAGTGGGCCAATAAATTAGAAGACCGTGTCAGTCTTTAATGTATCAGTGCTGAAAGTGAAATATAGTCTTTGAAAATTTATGTACAGTTAAACACAATTTAAAACACCAACTATTTCTGTAACTTGAAATTCAAAGCAGACTTTCTGTCATCCAAGGTACAAAATAATATTTGATTGTTTTATATGTTCTGTATCTGGGGTCATATTTTAAAATCCACCAGAGTGAGTTTTTGTTATTAATGTTCAGTAATCTTGAAAATCTGAAAGATTTCATTATCAAGGTCAGGACACAATTCATTTCTGATTATGTCAATGTACTTAATTCTAACAGGAAACCATAACATAATTTGGTGTTTGTGCACACACACTTACATTTTGACACACACACAAAGCAAGTAAGGTGAAAACATCCTATAACTAACATTGGGTTATATCTGATTTTGATTGTAAACTTTTTGGAGTTCAGAACTCAGTATTTAAGAATGCAATAATAATAATTTCAATAAATCTTTAGTTATGTATTTCTACTACCTCATCTTAAAATGGAGGGAAAGCTAGCCTATGTTCTTCAGTCTTTTGGAATAAAGGTAGTTACATTCTCAAAGATGTGGGCAAAAGGACTAGGAGAATACATAACCCATTTTAATTGAACAGCGATATCAGCACTGACTTCCGGAATTCATTATTTGTCTTGTATAATCAACTCCACTTCACTCTATTAAGCAGTATTTGTCTTGCAAAGAAAGGCCTTTAGTTGTTGTTATAGTAAAATAAATGGGATACCTACCCATGTCACACTAGGAAAGATTATCTTGCTGTTTTATTACTCCTTTAATGATATTGAAATGCTTCAGTATTTGTGCAGGAACACAAACGATGTACGTTGTAGGAAAATCTCATTTAAAAGATTTCACTATAAGACAAGAAAATCCTCCTGCCATGCAATTACAGACTCCTAGCTGTCTGTTCAGCAACTTCCAACATAATTACCTGGACTTGGAGGAAATCTAATAGAACTTCTCTACTTAGGGAATTTTATCACAGGGCTGACTGTTACACATGCTTCAGTTTAATCTCTATACCGGATGCATACATAAATATTCAACCTTAAGGTTAAAAGCATTGTCACAAGGACTTGAGGTTGAAATCAGATAGGTGTATATAAGCATATATTGGCCTTCACCTGTAATTGGAGGATTTTGCAAGTGTTGCTAAGGGTGCCTCGGTTGTAACTTGAATGAGCATCCTTCTGACTCATAGAAGTGCCACACAAAAATAACACTTACTTCTCATAAAGTCAACCACAAAATGAAAGCATACCCTAAGGTTATTGTTATTGCTGTTTTAAAATTACAGACCTTAGATTTACTTGTTAAGGCTTGATATTTGCATTTCCCTGTAATAAAAAGGCTGTTTATTTGATGTCTTTTAAATGGCTGTGCTGCTCATTCCCATGAAATCTGGCAATATAAGCATGCATTCGTAAAGCAAAATGGGAGCTGGATCACCATCCATTGCAAATGGTATCACAAACACATGATTTCTTTTCTTTTCTTTTTTTCCATTTGTTTTATTGCCACTTATTTTGGCACTATTATTTTTTTATTCTGCCCATCCCCATTCCATATACATTGATTTTTTATCAAGGCAAGAATATCTTCAGCATAACAGGTCAGTAAGTGGCTCTTTTTAAGGGGATTTTAATGCCCCATGAATTGGCAGGTTTGAAACATGGCAGAGGTCATGTGTGGCAACCGTCTGCGGAGGCTGACTGCATCTCATTTGCAATGTTCGTTCTTGATACTATGCAGGTACCTAGTGCCTGAGTGTATTCCTAATCTTAGTGCTGCAGGAAGTAGCACAAATTGCAGGTACAGGGTAATGTAACTTCACTAGGATAAATGGAAAATCACAATAAAGAACACTTGTTCCTCTTAAAGCATTATCAGGAAATTGTCGAAGTGTATATTTCTTCCTGTCCTTTTCCGGAACAGTCAGGCTAGTCAGAAATGTAATACACATCTGTGGAAAGAGAACTTCTTAAACACTACATCCTGATGTTAACTACTGGCAGTAAAAATAAATTGTGACGGCATGTAGCACTGAAACTTCTGCCTTAGTACTGGAGAAGTTAAATATGTAGCTTTGAGGAAAAAAAGAACAAAAACAAAAACAGAATTCATAACCCCATTAAAACAATGCCCAGTGGTTAAGTCCAATTATTTATAGCACTTGTAGCCTACATAAATATTAAACTGTCAGGTAATAAAGCATGGTGAATAGCTCTTTCACTAATGTTCCCGTATCATTGTTTTAATGTCTGCTGAGGCCCATTATTTCTGGTAAAGTGCTTTCGTGTAGAAGAGGTTGACAGAATAGATTTCTTTAATGAAACACAGGAAAAAAAAATACTTGACAAGTAACCAGCTTACCTCTAGTAATATTATCAGTAGAAGGCAGCTTACTAACAGTATTCTCAGCTATTGCACGGAGAGTCAAAGCCAAATTGTAACATTTATACCAAGCAAATAAGCTGCATATTAAGACATGGTATTTCCCAGATAAGCAGGAATATTAATTTGTGATGCTGTTAGTGAAGGAGATATTTGCATTAAAGTTTTAAGAGCAGACTGAGAAGAGACTCAGGTGCCTGGCTGATGAAGGGAACCAGCTGGTGTCTCATATGGTTAAGTCACAGAGTACAGTCCAATAATAAAGAGCAATTAGACATGTCCAAAGCAACTTAAATGACCCTCCAGTAATGTGCCATGTCCCTCTCCTGCTCTGCTTCTGTTACCATTCATCTGTTTGCTTTTTGCACAGTTTAATCATGTCCAATTGTTTTAAAAGCAGGCCTGCCAAAGCAGACCAGTATAATAATAGTAATATTTGGCAAGTATATAGAATCCATGGATCTCAAAGCACTTTGTAAATTCCACAGAACATTCTACAGGATATTATACTTGTTTACCAACAGGTAAATTGAGCAAGGTAGAAGTTAAATGACTTTCACAAGCGTACACGGTGGTAGCACTGGGAATGGAATCCAGGAGTTCTGACTCCCAGTTTCTTATTCTAACCAGTAGACTTCCTGGCTATAATAACACAAGAATGGGTCAGACGAATGGTTCATCAAGCCCAGTATCCTGTTTTCTGACAGAGGCCAATGCCAGATGCATCAGAGGGAATGAACAGAACAGGCAATCATCTGGTGATCCATACCCTGTTGTCCACTCCCAGCTTCTGGCAAACAGTGGCTAGGAATGCTCAGAGCATAGGATTGCATCTCTGACCATCATGACTTATAGCCATTGATGGTCCTATCCTCCATGAACTTACCTCGTTCTTTTTTGAACCCTGTTATAGTTTTAGACTTCACAACATGCCCTGATAATGAGTTCCACGGGTTGACTGTGTGTTGTATGAAGAAGCATGTCCTTTTGTTGGTTTTAAACCTGCTACCTATTAATTTCGTTGGGTGACCCCTAGTTCTTGTGAAGGAGTAAATAACATTTCCCTATCCACACCAGTCAAGATTGTATAGATCTCTATCATATCCCCTCTTAGTTGTCTCTTTTCCAAGCTGAAAAGTCCCTGTCTTTTTAATCCATTCAGCGGAAGCTGTTCCATACCCCTAATCATTTTTCTTGCCCTTCTCTGTACCTTGTCCAATTCTAATATATCTTTTTAGATGGGGTAACCAGAACTGCCTGCAGTGTTCAAGGTGTTGGTGTACCACAGATTTATATAAAGCCAATATGATATTTTCTGTCTTATTATCTCTTCCTTTCTTAATGGTTCCTAACATTGTTAGCTTTTTTTGACTGCCACTGCACATTGAGTTTTTGGAGAACTAGCCCCCATGACTCCAAGATCTCTTTCTTGAGAGGTAACAGTAATTTGGACCTCATCATTTTGTAAGTATAGTTGGGATTGTGTTTTCCAATGTGTGTTACTTTGCATTTATCAGCACTGAATTTCATCTGCCATTTTGTTGTCTGGTCAACCAGTTTTGTGAGATTATTTTATAACTCTTCAGGGTCTGCTTTGGACGTAAGTATCTTGAGTAATTTTGTATTCTCTGCAAATTTTGGCATCTCTCTGTTTACCTCTTTTTCCAGATCATTTATAAATATGTTGAATAGGACTGGTCCCAGTACAGAACTCTGGGGGACACCACTATATACTTCTCACCATTCTGACCAAAACTGACCATTTATTCCTACCCTTTCTTTTCTGTCTTTTAACCAGTTACAGATCCATGAGAATATCTTCCCTCTTGCCCTATGACTGCATACTTTGCTTATGAGTTTTTGGTGACGGATCTTGTCAAAGGTTTTCTGAAAGTCTAAGTACACCATATCCACTGGATCACCCTTGTCCACATGTTAGAATTCTAATGGATTGGTGAGGCATGATTTCCATTTACGAAAGCCATGTTGACTCTTTCCCAACAAATCATGTTAATCTACGTGTGTATTAATTCTGTTCTTTACTATAGTTTCAACCAGTTTCCCTGGTGCTGAAGTTAGGCTTATGGGTCTGTAATTGCCAGGATCACCTATGGAGCCTTTAAAAAAAAAATTGGTGTCACATTAGCTATCCTCCAGTCATTTGGTAAAGAAGTTGATTTAAGCAATAGCTTACGTACCATACTTAGTAGTTCTGCAATTTCATATTTGAGTTCCTTCAGAACTCTTTGGTGAATACCATCTATTCCTGGTGATTACTGTGTAATTTATCCCAAAACTTCCTCTATTGACCCCTCAATCTGGGACAGTTCCTCAGATTTGCCACCTAAAAAGAATGGGTGGTGTGGGAGTCTCCCTATGTTATTTCAGTGCTCCCCAGATTGCCATAATAGTGCATAGAATTTCTCTTTCACATCTCCTCCTCCTCCACCTGTCCTCCCATAATTGTGGTTGTAAGGATGCAAAAACTCAATAGAGACATTGAAAACTTGTTCCTTCTTATGATACCAGCCCAGTGTGCTTTCTAGTTGGGGAGCTGGGTATCGTGCTAATTTCAGTAACCTCACAAACAAAACAATGCATAGTTATTGCAGCATGGACATAGTATGCGCTCTGCCGGTTGTGTTTGCAAATGGGAAGCTGTGTCCTGCATGTATTTATGTCTCATACAATTGATATGCTTGGTTTCCGCAGGACTTGAAACCAGAATCTTCTTGTGGTTTACACCAGCAAATGAGATCATTTGCAGTACTACATTACTGTATCTGGGAACTGGGTCGAGGGGGAGGGCTCTATAATCTATGCTTCCTTCATCCCCAGTTTAGCAGAGTCCACATTTGTTGACACTGAAAGCCTTTTTCCAGGCTCCATGTTATGAAGGGTCAGTTCACTGTGGCTGAATGACAGTTGGGTCTCAATCTTGGTGGGTTGAGGACTTGTAATGATTCCATTAGCTCAATTTGGATTATTCTGTATTATTTTTAAAGACCAGATTGCATGTTTAGTTCCTTACATTCCTCTAAAGCATTTATTCAGATGGATGTGACTATAAATCCTTGTACAAATATTTAAAACAAAATATTTCTATTTTTAAGAGATCCTAGATCCTTGCATAGGATGCATTTTCCAAAGTTGGCTGTGATCAAGACACCAGATAATGGGCGCGTTCCTCTTGTCTGTTCACCTGGGGGGTGGTGACCCATCAGTGCGACAGGATTTCCACACCCAGCTGATCCTCTGATTCCCCTGCAGGCAGCTCTTAGATTTATCTTTCTTGTGTGGAGATAGATGGTAATATCTTTCACTGAGGCACCATCTTCCTCCTTGAGACAGATACAGTTTTCAAAAGCAACTGTGAGGAGCATCATGAAAGGAAAAAAACAACAACCCTGAGAGCAAGGAAATGTCATCCTCCCTGCTCACACACAATCCACTTCTTCCAGGGAGTCAAACTCTGAGGAAGAGCAGGAAGCAAGAAATTAGGACTCTTTTACCCTGGAGGCCTGAAAATAGTCCCCAGACAGGATGAACAGAGCTGGAGTAAGGTTAGGAAGCTGCACTTGGAGAGTGTTTTAGGGGAAGGAATAGGAGATCCCTGAGCAATATGAGGCCTTCTTAGACATTAAAATAGTTTAGAAGATGCTGTGTTCAGATAATTTCGAAATACACATACACACACCCATGCCTCAGGGAAGGTGGCTTTGCAGGTAGCTCTCACACCTCTCCAGAGAGCAGGGATGTTTCTCCTATGTTTATGCCCACATCCTTAGGCTTGGAAAGAAAGTCTCTGACACTATTTACATATCCACAGGAGACCTCCAAGGTTATCTTTCTCATGCCAGAGTTGAGAAAGTTCAGTTCCCTTTTTTCTGGGTTTGAGAACAATAAGAATGGTGAAAGCCACCACCTGCATGCAATACTTGTACCTTACATCTAGCGTCTTCTACTCACTTAAACTGCATGCTCCCTCTCCTAGAGCAGTGATCATCTCAGCTGAAATCAAGGACATCTCTGTTGATGTAGAGTGCCAAATACTCAAATGAGGCCTTATTTTCAGATCATCTGCAGCACACACCGATTTCAACTGGAATTGTGAATGTTCAGCACCTCTGAAAATCAGTCACTTGGCATTCAGTACATGCCTATGCTTATCCTGGCTGCCTGAATTTGGCCATTTTGAATGGTGTGGCAATGGGGGAGGAGTGTTTTTGAGTACTTCTGCCATAACAGCTGTGGAGCTGCTGTCTTGGGGAAGCTGCAGTTTCTTTCATTCAACTTCCTTTTTCTTATACTTCAGCCTTATGTTTTGTAGTCCTTCCTGGGGATTGGGGCACTGCTAGTCAAACATATTGTCTGTACTGGTGCTTGTTTACCAGGCTGTTAATTGTTTTCTGTGAGATTGAAACACCAGTACAGACCCCGCCCTGCCCCCAGCATGTAGACCTTGGGGTGGTTATGAGGTGAGGTAGTGTAGGCTAATTTGGGTTTTTTTCCAGCTTTGGAAGATACCAGTGGAGGAGGCTGCCTGCAGGGGGGATGGAGGAGGAGGGGAACATGAAAATCCCATTTTCTGGTTAGTCACTACCTACCTAATGGACAGATAATAGAAAGAGTCCCATTAGCTGTACTGCATCAGTCATACCACAGAAAGCAATTAACACAACTAAAGAAAGTGAGCTTTCCCACTCATAGATTCTCTCCAATTTATATCCTATTTATAAAGCTGTTAAAGAGGTTGAGATTCTTCTTCTACGGGACAAAAGAGAAATACTGCATTTATAGCTAGAACCCAACTCCCATGAAAGTCCCTGTAGACCCCTTTGAAAATCCCCATATAAAAACCTATATTGAAATATTTGAACAAGCTACCCATTGTGGTACTATTTCAAATATATCTGTAAGGCAAAACAATCACAGGATGGACCTCAGGAGCATATTTAAAATCTACATTGTTTGATTCCATTTTTTCACATCAGATTTCTGTAATTACAAATAAATATAGTATTTAAAAGTTGGCTAAGCATCTAATAATTGGATGTTTAGTCCCTTTGCTGGAATTGGCAAGGAGTAAGGAATGAATATATATTATGATTTATAAATGTATAAGTCTGTTTAAAAATCAGTGCAATTTCATTAGGGTCATTATTAGAATTATTTGCTAGTTAGGATTAAAACATCTCTCTCAATTCTTTGATATATAAACCAGTCAAAAAGCCTGGAATATCTTTAAATGGGATAGAAAAGATATCGACTGCTTAGAATTTTATTTTATTTTACTTTTTAAATCAAACAGAAAGCCATTCTGAAGAAAGTTGGTTGCTACAGTACATCTGATGACATTTTCTGCCTTTGAAATACTAGCATTTAATGAGGGACAGTGCAAGATAGAGAAAGGGCAAGGGAATAACCATAGATGACACACACACAAAATAAATCAAATAATCAAGATATAAATGAGAACATTGAGGAGAAAGGTAGAAAAAACTTGGAAAGGGTAAGAGTTTTTCAGGTATCTTTCCAACTATCTTAGCATCTTAGGAATTTGTCAGTGGATCTGCCATTGCTTACTCCATTTCACTATTACCACAGAGTGCCTGGAACCCCTAGTAACAGATCAGGACCCCATTGTGCTAGGTGCTGTACAAACACAGAACAAAAAGACAGTCCCTGTCCAAAAGACTTACAATGTAAGTATAAGACAAGAGACAACAAATAGATATAGACAGACAGTAAATAATAATACAGTATTGGTCAGCATGATAGACAGTGGTCTCAACACACTAGCAGCCTAAGTGTTGTCAAATTTATTGGCAAAGGAGAGTTTTGAGGAGGGTTTTGAAGGTGGACAATGAGGTAGCTTTGTGAATGTTTATGAGGAGCATCTCCATGCTTCATGGGAGGCAGCATGGGAGAGAGCACAAAGGTGTTTGATGCACAATCCTGGTGCACAATAAGACAGCAGAAATCAATTATTAGGTTTCTCATCAATGTCCTTACTTTGGAGCTGGATTTGTGCTGCTTAAGCCCGCGTGATCACTCTACAGCCAGTAGGTGGGCCCACATCAGCTTGAGTGTATATAAATTCATTTTGCCTTATTCCAGCTTCCAAATTTAGGATGGGCTCCTTCTTTGTTCTCGAATCTGCCTTTTTTTTTTTCACGCTGAGAGGTATTTTCCACCTTTTGAAACTTTAGTATGCTATTCTGAGAGACATGAAACATGTGGGAAGAGGATTATAGAATTCACAATCTGCCAAAAAAAGTGTTCTTTTATACAGTCAAAAATCCTCTAGGGCTTGTCCTAAATGCACAATGTTTTTGAGTGCTAATGTCTGCATGGGGCCATTTTTATTAGCAGTGTGTAGCCATAGATTTCTTTAATGGCTCCACATTTGGGGAAGCTCATCATTTGGAATAACTTTTTCATTTGAGTTGGCCTTCCTTTAAGTGACTATCTGGATGGTAAAAATATAGTGAAGCGTGTTACTAGAAACTTCCTGTTTTTGTGGGAGTTGCAGGGGAGGAGGAAACTATGGTTTCTTTTGTGAGGGGACTGTGGAAAGGTCCGTTAACGCCAGCCTGAACCAGGTGAATATTTGGCAGTAAATAGTAGAGTTCAGGAAAATTCCATGTTTCAGCCAACAGAGAAATACTTCAGTTAAGCTGTTATCTGATACGATCTCTATAGCTCTGATGGGAGAATTTGTCCATAAAACATTTTAAGTTTTTACCTGACCTATCTATTAACTGAATGGGCAGTGGCTAAATTTAATTTCAAAAGTCTTGGGGGTGGTGGTAGGGAGGAAGAGCACAGACTAATCCTGCCCTTGTTTCATGAATTAAACTCCAAGTGAGGTCAATAGGAGTTATGAGAATGGAAGAACTACAACATCAAGCCCTAGTTTTTGACTTGATGATCAACGCACAGTTGGATGTATGTTCAGCAGTAGAAGCACCTTTATTTAATCTTGGTGAAGCGTCACTTACAGCAATTTAATTTATCCTTCAAAACTTTCCTTTTCTACCTGAGTGTTCATGGGAGGTAGACGACATTTCACAACACTTTAAATGTTTACACATATACACTAATCATAAAGGGGAAAATATGTCTTAATTGGCAACTCATGCTACTACACTTTTAGTTTTTATAGCAGTTCTTTTTTGAGTAGCAGACTGATCTCTAATAAGAAAGGGCTTCTAGAAAAGCACGTAACACTCAAGAAAAAACACTAGTTGGTGAGCTTTAATATTTTTAAGGTTTACGGTTAAATATTCACTCTTAAAATGAATTTTAAGGCTATGTGGATTTACCTAATATGTTAAACATGTGAAAAATGAACATAACAGTAGAGAGACAACAGTGTTCACAGGTTGAAATTATTTCTGAACTTGGTGCATATTCCTTTCCTTTATTCAGCTTGTGTTTGAGGGTCAGGACCACAGATTGGTGTCAATAGTGCTGCAGAATATGTCCTCTGAGACAGGCATTCTTTCACTGATACTTTGGGGGAAAGAGTTTTCTGTATAATCCTCTCCCTCCCCTTATCACCATCACTGAAAAGTAAAATAAAAAGAGGGTATTGGTAATGACTGATAGTAATTTTGTAATTTATGATTGTAATTAAAAATAGAGTTGCCTGCCCATGTTACAATTGATTTCTTAGAGCAAGCCTACCATATTTTTAGTGTAATTAATAGAAGCCATAAATCTTGGCAAGCTGTTCCTGTTAACAGCACATTCATATAGGAACATGAGGTTTGGGACCAACATCCTGGTAGATATTTAGCAAAAAATTGCTAGCTCTATTTAATAAATGAACATGCCAAATGGAGTCCACCCACAGTGCATTGAAAACAAAGCTTTGGAAAGTTCACTGAAATATTTGAAACTTTTCGTGAACAAATCTTAGCATCTAACCTCACAGTTCACATAACTCTATGTTTGTGCAGGGCTTGGCACAGTGGTGCCCCACTCTTGGTTGGGCCTTAGGTACTACCATAATAATCACATTAAACATAAGAGCAGCTTGACCTCACAAGAAATCTGATATAGATACCAAGCATGATTGAACCTGCTCAGGGTTACCTAATATCATTTAGATGCCTTTGCTTGTCTTGACTGCCCAGTCTCACTCCCCCTGCCCATCCTCAGATCTCATTTAAATGCTTGATAATTATCATTATAATTGACAGTTGTCATTATCATCATTTTGCTTTTGAATTTTTTTTTCTTGTCCCCCTCCCACTGCAAACAGTACTGAGGTTGATTTTGATTGCAGTCGAGCAGATGTCCTTGGAAATTTGGGGCAGAACATGTTCCTACTATCGCTGCTCTTTGGACCACTAAATAGAAGATGATAAACTGGCATGCACAGAGTATCTCTGCTCTTTGCAGAGACTAAATTTATTACTTCTGCCATGTGCCTGTACTTCATCAGCCTAATGGCTTAAATTGTCTCCCCGGTGCAGTGACTGAATCAAAATGGTTGTGCAGGGGGTTGTTCCATGGGGTTGTGTGGAATGGAATCTTCAGCAGAGCCTGAAGAGGGGAATGACAGATTGATAATAGATCTACATAGTCCCAGATCCACTGGCCATGCCCCCAGTCTTACCTGTACTATCTTGCTCCCCAAATTTCCCTACATTAAAGTGCACAGATCCACCTGTATTAACAGCACACAGGAACTTCACACTGTGTCTCCTGTTTCCACATGTGCAGTGGAAACCCAATGCTTTCATTGCCTTGTGTGGTTTCAGAGGGGCTTAATCCCAAGTAGCTGGTGTCCTAGCCTTACTTTCAAGCAGATGCCCATGGATGAATACGAAATCAAGTCATAGGTACTTAGATACCACAACGATAGGTACCCTATACACCTTTCTGATGTGTTTGCCTATTGACTTATTGTATGCAGTGTAGTTGTAGCCCTGTCAGTCCCAGGATATTCGAGAGACAATGTGGGTGAGGTCATATCTTTTATTGGACCAACTTCTGTTGGTGAGAGAGGCAAGCTTTCGAGCCACATGGAGTTCTTCTTCAGGTCTGGGAAAGATACTCCCAGCATCACAGATTTCCCAGACCTGAAGAACAGCTCTGTGTGGCTCTCACCAACAGAAGTTGGTTCAATAAAAGATATTAACTCACCCACCTTGTCTCTCGATTGATTTATTGATAAAATAGACCTAGATGGCAAAATCTTCTCATTGCATGTGGAGTTTGCCAAAGCAGCCTCATCAGCGAAGTTCAGAGCCTTCTGAACACCATCAAATCTGGCCCATACTGAGGGATTGTTAGCAGCCAAATGCAGTATTATCAGCACATGGCAAAATGATAGTCTGTGACTGCAGCACATATTTTGAACTCTTTTACTTATGAGTCTCTGCCAGGTTTTACCTACATCCTGCCTGATCTTTCACAGTTGCCCAATCCCACTCCTGATTCTTGTTCAAGCATCTTAGTTAAAACAAATCTGCCCAACTCTCTGTCAGCCTTCACCTTGTTCCATCTGTCCAGTTCCACTTTGACCCCCATTTTAAACACTCTTAAAAAAATTACCTTCCAGTCCACTGGTCATTCCTTTTCTCAGATTCCTAATCCCATACCTGTTCCCTATTTTAACTACTCTCAAATAGAATAAAGACTATTTGGACATATTTCTATCTATCCTATTCACCTGTGTCAATTGCCTAATCCTAGTGTCCTTGCCACTATATTCCAAATTGCTCAGCACAGTCCAGGAAACGACCAAATGATACTGTGCCACAGCTTCCTGGGATTATTTGCAGATATATGTGCCAAGGCCTTCAAGGCTCTGGAAGCCATCCGAGCTTGTCTTCTCTGGAGAGGAACCATCCCTTTTGGGGATGTGTAGTCATCTTCAGAATTGGATGCTGTCCTGAGCCCTTAAATCCTTGTTTTGTGATCACAAAATGCTTTTGGTAATACTACATCCCCACTTCTGGTGCTGTAATGAAGTTTCATACTTTCAATTCAGAGAATTAATAAAGCTGCATTTTTCTCTTTACTTTTGCCCTCCTCTCTGCTTGCTTCTCCTTATCACAAACACAATTACTGATCTCATTATAAATATCTACTAGACAGACAGATATGTAACTTTGTAGGTCTCTGGCAACCAGGTCTCTAGCGAACATTTCTCCCCTACCTACTACAGTATTTTACCACGTTTAAGCTGCTCAGTCCAACTCCTGAACATGAATTGTTGCTATTCACTCATTTTAAGAGTAAATAAAAATACAGAGGAATTTCATGTTTCTCTTTCTTTCTTGTAACTGGTCTCAGACCAGTGCAGGGAAAAGTTAACTGTTCTTGAAGGCATTTGTACTGGTCTTCCAAAATGTTTCAAGGTCTGACAGGTCCTGAAAGAATGGATATTAAAATGTCTTTCTAATCACCATCTTGCTTTTCCCCCCACATCCATTCTGATGTGGTTTTAGAGGATGAACATCTCAAGAACCACTAGAGTTGGGGCATATGCTTCTATAATATTTGAAAGCCACCAGGCTAATCTTGATGGTTCAAGGCATGGATTCCTTATTCTATTGCCTCTCAAGATAGTATCCACTAAAATGATACTGGGTTTGAAATCAGGGGGGAAAGTGGTAATCAGAAAGCTTACCTGGTAATTTATTATTCTATCCTGTGGCCTGCCCTAATGACCCTGGAAAGCTGAGGATGATAATACAAGGTATTCATCTCTAACCTTAGTGGTTTGTGTGATATTGGACCTCAAAATGATCATTGTTCTATTGACCTAACATCACTTTTTGGCACTTTTTCAGGACTGTATGTGGTAAATACGAGACGGTGGACTTGTGTGGCTTTGGTACAGCCTTGCACAGATCTACCTATATTACCTTCAGTTTGTTTGATGTTTCCCCCTCTCCCTAAGCAGCTGCAAAAAACTAACTTAAGAGCATTCACTGTTCAAAGATATTTTCTGTGTATCTTTATCATACCTGTTCCCTATACAAATCTTGAATTGTTCTGTGCAGCGTGGGGGTGGAAAAATTAATGAAGTTGTTACTTGTCTCTCTGGCAAGCAGAACAATCTGAACCAACATGAAGGAGTTGGAGCACTCTCTGGAGCAAGAGACAAACCATACAAGGAAGAGAATAATATTGTATAGAAACATCCAGAAAGGAAGTTTAAAAAAGAGGTAGGGGTAAGTTTGAGGCACTGGAATGCATAGCCTGGAGGAGGAGAGCTGGTCAGGAGAGATACGAATGAATAAAAGGGAGTGTTTCATTTGATTGTGTTTTCTTGGAGTGTTTATAAACGAGAAAGTTAAACAGGCATATGGATAGCATTTTGCCTTGATGATTATGGCAGATGAGTTTGGATTACACATGAAAGGAAAAAACCACATTTTTAAAGGTACGTCCCCCCGCCCATGACTGAAATCCTTATCTTGAAAATGAATCGGGTTCAGATATGGCAGTTTAGGCCGGGGAGGTGGGTTGAAAGGAGAAAAGAACTAGACATGGTTGCTATTGAGAGATTGGTGAAGACGTTTATTTAAGTCATGCTGTGTGAATGGTGATCAGAGATGGTTTGGGACTGGATAACAGTACAATGGAGAGAATGGGAAGGGAAGGCAGAGCATAGGGTTTGGCAACAAGTTATTGGAAAGTTAAAAAAATCAGAATTAAGTAGCACAGGAGTGAGTATGTGATCAGAAAAGACTGCTTGGGCTACAAGAACTTTTGTTTGATTCTGTAATTTTAAATTGTGAATCTAAAAACTAACAGTGGGTGGGTTTGCATAGCTGGCTGGGGATGGGCGGGATTCATTGAGAAACCGGTGGCCAATACAAAACAGCTGCTCGAGATACTGCAGTGTCATTCTGTTCAGAACAAGTTGTGAATATTAGATTCTGGGTGAGATTAAGCATCTGAGGGCAGGGTGGATTGATTTATCAGAGATTTAAATCATGATTTATTTTTAAAAAGAAAAGCAATTATAATTTAAATTACATAATCAAAAATCTGATTTAAATTTTAAAAAAATCTAATTTTTTATATTTTTTTTTATCCAAGCTGTTGGAGGGGCAATGAGATAGGGAGAAATGGTTTGGGAAGTTTTGGCAAAGGCACAAAGGGTAGATAACCATGTGCGATGATCAACTGGTCGGGGGAGGTGACAGTTCCGCAAGATATTTTGGCAAAGTGTGTCATTTTCAAAACTTTAGTGACATTAATATATTGAAAATTAGAAATACTGGATTGGCTTGAATGTCTCAGAGTGAGGCAGGTGAGACATGGAGAAAGAATATCATGAATATTAGTACTTAAAATTAGTACTTAAAATTGTTGAATCAGGGGAGCTGCATAGATAATGATGCAGCAGGGATGCCCCTGTCCTGCACATTTGATTGTAGATTGAGGTGGACTGCATGTTTCAGACACATGTATAATTTCCCCCTTGCAAAGCCTATTTAGTTCATCTTTGCGCAGGGTTGTCACTCTAACAACTCTAAATGCAGAAAGGCATTTCAAGTTAATGTGGGAGGGGGTAATGTCTTTTGTGACACAAGGTATCTGGAGGTAAAATGAGAGATCTATTAACTGATTATGATGATTCATATAATAGCCTCTGAAAATCACTATTTCTGAGGATGGAATTTATGAAATGCTCATTTAATTTTGCTTTCCAGTAAACTTGAGAAAATAACCAGTTAATTTAGAAATACTAAACAAAAATTAATAGTGCAGAACTTCATTTGTTTGAAATTGATACATCAAATCCATCTATTTCTTTCATAGTACATTATATGACTCTGCCTCTTTAATGAGCAGAAAGAAAAGAAAATAGTCATTGTAGATTGGTTAGCTCAGGGTATGTAGTTTCTACATGTTTTCTTAGCTTACAAAATCTCTAAATTTCAGGAGTTCTGTATCTAGCCAGTGCACTAGCCAGATCTTCTTAGAGCTCTGTCCATGAACAGTGCCAATGTTTATGTGAAATCAGGATGTAGTAAGACCTAGGAAGGGAAAATAGGGAATTGGAGCAAGATGAAAAGAGGTGGAGAATAAGGCTAGATGCGAATCCATATGAGAAAATAATGTGCATTCTTTAATAAACATTAAAAGAAAAATCTCGAGGAAGAAGAAGGAAAAAAACAGCACTGTAACTACAGATGCCCCATGCGGACATTAACACTGGCAGCATTAGAGGTACAATGTTTTCATTAACAATTTTTCTAGTGTACAAGTATTAGTCAAGAATATTTCTGTTGAAAGTTCTGAAATGTGTATTTCGTTGATCCTAAGACCTTGTTTTTATACCAGCGAATTATCCTTATTTCTCAGGATACTAATAATAAACCATGAAAGATTATTTTAAACTAATATGAAAATCCAAGAAACTTCACAGACCAAATATTTAAGGGTCTGACATATTCTGAAATTGAAAAAGCAGTTTGGAAGAAAAGCTGGCACGGTACATTTCTGCCCTGTTGTTGCTGCTAGGTACTGCATGATCTTACCACGAAGTATATTCTTTTCTTGATGGATAGAGTCAAAAGCACCAGTTTCTGTATGCTGAGATGGGGGTATACAGCATATGTGCTGTAGTCCATGGACGAACAATGCATTATGGATGACATGTAGGACTAATAAATCCGAATTGCCTGACTTTCTCATTACCATTCCCTAGCATCAAGCCAGTTGGTAGTGTCTCATTTTTGTTCCAAATGAACAGTTATTCACATCACAAACCCACATCTATATAGGAACAAATTTTTGGCAGTCTCAGCAGAGGGCAAGGATAAAACAGATCTTACACTACTCTTTGAATCCTAAAGTTATGTCCCTATGTGAGGATGAAACATCTTGGTAGTGTCAAGAAACTTGACATGCTAATTTCTGTGTTGTATTTCTATTGTGAATAAACAGAAAATTTCAGTGTCTAGAGTTGTCAGCAAGGCACCTTTCATGAATACTGCACTTAAAGAAAAAAGTGATAAAATACATTCTCTAGATCTTGTTCTTCAATATCACAAGCGTAGTTCCATTTATGTATAAGGTTCCTGTTAGGAGGTTTTTTGTTTTTGTTTTTGTCTGGGATAAATAGAGTTTTAGTCATGACACTGAGATATTTAGTACTTTCTTTGTTTTATAACCAAAGGTAAAAAATTCTCAGCAATCTACAAATCAAGTGCTTCATGTCTGGCTTTCTGTTTATGTAGAAAGTGTTGTAAACTCTTCCCTCCTCTACTTTATTTAACCTTAACATGAAACTGAAAATGTAGGGCCAACATAAAATTAATTGAAGTTAATATCAAAATGAATAACACAAAAGCTACTGTACTGACTGTATGATGCATTTTAAGATTTAATAGCTTTAAACACCTCAATCTTTTAATTTGAAAGAAGCTGCTGCAGAATTTCCAGTCTGCTGCAGCAGGATGTTACAGAATCCAGGGTGTCTTGCCACAGAATTTAGCTCCTGCTTCCGCTCCATGGCATGCATAGGGCCTTGAGTATAACGTGGAATGCTTTTTTTTTTTCTTCTTTTTTTTCTGTTTACTTCATACCCTTGAACAAAGCAAACTGATGGAACCTAAATTGGAGATGCAGCTGATGATGCACACCATCTCATTTCAGGCATTGATGCAAACTGCTTGCAGTGCTAATGTTTGACCAGTTAGATAAGAAATATTTTAATACAAATTAAATACAAGAGACTGAGCTGTATAATTTAGAAGGGGACATAGAGTGGCTTGGGCATCACAGATGGTTCGATTTCACAGGTGTGGAAGTCTACATCCAGTACAACATTCTGCAAAGCCATACCTCTGCACAACTCACATTTGTGTTGTGCTGTGTAAGAGGAAAAAGGATGTGATATGGGTGTGTCTGTGGGCTGACATCCTTAGAACTGATACTAGGACCCAGACTTGCTTGTGCACCATGCATTGTTTTCTTAAAAAATGGACACTTGGAATCACAGCCAAAGACTCACACACAAAGAAGCCAGAGGTGAGCAAGATGGGAAGTGGGGCCTGATCCAGAGCCCATTGATGTCAGTTAGAATTTTTCAGTGATTTCAGTACGCTTTGAATCAGGCCCTAAAAGCAGCTACCTTCTCAGTGCTGTATCTTTGACTTGTGCCAGTGCAAATCTTCATTTGTTGTTGGAGGATCTGGCTTTTTAATTATACTTTTCTCCCCCAAAATATGCTATTGCTTTTGCATTGTTTTGTTTGACTTTTTAACACTAGTTGCTTTACAAGAAAAAATCCTGAGAAACCTGCCCCTGCTTGTAATGAACCACTACTCTTTCAAGTTTGGTTTCCGCACCTCAAGTGGTATAACTCTCCTTCTGGGAGGAATAAAGTTTACTTTATTGCCACAGACTTCTCATTCCACAGGTACTAAAAATTGTCTAATTGTTGGGGCTGACTGGAGCATCTCTAATTGACTTAATGAAGTACTTCTGTAGGAAAAAAAACCCTCCAAAGGAAAATAAAAACATAGCCCTGAATTTCAGAATACGGAGTAGACCAGCATGCTCACTTTTTATCCTCATATGCGAAGAAAAAGTGAAGAAGAAAATCTTTAAATAATCAAAGATCAGTTTTACACAGAATTTTCACTTGGGATCTAAATGTACTTTTGGAGAGACAAATAAACAAAACCAAAGGTAAACTGTAATGTACATTGTGAATTTATAATGACTATCAGCTTCCTCATTCTTTAAAATATAATAATTCCATTCCAAAGTTGGTGGTGGTAATGATCTTTGCGATGTAAGTGTAAAGCTTGACAATCAAAATAAACGCCTCGGGTCATATTTTAAGGTCCATGCTCAGCACGTTCTTACTGAACCCAATGGGAGCTTTCTGGAGTAAGGATCTTAGGGTTCAGCCCATAGGATCTCAGTACTGGATGAAAGTTACACATCTGCAACCCTAATGACTTAATTGGAGTTGAATGTGTGTTACTAAGAATAAAACTTGACCTATTGAGATTACATAACCTCTGTGCTGAACACCTTGGTGTTTCTTCAGAACATGTTTTGATTTACTTAACTGCTTTGCTGCTAAAAGGTTGTAGTGTGTCCCCAGTTCTGTAAGAAAGGTATAATTTTCGGCTGAAGGTGTATTAGGTCTTGATACCTTTATTGTCCCTTTGGGATATAACCTGACCAAGCCATGTAGTATATTGATTTTTCTCAGTGCAGCCTTGTTCTTTTCCTTGTTAGCAAGGTTTGTAGACATCTGGTTAGGGGATCACAAAATTTCAACAATGATGTGAACCACATAAAATAGCGAAGAATCATAAAATCAGTTAATAGGGACAGTATTTGGGGGTGGGGAGAACGGATGTTAATTTTGGAATTTGGGTTAAAAATTAGAGGAAATATTAAAATACTAATTTGTAGAGGGATGTTAAAATCTTAGCAAATTAAGGGTTTCAGTGGGACTTGAGGGACTTATGGGACCTCGTCCCCAATTTCATTTTCCAGAGTTTAGCTGGATAATTTGTGTATGGGAGGTGATAAGTGGTACGGGGGAAAGCTTTTTAACTAATCTATCTATCCTCATGGTCGACATGCATCTTCAGTTGTATCTTCAATGCACGTTCAGTAATGTTACTTCATTCAGGAGGACCCACATTAATTGTTAGACCATTTTACCTACAACAAAGGAATGGGAAGTTCTTGCAGCTCTGTAACTATGGTGTCAACAGAGGCACAAAATGCATCTTTTTGATGGTGGTGAGTGCTACCAGTTGAAGACTTTTATTTGCAAGCTAGGTATCAGCCGATATTGAAAGTTTGAGCCACAGGGCCACCTAATTGGTCAGTGATGCATTGTCATCAACAAACAGCCAGATAAGATAACAGCCAGCTGTATATAATATTTTTTTTCCTTCTTTTACACTAATTTTGAAATATGAATTCAGTGGAGTAGAAATCACAGTGTGGAGAGTTTTATCCTAAAAATAGCAGTTTAATAAACTTGGGGGAAAAAAGATTCATGCAGGAGACTTAAGCCGTATATATTGCTAGCTTTAGCACCTAAAGCCTTTTATAGACATGCTAGAGACAATGCAATTCTCTATTTTAATCATAATCAGGCTATGTAACACTATTAGGCACATTTGGATTTTACAGATAAATTGATCCCCTACACTCTAAAAGAAGACAAAACATCAGAAAAGACCTAGGATATTCAAGGAGACTGTATAATACACAACTACACAAAATCAGGATTTTGACACTGTACACTAAGTCAAGCTGGTTAAAAATGTTTACCTCCATTGTAGCCCTTAATGAATTAAGAGTAAAAATCTTGTTGTTTGTAGGATGACACATACAAAGTCTTAATTACGCTGTTAAATTACGCATATGCCTTTGCTGGAAAATTCAGGTGTCTATATGCCTAACTCAGGCCTCCTTTGTCATTCTGGGTTTCGTATACCATGTTGTGCAGAATACATTCCAATACATCATGAAAAAAAGCACTGGCTGAAGAGTGAGAAATAATGGCATCTCTTCATATTGTAAAACTATCCAGAATTATGATTTCAAGGAAAACCTTCCTCAGATGTTTTTGGACAGATCCTGACTGCCCTTACCCTGGTGCACAAGGAACAGAAGAAGATGAAGGGAACATCCCATATCCTTGTTTATTTGTGGAAGATAACTCCAGAGCATGTGGTCCTGGAGGTGTACGGAAGTGATGACATGGACAGAATGCTACACCTGCCACCAGTAGTGTGACTGAGGGGTGTATACCTTGGGCCCCTTTTCCCTCCTTCATGGACTGAGACCAGAACTGGTGTAGTGTATGATGTACCTCCAAACGGACTGTATAAAGGTATCTCCTAGCATGCTGTCCCCAGAACCCATGGGAGCATTCTGCCTGCCTTAGTACTTGGCAAGATAGCCTTTGGAAGAGTTAATTGGGTGTTACAAATCTCTGTTTCCTATCCCCGTAGTGTAGCTCTGGCTTTAAAATACACAATAGAATCTTTGTTCACAATCCAATGTGAGTGAAGAGCAACTCATTGAATGGACTAAAATTTGCTCGTGCTTGTCTCTCCAATCTAGCTTGGTACTGACATTTTTCTCCTTCCATACGCATCTTTGAACTAACAAAATAAACTTCCGATAAAAGGATGCTAGTCATAAGCAAAGAAAGATGTGCCCTCACTCATCTCTCTATGGAACCCCATTTTCCCCATCATTTATGATGTCTTATAAGCAACCTTCTGAGATGTGTGGTTGGCATTTGCTATACTTGTCTTTTTTCTAAATTAAATCTTGTTGTTTTTAAAAGAAATCTGAAAGTGGTAGAAAAACATGCTACAAGATAGATAATTTTCACTGACATATATGGATTCCTGAAATCCTCCTTTTATGCATGAACTACATAACAAGTGTGAGGTTATCTCAGTGCTCAGGTGCTGCTACAGTATGCTTAAGTGGGACTAGATGGTGCATACTTTATGCTTTATAAATTGAAAAAGTAACTGGAATGTGTCACAAACTCCTTTCTCAAATGTCTTGATTCTGTGTCGTCTTCCGCTGTCACACTGTGACCCATCCTAATGCCCAAGGGGAAACTCAAAGTTGCACTTCTGTAGTGTAGATTTATTCTAGCTTGGCTTAGCATGAGAGAAGAGTTTTTCTATGTTCTTGAGGAATGGTTCAAACACTCTGTATTCTGCCCATGTAAAGGGATCAGAACAGGTCTGCCTGGCAATGTGTGGGTTCTCTCTGGATAGCATGCCTCAAGGAGATTCAGTCAACCTTAAATAGGTTGCAGTCAACGATTATTATAGGGTTTATTAACTTTACTTACAAGTCAAAAATCATGCAGCCTAGCAAAATCAGAATAAAATATACATAAAACACTAAAGCTATCTGATAATATGTTGCTAATGCTATTGGAAAGCTGTATTACATGGAAAGAGATGACACGTTTAATAAAAAACAAACACCTACTCCTATAGATCCTAGCATGGCCTTTGGTTCCCAGGAGATGTCAGCCCTACCTACCTAAAGCAACATTGAACCCTTTTGTACCATTGATTTCTGGGAAGTTGCTTGTGCTTACTCCAAGGCTGAATTTTGTCATAGCTTGAGAGAGAAAGAGAGAGAGAAAATCATGCAGCCCATATGAATGTAGGAACTGCCATACTGCATTAGACCCATCCAGTCCAGTTTTCTGTCCCTGACAGTCCAATACTAGATTTTCCAAACGTTGGTGCAAGAAATACCCCCAGTAAGCAGTTGTTGGGTAATCTTCCTCTTATAAAAGTCTCCTTTTAAACTCTAATAGTTCAAGATTGGCTTAGTCCCTGAAGCATGAGTTTTGATATCCCTTCCAAAACTCTGACTTGTAGCATTAACTATTATAGTACCTTTATATTCTCAGTTTTGATCTCTTTGGGATCAAAACCCTGTTCCTCTGGAGGTCTGGCATGAAGATTGACTGCACCGCTCTGCAGACATCATCCTAATAGGATCACTTAAAACACCTCTGGGCAGATTCTTAGAGCAGGTAAACTCCACAATGATGCTATGACAGTATATGCCTGCTGAGGATCTGCCTTGTCATCCTTCTAGCATGTACATGTTAGTATGAGAATCAGTAATTGTTTCATTCTGTGCTTGTGACTTTTTTCTCCTGCATCTGTATCTGCGCTGATGCCTGGGTATATAAAGACCTTTATCTGTCTCTCGAGCTCTGAGTAACATTGTCTCATGAAGAGAGATCACTAGTTGTGAGTTAATATTCCTGTTCCATGTACCCTTCCCCTTCCTGCGTTGCAAAGGATTACAGTGTTTTGGGTGCTTATGCCTGATAATGTTAGGTACACATGGATTCTGTCACAGTTATCCTAAATCATCCTCCCCATTCCCCACCTACAGCCCTGTTTCCCTTCTCCAAACCATCTAGCCTATATCATGTTTTTTTTTCTTTATCTCATGAACATTGCTAGCAATGGCTTCCTCACCGTGGGTGTCACTTAGATTAAGTACTTACTGCTAAAATCTGCTGTCACAAAATCACTGTTGCCAATACCTTTTATTATTGTTTACTATTTGCACAGTAAAAATAGCAGGTAAAGTACTTGCAAAAGACAGGCATGAAGGCAAAGATTCTTCTCCAAAGAGTTGTACAATCTTACACCTTGTGCAGAGGTGATCCAATAATATTTTTTTCATGGGCAAATGGTTGTAGAAAGTAAATTCATTATAGACTAAGAAACTAAATATCCTGCAAGGAATGAAATATGGATTTTCTAATTACAGATGTTGTTAGGAACGTATGGCAATGGCCCTAGACAAACAATTAAGTGTTTTGGTATCTGCACCATCTCCCTTGCCCAGTCACCAACCATCAGCACTTCAGCCCCCCAAGTTTACAATAGTAAAATGGAGAAAGCCAGCTTATTGTTCAACACAGGGTAGTGGCTGTCGGCTGCTGGATGTCAATAACTGTCAGTAGATGGGATGGTAAGCCAGTATGTCCCCTGACCCACAGACCAGGCTGTTTTGGGGACAGGTGTGGTGTGTGATAGTTGGCTGTCTCTCTCCTTAGGCACTGTGCAGAGATCCTGTCCCGGTGCTTACACAAGAAGAGGATTCCTAGGACTCTCCTTCCCTCCCACTCTCATACACCACCTGATCAGAGAACATGTTGTAAGCCGCTATTCAACAAAGCATTTAAGTGTGTGCTTCACTTTAAACATGAAAGTAGTCCCATCCCTGTTCAGCTAAGCACCTAGCATGTGTTTAACGTTAAGCACTTGCTTATGTGCTTTGCTGAGTATGGATATGGTTACTCGCATGTTTAAAGGCAAGCACACATTTAAGTGTTTTGCAGAATCAGGGCCATAGTACTCAATCTTCATGCAGAACGATGCTCAGTGCAGCTATCATCACCCATTTAAAAAAATATATTCTGTCAGCAGAATTCCAAGGAGACCGATCTTCTGTCTTCTATTAAATTGTGGCCTTGAGATTTCATGTCATTTTCATTTTGATAGTATTCGGTAGTTAAGAGGAGCAGCCATTAATCATAGTTGTGAACATAACATAAACTGTTTTTTTAAAAATACTGGTGGTAGGCAAGTCAGCAGCCATCGCTATGAACAGCAATTTTCAATCTTAACCAAATCTTATTACTGTTATACATTATTTAAAAATTGTTTATAATAGTCATATTCCTCTTCCCTTTGCTATTGACTGTCAATTAAAAAAATTATTTGTCAGGCTTTATGACATAAACTAAATCACATCAATTTTGCAGATTAACTCAAAACACCCTTAAATTACACTTACATTTGTATTTGGTTCAGTCTTCTTTTTATCCATTTATAAAACTCACAATTATTTGACTAGGGTAGATTCGCTTTTGGCATGTACACACCTCCGATTTTATGCAAGTCCAGTTTCAGCAGTGATTGTAATATATAAACTCTTGATTTTGTAGTTACCAGAATAGTATTTTCACATAGCTCAAATGATAAAGCTGCAAAATATAGCTCTTGTTTATGCTGCATGACAATCCGTGGTATCTGGGCGTGACAATGTGGGGAGAATGTGGGTCTAAATTTATATTATTTGAAATGTGATCTGAGTCTTCAGGTTTTTACATGATCACCTGGAGCAAACTAAAAGTTTAGATAAACTAAGTCTCAAATGGTTAAGCTGTAATACCCTTTTTTCCATTTGTTACTTTTGAAACAGTTATAACACTAATAATTAAAGGACGCTGGTTAAATCAAGGCATATTGCACTTTAAATCACTTTCTTCATAGTAGTCTCATTAACTTCTAGTTTAAAGTACAACATTATCACAACAGAAAACAAGTTATTCAAGATATTGTCTTATAAATTATTCTTGACAGTTTACGCCTGATTCTGGTCCAAACCAGGAGTAATTCTGTTCAAATTAAGAGAGTTACACCAGTTAAAACAAATGTCACTCAGATCAAAACCCACTTCTAAGTGTTTGGTTGTTTATTATAGTTGTAGTTTAAAGGGAAAAAAAGAGCAGAGCATGGGAAAGGTTCTGCTCTCAGTTTCACTGGTGTAATTTTGGAGTGATTTTAGTGAAGTTACACCATTGTAATTGAAGGCAAAATCTGTCCCAGTATCTCTCTTGTTTTACAACATAGCTAATAACTATCAGTGCAGTAATTCTGGATTTATACTGCTGAAACTAAAAGTAAAACTGGGACTACTATTTCCTTCATCTTGGTTCACCAGGGCATCTAGGTTGGGCAGAATTTCCCAGCATAGTTGCCGAAGGGGACATGTTAAGACCTGAGTAGATTTACCATCCATTCTATTAATTGAAAAAAGTATAACATTTCTGAGTTTTTGTTTGCTTTTTCTGGTAGATACACATCTAGCCAAAGAAAATTGCAAGATATTAGTTGATAATAGCTGATATTAAGCAATACATTTTTGAAAACTTCATTAATTATTCTGTATGAATAGACAAGGCAATATATGTTTCCAGAGCAAATACAGGGCAATAATTCACAAGAAGGGGGACCCTGCTGACTCCTCTGGCATTCCTCCCTAATTTAAGAATGACAGAGTCCCAAACTTAATTCAGCATTGTGTTCACTCCAGAGCTATCATTTTGTTATTTGTAGTACATTCCTTTTCATTTTTCATCCCCGCAAGTTAGGTTCTTAATGCTTTCAAACTTTTTAGAGCTTGGTTGGCTGTGGCAACAGATCACCATGAAGAGTTACTGATATTTGGTTATAGCCAACCAAAATCAGATTTCTACTGTTGCCCTTGCAGGTTGGCAGTAGTACACACAGTTAATGAAATAGTGTGTATTTCTCTCATTGAAACCCACTCTACATTCCTCCCACCAGCTGACTTTAACTGTGAGAGTTCTAAGAGTGTATTTTATTAGTATTTTATCCTCTTTTGTTATGTTGTACGGAGGCAGGAAAGTCTGGGGTTCGTAACTAAGTATACTAGGCCCCGACTCTCCTGTCACTTAGACCAGTTTTACACCAGTATAACTCCATTCATTTCAATGAACTCACTGTTGAGCTATAGTTGTGTAAGGGAGAGGAGAACTGAGCTAATTAATTTTATATTACACTGATAGAAAAGGAGTATGTTACAGATAAGTTGCAATTATTTCATACCCCTTTAAAACAGCACACAAAAACACCATGTTTGCTACGAGCAGAGTATATTTCTCTGCTTGTTGCTCCTGAATCTGGTTTGCAAAAGGAAATATGGAAGCAGTCATCATTTGAAGTTGCCCTGTAAATATATTGTTGTGAATTTCCAGCAGCTCAGCTCATAGTGCATATTGGTATGAACAAACCCGCAGGAATAAGATCAAGAAGGAGGGAGGAGGAGGTGTGTGATTGTTGGGGACTTTTTCTTGCTCTAACACTGTAGTGCAAAAAAGAAAGATGGTTGTTGTGGAGCAGTAGGCTAATAATGTGTATTATCCTGGTGGTTTATTATGAGGAATTGACCTCTAGCAGGGTGGCTGACAGAGGAAACTCCTCAGTAACTGCGCACTTGCTCTTTTGGCATATCAACATACAGTTATTTGCTTCAATTTGTTGCACACCCACTACTGAAGCTTTCTCTAATATCTTCTCCAGAAGAAATTTCATGAAATTGATGCTACTCTCAGCATGGTTTAGCTTTTATACTGTTATTTCTCTATCACTTTGTCCTGTCTGTGTGGGGAAAAAGATAATCTTAGGTATTTAAAAATTAGAGAGTACTGGGTTTGAAAGTAGAAATCTATCTCTCTATAAATGGACCTGCCTGCATGAAATCATTTGATATATGAAGAGTCAATTATAATAGCCTTTTGACAAGCAAGCCATAGGTCAGCTGTGTGCTGTAGCTCCAGGGGAAACATGTCTTGTCTTTAGTGTATGTGACAAGTGCCTAATATACACATACGCTATTGAAAAGGCATCTTGTTTGAGTCAAGGTCAGAAATCCTTTGGGTTGTTTGCAACCTGAAGCACAAGGTAGTTAAAATGGTTCATGAATAATATAAAAGTGCTTAGAAAAGCTGTGATCCCAGTTGACCTGTTAGCATTACTTTGATCATGGTTGGCGAGTTCAGAAAAGAGACCTACCAGTCGGGGTTGGATGGCTTTGATATAATCTGTTGACTTATTTATTTGTAAACTTCCAAGCTTCTGAGAATGAGAGACCTTATTTTTTTGCATTTGGAACATTCTAACCACATTGCTTCCTTTGTAATTTGCATCTTTGGTTTATGTTTAGTTCAGTGGTGAAATATTTTAAGTAAAGTTAATAATAGAACACCTGAAGAATTCATTGGTTTTAATTGTTTATGGGGAGTGATCAAAGCTCGGTCCAAAAGGGATACTACTCAGTGGAAAAAAAGAGGAAGAGAAAAGAACCCAATGAAAATATTGCCTTGGGCCTTTATAGTAATAGTACCATTTCCAAACAAAGCTGGGAAATTCTAACTCCCCTTCAAAGGCACTGTCTTTTTCACATGGAAATGTAGATACTAGAGTACAATGTTCTTTTGTTGTGCATGCAAGAATTATAAAATTGTTTTTAATGACAAAAAGAAAAGGAGTACTTGTGGCACCTTAGACACTAACCAATTTATCTGAGCATAAGCTTTCGTGAGCTACAGCTCACTTCATCGGATGCATACTGTGGAAAGTATAGAAGATCTTTTAATACACACAAAGCATGAAAAAATTGGTGTTTACCACTACAAAAGGTTTTCTCTCCCCCCACCCCACTCTCCTGCTGGTAATAGCTTATCTAAAGTGATCACTCTCCTTACAATGTGTATGATAATCAAGTTGGGCCACTTCCAGCACAAATCCAGGTTCCCCCCCCCACCCCACACACACAAACCCACTCTCCTGTTGGTAATAGCTTATCTAAAGTGATCACTCTCTTTACAATGTGTATGATAATCAAGGTGGGCCATTTCCAGCACAAATCCAGGGTTTAACAAGAACGTCTGGGGGGCGGGGGGGTGTAGGAAAAAACAAGGGGAAATAGGTTACCTTGCATAATGACTTAGCCACTCCCAGTCTCTATTCAAGCCTAAGTTAATTGTATCCAATTTGCAAATGAATTCCAATTCAACAGTCTCTCGCTGGAGTCTGGTTTTGAGGTTTTTTTGTTGTAATATCGCAACTTTCATGTCTGTAATTGCGTGACCAGAGAGATTGAAGTGTTCTCCGACTGGTTTATGAATGTTATAATTCTTGACATCTGATTTGTGTCCATTTATTCTTTTATGTAGAGACTGTCCAGTTTGACCAATGTACATGGCAGAGGGGCATTGCTGGCACATGATGGCATATATCACATTGGTGGATGTGCAGGTGAACGAGCCTCTGATAGTGTGGCTGATGTTATTAGGCCCTGTGATGGTGTCCCCTGAATAGATATGTGGGCACAGTTGGGAACGGGCTTTGTTGCAAGGATAGGTTCCTGGGTTAGTGGTTCTGTTGTGTGGTATGTGGTTGCTGGTGAGTATTTGCTTCAGGTTGGGGGGCTGTCAGTAAGCAAGGACTGGCCTGTCTCCCAAGATTTGTGAGAGTGTTGGGTCATCCTTCAGGATAGGTTGTAGATCCTTAATAATGCATTGGAGGGGTTTTAGTTGGGGACTGAAGGTGACGGCTAGTGGCGTTCTGTTATTTTCTTTGTTAGGCCTGTCCTGTATTAGGTGACTTCTGGGAACTCTTCTGGCTCTATCAATCTGTTTCTTCACTTCTGCAGGTGGGTATTGTAGTTGTAAGAATGCTTGATAGAGATCTTGTAGGTGTTTGTCTCTGTCTGAGGGGTTGGAGCAAATGCGGTTGAATCGCAGAGCTTGGCTGTAGACAATGGATCGTGTGGTGTGGTCAGGGTGAAAGCTGGAGGCATGTAGGTAGGAATAGTGGTCAGTAGGTTTCCGGTATAGGGTGGTGTTTATGTGACCATCGCTTATTAGCACCATAGTGTCCAGGAAGTGGATCTCTTGTGTGGACTGGTCCAGGCTGAGGTTGATGGTGGGATGGAAATTGTTGAAATCATGGTGGAATTCCTCAAGGGCTTCTTTTCCATGGGTCCAGATGATGAAGATGTCATCAATGTAGTGCGATTAGGGGCATTAGGGGACGAGAGCTGAGGAAGCGTTGTTCTAAGTCAGCCATAAAAATGTTGGCATACTGTGGGGCCATGCGGGTACCCATAGCAGTGCTGCTGATTTGAAGGTATACATTGTCCACAAATGTAAAATAGTTATGGGTAAGGACAAAGTCACAAAGTTCAGCCACCAGGTTAGCCGTGACATTATCGGGGATAGTGTTCTTGACGGCTTGTAGTCCATCTTTGTGTGGAATGTTGGTGTAGAGGGCTTCTACATCCATAGTGGCCAGGATGGTGTTATCAGGAAGATCACCAATGGACTGTAGTTTCCTCAGGAAGTCAGTGGTGTCTCGAAGGTAGCTGGGAGTGCTGGTAGCGTAGGGCCTGAGGAGGGAGTCTACATAGCCAGACAATCCTGCTGTCAGGGTGCCAATGCCTGAGATGATGGGGCTCCCAGGATTTCCAGGTTTATGGATCCTGGGTAGTGGATAGAATATCCCAGGTCGGGGTTCCAGGGGTGTGTCTGTGCGGATTTGTTCTTGTGCTTTTTAGGGAGTTTCTTGAGCAAATGCTGTAGTTTCTTTTGGTAACTCTCAGTGGGATCAGAGGGTAATGGCTTGTAGAAAGTGGTGTTGGAGAGCTGCCGAGCAGCCTCTTGTTTATATTCCGACCTATTCATGATGACAACAGCACCTCCTTTGTCAGCCTTTTTGATTATGATGTCAGAATTGTTTCTGAGGCTGTGGATGGCATTGTGTTCTGCACGGCTGAGGTTATGGGGCAAGTGATGCTGCTTTTCCACAATTTCAGCCCGTGCACGTCGGCGGAAGCACTCTATGTAGAAGTCCAGTCTGCTGTCTCGACCTTCAGGAGGAGTCCACCTAGAATCCTTCTTTTTGTAGTGTTGGTAGGGAGGTCTCTGTGGATTAGTATGTTGTTCAGAGGTGTGTTGGAAATATTCCTTGAGTCGGAGACGTCGAAAATACGATTCTAGGTCACTACAGAACTGTATCATGTTCGTGGGGGTGGAGGGGCAGAAGGAGAGGCCCCGAGATAGGACAGCTGCTTCTGCTGGGCTAAGAGTATAGTTGGATAGGTTAACAATATTACTGGGTGGGTTGAGGGAACCATTGCTGTGGCCCCTTGTGGCATGTAGTAGTTTAGAAAGTTTAGTGTCCTTTTTCTTTTGTAGAGAAGCAAAGTGTGTGTTGTAAATGGCTTGTCTAGTTTTAGTAAAGTCCAGCCACGAGGAAGTTTGTGTGGAAACCAACCTTCCACTGCTTCTTACATGCAGGCACCATAGAGTTGCTGCGTCCCACAATCATGCAGGTGCCATGTCCAGTCATGTAGTTAGACTGGCACATCAAAGAGCATATGCTATAAGAGTATAGAGCTGTCACCATTTACTCTCTTCTCAGAGGATTAGGGAGAATGGGAGGGAAGTTGTAACTCCCCAAAAATAGGATCTTGCAGGAATAAAGACTGAGGACTTGATGGTGCACTGTTGAAGTCAGTGGAAGGTTTGCTTTTGATTTCAGTGACACAGATTCAAAGCCCAGTGAAATCAATGGAAAAACTTCATTGGATTAGGTCCAATGGAAGCAGGAGTAAATCTAGAGAAAGGACCTGAAATACTTTGAATCATACCCTGAGTCCTGAATTGAATGGGACTCATTCCATTGATTTCAGAGGGGTTGGAAGAGGTCCTTGGTCCTATAACAGTCAAAGTCAGCTCAGATGGTGTCCCATGGATCTTTTTGATGTCAAAGAGAGTGGTAGATATGTATCCGAGAGTGAAACATGGCCTTACACCATAGCTGAAGGATATGTTGACCATTTTATTAAAATATTTATTAGTACTAAGCTATCCTCTGTGTTTAAACAGTTATAAAGTCTGAGACTGTTAAGAAAAATGTAAATACCAGTACAGACTAATATAATGTTTTATTTTCACATTCAGGATTTAATCATAACTCAACGTGACTAAAATGTGGCAAAATAATAGCTCTGGAATGTTAAGAACACAGCTGATTACAGTCTTTATGCTAAACAAGATACGTTATTTATGGCCATTCTGGAGATATTTTATTTTGAAAAAGCAATGCAAATTAATTATGGTTCACTGTGAGCCTAATTTATATGAGAAACAAACATTTCTAGGGTGCTTCTGTCCTTCTGTTTTAACATTCAGACTGGTATGTAAAAAATGCTGAAATATTCCAAAATTTCAGACCAAGCAGTATTTTTTTCTTTTGTTGTACAGTTTGCCTTAGGAGATGGCTAAAGGACTCATCCAAAGCTCATTGAAGATATTAGAAAGACTCTCATTGACTTAAATGGTCTTAGGAGCAGTCTCCAAATGAGCATATAAATGCATATCACCATAATCTGCAGAAATTTTTCATTTTAAGGTAGATACGCACATGATGGTGGCTGAATTTGCCAAATTTGTGTCTGCAGTTAAAGTCACCAAACAAATACCTTCTCAGATACAGTACAGTCAGTTGGCTGCCAAGTAGATTGAACAAGAATCTATATGTGACAGATGTTAGTCATTGCAGTGTTGTTGTAGCTATGTTGGTCACAAGATATTAGAGAGTCAAGATGGGTGAGGTAATACCTTTGGTTGGACAAACTTCTGTTAGTGAAAGAGAAAAACTTCTAAGTTTTCACAGAGCTCTTCTTTAGTCTGGGAAAAGTATTCAGAGTGTCACAGCTAAGTACAAACAGGAACAGATTATTATGCGAAGGAGCAAAGGAGATGCAAGGCTCATCATCAGAAGCAAGCTCCCCACAAACCAATACACATGAACTCAAAGCAGCACCAGACCCTGCAGAACAACAGATGCAAAACCTGCAACATATCTCCACTGCTATGATGATCGATAACCCTCCCAACACACCCTTTAAGGTTCATGGGTCCTACGCATGCCTATCACAACATGTGGTGCACCTCATGCGATGCATTAAGTGCTCCAATAGCAACTGTGTGGGTGATACGAGACAATCACTATGCTCTCAAATGAACTCAGACAGAAAAATGGTAAAGGACAAAAACTCCATATCACCCATAGGTGAGCACTTTTCACGAAATGATCATTCTATATCTGACTTCTTAGTCCTTTTCCTTAAAAGAAACCTGCACAACACCTTCCTGTGTAAGCTTGAAAGCTTGTCTCTTTCTCCAACAGAGGTTGGTCCAGTAAATGTATTACCTCACCTACCTTGTCTCTCAAGTGTTAATCATGTCACTTAATGCACTACAGGAAGTTGCCTACGTACTACAGTGTTAATGGTATTATAAATCCTGTGTAATTTAGAATACAATTCACGTGAATACGTTATGTCGTTGTTTCCTTTTGGAATATTTGGATATCATGCCATAATAATAAGAATTTGATTATCAGTATCACATAGAGGGAGCATTGATGGGGGAAGCTTGCAGTTAAGGATGCCTAAGACTTCCTGTTATAATCTTCAATTTTACATTGCTTATAACTTTGACAAATTTTAACCATTTGGGCAGAAATTTTGCAAGTGTGGTGTCAGCTGCTTCAGGCTTTCTCTCTCTCTCTCTATATATTTTGAAAGTAATGCTTTCCACTTACAAAGCATCATTGGGTCATTTTCCAGTTTTCAGCATGCATATATTATGCATATTGGGAAATAGAATACACAATTGTGCTCACAGTTCTGTATACTTACAGTATTAAATAGTGAAGAGTTTAGATATATTCCAAGTTTGGGGTGTTTGGATCCTGGGTTTGGGTACAGGCTCATCCCTAATACTTTAGTACAATCTATCCATGGGAATTCCTTTGAAGGGACTATAGTTTCTTTTCTATTTAAGAAAAGCTATTTCTGCTTTGGTAAAGTTGAAGTTAAGAAGCGGAATATTACATTATTGAAAGAACAGGAAATCAGCTACACTGATCAGATTTTACTTGAGGAATAACTGAGATGACATGTGGACGTGTGCAGTAGCAAATGGGAAATCCTTTGATGTATTGAATAATAGATAATGGGGTTGCAAAAGATCTCTAAATTATCCAGTCCTAGCCCCTGCATCAAGTTGGGTCTTCCTGTACACTAATCCCTCAAGGATTGTATTTAATCTGCATTTCTTAACACTTCTAATGATGATGCATCAACTATCTCACTAGGCATTTATTCCATTGCCTAATAGTCCTTCCTTATATATATAGTTAAACTGAATATTCCCATTTTAGTTTAGACCAGTGGTGGGCAACCTGCAGCCCATCAGCGTAATCTGATTGCGGGCCGCGAGTCATTTTGCTGATGTTGACCGTCTACAGGCATAGCCCCCCACAGCTCCCGGTGGCCGCGGTTCACCGTTCCCAGCCAATGGGAGCTGCAGGAAGCGGCAGCCAGTATGTCCGTGCGGCCTGCCGCTTCCTGAAGCTCCCATTGGCTGGGAATGGCAAACCATGGCCACTGGGAGCTGTGGGAGCTCTGCCTGCGGACGGTCAACATCAGCAAAATGTCTCACAGCCCGCAATCAGATTACTCTGATGGGCAGCATGCGGCCCACGAGCCGCAGGTTGCCCATCCCTGGTTTAGACCATTACTTCTATTCTTAGTCGAACACCTCTCAAATATTTGCAGTGTTATCCTTTCCCTACTTAATCACCCATTTTCCAAGCAATGCCAATTAAGTTTCTCAATCTCTCTTCATAGTCCATGTCTTCTAGTCCTTTATTATTTTCACAGTCATTTTTCACATTTCCTCCAACTTTAATGTTTTGTAACTCAAAATTGCAACAGCATTGCCTGTGCATGTCATTTAGGTCTTTTGTTGTCAGCAAGTTAAAAAGTTTGGAGTCCCAACCTCAACATGGTGAATCATATGTGAATAAGAAGCTATTATGGAAACTACAGCAATGATCTCAACAGTGTCCCATACTTCTAGTTTTTGCACCAAAAATCATAGGCACTGACTCTGTGAGTGCTCCGGGACTGGAGCACCCATGGGGAAAAATTAGTGGGTGCTCTGCACCCACCAGCAGCCAAGCTCCCCCTGAGCACGCCGCATCCCTGCTCCTCCGTCTACCTCTCTGCGCTTCCCACCCAGCCGCTGCCAAACAGCTCCGGGAGGTGGGGGAGAGGAGCGGGAATGTGGCATGCTCAGGGGAGGAGGCAGGGAAGAGGTGGGGCCGGGGCGGGGATTTGGGGAAGGAGTTGGAATAGGGGCAGGGAGGGGGCAGAGTTGGGGTGGGGAACTATGGGGAAGGGGTTGGAAGAGGTAGGGCAGGGGCGGGGCCTGGGGCAGAGTGGGGGTCGATCACCCAGGGAAAAGAGGGGAAGTCGGTGCCTATAGGCTAAGTCTCTTTGGACCAGAATATCAGCGACAAAGATGTCCTCTGTTGGGCTTTTCCAGTCTATAAGCCATTCTGCACCAGTCCTGTTCCCCTCCTCCTATAGACAGCCAGGAGGAGGAAGTGGTTTCCTTTCTCACTAGCTCTCCCTGGTGCTCTTCCCATTAGAAGCTTTCTCTTTCTGTCTTCCGGAGACTATTCCTCTCTCCAGGAGCCTCTGTTCTCTAGAGAAAGCCTGCTGGGAGTCACTTCCTAGCCACCTCCTCAAGCAATTCTTTCCCCTGGGGCTTCTTCCCTGTGTTCTCCCCTTCCTGAGTTTACATTACACTTTATATAAGGCCCACGTGTTCCTTAACTACTGCCCAGCTACAAACGCAGTCGATTATCCCCAGATGGATCTGGGCTGGTTCATTCCTTTTAGCAGAGCCTGGCACAGGAAGGCTGAGAGCCTGACCACACTCAGGGGTCAGCTATCCTGTGAGACTGCCCAATCTGATTACTGGGTAGTATCTCGAAAATGTTTTTATTCGTCCAATATTTTTGATCCTTCAACCACTGAATTCCTTTTGACACTACCCAGGGAGACTACAGCATCTCTGAAAGACTTCAATAGAGCCAATTTCCACTACACACCCCATTCAAAGCATGTTGTATGCTATTTTAGCTTTAAATTTGATAGAACCTTTGTAATAATTTCTTCCTCATACCTTGCATGGGCAATATTCTTGACTACAAGAGCAGTTCATTAGAATTATGTCTAACAGTAAAGGTTTTGCTATAGTGATGTTTGCCTTATCTTATAAGGCATTTTTACTTTTGTAGCTTTCCTTTACAGTATATTTCCCTCCACTATTCCTCTGTTCTTCCAGTTTAAGAAGTGTGCTTTTGAGAGATTCTGAGTTTTGTGATATTCTTTAATAATCTTTCCAATAAACTCTCATAGTAAGTGAACAGTTGCACTTTCCCTCTTATCCCATCAGACTTTAATCTATAAAAGTGCTTGAATGATTCCTTTGGGAAGGTTCTGCTATTCCCCAGGTCCCCTGACAGAGACGTGTTCAGAGAGGGATGGACAGGGAAGTCTGTAAAGTGAAGTTTACTAATGACAAATAAACATAACTTGTACAACTTTAGTCATAAACACTGAATGGTTTTATGGCTTAAGGTAGAGTCTGATAAATGGAATATGCTAAATAAAATCCTGAATAGGAACGTTAGCCCAGTACCTGTAGGCTATCTTTGCAACAGAAAAGTTAAAGCTTGGTGCTTTTATGTGTTAGCCTGTGGAAACAATTTCGCTTTGAAATGCTTCAAGAGCATTTGAGTATAATAGGCTTTGTACTGCCTGCCTTGTCTGTACCCTGTAGAGAGCACTCAGCCCATTCAGCTTGAACTCCATTTTATCTAGCTCTTATCCATTAATTTTCTCCTGACCTTGGGCATAAAATATATGCACTTTTTATGCTGTGAGCTTTGTGCAGACAAAGGAATAACATTACCAATCCATCACCAATATGAATGATACAGCTTAAAACAAACACAGGTCAGAGACAGATATTTTAAGAGCAGATTTGTATTGATTCCATCACAACACTGAGCTAAAAGGAAAAAATTCACACTATAAATGATGAAGAGAGATTTGACAAATAACCATAGCCATGAAAGTAAAGAGCTTTGCTTCGGGGTTATTATTGATAAGAAAACAAAATTTGTTGTTGTTATTAACAAAATCTACCATCCCAAAATATATTTATTACCATAAATGGTATCTGTAGCATACTATTGATGTATATTGTGTGTGTGTGTTTTACTGTTGCATCCTCTCCTGTTGAAAGCATTTATGATAAAATAATCAAACTGATCAGTCTTAAATCTTTATTTAGCTCCAGCGCTGAAATGTTTAAACCATACTTTTAACTGTACAGACTTTTTATTAGTTTTGTAATTTCAGTCTATTTGCAAAAAGCCCCCCTTCAATACAAGAAAGTTGTGTATCTTGTCCGTTTAGATGGGCTTAACCTTCTACAATTGTTGGGATTCTAATAAGCTAGATACATCATACTATGAGATGCTAATGCATATGTATAAACAATTCTCTTTAAAAAAATGAATTCTAACATAGCATCATTCTCTTTCTAGTTCATAGGAGTCTAGTTCAGTCAAGAGAGCATTTCCATTGTAAAACCAGTATGTTTCGGGGTTTCCAGAGCAAATAAAAATGTACTTTCGTTCCCACATTTTCCAGTTGAAAACAAAACAAACACCCCCTCCCCACACCTCCAAAGGAAAAAAAAAGGAAGATAGAGTTTGGTTATTTCTAAATCATGAGGGGGAAAAGTTGTATTTTCAGAATTTTTTTGTGCTCTTAAAAATTATTTGGACCCATACTGATCTTCCATGAAAGGGGGTGATAGCATGTACAGAGATGAGAAGTCCAAATGGTAGCAGCTCCTTTCCCTTCACAGAAGATTTTCCATGTGAGTGCATGTGGTTGATGCTGTGCGGGGGATGGGTGGGTTGGAGTTGGGGTGGAACTGTGGAATGGCTGCTTCTGTGTGGGGCATCATCCCCTTCCAATCCAAGGAATTTTCCCATAAAAGTTAATGTAGTTTATTGCATTTCCTTGCTCCGTGCTTTCTGCTCCTGCCAGGAGGCACAGAAACAGCCAGGGAACCGCTCGGAGAAAGGCCCTAGGACAACCGGAGAATAGCCTGGTGGGTCTGCCACACTGAACAATTGGCCTTACAGCTGTGCAGTTCCTGAAATATTTCTGTGATTGGAAGGCCATCTTCCCTGTCCCCACCATGGGACAGAAATCTTCTTTTGAACCTCAGGAAGTTAGCATTTAAAATCACTGGGCCAGATCCTCAGCTGAAGTAAATCAACATAACTCCATTGATTTCAGTGAAAATATACCAGTTTGTACTAGTTTGGGATCTGACCCATTGAGTTTTCTGACTAATGAATCTTCTCCTTCAGGAAAGAGGCGATCTATCTCTACATTTTTTCCTTCTACTTGAGGGGTAAGTGGGGAAAATGTAAGTTTTGCACTCCATTTATCGTCATGCAGATTTAGGGCCAAGTTATCACTGCTTGGAAGCTGGTCAATGACTACTTTATTTTTTAAGCACATTTTTCCTGAAATATAGGTTTTATTCATAGTATGGATCAAAATCTGTATTAAACATGAATGCGCAGGAGGGATTGTAAAGTAATTGCTTCTTTCAGTTAAATGATTTGTATTTAAATACAATCAGGAAGATGAGACCACTTATCAAGAAAATTTGACACATGCTTGCCTCACTGTTTTTTTTCCCTTGAGACATCATTTTTTATGAGTTAAACTAGATTATCATATCACAACAATGTTTAAAATCCACTTAATCATGGGTATACAAGAGAGACTGAAGCAACTCTTAAATAAATAAAACTTCTTTTTTAATGAAAAAGGCAGTTATCATAAATATTATGGTTATGATATAAGTGTACAAACCCCAGGAAATTCAAACAGTTGGACTTAATCTCATATTGCTATGTCTTTAAATTGTACCATGCTACTCAACTTAATTATCTTGATTAAGCAGCTGTGAATGAAAATTCAGTTTTCTTTTAAAGCAGTATTGATAGGTTCAAAGGAAAGGTGGGTGAGGTGATATATTTTATTGGACCAACATTACCTCACCCACCTTGTCTCTATAATACCCTGGGACCGATGTGTCTACAACTATATTGCATAGATTCAAATCAATGTATTTATGTTAATTAATTATTTCTCACAGTGCCCCTATGGGATAAAAGGGGAAATATTATCCACGTTTTACAGATGGATAAAGTGAGAAAGAATTGGTGAAGTGTCTAGCCTAAGTTTGTACAGTGAGTTAGTTGCAGAGGCATGAGTAGAACATTGAGAGTGTATAGGTGCATAGACATAAAACCAAAAGTACAGTCAGGCAGGAAATGGTGTTCCCATTCTGGGAAAATACTTGAGATTTCAAAAATATTTCCCTCCCAAATAGGAAAAAAGTCAAAATCTCAAATATTTACACAAACCAACACACTAAAATAATAATAATAACAATAACAATTAATAATAATTGGCTCGAGTTAATCAAAATGTTCTGTTTCTCTTCAACTAGTATTTATTTATTTATTGTTAAAATTAGCTGAAATCTCAAAACAAAAAGTCATTTTGAATTGGGAAACCAGAATATTTTTGTTTTGCAAATGTCAAAACAAGACATTTTGACAATTGCATAGGGTTTCTCCCCCCATATCTTCTCAAGTAAAAAAATATATATATCAAAACTGACCCTTCCCCGCAAACCATTTTGGTTTTGACAAATCAACATTTTTTCACTAAGAAAATGATTCAGTGTAAAATTCCTGACGCAGGTCTAGCCAGAAGGGACCATTGTGACCTAGTATGACTTTCTGCATAATGCAAGCTATAGGAGTTCTCTGAATTAATTACTTATTCAAGTCCAATAGCTGTGGATGAACTAGAACTTATCTTTTAGAAAAAACATTCAGTCTTGATTTAAAGATTTCCTGAGTACATCCTGTGCTTATTCCTCCAACCATGCTGCCTTCCAAACTGGGGCCTGATCATGCATTCCTTAATCAAACAGAACTGTTACAGACTTTAGTGGGAGTCTTGTTCATGTAAAGTGCAGGTTCAGGTCTCTAGCAGGGCAAATCATAAGTCTACTGCACAGTCCCAGAAGTATTTATGAGGTCTGTGTGAATGAGTTGTGGGTGAAGGAAATCCTCCTCTCTAGGCTATGCAACAGTCATGGATTGGCTCAGCACCTCTTGCACCTTGTTCTGTGACAGCAGTGGCCTCCATGGCTCATGCGACTCCTCTTGTGGAGGAAATGGCTGTTGCTAAACCCACTGTCCCCCACTTCTGCTCCACTGTTGCCATCAGTTCCCCCCCACCAAAAAAAATTTCTGCATATTGGGGTGCAGGGATAGACCCCAAGGAGCACAGATCTATAGCATGCAAAGGGCTACGCAGATGTCTTACCTCATGAACCTTCTCTCAGTATGTACTGGAACTGTTTGATTCCACTGTGGTCACAGCCCTCCACATTGGAAGGGAAGGATTTGCCCCCTTTTTAACCATGGGACATGCTTTCACTTCATTGAAATCTAGGGCGAAATATGCCCATCTCAGAATTAACTATGCTCAGTGACATCTTTGTGTTACATAACATAGGCTTTAAAATATTTTGTTTAAACTTCCATCTTTCAGTCAATGGCAATTTCCCCCCTTTTCATAACAAGCCTGAGAAAGCAAAATCCTTAAATCATTTTTGTGGCATCTGGACACTGAAAGCATTTGCATTGTACAGGATGTTCTAATCACAAACAGATTCCTTTTGGACATCTACAGTAAAGCATCTGGAATCCGGCCAGTCATATTTCAGGTATGGTTATAGTCATGATAGAAATAAATAATAAAAAAGAGAGAAGTATTCTGATTGATGCTGTTGCTTAAATTGGGTGACCGTTGGAAAACTCCCTGCTTGTCCAAAAATAAATTTTTATTATACTTTTTCCATATAATGCTTATACATACACAGAACATCTAGGTATTTGACTTATTGTTTGTAGGTAACTTTAAGTTGCTTAAATAGATAAGGCATAGATGCTTTGCAGTATAATTGTCATGGGTATAGAGGGAAGGGTAAACCCCTTTGGAATCCCTCCTGGCCAGAGGAAAAATCCTCTTACCTGTAAAGGGTTAAGAAGCTAAAGGTAACCTCGCTGGCAGCTGACCAAAATGACCAATGAGGAGACAAGATACTTTCAAAAGCTGGGAGGAGGGAGAAAAACAAAGGGTCTGTGTCTGTCTATATGCTGCTTTTGCTGGGGACAGAACAGGAATGGAGTCTTAGAACTTTTAGTAAGTAATCTAGCTAGGTATGTGTTAGATTATGATTTCTTTAAATGGCTGAGAAAAGAGGTGTGCTGAATAGAATGACTATTCCTGTCTGTGTGTCTTTTTTGTAACTTAAGGTTTTGCCTAGAGGGATTCTCTATGTTTTGAATCTAATTACCCTGTAAGGTGTCTACCATCCTGATTTTACAGAGGTGATTCCTTTACTTCTATTAAAAGTCTTCTTGTAAGAAAACTGAATGCTTTTTCATTGTTCTAAATCCAAGGGTTTGGGTCTGTGGTCACCTATGCAAACTGGTGAGGATTTTTACCAAACCTTCCCCAGGAAGTGGGGTGCAAGAGTTGGGAGGATTTTGGGGGGAAAGACGTGTCCAAACCACGTTTCCCAGTAAACCCAGATAAAGTTTGGTGGGGCAGTGGAAATCCAAGGGTAAAATAATTTTGTACCTTGGCGAAGTTTTAACCTAAGCTGGTAAAAGTAAGCTTAGGAGGTTTTCATGCAGGTCCCCACATCTGTACCCTAGAGTTCAGAGTGGGGAAGGAACCTTGACAATAATGCAATCTATTTTTTTCCAATCTCTGCCAGGAAATAAATGTCTACTTGTTTCTGCATGTAATGTAGATGTAGGAAAATACAATTCACACATATGTTTCACTGGGTGTGTATTTGACATGGTTGTTTTGAGGTCTAACTTCCCAAATACAGTATCCAGGGTCTTCATCAGGATTTAAGTAACAGAAGTGTGTGTGTGTGTGTGTGTGTGTGTGTGTGTGTGTGTGTGTGTGTGTGTAAGGACATAGATATAAACAATAGCTTGAGGGTTAAAATATAATAAAAAAGGATGACATCAACGGGGCTCATAACTAACACTTGCAGATTAACATATCTTAAAAGAAGGTGCATCACTGAAGAATTATGGCTTGGTAGGGAGGAGAAGAATTAAAAAGCTGTTAGTGAAGGCCTAAATGTATACTTATGTGATTATTAATGTAAACAGTGTGTGAGTGTGTATTTCCCCAATAGATTTCTGCTAGTGACTATATTCAGCCCTGACATGGGCAGACTAATGTCATATGAGTGTTTGAGAACATTCAGATATGTACATCTTTATCGATTCATGCTCGGGATAATACACCAAATCTTCCTCCATTTACTCATATGAGTAAGGCTAACAGGATATGAGTCAATGTGGCCATAACTAATCCTAAAATCACCAGAGTTATGTTTGACAAAACCTTATAATAACCTCTGACCTTCAGGTCCCTTTCTGACTTGAAGTGCACATGTCTTCTCTGTACCAAGCACCAAAGCATTTTCACTGGCAAAGAAGCTCAAAAGGACTCAGTTCTCTGGTGTGGCTCTATGTCCGTCTTTTCTTGCAGTGCTACTGAGACCAAGATCCAAGAATGTCTCTGACACGTGTCATTGAATATATTTCTCAGGGCAGCAGAAATCCAGTTAAAATGCCGGCTGGATTCACCCTATAAGATCAATAAAATGTTCATCACACACAGCCCAACGCCTGCTGTACTCTATGAAGATTCAACTTCATGGAAAGTCACCCTGCCTTGGGATTTCTTCCTGTGGAGGGTGACTTTCCTAAGGCACTCCATCAGAGGAGCTTACTGGGGAGATGTGCTGTTGAATCAACACCCACCCAGTCACCATGCCCACACCCCTTTGAGGTGGTGCAGCTTAGGGCTATCAAGCCTATAAAGGGAAAGAACATGCAAGCTTCAATTCAATTAATTATTGGAGGGAAATATTTCCTAAAGCAGGACCAAAGAAACACCACTTCGGTCAAAATAATGCAAAGCAATAAGAGATTTCTGCTAATTGTTGTATTTAATATTTCACATCAAAACAAAATCTTGTCTTCTCTGTTTGTTTGTGGGAAACTCTTATTAATCAAATCTGAGCTATTATATAAACCCAATAAAAGAAGTTTTGCAGGAAAATGTGACTGTAAATATTGTTTTAGAGATGGGTGAATACTGAACCTAGCCAACTTCCTTATCTAAGGCTCAGAAATCTGGAAAGATTATTTTTCATATTGCATGTACACTTCCAAGTCACAGATCTCTTATGTAGGAAAAAAAAAGAATAAAAAGCTTGCATAACTCTTAGAGCTCCCTGTCTTTCTTATCATGTAGCTTCTGTTGCTACCTTGAAAAGAGTGCACTTTGAGTATTTTAAAAATATTCAAAACCCAAGCCAAAAAATAATCGTACTATTTCTTTTATTCATCCTCATGATTGAATCTTTACTGATGTATTCATTACCTTTTAGAAAGCTGGTATTTTCAAAATGAAATAGTAGGCTAAGTAGTGTTTTATTGAAACACTGTCCCAAGATTCTTTTGGAGTCTAGCACTTGAATAAACTTAGAAAACTGAGAAACTAATATAATGGATTTCAGATCGAAATAAATTCCTTACTAGGTATAGGGAAAATATTTTAATAATATTTTAGGAGTGTTGTTTTTTATCAGACTAGGATTTTCAGGTTCACGCAAATAGGTGAGAAAATGGTCTTGGGGGTGGCTCAGAAGGTTGGTGAGGACATATCATGCCTTTCACTGTTAGGTTACTGGTTCTCACTGTTGTGAAATGAGTGAAATTTGGTGATCTCATTCCAATTTGTAATGGACAAATGTCCATATCACAAAACCCCCCATCACAATTGGCACTAATTAGAATCCTTCTTGTCTGTTTCTGTAAACAGCCTAAAGACTAAATATGCAGGGACTCTGAACTGCCCTTTCATCCCTAGAGGTGGTGCATCCAGCGTCCTGGTTGAGACATATTGGTGGGATATTGTAATGAAGCTGTCTGTGCTTTACCTGTGATGTAGATAACTAGAAATTATATTAACAGCAGTACTTGGCACCTCCATGACCTCAAAGGGTTTTGCATAATTAATTAATTAAGCCTCACAATACCCCCACTGAGGCAGATAAAGAACATTATCTCTGTTTTCCAGATTGAGAAACTAAGGCATAGAGAATTTAAGAGGTTTGCCCAAGTGTGCAAAACAAGTCATTGGAAGAGCTGGGAATAGAACCAAGGACTTCCAGCTTTATGTCACCTGCTCTCATCACTAGTACATGTTAATCTTTTAATATCTTGCACCCTCAATTTGATACCTTTCACAAACACTAAATTATTATTTGTAAATTTAAAAAATAGTATACTACTACCAACATGGATTTTAGGTAAACAGGTTAATTTAATTCTAATCATGGATTTATTCCTCTGTCGCTTTGCACACACATACAAAGCTGACTTTCACAAAAGATGTCAGAAGTAGATCTCAGTTCCATCTGCCATGTAAATGTGTCACCCTGACTCCTAAACATAACATTAATTTTGACTATAGAGTGAATCTTTTTTACCTAATGGCAAATAAAATTACAGTTTATGTGGGAGTTGTTTACTATACACCCAAAATGCTACGTGCAGTAAACTGTGAGGACTGGTCAATTAACCTTTAGGGAATTCAGTCCTTGGTAGTCAATATCTGTTTACTAGGGAAAAGTCTGAATTAATCACCAGAAACTTTACTGATTTTGCCTGAAGAGCAGTTAAGGGAACAACCACTGCTTTGGAGTCTCAAAGCCTTAAAAGCTTTTTTCTAAAGGATGAATTTAGTTTACATAAAGTCACTCCTGGTGTACAGAAAACAGGCAAATTGTTTCATAATTTATTTTCTAAAAGTTTCTAAAGCCCCAGGTCTCTCAAAAAATGTTTTATTTGTTTGTGACATTAAGAGGGGGATAGTTGTTGAGTTCCCACTGAGTTAATCATAAACCTGGGGCAGTACCAGGCATGGGATAGTGCCAGTTGATAGCACCCTCAGGGTTGCAATTGTCTTATGACAGCTACACCTCATGCAGTTGCTACATTACTGGTTTTTCAGACATTTACTGTAACTTTGAAGGAAGAAAAGTCTACTTAGAGAAAATAAATTTGATATTTTATATATGTTTGTTGATCAAAGATTTTACCACCAGTAACATGGTTTGTGCTGATGAATATATGCTTTCTGCCAAATAGAATGCCTCTTCATTTCAGGTACTTGTATAACTATTGAAAGAAAAAAAACAAAAACAAACAGGCTTGACATTTGCAACTGACAATTCTGATGTGACTCCTGTCTTGGCCTGTGTGTACTCTATTCTCATTACTGTCCTCTTTTATGGCCAAAATGCATATTTTTTCCTGGGGACGGAAGAAGGACGATAGACTATATGATACTATAGATGGGAGACTATATGATACAACAATTAAAATTATAAAGTTTATTTTCTTCCAGTGGGCTTTTCAGCGGATTTGTGAACTCCTATAGAGAGAGAATATATCTAATAATTAGAACAGAGAGCTTTCAGGACTTTGGAAATCTATTCTCAAATTTGCCACTGACGCACTGTATGACCTTAGGCAAGTCACATAATACCACTGTTCCTTGGTTTATGTTTCTGTAAAATAGAGGCGAAATTGTGAAATTTAATTAATGTTTTGTATAGTTCTTAAAATTCCTTGGAAGAAAGACACTATATAGTAAGTGTGAAATGTTATTAAAATAATATTAGAATCAATGCAATCCCACCCCACTTTGTGTTATTCATAGCATACTTTTGAAACACGAGACTTTATCCATTTACAAACAAAGGTAGTACTACTTTCTAGTAAATTCAAATATCTGAGCACTCTGTGTTTTATACTATCTATACCTGTGCTTTCCACAAATTCTGTTGATCTTGATATGAAGATAGCAGAAAAGAAATCAATATACAACAAGTCTGAGGAAAATACAAAAGGTTGTCTATCAATAGAGATGATTCTCCAAATTAATGTTAATCATTCTTGGTAGACAGAAGTTCTTCGGGTAGCAGTAGATTTATACTGGAAATATATGATAAGAGTCACAAAGGCAGGCTTTTAAACAGGCTTGACAGAATTTGTGAATTAAAGCTGTGAGTGTTAAAATGTGGTGTGTGCTACAATCACTAAAGGTGTCCTTTTGAAATGAAATGGTGAGTGTTTTTCCGATCTTCTCAGGTGTTGCCTTTGCTAGCCCTTAATACCGCTCAGCTGGTAGCATACTTCCTGTTGCAACATGACGTGAAACATTCGCATCTCACAAAAGGATTTTGGCTTACAATGCAGTGTCAGCACTGAGTATATGTGACAGAAAAGAAACCTGTACTCTAAGAACTATTTGCCCATCGTGACTAAAGATAAATATTCTACTGAATGTTTCTAAATAAGGGAAAGATAGCACCAGTATATTTTCTTAGAATAAAATAAGAACCAACAGTATTATTATTAAGTTTATTAGTTTGGATTTGATTAATACTTTGAAGCCCACTGGGATAAGAGCGCTACTGTACTAGTGTTATGCCAGTGCTGAAACAGTTGATACTTTTCTGAAAGCCTCAGATCTTAATGTTTTGTAATTACATGAGAACCCTACCGTTCATTTTTGTAAAAAAGTAAGTTTCTAGTCCTCTTGGCTCCAAAGAACGGCTTGAAAACTTGACCCAGATATATACTAAAGGCTCAGAAATAGAAGACAAAAAAAAAAAGAATCTCTGTGTGTGTGTGTGTGTGTGTGTGTAATATATATAAAATTATTTTTGGTAGCCTGACTCAGATTTTTTGCATGTTTGGTGCTGCTGCTGCTTGAACCTGGAATAAGGGGCCCAAAATGCTTTTGTGATCTGTAGACATGATAGACAAAGCATGGGAGAGAGGGATAACACACAAGCAGAGTAAACAATGTGATGACTTGTAAATGTCACGTTAGTGCCACATTTACTTTACATGCAGGAGGAAAGGAGGAGGAAAGGGTGTTTTAAATTTTGTGTATGTTTGGTAGGAAGGGATTATCTCAATAGAAATACACAAACGGGAGGAGGTAAGGACTAGCACATGGCAGAAGAGAAAAGGGAGGGAAGGAAGGAAGGAAGGAGGGGAGCACAGAAGATGGTTGGAGTGAGGTTGATGGCAAGTGACTGGAAGATAGGGAGCAACACCCGGTCAGCACAGGCAGAGGTGCGGGAACTAGGGTTGCCTAGGGTACAGCAGCAACCCCTGGCATGAAGTGGTTTCCATCAGATACAGGGTTTACAGTTTTGTGCAGTGCCTTTCACTACCCCCACTATAAAAATTGTTCCACCGCTACTGGCACAGGGGAAAGAATGGCCACAGTGAAAAGAAAACTATGGAAAGCAATCTCATGAGATCACAAGTGTCAGACACTGCCAGAACTGCTGGTATGGTTGGTCTGTGCTGGTTGAGTCACTGGCTGGGCTCCACCCAGAAGTTTCTCTCTCGAATTTTTCCTGAATCCACATGGCTTGGAAAATGTGGATTGTTACTGGAGGAGTGGTGGGAAGCTGCATGGTCTCATCTTCCACCTCCCAGCCAAGGTGCTCCTTTATCTTCTGCAAATGCTTCTGTATTTGCTGCAAACTCCGTCTTTTGCTAGCTCTATCTGACAGCTTCTCTCTTCTCTACCTACCTTTAAATCAGATACAACCTGAGAGTTCTGAGGATGCTTCTAACTTTTGGGCTGAGACCTGATGAAAAGTAGCTGAGATTTCTAAAGCCATTCCTAGACAAAGGAGAACAGTAACTTTTGCCTTCTATACTCTCATCAACCATGAAACAACTTGTCTTCTTGTAGTGAACAGTTTTATAGTATTGCATCAGTAGGTGTATTTTCTCTGGCACCTTTTATTTGTTACATTGTAAATGCTTTTTGGCAGGGACTGTGTTGTCCTATGTATTTGTACAGTCCCTCACACAATGGAGCTCGTCTTGATTCGGAGTCTTAGGTGCTATTGTAAAACAAATAATAAATTGCAATAATGTTTGTTGATGGTATTATTAGATAATATCCAACAGCTGATGAGATCATATTATTCTCAAAAGGATTTTGAAACCACTGTCCATTTATTTTTTTTCAAGTTCTGAGTGCTGTTTGTGATAATGGAACATTTTCATTAATTTCACATTGGAACAAATACAAAATAATGACTTAATATATTATAAGAAAGTACAGCCAGTGAGAATAGTTCTATTTTGATAAATAAATTACTTTGAACTATCATATGCCCTAAAGTAATGGACAGCTGCAACACTTTTCTGTAAGTCATTAGTGCGCAAAGATAAAATGATGTACCTTTTGCTTAGACAAAAGGATGGTACAATAGCCAAAAACAGCTGATTTTCAAGATTTCATCCAGACTGCCATGAAAACTATTTAGCTGTACCTTGCAAACAGAGAGACGAGAATCTGACACAATTTAAAAGGCTATTTCTGGGCTGTCAGTCAGAGTAGGCCAGGAGATGTACAGTGTATTTAAAGTAATCTGTGCCAAATGTAGACATAGAAATTAGATTGTTATGCTGTGTCAGAAATGACCCACAGAATGGTCATGCCTGGTGGTTGGAGCAGTGGCAGTTGGGCAGAGAACCGGAGCCAGTGGTCACAGGTGGAATTTGGAGTCAAGAGCAGAGTCAAAACAAGGCAAGCATAGGGCAGGGAGCTAGCTTGGAGCAAGCTAAGGCCTGTGGAGTCCGTCACCACTATCAGGCAGGGGAGAATGAGGTTGGGTAGATTGAGCTGCTCTTTCTCCTGTGAGGCCATATACCTGCTTTGAGATTCACCAGACTTACTCCGGACTTGTGGATTGGCTGGAGCCTAGCACAGGAGTGACTCATCACTCCATGTGGCTTAATCAGGTTCTTGTTCAGAGGTGACGCATCACCTCACACGTTGCTCTGTGGAATTTGGAATAAAGAGATACAACAAAAAGTACAAAAAGAAATGTGAAGGATGATGCCATCACTAATCTAGCATCAGGCCACTCGAGAGAAATGGTATCTGTGATGTTAGCTCATGCTTGTTCACAGATGGTAGTGATGAATGAACAACAACAACCTACAGAGAGAGAGAACAAAAGTACCATTTAACAGTTGCTTCCATTTACCTAAAAAAGGATCTCATGACTTGTCCTAGCAAAGCTACAAGAGTTGAGCAGAGTTGTTGGATTTAGGCAGTGGAGGGAGAGGGGGGTTTGTTTGTTTTAGAGACACATGTATTACAACATGAGAATAGCTTGGCTATTTGGTATGAGGGTGTTTCTTAGACCATAAGACTAAAATGTCATTATACAAAACATTTTCACAATGCTCTGTAAGCATAAGTGTTTGTAACGGAAATGTCATTAGCAGGGGAGTGGAAAGTGAGATATTTTTGCATTAATTACAAATGTATAGAGTTAAAGATTTTCATCAGCTTACATAATCAAGGATGGAAAACCCCTGTTAGGTCAACTCGTCCATTTCAGTGCAGGATAGTTCTCTATGGTCCATTTTCTAGTACTGTTTCTAGTCTATTTTTAAATGTTCCTTGGGTTCGGTCTGACACTGCCTCCCTTGGAAAACTATTCTATAGCTAGTAGATCTTCCCATCAAGAAGCTTTCCCTGATATGAATGTCATCACATTATTCTTAGTTGTAACCCTTGTATCCCTTTCAGTAGTTAGAGCCAGCTCTTCAGTCCTGTTCTAGCTGCTTTGTTCTACTCAGCCATTACACCTTTCACAGCCCTCAGCATACAGGGATGTAGGGGTGCAAAGCAAAAGGACACATGGCTGAATCATTGCTACCTTCTGGTTATCTGGCTAGCAATTCTATTTAATTCTTGTATGGCTTCCTGCCTTCAGTTGCATCTGTTTTAGGTTATTTATATAATAAGATGACCTGTAAGAACAACAACAAGGAAAGGTCAATTAGTTGAGGACCAAAGATAATCATATCATACAACTGGACTGTGAGTTAATGTCTGAAGTTACTCCATTTACAAAGGAACAATTAGTAACACACAAACAGAATGGGGAATGACTGCCTAGGAAGGAGTACTGTGGAGAGAGATATGTGGGTCATAGTGGATCACAACCTAAATATGAGTCAACACTGTAACACGAAAAAGGCAAACATCATTCTGGGGTGTATTAGCAGGAGTGTTGTAAGCAAGACACAAGAAGTAATTCTTCCGCTCTACTCTGCAATGATTAGGCCTCAACTGGAATATTGTGTCCAGTTCTAGGTACCATATTTCAGGAAAGATGTAGACAAATTGGAAAAAATCCAGAGAGGAGCAACAAAAATGAGTAAAGGTCTAGCAAACATGACCTACTATGAGGGAAGATTGAAAAAAAATGTGTTTGCTTAGTCTACAGAAGAGAAGACTGAGATGGGACATGATAACAGTTTTCAAGTACATAAAAGGTTGTTACAAGGAGGAGGGAGAAAAATTGTTCTCGTTAACCTTTGAGGATAGGACAAGAAGAAATGGGCTTAAAATCCAGCAAGGATGGTTTAGATTGGACATTAAGAAAAACTTCCTAACTGTCAGGGTGGTTAAGCACTGGGATAAAGTGCCTATGGAGGTTGTGGAATCCCCCTCATTGGAGATTTTTAAGAGCAGGTTAGACAAACACCTGTCAGAGATGGTCTAGATAATACTTAGTCCTGCCATGAGTGCAGGGAACTGGAATAGATGACTTCTCGAGGTCCCTTCCGGTCCTATGATTCTATGGCTGAAGCATTGCTACTTTCTGGTTATCTGGTTAGTAATTCTACTTAATCCTTGTACTGCTTCCTTCCTTCAGCTTCATATGTTTTAGGTTATTTATATGAGATGACCGGTCAGAACAGCAACAAGTAGAGGCTGATTCGTTGAGGAATAAAGATAATCATATCATGCAACTGGATTATTGATGGTGTGGCTTCTGTAGAATAAAGTCTCCCCAGAGAGAACTTAACCCAGTCTGTTCTATGAATTAATGTTTGACGTTAGACCATTAAAACACATCCTCTGGGACCAAAGGTGGACCTTGCCTAAAAAATGAAGAGACTGTGTTTTCAGAGGCCATGATACAGGTTCAAGCCAAAAGCATCAGACTCCAGTCTCTAAACCTTACCCGAAAGAAAGATCCAAATTGTGATCACCATCAGGCATTGAGCAAGACAACACTGGGATAGTCCCATGGCTGTCATAGTCATAGTCTTGACAGCCACAAGGTCTTGAACTACCGCAGAGGTAGTTTCAAATGGGCAATAAACTAGCCAGGGTAGTAAGCCTCGGCAATTCAGATATGCCTAGCTCTCTAAAAGTAGCTGTGTAAGTGTGTAGACAGCACTTTGAAGGGAGGGAGTTGGTCTTAACAAAAATTCTTTAGGGTTCTCTTATCCAAGCTTCAATTTATTTAGCTCTTAGAATCTTACCTAATATGTTATCTCCTGCAGCTCTCTGAACATTTTTGTTGGTCTTGTTTGAGCTCCCTTCACTTTATCAATATCTTCCAGTAATAAGGTGGTTGAATGGAATATTTCAAATATGGTGTCTCCGAAGCTATACACAAAAACTGTCACATTGCTTCTCTGTGACTTAATGCCTTTGTGTTTGTGCCCAAAATCATATTAGCCTTTTCCTTTGTTGCAAAATCTCACTGCAAACTCATATCTGATTTGTTCACCACCATCACTCCTGAGGGAGTACCTTTAAATATTAAAATTCATTTTACCTTTTGCTTTCACAACACAGCTCCTCACAGGAAAATTGTGGGGGGGGGGGGAATGCAAAGCAATTCTGACAGTTTTCTTGTGGTTTCCCGTGGCTATGGAGAAGCCCGGCTGTACTTCCTCTCTACATGCTGAGAACAGCTGCCATTTTGTAGTCTCTCATTTAGCATAACATCCAAACCACTTAAAACTTCAAATCTGAAAATCAATGTGCAGCTCCCCTCTTCCCCCACCATGTATATAATGTTTTAAATCACAGCCTCTTGGAGAGGTGTTATGCCGCTAAGCATTTGAATTGTGAACAAGGAAATGTGTTTATTTTGATAATCAGTAAATTTTTTTAACTTAATGATATTTTGTCATTTAAAGCCCCTTTTCTCTCAGTATTATGCTTCCCAGTTAGATCAATTAACACCTGTGTGTTGCTCTGTATGTCTTGAGCTCTCTTGAGAGCGAGAATTGTGGAACAAGGTGCGCTGTTACACCCCACACATTTTTATGGATCAGATATTGAGTCTGAGTGAAGTGAAGATAATAATTTGAGCCTCAGTGAGAATGGAATCAGAGGGTCACTCAGATTGTACCCAAGTCCAGTGGGTGGGGGGTTGTGATTAAATTCACAAAGCCTACAGAAGTATCTACAGAGAAAGGACAATGTCAATAATTAGAGACAAAAAGAAAATTTAGAATGCTCAAAGAGGTTATATGGACTGAGTATGACGTGTAGAAGTTGTGATGAACCTCTACATCTTTGAAATATGGTAGATACCATAATGCTTGAGAGTATGGGTCTGTTTCATTTTTACTGTGTGGGGTATGTTGCATATATAAGAGAAGTATTTTAACTACCAGCCTGTCTGCTTCTTGGTGTCCTCAATCTCCATCTCAATTCCAATTGGGGATTATTTTATAATTTTGGGATGGATTTCTTTTATGATACATGTCAAAATCTAATTGTAGAAAAATGATTATTACATTTTCAACTATCCTTTGTTGTCTGCTTTTTTCCGTCACCTGAAGCATGCTGTGCAGTATAGAAGGGAGTAAATACACTAACACCTTTTGCTTTCTTAAGTTATTCTTATTTGTAAATCACTCTTCTTATTTTCCTGTCAAAGTCTTTTAAGTCCATAATAAAACAATCAGAAAAAAATTGTCTAATTTTTGGAGAGAAAAAAATAATGTTTATCTATTTGATAGTTGTTGGTTTAATGTGGACAATAGCTTCTGTTTTGTGCATCGACTATTTAAAATGCAATATTTTGCATAGAAAATAAAAGAAATTGGTCAGCATAAAACTAGAAATAATAATTTTTCAATCCTATAGAGTGCGATTTTTAAAAGCACTCAGCATTGACCTAACTCTGTTCCTTCTGAATACAATGGGAGCAAAGTTAGGCCAGTGCTAGTTGCTTTTTTAAAATCCCACTCACCGGTAATACTAGTGCTTTACTTTAGCATACTAAAGTGTAGCAAGATCCAGTTGCTGGAAACTGAAGTCAGACAAATTCACACTGGAAATTAAATGAACATTTAAACAGTGTGAATAATTATCCATTGGAACAGATCACCAAAACACACCCCAGAGCAATGTACATTTCGCCAGCATAGTAGTGTGTGCAGCACTATGTCAGCAGAAGACCTTCTCCCGCCGACATAGTGACCACCGCTCGTTGGCTGTGATTTAATTATGTCGACGGGAGAGCTCTCTTCGATCAGCATAGAGTGGCTATACGAGAAAGCTTACAGATGTGCTGCTGTCAGCTCACCTCTCTCGTGTTAACATAGCCTAAGGATGGGATTACTGAATCCTATGGGGGTATTAATTGATGTTTTTAAAAAGCACATTGCTGAACAACTGCATTGTTTTTCACTGTGAATTAACTGACTGTCAATGAACTTTTGGTGTGTATCACATTTGTAAAGGCTAGGGTAGACTCTATCCAAATGTTTGTTCCAGGCTACAAGCATTTGTATGTAACTCAATGGCCCACTCTAGCTTTGTATCCAAATGATTGGGGCATGTCCACATTATCCTTTACAAACTTGTTAACTAACTCAAGTTAATTTACTGTGAATTTACTGGATGTAAAAAACAGTCTAATATAGACAATTCTCCAAAGATATGTTCTAGTTCAACCACAAATTACTGGGTTCAAAGCAGAATTATTTTTTTTAAAAAACTCCACTCAAAAACAAAACAATATAAAACTGTAGAGCCTACAAGTCAAAGCATGAAGGGGCATACAAATGTTTCGCATATCTGCCATGCAAATACTTTGCGATGTCAGCTACAACAGTGCCATGGAAATGCCTGTTCTCATTTTCAGGTGACATTGTAAATAAGAAGCGGGCAGCATTATCTCCTGTAAATGTAAACAAACTTGTTTTTCTTAGTGATTGGCTGAACAAGCAGTAAGACAGAGTGGATTTTTAGTCTCTAAAGTTTTACATTGTTTTCGTTTTGAGAGCAGTTATGTAAAAAAAAAAATCTACATTTATAAGTTGTACTTTCATGACAAAGAGATTGCATTCCAGTATTTGTATGAGGTGAATTGAAAAATACTATTTCTTTTGTTTATCTTTTTTACAAAAGAGTGGTTGGTATTCTATTATTTAACAGCATAATTAAAGCTGTGATTAATCGCAACAGATTTTTTAATCTTGTTAATTTGTTTTCTGTTAATTGCTTGAGTTAACTGTGATTAATTGACAGCCTTAATATGAAGCAACTTGTGGGATAGCCTGTAGATTCTTAAACTGGTAGAATGGGGTTTAGACAGATTTTCTATATTTGATATTAAATCTGAACACCATTTACAATATTGTTCATTAAAAACTAATCACTGAAATGAAGCAAAGTGTGACTGACTGGAACTTAGTAAACAGTTGTGTTGATAGACAAGAAGCTCCAACACACTTTCTACTTTAGCGCTCATAGGAGTAAAAAACAGTAAAAACTTATTGTTGATAAATTCAACAAATATACAGTAGTACGTCTGCGAATACTCATGGAAGATGGAATAATGCTCCAAGGTAGCTGATCTGTGGAGTGAGCTACAGCAAACCAGCTTTCTTTCTCACAGGGTATGTCTTAACTGAAGAGTTAAAACTGCAAAGCCATGCCTGAGTTACTCTATGCTGCACTCATCCATGTGTGGCACTAGCACATCTGGGGCTTGTCCCATGGTTCTTTGTGCTGTAGTAAGCTAAGAGGTCTGATTCTTTCCCAGTAAATTGTGGGAGAGCTTGTCTGTCCTTCTGGGCACACTGGGGGGATTTGTCAAAGGCATTACAGGATTATCAGCACTCAGGAGTGATTTAGCCTGCAGATCACTGCAAGTTGGTGTGTTACTAGCCCGAATGAAAGCATCACCCAAGGTCTAGTCTAGGTTATTTACAGGCCAGCTACCTTCTGTTGAAAGCACCACTTAGGTGAGAGGGTTTACTGTTTGGATGGAAGAGGACTTGGGGCAACATCTGAGAAAGAACCTGAGTGAGCTCTGCAGTGAAACATGCCTATATGGAGTGTTTTCATTGCAGATCCTCAGTCTTGGGAGATTGACAAGCAGTAATAACTCTCCAAGCAGGTGGGTGTGAGTAGAAGACTAAACAATAACTGCAAGACAACGCTTCTGAGCATCAAAATTTGAGGCCAGGTCAGGAGAATTATGGGTCTTCAAGATATTCTCTGAGTGATTCTGAAACAAATTATTTGCTTAATTCAAATGTACAGCAATGAATCATAACACTAGGAGAGCTTGGAGAAAATCAAATGTAATAATTATTAACTGGGATATTCTCCTTTCCTCATACACATACACACAAAAAGCCTACCTTTCAGTGTAATAAGAGATTTATTTCTCTCAGACTGATCCATATAACATTAACTCTTTATCTGGGCTAGAGAGACTGTCTCATCCCCCTACTTCATCCACTACTCTGTGCACTGAAAATCCATAGACTATTTCTAAATCGAAATCTCATGTACTGTCACTAATGTAACTTGCAGATATAGTTAGAGCTTGGACTTCCGCTCGCAACAGAGGCAAGAGTGAACCTTCCTAGTTATTTCTGGAGATGCACTGTATATTAAAGTAAGTCTTTTAAATTAAAAGAAAGAAAGAAACTTATCTCCAGAGTAGAAACATAAAATAGAGTAAAGCATAAAACACAAATAAATATCTTAACATTCGTCTCTGTGTCTTACAGTCTTACAGAAAAAAACATCTATCACAAAAAATAACTCATTAAACTACAGTAGGGAAAAATATGGAAGGATAAAACAGAAATCTACTATAATAAAATATCACAGCAGGAATAACGGGAGTCACTTAAATAATGAAATGTACAGTAAAAATGGGAGATTGAATATCTTACTTTTAAAGTGGCTAATAGCATTAATATTAATTTATAGGAAGTTAATATAATGTAGGGGCTTCAGACAAACAGCTCTGTAGTGGGTGGGTGGTTGTCTGTCCCCCTCCTGGCAAGGACAGACTGTACATAAAGTTGGGTGGTCTGGCCCCCAGGGCAGGGCAGAACAAGGAGCAGTCTTCAACCCAGCCTCTGGCTAGGTGAGACAGCAAATGTCGTCAGGCTCAGCCCTCTGGGTGGGGTGGGCAACAGCTGTATAAGACCCAGCTCTCGGGCTGGGGCAGCCAGCAAACAAACACAGACCATTTTGCTTAAGGTGGCTTGGCTGCAAACCCAGGGATGGGGTTGGCAGCAGTGCGGTTGGGGAACCCTGGCCCACCCTACTCCAGTGGGTCCCAACCCAGAGCCTAACAGTGGTGGAGGTTTTGCTACTGGGTCAGTGGGGATCCTGCCGAAACACGCTGACTAGAGCCCTGGCAGCAAAACCGCACTAAAGTCTGGTTTCCCTGGGTTACTTCCTACCACAGTCTGAGGATAGGGCTCCATAGTCCAATGGTCCTCTGTCTCCTCAGTGTACTCAGTGAACAGCAGCTCCTCAGGGTGGTCTTCCAAGGGCAGAGGCTGGAGCAGGTCCAGGTCCCAGCAGCAAGGCAGTGTCTTCCAGTTCCTTCACTGGATCTTGCCCAACTGAGCTGGAGACCCCACCACTTGTATTTCATGTTCTGCCTCTCTGCTTCCAACACCAGGGGTGAGCCCAACCTGGCCCCACCCCCCCACAGGGCAGATAGTGGTCCCTCCCCCTTGGCTCGGAGGGAGGCCATTCCACCTCACTACAAGCTGTAATGCTGTTTTCATGCATCAAAATATATTATAGGTTTCATAGCATCTGTTCTCCTTTTGATTCACTTGTGTAAATCCCATTTATGTTAGTGTTTGTTATGTGCACATTAGGAGGATAATAGAAACCCTATGTGTTTTATTATATTAATTAGTATTAACCTAACATCTCTTATCGACTGAGACAGTAGTAGTTTGCCTGCTTCCATACCACCTCAGGCTGTGATCTTGTCAGAACTCATAAGCTCCCAATAACAGGGTTACCCTGAGGAACACCTTGGTGCTACAGCAAATTTTGTTTGTGCTTCAGTGGATAGGACTCTTCCTTCTGTGTACTCAGTACTCAGCAGATGCCTTCGCATGGTGCTAGGAGCTCTGTGTTGTTGAGCTTCTCTTATTACTGGTGAGATATAAAACAGGAGTCTTAACTACACAGGATCATTGAAGTCCCGTGGCGTGCTTTACAGGAGCTTTTGTTAGCCCTTGTTACAGACTAACCAGCAACATGAGAACCACATTCTATTAATCTCTCCTTGTTTCTTAATTGAGACTGAGTGTTGCTTACATAGGATGGACACCTTGTTCAACCCCAGAGGTGGCCAAGTTTCAGTGATGGGTTCATGATGCATATACCTACAGTGTACATATAAGTTCACTGTAAAATCTTTGAGACTCTTTAGGCTGACATTTGAAACCAGGGTAGGAATGTCAGTTGCTATTATTATTAGAGTAGGGAAATGTAAAGAATATAATTATAGTGCAAGCATTTGTAATATTATTTCATTTTGGAGTGGATGAAAGATATAACATGAAAATTATATGGCAGTGAATTTAGAAAATATGGGCTTTGTTTATCAACATACTTAAGCACATGCTTAACTTTAAGCATGTGGGTGGTTCCATTGCAGGCATTTGTTTCACTGAGACTACTCACTTGCTTTAAGTACCTTGCCTATAAAAGGACATGTCTTTTTAAGCAGTTTGCTCTCAACCTGAGGAATTCATTGCTGCATAATATCATTGAGATACACAGTGGCTGGATTTTAAAATATACTGGATAATTCTAGAACCATTAGCAGCCTGTGTACATATTAAATCTTAATAGTACAATGATGTAGTAAAGGGAAAGTCTTACATCAGGTGTATGGTCTTATCATTTGACCTGTTCCAGAAGGATTTTTTTTCTTCCATTTTGCAGCATTGGTTAATTTGTCAGGTATATAATGGACTTTTTTCTTACTTTTTCTAAGGCCTTATGTAGCAATTTGCTTGGAACTTGGAGGAAGGAACACAGGTTGCAGGAGCAAAGAGTTTGGAGGAGTCACCAGGAAATTAGTCTGTGTGCACATGGCTTGAATGCTAGCTACTGTAGCTCACGAAAGCTCATGCTCAAATAAATTGGTTAGTCTCTAAGGTGCCACAAGTACTCCTTTTCTTTTTGCGAATACAGACTAACACGGCTGTTACTCTGAAACATGTCTATAAATAGTTCTTTTAAAAAGGAGCCAGTTTAGCTTTAGAAGCATGGAGTCTTCTCATGTTATGTGTTATTACGTAGCACATGGTACATGAAATAACTTAGATATTTGCCACTTAATCCAGTATGGTTATTCCTATATTTCTATGTAACATTATAGATTAGGGGCCAGATTCTCAGGCTGTGTAAATAGGTGTAGTTCCGTTAAAGTGAATGACGCTAAATTGATTTACACTAGCAAATGATCTGGTCCTAAGAGCTTGATTCTCCTCTGTTTTGCACTTTGTGCAGTCATTTATGACAGTACAAGGAACTGTAAAATGCTACCAAATCAGAATGGTTTCCCAAAGTTTTGGAGCAGGTGAACCCTTTCAGACAGAGAAACATTTCACAAGTCTCCTTCCCCACTCTTCCCCAAATATGAGGAGACAAAATGTTATAACCAAACCCATGTCAGAAATAGCAACTCATTATGAGGTTTTGGAAAAAGAAGTTTAATTATAAAGATGTATAAATCTGTAAATATACTCACAACTCAGTGTGATGGAAGGACCTGTCATGTTGAGTTCCACATAACATCCAGTTGCAGAAATACTGTTTATGGTATTCCTATTTTTTGACTGATATGATGTTGTACATGGACAGAATATTAATATGGAATAGCAGTTCATAGTTGCTTAGGTGCCCAAAGATGTGAATGGAGTAAGCTGAATGTACCACCTGTACACTCACACTTTCAAATTTCTACTGATTTTGAGAGATTTTACTGCCACTCTTCATTATACATATAAGAAAGATATTTCAAACTGGTAAAAAACTTCAAAACTGATAGAAACGTTTAGTGTGTGACCATTGTAATTATTGAAGACATCAGTAATAAGAGATTGTGGATCATTCAGGAAAACTTTCACTCTCTTCTTTGAAGAATTAAGTTAACACTCTAACACATGAACACCACCTCACTTTAGTGTGAGATTGCTGGTGAAGGGCAACTTTTATCACACAGAAATGCAAAAAAGTCAAGAATTCACTGGATGACCTTTAGTTAAATTCACCACTTTGACAGATGTATGAAGGTATTCAGGCATTTTCTTAGCAGCAGGAACATGGGTCATGAGGTGACCTCGATGAATCCTTGACACTTTTGAAAATCAGGCTACTAGTTAGGTGGCTAAATATCAATATAATAGCCTAACTTTAGGCTTCTATTTTGGAAGATCTTGGCCTAAATGTCTAGATGGTTTTTTTAAAATCTATTATATCTAGAGAGAGATTCCCTGTTGTTGTGTAGAAGCATAGAGATTTTCTGAAACCAAAAGCTTTTATTTCTCAAAGCAATATTGAAACACAGTAATCCTACTGGTGCTGTTCCAGGTTAATGTTCTTGTGAGTTTCCTAGGGGACCAAGTTGCAGGATGCAGTTCAAGTGGTAGGATGGGGCACTGCAAATAACAGTGTTTATGGTCATGTACCTGCAGCAAGTCTTGAGGTAATAGCAGGGCTTTGACGTGTGAAGTTAAAAGGTTTGAGACATCTTCTCAGGAAGGGTGTTAATTCATTATAGTAAACAGTCTAGACGAACTACTTCCAAAAGCGCAGTACATATTGCAGTAGCAGAAACCAGTCATCCATAACACGGGAAAAGACTCCTTCACGTTGCAAGCAACTGTAATTTACTGAAAAGCCCCAAAACAAAATCCTTCCTTTTTTTTTCAGTAAGACCCCAAATTGTGTGGGCTACAAAGGAATATTTTCAATGTATAGCAAAAAAAAATCAAGGAAATGTAACTATTTAGAAGAGGCATGCACTAGTACATTTTTGGATTATTTTGTCAAGTCTGTTTGGAGGTTAGGGGAGGCATTCCAGTATGATAAAATTACTTTACTGAGTCTAAATAATGGACAGGTTTACAAGGTCTATCTATATCTATTTATCTAACTCTACATATAATTTCTCCATTACTGAAATAGCTGCGCAACTTCCAGTTATTTAAAATAGAAATACAAATAATCTCCCTTCTTCCCTTCCTTCTGAGGCTGGTGAAGAAGTATCTTAATTAATTTATAGGGTTTTGTGAAGAAATTTATGATGAAAAGCTACACTGAAGAAAAAAGTTTTGCATTTACTTCTGAAATTGATGAGGGCCATGGTCACTCTTATCTGTCATGAGATAAGTTCCATAGTCCGTGTCCAGATCCTATGAGACTTCTATTTCTTGCACACATGAATCTGACCCTTTTGGTCAACTATTATATTGTTTCTTGGAAAAATAACCATCACTTGGAGACCATTCACAAGGGCATTTTCTCCCAGGTATCAAACTCAGTCTAATTCAGGGGTTCCCAAACTTGGTTTGAGGCTTGTTCAGGGTAAGCTCCTGGTGGGCCGTAAGATGCTTTGTTTACCTGAGTGTCCGCAGGTACGACTGCTCGCAGCTCCCAGAGGCTGCGTTTCGCCATTCCCGGCCAGTGGGAGCTGCGGGAAGTGGCGTGGGCCAGGCCACTACTTCAGTGCATTTTCAAACAGGTTCAATTAGCCAGGGCACTGTACAGTGTGTGAGAAATGACAGTGTGTGGTTTCTCTGCAGTGCTGTAAATGTCATGTATTTATCTGCCTGTCTCTCTCTCTCTCAAGCTATATATCACTATGGAATTTGTGTGCCCATATGTTTGGTATGTACTTTAAAGAATGTTACAAAGTTACAGACCTTGCCCCAAAGAGCTTCAATCTCATGTTAAGTCTGATGCAACAAGTGGAATAGCAAACTGGAGGGAGGGAAAGGAGTAAATGATGACAGGAGTTAACAGCATACATCTAGCAAATACTCACATCTAGCATGTGCACATCCTGACGTACTTTAATCCACAGTTTTATGAAAAATATAACATGCTGTTGCCCGTTCTTTCTACAAGTGTCATATTTGAAGTATATCTCCCACATACAATCCCTATACTAGCATCTTAAAGGCCCCACAGTCAGCATTCTTCCCACACAGGAGGACTGGTGACGACTCCCTTAAGAGAATATTAGTGCCATTCCTTAGTGGACCAGTGAGAGCACTGTTGTGAAATACAAGGCATTCTTTTCCCAAGAGGCTAAGCCACTGCCTCCATCACTCCTAGCCACTGCCAGTCCTAAGTGCTGGAAAGCATGACCAGAAATTGAACCTGAGCCCTCCTGAACAGCAGTACAGAGTACAAGCACTATGGTACCTGGCCAGCATGATTTTAATACTTTTTTAATGTGAAATATATTAAATCCACATTACATTTCATTTTGGGCTTTGTCAACAGCAATGCAGAAGCAGCTGTTAGATTAAAATAGATGTTTCAAGCCATATATGGTTATACTATTGTTAATATTGCTTTTTGTCAGAATGCAGCATATAATACTTATTTTTCCTAAATGTGTAAAACAATCTTAGCGGTATTTATAAACTATTTTTCGTGTTAATTCGTGACAAATTGACATTTTCCAATTTATTTGCAATTTTGCCATGAAATTTGTCATCCTTTATGCAAAGTTATGACTATGCATACTGTATCAGTGAATCTTTATTACAATAAAGACTTTAAAATGTTGGTTTGGTTAGGGTTCAAAAAATAGATAATATTTATATACTCTTTGTTATATGTTTCTATGGGGAAAATGCACATTGCAGGACATTAACTGAACTAACTACTTAATGTCCATATTATTCCATACTCATGAAAACATACTTCTCAGTGAACAATACATTATCAAGCTTGGACATAGAACTGTGGGATACTGGGGCATGGTGGTGATTGTATGTGCTTAAGGAGGTCACATTTCAGTTTCTTGAGAGCCACTTGTCCTTTCCTGTGGAAAACTTTCAGAAAGGGTCTCTGAGGAAGAAAGTTCCTTGCCATTCCCCTTGTAAATATTTCTCCAGATAGGAGAAATAGGTTTGCTCACCCATGGAAGAAGCCAAGAGTCTTACCCTCAAACCCTATCCTTTCAGATTCTTCAGGATCTATGCGTATCTTGAGGGCACAAGGTTACCATAGTCCAAGGGCCATCTTCGTGGAGACTGGGCCTTCCACTTCTACCCTACAGCTTCCTTACCTTGTGGCTTCATTTGAACTACACAGGCAGAACTATACCTGAATGGTCATTGCTTCTGAGACCCACCCTGAGCATGTCCACTTAGTCTCTGCACTCACGTCTTCTTGTTCCTACTTGCAGATCCTTGAAGGTGGAGAGGGTTTTGTGGAATCTATGGCAGCAGGGGAATGATTCCTCAGAGCTTCCATCAAGGAGGAAGGATTTTTGGATCCATAGCAAAGCCCTCCCACCCCGCTGCATGCCGACCCCTTTGGGGGAATTTTTTCCTCCAGTACTAAGAGAAATTCATAAATCATCAAGCTGTTGTCATTCCTATTAAAGATTTTTAAGCGTATATTCTGTGTATTTTACCATATGTCAGTATTTTAGCAGTTGCCTTTATTGCAGCAGGTTCTGATTCAGCTTTATATTTGTCATGTTAAATCCAGTGTTCTCCTAATTGGTGGACACACACACACACCAGTGAGAGAATAAAAAAGGAAAAAAACCCAAATGCTACATCTATTGATAATCTCTTTGTAAGCAGATAAGTGTTATGTATGTGCTTTCTGAGCAACTGAAAATAAACACTACACTAGATGCAGTCAGACCTCGTTATAAAACATCCCTATTTTCTAACATCATCACTAAGGCCCTACTTGAATCGTGGGATGACTGACTAAAAATTGCGGCCGAGTTACGGACAAGCCATAGAAAATCATGGAAAAGTAATAATGAACCCTATTATTTGCTGTAATACGGTCCATTATTACTTTTCTGCAATTTTCCACTGTCGGCCGCCCAGTTCTCATCCCCGGGGTGACCAGGGCTCCCACAGTTAGGCCCATGCATGGTAGGACTCCTGCTGTCAAAACTGTAGTGAAAGCATAATATTGCAGGATGTGCAATTTCCACAATATCGCAAATTAAGTACGGCCTTAAAAATCAATAGTTTAGGGTTAGATAATACTCCCATCAGATACTCTATTCAGTTAAGAGGGTTTTTTTAGTGCACAGTCTACCCTGAATATATAACATCACTCTCGTTTGCTTGTTTTTCTTTTCCTGTACACTTATTATTATTAATGTTATTTTATAATGAATAATTATTTCAATTAATATTCCTCATTATAATTATTTTTGATTTGTATTCCAGTAGTGCTCATTCTGGTATATATTATTTGTATTGCAGTTCCGCCCAAATGCACCAGCCCTGATCGGTGCCCCATTGCGCGAGGTGCAGCAAAAACACACAATCCCTAGTCTCTGCTCTGAGTAGTTTAGATCTGATCCAAACCTCTTAGCACTAATATAAGTGCAGCAGATTGGTGACACCCAAGATCTTAGAAGGTGGGTAGAATTGATGAATAAAGTGCAAGTATCCTAGAGCACCTCACATAACTACCGACCAAATGAAAAAAATGCGTAAGTTTCATATTGCATTGGAGATTAAAAATGAGCTGCTGTCCTTCCTAAGATTATAATTATAGTAATTAATAAAAAGGCACAAACAATTTGTGCTGCTTTCTCTACTTCTGCTCTTATGTCATAATCTTGAATTTTGCATCAATGCTATAAAGTCAGTATAGTTGTTTGTAGCGGACAACTTGGGTTGCAGAGCATTTAGGCTGCATTTAAAAAAGGTGGTAAAATGTGAGCATTGAGGAAACAATCCCATTTGACACTGATGTGCCATCAGTGATAATAATGGCCACAATCACCAGCCATTGCCCCAGCGAATCTTCTTTGAGGAAGAACCGCACTGCAGCCTTAGGCTGTATTATCCTTCTTTTAGGTTTGCTGTACACAAAGGGGGGTGTTATGCGTTCCCTGGTCCTGACAGTTCCTATGCTGACTCTCTCACTTTTTACCTCTTCCCCTGTGTGGATCTCCGTGGCTGAGGTGAACCCTCAACAGAGTCAAGAAACATGGCAGGTCAGTGCTATGAAAGTGGCTGAACCCCTGTCCCAGACCAACAGTCTTAGCTGTGAACAGAGAGGTCTCTGGATGTGGATTGCGTTCTATAACAACAACAAAAATAGGACAGAATTCTGATTTGGGTTCTCTGAGCTAGGTAGGTAGGAACCTAGTGGAAGCAGCTGAACTATGATTGCCTCAGCTGTTCTGCCTGGAGGCAGTGGGCTCAATGGAACTCTGGAGTGCTGCTCCAAAATGGTATCGAGGTGTGAGCTCCCCTCAACAAATTCTACTGAGAGGACAGCATAGATTTAGAGGCCTTGCTGGCCTTCCCGTATACTTTCTGGGATACGGAGTGCTGCTGGGCACATAAGCTGAGCCTACAGCCTAATGCTCAGTGGAGGGTTAGGTCTCAGTCTTGTCCTGTTGAACTAGTTAGGAAGAGGCCCCTTGAACCCGCTTTTTCAGGACGTGCTAATAATTATCCATGTGGTATTTATTTGCATACATATCTATGACTGTGGTTGTATGTATATGAATGTGTACTTTAAGAGTGTGTTAAAATAAAAAATATTAATAAAAAGAAAGAAGGGGAGAGGCCAGCATTCTGTTCATGGTGGTTAGAACAGGAATTTATAATACATGTTCATAATACAAATTGTGATAAAAGGCTCTCGGTTTATGTCAAAGTGGAACTCTTGCTGGCCCTGCTCTTTACATGTCACCATAACACTGTATGTAGCATGGAAATCAAAATGTACAGTTAAGGCTGCAATTATTGCACTGTTCTTTATTTATTTTTTTTAATGAAAAGATTGCAGAACTGTTGGCACCAGCATGTAAAAAATATAGGTTAATGCAAACATGTTTTCCTAATCCTCATTCTTGGCAAGACCCATTTTAACTCTGATTTACTATAATCCCTAATCCTAACACTCTCTGGAGGCTAGGCCTCAAATTGGAAATGATAATTGGGAAAATTCAAATCACCCTCCTTCACCCTGCTCTTTTGCATTATTCACGTAGGCACAATATATTTGACCCAAAAGAAACCTATATAGTTGCATTTCTCTGGCATTCTAAAAATAGAAACAAATAGCATGCTATACCCTACATCCTTTAATGTGTTTGATGTTTATACGCGTAGAAGTACAATACTATGTTCTTAAAGTTTTTTCCATTTTCAGAGCTATTCCCTCTCTCTTTCCATGCCATACTGCCACAACTGCAGTCAGCAGAGGCACTCAAGCTGGGTCCACCTCATTATTGTCAGATGGGTCAGGGCATTCTCTGTGAGGATGCTGAGACTCTGGAACTTGCTCCCTCCGTGGTCTGAAATAGCTCAGATGGGATGAGCTTCCAGGCACACTGCAAAAGTCATCTGTTTGACAGGGTTTTGGGAGAGGGCTATGCCCTGAAACAGTGAAGGCATGGCAGAGTGCTTTTAGTGGGTGATTGGCTGAGTTCCTGTCCAAATAATGTTTAATGTTAATTAAACAGCTTTGATTAGGCACCTTATTCTGCTATTTAAATTAGAATAAATAATTTAACCAATATACTCCATTTTAAGTACAGGCAAATATCTCTTCAACCAGTAGGATCTTTTCAAATGGAAGAAACACTAAGCACAGCCACTGTATTTTTTTGAAAAAAGAACGAGGATGGTGTCCCCTGAATAGATATGTGGACACAGTTGACAACGGGCTTTGTTGCAAGCATAGATCCCTGGGTTACCCCAACCTGAAGCAAATACTCACCAGCAACCACACACCACGCAACAAAAACACTAACCCAGGGATCTATGCTTGCAACAAAGCCCGCTGCAAACTGTGTCCACATATCTATTCAGGGGACACCATCAGAGGACCTAATCACATCAGCCACACTATCAGAGGCTTGTTCACCTGCACATCTACCAATGTGATATATGCCATCATGTGCCAGCAGTGCCCCTCTGCCATGTACATTGGCCAAACCGGACAGTCTCTATGTAAAAGAATAAATGGACACAAATCAGACGTCAAGAATTATAACGTTCAAAAACCAGTCGGAGAACACTTCAACCTCCCTGAACACTCAATTACAGACCTAAAAGTGGCAATTCTTCAACAAAAAACTTCAAGTTCAAAAACACACTCCAATGAGAAACTGCTGAACTGGAATTAATTTGCAAACTGGACACCATTAAATTAGGCTTGAATAAAGACTGGGAGTGGATGAGTCATTACACAAACTAAAAACTATTTCCCCATGCTAATTTTTCCCCTACTGTTACTCACACCTTCTTGTCAACTGTTTGAAATGGGCCATCCTGATTATCACTACAAAAGTTTAGTATTGGCTCATGGAAGACATGTTACCCTCAGCTGGACTACTTACATGAGAATGGCCTCCATCCTGCATCTGCTACATTAATCTGAGAATGAAAAAGAGGATGCAGGCTCCCACTCATAGTTTTTTTCCTCAGTAAAGTTATCGAATTCAGAACTATACTAAATGTGCTTATTTGCTAAAACAGGGGATTTATTTAAGGCTAAATGCTAATAACAATGAATGTTAACTGACTTAATGCAATGTGAAATTGCAGCTTCAACATTCATACAAATGATAATTTGATCTAAGTGGTTCTATGTTCTGTTATATAGACATTACTTTGCAATTTGCAGCATAATTGCATATAATGCTACTAAACAAATTTGTTTTATTTTGCATTGAAAGTACTTCACCCACCTCCTCAATGTGCTAAGAATATTTTAAAAATGTATATTTCACACTGGGCAGCTGTTAGAGTGCTGAATATTTAGCAGTTGTTAATGAGTCTCCTATCTTATCAATGCCCAGTTTTTGCTACTCTTGCCAGGCATAATTGGCTGAAATCTAAGATAAAACTTTAGGGACTCTTGTAGCCTGTAACTATTCACAACAGATACCTACATCCCTTTTGCAATGAAACCTTTATCCTCTCTGACTGATTTACAACATTACTAAGTAAAAATATCCATCTGTACATAATAGCTTTGAACACAGGACCCCAGGATAAGAATTCATTGTATGTTCATAATTACTTTTTGGCAAAATCTTACTTTGTAAAATATTCCAATAGGAATAATGTTTATTAAATGGCAATTTTCTGATGCTTTATAGCATTTCTATCTAACTTAGAGTAGGCTTTTATTTATAATTAAAACTACTTTGTATTTTTTAATGTATTCATATGCATAGTTTTTCAATAACAGCCCAGAATCCCAATTTTGCTGGAAAATGTTGATTTGGCTTTATTTTATTTTTTTTCTCTTGTATTTACTGTTTTCAATCCTATATTCAGTTCAGTTGCAGGAAGACTGATTTTGAATAATATGGTCATGATGTCAAAACAGAGCAAATTATATGCTGCTGCCATCTGGAATAGTGAAAATAAAAGCTTTATTTACACTGTTCTTTGAAATAATAAACTTTATTGCAGTAGTATATCATCAGTATCTTTAAGTATAAGTATAAAGGGAATAATCCATGTGTGGACTGTGAATGAGCCTTTTTTATTCCAGGGTCTAGGGAACATCTCTAAAATCTGCCAATGGCAAAGCCAAGAGTAGATCTTGAAACAGATTCTTCTTAGTTAGTGGAATGGAAAAACACCCTCACTTTTCACATAGAGAATACTCTGTTTACATCAAGTGGTATTTTTTTTAAAAAGTAATTCAGTAGCTTGAATGTATGTCTTATCATTTAACATCAGGTTATGTAGATTTAGCATGGAGATGAATATAGACACTGCCACCGCCAATGAAAGTTTTGGATACTTCCATTTGCATTATTTATCTATAGCATGCCGATTACGGTGCTGTAGGTGTGAAAATTATTCAGATGCATTCTTACTTCTCAGTTACATTTGTGAAACCTATTGAAGCGAAAAGGTTTCCATCGGTGTAAAAGAGCGGAAAAATTATCCAACTCTGTTCACATATTTATTCAAGTGACACCGTCATAGAACCTAATCACAATAGCCGTGCCATCAGGGGCTCCTTCACCTGCACATCTACCAATGTGATATACGCCATCATGTGCCAGCAATGCCTCTCTGCCATGTACATTGGCCAAACTGAACAGTCTCTATGCAAAAGAATACATGGACACAAATCTGACATCAGGAATCATAACATTCAAAAACCAGTAGGAGAACACTTCAGCCTCTCTGGCCACTCAGTAAAAGATTGAAGGGTGGCAATTTTGCAACAGAAAAGCTTCAAAAAGAGAGTCCAACGAGAAACTGCTGCGCTTGAATTAATATGCAAACTAGACACCATTAACTTGGGTTTGAATAGAGACTGGGAGTGGCAGGGTCATTACACATACTGAATCTATTTCCTTAAGTTAAGTATCCTCACACCTTCTTGTCAACTGTCTAAATGGGCCATCTTGATTATCACTACAAAAGTTTTTTTCTCCTGCTGATAATAGCTCATCTTAACTAATTAGCCTTTCACAGTTTGTATGGTAACTTCCAACTTATCTATATCTATCTATCTATCTATCTGTTCCATTCTATGCATCCGATGAAGTGGGCTGTAGCCCACAAAAGCTTATGCTCTAATAAATTTGTTAGTCTCTAAGGTGCCACAAGTACTCCTGTTCTTTTTGTGGATACAGACTAACACGGCTACTACTCTGAAAAGTTCTGTGATGACCTAAAATCCTATTTCCGACGTCTCCAACTCAAGGAATATTTCCAACACACCTCTGAACAGCATACTAATCCACAGAGACCTTCCTACCAATACTCCAAAAAGAAGGATTCTAGGTGGACTCCTCCTGAAGGTCGAGACAGCAGACTGGACTTCTACATAGAGTGCTTCCGCCGACATGCACGGGCTGAAATTGTGGAAAAGCAGCATCACTTGCCCCATAACCTCAGCCGTGCAGAACACAATGCCATCCACAGCCTCAGAAACAACTCTGACACCATAATCAAAAAGGCTGACAAAGGAGGTGCTGTCGTCATCATGAATACGTCGGAATATGAACAAGAGGCTGCTCGGCAGCTCTCCAACACCACTTTCTACAAGCCATTACCCTCTGATCCCACTGAGAGTTACCAAAAGAAACTACAGCATTTGCTCAAGAAACTCCCTGAAAAAGCACAAGAACAAATCCTCACAGACACACCCTTGGAACCCCGACCTGGGGTATTCTATCTGCTACCCAAGATCCATAAACCTGGAAATCCTGGACGCACCATCATCTCAGGCATTGGCACCCTGACAGCAGGATTATCTGGCTATGTAGACTCCCTCCTCAGGCCCTACGCTACCAGCACTCCCAGCTATCTTCGAGATACCACTGACTTCCTGAGGAAACTACAATCCATCGGTGATCTTCCTGAAAACACCATCCTGGCCACTATGGATGTAGAAGCCCTCTACACCAACATTCCACACAAAGATGGACTACAAGCCGTCAGGAACACTATCCCCAATAGTGTCATGGCAAACTTGGTGGCTGAACTTTGTGACTTTGTCCTCACTCATAACTATTTCACATTTGGGGACAATGTATACCTTCAAATCAGCGGCACTGCTATGGGTACCCGCATGGCCCCACAGTATGTCAACCTTTTTTTGGCTGACTTAGAACAATGCTTCCTCAGCTCTCGTCCCCTAATGCCCCTACTCGCACTACATTGATGACATCTTCATCATCTGGACCCATGGAAAAGAAGCCCTTGAGGAATTCCACCATGATTTCAACAATTTCCATCCCACCATCAACCTCAGCCTGGACCAGTCCACACAAGAGATCCACTTCCTGGACACTATGGTGCTAATAAGCGATGGTCACATAAACAACCACCCTATACCGGAAACCTACTGACCGCTATTCCTACCTACATGCCTCCAGCTTTCATCCAGACCACACCACACGATCCATTGTCTACAGCCAAGCTGTACGATACAACCACATTTGCTCCAACCCCTCAGACAGAGACAAACACCTACAAGATCTCTATCAAGCATTCTTACAACTACAATACCCACCTGCTGAAGTGAAGAAACAAATTGACAGAGCCAGAAGAGTACCCAGAAGTCACCTACTACAGGACAGGCCCAACAAAGAAAATAACAGAACGCCACTAGCCATCACTAAAACCTCTCCAACGCATCATCAAGGATCTACAACCTATCCTGAAGGACGACCCATCACTCTCACAAATCTTGGGAGACAGGCCAGTCCTTGCCTACAGACAGCCCCCCAACCTGAAGCAAATACTTACCAGCAACCACACACCACACAACAGAATCACTAACCCAGGAACCTATCCTTGCAACAAAGCCTGTTGCCAACTGTGCCCACATATCTATTCAGGGGACACCATCATAGGGCCTAATCACATCAGCCACACTATCAGAGGCTCGTTCACCTGCACATCTACCAATGTGATCTATGCCATCATGTGCCAGCAATGCCCCTCTGCCATGTACATTGGTCAAACTGGACAGTCTCTACGCAAAAGAATAAATGGACACAAATCAGATGTCAAGAATTATAACATTCATAAACCAGTCGGAGAACACTTCAATCTCTCTGGTCACTCGATTTCTGATCTAAAAGTGACTATTCTTCAACAAAAAAACTTCGAAAACAGACTCCAATGAGAGACTGCTGAATTGGAATTAATTTGCAAATTGGATATAATTAACTTAGGCTTGAATAGAGACTGGGAGTGGTTGAGTCATTATACAAAGTAAAACTATTTCCCCTTGTTTATTCCTTCCCCCTCCTCCCCCCCACCACTGTTCCTCAGACGTTCTTGTTAACTCCTGGAAATGTGCTGGAAATGGCCCACCTTGATGATCACTTCAAAAGGTTTTCTCTCCCCCCACCCCACTCTCCTGCTGGTAATAGCTCATCTTAAGTGATCACTCTCCTTACAATGTGTATGATAAACACCCATTTTTTCATGGTCTGTGTGTATATAAATCTCCTCACTGTATTTTCCACTTTATGCATCCGATGAAGTGAGCTGTAGCGCACCAAAGCTTATGCTCAAATAAATTGGTTAGTCTCTAAGGTGCCACAAGTACTCCTTTTGTTTTTGCAAATACAGACTAACACAGCTGCTACTCTGAAACCTTTTAAAGGCTGTTATTGCTGCTGTTTTCCAGGGAAATTAGCCTCACTTAAGAAAATTGCTCAGAACACTGGTCACTGGGTTTGTCCTCCTACTCCTCCTGATTGGATACACAGGTAGACCAATCACAAAGAAGAACTTCCAATCCCCTGGACATGTCTTTCTGCTCTATTTTTCCCTAAATGAGACCTTCCAGCGCTTTTTTTTTAATCATACCCTTAGTGTGTCTACCCCGGGGTCTTCTCTTGGGGGAAGTGTAAGTACTGTTCCTGTGAGGCCAGAGAAACCAAATCGATGGGGAAGGGCAGAAAACTTGGTTTGGGGGTCAAATTTTCAAAGGAATTTAGGCACCCAAACATGCAGGTTGGTGTCTAGGAGGATTTTCAGAAACCCCTAAGCACCTAACTCCCATTGTGGGAGTTAGGCACGTAGGTCCTTTTGAAGATCCTACTGAAGTGCCTGTCTGCACCTTTTGGTGCCTAAATTCCCACATGCACACACAACCTTTGTCTGAAAGAGAGTTTCTCATCACATCACATGCAAATAGTTGATTTTGTTTGGGATTGAGACTCCTCCAAAAAGCCCACACAGTAACACATGTATTTATTAATCCTTAAAAGTAGTGGTAGTAATAAACATAATTTTATTTATAAAGAACCTTCCAACCCCCTTATTGGAGCTGTATATTAAGTACAATCAAAATATTATTAATATTGTAATAAAACACACCTTTATAACAATTTCAGATGAGAAGAAGAAATAGATGAGGTCTGACAACGGAAAGGTAGGGTTAGAAAGACTGTAAATACTGGGTCATCAACAGTGATTGTAATAAAACAAACAAACAATAAGGAAAAAGCTCTTGTGAAAGACATTCAGTTGTTCTTTAAAAGTGGGTAAGAATGAACCTGGAAGAATATCAAGGGGGAGCAATTTCCATACTCTGTAGCCCACTGTTCAGCAAATTAGAGTTGAATTGCAGCTTTTCTCTTATAGATCTTCTATGCTGTGTGTCAGATGCAATCCCTGACTCACTTCACAATATTCTGCCCAAAACGCATCCTTAATACATGAATATGCACTTGACTTGGGTGGTGGATTGCAGATGATGTATTGCATTTGAATGTGGACGGCATGTGTATCCCTGCTTTTGACTACGTCTTACTGCACAATGTACATTTTACAGAGAAGTCTGTCACAAAAGACTTGCTCCTCAAGACAGTAGTGGGATATGACTGCCAGGATCACCTCAGTTGTCTTTTATAATTCATGTTGATACACCTGATGCTACCACTGCTGTTCACTGTAAAGTATCTGCCTCTTCTGAAAAGATGGAACAATTTGGATCGTTATGTGCCAAGATGATGATAATCATTTTCCATCTTGCTGAAAGACGCAACTGCTGCTGGAAAAAAGCAATAAACTTTACCTGTTTCTCTGGGCTACTAGACTCTTGGAGAGGACTTCAACAGAAAAGTCATACAAGATCCATTATTATATCATTTCTACTCTAAGATAATGCAGTGGGAACATCAGAGTTCAGATATTAGAAGAGAATGGAATTATCCTTGCATTAGAATGAATGAGAAAGGAATGAGAAAGGAAAAGAACTTTAATAAAACAACTTGGAGAGCTGCTGCACGCAGCCATGCAGTGTTCCCAACCCCCGCCTCCAGGGTACATCTCCAGATTCCCATGTCCATAATACTCTTTCTTATGAGGGAGTGTCTCTAAATTACAATCTTCTACAAGCATATCTATACATCATCTCTCTTAAAGAAAAACAAATTAACTCATATACATATATAAAAACAGCTAACCATGATCTAATAACATGCATTACATTCTCACCCCATGTAGTACATTTCCATAAACATAATGTGTCAACTACTGAGAGAGAAGAGGTTACTAGCACATCACGCTCGAGTGAATCTTTACCACCCTTTTTTTCTCAAATACCCCTTCTCTAGGCAGGTTAACTAGTCTCTGTGAGTCTTTCAGGACATTTAATCTCCCACTCTGATCTTCTCTTTATCAGCCTTTCATTAGAGTCTGAGTTATTCTCTTGTTTCTCTTTTGTGTGTCAGTGATAAAGGATCAGTCAGATGGGAAATGCCAGAGTCCACATCAGCTGTCAATGTGTTGGAACTTTCTAAGATTATTCAAAGATTCCTTCGATTACATCAAAATGTGTTGTCCTGGTCTGTCTGGACTACATAAGACCTTGGATGCAGCTGTTCTTTAATGGTACCCTTTTGGTCCCAAGTATTTGAGGTGTGATTCCTCAGGCATACTGAGATCCCAGGCCCTTTTATCGAAATAATTTTTCTGCTTCCACTCCTGATTTTCTTTCATCTTCTTTGTTTCATTGTCCTGAGATTTCAGCAAGCTATCAATAATTGGTAAATTAGATCTGATTCTTCTTCCTGTTAACAGCTGAGCTGGAGAAAAGCCATTCTCCAGAGGTGCACTTCAGTAAACCAGTAACATTTTATACAAGTCACCCCCACTGTCAAAAGTCTTTTTCATAAGGTTCTTTACTGTCTATATAAACCTTTCCACAAATCCATTTTATTGGGGGTAATTTGGACTTGATGTTTTGTGATGAAAATCCCAATCTCTGACAAATTGCCTAAAATCTGCATTGGAAAATTGCGGCCCGTTATCGTTAAAGACTTCATCTGAAATTCCATGTCTGGAGAAGATTCCCTTCATGCCAGCTATCAATTAGTACTATTAGTACTGTGTGGTGTGCAAATTTCTGGATACAGAGAATCATAATCTGTAACTATTAAATAATCCTTTGATTGCCAGGTAAATAAATCAGTGCCTACCTTCTCATAAGGCCTTTGTGGAAATGGATTCACTTGACGTTTCTTCATTTGGGATCTGCAGCATTTTGAAAAATGAGTATTTTTCTCACATTTATGGTAGAGTTTGCCAAAGGCAACACACTGTTTGGGGCCATGTTGTGATCCACACCATTCACATGACCATCTGTACCCAATCTTCCCCCAGAAATGGTTTTCTTAGTGCATCGTTCCACTCTTTGATTTGACCTATTCTGGTTATATTGTTTTGTGTTTAGTAAATGGATAACACCTTCCGAAGGTGAATTCAGCTTCGTGCTTTCCGTTTCTGCTGCCCTGCATATTTGGAGAGCTTTTTTCTAAAGTTAAGCCTCCTTCATGGAGCAGTCTTTCTATTAACACATTGTCTTTAATGCCACAAATTATTCTGTCTCTGACCACGTTTTACTGAGTTTCCTTAACTCTGTGACATATTGCTCTATGGTATCATCCATTTTTTGCATGCATGTAAAAAATTTCTGAGTCAAAGAATTTCATTCCTTTGTGGCATGCAATGTTCTTCAAATTTAGTCAGTATTTTACTTAACTTCATGCTTTCATCTTCTTCTAACTTAAAGTTGTTAAGTTGCTTCCTCCCCAACAACATGAAACAGGATTGATGATTTCACTTTATCATTTTTTTCCTCTGCCCCTATTGCTGCTAAATACAATTGAAATCTCTGATTTTTTTTTCCAGTTCTATGCAACATTGCCTGACCATTGCAGCCTGGATGGAGGTTGCAACACATTCATTTTTGGCTTTTCCCCCCCTTCTTAAGCTAGTCAAGATACTACTCTGCTCACCAAATACATGGAAAAGACTCTGTGCCTGGTGCTCCACAGTCTTCTCTGGTGCCTCCCTTTTTCTCCGCTTTCAGTTTCAAACACAGGAGTTAACTTCAAAATTACTGCAGTTTCCAACTCATTGAGCACTTCCGACACCATGTAACAATCTTGGGGTTCATTAAATAACAATGAATGAGAAAGGAATAAAACATTAATAAAACAAACTGGAGAGAGTCTCTGGTGAACTGCTGTACACAACCATGTGGTGTTCCCAATCCCCACCTCCAGAGCACATCTCCGAATTTCTATGTTCATAATATTGTCCCTTATGAGGGAATGTCTTTAAATTACAATCTTCTACAAATATATCTCTCTGCAGCTAACACACTGAAAAAAGTTCAAAAAAGGTTCATCTCTATGAAAATATGAACTTTCATATTTCCATTGTTGTGAAAACTATGATTCATCTAACGAGTAAGTGCTGCTTGAGCAAGTCAATACTGCCTTGATTTTTATACACAACTTTTCTATGAATTTTAATTTTCTCTTCTTCATTGCACATGCTCATTTGGGATATGTGAAATAGACAAACTGAATATGTCCGGAAAAGTTATCGAAATACTTTTGATATTTTCTATGCAAGGAGAACAACTGCAGCGTGAAATGATGCAAGACAGTTTCAAATGATTCTCCCATAAGAGTTCATATTGTGAATCACTGAATCATAGAGGATTAGGATTGGAAGAGACCTCAGGAGATCATCTAGTCAACCCCCCTGCTCAAAGCAGGATCAATACCCAACTAAATCATCCCAGCCAGGATTTTGTCAAGCTGGGCCTTAAAAACCTCTAAGGATGGAGATTCCACCACCTCTGTAGATAACCCATTCCAGTGCGTCACCACCCTCCTAGTGAAATAGTGTTTCCTAATATCCAACCTAGACCTCCCCCACTGCATCTTGAGACCATTGCTCCTTGTTCTTTCATCTGCCACCACTGAGAACAGCCGAGCTCCAATTTCTTTGGAACCCCCCTTCAGGTAGTTGAAGGCTACTATCAAATCCCCCCCTCACTCTTCTCTTCTGCAGACTAATCAAGCCCTGTTCCCACAGCTTCTCCTCGTGAATCTGTGCCCGAGCCCCCTAATCAATTTTGTTGCCCTCCACTGGACTCTCTCCAATTTGTCCACATCTTTTCTGTAGTGGGGGGCCCAAAACTGGATGCATTACTCTAGATTTGGCCTCACCAGTGCCAGATAGAGGGGAATAATCACTTCTCTCGATCTGCTGGCAATGCTCCTACTAATGCATCCCAAAATGCTGTTAGCCTTCTTGGCAACAAGGGCACATTGCTGACTCATATCCAGTTTCTCATTCACTGTAATCCCCAGGTCCTTTTCTGCAGAACTGCTGCTTAGCCAGTCGGTCCGTAGTCTGTAGCAGTGCATGGGATTCTTCCGTCCTAAGTGCAGGATTCTGCACTTGTCCTTGTTGAACCTCATCAGATTTCTTTTGGCCCAATCCTCCAATTTGTCTAGGTCACTCTGGACCCTATCCTTACCCTCCAGCTTATCTACCTCTCCCCACAGCTTAGTGTCATCTGCGAACTTGCTGAGGGTACAATCCATCCCATCATCCAGATAATTAATAAAGATGTTGAACAAAACCGGCCCCAGGACTGACCCCTGGGGCACTCCGCTTGATACCAGCTGCCAACTAGACATCGAGCCATTGATCACTACCTGTTGAGCCCGACAATCTAGCCAGCTTTCTATCCACCTTATAGTTCATTCATCCAATCCATACTTTTTTTAACTTGCTGGCAAGAATACTGCGGGAGACTGTATCAAAAGCTTTGCTAAAGTCCAGATATATCACGTCCACTGCTTTCCCCATATCCAGAGAGCCAGTTATCTCATCACAGAAGGCAATCAGGTTGGTCAGGCATGACTTGCCCTTGGTGAATCCATGTTCACTGTTCCTGATCACCTTCCTCTCCTCCAAGTACTTCAAAATGGTTCCTTGAGGACCTGCTCCATGATTTTTCTAGGGACTGAGGTGAGGCTGTAGTTCCCCAGGTTCCCATTCTTCCCTTATTTAAAGGTGGGCACTATATATATGAACAACCTTTGTAAATGCTCTTTATATTGTTCATGTCCTATATTCAGTGAACAGTTCATGTATAGAACTCTTTCAGTAATTAGAAGTTATATTAACACCATTTTCTGAACTATAATGGAATGTGTAGTCTAAAATCAGCTCAAACTTTTAAGATACCTAAGAAATTATGGGCTAAAAAGGGGTAATTTTAAATTGTTGGGCACAAAGTCATTATATTTTTTAAATTACTAAAAATATTTAGTCCAGAGAAACAAAAAATGGCAGGCCAGCTCTTACTAACAGTATCTCTTATTGCCAGCTCAGAGGTATGCCTTTCACAATTTTAGTCACAGGGATTCTTTTCCATACTTCAGGAAACACCGTGATTGAGACTAAGCAAAATAATGACAGTTATTAACCATGGCTCTTTTATTGCTGAAGGAAAAGAAAACATTAAACAAAACAACATAGGTGACAGAATACATTTTCTTTTGTATGTTTTTTTTTCTGTAGAGAGCTTCTATAAGTGGACCCGCCTTTGGTTTGGCATTTTTCTCTTGGTAAATTGAAACAAAGGTCTTTTTTCCCCAAAATTATCAATAAACCAGTAACTACGAAATTTTGCAAATGGGCAAAATAATTTTGTTTAAGGAAAAATGTGTCCTGTTGGTTACTAGTAATAACAATACAGTTTATACTTGAGGAAAGTAAGAAATCTTAACTAAATCCTATGAAATTGAAGAAAATATTTGTCAGTTACTTCAAAAAAGCCATTTAAGCATCTGTCTTAAAACAGGACAACTACAGATATGAAGAATCGAATATCCAATTAAATCCCACTATTTCTTTGTTTATCAAAATGTAGCCACTGTCTCCTCTCCAGGAACACATGGTCTAACCATGTGGTCATTCACAGGAAAATAGTAAATATTTTAAGTTTCAACAGCATTTCCATGTCCCAAAAAATTATTACAAGACTTTTTAAATTTAATCCCTTGGTAATCTTTTAGTTAACTTTCTCGCTCAAATCCATTTTAAAATTTTGGGGCAGTTTTCCTTGGGTTGGTTTCTTCTTGTCTTCTCAGTTCTTCTTAGCTGTTTGCGGTAGCCTGCTTCTAAAGATGGACAGGATGAGTTGTGGAATGCTTGCTATGTATGCTGTGTAGCAAAGGTTGTGTATGTGAGGAGTGTTCACTTCAGAGGGGTTTTTTTTTGTATTGTTTTCCTTCCTATTTCCATGAAATTATGAAAACACCTCTTTTAGACTTGTTTAGATCAGAGCTGGTTGCTGTCACTTTTTATTGGCTCAAAGTCTATAGGGTTGGCTTAGATGACACCTTCAGCTTCTAAATATGCAGTGTGTTTAATGAACATGCAGTATTTGCAATTGCCTTTGTTCTTATATTGAGAAAACCTAGGTAACCTTTTAAAGTTAGAGTTTAACATTTATTTTCTGAGATATTCCTTTAATTTTATTAAAGTCCAATAGGAAATGAAATTGTTTTCAAAAAGTCTGAACATTCCTATTTTTTAACTAAAATATTTTAGTCTCATAACAATATTTTTAAATTAAAGTACTCTTAGTTTAAATTGTTGTTAACAACATTGTTGATCCTTTATAACCGATTTTAGAAGGATGATTCTTTTTGTCTTCCTTAGTTGGGTGAGGGAGTTCCATGAGCATAGCTAATAATTAATTAATTCTCCATTAATTTAAATATTCTATATTTAAATAGCTTCTTACATTAGTAATTAGTTTAACAAGATCATTAGATTCCATATTGGTTGTCAAGGTTCCTTCCCCACTCTGAACTCTAGGGTACAGATGTGGAGACCTGCATGAAAACCTCCAAAGCTTACTTTTACCAGCTTAGGTTAAAACTTCCCCAAGGTACAAACTATTTTACCTTTTGCCCTTGGACTTTCGCTGCCACCACCAAACGTCTAACTCCGGTTACTGGGAACGAGTCCGTTTGGAAACGTCTTGCCCCCAAAAATCCTCCCAAATCTTACACCCCCTTTCCTGGGGAAGGTTTGATAAAAATCCTCACCAATTTGCATAGGTGACCACAGACCCAAACCCTTGGATCTTAAGAACAATGAAAAAGCATTCAGTTTCTTAAAAGAAGAATTTTAACAGAAGAAAAAGTAAAAAGAATCACTTCTGTAAAATCAGGATGGTAAATACCTTACAGGGTAATTAGATTCAAAACATAGAGAATCCCTCTAGGCAAAACCTTAAGTTATAAAAAGACACAAAAAGAGGAATCAACATTCCATTCAGCACAGCTTATTTTCTCAGCTATTTAAAGAAAACAGAATCTAATGCATATCTAGCTAGATTACTTACTAAGTTCTAAGACTCCATTCCTGTTCTGTCCCTGGCAAAAGCATCACAGAGAGAGAGAGAGAGCCTTTGTTTCTCCCCCCCCACAACCCCTCCAGCTTTTGAAAGTATCTTGTCTCCTCATTGGTCATTTTGGTCAGGTGCCAGCAAGGTTATCCTAGCTTCTTAACCCTTTACCGGTGAAAGGGTTTTTCCTCTGGCCAGGAGGGATTTTAAAGGTGTTTACCGTTCCCTTTATATTTATGACATTGGCATATAAAGAATTTTACCATTTACATGGTTTCATTTATACAGCAGTTATCTTAGGAGCTATGCATTTAGCTAACATATTTGCAAGTACACATTTCACAAAGGTGTTTGACATCTCAAAATAGAAGAAAGAAAGAAAAAGGTTTAAAACATTTCCAACAATACATGTTTTTTGTAGAGGCTTTTCTGAATGATGTTTCAACAAGGATATTTCTAGAATTCTTTGTGTAGGTTTATTGGGAAGTTTTTCTGGGTAGGTGAAAAGCACACTTTACACCTAGATTTATTGCTCTGCGAGCACAATCCCTTTTCACAAGCAGGTCTTTTCCTAAAACATGAATGTTTTACATGGTTTGTTTTCTTGAGATAAGGGTTACATTTGTACCAGACCAGTATCTTATACAGAGGGAGATGTTCTGGTCTAGATAAAACAATGAGGAGTAAGATACTCTTAAGGGTAATAAACGTGGCTTTATGGCTAAGGTGGGGTTATCTTCCTGACATTTACTTGTCCTTGGGCACAGAAAGCAGAAACCTCCTGCAATTTCTTCAATCAACCTGAATATTTTATAACATAACTAACTAAATCATACACAGATATTGTAATATTTTCAAGCATCCTATGACATACTTGTAGTTATATATTATTGTTCAGTAAAGATGCTAACAAGTTTATAATGACCTAATAATAATAATAAATTTCAATAAAGTTACTAATATTTTGCATCAATATTGAGGTCTGTCCTCCACAAAATTCAAAGAATGAACTGCATTTCCAGATTTATTGCACCTGTCATCCTAAACAAAATCTGTATTACTTATGTGACTTACTAAGCACAAGGACATAGTAATCTGCCCTATAATGGCCTCTCAAAATGACAGTGCCAAATGGCTTTGTGAAGGTCAAGTGTGATTTAAATTGTTGATGAATTAGGAGCTAATTCAGTATGATTGAATATTAATATGAAACTACAGTTTAAAGCTTAATGAGCACAGTAATGAACTGGATAAAATACTTTGTCTTTGCACCTCATGTTGATGTTTAAAACGACTAATATATTGATAATTTGTAATAGCTACTTTTTATGTAAAAGTTTATGTTGGCTAACAGTCATTCGTTGATTTGATTCTCAGTTCTACAACATAGCACAATGGATGAGCTATCAAACTTGATGTCATCAAACTGGAAAGACAGTTTTATACAAATCAATAATAAATTTAGAGAAGAAAAAAGCAATTAACATCTTATGAACTACACCCACTGAGATAAGCATTCCAATTAGAAATTTCATTATTTCCCCAGTCCGTTTTATGTTGAATACTGGGTTTTATTGCCAAATACCTCACAGCCAGATTGGAAACAAGCCACAACTGTCAAAGTATAACAGCTCTGGCTATTCGAATCTGTTACATTGTGATGTTTCTCATGAAAATTTAATGAAGACAGTGCATTCAAAGAGGTTCTGTGCATAAGGGGGATGGATGGAATTTAATTACCCTTATTAAAAATAAGAAAAGAAAGCTCTTTACATACTCCATCCTATTAATATGCAAGATAGATTATCTTTGTTGTGCACTTGTGTATATGAAAAAGCGGCTCTGGAGTGTTCTTTATGAGCCAAGAAGGAACAGAAAGGTCATGCAAATGCATTAGAGTGCTTTCTGCATTGCACAAGTCAAACCTTGTCAGTTATTCCCAAGGTAAAGGCTTCACATCTGATAAATAATTATTAAATTTAGTTTTCTTTGGTAAGAGCCTATAGCAAGTGCCTCAGCACTGTAAGCCTTTGACACTCATTGCTGATTGGTGGAGATATTGGCTCTGAAGAGAGATGGAAACTTGCAGGAGAATAGTGACTACTGTACCAGAGCAATATTTATATGTATTCATGATTCCAGTGATTAAATAGCCCTAGGGAGATATCTGTCACTGGAGAATGCGAAGATTTGTCAGGTATTCAAGGATAACCAGATGTAAGTTTCTCAAAAGGCTCTGAAAGCTTTACTGAAATTACTTAAAAAGATCACACAATTTTTGTACAAAGAAAGCAATGTAGTTAACATTGGACAATTCCTAATAAATTATTTTAGTCTTGTAAAAAATTACACGTCAATAGCTGCCAAGCACGGCATTTGATAATAAAGCATGTATTATATAGTAGCTATTGATTTTTTTCACTTTTCTTTTTGAGACAAAGAGCAGCTCTATAATTGTAAAAACATCTGTTAAACCTTTACCACAGTAAAGAACAAGCTGATGTAATTCCAAAAGATTATTATAATTAACATAGCCTGATTTGTCAGGTATTCTCTGTCCCTACTATGTTTCCAGTGTTACCTCCTAGACTATCAGGCACCTAGAAACCTGTGTGTTTCATTGCTGTTTATATAATACATTCCAGTTGGGGTTTTAAGGAACCCAAGGGAGTTGGCATCCAACTCCCATGTAACTTCAAGGGGTGACTAACTCACATAGCTTCCTTTGAAATCCCCACCTTCTATCTCCTAACACCCCACAAAACACTCAGATGAAAACCCCATTTCTACACACTGATATTATCACATACTCTTCAACTGAAATTCACTGCCATGCAGAGACCCAACACAATGTATGTGTATCACTTACGTCCCTCCTAAGACTTATAGTGATGCCTGAAATGGAACTTAAGTGGTACATAGGGCTCTACACAGGGTTGAATTTCACCCACAGGGAAGGAATGAGTTCATAGAACTTGCAAAAAAAACCAAAACAAAACAACACAGCTATATGAAGCTCAGAAACTGGCTCACACTCTGAACCTTATTTATTATTATTTAGGGCTGTCAAGCAACTAAAAAAATGTATCACCATTAATCGCGCTGTTAAAAAATAATAGAATACCATTTATTTAAATATTTTTTGATATTTTCTACATTTCCAAATGTATTGATTTCAGTTACAACACAGAATACAAAGTGTACAGTTCTCACTTTGTATTTATTTTTATTACAAATATTTTGCACTGTAAAGAAAAAAAAATAGTATTTTTAGTTCACCTAATACAAATACTGTAGTGCACTCTCTTTATTCTGAAAGTTGAACTTACAAATGTAGAATTATGTACAAAAAAAACTGCATTCAAAAATAAAACAATGTAAAACTTTAGAGTCTACACGTCCACTTGTCCTACTTCTTGTTCAGCCAATCCCTAAGAGAAACAAGTTTGTTTACATTTGCAGGAGATAATGCTGCCCACTTCTTGTTTACAATGTCACCTGAAAGTGAGAACAGGCATTTTCATGGCATTGTTCTAGCCGGTGTCGCAAGTTATTTACATGCCAGATGTGCTAAATATTCATATGTCCCTTCATGCTTCAGCCAGCATTCCAGAGGACATGCATCCAACCTGAGGACTGGTTTTGCTCGATAACATTCCAAAGCAGTGCGGACCGACGCATGTTCATTTTCATCATCTGAGTCAGATGCCACCAACAGAAGGTTGATTTCCTTTTTTGGTGGTTCGGGTTCTGTAGTTTCTGCATTGGAATGTTGCTCTTTTAAGACTTCTGAAATCATGCTCCGCACCTCATCCCTCTCAAATTTTGGATGGCACTTCAGATTCTTAAACCTTGGGTCTAGTGCAGTAGCTATCTTTGTGTTTTGTCAAATCTGAAGTTAAAGATTGTGACAGGGTCGGGCTAGATGGCTACGGGAGAGTAATAGAAGGCAGATATATTAGCCCCAGGCTAAGTAGGTCCCTTTTCCCTAGGTAAGGTAACAGGGAAGGTTCCAGAACAATCAGGAACCTTCTGGAGACAATTAAGACAGGCTGATTAGAACACCTGCAGCCAATCAAGAAGTTGCTAGAATCAATTAAGGCAGGCTAATCAGGGCACCTGGGTTTTAAAAAGGAGCTCACTTCAGTTTGTGGTGTGCATGTGAGGAGCTGGGAGCAAGAGGCACTAGGAGCTGAGAGTGAGAACGCTGACTGTTGGAGGACTGAGGTGTACAAGCATTATCAGACACCAGGAGAAATGTCCTTTGGTGAGGATAAAGAAGGTGTTGGGAGGAGGCCGTGGGGAAGTAGCCCAGGGAGCTGTAGCTGTCGCACAGCTGTTCCAAGAGGCACTCTAGACAGCTGCCTTCCACAGGGCCCTGGGCTGGAACCCAGAGTAGAGGGCGGGCCCGGGTTCCCCTGAAATCCTCCCAACTCCTGGTCAGACACAGGAGGAGTCGACCTGGACTGTGAATTCAGAAAAACGGCCAAGCTGAGGGCTGCCGTGAAGCTCCAAGGCGAGCAAATCGACCAATAAGCGCAAGACCCACCAAGGTAGAGCAGGAACTTTGTCACAGTATTCTTAAATCAAACAACATATGCTGGGTCATCATCTGCGACTACCATAACACAAAATGTATGGCAGAATGCGGGTAAAAGCATGGAGCAGGACATACAATTTTCCTCTAAGGAGTTCAGTCACAAATTTAATTAACACATTTTTTCTTTAACAAGCATCATCAGCATGGAAGCATGTCCTCTGAAATGGTGGTCAAAGCATGAAGAGGCGTATGAGTGTTTACCTTTTCTGGCACGTAAATACCTTGCAATGCCAGCTACAAAAGTGCTATGCAAACACCTGTTCTCACTTACAGGTGACATTGTAAATAAGAAGCAGGCAGCATTATCTCCCGTAAATGTAAACAAACTTGTTTCTCTTAGGGATTGGCTGAACAAGAAGTAGGACTGAGTGGACTTGTAGGCTCTGAAGTTTTTACATTGTTTTATTATGGAGTGCAGTTATGTAACAAAAAAATCTACATTTGTAAGTTGCACTTTCACAATAAAGAGATTGCACTTCAGTACTTGTATGAAATGGATTGAAAAATACTATTTCTTTTGTTTGTCATTTTTACTGTGTAAATATTTGTAATAAAAATAACAATATAAAGTGAGCACTGTACAGTTTATCTTCTATGTTGTAATTGAAATCAATATATTTGGAAATGTAGAAAAATATGTAACAAATTTCAATTGGTATTCTATTTAACAGTGTGATTAAAACTGAGATTAATCACGATTAATGTTTTTAATCGTGATTAATTATTTTTACATTTAATCACGTGAGTTAATTGTGATTAATCAACAGCCCTATTATTATTATTTTATTTGTTTGTATTTCAGTAGAGCATAAGGGGCCCCAATCAGGGAGCAGCGCCTCATTGTGCTATGCATAATAGCTGCATAATAAAAGTCAGTCACTGCCCCCAAAGAATTCAGAGTTTAGGCACAGGATACGAGACCACAGACAGAAAGAGCATCTTACAGCATGTGCCCTTTGTTTAAAGGACAGTGGCAGATTTACTAATTTAAGGAAACGATGGCAGATTTACTAATTTAAGGTGTGATTTCATCAGTTTTGATTATTCCAAGTCACTTCTTAGATTGGAAATCTATAGGGAAAGGCCAAGTGCTACAAAAAGTAATGTTAATGATTCAGCAGGTGGTATTCTACTTTCTTAGTGCCTTCTCCTGAGGTGTGCTGAACAACTACAACTCCCAGACTTCACTATTGAAGATGTTCAGTACGTTTTAGGATGACGCCCTTAGTAGAGAGGCAATGTTGAAGATGCTGTCATTTGATTGATATGTAAAACTGCAATCCTGATCCCACAGTACTTTTTGTAAGATAAGTAAATTCCTGTTTGGATTATGACATATTATCTATTTAACTTCTCCAAGCATGTTAAATTAGTTATGCTCAACTACTGGTATACAGCTTAGCTGTGTCGTATTAAATAGTTTTTGTGTTCCACCCCAGAAGTGGGAAAAGCAATTAATATATATTACAGATGAACTGGAGCCAAATCCACAACATGGAATGTGAACTTTCTCAGATTTCAGAGGGCTCAGGGTCCAGAATAAAATCCCTGCTAGTTAATCTCTTCTCACACATTTGGTCCTTTCTATTTTAGGTTTGGGTATAGCTGCAATCTTATGATTGGCCTCATGAGATTTGCTCTATTTTGGATAGAAATCTAGACAGATTCCTTCAAGAACAGCTCATGAGATTTCAGCACCATTGAATCCAAATCTTACTCTAGTTCTGATTCAGCTTTGAACTTGAACCCCAAACCATAGCCTTAACCTAATACAGACTCAGGGTATGTCTTCACTACCCACCGGATCAGCAGGCAGTGATCGATCCAGCGGGGATAGATTTATCGCATCTAGTCTAGACGTGATAAATCGACTCCCGAGCGCTCTCCCATTGACTTCTGTACTCCATTGCCACGAGAGGCGCAGGCAGAGTCGACGGGGAAGCGGCAGCAGTCTACTTACCGCAGTGAAGACACCACGGTAAGTCGATTTAAGTACGTTGACTTCAGCTAGGTTATTCACGTAGCTGAAGTTGCGTAACTTAGATCACCCCTCCCCCCACCCCAGTGTAGACCAGGGCTTAAGCACCACCATCTTAGGCAATCTTTAAGGTGTAATAAACTTCATAAAATTCCCCTAGGACCTGTGTATGCAGAGTGGAATCCTGGCCCCATTGAAGTCAGCAGAAGTTTTGTCATTGACTTTAGTAGGACCAGGGTTTCAACCCTAGGTTTTTATACACCATGCCCATTACCGTAGTATCTGAGTGCTTTGTATGAAAGATACTATGTATATACATTCAAAATCATAATGATTATTCTGGTTTCAGAGTAACAGCCGTGTTAGTCTGTATTCGCAAAAAGAAAAGGAGTACTTGTGGCATCTTAGAGACTAACCAATTTATTTGAGCATGAGCTTTCATGAGCTACAGCTCACTTCATCAGATGCATACATCCGATGAAGTGAGCTGTAGCTCACGAAAGCTCATGCTCAAATAAATTGGTTAGTCTCTAAGGTGCCACAAGTACTCCTTTTCTTTTAATGATTATTCTATGTATCTATCCTAGCTACAGTACCTGAGCTCCTGATAAATATTTTAATGTATTCAACCCCATAACACTCCTCTGAAGTAGTAAAGTGCTATTATTGCCATTTTACATATGAGGAATTGAGACAGCGTCAAAATTACTTGCCCAAACTCACAGGCAAAGGAGGAAATTGAACGTGGGTCTTCCAGGTCCCAGGCTAATGCCCTAACCACTAGTCAACATTCTACATACATTAAAGAGGACACATTCAAGAGGAACAGTGTTGGTATGATAATGCCTCACCTTGCACAGATGATTGGGTGTTTAAAGAATGTGCATAATACATAGTGGGCCAGATCCTCAGCTATGCCAAGTTGAGACAGAGTATATCTGATGGAAAGCTGTCTCTGAGCCACCTTTATGCTCCTCTGATTCTAGGCTGACAACACCTGGCATAATATAGAACAGCTCAAGTGGGAGCTGCTCTTAGTTATGCTGGCTGCTGTGGTCCCATAGGAGCCACTACAGCATGTGAGGATAATGTGGAGTGCATGACTCTCTGCTTCACCCCCTTCTACTCTGGAAGACCTTAGCTGCCACTTCAATGCAAAGCAGCTGGAGCTGTGGCTATGAATCTGGGCCTGTATGTTGTACATGTATGAGTTTTTATATAACAAATGTGAAAGATTGTTATAAAACCAGACTTTTTTTCCTTTTCAGAGGATCAAATTCCTCGTGGTTTTCCCACCATTGATATGGGTCCCCAGTTGAAGGTGGTCGAACGCACTCGCACAGCCACTATGTTATGCGCAGCCAGCGGCAATCCTGATCCTGAAATAACTTGGTTCAAAGATTTCTTACCTGTTGACACAAGCAACAACAATGGACGTATCAAACAATTACGATCAGGTAGGGTCTCGTTACTGTTTCCACTAACGCCCAGAGTTGTTCTCTCACACTATTTTTTTATTTATTTATAGGTAAAAATTTCTCTTCCTCTTCTCTTTTCTGTGTTACTAAGTGTGTTGTCCATGTCTGTGATGCTGTCATAGCCTGTTCCCGAGTCCGTCTGTGTGTGTGTGTGTGTGTGTGTGTTTTGCAGCTTCTGTTCACTCCACATTGCTCACTGCTGTGACTGTATTTTTGATATTTTTTTCTTTACTGCTTTTCCGCAGTATTTGACGGATCCATTTTCTCCTCTTTCTTTCTTTCTTTCCTTTTTTTTCCCCACAAATTTATTTCCACATTGGACTTCATTCAGAACTTTCAAGGAGTGCCAATGGTTATATTCATCAAAACCAAAACTTTCATATTTAGACACTAAAAATATTCAATAAAAAGTGTGTTTTGTGCTGTCTTTTCCACATTTGAAGCCACCAAAGATTAGCCAGTTTTGACACAACTTCTTTCCTCTCACTAATACATAAAACACAATACTTTTTCCCATGTGTAACCATACCTTTAGAAAAAAGGGTGGGTGGGTAAAAAAAGTCCTTGGGTAACCTATGAAAAAAGGGCTTTTTGCTGGCTGAGCATTTTTCCAACACATTTAGCCACAGTAGTGTGCGCCCACGCTAAAGCTTTCTGAATCCTACATTGTCTGGATCTACAGAAGCCTGCTTTTGGTGTAGACTCCAGCTTTTGCTTCTCTCTCTTTGCCCGTTGCACTTCCCTAATAGTCCTTTCACCCCCCACCCTTCCCACCTTAGTTTATTCTTTTGCTCTCATTAGATTTAAAAAAAAAAGATAACTCTAAATTCATTAAGTTTAAAGCTTATCCCCAAATAATATAATGGGGCGATAATAAGCCTTTTGCCTTGGCAATGATAGTGATATTGCTGTAGAATCTAAGTTGTTTAATCACCTGTCTTCCCAGAATTCTCAGCTTTTGACCTGTCCTGTGATGTTAAATCGTCTTGTTAACTGACTCTTTGCTTGTTGTCAGCAGAACTGTGTAAATTAACCTACTGTTAATGTAAATTAAGAATTAATTTTCACATGTGACGTAGATTATTTAGTATATAAAGTTTTAACTGAAAACTTTGTGCCAAATTATAAGGAATATAATAATATTTTTATGCTGTCTTTCTTCTCTCCGTATTTAAATCTCCAGAATCTATTGGTAAGTGCTTAGTTCTGAAGCGCACTTCACCCCCACTAATTTCCATATTCAGAATATTATTATTATATTACTATGATGATTATTATTCTTAAAATGCATGGCATGCATTTTACTAACAGTCAGTGTAGTCACCAGATCTCCGTAGTGGCACACACACACACCTCCACAGAAATGTTGTATCGATCATAGCAACACCTGTCTAGAAGAAACAGTACACAAGTATCACATAGAGTGCAGTGAATGCCATAATCCAACTTAAACTGCAGTATTTGTTTCCAGATAGACTTCAGTGTATCCTCTCTCTCTCTCTCTCTATCTATATATATATAGAGAATATATATATATATACACACCCTTAAATAGAATATCCAATATTTTCCTAAACTATGTATTAAATACATTATTGTAAAGTATTTCTTTAAGGATGTGAGGCATATACGATATATTTCTAACCCTTTATAACCAAACACTTAAGAACTCAGATGCTTCTCTGAGAGTGGCAATGCTGCTTTTTGTGGCCTTTGCCCTTTGTGTACAGTGCAACTTGCTTTTATAATCTAATAATACTATCTAATATATTCCTGTTTTAAAAGTATAGTAATTCAAGTTTTTTTAAGACCTTATTTAATTCTGTAAATCTAATTTGATTCTTCTTCCAAAGCCCTAGCCTCCTTCTTCTCGTACTAATGCTTCTTCTTTCTAATCTTATTTGCATTCATATTATCCACCCAGGTGGTACACCAATAAGAGGTAAGAGTGCTGAACTAACGTTCACAGAATGATCTTACTCATTCTTTCTGTCCTTTCATCCTTCTCATCTTTGTCCTGTTAAAAAACAACAACACAGAAATGTCCATCATCTTTATTTTTTCCTTTATTCTGTTTGGTTATGATCAGTGATTCTCATGTTGTGACCTTTATTTCCACTTCCCTTTTCCTTTCCCTTATTTTGTTTCTTCATTTTTGAAAAAGATATATTTAATTTGTGATATGCTTCAAAGGAAGCATATCCAGGTCTTTTGGCCATAGCCCAGTCACAGCGTACCATTTGTCCCTCTTTTTTTCTTTTTTCTTTTTTCTTCTTCTTCTTCTTCGTCTTCTTTTTTTCTTTTCTCTTTCTTTTTTTTTTTTTTGTTCAACTAGAACAAAAAAAAAAGATCATTTTTTTTCTTCCTTAGCTGTTCTTGTTCTGGACCAAAGGCAAGGTGGTCTGGAGAACAGTTGCAGACATGCAGAAGACAACATGGAATATCTTCTTTTTGTCTTTATCTTTCAAAAAAGGTTTTTCGTTTTTGTTGTTCTCCAATTCTTTTTTTCTTTTAACTTCATAAAGTTGAAAATGTTTTTCCCCCCCTACAAAATTACAGCAATGCTTTTTTTTTTCCTTGTTGTTTTTTGTTTTTTTTTGTTTTTCTTGGATTTACCCCATCTCTGGATTTTTGGATCTTCTGATCTTCAGGCTTTGGAAATGAAAGGTTAATGAGTCGTCATTCTTGGTGGTGTATGGTATTGCTGGTTTTTGATACTTTGACAAAAAATGTTCACTTCTTTTATAATTCTTGTTTTGTATTTTTCTTGGGTTTTGTGACACCACACTGCTAATCCCACTCGTGGATTTTGATGGGTGTCTTAGGGGGGGCCCTCCTGAGGTCCTCAGCAGTGGTTGGTTGGTTCTTCCTTGTTGGCATAGACCATGCTTTTAAACTTTTTTTTGTCTTCTAATTCAACTGCTCTTTGTTTTTCAGCAAACGTACTAAAAGATTGTAAGTTGTGGCAAACCGTCTTTCTTTTCTTACCAATCTGCATGTCTTAAGGGAGTTTTATTTCTTTAAGAGAATATTTTGATAATTATGAATGACTAATGCAGTTTCTTTTTTTTTAACACTTTAAGCAGCTTTTTTGTTCTTGCTGCACATTTTTGGCTTTCTTCAGCAGAAGACTTTCTTGAAACCTGTCCTGTCTTTTTTGAGAGTACCACCTTTTGCACTACTTTTGTTACAAAAAATAAAGAAACTCAGAAAAATAGAACAACCCAACAACTTAATCTCTTTTGTTTTATTTAAAAGCCATACTTCCTTGAAGCAGTCTCACCCATCTTCATTTTAATGGTCGAGGGGGAAAAAAAGTATTGTTTAAAAAGTGATTTTTTCTGTCAAATGCAAATTGTTTCCTGTGCTAGCACTGATGATGTGAAAAAAATAATCTTTGTTTTTTTCATCGCATCATTTTCTGTCTGTGCACCTTAGCAAGAAAATGAACCGACGTTGAGTGGACCTTCGCATACAGGGCTTTTCGTATTGTTAAGCGGTGTATAATTATGGATCTAGAAAACCTTCTCTGACCATGTCTTTGGCTATATATTTTATATTCATACAGGTGCCCTCCAAATTGAACTGAGTGAAGAATCTGACCAAGGCAAATATGAGTGTGTTGCAACCAACAGTGCGGGTACACGCTATTCTGCCCCTGCCAATCTATATGTCAGAGGTAGGAATGACATAACCCTGGCATCCACTCTTCATTCAGGCTCAGGGGTGTTGAGATACTCTCAGGATCTGTGCAGTTAACTTAGTAATAAACAAACTACTATGGTAAAAGTAACAGTAACTAAATATGTTTTAAAAGTTTAGACTCTAGAGGACAGGGATTTTTTTAAAAAGCACTCTTGAGTTCAATCTATCCTGTGACTTAAGGTTTGTAAGTATATTTACACTTTTACGTCTTGGCTTCTATTTTTCCTGCATTGATTTAGACCCGTGCTTTGCATTTTTTTTATTATTATTATTTTGTTTTGTTTCTTTCTTTTGTGTTTTCTTTTCAAACTCCTGAGGTAGTTGCTTGGTATGCTACTAATCAGCTCTGGGTATAACTCCAAGGCAATGGGGTGTATGTCTACATAACCTCTGCTGCTGAGTTACAAAGGAAAAGCTTCAAACTTTAAAATAATATATGCAGAGCACAATTGTATATTCTTCTTCCTTTTTTATTTCTTCTTTACACACACACATCTATCTATCTATCTATCTATCTATCTATCTATCTATCTATCTACCTATCTATCTATCTATCATGTGGGGGGGTATAAACACACGCACACACACACACACACACATATATATATATATTTTATTTAAACATTATCAGAAAAGTGTAATCCCTGCCACTGCAGTAATGAAGCTGGCTGTACTTTAAAAATTAATTGCTTGTCTATATGACAGGTATGAATTATGAAGATACATTCATATTTCCCTGTACTGTAATAGAAATGATTAATTTTAAAATCTGTGAAAGTGTTCTTTTGATTTCAAACAGAAAGAAGTGGTTCCTCTTTGACAGTATTTCCAACAGCTGGTTCATGTAGCTTTCTGTACAATATAAAGCCTATGCTTCAATACCTATAAAATATATATATATATGTCTACAAACTAAGGGGGTGCGGAAAATATGTGTGAAAGCTGAAACAGCTTTAAGCTCGTTACTGTAGTGTGGGTGATCTTACCAAAAATATCTAGCTTGATCTTGAAATTTTTGTGAGAAATAATGTTTCAATCAACCTGTTTTATTTTCTTTTTTGCTTTGTTTTGGGTGGTTTTTTGGCCCAAGAAAAGTTTCATGGCATCCTTAGAAAGTTGTTTGATCCTTTTTCCCTCCCTCAGAAAAATACTGACTTTCCTGTACTGCATGAAGCATGTGTGCCTTTTTTATCCAAAGGAAAATTTCAAAATAATGCTAGCTATTGTTTCTAACACCGTAATAGCGGCGAGAAATTGCTAACTTTTCAAGCTGAGATAGGAAGGTTTAATTAGAGCTAATAAAGATGTTCAAGTAGCAGTTGAAAGCCTTGATATGGCCTTTTTACTCTCTCTGTGTTTCCCTTGTTTTTCTCCTTTCCTCATTTCATTGTGTTCTGCATCAAACCCCCTACATCCCTCAGAGCTGCGAGAAGGTTGGTGTGTTTTTTACTTTTTACCCACCTTACAAAACTATTAATTAAACCAATAACAAAGAATACAAATGAAATGAATGTAGCTGCATTGTGGCCTTTTTTAAGTTAACGTTATGTTTAAGCAGAGAATGCCCTGGTCATGGCTTTTGATGCGTGCAAATGTCTAACTGTTGTGCATGATGAGAATGAACTTGGGTGCATGGCAACCTGTAACTTTTAACACTAAGGTTTGGTAAACTTGGTCAGTGTTCCTGCTTTTTTCTTTTCCTTTAATTTCTTGTTTATATTGATGCCTGCTGTTCAAGAATGATTTCCCTGCAATTGCTTCTCTAAGCAGCCCAAGCATGAAAACTAAACTCCCCTCTGTTTAAAACAATTCTGTTTGATACTACAAATTCCACATTGCCTGCTTCTTGCTTTGTGTGGCCTCTGAATTGGCTGCTGAAGGCATGTTATGCCGTTTGCTTGTTTCCCCATGCCTGTCATTCACTCACGAGGCCATCGCAGTAAGTCCCTCTTGAGTCAATAGTAGTTCACCAAAATTTAACTAAATCCAGCAGAAAGGTTTCAAACTAATACAATGTTTATTCTGTTACTCATAGTGCCTTATTTTATTTTTTGTTTTTTGCTGATTAAAAATAATGTTTTACGATTAGCTTCTGGTTCATCAACCTCAAATAAATACAGTGCAGAGTACTTTGTCCAATTAAAGGCCTAAATACAAACCTACCTCTCTGCCACTTCTCCCTCTGCCTCCTCCTACACACATATGTGCACACACAGAGAATATCTGAAGCAGGAACACTGATTTATTGTTGCCTGGTAATTTTTTCTCGGTGTTGTGTTTGCTTAACTATTAACTATTCTGTTAATGCGATATCCTGCTATGTGTTTTCAATCAGCTGCTCCACATTTTGAATATAGAAAACCTCTAATATGACTAATACTAGTAGTTTACTTTGCTTTCCTTACATGCAAACACAGTAGAATCCTGAATGTTAAATGTTCTGCTCTTTCCCCAGTGGCCCCACCTAATAGATGCTTCATAACAACCTGAGCTTAATCTAATATCCTCCTCCCTCCAACCCTATTCTCCTTTAAATTCCTGTTTCTGTCAACCCATCCAACCCCCAGTTTTTAGTTTTATTCTTTCTCCTAATAAGTTTTCCTTTTTGGTTTTAGCAGTTTTGTTTCTTTCTGTAATTTTGATTCTCCAACATTTTCCTGAGCATGATTCTCTACAGATTCTGTCATTTGCTTGCCTGCATGACCAAATCCAGTACTCATACTGGTTTTGCCTTGTTTCTTCTCCTGTGACTATATATATTTTTCTATGTTTGTTTCAGTGTTAGTGTGAGGTCTTGAGGCTGCATCCACTTTGAGTCTGAAAGCAAATCAAATTGCACTTTCAGTGTATTGTAGGTGATGTGTTTCAGGGCTGTGATGTGACAATGTGGTCCAGCACATTTATTCACATCAACTGGAAGTACGCAGCATTGAAGTTGGTTTTAGTACTCAACTCAAGCATGCTGTTAACCCTCCAGTTTTCTTCTGTGCATATTATATCTATCTATCTATATATATATGCATACAAACTACATGCATATATATATATATGTGTGTGTGTGTAACTTTTGCATGGTGTTTGTGTATTGTTAGTATATAGTTAGTCAATTGTGGGCCCCTAGTAGGTCTGAATCAACTTTTGTATGAATGTGTCTAATGATATCAACAAGTAAATATAGTATAATTTACTTTGTGTGCGGACAATATACTTGTGTAGTCTGTATATTTTATTTTTTGGCAAATTGGAATAACATGTTTAAAATGTTAAATTGTGTCTGTACAGTTCATGTAGTCTATATGCAAAACTCATGTTCCCTTTTTGTATATGTTATTACTTTTTTTGTGTTTTGTTCCAGTTCGCCGGGTCCCACCAAGGTTCTCTATCCCACCTACCAATCATGAGATCATGCCAGGAGGGAGTGTTAACATCACCTGTGTTGCCGTGGGGTCACCAATGCCATATGTGAAATGGATGCTGGGGGCTGAAGATCTGACGCCCGAAGATGATATGCCAATAGGGAGGAATGTCCTTGAGCTTAATGATGTCAGGCAGTCTGCAAACTACACTTGTGTTGCTATGTCCACCCTTGGTGTTATAGAAGCAATAGCACAGATAACTGTCAAAGGTACTTTACATATAATCTGTGTATATGTAGACATGACTTGTTCTTTGTTTTTCTGACACAGTTGTTAAAAATTGATAACTTCCTTAAAGAAGAAGATGATCTGTATTAGCTTTAGGCCAAATTCTGGCTCCAAGTAGCAGAAGTGTGTAGTGTAGGGTGTAACTGTGCTCGGCACCCAGGACTGTAATTCACCTTCTTACCTACTGTGTCCAGTGAGAGGAAGTCTGTCTTAAAATAATAGAATATTAAGGTTGGAAGAGACCTCAGGAGGTCATCTTGTCCAATCCCCTGCTCAAAGCAGGACCAACACCAACTAAATCATCCCAGCCAGGGCTTTGTCAAGCCGGGCCTTAAAAACTTCTAAGGATGGAGATTCCGCCACCTCCCTAGGTAACCCATTCCAGTGCTTCACCACTCTCCTAGTAAAATAGTGTTTCCTAATATCCAACCTAGACCTCCCACACTGCAACTTGAGACCACTGCTTCTTGTTCTGTCATCTGCCACCACTGAGAACAGCCTAGCTTCATCCTTTGGACCCCCCCTTCAGGTAGTTGCTATCAAATCCCCCCTCACACTCTTCTCTTCTGAGTCCCTTTGATTCATTCTCCTGTGACATCCACCCTGACACTGACTACTCACAGAAAACCTTCTGCACCCAAGGGTACCATGTATCCCAGTTTTACCTTAAACCACTGCTGCTATGAGCACTTACAATAAAACAAAAGCAGATTTATTTAGGAAAGAATAAAATTTCATCTAGAAATGAGAGAGGGTGGTGCAAGTAAATATTTACAATACAAAACTAAGTCATAAATTGTAAACCTGGGCCTATACTTATCAATAGTTATCTTTTCTAGTCTAATAAAGTAGATTTCCCCCACACCCTGCAAAGTTCAGTCTGTTGCACAACTGGATGGTTTCTCGAGAATCAAGATCCATATGTTCATGAAAGCACTTCCCATCCACAGGTGGTTTCATCAGTGAATGGATAGTGCTTCTCCCTCCTCTGCATTATACTGCAAACAGCCTTTTGTTTCTATATCACAGACAGGGCAAACCCCTTGTTGTAAAGCTCATTTTTCATCTTCAAGTGGTATTGATAGTTGCCTCTGAAGGTTTACCAATCAAAATCTTACTATTGCACATGGCTAAACAATTGAGCTTTGCATTATATCACCAGCCAAATGGGGCAGGGTGACAACTCCCCCTTGCCCACATGGGCCATCACCAAGACACAGTATCTCCTGATGACTAATTTCTACTCCAAGTCCATAAAGCATATTTTCAATATTAATATATTATTCCTTAAATATTACCTGTCTGTACATCTCACAATGATCAAGAATCTTGACAAATTACAAGCTCTCTGTAGATACCTTGTATGTTACTCTTTATGGCCAAATGTCTTTAAGAGGTGTTTGGTGTGTGAGTTTGTCTGGTGTGAAGTGAGAGTTTTTTTTGCAAAGAACAGGGGACCCTTTGCCAAGGGGTTCCATGTAGGATTACCATATTTCAGGTTCCCAAAAAGATGATGCTGGAGGAGAAGGAGGTGTTGGAGGGGGGTAGAGTGGGGGTCCTGGAGAGGTGTATATGTATTGGGAAGGGTAACTGGGGGGTGCTGGAGGGCATACCTGTGGCAGAAATATTCAGTGGAGGTGGGGGGCAGTGTTGTTCGCTGTCACAGTGGCAGGGCGGCTGTTGCAAGCCCAGGACACAGCACCAGCTGTCAGTCAGCATCTCCCTGCAGGGCCCCCTCAAAGACCTGGGAACCAGGGCTGCAGGCGAATGGACCAATCAGCTGGGGATACAGGGAGGGACCAGTTGGGAAGCAGACTGATTGGGGTTCATTCTGAGCTGTAGTGTTTGCTCTGCAATAACCCCAGACTTTGACCCTTATTTCAAAAATCCACCCAGAAGGAGAGTGGACTACAAAAAAAAAAGGTCATGTCCAAGAAAACCTGGACGTATGGTAACCCTATGTCCATGTCACACAGGGGTTGTGCAACTCAAATGCCCAAGTGGTGATGCCCTGAGATATGTGCAGAGCAGAATGATTTAGGGCTGGTTCTAAGAGCAGGGCCAACTCTATTGCTTCTTAATGCCAAGTATTGTGTCCTGCCCCAGTGCCTGCTGATAGAGCTACCCCCTGGCTAATGCTAATATTTCATTGGGCAGTCCAAAAGAAAATGTAGATCTAGACTATGGCTAACTTCTGGGCATGTTTCCTGGGCAGTGAAAGCTCCCTCTGCATACTCCAACTCAATGCATAATCTCATTTGTTGAAAGAGAAAAGGAAGCCCGAAAACAAACATTGTTATTTTCTCATGTGCAAATAGCGGGTTTTCCTTAGCAATAATAACTTCTCTTTTTTTGTATGAACAAAACTGCAATGTGAATGGGACAGAAAGTAAGAAACAGAAGCATAGGGTTTGGGCGGAAGCTTTTGTAGGCTGATGTGTTTTCACCATGGGTAGACACTGCACAAGCAATACAGGTAACAGAGATGCATACAATTAATGGTGCCCACTTTTCCACAATTTACAATACATTTGTGCTTCACTATGCAGCTAAGTGAAACTGGTTCTATAATTGTCTTTGCAGATAATTGTTTAACAGACTTCTTAGATTCTGGAAAGCTGTGGCAGTAAGCAGTGATTTGGAGGGAAAATAGGCTTTAAGAATAGCCACAGAAAATTATTTAGGACTCGACTTTTGACTTGGAGTACATGCCTATGCAAGAAAGTAAAAGCAAATGAGAACAACCCCCTTAAAACCCTGAATAGTCTACCTGGACCTTGAATCCAGGCACACAGCAATAAGTGCTGTATACCTACTTACTTCCTCTTCAGGATACATAAACACAATGGAGTGAGGTAGGGGGAGAATCTTAGCTGTGCTCCCCACTCACTGGCCAATGCAACTGAAGCAAGTGTGTAATAGTTAGCTGCTGATGTTGACTTCCATCCAGAGCAAGGAGGAAGCAAGAATTGTGACTGGAAGGCCTCCTGGGGTGGTGCAGTTCAAGGATGTGCCTAAACTCACTACACAGTACATAAGATCCAGTACCAAAGTACTGAGCATGCCCCATGATGTGTTGATTCCCCTAATCTCATACTGACTGCAGGCAGAGATCAGTTCAGTTCCTTACAGGATCAGCCCTTATAGTATAGTCGCACTTCAAAACGTGTCCTTGTTTGCAATGTTCTTTGAATTTAGTCCATCTATCTGGCCTATTCCTGCATTACTAAAATTATAAACTACCGATTCAGGCAGCAATAATATTAGTAGATAAGCAAACCTCTCATTTCATTACTGTGTTTTGCTACCTTCATTCTAGCTAAATCAAGGGCCGTATACTTTTCAAAAGCAGCAATGGTTAAAAACTTGATGGCTGATTTTCAGAGCTATTGGTTGTCTGCAACTCCTGCTGAGTTCATTAGAAACTGAAGGTATCCAACACCTCTGCAAATCAAGCCTTAACAGTGCACGCTCTCTCTCTGCACGGCTGTTCTTGTGCAGGTGCTTAGGGGATCTATGGTAAAAATCATTATTGTGCCATATATCAGAAGACCTTTTTTAACATGGAATATGAGATATTTCTGTGTTCTCTGTTAAGTTTCTGGAATAAATAACAGTACTAAACAATTGGATTTCCTATGAAAGAGTTGAATTCTAAATAGGGGATGTAGCTCCTGCCCAAATCAACTACATTTCAACCCATTTCATGTCATGATTTGCTTTGTTTGATTTCATATCACACATTAAGAGTAAAGAATGATTGGTATGTACTATTTATTAACTTAATTTTATGGTATTATTTTTAGCCTTACCCAAACCTCCAGGAACTCCTGTGGTGACGGAAAGCACAGCAACAAGCATAACGTTGACTTGGGATTCTGGGAACCCTGAGCCAGTCTCTTACTACATAATCCAACATAAACCTAAAAACTCTGAGGAACCGTATAAAGAAATTGATGGGGTGGCTACAACGCGCTACAGTGTTGCAGGTCTAAGCCCATATTCAGAATATGAATTCAGGGTAGTTGCTGTAAATAATATTGGACGGGGCCCACCCAGTGAGCCAGTGTCAACAAGGACCTCAGAACAAGCACCATCTAGTGCACCTCGCAGTGTACAGGCTCGTATGTTGAGCTCAACTACAATTTTAGTACAATGGGAAGAACCTGAGGAACCAAATGGCCAAATTCAAGGATACAGAGTTTATTACACCATGGACCCCACCCAACACGTCAACAGCTGGATGAAACACAATGTGGCTGACAGCCATATCACCACTATTGGAAATTTAGTACCACAGAAGACATATTCTGTGAAGGTTCTTGCTTTTACTTCTGTTGGGGATGGACCCCTCTCTGCTGACATTCAAGTCATCACTCAGACAGGAGGTAAGACTGCAATATGGTGGAATAAATTACATACATGTAGAAATTGGGCAGAGAGTATTTGAGTGAGTGAATGTTGGGAAATAAATATTTCCAAGAGATGTCCAAAGTTTTCTTTTTATCTTCCAAAATGTTGCCTATTAAAAGGCATCATTCACAAACCATCTTTCTGCCATTCCACAGCCCTTGCAGTCATTAAAATGGAGGAAATTATCGTCTTTATCGTCAAATCTTCCATTCCCTTTTTCAGCAATGTATAAATGTCAAACAATTCTACCAAAGCAACAGTATTCTCAGTGAGACTGTGGAGAAAGCTAAATGTTGTGGCCACTTCTTGGCTGCGACAGTATTTCTGATGCTAAGTACCACACTATGTTTGTCCAGCAGTTATTAGCTGGCATTTTTACTGGTCTTGTCCTTGAATATTCTGTGGAGTTGATTTTAATGTAGATTGTATATGGGGCATCATATGTTAGATCATTTTTGTTAACATTGATTTGGAGATGTAAAATACGTATATACTACACATACGTGCACATACATATGCATATATCTGTATATTTTGAAAATGTTTAAAATCATATTAAAACAGTGTATAGGTACACAGAAGCACATCCATGCACTTCTGATTTATAAACTTCCCTTCCCCACTCATCAACAGAAAGCACCATAGCTCTAGGTAAAACAAGGTCACTATTTCTTTGTTTTATGTTTGCAGGTAGGTTTTGTTTGTGTACAGGACCTTTACGTCTATGAGTTAATTTTATTATCAAATCACTAGCAAGCTCAGTGAATGCAAAGAATGTTTATGAAATCAAAAGCCAGAAATTCTGGTTGTGCTAAACTTCAGAAATTATTTTATTGTAGCTCTATGGAATAAAAACTCCCTATTATTTACTGTTCTTGAACAGGTTTCAGAGTGGTAGCAGTGTTAGTCTGTATCAGCAAAAAGAACAAGGAGTACTTGTGGCACCTTAGAGACTAACAAATGTATTTGAGCATAAGCTTTGTTTATTTATTTACTTATGTTCAAATACATTTGTTAGTCTCTAAGGTGCCACAAGTATTCCTCGTTCTTTTTGTTCTAGAACAAGATGTGTGAAATATTGCCATAGTTCAGTGATCATCTAGAAATATAGAATGCTACTTGTAAGTCAGTTGATTTTTTTAGCACTAGCAAAGTTTCTTTTAGTAGAAGTTCAAGGTCCCTCAACTTTTGAAAAACCAGTCTCCAAAATATAACTCAAAGCATTGGATCAAACTCTGCCATTGTTTACCTGCATGCAAATCCACTGACTTCTGTGGAGTTACATGTGTGTAAATGGAGAACAGAATTTGATTTGTTGTCTTGGAATTTCTGCAAGTACTGTGTAATAATGGGGAAATGTGTGTACAGTCTTTAAAATTATTTAAAATTAGACGTTTATTCATTAGCATTTCTAATATACCTAATGGCAATGTAATTAATATTTGTATGTATATTTAGATAGTGAACACTAATTCTGGCTTTTGACATATCTGTGACATTTTTCAGAGGCCAGTCTTTAGATTGCCATATTGCTCTCCCCTTTCTAGCTTAGTGATAGATTGTATTAGATGGAGACACAACAAGCTGTTCAACCATTTTGTTCAGGAAGGGCCTGGTCCTGATCTGTTTGAGGTCAGTAGGAATTTGTCATTAACTCCTACAGAGCAACTATTTCCTGCTGTGGTCCAGTTGGACTGACCCAAGTTATGTTACTGAGCATAGTCACCTGAGGAGTTCTCCATGTATTTAAACATTTCTGGCATCCTTGTGCTGTTAAAACTGGATCACTTAATATGCCCTCCTGTGCTGTTTCTTCTTGTTGCTGTAACATGAAGTCATGATAATGATGATGCTATTGGAGTGATTCTCAGTGCCAGTCTTTTCACTTTGGGAACTGACTTGACCTGACATTTTATTTTTACACTGTCTCATAAAAACAACAGTTTTGAGAGAGGAGAGGCTTTTTAAAGCATGAGCCTGATGGAAAATGCATGGACGCATGTGAACATTTTCAATCAACAGGATAGGGGTAGGGAAGCTGGACCTAATACAGCACTCCGGCAGGGGAAGTAGGGATGCTGGGGGTATGGCAGCACCCCCCTAACTTGAAATATTTTCCATCATACACAGGGTTTACAGTTTTGTTCAATGGCTTTCAGCACCCCCACTATACAAATTGTTCCAACGCCAGTGCACTCCAGCTTAAAGCAGCGCCAAACCTCGATCTAGATCCAAATTTTGTGAATGGTCCATCTTTGTAATGAGATTAATGAAAACTTCAAATACATATCCTCCCTCTTGTAAAATTTGGAGTATTCAAATCTACATTTGTGTGACTTGAATCCTTCTCTCTCTTCTATGTGTATGTGTGTGTGTATATATAAAAATATGCACACAGAGAGAGAATGCCATAAGAAGCAGGACCTGGAATGGTGGTTGGGTTTGGGGTTCTTTGTTTGTTTTTTCTCTGTATAGAACTTAAAAACACATGAATAACTATTTCAATTGTGTAAGTTATCACTTGATGGACCAGATCATGCTCCCATGGAAGTCAGTGACAAAACTCCAATTGACTTCACTGGGGCCAGCATTTGTATCCTAGAGTTTGATTGACAGCTGTGCCATTCAACATTATGATAGCTTGGTTTCCTTCAAAGCCTTTTTCTATTATGTGCATTGTGATCACTGGGAGGTAGGAAAATGTTCTGAGGATTTTGAAAAAGAAACACATTTGCAAGGGTTTTATTTTCAGCACCAGCATAATTAATATTCAAGTTCAATATGACAAAATGGTGCTAAAGAAACAGGCATCTTGAGTTTTACTTCTCACTTTCTCGGTCATCTGAGTAGATCTGGTCAAAAATTTAATTGAAACTTTTTCAATTAAAAAATTGGTTTTCTAATAAACAATTTTTTTGCAAAAAGTGTCTGCTTCCATTGAAAATTTAACCTTTTTATGAAAAACCTGAACACCCTGAAAAACACAAAGTTTTCAATTTGGAACCATAATCTAAACACCACATTTCAGCTCAGTTCTCACTAAAATCTGTCCCCCTGAGCTCCCACGGTGCATCATAGGAGTAGTAGTTCGGGTACCTCATGCCCACAATCTTCTTTATGGGCTGGACTCTATGCCCAAACTACATGTCCCATGGTGCACCATGGCTATGGGACTCTTATGGTGCATCTCAATGGTTCAGCAAGAGGGGAGATTATGGGCCTCATGTAAGAGTCCAACCAGGGATCCCAGCTCACTGGGGATAATGGCATGGCACAAGGCATGCAAACTACAATTCCCAAGAGCCACGACTGCAGCTCAAGCAGACATGGCTTAATATCTAACTAATCCAGAATGAAACAATTCAATTAAGATGTTGGCCACAAATATTTGGTTTTTCTTTCTTTTTTCTTTCTTCATCAAAAAGATGATTTTTCCATGGCATGTAGTACAACTCTCCCAAGTTGCTTTTACTGTGGCTGTGGTTCAGTTTCACATGAGTGGGTTCAGGGTTAAATATTGTAGCTCTCTAGCTGAGGGTCTAGCATGTCTTAGAAAGTCATTTACCATTCAAAGCAGTGGCTCTAATATATATTTTAAGGAGTGACTTGTCCAGAAAAGGGGATTTTGACTGCTAGGATGGAATGGCAGTCTACATTTCATTCTTTTTTGTATGAGGATAACTATTTTGTTCTAAACTGTGAGCAGTTGAAAGTGTTGTCTTTGTTGTATAATAAGCAGCAAATTGTTTAAAAGAGTAGCTTAAATCTGAGTTCTCTGGTATTGTTTTCCTTGCATTTCTTTAACTACAGTAAATCCAGGCAGATGACATCCTGATTTCTTATGATTTACAGTTGTTCTGTTCTTTCACCGTAAATCTTGGAAAAGCCTCTTGATCTTACCTTATGAAGTTGTCAGCAGCAACTCCATAGTTAAGGATTGCATTTAGTTTTCAAAGTTGGGGTTTCAGTCTGTTTGTCATTGATTAAAGCAAATATTTGCCATAATCAAATTTAACACACCTGCTGTTAGAGCGCAGTTGTATATTTGTGGAACATTACAAATAAACACTTGGGACAATTTAAGATTTTGAAGGAATTTTAAAATAATTCCCTTTTAAAGAATAAGGACTGGTCTCTAACATGCTTTTATATCCCTGTAGCTTACAGTTGCCTTATTTTTAACACTTGTATGTTTAACACGCAGAAGTTAATTTAAAAAAATGAAAACAAAAATAATTATAATTCTTCATCACTATTATGATTTTTATGCCATCGAAACAAATGGATAACATTTTCACCATGGTAGCCAACATATTAAAAAATGTAGCTATTAAAAGCCAACATAGAAAATGTTAGAGCAGACCCTTTTGAACAAGGAAAACTGGATATCAGTAGGTTTGTGCAGAAAGACCCTGATCCTGCATCGTTAACATCAATGGGAGCTTTGCCCCTGACGTCAATGACTGGAAGATCAAGCCATGTATATTCTCTAAATGATGTGACTCCTGCAAATGCTGGACTTCAGCATGGACAAATTCATATATATACTGAATTGTGATGTTCTCTCCTAATTTATGTTGCCCCTCTTGTAAACTATGTCTCTGGTTCCTGGTCCCCATTCCCAGCTAATTCACTACAAAACTTGCTATTACATTTTCCCTGAAACACAATCCTCACTTTTTTAATTTTCTCAAACCAACATGCCAGAGCAGACTCCAGATGCATCCTTCATCTTGCACACCTCATAAAAACAATCTTCCGGCTGGGTCTCAGGGCCAGGGGTATTCCTAAACTCTGCAGAGAGGGGAAAGTCACTGAGGAGGAGCAAAGGATCTTGCTTTTATTAGCTTCCCATACCAGGAAGAACCACTATGTAGGGACTGGGAGCATTGCAGGGAGAACCAGACACTCCACAGGACAGGGAATTCCAGGAGGCATAGATAACTCTGGGAAACTCCTACATTTAAAAAAAATTACTATATAAAACACATTGTTAATGCTAAGCTAAGGATGTTACGTAACATGAACGTTAAAGTGTATGTACAGTCACCACGGAACATTATAGTTAAGAAAGCATTTGAATGCATGGAAAGGAAAAATTATAGGAAGATCAGATATCTGACTGTCTTTTAAATAAATATAAAAGGGAAAATATTATATTACACATTGAACAAAACCTTATTGTAAAGCTAATGAGTTGGATTTTGGGGGGGAGGGGGGTTCTGTTTCTAATAGAAGGATTGAAATGCAGAGAAAAACCTGCAATTATAAACAAATTATTCTTGCAATTCTATACTGTAGCTCAGTAGAAGATTCTGACACCTTTCATGAACATCAAACACATGCAAAAATGTAATAATAATAAAGTGTCCTGTTAAAATTAGTTTCTTGCCTAACCATCAGCAGTAATTTGACTCCAGTTCAATCAATCATTTTGGCATCATCACTTCCCTCCTTCCTCTGTGTACAGCCCCATGTTAAAAAACTCTGTAGATGAAAATGAAGTCAAAAACTAATGCATTTTGCTCACCTAAGGCCCTATAATTCCCTGGAGTGTCAGACATGGAGGAAGTAGAAAACAGTGCTAAATGCCCCGGAAATGCCAAAAGAGAGAAAGCGATAGTCCTGCAGCATCCTGTCTGGGAGCTCAGGGAAGGCTGTCTATGCCATGGCTATTCAGCTGGATCTCCACAAGGCTTGGGACAGGGAAAAGAGTGAGGGGTGGGGGTGCAGCTGAGCACCAAGGAGGTGCAGTGTAGAATAGTGCCAAAGAAACTGGCTATCTTCCCTAAAATTGGCAGTGGAATTGCTGAGTAATATAATGCTGATGAGGGAGCCGTAGGGTGACCAGACAGCAAGTGTGAAAAATTGGGACAGAGAGTGGTGGGTAATAGGAGCCTATATAAGAAAAAGACCCAAAAATCAGGACTGTCCCTATAAAATTGGGACATCTGGTCACCCTAGAGCCATGCTGCATTGTGGGAAAGAGGACCTAATGCAGAAGGTAACCATTCAGATAACCCCAGCTTTCTTTACATATCTCAATATCTGCAGGGATATCCCTGCTGATATAAAGGTGTCCCTAGGTGAAGAGGGCCACACCCTCAGACCCCTGCAGTCAAATCCTATGATGTAGCATTCCCTACACACAATGCAGCAATCTGCAGGAAATTCTCTGAGCTGAAACTCATGGATTTCCTGGCCTTTATACAAGTTTTTGCATGCTAGCCACAATATTATTGATTCTTCTGTTCCATTTTCCAGCTTCCTTCTCCTGTTCTGTCCCTCCACTTCCCTTTCTCAATGGTTCCTCTCCTCTTTTTAATCTACTCCTTTTCCCCTTCTGTTTTGGTTTTATTTGTTCTTCTAGGCTGTTTTTGTTTATTTTTTTTATTTTAAACTGAAAATGTGTACTTTTGTTTTATAAGCCATGGCAGCATTCTCTTCTTGCTCTGTGTTTTCTTCACTCTCTTCTTGTGCTATCTCTGACCTCTCATTCCTTTTATGTTATTTTTCTATCCTCCTGCTCAATTTATTCTTTGTATGCATGGTTTATTTGCATCCCCACTTCCTTCCTCGCCTTCCTTCTACTTGAATAAAGTGACCCACTGGGCAGGTATGTGGGGTTTTTTTTAAAAGTGACCTACTCAAAAATATACCTGCCTTGAGACACTGAATAAGTAGGGAATTTGAGCCTTGTAATGTAAAATACTATTAAGAATGCTGGAAATGCGAAGCACAGGTTACTGTGGACCTTTAACTTGAGTATGGGAGTGGGCACTGTGAAATACCTACAAGATAACATCACTGCATCAATAGAATTAAACTGACCATATAACTGACCACATAAACTGACCATAACTGACCATAAACTGACCACATAAACACTCCCAGGAATACCTCTCCTGTTTTTTTCAATCATCAAGCTATTTTCCTAAAAGTAAATGTTTAATATATTTTTGAGTTTGTACCATCATATTTTTATTGCACTTTAGCATTGTTAGTTGTTCATTAACTTCTACAGCAGTTGGTTTACAGGTTTTGAGATTTTTGACAAAATGTACGGCACATTTACACTTTTTAATTAGTTAATTATTCTTCAATATTATCACTCTAGGTTTAAAACTGTAGAATTCTAAGGAGTCAGAAACCTCCAGGCTTATTTACACAAGTTACTTCTGTGTTAAGAGAGAGAGTAGACACAGACACAGGATTAATAAACTATCTTCGTTTGCTTTTAATTACCTTGTGTACTGTGCAGAGAGAATGTGGTATTTTAACAAAAATGGATATCAAGTGGCAAAAAAAGAAAAAAATGTTTATTCCTAAACTGAAAGGGCTTCTTAGGAACAACTTTATGAAATTGTCAGCAAACACAAAATCTTGGCCCTTTCCAGCTCCACTCAGGTTGTAACTTCTCCTGTTAACTCCTCCATGCCCACTTCCAGAACCTCTGACTCCTAAGCTACTTCTCTAAGAATCACGCTGCTTTCAGTGTTTGCTTCTGGACATGCTTCCACGTGTACAAAGGACCAGGATAGGAACCATGATCTAGAGCGGGGTGGGCAAACTATGGCCCACAAGCCAAATCCAGCCCACCAGCCATTTTAATCTGGCCCTCGAGCTCCCGCTTGGGATGGGAGTCTGGGGCTTGCTCTGCTCTGGGGCTCCAGCTGGGGAGGGGGTCAGGGGCCGCTCTATGCAGCTCCTGGAAGCAGCGGCATGGTCCCCCTCTGGCTCCTATGCATAGGGGCAGCTAGGGGCCTCCATTCTGCATGCTGCCCCCACCCCAAGCACCGCCCCCACAGCTCCCATTGGCTGGGAACCACAGACAATTCATGCTCATCCAAGTGAAGCACTTTTCCATAAGTGGGAACCACAACCAATGGGCACTGCAGGGGCGGTCCCTGTGGATGGTGCAGCGTTCAGAGCCACCTGGCCGCACCTCCGCGTAGGATCCGGAGAAGGGACATGCCACTGCTTCCGGGAGCCGCTTGAGGTAAGCACTGCCCGGAGCCTGCACCCCTGAGCCTCTCACCTTGCCCCAACGCCCTGGTCCAGCCCTGATCCCCCTCCCTCCCTCCAAACCCCTCGGTCCCAGGCTGGAGCACCCTCCTGCACCCCAAACTCCTCATGCCCAGCCCCACCCCAGCCTGGAGCCCCCTCCCACACCCTGAACTCCTCATTTCTGGCCCCACTCTGGAGCCCACACCCCTAACCAGAGCCCTCACCCCCTCCTACACCCCAACCCCAATTTTGTGAGCATTCATGACCTGCCATACAATTTCTATTCCCAGATGGGGCCCTTGGGCCAAAAAGTTTGCCCACCCCTGATCTAGAGGTTAGAGGATGGATCTGGAAATCAGTTAATTCTTGATTCTATAACCTGCTTTGTCAATGAATCACTGTGTGACCTTGTGTAAGTTACCTAACAACCTCTGTGTCTGTTTCTTCTATATAACATAAGAATAAGAATATACATACTTCACAGTAAAGTTAAGAATCTTAATTAATGTTTGTAGGGCACTTTGAAATCATTGGATAAAAGATGCTGTTGAAATGTTTTGTTCTCCAGAAATACCTGTGCTGTAAAAAAATTCCCACTCTGTGTGATGATCATGCAATGTGACAAGTTGGATTTGGTTTAGCCTATAGTTCTATGTTGTAGAACACACCCCAGCAGTAGGAGCAAGGCAACCTGCACAGTTTCCAGAGCCTGTAACTGCCTCTCTTTAGTTGCTTTTTCATCTGTGGAGGAGATCAGAAGCTGCAGATATCTGCTCATGCAGCTTGTTTCCTGTTTGCATAGCTACCGCTGAGCACCATTTTTTCTGGGCTAAAGAAGTGCCATGTATGTGTTACAGTGACATTCCTGAAATGAGTGGAAAAGTTATTGTATTTTTTAATTTGTACTCAATTTGGGCTGTGCTTATGCAACATCTTGAGGCTTTGATTCATTCCTACAAGTATTACCAGCAGTATTGTACTGGTTTTGGTTTAGTTGTTTGTTTGTTGTAGCTCCCTCTGTTTTGTTGTGGAGTTGTGTAGAAGCCAACCCTTCCCGTTCCCTTCCCCCTTGCCCCCCCCCAAAAAAAAACAATTTCAAACATTGCCTGAGTACAAATTGAAAATATCTGCCACAAACTAATAAAATGGGTGGAGTTAAGCTTCACTGCCTGGTTGGCGTCCCATGACATTTTAAGTAAATCCCAGCTTTAAGATAGTAAACAAGGACTTCAAGGAGAAATCCTTGAGGAGAGAGATGTTGGCGATGAGTGTCTCACAACATATGATCACTGAGAACCAAGAAACCTTTCTCCATCCCATCTTGGGGAGTGTTTTACCAGTTGGCCTGGCTTCCTTGTTCTGTTTAGTTTTCCTAGCTTCATAGGAAACTGCAAGGAAATTGTGCAAATTTAAGTGGAGAAAATTCAGGACCTGAATGGATTACTTGATTTCTCCTGTGCAAAAACTGCTTGATTACTTTCTGCAGCTGTCGGTTAGATTATAGACAGTGTCTCTTATGGAGTTGTTTTGGCCTTTCATGTGTTTGGTGAAAGGAAGTTAATCTGCGTGGTTCAGATTTTTGAATAGCTTATTTCTTCGAAAATCTTCCATCTTCCTAATATCATGAGATAGCTATGTTGGTCTCACAAAATTGATGAGATCTCCTTTTGAACCTCACCATAACTGTGAGGTGGAATTTCTCACATGGTTAATTTTATTCTTTGTGGCAGCAACTGCAGCTCACAGGGGAAATGATCATAAGGCTTTAGGGACTCTAATCTATTTTACATAAAGTCCCACAAGGACAAGGTGATGTTACTGACTCTCCCTAGATTCCAGCCAAATATGGCATTGGAAATACACCATAATTGCTCAGTTACTCTGCCAATATTCTTCCCAATATTCATGCTCATCCAAGTGAAGCACTTTTCCATAAGTCTGATAGTACTGTTTCATACTTTTTTGTTTTGTAGAGCAGGCAAAGTCCCAATGAGTGTCCACTTGTCTTTTTGCTTCATTTGATACAATTACACGTGGGACAATCCATGTCAAAAAGAAATATGTCCAAATGGCTTTCTGAACTCCATGGCTCATTATTATGCTTTGGCAGGCCGACAGTACAACTCCAAAGTCACTTTAAGCCATATTTAGTAGGAGGCAAATTGCAACTATCACCGCCTCCAGCTGGTTCCTATCCAAGAGAGTTGTAAGGCAGCCACATGGAGCTCTGTGCATACATTTATGCAACAATATGACTTGGACTCAGCATCATGACCATAGTGCAAGATGGTATTACAGAACCTGTGTCCAAGTCAGGAATAGTCCAATTCTCCCAGCACCTTGCTTCAAATTTGTATTTCCCATTAAAATGGTTCTATTGCTACTTACGTACTCACAATGATTTCCCTTTGTACATCTTATATCAGTATTTTTCAAAGACATCTTTGGAGCTTTTTAATATCCACTGAGTGGTCATTTATTACACCAGGTATCTTTTCAAGAAAAAGTTAATTACTCTGCTTTTATTCTTGTTCTCTGAAGATATATAATTACATTGGATTACTATTCACTCTGACACATTTCTTCAGAGTGGGAGAGAAGATTTTTTTCTCCTATCCCATCTTGTCTTTCTATTTTGTCCTGTTTATTTCAGAGGGGACTAATGGTAGGCAATTACAAGCTATTAAAAGTCTATACAGGCAAATTTACATTTCCTGTTAGTTGTCGATCTACTTATTTAAAACTTAGAAGTCAAATCCTAGCTATCGTATCCAACAGGTTATCGTAAGTCCAAATGGCTTTCTGAACTCCAAAGCTCCAATGTTTCCTTGTGGCACCTAAAAATCTGCAGAGGCTAAGTACTACAAACAAGTAAATTTTATTTTTGTTCCCTGATGGGCTAGTTCCTCCTTTTCTGTGACTGTGGCTGTACAAAAGAAAAGTACTTTAATTTACAATGCAGTCCTACTCTGAAAAATGATTATGAAAAACTATTATCTGTATTATGATGATGATGACCACCTTACTTACCACAGCTGCTCCCTGTGTGTATTGAGAATAATAGCTGATTATTTTTCTGACCAAAGAAGTGTGCACGACTTTTTATTCCTGCAAAGCCAGCACAACTATTGAAGAGTGAGCTTGGATTCTGTTGTGATTCATGCATTCTCAATGGAAATCATAACCAAATATTTTCAAACTTGGGTGCCAAAGTTATTGCCTATGTTCTAACGGTAAAGACAAATTCTGCCCTCATTTACACTTGTGTAACCCCATAGTCTTCAGTGGAGATGCACATGTGTAACTGACAGTAGATTTTGGCCTGAATAACCCTTATGACAAACGATACATGAGCCAGAAAATGCCTCTTCCCCCACCCACCCCCTCATCTATCAGATTCAAAGTTGCATTTTGAGGGAGAAAAATCATCTAATTACTAGAAAACTGAGATAAATTGTTAAAGATGTTAATCGGCAAGAAAAGAAACATGGCACCTCAGGATGCCATTTTTGAAGAGTAACCATATAGCATAAGTCAGTTTTTCAGTGTGTACGCGCCTTCTTAAAGACAAGGATATGTTTAATAACTTAATTGCTTGCTAGTTTAGCAAACTTGTTTTGCATTTGGAATTATCTATAATGGCCTTAGCTCTTTTTTGGAAGATTTTTTCCCCATCTTGTATATAACTTACTTTATTTCATACATAACTTTTTTTGCCACAGTTCACATAAGCAGTTTCAGCTGGTATGATAGTCTTTAGATCCAGTCCTAAATTTTTCGAGTACTATTACTGTAAGCCAGTTGTTCTCAACCAGGGGCACACATACCCCTGGGGTTACACAGAGGTCTTCCAGGGGGTACATCAGCTCATCTAGATGTTTGCCTAATTTTACAACAGGTTACATAAAAAGCATTAGTGAAGTCAGAACAAACTAAAATTTCATACAGACAATGACTTGTTTATACTCTTCTATATACTGTACACTGAAATGTAAATATAATATTTATATTCCAATTGCTTTATGTTATAATTATATGGTAAAAATGAGAAAGTAAGCAATTTTACAGTACTTGTGAGTTGCGATACTTTTGTATTTTTATGTGTGACTTTGTAAGCAAGTAGTTTTGAAGTGAAGTGAAACTTGGGAGTATGCAAGACAAATCAAACTCCTAAAATGGGTACAGTAGTCTGGAGAGGTTGAGAGCCACTGCTGTAAGCTGTTAAACAGGTGTCAATAGTCCACTTGTAGGATGGTAGCATTTCTGTGGTTTGTATATCGTTTGTTTGTGTATAGTTTCTGAGGAACATTGAAATAATTTAGGATAAAATGTAAGTTGGTAATATCATTATATTACAGTATACTTTTTTTGCTTTGTACCTATTTCTTAGTTCAACTGCATCAGTTAGCTGTTTAAGTTCAGTAATTAAAACAAAAGATAGTATTGTGCCAAGTACTGCGATGATGATTCAAAATATTTGAATAATAAGTATTGAACAAAAGAAATAAATAGGGGTAACACTGTATAACTTTCCCCTTTAGTCCCAGGGCAACCGCTGAACTTCAAAGCAGAACCTGAATCTGAAACAAGCATATTACTTTCTTGGACCCCTCCCCGCTCTGACACTATTTCCAGCTATGAACTGGTTTACAAAGATGGGGACCAGGGTGAAGAGGTAAATGAACATTTACTCACCTTTTTTTTTTAATGGAATAAGACATGAAAGGCTGCAATGGTTTAGAAGTACAAGCTTAACTGATTTCCTGTTATATGAGAATATTGACATTAAATGGTTTGTCTGGCTATGCCGAAAGAATGACAGGAGACATTAGATATGGGTTTAATCAGGCCGCAACTTTATTATTAGATGTCTTGGACTAACCCAGCAGATAAAATGTGCAGTGCAGGTGAAAACCCCCACAATTCGCGGGCGGGGGGGAGAGGTGAGTGCTTTTTTTAGCGTCCCCTCCCATCCCCCTTTCCGTTTATGTCCATCCAGCAGATCCACTGCTGGGACCCTCCAATTCCAGCTAATTCTGGGGGGAGCTTAAACCAGCTCCCTCTAGCAATTCCCTTGCCGAGACCTTACCGACCACCCCCAGCCCCCTCGTAGGAGGGGTTAAGGTGGACTATAATGATGGGGAGGTTGGCTCCCTGCTCTGCCAATCAGAGGAGTCCCGAACTTCTCCTGGCTTGCTCAATTACCAAGCACCTCTCATTATTTCCTTTTCCAAGCCATTTATTCGTTCTTTTGTGCCTTAATTTATGGAGTACCTGCACTGAACATCCGCTGTACACTTAAATAAAGAGTTGTGACATATGGCCTACTGCCCGTCATGCAATGCATGAACAGAGCCCACCTGAACCTGCTGTGAGGAAGGCGAAACCCCCCCACCGCACCTGGCCAATATGGTGGTAAGGGAAAAATTCCTTCCCAGTCCCCCTTACCGGGGCAGCTAGCATAATGCCCACAGCAGATATAGCTAAACACCAGGCATATTTCTGACCTAAATAGGGAGGGAAGTTGGGTGCTAACCAGCTTGTTCCGAGTGAATGAGGGGAGGCGCCAGGCCCAGCTGACCTTTTTAAACCCCTCATTCCTAGGTGGTGATTCATCCACCACGCTGACTGTTTTTCCAGCAGTTTTACATCTCCCCTCCTCCCCCAAGCCAGAAAGCATTGTCCTCTTCTCCCGGCCAGCCAGACAACACCCCCCCCCCCCCCCCACACACACACAACACACTTAAAGTGCAGAGTGGTGATTGTTAAACAGAACAACCAGCTTGATGGCAGATTCTGAGCACTGTTACCAGCAGGCTCTGTGGCTACTAGCCAAGGGAAGCTTTATGGGTGTTCATGGAAAGGCAAGCATGGAGGTTGCTCCTAGTTCCAAAGGGGTAATGCTAGTTGGGGCTGTCCAACACTGTACTGCCTCCAGGGCATGGAGTTGACAGGCTTTGCCTGGCTCTTAGGAATGACACAGGGAGAAATCCCAGCCCCATTGCAGTTAATGGGGCCAGGATTTCACCCATAATGAATAGTTGTTTCTGTTAGTCAATTAATGAGAATCTTTTAAAACATGGTAATTGGTACTTTTCAGTGTGCTTCATGAAGAAAATACATTATTTCTAATCATAAGATGCCTTTTTTAGATGTTGTTTGCTCTTCATAAACAATTAGCATTTTAAATGTTTCTTTGGCTACACTAAATCATTCTTTTTTAAAAATAAAGTCTCTTCTTATTTTTTCTGTTCAATTGTATAAAGCTGATTTCCAATGCAAAGAATGAGAGTGGTGAGCTCAGGAGACAGCGGGAGAGTGCTAGACATGTCAGTGCCCTCCTGCGTCACTATCTTGTTGCTGTTTTGGGAATACAGCAAAAGCTGGTTACTGCTACTTCACTGAGTTTAGGTTTATAGAAGTTCTTCACATGTACTGAAGACATGTAAGCACACACTGAGCAACTAAAAAGACTGCTAAGAGGAGAGTTCCCAGATCTATCTTTTAATTCCATATGAGATATATGCCCCTACCTAAACTTGCACTACATCCTGATCATAGGTCCTTGATAATATTTATAGCTTTAGAAGAATTTGCTTCTTAAGATTTTGAATGCAAATCTAACTACAGGCTAGCCTTAACTCCAAGATCACCCATCCCACAAAAGTCCAATTTCACTGGAGTGATAAGTACATGTAGATAAGTAGATGAGGCTCTATTCATCTGTCAGTGTCCAAATATTCTTTTAAAATTAGAACACAATTATTTAACTCCTTTTAAACTGTCAAACAAAATTTCTCCCTAGCAGCTTGATACATTGAACTGCTTATTTTAAAAATTAATTTTTCATTATTTATTTATGGTAGATAATAGATTCACTTTCCTTTCATTGTTTGGTTCAGATTGCTTTGTTTAAAATGCTACGTTCACATTTTTAAAAGAAGTTTTAAACAAATTAATCCCATTGATGATGATGTTGTCAGTGTCTCAGAGGGGCTCTTCTCCTTAGACAACATTCTGAATAAGTATCTTTGGATATTTATCAATACGTCCAGTTCTCTTATTGCTTACCTTTAGCAACGTGTTTCTGTTGAGCCGACTACATCTTACCGCCTGCAAAGCCTGAAGCCAAACAGCTTGTACTACTTCCGTCTGGCTGCACGCTCTCCACAAGGCCTGGGTGCTTCAACTGCAGAAATCTCAGCGAGAACCATGCAGTCAAGTAGGTGTCTCTCCTTGCTTGCTTTATTCTGCTCCTTCTATCTACTGAGCAGACACAGCCAGATAAGCCAGTAAGACAGCAATAGAGAGCAAGAGTCTCAGTAACACAACAGCAAGACAGTGCTTAAGTTATATATTTATAATAGATAGGCTTAGGAGAATTGTTTTTGAATTATTATTGGCTTTTGCATATCCTTAGGAGAAGAAGCAGAACATCTTCAGAACGTCTAAAGAGACAACACTATGATGATATCTGTATAGCTTCTAGGTGCACCACGAGGCATACTAATGATCCTCTATGCATGGCATGCCTCCTATATAGTCCTGGAGCCTTAAAATTCCACTGGTCCAACCTGGTCATTTCCTCCTCCACAGTGTGAATTCCATAAAATTCCTTTTATCCAGACACTCCCTTCCTACAGAACATGTACATTTGAAGGCTCCAGGACTGTATGCACTAACAGGCATGCTGATAACTATGGTTATTCTTTCTAAGTTTTGCCTAATGTTTTTTTTGACCAATCTTTGGAAGGTGGGCACCTGAGTTTTAGAAGTAATTTTGACACACACAAGAAAATGACATTCTATTGGCTGTTCATGTAAATAATATGAGTAATTTATAGCGCTTATCTGAAAAAAAAAACCTGACGGGAATTCATATAGGAATTTAAAAACATGTAAATTAAAACTTAACTAAAGGGATCTTCTTCAGGTACTGAATAATTGTATCCCAAAGAGTTGATATAATCAGCTGAAATTTACTTTGTGTAATTCTTTAGCTTTACTGCTCCATTTTCAAACTTTATGCCATCATGTATTTAAATTTTCTATAGGCTGATTGGTTCATTACTTTTAGTGAAGTAAGGTTATTTAAACGAATACTGCAAAGCCTCATTGAAATTCTGGTTTGAGTCAGTCAGCTCGAGCTATTGTATTTATACTGTCATGCTTTGCTAGTGTTTGATGAGATATTAGTAACAATTAAGGTACCTGAAGAACTGTTGCTCTAGAGTTTGAGTGTTGTGAGTAATGTGAACTTCCTGAGGCATGTCTGTGGCATTTTAAATAAACACAAAGGATCCAATTATGCTGTCATTTGTGCAACCCTTATCTAAGAATCAAGCATAAGGTCGTGGGACACTGTCATTTTAATTATGCAAAATCAGTATTTTGATATAGAAGATTTCCATTTCCTGGTTATGTAAGAATAAAGGAAATGGGACAGGGCCAGCATGATGACATTACACTGTGTGTAGCCTTTTTTATTTTACATATTCAGATAATACATGAAAACATGCAAAGGTTATATATGAAAAGAAAGTAGTCAGACTTTTGTAAGAGATCCCATTGAAATCAATCACAAACTTCCAATTTACGTCCATGGTATATGATTAGACCTAATAGATTTGCTTACTAGATTGCAGATGGTGTAAAAATCATCTTGCAAAATAAAGGAGAAATTGCATTTTAAAAAACAATTACACAAGATAGAATGGTTTGCATTTATTGTAATATAATGATTTTAAAAAATTAGAAATCTCTCATGGATACAGCAGAAATATTCTCTAGAGTTTTTTGTAACCTTCATTCTTGGCTTCAGAGAAAGCTGCTACAGGGATATCTGTCTGTCAGTATGATATCCTGAAGGAGTCTTTTCACTTCCTTTTATACTTCCTGCACAGATTCATGCTTTGTAGCGTAATGACCAGAATATCCTGTGTAGTTGATTTATACCTTGATCATTGACATTTTTTTTAAATAAAAAAGCTAATCTATCCCTTCAACTCCTCCAGATGCTGGTACATTCTCACTTATTTTCCCCCAAGAAGGGTAGAATGCCACACTGAGGAACATCAATTGATCCACACAGAAGATCTGTGAGGAACCAAAAGACACATGTGTAACTGCAGTAGGTCACAGCAGGGCCCTATAACTCTTCAGCTTCTTTAATTATCTTTGATATGCCAAGAAGTAGTACCAAAAATCCATTTGTTTTTCCTTTAAGGATATGGGGGAGAAACTAGATTTCACACACACACAATCACACAAACAAAAGGGGCAAGCACTTTAGCTGTCTTCTTAATACGAGCTATATTTGATCTAAATGATGGGTGCTCATGTGAAGTAAGATGCAGTATAAATTAGGAGCTTTATATCTTTGTGCTTTGTTTTGCTAGGGAAGTCTTTTAGTAAGATTTAATAGCTATTTTGCTGACAAAATGTGTGGAGGTGGTAGTTTATTGAAATTACCAAAAAAATAGCTGATAGGATTTAATTCGTCACTAGCAAAGGTGTCTCCAAGAGGAGTTAAAAAATATAACTGAGAGCTGATCTAGGGTAAGTACAAGGTACAGTCAGAATCAACAAGCCTGTCACTTTTTGTCCTGGTAGGTAAACCTTTGACTAAGATTTTCTTCATCTTCTATTGACTTTGCATGCTTTTACACTATGTTGGCTACAATAAATGTTTAAATAAATGCTTTCCATTTAAACATTATTTGTAGTTGACTTGATCTAGGCAGACTCAGTTGTAAAAAGAAAATTAAAAATATAATCTTTTTGTGGGGAGGAACAGGAGGGAAGTTTCAAAGGGGCTGGGAGTTTCTCAAGCAATTTCTAGCAATTATTGCAAGTTATCTGGAATATAGTGTAAGGGAAAAAAAACTATTTGATGAATGTAAGACTGACTGTACAGTATAGGTTACAATTTGGCAAGAAATACATACATAAAATAATCATTTAAAATGTCCTAACTTGCACTAATTGCAGACATTACAAGGATAGATGAATAGACATATAAAAGCATCACGTTTTGTTTTTATTTGAAGAAGAATTTTAATTGCAGGTACGTAATATTATTTTGAGGCTTCATTTTCATGTATTTCCCCCACATCCTTTTTCATCATTTAGTTGGTTTCTTCATTTTTAATTTCTTCACTTTAATAAGCCAAGGTGCATAAGATTATCTGATGTTTTGCTTTTTAAGTTTCTATGGGTTTTTTTTTTGTTTGGTTGCCCTTTTTATTTATTTTTATTTTTTCTTTTGTTCATGTTTTTTTTTCAACCACTCCTATCCTTTCACTCAAATCCTCCTCTAACCCACTACTGAAATTAGAGCCATCAGCTCCTCCTCAAGACATTAGTTGCACCAGCCCCAGCTCCACTAGCATTTTGGTAAGTTGGCAACCTCCACCGGTGGAAAAACAGAATGGCATTATCACAGAATATTCAATCAAGTACATTGGGATTGATGGGGAAGATGACAAGCCCCATGAAATTTTGGGAATTGCTTCGGACACTACCCAGTACCTTTTGGAACAGTTGGAAAAATGGACTGAATACCGGATCTCTGTAACTGCCCACACTGATGTCGGACCTGGCCCAGAGAGCTTATCATTATTGATTCGGACAGATGAAGATGGTATGTTGCCTCCACTACATCCGTTTGCACCTCTATGACTCTCTCTCGATCTGCTGTCTTTGTATAGGCTAACAGTATTCCTTTTTTCCCCCTGCTCCTCTTTTCCCCAAAATCGCTGTTACTGTCACCATTTGATTCTTTTAATCAAAGGTCTACCTTTGCTACGTCAGTTTTGAATTTTTCTTTAAACACAAAGTTTGTTTGTTTGTTTTTGAACAAATTGAAACTGCTACCCCTTGGAACCTACCCAGGTTGCTCTTTCTCCCCCTCCTCATCTATTAAAAAAATCACAGATCTCATGGGGGGAAATCTTTCTGCATTTTTCTTGACTTTTTTTTTTTAACTCTTCTGTCTGATGAGCTTATGTCTTTGATTTTTAAAAATGGCCTTCTTGTTCTTTGGTGCATTTAAAAAAAATCTTTTGGAAAACTGATGCTCTACATATTTTTATTTTAAATATCTAGGTTGTCAAATGTCTTCCATATCCGAATAGAACAGAAGATGTCCCAATTATCAACCAGCTTTTTGTTCCATTGCAAAAAACCCAAACCCAAACCCAAAACAAAAGGGAACTTTTTTTTGAAATCTTTTGGTTTTTTTTATTATTATTATTTCAATTACAGAATATCTCTTTGTACTTTAATGCTTTGAATCGCAAAGCATCTTCCTTGGCTTTTGTACATTTTTACATGTTTTTCTATTTCTCTAATACTCTTTTTTCTTCCATTTTTTGCATCAGTCATGTTTTTTGATCTTTTCACTGAAAGGTAGAGCAGATTGGTTGAGCATTTTCATTTGTTGAACAATTTGTATTCTTCAAAGAAAACATAGTGGGTCTGCCCTTAAAGAGAGAAAGAGAGAGAGAGAGAGAAAGAAAAAGACTCTGAATGGGTGGGACAGGTGCCTGTAATTCTGTTTTATCCAATGATGTTGTTCCAGTTCCTAGTGGTCCTCCTCGCAAAGTCGAGGTAGAGGCTGTCAACTCTACCTCTGTTAAAGTGTCATGGCGCTCACCTGTACCCAATAAGCAGCATGGTCAGATCCGAGGATACCAGGTTCATTATGTGAGGATGGAAAATGGCGAGCCAAAGGGTCAACCTATGCTGAAGGATGTCATGCTGGCTGATGCACAGGTAACTAGATTATTTTCTATTCTGTTTATAGGCTTCAGCAAAAATGCTGCATTTACAAAATACATATAAATAACTATCCGTATTTTTCCCCTCCACTTTGGCCTACAAGCTGACATGTTTTATTTCCATCTTAATAGGTTCTCCAGAATGGTTATGTTTACAGTTTCTTGTGCCAAATTCAGGCAGCCTGTGTATGCATACATAGGGGAAGAACCAGCTAAGTTTAGTGCAATTCTTTGTAACCATCTACAGGCTCCCCTAAACCCACAGACTTCATTATCTGCATCCTCTGGAAGAGTGCCAAAGAGCATCTGGGCAGGTCATAGTCAGTGCCTTTTAGCATGTGTGGTGTCTGATCCAGCCACCAGATATTTCACACAGATAACTCCTGTTCCTGGGTGGAATAATCTGTTCAATGTTTTAGCGTCGGAACCAGAAGTAGGCAGATTAGATCCCTGCTTTGGCACATTTAGTACTGCCTTGAAAGCATTAGTGTGTTCCCATCTCACCACTCTTATCAAACAAGGCTTGAATATTGTGTCATAGTTTTAGAACTCACTCATATATTTAAATTACACAATACATCATTCAAATCAATAATTATCAAGTAAAATAAGAAGTCTGTTTTAAAAATTTAAGGTTGCTTCTGGTGCAAAATGCATATGCTGAGAAAGTGGTTTGGTCTGTTTTACAGATCATGGCATATGACAGAGAAATCTCTGTTCTGGGGCATGTATTTGGTCACATCAAGATCAAAAGAACTTCTAATATTAGGATTCTAATGGTAGGGCTATACTTGTTCTTTGTGGATTTGGAGATTACCTGAATTATGCCACTGAGGTACATGCCTAAGGGAAAGCTATAAATATTTGCACACCTCTCACAGCCTGGGCTCATTTTGTATATGAGTAATGGGAAGTCATCAGATATTATCACCTTCATTGAAAGTAAAAAGTTAAATCTTAACCAGCTCTATGTTTCATGTTAGTAAATGATGGCAACTCTCCCACCCCCAGATTTAATAGATAACTTTGAAACTCGTTATATTCATTTTGTGGGGGACTGATTTCTTGTCCCTTCAATTTTGTTGACATGCCTATTTAAACAGTAATGTGCCAGCTCTCAAGAGATCCATTTTCTTGTTTTACATCTTTATGTATTTATTTATTTGGCAAAAAAATTGTGCTCTCACAGTTTAAAGAGAATGAACCATAAATGCCTGTGGTTTATTATAAATTTGCAATTATGAGTGTGGCTGGGGTCCTAGTGGGGAGCCAGCTGTGGTCACTCAATTAGGGTGAACTGCAAAAAATAGGACAGACAATCCCCATAAAGCTGGTGTATATTCCAATACTTAAATTTACCAAGCCAGCATAAAACAGCTTCTTTATTATCTTACTGGTTACTCAGAAGTCCAAATAACACAGTTCCCTTAAAGTGATCCAGCCTCAGGCCTCCATCCAGGTACCCACGTCAAATATGATGAACATTTCTGTAAATCTTATTTCATCATATAAAAGAAAAGGTTCTACCAATCCCAAAGGATCAGACACATTACCTCCCAGGTTAATGAATGTTTCAGATCTTACCCAAATACATGCCACAGCCAATTCTTATTAACTAAACTAAAATGTATTTAAAAAAAAGAGAGAGTATGGTTAAAAGATCATTATACATACAGACATGAGTTCAGTTAATTGAGATTCAGATTCATAATAGAGACGGTGAGCTTTGTAGTTGCAAAGAGTTCCTTTAAAATTCAGTTCATAGGTCATAGTCCAAATCTCATATTCAGTGCGTACCAGCATAACTGGGACCTGAGTCTTGCAACTCAGACTTCCCCTGATGAAGTCTAAGCAGATCTGAGATGACAGAATCAAGGCCCAAGGATCTTTTATACAATTTCATGTCCTCTTTAACAAGTTGGGATTTCCTCCGGGAACAAAAGGTAATTTGGATAACTTTGAAGGAGGTCCATCCACCAGTACTTAGCTATACAAATTAACATAAGGCCATTTGTTGTTCCTCCACAATTCACAGTATATTTCAAAGAGAGGTGAATACTGAGATATCCTGTGTTTACAATTCATTTAAATGCTAGGATCTTCTTTTGACCTCTGAATTATCAGAATACAGCATAGACAGGGACTGTTGATTACATTGTCCACCTACTCATACATACACAAATTTACACACATGTAAATACACAAAAACACAAACATTATCTCCCCACATGTCTTTTGAGGGTTATTTATTTTGCAGGATGTTTAACCCTTTCTAGCCATGCATCACAACGAGAAAGAAAACAATAATCCTCTGAGCTTCAATTCTCCCTTTCTCTTGCTCATATATCTGCTTTCAGGCTCTGTGTGGCCTTAGTTCTGATTCCATTTTAAATTGGAGAAGGTGGAGAGAGAGAGTGTATGCAATATTGGCACCAAAACACCATCCATGCCAAAGCCAAACTTGCTCATTTGTAGGTATCTTTAGTGTTTGGCTCTTAATTGCTAGTTCCCCCGTTGGCTCATTCTAACCCCCTCACATTTATTTCCCTGAATGTGTGTTCTCTTGGCATACGCAATGAAAAACCAAATGATGGTAACAGAGCTTCATTACTTCATTTCAAGTATGTATACATGTTTCAGTTATGAATCTAAATAGGGGCACTGATGTAATTGGGACAGGCTAAATTGAAATGAAAATGAATGTAGCCTTGTAACATATGATTAGAAAAACAGGCAGCCTTTCATTCTATATCAGTGGCGTTCATTAAATACAGTCATAAAATATTACTGAGCAATAATTGCATTCAGTACCAGGGAATATGTCGTTCTTTTACCCTTCAAGGAAAGAAAAGTTACAATTTTTGTACCACCCCCGGTAATAAATATGGAATTGAAAATGCCCAGCCTCATTTCATTAACCTGATTTCAAAGGCTATTTGATTTTGCCAGCCAGTTTTTGGAGATTTTTCTTTTTTGTTTTGTTCTTTTAATTTATTTTTACTAAGAACAACAAAATTTCCTCAACCAGGCTACAAACCTCTCTTCATTTCTCTTGTTTTTCTTTCCACCATTCTTTACTCTCAATCAGTGGGAATATGATGATACTGCTGAACATGTGAGTAGTTGTTGACTGGTCAGACAAAAAGTGTGTGTTGTTTTTTTTTGACCTCTTTCTGTTTTGTAAATGTTTTTGTTATTTGCATAAATGCATGAACTAACACATTATTGAAATTTTCCTCACTTTTTTTTTTCTTTGTTTTGTTCTGTGAGTTTGGCATGGTGCTGAAATGTACAACATTGTTTTGTGGTTTGATGGCTGTAACTAACTTTGCCTGGCAATGCAACCAAAGAATCCATGCTTTAAAAGAAGGTATTACAGAAAGAAAACCAAAACAGTTTGGATTTGCCTAGTAGTTAATCACCCCTTGAGGTTTTGTTGTATTCAGTATGTAGTGTGCTGCAGAAGTACAAGTTCATCTTTCTTTTTGTTTGAAACATGCATCTGTGTTGTGCACTTCCCAATCGAGCCAAGGAAGGCAAACATCCCACAGTATCTATGGCCTAAGTAACGTGTTTATTACATTCAAATTGCCTTTTTAAATGACACTACTGTATGCATTTATTTATACTTGCATACAGTAGAATACAATGTACTCCAAGTGAGGCTAGTGTGTTAATCATTATTTAAAAGAAAACTGTCATTTGTTTTGCTTTTATAGTTTTAAGTCATCACCATCATTTGTAATTGCCTTTTGAAAGACTGAAAGTGAAATGTCTTTGCAGGTGAATTTTCAGATTTGTTCTTTTTTATTGGAAACATTTCACCCATCCCTTCTCATTATTACCTAGAAATTTTGGTACTACTAACAAGTGACTGAAAATATATGGCCAGATTTTAATTTCATCTGTACAGTGTTCCTATCCTCATATTTTGAAAAATCCATTTACTGTGGACAGTTGGGCCCATAATTTTGCTGTTAACTTCTATGGTTGTTGCATTTGAAGATTACATGATTGCACATTTGCTATTTGTTCTTGACATCAAAGTGTGCCATTCCTTTCGCAATGCTTAAAATTAGCGTGAATCGATTCAGCCACACAGAATTGAGAAGGAGTGCGGGTTAGTGGTTACGACAGACAACTGGAAGCCATGATAACTGTGTGACTTTGGACAAAATAGACTTCTCTGTTCTTCAGTTTACCCATGAATCAGCAACAGACTAATAATGCTTATCTGCCTGATTGATGTATCAAGACAAAACTTTCTCTTGCTGCCTTTAGAGCAAGAACAAGTCTTTATTTCAGGTGGCCTCCGTGTGTATGTATATGTGTGAGTGAAAAGGTCTCTTTTTGTGTGTGTGTGTGTGTGTGTGTGTGTGTGTGCACGCATATACTACACCCTGTTCTTTGTATTGGTTGAGAATTGATCCCTTCTGTGGCTGGTGTGCTTTGCCTGAGAGCTTTGGGGTTTGCTCTAAAATGCTGATTGGGTGGTTCTTTGAGATTTTGAGTAGATAACAATTTGTAAAGCACTTTGTGATCCCTGGATGAACAGTGTTGTAACAAGTACAAGTTGTTGTGAAATTTATATGAAGGCAAATAGTGTTTCTGGTGGACTGTACTTAGTGTATTTTGAAATAGCTTTAAAAGTGTGGGTAAAACTGGAGCTCTCTGACTTATTGCTGGTGATTTCATACCTAAGTCAATAATGGCCAGTAAACTACTAGGTCAAACTGTGTTTCTTATTTTTCCACTTGCATTACTTTCACAATAGCGATAAGACTCTCCAGGCAATGCATTTCAGGATGATGATTACACTCATCACATCATTCGGTCTTTGGCCTAAGCCATATAAAACTACCTGAAGCATGCTACTTAGAAATACCCTGTCTGTTTTACTTTAAAAAGCTGAAACATACTGCATTACAGAGTGTCACACTCATGAAACATTCTTCTGATACGCTCCAATGTGTATCTTCATTACAGGTAGCACAAAAGCATATGCACTTTATGTGATATGTAGCAATTGACTAGATTATTCTGCACTTTCTTAGTAAGGAATGAATTTTTAATATGTGCTCTTGTTGTTTTATTTTATCTCAGGAAATGATCATTTCTGGACTACAGCCTGAAACTACATACTCCCTCACTGTGACAGCCTACACAACAAAAGGAGATGGAGCACGTAGCAAGCCCAAACTAGTGTCTACCACTGGTGCAGGTAATATTTGGATACCCCTTTATCGCTGAATTGGCAGTCTCTCAACTTGCAATACTTGTTTTGATACACCTGCCGTATGGAAACTGTCTCTAGTGCAAATGAAGGTGTTTGTAGGACACAGGGAGCGTTTGGTTAGTAAGCAGATGGAGCTTTCTTCATCTGAGCCAAAAAATGGAGCCAGTCCACATCCTAGTCCCTTCCTAAATTCATAATGTAGCAGAAAAATGCTGTTTTAACTATAAACCTACTGCTAGATAATCTCTCTCCTGCACCCCACAATATATTTTATAAGCAAGGGGAAAATCAGCAAGTGACAAAAGGAGGATTGTCCTGACAAATGCCAAAGAATCAGAGTAGACTGCAGGAAGCAGGAGCAAGAAATGTTCTGCCAAATGGACAGCACCCTCCTCTCCCCCCCCCCCACCAAAAAAAACCTTTGTGAGGAACCAGACATTTAAAATTTGAGTTCCCATAGTAAAGGAGAAAGGCAGTCTTATTTTTCTTACAAATGTTCATTTTCTTGGTTTTATAAAGTGGCCATAAAAACACTCCATACCTATCGTGATAAATCGTAACAGCCCTTTAATGCTATTATAAACTATTATAACAATAGTCTATGGATTACGTAACTGTGGAAAGTCAAACTATATATATGTTATAACTACCCAGACTGAGCTTTTCAAAGCAGTCTAGTGGGTTTAGAAACACAACTTCAATAATTTCAGTGGCAGATATAGCCATATCTCCTAGACTATTTAGGAAAATCTCAACTGTAGTGAATAGATTGATCATGTAGTTGCATTCCAGCTTCTGCAGTACCTTCCATTCATTACTCGTGACTAATATATGTTGGATATATTTTATCGAGCTCTACCTCTCCAATGAACTCTAGTAGTTCAGACAAAATACAATCCACATCTGGACCACTTCTGGTTCTGGTGTAAGTAAAAGCAAAACTTGATGCATAACGTTTTCCAAAACTCAGTTCACAGCTCTAATAAACACAGTAATTTCAATGATATTTTGATTAATGAAATTCATTCTAGTCTCTAACTATATTTGTATGATATGGAATGATAGAAGCAAAACTTCCAGCTTCAGCTGGTGGTGTCATCATTGACCATAGAAGGGCACTATCAACTTTGACTGTCCCAAAATTTTCTGTCCCTCTCCTTTTTAAAAAAAAAAAAGAAGAAGAAGAAAAAAAAACTCTTCAGTCACTTGAAAAAAATCTATAACCTCTCCAAAACAAAGGCTGTAATGGAACTCCTCTGCTGCATGACCTTCCAAGAACAAACCGAGAGCCCCATATTGACTTACATCACTGGCATTGTCCCTTTACTCAACTTGATGCCATGGCAATCTGGCAAATGTCCACACCTACCAGCCCACAATCTTCTGCACAAACAGGAACTCAGCATTTTGCTGCTCCATATGTTTTTTTCCCTAAATGAATACCTATTCAGACAATATGTTAGACCTGGCTATGGTTTATCATCTGTAGTTAAGGAGGATTCTCATATAGGTGTTTAGAAAAGGGAGTGATAAGCATACAGACAGATTTCAGACCCTGCCTTTTCACAAGAATAGAGCAGGCAGATAGAGGAATGATGCACTTGTACTTTCCCAAACTCACACACCAAAGCAAAGCTAATAATTCTAATTTAAGGCCTGTCAACTGCTGACAGCTTTCATTTAACTGGGGGCTTCTACAAAGGAACCGTCTAAAAATACTACAAAACAAATTAAAGGCCTGACTCACTACTCTCATTTAGACTTGTTTTAAAATAGGTATCTCCATTAAAGTCAGTTGAGTTACATCACTGTAAAACTAGTGTTCCTGGGAGGAAAATTGGACTCTAAATGTTTCCCAGTGAAAACTCACCATATGTGGAAAACTACTTTAAGGCAGGTATGAACCAGTTGGTGATATTAACTGTTTTACTATGTCTAGTTAGTATTTAAAAAACATAGTTTATATTTATATGCAGGGAAGGCTTGCAAAGTTTATTTCACAAGTGTGAGCCTCCAGTAACCTCAGTTGATAGTGTGGTAATGGTGTTTGGCTAAGGTCTCCATTCCAGAATATAATTTCCATACTGTATTCAGTTTCCTGTTTTATATCCATTGTTAGTATCAGTAATCATATTTCTATAAAGTCTTTATACAAACAAGTTACTGTCACAAGTCAAAGTATTTAAATATTTCTTCATGATTAAAAAAATACCCTTGCCAGTAGCTCGAAAAAAAGTGTCTTCAGCTTTATTGGTACCTATGATAGCCATATAAATTGTTTTTACAGCTATGTATTTTACAGTTTATCATGAATTGCAAAAGTGCAGTGCAGCTGAACTTTACTAATGCACACTTCACTAACTGCATACCTCATTATTTGCATACAAAAGCTGTCAATCTTTCTTCACTTCTCTGCAAAGATTTGATAACAGCTTGCTCTAGTGAGGTCTCATATTACGAAGATTTCATTCATTGTATCAACCATGATGCGGAACTTCTACTGATGTACTACAAAGTATCGCCATATATAACTAAGACAAAACTAGATATATCAAATAAACAAAGTATACTCAGAGTCATTATGCTTACTATATATATATAGATAGATATTTTGCTGTGGTTGTTCACTAATCTAAAATATTTAGTAATCGTTTCAGTGGGACTTGTTTATGCCAGTGATGAATTTAGCCCCAAATGTTTAAAATGAGTTACTATACAGGAACAAAAGGAGTGTTACTATTTTATCAAGGGACTGAAGTACAGGAGAGAACTGGAAGTACTTTCCAGTCAAATTTCACTTGCCATATTCACAGTCACTCTCCTGTCAGGCCCCTCGTTCTTTAGTTTTCTTTCTGTTTTTGTTTTGTCCTCCTCACTGCTCCCTCTTTTACTTCATTCTGTTACTCAGTCCTTCTGCAGTTCTTTCTCAGTGTCCGAATTCACACTCATTGTGCATATCACTGTCCTTGCCATTTCCCTCTAACAGGAACCTTTTAGTTGGTCTTTGGCTTGCTCCAAATACAGTGGCAACCATTCTGTTCTCGGTCCATAATCCTGTGATTCCCCAGTTTACCTGGTGCTCAGTGCTGCAAGCTCCATTTGTTTCACCCCCAACATCAATGCCACTCCTGAGTATGACTAAGGTGCTTCACTCCCCACCACGTATGAGGGATATAATTCAGGCAGAGCAGGGTGTAGGGGAGCCTATCAGAGGTGAGACACTACAGGAGTAACTACAACAGTGTAAAAGCAGAGTGAGTAGTTGCCAGCACCTTAAGTACAAGCCAGGGGATCAGAGTGACACACAATTCAGCTTAGTACTTACATGTTGTGAAAATTAAAATAAACCTCATCAGTTGTACATATCAGACTATTATATCTTTTACCTCATGGTTTTGGTGACATACTAAATATAGCACCTTTGCTCTGAACAGGCCTGATTCTCCCCTCACTTACATCAGTGTAAATCACTGATGTCATTGTAATACTTTTATTAGTCAGGTCCAAAACGTATATTACCAACCAAAAGCCTTGTTATCATACACTATATAAGGTGAATGGTGAGTCTGAGGCAGCGCTGTTGCTTCTCGGGGACCCTGTGCTGCAGTACGTGCAGCATCTCATCATGCCAGCACAAGTCCATAATTGTTTAGATTCATTCTTAATGCAGAACAAAATGCTTGGCTTTGTGGAAATATACAGTTTGGACTAAATTTTGTCTGTGCCCAGTTATGCTTTCTCAATTGAAACTAGAGCTTTAAAAGTGCCCCTGCTTTTGAAAAGGTTTGCTCCAAAAGAGGAGTTAATTTACAAGATGTCGTGCAACTCATGTGCTGTACAGCATCTGACACTGTACCTGGGTAAGTTTGCTAAAGGCAACTTCCAGAAGCTTCTGTTGTCAGTGTTCTGCTCTTAGGCTGTGCTCAGCCAAAGAAAGCATGCTCTGACCTTGTAATGGTTGTGAGGTAACTTGGCCTTTCAGTGACACCCTGCTGGATGGTTATGGAGATGCAATTCATTAGAAATTCAGAGAATGTCCCCTTCATAGGTACATGAATTTCATTTAGACCTTACTAAACACAAATATTATTGGATGAAGTCATCTCTGGATGCAATCACTATTGTTCAGTATAATCACTGGGAAACTGTAGTTCCTGAAAGACCTGACAAAATTCTGCATTTTCACCGTTGGGGCTATAATAAATATAAGTCATGACAGTTAGATACTTTTAGGAACATTTTGCCTTAAAGATTTCTAGTAAAAAGAAACTAGAAAAAAGTTTTCATTTTTTAAAAATCATTGAATTATTAACTGAAGAGGAGACCCTAGAGTACATGTTATCATATGAAGATATGATGGGTATGTGTTGCTCTTGCCATTAGACAATATAGATGAATTTTTATTTTTTTTTAATTATTTTTTTAGTGGTTAGGCAAACATTGCTGGCTTTTCTATTCTGCTCAAGAACTAGCTCTAATTCTTACCTCTTTTATACAGGTACCACCAATCAAACTTAAAAGAAATAGTCTTAAATGTGAGAGCTGCCACAAGAATAAAAACAATTTATGGCATAAATAATTTCGTGACAGCTTCCAGCAACCTCTCCTCTAAAAATCTGAAGGAGTTATTGTACTATTTTTGTGGGCTCGTCTCCTCTTGCTTATGGTCCATTGGCTTCAATAATAGTTATAATACAATGAAAAATATGGCCTACGATAGCATCCACAGTCTTTTCTCTGCTCCATAACTGACTCGTATCCATCAGTGGGGAAAGGTCAGAACTAATCAGAGACATACATTTTATACTACAGAAAGTGGGGAGAAAATATATAAAGTGTTTGGGATCCTATTTGGACAAGAATTAGGCTTTAAAAATGAAGACGCTGTAGTAAATGGCGATAAAAATAAGCCAAAATTCATATCATATCGTAGACAATGGTTAGGACTTATGAAAGGAGTAATGAAAAAAGAGCTTATCGTTTGCAGAATTTTCACCAAGAAATGGCATTCTTGTTCTCTTGTTTTGGAATTATTATCAATAGTTCTAATTATGACTAACTGATTTTCTGGAGTTCTAGGAAAAAGATAAATGTAATTGTAAATATCAAAATGTGCACACTTGGGTGTTTAAAGATAGAAACCCGCAGCCCCAGTGCAGCAACTGCATTCACTTGGGCAGACCCGGCTTCCACATGGAGCTCCAGTAAAGTAAATGAAATCTTCATGGAGTCACAAGGGTACTGTGCTGATACAGTTGCTGGATTGAGGCCTAAATCCATATTTAGGTGCCAAAATGCCATTTTTCTGGTTTTCAGAGGTGCAATCTTCCTTTAGCCCCCACTAACTTCATTGCAAATGCTCAGCACCTCTGAAAATAGGGCCATTTACTTGGGTGCCTAAATATGGATTTAGGAGCTTAATTTTAGCCAGTTGGGAAAAGATTTTTAAAGGCAAAAATGGCAAATAGGTGCACATTTCCCTTGAAATATGAACATGTTTGCCTTCACAGTGGTAAAGTATGTACATATGAATCAGTTTTCGGCAAATAGAGCAAGTTGATTATGATTATTTGAATTGAAACGTACAGTTCAAAAGGTTAAAGAAAAGATTCTTTTTTTTTATTGTGAAAATTTGATCAATGAACACAAGTTATCCTTTACATTTATCCAGTCCATAACATGGAATGTCAGACTTGCATCAGTGCAAGCTAATAGTCCCATGTCATTGTCCAATAACATTGTCAACTTTCAGAGTAGCAGCCGTGTTAGTCTGTATCCGTAAAAAGAAAAGGAGGACTTGTGGCACCTTAGAGACTAACAAATTTATTAGAGCATAAGCTTTCGTGAGCTACAGCTCACTTCATCGGATGCATACAGTGGAAAATACAGTGGGGAGATTTTATATGCACAGAGAACATGAAACAATGGGTGTTACCACACAGACTGTAACAAGAGTGACCAGGAAAGGTGAGCTATTACCAGCAGGAGAGCCGGGGCCGGGGAACCTTTTGTAGTGATAATCAAGGTGGGCCATTTCCAGCACTTTACAAGAACAGTAGAAGGGGAAATAGTTTTACTTTGTGTAATGACACATCCACTCCCAATCTTTATTCAAGCCTAAGTTAATTGTATCCAGTTTGCAAATTAATTCCAATCCAGCAGTCTCTCCTTGGAGTCTATCCATTGTACCCATTTCCATAATGTTTACATCTCTTAAATGCAGGTTTTGAGTGCTTTTCCCAACCCCATTTTCTCCTTATCTGCTCCCCAGCTGACAGCCCTATCTTTTTCTTGTGCATCTGCTGACTTTCCTATTGTGAGCTGTTTATGTATACATTTCAGACATAATATGCTGCTTAAGAGGGGCAAGCTTTGCAACTGGTCAGTGTAATCTACATGGAATTCAAACATATGTGATTGAAGGGCTGATAAGCAGGACCTAGGAGGAAGAATAGTCCAGTGGCTAGAATGCTAGCCTCTGATAGGCAGCTCATGATTAAATATCTTCTTCACCATAGACTTCCTGTGTGATCTTGGACAAGTCACTTGGTTTGTCTGTATCTCAGTTCCCCATCAGTAAAATGAAGATAATAGTATTTCCCAATCTCATAGGGACATTGAAAGGATAAATACAAAAAAGATTGCTAGGCACTCAGATACTGTAGTGACAGATGCCGTATAAGTACCTGAGGTAGGTAGTTAGGATTCCTAGTGGTGGTGTGCTAGGATTGCTAAGAAGAAGGTCCAGCTGACTTACCTTCTATCATAGGTGTATTTCTTCCCCCCCCCCCCTCCCCAAATAATGGTAGTGGATATGTTAGGCATAGTGAGAAACCAGTAATTTCTCCATTTTTTTTTTACTTACAGAAATAGAAATGTTTTTCCCTGGATTAAATTAATGAATGCTTATGACAACACTCCTTTTCACAAGCGAGTACTTGTAAGCAAAGATGGGTAGTAACTATTTGGAAGTTTTACCTCACTTGTGTTCATAAGTTCTGTGTCCCTGAATATTCATACTTTTCTCTATATTTGGAAAATGGGTGCGGGGGACAACAAATAATGGGTAGCTTAGCTATCCCAGTCAATTATACTGTATGACTGAATAGTGCAGAAGAAAGAGGTTATTTCTGAATTTTTATAAGATAGTTATTTGAGGAACAAAGAGTGAGGGAAAAGCAAATACAGCTGTATTCCTATTTAAAAAACCTCAAGAATTAAATGCACATTTCCATTTATATTTATCATCATTAAATAACATTGTACTACAGTTCCAGGAAAACCTCGGCTTGTGATTAGCCATACACAGATGAACACGGCTCTTATTCAGTGGCACCCTCCTGTCGATACCTTTGGCCCCCTGCAGGGTTACTGCCTGAAGTTTGGCCGCAAAGACTTGGATGTGTTTACAACGCTGGAGTTCTCAGAGAAGGAAGACCACTTCACAGCCACAGACATTCACAAAGGAGCTTCTTATCTCTTCAGGCTTTCAGCTAGAAATAAAGTGGGCTATGGGGAGGAGATGGTAAAAGAGATTTCTATTCCAGAAGAGGTACCCAGTGGATTCCCTCAGAACCTCCACTCCGAAAGCTCCACCGCTACATCAGTCCAATTAACTTGGCAACCACCAGTCTTAGCAGAGCGAAATGGCATTATCAGCAAATACACCCTGCTGTATAGAGATATCAATGTTGCACATCACCCAATTGAGCTCCCCATTGTTCCCACCGATACCACTATGACACTTTCTGGCTTAAAACCAGATACTACATATGATGTAAAAGTACGTGCCCACACAAGCAAAGGGCCCGGTCCATATAGTCCAAGTGTCCAGTTCAGGACACTGCCCGTGGATCAAGGTAGGATTTGTCTGCTTATGGACTTGTCCTTTAAAGGAATGTCGGTCTTTGGATATCAGTGTTTTTGAAGGTGTAAATAAACTGACCCACCCATTCATGTAAATAGGTTCGACCAACAAAAAAGGTAAAGTATGTAAATCTTAATATGTTTTGGATACCTTAGAATCCAGTTACCCCATGTCAAGCAAGGCTGGCTAACATCTGCACGGTATTTTCAGGTAAGGAAAAATATAACATACTGAGATGGTATTAGATGAATGAACTTCCTAAGAATGAGGTATTAAAATGATTGTCTTAAGCACGTCAGAGATTTGCATTTCTATTCTTTTTATCCTTAATGGAAAGCTAATAGCCCCAGCTTATTGGTAGTGGTAGAAAAGCGATAGGAGCTAACGTTCAAGATGTAGTTTAAATACATTATGTTTCCTTTTCCAGCAGTGTTTGCAAAAAATTTTCATGTAAAAGCAGTAATGAAGACATCAGTATTGCTGTCTTGGGAGATTCCAGAGAATTACAATTCTGCCATGCCTTTCAAGGTAAGTTGTTTTCTAATTTGTAAGACATTGAGGATAAAATTGGAGGATATAGTTCAGCTGCTTAAGCAGTTTACTGAGCAGGTGGATTTTTTTTTGGTTCTGCTGTATTTAAAAGTGTAAACTAATCAGCAATATTGACCCAAGCAGTTAAAATCAGTCCTTTGGCAATGTGAACTTTCCACCTTAGCATTAGTGCACTGGCAGCTATCCAAATTTTGACTGATATTAGATATTTCACATGCTGTGAACTCTTTATAGTTCAGTGCAACAGGTCTTCCTAAACAGAGGAATTAAAATATTAATTTTCTTTTAAAGTTTCTGCTCTAAAATGTATGTAACAGAATTTTATCTTCTTTACTCCTTTGACCTGTTCTTTAAAAAAGAAACCTATCTGGTTTCTAACTCTTGCATTCCAATTATTTATAATATAGTCAAACAGATTTGTGTAAATTGCAACCTTGCCTATAATTTATTCTGCACCATTTAAGCACTTATTGCCCACCACTGGGAAAGGTCAGCAAAGAGCAGTATGTTATGAACTCTGATGAATATGAAAACTGGTTCAGAAAACAAGGAACCTTTAAGGATGGGTAGATCTACAGTAAACACAAGTTTGCAGAACAGCCTTGATGTAAACAGCATATTAAACGCTAAGCTCATTTGTATCAGCATCATACGAATTTTAAACATGTTAACAAATACATCTCTAGTGCCATATACACTGTAATAGAGGACACTATTTTCAATAATTATTTTCCCTGGAAAAAGAAAATTAGATTGACATGCTGTCCTCAATAACATTTTAGACCATAAAATGCTGCCGATTACCATTTCAAATGTATGGCTGGGTTCATTTATATTTTCAGTGTACCAATACCAATCATTTTACAACGTTTTTCCCCCAATGACTAAAAGGCCTTGAATTTTTGTATCTATTAGATTCTTTACGATGATGGAAAAATGGTGGTTGAGGTGGATGGTCGAGCCACTCAGAAACTTATCACTAACTTGAAGCCGGAGACATCATATTCCTTTGTTCTGACGAATAGGGGGAACAGTGCTGGAGGTCTTCAGCATAGGGTTACAGCAAAGACTGCACCAGATGTACTGCGCACCAAGCCAGTCTTCATTGGGAAGACCAACTTGGATGGGATGATAACTGTGGAACTTCCTGAAGTACCTGCAAATGAGAATATAAAGTGAGTAAAGGTTCTGCGGTTGGTGAGAATGGCAAGTTTCCTATCATCCCAAAATTAACTCTTGTTAATCCCCAAAAGGTATAAAATGGACGATTTCAGTGAATTTTTCATCTACTATTATTAGTTATTATTATAGTTTATTATATATTTGTATTATCATAGTGCCTAGGAACCCTAGTCTTGGACCATTCAGATAGGTGATATACAAACACAGAATAAAATCTAAAAGTTTTAGGGTCTCCTGGAATCTGATCGGCATAAGATAGACATTCACACATGGTTAACGAAAACTCATAGGTAGAAATGATGGGAACGCAAGTCCGTAATTGAATCCCCTGTTATGGATCTAACAATTCAGCACCATTATGGTCTCAAGTCAGCAGTTTAAACCATCATTTCCTTTTGTTACCATGACAGCCTAGAAAAGGGATTTTGGAGAGCTGGTCATAAAAAACTTATTTTTCCTTTTGGAAATTTTTGACAAAGACAAAAAAAGCCTATCTTTCCATTGAAAAACTAAAAACCCAAAAAGTTTTCAAAGTTTTCAGCCAAGAGCTTCCTGTTTTTTGTTGCTGGGGTTTTTTTTGTTTGTTTTTTTGGGCGGGGGTTTTTTGAACAAAAAGTTGACATTTTCTGTAGAAAGCAGACACTTACTGTAGAAATTTTCATTTAATCAAAAATCCAATTTGCCATCAAAAAATAGTTTTTTGATGGAAAATTATCAACCACCCTCAGGATTTTGTTTTCTACAGTATTAAAGTGCAATTTGACTCTGATTATGTAAAAATGGCATTGGGGTTATATGTTTATTGTCTCACAGTATATTCCAGATCAAAGGTGCTCACTTATCAATTTAGAAGTAAAATGATGTATTTTTATTTCACGGTCATCCCTGCAAACTGTAACTGTCCTTATCAAGAATCATTACAAGTAATAAAGATGTTGCAGGCCAGCTTATGCCTTCAGTTACATTTGTGCCACCAACTCCCACTGAAGTGACTTGCAATATCAAGCTTCAGTCACTGCATGGACTAGTGGAGGCTTAAAAGGCTGTTACAGGTACAATACTTTGAATGAACTAATTATATAGGCAAGAATGAAGTTAAAACCAGTAACATCTAGGTAAGAACATAAGAATGGCCATACTGGGTCAGACCAATGCTCCATCTATCCCAGTGTCCTGCCTTCCGACAGCGGCCAGTGCCAGTTTCTTCAGGGGGAAAGAACACTATTATCAGGTGATCCATCCCCTGTTGTACAATCCCGGTTTCTGGCAGTCAGGTGCAAGTAAGGAAATAGGGAATTGTTTGCTGACAGTTTTGGAGAAGAGTTTACCAGATTTTTCAGAGGCTGCTTAAATGTTTGGAGAAATGGGCCTGTGAAGACTTAAACAACTAAGATAGTACTAAAGAGCTGTCAGCACCGTGCCAGCAGGGATTAGAAAGATAGCCAGGAAAACATGAAGCATGGTATAATCAATACATATTATTGCTCTGGTTCCAGTGATTCTTGTTGTTCTATAAGGTTCCCAGGTGTGATGTGAAGGAAATGGGGAGGAAAATGAGCAAGTCATTAAATATTGTTGGGGATGCAACCTGCCTTCTCTCTGGTGGGTTTTTACTGTAGGCTTTGTACGCTGATGTTCCCCGTTTTTGTCACTGGCATTCAAGACAGGTGAGATCAGAAAAAGAATGAATTTGAAACTTTAAAAGGGTGAAAAAGTGAAAAATGTAGCCATTTTCATTAGACTGAGGAAAAAGTGGTCAGTACAAATGTAGCTAAGGAAGACTGAAGATGGAATGAGTCAAAAAGATTTATTATGTAAGGCAATTATTGGGAGAAAAGAGCTAGGGATATTTAGTAAAACAGTAGTGGATGACAGCAACAGAGAAAGAGACAATAACTTTCCCCACAAGTAATGAAAAAAGTGGAAGACTATTTGTAGGAGTTAGGGTTTAACCTTGTCATTAATGTAAACATGTCACTCCCCTTGGATTGCATAGGTATTTGCTGGGAGATAAGCCCCTGTTGGTGTGTTCACCACACAGAAGAAGGCAAGGACATGTAGTATGGGTTTTAACCAGGCTGCAACTTCATTAGTCAAATTACAACCATGTTTCCCATCAGGGGACAGCACAGTGCAGTCACTTGCAGCCCACTGATTCTTTGCCAGTTTTGGCGGGGGCTCCCACCACAGAAGGAGCCAGTCATCACACTAGGAGTAGCCTGGACAGCTTCTCTTGCTCCCACTTCTGAGGGTTGAGGCGAGAGGGGATCTCCACCCCCAGAGAGCACTGCCATCAAGCACATCAGTAGGGCGGTGCCCCGGCATAGTGTCCCGGCCCCTGGTTCACATTTGCACCCATGGGGTAAGACCTGGTGCCCCCATCTCATTAGGAGATATCCTTGAGATGTCCACTATGTTACTTCTTTGGATCTGGAGCCTACATCAGCAAGTTCCTGCACTGGGCAAATGCCAAAAGAGTGTGCCACCTACATGACTCTCACTTAAGTTCAAACTGTGACCTCCAGGAGAGGGAGAATCCTAGCCCTCTGCTTGCTCAAAACCCAACCCCTAGCTAGGAAGGTGAAAAACCCGAACAACCTTGGTCAGTCTGTGATATGGGGAAAAAAGCAGGTACTAGCTTAGCCCTCAGCCACAAAGTGGTTACCAGCTTGGCCCTCAGCAACCTAGATGAGGGAGGAAGGAGGGGCTGATGGCTGGTAACCAGCAAACAACAAGTGGCCCTCAGCACAGGGCTCCTATCATGGCTCCAATTCTCATGCCAAATCCCACAAGACCTCCAACCTACCCTGGATGTACTGAGGGGGCTGGATGTCTTGTGAACCCAGTCTATTCTGTTCTTTTTGGCACTCTCCCATTGCGGAAGCCACCAAAACGCACCCTCACTAGGCTTGGGGACCTCCGTGAGATAGAAAAGGATGTTCATTGGGAAATGAAGCTGCATACAATAAAATGGTTTAAAGCTTAAAAGCAGGCCCCTATCTGCTAAATATAACTTGAATTCTTAGAGTTTAAGGAGATAATAATAACTGTAGTGTCTGAGAGGAAAGAACCATCTTGTACAGTAATCACCATTCAACTTTTTATAGTTACCATTTGTATATGATTAACATTGCGCTACCATGATACTGTCTATCCTAATATGGTAGGATTACTAAATATAGAGAATCCTGCATTAATGTTAATTAGGCAAAAGGCAAAACTGATAAAGAGTTTAATGGCTTCACTGTAGTGCATTTTAGATTAATACTAATGCGACATGGGGGCAATTGCTTAGGCACACCATAATTTGTTAAAGATGTTGAGGGACATAACTTTCATTCTTCAGTGTCTAATAATGGGAATGAGTAGATATTGTAATAGAGCTGTGCAAAAATATTCATATCCAGAGCTAAATGGGTGTCTTTTCACCAGTAGTGCTTCAGGTAAGGCATTTCTGGCATGTTGCCAAAATGTGAAACCTGTTACTAAAAACAGTATTTCTGACTGCAAGTTGCTGTGCCTGCTTATGAATCCTCCCAAGTAAAGGCAGAAAATTATACAAGGGCTGGGTTCCAAAGAAAACTAACAGTTAAGCAATCCCTTGAAGTGTTTTGCATCTTTTGTTGACCCACTTAGCCTGTTTTGTATGTTACTGGAGCCCTGGTTATGCAGTGAATGTTCTAACAACAAGACAACTGACATGGCATTGCTCCCCCCAGTAACTGTCAGTGCTGCATAGATATTCCTTATAGACCCAGTCAGTGTCATTCTGCAACCAACCTTGTGTGACTTCTGTACTCCACTTTAGCATTGCTTGTGTGTGCTAAAAGTGTGTGTGCAGCAGTCTGATTAGCTAATCAAGGTTGTGCGTGGCAGTCTGACACTTGGAAAGCATGACAGAGAATGTTAGACAAGATAGACTCACCTTGCATTATATGCTTTGATAGAAATTCATGAATGTGAAGGGAAATGAGTGGCTATGATTTAATGGGGGCATTCCACTAGTCAATGCATATGATAAATTTAATGCATGCTAGCCCAAGTAACTTGTTCACATTCTCAGCTGGAACACATTAGTGTGCAAAGTTGTACTCTCAGCTGATTTTCTCTTAATTTTGAGGAAACCACTTTTTTAACTACTATAATTACTGACCACATGAACTTAGGAGTCGTCTTAAGGTTGTAGCTGGGCAGGTTGAAGGAATCTACAGCTATTGTTGAGGCAAATATTTGTACTAAACACAAAATGTGTATTTAAAAAGTAAAACGGGTAATGAAATTTTATGTGTAACTTAAAACTATACAGTTAGATCTGTTCCAAAATAATATCCTTAAGAAGAGCTTTGTAGCCATCTAATTGCTTACAACAGAAAAAAGGGATGAACACTGTAACCTGAATTGACTACCTGCATGTATTGATTTAGGAAGTTGATTTTATTCCGGTAGGTGAATAGTGATAGCCTATGATAAGAGGGAAATCATAGCCAAGAAACTACACTTCTCCAACTTTTTTTAAAATGCCAATAGGGCTGAAGACGGATGATGGACCTAAGATATTCCTAAGAAATGAGGGAAGCTACTAGGGTGTATGGAAGGGCATATGAGGAGTACTGCTCTTTTTCCCTATACTATACTTCAAACAGTGTGCTAAACTTCCCTCTCGTTGCATTGAGAGTAGAGCTGGCCTTTGAGGCCTGCAAAGCCAGAGGCAAATCTCAGCTTTTATTTTTATTCAAGTAAGAGTTTAGCCCTTTTCCTTCCAAAGACAGCACTGATAATGTGAATCAGTTGCTAGGGTTAAACAAAGATTTTCAGGGCCTTCCTCTACAGCTGCACAAAGCTGGACTTTGGGAACTATGAAATCCAGTTTGAATTTGAGAGAGATTCCAGAACAATTTATGGTTACCCAGGCTATTGTTGGTGGTGTTGGGCTGTTTCAAGCTGCATCCCAGTGGATTAAGCACAGCACTGCGAACAAGGGAATCCTATATTTCAGTCCCAGCTCTGTCCCTGACTCTCCCTATGACCTTGTTCAAATCACTTAGGCCAAAATTTTCAGATGTAAGCACACCTGACTAGAAGTGGCCTGGTTTTCAAAGGAGCTGAGCACTTATCCTAATGAAGGCAATAGGGGTGGAGGGCACTCTCCAGTCACTTAGTGGGGTGCCTAATTTTGGGCACCTACGTGTGACAGCTTTGGCCTTATCTTTTCTGTCTCTGTTTCCCCAATTATAATTTGGGGATAATAATACTTGTAACCCCCCTTTCTTCCCTGGGTTACTCGGGAGCAGGCAACACTCACCTGTGTGTCTGGGTGCCTGATGTTGTTGACATTAAAGGAGATCCTGAGTATCCCAGGGGTGAGGCTGGATAAGTGGGAATCCTGTATCCATCTCTCTGCTGCAGTCCCTTTACTCCTAAAGGAAGTTAAAATTGGCAGTGCCTCCACCTGGCTGGCCCCTGTACACACTCAATGGCATGCCTTGGGAACCTCCAGGAATAAACCCTTTCAAATAGTAGTAATAATAATAATAACCTGTGGCATAGGTCTAACTCAAATACCAATTATAAATAATATACATCCAATGTACTTAAACTAGAGCAAACACTCATGTATCTTAACAACTTAAAGAAACAGGGTATAACAGAGTAAGATTAAATGTCACTACTAATTTAAATCCACAGGAACAGTTGAGTAAAATCAATTAAAAAACTGCTGTGCCCCTTCCATTGCACGTACTTTCCCAAACCAGAGTGGGGGTTACTCACGGCTCCTTCACTGCAGGCCCAGCTCAGTCAGCTCTAGGCACAGCAACAGTCTCTGCTCTGACTCCAGTGAAGCCACCAACCACCTATGAAGCTCCTTGCTCCATCAAAGTCCCTGCAGGCTCCCAGCAGCAGCTTCTGGCTTCCTAGCAGCAGCTCCTGGTATGGACAGAGCTCCACAGCAGCCATCTCACTCCTCTTCCCAAAATGGAGTCCATCGCCTGCTCTCCCTGCATGAGGAAGTCTCCCCCTCTTTCCTCAAGGCATCATGAGAGTTGCAGTCTCTAAAGCTAGATTGCAGCACACAGGCTTTTCTCCTGGAACACTCCCAATAAAGTTCAGAGGCCCCTCTAGTAAAGGGTGCCTACATAGTTTCTACATCAAAGGGGTATTGTGATGATTAATAAGTTAGCATTTGCGAAGTTGTGTCATTGCTAGGATACAGCCAAATGCACACAAAAGCCTCCAACAGATGTGGAGACTAGTACCTCTAAGACCCCAGCTTCTTTGCAGAATCATCCCTTAATTTTTTTTTCAAAGTTGATACCTTTGCTTACAAGTAAGTGGTGGTGACCCAGAGAACAATCCCATTTATCGTATAGAATGAATGAGTTAAATTTGGCAGTTCCCCAAAAAGTCATCTGACTAAGCCTCCCTCATAATCTTCGGACTAGCACTGTTCTTAATTATGTGGTGATGGTGACCAGGAGTTTATCATGTTTGGTAGGGCAAAAAATGGTTTCACAGAACTATCCAGTACACAAGGTGATCTAGACTAATCGTGTCTGAAATGTTTGACATGCTGCTTGATCTGTCTTTTAGTTTAATGTAAAAATTACTTTGTTTAAACCTCAATTTCTTGCTTCCCTTTTGAATGAATTATTATTTCTGAGAGATTAGTCAATTCTACTAAGGCTGCACAGGAACCAGGGATTTATTATTACTCGTACTTCAGTATTTATATAACTCCTGTTTCAGCAAAGTAGGTACAGCTAGCAGAATAGAAAATGGGATCATCCATCCTTTTTTGAAGGATCAAATAAGATGATACATTTTTAAGAGAACACATGAAGACCATTTGGTCAGTGAAAGGACAATCCCTTCTTACATATTTATTTCTGAAAATCTTATTTGCAGCATTTTTAATAACTTCCAGTGTCTTATATAGCCTCCTCAGTCTTACCTAAATATGATCTCTTTTGTACTTCTTTCTTTGAAGACATGTACTATAATGCAAGCTTTGATCTTGTTGTATTCCATGAATCCTGGTTTTTATGTTGAGTCACTGGTAAAACAACAAAGAAATCATGTGAAATAAATAAATACAAAAGCTTGGAGATACATATCCAGAATTAAGGCCCAGATTTTGCAAGGCTTATACTCAAGTTGAGTAGTATCTTCCTCTCCCAGTAGTTCCCCTGAAATCAGTTTAATCAATGGGACTATTTGGGGAGTACAGTCCTGCTGACTGGGTGCAATTATGGTCCTATTGAAGTCAGTGTAAGTTTTGCTGATGAGTTCAATAGAAGCAGGCTTTCACTCAATGTAAGTAAAGCTGGCAGAATCTAGCATTTGCTAGAAGAAGGGTTGTTTCACCATCTTATTGATTTGCATAAGAGAGAAGATATTTAGTCAGCCCTCTCTCGTCGTTATAGACTCATGCACATGTTTTGTTTTACAAATCTAGGATAGAATTATTATGGGCTGGGATTGGTAAAGAGTATTCATAGGTCTGTGGTACTTAGAGAGAGAGCCAAGTACCTACACTTCCTCTTGGTATCAATTATCGTTGTTGATGCTCTTTGAAAATTAGGCCCTTGATATTTTTTTAAAGGGAATTTTAATACATTTAAGCATTTTGTATAGCAATAAAAAAGCGCAGCCATGTTACAACATATAACTCCTTTATCTCTAGGAGTGTTTTCATGTGCTACCAAAAGGGAGATCCAGATTGAAGGAGCTCCATTGAGATTGTTACTTCATAGGCTGGTTTAGACTGAGCTTTTTGTATAGGGCCATGGAGAAGGATGGTTATGGATTCTCTTACTAATTGCTTCAGAGGAGGCTGTTCAACTGTATTCCTAGCAATGAGTGAAATGAACAGACAGCCACTGTGGCAGAAAGAAAAATGGATAATCAGCCATAAAAAATGGCAGGCCGGGGTAGATGAAGATTGTCCATGGTCCTTCAGCCTTATCTTCTATTACTAGTCACTAATGGAGGACACGGAGATACCTTGAATATGAGATCTGTCATTATCGGGGCAAAGGAAGGCAACTACTCTCCCCTATCCTCTCTGCTACTGAAACAAAGAATAAGTGGTTTTTTGGCAAATATATTAAGAAAATATATAATATCTATTGTTATCACTCTGTTTCCTCAGTTCTGCACACTAATATGAAATGATAAAACTGCTTGACATATATTCTGGTTTGGTGGGAGGAAATGAGAAGGAGACAATCTGGGAACAAAAAATAAAACAGTGCTGCCACATCTCAATTATACTGAAAAATGTCATTTACCGAAAATTCTCTCTACGAAAAGAGGATGTTTTTCAGGGGAATGGTTGACTAGTGAATTGGGAGTGTATTTTGCTTTAAAGTCCTGACTGTGAAGAAAGCCAAATGGTTGGGTTACCTATGCCACTGTAATGAACTATATGTTGGGCAGATACAGAACTTGTTAATGATAATTTATAGTACGAAGTAAAGGGGGGGGTGTCTTTTAATATTAATATATATATGTGTGTGTGTGTGTGTGTGTATATATATATATATACACACACTTACCCATTATAGATATATAATGTATTCTTAATTCTCAGTTATATGTATAACTCCCCAATACATACCCTTCTTATTATATATTATTGGCCAGTTTTGTATTTTAGCTATATAATACTATAGTACGATAATAGTAGCAGGATCAACAAACACATTATGTTACCATCTCATTCCCATTATACATGAAAATTGGGAGAAGTGTGTGATGGTAAATGGGCTCTTGAAAAATCCAGTAATAAGTTTCAGCTTATTGGTTTCCATATGCTTAGAATGCTGGCAGGGCACAAGTGTCCCATGCCTGTTACATTTAAAATGAGATAATAAACTGCAGTCAACCATGTAGGCATTATGAAATAATATAATTATAGTTTCATATAAATATTTATGTGTTTAGATGAAAAAGCAGGTAATTAGTGCCATTTGTTTGTCAAATGCTGTACACTAGAATTTATTGTCTGTTTGTTTGCAAGAGCCTCTGTAGTGTACAAGAGCCTTTTTGCAGTTATATCTGAGAGATTGTAGCAACATTTCATATACAAAATTTGCTTTTATTTCAGCACAGTCTCTCTCTCCAGAGAAGTTGGCTTTAAACTCACATCCAACCCTTTTGACTTATCCACTTACTTGATTTAGACCTCATTGTTATCTATTACTTCCTTTACAGAGGTTATTATATAGTAATTGTGCCTTTGAAGAAGTCTCATGGAAAGTTTATCAAACCATGGGAAAGTCCGGATGAAATGGAGTTAGATGAGGTACAGTATTTCTGTTTTGACTGTTTCTGTTTCTGTTTTATTAATTAAAATATTTTAATGATTGCATCCCACTAATACACTGATTTCAGCGAGTTTAGTTGTCTGGATATTTTATCTTTGGATTGAGTTACCCTCTGGGGGTGGAAAAAAAGATCTGATTACTTAAATTAGAAGACATTAAAGACATTAAGTTTCAATAAAGCACACAAACTGTCTGATCTTTGTTGGCATTAATATTTTATTCTTTACCTTTTGTAAAGCATAAAGCAAAAGTGCATAAGGTGAAATGAGTTGTCAGCAAAAACTTAATCACCGTTGATCTGAACTCCAGTAAAGGTCCGGTTGATTAGTGGGCTGTTTGCTAAGGATGTAACAAATGCTAAATTGCAATTTGCACTGCTGTTTAACATTTGACTTACCTTGTGGTCTTTTTACCTGTTTCTCACATACTGTAATACTGCTGATTAGGAAATGTTTGCAGTATTCTCTATTCTCATGGTACTCTATATTCCGAAATTAGAAACCACATAGGAGAAAACAACCATGTGTCACCAATTAGCAATATAAGCGCTAAGAACAGAGTATAGTGACTTAATTTCAGAAAAACAACTAAATACTTTATTTATTTTGATCTAGTATTACTTCTAGCCAGCCTAGTGTAGATTCCTTCTATGTCTGCATTGAACGTAATTTAATCTGTCCTTATTTTCCGTGTCTGTAAACTGGGGATAGTGATCCTGACCACCTTTGTGAAGTGCTTTCGGATCTCTAGATGAAAAGCACTGTATGAGAACTATGTATCATTATCATTATTATTTTTATATCTCTCCAGGGTTTGAGGCCACACTCATTGGTGTTGTAACTGGTGCAGATAATATCCCCACATTTTCATGACAGAGAATCTCCAATTTGCTCCCTATGGACTTAATCAAAGCCCACTGAAGTCATTTGGAGTTTTTCCATTCAATTCAGCTGGCTTTGGGTCAAGCCCTGTATACTTTCCCCTTTTCCTTTCATCATGGTAAAGAGTATTCTGTTATGGAGTTGCCATTGGTTCTCCATAAAACAGCCACCAGGAAGTGCTCATTCAGCAAGTGGTCACCACACTTTTTCCCTACCCCCACTGCCCAAATATGTTTTCTGTGACCTGAACTCCAAGGGGCAAGGAAAACAAGAGGTAATTCCTCATTCTGGGCATCTGTTGTAGGTCAATTTAGGAAAGTGTTTTCAATAATCTTGTCCAATAATTGGGAGTTTTTAATTGCTTCAGTGACCAGAAAAGAAAATTATCTGCAACAGCAGGAAAATAGTAATCCTTCATCAGAAGAATGAAAAAGATTTAGTTGTTCTTATTAAGTTATTCAAAGGAAGACATGGTTGCTGCTGAGTAAGCAATTAAAGCCTGAAATATTCTTCATTATTTTGATCAGTTTTTAACCAGTTTACAGCACTGTCTTCTTTCTGTTTTGATCAGAATTGGATTCAAAACGTGGAGTACACTTGCTTGAACCATTAATGTCTTTCCTTTAAAAGAGCTGTTGTAAAGGCTATCGGTGCCTTGACGCAGTCCTAGATTACATCAAATGTAGTTAAACAATAAAATTTCCCTGGAAAGACCCATTCAGTAATGGAAAATTGATTTACTATTACCGCCCAATTTTAACCTCCAAAATCCACAGTCAGATTCAGCAACAACAATAGATAAGTGTGAGTTCAGGATGACATTGAACTTTGTTGCAATAAAATTCTACGGGTCTGTGCTACTGATTCCCATAACAAAGGGTCATTTTAATCATTCTGCAAGTTGTGGTGCATTAATCTGTATAATAGTTTGATAAAGAACATTTATTAATTCAGAAATATTTGGGTCAGGATGGGCTATTTCCTACTTTTTTACTGATATAATTGAGACCACATTGTAGAATTAATGGTGGAAGAAATAAGATATGCATTGACTGGAAAATGAAAATTATTTCTAGAACTAAAGCCCTTGATATATCTTTTGCAGTTGCCTTCAATATATGTAGTAACTCTTGAGAAGGGGGAATAAAATCAAAAGCTGGCAGTGGCTGCACTTCATGCTTTCTCATTCAATTTCTGATGCTTGAAGGGTTTAGTCCCCCTACCTGGGAAAATAAGAACTTTATATTGTTATTATGTAGTCTTTCCCTGACCAACTTAAGAAAGCAGTGACACAAATAAAGGCTAAAATGCACCTATGAGAAGAAAACTCACCAAACTTCTAAATCAAACTACTGACAAATGATTAGGTCTTTATGGAGGTGAGCTAGGGGAATTTCTGGGTTTTGTCTCTACTGCATCCTTAGATATCTAGGTTTGGGATATATTGCACAGGGAGTTACTCAATATGCTAGATACCCCCAAATGCTTTACAGAAATAGGTTAGCCAAACAGACCTCAGTAGCAGGTGGTTTTGGAGCAGTAAATCCATAATCTACCAGTCAAGAAGACTGTACCCACACTTACCTTAGTGTTCTGAATGTACAAGGTGCCATGCACTGTCAGCTCTGATTGAAGTCAGAGGTAGTGGAGGGTGAAAAGCAAGGGTGCAAGACAAGGCCACTAGTTCGACAGATATTATAAGTTTGAAAGCTACCAGGGAGAAAAAATATACTAGAAACTGGGGTTGAAATTCAGGCTCCATTGACGTTATTGAGTGTTTTGCCATTGACTTCAACTGGACCAGAATTTCACCCTGGGTTCTTGCAGTTGATTCAAGCAGAGTAAACTGTTATTTTGCTTGGTCAGAAACCACGACTTCATTGTTAGTTTATGGCCATTAGATTTTGAAAAATGCATATAGTCATAAAGACATTTAGTTGTTATGAGACTTGGTGACACAGAGTAAATATGTCATATTTGTAAAAGCAATACGAATGGCAGATGTTATGATTTGGATTTAAACATTATTTAGGAGAATTTTTGTTGTTTCAAGGAATAATGAAAAAAACCAGCAACACAGAAATAGATGTTAAGTCTTAAATGAATTCAAAGCTTTTCAACCTAGTCCTGTTCTAAAGTATCACTGGGGAGAAGTGTGATGTTAATGACATATGGCAACAACATCACCTATATCTGAAATATGAATGATAGCAAGGGTGCACTTGGGGTCTATTCAGTCATGTGGAATAGATTTTGTAAACCAGATTTCCATTCACACACAGAGCTATTTAGCTGGCCTTGATTGACAAACATCCACCGATGTGCAGTGGTTTATGAAAGGTCTAAAACCCAAATTATAATTATAATATGAACTGGAAAGATGGGGAACAAAAAAATTGGCTGGGATTTTCAAAGGGGGTGTGGTAGAAGGAGTAAGGTGAGCTAATGCCATTGAATTCCAGTGGAGATTGGTCCCCTATGACTCCTTTGAAAATCTCACTCTTCATCTTAAAGGGTGGTTGGAAGCATATACTCCTCTTTGTATAAATATACTGATGTTTGTGGACCATCAGTCAGTAAAAACACCCCACCCTCCCAAGTACCCAAAGGAGCTGGACCTGAGGTTAGGAAGCAGGCAAATGGACCTGCCTATGGAAAGGTGGGTGTATATATATTGAAGCCAGCTGCCAAATTGCCTTCAACTTCCCCTGCCTGCCAGGTATATAACTAAGCTTTCTTCTCAGTGGTCTTTTTCATCCACTGCTGGGAGTGACTTTATCCTGGTTTACCCCTCCCCAGCCCTCTCTCGCCCATGAAACTCCACTCTGAGATGAAGCTAGGAAGGGAGAGAGAAATAGCAGAGTGTTCCCAGCAGCTGATGAAAGCATCTCTGGGAGCAGAGCTGTGGAAAGGCATGTACATATTTTAGGGGGTGAATGCTTCTTCAGAATCTCACTAGCAGATGCCTTGGGGGCATATGTCATCATGAAAGAATACCTCCCTCAGCAGATCTGCTCTGAGCTGCTGCTGTTAGAAGCAACAGCAGCGGGGGCTAATGTTCAGGCAGCCTCTGCTCCCCCTCTCCTGTTGCTACTGACTCTACCTAGTACTGGCACATGTGAAGCAATCAGAAGGTGGGTTTTTTTTCTTTAAAAAGGGAGAGTGGCCCTCAAAAACAACTAAATAAAAGTATCATTAATGGGCGCCAAGATTGGTCTATTACCCACAGCAGCCCTCACTTTTACACAAGTGAGGGTCACCTGAAAATTATTCTGGATGCACATTAAATAAAAGATAATGTGAAAAAATCACCAGAGTTGTTTCTAAATGACATTTTAGAATACAATAATGTCATTTTACAGCAGTGTCATTTACAAGGATCCAACACCTTCAAATGCTTGGGAAGTTCATTTTCAGATCGAGGGGTCCGTTACACTAGTTTTTATGCTGGTGTAACTCCACTGAAATCAAAAAATCACACCAACATAAAGCATGTGCAACACGATGAGGAATCAGGCCTTGTATCTGAACTCCATACCTGGTCACTATGCTGATCTCTGTAATGGAGCAGAGCAAAGCCCAGTATCCAAACACCCCCAACCTTTAAGGAAGTTTGTATCGAAATTTTGCAGCTTGGGCCCATTTCTAATTTTAACCCGTTTGAGATTCAAAATTGTAATGAACTGGCATGTTCAGATAATCAGTGTTAACAAACTTTGTTTTAGTAGTGAGTTAAGTTTAAGAGAAAGGAGTGGTTGCTTGTTTGTGTGCTTTTGGATTGTTTGCTGCATAATTAGGAAATACTTGTTCCATTTTGGGGGATGGCAAAAAGAAATGCCATCTAATTTGCGGTACAATACTGAAAAAGTGGGTGCAACTAGATCTCCCCTAAGTGTATTTTTTAAATGAAAATATATACTAGAAATTACATTTTAATCTCTTTGCTACTGATCTGTAACTTTCCCCTGGAGACTTGCCTCCTGCACTTAACAAAGTAGTGAAAACTTACCCATTTTGTTTGTTTTGTCTGTGAGCAGAAAAACTCAAAATAACCGTGTGACCTTGGAGGAATATAAGGTTGGAGACTGAGTCTGTTGCTTTTACTTTAAAATAGGACAATGAATAAGTTTCATGGGTGAAAAACGAGGGAACACTCTTAGCAGTCATTACTTGTCAAGCAGGAAAACTTCAGGCTATTTCTAAACAAGTCAAATTAGTATCTGCTTAATGTCAGTATATCCAATGTGATAAAAGATATTGAATAAGCATTTGGCCATTTAAATAAGTAATTAATCAGTGGTTTTACCAGCTAGGCTTTATTTCATTTATTAGTTAACATACAAACATGAGCTAGTATTTAACCTTACTGCCAAATACCCTGATGTATATTTTGGCTTTGTTTGTCAGAGCAAATATTTAATGGGGTAAAGGAAGTTTACATTTTGAAAGGCAGGCTATACAGTTTATGTCTCCATTGAGTATGTAAGTTCTGGTGCTTAACTGTTGTGGTGGAAAGTGGTCTGGTTGTTAGGACTCTGGGGTTCAGTTCCTGGCTCTTCCACTGAAGTGCTGTGTGACCTTGAACAAGTTGTTTAGAGGTTGATTTTAGTGATGATGAGCATCTGAAACTTCTGTTGACTTCAGTTGGAATTGTGGGTGATAAGTGCATCAAGAAACCATGCCCTTAAACTTTCTCTGCCTGCAGTTAGTCATCTGTAAAATGAATTTAATTATACCTCCCTCACTGGGGGTGTGAAATTTATTATTTGTAAAGTTCTTGGAGAGCTTCAGATGAAAGCTGTTATAGAAATCCAATGGACTATTTTGTGAAAATGGATGTTGTTATTTGTATTCTAATCTCTTCATATTACAGAATGGTGCTAGAAAGATAGTGTTTGCATTTTAGAAAGTCCCCCTGAAAAATGAAACCTAGGTAATGAAGCCTGAGTTTCATAGGCTGGGATTTTTTTTTTCAATTTTATATTATTTTCAATATTCCTTCCTCAAAGGGAAGTTCATATGCTTTATAGAATCATAGAATCATAGAATATCAGGATTGGAAGGGACCTCAAAGAAGTTATCTAGTCCAATCCCCTGCTCAAAGCAGGACCAATCCCCAACTAAATCATCCCAGCCAGGGCTTTGTCAAGCCTGACCTTAAAAACTTCTAAGGAAGGAGATTCCACCACCTCCCTAGGTAACGCATTCCAGTGTTTCACCACCCTTCTAGTGAAAAAGTTTTTCCTAATATCCAACCTAAACCCCCCCCCACTGCAACTTGAGACTATTACTCCTTGTTCTGTCATCTGCTACCACTGAGAACAGTCTAGATCCATCCTCTTTGGAACCCCCTTTCAGGTAGTTGAAAGCAGCTATCAAATCCCCCCTCATTCGTCTCTTCTGCAGACTAAACAATTCCAGTTCCCTCAGCCTCTCCTCATAAGTCATGTGTTCCAGACCCCTAATCATTTTTGTTGCCCTCCGCTGGACTCTTTCCAATTTTTCCACATCCTTCTTATAGAGTGGGGCCCAAAACTGGACACAGCACTCCAGATGAGGCTCACCAATGTCGAATAGAGGGGAACGATCATGTCCCTCGATCTTCTGGCAATGCCCCTACTTATCCCAAAATGCCATTGGCCTTCTTGGCAACAAGAGCACACTGTTGACTCATATCCAGCTTGTCGTCCACTGTAACCACTAGGTCCTTTTCTGCAGAACTGCTGCCTAGGTATTTGATCCCTAGTCTGTAGCCGTGCATGGGATTCTTCTGTCCTAAGAGCAGGACTCTGCACTTGTCCTTGTTGAACCTCATCAGATTTTTTTTTGGCCCAATCCTCTAATTTGTCTAGGTCCCTCTGTATCCTATCCCTACCCTCCAGCATATCTACCTCTCCTCCCAGTTTAGTGTCATCTGCAGACTTACTGAAGGTGCAATCTACACCATCCTCCAGATCATTAATGAAGATATTGAACAAAACCGGCCCGAGGACCGACCCTTGGGGCACTCCACTTGATACCGGCTGCCAACTAGACATGGAGCCATTGATCACTACCTGTAGAGCCCGACAATCTAGCCAGCTTTCTATCCACCTTCTAGTCCATTCATCTAGCCTATACTTCTTGAACGTGCTGGCAAGAATACTGTGGGAGACCGTGTCAAAAGCTTTGCTAAAGTCAAGGAGCAACACGTCCACTCCTTTCCCCTCATCCACAGAGCCAGTTATCTCGTCATAGAAGGCAATTAGATTAGTCATACATGACTTGCCCATGGTGAATCCATGCTGACTGTTCCTGATCACTTTCCTCTCCTCTAAGTGCTTCAGAATTGATTCCTTGAGGACCTGCTCCATGATTTTTCCAGGGACTGAGGTGAGGCTGACTGGCCTGTAATTCCCAGGATCCTCCTTCTTCCCTTTTTTAAAGATGGGCACTACATTAGTCTTTTTCCAGTCATCCGGGACCTCCCCCGATTGCCATGAGTTTTCAAAGATAATGGCCAATGGCTCTGCAATCACATCTGCCAACAGCTTTATTGGGATTCGCTGTATTAAGTTGGAGGTCACAGTATGGCTACTGCATACATATAAAAACAAATTGTCTTTGTTTTTCAGAGAAAGGGTGTAATGCATTGTAGAACTTAATTCTGTAGGGTTTTATTAGCGTGGACAATGATATCAAGCACTGAAAATTGATCTAGTTGACCCATGTTTATAATCTGAGCAGTGCAACTGCAATTTAGTATCTTAACAGGAAAGGCCAAAAATTTAAGGATTGCAAGAGCTGAGATTTAGTAATGCTGACATGCACCATGAAATGACGATAAATGGTATTTTGATAGTTCCTGGCCCTAAATTAAGTTTTCCCATTAAACTGTCAATAAGTTACATTAATGTTGTTTACAGTTATCTTTCTGTTGTCTTTCTCTCTCTCGTTCTTTCTTCCCCACAGCTACTTAAGGAGATAGTTAGGAAACGCAGAAGCATTCGTTTTGGGAGAGAAGTTGAATTAAAACCATACATTGCAGCTCACTTCGAAGTTCTTCCTACTGAGTTTACCCTGGGAGATAAAAAGCAGTATGGTGGCTTTGAGAATAAGCAACTCCAAAGCGGTCAAGAATATGTCTTCTTTGTTTTGGCTGTAATGGAGCACTCTGAATCTGTAAGTTAGCTGAATGTTTTTGCTGTTGTTGTTTTTATTCCTAAGTTTACCTTCACTCATTTCTTATAGTATTTGTTCATACGATCATTCCTCTGTCCACTCACACAAGGTCAGCTATCTACAGGGTATGTCAGTGCTTTTCAAAAGTCAGCGTCTTTCCTTGCTTATTTCTAGTGATCTCTCAAGCTAGAAGGTAATAGTTCTGCATGCATTTTAATGTGTTGGTGATCTTTACTGAAGGGTAAAGATCACCTTTTATTAGCACTATTTTGATCCTTTGCAAATTACAGGCCTTGCTTCATGAGACCCGTGATGCAACTACTGAGGCATGAGCTTCACAGCAATATCTTTCACAATTTAAAAAAAGTTCCTTTCTTGCCTGGGGACTGCCATTGAGACAATGGTGTTTGTTTCCAAAAAATCTTTGGAAAGATCTGTCTAATCAGAGACATGCACAGCTAGCTTCTCCAATTATAGTAATTTGCTACCAACTTTATCAGTGAAATGTACAAAAGTTAGAAAATAATGCAATAATAAGGATAATTCCTGAGGGAATTTAAATAATGAGTTGTCTCTTCCCATTACGTAATTCATCTTATTCTTATGTCCCTTTATGCTTGAGTTCTTTTAGCTGCAAGTAAAACAGTAAAAAAATAATTAAACAAAGATAGAAATAGGATTGTAGAAAGATGCTGCTTCATTCATTAACATTTGAACATGCAATATATTGCATGGTGTCTTTCTAATTGATTCCTAAAACTGACATATACATTTGCTGGGCTCAGCCAGTTTAACCTACTGTAGCAGTAATCGGAAGTCTAGTCAAAGACCTCAGTGTCTGGCAATGCCTTAAATGTGTGGAGAGTTTATTTACTTGAAAACAAGGAGGAAGTTCTCGTTAGTCTACTTATCACTTGTGGCTTCATTTGAAAATGGAACAACTGCTTTAAGGACATTCTAATATAGAACAAAAGTTTCCCTTTTCCTCTTTCTGTCTTACAGTGATTGCAAAGACTGTGTCAGTGGAATGGAAAATCTGTTAATTAATAAAAACCTACACACCACTGAAAAGTTAACCAAAAAAGTGATTAAATGATGATTTACAGCTGGTGATAGAAGAGCCAGTGTCCTTCTGAATTAAGCATAGGCTTCATGTCATTAAATCTCAAAGCTGAAAAATAGGAAAGCTTTTAGGTAGAAAGTTAGATATCTGAAAAGCTATACTCACAAATTACCCATACTAAGATTCAATCTTTTCTTTGAAAAGTTTTGCTCCTTCAGTAATTTTATATATTAACTAAGGCTGTAATGTCTAACATTGTTGATTTTGGGACTGTGACTGCCTTAAAGATAAATGAACACAAAAAGGTTTGTTTTGGATGTTTACAACTTAAATACCTAATATAACAGAATTTATCTGTGGTCTTCATAGGTGCACAGGCCTTAGAAGGAGGGCTCACTGGCAAATTAAGTTTGTTTTGTCATGGTATCCAGAATCTGCAATAGGATTTTGTAGTTGCTGATCTGGCCGTGGGGAAGAAAGAGAGTTCAGATAAATGAGCATCTACGTCCCATGCTCCATTGCTCTCTGTTCTCAACACATCTGTTCCCTTCTTAGGGTTCCAGAGCCTGCTAGAGTTTGAATCTTGTACTCTAGTCGAGTATTTCTTCTGCACAGGCAGAATGCTTTCTACACAGCATTTCTCCTGCACAGAACTCTAAGCATTTACAAGTGATCAGCAAATAGATTTGTCTTAAAAATCTAACAGTATTAACAATGCCTATACATAAAAGTAAACATCAAGGATTTCATATCTCTTCTTTGGTTCAGCCTATTTGCATAGGGTAGTTTGTTATCACATTTTGGCTTCAGCATTTGGTTCTATCTGCTCAGGAAAGAGAGGCTGAAGGCAAAGTAATATTGCAATAGCAGAATCTCCTGCATCTTCAATTAACATTAAAGCAGAAAAATACTTAGGTCAAGATTCCTTTAAGCAGGATGATGGAACGCAGATGATTAAACAACTCTTCATACCTTAGAAGAAAACTTGTTATATAAAACAACAGCAAATGGTAAATGATTTGTGCTTGCTTGTCCCACAGACAACCATTGTTAGTTTCATATTGTCAATTTCTAAATGTTTTTATTCATATTAACCCATTTATTCACTTATATGACAAGACAATTGAACATATCATCATTGGTCAGTACTGCGTAATCATTTTTTTATTGCAACTAGAAAACTGTTTAAAGCAATTTTCAGATGTAACCACGTCTGTATTCAAATTTTTCTGACCTGTGAAATTAATAATTATCTAATCCGAAGTGAAAACTTCTTTCTTCATGGTGTCATTGCTAAGGCCTGCATCACATATAAAGTTGCCATCAAGTTTCCTCCTTCTTGCTTCATTAGTGCTGACACCCTGATGTGACTCTAACCACAGTTTGGTTAAGCAAAGCTCCCAAATGAACAGAGTATTTCATAAAGTGGCCTGTCAGGAACTGAAATGACACAATTAGCACGGCTGGAAAAAGCACAGCCTTCAGCCACTCCATCTTAGTCTGGCAGAAACTGAGCTCCTCATCCTCTGCCTAGCATTCATCATTCCTCCCCTCTTCTCTGTTACCCTTGACAACTCCACATCCTTGCTCTGCTACAGGCTCTGAATTCATCTGTGACTCCTCTCTATCTCTTTTGCCCGTAATAGACCTCTGTCTCTACAACATCTTCATAATCTGTCCATTTCTCTCCATTTTCTTTGCTTAAACCCTTATCCAGCTTTCATCATATCTCAGCTACATTGCTTCCAAAGTCATCTAGCTTTTCTTCTGCTCTGTCCATGTCCAGCCTCTCTTCATAGTCTCTCCCCTTACCTTCAAGTCCCTAACCCACTTAGCTCCTATCTAGCTCTCTGTTGTTGCCTCTCTACACTCTCCACTTTGACCCATTGTTTCTGACCAAGCTGCATACTACTGTCGCCTGAGGGCCCACAAATCCCTATATTTAACACGGCCTTCCTGATTGTCCACAATAATTCTGTCCTCTACTCTTTCAGTTCTTTCACACCTCTTCCAGGAAGCGTTTAAATTCTTGTTCCCTCTTCCCTTCCCAGAAGTGCAAACAAAACAAAGAAGTGAACAAAGAAATTATACACTACTTTGCTAGTCATTCGCTTTCTTTTGTTACATCATCTCCCCAATTCTTCATCATTACATTGCCCACTGAGATTGTGAAAGCTTCTGGGCAGAGACCTTGTCTCCTCATTTCTCTGTATACACCTATCACACTTTTGGTACAATATAAATAAAATAGTAATAATAATAAATTATTTACATTTTAATCTATATAGTTTAGGATTTGAAGAATTATAACAGGTATTATAATGCCATTATATTCCATATACATTTATTTAGTTCTAGCACAGTTATATCTCATGCCCATTACTTTATCGTTGAATAGAATCATCATTTTCTTACAGACCATGTATGCAACCAGCCCATATTCTGATCCTGTTGTGTCAATGGATCTCGATCCCCAGCCAATTACAGATGAAGAAGAAGGCTTGATTTGGGTAGTAGGACCAGTTCTCGCAGTGGTGTTTATCATCTGTATTGTTATAGCTATACTTCTTTATAAAAGGTAAGTTTTCCAAATAGTTCTTTTTAAACTAAGGTGACTTCTAGATATTTAGATCATTTTAAGACAACGTGGCATCAGATAAAATGTTGTTGTGCCATACTCTACATATTAGATGTCATCCTATGGATTCTTGCTTTATTTTTTTAAGAAATTTTATTTAGTTTCTATAGAACTGAAAAGATACTTTGAGTTTTCCCTATAGTTATAGTGATTTGGTGTCACTCTTTTGCTGATGACACTGTATTACCATTTGTGGTATTAAAAATGTTTTTGTATTTTACATATATATGTACATTAGTGTATGTGTACACATGTATCCATAGAATCATTTCACTTTCTTTACTTATCTATTTAATATTGCAATGGTAATACATTATGGGTTATATTCAATCCTGGTGTGAACAGATACAATTCTCATCTCCCTAAAAGTAACTGGAGTTGTGCCTCCTGAAATCAGGCCTCAGTTTGGCCATGTATGTATATGTTTTCCTGTACACCAGGATTAACAAAATACGAGTAATCATTTACTACTAACACTGGAATCTGATCATAAACTTGAGGAGTCATTTGCTGATTCTTTTTTCATCCTGTATGTTATGTCATGCTGCACAAGACACAGATCTAGGTTTTGCCATTATATGAGGGTCAATTCTCCACTGCCTTATACCTTGTTCAGTCATTTATACCTGTGCAAAGTACAGGCAAAGTCTGTGTACAGTACTATCATTTAAGCTTCCTAGCTTTTTACACCTACTTTGCACAAATGTCAATGTGGAACAATGTGGAAGGCGGAGGAGAGGAAGACCCAAGGTGGTCAGAAGCCCAGATTCAAAGTTTTACTGTTTGATATTTTTCTTTACCCAAAACAGTTTTGAAAGTATATCGGTAATGTACAATTGTTCGTGACTGAGCCATCATTAAGCCTCAAATATTTCTGCCTAAAACTACCCATGAAAATCTGAGGAAGCAGTAAACATATGAGGATGTATTTTTTTAAATACTCTACATTTAATGAAATTATTTTCTGCAAAGCAATAGGATTGTAATTGTACCTATTTCTGATGAAAAAAATCTTGACAATGAATAAAAAAATCTTCATAAGCCTCAAACGACCTGGATTTTCCCCCCAAATGTCTGCAGTCTGAAACAGCTGAAGATGAATGCAGAGGCCTTCAGGTTTCTGAAAGAGAAATACTCTGTTCAGCGTAAAGAACAGTCCTGAGGCAACCTCTGTTTTGGAATCCAAACAGACATATATTTATAAAGATGACTGTTCGGATCATAATCATATAGCAGCACAGAAGTCATTCTGTTTCTTGCAGATGTTATGCCTCTTGAAAGTTTCTGTTAGTACCTACCTTGTGAGCCCCTCCTTGTGACTATCAGTCATTACAAAAACTGGTAATTGGAAACAGGCTGGAAGTGAAATACTCAATTCATGTCACTACTTCGGTTATCTCAAATACAATATCTCCAAAGCTATTTGAACAAAACAAACCCCACCAAAATGTAAGGAGGTCCATACCTACCCTGGGAATATTGATTACACCCATAATTACGTTCTTCACAGTGTGTTTCCAAAAAGCTGTAGAGGTACACCACATGAGCACGTAAAAATTTCTTGGTCAAGAGTGCAAAGGGAGTCCCATATGCAAAATATAGAAGGCATGTTTTGCATTTTTTATTTACTAGTAGCACTAGTTTGGGTGTTTGGGATGTTTGGGTGGATACCCATCTATGTTTTTTAAAGTTCAAGGGATTGTCTACATATAATTATGTACCAGTTTAACAAAATTAATATGAGAAATTGCCACATTTAAATTGGTGCAACTCCCTATTGTGGATGCAGCTGTATCAACATATAAGTGTTTATCTCAGCTTGTTTCTGTGAATATGCACGCTAAACTGATGCAAGCCAGGTTTAAACTGATGTAAGAGTGCCCCCGGACAGAATTGCACCAGTTTAGCAAAATCAGTATAAAATCATACCTTTAGTCATATTGGTTCAATTGGGTCCCGATTAGGGGGAAAAAAGTGTGACCAAAGGGGGCTTAATGGACACAAAATGCTCACATCCCTTGCTTCACTGAAGGGGACTGGATCCATTTTCTTTTTTTTTTTTTTTTTTGGCATGAGTAGCTGCCCAGCTCACCAGAGACAAAGTTAGGTAGGTTATCCCAAACAAATGCCAGTCAAACTCCTTTATGTCACACCAACATATATTCTCAGCATTTTCCACAGTTTCCCCCAAAAAACATTTTAGCAATGTGTTAAGAGTTTTAAAGCATTTTTATTGGAGTTTTGTTCCATATCCCTTTGCTTCTGAAAACAGGCTGTCTGGCTTTGTAGCCCTGGGCCAAATTCAGAGGTGAATAAGGATTGTGTAAGTTACACTTAAAACCATTTACGGACAGATAAAGTAATGTAAACTGTGTTTGAGCTAGATCAAGAGGTAAATTAAATTAGGATATGGCATTTGTGTGGCTATATTGGATATATTAAAAAAAAAAGGAATACATGCATGGGTATGCTTCTACAAAGTGCTTTGAACCGATTGAAAACATGGAATAATTTATAAGTACTTTGATAAACAAAAAAGAGCCCAGAGACTTTGGTGTCTGCAAGGAAGAACACATAAGATATCATTTAGTAGTTGGGATGTTAAGGAACTTTCAGAAAAAAACACAGTTAATGTCTGAGCTAACCCTGGAACAGGAGTAGAACTGTCTCAGAAGTCTGAAATCGTGAAAATTCATATTACCCAGTAAAAAAGTAGCAAACCAAAAATTGTTATGGCAAAAAGGGAAGCAGTATTGGGGGAAAAATGTGGGGGTATAGACACCATGTCTGTTGCAGGAAAGGAGCCAAGGAGATATCTTAAACAGGGGTGAGTCTTGCCTCTTTTCCAGGATTTTTGATCAGAGACAGCTTTATGAACAGACTTGGACTGCTAATTTCAAGATTACTGTTATTAAATTTTAATATGATGTAGGGACAGTGGTGAGTGGTTTATAAAAAGACTTATTAAAGAGATGAGCCCTAGCCCTCTGTTGGAGGAGGCCTAGGTAGTGTAGATAAGTGGCCTGAGTCAATACAAAGCTTTTACTACCTACAAAGGCAAGGAGTATGTGTCTGATACCTTTGTTATTTGTGAGGCTGTTGCAAATAGCTTTCCAGATTGAACCAAAGCCACTGAGATGGGCCTCATACAACATAAAGAGGAATGGGACAGTGTTTGTCTTAAGTGGCGGGCTGAAAGGATGTGAGGCTGAGAGATGCCAAATCTGAGAGATTTTAGGCTTTCTTCTGCAGCTGTCAGAGTACAGGCCAAATGTCATCCAAGCTTAAATCAAGAGGATTAGTACTTCTAAAAATGAATGGGAAAACTATTGGACAGCACCCTCTGTCACCGAACGTAGTTGCACTCTGAGATCCTACATGATTATGTCTGCACTACGAAATTAGGTCGAATTTATAGAAGTCAATTTTTTAGGAAGCAATTTTATACAGTTGATTGTGTGTCCCCCCATTAAGCACATTAAGTCGGCGGAGTGCATCCACAGTACCGTGGCTAGCATCGACTTTCGGACAGTTGCACTGTGGGTAGCTATCCCACAGTTCCCGCAGTCTCTGCCGCCCATTGGAATTCTGGGTTAAGCTCCCAATGCCTGATGGGTACATATCATCAGTCACCCCTCCCTCCGTGAAAGCAATGGCAGACAATCGTTTCACGCCTTTTTTTCCATCCAGATGCCATACTGCTTTCAGCAGACAGTGCAGTAGGACTGCTAACCATCATCATCGAACTACCACTTCCGCTGCAACTCTGCTCTCCTATTCTTGTCTCGATAGCGAATTTCTCCATGTTGGCTGTCATGGGCTCCTGCTTCCGCTGCAACTCTGCTCTCATGAATCCACCTCACAGGTCCTCTCTTCATTCTCTGTAAATATCTATTCTTGTGGCATCTGTTGTCAGCCACTGCTTCCGCTGCGACTCTGATCTCCTGCAGACGCCATACCACGGCAAGCATGGAGTGCGCTCAGATCACCACGGCAGTTGTGAGCATTGTAAACACCTCGCGCATTATCCTGCTGTACGTTCAGAACCAGAACCTGCAAAAGCAGGCAAGGAGGCAACGGCAGCAAAGTGACGAGAGTGATGAGGACATGGACACAGACTTCTCTCAAAGTATGGGCCCCAGCAATTTTGCCATCCTGATGGCAATGCTGTGGAACGCTGATTCTGGGCCCAGGAAACAAGCACAGACTGGTGGGACCGCACAGTGTTGCAGGTCTGGGACGATTCCCAATGGCTGCGAAACTTTCACATGTGTAAGGGCGCTTTCATGGAACTTTGTGATTTGCTTTCTCCTGCCCTGAAATGCCAGAATACCAAGATGAGAGCAGCCCTCAGAGTTCACAAGCGAGTGGCGATAGCCCTGTGGAAGCTTGCAACGCCAGACAGCTACCGGTCAATCGGTAATCAATTTGGAGTGGGCAAATCTACTGTGGGGGCTCCTGTGATCCAATTAGCCAATGCAATCACTGAGCTGCTGCTATCAAGGGTAGTGACTCTGGGAAATGTGCAGTGGATGGTTTTGCTGCAGTGGGTTCCCTAACTGTGGTGGGGCGATAGATGGAATGCAAATCCCTATCTTGGGACCGGACCACCAGGGCAGCCAGTACGTAAACCGAAAGGGGTACTTCTAAATGGTGCTGCAAGTGCTGGTGGATCACAAGGACATTTCACCAACATCAAGGTGGGATGGTCGGGAAAGGTACATGACGCTCGCATCTTCAGGAACTCTGGTCTGTTTGAACAGCTGCAGGAAGGGACTTACTTCCCAGGCCAGAAAATAACTGTTGGGGATGTTGAAATGCCTATAGTTATCCTTGGGGACCCAGCCTACCCCTTAATGCCATAGCTCATGAAGTCATACACAGGCAGCCTGGACAGTAGTCAGGAACTGTTCAGCTACAGGCTAAGCAAGTGCAGAATGGTGGTAGAATGTACATTTGGACATTTAAAAGTGACTGGTGCAGTTTACTGACTCGGTTAGACTTCAGCAAAACCAATATTCCCATTGTTATTACTGCTTGCTTTGTGCTCCACAATATCTGTGAGAGTAAGGGGGAGACGTTTATGGCAGGGTGGGAGGTTGAGACAAATAGCCTGGCCACTGATTACGCACAGCCAGACACCAGGGTGGTTAGAAGAGCATAGCAGGGCACGCTGCGCATCAGAGAAGCTTTGAAAACCAGTTTCATGACTGGCCAGGCTACGGTGTGACAGTTCTGTTTGTTTCTCCTTGACGAAAACCCGCCCCCTTGGTTCACTCTACTTCCCTGTAAGCCAACCAACCTCCTCCCTTTGATCACTGCTTGCCGAGGCAATAAAGTCATTGTTGTTTCAGATTCATGCATTCTTTATTAATTTGTCACACAAATAGGGGAATAACTGCCAAGGTAGCCCGGGAGGCGAGTGGGAGGAGGGAAGCACCGGGTAGGGTGGTGGAGGACGGGAGGAGGGAAGGACAAGGCCACACTGCACTTCAAAACTTATTGAATGGCAGCTTTCTGTTGCTTGGGCAGTCCTCTGGGGTGGAGTGGTTGGGTGCCCGGAGCCACCCCCTCCATCCCCCCGCGTGCTTGGGCGTCTGGGTGAGGAGGCTATGGAACTTCAATGCGGGAGGACTGCATGAGCTCAGAGAACATTTCATCGCGAGTGCAGTTTTTTTGCCTTATCTGCGCTAGCCTCTGGGAGGGAGATGATAAGGAGAGCATTGAAACTTTTGCAGCTGCAGGAGGAAAAAAAGGGAGAGTAGTGTTTAAAAAGACACATTTTAGAGAACAATGGGTAGACTCTTTCACGGTGAACCAAGCTGTTAACATTACATAGCACATGTGCTTTCGGTTCAAGGTCGCCCCCCTCCCGCCCACACACACACAATTCTCTGGGATGATCGCTTCACCCGTCCACCCACCGTGTGGCTAACAGAGGGGATGATTTCTTTTCAGCCACAGGCAAACAGCCCAGACACCTCTGAATGTCCCCTTAATAAAATTCCCCTATTTCAACCATGTATTACCATGAATGGTATCAGTCTCCTGAGGATAACAGAGAGATAAAGAATGGATGTTGCTTGAATGTTGCTTGAGCAAACACTGGGACCATACGCTGCCATGCTTTGTTATGCAATGATTCCAGACTACGTGCTACTGGCCTGGCATGGTAAAGTGTCCTACCATGGAGGATAGAATAAGGCTGCCCTCCCAGAAACCTTTTGCAAAGGCTTTGGAAGTACCTCCAGGAGAGCTTCATTGAGATGCTGCGAATGCATCCCAAGTCTTCAGGGCAAATTAATCATTAAACACGCTTGCTTTTAAACCATGTATTATATTTACAAAGGTACACTCACCAGAGGTGCCTTCTCCGCCTTCAAGGTCCAGGAGCCACCTTGGGTGGGTTGGGAGGGTATTGGCTCCAGGGTGATAAATAGTTCCTGGCTGTTGGGGAGAACGGTTTCATCCTCCTCCTCATCATCATCATCTTCCTCATCCCCCAAATCCTCATCCCTGTTGCGTGAGACTCCCCCCTTGCAGGAGTCCACGTACAGGGGTGGGGTAGTGGTAGGGGCACCACCTAGAATTGCATGCAGCTCATCATAGAAGCAGCATGTCTGGGGTCTGACCCAGAGCAGCCGTTTGCCTCTTTGGATTTTTGGTAGGCTTGCCTGAGCTCCTTAAGTTTCATGCTGCACTGCTGCGGGTCCCTGTTACAGCCTCTGTCCTTCATGCCCTTGGAGATTTTTTCAAATATTTTGGCATTTCGTCTATTGGAACAGAGTTCTGATAGCACGGATTCGTCTCCCCATACAGCGATCAGATCCAGTATCTCCCGTTCGGTCCATGCTGGAGTTCTTTTGCGATTCTGGGCCTGCATGGTCACCTCTGCTGATGACCTCACCACGCTGGCCAAAGAGGAAATGAAATTCAAAAGTTCCCTGTGCTTTTCCTATGTACCTGGCTAGTGCATCTGAGTTGAAAGTGCTGTCCAGAGCAGTCACAGTGGAGCATTCTGGGATAGCTCCCGGAGGCCAGTACCGTCGAGTTGCGTCCACACAACCTCAAATTCAACCCGGTGATGTCGATTTCAGCTAATCCCCTCCTCAGGGCGGGAGTACAGAAATCTATTTTAAGAGCCCATTAAGTCAACAAAAATGGCTTTGTCGTGTGGATGGGTGCAGGGTTAAATAGATCTAACGCTGCTAAATTCAACCTAAACTCATAGTGTAGACCAGGGCTAAGACTGATTGAGGTACTCAGTATAGAAGTAAGAGTTTTTTGTCTTAAATTGGTTGTAAACTCAGCTGAATTATGATGTGATAATAGAAGCAATGGTACTCACTCCACACCCTTAATAAAGGGAGAGAATCATGCTGAGAAAGGTTCCTTAAACATTCTGAACAGACGTTCCTCTCTTTAGAATTTGGTAGTCTAAGTGAATTAACTGGACAAAACTCTTTTTTCCCCCTTGCTTTTCTTGCTATAGTCTTGCCATCAAGAAAACTGTTTTTTGTTGATTCAGACAAAAGAGAAGCAAGTACTCAGAGGAAATCAGAACTGTATCCAAAATTACCAAAGAATTCTATATATTTAATTAACATGACAACATGAAGATAAAAATCATACTAGTCTATTTTATTTGGCCTCAGTGTGTGGTTGCATCATCTTAGATTCTCTTATTCACCATTGGCTATATTTTGTGTCCATTAAGCCCCTTTTGGTTACACTTTTCCCCCCCAGTTGTTAAATTCACTGTTAAATTCAGTGTGAATTTCAGCAATTAATGTAAGGAAATCCAGGGGGAACTAAATTGATCAAACATACATGTATGGGTGGAAGGGGTACATTTTACAACTTTAAACTCTCCTTGCACTCTTTCATAGCCATACCACAGCCCGTCTTGTGCAACAACACAGGGCAGTACAGGAGCATAAGGCACGCCCTTACATCAGTGAGCCAACTACCCACATAAGTGAGGGTGGGGGGGAGGCGTCCTTCACGCTCCCAATCCTGTGCAGATGGACAGAGAATGGGTAGAGTCTTGGCTTTGCCTCCAGCAATGCACCAAGCAGCACAGCTCTGCCAGAGCACTGGAGGATAAACATTGCATCAGGGTAGGGCTGGTACAAAGTATGTCTCTCTCAGAGCAGAAGGCTAACTGACAGAAGGCTAACTGATGGGCAGACTGCAACTCTGAGAGTCACAGCTTATCACCCAGGGTGTTCTTGGGGCAATGCAGCAATGTGCTGCCTCATATGCAGGGCACTTGTTAAAGCTACAAGTTAGCCCTTAAATTCACTTGTAAATTTGGTCATATGAGTTTAATAGCACATGTTTTGGAGGGAGAGGAAAATGTTAATTAATGAATGTTAGAAATCTCTAAAAATTGCCCAACATCTCAGGATTTCCAGGGCTAGAAAGAAATTATGTATCCTGCTGAAAGATCAATTTTCACCGGTGTTAAATTCCTATGTCTGTTTTCTTTGTTTCTGAAAGCTCATGAGATACTTAACTTTAAACCCATCATGGTTGCAAGGCTGGATATTGCTCATCCTGGAACTGGCATTAATCAGTGTTGTTTCTGGGAGACATTCCATTTTTAGGAGACAGAAAGAAACATTTCTTTGGCGGGTTGATTTTTTGTTTAAATGGCAGCTGTGTGAATCTGCTCAGAGGCTTGGAATGTTAACTTAAATCCTTTTGAACCCAGTGGAGTTTTGCCAGAACAAGTAAGGACTGAATAAAAACTTAGCAAGGAGCTCCAGATTTGAGCCATAGTAACTAACATACTTCTAGGGAAAAAATGGAGGGACTCTAAAAAAGAAAAAAAAAGAAAGAAAGAAAAAGATCTGTGATGTTGCAGGGCACTATAAAGATTTTAGTACCCATTGTAAGTAATAGGGTCATTGCAGCTTTCAAGCAATAAAATCTTTGTAGCTCCCCACATTATCATGATGACACACTATATTTTTGGTATTTGGGAATAGTTTCAATTATGTGACCTGTTGATAGCAACTAATAAAATCTTTTTCTAGTTCCACCCATTTTTATAGATCATGCACTATAGATCTAAGATGAGCTATTTCTTTTAAAGCAGAAAAGAGTATTTAATATTTTATTGGAGAAAGATTTAGGATTACCTTACTTGTCAAGAGACCTTTTAAAAATAAGTTCTGACATTTTATTGCCTAGTTGCGTAAAACCGGATAAAAATCTTTTGTAAGGTAGGGCAAGTCTTAGTTACTCTATAGGAAAATCTCATCCATTTAGCCTTTTTTTAATGAAAAAAAAATGTGTTACACTAAACTTCCCTGTAACCAGGTTAGATGAAAGTCTTTTCTCCAGCTTGTAAGTAAAATTCAGAAATATATCTAGCATCTGCAACCTCCTGGGATGTAATTGATTATGGCATCATTTTGTAGATGATGACCAAAAGGGAATGTGATATTAATACAAAAATGTTTTCTTCAGCAGCAAAAGACTCTTTGAACTTAACCTTGTGTCCTCCATTTATTCCATGATTAGAAGGCATTAAATGTTTTGATGAGCTGTCATTTCGTAATTTATGTAAGTTATGTATCCTCATTGTAAAACACCATTTCTTGAATCTCCTGTTGTCATGGTTACTCTTCTTGCCATTGGCCAACTAACATTTAACCTTTTTTCCCCTCTTTGCTGCATTAAAATGGAGCAGTAAACCTGACAGGTGAGAAGTGAGAACAATTGCCCTCCATTTACACCAAAAAAGAAAAAAGAAAAAAATACAGACAGTTTATCATGATGATGATTTAAAACAGCATTTCTGTCAGTCTGTCTTATCTTGGACAGATGCATATAAAATATAAAGACAGCCTGATAGTGCTCTAGATATTTTATAGCGTTTACAACACTGAAAAGGCATGAGGCACTTATAGCAGTGTTTTGTCTTTTAACTAAAAAAACTTTTTTTTTTAATCTTATATTTTCCTCAGTTACAATTTCAGGTGATAGTACAAATCAATTTATGAGAGTTCTTTGGTCAAGTTTAAAATAGTGTTCACGTCTCAAAATGGAGCTTCAGAAGAATTCGGAAATTATGTATTATAATGGGTTAATGCACTTTTAACAACCTGGATGCAATCCTGGCTTACAGTAGGTCACAAGTAAAATAAATCGATGATCTCATCCTAGTCCTTAGAGGGTAGTTCTCCGCATCATAAATCCTTTTGAACCAACACAATCTGATGCAATTACTATTGCATTCTCTGGACTGGAGAGAGACAAAATTAGAATAACTCTAATTAAAACAAAGTACATCGTTCTATAGTAAGTGCCTCAAACGCTGCAGTTTTAGAGTTACTGTAGCATTTGAGGCTATTTATGTTTACTCTAACATTTGAGGTGATTGTAGGATACTATAGTGCTTTTTAATATAGAAATGGCGGTTGTGCAGGTCAGAGTTGATATGCCCTAGCAGAGCTTTATGTAGAAAAATGCAAATTATGTCTGCCTCTAGGCAGTTCTCCTAGTCCTTCACTTTTAAGAGCACCAGATATAAATAAAGATGCTTCTTAACAATTAAAAGAAAATGGAATACACAAATCAAGGTTAAAAAACATTAATGGATTTGGTACTAAATTTCGATAAATTTTGTCTATGTAATGAATTAACAATTCAACCGCCCAAATTTGCAGATTAAAATCAAGTAACTAAATGTCTTGCTGCCCATTTTATACACTCAGTTTCCATTTGCTCTTGCAGATAAAGGTTTTGCATGTTAAAAAAAATAAAAAAAATCCCATGCCTTTTGAAGCTGGATTGAGGTCCTCTAGGAAATTTAGCCCAGTGACATTTACTTAACTGAATTTTCATGAAAATGTGCTTTACTCCCTTTTTCAATGAAAGTATCTTTTTTTTTAATGAAACTACATGTCTAAAAATACTAGAAGTGATGGCCTGGCGGCCATGGAGCTCTTCTGGAAGCATATAGTGGGGTGGTTATAGGGTAGAATGTTCTGTGTCTGCCCACTGAAAGCGTTGCATAGCACTTGTTGTTTTAAATTTTGGATGTCACCTAAATGATGCACTGATGGTCACCAAATACTTTATTAAATAAATAAAAGGTGTAGAACTTGTGGAGTTTGAGACCTTTTACATTAATTCCTAGGGCCTCAATTTTGACACCCATGCTTATTGTCCATCTATCCAGGATTTTAGAATGGCACACATCACCCTGGCCTCTGAACTATGCTGACTAGTACCAACTTGTAAATAGACCCATTGATTTCATGAAGCAAAATGTTCAATAGTGTGGGTCCCTGTGCAGTTTTTTATTTCATAAAGTTGAAAGAGATTTCATTGGGGCTACTCACTGAGGGAGATACTACTAATGGATGACATTCTGGCAAAATGTCCATGGACTTCACTTGCACCAGCCTTTCTCCCAGTATGACTAAGGATGGCAGAATCTGACTTTATAATTTTATCTGTGACACCAATCTGTGGTCTGTTTGGTTGAACCTGACAATTTAAGAAGACTGGTTCCTGAACGGTCCTAGACGTCTATTCACATGAACTGTTTCCCTACAAGTTTTACCTTTCTTTAGGTCTGTGGGAGTCTAACTGGGGCTCAATCAATTTTGTGGGGCTTGTAGTACATACAGAGCATTTTAATACCCAGCCAGCTTGACAAGCAGAAGGACCAATGAGTGGCAAAACAAACCATTTAGGACTCAGGTACCAGATTACAAGGTTTTGGATAAATCACCTTGAAGGGGGCACAACTTTCCACTGGCAGTGCAGTATATGCTCATGCAGGGAATTCCAGGCTCTGTGGGTTGGCAGGGGCTAGGATTAATTGGGGATAATACAGTCAACACCTAGAGAAAGCGCATTCCTTTCAAGTGACTCTTTGTTATCAACAAAGTTGTGGGTCCAGAGTGAACAAAGACTACCCAGGATTGCCACACCTGTTGCCTTTGTGGCTTAGGGGAGCGACATTGAAGAATGAGGGGTAGACTGAAGGAATCCCTTCTTCATCCTTCTCAAAACAATTTAAAAAAACTAGTTTCCTGTACCCTCACTGAAGGGAGGAGGAGCCATGTTGCGGGTTTATCTGGAGTATAAATTCAAGGGTCTTGCATCAAAACTCTGGAATTATTTGATTTTCACAATCTGATCCTGGAAGTCTTCTGCATATTTAACTTCCACTGAAGTTAACAGAGGTTCCATGCTTCAAGAGCTTGTGGGATTAAGACACAATTTACACAGCACATAAAGGCAACCAGAGGGGAAATTTTGTCTTGCTGAACGAGTTGTGTATCTTCAATATTAAAAAAAAGCAAAAGAAATTGCCCACTGTCATCCACAATAGAGGTAACCATAGTCCATAGCTAAAATTGATAGGATTCCCTCCAACCTTATCACTCTTCTCTTTTCCATCACATGATGTCCTAATCAGTGTTACCACTCACTGCTCTGCCTGTAATACCTGGACAGAGAAGAAGTGACTTTAAACTGTTTTAAGAGGGAGCAGAGCAGGTTCATACAGGTTTTAGCACCACCACAGCAAAACTTATTCAGGAAAATGGCCCAAGAGTGTGATGTCAAATAAAATGCAGGACACTTGAGAGAGGTGTAGCTGTAATAACTCTTACAGCTACCTCTCCTCTCTTTCTTGAAATTTAACTTTTTGCCACCTTCATCCTCACTTCTTCTCAAAAAAAAATATTTGAATGAAAATGCAAATCAGTAGGTATCCTGGAAGCTAATACAGTTCTCCTTGGCTGGCCTCAGAGAATGGAACTCTCAGACACTAGGAGCCCATTCTGACAGGAGACCCATAAGAGCTAGAAAGCACAAAGATGCCACATTTCTGAGACAAAGGGGACCTACAGGGTTTTTTCTGTCTCTTCTTCCCATTGCATTTATGGAGGGTTTTTCAAGAGCACCAAAATTCCATTGAAAGTCAATGGCAGTTAGGTACCTAACTCCCTTAGGCATTTTTTTTGAAAACCCTATGCCTAATTTGATCAGAAGCACCTAAATTGAATATGGGCTCTGTGACCATGGAGAGGATTGGGGCCATGGGTGTTCTGTGACTCACCCTATTACAAAGCTGAAATATTGAGAACTGAGCTCTTACTTCCTAGAAAGTGAAAGTAACAGTGTATTGTTATCAGCAACCTTGAAAGTGCCTAATGAATAAAAACTATTCATAAATAAAACAGTACAGAGCTGTGTATATTAAAACATGATGAGAGCAAATATAGCATCTTCATATGTTATTCAAAATTACATAACGAAAATTTAAACAAATATATTTAATAAAGCTGGTAGGTAGCTAGCTTATCAGACAGAGACAAAGTGAATTTCCTGAAGTTTCCCATTTATAGCCTGTAACAGTTAATTATTCTAGTCCCTTGAATGATGAACTAGAGGATCAGGCTACTGCTGAAGGCAATTACTCCAACCCAATGTTTTCCTGTTTAAATTTCCTTTAACAATGTAAATTGTAGCTGCCTTAACCACCATGATACACACAATTGTTTTATCTTATGCTTTGGGTAGTGAATACTCTTAAAAAGAAGCAGGATCAAATGATCAAATAGGTCAGACAAGTATATTTGTGTAGTTAATACTGAGGATCTCATGGGTGTTTGTGTTTATTTTATCCTTGCAGGAAGAGGGCTGAATCCGACTCTAGAAAAAGCAGCATACCCAACAGCAAGGAAATTCCTTCTCATCATCCCACAGATCCAGTGGAGCTGCGACGCCTTAACTTTCAAACTCCAGGTAAGACACAGAACTCCCCCATTTACAGCACTGTGACCATTCAAGGTTTTCAACAATATTTCTTTAAACAGCATTGCTACTAGAGAACTGTGTTGTTAAATGTTGAATTCTTTAGTTTTTACCAAGTTCTTTATATTGATTGATGATGAGATTTTGCAGTGTATTTCTTACTAATAGTTTTGTGAATAATTTCTTCTAACTCCTGCAATTTAAGAAAAATACCGTATTGAACATAAATAAGTCATTCCACTAATGGAAACTCTATCAACTTAAGCTCATTATTTTTCCTAGAAATGATTTACATACTCTTGTTACAAGTAACAGTGAAGAATACTAAAAAAGATAGGGGGCTGGGAAATTATTTTCCCCCAATTTATTAATTGTGTGCATTTGACAATACTTTGTGTACAAATATTCCCTCTTTCCACTGCAGAGTCAGGTAGTCAGTTTCCCTTGTTTTTGTATGTGTCTTTCACATGGCAACAGAAAAGAGGAAAACAATTTTTAACATAGGAAAATGTAACTGTAAGAGAACAAAAATTGGCTGCAAGTCTCTGGAGCAGGTGTTTTCCCAGAAACTACTTTTAGCTATTTTTTTTTTAATTGACTAGATTTCCAGTTGACAGTGTCCCTTTCAGGACACTGGTTTACTAAAACTGGTTTACTAAAACGGTGAGAACCCTTTAATGGCGAAGGGTATTGCTTATAGGAATCGTGCATACTTCTCATATTCACTGTGCACAACACTGCAGTCTTTTAAGTGTCCGGGCCATGAACCTTGCGGATGTGCAAAATAAAAAGGCAAGGTTCGCTGGAAAAATACTCTTGTCTTCTAAAACAGGAGCAGTTTGTGAGGTCGAAAGGGTATATTAATATATAACTATTCCTGAGATATAGGAATGGCATGTTGCAGAATATTTTTAAACCTGCTTTACATATACTTTCCTCTTTTTAGTATGTTTAATCTTGTTTTCTTAATGGGAGTAACTTTGACAGCCAAGGACAGGATAAGAAGAAAATAATGTGAGTGGCATTGGAATTTTTATCACCCTTATATGAATGGGTTGATATTTTGTCTTTGGAATTTTCTTAATTTTGATGGTGATATGATTTAGTAGACTTTTTTTTAATCACAGTATGATTTAAATGAAGCCCCAAGCTTAATTCTGATTGATTTACCCATAACAGTGTACAAAAATCAGTGCTAGCACTATAAATTCTGTAGTGTGAGACATGAACACAACATCATGCCTTCAGCAGCTACTAGTGAACTCCCTGACCAAGAGCCTACGTTTATTAAGCTCCCTGCGACAACACATCTTAGTCCTCTTTGGTAACTGTGGAAGGGGAGGAACTATATAGCCACTTTTTTAATGTACTTTTATGCATTTAAATGCATAAAATTAGGAAATCAAATAGAGATTCTCAGAGATTTACTAAACCACACAATACGCGCACACAATTTATCTCAAAAGAGTTAACTGAAGTCCCAGCACTTATGTCTGACCTATGACTTATTAACGCTTTGTGGTTTATCCATCATCTTTACTACATTCAAAAAACCGTTAATGCAAAGGCCAGATTTTGTATACAAATGAACAAAAGTCAAAAAAAGAAAAAGTTGTGGTTCTTACAGATTAAGTCCCATCATATATGTTCTAAAACAGATTGCCAAATTCATAGCTCCCATAGGCATAATGGGCAGTGTGGATGATTTAATATTACTTCATACAGTTGTTTGTTTTTTTTTACTTTTGTGTATTTAAATTTGCAGCCATATCCTTGCATTTATGTTCATTTTTTGTCATATTTTAAAATAAAGTGGGGAAGAGGCTGCTCGTGCTTAATAATAATAGAATTTAGTGCCGTACATTAGCTCTTGTAGACACTATAGTTTTACTTCATTGCTCTGGAAAGAACTGGAGATGTGTGAATTTGGACCTTTCTTTGCAACAGCTGTTGGTGTGAGATAGTTTTCAGTGAACTTGGCTGTGAAGCCGCAATTCATTGATATTATTATTGGCAACAAACCCTTTTTGTAAAACGAAAGTCTGATTTTCAGGCACTTGTGGCTTGCAAATGAAATTATTATTAATTCTATTGTGGTAGCACCATGGACCCCAAATCCAGGATCAGGAGCCCATTGTGTTAAGCACCATACAAACAAGTAACAAAAGAGACAGTTTCTGTGCTTGGCAGTTTGTCTTGTCCAGGATTTAAAAGCATGTTAGAAGGTGTTACTAACACATTCTAAGGGTGAGATCCTGGCCCTGCTGAAGTCAGTGGCACTATTCCCATGTGGATGCATAAGCTCTTGTTTAATTCCCATTGGCTTTAATGGAGCTATGATTTCACCATAAGGATATGTGTGCACAGCAAGTGAAGGTGCAATTATAGCATAGGTAGGCATACCTGTGCTAGCTTTAATCTAGCTAGCATAGATAATAATAGGAGTGTAGGCATTGTGGCATGGGCTAGCAACCTATTAACAACACACTTTTAAATTCTAATCCAACACAAAGCCAGCAAGAAAAAATAAAAAGAGGCCCTATGTTCATGGGAACCACGTTTTTTTCCCTTCCACATTTTTACCTTAAGAAAAAGGGCAGTAGTGTGTGGGGTGGAGGATTGTGTTGTGTGTATTTTATTGACGCATTTACAATCACCCTCATACAAATGTCTTGTCTACACTATACAATTTTATCCTGTCTGAACACAGTTACCAACAATTCTATTAAATGACACAGTGTTGAACGTGTTTTAGCAGTCAGTATGCACCAGGACAATAAGACTCCAGGAGGGTAGAGGCTGCGAAGAGGGGTTTTATTTATTTAGATTGTTGGAGCACCCACTCTGTGTTGGGTGCTTTCCAGACATAGATGAATACAAAATCTCTGCCACTGAAAGAGTACCATCAAAAACAGTAATTTTGTTTCCTAATGAACTGATACTGTGGGGCAATGCAGGAGACAATTTGAACTTAAATTGAAATGTTTAGATCACTAATCTCTTCTTTAATATGGCTAGTAATGGGGGCAGAGAGCTAAAATAAATTAGACGACGTGAGGCAGAGCATCATTAAAAACCCCCAGTGTTTAAGGGGGAGACACATGCCTGTCAAAATAGAAATTTAGTAGATGTGCTTCCACTGGGAGATGATAATGGAGTGTGTATCGGAATCCCCTGTATTCATAATAATAACAAACCTTGATAAAGGGTAATGGGTGACAAATGCTTTGACTGTTTGAAAGACTCAAAAACAACCACTTGTCAGATGCCCAAGACACATGTTTGCCAAAAAAAAATGTATTTTTAATCTTAAACCACAAATTTATTTTGTCTAAGGGAGGGTCAAGTGGGATGTAAATGTAAAGGTTTCACCCTATTGGATTAAAATGCATTTGAATTGCATACCATATGAGTAAAAGCCCCTTTAATGTATCTGGTTTAAAATAACCATTTGAAAGAAACTATGTGGATTGTGGATAGTATTTTATCTTCTAGTTCAACATCAAGGCTTTCTTATTTTATTAATGATCAAGTTGAACTGGTGATGAAAATACTAAAACAATATGAAGACACCATATGAATCTAAATTCAGAATTGCCAGAACAATAAAGCTTTTACTTTCCTATCATTTTCCTTCATGTTTTACCAGTAAAGAATAGTGGTGTTAGGATAATTCTCATTTTATTCTGAACAGAGGATCAGATTCATCTCTGGCTTCACTCCATTGCAACAAGCAGTTACACCATGGATAAATTTGGCACTGTGTCTTAACATAAGGGAATAGCCCACAGTTCTACATCTGAGAAGAAGATCCTGTCTCCATATGTGCTTTCCATACAAATGTACATTTGTTAGATAGGCCCATATGCCAGCAAGTGGGTCACATCTGTGCCAAGTTTTCTTTGAGTCAATATGAAAATGCCCAATCTCCCAACAACATAAGGGATTTCAGTTTATAAGTCTATCATTTTCTAAAGGTGGAGGGGCAGAGGTGAAGGAGAGCCATAGTCTTGCTATACAGCAAGTTTACTAGAAAATATGGCATTAAAATCATTAACCTTGAAAGAAAATGTTATAAGTCACTAAGCCACATGGACAAACACTCGTGGGGGGTGAGGGTAGGAACAATAATTACCTCTTCACAAAAGATTTCATCGAATGAAATCTACAGGAAGGAGAAGCTCTGACATACGCAGAGTAAAGTGACTGATTTGAAATTGTTTGAAATGTTCTGAGACCCAAGACTCAGAAAAAGACTCCAATCTGCTTGTCAGCTGAGGAACAGGATTGATTTATTCCTGACAAGTCACTTTTTGTTTTTCATTTAAGTACAAAATGTGTCACACTCATAAATAATTTGTGTAATTGGACACCAATTAAACAATTATCTCATTATAGCACATTAGTTAAATAAAAAGATGCTTGAAATTCAAGGAAAATAAAGAAAATTATAACAGCTTTGAATTCAAAGATTTACTCATATTTATGAAAGTAATTCTTCACCATATACTTGTGGGGAGAGTTATTTAAGGAAGCTGTACTAGTCTGTTTCCAAGATGAAGCAAAACAAAATAAAATAGGTCAGCTGGAAAATAGCAAATTAAACACAAGGGGAAAAGTTGATGTTTGGATTTATACATCTGACTTGCAAGTTAGCAGGGCTATCTTCTCATTGTATACATGCAATTCCTATTCATATTCATGAGAGTTATGTCAACACTAAAGGGAGAATACAGGCTTATCTACTTAGGGACACTGACCAGAATAGCTCGCATTTGGACACCCTTTTCCAAAATAAAAGTCACTTTAATTCCAGAATCATTGCTCCGCTTTGGGAGTACACTAATTATTCTGGAATAGAGTTTATTTTATTCCAGAATAGAGTGTCCACACAAGGAGCTATTGTGGAACAGCTACTGGAATGCTTTGAAATAGCTATTCTGGTTAATTTCTCCACATAGACAAACGCTGAACCTACTCCGTCAAGTTTATTTTCATTGTAGTGACTGTTAATAAAGAATACAAGTAATTCCAGTATCCGCTATACTAAGCATACCCTCCTGGAGTTCTGATGGAAGCCAAATTCCCATTGATCCCAGACCAGTATTGTTGGGCCTTTAATCTGTTGCACATGCTGTACACAAGTTTTGCATTTGTGTTTTTAAAAGTTTTTGACAGGAGAAAGTGCCATTTTTGTTGGTTCTTCTGTTGATAGAAACGTCTCGTCATGAATTTTTTTGTTTTTCTATGGTATTATATCAAATACATATTGCAATAAATGTGTCTTTAATTATCACAGATTATTAGTTTGATGTGGGCCTGTAATATAATTAATTTAATAAAGGTTTTTGTGTAAAAATTATATGTCAGATTTCCAATATGTCTGTTTTTTAAAAGCAACTATTGTGTGTTATAACAGCTCAGTGTTCTGCGTAATCTCTAATTTATTGTTTATTTATGAGGGGCTTGTAAACATGGAGCTGCATTCACATCTTGAGCAAGTTTCAAACCAAATGTGTGTTCCCTAATGATATTAAAGCCACAAAAACACCTTGATATTCTGTCTCATAAATACACAAAAGCAAGAAAATAACAAATGAAAGGCTCCTTTTGTATTTCTTACTCATTTATAGTAAAATTCACCACCATGCAGAGACCTACATAAGGCCAGGTGCCCGGTTACGTTCCACATTAAGGGTGAAATGCTAGCCCCATTGCAGTCAAGGTCAAAATCTTCACTGACTTCAGTGGGATCAGGATTTAAGTGTGGATTAAGTGATTGATGCAGAGGTCCTTTCGCCTGCGCTCTGCACTGTGGTGAATTTTGCCCTTACTCTCCCTATTGTGCCTAAGTATTGTAGCCCATATAGTATATCATGTTCTTCTGAATTAGTGGTACATTTACCACAAGACAAGCAGAAGATATTTCCACGTGTTATTGGAACCACAAGCTCTTGTTTAATTCTTTTTGGGGGGACACTATTATGCAGTATAAAATCAGTCACTTTTTGTAATCTTCCGCAGTACATAGGCACAAGGGCTGGTTATGGATGGAAATTCAGGTGTAACTTTGCATGATATTGTCTTCATTGATTTGGGTCAAATCTTTAATGTTATTTTAACATTTTTGTGTGGTTTAATTTCTTATCTTTTTTTTTTCATTTGAATAAAAAAGCAAAGCAAAGCATGTCATTGGCATGTTGTTCTTTTTGACCTACGAAGCATGTCAGAGGGCCTGTTCAGATGTAGTTGCATTTTGTCTATTAGTTTTAATACATGTTCATAGCATATGTGGAATGATATGAATGTGTATCAGCAAAAGTATGCATTCTGTATTGTAGAGCCATAAAAATAAGTCTGATCAGCTACATTTTGTGTAGTGTTCTGAGAGTCAAGTTCTGCCCTAGGTGCACACAACCCACGTTGACCTCAATAGGAGCCTCCCACATGCACCAGGGTCAGAATATGGCCTTAATATGCACCTGTAGCATATACCATAGTATCTCTTTAAGAACTGTGGATGCATATTAACAAGAGTACGGTATAATAAGAGTATAATACGGATGCATAGAATGAGTACATAGCAAAAGCCCTTCAAAAATGAAAAAGTAATTATTTGCCACCTCAGTATTGTGTCTGTTGTGTCTTTAAAAATAATAGCCCTACCAAATGCTATTACTTCACTTTATAAGCTGACTGTAAAATATTAGTTAAAGAATTTTAACTATTGTTCAATTATAGGATCATAAAATGAGTCCTGGCAGAAGGGGTTTATGCTCAAGTAAAAGCCAGCCAATTAATTTTAAAAATGATCTGTAAGTTTCCTGCTTAGAAAAGTTTTATGCCAAGATTCACTCTGCACCAAATGTTTACTACAAAATCACCCCTTAGAAATGTATGGTGAGAAATTTAAATGGCAGTAGATGCTCAACTTTAGAAGTGCTAATGGGTACCTCTCTAATGATGGTTATAAATAAGACCAGTTAAAAAAGGACTAACTATGATTTGATTAATCAAATAGCCTAATAATGTATCCACAATTTCTGACTCTTTAAAATGACTAAATACCCTTCCCACTGAGCTAAGTATTGAGATCCAAGTTCATGGTGCTGTTGAAAAGGACAGATTCACTAATTAACAAAGACAACCCACCTTCTTGTTTACAGTAGAGAGATTGGACCTCTGGATACTTTCTTCTGAGTATGGTTTCCAGACAATGGTTTTGTGCATGTCAGAATTGTACACGTGCGTGCGTGTGTATGATTGATTGTTTATGATGGCCTTCTACTACTGTTACTAATTTGTTTCCCGTTTCCAATTGGCTTTACTTTTTACAGCTTTGAGCAGTAATTCAGTCCCCTACGCTTCCCTGATTGGCTCTGTGTCCTCCCTCTCTAGCCAAACTACCACTCAGTCCTTATATGATAATAACTCTCTCCCACGATTCGCTCGAAAAGGTCTAAACATCTTTGTCTCTATTATTTTCTTTGTTCAAGCACTGTTTTAGATGTACATCAGTCCACCTCCATTTCTGGATAAGTCTAGAATTTTCTTGTGCCTTTTCACTCCCATACTTTTCATTGGGGTGCTTGATCTGGATCAAATCAGTTTAATTAGAAAAATGTCACCCACCCTTTCAAAAATGAATGTAACATAGCCCTTAATTTGACAACTGAGAAAATGGGAGACTCCAGAACTGATATAGATAAATAGAGTTTTGGCTACTAATTTTGTACCTGTAACTTCCAAGAAATATCCCCAATATTCCTGGATACTCCCCTTTAATAACATGATCAGTTGACTGGCAGCATATCTATAAAAAAACCTCACAGTGGCAGAATTATTGTGCAGGTAGCATTTGACTAAATGAATGTAGCATTTCTGTGTAATGTACAAGGCTCAAATGATTAGGATCAGTGCTGCTCGTCCTTCCTATGTACTGAAGTTTATTAATTGGTGATCGAAATACCGCACAATCATTTAGTGACGTGACCATATCATAATCCCATGGTCATTGAGCGGTGCGGTAGCAAATGCAAGTTAGGTATCCCACAGAACACTCCTGAGATTCATGGTGACAAAACAAACTGAATTGTGCAACATGGCTTCCACTTTGAGCCCCCTGTAGTCATCATTGTTTTCTTTTGTAATTTCAACAGATCCTGGGGTTCACTAGTTTAAATTTTCTAGCCAGCTGTGGTTTCTCCCTGCAAGTGGTTATATACAGTATTTTGTTCTAGGCCTGGTAAAAGTAAACCTGAAGAAATAAATGCAAACCATTTGGGGACAGGTCATCAAAACTAATTGGCTGGAAAAAAATGGCCACAAGGAGTGGGCTGGCAAATCTTCAGCTGGCAGGCTGTGCTAGTTGGCCCCACATCTCTTTCTGCCCTTTTTCTCTCCCCTTTCCTCCTTTCTTCTCCTCCCTATCCCCATCTTTTTTCCTATCCCTCTTTCACTTTCTCTTTCGTTCTGTATCTTCATCAATAGACAAAGATGTTTACACCTGAAGTAGATTGTAGGTACTTTTGGGGGTTGATAATGGGGTTTGGGGGTACGATCATTTTAAGGTACTAGTGCAGCCAGATACGTGTTTCCAGCTGAATTGTACAACCCCTGTCTCTACAATCTGCTACTAGTGAAAACATTTTTGAAGCTCTAGTTGTCTGATGTCCAATCTTGTCTTTAGTGACTGTTGTCTATAAGCAGTGATGCATGTTACTCTAGTCATCCATAGTTGCATGTGAATGTCAGTCATCTCTAACCTTCATAAAATATTAAAGCTATCTTAAAGTATTCCTGATCTGATTTAGTCAGAATGTATAGTCAGTCCTTCAGTCCTCGAAACATTGTTATTAGTCCTTTCTAACTATCAAGCTATCCATTTCATTTTTATTTTTATTTTATTCATTAATTTGGGATTTTTTATTTTATTTTATTTTATACCATTTCCTTTGCAGGTTCAGGTGTCTCCGGTTACCCTGGTAACCTTCATTCTCCAAGTTAGTTTTCCTTGATTATGCATAAGTCACTTTGTTTTCTGTCAAAATACTATTCTTTCCCCTTTAGGCCTCTTTCAGTGTCTATTTTCTCAGCTCACCTTTCATCATCTAATTCAACACAGTTTCCATTTCATACAGTGCAGGAGAAGGAGTTTGAAATGACATTAAGAGTCATTACTCAAAGCAGAAGTCAACATCAGGTCTAACTGTCTCATTTTTCCTTGCCTAGCTAACCTCATTGACTCATGGCACAATAACACTTTCTTTTACACTAGGAATGTTAGCTTTGGGAATATGCTTGGTGACTTTTTTTTATTTGGCTTCAGAGCTCATCTCTCCAGAGCATGTCCTGCTTTGAGTAACCAAACTATCTGCCTGCTTCTTTCACATACAACATCTTTACTACTTGCATATTTCTAGCCATTCTAACTACTGTATTCTCTAAATTTTAGAATGATGCAGTCTCTTTGATTTATTTTAAATTCTATTTTCCTTCTCTCTCTTTCAACAGGTATGGCTAGCCATCCTCCAATACCTATCTTGGAACTTGCAGATCACATTGAAAGATTGAAAGCTAATGACAATTTGAAGTTCTCACAAGAATATGAGGTAATTTTCTCAATGTTCTCATTCTTACTATTCTTAATATTATCCCTGGTTTCCTTTTTTCTGGCCTCATTAGTGATAATTATACCCCTGGATGATTTCAGTTTTACATACCATTAGAGCCATAATGGGGCAGGCGCCTTTGTTAAAATGACTGATGTAGTGAGGTGGCTACTTTGCTCATAGGAGATACCTTGCCATAAGAATGTTTGTCATACATACTTTAACAGTACATGCACCAAGTAGTGTACAAATGATACAATGCTGGGGCTATTTTGAATACACAAACTCCCGTTGACTGTAGGTAAGAGCTCCTGAGTTCCTTTCCGAATTCTTATGGAAAAGGATCCTTCATGGCACACATTGGCAAGAAAGATCCAATACCAGCTCCAAAGGAGGAGTCATGGTCCATTGTGTCAATGTTGAATGGATTAAATATTCTGTAATTGCCTGAAGTCATGACTGAGCATATAGCAACTCCAAGCCATTATCTTCTGACCTGTCAATAATCCATAAATTATGGGCTGTAATAATTGATGGATGTATGATGGAATGCAGCAGGAACTGAGAAACCAATTATGGGCCATCATGTCAATAATCCATGGAGACATGAATAGACACTGCAGACAGTAATGACCTCTCTCATCAATAATTTGTGGATGAAGGGACTTCGATAACATCCATTAAATACAATAAACTATAACTGCTCCTTCAAAGCCATTATGGTCTATTGTGTCCATCAGATCAGGAGTGCTCCTTTAGTGTGGTTATGGAGTGTCTTATCAGTGATCCATGAATTAAGGACTCACTGAATAGTCTTTGTAGTGCTCCCTTTACAGTCTGTCATGTCAATAGTCAATGGTTTAAAACTCCTTTAGAATGCCATGACATGGTAGACCATAATGATAATGAAGAAACCATTACTACCCAGCTAGTTAGCTGTCATACACCTAGGATACTTGGGTGCTATATAAATAACTATTCTTATCAAATCTCAGATATCTCATAATTGATATAATTTGTAATGCACCTATTTCTTTAGTGTCCATGCACCACAGATTAAGCATTGACACTCTCGAGAGTAACATAGCTTTGAGGCAGACCTTTACAAGCTTGTACAAGCTAACATTTCATTTTCTGTGGAGTGAATTGCTTGTTTATGAGAGGACAGGCTGAAAGCACCATTTATTAATTTTATTTTATAAAGAGCTTTTGTGTATAACCTTTTGCATAATTATTTTTCCTTGTTAACATTGCTTTAAAGCTAACTTCAATGGTTGGAACATATAAATACCCAATGTATTTAAATAACTTGGGCAGGAAAGGTTTAAACAGTTACTGAACATTTACTATTACAGTACAGAACTTGCTTTTCATCTGATGATACACTGTTAAAAACTACCTAAAGACTACTCTGAAAAATAATCTTGTTACCGTCAAGAGAAAATACAGCCTCTCTGATTCACAAAAATAAGTTTGTTTGAACAGTATCTCAGGGTTGCTATTTAATGCCACAGTCACCAAAATCAGGAGTAATTTTTTATTGTACTGTATGAAACTATAATGTTCTTGATTTTGGAGACTACGGTATAAAAAGAGTGAAAGCAGATATTTTATCTGTCATTTAGTATCCTAAACTTGGCAATCATTTTCTTCCTCGTTCAGAACCACCTGCTAAAAACTCACAATAATGTCTTTGTATAGAGTAAATTCTGAAATATGCATCTCATTGTGACTTTCTATTTCAATTCACCTGAGTACAGAGTCTCACAATGTAAGTCTTGAAATCAAGCAGTGAAGTGTACTAGATATAAGAAAATATTTTGAATCTCTAGAAAATTGAGCTGTTTGAAACTACCACTATTCCCTGTACAAACACTCAGCACTTTTGGCTGCGAACCCACTGTAACTTCACTGTGAATAAAATAATTCAACCCCCAAGTAAAAAATACCCTCAGGCTGTTCTAACTTGGCACAGGAAGACCATCCCTGTACAAAGGCTATAGGGGGATCAAGGAGATGCAGAGGTGAGCTTTAACCTGTGTGTGGATCGTCTGCACTCCAACATCTGGGCATTGGATTTTGTGAGTTGCCTTGGTGAAGACAGTCATGCCATCTTGTAAGAGTTTGTTTCAGTTCTATTCAGACAATGGGCCAAATCCTGAAGCAAGTGAAAGTTCTAGCTGAGTAAGGAATTTGGATTTTGGCTTAACATAATTCCAGGTTCTTAATCAGAAAGTTAGTGTTCAACATAAAAAGTCAACATTTGCTAACAGATTCCACAATTATTTCCTATTCTAAGTATAAGAAAATGTTATAGCTTCTCAGAAACAACTGTGCTGGCAACGCTGGTGTTTTATAACTAACACTATAGCAATTCACATTTTTTGGTACAATGTGTATTAAAGTACACAGTCCAGGCATTAATTCACCAACATTTCTTTAGTATTTTACAGAGATGATACATTGAAGTATAAGATGGAATGTAATTTAACAGCCTTGCTGTTTCATATTTGTATGTTCTTTAAATCAGTAAAAGTACCTAGAATGCATGTTACCTTAGCCAGTTACAGCCAGTGCCCTGGATTATTTTTCATTCTTATATCACTTCTGTCAGATATCAACAGCTGCCTCTCCTACAGCTTCATACTGTTCTGTGTTTCTCACCAGTTCTCTATTTAACATTCTAGTAAAGAAGAGTAGGCATTGAGCAGTTATAAAATCAGCATTTAAACATGAGCTGCAGTAGTGAAGTCAGGCTTCCCACTCATTACGCCCCTAATGTGCCTCGACCCTAATCTACAGAGATTGCCTTTTAAGATCTTTCTCTATGTCCACCCAATCCGTGGTCTCTCTTTTGTTGAGACAAGGGTATTAATTAGTGCAACTGAATTTTGTAATGTAGACTAGAAAGTGTGGGTAAGACCCCCAGCCAGTTTTACTTGGGGAACTGAACAAATATTAACACTTCAGTCAATATCAATCCAAGCTAGCCTCAAACTGCTGATGCATTAAGTGAAAGGTGCTATATTCTAGTGTCATTCTAGTGAGCCATCTGGTCTTCTTAGAGAAAGAGCAAAGTAACAAATTATTGCCTGAGTAAGTTACCTTTAGTTTTCTTGAGAACAAACAAAACCCCTGATAGTTATTTCCAGTTTTGAAAAACAATACAAATGTGATTTTACTTTTCCCAAGCAGTTCCATGATCAGTGTAGATTTTTTGGCACTGCTCTGCTTTCGCTAAGATTCCATGATTTGTTTTTCCTTTTAGTCTGTGAAAATTCTTAAAATTTTATTGAAGAAGTTCTTCTAACCTGAATTAAGACACAAAGAAGACACAGAGCTTCATATGAGCAGGGACTGATGAACTGATTCAATAAAAATTCACATCTTCCTGATCATCAGCTCCTCACAGGACTTTGAAGTGCAGTGGAACTTCTTTAAGGTTAAAAGAAAAGGAGTGCTTGTGGTACCTTAGAGACTAACCAATTTATTTGAGCATAAGCATCCGATGAAGTGAGCTGTAGCTCACGAAAGCTTATGCTCAAATAAATTGGTTAGTCTCTAAGGTGCCACAAGTACTCCTTTTCTTTTTGCGAATACAGACTAACACGGCTGTTACTCTGAAACCATTCTTTAAGGCTGAGCTTCATTTGGATAAGAATAATGTTTTAGATAAGTTTGCCCACCCAGCCAGCTTCAGCTACATCCCTCTAATTATCTGTGCATTACTTGCACCTCAGATCCCATATCCAAAGACACCTGCTCTGGTAGGATCCTTATTACTTTCTCCTTCTCAGCTACTCTTTCATTTCCTTTTCCATCCCTTTTTTGTGAGTTCTTCACCCTACTTCCTTTTCAGCTTCTGCTAAGTCCAGAGATCAGCCTCCTACTTTGTTCCAGCTGTCTCTTGGCCCTCTTTAATCCACAGTACTTCTCTGCTATCAGACACAAGGAAAGTATTAGAGTCAAAGATGTAAATGATTTGGATAATGGCATAGAAAGTACATTTATAAAGTTTGCAGACAATAGCAAACTGGGAGGAGTTGCTTTGGAGGATAGTAGATCACAAGTGGAGTCATAGTAGATCACAAGTTAAATATGAGTGAATAGTGTAACACTGTTGCAAAAAAAGCAAACATCATTCTCGGATGTATTAGCAGGGCTGTTTTAATCAAGAAACGAGAAGTAATTCTTCCACTCTACTCCGCCCTGAGTAGGCCTCAACCGGAGTATTGTGTCCAGTTCCGGGTGCTAGATTTCAGGAAAGTTGTGGACAAATTGGAGAAAGTCCAGAGAAGAGCAACAAAAATGATTAAATGACCTGTGAGGGAAGATAGAAAAATTTGGGTTTCTTTAGTCTGGAGAAGAGAAGACTGAGGGGGGGACATGATAACAGTTTTCAAATACATAAAAGGTTTTTGGAAGGAGGAGGGAGAAAAATTGTTCTCTTTAACCTCTATGGCTAGGACAAGAAGCAATGGTCTTAAATTGCAGCAGGAACAGTTTAGGTTGGACATTAGGAAAAACTTCCTGTCAGGGTGATTAAGCACTGGAATAAATTGCCTAGGAAGGCTGTGGAATCTCCATCATTGGAGATTTTTAAGAGTAGGTTAGACAAACACCTGTCAGGAATGGTCTACATAATACTTAGTCCTGCCACGAGTGCAGGGGATTGGACTAGATGACCTCTCGAGGTCCCTTCCAGTTCTATGATTCTGTGTTTGAACTCAATCTAGAGGCAGATGACAGGAGCAGTGGCAGGCCTAAAGAGAACCAGCTTCATGATAAGAGAATCTCTTGATAAGATAAAACATCTGGGAGAGGGACCTATACTGCAGACACTTCTGTTTTTTGGCTGGGTAAGGAGGAGTATGTGGAGAAAAAAACCATATCTTAGACAAGGTGCGAAAACCTATGGGCTTTAGCCAGTCTTTGGCAGTGTTTTATTACTCAATATACCATACCTTTTAGATTGTCTTACTTTAATGTAGTATTTCAAGCTTACAGTATCATTTTCAGCTTGCTTAATGAACTTCCCCAGTATTCAGAACTCCACATTATTCCATGTTCCTCTGTCAATGCTCCCCTAGTGTATTCATCTGCATTTCCAGCCCCCCCCTGCCCTTTTAATTAGTAGAGTTATAGTGTCTTTTAGTGCAGAACTGCAGCTAGTTACATTGGTCTCTAGTCCCTGTCCATGTCTCCTCACCTGCAGCAGGACTTCTGCCTCCTGGTTTGCTCCTCCTTCCTCCTCTGGCAGACGAGCTCTGCTACCCTTTTGTCCCCACCAACAGCTAGAAGAAAGCTATTTCCCATTTGTCTTCATGCTGACGTATCCCTGGTAGCAGATGCACTTCCTAATGTGATCCACCCGCCTTCCTGCTGGTTCCTGGCCTGAGGAATCCATTGGGAACACAGGCCAGGAGAGGAGATGGATTGGCTTCTCCCAGCAGTCCCAACTAGTCCCTGTCTCCCAATGTTCCTCCCTTTGGCCTAACACAAAGCTTCCCAATGACTCCCCCCCAACCTTGGCACATGGCCAAGTTCCAAGTCAGAAACACGTAGAGTCATAGTCTCACTTCTGTTTATGCTGTGCATAATACTTCTGACTGCCCACTTCGCAGTTCTACCTGTCCCATCTCTCTGAGGGAAATATGAGGTAGACATGTAGGACTCTTAAAGCTACACTTCCTTTCATATAATTTTCCCCTGCCTGTTCCTGTTTTTCAAGGGAGGACAAGTTTCTAAGTGTCATAAGAGTTAATAATCTTCTAATGTACTTGTCTGGTGTCTTGTTAGTTGGGTTTTAGGGGCTTTTTGGAAGGGTGAGGTTGTGTATTTTGTTTTCCTCACCAGAAAGTTCATTTCTACCTCACACAATTGTAATTTTTTACTATATTTTACCTGTTAAATTGGTATGATATTTAAGTTGCCCTGTAGCAAAGTGTTATATTTCCACATTACACTTGCACATCATTTATGTCACAGTCTTCTTTTGAATTCCCTAATTTAAAGACAAGACTCAGGACCCAAACTGATTACTACAAACCTTTTGGGGCTTTCACAGTTTCAGCAGGGGTTTTATGCAATGCAGGGCCTCATATGGATTTGACAGCTGCTAAGCAGAAAGCTACATTCATTTAGAAACTCATCTTGGATCATAATTCCTCTTTAACTTAATCTGTAGAATTTAGTAATACAAAGGCGGCACAAAATGAAGCTGAACTGACACATTCATATAGTCATATATATTCATATATTACCTTGCATACAATACACTGAACATAATATTTTTATGCTACCACACTGCACTGGTTTTTACTTGCTGCTTGAATAGTTTTAATCTGAGGCCTTTAGTCTGTACTTTAACCAGGTGTCTGGCAATTATACCCTCAGTGGATTAAGAAAGTGGATCCAGGTAGAAAATATTGTGCCGGTTCAGATTTTTGTTTTGGTGCGAGAACCTGCCATGTAACATATACTAATAGCAATAGTGCCCTAGCCCTGCCTCTCTGAGTGTGTTGGTCTCATTGATCAGAGGAATTGTATATCATTTTAATGTTTCTTTTCATCAGGCTTTGTGGTGCAGATTACAATTAGCCCTTTGCTTTACCACTGAGGGTTGGAGAAGATGAAGTCACATTCTGGCTCGGTGCCAGACCGCCATAATATCAGTTTATCAGTATCAGTGGATCAGATTTGTGCTGAAAGGATCATTTATTTATTTTAAAAAAATATCTTTAACTTTTACTTTTAAGTGACAGAAAGCTAACCACTGTACTTCTACAGTAAATATATTGCAAACACACACATAAATCTGGTACTGATATGAGATTATTACAATAAGTCAGCAGCTAAATAAATCTCTAGCAATGAAACATTTACATTTAATCACCTTAAAAATACAGATAACGTAGACCAATATGCAAGAATCCATTTCTTCTTGGCAAAAATTCCTATTTTTGTTTTATCTTTACACTATTTTTATTATTTACTATAATACTGCAAATAGCATATATTGGTTTTCTATAATCTTGCATTGTAGGATGTGCTCCAGCTATTGAGAAACAATTAGTGTACTCAGTGAACAGTTGTCTGCCTTTTTTATTAAAAGCACATATGCTATGGCATTCATAAAGGTTGCTTGGTGTCTATTTCTACCTACAGCACTATCTGAGCCACTAGGAGAGGTAGGATTAAGATAGGCTTGGAAAAAAACAGGAATTTGAAGTGGCAATTATTAGTATGTTATCTGTTTCCTTCTGTGTTACCAGTGCCTCTTGTATTAGAAGCACTTGGTTGTGCATATCTGATTAAAAAACATGAATGGTACAAGAAAGCTCTTCTCATTTTAGGATACTAGTGTTTGGACTGGCACCTATTATCATTTTGACAGGAAATTCCACTTTCATACAGCCATGTGGGCTGTTTAAGTAGCCAAATTACTTCTGCAAATATTATTTATGTTTTCATAGAATCATAGGACTGGAAATGGACCTTGAGAGGTCATCTAGTCCAGTCCCCTGCACTCGTGTCAGGACTAAGTATTATCTAGACCATTCCTGACAGGTATTTGTCTAACCTGCTCTTAAAAATCTTCAGTGATGGCAATTTAAATCTCCCTCGACAATTTATTCCAGTGCTTAACCAGCCTGACAGTTAGGAAGTTTTTCCTAATGTCCAATCTAAATCTCCCTTGCTGCGATTTAAGCCCATTGCTTCTTGTCCTATCTTCAGAGTTTAAGAAGAACAATTCTTCTCCCTCTGCTTGTAACACCCTTTTATGTACTTGAAAACTGTTATCATGTCCCCTCTCAGTCTCCTGTTTTCCAGACTAAGCAAACCCAATTTTTTCAATCTTCCCTTATAGGTTGTGTTTTCTAAACCTTTAATCACATTTGTTGCGCTTCTCTGGACTTTCTCCAATTTGTCCATATCTTTCCTAAAATGTGGTGCCCAGAACTGGACGAAATACTGCATTCAAGGCCTAATCAGCATAGAGTAGAGTGGAAGAATTACTTGTCATGTCTTGCTTACAACACTCCTGCTAATACATCCCAGAATGATGTTTGCTTTTTTTTTTTGCACTGTTGTTATACTGTTGACTAATATTTATCTTGTGGTCCACAGTGACTCCCAGATCTCTTTCCTCAGTATTCCTTCTGAGGCAGTCCTTTCCCATTTTGTATGTGTGCAACTGATTGTTCCTTCCTAAATAGAGTACTTCGCATTTTTTCCTTTTTGAATTTCATTCTATTTACTTCAGACCATTTCTCCAGTTTGTCCAGATCATTTTGAATTTTAATCCTATCCTCCAAAGCACTTGCAACCCCTCCCAGCTTAGTAGCATCCTCAAACTTGATAAGTGTACTCTCTATGCCATTATCTAAATCACTGACGAAGATATTGAACAGAACCGGACCCAGAACTGATTGCTGTAGGACCCCATTAGTTATGCCCTTGCAGCATGACTGTGAACCACTGACAACTACTCTCTGGGAACGGTTTTTCAACCAGTTATGCACCCACCTTGCAGTAGCACGATCTAGGTTGCATTTCCCTAGTTTGTTTATGAGAAGGTCATGCAAGATAGTATCAAAAGCTTTACTAAAGTCACTAAAAATATTTGCATGAAACTAGGATGTTTGTTCCTCAAGCATTCATCTGCTCCTGGTATTTATTTTCTAGCTGAAGTGATGCATAATCCTCTGTTTTCAACATCTAATAATTTCCCCAGCAATCAATTATGATATCACAAACAGAGGATTATAATTTAATGTCAGGAATAAACAGATGAACTCTTAAGGCTGAGAGAAGAGAAATACAGAAAAAATATAAGTGATAACAGTAGGAATGTTTTAAAAAGCAATATTTTTCTATGAGGCATGAGCTTCCCTTTAGAGACTGATACTGTTTCAGATATTTTAAGAATCAGGAGACTATCCTGATTGTTTCTCCTGTTTTATACTCTTGTGCTATATTTGGTGTATACCTGTGGTTTTCAACCTTTCCAGAATACTGTACTTCTCTCGAGAGTCTCATTTATCTTGCATACCCCAAGTTTCACCTCAATTTAAAACTACTTGTTTACAAAATCAGACATAAGAATGCAAGTGTCACAGCACATTATTACTGAAAAATTGCTTACTTTCTCATGTTTACCATATTTATAAAATAAATTGATTGAAATATAAATATTGTACTTACATTTCAGTGTATAGTGGACAGAGCAGTACAAAACAAGTCATTGTGTGCAATTTTAGTTTGTACTGACTTCACTAGTGCTTTTTATGTAGCTTGATGTAAAACCACGCAAATATCTAGATGAGTTGATGTACCTCAGCGTACCCCCCCGTGGTACTCATATACCTGGTTGAGAAACACTGGTGTATATCTCGTTGTTAGGCTCCACGCTGATTAGTTTTTTCGTGTTGAACTCTGCTTATAAGACTACTAACTTGGAATTTTATTGGGGATAACTTCATTTTGGGGGAGGAATCGCCAAGTTCTGATTCAGGGCAGATCTGCACTACAAGCGCTACATTGGCACAGCTACACTTATGCAGCTGCGAATCTGTAACGTGTTTGGTGAAGATGCTCTCTGCTGAGCGGAGAGAGCTCAACCCCAGGCTCCTGCACCGGTGTGAACTTGAGCTGCTATTCTGAGTTAAAAGCTGAGTTGCTATGTCTTCACTGATATGCTAACTCAGATTAACTAACCCAGGTTAAGAACACACCGTTTTTTGGCAGTGTAGACTTGTGGATGGGGAGGGGCAGAGAATGGTTAAAGCTTTGCTTCAGGAGTGTTTCGGGCTACGGATTGATTCTCTGACTTTATTGCTATTGAAACAGCCATCATCTATTTATTTTTTCTTGATAATGTTTAGCTATGAGATTTGGTGTAATGCTTAAAGCCAGTCAGTAGGAATTCATCAACGTGACTGTTCAGTGTCCAGCTGTGCATTTTGGGCCCAGCCCTGCATTCCTCGTATAACCCAAATTCACATTGTGTGTGCAAAAGAATGGGGGGAGGGTCAGGACCCAAGTCTCTCAATAATAGCAGCCTTTACTATTTAATGTGCAAGCCCCAATGTGTTAGGAAAATCTAATTCCATTGTCAAGTTGCCCTGATAAGGTATTAATGTTCGTGCATTTAGCATTCATGTTTTGCTAATGCGGTATGTAAATCTCATTCTATTAGCAAGTTTTCTGCATAATATATGAGCATCTTATTATAGATTCATCAGATCTTATATGAATTTCTCATTTCAATCACTGACATTGGTGAAAGAGGGTCAAATTGTTCATTTTTATGGGCAGTTGACTACTTTCTCTAATTTTGCATCGTCTATTTGTCTTGATGTGTATCGAGACTTCTGTTTTTCACCCTTCTTTCCATATTTTGTTCTTTAATCACTAGTTTTTCTCGAATCCTTTGTGCTTTTGATGATTTAATGTCATTCCGGTATACAGCACCCAAGCTGTGTGCTGGGAAATTTTGCAGGGAGAAAACCATGAAGCCCCTTCAGCTCCTGGATGCCCCAAACCTTGTAGGCTCTGAAGAGTCACAGATTCCCCAGTCTTGCCCCTCTCCTGATTTGGTGGCATAGAGAGCCTGAGTGGAGCATAGCTCCATGGCACCCTGACGTGTGTGAACTTCCTCCCCGAGGTCTGGCATCCTGTCACTGTTCAACCACTCAGCAGAACTGCACCTCAGTGTGTTGTAAGGAGAGCTCTCACTGATGTGGGACAGGATTTTCCCCCTTATAAGTAGCTTAGTGGATTTCTTCACAAGCAGCAAAATAAGCAGGTTTTGTTTTCCCAGTTTAAAATGATTCCAACAGCCGCTTTCCATTATAGCAGCTTCCAGTGACAAACTTGTTTAGTGGATGGTGCCTTTCTGTTGTAAACACTGCCCAAGTCTTTTCACAATAGCAGAGAAGACCCATTTCCAGCAGAAAACCATTTATAACACAATAGCTAAAAGATTAGTCAAAGCATGGGATGGTAATAACAGTATTACAGATATCGTTATTTCATGTGTACAAAGCCTCAGTACTACACAGCTATGCTGTGAAGATATCCAGTTCTTTGTTAATGACAGCTTTATTGAAGACAAGCTTTCCAAATGAATCTACTAGAAATCCTATTAAAGTGCCATCCATTAAACCATTAGAGCACTCATTAAAACTGTTAGTGCTGACTTGTTATTCATGAGTTATTGGTCTTTCACGCTTCTGAGATGTCTGCCAATACCACTCTACCCTTTGTTCCCGCATGGCTGTTCAGTCCCAAGAAATGTAAATTAGCTTTCTCTCTCTCAAACATTTTTTGTGGGTGGGTGGGGCAGCTGAGGGGTGGCGAATGGGAAGGGAAAAGTAAATTACAGTTAAGGTCTATTTACCTGGATTTGACAGAAATTGTGTTAACTATATCCATATGTACAGCTAAATATTAATCAATGGATTAAGCCATCTGGCCCTACATCATAAAGAAGTGCACAGGGAGTATAATATGCTGCAGTAATGAACACATCCTGCTATACAACTGGTGAATGGCCGACAAAGACATCTGTTGTTTGATTTTTTTTCATATTGTTAAGCAGATTTAGATCACTTAAGCATTGGGGAGTGATTGGGGGAGGGGAAGGAAGGAATTGAACAGTTGAAGATAAGCTTTGTACATTAAGTGTTATTTAATAGTTTATAAATTCCCATTATCAAATAGGCATAATAAAATGCTGAACTCCTTTTTCACAACGAACGCGTAAAGAGCCCATGCACATTCATATCAATGTCCTCCGAATGCAATCAAGTGTCCAAAAATGTGTCTCAAACTTGTTACGTGTTAAAATTTTTTAAAGAGTTGCCATTTAGAATGAGAGAGAGGGAAAAAACCGTCTGGGGGAGGGGAGGAAAGCAGGGCGGGGATGGGGAAGGAAACCTATAATTTAGTCTCACAACTAGTAGTGTTTGTCAGTTTACTCTGCTGGTTTCTAGTTTACTTGTCAAGTATGAAAAGAAAAATATAAGTGACATCTTAGATTTTAAAGTAATTTCCAGTGTACTTTTGCACCATAGGTAGAGCCAAAAAAAGATCAGACAGTGTGTCTCCTGCAATTAGATGAGTAGAGCCAATACAATACATCATTCCTTCATTCTGAGCCAGTGAAGTGCTGAATAGCAAGCTTCTATTTTCATGTGAGCCATGCAAAAGACTAAATACATTGAGCTACTAATTCTGTCTGGCCAGTCACAAATAAAGCGGGCATGCCCTACTCCTCATTTGATCAATTAATTAAATGTATTTATTTACTTAAAGTTCAGAACCCACATCCTGAGACACATTTGTAAACTGTTCCTTTTTGTCTTGAACTGACAATGATTATCTTGATATTAGAACTATGAGCTGAAAATCACTTGGTCAAGTTTTATGTTTATATTAGTTTTTTTGCCATCTAATAGGATAAGAAATTTTATTTTTTTAAATGTGGAAAACCAGGAGGTGTAAGGTACAAACTTGGTGCATCAAGCTCCTTCATTTCTTCAAAAACAGAAGGACAAAAATTGTGTCTCTGAGAACAGTGATGGTGCAAATTGATAGCCCTTTTCTAAGTCAAAATGTGTTGATGAATTCCTAATCAGATGATATGGGGAAACTTGTGCTGCAAAAATATAACTTTATCTGGCAAAAAACAAACACAAAAAACACAACTTTTCATCTTGCCTTTCTTCATCTTTGATCAATTAAATAGCAACAGAGATAAAGAATCAGAACTAACTGAACCAAAATTTCACTGCCCATCTTCTCCCAGGGGATGAAATATGCTGTCGTGGGGTAGCTGAGATAGTACTAAACCAGGATCTTTAGAAGCAGATTGTGACTTGAGTTATTGAGACACAGAAGAATTACTCTCTGCAGCTGCTGACATAAAAAAGAATGGTGTGGGCTGTGGAAGACCAAGCCATGACACTGGAATGCTTTATTAATTACTGGGGAATGTGGAGCCCCTAAAAATAAACAAAACTAGTGCTGTGTCAGCGTATAGGTGGCAGATCATAAATAAAATAGGGAGTTAATAAAATACATGCTAGAAAATACATGCTAGAGCTTTTTATGCTCTGGGAAAAAATAAAACCTTATTCGTTTTTTCCTCACAATTCACAAATCTTAAAAGAAGGGGGGGAGGGTCATGAATTTTGCCTCTTCAACCTCTCACTCCTCACTAAAACTTTAATTTGTTAAGGTCTTCTTCATAATTAAGTCACACAAAAGTTTCAGAGTAACAGCTGTGTTAGTCTGTATTCGCAAAAAGAAAAGGAGTACTTGTGGCACCTTAGAGACTAACCAATTTATTTGAGCATAAGCTTTCGTGAGCTACAGCTCACTTCATCGGATGCATCCGATGAAGTGAGCTGTAGCTCACAAAAGCTTATGCTCAAATAAATTGCTTAGTCTCTAAGGTGCCACAAGTACTCCTTTTCTTTTCACACAAAAGTGTGTCAGTAGGAAAGACAAATCACTGTATTGGTCAATGCAAAACAGAAAAAAATAGCTCACAATTATTCTACATTGTAGTCTGAAAGCAAAGGGTTGAAGGACACTCAGCTAATAAATCCCATGTGTTCTCTTGGGTTTTGTCCTGGAAGTCCCAGAAAAGTTCTGGATCATTTCATGCTGAGGAATATATTACACTTTCTCCATCTACTGAATAATGTATCTTTTTACTCTGAGGTAAAAACGCAGATGCTTTACCCATCTACCTAACACCCTCTCCAAATGACAGAAAGTAATCTTGTAATATTCTAGAAGAATATGCCTTAGAGACTCACTGACATTCAGTTGGATGCTATGTTGTCATTCATCTGTCGGTTGGTCTGTCTGTCTAAAGTTATTGTGCATCCAAGCTTAGTTCCACAGTTGGACCTGCCAGAGTCTATTGTGAACTCTGCTTTTGGCCTCTTAATACTTTGGCTATGAAAATAGTTTGGGCCTGAAAATTGCAGGACTTACTCTGAAGTCAAAGAAGATTCCATCTACAACATTAGAAGAAAATTGGTCAAATTTTAGTCACAAGTCATTCAAAAAACGCCTTCCATTTGAAACTGTAACTGCTAATATCTAGATATGATAAGTTGCTGGTTTAAGGTTCCTACATGAAGATTCTGAGCTATTCTACTAACTCTCCCTTGTAGCCAAACACAGTGGATCATATTAGAACTGACTCAGGAAGAGAAAAGAATGAGTCAGTCTCTGAAATTAAACCCTGATTCATGAAAAGAACCCTGTTCAGGAAAGCACTTAAGCACATGCTTAGGTGTAAGCATGAGCAATGGGATTCAAGTATTCCTTTAAATTTGGCAGGTCCTTTTGCACTATCCTAAATTGGGGCTTGAGAAAGCAAGAGGGAAGGAGAAGCCCTGGAACTAAACTAGTCTGAGGAGAAGTTTGGATGAACTTTTTGTGGTGTGGTCTTGCCTCATGTCTTTGTTACTTACCTCACATTCCTAGATCTCCAGAATACAGCCAAAGCTGCAGGAAGGGGTGAATTTTAAACAAGAATCTGTTTAGTCTGTGTTCTGTGAGGACCTCACTCCCTGACACTGAACATGTGAGCTCTTCATGGCAGGAACTGTGTCCTTTTATTTGTTTCTACAGTAACTGGCACTATGGATTCCCTATCCTGATTAGGACCTTTAGGTGCTACTGAAATACAGATAATAAAGAATAATAATAAGTAGCAATTTAGAGAGTCTCTAAGGCTTGTCAGACAACTTCTTCTGAAGGCAGCCTGCAAAGAGGATTTCTTCTCCACTCCCTTGTATACTAGTATTATAATAATGTTACCAGCAAATTGACAATGGCCAGTGGAAATGAGTGAAGACTGACCTCCGTTCCTAACTCACCACATCCTTGTATATGATTTAGTACAAAGGGTACAGTCTTGGAGTCTTAAAATGCTATGTGACCTGCAGGAAGGGAGTGTTGGTATTTTACAGAAACTTAATAATATTCATAGAATTCACTCTGCAGGATAGAAAATCTCTTGTGGGACTGATGTACAGGGGCCCGATTATCCTTTGCCCTGCACCTTATGTAGTCATCCAGACCAATGCAAAGAGACAGCAAAAGGCTGCAAAATCAGAATAGAAGAGTATTACTCTCACTTTGCGTTGGTGTAAATCACTACATGAGGTACAGAGAAAGGGAGATTCAGGTCCCAGGACTGACTGTTATGTCCAATCTGTTAAGATTCCTTGTGTCAACTAAGAAAAGTATTGTGGCTCCAAACTTCTTTCCTTTTGTCAAGACAATACTATACAGTAATTGTATGTTTTTAAAGATTGTTTCTGTTTAGTGCTTCAACTACATCTTCCATTTGATTGCTAAACATGAAGTTCAGGCATTCTTTAGACTCACCAAACAAAAATAATAATCCAAGGAATAAACCCAGACAGACCAGGTTGATTTATTTAACAAGTATCCCTTAAATAAAAATATTTTCTGTAAAAAACAAACAAAAAAACTAGGGACCAGATTCTCCATTGTAGAAGACCAGTTTGCCCTGCATTACCAGCATAAACTAGGCCTAAGGCTGTTGTAACCAGCGCAGGGAAGCTCATCCTTAGTACAAAGGTGATTCTCTGGTGATGTAGAGTTGGTGTAGGCTTTCTGATCTCATTCCACATCCCTGCTGTCAGCATAGCAAGAAAAACTGTCCAGAAGAAGGGGAGTGTAGCTGAGACACTCCGCTCTGGTCAGATCTCCTACTGCAGCTTGAGCTTCACGTGGTCATTTGCACAACTAAGAGCACTCTGCCAGTGGAGGACCAGCCATGCACAGAGTTAACATCGCGATCCAGTCAATAGAGAGAGTAACTTTAAATCATCTTTGGACACACGCCCTGACATGAGTGCTGTCCAGTTCATCTGGATATCAGAATCTTAACTTACAACTTGGCTAGGCAAGATTTTTAAGAGCCAAATCATAGACCACTGAGTGTGGCCACATAGGTGAGAAAGGGAGAGTAAGGCAACCCAACCCAACACTCCTGCATAGCCTTACAGGATCTGGGGTCCAGTCAGATAGGGATAAGCAGGTTCAGTACGCCCACTAGGTATTTCTCTCCCATTCAGATGGGCGTGGAATCTAGATTCTGTCTCCCAGTGCACCAGCCAGTACAGCTGAGCAGGTGGTGGGAGGTGGGTAGTAAGCTACTGCCAGTATTGTATAACTTCTGCCATGGAATACGGTGGAAGCATGGATGGAATCATAGTTCCTAGCTATGTGCCACCCCTTACACAGGTCAGGCAATAAAACCACAATCTAGCCATTATTTATATTTGCCCATTTGTTTATCATCAAATGTAAAATATACGTCTAAACTGAGGAAGTTCACTGGGTCTTGTCATTATCTCGGTGTGATCTGCAGAGCCTCTCAAGCAAAGTTGGTGGCATTGGCTGCTCCCCAACCGAAATAAAAACATTTCAAAACAGGAAAACATTTGTACATATTCAGAATTTAGTTAGCTAGTATACCACTGGGTTCTGTGAAAACATATGTGGTTAGTAGGCTACTTTAAAAAAAGTTAGTGTGCTTGTAAAATATGTTCTTTTAAAATCTCTTTACATTGCCACAGTTCTCTGAACAAAATAACCAAAATCTTGTTGTTTCTGAGATTGAACTTTGTATCAGCCTTTTTCCTGTCTTACTAAACCTCCCTTCAAAATATAGGCTGTTATATTTCTCATAGCAGCTGTGCTCCAGTAGAGCAAAATCAAACTCTGTCCCCTGTCAAACCCGTGTGGTGAGTAATTTCAGAAGTCTCATGGGCACTAATGATGGAGAGCTAGTCCCCTCTAGGTTGATCTTGAGGTCAAAAAAGCCTCCACTGGACGGAGTGCATCTACAGTATCTCAAGGCAAAGCCATAGAGAGGTGCTGACCTTAAGCTTCAAGACAAGCAGCAAAGCAGTGAGCCTAGTAAACAACCCACACTATTTTCCATGCCATCAAGTTACAGCTCCAACAAGCAGTCTGAAAGCTCCTAAAACAGACCTTTCTTCTTCTCATGGACCATAGTATGTAGGTCACTAAACTTTTTGCCCTTTCCATTCAATAGTCAGAAAACTATAGATGTTTCCCTTTATGATCATGGCTGGGGAATATATTTGAAGGGCCCAGTTTATTTGTTTGGTTTGTAATTCCCTGGCTATCTTGCCAACATGGTTGATGGAATGAAGATGGTCCCCTGTTTGTTGGAATATTTCATACCACTGATGGATGGACTACCTTCTTTTTACTGCCAGTAGCTGCCCTTTTAAGGTTATTCCCTGTGGGGAATGGAGTTAGTTCACGAATCATTCAGGGGAGAGTTGCCCCCAGAACATAAGAGCATAGTAGTGCCGAGATACCTCTATAATTATTAACCATATCAGTTGCTCTATACTATATAACAACTGCACTGGGTAGTGTCACAGAGGGAACACAGAATGCTTTTCATAGCATCCATTTCATTGCCTTCAAAAAGAGAGGTGGGTGTTGATAGTTGAGAGGGCTGAATTTCCCTTGAAGAATTGGAACTCCAGTGAACAAGGGATTCCTTTATACCAGTTGGTTTTTCTGTGCCAAGTCCATTCAGGTAAGCAGTAATAAGTAATCTATTATTTGCTAATCAATGACACTGGGATTTCCTGACCTTTTATTTATCCAGATTGGAGATGTAATAAATTATACAGGTTTGGATTAACACTGACATTTTTTAAATTATACTGTTGTTGTTTCATTTTACTTTACTCTCCCCAGTCACATTTATTTCCTAAAATTTCTGTTTTCACTCTGACAAACTTGTTTATGCTAGATACACTTCTTAGAGCCAAGAATTTAATCTAACTGAATTATAGATACTAATGGGAAAGTACAAAGTCAAAGGCAATTCAGATAGGACAAAGCACTGCTTCTCTTTAATTGATACTTGATCTATAAGAAACTGGTGTAAGTTTGGGTTATATCAAGCATGGAGTCAGCCTCATCTTTTAACCTCAGTTTCCCTTATGTTGCATTGTAACCCAACGTCACAGGATGTAGCAGGCTACAGTTTGTGAAGAGGAATCAAGAGAATTCTTTTTTTTTCTCCCCCAATGGCACTGTAGATGGCGTGTCATGTTATAAATGAAGTTGCCAGATGAAAAAAACATTAGATGAGAAAGGATTAACAGTATCCTTGAACTGGTAGATTCAGTCTAATTACTCTAATTTAGTTTGGGCAGTTTGACACATCTCTAGTTGAACCATAGCCTAAGGGAAACAATTAAATAAGGGCTAAAGAGGAATAATAATTTTTGAAGAAGGTGCTGAACATTTGCGAGCTCAGTAGCTCCTTAGAATATCTTACACCATGAACAGTTAAACTTGTGTAACTAGAAATCTTCATGCATTTGGCCCCTTCTCAATGACATCTGTAATGATTACTTAGCTCAGAGTTAATTCGTTTTAAGTCTTAAATCCTAATGCAGTTTTAAGTCTTCACATGCAGCAATTGTAATTTAACCCCTAAATTTCTTTGACATACTGCAGTATTTCTTGGCTCTTTCGTTGTAACTAGATCAAATTTTCTTTCTACGTATCATCCAGGCGAATAAATGATAGTGGCCTTAATTGTTTCATTGATCTCTTGATTCTTATTCAACCCTAATTCCAGCATTATTCATCTTGGAACAGTAGAAGGGCCAGATTTTTTAAAGATATTTAGGCACCAAAAGATGCAGATAATTCCTAGTGGGATTTTCAGAAGCACTGAGGCACCTAACTCCCAATTCCCAGTAGTTATCTATCTTATATACCTTTAAAATCCTTGCTCTTAATTACTGGTGTAGAAGTTAGTGTCAGTAAACAGGCTGGGTTTTACAACAAAGTGAATTCAAGGATCTGTCCTAGACTGGTGACAATTGTAACTTGTTCAGTACCTCTTCAGGGCAGCTAAGAAGCTTTTACAACAGTTTCCATGCAGCTTTGTATTTTACAGTCTAGCTGAACTTCACCTTTTTGACAATAAAATATACAGAGGGGAACAATATTTATCTCATTAACTACAGTGAGAGATGCCAAATATCTAGAATGTAGATATATGAATGATACCTATATAACAAAGGGAGATTTATCGACTTACTCCAGTGTTCCCAATTTATCTTTCCACAATTGTTCTAGTTAAAATAGTCTGACAACGAGAATCAGTTTGACATTTTTCTTATCTTCAGGCAGGCTGTATAACCAGGGCTGTCCCTACCCATATGCAAAGTACGCAGCTGTGTAGGGCACCAGGAAATTTGGGGCACCAAATATCCTGGTGCCCTAAGCAGCTGCATGCTGCTCCAGCCCCTGCCCCACAGCCCTGCCCCTGCTTCAACCCTGTCCCACCCCCACTCCACCCCTTCCCCAAAGCCCCCGCCCCTGCTCCACCCCAGCCCCACCCCCCACTCCCCATAGGACTGCAGCAGAGCTGGGCCTGCACTCACCGGCGGCGGGACGTGCAGCGACCCGGCCACAGCCACGCACTGGTGAGTTCTGGGGGGCGATTCCCCCCTGCCCCCCCAAGCTAGTCCCGACCCCCCTCTGCAGAGGCCTGGGGTCCCACACACACCCCCGCAGGGCCTCAGAATAGCTAGGGACGGCCCTGTGTATAACTATCTATAAGCTTATAAGATATTTTGAGAATAAGAATCTGTTTTACTACCATATTCCCCTACGGCCCCCAATATGTGTATTATACAGGACCTAACACAAAGGGGTCCCCAGTCTCAGCTGGTGCCTCGGGTGTTACCATGATACAAGTAATAATTTTTAAATCATTTCTTTCTACAGCATAATCTAATATATGTGCAAAAATGTTTGCAAAACACAGGTGGATCTGAAACCTATCAGAATCTTTTTTTTAATCCGTATGTGACTTGAAAACTAATGAATAAAAGGTATTTCTGTAGTTTACAATTCAAAACATGGCTAAAATCTCAGAAAGCATGATTAGCTATCCCTAGATGAGTACTAGATTTCCATTTTTATGTGTCCATATTATTTCATACTCTCTGTCCCTCCTTCCATGTAGAAAGAGAGTTTCTCCTGTTTTTCTCTTTCATATAAGAACAAATGAGAGGCTATATAAGGAAGATGCCTAAATGTAACTGTCAATAGGTGTCAGTATGATCGAGTGCAGTACTTTTTAGGCTGTGGCTAAATGCTTTGTGTCATGCAGTGCTATATGAATAATCTCTGGTTGTGTGGACTTTTTATGAAGCAAAAGTAAAACTGGGAGCGTACTGTTTGCAGTCTTTACTATTCATGTTATCTTGTGCTTTTAAGCTAATATTTTTTCATTTTTTTTAAAGTCAATTGACCCTGGCCAGCAGTTTACATGGGAGCATTCTAATCTGGAAGTAAACAAACCAAAGAATAGATATGCAAATGTAATTGCATATGACCATTCTCGTGTTCTACTTTCAGCAATAGAAGGTAAGGAGCTCTTTAACAAATTAAACTCATTAAATATTAAATGCTAATGTAACAGTTTTACCACTTCTTGTCAATTAAATTAATAGCTTTAAATTCATGTAATAACCGTCCTTTTTCAGTGTTCATTTGCAGTAATTCAATAACATGAAGCGTTAAAAGCTAGACAAGGTCATATATAGCAAGAGGGAGACTTCTTACTCAACACATCTGCTCCTTGTGTGTATGCCAAGTCTTATCTACTTACTTTTTTGACAAAAATTGTTGCTACTTTTTTACTCCTAACAGCACAACTATTAGGGAGTGTGAGATGGTTTCTTGTCTGGCGCTCACATTATCAGCATAATGGATAACTCATTTTCATTTGCCAAATCTTTAGTGATGCTGATAACACACGAGCCAGAAAGAACAGTGCTTGGCTTTCTCTTCCCAGAGTGAGTATGCAGAACTGGCAGTTAGAAAATCCAACTTTTTACTTGTAAACTAAACAATTTTTTCTTGGAAGTCATTGACAGACAATAACTGAATTTCAGGTATTTGTGTTACTGGAAACTCAAAATGTCATTGCTTGTAGATGGGCATGGTAGTATAAATGACAAGGTTTTAGTTGTAGCTGTCTTTGACCGACCATTTTGCAAAGATCTGATCATGTAGTGTGCTTCCCTGTTGTGAGTGAATTAGGCTATCCACGATGATTGGCTCTATAGGGTTTGTTTTGTTTCCCAAGTGCTAAAACAACAGGAGTCACTGATTATCCATCAGAGGATTTTTTTCACTGGCTACCTCTCAATACCTATCCAAGCTGTTTCTTGGAATTAAGGCAGATTTTCAGTTTATTCTACACAGCTGGCCACCATGTATTAGTGATGTCAGTAATATAATTGATTACATATTTAAGTGGGACAATTTAAATGAAAATAAAAATTGCCTTTAGTAAGCTTTGGTAGATCTTGTATATTGAATTGGCTTTAAAATTAAAGAGGACTTTCAGTCCTTGTATCCTGTATGCAAAGACATAGTTGCTTTATTTTTAAGGTTCTATATGTTAAATTGTGCAGTGTTTTAATCTACATTGTGAACACCTTATCTTTGGCTACTCCCAACCTGCAGACATGGAATATAGCAGTGATGGTATTTATAGGTGTAATCAATTCTCTAGTACGCTATGCACAGCCAAGTAAATGCTTGGTGAAGGAAAACACAATTCCACTGGTTGAGCTTTACCTCTGCCTAATTTATTGCAGCTGCATATTGTACGCTTTGATAACACAGAGACAGTTTCTCAAGTATATTAGAAAATTTAAATGATTGCCTTGAAAAATTTGCATATAATAATCATCTTACATTTGTTCCACCTATGGAGCTCATTTAACTGGTATTGACTAAATTTTTTGGTGGTGTCAGTTAAATTTCCTCACATTACTTTATAGAAATATCTAGCTGAACACCAAAGAGTTTACTAAAAATTAGAGTTGTCTCTGCTGTTGGTTAGATTCTCATGTTGTTCCTTTGTTGTAGTTCAGCACACAAAACAACAACAACTCCATAAAATGAGGATAGGTAAATAGTAAAAAAAAAAAAAAAACAAAAAAAACCAAACCACTGTGCAGTGATGCTCTTCTGAATTGTTTAAATGTACTTTGGAGAAAATGGTAAAGTCACAAGTAACTAGTTCTAAAGCAAGGAAGACGATTTTTCACTGGGTGCAGGCTGGGAAGAGAGTTGAGTAACTGACAAAAGAGAAGAACATTTAATTTCAAATAAATCCATTTGTTGACTCGTGAGTGAATTAAGAGATGGCTGGGTTTGAAAAGGCCTGCCAGATTCCCCTTAACAAGTGACCCTGGAAATGAACATGTTTCGGAGATGTGATCAGAATGGGAAAAAGGAAAAAAAACCAAAACCCAGAAATAACACTCAAACAAGGTTAATCGAATTACCAAGTAGACTAACTTTTTAAAATAAAAATTACGAGAATCAAAGAAAAGTTCTAAATAATTCTTTTTCAAGCGTAATATTTGCAGAAAAGGAGTCTACCTGGTAAAGAAATACTTAACGAGATTGAGAAAAACATAAACGCTAACTGTAATGTTTGATTTCCCTTTTTAATGGCATAAATAACCTGAGGAGGTTAAAGTGACTAACTCTTTAAAAATGCTGTTGATCCTAAGTCCATAAAACATAATTATAGCCATATGAAATATCAGTGATAGACTTACACACACAAATAGCTTTTTGACTCCACCGGGTGATTTACCTACCTTTATAAACTTTTCAGGCCTCAATATATGACAACCAAAGCAACATAAATCAAGTGTGAAATGTTTGCTTGTGTTAAAATGATGTGACTTAAAATAAGCAATAAGTTAACTATTTAACTCCTCGTTTCTGAAGTCAGATATATGTCTGAGTTATTTTATGTATCTAACGTGCTAAATTTAATATACTGGCTTAACATTGTGTAATAAGTGTTTCTTCTTCAAGCGTCAATACTTCATTACACTGTTTTGTCAGTCTATAAATAAAAATAAACATTCCCGGTAGGAAAATACATAAGCTACCCAGTATTTCATTTGACAGCTGCATTTGTTTTCAAGCTGCCATGGAAATGAATGCTTTTAATATTGTTACAGAAATATGTTTCAGAGTGACACTATCCACATAGGTCAGGCCTAGCAGCTGGACTATGTTGCATTTGTTATAACCTCATGAGAATCATTGTTCATTATTTTAGATACTTATGAGCCTCATCCAAAGCTCACTGAGGTCAATTGAAAGACTCCCATTAACGTCAATGGGTTTTGGATCCAACCCTGTGTTCTTTCTAAAATTCTCTATTGAGAAATCTATCCAGCTACAAAAAAGCACCACATCCCCGATAATAACATCAGGTGCATAGAATGTCTCAGTCAGACATGTGTTTTGTTTTTTGCAACTGTAGTACTTAACAATCTATCTAGGTATGGTGACCCCCATCACTTAAATGTTTGGGGACCTCAAAGTTTATCGGTCCGGTGAAGAAATGAAGTACAGAGAGACTGAGGTATGTTCCCAAGATCACAAAGGGAGAGCCAGGGATCAAACTCAGATCTCCCGAGTCCTAGTCCAGTGCCTTAACAAACACTATTCGCACAACTGTGATACCTTTGTTCTTGATGCTGTTGTACAAACAAGGAACACAGAAATTGCCAGACTGAGGTGGATCCAAGATCCATCTAGTCCAGTATCCTGTCTCTGACAGTGGCCAGTAGTAGATGCTTCAGCAGAAGATTTAAGAACCCAGTTGTAGACAGATGTGGGATAATCTGCTTTCATCATCTCTAAAAGTTAAAAATTGACTTAAGCCCTGAATCATGGGGTTAAAGTTCTCTTCCAAAAGTTGTATTAGCATTAGCTGTTGTATTCTTGTTATACATTTAAACATCCAGTCCCTTTTTTGAATCTTTCTAAGTTCTTGGACTCAACAACTTTCTGTGGCAATGAGTTTCACAGTCAACACTGTATATTGTATAAACAGATAATGGTTTTGAATTTGTGACATTTTAATTTCTTTTCATTAAATGCCATGTTAGGAGGTAAACCCAAGTTGGTTATGTTCATTTCAATTTCTGTCTGAAGAAAAATATCATTTGACAGAATTCTGCTCCAGTGTGCAAGTTGAATCTCATCTATGATATTGTGCTGTTTTTGGATGTGTCCGGGAGGAACACATGAAAGGAGAGAAGAAGGTGAAGCTCTGTAGTACTAGAAGAGAGCAGAATATCAGAGTTGAGATCTGACATATGGATTGGTATAGATCTGAGAGCAGAAATTTTTCCCATATTTCTTAAACATAAACAGATAAAATTAGCACAAATAGAAAATTCATTTTAAATGTCAAAAGAGGGTTTAAAAATAGTGGGAAATAAAATATTTTTTAAAATGCATGTACGAAAAGGGCTTTCAGTTCTTTTTCGGAGGCATCTAAGACTAAAAATCTGCGATCTCTGTTTGGATTTGCATAATATTAGCAATTGAAAAAATTCAGGTGTAAATAATATCTGTCATATCACAACTGCTTGATTATTTGTCTTTTGGGCAGTTTAGCACCTTTAAAATGAGATTATGCATTGGAGTAAATCTGTGCATATAAAGAAAAAGGCAAGAAACTGCTAATACACTTATTTTATAGGGTCACCAGTTACCACTAAATTGGCATTCACTGTTTAGCTCATGATCTTTAGCTGTAGAAGGTATTCTGACAAATGTATATTGTTAAATACTTACTGAATAGGGCAACAGCAGTGTACTGCAGTCTGGTTACTCATGCTCTCTGTCACACTGCAGTTGTATTATGTTCTGTTCATAAAACAAAACCAAATGTTCAGGGTGATTTCCTGTCCCTTCCCATCCTCAGGCAATGTGCCTGAGACACAGAAGAACCACTGCATAATAGGGATAACAGGGTGTAGAGAGGGCAGGCTGAATGGCTGTCTCTAGATTTGAGTGGCTGTCTCAACAGCAAAGCTGAGGGGAATTTTGAGGGTGTAAACAGCCTGGACTGTGGATCTGCTTACCACCCAAAACCGCTCAGTGAAGAAATATGTTGGAGTTGCAGATGCTACCGGAGCTGGGGGGCCATGCTAGGACACAGTTGCTTTACTAAAAAGAAAAAGAGTACTTGTGGCACCTTAGAGACTAACACATTTATTTGAGCATAAGCTTTCGTGAGCTACAGCTCACTTCATCGGATGCATTCAGTGGAAAATACAGTGGGGAGATTTATATACACAGAGAACTCTATACTCTGTTATCATACACACTGTAAGGAGAGTGATCACTTAAGATGAGCATCATCAAGGATCTACAACCTATCCTGAAGGACGACCCATCACTCTCACAGATCTTGGGAGACAGGCCAGTCCTTGCTTACTGACAGCCCCCCAACCTGAAGCAAATACTTACCAGCAACCACACACCACACAACAGAACCACTAACCCAGGAACCTATCCTTGCAACAAAGCCCGTTGCCAACTGTGCCCACATATCTATTCAGGGGACACCATCATAGGGCCTAATCACATCAGCCACACTATCAGAGCCTTCTTCACCTGCACATCTTACCAATGTGATATATGCCATCATGTGCCAGCAATGCCCCTCTGCCACGGACATTGGTCAAACTGGACAGTCTCTACGTAAAAGAATAAATGGACACAAATCAGATGTCAAGAATTATAACATTCATAAACCAGTCGGAGAACACTTCAATCTCTCTGGTCACTCAATTACAGACCTAAAAGTCGCAATATTACAACAAAAAGACTTCAGAAATAGACTCCAATGAGAGACTGCTGAATTGGAATTAATTTGCAAACTGGATACAATTAATTTAGGCTTGAATAGAGACTGGGAGTGGATGAGTCATTATACAAAGTAAAACTATTTCCCCATGTTTATTCCCCCCCACCCCCACTGTTCCTCAGACATTCTTGTCAACTGCTAGAAATGGCCCACCTTGATTATCACTACAAAAGGTTTTTTCCCCCTGCTCTCCTGCTGGTAATAGCTCACCTTACCTGATCACTCTCGTTACAGTGTGTATGGTAACACCCATTGTTTCATGTTCTCTGTGTATATACATCTCCCCATCTATTTTCCACTGAATGCATCCGATGAAGTGAGCTGTAGCTCACGAAAGCTTATGCTCAAATAAATTTCTTAGTCTCTAAGGTGCCACAAGTACTCCTTTTCTTTTTGCGAATACAGACTAACACGGCTGCTACTCTGAAATCAGTTGCTTTACTGATACTCCAAGACCAAGAGGAGACAATTCCATTCATTTCCCCAACACGTGTATCCCTGCATGTCCCTCTGGAGAGCCTGTCATAAATATAAAGGGAAGGGTAAACACCTTTAAAATCCCTCCTGGCCAGAGGAAAAATCCTTTCACCTGTAAAGGGTTAAGAAGCTAGGATAACCTCGCTGGCACCTGACCAAAATGACCCATGAGGAGACAAGATACTTTCAAAAGCTGGGAGGAGGGAGAAAAACAAAGAGTCTGTGTCTGTCTGTGTGATGCTTTTGCCGGGGACAGAACAGGAATGGAGTCTTAGAACTTAGTAAGTAATCTAGCTAGATATGCGTTAGATTATGATTTCTTTAAATGGCTGAGAAATTAAGCTGTGCTGAATAGAATGGATATTCCTGTCTCTGTGTCTTTTTGTAACTTAAGGTTTTGCCTAGAGGGATTCTCTATGTTTTGAATCTAATTACCCTAAAAACCATCCTGATTTTACAGAGGTGATTCTTTTTTACTTTTTACTTCAATTAAAATCCTTTTTTTCAGAAATTGAATGCTTTTTCATTGTTCTTAAGATCCAAGGGTTTGGGTCTGTGGTCACCTATGCAAATTGGTGAGGATTTTTACCAAACCTTCCCCAGGAAGTGGGGTGCAAGGGTTGGGAGGATTTTGGGGGGAAAGACATTTCCAAACAACGATTTCCTAATAAATAAACCCAGATAAACGTTTGGTGGTGGCAGTGGAAGTCCAAGGGCAAAGGGTAAAATAGTTTGTACCTTGGAGAAGTTTTAACCTAAGCTGGTAAAAGTAAGCTTAGGAGGTTTTCATGCAGGTCCCCACCAGTTCAGAGTGGGGAAGGAACCTTGACAGAGCCCTTGCAAAATGTCCATGGGCTTGGTTTTTGCACAGAGGTGAAGGATGTGGTCCTTAGTTGTTTAATGTAAATTCTGGTAGTAAAATTGTTTTCCTATCAAATTATTTTGCTTTAAAAAAATTGAACTGAAATTATTTTTGTCTGAAGCAGTATTTTAGTTCATAGGTAAAAGGAACACTATGAATTTATAGTATGTCATCCAGGTATTAACATTAATTTTACTTCCATTCAGGAATTCCTTTGATAGACATCATAGTGTTGTACTGTATATCTTTACTCACCCTGGAAGAGCTGGAGAGCTGCTTTATGAATAAAATGAGTTTCAGAGAGCCACACAATTATCAGTGTGATGTCCTCACATTGCACTTCAATACTTGTTTTGCAATATTGTGTCAATATGACACTGTCATCAGAAAGCACTGTTGTGGCATTGTGCTGTTATTATCTGTGCCTCTCTGTGAGACTCTGTTTAATGTTTTATCTCCACTTTTTTCTCTTTCTACCCTTCCAACCCCTTCCTTGCCTAGAGTCTTTCTGTTGACCAATTTAGAAAATTTGAAAGTGACTGTAACTTTTTTTGTTTTTCCTTGGCCCCCTCCCTCCACTTTTCTCAGCCTTCTTTCCTTGCTTGTCTGCCCTGGCTTTTCTTTCCTGGAGATAATTTTCTGTCTCTCCCTTCCTTGTTGTTTATTCCTGTCTTCACCTTCCCCTCACTGTCTCCTAGATGCCACTTCTAGTTTTAAATCTTTCCATCTTTTTCTACTCTTTGTTCCCTTTTCACTGTCTCCTCTTCTCTCCGTTCCATGGTCCTTTTCCTCATTCTGTCTGTTCAGTCATCCTGCTCCTTTTCACTTCTCATATTCTGTTCTCCTCTCCAAAGTTTTCTCTCTCTCTATTGCCTTCTGCCCTGGAAACTCCTATATCTCTTGTCCTTTCCATTCATTTCTTTCCTGTACTCTTCTAGTCCCATCAGCCCGTCCCAGCGCCAACCCATATACCATCCCATGCCAGCAATCCATCTTCTCCTCCACCTAAGTTTCTCCTCTTTCCTTTGTTCCTTAAACTACTTTGCAATATATTATATTTTCCTGCGCCGTAGTGAAATGTCTTCATTTTATCAATATTTATTATTAGAAGTGTCTGCTGAATACTGCTCTTTTTTCAATGAGCTCTAAATACTACATGGTATTTATACCATGGCGCCGTTTGAGTTTGGTAGTTTCCTTACCAATATATATCATGTTACAAGAAAAGTTTCTCAGAAACAACATTTTTGATTTGCATCCAATAGCTGTTTTCATTCATTTCATCCTGACATAGTTCAAAACATTAGTCATTGATTTAAGCCGATATTACAGCTTCATCAGCATTTTCTATTCATCATTACATTATCTCAAGTTAATTGTTTACAAGCATGACAGAGTTTAATCCTATTACTTCAGACTCTTTTTTTAAATACTTAACAGCACATCTTTTAGAGAAGCCTCACAGAAACAAAGGTTTATGGTTTAATTTGTCTTAAATAGAAAGACTGTGCAGTACTTAGCCTTTGTAAAGAGTTGAAACAATTTCATGATATGATTTCAGTCTGTGAATAAAATGTAAAGTCTAATTAAAGCTATTTAAGATGACAACTTTCTTCAGGGAATCAAAGAGGTAATGTTAAGGTCTGCATTACCAGCCCCATTGTGTGGGACTTGTATCTCTTAACCTGTGTACACAGAGAATATTGCTGCTTGTTCAACTCTCGTTTTATTTCATAAAAACAATCCAATAGTAAGTTAGTAACCACAGAGAGACTGTTTGTTTTTATACCTATTATCTGCTGTGTATCTCAATTGTGTTATTGGGTATTTTTGTTTCACTGGTTTTTATGCTCTCTGTGTGTAAAATCTGGCTGCTTTATTCTCCGGAGAAGCCAAGGTCTTTTGTGCTCAGCCATTCATCTAATGTTGCCACCACAATGCTAGATCCTCATGCTAAGGAGGGAATTTCCAGACTTTGGTCACTCCTTCCCCCAGAGAGAAGGGCTATTAGAAAAGGGGTGTGAGAGAATTGTTCTGCACCACCTGGAAACTCATCCTTCAACTGAACTCTCAGGCAGGAACTGGGACACCATCATTAGTACAACTTCTACAGTGGGGATGATGCTGAAGAGATCAGGCCCGATTCTGTGCCCAGTTACACTGGCATAAATCAGTGATAACACTGATGCATTCCTCCGGTTTCAGAGCAGTGTAACTAAATACAGAATTTAGCCCATTGTCTCTTTCCTGACTCATGCATTTACAGAAAGCAGGCATACAAAAACCACTGATCTCGGACTTTTACACCCAAATTTAAGTAATGATGGCAATTGTCTCTGTGCTTGTGGGTAAGATGCCTTTAAGCTATGGCAACTAACAAAGATTTGCAAGATTTCTTCGTAGTACAATCAAACTGGCTGGCTTTTGATTGTTTTTATGCTATTAGATATGACACAGTGTTGTCCAGTTTTCTCAGCTCGGAGTGTGGTTATGGTCAGAGAAGTGACTATAAAATGATAGGTTGTTACTGTACATGTATCTCCCTCTGCAATGGGCATTTAACTTTTGCTCAGTTTACAAGTTATTGCACTAGACACTTGCCGGAGAATAATATGAGAAGGCCCATGCCCTGAAGGATTCGTGTGTGTGTTATGGGAGGTGGTTGAGCAAAGGAGTAGTGTTATGCAGGGATGGGGGTTGACTGGGAGACCAAGTGAAATGAGTTTTTTGGAGCTCATTTTGAATGTAATTGGCGTGTGTCTGAAAAAAGATGACTGGGAGACTAAGGCCACGTCTACACTCCCCGCCGGATTGGCGGGTAGTGATCAATCTATCTAGTGTAGACGCGATAAATCGATCCCCGATCGCTCTGCCGTCGATTCCGGAACTCCACCAGGGCAAGAGGTGGAAGCGGAGTTGACGGGGGAGTGGCTGCCGTCGATCCCGTGCCGCGAGGACGCGAAGTAAGTGATTCTAAGTCGATCTAAGATACATCGACTTCAGCTATGCTATTCTCATAGCTGAAGTTGTGTACCTTAGATCGATTCCGCCCCCCGCCCCCCAGTGTAGACCAGGCCTAAGTCAGAGTGGTTGTAGGGGTGTCTAGGAGAGAGTGAGAGTCATGAAGGTGGTGATAGCATGTGTGGAGGTAACAAGGGAGAGTGGGAGAGGTGAGCATTGGGGTTGGCGGAGGAATAAGTGGGTTGAATAGCGTGAACCCTATGAATCCTCACAGTCTGAGCAGGGAAAACCAATCCTGCTTAGTGTTGGCCTCTGTGCACTCCCCTCCCTTGAAACACATCACTGCACACAGCCTTCTTCACAGACAGGAGTGCAGATGCATTAATTTAGTACTACTTGAAGCAGAATTCACTTCAAGAATTCTAGTGAAGATAACTTGCTCACATATCATCTGCTTTGGGACAAGGAAATGCTGCAGAGAAACGGTTTGCCGATTCATGTCCAAGGGAGCCCCCCTTACAAATTCCATGCAGTCCAATCTCCATGAGGAAGTGTAGCACAGAGTCCTTTCCACCAGTAAAAGGGGATGCAGGTGAGAGTGCCGGCTCTGTGGTATGTTCCACCTTCTCTTGGCCCTGCAAAAGCCCCTCTGCAAATACTCATAGAGGTTAACTCGTCTTCTCTCTTGATTTCTTTCCAGGGTTGAGTGGAGATCTAGTTTGGGAACATCCCTTGTTCAGACAATTTTAAATATTAAAATTTCAGCCATTCTGGAACATTTTTTTTATTATTTTTTTTGTTTTGATTCTTTAGCAGTACAGTTAGCATTGGATTCAAGGAGTATTAATGCAGTGTTTGATGTAGAGTTTGCAGTATTCCCTCTTGCTGATAATCTTCAGGGTGAGTTGTGTACCATTGGCTCCGGAGGCCAACCATCCCAGAAGATCACTTTACAAAAAAAAGTGTTGTTGTTTTTTTAATTTTCATGCTTTTATTTATAACAACATATGCTTCAAAGTGTGATACCAGACATCATAATATAATTCTAATTTATTCAGAAAATGTTTCTTACCAGCCTGATGTAGTTTCTTCATTAATAATACCCAGTAGCTATAGATTTCTCATGCTGGCCTCATGCATCTTCTCATCTGCCTTGTGAAGGTGTTTTTTTATTATCTTGATAAAGGAAGAAAATGTGACATTATGCCCAGCAGATGTATTTTCTAAATCATTAACTCAGATTTCCACATTTAAGGAAACATGAAAATGTGTCTAATTAAGTCAGAGAGAGCCTTTTGAACCCCAATTCCCATCCTTTGTAAATGGAATTGATGCTTTTCAGGCATGCACACAGCATAGACTTACTAGGGAAAAATAACCAGGAGTTACATGATGTGGTCTTCAAGACACATGGCTTTTTGAAATGTCTGTGATGAAGTAAGTGTCAAGAAAATGACCCATTATCCTGAAAACAACCAAGAGCAGTCCACAAACAAAATTACTGAAGACAAAGGAAAGAGAAGAGAATCATCACTGTGAAAGAAAAGCTTCTAGCCAAGAGGTGCAAGAAATTGGTGGGGACAGGGAAATAGACCACAAGTGAGTCTTGCATCTATATTTAGGGTGGACACCATCAGGACAGTCAGAAGTTAGGGGAGAAATCTCATCATCTCTCTTTCCTCCCTACATCTCCACCCAGTTTATTGTGCCTTTTAGTGTTATGGGTGAGCACTGTAAAATAAATAGCTGAGGGATCTTTCTATGCCAGTTCTGACCCATCTGAGGCATTTCGATGCATGGTAAAGCTGGTCAGGAAAACTGTCTTATTTCCTGTAGAAAATGTCAAAGAAAATGAGTGTTTTCCCCATTTTTATCAATTTTTTTAGAATGTTTTTTCAGATTTTCATGGAAAAACTAAATAGCAAACAGCTTTTAACACTAAAAAATGTTCATTTTTATAAAAAACCTGAAAAAATGTGATGAAAGCAGAAACTTTCTCAGGAAAATTTTTGTTTTGGTGGTGGGAAAATAAGTGTGGCAATTTCTTTTCAACCAGCTCTAAGGCATAGAGTCAGTAGGCCTTCCTGTGACTCTGGGTGTTTCTAGATCTGGGAATGCTGCTTGTTCCCTCTTCAACTCTGAAGTTAGAGGTCTTTTCCTGTCCTGAGCTATTTAGTCAGCACTTTCCTCCTACATGTGTGCGTGCATGTATATACACATACACACACACATATTAAAAGCCAAATTGAAAACGCAGTTAAACCAAATGCTATTTAGACAGGTAAAAAATAAATCTATATCGCTTCCTTGAGCCTCCAAGGCTAGTTTTACTGACCAAACTAAAGCTATCCTAACGTATAATCCATAGTTTTATAGTCTTTTCCAGATTATATTGGATCTTAATTAGTCTCATTGTAAGAGGTCAGTAACCTTATTCAGTGCTAATTGGGCACTGGAATGAAAAAATAGGTATATTTAAAAAATCTCAATAAGTAGCAAAGGAAAAGATTTGATAATGAGATTACTCCACTGTACAGTCAGATTTCGTCTTTATTTCAGAATAGTCTGTCTAATTTACCTAACTGCTTCTTAGGATAGCTGTGGGGAGGACAGGGGAACACATGTCATCCGATGAAGTGAGCTGTAGCTCACGAAAGCTTATGCTCAAATGAATTGGTTAGTCTCTAAGGTGCCACAAGTACTCCTTTTCTTTTTGCGAATACAGACTAACATTGCTGTTACTCTGAAACATGTGCCTGTTGGTGAGTGTTACGTGAGTTTTCGAAAGAGATAGGCTCAGTTATAAATTAAGTCATAAATAAGAAGATTTAATTTTTATGACTCTGATCCTGAAGTACCGATTGGAAGATTATTCATAAATAGATACTTTGTAAAGTGCTTTGAGATCTAGTGATGGCTAAGCTCTACATAAGAGCTAGTTGTTGGAAGAGGTGGGCAGAGGTAGAGCGGGGGCAGGAAGGGGAGGGCAGGGGCAGGGGCCTTGGGGGAAGGGGTGGAGTGGGGGGGGGTGGGGAAGGAGTGGAGCGGGGCGGACCCTGAGGCAGAACCGGAAGGTTAAGCACCCCCCCGGCAGATTAAAAAGTCAGTGCCGCTGATAGCTGTGTATCTAGTAGTTTGACATAGAATCATAGGACTGGAAGGGACCTTGAGGGGTCTTCTAATCTAGTCCTCTGCACTCAAGGCAGGATTAAGTATTATCTAGCATAATTATAAAAGCATAAAACAGTAATTCCTGCCAAAAGAAAAATGACTCAGAAGACTCTTAGCTCTACTTTCATACTACTCTATTCTGATGCACAATTTGATATGTTTTAGACAACATTTCCGAAAATACAATAGTTTTCCACACAAAAATGAAAAAAATAGAGAAAAAGCAGCTGCTCCAAATCCTAGTCTCCTGAGGATCTCAAAGTCATCAATTAGAAAACAGTAATGATACAAGCTCTCTCTCACCAATAGAAATTGGTCCAATAAAAGATATTTCCTCACGCACCTTGTCTCTCTGGTAATGACACTGTAAGTATGGTAAGAATACGCTGAATCCCTAACCAATCTTCAGAAGAGCACACAGTCCCAGAGTTAAATCCTGCTATGACATCTTTGGAGTCAATAGGAGCCTTTGTCTTCAGTAGGTGCAGAATCGAGCCCTTAGAGTTTGGCTTCACTGGCAACTCAAAACAATAGCAAAACACACCTTTGAAACTACATTTCCTCCCAGAGCACTAGGGTGTTTGTCTACCTGTGTTTTAAACCACACCCATTACCTCCGTATCTGGTTTCCCTCTGTTATATCAATTTTGATGGAATAAATGGGACCAAAGAGTCAAATGTGTTAACATGACCCTGTCATTGTACAACATTAAACAGTTGTAAACAAGGTTCAGGGTTTGGTACACAGACACCTCATTTTAGTTCTATAGTAAACACACATTAAAAATTCTTCAATCTTTTCTTAAAAATACAAAAAAAGAAGGAAAAAGAGCTAAAGTGTTTGAAAAGTAAAGTACTGAGTAAGTCTTTTAGTTTAACAACACTCCTTGTCCTCTTTCCCTTTAGCTGGGGGGAGAATTTTTCTTTCCCCTAACAGTTTTTTAGCTGGTGTTAAAGATAGTAGTAACTTTTGAGGAAAAGAGTTAGTTGAGATGTGCTGGAGCTGCTGTTGTTAAAGTCTGATCCCATTTTGTAGAACACAAATACACACACAAGAGAAGGGAGAGAAGAACAGCAAAGGTAGAAAATGCAGCTTCTGCCTCTGGTGTTGATTCTCACTTGCAACCTTACTGCAGAACTGTGCTGGCATAGCATGCACATGGTCTTATCAACCACTGCGAGACATGGCAAACTGGCACCAACGTTGGGCTATGTAAGGCATTGCTTTTAGCTGCCTCGTTGGTCACAGTCTTACACCACTGTTGCAAAGTATACAGCCTTGGCCAGCTAAGCCAGTCTCTTAATAAACAGAAAGGCAAAAAAGAGAGAAAGGAAAGAGAAGAAATAAGGTGGGGAATGAAAAGGACACACAAATGGTGGGTGACAGCAGGAATCAAAGTCTCATGTTCCCAAGTGGGGTTCAGGATTTAATCAGAGCAGGTAGTGGTGGCAGATGTCATCTGGGTCCCTTTCTCTGTCCCCTGTCTGGTCAGGACTTCTTTCAGGACTAGGATGACAAAGGGCCAGCAGTGTCACAGTGGATCTGAGGAGACAGAGGTCAGCCTCAGTGGTGAAGCTCACTCCTTCCGGTCCACCTGTCTCCGCATCCGAAGTAGTTGATAGCGTATTTTTCTCCCCCAAAGTATTTTCTTATAAGAACCCCCATAAGAGAGCAATGGGAGAAATAGCCCATCCCTTCATTATTTTGTCCAACAATTCTGGGTCATTGATTTCCAGTCCCACACTTCTCTTGTTTATCGGGCATGGTCTTTATGCTCCCCTTGAATTAGATCAGGTAGGCCTTTTTGTTTGGACTAATTCAGTCTTTCTGACTCCATTTTGCACCTTTTTTCCATCAACATTTTTCTAGGTTATTGTGGTAATTTATGACCTTTCACTCACTTCTTACAGTTGAGCTCACAATTAAGGTAAAATGGAGCCTCAATTGTTACAATACCTCTGGGACTTCCTCTGTGCTATCTCAGTTTTTTGCCCTGCTCAAAGAGGTCTGCTAACCCCTTTATATCCAGTTGGAGCCCATTGGACCCTCATGCCTGCATGACATGACAGTAATACCTTTGAATCTCAATAAAGAGTTTTAGTACCTAGGTTTCAGAGTAGTGGCCGTGTTAGTCTGTATCCGCAAAAAAGAAAAGGAGTACTTGTGACACCTTAGAGACTAACAGATTTATTTGAGCATAAGCTTTCATGAGCTACAGCTCACTTCACCAAGGGTGACTCAACAGGACAGGACCATGTTTCCATGCAGGGTCTTAGACCTTCCACCTTGTTACATAGGTATTTAATTTTTATTCAGGCTTGTGAAGGTGCTTACTTCATACACATATGTTATAGTCGGTTCCATGATTTTTTTGCACTTGGTTTCCATATTCTTTTTCCAAAAAGAAGACCAATACTTATCTACTGCAATCCAATTATGGGGAGAAGTACAAACAGCAATCATAGTTGTCTGAAACTATCGGCACCTTTCATATATTAAAAAATGTAAAGAATGAAACCATGGGAGCCTATAATTTTCCTTTGGGTGAAGAAATCTTGTCCTCCCCACCAGGAAGGATACACAAGATCTGAAATGCAACAGAACCACCTCCGTACCCCTTGCAAAAAATGGAGCAGCGCTCCACAGTTGGTCTTTTCCTGACAATGTGCAAGGGAGTTTCTGGGCAGTCCAGCATGGCCACTAAATCAACAAACTGCATGTGGTCACTGGCCAAAATGCCTATATAGGTCATGAAGCATAGCAGGCCACATTAGTGTGGTTATTGTAGAGCATTCTGCCCATACAAGCCCTAAAAGTCACGCACAGGCAATCTGTCCTTTTGAGCTTTGTGCAGCTGATGATGATTTCCTCCTAAATTTAGAGACTTTATTTTGTACAGTAGTTTTGCTTGCTTTTTCTCTCTCTTGAAAATTACATTTTGTATGAAAACAATATCAAGTGATAGGGTGCATTGGAGAGAGGAGAGGAAACGTGGGGGCAACAGACAGCTGGAGTTTGAGAGCCCATTTGTCTCTTTTGACACATTTTATTGACTGATTGATCACCACTTTAGCAGAAAGATACCAAAACTGATTGGAATAAACACAAGCATATATTCTAATTGGCTTCTGCAATCTAAGCAAAAAAGAGGTTCTCTAACTGAAGTTTGATGCCAAGGCAAGAATCTGCCCCATCTAAACACTTCTTCCATGCCAATTGATATCACGATGTTGTTATATTGTTTGTTTATCAAATATTGAATGTACTCATTAAAACATATGGAGAGACCCGTACTCACCTTTATACCAGAATGTCTCAGGAATAGTGTCTGACATGGTCTGACTTCTCAAATGTATTCATTCTTCTTGCTTTGCAGGCATACCTGGAAGTGACTATGTCAATGCCAACTACATAGATGGTTACAGAAAGCAGAATGCTTACATAGCAACACAAGGGGCTCTCCCAGAAACCTTTGGAGATTTCTGGAGAATGATGTGGGAGCAACGGGGTGCAACTGTGGTCATGATGACAAAACTGGAGGAAAGGTCCAGGGTAAGAATTGCTTTTTGCTTTTGTAGACTGATTAAAAAAAATTAAAACTTGTATCTGCTTTGTCATTTACATATGTTTTTCATTCAAATCTGCCTCTGCGTTTTTGCCCAATCTTCTCTGTATCTGAAGAATTTGAGAGTGATAGCTAATAATAGTGTCTTTATTATTATATGCGGAGCTACACAGCCATGCCACTTTTTTCTTAGTCTGTTTTCTAGTGACTAGGAAACTTGACATCCCATCATCTTTAATAGTTTCTCCAGACACTTCAACTAAGTCCAAACTAAACTGCAATGATGTTTTGATGCAACTTACTATTTTCTAATACAGGGGTGGGCAAACTTTTTGGCCCGAGAGCCACATTGGGGTTGCAAAACTGTATGGAGGGCCGGGTAGGGAAGGCTGTGCCTCCCCAAACAGACTGGCCCCCACCCACTATCCACCCCCTCCCACTTCCCAACCCCCCCAACCCTCCCTGCTTCTTGTCCCCTAACTGCCCCCTCCTGGGACCCCTCACCGCTAACTGCCCCCTGGGGACCCCACCCCCTATCCAACCCCCCTGCTCCCAGTCCCCTGACTCCTATCCACATCCCTGCCCCCTGATAGGCCCCCCGGGACCCCACACCTATACAACCCCCTCTGTTCCCAGTCCCCTGACTGCCCCCCCCACACACAGAACCTCTGCCCCATCCAAACGTCCCCTGCTCCCTGTTCCCTGACTGCCCCCCGGGACCCACTGCCCCTTAGCCAACCCCGGCGCCAGTCCCCTTACCATGGTGCTCAGAGCAGCATGTCTGGAAGCCATGCCGCCCGGCCAGAGCCAGACACGCTGCTGCTCTGCTTGGCAGGAGCACGCAGCCCCACCGCCAAGAGTGCTGCCCACGCGGCAGCGTGGCTGCTGAGGAGGGGGGGCAGCAGGGGAGGAGCCGGGAGCTCATGGGTTGGGCAGGATTGTCCTGCAGACAGGATGTGGCCTGCGGGCCGTAGTTTGCCCACCTTTGTTCTAATAGAACTATTTTCACTTAAAATTATAATTGAATTTTTTTATTGCTGTTATAAATGTGGCCAAAATATGATAGGCATTGTTCAAACACATAGGAAGACATCATGTTTTTGTAATATTGAGCTGCTGAATATTTTGTGTTCCCACACAAAATAAGCAAATATCAGCTAACATGTTGTTTGACAAATTTTTATTCTGATTAAAAAAACCTGCAAGCTGTATTAATGATTCCCAGCAAGAACAATGTCAATTTGGCATGTGATAACTAGAAGTCTACTTTTCTAACAAGAACCAAATAGAGATCAATGCCTGAACTGATAAAAATAAAACTGAATTCAAACTTTTGCCCAGTCAGAAAGTTGGCCCTAACTTAATGAGATAAGATTCAGATAAGAATCCAAACTTTGGCTGCTTATCTGAACAAAACATCTCAACTTCATGAGACTTATCCATCATTAGAAACAAGAGTAGGGGATTGGAAGTGTCACTTCCTGCACGAGAACAAAAATATGGCTGAGTCATCTTTTCATAACAAAGTTAAGATATGTCACTATCACTCAACTTTTGGACTTACATTCCGTGGACTAAGTTTTAGTTAAGATCAATGAGTACTCAGCTGTGGATAAAAGTATAAGAAGGGTGTTATGTTTGCACATGGGACTGCTAAAAGAAAAAACGTTTCTTACTAATACATGCCAAAAATAGAAGACAAAATTATCTATGGTGTTTCCACTATGAGGTCTTCACCAGGAATAATCTCTAAAGGTCAGAGTAAAATTAGGGAAGCTGGAGATGGAATGCAGGGTATGTATGTGATCAGAAAGGAAATAACGGAGTGGATGGGTATCAGAAAAAATTAGCATGACTGTAATGTTAAATTAAAAATAAGGATTTTTTTTAAATTGTGAAAAGAATGGAAGTGGTCCACCAGGGTCAAAATAAGCCACTGGGGTCAAAAAGTATCTAGATTTGAGAAAAGTTCCAACTGGGGCAAAAAAGAGAGAGAGGGGAAAATATGCTGTCAGACAAAAAAAGTCTTTAAATCAGTAAAAAGTAGATTGTGCATAGACTGACCAGATCACAGTTTATATATAAGCAGTTTATGTATAAGCTCCATTTTTAAAATTAGAACATTTTTAGTTTATTGAGATGGTAGCAAAACTAAATCCACTGTAATACTTCATTCCTTTCCGTAATGACATTAACTTCCCTTCCCATGTAGGATGTATGCAGGGCAGTGCTGTGATGCTTGAACTTCGTGACTGCAGTACTTTTGGTTTGGAGACTTATTGGTGTACAGATTTGGCCTCTTCCCATTTCAGCACCTATTAGAAATAAAGGAATAGCGTCCAGTTGAGGCAAGATATAGCAGTAAAATTATAGACTCAGTGCCTGCCTGTAAATTCAACTTCCATTAACATCACTGCCCACACATACCTGTTGGTAATGAGTTCATTGCAGAAGATATTTTTCTCAGAATAATTTATTTTATCTTGACGCCCCAGGCCTTACTTAGCCCAGGAACTGAAAGTTGTTTTGACTGAGGCAAATGAAATTCTCCGCATTTCCTCACTAGTTGCTTCTAATAATAAAGTTACTTCTAAATGGCATCAGTGCTACTCTAAAGTCTGATGATGATGAACAGTCCTTTGCAGAAGGTATTTTTACTTAAATACTTCCCATGTATCTTAACACTGCATGTCGTTGCCCCATGTACAGAAACTTGTTTTGAAATAACCAAATACAATTCTGCTCATTCTCTTCACTAATTGCTTATTGCAGTTTCAAGCTAATTCTGCTCTCTGCTGACTGTACCCTGAAAAGAGCTGATCAGAATAACAATCACCTTCACGTGATTTGCATTCAGTGGCAACAAATTCCTTGAGTGTAATGAGAGTCCAGACAGTCCTAGTCAGTTGACTATCTGTGTGTTTCTATGTTAATGTCTGTGTATTTCTTTCATTTATGATTTAGCTAATTCTTAGTTCATAAGTGAAATGAGTTTCATGCAGTCAGCCCAGTCAATAATAGTCCATGTAACCAGATCTCAATAAATAATTTAGCAGAATGGGCAATTTTATTTAAGGTGGAGCTTGCAAATGTGAAAATATGACACTTAGGTTACCTCTTCCCCTCCTAAAATAGCATATTCAGATAATGTCATTAATGGTATTATTAGTGGGGCAGAAGTGGGAATCCCTAATCTAGGAAAGAATACAATTAGAAGATTACATGTTTTTTTCTACGTCATCATTTCTTTATACAGCACAAGACCAAATGAAATTTTAAAAATGAGATGTAAACACTATTAAACACTAATGAAGATTAGGCCATCCTTTAATTTTGTTTTTCCTTGTTCTTTGTTCCCTTTTCTGTCCGCTTTCGTGCCTTGACATCCCTGATCATTATCTCTTCTGCAAAGGAAGATAGTTCCTCTCTAGGACTTCATCTCCTTTTCTATCTTCAGTCTTCATTTTGTTTACCTTGCTTTTTTCATTGTTCAATGCTGGAGCAGGCTTTTTAACCTGTGCTGCACAGATAAAAGGTTTTTTTTAAAATGGCATCTGCAGAAGCAAACTAAGTTGGTTCATTAGCATGTGTTAGATGTCTGACTAACCTCAGCTTTGAGAACTTACATATTTAACAGCTGAGAATGTCAAATGAAGATGTTACAGTGAATTAGTTATTCATTTGTTTGGCTATTGGGAAGCTGCAGAATAAAGAAAGCTCTTTCATATACAACCGTTCACATTTCCTTGTTTTTGTTTTAAATGTCATCTCTGGGAATCTCACCTGACCTAATCCAGACCTCAGAGAGGAAATCTGTCCCATTACTCTGTTATCACATACCTAATTTATATGAAAAAGGATTATACATACTGCAATGCATGGAAAAGTGTTGGTAACATATTTATTACATGCATGAGTTTAATCTGAATGAACTAAAAGAAAACCATTAAGGGGTGAAAACTAGAGATTAGGAAAAGCAGTTAACTGTTACATTACAGGAACACATAAGACAATTTAAAGCATTAATATTATGGCGTGAGAGTTTCTGGATTGATTCCCGCCCCCTCCAAAATTTACATTTTTAGTGCCAGATCCTTTTGGTTTATTGCATTCTCAGGGGACCTCGATGCCATAGGAGGTGGTCCCAAATTGTTTCCACGCTACAGTCAACATATGCATTGATCTGAGCAGCCAGGTGGGGACAAGGGACCTCAGTGTGGAACAAAAGAAAATGTTGTTACATCAAGGCAACATTTGTATTATCCACTGGGTCACCATATATTCCCCTCAAAGATATTGTTTGGGGTAGGACATTGTGGCAGGTAACTCCATTGTAAGAGATCTTGAACCTTCCATTCCTTATTCTAATTCCTTGGTACAGACTCACTCCAGAATGTTCTGGACAGACACAGTGTTCATTTATACTTTCTCCTCATTGCTATCACCGACAATATGTTCCTCACTGGGGCATCACTAACATGGTATGCATAGCCAGAATCTTCTGACACAACCCCCCCTGCCAAATTAGAGCCAAATACAATATAAGCCTTGCAGCAACTGCTTCAGCAATATGAACCTGACTTGAAAGTTCTGGATTGATGAGGAACTACTTATTACTTACACCGATGCTTCCTACATTTCCTCACAGCTAATGACCATCTGGAAGAGTCAAGTGCCTGTCACTTTGCTGCAGGCCCTTAAGTTGAACTTGCCAGTCATTAACTACCAAGAAATGGAGACCGTTGCAAGCCACGAATATACACAAATGTGAACAAAAAATAATTAATTCATTATGTGGCAGTTGAACTACATGTTGCCATAGACACAGTGAGCTGTATGCAGAAATAGTCTTTCTGTCAAAGACCAGTAGGAAAACAGGATCATCTTTCAATTAATTTAATAATGAAACAATGAGACCCTCTGTACCAGTCCTATATTAGTGCAATAAGAACAACTGGGAATAATTAAGGGCCATAGGCTTTGCTTCTGTTTGGAGTATTTATCACTGTTAAAGAGAATTAAGTGCCTTTTTGTGTGTGTTTGCCATCTTTAGAGGATAATTACATAGAGTTTCAGCAGTGCAATAGCTACACACTAGGTTCATGCCATCCAGAATCCCCCGAGGCACCCGGTGCCATGCTGCTCCACCTTGGTATGTGCCACCCTCTTCCTTGTATTCTGAGTCCAACCATTAGCCACTTGTGGTGAAGCCAAAAGGGGTTCCACTCTCCTCAGAGAAGCTAGATGAACTTGATAATATACATTCACTGTAACAGCGAGGCTGCTTTTGTTTGGTGAGTGTTGTGTGTGTTTTTTGAGAGTTCAGGACTACATGTCACCCAGTGAGAACACTGTTTGAAGTCCCAATGTTTTGAGAGGTTTATAATCCATCACACATATAAACAAAAATGGTGGTGCTGCAATATATACACATGATATGCCCACACACTAGAGAAGTAAAAGGGACCAGGACATCCATTTACTTGAGACTTGGAATTAGAATTTTGATTTTATTTTTTAATAGGGAGAGGGGAGTATTGAATGACATCAGGCAAGTTTTATAGAGGTTCTAGAAGTATAGAAAGTAATACTGAAGAATGTTTGGCTTTGCAACAAATTCAGTATGCAACATGGTTGCTCCGAAAGTCTGTTTCGGATGAATATCATTGATGCAAATGTATGGTGTACCTTGTTACATGCCTTGTTACATTCAGAATTTCAAAGCAGCTCTGGGTATAATCCCCATATTCTTCTTCTCCAGAATCACAGGCCTCACCACATCAAGTGAATTTCCATTTGCTGATGGCAGAAATGTGCCTATGGTACGCTGAGCAGTTCTGATGGCATCCAATAGAAAGCAGTGCTACATATACACTAGTTAGTTCACGGTTGAGGCAGAGTTTTGTTTTCTTTGCTGCCTGGAAGACATGAAGGACTTTCAGACAGGTACATACTTAGGATACATTTTGACAGGATTGTGATAAAGATAGTTTTTAATTTGTAATAATGGATTATTATCTTTCAGCTTAGGTAGGTTTTGATAGGTTGTACTGAAGGCATATGCAGCCTAAGTGACAGGGACCCACATCTTCACTAATATGGCTATGAAAGTAGAAGAGTCATCAATACTTTCATTTAACTGTTCTTTACAAATAACATGTATAACCTGAACACTATGAACTCCATCTATCTTTAACTTAGTCCAAAGTGTCAATGGTTAGCATGCAAACATTTCTTTTGCACTATGCAGTATAGGCTGGGTGTATTCATTTTTGAAAAGTGATGAATACTTAATGTAAACAGATGACCAGCCACAAAAAATAATGGTTACTTACTGTGGAAACTAGAAGAACATGCATGTCTTTATCTGGTAAACTAGCTATAAATTGGTCTCAGCTTTCTGCTCTCCACAGCCATGCTGTCAGGAAAGGAAGGATGTTGCAAGTGGCACTTCTTTCTTGCTGAATAATACTATCTTCTTACATGGGAAGAGATAAGCACTTGATTTGCTATTGCTTTTTGATTTAGGATGGCAAACCAATAACTTCCGGATCAATTAGGAGCTATCAGTATTACTTTGTTTTTAAATTCTATTAGAATGTTAAGATATAAAAAAGGATAAGAATGGATGGGAGTTAAATCTAGCCAAAAAAATTTTTGCATTGCTGACAAAATGCATCTGGTTATTCTTATAACACTGGAAGTGTTATGTTCTGTTGTGGGACCAGTTAATCCTGTCACATTTGTAATATTCAAACATATGGCAATCCAGTAAGGGGGAAGATTTTCAAAGGCACAATGGGCAGTGAGCTGCTCAACTCCAACTGAAAGTCAGTGTAATTTGGGTGCCTGACTCCTTTAGGACTTTTTCACAATCTCATCCTAAACTCAAACTGCATTCACCAAATCATATATTGAAACATTAATTCCCTTTCTCATGCTCTGTTATGGATAGAGGCACAGTGGAAATGTAAACAGGGGAACTTGCCTGAAATCCATGTTGCACAATTGTTCTGTCACCCACACAAAAACTATGCAAATCTCAGTTCTTCTATGTCTCATGCATTTAGGATTGATGAACATACAAATAGAATATGCAGTTGGATCAGAGGGGTAGCCGTGTTAGTCTCGATCTGTAAAAGCGGCAAAGAGTCCTGTGGCACCTTATAGACTAACAGACGTATTGGAGCATAAGCTTTCATGGGTGAATACCCACTTTGTCGGATGCGTGTAGCGGAAATTTCCAGAGGCAGGTATAAATATGCAAGCAAGAATCAGGTTAGGGATAACGAGGGTTAGTTCAATCAGGGAGGATGAGGCCCTCTTCTAGTAGTTGAGGTGTGAACTCCAAGGAAGGAGAAACTGCTTTTGTAGTTGGCTAGCCATTCACAGTCTTTGTTTAATCCTGAGCTGGTGGTGTTAAATTTGCAAATGAATTGAAGCTTAGCAGTTTCTCTTTGAAGTCTGGTCCTGAAGTCTTTTTGCTGCAGGATGGCTACCTTTAAATCTGCTATTGTGCGTCCAGGGAAGTGGAGTGTTCTCCTACAGGTTTTTGTATATTGCCATTCCTAATATCTGATTTGTGTCCATTGGACTGTCCAGTTTGGCCGATGTACATAGCAGAGGGGCATTGCTGGCACATGATGGCATATATTACTTTGGTGGACATGCAGGTGAATGAACCGGTGATGGTGTGGCTGATCTGGTTAGGTCCTGTGATGGTGTCGCTGGTGTAGATATGTGGGCAGAGTTGGCATTGAGGTTTGTTGCATTGATTGGTTCCTGAGTTAGAGTTACTATGTTGTGGTGTGTAGTTGCTGGTGAAAATATGCTTCAGGTTGGCGAGTTGTTTGGGAGCGAGGACTGGCCTGCTTCCCAAGGCCTGTGAAAGTGAGGGATCCTTGTCCATGTTGGGTTGTAGATCACTGATAATGCGCTGAAGAGGTTTTAGCTGAGGACTATATGTGATGGCCAGTGGAGTTCTGTTGGTTTCTTTCTTGGGCTTGTCTTGCAGCAGGAGGCTTCTGGGTACACATCTGGCTCTGTTGGTCTGTTTCCTTATTTCCTCCTGTGGGTATCATAGTTTTGAGAATGCTTGGTGAAGATCTTGTAGGTGTTGGTCTCTGTCTGAGGGGTTGGAGCAAATGCGGTTGTAGCTCAGCACTTGGCTGTAGACAATGGATCGAGTGGTGTGTCCGAGATGAAAGCTGGTGGCATGAAGGTAGGCATAGTGGTCTGTGGGTTTTTGGTATAGGGTGGTGTTAACGTGACCATCACTTATTTGCACCGTGGTGTCTAGGAGAGTTGTCTGGCAGCCTCCTTTTGTTAGTCAGACCTGTTCATGATGACAACAGCACCTCCTTTATCAGCCTCTTTGATTATAATGTCAGGGTTGTTTCTGAGGCTGTGGATGTTATAAGGAAACAGATCAACAGAGCCAGACTTGTACCCAGAAGCCTCCTGCTGCAAGACAAGCCCAAGAAAGAAACCAACAGAACTCCACTGGCCATCACATACAGTCCTCAGCTAAAACATCTCCAACACATCATCAGTGATCTACAACCCAACATGGACAACGATCCCTCACTTTCACAGGCCTTGGGAGGCAGGCCAGTCCTCACCCACAGACAACCTGCCAACCTGAAGCATATTTTCACCAGCAACTACACACCACAACATAGTAACTCTAACTCAGGAACCAATCCATGCAACAAACCTCGATGCCAACTCTACCCACATATCTACACCAGCGACACAATCACAGGACCTAACCAGATCAGCCACACCATCACCGGTTCATTCACCTGCATGTCCACCAATGTAATATATGCCATCATGTGCCAGCAATGCCCCTCTGCTATGTACATCGGCCAAACTGGACAGTCCAATGGACACAAATCAGATATTAGGAATGGCAATATACAAAAACCTGTAGGAGAACACTTCAACCTCCCTGGACACTAGCAGATTTAAAGGTAGCCATCCTGCAGCAAAAAGACTTCAGGACCAGACTTCAAAGAGAAACTGCTGAGCTTCAATTCATTTGCAAATTTGACACCACCAGCTCAGGATTAAACAAAGACTGTGAATGGCTAGCCAACTACAAAAGCAGTTTCTCCTTCCTTGGAGTTCACACCTCAACTGCTAGAAGAGGGCCTCATCCTTCCTGATTGAACTAACCTCATTATCCCTAGCCGGATTCTTGCTTGCATATTTATACCTGCCTCTGGAAATTTCCACTACATGCATCCAACGAAGTGGGTATTCACCCATGAAAGCTTATGCTCCAATACGTCTGTTAGTCTATAAGGTGCCACAGGACTCTTTGCCACTTTTGCAGTTGAATGAAGTTATTATAAGGCTTTTCTTAGTTGTTTTGGGTAGACCTGATTCTCTGATGAACTAGTAGATTTTCCCTTTCCAGTATGTGTCTAGCAAGTGGTCTCCTCCATCATGTAGCCTGGACCCAAAGAAAATGCAAAGGATGTGTCACATCAGAGCTGGCCTCACATAATTCTCCCATTGTCCTGGAAAAAGATGACCTACATGTAAAATAAATCATTTTCACTTTGAGCATTTAGAACTGCAATAATAGAGACTTTTTATTTGTTTTTAATGCACATAGTACGATTAGCTCCTGTTCTATGACAACACTGTTCCTTGTTACTACTGTGTAGCAAGCTCTTGATAGGAATATCAAGGTTGAACCGGTTAGTTACTTGAATTTTTGCTCATCTAGCACCTTCTGTTGGCAGAAATCTGTGCTATTCATGAAAAGAAATATGTAGATAATTTAGAGTGTCTTCTATTTGTGTTTGGTTATTCTGGGAAATACGCTGCTGTAGGACACAGAGTCTCCTGAATGTACCAGTTCCATACTTTCTGAGCATTATCATCTCTCATTTGGTCCCCTCTTGTCTGTTTATGTAATACATGATGATTACGTCGTCTTCGTTGTTTTTGTAATGGGTTTTCTGTAAATCTGGACGTTGAATAGCCATGCAATCGCAGAAGAATATTTTCTTATATGGGTTTCCTAAGCAGTCAATCTGAGCTATAGGACAGATATCTGTGTGGTTATAAGATCTTTGCTTACTGGTTATATCCATTAGGGTAGGAATGGGTGACCCTCAAATTTACACCCAAAACTCAAACCAAACCCAAAGTGACTATTCTTTGAAGTTTTGAGGTTCATAAATATATAACATTTGTCCTTATGCTGTTTTTCATTTTTGTACCATTCTGGCCTGTCACTTCTGGCTTTGGCTGAAACCAAGAAATGGTATAACAAAATGGGATCTATTCTAAGGGTGGAGTATAGCAAACCCACTTTTATTACCTTATTGGACTGATCAATACACTACATTCTGGGCTCTAAACAGTAAGCTTCCAAAATCAGACCTATGTGTTGAGCAGAATCTCTATCATATAGGAGCAGAGTGAGTTTTATGAGGTATTTTAATGACAAGGCAAGCTGGTCAGGTTATAATGGTACTCCCATGACCTGTAATCTTCTATGACTATAGCAAAGTGGCAATCAGAATGGTGGAAAATTACTTTTTTCCCCCTTAGGTGTCACTGTGCTACCCATACCCACCCAGAATAGTCCTGCTGAAGTCAATGGTAGTATTTATGGAATAAGGTAGTACTCACTGTGTGTAAGTGCATCATGATCTGGCCCTTACAAAGTATCAGACAAAATGACTGTCAATCTCAGCTTTTAAAACGATCATTGTAAGCAAGACGACTGGGAAAATAATTTTTGATTCTTTTTTCACATTGGATCTCTAAGACCCTGTCTTCACTGACCACATTAAAGTGTTTAAAAGAGATTTAAAGAGTGTTTTAAATTTAACATTGTAAATGCCTGGGTAGATTGTTGAGGCAGGTGGAAGGGAGAATTGTGTTAAAAATATGATGGTGAGTCCAATCTTAGTTTGCTCTCGTGTATACCAATCTGTGATGCATTTAGTTTTAAGAACCAAATTAGAAGTAATTTACAGATTTTGTTTTGAATTATCAATTAAGTATCTTCCTGTATTAAGAATTTGTATGACGGGGCATCTGCCCCACCCTATCATGTAAAGTGTTAATAGAGGCCAAGGGAGGTTGTATGGGGAAGCAGCCAGTCGGAGAGAGGCTCAGTGGAGCAGCTAATCCGAGTCCAGGCAGGCCCCTATAAGAAGAGCCACAGGGCAGGGTAGAGTCAGTTGCTGCTGGGAGCCAAGGTAGTAAGGACTGCATCCCTGGAGGGCTGAGAGAACTAAGGACCTTGGACAGAGCAGCTGCTGGCAGGGACCAGGGAAGTGAGAGGGAGCTCCTTGCTTGCTGCTTGGACTGAAGAGCTGAGTGGCCTGAGGTAAGGACAAAGAAGGTGCTGGGGCCATGGGGAAGGGAAATATAGCAGCATTGATGGAGGTTACAGAGGAGCAGCAGGAGGCTGCTATTTACAGGGTCCCTGCGTTTGGGCCCAGACTAGTGGGCAGGCCAAGTGGTGGGCTCTCACCATTGGGGAAATGGCTGGACTGTTGGACAGATATGCTCCGCCCCTCTCCCCCCCCCCGCAGAAGGGGGAAACAGATGATGACCCAGCCAGAGGGCTGAGGTGCTGCACTTCTGGGAGTTGAGAGAGGAACCGTAGGCGGGAGCAGAGACAGAGACACAGTGTGCAGACTGTGAGTGTGGCGTCGGCCTCAAGCTAATCCCCAGCACGACCAGGAGAAGGCGCCAGTCGGGCGATGAGGGCTGCACCCTGTGACAATTAGTATCACTGATCTTAACTTAGATACTTTTTTAAAAAATAGGGAGTTAACTTGTTAATTGATTGGTGTGTTACAAGCTGTTTTTGCTGCAAGGTTATTTGAATTGTGTTTAAATGCTGTTTTAACCTCTTCTTAAAGGCTAGTATAGACAGGACCTTAAATGAAGCTGAACTATGTTGCAGGAGAGTCTACTGTTTCCATATTTTCAGCCCAGTTTTGCAAACTCAAAAGATGTAAGCAATTTGGATAAGCTTCAAGCAAGCTTATAAACTTCTGGGTGCTTATCTCAATTTAGCATTTTTAGTTTTATACCCCTTCACTACCATAAAGGTACTGCTCTGCTCTTTTTGAATGTTGGGGCTTTTTAAATTGTCTCAAACTAGGTGCCCCAAAAACCGAAGAACCTATAACCACAAGTAATTTTATAACATCTTGAACTTTATTTTTAATGGGAAATTATGTGGTTGAATCTGTCATCTTTCTGTTTTGACATGGGGAATCAATGGTAAAGTCTGACCTGATACTGTTCAGATATCATTTCATGATAATTTGTTTTTCTATTCTGAATAAATAAATTAAAATCTCAAGACAAATTATTATTAATTATTATTATTATTATTAATTATTTAGCATCATTATAGAAAAGTCTCCTTTTTTAAGAAGAACTATCCCAAATTCTGTGTAGAAGTGAGCACCCTTGTATGTATATAGGAAAACTGAAAGAAAGCCATTTTTGTATAAACTGTTATTCTTCCAGATTCAAAATGTATATGCTGTTCTTGCAGCAAGGGGTGTAGTCTGCCTGGATTTGCCTATTGTTAGTTTGTTGTCTCATTCCTGAACTTCATTTTATCCCTATAGTCTCAGGTGGCCTGCAACAGCTGACTTACATGTTAGGAATACCCTCAAGGAGTTTTTCAGGCTGAGTGGTAGAACTTTGTACTAGAAAATTGTCTCTACCCGTGAATGTCAGGAATTTTTGTGTGTGCATGCTCATATGGAAACTTGCCTCTTTCAGCTCTGTTGAGGCAAGCAAGTATCTTCCCTGGTATCTGTGGCTTGTTGAAGTGTGAATATCCATGAATATTCTTTGGTGATATTTAAACTTCTCAGTTCTGAAACAGTCTCAGGCTTTTTCATTCCGATTGGGAAAAAAAAATCTACATTCAGTTTTCCTACAGCTTTCTTTTCAGTGAGTGCTCATAATACCATGAAGAACAAGGATTTGGCTGCTTTGTATGAAAGAGCCTGAGAGAAAGAAAGAGAGAGTATTGAAGTTATAAGAACGTGCCTATCATGATCTTAATGTGTCTTGTATAAAAAAACAGCACTAAGACTACATGATAAATGCTTTCATCTTTTGAACCAATGTCAGCTAATGTCATCCCTTACCTCAGTAGCAGTTGGTTTGTTAGCATGATAACATGTCACCAGGTTGGGAGGGGTGAGTAAAATAAGGGGAAGTGGGTGGGGAGTATTGTTGAATCTGTTGGAGGGTGTTATGTTTTCGATGGACTGACCATGTAAATAAATTGTTGCTATGTGTGCATCTGGAGAGGAAATGCAAGAGGCCCACTTCATCATCATCATCATCATTATTTATTTCATGTATGAAAGGCCGTCAGTTTGCTTGGCACTGTACACAGTCCCTTCCTGTAAGGGACCTGCAGTCAAATTAGGCTCAAACAGAAGCATTACATAATAAATAATGGCCACAGTTTTCAAAAGTGACTGGCGATTTTTGGTGTCCAACTTCAGTCAGCTTAAAGGGGTCTGATTTTCAGAAAGTGATGGGCACCTGCTCTCTGAAAATCAGGCCCCTTTTAAGTGTCTTGAGTTGGGCACTAAAAGCACTATTCACTTCAGAAAATCTTGGCCTAAACTTTTAAAGATAGTGATTCTACCGGCACAATAGTCACCTGACAATTAAGATATACTATTTAATATTCTTCTGCCATTGAAATCCAGCCAAAAAAATCTTGTTTTAACCTCTCACAAAGATAAATCAGACTGAAAATTGCTAGGTGTCCTGAGAATTTAATATGTATGATCACAGAGCATGAGAGGCTGGCGGGCAGGGGACAGCACATCTTTGAAAGAGAAAACGCCTTATGTTGGGACAAGTGGAGAAGGAAAGGGAATAAAAGCCTGAGTACTTGCTGTAATACCATCAACTTACAGTTCATATGATCTTCCAAAATTCTAAACTTAAATCCATTCTGTTTCCGCTAAACATCAATATTTGTAGTCAGCAGCTTCCATTTTCAAATAACACGATGCACTGAACCAGAAGTTGCAAATATTCCTGAACAAGTAGCATCAGCTTCTAGCAGCATGACCCAGGAACAGCAGCTCTCACAGGAAATATTTCAGGACAGCTCCAAAGGGTGTGTGTTTGCAGGGCGGAGGGGTTAAAATGCACACACCCAAAAGAAAGAAAAACTAATTTATTTTCATCAAGATTAATTTGAAGAGAGTGGTTTTTTACAGGCTTCTGAAATCTGAGTACATTCTTACCATTAGCTCACTGCACTTCCAGTGACCCTCCTAATGTCTGACATGGAATTTATTAGTGAACATGAAGGAAATAAGTATGTTTTGGAGAATAAAGGCCTTAAAGGAACATTTTCAATTTGTGTAGGCCGCAACATATCTTTTCCTTATGGGAAGGTAAATGGCATGCTACATCCCTGGAAGGATGAGACAACGTAAGAAAAGCTTTATGAGACTTCAAAACGCTATAGAAAATTCCCCTCCTTGAATTAACTATATTGAACATGATGCATTCTTTCTCTCTCCAGATCCATTTGGGAGATGTTATTATCAAGTATTTTCAGTATGAAAGCTAGCGTTCCTTAGGCCTGCTTACTGGAAGCTGGTACAGCTTCTACTGAAATATAATTTGAAAGTGGGAGGTGCTTGTAGGGCTAAGCAGGTGGATGGATGGATGGATAGACAAACACATACGTTCTCTCTCACACACACACACACACACACACACACACACACACACACACATTCAGTTTTCATATGCATTATACTAAAAGTTGCATTAGGTTTATTTATAGTTTTAAATTGAAGTTTTTAAAATTTGTTTCTTTTCTTATCAACTCAAAACATAATTATAGTAATCCATCTGTGTTCCGGTTGCTAAGGACCAAAACGAGAGCTTTAACTAATAAGTCTTTTGAATGTGTAAAAGCATTTAATACAGCATCTTCCGTGAATGAGGCAGGTCCCTAAGCTATAACTGGACCTGCTAAAATTGAGCTAAAAGTGTTAATCTGTGTTTACATTAATGATAAATGAGATCTTCAGTGAGTTGATAGCTGGATTGAGCTAACACAACTGAAAAAAGCATCTTTCATCTAGGCTACACAAGACCTGTGTGGCTTCCACCTTCTGTAGACATCTTACAAATAAATCACAGACATTCTGGAGAAACCACCAATATTAATTCTCCCAAAGTTTCAGAAAACTGCAGAAGGTGGTAATTTCCTAATTCTTATTAATAAAATAATATTATAGTCTATGAAGTTCATTTTAAGATAGGGTGACCAGATGTCCCAACTTTATAGGGACAGTCCTGATATTTAGGGCTTTTTCTTATCTAGGTGCCTCTTGCCCTCCAGCCTCTGTCCTGATTTTTCACACTTGCTATCTGATCACCCTATTTTAAGAGTGTAGAAAAATCAAATTCCCATTAGTAACTTGTTCCTTTTGTTTTAGACATCCAAGTATGATTTAGGACATCACTTCCTGTCAAACATTCCACCCCAGCCCCCAGTGAATCTTTTCCAGCAGGTTCAGTTGTTAAAGGTTTTTTTTCCTGTTCTTCAACCAGATGACAGCTTCTCAAACATTTGGGCCTTTTTCTTATATCAGCTCCTATTACCCCGCACCCTCTGTCCCGATTTTTCACACTTGCTATCTGGTCACCCTATTCCCAGACTAGATAGAAAGATATGCTAACTCTGCTCGAGCTAGTGCACTAAAAATAGCAGTGTGGATGTTGCAGCACATTGCAATGGCTTGGGCCAGCCACCAGGAGGTCAGGTGAACAGGCATGTAACTCAGGTGGCAAGCCCATGCTGCTATTTTGAGCATGCTAACTCAAGCAAAGCTAGAGTGGGTCTCTCTACCTGGGGGGCTGGGAGGCACAATCCCAGCCACAGTGGTGACATAGATCTGCAGTGATTTGTAGACCCCTTCCTGTTGTTCCTCAGAATGAATGAAATGTTTTGAAATCTCAAACTGTATGGGATGTTGGTGCTCGGGAACGGTGCTGGCTTCACAAGGTATGTGGAAGACTGCTGAATCTGTATGCAGGGAGAAAAAGCTGAAGAACGTCTGAGTGTTCTTGGGTGTTCTCCTCTTCTCTCCATAATTAAAAACAACTTGGATTAACACACACACACACAGAGCAGCAGTTTGTGTTCTTATCGGGAATACAATACAGTATTTGTTCTCATTGTTCTTTTAGGATTGGATCTGACTTGGATTCAATTTGGATCCAACAGGGTTCAAACTGTAGCTTATTTCTTTACTGTATTAGCCAGGCTAATTTGTAAGAATTGATTTCATAAGTGTGTGCCTCAGCATCATGTATCATTCATTTCAAATTAAAGAATTTTCAATTATTGAAACCTTATATTGTTTTTATACTATTACTGTGATTGTCTTAAAAAATCAACAACTCTTTTTCCCCTAGCCTTTTGGATCATAGATGGTATCTTTAACCTAAACAAATCATTCATTTTCAGGAAAGAAAAGAAATACATACTTGTGTTATGCATCTGTTTTATACAGAATTATTTCAGCTTGTTAAACTAAACATGCAATGTTTTGAAATTGTAGATTTCTCCGGATGAAATGGCTTGTGTCTTAAAATTTGATGGATGAATTCTTTCTATCAAACCATGTATTTTACATGTCTATTGATGTAATTTTCTGATATGTTTCATAACAATGAACTGAGAAGGAAATTATAGCTTCCTATAACTCACTTCATAGTTATTGGTGCCATTCTATTAATTTTATTCACTAACTAAAAGAACTAAAAGCCATAGAAATCCAGTCTTTCATTGTGATATATTTCTGTACATACTGAAATATGGTTTAAATTAACATCAGAACATCAAGTTATATATGTTGGAACTAATGTGAAACATTCAGAATATATGCAGTGCGGTGGAAAGATTTAAAAACATAAGTTCGTAGCAACATTGTATTACCCCCCGCCCCAAAAAGGTATCTGAAGACTGGGGCCAGATCCTAAGCTGGTGTAAATTGGTATAGCTCTGTTGACTTTAATGGAGTTACACTGATTTATACCGTAAATCAAGGTAGCCATAGTAAAAACAGTACTAAGAGCCGCAACCAGAAAAACTATCCCTGTGAGCATTAAAGTACATGTTTTGCACCAGATACTCACCTGTTGTTAAACAGCATAGCTCCATTGACTTTAATAGAGCTATGCTGATTTACATTATCTGAGGCTCTGGCCCATAATACTGTAAATAATATATTAATATGTAAAATGAAATATGTTACATATTTACTACAGGTGAAGTGTGATCAGTATTGGCCAAGCAGAGGGACAGAGACCTATGGGCTGATCCAAGTGACCCTGCTAGACACTGTTGAATTGGCAACATACTGTGTTCGAACATTTGCACTTTACAAGGTACGTTTTCTGTGGTGCCCTCCCTGCCCCCACCATTTAAAGGAAAAGCTGCTTTAGAGAAATCAGATCTCTTAAGGATTTACTTAAATCTTGATCCTATTTGCAACAGTGAAGAATAAAACAATTCTTCTGTTATCACAATGCATTTTTCACCCAGGCTGGTGGTTTATCGGTAAATATGGAGCTCTCGCTGTGAACAACAGTTTAATTGAATGAAGAATTAGCTGAAGCACAGGCAGTTGTTGCTGTGTGCTATAATGTATAACTAAAACCCTCATGTCACTTGAACCACAAAACCAGCAATTTAGAGTAGTTGTATTTTTCTCCGATAGCCAGAGTTTGCTTTCTCTGTGTTCCCACATGAGGTTTAGCTGGCTTTCATCATTATGCGCAGTTATGCTATCACTTCATTCCATAGTGCTGCCGTAGCATTAGATAGCAGTTGTTTCATTAAAAGGTTTGATTTGATAGAATGGTTCAAGTGAGAAAAGAGAAGTGCGGCAATTCCAGTTCACTGCCTGGCCTGACCATGGAGTTCCAGAACATCCTACACCATTCCTAGCTTTCCTACGACGAGTCAAAACTTGTAACCCTCCTGATGCTGGACCTATGGTGGTGCATTGCAGGTAGGCACAGACTTTACTTCAAAGCATCTTGAAATATCACACTGAAATTGTTTTTATGATTAATGCCCTGTGTTTTAAAGTATATGAATAATGTCCTTTGTGCCTCTGGGCGTTTCTTCTGTATTGGGATTGCATCCTGCCCATGCTATGAAAGGGCTTGGTCTCAATGATCTAGTGGGTTTTTTTGCATCTCAGTGACATTCTATGATTGTAAAATGAAATGTTGGACATTTGGCAACATACTTATGGTCAGGTAAATAAGGCAAATTAGGAATTCAAGTGCAAAATTGCCAAATTTGATGGATTCAGAGAAGGATTTTTGGTTTGTGCAATGGGATCTCATTTTAGAATACATGGAGTCTGTGCGAATGGAATATACTATTTGTTAGTAGAAGTCTATAAGCAGAGAGGGTAGATGGGATAGTTAACACACAGGCATATTCGGAAGTCACTGGAGAAAAAGAAGCAGTGTTGTGTTTGCTCTTGGTTTAAGACTGTATTTTAGAGAAACTATGTTCTGGTATTTTTTTGAGTAATAAAATTGTTATGGTTTCTAATATTGCACATTAAAACAAATAGCATGAAATCTAGAGAAGATAAAAGGGAACTGCTATAAAGATTAAGAAAAGCCTGAATTCCAGACTCAAGTTTAGTCCTTCACTTTAAAACGGAGATTGGATGGAAGCTCAGAGAGAGCATGAGGAATGCATTACCAGGGGTTGTTCTGGATTCGTTATCACTGGTAATTTTTAAATCAAATCTGGATGCTTTTCTAAAAGGGGTGCTTTAGCTCAAACAGGAATTAATTAAGGGAAGTCCTATGGTCTGTGTTATGCCGGAGGTCAGACTAGATGATCACAGTGTCCCTGAGGGCAATTATCAAATGATCCAACCCCTGTCATCAAATCCCAACTTCTGGCAGTCAGAGGTTTAGGGACACCCAGAGCATGGAGTCAGTGGTCCTGACCATCTTGGCTAATAGCCATTGATGGACCTACCCTCCATGAACTTGTCTAATTCTTTTTTGAATCCAGTTATTCTTCTGGCCTTCGCAACATTAACTGGCAACAAGTTACACAGGTTGATTGTGTGTTGTGTGAAACAATACTTCCTTATGTTGGTTTTAAACCTACTGCCTATTAATTTCATTGGGTGACCTCTGGTTATATGAAGTGATTAATAACACTTCCTTATTCACTTTCTCCATACTATTCATGATTTTATAAACCTCTGTCATCTCCCCCCCGCCCCGTTAGTCATCTCTTTTTTAAGCTGAACAGTCCCAGTCTTTTAAAAAAAAAAAAAAAAAAAACCTCTCCTCATACAGAAGCTGTTCCAGACCCCTAATCACTTTTGTTGCCCTTCTCTGTAACTTTTCCAATTCTAATATATCTTTTTAGTGATGTGGTGACTGTAACTGTATGCAGTATTCAAGGTGTGGGTGTACCAGGGATTTATACAATGGCATTATGATCTTTTCGGTCTTATTATCAATCCATTTCTTAATGGTTCCTAACATTCTGTTAGCTTTCTTGACTGCCGCTGCACATTGAGCAGATGTTTTCAGAGAACTATCCACGATGACTCCATGATCTCTTTCCTGAGTGGTAATCAGTTTCCCTGAAATTCTCCACTAGCTTCCTCACCTTCCACTTCAGTTTCAAGCTTTTCATCCTCCCTTTCAGAGCTGCACTACCTATTCTCCTGTCTACTTCTCAATTCCTGTTTTCCTCATTAGCATTGTTTTAAAGGGCCTTTTTTGTTTCTTTTTCCCATCTTAGCACACTTCCATACTAAATCCTCTGTTTGTGTGCAAAGCTCATTCACTTCCCTTATAAAAACACCATTTTCCTGTCAAAAATTGCAAAGTTTACTCCACCAAAGCAAGAAGTGCTTTTGGTGGTGGTGATGGTAGTGGTTTGGTTGGTTTGTTGGGTTGTTTTTTTTTTAAATCTGTATTGCTTTGAGACTAGACCATCACAAGGTTCCTTGATGTATCTGAAAGTTATTGTCCGTCTAATGCAGAGCCAGATTGTGCAACCCTTGCTAATGGTGGGCAGCACTTATGCAAGTAGTCCCATTTAAGTGAATAAAAATCTTATTATGTGTCATTGTTGCCCACTCTGAGTATGAGGTACACAATGGGACATTTAGATGGTAAGATTAATGTCTTTGCCAGGGCTCAATAAACAGTAATGATGACAGATTATAAAAATATTAATACAATTTTATAAGCTTTTTATTTATACATTTGGTAGAAGCTAATGAAACAATTAACAGGGAGAAGCTGGGATGCAATTTCCCTCAGTGCCAAAAAAGCTTTCAATACAGTACAGCGGAAAAGACAAATCAGCTAGGCCACTAAGCACATATAGCACAGGAGTGAGCTACATTTTCATTGAATGTCTAGGTAAATTTGATGTGGTTTTTTGTTGACGGTTGTGGTGGTGTTCATGGGCTGAATGCTGAGCTCCTTTCTCAGTTTTTGCTCCGGTAAACTCTCACTGAAATCAATAGGAGTTTGCCTGTACAAGGAATGATTAACAACCTAGAAAGGATCTGAGGATTTGACTCTATAAATACAACAGACTAAGAATTGGGAATATATAGGTATTGTAAGTGAAGGGGCTTAATGCATGCTTTTCCACACATTTCTACCAATCCACCTTAATCTTGACCTACAATCCTCCTGCTATTCCAGTCCACTATGTCTCTTAAAAACAGATACGGCAATCTCTGAAGATTGATTGTAGACAGACATCCTCTAGGTTAGATAAAGATCTACAGATTGATTTAAATGTGGGAGCTGAGACAGTTTTGAACCAAAGTCACTGTAGCTGAAGGGCTGGCTTAGTATACTGCAGTGCCACCAACCCCCTGGGATGAGCTAGTTGAAAGCATAAAGAATTTATTTACATGTCCAAGATAGAGTGTGTTTATTAGTGGAAACAGTTTGAAGTGAAGGGAAGTGACAACTGGAGTACCACTTTGAAAACGTTAGGATGGATTCTTTTTATGGATCAGTGACCAGGAAGGAGTTCTTAGTCCTAAGTGATTAAATTAGATGCTGATACAAAATAGGAGGCAACATTCTGAATGACTGGACTAGATAAGTTATGGTCAGATAAATGGTTTGTACATATCTAATACATAGAGAATATTGTATAATGAGATCGATACAAAATCAAAAACAAAAAAAAATACAAAGAGAATACACAATCCCCTCTCTCTAGTCATGTACTAATAAGATCCAGGAAGGAGAAAAATGTGTGTGTTACTGAAAATTATTCTAGCTCTGGCAATTGACAGTTTGGCTGCGTGTGAAATACTGAGTTTTGATCAGATCATTTTTTTGAAAAAACGTGTTGCAGAAATGTAAAACATACAGTACAGCAGTCAAGGATCTTAGTTACTCAGAAAGAGTAAGAGAAAGTAGGTATGTATTCTTTAGGTAATAGGATATTAAGAGGTGGTCCTGTCAAAGTACACTCAATTCTGAAGGGAATAAATAGTGACATAAAGCTTCTGAAATAGTTCCAAAGACAAAATTAGGGCTTCATCTACACAAAAGCGTATACTTGTATAAATGTGCCTCCTATACAGGAATAACCCATACTGATATATCTTCATCCATACTAGGGGGGTTGTACCGCTTTAACTATATCAAGCTAGTTAAAGTGATACATATTTTGTGTGTAGACAAGCCCTAAAGGAGCAAAAAGTTAAACAAATTTAGGAATAATTTCTGCATATAGTACCAAATTCTGTGATCCTTACTTGTGTAATACTTTGGCAAAGACAGCAATATAAGCAGCACTTTTTAAAAAGTGAAACTTAGAAGAGGAAAAATAAGCTAATTCAAAAGAGACTGATATTTTAGGATGAAAGAAATCCAAGAAGTCTAATTCATGATATGTGTCCAATTCTTGATTGGCTCAATAGGCATAAGTAGTGTGATGCTTATATTCCATGGTAATAGTCACCTTAGAAATACCTAAGCTAGATAGATGCTGCTTTATCTACAAAGTATTAAATTTTAAACATTTATCCTTTCATTTCTTTGTTGTAGAGTAGTTCAGCACTATCACAGCACAACTTCTGCTTCCACATTGATGTGTCTTAATTTGCAGAGGTGATTTTTTTAAAAAGCATTTATTGTTTTAAATGCAGACTTAAACCTGAGGATTCTGCAGTAGGTAAACCAGTGGTTCCCAAACTTGTTCCACCACTTGTGCAGGGAAAGCCCCTGGTGGGCCAACTGGTTTGTTTACCTGCTGCATCCGCAGGTTCGGCCGGTCGCGGCTCCCAGTGGCCGCGGTTCGCTGCTCCAGGCCAATGGGGGATGCTGGAAGCAGCACGGGCCGAGGAACATACTGGCCGCCACTTCCAGCAGTTCCCATTGGCCTGGAGCAGCGAACCACGGCCACTGGGAGCCACAATCGGCCAAACCTGCAGACCCGGCAGGTAAACAAACTGGCCCGGCCCGCCCAGGGCTTTCACTGCACAAGTTTGGGAACCACTGAGATAGACTATAATGTGTATTCTAATGATAGTGGGGAAAGCACATGTTTATGTTTGAAGCTAGATTAGTGCAGGCAAACAGGTGCTAATCAGATCACAATAAAATTGTCCTGGAGGGCATCTGGAAACTCGATACCACTTTGTTTTCACAACATCACAGAAACTTTAGTACTTGCTTCAGTAACACTACATAAAAGCTTAACATGTAAGTTGCAATCCCAGACATTTCAATATTTTTTTAATATCAGCACAATACAGCATATCTTTCAGAGACATTTAGCTTAGTGAAGTTTCAGTACACACTTTTCATTCTGTTATGGCAAACAGAAAAACTTAGATAGTTTGGAGGAATGTCAGTTATTGATTTGAGTAGCACCGTGCCCTTATGTACTGAAACCCCTAATTAGCACATTAAAGAAAAGTTAACTTTAACATATAATATGACCCTGCCTTTTTTTTTTAAATAGGCTATCTACCTAACTTTTGTCCAAGCTAAAGTATTTCAAATTTGTAGATACGAGTGCACTGTTTCTAGAGGAACATTTCACATTACACCAATGCCTGTCTACTTCCTGCTGGACTCTAGCTTCCCAACCCCCACTGCCGCACACCACACAATCTTCAGTGTCTAATCCTGGCAGTGAATAGGTTGCAGATGAAGGTCTATCCTTTTTCACGGTGTGGAAAAAATCCCTCCAGTACGTATTCAAAAATCTCTCAAAGGAGATCGAAAACATTAAAAGCTTCCTCATCCTTTCCCTCCCTCTACCTTGAAAACAACTCAGAATCCTTATTCTCCTTCTGTGGGTGGCTGATAGCACTGAAGAGGAAAAGAGTATAATAAAGATCTCTAACACCACCAGTGTGAATTATTCCACGATTCCTATACTTACCCCCATTTTCTATTCCCACTGCATTTAATATTGAATCTTTCTTCCTGCAATTATATGGAAAACAGCTATATGTTGGACTGCGCTAGCTCTGGCCTATTTATACCCCACCTGCAACTAGCTTCAGGTCACTATATGCCTGATTAGAACCCCTCTTCCTCCACAGGCTGCCATAATCCTGAGGCCTTTCCCTATCTCAGGGAAAAGTCCAGTGCAGTGGATGCCAAAGTTACTTCTTCATTTTAAAGAAGTACATTAGATAGAGAGATGCCTGGCAATGTTCCTTGCAGTTGGATCCAAAGAAAAAACGTTTGAGACTTCATGATATTTAATAATAGTAACATATCTTTCTTTCCTGCTAGTATAAATTATAATAATAAGCTCCCTTTTCTAATTTTTGTTTCATACTTGTCTTGACAATCTCAGTGACTCTGGCCATACAATGTGCTGGGGGAGACAAGGTAGGTGAGATAATATCTTTTTTGGACCAGCTTCTGTTGGTGGAAGGTACAAGCTTTCAAGCTAACAGAGCTCTTCCTCAGTCTGGGGAAGGAACTCAGAATGTCTGAGCTCAATACAAGCTGGGACAAACTGTTAAGCATAAGGGGTGATGCATCTTGTCGGGGGGCACTTGAAATGGAGCAAGCAATAGGGGTTAGACTATTAAGCAAAAGGGGTTTGAAGTGGATGACTAAGGGTCAGCATGCAAGTGTGTGTTACAAATTGTTGTAATGAGCCATGAAACCAAGTGTCCCTGTTGAGTGCATGATTTTTAGTGTCTAGCAGTGTTGTGAATTTAAGTTCCCAGGCTCACTTTTTGAAAGTGTTGTGCAGGTTTCCCTTGAGGACGAGTATTGAAAGATCAGATATGGACACTGGTTTCAGGGCTCGTTACAAGAATTTGAAAGACCAACACCTAACTTTTCAGTTCATTTGCATAATGAAAACCATTTAATAGTAACCTGGATGGCAGGAACAGAAACTCGAATGTTCCAAGAACAGGAATAGAAAGGCCAACTTCACATTCCCTACAAACTGAGTTTCAGAGATGTGATATTTGAGTGTCCTGTACTCCAAAGGCTCTCAAACTGATGGTGTCCAAGATTTTTTGTTGTTGTGCTGATTATAAGAGTCCTCATGCAATTGCCAGTGTGTTTTATGCTCACAGCCACTGGAATTATATAGACAAAAAGCAAAGTGTGAATCAATACACGTGGAAATGCCTATGGTTTTAAGTGATCCTTAGAATGATTTTAATAAAGGATTCAGGGCATTTAATCCAAAATTTTCAAACCTGGCATTTAGATCCATAATTATGCTGCTAAATAAGTGGCTTGACTTCAAAGGTTCTAAGCCTACCCCCACTCCACTGGAGTCAACAAGAGCAGTGGGTGCTCAGCACCTTATAAAATTAGGCCCCTGATGTAGTGCCTAACTTTAGGCACCCACACTTGAAAAATCTGAAAGTACAGGAGTGATAATTATCTGTTGCTTACACAGTATGAGGAGTGTGCTAGCTGCTATGAAGCACCCAATTGTGATACCTTGACAATGAGTGTGGCTATAAAAATGTAGGTAGGATGTGGCTATAAAGCAATACCCAATGATACGAAGAACACTAACAAATGACATTCTAATTTGCTATTTATCAAGTTTCACCAAAAATTTTAAAAATTAATTCCCAAATTTGTACATAGGAAATGAGCATTTCATAAATGTAATTTTAGCTGTCCTCTACACTGTACATGTTCCAGTAATTATTACTAGAAGCATTCGTTAAAATTTGAAAGTGGACAAACAATAATAGCATTTGTTCATTGAGATTCAATAATGGAAAATATCGTCTTGTGGTCTCTTTGATTAAAGCAGTCCTATGTTTATAAACCCCTCTGTGCTGCCAGTGCTGTCATTGAGGACCAGCTTATCTTTTGAAATCCTAAAATAGAGCTTCCATGACTGCATAAAGCAAGATTTTCTTTCCCATAAAAGTAATAATTTTGTAAATCACCTGAGCCGTAAAGGCACATAGAAAAAACCATACCAGATCAGATCAGAAACCCATCTTTGACAATGGCAAGTGCCAAATCCTTCAAAGAAAAATGTAAAACTCCAGTGATGGACAATTTTTCAGTAACATGTTTCGTCCTAACTGCAAGCAGCTAATGATTGGCTTAGTCCTGCTGTATGAGGATTTCTATACCATCTCATTCTTTTTAACCAGGGGTCTCAAACTCAATTTACCTTAGGGCCAGTGGCAGTCCTCAAATCCTCTCAGTGGGCCAATAATGTCACTTATTCCGCCCAGAAGCCACCCCCAAAACTCTGCTTCCTCAAAAAACTCCACACCCCACCTGCCTAACGCCTCTGGGAGGGAGTTTGGGCAGGGGTGGAGGTCTGGGGTAGGGTATTGGGGTGCAGAAGGGGTGAGAGGTTGGGCTCTGGGAGGGGGTCTGGGGTGCAGGCTCTGGGATGGGGCAGGAGGTGGGAGTGCAGGAGGAGGGGGTGGGGTTGCAGGCTCTGGGAGGGAGTTTGGGGGCAGGAGGGGGTGTGTGGGGAGGGGGTGCAGGCTCTGGGAGGGAGTTTGGGGGGGTGTGGGAAGTGGGTGCAGGCTCTGGGAGGGAGCTCGGGGGCGGGAGGGGGTATGTGGGGAGGGGTCAGGGGGTGCGGTGCTTACCTGGGGCTCCAAGTGGGGTGGGCCGGGGGGCCTCCACACACTGCTGCCCCCAGGCACCGCCCCCGCAGCTTCCCATTGGCCGCAGGGAGTGCTAGGGGTGGGGGCAGCATGTGGCGCCACAGCCCCACCCCAGGGCCACAGTGCGGGGCCAGCAGACACGTGGACCGAGCAGGCGGAAGCCGCTCAGCTCTGCTGCGCTGCCGGTGGTGAGTGGGGTCCCGGGCTATTTTAAATTGCCTGGGTGGGGGGAGCGCTGGGGGGTGGCAGGTGGGACCAAGGGAGAGACCTGGCCTCAAAACTGCTGGAGCCCCGTGGGCCACATTGGGGAGATTCGTGGGACGCAAGTTTGAGGAGATTAAAGATCTTTCAAAAAAACAACAAGGAGTCTTATTTGGGCATAAGCTTTTGTGGGTAAAAACCCACTTCTTCAGATGCATCACTGAAAGATCTTTCAGTGACTTAAATGACCTGAACCATATTAAAATGTAATAATTTATATAAGTTTGTTTAAACAAAAACAATGTATTTTCCACGTTATCTCAGTTCATCGATGCATTTTAGTGCTGATAATTATTGCCATATATTTATTATCATGTTCTACAAATCCTGTAATTTCCTTTGACTTATGCTGTAGTTTGGTATATTATTTGATCAGCAATCTCAATGAGTCATTTTAGCCATATGTATTTAGTTAATTGGTTACTTTTTTTCCTGCTCATGTTTATATATAATATACTCTGTAAGGGAAAGGAAATCTGACTGCTTGCAGCTGAGTCTGGTAAAAGAGAAAATTAGGTTCTATCAGAGCCAACAGCTGTCCATAATGAATTCTGAACTAAAATTACTAGTGAAGAAAAGAATCTAGCCATCTGCAGGAAATGTGAAAATATTTTTATAACCTAATAGCTGAGATCTGGATAAGGGTACCACTGAGATTTCCCAGCTGTACCTACAGTGTATTCCCAAATATCCATGGACACATAGTACACTGGAACACATTGCATCAGCTTGGCTACACAACATTTTTGGCTGCACTTGCACAGGCTGCATTTTGTTCTAAAGTAATCAGCATGAAAGTCCTCTTTTTCAAATCGATTTCCTGTGCCTCTAGAAATAAAATGCAGCTTTAAAAATAGTTCTGTTATCTTTGTATGGAGGCTTTCCAATCAGTGTTCCATTGCTTGAATATTTTCCTTTCATTTTTTAAAAAATTGTATAAATACTTCAGGATCCTGTTATTTGGAATCAGATTTTTGTCTGATTGCTCCTTCCAATTGAATCATGCATTGTGTGGGGTTTGTTTAGTTTTGACACCTGGTTTTTATTATAATGGTATTCTAGTTCATTTTATAGTTGTTCTGATACTGATAAAATATTGCTACAAAAAGAATTCCATGCTTTTCTGCAGGTAATTTGCCCCGTATAATAACTCATAAAGTTTCAGATCCTATGGAGAGAGAGAAATTAAAGTGCAACCACGAGATGATCCACCACAGTTAAGAAATGAGAAATGTTTAGGGTTATTAAGCATGGTGGGCCTGATTCTCCACTGTGTCACACCAGTTTTATATCAGTATAACTCCAACGAAATAAAAAAAACCTGGTGTAATGGAGAGAACCAGGCCCTGTGGGACAAATTCTATCATTGGCAGGTTATCCACATGGGCACCTAAAAAAGATATTTATCCATTTCACTTTTTTAGCATTCTGGCTAAGAAAACATGCCAATATAATATATATCAAATTATAAGAGTTCATCACGGAAGTTGTGTGCTTTGCATACGATCTCCATCTTATTTTGTTTTATCTGTCTGGTAGTATCATCAGTGTATCAGAGCAGTCACAAATTTTCAACAAAATCTCAGGCTGTAAGACTGTATTTTTTTCTTCCTGCTAGGATTTTTGAAATGCTGCTCGAATTTTTGTGCATTAGTCATTCAACTATGTTATTAACAAAAGGTAAAGAAATATCTTGTGAAATTGAGATCCAAAATTCCTGCCCCTCTGAACCTGCTCATGAGCACGTCAACCCGAAGCTTCCTGCTAATTGTAGGTATTATTCAGGTTTGTAGAGTGAGATGGTATGTATCTACACTTTGAGCAAGAGGTGTGATTTCCAGTTCAAGGAGGCATACTTGCCCTTGCTCTGATCGAGATAGTATGCTAAAAACGGAGTGCGGTCACCTCAGTTTAGCCACCCCTACTGTGTGCCGGTATGGATAGGTACGCACTCAAGGTGTCTAGCCGCTCACACTGGCACAGCTACGCTATTTTTAGCATGCTAGCTTGAGCAGAACTAGCGCAAGTATGTTTTCTTGAGCTGGAAATCACCTTGTGACCCGAGGTGCCTGGGGCAGCCCTCACTGAAAATGCCAAGGTCAGGGCAGGCTGTGAAAAGGAGAGCAGATTCTCCCCAAACTGGAGGATAACACCGAAGTTAGATTCACCAACCAGTCACAAACAGCGCTCCTGGTCCCCCACACTGGTTATCAAGAAGCTGAAAAAAGAAATCACACAGCCCCCTTTACTGCCTTCCAGTTCTCTGGCTCCCGATCAGCACCTAGGTCCAGTAAACTGAGAAGTTATTTATAACTCTGCTCACTATATCAAATGCTCTCTGATTCCCAGAGGACCAGACACATTACCAGACCAATACTAGTTTGGATCTTACCCAAAATACCACACTGCCAGCCGGTCCTTTAGCATCTAAAACTAAAGGTTTTATTATAAAAGAAAAGAAAGAGAAGATTGCTTTGACTATTTAACAACTATCAGATACATGTGACTTCAGAGTCCATATATCAGATTCTTAGCAACATTGGTGAGTTTGCTGGCTTGAAAGTCCCTCTGGAGCTCGTCCTTTGTTCAGAGCTTCAGTTTGTAAAGAAGTTATTCCAGAGGTGAGAAGCAGGACTGAAGATAAAATGGAGAAGATGCAGCTGCTTCTTTATATCCTTGCCATGTGGTTTGTACATCATTTGTCCCAAACACAAGATCAGAGCACATGGGCATGGAAAAGCCCTTGGAGTACCCTATCCACAGACATGTCCCTACATATCCTGCTGACTCATAGGTGTAACCCCTGCCTTTTATCAATGGGCTCATTGTACAGATGATTGTCTTTTATGGGCCATTAGGCAGGCTAGATACTGCTGATGCCCCTCTGTCTGGGGGTGTCACCCAGAAACAGAGCACAAGTTTGATATACAATTTATAACATATATATATTTATAACTCACAATACAAAGTTGATACATACATATAAATGTGATTATCATGGTTAGCCAATTATAACTTTTCTTACATGCCATATCTTGTAAGATTCATTGCAATTTTTTAATATTGGTATCAATAATATTTTAAATGGTCACTCATATTCCATACAGCAACTCTCAGACACACCCAGCTTGAAGTGCAGCATATCTTAAAGTAGGCTGAGTCCAAGTCATTTAGGGCTTTGGAAAAGACCAGGACTTTTGAATGATATCAGGACTGAACAAATTGCTGATGCAGCATGGCGAACCCCGGAGCAATGTGTTCTCATATTGGCTTATCTATGCACAAGGAACACAAGGTCATCACTTTGAATGGATCTTCAAAACACATCCCTCTTTTCGCCCATTTGCTAATTTCTCGCAGAGACAGGAATAGCTGGGCAATGGCCATTCCTGCTTAGATGTGGACAAGATGCAGTGCTGTGTATGTGCCTGTTACTGACACCAAAGTCCACAGTGAAATCTAGTGATGGACAGAAGTTTGAAAAAGGAACAGGAGACATCCTTGCAAATATTCTGCTGTCTCTGAAGTGCACGAGGAAAATAGAGCAATTGCTGCCAGACTCCAGCAGCGTATGTTGTACTCACTCACTTTTCCCCACTGTCCTAATCTTCACTTTTATTTATTGAGAATTTGATCACCATTATTTTTCCCTCGTAACTTACCCATAGAAGGTTATCATCCAAATTTTACAACAACTGCTCATGAGTAGATTTGTATACTGTTGAAAGACACTAATCATATTCAGGTGCATTTTCAAAATTATTTTACAGATCAGATTTCCTTTCCAAGCTCAACGTTAGTGAATTCAGATCTTTACTTCACTCTTCATTGGAATGTATAATCACTATAATGCTTTAGGAATGTATCATATAGACATATAATGTAAAAATGTATGCCGAAACTCACCAAAACGTATGGGGAAAATAGTATTTTTTTAAAATACAGTTCCTTTTATTTGATACTACGGACAGAATACAACACATTAGAATATATAATATTGTATTTAAACATACAGGAAGATGAGACGAGGGCATTTGTGGACTATACCAGTTTGAAGATATAAGTTTGCACACAAATCCTTATTGCACAAGTAAAACACCGTTTCTGCTCAGACTGCTAGAGAAACTTCACTTGTCCTAGATTCCGATATTTCTTTTTCTGAATAATTGCAGGAATCATGTACTGCTTTTGATTCACTTTATAAAGTGCTTATATAAAATCTTCTGTTAAAACTGGGATTTAATTAAAAACACATAGAGGACTGATTTATTTAAAAGTAACAATACATTTTGTGAAGGAAACAGAGGTAAGAAAAAACAAGAGGCCTGAAACTGGAATTGGTGGACTTTTGGTTTTTGATACTCTACAATGTTTTTCACTCTATTCCATCATGCTAGCACACTCAGCAAGAGCTCATTCTTCCTCTAAGGCTGATATTTTGAGGAAGGAAGCGTGAATAAGTAATCATACAATATTCATCCAAATCTGCAAATCACACAAGAATGAGGAATCCCTCCAAATCTACATTCATGCATGAATAAAGAGTAAATGCAATCATACAAACTCCCTCCAAGAAATCATACAGAAACCTTCCAGATCTGATTGCTATACTAAACATAACTGAAGGTAAACAGATGCCACATTTTTAAAGTTTGCTCATTTATGATAATCTGTGGCTCTGATACTTGTTATTTCATATGATATTCTCCTTCAATCCATTATTTGAATGAAATGCTTATTTGTTGTTATTGCTTCCATATTAGAAGAGTATTTTAATAATACATCTTCCTCCATTGATAACCTGTAGATAGTCACTAATGGTAATCACCTATTGGCTAGGTTTTGGGGGAGTTATTTTTCCCCTTTATACTATGTAGGTCTGCTGTTCAAGTCCTTTAATCCTTAGGAGCTTTATAGGACTGAATCTGTGGTTCTGCAGCACTTCGGAGCTCTGCAGAGTTGAAACTAAAATTCCTACCTTATCAAAGGAGTTAGATTCAGTGATATTGTCTTAAGTGTGATTTTGTTTTATTGAAGGAAACACCAAAAATAAAAATACATTCTATTGCACTAAATATATTTTGAAGCACAAGTTCTTGAATTTCTTTTGCATACCACTTACTCTATGCATTTACTTAGTGGTGGAATTTCATCACTTTTAATTTAATAATATTTCATAGAATCATAGAATATCAGGGTTGGAAGGGACCCCAGGAGGCCATCTAGTTCAATCCCCTGCTCAAAGCAGGACCAGTCCCCAACTAAATCATCCCAGCCAGGGCTTTGTCAAGCCTGACCTTAAAAATATCTAAGGAAGGAGATTCCACCACCTCCCTAGGTAACGCATTCCAGTGTTTCACCACCCTCCTAGTGAAAAAGTTTTTCCTAATATCCAACCTAAACCTCCCCCACTGCAACTTGAGACCATTACTCCTTGTTCTGTCATCTGCTACCACTGAGGACAGTCTAGAGCCATCCTCTCTGGAACCCCCTTTCAGGTAGTTGAAAGCAGCTATCAAATCCCCCCTCATTCTTCTCTTCCGCAGACTAAACAATCCCAGTTCCCTCAGCCTCTCCTCATAAGTCATGTGTTCCAGTCCCCTAATCATTTTTGTTGCCCTCCGCTGGACTCTTTCCAATTTTTCCACATCCTTCTTGTAGTGTGGGGCCCCAAACTGGACACAGTACTCCAGATGAGGCCTCACCAGTGTCGAATAGAGGGGAACAATCACGTCCCTCGATCTGCTGGCAATGCCCCTACATATACATCCCAAAATGCTGTTGGCCTTCTTGGCAACAACGGCATACTGTTGACTCACATCCAGCTTTTCATCCACTGTAACCCCTCGGTCCTTTTCTGCAGAACTGCTGCCGAGCCATTCAGTCCCTAGTCTGTAGCAGTGCATGGGATTCTTCCGTCCTAAGTGCAGGACTCTGCACTTGTCCTTGTTGAACCTCATCAGATTTCTTTTGGCCCAATCCTCTAATTTGTCTAGGTCCCTCTGTATCCTATCCCTACCCTCCAGCGTATCTACCTCTCCTCCCAGTTTAGTGTCATCTGCAAACTTGCTGAGGGTGCAATCCACACCATCCTCCAGATCATTTATGAAGATATTGAACAAAACCGGACCCAGGACCGACCCTTGGGGCACTCCGCTAGATACCGGCTGCCAACTAGACATGGAGCCATTGATCACTACCCGTTGAGCCCGACAATCTAGCCAGCTTTCTATCCACCTTATAGTCCATTCATCCAGCCCATACTTCTTTAACTTGCTGGCAAGAATACTGTGGGAGACCGTGTCAAAAGCTTTGCTAAAGTCAAGGAACAACACGTCCACTGCTTTCCCCTCATCCACAGAGCCAGTTATCTCGTCATAGAAGGCAATTTGATTAGTCATGCATGACTTGCCCTTGGTGAATCCATGCTGACTGTTCCTGATCACTTTCCTCTCCTCTAAATGCTTCAGAATTGATTCCTTGAGGACCTCCTCCATGATTTTTCCAGGGACTGAGGTGAGGCTGACTGTCCTGTCATTCCCAGGATCCTCCTTCTTCCCTTTTTTAAAGATGGGCACTACATAAGCCTTTTTCCAGTCATCCGGGACTTTCCCCAATTGCTATGAGTTTTCAAAGATAATGGCCAATGGCTCTGCAATCACATCCACCAACTCCTTTAGCACTCTCTGATGCAGCGCATCCGGCCCCATGGACTTGTGCTCGTCCAGCTTTTCTAAATAGTCCCAAACCACTTCTTTCTTCACAGAGGGCTGGTAACCACCTCCCCATGCTGTGCTGCCCAATGCAGTAGTCTGGGAGCTGACCTTGTTCGTGAAGACAGAGGCAAAAAAAGCATGGAGTACATTAGCTTTTTTCCACAGCCTCTGTCACTAGGTTGCCTCCCTCATTCAGTAAGGGGCCCACACTTTCCTTGACTTTCTTCTTGTTGCTAACACACCTGAAGAAACCCTTCTTGTTACTCTTAACATCTCTTGCTAGCTGCAACTCCAGGTGTGATTTGGCCTTCCTGATTTCACTCCTGCATGCCCGAGCAATATTTTTATAGTCTTTCCTGGTCATTTGTCCAATTTTCCACTTCTTGTAAGCTTCTTTTTTGTGTTTAAGATCAGCAAGGATTTCACTGTTAAGCCAAGCTTGTCGCCTGCCATATTTACTATTCTTTCTACACATCGGGATGGTTTGTCCCTGTAACCTCAATAGGGATTGCTTTAAATACAGCCAGCTCTCCTGGACTCCTTTCCCCATCATGTTATTCTCCCAGGAGATCCTGCCCATCAGTTCCCTGAGGGAGTCGAAGTCTGCTTTTCTGAAGTCCAGGGCACGTAGTCTGCTGCTCTCCTTTCTTCCCTGTGTCAGGATCCTGAACTCGACCATCTCATGGTCACTGCCTCCCAGGTTCCCATCCACTTTAGCTTCCCCTACTAATTCTTCCCAGTTTGTGAGCAGCAGGTCAAGAAGAGCTCTGCCTCTAGTTGGTTCCTCCAGCACTTGCACCAGGAAATTGTCCCCTACACTTTCCAAAAACTTCCTGGATTGTCTGTGCACCGCTGTATTGCTCTCCCAGCAGATATCAGGGTGATTGAAGTCTCTCATGAGAACCAGGGCCTGCGATCTAGTAACTTCTGCGAGTTGCCAGAAGAAAGCCTCGTCCACCTCATCCCCCTGGTCCGGTGGTCTATAGCAGACTCCCACCACGACATCACCCTTGTTGCTCACACTTCTAAACTTAATCCAGAGACACTCAGGTCTTTCTGCAGTTACATACCTGAGCTCTGAGCAGTCATACTGCTCCCTTACATACAGTGCAACTCCCCCACCTTTTCTGCCCTGCCTGTCCTTCCTGAACAGTTTATATCCATCCATGACAGTACTCCAGTCATGTGAGTTGTCCCACCAACTCTCTGTTATTCCAATCACATCATAATTCCTTGACTGTGATAGGACTTCCAGTTCTCCCTGCTTGTTTCCCAGGCTTCTTGCATTTGTGTATAGGCACTTGAGATAACTCGCTGATCGTCCCTCTTTCTCAGTATGAGGCAGGAGCCCTGCCCTCTCGCGCGCTCCTGCTCGTGCTTCCTCCCGGTATCCCACTTCCCCACTTACCTCAGGGCTTTGGTCTCCTTCCCCCAGTGAACGTAGTTTATAGCCTAATTTAAACAGTTATGTCCTGGATCAGGCCTTTTCAAGCAACTTCAGAAAAAAATCAGATCAGGCAACTTCTTCTTTTTGAGATGGGTGCCAGGGGATGGATCACTTGATGATTGCCTGTTCTGTTCATTCTCTGTGAAGTACCTGGCATTAGCCACTGTCGGAAGACAGGATACTGGGCTAGATGGACCTTTGGTCTGACTCAGTATGGACGTTCTTATGTTAGATGTACAGAGCTGAACAGGGGAGCTCCTGTGGAATGTTCAAAGCTCCCCAGGAATACAGGTCCCCTCCTGAATGTTTTTGCACTTCTGAAAGACCTTCACCACAAAGATCCATGCTTATATGCGGGGGTAAATATGTTTAAAGAGCCTAATGAATTTCAAGAGCACACAGAAGCCTTGTGAGGACTGAAAGAAAAATCTTCAGAAAGCTCACATAAGGGATGGAGGTCCAAGGTTAGCTTTGAATTTAAGAGTCTCCTGTACTCCATCCAGATGCTTGTGAAAAGTCCTTGGGATCAGTAGGTTAGGCTTTGCCTACCATATTTCGAGTACAAAAGGATCGTTGCCTGTTCTGTGCTCTCCTTCATGTGTAATTTTTTTTTATATCCAGTTTAAGAAATCTCACAAGCCTCCACCGGCAAAGATCATGTTATTTTTCAGTATAAAATAAAGGAGGGGAAAAAGGGTAGTCCAGTGAACAATTAAACTTAAAAATTCCATGTCACATTCAACATGAGGCTGGTATTGTGCCAATAATCACTAGGAGGAAAAAGAGCAGTCCCCGTTATCTCAGTCAGTTTTATGTACTTTCAGTTCACAAACACCAGTCCCATTCTATCTGAAACGGTAATATTCAATCAAATTATCCCCTGATATATGTCAAGAATGTCCTAAATGATTTTTGGTCTGTATTTCACTATCTTTGTTTTCAATTAAATGATCTGTGAAATTTAGTAATTACATTGTCTTCCTTTGCCAGATCACTGAAGTATCAGTAAAGGGTCAGCATTAAAACAACAACAAATTAATCATAAAAGCCAACCTTTTACAATGATTTTAGTGTGGAATGGCCCCCTTATGCCTCTTAATTTTCCTTTTTTGTGCACTGTAACTGCATCGCATCACGGGACATTAAGCATATTTCAACTCGTGGGACTGACTCAGTCATGTTTTTAGAAATTGAAAACAAATGTTGTAACTGGATGAATGATAAAATTGAAGCAATAACAATTTCCTGGTAGGCATGCTTGTTTAATGGATTGCATCTTTTTCAGCATGTAAACATTGCAGTGGCTATCACTAACTAAAATAAGATTTTTTGTTTCAACTTTTAAGTTTGGCAGTAATTTCACATGCTACAAAAGAGCTTAAGGAAGTTACATTAAGAGTTTATTTGTGGCCTAATGCTCATTAGCTGAATCATCGCCCTTAGTGGAAAGTAACTAGAAAAGATGATTTTGCTTTTGGGGTCTGGGTGAAAACATAACGCCCAGACCTGTGAGGTGTTGAGTGCCTTTCCCTTGTTTGATTAGGCCTCAGTGAAAGCTGAGGTTGCTTAGTACTTTGTAGCGTTGGGTCTATGATTACGTATTTGTCCTGTCTGGAAAAAATGAATCCTCTCCCCTTTCTTTCGTGCTTATGAATTTAAAAATATAATAAATGGATTGAACTATGCAGGCTTCAGCTGCAGCTGATGTTTTCGTACTGTATTCTAAGACATGAGAGAATCAGCCTGGGTGCTTAGCAACCAGGACAACGAACAGCAGATCAAATAGAGATGGTTTATCAGTTGTGCTGTTCTTATCGTGTTTGTGGTTTGAAGGCTGTTGAAATGATGCAAAACAAAAAGCACAAACAGCGTTCTTTTATTATCACCATGATGTGGAGTGTAGTTCTTCAGGATCAAAGAGAAATGCATTCTCCTCCAGAATTCTAATCCTTCAACTTGAGTCACGCAACACACTTTGATAGTGCTGGGCAAAATAAAATGAAAATAATTACATAAAAGAAATTAAGGTTGGTAAGGAAATTTGGTGATTCAGCCAAAAACATAGGTCCCACAAAACACACACGCACAAGGTTCCCACAGTTCAAATTCTTCATGACCAAATAACAGTGATTAATGTCATTTCTGGGTAATTGTGGTCAAATTTAAATGTCAGTTGGGTGTGTCACATCTAGTTATAAAACCCCTTTTAGTCTTTGAAGTCATTAACAAAGATACAATAGTTGTTTGTTTTCAGAGGGTTGTAACTGAAGTACAGGGTGTTTCTGCTTAGGTTATAGAATTAAGTTAATAGATATAAAAATATATTTTTAAAAAAAGACAGATTCAAACAGTAGCATTTATATGGTCATTTTTGAAAGAAAAGTAAATTATAATTGACCCACATTCCTGTGTCCTGAGTTTCAGCCTCAAATACGATATCAGGAAACCAACTTGCAAATATGAGTTTAAAATCCTTGGAAAAGTCACAGATCATGTTACCCGACGATGAAATGGAATATTATCTCAAACATCAATTCCTTTTCTTTTACAAGGTAGAGCGCAGCTTAAGTAGATAGCTATGCCTTTTAGCAACTATTCAGAGAATACATGATTTTTTTTTTTTTAATGCTAAGCCTCTCTGCTTAATTTTGTGGTTTTGGTTTTCCTTAATTATTGTATTTGTTTGAGCAGGTCGTAATACAACCTGCACCCCTTTTTAGGAAGAAATAGAGAGACGTGTACATAGTATTCTGTAATAACCCTGTTTATACAATGTTATTTTTAATTGTTTTCTCCTTTTCTGTTTCCAAGAGCTCATATGCAGCATCTCAACTAGAGAAGTACTCTTACTTTAAAATCAGATTCAGATTTTTAACATGTCAGAAGTCAGGCACATTCAGAAAAAAGGTTTAGATTTGGTCCATTATAAATAAAAGGGGGTATAGGCAAGATTAATATCTGGACCTGGGCTCAGATTGTAAACATTCCAGAAATTAAAGATGTGTAAGATCTAGTATTTTGGTTTGGGTTCCTTTCTTAACTTACCTGGGATTTCATTCTCAACAGTGAAGCTTCAAGATTCTTAAATGGTCACTCATCATGCAGTGCTTGCTACACTACCTGCATTTTCTGTGGCCAACATCTTTGAATCAGGAGGACCTTGATATCATGACCAGATATTGTTGAACACAACCCTCTGATTGACTGATTTCCACAGGAACTAATCAGCATAGCTTTAATGTTGAGGGTGTTTACCCACAGAATGGTGTTTGTTATAAGTGGAGGACTGGCCAGGACTCTTAGCATTGTGAGCTTCTGCCATTGTTTAGGAAGTTGATATTCCTCAGAGTTATGTCTGTGAGGATCAGTCTGGGGTGTCTGAAGTGTGGCATAGCACCATGAGACACTGAAGTGTTAAGGTGTCTGTACTGCACCAGGAAAGGGGGACGGGGAGGAGCAAAGTCTCTGAGTGCTGTGCAGCAACATGGCACTCTAACAGAGTTCAGAACCGAGGCATGGGAGAGGGGGTGGCCTTGGGACACCTTGATGCAGATGGAGTTATTGGCCCTGTGAAGAGATAAAGGCCTCATTACCTTAAGGCTGGTAGACACATCAGGACCTCAGAGCAGATGGGTATGTTGGACCCTCATAGTAGTTTAGCCCTTTTCCTCCTTTGAATACTAGGAACACCTTGAGGTAGATAAATGGTTGCTGGATAAACCTTGCTGAGGATGAACATGTCAGCAACTTACTGTGGATGGATTTGGATGCATGATGCCTCAACATTAACTGATCTGTCGGCCCCTCAGTTCCGATAGTTAGGAACATTAGCATATTGACAAATTTTGATGCCTCCACATGCTTTATAAATTATAAATTTATAAATGATTTGGGTTTTATAAATGACCTGCTAATGATTTCCCCAGCATAGTGGTGCAGAACTGGCATATAGCCAGTCCTACCCCCCAACTCACAGCTCCTGGTGAAATGGTCATGTTGGTGGCCTGGCTGGGTGAAGTGGTTGAGGCTAGTGCAAACTGCATCAAGATCCAACCCCAGGATCAGAGACTAAGTGGCATAAAGTTTACCTACAAGAGTAGCTTTGATAGACCTAAGGGTTGGGCGCACTATGTATAACATTCAGTTTTACTAACAAATGACTCTCTTCTTAATGAAATAAAGAGAGATGACTTGCAAATAATGTAGCATTATAAAATAAAGCCTGAATTCTTTACATAATTGGACAATGCCCTTAAAAACATATAACCTGTGATTATTGTCCCTTTTGGGGAAACATAAAGTTTCTAGAAGGTGTTTCTCTGTATTTATTTATTTTATTCCTGCCATCTTAGAGCCCAAGCCTGCGAGGGCCTCCGGCAAAGTGGTCAGTGCTTTCAGCTGGTTACCATGGGAGCTGCGGGAGCTCAACTCTCTCAACAATAGGGCCCTTTATAGTAACTGGAGTTGATATTAATACAGGAATGAACAGCCCAGAGTCACTCCCATGTCTTAACCTTTGAAGTTATCCGAAGTGGATGCCATAAAAATATACAAATTGTGTGAAATTAAACATCCTTTTCCTTCACTTTTTTTGTATCCTATATTTGGTTCTCTTTTAGTGCTGGAGTCGGCAGGACTGGCTGCTTCATTGTAATAGATGCCATGTTAGAGAGAATAAAGCATGAAAAGACTGTAGATATTTATGGCCACGTAACTCTAATGAGAGCCCAGAGGAATTACATGGTTCAAACGGAGGACCAATACATCTTTATCCATGATGCACTGCTGGAAGCAGTGACATGTGGAAATACCGAAGTGCCAGCCAGAAATCTGTATGCATATATTCAGAAGCTGACACAGATAGAAACAGGAGAGAATGTCACAGGAATGGAACTGGAATTTAAGGTACTGTATGCAGTGGGGAGATAAAAATGTATTGGGGTAAATATTTTGTGGTGCCAAATCCTACACTAGTTGTTCCCAGGAACTTCAGGCTCTTTCTTGAGGCTAGAATTTCACAGTTATGGGCTGGTATTTTGAAAAAGAAGCTTACATTTTTTACAGAATTTTTTAACCCTGATTAGTATCCAGACAAGGATCTTCCATGGAGCTTTTACTTTATTGTTAGAAAAGATTGGTATTCATGTTCATGACATCATTTAATATTTCTAATTTTTTCATAAGTATAGATAGAATGTTAAAGATATAACATGGTATTAAAAAGGAGATTGTAAACATCTAGTTAGTACAATTAGAATGTAGGAAAATAACCATTTAAAATTAATGGAATTTTTAATCAGCCAAAAAAGAGATAAATCAGAAATCAGACACTGAAATTGTTGGGTTTTGTCATATTTTTTCCTCAATTTATTTTTCTCTGTTCAACAGCGTCTAGCTAGCTCTAAAGCTCATACTTCAAGATTCATCAGTGCCAATCTTCCATGTAATAAATTCAAAAATCGCCTTGTTAATATTATGCCATATGAATCAACGAGGGTATGTTTGCAGCCGATCCGAGGAGTAGAAGGCTCTGATTATATCAATGCCAGTTTTATCGATGGATACAGGTACTAAATGTTGGTGTGTTGTGATGGGAACTGTTTAAAACTTTACAAAGTTTACAGATACATGTATATAATGATAATAAATTGCAACAAAATTCAGGACAGCACTGTTCGTATACATGACACCATTCCATGTTGGTTTTCATTTTTAATGAATGAATAATAGACTCTGAACTATTTCCTCACTTCTATGCACCTCACTGTGCAGGAAAAACTGTTTTTGGCAGAGAACTCTGTTTTAATAATCATGCTTAACTTCAAGCACAGGAGTACTCATAAGTCAAAGATTGCTTATGTGCTAGGTTAGACTTCTGCTTAAACACATAGTTAAATTGGGACCTCAATTTCTTCCTGATTGTTCCATTAAGAGAGGCAGGGAAAGAAAAGACAGGGGATTTATCCCCCTAAAGCAGCAGATATCCTGAGATCTGTGTGGATCTTGTTGTGAACCCACTGAGGCCAGGGCCTTGCACCAAAGCAGCCATTACCCACACACAGTTTCCAAACCCTCCCCACAGCTACCACCGTTACAACATGTTTCCTCAGGAGCCAGCTGCCATTGGCTGATTAATCCAGTGGCTTCATTGCACAAGCCATGAAGGGGATGCAGTAAATGCTAATGCTGCTTGGAGTAGTATTAACTTCCACTCTGATATGTTTGATTATCCACTGAGTCAGCATGCTACAGAGAGTGGCTTCTTTTTGTCTCCATCCTTAAATCTTCCTGGAGCCAGAGGGGTTCCTGTGAGATCAGGCAGCAAAGGAAGCATGTGTCAGAATCATTGCTTCCCCTTCTGAGCACCACTCCCCCACTGCAGATTCTGGCAGTTTGGCGCCCTCCACCTGTGGAAGGAAAAGTATGGCCATTAGTTAGGGGAATATTAAGACCACATGTGGCAGCCCACATGACTCTTAGGGGTTTTTTGAGCCTCTGCACCCTCCCCACTTTTGCTGGAGGCATTAAGCTATTGAATGAGTTAATAAAGAAGCTGCGTGGTGCTATAATTCATAAACCTAATAGATTGTACGACAGTCATTTCTACAAAATGAAGAAGCCACAACTAAGTGTTTCTTAAGTGCTTTTTATGACACACAAAATTGAGCTATTAGAGTTGCATTAAAATTTAAATAATAATAATAAAGACATACATCATAATATTAACAGAGCAATTTCCTTCACAAAGTTCTAAAAATAAAAAATGCCATTGTTTGATTAAACAATCTTAATAGGTTTTTAACGTGCTTACCATTAAATATATATATATCTTTTCCCTACTTTCCCTATAACTGTGTCTCAATATAATGTTTACATATAAACAGAGAGCATCTGAGTGTCATCACTTTGGGGTTTTTCCCTTGTTTTTGATGTAGGCAACAAAAAGCCTACATAGCTACGCAGGGACCTTTGGCAGAGACAACTGAAGATTTCTGGAGGATGCTCTGGGAGCATAACTCCACAATCGTAGTCATGCTTACTAAACTTCGAGAAATGGGCAGAGTGAGTATTGTTTTAATAGCCTTTAAAATTTGTTTCTTTAGGAGAATTCACACCTTCCTGTAAAATCTCCAAAAAGTAAAGATCAGTGATTAAGATCAGTGATCATGTTGAAAGATAAAATTAAATTGTCATAGGAGAGGCGAAAAGTCTTAGCTGTTCCATTTCTGGGTTTCCTTACGTCCCAACATTTCCTGTGTACTGATTATGCTGACCTTTGCAGATTCAGCAGCTTGTTTACGGTGTTGAATCTCATTAAGCTTCCTCTTGGTATAATAGAAGGAGTGAACTAGTTTACAGAAATGGTAGAATTGTACCAGTATAATAAACTTGGTGTCTGGTAAGTGATATCAGAATCAGGCTTTATATTTGGAAGACTAGGTGGTGCAGAGAATTCATAAGAGATATAAAAGGCTAGCTCCTCAGATGAGGCCAAGGAGTGCTTGAGGCAAATGAAGGGAAGGAAAGTAAAAAGGGTTTTAAGATTTGGATACCCTTATGAACTGAAATCACCAAGATTTGCATATTTCGAGGCACTATGCGATCATTTTTGATAAATAACAATTTAACTGGTGTGCAGGGAGCAGTTCAGAAGCTATATGTTGAGTTCATTGTGGACCTGTGAACTGGAGGCCTGAAGAAAACTTTTTCATTCCTTTGCAGAAATTTTTTATTTATTAAAAAATATAAGAAACAGAGTAGTTAAAATTAAAAAAAAAGCTAGTGGCTGATCTAGGTCTAGTTCATAGTGGGCAGGTGTCAAGCCACACCAATGAGACTGCCATCAAAACTGACACTAAAGCCCCAGATGGCAGCAGCAGCCCTTCTTCACAGTGTTGAACTTCACACAAAAAAGTTTTTCAGCATTGTGACTGATGCCACGGCCCGCTGGCAGGGCAGTTTGGAGATACTGGCAATGACACATGCCAGGGCTATACCTATTTTATGGACAAATAGAAGAATTTAGGTTTTGGTTCTGTAAGTAACGGCATTCTTCACGAGCACTGAATTTGCTCTATGATGATGACAATCCACAGTGACTGGACTTTTTTTTTAAATAGGAAAAATGCCACCAGTATTGGCCAGCAGAGCGTTCAGCCAGATATCAGTACTTTGTGGTGGATCCCATGGCAGAGTACAACATGCCACAGTATATCCTAAGGGAATTCAAGGTCACAGATGCCAGGGTAAGTTAGCGCAACATAATTCTGTTTTCTATATGTTTAAAAGGAGTCCAGTATCTTCCCTTTTCTTTTTTATAAGGAATTCTTAGGGACATTCTTGATTCCCAGGCCTAAGAAATAGCCAAAGAGAAGGGAAAGATAATAGCAACCTTTTAAGAAAACAACTGGCTGTAATTCAAACATAACATCTGGGCAGCACAACTTTTGAAAAGTTCTGTATATGTATTTGTGCTGAAAAGCATTAGCTGATTAGAAGGCCATGTTCCCGTTCATTTCCCCTCCAGTCCCTGCTTGATACTTTTTTGGAATTTTCATCATTTAAGGCTGTAAATATGTTGTTCTTCTGCACAGCCCTTTAGGTCGTGCATGCTTGAAGGTTAATATGCTGCGATTTAAAAACTGCAGAGCAAATAGCATTCTTAAGAAAAGTTGACAAGCTTTGCACAATATAAATTGATTCTCGGCATTGCTTACTCTTTAGCGTTCTAATGTGTCTGCAGAGAAGAGCTATACAGCCATGACCCTGGTTTGCTAATTTCCATTATACATTTCTTATCTGGACTGCTGAGTCCAAGGTTCAGCACTGATGGAAGATTAACTGTATATAAAATTATTTTTATAGGAATATCTTTGACAATTCTCATACTGTGGTTTCTAACACTTCACATGGCATGGTAGGGAAACCCCTACCCTGCTCCATTTTTGGAAGCACTGTAGCAATAATGTTGATTGCAGCAACATAGCAGGATGCTGTACTTTCAAGGAATAAAAGTCACTTGGAGCTCCAGATCCATACCTAAGAAATTAGACATTACATATATAGGGAACCAATCTTTGATAATGAGCTCTTCAATCCAGAAGAGATAGGTATAACACGATGCAATAGCTGGAAGTTGAAGCTAGACAAATGTAGAATAGAAATAATGTGAAAAATTCTAACAGTGGGGTTAATTAACCAATGGAATGGCTTACCAAGGTTGTGGTGGGTTCTCTCTTATTTTCAATTTTTAAATCAAGATTGGCTGTTTTTCTAAAAGATATGCTCTAGATCATGCAGGAATTATTTCAGGGCTGTCCTATGGCCTTTGTTATACAAGAGGTCAGGCTAAATGATCATACTGGTCCCTTCTGGCCTTATAATCCGTGAATCTGTGATTTCCTTCTATTATTATGACTAGGTTGCTGATGCTAACATAGGCTACAGATAAAGGTAGATTAGACACTCGAAACAGTTAGCTAGCTTGAAACAGTTGGCATTTTCACTAACCACAGGGAACATTAAGACTAGTATTGGGCAAAGAGGCTGGAATTTGACTTTGCAAAGACAAAAACAGGCACAGTTTGGATTGGTTACCACTTTATGTGAACTACCAAAATAGAGTGAGGTTCATATAAATGATTTTTCTTCTGACCCATCTCTATGAAACAGTGCCAGAAAAGAAGTGGCTCATAGCAGCAGTTTTCAACCACACTTGTAAACAAAGACAATCATACAGTCATGAAAGCCAATTTCAATACCACATTGGTGACCTCCTTTGTAGATAGTTAATTCATTCTGTTCCTTCTAAATTGAAATATATGCAAGTGATGGGTGACCAGTCACACATTACAGACAGTGAATAGCAAAGAGTCAAAGATGTAGTTGAAGATTGTTCGCAAACAATCCCTAGGATAAAATGCATTCACATGGTATTCATCAAAGAGTTTCAAGTTAACAAACACATTATTTGTAAAAATTAGTGGATAGTTTGCAAATTGATAAAAGGGCAAAAGTTATCAAATAACTTATTTGCCACAAATAGTTTGCCTGGCCTTAGTATTAACACACCTGCTAAAAAGTTAATTGCTTTAACTTGTGATGAGTACGCCTCACCAATCCTGTTGTGCCGCCTCACAGTCCCTTAATGGTAATGTTTCCCTAGTTTTGAAGACAGTACTGCCCTAATGGTTCCAGTTGTGTTAAATGACTGACTGACAGTCTTAGAGAGGTATATGGTCCGATTATCCAAAGGTGATGAGAATCTGCACCTCCCACGGACTTCACTGAAAGCTGTGGGTGCTCAGCACATACTAAAATCAGACCTATTCTTTTCTCATTGTATGGCGTGCTTACATCACTAATTTACGCTAACGATAATGGAATTTATGTAACTAAATCACTGGCATATCCAGAGCAAAATAGACACTTTATTGTTGTTACCATTCTTCCTCCCTTTGAGGTGTAAAGTCTTTTGTAACTTGATAATATCATTAATGGTCTGGTATGCTGCTTTTGTAGGTGTCAAGGCAGGATTTGATATGGAGCTCTGTGTTATCAATGTATTGCACAGTGAACTGTCATAAAGTCCAGGTAACCTCCATAACTGCTCCAATCTGTGATTTCTAACTGCTTTACACTCACTGTCTCTGTAAACTATGAGGATCGTCAACCTGGGGCAGTTTCATGCAGCACTAGCCTATTAGTGATATCTATAAGAGAGCTTTATACTCTATAAGCTCATCAAAAGACAGTTAAATAGCCCTGGTCAGAGGCAAAATGGAAGTCCATATGGTCAGCCAGTCATTAGGGTTACACATTAAAAGAAACCTGGGCCTCTTTTGCTGAGCACAGCAATCAGAAAGTTCATGTGTTGAAAACAGCCCTTTTCACTCTGTCTGCGTAAACTGTTACAAATATTTTTAAATAAAGATTTTAATACAGTTTTACACTTGGAACTTGACTGCTATCGGGAGAGATATCTCACTAAAAGAAGTCCACCCCATTTATTATGCCAGCAGCATGGGGAACATAATGTAAGAGATTGTAGATCCTTTCCCAATCTACTTTCATGCTAGTCTAAAATAATCAGAGTGACTTTATAAACTATGGTATAATCATTAAATAACACGTAAGTTCTGTTAATTGCTATTAAAGCAGGATAGAAACAGGTTTTACAGACTCCTGTCCCAGACAGGCCCCTCTAAAGTCAAACCTTTACTGATAAATATGTTTCACAATATAGAGAAAGAAGTTAGTGATCTTTCCAGATGCTGCCTGAGCAAAGTTTTGTCTTAAATTTAAAGATAGTGTTTGTCCTGTAGATGCTCCCTAAGCACAGGAACACTAAAGGACTGCTGTCTCCCTTGTTAATGGATATATAGCATAGGCACCAACCCCATGGGTGCTACTCCACGGCTGCAGCACCCACAGGGAAAAAATAGCGGTGGCCCTGCCGATCAGCTCCTCCCCTTCCCTCCCAGCACCTCCCGCCCACCGCGATCAGCTGTTCAGTGGCGTTCAGGAGGTGCTCGGGGGAGGGGGGCGGGGCATGCTTGGGGGAAGGAGTGGAATGGGATGGGGCGGAGCCAGGGCGGGTGGAGCCTTGGGGGAAATGGTGGAATGGAGGGTGGGACCTGGGGCAGAGCAGGTATCAAGCATCTCTGGGAAATGACCAAGTTGGCACCTGTGATATGTAAGATGTTGCCAAAGTGTCACATAGGAGGTTTTCTGTTAGCTTGTTTGTCTGATTTGGGAGACTGGGAGGCAGAGAATGTGAGCCATTCTGTTGCTAGAGCACCTCTTGCCAGTTGATTTATGGCTTTATTCCAGAAGTAAGAATGCTACAGTATTATGCAACTTTAATAAGCAATAATGCTAATCTTCATTTAAGAAAATAACCACAGAGGCATGGATAGCTCCTGTAGATTTGTAATGAGAGATGGAATCTTCCATCTATTGGGTCATTAGTTTAAGTCCAGTCCAAGTTGCTAGCGACTGATAATCATTGTGAATCAGTGGATGTTTAGTGTATGTGAAATGAGTTGGTGGTCTCAGTCTGGCTCCTAATAGACAGATATCCACATCACAAAAGAACACTATCACAACCGGCATTCTTAGTGGCAGTCTTAACAGAGAAGGCAAGGACTGAATGGGAATGAACTACCTTCTTGCCTGTAGAGATAGCCCAGCCAAGCAGAGGTTGAAGCGTATTGGCCAGATAGTATGGGGAAGCTTGCGCTGACGCTGGCCGTGCTGTACCTGTTTTCATAGATTCCAAGGACAGAGAGGACCATTGTGATCATCTAATCTGACTTCCTGCATAACACAGGCCATAGAACTTCCCCAAATAAAGAGAGGATTTGAGTCTTGTGGGCTATAAATCCAGCACTTGTCACAAGCATTTAATTAAAAAAAAATCCCACCAATTAACTAGCTCCCAACTTCGTTGTCCTCAAACTCTCTTCTTCCAGGATCTAAATGTCAGACAAAATCCTAGCCAATGCTGAGAGTAATTTGAACATTGTCGTGGTTAATGAAATTGCCCTTTTATGTCAATGTGGTATAACTGCAAAACAAGAGGAAAAGCACAAGCTCATCAGCATTGTGATTGGAAGCATCTTAGTAAATGTGATCTTAACCATCTTTGCTCTTTGCATATTTTTTCCCCTCCCAATGTATATTTTACATAATTGCTGTTCTGGTTTGCTGACTGACTGACTTTCAACTCCTGGAGCATTCTTTTGTGGTATACTGTGTATATGTCTTTCATTAAAGGATGGCCAGTCCCGAACAGTGAGGCAATTCCAGTTCACTGACTGGCCAGAACAAGGAGTGCCAAAGTCTGGAGAAGGATTTATTGACTTCATAGGCCAAGTTCATAAAACAAAAGAGCAGTTTGGTCAGGATGGACCAATCTCTGTTCATTGTAGGTAAGTAAAAAACCTCAAGCAGATTGATTGTTTTTCTTGATTAAGAAGATATTTTAAGTTTCAAAGTTGACTTTAGGGGGTAGCTTATTTGTGTGAAAGTGTAGAGATGAATGGAATGACTTCCCAGACCAGCTATCAGAAATATAATAAAACAATCCAATGCAAATCCCTTTTATCCCCTATATTTCAGTAATGTTGGAAGTATTTTGTGGTGAAATCCCATTCTGACACTAAAGGTGCCTCTCAAATAAGAGCAAATGTGATTTTTTTCCTTACAAATTATCTTTGCCACAGGATAAAAACAACCCTGGTCTATACTGCATTCTGTGCACTGTGGGAAATGCCTTACTATAGAGTGATGTACCTGATTGTGTTTTCAATAGTAATTAGCAGTGAGGTCATTACGGTGATGGTGATCATTACCGGTAAACATGCTAGATGTCCTTGAGTAGCAGGCTGGGTATGATAATCAAAATAGGCCAAAGAAAAATGGCTGCTACATTAGGCAATCCAGTCTAATAGTAACCATCGCATTCAGAGACTATGTCCACAGTAAAGTCAGTGTTTTTTGACTGATCAGCGAAAAGCTCAGAATGTAGAGCCTATCCTCTGAGGAGGTGCTGAATACCCTCAGTTCCTTTTATAAGTGTGTTGAGGATGACAACAGCTTTCAGGATCAGGCCCATAGAAATAATCCTGGGCGGGGGGTAATTATTATTTAATCCAATTTGCTTTGGTTACAATAGTCTAAAGTCTCTAGCAGATGGTTAAAGATAATATATTTATCTTTTATATCTTACTTAATAACTTGCTTTCTATAAATTCCATTAGGATTTTAGAAATTAATTTGCAACATTAAAGTGCATTTTTGATCGTTTAAATTGTTTATATAGTGAGGGCAATTAATACAGCTGCAAGTTTCTTTCTATGGGCTGAATGATGCCCTTTTCTCCCATGCAAAGGCCAAGTAGAGGTTTGGTAGAGGGTATATATAAACAAGGACTGAAAGGGAAATATCCTAGCCCTGCCAAATCCAGCAACAGCCCTTGGTGAAGACTGGATGCACAATTGCTCTACTGCTCTGGGGACTTTCGTAGCAGCTGGGGCCTCTGCACTTCCGTAAATAGGAAGTTTAAGTTTAATAGTGGAAGTTTAAGTTTAATAGTGGATCTGCTGGACCATCTTAACCCCTCCTTTGCTGTGTCCCTAAATATCCACTACATATTGCTAAGAAGAAAGGCACTGGAGAGGACAGTTAAGTGGTGCATAGGGGCTAATGAATTATCTTGCACAGATGAGACCTGTCCCACCATAGCTACCTTTAGGAATTTATGTGCCAGGGGAGTGGTGGGCACTGTTTGGCCCTTTATGTGGGCTCAGATGAAAAAAAAATGGTGGCCCTTTTAAGTTCTTTCCAAGCTCTGCCCACACATGATTTTGAAATGAGATGCTACTCACAATAAATTATGAATATCATTATGGGCTAGATGCTGCACCACTGTAAGTCAATGGGAGTTGCACCGTTGACTTCAGTGGGAACAGGACCGGGCCCAGTAAGATCATACCTCTTCGTTCTTGGACTCCTTAGCAGCAGTTAACATTGCTGACCTCTAAATTGTCATTGTTAGAATCTTTCAGAATCAAGATCTTGTGCATATGAATGAGAGTAGTTCAAACCCCCTTCAAAGCTATTGCTTCAGGCTCTTTGCAAACTCTTCACTGCTACATAGTTCAGTCTCACCCCTGCAGCCCTCTTATAAAAATTACTTATGAGCTGTATTCTGACTTGTTTTCACGGGATTTATTTGTAAAGGGAGAGACCAGGGAAATTCCTCACCCTCTGAACTTCCTGCTCCCTGGTTCCCTGTAATTTTTCTCTCTTCTATATATTTTTTCTGTGGTTTACTTACCTATATTACAGTAAACCACTCTGACATTGAGTGATTTTTCCTTCTCTAGGAATTTTACAAACAAATCCATGTGTTTTACTATTTAAAACTTTCTAACCTCATTAGGCAGTTAATTAAAAAGTAGTTAGGTCAGCAAAGGGCTTTTCCTGAAATCTAAGGCTCAGTAGAAACAGTGTCCACTAGGACCAGACTTAGGTATGTGCCAGCTTAGTTGCCACTGATTTCATGTGACCCTTTCTTTGTCAGCATCCCCTCTCAGCAGATATCCAAGACTTTACCCACTCTGTGGCCGATCCTAACACACACAACCCTTTAAAGATAAACTCCTCCCCCTGCCTCCTCCTCACTTATAAAACACTTACGAGCCTCTTCCCTAACTGTTAAAACTCGACTGCATGCCCCTAATGAAAAGCATCCTTTCCAACCCTGAGGAATTATCTGGGTAATGGAACTCTGTGACTTTTACTAAACAGAGGACTCTATGAACAACATGGCTAGCCCTTTTATAGACTGTCGTAGCAGAGCTGAACTCACCACTTTGCTTGAGACTGATTGTCTGAGATAGGTCTGTAAACGCTAATGTGGAGGTGTCGTGGACTTGGACTTACATCACTGTTACGACTCTTTAGAAACCCTAAACATCCTTTGGTGAAAAGATGCCACCCTGTTTCAATATGCATGCCAGCTTCAGCCAACAGTAAATGAATCCATCCGTTTTCTGCAGACTTTACCCCAGCGTTACACTTGCTGCTTAATTAGGTTCTGCACATGTGGAGATTTTTTGTATTATTCAGTGTCCTTCTCATTTACTAACTCTCCAGGTGCTTTCTTGCTTCTCAAGAGCACAACAGTATGAATTAATTCTCTCCTCTTGCTGGTTGAAAAAGTTCTAAATAGTTGCCTTCAAGTAATAAGGAGTTGAAAAATACTAGGTCTGGAAACAATCAGACTTGTTTAAAAGAGCCAGCCGGTTCTGCTTCGGGTCTCAAATTTGTTGTACGTGAAGAGGAAACATTGTAATATTCCTCTTCAATAAAATTATATTTTTTCACACACACCATATTTATATTACATTGTGTGTGTGAATATTGAAAATTATGTTAAGTTCTCCATAAAACTATAAAAAGAAAGAAACTGAAAGATAAGGCTGGTGCTCTGGTCCTAACTTACCCCTGCATATTTCAAGGGTCTCAGAACAGGGAGTAATCTCACATACCATATGTAACAGGACCTAAACAAGTTGAGATAAGGACAGAGAGGAAGGCTAAATTCTGGCTTCCATTTCTTTTTTTATTTCCAGTTAGACTATTGGCAGGCCGGTGAACCCTCTCATTTTCCCCTACCACACACTGACCACTATACATTCTTGGTCACAAAAAAAATCACTTAAAATGCTTCCTGACTATCCAACTTTCATTGGAAGTACCTTAGTACAAATTTGACTTTGCCAGAGAACAGTCACTTTGTCAATGTGTATAATTTCCACACAGATGTTTTGCTTATAGAGCTTTTTTCCGTGTAGATGACCATGTACATATGGTGTATCGTATCCACAGCTAAATAATCAGCCAATTCTTTCAACATTTTAACTGTCAATTAACATTCCTTTTTTATTGCAACAGTGCAGGTGTTGGGAGGACTGGAGTATTCATAACCCTGAGCATTGTGTTGGAAAGAATGAGATATGAAGGTGTTGTAGATATCTTCCAGACAGTCAAAATGTTAAGGACACAACGACCAGCCATGGTACAGACAGAGGTGAGAAGAACAACATACGTATGCGCTGACCGGGTCAGGGTAGGTGGCTTGGTGGATGCAATGTTAGGAATGGCTGATGGTGGGAGTGAGCCAGGAATTTGTATAGGAGGTATACAATTTACTTTCCCTTCTTAAGTACTGTAGCTGTGTATGTAGCCTATGCAGTGCATTTAGGCTATTTCCCATTCTGTGGATAGGGAATACCACAGCCTGGGAAATGTCCATTTTAGTGGTGACTGAATAAGATATTTGTGTGAACCTATTTTCTAGAAGAAACTTGAGATGGAAACATTGCCCATGTCGTTTTGAATTTTTCCTTCATGCTAGCAATCTATATTCATAATCAGGGAGCAAAGTTTGGCCTGTGGGTGTACCCTGTTGGCTTCTGTTCATTCGGAGGGCAGAATGTGTCCTGTGGCTTGAAACTGAGACTATAGTGTTTTCTTGGTTGTCCAGACTTCATATAAACACAAATTTGACTGTTAGTCATGAAAGCATTACATCCCTGTGGAAAAAAAACCTCTCTACATTGCAACTTTTGCCCTGGGACACTATAAAATTAGTGATCTCACTGTCAGTGAGAGTTCTGCAGTCTGGTGAGGGAGAGGTCTTGGGCACAGACAGCCAGCCTGTTCTAGGCTCCTGATTCAGGAATCATCCCAATTCATAAAGAACACTTAAGCACATGCTTAACTTTAATCATGTACTTAAGTACTACTTAAGTTAAACACATGCTGAATGTCATGAATTGGAGCCTCTGACTCTCAGTTCTAAGCCAACAAATCATACCCATTTAAAAAAGGGAGAAGGGGCGAGGAAAAGCATTTGTAGGACCTTCTACAGACTTGGGTGGCTGATACTGACCATTAAAATGTTTATGATTTGAAATTTAATATTGATCCCTGCACTTTGCCATTTTGCTCTAAGAAAATGACATTTGTTCAGTAAAAATTAGACAGCCCTACTCTTAGTGTTTTACACATGCGCACATACTCTTTAAATGAAATTAGACCATTTTTAAAGTTTTATCACTTAGCCAAGTAACTCACTGAGACAAAATGGAAGAGTAAACTCCATTTATTTTCCATTACCATTATTGCTGTAGAAAATGTACATCTAAGCAAATTGAAAAATATCTACTTTCTGTCCCATTGGTTCCTGGAAACAAATCTAGCATATAGAAAAATAAGCTTTTGTGGAGTCCACATAAATACAATGCTGGGCTGTGCAATGTACATACTTTCCCGCTTTCTACTTTAGCTTACTTGTGGATGATGTGTTCCCATGGCAGACTGAAAGTAGAAATCTCCCATGTGCTGTGTTAATTTCATCCAGAAAAGAACAGAAGTCTAGGGCTCAATCCTGCAAGATGCAGAGCACTCTGGTCCCCATCCAGCTCATGAGTAGTCCTGTTGAAATCAGTTAGGCTATTCCTATGCTTAAAGTTAATCATGTGCTTAAGTACTTTGCAGGATCATGACCAGAGTGCTCGTACCTTGCAGGATGGAGCCACTAATGATCATGGCAAATTAGATAAACTAAAGTGGGTGTGTTATGATACGGACTGCTGGTCCAATGGAAGCTATTGAGTTGTGGTGTGAGTGAAATGAAACCCAGATCCTTCGAGCTGCAAGACTATAGCATCGCATGAACGAGTTCCCTAGGCGGCTTCAGTATTTTGGAGGGCTTAAAGAAACAACTTTTGTTCTTTCACATTAAGTGAGGTGTACAAGTTTGTTGCACTCCAGCATAAAGAGACTGCTGCTTATGTGTGCAAATGAGATGAAGTGTTAGAAGTAGCACTAACACTGAGTGTTAGTAAACCTTAAGCCCTCTGCACTTCCACACCTTTGGTTTCAGGTGCAGGAGATAAAAATGGATGTAGGTCGTGTGAGGAGACTTGGTGTGAAGTATAAGCTGCCTCATGTTAATGAGGTTCTTAACTTCACATTCCTCTCTGAACCCCTAATTCCTGCTGTTGGGCAGGAATAATTTGATAACTATATAACAAGGCAGGATTGGATCCCCCTGTGCTTCCTGACCTGCTATTTTACCTTGTGTTTATGTGTGCAGCACACCACACTTGGGCTGTGAGGGACTGAGACCAGAATATGATGTTTTAGCATATTAGTCACATTCACCGAGATGTTATTTGAACATTTTATTAGCAAGTCTCAAACAGTATGAAATAATGCAAAAGGTAAATCTTAATGCACTCCCCTCAGACAAAAAGCTTTCTGCTAATCCTCTTGTACTCATTCAGAGCAACGAACGCTCAGTAAATGAATATATATTCACATCACAAATAAGCAGGCTCCATCTAAGGAGAACGTTATTGCATTCAATGAGCATCTCAACCCATCTTTGTTTACTGTATCTTAAACCAGTGTGTTCTGTTGATGTCAGCAGGAGGATATCACTGAACTGCTGTGGCCTCTGTGGGATATAGTGTATTCACAGAGCCTCTGATTAAATGAAAAAACAACAAACAGGTTTTTATATTTTCTCTCTCTCTCTCTTTTTCTTCCAGGATCAATACCAGTTTGGCTATCGAGCCGCACTGGAATATCTGGGCAGCTTTGATCACTATGCAACGTAAAACCCCCTGACCCATCCTGGATTTTTACTGCAGGCCCTTTAAGATCCAGAGAGCCTCTTCTGAGCCATACGGTGTGCTTGAGAAGTACTTCTTAACTCCTAGCTAAAGACCAATTAGTGGGAATATTAAAAAAAAAAAAAACCACACACACACACACACACACACACACACACACAACCCCAAGAACTATTCCAGGTGGACCAAGAATTCACAGTTTAATAACCTAACCAGAAATATAATAAAAGAATCCTGACTGGTGAGGCGTCTGAAGGATCTCATTTACAGATACCTCAAGGATTCAACTTTGGTTGAAATTAAAGGGAAGAGGAAATTATTGCAAAGAACCATCATCTTGTTCAGGATTGCATGATTGTTGCAAAGATGAATCTTGAGAGTACTGCAATTCAGTGCAAGATGTTTGTTAAAAGGCCGGTACCTGGCTTCTTAAAACAAAATGGACTCTTTGCTTCAACATCACCCCTTCCCGTCATAATGCTTATAATAACACTTTAGGGGAAATGGGGGAATGTTTAAAAAGGAAGTCCTTGATTTAGTTTTTTAGTATTGTAAAGATACTGCTGACCTGTGCTTCATTTTTAACTGTGTAAACTTTTTCCTTTTTTTAACAAGAGTTTATTATTTGATGAAGTGAATTTAAAAAAAAAACGTTGCATAACTGTTCATTTTTTGTTTCAGAATTGTAGATTTTTTGAAGCTGTAGAACTGTTATCTGTAATATCTTGCTGTAGAAATGTTAAATCATTTGAAAATTTGCACATTTTTGTGCAGTCCTATATTTATCTACAGTACCACATTCTTCTTAGATATTACAGTTTGGTTTAATTGTTTTTTTAAAGAAATACTCTTAATCAGTTAATCAAAGTGGGGCTTTTTTAATTTCTTTTGGAATCAACAGGGAGGCGCAAAGTATAAAGCTGCTACTAACACACACACACACACACACCGCTCTCTTTATTATTCTCTTTCTGTATCTATCTCTCTATATATCTACAGATATGCAGACAGACAGGTATGTACACACACAAATAAATATAGATGCATCAGTTCTTCCATGACTTGGATTTATTGAAGTGATGGGAAAGTTTTCCAGAGTACTACATTCAACCCGTATGGTACTTTTTGAACATCTCTGCATTTACAAAGTCCATAGCTTTTTGTTTAGAAGGGAAATGAGGAATGCACATCAGTGATATTTGACCCTCACCCAGACTCAAAAAAAAGATTATTTATATACACACAGTCCCACAAAGACACACACAAACATTATGTGGTTGAGGCTTCGAATGAAGTACAATATTTGTAACACTATAGTGCAATAACAAACCATATTATTAAGTATAGGAGGTGTGCATGTGGAAAAGGTCAGTGCATATCCCTTTAGGAGGGGAGAATGTTGTAATATACTAACTATCAAGATGTTTAAAAAGTGTATTCAGTCATATATTGTCTATAGTATGTGCTATGAAATTTGCATTTATGATGTGTAACAGGGCAAAGCCAAACTCATGTTGCTCTGTTAATAAATTAGAAATATTTTGTGGCATACAGTATTATTTAGAGATGCTGGTTTTTATTTTTATTTCACATTTAGAGTGCCTTATATTTGATGCCTATTTTGACAGCATTTCTTTAAGTTTTGTTGTGTCTGTATTTACATTAGTTAATTCATATCTTTGTTACTCTTTTCAATTAAAGCATTATCTTTTTAGCACATGTACAAAAATACTTTGAATAATACGCATTCCTGGTTTTTAACCGAGTATGGGATGTTAATAAATGCAAGCCCAAAACACTTGGGTAGTCAGGGCCCTTTATCCTTTCATAACTCCAACAACAGACATGCCCACTACTTTAAGGTTCCTTCCAAATTGGCTCTCATAAACCACAGCATTGATGACTGCAGTATTGCCATTGCAGAGATGTAGGACTGCACTAGTAGTAAGTAGTAGTTGTTGTTAGCAGTACTCATGCATCATTCCTTTCATTTTGGGCCAAATCCTGCTTGCTGTGCACATGTCAATGGGCCCATTGAAGTCAAATTATTGGTTGCAATGGGACTGTTAGTATGGGTAAGGCAAGCAGGATTTAGCCCTCAGAATATGTTTTAAAATGACTTTAGATTTCCATTTGAGAGAAAAAAATTCTTTAACCAATGCAAAATATTTTCTGAGACTCTATATGAAGCCATTTACAGTGGCCCAGGTCTCTGTCCTGCCTTGTACCATGTTAGCACACACAAATCAAAGGAACTCTTTCTTTCAGGTGTCAGATAAGAACCATTCATATAGTTCAGCTATGTTGGTGTAACATACAGGATTTTTTTTTCTTCCATATTTCCCATCACTAGTAGAAAGACATGTATGAAAGACCAAACACGAGCAAGCATTGTATTTGAGCACTTTTGTAAAAAAAACTAAACAAATATAAATATATATATAATAATTAATAATAAAAGTATTATAGAAGGCTACCTCAAGAACGAGATTCTATAACTTATATCAGAACCAGAGAAGAATGTGCACTATGGGTTTTTTTTTCTTCTTCTTCTTTTTGATTTGTATCTTTTGAAGAATTATTAAAGTGCCAGATTACGTAGTGCAGTCATGTTCTTTTAGCCAAATATAGTCAGACATACACACCATTTTAGAAGCATAGACTAGGGAAGGCTGTTGCACACCAGAGCTGTTAACAGGTCAGAGTTTTCTCTCCATGAAACTTTTGAAAATTCTAAAGAGAAAGGGAAAAAATCAGAGATAAATAGTGAGGGAAAGTATTGTAGGACAAGTAAGACTGCAAATATTCCAGTAATCTTGCTGTTCAGGAGTTGTTTCTAAAGATAACTCTGTTAGCATCATTGATGTGCATTCCACTTTCTGTACACTAATGTATAGTCATTCTATAATTAATTTAAAGAAGAAGCATCTTTATCTGCATTTACCATAATCTTCCAACCTTAGAATTGGTTTCATCAGCATAACCAGTACGGTGCTATTATTTACCTATGTATGTGTAGTTATGTATAATTTTGTAATTAGTTACAATGGAAAAAACCTCAAAATATATAAAAATGATTTGTACAGAACTTTATTTTAGCTCTTTTTTTAAAAATGATTGCATGGTTAGACAATGGAGCGGCTGCCTGGGGGAAGGGAGGGCCCTCTAGGGAGATCTGCACTTTCTATACCTTTGTACTATGCACTGCCCTATTGATTCTACACCCAATAATGTTATTACTTGAACCCATCTGTAAGAAACTGCTTATGAAAATCCACTTATGTGTATGTAAATAACACAGAACATGTAAAAATCGGGGGGGGCGGGGCGGGGAGTTTGCAACAACAACAAATGCAACAGCTTTTCTTTCCCTTTATTCTTCCTTCCTTCCTTCCTTCCTTTTTTTTTTTTCTTTTTGGTTGGTTCGTTGATTGTTTTTTTTTTCATTTGGGGTGCCCTGATACTCCAGCAGATATCAGAAGGCTGCAAGTCCCCTCATCCCCATCTGTTACGTGGCTTTGCCATTCAAGCTTGGAGTGTCTTTACAAAGATAATAAAAGTTGTGTTCTTTGCTCTCGTTTTGGATGCATAGACTGAAAAATTTAAAAAAAAATTACCTTGTAAAATGGCTTGTTAAAAAAATACAATTACCTCTAATTAGTAGTACGCGTAAATGTTTTACAGAATGAAAGGCGTGCTTTTTATTTTCTTACTTCGTTACATTGGTGGCGAAAGAAAGTCTGTATGAAAATCAGTTCTTTGCTGACACAAGTTCCATTTGTTACAAATGAATTCTAATAAAAATGTCAGTGTTATGCAGCCCTGGTCTTGTTTTCTTAAGCAGAGCTTTTGGAATCAAAACAGTTTCGTTTTTCTTGGTCATAGAGGAGTCTAACTGACATTAGGAAGTAGTCATTAATTTTAACTAGTAGCAAGGCACTGGAAAATGCATTTCCAGGTTAGCAAGTATGTTGTCCTCCGGCGTGATTTTTGAGCTATGAGGGGGCAGATCCTCAACTGATATACATTGTTGTAGTTCCATGGACTTTAACACTTACACTATTTAAATTTACACTGGATGATCTGCCCCCATTGTATTTAAGGAATTGCTTCAATTGGCTTAAGAAAACTACACTTTGGCCCATATTTAGAGCCAAATCCAAAGATAATGAGACATCTGCAATTCTCATCAAATTCTAGGGGAGTTGTGGGTTTTGCCACTCCTCAAGATTTAGTTCTGATACCTTAATTTCTGGAATGAATTAAAAGTATTCCACATTCATTGGTCAGACTGTGGTTATTTGAATAGTGGCATGCAGTTTTGACAATTCTGTAATTAATCTCTGTACTGAACCATGTTTTGGTGTTGTGTTTGGGTACAAATATGGGTCTCCAAAACTGCCATCAAAGCAGTAGAAAAATGTCGGCATTATTTTTATCTAAAAAGATTTAGGTAACATGGTAAAGTGTAATTGGTGCAGGCTATGTGGAGCATGTCTGAGATTCCTAGTCAACTGTCAGTGGCAGAAAAGATAGCAGCCTTTCTGTGGATTTTTTGTTTTGTTTTTTCCTGGTGGTTTTGTGGATTTTGGGGGGATTTTAGGGGCAGCTATTATCACTAAAATTATTATTCTGTTACCAAAATAACATGGTGTATTTGAGATTATTATTAACAGAATTCATTGGGCAGGAAGTGTTTACAGATATATTAGCAAAATGCTGATTTGTTGGACCTTTCATTTTTCTTAGCTTAATTTCTAGTTCATAACTGTGGTAGCAGTCTAAAGGCAAACTTTGATGCCCTTATTTACTTAACTAAACTCCTATTGACTTCATTGTACCACAAATATTGACTAGGCTTCATAGGTCAAGTAGAAATGAGATCAGTGGAAGGTGTTCTAAATCTACTTTTTGTAAATATTCTCCTAAACTCTTCCATATTTTATATTTTTTAAGGGCCTGATCCAAAGCCCTGTGAAGTCAGAAAGAGCCTTTCCATTGTCTTGCAAAGGCTTTGGATCTGGCCCTTAATGTCTTCACAGGAAGTCTAAGTTAAGGATGAATAAAAACCAAATAAGGTTATCAAGATTTGGTAGTATACCCTCTGATGTAATTTAAGTCAAGTTAATTGGTTTTAGCAAGAGTTGTCCTAACTAGTATTTTCTTGTTATACTTTTGTGGAGTAAAAGCAGAAATCAATGCAACAAACTGAGAAACTCCATTAATATCAGAATCACTAACTGACGACATTCAAACACAATTATGCTCACGTTCCTTTTGATAATACATGAAGATTTGTGTTTCCAGATTTTTCTGTTTTTTCTTCTGCTACATCTTTCAGGTTGGAATGAATATCTGACTAATTGTAGAACGCAGCCTCTGTACTGATTTTGAAGAGAGAGATTTAATTTCTGTCTCCTGATCCCCCTCCCTTACCCCCCCCCAATTTTTTAGGGAAAATAAAAAGAACTGGTGAATATACAGGCAGAATGTTGAAAGAGTACTGGTGAAGAATATTAGGAGGATATTACTGACCAAGAGAAGACACTTGAACACATCAAGTTCAACCAAACTTTAAACTATTACAACTAGCACTGGTCAAAAAGAGGGTTAACATTTTCACCAAAAAAAATTTCAATCAGCTCAATAACTGGCTGAAAAAAATGGAACACACTCTCTCTCTCTCTCTCTTTTTTGGAAATTTTGTACCTTTTTTGGTGAAATTCAGAAAATAATTCATCATATTGGAAATTTTGAAAATGTTTGGTCCAACCTTCAACACAGGACAAAATAATGATTTCACTGTTCTCTTAAACTTAAAGGAGGGGATTTCTTCACTGTATTGCAAAATTCAACCAAAGAAGTCTGAGTCAATAACCTGGGAAAAGCAACTGTAAGAGAAACAATGTGAGATCAAAAACAAAAGACCAGATGTGCCCTGGGACATCTTCAATACAAGCAAGTAAGGCCATATAATACAAGAACTAGGGAAAGGGTACACAGTATCCACTTGCCAGGTATGCATTATGAGATGCGGGAGAGTGATTTTTTTTAAAAGGGTGTCCTGCATTGTTTACTGTTCACATGTCAATGAGGGTTCAAAGAGCCTTCAGGATGTGGTGAAGGAGTGAGTGAGAGCTCCAAAAAGCACCATTTTCTTTAGTGTCTCAGAGACAAAGAACTGAGGACAGTGATTGCTAGAAAGCGAAACCGTGTTCAAAAACACAAAGTTCTATCTTATTCTGATATGGGATCACGAGCAGAGAGCAAGTGACCTAACACTCCAGCTCAGAAGAACCTTTCAGGAGCTGACTTCACAAGCTAGTATCTTGTGTTCTGCAAAATTATCCAGCCCCATACAACATGAAGACAAAGTTTATATTCTGGGGGCTCCAGCAGCTGCTAAATGACTGCTGAAAGAAAGTGAGGACAACTCACCCATCTGTTTCTTAAGCATGAAAATGTAGTTACTGGAAATGCAACTATCATGAAGTGTTCTGCGTTAAGTAATTACATTGTGTAGTGTTTTCTCCATTGCTGCATTACATAGTTTAGTTCACTTTTCATTTAAGATTCAGAGTGGACCACTAAACTAAATGTGACTCTTAATATTTTTTTGTTTACTGCTAAAATTGGGAATCCACATAATTAATCACTTTAGCATACAACAAGGTTCTCCACATCTTCACACACACACTCAAACTTTTGAGTTAATTCTATAATTACGTTTCTTATTTTCAGTTTTAACCAATAATACACCCCCAATATAAAAAGAAAATAAATTAAATTGGTATTTATCCAATAAACACCAGAAATGGTTTCTTCAGACTAAGGGCTTGTCTACATGGAGCGGTAATATGTACTTTCAGGGTATGGTTTCTAAAGCACATTAACATGCTGTACATTAATTGATCTGTGTTGACCCTGCTGGTGCACACTAAAGGTTCCCTAGTGTGCTTTAAGAGGGTGTTGTTTGAAACAGTGCTACATTAAAGTGCACTAGGGAACATTACAAATAGATTACTTATTACAGTAGATACTACATAATCAGTAATATATATAATATACATTATACTACTGTAATGAGTAATGTATATAATACACATTACTCTTTACTGTTATATACAAAGAGAACCCTCTCCTCCCCCCACAACACCCCCCCCCCAGATTTTTGGACATCTGCATAAAACTCAAAAATTGCTAAAAAATAACCCCCCCCCCAAATGAAGTTGCTAAACCCTGAAAAGCAGAAGTCCTATCTATAAACCTGAAGTTTCATATTTTTCAGAGTTATTTCAGCATGTGATATTCATGTTTCAAAATTAGTATTAACACTGACTTCAAAATGTACTGGGTATTGCACTGCATTATTTGTAACAATTCTGTTAAATATTGTAAAAATAAGTTTTTAAAAGTAGAGAGTAATAGAGTATCTCTTTCATGCTGGCAAAGAGAGTAGAGAATCAAACAGTGGGAAGCTGTATATTACCAAAGAGAGTCTTCCATCCACAAAACCTCATGTTAGTTTTTTTTAAAAAGACAGGAAGTATTAAGAAAAGAGCTCTAATTAGCCTTAGATCATTAATAAAATATTTCTGAATTGGTGGGTTTGTTTTAAAAAACAAAAGGATTTGAATGCTGTATATCATATTCGTATTCAAGGCAGAAAGCTTTGCTCTTGCAATACCTAGTCTGTTTTCAACAAAGGCTATTTTTGCCCCGTTATTCCGTCTATGATGGTTATGGTACCAAGAGCCAGCATATTTCCGTATCCTCACATAGTGAGTGTAGACTGGTGGAAACATCTGCTGACTAGCTTTGCAGAAGTGCAGAATGATAACCTGCAAATGAGACATTGTAATGAATAGAGATCATTTTGCATCAAAGCTATAAATAGAGTGCTTTTGAACCCACAATACATTCAGCTTGCTTCTGTCAGCAGAATATAAGAAAAAAAGTATTTATTATTATAGTAGGAACACGCAAACAGGCTTTCCTTGCAAATAAAAGCAGTCCATTATATAGTCAACAGCCTTATTGGATCTGGAATATAAATCTTTCATGTCAGTTCAAAACTGCTTAGAAATGCCTTCTCTTCTCTGAATGTTTAAGACAAACATACAAATGTAAGTAGTCCTTCATTGGGCAAAAATCCCCAAATACGTGGGTATTAATCTTTAAAGCTTTTTACAGTTTTCTTCTTGTTATTCTTGTTTGTAATTTAGCACAAACCAGAGGATCTAACTGAGTGCAGGTCCCCATTGTATAAGGGGCTGTACAGACACAATAAGAGACAGCTCCTACCCCAAACAGCTTTCACTCTAAATAAAGAGCAGGAGGGCAAACAGGCAAGAATGTTGAGTTGACACACTGCTGGTTAATGGAAGTTCTCAGATAAGAACCCAGGTCTCCGGATTCACAATCCAGTTCCCTAAACACTATACAACACAGCCTTCAGGTGCCTTGTTTGCGCAATGTTCTAAAGCATACAAAATGTTCCAACCTCAGTGCCTAAAGTTAGTAATCTATTTAGCGTGCTAACTAAAGTAGACTGAGTTTTCCAAAGGGCTGAGAGTTGTGGGGGCTCAAGCATTTCTGGACATTGAGTCATTTATATGGTCCCTAAATATGGATTTAAATGCCTCATGGCCACAACACATGTAGAAGAGGAGGTGGGGCAAGCAGAGAGATAAATACATAAATCTAGTCATAGGGAAATACTCATCTTGCCTTGAGAACAAGACTGTGACTGAACATATCTTCACCATTTTTGAACAGAAGCAAAGAGTTTCCACAATACATCACATGCTCCTATCCTCAGCTGACACTTGAACTATACTTGTTCTCCTGCAGATGTAAAACCTTACTTGCTCCCTAACATATTGGCAAACCTTTTTGTTCCTGCATTTGTTATTTGCACACCTACTCCCTTTGGAGCCTCTTAGAACCTACAATTTCTTCCCCTCCCACCTGTTTCCTTTAGACCCAATTACTCTGATCTTCTTGAGCCATTGTGGTCTTTGCTTCAGGCTCAGTAGCTTAAGCAATGTTTATCAGAGGCGTGCTGGGCAAATCTTCGAAATATTCTTCGAAAGCCTTAAAATGTATTCTTGTGTACATCCAGTTCTTATGGAAAGTATTGGCTTGATGGCAATGAAGAATGAAGTCCCTAAACACAGTCTTCCTTACACCAGTGCATCTCATCCCTGCCGCCGAGGAAGCATCTTCAGGGATGAAAGATCAGTTCAGGTTCTGTGCCTAGTAAGCCATTGGCCTCAACTGAAAATGCCAATTGTGGTGGTAGCTTTTGAGATTTGGGGTGAAATCCTGGCTCCACTGAAGTCAATGGCAAAATTCCTGTTGACTTCAAAGGGGCTAGTATTCCACCTCAGGGTAGTTATTCAGAAGAAAATGGATACTAGCTCACATTATATAGACAATTGAACAGATAAGAGATAGTAAAACAACCTGTCATTTGTGATCTGGGCCAGATTTGAATTGATGACCTTTATTCCACTGTCTTTATTCCAGATACAGTTTCAAGCATTTTTTGTGAATTCAGTCTAAAAATGCTGGAAACTAGGGGACTGAAACAAAAGCAGGCTAACAAACCTATTGTTGGTAGTTTTCATACTTTTGCTACTTCAGCTACCAAAAATGCATTAGGAAGCACACCAAACCTGGCTATATTATAAAGAGTGCTCTTATAAATGCTTCTCTATTTATGCCTATGGAAATGGGAGTATGTGACTAGACCATCAACAAGGATTGCGGCAGCACTCATGCAAAAAAAGTTCATTTGACTCTTTTGGGCTGTTGCAATTTACTTACTATTGCAAACCTTCATTAGAGTTAAAGATCTATAAATTACTTCAGGAATTCCCCACTGTGGAGTTGCCCCCATCTTGGGATTTTTTTCCAGCACGCATTTCTGTGACTGACCCTTTAAATTTGGCAGAGACAAGCTGCAGAGACTAAGGTAGTCATTTTGCAACTGAATGCTGATGGCTACATCTGACTCTCTCCCAGGGGCTAACAACTTTTTATATTTTCCCTTTCTTCCTGCTAAGGGGCTGGGACATCCTCACAATACTCCTTGTATTACCTCCAACATCATCCTAGCTAAGGCTATGTCTACATTACAAGAGAGGGGTGTGGTTCCCCTGCTCACATACACCTACTTGCACCGGCTTTCACTGTATGTAGCCACAATAGCACTGGTCATGGCAGTAGAGGCAAGGCTGAGCTGTGCTGAGTACAAACGCACTTGAAACTGGTGGGTATGTACTCGGCACAGCTGCTGATCGATGCTACCACGGCTACGTTGCTATTTCTACTCACTCTAGCTCTATGAGAGCTAGAATAGGTGTGTGTAAATGAGCAGGTAAATCAAGAGCAGGTAAATGTAGCCTAGCCTAAAGGATGTTTTTGTATGAATGAGCTTACAGAGCTCAAAATGAATGTATATTTCCAGACATAAGTTTGGAAAACCCTTTGTACTTACACACATGAAATGTAATTGTGATGGGTTAGCCACCCTCCCTGGCCCCCATCTGGGATGCCACCTGATGTGCTGAGGTCCCACTCAGCCCACCGGCCCTACCAGCCTGGGTTTCCATTGCACTAGGTTGCTGTGCCAGGCTCTCAAGCCCCTTTCCAGCACACACCCAGGCAAGACCACACCCAGCTGTAGACACAGACTGCAGTCAGATCTGTGTGAGAGGATTCACCCAACACTCACATGCACACCCACTGTGGAGAGGTAAACCCCAGATAATAATGTCTTGCACTGTATAGAAAGATCTGCATAGTGCAAGCTCATAAAAACTTGCCCTCTCCCTCAATGTGGAGAGAGATATGCACAACTTCTTACCTCCACCCCCTGCCCCCCCCATGTGAATTACACAATCTGGGTTACGTTATAAAGAAGAAATAAATGTATTAACTATAAAAGGTAGATTTTAAGTGATTATAAGGGATAGCAAACAGAACAAATCAGATTACCAAGCAAATAAAACAAAACATGCATACTAAGCTTAAGATCTTAAAGAGACTGGTTTCAAGAAGTAATTTCTCACCCTAAATGTTGTTTCAGGCAAGCTGCCGAGTTTCTGTAGCTTAGAGTTCCAGTTATTTCTCTTTACAGACTAGACTCCTGTCTTAGTCTGGACTCAGCCCTTGCCTTTCCCACTGCTCAGTTCCTTTGTCTCTGCAGGTACTTCCAGCAGTCTTTCCTCTTGGGCAGGATGGCAATGGAGAAGAGTCCTGTTTGCCTTACTCCCCAGCCTTAAATAATATTTACATAAGGCAGGAATCTTTTGTTTCCCAGTCTTGACCTCCCACTCCTTTTAGTGGAAAATTACTAGAAGTCCAGGTGACAGGACCACCTGACCTAGTAAAGTCACAGCTACATCCCAGGATGCCTCTCAGGAAGGAGAGAGATTAGTATCTTCATTGTTTCTTCCTAATGGCCCATCAAAGCCTCATGTCTGTTGGGTGTCTACCAAATACACACACAGTTGTAATTGTTATATTGTCAATAGCCCTAACTTTAGATACAGAAATGATATATGCATACAAATTGGATAATCACATTCAGTAAATCATAACCTTTCCAATACCTTACAAAACCCATCTTGCATAAAATATATCTGTTATGCCATATCCATATCATAAGCATATTTCCATAAAGAATATGAGATGTAATGTCACAGTAATAACTGGATTTTGTTTATATATATATATATACACACAAATACACATAGGTGTTACAACAATGAAGTGTTGAGTCAGGATTTAGGAGATTTGTTTACATATGGTAATTAAATATACCTCAAGAGATCACTATGAAACACTTGTCCCTTGCATATTCTTCATATGATTCATGACCTAGCCAACAGCATATATTTCTGTGAACTGTGTATGGGCCTAAAGGTATCAGGAGACAAGTGATTTTGTGAAGTCAACACAAATGCAGTCTGCTTCCAAGGGACTGGCAGTGTTAGAACTCTCTAAGATTACAAGTAAATCAGTCTAGTAACATGTATTAAGCTTGGGAGTCGGTGATTAAATGCACTTTTGTGGTGCTTGAAAGCACAGATTGTCTTTAAAATCCGGCTGGTTTTAAAGGCAGTGAAAATGAGGCTGAGTAAAAGCTGTTTGGGTTGTTAATTGTACATTTCCACCATTGGTTCAAATATTAGGTTTTTTAATGTAGAGTGGAATCTTAATTTTGAGTTCCCAAGCTTTCTAATGTTTGTGACATTTGTTTTATATATTTATTGAACAATAACTACTCATTCTCAAACAGGAAGTACTTTTCCCCATGAAAGTTATACAACCTTTCAACTTTACTTCCAAGTTAACAAAGATTTTTGTTAGGAATTGTTGCAAACGTTTCAAAAATGCTCTGTGACAGACATCTGTATGGGGTTTGCAAGATAATCAAGGATGAATCCAGCTCCTTCATAGACCACATATCTGTTTCCCCATACACCATTCTTCCCTATACTTACTGCCAGATCTACCTCTCAGCCCACTCGTGTATAAAATGTGTGTTGCACTCTAGCTCCCTGCAAGCCAGGCCCCCATTTTGTTTCCTGTCTGACTAACTACAACATGGCCATCTCACTTTTGAAAATCATTGTGTTCTTTTTTTAATTCACCTCTGGCTTTGGGCTATCTAGCCTCTATGAAATACAGATGGGGGCCATATGGGTGTGATAATATGTGCCTCAGGTGTTGAGGTTGTGTATTTTTCCCAAGTTATGCATGGCACTTCATGTGTTTGCAATGTTTACATTGGGTTATCCCAATTTTATGGAGTCTCCATTGAGTTATGTGGGCTTGAAAAAGCCTGGGCCATGAAGACTTTATAAAGTTTGTCTCATTCACCAGGACTATGCAGACCTACAAAGCATGCAAGCATCAGGCTTTGAGGACTTTATAAGGTGTACAATGATTCATGTAACGTTTAGTGCACTACAGAACTCCGTATGGGTATCTATTTACATAAGTATTTGCCTTCATCAGTGTAGTATCCCAGTGCACCATACTACATCTGTGTAGTATCCCAGTATCCTCACAACATTCCTTCTTATGGTACATTAACTCTGTCCCAGCCTCCTAGTCTACTTAGCAAAACTACAATCATACAGCTAGCTGGTCTTGCTTCTCAGAGCCCTAAGATTATTTCTAGCTCTGTGGTATTTGTTTTTCAGCTAGCAGTGGCTGGACACACAAAAAGGATGACTGAAGTAATGTGAAGTTTAATTCTCCCATAACAGGTGCCATTTTGGCTGACGAGATCATCATGCACCTCTATTGGCTTGGTTCTTGGTGCAGTGCCCAACATCCAGTCAAACTCCTCATAAAATGGGAATGATGTCAGTGAGTTCACACTGAGGTGCAGTTCTGGTCTCTGGTTTTCCTATACTCAGTCTTGAGCCACCTAATCCACTCCGGTACTGATCACTGGTGCAGCAAATTTGCAATGCTGTCAGCTTCTTTGCTATTTGCTGGTAAGCATGGGCATTCCTTGTACTCTTACTGAAGAGCACTGTTTTGCTGGCATCACACCAGAGTGTTACCAACATCTGGCTGTGCACCAGTGACCATGAAGCAGCGTGGTTTGCAAACAATTTCTTCTGTTCCGTCTCTGTTGCAAACACAGAAGGTCTTCAGATAGTGTGTTTGCAGCTCTGTGTTCAGAAGACAATGGAAGGGTTAAACATTATCTCACTAAGGGTATGTCTACACTATGAAATTAGGTCGAATTTATAGAAGTCGTTTTTTTAGAAATCGGTTTTATATATTCAAGTGTGTGTGTCCCCACAGAAAATGCTCTAAGCGCATTAAGTGAATTAACTCGGCGGAGCGCTTCCACAGTACCGAGGCTAGAGTCAACTTCCGGAGTGTTGCACTGTGGGTAGCTATCCCACAGTTCCCGCAGTCTCCGCTGCCCATTGGAATTCTGGGTTGAGATCCCAATGCCTGATAGGGCTAAAACATTGCCGCGGGTGGTTCTGGGTACATATCGTCAGGCCCCCGTTCCCTCCCTCCCTCCGTGAAAGCAAGGGCAGACAATCGTTTCGCACCTTTTTTCCTGAGTTACCTGTGCAGACGCCATACCACGGCAAGCATGGAGCCTGCTCAGGTAACCGTCACCATATGTCTCCTGGGTGCTGGCAGACGTGGTACTGCATTGCTACACAGTAGCAGCAACCCATTGCCTTGTGGCAGCAGACGGTGCAATAGGACTGGTAGCCGTCATCGTCATGTCCGAGGTGCTCCTGGCCGCGTTGGCCGGGAGCGCCTGGACAGACATGGGTGCAGGGACTAAATTTGGAGTGACTTGATCAAGTCATTCTCTTTAGTCGTGCAGTCAGTCCTATTGAACCGTCTTATGGTAAGCAGGCAGGGGATACGGATTGCAAGCAATCCTATTGCATCATCTTCTGCCGGGCAGCCATGAGATGTGGATGGCATGCAGTCCTTCTGCACCGTCTGCTGCCAGCCAAAGATGTAAAAGATAGATGGAGTGGATCAAAACAAGAAATAGACCAGATTTGTTTTGTACTCATTTGCTTTCCCCCCTCCCCCATCTAGGGGACTCATTCCTCTAGGTCACACTGCAGTCACTCACAGGGAAGGTGCAGCGAGGTAAATCTAGCCACGTATCAATCAGAGGCCAGATTAACCTCCTTGTTCCAATAAGAACAATAACTTAGGTGCACCATTTCTTATTGGAACCCTCCGTGAAGTCCTGCCTGAAATACTCCTTGATGTAAAGCCACCCCCTTTGTTGATTTTAGCTCCCTGAAGCCAACCCTGTAAGCCGTGTCGTCAGTCGCCCCTCCCTCCATCAGAGCAACGGCAGACAATCGTTCCGCACCTTTTTTCTGAGCGGACGCCATACCAAGGCAAGCATGGAGGCCGCTCAGCTCACTTTGGCAATTAGGAGCACATTAAACACCACAAGCATTATCCAGCAGTATTTGCAGCACCAGAACCTGGCAGAGCGATACCGGGCGAGTAGGCGACGTCAGCACGGTCGCGTGAGTGATCAGGACATGGACACAGATTTCTCTGAAAGCATGGGCCCTGCCAATGCATGCATCATGGTGCTAATGGGGCAGGTTCATGCTGTGGAACGCCGATTCTGAGCTCGGGAAACAAGCACAGGCTGGTGGGACCGCATAGTGTTGCAGGTCTGGGATGATTCCGAGTGGCTGCAAAACTTTCGCATGCATAAGGGCACTTTCATGGAACTTTGTGACTTGCTTTCCCCTGCCCTGAAGCGCATGAATACCAAGATGAGAGCAGCCCTCACAGTTGAGAAGCGAGTGGCGATAGCCCTGTGGAAGCTTGCAACGCCAGACAGCTACCGGTCAGTTGGGAATCAATTTGGAGTGGGCAAATCTACTGTGGGGGCTGCTGTGATGCAAGTAGCCCACGTAATCAAAGATCTGCTGACATCAAGGGTAGTGACCCTGGGAAATGTGCAGGTCATAGTGGATGGCTTTGCTGCAATGGGATTCCCTAACTGTGGTGGGGCCATAGATGGAACCCATATCCCTATCTTGGCACCGGAGCACCAAGCCACCGAGTACATAAACCGCAAGGGGTACTTTTCAATAGTGCTGCAAGCTCTGGTGGATCACAAGGGACGTTTCACCAACATCAACGTGGGATGGCCGGGAAAGGTACATGACGCTCGCATCTTCAGGAACTCTGGTCTGTTTCAAAAGCTGCAGGAAAGGACTTTATTCCCAGACCAGAAAATAACTGTTGGGGATGTTGAAATGCCTATAATTATCCTTGGGGACCCAGCCTACCCCTTAATGCCATGGCTCATGAAGCCGTACACAGGCAGCCTGGACAGTAGTCAGCAGCTGTTCAACTGCAGGCTGAGCAAGTGCAGAATGGTGGTAGAATGTGCATTTGGAGGTTTAAAGGCGCACTGGTGCAGTTTACTGACTCGCTTAGACCTCAGCGAAACCAATATTCTCACTGTTATTACTGCTTGCTGTGTGCTCCACAATATCTGTGAGATTAAGGGGGAGACGTTTATGGCGGGGTGGGAGGTTGAGGCAAATCGCCTGGCTGCTGGTTACGTGCATCCAGACACCAGGGCAGTTAGAAGAGCACAGGAGGGCGCGGTACGCATCAGAGAAGCTTTGAAAACCAGTTTCATGACTGGCCAGGCTACGGTGTGAAAGTTCTCTTTGTTTCTCCTTGATGAAACCCCCTGCCCCTTGGTTCACTCTACTTCCCTGTAAGCTAACCGCCCTCCCCTCCTCTCTTCGATCACCGCTTGCAGAGGCAATAAAGTCATTGTTGCTTCACATTCATGCATTCTTTATTCATTCATCACACAAATAGGGGGATGACTACCAAGGTAGCCTAGGAGGGGTGGTGGAGGAGGGAAGGAAAATGCCACACAGCACTGTAAGCACAGCACTTTAAAAGTTTACAACTTTAAAATTTATTGAATGTCAGCCTTCTTTTTTTTGGGCAATCCTCTGTGGTGGAGTGGCTGGTTGGCCGGTGGCCCCCCCCACCGCGTTCTTGAGCGTCTGGGTGTGGAGGCTATGGAACTTGGGGAGGAGGGCGGTTGGTTACACAGGGGCTGTAGTGGCAGTCTGTGCTCCAGCTGCCTTTGCTGCAGCTCAGCCATACACTGGAGCATACTGGTTTGATCCTCCAGCAGCCTCAGCATTGAATCCTGCCTCCTCTCATCATGCTGCCGCCACATTTGAGCTTCAGCCCTGTCTTCAGCCCGCCACTTACTCTCTTCAGCCCACCACCTCTCCTCCCGGTCATTTTGTGCTTTCCTGCACTCTGACATTATTTGCCTCCACGCATTCGTCTGTGCTCTGTCAGTGTGGGAGGACAGCATGAGCTCGGAGAACATTTCATCACGAGTGCGTTTTTTTTTTCTTTCTAATCTTCACTAGCCTCTGGGAAGGAGAAGATCCTGTGATTATTGAAACACATGCAGCTGGTGGAGAAAAAAAAAGGGACAGCGGTATTTAAAAAGACACATTTTATAAAACAGTGGCTACAGTCTTTCAGGGTAAACCTTGCTGTTAACATTACATACATAGCACATGTTTCTTTCATTACAGAGTCGCATTTTGCCTCCCCCCACCGCGTGGCTACCCCCTCAACCCTCGCCCCTCCCCGTGGCTAACAGCGGGGAACATTTCTGTTCAGCCGCAGGCAAACAGCCCAGCAGGAACGGGCTCCTCTGAGTGTCCCCTGAAGAAAAGCACCCTATTTCAACCAGGTGACCATGAATGATATCTCACTCTCCTGAGGATAACACAGAGAGATAAAGAACGGATGTTGTTTGAAAGCCAGCAAACATACGCTGCAATGCTTTGTTGTACAATGATTCCCGAGTACGTGTTACTGGCCTGGAGTGGTAAAGTGTCCTACCATGAAGGATGCAATAAGGCTGCCCTCCCCAGAAACCTTTTGCAAAGGCTTCGGGAGTACATCCAGGAGAGCCACGAATGCCAGGGCAAATTAATCCTTTCACATGCTTGCTTTTAAACCATGTATAGTATTTTAAAAGGTACACTCACCGGAGGTCCCTTCTCCACCTGCCGGGTCCAGGAGGCAGCCTTGGGTGGGTTCGGGGGATACTGGCTCCAGGTCCAGGGTGAGAAACAGTTCCTGGCTGTCGGGAAAACCGGTTTATCCGCTTGCTTGCTGTGAGCTATCTACAACCTCGTCATCATCCTCTTCCTCGTCCCCAAAACCTGCTTCCGTGTTGCCTCCATCTCCATTGAAGGAGTCAAACAACACGTCTGGGGTAGTGGTGGCTGAACCCCCTAAAATGGCATGCAGCTCATCATAGAAGCGGCATGTTTGGGGCTCTGACCCGGAGCGGCCGTTCGCCCCTCTGGTTTTCTGGTAGGCTTGCCTCAGCGCCTTAAGTTTCACGCGGCACTGCTTCGGATCCGTGTTATGGCCTCTGTCCTTCATGCCCTGGGAGATTTTGACAAAGGTTTTGGCATTTCGAAAACTGGAACGGAGTTCTGATAGCACGGATTCCTCTCCCCATACAACGATCAGATCCTGTACCTCCTGCTCAGTCCATGCTGGAGCTCTTTTGTGATTCTGGGACTCCATCATGGTCACCTCTGCTGATGAGCTCTGCATGGTCACCTGCAGCTTGCCACGCTGGCCAAACAGGAAATGAGATTCAAAAGTTCGCAGTTCTTTTCCTGTCTACCTGGCCAGTGCATCTGAGTTGAGAGTGCTGACCAGAGAGGTCACAATGGAGCACTCTGGGATAGCTCCTGGAGGCCAATACCATCAAATTGTGTCCACAGTACCCCAAATTCGACCCGGCAAGGCCGATTTAAGCACTAATCCACTTGTCAGGGGTGGAGTACGGAAATCGATTTTAAGAGCCCTTTAAGTCGAAATAAAGGGCTTCATCGTGTGGACAGGTGCAGGTTTACATCGATTTAACGCTGCTAAATTCAACCTAAAGTCTTAGTGTAGACCAGGGCTAAGCTGCTGCATTACACCAAGGGGGGGCTGCTTCCATTTGCCTGGAGATTCTTGGGATAGAGAGGACAAAGAAAGTTGGCTCATAGGATTGTGAGATACTTTTGGCAGACTCCCAAAGTGGCAGGGGAGAACTGCATTTACAAGACAAAGCAATAGGGGTCAAACTAGGACCCTAAGTCTGAGCCCAAGTCTGACTGATCTGTGTGTAGATAGCAGGAGGTTTGGGCTTACATTGCAGTGTAGCCATACTTTCTGTGCCCTCTTGTTTTCCAGGGTTCCAATTGCTCTTTCTGGCTACTTTTTATTTTCAACTTTATATACAAAACAAACCACGTTTCAGTAATAAATAGACATTTCAATTTTTTCAAGTATAAATCTTCAAACAATGTCACACAAAAAAACCCCTCTGAAAAAGCTAAAATATCTTCCTTACCTTTGCTAGAGCAGGGGTGACCCAGCCTCTTGAGTCTCTAGCCCTTAGCATGCTACATATCACTCATTTTCTTCCTGGAAAGTTGATATATATGAATGTAGGTTTTTATTTTAGTCCCTACAATTTGGAGTTAAGACATTTCCTTCCCTCAAGACAAAAAAAGGGGAAATTCTCACAAAGTATGATCTTCTAGTTCAGGGGTGGCCAACCTGTGGCTTCAGAAGTTAATATGTGGCTTCTTGTGTAGGCACCGACTCCGGGGCTGAAGCTACAGGCACCAACTTTCCAATGGGCCAGGGGGTCCTCACTGCTCAACCCCTGCCTCCGCCACAAGCCCTGCCTCCACTCCGCCACCTCCCCTGCCACACCCTCGCTCCTCTTCCTCCCCCTCCCCGCCTCAAGCCTCCTGCACACCACAAAACAGCTGATTGGCAGGTATGGGGAGGGAGCAGGAGGCGCTGATTGGCAGGGCTGCCGGAGGGCAGGAGGTGCTGGGAGCAGGGGTTGCGGGGGGCTGCTGACGTATTTCTGTGGCTCTTTGGCAATGTACATTGGTAAAGTCTGGCTCCTTCTCAGGCTCAGGTTGGCCACCCCTGTTCTAGTTTCTGCACCCTCTTATCTCACCAATACCTTTACTGATTTACCACTTGTAGAAATGATGGGAGGCTAGCCTCATCCTCAGCTATGGAAAAGAGAAGCGTGGTGTCTCTCTATACTAATCCAATAGTCGTATTTGATATGCCCTCCACAAATAGTATTGTACTCACAATAAAGAGGGCTGAAGGCAGAGTGCCTAATTTGCAACCTGTCATCTGCCCAGAATTTTCAATTTCACCTGCCACAATAGCTCATTAAAATGATTTTCCAGCTGAACCAAGATTTTATGATTAATGAAAGACCCCTCCCAACTCATCTGTGAGCATGGTGCAGTGGGGTGTGTTTCATACCTCTCACTACCCTTTATATCTCTGTTTATGATCCGATAGGCTCTGTGAGTGGAAGGAAAATTGATATTTTAGCTGAAGTTTGCTCAGGAGCTCTTTGGACATTGTCTGGCCTTATGCCTGTGCAGTTTAGAGGGAAAATTGATTGTAATTTCCTTAGAGGTGTATGTTTTGCCTTGGTTGAAGCCCCATAGGTTGTTTTTTTTTTGCATTTGCCTGAGCTGAAGCCATGTCCAGAGGCCAAAATCAAGACTAATGCAAGTTGAAGTCTTACACTGCCTAATTAAAGCATCTGCACTGTGCTCTTTCACCGTTGAATGCGTCTGACAAACAAGCTCCCAGAGCAACAAGGATCCAGTGCTTTGCAGATTTTGTAGGTATGGCATTCCTGATATGGTCTTAATTTAGTGCACAAAATGCTATTGTTTGTGATACTTTTGCTGATTCTGCTTAGTATCGATTAAAAAAAAAACCTACATAGCTGCCTACATGATATCAGAGAGGAGAATAAAAGAACGATCTAGCTGGCTGACTCTAATAAGCAAAGAGGGATATCACATGAGATGCCTGTTACATAATCATACCCCTTCATGGAATCAGGGGTTCCCTTAAGTCCCCTCCAAACCACACTTCAGGTCATTTATACTGTCCTTCCATCTGTGCCATATGAGGGATTCTCTGAGTAAACAAACAGGTCCTCTCCCCTCTCTTTCCCTCATGAGGAAGGGGAAACTGAATGAAAGAAAAGCAAGGCAAAGGTGGCCTATCTCTCAGGCTTTCTGTCTGGATTCAGTTCTTTGGGCTTGGTCTGTCAGGGGTTATATTGTCTCTAATGTCTACTCTACGCAATTAGGTCGATTTTATAGAAGTCGATTTTTAGAAACTGATTTTATACAGTCGATTGCGTATGTCCACATGAAGAGCATTAAGTCGGCAGAGTGCGTCCTCACTACCGTGGCTAGCTTCAACTTACAGAGTGGTACACTGTGGGTAGCTATCCCACAGTTCCTGCTGACTCTGCTGCCCACTGAAATTCTGGGTTAAGCTCCCAATGCCTGATGGGGCAAAAACATTTTCGTGGGTGGTTTGGGTACATGTCATCAGGCCCCCCTCCCTCCATCCCTCCTTCCATTAAAGCAATGGCAGACAATCATTTTGCGCCTTTTTTCCTGGGTTACCAGTGCAGACACCATACCATGGCAAGCATGGAGCCCACTCAGCTCACCGTCACCGTACGTCTCCTGGGTGCTGCTGGCAGACGTGGTACTGCATAGCTACACAGCAGCAGCTCCTTGCATTCACAGCAGACTGTACAGTAGGACTGATTGCCATCGTACGTCTCCTGGGTGCTCCTGGCAGACCTCGGTGAGGTCAATCAGGGGCATCTGGACAGACATGGTTATTCTCCTCTTAGAGCACAGAATGGGAGCCAGAGACTCCAGGTCATTTTCTTCTTTAAGTTTTGTCTCATGGAGATTCAGTCCTGCCTGAAATACCTTGCAAGCTGGAGGCTTCTGCCTCAGGCTGCTCTCCCAGCTGACAGCACCGCGCGCACGCGCCTACCCCTTGCTCCCATGGCTCATGAAACCTGGACAGTAGTAAGGAGCAGTTCAACTATAGGCTGAGCAAGTGTAGAATGTGGAATGTGCCTTTGGATGTTTAAAAGGTAGAATGTGCCTTTGGATGTTTAAAAGCTCGCTGGCGCTGTTTGCTAACTAGGCCAGACCTCAGTGCAATCAACATTCCCATTGTTATTGCTGCTTGCTGTGTGCTCCATAATATCTGTGAGAGTAAGGGGAAGACATTTATGACAAGGTGAGAGGTTGAGGCAAATCACCTGGCATCCGATTTTGAGCAGCCAGACACCAGGTTGATTAGAAGAGCACAGCAAGGCGTGCTGTGCATCAGAGAGGCTTTGAAAATCAGTTTCATGACTGGCCAGGATATGATGTGACAATTGTGTGTGTTTCTCCTCGATGCAAACCCGCCCCCTTTGCTGATTTTAATTCCCTGTAAGCCAACCACCCTCCCCGCTATGAAATAAAGTAACTATTGTTTTGAAACCATGCATTCTTTCTTTATTAATTTTTTAAAAATGAGATAACGGACAAGGTAGCCCGGGTGGGGGAGGAGGGAAGGACAAGGCCACATTGCTTATTGTAGCCACACTAAAAATCAAACTGCTTGAATGACAGCCTTCTGTTGCTTAGGCCATCCTCTGGAGTGGAGTGGCTGGGTGCCCTGAGCCTCCCCCTCCTGCGTTCTTGGGCATCTGGGTGAGGAGGCTATTGAATATGGGGAGGAAGGTAGGCAGTTACACAGTGGATGCAGCGGGGGTCTGTGCTCTTGTTGGCTTTCCTGCAGCTCCAACAGATGCTTTATCATGTCCGTTTGCTCCCCCAACAGATGCCTCATCAAGTCCGTTTGCTCCCCTATTAGCCTCAGCATCGCTTCCTACCTCTGCTGTTTGCACTCACTTAATTCTTTCCTGGCCTCTGCCACTGAATGCGTCCATGCATTAAGCTGTGCCCTATCGGTGTGGGAGGACTGCATGAGCTTGAAAACTTGTCATCACGGGTGTGTTTTTTTCACTTTCTAATCTGCGATAATCTCAGGGATGGAGATGATAGGGGGAGGATAGAAACATTCTATGCTCTATGATTCTGGGGGGACTGCATGGTCACCTGTGCTGCTGAGTTCGCCACGCTGACCAAACAGGAAAGTTCCCGGGGCTTTTCCTGTGTACCTGACTAGTGCATCAGAGTTTAAAGTGCTGTCCAGAGCAGTCACAATGGAGCACTCTGGGATAGCTCCTGGAGGCCAATACCATCGATTTGCGTCCGCACTACCCCAAATTCGACCCAGCAAGGTTGATTTTAGCGCTACTACCCTCGTCGGGGAGGAATACAAAGTTGATTTTAAGAGCCTTTTAGGTCAACAGAACAGGGTTGGTTGTGTGGACGCAGTCATTTTTAAATAAACCTAATGCGGCTAAATTCGACCCAACCCCATAGTGTAGACCCGGCCTTAGCCCCTCCTCTTGGGGCATACTGCTTTGCTGCTGGTTTGTGCATCTTTGAGAGCAGTGAGGCCTGCCGCTGTCTCCCTCTCTGCTGACCTGTGTTTATTGCCAGCAGTCTCTGAGGTGGAGCAGTTCTCCTCCTGTTCACCATCTCTTTCTGTCGCAAGTTTCCCTTCTTAAGACTACACACACACCCTACTGCTCCCGCCCCCTTCCAGGCAGAACAAGCTTTACAGTTGCTTTACAGGTTGCTGTACAGGCCCAGAAGAACTCATTAGTCTCCTCGCCACCTGAGTAACGGTGTGTCCTCTCACACCCTGGTATATATATCCTTTCATATATTCTCTTGTTACTGGCAGCTGAGCTTTCTTAGTGAAAATGTAAGGAAATTTCAGTTGGTGATGGATTAATCTTGGTAGGGGAGTGGTGAAATGGGAAAGGTATGCTAGGAAATTAGTGTCTCCATTTTAAAGATTTCAGGAGCCCTCAAAGCTGCAACAAAACTCATTCTCATGCTTTCAAGGGAGAAAATATGGAGACAGAAAGGCCTGTTTTCAATCCTTTGCTGATATTTTTCTTTCGGTCATGCTAACCTTCCAATAGAAAAATGGTTCTGTTCCAGGGCATCAGCAAGGTAAGTGACAACTAGCTTACTGTGCTATAGGCTTAGTGTCAATTGGTGACTATAAAAGATACTTGTGGTTCTCATTTTACATCCATCAATATGAATTTTGTGTACATTACATTTGAAATTTGGAGAAGGAAAAGGGAAAATGTGTTGGAAATCTGTGCAAAGTTTTCTCCCTTTGTACTATTTTTAATGCAAATAAGGTGGAAAAACATCTTCAGTCCTGGCTTCTTATAATTCCTCCTGCCCTATGGGATGAAATCCTCTGAATAACACTGAGTTTCTGTAAATAAATAAGATGCTACCTTCTTGCATGACAGGGGGAGTTTTAAATGACCAGGACTGTATAATGTCCACTTCAAGGCTAAAAAGCTCCCATTATAATAAATTAGGGAGCAGATTCTCAGCTGGCATAAACTGTCACAGCTCCATTGATTTCAAGGCACTGATGTCAATTATGCTATGCCAAGTCACCCCCGCTGAGGATCTGTTCCTAGATTTTGATCCTATACAATGCCTTTCAGATTTCAAGTGTCCCTAGGTCCTTGATAAAAAGATGAAAGTTGGTGCTGCAGTGACTGTATAAGAAAAGGAGTCATGGCCCTGGGATGAGCAATAACTCAGACAGAGCCAGGAACCTTTGACCTTGTTTTGAGAGAGGGAAAGTTGGCCAGGACCATGTTCGCCAGGACAACAAGAAATTTTTCCTGCTGCTTCTTTGAGTTGTTTAACTTCCATTTGGCTGGCTGGCTGGCTGGCTAGCACACACAGGCAGAAGGGTCTTCAGTTTAACATTTCATGTAAAGGATTGCACATTTCCCATGATAGTCTCCCCCTCCCAGGTACTGCAATGTCATGTCAGCACTAGTTATGATGCAAACCTGGGTCCTTAGGGGGTTTGAAGTCAGGCACTCAAAATCACTAACCACTCCTTAAAAGAATGGCCTGTGCTCATGCAATGTATTCTAGATAGTTTCAAACAAGAATATGTCAATAAGCAATGTGCTAGGAAATGTCCTTCCACATCTGCATGCTGCATTTTCGTTATCTTAGGGCACAGACGTGCAAAAAGCATGTCCGGCTTAATGTGCTTTTGGAAAAGTGAACAATCCCACTGGAGCAATAGTTCAGTGGAGCTACTACTGCTGGTCCCTCAAGCACATAGATTACTCCACTTGTAGTCACTACACATGTGTTGAACTGAGATCAGAGCTGAGCTCATTGTGAAAAGGCACTTTTGCATGCATAGAAAAGAGCATATTTCACAAATGAACAAGCTAAGTGTGTAGCTAATTTGCATATCTAAATAATACCCAAATGAGATTTAATTGAATATTCAGTTCACACAGTCTAACCAACTCAGTTATAAATGCATTGATCCCACGAGCAATGGGAAGAATATATACAGATAGTTAATGAATGAAATGACAATAGCCTCCACCACTATGTTGCATAAAGAGCAGAGGACCCAGGTTTACATCATAACCCGTGCAGACGCTACATTGCAGTATCTGAGATGCAGGGCGGGGACAGGACGACTATCATGTGAAATGTGCCATCATTCATGTGAAATGTTAAATTGGTGACCCTTCTGCCTTAAAAACACCTGTTTCAAAACTCCTCAAAGGCACCTTCCCTCTAAAAATCAGATTCGTGTAAAGGTTCTCAGGTTGGGCACCCAAAAACTGAGGCATCCAAAATTATGAGTCATGTCTGAAAATCTTGGTCACAGTGTAAATTCCATACGTGTACAGTAACTCCCCACTTAACGTCCTCTCGCTTAACGTTGTTTCGATCTTACATCCCTGCTCAATTACAGAACGTGCTCCATTTAAAGTCGTGCAATGCTTCGCTATAACGTCGTTTGGCTGCCTGCTTTGTCCACAACTGGCAGCCCCCCCCATAAGCTCCCCTACGCCCCCCCCAGCGCCTCCCACCCACTGGCAGGCCCCGCGGATCAGTGCCTTCCCCCTCTTTCCCCCGCCTCCTGCCCACAGCAATCAGCTGGCTTGCGGCATTCAGGAGGGAGGGGGGAGGAGTGAGGACTCGGCGTGCAGGCTCCTCCTCCCTCCCCTGCCTCTTGAACACAGTAAACCAGCTGATTGCTGTGGGCAGGAGGCAGGGGAGGGAGGGGGGAAGCTGCACACCGAGTCCTCGCTCCTCCCTCCTGCCCCCTGAATGCTGCGAGCCAGCTGATTGCAGTGGGCAAGAGGAGGAAGGATGAGCGAGGACGCCGCGTGCAGCCTCCCTCCTCCCTCCCCTGCCTCCTGCCTGCGGCAATCAGCTGGCTTGCAGTGTTAAGGAAGCAGGGCAGGGGAGGGAGGGGGAGCCTGTGCACTGTGTCCTCGCTCCTCCCCCCTCCCTCCTGCCTCCTGAACACCACAGGCCAGCTGATTGCCATGGGCGGGGTGAGGATGTAGTGTGCTGAGTAAAGGGAGAGGAGGAGGGGAAGAAGAGGCAGGTTAAGGGTGGGGACTTGGGGAAAGGGGTGGAGTGGGCAGGCCAAGGGTTGAGCCCCCCCACCCCTGGTGCTTGCAGAGTAGGGGAAGCTGCCGCTGCTGCTGTGCAACGTGCTTCTGCTAGCCTACAGCACCTTCTGCCTCCTTGCCTGCCTCATTGTCTCCAGTGCCAGTGGGCTGTGCCTGTGTGGGGTAAGATGGGGGCACCCCTCTCAACTATAGTACTGTACTGTATAATATGGCCAAAAAAAATTTCTCTGGAACCTATCCCCCCACATTTACATTCATTCTTATGGGGAAATTGGATTCACTTAACATCGTTTCGCTTAAAGTCGCATTTTTCAGGAACATAACTACAATGTTAAGTGAGGAGTTACTGTACTGGAATAAGAAAAGGAGTACTTGTGGCACCTTAGAGACTAACAAATTTATTTGAGCATAAGCTTTCGTGAGCTACAGCTCACTTCATCGGATGCATTCAGTGGAAAATACCTCCAGTGAAGTGAGCTGTAGCTCACAAAAGCTTATGCTCAAATAAATTTGTTAGTCTCTAAGGTGCCACAAGTACTCCTTTTCTTTTTGCGAATACAGACTAACACGGCTGCTACTCTGAAACCTGTACTGGAATAAACAAACTTCGGGTGAAATCCTGGTTCCACAGAAGTCCATGGGAGTTTTTCCATTGACTTCCATGGGACTAGGATTTCACCATGAGGCTGTTCATGGGCCTAGACAATAGAGAATGGTCTGCTTACATGTCTTTCACATATCACAGCAATCCAATTGCAACAGCCAGAATTCTGATATCAAATGTATTTATGTGTGCAGTATAGTTTGTAGCCATGTTGGTCCCAGGATATCAGAGAGACAAGGGGGTGAGGTAATACTTTTTATCGGACCAACTTCTGTTGGTGAGAAAGAAAAATGAGTGTGGCTCGAAAGCATGTCCCTTTCACCAACAGAAGTTGGTCCAATAAAAGATATTACTTTGCCAACCTTGTCTCGAGCAAATGTATTGAACATTCCCAGGCAGTTGGATTGGGAAGAGACTAATTTATGTGTAATTTATAGGTAGTGTATTAAAATTGGAACAGCTACAGTGTGTGGATACCATTCTTCACCTAGAAAGTAATCCAAGTACAGCTAGTATTAATCCAGTAATATAAATGTATTGTAACTGATTCAGACTATCCTGTGTAGTATGAGCACACAGCTGAGTGGATGCTTAGTATTCTCAATGTCATAATTTTGTGGTATTTTTCTAAAGAGAAAGACAAGTCGTACTCTAATGTTATGATTGAGAGATGACAGAGAGACAGGCCAAAACTAGATCCTGAATCCTTTCAGCTGTATCATATTCTCATCCAAGTGTGATAGCTAAGGAAGCAGCCAGGGTTTCACTGAAGACAATGGGAGGTTTGCTGTTGATTTCAGAGAGAGCAGGATCAGTGATAGAACTGATTAAAACACTTCACTTTAAAATCACAGGGCATGACGCACAGATTCATAGTTTTTCAGAAACAGAACAGACTATGGTGATTATCTAGTGTGACCTCTTCATAGTACAGGCCATAACTCCTGGTTGATTGAGAGCATGTCAAGGACCTCAGAATCAAATACAAATTTCCTTCTTAACACAGTCACCCCGAGGATTCCCCAGACCAGATGTTGGGCATTGCTGCTTTAGAAAAGCAGTTACGCATAAGGATGAAGGCAATTTGCTAAGACGAAAACTTTTACATGTACTGGGCTGGATCCTGCATTTCTGATGCACGCAACACTACTGCTGAAACCAGTAGGAGGTTTGGATGTGCATATGAAGCAGGAAGGGAAATTAGATGAGTTTTTACAACCTGCTATTTCCTGGCTGTTTTTTCAGAGCATCCACAGGCAAAGAGGCTGAGAGTGACTGGAAGTGTAGGGGTGAAGTTTAGGTAAACTGGGGATATTTTTGCGTATAAAAATGGGAACAAAGAAATCCTTGCAAAATATTATTTTGTACCCAGGGAGAAAAGTCCCCTCAACTAGCACTACTGGGGGAAGGGGCAAGAGTCCAGATTTATTGATCTATTTGTAAAAAAGAATCTGAGCAAATGAGAACAGAGCAGAGAAAGAGGATGGTCAGAAAAGAAACCTAAAGAGGGATCCAGCCATCTAAAACCACAAAGTTTTACCATCAGTCATTGTCACATTAGATAATTGAATATTTGGTTAGAATCAAGGCTGTATGAAACAGTTTCACAACGTTTAGGGGGGAAAAATCACCCTAGGGGATTCTACAGTAATTATACCAAACCCTGTAACATTGCTATAATCATGTACCTTATTGTATAGAATACAGCGGCATCCTCTTACAAGACAGGAGTCCAATCCCTCCTTCCTGACACCAGTGAGCAATTTCCCATTCCTCTGAAGGAAAAATTGGCTGTAGATTTCTGATCCCTATGCAGATGTATCTCAATAAGATGTTTACTGTAGAGTTTTATACACTGGACTTTTTTTTTCATGAGGAATATATTATATATATACTTTTAAAAAATCTTGCATGAAAAGTTATTGAAGGTTCTGAAATAAGGGCCAAGGAGTGAACAGATTTCTTTGTCAACCAACCAAGCACATTAAATTGATTATATAATTTAACTTCTCTGTTCTGTTTGATAGCCTCCTATTAGTATTGCCCCCTCCTACCTCATAGTCAATTGTAAGCTCCAGTAATGGAAGAACATATTTATGTTCTTTTGAATTTGTAATTTTCTGCCATATGAACTAATAGTAATTTGCAATTTCCTTCACCAAGGGGAGCCTATTACCCCAGGAAAAATGATCATCCATGCTTCAAATATGTAGTCTGTTTATTTTATTTATTTATGTATTGGCCTTGCACGGTTGTCATATCCTAAGAACTGTGAATCCAGGGCTGGAAACTACTGATAGGTTTAATATAAGCTCAAAGCACCAGGCAACCTGTTCCCTTCCCCAAAACTCTTCCCGTAGGGAAAGTGTTAGACAGCCAACTGAGAAATAGAGACTGTACTTATGTAACGCAACACAGACTGCTGAGGGGAGGGCTGGCAGCAGCTGTAAAAGCTGGCTACTGTGCTTTAAATATCAACAGCAAGTAAAGGACACTGGAATGAGAGGGTTAATCAAAATTATACCATAAGAGTAGAATGCCAGCCAATAAAAATAAAATATCCCCTCAGCCATGACAGGCTGGCTGCAGCTCTCCAGTCACACCTTGTGTTTCCCACAGAAACACCACCTTGGGTCAATTATACTCTGGGGAAAACACAGCCTTGACCACACAACAAATGAATAAACCTTTACAGCTGAGATCTGCATCCCGTATAGTAATGAGTCTCTAGCCCTTAATCAGCATGTAGCCAGGTCCTCCGCTCAGCTATTTGTGATAGCCATGCCACAACATGAGTGCTGTTAAACGTTCACACAATCCCTACTTCTCAAAGTATAAAACAGGTAATGCATCCATCTCAAACCCAGCGAAGGCAAATATATTTTCTTTTCTGCCACGTTTCCCCTGAAGGGCTAACAATGAACCCACAAAAGCTATCTGCCATCTCCGGTGGAAAGCCCCAAAGGATGTAAGAGGTGTTGTTCAGTGGTTTCTCGGGTTTGCCAATTTCTACAGGCATTTTAACAAAAGACTCTCTTACTTAGTTGCTCCAATCACTGCACTCCTTCGAAAGGGAGTCCTCTTTGTCTGGTTGCCAGAGGCAGGGCTTGTATTTGATTAGCTGAAGAGGTCTTTTATCTCAGCTTCTGCCAAGCCCTTTACCACAGAGGTAGATGCTTCAAACTTTGCCATAAGAGCTATGCTATCACAACACAGGGTCTATGTAACCAATTCCATCCCTGTGCCTTCTATTCACAAAAACTAACACCCTCTCAGAATAATTATGATATCAGGGTCAAGGACTTTCTTGCTATAAAGGAAGCTTTTGAATAATGGAGACATCTTTTAGCGGCAGTTTGGTTCCCAATCCAGGTCCTTACTGACCACAAGAATTTGGAATATCTCCGAACAGCTCATAACCTTAACCAGCAACAGACCTTTGCCAGATTTGACTTTGTCATCACCTACCACTCTGTATCATGAAATGGGAGGGTACATGCCCTGTCCCACAAGGACTAATATGTCATGTCAGAACAGTTCCATAAGCTATCATTTTACATCCATCAAATTTTATTCAAGGGACAACAGACGTTCTTCATCCGGTCCTTGCTTCCTCAAGAACTCAAAACTACTACTACCTGTCAGATCCTAGATGCTCCTAATGTTCTTCCCAGCTCAGGGTTTCATTTGAAGGATGGTCTGCTTTATCGTGGAAAGTGCCTTTACATCCCAGAGGGCTATCTCAGACTTGTAGTATTAAAGATGTCATGATATGCCAGTTGCCAGCCATTTCACCTGCTTCAAAAACCAAGATGTGGTGTTACAGAATTTGTGGTGGCCAGGATGGATTACTGATATTAAGTGGTACATTACTTCTTGTGATATGTGCTGTCGGAGCAATTGCCTACATACCAAACCAGTCAGTCTTCTCCAGCCTGTGACTACCCCTCTGAGCCCTGATCCTTGATATCCTTGGATTTCATCATAGAGTTACCTCACTCCCAGGGTTGCACTATCCTCCTAATCGCCATCTGTCTGAGATTGTGCATTTTATTTCTGTTCAATCCCTCCCAACTACACAGGAAATGGCCTGTCTTTCTCTAGTTCATATTTTTTGGCTTCATGGGCTGCTGAACAGAATAGTCTCAGAATAAGGTTCATAATTCATTTCTTTTTTTTTTTTGGTGCAAACGCTGGAAATGCTTAGGAATGGAAGTGCTTACCTCCTCAGCCTTATAATCTGCAGACCAACAAGCAGACAGAATGAGTGAACCAGCTCCTTGAACAGTACCTCCATTGCTTTAAAATAAAATTAAAATCATCAAAATAACTGATGGGGCATCATCCTGTCATATGCAGAGTTAGCATACAACTCTGTTCATGCATCCACTTGACAGCCCAGTTTATACAAACTATGGTTTCCACCCTTGCCTTTATTCAGCCTTACCTACTGATTCCTGCTGCAGCAGATCCAGTTGTCCACTTTCACTGGGTCAACCAAGACTTTGCCAAACAACTGGAAACCAGCAAAGAGGCATACAAAGTCATGCCAACCAAAAACACTGAGCTACACTGTTATCCAGGGTTTTCAGAACCCAAAACAATGGTAACTTAACTTTCTCTTCAGGCAATGTCAGGAATAAATCAAAGATGAACAGAGATCCTCCATCTGATAAATGACTAGTACAAACCAGAGTGCTTTTACCTAAAACTACTTTTTATTAGGTCTCCAACACACACACGTATGCTGTAACAATAGTTTCAGAGCACCCCAAATATTATAGTTACCCAAAGTGTGAGATGGTTTCAAGGGATCAGCAACTAGGCTTCCAGGGGCACTCCTTCCATCCAGCAAATGGGGAGTTTAGGTGTCAGCTCCTTGCCCAAAGAAATGCTTCCTTGGACTGCTCCAAAGTGTATTCTTTTGCTTAATCCCTATGGCTAATTTAAAGAAAGCACATAACTCATAGTGACCCCTATTCTACCAATTCTCCTAATTTCAACAAAGTGCTCATTATCTCTTATCAAAGCATTTCTAGTCATAACAGCAATAAAACTTATGTGTGGGGGCACTTAAAACCAAGGTCGCCTATCCCCACGCTCCCTCCCATTCTCATGGGACATTACCTCTGTCCTTGCACTCATTGTGATTAGCAAAACTGCAGTCATGCTGTTTGGCTTGGCCTCTCAGAGCCCTAATGCTTATTTCTAGCTAAGTAATATTTGGCTTTCAGCTAGCAGTAGCTGGACGCACAAAATGGCTGCCTGCAGTAATGTCAAGTTCTGGGGTTATAACACCAACCCTGTAGGAGATAAGGCTTGGTTGTTCTCCAAACACCTCAAACAAACCACTCATACAAAATGGACCACCACTACCTAGACCCATTTTAGATTACCAAACAAATTAATCTTGTAGCATTTAGATTCCAGTTGCTGGAATCCTTGAAGGTCCACCCAGTTTTCCATCTATCCCTTCTGGAACTTACAAGGAGAATCCCTTTCCTGCCCACTGAGCTTCACCACACTTCCCATAGATATCCATGGCCAAGAGGAGTACATGGTCTAGGAAATCCTACACTCCAAGTACGTTCGAGGCAGACTATTATCTGGTGGACTGGGAGGGCTATGGATTAGAAGAGTGATTGTCGGAGCCAGTAGAAAACATCCATGCTCCAGAACTCATAAGAACGGCCATACTGGGTCAGACCAAAGGTCCATCTAGCCCAGTATCCTGTCTTCCAACAGTGGCCAATGCCAGGTGCCCCAGAGAGAATGAACAGAACAGGTAATCATCAAGTGATCCGTCCCATCACCTATTCCCAGCTTCTTGCAAATAGAGGCTAGGGACATCATCCCTGTCCATCCTGGCTAATATCCATTGATGGACCTATCCTCCATGAACTTATCTAGTTCTTTTTGGAACCCTGTTATAGTCTTGGCCTTCACAACATCCTCTAGCAAGGAGTTCCACAGGTTGAGTGTACGTTGTGTGAAAAAATCCTTCCTTCGGTTTGTTTTAAATCTGCTGCCTATTAACTCATATGTGCCTTCCATCAGAAATATCCTCTGAAGCCAGATCCCCTGATTCCTGGTAGGTACCCTTGGGGACTAGGGTGGTTTCTGTCAGAGACCTAGCTAGCAGCAGAGCCAGTCTCCTGGCAACCTAATAAGCACAATTGGCTGGCTCTGATAGAAGCTGCCTGACTGTGTCACCTGAGTGGTTGAAGGAGTCAGCAGGCTGATACTTAAGCTCATTATCAGCAGCAATCCCGGGGCAGCTCAGCACATTCCTAGCCCACAGTTGTGTCTGGGCCTTGTCTCTGCCTCTGTTGTCTCTAGACTTGCTCCAGCTCCCAGCTTCTTTCTGACTCCTGGCTCTGACTGTCTGACTGAGACTTTGGTTTCTGACACCCAGCTATGACCCTTGGCTTTGCTCCTGGAGCTGTTCCATCTGGATTCAGCTCTAACTGGTAGGCTAGACTCATGCACCTACCAATGGGCCAGACTGCCCACAAGGAATGGCACTTCCATTCCTTGCTATGGTCAAGGTACTATGTAACATCTCACAAACTTGGCTTTTATTCTTACCAACTGATTGGGGGGAGAGGGTAGAAGGGGGGGGAATCTTTTGCTTTCTCACCCTTAAAGGTAAAGAGAAAACAAATTTTACAACATTCTAGAAACTGAAACCCCAGAGCACTAGAAGGTTCTTGATCATGGCAAAAGTTCTCTGGTCTGCAGTCCAAAGATCATTTTATTGAATCCCCCGCTTTCATTCAAAAAATGTTTAACTCTTCATGAGAGTATTTTCAGAGACTATCCACATAAGTTTTCTCTCCCTTTTTGGGGGACTAGTGGATCATGCAGCATTACCAGTGAAGTATCTATTGGTGAAATCAGAATTCAGCCAAATGCCTGCACGTTTTAAATGGATGGCTGAATACAGTGATCATTTGTCAATTTCCTCTACTGAATTGTTAGTGAGACAGACTTGTGCATGTTATTGGAGACAGAAAATGAATAGTTTGAGTTGCTGTAGATACAATTATGGTAAGGGGTAAATGTTTGCAAGATACTGTGTTTCTTGGATTTTTTTTTTTCTCAAGACAGTGCAGTCGGCCAGGGTCAGATCTGAACTAAAGCTTTAAACATGAATTTCATTATTTGGTTGGAGAGTGATGCATCAGTAAAAAAATCAACAAGTATTTAGCATTAAGTTACCTCCATAAAACTCCACTCATAGAAATATAGAAATGTAGGGCTAGAAGGGGTCATATAGTCTATCCTCCTATGCTGCTGCAGGACCAAGTATAGGTAGGTCCTGCCACAGTATCCTAATATACCTAATATCATCTAAACTTCTAGGGCCAAATTCTATTCTTGTTTGCAGGTATGTTGTCATTGTAACTGTGCTAGCGATTAATTTGTGACTCCTTAGAAATGGAGATTTACAAGAAGCACATTAATAGGGCCTGGTTCTGATTTCATTTAGATGGGATTTATCCTGGGAAACGCCATTGATGGCAATGGATTTACTCCTGATTTACATTGTTGAAATGAGGTCTGAATCTGGCCCACGGTGTTTTAGAGCTAGTCAAATAAATCACTGTGAATATATCATCTAACATATTTAGCTGTGTTTGCAAATTATTCATGAACTGATCCTGAGGGCTAATGATGTGTGTGTTATTTGTAGCTATTCACCCAATAGATTATTATGCAAACCAATTTCAGTCTATGGGTTATTTGCAAACAGTTCACTTCTGCTATTCATTATTCCTGCTGTCTGACCAGTTGCCTAAGTGATATAGGACTGTTGCTACTCCCTGACTGACTGGCTGAAACTTTAACAAATAGGATAACATTTTCAAAAGCACCTCCGAGAATTAAGTCCCACTGAAAGTCAATAAGACTTGGACACCTAAGTCACATAGGCCCTTCTGAAAGTTTTAGCAATAGCAAATAACTTTCTGCCAGCACAAAGCTTTGGACAAATAATTGGAGATTAAAAATTATGAAATTTATTGGATCCACTAACCTTTTGATGAGTAAACTGCATTCTTCCGAATACCCATAAACCATTAATAATATGACACCCTTCTGAATAAACAGTGGAGTCATGCCATTTTTATTCACAAAAAATATCCACAGATCAGTTTTGGTATCATGCAACCATTTCTAGTAGTTACTTGTACAGGTGTGGACTATCATGCTGAAAAGAACAATACTTAGATTTTTGCAGACTTGCTTAAATCAGTTTTCATAGGAGTATTAGCGTCCAGAGCATGTGGGAAAAAAACTCCTAAGAACTAAATTAAAATTAACAAAAACCTTTGTTATAGGATGTGGGATTACGTTGAGCCCAATTTAAATTAAAATTTCAGAATCCCTTTTCCTGCCAGTACCAATGGTTTTAATTTATTTCTTGGAAGGAATTATGTCAGATATCAGGTAAGATTAGAATAGACACATTTCTTCTCACAGGTATAGCATGATAATAACATGGGTAAAAGTGATCCTCATTACAAGATCTTCTGACAGTAGAGCCAGGTCTTTCCCCCCACCCCTGCATGACATGAAAGGCTGAGTTACATCAATGGTAATCAATTATTATTGCCTATCATAAGGATTTTTTGTGGGTATAAAATTAACTTGTGTCACCGCTGCTTATGTTATTAATACTCCACTGAAAATGCATCTTACTGGGGCTCTTCCAACCCTCCTGTCACAACTGATTTGATTTTGGGGGAAAACGTTAAAGTCCTTCATTATCACAACTGACAGTAGGATAGTAGTCTTACATTAACAACCTATCTTACCTAAATTAACATCAAACAGTAAGCCACAAAGTCAAGCTCTCAGTTAAATGTCTTCCTTTTCTGACAACACAGTCCCTCCTATAGTAAAATCTGGATTTAACATCCAAAATGCAACTTCATATATTTAACACCCATGCAATTACAAATGTATCTGCTGTGTGTCCATTACAAACATCTGTTTTCAAAGATTAGTTCAACTGGTCATGAAACCTTGCCCCTTTCCAATACCTGGCAGACAAGATCCCAGAACCAGAGAGCAATGTGAACGAGTTTAATTTAATCTGTGTTGGGTTGTTGTTTGCTTTTAAATTACAGGTGTGAAAATAAAGTCAAGATGCTATAGTGTTTGATGACTTTGCATTCTTCTCATAAATCAAAAGTGGCATTAATGTAATAATTATATTTTCCAAGCCACTGGTCCATAAAGAGGATTACTGCCCTTGGGTATTTAATACAAATATAGAGAATTATTTACTTCTGATAGGTTATAATTTCATCAGGGGGTTTTGGTGACATTTTAACAATAAGACCTGGGGACTGGATGTCTCAGGGTCTTGATTCTAGGGCAATGGAGCCTTTCATTCCTACATCACAAGATGTAAGCATTAATGCACAGAACTTATTACTATCTGACAGCTGATGTGCAATGCTCTTAGTCTAGTTCCTGTTGGGCAAACATTCACATGAAAACAAACCATCAAAACACACTACCACAATTTTAAAGGACTAAGGATTGGAGTAGACATGAAGACTGATCTACTATTCCATGCCTAGCAGAGGTCCCTCTTCAGTTGGGCAGTGTGGGAAAGCTTGCGTTGTACAAAAATTGGACAAAAATTTCATTTCAAGTCAAACAGAACATTATTTTTGACCCAGAATGAACCCTTTCATTTTGTTTGACCAGGCACTTTTTAATATAAAAGCCAAGGAAATGAAGGAGCAGCTGCTGCCTCCCTTAAAACCTAGTGGTTAGAGCACTTACGTGGGATGTGGGATGCACAATTTCAATTTCCCCTTCTGGTTGAGGTGGTGTCTGCCTTTGCAGTTGGGTCTCCCACATGGGATATTCTGGTGTGGGGCTCTCTCAATCACTCTTATTGAAGCTCTTCCACTGTGGATAACTAACTAAACAGTCATTGGAACGCTGATATGAACTTAACCCTTTATGTTGCTTTACATTAATATAGTGTGTGTGGTGCAGCACAAAAACATGGCTATTAATTTGGACCCAGTCCTGCTCCCATTGAAGTCAATGGCAAAACTCCCATCAACTTCACTGGACACGCCAATGTAATTAAATAAAGGACCATTGTTTCTATTTCTGTTTGTGTTAGATGGTAATATACATCTTTGTTTCTTATTTATTTGTGTGGCATCTTGTTCCTATTTTCTTAACATTTTGATCTTGTGATAATTTGATGACAAGTGCATTACAAAACCAAGGTGTGACTGGATGGACTATGTCCAGAGGCCCCCTGCTGGAGCACCAAGGTCCTGCCACACCCATCTCAGGAAAGGAGCAGTGGAGCTAAGTCCTCCAGGCATCCTAGAGAGACTATGCAGGAAAGCAGCCAGTCATGGGGAGGCTGCCAGGAGCTTGCCAAGCAGAGGGTTGTAGGCTAGTATAAAAGGAGCTGAAGTGCAGACCAGAGTCAGTTTCTTGCTGGAGTTAGGAAGTGCAGATGGTGCTTCTGGCTGGTCAAAGGGAGCTGCAGCACCATGGACAGCTCAGTGCTGGCAGGGACCAGAGGAGTGAGGCAAAGCTCTGGCTGGCTGCTGGGCCTGTATGTAGAACAGCTCTGATGTAAGGGTGAAGGTTTGGGACACAGAGAAGTGGCCCAGGGAACTGAAAGCAGTTTCATTAAAGGGATCTGAAGTAGTGGGCGGGCCTGGGTCCCCCTGTAGGCAACCGGAGAAGTGGCCAACAATTGTACAGTGGGACAGGGCGGATCGGCCCCGCACTGGTACAGAGGGGGTTAATCTTTCCCTCCTAACAGAGGAAACCCCACCCCTGAGGCTCTGCTGGACATGCTCCACCAGGAAGTCAGGTATAAAAGCCTGCAGAGTTGCTCAGTCAGGATGGACTTCGAAGGAGGAAGGACACTCACCAGGGGCTCCAGCCCAGGAGCTGTTACAGCCCTTACCTATGAGATCTGAAGAGCCAGAATTAGATGCACTCTGGCCATTGGGCTGCACTGCTGTAGGGGCACATTGAATGGACTCTGGCTGCTAGGCTGCACTACCCCATTAGGGAAATGGGAATTAGGCAGGCTCTGGCCAGTGGGCTGCACTTCCCTAGGGGCACATTGAATGGACTCTGGCCACTAGGCCCGCATTACCCCATTCGGGAAGAGGCAGTAGACAGACCCTGGCCATTGGGCCACACTGTGTTGACTACGGGGGGGGGGAGTTAGAAAATGGATGTAGGTGTAGAGAGGCAGAGTTACCTCCTGCCCCCCTGACTTAAGGCATCAATGAGGTACAAAGCCCGCCACAGACAGCAGTAGATGCTCAGAAGGGGATCTGAACTACAAAGTGGCCCAGCTGAGACCAGAAAGACCCTAAGAGGACGAAACCATTGCCTCCAGGGAGGAAACCCTCGGCGTACAGCCTGATACCAGGGCTGGGACAGTTTAAAGACTGCAGACACAACTGACCAGAAGAGGGCACTCATGAGAGGTGAGTGCCATGCCATTACACAAGATTATATATAAAACAGATTTCAGTGTATTTGGCCTGATGTGAATCCCTTTGGTTCTGACAGACACAAAGAGAGGATTTTACATATATATACAGAGATGGCTTATTTCAGTGCAGTGGGTTTCCCCCTCAGTTCAAAAATGATTCTAAAACAAACAAGCCCTGGTGAATGGAGCCCTTTAATGCTGTTCTTATGTTTGTCAGCAGCTTGTTTTTAATCAGCGTAATTAATCAATCAAAGATGGAATGTTTTATCAAATCACATTTTTGCTCTTTAAAAAGAGTTTGAAAAAGACACCATGCTGCATTCAGGTTCAGCCTCATCCCCCAGTTTGCACCCCACACCATGTTTTAATGTTTTTGTAACTCTCTGTTTAGAACATGACATTTCATTGTTTTTGTCTGGTTGCCTCCTATGCTTGGTTTTATTTTTCCATGGTATTTTACTATCTTGTACAGAGGCCAAATTCCCTATACTGGCCCAAACATGTATGAAGTTCAGAATTTGCTTCTGCTCTTGTATCAAAATCTAGAGGGAATGAATTGTGCAGAAGGAATAAGTGTAGTAAGGTGCTCACAATGGGGTAAACTAAATTACCCAGATTATTATGGTGTGGAGCCATACTTTCTGTTTTGTAGAAGAGGGTTCCCCTCCCCGCCCACCTCCCCTCACCCCCACACTATTTTGCCCTTGAATAAAGCTGCAAGTTGCCTGCTTGCAGTACTGTGGTGGTAGAAAGGGTTTTTTGTTGTTGTTGCACTGACTGGTCCCTCTACAAAAATAAAATAGAGAGAATATTTCCCCCCGTAAAGAATTGGAAGTGTATATGTACTCACACTTGATATATCATAATTCTCATGAGGTATAGGGCCAGAACCTCTGCTGGTGTTAGTTGGCAATGATCCATTGAAATTATTGGACTATGCCAATTTATACCAGTTGAGGATCTGGCACTAAGAGCTCAAGAGTTAGTATGGCTTGTTTGGTTGTGGTGATGGTGTATTTCAAATTTTGCTGCTGAGGTTTTCATCAAGAAGAATTACTGACCTTGGGCTTGTTCTGAGAAGTTGCTCAAATTCCTCTGTGAACATACTGTAGTCCCACCTCTGGCTCTAATGGGAAAAAATGGCATGTACATGACACAGCTTTTGTTGTCGCTCTTTTGTTTCCATTTGATGAAAGATTAATTCACAGAAAATCCGAAGTAGTCCATTTTGCCTTAGGCAGAACTGGCTTTTCTTACTTGCATTGTTCCTGGAGGAAAATCTATTAACACTTAAATAATGTGGGCAGATGGAAGGCAGGTGTTAATGGAAAGGCATCAGCCTAAAGTGACTTTTTTGAAAGCCATCTGCAAGAAGTTATGTGCAACTAAGGCTATATCTACACTACAGCTTATGTCAGCATATTTTATGCCGCTCAGGGGTATGAAACCCCTGCCCTCCTGAACAACATAAGTTACACTGACATAAGCACTTGTGCACACAGCACTATGTTGGCGGAAAAAGCTCTTCCTGCTGACATAGCTTCTGCCACCTGCGGAGATAATTTTATTATGCCAATGGAAGAACTGTCTCCCATCGGCATAGAGCATCTTCACCAGATGCGCTGCAGTAGCTTAACTGTATCAGTACAGCTGTGCCGCTGTAGCACGGTATGTATAGACATAACCTAAGATAAGAATTTTAAATTATCACTAGAACCAGAGAATACTACTACAAAAAAAAGACCATTGTATATTTGGTTGGGTTAATGAAATAAGTACTCTGAAGGCAACATCCGTTTTAAATTTCCTAGACTCCCCTCTACCAAGGTTCTTGGTTTATTTTCCAGGTGTTGGTTTTTTTAAGTGAGTATTTCTCTTGAACTGTAAGAGAGGGACCAATGAATGGCTGCTGTGGCTGATTAAACACCAAAGTATTTAATCATTCACAAAAGGCTTTTTTGTTTCTTGTACACGACAAAGTAATGAAGAATATAGTTGTGCTGGTACAACACCCTATTCCAGGGGGAAAACAGGAGGAAAGTGAAGAGAGAAAGGGTCCAGTTTGCTCCCGTTGAAGTCAAGGTGATCTTTGAACAGGAGCGGGCAGCTATTATAGTTAATGCTGTTAACTGGAGAATCATCAATGAGGTGGGATTTGCCAAGCATTCTGCTAGGGAAGGTACTTGCCCAGTGCCATTCAATAACTTTATCTACAGTAAGAAGACAATATAAATCATTGCTGATAAAGTCTGCAGCTGACACTAAGATTGGTGGGGCAGTAAATAAGAATGGCAACAGCTCACTGATATACAGTGTTCTGGATTGTTTAGCAATCTGGGAACAATAACAGAAAATGCGTTTAAATATTTTCAAATGCAGGGTCATACAGCTAATAAAAAGAAAGGTATTCCTCTGGAGAATGGGGACTCTCTGAAAAGTACTTAGAAGTCATGGTGGATTACCAGCTGAGCATGAGCTCCCAGTCTGATGCTGCATCTACATACAAACGGGAATATCAAGTAAGAGTAATAGATGTTATCACTGTATACTGCATTGTTGAACCCACTGCTGGGAGACTGTGTCCATTTCTGGTGTCTCCATTTAAAAAAGGTTGTTGAAAAACTGGACAGGGTCCAGAGAAGAGCTACAGGAATTATTTGAAGAGTAGAAAATATGCCTTCTGAGAGACTGAAAAATGCAAATGGTTTAGCTTTTTGAGGAGAAGATTAAAAGATTACTTGATCCATCTATAAAGACTTATGCAGTGAAAAGATGTTAAAAGAGTTCTGTTATCAGTCTTGTAGACAAATACACAAGATCCAGTAACTAAAAGTTGGAGGTAGAAAAATTGAAACTGGAAATAAGCTGCAATTTTTTCAATGGTGAGGGTAATGAACAATTGGAACAGATTACCATGGGATGCAGTAGATTCTCCACCACTCGGAGTCTTTAAATCAATATTAGATATCTTCCTAAAATATATGATATAGTTCACTACACGTTATTGGGCTTGGTGCAGGACTTTGTGAGTGAAATAAAAACAGACTAGATTACCTAAAAATTCTGTGAATCTATATAACAAGCCTTATGAATCTCTTCTCTAGGTATTACAAATACATAATTAGTAATGGCTATTTCTTTTCCCATTGAAATTACTGGAAAAGCTCACGTTGACTTCAATAAGAGCAAATTTGGGCCCAGTATTTCTGTTCACTTCCTTCCATTACACCTCTGGAAAAAGGTGCTTTATCTACAACTGAATTCTGCACTACTCAAAAAGGTCAGAGTTAAGTACCACCTAAATGTTTAGACCTAAATGCTTAGCTGAACTACCTGAGTCTGCAAAACTGGAATGGAGACCAAGGTTTCTGGTAATTTTTACTTCCAGCTGGGCCAAAAATGCCAAGAGAACAGCCCCTCTGAGATTATCCCAGAGTTAGCTGAACTGGGACATGCAGATGTGCATGTTAAAATGAAATGGGAGTCAAATAGTGTCAGACATTGACTTGTGCTAGGATTTGTATGGAGCTGCACAAACCCAGGGGACTGTAGGGAAAGAACTCTCCTGTGCACAGTGCGACTACTCAGCTTGCTGCTTCTTGATGAAACCCCATTGACCTTGTGGGGCAATGTGAATTTCTGGGAACTGCACAGAGGGAACAGTTTGAACCTTGGGACTGGCTCTTCCCTGGTGGATGCAAGTAGAGAAAGGGCCAGTTAAAAATATGGTCCATATGAGGTTTTAAAAAATAGCATGTTTTACTCAAAATATAGTTAAATTATTATTTAACTAAATCCATTCACCAGTCTCTAAATCACACTAGTAATATGGTACTTCAGGTTCTGAGGGAATATATGAGGACAAAGAGGAACTTGGCTCTGGGTTGCAGGTCAGTTGGACAATCATAACTGCAATGTCATGGCAAAGTATCTGTCCTCTTTTTATGAGAAACATGGGCATAATCCTGATCTCTTACTGAGATTGGTGGTGATTGCCTTCAGTGTACCTCCTTTGATCTCTGAATTTTCAGGTAAGTGGTGTTGATCAGGGGTGTGTGTCTGGAACATGGCTTTGGGAGGCAAAATTAGTAGCAGAGTCTTAATGTGAAGTGTATCATGCCTGGCCCCCAAAAGATGCACAGATAGTGAGTGATGAACCAGAAAATACTAAGAATAATGGGGAAGTGATGTGCATGGATCAGACAAACTGTAGGACCTTCCCGTGACCCTGGTGGGTGTTAATTATCAAGGGTGCCATCTGATGAGTACTGGGCTGGAGGAGGAGAGGGATTTGTCAATAACCTCCACCAGATCAGGGATGCTCTTGCACTGAGTTGGACTGTTGTGAACCTGGCCAAAGTCTAAATCCATGAAATTATCGGAGGCCCCTAAGTCCATGAGTGCCCTCATCTTGACCTCTGATATGGATGTTGTAGCTGGAGTAGGAGGGTGCTGGCACAGTGTCCATCCATAGCCAGGATGCCAGTACACTGGGTATGTCTTCACTACCCACCGGATCGGTGGGCAGCGATCAATCCAGCGGGGATCGATTTATCGTGTCTAGTCTAGTGTTCTCCCATCGACTCCTGTACTCCAGCGCCACGAGAGGTGCTGGCAGAGTTGAGAGGGTAGCGGCAGCAGTCGACCCACCATGGTGAAGACATCACGATAAGTTGATCTAAGTATGTCGACTTCAGCTACGTTATTCACGTCGCTGAAGTTGCATAACTTAGATTGATTCCCCCCCCCCCAGTGTAGACCAGGGCAAAGAGGGGTCAAGATCCTGGATTGAGAGGTAGGGGCGAACACAGGCTGAGCCCAGACCCCCTCATTGGGGCTGAGGCTTGGAGTCTTTCTGCTTGAGAAATGGCTTGGTTCTTAGAGGGATATCCCCACAATAGAGGCATAGGTCCAAACCATGAGGCCAGCCCTTCTCTGCATCAGAGAAGCAAGGCCAAACCCACCTGCTCTGCTCAGGTTCCTGTGTTGAAGATGTGAAAAGGGACCAGGGACTTGACTCTCTCCTGGTGGCATGCAGATAGGTGGTCATCAATACTGATACACTGCTTGACCAAGGCATCTAGGTTGGGTGGCAGATCCACCCACGCCATGCCCATGCCAGTTCATCCAGAATTTCCTCGCATAGGCCATGTCAGAAATGGTAGCGCTGCACTGCCTCATTCCATTTAGTGTCTGCTGCCAGACATCAGAACTCTGGGCAAGATTGGCAACCTGTTCCCCTGACGCAGCCCCAAAAGCATGCTTTTGGCAGACCATGTGCAATTCAGATTGTCAAACACAATTGTCTTGGTTCTGATCAACTCTTCGAGCTTCCCCAGGAGGGAGCTAGAAGTCTCCATGAGGGGAGAACTGCAGGCCAGGGCCTCCCCACTTGACAGACTAAGAATAAGTCCTACTCGTGTCTCATCAGTGGTGAATGACTGGGGCCAAACCATGGACAGGAGCCAGCATAGCTCATGATGGTCCCAGTCAAGCTATCTACACTGGAATCGCTGACTCCCTAGAAGTTAGGATGGCAGGTAAGGGTGGAATGGCTTGAGCCTGTTTGCAGGGCCGCCCAGAGGTGGGGGGGAAAGTGGGGCAATTTCCCCCAGGCCCTGGGGCCCCACAGGGACCCCCACGAGAAAATAGTATTCTATAGTATTGCAACTTTTTTTTATGGAAGGGCCAGTGACGTAGCCAGGTGGAACGAACAGGGGGAGTGATCACAAAAAAGGCGCCACCCGCTGTGGCGCTTTTACTCACCCGACGGCGCTTTTGCTGATGGGGCGGCGCTCCGGGTCTTCGGCAGCAGGTCCTTCACTTGCTCCGGGTCTTCGGCGGCACTTTGGCGGCGGGTCCTTCAGTGCCGCCGAACACACCCGGAGTGAGTGAAAGACATGCCACCGAAATGCCGTCAAAGACCCGGAGCGCCGCTGGGTGAGTAAAAATTAAAACGGCGCTTAATTAATTAAAGGGCCCCCGAAATTGCTTTGCCCCAGGCCCCCTAAATCCTTTGGGAGGCACTGCCTGTTTGTAACTGCAAGGCCATAATCTGGGCCTTTCAGGTATGCAGGATTCCCACAGTGTCCAGCTGGGGCACATCTATCTCCGCAGAATCCATCTGAAGGGCAATCTGGTTCCTTTCACACTCTCGTTCAATCTTTTGGGGCTGCTCAAATTGTAAGCTACCAAGTTATGGGTGGTCTGGCCTACTGATGGAACCAAAAATCTGCGATTCGAAGTGGAATCCAGATGGGGCGGGTCCAGGAGCAAAACCCATAGCCAGGAGTCAGAAACCAAAGCCTAAGCCAAAGGGTTAACCAGAATCACAGTCAGAAGGCATAGTGGAAGGTTGGAGCCCAGAGTCAGCAAGGAGGTGGGGACTGGAGGAGGAGCAGGTACAGGATTGGGCTGGGGCTGTAGCAAGGCTAGAGATAACTGAGGCAGGGGGACAGGAACAAATGCAGCTGCAAGCTAGGAATGCTTTCAGCAGCCACTAGATTGCTGCTGCTACTGAGCTATAATATCAGCCTGCTGACTCCCGCAGTCAATCAGACAGCTTCCATCAGGACTTGCTAAGCTCATTAGGTTGCCTGGAGACTGGCTCTGCTGCAGATTAGGCCCCTGACAATTCTCCACATTGTCCCCATCTATGTAGTGCACCCCTGCCCTGGAGGGGACACATTTGCGATGGTGGCAAGATAGGAGAGGAAAGTTCAAGCTCCTTGCCCATTCAAATCTTGGCCTCTCTCCTGAGACTCAGGAGATGGTTCTGTGGTGTGGGTCTCGGCTTGGGTTCCTAATTGACAAGGAACATCGCCTCCTTTCATATAGGCCATTGAATAGCCTTCAGCAAGTAACAACTTTCAGTCCCTGCAGATCTCTACTGGATTCTAACCAGTGACACAGAGGTGAAAGGCTCCGTATCTCAGAACTAGTCCATCCACCTAGCCAGGTAGTTCCCTGAATTCCATATTTGCTTTCAAAATGACATCAAGTTTCAGAAACACATTGTCTCTCTCTTAGTCCTTCCTACTCTCCTGACAGTTCATCTGTCGCAGGGAATGTGGAATATTGTCAGCCCAGTATACCCCTACCCATGCATGTGCATGCACGCACTCAGACACACTTCAGCACTGGGTGTGACCGCAGGTGTGAGGTGGAAAGAGCCATTAACTCTGCTGTGAATTTCCCCAGTAGCAGAATCCAGCGGTCATCTGGGGTTCACATCTGGTTTGCTGTTACATGTGGGATTAGCCTTTTCTTTCCTACTCTGTATTACCTGCATAATGGCCATAACTCTGAGAAGGGGGGTTGAATGGTAATTTCAGCATGACACAGCACAAGATGTTCATAAAGTTTGGATTAAACTATTTATTATAATTATAGATATTATAATCCAATAGTGTTGTTCATGAAGCACCTAGCTCAGGATTATTAAAAAGACAAGAACCCTGTCCCAAGAAGTTCATAATCTACAATTCTAAGAGCTGACTGTTGCTAATTTGAGAACTAGGAAGGGATTATAACTGGAAAAAGCTGTACTGAAAAGCTAACAAACACCATTTGGACCACTTAAGGCCCACAGATGTTGTTGAGTAGAAATGAGAAATTCACCTATGTGGTGTGTGTGTGTTCTTTGTTCAGAAATAGAGAGCTGGCATAACTTTTTCAATGATGAAAGGGCTGGGGTTTTTTTTAGAAGATTAAGGATCACTACCCTGTTCCTGAAATGATAACCCTTAGTCTCCAGCAAAAAGTTTCATCTCAAGGTGGGGCTATCATCAGAAAAGTGACTCAATAAAAAACTTGGTCTTCGTGTTTGACAGTCATTCTCCCTCTGTGGTTTCCATCTTCCATCTCAGTCCACATATCAATAGAACATGTTTCTAAGTGACACCAGTGAAAGCTCAATATGAAATCTGAAAAGGAAACAGTGTTTTTCTGGTTTGTACATCACAAAACCCAGAGATTAGCTTAACTGGCAATTTTGGCGGTGATGTATGATGCCAAGTAAAATGTAGATACATTGGTTCTTCTGCAAGAGTTAGGGATGGGCAAACTTTGTGTCTGAGAGCTGTGTGTGAGAGCATTTTGGTGGACAGGATTAGAAGTAAAAATAACCTTGACAAATTGGAGAATTGGTCTGAATACAAGAAGATGAAATTCAGTAAAAACAAGTGCAAAGTATGGCACTTAGGAAGGAAAAAAACAAATGCACACCTACAAACTGGGGAATAACTGGCTAGGTAGTAGTACAGTTGAAAAGGAACTGGGGCTTACAGTGGATCACAAGTTGTATATGAGTCAACAATGTGATGCAGTTGTGAAAAAGGCTAATATCATTTATGGGTGTATTAATAGGAGTGTTGTAAGCCACGGAGGTAATTGTCCCGCTCTACTCAGTACTGGTGAGGCCTCAACTAGAGTACAGTGCCTGGTTTTGGGTGCCACATTTTAGGAAAGATATTAAATTGGAGAGTGTCCAGAGGAAAGCAACCATAATAAAACATTTAGAAAACCTGACCTATGAAAAAAGATTTAAAAACTGGGCATCTTAGTCTTGAGGGGGGAAAAGATGGAGGAGGGGACCTGATAAGTCTTCAAGAATGTTAAGGGCTATTATAAAGATGACGGTGGTCAATAATTCTCCAGGTCCACTCTTCAATAAGACAAGAAGTAATAAGTTTATTCTGCAGCAAGGGAGATCTAGGTTAAATATTAGGAAAAACTTTGTAGCTAAAAGGGTAGTTAAGCACTGGAATAGGCTTCAAAAGGGGGTCGTGGAATCCCCGTCACTGAAGGATTTTTAAAAATAGGTTGGACAAACACCTGCCAGGGATGATCTAGGTTTACTTGGTCCTATCTCAGTGCAGGGGGCTGGTCTTGATGACTTCTCAATGTCCCTTCCAGCCTGTCAAGGTTCCTTCCCCACTCTGAACTCTAGGGTACAGATGAGGGGACCTACATGAAAAACCCCCTAAGCTTATTTTTACCAGCTTCAGTTAAAACTTCCCCAAGGTACAAACTATTTTACCTTTTGCCCCTGGACTTTATTGCTGCCACCACCAAGCATCTAACGAATATAACCGGGAAAGAGCCCACTTGGAAACATCTTTCCCCCCCCAAAATCCCCCCAAGCCCTATACCCCCTTTCCTGAGGAAGACTTGATAAAAATCCTCACCAATTTGCATAGGGGAACACAGACCCAAACCCTTGGATCTTAAGAACAAGGAAAAAGCAATCAGGTTCTTAAAAGAAGAATTTTAATTGAAGAAAAAGTAAAAGCATCACCTCTGTAAAATCAGGATGGTAAATACCTTACAGGGTAATCAGATTCAAAACATAGAGAATCCCTCTAGGCAAAACCTTAAGTTACAAAAAGACACAAAAACAGGAATATACATTCCATTCAGCACAACTTATTTTATCAGCCATTTAAACAAAACAGAATCTAACGCATATCTAACTAGATTGCTTATTAACCCTTTACAGGAGTTCTGACCTGCATTCCTGCTCTGGTCTTGGCAAAAGAAGAAACACACAGAGAGAGGGAACCCTTTGTTTCTCCCCCCCCCCCCCCCCGCAGCTTTGAAAGTATCTTGTCTCCTCATTGGTCATTTTGGTCAAGTGCCAACGAGGTTATCTTTAGCTTCTTAACCCTTTACAGGTGAAAGGGTTTTTCCTCTGGACAGGAGGGATTTAAAGGTGGTTAGCCTTCCCTTTATATTTATGACACAGCCCCACAATTCTGATTCAGACCTCCAGACAGAAACACTGGCCCCTATTCCTGTGTTTTATTGCCTTTCCAGGGAGCTTATTCCATGGACACTAAAACACAAAGTATGTGTCATCAATCCTCTATCCACGAGTGCATCCACCGGGTGAACAGTTGACCTGAGCTGATCACAAATTGTAGAGCTTGTTCCCATGCTCTACCCCCTGGGCTCTGAGATTTTGAAAGAAGCAGGTGCCCTCTGAGTGTGCATCTTATATCTGCATTTGAGTGCCCCACCCTGCTCTTGAACTTCTGAACTGGGGAACAGCTTGAAGGATGTGCTGCTCCCTGATGTAGAATTGGCTCATGGCTCATCTCTCCCCTTCTGGACAGAGACCCGCAGAAGAGAAGGGCAAACAAGTATTCATGATCCAAATAGCACAACAATTTGCAACATGTTGGGCAAATGAATTATTCAGTTCACCTAGGAAGTACTGCTTCCATGCTGGCAAACATAGCAATTCAGACTCCAGATACATAGGGAACTCCAGTAGCATCTGGTGCAGTGCTTGCCCTGCTTTTGGCAGTAGTGGTGGGGTGAGGGGAAGAGAGTGAAAATGAAGCTAAAGCAGAAAGAAAAGGGGGCCTAAGTCAAACAGCCTGGAGAAAAAGCAGCACTATTTTCTAAGCAGTACTGTTTTTCACTCCTTTGGGTAGATGGGTTAAGGTCAGATCCCCTTTCCTTCTGAACTTTTCTCTCCCCACCACCCATCTACATGTCCTAAATCTTGCTTGCCAAGAGTGTTAGTAAAGCACAATAGGGCAGGCAAACTTTCTCATATCACCTTTCCACTCTGCATAACAGAAGCCCAGTCCAGCTCTCCCTGCATACTTTCTTTACCCATCTCCCAGGCAGCTAAGCTCCTACCTCCTGAGGAGGAAGCTTCAGCTTAGTGCAGTTGCTAGTTAGGTCTGCATCTCACTGCCCATCAGTCTTTGCTGGGGGAGGAAAAAAGGGGAAAGAAAGCTGGAGACAGGGAGTAAGAGGAAAGGAGATTTAAAGGGCAGAGAGGAGATTGATGATGAGACTCAGGGCCGGGAGAGATGACTCAGGAGGAGGGGAAGAGGAAGAGTGAAAATTATGACGTGTTCTTACATTCAGAAGGGGAAATGGGATAAAGAAGACATGGCAAGAAAGATAGGAGAAAAAGTATATATATCTGGAGAAGACATAGAGAAGAGGATGAAGAAATTATGATTGACTAATGTAATCTATCTAGGTATTTATATATTGTACTCACTACTATGGTGTCTGAATACCTTATAAAAATTACATTAAGCCAACAGAAAATTGGTGGCTCTCTGGTTGTGTCTTTAATCTTTCATGAGCCAATAGTTACAAATTGTTTAATTGTTTAAATAGTTATTTGATTAGTTCTTATGTATTTATTGTATGATGGCTATAATGAAGAATGGTGTTTTACATTTCATCCCAACTACGGTAAGATTTATGGTCATTCTGGGCTCTTCTGATCCTTAAGTTTCATAAGTTATCAGTCCACTGGTTTCGAGCTGCTGTAGACTGAGAGAGACATCACTGTATATCAGTTATTCTTAAAAGCTGGGTCTCAGTGATGTGCTGTTCCCACCTCTTTCATGCGGCCCTCTGAGATACTCTGGCTCCTTCGAACATGGCTTGTAATGAAAAGTGAGTTTAACTAAATGAGAAAGTTGTGATACATACTCACCTCACCTACCTAGTCATGCTATTATTCTCTATCAGTTCATGCTCTGTATCCTCAGCGGTAGATAAGCAACTGATCTGACCCTCAACTGTGCAAAGTCAGATGTTCCATAGCATTGCACAGGAAAACAGCATATCAGTGACACAGTATCAGTGGTGCAATTGACAGGAGGTTGCAGGCCAAATAGATGTATCTCTCTCCTTTACCATGTGCTCACAATGATGCCAGTTCTGTAGTTAGCTAGTCCTAATGACCTATATGGCTGCACATATTGTCCATGCTTGTGGTTGGCCCTTCAGACCAAAGGCACAGAAACATACAAGATTCAAGAGTACAGTTCAGACAGGATAGAAGAACAGAAATAATTCCTCTCACTGTCTCCCCAGAGTACAGCTCTACATACCAAATTGGCATCTGTAAAAGAAACCCCAGCCCTAGTCTATGCCCAACTAAACAAGTCCCTGTCATACAGTAACATAATATATACAGAAAGTCACAGAAATCTGCAGTTTACCAGTGCTGCAAGGACACACAAAGTGGGTGTAATGGGCTAGACAAGATTTAATAGCTAGACTGCTGTTGCGATCACTTTGTCTCACTCACAGTTTTCTAGGGGTCATGGAGTTCTGTGTGCACTTCCGTGTCTCAAAATGTCAAAGGAGCATATGATGTTTGGGATGGGAAAGTCTACTTCACACAGGGGGGCCAAATACATCCTTAGTCCACTTGAATGAAGAGGAATTTGTCACTTAGTGTTTGTAGACAGGTGCTGTCTTGGGATGCCCCCTCATGACCTGGTGTGGTCCTGTAGGCATCCCACCTCAGTTTCCCTCCAAGGTTCCCAAAGTAACCTACTGATGCCCAGAGTCCTTAAAATTATATTCCCCCTCTCCTGGGGTCTAATTTATTAAACACCATCCACTTCCCAAAAGAGCCCCCTTTGCCCCTTCCTTAGTTTCAGAATGCTCTTTCAAGGGACTATACTTCAAATCCTGGCCTACAAACTCCTAAGTTTAGTGGTTCCACAGCCCCCCTCAGTGGCCCCATGCCTTTCCTTTCTCAGACACTTTCTGCTCCCCAGGACCACTTTCATTCTCCCAATTACTGATTCAATTATTGTCTGCCTGGACAAATGGAATGGAGAAACTGGCCTCTCATTCTGGCCTTTAGGGCCCATACTCCCACTTAACAATAAGATCACTCTCCCCTCTTTGGCTCTTCAGGGAGAAGTGCTTTTTCATGGGATGCTGACAAGGAATGTAGCTATCAACTGTAATATTTGGGGCTTTATATGAAAGGAGCCCTGGGTCCTCTTTCTTGTATATTCCATGGACATTGGGTTGATTCTGTGAGAAATGGCTGACCCAAACTGACGTTGGCCAAGGAGAGTGCTTTTCTTTATTGCTTATGGTTATTTTGTGACCTGTAACTATGTCTGTGAGAACATATGTACTTCAGTCTGGTGGCTCTACTTCTGAAGTGAATGTTACATGTCCTCAAAGGTGGTACAGAATTTGTGTTTTCATTTCAGCCAGATTTGGACTGGGAGGAATTGGAACCGGGGTACTTTTTTTTTTTTTTAAGTTAATCCATTCCCTCTGTTGAAGTGTTGAGGCCCATGCGTAAACATTATGCAACTGGGGCAAATCTCTTTCTAGTGCAGGGAAGCAACTGCAGAGAAACCATTTCTGCATTGAAACCAACATCCATAATTTCTATTGTTGAGCGGACAGGAGAATTTCAGTCTCAGTAAGGAAGTTGAGAAAAAGTGACAAGAATGAGTTTCTCAGGATAAAGAGAGAGGCTCAATGAGAATGGAATATATCAGTGTCTGAAATGAGCAATTACAACTCTGGTAGCCTTTTAAGGTGTATTTTAATTTTAATTCCCTTTACAGTCATGATGCATATTTTGCTTATTAAAAAAGGTTTATTCTTTAAAGTACAAAATGGATTGCACAACAGATCGCTGGAGGACATCTGAGAAAGAGCAAGTAGGTGTCTGCTAAAGCAAGTGTCCACGCAACATAGAAAGCTGTGACCATTTAAAGGTGATTTTAAACTGAAAAGGAAGGTTTGCAAAGTTTATATATACATATAAGGGGAAAAAAGGCTTTAAAACTCATGCTCTTCCTTCTCATTTGTACACTTGCTGGTGTTAACACTCTTCAAAGTGCCTTTCCTACCTCAAAAGAGACTGGCAATTCCTCAGGATGCCCTGAGTGTGTCTGTTTTTGTGACCTCAATTTCTGCCTATTACAACTGATAAAATATCTAATGAAACTGAATCGATTTGTTTTGTGAAATCCATTTTTTGTCTGCAGTAATTACAGCAACCATTAGGCTGTAAGAAGTGTGCACTGTATTATAGTGCTCAGGTGTACTCAATGAGTTGAGAATAGGTAAAATATCTAGAACATTATTTAGCAGCTGCTGTCTCTGGAAAGTAGTCCTGGGTGCTAATCACCATTTAGGGATATTGCCAATGAGGCCGATGAGACAGCAAAACCAAGCAATCCTGATTAGACAATAGAATGGTTCATGAATTGAAAAGAGCAGGGATTTAAAAGTTTATCTCTCTGTTTTGTGTAACTGTTTGCCAAAGACTACAAAATTGCAGAAGATGGGAGGGAGGAAGGGAAGGAAAGAAGGAAGGACAGACAATACTTAGCCTTCACTTGGTCCATCTGGTCACTCATACTGTTGATCTGGTGTTTGAGAAAATCATAATATCTCAAAACTGTATTACCACAGAGATGCAGAATTGTTTTCTGTTACTTGCCACATTGATGGAAACCCTAGAAATAATGCAGATACATAAGGACATATCCTCAGATGCTATAAATCAGCATATATCTATGAAATTCTGGTTCTGTTGCTGACTGAGGCTCAGTTTGAGCAAGGTATGCGAGCACTGGCCACATCCTCAAAGGTATTTAGGCTCCTAATTTCCATCGATTTCAATGTCTAAAATATCTTTGAGGATCTAGGCTTATATCCCTAACTGTAAACCATTAAAGTTGATGGGACCATTCAGAGTTAAAATTAGGAGTGTGCTTAAATATATTGCTGAATTGGGGCTTGAATGACTGAAAGGTTCTCTGGTCTTCTCCAATACTTCTTGCAGTGTACATGGGGTTTGTCCTAGAAAAGCAACATCTTGGCAAGAGGGTTACTGATAAAGCTGAACGAGACAGAATATTTTACTAAAGAGAGATCCTGTCACCTGGGAGATGGAGAGAGATTTTAGGCTTGCATGAGTTCATCATTGTGCAAAGTAACTTAATGTTGATGATGCACTTTGCTGCCAAAACATCTGCAGCTGCTGGACTGGACCACAGTGCAATCTCCATTTCTTTATTCTTGGTATAATGTAATTAATTCATCATCTTTTATAGTGATGAGACTTTTTTCATATAAATTCTGCATTTAAATTGTACGGAGCTATTGGAGTATATTTAGTACAATCGACATATTTCAACAATATTAAGTGGAAGTGAAATATACTATAGTTTGCTTTTCTTTTATCCTGCTGACCTGCCCCATTTTGTCATTCCCCCGCTAGGGCTTGTGTGTTATGACTGAATGATCTCATTTACAATTACTAGCCTTATTAAATATGAAACAAAATCATTACAATAATATGGTGCCCCTTGCTCAGTGTTTACTACAACTGAGGTCTTCATTAGACCTGAGTGGGAAATGGTTTTCCCATCTGTTGAATATTTTTAAGAGTTCAAAATTTTTGCTCATCTCAGATCAGGATGGAAAGTCAATCTCAAATTTTCATGACATGAAAAACTTACTTGGGGGGGGGTCAGGTCAATGAAAACATTTTGTTTAAAATACTACAGTGATTCTTTCAATGTTCGCTTTTTTCTTTTTAAAAAGTCTAATCAGCTTACATTTTGAAACAAAAAGTTGTTTCAAATCAGAAAACCCAAATTTGTCATTGTGAAAATGTCCACATAAAATATTTTGACAATTTTGAAACTTGTTCAACATTTTCTCAAGTCGGGAGCTTTGTTTAAGCCAACCTTGATTTTTCCACCAGTTTTATCTTTCATCTGCATATTTCAATAATAATCAAAAAGATTGCTTGCCAAAAAAATCCCAATGAGCTCTAGACTTCATGTTTAATATCTTATCTAATTACTCTAGTGTATTCAAAAGCTGACTACCAAAAACAATACTGACCATATAACTTAAATGGGCACATAAGTAGTGGGTAAATATTTTCTTTTCTTTTGTTATTGATGGTGCCAGTTGCCCCTTATCTGTGCAGAACAAATCTCAGAAAATTGAAGGCTGTAAAAAGAATGATAAACTAGTGGACTAAAGAAGAATCTTCAAACACCCACAGTTAGGAAGTGATGGTTTAAATGTACTTGGATAGATGAGTTAAATGTACTTCCCCTCTGGATAGAAATCCTGTCAGTTTTGGTTGATTCAGCTTGGATATGGTAGATATTTGTTTCTCTCATTCCAAAATTTAAACAATTTGTTGTTGTTTGTCTACTCTGGAAAGATTCAAGTTTTAAAAAAGCATATTGTTGGATATTTAAGGATTGAGGTTCATTGCCAGAGCACTCTAGCAAAATCTCTCCTAATGTAAGGGGGTAAACTCTGCAGGAAGCCTTTTATCCAATTCCTGCAGCCATAACATCTTGTACTGTGATTTGCAACAATCTCACACACTACAGATTATGAAGTAAACAGGATTAGGCTGGGTCAGAACAGTACTTGGATGACAGATATTTAAGAAGCTGGGGGAGATGACGGAAGTGGAGTTGGTGATTCAGTATGTGGCACTATCCTTTTAGTCTTTTCTGAGCCAATATGGGCACTGCAGCTGCCTTCTTTCTCATGAAATACAAACCTGAGATCATCACAAATTGTGGCTATTCCATCCTCAGACTGGTAAAGATGCCTACCTGAAGGCAATAGTGGAATAATACAGAGTAAAGAGAGGAAGAAAAGGCCAAAATTTAGGCACCTCTGTCCATATCTTGGCACTTAAATGACATTGCATTAAGAGCTGATGACCACCCAAGGCTCCCATAAAATCTACGGGAGCTAGTGTGGCTCAGCATCTCTGACTATCAGCCAACTTCGTTACTGTAGGTGCTGGAGTAGGAATTCAGGTGCATAATATTAGACATCAATGTGATGTTTGAGGGATCATCCAGACCAGTAAGGGATTCTGTCACCTCCTGCCCTATAACCCTGAGGTGCCTTAATGCTGTGCTCAGATCCCTGACACCAGTAGCCTGCCCAAGGTCTCTCCATGGCTCTCACTAGCCTAATTACACCTTGCAGGGTGACACCAACACCCCTTCCAGTCCCGAGTTTCCCCAAATCCGTCCTTCATGAGTTCTTCACCACCAGACACTTGGACTTTTCCCCTCTGTTTGATCACCTCTGAAGGTGTGAAACCAGCTTCCCCCAAGCCACCAGCTTACTTTGGCTCCCCACTCCACACAGTTTACATGACAGAGACCTGCTTGGGATAAAAATAAACAAAAAGTTTATTTAATAGAAAAAAAAGACAGATTCAAAGATGAAATGGTAAGGAATAGCAAACATATGCAAGTTACACAGTAAATAAACATAATGATGTAACCTCAGACTTTACACTTCCATATTAGATCAAATCCCTTCTCTAAGTTACATATTGCCTTTGAACTGTTTTCCCGGCATACCCTCTAGCTACAAGTGGGATCCAGCATTTCATAGACAGCTTCCCACCTAAAGGCTGTCTCTCAGTTTCTGGATACCTTTCATTTCAAATTCTGTCCATTTTAAAGGGGTTTGCAGGGTTTTGGTTTTTTTCAGTCACTATAGATATTCAAAGTGGGACTGTGACACTGCATTCCATATTTTTCATAGTGATATTATTATGATACGATGATAGTATAATTATGATGCATTTTATACAAGGTGTGTCATGTAAGATGTCATTGGAAAAGTTATGATTTGCTGAATATGATAATCCTATTTGTACGCATGTATCATTTTTGTATCTGAAGTTATGAATATTAACTAGGAATCTGTGTTTCAAATGGGCTTACTCTGGAAAACACCCACAGCCAGCCTTTCAGATACAACAATGAAGAAGCCAGACAGTGTTGATAGCCCATCAGCAAAGACAATGGACCCTGGAAGAACGTAACCTTCCTGTGAACATTCCAGACAGTCGGTAAGTAATGGCTGCTATGACTCAGCAAGGTATGCAAGAGCATGTAACCAGGCCACATGACTCTGGACTCCATATTGGGATGTCAGTGTTTTTCCACAAGCTGAGGTTTGGGACAAAGGGTTCCCGCCATATGCTAAAACTATATAAGGCAGGAGTGACATCATCGGTTGTTCTTCACTCCCTACAAAGAAGACTGCTGGAAACACCTGAGGAACAAAGACTGAACTGGGGGAAGTGCTGTACCCAGGCTAAAGGGATTTCTAGCCTGTGTACAAAAGACCTCGGAATTCCAAGCTGTTAAGCAAGTGCAGCTTGTCCCTTAAGAATCTTCAAGCCTGCTTGTATCATCTCTCAGGGTGAGAAACTTCTAATTCATATCCAATCTATCTAGTATGTTAAGCTTAGTTTGCATTTTTGTTTGTTTATTAGGTAATCTGCTTTGATCTGTTTGCTATCACCTATAATCATTTAAAATCTAGTCAATAACCTGTTTTATGTTTTAAATTAAACCCAGTGTGCCTTTAAGTGAAGTGTCTGAGGAAAAATCTCAGCTTGGTTTAACACAGGTACAGTGTATTTCCTCTTCACATTGAGAGAGGGGCAAACTCTATGAGCTTACACTGTAAGCACAAGATGATCTAATTTTGGGTTTATGTTCCAGAGGGGGTGCGTGCTGTAGCCTTTCTATTGTTGGTTCATGAAGTGGCTAGTCAGAGAGCCTGCATGTAACTGCAGCTGGATGTGTTCCCACCTTTGTGAAGTGTAGGACCAGGAGCGGGGTACAGCTTGTCACAGCAGCACAATGTGAGGGGGAGCCCAGGCTGGTGGGTCAGAGGACTCAGTGGTACCCCAGTTCCAGGTAGCACTCTGAGTGGAACCCGTCACAGGGAAATCGCCAGTTGTCTCAGTGTCTTTCCCTTAACTTTAGTTTCCCATTGATGTATTTTCCTGGGTTGTACAATATATTATTATTTGGTTCTGATTTTGTGCAAACACCTGGCTTGGAGAGGTGCCTCTTCCTGTCTGATCGCTCACTGTCCTGCTGTGAGGTGGAGCTGAAGTTTATGAGCCCTGTTCTTTATGGATACAAATATATGAGTTCGTAACTATAGCCTGCATACATATCTCAATGTTTATAAAGTTTAGAACAGTAGAAGCTTTCATAAAAGACCTTACTTTATACGTTTCTTGGCACAATAACATTGTATACAATCGGTTGATTCAACTACTTATTTTTTGTGGTTCAAAAACCCTGTTCTCCCATTCAGTGTCTGAACCCTGATTGTCACAATCAAACTTCAAAAATGTTGGTCTAAGAGTATATTTAAGAATTCTAAATCCTTTAAGCCAGATTGATATGGTACATTTGACGTATCAGTTTGTTAATTTTGATTTAAAATTATTAGATCCAGTCAAAAAGGAACATACTGTAGCAGTATTTCCAGGATCTGGGACTGCCCAATATTACTCTAGTGTTATAGAAGAGCTCTGTTGTATCAATTTACCAATCTAATGCATGACAGGGTTGTGCTAAACAGTAAAAAAATAAATTAGGAAATTCAAAACATTAGTATTTTATTTTAGGTGGGAATTCTAATTCTATCTTCTCTCAGCTCACACAAATTCTGATAAGTCACTTTGCACTCTTTTAGGATACCATAAGGGAAGTGAAATAGGGAGTACCTGGAAAAGAGGAATGCCCACCCTGACCTGAACTAAGCCTGGCAAATGAGGATAAACTAAGATTATTGCAGTTATCAAGTTCTTTTATAATCTGTTTTACCAGAGAAAGGATGTTTAATTCAAAAAAGTTCAAAGGTTTGGCTAAGGATATGTATTCCTAAATATCTGATAGCAATAGAAACTCAGGTGAATGGATATTTACTGTTTTAATCATATTCAAAGCTTTTTTAGACAACTAATAATTATAATTGGATAAGCCTAAATCAGGGGTTCTCAAACTGGGGGTCGTGACCCCTCAGGAAGTCGTGAGGTTATTACTTGGGGGTCACAAGCTGTCAGCCTGCACCCACAAACCCCCTCTTGGACGCCAGCATTTATAATAGCGTTAAATATAAAAATGTGTTTTTAATTTATAATGGAAGTCACATTCAGAGGTTTGCTGTGTGAAAGGGGGTCACCAACACAAAAGTTTGAGAGCCACTGGCCAAAATACTCTCCTATAAATGAGAAAACACAATTACATTTGCAGATTTAATTCCCATATTAACCATTTTAGCTGGGGAACAATTCCATGAGTTCTTTTACAATCTGTTTTACCAGAGAAGGGTTGTTTATGAGTTCATTGGATATAGTATGTACACATGAGAGAGACGGTGTACTTTCACCGTTCATGAAAAGGCTCACTTGACTAAAGTATACTTGGGTTTTTTATGAACACTATCCCCATGAACCAGAATAGACATCCAGAACTGAGCAACCAGCCTTTTAACACTCTATAATAGATCTTTAACAGTTCTTAGTGTACCATATTGATCTTCCCAAACATATACTTAGCTATACCTCCGAATTTAAAGTTATATCTAGGTGCAAGCCAAAGTATTAGTCAAAGAAATCTTTGTTCTCTATAAGCTTTGGAAACGACAAAAATGCTATGTTAATATTTCAGGTTAAGCAATCAAAAGTCAAGAAATACTGAAGTTAAGGTTACGCATGCAACCTACCTCAGTTCTGTCCTGTGTTGCATTTTGATAACTGTATTTAACTATATGATCACATACTGTTTATTACACTAAAATATAATTTCATACAATTTTTCTGTGTATCAGAGTCTGTGTAGCATCTTGTAATTTTTTATTCTTTTCTTCTAATTCTATTAGTTTTTCACAATGGCCCATTGTATCACTATCGTATTACATTTTTACATCATAACTTTGCTTTAATTTTAGTATTTTCTTTATTGTGTAACACTCATGGATTTTTCTTTTTCAACCTGTAATATGGCCCTCTGTAGGTGCAGTTCAAGGGATTAGGCAGTTAACTCTATCTGTCCCAGCAGATCTCAGCCAGTCAGGAATGACCCAAAAGTGAGTTGAAGGAGCTCCCAATGGTCTATTCCTACTGGCTGCAAAATCATGCTGTTGCTAGGATCCAAAGGAAGTATCGGCAGGGGAGTGAACGATTAGCATCTCTTGCTTGTGCTGTCCTTCCCCTGCTCTGCGTACTGTCCCAATCACTATCCCAGAGCAGCTTCCTTCTCTCTCCCCACTCCCAGCCCTGGCCTGACAGAACTGAGCTCTAGGGCTGGGAAACACTGCTTCAAGAGTCTGGATCTGGCTTCACATCCCCTTGCAGTAGCATGTCCCTATGCTCTGAGATGCACTCTGGATAGCCAAGAGGGAGAGAGGATAGAAGATTCTACACCCCTGTTCAGCACCAGCCTGACACACCATATCCACCACCTCCCTTTATCGAGCCACCACCCACAAAACGATTGAAAAATCATCCTATGATCCAAATCCATTATCTTTTGCACCTGCAGGGGCTAGGTGTATATCATGGGTCCCAGCTCAATTATTTTGACAAAATTATGTGCCATAGACTGAAAAAGGTTGAAACCACTGACCTTTATATCACACCAGGTTCTTATAGAGACATCCATCACAGAGTGACGTGCCCATGGATCTGACTGCAGGATTGCAGCCAAAATTACACTGATTGAACTATGCTGGCTATTTACTGAATAGAGCAGTGGTCTCAAACTTTTGTACTGGTGACCCCTTTCACATAGCAAGCCTCTGAGTGTGACACCCCCTCCCCCCCCAATAAATTAAAAACACTTTTAAATATATCTAACACCATGATAAATGCTAGAGGCAAAGCAGGGTTTGGGGCGGAGGCTGACAGCTCGCGATCCCCCATGTAATAACCTTGCGACCCCCTGAGGGGTCCCGACCCCCAGTTTGAGAACCCCTGGAATAGAGGAAGGAGATGTCGTATCAACATCTTGCCATACTTTGCCCTGCTTTTGTAAATAGTTCAATATTTTCCCCCAAATAACAGAAAATCATCCCATTCCCCGAGGGGCTCCTAAACGTATTCCATATATTTTCTTTGTGTTTTTCACAATACATTATCCAGTATGAGGAAGCACCTTCAGTGAGCAGCATCTTCCAGAGTTTGGGGTAATTTTGTATCAGTTATGCATTGTCTATCCTTGGCCGGTGTAAATTGACAAAGCTCCAGTGAAGTCAAGAGACCTACACTGGTGTCAAGAATAACGGCCTGCACCTGTGCCTGCCCAGTCCTCAGGCAGCCAACAAGCACAGCTGTCTACAGCAGAACCCCCTGATTGGCTAAGGCAGTTAGGTGGCTAACTTGCTTTTAAGCCCAGTAGCTGCAGAGGCTCAGCAGCTGCTCACTACACGTCTGTAGATTCTCTGTCTTCTGGTGCTTGCCTTACTCCAAGCCCTGCTCTTGCTTTGTTCCTGTACTGCTCCAGCTCTGCACCCAGTCTTGCTCCTGCCTTCCCTGACTCCAGGTAGCCCAGTTCCGACCCTTGGCTCTGATTCCTGTCTCAACCCTTAGCTCTAACATTTGGACTCTTGACTTTGGTCCTTCCTTTCAGCTCTCATCTCTGACTCTGCTTTGACCGTGGTCTCTGGCATTTGGCCTCATCATCTGACCTGACTCCTGCTGTGACCCACTAGGCATGACTGCCTATGATCTGGTCTCCTGACAACTGGTTTGCTTCAGCTGGGGATCTGGCCTAGAGCTGATCTTAAAATGGTAAAACAATTTTGCAAAATAGTTTGCCATTTGAAATAATTCCATTTTGCAGGGTTCATAGAGCTATTAAGGCAGGGGTTCTCAAACCGGGGGTCGGGACCCCTCAGGGGGTCGCAAGGTTATTACATGGGGGGGGGTCATGAGCTGTCAACCTCCACCCCAAACCCCACTTTGCCTCCAGCGTTTATAATGGTGTTAAATATATAAACAAGTGTTTTTCATTTATAAGTGGGGGGGTCATACTCAGAGGCTTGCTGTGTGAAAGGGATCACCAGTACAAAAGTTTGAGAGCCACTGTATTAAGGCTATGTCTACATGACAAGCTAGGGGTATGATTCTCTGCTTGTGTACATATACTCACGGTAGCTTTCACTGAGTAGGTAGTAGTACTTTGCATAAGCAGTGACAGCATGCCTTAGTTGTGCCAAGTGCAAACCCACCCGTTTCAAGCTTAGCCATGCCTCTACTGTCCCTGCCCATGCTACCTTGGCTACACTACTGATTTTTACTCACACTAGCTTGATGAGAGCTATAGTGTGTATGCAAGCTGGGAATTACACCCTTCTTGTGTGGTGTAAAGATAGCCTAAATGTTCATAATGGGCCAAATTCACTTCTCAGTTATGCCTGTGCAACACCATTAGCTTCAGTAAAATTACTGTAGGTTCACTGTAAGAGCCTGCAGGATCAGACAGTGGGAGTTCCACACTGCTGATAGTACCACATTGCCACCAGGAGCTCAGGCTGGGGGACCCTGTGAAGCCAGATGCTGCAGGAAGTACTGCCCAGTGGGGCCTGAGAGGCAGCCCCACTGCAGCCCACTGATTGCCCCATGTCAGTATATAAACCACAAAGTCCTCACAGGGAGCATTCTGAGCAATGATGCAGACTGTCTGCTTGTGTCTGTCCCAGACCTTGCTATGCTGTGAACACTGATTTCCTGTCACCCTGACCTGGCTTGACTCTGACTCTGCTACACATCTCCTGACAGCAACTTGGTAAGTAATGCAGTCTGCCCACTGCCTTCCCTGACACCAGACTTGACATTTACATGGTATAGATGATAGCACCATTTGGTCCAAGAGTAAGGATTTCTGCTTGGTATTTTGGCTATGATAAAGTGTAACATAAGAGATAGGCCTTAATTTGAATACTGAAAATCAAAGCTCAAATTCCAATGCAAACTTTGTTGTTGGCTCCTCTTATTTTATTATGGATGACACCAGAAGCCTAAATATGAACATCAACCAACTTTGAGGTGGTTCAAAATCTGAACTTTGCATTTTAGACTCCTCTCTAACATCAGTTTAGTCTGTTATAGTCTCTTCTAGGGGACTACAATACATCCATCCCTTGCAGGGGAATGATCTAATTAGCTTTTCTTTCTGCTATGCTCTCAATAATAAGTTGCATAAATTGTAAAAGCATATTATAATGGCCTTAGTATGAGAAAACCATGAAGTAATTCATTCTTATTGGGCAAGCGTAAAGGGAATTACACAAGTCAGGCTCTATGACAATACTTCTGAAATCTCAATGGGGGTTCCTACAAACAGGCTTTCCTGGAGGAATAACTTACCGCTCTCTCTGCGGGGAAAGAGAAATGGAGTAGGATAGCACTCTGAAAAGACTTTGCAAACCTCAAGGTAGAAGTGGATTTACAGAAACTATATTGTCCCTTTTAGTACATGATTAATCAAAATCATAGTACACACACATACTCAGCATTCAGATAAGCACATTTGATCCCCAGGCATAATTTAATGCCCCATATGCTTAATACAATTGAATGAAACAAAGATTCTTATGAGCCATAGCAATAGTGTGAAGATACAGCATAGGCAGCTGGATCCTCCTCAAGGACCTCTCCTTCATAGTAGTGGCCTCAAGCCCTCATAGCTCACCGATGGCAAACGTCTCCCACACTGATGAAAAGCTATTACCCTATAAAAGGCACGCTCTACAATAATAAAAATTACTTATCCCCAAAGAGGATTAAGCATGTCCTCAAAGCATAACTTTAAACAGATGAAGCTCTGCAAATCTGCATGCACGCTTCAGAGCAATAACAGTTAACTGAAATGCAAACCATCAAAAACACATCACTGAGCATCCCAAGAAATAGCCATAGGCTACAATATTGCAGTGAGGAAGTTTATATATCAGTCTTTGATTTGGCTAATTCTTAGGCCAATAGTTGGCTCTAGTTCCCCTAGGGAATGTGGGGCATTTTCCCTTGAACAAAGATTACAACATCCTCAGAAGGCCTTAAACATCTGAGGCCAGATTCTCAGCAGTTGTAAGTAAGGGTAACTGTTGATTTCAGTGGCACTACACCTATTTATATCAGCTGAGTTTCAGGAATCATAGAATCATAGAATATCAGAGTTGGAAGGGACCTCAGGAGGTCATCTAGTCCAACCCCCTGCTCAAAGCAGGACCAATCCCCAATCAAATCATCCCAGCCAGGGCTTTGTCAAGCCTGACCTTAAAAACTTCCAAGGAAGGAGATTCTACCACCTCCCTAGGTAACGCATTCCAGTGTTTCACCACCCTCCTAGTGAAAAAGTTTTTCCTAATATCCAACCTAAACCTCCCCCACTGCAACTTGAGACCATTACTACTTGTCCTGTCCTCTTCTACCACTGAGAATAGTCTAGAACCATCCTCTCTGGAACCACCTCTCAGGTAGTTGAAAGCAGCTATCAAATCCCCCCTCATTCTTCTCTTCCTCAGACTAAACAATCCCAGTTCCCTCAGCCTCTCCTCATAAGTCATGTGTTCCAGACCCCTAATCATTTTTGTTGCCCTTCGCTGGACTCTCTCCAATTTATCCACATCCTTCTTGTAGTGTGGGGCCCAAAACTGGACACAGTACTCCAGATGAGGCCTCACCAATGTCGAATAGAGGGGAACGATCACGTCCCTCGATCTGCTTGCTATGCCCCTACTTATATATCCCAAAATGCCATTGGCCTTCTTGGCAACAAGGGCACACTGCTGACTCATATCCAGCTTCTCGTCCACTGTAACCCCTAGGTCCTTTTCCGCAGAACTGCTGCCTAGCCATTCGGTCCCTAGTCTGTAGCTGTGCATTGGGTTCTTCCGTCCTAAGTGCAGGACACTGCACTTATCCTTATTGAACCTCATCAGGTTTCTTTTGGCCCAATCCTCCAATTTGTCTAGGTCCCTCTGTATCCTATCTCTGCCCTCCAGCATATCTACCACTCCTCCCAGTTTAGTATCATCCGCAAATTTGCTGAGAGTGCAATCCACACCATCCTCCAGATCATTTATGAAGATATTGAACAAAACCGGCCCCAGGACCGACCCCTGGGGCACTCCACTTGACACCGGCTGCCAACTAGACATGGAGCCATTGATCACTACCCGTTGAGCCCGACAATCTAGCCAACTTTCTACCCACCTTATAGTACATTCATCCAGCCCATACTTCTTTAACTTGCTGACAAGAATACTGTGGGAGACCGTGTCAAAAGCTTTGCTAAAGTCAAGGAATAACATGTCCACTGCTTTCCCTTCATCCACAGAATCAGTAATCTATTCATAGAAGGCGATTAGATTAGTCAGGCATGACCTTCCCTTGGTGAATCCATGCTGACTGTTCCTGATCACTTTCCTCTCGTGTAAGTGCTTCAGGATTGATTCCTTGAGGACCTGCTCCATGATTTTTCCGGGGACTGAGGTGAGGCTGACTGGCCTGTAGTTCCCAGGATCCTCCTTCTTCCCTTTTTTAAAGATTGGCACTACATTAGCCTTTTTCCAGTCATCTGGGACTTCCCCCGTTCGCCACGAGTTTTCAAAGATAAGGGCCATGGCTATATTGAGTGGTGATGCCTAAAGTGTATAAGTTACACATTAGAAAATCAGCATAAGTAGATTGAAGGGAGAATAAGTAGCTGTAGACTAATTGGAGCCCAAAGAGAGGTGTGTAACAGGAAAAGTTACTAACAGGCGTATGTAAGAGGCGTAAGTCAAACTAGCCTCCCCACTAACTTTAATTTACATATTCTTCTGGATATTTGGTATATAAATTATATAAACTTCCTCATACACACTTACTTTTGATTTACTGATCAGTTCTCTGTTTTGCCTCTGAAATTGTCCTAGACTTACACTATATCTCATAGTTAAGGCTACAATTTAGTAACAGAGGTCGCGGAAGTCACGGAGGTCGCGGAAGGTTGCCTGAATCCGTGATTTCCAGCGACCTCCGTGACTTCAGCCTGTGGTGGTCAGGAGCTGCAGGGTCCCCCTCTTCCAGAGGGGGCAGGGATCTGCAGGGTACTCCCAGCGCCTCTGGTGGATCGAGGAGCTCCAAACAACCGCCAGTAATAGAACCCTCCAGCCCCCGGCTGCTGCTGGCTTTAGGCGGTGTGTGGAGCCACAGATCTCCATTTTGTCATGGCTTTTTTTAGTAACAGTCACAGAAAGGTCACAACTTCTGTGAATTTTTCTCTTTTGCCCAGGACCTGTCCGTGACTTTTACTAAAAAATATCCATGACAAAATCTTAGCCTTACTCATAGGCCCCTTCCCCAACACCAAAACATCATGCATCCACACAGGACAGCTAACTGCAACAGTCAGTCCCCATTCTTGATGCATTTTTAACCAGCCCATTAGTTGTCACCTTCCAAGCATCATTATGAAATGTTAATATTCTGGAAGCCAACACATTCAAAGACCTACTGTTAGCAATGGTACAATGTTATTTCCAGTATCTCATGAATCATACAATTGACACTGATTTCAGGATGTCACTGGAGGATCTCGTTTTATTGGAAAGCAGGCACATCTTTCACAGGGTTTGTGGTGCAATCCAGACCAGTAAAGGGTTGTGTCACTACTTGCCCTGCAACCCTTGGTGCCTTACAATACTTTCCTATAGTAGCTCCCAACCTGGGATGCTCACAGTAAGCCTTCAGGCATATAGGTTACACCCTAAGTGTCTGTGTGCTAGACACCCCTGATTCAGCAGTGCTGACCCCAGTAGCCTGTCTACAGCCCCACTCTGGCTTTCACCAGCCTTGGTTACAACCAGCAAGGTTACCCCAATACACTCCTAGTCCCAAATTTCCCCAAAACCATGTGCCATGAAGTGTCCAATCATCTCCTGGACAGCTCAGAGAAATAAGAAGGTTCAATGTTTCATTAATGAGACAAAATCACATTACAGCTTATTAACTTAACTGGGTAAATGCATCCTTCCCTTCAAACACAGCACTGAGTTGGCGTATAGTAAAAATAAAACAGATAACAGTAGAGATGGTTAGAAGCAAACAAAAGCTCACTCTAGCAAGGTACGTGTTCAAAATGGCTTCTTTCACCAATCATTCTTCTTCCCAGCCATGTCTACCTTTCCCTCAGTCAGGACCTTTCACAGACGTACAAGATGCTGGCTGGTGACAGATCATTGCTGAAGCAGGTTTCTCACCTACATTCATTTCGCAGAGACTTCAACCCCCCTCCTTTGTTGAAGGACCCATCTTTCTCAGCTTGCAAGAACTCTGTTCCCTTGTGTCTGTCTAGTAATGGATGCCAAAGATTGTTTCTGTCTTTGCTTATATCTTCCAAAGTTCTTGTTTCAAGAGGCAGGATGACCTCATATTGTTCTTCCCTTCCTATGGTCTACCCCTACCTCCCCCCACCCCCGATGATTTCTATGTCAATGGAGCTTCCATTGTTTTTGATCACACCTTGCTTAATTTCACTGGAGACAAGCAGATAGCTGCCTTACCTCCTACATGGGAGAGACCTGTTTCTCCCTTTGTTTGGTAACAGACTGTAAAGTACAATATTAATAAGTATTAATCATTCCTTATGTAATGTTAATACATAACATTCACAATGATATTAATCATCAGTGTATTATAGGCTTTCATAACACCTCACTCAATAAACTTTTATAATACAGTAATATTGTATACAATCAACTGATTCAATTGCTTATCACCTGAGATTAAGACCCCCATCTTTATAGCCCAGATAAAGTTTCTCTTTCCTGCTGGAAGCTGTCTCCTCCCGTGCTTGTTATCTTGATAGCTTTGTTTACCTAATATGTAAATAGACGTTTATTGTCTCTGCCTGATGACTGAGCTGCTCAGAAAAGCAAATAAACATTCCTTTGTCTAGTAGACTTGTTTACCAACTCCCCCTGGCATGCCTGGGTTAAACACACTTTAGTTATAATTCCAGCATATATCCATAACTCTTAATATACACCATATATAATATATATATCACTCAAGAATACTGATGATCAGTGAGTTATTAGTTTTCAAATGATACCTCACAAGGCATAGTTTGTACAAAGATTATTACAATAATACAGGGTGTGAATACAGGGCTGTTTAGAGTTACAACAGTTCACCATGAAATCAAAGCAAATCAGAGAACAAATTGGCAAAATAGATATCAAAATTATATGATTCCACAGTCTTAGAGGTTCCTACTAGAGCTGTCCAGAAGACACAAATTCCATTTCATTAAGGATTTTGATATTTGTCTTTATTCCAATTAGGAGCAAAAGCTGAAAATTTCAAAGTTCTCTGTGAAAGAAAGTTCCTTCCCTCCCCCACCCAAAAAATTGTTCTAGGTTGATTGAAAGAATTTTGGTTTTATGAAAGCAAAATGTTTTCTCTGTAATAAAAAAAATATAATACAAAATAAAATTGAAGTGAAATGTTTCAAGTGAAAAATAAACATTTTGTTTCAAAACTGCAGAGATGGGTTGTTTTTACATTGTTAGAGTTCTTTTTCTTTGTTTTTTCTCCAAAACAAAATTTTGGCTAAAGCAATGTAATTTCATGTAGCGTTTTGATTTTGATGGAACTGCATTCTGTCTCAGAAAATCATTCCATTAAAGATTTTCCAACCAACACTTGTGCCTACTATGGATTATATAAGGAATCCTTAGTCATGCCCTTATTTGACTCATTTGGTGCAGAATGACTTCTGTAATTTATAAGAAACATTCTCTGGCATACAGAGTTTTCAAGTGGAATTTAATGTGTGTGAGCCAATATTAAAAGCCCTAAATTGGTTGGGCAGGGTTATTTGATAGACTACCCTTCTTTCTGTGCCAAATTTCCATAGATGTGCTTTAAGGTGTAACTTGAGTTGGAGTTCCATTGTTATAAACAGGAGGGATGTGCTGGCAAGATGTTCTGCATAAGGGGTCCTTGTTTCTGTAAGTCACATCCACCATTGGACCACCAGAGCCCTGCACTTCCTTTTTTCCTTGTTTGGGAAGCAGTTATGCAGAGGGACACTGGAGTGTTTTGTTGTTGTTGTTTGGTCACTCTGGTGATTTTTGTATGAGGTGTAAGTTGTGGGGAGGTTGATTACTGAGGTGCTCGAGTAGTATCTTTGCACTTTGTTACATTTATAGTTAAAATTAATTATACATAATGGTGTTCTGAGTTACAAAATAGCAACCTACTTTTTAAAAGAGTAACTGAGTCTATATTACTGCCCTTCTCTCTTAAGAAATGTCCTAATTCCCTACAGAGTTGTTTGCAGAGTTGCTGTAGCCATGTTCATCCCAGGATATTAAAGAGAGAAGGTGGGTGAGATAATATCTTTTATTGGAACAACTTCTGTTGGTGAGAGAGACACGCTTTCGAGCTTTTACAGAGCTTTTCTTCAGATCTGGAAAATGTACTCAGAGTGTCACAGCTAAATAAAAGATGGAACAGATTGTTTAGCATAAGTAATTAATGCATATATCAAGAGACCATTCAGGGCAAAGTGACTAGTTAATGCCTCTCCAGTCATAGGGGGCAAGGAAGAAGAAAAACAGCTGGAGGGGGGGAAGTTAGTGGTTGCAGTAAGCCATAAATCCAGTGTCTCTAATCAGTCCACCATATTTAGTATTTAGCAAAGTTATGAATTTAAGCTCCCAGGCTCAAAGTGTTGTGCAGGCTTCCTTTTGAGGATGAGGACTGAGAGGTCAGATATAGAATAATCACTTTGTGAAAAGTGTTCACGCACTGGTGACAGGATGTTTTTGACTTTTATAATTTTTCTGTGTGGGTTCAATAAAGAGCATAGTGATTGCCTCATTTCACCCATATAGTTTTTATTGGGGGCATTTAATGCACTGGGTGAGATGCAGCACATGTTGCAATAGGCATATGTAAGACCCAGGGATCTTGACAGGGGTGTTGTGGGGGATGTTGATCATTGTAAGTGTGGAGATATGTCTGCAGGTTTTGCACCTGTTCTGGCAGGGTCTTGTGCTGATTTAAATTGGTGTGTCCTTGTCTGTGGGGAGCTTACTTCTGAACATTCCATGATGTAATTTTCTTCTCTGGTGGAGTATCCTTGTTTAGTGAAGGTGGTTCTAAGTGTGTTACGGTGTATATTCTAGACTTTCTCATTGGAGTATATTCTATGGTGTCTGAGTGCCTGGCTGTAGATAACTGATGTCTTGGTGTGTTGGGGTAGTTACTAAATCTGTGAAGGTAAATGTGCTGATCTGTGGGTTTCTTTTATATAGTTGTCTGTAGAGTTCCATTGTTGAAGCTTACTGTGATGTTCAGGAACTTGTTGCTAGTGTGGGAATATTCCAGAGAGAGTTTAATGGATGGGTGGTGGTTGTTGAAGTATTGGTGGAAATGTATGAGGGAGTTTAGATCATCTGTCCAGAGGATGAAAATATCTTTGATGCATCTCAGGTAAATAGTTGGTTTTGTGGTACATTTGTCCAGAAATTCTTCTTCAAATTGGGCCATGAAGAGGTCAGCATACCGGCGGGCCATCCTAATACTCATAGCTGTTCCCATAGTTTGGACAAAGCGTTGGTTATAGAATGTTAAATTGTTATGGGTGAAGATGAAATGTATGAGTTTGGTGATGTATTTGGGGTGGATATGTAGGTTTTGTCTATTGTCCTGTAGATATTTGAGACAGGCAGCAACTTTGTCATTGTGAGAGATGCTGGTGTATAGAGAGAGAGAGTTAGTGGGGACGTGATTATCATGGATAGCGTTATCATTGCTGTGAAAATATTCTTTAAGGCAGAGTCAGCAGAACAATTCTTCTAGTTCTCCACACGTTAGTATGGCGTCAGGTTCTGTGGTGGGACAGAAGTTCAGATAATTCAGCTCCAGTTAAGGGTGGTCTTAATAAATTGATGTTTGGGTGTTATGTGTGTCCTGGTGCCATGGTAACTCCCGGAGGTGGTGATGTGGAGTTGTTCTAGTTGGTTCCACTTTTTGTCTGTGTTGGATGGCTGTCATCAGGTTTTTTTGATAGTTGTTTTGGGGTTCTTGCATGTTTTCCAGGAAAGTTTCCTTTTTTTCCCCTTCCAGTGTGTGGGAACATGTGGAGATTTCTTGTTTGAGGTTCTCCTTTTTGGAGTATGTGAGGTACAATAAGTGGTTCCTCAGATTTTCTGAAGTCCTTCTGCAGAGCTGTTCAGCATATTTCAAGTTGTATGTAGTGGTCAGAGGGTTATAGATGGTGAAACCTCTGGGAATGATGTTTTGCTTCTTGCATTTGCCCATGAAGTACATGTCACTGCTAAGTTTTGCTTCACTTTTTCTTCATTTCTCAAATGAACTCACATAGAAAAATGATAAAACAAAAACACCATATCACTTGGTGTGAACACTTTTCACAAAGTGATCACTCTATATCTGACCTTCTAGCCCTCACCTTCAAAGGAAACCTGCATAACTCCTTCAAAAGACAAGCCTGGGAACTTAATTTCATAACCTTGCTAGACCCTAAAAATCATGGACATAATAGAGATACTGGATTTATCACTTATTACAACAATCTATAACCCACTAATCCGCCCACCCCCATCTTTTTTCCCTCTCCTTTCCCCCCTCTGACTGGAGAGGTGTTAACTGGTCTTGAATGGTCCCTTGAAATATGTGTTAGCTACTTATGCTGAACAATCTGTTCTACCTTGTATTTAGCTGTGACACTCTGAGTACATTTCTCAGACCTGAAGAAGAGCTATGTAAAAGTTCAAAAGCTTGTCTCTCTCACCAAGAGAAGTTGGTCCAATAAAAGATGTTATCTCACCCACATTTTCACTTTAATTCCCTGCAGTTTAATACAACACAAAATAACATATATGAATTATAAGTATATGCATTTATAAATGACCCATTCCAATAGTGTATGGGTGCCCTCTACATTATTTTGAAGTACATGGACTACCCACAAAGGAAGGTGAGCACTCTTCAGGTTCTTTCTCAGAATCTCAGCCCATGAGATATAGGAGGTCAGACCAGATGATCTAATTGCCCCTTCCAGTCCTAAAATCTATTAATCACCTTCTTAAATTAGATCATCTCCCGTGGGTATTTGCTTGGCTCCACAAGTTAGTTATAAAAAGGTCTTCACTAATGGCTGGATCCAGTCCCAATAAGTGGGTGTCTTTCTGAAGACTTTAATTGGAAATGGATTGAGTCATGTGCCCGCAGTTTCAGCACCATGCTCATTCTGCTCTCTGGTGGGAGGAAATTAAAATACATGCTTAACCTCAGGCACATGCTTAAAAGTAAGCATGTGCTTAAGTGCTTTATTGAGTAGTGGCCTGAGACTGAAGCATCCTGCTGATCACAACTGCCATTGTAGTTTGCAGAGGAAGATGCAGTCTCTGGGGTTCTCAGTCCCCAGTCCTTGATTGGGACCACAATTTAATTGGCAGCCTTTAACTGGAGTAAGGAGCACTGTATTTGCATCAATTGTTTGGTTTTGCTTAATTTTCCCTTAATGACTTGTCTGTTCTCAGCTTGGAGGACATTAATACAGCACCAGTGATTTTGAAATTGCTTACAGTACAAACTGGAAGTCCACATAATGGCCATGCAAATGGCCAGGTATAGTGTCAAGCTTAGGTAATCTGTACATTTGCAGTCTTGGAAATCAGGCTTTTTGAACAGTAGTGTGTTCACGTGCTTTATAGAACTGAATACAGGCTACATTACCTTGAAACTTGTAAGGATATTTAAAAAAAAATTACCCACAGGCTTCATTTGAAACTGGATTATTCACAGCCTCACATCCATAGTTATAAATCCCGATCATGATCATAAATCAAGGTGCAATGTGGTTTAACTGCTGCAAACCCTCCTTGACAATGTATTGATGTCCTAAACTGTCAGTACTTGACCATTTGAGTGGAATGCACAGACCTGCTTGTTAAGCTGAAATTCAAATACAGTGCACTGACAGCCTGTGTTTCTGTGCATTTATTTCAGTTGAGAAGCAAGGCTAGGCAATGTAAGCCTTCTGATTTTTTATAATTTATGTAAATTCTTTAAACACTCATTCTGTTCTCAGAAATCAATTGATAACAGAAAATATTCCTTAGATTCCTAATTTATGTGCTAACAGGTTTCTTTCCTTCTTCCTATTAAGAGATTAGGTTTAGAAGTGGCTAGACCTTAGTCTTTGAAATTGATCTTCTAGTATTTTTCCTGAGATGATGTGTCACAATTCAATGAAAATTAAGCTGCTTCACAGTGGAATCTGATGGTTCAAAACTCAGCACAAAATAATTTGTTCGTCTCTTGCAGGATTAATAAAAAGAATGCTATACACAGCTGTGCAAAATTTGAATAAACAAATGTAACTGCATAGCAAATGTCTTCAAAGAATCATAATAAGAGTACCTTCAGAAGGAGGCCATTAGGAGTGAAAGATAATTACTGGTCAAAATACATTCCTCAGCCTTGCTCTAGAGCTGTCATTTTTCTGTCATTTTGGTAATTACCAGTAATATCCTCTCATATCACATGCTATCATATTAAATGCTTTGTTGATTTAAAAGGCTCATTTTCAAAACTGCTTGAAACAGCAGGATGAATAACAGTTATTAAAATATCCTTTTTATTACTTTTTATTACTTTTTCATGCAGAAGGAAAAGTAGAAAAACCATTGGTTTCAGATACAATACTGTCTCTTCATATAGGTAGATTGTGTGTGTGCGTGCGCACTCTATAACATCCATGCTCTTACTGTCTGGATTCTCCTTTTGCTGTCCCCTTGAAAATCTGCCCAAATTTACCCAGTCAGAGCCTCTGAAAATCTCAGTTCATCTCAGTAGAGACAGTTTTAGATCTTGGCAGTGAAATTCTCTAAAGTTTGCATCTGTACTGAACATACTCCAGCTCAGGGCTACTGGGACTAAACAGGGTTTTCCTGACATTGCTGTCCCAGGAGCCACTGTGGTGCCAAGCATAGAAACTGGTTTTAGGGAGACTCTCTCTTCTGTGCTCTCAGGCAACAAGGAGAAGAGCAGGAGCCAGGCTGACTAGAATGCAGAGGAGTGAGAGGAGCAGCACCTGAAGGTTGTGGCAATGAGGGAGAGTGCCACAATGACAGTTTGGAAGGGACAGAAGGGGTCAGGCTTTGTGGAGACAGAAAGCAACAACTAGCCTACGCTCCCCTCAGAGCCTGGAATACAACCCAGGATGGCTCAACTTTCTTCTGCTCTCAGCAAATAGCCATGAAACCGTTTGCAAAATGTGTGCCTCATCTCTCTCTAGTGACTGATACACATAGATGCTGACAATCTACCTACTGCTATCAGTTGCGCTAATGGCAGAGCTGTGGATGTAAAGTTTCTAACCCTGCTGATGAGCTGTACCCATATATTATATATATATATACACAGTTAAAAACGAAGAAACCTAAGTCAAATAACAATACAAGCCATGCTTTGGATTCATGTCTACTTTTGGAAATAAATCAAAACTTCTTCACTTGTGATTTATTCACCTGAATAAATGATAGGTTTCCTGAAAATAACCCATGTTAGCCTGAAGCTTGTAAGGATAATAGTGTCATTACTACTGATATTTAACTCCATGGCAAACCTCCCATTGATTGCAGCAGGTTCCAGATCAGGCCCAATGTCCATTCTGCTTCAGAAAGCATTGTCTACATTTTCCAGTTTCTCACTATAATAGGTTTAGCTGTTGTTACTATTTTAATCTACATTTTATTTGTCATGGAAGTGTCAGGTGTTATCTCTGGTGTGATACGCAAGGCCCAGAAGAATTAAAAATCCAGTCGTATGATCTCTTCTAGAGTATTTTCTCCCAAAATTCCTATATGATTTCACAGCTCTCCCATTTTATTTCTTTTTGTCTCTACTTAAAAATCCTCCTATCTGCTCAAGAGTTTTTAGCAATACCCACCAACAAGTCACCACGGTTTCTTTACCAGTGAAAAAACATATTCTTGGGGGAGGCACAAATCATCCTAGGATGAAATTCCCCTTTGTGCAGAAGGCTAACATCTCTCCTAGAATTTAAGCAGTACATAGAGTTTCGTTCACTGATGTTCAACTTAGACTCTTTTTGTCTCCCTTAACCTTGATACCAAACCTTCTAAAAACAAAAACAACCTTTCCTCTTTCTAAAGCATCAAAATCATCTTCAATTCACAGCCCATAGGCCCCATCATATGAAGTCAATGGCACTGTTCATGTGCTCAAGTTCTGCACATACTTAAATGCTTTGCAGGATTGGCACCTTATTGGGAGAAATTCATTCCTATGCTAGTCAGCAGAAGACCTAGGCACCACTAAAGCCCTGATCCTCTGAAGATTAACACATGTTCTTAACTTTATGCACTATGATCAGTCTCACTGAAGTCAATGAACCACTTTCCAGCTAATTTTAAGCTTCTTGACTACAACAGGACTAGGCATGTGCTTAAGTTTCTTGCTGAATAAAGTATGTAAAGTTAAACTTGCAGGGTCAGAACCACAGGTCCCACATAAGCCTTATTTTGATGGCTTAAGAGACTTGAATGCTGAATATGTTTTGTGCAAAGAATGGATGAAGTGAATGTCTCACAGTTCTTATTTCCATTATATTATTCTTTATTTTATCATTATTAGCAATAACCATATTAAAAGCACTTTGTAATCTGTTTGAATGAAAAACACTATCTATAGGTATTTATTCCAAAGTACTTTATAAATGTAAGAACCTTTTATACAACTTATGTGCAGAGAAGACAGGGTGGAACATGGGGTGGAACATAACTCTAATTAGCATACACAAGTTTAGGGCAGGAACAGAAAAAGAATACTGTATCCACTTAAAACTGCAAGGGGGAATTTAGAGAGGAAGAATTCTAGCGCTTTTCATCTGAGTTTACTCAAAGATCAAGTATAAATATATACACACGTAAGGCATCTGAGGCCTGGTCTACACTACGAGTTTATGTCGGATTTAGCAGCATTAAATCCGAATTAACCCTGCAGCCGTCCACACAACGAAGCCATTTTTTCGACATAAAGGGCTCTTAAAAACTATTTCTGTACTCCTTCCCAACGAGGGGATTAGCGCTGAAATCGACATCACCATTTCGAATTAGGGTTAGTGTGGATGCAATTTGAAGGTATTGGCCTCCGGGAGCTATCCCACAGTGCACCATTGTGACCGCTCTGGACAGCACTCTGAACTCGGATGCACTGGCCAGGTGTCCAAGAAAAGCCTCGGGAACTTTTGAATCTCATTTCCTGTTTGGCCAGGCAAGCTCATCAGCACAGGTGACCAGGCAGTCCCAGAATCGAAAGAGAGCTCCAGCATGGACCGAACGGGAGGTACTGGTTCTGATCACTATATGGGGAGAGGAATCCATGCTATCAGAACTACATTCCAAGACGAAATGCCAAAACATTTCAAAAAATCTCAGAGGCCATGAGGGACAGAGGCTACGTCAGGGACGCAACACAGTGCCGCGTGAAACTTAAGGAGCTCAGACAAGCGTACCAGAAAACCAAAGAATCAAACGGACACTCCGGGACAGAGCCCCAGACATGCCGCTTCTACGCTGAGCTGCATGCTTCTACGCCACCACTACCCCACCCCTGTCCATGGACTCTGATGATGAGGTACTCTCCGCAATGGCTGAGGATTTTGCAGATGGGGAAGATAAGGAGGAGGAGGAGGACGAGCTTGGGGAGAGCACAGAGCATACCATTCTCCCCGACAGCCAGAATCTTTTTATCACCCTGACTGAAATACCCTTCCAACCCAACGAAGCCAGAGAAGGGACCTCTGGTGAGTGTACCTTCGTAAATAGGATACATGTTATAAAAGCAAGCATTTTTTAATGATTAAGTAGCCCTGAGGACTTGGGATGCATTCGTGGCCAGTACTGCTACTGGAAAAGTGTGTTAATGTGTCTGGGGATGGAGTGGAAATCCTCCAGGGTCATCTCCATGAAGCTCTCCTGGAGGTACTCTAAAAGCCTTTGCAGAAGGTTTCTAGGGAGAGCAGCCTTATTCCATCCTCCATGGTCGGACACTTTACCACGCCATGCTAGTAGCAAGTAATCTGGTATCACTGCATGACAAAGCCTGGCAGCGTATGGTCCTGGTGTTTGCTGGCATTTAAGCAACATCCATTCTTTATCTCTCTGTGTTATCCTCAGGAGAGTGATATCGTTTATGGTAACCTGGTTGAAATAGGGGAATTTGATTAAGGGGACATTCAGAGGTGCCCGTTCCTACTGGGCTGTTTGCCTGCAGCTGAAAAGAAATCCTCCCCGCAGTTAGCCACGCAGTGGGAGCGGAGGCCATTGGCGCTGAGCTGTTCGTGTTTGGCTAGCAGGGATCTTCCCTGATACCAGCCAGGCAGTGGGGAGAGGGGAAAAGCGATCATCCCAGAGAATTGGATGTGGGGAGGGGGTTAGTTTGGTTTCTGCTGCTGCACGTTAACAGGAAAATTGCAGCACTAAATGGCCAACTCAATGGGCTTTGCTTGGTATGGGAAAGGAGGCTGCTGTTATGAGGGTTGCAGAAGCCGAAAGACTATGGCTTACCATGGCCACCTGCAAGCCGAATTCTGTTGCCCAGCCCTGCGTGTGTGATCTCTAACACCAAAGCCGCAGGCACTCAATATAAGATGCAAAATGCGACCTTGTACCAAAATCACATGTGCTATGTAATGTGAATAGTGTTGTTCACTGTGAAAGAATATAACCATTGTTCTGTAAAATGTATCTTTTTAAATACTTCACTCCCTTTTTTTCCTCCAGCAGCTGCAAATGTTTCAAGCCTCCCTCCTCCGTCCCAAAGGCTATCTCAGATAAGGCGGCGAAAAAAACGCACGCGCGATGAAATGTTCTCTGAGCTAATGCAGTCATCCAGAACTGACAGAGCTCTGTGGAGGGACACAATAGCAGAGTACAGGACGGTGGCCGATGAACGTGAGGAGAGGTGGTGGCAGGAAGATCAGAGGAGGCATGAGGCAACGCTGGGGCTACTGCGGGATCAAATGGACATGCTCTGGCGTCTGGTGGAGGTTCATGAATGGCAGCAGGATCACAGACTGCCACTGCAGCCCCTGCTTAACCGCCCTCCGTCCTCCCCAAGTTCCATAGCCTCCTCACCCAGACACCCAAGAACGCGGGGAGGCTCCGGGCACCCAACCACTCCACCCCAGTGGACACCCCAAGTAACAGAAGGCTGGCATTCAAGAAGTTTTAAAGTGGCCTTTTCCTTCCCTCCTACCCTCCTCCCACATCCCACCTGGGCTACCTTGTGAGTTATCTCCCTATTTTTATAATCAATTAATAAAGAATACATGTTTTTAAAATGATAGTGACTTTATTTCCTTTGGAAGTAAGCTGTGATCGAAGGTGGGAGGGCGGGTGGCTTACAGGGAATTAGAGTCAACCAAGGGGTGGGTTTTCATCAAGGAGAAACAAACAGAAGTGTCACACAGTACCCTGGCCAGTCATGAAACTGGTTTTCAAAACTTCTCTGATGCACACCGCTTCCTGCTGTGCTCTTCTAACTGCCCTGGTGTCTGGCTGCGCGTATTCAGCGGTCAGGCGATTTGCATCAACCTCCCACCACACCATAAATGTCTCCCCCTTACTCTCACAGAGACTGTGGAGCACACAGCAAGCAGCAATAACAATGGGAATATTGGTTTGGCTGAGGTCTGAGCGAGTCAGTAAACTGCGCCAGCGACCCTTTAAACATCCAAATGCACACTATACCACCCTTCTGCACTTGCTCAGCCTATAGTTGAACAGCTCCTGACTACTATCCAGGGTGCCTGTGTACAGCTTCATGAGCCAGGGCATTAAGGGGTAGGCTGGGTCCCCAAGGATAACTATAGGCATTTCAACATCCCCAACAGTAATTTTCTGGTCTGGGAAGTAAATACCTTCCTGCAGCCATTTAACCAGACCAGAGTTCCTGAAGACACAAGCGTCATGAACCTTTCCCGGACATCCCACGTTGATGTTGGTGAAACGTCCCTTGTGATCCACCAGGGCTTGCAGCACCATTGAAAAGTACCCCTTGCGGTTTATGTACTGGCTGCCTTGGTGGTCTGGTCCCAAGATAGGGATATGCATTCCATCTATAGCCCCACCACAGTTAGGGAATCCCATTGCAGCAAAGCCATCTAGTATGATCTACACATTTCCCAGAGCAGCATTACCTTTGATAGCAGCAGCTCAATGATTGTGTTGGCTACTTGCATCACAGCAACGCCCACAGTAGATTTGCCCACTCCAAACTGATTACCAACTGACCGGTAGCTGTCTGGCATTGCAAGCTTCCACAGGGCTATTGCCACTTGCTTGTGAACTGTAAAGGCTTCTCTCATCTTGGTATTCTTGCACTTCAGGGCAGGAGAAAGCAAGTCACAAAGTTCCATGAAAGTGCCCTTACGCAAGCGAAAGTTTCGGAGCCACTGGGAATCATCCCAGACCCACAACATTATGTGGTCCCACCTCTCTGTGCTTGTTTCCCGGGCCCAGAATCGGTGTTCCATGGCATGAGCCTGCCCCATAAACACCATGATCTCCAAATTGCGGGGGAACATGGTTTTAGAGAAAAGGGTGTTCATGTCCTCATCACTGCGCTGCCGTCGCCTCCTTGCCTGTTTTTTCAGGTGCTGGTTCTGCATACACTGCATGATAATGCGCGAGGTGTTTACAATGGTCATAACTGCTGTGGTGAGCTGAACGGGCTCCATGTTGGCTGTGCTATGGTATCTGCTCCTGCTCGGGCAATCCAGGGAAAAGGGCATGAAACGATTGTTTGCCATTGCTCTGGGGGAGGGAGGGGTGACTTACAAGGTTGGCTTACAGGGAATTAAAATCAACAAAGGGGGTGGCTTTGCGAGAAACAGAATGGCCCCCTCAAGGATAGAACGCAAAACTGGGTTTAGCAGGCTGTTGATTTCATGGAGGGAGGGAGGGAGGAGAAAATGAATACAAAACAAATCTGGTCTATTTCTTGTTTTGATCCACTTCATCTATCATTATACATCTTGCTGGCAGCAGACTGTGCAGTACGACTGCTAGCCATTGTCATCTCCTGGGTGCTCGGCAGAAGACGGTGCAGTATGACTGCTGGCCATCGTCTTCTGCTGGCTGCAGATAAAAAGACAATGCACTGCCGGTAGGACTGAATCGCCACGAGACAAAACTTAAAAGGGTAATGACCTGGCTGAGTCACTCACATGTTTGCCCAGGTGCTCCGACCTCATCGAAGTCGGTTAAAAGAGCACCCTGGACTACGTCAACGACGCCTACCAGTCATACTGCACTGTCTGCTGCCAAAAGGCAATACACTGCTGCTGTGTAGCAATGCAGTACCACCTCTGCCAGCACCCAGGAGACATACGGTGACGGTTAGCTGAGCAGGCTCCATGCTTGCCGTGGTATGGCGTCTGCACAGGTAACTCAGGAAAAAAGGTGCAAAACGATTGTCTGTCCTTGCTTTCAAGGAGGGAGGGAGGGAAGGGAGGCCTGACAATATGTACCCAGAACCACCCGCAACAATGTTTTAGCCCCATCAGGCACTGGGATTTCTACCCAGAATTCAAATGGGCGGTGGAGACTGCGGGAACTGTGGGATAGCTACCCACAGTGCAACGCTCCGGAAGTTGACAGTTGCCTCGGTACTGTGGACACACTCTGCCGACTACGTGCACTTAGAGCATTTGTGTGGGGACACGCACAATCGACTGTGTAAAAACGCTTTATACAAAACCGACTTCTATAAATTCAACCTAATTTCGTAGTGTAGACAAGGCCTAAGTGTTATACAGATGTTATTAAATAAATAGTGTACCACTGTGACGAGCTGGATCAGTGGAAAATACCTCCAATGAAGTGAGCTGTAGCTCACGAAAGCTTATGCTCAAATAAATTGGTTAGTCTCTAAGGTGCCACAAGTACTCCTTTTCTTTTTGCGGATACAGACTAACACGGCTGCTACTCTGAAACCTATCATGATTGAGTTCACATTCGTTATTAATGTAATAGGATGATGTTAAAGAAATTTAAGCCTAAATATTTAGGATTTTGAGTGTTTGTTTTCTTAAATAACTATAAATGGAAATGTTTTCCTGACTTTCAAAACAAAACAAAACCTTTAAAAAATCTAAGCTGTCGTTTTGGAAATCCAAACATTGCAAGAGAACAGCAGGTACATGAGAATGGCAATGATCAAACTGAGACTATAAAGTACATGAGAACCAAAGTGACTATAAGCAGAAAGTGAAACTATCTTTGCAAGAAAAAGTCAAATTATAGTCAGTAGTGTTGGGAAACAAAAGGCTATTTTCTCCCCAAGATGTCTCCACTAGAAGCCCAGAGGTGAGGACATAAGCTCATTGCATGGTTTTCAAGATTAACCTAGTAGTGTTGACAGAACGCTGCTGTATGATTGCCATTGTTTCCAAGGTGTTACCACATATCAAAACACTATTACAAGAGCCTAATTTAAGTGCAGACCCAAAAGAAATTGGGGCAGGTTTTGTTTCTTTGCATTTCTGGGAAAGGAAAACGGACTCTACCCCAACACCTTGGTAATTCTGTTTAATTAGTTTTGCAAATTGCATTGAAATTATACCCCCTTCTCTCTTCCCTGCCCCCTACACTCACGTTTTCTCTTTTGGGTAGTATTAAGCAGCTCCTTTTAGCTGGCTTAGAAAACATTTAAAAATAAGGACTATGCCTCTGAAAGGCATACATGACTGTTACAGATGCATCCCAGAACAGCAATCCCAGCAACCACCACCAACAAAAAAGCAAGACACACAAGTAAGCTGTCAATCAACACATGTAATAATCATGAACTGGTTAAGTCAGCAACAGTCTGAACAAAACATAACAGTCCAAAAGGCAGATATTTAGCAGCAGATCCTGAGTAATACCAATACCAGTACCAATGCCACAGACTGACTCTCTCTCTCTCTCTCTCTCTCTGTTCTGGGAGCAGGAACCAGCAAACAAACAAGAACTGGAAGTAGGACAATTCACATACACCATTTGTCACAATGACAAAAGTCATCCAATGTTTTGATTGATTGTTGTTGTTATGATTTATATTAGCTAAGCAACTATAGGCTCGCACTCAACCCATTGTGCTAGGCATACATTCACGCAGTAAGAGACAGTTCCTGTGTTGCACAGCTTTCAGTGTGTCGGGGCTGGAGAAAGTAAATATTATTTTTAAGGCTATTTTTAGTTTTGGGGGTTCTTTGTGTCTGTGTGTGTGTGTGTGTGTGGCAAACAGCAAACATTTGCCATAGGGGACAAGGGAATCTGACCAGTTCTAATTATTGTCCCCATTGAGCAGATGGATAACTGAGTCACAGAAGATTAAGTGAATTGTCTATTGCAGAACTGCGAACGGAATCCAGGTTCCCCTGAGTCCCAGACAGTGCCTTAACCACAAGACTGTGCTTCCTCTCAGTATAGTTCTATCTATGTCTCAAATTGTTTTTCACTTGCATGAAGAGTCTCTTAGGTATCCTGGGGTAAAATAAGCAACTTGATATAAATGGTTATCACAGTAACAATCACTGTGCTGCAGGCACTGTGAATAAATAAGAGACCGTGTGATCTAGAGGACTGGAGCAGGGGGTGCCCTGACTGCAGTATGAGGACCACGCACAGTTTTAAAGCATATTCTTTGAATCCCTTGTGTTTGCAAAATGAGGACAAAGCTGGTCAATTGCACGATTTTAGTGCTCAAATAGCAAGCAACTTAATCTGCTGTGGTAGATACAAGTTCTCGCAAATATTCTGTCTGGCTGTGTTTTTTTTAAAAAAATTACGTGTCCCCTCAGATGCCAAGCAAACTGTCATCGTGGCACTTAGGGCCACAGACTTTTAGGGAAGGGAAGCAGTGGTTCTAGGGTGGTGTCAGCCTTACTGCAAAACTATCCCTGTGGGCATGTAGGCATGAGAATTCCCCTCTTCCCCACCACCCCTAGTGCCTGGCATTAAATCTGTAGAGACTCTCACTGGGTAATCTTGGTCAAATTACTTAAATGCCTTGGGTCTCAGTCAAACCACACCGAAAAACTAGAGGAAAAACATTGTGCTTACTGACTATCAGATACTGTGACTGGGCTGAGATTTCCAGGGTAAATAAATTACATACTCCACTCCGTCACATGGAAACTAATGGGCAGCTTCAGAAAATGACTGATAATTAAAAATGATATTTTAGCACAGTAATAGAAGTCATTATCTTTTGTGCCAGGAGCGGAAAAAAATGTACTAAGAGGCCATGATGAGTCCACAGAATCAGTCAATGAAGGAAATTTTCTAGAGTTACTTGACCTGATTACAAAAGATGATGTTTTAGCAAATGTCTTTAGGATGTAGTACATTGTAAAAAAAATGAGCTGATATCATCAACAGGTCAAGCCTAAGACAGAGTGAAAATGAGTGTGGTGATGATAAATGAATTGATAATGAGATATTGGGAACAAAATCACAATTCTTATAAGCTGAGATCTAAGATACACTAAATTAAACTGGCATTTATAAGATCATTCTGAACCTTAGAAGTGCAGAAAGAAAGGTTATTGTGAAACTTGCACAGCGAGGACCTGTGGTTTGGATTTGACCCAAGTCAGTAATGATCAAAAGGTTTTAGTTACCACCTGACAGTTATTCACTGAGTTTGTGGTCTCAGTGCAATTCCTAATGAGGAGTGATCCCCATCAAGAGCTGTGCAAACTTAAAGATTTATGAGTATGTATAGTAGCTCACTTGTAAATGTCTGTCTTTTATTTGGGTGATTTTTCTGATTTCAGTCCTTGAATGATGGGTTAACTTTTTTTCTATGAAATCTCTTTCAGTAGCTAGTTTTATATCTCAAAATTTGTAAGCATATATTTATGCTTACGACGGTCCTTCCTCACCAGCCACTGATGGCCAACACCTCACACAATCTGCATCCACTTAACAGGTCACTTATTGTCTCCCCTATCTGTTTTTGTCCCTTTTGGATATGTTTTTGTCCCCTTTTGCCCACTTTCCCCATCCTGTGCTTTGGGGTGGGGGAGAGCAAAAATGGGAAAATAGACTCTTTGAATTAGTAATAATGCTATGATATAATAATGTAGCATAAATCTGAGCTAAATCTTTTTGAAATCAATGGAAGTCTTTCCATTGACTTCAGTTGGCGCTGGATCCGGTTGTTAGTTCATTACATTACCAGTACTCGGTATACTTCCACATTTCCCAATGCATTGTGGGTTTTAGTTCAAAGACTTTAAAAGCATGCTCTTATTTATGTAAGCTGTGACAATATCTTGATGTTTTAATTTAGAACTAAGATTTCCCATAGATGTTTTAATGTAATTGTGGCCATTGCTGCATCAAAAAGTCCCCGTGACTTAAACACTGTTGGTGAATCAGAGTTCCTGTTCAGTTCAACAGCATCATGAAGCTTTCTCTCGTAATGTAAAAAAGTCAAAGAGGTCTCAACCTGGAGCACATGTAATGTTGTTTCTGGTGAGTACAATGGGCACAAAGCTGGTGTAGGAGAGTCCAAGGACATTCTCTTTTAGATATTTGCCTTTAAAGAAATAGTGATTTAAATAGTGACTCTGGTGCTACTTTGAGGCAAGTTATATTGTTTTTGTTTGACCTACAAAATGTCTATTTGTCTTTCCTAAATCACTTAATCTAAAATTTCATGTAGATTCTGTACTGCATTCATTTTGTTCCATGCAGACAAAATAACTCAGTTCTGCACTGTTTAATGATTCCAAAGAGATGGAAATAATCTTTTAAAATATCTTTTATTTTAATTTTGAAGGGTTCCCAGGAAACAGTGATTTCAGAATGCTGGCCACTTGGAAGGTATTAGGTGTGCACTTCAGTAAAACCTGTGCTATCTTTCAAGTAATTGTTAATAATGCTTATTGAGAAGTGGTCTCATTCTGGCTTTGACCTGTCATTGCCAAGCCAGTTATTTCTTTTTCCCAACCCAGTTTTTAATTCATACTGGGCAGTAGCTGGTCATGGTTGGCATCTTTTGTATGAGTAGTTATGTAGCCAATAGGAGGAAAGCCAGTTCTCTGTCAAAAGACACAGAAGAGCCTGTTGGTGTCTCTTGAGTGTCTTGAAATTGCAGGAAGACAAGGTGGGTGAGGTAATATCTTTTATTGAACCAACTTCTGTTGGTGAGAGAGAGACAAGCTTTCACGCCACACAGAACTCTTCTTCAGCTCTGGGAAAGGTACTTCCAGAGTCACAGCAAAATGCAGGGTGGAACAGATTGTTTAGGATAAGTAGTTAGCACATATTGTAAGGGACCGTTCAATACAGAGTGGCACATTAACACCTCTGCAATCATAGGACAAAAAAAAGGAGTTAGTGGATTACTTACTCAGATATAGAGTGATCGCTTTGTGAAAAGTTTTCACCCACGGGTGACGGTGTGTTTTGTCTTTTATCATTTTCCGGTGTGAGTTCATTTGAGAGAGTAGGGATTGTCTGGTTTTACTCATATAGTTGTTATGGGGCAATTAGGGCACTTGATGAGGTACAGCACGTATGGTAGGCATGCATAGGATCCATGGATCGTGAAAGGTCTGTGTGTGTGTTTGTGGGGGGTGGGTGTTGTAGCAATGGAGATATGTCTCAGGTTTTGCATCTGATGTTCTGGCAGGGTCTGGTGCCACTTTGAGTTGGTGTGCCCTGGTCTGTGGAGAGCTTGCTTCTGGTGATGAGCTTGAAGATGCTGGGGGGTTGTTTGAGACCAGAAGAGGGGGTTCAGGAAAGATTTCTTTCAGGATGGGCTCCTCATTGCATATGGGTTGTAATTGTTTACTGGGTTCCAGTGTGGTGTGGTAGGTGACAACTAGGGGTGTGAGGTCAGAAGAGGTTTGATTTCCATATTGAAGCAGATTCTCTGGGAATTTGGGTGGCCCTTTTGATTATGTGATCTACTCCTTGGGCGGAGTGTCCTTGTTTGGTGAAAGCTGTTTTGAGTGTGTATACCGCAGACTTCCTCCTCGAGGAATATTCTGTGGCATACGAGTGCCTGGCTGTAAATAACAAATTTCTTGGTGTGTTTTGTGTGGTTACTGAATCTGTGAAGGTAGGTGTGGAGATCTGTGGGGTTTTTGTACGTGGTTGTCTGTAGGTTCCACTGCATTGACATTGTAGTCTAGGATGCTGAAGTAACCACAGTTTCCAATTTAGAAGCAGAAATAGCAGAAACAAGATAAACTCTCTCTGCTATAGCTCCTGTCACTGATGCTTAAGAGCCTGACTCCAAACTGGCTCTCTCTTTCAGGAAAGCAATCAGAGAAAGTTTTTAGATTTGCCCATTGTATTCATAGACTGGATTAACTTAATGCTATAAACACACAGGTGGTGGTGGGGGCATACACCTAAAGGTGGTGGTCATAGTCCTTCTAAATACTATTATAATGGTAAAACGCGTGCTAAGAGAAACCCTATCAAGATGTAGTATTAGAAGAGTAAAACACTGTGTGAGCAAATGCTCCCGATGAACCTTATGGAAGATTCACTAGGGAAAGGAAATATAACAAATTGCAGAAAAACTCTAGGACCCAAGTCCTGACTCTTCATTCATGGGCACAGAGGACCCCATTTTCATCAGAACTGGTCAAATTCTACTGCATGAAGAGGGTGTGTGTGCAGAATTTGGGGAACCCATGCAGTGGGTGCATGCCACCTACATGCTGCTGATTCCAGCTCTGCAAGGCTCCCTGTGCACTTCTAAATAGATTTAGGAGTGAAGGACATTGGTGGTGGCCTTCTAGTGTTAGGATCAAGAAACTCAGTCTATTTAGCTTAACAAAGAGAAAATTAAGGTGACCTGATTATAGTCTATAAGTACCTACATGGGGAACAAAAGTTTAATAATGGGCTCGTCAGTGTAGCAGAAGAGAAAGGTATAACATGATCCAGTGGCTGCAAGTGGAAGCTAGACAAATTCAGACTGGAAATAAAGTGTACATTTTTAATGGTGAGAGTAATTAACCATTGGAACAATTTACCAAGGGTCATGGTGGATTCTCTATCACTGACAGTTTTTAAACCAAGTTCGGATGTTTTTCTAAAAGTTTAGGGCTCCCTTGGAAAAAAGGTGGCATAGAAGTCCCAGATGAAAGTTTTCCTTGACCCAATGCTATAGTGCTGCATGTTATGCTCCAGTTGTCTGCTTCCTCTAAGCAAACTTGATGCCTTTTAATGATGCAGTATGTATATAGGGCCAGATCCTGCAGCCTGTACATGAGCCTTATTGATGCAAGTAGTTCATTGTCATCACGAGTGAGAACTACATATGTGAGTAAGGGCCTTCCAAGAACAGACCAGTAGGTCCTGGGGGTCCAAAGCCACTGAAGTATATGATAATACTTGTATTAATTTGAATGAGCTTTGGATTAGGCCTGTAAGTACGTAACGTGCTTTAGTGTTCTTTGGGATGAAAGGCGCTACATGAATGTAGAACATTACAATGATTATTCATTCTATTGCTATTTTCCTCACTCACTGTGCGTGATAGTACTGTCCTGGGCATAGGGCTATCCCAGACACTTTGCTTCTCTCTGTCTGATCTGGCATTCCCTGACCATGACATGTTTCTTGTTCCAGCAGCTGACAGCGGAGGCAGGCTCATGTGAAAAGCTTCTGTTTGTTTTGTCAAACATTCAGTAGAGATTTTATCAACAAAATGGAGCCTAAAGGGAAAACTGTTGGTGCCTGATCTGGCGGATTTAAACAAAAGGCAACTGGAAGGCAAGAGAAGGACAGCGATTCTGGGTGAAGCCAACTACATCAAAAACATCCTTTGGCTGGCAGAGGATAGAGCAGCTTGTGACTGGCAAGCAAACACCCTGTAACTAGTGATGGAAGAAGCAGGAACTTTTACGTTTAGTTGCAAAATGTGATCAAAACAAAGCAGTGAAAAGTAAAAGGTTAAAGGCAGCTGCCTTGTGAAGAGTTCAGAGCACTGCCTGCATATGTGGTTTAAGCAAATCAGAAGTGAAGGTACTTCTCTATGTGGAATTTTAACGAGAGCAAAGCTGAATGCTTTGCTAAGCAGATTTATGGTCTGCGTGGTAATTTGCCAGCCTCTGACAAGTGATTGTGCTGTTTCCAGAGATACCATGACAGCCTCAAATTTAAAATTGTGAGAGGAAGAGAGATTTGCTGTTGATGAAGCAGCTAATGTGTTTGCATCTGAACTTTAAAAAGTTATGGGAGATTGAGATCTGTGTGTGCTTAGCAGGTTTACAATGCTGAGAATTTGGCTTGTGTGGGAAATTGTTTTCTGACCATAAATTAGCAGAGAGGAATGAGGAGGTAGCATTCAAGCTTTACAAGCAGATGAAAGACAGACTAGCTTTTTGATGTGTACCTATGCAACTGCTTACCAAAAATGTAAGCTTTTCTCTGTCAGCTACTAGGGAAACTCCTGGCGTTTTTAAGTGCATTAACATAGTTGGCTGTCTTCTGAAATAGAATCACTCTGCAAACAGCTTGGTGACATGAATGGTTTACAGATAGATATAAAACAATTAAACTTTCTGCTAAAATTTTGCCCTCCCACTACATTTTGCCTGCCAAAGCCTTCAGTTTGTAGACAGCTGTCCTACCCAGCAAATAATCCTTCCCATGAAAACATGAGCTGGAGAAGTCAATATTCTTTCCTTACCCATCACAAGCATGTCCTGTATTCAGCCTGGGGCATCAAGTATCCTGATCTTTCATTTGGCAAAAAGCAACATTTTGGGAGAAATTTCATTCTGACAGTGTTGCAGAATGTTGAGTCTCTTCTTTTCGGTGGAAACGAGGGAAGAAATGTAAATTAATTCAGCAAATATGAAATGAATCATTGCACAGTGAAAAGAGTTGGATACAATGGTAAAAAGATTTGACATGAGTGAAAATGTATGTGAGGCAATCTATTTTGTTTGTTTTGTTTTTGTGAATAGTAAATTTGTCAAAAAATTCATTTTTCAGGGAACTAAAACTTTGCACATTTGGGTTGAATTCAGCAAATAGTTTCAGCTGGGAAAAAAATGGAAATTTATTTTTCAAAAAAGTCAAAATGGTTTGTTTCTAAATGATATTTTGCTTCCAAATTTAGATATATTTATTTTTTAAATATTTTTGTAAAACACCTGAAAATGAAACAACCCCCCCACCCCACCCCAAAAAAACCCCTAACCCAATTTTTGTTTTGTTTCAGGTATTTTGTCATTGTTTCATTTTGGTAGTTTTTTAGATCCAAAATGAATTTTTTTTCTTGTCCTTTCATTTCTGCAAGTAAAACTGAAAAAAAAATCCACTTTAGTTCAAAGCAAAACAATTCCCCACCTCCCCCCCGATTTTTAGCTTTGAGAGCCGAACCAAAAAAATCATTCATTCATGCAGGTCTTCTCTGAGCTAACCTCAAGGAAACAGTTGTAGCACTCCCAAATATCAGTAAACCCACGAGCAAGAAAACTGATGAAGTGAAGGACAATGAAAAGCTACTGTAACGCTACTCAGCACGTTGGTTCTTACTTGTGATCTGGAAACTGGCTAGAAAGAGAGCATGCGGTTTTTTTAAATATAAATGGCTGAAGAGCAGTCAATGCACAAGTTGTCAGTGAGATGTTAAGAAATGAAGACAAAGTCAAGTGAGCTGGGCAGCTTGCAGGTGCAGACAGCATCTCACCAGATCAGGTATCACATCTATAAAAATGACAAAGTAATGCTAGAGACTTCTTCAGAAACAAACATGAGCAGCCAGTAGTACAGCACTGGCCATAAATAAGCATAAGAGGATTAGTTTAGTTTTGAACATTGTTTAATGTGTTCTATACCCATAGGGCAAACAAACAAAAATAAAGTTAATTTTTCTACGTTTTATATAACCTAGAATTAAAGATGTCACAAATGTACCCTGTGCTGGACAAGGTTCCCTTGCTGTATCTTTTTGAGAAACAAAGCCGAATTGCTGTAATGCACAAAGAAATTCAACATTTTTTATTAATTACATTAGAATTAAAGGCTCAAATACTGTTACAAACTAAACAGTCCATAGTAAAACTGAAATGGCATTTACATACTTCTGTCAGTTTTCAGGCACACCATTATTTTGGACAAATGGGGATCTAAAACAAACAACTTACCACTGTGTTGTTATTACTATTATTACATCATGATTTTACACAAGGAATTTGAGATAGCATTCTGGACTGGCTTCTAGCTCAAGGGACTTACAGTAAGTGTAGAAAGAAAAGGAGTACTTGTGGCACCTTAGAGACTAACCAATTTATTTGAGCATAAGCTTTCGTGAGCTACAGCTCACTTCATCGGATGCATACTGTGGAAAGTATAGAAGATCTTTTTATACACACAAAGAATGAAAAAATGGGTGTTTTACCACTACAAAAGGTTTTCTCTCCCCCCACCCCACTCTCCTGCTGGTAATAGCTTATCTAAAGTGATCACTCTCCTTACAATGTGTATGATAATCAAGTTGGGCCATTTCCAGCACAAATCCAGGTTTTCTCCCTCCCCGCCCCCCCCAAACCCACTCTCCTGTTGGTAATAGCTTATCTAAAGTGATCACTCTCCTTACAATGTGTATGATAATCAAGGTGGGCCATTTCCAGCACAAATCCAGGGTTTAACAAGAACGTCTCGGGGGGGGGGGTAAGAAAAAATAATGGGAAATAGGTTACCTTGCATAATGACTTAGCCACTCCCAGTCTCTATTCAAGCCTAAGTTAATTGTATCCAATTTGCAAATGAATTCCAATTCAACAGTCTCTTGCTGGAGTCTGGTTTTGAGGTTTTTTTGTTGTAATATCGCAACTTTCATGTCTGTAATCGCGTGACCAGAGAGATTGAAGTGTTCTCCGACTGGTTTATGAATGTTATAATTCTTGACATCTGATTTGTGTCCATTTATTCTTTTACATAGAGACTGTCCAGTTTGACCAATATACATGGCAGAGGGGCTTTGCTGGCACATGATGGCATATATCACATTGGTGGATGTGCAGGTGAACGAGCCTCTGATAGTGTGGCTGATGTGATTAGGCCCTGTGATGGTGTCCCCTGAATAGATATGTGGGCACAGTTGGCAATGGGCTTTGTTGCAAGGATAGGTTCCTGGGTTAGTGGTTCTGTTGTGTAGTATGTGGTTGCTGGTGAGTATTTGCTTCAGGTTCGGGGGCTGTCTGTAGGCAAGGACTGGCCTGTCTCCCAAGATTTGTGAGAGTGTTGGGTCATAGAATCATAGAATCATAGAATATCAGGGTTGGAAGGGACCCCAGAAGGTCATCTAGTCCAACCCCCTGCTCGAAGCAGGACCAATTCCCAATCAAATCATCCCAGCCAGGGCTTTGTCAAGCCTGACCTTCAAAACCTCTAAGGAAGGAGATTCTACCACCTCCCTAGGTAACGCATTCCAGTGTTTCACCACCCTCTTAGTGAAAAAGTTTTTCCTAATATCCAATCTAAACCTCCCCCACTGCAACTTGAGACCATTACTCCTCGTTCTGTCATCTGCTACCATTGAGAACAGTCTAGAGCCATCCTCTTTGGAACCCCCTTTCAGGTAGTTGAAAGCAGCTATCAAATCCCCCCTCAATCTTCTCTTCTGCAGACTAAACAATCCCAGCTCCCTCAGCCTCTCTTCATAAGTCATGTGCTCTAGACCCCTAATCATTTTTGTTGCCCTTCGCTGGACTCTCTCCAATTTATCCACATCCTTCTTGTAGTGTGGGGCCCAAAACTGGACACAGTACTCCAGATGAGGCCTCACCAGTGTCGAATAGAGGGGAACGATCACGTCCCTCGATCTGCTCGCTATGCCCCTACTTATACATCCCAAAATGCCATTGGCCTTCTTGGCAACAAGGGCACACTGTTGACTCATATCCAGCTTCTCGTCCACTGTCACCCCTAGGTCCTTTTCCGCAGAACTGCTGCCTAGCCATTCGGTCCCTAGTCTGTAGCGGTGCATTGGATTCTTCCATCCTAAGTGCAGGACCCTGCACTTATCCTTATTGAACCTCATCAGATTTATTTTGGCCCAATCCTCCAATTTGTCTAGGTCCTTCTGTATCCTATCCCTCCCCTCCAGCGTATCTACCACTCCTCCCAGTTTAGTATCATCTGCAAATTTGCTGAGAGTGCAATCCACACCATCCTCCAGATCATTTATGAAGATATTGAACAAAACCGGCCCCAGGACCGACCCCTGGGGCACTCCACTTGACACCGGCTGCCAACTAGACATGGAGCCATTGATCACTACCCGTTGAGCCCGACAATCTAGCCAGCTTTCTACCCACCTTATAGTGCATTCATCCAGCCCATACTTCCTTAACTTGCTGACAAGAATACTGTGGGAGACCGTGTCAAAAGCTTTGCTAAAGTCAAGAAACTATACATCCACTGCTTTCCCTTCATCCACAGAACCAGTAATCTCATCATAAAAGGCGATTAGATTAGTCAGGCATGACCTTCCCTTGGTGAATCCATGCTAACTGTTCCTGATCACTTTCCTCTCATGTAAGTGCTTCAGGATTGATTCTTTGAGGACCTGCTCCATGATTTTTCCAGGGACTGAGGATAGGTTGTAGATCCTTAATAATGTGTTGGAGGGGTTTTAGTTGGGGACTGAAGGTGACGGCTAGTGGCGTTCTGTTATTTTCTTTGTTAGGCCTGTCCTGTAGTAGGTGAGTTCTGGGAACTCTTCTGGCTCTATCAATCTGTTCCTTTACTTCCGCAGGTGGGTATTGTAGTTGTAAGAATGCTTGATAGAGATCTTGTAGGTGTTTGTCTCTGTCTGAGGGGTTGGAGCAAATGCGGTCGTATCGCAGAGCTTGGCTGTAGACGATGGATCGTGTGGTGTGGTCAGGGTGAAAGCTGGAGGCATGTAGGTAGGAATAGCGGTCAGTAGGTTTCCGGTATAGGGTGGTGTTTATGTGACCATCGTTTATTAGCACTGTAGTGTCCAGGAAGTGGATCTCTTGTGTGGACTGGACCAGGCTGAGGTTGATGGTGGGAAGGAAATTGTTGAAATCATGGTGGAATTCCTCAAGGGCTTCTTTTCCATGGGTCCAGATGATGAAGATGTCATCAATATAGCGCAAGTAGAGTAGGGGTGTTAGGGGACGAGAGCTGAGGAAGCGTTGTTCTAAGTCAGCCATAAAAATGTTGGATACTGTGGGGCCATGCGGGTACCCATAGCAGTGCCGCTGATTTGAAGGTATACATTGTCCCCAAATGTAAAATAGTTATGGGTAAGGACAAAGTCACAAAGTTCAGCCACCAGGTTAGCCGTGACATTATCGGGGATAGTGTTCTTGACGGCTTGTAGTCCATCTTTGTGTGGAATGTTGGTATAGAGGGCTTCTACATCCATAGTGGCCAGGATGGTGTTATCAGGAAGATCACCGATGGATTGTAGTTTACTCAGGAAGTCAGTGGTGTCTCGAAGGTAGCTGGGAGTGCTGGTAGCATAGGGCCTGAGGAGGGAGTCTACATAGCCAGACAATCCTGCTGTCAGGGTGCCAATGCCTGAGATGATGGGGCGCCCAGGATTTCCAGGTTTGTGGATCTTGGGTAGTAGATAGAATATCCTAGGTCGGGGTTCCAGGGGTGTGTCTGTGCTGATTTGATCTTGTGCTTTTTCAGGGAGTTTCTTGAGCAAATGCTGTAGTTTCTTTTGGTAACTCTCAGTGGGATCAGAGGGTAATGGCTTGTAGAAAGTGGTGTTGGAGAGCTGCCGAGCAGCCTCTTGTTCATATTCCGACCTATTCATGATGACAACAGCACCTCCTTTGTCAACCTTTTTGATTATGATGTCAGAGTTGTTTCTGAGGCTGTGGATGGCATTGTGTTCTGCATGGCTGAGGTTGTGGGGCAAGTGATGCTGCTTTTCCACAATTTCAGCCCGTGCACATCGGCGGAAGCACTCTATGTAGAAGTCCAGTCTGCTGTCTCGACCTTCAGGAGGAGTCCACCTAGAATCCTTCTTTTTGTAGTGTTGGTAGGGAGGTCTCTGTGGATTAGTATGTTGTTCAGAGGTGTGTTGGAAATATTCCTTGAGTCGGAGACGTCGAAAATAGGATTCTAGGTCACCACAGAACTGTATCATGTTCATGGGGGTGGAGGGGCAGAAGGAGAGGCCCCGAGATAGGACAGCTGCTTCTGCTGGGCTGAGAGTATAGTTGGATAGGTTAACAGTATTGCTGGGTGGGTTGAGGGAACCATTGCTGTGGCCCCTTGTGGCATGTAGTAGTTTAGAAAGTTTAGTGTCCTTTTTCTTTTGTAGAGAAGCAAAGTGTGTGTTGTAAATGGCTTGTCTAGTTTTAGTAAAGTCCAGCCACGAGGAAGTTTGTGTGGAAGGTTGGTTTTTTATGAGAGTATCCATTTTTGAGAGCTCATTCTTTATCTTTCCCTGTTTGCTGTAGAGGATGTTGATCAGGTGGTTCCGCAGTTTCTTTGAGAGCGTGTGGCACAAGCTGTCAGCATAGTCTGTGTGGTATGTAGATTGTAATGGATTTTTTACCTGCAGTCCTTTTGGTACGATGTCCATCTGTTTGCATTTGGAAAGGAAGATGATGTCTGTCTGTATCTGTACAAGTTTTTTCACGCAGTTGATACATTTCCACTCCATACGGCTAAATGCAGTGCCTTGCATAATGACAGGTTTCAGAGTAACAGCCGTGTTAGTCTGTATTCGCAAAAAGAAAAGGAGTACTTGTGGCACCTTAGAGACTAACCAATTTATTTGAGCAATTTATTTGAGCATAAGCTTTCGTGAGCTACAGCTCACTTCATCGGATGCTGTAGCTCACGAAAGCTTATGCTCAAATAAATTGGTTAGTCTCTAAGGTGCCACAAGTACTCCTTTTCTTTTTGTGAATACAGACTAACACGGCTGTTACTCTGAAACATGTAGTGTGTCCTGATTGATGGTATTAGACATTAGCAGTATTCTATCCTGTAGATATACTAAGGTCGATTAGATGCTTATTGAAACACAGAAGATGTATGATGACTTCAGATTGCATTCACTCACCAATGTCCTTCACCTTCAGTAGTCGGCTCCCTGATGACACCTGGGCAGTACTTTCTTTTTAATACTGTATTTTTTTTTCTTTTAAGCGTATCATTTGCTTTCGAGAATAGTAGGCTTTTTATTGGAAATTAGTTTGTACGACCTGTTTGGGATTTGGTTAGCTGAGCTTCTTAAGGGCTTGTCCTGTTTTTTGATTCATGGTAGTAGTATTGTCTATTTGGTCAGAACAGAGAACTGAGAGTCAGGAAACCTGGCTTCATTTCCTAGCTCTGTCACCAGATGCGATCTTGAGTATCTCAGTTTCTCTATTTTGAAAATGAGGACAATATTGACCCACTAGAAATCATTGGAGGAAAGACAGTATATACATGCCAGTTAATAGGTATTCTAATAAGTATAATGCACATGCTTTTTATAATACTTTTATTAAAAATACATATTGTGATTTGAGCTAGAGATTAAAGTTAAGGTAAATTTTCTTTATTTACATGTACATATTAGATATCTGCATATAATATGTAGATATGTGTATTTGAATGTACATGATGTTCTGGTGTGTGTTTGCATGTGTGTGTACAATAATATGTATGATTTATAACATAAACCCTGTGTTAGGATATAGATATTCAGGCCTGTCTGCAAAGGCCTGTACTTTAAGAATTTAGGTGTATTCTTATCACTTGGCTAGTTAGAGGTATAAAAGAAAGAATCAAAATCACTGTCTGCCAGTGTAAGGTCCTTCTCTTACTGTGACAGTCTGAGGCCCTGTTCTTAGGCTAAGGCCTTTGGCTAAGCAACAGAGGCAGCCATAAGCTGGGAAGTGAACAGTCACATCCTCACATTCCAAACTAGTCACATTGAAAGAAGGTGCTATTGGGCTGTTAGGAATACAGTCCTGTCCTGATAGTGCCTATCACCTCCAGAGAAAGGGAAGTGCCTAGAAGATGTAAAAGGAAACTTAGTTTGATAGCATCCTGTCTGGCAAGAACTCACTTATCAATAGCTGGGATGTGAAATCCTCACTTCTGTATTGTCTTGTCATTATAGTTCCCACTTTGCTATTGTTTGTCTGTATAATCTCTGTCTGGTTCTGTGATTGTTCCTGTCTGCTGTATAATTAATTTTGCTGGGTGTAAACTAATTAAGGTGGTGGGATATAATTGAGTACAATAATCATGTTACAATATGTTAGGATTGGTTAGTTAAATTTCAGGAAAATGATTGGTTAAGGTATAGCTAAGCAGAACTCAAGTTTTACTATATAGTCTGCGGTCAGTCAGGAAGTGGGTGTGGGTGTGTGCGGGAGAATGGGAACAGGGAATGGGGGTGGGGAAATTGGAATCATGTTTGGCTAAGGGCAGGAATGGGAACAAGGACACAGGTGTAAGGCTCTGTGGTGTCAGAGCTGGGAAGGGGGACACTAAGGAAGGAAACTGGAATCATGCTTGCTGGAAGTTCACCCCAATAAACATTGAATTGTTTGCACCTTTGGACTTCGGGGATTGTTGCTCTCTGTTCATGCGAGAAGAACCAGGGAAGTAAGTGGGTGAAGGAATAAGCCCCCTAACACCCTGACTTATACAGAAATATATCAAGTGTAGCCTACTGTTTCCAAATGTTCATCATTTTGCAAAATGTTCATCTAACAGGCTGATATTTTCCAGGCCTGCTCTGTTTCCTTAGGTGACTTTTGTTTGAAAGTTTGAGCAAAAACAATTCAGCTGTTTTGAGCAGTTTGAGTGAATTTGAGTGAATACCATACAGTTTTCCTATTATAAAAAACTTGCAAGACTTTTTTGTTTGTTTTGATGGTTCCGACATTGAAATGTTTGAAAATTTCAATTCTTGTTAGCATCTTTTCGTCTGCAAGAGACTGTGGGAATTGCAAATTTCAATTCACCCTGTAAATATTTACCAACAATAACACTTCTTCAGCAACATTTGGAAGAACAATTTACAAGATAAACTACTTGGGGCAGAGTCTCCCTTCTCAGTATATAGGTAAGGTTCCCAGCAAAAGAGGCTCTGATCTCTGATTGGAGTCTATAGACACTACCACAGTATAAATAGTGTGCGGAACATGTGTATCTGGATAATTTAGCTGCATAGTGCACACCTCTTATAAGGTGTACATAATCAGCCAGTTGCTGTGAATGAGCAAAGCTCCATTCAGTAGCGGACAATGGGTGAAATCCTGGTGCACACTGAAGTCCATAAAATTTTTCCATTGACTTCACTGGGACTAAGATTTCAAATAATGGGACTACTGATGTGAATAATGCTACTCGTGCTTAAGAGTTTGCAGGATCCGTGCCTTATTTGGGACAGTTGTGCACTATTCTTGGGTTGTTTTTTTAAAGTACATGCAAAGATGATTCACTGCAAATCAAATGTAAAATTCATGATCCATTGAGTTACTTTCAGATGTGTTATTATAAAGTGGGGCAATGCTATCAAGGCCTGTATTGCAAAGTCCATTAAATTAGCCACTAACAAATGGTAATATTCCCCAAATCAATATTTTTGCAGTATGTACACAATAACAAGCTGCAGCGTTTGAGGTCAAAATGCCAATAGTTTTATGTATATTAAAATAATGGTCTCAGACTCACTTTCATGCTGAAAATGTTCCAGTCAGTGTAGAATTCCATCAGGTAGGAATGTACAGAATCCCAAAGCAAAATGGGAAACCCATACAAATGAAAAATATATCAGTCTCATCGTGCATGGCATTTCTGTTTGATCCACACAAAAAATTATAAGTTCATGTTGAAAATGTGAGCAAAAAAACCAACAAAAAATCAATAGAGTTGTTGTGATTTATAAAGGCGTAGTCCCTTTATTTCATGAATACTTCATCAAGGCAACATTGAAATCATCAGATTATATCTGAGCTTATCCCTCAGTCGTGTGTGATTAATTCATAAATGGATAGATATGCATCATTAATGAAAACCATTCATCATAGGAACAGTACGAGTGCTAAAAACAAACTCCTGGCTGCTCAGAGGTATTGAGGGTAAAGGGCTGGGCAGATGGTTAGCACACAGGACCACTGTGAGGTTGGTAATGAGAAAAGAGGGCTAGAATAAATTGTTCCAACAAATAGTACCAAGCGGAATAAAAACTGCTCAGAAAATGTTGAAGTGACAAGACAAATGACCTCTATGGAGGCAGAGGAAGTCAGCCCCTTAGCTGTTTTCCCTCTGCCTGGTGTCCTGGCAGGCGTTCCAGTGGGACATCCACTCAAATGCATGGAACATGTCAGGGCCTGGTTGGCAGTTTTGCAGTAGTATTAAGCTCTGGGTACAACTTGCCTTTGTCTTGCAGCACTGAAAGAGCCCAAAGCCTTCTGTAAGGAAGAATTGAGCCAGCTCCAGGTCAAACAATAACACAAAAACCAGTGGCACAATAAATATCCACTGATCATGGGCATACAGAGAGTAACACAAAGCACAAGTTAAATTAGAGCCAGGTGAAAAGAGAGGCCTATTCAATACATAGCTCATGCAGAATTTTAGGTAAATTCCATGTAAGCAAGCAGCCTGATATAGCTCATTTCCAAGGTGACATTCATGAGAAAATGAATCATGCGAACTGTGGGAGTTTTCTCAGTTTATAGCTTTAGAAAGGGCACATCACAATGGCCAATAAAACAATGTAGTTCAAAAGTTTTTGATGTTTATAGATGAAAAAAATCACATAAGACTTTTTGATAAGGATTCCAGATGGGTCAGAAGTTAATTTTCTAGCAGTAGCATTCAGTGAGCCAACGTGTTTATCTTCAGAGGAAATTAATCAAGGATTTGAAGGCAGCCTTTCCAGATGTCTCCTTCTCTGCCCCCACCCTGCCCCCCAAAAAACCTAGACAAAAGCTATGCAGGTGCTAATGTCTCCATCTGTGAACTCCTGAGCTGGAGTGAAAAAAGGGTTCTGTATGTTTTGACGTCAGAATGCCAGGCACAAAGGGCTAAAGACACAGGAAGAGAATAAATATGATTAGGAGGAATGAACAGAGCAACAGCATGAAAAGCCCTGTGTATATGGGGGGGGAATGTATATCTGAGTCATCTTGGTCTTTAACAGTTTGTTTGTTGGAGGTGGGGGAGGAGGAGGAGGAGTCAGAGACTGGTGAGCACTGGTTTTCTGAAATATGACCATTTTTCTCACAAAGGTCCTGCTCTTCAAGGATGCTGGGGTGTCCTTTGAATCTAAAGGTGGTGTTTTTAAAATCCCTGGCCCTGTTCTGTAAGTCTTTAAGGAAAAAAGAAGTGGGGGAGGCTAATGCAAAATCCATTGCTTTGATAAAAGCTGTATCTGGCCCACTATTTTAACACAATTTGGGAGGGTTAGCAGAGCTCTTGGGGAGATATGAGCTGCAGACTTCCTGCAAATGTTAGTGACAACACAAATGCCATAAGCAGAGGTTTGAAAGACCTAGAGATGGGCCCCGAAACTTTACCACCCACAACTTTGCAATGGTCAAAATCCAGATCTCCATTGAACCCTAGGAAAAACCCCATTCCAGTCTAACCCCATCCCCTGATTCTTTTTGTTTATGGGATGTCATCAGTTATGACAGAGGAACCAGAACTCTGAAGTTTCCTAATCTGGATAGTTACAAACAAGTTTTTAGTTTAGCAAAAATTTTCTTGTTCACCATGAAAGGATAGCCACAAAGGCAAAATGTTTGGGGGCACTGAAAAAAATCCTGTCAAGTGCAGCTCGCTGTTAGGCTTTTCATGGCACTGAGGTCTTTTCAGTTTCTTATTTAGTAACCACCATTGATTATTTTCTCACATGACCCAAATCAGCCAACCCCACACAGTAACAGAGAAGACAAACAGAGCAGTTAAACACGTGAGGCTGGCCTGGTTCAGCTGCCTCAAGCTTGTGGGGCTCTGGCTGTGGGCCTATAAAATTGTGTTTGGGGCTTAAGCTGCAGCCCAAGGTCTAGGAATTGGCAAGGGGGAAAGAGCCCCGTACTTGGGGATCCAGCTCAAGCCCGAACGTCTACACTGCAATTTTATAGGCTTGCAGCCTGAGCACCACAAACCCAAGTCAGTTGCCATGAGCCAGCTGTGGGTGTTTAATTGCTGTGAAGACATACCCTAAGGATCTCTCAAAGGCTAAAAATGTTCCCACAGTAGATGTCCACATAATAAATGAATCAGTCCTCCCCTTCCCCTCATTTTTGACAGAAGGCCACTGAGTCTGCATTCTTTTCTAAAGGTATCTCTACACTGTAGCTGGGAACATGCTTCCCAGCTCAGTTAGACAGACACACACACTAACTGTGCTTAAGTGTTCTAAAAATAGCCACGTAGCCAGGGCTAGCACGGGTGGTGGCTTGGATTAGCCATGCAAGTACAAACCTGTCCAACCCCCTGATACATATTTAGATGGCTAGTCCAAGGCTTGTCTCAGGCTACACTCAGGGGTGCTGGAACAATTTTTATAGTGATCATGGGAAACCATGTATTTGGTGTTTTGTTATTACTACTGCAAGCCAAGGGGTGTGGCAGCACGCCCAGCACCCCTCGTTCCAGCACCACGGGCTACGCTGCTGCTATTCATGGGCTAAGTGAGTAGAGCTAGTGCATGTCTGTCTACCCATTCTGGGAAGCACTTTCCCAGCTGCAGTGTAGATGTGTACCGTAAGCCAGTGGAATTCTCTCTATGAGAAAATTGACCATGTGACTATGGAAGAGTGGATATAAAAATGTGAAAGATGACAGGAAGCAGCATGGGCTAGTGGACTGAGCGGGGGACTGGAAGAAAGAAATGCCTAAGTTCTATTTCTTGCTATGCCTATGACTCACTGTCATCATGCAAGTCATTTAGGCCAAAATTTTCAAATGTGAGTGTGTAAAGTTAGACACCTAGCTCCTATATTTAGGCACAAGTGGCTTTATTTTTAAGAGATACTGAGCAACTACAGCTCCCATTGGATTTAGTGGGATGTCTCAGTGCTGAGCATTTCTGAAATGGGAGCCACTTTTATTTAGGTGTTTAAACAGGGGCTTACATCCTGGGCTTTGCATGCCCAAATATGGTAAGTTGGACCTAAGCATCCTGTGTCAGTTCCACTTTCTGGCCTGTTTATCTGCATGTTGTCTTGGTGTGTTTAAAGGGTTCATAGGGCTGCTAAAATGCATATACGCACATGTGAGCCATCTTGACCAGGCTGAGCCTTTGTTCCCCTCTAGCGGATGGCCCACACGTAGAGACTGATGTGTCTGCTACAGTTTACAAGCTAAAGGAGCTGATCCCTTTGATGCTTTTAGATACAAAGGTCCAAGGTTCAATTCCCTGCAGACAACCAAGTCAGTGGTGTTGCTACAAATACATATGTGAGCCAAATGAGGCTCTGATCCTGCAGTGAGCTCTATGCAGGTGGATCCATGCACTTGTCACTTCATTAGGGCTATGTGCAGGTAAAGGTACTCATCTGCCTGTACAGATCTCATTGCAGGATTGGGATGTAAGTTATTTCTGCACCAGCTAGACAATACAGAGCCACTTCCTTGTAACATCTATAGCTTTGCACAACTGCCAAGGACATGTTCTGAAACTGTTCAGAACAGTCATCAATGGTCAACTCACTGCACAAACAAGCGCTTACGTTTTTGTTTTGTTTTCTTTAATTGACTGCAGAAATACTCTGTGTATAAACATTGATGGGCAAAGTACAAAAGCACCTTTAAACAGACACAAAGGAAAGGAGTACTTCTGGCACCTTTGAGACTAACAAATTTATTTGAGCATCAGCTTTCGTGAGCTACAGCTCACTTCATCGGATGCATGCAATGCATCCGATGAAGTGAGCTGTAGCTCACAAAAGCTGATGCTCAAATAAATTTGTTAGTCTCGAAGGTGCCACAAGTCCTCCTTTTCTTTTTTGCGGATACAGACTAATACGGCTGCTACTCTGAAACCTTTAAACAGACAGATTGTCCTATTTCATGTCATCCTTTTGTGTGCCGCTGCATGGCTGTGTACTCTCATTTGCTTCACCTATCAGATACCAAAGATCCATGTTAGTTTTTTCATTAGTAAAATCCATTTTAAGGTCTCCAGGAGGTAAATTATTTTTAAAATTAGTTTTTATTTTATTAGTCGGGTTGCATAGTGTCAAAACTATGCTGGAGTCAGTGGCACTTCACTGAGCTTATTAATATTGATATAATCACTCTCTGCCTCAATGCAGTATGACCCTGTTAACCTTCTGAGATAGTTTTTTTTTTTAAAGACAATAGCAATTTTTTTAACTAAATTACTCTAAAATAGATTTGGGGGCTTTTTAAAATTCCTGATGGTTTTATGCCAATGAGAAATAGGCCATAAGCTGCAACTTTCAGACTGTTTACCAGCCAGGGATAGGAGGATGCATATTACTCTAGATGATTATCAAAACTTACATCATGCTGATGTGAAGATCCTTCCAGATGCATTGGCCATTGCTCTGGCCTGCATTACTGTCAGAATGGAGGAAAGAAGAGAGTAAATATGGGCAGTGAAGACATGTTCAAAGCAACCCTGGCTATTTTGGACTAGGGAGAGAGAGCTGAAGACTTGGGATAAATTTTTTTAAAGAATCTAACTATTTTAGGAGTCTGTATCTAATTAGGTCCTTCTAAAAAATGTACTCCAGTCTCATGTCAACCTGCTTATAGACCTGTAAGTTGTTCGCATTCCAAGTTGATGTGTGGCATAAAATATCTAAAGAGAGTGCAAGGGGGAGAGAGATTTATATTATTACTGTTCAATAGTACTAGTTTTCTGTTGCAAATCTGCCACTTTCCTGCTGCCTGTAGAACCAGATTGATGAAGGAGGTGATAATGACAGATAAATCAATTCTCATTCCCACTCTAGACACTGACAAATAAATACATTAGTAAGGTCGTTAATATCATTATCGTAGAAGTGTGATTCCTTCCCCCTTGCTGCAATTTCCGCATTCTTCTGTATCAGTCCCCAAAAAATGCTGGTGTGATGCTCACCTACAGAATTACGGTAACCTTTCTCCAGTCTCAGAATGCTGTGTGAGGTGGGCACCCTCAGGATGAGCAGTATTGGGTGACTTTGGCACACAGATTTATTTTAACGGGGAGGTGTGATGTACTTCCCCAGGGTGCAACCTGTACCTGGGGTACCGCTGAGCTCTCTGGCATACCAGTCTGGGACCCCCTCACACTGTGAGGCTGTGATAAGCTGCAATCCTCTCCAGATCTTGCACTTATACACAAGCAGGGACACACCCAGCTGCAGTTACATGAATGCTTGCCCTGGTCAAAAGCCTGGCCAGAATATGTTTATTACCCAGTCCACCCTTCCCTCAGTGTGGAAAGGACAATGCACCAGTCCCTGTTCCTGAGCAGATTTCCCTTTGCACTTCAAACACCACACTGTTTTAGGTAAGAAATATAAAACAGATTTATTAACTACAGAAAGATAGATTTTAAGTGATTAGAAATAATAAGTGTACAGACCAAAGTAGATTACCTAAGAAACAAAACACAATCAAGTTCTATAAACTAGATAGGATTTGAATCAAGTAGTGTCCCATCCTGATAGTACAAGCAGTTTGCAGGTTCACCTTTTGCCTAGGACCATACCCCCAGTTCAGTCTTTGTTCCTAAAGTATTTCCAGATGTTGAGTTGTAGTGGGAGTGAGGCCAGGTGATGATGTCGCTTCCCCCTTTTATAACTTCTGCCATGTGGAGAGAACTTCATTGTCCCAAATAAAAGCCCCCAGCACAGTTAGTGGAAAAGTACAGGCACAAGATGGATTCCAGTAGCACATGATCTAGTCACATGGCCTTGCATGCTTTGAGTCATAACAGGAGCCATAACCCATATTCTGTCTAGAACATTCACAGGAAAGTCCATCAGGTGGGAATAAGCTGCTTTCATGGCCTATTGTGTTTCTTAATGGGCCATTACCTTGAATGGTTCAACCAGTCTACCCAGCACATTCAATGGTTCAATGTGCTGGGTAGACTGGTTGCAAACTACCTTGTGGATGCTACCCCAGGAGCAAACACATTTGAAATACTGGTACATAGTCAATATTCATAACGTCAGATGCAGTGACAGCACATACAATCCAACAGGATACTAATGTTCAAGAGATCAAGACCTTTAGAATGATACCTTACAAGACACACTTGGCATAAAACATATCATAATTATATCACCGTGGTAAATATAGGGGTGCCAGAGAGTTGCTTTGGGGTACAAAATGCCACAGGTGGACTAAATGGAGCAGGTGATCATATGATGATGATAATGGTATATTCAAAATCCTGTGTACTCAATAGCAAGTTGGACCTAAATTCAGCGGCAAGGTCCCTAGATTCTGTGGCAATTCCGTGCGGCAGAGTGAAGAGAGACTGTGACGCTTTGTTTAATATCTAAAAGTGAAGCTATTATTGAATTTAAATAGGAAAATGAATGATACAGTCAGTACAGTGTTACTCATTTTGATTTGGGGAGGTGTGGGATTCAGTTGGGGGAACGGTTGCAATAAGCATATTAACTGAATGTTTCTGCTTAAGTGATTAGAAGTGAACTAGTGAACAGTGTGGACAATTACATCTTTAGGGTTCAGAGGCAAACGGGCTGGTTTACACGTCTTAGAACTGTTGTCTCAGGCTATCTACGGACTCAAGTAGTTACCATTGCATTGCATTTGGTTCACAGTTTCAAACTTGTTTTCAAAAACATGAGGGCTAGAAACGTAATTGTTATATAAAAACTGAGAGCCTGGAACACAATTGTGTCTGGAGGAGTGGATTCTATAGCAAATGCTGCAGCCAGGGTGTTCTGAAATACACCTCCCCCTGGATGATTTGCTACACCAATCCGTTAGGCACAACTCTGGTACATGATGTTCGAAGGTTCACTTACATGAGACTGTGTCTCATGACATCCTCAAATATTGTTATCTTGTCCCCTATTCACAGAACATTATTTATCTTCATTTATCTGATGTATTTTATGATCTTCAGGTAGACTATCAGAAATTTAGCTGTAACTGCTGTCAGAGCATTAGCCTTCTTACTCAATTTCAGTGTATAGTCAGTAGGTATATAGTTCTCTTTCAAGTCACTTGTCTCTGAACAAATCTGGGTGTTGTGTTTGATACAATAATGGGCTTTCCCCATACCAGTAAAAGCATTGAACCATATTCTGCCTTTTAATATGCACACACAACTCCCACTGAAGTCAAAGGAGGTTGTGTGCATGTATCTGAAGGCAGAATTTATTTTGAAAAGTTTTTGAATAACTTTTTTCTCTGCATTGATAGTTTCATTGTGAATAGTATGTCAATCCCAGTGAAACTAGTAACGGTTCTTTGGCTTTGTCTTCAAATTTGAATCATATTCTGAAGAAAATGCAAATTCAATATTCATATTCTGAATATTCAGGGTGTATTCACATACAGAGCTGAATACAGAACAGAGACCTAATTATTTACATTCAGAACATTCAAGGTAATAAACAAATTATATGTTATATAAATCTATTTGTTGCTCAAATTTGAAAAAAAATTATTTTGCTCAAATAAATAATTACAAAAGCTCATTCTTAAAGTCTAAGAGCTTGATTCACCTCTGATGCTGGAATTAGCTGTTTGATACTAGAATGACTCCACTGACCTCAACAGAATTACACCTACATGAAACTGGAATAACACAGGATTGAATCAGGCATGGACTTTGTAGGCACAGATCCGATTGAGTTAGATCTCTGAGATTTCATCAAGATATTTTGGGCTCTTGAATTTCTGTTCTTCAGATATTAATTTTTAATTATTTAAAAATAATTTACATAGTACAGTAGGTGAATAAAAGATTTCTCTTTCACTGTTCTTTTTCTTTACATTTAGTAGGAAGTGTCAGCTCCCAGAGTGCAAGGTTAGATACTCTTACACCTTACGTCACAAGTAGCCCATTGACATCAAGGTGCCCCTCAATGTGAGTAAGGAGATTAGAATCCGGCCCAAAGAATGTTAGCTGTACTTAACTGCTAATTTCCCCACCCCTCCACCAACACCCATGCAAATGCCAGATACCATTCAATGTGTCCTGTAATGGTATTTAAATTAGTAATAAAAGCAAACCACAGGAAGTTTGAATCAGATCCACTTGATGTGCGTGTACTCTTTGGAGTGCTACCGAAAAACCATATGCTTAACATGATCATGTACTTGAAGACTGTGTAAATGGCATATGAACAAGAGAACAGAGTTAAAGTATCAGATTAGCCCTTAACTTTGACATTTCCAGATTCCTGAGTGCTCATTTTACAACTTTAATGTTCTTTTAATGTAAGGTTTTATATGAAATATTAAGTAACGTAAAAGAATAAACTGTTAAGTGTTCATAAGAGAATAAACAACATATGAACCACTATTTAAAATTTATTGGCTTCCCATGTTCTTTTGGGCAAAATTATCATATTGTGCTGATGAAGGAAATTAAAACGAAATAAAGACTGACATTTAGTAAATATGAATTAATATCTGAAGTTAGCAATTGTGATGCCACATGGATTTTTTTTCCAGGTGTTTTTCTGTACAGCCTCCATGTAAGAAAAAGTATTCTTTACTCTCAGTGATGCTCAGTTCAGCTGGGGAAGATGTTATGTGAAGGAAGAGTTTCTGTATGGTTACCAATGTGCCCCACTGGAGTGACTATCTGGAATAAAAGACTCTTGTGGGTTTTCTTAAATATCATGTGCGTGAGCCACTGGTGCAAAGTGGCTGGAAATTTCTCTTAACCAACTATCTCAGGGTTCCTTCAATATAGGAGATTTTTTTGCAGCACATATAACCAGTACACACTGGCTGTACAGCTCATCCTGACCCCAGGAAAATGGTTCAGTCATTCCCACGCGCAAGGCTACTGAAAACCAGATAGTTCTTCCAAAGTTATGCTTTATTTTTCCTGTTGTTTCTTGATACAACTCTAATACTTTTGTGCCAGACTTGAAATATGGTTGCAGAATGGTCCTTAGGTAAGAGAGAAACCTTTTTCTATCCCTATTAAAACCTACCTAGAATAGATTTACTTAGAAGCATCTGAAAACCTCCATATGCACATGCTCTTTAGAACTTGTGAGAGGCTTGCTAGTTAAAAAACTCTGAATAGTTCATCTGCACTGAGCATGAAGCAGACCGAGGCATGAAAATTTTCAGCCCACATGGTTAAAGTTTGGCAAAGTTATAAGCATCTGAAAACTGGGGCTTATGATGGGAAGTGTTAGGCAGCCTTAAGTATAGGTGTCATTACCAGTTCTGCCTGTTATAAAAACAAAAAGTTTGTAAACTATTGTACACCATTTTAAAAAAATCTATTATTTTTCTTAAACTGCTCCCACCTATACCTCTGCCTTCATTTTCTATATCCTTGCTTTTCTGATTTAAATAAATAAAAACATTAAACTGTCTCTGGCTGTTTTATGCCTCAGAATCAAGCAGAACAGTGGAAATGGAACAGAGAGAGCTGTTCACATCCAAGACATTGTATTACAGCCAGAGCAGGTAGGAAGTGGCTGAAAGTTTGTGTCATGTTATGGTTTCTTGATGTGTTACGTAAAAAAGCCCAAGTTACCTTAGTCTAGTGTAGAAAATTGGTGTCTGGATCTCTTGCAGGAGTTGGGCGGTTTCTAGTTCTGTGACTGGTAAATTTCATAAGCACTATAACAAATTTAGGTTCCACAGAATAGATGCTAGTATGCTGCACCATTTATAATTTTGGCTGATGCAAGAAGCACATGCTTGGTCAGCAGCTCTCTGCTGGAAGCATCTGGGATGTTGCACTTAAACTCCTTCTCTGAACTTACTTTCATACCAGAATTAGGGCAGTGATTTTTGTCACAAAGATTTCAGTTAAAAACCCAGGCCTGTTACAAGGTGCCTTCAGTATGAAGGGGATGAGCGGAGGAAGTGTGCAGAAGCCTGGTGTTCGATGCCTTTCTCTTACAGTAACCCCTGAAGAAGGAAGCAATCATTGTTAAAACAGAGAGCTTCTTTTTCTGTTCAACAAGAACTTCACTTCTCCAAGAACCCTTCTAAAGAGTGCTTATTTTGAAGGCTCTTATTTATTTTGTGTCTTTGTAATTCAACATGATGGGAGGGAGAGAGGGCAGATCCCAGCCCCAGTTCAATCAGTCAGAGTTTGGCAATGGGCTTCAGTGTAATCAAAGGATCCAAATCCCGATCCCTGCCCCCAGCCCTTTCTCCCTAGATTGTGGAGTGGCTGCACAGGCGCAACTAAAGCCCAATGACTGGAGTAGTCTCTGTTGGCTTTTGTATGCCCTCTCATATGATTAGGGTGGCAAGATGAGTAGTGTAGCAAGATTTGGGGAGGGATAGCTCAGTGGTTTGAGCATTGGCCTGCTAAACCCAGGGATGTAAGTTCAATCCTTGAGGGGGCTATTTCGGGATGTGGGGCAAAAATTGGAGATTGGTCCTGCTTTGAGCAGGGGGTTGGACTAGATGACCTCCTGAGGTCCTTTCCAACCCTGATATTCTATGACTTTCAAAGTGAAAACTAGGACTCCCCTGCTATCAGGACACAGAAGAGTAGGTAAAAGATGGTTTTGGTGATCATCAACAAGGTGCACCTAGGATGATATGGTCCACTTCTTCCATTTCTCAGACAAGTAATACCCCCTCTTCCCATGCCATCCTGCATGTTTGCTTTTACCCGTGAGCACTGTCGGATAAGCACATGCAAGGTGGCACAGGGTCCCCTGGATGGTAGAAGCAAGGTGTCTAGGATGAGGTAGTTCTTGAGATACACATGCACTCAACCTGCCTGTCATCAGTTTTACTGGTTCAGCTGGACGGCAGATCCTTAAAGTAGACATTCTGCAGTGTCGTGATAAAACAAAACAGTTATTTTGTGAAAACAACAAAGGACCCTCACATAAACCCTGAATATACAGACATTCATGTTTTTCAGAGATCATAGGATGGATAGGAAGATCTGCATGGCCCATCCCGTGCACTTTGTTCCCCCCTGAAGCCCTACTCAATAGTCAGTTCAGAGTTTTAATCTGAACAACCTTATAGTATGGTCTATCTCACACTCTGCAGTGGGCTAGCATTTGGTGTGACTGAATGAAATGTTCAATGCCAATTTATGCTCCTAGTCACTGCAGTGTAAATCCAGAGTAGCTCCACAGATTAATCCCTAGATTAAGTATGATATCATGGGATGTACCATGACATCAGCTCCATCTGTACTCACACCTTCTTCCCAATGCAAATATGCTCTTGAGAGCACATCTGCTACTTTTTAAACCCTTTCATGGCCTATAATCCATATTGTAGCTGGTATTAGTGGAGTGTTAACAAGCTATCTCTGTATACTTGGTGGAGCACTGCTTATCAGAAGGTTTCCAAAAAATAGCCCCAAGCAAATTCACTGCTGGAATAAATGGATGCAGAATGAGTGAAAGTTTACACCAGTAGTGAATTTGGTCCTGATCGCTTATTTTATGAAATCTGTATCCAGTGGCAGGAAAACCTTTCTTTTATGTCAACGCACTTAAAAACCCAAGTATTTTTATCAGCACTTTCTGTTCATAATGTGTCATTTCATGCACTGTCATCCTGATAAACTCTTGTTCTGACCCTAACAATTGTCACTGTGATGTAATTATGGTTGATGTATTTGTTATAAAATTTCCTCAGCGTGTTATCATTCCGAGAAACCTTTGCAAATCTGTCTTGCAAGTGGCAAAGTAATTTCAAAAGATGGTTGTGATAGTGGTGTCATCTAATTTCAACCTTTCCTTTGTCAAAATGTGACTAAAATGTTGAATCTCCATTTTCCCTTCAGTCTCCTGTAGCAGAGTGTGTGGTAGCTCCCCTGCACTAAAATGTAACTAATGTAGCATTCTTAGCTTTCAAAGTTCTTCTATACCATGATATATTTCAAACCTTGAACTTATTAATGAAATGGGATCTGGTGAACCTGAATCTCCTCTATGGTGTCTTTAACAGTCTAGTGATTCAAGTTTTTTTTCATCCAGATGACATTGCCAAACTCCACTTCTAGCATCTAACAATATTAATAATTCTCCATTTGCTTATTGGTTATTTCTTCAGCAATAGGTAGTTAAAAATGCTCATGCCTTATTATTCTAGTTATATTTCTATAGTCTAGACAAATTCTTACTTTACTCCTTCCAGATTTATCTCATTACTATTGTGTTTACTCAGGTTACAGCTTATTGCACTTTTGCTATCACTTGCAATTCTCCTGCACAGTTAGTGCCTTTTCACTTTGCCTTGTAATGCCAGAATTACCTTCCGCAGTGGTTGCTCTCCTAATATAATATTTGAGTTCATTTTTATGGTGTGTTTTCCTGGAAAACACCCAAACCTTCAAATACAGTCTGGTATTCTGTAAACATGTCAGCATTCACTGCTTCCCGCTTTAAAATATTGACACTACATTTATGTTTGTTACTATTGGCAAACCCAGAACTGTTCATGAGTCAGACTCAACAATATGAAACTCAGTATTCTCTTCTATTCTTTCCTTATACAAAACACAGTTTAAGTTAAATTGCCCAGATATTTGTACTTATTATCCTAAATGAGGGCTCAAGCCTAAGAAGGGTTGAGCAGCAGTAACTCTTGTTGATGTCAACATTTTGCTCTTCCTTTGAAGCCTCACACATCAGCATGTCTGTAACAACACTGCTGTGTCTTAGGGAAAGTGCCTTGTCATGCTATAGCTCATTGAGAGAAATAATTGTATTTGCTACAGTTCCAGTCATATTGTTCAAACGATGGCAGACTATTGTCTTAGAGGATGGTTTTACTCACCAGCAGCTGAATTGTTATGCCACCTTTTCATGTTCCAGTTTGCTTGCTTTTCACTGAATTGGAATATACAACTTCCTACCCTTATTTACTCTGTATTTGTCCTTCTCATAGGTTTGGGGCATCCTTTGTGTAATGAGTAATGGAGCTAAGTTATAGGATGTTTGTTCTTTCTGCTTGTTGATCATAAAATTAGTTCAAGACTGTCTGTGTATATGTGCGGTCTCACTCTGCTATATTTCCCCAAGAAAGCCTTTTGTTGCACAGAATGTGCAGTTCCTTCTGTTCACGTGGTTACTCTTTCATTTTTGCATCCTCTGCAAATATCAAGGGCACGTTGGATCCCATTTCTCTTCATAATCTGGCATGCACTGGGTCTGATATAACTCCATATATCATAAAACGATTCACAAAACCTCCAAACTCCACATGACTTGGTAGCCAGTTTCAATGAGTTACAAATACATCAATAGGTGTACCATTTTTCTGATTTCTTGTGTGAGAAAAATCCTTTGTGTCTGTGCTATGCAGCGTTCTCTCTTTGTGCACAGTGTGCATCTAATTTATCCATGAGCAACATTACTTTTTAAAATCTGCTTCTCTATCAAACTCAAAACATCTTGAGCTCTAATTCTGCCACATGGAGAAATAATGCCCTTTACTTGCTAGCTGATGCTTTCCTGAAAACCTTACTTCTATTTTCTAATATTTTCTGTAGCATTTCATTCAGAGCTTGACTTTCCTGAAGGTTTGGTTGGACCATTTTTGTTTTAATCCTCTTCTACAATCATATAATTGCTGCTAGTTTCTATTGTAAAAGAAAGACAACACTGTAGATTTTTTTGTTTAATATATTTTGTCAGGAAAACTCCAGGAACACAACCTGTGCTGTCTGCATATGGAGAGAAGCAGTCCATGTACTCACTAGCCCAGTCGACTGTTCGTGATAAAGTTTTAATCTTACTTCCAACTTTAAAGTTCTGTCCCTGCAGCTCTTTAATCACATGTGCAGAAGCTATCAATAAACAGCTACTTGGATGGCTCATGTTTAAAATATTGCTCTTGATACACATACGTTGTGTCTTTTTCTAATGCATAGGGCCAGACAATGATAGATTTGGTTATATTCTTCCTGTATTGCATAAGTGCCAGGCAATGACTGATTCACATTGGCAGCATTCATAGCATTGCAACTGCCAGTCTCTACTGCATTCCTACTCTTGTATGTCAAAACCAAAAGCCACACTTTATGGACCCAAAATGCCTGAACAACAGAAGAAAGTAAGATATTGCATTTCCAGCCTCATCTGGCTTCAGAAACTGCACATTATGTTACAGTAGGTTTGGCTACTTCTATCTCATGTAAATGTATGGGATACAGATTGGCTTGTTGCTTCACGCTAGCTGGGGGAAGGATGGTGTCATATCTGCTTTGGGGGGGAACAAGCAAATAACAAACAACCAAACAAAAACAATGATGTGAGACATCCAGTCTGACCATTATGATGTGCCAGACTAAATTTTACTATTGTCTTGATAAAAAGGGGCAGTCTTTTTGTATCATTCATGTAACGTTTTACCAGTGAATTTCTGTTAACATCCTATTCATTGAGCTACTCAGCGGAATGAAGTAATACAAGTATGGGACTTTGTGACATGAAATTTCAGTATATTTAAGTGCTTTAAAAGTCCTATGCAGTATATCACCAGTAAACTGCTGTATACCAAATGTGCCACTATTCAACTTCCCTTATATTTTATTAATCATTTTACTTTCAGTAAACCTATAAATGTTTCATTGTAGCTGAAATATACATTCATTATACAATAAATGATTAAAGCACTGTAATGGTTTTTTTCCGTAAGCATAATTTATGATTTGCCTTGGCAAGCTAATACCTGAAAACTATTTGCTTCTTTTGCTGAAACAGCATATCAGGACAAAAAACAGCACTATATGTGTTCGGGAGTGCAAGTGCTAAGTATTTAAAATGTTAAATTATAGCTTGAAGTACACTAAGGATAGTTTGATAAAATAGGCTGTATTGGACATTTAAAAAAATTGATTGAAATAGCACCACTCAAATGTTGCTGCAATAGCAGGTGTCATGGGCTGAGCAGTGGCTTTCCAGAACAAGCTAAGGGAGTACAGTTTAAAATCCCAGAGGAGCAAGTGACAGACTACAACTATAGCTGGCACTAATTGACACCCTCTTTGGCAGTCACAGCACGATTTTATATATCTGAAGACTTAAATACCCTTTCACCCTCATATAACGGTTCCTTCAGGTCATGGTTGAAACATGCTGTCAAAGTGACACCAAAGTGACGCTCTGTCTTTCCTACACAGGATCTAAGTCTGCCAGTCTGTGTCAGTCTGGCAACTTTGGCCAGCACTAATGTCACTTTATATATGAGACACATGAAAGCGGTCTTGGGAAATCTGGAATGCTCTGACAATGTGAAGGATGGAGCCCTGAGGCAGCAGAAATGCTATACAGCCTTCTGTGCCTTCAGATCTTTGTGGTGGATCCTGCCGAGATACTCAGTAACAACGTGGCCACATTAATTACTTAGATTGTAAACTCTTTGGGGCCAGGACTGTCTTTTTGTCTGTATTGGTACAGCATCTAGCACAGTGGAGTCCTGGTCTATGACTGGGGCTCCCAGGCACCACTACATAACTAATATAAAAATAAATAGTTTTTATACCAGACATGTCCATGGAGTCATCTTGGGACAAAGCACTGTTTTGCTAATAGAGACTCAAAAGTCTGTCTTTAAGTTTTGGTTTTTAAAGGGAGGGGAAATCACTGCAGAAAAGAAGCTGGAGAAAATCCTTACGCGCTACACAGTTTGGCTTCTGGATTTTTTTCTATTTTGTCCAGGTTCCCATACCACCCTCACCATAACATCTGAGTGTCTTCCTGAAGTGCATTAACCAATGTGACTAATGTCCATCATACGTAGTTTAGTCTTTCTCTCATCCTCTTCCCATGGGGAGAAATGTGTTTTGATTGGGTAGGATTTGGGGTGACTGTTAAAAATGTGCACACTGCTATGTGCTTATGTTGGAGAAGTCCGGTCAAAGAGTGGAGCTGGAGTGTAAGGTGTGAAGCTTGCGATTGTTTCAGTTTCTGCGGGAGTTCGTTCCACTGTCTCAGGCTGGATTCAGGTACCCATCTGCCAAGCTGCTCTAACCATTTAAAAAGGAAAGATTATAAAAGGAAAATAAGTCATACCAAATAGCTTCTGAGATCAAAAGAAAGCTCTATATGAGACATCTTTTCCAAGTTTTGTTATATTAAAATATTGTTTTCACTTTAAGAATTAATATAATTCCTATATTTAGAACTTCTATCTGCAGTATTTCCCATCACGTATGGTTCTGAAGTGTGGGTGAAATTGATCCCTTTGCTTATTGTCTTAAGTGAGGTGTTAGTGGTTGCATAGACTTTATGCTGGGGTGAATTTTAACCAGTGAGCAAAAGGGTACTTGTCTCACTCTAACTTGGGTAGGGCCACTCTTGTGACACAGCATAAGAAATTGAGATTGGCAAGGACCACATGAATTAATCTTCGAGCTAGACATGAAATTAAGTAACAACAACAAAAAAGGTAATAAACTACCTTCACAGCTCTTACTGAGGTCAGTGGGAGTTATAAAAAAGTACGAAGAGCAACGTTACAATGACCACTTTATTTATAATCAAAAGAAAGTGTGTGTCTTCAAACAAATATTGGGCCCAATCCCACTCCCATTGAAGTCAATGGCAGTTTTGCCTCCAGGACACCCATTGTATTTAGGCAATCCCTACATTTCCCCAAAATAGGGTATAGCTTTAAAACTAGGTTCAAAGGTTTGCATTAGAGCGTGCAGCTTTTTTTCAAAAAGTGCAATCTCCTCACCAGACAAGACATACTATCTAATAGGCCATATTCTTTTCTCTTGATGTCAATGCTTTTGTACCACCAAAACTGAGGAAAATCTGAAGTGTAACTGAGTACGGAATTTGGCCCATTGTGACTAACATAGGAAGCTACAAAATGATGCTTTGAGATGTGCAGGATTAGCTGTAGAGCATGTATTCAGCAAAATAAATAAATAGTTTTAATATCTCTATGGTATTTGTCCAACCATTCTTTCTTTGTCTATAAAAATAAAATGTACAAAGTCTTAACATTGTTTTTCAGTGTGACAAGGGAAGATAAAGTAAATGATGTTATCAGCACTCTACACATTCATTTTCTCATGATTTACACGTTAAAAAAAGTCTCACTCGCTCTCTGCTATTTATATAGCATCAAACACCCTAGTATAGGAGTGATCACTTGATGATGACCTGTTCTGTCCATTCCCTCTGGGGCACTTGGCATTGGCCACTGTCAGATGACAGGATACTGGGCTAGATGGACCTTTGGTCTGACCCAATATGGCTGTTCTTATGTATGTTCTTATGCTGAAATATAGTAAAATAAGAGACGCCCAGGATGGCCGTATCCTTTGTCCTCGTGGAATGCCTCCCCTTTATGTGGGAGGAATCTGGACAGGGCTGGATCTGTCTGGTTTAAAGCTGCTTTGCGTCCCAGAATGGTGCAAAGTCGCTGGCATAAGCTCAAGAATCAGGCCCGCACTATATGTGGTTACCTCCAACTTCTAGTAAAGACTCAGAAATCTCAGAATTTACATTTTAAGTTACTGCTGCCAAACCATTTCAGATTGTGTGTGTTGGTTTTAGCACTTTCATGGGGGAACTGATTAATTTCACCCTTCAGTCCTAAACAATTGCCTAAAAATCAGTTGCTAAAGTGCCTTCTCTTAAAAAAAACAAACCTGCTTGCTGTTTGGAAGCCTACTACGAAAATAGGAATCAGGCTTATTACACTGAAAATAACTCGTTCTGCTGCAGTATTTAACTACTGTCAAGATCTTTGTGGATAGTGAAACTTCAAAATGGCTCATTTTATGATGTTAAGTGGGAAAAAAAGTCAGAAGTACCAAATATGGTTGGCAGGTTAAAACATTTTTTAAGTAATACTTTTAAAAATGAAAAGGGCGCTTCTTATGGTTAGATAAGGAATTTGTCTGAGGTCTATTTCAGTACCTAAAGTCATGTGGTGATGGGGTGCGAGCCTGTTCCCAATGAAGTCAGTAGAAATGCTGCCTTTGACTTCAGGGTGGATTGGGCCTTTAATTGCCTTTCAGTAGGGGTACATAGACAAGTGATTCCCAAACTGTGGTCTGTGGACTACCCATAGGCAGCCGATAGTCTGCAGAGAGTTGGCTAGTGGTCACATGGTGCTTCCTCTCCTCCTAATTTCCAGCAGCGAAACTGCATTAACAGTAGCTGACAATGCATTAAATACTTCATTAGTATTCCTTTTCCATGTAATCAATTGCTTACGTTCGTTCATGGATGCCATTCAATTGCCAGTGGGAGGGAAGGTCCAACCACAAGGCAATCTTTCTATTAAGATGTAGAACACAGTCTAAAATAGTTCCAGAACCTCCGCCATTGACTAAGCTGTTGAGTGAACAGTCATGTTACTATTGGGAAGCAGTGTTGCCTAGTGGATAGAGCACTGGACTGGTTCTATTCCTGGCTCTGCCACTAGCCCAGTTTGTGACCTTGGGCAAGTCACTTTAATCTGTTAGTGCCTCCGTTTCCCCAACTGTAAAATGGGGATAATGCTGACGTCTTTTGCAAAGTGCTTTGAGATCTACTGATGAAAAGTGCTAAATAAGAAGTAGGTATTTATTGATTTGCTAGCAGTAGCTGGGGCCAAATGAAAGTGTGTGCACTCTCACGACTAGATGTGTTCTAATAACTGTTTTGCTTTGGTTTTTTGGTTCATTGGCCAAATTAAAAAAGAAAAGCATTTCAAGTTCAACAATAGGTTTAACCTTTTTTTAAAAAAACTAAAACCCAAAAGTTGACTTGAATTGAAAAATTGAACCATTTCATTTAAAAAGTGTTGACATATAGTATTTTGATATTGTTTTCAGCAATTTTCCAGCCAAAACAATTGGGTGAAGTTGCCTGGAGTTTGCAAAATGTTTTCATTGACCTTAATCTGCATTTTAAAAAAAGTTTCACCTGAAAAATATCACCCACTTGTACCACACTAATATTGTAGCATGCAGCTTTTTAATCACTACTTTAATTAGTCTGGTTTTGTCTGCTGAAGAAATAACCCATAGTCAGAGAACTTTTGATCTCTGTTCTGCTTGGAACTTCTTCATTTGAACAAATATTGAGGGCCTAATTCTGCTTTCATTTGCATCAGTGTAATCCCAGAGTAATGCCAGTGGCTCTAGGGAAGTAACTCTGCATTTTATGTTAGTGTAGCTGAGAGAATAATGTAGTCCTCAGTATTTTGTTAAGGAAATCCAAGCAGGTGCTTTGTAATTATTCCCAATACAAATAGTTGTCTAAACCTTGTGCAGACTTTTAACAGGTTTCATTTTCCTTAATCTGCCTTGTTAGAGGCCTAGGACTATAGCATAATGTGTTCCATATGTTTTTACATCATCTTGACCCAACTGAGAAGGGCATCGTACTGGTTTTTATTTCCTTTGCAAAAGTCAGAGCACTGCAGCAAAACCAATTCTTGTACAAAATTTGTTGCTTCACCCTACGCTTTATAACAAAAAATTGGCCAGTTTGGCTGGTGTGCAGAGGTCTGACGTAGGAGTACATTTTGGCACCATGCTATCCCACCACACATTTTATCTTTCTGAACATTGTCTGTATTTTCCTTTCTGCATGGCAGCAGGGAACCCATTAGAATTTGCAGCGAAAGCCTGCTCCATGGAACAAGTGGGCTCAAGGAAGCAAAAACCCCAGCCTCTGGAAGGCTATCCTGGGAGGGATGCTGCAGTATCAGGTGGTTGATGCTCAGACAATGGTCCACAGTTGGAGCCAAAGATACCCCCCATTCCTCCCATGGAATGGGGGCTGTATCAGGAAAACTGGTAGAAAAAGCAGAAAAAGATCTCCCTCTTCTCCTTCCCTCTGCAATGGAAGACATAGCAGACTCACCCTTGAATGTACATGGAGCAGGGAGATACAGATGGAAAGCAGCACCATACAGATGATGCACACACAAGAGAAAGCAAAGGCACAGAAATCAATGATTGACATGTGGAGATAGGAGAAATAGAGAGTAGAGAATAAAGAAATGGAAAGCAGACATAAGAAAATGGACACAACTTTAAGCGTGGCACTTTTCGGCACCTTTTCTGGCAGAAGAGGGGGAGCTGAAAGGGGAAGGAATGGCCAGCTGGGATCCTAGAAAGGCACATTATAATGGGTTGAAGGTGTCTCAAGAGGAGGAGGAGTGGTCCTGGCAGTGGTAGCCTTCTAGGACTTTTACTTTTCCACTTCAAGCAACCAAAGGGAAATATAATTCTTCTGCTCTGAAAGCTCCTTAAAATGGTATTTTTAAGATTAATTTGTTTGAATGCCAGCTTTTCAAGTAATTGAGCATGTGTCATAAGGGGAAGCACTCCAAGAAAGTTCATGACATCCATTACATGCAGTGCATAGCCCATGCACATACCTGATTAGACAACTTCTGACCACAGAAGGAAGCATTAAAAAGCTGCCCAACTGAATGAGATGCTTTATTATGCCAACTTCAACCTGCTGTTCCTATCAGCCCTAATTATAGCCAACTAATTCCATTAGCTTCTTAAACACATTTCAAGATACAGTACTTACAAGAACCTACTACCCTATAACAGAGTTATATTTTCTATGTCAACCCTCTTGTTCTATCCAGCAAAGCACACAAAGCATTTGCAATTAATGTTCATATGGAAACTTAGGGTTTGTGTCTTTTCTTGCAAACAGAGATTAAATGGCATTTTATTTACCTGACAACCTTTGGGAAGCATCATCAGACCAAAATAAGATGTGGAAAATACATTAGTTCAAAGCAGCAATGAAAAAGCAGGGATAGAAGTCAAGGTGGCAAGCTATTATAATTGCTGTGTTTTGCACAGTGTTAGACCAAGAGCACTTTGGGGATGTTTTTTAAATATTGCTCCACTTTTCAGAGTTGCTGATATTCTCTGCTGTAGTCAATAACCAGGTAGGTCAGAATGAAATTCAATAATTTGTCCTTTTTTTTAGAAAGAGACTATGAAATTGAAACCATAAAGTAGAAATGAGCCTGAACCAAAAACCTTTATCTGAACAAGCCATAACTCTGGGGGAGTTCAGATCTAAATATGTCTCTTAAATTTGTAGTTCAGGCACTTCTCTACTTAAAGGGGAGGGTGTGGGGGGAAGCTACATTCACCACAGTACTGTAGATTTCTCCCAGGAAATACAGGTTTGTGACAGTGTTACAGACTGGTCTTAAACTACTGAATAATAAATGCATTTACAAATATAATAGCACTGTACTTGTGCTATTTCTTAATGTCCAAATTTTGATACCATTATTCATGTCGAATAGTACTCTACTCCTTAGATCTTATGGCTTCTGATGGCACAATGAATTAGGTGTGGGGTAAGTGATGTGCCCACTATCACAGCAGCAACATCCAGAGATGTCAAGCTTGTCTGTTACATTGCCTGGAATGGTTCATGCCCATGCGTGCCAATCTCAGGGCAGACTGTCAAGAAGCAGGGCAGAGACCCCAAAGTGCTTGTATGTTCTGTAACTAGATTTCACCAACCTAATACCAAGTATGAACTCCTAAAGCATGTCCTATAACAGTCTTACCACAGAGTCACAGACAGTCCCCTTGGGAATTCCAGTCTATCTTGCTACCCAAGCAAGGTGGACTTAGTGATAGTTGGTTGCAATTGAAAGATCACAAAAGATTCAGGTTGCTTCCAGTCCCAAGAGACCAGTCACTTACCCCAGGTCAATTTGTAATTCAGGTCTCACACCAAACACTTGTAATCAACCCTATAATAAACTAATTAAGGATTTATTAACTAAGAAAAGAAATAAGAGTTCTTTATAGGTTAAAACAGGCAATATATATATATAAAAACAAATATTGCAGCTGTGCCACTGAAAAGTCTCCCGTTTTGCTGCTCTATGCCAACAAGAGAGAGCTCTCCTGCTGACATAATTAAACAGCAAACGGCGATAGCGATGTTGGTGGGAGAGCGTCTCCCACTGACATAGCGCTGTCCACACTGGTACTTTGTTGCTCAAGGGTGTGTTTTTTCACACCCCTGAATGACAAAAGTTTTATCAATAAAAGTGCTAGTGCAGACAAAGCCTTAGACAGGAGCACAGTAGTTGAACCGTGGTAGCTGTGGTGTACAGGAGGGGCAATGACTGGGAGAGGAGAGGCCAGAGAACTTTTTCCACTTATGCTAATTTTTTGGTAACAGTTCCTTGTAGAATGAGGTCAGTGCTATTGTGCATTATATCCTCCTTTTGGAGCCCCTATTGAGAAATTATCAGAGCATTACAGGGTTATTAAAAAAAAACATGAGGTCTGTTACAGAAGCTCATCATCGTGTAGACCAAGCATCACCTTCAGAATATTCGAATGATCTATAGCTGAGACACAATGCCATGAGTTGCTGCATCTGCAAGATGTGTGTTCCCACAAAGGCTGTGGTTCATTACACTGGCAAGGCAATTTGTGGGACCAATATTGGGGATGGCTATGCTGGTGGTGAGGCCATTCTGAAAAGTTCAGTGAAAGCCAGTTTTTAAGTGGAGATTTTGAAAGTTGGTGATAAAATAGTATGTAAAACCTGTCCATTTTGTGGTGCCTGGTCGTGATTTAGGCACACTGGGTCCATTCTGTGGTGAATATTTAGAAGCTTCAGCAAACAATACTGTTAGGGTATTACATTGTTAATTCCTATATTCCCTTCTCTCCTCAGGCCTTTGCGGTGACTTGGAGCTCTTTCAATCCGCTTCAGAAGCCAAGGAACACAAACATGCCAATATAAATGCTGCGGAAAGTGAACCAAAGGTCAACCCAGAAAACAAATGGGAGAGCTTAGCAGTGAAGGTTTCCAAGGAAAACAAATGGGCATCCAGGAATGGAGGATTTGCAGACTTGGTTCCAGCAGTGAGCTGGCAATTAGTTGGGGATTAGCTACACTAGTCTGATGCCCTTTTCTGCTGCTGGCTGTACACCTTGCTGCTACTCTCTCCCTCGCTCACTCTCTATGACTCAGGTTTCTGTGTCTTCCTGGCTTGACCCTCCATGTTTTCCCTTTCAAGGGTATCAAAGGTACTTCGTCCAAGATGGCAGCCTTCCCTTCACTGCCCAAACTGTGCCACTTCCCCAGTGGCTCATGGGGAACCCGGGCCTATCCTCTACTCTGGGTTTCAGCTCAGGGACCCTTTAATCAGCAGCCAAGGTCTGCACGCTTTTAAACCTTGACACCTTTTCCCTGAGCCTTTTCCTATACCCTTTCCACTTTGTTTCCCTTCTTTCCCTCTATACTGTCCAGAGTGGCTACAGGCTCCCTCAGTGCAGCTCCCTTCTGTTGCCAGGTTCCTGGCTTTATCCTAGCCCTGCCTGTTCCTAGCTGGGTCCTATTATTATTCATGAGTTAATTAGGCCAGCTAATTCCCCTCATCTGTGGCCTATCTAGTTAATTGGCCTTTCCTCAGTCTTGTTAATCCCATCTAGGCTGGTGTGGGGTGAATACCCCATCATACGCTTGGTCAAACCGGTTTAACTTCCACTGACAAATTCAAATAGTTTTTGAACTTCCTTCTTTTTCTTTTACAACATTTTGCTGTTCTCAAGAGATTGCTTTTCTCCCCATCATGACAGCTGAGAGTGGCAGAGGCTCTGAAGCTGAAGCCCCATTTAGTGTGTATGAAAAGGGACTGCCAGAAGAGCTCTCTCTATTGGGGCCATGCAGCTTTGGAGTTTGTTCCTCAGGTTAGTCTGAAAATACCCTATCGTTTGACTTTGAGGAGACATTGCAAAGCTCTTCTTCCACAAGAATTTGAAAAGAGGGGTGAATTGTAATGGTAGGAGTTCTGGAGACGGATGGGGATTTGAGCTTTTGAGTTCCCTGGTTGTTGTTGGGTTTTATAGCCCTCTACGGATGCACTTTCATTATTTCTGCTATTAATTTTGTTATATTTTAAGTTGCCAAGGGTGACTAGAGTTTATTCATGGTTGTCTTTTTTTAGTGCTTCTTTAAATAGAAACAAAGAAGTCAAGCTTTCTGGTGGAGTATTTCCCTAGAGACCTAAAGATTTTGGCGTAGGCATGAAAGTTTGCTTTCCCACTTTCAGATGCCACCAGCTTCTACTAATCTGTTGCAACGTCTTCTTACCAGTCAGCAAACAGAAGAGTATGTTATCCTATGAATCTTCTGAAACACACACAGGGCCTTTGTCTGAAGTCCTTACTTATTTTCAACTCCGGCAAACTCATGCCAGTTTACAGTGGGACTTTCAAAGTGTTCAGCATTGGTTAAACTCTGCTTTCATTGCTGTCAGTGGTAAAACTCCCATGGACGTCAATGGGAACAGAATTAAACCAATAATAAGTGCGACTGAAAATCTCACCGTCTCAGTCTGCACTTAGTGCATCAAGACTTAGTAAAATGTGAGTTAGGACCCCAGAATTTGTCTCCCTGAACATAAGGCAAGACTCTGAAAAGGATGGTAGTCTTTCAGTTTTGACATGGATAAGGATTCTCAGTTGTAAATATAATAATGGCATAAAATATTCCAGTATGAAATTACCTTTTCTCTACAATCACCTTACTTGAATCTGCTGGTCAGGTGGAGTGCTATCAGGCCCAAGGAAGGGATTAAGACAAGGAGGTACCCTATCATAACCTCAGAAGGTGAGTATCTTCTTTCTCTTCATGATTCTTCGTAATGGCTTTTCTTCCAGCCTGTGTCGCTAAGGTGCAGATTTTATGTTTGTTGTTGCCAAACTTTACCTACTAATTTAAACTTGCCAACTTCTTAGTGAAATACATGGGGGTGGAGGGGTGATGCCTGTGCTCCAGTCCTTAGGTCTCCAGGGAAGTGTTCCATCAGAAAGTTTGGCTTTTCTTTCTTTCTTGACTTCAGTGGGGCTCTGCACTCTCTATCAATTGTAGGATTGTGGACATTCACTGCTTTCTGAAGTTAAAATTATCTATCTATTGGAAAACATTTGAGCTGTCACCAGGTCCCATGTCCTGGAGGATGCTTTTAGCGCAACTGGGAATGTTGTTGCTATCTGACAAGTGAGGCTGAATATTGAGGCTTTGGGATAACTGATCTTCTTCCACAGGATAAAGATGGAGTCATCATTCAGAAGATGCTGACATTGATAAGTGCGAGTGGAATGTCAAATCGAAACAAAAGACTACAGCACGGTGAAAAGGAGGAATCCTCTGAACAGGAAACCAAACTTGTATGTAACTTTTTAAATTCCATATTCATAAATCTGAATTGTTTTGGTAATTTACAAAGAAGGATCCCCCCTTTTTGCTTTAATCTCTGTCCCCTTTGGGACAGACATCAGCACACACTCCAAATATCACCTATCTTTAGCGAGAAACCAGATCTGCCCTTTAATTCAATTATTTGCATGGTGAGGATACTGTGACTGATTGGCAGACAGCTTCTAAATAAAGCTATACGGTAATTGATAGGCATTGAGGAATATAAATTCAATGCGTGTTACATGACCAATTTTTTCCATGAAACTCTTGCAAAAAATTGGTATTACGTGAGGTATCAATTGCATTGAAATAGAGCCCTCAATGCACATCAAAAATGTCCCAATTTATAACACATGGTCAGGCCTTTGTATCTGAAATTTTGTTGTGTGACAATGACGTAATAAAGTTTGTAAAAGGAGATCTTGGCTGGAGGCTCTGTTCACGGAGCCTTGGTAGCTGTTCTTTTTCTGGTAGTGACAGAAAAGCATCACAGCTGGGACATTGTCCTGAACTAAGTATCACAAAGCTGGCAAATGCCAGAAAAAAACAAAACAAATCCCAACCTCCCTGCTCCCTTTTGGTAATAAGAGTCTTTTACTTCAGAAGAGTCACAAAAATCCTAACCAATTTCTACTGTAGTCCCGCTAACAGCAGACTCCCTGAAAAGGGCCTGCTCAAAATAGAGGGAAGTCAATAAAAGTAAAGTGTAAGTGTACTGTTAATGGCAGGTTCCTGTAGGCATTTTCCCCCAAATTATACCATTCCTATTCAAATACCATCTCAAGAGTCTCAGACAGTGTCAAGTGTAATCATTGTTATTGCAGTTGCCAAGGTAATCAATTGAAATCATAATGAAGGGAACAGAAGGAAATCAATAGAGTCTGAAATTACAAATAAAGAGAAGCTATCGTTTAAAAGCATTTGGCTGAAATCTTCCATATTAATGGAGTCAGAAATGGCTGTCATTCACAAGCAGTGTGGTGCATAATTCACTTGAGTGCATTATAACACCTAAAAGCTACAGCAACAATTAAGGCTGCCTACCAAGAAACTGTCCACCACAGAAGCATCAATGAGTTGTTTATTATGGTTCCAACACATTTTCATGTTTAAAAATTTTAATATTTTTTCCAAGGCAGGAGGTAGGTATAGTCTGAGACATCAATAACACATTTTAAGTCCAATTCAGTTTTTGTCAGAGATGTATATCCAATCATCTGTTTTGTTCTGGAGTTTTCTTTGCTTTGGGGAGCACTCCAGGCAGGGGACTCAGATACAGAGGGCTGCATGGTGTCAAACATACAAAACAATAGGTGGGAACTTGGAAAGGCAACTATTTTGGTTTACACATCAAAAATAGGTTTTCTGAGCATTGTTTCTGGAGCAATAATGAAGAAGTTCTATAACTGGATCCATTAAGAGTCAGAAGAAGGATAGTCCAGTTTGTAGGGTACTAGTCTCCAACTTGGGAGACTGGGTTTGATTCTCTGCTCTGCTGCAGATCCCCTGTGGGTTGTTGGATAAATCGCTTTGCTGTGCTTCATCTGTAAAATGGGATTAAAAGCACTTGCCTACCTCACAGGGGGTTGAGAAAGTGACTACGTTAAAACATGTGAGATGCTCAGTTACTATGGTGATGGGGACTATGTACATTCTATAGAATAGGGAAAGAAGTAGAAGAATAACAACTGAGTTTAATAAAAAATTAACGGAACTGCACATTACTGGAGAAAGCTGTCACTGTCTCAGCAACTGCACCCAAGCTCTCAAACTAGCTGATAACAACACAGAAAGCAAATGAAATGTCGGGTTAGAAGCGACATATTATCAGAAATATTATTACTGACTAATTCGTGAAGGGAAGTGAGCACTACGCAGTGTTTGGTCCATTAGAATTATCATTTCACCACAATTATTAAAATATCAGGGATGAAAGGCAATGTGCAGATATTTTTCAAAGGTCATGGTGGTTGATTGTGATCTGAAACAGATGTAAGTCAGGAATAATTCAGTTAAAGTCAGCTGAGATAAATTGGTGTAAAAGTGGGGTAAGTGAGATCAGAATCAAGCTCACAGTCCTTGTCCAATATAGTTTACTGTATGAATTAGACAAACTTGAAACATGAGGATAGACAACAGAAATGGGTTAGAGGAGAGCAGAGATGCTGATTAAAACGAACCAAAATGTACCGAGTATGATCATATAACAAGCATGTCATCTAAGTTCTGATATTGAAAGTAGAGTCAGATGTAGAGCAAGAGGGAAGGAGCAGAGATCACAGGACTGGAAATCAGTGGTGAAAGCAAGGCAAACAAAGTATGGTTTGAAGAGGAATATGAAGGAGGAAAGGCCCAGATCCTCAAAGGTCTTTAGGCTCCTAATCTCCATTGAAATCTATGGAAGTTAGGATCCTAAACACCTTTCAGGATCTGAGCCACAGTGAAGATGTTTTGCACATTAGAAAAAGGAATGTAATTCAGGGTGTAGGAAGCATCATGAAAGAGGCTGGCTAAGAAGAGACTGTTGGAGAAAAACAGTGAAAAGACAGTGCAGAGTGCCAGCAAGCCCTCCCAGATTGAATAATGCTGGAGTTGAATTTTCAACCCTCCCTTCCACTCTTAGTAGCCATCTAAAAATTCATATAATACTCAGCGTGGCCAAAGAGAGCTCTGTTTTCTCTCACAGTCTTCCTATCTTGCCAGCTTTAAAAATTCCACTCCAAGTAGCTAATCATTGCACAAATTCCTTTGATATTCACACTGGTTTATACTAAAGGGAGGCAGTCATGGTGCAAGAGTGAGAGCAAAGGACTGGAAGTGTGAAGATCTCAGTTCTCCTCCTGACTGCCCTTGATGTTGCTGTGTGGCCCTGGAAAAGGTGCATAAACTCTTAGATATATTTCCCATGTATTAAAAGTTGGATAATAATACTGTATTCATCTATATAAACTGCTTTGAGATCTTCTGCTGAAAGGCATTCTATGGCAAAGTTACTACTATTTTTGCGTAGATTTGGTGTTATTGTTGATGTGTTAAGTAATGTAAAAGAATTTCCTACTGAATTCATTCAGCCATCTTCTGATGTCATCTAGTTAATCTTCTGTCACTAGCATACATCAGCAGCATCATGACATAAGTCAGAATTGCAGAATGCTGCACAAGACCTCACAGTTTGAGATATCTGCTACCTAAAAAGCAGAGTGCCTTCATCCTTCCAAAACAATTCACTATCTTGTCAGTTTAGCATATCAACATTGTGGAAATGGCTCTTCCCTCTCTTTAGTACTGATGCCTCCTATTTCCTCTAGGGGAAAAAATTATCATTTGTTAGATTTTTGTAAATACAGAGGAAATTGTAGTAGGGATTTATTTATTTCTTCCCATCATACTTTTCTTGTATTTCTTATCTTTTTTGGCTTATGGATCTTTTCTTCCTTCCACTCATACATATGCATAAAGGTGATATTAAGTAAAAAATGTATTCTATTGACGCATTAACCAAGTCCTTGATTGCAATGATGCCCAAAGTGCTTAACTCCCATGATGATGAGCATGGCATCAATGACTAGATTCACCTGGTATGCCAAGCAATAGCATATGGATTCAGCATTGTTCCACTTTGTTTCACTCAATGAATATTGAATGACTAATGATTTTGGATAAAGGAGCATGGTCAGTACATGAAACTCTGAGGGAATACAAGAATAACAGTGCAGTGAATTCCAATCTACATGGTATCCGCAAGGGGAAGATTAGTATTTTTAAAGAGTCTGTGCATATTTGTCTAAGGGCTCCACCATACTGTATCTTGTTTGTAGTGCAGCCTTCGGTGTTTGAAGTCAAATTTCCTAAAGTCAGGACCTCCTTTTCTGGTAAAAGGACCGGGAGAACCTCCCACATCAGCAGAAGCATATGCAATTACTACACCAAAAGATTTCACTGAAGTTTGCCAGCAGAGACTTTTCATTCTCTGCACAGAAGTTTAAGGAAATTTATCCAGACGTGGCAGGGGCAGGGATAGAGCTAAGGGCTTGGAAACAAGGAGATTATGGGGCAGGAGGGGAGAATATCACCCACCTTGTAATTAGACTACTAAATAAGGGAGAGCACAGAGATTAAAACAAAGTTCCCACAGTTTACCACTAAAGCACTATGTAGAGTCCTTTATATGCTTTAAGGTTCTCATTGCTCTTGTACTCTTCCTTACCTCAGCACAATGCTACTTGCCCATGTTAAGCAAATTGGACCTTAAAGTAATAAAGCAGCTGGAATGGGAACAAAAATTAAAAGGTACTTCCCTGGCCTCTGAAATATTGTCAGAAAAATGCCTGAGGTCTAGGCAACAAAGGAGCTTTCTTCCTCCAAATTATCGATTGGCTCTTGCATGACATTTAATAAAAACTTTCCATTACCAGTTACATAACAGCAATTAAAATCCTCATCAAATCTATCTTAACTGCTTAGAGTCTTCCACTGGGGAGCATTTTCCTTGGCAAACATCTGCAATAAAAGACTATTTAATCTTCATAACTGAAACAGTCAGTTATGCTAATTCATCTCTTTTATTGTCAGTTTACATTGGAATCTCACACAGATCTGGCCTTCTGCACAAGGTGCACTAAGGAACTCTCTGGCTTGCTCTGAGGGACAAAAAAAGCCCTTCACTTTTTTCCAAAAAGCAGCTGAGATTTAAGCTGGCCTCGCAGTGTGCGGCAGTGATGGATTTAAACTATTTTGCTCTGCAGCCTGTAGCCTGCCATTTCAAGCACATTCTTTATCTTGGCTGAATTCATTTTATGATTGAGCCCACTGAGTCACCTCAAATCTAGGCAATAAAATGAAAATACAAGATCATTTCCCTGAGACTAACTGTACAGTAGCTAGTATTTTAAACCCATTCCCAGGTACAGTTTTAATGAAAAAGTTATTCAGATGCATATATATATATAAAAAAGCCACCAAATCTTTCCCAGCTCCCTCTGACCTTTTACAAGACACGACAGAAGGGAAACATTCTTTCTCATCTTCATGCCCGCATGCCACCATAGTTCTCCTCCACCCCATCACCACTTTCCAGACCCTTGGGTGGCTTACAGAATTCTGCTTTACCTTGCATTGCACCAGGTCTGTGATCTCTAGGCTGTCCCTTTAAGAGCTTCCAAATGAACATTATCAAAGGGAGGATGTTGCAGACTTTGAAGATATGAGGCTTTGCCTTTTAGTATCTCTGGCTTTGCCTTCTGGCATCTGGCTGCATATTTGAAGCTGTGAAGCTTCTCTCTCTGCCTTTCCTAGTTCTCAGTTTCAGCTTTTACAGGAACATCTGCCCTTCCCCCCACCCCCTTCACTTTGCTCCCCCAAGAAGATTTCAGCCTTTAATGATGAAACAGGAATGACTCCATCTGTAAGAGGCCTGGGTGCCTTTCCTATTGTTAAAAGGAGCCTTGCTAAAGGGAAAAACAAAATTCTTACAAATGTCTGAATAAAGGTCAAAAATAAATCAAATAGGTATTTACACTTTAAATACTGAATGCTGAATGTTTCTCTACTGTAAACTCTTCATAGCGGATCAATACCGTTTACGCAATTCACTTACAACAAGCAGTAAAAGTCTTTCACTTCACCAGTTTCCAGCCATTTAACATCATTAAAAAGACAGCTAAAAACATCAATTGGGGGTGTTTTCTCCTAAACTGAAAATGGATCAATTAGTCTTCGTGATGTTCGCTGTGGAGAAGCAGCATCTAGGACAAAATGAAACATACTTTTATAAGTTAATAAAATAAGTTGCATACTTGTGTTCAGCAAGTCTAAATCCCGTCAGAAAAGATTGACTTGGTTACAATACCATGTTAATAACTTGTTCACTTGTCGTATGGATTGCCTTATGTATTGATTTAGTTGTAAGTATGCAAAAGGGAACAATGGCTTGAGATTCTGGCCTGTGACATTTGTCTTGTCAAATCAGTTAAGCAGCTGTGTAAATTGGTGATCAATGCCATTTCAAAGGGAATAGGTATTCATTACTGGTAAACACTTTATAAGGTAATTAAATAGAAATAAATTGTTTTACTGATTTTTGGAAGTAAAAACCAGACTGATTACTAAATTCAGCTAATGAATGCCTCTGTGCAATCCCAAACCAACAGTGTTGTTAATAATGTATAGAAATAGTAAAGTGGCTTTAAGCACCAATTTAGCACCTAAGTAGCAGAAGGGTTTTAGGAAAAAAGATGCAAGTAAATTTAATCCCAAGGTCTTCTCCTTTTTTTTTTTTGTCTTTATTTCTTCCCTTGCTAATTTTTAAAAAAATTTATTTTAAAACACTTTTAAAGCAATTGCTTCTGGGGCTTTAAAGCCCTAGTTGAATATTTAATACTGGGTCAGTGTAAGTCTTGTTTTTGAATGTAATTTAGAAAATCATTTTTTAAACCACCACAAACAGTTATGTGGTGTTCTTGTGGCACTGTTAAGCAGCTTCTATGCACCACCCCACGGCTTGTTGCATTTGAGTTGTCAACAGAGAATTTCTTTATAGACAGAGGTATAGGTAGATCCTGATCTTGAGATACATAACTTCCATTGGCTGTTGAGGGTCCTCTGGGATTGAAGGAATTACACAGATGTCAGTATATGTCAACATGTTTCCATCAATCTGAAAAACAAAATTAAACCAGCCATCCAGAGTCAGGGACCCATATTCCAATAATGAGCAAACAGGTTAATTACAGAGACACAACAAGCTTTGCTTTCTTTTAAAGAAAAACACCCAATGAAATGCTGAGATAACACAGGTAATGAACTGTTTTGCATAACATTAAATTGTCATGCCTTGGCTCAAATCATTGCTTTTCTTTAACCGCGATACATCTTTCAAATTATATTCTACTCTCTGACAGTGTTAGTGAATTAGTTTATTCCCACCATATCCTATTGGTGCTGTCAAAAAAAGTGCCAGAATAAGTGACCTAGAAACTAAGGTTCTCTTTTAGGGCTTGATCCTGCTCAGCATCCAGAGAGTGTTGAACATCACAAAAGTGATGAGAAGGATGTGGAGCACAGGGGAATCTGATTCTACACTACTGAGAGGAAATAAAAGTGAATCCCCCAAAAAGGCAAAGTTATAGCTAAAATGCCATCACCTAAAAATGTATCCTAATTGATACTGTTCCTTGCTATTATAAAAATATGGAGCAAATTCACACCTCACACCTCAACCTCAAATTCACACCTCAACCTATCATCCAAAAGCCAACCTTCTTGTGAATTGCTTGAGACAGTGGATGTGGGATAAAGCAGAGGAGCACAATTTGGAGGATCAAAAAAGTCTATTGACCACATTCCCTGTTGTTGTACGGATGTTTCCTAATCTGCAGCCATCTCCGCAGATGCCAACAGCTATGGTCCCAGCGGAGTGCTGCTTCCGTTTTCTGGAGATTGACTGGAAGTGCATAGCATATTGACTGGAAGTGCATAGCATATTGTTCTACGTACCTTTCAAATGTTGATAACAAGTATGCCCAAATACGGAGACAATGTGTAATAAGTGCCTGAGGCTTGCAAGATATTTGCAAGGTTTTCGTAGTTTGTAACTAACAGTGGATCACAAGCCATTCATATGATTTGCTAAACAATAAAGCCCGGGACAAGGTGCCTCTTGATGATCATGAATTTGATGACATTTAAAGCTATTGAAGAATGTGGACAAAGGATGAGCCTAACACTTTATCTGGGAGCACAAATGATCACCTCCAGAGGTTTGGGATGATGTAAAAGCACATGTGAGCACCATTTTGAGTGGCCTGACAGTTCCACCCCAGCAAATAGCCAGTAGTGTTAATACACAACTGTAAGCTATGTGTAAGTTCACAAGGGCATGATAGGCCCAGTTGCTAATCAGGTGTCCCACACTCAGCTTCTGACTTCTGTACAATGAGAGGGAACTCTCAGAAACTGAAGATCTGATTACCTCCAAATCTATAGGGTAGGAAGAATACTGAATAGTTCATGGGATCGATGATGGGCTGGAGAGCCTTTCATATGAAGGTTACATGCAGTGACAATTCTGGATTTATGTATGTATGTATTTATTTAGGAACTGATCAGGTGCCCTTATGTGAAATTGGTTGATGATCTCATTCCAGCTCATGCTGCTTATTCTTGGATTTCTCCGCAAATGTAGTTACCCAGGTATCATCACATCAGGCTGTCACTGTACTGACCTCAGAGATGCAGAGATTGATCAGAGATGGTTAGCTTCTGCACAGCCATGTGGAGAACAAACGGAGAAACTTTAACCCCAGTTGGCCCCCCAGTTGGTCCTTATTGTCATTCTCAGAAGAAAAGCAAATACAGAACTCGTGGGCAAAAATTCCATCTCTCCCTCCTTCATTCAGCTCAGGATTGAAGCGCTAAGGAAAGGCCAGCGCTGGACTTTGGTTTCCATGGCTGTTGGTCTGGCATTGTTCAGAGGCATTAAGTTTGCTAAATGAAAGAAAGCTAGTGGGCACCTTGGGCCTGAGCCAAAGCTCACTCAAATCAGTACATTGACTCCCATTGACCTCAGCGAGTCTTGGATCAGGTTCTTTATGTAGCCCTGCCAATATTTTAAAACTAACAGGAACATCTCAGGAGGAAACCAGGAATGCACCCTGTAACAATATTGAAACATCATTCTATAAGTCACCTTTCCCCAGGCTATCTAGGTGCATGGAGTTCAATGCATTTAACTAGGAGAGTTTCTTGTAGGGACAGTGTATGAAAGTGGTAAATATTTTGCTGAAACTAGGGATTTCCTCTTCTAAAGAGGGACAATTGTCATAGTGCAGTGAGGGAGACAGTCTCTTCTCAGTGCACACATGAAGTTGTTCTTGCATGTGTTTCACATGTGCATTGAAGTAGACTAGAGAATATACCCCTATGTAGTTACAGTGCCTTGGTTTAGCATCCAAACCAGCGAGATTATGTCCAGATGCTCATAAATCAAATCAAATAAAACAGGGGAAAGAGGAAACTTTTGAGCTTGAATCCACTCCCATTGAAGTCAATAGCAAACCTCCCACTGGACTCCAGTGAGAGCAGATAGAGGCTGTTTAGTGAGGGATAGTAGCTTGTGCTTTTATCGTGCACTCTGTGGTACAAGTGAAAGGATCTGACTTGCCAGGTCAGCAGGAATACTCTGCTTCTTTGATTTTTCAGGCAGTGGAATATATTTTCCAGAGGCGGTACATAAATAAAACCTTATCATTTCCATATTTGACATCTGAACCATCGCTGTGTAAAGGTGTAAATATGTCTTCACAACTGATTGTTAATATGCACTTAAGAATGTGTAGATCTCCTCATCTGCAGACCTTACCCACAAGACTAGTTCCAGTAAAATCAGTGAGAGCTTTGCCTACTTAAGGAGTTGAGGATCAGATCCTAGCAGTGGAAGTTGTATTTGCACATAAAGATGACTGAGGTGCCTAGGAGATACAGGTATTCAGCATATCTAAGGATCAGGCCCGGAGGCTGCAAAATACTTTTGCTATGTTCCATAGAGAAGTCTATAAGTGGATGCTATGAGACTTTCTGTAGTGTTAATCCCTGTCAGTGTTTACAGCAGAATGTTTTCTTCACCTCTATCAGCACTGGACAGCATTCAGAAAGCACATCCGTTGGTTACAAAAATTTCTAAATAAGATTCCAAATCTCACTCGCTTTGTTGGTGGTGGTATGGGATGGGATCAAGCATGCTATGAGAAAAGACATGCATACATTATTTTTTATCTAATTTTAGTTGAAATTAGATGCAGATTTCATGGATTTGGGTCAGGAGAGATCAATTAAAATGTGTTAACTGCTTCCTTCTAATGACTTTAAAGGGGAACTACTTCATTTTTCTTTGAGTTTATTTTAGGTTATTAGCATAGGGAGTACAATATGATAGCTGAGAATAATGCCACCAGATTATTGCTTCTCATACTTATATGTAAAAGGAAATGCCCCTTAACCTTTGCACAGAGTGCTACCCTAGTTCAAAGTCTAACTTCAACAGAAAATCCCTCTTCATGAACTCAACCCTGGTATTTTAGCAAAGAGATGAGTAAAGGTCAAATCCTTTATCAATATAAGCTTTAGGACTATTGCTCAGCAAAGCGTTGCAAATATTCTTCTTGCATCTCTTTGCCCTCCCATTGCAGGAACATACACACTCAGACATGGTGGCATTTCAATGATTTTGAAAGCCCTTAGTCTTTTCCTACAAGTTCTTTGCAAACTTGGCCAGTATTTAGGGTAAGTGTTAACGTCAATGAGCTCCTCTTTTAAGATGCATTGTTAGTCTATCACGGAAAACTGTGTGACAAAAATCAAAGGAGTAGACAAATAAGTAGCATACTATCATCCCAATGAGACACCCGCATTAAAACAGACATTTTCACACAGATGAGTAGTCTCAAAATAACCCCTTGATAGGAAAAATCCCCAGCCTGGAATCTAAAGCTCTTTCACTGGCACCAGTGCAAAACAGTTGAGAGTATAGAACGGTTTGTCTAAAATAATCCATAGTACTATCTTTAAGGATATGTTCTATATTTGTATGAAACAAGGGCAAAGTTCATCAAGAAAAAAACCCTTTTTTGTCTCTAAGGATTGTCACATACTTATTAAAAATGCAAAATCTCTTATTCTATTTTTTAAAACCTTTTATAAATGCAGGTCACAATTATACTAAATATGGGCAGAGGCTATTATTTGAAAATATAAAACAGACAAAAGGACATGCACAGGATAACAATTTTCTGTTACATTTAACCTCTCACAAATGCCAACTCACCACTCCCCAAACTACCCTTTCAAAAAATAAAATGTTTTATTTTTATAACTCTGTGTGTGTGCGTGTGTGCGAGAGAGAGAACTTCTGCTAGCTGCCAATTTCTAGCCTGGATTTCTCTTCTGTCTTCTTGCTTTTTTATTTGTCAAGAGGAGAGCCTGCAGTAAATGAAATATAAAACCAAGTTCCAGACCACTTTTTGGAAGAGGAGGGGTCTTTGATGAGTGTTCAGACGAAATTGTAGCTAGAGCAATTACAATCCAAATACCTAAATTCTTGTTTGCTTTTACTGGATGAAGTATTCTTTGCTTCCTGCCCACCATTGCTGTGCAGTGGATATACTGTATTATTGTTTATCGATGGGGGTCTATGCAGATCCACCCATGCAGAGCTCAATAGCATCTCTAGCTCACTGCTGTATATAATTTATAAAGCACTTTGGAATTCTTTGGGATGCAAGAAACAATATAAATGTAAACTATTATTATTGGTTGATTTTATTTTGCAGGGTTGTGTGAAAAAGGTGAATACTTTGGCCAATAAAAGAAAATCTTTGTTGACGAATTATAAAAAAATGTTTGTTTATATGTACGTTCAGTGCATGGCTTTATCACCAGTTATGGGCTAATGGTAAGCTAAGGTAGACTTTGGGAAACTTTATTGTGGTGTGCATGGCTATAAAAATATCTTCTGTGTACTGCATCTTTTAATGTAAGGCATCTGCCCGTCTGTGTGTCTTGCAGCGCTAGGATACCAGGCTGGACAGTGTCCCCCCACCCACCTCCCCCCCCCTCCCCGCTCTCCTGCTGGTAATAGCTCACCTTACCTGATCACTCTCCTTACAGTGTGTATGGTAACACCCATTGTTTCATGTTCTCTGTATTTATAAATATCCCCACTGTATTTTCCACTGAATGCATCTGATGAAGTGAGCTGTAGCTCACGAAAGCTTATGCTCAAATAAATTGGTTAGTCTCTATGGTGCCACAAGTACTCCTTTTCTTTTTGCGGATACAGACTAACACAGCTGCTACTCTGAAACCTGTCTTAAAAATGAAGTGACTCAAATGTTAACCACAGTCTTATTTTCTTAACATGTATGTATCTGTCACTAAAGTGTACGGAGTTTCTAAAGTATCGATACATACAAAAGCCTTACATTGGTAAAGAAGACTGCTGTTTATTTCTCAGGCTTTCTGGGCTTTTGGTATAAGGCCCAGTTTTGCAGAGCATGGTCTAATGGACTAAACATGGCAGTGGTATCCAGAAACTTCTGTATTCTAATTCGGACTCTGCAACTAATTCATTGTGTGGTCTTGAGCAGTCTACTTAGGGCCAGATTTTCATGAGTCCAGCTCCTATTAAGGCAACTGAAATGGCTAGATTTGCTCAGTGTTCAGTACACAGAAGTTCCCATTATTCTAAATGGGAGCTGCAAAGTGCTGAAAATTTTTTAAAATGGGGCCCATAATAACACTTACGGGCTTGATCACATGGGCAACTAAGTACTTCCACCTCCCTTGCCCCACCACCGCAGTCAGTGAGAGCTGAGGGTGCTCCGCAGAGCCCAGGAACAGCACCCTATATATCTGAGTTTCCCTAAATGTAAAATAAGGATAATACTCCTTAATTACCTAACTCACAGGGGTGTTGTCAGGATCAATTAGTTAATGTTTGTACAGCACTTTGCATATGTGAGTGCTATGTTAGCACTAATTATTATTATTATGGTGATGTCTTTTATGTAGGTTCTTGTATCTTGAATTCCAGAAATGAAAATTAGACTGTGTGTGTGTGTGTGTGAGTGAGAGAGAGAGAGAGAGAGAGAGAGAGAGAGAGAGAGAGAAAGTTCAGTGAAGCACAGCAAATGGTTTTAAAACAGCGATCGCAAACCCATCACTGACATGGTCAGCAGGTAAGAATTAGCCAACTGACACTAAGTGGAGCTCCACTGAATTATGGTATCCTTGGAGATTTAGCAACGGATCATTGATGATTAATGAGACTTGGGAAGTTGCTTTAAAAAAAAACCCTTCCATTTTGATTGCTAATTACTCAAAGAAAGACTAAGAGCAGGAGTCTCGCACTGCAGCAGGACAACACATTTTAAGCAAAAACAAGAAAATTGATCACCCAGTTAGTATGCAAGCAGCTACGGAGAGCAGAGTCGACTGTGCTAATTCAAGAGACAAGTTGGGAGTTTGAGAGCTTTTGCCAGAGCCACGTAGCTTATTTCAGACTTTCAATTAAAGATGAACCGAACCAGTTTGCAAAAGTTCAGATACCTCTGGACTGAGGTGTCCCCCCATTCACAGAGCGCTACGATTGGTGCAGCTGTCTGTTTTCATTGAACTGCAGGCTGTGCAATAAGGGCTTCATTAGTAGTAGTATTTTACTATTTGCATAGCATGCAAAAATGTGCTTTCCAGTGGTAAATGCTTTACAGACATAAAAAGATCTGACATTTTTTGAGTCTAAATAGACAATACAGACAAAAGGGGAAGCACTCATTTTTCATTCCTTTCCCATTTTTGTTCTTTTTTTAAACCCTTGCCTAATATTTAGCCTCTCATTGACTAAGATACCTCACATCTCCTAAATCTTGTAACCACAAGACCATACTTACTCTACATATCAACTTCTTTGTATCAAAATGTACCTTCACATATGCACGCACAACTCCCATTGACTTCCTGTGGGGATCATGTGTGTGTATTTGACTGTAGAATTTGGCTGTACGTTATTCTATCCTAGAATGGATATTTTCTACTGAGGAGAGCCCTGAGTGGACTGCTTTGCCCATTTGCAATGGGGTACTGGCTACTGAAAGTACGCCCTGTGAAGAGCAGCATTGATACTGGCTGCCAATCTAAAGATATGAGTGTGATTATAACAGTGCCAAAATTATCTTTTCGTATTCTTACATTGCTTCTGATGAGACTATTAAAGGATCAGTAAGAGCTGGTTGACTGATAACAAGAGCAAGAGGACTATCAGATCAGTGTTTAGTTGGCAATAGTGGCAGCACCAGGTCCAATAGCTAGAATTTTCAAAGGAGCATAATAGAGTTAGGTGAAAGACAATGGGATTTGGCGACCTCATTGCTTTTGTCTTCTATGAAAACCACTGCCAGGGAATATCTGTAGCCCTCTAGTTCCATATACTGAATCTGTAGACTATATCCTAGATCTTTAGGTAATAGTTCTGTTCTCTGATCTGAACGTATGATTTCATTTATTATTTGGGAGTACAACAAGGAATGCCAGGTACTTCAGAGAAACAAGATATGGACCCTTCCTCAAAGAGCTTATAATGTATGTTCATTATGACACAAAAAGTAAGGATCATAAGTAAGCCTAAGGACAAAAGTCACACTAAACAGATCACAAAGTTATTCCTCACAGTTACTGCATCTTAATGCTTTTGTTTGACTCTGGGGGAGGAATGTGTTTGTTGGTTTGTATTGACTTCTTGGTGTGGAGGGGGGAAATGGCAGAATTGAGATTTAAGGAGGGATTTGAATCAGGAGAGAAAGAGCTTGGCAAACAGGTTTTGGGCCATCATCCGCTGCATAGACGATGGTCTGGAAGAAGACATGCAGATAGGAGTAAGAGAAAGGAATGAAGGGGATGTTGGCATCTTGGTGGCTCAGAGGATTGATGCAAAAGGTTAAAGACCAAGGCTGGGGCTGAGTTTTACAGCTGAGGATTCTGTAAATCCAGCCATTGTAAATCCAGAATCTCAATGGCACATTTATGCTCAAAACGAAGAGCCTATCAGTAATATTTCAGACTACATTGGAGAGTTCAGAACTAGCAGGCCTTCTCAAATGGCACAAAGGAGTAGTAGAACCTATCTGTCACAACATCATTAAGCTACCAGGTGCCCAACTGAGACGAGCCAGAGGTACAATTCAACAACAAAACCAAGACCACATCACAAGACCATTTCCCCTCTGTCCCTGAACAAAGTGAAAACACCAAGCCAGGAATCTGCTGCAGAGTTAACAAGAAGTAAAGAACTTGCAGCATGCTACACTCAAAATCCCAGATCAATCACTCTGCCGCTTAGCTGAGGAAATGGGCATCAAAATTAGATTTGACTGTGACCAGGATTTAGGAGAAAAAGAGAAAGTGGCTTAACCAACTGAGCGTATTAGAAATATAGCCAGAGCCATCATGCATGGACAACTCTTTCTGCTTCTCTACTTGTGGATGATCATCCTCCTCCTACAACAACAAATGTGGCTACCAGAAGACTGGCTAGGAATAACAAGAAAATAGGTGCAGCTAAATGAGCGTAGGTTGCAATTCCACTGGAGCACATAGCATGTGGCAGTTGTTGGATTTAAGAGGGTTTAGAGGCAGCTTCAACTGTTAGAAAGCATGAATGAGAAACTCCTTCTCATGGAAGGTTAAAAGACTGAATTCTGATCACTGTAAATCAGGAGAAACTCCACTCAAGACAGTGAAACTATATTGGTGTAAAAATGATTTCATTGAGGTCAAAATCAGGCCCATAGTTCCTTTTTTCCCTTCTCCTTTCTTTCCAGATGTCAGTCTCTTTAATTTTCTTCTCCATGCTATGCTTGTGGTGCAGGATGCAGTGGAGACAATCCCTGGTTCAATCTCAGCTTATACATTTTTGAGTATTAAGCCACTGTCCTACACTTATTAGAGTATCAGCTTGCCTCAGATCCCAGTTCACCCTGTGGAATTATTTCTAAAGTACTGTACTTTTGCATTCTTTGTAACGAGGTGTATCAGCAAAGATTGGACATAAGACTCACCCACCTCTAGTTCTAGCCCATCATGTTGCTTTCAGTACAACAGGTCATTTGGGCTTAGAAAAAGAAGCTGTGATGTATGACACCGCTTAATAGAAATGTTTTGATGCTGAATGAGGCTTACAAAAGATCACATTTTTTCCCGTCAAGTTATTCATTAGCATTTGGGAGAGCAGGCATCTACTGCACAACAGACAGGATCGAACAACGCCAACTGATCGCAAGAGTGGTCTCTTGTACTCATAGCCTAACAAACTTTGCCATCTGCTGCCCTCTGACTTTCTTGATCTATTTCAGTGTTTAAAGCAAACCTTACAGATAGTTGTCCCCCTACATTTAGGAGGGAACTAGTGGTGACCTAAGTTCTAAGGCCATTATCACAGCTGTGGTCTTATTTGTTCTTCATTTGTTTAAATATTAATCTTACAGTAATCTAAAACTGAATGGGAAATGTATGCCACTAATTCAGCTAAACCAAATCCCAGTTTGAAGAAAGGTGCTAGAATGCAACAGCAAAAATATATTTGCAAATAAGGACATTGGCCCTATGCATTGCAGTAGTGCATTCTCTCTGCTAGAGGTGCATGAATCATAAACGTCTAGCTCCCTTCACCTCTTTATACAGTATTATAATTCACATACAGTTAGATGAGTTGTAATCTAGTTTATATTTTTTTCTCTCAGCAAGTTGTTCTATGGTAGAACACTGATCAAAAGTGTCGAACATCATTATGCTGACAGATTACCAAAAATCAAGCAATTGGCAGTGAAAAGAATAAAAGGATATTATGTGCATTAAAATAAATATGGTCTCATGATGGCAAAAACACATTCAGTTTACTGTCAGTTAAATAATATAATGTTATAAACAGAATGCATTTTTAACATCACAGAACAGTACAACCTCATCAAAAAAGAGGCAAGACTTCAGGAATATATCTAGATGGCTAGCTCCATTATGCTAATCTAGCATGTCTATTGTTCTGTGCTGCTTGATCATTTTGTATGACATTATAGCTCAGATATAGACCTGGAGATATAGAAAATGGATCCCTAAGCAGTTTGTCACCGATATAGTGACCATTCCAATCCAATGGAGGTGAGAGGTAGCTGGAATTTGGGCTGGGTTCAGAATTGTGGGGAGGAGGATACAGTGGAAGAGTTAGAGTGCATTATCTGGAGATGGCTCAGCTGAGTCAAGGAGTCTCTCATATGGGGTTTCCCAGGGTTCTGCTTGGTCACCCCTCAGTGTGTGGATGGAGCTGTTGTGGGGTCAGCAGGGAAAAGGTTAGCAAAGGGTTTGGGCTGAAGCTTTTTTCATAGGCAGACAATACCCAGCTATACATTTTCATTTGATTAGATCCTGTCAGTTTCAAGTGTGCAATTTGCCCTGTGTATTGCACAGACTAATTGGCTGAGGCTCAATCTGGAAGAAATTGGTATGCTGGTGGACTAGGAGATGCAAATTTAAGAGGTGGAAACTGTGATAGCTCCCTCAAATAAGGGAGTATGCCCACGATTTGTTATTCAGTTTCATAACCTTGTGGGGGGGTGGCATAAATATAAAGGGAAGGGTAAACCCCTTTAAAATCCCTCCTGGCCAGAGGAAAAATCCTCTCACCTGTAAAGGGTTAAGAAGCTAAAGGTAACCTCGCTGGCACCTGACCAAAATGACCAATGAGGAGACAAGATACTTTCAAAAGCTGGGAGGAGGGAGAGAAACAAAGGGTCTGTGTCTGTCGGTACGCTGCTTTTGCCGGGGATAGAACAGGAATGGAGTCTTAGAACTTTTAATAAGTAATCTAGCTAGGTATGTGTTAGATTATGATTTCTTTAAATGGCTGAGAAAAGAACTGTGCTGAATAGAATGACTATTTCTGTCTGTGTGTCTTTTTTGTAACTTAAGGTTTTGCCTAGAGGGATTCTCTATGTTTTGAATCTAATTACCCTGTAAGGTATCTACCATCCTGATTTTACAGGGGTGATTCCTTTACTTCTATTTACTTCTATTTCTATTAAAAGTCTTCTTGTAAGAAAACTGAATGCTTTTTCATTGTTCTCAGATCCAAGGGTTTGGGTCTGTGGTCACCTATGCAAATTGGTGAGGATTTTTACCAAACCTTTCCCAGGAAGTGGGGTGCAAGGGTCGGGAGGATTTTGGGGGGAAAGACATGTCCAAACTACGTTTCCCAGTAAACCCAGTTAGAGTTTGGTGGTGGCAGTGGATATTCCAAGGACAAAGGATAAAATTAATTTGTACCTTGAGGAAGTTTTAACCTAAGCTGGTAAAAGTAAGCTTAGGAGGTTTTCATGCAGGTCCCCACATCTGTACCCTAGAGTTCAGAGTGGGGGAGGAACCTTGACATGGTGGCAGAGTGGTGGGATTAATCTGAAATCATTTTGAGATCTGTATCCTCCTCCCCACAATTCTGAACCCAGCCCAAATTCCAGCTACCTCTCACCTCCATTGGATTGGAATGGTCACTATATCGGTGACATACCAGAGTACAATCTAGACTAGTGAGCACCCTGCCCTGCATCCTTGGGTGCTTTATTATGCTTTGCTGGAGTAGTTCCTACTTGGGTCACTCACAAACAACCTTCCAGCATGCAAGCCACACCCTGAGTGTGTGTGTGTAACTGCAGCCTGCCAGCTGTACTTGGGTTATACTCTGGCTCCCACAGCGTTGTTTATACTGCAGGGTGATCCGCAATCTTAGATTTCCCCCCAGAAATGTATGTCCTGTATTGCCCAGCTCTTTCCTGGACAGTGCAAGTTTTATTAGATCTGTTATTTCTTTAAAATAATAATATGCCAGTTTATTATTTCAAATAGTTATTCAGATACTTCAATTTAAATACGCAGGATTAGATAAAACAGTAAAACAAAGAGATAGCTTTTAAGTGAATACAGTTAATGAGCCATAAAAGCCAGAAATGGTTACAAGAAAAATAAAGATGAAACACAACTGGTGCCTAACATAAACTATGTTAAATTCAAAGCAACATTTTCTTGCCACATGTTTTCAGCAGTCATACTGACCAAACTTCTTAGGTCAGGACCCCTTCTCCCAGATGCCAGTGAAGGCTTCCTTTGTTGCTTCAGGTGCAGGGAATGTGATGGACAGGAAGAGAAAGGGGGAGGGTCCAATGGGGTATTTGTCCCTTCTTTTATAGTTTCAGTCCTGCTCATGAAATACATTTCCAGCTGGGTACCAGGAGACAAAAATGTCTGTGGGGACGGATGTTCCCTGTTGCTTTTCCCTCACCTGTTTGAGCTTCCCTTGTGTCTCTTCCTGCTTGATGACTGTTTACTGTTTAAATACAAATGAATCAGAGGATACATGCCTTTGTTTAGGATTAGGACAGACCTTGTTTGCTAACCTCAGTTACTCTATGCAGTGGAATCTTCACACACATTTTATCAGGACAATACCCATCAGGAAATTATTAGTTTTCAAATGATATCTTAGAAGGCATACTTTGTTACAAAGATTATTACAATAGTATATAGAATGTGAACACAGGGATATATTCTGTCATAATCTCCAGTGCCGCTCTCCCACTCAGGCCAATGAGATGGAGCATGGACTGCAAGGAAAACCACAAACCTCTATGAAAAGATATAAAGGCCCTTTCACAACAAACTGATTCTCCACCCTAAAAATCAATCTTCACAGCATAGACCAACTCCACAAACTGCTCCCCTCCTCTCAAGTCACACAACAAAAACTCTTCTCCCCCTCCAAAAATATGAAAAGCCTTGCCCATCACCCAACAATGAAAGCGTTCCCTCACTCTATGATCGACCCTCCTTGTATCAGACACAAAATAGCTCTCTAGCCATCCTTCTCATAATCAGCCTCTGGAGCCTGCTGGGCTCTGCAGAGGGGCAGCGTATCCACTTAAGGAATGGTCTCCATTGTAATCATCATGCTGAAATAATGCTGTCACACAATGGCACCCAGACAACAACAACAACCCATTAAATAATAACCCTTTTGTAAATAACTTTGGCAAAGCTTCATCTCAGAACACTCCCAAATTTTGGCCCAGTTTAGATTACTGAATATAGAAAGTGTAATATATTTAAAAGCTGGTTTTTGAGCTTTATCTTTTCAATTATTTTTGTCACAAGCTTTCATTATTTTCCTTTTCACATCATGTTTAGACAAACTTTTCAAACCTAGACTCCTTAAGTTGGCATCTAAAGCCAGATTTAAGCATCTATGTAACAGATTGTCAGCAGATCTCATTAAAAAGACGTAAATGGGAACTATGAATGCCCAGCAGCTCTGAAAATCAGGACACTTATTTATTTGGGTGTCTTGTTTGAGGCACCCAAGTCTGAGTGTTTCCATTGACCTCAATGGCCTTTGGATCAGTCTAGGAAGGAGGAGGCTTGAGAAGTTACACACAAGCAAATAACAATGGGACGTATGAGCAATACTCCCTTTCTTCCCACGATGACTTTGAAACTGCAGGTTATATTCACTCTTGCAAAATCCCAATTTGATTTTGGCCAAGTGGCTAATTTTTCATTTCCCCATGTCTGACTTCAGGAAGAATGCGTTTGCTGAAGATGAAAAACATGCCTGGTGTGTTCCAAAAGCATTGAGGGATGTGATTTCAGACAGGAGATATCCAGCTGCTCACTTGTTATTTTCAGAGAGAATATCATGATGGTTGATGTTTTTTACATTTTTTTATGATTGGATATCTATGCTACTTCAGAGCACCATTAACAAGGCATTTGAATTAATTATTCTCTTGCATCATGCTTTGATTTTTTTTGTAAACGTTCTGAGATAGCAACAACTTTCCTCAGTGCATTTTGCTAAGCTTTTCATTTTATTCTCTCCATTTGTTACTGTTCTGGTCTATAAGGATAGCAGTTCCCTCCTTCTCCTGTGAGGCTAGATCCCTTTGTTGCTTAGAATTTTGGTAGCACTGGAAACCATACCATCCCAAACCTCAAAAGCAAGTTTGATGATCGAAATGCACAGCAAAGCCTGTATGAAGTCCTATGGAATATTTGAACCTTAGGACCAAATTGTGATCACTTGTGGGAAGGCAGTGGGACTACCCATGTGAGGAACACATTAAGAATGTGCCCCTTTATGTGCACATACATGTTTTGGGTGGGCTGTCATTATAGGAATAAATTTCACCCTGTATTCAATCTCAGAGTTAAAGCTCAGAGTCAAAGGTCCACTTATGAATGACAACGGCACACAGACCCTTGCTCTTGATCCTGCAGAGATAAGGTAATTAACATGATGTAATTCAGATCAACAGGAGTTACATAATACGGTATTAGATAGTTTAATAAATACATGATTGATAACGCAGCTCTAATAAGATTAAATCCTTTGGGTTATCCTGGTTTGAGCATTGTTATTGGAGTACTCTGTGTGTATATATGTAAATAGTTAATAGAAAATGTTGTAGGTACATACAATTTTACACACAAGGCTAGACTTTGAACATTTGGACCAAAAGTACCTTCTGCTGCTGGTTCCATTAATATTATTGGGGGTACTTGCATTCTGGTGTGGGAGAAGAAAGTCCCAGGATAGGTAGTTACCATACCAGTCAGTAACTACAATTGTAATTTCTCCTGATCGGAATCTATCTTCCTAGCAGGACGTTTAGCCTCAAGAAGTGATTCCAGATCCCATTAGAAAGTATAGAAAATATACAATAATATTGTACATTAAGCTTCCCTTGTACAGCATAACCGCATCAATTTTACTGAAAGGTGTGCCCTGCAGACATGGACGAGGGGATTGGATTTACAAGCACAATTGACATTATCTGTGAAGTGAAAGAGACAGGAAAATTTACCATGCTTATGGAGAAGCTGTCTGGAATTTGATGAGTTTGTCTTTGGATTGTGGCCTGCAAGGCTGAATTCTCACTACATTTAATTATATATTTCTAGCACAATTGTCTATTTTGTCTATTACAGTGTGGCTATGTGGAGATTATCTTGTAATGTGAAATGTGTATGTATTTATTTATTTATTGCGCATTTTCATTTATGGACTTTGTTCTTGAAATAATAATTGCCACATTTGGTATAAAATTGTAACCCCAGGAAAGCCAGCTGTTTTGTTTTATATTGCTGATGTGGAATTCATAGAGTATTAGGGGTTTTTGCTTGTTCACGGATTTGTTTCTGGCATTCAGAATGGGTTTTTTTTTTTATAATTAGTTTTCCTCCTAGTTTCAGCCTGGTTTTTCTCTGCTCTGAATACATACGAGTTGCATGTGTAAATCTATTTTTGCTCTCTCTTTACGATCTGACTGGGCAACCTTTACTCCAGTGATCATTTATTCATAGAAGTAGTCCCACTGATTTCAGTTCATTCACTGAGGGTGCAATCTGTACCCATTGTGGTGAGCACTTACTCACATGAGTAGCCCAAGGAGGAAGGGTCACACTATTCCACCTGTAACATGTTAACTGCAGAGTAAAAATTCGGGAAATGTTATAAATGAGGTTTTTTTTCTAGAAAAAACAAAATCCCAGATGGAAAACCAGAAATCAAATTCAGCTTTTAACTCTCACAGGTGCCAATCCTGAAGCAATGAGCAAAGCCTGAGTAAAAGGGCTTTGCTCCCATGTAAAAAGCTGTAAACCAGAGCACAGATAAGGGAAGGATTCCTCAGCTAACGTTCACTTTAGCACCTGAGAACCTGTGTAACCATCCTGTAGGCCAGTGGTTCCCAAACTTGTTCTGCTGCTTGTGCAGGGAAAGCCCCTGGCGGGCTGGCCGATTTGTTTACCTGCCGCGTCCGCAGGTTCAGCCGATCGCGGCTCCCAGTGGCCGTGGGAGCTGCTGGAAGCAGAGGCCATTACGTCCCTTGGCCCGCGCCGGTTCCAGCAGCTCCCATTGGCCTGGAGCAGCGAACCGCGGCCAGTGGGAGCCGCGATCGGCCAAACCTGCGGACGCAGCAGGTAAACAAACCGGCCCGGCCCGCCAGGGGCTTTCCCCGCACAAGCAGCGGACCAAGTTTGGGAAGCACTGGTGTAGGCAGTAGTGGTAGGGATGGGAAAGGTGAGTAGTTGGTTCTCTGCTTCCTCCCTACTCAGGGGTTTAGCATTGATCCTGATTCATCTGTGGGGATAGGCCTCATTTCTTATCCTCTGCATTCCCTAGGAACAAATCTCACTTACACAGTTTGGGTTTTCTTTTGATTTGCTCTCAACTGTAGTGGATGTGCTGCATTACACCTTATTAACCATTATAGGCACCCACAGTCTGGTTGAATTATTATTTTTTATTAACAGGTGTTTATGAAAAGCTGTTTTTAATCCAAAACTACATTTTTGATGGACAAAAATTGTTTTTCGTTAAAAAAACGAAACACCAATTTTTTTTGTATTAAAAAAAATCAAAATTATAGGAAAATGCCCACCTTTTCTCAGTATTTTTACTCTTTCTTTTTATTTGTTTTAAATTAAAAAGTGAGAAAATATAACATAGAATAAAATGGAATGAAAACAAAATCTTTTAATTATTTTTCTTTTTTTTTTTTTTGAGGAAAAAAACTAGTTTTGACCAGCTCCTTTGTTGGGCCCATAGTCTGAAAGATGATCAAAGGTGAAATCCTGGCCCCATTATAGTCAAAGGTAAAACTTCCCTTGACTTCAGTAGTCCTAAGATTTCACCCTAAATGTAGAACTGGCTGAAATTTTTCAAATGAAAAATTTTCCCATTGGCAACTGTGGTTTTGTTAAAATCAAAATGTTTTGTTTTTGTTTTTTCTGTCCAGAACATTCAAAATTTCATTTTGAATCAACATTTGTTGTATTAAAAAGAAAGACATGCATATTGATAAGTCTCAATGCATAGATATAGCTGATTACTTGGGAGAAAATGAAGGATCTTCACATGGGAAAAGATTTCGAATAATCTTTCTGAAAACCGTAAAGCATCTGAAAGGTAAAAACAGACTCCAACGAGAGACTGTTGAATTGGAATTAATTTGCAAACTGGATACAATTAACTTAGGCTTGAATAAAGACTGGGAGTGGATGGGTCATTACACAAAGTAAAACTATTTCCCCATGTTTATTCCCCCCACCCCACCCCCCACTGTTCCTCAGATGTTCTTGTCAACTGCTGGAAATGGCCCACCTTGATTATCACTACAAAAGGTTTTTTCCCCCCCGCTCTCCTGCTGGTAATAGCTCACCTTAAGTGATCACTCTCTTGTTACAGTGTGTATGGTAACACCCATTGTTTCATGTTCTCTGTGTATATAAATCTCCCCACTGTATTTTCCACTAAATGCATCCGATGAAGTGAGCTGTAGCTCACGAAAGCTTATGCTCAGATACATTTGTTAGTCTCTAAGGTGCCACAAGTCCTCCTTTTCTTTTTGAAAGGTAAATTTTATTTTTCTTACTCTGTTTCTTAATTACCAAAGCTATCTTTGTATAAAAAATGGCTTCCTCCCTCACAACAAGAATCGACCCTCAGTGCCTGAGTACAGATGGGAGATATCACTGACCATTTTGTCAACAGCAACAATAATAAAAACAAACTACTGCTGTTTTTAAAGTGCGGTTATACTCTTGAGGGCCTAATTCTGCATCAAATAACACCCAGAGCAATCCTTTTGACTTCACTAGGGATTGCATGTCAGTGCAAAATTTGGCCCTAAAATGGCTACTTAGAAATGACAATGTGGAGGTCCATAGCTATTCTGTTTCATATTACTCTGAATCCACGCTGGGAATAGATCTGTTGAGTGAGAAAGTGCTACTTTTCTAGTCATAACTTGACCTATAAATCTTGATGTAGTTTGCATGAGATAAGAAATACATCTACAGTAAAACACAAATATTGTTTATTATTTGTTAAGCATGGAGAATATGTTCTGTGCTGCACAGATAACCTTTGGCCTGACAAGGTGAAGAATCATAAGTACTTGCACATGTTCTATGTGTCTACCCAGCATTTAGACTACGTTGCTGATTTGGCCATAACATCATGAGTACGTTTTAACTGGTGCATAGGGTCCTCAACATTGGTATGTATTACAACCCTAAAGCATTTATTTTTTTCCCTTTTAAAAATTGTGGATAAATGAGAGCATTTTAAATGAGCTGCTTAGGCACCTGGCACTACTGGGCCACTTCTTCCTTATTCAGATGATACTTAGTGGATGGCGAATGATTTAGGGCCTAATCCAAAGCCCAATGAAATGTATAAGAGCGTTTACTCTAATGGGTTTGGATCAGGCCCTTAATGGATGATCTTTCCCATTAATATGTTGAATAACATATAACATGCCCAAACTAGGGAACCATTTATCTCATACAATTTTCAAACCCTTATTAGTAATAAAGGTATTTGGGCCTAAATACACCTATTTTACCTGACAGCCAGGTTGCTTCTCTCCCTTTGGCTTCCCTTCTGGAAGTTGCTGGGTTGTCTGTCATCACAGTTTATTAAAGTGGGAGTAAATAAATTTGCCAAAAGGAGGAGATTGTTTCCTTGCATGTTCTAAGCATGGCAGGAGGAAAAAGAAGCACAGGCAGAAGAACACTTGGAGTGGTGCCCTAATATAAAAAAAACAAAACAGAAAAACTGTGAGAAGAGTTTAAAAAATATTTGCATGCCCAGTGGAATAACATTTGTATATGTTTATGTAGGGAGCCAGTGTGGCTCCCCTCCGAACCAGAGGGTAAGGAGCCACCCTCTGGGCCTGAGTGGGCGGGGCCAGGCCGAGCTTCCGCCAATCCCCGGAAGGGGAAGAGTGGGACAGGAAGTACAAAGGGCGGGGCCCTCTGCCCAGTGAAGAGAGCACCAGGGAGGGAGACAGATGCAGGCTGCCGGCTGCTCCCTCGCAAGCCTGCTGCTGACCCAGGCAAACCCCTGGGCAAGGAGGAGCCTTACCGGGGGGAAGGCCTGTGGCAACCAGGGCTGCCGGCCGCTGAATATCCGGAGGAACCGGGGCTGCCCACAGCGGATTATCCGGAGGAACCGGGGCTGCCTGCAGCAGATTATCCGGAGGAACCGGGGCTGCCCACAGCGGATTATCCGGAAGAACCGGAGCTGCCCGCAGCGGATTATCCGGAAGAACCGGAGCTGCCCGCAGCGGATTACCCAGAGGAGATGGAGATTCAAGAGCTGCCCGCCGCGGAATACCCGGAGGAGATGGAGGGACCGGAGCGACCCGCCTGAGAGAGACCGGGTAGGAAGTAGCCCAGGGGCCCAACTACACTGTGGGGTGGGTGTGTTTTGTCAGCGGGTGCGGATTGCCCGCTGACCCAGCGGCGGGACCTTCGCCTCCCGCCACTGTCAGGGCCCTGGGCTGGAATGCAGTGGAGTTGGGTGGGCCTGCGTTCCCCTACCCTGGCGCTCCCCTGCCTGAGGGGCGCGCCACTGACTGTTGCCGGCGCTCCCCTGCCTGAGGGGCGCGCTACTGACTCCGGCCGGCCCACCTCCCCGCTAATTCCCCAACGCCCGGGAGGTGGGGCCGAGGCCTGCTACAAAGACCACTGCTCTCCATCGCCCCTAGGGGCTCGGAGGACCGACACCCGCCACAGTTTAAATGCTCCAAAACGGGAGGAGGATTACATCAGAATGTGTAGGAAAATCCCTCCTCTAAAATTGAATATGTTTGTTACTACTTACAGTGGTAAAACTACAAGGACTTTGAGTTTAATTTTTTTTTAGAACTAGTTAGTTTGTGCTCAGGGAGCTAACCTTTAGCTCTATCATCTGATTTCAAATTAAAATGGAATGACTGCACTGAACAAATCCAGTGTTCAGAAGCATCATTAAAAAGGATTATCCTCAGGACTATCCCTTTTCAGCTAGGCTAAGAAAGGAACAAAGTGATGAAAGGTCCCTCATCAGGGGAAAAAATGATTTACTGTTCTTAATAGCAATAGTCAGAGAACTTTCAAATCGCTTTATGGCAATTAATTAATTAATCCCTCGCAACTCCCCTATGTGGTAGGTAAACCTATATCATCTTCCCCAGTTTACAGTTAGCAAAACTGAGGCCGAGGTAGATAAAGAAAAAAATTGTAAAGCGTCTTTGGATCTTGGGTGTCTCAAATTTTGAGTACCCAGTCTTAGCCACTGGAGCCCTTTTTAAAAATGTCCACTGATTTCAGTTCCTCAGTCTTTTGGTGCCCAACTTTAGATACAAATAGGTTGTTTAAAGTTGGACACTCAAAAGCTGATGCATGCTAACTTAAATGTCTGGTTTTAAATTGGTCCCTAAATGATTAAGGCAACTCCTCAGATGTGGAAAGTGTCAGCTGCAGGAGTAGAACCCTAGACTTTCTGATGCCTAGTCTTGTGTTAGAACACTAGATCACATAACCAGATGTTTTCTGTCTTGAAACAAGCTGCACCTTCTAGCAATATAGATGCTGCAGAGCCATGAAAGAGAGCAATATATTAGTGCTACTACTGCTAATGGCTAATAATTCCTCAGAAGTGATGTCTTCCCCCTCCTTCACTCACCAGCTGGATCAGAAAAAGGAATGAATGTTTAATGTTTGTTTCAAGACTAACATGTCGGGTGTTATGCATAGTCTAACATGCTCATGGATGTTAATTATCAGAGTTCTTGAAATGACATTTAGGGCAGGTCTACACTACACACTTCATCAGCGCAGCTGCACCGGTGCTGCTGCACTGCTGTAGCACGTCTGGTGAAGACGCTCTAAGCCTACAGGACAGAGCTCTCTCGTCTGCTTAATAACTCCACCTCCCCGAGAGGCAGTCGCTATGTTGGTGGGAGAAGCTCTTCCGCCAACACAGCACTGTCTACACAGTAGGTTAAGGTCAGTATAACTATGTTGCTCAGGGGTATGGATTTTCACAAAGTAAGTATGTAGTGTAGACCAAGCTTCAGTGTTCCAAGAGCATGTCTTCATAGTTCTCCAGAACCACAGACAAAATAGTTGGAGACAGGCCGCCAATCTTGCAATTTGTGTGGCTATGGTATATCATGGGAGATGAAGTCTTGTGAGAGAGCCCAGCATATAGTGGAGAATGGGTGCATGAGACACCTGAGCTACAACTCCTTTGATACGCTGTGGCCTCAAAATATTTTGGTTTTCAGCTTAGGGGTATTTATTTTTTGACAAAAAATGACACTTTCCACAAAAACATTCATTTTGTGAGAAAACCAATTTTCTGAGAAAAACAGTTTTAATGGAAAATCTTCAATAAGCCCTATTGCTGGGCTTAGTTGAAGACTTATACTTGGGTGATGCCACTGACTCTCCATCTGAGGTTATTGGTGTAGCTTCTCTAGCTCACTTACTCAGTGCCTGCAGCTTGCTAGACTTATATCAAAGTGTAGGCCCCTGTGAGCTTAATGCATCAGCACCTCTAATTTGTTGATCTTATTTGAAGGCCAAGACTTCTGTGAAGTCACTGGATCAGCACCCCCACTCCTCTCTGATTTCAAGGCAGGGGCCTCTATATCAGTTCATCAGTGCAGTTGTGCAAGCTGATATCAGTGCTCCAAACTGTGAGCTGGTAGGATCAGGAGTTTTAGCTTGCTGGGCTGATCTCAAGCCTGTGCCTTGGTGAGGTTAGTGATTTACTTATTGTTATTTAAATTCCAGCAACACCTAGAACTGCTTGAAAGTTTTCATCTGAAACTTTTTTGAGACAGAAAATACAGATTTGGGTCAACTGCAACATTCCACTAATTTGTGTTGATTTTTGGCAAATTGTTTTGGTCAAAACACAGTATTTTGACATTTCTGAAACATCTAATTTTGATTTTTCAGGCTAGATTCACACACACCAAAAACAGTATCCCCCCATGACCCTTAGCCTAGTGGTTAGGGTACTCACATGGGGTGTGGGAGCCCCAGTTAGACTTCGTACTCTGGAGCAGGGACTTGAATCTATGTTATCCTCCTCCCACATCAGTGTCTCAACCCCTCCCCCCCAATCGTATAGGTATTCTGGGATGGGTCTCTCCCCTATTGAAGCTCTTCCACTTTGTATGACATACTTTACCAGTTCTTGAGAGAGCAAGAGAGAAGGAATGATTCTATAGCCAGGTGATTAGGGCATTGGGATAGCATCTGGGTTCTAATCCCCATGCTGTTGGATATTTAAGCATTTCTACAAAGTGGAGCAGCTTCAACAAGCAGAGATTGAGAGAGGTCCATCCTAGAATATTCTATAGCCTTTTTTTTTTTTGAGTTTCAAATAAACATGTGAAAGAGCATTGCCCCACATCCTAATATCATTATGAAATTCAAGGATTCAGCTACCACTCCCTAATATACTAAAATTCACAAGATTTGGAATCAGGTCTGAACTTGTCCCTAACATTCACTTCTCTCAGTTAATAATCCCTCCTGTTATTTTGAAGAAGGTAACATCACAGATTTATATGTAATTCTTTCTGGCCTGAAGTCCTTCGTTCTTGCTTCTTTAATCCTTCTCAGTATTACCAAGGAAGCTGATGTATAATGACACAGAGATGTTATCAGTTCTGTGGTGGGGAGTTATCTATGTCAGTCTCTCTCTCGTTCTAAGATAGTGTGAGACCCACATTAGAAAACATGATGAATCCTAATATGTGTATCAAGGTGAGCTAGTGAGCATTTCTGGGTAGAAAGGGAATGTGTGTGTGTGTGCGCATATATATATATATACTTCAATAGGGGAGAGACCCATCCCAGAATACCTATACGATTATATATATATATATATACACACCTATACATACATACATGTATGTATGTCAGTGTTTTTATGTACTTCAGGGAAAATATGTCTGTCTTCGTCACCATGTATCCCTAACTTTTCTCCATCTGAGTGATTTTTGTACAGGACATTATTCAGCTAATGTATTTCACATTTTCCTGATAATAACTGGTTCTTCAGATAATGTGGCATTTCAATTAAATCTGAATGGAATAAATAACTACACACATACTGTTTGTTACTGGAATGTGATTAAGTGATAATAGTTAAGTTGCAATGTTTTATGAGACAATGATCCAGTTCCTGAGTGGATAAACTGTGAGCCTGAGGGCCAAGCAGTTTATCCCAGTAAGGGAATACGATTATTGCAGAGTAAAACAGAAAGAGAGTGGCATGAGCTGTTTTATGCTTCAAAATGTAAAGGAGAGCTGAGATGCTTTTAATCTATCAAGTTATGAAGTTCAAGCATCAAGTTTTTTTCTTGCAACAATTGATGGTGATAATTGTTCATTGCAGAATTGGTACGGGTGGTGGAAGGACATAAAGTCACTCCCCCAATTCAATTCAAGCACTGATTCTTATGTATACTCAAAGTTTTGCCTGATTCAGCATCAGTAAGCTAGGTACCCTACTGGAGGCAATTTTCTGTTGCCTTCCCTTAAATCAAGGCTGGGGGACTAAACCTTTTTCTTCTCCATCTACATAATCATAAAATATTGATCCATCAATGGTTCAAATGAAAATTATGAGAGGGTGGGGAAAAAGAGTAACTTGTGATATCTTATGATGTGGCAAGGTACACTACAGTGCCAAGACTTACCTGCTTATTCAGTTTTGAGCTGTGGGTTTCATGATCTGCAGAGTGACATTGCATTTCCAACACAGATATTAAATGCAGGAAAAGGTGCGGAATGTTAGTAAGCAGAAGAAAAATGCTTCTGACTGTTACTGATGCTTGGATCTGAAAGGAAACTGAGGCTCTCCACTCTCCCCGCCCCCATTGTATAACATTTGGGCTCATGTATATTAATATGTTTGGTAGAGGTGGCCAGAAAACAGAATCTCCATTCTGTGAGAAATTCCAAAAGAACAGAATCAGAACAAAAAGTCTCAATTCTGAAATTTACTGTGAAATGGAAATTCCAAGTAATATTGATTCGGAAACATTAAGACATTTCACTTTTGATAATATTAAATTTTCAATAAGGTCAAAAATTTTCATTTTGACAGTGTTGAAATATTATTATATATCATTCATAATATTAAGATTCTTTTTTTATTGTATTATAAAAACCTAACTGAAACACAACAAAAGGAGAAAGTCAAAACCATTCGTTTGGACAATGTTCCTTCAAAAAATTGGTCAAAATCAAATGAAATATTTAGATTCTGATGAAACTGCATTAGCCATGGAAATCTGTTTAGAAGAAAATGTTTCTACCAGCTCTACTGTTTATACAAATTAGGTTGACTTCTAATCTCAGATACCACAACATATATCCCTAGGTGACTTACAGATTTCCTGTTGTGCACAAAAACAGTAGCACAAGCACAGTAGTAACATTTTTCTCTTTACACACACGTAATGAGGTCAGAACAGAGCTCTTACTGTGGTGGCAGATTATAGGACAGATTTCAGAGTAGCAGCCGTGTTAGTCTGTATCCGCAAAAAGAACAGCAGTACTTGTGGCACCTTAGAGACTAACCAATTTATTTGAGCATAAGCTTTCGTGAGCTACAGCTCACTTCATCGGATGCATAGAATGGAACATATAGTAAGAGATAGATAGATATAAGTTGGAAGTTACCATACAAACTGTGAGAGGCTAATTAGTTAAGATGAGCTATTATCAGCAGGAGAAAAAAACTTTTGTAGTGATAATCAAGATGGCCCATTGAAACAGTTGACAAGAAGGTGTGAGGATACTTAACTTAAGGAAATAGATTCAATATGTGTAATGACCCAGCCACTCCCAGTCTCAGTGCATATCATTTTAGCTCCACTGAAGCTAGTCTGCCCCTATCTATTAGTGCAGACTAGCGGTATACGTTAATATGCTGTATTTTCAAAGAGAGAGGAGGAAGACAATTCATGGTGACTATTGCCATTGAAGCATTTTGCCTACATTGTTTATAAGTCACACAAAATCCTGATGTAGAAATACAGACTTATACTCTAGCTTTGCATGGCCGTATATAATAAACAGTGAAGAGTTTTTGGAGGAGGAAAAGTAAAGTACCAGATGGCAATAGGCACTAGCCACTGTACATTATAGTGGATGGGACAGTGGTTAATCTGATTGTGTATGAAAACTTGTATTTCAAATAGTGTCATAAACTACAAGGAGCATGCTTTACATTTTAGGAAACAATTTTATTTCAACATGAACAGTCTTGGTTTTTTTGTGAATGTAGATAACACTCTAGTGTACAGTGTTCTTCTTCTAGTGGATAATAAAGTTCCTTGATATTTATCCCCCTACTGTATAATGTTAGTTATTAGGGATGCTGTTCCTTCCACTGATATAGTCAAGGGCCAGTTGTCCTGCTATTCCCATTATAAAATGACAGACCAAAACAAAATGGCTTTGGAATGGAACTTGGCAAAGTAACTCTTAGGCTGGTAACCAATTTTGAAAAATGTCAGGCCAATCACTGTACTTTTCACAAACACAATTTTGTTACTTTTGTTTAAAAGAGGAAAGTCTGCTGCTTGCATCTTCACCCTATAAATAGAGATCAGATTTGGGGCTCTACTGTGGTTGGCCTTAACTTGAGTGTGTGGGGGGAGGAGAAAGCTGCCCCTTTAAGAGGGATGTGGGCTCAGCTGCACCCGTGCAAAGTTTGGCCTGCCTTCCCAGGTGGAGGCAATGAGTCCACCTGACAAGGACTCAGGTGACCAGGAACTGAGCCTGCTGGGGGGATAAAAAGGGATTCCTGGGAGAGGAAAGAAACTGGTTGTTGAAAGCTACCTGCTGAGTAGCTGCCTTTCTGCTCAAAGAAGAGTGTAGTAGGAAAGTGTACTGCTGAAAGTGGGTAAAGAAAGGTGCATTGCAGCTGAAGAAGTGCAGTGGCAGGAGAAGAGACAATACCTGGAAGGGTGTGCTGTTGCTGAAGGAGTGTCTGATAGAAGCAAGATGAGTCTCCAAGAGAGAGAGCTAAGCAGAAAAGGACCCCAAGGAAATGAGCCCTAGCAGTTGGTGCTTGTCAGAGTGAGAGGCTAGCCAGGTCTGATAGTAATATAGGAAAAGGCCCTGGGGGATTGAGTCCTTATTTTTGGCTTGGCTATGGGAACAGTCTGTTCAGCTCTTTAGGAGTCCCAGGGCTGGGAATCCATAGAAACTGGTGGGTCTGGGTTCTTCCTCCTATGGTGCTACCTGGTGATGTGAAGCAGTGACCCCTCATATTAAAGGAAGGGGCCTGGAGACCGACAAAAGCCCAGAAAGGCTATAGTGGAGCCCAGGTATGGAGTGGAAGACTTTTCCAACTTTGGTACCCTAGCAAGTGGTGGACTTAAGGGGCTTGGCTAAAGGACCAAGTCTCCCTAGTCGCCTTGACTATGCTGACCATTGAGAGAACACAGTTCATGGGTGACTCCCAGGTGGAGTGTAATCCTGCAGGGAGCAGACAGGAATTAGGGCCAAAAGCACTGCAAGGAAAAGGTTGATGTTAATAGATTGTGTCCAAAGCTAAGGTCCTGAGAAGAACTCAGTTGAAAGCTCCCTGGGCTGAGAGGAGTCCACCAGCTCAGCCCTCATACATGTGTGTACACATCCTTCCGTGCATCAGTACTCGGCCAGTCGCAGTGAGGCAGGTGGGGGCTGCCGGCCTCTTTTCCTCCTTATATAGGTGGATAGAGAGAGGGAAGAAGTAGGCGGAGCCATGGTTCCACCCATCCAACATGCCATCTACTATAGTTGGGCCATCTCAAAGGGGTAGAAGGATCCTATACGCAGTGAAGAGCTGTAACTAATTATTTCCTCCTGTAACTAATTACTTCCCTGCCTGTGAACGCGCACACAACACAAGGGAGCATGGGAGTTCTGAGTCACAAGTCCTCACCAGAGCTCCTCCTGAGTGGTGGTACAATCTAGCCCTTAATTATCTGTAAGTAGTGCATGCTACTATACAATAAAAACAATGAGCAAATTTCTGCAGCTCTCTTCACTACACTGAGGCTATGCCAGTTTAAACTAGCTGAGAACCTGGCCCAAACACTTCACTCTTTGACTCGCCCAAGTAGCAAAAATTAGATCTATGGAATTTTTGAAGATTCTTCTTTTTTGCAAAATAAACAGAAAATGACACACTCTATACAAGGCACCCCAGGATAACATTTGCAGCAAATCACTCCTCCTGAGACCTATGTCTCTATGTTACTATGTCTCTATTGGCTTTTAAAGCATAACCATCTTTAAATATGCGTAGGCACTGTTGGAAATAGCAGCTGAAATTCCTGTGTGCTAGGCAGGCCCAGCTGTAAATGTGCCACAGCTGGGACATCTGCAGAACATGCCACATGCCAGTTGTTTGATTTAATATCAGTTGGGAAGATGATCCAGAAGAGAGAGAGCTCAGCACATTTAAGCCTGTTTCTTTCTCCCTTTCCTCCTTTTTTTAAAATCCTCTCCTGGTTTGTTTCTGTCCTCAATCATCACCCTTTTTTAGGCAATGACACCAATCCTGAATTCTCAGGAAGTCAATGGGAGTCAGGAAGTCAAAACTCAATGGGAGTTTTGCCACTGACTACTCCCTCTGAAGTCAGTGGCAAAACTCCCATTGACTTCACATGGCAGAAATGTCAGGTATACAATCCAGCCAATTCCAGGTGATCTCTTCATGTACCAAATACCTGGCCCAAACAAATTGTTTGCTGCACTGGTGCACGTCAGATATTTTGGTTGTCACCATCTCTCTTAAATGTATCTGCCCACTGACATACAAGTGTCTTTGCTTAACATGAACACCAGCTAGCCTCCGTGCCTCATGGCCCATATGAGCACAGCTGTACAGAATGATTTTTTTTTCTCACTTCATTTTCCCTATTGAACACTAGACACCATTCCTTTGAGGTGGCCTTTGTGCCTACTGGGGTAATAAAGTTCAATAGCTATTTGTTTTGCCTTTATGCTGACTTAATAACATGTGTACGTGTGGTCCCTGGGGAAAGCAAGACGACACTTCCAGAGAGAGCCAGCCCTGTGATACCTTACACTGGTAAGAGCACCACACTTTCAGAGGCTCTAATGCTAGAGAGTGACTTTCTGTATAGTTCATATCCTCAATTATATCTATAGTGCTTCTGGCCCCTTTTGTTCCCCAGAGGAGTGTGGAAGCTGGGGATAGTGAGGAGCCAGCCTCTGCATCTGAAAGAGGGAGAAAGACTATGTTGCCATGGTTTGTAACTGCTTTTTCATAAATGTTTCAGTCAGGTCATGGCCTGCTTGATTAATTCCAAGAGTTCACATTCATCTACTGCTACACAGACAGCTTACAGCAGATGTTCACCGAAGCCATTTCATGCTGACTTAAATCCCTTTTCTTTTTCAAAACCTAATATATAGGGATGGCTGCAGTGTGGACATAGAAGTCACTTGGATAGTCGCTCACAAATCAGTTGCTGCTTTTCAGGATCCTAGAATTCCAGTAAAAAGAAAAGGAGTACTTGTGGCACCTTAGAGACTAACACAAGTACTCCTTTTCTTTTTGCAAATACAGACTAACACGGCTGCTACTCTGAAACCTAGAATTCCAGTGTTTGCAGTCATGGTACCAGTTGCAAAGAACTGGTATTATGCTTCGACTGTCCTGCATAACAGTGAGCCATCCATGCTATTGATGTGGTAGGTCATTAAATAACAGGTTTTGTTGTGCTCTTTATGCAGCATAAGCAAAATGTTTAGGGACAGATTGTGATGACTCTTGCATGGGCATGCAGGATGGGGGGTCGGGGGAAGGGCATGGCCTGCAACTGCTCAAAAGCAGCACACGATAGAAATCCCTGTACCCCCTCTTGCTCTGGGGAATGCAAGCTGTCTGCTCCTATTCCCCCCAGGGACCAAGTGCCCCAAAATAGGGAAGAGGCAGCCTCCCGTCACGTGGAGTAGATTGGAATGCTGGAGGGAGAGCCAGACTGAATATTGGGAGTTGAGGAGGATTTGCAGGACCTTAGACCCCATCAGGAGATGATAAAAAAGACGATCAGGGTATGAATTTTGAGGAAACTGAGATCCGAGAGAAAAGTGTTTCAGGCTTAACATTTCCTCATGAAACCATGTGAAATTCTACTGTATGGCACAGTTGCTGCTTAAAATTATGTTAAAAACCTAGTAGTTTTTGGTTGAGTTTTGACCATTATTTTTTCTGATCGAAACTTTTCATTCAAACTCAAATTCTAGGGGTCTGAACCAAATCAAACTAAACTCATGCTTAACAGAACCACCCATGAGCTGAAATCAGTGCCTCACACAGTTCTAGTCACTAGTAATTACCTGCAGCAGGCAAAAGATACTCTCGGAGAGTCTGTAATTTTGATTGAACAGATAACAAAGGAAAGGACTGCTTTTCTTATCCTCTGCACAGCACTTCTGATGTCACTCTAAGCACTGCAAGAAGACAGAATGCCACTATGGAAAATGACACGATTGCTTGAAATCTGCATCTACCTCAGTCATTCCCTCTGATTTACTCCTTATTACAGTATTATGTTGTAAATACAAGACACACTTTTGCAAGTCCTGTTTTTCTGAATGCCAAAGCATCTCCTACATCAATAATACCTGTGCCTCCTGATTTCCTCTCACTGTAGCTCATCCCCACCTCAAAGCCAGATTGTGACTTGCCCTTGTGCATGAATACTAGCTGTGTGTGAGGGCTAAAGGAGCCATATTCTGCTCTCAGCTACAGCAATATAAATCAGGAATAGTTCCACTAAAGTTACAGCAGTGTGAAAAGAGAATCAGGCCTGAGTGGCTCTCCTTTCCTCTCCCAGCCTTTGCACCTGCTGCACCGGGGACAGCCATAACTGCAGTCTCTGGTCTTCTGTGGGACTAACCATAAGAAATGGGGAAGGGAGAGTGGAGTGGTACCATGCCTTCACCCCGCTTCTGCCACAAGTGGATGGAAGGATGCGCTGGACACTCTGAGGAGGTGGTTGCAGAGTGATGCTCCCCAGCTCCCTACTGGAGCACCCATTGAGGCAGTCTGGGTTTCTTGACTTCTGGAGTATGTGTGTCAAGTAAAGAGAGAAAAGAATAGCTATAACTTCACAGGACTGCTGAGAAGCCCCTGACATCCCACCCTACCCTACCCCCCAATGCAAACATCTTCAAGATTTAAGGATAACATAATCCAGATCTGAATCTAAATTGTATAGCTTTAAAAACATTTTAAAACATACATTTTTTACAAGTACATTATTAAAATGGAGAGCATTCTAACAACAAAGTTGACTTTTCACCACTCATGTTAGTTTTCTCTTTGCATTACACTGAGCTTTGACACTGAAATGAAACTGGTGAATTTAGCTGTTGTTTGGCAGTTTCCTGAGCTGATTTTTCATGTTTTACTAACATGATGCTGTTGGGTTTGGGTTTTCACAGCACAGAGGAACATAACTGAGGATATGGCTTTTCAATGTGGCTGAGCATAGCAGGGCTAGGCTAACCTGGGTGCTCAGACTCGCGTGGAAAGACCTACCCTAACTACCCAGAACAGAAAAAGGGGTGGGGGGGGGGAGAAAATACTAGTATCCTCATTTTACAGATAATTTCTGTCCCTCAGTTCCACAAGTGACTTTCCCAAAGTCCCTCAGGGAGTCTGCAGGAGAGCTGGGAACTGAATCCAGACATCCTGAGGTCTGATTTAGTGCCTTAACTACAAACTATCCTTCCTTGTGCGCTCTAATCAAGTTCCTCTCTTCTTCCTTAAAGGGGTTGGTATATTTCTTTAGTTACCTTTTCTGCCTCATTTCTTAGCTTCTTCCTTTGGGGTATTTCAACTGGAGAAGTAAATCAAAGAATGGAGTTTTACATTTACAGGGTGAGTTTTGGGGTCATTCTAGTCTCCTGTTGCATGAATAACAAAGACCTGAACCAGCCACCATGAAAGTTTTGTCCCTTGCCTTCTCTTCATGGCTGATAGTCCCTCAGGAGCATAACTATCAAGGCATGTCATGGATGTGTTACCTGAAGGTCTTAAACTCTTTAAATATGTAATAATTCTTCTGGAATCAAGTTTCAGTGTAACTTGAAGGAGGAGAATTAGCCCACTCCATTGCACGCTGGGCTTGTTTTTGTCAGCATGTACTCCTAATCACTTGGCAATTTCTTATGCAAATTGGAGGAGCAGATGCTGAAGAATTGCTTTCGGGGTTAGCTTTTGGGGGCCTGCAAAGCCAGTAGCTGCAGATTTCTACATTTTGGGGTGAGTTCCAGTAAGGCTTAGTGGAAAGGGCTCAATTCTTCAGTGCATCTGTGCACTGCTCAACTGTGGAATGAGTGCCTCTGGGTGGGTGAGCCTGTTGTGTTAATTTTGATTAAATAAATGGGCCCTACAAGTCAAAGGTGTTAACATGACCCTGTCACTGTCCAACATTAAACAGTTTTAAACAAGGTTCAGGGTTTGGTATGCAGAGACTTCAGTCTGCTTTGTACTATGGAAAACACACCAATAAAAATCCTTTTAACTTTTATTAAAGATACAGAAAGAAGGAAAAATAGTTAAAGCATTTAAAATGTTAAGTATTAAATAAAGCTTCCATTTTAATAATATCCTTTGCTTTCTTTGGCCATAGAGAATCTTTAAAAGAAAACCTCCCTGTTTGAAGCCTTTAAGATGGCATTAAGGTGGTGGTAACTGTACTCTTGGGGAAAAGAGAAGAAGCTAGTCAAGATAGCCAGATCTGCTGCTGTTGTTAAAGTGTGAGCCTGTTTCCTAGAAGATAAAAGAAGACAAGTGCACGCAAAGGGGAGAGGGAGAACAGCAAAGAGAGAAAATGCAGCTTCTATCTTTGGTGGTGACTCTCACTTGCAAATTTACTGCTAGAAGAACTCAGGCCTGATATACTGTTTTACTAGCTTCAGAGTAGCAGCCCTGCTAGTCTGTAGTTTAGTTCCACTGAATGCATCCGATGAAGTGAGCTGTAGCTCACGAAAGCTTATGCTCAAATAAATTTGTTAGTCTCTAAGATGCCACAAGTCCTCCTTTTTTTTTTTTTGGTTTTGTTTTGTTTTGTTTTACTAGCCACTCCAAGATCTGGCAAGCTTGCACCAGCAATAATGTGTTTAGGACATTGCTTTTAGCTGCCTCTTTGGTTATAGGTTTCAGAATAGCAGCCGTGTTACTCTGTATCCCCAAAAAGAAACAGCTCACTTCATCTGATGCGTTCAGTGGAAAATACAATAGGGAGATTTATATACACAGAGAACATGAAACAATGGGTGTTACCATACACACTGTAACAAGAGAGTGATCACTTAAGGTGAGCTATTACCAGCAGGAGAGCAGGGGGGTGAGGGAGAACCTTTTGTAGTGATAATCAAGGTGGGCCATTTCCAGCAGTTGACAAGAACGTCTGAGGAACAGTGCGGGGTGGAGGGGTGGAATAAACATGGGGAAATAGTTTTACTTTGTGTAATGACCCATCCACTCCCAGTCTCTATTCAAGCCTAAGTTAATTGTATCCAGTTTGCAAATTAATTCCAATTCAGCAGTCTCTCATTGGAGTCTGTTTTTGAAGTTTTTTTGTTGAAGAATTGCCACTTTTAGATCTGTAATCGAGTGACCAAAGAGATTGAAGTGTTCTTCGACTGGTTTTTGAATGTTATAATTCTTGACGTCTGATTTGTGTCCATTTAGTCTTTTACGTAGAGACTGTCCGGTTTGACCAATGTACATGACAGAGGGGCATTGCTGGCACATGATGGCATATATCACATTGGTAGATGTGCAGGTGAATGAGCCTCTGATGGTGTGGCTGATGTGATTAGGCCCTATGATGGTATCCCCTGAATAGATATGTGGACACAGTTGGCAAGGGGCTTTGTTTCAAGGATACGTTCCTGGGTTAGTGGTTCCGTTGTGTGGTGTGTGGTTGCTGGTGAGTATTTGCTTCAGGTTGGGGGGCTGTCTGTAAGCAAGGACTGGCCTGTCTCCCAAGATCTGAGAGTGATGGGTCGTCCTTCAGGATAGGTTGTAGATCCTTGATGATGCGTTGGAGAGGTTTTAGTTGGGGGCTGAAGGTGATGGCTAGTGGCGTTCTGTTATTTTCTGTTTATAGGCTTACAACAATGTTGCAAAATATACAGCCTTGGCTGGGTAAGCCGGACTCCCCTTCGACAGAAGGTTAAAAGGAGAGAGATAGAAAAGACGAGAAATAAGGGGTGAGGAGGGAGGTTAAGGGGGGAGTGACAAAGTCTCACATCCAAGGTGGTCGTTTGGATTTAGTTAGAACTGATGGAAGTGGTGATGCCATCTGGGTCGCTCTCTCACGCTCTCTTTCTCTCTGACCCATTCTGATCAGGATATCTTTCAGAATCAGGATGACAAAGGTTTAATGATTCCATAAGAATGGCCATATTGGGTCAGATCAAAGGTCCAGCTAGCACAGTATCCTGTCTTCCGACAGTGGCCAATGTCAGGTGCCCCAGAGGGAATGAAGAGAACAGGTAATCATCAAGTGATCCATCCCCTGTTGCCCTTTCCCAGTTTCTGGCAAACAGAGGCTAGGCAAACACCATCCTTGTTCATCCTGGCTAATAGCCATTGATGGACCTATCCTCCATTATCTAGTTCTTTTTTTTTTTAACCCTATTATTGTCTTGGCCTTCACAACATCCTTGGGCAAAGAGTTCCACAGGTTGACTGTGTGTGGATCCCAGGAAACTGTGGGTTGGCAGCCATGATGGCTCATTCTTTCCTGTTCTCCTGTCTCTCAGCCAGCCAACATACTTATATAGCTTGCAGGCAGTCTTCCCCACAAGTTCTTTTTCCTTTAAAGATCCCAAAAGGAATTGATGGGTGGAACTGCCCATCCTCTCTTTATTTTGTTTGCCACTTAGGCTTAATTTTCAACAGGCCAACACTTCTCTTGTTTCCCAGGCATAAGCCTAACACCGTCCTTGAGTTATATCAACAGGCCTCTTCCTTTGGACTAATTCAGTCTTTCTGCCTTCCTTTTTGCACCTTTTCCCATCAACATTATTGTTGTAGGTTATTGTGACTTTTTATGAACTTTCCCTCACTTCTTCCAACTGAGTTCACAATTAGAGTAAATTTGTAGTTCCAGTTATTACAACAGTCCCCAAAGATTCCTTCTGCTCTGAAGGGCTAGCAGGCATCCAGAGCATGGATAAGGAGGAAGATGGAGTTTGCTGGTTGAATGGTGAAGTAACAATAAAATTGGGATCTTGAGGGGTCAAAACTAACCTCATTGGGGGTCCCCAAAAATCTTGAAGACAGACCCCTTTAATGGGATGTCTACTATCTTGCTATTACTCTGAAAATCTTGAATGCAGCCCTGGCTGTTTTACCTGCTGTAGATTATGTAAAGTTATAATTATATACCATGACTCAGTGCTCCCTTTCACATACATGCCTATTCTGTAGGGTTATCTGGCACAGATACACACTGTTAAGTAACTTTGATAATGGTTAATAGGTAGAGCAAAGGGTTGATTAAAGTACGACCATCTAAGTATGTTTCTTAACTTGAATAATTATCTTTAATTAAAGAGCACAGAATATAAACTCTACTTTGTGCCGTGATGACCACTGACAAGTGAAATTCCCTGAGGAAAGGGTATTTGTGGATTCTGAGAGATCCTGTGGGGAAATCAATGACATTTTAATCTGCATTAGACATTATTCCTGCAGAGAGGTATCTAAGCAAGCCCATAGAAAACTACAGATTCTTACAGACAACAGAGCATCTTCTATCCTATGTATCTCTTATTATGTAGAGATTTTTCTATAGGTGACTTGCAGCATAAACTTTTTGTATGGCCCCTTTTATTTTTTAGTCCCAAAAGTTGGCAGTTTACATTTTATATAAGGTTAAATACAAGCAGTCTAAAGATTAAAATTTTTCTATCTGATCTTCTAAAGATTAAAACCAATCCATGCATAATCCCTCACTGCTATCCAGAATGCATTTTAAAAATGTTCATTTAATTATCCAGACACTAAGACTGGCACTCTGTATTACATCATATGATCATATCTAAAGTATTATTAATGGATTACTGTGCTGAAAAATACAAAACATTCCCCATTTGTAACTTTCATGGGTGCTTTACTGCCTCTCTGTGCTGCTCTTTGTGATTTCTATCTTGAGTTCCAAGAGGAAAATAAATAAGAACAGGGTATCAGAGTAGCAGCCGTGTTAGTCTGTATTCGCAAAAAGAAAAGGAGTACTTGTGGCACCTTAGAGACTAACCAATTTATCTGAGCATAAGCTTTCATGAGCTACAGCTCACTTCATCGGATACATTCTGTGGAAAATATAGTGAGGAGATTTATATACACACACAACATGAAAAAATGGGTGTTGTCATACACACTGTAAGGAGAGTGAGCACTTAAGATGAGTTATTACCAGCAGGAGAGTGGGGGGAGTGGGGGGAAGAAAACCTTTTGTAGTGATAATCAAGGTGGGCCATTTCCAGCAGTTAACAAGAACGTCTGAGGAACAGTGGGCCGGGGGGGGGGAATAAACATGGGGAAATAGTTTTACTTTGTGTAATGACTCATCCACTCCCAGTCTCTATTCAAGCCTGAGTTAATTGTATCCAGTTTGCAAATTAATTCCAATTCAGCAGTCTCTCATTGGAGTCTGTTTTTGAAGTTTTTTTTGTTGAAGTATTGCCACTTTTAGGTCTGTAATGGAGTGACCAGAGAGATTGAAGTGTTCTCCGACTGGTTTATGAATGTTATAATTCTTGACATCTGATTTGTGTCCATTTATTGTTTTACGTAGAGACTGTCCAGTTTGACCAGTGTACATGGCAGAGGGGCATTGCTGGCATATGATGGCATATATCACATTGGTAGATGTGCAGGTGAACGAGCCTCTGATGGTGTGGCTGATGTGATTAGGCCCTATGATGGTGTCCCCTGAATAGATATGTGGACACAGTTGGCAAGGGGCTTTGTTGCAAGGATAGGTTCCTGAGTTAGTGGTTCTGTTGTGTGGTGTGTGGTTGCTGGTGAGTATTTGCTTCAGGCTGGGGGGCTGTCTGTAGGCAAGGACTGGCCTGTCTCCCAAGATTTGTGAGAGTGATGGGTCGTCCTTCAGGATAGGTTGTAGATCCTTGATGATGCGTTGGAGAGGTTTTAGTTGGGGGCTGAAGGTGACGGCTAGTGGCGTTCTGTTATTTTCTTTGTTGGGCCTGTCCTGTAGTAGGTAACTTCTGGGTACTCTTCTGGCTCTGTCAATCTGTTTCTTCACTTCAGCAGGTGGGTATTGTAGTTGTAAGAATGCTTGATAGAGATCTTGTAGGTGTTTGTCTCTGTCTGAGGGGTTGGAGCAAATGCGGTTGTATCGTAGAGCTTGGCTGTAGACAATGGATTGTGTGGTGTGGTCTGGGTGAAAGCTGGAGGCATGTAGGTAGGAATAGTGGTCAGTAGGTTTCCGGTATAGGGTGGTGTTTATGTGACCATCGCTTATTAGCACTGTAGTGTCCAGGAAGTGGATCTCTTATGTGGACTGGTCCAGGCTGAGGTTGATGGTGGGATGGAAATTGTTGAAATCATGGTGGAATTCCTCAAGGGCTTCTTTTCCATGGGTCCAGATGATGAAGATGCCATCAATATAGCGCAAGTAGAGTAGGAGCATTAGGTGACAAGAGCTGCCGCTCTCCTGCTGGTAATAGCTCATCTTAAGTGCTCACTCTCCTTACAGTGTGTACGATAACACCCATTTTTTCATGTTCTGTGTGTATATAAATCTCCTCACTATATTTTCCACTGAATGCATCCGATGAAGTGAGCTGTAGCTCATGAAAGCTTATGCTCAAATAAATGGGTTAGTCTCTAAGTGCCACAAGTACTCCTTTTCTTTTTAAGAACTTGGTACTTTCCACTTCTCTCTGAGGATCTGAAAGCCCTTAAGGCTCACAAAACTTTTGTGAGGTAGGTACTATTAATATCCTTATTTTGCAAATGTACACATCGAATAAACTCTGGTAACAGCAATCAAACAAAGGCTGCCATAATGTCTTGTGCCATGAGTAGAGAGAGGTTAAATTTTCTGATGAATAGTTTATTCATTGAAACATGCAGTTTTGGGTCAACTGAAAGTATTCCTGAACTTGATATGAATTCATGAAATAGTTTTCACCAAACCAAAAAAGTCAATGTTTTGGTAACACTTCATTTCAATCCCAAACATTGTCTTTAGGCTTTGCAGCATTTTGACAAAAGCAAAGGGTTCATAGAACTGGGGTAGGGGTGGTATTTACATCTCCTAGAGTCCACTGGCTAGAGCACTCTTCTGGGATGTCGGAGACCCAGATTCAAGTCCCTTTTTCTCCCAGATGTGAAAAAAGGGATTTGAAGTTGCGTCTGTTACTTTACAGGGCAGTACCTTAGCTCCTGGACTACCAAATATTCTGGTGTAATGCTTTCTTAATCTCACCTCCTGAAGCTGTTCCACTTTTTATAAAATAGTTAGTGACATAGGAACTTGAAGTTGGGTCTCTCACAGCCTAAGCAAGTGCCATAACTACAAGGCTATAGTTATTCTTTCTGCCCAATCACTATAGTCACTGAGAGGGGCAATTCAGAGTGATTCATAATGACAGTGTGGTCCAGGGAAAGAGGGATACTAGCAATTGTACATGTAAGTGAGTAATAGAATGCATAATTTTTTTGGATATGCTAATATTCAATTTGCATATGCAACCACAAAGTAAATGTATTTTTTGTGCACACATTTTGTGAAGCCTTTTTTTAAAAATTAGGCTCTTTTTTTTTTTTTTAGGCTATCTCTAATCTGAGAGAGTCTGGCAGCTGTGTACAGTATAGATTTTGCTTTGTTTACATACTATTGATTATACAGTTCTCTACAAGAAGTCCATAAATAATCCTCTTCAGAAATCAAGTTATAAAGAGATTACACTGTAAAGAGAAATTTTAGCTAGACAAAATATAGTTCACTGAACCATAGCAACTTGTTATAAAATCTTTCATATTATTGTCCTTGTTCTTGCAATTCAATGTCAGACACTTTCTGTGCTCTTCATAAGGATTCCCGAACATTTTAGTGTATTATAAAGTGCAAAAAGTATTTTGTTTGTTTTTTCAATCTAATTGGTACTGACTCAAACACATCAGCTCTGCCGCAGCCTACATGTAGCTTGAAGCACTGTGACAGCCAGACTCAGCCATGGAAGCTCCTTGTTAGTTGTTCTCAGGCTTGACATCTGTACGCAAGCTGGCCCAGGTCTTGGCAGTTCCATATCTGCTGGTCACAACTTTGGAAGCTTTGTGCTAACCAGTCCTAAGGTTGAACAAGCAGAAACCAAAGTAAATTCTGCCTCTAGCCTAGCCCATTGAGCAAGCCATATCTACTTAGGGCTTGTCTGCATAGTGCAAAACGTGCCCGAGGGTGTGATTTGTTAAGTTCACTAACTTGCTGCGCTCTATCAGCTACACACAGACCCCGCTGGCATGCTCTACAAGGTGCCTCGTTTGTGTGAACATAGTCCTTAAGTCTTCTGAGCTTTGTGGAAGGCACAGAGCTCAGAATATATTGTGTTGTTAGAGCTGGTTTAAAAAAAAAAAGATTTTGTGGGGGATGGGGAGTCTATTTCAATCAAATAGAATTCTGTGAGGAAATTCAAAGGTTTCAGTTTTTCAGTGCAAACAAAACAAAAATCCACAAATTAAGAAACCATTTTCATCTAAACTGTTTCACTGAAAAATACATTTTGTCCTGCTCTAATAATAGTAATTGGGAGCAAACCGTGTGATGTAATTGGAAATAGAACTCCAGGGTTTCTTTCTCCCAGCCTTCAGCTCCGTTTCAAGGTATATTCCTGCTTCCTCACTCTTTACACTTCCAGGAACTCTTGTAATCGCTGTATGTTCTAATGAAGATATTTTTACTCCTTGCATCATATCAAACAGAGCAGTTTAAGGTTCACAAACTCCAGACTGAATAACTCTAAAGATACCCGCCTAGCCTTTCCAAAATGGCACCAGTCCTCTCTAAGGTCAATTAAATGAAACAAACCTGAAGTTTCTAGGACACAGAATTTTTTATTTGACATTCCTAAAATAAGTTAGAACAGCTATTAACTTGTAAAAAGAAAAGGAGTACTTGTGGCACCTTAGAGACTATAAGAAATTTATTTGAGCATAAGCTTTCGTGAGCTGCAGCTCACTTCATCGGATGCATTCAGTGGAAAATACAGTGGGGAGATTTATATACATAGAGAACATGAAACAATGGGTGTTACCATACACACTGTAACAAGAGACTGATCACTTAAGGTGAGCTATTACCAGCAGGAGAGCGGGGGGAGGGGGGAAGAAAACCTTTTGTAGTGATAATCAAGGTGGGCCATTTCCAGCAGTTAACAAGAACGTCTGAGGAACAGTCGGGGGGGGGGGGGGAGGAATAAACATGGGGAAATAGTTTTACTTTGTGTAATGACTCATCCACTCCCAGTCTCTATTCAAGCCTGAGTTAATCGTATCCAGTTTGCAAATTATTTCCAATTCAGCAGTCTCTCATTGGAGTCTGTTTTTGAAGTTTTTTTGTTGAAGAATTGCAACTTTTAGGTCTGTAATTGAGTGACCAGAGAGATTGAAGTGTTCTCCGACTGGTTTTTGAATGTTATAATTCTTGACGTCTGATTTGTGTCCATTTATTCTTTTACATAGAGACTGTCCGGTTTGACCAATGTACATGACAGAGGGGCATTGCTGGCACATGATGGCATATATCACATTGGTAGATGTGTAGGTGAACGAGCCTCTGATAGTGTGGCTGATGTGATTAGGCCATATGATGGTGTCCCCTGAATAGATATGTGGACACAGTTGGCAAGGGGCTTTGTTGCAAGGATAGGTTCCTGGGTTAGTGGTTCTGTTGTGTGTTGTGTGGTTGCTGGTGAGTGTTTGCTTCAGGTTAGGGGGCTGTCTGTAAGCAAGGACTGGCCTGTCTCTTGCTGGTAATAGCTCATCTTAAGTGATCACTCTTGTTACAGTGTGTATGGTAACACCCATTGTTTCATATTCTCTATGTATATAAATCTCCCCACTGTATTTTTCACTGAATGCATCCGATGAAGTGAGCTGTAGCTCACGAAAGCTTATGCTCAAATAAATTTGTTAGTCTCTAAGGTGCCACAAGCACTCCTTTTCTTTTTGTGAATACAGACTAACACGGCTGCTTCTCTGAAACCTATTAACTTGTGTAATTCTTCTTTTTCTTCATTTTTTTTTCCAATCCAGTGCCTTGTCCTCCTTTCCACTTCTCCCACCTCAAACTATTAAATAAAATCATCAGAAGGATTGTTTTGGTCTGACTAAAGGTGTGCCTGTTGGCAAGGAATGTGAAGGTGAGAAGTCAGGTCAAAATGTTGATTCTAATGGAAAGCAAGTCTTAACTCCCGATTATGAAGCTACACATTTTGGACTAGGCCTTCAAAAAGGTGGCTTTCTACTTTTGACCCAATAAAATATATGCCTACATTTTGCAACCATATTTTGTACCCACAGAAAGAAGGATTGTAGGCAGAGTTCAGGCAACTAGAGGTGCAAGCATTTTAATGTGCACCCATAGTGCACTTCTGTGAGTGCAAATTGTACCTGCAAAAATGGAGGTTAGACCTCAGCACTTTGAAAATGTACTTCTTAGAGAAACATAGAAAGGAAAGTACTAGAACTTTACAAATTGGCCAGTTTAATGTTGCTGTTGGAACTTTAACTTTTGCATAGACTTCTTATGTTGTTTAAAGTAGTCTCAATTAGTCTTTGACGTTCACACCTCATTAAGGCAAAGGGAGTAGGGGAGAGTTGATTTTCCAGTTTTTGCTGCTGTTTGTCTTTTGCAACACTTGGTTAAAAAGACGGCTGAAGCACATTGGAATGGCGGTAATTTCACAGCAAACAGCTTTAATTTAAAAAAAAAAAGGCTTCATAATCACAGGGTATTCCAGGTTTCAGAGTAACAGCTGTGTTAGTCTGTATTCGTAAAAAGAAAAAAGAAAAGGAGTACTTGTGGCACCTTAGAGACTAACCAGTTTATTTGAGCATGAGCTTTCGTGAGCTACAGCTCACTTCATCGGATGCATAGCATATCGTGGAAACTGCAGAAGACATTATATACACACAGAGACCATGAAACAAAACTTCCTCCCACCCCACTGTCCTGCTGCTAACAGCTTATCTAAAGTGATCATCAAGGAAGGCCATTTCCAGCACAAATCCAGGTTTTCTCACCCTTCCCCCCCCCCCACACACAGACACACATACAAACTCACTCTCCTGCTATGCACATGCAGATTTAGGGGTTTTCCTCAAGCACATCATTTTCTTCTCTCCCTTATGTTAAGATAGGCTCTCTTTTCTGGAGAGTGTGGTGGGTTGGTGGGCGCATGGAAACTGCCCCAAGAGCAGCCTCTGTCTTTTCCATCCCCTTGCTTGTGCCACCCAAGGAGAAGGAGCATGATTTAGCTCCCACTGAAGTCAATGGGAGGTTTGCCCATGATTAGTCCATTTGTCAGACAAGGAAGCTGGACCTCATTAAGCTGTGCTGAATTCTGAGGTTTGTCTCTAATGTGCATATATACAGGGGAGAAATAAAATAAATACTCAAAAGTGGCTTTTCTCACAGATTCTTGTGTATAATTTTTTAGCCAAACCAAACATAAGTCCTGCATGAGAAATGTCTCTACTAAGTTTCACATTTTAAGCTGTTTTTAGTCGCATGGTTGGTTCTGATTTTCTTTTACAGTGGCAGAAGTGTATTTTTCTCCCATAACCCTAGTCCAGCTGCAAAGAGGTTGCTCAACCATTTTGTAAAAAATTCATCATTAGTCAGTGCTCAAGCATGAAGCATTTCTGCCCAAGAGATGAATGTTTCAGGAAGTGATGACCATGTAAAAACAGGTTTCAGAGTAACAGCCGTGTTAGTCTGTATTCGCAAAAAGAAAAGGAGGACTTGTGGCACCTTAGAGACTAACCAATTTATTTGAGCATAAGCTTTCGTGAGCTACAGCTCACTTCCAGAGGCTTACAATGCAAACATGTTCAAACTTTACTGATAACAGGTGTGATGAGCTCAAGTTATAATAAATTAATAGCACTGTTCACCCAAGACCTTCAATGTTCTTTTGCCCATTAATTCTCATAGTGCCCCTGTCAAGTTGGTAAGAATTATTATAGCCATTTTTTAAAAGTTAAAACTCTAATAAAATTGCTTTCTACTTTTGCCAGACCTGGCTTCCAACTCTGATTAGATGGCCAGATAGAAATAGTTTTAGTAGTTTAATCCTACATCACAGTTTAAAAAAACCCCACAAGTCCTGTGCAGTGGGCAGTTTCTGTTGCGAAGCGATCCAGGAGTAGAACAGCAGAGATACAGAATGCTGAGGCCGAAACAGGAAGTGCATTCAAAGACCTGTATGTGTGACAATGGCTCCTGGTCACAGTCAGTGCCATTAGTCTCTCCACTGTCAAGCAACAAAGTCACCCACATTTTGAAAACAGGATATAAATAAAAACCACGTTAATTACTATTTCAGTAAAGCCCAGGCCATGTTGTAGCTCTTTCATATTAATCTCAAATAAACCATGCATAATCCATTTGCAGTACCAGGCAGCTAACTCTCAGCTGCCTTACTATTACTGTCTTAACTCTTTTGTTTTCTGTTATACTTAATTCCCAGGTAAGGATTAGTCATGGACTCATTTGAGCAAAGAGCTCAGACATTCGCTTTCCAGTAAACCTGAGGTTAAGAGATGGCTAATTCTCTTTCCAGAGCAAGGAGCCTGATCAGGCACACCCTTACGTAGCCTTACTCACACATGTACTCCTATTGATTTCATGAAGGGTTTGCATAAACAACCCAAGATTCCAGTCCCTCTTAGAGATTAGCTATGTTTGAGGGCGGGGGAAAATTAGTCATAAAAATATCCACCCAAAACTTGAACCTCCTAATATGCCTGTTTGGGGATGCATCCAAATTTTTCATGCCTCCTTGGAGCAGCCAGATATTTTGTCACATTCCCTTTACTCTTTCTCCTATCAGCTGTGCAGCCCTCACTTATGCATTTACTCACATGAGTATTCCATTGACTTCACTCATGTAAATTCACAGCTATGAGAGTAAGGGTTGTACAATTTGGTCCTAATGGAGGTGCTTTCCTTTATATGTTGCTGCTGCTGAAGGATGGAAATTTGAGCTTTGAGCTCTTACTTATGTGGATTTTTTTGTTTTGTTTTTTTGCGGGGGGGAGGGTTTTTTTTTTTATTTATAGTCACCTTGTACAGCAGGAGCTCTCACACACAATCTCTTAAAGAAGATCAACTGTAATGTAAGAAATTGTTCAGCAAGGTCAAATGTTTGGTGTTCGGTATTTCTTTTAAGAAATGTCATGCAGCAATGAAGTTTATAACACTTTAAAGGGCCAAGTTTTAGAGTAAAAGAGCAAAATCTTTCATTTTTTAAAAAAAATGACAGAAAATATGGAAATAGCAAAACCTAATATCAAACTATTGTGACAGGGTCAGGCCAGATGCCTACAGAAGAGTGATCCTATTGGGATCCAGGAAGTGGGTGGGCAAAGCCCGCCCACTGCTAAAGGATCCCCCCCCCCCCCAGCGTAAGAGGGGGATCCACAGAACCTAGAAACCAAACAATTAGGGGGACAACTAATGAAATAACAGGGGCAGGAGTGTGGTCAAAGGGTCAAATGAAGCGAAACAGACGGGGACACCAAGCAGAGAACCCCAGACAGTGCCCAGTGCTCCTCAAAGGCATCAAGGGAGTCAGTGGACGCTGCCCAGAGGAACTCTGCCTGGATACGTGAACGAACGGAGGATCGGAAATAGGCCCCACAGTCACAGGAGACTCCATCGGCCAACTTCCTCACCCTGATTTTATAGATGGCCATTTTAGCCAGGGCCAGGAGGAGGTTGACAAGGAGGTCCCGTGACTTTGTGGGGCTATGGATAGGGAGTGCATAAATAAAAAGGTGAAGGGAAAAGTGCAACCAAAATCTTAACAAGATGTCTAAGAGGAGGCGGAATAGAGGCTGCAGCCTGGCACCCTCGAAGTAAATGTGCGCCAGGGTTTCCCTCACACCAGAAAAGGGGCAGGTGTCCAGGATAGGGGTAAACCGCGCCAAGTACATGCCCGTGCTCACTGCCCCATGAAGGAGCTGCCAACATATATCCCCAGTGGGCCTCGGGAGCAGGGTGGAGTATAGGCTGGCCCACCAGGGCTCCTCACCCTCTAGAGGTGGCAGGAGGTCCCGCCACTTTGTGTAGGGGCAGGACACGAGGGTGAGGGCATGAAGGGTGTGGAGCACAAGCGTATGGATGTTTCCTTGGTGCGGTCTGGAAGCGGACTGGCTGCAGTGATCGTGCAGCCTGCTCACGGTGAAGGGGTGGGGGGGTCGGTCAGGTCCACGAGGCAGAGGCTAAATGAAAATGTCCAGGGGGTACAGAAGAGTGATAGAAGGCAGATATATTAGTCCCAGATTAAGTAGATCCCTTTTCCCTGGGTAAGGTAACGGGGCAGTTCCAGAACAAGCAGGAACTTGCTGGAACCAGTTAAGGCAGGCAGGCTAATTAGGACACCTGGAGCCAATTAAGAAGCTGCTAGAATCAATTAGGACAGGCTGGCTAATCGGGGCACCTGGGTTTAAAAAGGACCTCCCTTCAGGTAGGGAGAGGCATGTAAGGAGCTGGGAGTGAGAGGATGCTGGAGGACTGAAGAGTACAAGCGTTATCAGACACCAGGAGGAAGGTCCTGTGGTGAGGATAAAGAAGTTGTTGGGAGGAGGCCATGGGGAAGTAGCCCAGGGAGTTGCAGCTGTCACACAGCTGTTACAGGAGGCACTCTAGACAGCTACAATCCACAGGGCCCTGGTCTGGAACCCGGAGTAGAGGGCGGGCCTGGGTTCCCCCCAAACCTCCCAACTCCTGATCAGACACAGGAGGAGTTGACCTGGACTGTGGGTTCCACCAGAGGGGAATGTCTGGGCTGTTCCCTGACCCACATGGTGGATCAGCAGAGACTGCAGGGGTTGTTCTTCTCCTTTTCCTCATGCTGGCCAGTGATGAGGTTATCTGAGTGAACGGCAGATTTCAGCCATGAAAGCGGCCAAACTGAGGGCTGCTGTGAATCTCTGAGGCAAGCAAATCCGCCAATAAGCGCAGGACCCACCAAGGTAGAGGAGGAACTTTGTCACACTATATAAACTGAATAGTTACAACATTTAAAACAATCCTTTGCCATTGTCTGGGTAAGATCTATCACAACCTGAGAATTCCTTTAATGACTAACAATAATGCTGATACTTTTCATGCTTAGATGGCCCGTTTCTGACATTGTTTCCCTCACATTACAGCTGTACAGTGCACTCACAGGGACACACTGTTATGCTCACAGAGAAAACAATGCACAATTAAGTGTAGGGACAAACATCTGCATCTTCATATCCACCAAAAGAGCAAAATATTAGCACCACTAACTTGATCTTTAAAAATGTATTCTATCCTTGTCATTAGCAGCCTTTTTGTTGAAGAAAGGGTGCAGAAAATCCACTCCTCCATGGGGACAAAATATAAGAACAGAAATCCCTTAAATGTATACCATTTCATGATTCCTTCCTTTTCTATATGAGCAGGATGGGGAGAGTCTCATTAGCATTTCTAGAATGGAAAATAATGAGACCAATATACATTTTGTTTCTTTCAGTCACCACTTAACTCACTTCTCCCTGATGTTGCTGATTGACAACACAGAAAATAGTCATTCAAGTAGGGCTAGGTATTTCTTAACACACCAATATGAATTCATTTTTTGGTATGAAAACTATATCACTCCAAAAATCTCATTGTTAAACTAAAGTGAGAAAATTATATGCTGTATTCAGGAGTGCTGTACAAATGATGCAGGGTATTTACCAATGTGGATGAAATAAGAACTGAAATCCATCTGATGTTCAAGCATTAGTTATTACTTGCGTTCTGGTAGTTCTTAAAGGTCCCAGTTAGGATTGGAGCCCCATTGTTCTGGGCACCGTTGACTCATATTTAGCTTGTGATCCCCACTATGACACTCAGATTCCTTTCCATAGTACCTTTTCCTTGGCAGTCATTTTGTATGTGTGCTGATTGTTCCTTCCTAAATGGAGTACTTTGCATTTGTCCTTATTGAATTTCATCCTATTTACTTCAGACCATTTCTTCAGTTTGTCCAGATCATTTTCAATTTTAATCTTATCCTCCAAAGCACTTGCAACCCCTCCCAGCTTGGTATCGTCCGCAACCTTTATAAGTGTACTGAAGAAGGTTGTGGAAGATGCAGGTAAATGGACACTCCAGGCTCGTATCACTAGCAGACGTGAGGGATTGGAAACAATAAGAGAAAAGTGGTTAATCATGGAAGGTTATGTTGTGAAGGGCCTTGAAGATGGGTATAAGAAACTTGAATTTGATTCAATAGAAAATGAGAAGCCAGTGCAGAGGTTCAAAGGCAGTTAAACACAATCAGAGCGACAGGCAAGGAAGATTATCTGAGGAGCTGCATTTTCAGTGGATTGAAATATCCCCAACTTGTATAATGACATGTTAGTGACAGGAGCTGCACTTTGAATGGCCTGGAATGTTCCTGACTTGCATAATGACATGTTAATGACAAGAACTTTGAGGGTCAGAGCAGCATTCTTATCTGTGAACCTTCTGACTTCCATGAATTTTCCCAAAACCAGTGAATTCACCAGGGTTAAAACTCCTCAAGGGCAGCAGATTCTGCAAATGGAGCAATATGCAGGCTTGTTTTGCTATTGTGACCTCAAATTAACAAAATCTCTACTCTACAAGAGATTGTACATTTAGTGCTTTAGGTAAAAAAATAACTTAGACTTTATTTAACCATGTAAAAAATAAAACCTGCTTTGATGTAGCAAATTACCTCCCAGATATTGTTACAAAAATGAGACACAAAGTGGTGAATTAAGGTTCCTGGATTTCCTTAACTCAACTTGGTTCCTTTGGCACTCACTATGACCACAGTGCAGATGGCTTTGATTGGGTCCTACAATATTCTATAACATAATCAGTTAAGTTCTGTAGGGCAGACCTGGCCTGCACTCTCTGTTGTAAACTTCTTTTCACATCAAATGTAGACTGAAAAATGTGCAGAACATCACTGTCCTGTTGTCAGACAACCCCTGGACATAAGCTATACATGGATCTCCTTGTTCCTTTTGGAGAATGTTATTGTAAGTGCTAATTTCACCATTCCTACACATGCTTGATGAAATGATCTTCCTACACTTTAGCCAAGATAGACTTATTCTAGAAATTGTTCAGATTGCCTGGAGATAAGCTTGACCATGAAAGTCAGGGTCATGTTACTGGAAATGGAAACATGATTGAAAAAAAAAATTAAAGGACAAAATACTTATCAACCATGGGGTTGGATTTGTCAAAGGAATAAGGGGGAGATAATGTTCAGTTTGGGGAATTCTAGTAAATAAATGGAATTCTGACCCTCAGCAACACTCAAAAGTAGAGAAAGGTTAAATCTAGTGATTAAAACCCAAATTTCTATCAGTCGTACTCCCCTCCACTGGGCAGTGAAGGGAAGAGGGATAGAAAAGGAGAGGAGACGGGAGGCAAGACCCTCAACACCAGCAATAGGAGCAAAGATATCTGCAACATGATTTTTCCCCTTCCCCTCCAACACAAACAGAAACCACTTGGAAATTATTAAGTTGTAGGAGCTCTGTGGATTTGGACCTGAGCTGGGAAGGAGCCATGTGCCAGAACCTGGGTGGACAGAGCCAGGCACACAACCTGTCTATGTGGAATCCTTCTTTTCAAAATCTAGGTATGTAGTAGATTCTCCATCACTCGATGTCTTTACAACTTGATATCTCACTAAAAGATATGCTGTAGGTCAAACAGAAGTTATGGGCTTAATGTAGGAATTACTGGGTGAGGTTCTGTGGCCTGTGTTATGCAGATGGGCAGACTAAATGATCATAGTGGTCCTCCTGGTCTTAAGATCTGTGAATCTCTGAAAACAAAAGGGAGTAAATTTTATTCTAAACAAAAGTAACTCCCCCTGTTCATTAGAGGGGATTAGAGTACAGCTACAGCAGAGGATAAACCTTAGTAGCCAGGCAGAGCCTAGGGAGCATCACAGTTGGTTTCTGATTTTCCAGAAGCTTCTCTGGCTCAGTGGGATTTGAAGGTTGCCTCAATCTCTGAAGTTGCAAATTCCAGCCTTTGAGAGAAGAATGCAGCAACAAGCCTACAAATGTCTGTTGGTGGAGTGTTTGATATTTTCCTTATCCTATGAGCTTTCCCATGGAGAGGAGCATTTAGGTCTCATTGGGCCTGATCCACTTCCCATTAAAATTAATAGAAAACTCACACTGATTTCAGTGAGAGTTTCATCAGGCCCACATAGAGAAAAACCCACCTTTTGTGTATTCCCTAGTTTTCTATAAATGTAGGAGTTTTCATAACAAGCAGTGATTGTTTATCTCCATTCAAGTTTGTACATTGGAAACAATTATAGTAATATCTCACTATTATATAGTACATAATCTTCCATTCTCTTGCACCATAATCTCTAGCTTCATGCCAGGTACAGGTGTAATAAATTCCAATTACTGAATCACCAGTACTATTTCTTGCATTACCTGAGTGTTCACGGTCTCCCTCCTGTCGATCTATGATTAGGCTTGATTTTGCTTGGTGTCTGAAAACTGATAACTTCATGGTCCAAACTACTATGGCTTCACAAACACTCTAGCCTACATGCACTAAACAGTAAACATTTTATTTGCCTATAATCCTGTCAGAAACACTGGTCACATAATTGATAGGAAATATTTTGGACTTCTTTTTCCATTTTTGTTCAACATCCCCCAAAATGCCCCACCAAGGGACACATTTTGTCATTGGGTATGTACACATTTTTCATTAAAGTCAATGGGACTTCTGTGTGTGGGGGTAACTGATGCCAGAATTTGGAACTGTGAATAACTAGCCTGGGTTTCAGTCCTATGTGACTTTTTTTTTTAATGATTTAGCTCTGATCCTTACAGGAATCAAACCTTTCCATGTTAACTGTCTGCATTGTTAATCTATTTATAGCGTGTGAAACATTATTCAGCTATTACAATTATGCCAGCTATTTTTATCCTCTAAGTTCCTTTAAATGCTCTTTTACTATATGTAATTTTGCCTAAAATTTTAGGATATATTTTATTAGAATTACTAAAACAATTGTAAAACTTGAATTTTTCTGTCCAACTATAGCTATTTTTTCCCTTGACAAAATTTCACATGGTTGCTGAGCTACATGGTATGTTTTCTAACTGTGCTTCTTTTCATACTAAAAAGAAACAAACGTGGATATGAAAGAAAGAAAGAAAGAAGAAGATCCTGTACCATTCTTCCTTCCACACCTGCCTAGCTTTCTTTCCGTCTGGTCTTCCAATTCTCTCACTCATCTTCTCTCTCCCTCTTCCATTTCATCTCCTCTCTTCTCAGCTCAGCCATCTTGGCCTCTGTAGTCTCCTTTCAGCCATGATAATGACAATCTGTGTTCACGCGCTCTCTCTCACTCACAGACATACACACACATTCTTTATTTCTTCAATATCAACTCCCTCCCAACATTTGTAATAAAGCTCATCTCGCTTGATGAATAAAAAGATCAAATCTGCTAATTATTCTCAGTTCAATTTATTTTTCTCTTGCCCTTGTCTTCTTCCCGTTTTCCTCTCCCTCTTTTAAATGAGGTTTAGTGTGGCACTATCCTGCCCTTTTTTTCCAGAGTACATTGATCGTTTAAGGAGATGTGCCACACACAGACATCCAAAAGTTTCAATTTCATTTTTATCAGGGGTTGGCCAGTCCAGTGCCAGACTGTGCACACATTTAAACAACAAGAGCTCTCTCAGGGGAGTATAGAGTTGCAAGCTTAAACATCTATATGCAAATTAGATTTTATTTATTTGCTATCAGTTACAGCAGAAATTTTCCATTGAGGCAATTTTGAAACTGGTATCGTCTCACTGGCTGCAATGCATATAGAAACTTATTTTTAAATGCCAGCATATCCTAAGGCAAGGTTATATCATAACTGCATAATCATCCTAAAGAGATAGCAGGTAGCACTGAAGTCCACTAAACAGAAGTGCAGGGAAAAGATTCACAGAGACATTTGTTGTATGACAAGTGGAGAAGAGGCATTGAAAACAAAGAATATCTCCCAGGCAGAGGACTGTAAAACCTACCTAAGTGCACGCTAATCCACACGCTCTCCTAAACTTTGGCATATGTAAACCTGGAGCTTAATCGAGCAAAAAGAAAACATGTTTAACTGGTGACCCATAGAAACTTAGCAGGTATACTGTTACACAGCTGGGGGGACTAAGCCTGACACTTCAGAAGAGAGCCCCTCTTTGGTGGTCCTGGAACACAATATTAAGTATATTCTGCTGCTCTTCTCTATGAAGAAGATGATTTACTCTTACTAAATACTATCTGTCAACTGGACTGTAGAGATTGACATCAATGGACCTCATAAAAGGTGCCCTAGCAATCTCTCAAGATACCCTAAGTGCAGGCAGAGTCTTCCTCTGAAATGTAAATGTCAGTAAACTACAGAAGGACTTCAAACAAACACCACATCAGCTAGAGGTTTTGAGTGGACATTTTTCTGCCTAACAGGTCTATTCTTCATGAGAGAATAGAGTGGTTGAACTCAGGAACAAATCTGCCCCCAGTGGAGAGTATTACACAGACTAAGTCTGACCTAAAGATGTATTTGTGCAAAAATATTGGTTTCCAGTTCCTGCTCCCCAGAAGAGTCAAATCTTTTAAAAATATAGTTTTAGTTTTTTGCAATACATTTAATCAAAAATGGCATTTAAGCCCCAACAACAACAACTTCCACCCCCCCCCCACCCCGCATGGTCAAGCTGGGGTGGGGGTCTCACCATCCTATGCCTAAGGCAGTTGCCGATTGCAGCATGCCCTCTAGCAAAGCTTTCTGAGATCTCACCTACAATGACACTTAGCCCCATTTTCAGCCTTCAATATAGCTGCACCAGTGCTGACCCACAGTGCAGGCAAGGGAAGCTATGAGTTGCACTGGTGGAGTTTATAGGCTTGGGAACAAATTGATAAAGTAAATAATATGTCACCAGGATCAGATAGTATTCACCTAAGACTTATGAAGGAACTCCAAATATAAAGTGACAGAACTACTAACTGTGGTATGTACCCTACCGCTTAAACCAGCCTTTGTGTACCAGATGACAGGAGACATAGGCGCTGACTTCCCCTCTGCTCCGTGGGTGCTCAACAGCCCCGCCCCGCCCCTGCATCACCCTCACCCTGCCCCAATTCCACCCCCTTCCCACCGCTGCCCCCACCACCTCCCCCCAAGCGTGCCATGTCCCCACTTCTCCTCCTCCCTCCCAGAAAGTCCTAAGCACCGCCAAACAGCTGTTAGGCGGGAATCGCTGGGAGGGGGGAAGAGTAGGGATGTGGCGCACTCTGGGGAGAGAAGTGGATGGGGCAGGGGGAGCTTGGTTGCCGGTGCGTGCCGCACCCACTAATTTTTCCCCATGGGTGCTGCAGCCCCGCAGCACCCATGGAGTCGGCACCTATGACAGACGGGTATCTAATGTAAGGCCTATTTTTTAAAAAAAGTCTCCAGAGGCAATCCTTGTAATTATGGGCCTATAAGCCTAACTTCAGTACCAGGCAAACTGGCTGAAACTATACTAAAGAACAAAATTATCTGCCACCTAGATAAACATGATATGTTGGGTAAGAGTTGACATGCCTCACCAATCTTTTAAAATTCTTTGAGGGAGTCAAGAAGCATGCGGACAAGGGTGATCCAGTCAATAGTGTACTTGGACTGTCAGAATGTCTTTGACAAAGTCCCACACCAAAGGCTCTTAAGCAAAGTAAGCTATCATGGGATAAGAGGAAGGGTCCTTTCATGGATCAGTAACTGGTTAAAAGATAAGGAGTACTTGTGGCACCCTAGATACTAACAAATTTATTTGCGCACAAGCTTTCGTGAGCTACAGCTCACTTCATCCACTGAATGCGTCGGATGAAGTGAGCTGTAGTTCACGAAAGCTTATGCTCAGATAAATTTGTTAGTCGCTAAGGTGCCACAAGTACTCCTTTTCTTTTTGCAGATACAGACTAACACGGTTGCTACTCTGAAACCTGGTTAAAAGATAGAAAATGAAGAGTAGGAATAAATGGTCAGTTTTCACAATGAAGGGAGATAAATAGCAAGGTCATCCAAGAATCTGTACTGGGACCAGTGCTGTTGAATATATTCATAAATGATCTGGAAAATGGGGTGAAGAGTGAGGTGGCAAAATTTTCAGATGATACAAAATTACTCGATAATCAAGTCCAAAGCTTATTGTGAAGAGTTACAAAGGGATCTCCCTAAACTGGGTGATTGGGTGACAGAAAGGCAGAGGAAATTCAGTATTAAGTGTAAAGTAATGCACATTGCAAAAAATAAACTCAACTATACATACAAAATGATGGGGGTCTAAATTAGCTGTTCTCACGCAAGATAGATCTTGTAGGCACCATGGATTGCGTTCTGAAAACATCCACTCAGTGTGCAGTGGCAGTCAAAAAAGCTAACAGGATATTAGGAACCATTACAAAAGGGACAGATTATAAATCAGAAAATATAATAATGCCACTATATAAATTCATGGAATGGCCACACCTTGAATATGGTGTCCAATTCTGGTTACCCCGTCTGAAAGAAGATATATTAGAATTAGAAAAGATACAGAGAAGGGCAACAAAAATGATTAGGGGCATGGAACAGCTTCCAGACAAGGAAAGATTGAAAAGACTGGGAGTGCTCAGCTTGGAAAAGAGACCAATAAGGGGGCAACATGACAGAGGTCTATAAAATCAGGAATGGTATGAAGAAAGTAAATAGGAAAGTGTTATTTGCCCCTTCACATAACACAAGAACTTGGGGTCACCTGATGAAATTAATAGGCAGCAGGTTTAAAATGAAAGGAATTGCTTCACACAACACGCAATCATTGCTGTTGCAATGGGATGTTTTGAAGGCCAAAGGTATACATAGGTTCAGAAAAGAGTTAGCTAAGTTTATGGAGGATAGGTCCATCAATGGGCATAAGCCAAGATGGCCCAGGGACACAATCCCATGCTCCAAGTATCCCTAAATGTCCAACTACCAGAAGCATCTGGCACTGGCCACTGTTGGAAGACAGGATACTGAGCTAGATGGACCCTTGGTCTGACCCAGTATGGCCCTTCTTATCCTGGAGTCAAACGGGAGTAAGTTCCACCAGTGCAAATTACAGCTTTCTTTGTCTACACATAGAGTTTATACTGGTACAAGGTCACTGAAGGCTGAAGGTTGTTCTTGTAGCTAATTTTATTCTTAAATTCTTGATGTCTTTCAGAAGTGGATGGAAAAAATGTACAAAGTCTAGTTGTCTCCTCCCAGTGGCTATCACTACAATGAGACTTATGGTAATATGGCTTTAAAAATAATTGTAAAGGACAAATTCACTGGTTTATTTCCAACTACCACAGGAATATATGTGACTTTATTTTATTCTCTCAAACTATGTTGTGAATGAGTTTTAGAGCTTGTGAAAGGTGCCAGGTTGACAGTCCTGGAGACTGAAGTCCTTTATTTGTCCACACAATGCCAACTTGTCCACACTGTATTACCAGTGCACAGCAACCTTGGTCTTGAAGGGCTACCCCTAGAGGTGAGCGTGACATTATTGACATGAACTGTGATGTATAGATCATTGTTGCAACCAGGGTCATATGGTTGCACTAGGTCTTGTACAGAGGAGGTCAAGTGGGTGTCTATGGAACTGTTGTAGTTTGCTGGTTATGATTATGCTGTCTGTATGTGTGTATCATTTTTGTATTTGAAGTTATGAATATTGGGTATGTAATTGTATCTCAATGTGTTTGATTCTAAGTAGCATCAGTGAAGCATTTGGTCAGCTTCTTGAGAAAGGACTCACCTCAGTGTCACCTCAGTCCCCGGAAAAATCATGGAGCAGGTCCTCAAGGAATCAATCCTGAAGCACTTACACGAGAGGAAAGTGATCAGGAACAGTCAGCATGGATTCACCAAGGGAAGGTCATGCCTGACTAATCTAATCGCCTTCTATGATGAGATTACTGGTTCTGTGGATGAAGGGAAAGCAGTGGATGTATTGTTTCTTGACTTTAGCAAAGCTTTTGACACGGTCTCCCACAGTATTCTTGTCAGCAAGTTAAAGAAGTATGGGCTGGATGAATGCACTGTAAGGTGGGTAGAAAGTTGGCTAGATTGTCAGGCTCAATGGGTAGTGATCAATGGCTCCATGTCTAGTTGGCAGCTGGTATCAAGTGGAGTGCCCCAAGGGTCGGTCCTGGGGCCGGTTTTGTTCAATATCTTCATAAATGATCTGGAGGATGGTGTGGATTGCACTCTCAGCAAATTTGCGGATGATACTAAACTAGGAGGAGTGGTAGATACGCTGGAGGGCAGGGATAGGATACAGAGGGACCTAGACAAATTGGAGGATTGGGCCAAAAGAAATCTGATGAGGTTCAACAAGGATAAGTGCAGGGTCCTGCACTTAGGATGGAAGAACCCAATGCACCGCTACAGACTAGGGACTGAATGGCTAGGCAGCAGTTCTGCAGAAAAGGACCTAGTGGTTACAGTGGACGAGAAGCTAGATATGAGTCAACAGTGTGCCCTTGTTGCCAAGAAGGCCAATGGCATTTTGGGATGTATAAGTAGGGGCATTGCCAGCAGATCGAGGGACGTGATCGTTCCCCTCTATTCGACATTGGTGAGGCCTCATCTGGAGTACTGTGTCCAGTTTTGGGCCCCGCACTACAAGAAGGATGTGGATAAATTGGAGAGAGTCCAGCGAAGGGCAACAAAAATGATTGGGGGTCTGGAACACATGACTTATGAGGAGAGGCTGGGGGAACTGGGATTGTTTAGTCTGCAGAAGAGAAGAATGATGGGGGATTTGATAGCTGTTTTCAGCTACCTGAGAGGTGGTTCCAAAGAGGATGGTTCTAGACTATTCTCAGTGGTAGAAGAGGACAGGACAAGGAGTAATGGTCTCGAGTTGCAGTGGGGGAGGTTTAGGTTGGATATTAGGAAAAACTTTTTCACTAGGAGAGTGGTGAAACACTGGAATGCGTTGCCTAGGGAGGTGGTAGAATCTCCTTCCTTAGAAGTTTTTAAGGTCAGGCTTGACAAAGCCCTGGCTGGGATGATTTAATTGGGGATTGATCCTGCTTTGAGCAGGGGGTTGGACTAGATGACCTCCTGAGGTCCCTTCCAACCCTGATATTCTATGATTCTATGACTATTCTCAGTAAGTGCCCAATCAAGAAACACTTAACTGACAATGGACTTTGGGAGACACCACATCTCCACATCTGAGCTTTCCTGGGACTGTTCTAACTAACATGTAAACAATGGCGTCGGCCTGCAAAAAGCTGAATCATTCATGGACATGTGACTTGCCCAGGTGGCTACAAACTCCATCTTGTTGCTGTGATTTTGAGAACAAAGGGGTTTCTGACCATGAGAGAGAGAATATAAAAGGCCCTGGAAACCCCTCCATTTTGTCTTCAGCTGGCTTAAGAGATGGCCTAGCCACCCCAAAGAGATGCCTGAAAGAAACTGGAACAGAGGACAGTAACTACGAGGGTGTGAGTGATTGCTGGACCCAGACTAGGAAGGAGTCCAGTCTGTGAAAGAAGCTTATTGGAACATCTCTGGGGGGTGAGATTTCATCTGTAATCAGTTTCTTACTGTATTACACTTAGACTTGCGGTTTTGCTTGGTAACTTACTTTGCTCCGTCTGTTATTACTTGGAACCACTTAATTCTTACTTTTTATACTTAATAAAATCACTTTTGTTTATTATTGAACCCAGAGTAAGTAATTAGCACCTGGGGGAGCAAACAGCTATGCGTAGCTTTGTATCAGTGTTAAAGGGCGGGCAGCTTATCCTGTATAAGCTTTATACAGAGTAAAACGGATTTATTTGGGGTTTGGATCCCATTGGGAGTTGGGTGCTTGGGTGCTAGAGACAGGAGCACTTCTACAGCTGTTTTCAGTTAAGTCTGCAGCTTTGGGGCACGTGGTTCAGACCCTGGGTCTGTGTTGGAGCAGACCGGCATGTCTGTATCAACAAGGCAGGGTTCTAGACGCCCAAACTGTCAGAGAAAATGCTGCTCATTCCAGCACATCAGGTGACAGTCCCAAGGGGGTCTCTGTGACCAAACCCATCACAGGGAGATGGTAGCTGAAGTGCCATAGCCCTGCATTTTTTGGTTTCTCTTCTGAGATTGGCAGGTGAGGTGCCAATCAGCGCTGTGTAACTAACAACTGAATTCACTAAAATGGTATTCTTGACTGAACTGGGTGGGATGTTTTGACAACTTTTTTTTAAGCCAATTTGTCAAAATTGAAACTATTTGCAGGGAAGAGTTGGTTTTGACAGTTTTTAAAATGTCAAAATGTCCCATTTTGACACTCTCGGAATGAAAAAGTTCAGAGTTTGGGGGGAAGGGGGAAGGAACTGCCAAAATGAGTTTTTGTTTGAAATCCAAGTTTATTTATAGCTTAAAAATCAAAATTAAAATGAAATGTTTAGAAATTGCCAGAACAAAACATTTTGACAGTTCCAATTCCCTTCCCCCCTTCCCCCAATTTTCTATTTGTAAATTAATTCAGGATATTGACTTTTAATCCGGATTTGAGATCGGGAAAATTTTTGATGTCTTCAAAATTCTTGCAGGAGGGGAAAGCCATACCCCGCAACTCCCTGCAGAACCCTTTCTATTTATTTTTCTGCAAACATTCAAATTGACTATTTTTGCCCCTTATTCGTTTGCAAAAGTGTTTGTAGAAAACCATAGTTTCACAAATACATATGCAAATCCAGTTTTGTGTGAGTGATCACACCTAAAGTGTTTGCATGGCCAGGGTGTAATCTCTTTGATTTGTGCTGGCTCTCTGGACAGGGATGGATTTTGCCCTTAATGGGTGTTACAAGAGAACTATTTTAGTTAATAGAGCTAGATTTGTGTTTTTCTTTGTATAGTCTCTGCTTTGCCAACTTTTATGTTTTTGTTTTCCCCTTTTCATCTCCCTCCACCTTATGCAATAATACTGTAGAGCAGTCACATCTGGCTTTAAAATACAATTTGCTTTTTTCATGTGGGGGCACTGATGCACAAAAACAATCGTAATGCTAAGTAGGTACTAATTATGAACAATGAGTCACCAATGTACTTTGAAGCAAACGTGGTTTGATTGATGCGAAGTGCCAGAGCTAGGGAAAGAAATGGTAGGAATTTTTTTCCCCTCTCTCATTCATCCTTTTTTTAATTTTCAATGTTTTTTTCCCATTTCCTCCCGAACTGGCAGTCATGAGAAGTTGCCATGTTACATAACCACTTCTATCCTTGCCAGATGGAGCATGATGCCATTAAATGTCTGACGTTGCACTCCTCAGCACTATTTTATTTTGCATGCTATTTGAGAATTAGTTCTACATTCTATTCAAAACTGGCCAATTTCTACCCTAGCTTAGGCACTGTGGTCAGATGTTGGCTCTGTGTGTGTGTGTGTGTGTGTGTGTGTGTATTCTTTCTGCATGCTGTACTGACTCTAGCCAGATCACTCGTACAGCAATCTCCGATCGAACAGCCCAATAACCACAGACTCAGTTCATAGCGAAGGAACTTGGTCAGATTTATTGTCAATGAAGCACAGTCCTAATATCTTGGTTTCGTGGTTACAGGTACACTACCACATGTATGCCCGTTGCACTGGACTAGCTCAGTTAATGGCAGGACTTTCCATTATCCCCTAGACCAGCCAAAGAAACTCCCTCTGAGATACCTCTTTATACACTGATACAAACAAGTTATATATTACTCCTAACATATCTAGGTGCCACCCTCTGATGTATTTGGGTGCCACCCATTACCTTATACATGTTGGTTCAATCAAAACATCTCTATCCATCATGCTGTCATCCTGATCTCATCTTTAGGATGGGTCAGTATGTCCCTGTTATCTTTGGGGAATGTGTTTGGTATCGAGATGTTCTGGCACCACCTTTCTGAAATGTGTTTCCGTATATATTCTTATGCCTAACACTATTTAGGAATGTGTGCTTCTGCAATATCAGCCCTGTCCTTGCCAGATTCTGTGAGCAGGGCCTGCCTCTTGCTTACAACTTAACTTTGCTTTATATCAGAAAAGTTTTGGCTACTTTAGTCCAGGCTTCAGGCCTCATACCAGGCCTCTGATACATGGGCTTATGTTTCAAGCCCTCTTCCAACTACAGACACATACTTCCTTCCCTAGACGCTACCCCAAATGATCTATGGTTCATTTTATGCCTCTCTGCAGTGCTGTTTCCTGCAGTTTCTACTCTAATATTTAGAAGGGCTCAATTTAGAAGGGCCCAAATCAAAACTTGGGATCCCAAAGTTGGGATCCCAAGCTAGTTGGTGTATTTGAAATCTGGATCTGAATTTTTTGTAGTTTGGGTATCTCTGGGGGGGAAGAATAAGGTGCTGAAAATGTTGGCATGTCATTTGCTCTTATAGGTGCAATTCTTGCAATTAAAGATAGGTCCAGACCACAGCATGGGGATCTGAATCTGTCTCCAGAGTTTCCCAATATTTGAGTGTATTAGGAAGCATACACTTCAACCCATTTTAAAGATAGGACACAGCCAAAAAAGTTCAGCTCCAGATCCAAATTCACCTGTCTATTGTGTATATTTGGATAGAGGGTTTTGGGGTTGAGCCATCTCTAATTTCATTGCTGGGTATAAAACCTATTGTGTAATATTACTTCCAAAAAGACCCGCTTCTTTCAACTAGGGTTGCACATGCTTGACTGACATTTTCTTCTTGATGCTGTCAGAATGTAGCTAATTAGGTGATATGCTAATCTACAGATCCCTTGTGTGTATCCTCCCAATTCCCACCCTGTGCCCTCACAGGGGCTCATGCAGCACCACTGTACATGCTACATCCTCTTGAAAAATGCCAGGTTCCATATATCATGCAACAAACAAACAGAAAAGGGCAGCATGGCATTAGTGTCACCAAAAGACACTGTTAAACCTGAGACCAAGCAAAACTATTGTAAGATGTTAATTTAAAAGTAAAGCTGGTTGAATTACTGATTTGGGGCAGTTTTCGGGGGGAAAAAGCAAAAAAAAATCAGTTAAGCTTAAACCAAAACGATATGTTCTTTAAATGCTGGCATATTGAATATGTTGACAAGACCAGCATTTCAGCTTGAATTTTTCTTTTTGTTTCCAGTCACTTAAAAAACCTAAAAGCAAAGGACTAGACTCACAAAATGAGGGAGGCGGTGGTGCTGCCTTCCTTATGACCTTTAGCCCTGTGGTGGGGGTACTCACCTAGCTTCAATTCCCCGCTCTGCCTGATGTGATGTTAGCTTTGCTCACCCACATTATAGGAGACTGCCTCAAGCCCCAGCACTATGAGGTGTTTTGGGGAACAGGCGTGTCTCAATCTCTCCTCTTGAAGCTGCTCCACTGTGTATAAAAAAATAAGAGGCATTGAAGCATGAACTCCGGCTCAGGTCCCTATCATTGTAGATGAGTCCCCAACCAAGGGGGCGAATAGAGTCATTTGCACACACTTTCTTTGGTCCAATGACCAGAATGCCTGGTCAAAAAGGGACCCTGGCAGCTCCGGCCAGCTAACCGGGCCACTAAAAGTCTGGTTGGCAGCCGCAGGGCAGGCTCCATGTGCTGCCTCCATCTGCCGGCTCCACAGCTCCCATTGGCCAGCCCACCTGTGTTTAAATGTCTTAATTAAATATAAACTAAAGACGCTCTCAAAGTAGCACGGTATAGTGGTTGGAGGACTGGCCTGTGAGTCAGGAAAACTAGAGTTTTTATCCCAGTTCTGCCAATTACCTGTTGTGTGGCCTTGGGCAAGTTGCTCTGCTTCTTTGTGCCTGTTTCCCCTCCCACATTTGTCTGTCTTGTCTATTTAGAATGTAAGTATGTCAAGGGACAGTCTCTCACTATGTTTGTACACTACCTAACACAATGGAGTCCTTGTCCTGGCCTCAGGTGTGGCACTACCAGAATATAAATAATGTAATAACCACAAGGTGCATCAGGAAAAGAGCAGAAAGGCATAGAATTAAGATCTCGGCTGTATTTACTCTGACTCTTGTGTCTGCCAGCTGATGTCAAGATGCTAGAGTGGATTCAACTAGCCAATGTAATACCTCATCTGGAGAATGGACTTGCTGTAATGTATAATCAGCATTAGAACAAAGACTTAAACTAGGACCCTTATGTTTCAAAGCCAGGTGTTCTCCCCCTCTCCCTCCGGCAGAGCTAGTAGGTGATCTGCTAAACTTGTCTCAGCTGGAAGTCTCTGTTTGCTTATCTTACCCCCACTATTTTTTGCATGGTTCTTTGTTAGATTGTTATGTGCTCTTGTAACACTTGAAGTATTAGAAGGCATCCAGTACCTATGTTTGAGGTAAGACTTCTTTTTCAAAGTCTTAGTTAGGTAACTGTATCATGAGAGGAGGTAATTTGGCAGAAAAGCATGTGCATGCTGTCTTCTAGCGAGGTAGGTTGCTGGCTGAGTGCTCACAAGTGAACGTGGAGAGGGAGAGAGGAATCATTCTGTGATATTTCTGTCCTTGAAGACAGTTGGGGCTGATTCAAATTTTCTTCTGCACTTCTGGAGTTGTCAGTCCACAGCAGGAGGGTGGGGAAGGGGCACCCCAGGAAATCAAAGCAAACTCAATTATCTATCTGCTGACAATGACAAAACCATTTCATTTCTTAGCTCTTCACAGAATGTGAGGGGGAAAAATTAAAAGCGTGAACATTTTTAATGAGTGCAATTATTGAATCATCAGTCACACAGTCCATCTGCTTCAGAGTGTTCCAGTGACTAGAGAAATACTAAAATACTGCATTGCCTTTTTGCATTCATATAATCACATAAATGTTCTTTAAGGAAGAGCTAATGATATTCATATATCATACCCATCACTTTCAGTAACTCACAGCTCTCCTTTTTTCTTCCTTCACTCTATTAATTACTAATTTTGCATTTTGACACCAACTTACTGCAAATATCCTGGCAAAAGCATGGATAACAGTTAGCCCTGTAACATTAAATACAGGCATATGTAATATTCAATTGAAGAGATAAACTAATGCAAAAATTATCTCAAAGGTACCATTCAGTCTGGAGGTTGTGAACAAAATGCACTTTACGCTGCAGTCAAAGAGGACTGGATTTTAAATTCCTGTTCCTACTACTATTAATCCACTTGGTGCACAGGTCTGGCTGTGACACTATGTCAGTGAAGAGCCAAAGCTTTCTCAATAGAGTTAGAAAAACCTCTGCAAATAGTCAGGATAGATGTGGGAGGGGGAAAGGTTCCAACAAATATATGAACCTGAGGAATTGTGACCGAACTATAAATCTGGTTTGGCTCTGATAGCCTAAAATCCATCCCAGAATGGCAGGAAAGGTGGAGATTTGGACCTTGAAACACTAACAGGCTTTGCTATGTATTAACTCATTATTGTGTTAGGATTTGTGTGAGAAGCATGTGGCTGAGTAAAAAGGAGAATGGCCGGAAATTGCAAACAAATATAACAACACAATTAATAGATCTGCATTGGGTAGGTCATGTTAGGCTCCCTCTACAATACCCAGCTGTGAACTGCCCAGATTCAGTAATCTGAATATCTGAAGTATACTGCCTGAGAAACCAGTAATATTGCTACAGTCACCAATATCAAAATATTTAAGGTTTTATCTTAAACTTCTTTCATTCAGAGTCTGTAAACATTATAAGGCAACAGTTGTTTTTCTATAGATAATACAACAAAAACAACCACATTTCTGTCTCTCTTCTCAAGTCTGGAAATCCCTTTTCTTGTAGCATTGGATAGTCTAGTCATAGGATATCTAATTCATAGCAGCTGATGCCAAACTAATGAGCCCAAGAAATTAGACATTTTGAATTCTGCATCATGTCCACTCTGATCCTGCATTTGAGCTAAAACCAGCGAGACTGTATGTGTGCTGGTAAAATCTCATTATTTGTTGTCAGAGATAAGGCAAGTTATTGTTTTTATTGTTACATTATCATACTTGCTCTATGAAGTAATTATTTATTCCATTTTCAAACAGTATGTTTTATTTGGGAAACCAAGATCAAAGAGGCAAACAGTTGGCTCAAATGTTATTGGCTGCATACAGGCTGTGGCTAGCTAATATACTCCTAACTTTTTCTCCCTCCCCCCAAGTTAACCCTTGCTGGGGCTACCGCAACAATTTTTGCTATCAGGATGGAGAAGTGTTAAGTCAAATAAATAATTAAGCAATGTATTGCTGAAGTTGTTCTGTTTGGAGGAATATTGGATTATTTTGTTTTTCAAAGTTCCAGATATGGATACTGACTCTTACATAGAGCGGTGAAAAAAATATGGCCCCGGTTTCACAGACAGTTTCCTCAGTAGTAATCTAAAAGTAATCAGTAATCTCCTTCTCCTGTGAGAAAGTAATCACTGGTATGTGGGTGAAACCAATAAGTGGTGGTAGATTAATCCTCCCCTGAAACTTTGATAGCTACGGTTAAGGGCTATGTGCTGTGTCGGGTGTTCTGGAGAAGACTCACCCAACTCAGGTTTGGCTTGTCCTTTTGTAAACTAAGGGTCTGATCCTGCCAACATTTACAAAAGTGAGGAACTTTACAAGTGAATTTGTGATGCCAACGAGTGATGTGAGATAGGGAGAAAAGTGAGATTGCATAGAGGTCAGGTGTGGAGAGGTAGGCGTGAGGGTCCCAAGATTTGAAAGGGCAGAGTACCCAGGACTATACCCTGCGATCACAAAACTCCCAAACTACTACTGAACTTTGGCTAGTTTTGATAAAATGGCTAACTTATAGTTTGGCATTAATTGCCTAACAAAAGTAGAAATGATGACTAAACTTTGAGATTTTGGGGATCATTTGAACTCAGTATTTTAAGTGTGAATCTGGGAGCACTAAACCAATGCAAACCAAAATTGAATGACTGCAAAGCAAAAACACTGTTTCTCCTAGCTTATATGGGGATTCTCTGATAAAGCTGAGATCTTCTACCTTACTTATTTCAGAGTAGCAGCCATGTTAGTCTGTATCCGCAAAAAGAAAAAAGGAGGACTTGTGGCACCTTAGAGATTAACAAATTTATTTGAGCATAAGCTTTCGTGAACTACAGATGCAACTTCATCCGATGCATTCCGAAAGCTTATGCTCAAATAAATTTGTGAGTCTCTAAGGTGCCACAAGTCCTTCTTTTCTTTTTACCTTACTTATGTTTTTTTATTGTTATAATTTAACATTTACATTGTGGATCGGGTTGGGCCAGGCAGTGTTAGGCACGGAATCACTATATAGTTAATTGAACAGGAGTACTTGTGGCACCTTAGAGACTAACAAATTTATTTGAGCATAAGCTTTCGTGAGCTACAGCTCACTTCATCCACTGAATGCGTCGGATGAAGTGAGCTGTAGCTCACGAAAGCTTATGCTCAAATAAATTTGTTAGTCTCTAAGGTGCCACAAGTACTCCTTTTCTTTTTGCGGATACAGACTAACATGGCTGCTACTCTGAAACCTGTTGTTATATAGTTAATTATAATCCCTTGACCAAAGATCTTACAACCTAAAAGACAACACATAATGGGTGGGTGAAATAAACAAGTCAATGGACAGGTGGGACAGATGAAGTAACGGGGATGGAATGCTGGCCCCATTGAAATCAATGGCAAAACTCTATTTGAGTTCAGTGGGCCCAGGCTTTTACTCAGGAGATTTATAGTATGAAATATCCATGAATACAACTCTAACCTGCAGTAAGCCAATTGGGATAAGCAGTTACAGGAATCATAGTTCACCTCCAACTTTGCCATTATCAGAGGCCAAATTTCTCTAGTATTCATTGCAAAGGTAGGCTACAAGAACTTGAATATTTGGTCAGCTTAGCTTTCGTCCCAGAACTTCAGCACACCAGACCAAATTCAGCCCTGACATAAATGGACACAACGTTCATTGATAGCAGGGCTCAATGTGGTCCATTATGAAACCAGGAACTGACAAGAAATAAAGAGAGAAAAAAAAATAAAGCTGTCTTAAAAATCTCCTGTTATCCAAAGTTAACTGCTAGGAATGGCCTATGGTAAAAGTCGTTTACAAAATACGGTGACAACCAATTTAGAGGGGCTTATTGCTACAGTAAACTTTACTACCAGCAATAATTTCAATCGACATTGGTGTCTGCAGCACATTTTGGACAGTCCTCACTGAAAAACTGGTCAAAATGTAATGGCACTGAGCAAAACTGGGACCAGCCCCATTTTAAAATGTATTTAACCTTTCCCACCTTTACCTAATTACTGAACTTTACCACTTTCTTTACACACACAAAAAATAGTCCCTAATTCACCACTGCCATGCCAATCAGTTTAACTGTGCAGTAATACTAATGGAAGTGGGGGAGCGGGAAGAGAGAGATGGTGGGTGTGAGAGAGAACACATAATGGTTTCTTTGAACTGTAAGGAAAGGAATAGAGAACGTTAACAAAGAATGTAATTTAATACCTAATCAATTTACTGATTGGATTTTCCATGAGATTAACTTTGAGTCCGGAATGAATTGCACTGATCTCAGAAACAGCTTTAATGACCACGAGTGGTATGAGGCTGTAGTGGTATAAAAATGATAATGTCAGAGCTTTTAAACCGCTACTATAGTTAATTAAATGTGCTCAGATAACATTACAGGTCAGACATAAACCCACAAAAGCAGGGAAATTCTGAGGTAAGGCTGCCAGAGAGTCTGTAATTCTGCCTGTTGTGCTTACATATTGCAGCACATACGGCCTTTTATCTGGGGTCCCAGAGCAGTGGATTATCTTACATATCAAAGGGGTGAAACCTGCCCTCAGATAAATATGCAAAATTCCCTTTGACTTCCATGCATTTTGTGTATGTATTTCCAAGAGCAGTATTTAGCTTTATTTAATACCTCTGGGGCAGTTTAAGATTAAAAACAAACAAAAAACAACACAGCTGTGCTCCGAACGGGAAGGAGGGCAGGCAAAAGTGACCTTTATGCTCCACCTGATACTGGGGCCAATAGGTCATTTTGGCAGCCAGGTGTCAACCAGATATGCCTGTGTCCTGGCCAGGCACACGGAGGCATAGCCATCTCTCCTGCAGTGGCGGGCAGAAGAGGCTATGGAGATGCTTGCAGTATCCCTAGGCTTCTTACCACCTGGCTTTGGAGATTTCTTACTACCTGGCTTTGTGCTGCTGGAGCAGAGGATCTAACCACAAGACTTATTCTTAACTCCAGGACTACTGGGCTAAATTCCACCCATGTGTGTTATTACTTTAATCTGCAATATGTTAACTTACTGTAGTTTTTAACATCTAATTAGTTTGTTTGTTGCTTTCCAATATTAGATCTCATTCAAGGAGTGTGGTCCTTCCCATTAACATGAATGAGACTTGCCGTGATGAGGATGCCACTGCTCTTAAACTATAGAATGCAAAAAAAAGATCCTGGCGAGGTGCCATGCTAATGGCCTGACTCAGACAAGGACCTTGACTCTCCCAGTGTGCTTAGCACTTCTTACAGGTTATGCTCTTCTCTTTGAAACCCCATACTTAGATCATAACACAGATTAATTATGGAACATGCAGCTGAAATGTTTGACCTCAGAATTTTATCATTAGTTTCATCCATAGCCAACCATCCCTCTTAATAGTATAGGTTTGAAAGACATGGATCATGCAGTTTTGTTTGCTGATTTTTCACTTTACAGTCTAGCATTCACTAAAGCGGTATTCAGTCAGTCCAGACTGAAAGATACAATAACTTCTCAACTCCAGTCTCCTGTTGTTGGCTTGATTTTGGCTATGATATCCCAGAACCATATAGACTTCTTTCCATTTTTCTGAGCTTTTGGGATTCCCTTGCTGCCCTCTTCAAGAGTGGGGAAAAGTCCAGGAGATTGTAGAAGGGTCTCTCACAACCCCATTTCCAAACTTTTGAATCACAGGTTACAGACAGGCTTCAGTATTTTTAGGGTTCTCACCTGGAAAATATAAAAAATGGAAGATCAGAAAGACAGCCAGACTATAAATAAGCTAAAGGAGAATTACTAGCTGGAGAAATGTTTTCTGCCTATTACCACTGATTCTGAGAGAACTAACTTGGTGTTTAAACTGAGATCATATGAATTATATTTATTTACAACCTCATGTAAACTGTGAACCATTCCCTAAAAATACAGACGTGAAGTCAAGTATAATTTCAGGGCTGCTGCTGTTCTGAAGCCAATTAACCATGGGCATTTTTTTCTTCAGAGATCCATGAGATGAGAGAATCCCTCCATTCCGCAAAGCAACTCCGAGAGTAAGCATCTCTAGTGGTAGATATCACTTAATCAGATGTAAGGTGCTGAAATGGTGTTTGTGGAAAATAATTGGAGGAGATACAAAAATAATGGAGAGGGTAAGAGAAGAATGGTTTTGTGTTTCATCTGGAGGCAAGGGAAATCTAAGGTCAATTCTTTGCTTGGCCAAAGACATCCTGTGTGACTTGCGTAAGTCATTAAGGTCCATTATTGAAAGTGCTTATTAATTTTGGATGCCTTGGAGAAAAAGAAAAAAATATATAATATGGGCAATTTTTCATCTGGGTTTGAAACAAAATGGAGTCAATATGGTGGAAAGAGTCAGAAAGGCTGTTCTAGAAAGGAGTAGCTACAGGGAAGAAGGTTCTTATACCAACATTGTGAAACTGTGTAGAGAGCTAGAGAAGAGACTGTTTAAAGGCCAAAGTCAGGATGTACAGCACCAGTACGAGGTGTAAAGTTTCATACCCTCAAGTGGAGAATGGAAGAACATAATGGAAGAGGTGGAAAATGGAAAAAAAAAAGTATTAGAAATGTTAGAAGGAAATTGTTTTAGTGAAAGAACATAGCAAAGGGGAAAAATATTAAAACAGGAAAAAAAGTCAGGATATGATTTTCACATGTAAGGTCAGTTAAACATTAAACAACATTCATTCATGGCTTATGTTAATTTATGTAAATACATATTCAAATTAGCCATGGACTTAGGGCTCCTGAGAAGTTGTTAGTGTGGCCCTTGGTGCCACAGAGAATATGTACACTGGTTTAGGCCATGGATAATATGTGGTCATTTTGGAAGCCCCAAGTCCACTGGTACAGTATTATTCTAATAGATAAATGGGGGTCTGGGCCAACACAGATTAGCTGTTTAGAGTTCATCTCTGGCGAACTATAGAGAATACAGGGTGTATATTACTCTATGAATAACTGCCTAAGAGATATGGTACTCAAGCCTAATTCTTTTAAACAGAATGGCATGTAGTATAATAGGCTAGCCTCCATGTAGGCTGCATGGCATTACTTCTGCAAGTTACTTTGCAAGTGTTGATCATTTCAGTTCATAATGCTATGCCTGGAAACATGGACCAACTCTGGGTACAGGGCAAGAATGAAATTTTCCTAGCAGGTGTAACTTAAAGTAGATAACATTTTGCTTTGATTCTGTTATGTTGGAGCTGGCGGGAGGGGGGGAAATCTGTTTTTTGTGCACTTGAAATATGGATGTATTCTTTCATTCTGTTTTTGATGTGAAAGCAGTTCAGAATTGCCTCAGGTTATTCTTCTGAAATCTCTGTGATATCATCCAGCTAGAATTATGCACACATATTTTCTAAATTCTGCAAGGAAAATAGCTGAATTCTCTGTGACATTTACCTTACAATATCTTTGCAAATTTTTTTTTCAAAAACCTATTTCCCATCTTAAACTCAATCTCCTGGAGTGTTTAATGCCTTTTAAAATCTTTATTACTGGGGCCAGTACAACCGCAGTATGCAATAATATACATAAATAAATTTCCCATAGGGTTGCCACATTTTCCAAACCACATAGGTCTTCATTTTCTGGAGAATCCTTTTATAGTTCTAGGATGCTGCTTTGTGAGGACCAAATTTTGCCCTCAGATATGTATGTGCAGCTCTCGTTGAATTTACTTGGAGATGAACGTGCATATCTGAGGGCAAAATCTGATCCTAATCATTTAGCTCAGTGTGACTTTTCCCATATAAATTCATTTGTACCCCCAATTCTTCAGACTGAGTCAGTTCAGTTGCCATTTTCTTCATCTGTCATTCCATTTTTAATCCTGCTCAAGGTATAAATACCATAATTCAATATCTTCAATTGCTCATAAATGTTTCTCCTCAGCTACATCCAGATCTTTAAAAGTGCTCCGTACTATGAATTCTCAGTGACCCAGCTGAGAACCTGAAGCCCCAAACAGGTCTCACAACAAAGCCTCTGCATAGCCTCTGCCGTTCTACTGATTATCTGGGCTGAGTCCTGCAAGATACCAAGCACTTTGGCCCCACTCTAGCAAAGGACTTATATGCTTTGTGTAACAAGGCTTTTGCTTGCCCTCGCAACAAATCAGCCGGAGACCTCTTCTGAGTGCAATCACCAGTGCATTTTATTTTCAGTGTCAGCTCCCACCACCTTCTATTTACAGTCTGCTCCAAACCAGCAACCTGGGGGACAGCTAGCTTCTCCAGCCAGCAGGGATACACAGCCTTGGGCTCCTCCTCCTCTCTTCCCTCCCCCTTTCATTTCCTTCCTGCCTGCTTGCCAGCCTTATATAGCCCCCTGGCTAATAAGACCCGCAGGTGCTTCTCTTCTGGCAATTAGGTGTGGCATACTCAGCCAGTCCCAATTAATGCTTCTTAATTGGAGCTGGGCTAACAGGGGCCTGGCTCAGGACCTCTTGGCCAGCACCCCGTTACACTTAGCTTTAAGCATGTGAGTATCCCCATTGAAGTCAATTGAACTGTTCACATACTTAAAGTTAAAAACATGGTTAAAGTGTTTTACTGGATCAGGGCCAGAGTGCTCAGTATTTCACAGGATTGAGCTCTTTATGACTAATTCATGCATGATGAAATCTTGTCTCCCCTCCAAATTCCACACATGCTACTTGAGTGTTTCAGTCCAGTGCACCATTTAAACATTTTTAAATAGCAGTTTGAGATGGACAAGGTATTCTAGGGTGTTGCAAGACAAACACTAAAATTAAAAAAAAAAACAAAAAAAAAACTACAAGGACATCTATGGGGCACAAGACATTGGTGAAGATAAAATCCTAACAGGTGTCAGTATCTTTGTGTTAGGCTTGATCTTGTAGGTGACGAAATGGAGGGTTATGCTCTAACAACAGTGGCGTCTGTATTTTCCCCCCTCTGCTACTGGTGTTAGTTTAGAATAAACAGAGTAAGACAGCCCCACTGGGTCCCCAAATAATCCCAACATTGCTTGTGTCCAGTGGATGTCATCAGTACTGAGGAACATGCTGGGCTTTCTCTAACGCCTCAAACATCATGTATTGTACATGTTATTAATCTCACTCTTGCTGGTGTAAATCAGGAGTAACTCCATTAAAGTCAATAGGGTTACACTGGTGTAAAACTGGCATAGTTCTTAGGAACTGGCACATTTACAATTGCCCACATGACTGCTTTTGCTTGGCAATTCCTTGAGTTCGACAAATTCTGTGAATTTTGATGCAGGGCAATGTGTAAGCTGGTACTAATGAACTGTGCAATTTCTGCCTTGTGGTGCAACCAGCAGAAAATTCCAGTTGAGATGAATCTACCAAGTCTTGCCTGGAATGACACTGAATGGCATCTATTAATGAATAACTCTCTGCATGAATCACCCCCATCTGAGTCTCCTGTGGGATATGATAGCCAGTTTTTCCAAGCACCGACAGCCTCTGAGGACTTGTCACACCTTTCTTGGCATGCAGTGTGAAAATAGATACAACTCCACCTACAGCTGCATATCAACTGGTGGAGAAGTAAAAGCTCCACCATCCTATTGCGGTGTAAGAATTTCCTGGGCAACCCTTCTTACATTAAGAAATTGTAAAAACTTGTCTTCAGTCTTTTTTTAATGCAGACTCTGCCTCCATCTGAGAGCAGAAGCAGAGCCTTTGACTTATATTTTAGCAGAAAGTCTTTTTATGATGTCCTGAGGCAATGAAAATTTGATTCATATTTATAAATGGCAACAGTGGCCACTGAATTTGACATTAGTTGCCTGAAGGGGATAATAAAGTTTTATGAGTTTTCGACGATATTTGCTTACTTGCAGATGTGATTAGACAAGGGCAAGTGCCTTCTTAGTACTGAGACTCTGTTGGGGGAAAACAATACTTTGAAGCTTACACCATATTAATAAAGGAAAAGCTTACAGAGATTTATGTACTTTAAAAAGGAGTATTTAAAATGCCAAGATTAAAAGTCTGTACTTGAAAGGTGCTTTGTTGGTGCACAGACTAAGATATAAGCCATTCTCAATAAACCCAATGGCTGATCACAAACCCCAGGGGGGTTATATCTGCTTTCTTTGTATATATCATTTGCTCCAGTGGAGCCATGAGCTCTGACATTCTCTTCCCACAAAGGAATAATAATATGAGTGTGCTTGCCAGCATTTGTGTGTTTTGTAGACACGACCAAACAAGGACAAATCCTCGCTCCTATCCCCCACCTAGTTTGCAGTTAGACACCACTGAGGGGAAAGCAGTGCCCTAAAGGCTTCCAGCCAACTAGAGGATGCGAAAGTGCACATAAGGACAGCTCAGACAAGTTTATTTGCCAGAATTCCAGTTTTCAATTAAAAGAAATCACACTGTACTGTAACAGGTGGGCCATGTTTGCCTGCAACACATCACTCTGTCAGCAGGGAAGGATCCTGATGGAAGTATGTTTCCAATTCACAGTGAAAGGTGACTTGACACCATCAAGATATGAGAGTTGCCCTCTGGAGATAGGTTTCAGAGTAGCAGCCGTGTTAGTCTGTATCCACAAAGAGAAAAGGAGTACTTGTGGCACCTTAGAGACTAACAAATTTATTTGAGCATCACGACAGCTTATGCTCAAATAAATTTGTTAGTCTCTAAGGTGCCACAAGTACTCCTTTCCTCTGGAGATAGAAGACCTAGGCTGTGGGCTTATCCACCCTCACAGGGTGACCCTGGGAATAGGCAAACCAGTGGCGAAGGCTTGGGTTGAATTTGTATTATTTCACTTTCCTTTTTTGAAAGAAACCAAACCCCATTAAGGGGATATGTTTAGACCCAGCTTGTTTGGAGACGAGGAGGCAAACCGCCTTATTGTGTGTATGTTGAGTGAGACCGTACTGGCAAAAGGAAGGAACCTTCTTCTTGTAAGACTCAGTTTTTGTGGGTACAATTCATTTATTGTGATTCTGATTTTTGGTCTTGAATTGTATCTAATTGTATATTGTGCTCCAAATTCTTTACCAGTCCTCCACTCTCCCACTGTGCTTGGTGGGGTTCTTGACTTTTTCTTGTTGGCTTTTCTGTTTTATTGGGATACTTAGGGGCATTTTGCACTACTTCCTTCATCCCCCATCATCCACACTCTACACCCCCTTCAGTGCATCGCTGTTGTCCCATGCCCTCTGATTAATCATTCTGTGCTGCCCTTATTTTAAAGATGTCAGTAGAAAATTGGGCCAGCTGTTCCCATATATGCCAGCTTTGATGAGGACTTGGGCAAATCAGTATGAATAAAATAAACACAAACCTGAACTTTCATGGAAAAACTGGATTGGAAACACTTTTAAATCCAAAAAAAGATCTTTCTTCCCCCCATTCTTTTTCATTTTCTTTTGTCTCTGTGGTTCCTTATTCCTGATAGGACTGGGCTTGAAGTGTCAAAATGCTGAGTAAAAGGCTGGCATTTCTGGTTTGAACTGAAGCAGGGAGCGCCTGAAATCTCACAAGAAATCCTGCTCTTGGGAAATGGCCAGCCCAGTTTAGCAGACTCAAGGGGCCACATTTTAAAAAAGACACTGAGGTTTGCATACAATCACACACAACTTCATGTGCACATTTGTGCAGGCAATAGGGGTTAATGAATGTACAAATCAGATGATTCTCTGTGAAATGAGCAATCAGATAATTTCATGTCACTGTCCTAGCTAGCCATTTGCATCTGAAACCACAGAGAGGGAGGGAGGGAGAGAGACAAACCAGTACAGAACAGTTTAGTTTCTAGTTTGGCTTGTATTCACCTAAAGTGTCTCTTCTCCTCCCCAGGTGAAGGAGCTGTGGAGAGTCTTCCAGTTCACTGCCTGGTTCATAAAAAGCACAGTAGTGAAAAAATAAGTGCTACTATGGTACATTGTAGTTAGATTAAAAGGCAGGGCAGTTGTTGCATAATTTATTATTGATTTTGGGGAGGGGGGAGAAACGTTTTCAGTTTCTGAGCTTCAACAGGAGCACATGGTATATACCTAGTTGCCATGATTGCAAATTTAAAATAGGTCAGTGTGACGGTCTGGATCACAGAAACCCCCTGGGAGCCACCACCTGATGTGCCAAGACTACTTCTGCCACTGGTTTCCTGCCCACACAGCTTAGGACTTCAGTGCCCTGCCTGTTTTGAGCCAGACCCGCTAGCCTGCTGCAAACCCAGACCCAAGTCTGAACCACATCCCCTAACAGCTGTAGGCTTAACTGGAAGCAGCTTACAGAAGTGTGCCTGTCTTTAACACTCAGATGCCCAACTCCCAATGGGGTCCAAACCCTAAATAAATCTGTTTTTCCCTGTATAAAGCTTATACAGGGTAAACTCATAAATTGTTTGCTCTCTTTAACACTGATAGAGAGAGATGCACGGCTGTTTGCCTCCCCCCCCCCCCAAAGTGTTAATACATACTCTGGGTTAATTAATAAGTTAAAAAGTGATTTTATTAAATACAGAAAGTAGGATTTAAGTGGTTCCAAGTAGTAACAGACAGAACAAAGTGAATTACCAAGCAAAATAAAATAAAACACACCAGTCTAAGTCTAGTACAGTAATAAAAACTGAATACAGATAAAATCTCACCCTTAGAGATGTTTCAATAAGTTTTTTTCACAGACTGGAGCTGGACACCTTCCTAGTCTGGGCACAATCCTTTGCCCTGGTACAGCCTTTGTTCCAGCTCAAGTGGTAGCTAGGGGATTCCTCATGATGGCTGACCCCCTTGTTCTGTTCCACCCACTTATATATCTTTTGCATAAGGCGGGAATCCTTTGCCCCTCTGGGTTCCCCCCTGCCCCTCCTTCTCAGTGGAAAAAAACCAGGTTAAAGATGGATTCCAGTTCAAGTGACATGATCACTTTACTTACAAGAGACCTGTTGCATGAAGCATATGTTAGTTACATTATATTCACACTCTATATATAAAGTGTGTCACAGTCAGAATGATAAATACAATCCAACCAGTCAATTGGTAACAAACAGCCCAACTCCACCCCACTGCCATCAGACTTGAAAAGAAATGTTTTTGTCTGTTCAGCATATATATATATATATATAGTTAGTTAGTTTAGTTAGTTAGATATTTAAAACACTCATTTCAGCATTTAATGATATCTAACTTGTTTAGCTTGCAGTGCCAATTAGAGGTGAATGATGAGACAAATCATATTTAATAACAAGCAAGTGCAATTGTACATTTATTACCAATGTAATTTTGAATTTAAAAGTAACAAGATTTATCCTATAGCTGGTACTTCCTAAATCACAATAGGGCATTTGTAATAATCAATATTTAATTAACTTATAATTACTCACAATAACTGCCTTTTAAATGCAAATTAAATGCTTCTTTGAGACATTTTAAGTGTTACTCATTTCTCCTATTAGATCAGTTTACATAGTGCTTACTACTAAGATTTATCCTTTTTGGTGGTAGAGGCATTTGGAGTCTCAGAAGATATGTTTTGCAGAACATTAGTGAAAACCCATGCATATAAGGGCTTACTAATTTCTCCTTTGTATTTGTCTTTAAAACATCTAATGATTTAACAATTATAATATTAACATAAAGCATATGCTGCGAGCGATCCTCTTTAACTTGCACACACACATGCCATGCCCTTGTTCTGCAGTGATTCATTCCATTTAGTCAAAGTGAATTGACAAGAGATATGCAAGTTTTAATATAAAACCACATCCTCAGATCTTATTCAGTTTTAACTCAGGCAACATTCTCATTGATTTCAGTGGGAATTTGCCTGAGTAAGAACCTCTGGAGTTGGCTCATCATCTCCTTAATATACAGTGTCACAAAGACTACTTTACAAAGCAAGTCAACCTTAAGCTCAAGAAAGAAAGAAAGCGTAAAAGAGTTGGTGATTCAGGGCCAAGGTAGATGGTTTTAAATAGATAGAGCAGCATCATAGCGTACTGTGGAAAGCTGTCTGTTTCAGTCCTTGTGGGGTTTGCTAAACTGAACAGCAGATTACATTTGCAGAGGTTGATAGACTTTCAGGTTCACTTTGAGTTTCAGCTTTGCACCAAACCTGAGACTTGAAATGAAGCCTGTGTAATGTACTAAGCCAGTGAGTTCTCCCCACTCCTTACTTCCTTACAAGAAGTTCCCAGACTCATCTTTTTTGAAGGAATATTTCCATCTCACTCCAAAATCTTTTGGGGAAAGATCAGCTGCAATCCACCACATTTGCAGGAGCTAGTACTGTAAGTCTCTTGCTCTCCCAGTCCCTGAAAAGTTCTCCTGGGTTGGGTGTGCAGGAGTCAGGAGGATTAGGGAAATTCAATTGAAAATTCTTATTCTGGTTCTGATTTTTGACATTTTAAGATTCCCTGAAGTTTCCTTAGTTACCATGTGTGATGGGATTTGGGGCATCTCAGGCCCCAGGCTCAGCTAGGCAGTAAGAGCAGGGGATTTTCCTGGTCTTCAGCACTCGGTTGGGGGGTCAAGCAAGGCCTTCAACCATACCAAAGATTAATTTAGGGATTGGAGAGGTAACCCTCCTAATGACTGCAGGAGGGAAGAGCAGGCCAATAGGCTGCCCCCTAGGAGGTATGGGAATATTAAGGAGAATGTTGCAGACCAACAGATCTACGCATCAGAAAACTCTTAGGAGGGTCCATGTAGCTAATTTTCAAATAGGGGTAGTTGTGGGGATAGAGGGAAGGAATGGGGTGGAGCAAAATAAGCGAAGTTGCCTCCGGTACTCCAAAGGCTAATGAGGCTGCCCTCAGAGGGCATTCACAAACTAGGATAGTTTAGCCTCGTTTAAGGTTGCCAACTTTCTATTGAAACAAAACTGAACACCCTACTCCCACCCCTTCCTTGATGCCCCACCCCCCACTCACCACATTCCCCTTCCCTTGATGGCTCGCTCTCCCCTACCGTCACTCACTTTCACTGGGCTAGAGCCAGGGGGGTTGTGTGCGGGAGTGGGGGGTGAGGGCTCTAAATGGACATGCAGGCTCTGGGGTGGGGCCAGAAATGAGGGGTTTGGGAGGGAGTTGGGGCAGGGAGTTGGAGTACAGGAGGGGCTGAGGGCTCTGGCTGAGGATGCGGGGTTTGGGGTCCAGGAGGGGGCTCCCAGCTGGGGCCAAGGGATTCGGCATGTGGGAGTGGGCTATGGGTTGAGGCAGGGGGTTGGGTGTGGGAGGGGTGAAGGCTCTGGGCTGGGGGTGCTGGCTCTGGGGTGGGGCCAGGGATAAGGAGTTTGTGGTGCAGGAGGGGGCTCCAGACTGGGGGGGTGGGGCTGAACAATTTGGAGTGTGGGAGGGGGCTGCGGGTTGAGGCAGGAGGTTGAGATGCGGGGGGGTGCAGGCTCTGGGGTGTAGGAAGGGGCTCTGAGCTTGGGGGGACTCAGGATTGGGGTTCAGGAGGGGGTATGGGCTCTGGGCTGTGGATGCAGGCTCTGGGGTGGGGCCATGGATGAGGAGTGCAGGAGGGGGTTCTGGGTTGGGGCACGAGCTTACCTCGAGCGTCTCTGCTCCCCCCCCCCCGAAATCCGATTGTCCAGGAATCGGCCAATGGGAGTGAGGAACTGGTGCTCGGGGCGGGGGCAGTGTGCAGAGCCCTGTACCCACCCACCCCCCCCTCGCCTAGGAGCTGGACCTGCTGGCCATTTCTGGGGCGCAGCATGGTGCCCCAGGCCAGGTAGGGACTAGCCTGCCTTAGCACCGCCGACCTGACCCACCAGGGTCCCTTTTCAATTGGGTGTTCTGGTTGAAACCCAGACACCTGGTCACCCTAGCCTAGTTTGATATTTTGTTGTGAAGTTTTCATAGCTCATGAGGGATAAATGAAAGAATGTCGTTAATAGCAGTGTCACAGGGAGAGGGCAGAAGTGATTGGCCAAGATTTGAAGAGCAAATAAATGGGTGGAGGAGTAAATAGACAGCATGGAGCAAGTCCATGGAGTGTTTTGGATATTGGGAGGGCAGTTTTGAATGGGATTCAGTGATTCATAGAAAGACAAGGTGGGAAACAGAGATGGGCATGATCTGGTCTCCTTTTCTAGTAGGGTTAGAGAGCACTCTGGACTCAAAATTTAGAGAGTCAGGGTTTAGGAAGACTATAAAAGAGGGAAAAGCTGTCATTGAGATGGGAAATGATGAAGCATTTTAATGTTGGCTGCAGTTAAGCATCAGTAAACCTGAGGGAGAGGGTGGGCCTCCTACTGACAGACAGGTTCTGCATAGCAGCTAAGCTGGGGACAAGCTGATTAAACTCCAAACCTCACCCCCTCCTGAAGGTCTTAAGGTAGAGTTATAAACAGGTATCTGAACAAAACCTAGGTACTCTAAGGCCCTACCCGCCGTAGGAAAATGACTCATGGTTGATAATGGATGCCAGCTCCAGGCTCACCCAAACCCATCCTCATCTAGCATTGAAAATAGTCAGGATGTTCATGCACACACCTTTTTTTAGCATCTGATGCAGAACGTGGTGTCAAGGTTCCTTCCGCACTCTGAACTCTAGGGTACAGATGTGGGGACCTACATGAAAGGCCCACTAAGCTTATTCTTACTAGCTTAGGTTAAAAACTTCCCCAAGGTACAAACTTTGCCTTGTCCTTGAACCGTATGCTACCACCACCAAGCGTGTTAAACAAAGAACAGGGAAAGAGCCCACTTGGAGACGTCTTCCCCCAAAATATCCCCCAAGCCCTACACCCCCTTTCCTTGGGAAGGCTTGATAAGAATCCTCACTAATTGGTGCAGGTGAACACAGACCCAAACCCTTGGATCTTAAGAACAATGAAAAATCAATCAGGTTCTTAAAAGAAGAATTTTAATTAAAGAAAAGGTAAAAGAATCACCTCTGTAAAAATCAGGATGGTAAATACCTTACAGGATAATCAGATTCAAAACATAGAGAATCCCTCTAGGCAAAACCTTAAGTTACAAAAAGAGGAATATACATTCCCTCCAGCACAGTTTATTTTACCAGCCATTAAACAAAAGAAAATCTAACATTTTCTAGCTAGATTACTTACTAACTTAACAGGAGTTGGAAGGCTGCATTCCTGATCTGCTCCCGGCAAAAGCATTACACAGACAGACAGAACCCTTTGTCCCCCCCCGAAGATTTGAAAGTATCTTGTCCCCTCATTGGTCATTTTGGTCAGGTGCCAGCGAGGTTACCTTAGCTTCTTAACCCTTTACAGGTGAAAGGGTTTTGCCTCTAGCCAGGAGGGATTTTATAGCACTGTATACAGAAAGGTGGTTACCCTTCCCTTTATATTTATGACAGTGCATTTAACTCCTTATCAACCACAGAGTCATTTTCGTCATGTAGATGGAGCCTTGGTTTTGATTATGCTGGAAAGGCAAAGGCTTAGTCTCAAGCAAAAATAAAACAAAATCCTTTCTGAGATCATTAATGACTCTTGTACAGGCTCAGTGAGCCAAACCAAAAATCCTTATGGAATAAGGCTATAGGATTTAATAGTATCTTTTCCATAGTTTGTATTTTTATTCAATCAGCCTTTATCATTTAATAGAGAATTGTATCCCTGTATTGGTATTCTATAGGATGGTTCAAAAACCTATAGAAAGGATCATTCTCTATTAAAGAGATTTTAAAAATTATTTCTACAGCCTCCTGTACAGTGCTAAAACCCTATAGGATTCTTATTGTTTTATTCTATTGGACTCTTCTACAAAGAAAGGAGTAGTTAGCTGCAATTCTCAGAGTTGCTGAAGAGACTAACATGGGGCCATAGGAGAGGGAACAGCTGAGAACAGGTTACGTGGGCTGTAACTGGCTGAAGAATAAATATGGAGTCATTTTCCAGCACTGAAAAACCAATTAATTTCACATATGTGCATTCACTTTAAAATAACAAAAATGCAAAAGAAACATAACCACAAGTAATTTAAAATAAAAGGAGCCTAATAATCAATGCCAGTTTCAGATCCTGTGTACTGTTGACAGAATCAGTACACTTGGCAGCTATGCATTAATGGAAGCACCTGAGTGACATTCGCAATAAATGATTAGCTGAAAAGCATGCTCCCTGCTGGGCCAGCAGGGTTTGTTTTGCTCTATTAGCCTGCAATATTTAAAACATGTGACTGCTGAAAGAGACCCACAACAGGTGCATAATAGAAATTAGGTAGGGAATAATGAGGAGGAGGGGTTGTTTGTTGGCGGTTATATTTTTTAATAAGTCTTATCTTACCACAGCAACAAAAGATTTTTCACAGGGATTCAGTTAATTTTCAACTTTAATAAATGAGAGACTTGTGGAAGAGAGGTGTATGAAGACAGAAAGCATAGGTGACATCTGACTGTGAAAAGATAAGAGATTCCACCCATTTCCTTGATTGTAGGTTACACATGGTGTATGTGAACTGAAGTTTAAAAATCAATTAACTGCATCTTCCACAAGATTGTCCATATTAATTATGTACAAAACACAGATAGGCACATAAAGTAAGCTATAAAAACAGAAACAGCTTCATGCCTACTTACAACACAGACTACTCAAGTTTAAGGGAAATACAACCTTCCCTTAAATATTTCCCCTCTCCCACCCAGCGTCTGCTGCGCTGTGAAATTTTAATATCTCATCAAGTATATAGCAGCCATAAACTACAGTCCCCTTTTTATATCGTTTCAAATGCAAGAAGGAGAACATTCTTTGTAATGACCTAAACCTACCAAATGAAATAACTCTCTGGGATGTTGAATGCTAAATTATGAGTGATTATTTCTAAATTCATTGCAACTTTGTTTGGCATTTTTATTGCCTGCTTAATTTCTTCCAGCTAAGCCACAGAAGTCATTATCTGTGATATAAGCAATGCGCCCATTAGAAAAAAGAATTTCCAGATTTGCTTTCTAGCTGCTTGGCTTCCAATGCCAGGTGACTGGGCCTCACAGTGGAATGTCATTACAGTAGACTCCAGCATCAAATATGCAGAAATAAAACAAAGGTTGCCATGTGCTTTGCATTCAAGAAACTCCAAAGCACTTTTCAGACATTAATCACTTAAACTCCACAACAACTTTCTGAGGGAGGGAGGGGAAACTGAATCAAAAAGTTTAAGGAACATGCTCAAGGTCACACAGTGAGTCATTAGCAAAGCAGGAAATAGACCCCACAAGTTCTTATTCAATCTTCTAATATAACAGCTAGATATCACTCCACAATTATGTTAAGAAAGATATATTTGAAAGCATTTAGGAATGAATGTTTGTCCCAGGACTCTGTCTCACCTGAACTGAGGCCACATCATCATCTTATACCATCATATGTTGGTGCATCAGTGGAAATCTGTTCCTCCTCAATAACAAGGGAGAACACATTTGCTTTGCTAGAAGAAAGAAACCTATTTTGCACTGAAGCCTAAGTCAGGTCCTAGGGTAGGATAAAGTCTGAGCTACATATATTCCCACTCAGCTACATGATGGCAAAGGTTTTGGGTTTTGTTTAGGGAGCATGCAATGGTGTGATATTTGTAGAACCGTAATCAAGTAAGCTATTGTAATCAGATCTTTGGTTTTAGGGCAGATGCCTGCTGGAGCCAGGGAAGTATCCATTGCCCCCCATGTTGAGCACTTCACAACTGACTAATGATATTATGTGGATTTTTTGGCCTTCCTCTGAAGCATCAGGTATTGGCCATTACCAGAGGCAGGACACTGATCTGGTGTGGCAAATCCTCTGTTCTACTGATCTCTGCCTCTGGCAGAGCTGCAATTAAGAACTTCAGTTTCATTTTACAAACTGGAGCCAAATAAAAATCAAGATAACAAAGAGCCTTAAAAGAAGCAGGAGACGGAATAAGCAAACAGAGAACTGCTCTAAATATAAGCGTTGTAGTTAATAGAGATGGCCCAACAATAATCACCAACTACATTTAGCAAATATTCCCTTTTTAATCTAATTTATTCCATAGTTTTAATTCTTTAAAAAAAGCCAGTCAGATTCTATTTCATGAATACATTATTCCACAAATAAAGGCAATGTCAATCAAATAAAGACTTGGATTTTTTCTTGGTGTGTAGCCTGCCTTTTTGGGCATTATGCTGGGCACTAGTATAACTTGCACTCATGTATCCAAGAGCAAGCACATGCTCAAATCAAGGTATCTCTCTCTGTGTCTCACGTCTTCAGTATCCTGGTGTTTTGCCTAAAGAGATGAAGGTGGATTACCTACTATGCCCATATAAGGTGACCATAGCATCATCCTGCCTTTATTGTAAAGCACATGTAGGGCCTTTACTTCACACACATACTCTGAACAGGGGGTAGAGGCGAGATCAAGAGACTAGCTTTATTGTGACTTGGTCTCTAGCATGCTTTTCATTCCTGTGGAAGTGGATCCACAAATAGCTTTGCCTGGGCAAAGCTCGAGCTGTCACCTGACAACCACAAACTGTTACATGTTTCCTTGGCGTGTGCTGTCTGACAAGAAAGTGAACAGATGAGCTTCCTACCCTACCTTCTATTACGTGATCCCTATCCCCACAATGTGTGAGCACACACACACACGACTGCCTGCTGGGCAGCTAGTGTATACTGGCCTGGGCATGGTCCCGAGAGGTGTAGAATACCTGAAACTCCCATTTACTTCAGTGGTGTTCTTCCCACACTAAACTTTAAACAGACCAGCCATGAGTAACTTTACCCACTGAGTCTGCTTTTTCTGCAGAAAGAATACTGACATATCAGCTAATTCTTTGGTGGATTAAGTTCAATTTATAAAATATCAACTCCCCTCTGTGCATTGTAAATTGGACACTCGCCGTATGCCCTGCTTTTATTAATACATGATCATTGATCACACTGTGAAAGATCAATGTTCCATCTGTACTATGCCATGTACTATAACTCAATGAAATATTTCTTTAAAGAAACTGTAAGGATCTAAAGTACCCTGCTAAAAAAATACATGTGGCCAATGAAGCATTGCTCTGCTTCTGCTGATGTTGTGACTGGAAGTATTTCTTTCAATAAATATTAGCCCACCTAGTCTCTCTCTAAACTGTATCTCATTACAGATCCAAATTGTCTTCTGTTCAATATAAATCTAATGCCAAATTTTTGCCCTAGTATGAGCATTGCAACTCCATTAAAGTTGGTGGTGTTACAGTCACATAAACGAGGTCTATGATTTGGCTACTAAAAAGAACGAGAGTACTTGTGGCACGTTAAAAACTAACAAATTTATTAGAGCATAAGCTTTCATGAGCTACAGTCCACTTCATCGGATGCATAGACTGGAACATATAGTAAGAAGATATATATATATATATATATATATATACATAGAAGGTGGAAGTTGTCATACAAACTGTAAGAGGCTAATTAATTAAGATGAGCTATTATCAGCGCTACAAAAGTTTTTTTTCTACTGCTGATAATAGCTCATCTTAATTAACTAACCTCTGACAGTTTGTATGGCAACTTCCACCTTCTCTGTATGTGTATATATATCTTCTTACTATATGTTCCAGTCTATGCATCCGATGAAGTGGGCTCTAGCCCATGAAAGCTTATGCTCTAATAAATTTGTTAGTTTCTCAGGTGACACAAGTACTCCTGTTCTTTTTGCAGATACAGACTAACACGGCTGCTACTCTGAAACATGTTTTGGCTACTGGTAGCCAGGGAAAGCTGCTTTGTGCTCAGCACTATTAAAAATCAGATCATTTGTTCAGGTGCTAAAATACGGTATTAGGGGCCTATCATGTAACACCCATTACTGAAAAAAGCCCTTGAATCCAGGGGTGCTGGAACTAGAGGTGCTTGGCAGTATTCCCTGGCTTGAAGTGGTTTCCAGCATACATAGGTTTACAGTTTGATTCAATGGCTTTCAGTACCCCCACTATACAAATTGTTCAAATGCCATTGCTTGCATCTAGAGATGGTCAGATCATTCATAGCAAACAATTTATACAACAAATTTCAGCCTTCTTTTCCGTTAAATAATTTTCTATCAACCTTTAATTTTTATGAATTTGTTTCCTATTAATAGTTAATCAAAATACTCCATGCTGTCAAATTTCAGTTTCTGACTTGTTTGTGACCTAGGCTTGCTCTGGGTATTCGCTATTCATTTTTTACACTGTATTATTAGTCAACTTTAGTCAGATGGTTTTCTAGCTGTTCCCTGAGTTGGGGAAATATTATAAAAACGTATCAAGTCACTAGGCCTTTGATTCTTTCAGGGAGAGGATGGAAGCCATTTGTGAAGCTATGAAGAGTTAGACTATTTAAGCCTCCTTCTGTTCTTAGCTATTTGTGTCAGGCCTTTTCTGGTGCATCACTTCATGCATCTGACATAGCATGGAAAAAATAGGTTATTACAATGTCCTGGGCATGATGAGGGAGATGTACAATTAATTTTCTTCTTGTCTTAGAAATTGTGTGTGATCTCAGCCACAGCTGATTACAGCCAGATCCCTGTTTGGGGCAGGATGCTGGTGCAGGATTTTGTACAGGTGCTGCTAAAGATGTAGTCGCACAGATTTATGTATCTTTCATTCTGCAGTGGAGTCTTTCTGGATGGTGGCAGGCAACCATACAGCAGTACTATCAGCTGGCTAGTCAGAATGTCTGATCTACTTGTGGGCCTCCAAACATTCCTGTGCTTGACAGTACCTGGCAGCTCAAAATGTCTCTGCTTTTGACCAAATCTAAATGTTTGGCAACTACAGCAACTGTTGCTCACTACGCATCTGAAAAGACAGACCAAACTTTTCCAAGGTCTTCTTCAGGGTCTGTACCCCCCAATGGTTCTGCATGGGTGGTATTAAAGCAGAAAATGTTGACTGAATCGCGGTGTGTTTTCAAAAGTAGTTGACTCTGGAAATGGAAGGGCCACACCCTAACTGGATGATAAAGTTGCAAAGCTGGTATAGTCTATTAAGCACAGCACCGGAGTGTATTTAACAGACCCTCGCAGATTCACATATGGGAACGTGGTAATTCTAAATACTAAGAAATAAAACAGTGGTTTTACTACTTTTCAGGAAAATTTATGAAAATATTTTGTAGTGAACTCTCACATTACTAAGGTTCCCTTATTTTTACAAAACACATTGCCAGTTATTTATGCTTAAGTCATATAGAATTCTATGACGCATCAGAAATATTTGATCAAATAGATGAAAAAAAGGATATTCTGTGAATACCTATTCACTATTTAAAAATATATATATTTTGTTTTGTGTTTGCATATTTGCTTATTCACAAGGCCACATGCAAAAATCTTTATGCAAGGTCTTTACTCAGGCAAAACCCCCTTTGAGGATTTGGTCTAATATTTGCTAATTTGCAAGACATCTTTTAGCCATGAATATGGATTAGCCGGGACTCTGCTTTTAGGATTGAACAAATATGTGCATGTACTTGTGGTTGTGCCCAGCATTAAGGTGCAGATTCTGGTGCACGTAAACAAATACGGCACATGCAACCACGTGCAATCATCTTTGTATGAATGCTTTTAAAAATCTGGCCCTGTAATGCCGAAAATTGGAGCCAGACTGCTTGATGGTTAAAAGATTAGAGGGATGGTTTTGTAGTTCTTCCTGTGTTTCACAAGCACCTTTTTCATTGCTGCAGTAAATTTCTGCAGTCACAAGTGCTGACTACTGTGCATCATGTCAAACAGATAGGTGCTCTGTGAAAAGGGATTACAGGGTGTGGTATGTGAAACTCCAGGTGGCTTAAACCAGGCTGCCAATGTAATTTACGTAACATTCATCTGATTATCAGAAGCAAATAATCCAAGGTAAGGAATGTTGGAGGATGAAATATAGGGTAGGAATCCACAGTACAGTATCTACACTAAAGTTTAGACAAATCGTTAAAGGACTGTGCGAAAACAGCATTAATTTCTTTAAATTAAATTGATTTCAGCCAGTCTTTGCTGAAGCCTTGCAGATTTCCATTGCATTAGGGATAAAAGGTGAACAGTAAGGTACTCTTTTCTCTGTTTTGAGAATGACATTCCAGGCAGCTAGAATTCAGCACTAGTAGGAGTGATTAGGCTGTGCCATCATCCAAACTGCCCAGGGCTGACAAAAGGATGAATCATTACAGCAGCAGCAGCAGATCCCCTCATTGCATTGAGAAAGGGAGGCTGGTGTTGGCAGATAAGTGACAGCAAGCTTGACTCATCGCCATGTATTATGAAAAGGCCAAACAAAGGGCCAAGCTGCAAATGTGCAGTTTTAAGACAATATTAGTGGAATAAAAATACACACACACACACATACTGCAGCTCAGAATGAATGAAAGGAGAGCAGTGTTCTCTCAGCTTGAGTTACTGAAACTTCTATGTTTTGATATGAGTTTGGCTCACTAGACTACCATCATTTCAAATTGGTTTGGGGAAGATCCCAGGGCACCACCAATAATCCAGTTCCTCTAGAGGTCCAGCCCTCTAAACCTAGTATCTTTCTCATTGCCTCTGCTTTAGGGAGAGCTGCTGGAATGAAGGGTTCTCTTTGCCCTCCTGTTTCACATGGTGGCATTGTGGGACGATGTTTGTGCCTCAGTGCAAAGGCACATTGGAAATGTTATCCCATGCTGGTGCAAGCTTTTTAATCTTGGAGGACAATAACTAAAAGATAGTAACAGAATTGGTAACATGGTATACCTTCAGAACCACGCCTGTCATATTTGGCAGGCACAGCTTCACCAAACCCACATGGATAGTTTGCCTGGGTTTAGATTTCCACACAAAATCATGTGTCTGGCTAAGACTAGTAGTTATTACTAATAAACAATAATATTTACATTTATACATTTGTTTTGACAAAATCAAGAGAGCTCTATGAAAAGTTTCACAGCAAAAATGAAACTGGTACATTTTGCCGACATTTGCAAAAAAGCAAAGAATACCCTGTCTTGCCGTAAGACGCTTTAACACTGCACTTAGAATCATAGAATATCAAGGTTGGAAGAGATCTCAGGAGGTCATCTGGTCCAACTCCCTGCTCAAAGCAGGACCAATCCCCAACTAAATCTTAGCAAATGTTGAGGAAAAAGAAGAATATTTTCAAAAAATCTCAAAATATGGGAACGTTTTTAAAATTCTTTGAGTCTGGATGATATTGGGCAACCTGTTGTGGCTCAAATCGTCATACTATTTTGTATACTTTTTCAGGTTCATATAAAACTGTCACAAAATGTCAGGCAGAAATTTCCCAATATGCGACAAAAACACAATGCACAACATGTTTATATTGGTGCTTTCCTGGAAAATGAACTGACCTAGACCCATTTACTCAGACTCTCCAAAGATGCAAAAGTGGGCTCCCTTCAAAAGCTACCAGTTTACTTTAATAAATAAGGGCTTGACTACGTAGGGAATTATTCTGGATTAACTCTTTATATGGATGCTCTTATTCCAGAAAAAAGTGCTTTATTCCAAATTAGCCATTAAACTAATTTGGAATAAGGCACTCGTAATCCAAAATAAGAGCATTCACACATGGAGTTAATCACAAATCGTTAATCTGCTTTAAAGTAACATTCTAATTTACTCTGGATTAATTTTCATGTGTAAAAAGCGCTGGTATAACTTTACTTCAGTACTTTCAGTAGTCAAAATGTTCCCTACAAGTACAGGAAAGTTTGGGGTAATTTTATATATCTTAAAACTAGCAAAAACCTCTTGTGCATGTGGATAGGTTTGCTTTTCATTGGTTTGACTCAAGCCATCCTATCTATTGGTGCCTAAACCCCAGTAAGTCTAATTGGCCTGTACATTTAGGGCATGGCTACACTGGCAGATGTAGAGCGCTTTGAGTTAAACCCTTCAGAGAGCGCAGTAGGGAAAGCGCTGCAGTCTGTCCACACTGACAGGAACAAGGGCACTGGCATGGCCACATTTGTGGCACTTGCAGCGGCATTGGGAGCGGTGCATTATGGGCAGCTATCCCACAGAGCACCTCTTCCCATTCTGGTGCTGTTGGGGATAGTGGGTTGGAGGTGACATGGGGACACAAGGGCTGCACGGGGGGGCGGGCACGGTAGTGCTCCACCTGCATGGCTACGAGTGCCTGGATCGAGTCCGCTTGGCGCTCCATTATGCTTTTCAGCCGATCCGTGCTTTGCTGCCGTCGCTCCTCATTCTGCTGGCAGATCCTCCTTTCACTGTCCCGCCACTCCTGCACTTTTCAATTTTCATTACTTGAATGCTGCATTACTTCATGCAACATGTCTCCCTTGCTTCTATGTGCCCTCTTTCTGATTTTTTGGAGGCTTTTGGCCGGTGATAACACAGACCGCTGAGATCTCAAGGTTGCGTCTGTAAAGGCAAAATGCTACACTTAACAGAGGCAGCATTGTTCACACCAGACAGAGCAATGATTCCCCCATACTTAAGGGCAAGCACAGTCTACACAATAGCATAATTTGCCCATCCCAAAGCGAGCGCACATAACCCATGGGAGCCCCAAAATGGTGACAGGTTTCAGAGTAGCAGCCATGTTAGTCTGTATCCGCAAAAAGAACAGGAGTACTAACAAATTTATTTGAGCATAAGCTTTCGTGAGCTACAGCATCCAATGAAGTGAGCTGTAGTTCACAAAAGCTTATGCTCAAATAAATTTGTTAGTCTCTAAGGTGCCACCAGCACTCCTTTTCTTTTTGCCAAAATGGTGAGTAAGCACAGGGTCAAGCGTGATTGTTTCATGGCTGTACTGTCCTCTGGGTTTCTGTGCCTTGGGGAGAGCCAACAGTGGCAGGGGGCCCCTATACTGAACACTGTCCCCACATTTTCCACAGGAGTTCGTCCTGGAAGATATCTCGCTGCTGAGGGTGACCTGGGAAGTAAGGGAGGGTCTTCTACTGCATTGTGGATTCTGCCCTGGCCCATATGCAGCTTGCCTGTGTGCAGCAATGGTTCCCTCTGCCCCTCACAGCACAGGGGCGTGGACAAGTTAGCCTTACTGGGACAGGGAACACAGTGGTTCTCCCGAGAAACCTGCACAAGCACATTGCCCAAGTTCTGGATGAGACCTTTGAAGAGATCACTGAGGCCAATTACCACGATGTGAGAGAGCACATCAACGCCCTATTCTGCATCTAGGCATGCAATGCAGCCCCTCTTCACCCCAAGAGCCTGCACCCAATAACTTCCTTCCCAAAATAAAAGCCACTTACTGGGAAGCTCCTCTGGCATTTGTCCTTCCCCAAACATTAGCTGCCGCGACTGGCTACCTTCCTCCTGGCTTGAGAATAGCTCCTGGCTGCATGCATCTAGGGATTCTGGGGTGTCTTCCTCTGCCCCAACACCCTCGCTCCCAGTTTGCTGCTCTTCCTCCTCCTCCCACCTTGTTGAACTGGGCTCTGAAGTGTCCATGGTGGTACTCGGAGTGGAGGTGGGGTCGGCCCCAAGTATACCATCCAGCTCTTTGTAGAAACGGCAGGGGCATCACCAGAGTGGCTGTTTGCCTCGCGGGCTTTGCGGTAGGCATTCTTCAGCTCCTTCCCTTTAACCCTGCACTGCAGTGCATCCCAGTCATGGCCCCTTTCCATCATGTCCCTTGATATCTTCCTGAAGGTATCATAATTCCTATGGCTGGAGCGCAGCTGGGACTAGACAGCTTCCTGCCCCCAAACACTGATGAGATCCAGCACCTCACCATTGCTCCATACTGGGGATCGCCTGGCACGCAGAAGCATAGTCAGCTGGAAAGATTCGCTGAGAACACTCCATGCCTGGCTGAGCAAACAGGAAGGGCATTTTCAAAATTACCAGAGAATTTAAAGGGTGGGTCTGACAGTTGGTCACCTGAGGGAAGGGCAGTAGAGTTCAAAGTGATGACCAGAGTGGCTAGAACAGGCATTGTGAGACACTTCTGGAGGCCGATCAGAGTGCACTAACAGACCAGGGCATCCACACTGGTGCCGTGGCGCCCGAGTGGGGGCACACCAAACGTTATTCCACTCGCCGAGGTGGAGAACGAGGAGCGGCCCAGCCACGGAGTCAGAGTGCTCTACGTGTCTTGCCAGTGTGGACGGGTCGTGAGCTAGTGTGCCCGAGGCTCCTTTAATGTGCTGTAACTCGCAAGTGTAGCCAACCCCTTACTAAGGAACCGAATGTAAACTGTATAAAATACAGGAGATGGTGCATGTACTATACAGCACATATGTGTTTTGTACTTCTTGTGATCTGAGTAAGAATGTACATGTTAAAAAAATGTTCATAGTTATTTGCAAAGCTCTCTTATATGAGCGTCCTTCAACTTGGGTCTCTAACATTTTTTTTCTTGTCTTTTACTTGAATTTGCTTCTCTCTGTCTGTCTGTCTCTCTCACACACACACTCTCTCTCTCTTCCCCCTTAATTTTATTTTGGTTTTTTACATGTCCAGACCTTTCCCATCCCAGATATATTTTAAATAGAAATGAGCTGGTGGCAGAACACCCACTACCTACTGTCACCTACAGGCAAAAAACTTGAAACCCATCAGTAATGAACTATTTATTTTAAACAAACAGTTTTAAGTTGGGACATATTTAAAGAGACCCTTGTTTTAATGGTAGTTTTAATCAATAATCTACAATGCTTCACAGTAAAAAATGGTCTCACTTCATTCATTTAAATATGGGTCCCTCAGAATTTCACAGGTATGGGAAGTCTCCAGATAAATGAGATGCTTTTGCTTACATGACCTATCAGGGACCCACCCTGGAACAGCCTTTCCTGTATCAATATACAGGAAACCCTGTTCCAAGGTGTCTCACTGATGTTCAGTGGTGTTATGTTATATGTAATTTGAAAGTAGAGTTGGATGATATTTTTAACTGCAACATTTTTCACAAAATAAAAGGTGTGAAAATGTTTTGATATTTTTAGATGTGACATTTCTAAGTGAAATTGTGTCATTACAAATTGCAATTAAGAAAAAACAGAAAGCCTACATGGAGTGGAAGATGGGAGGGATCAGCAAGGAAAGCTACCTTATTGAGAACATGTAGGGATAAAGTGAGAAAGGCCAAAAGCCATGTAGAGTTGGACCTTGCAAAGGGAATTAAAACCAATGGTAAAAGGTTCTATAGCCATATAAATAAGAAGAAAACAAAGAAAGAAGAAGTGGGACCGCTAAACACTGAGGATGGAGTGGAGGTCAAGGATAATCTAGGCATGGCCCAATATCTAAACAAATACTTTGCCTCAGTCTTTAATAAGACTAAAGAGGATCTTAGGGATAATGGTAGCATGACAAATGGGAATGAGGATATGGAGGTAGGCATTACCATATTTGAGGTAGAAGCGAAACTCAAACAGCTTAATGGGACTAAATCAGGGGGCCCAGATAATCTTAATCCAAGAATATTAAAGGAACTGGCACATTAAATTGCAAGCCTATTAGCAACATATTTTAATGAAGCTGTAAACTCAGGGGTTGTACCATATGACTGGAGAATTGCTAACATAGTTCCTATTTTTAAGAAAGGAAAAAAAAGTGATCCGGGTAACTACAGGAAATGAAATGGTACTGCTGTGAATGACTTTATGGCTTTGAGCAATGCTGCCTGGCTATGATATTTTCTGGAGTGACACAGCAGCATAACTCCCTCTGTTCACCAGACCTGCGGATACCGTATGACTGAAATTTGGTAGATATCTGCAAAGCTCTTTGTTTTGCCAGCTTTAGTTAAAATCATTGTAACTCATGGGAGGACACAACAGTGCCTAAAAATGACACAGGTTGTGCCAAATTCTACTTTGATACTCCAATATAAATCTAGAGTAACTCTGTTGAGGCAACCCCCATAACCTGAAGGTTGTGGCTGTGCCTGACCTGGAAGAAAAAAGAGTAGCGGCTCCTTAAGAACCCCTCAGGAGTTGGGAGGGAGGAGATTTGGGGGGGAAAGGCATCACCTGAACTGGTGGGCAGGCTGATATGATGCAAGTAAACCATTGGGCCTGCGCACATGAAGGAGGGTATATAAATTCTATCCACCAGCCTGATCTTCCCCCCTCATACCCAGATTAGCAGCTCCCAGCCCCACCTTTGGGATAAGCAGAGAACTGGGGTGTTTTTTTGTTCTGCTGTGAATTTGTGCTAGTCACCCTCTGGGTTTCTTCAACTCCCCCATGGCAGCTTAGGGATCCGGTAGTGTACAGTTCAAGATGTCACAACTTAACAGGTGGCAGGTGCCCATCCCTAGGGGAGTCTGGGTCCCTGTTGAAGTAGAATCAGATTTAGGGGAGAGCATCCCTAAAGAAAATGGGAAACAGGGATGCAGCACCTAATGTCAGTACAGCGAGGAGAAAATCCCCTTTTCCTAACTCCTTAACCCTCATAGATGGAGAGAGTAATGGGATCCCAGCAGTGGGCTGGGGACCAGTTGTGGAGGGATGGGCAACTGAGAGCAGCCCTCTAGCAGACAGAAGGGATTAATAAAGGAATCATCAGCTGCACTGGAGTTATTGCCATTTAGTACCCAGATGAGTTAAATAATAAAGTTGTGGCTTAATTAAACCACATCTTGTCCCCCCCCCCTTTTTTTATGTTGCAGACAAGGTAAACAAAGTTTAATGTACATCCTTAGTTTAAGGTTATACGACTGTAAGGGATTAAACACATTTATGATGGAGCAGTCTATATTGAGATCCCATACTGCACAAAAATCTATTTTTTTCTTTCTGTATGACAAAAGTTAATATAAAAATTGACTGTGCAAAATCTATTGGTGAATGAAGCTGTTTTGGTGGAGCAGCAGGGAAACATCAAGTATTTGTTTACTGTCAGACACTGCCACTTGCACTCACATCGAGGTCGTCCCTTATTCATAGAGTTGGTGAGCTCATTGAGACTACTTGAGTACAGTATTCAGCATTATTAAAGGCAGCAGATCTGGTGCTTAGTATTTAATGTGCAGCATTCTTAAAAGTCATGTTTCACTTCGTACCTTGTGATGCTGCTTATGTTTTGAGGTATCAAACAATGGTGTATGGAATTAGGCTATTTGATAACAATGTCAATAAGATATCCATGTACTCTGTTTAATTTCTACTTTTATCATCATTGCAAAAAGCTTGTGTATCAGCTGCTTAATAATTCAAACATACATATATACAGCAAAGGCAATCTTGCTCACAGTTCCTGGTCCATAAGTCATCTGTCACTTTCAGTAAAGCTGGCTCTTTTTGAAATGTACCAAAGTATCCAGGCCTAATTCAGGTAGTCAGCAAACTTCAACATCTGCCAGCTTGAGGATATGGCATTGTCTGCTATTCCCTCTTCCACCATCTTCATTTCAGATCTGATGTCAACTGAGGATCCAGGGGGCAAGTGTGTGATAAGAGTGTGGCAGTATTCACATTCTGATTAACACAGGTTATTACTGAGTTAATTCCATGAAGTTACAAAGAAACTACACTATTCTCTGACACATATCTCAATGTGTCAGCTTTGCTTCTCTACTAGTTGCCATGCAGTTGGTGAAATATAAAAGTTCCCAATACAATACGAAATCTGGATTACTAATGGATATATTAGCAGTATAATTTTTCTATGTATCATGAGTCAAAATCAGGTTATGATTTAAGAAAAATCAAATATGGCCTCAGGCCAATCAGCAGCGCTGTTACTGTTCTCTGGCTTGATGTTGTGACTAGATGTCCACCAATATGGAAGATAACCTAGTGATAATTAGTGCTTTTTACATGTTTATTGTAGGGCTGAAAGCCACAGCTTTGTGAATAACACGGATTCACTGTGAAAAATGAATCAAAGTGGAAATGAGCAATTCAAAGTCTAAAATGTATTCCAGACTGATATAATCATGTCTTTGATCCTCAGAGTTATTTATAACACTGTTGCTTTTATGATCTCAATTACACAAGTTAAGGAAATACAGGATTTGCTGGCATGAGAAATCTTGGCTTTAATCTACCCCAAAGCACTGGGTCTGATTCTAATTTACACTAAGTCCTTTTTCACCACTCTTGCCAGTCTATGTAATATAATTTGTAATGCAATGTAAATGGAATTTAACCCCCATTTAGGGCTGCATTACATTACCAAAGTTTTGTGAAGGGACCTTAGCATTAATGATAATTAGGCCCTAAATCCACATACATAAATGTGGCTACATAAGCGATATGGTGAGAGAGTGATTTCAGTGCTCTCAAGGTGGAGACATGGTAAGGGTAGATGCTGAGCTGCACTGCCCCCAGAGAACAGTGGAGGTATTCTGACTGAGGTACAGCACCTCCTTTCAGAGTAACAGCCGTGTTAGTCTGTATTCGCAAAAAGAAAAGGAGTTCTTGTGGCACCTTAGACACTAACCAATTTATTTGAGCATGAGCTTTCGTGAGCTACAGCTCACTTCATCGGATGCACCTCCTTGAGTTCCCCATTAGCCTTTTTAATGTGTGCAGCATATTGTCCTCCCCCCCCACCCTTCCAGAGGCCCAGCAAGCTCCAATTCGATAGCACGTGGTGTTGGGTATCTCCTGCTCTCTTTTTAGTGAGTTGTTCCAACAGCTTGGCAGCAGCCCCTGTGCCCCTCTGAGGCCTGTTGTTCTGGGTGGCCATTACACAGACTCCTTCCCCACCACTGCATGGCCATATAAGGGTGGAGGAGCAGTATCTTGCCCACACTGTTCATAAACCCCCAAAAGGTTCAGAGATTCAGTTCAGACAAGTACATGCCTTGAAACTGCAGAATCAGGTTGAAAACCCCACATCAAGAGCCTGAATCATGGGATTTCATGCTCATCCTATCACAGAAGTATGACGTTATCTGATTAGAGTATGACAATGCAAATCATTGTTGCTACCACTGTTATATAATTGCAACAAATCTTATACAAAGTGTGATGCTTGGGTTAAGCAGCTTGCAAGCTAAATGACCCAGAGCCAACCTTTAGAGACATGTTAGAAAAGTATGCAAATGGTAATTAGGGCCATTCCATGGTAGATAGGCTAGAACTTTGAAATGCAAGTCTATATTGTTAGAAATTAGCGGTGATACTAATTGTATGTGTGTACTCCTATCTTGTTAGATGTTAGCCATGTAAACAGACAGTTCCTGTCTGTCACTATAGCTATTGATTCAGAGATCAAAAGGGAATATTAACATTTAAATGAACTGTAAACATAGGATATCACTGTGTTCATCTCTCTTTGAAATGTTTCAGAGTAGCAGCCGTGTTAGTCTGTATTCGCAAAAAGAAAAGGAGTACTTGTGGCACCTTAGAGACTAACCAATTTATTTGAGCATAAGCTTTCACGAGCTACAGCTCACTTCATCGGATGCATTCCTGAATTTGATAGATTTCCACTCCATAAGGCTAAATGCAGTGCCTTACATAATGACAGGTTTCAGAGTAGCAGCCGTGTTAGTCCATATTCGCAAAAAGAAAAGGAGTACTTGTGGCACCTTAGAGACTAACCAATTTATTTGAGCATAAGCTGTTAAATAACAATGTTTAACCAATTTATTTGAGCATAAGCTGTTTATTGTTATTGTAATAAACAATAAACTGAAGTTTATTTGAGCTACAGCTCACTTCATCGGATGCTGTAGCTCACGAAAGCTTATGCTCAAATAAATTGGTTAGTCTCTAAGGTGCCACGAGTACTCCTTTTCTGTTTTCTACTAGGACAGCCAAGTACAGTTCTCAACGTACACAGCCATAGGATCATAAGTTAGAAATCAGAAAGACCAAATACATCAGTCCAGCTCCCTGCACGGGCAGGATAGTGTCCCCCCTGATATTTACTGATCCTATCACACTCCTGATCTGGTTGAAAAGGACAAGTGATATATCAAAGACAGGTTTGCTGAGACTTAGGTTTACACTGTGATATGAGGGTACTGTCAGCACAACTTGGGTGTCTATATCCTGCATCACTGTAATGTGGCAGTAGCGCTAGGGCCTGCATGGCAAACATTTAGGGCTTCATTGGGTCATCAAGCCAAGACTTGTAGGAGGGGGCAGTACAGTGTTGGTCCACCTGTGAGGCAACTCCCAGGAGCATTGTACCTCAGGCAAGCACACAACCACCAGGCTGCGCAGGAAGCCCTGCCCCACATGAAGGATCGGGCAGCAGAATATGGTCCTGTTTCCTCCTTGCCCCCTGTGAAGGATAGTGCTGGCAGTGGGAGTAGCCTGTAATAGCCTGTTCTCAGAGAAGTGCAGGGCCAGGTAGACATGAGGCTCCTTGGTCCTGTCCCTTCATTGCACGCTTGAACACCCCAGTCCCTTTGCCCTCACCTTACATGTATTAAACTGGTTGGTTTTTTTTTTAAAAGTGGTAACATTAATTTCAAGCCATTTTCAGAGCCTGTGCTCAAAATGCCTTTCATGTGAGGTGTATTTTTTTTTTTACTGTCATTGATGATGACCTTTAAACAAAGTGTGTTTTTCCTTCTTATTTTGTCTCCTGAAGATAATTACTTACATAGCTATTAAACATTGTTTGGCATTGCTTTGATTGAACTCTGCTATATGGTATATCCCTTTGTTCAGCTGTCACTGTGACACTGGGCTGTCTACAGTAACTGGTTAGCATTATCCTCACCTTGTGATCGCTAAGTGGATATGCTGTATTTTACTGTGACAGCTGGACCTTTTAACTTGAGCCTTATTGGACTTGATAGTTACCTTTAGAGAATGTCTTCTCCCTCCACCCCTGCCCCCAATTGTTTATTTCCAAGGTCTCCTGTCAGTTCAGAACGTGAAAGACAAAAGGAAGCCCTGAAGTTGTGGATCATGATGCATCCACACTGGATACCAAATGTTGGGGCAATACTGTTTTTTGGCATGGTATTTCAGAAAGCTTATCTGTGTCATCTCAGAGGTGTGGTGAGACAAGAGAGGGAAACCTCTTCAAGCTTTTGTCTGGCCAAAGATTTATCTTAGCTATCTTTAGCTATTTTGTCTTTATCAATAATTCCTTGTTTAGTGCTGAACAAGCCAGTGGAAAAAACAGTCTCCCCCGAAATGGAACTCAGTCTTATTGTGTCATTGACACTGCCCAAAGTAAGAGTCAATGCATCGACAGAATATCCCAGTACAGCTCCAGGCTGACTTGCACAATTCCTTCAGTGTGTGCAAATCTAACCAGACGGGCCAATATAACCCCCTCTCTTTGATCAGCTATGTCCCCTCCCCTGACTCTGGGGTGGCCTGCACCTTCTTTCTTCCCCGCCCCCCACCCCAGGGCATGAGAAGGTAGCAGTCCTCATACATCTTTACTGTAGCTTTTGAAAGTAAAATATCCCCCTGAATGAGGGGACTGTGGCTGTGCCTATCCCTGGTGTGCAGAGTGCATGGCCAAAGAATGTACCCCCATTGAACGCTGTCCAAGGTCAGGCAAATGTCTAGCCTTCATTTATAACATTTTAGGATTAACTACCTGTTAGTAATTGTCAGACAGATATGTGGATAGATACTCTAGGACCAAATTCCGCCCTCAATTACACAGGTGTAACTCTAGAGAAATTCCACTGACTTCAATGGGATTACTCTGGATTTACACCTGTGTAACTGGGTACAGAATTTGGCCATCTCTTATATAAGGTCATGTAACTTTAAGAATATGAGCTAAACTGACACAAAATTGTCAGAATTGAATATGAATGTGAGAGTTCATTCTATATAGACAAAAACCTGAAAGCATGTTCAAGGACTGTTCAGTCTCACCACCCAGATGGGGAAGGGAGGGGTCATTCAAATTGACTCAAGCAGAGGAGAATTTGCATATTACATTTTATATAGTCACTCAAGACAGGAGGCAACAAACCAAAACCTAAATGGAAAAAGAGAGAATTTCTTGGACATTTTTCTACTGCCTCCTATTAGGTTCATAAGTCTGGCAAACACAGAAGCCGTTTCCAAATTAAATAAGTGAGCAAATAAACTAACTTACTCACCAGATGGCTTTTCCCAGGATCATCTACTTCTAGTTCATATGCAGACACACACACAAACAAGAAACTTCCAAAATTAGGCCTTCAATTCTATTCTTAACTGTAGGGAATGCAAAAGTCAGAGGACAGTGGGATTTTAGCACAAGTAGTACAATACCCCACAGAATGTATAAATGAGTGAGTGAGAGAGGCTTACCTCCACATTTTGTTGTTCATACCTGATGCAATTTTAAAATCTGAAGCAGCATCCTTTCCTCTTCCTTTCTGCAGGATACTTTAGTACAATGGAAGGCAGTGTGGCCTAGTAAATAGAGCACGGGACTGGGACTCCATATATTCCCTGCTCTATCACTGGCCTGCTGGGTGATCTTGGGCAAGTCACTTCCTTTCTCTATGCCTCAGTTTACCCATTTGTAAAATGGTGGTAGTGATACTGACTTCCTTTTGGAAAGCACTTTGAGATCTACTGATGAAAAGCACCATACAAGAGCTAGATATTATTATTATTATTGCTACAACACACATTAACAGAATGCAGATGCCTGTGGTTTTCCCACCTTTTGGGAAGTATGAGTGAGAGTATGTCAAATTGTTTGGTTAAATGAGAAGTGTCTCCAACCTTTGCCCAAGATCCACACTGAACCTTTTTTCAGGGTTGAAAAAATGTGGTTATTTCTCATTTTTTTTTTGTGCCCAGTTAAAGAGTTAGGACACACATTTTAAGCAGCCCAAATAAGCCACATTCGGTCCTGCTTCACCAACTCTTTAACAGTGCACATCTTGTATAAGCAGACATCACATCACAATGCGAGCCCTAAGATCCAGGAGGACGCGCTCCTAGAACACCGAATTAAGTTTGGGTTTAGGATTCAAATTCATCTCAGTATTTAAGATGTTGGTTTTAACTTAGGCCCCAAGCCATTTAATACTTTTTCTCTTTGAGAGACGCGTCTCTCCTCAAGCCATTCAGGCACAATTGTGATAAGAGGAGGCTCTCAAGCTGGTTTGAAAGAGATGAAGCTGGCTGTGTAGAGCCTTCTCCATGAGAGGCCCTCAGCTCTGGAAAAAGCTCACTTCCCAGTATGAAATAGTCTTGGTCTGTTGGCTTTCAGAGCATGCTGCAAGGAACACGTATATGTGTGAGCTACTGTGGAACATAAGGTTTCAGGCGGTTATAGCTATGTGGGGAGGGAAGTTTTGTATTTGGTAGGTGGTTCAGTGCTGTTGGTTGGTCCCATTTCATTATATTTTTGTAGTTTGTGACAAGGGAACCTAAAGCTCTGAGTAGCTGGCCCTTTTTATTGTACAAATCCAAAAGAACAATTAATGCTAATTTTGTGATTAAAACTAGAGCTGCAATAAATGTTTGGAATGGAGCCCAAAATCCTGTGAAACTTGCCTCACTTGGGGTTTGCTTAGCAACTGGAAACTCAGCTCAGCTTTCTGGAAAGGCTTTTGGAGATGCTGAGGTTTGAGAACATTTGGCAAAAACACAGATACAGTTTTAGTGAACCTGATTCCCCCCCCCCCCCCGATTAAACCCATGTGAAACTTACAACTTTGCATGGTTTCAATTTTAAACCATGTAAGACTCGTTTTGACCTGAGTTTCACTTTGAGTATTTGCATTGGTTTGAGCCCCTAGAAGCCAATGGGTGTGAGCCTGTGTGATCTGAAAATGGAGAAAATACTTGCATGATGTACTGTGAATGGAAAATGCAAAGCTTTACACAGCACCTAAATTTCTATGTGCTTTTCTACGCCTATTAATAATTAGAGGTGGGCCCAACTTGCCTAGTTAGGACCCAATTTCAAATCAGAACCCAAAGTTTGTGGAGGGGAGTGGATCCTGGATTCTGTTTCAAACCAGTTCTTTTAAGAACTGTACGTATACTAAGAAATGTGCACCTATAGCATCTTTTATGGTGTGCATCCCAAAGGGCTTTAAAATCCCTGTGAACTATCCCAAAAGACACTACCCCTGTTCATCTAACAAGCTGCAGAAAACAAGCCAACACTTACTGTCTGTTTCAATCATATATAAGCCGGTACAGTAGCATTTAATAACGTGGGGAATGGGAAACAGGAGGGCAACACTGGGCTCTCAACAGATGGAGAGAGCAGCAGGAGAGGCAATATTAGCATTCTACAAATCAACTTGGCAAGAGTAAGTTAATACCAGTAAGTCAATCGATCAACAGGGACCAGAAGGGCATCAAATCCTGCCACAATATAATTTGCAACTGTAACTTCAATTATTGCAATTTAGAGCATTTCCCACTTTAAACATTGTGGCTGTATTTAGAACCTATGAATTCTTGGGACTAAGGGAATTTGCTTCAATCTGGCTTAAGGTGGGGAAACGTCTCACAATTCCACACACAGCTCTGCCAATACAGCTCCACCTTAACCTGCAACAACCCCTTGCCATTCTTTTCCTGCCCCATCCCGAACAAAGAATACCACTTGATGCAAGGATATCATTTAAAAAATTACATATCTGTCCAAGGTAAACTTATGTCCAGGAGTCTCAAAAACAAGAATTGGGTCTGAACAGATATCCTGCCCTGGATAAATTAGTCAACCTGACATATATTATTAGGTATATCTTGGCTATGAGGAAATGCAGTATTTATCAATGTTTGTTTTGGACAGAAATATCTAAACTTTTTTGATGCCTGTGGAGATGTGGAAGATAGTACTAGAATTGGAATAAGTGATTATCTGATGATGCGTGTGCGTGCACACATACACACATACTCTTATCCCACCCTGGCAGCTGGTTGAATAAAGGTAAAATGTTGAATAAAAAGGAGGAAAGAGATTTGGAACTTAGCATCACCTTTTCCTTCCTTCGGAGCTCTACATATGGGCACTTTTAGTGGATGGTACTGGGGGTGAGCGGGAAGAGAGTCGCAAAGATACCTGGCTTTCTAACAAGTGTGGAATTGCTGAGGAAGATTCAGATCTTTCTTTAATTTGTGATGTTCTCATGCCAAGTGTTTAAATTCTCTCACAGAGAGAATTGGCATCAGACCTAAAACTAGGGCAGGAAAATGATCAAAGGTAAACATGTCAGCTTTGTTATAAATCACATCTAGTGTCCTGTGGCTGTGACTAAAACTAAATGAACCTTTGAATTACCCAGGACTGTCACTAGCTATTGATGATGTTGCAGAAATACCAGTGTGTTCTTATTTCACCTTTGTGGCTTCACCTTCCAGACCATAAGTAAATCTTTTCCTTATGATTTCACATGGACACAGTTGACTTTTAACCTCAAATGCTCCATTTAGTGATAATATAGAGAATGTTTATCTTCGTACTCTAAGAAGATTGTAAGATCATACTCTGAGATCAAGCACTGAAGTCAGGAAATTCCAAAAGTCAAGGTTTCTCCAGCAGCATTAATTCAGCCCTGGTGCACATATAATATATTTGCATAGCATATACGTTTTGATTTCCTAGGGAAAAGGTAAAGGAAAAGTGGGGGGCACCACTGAGAATTTCATACCCCCATCCAGTACATGTTCATATTTAAGGATTTTCAACACAAGTGCCCTAGTCTACCTCTTTCCTTCTGTGCCACTGTGACAGCTGAAGTCAACTGGTGATGATTACTAAATGAAATAATCAGAGAGTTGGAGTTAGGGCATTCTCAGTGGAGGGCTGTCATCTGTGCTATTCGTTATACCACTGGATTGTACAGCCCACTTGTGTTGGTTATCAGGTCATGGTGTCTGATGACGATGAGTTCAGTGGTATGTAGGTTAATTGTGGATGAATTTCTTCCAAAGTTGAAGTTTATCAATGAGATTATTTATATCTATCTATATATATACACACACACAGCACACACAGACAGAATTTTAATATGGTTTGGTGTTTAGAAATATTGTGATGCTTTCTTTATAATAATTAAAACTTCCTTAAAATTTCATAGGAAAGTAATTGTGATGGTGAGAAGGAAGCAATGCATGGAAGAGTCCTAACCATTGGATGGGTGGTGGTACAAAGAAGTGTTTTGGCCACTGCGGTGGGGAGATGTATATTACCGAAGGAGTGCGGGTGAGGAGTTGAGGGCACATATTACATATCTCCACTTCTTCCCTACTTTGAAGCTGATTTTTGGACCCATATTTAAAAAAAAATATTTATTTTTTTCCAGTTTGACAAAATGTGAGGGCCCCTCACCAAATTAATTTGATGCCATGCTGTGCTATGTTTGAGAGCTAGCACAACAGTTTATGTTAAACAGGTAACATCTGGACTAACAACAAAACTCTTGAAAAATAATAGTGTGTGACACAGGACAATTAAAATGAAACACAGCCACATAAACACTTACTGCAAGTGGGAAAATTTGATAACTTCAACCTCTTCACAACATATGGTGTCCACATATGTGTGTATTAACTCTATATGGTAAAATTCAGCAGGAGAGTTAGGCACAGCTGCAATTCTAATCCACAATTATCCTTACTTTTAAGAATTGATTGTTAAAGATTTGAATGTGAGAATCCCATGGGCAAGCACTTAAGCCTAAGTCATTTGCATTACCCTTATTGTGTGAGGTTTACTACATTAGCAGAAAAGACGGCCATTACCTTCTTGGGTATGAGGACTTTTAGATAACTTGGGCAAGATCCACCAAGGTACTAACTCCAACATTAAGGCACCACTGGCTTTCTCAAAACCACCACTCAGCTAATGCCTAACCCAAGTTTCCCTTGGCAGACATGTGCAAAGCCACCTAAATCCTGACACACCAATAGCTAACTTGTTGCTCATGCCTAAGCCTAGACAGGATTCTCAAACTAGGTGTTCCCCTGCCTAGCTCTCTAGCAGGGCTCAAATTGGTAGGCATTCACAGGGCACCGTTTGGAACAAGGACTTAAGCCCAGGTCACATCTCCCAGGAGAGTCCCCTAGCCACTTGGCTATTGGTTATAATGGACAGGTCTTTCTCTGACTCTTTGTGAGAAAGAGCTGACCTGGTTTAGGTGCCTAATTGAAGGAGAGAGCGTTCACAGCTAGGAATCCCAATCAAGAATAGATGCGCATCTCCACCCTGGCAGTCAGGTGCCTAAGGCCCAGATCAATGGCAATTAGGCATCTAAGTACCTTTGTGAATCTGGGCTCTAAATCTCACCCAGTACTGGGTTTCCACTGGCCCCCTCTGCTCTGCCTGTGCTCCACCCCAAGGCCCCGCCCGCTGCTGGCTCCGCTCTGCCGCCTTCCTCAGCATTTCACTCCAGGCTAGTTTAGACAGCTCCCCACTCCGCTGGCTGCCTTCTGCAGATCCTTTTCTTAGCTGCCTAATTCTCCCCACTCATTGAGCCTGGAAGCCTAGCTCCAGGTGGAGGATTCCACTATGTGACAGGGTGCCTAGGAGTTAGGCATTGCCATGCCTAAAAGCCCTTTGTGAGAGGCTAACACCTGAGTGAGACGCTGCCGATTCAACCTTCAACAACGTCAGAAACTGACAGGAAAGAGTTAATATAGCTTTTAGTTAAAAATATATATTTAATATTTTTTTCTGATGGGTCTTACTACTAGTCTAATGTGATATTGGGATAGAGAGGGGAGCTGAAGCGGGTTAGTTTTTGTGTGGCTCATGGAACCTTGCATACAAGGACTGTCCTGAAGCAATATAAACCAGCATATGCACATTTGTAATTGAGGCTTGCATAAGCAATAAACTGAGAAAAGGAGCCTGGTTATTTTCTGGAGGCTCAGAAAATCTGGGCATTTTTACTGTGGGAGAAGCATGACAGAAATGTGAGATGACTGACAAGTGAAGGACAGGCATATTTAAGGAAGGGACGTTCTTTATAGCAACCATCAGTATTGTTGGGTATCAGTTATTGAGTATCAGTTACCAGCAGAAGTGTGTGACAAGTATTCGTGCACATAATAAAACCATGCTACCAAAATGATGCCATCTTGTTGATTTTTTTTCAGTGATGTTCTCACTTTCCTGAGCTATTACTGTCACCAACATTGCCACAAGCAACAAACCCAATTTTTTCTATCTTTCCTCATAGATCATGTTTTCTACACCTTTAGTCATTTTTGTTGCTCTCCTCTGGACATTCTCCAATTTCTCCACATCTTTCCTAAAATGTGGCACCCAGAACTGTACACAATATTCCAGCACAGCGTGGAGTGGAAGAATTATTTCTTGTGTACAACACTCCTGCTAATACATCCATGAACGCTGTTTGCTTTTTTTTTTTTTTTTTTTTTTTTGCGCAATAGTGTTACACTGTTGACTCATATTTAGCTTGTGGTCCACTGTGACCCCCAGATTTCTTTCTGCAATATGTCTTCCTAGACCGTCATTTCCCATTTTCTATGTGTGCAACTGATTATTCCTTCTTAAGCAGAGTACTTTGCACTTGTCCTGTGTACTTCAGACCATTTCTCCAGAACATTTTGAATTTTAATCCTATCCTTCAAAGCACTTGCAATCCCTCCTAGCTTGGTATTGTCTGCAAAGTGTACTCTCTGCAATTATCTAAATTATTGATGAAGATATTGAACAGAAACAAACTCAGGACCTGTCCCTGCTGGACCCCACTTAATTTGCCTTTCCAGCTTGACTGTGAACCACTGATAACTACTCTCTGGGAACAGTTTTCCAACCAGTTATGCGTCCACCTTATAGTAGCACCATATAGGATGTATTTCCCTAGTTTGTTAATGAGACGGTCATCCAAGACAGGATCAAAAGTCTTACTAAAAGTCAAGATATACCACATGTATCTCTCTTGCCACACACACAGCTTGTTACCCTGTCAAAGAAAGCTATTAGGTTGGTTTGACATGATTTGTTCTTGTACCTGTAATTCCCCAGGTTGTCTTTATTCTCCTTTTTTATACATTGGCACTATAGCCTTTTCCTTTTCCAGTCCTCTGGAAGCTCTCCCGTCTTCCATGAGTTTTCAAAGACAGATAATCACTAATGGCTCAGATATCTCTTCAGTCAGCTCCTTGAGTATTCTAGGATGTATTTCATCAGGCCCTGGCAACGAAGACATTTAACTTGTTCTTTTCCTATTTTAGCCTCAGATCCTACCTCAGTTTCACTGGCCTTCACTATGTTTGACGTCCAATCGCTACTAAATTTTCTAGTGAAAACAAACAAAATATAATTTAGCACTTCTGCCATTTCCACATTTTCTGTTGTTTCCCCCCCTCATCAAGTAACAGGCCTACACTGTCCTTGGTCTTCCTCTTGCTTCTAATGTATGCGTAAAATGTTTTCTTGTTAATGGCTCTATCTTGTTTAATCTCATTTTGTGCCTTGGCCTTTCTAATTTTGTACTTATATGCTTGTGTTGTTTGTTTATATCAACATTTCGCAAATGTGGCCACCAGGGGGTTTTCATGCAGCTACAACAGCCTCCTGGGCACTGACTGGGGGGAGGGCAAAGCATTGGCCCCTCCCATTCCTTCCTTGTTGCTCCTGGATGTGCTTCCCCGCCCCGCCTCTGGAGAGAGGTGGAGCACAACACTGCAGGAGCAAGGTCAGTTCTTGAACCACATTGGGTGAGGGGTTTGAGCAGGAGACTCCAGTGGTGGGACTTCAGGAACCTGTCCATGCAGCCCCAGGCTCTGACCACGGGTAGTGATCCCGCCCCCCCCGCAGACCCCAGCTCTACCCACATGGCCCGGGGCTTCAGCCTCTGGCCCCCGGTTCCAGCTGTGTGGCAGCAGGTGCTGGCCCCTGGCTCCAGTCCCAAGCTCTGGCCGTGCAGTGACAGGTGCTGGCCACAGACGCCGATGACCCCCAGTCACAACTGCATGGCAGTGAGCTCCAATCGTGGGGCTTTGGGTATCAACCCCTGGCTCTGGCCACGGAGCTTCAGTCAATCTCTGCCCCCTGTTCCAGCCCTGCGGTGGCAGGTGCTGGTGGCGGTCTCCTGCCATTCGGCCCCTGCCCCAGCTGTACGGCAGCAGGTGCCAACCCACAGCTCCAGCCCTAGCCCCTGATCCCAGGTTCTGGCCATGCGGTGGCAGGAGCTGGCCCGGGGTACCAACCCCTGGCCCTGGCCAACAGCAGTGAGTGCTGGCTCCAGCCATGCAAGGGTGGGCGCTGACTCCTGGCTTCAGCCACACTCTGGCCCTATGGCAGTAGACACTGGCCCAGAGTGCTGACCCATAGCTCCGGCTACGTGGCAGTGAGCTCTGATCCTTGGCTTCGGCCACACAGTTCCTGTCCCCAGCTCTTAGCTCTGGCTGCGGGCACTGAGCCCTGGTCCTGGCCACAATGCAGCAGAAACCAGGTCCTGGCCCAGTGAAGTTCATCACTCCCCCCATCGACCCTGCTGCCTCCTCAGCCCCGCATCCATCACACCATCACCTCCCCCGGTCCCACATCCATCCCATCATCGCCTCTTGTCACTGCTGCCTCCCCCATCCAGGGCTTAATGGGTCCTGGGGCTTGCTGAGAAAAGTAATATTAACAAACATGCAAGTATCACTTTTTTCAGCAGACTTACTAGCTATCTGTGAAAAGTGATACTTGTATGGTTAAGATCACTTATCGCTTTTCATAGCCTCCCAGGTAACTACTAAGCGTGCTGTGAAATTAACAAATACACAAATATCACTCGTGAAGGGGGAAGTAGCATTATTTTTATAACCGAGTCAGCCAAAAAACCCTACAAATCTAAATTACAATGATTTGGATGTGTATCTGTGCCTATTTTATTGTTTTTCCTAAAGTTAATTAAGTATTTTAGAAAAAAAATGGCAGTGCGGCCACCAGAGAGAGTTGGTGGCCACACTTAGGCCATCAAAAAATTTGTTGTGAGAACCCCCATTTTATATTCATCTTTTGTAATTTGACCTAGTTTCCACTTTTTGTTGTACTCTTTTTTGAGGTTCAAATCATTGAAGATCTGGTTAAGCCAGGGTAGTCTCTTGCCATACTTACTATCTTTCCCATGCAGCTGGACAGTTTGCTCTTGTGCCCTTAATAATGTGTCTTTGAAAAACTGACAACGCTCTTGAACTGCTTTTCTCCTTAGACTTGCTTCTCATGGGCTCTTACCCACCTGCTCCCTGAGTTTGTTGAAGTTTGCCGTCTTGAAATCATAGATTCATAGATATTAAGGTCAAAAGGGACCATTAAGATCATTTAGTCTGACCTCCTGCACAACGCAGGCCACCGAATCTCACCCACCAACTCCTGCAATAAACCTCTCACCTATGTCTGAGCTATTGAAGTCCTCAAATCATGGTTTAAAGACTTCAAGGTACAGAGAATCCTCCAGCAAGTGACCCGTGCCCCATGCTGCAGAGGAAGGTGAAAAACCCCCAGGGCCTCTTCCAATCTGCCCTGGAGGAAAACTCCTTCCCAACCCCAAATATGGCGATCAGCTGAACCCTGAGCATGTGGGCAAGATTCACCAGCCAGATACCCAGGAAAGAGTTCTCTGTAGTAACTCTGATCCCACCCCATCTAACATCCCATCACAGGCTATTGGGCCTATTTACCATGAATAGCTAAAGATCAATTAATTGCCAAAATCATGTTATCCCATCATACCTTCTCCTCCATAAAATTATTGAGTTTAATCTTGAAGCCAGATAGGTCTTTTGCCCCCACTGCTTCCCTTGGAAGGCTGTTCCAGAACTTCACGCCTCTGAGGGTTAGAAACCTTTGTCTAATTTCAAGTCTAAATCCATTATCTTTATTGCGCTGTTTTCCCTCCAATCATTCCTTAGAATCATGAACTCTACCATTTCATGATCACTTTCATGCAGGCTACCTTCCACTTTCAAATTCTCAACCAGTTCCTCCATATTTGTAAAAATCCAATCTAGAACAGCCTCTCCACAGTACACTTCTTATATGACCTTAAACTAGTCATCCAAATTGTGTGTGTCATTTTTTTCCATCTATAGAATGGAGACTTTGATACTTTCCTACCTCCCAGGTTTGTTGAGAGGTTCCGTTTGTTAGTACTTGTAAAGTGGTTTCAACGTTGCATGCAACGATTTCCAAGAATTACAGTCTGATTCTTGCAGACTGTCTAGTCACCAGGTACTTTGGGTCATCCTAGCCTCCCTTTTCTCCTGTCACTGTTTCTTATTCATTGCATTTGCACTTACCCTGACTCTTCCAACTGTCACTCCTCCATGAAGCAATTGCAGCAGAAAACATCCCTCCACAGCAAAATAGTGTTTCTGGATGGTGCACTTGATCTTGAGCTTACTCCCCCATGCATCCATAATTTAAGGCACCTGCAGATGACTGCGCTAACAACCTGTTGATTTGTTTTCAATACGATTATGTCTGCATGACGCTTATCTGCAGTTGCTTGAAAGTGGAGCCCTGCTGGGGATGCACAGAGCTATGTGAGCTTGACAAAAATGAGCTTGAGATCAGAACCTGCCTGACAGAGAGGAGAGAGATGTTGCTGTTTGCAAGCAGAAGTGGGTGAATCCCACGTCTAAACTGCTCTCTAAAATGTTGAGGCAAATACTGCTCTTTCAAACCCATTTTACCTGGGAATGCCAAAGGAGAAATTTTGCATATATTTAATGTGTATATTTAATTGCATATACTGCACAGGACAGTCTGAAAACAGGCTGCCTCAGTGAGGGGATAGCGAGCATTTCCCGTCAGTTCCCTGACAAAATCCTCTGATGCAAAATCCAAGCACAATCCAGACCTACTGCTCTCTTGAGTGTTAAGATTCTGGGCCAGCTAGCAAACTCCATAGCCTTAATAGGATATTGTCAGCTTAGCTGGAGGGACACAGTCCAGGGCCCCACCACATCTATACATTTGATAACCTCTGCCAGCAGGCCCTGAGATGAGGACATGCTGCTTCTTTCAAAGTCAGGGAAAAGGAGTGCTATCCATAAGGCTCCCCTGCCAATTAGGGATTCGGGATGCATCTGCCTCAGAGCCTCTCCACTCTCACACTGTAGCTGCACATTCCCTCCTTGAGTTCCACAGAGAAGAATGGCAAAAGTACAGTCTTTAAATGTAATGCCTACAAGAAGATTCAATAGTTTATAATAGATAAAGCCATTCTTTTATATAATATTTCCAATATTCTGTAATGAAATAGATATGACAGTATTGTCCCATTTCAGAATATTATTCTTACATATTTATATTCCCAGAAAAAATAAATACTTTGAGATGGAGTTAAGGTTGAAATTACATATCAATAACTTAAGGGAAAATAAAGCTTTACAGTTAATTGTCCACAAAACAAGTATTAGAAACCTAGGAAAGTCAGAGTTAAACTTAAAAGATATCCAAACATGCTAAGTAAGGTATGGAAATACAAGTTAAGGCACCCAAAGAACTTTAACTTTGCTCTCTAATGGCACCATACAAGGATTATTAGTGTATAACGTGTTTGTTCTACATTAAGTGACACTGATGTTAGAAAAACACTAAATTTCTCTCCCCTCCCCCTCCATGGTTATTTTAGTGCCTTAACTGTGGATTTCTAAGTTTTTCTTAAACTATTATTTAAATTTTTGAAATTTCAAATATTGAAGTCAAAAACGTCATTTTCCAATGAGAAATTTTAACTAAACAAGGTTTTGGGGGTTTTTTTGGCGGGACATTTTTTCTGTTGAATCATTTTGACTTGTACAACCACTACTACACGTTTCAACGTGTGAGAAATACTGGATGTGCCAAATTAGAATATGCTAGTATATTTCTAAGGCATGGAATTCAACATCATACAATAATCCACACATCGTAGAAATGGTAAGCCAGTTTTATTGATTTTAGTTTGCTCTTTGGCAGTGTAGGCCCAGAAATGGTATAAGTCTACAAACCCATCAAGTGTTAAATATTTAGATACACCATGACTGTATAGTCATGAAGTCATCTGCTTCATTTTTTCCTGTGCTTGTAAACTGATAGTGAACTTTTATCAAAGCCATATTTGCCAATTTTATTGACATAATTGCAGTGTCACTTTGTAAGCAAAAAAGAGGTTTTTTCCCTCTTAGATATCAAGTCTATGCTCATTAGTTTCCAGCCCAGTTTGATAGATCCTAGAGGCACAATCTGAATAATTCTTGAGGTTTATCTAAAAATGAAACAAACATACTGGCCTTTTAAGGTTCTGTCAATATCACATTCTACAGTGTAGATCCTTCAGTTTCTCACAATGGCCCCCACAGCATTTGCTGTGACATGGCCAGGATGCTGGAAGAGAGTTACCTTCCCCTTGCGGATCCAGTCACATTCCCCTGTTTATATGATCACTGGATTACTGTGAAGGGAACCCCAGCCTCTGGCTCCCCATGTGTTTTAAGCTTCCCAGGTCTCAGAAAGCTGCAACACTGTTTCCTCCCTTGGCCTGTCTGGCACATTTCCTGGGCACCAACAGTCTGCTTTCCCTTTACAGAGATGTAGATCCTCAGCCCACTTGCCTTAGATCCCCAGGCCAGCACTGAGACACACACACCCAAGATAGCGTAGAAGCTAAAACACACCCTCTCACAGAATCCCACTGAAGATATGAAGCAAACACTCTCAGGAGGCTCATGCACATAACACACAGACACTAGGCCCAGATTCTAAGACCATTGCTTTTTAACTTGATCACATGAAACACAAGAGAGGACAGATAATTGAGAACACAAACACACTGAATGTACTGCCCCTTATTAACTTACCTTTCCTTTGCATCTGATGACGTGAGCTGTACCTCACGAAAGCTTATGCTCAAATAAATGTGTTAGTCTCTCAGGTGCCACAAGTCCTCCTTTTCTTTTTGCGGATACAGACTAACACAGCTGCTACTCTGAAACCTTTCCCTTGGGAGACCATCAGTGTTCAGGAAGGTAGGCAGTGTCTGCTGCCTCGTTTAGCGCCTTACATGTTGCACTCCTTCTCACTCCCCTTGAGTTTGGAGAAAATGGCACCCACAAGAGCAGATCCTGCCCTTTTTATAACTTGTTGTTCTCTTTGTCAGGTGATCTCCTGCCAAGCTTCCTCAGGTGATCAGAGGCCCCTGTCAGGTGACTTCATTGCCCAGGTGACCTCTTCTCTGCTAAATCAGATTACCTGGTTGGAAGCCAGTCTATGAATAAAAGCATTCCATTTTGATAGGAGAGCACTTAATGTCGGTGCCCCTTTTCTTATTCCTTTACCCTTTGGAACTTCAGCCCAACAAACAGACAATAGAGAAGGCAAAAGGCTGCATTTTCAAAATGGAGTTTGAAGCTTGGTAAAGCTACATACAGAGAATTTATATTCTTTCACAGAATTCAAAAACTGTATAGACAGATCCCAAAGTGTCACACCTTGCTCTCTCTCCAGAAAACTCAGAGTTCAGTTGTTTCCTCTTCCCCAAATACCAGTCACATAAACCAATTCAGTTTCACCCTAACCAAAGCCATTTTTAAACTGGAGTTTTATAGAAACCAAGAAAAAAAGAAGCAAAAAGAAAAACATAATATGTACGTGCCTACCTGAACGTTAGACATGCACTGACCTTCAGATTACAATATATTGTAAGATTATCTGGCTCTAAAGATTGGCAACAATTTGTCAACGCCCTTGACTCCAGTCAAAGAAGACAGGACCAGGAATGTGAGCATACTTCCTGTCATAGACCATTCCAGTGTAACTGACACATGTAGATGAGTTTAATCATACCCTCCCTCCCTTCACACAGTGTCACAATTACCACATTAGCTGCCCTTCTGGTCTCACTTGGACTCTTCAAGCACACACTCCCTCAGGGCTCTAGCTATTAGCCCGGTTCAGGGTGGAATCACATGATTTGCCCACTTTCAGACTAGGGCCTGGGCTGCAGGCCCCTCTGATCAACCACGTTTACCTTGGCACGTCTAACTTATGTTCAGTACCTGCAGTTCTCTGGGAGCAGTGACAGTGGTATCTAGTTACCAGTCTTCTTAAAGGCAGAGTATTATTTATTTAGAATAAAAGCATTCTAGAGAAAACAGATTTTAACATACACTTTATGCATGTCTAGTTTATGAGGTGTCTATCCATCTGCCACAGGGGGATCCTGGTAGGTCTAAGCTCCCTACAGGACCATCCTCTCCCCCTGAATGCTAAGCCCTCTTCCCTTAACCCATCAAGATGTTTTGTGTCAGCATGTCTCCCTGTCAGAGCTCACCAACAACCCTTGCCCTCCTCCACCGTGCTTCAGGGAACGTCATTTTAAATCTTGCCCAATCCTTTGATAACTCCCCTTCCCAGGATCAAGTCACCATTGAACTGTTTATAACCCTCTGATCTGGTAACTCCCAACTCTGACAAAACAAAGCTTGGCACTTGTTGTAGACAGGAGGCAGGATTCTTGGAATGAACAGATTTCCTCGTTGTCTTTCAAGTTTGTGCCTGGTTGTTCTTATCTGGGAAGCCATTGTGTTGCCTTCCTGAATTGAAGCATTATAGGTGTATAATAAACATTCCACTAACCCCCAATGTAAGTCAGATCAATAGGGTCATACAGGGAAGTCTAATAATAACCCACCATAGTTATAGTAACTTGATCTCACCATCCAGGGTCACATTCAATGTTCTTAAAATTACAACATTTCAGTATTCTTCAACTATTATATAACATTTCCAGACCCATCACACAGACTTGTTACCTCCTTGGTATGATGTAAGTTCATTGTGTCAACGAATATTGCATTTCTGGCATCACCATATACTCATACATAGATTTTAAGGCCAAAGAAGGCTAGTAAGACCCTCTATTCTCACCACCTGTATTACACAGGTCATAGAATTTCACTGAGCTATTTCTGCATCAGTTTGAATTAGATCTTCCAATCCACTCCAAGTGATGAAGAACTGACTTCTCCCCAAACCTGAGGTAAGGTGTTCTTATGATTTAGTGCCCTCACCATTAAAAAAGTGCATTTTTTTTTCAGTTTCAATTTTTGGGCTTCAACTTCCAAGACATCACAACTTGTAACAGCTTTGTTACATTAAGGATCTCTTCAATATCAGATGCCTTCTTGTGTAAATACTTAGAGATAATGATTAAGTCACCTCTTAATCTTCTAAATTGGTTGAACTCTTTAAGCTAAATAATATCTTTTCCAGTGGCCAACATAACTAGCCATTTGAGTAGATTAAGTTGTCAGGAAACATTTATTCCATCCAATCTTCTATACATGTTAATTAGCTGGTTCTCTGTTAGAAAATCTAAACAACATAAATTAATATTTGCTGAGCATATTAACAGACAGTTTCTTCCAGGCATTTAGAAAATTATTGATTACAATGTTGTTTATTCAGATAAATACCAGACAGAACAACAACCTAGGCTAACTTGGACAAATTTGTCACAGGTTCATCTATCACTACTATCACACTGATTACAGCAAAAATAACTTTTTTGGGTGTTTTCATACACAGCTATGCAGTTCAACATTACCTTCAATGTGACTCAATGTGACACAGATGACCTATTTAGGGAGAGATTTATAGCTAAAATACTTCTATTTCATCATCTTCTCCTTACATTTTTTTTTGTTTGCTGAAGAAGTGAAACAGTAGATGACATTTGATTTGCATTAAATTTTGCATGCCCATAAATCTTGTTTTGAACAAAAACTAGTGTGTTTGAACTCTGGGGCCTGTATATATTTTATAAATGTTTGACATAAAATAATCACTACATTCATATTATATTTAGGGAACAATATGAAAGCCTTCCTGTAGATAATTTAACATACACAAGTGGAAAACAACCACGGATAATGTACTGGGTAAAAGGTATGCTTTATAATGTAAGGATAGGAGTACTTGTGGCACCTTAGAGACTAACAAATGCTCAAATAAATGTGTTAGTCTCTAAGGTGCCACAAGTACTCCTGTTCTTTTTGAGGATACAGACTAACACAGCCGCAACTCTGAAAACTGTAAAGTTCGTTTTCAAGTGCAAACCCTGAGGGCTTGTAGATCAGGTGAGGGAGTCCCTTTCTTTTTGTTCTTCTCAGTATGAAAAATATCACCCAGCTTTCAATGCTTCAGGCTAAACCAAGAGCAAAGGGGCTGGGGAGACAGGCTAAAGGAAGCCTGCTCTTGACCCATTCGAGAGCAAGACAGAATGTTGGTACAGCACTTCTTGAGCCTGGAGACAGGAATGGGGGCTGTCTCTCTGTCATGGTCATAGGAGCTGTACACTCAACAGGGGATTTGGCTGAGCTAGGACTTGGTCAGGGAAACTGCTTCCCCTGCACACTGGCTATCAACTAGTGGCAATGCTGGGAGTACGTCCTACATCTCTAAAAAGGTGTGTGCAGTAAAAGCTGTTTCTAAGTGCCTTTCCTCTAGTCCCCACCATGAGGCTTTTTTCCTGCCTCAGTACTTCTCAGGCAGAATGCTGCTATCCACCAATGCTGGTGCTGTACAGCTCCACAACGCTCTTCCCATGGCTCTGGCTGTAAAAGCAACCATAATGGAGACCTTTTATGGATCAAAAACAAACTGCTTTTAAATAAAACACTTAAACAACTCTTTGGGTTCAAGAAACAAATTACAATATAATGTACTATTATTCAAACTAATTTTCATTACAATTTTCCATGCATGCAGACTTTAGTATGAACTAGGGCACACCAGTTTTTTAGCTATTTATTCTGTACTCACTTTTTATTTATCTTTTCCTTGCAGTTATCCATATGTTTCTATTTCAACCAGCTACCTGTAGGAATGCCCTCAATAACTAATGAACACCTGTACATGCTCTGGGCTTGTACATCCTGTGTACACAGTGGCTGAGGTGTCTGTATCACATTTCAAAGGTGGTGAATTCAATTAAGGACATATTTTTTATTAACAGTTCTGTTAGCTTTTTCCACCAGTGTAATTTAAAACTGAATAATCTTTAACTGCTCTTATTAAACACTAGACTGTAAACTCTACATAAAGTGCTTTGGGGCAGGTGGTACTTTGTTGTACAAAATCTGTCTAGAACCATGAGATCCCAATCCCTGGCTGGACCTTCTATATGCTATGTCAATACAAATATTAAAAAGATGTGACACCTAAATTTCAAATGTTAAAAAAGCCAAATTTAAAAGGATTTCAGCCAAATAAAGATTCCAAATTCTACCTCAACCCACAACTGTTCGAAAAACATGGGTAAGTGTTCAATTGTGTTGGTATGGGCATATGATCTCTGTGAAAACACAGCCATATTTGAAAACAGTCCAGTCAAATGAGATCTACTAGCACAGATTTTTCACTACCTTGCATGTAAAAATGCACATGCCTAAATTTCAGTCACTGCAATTTCACATGCACTCACTTTGTGTGCATAATTAGTGCACACATGGGATCAGAAAGATCTGGTCGATTGGTCCTGTTTCTGCTCCAGTAGAAGTTTGGGCATGGACTTCAATGAGACAACTGGATGGGGCCTTTTCTCCTCTGCTGAGGAGTTACAAAGCCACATGTGTACAGTTTGCACAAAGGAAGGGGAGTGTGATCAAGTTACCCCACATTGTGCCTTAGTTCACTGATTGGTTTAAAATACATGTTTTCTAATATGGCTTCACGCTGGCATATGTGCAGGTTCATGTGCAAAATCCTCATGGCTTTACTCAGTATTTGTCTAGTTAGGTAAAACTTACTGAAGTCAAATGGGAATTTTGCTGAGCAAGGACTGGTCTAAAAAGGAGTAACACCTTCAGGGATCCGGACCCATATTGTTACATGGCTGAAGTTCTGTTTTAGATCAGATTGTATCAGCCTGACTCTTATTTTGCAAAGTAGCCTTTTTATTCAGCCTGGGTTTTTTTGCTATGCTGTTATAAAGATCAGTTTCACATAAACATCCCCGAATGGCGCATATAGATAGCCAATACATTTTGTTGACAATGGGGAGCTCTCTTAGAAGTGCTCAAACTTGTCCACATTTGGACATGCACAAAGTGAAACAGCAGTGGACTATTTGTGTTCTCCTCCTCATCATCATTCTGAGTTTGTTTTTAAGCACTATACATTATTCCTTGCGAAGACATTAGTGCACATTTAGAGTAGTTGCATTAATGTCAGGATAAATTACCATGCAGTCCTCTGAACTCTACCATCCAGCTGCAGCACTCAAAATAGTAAAAGTTGAGGGTGCCATTATACTTCCTCTCCCAGCCACCTTTCTTTTCATCATGATTTTCATTTTCTTTTTTTGAACTGACAGACATGAGGCGCAGCATACCCACAGGTACATCCATCTAATTCAAGCACTTCCCAGGGCCCATGAGCATGTCTGCGGACAAGCTGGGAACAAATCACATTTAAGCCATTTTAGTCTTCATGTTTTGTTTAGAGTACAGATTAATGTGAACATTAAATACAAACTAGAACAAACATCAAGATTTGATAATGTTATTTAATGAACCATCACATTCTTTAATTAAAATCATTTGCCATATTGGTGTGAGGAGAGGCCTCGTTAAGGCAGAAGCTTCAGAAATAGTTCTGGATGACTAGCCAAATCCCTCCAGGGGCACTAGGGAAATGGGTACTGGAGTAGGAGCTCCACCGTCCTCTGAAAAGGTGCAGCATGCGATCCCTGCACTAAACCATTGAATCAGAGCAATTCACACAGATTATCTTAACCTGGACTTGAATTGGACCATTCTTGGTAATATGATGTATCAGCACCTCTCCTGAGCAACACTCTTGTTATGCAGAATCTCTGTGTTTTCTGCTTCTTCTTTTTCTTTAAATAATCCTATGAGCCTGTCTGCACTTAAAACACAGGCTGAAAAAATCCTTCCTGTGTTCCAGAGACAGAATCCTGTAACAGAGTTAACTGGGTCTCGGTTGGGAGCTGGCCACAGGGATCTTACGGGCATCTCTGTATCCCTGTGCTCAAGATTCTGTAGCACAGGGCTCTGGCACAGTATAGTGACATGATGCAAAACGATAAAGTGACTACATCTGCCAGCTTGAACTCCAAGAAATGTGTAGGTTCAGTTTCACAGATTTAAATGGTTCCTCCTGAACCACTTGCCCTAGTAATAAGCAGAGATGCAAGAAATGGTTCAGACAGATGTGACCTGAACTTCCACCCAAATCTTGAAGTGAATCTGAACCTTTCAAACAGTGGTATAGAGGGAGACTGGATGGTCTAATAGGAGATTTCCCATCTCTAATGTTTGATGTTTGTTCAGACATACTTGGTTAACTGTCTTTCATTTTTGGTCTTCTCCATTTTCCTTGGGTTTGGTTGGGCACAGAAATAGCAAAATACAGTGAGACAGGCTAGTCTAGTTTTTGACCTGGCTGATTCCCAAATGCCCTGGAAAGCTTTCAGGAGCCCATTCTTGTGAATTCTAAAGCTAAGAGGTTCATATGAATTGGATAACTATCCCCACTTTGCATGCTTTTGATACCCAAATCACCAATGATAATCGAGGCATCTGAACAATACCTGCAAGAAGAAAGAATAGCATATGTCACAGCCGTTTTTGAAGAGAGGTCTGGGTGAGGTATGAGTTGTACTTTATCCTTATCCAGGTAGGGAGGGTTGGAGGTTAGCGCTTTTAACTCTGACACCCTCCTAGCCAATGTGATGGCAACCAGGAATGCCACCTTCCACAAGAGATACCGAAGGGAGCATGTCACGAGTGGTTCGAATGGGGGCCCCATTAGTCTTGAGAGGACCAGATTGAGACCCCAAGCAGGTACAGGTGGTCGTGAATGTGGATATAGCCTTTCCATGCCCTTCAGGAAACGCTGTACCATGGGGTTGGTGAATACAGAGTGCCACAACTCTCCCAGGTGGAACGCCAAGATGTCAGCAAGATGTATCCTTATGGATGATCCTGTCAATCCCTGCTGCTTTAGATGCAGTAGATACTCCAGGATGACCAGTATAGATGCCTGAAGCGGAGGTGTGCGACACTGCTCACACCAACACGAGAACCTTTTCCACATAGCTAGTTAAGTGGCCCTGGTGGAAAGTTTCCTGCTACCAAGCAGCACCTCCCTCACCAATTCTGAGCATTGGCGCTCCATTGGGTTTAACCATAAAGCTTCCAAGCCATGAGATGGAGGGACTGGAGGTCTGGGTGAAGGAGGCGACCATGGTTCTGTGTGATCAGATTGGGGTAGAGTGGCAGTGCGATCGGGGTGTCCACTGACAGCTCTAGAAGCGTGGTGTACCAGTGTTGGCGTGGCCACACTGGGGCCAGCAGAATTGCCTCCGCGGATCTTGAGCAGCATCTTGTGGACGAGTGGGACTGACGGGAAGGCATACATGATGCTGTGTCCCCAGGGTAGCATGAATGCGTCCGAGATGGAGCCCAGACTGTGTTTTTGGAAAGAGCAGAACATTGGACACTTCCTGTTGCTCCTCATGGCAAATAGATCTACCTGATGGAACAGAACATGGAAGATGGAATGTATGATGTCCAGATGGATGGACCACTCGTGGTTGTGAATCGACCTGCTGAGGTGGTCTGCAAGCTTGTTCTGTACTCCTGGGAGATAGGACGCCTCCAGGTGAATAGAGTGGGTTATACAAAAATCCCAAAGCTGGAGAGCTTCCCGACAGAGAGGGGAGGAGTGGGCTTTGCCCTGCTTGTTTATGTAAAATATGGCAGTGGTGTTGTTGGTCATCACCGCTATGCACTGGCCCTGCATTCTGGACTGGAAGATCTGGCAGGCCTAGTCGCATAGCTCTGAGCTCCTTGATGTTGATGTGGAGTAAGAGCTCAGTCTGCAACCACAGACTCTATGTCTGGAGATCTCCTAGGTAGACCCCCAACCCAGTGCTGACGCGTCCATTACTAGGGTCATGGAGGGTTGAGGGGTATTGAAGGGGACTCCTTCACGGACCATGTGAGTGTCTAGCCACCAACCGAGGGATTCTAGAACTTGCTCTGGCACTGTCACTACCGAGTCCAAGCTGTCTCATCCTGGGTGATAGTTTGAAGCGAGCCATGCCTGGAGTGGTCTGAGCCTCAGTCTGGCATACCTGACCACGTAGGTGCAGGCTGCCATGTGGCCGAGGAGACTCAGGCATCCCTTGCAGTTGTGGTGGGGTATCGCCTGAGAGTCTGGATGATGTTGGTCATTGCTTGGAATCGGGACTCCAGCAGGATTGCTCTCGCCTGTACTGAGTCCAGCACCGTCCCGCTGAATTCCATTCTTTGGGTCAGTGACAGCGTCAACTTGTTCACGTTGAGGAGGAATCCTAGTCTCTGGAAGTTAGCTCTGACTAACTGGACTTGAGACTCCACCTGCTCCCTGGAGTGCCCCCACAGCAGCCAGTCGTTGAGGTAGGGATACACCAGTACCTGCTTCTTGTGGAGAAAGGCTGCAACCACCGACATGCACTTGGGGCCATTGATAGACTGAATGGGAGGATTGTGATCTGATAGTGTTTGTGGTCGACCACAAACCTCAGGAAATATCTGTGCGCAGGTCAAATGGCTATGTGAAAGTACGCATCTTTCATGTTGAGGGTAGCTTACCAGTCTCCCAGATCCAGGGAAGGTATGATCGTGCTCAAGGAGACCATGTGGAACTTCAACTTCACCATGAACTGGTTGAGTCCTCGCAGGTCTAGAATGGGTCTGAGACCACCGCCCCTTTGCCTGGTGGATAAGGAAATAATGGGAGTAGAATCCCTTGCTCCTTAGCCCCTAAGGAACCTCCTCCACTGCCCCTATGGTGAGGAGCAGTGGATAAAAACTGGATAAGAAGTTTCTCATGAGAAGGGTCCCTGAAGAGGGATAGGGAAGGAGCAGAACTGGAGAGAATATACCACATCTACCATGAGGAGCACCCAGTGGTCTGATGTTATTTGCGACCAAGCAAGGTAGAAGTGGGACAGACGATTCATGAAGCACGGGGAAGGATCCAGAATCATGGCAGGTATGCCATCTTCAGGTGTCCCTTCAAAAGCCTTGTTTGGAGCCTGACAATGGCTTGGTCAGGCCCTGTCCCTGCCCTGAAGGCAGGTTTGAAGGCTTGTGCTTGTTATTTCTGCCCCTAAAGTGGTAGAAGTTCTGCCTTGGGCTGTTGTGGCTGGTGCTGGGGCTTGAAATGCTTGCACTGGGTAGCCAGTGTGTGCATCCCCAGCAACTTCATAGTTGCCATAGAGTCTTTCAGGCTGTGTAGCCTTGAGTCAGTCTGGTCTGAGAACAGCTCTGCACCCTTGAAGGGAAGGTCCCGCAAGGTCTGTTGAACTTCCGGAGGTAACCCGGGTGCTTGGAGCCAGGAAGTTCTTCTCATCACCATCCCCGAGGAGAGGGCATGGGCAGCTGAATCAGCTGAGTCAAGGGAGGCCTGTAAGGAGGTCCTCGCTACTGCCTTCCCCTCCTCAACTATGGCAGAAAATTCCACTCTTGACTCTGCCAGAAGCAACTCCTTATACTTAGACATAGAAGTCCAAGAATTAAAGTTGTACCTGCTGAGGATAGCCTGCTGGTTGGCTATCCTCAGCCAGAGGCACTCTGAGGCATAGATCTTCCTGCCGAAGAGGTTCATGCATTTAGCCTCTTTAGACTTGGGGGCCGGTGCCTGTTGCCCCTGACGCTCCTTTTAATCTACCACCAAGACCACCATGGAGCAAGGCTGTGGGTGTGAGAATTGGTACACGTAGCCCTTGAAAGGGACAAAGCACTTCCTCTCTATGTCCCTGGCGGTGGGTGGAATGGAGGCTAGAGTCTGCCACAGGGTTTTATTAGTGTTTTGAATGGGCTTTATTAGCAGTAGTTCCACAGAGGAAGGACTTTCTGGAGCAAGAATGTCTATCATAGGGTCCTCTGCCTCAACCACTTCCTCCGCCTGCAGGCCCATGTTGCGGGCAATGCGACGGAGCAAGTCTTGGTGTGCCCTGTGGTCAATAGGTGGGGGTCCTGAAGCTGACGCCCCTGCTACCACCTCATTGGGCAAGGAAGATGAGGTGGCAAGTGGTGGTACAGGGTCCTCCTGGCCCTCGAGCTGCCTGGGTTGCTCCTGGACTGTACCAGGCTCTGCCACTGGCTCGGCAGGAGCGGCTGTCTCGTGGACTAGCGGCAGGACCTGAGCTGGTTCCGACCCACCTCTACAGTCTGAGGGGGCAGCCTGGAGAGGGCAGCTTCAGTTTCCCGAGGGGCAGGTCCATCTCTAGGTAACTGGGAGGGGCGGCGTCCTGAGGTCACAGACCTATGGGGTCCAAAAGGGCCATTGTGTGTGGGGGGGGGGTTGCCACTGTAGCTGCCAGGCTACATGCACATCCCTCTGGTGCCTGCCCAACCTATGCCAACCACGCCTCGAATAATATGAGTTGGCATCAGACTCTGAAGAGCCCAAAGGCAATGACCACAGTGGTGCCAAAGGCCTTTGTGCCAGCCACCAGTGTTGTGTGGAAAAGGCGGGGATTGGTGCCATGACGATCTCGCTGAGGATCGGTGCCACCGGTCTGCTGATGGGGACCAGTGCTGTGGGTCCAGTGCCAGCAATCGGCTGCTGGGCTCCAGTGCCGCTTGTCGGTACCAGTCCTTTGAGGGTATTGTGGACCAATCCATCCTCAGTGTCGGGGAGATAGATTGCTGTGTCCCCAGTGCCGAACATGTTCTCGCTGGGCTTGGTGCCAGGGAATGATGTTGTGGCGATAGGGATCGGGAATGATGCTGGGCGCAGTCCTGGTTCGGTGACTGGGTGTGTCACATCATGGCGGGTTTGCCTCTGGATGGTACCAGTCTCAACGGTACTGGGGGCTTGTCCCTAATAAACGGGGGCTGAGCCACAGTCATCTCTATGAGATCTCTTGCGGTTTCAAAAGTGTCCGGGGTGGAGGGTGGCTCCAACACCTCCACCTGGCACTGCTCTGCTGGAGAGTCAGTGTGCGCCAGACTCAACGGTGCCTTCTGAGGTGCCAGAGTCGATGGTATCAACTCTTGCTGTCTGGGAGCCGGGTCCTTCCTCGGGTGCAGCAAAGCATCCCCTGGCAATCCTGCAGCTCTTTGAGGAGAGTGCCCTCTCTGTCTTTTTATGTCACTTGTGGGACACTGGGGAAGTAGAGAGGTGCCGGGATGCTGCTCCCTGTTGTGGTGCTAGGGATCACCAGTGACGAGGGTCTCTCGTAGTTTCCTGAGTCGCGAACCGATGCCAGAGCGCTCCTCACCGACGCGCTCGGCCCTGAGTCACGAACCGATGCCGGAGTGCTCCGCACTGATGCGCTCGGGCCCGAGCCTTGGCCGTCCAAAGCTGCTGGACAAAGTGTGGATTCCATGAGCAGCTGCTTCAAATGGAAATCCCACTCCTTTTTCGTCCTAGGTTTAAAAGCCCTGCAGATTTTGCAGCGCTCGGTCTGATGTGCCTCGCTCAGATACCTCAGGCAAGAGACGTGGGGGTCAGTATTTGGCATAGGCTTGTGGCATGCACTGCACGACTGAAAGCCTTGGGCTCATGGCATGCCCCAGAGCCCAAAAAGGGGTAAGGGAACAGGGAAAGATCCCGCTTACAAAGACTTATATTAACTATAACTATACTAACAACTAACAACTACAAAACAAGAAAACAAGAAGAATTAGACTAGGTAACTACACTAAGGGAGCACTTGCAAAGCAAGCAAGTCACAGTTCCAATGGCCACCACAGACGGTGAGAAGGAACTGAAGGGGAGTTGGCTTGGCAGGGTCATATATTGATCACCATGAAAGCACCACTCTAGGGGGCTCCCCAGCCAACCCGATGGGAGCTGCTAAGGGAAAAAGTTTCCGACAACGGTGCATGCAGCACGTGCACACCTGATTGGAACTGACGTGAACAAGCACTAGAAGAAGATCTGGTTGCCTCCATGACATTTCCATTTGATGGGCTGCAATTTATGAAATTGAACCTTTTTTTTTTTTTTTTTTAAAAAAAGGTCTTTTTTCAGTGTTACATAGTGCACACATAACAATCATCCTCCTCCCTCCCCACATTTCCATTTGATGTCATTTTTACTCCATCTTTGATCCATATAATGTGTCAGAGCAGACAAGACATCGGATGTTATTTTTGACACAATATTGGCATTGGCATGTTAAAATCTTTACGTGATTAAATGGACAAGAACAGATGAGACATGGAAATCCTGACAATTGTGTGGTTTCACAGATCAATTGTTGTACATAAGTCTTTGTTTGCAAGATGCCCTAAGGGCTCCTTTGCACTAGCTGTGATTTATTCAGAATGCAGCTGCCTGAGTTTAAACAGGGAGCAGGCTTTCCTGAAATATCACTTCTACCCTGAAATCCCTCCACGGGGTCCTAGTAAATCTTTGAACTGCACATCCTGTTTTTCATTTATAAGAAGGACCTCTGTGGAAAGAGTATTTTTCTTCCTCACCTAGGACTACTAGCAGCAAAACAGGTCTTAAGTGACCATCCAGTGGATCAAGAAAACATCCTCCACACCACAGCTGCTTGGTAGAAATGGTCTAACTAGAGATCAGATGAAACTGTATTGGAAACCTTAGGGACATTTTAAAATAGTTGTTTCAGACAGGGGTTGCCTACTGTTTGGCCTTAAGTGCCACACTGTTGCTTGCACAGTAGTTGTTTAGCATTCCTTTTTCAAGTGCTCTGGGACCTCATTTAAAGAGAACTATTGTATAGAAATGTCTGCATCTTATATATTGTATTGTACTTCGTATTGCATTTTGTTTCAGCTGCTGCCACCACAACCACAGTGCAGTGCTCTGGGACTGATCTGAATTTGATCATATTAAGGGTGCCTGTCCTTATTCTCCAAGAATTCAGTAGGCCACATATTTCAAAAGGTACAGAGTGTATATAACCATATTGGAGAGGAAAATACAGAAAAGAATTTGCAGTAGAGAATTCATAAATTGTAAATATTTGGTGTTACTTCCCCCCTGAACCCAAATATCTGTATAAGCATCCCAGTTTCCTGGTAAAGTTCAATATTACATGCATTTGTATAATGTCAAGATTAAATAGTAAACATAACTGACTTCTCATCTGTATAATCTTTATTATATATAATAACTGAACTGGTAGCTTAGGAGGTTGAAGAACGGTAAGACTCAGAGTTTAAGGCTAGAAAAGACCACCAGATCATCTAGTCCAGGGATCGGCAACCTTTGGCCCGCGGCCCACCAATGGGGGCTGCGGGAAGCGGCAAGGGCCAAGGGATGTGCCAGCTGCCCTTTCCGCAGCCCCCCATTAGCCTGGGACAGCGAACCGCGGCCAGTGGGAGCTGCAATCGGCCGAACCACGGACGCTGCAGATAAACAAACTGGCCCAGCCCACCAGCAGTTTTCCCTGGCAGGCTGCGTGCCAAAGGTTGCTGATCCCTGATCTAGTCTGACCTCACAGGCCACTAACACCACCCAGCCACAAGCATACCAAAGCCAACAACCCAAAGTAGATCAAGGTGCACTAATGCCCAAGGACACTGTAATGGTATGGAAATAATTAACTAAGATTTACCCAGATCCTGGCAAGAGACCTGCACCCCACACTGCAGAAGAAGGGGAAAAAAACAATCCCAGGCTGCTGCCAGCCTGACGTGGGGAACAATTCATTCCTGATGTCAAAAATATCAAATCAAGGTACACCCTGAGTATATGAGCAAGACCAAGAACCTGAGAAAAATTCTCAGCGCCACCTCCAAGCACCAGCCCATCCCGTACTGTCCCATCTCCAATCAGATCATCTCTGGTGCTTCAGAGGAAGGAAACAATAAACCCCAGAATACATAGGGATTCCCCATCCCATTCTGACCCCGCAGGTAACCAGATGAAGCCCAGAAGTGTGAGTGTTTAGGAAAATAAGACATGAAATGGAAGGGACCCCCTAGAACTGCCGAGACCGGCCCTCCCCCAACACAACCCAGTGATAAATTCCCACTCAAATGTATCAAGCTCTATCTACAGGTTGTTTGCCTGTACAACTCCTATTGGAAGGCCATTCCAGAACCTAAAAACCTAGAAAAGAATGCATTTTCCACATCGAATATTAAAATAGAGAGAGAAATACAATGACTCCATTTTAAATGAATACCTTATAGAGGAACCATTCAAAGAATAATTGTTGGTGCCTATTATGATATAGCCTCCTTACAGTTGCCGTATGGAAAGATTCAGAACATTAGAATGATGGTCTGGAATACAGTGATTCATTTCACACCAGTGCAACCCTCCTAATGGAAATACCCCTACTGATTTCAGTGGGCTTTGGATCAGGCCCAAGACGAGCCACCTTAAGGGCCCTAGTAGCCTTTTTAAGGAATGGCTTTATAGGGCACACAAATCCACTGACAGAGAATCTCAAAACCAGTGGAAGTTTGTCTTGCTTCAGAGAAGGATTGAAAAAGTTGCTAAATCTAGTCTAGAAAATAAGTTCAACAATATCCCTACCACTTTATATTGAAATATAGTGCCTTTCCCCTGGCATGCTTTAGAGAGAACCTTACATACTACAGGGGTCACCATTAAAATACAGTCTTCTTTGATGTGAGACAAAATGTCCTAGGCAGGTAGGCTGCAGCCTGTTTCCAACTCTCCCCAAACTCAATACTTTTCCCAGTTGATTGTCTCCTCTCCTCCTCCTTCTGACCCATTTAGTTCAAGTAGAGCTCTACTTGAGTTTCCACGGGCAAGTCAGAATAGCTTTGTAATTGAAACTGCAGGTGGATTTTAAGTTAGGAGAATGCAATTTCTTAGTTCTGAATTTGGCCAGGACACCAGACTCAATGCCGTAACTCTTGCAGAAAGTGCCATGGGACTTTTAACGATCACAAGGGGTCAGGCGCTTGGTTTTATTCCTAAATTAAAAAGTTAAACGCTTCCATCAACACAAATCCTAAGACAATGCTGAAGCACGAGTTCAATAAAGACTCAAATGAACAAGTGTACATTCTGAATTTTCACCATTTCCTGCACTGGATGGTTTTTTTCTTGCATATTCCTCTTTCCCATCCAAGTATATAGCACGTGTGACTATGTTTAGCTTCTGTTATCTGATGAGAGCACAGCCCAGTGTAGCATAGGCAGATAAAAATTCTTGCTTCCCACACCTTACTAAACTAATACATCATAAGTGCACACCCTCCCTTCAGAATGAGAAAAAGTTATTAGCAAGGGACCAGAAAAGAACACTAGACTCCAGATTTTGTTAATCAGAACCACCATAAACAAAGTACCAGTGCAGTCAGGCACAGAAGAACTTAGATGGCAAACGCAGTTTAATGCTGACAAATAGCACAATATTTCTTAGGGCGAAGAATAAAAAAAGGAAATATTTGACAAATGGAAAAGCTCTTCAGAATACTGATCAGGAAACAGGTTTTGCAGTAATGGAAGCAGAGACCCCCAAGCCTTCAGCACAATGTGCAGCTGCAGCGATGAAGGGAAACAGGCGGCTGAGTTGGACTGCTGGAGGAATACATTATCAATCAAAGCAAGGCACACCCAGAATGATTTCTAGGGAAATGCAAGTACATAGCAAATTGTTCTCTTTTCCCCTTCTCTTCATGCACCCCCACCTCCCTTCTAACCACTAGCTGCCTCATAAAACTTTCATCCCAGATCCATCTTTTGCTTCTGGCTGATTGGGGTCCATCTATGTCATGACTCCAGCTGTGCCTCTGCTGCTGGCTACTGGGTGATCTAGCTTTCCATATGTGCCTATAGGCCTGTCTACCCTGGGAAACCTTTCTAATCAATCAGTCTTAAAATTGGTTCAGCTAAGTACATTTCAAAACCAGTTAGCCACAGTGTAGACTTGTTTTTAGGCATCCTGACTCATTTTAACTGAACTGGGGCACAGGAAGGAGGCAAAAATGTGCACCACCCAAATGACAGTGGTTGTGTCGTGTTGATGGCTTGACCTTGTGCCCTGGGAAAATCAGGAGACTTCGATGTGACCTAATTCATGTGCTGAAAGAAACAGCTGACACTGGGCCAAGAAAAATCTACTTAGGTCAAGAGCATGACATGACAGCATGCAAGTATAAGACAATCGAGGAATAATAATTTCTGTAGCAAAGAGTAATAAACCTAAACATATGGAAGAGATTATCATAATGGTGATAGGGAGGCAATGATGAGCTTCTGAATGAGAGGAAGCTAAAACTAGGTAAATAAAAATGTGATAAAGCAAACGGAGTTAGACATCAAGGCCTGGTCACCTCCTCCAACAAGCCCGATATTCATTTACTTTGAACATATTTAATCCTATTTCCAGAGATGCTAAGAGAGAAAAACTGCAAAATTTTCAAGTGTTTAGGTCCCTACTGGTGACTGTAGGACAAAAAAAATACCCGTTTTTCGTGCTGGAGCTCAGGAGTGCTGCAGAGAGGAGTTGAGGAAGGGGATTGGGAAGAGAATGATTGCATGCTCTTCCTGACAGCTGATCCATGAAGTGACAGGAGCAAGTCAAGAGGTACTTTGGCCTCATTTGCAGTAACAAGGATGAGCACTGCATATGCAGTTATCTTGAAGGGAACAGAGATCCATAAAGAAAAATGATCATTTCAAATCAGAATGAGTAAAAAGACTTGTCCTCTGGATCCAATCTGTATCAGTTTTCCTTCTGCCAAACATATTGAGGAGGGAATGATTGGGGATCTGAGGGTAAAAGCATTTTGTTTGACCCAGCAAAAGTACCATTTATTTTATAATATGGGTCCCATTTTAAATTATGGGGAAGATATTAAGCTCCCTCTCGAGTAACATTTAGGCAGAGCCCTGTTACTCCACAGGAGTCAGCCTGAGGATACAGTAGGAATAGGCATGCCTTATATTAAGCCCCAAAAAACAATGAGGGGAAGTGTATAGGCAGGGTTTGTCTGTAAAGAACAGCCAGTATATATGCTGATGGGCATCTAAGAGGAGTTACAGTGCTGTTCAGACCTGCACAGTGGATAAATATGTTGTGCTAGCAGGAAGATGGAGGAGGGAAATGGCTGGTCTAGGTTGGGAAAGAAGAGAGGCAGCCCATGGACCAGTGGATTCTCACCAGCCTCAAAGATAATCACGAGCAGATAATCACGAAAGTGACTTGGCCCTCCAGCTAAGCCCCAAATCTGGCATCATCAAAGGTGATCAAGCTGTTTCTTGGTGGGCCAGGATGAGCTGCTCATAACAGGAAGAATGGGTGGGAGGGACGGATAACAGAGAAAAGGTAGGAATACTTATACAAAGAATGTATTAGTATTTAGTTTATCATCATTTGCACCCAAAGTCTTTAGTGCCATTTCCCCATAAATTCTCTTCCCTCTCAGGCAAGTCCAAAGTGTCTGGGCAGCTAGGCTGCAGCCTGTTCCCAACTCTCCCCAAACTCAATACCTGTTTCCCAGTTGATTGTCTCCTCTCCTCCTCCTGACCCGTTTTAGAGCTGGATTTCCCGTGTAGCATTCCTTCAGCCTCCAGTCTTCTTGGGTGTTGTAACTGTTCCTCCTCTCCTATAGGATGATGTGGGTCTGTCCTATATACACCTCAGACCCCTCCTACTCCCAGCAGCCTCTGGGAGGACTAGTTAAGTGGAGTCATCTGTTTGTTTTTTCCTCCTACATGACCATTCATACTGTCACACATCCAAGGTGCTGTCAGGAGTTTTCTATGCTGTGTACCCCTCTGGATCCTTAGTTTTTAACTTTTAACCTTACTCCTGACCCTGTTTTTTCATCTGTTGTCCTCAGTACTCACTCGCAGCCTGGGTCCATGGCTCCTCCCCTCATTGGAGGGGGCAAGTCTCTAGCTTTGGGCAAGCCTAGACCTGCCTGTTCCAGTACCTGCAAATAGTACAGTCTCACATCCAAAGGAAATGTTGCAAAGATACTTTAGCATTGCTTTGTTCCTACCACACTGCAACTATTTGATATGAGTTTCTTCTGACATGGCACTTCACAATACATTGAGTGTGTAGGGTTATGAATGGGGAGAGGAGGAATTAAAAAAAAAAAAAAAAAAAGGTTAAGGACCCTGCACTGATGTGCCAAAATGGGCATTTATTTGCTGAAGTATTCATGTGAGAACTCAAAAGTGTTGTCTGAAAATAGATCGTATACCCTCCTTCTAGGAACCTGACATAGTGCATTAGACGGGGACAAAACTGAGGAAATGCAAAACATTTATAGAAGACATTCAAAGAAATTGCTTTTTATGTGCATTACCACTTGTGAAAAAATAGTCCAATTAAATTTAATGCAGCAGACTACTGACTGGAAGGACATTGTTGGATAGCTTGCCCAAAGGGGCAGTAATAGATGACCTATTGTACCAAAGAAAGCAGGATAGAACCAAAAGGTCTCAAAACTAAATTTACATAAAAACACCTTTCATGAAGAATAACTATAGTGTTGTAAAGCTCTAGTTCTCAATTTAAACAATAACGTAATGAACATTTCATGACTGTATTAGGAAGGGAGAGGAGAAGTAATTCCCCACCTACCTCAAATGCTTTACCCCTTTATTCAGCCAAATCCTCATTCCTGGCACAAAGTCTATATAAATGGGTTCTCTGAGAGTCAGCTCCTAGCCCAGCTTTCCCAGTGCCATCAGAGGCACTAAGAGCTGATATATATGTGGATGTGGGTTACTGGTACATCCATCTAGTAGCAGATCCATGGCCATGCTCCCATCTCTGTCCTCGAAGCCCCTTCTGCACTACTGCACGTGGACCCACCACAGACCCGAACTCTAAGGTGTACAAGAGGCCCTACAGCTCTTCATGGTAGGTCCCGTGGAACGGAGATGACTCCTTTACTTTTAGGGACCCTTTCACCCACATAAATACATGGGAAAGATTAAGGGTCAAAGGGCATCTAATAGGATCCCAGATATCAAGGCATGGAAGATTTTTCCTCCAGTTGCTGCTCTGGTTCTTTAAAAAGTTCCTTTTGCAGGGATGCTAGAGGATTTGACATTGTTACAGATGCAGAGACATAATTGAATGGGTGATAACAGGTCGAACTCGCCTTGAGATCTTAAACATTATTTTCACTGCCCCGCTATTGGAATACAAGGAATAGCTGGTTTTTATTTCCTATGTAAGACCAGCTTTCTGAGGATACCTTAAACAGATGTACTGCAGGCCTTACCACTGTTTAGCGCTTCAGTATTAGTGGTCAGTCACCATAATGACATTAACCATGACAAATTCACTTGGTATTAGTGGATGTAACACTGTGTGCAATGCCACAGGAATTCCCATTAATCTCGCTGACACCTCTGAAATTCTCTGTATTGTGCATGTAGTGTCTTTTTATGGGAGTGAGGGTGGGGAGGGGGTATAAAGGAACGTTGCCTACTTTTAATTCCCAGACATGGTTTCTTTGTGCAGTCAGTCTCAACAATGGGCTCTACTCCACTACATTTCCTTTGTGAATCAGAAAGGGGAAGGGACAAGTACAGAAACCAGGTAGTACTCCACTGTCACTCTTTGCCTTGGCCTATTGCCTCAGACTTTGCTCAGGGTGGGATGATTTGTCCCTGAGTAAAGTGGTGGATCGTGATTAATTTATGAAATGTGGGGAACAGATTCACACATGTTGACATTATCATAATGTATACAAGACATGGTTAATGTCACAAACAGAAGTCAGCAAAACTGTATATTTTCTTCATGAAATCTCCTGGTAATGAAATCATTTTTGCATGCTGTGTGTTTTGTATGTTTGGAAGTTCTTCCTCATTTGGAGGCTGACTGTGCCCAGCACCAAGTAAAGGGAGAGCAAAGGCCAAGTAAAAACATTAGACCCAGCCTTGGCACTCTATTGATCACAAGGACTGCTACCTCCTATCACCCTCCGAAGTGCAGGGCACCTAAGAAGAGACAGGAAGAGGCAGAGCTAGCCATGAACACAAACAGATATGCTGCTCTTCTTGAATGGCTGTAGCAGTAGGTATACTCTCCTATTAGGCTGGGGAGCTACAGGAGGAAATTTGCCTGCCTGAAGTTTGTGGACTAACGCATGGAATACTGTGCCTTTGAACCACTCTGGGACCAGGCCAGTGCCTATATGGATGAGTGCCTATCCCGTGTAAGGAATGGCCAGTATTTCAATCAATTTACCAGCAATACAGTTAATTTATGACTTGTGTGTGTTTCTAATCTGCAAAGTAGCTCTGTAGAAACTATTGTCTCTCACTGATTTCCAGATCAAATCTGCTCAGTTCGCAAATAAAAAGAAGTACCTGTCAGCCCTGTAAATCCAGCCCAGAATTTCAAAGTCAAGCTAGGTGATTTCTTTCTTATGCATCATCAACAGGAACAAAGGAACTGTGGGGTAAATTATGCCTCAAATTACACCTGTGTTGCATGATGGCAGATATCTACACGAGAAAAATCAGCCAGGTTAGTTTATGGTGTGTTAACTGACTTCAGCCTAATCACAACAGGGTTCCTCGTGCTGGTACATTGCAATGCCTTTCGATGGATGGCACAGACCATGGTGTGAGCTTGGTAAAAGATGTTGAAATGTGTCCATACTAAGAAAAAGGTTGTGGTTAGGTTGAAGTTACTTAACACACCTTGACCTAACTTTGACCAATTTTTCTAGTGTAGACAAGCCCGAGCCTTCAGTGGGGTTCCACAAGTGTAATTTATTGGATCTGAGGGTGATGCGCAAGCAAGACTAAAATCCAACAGTCTTTCAGCTGTGTTGGCTCTGCAGAGCTAACAGGAGTGGACTGTTATAAAAACATATTTTTGTCACCAAAATCAGCAGACAGGACTCAGAATACACACAGGGAGCTGACCTGCTGAGTAAGAATTTGCCATTTTAACATAGTCACTTTTCAAAACAGAATTGCACTAGACTACACACATTACTGGAAGAGTATGTCCTATTGATCTACTATAGTATATCATCATTTGCATATAGTTTCTGGAGATGAGAACAGGAAAGATTAATATCTGCTGTAGAAATTAAAAGGTGCTCTAAGAAAGCATTTTTCTGTGACAAAACTTGAAATCTGTAATTAATTAGCAACATACTAATGTCACTTTTTTAAACTATTGTCAATATTCTGAAACATCTTTTATAGATTTGTGATTAACTGCTAATTATAGACTAATTACATTGTTCATTATAACAGAAGATCTTGTGGGCTGACACAGAATCCATAAATGATGCCCATGAGACAACAGCAGATTTAATAAATTCTAATCCAGCCGTCTCCTTTTACTAACCAACAAAGCAGAGAGAGAGAGACCGCAGCACGCCCAGTGCTCAAACTGGAGGCTATTTTTGCCAACATTAAGAAACTGTGGAAAGATTTCAGCAGCTAGAAGATGACACAGGTGAACTTTGCAATACCTTCTTTGACAGAAATGTAAGTAGACTGATAAGAGACAGAAGTGGGCTACACTGACAGATAGCAGTAGCCTGAATGAGTCACTACAGTATCTGCTATGGAACAGATTGTGTGTCTGTGCTTGAGAGAAACTCACCCGTTTCCAAAGAAAATGAAAGTGAAGGTCCAACAGAATTGGAGATAATGGTAATTCTAACAGAGATCATATTTTATATGCTATTTTCTGCTTACTTACTAGATTTAACCTATCTACCAAGGTGTTCCCTTTTCTATTGTCAATAATACCATCTACTGTTGCTCACCCATATTTCTATAGTTTTACTATCTCTATAATTTTATAAGTTGCTCCTTGTTTCACTTGGCTTGACAATAAAGGCTGCAGTTCATCGTCACTCTTCAGTTTGATCAGAATGCAAAATAATTGCCACAGTTGCCTAAGAGCCATTTGTCACTGGAGGCCCCACAGATGCAGGGAGATGTTTTTGTGTTCCTGCCACTAGCTGTGCAGGGTGTTAGGTCAGTAAATCCCTGATCAAGATGACACTATACAGTGTTTCACATCGTTGTGATTATCAAAGGGTTGATTCAGGGAAAGACATTACAGTGGGGGCTAGTGGTCTTTGAAAGTGGATAGGCAAAGCTCACATTCTCAGAACAGGCCCAGATGAATCCTCTGGCTGACTAGGCAATAGCTATGGAACTATGTTCCGTGGACTAGAGTGCATGTACACTGATGCAATGACTGTGAGTGGCTGCCTCTGGCTACTACTGGTCCTTGGGGGGTTGAATTGAAAGGAAAAAAAGTGATATTTTCCCAAGCTTAATCTACAACCCAAGCTATGCCCACAAAATAAGCTTTGCCCACTTGAGATGTCCTACTGAGATACCATGCACAATAGATTATGCGGATGATCAAAATACGATTATTCATGCACCACTGACCAGAACCAAACTCTTTTAGCTTGCCCTCCCGCACCATCAGTGGGATTCAAATACCCCCACTGTGGGTCCTCACACTTAGTTCGCCTTCTCTGAACCTCTGTTGCCCCATTGAACTAATTGATTTGGCTACCCCTAGCATGGGGCTCAGATGCCTTGCTGGACTCTTGCTCCTTGGGATTGGCTGCTTCATGACTGGAGGAAAATGTGGTGATCCTTGTGGTACCATAATGCCATACCAATCAGAGCAGATTGTGCAGATAGTTATAATATGATTCATCCTCTCCTTTCTTACATGCTTTGATCAGCAGGGAAATAGTTAATGTGAAGATTTAAACTGTCATAGTTGGGCATCTGAGTTAACACATCACTGAGATGAACAGTCACAGTCCACACCTCTCTGTGGTAACGTTTCAGCCCTCTCAAAACTCAGGCAGCTATGCTGCATCAGTTCAACATGTGAACCAAGTGTAAGCTTTTCTTTTGCAACTATCAGTCTCAATGTTTTTAAATGAAGGTTTCAATTCTACAGCAAAAGACGGCACCAGGGAGAGGTGGTGGTATGCAATGGCCCTGTGGAACTCTTCAACATGAACCTTGCAGTTGCTCTCAGCACAAAGAGTGTCTACTACTGGTATCTGCTAGTGGCTGCTCCAGACTAAAGAGTAGAGCTCTCATACTGCAGCATTGATTCATTCTGGCTCTTCTCCCAGCTCCAATCCCAAGGCAAGCACTTGGAGAAGGAAAACAAGGAGATATAGACAGTGTGAATTTTTTCCTCCTCAAGAATAGGGCTGCAACCAGAAAGAGGAAGTCAGTGAGTGATTTTTTCTGAGCAGACTGCCCAGCACTTTGCAGCCTAAACTTACTTTTCTGTGGGCCAGGGCCAACCCTCAGCTCTTCTTAACTCCCCAGCCCCAGGTCCGTTTCCATCAGAAATGGAACTTTGAGGATGAGTGGCCACGGACAAGATGGAGAACAGAGAGGAAAGATGGAATTCATGTAACCGAATGGATTTATTTTAGAGGTGAGAGGAAAAGATGAATTGATATTGGGAGAGTGAGATGCTAGGTGTGTTTTACTTTAAGGCGGGGGAGTTATATCAATATTCAGGGAGGGGGGAAGAATTTATTTTGTTGAAGCAGAAAACATGGCTCATAATTAAAAATGTTTCTGAAGAATAGGTTTGGCTCTTTTTTTCGCCTTTGGAAACAACTGGGTGCCTTAAATAGAGGCATTTTAAAAAAGCATTATAGGGAAGAATATCCATACACCATCCACAAAGGCATCATCATACCTTTCAAAAATACTGCATATCCCTCCTTACACTGAGTTTATTTATCCCCATTCTGCAAATTATTCATTATTTAGAGAGGTGATCAACAGTAACTTTGCATGTGCCAGTCAAGCTCTGGCCCAGAACCAATTTACCACAGCAGGTAGAGATCAGATTGTGTCTGATACAAACCTCAAACACTCAAATGAGACTGAGTGCCATATCGTTGATGTGAGATGATGTCTTAAAGTAATTGTCAAGAAAATCAAACTCATAAGTCACTCCACAACCCTATACAGCCTTTATCCTCCTCCTGCAACCAGAGGAAACAAAGGTCCTAAACCATGATCAGTAGATGGCATAGAGCATGTATTAAGGCACAAGAAACCATTCCACCTAAGAATGTTAAGGCTTATTCCCATACAGGTTTGGCAGCATTTGAGCAAAAGATCATATGCTTCCTATGACAAACTGGACCTTCTCAAGGCACTACAAACTCAACCTTCAGTCATCACTTGATACCTCATTTAATGTGAGTGTTTTGGACTGCGGTGTCTCAGTAACTAAACTTTAACTCCTGAGAAATCTGTTTAAAATTCTCCATAGATTTCAAAATGATTTTTCCTCCTAGGAGTAATTACAATCTGGTGCAGCCCACTGTGAGGATGTTATGCACAATTGTGGAACAGAAGGGAAATTTGTGGTTACCAGATAATTCCATTGATAATTCATGCTTGTAAATCTGACCTACCTGGGGAGTTTCACTGCAGTCTGAACTTGAGTCTTATTAGCAATTACTTTAAGAGGCTCTTTTCAAAAGGACCATAGTGTATTTGTTACTACTGTACAGTTTAATATGTTTCAAAATGGGAACACTTCAGTTTTGGGAGCTGTTCTCCCCAGGGGACAGTCCTTAGTAATTCCCACCAGCATCCAAAAGCTCTGGTCTCTGACCTCACACAGTATGAAAGGGGAGGATCCACTGTGAGGCAGGAATAGTCAAAATAAGGGAACTAGCAGATAAATACACATTTTTCAACCTTACAAAATTCATTCAAACTGGCTGTTATAGGAACACTCACATGAATTAAAAACAGGCTGAAGGGCAAAGTATTGCAATGTAGTCAGGTGTGGGGGAATGCTGTAGGGTCAGTGTTAAGTCCAGAAGTAATTCAAGATCTCGAAATGGGTTGGGGATAAATACTACATTAATGAAATATGCAGAAGATACAAAACCAGTGATACTGTGAACAATGGTATGGAAAGAGATCCAGTTCAGAGAAAAAATGAAAGAATTGTGGGGGGACACTCATTTGGATCACAGATATACAGTGGCAAAAGAAACGTGGAAGACAGTCAGCCAAACTATCTATCTATCACCCCTCTTAGTACCTAGCTGATAACGATAGGCATCAACAAATGTTAAAAGTGGTTAATCATCTCTAAGTATCTGAAGACAAGTTTCTTAGGGCACACAATCAAGACTAATGTGATGAAACTAAAAGAAAAAATAAAATGAAAAATTAGGAATACTTCCAAACACTGAGGTTTATTGGATTGTGGGATCATCTCCTGGCCTATTGCTTGGAACATTTAAAAAGTAGATTGGAAAACACATTTGAAAACATACTGGAGGGTATAATACTATGCTTTCAGGGGAGGGGAACTCTATTAGGATCATTTTATTAGATCTGATTATCTGTTATGAGCTCTTCTCACTCTCCATGGCTCCAGAAAGCAGGAGGTGGATATGCCTTGTCCAAATTCCTAAGCACATGGACAAGCTCTCAGAGAAACATTCATATGCTAAAAGGGTGATAAATGTTAAATGCATCTTTCAGGCTAGGTGGAGAGAGGGAAGAGTGAACCTTTACTTATGTCCTCTGAGAAAGATTTTGGAGGGATAGGAGCTGTAGAAATATACACTCAGAACAAATGGGGCCATGAGTTTCCCCACGCTGCAGTCACATACATGCACTGGGTGGTAAGGATAACAGCTCTTGCGACAAAGCTCTGGCTAAGATCAAAAGGCATGGATGTTTGTAAAATTTGTCTTTTGTCTTATTCTGGAACCAAAAATCCTTTCAACAGCATGAACAAATCTATTAGCTTGTTTCCAGCCTTATGTGGTCCTAGGAACATCCAAACCTGGCAAGGAAGCTTGAGGTGGAGTATATATTGTTCTTTTTTGAGTCACCTTATTAATAAAGCCAAAACTCAGGAAAGGTTGATCTTAGACCCTATATAAAATATGTATATACTTGTTTTGGAGCAGAATGGGAATCCCACCTAGTCTCATGGTCAATTTGTCATAACAATCATGGAGTTGGAAGTGTAACTTACTATACACTATTTTGGGAAAACGTCACCTTCCTTAAAGTGTTCCACCAATTAAGTAGGTCAGTTGTAAAGGAAATGCCTTGGCCCACATTTACTGCTAATAGTGCCCTCCTCATTATGCCTAGAGATCAATAATGTTAGCTTTTGACAATTACATCTACTCAATTCACTGATCCATTATCTGGCACAGTGTCCATCTGCTTTCTTGGTTGGTTTAAAAAAACAACCCAAACCACAAATTTACTAAGCACAAAGTAGCCTCTCTTGGTACCTTATGGTGATTATCTCTTACAATCTTCATCCCCAGACATCCTCATCTATGACAGAAAAAAATTGCTTTCATAATCGCCTACTTATAAAACAACTTAAGACATTACCAGTTAAGCCAAAAGAAAAATGTACTTGTAATAGGGTGACTGATTTAAGGATAGGGTTTTTGGTTTGTGCTTTCTCTTTTTATTTTATATATATCCCTGGAATTACGCCATCTGTTAGTTCAACCCATTCTAGAACAATTTTAGAAATCATTTCATGATTCTCATTAGTAGATTAACCAGGCTTTAGGTTGATTACAGGTTAAATACATTTATGTCTCATTTTATAAACAAGTTTTTGAAGTATATATAAAGTTCTTCTCTGGGAATAACTAGGGGTAATAAGGTGGAATGAGGATAGAGAAAATTCTGCTAAATATCAGGAAACACTTCCTGGCATAACTATTACAATGGGGAATATTCTCCCAGGGAAATAGTGGACAGTCCATTGTTTGGAACATATAAAAATAGACCAGACTGAGCACTAGAAAAATCTACTGACAGAAACAATTCAGTGGTGGAAGGAAGATATATGAGATATTAATGAAATAAACATTTAATTCATATTCATACAATTAGTTATTTCTACAGCCCCCCCAATATACATGGAGCTTTACAGAGAAGAAGCTTCAATTTAAGGGCCAAATTGTGCTCATCTGCTCTATGGGTGCACAAGAGGGGAAGGTGCAAGGATCCTCCCACCCTTTTATGCCTCTGTGCAGCAGCTGGGTACCTTTGCAGTCCTGGAGCCCCCTGTAGCACTGGTCACAGCCGTAGTAATCAACTGGCTAATCTGTTCCCATTGAATCCAATGACAGTCTTCTCATTGGCTTAAATATAAGCTCGTAGGGGTGAGGACTGTCTACTACTCTGTGTTTGTACAGTGCCTTACATAATGGGGCCCTGTTCTTGGTTGGCCATTATCATAATAATACATACATAGAGGCAAGATTATGCCAGATCCTACATCCCTCCTTCAGGAATAAATTCTGTTAACTTTAGTGGGACTTTTGCCTTAGCAAGGTCTGGGCCCTTAGGGAAGTCAAAAGATGAGTCTTCCAGTGCAGTGTGGGTTTTATTTACCAGTGCCATTGCCCAGAACCATTCCAGTTCTTTACAATGTTAAGCCCCAGTGAGCCTTATTTACAATAAAGATCTTATACTTCAACTCCAGAATCAATTGGACTTTTATGGCTTTCACAGTAATAGTGTGAGCTGGTTGTGTTACCCGTCAATCACAGCCTCTCCTCACAGGAACAGCAGCTGTAAAGACCAGACTGAGTCCCTTATTTATATGTTTTGACAAGGCAACACTACTCTTCTCCCTTTGATGCACACACACACACTTAGCCTGGGTCATGCTCCATTTTAGGTGAAACAGAGTCATCCACAGTATAATGGTTCTCTTATATTGGATATCAAGAGGGAAAACTGCTATTTAATGTTGTTGTGATTTTGTCTTTTGTGTCAGGGGCACCCTGCTATTCGCTCCTTTTCTTTTTTGTATAAGTCCAAAGAAATAATAGATAAATAAATTGTAATTATTTAAAGGAACATTTTCTTTTAAAATTAATTCCAGATTTTTCTAACTACATCAGAAAAATGTATGGGTAACTTTATAATAAAAAGCTTATACACACACACACACACACACAAGAGACAAAGAACTTCATTATTTTTAAGTTAAGGTTATTAGTTAATATTCAATTTTAAATATATCTCATTTTTTATTCTCCATCACTAACCAATTTGTTAGTCTATGAGGAGGCAGAAAGACAAAGCTATCATAGCTGTGCTCCCTATACAGCCTGGAAATCCAGCTACACAGTACCTTCCTAATTCATCTTCTAAGTGTGTGTCAGAGATTTCACCTTCCAAACACAGACCACATATTCACCTACACATAATCCAGTGTGCACATATACTGGTAGGCTGAGAACGTCAGAGAGGTTCATCATACCAGGTTAATGCATTACTTATTTGCCAAGGATGATAGAAGAGAGTCTAAATATCTGCAGAATGTGTTATATTTTTGGGTGCAGTAATTGAGTTCAAAGCATTCTCAGGTATAATTATAATATAAGCTATTTTCTATTGTGTAGATGGCTTGACCATTTATGAGAGAAGAGACTAACAGGTTAAGAGTATTTTTTGACTGTGTAATGCAATATTTTATGTTGCATTTTATTTATGAGAAGGGATTATTTAGAGAGAAGTAAAACTTCCATTCCAGGAATATAAAGCTCCTGATTCAAGCCCTGAGGAGTCATAAGATATTGGAACTCAAAGCTGTTTCTGGTCCAGTACTAGCAATTGTCCATCCTAGGCCTCAGGCCAGTTTAATTTTGAGGGGAAAGAAGAAACCATTCTGCTAGCAAGTTTATTTAAAAAGTGGCAGCCTTTTGAAGATGCTTAGCTGTTAAGGAATGTCAGTATAAATCCTAGGGGAGATGGATTTGGGGTAGAGAGCAGAGGTGAGAAAGCCATAAAATAAAATATACTTGTCATGCGCTTTTGGCTTTGTAATCTATTACATGGATATCACCCACATATATGTGCTGTATACACACACAGATACATTTAGGTTGTGAACATTCATCTCATTTGTCATCTTTTATGCATATTTTCAGTAAAAAAGTTACCTTGCTCCCCTCTGTGAAATTTCAGCAAAATAAATCTGTTAATGATGTCCAGATCAACAGGGGAATCTTTTCACAATCCTAAATGGTCCTTGTCCAATTGATCTTTTAACATGTGACTTTCACAGGTGGATGTCACGTTTATGTATACATCAATGTTTTTTTGATAGGTTTAGCTGGGGGGATTTCCCACACACACAAAAAATCCAGTTAGAGATTAATGGCTGTGAATTTTCTACTGCGGTTTATAACTGTGTAATCCCAAATCCATTTTTCAATCTATTTTTTTTTTCACGAGGTAGCCCACTGAAATCCAACATAAGCAAAAAAATTGCTTCTATTATATGGGAACTAGAGCTGGGAGAATATTGTGAAAAAAAGTTTTAACAAACACTAATGTAAGTAAAAATGTCAGTTTGCTTTAGTAGTATTCATGATGCTTTTGGTGTGTTTTCTGAAAACATTCCTAGGAGCGATTTTTTTTTTTAAATTTCCAAGGCTTTACTGGAAAGCAAAATTGCACAAATAGTTATGTGAGCAGCTGTAAATGCAAAAGGCAAGATTCTCATTTATACTAGGGCTCCTTTACACTGCTTTGTACATTACATTTACGCTCTTTTATGCTGTCAGAAGAGTGTAAACTGGCCTTAGTTTAAATGAAATGAAAATCAGTCCCGAAGTCTGTTCATGAAAGTTTTTGCAGTCATCTTAACATCTCTTTGATTTCCCTTCTGTTTATAAAAGTTTTAGTCATCCAGCCAAAGAATGGAAACAAAACCACGTGACCATCAACCATCGCACACTTTATATAGCAAATACAATATAATAAAAATCAATCATTCATGAATAACCCATTGCCTGAAACAAATATTCAAACAATTTCAAATAACAAACAAATTTGTAAAAATCAAAGTCTGTTCAGCGGTAATTTGTGAATAGAGGTAAATTCATCAAATAAATTATTTGCTGCAAATGGGAAATAATTTTCCCCCCTCGTGTCTATTTGTCAATATAGTGGCCACAAATAAAAATTCAGTATTTGTCAGCAATAACCACACAGTTGTGTCTGTGGCACTATTGATGCCATTATATGTAGAACAGGAAATAACTGTGAAACAAATCTTGAAGTCTTTACTGTAGTCAGTAGGACTTCTGATTGAGTCAGGGATTCAAGATTTGGTAACTGTATGGTATGGCTAGCAAACAAAGTCAATCGCTACACGTTTATTAGTAGTTACTGAGAAAGGTACAATAAAAAAAAAACCACTGATGCTCACAGGTAGTGGAGGTCTGAATAAAATTGTGCATAATTGTTGTGAATAAAACAGGAGTGGCTAACATGGGAGTTTTGTGAGGGAGTTCTCCAGGTGAAGGAGGAGCGATTACATGACAACAACAAAGGAACCAGCTGCAGGAGTAATTGTCAGACATATAGATGAATATAATTTGTGAGGAAGAGTCAACATGGTTTTAGTAAATCACCAATCTACTAGCATTCTTTGAGGGAGTCAACAAGCATGTGGACCAAGGGGATCCAGTGGATACAGTGTACTTAGAGTTTCAGAAAGCCTTTGACAAGGTCGCTTGCCAAAAGCTCTTATGCAAAGTAAGCTGCCACTGGATAAGAGGGAAGGTGCTCTCATGGATCGGTAACTGGTTAAAAGATAGGAAACAAAGGGTAGGTATAAATGGTCAGTTTTCAGAATGGAGAGAGGTAAATCGTGGTGTCCCCCAGGGGTCTGTTCTGGGACCAGTCCTATTCAACATATTCATAAATGATTTGGAAAAAGGGGTAAACAGTGAGATGGCAAAATTTGCAGATGATACGAAATTACTAAAGGTAGTTAAGACCCAGGTAGACTGCAAAGAACTACAAAAGGATCTCTCAAAACTGGGTGACTGGACAACAAAATGGCAGATGAATTTCAATGTTGATAAATGCAAAGTAATGCACATTGGAAAGCATAATCCCAACTATACATATAAAATTATGGGGTCTAAATTAGCTGTTACACTCAAGAAAAGATCTTGGAGTCATTGTGGATAGTTCTCTGAAAACATCAGCTCAATGTGCAGTGGCAGTCAAAAAAGCAAACAGAATGCTGGGAATAATTAAGAAAGGGATAGATAATAGGACAGAAAATATCATGTTGCCTCTATATAAATCTATGGTATGCCCACATCTTGAATACTGCGTGCAGATGTGGTCGCCCCATCTCAAAAAAGGTATATTGGAATTGGAAAAGTTTCAGAAAAGGGCAACAAAAATGATTAGGGGAATGGAACGACTTCCATATGAGGAGAGATTAATAAGACTGGGACTTTTCAGCTTGGAAAAGAGACAGCTAAGGGGAGATATGATTGAGGTCTATAAAATCATGACTGGAGCAGAGAAAGTAGATAAGGAAGTGTTATTTACCACTTCTCATAACACAAGAACTAGGGGTCACCAAATTAAATTAATAGGCAGCAGGTTTAAAATAAATAAAAGGAAGTATTTCTTCACACAACGCACAGTCAACCTGTGGAACTGCTTGCCAGAGGATGTTGTGAAGGCCAAGACCATAGCAGGGTTCAAAAACGAACTAGATGAATTCATGGAGGATAGGTCCGTCAATGGCTATGAGCCAGGATGGGCAGGAAGCCTCTGTTTGCCAGAAGCTGGAAATGAGTGTCAGGGGATGGATCACTTGATGATTACCTGTTCTGTTCATTCCTTCTGGGGCACCTGGCACTGGCCACTGTCGGAAGACAGGATACTGGACTAGATGGACCCTTGGTCTGACCTGTAGGATCATTCTTATGTTCTTAATTGTACAGTGAACAAGTTAGGATCATGAGATAGGCACCAGGCAGAAAATGCATTCATACCACAACCCTTGTTAAGTTATCAGATAACACCAAACTTATATTGAAATTTAAGGTGCTTAATTGTTACCTTAACCCAGGTTTTAGGAAATATTATTTCAAACGGTCTATATCATTCCAGAAAGTGATAAAAATAGCTGCTGGCAAGAGCATATGAAGATGATCAACCACTTCAAGGCAGTGAATGATTAATAGAAAAGTGGGTCAGGGGGCTTGGTTCAGCCATGAAAAGTACAGCTAGGTAATGTAATGATTAGTAATCACTAGAGGCACCAGGTTTAGCTGCAGAGAAGGCACATCTGTTTTTATTAGCTATATAACTCGGATCATTCTGAGTCTGACCAGATTTCTGGAAACATCTAGTTCACCCTGGACATACTAAGAGGCTTATCAACTATTAGCATAGTCTTACCCTACAAACACTACATCATCTAATTTGCATATTCACTTCCATTCTAGAAATTTCCTACCAATTTGTACACATAACACAAAAGAAATGTCTCTTAAGTGTCCTGACAGTTCAGCTAATGCTATGTTATTAATGAAACCAACCTTGTTCAAGCCAAGCTAGTAAATATATCCCAGAGAGCTTGAGCAGAGCTGCTCATCATTCTTGGAGCACTGTTTACCATGGCATGGAGGATCAATACACGAAAGGAAAGTATAACCTACATTCCTTTATTTTTCAAATTCTGCACTACTGCCATCTCTGTTAACATTACTGAAATAGCTGTGGTTTCTTCGGTCACATTTTAAAAGGAGAAACACACACAAAAAAGGCCCCTGTGGAACTGGACTGAGATATCCTGCTGGATCACTTACAATGGACTATCTAACATAATGAATATATGCCTACATTGTAATGTAATTATTTATGCATGCACACACATACACATTAAACCTATATAGCCACATTTTGCCTTCAGATAAGCACTCATTAGCCCTACTGAAATGAGAGTTGGATGCATCTGTCCGAAGGTAGGAAATTTCTCACTGCACAGAAACATTATATATGTGTGTGTAAATATATATGGAATCGATGTTGTGACAGACTGACTATATCCTGGACACACTTTACTGAATTAAGTTAAACCTGATTGAATTACATTTAACAGATTTAGGATTTGTTGTATTAAAAATGCAAATGTTTATGTGCTATTGTGGGATTGCTCATAACTTCAAAGGAATTTTTAGAACAACGTGTGTAAAGTGGATTTTTTTGGAATGTATATGGAAGGAGGGAACTCAACATTCTCCCTCTGGAGCCAGACTTTTGAAGCTATGCTCTGGGGAGAGCCCCACTGTCTACTAATTAACTACTCCTGGAAACTCCAGGTCAAAGACTCCCTAAGCTTTATAAAAAGGGGACTAAAAATGTTGTGAATGTGCTTGTTCTGAGCGGAAGCTGTGATGAACTTGTGACTACAAAGGAAACTCCTGGGATGGGGTGTTCAAGGATTGCTTCTGCCAAAACCCATGTTAGAGTTGGAGTGATGTCTGGTAAGCTAATTAGCATGGATGTCGGTTCTTTTATTGTTTAATATATTTTCTCAGTAGTACTTTTAACCTAATAATAAAATAGGCCTTGCTAAAAAGAGCTGTGTGATATCAATAACTGTGGGCAGTCACACTGTTAACCATGTCTGAAGAGAAAGCAAGTAGGTGTAACTCAGGTAGCCTGTCTCACCTCAGAATAACACAGTGAAGGCAGGGAACAGTGCAGCCTGGAAATACCCTTGTCAGAAGGGAGAGAGACATGTCTCTCCACCCAAGAAAGTCAATAGCGGGGGAGCGGGAAGGCTCAAAGTGGATGCCCTCAGCTGAACCATTGAGGGGGATACAGGTGCAGTTGCCCTGAACTGTGATAGATTTTGTTTTCGGAATTAGTATGGTTACTTGAATAGTTGGCATTCAGATATATTGTGCAGTCCCAGTAGCATGTTAAGGTTAAGTCTCAAGAAGCCATTCCAAGCGATGTCTTTTACCCCTTTAACTTTAGCAAAATAAAAAATAGAAAGAAAAGGAAGTCCCCAAATTCTGTTTGGGCTTAAAATTCTCAACCAAGTTTTTCAAAAATGAGTGCCTGAAGTTGGGCTCGCCAGTTATCATTTAAGTGTCTAAATAAGTGGCCTAAGTTTTAAAGTGCTGTGCTACACAATGGGAGCATCTGGGTGCTTAGTGCTTTTGAAAATCATGCCACTTATGAAGGTGCCTAAAGAGAGACTGAGAGGTCTAACTTAATGCACATATGCTCTAAATTCTTGGCTTTTATATCTAGTTTCCACCCACAGTGACTTTCTGTGGGAAAGTTTCAATAAAATCAGGAAAGCGGATGTTGAGTTACAGGGCTAAAAAATTTATGTTGCCATTCTCAAAAAAATGTTCTCAGTTTTTTGGGCCCCCCCCCCATCCATAGCTCTAAAAATGATTGCTTTTAAAAGTTCATGCAGTTAATCCTCAGCAAGGACAAGAGCTTGTAATAGGTTTAAACAGGATTTAATTCTAATGCTTTACTCTTACAGAGCTTGAGCTTGCATTCCTTGCACATCCAAGACTGCCAGTGACTGTAACGAGAGTTCTGGATGCACAAAGAATTCAGGATCTGCCCAGTACTGTATAGCATGTTTTATCTTCAAAAGCCCTCTATGGCACCTCTGTGGTTTTGGACAGTTAAGGGGAAATGGAACAAAGAAAGGGTAACAGCCAAATTGTGCCCATCCTCTGAGCAGATATGCAAAAGGAGAGCATAAAAGGAGCCTCTCACCACATTTGTGCAGGAACTGGACACAATCTGGAACCTTGGTTTCAGAGATTACAAGGATTCTTTGGGGCTAATACAATGAGGAGTCCTTGTGGCACCTTAGAGACTAACAAATGTATTTGGGCATAAGCTTTCGTGGGCTAAAACCTACTTCATCAGATGCATGGAGTGGAAAATACAGTAGAGAGGTATAAATACACAGGATATGAAAAGATGGGAGTTGCGTTACCAAGTGGGGGGTCAGTGCTAACGAGCCAATTCAATTAAGGTGCTTAGCCCACTTCTCAGCTGGGAGGGCACAGAAGGGCACCCATGGCATGCTCCTCCTTCCCTTCAATTCTTTGGAAGCTCCTCCATGAAGATCTGCAGTTTGAGGAGGGTTGGAGCTTGTTGGCTGGCTGGAGTGTTCCAGTATCTTCCCCCAAAATCCCACAGAGCAAATCCTCACAAGTTTTTTGGAATCTTTCTATTCACCCACCCCACCCACTTCTCCTGGTATCCCACAACCACTTGTGGGGGATTCAGAAGGAAACTGCTAGCAGCATGACTCTTGCAGGGGCTGTAAAATCCAAAGGTGCCTTAGGGGCTGTGCAATACTGCTGAGACCAGGGATCTAGCAATGGAATCGACTTTCCCTACAGTCAACCCATAGGCTCTCTGGTGGATGTGGCAAAATCCACCATCCAAGTTGAAACAATTAAAAGGTCACACAGCAAGATGAAAGTCCTGAACTTTCCACTCCCCTATGTGGGAAAAATACACTGAAAAGAATGAGGCTTTTGAGGGGAGTAAATGTGAGATGATGACCATTTTGTACATTGCTAGCAGAATGGTGCCCCACTCCTGTCAGAGGCCTTAGGAAGCAATGGCCATACAAATATTGTGCCTTCTGTGGGTGGATCTTCATGATCATTGCAAACATTAAAGTGTTACGCTTCACAGGGTCCTGTAAGGTAGTTAAATATTATTTCCATTTTACAGATGTAGAGACTGAGACTCAGAGAGGTTAATCTTATCCACAGTCCTCTGAAGTCAACGTTGAGTCTTTCCACTGGAAACGCCCCAGAACAACTGCCCTTAAGGGGCAGAATTTTAAAGGTATTTAAGATATAGAATCAATGGGAGTTAGGTGCCTAGACACCATTGAGAAGTGACCCTACGTGACTTGTCCAATGTCATATAGCAAGTGCTCAGCAGAGTCAGGAATGGAACCTAGATTTTTCTGACCCCTCCATGTGCTTTATCCACAAGAACATCCTTTCCCTCTTGAGTTAATACAAGAACTAAATCAAATGAGCAAATAGTATATGATATTCCTCCCTATATAAAAGAAGAAATATCACACTAGCCTTGTTAAGTACCAAAAGCTAAATGTTGTGAAAGTTAAAGAACAATTTCTAGGAACCATCAATACACATTGTAAAAATCTTGCCTCCATTATAAAAGTTAAGGGACCTTTTAATTTAACCAGCAATATGTAATTCAATTAACATGTACTTTAGAATTCTGGACTAGTTGAATTGACAGTGAAATCATTATTGTCAGGCTGCGGTATATTTTCAGTTTCTAATAAATTTATTTAAATGATAACTTGAGGTTGCTTCCTATTTACAAAGAAATAACTGGATCCTGGATGAATAAATTTTGAGGCCAAATACTAAGGAGTTTATTCAGACCAGGATATGGATATTAATGAGTTAAAAGTAAATACCCTCAAGTTGTTCTCATTATTCTGATGTTTTTAATTAAATATTCAAATTTTAAGTGAGAGAGAAGATAAACATACAAACAAAACAGGCTGCCAAACCTCTTTAAGGGAAATTGTTTTAAAGCATTTAAAAACTTTGTTTCCCCACTACTCCACCTCTATCACCTCCCCTTCCCTGTTTCTTTATTTTCATCTTTCCCCACCTACCTACGTCTTATCCTCCAAGTTAGCGAGACTTTTCTCCCCAAATAGCTGGGAACCTTCCAGTGAAAGAAGGCAAACAATAACACACACGCAGAGGAGTTGTTTGGAGGACAAGACACTTGCCAACCTATAGGCAGAAAAGGGGATAGCTGGTAAGACAGATGGAGGAAGGAGGTTAATTAGTCAAAGGTCTTCCAATTATATTTTTAAACAGATTTAATTTCATCTATTTCAGAACCCCATGTTAATTTTTGGAGGGGTTCCCTCACTCCCGGCTTCTCTCATGTACCTTTTGGAGTTTTTCTGCTTCAGTTGAAAAGAGTAAGCAGCAGCAGTTGCATGTTTGTTGCTGGCAAACAGCTTGTATATTTTGAGTGTAGGCGCCTGTCAGACCAGATGGCATGATTTTCAAAGGTGCTGAGCTTTGGAGGTAGTTTCATCACGTCTGAAAAATCAGGTTAAGAGCTATAATAGCCAAATGCAGAGATTTGGATATTCACAATACTGTCAACGGACTATACAGCAATTTTACAAGTCCCTGTACTCTCATTGGCTAATAATGGCAATTGGAGTACATGGCTTTGCATAGCGTATGACAATTAAGAAGCTCAGTATTTATGCAAGAGCCAGAGTGCACAGGAAACACAACTGGTAAAAATGTGCTGTTATATATCATTATAGTAACTGTACAGCAATCTGGCATAGACAATTCCATTTCAGCATAGTATCCAGTAAACACTTGGTTTCCTCATAAGCTACAAAATATACATTTTTCCACCCCGAATTATATGAATTTTGGCAGGAAAAAAAAAGACATTAACTTCCATCCCAAGCTGTCAGAATTCATTTTAAGAAAACCAAAAAAATTTCCTTCTTTGATAAGTCACAGGGGACAAATCTGGAAATATACAGAGCCACGTTTAAGTTGACTTACTCCCTGTCCCACCCTATTAGCTGCTATGCTATTGGCCAGTGGGTGTGAGTTAACGAGGAACTTGGCCCACAGTATGAACAGTCTTCGGAGCATGAAATATTTCTTTTTTGTGTATATGTTGTCGTGTTTTAAAAATTCTCTCTTGACCTGAGAAACCTTTCAAAGGCACAGTTTAATTAGGGACATAAACTAGAGCTGACACAGCCCAATTCTTTTCATTTTGATCTGGTGATTCAATAGAATAGGGATATCTCTAAATGCAATGACACGCTTTTTCAGAAGTGTCTTTATCAAATTTTTGCTACACTATCAGGAGTCTCAGCAACATTAGGTTGTTCTACTCAACCCAAAACACCCACATGAACATTTCTTCTGGAAGTTCTTCATACATTCCAGATATTTGCTTACAATTAAATATTCTTAGCAAACAAGTTCAAGGTAGAACGATTTTGTACATTCCACATTGTGTTGAGTAACATTTTGTTTTGTATTCATAATTTGCTGTTGTTTTTCATAGGAGATTGTAATACCATCCGGATGTTGTGGTTTTGAGGCATAGGTATTCAATTTTGCCTCTAGAGATTTCCCAATCAGTAAAAAACCCCAATAAAAATCTACATTCAGATAATTCTCAAGGCCAACTGGAATAACTCCAGTCAAACTGATCTCAGATCCTCCCTTTCCCAAGGTAACAGTTGTGGATATGTGGGGCTAGAAGCTTTGGAGAAGGTCTATCTAGGTTTTTAGACTATGTCAGAAACCATAGTGTCTGAACACCTTGCAACGATTAGAGAAATGGAAATCTAGTCTGCAGCCCTCTTCATCTCTCTCATGAGATGCTAACCTAAAGAAACAATTCATACTTTAGTGTTCTGTTGTTCTCTCTTAGGGCTTGTCTTCATGAACTTTTAGTTCACAGCAAGCAGGGGTGTACATCTACCCTGCAGTAGGCTACCGTGCACTCTCCAGGTAGACCTTGCTGATGTGCACTCAGAGTTCCTTACTGTGCTTTGATCTGCACTGCTTTGAAACAGGACTAGATCAAGGTGCATCGAGGAACTGTTAGTATATGTCAATAGGGTCCACATGGACAGTTAGTGTAGCAGGCTAGCACAGGGTAGATTCATATCCCAGCTTGCTGCAAATTAAATGTTCATGTACATAAGTCCTCAAAGACATTATACAAAAAACACCGGGGAAAAAAAAGACAGGCACTGTTGAAGGGCAACCGACTTGAATTGCAGCAACAGCAACCACCACTGTAACTTTGACTGAGAAGAATGTATATGCTAATAAGTATAATGTAACAACAAATGTAGATACTTGTAAAGTAAATGAAAGTTTTCCTTAGCTGTGAGTTACAGACTGATCTTGAATCTGTAGCATTTGTAATTTTTTTTTGCCTTTTATTGCTGTTATTATTTCAATGAAGGTTGAATATGAGAATAATAGAATCATAGAATATCAGGGTTGGAAGGGACCTCAGGAGGTCATCCAGTCCAACCCCCTGCTCAAAGCAGGACCAATCCCCAACTAAATCATCCCAGCCAGGGCTTTATCAAGCCTGATCTTAAAAACCTCAAAGGAAGGAGATTCCACCACCTTCCTAGGTAACGCATTCCAGTGCTTCACCACCATCCTAGTGAAAAAGTTTTTCCTAATATCCAACCTAAACCTCCCCCACTGCAACTTGAGACCGTTACTCCTTGTCCTGTCATCTGCTACCACTGAGAACAGTCTAGATCCATCCTCTTTGGAACCACCTTTCAGGTAGTTAAAAGCAGCTATCAAATCCCCCCTCACTCTTCTCTTCTGCAGACTAAACAATCCCAGTTCCCTCAGCCTCGCCTCATAAGTCATGTGTTCCAGTCCCCTAATCATTTTTGTTGCCCTCCGCTGGACACTATCCAGTTTTTCCACATCCTTCTTGTAGTGTGGGGCCCAAAACTAGACACAGTACTCCAGATGAGGCCTCACCAAATGTCAAATAGAGGATCATGTCCCTCAATCTGCTGGCAGTGCCCCACCTCCTGGCAACAAGGGCACACTGTTGACTCATATCCAGCTTCTCATCCACCGTAACCCCTAGGTCCTTTTCTGCAGAAATGCTGCCTAGCCATTCGGTCCCTAGTCTGTAGCAGTGCATGGGATTCTTTCGTCCTAAGTGTAGGACTCTGCACTTGTCTTTGTTGAACCTCATCAGATTAATATTTAAATCTAGTAGCCTGCCTCAGAACCTTATTGAGCCAGGTTCCATCAGGGTGATAGTGCCTTCCCTTCCTATGTAATGAGATCACCCATAAGAACTGCAGAAGAAAGAACAAATGTCATTGCTTGCACAAGATATATTTTCCTCTGAAATCCTTGAGTGATATCTGAAAAAACAAAACCACATACCAGAGAGGGCCATCGGGAAATTTTCTGTCATTATATCATACTGAGGGTTATGTCTTATGTCACAGATTAGATAGTTTGGCTGTAGTAACGGGAGATTTCCCAAGGGACTTCACTTTATACTCCACCAACCCATCTGTCAGCAAGTCCTTCATTACAAGGAATCAGAGAACAGACTCCAGTGCAAACAAAAGGGACAGGGCTTGGGAAGCAAAAGTTTGCTTTGTCTGAGGAAAGCAACCTAGCTGAACGCATTTATTGAGAGAAATTCAATATGATTTGATTCAGCAAGCCTACCCAAGGTCCTACACACCACTTCATCCCTACTTGAGTGGAGCTTGAATGTGTAGGAGCTCTGCGCACTCTAACTGGAAGTAGTAAGAGTAAGACCAATTATAGAAATGAGAGTTATCACTTGAGAGATGGAAAACATTTACATCAGTGAGACTGGCTGAGAAGGTGACAAAATCAAAGGATTCAAATACAGCTCAGGCAAACTCTAAGGTTTATTGCTAGAGCTAGGTTAAATTGGTTCACAAATCTGATGGAATAAAACCAAATACAGCGACATCTAAAGTGCTGTGGGTATATGAGATAATTATCTAATGTACTTCTGCAGCCACTAAGGTTGCAATGAAGGACCTAGCACAAAGGAAAGCTTTACTGCTCGGTGAAATATTTTCTCTTGCTTTCAGAAGTCACTAACTATTGCTTGACTGATGGGCTTCATCACAAGACATTTTTGTTTTTCTTTGACCAAAAGTCAGAAAACTATGGATTGGGAGAGCTGGGTGGAAAGCAACCTAGAAAATTAAAAAATAGTGTTAAGTTTTAAAAGTAGTTTGGGGTGCGTTAGAGGGGAATACTGCGGAAGGACATTTTCCTCTCTATTCCATTTGGCTGATTGATAAGAGATAAAAAGGCTTGAGATAAGCAGAGAAAAGAAAGGGAGACAAAAAATCCACCCCACATTAAACCATATTTAAATAAGGTAAAAACGCTGCATAGTTTTTGTCTTGAACTTTTAAGGCAAGGTGCTTTTTCCCTATGAATGTACCTGTGATTCAGTTTGGGGGCCAGGGATGCCTAGATCCCTAGATGGTGTGAATCAACATAGCTCTGTGAAAGTCAAGGTAGCTATATCTCTGCACTTGGGCGTCTAAGGTAGCACAGCAAACAAATATCCCTCACTTGTCTGGACAGAAATTTTAATTAAATCATGTCATCAGATCTCTCATTAACATTATAGCCCATTCTATATTACAAACACAGGGATACACTGCATATTTTTCTACTTTTTTCTATATGTGTAAAAAGGTTTTGGAAAGTGGGGGTATAAAATGGGCATGGAATTATATGAGTGAGTTTAGGATCCAACCCTCATATACCATCGAGAAGAATATAGACAGATAAAGGAGAGACATGCAAAGGAAACAAAAGTGGGCAAATAAAAACTGAAAACTGCGCCTCCTACCTAAAGTTATGATCTTTAACCTTTATGTCTGTTAAAGATGGATATTTTAGGATAGTAAGAACATAAGAATGGCCACTGACTGGGTCAGACCAATGGTCTATCTAGCCTAATATTCTGTCTCTGACAGGGGCCAGTGTCAGATGCTTCTGGCAGTTGGAGGTTTTGGGACATCCAAACTATGGGGTTGCATCCCTGACCATCTTGACTAATAGCCATTGATGGAACTATCTTCCATAAATGTATCTAATTTTTTTAACCCAGTTATACTTTTGGCCTTCACAACATCCCACGGCAATGAGTACCACAGGTTTACCATGCATTGTATGAAGAAGTACCTCCTTTTGTTTCTTTTAAACCTGCTGCCTATTAATTTCATTGTGTGACCCCCTTGTTCTTGTGTTATGTGAAGGGGTAAATAACACTTCCTTATTCTCTTTCTCCACACCAGTCATGATTTTATAGACCTCCATCATACCCCCCTTAGTCATCTCTTTTCTAAATCCCAGTCTGTTTAATCTCTTTTCATATGGAAGCTGTTCCATCCCCCTAATCATTTTCATTGCCCTTCTCTTCAGCTTTTTCAATTCTAAAAATGGGACAACCTTTTCCCTAGTATTTGCCCAGGACCAAGTACACCACAAGCACTAAAAGCCAAAATTTCAAAGCTATTTAGGAACCTAAAGATGCATATAGTCAACGGGAGTTAAGCACCTAACTCACTTAGATGATTAATGGCAGAGACACATAACTCTTTATGGGGGGGGGCAAATTTAAAGGTGTGGGGGCACAGGACTGCCCCACGTGTCTCCTCTGGGCTGAGGAGCAGCAGCAGAGCCAGGACTACCAGGGCAGTGGCAAGTGGGTGTCTTGGGGAGCATCTCATGGCAGCCGCACTCCATGGGCCAGGGCCAGCTCCAGAGGGGGACAGGCAAGATGCATGAGGGGCACAGCTTGTAGCTGTGCCGCTCACCCTGGCTGGGGAGCGCCCAGGTGTGCAGACGTGGCCTGGCTCAGAGACCAAGGCAGGAAGGGCTGCTGGACAGCCAGCCAATGGCCCGGCGCCCACAGCACAAAGAGGCAGGGGCCAAAACAGCTCCCACCAGCTTACAATCCGCCAGCTCCTGGCAGGAGGCAGGCAACAGTTTTCAAACTGTGTAGCACACCCTGCTAAGGGGCACACCCCACAGTTTGAAAACCTCTGTGCTAAATGGAAGGCAGAAATCGGGGGGTAGGGGAGCACGTCACCCTGCATGCCACCCTTCATGCATTGCCTGTGACTAACGGAATTTACAAATGTGCCTGTCTGCATCTTTAGTCACCCAGATACCTTTGTTATCTGTCCCCAAGTAAACAGCAATAAAGAACATAGCCCCAACTCTGCAACTAACCTAGTGGGTGGCCTTGGGCAAGTCACTTCACTTCTCTGTGCCTCATTTTCCCCATCTGTAAAATGGGGATAATGATGCCAATCTCCTTTGTAAAGTGCTTTGAGAACTATGGATGAAATGTGCTATATGAATATATATTATTATTTCCCCCCTGCCATGTCCCTTTAAATGAGAGGATGCAGTGTCACTTCACACCACAGTGTAAATACTCATAATATACAGACACTGTGACTGGAGGACCCCTTCCTGTTTGGATCTACTTCAGCCACTGGTAATGAGACACCAACCTCACAAACTGGTCAAACAGATCTCAGAGACCTGCGCCTAGACATCCTCTCATCCGAGGAGCTGAACAAAAGATCTCCAAGGCACCTCTGCCTGGATTTAAGCAATAGCTGGCTCTCTGCACAGGAATTATTTTCACCCAGAAATTGGATACAGGAGTGCTCTGTAAGCAGAGATGTCAGTACACATGTTAATAGATAAGGTGCCAGTAGGTGGAGCTCAAGAATATGCAACGTTGTTCCAGTTTTTATAGGTCCAACAAACTTCTCGCTGGACACTGCAAATGGTTTTTGTATGCACCTCTTTACGGGACACTTGTAACAAAATTAAATTTAATTGGGCCCATTTTTTTTAATGCATCTGTATTTTTATTGTTTGGATGAAAGTCCACAAATGTGTTTTGTAGCACTTGGCCAGCTCTCATCTTAATCCTGATATCCTGGCCAAATTCTAACGTATCTGGCTAACTACCTATCTAAAACTCACCTGCAATCTCAGTTGGGTACAATGCTGTTCCCTTCCTCCTCTAAATTTTTCTATAGTGCTGCTATGCACTATACAACAGCTGCTGCATTTCAAAGTGTGTGCCTACAGTGATCTCTGTGCTATACTACTGTTGTTTATGTTTGTAAAGTACTTGGGGATTCTTCCAAATGGAAGGTGCTGTATAAATTGAAGTTATCACTTGGTCACAAGTTATTTGCTGCATTAGTGTAGGCAGGAGGTTGAAGAAATTAGGCGATGAACAAGTTGCCTAGTCTTTTGTCTAAAGTTAAGACAAATTATTTCAGAAACCAAAAATATAGCCTCCTTCTAGGATGAGACATTGATCCTTGATGCTACTTCATGCCACTTGAAAATCGAGCAAGGGGAAGATTAGCTAAAAATGGCTTGACATTTAGGGATTTCCTATTGGCACTAATAGGATCAGACCCTCCCTAGTGATATGACCATCTCGGTACTGTCATCATTACACAGCACATTGTGCACTGGATAATAATTTCTTCAGATTCTCTGTACTTCTGAAACCATAGAAATTCAGACCACCCTTCTACTATGGGAGTTGAAGTCACTTCATAACACTCCTCTATTTATGTTCCATTTGGGCCTCAGCCCCTTTAATCATCTACTATGTGTAGTTAATTTGCTATGGTTACGTTACTAGCTGAATAATAAAACACTCAGAGGGTTGTTTCACATTCTTTAGTTGCATGTTACGTGTTAACTGGAGGAGTATAAATATCTTCAATATATAATTAACTGTACAAAATATGAATGTTTCTAATTACAGTTTTAGCTACAATCTATTCTCATTTAATATTTCTAAACCCTACATATTCTCTCAGAGATGTGGTAAAATGTTGCCTGTCAGACGTCAGTAACAAAACCACAGCAGAAAGGACTAATGGAAGTATTTCACAGTATGAAGAAGGCTATGCTTCCCCACCTATCTCAGAAAGACATGCATTGCAGAAATTAAATATATATTGCTGACCTGATTTCATTTATATTTAAATGCTTCAAGTGGGGAACTGGATGGTTTAAGAAACTGGTAATGATCTATGGAGGCTTTTGTGCCTAGGTCCTCGATTCAAAATCCAACATAGGTGATGGTGATCAGAAGTCATTATTGTCAAACACAGGCATGAGAGTAGCTCAAGATCCCTGCAAACTATATTTTGAGCTCCTAAAACCTGGTTCAGGTTTGTGAACCTTTCTTCCTTTATATCCCCCCCCCCCATAGGTTGATTCATATTTTTTTAAAGGGGCCCAATTTTTGCCCCACAAGATTGTCTTCAATGGCAGTCACTTGGGTATTTCAGAGGAAGAACAGGATTTAGAGTTTTCTACTTAAAGAGAAGCCTGTCCTATGTATGAAAGACACACCACCTCCCCAAAGCTAGGCTTGCAGAATTGAGTAGCGCTCTCTCTCTCTCTCTGTGTTATATATATATTTCCATGAGAATTATTCTCTCCTCTCTCTCAGTATGTGTTTTTTCTTCTATTCATACCATGCTCTATGTATATTTGTTTTTCATTAGAATATTTTCTCCTCCTCATTGCATCTTTCTTCAGCTTCTCCTAAAGTGGAGCATGAACTCAAGATTGTTCAAATTCAAGCTGAACTTTCAAAGCCACATATTTGAATGTGCTCAAAATTGAGCAAAAAAAAAAAAGAGTTCACCCTTCCCTAATCTCATGGCTGTTCAGTGGCTTCTGTGAAATGAACTGGTGATCACAGTCCTGTTCCTACTGGGTAGATGCCAAAGACTGGCTGGGCTTTGAGACTGAAATGCCCTCACAACACACAAGATTGCTTCCTCTAGACCAGGTCTTAGGCACAAGTGGGAAAAGCTTGCAGTGCTCTATTCATGCTATAGCTCCTGTAGGGACAAGGCTGCAAGTCTGACAGCTTTCAGGAGAATGACATTTTGGTTTAAAAAAAGCCACAACTAAGTTTCCAAGCTAGGCTGTTGTCAAAATAACTGTGGTCATGGTAAAGTGTTATGTTAGCACATCCACTGTTTATTGTGGAATGGAAGAAATCTTGTGGTGTACTTGCAAATAACTCCGGCGTAATAAGAAGGGCCCTTTTACTTTCCAAATGCCTCTTAATGACAACTTCTTTCCTCAGGAAGGGGAAGGTTCCTATACCTATTTTTCCTTTACTGCCATATATCTTAAAAAGCCTCACATTTTGGTAACCCTCCCCTTACCCAGAGACGAAAATGTGGCTCCATCCTTCAGAGTTCATCAGAGATACTCCTGGCAGAGGGAGGCATGTTTTTGCCCTTTGGTTTTCTCCCTATGACTGTTTAAAAAGCTATTTGTAACTTTAGAGTTTAATTAGCACTGCACATAGAAAGAGAACAACAGAAGGCTGTGGTTTCACCACACAGAATCCATTTGCCAATTTGTTCATCATAGGGATTGTGCCGAGCGCACGTGAAGCCAATAAAACTGCTGGAAATATACACTCACTTGGCCTATAACGTATGTATATCATTCTTCCTGAACAGTAACTGAGAGCTGCTTCAGGGAAATAAAGACACTATGTAGGAAAACAAATCAAGTCTAAATTACTGCTAAAAAACTACTAGGATTCTGGGGGAACCTCAGGGTATCATGTTAGCTTGCAATTACAATCATGTCAAGTTAATCCGCTAAAACCATGAGCCAGACTCCTCAAAATGTTAAGAGATAATGTAAATTCATTTTGTTTCCGACGTGTACGTTCCTAATGCTACTAATTCTCCACCAAGTCTTACAGTTATTTTCTTCTGTCCCACATTCAGCTCAGATTTCTCTCATTAGCTGTTCAAAGGACAGATCTTTACTTTATTTTAATATTTACCCTATTAAATAAAAACCCACAATGACTTACACCTGGCAGCCTAATAAAGCAGAGACCAGAGGCATTGTAACTTTCTACACTAAAATATTTTATTCATATCCATCTAATGAGACTTAAATATCCAGTGAACTCTGCTAGCACTCAAATATGCATCTTCAGTAAGTGCATGTAACACCCATCAATGCACATATGGAAAGGAGAAGAGACCCCAAATGAAAGGATGACTTATTATTTGGGGATGGAGAAAGATTCATATAATGGACATGTGTTAGATTCATTTAGTCTCCCATATCAACAGGCTATGTATCTGAGAAAGTGACATTCAAACCTTTGACAGATAGAAAGTTAATTCATCATCAGATGGCTTTGCCTTTAACCTTTCATCACCATCAGTTGGATTTGCAGGGGGATACAAAATCATCATTACAAAACATCTGGACATCATGTTGTGCTATTTGCACATTATCACATTAGAACAGTGTTCTGCATTTCAGGAATCACATAGTTTTATTAAGCTAATCATCAAATCATGAGGTGAAGTAATAGCTATGAGAAAAGCAAGCTCTTAAGAAAGGAGGGAGACATGGAAAGAATGAAGGTTCTGCAAGTGATCCACACAAAGGACATTAAGGACTGGACTGCGATTCCAGTGAAGAAACAGGAGACTTGATCAATGGCCTAAGATAGAATACTGCTTTGAGGAACCTCATCACCAGATATGGAAACCCACTGCAAAAGCAATCCCCGTAAGGTGGCACTATGCCTTACCATTGACTTCAGTGGGTGCAGGATAAAGGCCTACAGATAAGACTTGATCCCCAAGGGGACTGCGAAAAAACTCTTTTGAAACCTGTGCTGGAGAAACTCCAGAATGGAGAGAATTTGAGGCTTCTTGTCAAAGATCAGCCAATCCTGGCATCAGAAGAGAACAACCTTGTAGGAAGCATAGGAAGTCATCCTTTTTCTGAGAGCAAAGGAGAACCTTGAGGACTTTGTCTGCAACCCCTGGCTTATCAGGATAGAGCATTCACAAGCAATACCTGGAACTTGAGAAAGTCAGGGCTGGAGTGAAGGACCAAGCCTTGAGACACTAGGATTTTCAATTCTTGGAGAAGGAAGCTCATCTACTTTGAGAGATGGAGAAGGTCCATGAATTAGAACCTTGCAGGTTTGAAGGTCCCAAAGTGCCATGGGACCTTCAAAAACCAAAGATGAACAGGATGTTGGTTTTTCATCTCACTCAAGAGATTGCACTTTATTGGCACAGTGCACCATGTGGGAGTATTGATTCAGAGGGACAAGTGCCCATTGCAAGGATATTGTCACAGGTTCCTGTGCTGTGTCAGTTTTCCTTTGAGGGTTCCCATCCAAATACTGACAAGACTTGATCTGATTTAGCTTATAAGGGTTAACAGGATCATAGCCCAAGGTGCTATAGCTAAAGAGTAACCTCAAAATGAGTCCTTACTGAACAGATGATGAAAATTGAGAATGAATCCCATACTTTTCATTACACCTCCATGATGACAGCTCTGTAACTGCATGTGAACTATTTAATAGATTGCCTGGAGGAAAAGAAAGCAGAACTTTATGACTGACACTTAGATATCCAAAATAAAGATATATAAATATTTTAAATATGAGATTAATTACCCAGTATTCTGCAGTGCCCTTTAGCTCACTGTTTGCTCAGATGAACTATGGCCCTATATAACCAAATTCTCACTAACTCGGTGGTCATCCTATCTGGTTTTTGACGTTCTTAGGAGGCAAACTAGAAGTGAAACCTTTACATTTAGAAATATAGTATGAATTGGATTTCTTTTTCTTGAGACTTTCAAAACCAAGGCCATGAATCATTTCCTAAGTAGTTTTAGATTTATGATTCTGAGTCCTTAATCTGGGCCAAAGATCCCTTTGGCATATTTTGTTTGCAAAGTTTGAGAACTTTTTGATGAGAGATAGGTTAAGCTGATCTAATTCGCTGATTCAAGATTTAGAAGGATAAGAGACAGTATCATGCACCACTGAGTTCCAAAATTAAGTATAGTGAGGCCAGTGCAGTAGTCATTAATCAACGTGGTCATTAATCGCCACGTTGGCACATTTATTTGACATTATCTTCTCTAACACACACGCATAGCAAATTTAAAACAAATAAAAAAAAACCAACAAAAACAAGACACACTGTTGCACACACTTCTGCCCTGGTGAGAAAATGAGAGAACAAACACCACATGAGAGATGCTAATCACATTGCCTAACACACTACTGGAAGGCATGCGGATACTATAGTGATAAGCCTTGGAATATGAACCTATATAGAACAGAATCTGAATTATGTTGCTTTTGTGAAAGATGTCCATCCTGATAAATTACTGTAGGCTTAAGGTTGGTAGCTAACCAAGTAAGGTAAAAGTACTCCATCCTATCTGTCTCCTACTCATTCTCATGCACATATATGATATGGGAAAGTTAAAATGATTGCTTGTTTTCACGTAAGGCATGAAGTATGGAAAAGTTTATGTTTTAGAGAGCTGGTAGTTGGAACCTATATCAAGTTCCATTTCTCTGTTTCGGTTTACACTGCATTTTAGGATCATGAAACTCAATGTTGTAAATTGTGGGGTTTGGATCTTACTTTCCTGGGCTGCCACTGACTGAATCACATTGTGCTTTCTTGAGCACAAAGTATTAACCCACCCAAATGCATTTGATGACAATAAACGGTGGAAAAGTAATCTCTTAAGATCATTAGCTACTTCTGAATCATTTATTCACAGCAGTACCAAATGTCTGTCTAATTAATTGTTGAACATAAGCCTTCACCATCACACTCTCTGCTACCACTGAGACAGAGGCTCTGCGTCACCCACATCCTAAAATGCTTAAGGGAGACAAAGCCTGCTTTTCCCTCCTTGCTGTTATCACCACTCAAACAAGGCTTTTCCCATCAGTCTTAGTCCTCTAGCCTCATGATGCTGAGGCCATGCTGGAAGAAAGGAGGTAAAGGCCCCCTCCCCCAATCCTCCTTGTCACATGATATATACATATTTGGGGTCTTTATTCATCACAGTACAAACCTGTGTGGGAGCTTTAGTAATAAACATGTCAATTGTTTACCTTTGCTCATTTTAATTCTATGTGCTTTATATTTTAGTGATTTAAACGGAATGTCTCTGCCTCCCTTTTGTTCAGTGATGTCCCTTTTTAAAGAAAGGATCCAAAGGAAAAGAAGTTTAGGACAACTGGAAAATGTGTATCAGTGATATGAGGGTATCTCCCACCAGTGGAGTGGGCATGGATGCAGATGTGATCACAGCAATTTGTTAGTGCTTATGCATATGTTTGTATTGCCCCACCCTCTTTCCCCTTTTGATACTCTCTTTTTTAAAGAGACATCCGTGAATAAAGAGGGAGGCAAGTAGACTGTCTCTGTATTGGCCTTCCAACAAAGGGAGTTATCACGCCGCTTCCCCAATGACTGTAAGTGGGAATTTCAAAAGTGCTCGATGACGGCCTACCTCTGCTCCCGCTGAATTCAGGGTAGAACTGCCACTGAATTCTGTGGGAGCAGAGTTAGTCCAGCACTAAATGCTTTTGAAAATCCCTCCCAAATTAGTAGTAATTGTTGCTCCCATTATTCCAAAGAGGACTCTGGACATGGGTGGGAGAGTTTCCTTGATGTCTCAGTCCTATGCATTCTCCCTCCACTCACAGCCATTGAAATGGAAGCTACAGACAGAAAGGACCTGTTCCCAACAGTCTGCTATAGGAGTTCGATCAGACATTTCTTAGAGAAACTACTTTGAGTACCAGTCAAGGGTCAACAGTTTTCAACTTGGATGTAGTTTCTCCCAAAGTAGTTAATTTGGAAAGGATAAAGTTAGTGGGGGGAAGAAGGGAAACAAAATTAAGGAATTTGTGGATACGATTCTTGATTTACAAACCAGGACAAAAGCACCAAAACTCTGAGTCCCATTCTGCACCCTTTACTCCATCAAAATCATCATAGAAGCACATGGGAGAACTTGGTCTTTCAACTGGCATTTTAATAAAGGACAACACTTGACTGAATTACATAGAAACGGGGGAAGTAATGGAGAATTTCATAAAATCTTCAATATTAGGCTCTTTCACTGAGGCATTAGCAGGGGTTGAACTTTTTGTTCTCTGTTAAATTCTATTGCTAAATTTAAGCCTCCTATTCATCTTTCAAATTCCTCTCAGGTTTTTCCTTAAATGCTTCTCCATCTGATTCTTCTGTGTGTACAAGAATTGTAACCATTATCTTAGCGTCATTGTGGGAGAGAGTGTGAATTGTCAATTATCTAGAAGGGAAAAAGGAAACATTCATTTTCAGAAGAAGAAGGTTTTTATATTTCCAGACATTAGCAAAACTAACCAGTATGAAGGAAGACACTTTTCATCCAGAATTTCTGTCTTTTGGTTAGGATCTATCTGTATTATTCCTTGCCAAAGTTATGCTAATCAAAGCTAAAAAGAAAACATCTTTTTGGACTGTGATGATGTTATAGCCTTTTTATCAGCTCAAATGGTCAATAAGGATGAATTGCTAAGTAAACAAGGTGGTGTTGGTTCTGATAATGATTTACTGACTAGTTCTATATGGGCCAACAATGATGGCTTAAAATATTGTATGCCACATATGGCAGTAGCTAGTACTCTGTTTTTGAAAGTGTACTTTTATGCCAATATGCATAAAGGAATATTTTCTTAGAGTTGACTAGAGGTTTTTTTCCCCCCCCTCCTTTTTTAATTCCAAGGTATTAGTAGCAGTTGTAATTATGTATTTTCTTTTTCTTAATAGTTAATAATGCTGTAAGTTACACTTGTCATTTCTATTGACTGAAATTTATACTGTTGTATTTTAATTTAAATGGTAACATTGTGGGTGAAATTCCCCCTTCCCACCATTGCAGAAAGCCAGCACAAGTCCCATTCAGCACTTACATCCCTGTTAAGCTCTTAAAAGAAGACTTGTGCTGGCTTTCTCACTTTCATCCCCTGAGAATTACAGGATTCTTTGGAAAAGTCTCCCACTCTGTTGCTCTTCCTGCTCACTTTGACTGAATCCTGGCCCCAATGACATTAATGGCAAAACTCCCATTGAGTTCAATGGGGCCAAGATATTACCTTTATATTTTCCCACATCCCGATAATCATCAAGATCACTGTGCTTATGAACACTTCTTCTATATGTAATATGGGCAATCAACAACTACTTCTTCCCCTTTTACCAGCTAGCTGGGGTCCGGTTGCTGGATCAGTCTTTTCAAGGCTTTCTGGACCAACACTCTCCTTATCCACTCCAGTCTCCTGTACACAGTCTCTACACAATTTGACTGTCTTCTCATTCTCCACATGCAAACTCTAATCTCAAATGCCTAACAGCATTCCCTGCATCCATCCTTTGTACATGCCCATGCCATCTCAGCCTCCTCTCTTGTAGCTTGTCTCTAATACTGCAGACCCCTCCTGATGACATCATTCTGCATGTGGTCCAGCAGTGTCACTCCTCTCAACATCACAATTCAATGGCTTCAAGTTCTGGTCTACTTGGATTGGGGAGGCATCAGCTGGAGTATTGTGTCCAATTTTTGGGTGCCACACTTTAAGAAAGATGTAGACAAACTGGAGAAAGTCCAGAGGAGAGTAACAAAGATGCTAAGAGGGTTAGAAAACATGACCTATGAGGAAAGGCTGAAAGAACTGGTCATGTTTAGTCCTGAGAAGAGAAGACCAAAGGGGAACCTGATAACAGTCTTCAAATATATTAAGGGCTGTTATAAAGAGGGCTGTGATCAATTGTTCTTCAGGTCTATTGAGGGTAGGAAAGACATAATCAACGTAATCAGCAGAAAGTTAGGTATTAGGAAAAAAACTAACTACAAAAGATATTTAAGGGTGGGAATAGGTACCAAGGGAGGTTGTGGCATCCCTGTCACTGGAGGATTTCAAGGCACTTGGTCCTGTCTCAGCACGGGGGATGGACTAGATGTCGTCTCAAGGCCCTACTTTTCTATCAGTTTATAAGTGTGTGTCTCAGATATCAAATCACCTGGTATATAAATGATTTCAGATGCAAAAATCATTTAATCATTAATCTTATAAATGAGATAGTGTTTCCTCAAGTCTTATTTAAACATACTGAGCAATGGGGCTTTCAGACACATCATGCCATTTCTCTCAGCACCTGCAGTGAAGCACGCTGGGAACTGGCACACAAGATTCTGAAGACGACCAATTGGGAGCAGCTCAGTGTGGGGTAACAACATAAAAAAGATTGGGAAAGCCTTAAACTAAAGTCATCGTAACTTCTAAAAACAAATGTCCTCCCTAGCCCTTTAACATTTCAGTTCAGTGAGGGCTGTGTGGTGACGTGTTAAGCAAAATGGACCTGATGCTAACTTGATATAAGCAGATGTGTGAACAGGTGGAGCATTCCCCCTCAGCTCAGATAAAATCCACATATGCTGTATAAGGCCACACTTCCCCTTATTGGGGGTTGGCCTAACTGGTATCTCAAACAACAACAGACCATAAACCTCAGCCCAAACTTTCTTCACAAGCCTGGCGTTTCCTGACAAGACCTCCCTGTCTGTCCCCAGTTCTCTTTGATAAGTGGGTCACGCCCACCGGCATATCCTGGTGGAGAAGCTGCCGTGAAGTAGCAGAATTTACTGGGAAGCTCTAGGCAGGGTTCTACCTCTTGTTAGCAGGGAGCACCAACAGCAAAACCTTGAGACCTATGCAGGGTCTTAGATCATGCTACCCTGTTACATACATTTTCCTACCTACCCACCCCACAGCAATGTGGGTTTACTACGTTCTCCTCCTCTGCACAACTCACTAAAGTCACAACAAACATTATGACCAGGATGCTTGTGGCAATTCCTTTTCTGTGGCTAGGGGCATGTCCCACCGCCACTTGAAATTCTGTGGTGCTCAGGAGGGATTAGAAGTAGTGCTACTCTTTCCCTTCAAAAACCCTCCAGGATAATAAGCAGGACAGCTTTATCCAGAGCTGACCCACTCACCCCCTTACTCATAAGGGGTTACAGCTGAAGGCTGTATCCATTCAAATGGATGATTTGTAGTACCTCAGGTCTATCAAAGCCCTCCCACAAGAGGGGTATGTTCATTAATATATTGTATTTATTGTGCATCGTGGGATTCAATAGTCAAACAGAGAAACCCAGGAGATTTTAACAAGCATTTTTACTAGGTGGAAAAAACTAATGAACTTGCTTTTTGTTTGTTTCGATCTATTCCAATTTCTTCCATTCAGCTCAGCCAAAACATATGTAGACTGGGAATTAAAAGACCATGTTCACATTATCTCCCCTCTGAAGACTTATTTTCAGGAGGTCAAAATCCAGCGATGCACTGCCAGTGGAAATTAGAAACATCTATTCAAATGTCCTTTATGAGCACAGACCAACTGTTGAAGTTCCATAATATAGCACGAATCAGCAAGGATGTGGAATAAAACAGCTGTGCCTTCGGTTATTTTACTCAGTTAGCATTGTTATAGGCTCTAGCACAGACAAAACTCAAGCATGGGCATCATTTAAGCGTTTTCTGTTGAACTGCTTATTCAGTACCTTCCCCCTCCTTTTAAACTGTGCTGTGACTGGGGGCGGGAAATGGAAGGGATTTTGCTGTTTTCTCTCTGTCATACATGCAGCTTCCCCTCCTCATTTCAAAGACAAGACATTGTAATTTTGTTTTCCTGGAAGGGAAAATATACTGTGTTGCAACATCAGTTCCATTTCTGTACATTTCTAAGCTATCATAGCAGGAGCTGGTTTTGATCCCAGAGGCACGGCTCCGTCCCAAAGTTGAAATTGGTTAATAATAGTTTCAAAAATGCAAAATTCCACTAACATCTAAAAAATGCTACTGACATCCACGCAAACCAAAAATGAATGATCCAAAAAAATCCAATAATGGACAATTTATACTTGAGAAAGATTTCTGAAGAGTCTCTTTGTAAATACACTAATCATTCCTGGTGATAAAAAGAGCCATCTCAGATAAAGCACTGGAAAGGCTGTTCAGGCAATGGCCCTGCATGCTAATGAGCTGGAACTCTTCAATTGCTGTGTAGTGAGGACAGTGCTGAACCTCAGAACTAAACACTAACTGACTCCTCTCCATCAGTGCTGACAAATATTTCAGCCTTAAGACCTGATTAAATTCTAATTGCTGCCTGGCAGTTGAATGCTTTACGTGGCATCTTGAAATGAAAATGAGGATGCTTAACCAACCAAGAAACTCACTAGCCTGGCAATGACCTATTTGGAGAGTCTGATGGACATTTAGTGATAGTTCAGCTGTTTTCTTGCTGAAGTATTTGTAAATGAGTCTCATCTGAGAAAAAATATTCTGTAATGGAAAGGAGGTTGCTCTGATCGTAAAAAAAAATAAATAAAAATAAACAGTTTCCACAAGGGCAGAGAGTATTTTCATTTAGCTAATTTTCTGCAAGGAGAATATTTTGACATATGTTGCACTCAACAATAGTAATCTTGATCATTAATGAGTATGGTTTACAGAAGATCCATTAATCTGCCCCCTTGTATGAATGTATATTCAGTAAAAATACCATTGCAGGTGTGGACTCATATAACATGATAAACACAAAAGTTAATGGGCCACTTAAAAGTACAGCTGGTTGAATTACCTGCTGCAAATAATTCATCTGAAAAATTCAGTCCATTTTTCTCTTCATAAATCATTTATGAATCCATCCTGATTTTATAAGTATGTTCATTACGCATAAACACTGGCCAAATAGTTTATACAAACAAATTTCAGCTTGTGGGTTGCTCATGAACTGCTCCCTTCATTTATTCACTATTCCAAGTGTCTGACTGGCCACCTAAGTCACACGGTATTGTTTCTGCTCGCCTGTTGGATGACAGCAGGATAATGAACAGCAAGTAAGGAACAGAGAATCATCAATAGTGAACAGGAAATACCCTTGTTCATGCTTAAATACATTTACTGATATGTGAATATGGATATTTGTAGGAGAAACAGCAATTACCTCAACATCTGAAGATGCAATTCTAAGGCAGACAGGCCAAGCCACAGGTAGGCATTATTTTGACATTATGATATAGGATATGATTTATTTTTAAATTGCAAGTCACTATACATCACCAGCAGGTGCATAACGTGCCAATAACAATAAATTAACTAGTGCAACTCATTTTCATCCCCATTTTCATCTTTTGGTCCCGTATACCGGTGGATGTTCAGTACTATACTCTCGGCTCACCCCATTCCTTACTTGCATGCAGCACCACAATGATGTTAATGAAGGTCTGGATTAGCTGTTGGTTTGTTATCATATTGTCTTCCTACCATGGATACAGCTGCAGCAAACTATAAGGGATAGTGGCTGTTATACAGGTTTGTTTTTAATTTCACAGAAAGAAACTGGAAACATTGTTTATTGTTGGTTTTTGGTTTTTTTTCCTTCTCTCCCCCTCCCCCCCCCCACTACAATGGATAATATGTCTAGAGGGCATTCCTCTCCAGATTCTAACAACTTTAACTTAAGCCAAATGTGGGGCCCAAACAAGTTCATACTGTTCTTTGTTTCCCAAAGATATTATGCTGAAAACCAGCAGTGACACTACCAGGTATTTCAAAAGCATGTGCAAAACTTAAACTAAAAAAGCAGCAGCAAAGCAGACGAAGATGAATTCAAGCCCTGTGTCAAGGAAATACTGTTCAGTGGCCTAACAAAGTGGATAAAATAGGGTTGTTGTTCACTATCTATCAGTTGGAAGGCTATATTGAAGGACAATTCCAAATACCATATGCTGCACTGAAATACCAACGGCAAATCTCACAGTTTTATCTTGAGTCTCATTGTATTTGGTGTTTTTCTTAAAGCACCAAGTGCTGAAATCAGATTATTAATTGTAATAATTATTAATAATGAAATAATTTTTCCTCATGGTTTGCTACCTTCTTTTCTTTTCTGTATTCTATTTTCCCAGCCTCTGGTATTCCTTTACCTCCTTTTTTTCCTCAGAGGGGCACCTCCTGATTCCAAGTGCAAAATGTTTAAAACAATGAATACAAAAAACGCCCTACTTATGATTAATATTTTTAAAGTGTCCTATTGCTGCTGTTCTACAACATATATTGCAGTATCAATATATAGGATATATATATAGTATAGGAAAATGGGGAACCTAAGATAGTACTTGCTGAAAAACACAAATAGATAAATGTATTTATCAAAGAAAATGGCTGGAGGATTGAAGAACAAACACCTTCTTATATACACACACAAACAATTTGGCATTTTTTTGTCTGAGGTTTTATGATAGCAAAACTATCAGAAGGTCTAGTTTGTTAATGAACTTTTTACTTTCCTTTAACTTAAGCAATTATTTTCATAAGTAAGCGTTTTCTGGAAGATAAAGCATACGGTAACTGGTAAAGAATGCCATAAACTCAGAGGCCTCATCATAAAAAAAAACCTCGTTAGTAAACACCCATGTAACTTGCCCTTTCTCTCTGACTTCTTTACTAGACTGATGACTAAAAGCATTACTGGGACAAATTCAGAGGTGATATATAAAGGCAGTGTATATTAGACATCAGAAAGTGAGTTTAACAGACTCTAGGTAGGCATAACCTACATGCCAAAGAGTCAGATGTAAAGGATATAGCAATAAAATCCACTGACAAGTGGGTGTGAGATGGTTTAAGTTAAAGTACTGAGTTCAGTCAATAGAGTTAAACCATGAATATTTCTGGCCTAATGAGTCTGAACTAGAAGAGTTCTCTAATTATCCTGCTCTGCAGTAATATTTAATAAACTCCAATAAATGGTGCCCTGTGAAAGTATTTTTTGACCCAAATCTGGCTGTAGGATAGGATTGCTAGGATTTAATATGCACAGCGGTTGACTATTTTGTAAATATGTGTTATCAAAAGTAGTTTTTCATAGTTAGACAGAGAGGTTCTGGAGGGCTTTGTCATCTTTAGGGAGAGCACTGAAAAAATAGGTCAGATTCCACAAATATAATCCAGACTGACTATTCAAGAGGACAAAAGTATGGAGGGAAATCACCTGTTCCAGAGGTAGAAAAAATGGCTATGCTGTCAGTGCCAAAAAAGCCTTTGCAGAGACTGTAGAGGGTAAGTCTCATTTAACTGTAGAGAATGGAATCTGCCTTCTGTAGCTATTCTAATCAATATAAAGCTTATGTAACAAAATGTGCACTATTCTCATTAGTGCACTAATTTCAAGGAGTACTTTTACACTAAACCCCCCTGACCACTTCTGTCTAGAGAGTGACTTAATTTGTACTAGGCAGTCTTGCTTTACAGTCAGAATGAGAAAATGGAAATAAAAGTAAGCTTCTGTGACCTAAAACATGACACAAAACATTACAGTTTAAATGTTGCAGAGTCTAGATCTAAAAGCTAACATAAAATGGAGAGAAATGGATGGCTGAAGGGGTTGGAATTCATCTCTCTTACCATGCATATCACCAATTCAAATTCAGACCAGTTCAATAACAATCAAAGTGTTACAATCCACGTTGTTCAGTGGCATGTTTGAAATGAGTTTGGTGGATTTCATTCCTGTTCCTACTGGATGTTCCAACACAACCACAATAACAAAATTTCAGAGAGACCATATTACCCGCTAACCACTAGAGGTGTTTCCATCTGGCCAACAATAAGACATATTGATGGGGCAATGTGGTGAAATTTGAACTTCTGCTGTTTATGGTGTACCTGCACTGTAGACAGGGTTGTCAATTCAAGATGATCCACCAACACTAAATTCACATTCACACAAAATTGGACAGTTTTAGTGCCTATTTCCCAAACTAGAGGATATTGTATACCTAGTAACCCTCTGACTTTATGTAACATGATCATAAGACAAACCTTTCAAGCAATAAGCACACACTTACTCTTTCAAAGACTATACTAATAATTCTCGACATTTCATTTCATGTCATGTTGTTCCTACCTTTGCCACTCCCTTTTGCCCAGTTAGTTATTCCTTCTGAAGCCACGCTCTCAACCAATTAATGAGTATTTAACTCTGTCCCCACCAGTTGTTCACTACATCATATTCCTCTATCCCAACGCATGTTGGAAGAAAATTACTAGAAATGAAATTTGACAAAGCCAGAGCAGTAGCTACAAAAACTACAAAAGAAAAAAGAAAAAAATTATAAATGGACAACAACAAAAGCAAACCAAAAATCTCTTTATTTTTTTCTTATTGTAGAATAGCTGCATAATGTCCCTAGTGCTGAAGCATATTTGTAATCAGCAGCTTTTGCTAGGTTACAGAGTGGGTTAGTTTATGAGATTCTCATTTCTGGAGACCTGGAGTTGAAATTATGACTCAGGTCACACAAATGAAAATGAGTTTGCTGATCTCCATGCTAATGACCATTTGTATATATCAAAAACACCATTCAGCTGACAGAAATGGTAATCTCTGGTCAAAAGAAAATCAGCATTGGGACAGCAAGCCTGCAGGTCAAATCTGAGTGATACTGTGGAATAGAGAGAGGAAATCTTGCACAGCATCTGCCTACACTTTACAGAATTTTACAAGTGCCCTTTCATGAGCACTAAATTCACTCAGAAATATATAAAATGAAGTTGTACAGGGGCACATGAGGTAGGGAAGCTTCATTACTACTTAAGAAGGAAACTACATAAACAAAACACTAAATTTAACTGACAGCTTAAGTTCTACTAAATAACCCAGTCCTGCAAAGCTTTATTCATGGTGAGTAGTACCACTGAAATCAGACATTATTTTAAAGTAACTGCCAATGTGAATCAAAGAATCATAGGACTGGAAGGGACCTCGAGAGGTCATCTAATCCAGTCTCCTGCATTCATAATAGGACTAAGTATTATCTAGACCATCCCTGACAAGTGTTTGTATAATCTGCTCTTAAAAATCTCCAGTGATGGAGATTCCACAACCTCCCTAGGCAATTTATTCCAGTGCTTAACTACCCTGACAGTTAAGAAGTTTTTCCTACTGTCCAAACTAAACCGCTCTTGCTGCAATTTAAGTCCATTGCTTTTTGTCCTGTCCTCAGAGGTGAAGGAGAACAATTTTTCTCCCTCCGTGTAACAACTTTTTATCTACTTGAAAACTGTTATGTCCCTTCTCAGTCTTCTCTTCTCCAGACTGGACAAACCCAATGTTTTCAAATCTTCTCCCATAGGTCAGGTTTTCTAGACCTTTAATCATTTTTGTGTGTATGTCCTGCATGTAAAAGTGTGCATGTATGTAGGAAGTCTGTAAGTGCACGGTAAGTGTGGCTACACGGGTATGCAAAGCCAGTGTGAGAAAATGTGTTGTGAGAATATATATGCATCTGCATGTTAGAAATGCACTACCAGAATCTGTAATGTTACCAGAAATAGATCTGGATCCTTGCAATGCCAAACATTACATGAGCAAGAAAAAGTATTTCCCAATGGGGGAATTTTGTAAGAGTTTCAAAATGTATTAATTTAAACAACGAACTAACGGAACATTCCATGGGGGGAGGGAGGATACTAATAATAAATAATAAAATTAAAAAACTCATTTGGATAAAGGAAATTTTGGCTCTGTTCCCAGCTCTGCCACAAACGGTGTGTGAGACTTTTAGAAAGTCACTGTCTCTTTCCATGCCTCAGCTTCCCATCTATAAAATGGGGGTGACAATAGAAGAACAGAGGGGCATTGTGATGATTAATTCATTAATAGATAGGAGGTGATTAATTTGGTAAGGAGCACCACATAAAGCTTTTAAACAAATCTGTCCAGCTGCAATACCAAGGCACTACAACACAGAGAAGGCTTTAAAAATAGCCAAATACCTCTTTATAATGGCCACAAAACAGATTAGTATTTTTCTAGCTTTTAGAGCAGGTAGTTGCATAATGCAGTGTAAATAAAATGGAGGAACTCTTAGGGGGACTGCAATTTCACTGGTCCTTAGGATAATTATAAAAACAATTTGTGACTAACAGGGCTGAATTTCATTTGCTATTATTTGACATTTGTGAATATTCAAACAAATATTGGATATTCATGCAACTGTTTGTGAATCCAGCATAATGCTTTCTATCTAGATACCTTCATGATTCCCATCACCACAGCATCTCACTGCAGCTTGAAAATTCATATCAAAGTGTGGTATTCACAATTTGCTACTTAAAATGTTTTAGTCCTCTAATATGAAAGCCTAAACCATACTATGTGAGTGAGGTAATGAATCACACACGACAAAAAGTGAATAACAAAAAAACAAAGCCGATAGTTCATGAAAATCAGTCTAAAAATTGTTTGCTCAAACAGTTCAATAACTACTTACTCATTGAAAGAAATTCAGGGTTGCTTCCTGAACAACTTGTTGATCAAAAAAAGGCAAAATTTGTATTTCACAGATTTACATCCTCATAAAATTACAGAATATCTGAAACATAGTAGCTAATTTTTATGTGCGTAATTTTGTGCCACTTTAGCATCAAAGACAATAAAAACAATAAGAAGTGACATTAAATTTTATAAGCCGCTGGAGAACTCTGTCCATGTTGGAAAAGGATAAAACTAACATTCCCCACCCTGCAAAGAAAACGTGCTGTTACACATTGTCAGCATCCACAAAGGATTGATGTCCATTTCATTTACAGTAGGCTGTTTGCTGAAGCTATGCTGTATACCCACTGTATTGTAAATAATGTCTTCATCTAGCAAATAAAGCAATCCATAATTTCCATGATAAATGCCAGAAAAAAGTGAAAGATATATATTCAGAAAAGCACTCTGCCAATAATAATGCATTGTCATCCAGAAGCAGCACCCTGAGCCTCTGGGAAGAGAAAGCGCCTCCCAGGTCAGCCAGGATAGAATGGTTTGCCAGCTCTAAACCTTACATTCTAAAGACAATCCCAAATTTTCCGACTCCCATCCCCTAATCATCATTTATTATTATTAGTATTATTGCCATTTTACTACCTGCCCTGAAAAACACATGAGCAGTTTTGAGTTGCTGGGTTTTTGAAGACAGCTCTCCATGTTTATTGCTTCACCTTATCCTCTCCCTTCAACTCTGAAATGTGCAGAGAGATCTGCGGCTCAGTATTATTAGTCAATCTGGACTATGCTTTAGTTGCTGGCTATGTCTACATGGCCCCACAGTTTGGACTACCCAGTTGTGCATTGCAACATGCACTACTGTCCTGTGCTGTAACTCACCCTTGTGGATGCCATTGACACAAACTAAAATGTACCTAATTTGTGTGAACTAGTCCTGTTTGAAAGAGAATTATGTTAACATGAACTGGGGAATTTTTAGTTCGCACCAGCCTCATCCACAAAGGGGAATTACAGCACAGTAGGTTAGTGTGCACTGCAGTTCATACCCCTGTAGTCCGAACTGCAGGGCCATGTAGATAAACCTCTAATCTGTCCCAGTGCAGAGACCAAGAGACCAATACCAGCTAATGCATAAAGTTACTCTGATATGTTCCAAAGGACGTGGCATCTAGACATGGGCTGCGGGGAGAATTTTTGCAATGTAGGCCCTATCTGGTTAGTGGAAGGTATGGGAAAGGCACAAAATAGGAGGAACCCACAGAATCTTTCCACCCCTCCAAAAATGAGATAATCTACTGCCACAGTCTTATGCCAAGGGTAATTTTAAACTATGGAGAATAGTGTGATTCTGCATCCATATAATAATGCTACTTAGCATTCATATAGCACTTTTCATCTGTTCAGCTCAAAGCACTTTTCAAAAGATGGGGATCATTATCCCAATTTTACATATGGGGAAATTGAGAAACAGAGAATTTAAGCCAAAATTTTGTTATGTGCCAGCTGATTTTGGCTGCCTCAATTTTTGAGAGTCCAACTTGAAACATCAATAGGATCTGATTTTCAGAGGCACTGAGCATCCACAATTGCAACTAAATGAACTGGGAGCTACAAGAGCTCAGCACCTATGAAAATCATACCACAGGTGTCTCAGGCTGAGCACCCAAAATCGGAGGTACCCAAAATTAGTAGGTGCTTTTGAGGGAAATAAAAAAAAAACATCAACCTATGTGACTTTCTTGAGGTCACACAGCAAGTCAATGACCGAGCTAGGAATAGAACACAGGTCTCCTGTCTCTGCAGAGTCCCATCAACTGGGCCATGCCATCTCCATTAGGCAGATGGCAGATGTAAGGGAATATTTCTTTTCTCTCAGCCATATTCAAAAGCAAGCTCTAAAATGGAAGACACAATTCACCCCTCTCCATGCTTATTCCATACCTTGTGCTAACAGATAAGATTCTCGTCTGCAGATTTCCACCCACAGACATATGCATGTATGGTAAGTACACTGCCACCAAATAAAGAGCGGGGGAAGGCAACTTGTACAGAAAGTTAATGAAGTGAGTTTACTAATCCTCTCTTAGATTAGAGGCTCCCAAATTTCTTAGGGCTTTGGGAAAAGAGTTGTAATCATTATATAGAACACTGGGTCCAAAGCAAATTTGAAATCACATCCCCATTATAAGAACTAGTAATGCCCCATCTACAGTGGGCATCTGTTCCAGTATGTAATTCACTACAGAACAGGCTGCCTCTTGAGATCAATCGCATAAACCAGAAGCAGCTGCTCTTGCTCCTCCTGCCCCTCTCTCTCCAATTCGTTGGAGCCATGTCACTAAATTTCAAACTATACATTTGTTTTATTACTTTATGTTTCAATGGCGCTAACGGGTGAGTTGGTGGCAAGGCTTAAGCTGTAACCTGTAATAGTGAGAGGATAGCCCTGAAGCCTTCCGATTGCAGAGTTGTTTAATAAAATCAATTTGCCTGCTTAAAATGGAAAATCAAGACAAGATGTTTCGATTTTTTAATAAAGTAGGCTGGCATAAATGAAAGGAGCTGATTTGTATGCTGATTGGCCTGGTGTGGAGCCAAACTGCAGATAGTTTGGCCTGAAGCCACTCTGAGTTGTTTCACTCCTACTCTTCCCCCAGTCCCTAGACTGCAAAATGAAAGAACAGCAGTGAAGAAAAGGAAGTGGGAAGAGAAGCAGAAGCAGGGTCACGTGGCATAGTAACCATCCAGCCACAGTAGTCAAAACAGGCTAAGCATAAACTACATCTTAAAGGTACGGTAGCACCCGTGGTATCTAATAGTATTAGTACTTTTATGTCTTATTTCTTTTGCACTGGGAACTGATTCGCATTTCTGTCTGGAACCCTTCTGTCAGGTGGTTATCAGCAGCAAAAAGGGCAGGGTTCAATATATCTACATGTCTGCAACGCACCAAACGAACAACAGATGAACCCTGCAAAGCACCATGAATTCCTCACAGGCCTTGCAGACCAATGACCAGACTGACCAACCAAAAGTCAATTGTGTGAGTCACAACTCTAACTCCTGTTTGCCCCCAGTATAAGGGGTATCCCACAGAATTAATCTTTTAGGGCTCAACTGGAGCTTTAAACAAAGCCTTAGCATCCTGGAGCTCAACCACGCAGAAAGTTACAGTGCTGTTACACTCCTTCACGAGGCTCACTCCCCTGTGTGGCCAACCCACTCTACTGACCAATGTTGAAAGGGAACAAGGGCTGGGTCCATAGCGCTGCCTCCTTCTTGCTTTGGGGTGACTTGTGCACCAAGGCCCAGCACTGCAGAAGGTGCACAAAGAGGAGAGGATTCTTTTTTTACTCATGCAGGAATCAGCAACAATCTGATTCTCAATTAAATGCTCACAAACAAACTTGCACTTTGCATGTCTACATGTACTGAAATTGCTTGTCTGTTGTGGTCATTCCTATGGGATTTTTAAAAAACAAACAAACAAACTTCAAACCACAAATAAAAAAACAACAACGACAAATCCCTGTGGTTTGTTAACCTGAATCATGTCAATATCACACATTTTCCCCCTTCAGAGAAATGAACCATCAAACCCTGGAACTGCGGGGCGGGGGCGGGAATCAAATCTTCACAAGCTACTGAGTGAAAGCCAAACAGAGCTCTCCTTGACGCATACAGCATTCCCACTGAGTTACATAGTAGTTAGATGTGCATGTCTTCCAGGCAGAATTTAACCCTAATATTTTATAGCAGCAAATCTGATGGCTAGAATCATTAGAGGTGTAAAAGATCAATGAGATCAATCATTCCTTCTTGAAAGTGCAGGATATAGTCTATATAGTTATCTAGAGCTCGAATTACTTGTATACTTTTTTCAGCACCTTTGTTCCAAAGGATTCCATAGAGTTTTACAAACAAACACAGAGATCACTTCAGGCTCAATGAAGAGCAACCGACTCTGAGGTGAATCAGAGCACAGCATCACAAGTTTAGAACAGAAAATGATAGAGGATGCTGAATGCAGTTGGAACAGCAGAAGGAATTTTCAGGTAAGCAGAATATGAGTTCCCAAACAATGGTAAAAGCCATTACCCAAAGTGAAACAAGGATTGTTAATGACCACAGATGGCTAGGACCTCAGTTTAGATTATCCAAAAGATAGCACTTGTACAATCACACGCCTCAGAAAACTATACTGAGAACACAGATTTAGTTCAGTACTGGCTGAGACAGAAGAGCACCACTACTGAATTACTGAGGCCACTTTGTGTAGCACCTTGTGTTCCTCGGAGGACTCGCAACCAGCTAGTGATTAATCCTGACCCTGTTTACCATATAAGAGAAGAGGTGTTGCTGCAAATACAGTTTAAAATAAATCACATCTTTTGTCTTATGTTTCCTAAGAATTACTTAAAATTTGCCAAGTAATTACCATAAATATTTACTCATGTTAATTAGTGAACCAAAGTATTAACAATATTTACAAGGAAAAATGACATCCATAAATATAAAACTAAATATATTGCCAAGTACAGGAAATGTAGTAGCAGCAAATTACTAAGAATCGCTATAAGTAATTCTCAAGCACTAACTGCTACTACAAATTTCTTGTAAAAAGGACAAATTGTTGTGCTACGACTAATAATTTCAATAACTAACTGCATGCAGTTGCAATCTGCGTAGGAGGAAGGATCAGAGAAATATCACTGTGACTCATTTACACAACTGAAAGCTGGGCAAGTAAGCACCTTTAAGATGCAACACAGGAATAAATAATGCTGTGTCTGAAATTAACTTATACAGGGTCTGATTCTGAATGATTGAAATCAGTGGGCATTTTACCATTGACTCCATGGAAGCAGGATCAAACCAATGATGGAAAAGTATCTTACTGTTACTACAACACCTAAATTGATCAATATGCTATAGCAGTGTTTCTCAACAGCTGGCACCGGTCCCTGAGATCTCCCTGACACAGTTTAGGAAGGCAACAAGCTGGTCCCGGGTACCAAAAAGGTTGAGAAACACTGTGGCATAGCAACAGCTTTTGCTCTGTTTTAGGATTTCAGTTCAGATATCAAAAGTCCATGAGGAAGAAAACTATTCTGATGATCCTCCTGGCTTCTTAAAATACAAGTGCAACCCCTTCGAGACCAGTTAACACATCCTGTCTGTCACCTCTGACTTGTGCCTGCTGTGTTGCTAGAAATTCTAAACAAGGCCATTCAGAAGCTGTGCCACAGAGGTGAAGAGAGTGAGGACAAGCGAACTGAGGGATTACCAGTAGATTTCACTTAATTTCAGAAACCATTCCATTTTGTATTTCTGCAAAAAAAAAAAAAAAAAAAACACCACACAACAAAACCCAAATCCTTCCAGGCAATCATTCCACTAGTTTGTGCACTGCATTATTCTGGGAAGGCCTGTGTGTGTCCCCTCTTAGTTATACTTGTGACTGCACCTGATATCCATTCCATTATGGGCAAGATTTTGACAGTGCTCTGTGTCTAACACAGTGAAATGTGAGTGACTTTATAGGCTCCATTCACTCCCAAGGAGATGTCATGATATACATTTGTTCTGTGACAGAATACATTGGGAGGTGGTAACAATCATTATTATATTGCGACAGTATGGTTCAACCTGGACCAGCAAAAGGTTTTGTCACTGCCTGCCCTGTAACCTGTTGTTCAGCATCCTCAGACTAGCAGGATGTTCGCAGCACGATAGCCTCACTCTGACTTCCACCAGCCTGGTTATTCCCTGCAGGGTGAAAACAACACACTTCCAGTCCCGAGTTCTTCCCAGCTTTCTCTGCACAGCTCAGCCCCTCTTACTGTAGCAACCGTATCAAGTTCTCTGCACCGTTAAAGAGACAGTATCCAATAGCTTATTAACTTAACTGGGGTCGACAAACCCTCCATTTCAATCAAAGCACTGAATTGGTTTACAGTAAAAGTGAAACAAGGTTATTAACAAAAGGATGTAGGTTTAAGTGATACCAAGTATCAGGAATGAAGATAGAAATGGTTACAAACTAAAGTAAAAATGTGCTTCTAAAACTAAAATTTTATCAAGTTACAATCTTTGCCTAAGCAGGTTTCTCACCTATACTCAGTTCCTAAAGATTTCAACCTCCTTGGCTGAAGGATCCACTGTTCTGTGATTTCCATACCTTTGGCCCCTTTTGTCCCTCAAGTGGTGAACAAAATATGAGTTCTCTCCCCCTCTCTTTATAGCCCAATAGACCTTTGAAGTGTATTCTTCTGTAGTGTTGTCACAACCTCAGTAGTTCCCCTGGGAAGACAGATCAGCATTGTATGTGGCTAACACTGTTGCAAGCATCACAAAGCATTTTGGGGAGGTTCAAAGGTGTGTGAATGGAGAGTGGAAGTTTCCTTTGCAGAATACGAGAGGCCGGGGGGAGAGAAAGAAGAAGAGCAGAGAATGGGTTAACTCAACACTTCAGCTAGCTCCGTGTGAAGATAAGATGCTGGCCCCGGCCCAAGGTCATGGGCTCAATGAGAAATCAGCAGCTGCCCAGCCATAAGAAGAGAAGAACTAAGCTGAGCAGAGCTGCAGAGATAGTAGCAAAAACAGTGAAAGCAAATAAGATGGCGACAGCGAAGGCCAATAGAAGGAAAAACAAAGTCTTCAGAGCCGGGGATGTTTTGGGAAACTGAGGAGGCCACAGCAAGCTGGTTTGGACTGGCGCAAAGAGCACCAGAAGCAGAGGTCCCTGAGTGGAATACTCCCGCAAGGAGCCCAGGACTTAAAACCCTCCTGAGAACTGGAGCAATTTGGAGAGCACAGCAGATCCTTGGACAGCCTGCACCAGGACAGCACTCCGGTCCACCTTCCCTTCCCCCCCACCACCCCAATCTTCTTCTGACATTACACCCAGACTTGGCCAGTCTGGGTCGTGCATGTGAGAGTATGAAAGTGGGTTAGGGCTTGGGGCATTAACGCTTTCTTTCTTCCCCTGAGTGATGTGGGAGCATTCCCAACACACTCTGCTGATATTTTATTATTTTATTAATAAAGCTTTAAAATTTAGACACTTGGTGTGTTATGTCATCTTCTCCCCCCCCCCCCCAACGATCCTGCAGCATCAGCCTGATCACCTGACGCAGTGACAGATTGATAACAGAAATCTGTCACAGTGTATCCCCAAATAAAGTTCCTTTCCCTTGCTGATTGTAGACCCCAGGATGCCTGGTGTAGACCCCATGCTAGCTTCTTCCCAGCTTGTGTTTTTTACAATGCAAATAATCTTCCTGCAATCTCCAATACAGTTGAATAGCCCCACTCTCTTTGGCTATACCTACCCTAGGGTGGTGGTTTCCCCTTTCCTTTCTCTGGAAAAACCTGTTTATCAACTTCTCCTGATATGCCTAGTTTAAACACATTTTAGTTATACATTTCCAGCACATCTGTATAATTCTTTGTAGGTGAACTGTACATACATCACACAAGAATATTAATGATTGGTGAGTTATTAGTTTTCCAACGATGTATTACAAGACATTTTTTAAATAAATATGACAACAGTGTGTGAGGTGTGTTGTGTTGGTCAGGACAACTGAGTTTTACTGTTAAATAGCCAGGATCCCCTTGCCAAATGGCACTGTAGTGCTCCTCAGGTGGTCACAGACATCATAAAATGTTCCAGTAGATCAAGATTTACAGATGTAAGCATCAATGATAGAACAACCATGCGATATGTTATCCACACTGGTTGGAGGAAATACAGATGTGCCATGAGATACAAAGTACGTAGTTTCTGTGTCTCAGTGAGAAGCTCACATGCTGGGTTCACCTTCTCCTCCATCATCTACCTCTTCTCTCTCTCCTTGGAAAAAGTAAGGAATTGGGGGGACAGGAGACTGGATGGCTAAAACATTTTTTAAACCATTTAGAATAAATCATAATTTTGTATTGACTCTCTCCATTAGTATTATAGAAGCATCAGGCAAGGCACTCAGAAAGACTCAAGAATTCAGATGCTCAATCTTTGGCACTTCTGGTCACTGCCACACACACAGCCATACTCACTTCTCAGCCTACAGCAATGAGACCAAATAACCAATACAAATTCTCCACAAACCCATACTTGTTAACAGCTGCCATTCTGAAAGTGACAGGACTAGTCATTGGCGATCCTTTGAGGTCAAGGATGATCTTTCACAGGTTTTATTTTTCATGGGTCCTTTGGTGACTGAGGAGTCCGATCCTTGAGCCTCATGCTCATTGGCAGACATTGCAGGTGGTGCTGGAAGACAGAGTTGGCCCATGATTGCTGTGTGGCCGCTGTCTTTCCTTTCTTGTCTGGTGTTTTTCTGCGACCAGGGCAAGGTGATTTTCCTCAAAAGTAGATGTTCCCTCTCTGACAAGTCTTCGCCAGCTATCCCTATCCCAGGCTGCTCTCTCCCAGTGTGTGGTGTCAATGACACATCTCTTGATGTTTATATTGAGGCTGTCTTTAAAATGTTTTTGGCCACCATGTTTCCTTTCTCCTTTGGTAAGCTGGGCATACAGCAGTTGTTTTGGTAAGCATACATCAGGCATGCACACACAGTGCCTGCTCCATCTCAGCTGATGCCGGATATCAGGGCCTCAACACTGAAAATGTTGCCCTCTTTGAGGGCACTGACATTCGTGCGATGATCCTCCCACTATATGTTGAGGATCTTCCAAAGAAAGTGCTGGTGCTCCAAGTTTTTCAGGTGTTTTCTATAGGTCACCCAAGTCTCACAGCCATAGAGGAGAGTTGGGATTACCACTGCTTTATAAACTCACCGTTTTATAAACTAAGAGTCTAGTATGTGTTCTGATGTTGTGATTGTTGAACACCTGGTGAGGCAGTCTGCCAAAAGGAAGGCCAGCACAGCGAATTCTGTGCTGAATCTCGACGTCTCTGTCTGCCCTCTGTGAGAGATGGCTGCCAAGATAAGCAAAGTATTCTATATTTTCCAGTTCTTCTTTGTCGAGGTAGATCTTCCTTGCTGGGTCTGATGATTGACCAGGGACTGGTTGGTGGAGAACTTTTGTTTTGCTGATGTTCAGTTAGCCCTAGGCTTTTGTAAGCTTCAGAGAAGCAATTAAGGGCTGTTTGCAGATCCTCCTTTGAGTGTGCAACTACAGCACAACGATCTGCATACTGGAGTTTGGTTATTGTTGCCGATATTACTTTAGTTCTGGCACGGAGACGAGAAAGGTTGAAGAGGTTGCTATCAATCCGATATTGGATGCCTATGCCCTGTGGTAGACAGTCTTGGGTTAATGTTTTCATAGCTGCTCAGAAACTGGAGAAAAGGGTGGGTGCCTTGTTTTACGCCAGTTTGGTGACAAAGGGCTCAGAGGTAGAGCCACTGCACAGGGTGGAGGCAGTCATCTGGTCATGGAGGAATCTTACAATAGTGATAAATTTGCTTGGGCAGCGAAACTTTGACATGATTTTCCACAGAGCCTCACAGTTGATAAAGTTGAAGGCTTTGGTCAGATTGATAAAGGTCATATACAGCTCCTGGTGGTGTTCTTAGCTCTTTTCCTGGATCTGCCTGGCTGTGAAAATCATGATGGTCTGAAGCCGCACTGGGACTCTGGAAGTACTCCCTCTGCAAGAGGGAGCAGGCGATTCAGTAAGATTCTAGCAAGAATCTTCCCAGTGATGGAGAGAAGGGCAATGCCTCGATAGTTGTCACAGTCGGTCCTGGCTCCGTTTTTGAAAATAGCGACGATGTTAGTATTATGTAAATCAGCAGGGATTTCTTCGGCACGCCAGATTTTGAGGAGCAGCAAGTGAAGCATGTTAGTCAGTATTTCTCCCCTCACTTTCAGTACTTCAGCTAATATGCCATCAGGACCTGGTGCTTTATTGTTCTTCATTTGTTTAATTGCTTTGCAGACCTCCTCAGGTGTTGGTGGGTTGGCAAGAGTTTCCCAGATTGGGTGCTGAGGGATGGAGTCGATGGTGTCGTCAGTCACAGTCAATTCTCGATTTAGAAGCTTTTGGTTCCTTCCAGCTCTCTTTGATGGATTTGTTATCTTTAAGAAGGGTACTACCATCTTCGGACCTCAGAGGTGTGAGACTACATGTGCTTGGTCCATACAGGGTCTTTGTCTCGCAAAAAAAGCTCCACATATCATGTCTGTCAGCAAATGTTTGGATTTATCTTGCTTTGTCCTCCCACTATTTGTTTTTGTCTTCTTGGATCTTCCTTTGAACTTCAGCTTTGAGCTGATGGAAAGAGCTCTGCTTCTGACTGGATAGTGGTTGGTTTTGCCAGTCACAGAAAGCTTTTCTCTTCTGGTCCAAAAGGGCTGTAATCTCAATGTTGTTGTTGTCAAACCAGTGCTGATGGTGGTGGGGAGCAAGGCCAATGGATTCCTCACAAACCTCATGGATGATCTGGTTTAGGGCTTCACCATCTTTTTTGACACGTGTGCTGTCATTTCCAAGTGTGCATATGACCAGTTTTTCACTGAGGAGTGTTTGGAAGCTCTCTTGGTGCACTGAGGATTGACGTCTTTGGATGTTGTATTGCAATCTGTGTGATTTGGAATGCTTTCTATGTTTTGGTGCAATCCTGATGGACATGACTGACCTCACCAGGTGGTGCTCAGTCCAGCAATCATCAGCTCCTCTCATGACACGGGCGATTTGGACATCTCTTAGATTCTGTGTTCTTACAATGACAGTCTAGGAGGTGTCACTGCTTTGAGTGGGGGTGTTGCCAAGTTATTTTGTACTTACTGCTTTGTCTGAAGATTGCATTGTGATCACAAGGTCATGCTCTGCACATTTGCCGAGTAGTAGGATGCAATTGGCCTTGCCCACTCCTTCCTTCCCAATGGTGCTACTCCATACATTAGAATCTCAGCCAACTCTTGCGTTAAAGTCCCCTAAAAGGATTATTTTATCTGTTTTTGGAATGGATGACAAAACTTTTAATCAAGGTTAGTGTAGAAGGATTCTTTCTTTTCTTCAGTGCCAAGAGTTGATGCACATGCACTGATGATAGTGGCAAATGACTTATTGAGGGTCATAGGGCGCTCGTTGATGCCGACGGGGAGCTCAGCCAGGCGGTTGACTAGAAGGTTTTTGATTGCAAAGCCAACACCATGTATTCACCCATTGCTTGCTCGTTTTCCTTTCCAGAAGAAAGTACAACTGCCGCCCTCTTCCCTCAAGTGGCCTTCATCTGCCCATCTTGTTTCGCTGAGAACAGCGATGTCAATGTTGTACCTCGAGAGTTCTCGGGCAAAAACTGCTGTTCTGCATTTGGATCTTTCACTTTTTGATTTGTCTAGTAGGGTACGGACATTCCAAGTTGCAAGAAAGATTTTTGTTTTGCGACTGCATTGGGAGTGATCCCTCTGGACATGGTTATCCAGTCAGGTATGGTGGGATAGCCTATGTTTGGGGCACCTTGTCTAGCCCCTTCCCCATATAGGTGAGCAGAGGGGTTCCTAAAAAGGCCCGCTCGTTCATAACCGCTGCTGCCGAACCCCCCACCCACCGTTGATTCCAGTCCAGAGGCACATGACGACCATCTTGCAGTCACCGCCTACATGTGGGTCTGTGACTAGGGATTCCTAGTGATCACTTCACCTATCCCCATCACCACTCTCCCATCGCCGCAGAACTTTTATGGGTAGGGGTCGGGGAGAAGTTCTGCCTGCGCATGAGTAGTTTAATGTGGGGGAGCTGTTGTGCACCAGCAGCTACACAAATCTTGGAAGAAGCAGCACCTGTGTCCGGTAGCAAAGAGATCCAAGACGACCAGGGGTTTCTCCTCTGTTGCAGGCTTCATCCACCTTTGTAGCTGTTGAGAGGTGATCCTGCTTCATACGCCTGTTCTGCCATTGAGGTTTGTAGGATTAGTAATGAGCTCATTAAGATTTAGTGTATCAGGGTACTCTGCCCATCCATTTCCCTGTCTTTCTGGGCAGCGTTTTAGGTTTAGCCAGTTCTCGTTCCTGCCGTATCGCTCTGCTGTGCCAGCTCATTAATTGTTAGCAATACGATCTGTGGCAGAAATAGTCCAGCTCTTTATATCACACAGTCCTCTGCATTAGAACTGGTTGGGAAATTTGATTTTTGTCCTTCCTCCCCCACCAGCCCCAAATGTTCAGTTTGGGTGAAAAACTGAAAACCACAAAGTGTTCAGATTTTTCTGTTAACCCACCCAAAATTCGATGAAAATTTATATCTTGTGACACAGACATTTTCCATCAAAAAAGATTTGATAGAGATTTTTTTAATTAGCTGTATTCTCCACCTTGTAGGATCAGGCCCTCAGCAAATATTTGGCTTGATTCTGATCACATTTACAGCAATTTTACGCCAGACAATTCCATTGACTTTAATGGAAACACTCATTCACACCAATGTAAGTGAGAGGAGAATCAGGCCCATTATGTTCTGTATTGTTTTAATTAGATTTATTCATCCCTTGGTGGATTAGCACCTTGCGTTCCCTAAGAAATACTGTACTATAATGCCCACTATCTGTATTGACTGGTGACCATAACATGCATCATTCTTCCCAAGAAAATCAGTCTAAGTTTACATTGCATATCATGAAATGAATGTCTTTCTTCCTGAGCATGACATGGCCCTTACTCTTTTGTCCTTGGTGACTTTTTACTTTGGTATGTGAAATAAGAACCATCCTGAAATTTTGCCACAACGGTGTTCTACAAAAAACCCAAACATTACAGAGGACAAAAAAGCTGAACTAATATAAATACTTTTATTTTTGTTTATGTTTGGTTTAGTTGCCTCAGCCCTGTTCTGATTTCAACAGGCACTGGTAGCAGACATAAGAAAATACCACAAGAAAAAATGTTATCGTATTTTCAGCATAGCCAAAAGCAAGGGAGCTAGGGTAATCTTGTATGAATGCCTGGCATCTCACAATTTCCATCTTACTATCCAGATCAACAAGGTTCAGCCAAAATTGGATAATTCTCAAAAATCACATCAAAGTTCTGAGGAGGTTTATCTAATTGAAACTATCACTGAAAGGTTCAAAGACAAAGGGCTAATACAATCTGACTGTGGAAGATTTCAAACAATTTTGAGTAAGATTTTAAATGCACTGAAATTACCTATGAACTCCTTTATCACAAGTGGCATATCCTTTAAACATAAAAAAATAGGAAGTCATGTCACACAAGTTACATTTGGCATCTTTACCATATTAGGGTTCAATCCTACAACTCTCACTGATATACTGAAATCAGCTGGATTTATGTGAGTAAAGGCTATGAGTGAGAATGAGCTGCAGGATTTTTTTTTTTTAATTAAAGGTAAACAGAATTGTTGACAGTGCAAGTTCCTTTCTTATATAACACCCTGGCCAAGTGAATCATCCTCACGCTCTACATGGTCCAGCCACTAAAAGAGATTTATGAATTTGTTGTTGCTGCTTCCAAACTAAAGGACCAGGTCTTTTAGCTCATGAAGTGGGGGTGAATGAGAGCAGGGTGAATACTTCACATGTGCTCAGTCACAAGAAAACAAAGCACACAGTGTAAAAGAGTTTCTTTCATGTAAGGTTGGGATGAAATGCAACGGAGATGAAGAAACAGGATCTTCTGTTGAAATGTGCTCTTTTAGGCCAAGGCAGTTGTGCAGTCAAGCCACTTCTGGCTATTGCTGTGTCAAGCATGGTGGGAGTAAGTAGCAAATTCAACTTCCCTCTTATGCGGGGTTTGGCCAGGTGGAATCAATCAGAGCACAGACTCATGGGCCAACCCCCACAGATCTGGGTCTCCCTGCCCCGGGGAACCCCCACCCTCTATCCCCACCTCGCCTCAATCTTTGGCTACTGCCAGTCACCATCTAGCCCCCGCTCCCTGGGGCGGACTGCAGTATAATTGCCACTCATCATCGGCAAGGAGGGTCTGGACCTGCTGCTTCTCCCTACCCTTGGTCTGCCCTCTGCTACCCCAGTACCCTTTTCCTAGGCCTTCATCAAGGCCTGCAGCCTGCGGGTTTCTCAGGCCGGAGCTCCCCAGCTCCTCTGGCCTTTCCCCAGCCCTGCTCCACTTTAGGTACCCTGTTCAGCTCCCAGCAGTCAGGCCCCTCCCTCTCAAGATCTAGAGAGAGGCTGTGTCCTTCTGGCCCACTGCCCTCTTATAAAGGCCAGCTGGACCCTGATTGGGGCATGGCCGCAGATGTGGCTGTTTTCCCAATCAGCCGAGGCTTGCTGCTTTCCCTAGCAGCAGCCCTCTCCCAGGTCTGATTTCAAGCCCTTCAGGGCAGGAGAGGGTGACCACCCCACTACAGCCCTATATATGTTTATCCCAGCTATCCAAAACCCTTAAGTCTGCAAAATCATAGTATAAACCTCATGAGAACAGGCATAGCAGATTTCTGGCAATTTTCCAGATATTTTAAAAATTCAGACCGACATTCTACAATCTCAGCAATTCCCGACTACCACTGTGCATTCTGTGTGACTGAAAGAGTCAATCTGCTGTCTGCCAGCAGGCCTGGTAAGAGAAAATTTCTGGTCCTGTTGCTGCAAGACATGGGGAGGGGCAAGTAGGTTGGCCCTGGGCTGGTTGACTTACCCACTGCCACTTTGAAAAATATTAAGATGGGTGATCAGACCAGCTAGTGATCTTCTTGAGGTGCCAGAGAGGTGGTGGTGTAGTAGCAGGTCACCAGGCCTCCCCTACCTAGGTTGGAGACTGCCCAGCATCTCCAGCAAAAGTCAGCCAAAGTTCATTAATTATAAAAGGATGAGCTCTGCAGGAATTCACCTGCACTTGAACCCCCAGGTTCAAGCAAACCTTAAGGAGCGTGAAGCCCTGTGTATCAAAGCCTTAGCTTCATTAAAATCCACATGAACTTCAACCAGCAGGCTCTGTGCAGCTTTGTACTGTGGAGTCCCATCCAACAAAGGAAGGATGCAAAGGCAGCAGGGTAATCCTTTCCATTATCTTTCCCCCAAACCCAGGGCTGGTGATTATTTACACCATCGAGAGCAGCTGCCAGCACACCCCATAAAGAAGCAAAAGAATCATAGTGTTATAACATATTTCACGGAAAAGAATGTGCAAATGTATTTTAAACATTAACATTGGCCAATTTTTGTACAATTAAAAAAATTCAGTTTGACATATATCACATGGCCCTTCATTATTAATTCCATATGTTTTTGCTCTTGTTTCAGATATAGTTAAAGTAGATTAGGTCTTCTAATGGAAGAGCAGTGCATGCTTTTTTACTTGCCAAATCTACCCTGGACGAGACTATGATCTGGTCTTCACTGGAAATAGCTGTAATTTCCTAATTTTGTTACGATGGTTTATGTTGAGCCCCTCTCTGCTGAAAAAGTTTTATTTGGCACTTCTGTTTTTCGTCTTGCAAAGTACATCAGGAGTCCATCTGATGAGAAGCTTTCAGGTTCCAATTTTTGTTATTATAACAAATCTCAAAAAGTTCCCCTTTGCAATTTTAAACCCCAAAATAGTCTCATCCCTGATATTCATTATATAACAGGTAGTTTATGCAAACATAAATTAAAGCAAGATCTCAAATCCTCTGTGGCATCTGTACATCTGTTTGGATTTGGTTATTTCAGAATAATATAGACTGGGTCTACTCTCTGATAGAGCGATATCATCTCTCTTTTATATATAAAAGTCTTTTATATCTTGACTTTAGTAAGGCTTTTGATACTGTCTCACATGCCCTTCTCAAACAAACTAGGCAAATATAGCCTACTATAAGGGGGGGTGCATATCTGGTTGGAAAAAGTGTACTCAGAATAGTTACCAATGGTTCACAATCAAGCTGGGCAGAGCCCTGCAGGGATCTGTCCTGGGTTTGGTTCTATTCAATATCTTCATAAATGATTGGGATAATGGCATAGAGACTACACTTATAGTGATTGCACAATACCAAGCTGGGAGGGGTTGCAAGCACTCTGGAGGAGAGGATTAGAATTCAAACTGATCTTGACAAACTGGAGAAATGGTCTGAAATAAATAAGATAAAATTCAATAAGAATAAATGCAAAGTACTACACTTAGGAAGGAATAATCAATTGCACAAATGCAAAATGGGAAATGACTGTCTAGGAAGGAATACTGCAGAAAAAGATCTAGGGTTATAGTGGATCACAATCTAAATACAAGTCAACCATGTAATACTGTTTCAAAAATATTGAACATCATTCTGGGATGTATTAGGAAGAGTATTGTAAGCAAGACACAAGAGGTGTCTCACTAGGAGGGTGGTTAAGTACTGGGTTACCTAGGGAGGTGGTGGGTCCTTCCTTAGAGGCTTGACAAAACTCTGGCTGGGATGATTTAGTTGGGGATTGGTCCTGCCAAATTTGAGCAGGGGGTTGGACTAGATGACCTCCTGTGGTCCCTTCCAACCCTGATATTCTATGATTCTATAATCAGTTTTTCCACTCTACTCAGCACTGATATGGCCTCAGCTGGAGTACTGTGTCCAGTTCAGGGCACCACACTTGGGGAAAGATATGTACAAATTGAAGAAAGTCCAGAGGAGAGCAACAAAAAAATTATATATCTAGAAAGCATGACCTAGGAGGAAAGATTGAAAATAATTGGGTTTGTTTAGTCTTGAGAAAAGAAAACTGAGTGGGGACATAACAGTCTTCAATATTAGAAAGAAGAGGGAGATAAATTGTTCTCCTTAGCCACTGAGAACAGGACAAGAAGTAATGGGCTTAAATTGCAGACATGGAGATTTACATTAGACATTAGGAAAAACTTCCTAACAGTAAGGGTAGTTAAGCACTGGAACAAATTACCTAAGGAGGTTGTGGAATCTCCATCACCGGAGGTTTTTAAGAACAGGTTAGGTAAACACTTGCCATCGATGGTCTAGGTAATACTGACTCCTGCCTTAGTTTAGAAGACTGGACTAAACATACCAAGGACCCTTACAAACCTATATTTCTAGGATTCCATGATTCATGAGTTTGTGCATTTTCAAACCTCAGTCTTAGAAAACAAAACAACAGTGTCTTAAACATTATACACAGTCTCTCAGAAGTCTCTGCAGTCAGAATCTTCGATCGCTATTTTATTGTATTCTCTTATAGTCTACATTCTGATAATTTTCTATTAGTATTTATTAATATTAATAGCATGGATATACTATTTTGTTTACTTTATTTGCATGTACTCTTTCTAGTATACTATTCTTCTGTGCTATGTATTTTTATTGGTAATGAAATTATCTGTTATTTAAAGTTAATAAGTCATTTGAAGACACCAAAAAGTTTAATATAGTCCATCTTCTTTCTCTCTCTCTCACTCACACACACAGTTCAGTGCCCTGAATCCATTCTACATCTGTAAGCAATCCCATTTATATCATTCATTCTTATTCTTAGAACTCTTCCTTATGAAATTGATAGAGCTTCCCCACCATACCAAAAAAAAAAAAAATGGCATTATTACTCACTTTTTCCTGGCATTGCTTTAAAGGTGTATGAAGCACTACTTGGTGTCTTTGGAGCTTACAAATATACATCTACCCTTGGAGCGAGGGGTGTGATTCCCAACTTGTGGAGACATACTCACACTAGCTCTCATCAAGCTAGCATGCTAAAAATAATAGGGTAGCGGCAGCAGCATGGGCAGTGGCGAGCAGCAGCATGGACTGGCTTCTCTAAGACAAACTCTCCTGGACCCGATGGGAACATACTTAGGGCACCTAGCCCAGGCCACTGCTTGCGGTACCACAGCTATGCTACTATTTTTAGCACACTAACCCAATGAGCACTAGCACAAGTGTGTCTATGTGAGCTAGGAATCACACCCCTAGCTCCAAGCATATAGCCACAGGTTGAAATCCTGGCTCCACTGACTTAAAAGGTGCTAAGATTTCATCCATAGTCCCAAATCTTAGTTAAAGTTAAGGCAATCACAACATACACAGAGAATCAACATCATGGAAATTTGAGTCTGTGCTGGTTAAGAAATATTAAAAAACGCTCCCACCCTTCTACACTAACTCATTCCTTCCAGGATTCCTTTGCTTGCAGTAGATGTTATTAGTAGGCAATATTTTGGTGTTATAAACCATTATCACCAGCCAAACAGAAGCTATAAGATTCCCGATCACTCATTCTTTCGCTAAGAATGCCATCCAGCCTAGCTCTAAGAATCTCTCTGTTAAAGCAGCTCCACTATCAGTTCTATCAGCATCTACGTTCCAGTGAAGTCGCCTAACAGCGTCAGAACTTAGATAAAAAGGCTTTTTATCTTGCATAGTCAGTAATGTGTCACAGGAACACTACATATTGGGGACATACTCTTTGCTATTAACATTTCTCCCATAATAGGTCTGCTGTACTCATCTTGTCCAACACTGCTATTATTTAGAAAGAGCGAGGTGTGCCAGGTTCTGCAAAACATTGCAGCTCCTTTGTGCCAGTCTGGAAGCATAAAGGAGCCACAAAGAGGCGTAAAGAGCCCCCTCGGAATATGCTCAGGGTAAAGAGATTCCCTGCATACAACTAAGCAGATGTAATGGCTCTACAGAGTGTCCCTCCTGCCTGGCTATGCTCAGATGATGAGTGGCCTCTAGGTGGTCGTTACAAATCAATGCTATTTAAAGCAGCCATGGGGGTGCTCTGTATTGCTTTGGGAATTGAGCAGGCCCCCAGGCAAGGCCAGAACAGGATTCCACGAGGCACCTTTTTCCACCCTATTCTCCATTTCTACTCTGCACTAGTATTTTCACAGCTTTCCAACATGGACCAAAGTCTTTTAACCTATGGCAGTACTATCCTAACAAAATGGCTACTGTACGATGGACAAAAGCATATTTTACAATGACTGGTGAAGTCAAGTCCAGTGTATTTGGTGGAAGTTTTTCATTTTTAATAAGCTACTTATGGTCTGTCCTTATTTAATTTAATAGTTTAGCCTCCTGCCCCTCTCTCCCCACCTCCTGATAGTGAATTAGTTTCAAGAAATAATGGAGAATTTTATGCATCATCATATTGCCGGTATTGTCACTTAAAAACTTGAGTCGCCATTACCCCAGCACCCCATCCCTACTTGCTCACTAGCAGCGCACTGTATGGAAAACCACAAAAGATCATTACCCCTGTAGTCTAAAGCCAATGTGCCAGCATAATGAAAAACAATTCAGCAGTTCCCTCTGCTCTGTTAGTTGTGTTTGTCATAAATGAGTTGTGGAGATTTGGAGTGAATGATCCATATCATATTGAACTGTCCTTTTTATCGCTGACAATTGAAGGTGACTGAAAAGCTGGGTCAGTGTCAGACTCTATCTAATTGGAAACCTTTCCTCATTAATGTTCAGTGTTGACTTGTATTAGTTGATGAAATTAGGACCACAGTGGAATAGATTTTATTACACAGAATGAGCTAGTTGAGCTGTCTTCCATTTAAGTGTTATTTTAACCCCACCCCCTGTGGACTCAGTTGAAAAAGGAGCCCAGCAAAGGGGAGATTCTGGTGAGGCAGGATTAAGAGGAAATAGAATAAAAATGTCAATTCTGCTCAGGAAATTGAAACCATGTGGATATTTATGCCACATTTATTTCAGCAAATCTTTGTAAAAATACTGCTTTATAGCTCATCAGGGGTTATTCTGTGGGCTTAGGTCAGGAATAGATGAAAAACTTTTCCCAGGTAAAAAATGGAAATGGCAAATTTGGGCTTTTTTGCTGGGTTTGTGAAAGAGCAACAATAAAATATTTTTTTCCACTGGTACACTTATTTAAATGTTGCTATAAGAAAGAGGCAGCGTTGTCTTCAGCAAAACCCTCTGTCCCAAAACCTCCATTTTGTTGCTTTTCCAGCTTTTGTAATTTGTTTTTAATTAAAAGGAAACCAGTATAATTACAACATTTTAACAAGTTCAGTTTAACCCTGCATAAATGTAAGGACTAGTTTTACAATCCAGGGTATGCTGATGGACTAGACAAGTGGGTTTTGACATTTTGTATATTAGTTCCCTCTGGAAATACCCTTCCTTCTAGTTGGGAGCCTCCTCCCATTTGGCAATATGGAAAGGGCAAAGTGGTTGTAAACCCCTGATAGCTCTTCATTTTCCCCAGCCTGAGAACCCCTGGACTAGAAGATTGACTAGGTCTTTCCCATCTCTAAGTTCTTTGTGTTTTTGTTCATGAAATGCTTCAAATTTTCTGTAAGCACCTGACTGATTTGATTAAATGTGGCAATTTCTTGATACTCAGCTTATGCACAGACTACTAGAGCTAAGCTGAGTACAGGAGCAGATACATACAACTTCATGATGTTCACAGCCTCATTGAGGAGTATAAAGTCTATGATTTATGCATAAATATACCACAGCTGGAGTCATTTCCAACTCCAACTTATACACACTGAATAGCCTGTTGCCACCTGCCATACTATATCTTTATGTCCTCAAACCACTACTAATGAAGGATGAACCTTAAAAGGTTTGGGGGTTCAGAAGTTCAGTTTGACTGATGTGAGGCGGCTTTATATAATCTTATAAAAAAATTGCTTGAACCTCTAGCACTCGCAAAACTGAGGCTTGATCCTGTGATTGGCTGAGCACATCTAGCAGTTTGCTAAACACCCTCAACTTCCATTCAATTCAGTCTCTCTCAGAAATTGGCCTTTTGGTCTGGAAATCTCGCCATTAACAAAAAGCATAAACATGCTCTCACAAAATTTCTACTACTTATGTGGCTCTTGGTCATGCCACGAACCAAACAGCCTCTCATGCATTATCTCAGCCATTCTTCTGGCCAGAACCAGATGGGGAACAGAAATTTAAATGAATGGGGGGGAAGGAGGAAATCTATGTAAACTTTTTCAAACCTCAAAAACGATTCAATACAAGTTCAGAAGGAATTTTGTGCCATTGTTTATAATTTTAACATAGTTTGTGTGGTGTATTGAAACTATAACTTCAGTTTGCAAGGGGGTTCCTGGTCCTGTTTACAGCCTAGGGGGCTCTCTAGGGAAGAATGAGATCAAAATTAGTTCTGCAAGAGCACCAGGCTTGAGTACAGTGGGCTTGTACTTCTCTGTTTTAGGGAGCAGTCTGCTTTGTCTCTCTCTGATTTTGGGTTCTTATCTGTTATTGTTTGGAATTCTAAGAAATAAAATTAGTGTGATGTTGCAACCTTCCTGCAAGAACATTTTGTCTAACTTCTCTGTATGGAAGTGATGAACATAACTTGTTTTACTTGCTTTATCCAGCCAAAGGGGTTTGCCCATCCTTAGACATTAGAAACAATGGGCCAGCTCAGTGAAGCTATGCCAATTTATATCAGCAGAGCATCTAGCCCAAGATGATTACATTGTGAAAAGATATAGAAATCTCATAGTGTGGACAGTGAGAGGATATAATTTGTTAATAGGGCTAGACAAAAAATGGCTGAAAAAAATTTTCAACCAAAAATTACTTTTCTACCACAATGAAAATGTGTTTGAAAATGTTTTATCTTGTTTGAAGTTTTCTGGTGTTTGTTTTCTTGTTTTGTTTTTAAGTGAAAACTGAATTTGGGGGGAACTTTGGTGGATGGGTCAGTAATTTCATTTTTCAGTTTCAGTGTATGTTAAAAACTGCAGAGTTAAAAAAAATACTTTTTTCAAAATTACCAGCACAAAATAATGGGCATTTTTCAATTAGGTTCAGTTAAGAAGTAAAAACAGAAAACCTGCTCATTGCCCTATGAAATGTTGCCCTTATGACCTTAAAAATTTTATGTTATACATTGTAGGGACAATTTAAAGATTATGACTACCTACAAACCTCTAAGGTGCAATTGTTTTCACCCACGTTAAATATAAATTGATAAAATACATTTTGCTTTGCTCATTTTTAAGATCCATACAGCTCTCCTTTCCCTGCCTGTGTGGATTTGTGCATCATAGAAGCAAGCTTGATACAATTTGCTATTTCATGTCTAATCCTAGCGCTGCTGGGCCTGAATGGCTTTTCAGATTCAGATTTTGATGTCCTGACTTCTTTCCTCTGATGTTGTAAGAAGGCTTTGCCCCAGCTTTAGAGGACTTCTTTGGCTAAACATAAAAGGACAGAAGAAAGAAGCATGCAACTTTAATCTATCCTCCCCGAGCCAAACATTTGGAGTGTGATGAGTAATTTGCATTACCAAGATAGCATTTACAAATTAACCTTGATACAATGAGATTTTGTGGAGCTTTCCATATCCCACAATCATATTTAAAACAATTATGGCAGGGACGAAGTTCTAAGAACTAGTAGGTGGTGTTGGTAGAGGGGAGGAGTGGAAGATTACTCTGTAAAACAAGATGAGAGGATTCTATCCTAGGTCAGAGCAAGTGACACATCACATCAGCAACAAAGAGAATTCTAACACCACAGTGTAAAATACATTTCCAAAACAGAGGGAATGACATTAACATCAACAGTGGAGACCGATTAATTTATTTAAAAGCTCTGCTTGTGGCAAATGCAGGGAAGAGAAACACTGGAGTGATAACTTTGCAGCCTGCAGGATCCCCAAAGGTGACATTACTCCAGCATGCATCTGGAAACTCTTGCATTTGTTTTCAACCTATACCCAGAGGTCAACATGGTTGGTTTGGGTCCTTCAGTAATGTTTCCCTGCTTCACCTCTACAGCATTTATAAACCCTAATGACTAGGAAGTGAGACATCACATTGTACAATGGAAACCCATTGATATCTAAACATTGGAAGTTACTGGTTAAACGCTGCATTGCTTTCCTCCCAAATTGTCATTAAATGACCTTCTGTCTGAAGCTTCAGCTCCTGTGGAAGAAAAGGTGCAGACACTTTATTGGCACTGAACTTGAAATTCGTAATAGGCACATTATAAAACAGCATCATCCATCTGACAAATGAAAATCATTTAATGGGTGCTCTCTTAATTATAATAATTTGGACAAGAAGGACATCAGCTGAAACTGGAGCAAGAAGGTCACTCAATGAGATTTTTTGTCGTTGGAGTCTCTGTTCACATCAATATCAACACTCTCAATCAACATTTTCCGTTTGTTGGGGGCAGGCTGTGTTTTTTTCCCCTTCTAATGTAAAAAGGGTCTGGTGAGGGCACTGAAGCAAAGAAGGAAAAGGGGGGGGAATGAGTAATAGTTGGTCTATTTGTGGAAAAAATGTGTTGTGGCATAACAATTGCGGACGCTGTTGTTAGCAAAGTACAATTCTATCTGTGTGTCATTGGGAGGTTAGTGAAGACAACATACACAAATCAGATCTCTTGTACAGAACCCCCGTTTATGAGCCCAGACTAAAACATTAGAGCAAGAACCATGCCAACTACCCATGTTTTCAATGGACACAATCCAAACCCACTTGATCAATGCCCTTCCACCACTACACAACTTTGGAAAAGTTTAGCTCTTTTACCTTTGTAGATCAACCCCATCTCTACTCTGAACTTCTATTTGATACCACACATTGGTGGGATTGCATGAGGGTTAGATTAGAGCCACAGAATTTGGCCCTCAAAATTTGTCTTCAAGCTTTGTCTATTTTATTGTCTAAAACAAGGTGTATGACACATTCATGTGCTGACAATGAAAATGCCAAAAACTTGTACAGCACTGAAATTAAACAGATGCTTCTGTACTATGGTGCAAGAGGCGCTCTATATTACATGCACATAAAGTGATCTCTAGCAACCTTTGTGAACCAACCTCCCTCGTGGTGTTTTGAACACTTGGCCTTATAAAGTCTCTTTTTGCTGATGATTGCATATATAACAACCCACTTTTAAACTAACAACTTGTTTGGAAACTAAGAGTGACCCCTAGTATTAGAAACTATTAGGCAAATTCTTGAAAATAATTAATCCTTTTCTAGAAATCAGGGCAGGTTTGTCAACAATTTATAAACAGGAAATATGGTTACACTTGTAGGATGTCTTACTCATAACTAGCAATTTAATCAGCACTATCAGATATCTGGTTTGGGGTCCTAGTTCACAACAAGTTTCTTATTATGCGGACTTATTGCTAGTCTTGGCCCATAAGGCTCCTGTTTTGGATTTTTATTATTAAAGCCTTTGCAACTCCCTTTCCAGAAAAAAGTTATGTATTCTTCTAGAATTATTTTATTTAACAAGGAGCTGCGTCATTTAAATTGCCATTGCTCTGTCTCTGAGTTCACAAGATCAGGACCCTGTCAGCTTGAAAAAGATGACAGAGCAGATAAAGGGGCAAAGTGGCAAACACTAAAGAGAAAGGCTTTAGTCTCCAAAGTAGCATATGTAGATGCCACAGACAAAAAGACGCAAACAGCCAGGTGGGTTACTGAACTGCCTTCTTGCTTCATTAGAATACTTACATATCAAGCATGTATAATAGGTCACATTGTGCGAACATGGCACCGAATAGATATACCTGTAGAAGTGTTGCAAGATCAAAGCTTTTCTCTCCCTCTTTTTGCTTATCCTTTTAAAAAAACAAAACAAAAACCTAACATTGATCTATGTCTAAAGCATAAATCCTGTTTCAGTTAGGGAGTGCTATCAGCTCATTGTTGCTCCTGAGAAAAGATAACAGAAGATAATTGTTCCATGTCTCAGCAAAGGTCTCTTTATCAGGGGTTAGTCAATTATTATAAGTGCATAAGGGTGACACCTAAGTAAAAAAAAGTGGGGGGTTGGGGCAAGAATGATCTAGCAACACCAGAGGAATAGCTATTAGAAAATGAACTGCAGTTTCAAATTAAGGGACCCTCAACATCATGGTAGTATGACTTTGGTTTGGGGAATATTTACTAAAAACAATCAAATGTTCCATTTAGCACTGAAGAGATAGTTTTAGGATTAAAGGATTCAAGTCTGGAGCCAAACCGCTAGGAGCTGGTTTACAATATCTTATAACCTTACTCAGCTTTCTTTTTGAGCCAATTATCTGGGACAACTTAGCTGGAATTCAGGCTGTGTTTGTGCAAAAATAAAATACACATATACTCGAGTCTTGGGATTAAACAAAAATAATAGAGAAAAGACTCAATTCTATAAAAACAAATCCTCCCCTAAAAACAAAAAGCCCCTAATGGCCTATCATACCCAATCGCAACAACATTGTGATGGAGTGTGCTTGCCATTTTTACACCCATAAACACGTATCATCCCCTCATCTGCTTTTCCTAATTTCACAGGAAAGAGGAGTCTATCTGCATGGCCCTTTCATGGCTCATAAAGGCGCAGCTGCTATAAATCAAAGAAGTGATGGCATTACTGAAGGGAAAGAGGGCTGCACGGAGCATTTTTCCTGACCTCTTTGTGAAAGAGTCAAATCTACAGTTTAATGAAATGAAATCTCTTCTGAGGGAATATGAATGAGGTTGCCTCTGGAGCACTGTTCTGGGGAAATGATTTCAGCTGGCCTCTGAGAAGATTTACACCTAGGTCTCCAGAGTCAGAAGCTAAGGCAGGCTGCATTTACTACCTGGAGACCTTTGAAGAAAGTCACTCCTTATCTTAAAGCCAATAGCAGCCTGTGAAATTGCTTGAAGTAAAAACATTTCAGAGACAGAGAGAGATATAAATGAACTAAACAAGAGCCCAAGAAGACTGTGGCTCTCTGTAAATAAGAATTTTATCCTATATAGGAATTTCCTAAACATAAAGGAGGAGAGAGGATTAAAGTTATTATCGACACAATCAGGGCAGAGCAATACAGAGTTAATTATTAATAATAATAATTAGTATTACCATAGGGCCTAAGAGCCCTTGTCATGGACCAGGACGTCATTGTGCGAGATGCTGTACACACCCAGAACAACAAGACGGTCCCTGTCCCAAAGGGTTTACAATCAAAGTATAAGACAAAAGACAACACTTGGATACAGACAGACAGGGCAGTACAAGGGAACAATATGATACTACCGGTCAGCGTGATTGACAGAGGTCTCAGCACACCAGCAGCCTAATTGTTACTTTATTTGCAGGCTTCATGGGAAAGGAAAGTTATAATGAGTGATTCGAAGGAGGAGAATGAGTCCGTTTTGCGGATGTTTGTGGGGAGCTCCTCCCAAGTATAAGGGGCAGAACAGGAGAAAGCACAAAAGGACTTGTCTGAAACTCTAACAACTGGGTGATAGAGGCTGGCATCATGGACCTATTGGAGGTGGGAATTAACATCTCAGCAATGAAAGAGATGATAGGCAGAGTGAGGACAGGCCATGGAGAGCCTTGGAAGTGAAGGTAAGTAGCTTATATTTGACGCAGTAGAGAAGTAGGAGCCAGCAGAGGGATGAAAACGTGAAAGGTGACATGGTTGAAACAACTGGCTAGGAAAATGTACTGAGAGACATGGGTTCAAATCCTGGGTTAGGCCATAAATGAGCCTGAATTTGGGGTTGTCTTTATCCCAAGGTTCTCAGCCTAGGAGATGTCCAAGACAGGTGGAAGAGTCCCTGCATGGAAAAGGTTAAAAACCACTATTTTATCCTATTCTTTAATTTATATTTATCCTTCGGACAATGCTGACTTAGCATTCTTAGTAGGGAGTCAGTGGAATAGCAAGGAGCACTTCAGGCCAGGACTGATGTGTAGAGAGATCTGCATGGGGAAGCTAACACAATGGCCTGCCACACTGGCATGAGCACAACCTTGCACAGCGATATTTTATTGTTAGTAGCAACAACCTATGACCAGAAAAGAAGGCCACTAATTTTCCACATATAGAGATTACAGAGACCCAGAACACCATCATTGGGTGAATGTAAGACTGTCTTTAAGTCTTGTTTTAAATAGACTCTTTCCACCTTGCTATATGCCCTCTAGTGGCCAGCCTGAAGAGGGGCTCCAAACCTGCATAACTAGTGCCACACCACAGTACACTGTGATAGCAAACACCCAGAAGTATGTTAAAAATACAGCTGATAAATTATTTCCAACAAATAACTTGATCAGACAAATTTTGGTATTTTTCCCTCAAATTATTCATACCCGAAGAGTTCATTTTCCAAAAAGCTCCACAGATCGAATAAATGCAGCAAATAATTTATTCAACAAATGTATAATATCAATCAGCATAGAAATTACTCTCATTTTTTCCCCATTATTCAACTAGCTTTAATTAGAAACATAGGAAAACCAGGCTCTGGGGCACATTACTTCAATGCACAACAGCCCTTTCACCTTTGGAGACCAAGCTTCAAGTTATTTCTTCAAATCTTTGTGCAAAGTAATTTAGCTCTCAAGTGGAATAGAGAGAGCTCCAAAGATTCAAGTTTGCTTATAGCTAGAGTTACTTACACAAACATACACTTACATTATTGTAAACATTCATTTGGGTAGTAGCCTCAAAAAAAGTCAGAGTTTTAACAGTTAAATTGTAGCCCAAATCAAAATTTTACCACCGGGACACGTAAACCTCTGAATATAGGGATTTATAATGGACATGCTGACAAGCCCCTGAACTATAATAGACTGAGTATCACCTATTCTTCTGTGGTACCGTAAATGTCCTGAATTTCTCATTGGAGAGCATAGGCAAAAAGGTCAATAATTATGCAAAATGAATAATGGGTTTAGAGCAATCACTACATCCAGCTGCTACAAAGTATTCTCTAAATCTGCCTGCCAGGTGTCTACCTGTTTTCCCTGGGGATATGGCCAGCCCTTTCCAGAAAATAATGCAGTAAATGATATTCCTAGATATCTAGGAAAATGCTTAGCAACATAGGTAAAATCCAAAGGGTCCTAGATACAGGTACTAGGAACTATGTTTACTTTGTATGGCTGGTTGGTTCAGTCAGTGACTAGGTTTTCATATAAATAGAGCTGGATGAAAACCACATGAAAATCCTGCAAATAATTATTTATTACTCTTTTTAAAGTAATTTGTTTTGGCCACTTTCTCCCCACTTTTGTGTTCACTTTACTTGAACATTCAAATGTTCCAGTTTTACTGCCAAACATTTTTGGAAAGTGAATTCTATAGTCACATGCACAAATATTTACAGAGACCAAATTTTGAACTCTCAGTCAGTCACTCTCGAAATGCATTCACACTCGCCCATCGGGGAACAGAAATAATACCATGTGACTTACCTGACCAACAACAATACAGCATAAATATTGAATATTCATTATTCCATTCACAATGCATCCATTGCTTAGAAAGCTCACCAGAAAAATATTCCATCAAACACTTCTGAATTACAAATATATCTGAGGAAACTGATCTATTCAGGGATATTTTGCGATCAGAAGAAGCTAATGCTAAGGTTATAGGCTAAATTACAGCATTATAGCAATTCCATCCCATGTAACCTCCAACCGGTGAACCAGGCAAATTAGAAGTTATAACAACTCTCCTTTTCTAGCAATTAACCATCCTCATAATTCTTCCCTTTTCATTGTGAATTATTGGCTTTATTCTATTCAAAAAAGAGAGAGACCACAGGCAGAGCCAAACATATTGCAGACAGGTGCTGTGGAAGATTCCTTCAGAGCTTTGTCAAAGCTCCTCAGCTCTAAACTGAAACATCACATCCCAATATTCAAAACCGAGGCTTCTTTTTAACAGTCCTTGTCAACTATGGCACATTATGTGGTGGGTTCTGTGATGTGGATTCTAGAAATGTCACCAAACTGACGCTCAGCTCTGTTCTAACTTTACCTGGAATTCAGCACTGATATTCAGAAATGAAATGAAGCAATTGCTAGAGCACAAAGCAACTGGTTTGCACAGTCCTTTAACTGAGAGAAATAAAGCTGTGTAGGATGCATAGAAATTTCACAGCAGATTTGAATGGGAAGGGGTTGATTTATTGTATAAGAGTCCCAGCTTTCTAAAAGTGTTAAATAAAATAGATGGGAGATGTATGTCCATCCCTTCTCCTTGCACTTCCTCCCCGACTGCAGAGATGCTGGCAAGGGTAAAAGTTGGTTAGTTCTCCTGCTGCCACTTGGACAGCATAGCGGCCACTGAATGCATTATATGCCTCCATGATGTTCTGTCCTGAGCCAAATCTGGTGCACTACAGAGTAGGATGCCTGTGAGGGCGAAATGTCTGCAGACATCATCCAATGATCATGTTTTAAGTCTCCTGGGGGGGGGGAGGGGAGGATCTTTTCCTTCCTGCTTTCACTGTGTTAAAGTCAAAGATAAATCTCACAGCGAAGTCAGTAGGCATTCAGAGCAGATGACCTTACAGACCATTGGACAACCATTTGAGAGAGTAGGACCTGTTTAGTTAGTAAGTGGATCTCTTCATTTGACTTGATTTTGTAACATTAGAAGCTTTTGATCATTTGGAGATGCTTCATCTGAATCATGTCCTATTTCCTTTCCGTCTTGACAGTGAGGGGCCCTGGTTCAGTTCTATAGGTCAGAACACTGACCACTAAAGCATTTTATGTCCTCAACTTTGTTTCTCTACTTATCAGGGTGTTTGGTTTGCAAAAGACTTTCTTGATGAGATGCCCCATTACTGACAATAGTTTGGCAATTAGGTCTTCAAGTTCTTTCTTGATGCCGCCCATGTAATCAACAGAGCCAAAGCAGGTGAAATCATTGCCAAACTCGACTGAGTGGTTACTAGATGCTAGAATCTACAGCTTGTTCAAAATCACTGATCAAAAGTATTTTGGTTTTACCTCAATTGATTTTCAGGCCAAGTTTTACTGCTGAATTCTCCAGGGCTTTTAAGTGCCACACTGAGCTCATCCATTGAATTGACAAACAGCACTATGTCATTGGCAAAATGGATGTCAGTGAGGTTGAGGTCATCATCAAGGTGAATGTTCTCCTCAACACATATCAAGAGCCCCATTCACATTGCATGTGTGTCTATCAAGGCCACATTTGACTGTGTTGACAAGGGATTATTCTGGTTCATCTTGAAACTCGCAGGCCTCTCTTACGAGCTCTGTAGGATGTTCCATCTCAAGCCCAGTTCCTGTAAATGGGAAAAGAACCACCTTCTTCCAAATTAGGTCAGGCTTTTGACAAAGGATGCGTTGCTACCCCAGAATACTTCAGTGGGGTGAAAGGCATCTAAGAAAACAGCTCTCTGGGCACGAGGTCTGAGAAATCCATTGCTTTTACAATTATGGGCAAAAAAAGAAGAGATCAAAGATGACATATTGGGGGGAATCAGGGTACAGAAGGGTAAACTAGGATGGTCCTGCTAAGAGTAAGGAAAGTGACAACCTTCCATGAAAAAAAATGAGTAGTAGTGTAACAAAGTTTACACATAAGCCTACGTACTATGTTGAGGGATGCATGGCTAATACACTGTATAGATACAAATATAGATAAGACCTTTCTCTAAGCAGAAAAACATGCAACATAGTGAATTTAAAATCCTTGCACTTAGAAGTCTGGGCTCATTCGTTTGGGTCACAAATGAAAGCGAGTTTCATGGAGTCACTGTGCCCTACTGGAAGTTTTCCCCTCAACACTGACCAAAAAATGACTTATTAGAACAGTACAACTATCAGTCTTTGCTCAAGAACAAGAAAGGCCTTACATTGCAGGAATGGTCTTGTGAATATTTAGAGGCACTATAAGACTTTGCTGGGAACCTTGCAAAGTACCTCTGTTTATTGCACTCTTTGTCTCAGACCACTGTATTGACTAGCCACTTCTTTGAGTGCCAGATTAACCATTGCCACTACTCTCAAAAATAATCCTTAAAATGTTCATGAAATGGGAAGTGGAGGAGCAGTGTTGAGGAGAAAAAGCTAAGCAAGGGTAACCTTGGCCTCTTCCCCTTATAAATAAAAAAGAACTACAAAAAATGCACTGCAATTACAACAGAAAACACACTCTCAGGTGACATTTTGGCTGTGTGGCTTTCCTCTGGCTTTGTGACAATAAGAACGAGTTTAGCTGCAGATGGTTTTATTTTTCCATAGCCAGAAAAAAGGTCTCACAGCTAAAATGTCACAACCTCTCTTATTTCAATTTCCAGTATGTATTCAAAAGCTAAGGCTGACATTTGGTCCTGAACTCTCATATTGGTATGGAAACAACAAAGAAAAAGCACAAATGTATGAGGAGTTAAGGATGGAGTCTCTCTCAGACTTACCTCTGTTGTTCCTGGATTTTGTTTGGTCATAACTGCTACTAGGCCTTGGACTACTCAGGACTTTAGGGTTTATGTTGTCAGGCTGACTGCAGTCAGTTTCTTTGCAGCGTCTTTTGGGAAGGAGCATAGCAGGTCCCTTGCCTTTGACCACATGCTTAGATTCCCCCTTCAGCTGTGTCAGCCTCTTCTGAAGTCAATGCTAAATTTCCCTCCCCCCAGAGCGTCCTAAAGTGCTTGTGCCCCACACTAAACAGAACCTGAGCGGTGTCTGAGCCGTGCTCGACAAAGCTAAAAACAAGCATGCAAAGGTGGTTTACAGCCATCTAATCCTGACACTCTTCTTAAATAACATTATTCACTGGCATAAAACAGAGCAGCCCTAGGATTTTTTACTTACTCTTCTTACTACTATTTTGGCAGCTTAAAATTTGATCCTGTTTACAAGATGGATTTTACTTTCTCCATAATTGCCACTTATGTCACTTACTAGTTGCCTCGATTTTGCAGAAAGAATATGGATGCCATTTATTTACTTCCTATTTTATGTGCATAAGTCCGGTGAGATCATTGCATTTAAAGTGAGACTGGCCCCCTACTCAAGCTGAGCCTTACAATAGTAGAATACAGATACAGTGCATATAGTAAATTAAATATCATCCATCTTACACATTAGTATTAAAATTTGTGAAAAAGCATATGATTTGGCAAGGGCCCTGACTAGGCATCCATTTGGCTCTTTGGCATAAACAAACACATTCTCAAATTGACTAAAGGTCCAGTCTTGCTCCCATTTAGAGCAGGATTGTGCCCAATATGGAGTATTATCATAAATAATTATAATTAGGTTTAGTATACTTCTCCCTAACCAGGAGAGAAGTGGCCAATGGAAATATGTACAGTGGGAGCAGTCCTTCTCTGCTATTGGGAATGAAAAGAAAAGAAAATGCAATCTTCGTGGGTAAATTCAGACACCCAGAACAGTTTTAAATACGGTGCTCTCATCATACTCATGTATATTAACCAGGAAGGAAATAAACACAACTGACATATGGTCAGATGGATTTTTCTTCAATATTAGAAGCATTCACTCAGAGACGGAGATGTTACAATCTGACAAACAGTTTATGGATGAGTTATAAATTATTGGAGATAAGGGTTTAAGCAATGCTAAGACCATCTCAAGTGTAACAATACAAATAATGCCACTGAAATAAACACCAGGTTTTTTTTAATTGCAATCAGTTATATTGTGCATGCAATAGCCCTGATTCCCCACTCTCTTCCAGATTTACATGAGTGTAAAATGAGTGTAACTGTGTAGGGAATTAGGCCTCACATTAGTATTTTATCTCTATTTGGTGTTATTCAAAATGAAAAAGGTTGAGTAAAGATCAAAAGTAACGAGGGATAGAAGTGAGAAGGAGAGGGACATTAAAAATTCTGATAAATCAGTTTGTAAGTGCAAGGACAGAGAGAGACAGACAAGATAATTTCCCCCAGTGTGCCTGCACATCACAAGAAGTACGGTTTTAACCAGGCCATCTCACGACCTATTACACTATTTGTTGTCTCTCCCCCTCTTACAATGGAGCAGGTAATGGATTTGGTTTATTCCTGTTGTTATTATATTACACCCTCCCACTTCAAGATAGCACTAAAGTCTTACGGTCTAACCTTAGAATGCTACTTGGCACAGGGATGAGGCCCAGTAAAAGTGACACACACCACATGTCAGGCTTTTATCATGTTTTCCATTGTGCTTTGTTATGGAGAAAGGAACAATTTAAAAAAAGGAAAGGAAAACTGCTGTCAAGGTCACTGGCATTTTTCTAGTGCAGGATTGCCATAGGTGAAATTATTTTAATTTACAAATTTGCAGAGAAAAAAAATCTCCCGCTGTGAAAACCACAATATTCACAGGAGCATGTGGTGGTGCTGAGTTCTACCATATGACAAAGCAAATTGAAATCTCACATTTGCTAGACCTTTTCTTCGGGGGGGGGGAGGGGGAAATCATATAAAGAGTTATAATGTGGTTAATGGTATTGCAGGGCTGATCTCACTCATTTTACAATTCTGTTTTATGCACAGGTTATCATACTAATTAACTATCTCTGAATATTTATCATCTTAATGGACGGCTTTTGTGTTTCCTTTTACTTCAGCTCGAAAGCTTCCAGTTTGGTGGTCTAAGCCAGCAATAAGAATCAATGTCACAAAACAGATGAAACTAGATAATAAGATTTTAAATAAATTACCTTGATATAAGCACAGTACCAAAAGAAAAAAATAGCATTACTGAATTTTCCAGTTCTGTTCTCAGCTCCACAGAAGTGGCAAAAAAAAAAAAAAAAAAAAAAAAACCACACCCAAGAGACACAAGAATCACAGCACGTGCAAAATACTCTTTCATTTTATTATTCTTGGGCCTTCTAAAGGAGTGGACTCACCCCAGAGGCGCCTCCTGCTGGTCGTCCTTGGGAATAAGCCCTTTTCCAGCGTGGAGCGCCCTCCGCAGGCTGGTGATCCACACAGCTCTAGCCCCCGTGTCCCTCACAGACCCCGGTACCCCCACACTCTGCCTCTAGGTCTCCCCTTCCTGGGGAACCCCCAACCCACTATCCCCACCTTGCCTCATTCTGGGCTACTGCCAGTCATCACCAAGCCCCCGCTCCCTGGGGCAGACTGCAGTGTAAAGGCCACTCATCATAGGCAAGGGGGTTCGGACCTGCTGCCTTCCTTTGCCTCCCAGTACCTCTATGGGCCTTGGACCAGGCCCTACAGCCTGGGGAGTTGCCAGCCTGGAGCGCCCCCGCTCAGCCTGCTCCTTCCCCAGCACTGCACCACCCTCAGTACCCGTCAGGCAGGCAGCCAGGCCCTGCTCTCTCCCAGCCTGGAGAGAGACTCCTTGGGCCTCTGGCTCACAGCCTTTTTATACATGCCCGCTGGGGCCTGATTGGGGCGTGGCCCAGCTGTGGCTGCTTCCCGAATCAGCCATCCCCAGCCACAGCCCTCTCCAGGGCTGCTTTTAACCCCTTCTATTTTAGGAGCAGGGTAGCTACCCCGCTACAGGCCCTATACAATGTAACTAGCCCAATATTTGTATGCTAGCTGGAACCACTGGAAAAGTTTAACATGATCAGTTTAATGAGCAGCAATGGGCTGTCAGCAGGAAAGGCTGAGAACTATTTCTCACTATTTGGTAGTGAGATATTCGTGTGAAAAGCTGGAGATGAAAGATGGGTCAATCCTTCAAAAACATTTCTGCAAATATTTCTTTCATACATCTCTGTCATATTTTAACTGACTGTGCTTTTACAGTGCTCAGTTTCCATTAATATTCTGGCAGATACATTTACTTGTGGATTGTTCACAGATGGAACACAAAAGCAGATATGGCAGAACACTCATAAAAAGCTAATATCAAGCTCATAGTAGCAAGTATTTGCAATCAAAATATAATTAAAAAGTTACATTCAGCCAATCAGGGGACAGAATCATACACATGCCTCTGGTTGTGTCCAATCAAAAGAAACCAATTTTAAATATTTGAATTGAGCTCCTCATGAATAATCATCATAACATGAATTTATTTGCAAAAATGCCATAGTAATAGAGTTGCAGAGATTTGAGTTCATTTCTACAGGCCCTGTAGCCCCTAGGGAAATTTCTATTTCAGGTTTTATACCCATCTTTCATTTTGAGGGAAATTTTTCCACAAAAATTATTGTGATTTTACAAAAGTTTTAAGAACTTAAACAGGTAAACATTACTAAGCTAACTCTTCATTACTAATATTTCACCCAGCTCTATAAAGTGTATTCACTTTGCAGTTTTACTGAAAGAGAAGAACAGTGTAAAAGAAACCGAAGCATAGCCACATGTGTGTGTACACATACACACACGGCTAATTCTAGTCTTTTCAGCTGCTTAGCGAGCCAATGCTGAATTCTTTCACTTGATAAAAATATTATCAATTGAGTTGATAGCTTCATTCTTTACAGGCTTGAGAGAACCCTGGAACAGCAAAAGAAAAGCTATATGGTATATTGCAACCTAAAGCACGTAAGCCACAGATTCATTCTTACCTCATGACATCTGCAATCTTTAAGGACGGCAGCTTGTAAAGTGAGAGAAAACAGTGTAGGTCTGCAAAAAAAAAAAAAAAAGGAGTACTTGTGGCACCTTAGAGACTAACCAATTTATTTGAGCATAAGCTTTCGTGAGCTACAGCTCACGCTGTAGCTCACGAAAGCTTATGCTCAAATAAATTGGTTAGTCTCTAAGGTGCCACAAATACTCCTTTTCTTTTTGCGAATACAGACTAACACGGCTGTTATTCTGAAAAGTGTAGGTCTGAAAGCCCTCTGCCCACTGCCACTTGCTCTTTGATCCACATCCTTTAAAAAAAAATGTATGCAAGGGATATGAATAGTCTAGTAATAAAAAAACACAAACAACAGAAGCACTGTACTAACAAAAAAATCCCAAATGCTCTAGTTCAGCAGAAGGTTGGAACTGTTCCATAAAATTCTAGATTTTTACGATTTTGCTAAGCCCAAAAACGGACCTACTTGAGGGTTAAACATCCCTGAGGTCTTTACTTTCTAATATTGGTGTAGTAGTGAGTTAATGGAAAAGGCAATACTGAGGGCTGAGAGTAAGAACAAGTCATGTCAATGTTATATTCTCTGATGCAGTGACCTTTGGTTTTATAGATATCTATCATATTGATTCCAAGAGCTTATCCACTGTTTCCTGTGAGTAAGCTACAGGAAAGGAAAATGTATAACCCTGCTTGCTGGAAGTCCTGCCTCTTGCACAGTGCAACTTCAGTCCCAGAAGATGGGCTTCAGTATAATAAATATCTTTGCTAAGCAGGGTCTGTAACGTGCAGTATCCCAGAGGCTGATATAATCTCACAAAATATTTGTGTGGGCAGACCTATTGAGTGGAAAGGGAAGATGGACTATAATAGGGCATGTCTACGCTTACCGGTAGATTGGCACTGCTGCAATTGATGCAGGGAGTGTCAATTTAGCAGGTCTGGTAAAGACACATTAAATCGATGGGAGAGTACTCTCTTATTCACGTAACTGAAGTTGTGTAACTTAGATAGATTTACCATGGTAGTGTAAACCAGTCCTCAGTATCAGGACAGAAGAATATTTGAACAACACATGCTTTGTATACTGTCATCAGAGAAATTCAATGAAAGGATCTTGAAAGTGCACATTAATCTCTCTGTAAATTAAAGGGAAGAGGACCAAAAAAAGGCAGCTTGCTTTTCATTCAAAAGGCTTAACCTTAGAAGGTACTGAATGGCCTCATCTCCCATGGGGCTGGTTTAGCATGTTGCAGCATCAGGCTCTAATTGCCTGGTTAGATTATTTAATTAACTTTGAGAAAACTCTTTTAGGGGATGCAGCAAGGGACATTTAACCAAACTTCCCTCCAAGAGAAAACCTTGGCTGGCATAAGCTGAGAGGGAGGAGAAAGAAATTGCTTTATCAGAAATTGTACTGATGACATTATGCAATGTGATAGAGATTCAACGCAATATTTAATTTGCATACATTCCTTTTCACCCACCTATTTTTAGATATGTTAAAAAAAATTGAACTACAACTTGTGTCCCTAGAAATCTACTTTTGAAAGTGACTGTTTCACATTCTTATTACATACAAACCTCTGCTTTCTTTCCAACTATTTCTCATCAATTGCCAATGAGGAAGAGGATGAGAGCTGACGGTGATGTAACACTGTAAATATTACCCGGGAAGGGGTCAATTTGATTCAAGTGTCTTCTGAGGAGAGTAGTAAGAGACAGTTTAACTAGCAGAATTACATTTAGCTGGCTCTACAAATATGAAAAAAAGTGAGATGGTACGAAATTTAAGGTGATCCTACTTCTGAAACAGCACACAGGGAGGGAAAACAAAGAGCCACTGACAACCAAAATGCTCCTTCAAGTGAGCCTTAGATCCAGAAGGATTTGGTACCATATATCATGATTCTGTATATCATGCATACAGGATTTTCAGGTGGTGCTAACTAACTGCATTAACTGTGAATATCAGTTAACACAGTACATACATAAAAAGGTTCAGAACATCAAGTCTTTATGAAAACTCCCAAAAATGCTGTTTTTGATTCCAAACTGGGGGGGAAGGGGAGGGGGTACTGCAGCAATGGCATTTACTATTTCACCAAGCAGCTTCACAACTCAGTCAGAAAATTTAAAAATCATTTGGGTTGGCTGGAAGGGGCGGGGGGAGAGTTTTTAGCCAACCATGTAATGTTCTGGGCATATCAAGGCCTTCAGAACAGTTTATTACTTGAGAGCTAATAAAACAAACATGACATCATAGCACCCACGAAAGCTACCATAAGAAGTTAGACATGTCCAGGGTGAATAGTTATCCTACACTGAAATTCATGCAGGCATGAGAACCTGGATAATCTGAAAGTTTGCATGGCTGTGGTTTTTTGGTAGCTCATAACATGTCTGCTAAATGTTAATATCCAACATATGGCTCTTGTTTGAAAGATTTTTGATTAAGACATTAAATAGAGTCATAACTGGCCAAGCCAAGCAAGCAGGAAACATCCTTATCTCTCTTTTGAAAGTAGTCATACAACACAACAGTATTTACCGCTTCTCTCATATAGACTACCTGTCTCCCATTCTTCGCTATACGTACACAGGACACATTCATTGTCATCTTGGTTAAAAATGACACTCCCAAGATCAATTCAGACATAGTCAGTTCTAGATGGCAAGTCCTTGTGGATGTGCAGAATGTCTTGTAGTTGAGAATGTCTTGCACTGCGCACACTATCAGTTCTATCCAATGTACCAGATATTATGCAAACATTTACAAAAAACTGAAACCCCTTCCACTTCCAAAAACAAACTATTCCTCATCCAGCCACTCCAGATCCCCAGAAAAAGCCTGGAAAAAACACAGAAGTCTCCCTACATGTTCTGAAGGTAACCAAATTCAGCCTTTGGCAAAGCAAGAAGACATGAATGTTACAAAGTTAAAAACCAGTCAGCCTGCTACCAGCCCTCTCTGCTTAACTCAAGAGGATGTTAGCTTGAGTGTCTCAGTTGTTCATTACTCCTATGATATCCCACAAGGAGAGTAGCTTTCACTCAAGTAGCCAAGACACAAAAACATTTAGTTAGGGTTTTAATCAGTGAAAATCAGTATCTGAAGCTTCAACTGGAAATCTGTTGGAAGCCATTTTTGATAGGTAGATGGGACCCAGCAGAAGAATGATCACATGGCAAAATATGTTTTTTTTCTGCAAACGGTAGCATAACAGTCCCTTCTTTCACTGTTGGTCTTAGATGTTGCAATCATCCACAGCAAACAAGGGGTTAAACTGCATCCCTGGCAGTGAGTTGCTGGATAGGTTTTGTCTTATATGTTTCTCTTGTGCGGTCAAAAGCAGGAAAAAAACCTAGCATGCTACAGGAGACTAAAGCCATGATTAGAGACCAGATTCAGCAAGACACCAAATACAATGTTCCAGAGGATAAAGCGCATCACTGAGATAGACCGGTGCTGTATTAATCTCAAATTGTGTTTTGGCCCCTTAGAAGCAGTTTAAATTAGAGCTACCTGAGGGTTCCTCTAAATTCTTCTGTGGGGACCAGCCATGCACACACCTTAGGATCAGGGTGAGCTTTATGCCATCTTTGCATGCCTCTTCCTATCCTGCACTCTGTGCAGAGTAGCTAGACCTCATAATTTGGCCCAATAGTCCTAGAAATAGTGTTCTGTGATGAAGAATGTGTTTTAATAATTTGGACAAAGACCTGCCAATTTCTTCCCTTATGGCAAAATTTCTGGCAAGCTGTACTTCACAGGAAAAGTTTTGTTATAAAACAAAATAGTAAATGACTGTAGTGTAAATATAATTTCCTAAAGTGTTCTGTGATTTTGCTACCCTTATTTTTCTTTCTGGGCCTATTGTTTATTGTCCATTAGAACCAAATATGAAGGGTGGCCTTTATTACCTCATGCAAGAAGATATTTCAAGATGTGCAGTATAAATCCTACACTATTTCTCTGTTCCTTCTCTACTGCAGCTCAGTCATCTGAATGATAAATAAGCTTATGCTGGTATTAGGGTTTAGCTAGCAATGAATTTCACTTTATTGCAATATTTATGAAAGCTTTTGAAAACGTGGTTAAGTGAAACTCTTACAGTGGGCTACAGTCAATATTTCTTGCGCAGGAGGACATTAAAAGCTGTGGAGTTTAACCTTCTTTTTTGATACCTCACCTTCCTCTGTCTTTTCTCTCTTCTGCTATTCCATAGAGTCCAGTTCTCTCGTCATAATGATTTTGGGGGGGGGGGGGGCGGGGGGAAGGGTTCCTTGCTTGCTTTTTAGATTGTTTATCTTACAGTCAAAACTAAATCACCCAATCAGCTTGGGGAGCAGGGCCAAGAAACCTTAGTCACAATAATTACCAATTCCAGGCTGCTGTTATGTCTTTCCCATTAAATCTGCATAGCAATTATTAGCAGTGTTTTACAATAGCTGTAAGAATTGCTATTTAACCCTGTCTAATTGCAGTTATGACTCATAAGAATGAGTTTGTAAACAATTTTGTCCTTGAAGACTGTTTTATGGGTTTGGGTGGCTGGGGGGGACTGTTTTGAGAGGTTTTATTTTGACAGAAAAAGGTTGAGGAAATGTGTGAAGGGAAGATGGGGATTGAAAAGTTAATGTTCTCAGAACAAGACCTTTGTTTGAATATTCACATATAAGCACAGGCTGATGTGTTCGGGCCTGATCCTATTAGTGTTTTCTGCAAGAACCTGAGTGTTCAATAGGAGTGGATGGTGGCTCAAAATCTTCCAGGATTGGATTCATTTTGCAAGGGGAACAGTACTGATAGTCTACACTCCTGAGCAGGAGATTATGACTTTAGACACAGCCTGGAGGAATGGTGCATAAGCTGCTCCAGCCCAGGAGCAGTCCTGGGAGGCTTTGAGAGTCAGACACAGCCCTCTGTCTCACACTAGCCTAAGCCAGAAATTCTTTCATGCTCTCTTTATCTCTGTGATGGCTCAGCTGTTCTGGCCAGGAAAAAAATGGGGGTGGAGCCCAGGGTCTGCCCATTCCCTGCCCACCTGAGAGAAAGTTATCAGGCACATAGCCCCGCTTATTCCTACATGCCTGTGTTCAAGGTACAGATAGCTCACATAGATCCATCCCACATCCTTACATGGGCAAGTAGCCCAATTCAAAATCTTGGCTCCAGTTCCTGTTGCCTATTTAACTCAGTCACAGTGGACCCTGGACTGCTTCAAACGCCACTCACTGAAACCAGGGTTTGTAGAAATTTAAATTCCCTTGAAGATTAAAGTGTGCCTAGTTGCGTGGGATGAAATGGGCATAGCTCTGTTGCCCCCAAAAGTCTGAGAACCACTGATCCACTTGAACAGAACAGCAACATTTCAACTCGACAAGGACAAGCACAGCAGCTTGAAGAGATTAGTAAAGTTGTTCTCTCAACTTCTTTCCCAATTGAGAGGATAATGGCGTCAGGATCAATATGAGCCACCACCAGTATGAAGATGGAACTGCTGTCTGTGCCGAACCCCAGCTGGTATACAACTGGTAAATGCTTCTACAGTGTCTTGAAGATACAGAGCACTACGTAAGAATCAAGTATCATTGTTATTGCTAGCCAGAAAATACTAACAAAAATAAGAAATGTGGATTTAGGAGAGTAGACAGAGGACAAGATATTAGTCTAGCTCTACTGTAGAAGAAACAGAAGAGAGCACAACAGATGGCAAAGAACTAGACATTGTTAAGCACTACAGTAATTATGGAAACATATCCGTCTTTCCTTATGTTGAATTGAGTCTTCCATTTTAATGTGTGATTGACACACACTCAAACAATTTCTCAAAACTAAATTAATGCACTTGAAATTCCACAAGCATGATTTAGTGGCAAGGGATAATTTTTCTGAAAAGTTTAAGCTGAATTGGTTGACGTTTATTGGAGGGGAGGAGAAGCACAAACCAAAAGGGATCTCACTTATTGGATATATTCCTAACACAAACATTTCATAAATCAATATTATCGTATGTCCAAAAAGGCCTGGTTTAGAGCCTCCAAACTTGTTTAATCTGATGGCCTTTGTAAGGATTAGTGTTTCTGACTACCTTCACTGGAAGTGGAGCTTGCAGAGGGAACTATTTGGTAACTATAAGTACACTATCAACCCCAAGTAGTGCCTAGCTCACATGGATAAGAAACCAAAAGAAAAGACTATGACATCTGCATGGCCATCCAATGAGTGTGGATAGACCTGATATGAAAAGCCACAACAGGGTTAGTGGCAGGAAGCAGGAGAGTAGGAAGTTCATCTGGGGAAACGAAGAATGTGCTAGATATTGCATAGGGATCTAGTGTGGGGAAGGGAGGGAGTAAGCTACATGAGAAGTGGAGAGAAGTTAGGGGAGGAGTATGGTCCATCTCTGTGAAACTGGGAGATTCCACAGTTTTTTAACAAATTAAAAAACTAAGAAATCCCGGACCATGATAACCCAAACCATCTTAACTCTGCCCTCAGCCCTTTATCATCACAAAACAACTGAAAAGCAGGAAATACTCTTATTCTCAAACAGCACACATTTTAATTGCATCAAGGACTCCAAAACAATAAAATGTTCCAAGCGGACTGCTTAGACGTGTGCTACATTGATTAAGCATTACTGTAGCATTTAGCTACTGTGGTCCTTATGAGGCATAAGGAAGAACAGAATCCAGCTCACGCTTTCTTAGGTGAGTTGAATCTGCAGAACTAACAAAAGTAAACAGCATCCAGATAAAAAGAACTAGGATCGGATACAACCTGGTCTGTTGCCCTTCTGTTTTATACCCAAAGGCTTCTGGGAGCCTTAATATAATTATAAAATAAACATACAAGGAGATATATTCAGAAATAGTTAATCACCAAATATGGAGCAGCTAAAAAAAAAAGAATCATTACAATCTGTGCTCCTACTCCTGCAGAACTTAAAAGATCAAAACAACTCTAAAATAAGGCAAGAACAAAAAGAGTCTGATCTTGCCAGAAACGGGTCATGGTGGATTATCCAGGCAGATATAATTCTGGATGTACATGATCTTGTTGAAAAAGGCCCTGCCTCCCACTCTTCCGAAATCACATTTTGGGACCTTCTTGAGGTCCAGCCATCACAATTTGTTGGGCAGCAGTCAGTAATGCCAACACACACCTTCACCTTGGAGAATTTCACTGCAGAGCGAGGCAGTAATGTGGTAAAATACTAATGCGCTTGTGCTATCTTATACAAAAGCTAGCTGAGTGTGAGCAGTAAGTAATTTTCTGGACTATAAAACAGCGTGAAACAAATAACTTACCACTAATACTGACGAGAACCGCCACCCTTAGCTGATAACTGGGAGCAGACACTGAAACTAAAGTTTTGCCTACATTCTTCCATTCCCTAAACCTACAGATATGAATGGCAGAAGGATGGAGGACATCTTGCTTATTACTATTAAAAACACACAAAATAGTGATTTTATAAAGACTATTCTACACCAAAAATCTACACCATAGTCTACACATACATTTAACCCTTGCTCTGAGCCATCAGTATAACTTATGCTTAAAAAGAGTTGCTGGGGAGACCTCCTGTGTACATTGCACATTTGTCTTACCATTGACTCCAATGGGTTTTGGATCAGGCCCTCGCTGTTTCTAAAAATTTGATCTCCAACATAGCAGAGATAGCTTTGCCTGGCACTAGCAGTCAAGAGTATCTGTAGACACTGTGCATTTCTTATGCTGTGCTCTCTGAAATTCTTGAAAACTGACTAGAAATGCAAGCCAAAAACCACTCAAGAGATACAGTGTAAAAATGGTTACATGTTAATGAGCAGTGGAATCATTTGGAATGCAAGTGAGCATACAAGTATTACTGATAACAGTAAGAATGAGATAATTATATAGCTGAAAAGATAGTAACTATCTCATATTATGATATTATAAAGTGAAGCTTTTCTCTCTCTCTCTTTTTCTTTTCCCCAAAGGAATATAGAAAGTGGAACTCATCAGTTAAGGACCAAATAAAAAGCATGTCAAGTGCCTAGCCTGCCATTTATAACATCTCCCTCTTGTGGTAATTAGAGTGACTTCATGTTCAGTGCAGTGGGTAATTGAAGTAAAATAGTAAGAGTGCGCACTGTAAAAAAAAAAAAAAAAAAAAAAAAAACCACACACATGGTTCATATGATTTTTGGTTAATTCCACTAATGATTTTTAACCATGTTCTTGACCTGGCCCTTCAGTCATGTATCTCTTACAATCAAAAGCTGCAAATGACTATAACAATTGTTGTTCTCCAATCTCCCTTGGTGTCTTTTTTTGTTTAATGATATTTGGCAATTACTGAGTTTTAAATAAAGGTGTTAGGTAGGGCAAGACTGAAAGAATAAAACATCTTGTTATTTAAGCTGCTTTCCAGCAGCTTGTTGTACTACTCTGGAGTCCACTTAAAAAGCACCTGTTGAAGAAATAGTCCTGTTAAAACAATTAATTTCTGTGATCCAAACTAAAATACATTCTGAAACACAACTGACTAGCCAATAAAGGAATAAGTACGTTAAAAGAGCAAATTGCCAGTAAATCAGAAGCCATAGCAGAACAAAAAATTGAACTGCTAAATGAGTGTGGACCAAACGCAATAATATAAAATTCATAATATAGTAAACTAAACTCAATAATCAACATTTGTTGAAACATACTTTTTATGAGCACGAAGGTCACATATTAGCAGATTTGCATTGTGCAAACAGGATACATAAATTATACTACACCTTACACCATGTTGCATGGGAAGGTATGCAGAAAAAATGCTCAAGGGGCACAGTGGATCTCGATATGCCTACTGATAGGAAGAACGTTCTATTTAAACACTGAAAAAACAAAGATGATCCATCTGAGAAAGACATGTATTACAGCGATGGTCAAGACAATATTTCTTTAACAAGTTGCCTATGGAATGGAGGAGAGGCTGAGTGATTTGGAAGAAATGTAAGAATGTAAACTTTTTAAGTCCAAGTAACAGCAGAAATGCAGGTTGCCAGCGTGAGAGGGCAAGAGCATCGAGAACAATAGGATAAAGACAATGAATCAGCATGGATGGTAACAGCTCTAGGTACAATAAGCACGCATTTTCTCTTCAGTGGGGCCTAGAGATTATTAGGCATTAAAGTGACTTGTGCATATATTCTGTGCAGTTGTGAGGGCATAATGAGCATCCACAGCATTTTTGGCTGTATTGTTCATTTTCAAAATGCTGGCATCTTGTACATTTCAACAAACAAACCACAAATAATTTCCCATCCTAGCATTGGCTAGGCTCCTTATATAGCTGGGGAGAAGGTTAGTCATGGGTAGGTCTGGCAGGAGGATGACCATTCCATTTCACACGTTGTGAGCTTTATAAATTGGCTTTCATTCCTCACTGGAATAAAACCAAACACTTTCCAACATTTTCACAAAATGGAATTGTGTTGGAACATCCATTTTGGGATTGGAAAAGTTAAGTTCTCCATGCAGGTCTCTCTCTCTGTGACCAGAGAGTCCACCCTGGACCTCAGCAACATTCCCATCAAACTTTGTCAAAATCTGTGCATCTCTGAGAAACATTTCAGCCTTGAAGAAATGGCATAGTTCGACACTGTTCATCAGCTCTAGTCCTGAGGCTTGAGGAGAAACAGGAATTCTGCTTCCTTTAGGCTAAAGCTGGATCCAAGCACAGCTTGGATGTAATGGAAAAGAAGGACAGCCACAGAGAGCCATTTGTGGCACCGCGATTCAGAGATACCTGGTGCCAGCGCAAGTGACAGCTGCCCTTGGGCAACCCTAAGTTACAACAGTAGAGAATCACACCTAGGGCCCCTTCCTCACTGACCCACCTATGCCTATGGCCCTGACATACTCCTCCCTTCTCCTTAAGTGGGGGAGAGGTGGGCAGCTGGCCCAAGAGGCAGCAGATCAATCTCCACCAGATTTACACCAGTGGAGAGTCCCACTGCCCAGGGGGAATTATTCACCGGCTTTTTCTGGCCACCTTAAGGCCACTTTACATAACTTAGTAGGCACAAAGTGTCTGTAGCAGGCTAGGGAACCCAGCCCTAAAACATCTGGGGCTTTGTCTGCTTAATTAATTTAGATTAGTTATCAGTTTTCATCTAGTTTATTTTGTGGTCCTTAACTAATATTTTCATATATATTCTTACTAATAGTTGTGTCCTTTGGAGCTGATCCTTTTCTGGAGCTTTTTCACAGGGAAGCTGACTACTATTCTCAGGATTTTTCATAGATGAGGGGAGTACATTTTCTCTCCGTACACAAAATCTTTCAAAACAATAAATCTTAGGTGCCCACACTCTGCAATGCAATGCACTCCACATGCAATATAAGCAGGGCCTAGGAGAACTTTTGGGCTGTTCAACTTTCACCTCATCATTTATATACACCTTTAGGGAGCGGAACAGTCTGGCTCTCACTTTTCCCTTTATTCCATTAAATTCCAGCTCCTTCCATCTACCAGCCAACAACACCTGGATGAAGTTCTCAGAAGTTTGTCCTCTATGCTGTTCCTGGATTAACCAGAAGGACTTTGCTAAAAAGCTATACGTCATGCATAAGGGATACATTGCTGCCACTGCATGGGTCCAGAGAAGGAGGGATTCAGTGCCATACCAGAATCTCAAGAATGGCAGGGCCTTACCAATAGAGGCCTCATCCTGAATTTATGTGCACTCAAAGTCAGAGGAAGTTTTGAGTTTGCAAGGATTGCACAACCAAGCCCCTTATCACCACTTTTTTATTTAGCTGGGTGCATTAGTTCACTTAATCCAACTCTTTTGACATTGTTTTAATTATTATGGGGGAAATGATCCCATTTGATCCCACGTTGTATTATATATCCATTTAATGTACTTTACAAAATAAGCATGAGAAGTTGAGTGATCTGATTAGCTAGGGCTGTAAAACAATTTAATTTATTGCTCAGAGCTTATGAGTCTCTTCATTTAACATTACGCAAATTCTTTGACAAAAAAAGTAACATTTTATAATAAAATTGCATTAACCAAGTCAGATGTTCCACTGCTTGAATTATATTAGAGGATTTTCATTTAGGACAACCAGCTTTGATCATAAATACACACTTATTCAGGGCCTGCCATGTCTTATTGATTAAAAACAGGATATTGTCTCTCTCATTTGAATGACGTTGCAGTTCAAAGGATTTTAGAAAAACATCCACTATAAAGAAATTGGCAAAACAAATGTGTAGTGCACTTCAGCCTCTAGAAAATTTCATGACTTCCTTCTTCTTGGGCGACTGTGGAGGGTTATTGTTTTAAAAAAGGAATGTGTAGAGTATATACGGTAGTAGAATAATTAATATTTGAAAAAATCTACTGGAGACAAATATGTGCTCATTCAAATGCCATGCAAATAGCAGAAACGCCCTCATCTGTTTGTTTTTTTAAGCATATCATGTATTGTTTCGGAGATCCACAACCTGCACCTCCCAAGCAACAGCTTTGGCTTTGTCTCCTGATAACATAATGCAGCAGTCACCAACCTAATCAAGCAGTGACACGCCACCCCTCAAAAAAGTAGAAAACTTGACTGAAATCATAGCCCTGCTAGATGTAGCAGGAATCTCTACGATTGCCCTTGAATACTCATTTCAGGGGATTTTAAATGAATGAAAAGACAAAAGATGTTCAGAGTGAAGTTCATCAAGTTTGGATATTTTTCACTGACAGCTAATACATTACTCAGCAGCTTTCTGAAGTCTACAATAATTATTACTTATATGGCAAGACTTGGAGGCCAATATTTTGAGACCCTCAGATAGAATGCCCTACATAGTAAATTAATTAAAAGACTTTGCACACATACAGTGAACTCTGAAGAGCTGTAAACATTTTGGGAAAAAATGTATTAATTCTCACAGCACCCCTTGTGAGGTGGATAAGTGCACGGGTTGGGAATGGGATGATCATCATTCCTGTTTTACAAACAGAGAAATCAAGAGAACTGTTAAGTGACTTGCCAAAGGTTACAGGAGAAGCTTGTTATAGAGGCAGAAGAGGACCCAGATCTTCTGACCCCCAGTCCTGAAGTTTAGTATGGAGCATTTACAGGACATTGATCAGAGCAGCAGACTTAACATTCCCTTTGACTTCAATGGGTTTTGATCATGCTCTAGACTAAGTTAAAGATAGAATGAGAGTTTTCATAAAATCTGGATTGGATCTTCCCATTAGACTAAGCACCAAATCATTTGAAGGGTTTTCTGAGTCTTACCTAAACCTGAGATTGCAAAAATGAATGGCAAAAAGGTTCTTTGGAGCTTCCTGTTACTTCTTGCTTCCAGGAATAGCCTGAGAATAGTCTTCCTTTTGGAATTTGGAACTACTTTACTCAGTCTGAGCTGGGACCAAGATACACACAGAGATCTCAAAAATGTGGATGTTTTGTTTGTCCCAGCTCCAGCAACTCAGGCTGCTGCTAGGGGTAGAGAATAGACAATTGCTTCAAAGATAAGGCACAAGCAGTAAAGTATGCATATTATTGTATTATCTTTGACTGTGAAGCAGAATTTTATTCTCGTCATCAACCACAGATGTATTCATATGTTTTATGTATGCTTGTTCCTTTAAAATGGTCACATTGAACAATAATTTTTAAAAGGGACTAAAAAGTTTGAAAGGAGATAAGAGCAGTTAATTCCAGCATTGGATCAGATCTGTTCCACACCATTCACTCTTGTTTTACCATACACATCCTATCTTCTGCTCCCCAGCTCCAGCCTGCGCTACACCATTGAATGTGTTCCCCACTGCTCTGAGCCCTGTTTAAAGCTAAGAGTGCCACCTACCGAGTCCCCTACACTATTGAGCATCTTGTGCAGTCAAAATGGATGAATAAAAAGCTCTCCTTATGAATGGTACCTCCATAGCAACACCACAAACACCTATTTCCCAAGTGAACATATCTTCCATGCCAAAAAAAAAAAAGTAATTAAAAAAGTCTCAGCCATACATCTGAGTAATTTGTTTCTTTAAGAAGAAAAAGAAAAGGGTCAACCTTTCATGAAAAGTCAGTGCCTCTATTAAAACAGCAGTTTGCTTGAAAAACAGTTCAGCTACAGTTCAGGCTAAGTTTCTCTCCTGACATAACCCATCGAGATGTTTTTTCCATCATCCTCCTGACTGGTCATTATACTAATTAAATACTTTATTATGCCAGGGTACATTAGATGTCATCTTGGAAGCACTTCAAACAGTATTGAATAATATAAAAGCAGAATATGAGGCAGCCACATTATATGGTCAGATTACAGAGTGAACTAGCTTTTCCTTTTTGGCAACAAAATTGCAAAGACAGTGCATATTTTAAAAAATTGCTGGAATCTCTAGAAAGTGAAGAAAAATAACAGAGTTATAACAACACTGATGCTTTTTCTATTTTATTAATTTTGAGTATGAAGTGCATTTTTCTGGCATCCTAACCAATGACAACATATTAGAAACATGTATATTTTTAGAAGAGTTGTATTATTGTTGACCGAGCACATATACTGAGTTTAATCATCTGAAGTCCTGCCCAGGTTATATGCCTAATACAATAGATGCTAGCTAGACAAATAGACCATTTCCTCAAACATGCAGAAAAATCATCAGAGAAGAGAATTATCAGAAATTCCATCAGTGTGTGCATACTTATCTCCTCAGTCCAGGGAACGAATGTGCATACCTCATTTTATCTGTAACTGAATTACTCCTTTGTTTCCCTCCCTTTTCTGAGCCACGGTGCGGTATTATTTACAGATGCTCCACAATGGACTCAGAGTCTCAGTATGTCCAGATGAGCTGGGAAAGCTGGCATACCATGGAGGTCATGCCGTATCACACGAAACACGGAACTAAATGAAACCAGCATAGCAGCAACAAGAACTTGAACTAACATTCTGAAATACACATTTCAGGATCAGTCTCCCTTTGTCTCAGAGCATTTACGGGAGAGAAATAAATGAACATGAAATCTGTAACTTCAGTGTAGACATTGCTTCCATGAAATGGAGGGGCAATGCTTTGAGGAAGATTTGGAGAAGATTTGTACACAACTATTGCACCCACATGACTGCAGCATTGATTTGATAACACTGCAGTAAACAAGCATAATGGCAGTCAGAGTCCCAAGCTCAAAATATCAGGATAGAGGGGCAGATTCTCTTCCAAATAGAGCTGATCACAGGGCAGAGGGGTATGTCTTCCCGAGTCTAGAGGCTACTGTGCCCCACTATTTGCTGAACAGCCTAGGCTCTGTTTACAATATATGGTCCAGGCAATTGAGAACCTGGTCCAGGGTATTTTGGCGGAAAAACCATGAAACAATGAACCTTGTCTAAATATAGTATGTTTACTGTTGATTGGGAGCCAAATTGTGCCAGGCTCTGCAGTGGTGCAAACAGGTGAGTGACTTTATGGCACACCCCTTGGTGAACGCATCCGATGAAGTGAGCTGTAGCTCACGAAAGCTCATGCTCAAATAAACTGGTTAGTCTCTAAGGTGCCACAAGTACTCCTTTTCTTTTTTCTTTTTACAAATCAGGCACAAACACACTCCTTGCACTGACAGTTCTGGGACTGTCAGGACTGGGAAAGGCTAGTGCCCACAGGCCATCCCACCTGCTCCATCCCCATGCTAGCCAGCAAAGCTGACATAGGAGGAGGAGGGGAGTGGATGCTGCATTCCCCTATGGTCCAGCGAGCTTTGGAAGTTCCAGATCTGACAGAGCCATCATGCCTCCCAAAGCTTCCACTGGGTGGCATCCCTCTGCACTATCCTACCACACAGAGCTTCAGGTTGAACCCGCAATGGAGCCATATGGGCCAAATTCAACCCTTACATACACCCTTCAGCAACCACCTATCTGTCACTGAGGTTGCTTGAGATGTATTTGTCTCTTTACATGTAAAAGGAAGAGGTGCCAATTCTGAATTTCCTACTCAGTCAAAACTCCCAGCCATTTAAGTCATTCGCCCCAACTAAGATGTACTCAGCTTCATTGCTGCTATTCTGCAGAGTGTCGTGTTTATCTTCCACACTTCAAGTTAACTGTTAGCTGGGATCTTTTGTACAGTATTAATTTTCAGTGGGACTTAGAAAACAGAACATTGGTTTTTATGGAAGTTCTGCCTAAGTAACTGACTAAATTTGTCATGTAAAGGGGTGGGAGATGACTGGAGAGTTCAAAGGATGCCTCTTCACATAGGAATGCAGGACTCTGAATGCAAATCAGAGCAGAGCAAACTCTGGTGTGTGGGGTGTTAGATGGACGTAAAGCGAACTTAGTTGTTTCACAAAAGCTCTCCTTGCTTTAGTGTGGAGACCACCACAGCAGGATCAGATCAAGAAATGGAGGAATGTAGTACAGGTAGGCACTTTTGAAAATTCCCAGTTTGTGCCTGTCTGCATCTTTAGGCACCTTTAAAAATCTGAGCCCATATATCTCCGCCAAACGTACCAAGGCTTTTATGGGCACTGAGTGTTTTAGGCACAGCAACATTTCTGTCAGCTGCACAGGAGCATAAATTGCACACACTGCTGATGAATGCTTCCCTTCCTTCTGAACCAACTCACTCTGGGGTGCAGCAGCCACAGAGAGGTGAAAATCACACCAAGTCAGGATTGAAAAAAGAGAAGAGAAACCCAGAAAACGAACAAAAAAGCACATTTTAATTTAAAGGAAAGTCTTTTTAAGGTTTCAAGGCCTGAGCCACTGGTGGGACTGTTACACAAGCTGGAAAGCTGCCAATGTATCAGGTTGCAACCGGCCATTAGAAAGGGTTGAATGTGGATAATCTTCCCTAAGGACCAAGCAGTCAGACAGCCTTGATTTTTTTTTTAAATTTAGATTTAAAATCGCTAGACTAATTGGAAAAAGACTTTAAAAGGGCTTTAGGAAATTAGGTGAGAATAGTTTTTTTTATTGTTGTAGGCAGTGGTTGCTAAAAACCTTTTCTTTAAGAGATGGAGACTCAGACACATGAAACTCTTATCAGGGTAGAAAAAAAACAAGTATTGCCTTCATGGGTTTTCATGATCTGGAGGCTTGTATTACTGCTGCTTTTTTATTTAATCCAAAATTTAGAAGCAACCAAACTAAATAATATCAGAATGGCATGGCTGATTTCTCAACAACCTGTACATTTGTAAGATGTTATTAAAAATAAATTACATTGACATATGGTTAAATTAAGCGAGCAATCACTGTAGATTTAAGACCAACATTTTGATTTACTGATCAACAAAAATATCAATAGAATTTTTTTCCATTAAAATAAAATAAGAGATAAGAGCTTCTAATTTGCTTTGAGCATTCCCCTGCAATATTGTGATATGAATCTAAACATCAGTAATCTATTGCTCTTCGTCACTCATGATTAGTACCAACTACAGCACTGTTTTCAACTCAGACATTCAGAGGTGAAGTAAAGCACTAGAGGTTCCAACCAACCATTAATTTCAAGCGTGGAGCATAAACATAATGGTCTTATTTATGCAACAGTAGCAGTGTTGTGCTAATGCATTAAAACCAGAAGGTGATATTGACTAGAAACCAAAGGGAATCTGACCTGTCTAGTTTCCTGGTGCAAGGTGAGGAGCAAAACAAACGAAATGCATAAATGTGAAAAATAAGAGACTTAATTGTTGGTTTTAATAATCTGCAGTGTTACTAACAACGTAAGTAAGGGCTTTTTAATAAACATACACATTTTATTTTGACAGTGTCCTTACAATCACTGCCAGTCTCAAGGAGTTACAGCTATTGGCTCCAAATCTATATGTCACTATCCATTTGCACAGTCATTAATAGCCCCATTACAGATTTACAGGGGTAGCCGTGGCATCCATCTGATTAGTTCCATTCAGATATAAAACTGATCCTCCTAGTTTTCTGGGAAATATTTTTTTGCAGAAGCAGCGAGGGTAGAGTCCTACAGTGACCTCTTTTCACTGGAGGTTTTTGGCCAGGTTTTCAAGTGCTCCGCACCTACAACTGGGACCAGATTTTCATAAATGCTCAGCACCCAGGAACTCCCATTGTGATACCAATTAACAGATTTTCACATCAACTGTACATAGCTACACTTTTCTAAAAATCTGGCCCCAGTTGTGGGTGCTGAGCCCTTCTGAGCATTCCAGCTTTATTAATGCCCCTTTATGGAATAAAATTGCTATTTGGTACCTTCTACAAAGATTCTCCAGACTATCTTTTCAAGCCAGTAGGCTCATATGTTCCTTATTTTTATTGAGTGGAACAAGGGATCAAAAGCTATCACCTCTTCTTTCACAAAGAGCACCAGTTGCAAATGGGAGCCAGGACCTAGGCAGAGGAAGGCTAAGAGGGAAAAATAAAGCTCCAAGCATGAATCAAGACTGAATCTAAAATAAAAGGCTATAGAGACTGACTAAGGGAGCTGGACTAAGAAAGGCAAATTCTTTAAACTCACTGGCCTACCAGAGTGACTTGGTACCTGACCCAAAATAGTTATTTACCATTCTAGAGCCCTTGCTGGAGGTGAATGACTCCGGGCAGATGCTGCTCAGAGCATCCTTATAGCTGGGCATCTGGTTCCAACATAGGCTCCTCTTCCACCAAATGAGAAAGTGTTCACAGATCTGGAGCATATGTTCAAATAGACCCTGGGTGGCTTTAAATTAAGCTACCCTCATGAAACACATACGGTACATAGCTGGAGAAAATTCTTGTTTTGTGACCAATATCCAGCAGTCCCTTTAAACTTCACTCAGCACTCAGCCCATTTTATATCATGCATTCACAAAGGAAAATAAAATGACAACCTTATATGTTACAATTACAGCTAATGTGAGTTTTATATGCTGTAAAATGAACTCTTCTTCATAACAAATCCACTTTTAAGTTGTCATTCTTGACTATTTGCAATCACATTCTATGATTATTAATAGTGCAAACAGAAAAAATAGTCAATTTAAATACTGAATATTGAAATATAAATAATTTTAAATAAGTTTTTTTCCCCCCATCTTTTTCTTTTTAATGGTTCGTCTTCCCTCATTGATTCTCCAAGGAAAAGGCTAAATCCAGGAAACATCTTAGCTTCTTTATTTCATAATGCCATCATCATGATCATGCAGGAGATGCAGACTGTATAAATAAAGGGAGGTCACTGTGGTCTGTGAGCCCTGAACAACAATAACCTGATTCTGTGCACTGCTTTGGCAATGTAATGGGGCCTTAAAATGAGTATATCTTAGTGTAACTGAGAATTAGGCCCTCCACTTTCAATGTGAAACATTTTAGGGCTGGAATTGTCTGTATATCAAGCTAAGTTTAGGTACATAAAGGGAAAAAGTGCTATAAATGAACACAGAGGAGAAGGGTAAAATGCTCTATAGCTATAAACGATACATTGTTAGCTATTAATAGCTCAGAGCCCTGTACTCAGCTCCAATGCATGGTCAGGTGGAGAGCAAAGAAACAGGAATCACGAAAGCTTATGCTCAAATAAATTGGTTAGTCTCTAAGGTGCCACAAGTACTCCTTTTCTTTTTGCAAACAGGAATTAGTGCACAAAGGTGTCCTGAACACATGAAAGTAAGGAGTCAATGCAGTGTTCTCCCTTCTTTCCCCTTCTTGACATGGGTATGTCTATTTTGGGTGTCTGAGCCTCCAAGAAGAGAGAAAGCTGAAGTCAGTTAAGAGCCTGGGAACAGCCACTACTTATGATATTTAACCCCAGCCCCTTGGGACTCCCCAATTTCGACCTATAAATCTTTGGAATTTCATATTATACTGCCAAAAGGGACATTCCCTCCAGCAGAGTCCCCTCAACGGCTTCTATTGCACAACTGAGATGCTGGAAGGGCTTGCCACAGCAGTCCAGCTTCGAAGGGAGTATTGCCACCACCAAAACGGAGAGGGAGCCCACAGAGCAGCCTGAAGGGCAGAGGCTCCAAGATCCATGGGCACTGCCCTTGATGATTTGCAGGGTCTGGGGAACACTCCCAGCTCTTTTGAAAAGCCAGATCCCTTTCCTCCCTTTGGCTGGACTAGGCCCCAAAATTGCAGCTTTGAAGTGGCAGTTATTTTAACTTAGTTTTTCCCTCCCCCGGTTTCTGCCCAGGAAAGTAGCATGGTGCCCGGAGTACACTGCAACACAAAAAAAAAAAAAAAAAGAACAGAAAATTAGAATTGTGTATGGTACCTGCTTACATTCTCCACTGTAGAGGATTAAAAAAATCTGTTCTACATAAAGAGATTCCTTCCCACAAGATAGGACTCAAGTGTAATTTGTATTCACATACATGCACAGATAAATTGAGGCCGGAGGGGCGGAGGGAGACAAAACCTGGTGCTCCCATTCCCGATTTTAAGCAGCATTCCAGAGTGATCTTATTTGGATGAACTGAGCATGGGCCCTTCTCAGAGCGATAGGAAAAGCCACACATTACTGTAACATAAGAAAATAGGGTACTAGTGATCAGAAATTATTTATATTTCACTTATTTCTGTAGTGCTCATTACCATAGCATCTAAGTATCAAACAGAAATTAAATGTTTTACCCAAGAGGTTAAACAAGAAGTCTGTGGCAACACTGGGAAAGAAATCCAGATTTCCTCGTACTCACTTATCTGCCGTACCCATAAGGCCACCTTCCTCCCAAATTTCTAATGTTCCCTGACACCAACATGACTCCGAACCAGTGGATTTAGATATATTACTGTAAGCATAGGTGGATGGAACAGACAAGTAGAAAAATTATCCTTCAGATTTGATTCTTGTGGTAAGAGAAGTCTCAGCTTCAGTCTCTCTCCCCCCATTGATGTACTATTCTGCCTTTGGCTGTCACCACTGCTTGTTTGTGCTGCCAGTCCTTGACTCTCCACAAGCTAAATCCTCAGCTCTATAGTTCAGCAGAAGGAAGCAAAAACAAGGGAGACTGAAATGGAAGTAAATTCCCTATTCCAATGGTATTTTTTCTCTTTCCTATAGATAGAATGACACACTGTAAATTCTAAAGGTAAGAACTATCTACTCCCATTCATTCACCATACCTGAAACTCTCTCTCTCTTTTGCACGTTTACCAAGACAAAAAAAAAAAAATCACACTCTTAACTAGCCGCCAGGACAGAAGCACATATTTTAGAGTCACTTCCAAAAGGTAGCATGATCATGAAGAATATGGGAGGGGAGGAAGGAACAGCTTTTATTCCACATGTTCATAGTCAACTTGATTTGCAGAGGGTAAGATTTAATGGCACAGACTAAGCCAGTTTTTTTGAAAAACAACAGAAGTCCCTTTGCATGAGCAAAACATATGTGCAATAGAGCTGGGTGAAATTTTTCAGATGAAGTTTCACCATAGCTTCAGGCAAAAAAAAATTTCTTATGACTGAGAAAAAAAAAAGAGGCCAACCTTATAAGTCTTAGCCCAGTGTTTAGGGCACTCATTCAGGATGTAGGAGACCTAGGTTCAACTTCCTCCTCTGCCTGATGTGGAGAAAGATTTAAATTTGGGTGCTCTAGATTGCAGGACAGTGCCCTAATCACTGGATAATAGGATAGTCTGTTGTGGGGCTCCCTCAGCCTCCCCTGTTGAAGCTGTTCCATTCTGTGTAAATAATTAAATACTCATTGTGCCAGGAAGGGAGAGTGAGAATGGCTATTGCCTGGTGACTAGGACAGTCTTCTGCAACATGGCAGACTCAAAAGTGCCTGGCCCCAAACCAAAACTTTGTAGAGTTGTTCAATTTGCCAACATTATTCATGATTTTCTAATTTGGTTTGGTCCAAACCAAAATTTTTCAGAACCGCCAGTGAACCAAAAAACCAGTTATTCACCCTGCTCTGATGTCCAATGGTACCCTTATTTTTGCATATGGATTTACTGTCTTAGTATGCCCAATCAAACAATGAAATGCCCAAAGGGTATGTAGTCACTTTGGGCCACACATCAGCTAACGTAAATCTGCATAGCTCAATCTAGAACTTTAGTTACACATACAAATGTAGGACCATACACTAACAACTGTATCATAATTGCACATGCAAACAAATGCAGGGACTTCCTTGAACATTTCATTCTAATCCCATTGCCTCTCCTGACTCAATGAATGACCTCGAGCATTTCACTTGCCTTCTGTCTGCCTCGGTCTGCCCCATCCATCAAGTAGATTAACAGTAGGTTAACTGCCTCATGTGTGAGGATTCATTACATAATGTCTAACCAGTATTTTGAGATTGCTAACTAGAAGATAGACTGTAAAGGAAATTTATCATTAATACACATAAATCATCGTAATCAATCATTATTCACTTGTTTTTTAAAAGTACAGTCAACCTTCTTATTTTTTTAAATCTTTGAGAACTTGACAGTTGCTGCAAAATTCCATTCAGAAAGAGATACAGTTATTTTAGCCTGGGTTCCCTGGTTTGATGCTCACACTCTTATTACGGGGGGGGGGGAGGGGCACAGAGCTGAAAGAGAAATTGGGGGCGGGAAGGAGAGAGACATTGAGTGCTCCTTGTGACATTTGCTGCACACACACACACACACACACACACACGAGCATTTCCAGCCACTGATTCAGTGCTCTAAATATCCGCCCAGCCTTGTTAGCTCCTCTTTCAGCCTCTGTGGTATTCCGGATGCTCAGTAAATGACTGCCTTCAATTGCCTGCCTTGACAACTGAGCTCTATAAACCAAGCGCTAGGAAAACTCGAGTTGAATCAAGGGGCTGCTTGAATAATTTATATGATTGTTACTTTTACAACTTCAACACATTTAGGTCTAAATCCAATACACATGAACTACTGCGCAACACTCTATTCACTGCAAATTGGGCCAAAGAGGAAGCTACACTTTCCTGGGAGGGGGGAAAAAAAGCAGCCAGAAAGGGCAGCAATTGAATTTCACTGTAGTTCATTCTACACTGTGCGCTGGAGTGCAGTTTGTAACAGGAAAATAAAAAATGGCTCATCAGTGCAGTAACTCCCCTGCCTTACTCAAGTGCCAGGTTTAACCTGCCTCCTTATAGAGAATCTTCATCACATGGGTTGTCTACACTAAAAAATTACATCATGTTAGAACATGTATTAACTTACACAATGTTAAACATGGCTTACTACTCAGTGTAACAAGGAGCTCTGTGTTTAACCTAGTGTCAGCTAGCCAGGCAGGCAGGCCTAGTGTATACTGAGTGTATGAGATCAGGTTAGTTAATGCCTGAACTCAATGTGTAATTTTCCGCTGTAGACAAGCCCTTAAAGGCAGTCTCTTAGTTATACACTGGTTAAAGAAATGTGGACAAATCCTCAGCTGGTGTAAATTGGCATCACTCCACTGGATTCAATCAATTTATATCAACTGAGGATATGGCCCATGATGTCAATCTCACACATGCATTCACATAATAGTTAAAGCAACATATATTTTAGCAGCCCGGGTCTTTCTGGATAATTATCAGTGACTATCAGCAAACCTATCCTGTTAGCTGCTGAAGTGGGGAATGCCTCCTTTAGACCTAGATGATGATTTCCAGGCCACATACCCACCCCACTCAGACTCCTGCCACACACTGATTAGAGGCAAGACCCAGCTGTATAATACATACAACCCTTTACAGCCTCTCTTTCTCCCTCCACTACCCCCAGAAAACCGCTTTAGCTAATTCTACAACGTGGTGACCAAACATTTTTCCCCTTAAATGATTCCACTGCCCACAAAATAGGTTTATTTTTAGTTGCTGCTGTTTCTTATTTGTTCAAGGGAAGGGATAACTGCTCTTCTTTAATGAGACTATTCTGCAGACACAGTAGTCTCTTTCTATAACGGCTGGTTGGGTGCCAGGCACCCATCGCCAACCACAAATTTCTATTGTGAACTCTCTGTAGCAGTGGAGTGGGAATATAGGAGCAAAATGGTTGTGAACTAATGTGATACAATATTCATGGCTGCATACTGGACAAGCAACTTTCCAGTTCAATACATTACGGTTTATTTCCTAGCTATAAAACAAACAGCACTCATTTCCTCAACAGCCTTCTAGTCAGAGTGCTTTTCAGCATTATTAACCCCATAATCAAAGAAGATGGGGGAATCTAAAAAAAAAAGGACCCCTCCACCATTCTGGTTAGCAAAGCACTCTGTACAAAGAGAATATAAGCATTCCTAACCCATTTGGTCTATGTCCGGAACATCAACCCCATCATTGTTCTAACTTTGCTGTGAGCTGAAGGAACATTCTGGGGACCGATGTGCAATTGAGCTCCTCACCAAACACCCCACTTCGCTTCAGAATTCCTTTATTCCCCCAGTGCTGCCACAGCAAGTGGGGGGTTCCTCCCTCCTTCACCCCTTTTCAAGCAAGTGCAGGATTTACACACGCAAGGTATGTAACCATGCTAATTGTTTCACACTGCTGGAGTTCATCTGGTAGTCCACAATAAATTGGCCTAATGGATGTAAATCCTATGAACATCAGGTACACCCTGCATGGGAGTGGGGGGGGGGAGGACGAAAAACAAAGCAAACAACAAAAAGAAACGGCACATCTCTGCTGCATGCTCAGCTAGCTATGTAACTACATCACAGCTAATGTATTGCCCAACATCTAAGTCCTATACATTTAGATAAACAGAACTTGTAACACTATAGGTATATCTACACAGCACACTCCTTTCAGCAGCATGTAGAGTACATACACTATGCACCTCCCAATCCCCATCACAGATATATATAGCAGTGTAGATGGTGAGGCACTGCTTAAACGAGTAAAGATACGCATGAATTCAGTGTGTGTGTACTCAGGTACCCTGCTAGAGTCTTTCCCCACTGCAGTGAAAGGATCCAGCAGCTCCCTGTGACTGGGAAAGACTTCAGCAGTGGGTAAAGCTCTGGCAAGGAGGATGCAGTGATAAAAGACTCCATCAGCTCCTTGCTGATGGAGTCAGGGGCTCGTTCACCTGCACATCTACCAACGTGATATATGCCATCATGTGCCAGCAATGTCCCTCTGCTATGGAATCACAGAATATCAGGGTTGGAAGGGACCTCAGGAGGTCATCTAGTCCAACCCCCTGCTCAAAGCAGGACCAATCCCCAACTAAATCATCCCAGCCAGGGCTTTGTCAAACCTGAACTTAAAAACTTCAAAGGAAGAAGATTCCACCACCTCCCTAGGTAACGCATTCCAGTGCTTCACCACCCTCCTAGTGAAAAAGTTTTTCTTAATATCCAACCTCAACTTCCCCCACTGCAACTTGAGACTATTACTCCTCGTTCTGTCATCTGCTACCACTGAGAACAGTCTAGATCCATCCTCTTTGGAACCCCCTTTCAGGTAGTTGAAAGCAGCTCTCAAATCCCCCCTCATTCTTCTCTTCACAGACTAAACAATCCCAGTTCATTAGCCAAACTGGACAGTCTCTAGGTAAAAGAATAAATGGACAGAAATCTGACATCAGGAATCATAATATTCAAAAACCAGTAGGAGAACACTTCAACCTCTCTGGCCACTCAGTAAAAGACTTAAGGGTGGCAATTTTGGAACAGAAAAGCTTCAAAAACAGACTCCAACGAGAAACTGCTCAGCTTGAATTAATATGCAAACTAGATACTATTAACTTGGATTTGAATAGAGACTGGGAGTGGCTGGGTCATTACACATATTGAATCTATTTCCCCATGTCAAGTATGCTCACACCTTCTTGTCAACTGTCTAAATGGGCCATCTTGATTATCACTTCAAAAGTTTTTTCTCCTGCTGATAATAACTCATCTTAATTAATTAGCCTCTTACAGTTTGTATGGCAACTTCCACCTTTTCTGTGGAATGTGTATATATATATATATATATATATATATATATATATCGTCTTACTATATGTTCCATTCTATGCATACGATGAAGTGGGCTGTAGCCAATGAAAGCTTATGCTCTAATAATTGTGTTAGTCTCTAAGGTGCCACAAGTACTCCTGTTCTTTTTGCGGATACAGACTAACACAGCTGCTACTCTGAAACCTGCTGCTAGAGCCTTTCCCCACTGTCACCCTGCTACCAGAGCCTTTCACTGACATGTAGCTACACATCACAGTGTGGGCAAATATGCTACACAGCATGCCTCTTGTGGTGCGTAGATGAGACCTACATGTAGTCACACCGTCCGGTGACCCCAAATAATATTTCATCTACCACTTAAGCTAGGGGAGTAACTCCATTAGCTATTAGTAATTAAGCTCTTATTCTGACTGGGTTTCTGCATTGTCCCATACACTAAGGAAAGATGGTACACAGATCTGATGACTCACAGTTCATGGACAGTCTTTCAAAACTGCCAAAAATCCAGGATTACAACCCTGAAAGGTGGGGAGCACTTGCAACTGCCACAAAACCAGTGCTTGGTATTTTTCAGGTTTTGTTGCCTATGAGGACAGTGACAGCTAACCCACAGCAGCTTTAATGTATGCATGATACATAAAAATCAAACAGCAGCACATTATGCTTTCAAATCCTGTGCATTTGTTTAGTAATGGTATACTTCAAATGGCAATCCCTGCATTACATTGTACAGGCACCTAATTTTGTCTTAGAAGCATTCGGTGAAAACATTAACTTCACCCGCATTTCTCCTCTGCCTAATATATTGAGGAGCTTGAAAATACAAACCATCACCCCAAAAATCTTATTGATAATTGTTCCTGATTAATGCATGAGCATCAATAAAAGGAAGATGGAACACTTTTTATTAATTAACATAATCAAGTCAAGGAAAACAGGCTACATTACCGATAGCTTGTGTAAAAATAATTGACTCATTAATCTTAACCATAAAAACATGTTCACATTAGCAAGGTCAGCTACCAGAAAGGATGCAAACCCTAGGAGCACATGCACACAGGTATGATTCTGCAATTCTTCCATTTGCACAAAGAGTATGTTTCTTTAGGAGTGCAATGAAGGTTTTAGAAAGGACAACTATTCAATGGCAAAGCCACAGGAACTCTCAGTGAGAATGTCATGCCACATAGATTGTAAATTCTTTGGTGCAAGCTTTGAGTGTGAGTGAGAGAGATTTAGCACAATGAGACTCAGATTCCTGATCGGGGCCTCTAACAATACAAATGATAAAAATACACATATCCCCTAACCTCACTCACTCTCACAGGCATCTCACTCACTCTCTCAGGTGGTACAAGGACTGAAGATTGTGTACCAAATTCAGCTCTGGTGGAAAGGTTCAACAAAGCTAAATTTGGGCTCATAAAGGTTACGTGATAAGCCAGCATTGGTGCATTGCTGCCTAGGAGCAATAGATATATTCAGGAAGTGAAAAGAAGGTCAAGGCAGCAAAGGATTTTCCATATCTATAGGATGAAGGGGAGCTATCATAAAATCACTTAGCGTTTAAAGATGAAGTCAGGCACATCCTGTAAATTCCATGTTATAGGAGTTAAACTTTGCATTATCCATATTACACAACGGATTGGAAGGCAAGGAAGGTAATGTGTGTGTTATGCGACAATGTTGCATGTGTCATATATCACATAGAGATGTCTTTTCTTTTTCCATTCCTGATACCCCACAATTATCACGGAAAATTAAACAGGAAGTCTCAGTGTCTGACCTTGAGCTCCCACAGCCTTCACATAACGAGGATGTACTCAGCAGTCCACAGTGTTACATGAACATGAGATATTTTCTACACCATGAAAATGTGTCTGCTGTAATTGTAATACACTGTAATATAATAAAATGTGATGTGGATGAATAGTTGGGATCCACCCAAGATACTGTGGGCCAGAATCTCAGATGGTGTAAATTAGCATAGTTCCGTTGACATAATCTTGGCTGAGGGTCTGACCTAGTATATTCACATTACAGATGCCATCTCACCTAGCTGTCCAGATTTCTGTAAACCTGCTGTAACTCAGTGTGAAACCCTTTCTTTGTATCTTCCCTTGGAGTTCGTAGAGATTGTAGCATGAAGGCTCCTCTACTCCCTCCTCTCCTCCTGTGTAAAATGAGTCACCTTGTCTGTGCTTCTCTTTTCTTCCCCCACCCCTCTCCAAAGCTCATGGTCACAATCTCTTTTTTCCCCAATTTTGTTTTAGTTCAGAGACCATGTTGGGTTTTTTAACCCTATATTGTTGTCTTAATGACGTTGTTACCCGCTAGTCCATAATGATTGACAAAAGAGGATGTTTTTTCTAGAAGATCTGCCCTAGGAACTCTTTTGGGGAAGTCCTACAGCCTGCATTATGAAGGAGGTCAGATTAGATGAGCACAATGATTCCTTCCAGCACTGGAATTTATGACTCCAAAAGAAGTACCGAAGAATATTAAGGAAATATTAAACGGCTGGAGCAAGTCTTTTCTCAGTTACTTCAGTGTCTGATCTACAACAATGTAAATCTGGAGTAACTGAAGGGATGTGAATGGAATTATTCCAGGTTTACGTTAGTGTAAATAAAAACCCAGAATTTGGCTCATGTCATTTACTCAATAGTAAACATTATGTATTTTGATTAGGGCTGTCAATTAATCACAGTTAACTCACGTAATTAACTAAAAAAGTAATCGTGATTAAAAATATTAATCGCAGTTTTAATCACACTGTTAAACAATAGAATACCAATTGACATTTAACAACTATTTTTGGATGTTTTTCTACATTTTCACATATATTGATTTCAATTACAACACAGAATACAAAGTGTACTGTGCTCACTTTATATTACTTTTGATTACAAATATTTGCACTGTAAAATGATAAAAGAAACAGTATTTTTCAATTCACCTCATACAAGTACTGTAATGCAATCTCTTTATTGTGAAAGTGCAATTTACAAATGTAGATTTTTTTTTGTTACATAATAACTAAACAATGTAAAAGTTTAGAGAGCCTACAAGTCCACTCAGTCCTATTTCTTCTTCAGCCAGTCGCTAAAAGAAAAAAGTTTCTTTACATTTACAGGAGATAATGCTGCCCGCTACATATTTACAATGTCACCTAAAAGTGAGAAAAGGCATTCACATGGCACTTTTGTAGCCAGCATTGGAAGGTATTTACGTGCCAGATATGCTAAATATTCATGTGTCTCTTCATGCTTCGACCACCATTGCAGAGGACATGCTTCCATGCTGATGATGCTTGTTTAAAAAAATGAGTTAATTATATTTATGACGTAACTCCTTGGAGGAGAATTGTATGTCTCCTGCTCCATGGTTTTACCCGTATTCTGCTATATATTTTGTGTTATTCTAGTCTCAGATGACGACCCAGCATATATGTTGTTTGATTTAAGAACACTTTCACTGCAGATTTGGCAAAACACAAAGAAGGTTCCAATATCGGATTTCTAAAGATAGCTACAGCACTTGACGCAAGATTTAAGAATCTGAAGTGCCTTCCAAAGTCTGACAGGGAAAAGGTGTAGGGCATGCTTTCAGAAGTCGTAAAAAAGCTACATTCTGATGCGGAAACCACAGAACATGAACTACCTAAAAAGAAAATCTGTTGTTGGCATCTGACTCAAATTATAAAAATGAACATGCAACGGTCTGCACTGGTTTGGATTGTTATCGAGCAGAATCCGTCATCAGCATGGATGCATGTCCTCTGGAATGGTGGTTGAAGCATGAAGGCACATATGAATCTTTACCACATCTGGCACGTAAATATCTTGTGACGCCAGCTACAACAATGCCAGCAAACACCTGTTGTCACTTTCAGATGATTTTGTAAACAAGAAGCGGGAAGCGTTATCTCCTACAAATGTAAACAAACATGTTTGTCTGAGTGATTGGCTAAACAAGAAGTAAGACTGAGTGGACTTGTAAGCTCTAAGGTTTTACGCTGTTTTATTTTTGAATGCAGTTATTTTTTGTACATACTTCTACATTTGTAAGTTCAACTTTCATGAGAAAGAGATTGCACTACTGTATTTATATTGGGTGAATTGAAAAATACAATTTCTTTTGTTTTTTTACAGTGCAAATATTTGTAATAAAATAAATATAAAGTGAGCACTGTACACTTTGTATTCTGTGTTGTAAATGAAATCAGTATATTTGAAAATATAGAAAACATCCAAAAATATTTAAATAAATGTTATTTGATTATTGTTTAATCTCGCTATTAATTTTTTTAATCACTTGACAGCCCTAATTTTGATACAAAAAAAAAAGACAATAGGGTAAACCTTCAAAGAGGTGAATAGGGATTTATCTGTATCAATTTCTACAAATCCTGCTGTAAACATTTAGGAGTAGCCATTATGAAACCATTTTTCTCTCTTTATATTTAATCACATTTAGGTGAAGTATTTTTAAGGATCCTATCACCATGAAATCCAATTACCAGGACCCGTGCAAGTGCTGTACATATTTGGAGCTCTGTCCAGAGTAGGTGTTGAGAATCTTATTACACCACTGACAATGCTGGATTTAAAAATAAGTAACTATGCTTCTTCCCTCCCAAATTAAAAAAAGCAACTACTCTGTAATTTTAAGTGGTCCGCAGCTATTATTGACTAATCAATCACCTGCAAAGCTTTATACGGAAATAAATAAAGTTAACTGAGATATTGGGCTGAAGGAAAAGCAGAGCCACAAAACTAATTTGTGGGGAACATAGTCATAACTCAAATGCAACTATCAAACACAGTAAAAATTAGATTATTTTTGAAGTTTCATTTAAAAAGAGAGTGGGGGAGGTTGTATTCCGACCTTAGACCAAAAAGAAGCACATTTGCCCATGCCTGAGAGATCTCTAGTATGAGGTTGTCTTATTTGATCTAAAGAAGGTCTGCAAAGGATTTTCACTGTGTTTGGAAATATGTGCAGAATTTGACCGCGCTAAGGAGAATAACCTTTAAAGAAAGATACATTCCGTTATATTAGGGATTGTTGGTATTTTTGTGTTTAAAGATGACAGTGAGCAAAGTGCACAAGCGGATTTATTTATTTAAAGAATCCTTATTACAAATAGCTTAGTTGTTTGAAAATGAAAGGATTTTTGAAAAAATCATGTTTTTTACACCATTCATGCAGTTTGTTCACGTTTGCATTGTACTCAGCTTTCACTATAGTTTTCTCCCCCACACTGTTGTTTTAGCAAATGTCATTTTACCTCTGTTCTTCCATTGGTATATTCCAGCTCACTGGTTGGGTCAGAAAAATGCTGTACATGGGATGGCAGTGTCCCTTTAAAGAAAAGTTTGTTGGAAAAGGCAAAGGCCCATTGATATAGAGTGAACCTTGAGCCTGAGAGAGGCATTGATCTCACAAAATAAATCTGATGAGCGGTTTCTGGAAACAGACATTTTAACTAAAAAGCTAAATAAGTCAAAATCAATAGTTCTTGAATCTTATGATCGCACCATCTTCTGTGAAGACACAATTGTGCTGCTGCAAAAGCAGGGTGAATGAAGTACAGTCGGAAAGGTCAAAAAAAAAAAAAAAAAGACATGGGTCACTTTGCTGTGTTGTAGCCGGAAGCTCTGCACATCTATTTCCGATACTTCTCTAAGAGGGCCCATGTCACCAAAGCTCCCAATGGTATAGTGGTTTCCTAAGGCTCTGGTCATTTGCTCCAGATTCTTTATGAAAACAAACATTTCTGAGGGTATTTTTCCCCCGAAGCCGATTCTCATTGTTAAGTGAACTTGAGTTACATTCAATGTAGACAGCAAGACAAATCCAACCCTGCTTTCATTTGTCTACCTAGGCTTTCACACCACACTCATCCCTATTCTTCTCTGTCCAAATTCCATCTCATGATGCCCCTTTATAAAGACCCACTCTCTCACATGACATCCTCTGCCTTTATTCCTGTCTTCTCCGAGGTATGAATGGCTAGCAACATAGGCCTGAAGTGATTTCTGGTCCCAAAGCCAGAAAAAAAGAAATTCCAACTCACCATAATGAAATAAAAATGTTTTCCCTTTGCTCTGTATCAAGGTTGATTTTACCCAACATCCCTCAGACATGGGCATTCCATTAATATAATATAATAAAGTAATAACACTCTTCATTAATATGGTAACTGTCATTTAACAATCTTATTTCACATTATTGTACAAATGTTAATTAGACTCACCGCACCTCTTTGAGATAGGAAATATTAACTCAGTATTTCCAACTCTAGCACTCACAAATACTCAATCAGACCCCCTAAAATCATGAGATTTGTTCCAAATTTCAAGGTTTTTAAGCTAATCAATAGATTTGGTGTTCTTTTTATTGGCCTTCTGCTTTATGAGCCTTTACGCTTCACATTTTCAAGTTTTTTTTCTGCAGCTATGAGGGCCAGAAACATCCTTGTTTAAATGAAAGCTGAGACTCTGACACAGTCACATTGCATCAGGAGTGGAGGCTATAAGGGAAACATCAAATATCATGAGACTCATGATAAAAACAAAACTAAGAAGCTATTGACCTTCCCAATGCAGACAAGAAATAAGTGGTAGAGTCAGGAATAGACCGATTCTCCACTGCCTGGCCTTTGTGTGCTTACTTACACTTGTGCTGAGGGGATGTAAAATGCTACCAGAGCCGAATGGTATAGCTGACATGCAAGGCAGTGAGGAGTTAGGTCCAACACCTCTAAATCAAATACAACAACAGTATTTCTTATTAACATTCAGCCTTCCTTTTGAAGGCTCCTCTTTACCTATAACCCACAGAGACCAGCTGGTACTACTTCATTCTTCACCCCTCTTTCTACAATTGACTGACACCAGAATGCTGATTTAGGAAGATGTAGTTTTGAGCATAGAAAAAATTATGTTGAAATCTCTTTATACTTCCTTCTCTTCTGCTGTTTTTGGGACATGCATTGCTTTAGATTTGAAGCCTGTTCTTCCATAATTGTGTGAGGGCAGCTTTAAAGCAGTGGCCAACTTCTTTGTCACTACTTGTTCTTCTCCAACTCGGGCATATATAAGTGAGCAAAATCTTTCTAGCTCCTGAAGGCTTCTCTGCTGCAACAACAATGACCAAGGCCTAAACAGGAGAGATGGATTAGCATGAGGCGCACTCACTGTCTTTGTATGAGTCTTCTCCCGCCCTCTGAATCTTACCACCACTCCTACTAGAATTTCTCACAGAAAAGAATATGAGCAGGAAAAAAAAAATACAAAAATGCCCTGTTATTTTTCCCAGGACTGATGACACAAAGATAACATTCAGTGTCTTTTGCTGTTTGAAACCAGCCTGGCAATTGCTGAGAAACTCACGAGTAAAAATAAATGAAGACAATAAAGCATGAACTTGGTTGGGAGGCAGGAAATGGAAAGAAGAGGGAAGGAGAAATCATCCTGCATATTTTCTCTGGTGTTACCTGAGAACTATCCTCTAAGGAAAAAAAATACAAAATTCATACCCTAGCTCAAATTTTGGTCAAACATTCATATCTGCCCAGTCTTGCATCTGGTCTAACACTACCCTGAATATGTCAGAAGTAGGTACCGTTAAAATCTGCACTATTAAGGATAAATCTGCACTGCACTATGATGGCCTGAGTTGAATTTAAAGAGTAAGGGAAGAAATGACAGTGCCTGTTTAAGAAAGTGAGGAGGACATACTTCTGTTCTGCCTCTCTCCCCAAGAGATGGGAGGGAAATAGAATGGAATTTAAAATGTGATCAGTGAAAAGGCTATGCAATTATTAGAGTTTCTCTCTCTCATACACATGCACACATACACAAAAGGAGGAGAAATTCCTTGGAAAATTTCTGAAAATGTGAAAGGATTTTCCATAGTTACATTTTGAAAGGGAACTTTTTTCCCATTTACCAGATGTTGCATGGATTTATTTTCAAATGCAGAATTTTGAGATCAGATAATTGATACAGACCACTAAGTTTTCACACACACACACACAAAAACCCACCATGCTGCTAAACTGACCAATCATAGTTGCAATGCACAAAACAAAAAACTATATATTTATGTAATCACCACCAAGCTATTTTATTGCCTTTAAAGCTTTTGTTGAAAAAAATTCAAAAACAAGAATTTGAAAAAATAAAATTGCACAGATTTTTCATGAAAAAAGACAAAATTTCCACAAAAATATTTGTCATTTTAAAAATTCCTGCTAGGCTTTCAAACAATAAATTATAGGTAGAATCATAGGATACGTTCCCGATATGCAAATAAGGCCCAGTAATTTTTTGAGAATGAGAGAAAAAAACAAAATATAGCCAGATATGCCAGAGACCATTCCAAAGATACTATGAAGGGGATTAGGTCAGATATTTCATTGCTTTCTGTAGCCACTGACATGTGCAAAACAGGTGTAAAATGCTAGCGAATCAGATTTTTCTCTTTCTTCTATCCTTTTTGTGTGGACACCGCCTGCTCTTCCAGAAGAGGAGAGGCCCAGATTCTGCGAACATTTCTGCACACACTTAATGTTAAGTACATGACTAGACACCATGAAGTCACCAGGACTAATCATCTGCTTAAAGTCACTGACAGACATAATGACAGGTTTCAGAGTAGCAGCCATGTTACTCTGTATCCGCAAAAAGAAAAGGAGGACTTGTGGCACCTGAGAGACTAACAAAGTGTTTACAAAACCAGTTCCCCATTTTTTTAAAATATACAGTGTGCCGTTAACATGCAAATTTAAGTTTCTACTTTGTAGGCAACTGAATTACCATCTGAACAACTGCAAAAGCAAAACTTTGAAAAGCAAAATAACTGCATAGTTTGAAAGTCACTCCTACACTGCTCTGGAATTCTTTAAAGCCCAGTCTTTGCAACAGATTGCAGCAAATGGGAATGAAAGAAAAACAAATCCTTACTATCAATGCTTCTAGCAATGAGCTCTGCCTCCCAGTAACGTTTTCAGTCAGTGAAGATTATTTTAGGATCATAGTGACTGAGATGGTCTCTTTTGGGCCACCACAATAATTAGCTTGAAACCATTATTAATGTATAGAAAAGCATTGCTATTGTATTTTCTAAAATAATCTGCACCGGTTTCCAAAAGTCCCGTAGGCTGGGGGAGAATTTACAGATTGTAAATGGTTAAAGATTTGAGATTAGTTTAAGGTAATTCTTGCCTACCAAATTTATTAATGCTGTGAAGAACAACGAAAGCGGTGTGTCACTTTGGGGGTTCACCCAGACCAGTAAGGGGTTGAATCACCACTGACCTGTAACCCTGAGTTCACCTGCACTCTGCAGCTTTGGCTCATAGCCCTGACACCAGCAGATAGCCTACTGCACAATGGTCTCACCCTGGCTTCCACTAGCCTGGTAACTCCTTGCAGGGTGATGTCAACAGCCCTTCCAGTCCTGAGTCTCCCCAAAACCATCTCCCCTGCAGTGTCCAGTCCTCTCACTGGACACTCGCAGAAGTTAAGTTCATTACCTCCAAAGACACACAGAATGCACTCCAGTGTGGTAGCTTAGCTGAGGACTTCACATTTCAGTTTAATACACAGCACTGAGGGGGGGGGGGGAGGTTGTAAGGACTCAAAAGTAAGTTTATTAACAAGAGCAGATATTTAAATGGTAATAAGTTGAAATAAAAGACAAACATGGTTACAGATAAAACAAAACACACTCTCCAGTGACTAAAGCTTAACTTCAACAAGTTATAATCTTTGCCTAAGCAGGTTTCTCACTTCCATTAAGTTTCCATCAACTCTTGCCTTCCAGGCTAAGAGGACCCCAGTTTTCAAAGCGTGCTGTATCCTACCATCCCCTCAGTGATGGATGCCCAAATGGCTTTTTGCATTGTTTTATATTTCCCAAACGCTACTGTCTGTTTCAAAAGCTGGGGTGCAGGCTCCATCCCCCGTTTTGATCATTAAGTGGCCTTAGCCCCTTCTTCTTTATCTTGATGGCTTTGTTTACCTTACCTTTGTTTACCTTACCAATGACAAGATTATTTGTCATTGTCCTCCTAGGTATTACCTCCCTCAATTTACATAGGAAAACCAGAAAAACAACATTCCTTTGCAAGCATTATGTACTGTTTGCAAAATGCCTTTTAAGAACTTATTTCCAGCACACATCTATGATTCTTTACACACAACCCTGACTTGCATCATGCAATAACATTAATGACCAGTGTGTTACCAATTTGCATGACACCTTTCAGACACAGATTATGACAACACTATGTTAGGGGCATCATGTGAGTTATGGTAGGCTGTGCCCTCTGCCAGCTGGCACCAAGGGACTCCCTAACATAGGAGTAGCCCATTTGTTTAACAGAATAAGGGTATTTGACAATAGTGTGTTTGTTTATATTTTCTTGTTGTACTTAGAGAACTGGACATGGAGATACATTAAAGTAGAAGAACTGTTCATGGTCACAAGTATTGTAAACTGTCAAATAACTTGTTTTTTCCGAAAGTAAATAGTCATTCTAACAGACTGGCAGTGTTGGCAGGAAACACTAAGCCCTGTTAGAAGGCAAAGATTCTGCTGAAAAGTGTTAAATGTATTTTGCTAACTCTGTTGTAAATTCCAAGAGGCGGAACCAGCCAAGCCATCTGTGACAGATATTGCAATATCCTGCAGTATCCTTGGGAGACTTTATTGAATTAAGTTTGGAGTCCATTATATAAATGAATGATTTTATGTATTATTGTGGGCCGTGATTGTACTTAACCTCTTGAGAAGGGAGATGTGACAAATGTGTGACCTGGGGGGGTTCAAAGGACTATATTGAACAGGCAAGACTGGACTTTTGGAATGAAAAATGTTAAGTGGTTTTCCTGGGGAATATCTACGGGGAGGTGAATGATAATTCCCCACCTCTGGTTATACAAAAAGTCAATCTTTTGAAGCTATGCCCTGAGGAGTAAGCCATTGTCCTGTTACATGAGGCCAAGATCAAGGCCCAAGCTGTATAAAGGAAAGACTGAACTATTCATGGCTGTTCTGGTTCTGAATTTGATACAGTTATGAACTTGGAATCATGGGGAAAACCTAGTTGTGCGGTTTGAAGGACTGGTACGCTTTTCAGCATGTGTGTAGGTTCTTTTGTTTTTATTACATTTTCTCTGCAGTATTTTCACCTTAAATATAAATGTGCTTGCTTATAAAAAGAGCTGTTAGATATAACTGTAGGCAACTATGCTATTCATAACCTCTAGAGAGAAAGCAAAGCACAGATGCTGGCGTGTTTAGGCAGTCTGGGTTGCTGGGAGTATCACAGTGGAGGCAGGGAACTGTGCAGCCTGGAAAAACCCTGGTCAGGATGGAGAGACACACGGGTCCCTATCCGAAAGAGGTGACGGCTGAGGAGCCGGAAGCCTAGAGTGGATGCCCTTGAGGGACCACAGAGGGGGAATCCACATGCAGTTGGCCAGAACTGTGACAGCATCCTCTTCAAAAATGGAAGTAAAAGGAAAAGCCTTAATTTCTGGCATGTCTCCTTACTGGTGCTGGTCCCTGGCCATACAATGCCACCTTCCTCTACCCGACTGGATGGCCACCTAGAAACTGGAGTCCAGGGACATTTAGGATTTAACCTCTCCAAGCAAATGATCACTAGCCACCGTCAAGTCCATCAATTAAGACATTAGAGCCAACAATACTTCTAGCTAAAACTTCTCAACTACAGCTTCTTGAAATTGAGTGAAACCACAAGCATCACAACCGCCATCATGCAGAAGTACCAAACTTTTTAGTTTTGTTTTCTCTTGCAATTTTTATTCATAGAGGCATGATTCTACCATAGACTTCATGCACTTGATTTTAATTCCACTAAATGGTTGGGAATGTGAGTGATTGTGAGAGAGAGAGAGAGAACAGAACCCGTGAAACTTTTGAGAACAGCACCTAGATAATAGGTCCTCAAATACCTAAAACAACCCTAGTTTAAACAACTTTGTTGTCTAAAAATCACACATGCAGTCTCAACATTGGCTTCAACCTGGAAGTGATTTGACCCTCCATCAGTCATTCAGCTGACAAAGATATGTAAATTAATATTAAGATTGATAATACCCACTTACTCTGGGGGCTAGTAGCTAAACAAGACTGCTCCCCTCCCAAATTATTAAATAAAACTTAAGAATTTTTGGTTTAACAGCCTAACTAAATGAATAAGTTACATTTAATATTAACTAACATTCAGCTTTGTTTATGTGTATTTATTTTAGCTATTTTACTTAGTTATCTAGTTTAGTTAAATTATACGCAATTGGAAATCTGTGTGGTTTAGATTCTCCTTCCCTATATGTCAGGGTTCCAGACTTGAGGAGTCTTGGGGTAAATAATCAACTCTGTGACCTAACCAGTGGTGGCCCATAAAACTGCCCCCATAAGTCTTCACATAATTTGTGTCCAAACGATTTGTTAGCTTTTAGAGGAACGCTGACTTCCATATTTATCATTTCTTTAAATAAGCAACTGGGTTCTAGAATCTTTCAGATTTTGGGGAGGATACCATATGTCAACCTAAATACTGACCAGTTGTTCAAAGTAAGCCTATACTCCTCACTGTTCCAGTGTGGGATCTACTGCTGTCAACTGTACTTCTCACCATGACCACGCTTCAGCTTGATCTTTATTTTGGTTTGAACGGTGTTTAGTCCATTAATCACACAATCCTGCTAGGATTAGGTCAAGTTACTCTTGCAACTCACCTTCTCTATTCTCCTCCCTCCTTGTTTCTTCCCCTATTGATATTGGTGATTCTTTCATTCTTTTCTTGAAGATCCTAGAGTGATTTCTGTACGCATTTCTCTCACCCCACCTTCTTCCCACTGTGCTCACTATCTCACAGTACACCAGAGCGTATACTACTGCAGGATCCTGTTCCACATCCAGAGCTTCCTAGTTCAGTGTCCTTGGAAGACCTTGGTCTAAACAGCAGATTATTAATGACCTTGTGTGCTATCATTTCAGATGTTGATGACTAAAATTTGCTTTGAGATGTTAAGGGGCTATGCAACCACTTGAGCCATCAGGCTTGAGGTGCAACTACACCAGTGAAGCATGTGAAACTAGCAGCTGCTTACTGAGCAGCAGCTGCAGAAGCAATAGATATGGAAGGAGCCAGTCAAGCTGCAAAAGGAGCTTCTGTTGTCTTAGCAGAAAGCTTATACTTTCCTGTTTCAGGCTGTTTATGACATAAGTGAGTTGAGGATACAGAGCAAATATAAAACAGAGCCTGGAAAAGAAAGCTCTTACAAAATTCATTTAGCAAAAGTATATCAGTGAGGTCTTTCTTGTCCAATAGTTCTATATTAGCAAGAAACTGCCCCTAAGAGTCAGAATCCAAGTTCTTGTTTCTCCTTCTGGACTGCGTAACCATTGCATTTCATACCTAGAAAATACATGCATTGCCTAGAGATACAAGTCAGCTGAGATTGTGGTAAAATAATGGAACAATCTTCAGGCATTTTTTCCCTTTCTTTAAAAATTAATAAGGACTTGAAAATTAGATCGGAAGGATTACTGACCAGCTCTGAAGCATGATTAAAGTATCTCTATTTCTCTATTGCTTTTGAACACATTCCCCCCATCCCCCATTAAAAAAAATTTAGTCCTTTGTTGAATGGAAATTTACTATTTCAGAGTTCTGTTTATTTGTTTTTTAAAGTCTGTTTAATTTCAGTGAACAAAGTCAGAGCCAGGTAGCAATTAGTTCTTTAAGAAGGGATTTTATATTATTTCAGTTTAGCAACCAAAGAAAGACCAACTTTGCAGGAGACAACTCAGTTTACGGTCATTCTTAAAGATTTACTTCGGCCTGCTGAGATGGATTAGATGTGTTGGTTTTGCATAGAGATCACTATAAAGTGATTTATTTGTGGATTTTCACTATCCATGAATAATTCAAATCTCTAATTTACCCAAACATGCAGTCCACCAGTAGTTTGTCTCACTCCCCCAGTAACATATTTACTTTATTTTTAATTTTACTTTTCTTTAAGGAAGAGAAAAAATGTTCTTTAAGAAAAAAAATATACATTTCAGGCATAACACATTCTGTTCAAACTAGCCAGACAACACAACCTAGTATGTCAGTAATTTAGGAGAAAATGAAATCTGTTGAATTAGATACCCAGTGGCAATTCAGAGTGTAAGGATCTCATCCAAATTTATTGCTCTGGATGGGAAACAGAGCAGATGACTGAGCACAGTCAGGATACACCAAGGGCGACATTTTTATATGTGAATGGGCAATTTAATTTGTCTCTACTTTTTATGAATTGCAGGCATAGATGTATTTGCACAAAAATACATAGGCATTTTGAAAGCAATCAATTAAGCATGCAATTTATATGAAAACAATTTACTGTTGGACATTATCTAGGCACCCAAAATACACATGCAATTTCCACACCTTCCAATTTGTGGACATAATTTATTTTGATTGTGTAATTAGGAAAGTAGACTCTTATTAATTTCTGTCTTTCTAAGAGAAGCAAGACAAATTCAGCAGCCAAGATGTCAAACCTATGAAGGAAAAGAAAAGTGCAGCTTTTGGCACTAGTCAGAAAAGCTTCAGGCAAAGCTTATATATGGAAAAGTAGAGAAAATAAGAATCCTGAGTTTATGAGGCAAAAGCTAAGCTAATGTGTGCCACTTAAAAACTCTCTCTGTGAGACAAAATACAGTTAATGCCAAACCTTAAAAGCACAAGAGGGTTGAGCTGGGGGAAAAGATCATCCAGCTCAAACATGCCTAATGGTTGTCATTGCTTCAGATATATTTTATTTCGTTCCCACTAGAGCTCGTCAGAACACTTTGACAACCATGTATTTTCAATGAAATATGTGGTGTCATTGAAGCCAAAAATGTTTTGCAGAGACTATCTATTTCCACAGGAAGGTTTCTGAGGTCCAGGTGGACTCTGGTCACTTCTCACCAGACATACCTGAATCAGAAATGTGACCTTTTCAAATCCCAAAACAGACATTTCACCACAATTCCATTGCGCAAAAATCTTCAAAAGGTTTTGCTTTCATTCCAGTGCAGAATGAAAAAGTTTCAAAACAACAAAAGTTGATTCAAAACACAATTGTTGTTCTCTGGTCAGTTCTAGTTCTTACCCCTCATTCTTTCCTTTGTCGTGAAATGATAGTGCTCCCCATTCACCTCATCCCCACCCTGTTGCCAACCAGCATTGTGTGGCCTAGTCCACTTCCTGAAGTGTTACTAATTTACTGATTTCTGCTGTGCTCTAGAGGGGTCTGATTCTGAGAAGTTCTCTGCACCCAAAACTCCCATTCTGCGTGGCTGCAGCATTAAAATCTCAGTTGTGCCAGTTGTCCAGGACAGCTAGTTCAAAAGCAGGGTGCTGCAAATCGCATCCAAGGATGCCCTTAGTCCACAGCCTAAGGCCCTATTCAGCAAGAGCTTAAGCATGTGCTTCAACAAGATTAACCTTGGGGCTGTGAAACAGAAGTAGAGCTAACTGGCTCTGCTAAGGTTTATTCAGCCAAGACTTAGAAGGGCTATCAGGATATTTTGATCCTCTGAAGAAGAAAAAGTGACCATCCAGCACAGGAGCAACTGGTATTTGACAAGACAAGTGTCCCATCATTTACCTTGAATGATTAAATGTAGAGCATCCAAGAACTCCACAGCAGACATACTTGGTTTTAATCACCATGAGCAGTATGGAAGGCTTCCTTCCATCCCCCCAGTTTTTCTCAGCCAAGGACTTTTCCTTCACATGTCCCTGAAAATTCTTCTCCTTTAAAGCCCCTGCCCATTTCATCTTCCCAAGAACATAACAGCCATACTCGGTCAAAGCATTGGTCCATCTAGCCCAGTATCCTGTCTTCTGACTGTTGCCAACACTAGATGCTTCAGAGGGAATGAACAGAACAGGGCAATAGTAATCCATCCCGTCATCCAGTTCTAGTGTCTGGCAGCTGGAGGTTTACAGACACCCAGATCGTGGGGTTACATCCCTGACTATCTTGACTAATAGCCATTGATGGGCCTATCCTCCATGAAATTATCCAATTCTTTTTTTAACCCAATTATACTTTTGACCTTCATCACATTTCCTGGCAACAAATTCCACAGGTTGACTGTGCATTGTATGAAGGAGTACTTCTTTCTGTTTGTTTTAAACCTGCTGTCTATTAATTTCATTAGGAGACCCCTGGCTATTGTGTTATGAGAAGGGGTAAATAATACTTCCCTAGTCACTTTCTAAACACCTTTCTTGATTTTATAGACCTCTATCATATCCTCCTGTAGATACCTCTTTTCTAAGATGTACAGTCCCAGTCTCTTTAATCTCTCCTCAAATGGAATCTGTTCCATCTCCCTAATCATTTTCATATTCCACCACCACCACCACTTCCCACTCTCTTTTTTTGAGATGGGGGCAACAAGAACTGCAAACAGCATTCAAGGTGTGGATATACAATGGATTTACATCGTGTCATTATGATATTTTGTCTTATTATCTATCCCTTTCCTAGTTCTGTTAGCTTGTTTGACTTCCACCGCAAATTGAGCGCATGTTTTCAGAGAACTAACCATGATGATTCTAAAAATCTCTTCTTGAGTGGTAATAGCTATTTTAGACTCCATCATTCTGCATGTTTAGTTGAGAATATTTTTCCCACGTGCATTACTTTGCTCTTAACATTGAATTTCATCTTCCATTTTGTTGCCCAGTCACCCAGTTTAGTGAAATCCCTCTAACACTTCAGAGGAAATTTTGGTCTTGACTGTCTTGAGTAATTTTGTATCATCTGCACATTTTTCCACCCCACTGTTAACCCCCTTTTCCAGGTCATTTGTGAATATGTTGAACCACATAGCTCCCAGTTTATAGATCCTTGGTGGACCCTGCTATTTAACTCTCTTCATTGTGGAAACTGACCATTTATTCCTGTCCTTTGTTTCCTATCTTTTAATCAGTTACTTATCCCCAAGGGGACCTTCACTCTTATCCCATGACAGCTTAGTTTGCTTAAGAGCCTTTGGTGAGCCTTTGGCAAAGGCTTTCTGAAAGTCCAAGTACACTATATCCAGTGGATCACCCTTGTCCACATGCTTGTTGACAACCTCAGAAGATTCTAATATATTGGTGTGGCATGTTTTCCCTTTCCGAAACCCACATTTGCTCTTACCCAACATATTGTGTTTCCTACATTTCTGATAATTCTGTTCTTTACTATAGTTTAAACCAGTTTGCCTGCTAGTTAGGCTTATGAGCCTGTAATTGCCAGGATTGCCACTGATGCCTTTTTAAAAAAAATCAGACTTGTATTAGCCATTCTCCAGTCATCTGGAATGTAGGCTGATTAAAGTGATAGAGCACATACCACAATTAATAATTCTGCAATTTTATATTTGAGTTCCTTCAGAAGTCTTCAGTGAACAGCACCTTAGAAAAACCATACAAAGCACCTTTAAAATCTAAGCAGAAGTACATTTCTGTAAAGCATTTTGGATTTGTTTGAAAGGGGGTGTGTGATTGACTTACAAATTAGTAAGATTAAAGATAGATATTTATTTTGAGAAATGCTGACCGATGACTTCAGTGCCTTTAAATTCAGATCAGGAATTCATAACATTCAGTGTAGTGGTTTTATTTAAAATATTGCATCTAAAGATAAATATGCATATGCAAATTATAAAAAGTCATCTGAAGTGATGAAATGTAAATTAATTTATTTTAGATACCAAAATATTGATGTCATGATAATGGTATTCTTGTTAGTTCTATTGTGTTAGAATATATTTTGTAAATGGCTATTTTTTTTTTTACATTAATGATCTGGCATGGAAAAATCTCAGACCAAAAATAAAACCTCTCTTTTTTATACCAGTACATTATTAATTAAAATGCATTACTCCGTAGATAATACAAAATAATTTTACCATTCTGTTCCTGGCAAACCGAATTCTTCTTGTTACTAAGTACCAATGCAACATGCAGGAGGAGAATACAGTGTCATTAAAAGTTTCAGGAGGATTTGAAACTTTTGCAGTAGATTGTGTATATGCCATTGGAACTTGAAGACAGAGTTAAAACACTGGCCATATAAATGTGTCACATGTCAAAAGATAAACCCAGCCCCACTGATGAATATGATTATGGACCTTCAAACCTATTGTTTTGCAAGCTCAATTACATCCTAAAGGCCCCATCTTCAATGAACTCCAAGTGGTAGAACCTTCTTGCAACCTGAATAGTTCTGATTTCACTGCAGCATCCCGGCTTTAGATTGTAAACTCTTTCTTAAACTGTAAATTCCTCATGCACAGACCATTTCTTCCTATGCACTTTGAACAGTGCTTAACACAAGAGGGACCCACTCTGTGTGCTTCTCCAATACACACAATAACAAGAAGTTGCGTGCTAGCGTTTCCAGTAAAGATCTACAACCTTATATTGATACAGCGCCTTTCATCCTGGAGGATCCAGAACATCTGAGAACACATACAGCATACAGGAATTGTTTTACAACTACCCAAAAGAAGAACATGGTGATTGTATGCTATTAAACAATGACACTACACTGGGAATGAAGACACATTCCACACCCACATTAAACTATAGAGGTAATTTAGATAGGCAGAATGAAATTACTCAAATTGGCGTGTAGACCAGGGCATTGGGTTTTAAACCCCGTACTGTGAAGATTGCAATGGGATCTGTAATGGCCACTAGGGATCAGGACTCTGCTTTTATGTCCGCATGTGAAATATGGCATCTCCCACAGCACAAGACTCCCCCACCTCCAGGCTGAGGTTTTAGTTCAGTGCTGACTCTGAGAGAAGACTGCCAATCACTGAAAGGAACACTGAGGTACTTCAGTGATGACTGCGCAGGTTTCAGGAGAACTAATTTAGGGCTAGATCATGAGTTAGCGATCTGCCCTTAGCAAGGGACAGAGAGGAGTCGTGCTGCCCGGGAGCAGCCTGGGAAAGCAATTGTAACTCACCTTGTCACTATCTCCCTCCCAGTCTCTCCGCTGTTCCAGAGAGGAAGCAAACTGCACTGGATCTATACCCAGCCCAGCATATGCCTGCCATTGCACCTGTACATCTACTGTCCTCTCTCCGCTACCGGCAGACGGCTCAGCAAAGCCTGCTTCCCCTCTCGTGCTGAGAGCAGCAGTACAGCTAGCCAGTGAGAGGTAGCGCAGGGCTCCTTTGGCCCCTTTACTATCTTGCTCACCCATGCAACCCAGTTCAGGATTTGGCCTTATTTAAGTGACAAAGTTAAAAGATGAACACAGGAGGCCAGATCCTCAGCTGATGCAAGTCAGCATAGCTCCACTGCCTTCACTCTACCTATGCCAAGCTACACCAGCTGAAGATCTGGCCCCTTATTTATACCGCTGCAGTTTAGCTGTATTCTCTGTCTCAGTCTCTACAAGTGGTTCATGTCTGTAGGGGAAGGATCTGTTTTAGTCAACAGGAAATGTGCTACTATACAGCACCCTGCAGGAGGCGTAGCTGGCTACCTGCTGAACCTTACTACTTTCTAGTATGGGAACACTTGGCTAAAGTACTGTAGGTTCAAGGGTCCCATCCAAGTATTAAGGAGCTCTGACTCTGCTTAGTTTGCGAAATCTGGCAAAATCCTACCGGCATTGGGATGGCTGAAAAAAATGTTATCATTTGAACCTGCAAACTGTGAGCTAATGTTCTGGCCCAAAATCAAAATGCCAGGCTTGCTCCAGCAGCTTGTGTATGCAAATGAGGGAGGGGGGAAGAGATTCTACAGAAAATGCCCAGAGAAAATAAAAGCCATGCTCATATTAAGCAAGAGGCAACTCTGTCATAGAGGAAAGCAAATTTCAGTGCATTATAAAGTGTCTCATTGTTGAAGGAAGGAGGAAGGAAGGGAGGTGAATAAGCTTAAGAAGCAGAAAATGTGGCATAGCATAGCCATGGAAATCAAAGCTGGAAGCTAAAGAAAGGCACAAAAGGGAGCCAAAGAAATATTGATAGGGCACAAGAAGAAAAGCCATAATAAAAACACCGAGTGGAGAAGGAGGAAATGTAATTGTACCAGTGGAGGAAATCTACCATTGAGAGAACAGTTAAATTGAAAGAGGGAAACTCCACATCTCATGCATACAACTAATGCATGAATTGTAGAGTGGCACTCAGGACTGGCAAAAAGATGGTCTGATATAACTACACCTAGCGAATATTGACATTAAAAAGAAAAAAAATACAATTTGTGAAAAATGAAATTAAAACAACACATTTGTAATGGTAATAGGAATTATTTGCATGAGACTTTTTAAAGTTAGCTGTTAAGTGCACCAGTTAAATTGTTAAATAAGTTAAATTGCTCTTAGCCTAAAAGTCTGACCTTTTTCTACATTATCTATGGGCCAGATTGTTCCCCCACTTCCATATTCTCAGCAAGCCTGAGTAACCTGACTTAGTTCAGGGGTAGGGGGACTCCACAAGGGCTGAAAGAAAGGAAGTCTCTTTCCCAGACTGTGGAGTCTGGACTATCAAAGAGGGTAGTCTGCAGCCCTAAGTCCGCTGCTTTACCATGTGGGCAAATTTGTGGATACATGGAGCATCAATCTACCAACTCTTGCCCATCTGGCCTTGCCCCAGTAACTACAGACCCTGCTGTACGGACAGGGTCTGTGGCAGCTCTATGAGGCATGGAAGGGATGTGGACCCCCTATATGGTCTTCCTAAATCATGCACTAGTTCTGCTGTAGGCAGGGTTTTCCACTGCTACAGAAGAAGAGTCAGGTTTTACCCCAATGTACCATAATAAGAATATTATAGCAGGATAGAAAATGGAGAAAGCTCTATGATGAGGCATATTAACAATACTCTCCACATACTCCATGGAGACAAAGTCCTATAGAAGCCTCTGATGGAGTACAGCCAACATCCAGAGAGAGAGAGAGAGAGAGAGCGCGCGAGCCTGCAGAGAAGGAAAGTTAAAACAATAGCTGAGGATTAAAAATAATACTTTCATGCCAAAAGCATTGTCATGAGAAGACAGGGTTCTGAAGCACTTAGGGAATCCCATATTATCCCTTGAGGTGCTATATGTACTAATGCAATCTGTGTAGTGTTCCCTTATGTTAAAAATGGAATGCAGACAAAAATAGCCATTTCCAAAGACCTAAGGATCTGAAGACTTATCTAGGCCCCTATAACATTGAGAGCTAAAAGCAGCACATAGCCATAGCCCTGCACTAGGTTTGGGGCAAAGGTACACTATCTTTGTACAAGCTCTCTGGAGGCATTGTGCCAGTGCTTTAGGGAGTGTAGGATGAGTCATAGTTGCAGTGCCACCGTTGGATAGGGCACGGCATCTGCTCTCCTCTGCACCTGAACTGCTTAGCTAGAGAGGTCAATGGTCCCAACCATCTCTGGTCCCTACAGGCAGGCTAATGCCAGCTCTAGGTCTGTAGAGTCCTGGCAACCCTCAGCATGGACTCCCATCATGCTCAGTCCCTGCTCCTTGCACATTCCCCTCTCTTTGCATATTCTCACAGCGACCAGGCACTATTTAGGCATGTGGGTTTATCTCCAGTACCATCACATCTAGCTGGAATGAATTATTTGATCTTTCATTACCACAGTAAATTACTTATTTGTGGGAAGGCTTTTTACAAATTCTCCTTTAAAAAAATATACAACCACTATAAAATCTATTTAGCATGAAATATATCCCATGATCGAATATGTACATAAAATATACTTCACTACAAAGGATGGAAAACAAACACCATAAAGCTTTTTAAAATCTACTTTCCTCACACAATTTGTTGTGTGTTTCCTGCAGAAGAGGAGATCCAGACGTACCATCAATGCTAAAAAAAAAAAAAAAAAAAAAAAGACAGACAGACTATCCTGCAGGTTTAGAGATGGATGTAAAAACCTAATAAATCAGAGGTATGGCAAAGTAACCAAGGCTACTGTAGTTCTATGTAGGCTGTGAGTGGAAGGAAGAAAGTACCATCTGGAGTCCTTATACTTCAGAGCTGGAAAATCTTTAAAAAAAAAAATCAATCTACTGTAATGCAGAAGTGCTATCCTCTTATAAGAGAAGGCATGAACAGAGGTGAAGAATTGAACAGTCATGTAGTACAATATCTTGTTTTATGGAGAAAGATCATTGGGACATTTTGCAGTGAAGTATTAGAGAACAGCAATGTGATAGCAAAATCCCACTTAAGGATGCACGTTGCCCTCTGCTGGAGTGGAATACAAATGTGGTGATTCCACTGAAAAAGGGTGTAAAGTTGGTGGAGAGGCTAAGGAATGTGTTGTCCTGGAAACACACTTCTCAAATCCCAAACATTACTATGCGTAAGTTTCTCTCTTTCACAACTTTATTAGGCAAAGGACCAAACTGAACCCTCCAGTCTGGGTTCAGATACAAGTTAACAACTCTACCTTATCACTAAATAAGCCAAGTGCTGACATCAAAGTTGCAACACTGCCACTTTTGAGAAAGTCCACTTTTTCAGCCTCCTCTGCTAAGTTTTGATCTGAGGTTTTGTTCTAGCCCATTTTATTATAAATAAGGCTGTGAGTTGGTCACAGATTCCGTGACTTTCTGGGACCTCCGGGACTTCTGCAGCTGGCAGGTGCGATTGACCCCAGGTGCCTGCAGACAGGACAGCATGCGGATCTCCCTGGCCGTGCTTCCGCGTAGGAGCCAGAGAGGGGACATGCCGCTGCTTCTGGGAGCTGTTTGAGGCAAGCGCTGCCTGGAGCCTGCACCCCTGACACCCTCCCTCGTGCCCAGCCCCCGATCGCCCTCCCGCCTGCCAAACCCCTCAATCACATCCCAGATCCCCCTCCTGTACCCCAAACCTTTCATCCCCAGCCTCACCCCAGAGCCCACACCCCCAGGCAGAGCCCTCACACACCCCCATGCCCCAGCCCAGAGCCCCCTCCCACACTCCAAACCCCTCAGCCCGGAGCCTCCTCCTTTACCCCAAATCCCTCATCCCAGACCCCACACCCCCAGCCGGAGCCCTCACCCCCTCTTGCATCCCAACCCACTGCATCAGCCTGGAGCCCCCTCCCGCAGTCTGACCTCCTCATTTCTGGCCCCACCCCAGTCCTCTGAGCCAGTGAGTGAGAGTGGGGAGAGAGAGCGACAGAGGGAGGGGGGATGGAGTGAGCAGGGGGTGGGGCCTTGGAGAAGGGGCAGGGCATGGGCAGGGCCTCAGAGGAGGGGCGGGGCAAGGTTGTTCAGTTTTGTGCAAGTGAAAAGTTGGTAACCCTAGGTCCCAGGCAGTGGGGCCATCCCCCACCAGCACCAGCAGCCACTGTCCTGGGCCACCCTTCTCCCCCAAGAACCAGCAGGCACCCTGGAGCCCGCTCCCCAGCACCAGCAGGCACCCCAGGGCCCCCACGCTGAGCACCAGCGGGCTCCATAGCAGCAGTTGCACTCCCAGAGTCCTCCGGAACCCCAAAGATTTAGTCAGGGGTATTTACAGTACAAGTCATGGACAGGTCACGAGGCCCTGAATTTTTGTTTATTGCCTGTGACCTTTCCATGACTTTTATCAAAAATGCCCATGACTAAATCTTAGCCTTAAATACTTATATAAAGGCCATGGAAAATTTAAGAGTATATTCAAAACGATTAAATTTCTGTCCTACTAAAAAAATATAGTTCTTGTAAGACTATTGTTTCTCTCAGGCTGTTTTTATTTAATGTATTTATTGCTTTTGATTTTAAATAAAAAAGTAAATTATGGTACATGATCTATGACTAGTTAGCACTAAATTTCTATGCTTACAAAGGATAGTGCAGTTGATATTGATGCTGTCCACGAATAGCTTTCCCCACATCCCTGCCGGCCTTTTTTGCCGTCACTCAGTTATGATTGGCTGCAGTAATTCACATATTCAGGATATTAGAGGGACTTGGCATCACAGTGCAATCCTTAAAATTGAACAGTTGTTCAATTAGATTCTGATTTTACAGATAGGAAACTGAAGCAGAGAGGTTAAGTGACTCCTCCCCCCCCCCCCCCCAAAAAAATCACACAAAGTCTGTGGCAGAGACAGGAATTGAACCCAGATCTGGGGCATTCCAGTCTAACATGAAGTAGTTAAATATTATCAACCTCATTTTACAGATGGTGAAGCTGTGCCTCAGATACTTATTAGGGCCATATATAGTGGAGTAATTTTGACCCCCCTGTCTTCCCTGGGATGGGGAAAGCATGAAACTAGCTCTCCAATTGCTCTTGGTCCCAGGGGTAGCTGGAACAATTTGTATAGTGGGGGTGCTGAGAGTCATTGAACCAAAACTGTAAACCCTGTATATAATGGAAACCACTTCAAGCCAGGGGGTGCAGCAGCTCCCAGCACCTCTAATTCCATCGCCTACGCTTGGCCCTTGCTGTCCTCACAAGAGCCTGTCCACACTACAGATCCTTCCACCCTCCTTACGGGGCTCTTTAGCAGCTCCTCAGATTCAGTCTCTTGTAATCAAATCCATCATCTCCCCCTCCTCCATCCTTTCAAAATCTCTACCCAGTCTAGCTGTCCTGTTTCCCACTCAAGTCACTTCTGTTCCTTCCACACTCGCTTCCTCTTCCCTTGGCCACCTCTTCCCAGGGATATGTGGCAGGAGCAGAGAACCAGAATCCCAGACCTTCTCAGCCTGTTATAGGAAACCAGCCTTTTTTGTGCCATGTCCCTTGCTGACCATCTGCCTTTCTGTGAGGCTGAGCAGCTCAACAACAGGAATGAGATCGTGGAAGACTGAGCACTGCTGCAGAAAATAGCAGTGACACTGCTGACCTTCCCTCTCTCAGATGCCTTCTTCCTAATTCCCCTCTATGGGGCTAGAATTTGAGGAGGTGCAGGGGCAGGTATTACCATCCACACACTGTCTGGAAGCTATGAGGTAGTTCATTCATTATGAGATAGGAAGTGCTATAGAAGTGCAAATTAATATAATCAAAGCTGCAGCATCAGATGGTGCTTAATGTTTGTAACATCATTCATTTAAACCTACATTTTCTAGGGCTTTTCAGGGATAAATTGTGTGTGACAGTGAGAAGAAAAGCCTAAAATGCAGCCATATTCTCAGGGTACCTCTTGGTTCTGTGAGAATTGTGGCTCATCATTGTCCTAAGTGTGTTTATTGGAAGCTGCAAGGAGCAGAATTAGGGTATCTTCTTAGGTGGCCTAAGTGCAAACGGACAATAGATAGATGTTGAACAAAAACTAATTATAAGACCAAGGCAGCACACTCCCAAGCAAAAATAAAGTGTTTTCTGCTTTATAGGCTCAGTAGCAGAAAGCAGCCCTGAGACACCCTGCAGCAACTGTGCAGAAGTTCATGCAAACCCCTCTTTTGGGTGGAAAGCAGTTGCTCCCCCTTGGTCTTGCTTTGTGTTAAGTTCAAACTGCATTAAAAACAAAGTGAAATTTAGCTGGAAGCTATAGGTTCAGGCTAGTTTAAGATGGAAACTGTGTGTTTGTACTTCACAAACCATTAATCAACCCACATATTCAGCTATTTTTGACTGATACGTTTTCTTCAAGAAAGTTTGCCCTGAATATTGTTATAGTGGGAGTCCCCAGTTGGCATAGTTACCCATAGTATTCTATTTCTTAGAATGTGAACAGTGCACAGTCTTTGAAGAAATGCTGCATTGTTTTGTGATAGAATTGTTTTGGGGAAGGGCTATTGCAAACAGCCTGCATCTTTTAACTAGAGTTAGTTTTTGGTGCAGAGTTGCTTCCTGGGAACCAGACACTGGTTTGGATTGATATTCCCGAAAGCGTGGATTGCCTGCATGCTGTCTGTGACCACTTTTGTTCTAAGACTGGTGTATATAGTGAAAACACACAAGAAAATTCCCTGATTCCACACCACTGATGTCTCCTCCATTAGGAAACTAAACGGCAAGGCCCCAAAATCTGCTACCAGCTGGCAGAAGGGAAACAATTTTCCCTACATTCCCACTGATTCATTCTTCTACTAGTAAATTTAGAAGTTATCAGTTCAATTCCCAGTCACTCAGACTTTAAGGCCAATAGGGACCATCATGATCATCTAGTCTGACCTGCTGCACATTGCAGCCACAGAACCTCACCCACCCACTCCTGTAATAGACCCATAACCGCTCTGGCGAGTTACTGAAGTCCTCAAATCGCAATTTAAAAACTTCAAGTTACAGAGAATTCTCCATTTACATTAGTTTAAACCTGTGATGCCCCATGCTACAGGGGAAGGGGCAAACCCCCACAGAGTCTGTACCAGTCTGACCCAGCAGGAAATTCCTTCCTGGCCCCAAATTTGGCAGTCAGTTGGATCTTGAGCATTTCAGTAAGATGCACCAGCCTGACACCTGGGAAAGAATTCACTGTAGTAACTCAGGCCCCCCCATCTAGTATCCCATCACTGGCTGTTGGGGGATATTTGCTACTAGCAGTAACAGATCAGCTACATGCCACGGTAGGCAGTCTCATCATACCATCCCCTCCATAAACTTAACAATCTCAGTCTTGAAACCAGTTATGTTTTTTGCCCCACTGCTCCCCTTGGACGGTTATTCCAGAACTTCTGTCTTCTGATAGTTTGAAATCTTCTTCTAATTTCAAGCCTAAACTTATTAATGGCCAGTTTATGTGTACTTGTTCTTGTATGAACATTGGCCTTTATCTTAAATAACTCCTTTCCCTCCCTGGTGTTTACCTCTCTGATATATTTATAGAAAGCAATCATATCTCCCTCAGCCTTCATTTGGTTAGGATAAATAAACCAACCTCCTTGAGTCCCCTCTCATATGATAGGTTTCTCATTCCTCTGACCATCCTAGTAGCCCTTCTCTGCACCTGTTTCAGTTTGAATTCACCTTTCTTAAACATAGAAGACCAGAACTGCAAATAGCATTCCAAATGAGGTCTCAGTGTGTTGTGTAATGGCAACAACACTTTCCTGTCTCTACTGGAAATACCTCGCCTGATGCATCCTAGAATTGCATTAGCCTTTTTCTTGGCCACATCACATTGGCAGCTCATAGTTATCCTGTGATCAGCCAATACACCCCAGTCTTTCTCCTCCTCTGTCACTTCCAATTGATAAGGCCCCAGCTTATAGCAAAAATTCTTGTTGTTAGTCCCCAAGTGCATGACTTTATTTTTTACACTACTACATTTCATCCCATTTCTATTACTCCAGTTTTCAAGGTCATCCAGATCTTCTTGTATAATATTCTGGTTCTTCTCCATATGGGCAATACCTCCCAACTTTGTGTCATCTTTGTGTGCAAGTTTTATTAGCACACCCCCTCTTTTTTGTGCCCAGGTCATTAATAAAAGTGTTAAATAAGATTGGTCCCAACCCAAGACCAATCCCTGACAGTTACCTCCCCCCAGTCTCACTGTTCACTTTTCAGTTGAGGATGACAGGATGGGGCTATTTTGAAAGAGTTTGTCAACATGGCTCCTAGTCAGCAGGAGGGGTCACTTTGAGCAATGTGAGGAACTCCCTTCATCCAGAAACTGAATTTGTCGTCATCGAATGAAGTGAGCTGTAGCTCACGAAAGCTTATGCTCAGATAAATTTGTTAATCTCTAAGGTGCCACAAGTACTTCTTTTCTTTTTCCTATAATATGGGCCCCTAAAAAACTGTACACATTGTACTGTTCCAACTACTGTCCCAGTCCCATTAATGCCTTGCACAGTATCAGACTAACATTTACCAATTTATATTCCCAAACTATTTGAGGCTGCCTTTTCACTGCTGCCAAATAACGTACAAACAGTTTTAGTGTATTATTTATGATCACCTTTCCAACCCAAGATTTTTCCAGTTCTGTGTAATATTTTGTGCTTCCATTGGAGGCTTCACGCATGGTTAGGTTTTGGTCTCTAATCTTATTACTTTTGCTTCTCTGCTTTCAGTTATGTGGACCACATACATCTTATCTAAATCCATCTGAATTTGGGTTTTTGTTATTCCTGTGTTTTTGCTAACACTTTCTGTTAGCTTAAGTTACTTTTCTCCTCCCCTTCTTATATAGTGCCCTGGTTAGATTCTTATGGAAAGTTATATACAATATATGACACCTACATGTCCTGGTGATGATAATAATCAAATCCATTCTGCAGCACATGACAAATGTGATTTTCAAAGGCCTATAACTCAATGAACTGAAAAAATTAAATGCCACCGAAATACTCAGATGACACTTCCATGCCAAAATTTCAGCTTTCAGCTCCCACCCACTTTGGCTTCAAGGCAGCTCCAAAAAATGTGTGTGCGCGCGCTCACACACACACACGGGAAGTGTATTTGTCCCCCAGTCTCCAAATACTTGGAAGCAACTGAACTGTTTTAACTCAAACTTCCAAAATAAATTGGGCTCCAACTAGCCAACCATGAACAATTTCAGCCCATTAGGAACAAATTTCAGAATCTAAGGCAGCTGAAAAAAAGCAATTAAAATAGAAATGATTAGGCATCATGAAATACAACTTCTACCACTTTTGCCTCTAAAACAATATATACACATAAAACCAAAATACACACACAAAAGTTTTAGATCTCTGAAACCCCCACATAGTAACCAGTGGGTACTAGGCAAACCACTAAACAAATATAGGAATAAATAAGTACCTTCCACTTTTCTATATGAGCTCCTCATTAAAAGCTGGGCAGTTTTATCAAAAAGGACTATTATAGTTCCTCTTGCTGACCTCAAAAATATCCAGTGCAGGCAGCAGCAATGCAAGTGTCCTTGCCACGCCCCTTTTATATGCTTCATTCCTAATTTGAAGGGGCTACTTTCCAGAGCGGGAAGGGAAGTTCTAGTTACTTGCTCCTCTAGTCCTTAAACTCTTTGCTGAAAATGTAATCTAGGTGCCAATAAATAACTGTGGTGATGTTGTTGACACCTGGCCCACTAAGAACTGGACTTAAGCAACTATAGTTTTGAATCACAAATTTTATAAACTGATGCAATTAAAAAGAAAGGTTTACAGCAGTTCAGCAGCTATAGGATACATCCCCTCATCATAGCAAAATGAGCAGCATCTCATAACTGAGCTTCACTTGCTTGTGCGAGGCACTGCCCTGTCACATCAAAGGCCATTCCCCATATTGACACACACAGTTTAATACAAGGACATGAAAGAAAGCCAATGGAAATGCACTGGTATAGACCATTGGTAAACATTTAGCATTCAAGCACTGATGGGCTATTACACTACTTAGAAGGCTCATGAAGCACTTGTAGCTATCAGGGTGTGAAATGATGCTATTAGGAACTGAAAATAATCCCCCAGAACGGAAGGGTTCAGAAAGTGACTTTGCTGAGTGCCCAAGCCAGGTGTTTTCTGTTTTGGGCACTTGTGTGACCCATTTTTTTCCAGGCACTTTAAGTTTCTATATCTCATAGACCCCATTGATGCCCATTTAAATTATCTTGACAGCAAACTATATCGTACTGTTTCTGAGGATGGCTCAAAACAGAGTATGCTATGTAATCTTTCCCTCTAAAATGATTTATAAAAGAAAGTATCAGCCTCAATTAAAATCATTAATGGTCCCTCTTGCCTTTATCATAACAGTGAGATAAAGAGCAGACTAGAGATTGTCTCTGGATACAAACTTTAAGAAAGCCTTGAGTTGTCAGGTTCAGGGATTTCGGTTAAGAAATTAAGACAGAACTACGTCTTTTCAAAGAAGCTGAAGTGTGGGACTAGTTGGAGCCCAATTTATTTTGGAAGTTTGAGTTAAAACATTTCAGTTGCTTCCAAGTATTTGGAGACTGGGGAACAAAGGCACTTCCTGTGTGTGTGTGTGTGTGTGTGCATAATATTTATAAAGCAACACAGGTTTTTGAGCAGCCTTGAAGCCAGAGTGGGTGGGAGTAGTCACATTTCAAAATACAACACAACATTCTATCCCCATGGCATTTCACATTTAAAGAAAACAATCTATTCTGAGAACCTAAACAACTTAATTATTCTTTTGATTATTCTTTCAGTATATTATTCTTTCAGGACAATGCCTGTCAGCCAAGCATCCAATAGACACGCAATTTTCCTGTGTCTTCTAAAATTCTAGAAATCACAAATGTTGTGGAACTGTGCCTTTAAGAGACCTAGTAGTAGTACACACCAGGAAGTGAACTGGCTGCATCCAGTTGTGACTTCTGGCAAGCAGTGGGATCTCCAGAAACTACAGTGAGCTGTTCCATCCTCCCTTCTTGTGAGGATGCCTTTGGCTGCTCCTTCCCTTCCCCTACCCATAGCATTCTCTTGGCTCCTGAGAACTGAGGATTAAGACCTATGCCTGCCTCCTGCAGCAGCTACAATTGGCAGCTCTTCCCAGAAGGCAGGCAAATGGGGAAGGCAGCCAATCAAAGGGAGTTTCCCTCCCACTGATCTTTCCTGCTGCAAGACTGAAATTTGTGGAGAGCTGGAGCATCTGGTGTCATTACCAGGCTGGCAGCAGCTGAAATGGCGAGAATTGACAACACTGGGAAAACAGAATCCACCTGGATTTTTTAATTTATAAACCAGAAGTCTTTAAAGAACTAAGGGGGAAGTGCATATGCCTTTGGAATAGATGACGTAGGTAGGAATTAGCCGAACATTCAACAACTTTAAAAAAAAATCAAAACAGCTGGAATTGTCTCAAAAGATTCCAAAGAGTCAAGTTCCCATTGTTTTTCCTTTATGTAATAAACATTCTTTGCAGCCTCCAGATATTTCTTGTGCCCTGCTCAGATATGATCTGGGCAGCTAAACATGTTGGGCTAGGTATCAGAGTTCAGGGTAAGAAAATAAACTCCACAAAATCTGCACTGATCCTTTGCTATATGCACTGCCTTGCTGGCTGCCTGTATCTTTGGGGAGCATCGATTAACAAGTGAGGAACTGAATGGCAACCTGATGGCCTACTGTCCCTATTCTGAACTGCGATGCGGGTGACAGACAGAATGGATTTCCATTCCAAAGCTATCAGCTCCCGGGAAGACAGGGACTAAGTAGGAACTAAGTTTTTTGAATGCAGTGGATGCAACCCATGGAAATGGAGTACCTCATCTCTCAGCAGTGACTCCTAAGCCTTACTAAGGAGCAGCATCAACAAGGCTCTAGAGTCCTGGCTGCCCAGCCATCCTTTGCAAGCTAGATGGTGGCAAAGATGTAAGGGGATCGAGAAGGCAGGGCATAAAGCACAGGAATTTAGAATGATTGTAAGAATTGCAATGGGACATGGACTCCTGAGGGACTGAGTTGGGCTGGTGAAGAGCTAGGTGAAGGAAGAGAGAAGGAACGGGTTGGATGCTTTTTTGAAAGAACTTCAGAAAACATAACAAGAATTCATGCTTACCAACTGGCAGAGAGGAAGATAAAGCAAGGAGTAGCCTGCTGCAAAATGGCCACTTTAAGGCCTGAGCTATTTGGCTGTTGCAAATTTAAAGGATCAGCCCCAGGAAGGCATGCTGGGAAATATGTTTAGGGAAAGAGGCAGCCCTGCAGTAGAGAGGAGGAAAGAGCTGCTTTTCTATCTTGCAGACCACCCCTACATCATAAAGACATGTTCTCCAAAGCTCTGGGAAAGGAGTAAATAGCATTAAGAGCAGACTTCCTAAACTTCTGAAAATTTGCCAGCCCAAACACAAACATTTACCAACTTCTGGTTTACCATAAGAGCAATTGTAATGGAGATGGCTGTGAAGCAGATGATGTTGTATTGAGTAACAAAAGAATTCTTCATCTCTGGCAAGTAGAGGACAGACATCTTTGCAAGGCTTTTTCATAAATATTTTTGATTTGATCATAGATGTGGGTTTATTTTGAGCACATGGGAAAGAAATTTGAGACTAGTTTGGTTTTTTTCTATACCGGTTTGCCAAGTACTATCTTTAAATATAACACAGCCTCAGAAAATATCTGCCCATTTGTCCCCAAAACACAGTAAAAAAACCAACAACATTGTGTTCGACAATGCACTAACATCCAACTCACTGCTGCTTCTGTTGCCTGTTTTGGGACCACCACCTACTTCTCATAAAAAGGGAGAATGCTTTAAAATTTGCACTGCTGTGCAACACACATTCCATTGTGTCAAGTCACATCAGGTTTAATCATATCTTGTGATGCATACAGAGTAACTTGACATAACCTAATGCAATGTAACATGTCCGTTGTGATACAGTGTACATTGGGGGGTGGGGGAGAGAGAAGGCATTTTTGAAACGCACGGTGAAGTTAGTATTTGTGTAAAAAATTCATAAGCTTGCATGTTCCACAAATGTAGTTTTTAGGTGACTCAGGAATCTCTCTCTTGTGCTATGTAGTGTCCTGAAGTCTTTGTTATACATTGACAAAAGGAAGAAAACCTGAAGACCAAAGCCAGCTTCTCTCTTCTCTTGCAGTACTATAGCAACAAAGTAATTTAAACAGTGGAGGGAACCTTTAAAAAAAGGAATAATTTGTTGTTTTGTTTTTGTAAATAAGCTGCTGATCCAAGTCTATATTCCTTACAGCATCAAATACATCAATGTTTTTGTAACCTTCAGTTAAAGAACTACCAAGGACATATTCAAAGCATTTATATGGAGATATGGTGGCTGTTAGGTTTTTGTTTGTAAAATGGAAAATCTCTTGAGGGAGAGGTGTATCTTAGAGAAACCAAGTAAAAACACACAGACTGTGTGTCTGCAGAGACCACCTTGTTTTCCTCCAGAATTGTTAACTGCTAAGTTCATAGCCAAGGGAGTTACACTACATCAGCCTTGCAGTCTCTTCAGAGCTTTCGAAAGAGGGAAGAAGCCTGAAGGAACAAAAATACTGAGGGCCAGATTTTGATCTCACACTGATGTAAATCTCATTGATGACTTCAGTGGAGCTGCAAATCAGGGCCCACATTCATCCCTGGAAGAAGAATACCAAGACCAGAATTTTAAAGGGCAATTCCTAAGATTCTTAAATAAAGTGGCCTGATTTTCAGAGACAGACAAGTATATGCATCTCTCGCCGAAGTCAATAAGCCTGATTTCACCTCTCACTTGCACTGGAGTTTATACCAGTGTAATTCAATTAAGTTACTCCTGATTTACACCAGTTTATGCTGGAGGCAAATCATGCCCATTGATTTCACTCACTGATCTACCTGAAAAAAAGCTCAGGCTACTTATTGAGGTGCTTAAACATGGATTTGGGACCCGAATTCCGGGCAGCTAGGTTAGACCATTTACACCTGTGTCTTTACGGAGAAAGTGGAATGACATTGTAATTTCCATGGTTTTGAAGCCCACTACTGACACAGAATAACTGACCCTATCTGTACAATACAACACCAGAAAGCCTAAGACAGAGTGCCTGGTATTTCTATAGCTTTGCCTATAACATATTAAAGCTCTTTCTATTTACCTGTTAAGGAGAAGAGATCAGAGGTGACAAACACACATCTCCAAAGTATATCTTGTATTTTAGCCATACGTTCTACTGGGCGCGGAGGTGAGGGACAGTGGAGAAAAGTGATAAAGTAAATCTTGATCCCAGCATTAAAAGAGCCTCAGGCATTAGATCTGTGCATCTGGCTAAGAGAAGAAAAATCAACCTGTCTATTATGTTCTGCTGTTTGCACTCAGGACAGCCTTCCTTCAAGTCCTGATGTGATGTTCAGGGATTTCTTGGCTGCAGAGGTATATTAAACATAGCTTATCTGACAAACGAATGACCCCATGGTCACTGATATTTTCATTATTGTCAAAGTGAATTAAAGCAGCATTGCAAAAAACAGAGCACAGGGAGGTAAGATTTCCATTTGAAGAAATGTCTATAATGCATTCATTTAGGATTATAAAGTAAATCACAGATTGTTATCTGTGCTTTTCTGTCACTTTCAATAAGAGATACTGAGGGCCACATGTTCAGACACAGGTGCCTCAGACGCACCAGTAACTGTATGCAAAGTATTCATTTGTAAATGCATATTTTTTCTTGTACAAATTCATAACTTGTGGAATTGACTACTTATGTGTGCCTGCACTCAAATATTTGTAGGTGCAACTTAGTTGCCTATGTTTCAAAAATGTAGCTCTATGTTGTAAATCACCATAGATTTCCATTTAAGTTTCCATATCATAGTCTTCAAAGATAGATAGCTATGTAGCCTCCCTCCATTTTAACAGCACTTTCAAGCCACAAGTCTTTAAAGCAACTTATCCCAATTAAAAACCCCTCTTTTTTCCCCTCTAGCATTTACAAGTAAAAATAATCTAATTAATTGGAATGCCTTCATTTGTTTGGGGTGATTAATAATGCACAAGGAAATCAGCTTTTACATAATTCATCAATCTGACGCAATCTGGCACTCTCCAGTTCCAGCAAGTAGAAACCCAGCTACTCTGTGACACTTGAGAAATCAGCCCTGAATTGATGCACTGAATCCTTTTGCCACTGGACTTAAAGACATACAAATTCAGCTTGTCATTTGCTAATGAATTTTCCAAGAGTGAGGGCAACAAGAAACCAGCTTAAAAATTATTTTTAATGTGATAAAAGGTATTAAATATCTAAAAGTGAAATTCTAGCAAAAGGAGAAGGAACGGACCTGCTAAATAATCACTCTGTCCTCAGGCTGTCACAGGATTGTTCCCTTCAGTACATTTCATTTACTAGTGCATTATTCACAGTGCTGGATTAAGGCAAGCCAGAACCCTATGTGCATCATGACACAAGGCCCCCCATGACCCTACCCCCACACCATGACGTTGACCCACCTCGGATGGGCAATGGAAGGGGGCCCCCTTCACTCCCAGAGAGGCAGAAACAGCAGCACAGGGCCTGTTATCCCAGGAGTTGTGGCAGAAGCCTTCCTCTCCTCCAGAGATGCAAGGGTGGCAGTTGGAGGGGTCCCCATTATTTACCCCAATAGCATTCCATTCCTCCTGCTGCATCCAGAAACATGTGTTGATGAAACCTCTCAGAGCAGGGGGACCTTGGAATTAACAATCCAATGAGATACATAAGACAGTTTACCCCTCTTAGAATTATTGTTTCAGGGTCCCTGCAAACAGTGCATCTGTTACACTTGGGCCATGTTTTCTAGCTTGTCTTCGCAACCATGAAGGCCAGATACTTAGGGGGGGGGTTGTCTGGCGGTTTGTTTTAATGAAAGCTGGAATTCTGCTGTAATCATGCAACTGCTGCAGCTGAGGTCATAAACACAGGTCAATAATGACTATCCCTTAATCTAGACAAGATTATCCCTTATAGTTTTAAATGTTTAAGCTCCAAGTGACAGGGCTTCCACCACTTCATTTGGGAGACTCTCCCACTAACTAAGGCCCTGCAACATACTCCACATGGGCATACCTCTGCACCCATACAAGAGCAGGTTGCAGATCATGGCCTACTGTGTTTCACTGCTAGAAAGTCTCCCCTGGTAGTCAGCCTAAGTGCCCTTGTCTTAATTTCATTCCAGTACTTCTAGTTGCACCCCTGTATCTCACTAAATAAATCTTCTCCATCCTTGGTGTTTACAGTCTTCAAATATTTGTAGGCTTACCAGGTTTCCCTTTTTTTGTTGTCTCCTAGCCAAGCTATGCATATTTACCTCTTATAATCTTTCCTCATTAGCCAGTCCTTCCAGCCCTCTGATCATTTGTGTGGCTTTTCTCCAATTCTTTCCAGTTTGGCCCACCTCTCTAGGCTTTCTAGGTCCCTTCATATTATTTCTGTTTTCTTACTGGGGTTTGAAACACCTCACAGTTCAGCAACATTTGCCAGTATCATTATGTGTTGCTTTCCCCGCTCTTCCAGATTATTATATGATAAATAAGATGACACCTAACAACTTACCTCCTTAATTTGATGCCGTGCTGTTTACCTATTATTCTTCCTATATGATCATTCAACCAGCTTACATTTCACAAAGCAGAATCCATATCAAAGCCAATTGGAATTAGCTTTGAAAGAAAGCTTGAGAGACTATCAAATGCCTTACTAAAAACCATTTACATGACAAAAAATTAGTGACAAACTTGTCTGGTAAGATTTCTTCTTTATAAAATATCCCATTTACTGTTTTGGCTCACTTACCCCCTAGGTGCTCTTATTTTCTTTATAAAATATTAGCTCCATTATTTTTCTAGGAATAGAAATTGGATTTACTGAATGGTAATTGCCAGAATCTTTCTTCCAGCCTTATTTGACTATTGGAACCACGTTTACTTTTCCTCCATTCTTCCAGTACCAATTGCCCATATATGAGGGGAAAAAATGTCAGTGGTAGGATAAAATTTGTTAATTAACTTGTTCTCATAATATTCGAGGGTGCTTCTAATCTCTACATTCTTCCTTTTATGGCACAGAGAGCTTGTATCAAACACTTACATTGTATTCATTTAACTATTGCATAACTCTGAATCAACAGAATTTGGTGTTGACTGCAGCTCCTTATCCTCCACAGCCATGCTTTCCAGAATGGAGGGTGACCACTGCTCTCTGGAGCCACATGCACATCCTTCCATAATAGGGGCAGGGCTTGTCTATACTGACAGTCAGCATGTGGCAAGCCGTGGAGTGAACGTACAGCACACTAATCAGCCATGTGAACCCTCCTACCATGTGCTAAAATTTAGTTTCAAATTGGAGTACATCACAGCAACTCTGGAACTTTTGGTGCACGGTAGCAGGGTCCATAGTGCCGGAAAGTGCGTGGCAGGCTAGTGCACTGTACATTTTCATTCTGGTTTGCTGCACACTATCGATGTCATGTACTAACTAGTGCTGTAGACAAGCCCACAGATTCTGCACACAATCCTGACAGGCTTCTTTAAATATACTTGTTTTCCAAGTGGCCCCTCATGCGTGATTGTGCTTGTCCCCAAGTCTTCTCTTTATTTTTCGTGTGAAAGGCAATGTTAGACATGAATTCAGTATCTCAGCTCTGAGGCATTAATTTCACCCTCTTTAGTAATGGTTCTAATTTTTACTCTCCGAGATGGCATTTCTCAAACTTTTTAATATTGTGGCCCACTTTTTCAGGTAGACATCCTCTCAGAGACCTCCCCTCTACGTAGCCTCCCAAGCATAGAGTCCTCGCTTTCCTTACAGCAACTACACTGCTTAGTTACATGAGAAAACAAGGTTAGGCTAGCATTAAGGAAATAAAACTGAAGTGTATTCACATGATTGTGATTGGTGTGGACATGAAGTAGCTGAAAAGCCTGCAGGAAGGTAATTATGGGGATTTTTTAGTTTACTTGGTCAAAAATTTGTTGGAAAGTCCAACAGCCACCATTATCATTAGGACAAATAGCTCAGCAGACTGTATGGAACACTTCTAGGACTATCAATGGTCCAGAGACCACTAATCTAGTATTTCAACCCTCCTCACCCACACGTTTGTTTAGAAACGATAAGAAATGCACTTCTTATCCTCTAGCTAGTATTACTTTATTCCATTTTATACTTCCCTTGTTTATCCACACAAAAAGCTTAAGACTCTGAACATTCTTGTTTGCCTGGGTAAATCCATTGCCTTCCATGGAGTTTACTCTAGAGTGACTCCAGTTTAAGTGACAGAAGATTCAGGCCCAATGAGTCCACTTTTAATACAATGTGTGTATTCATATCTTTGGTCTTTGTCATGTCCACTAGAAACTGAATCCTCCCACTCATTCCATATAGATCAGACAACATAGAGGGTTTTCTTTCCCCTACCCCCCATCTTTAAGCTGATGGTTACCGCTAGTTTCTTTTTAATTCTAGTGCATATGTCTTTCAAACAGTGCCTTCAGCTGCACTATTAAATATTGACTTCTGAAGACATGTTGTCTGTCTTTATTTGCCCTAAAGAAATCTTAAGGCAGCTCTGAAAAAACAGAATACAAACAAACCTCATGTGTCAAACAGCTACTGTAAAACAAGCTCCCCTGCTCTCTTAAATAAAATGGCCATGGATGGCTCCCATAGTGAAAAGGAACATAACTTATTGAGCCCTGTTTCACTGCCCAAGATGGATTCCTCCAGAGACTGGAAGCATTTATTTTTTATTTCTAAAAAAATTGAGAAATTTTCTATTTATAGGCTATTACCAGCTGGGTTTCAGAAAATATTCAGAGATTATAAAGCCAGAAGGGACTATTGTGATCATTTAGTCTGACTTAAATACGAGACTCCTCCGGGCAAATGTTGGCCTCTAGGCAACTAGAGCCTTTTTAAGATAAATATTAGGAAGGAAGCCAAAATGTCAGCATTTGGCTAACAATTTAGCTCTTCCATTTTCATTGATTTATTGATTTCATTGATTTCATTCACAATCATCCTGCTTCTAATTTTCTGAACATTCAAATTGGTGAAATTAAAAGACCACCCAGGGCAAAGGAATAACCTGTCTGCAAATGCTTTAAAAACTTCATCTGACATTTACCAAAAGCTGAGCACTTCTCTCCCGATCCTGGTTCCTGCCATAAATCCACATGCCGTCTAAGGATACTGAGCATGAAGCGTATTGCACTTCTCAAGTTAGAGTGGCAGAAACTACTTCTAATCCTCCATCATCCTCAAATTGACTTGTGTCTGACACTGTCAATCCTGAGCACCAGGTGTACTTGCAAACACCAGAGACTGAAAAACGATTTCATTCTAATCCTAAATAAGTATATCTAGAATTGCACACATACTGACTCTTTCTTCTTGGGCGCGGGGGTGGAGGGGAAGGTTATCTAAAGGTGTGTACTGGATTGTAAAAAGGGGAGAAGCCTGCTGAATATACCAATGGGCTATTCGTTTTAAAGCTTAAATTTTGTGGGGGGGGAAATGGTACCTTATGTACTGTACACAATACACACCAATGTTAAATGTCTGTTAAGCAAACACAGTCCACATATTCAAAGTAATACAGCTGGGCCCAAGCCAGGACTCTGGATCCAAGCATAAACAATGCTCTATGCAATCATTCAAAGCACCAGATTTTAAATACAAAAGGAGGAAAAAAGCCAATTTTGCCTTCAGAAGATCATAGCCTGCCTTAGTGCCCATATTAACCATTACAGTTTTCTATGAGCCAGGCCCAGAGATCTGCATCCCATTCCTTAATTCTTCAAAGGGGTGCTGGCTTTAAATTGAACTGTGCATGGTATTCTGGGAGGTTTAGTTCCAGTGGGCAGCGCTGGCGGTGAGCAGTAAACTGTTCTGCTCCCGCATATATTTGAGGAACAGCAAAGCTACCAGCTAACCTGACAGCTTCGTTTGAAGATACGGCATGGGGAGCAGCCAGCAAACTCCCCTGGAGAGCACAAATCAAAAAATTATCTTTAAAATTATGAGATTTTATTTAAAAAAAAATTTGGTTGACCGTCTAGTGTTTGAACCTTTCAGGTACGCTCAGGTCATATTTTCAAGCTTTTCTCTGCAACCAGGAGGACTAGAAACTTTTAAAAAAAAAATGGAAGCTGAGATTCTAGTGTAAAAAAATCACAACAAATTGGAAGCTGAGGCTTTAAAGTAATACATCAAATAGCATGAGACTCACAATGAAGTCTGAGAGTTGGCAACGTTTGAAAAGATTACAAGAGTAGAAATGAATAGAGGTTGGTGGACATACTTCCCAGAAGGCAATAGTCAGCGGGCATTTTGGGGGAAAGACGCAGAAATCATAGAAAGTTCCTGAGAAGAACTGCTCGTGCTAGATTTCCACAATTTTGTTTCACATGCCAGATCCAAATTTGGATCCAGCCTGTTGCTTGCAACCTCCACTTATGAAGACGCACATGTGAATGCACTTGAGGTCGGCAGGCACAAGCACTTGCTCATGCACATTCTCAAGTGTTACAATTTGAACATACAAGATCCATCAGGTCCAGTGCGGAATTAGAGGATTGCCTTAAATGAAACATCATGGACTGAATCAGGAGGTGCGAACACAAAAATAAATAAAATAAAAATCCTCTAGCTCCTTTGCACAAAACTCAAACTGACGATAAAACTTTGAGCCTCAAAAACCTTGGGATTTTTTTTTTTTAATTCTTGTATTCCCCATACTTCCTGTTCACACTAGAGGTAACTAAAAAGTAACAAAAGAAAGCCTACTCATGTCATACATCTGGCACAGGAAAACTAATAAATATTGGGAATTTCCTCTGAGACTTCCAAGTGAAGAAAGTTCGGATTGTGTCAGTTAAACATGAAAAAGGTCTATAATATATTGAGTCCATCCTCCTGCTAGGACATAATATAGCCTATACACCCCTCCCTTAGCAGAGGACAAATATTAAAAGGGTTACAAGAGACTTGAAGTTTCCTAATCAGATTGCACCTCATTAACCATTCCCCTTTACAAAAGCTGGTTTTGTAGCACATCCAAACAATGGCAGGAGAGGAACAGTGAAACCTGTGTACTGGGAAATCGCCAGAAGGGATTACCTTAATGGTTGTATTGGGAAATTGCTCACTAAATAAAAAGAGAAAGCAGCTTCTTATTTACTTCTCTAACCTGAATGTCACCGGCTAGTATTTAAAGTGTTACATGCTTCACATGTGGAAACAAAATGGGCTGCAGAATGGAATAGTAATGTTACAATTTGCATTGTAACCAGCCAAATGATTGCAGAAAAGGAATCAAAAAAGGATAAAAGGGATAATCCCATCAATCACCTTTTCAGAAAGTAATATTGAGGCAATAATAATATCACAATGCATTGTCTGCTTACATTATTCTCTTAACTCCCTGTATTCTCAGCCAATAAATACTCATTGCTGTCTTTACACCTGCTTCCTAAATTAGAGCAAAGGCTCTACAGAGCACTTAGAAGGCTGCTTAAAGTTAAAGTTGCAGAAACCTCTCTTGCTAAATCAATTCCCTAAGTCTTTCCAATGTGCTAGGATAGATGCAAGTTATGGTCTAACATCATAGTACTCAATCATGTATTGTTTCACAGTTTTTTGGTAAACTTTTTAATATTACTTTTACAGTGGAAACACGGTTGGGTGAGTGGATGTATTAAGAAATAGGAAAAGAGAGATAATGGGACAGGGAGTTTATCATCTCAGAGCCATGGTTCAAGTTCAATCCCAGATGCTAATTACCAAAACAACTGATGGCTATTCTATAGCCTACATCAGGGGTTCTCAGCCTTCTTCTTTCTGAGCTCCTTCCCCCCTTGCCCCGCCCAACATGTGTGATAAATGAAGTGGGGGCGGGAGGTAGCTCCCTTTGATGGACACCCAGCCAGCCAGTTAGCTGTAAAATCCCTCTTGGTAGCTGTTCTCTACTTGCTTTACATGTAAGTGTTAAAAAGTCCACCAGGTAAAGAAAAAAAAATGGGCACCTGACCAAAAGAGCCAATGGGAAAGCTAGAACTTTTTAAAATTGGGAAAGAAACTTTCCCCTTGTCTGTTGTTTTCTCTGGGCTGAAGAGACGGGCAGCAGGAATGCTGTGTAAAGTTTGAACCAGATATGAAAACCATCAGATCATATCTAGAACTACTTTTAACAATCCAAATATGTAAGTAAATTTGGAATGTTTAGGAAGGTGCGATTAGGCTTATTTCTGTTTATTTTTTAAGGCTTGTGGACTCCTCTGTGCTAGTGCCAGATGCTTTTGTTTGCTTGTAACCTTTAAGCTGAACCTCCAAGAAAGCTATTTTGGGTGCTTAATTTTTGGAATTGCTCTTTTAAAATCTAGCAAAAGCTTAAGTTCCAGATGTGTTTTCTTCCTTTTTGTTTTTAATAAAATTTACCTTTTTTAAGAACGGGATTGAATTTTTGGTGTCCTAAGAGGTTTGTGCATGTTGCTTGATTAGCTTATAGCAACAGCTAATTTCCTTTGTTTTCTTTCTCAGCTCTTCCCCAGAGGTGAAAGGACTTGAGAGTACCCCACAGGGAGGAATTCCCAAGTGTTCCTTCCTGGGTCCAAGGGGTTTTTTTGCATTTTGGTGGTGGCAAAAGTCAAAAAGTCAGAGAAAAGCTGTAACCGTGGGAGTTTAATACAAGCCTGGAGTGGCTTTTAAAATCCTTGCAGACCCCCACCTTCTGTACTCAAAGTGACAGAGTGGGGATTCAGCCTTGACAACGTTATCAAAACTCCACTGCCCACCTGTGCCACAACAAATTTGTTCTCCATATAAAAGCCAGAGCTGGCATTAGGGAGTAGCAAGCAGGGCTGTTGCCCTGGGCCCGACACCACAGGGGGCCTCGTAAAGCTAAGTTGCTCAGGCTTTGAGTTCAGCCCCAGGCTTCAGCCCCACATAACGGGGCTTCGGCTTTCTGCCCTGGGCCCAGAGAATCTAACACTGGCCCTGCTTGGCAGACCCCCTGAAACCTGCTCATGGTCCCCCAGGGATCCCCAGACACCTGGTTAAGAACCACTGGCCGACGTCACTTGGCGGGCTCAGTTCCTAACAGACAGTCTATTCACACACAACCCCCTCTCCTCCAATCACAATCTCAACCAAGAGGATATGCACTGAAGGAGCAGAGAGACTGAATTCATCCCCGACACTTAAGGGATCCCTCCCAATCAGGTATGAAAACTCATTACTTTTTACTGGAAGCTTTTACTGCCACTCCCCATGAAGTATGTGTTCTATGGATAAATAAAGGACTCCTGGAAGCACTAATTTTGCTAAAACAGGACTTGCAAAGGAATCTAGAAAAATTCCTCCAACTGTGGAAAATACACTCAGTGCCTCTATTCCCCAGGATCTGAGGAGAAATAAACAAGGAGTATACTCGATGTGGAAAAGGAAACAATGTAATTATTTCATACAGTCTTCACACTGAGACACAGTAATGGTGTTATCAAAACTACTATCCCAACCAGCATGACTACATTCCAGCTTTGAAGGAGTAATGGATAATATTTAAATGAACCTACCTTAACAGGGTCAAGTATGTTGCAACACAGTTTCAAAGCTGTGTTCTGCAAAGGCAAGTCATGCTACTTACAAGTATTGGAGCATACAGGGCTTTGAGACTATATGACCAAACTGATCCCTGGTGTAAGGCCATTTAAATCAGTAGAAGTTTTCTAATATTTGTGAAATCACTGCCAAGGCAACTTATGTGCAAATAATAAAAACTACTTCAGTAACTGCTTCAGTAAATACAAGATCTGGTGAAAGATTCTGCAAAATTGGACTGAACCTTGGTATCCAAGTGGGCTGTGTGCTTCTGCTCTGAAGAGAATATGTATTTTTTCTTCCTAGTATTATAAGAACTGCCATACTGGGTCAGACCAAAGGTCCATCTAACTCAGTAGCCTGTTTTCCAACAGTGGCCAATGCCAGGTGCCCCAGAGGGAATGAACAGAACAGGAAATCATCAAGTGATCCATTCCCTGTCGCTCATACCCAGCTTCTGGCAAACCATCCCTGCCCATCCTGGCTAATAGCCATTGATGGACCTATCCTCCATGAATGTATCTTCCGTATATACTTGTTCATTAGCCTGTTCGTTTATAAGCTGACCCCCCCCCCCCCCCCCCCAAGATAGATAGCTTAAAATAGTAAAAACTGTATGACCCTTTCATAAGCTGACCCTATATTTCAGGGGTTGGCAAACTTTGGCTCCCGGCAGGGTAAGAAGCTGGCGGGTCAGGACGTTTTGTTTACCTGGAGCTTTCACAGGCACAGAGCCCCTCAGCTCCCAGTGGCTGTGGCTTGCTGTTCCCAGCCAATGGGAGCTGCGGGAAGTGGCGCCACTCCCTGTAGCTCCCATGCCTGGGAACGGCAAACCGTGGACACAAGGAACTGAGGGGCTCCATGCCTGCAGACGTGCCAAGAAAACAAAATGACAATGTATTAGATTTCAATTCAATGATTTCATAGAGTTTAAAATCATCAAATTTTGGGTAAACCCGTTTATAACCGACCCCCGCTCTTTGATGCGTCTTTTTTTCCACCAAAAATATTCGGCTTATGAACAAGTATATACGGTAGTTCTTTTTTGAACCCTGTTATAGTCTTGGCCTTCACAACATCCTCTGGCACAGAGTTCCACAAGTTGACTGTGTGTTGTGTGAAGAAATACTTCCTTTTGTTTGTTTTAAACCTGCTGCCTATTAATTTCATTTGGTGACCCCTAGTTCTTGTGTTATGAGAAGGAGTAAATAACACTTCCTTATTTACATTCTCCACACCAGTCATGACTTTATAGACCTCAAATCATATCCTCCCCCCCTTAGTCGTCTCTTTTCCAAGCAGAAAAGTCCCAGTCTTATTAATCTCTCCACATACGGAATCCATTCCATACCCCTAATCATTTTTGTTGCCCTTTTCTGAACATCTTCCAATTCCAATATATCTTTTTTGAGATGGGGCAACCACGTCTGCACACAGTATTCAAGATGTGGGTGTACCATGGATTTATATAAAGGCAACATGATATTTTCTGTCTTATTATCTATCCCTTTCTTAATGATTCCCAACATTCTGTTTGCTTTTTTGACTGCCACTGCACATTGAGTGGATGTTTTCAGAGAACTATGCACAATGATGCCAAGATTTCTTTCTTGAGTGGTAACAGCTAATTTAGACCCCATCATGTTATATGTATAGTTGGGATTATATTTTCCAATGTGCATTATTTTGCATTTATCAACAGTGAATTTCATCCGCCATTTTGTTGCCAAGTCACCCAATTTTCAGAGATCCTATTGTAGCTCTTTGCAGTCTGCCTGGGACTTAACTATCTTGAGTAGTTTTGGATCATCTGCAAATGTGGCCACCTCACTGTTTACTCCTTTTCCCAGATCATTTATGAATATGCTGAATAGGACTGGTCCCTGGGGGACACCACTATTTACCTCTGAAAACTGACCATTTATTCCTACCCTTTGTTTCCTATATTTTAACCAGTTACCAATCCATGAAAGCACCTTCCCTCTTATCCCATGACAGCTTACTTTGCTTAAGAGCCTTTGTTGAAGGACCTTGTCAAAGGCTTTCTGAACATCTAAGTACACTGTATGCACTGGCTTCCCCTTGTCCACATGCTTGTTGACCCCCTCAAAGAATTCTAGTAGATGGGGAAGAGCCAGTGTGGTTTTAGTAAAGGGAAATCATGCCTCACCAAACAATTTATGTTCATCTATGTGTCTGACAATTTTGTTCTTTATTATGTTTCAACCAGTATGCCCAGTACTGAAGTCAGGCTTACCAGCCTATAATTGCCGGGATTACCTCTACAGCCCTTTTTAAAAATTGCTGTCACATTAGCTATCTTTCAGTCATTTAGTACAGAAGCTTATTTAAATGATAGGTTACAGACTACATTTAGTAGTTCTGAAATTTCACATTTAAGTTCCTTCAGAACTCGGGTGAATACCATCTGGTCCTGGTGACTTATTACTGTTTAGCTTATCAGTTTGTTCCAAAACCTCCCCTAATGACACCTCAATCTGGGACAGTTCCTCAGATTTGTCACCTAAAAAGAATAGCTCAGGTTTGGGAATCTCCCTCACATCCTCAGCCTTGAAGACCGATGCAAAGAATTAATTTTGTTTCTCCGCAATGGCCTTATCATTCTTGAGTGCTCCTTTAGCATGTTGATCATCCAGTGGGCCCACTGGTTGTTTAGCAGGCTTCCTGCTCCTGATGTATGTTAAAAAAAATTAGTACTTTTGAGTCTTTGGCTAGCTGTTCTTCAAATTCCTTTTTTGGCCTTCCTAAATATAAGTGTGGCGGGGGGGGGGGAAGTCTGTTCACGTCTGAAGTTTGAATAGAACACTTCTCCCCCACCACAAAAAATATGAACAGTAAAGAAAAAAATCTCTGGCCTAGATTCATCCCTGGCGTAATTCTAATGAAGTGAGTGTTTGGATGATTCTTTCACTACTTCTGGTATCTCCAAAAAACTAGTCACCAGTGTTTTTTACATAGTTTGGTTTGGCAGATGTTTCACTATTTACTTGAAAATCCTCCATTAGCTCCAGTGACGAGATTTGTAACAGTAAAACCCCAAAAAGGCATCGGGGGGCAGTAAATATTATAAACAGAATATGCATTATATGCATTCAATAAATCCCACAGCTTTTCCCAGTACAGCTTTATAGGAAAGTTGGGATCTGCAGACAGTTCATATTTGCATTACAGGTCATTAGCTCAGAACATGTGCACTACAGCAACACATCTTGTATCATGCCTGAAATCAGAGATATGAACTGAAGTCTTAGTTGCACATTTCTCTGTTGATGAATATATGAACAACACTTCAGAAGTGCCAATACAGAGTCATACATTCAAAAAAAATTCAGAAATATAGTTGGAAGGGCCATTGCCTTGTACATCACAATTGTAACAGTAATATATAAGGGCCCACCTTGCACCAGTTGTAGAACCTACATTCACTATTGAAAGTTGTATAGCAATAAGTGTCCTAGCAGGAAAAAAGAGGTGGGAATGTCAAATTGGAATTTAAGAACCCAACGTCCAAAGGTTCCAACTTATCACCAGTAAGTATAAGTTTCAGAGCAAAACATGTTTTACTGAAAAGCATGAATGAGCCACTATCAACTGCAGTATCAAGAGACAGTTACCAAATCAACCCAACATGTCACACTGGAGAAATAAAGCTGTATTAAAATACAGGGTTCAGTCTACTAGGCTACGATATGTCACACAGACAACTTGTAGCTGAGGATTAAGTGCAGGATCCATGCCCAGGGGGACTCTCACTGTATCTAGATCTCTCCCTTCATGCTGGGGATCAGTCTTTTCTGATGCACTATACTCCCCCGCCCAAAACCTGTCTGAGGATATTTCATGGGTCTTGGGGAGCAGGTTGTGGGCCACACCCAGAATGCCATACTCCTCCCACAGTGACAAGTGATCAGTCAGCCAAACAGCAAATGCAGAGTCAGGATGCATTAGCTTTGGTGCAGAGCCCACTGCATGCTGAGACATGCTTCTTGATATGGGAATGGCAGCAGAAATGACAGGCTGGGGAAGCCAGGACAGCACAGGCCCCTGTGGAACTGTGCTGCCAGGGAGCTTAAGATGTGGGGAAGCCTATGAGCTAGTGCAGAGGCTTAGAGCCTCCACACAGATGGTCCTGGGTCTTCCCTCAAATGGAGCCCTGGGAACACACAAAAGAATGCACAAGCTCGTTCCAATGAGGGTTGGGGTTTTTTTGGGGGGGAGGGGAAACCACCCCCTTTATGAAACAGTTTATGCAGAAGTCCAAGTCTCACCGATATGCCCCTTTACATTTTTTCTCCACTCATATAAACTGTTCTGATGTGGGGCTGATTTAGACCCACTGCCGTAAAGAAGCCAAGAGGGCCCTTTTGTAACACAGTATTTCCTTCCAATACCACCCTTTTATAAAGTATTTGGGACCAGATTTTCAAAGGTGCCTTAAAATGCAGCTAGGAGCCTCATGGGATTTTCAAAAGAGCCTAAGTAGGCTAGGTGCCTAACTCCCACTGATTTCCTCTGGCGATCTAGTTCTGACAAGAGAGATCTTTACAAAACAAAACCCACAAGATACTGACTGCAAGACCACAGAAGGAAACAGACAGGAACCTCCATGGCTTGAAGAGACTCTACAGCATGTGTAATGGTGATTGCAGTCACTAGAGGCTATGGTAACTATTTCTGTACACAGTACACATATAATATGAAACAAATCAATAGCAAGATGCATTCTGTTTATTACAAGATTAAAGTAGTGCCATTCCTTGAGGCAAGGATGATACTACAGGGCCCATGACTTTACCCACTGCAGATGAGAGGAAGATTTTCCACCACCTTAGATTTAGGAAGTGCAAGTGGTATTCAGAAGGTCCATACGGTTCAATATGTGCTTTGTACTGCCCTTCTTAGCCATCCAGCAATCAGAGTCCTATGTCTGATTAGTAGGATTGAATCACCCATGGTAGAATCTTTTGATAGGCAGGTTCAGAGCTGTTTAGCTCTCACCATGCCCAAGGAGAATGTCTGCAGGGAGAGACATTTACTTCCATGATTAGAATGCACTTTGTGCATTCAATTTTGAATACGTTTGTATCTCAGAGGATCCTAATCTAGAGTTTGGATTATGCGGGTATACAAAGGGTTCCAGCCAGAAGCAGATTTACCATGAAACAAACCATGCAGTGGCACGGGGCCCCCAAAGACGGGGGCCCCCAAAATGCAGGACAAATATCTGACAACCTGCCCCCGAGACCCGGCCGGCGGTGCAGCAGGGATCAGGAAGGCAGGCTGCCTGCATGCCATGGCCGGTGGCCCTATGCCACTCCTGGAAGCAGCCAGCTGCTGGCACGTCTCTGCGCACCCCTGCTGTCCCCCTCGCCCCAAGCGGCACAGAGACGTGCCAGCAGCAGCACACCAGGGCTAAGGCAGCTCCCTGCCTGCTCTGCCTCCCTCCCTCCATGCCACTTCTCTCCCAGAAGCTGCCGGCATGTCCCTGTGGCCCGGGGACAGGGGGTGTCTCCGTGTGCTGCCCCAAGCTCCAACTCCAAGCCCCTGCCCCCAAGATCTAACTCCGCAGCTCCCATTGGCCAGGAACTGCAGCCAATGAAAGCTGCGGGGGCGGCGCTGTGGGCAGCGGCACGTGGAGACCCCCCGACCCCTCCCACCTAGGAGCCACTGCCAGACGGGGGTGTGGGCCGGTCGCTTTGGGAACTGCGCTGCCCGAGGTAAGTGTCACCCTCCTGCCCCCCTCCCACACCGCAACCCCCCGCCCCAGCCCAGAGCCCGCACCCCTCACCCCCTCCTACATCCTAACCCCCTGCCTCAGCCCAGAGCCTGCACCTAAACTTCCTCCCAGAGCCCGCACCCCTCGCCCCTCCTCCCACATCCCACACCTCTGCCCCAGTCAAGGTACCTCACTTTATTTTCATTTACTTCCCATTACTTATAATATAGGAAGAGGATGAAGAAAAATAAGAAAAATGGGAGGGGGGGGGTGAGAGAATGTTCTTTTTCTTGGCTGGGTCCGAAGGGGCGGGGCAAAAATGAGGCTGCGCACAGGGTCTCACTAACTCTAAATCCGCCCCTGGTTCCAGTATCAACATTACTGGCAACCTTGAACACATCCTATTGGAATTTTTACAAGTCGTCCTCTATGGCAACTCTTCCGAGTTTAAGCACTTCCAAATGAAGAAGTCGCAAACCTTGGTGGGCTAACAAGGGATCCTCTGCTAAATGGAAAATAATGGTGTATGACACAAAACACAACCAGCATTTTTTTGCAGTCCGAAAACTGCTGGAAAAGCCAGGCTTAATGCTTGAGGCTAAGGACAAATTTACAAAGGGTCAAATTAAATTTCTAAAACAAATTACCCCAGGGGGACAGGATGTCAAAGCAGACCCTGAAAGGCTAAAGACAGTCAATTCAGATGAGTAAGCCTAAGAACGCCACTGAGCTATATCAGTTCATAGAAAAATGACCTGAGAAAATCGCTACCTCACCTAACAGGGAAGATTCCTAGATTTTAAGGCCAGAAGTCTGATACGACTTCCTGCATAAACACAGGCCGTAAAATTTCACTCGGTAATTCTTGCATCATACTTACAACTTCTGTTGGGGGCTACAGTATATGTATTTTAGAAAGGTTTCAGAGTAACAGCCATGTTAGTCTGTATTCGCAAAAAGAAAAGGAGTACTTGTGGCACCTTAGAGACTAACCAATTTATTTGAGCATAAGCGAGCTGTAGCTCACGAAAGCTTATGCTCAAATAAATTGGTTAGTCTCTAAGGTGCCACAAGTACTCCTTTTCTTTTTGTGTATTTTAGAAAGACACCCAAGTCTTGATGTAGAAATCTCTGAAGCAATCAGAATTCCTTGTACTGGGGAACTCAGAGCTGACTATTCAGTGAGATGAAGAGAAACCTGGGGATTTGCTCACCATATCTGGATCAAGAGAATGCCTTACAAGCTGTCACAAAACAGCTTTATTATAAAGGCCTGCCTTGGCAGAAAATAAAGAGTCCTGAATCTCATAGAATAAAAAGTATTAAGCAAACATGCCCTGACCCCAAAGGTTGTAAATAGTACCGCGCAGTTAATAATGATGTTAGACCTTTGATTTTTATTGTCATGGGAGTTATTTTTAAAGAGTATATAAACTTGGTGGCCTCCATTTTAGTCTCCATATAACCTTAGAACAGCCCCTCTCTCCTTGCTAACGCTAAGTGATGGGAGAAATATTGTAGCTGTGTCCACATACCCCAGTCCTCTCTTTACTCATATGCCCCTATTTTACTCAAGGCCCAAGGTTGCTTTATGTAGAGGATCAACTGCTTCTTACTGAACCAAAGCAATTGGGCTGGGGAGACATTTGTTTCCACAGTCACGTCCCTGAAGCTTAACTCATCTGAATGCCTCTAAATATGCTGCAGTCCAGTGGCTGGTAAATATCCCCCAGAGACACAGTGACCTGGTAGGTCTGAACATGTCATACATGAATAACTGTTCCGCTGTACGTGGTATTTTTCCCTTTGCTCTGGACCTGAGCTGTAGGAAAGGAAGATGTTACAGAGTCGCTCCTGAACTGCTTGGGTTCTGGTCAGGTGCAAAAGACGTAAGAGTTTTATTTGGCCGTTGCTTCATTCAGGCAGGACACCGCCTGTAGCAGTCTTACTCAGCAGCAATAGGCACTGGTAGCAAATCAAAGAGTTCCACATGAGGCCTATCTTCCCTCTGGCAGGCTCTGGTAGGCAGCAGTCACTAGTCACTTCCTGGCCCTGTGAAAGATGGAGGTGTGCTCTGCCCATTGACCTGGGCTAGCCCCTTTTAACTCCTCCTGCCTAGCCTAATACCTATTGCAGGTACAGCACAGTGGGGCCGACTGGGGCCACAGCAGCTCTTTAAACTCTTTCTGGCCAGTGTGGGGTTTGTATACCCCATCACAGAGGGCCAGGGGACAAGATAGTTAAACTAGGTCTTCAGCTTCTTTAGGACAGACTGAGAACTGGCAAGAAAAAAAATTAGTTTTAAAAAGAAAAAAATGTTTTGTAAAAATCCAAAATAATATTGTGTCATATGAGTTGCTGTACTACCATGGCTAAAGTAGCACTTCCATTACAAGACTATTTTCAGATGCTTGTAATTTTCTGGGGAAAAAAACCCTTTGAACTGAAATTTCTGTACATGACCTCAACTTAGAAGCAATTTTTTTAAAAAAGTTTCCTAAGCATCTCCTTGTCTGTATAAAGAAACCTATTTTAGATGAAAATCACACACACAAAGGTGTTGCCGGCACCCAGTGCCAGAGGCAAGCAACAGCAGGGGTTCGTTGCCCGGTATGCGTCACCCAATAATCACAATGGGGTGGAGAAGCAGAAGAGTTTATTTGAAGCTTCAAAGAAGGTACAGGGAGAATAGAATCTCAAATCCTGCACACAGAGCAGGAAGTTACACAGGCTTTTATACATCCTTTCTTCAGCATACTTATCCAATAGCAAGCTGCCCTAAGTATCCATATAGCCAGCCAATCCAGTTACCAGCTAGTTCCCTTGTTCTCTGTACCATCTATTAAACTATATAGATATAAAGCCGCTTTGTTCAGCATTGTTCTGCCATATCTGCCTTGTTTGGCCTTGTTTAGTTTCAGGCAGTCTGACTTTGCAACATATTGTTGTAAAATCCCCAGCATGACTGCTACGAGTGCCTCCGGGCAAGGGGGCCAAGGACACTTGGGCCTCGTGTGAGGGGGCTTCATCGACACTCGTGGTCTTCCATCCCCTCGAGTTACCTAGTGGCCATGCCCAGTGTCCCCAACAAAGGCATTATACTATATGAACTTAAGATCATAGCTCAAACTCTTGCTAATTAATCAGAGAGGTAGTAATCTAGTTACCATTACAGAATGCTATGATCCAGGGTGTTGTTTTTCCCCCATCACTCAGTGGCACGGATTTGAATATGGAAAGGAAATACAGCAAAGTTGACTGCAACCCAGTTTAATGGAATCTAGCAAAAAATAAGAGTTCTGTATCTTGGAAAGTGGCAGCAGAGTTTGTGTAAAAGGATAAATATAGCAATTGCCCTTCTAGTAATGAGTTTAGTCTGGCTTCACAGGATGAGCTAAACACATCTGAAATAACATTAACCCTAGCAGCAGAATCTAGTGCAGAGGTTCCTTTTCAATTGTTATGGTTAGCGCTGGAGACAGAAGGTCAGGATTTATGAGCTGTGTTCCCCAGCCTGCCACCGAATCACTGTGTTGCCTTGGGCAATCATTTTAAAAAACTCTTGGCCTCAGTTTTCCCAGTTTTAAAATGGGGACAATATGTCCCTAATCAAAAGGTGCTGTGAGTGGACCAGTAGAGTACAACACCATTCAAAACCCAACAGTTTCACTTCCACAGGGGCCAGGCAAACCAAAATCTGAAAGTGAAACTCATCTGAAACGGCTGGATTTCATCTGGCTTTGTTATGATACCATGCAATAAACTCATAAAGGTCACATGATGTCAATGCAAAAACCAATAACTTGGAGAAGGTTTTATTGAAACTGGACACAGGTTTACTGAAAGGTGTTATGACCTTTAGCAAAAGCTTCTGTAATGAAAAAAACGCAAGTTTCTTGCAGTTTGGGCTTTTGTGATGAATATTTTATGCAGTCCCCAGCAATTCAAATCCTGCTGATCTGAGGAAGCCACTGTATGGTGAATGAATGAATGGACTTTTTGCTGCTCATGCTTTTTAAAAAGATGAGTGTGTTTATTCCACAACTCTGGAACTGATCGGATCCTCAGTTCCTTCCATTCACAGTTCTAACACCCTGGCTCAAATTTTCAAATTTAGTAGCTTACAGTTAGGTACCTAACTCCATACTGAGGCACCTAAATAGATGTGGCCTGATACTGAAAGCTGCCAAGCACCTGCAGTTCCCATTGAATCAAACTAGATTTGCGGGTGTTCAACACCCCTCTGAAAATCAGGTCTCTTATATAGGTGCCTAAATACAGATTTGGGTGCCTAACTTTAGGCAATCTAAGTCTGAAAATTTTGGCCAAGGTATTTAAATTTAAGGCAGCTAAATGTGATTACCTTGGTCTGAGTCCCAACAAACTGTCAACAAATTGCTATCTTTATGCTGGTTGAGAGAAGATGACGACAAGAAGAAAGCCAAGGAAAGTGTGGGCCCCTTACTGAATGAAGGAGGCAACCTAGTGACAGAGGATGTGGAAAAAGCTAATGTACTCAATGCTTTTTTTGCCTCTGTCTTCACGAACAAGGTCAGCTCCCAGACTACTGCACTGGGCAGCACAGCATGGGGAGGAGGTGACCAGCCCTCTGTGAAGAAAGAAGTGGTTCGGGACTGTTTAGAAAAGCTGGACGTGCACAAGTCCATGGGGCCGGATGCGTTGCATCCAAGAGTGCTAAAGGAGTTGTTGGATGTGATTGCAGAGCCATTGGCCGTTATCTTTGAAGACTCATGGCGATCAGGGGAAGTCCCGGAAGACTGGAAAAAGGCTAATGTAGTGCCAATCTTTAAAAAAAGGGAAGAAGGAGGATCCTGGAACTACAGGCCAGTCAGCCTCACCTCAGTCCCCAGAAAAATCATGGAGCATGTCATCAAGGAATCAATTCTGAAGCACTTAGAGGAGAGGAAGGTGATCAGGAACAGTCAGCATAGATTCACCAAGGGCAAGTCATGCCTGACTAATCTAATTGCCTTCTATGATGAGATAACTGGTTCTGTGGATGAAGGGAAAGCAGTGGACGTGTTATTCCTTGACTTTAGCAAACCTTTTGACACGGTCTCCCACAGTATTCTTGTCAGCAAGAAGTATGGGCTGGATGGATGCACTACAAGGTGGGTAGAAAGTTGGCTAGATTGTTGGGCTCAACGGGTAGTGATCAATGGCTCCATGTCTAGCTGGCAGCCAGTATCTAGCAGAGTGCCCCAAGGGTCGGTCCTGGGGCCAGTTTTGTTCAATATCTTCATTAATGATCTGGAGGATGGTGTGGATTGCACCCTCAGCAAGTTTGCGGATGACACTAAACTGGGAGGAGTGGTAGATATGCTGGAGGGTAGGGATAGGATACGGAGGGACCTAGACAAATTGGAGGATTGGGCCAAAAGAAATCTGATGAGGTTCAATAAGGATAAGTGCAGAGTCTTGCACTTAGGACGGAAGAATCCAATGCACCGCTACAGACTAGGGACCGAATGGCTAGGCAGCAGTTCTGCAGAAAAGGACCTAGGGGTGACAGTGGACAAGAAGCTGGATATGAGTCAACAGTGTGCCCTTGTTGCCAAGAAGACCAATGGCATTTTGGGGTGTATAAGTAGGGGCATTGCCAGCAGATCAAGGGACGTGATGGTTCCCCTCTATTCGACATTGGTGAGGCCTCATCTGGAGTACTGTGTCCAGTTTGGGGCCCCACACTACAAGAAGGATGTGGAGAAATTGGAGAGAGTCCAGCGAAGGGCAACAAAAATGATTAGGGGTCTGGAACACATGACTTATGAGGAGAGGCTGAGGGAACTGGGATAGTTTAGTCTATGGAAGAGAAGAATGAGGGGGGGGATTTGATAGCTGCTTTCAACTACCTGAAAGGTGGATCCAGAGAGGATGGATCTAGACTATTCTCAGTGATAGCAGATGACAGGACAAGGAGTAATGTTCTCAAGTTGCAGTGCGGGAGATTTAGGTTGGATATTAGGAAAAACTTTTTCACTAGGAGGGTGGTGAAACACTGGAATGCGTTACCTAGGGAGGTGGTGGAATCCCCTTCCTTAGAAGTTTTTAAGGTCAGGCTTGACAAAGCCCTGGCTGGGATGATTTAGTTGGGGATTGGTCCTGCTCTGGGCAGGGGGTTGGACTAGATGACCTCCAGAGGTCCCTTCCAACTCTGATATTCTATGATTCTAAGAGAAGCACTGGTCTCTGAGCTGCCTGCTTCTTGTAGCGGAATGCTCTGATCTTCAAACTCCCAGTATAACCACGCAGGTTTTCATATCCTTGCACATAACCCTTCCAATCTATTTAAAAAAAATCTTTAGTGACTGTAGCCCTGAAGGAAAGGATTCAAGTTGTGAGATATACAACTGGATGTGAAGAAGGGATGTTAGAGGCACACTGTATTAGTTACAGCAGGTTCATAAATGTCACCAAGTAGATTATTGATCACATATTCTCTCTGTCTGGGTGTCTGACTAAACACACAAAACCTGAACAAACAAGATGACAATTAATACTGTTGCTTCTCCCCTTCCACAAGCACTTGTCTGCACAGCAGTCCACAAACTCTGATAATGCTAAAAGTAATCTCAAAATTCACCGGCATCTCACTCCAGAAACAGAACACAAATTTATGTGATGCAGCCTTTAAACAGAAAATGGAATAAGATCATCCTTGATGAATAAATCACACTGTTTCTGGTGTGGGAGCATAACAACTGAACTCTAGATCCCCCTGAGGACAATTCAAAACATTTGTTTTCATTTTCTTGACATTTTGTCAGTGTAACATAACTGACTGTGCTGCTCTACTTGTTATTTTCTGTGATGAAAATGACTGGCTTTGCCAAGGAACCTTAAGAGATAATGAATTAAGTGGTAGAGGAATGAAATCGGTCACGTGATTCCCCAGGAAAGAACATTCAATCGTATGCCTGTTTACAAATAATTGAAGACAGAACAAGCACTACAAACTAGGGGACTCAAGCAGGAGGGACCATGACAGGTTCCCTTTATGTTCACTGCAAAAAAAGTTTCATTTGAAGGATTTCCAGCATGTTTTATGCCAGTTCTTTCATAAGGGATGCCTTTTTTTCTATGGCTATTAGTTGTCAATTATTTGAGGACTTCAGTAACTCAGCCAGAGGTTAGGAGTCTATTACAGGAGTGGATGGGTGAGGTTCTGTGTCCTGCAATGTGCAGGAGGTCAGAGTAGGTGATCATGATGGTCTCTTCTGACCTTAAAAAAAAGGTCTATGAGTCTAGGGGTTTAATGAGTCAATGCCATGCTTTGTCTTGCTTTCATTTTCTCTCTTTTGTCACATAAGGCAGGCAAAATGTAGCAATCATCATGGCAACCTTGACAACTGCCACAGGAAAATCCTATATGGGCTCCAGAGGATGCAGCAGGTTAATACATTCAGTGCTTAGGCCTTCCACCTCAGGAGACACAGCTGGAAAATCTGGCTCAGGGACAAGTGAACATGAGTTCTATGGTCTCATCCTAGCCTCTAGTGGACACTTATCCACATCACATAACCATCAGATGATTTGCCACAATAGGTTCAGTCGCTGTTCAAAGGAACCCCCCACAGCTATTAGAGTGGAGAGTATTGCTGGACGGAAATGAGGTGCATTGTCCTTGCTATTTGTATAAAGCTTGCACAGCACCTGAGCCCAATATCATTGCTCGATGTTAGCTGCTCATTTTCATTAGCCTCCACTAAACCACCACACAAAAGCTATCTTCCGGCTTCTCATTCCAGCTATGTCACTCCCTCACTGTGCAGCTCTCCCCGGGCTCTCCCTTCTCCACCACACACACTGTCATCACTGTTAAGGACCTATCCTTCCCTAAACACTATCGAGCCATTGACCCCCATCTCTGCTCTGCCAGCAACACCAATCCTGATTACCAGTTTCTCAAGTTTTCCGACCTGTATGCTCTCTCCCATGCTGCTGCTGAAGCATGGGAGGAACGCCATGTAAAAATCAACTAAATCACTAGACACTGTCCTCCTTTAAATCTTTCTTTAAACCCAATCTCTTTCATGATGCCTACAAAACACTTCACCGTGGTCAAGCAGCTAGCATGTGAGATTGCCGCTTCTTACACTAACCATAATTGTCTCATGGTTACACTGTTCTCCTGTCTGTCACAGGGGATGTTGTGTCTCATCTCACACCTAGTTCATGAGTTCTTTGAGAAAGGGACCACCTTTTCATCATATGTATGTAATTAGTACCTAGCACAGTCAGGCTCTTATCCTAGATCCAGCAGTGGTATCTATTATTCATTGAACATGGACTACGTTGGGGTAATTTTGCTTATTTTCATATTTCAGCTTTCAGTGGTAGCAACAGCAGTTTGACTCTGAGCAAAGTAACAAATGCATCTCAGATGTGCACACAATGCCTCCCTCCAGTCATCTCAACTGATAAAAGGTGCATTTCCAGAAATACTGTACATCTCTTCAAATATCTGTTACTAACAGCATGTTTGAACTGTTACTACTTAACCTCTCTGCATTCCCCTCCCCCACCAACCCACCTCCCAAAGACACCCAGTGATTTGTGCAATCTTGGCGCTTGACAGCATATCTGTTGGACGGAAAGAACTAATATTAGCAATAGCAGCATCCCATTATTCTTACTGAGAAAGATTAGGAAAAGTGTGTGCTGCAGCTTTCAGAGCAATGTGTGAATGGCTGCCCCAAAATGATGCAAGTGACAACTCTAATAGACAAGCCAAAGTATAGAAGCGACTGCCAAAGAAAGAAAACATTATCAGATAAACACCAGGACAAGACAAACATTTTAAAATGAAAACTTATAAAGCTGAGAAAGAATGAGCTTAAACAGGAAATACTTCAGCCTAAGGGAACAGTTTCACAAAGAAAGTGTGGGGCACGCAGCACTTAGGAAAAGAAGAATGGGAAGCCAAACTACATTTATAAAATGAGTCCATTAAGATGCTTAGCCCAGATGCTACAAGATGGAATAAACCCAAGACTTCAATTTTACTTGAGGATTTTTGTTTTGTGAAGGATAGGAATAAAAGTAAAACATACTGGTACGTTGTCTGGATTTATAATTCCAGGCGAATCATGTAGGCAGGCTGATGCTGAATAAGCTAGCATGGCCTATATGATCAGTTCCTGCGATGATAAGACAGGGGGGTGATCACTATTACCTATCTGGTCCTACAACTGTAGAGCATAGAGACTTTTATGCCTTTAATTAAAAAAAAAAAAATCAAATCACTTCAGCAGGAACATGGTAAATTAAACAACATGAGCTGAAGAATCACACTTTAGGCATCTGAACAGAGAAAAGGTTTCCCATTTCCTAGAAACAAAACAAAACAAAAAAACCTAAATGGAATTAGTTTGCTTCAGGAATTTCTAAGTTTGATCTGACAAAAATAGGAACTTGACTAGATTCATAGATATTTAGGTCAGAAGGGACCATTATGATCATCTAGTCTGACCTCCTGCACAATGCAGGCCACAGAATTTCACCCACCACTCCTACAAAAAACCTCATACCTATATCTGTGCTATTGAAGTCCTCAAATCGTAGTTTAAAGACTTCAAGGAGCAGAGAATCCTCCAGCAAGTGACCCGTGCCCCATGCTACAGAGGAAGGCGAAAAACCTCCAGGGCCTCTTCCAATCTGCCCTGGAGGAAAATTCCTTCCCGACCCCAAATATGGCGATCAGCTAAACCCTGAGCATATATAAGCAAGATTCATCAGCCAGATACTACAGAAAATTCTTTCCTGGGTAACTCGGATCTTACCCCATCTAATAGCCCATCACAGGCCATTGGGCCTATTTACCATGAATATTTAATTACCAAAACCATGTTATCCCATCATACCATCTCATCCATAAACTTATCGAGTTTAATCTTAAAGCCAGATAGATCTTTTGCCCCCACTGCTTCCCTTGGAAGGCTATTCCAAAACTTCACTCCTCTGATGGTTAGAAACCTTCGTCTAATTTCTAGTCTAAATTTCCTAGTGGCCGGTTTATGTCCATTTGTTCTTGTGTCCACATTGGTACTGAGCTTAAATAATTCATCTCCCTCTCCGGTATTTATACCTCTGATATATTTATAGAGAGCAATCATATCTCCCCTCAACCTTCTTTTAGTTAGGCTAAACAAGCCAAGCTCCCTGAGCCTCCTTTCATAAGACAAGTTTTCCATTCCTCGGATCATCCTAGTAGCACTTCTCTGTACCTGTTCCAGTTTGAATTCATCCTTCTTAAACATGGGAGACCAGAACTGCACACAGTATTCCAGGTGAGGTCTCACCAGTGCCTTGTATAACGGTACTAAAACCTCCTTATCCCTACTGGAAATACCTCTCCTCATGCATCCCAAGACTGCATTAGCTTTTTTCACAGCCATATCACATTGGCGGCTCATAGTCATCCTATGATCAACCAATACTCCAAGGTCCTTTTCCTCCTCCGTTACTTCTAATTGATGTGTCCCTAGCTTATAACTAAAATTCTTGTTATTAATCCCTAAATGCATGACCTTACACTTCTCACTATTAAATTTCATCCTATTCCTATTACTCCAGTTCACAAGGTCATCCAGATCCTCCTGTAGGGTATCCCTGTCCTTCTCTAAATTAGCAGTACCTCCCAGCTTTGTATCATCCGCAAACTTTATTAGCACATTCCCACTTTTTGTGCCCAGGTCAGTAATAAAAAGATTAAATAAGATTGGTCCCAAAACCGATCCTTGAGGAACTCCACTGGTAACCTCCCTCCAGCCTGACAGTTCACCTTTCAGTAGGACCCATTGTAGTCTCCCCTTTAACCAAATTCCTTATCCACCTTTCAATTTTCCTATTGATCCCCATCTTATCCAATTTAACTAATAATTCCCAGTGTGGCACGGTATCAAATGCCTTACTAAAATCTAGGTAAATTAGATCCACTGCGTTTCCTTTGTCTAAAATATCTGTTACTTTCTCAAAGAAGAAGGAGCTCAGGTTGGTTTGGCACAATCTACCGTTTGTAAAACCATGTTGTATTTTGTCCCATTTACCATTGACTTCAATGTCCTTAACTACCTTCTCCTTCAAAATTTTTTTTCCAAGACCTTGCATACTACAGATGTCAAACTAACAGGCCTATATTTACCCGGATCACTTTTTTTCCCCTTTCTTAAAAATAGGAACTATGTTAGCAATTCTGCAATCATACGGTACGACCCCTGAGTTCACAGATTCATTAAAAATTCTTGCTAATGGGCTTGCAATTTCATGTGCCAATTCCTTTAACATTCTTGGATGAAGATTATCTAGGCCCCCCGATTTAGTCAACTCGCAGAAGCTACTAGATTGCACGCCCTGGTTCTCATGGGTGACTTTAATTTTCCTGATATTTGCTGGGAGAGCAATACAGCAGTGCATAGACAATCCAGGAAGTTTTTGGAAAGCGTAGGGGACAATTTCCTGGTGCAAGTGCTAGACGAGCCAACTGGGGGGCAGCTTTTCTTGACCTGCTGCTCACAAACAGGGAAGAATTAGTGGGCGAAGCAAAAGTGGATGGGAATCTGGGAGGCAGTGACCATGAGATGGTCGAGTTCAGGATCCTGACACAGGGAAGAAAGGTAAGCAGCAGGATACGGACCCTGGACTGCAGGAAAGCAGACTTCGACTCCCTCAGGGAGGGGATGGGTAGGATCCCCTGGGGGACTAACATGAAGGGGAAAGGAGTCCAGGAGAGCTGGCTGTATTTCAAGGAATCCCTGTTGAGGTTACAGGGACAAACCATCCCGATGAGTCGAAAGAATAGTAAATATGGCGGGCGACCAGCTTGGCTTAATGGTGAAATCCTAGCGGATCTTAAACATAAAAAAGAAGCTTACAAGAAGTGGAAGGTTGGACATATGACCAGGGAAGAGTATAAAAATATTGCTCGGGCATGTAGGAATGAAATCAGGAGGGCCAAATCGCACCTGGAGCTGCAGCTAGCAAGAGATGTCAAGAGTAACAAGAAGGGTTTCTTCAGGTATGTTAGCAACAAGAAGAAAGCCAAGGAAAGTGTGGGCCCCTTACTGAATGAGGGAGGCAACCTAGTGACAGAGGATGTGGAAAAAGCTAATGTGCTCAATGCTTTTTTTGCCTCTGTCTTCACTAACAAGGACAGTTCCCAGACTGCTGCGCTGGGCATCGCAACATGGGGAGTAGATGGCCAGCCCTCTGTGGGGAAAGAGGTGGTTAGGGACTATTTAGAAAAGCTGGACGTGCACAAGTCCATGGGGCCAGACGAGTTGCACCCGAGAGTGCTAAAGGAATTGGCGGATGTGATTGCAGAGCCATTGGCCATTATCTTTGAAAACTCGTGGCGAACGGGGGAAGTCCCGGATGACTGGAAAAAGGCTAATGTAGTGCCAATCTTTAAAAAAGGGAAGAAGGAGGATCCTGGGAACTACAGGCCAGTCAGCCTCACCTCAGTCCCCAGAAAAATCATGGAGCAGGTCCTCAAGGAATCAATCCTGAAGCACTTACACGAGAGTAAAGTGATCAGGAACAGTCAGCATGGATTCACCAAGGGAAGGTCATGCCTGACTAATCTAATCGCCTTTTATGATGAGATTACTGGTTCTGTGGATGAAGGGAAAGCAGTGGATGTATTGTTTCTTGACTTTAGCAAAGCTTTTGACACGGTCCCCCACAGTATTCTTGTCAGCAAGTTAAAGAAGTATGGGCTGGATGAATGTACTATAAGGTGGGTAGAAAGTTGGCTAGATTGTCGGGCTCAACGGGTAGTGATCAATGGCTCCATGTCTAGTTGGCAGCCGGTGTCAAGTGGAGTGCCCCAGGGGTCGGTCCTGGGGCCGGTTTTGTTCAATATCTTCATAAATGATCTGGAGGATGGTGTGGATTGCACTCTCAGCAAATTTGCGGATGATACTAAACTGGGAGGAGTGGTAGATATGCTGGAGGGCAGAGATAGGATACAGAGGGACCTAGACAAATTGGAGGATTGGGCCAAAAGAAACCTGATGAGGTTCAATAAGGATAAGTGCAGGGTCCTGCACTTAGGACGGAAGAACCCAATGCACAGCTACAGACTAGGGACCGAATGGCTAGGCAGCAGTTCTGCGGAAAAGGACCTAGGGGTTACAGTGGACGAGAAGCTGGATATGAGTCAGCAGTGTGCCCTTGTTGCCAAGAAGGCCAATGGCATTTTGGGATATATAAGTAGGGGCATAGCGAGCAGATCAAGGGACGTGATCTTTCCCCTCTATTCGACATTGGTGAGGCCTCATCTGGAGTACTGTGTCCAGTTTTGGGCCCCGCACTACAAGAAGGATGTGGATAAATTGGAGAGAGTCCAGCGAAGGGCAACAAAAATGATTAGGGGTCTGGAACACATGACTTATGAGGAGAGGCTGAGGGAACTGGGATTGTTTAGTCTGCAGAAGAGAAGAATGAGGGGGGATTTGATAGCTGCTTTCAAATACCTGAGAGGTGGTTCCAAAGAGGATGGTTCTAGACTATTCTCAGTGGTAGAAGATGACAGGACAAGGAGTAATGGTCTCAAGTTGCAGTGGGGGAGGTTTAGGTTGGATATTAGGAAAAACTTTTTCACTAGGAGGGTGGTGAAACACTGGAATGCGTTACCTAGGGAGGTGGTAGAATCTCCTTCCTTAGAAGTTTTTAAGGTCAGGCTTGACAAAGCCCTGGCTGGGATCATTTAATTGGGGATTGGTCCTGCTTTGAGCAGGGGGTTGGACTAGATGACCTCCTGAGGTCCCTTCCAACCCTGATATTCTATGATTCTATGATTCTAGTCCCATTAAGCTGTTTGAGTTTCTCTTCTACCTCAGATATGGTAATATCTACCTCCATATCCTCATTCCCATTTGTCATGCTACCATTATCCCTAAGCTCCTCTTTAGTCTTATTAAAGACTGAGGCAAAGTATTTGTTTAGATATTGGGCCATGCCTAGATTATCCTTGACCTCCACTCCATCCTCAGTGTTTAGCGGTCCCACTTCTTCTTTCTTTGTTTTCTTCTTATTTATGTGGCTATAGAACCTTTTACTATTGGTTTTAATTCCCTTTGCAAGGTCCAACTCTACTTGACTTTTAGCCTGTCTCACTTTATCCCTATATGTTCTGACCTCAATAAGGTAGCTTTCCTTGCTGATCCCTCCCTTCTTCCACTCCCTGTATGCTTTCTGCTTTTTCTTAATCACCTCTCCGAGATGCTTGCTCATCCAGCTTGGTCTACAGCTCCTGCCTATGAATTTTTTTCCCCTTTCTTGGGATGCAGTCTTCCGATAGCTTCTGCAGCTTTGATTTAAAATAATCCCAGGCCTCTTCTACCTTTAGATCCATAAATTCTTCAGTCCAATCCACTTCCCTAACTAATTTCCTTAATTTTTGAAAGTCCGCCCTTTTGAAATCAAAAACCCTAGCTGCAGATTTATTTTTATTAATCCTTCCGTTCAGTTTGAACTGAATTAGCTCATGATCACTTGAGCCAAGATTATCCCCTACAACCATTTCTTCTATGAGGTCCTCACTACTCACCAAGACCAAATCTAAAATGGCATCCCCTCTAGTTGGTTCAGCAACTACTTGCTGAAGGAATCCATCAGCTATCACATCTAGGAAAATCTGAGCCCTATTGTTATTACTAGCACTCGTCCTCCAGTCTATATCTGGGAAGTTAAAGTCTCCCATGATCACACAGTTTCCATTAGTATTTACTTTATTAAAAACATTAAAAAGGGCTCTATCCATATCCAAATTAGATCCCGGCGGTCTATAGCACACCCCAAGCACTATCCCAGGGGAGGCTCTAATAGTTTTCTTCCCCAATTTAATTTTTGCCCAGACAGACTCAGTCATATCCATTTCGTAGCTTCTTATTTCTTTACATTCTATCTCATCATTGATATACAGTGCTACTCCACCACCTTTACCTTTATTTCGGTCTTTCCTAAACAGCACATACCCTTCCATACCTGTAGTCCAGTCATGACTACTATTCCACCAGGTTTCTGTTATCCCTATCATATCTGGTTTCACTTCCTGCACCAGTAGCTCTAGTTCCTCCATTTTGTTACCTAGGCTCCTTGCATTGGTGTACAAACATCTTAATTTTTGCTGTTTGGCCTCACTCACATTCTGTACCCTATTAGGCATGGTCATTTTACTACCAGTATAACCTATTAGACTTGTATCTACACTGCCCTTCCTCCTACCTACGGCTGTATCCACTTCTACTTCATTTTCTTTCCTCTCAATGCTAAAATCTGGCGTGGAGATTACCTGGACATCTCCCAACCATCTCCCCCAAATTTCTAGTTTAGAGCTCTCTTAATCAGTTGTGCCAGCCTCCATCCTAGAAGTCTATTTCCTTCCCTACTCAGATGAAGTCCATCCCGAGAGAACTGTCCTCTATCCATGAATGCCTCCCAGAGGCCATACATCCCAGAGCCCTCCTTATAGCACCACTGCCTAAGCCATCTGTTGATAGTCATAATCTTGTCACACCTTTGTTGCCCTTCTCTAGGAACAGGCAGAATCCCACTAAAGATCACCTGAGCCTCAATTTCCTTCAGCGTCTTCCCCAGCCTAGCATAGTCTCCCTTAATACTTTCCAGCGAGAATCTAGCCATATCATTTGTTCCCACATGAAGGATAATTAGGGGATTCTTTCCTGCTCCCTTTAGAATCCTTTTCAACCTCCGGTCTATATCCCGTATCTTAGCACCTGGAAGACAGCACACCCTCCTATTCTCTGGATCTATTCTTCTCAGTAAAGAGTCCCCAATCACATAGACCTGCCTTTTCCTGGTGACGGTGCTATTCTCCAGTCTATCCCCTGTTCCCTCTGGCTGCAAGTTCTTTCCATTCCCATTCTTCCTTGTAATCCTTTTTAACCCATCCTGTATCCTCCTGGGGCTCATATTTGGTGTAGTCTCCATTAACTCTTCCCCTTTTCCTATAGGACTAGCTGTTCTTCTCTTCTTCCTTGCCCTTCCACCTTCAGTGACTACCTGCTGAGCCCCTTCTTCATTTTCCAACTCTGCAAACCTATTCTTAAGCTCTATTTCTCCTTCATTAGCCCATCTTTTCCTCTGCCTAGTTCTTTTAGTCACATGCTTCTACTGACCACTTTCCTCACTCAGTCTCCCCTCAGAATTCCTCAGTCCTGCTTCCATCTGCAAGTCTGAGCTTTTCCCTTCAGATACCTCATGTCTTTGCTCCATAATCTGCTCAAACCCCTTCCTAAACTCTACCAGACTTTCCACCTGCATCTCCAAACCTCGGATCTTTTCCTCCATCAGCTCTATCAGACGGCACTTCATGCAGAAAAAAAAACTCTTACCAGGTGCCCCCTCCAGGATCATGTACATACCAAAGCTTCCACATCCAGTCATCTTCATTGTGTCTTCCGCTACATGGGTCACTCCCACTGCTACCTCTGTATCTGTCATAGCCTTCCCACCTAAATCCTGTTAATCTGGGAAACACAAACCACACCAAAACATCACCACCCACAGCAAAAAACAAGCACCACAAGACAAACTCCCCTTTCAAACTCCCACTCAAACTCCCGTTTACAGCTCTGTTTGCTAGCTCCTGTGCCCCTGCAGCTGTCCGTGCCGCTGCCTGACTGGCTGCTACCTTTATAGGACCCCTAGTCAGAGAAGCCCCGCCCCCTAATCAGGGCTCAGCTTCTCTCCCAGCACAAAGCCCCTACAAGCCTCTACACATACAAATACTATCAATACAAAACCACACACAAATACCTTCTCCTCCAACAGAACTCCCACTCAAACTCCCCTGTTTACAGCTAGTGGAAGAAGAGAGAAACCTGATTCAGCTATGCTGACTATTAAACTGCAGTATGATCCTCCTGAACAGGAAAAGAATTAAATGTTCAGTTCAGAAAAGATTACATTGCCATTACTATCCAAAAAGTCAAAAAACACAGCAAATGGCATGCTTAATTGCTTTGTGTAAAAGAATGCCTTTTATTTTGCCCAGTGCTTGAGCAAAACCATTAAGTGTTAATGCATATAATCTATCTAGCAAGCTAACTAGTTTAATCAATCACACAATATGTGAAAACATAAAATAACCCAATAGACAAGTTAATAGTAGAGGTAAGCAAGAAAATGGTGACAAAAAACAGACTGATTAATGATGCAGAACTGTCTAGCTCTAGTATGGATGGGATTTGTCTAGGTTTATTTAGTGGTCAGTCAAAGCAAAATAGATCAGGTAATTTGACATATTAAACCACATCAGAAGAGTTGCTCCACAGTGATAAAAGCTGGAAAATGTACCACATTCTCAGACAGAGAATAAAAGTAGTAATTTATAAAATTAGAGCTGTTCCATATGAAAGGGAAGAATTAAAATGTACTCAACTTGAGAGGAGCCATTTCAGTGGTACCCACAATGGAGCCAATGCTGTACTTTGAATAAAATGAGAATCAAGCCAAACCATTACCCAAAGCTTCAACCAAAACTTTCTAGCTACCTGAAATTTTTGAGTAACTTGCCCTTCCTCCACATTATTTTCCATTGTCACGACCCTGTGCACTCCCTCATTCTAGACAGGGCCAGAAGAAGAAGAAAAGTTGAAATGCCACAGGAAAACTTGCTCTCATAAGATTAACAGCTCCATTTTGCAGACCCAAGAAGTTTAAAAACTCCCATTAAAGGTCAGAGAATCATGCAAATTTTTGGATACACAAGTGAGCTGAATTGTCAGACCTCAACATTCACCCATCACTAGTTTATATTTTTCTGTCATGTTGAATATTTCACTGGGCAAACCAATGAATACACATTCATTCTAAGGTGTGAAAGAGGAGAGAGAACAGTGTGTAGAAAGTCAAAATGGAGCTGGTAACAAATGTGGGAAAAGTTGGTGGCATATAAAGAGTCTGATTGAAACCCATTACTTAAAAGGAAGTCAAGTGGTTTGTTACTCTTGATATAGAAAACAGAGCTCAGGAGCCAATCAAAAAGCACCAGAGAAACATATCCTTTTTGGAGCTGTCAACAGATTCCTGTTGGTAAGGCCCCTTCACATATCATCCCACAGTATACCAACCCACCATCACCATTGCTTACTCCATCACATCATGCTGATATACATAGGGAATTTACCAACATCTGTTTAAAAAGAATTAGCTGCACCCTGAAAGAGTCTCAGCAAAAACATGTACTGGCTGTGTAAAGTTTGTCTGCAGCCTCAGAGATAGCTCGGGACTCAGAAAAGATTTAACAACTTGTAGTCCACTCTGTAAATGTGCTGTTCCTGTATTTATCCAGTTAGGTTCCTTCTGCCCCAGTGCTACTGGACCAAATCATCAGTCCTCTCTCAAGCAAACTCCCACTGACTTAAACAAACAGGGCACAAAAAGCAATGCTTAGAAGTAAAAGCCAAAATTATTACAGAGTGCAAGAAATGAATGAATTAATAAACTGCTTTAACAGAAACATAGGCTAGTACATAGTAACGTGTGATCCAGTATGGCAAATCCTAACACTCGTCTGTCAGAGATGGTATTCTGCCTATGAAAGTGACTTATGCTTGCTCCTTTAAAGAAGACAAATGTCCACCACACAGCACAGATAGGTAATTGTACAAACAGAGGGGGAAAATTCCTTCCTGAGCCTGTCATGATCATCTTACCACTGGAAGTATAAGATTACTGAATGTGGGCTTGATCCTGCAAAGTGCTAACCATTCTGGTACCAGTCCAACAAAGACCTTAAATATGTGTTTAACTTTAAAGGCATGCTTTGATTTATGGAGTCAGCAGAACCATCCAAATGCTTAAAGGCAACTCTTTGCTGCATCAGGACTGGAATGCTCAGTACCTTGTAGCTCCCTGACTGCTAAAGTTAGAGAAAGATGGCCCAGTAGTCTGGGTAACAGACTCGGCCTTAGGTTCAATTCCCTGCTCTGCCACAGACTTCCTGCATGAGTATAAGGACATCACTTGGGCCCAGAGCCAAAAACAGAACTTAGGCAACCTAAGTCCCAGATTTAGGCGCTACAGTACAAAACCCCCATTTAGCTGGCACCTCATTTTTCACTATAAAAGTTCCCTAGGCACCTAGGTTTCTGCCTCCTCGCATCTGCACTGCTGCCTTGGGCGGATGTCCAGATATCTGATGTCTAAGCTCCAGCGCAATCCCCAAACCAGGCGAAGATAGGCATTGCTTCACCTAATTTGGCTGCGAGGCCTGATCCAGTAGGCAAGCTCCGAGAACACTAGCTCCACCTGCACAAAATCAAGGGGAACGGAGGCCAGTAGTAGAATTTACACAACCCTCCTGTAGCTAAAATCTGTTGTAACCTCCATCTGTGTGTCCAAGTCTGTGATCGCAAGACTTCTCTATCTTCCACTCTGTAAATGCTTATGAAAGACTCTTCTCTCTCAAACTAACTTTCTTCCACATCATGAGCGCTCATATGTTCAGCTTCTACTAAAGCAAAGTGGCTTCTGAGTAGAAGGGTTTGCTTTTGAAAGACTTATTGAACTCTAGCTAAATCTTGCTTCCAAAGCACCAGAAAACCTCCCAAAGCACTGTAGGCATGGCCAGACTAATACATCTCTTCTTGACAGATACAGAACTTTTATCTCCTTGGCTACAGTGTAGCAGGCTGATTGCAGTTTAAGTCTCAGTATTTGGGTTTAAGTGCAGAATCCTGCTGCATGCTGGAAGTCTAAAGAGGTTCCAAGAAGAGTATGGAATTCTGGGAACATCTGCCCACGTAAACATTATACAACTAAGGAGAGGAGGGAGAAGACAGCAGTTTGTAGCAAGGTGGGAAAAAACTGTTTATTTTTCCCAGGATAAAAATGAACCTCCCCATTAACTTCATAGGTAGGAGAAAACCTCTTGCTAACCAAAATTGATCATCAGTATTGTGGGGAAACAGTTCATTCAACCAGCAGCACAATTAAGGCAGAGAGGGAACCTCCTGTTCTAATGGAAGGACTGCTTTGCAATGGAGTAGAACCTCTCATGTCCCAGGATGTTTTCAGGGTTGCTCTTGGAAGTTTCCTTCACATGAATGCAGACAGAGTAATTGGAAAAATATAACCTCACATGAGAGGGTTTTCGTTTTCATGGCAGATTTGCATGAGATTGTCTTTATCTGGGAGATTCTGGATCAGCAGTCGAAGCAACAGCTGGTGCACGCTGCTTGAGCTGTATTTGGACATCGGGGAATGTCGTGTTATCAAAATGTTTTAAGTGCACCCATCAAAGCTGACAAACTGGAACCTGCTACATCAGCCAGGCAGGCTTATGGCCTGGTTTCACATCACTGTGTGGAAAACAAATTGCAAGGGGGAGTGAAACACACAAATTATTCTAATACTGAGCTTGCTTTACTTTGAACTTTCCCAGAACTCAATTTAGGTCCAAGCTCTACAACTCTGTAATGCTGGCTTTGGCATTTAAACAGTTCACTATTCAACAGTATTTGTGAAAATAGTAAAATAAACTTTTATGAGGTCCCAACCCCCCTAGATGTATTTTTTGTTTGTTTGGAATGCACACACGAACCTGGGTAAACAAAACATACTTTAGGACAAAAGGGATTTTGCGTGTGTTAAATGAGTCATTTAACTGCATTCCTCCACAAATGTTTCTCTCTCTGATTGTGAATTGCATGGAAATCCACATAAAACGCTTTATGTGGTATTAGATTAGGAAATGTTATTGACAAAGAGCTGCAGTCAAATCACAGCAGTCACCCTCAGTAATAAAACAAGGTTTTTCCTCACAAGCTATTTAATTACATGTACAGTATGCCAGACTATTATTAGCAGCTTCAATATGTTCAAAATGCTTTAGCCAGTGTTGGGCTCAATTGCCTTTTCCATAATATCCAGATCGACATTTATTTTTATGGCACGTTGTTATGTTCTAGAAGAATAAACAATGCAATCACCTGATGGCTTAGCCTGCATGCGATTTACAGTGCACTAAAGATTCTCAGATTTTCACCCAGCATCCCAGTTTGGCATACAATTAGGCCATAAATTGACTGAATGCAGCTTTCACAGATTAAGTTGGAGTTTTTCAGCCTGAATTTCTGCCTGCTCCTCAAGAAGGCAAAACTGAGTGTGCACAGCACCAGTGTGGAAGGCTAGGTGAGAGGCACAAGATGGAAAATGATGAGTGATGGGGAATTTGATTCTAGAGTAATGATGGTGTTGCTGTGCAACTGCCAAGTTTCTCCTGCATAGTAGTGGGAGAACGGTCAAAGAGGGGAATACATAACTAAGTACCTCAGTAGCATGATGAAGATTGTTCCTAGATTCACATCTCCTCAGATATACCCATACGGAGCCCCCGACTTGTTCTTCTGTACCCTGTGCTCTTGAGGCTAAGGGAGCATGCACACAAGAGGTTGAGAGCTTCTGCAGCTCAACATCAAGAACCATGCCTAGTCCTTGATCTTATTTGTGCTTGCAAGGGTGAAATGTAAGACGAGGACACCAATACAAGGGAAAGTTGAACTTGCTGCTATGTCTCTTGTGACCTTTCAAAGTAACCCAACACAATAACCAGTTGAAATCAGGAAGCTGCTTTTCACGCTGTGTTACCTCTCTCACTAAAGTACCCTGTTGTGCAATAAATACAATTCATCAAAGCACACGCTTTGAAAGGTTTGAGGTTCACCCAAACTGCCCCATTAGACATCCTGACCACTCAGATTAAGCCAACCCACAGCAGAGCTTACCCTCAGCTTGCATATGGGAGCTCGGACACAAAAGAAATGGTAATTAACCCACTCGTGTTCAGGTTCTTTTAAAAAGAGATTTTTAACTTTTTGAACCTACCCTAAATGGTTTTAACAACTGTTAAGCAGCTCACACCTGGCAAGTCAAGATGTTGCTGTTTGACTTGTTAACATTTATAAACACAAACTGCTATTTCTACGACTGGAATCTTTTACATTTGTATGAATTAATGTTTATAAACAATATATATTACATACCCCTTATATTTGTAGCCTGTTTGTTTCTCTTACATTTTAATCATCAGTTCCTTGATGCTTTTTGTGAACAGGCATAGATCTGAATATTTTATATAAGAATGAGTGTATAAAGATGCCATAAAGAGTAAGTTGGAGATATTGATTATGATGTGCTTGTGTATCACAGACATGACAATGTCCTGGACAAACCTTATGGAATTAAGGTAAACATTATTTAATTAAATTTAATACCTATGGGATCTTTTGTATGAAAGACAAAATTGTGTATGTGTTCTTGTGGAATTGTATGTAACTTCCCTAAGACAGACTAATACAAGCTCTGGGAAGGATTAGGAACTTCAGAAGATTTTGGTGGACAATGTGTTTGAAGTTGATTTCTGAGGAAATACTTGGGTTGAGAGAATTCCAACCCGCCACCTAAGAACTCATCCTTTGAAGCTTCACCCTGAGGGGTGGGGGAAACCTGTCTGCCAATCACCTGTTACATGAGAACAATTCAAGACCCAATCTGGATTCTCCAGGAACCAACAGACAAAGAAAGGATTTTTTAATAAGTAGCCTGAATTTAAGATGACTTGGGGCCTCCTTTCTGATCCAGTACATGGACAGGACTTCTGGTTCAAGGTGGGCCTCAATCTTTAGGAAAACTAAACACCAACCAGAGCCCTTGACAGAGTTAGAGGGTTGATCTCTGGTCTGGTAAGCTTATTTGCATGCATGTAGGTTCTTTTATTGTTTTTTGATATGTTTTCTCTGTATTGCTCTCTACCTTAAAAATGTACTTGCTTAGAAATAGCTATGTGGTAATTTATAACTTTAGCAATCACACTGTGTATGGTCTCTGAGGAGAGAAGTGAAGCAGGCCTGCTTAGGCAGACTGCCTTTTGCCAGGAAGTCACAGTACACTCAGGGAACTATGCAGCCTTGATGTACCCTGGCTAGAAGGGAGAGATACGCAGGTCTCCGCCCAAGAGAAGCAACAGCTGGGGAGGCCAAAAGCATAAGAACATGTGCTCTTGCTGAACCACTAAGGGGGAAATACAGACTTGCAGTCACCTTGAACTGTGACAGCTTGTACCATTTATCTCCTAAATCTAGATAATTTAAAAAAAAAAAACCTGGTTCATATGAGAAGTTAAACATTTGAAATATGTTTTAGCAACATGAAGTGTATGAAAAAGATAAAGTTCTGTAAAAAGTAAATGTTAGACACCCACACAAAAATCACTGAAGCTTGAGAAATACCAAGGGTAAAAAGAATAGTTTGAAAGTAATTTTAACTGAACATGGGAAATTCTGCCCCATTTGGAATCAGAACTGCCTCTTTTTCCTACTTAGCATTGATTAAGATATTCGCAGTACATCAATGAAATTCACTGTATGCCAAAAGGAACAAAGTTCAGAAATTTGAGAACCACACAATATGACTATCAGACCAACAGGAAACAAGAGTTGCTCCTTCCTCATCTCTGAAAGCCCGATACTTCATAAAAGATGCCTTTCATTAGCCCAGCAGAGTTGTAGTTTCATATGTCCTCCAGCCTGGGAGTCAACAGATTATTCCATAAATGAAACCAGGATCTGATGAAGTTCACTTACTGTTTTAGGGAACTTACTCTATGAACCTGCATAGAAATGTTATCACTTAGCCAATGAAGTCATTAGCACAGTTCAGATTTGAAACCAGAAACTAAAGAGGAGAGTGATGAATCTGGTTAGACTGAGAATAGCTGAGAAATTGCAATAGTCTTTGAGTAGCAAACCCAGCTAAGAAGATGTGGGACCCCTCCAAGCTGTAATTCTGGTTAAACCTACTGGTAAACCATATGGGAACCTAGTGCTGTGACCCTTCTCTGGCTCACGGAACATTCCAATCCCAGAACGAGAACTCAGAGAAGATAGAGAAACTTTGCTAGCTCAAGAAACTTAAGACGATGTTGAGATCAGATTCCCCAAATCCTACTTCAGTATGGCTGTTTTTACCCAGTCTAAGACATCTAACTTATGCAAAGATCTTAGACATTAATATTAGTTTGTTAACTGCTACTTGGGTATTTGGTTTCATCTTTATAAGACAAGACAAATACCTGGCTTAAGTGAGAGCCCTGAAATTACCTCCAAACCATTAGATCTGTGTAAAAAGTCTTTCCTAGCAAGAGACTGATGCTTTACAGAACTAACTAAGCAGATCCCTATGTCAACCACTCCCCATATCCAATAAACAGTTACTACTATTGTTGGGGACACTGGGGCACGGCCACTAGGTAACTCGAGGGGATGGAAGACCACGAGTGTCGATGAAGCCCCCTCACACAAGGCCCAGGTGTCCTTGGCCCCCCTCCCGCCTGGAGGCACTCGCAGCAGCTCTGCGTACTAGGCCCAAGTGTCCTTGGCCCCCCCGCCTGGAGGCGCACACAGCAGTTATGCTGAGACTCTGCAACAATATGCTGCAGAGTCAGACTGCCTGAAACTAAGCAAGGCCACACAGGGCAGATATGGAAGAACAATGCTGAATAAAGCAGCTTTATGTATAGTTTACCAAATGATACAGAGAACCAGGGAACTAGCTGGGAACTGGATTGGCTGGCTATATGGATACTTAGGGCAGCTTGCCATTGGATAAGTATGCTGGGAAAAAGGATGTATAAAAGCCTGTGTAACTTCCTGCTCTGTGTACAGGATTTGAGATTCAAATCTCCCTGTACCTATTTGAAGCTTCAAATAAACTTTTCTGCTTCTCCACCCCGTTGTGATTAATGGGTGTAGCACACCGGGTAACAAACCAACTCAAGCTGTTGTTCAGCCTCTCAGCTCTGGGTGCCGGCAACACTATGAAGTATTTCGTCAGGTAAAAAGTTATAATTTTCAAGCAATAATCATCGAAATAATTGTATACTGCAAGCGTGTGATTGTGAGACATAATGCATACTGTTGTGTTGCCTCTTAAAAATAAACTTTGTACCATATTTTTCCTACAGCTGTCCTCCTTAGATGGAAGCTACATAGTTTGCCAGTGGGTATTTTATTACCAGTGCCAACCATGGTTCTAGGAACATAGGAATTGCCATGTTGGATCAGACCCAGAGTCCATCTAGTCCAGTATCCTGTCTCTGATAGTGGTCAGTGCCAGATGCTTCAAGTGGAAGATTTAAGAAGCCCACAGTAGGTCAATGTGGGACAGTTAGCTCGCTACATAGGTCTCAGCCTGATCTCTAAATTGTAGGGATTGGCTTAAGCCCTAAACACAAGGCTTAATATCCCATCCAAAATGTTTGTAGTCATTAACTATGACAAACTGAATAAATTCTTGATATCCATATACATAGTCAATCATAGAATCATAGAATATCAGGGTTGGAAGGGACCCCAGAAGGTCATCTAGTCCAACCCCCTGCTCGAAGCAGGACCAATTCCCAGTTAAATCATCCCAGCCAGGGCTTTGTCAAGCCTGACCTTAAAAACCTCTAAGGAAGGAGATTCTACCACCTCCCTAGGTAACGCATTCCAGTGTTTCACCACCCTCTTAGTGAAAAAGTTTTTCCTAATATCCAATCTAAACCTCCCCCATTGCAACTTGAGACCATTACTCCTCGTTCTGTCATCTGCTACCATTGAGAACAGTCTAGAGCCATCCTCTTTGGAACCCCCTTTCAGGTAGTTGAAAGCAGCTATCAAATCCCCCCTCATTCTTCTCTTCTGCAGACTAAACAATCCCAGCTCCCTCAGCCTCTCTTCATAAGTCATGTGCTCTAGACCCCTAATCATTTTTGTTGCCCTTCGCTGGACTCTCTCCAATTTATCCACATCCTTCTTGTAGTGTGGGGCCCAAAACTGGACACAGTACTCCAGATGAGGCCTCACCAGTGTCGAATAGAGGGGAACGATCACATCCCTCGATCTGCTCACTATGCCCCTACTTATACATCCCAAAATGCCATTGGCCTTCTTGGCAACAAGGGCACACTGTTGACTCATATCCAGCTTCTCGTCCACTGTCACCCCTAGGTCCTTTTCCGCAGAACTGCTGCCTGGCCATTCGGTCCCTAGTCTGTAGCGGTGCATTGGATTCTTCCATCCTAAGTGCAGGACCCTGCACTTATCCTTATTGAACCTCATCAGATTTCTTTTGGCCCAATCCTCCAATTTGTCTAGGTCCTTCTGTATCCTATCCCTCCCCTCCAGCGTATCTACCACTCCTCCCAGTTTAGTATCATCTGCAAATTTGCTGAGAGTGCAATTCACACCATCCTCCAGATCATTTATGAAGATATTGAACAAAACCGGCCCCAGGACCGACCCCTGGGGCACTCCACTTGACACCGGCTGCCAACTAGACATGGAGCCATTGATCACTACCCGTTGAGCCCGACAATCTAGCCAGCTTTCTACCCACCTTATAGTGCATTCATCTAGCCCATACTTCCTTAACTTGCTGACAAGAATACTGTGGGAGACCGTGTCAAAAGCTTTGCTAAAGTCAAGAAACAATACATCCACTGCTTTCCCTTCATCCACAGAACCAGTAATCTCATCATAAAAGGCGATTAGATTAGTCAGGCATGACCTTCCCTTGGTGAATCCATGCTGACTGTTCCTGATCACTTTCCTCTCATGTAAGTGCTTCAGGATTGATTCTTTGAGGACCTGCTCCATGATTTTTCCAGGGACTGAGGTGAGGCTGACCGGCCTGTAGTTCCCAGGATCCTCCTTCTTCCCTTTTTTAAAGATTGGCACTACATTAGCCTTTTTCCAGTCATCCGGGACTTCCCCCGTTCGCCACGAGTTTTCAAAGATAATGGCCAAGGGCTCTGCAATCACAGCCGCCAATTCCTTCAGCACTCTCGGATGTAACTCGTCCGGCCCCATGGACTTGTGCACGTCCAGCTTTTCTAAATAGTCCCTAACCACCTCTATCTCCACAGAGGGCTGGCCATCTCTTCCCCATTCTGTGATGCCCAGCGCAGCAGTCTGGGAGCTGACCTTGTTAGTGAAAACAGAGGCAAAAAAAGCATTGAGCACATTAGCTTTTTCCACATCCTCTGTCACTAGGTTGCCTCCCTCATTCAGTAAGGGGCCCACACTTTCCTTGGCTTTCTTCTTGTTGCCAACATACCTGAAGAAACCCTTTCCCATGGATAACATTATGCTATCTTAACTTAATGCAACTTTCTCACCCAGGTTAATTGTTTGTAATGGAGGATAAGTTGTCCATTTATCTTGAGCAGGATACAGTAAAGTAAAGTAGTCACATGGTTCCATGAGAAAGCTTTTTGTACTGCATGGGTACTTGTAGGGGGTTTGTAAAAAAAAGAAAAAAAAACCAAACCACAATTTCCATCCCCAAAATTGTGCAGGAAGGGAGAAGCCATGAGCAGCTAACCCCAACATGTAATGCAACATATAAGTGTTATATACATACGAACCAATAGAGAGTAACAGTCAATAAGTGTCTTGTACTACTAGTGTATTGTATCCTCCCAGTGCATGATCCTTTGGATGTTTAAGGTTTTAGCCTGTTCATTATAATCCCAGGCATATTCTAGGGAACCCCTTTGTAGGGTTATGACTATCCACTGGTTGTTTCCCAATTCTATTCTGGATAAACAGATCTGGGTTCCTGTTTTTCCTGCAGTCCTTTTACACATTATTTCTTCAAAAGTACACTTGAAGGTGTATCTGCACTATAACCACGTCTCAGCCCATATCCATATCCCACCCACCCACTCTCAGTCTACGCTGAGGAAGTTAGAAGAAATCCATTTTGGTATAATAATTACATATTTTTTAAAGGAAGAGGCTAATGTAACTGCTTTCAGGGTAACACCTCAAACCAGTGCTTTAAAAAGACAAAATGCTCCTATTTGTCAGTAATTCTATGTTAACATTACCTATACTGCAATAGCTATGAATTGACAGATTAGAGTCCATCTTTCCTAACAAAGCACACAAACCAAACCCTTCATTGTATCCATTTCGCTTCCTACTGTTGTGATGCTTTTAATACCTTCATTCCCTATTCTTTGGCCAGTACTACCACAAATATTTTATTTTCCTGAATTCAAACATAAATTCTACTAAGGGGTCATACCCTGAGGTGTTCACTCAGACAAACCACCACTGAAGCAAACATTTTAATACCATAGCTGGACTAAACACACATACTACAAATACATTAAGTAAATTGCATTTTAACACTATTGAAAAATTCTTTTGAATTCCTTGAGGTGCTGAAATAATGCACCATATATTTTTTAAAAAACCCTATACCTTTAATGGAATTTTCTCACTTTGATATAGAATCAAATGCATTAACCATGAAATATTCATATTCCAAATTGCAAGTGAACTGTCCAAGGAACTTCTGGCCTCTTTTCCCATTCCAAAATATAAGAAACAAAAATATTATATTTTCAAAGGTAGTATAAAAACATATGCATGCTTTGTGATAATACATGACCAAAAAGAGCGCCAAATGGTCTAAACTATTTTGTTTTTTGATCCTGAGTCTCATAGACTCATAGATATTAAGGTCAGAAGGGACCATTATGATCATCTAGTCTGACCTCCTGCACAAAGCAGGCCACCGAATCTCACCCACCCACTCCTGCAATAAATCTCTCTATTGAAGTCCTTAAATCATGGTTTAAAGACTTCAAGGTGCAGAGAATCCTCCAGCAAGTGACCCGTGCCCCATGCTGCAGAGGAAGGTGAAAAACCCCAGGGCCTCTTCCAATCTGTCCATGGAGGACCCCAAATATGGCGATCAGCTGAACCCTGAGCATGTGGGCAAGATTCACCAGCCAGATATCCAGGAAAGTATTCTCTGTAGTAACTCAGATCCCACCCCATCTAACATTCCATCACAGGCTATTGGGCCTATTTACCATGAATAGTTAAAGATCAATTAATTGCCAAAATCACGTTATCACATCATACCATCTCCTCCATAAACTTATCGAGTTTAATCTTGAAGCCAGATAGGTCTTTTGCCCCCACTGCTTCCCTTGGAAGGCTGTTCCAGAACTTCACTCCTCTGATGGTTAGAAACCTTCGTCCCCCTGCCTCCTCCCCCCACCATATCTGAAAAATCCAGAGGCTTGAATAAACTAAATCAGTGGTCAGGAAAAAAACTGACTGAAACAGAGAAGATCAAACCTGGAGCTCTTTGATCAGTTGATTCATCAACATTTGTAGTGAACGAAGAGATGGTACTTTTTTTTTTTTTTTTTTAAAAAGGACCTGGATTCACATTTCTCTCAGACTAGAGAGCAGGGAGTTAGTGTAGGAAGCCTTTCCTGTAGATGAAGTAGCTGTATAATTGTAGCAATTGGAGGGTACTTTTAAACTCAGGGTCAGAAAAGAACCAGTTTGTATTTCTAGATTGTAAGAATGGTTGTGGAAACTACTCAACAGGATTCACCCTCTACACCCGAAGTATTTATAAGCAGCCTTACCTTCTCAGAGCAGGACTCCCTTTGTACGTCTTCACTGTAGTGTTAACTTGAGTTACTCCTTTTCAGTTAGCCTAGCTTGAGCGAGAGCAGCCATACTGCAAAATAACTCTTGAGTTGATGCATCCATGCTGGTGCTGCACTTGCTTATTGTGGCCCTAAGACTTTTGAGCCACTGCATGAATTCTTTCCCAGTGAATTGTAGGATAATTTCTCTGTGCTTGCTGGCCACATGGGGAGAATCATGGAAAGGCATGGGAAGATTTGTAGTATTTGAGTGGTGGTAGCCTGCATAACCTGCAGCAGAGTTTGCTGCTTATGCTCGCTTGAGTTTTAGCCATACCCCTCTTCTCAAGCCAGACAACTGAAGGGAAAGCACCACTGCACTCAAGGATTTGTGTGTGTGGACAGGACTTAAGTCAGGGACAACATTGGAGGTAACTTTTCAGTGAAAAGAAGCCTCTGTAGCCAGTGGAACTCTCCGATTTTCTTCTAAGAACAGCCCCACTCTGAGGTCTATTACAGCCAGAGCAGTAATTTTGCACATGGTTTCAGTACACTGAAAATATTTGAACATTTCACTTCACTTCATTACAAACAACTTCACAATCTCCAAATTCATCCACTGTAGAAAGAAAAGGTTTCTCACCCCTCCAAGGAGCCTGACTCAGCTCTTCCTGGCAGCACTATATAAAGAGTAACTCAAGGAAATCAACGGAATTACACCTGTGCAAAAGTAGCAGGAGTTCACACAGAAGTCCAAAACAATTATTGAGTTCATTAGGTAGAATGCTATATGAAAAAATGATACACAGTTCTCCATTGCCAAGGTCTTGGGTCACAGTTTCCTTGTTAATGCAAATTTTTCAGTTGATCCTCCTGAAGAAATATGCTCATTTTATTCCTCTGTCTCACACAGAGACACTGTTATTATTATCCCACTTTAACATTTTTAGTGCTATTCCAAAGTGCTGCCTCATGAAATTAGAGTTTCACAACTTGTTGGTTATATTAAAGTTATTCCTTCACATTGAACTTCCTCTACTGTTATTTGTTTTAATGTTCTTCATTCTGGGCCATTGGCCCCATATTGACCTTCAGCCTATTTAGGGACACACCAGATCTTCCCATACCTTTAAGCTAATGTTTTAGCCAGAAGAGTCATCTGCTCCCAGATACGCAGACTATCACAATGCTGTTTATTTAGACAGTCCCCAAACCTCTCAGCCAGAACACACACAACTCTCCCACAAGTACTTGCTCCTCCTTCACCAAATTTAACCTGGTGAGGAAAGAGTGTTCTTCTCCAAGGCCAATCATGGGCTTAAAGCAACTATGCTACTCGTCCCCCAGGCTGCCACAATTAATGCTAAACAGCTTATCCATATTGCCAGAAACCTCCTCCCCCACAGCAGATTTTACTTGGGGAAGAGCAGGTGTGTAAAACTAGTCACAGTCATTTGGTATTATAAAATCAGAGGAACCAGAGACCTCACACAAGCCTGACTTCCTGAACTAAGGCTCACAGTGTAAAACAGGCTTCTCTTTCTTAAAGAAACAGTGTGGAAAAACCAGCCAAGGCACAAAGGGCTAGATCTACAAAAGGAAGTTAGGCTAAGTGTTGCAATGCCTAATATGTAGATGCCCTGATGCCTAATAGAATCCACAACCCTGTGTTAGGTGCCCAGCCTCCCTATACAATGTATGGGGAGAGTTAGGTGCCTACAAAATGGCTTCACAGCATGCTGACCTGGGAGCAGCCTAAACTAGCTATTTAGAAATGCCAAGGAGAGGGGTAGGGTCTAAGCCTTGCTCCTTGAAGGGACATGGGCACCTAAGTCTGGGCTGGAGAGAGGTGCCTCCCTCTCCTTGAGATTCACAGCCATGAAACCTCTCCTGGAGTTAGGCACCTAAGCCCTGTCTTGCATAAGACACAGCTGGGGGAGGGCCCCCCTCTCCATAATCTTTGATCCAGTCAAGAACACTCACCCACATGGGAGAAACCCAGTCTCAAATACCTGCTCTGCCATGTCAGCAGGGTTTTGAACCCAGGTCTCTTAGCTCTCAGGTGAGTGCCCTGACCATTGGGCAACCCAGCATTCTGGACTGGAGTTTCTCCACTCCCCCCCCCAGTCTCTCTTCTTGGAGATGTTCTACTTTGTATAATTGGTCATTGGATCAGAGACTCGCACTTGGTCTCCCAAGTGCGAGGTGAGCACCCTAATGACTGGGCTAGAGAGACATCCTTATGCTTTCCCTGGCCCAATGACTGTTAAGCAATTCATACGAAGTGGAACAGCTTCCACAGGAAAGATTGAGAGAAACCCGCTTCAGAAGGCTCCATAGCCCAGTGCACCTCAGAGGTGAGAGCCCTGCACTGAAAACCCTGCTCAGGCAGAGATGGGATTTGAACACCGGCCTGTCACATCCTGGGTGAATGCCCTAACCACTGGGCTAAAGGGGAATGTGGAACCACCTCCCTCGGCCCATGCTTTGCCAAGGCCTGGTGTAGTAGCTGGGCTCTGATCACACCTCCTGAATCAGGCCCTGCGGATGGCGGGGACAGGACACCTAGCTTGACTATCCTGCTGTGATTTAGGCATGAGTTGGTGGGTTGGCATCAGGACTTTGGTGGCTGTGCACCTGCCCACCAACAGAAATGTAGGTGCCCTAGGGACTTCAGATACCTACAGGGTTAGGTGGCACTTGAGCCAGTATTTGGAGGATCTAAATTTTGCCTGTCAGCCACATAAGTGCCTCAAGCCTAAACTGCAGTTCTTACCGGAGACAGCGGGCCTACGAGGCACTCAGTGCAAGTTACCATACAGAGCACCAGGGTTGAATTATGTGTGCTTATTTCCGCCCCCTGCAAATTACTACTCCATTTTAAATAGAATCCACCTGTGAATCCAGCACGCTATTAATCAGGGATGTTCACATGTCTGCTGTTACAGGACTGGCTCCTCAGGTATCTTTGCTGAAGCCCTAAACCTTCCATATTAGAAACAACAAGCAATGTAAAAAGTATGCTATCTTTGGCCTTTCTAATGGCCCCATTCCTGCATTATCTTGATGCCAAAAACTTGCCTGTTTTTAACCTAGCCCCTCATCAGGTAGCTTGATCTCCTTTGAGGTGTAAGTACTAAGGCCTGTGTCATAAATATAAAGGGAAGGGTAACCACCTTTCTGTATACAGAACTATAAAATCCCTCCTGGCCAGAGGCAAAACCCTTGCACTTGTAAAGGGTTAAGAACCTAAGATAAACTTGCTGGCACCTGACCAAAATGACCAATGAGGAGCCAAGATACTTTCAAAGCTGGAGGGGGGCGGGGGAATAAAGGCTGTCTGTCTGTGGGATGCTTTTGCTGGGAACAGATCAGGAATGCTCTTCATAAATCCTCAGAACTTCTGTTAAGTTAGTAAGTAATCTAGCTAGAAATGCATTAGATTTTCTTTTGTTAAATGGCTGGTAAAATAGGTTGTGCTGAATGGAATATATATTCCTGTTTTTGTGTCTTTTTGTAACTTAAGGTTTTGCCTAGAGGGATTCTCTATGTTTTGAATCTGATTACCCTGTAAGGTATTTACCATCCTGATTTTACAGAGGTGATTCTTATACTTTTTCTTTAATTTAAAATTCTTCTTTTAAGAACCTAATTCCTTTTTCCTTGTTCTTAAGATCCAAGGGTTTGGGTCTGTGTTCACCTATGCAAATTGGTGAGGATTTTTATCAAGCCTTCCCTAGGAAAGGGGGTGTAGGGCTTGGCATAGAGTTCAAGGACAAGGCAAAGTTTGTACCTTTGAGGAAGTTTTTAACCTAAGTTGGTAAGAATAAGCTTAGGGGGTCTTTCATGCAGGTCCCCACATCTGTACCCTAGAGTTCAGAGTGGGGAAGGACCCTTGACAGCCTGTAACACCAGAGCAATCTCACTCTGCAGCTGGAGAAATCAGTTTGCTTTTTGTACTTCTCAACATATTTCTGCCTTGTTGGAAACCATTCCCAAAGGCACAAAATGCAGTGGAACTAGGCATAACAGTCATCACTGTAGCCCTGCCATAGAGATACAGAGAAAACAAACTCAAGAGGAGAGAGATTAAGGCATGGAAGGGAAGAAGTTTAGCAGCTAGAGACTGCTACAACCCAGATCTGGGTTACAGCAGACTAGTGATTAAGATATGGAAGTATGCTGGATACAACTGAGACAATACAATAAAATGTTCATAATACAGCAGGAGTTTTTCACCATGCAGTAATATACACTGCAACTGTAAAGAGAAAGCAGGCCACAGGTAAACCATAATACTTGGCACTTCTGCATCTTCAAAGCACTGTGCAATCATTTAGTTAACTGATCCTTACACCATTCTCATTTTATAGATGGGGGAAAATTGAGGCACTGAGAGTATAAATCATTTGCCCAAGAACACAGAAGCAGTCAGTGTTGGGATAAGAATTTGTAAGTTCTGACTGCTTACTTGTTTGCTTAATCAACGGGTGCGTGCTGCTCTCACCATTATCCTTTTTAAAAACATGAATCATTTGTTTCCGTCCCACTTCATGGATTATGAATGACAGTCTGATTGCTAAAAATGGAAAAAGTCCAAAGTCGAGTGGGTTGTTTTAGAGCTCTGCTAAACCCAGGTATCCTCACAGCATCTGTGGGATTATAACTGGGATCAAATGAAGAGCCACAGACCCAGGAGTTTTGCTTTTTGAGCAACCAAAAATAAAAAAAAGGAGAAAGAATTGCTGTTCTAGTCTGGGACTGTGACGTAACATTTGTTTAATTCTCCAACTACTGTATTTACAGATGACATTATGTTTGCACAATGCAGAGCTCTCAGAAAAGAAATGAGCAGTATAAACATATGACCATGACATGAGGATTCATAATCCTTTGTGCATGGCAGACACACCTGGTGGTTATTCCACAAACCAAACTGTTCTGTACAGAAGTGCACAGGAGAAGGGTTCTGTTTTGTTAGAGAACATAGAAGAAATGGAATGAATCTGTAATCCACACTGGAATTATAAAGTGACAGTGATTTACAAGTAGAAAAGTGTGTAGAAAGCTCCAGGATTTATTTTATTTTAAAGGATAATTATATGGCAGGGTTTCTTTACACTAATCTGTTTAAAGAAATATTGAGCATGCATTACACATCAAACTCAATAATTCCCTCCTATCTTTGTACTCCAAAATTTGTAGTTAATTAAACTGATTTGTCTTTTTTTTTTTTTTTTTTTTTTTTTTTTTTTTTTTGGAAACTCTCTTGCTGTCATCCTTTCCAATCACTACTTATTTAAATTTCATCCTTGGCCAGTTTCATGATAATGTTTATCTGCTCCAGAGGATTTGAAATGAGAGTAATACACTGCTCTCCCATTTAATTTCTTTCTTAAAGCTGGAAAATGCCAAGCATCAACTGGCCAGTTAGATAACACAATTTCCCTTGTAGGTTATTTGCTTAAGATAGCTAGGGGCTAATTTAATTCCTGAGTTGCTTATTTACTGGTGCTGTTAGGGATTCCCTACGGTTAAGAATGAACTGTGCACAAAGTTTCTAAAGAGAATCCTGTATGGAAGTTTCCTGATGCAGGATCAGGTTAAAGTAAAAACATATAACAACAAATTGCTCATTTTTTCTCCTGCATAAATTTAACTTCTACTACTACCTGAACAGAAATTTAATGTTCTGTTGTTTGCATACTTAGTTTTTGGAGCTATTTATCTTGCATAGTAAAGACACAAATGGATACTTCAAAAGAATAAGTTTTTTAATGGATAGCTTACCTTTACCTTTGTCTGATTTCTTTTTAACTCCCACTGAAATGCCTAGCAAGAAAAGCAAACGTAAAATTAGTAAAACAAAGGCATCTTTGTTTGCTTTTCATGTTCGAAGTGCTTTACAAACTTTAGCTAATTAATTCTCACACCATTTCTGTCAGGTAGGGAAGAATTATTATTCCCATTTTTTCAGGGGAAACTGAGGATAAGGGTGGTCCAATGACTTCTTACAACAAGAGCAGTGTTTAAAACTCAGGAATACCTGTGCTTCCGGTCCTGTGCTCAGTCCACTAGATCACGCTGCTTCATTGACTCTAAGCATTTCCCATACATTTCGGTTTACATTTTCAAAGTGCTTTGCAAGCATTCGCTAATGAATCCACGCCACAACCCTCCAATGTAGGAAATAACAACACTCAGTGGAACCTTACGTGTTTTTTCTTTTGCAAGTTGTTTGAGCAGAGAGGAACCTTTGTTTTAGAAAGATGGCATTGTCAGAGCAGAGAAAGAACTCCACAATATTTCTCTATGCTGTCAGTCTCATGGAACACTGGGTTGTAACAAGTTAAGAGCCCCTGGATGAGCTATGGGCAAATCAATTGGATTAAAATAAAAATCTTCACCCAGAACCTCAGCAAAACACAAACTTTAAGGTTTCCCAAAACTAGTGAATTTTCCCCTCTTACTCCCATTTTTGTGCACTTCTGGGTTCTATTTAGGATCAGAGGTAGAAGATTCAAAATAATGGAAATAGTTGAAAGCTCACTAGGCAGCCAGTTCCTCTGAGATTTCCAGCTCTGTCTGGGAGATCAAGAGAACTGGATAATTTGGATAAGCATTCACACCTTTCTCTGAACCACATATGGGCCCAAACTGGACACACCCCAAACTTTTGAGGGGGTGGTATTTTGGAATCTGAACCTGGATCTGAACCTTACACATGGTCCTTTCATCTAATGTGCCTTAGGTCTGAATGCCTCCAAGCTCCAGAGTATTTCAAATCTGGAAACAAATCACTATTCCAAAATATTTGAACTTCCTCAACCATCAGTATCCAGGGTGTGTAGTGGAAGAAATCCATATGGTCCAATTAAATATATAGGCCAAAGTTTTAAAACATCACGGGTGATTTTAGGGAGCCCAGTTTAAGACCCTTTGAAGAGGTCTTGCTTTTCAGAGAGTAACTTCTCTGCACTTTCTAAACAAAATAACTAAATAATCAGGACCCTATACAGTGACTGAAGCTGGACACTTTCCCAGTTCTCAGGATACTGACAGGCACCTACTGCTCAATGGGTGCTGCAAAACCCAGGGGTGCTCACATCTGCATAAACAAGAGTCTCCCCAATACAAAATTGAGCCAAGTAGTCCAATTGCATTTGAAGGGGATAGGGGGCTCCTAGTACCCGCTGCCAAAGTCCTTTCAGTATAGTCCCAGAGTCCCTAACCCCAGAAGGGGTACAGGATAGTTGTACTGACTGCTTAACAGCTCACCTTTGGGGCTTGCCAAATCTATGCTACCTGGTCAGTATACTGGAGTATGTTGTCTCCTTGTAGGCATGGGGGAGATTAGTGAGTGTCCTTCTTGAGGACCGGTTCCCTGAAGCCTTCCAGGATCCTCTCTCAGGAGCTGTAGAACTGCTGTCTACTCCCGTCCAGAACTGCTCACCTACTGTCCTCTGCTTCCTGCCTTTAAACCCTTATTCCACCCTGACGTGATTGACAGGGCCAGAGGGGCAGGGCCATCCTTGCCCGCAGCAGCTCTTTAACCTCTTTGTCACCATGGTGAGGTTTATATACCCCATCAGAACACCCAAAGTCACTATTCACTTGAAAATCTTGGCCATAATATTCTGTACCACATGACATGAAACCTTCTCTGCTTCATATAGCAGCACCACCACCAAGGGGGAGGAAATCCTAGAGCATCTGGATCAGTGCTACCATTTTTTTCCCCAGGTAATACTGGTGCCAAATGAAGGTGGGAATCAGCCAGGTCACTTGTCATGGCATGGGGAAGTTAGAGCTTTTCTGGTAAAGTGGGTTGGCCCATATCCTTTTCTTCAGGCCTGGAATGAAGCATGAGTCATTCCCCCTCTGAATGCAGATGACAAGAGTTTTGTTAAAGGTGAGCAGGTAGAAGATTCAGTTTGTGGGTTTGTCAAGGTTCCTCCCCCACTCTGAACTCTAGGGTACAGATGTGGGGACCTGCATGAAAACCACCTAAGCTTACTTTTGCCAGCTTAGGTTAAAACTTCCCCAAGGTACAAATTAATTTTATCCCTTGTCCCTGGATCTCCACTGCCACCACCAAACTCTAACTGGGTTTACTGGGAAACGTAGTTTGGACACGTCTTTCCCCCCAAAATCCTCCCAACCCTTGCACCGCACTTCCTGGGGAAGCTTTGGTAAAAATCCTCACCAATTTGCATAGGTGACCACAGACCCAAACCCTTGGATCTGAGAACAATGAAAAAGCATTCAGTTTTCTTACAAGAAGACTTTTAATAGAAGTAAAGAAATCTCCTCTGTAAAATCAGGATGGTAGATACCTTACAGGGTAATTAGATTCAAAACATAGAGAATCCCTCTAGGCAAAACCTTAAGTTACAAAACAGACACACAGACAGGAATAGTCATTCTATTCAGCACAGTTCTTCTCAGCCATTTAAAGAAATCATAATCTAACACATACCTAGCTAGATTACTTACTAAAAGTTCTAAGACTCCATTCCTGTTCTATCCCCGGCAAAAGCAGCATACCGACAGACAGAGACCCTTTGTTTTTCTCCCTCCTCCCAGCTTTTGAAAGTATCTTGTCTCCTCATTGGTCATTTTGGTCAGGTGCCAGCGAGGTTACCTTTAGCTTCTTAACCCTTTACAGGTGAGAGGATTTTTCCTCTGGCCAGGAGGGATTTTAAAGGGGTCTACCCTTCCCTTTATATTTATGACAGGGTTTTATGTGTCAAATGCAGGTGATCTGACAGCCACCATGAGAGTGATCTGGTCAAATCACTGGTTGGGTGAACGAACAATTAAAAATGTACACACACATTTCCTGTCCATACAAGCAATTGTGTGGGGAACAGTGTGGGACAGATCTTGGAGGGCAAGTCTTGATTCAAAATGTGTGTGTATTAGAAAGGTCTGCACAGAGCTCACACTAGGGAATGGAATCTGCTAGCCCAACAACCTGTACTTTTCCAGATGTCCAAGCTGTGAAGTCTGTCCTTCCTTCAGTGCCCACACCCAGCATGGCTCTCATTCACATTAATGGAAGTCCACTATAGGTACATGTATGGAGAGGAGAACAAGCCCTCTGGTGAACAGAATATAACAAAGCAGCACTTGTGATTTGGCAGACTCTTGAAGAGAATGACTTGCCTCGCCAGGTATGGGTGAGGCCTATAAAGGGGCAGGATTAATTTTGCAATGCATGATGGAAGAGCTGTCTCTGCAGTGCACTTGCTTACTTCTGTACTTCACCACTGTGCCCGACTGTACCAAACAGCACCCAGGGAAGGGATGTAGTATGTGACTTCCTTCTGTATCCATACCCTAAATAAATCATCCACAGAAAGTCTAGAAAAGAAATTATTATGTAAGAAGAACAACCATGTCATTTCCTTGTGATGTTTCCTGGGGGTACCCAGGGTTGTGAGGCACCTTGCAACCACCTGCCCTTAGCATGAGGAAGGCTTGTCTGTGCCTGCCAGGGGTCAGCTCTCCAACCCCTTCAGTCTGAACTGTCTTTCTGTAGTGGCCAGCCCCTGGTCCGCTGGACACTCCTAGTATACGCAGATTCACTGTGTCCCGCTTACCAATTCCATCTCAGACTGTGCTGCTTATCACCCAGTACTTAGGTTTATAGTGAAATCTAGTAAAAGCTACAGATAAAGCACAGAGATTCAAGTAATAGTAAGCAGAAGCATTGGAAACGGTTCCACATAACATAAAATCATGACACACTTTATGGAGCCTCGCTGTGATCAACTAGGTACTCTCATGTCTAACCAAGGGTTACTCACCCAAAATCCTTGCAGCATTTTACAGCCTGGTGGCTGTAACACGCCTTTCATGAGACAGACCTGCTGCCAGCTTGCCTGCTAGGTGAAGGATTCTTTGTCCCCCAAAATATATATCCTTTATCATAAACAGGACACCCCCTGGTGTTTGTTTCAGCTTGCAGATTTCCTTTCTCATAGATTTTGCAATTTCTCATTTCGCAGCTGGCTCAGTATGCAAATAGGCATGCAGTGTGAGGCATACAATACCAAATGGCCGACAGGGAGATAGATGTCTGTTACCTTGGAAATGTTCGTTTCAGGCAGGAGATATATCACCTCCTGGTGACATGCCTTAAATCCAATACCTGAAGAACATAATTTTTGGTAGAAATACATAACTCCTTAGATATTATTCGTACATACATTCCACAATGATTATGCTGAGAGCACACTACTGGCTCTCGGTAGAGACCCCACATGCCACCCTTTGGTGAACTATGATGCATATATCTGACCCAAGGGATCCCAATAAAACCCTATGCACCCCCCTTGTGCCCTCTGCCACGAGGGGGTCCCTGGGTAATACTCCCTCCTTAGCCAATCCCACTGCCTCCCCAGACAGGATCAAGATACAGCTCTAAATTGCACTTTGATTTTAAAAACTCTTTAGGGTCTTGGTCCAACCTGCCTCATGAAACTTGTTCCTTTCCACTCCTCTCCCTCTTCTCATCTAGCATCGGCCTCCTTTTAGCTTCTTCCCACAATCTCACCATAGTTACTACAGCTCCTGGGTCAGATTGCCTGTATATAATGTCACCCACATCATAATACCACCTAGCTTTTATATAGCTCTTTTCATCCAGAGGTCTCAAAGCACTTTCCAAAAGAAGGTCAGTATCATTATCTCCATGTTATAGCTAGGGAAACTGAGGTACAGAAAGGTGAAGTGATTTGCCCAAAGTCACCCAGCAGACTAGGGATAGAGCCAGGTCCCCTGAGTCCTAGTTCAGTGCTCTATCTACAAAAGCATCTGAAAATAGGTTGGTGCTTTTTCTGCAGCCCTCATTGCCTCTGCTCTTTATTATTTCACTCTGACTGTAAAACATTCAGAGAGACAATCTGATGCTGTACAAAATAAAGTTGTATTGCGTGTAAGGCAAGAGCATCCTGTAGCCAACACAGATAAATATCTTTTTAAAGATATATATTTAGTTTAAGTGGGGCTGGTGCAGGAAACAGGAACATTGCTATCTCACCATGTACATTGATGCACTGTATAAACTGAAATAGTGTGTTATTGATAAAGAAGTAAAGGTATTTTATCCAGCCTCAAAATGCCTTTTATGGGGCGAAAGCTATTGCAGGGTAAAGACATTTACTTTAATTAGCTAATGTTTTTACTGTGCTTTGAAAATAGGGAGTGCTGTGAACAATTGCCTTTTTTGAACCATTGTTATTAAGTGGCCACTTTGTGCCATCCCTCTGTCTGATTCTGGCTGTAGAGCCAGCATATCTGAACCAGGGAGGATCTCCTAAGTGCCAAGGGGATCCTGCAGTGCAGTAGAGTTGTAGAGATACCGATGCCACCCTCTCCACACAGCTGCCAGCAAAGGGACCATAGAACCAGGGACAAGGCTAAGATACGACCAAGATGCACTGTAGTGTTGGCACCACAGGGATGTTAACAGGTAGAGAAGTTTGAGCTAAAGTAGTTTAAGGGCTGTTTTAACCTACATAAAGGGACTGACCTTCCTTACACTGCCTCAGGATCAGGGGAACGCATCGGCGAGTTCTGTGTCTCAGAATTGGTGGAGTGCAAAGTTGAGCTTACACACACACACACACACACACACACCACCTTGCACTGCATGATCCTTAGCCAGAGCTGAGAATCTGCCCCAATGTGTGTTAAATTTCAAGTTCATTTTTTTTCCACACATATTTTCTAGTCTTACAGGTCTCCCTTTTGTTATGCCTATCGCAACAATGGGGCTTAAATCTCAGATGGCAGCAATAACAATGTTCTTGCTCCCTCTTGTAATTTATTGTCTGATAAACTGTGTGACCCTAAGAGTGCCAGTTGGCAAGGGGCTCCCTGCTACGTGTATGGCCTGACCTGCTCAATAAACCTCCTCTCCTACCCTGATATTTATTTAAAAGGAGTCATGTAACAGATCGTGTGAAAACTAACACCACACTGGTCTTTAATGTCACTGTAAAATGAATGTAACACTGCTGTATGCAAAATTATGGATACTCTCTGCTAGTATGTTTTGGAGTCTGTAAACAGACCAAGGAGGCAAAACAGGTTTTTACCAGATGAAGGAGAATAGCCAGCCCCTCTTGGGCTCAATTGAAAAATCAAGCCAGATGTGGCCAAGAACAATGGACCATTCATTTGTAGCAGGGGTCACAGGAAGACCATTTGCTTTGCAAAAATCACAGGAGCCTGCAAAAATGAACCTGGCGTTGGCTCCCTGGTGGACACAGCAAGCTGAGCCCCCAGGAGGGCTTCCTGACTTTGAAAATGATGATAAACTTGGAGAATATAAGGAATATAAGGCTTGTGGGTACCCCTTACTTAGGGGACAATGGGGAGCAGCATCCACTGCATTCATGAAAGTGCCATACACAGGCAATCTGGCCCAGGAGGCAAGAGTAGCAGTAAACTGACTATAGGTGAAAAACCTGCTTCGACAAAGATTGTAACTTGCTGAAATTAAATTTCAGTCACTAGGAAGCATGTTTTGTTTTGTTTTATTTTTAACCAGACCTTTGTCTTCTGTGCCTATTTATTATCACTTAAATATCTGTTTTGTTAATAAACTTATTTTTGTTTTATAACCTAACCATGTCAGTGCTGGGTAGTAAATTGAAGGGTAAAATCCTCAGCTAAACTATCACGCTGGTATGCATTCTGTCTCTTTGGGGGCAGCGACCGTAATAATTGCTGGGACGATCCAGTGAGAAGGACTGGACACTGCAGGGAAGACAGTTTTGGGGAGACTAGGGACTAGAAGGGCTGTTGGTGTCAGGGCTTTGAGCCAAAGCTGCACAGCAAAGAAACACCCGAGTTACAAGTGACAACCCCACACTGGTCCTGGTGAACCCCCCACAGTATCGCATACTGCCTTTGCTAACCTTCAGGAAAAATAAATTAGCCAAGCCTTGTTGTCTCTCTTTCTTACCTTATAGAACCATCTATTTTGCTTTACATTGGCTCAGTCTATTTATGAAAAAATAAAACTAAGCTTTAGGGACTGATTGTGAGACGTTCTCCACAACATACCATTGGGAAGAAACAACAGAAGAGGACTATAGAATACAAATTACTTCATATCAAGTAACCTTAGCAGACCAGCTCACAGGGCCTTCAGAAGCATCTGCAACTATGCCATAGAAACAGAGAATGGGCCAGCCTAGGCGAAGATACAGAAAACAGGTCTTGCGCTTCTTCCAAAATATCTACTGAAGTCATTGTCATTCCATTGACTTTTTATCTTTCCATTCCCCTCCCAAAGGGATTGGGGGGGGGTTCTCTTCCCAAAGGCATTGGGGAGGGAGGGGTGTTTCCAAGAGCACAAGCATGATAGATACCCAAAACCCCATTGAAGTTAAATGGGATTTTGGCCACTAGCGTCCTTAGGCTCCTTTGAAAATCCCAGCTTAGTGATGCTGGTGGGTGGCAAACTAACAATTTTAGACACTGACACCTTCATCTTATCCACAGACAATGTATACAGAATTCAGACTAACAGTTCACGTTTCCACACACTGCCATACCAATAAGCCTTGCCCTGCTCCAGAGGGACCATCGCCAGCTGTCAGAGAACATTTCACTTACATGCCCATCCACTACTAGGCCTCTCTGAAAAAAATGGCAACTAAACACCAGTTAGTACCAATTTTATTATGTGTTTTTAGGATGTGTATGCTTGTCCATGAGGAACTGGGCCAAGACCACCAACTTAGGTCACATACACAGTAGGTCACTGAATAATATCCAAAGCCATTACATGTGACTATCTACTGACCTGAGCCCATAGTGGTAAAAGATTCTTTACCCCAATACTAGTCTCTTGAGCATCACAGCTCCTCTTGTTAAATTGCATCTCAATTAAAATTAAAAATATAACCCCTCTGAAGTAAAAAAGAAACACAGGACTCCAGGAAGAAGATTAATATAGTTCAAAACTCGACATTTTAAAACTCAGCACATAAGAGCTAGCAAGAGAGAGGAACATATATGGCCCAAGGGTTGTATTCTGCCATTGAAGTCAATGGAAGTTATTCATATCATATGGCAAGAGAATCAGGCCCAACTCAAACTTTAACAGTGACCTATGATTGGATAAGAGCTTGGTGATGGCTCTGTTTAGTATCCTTCTCACATATTTTGTAGAATGAACACACACACACACACGTAGTGCTGCCGGAGTGGTCTGGCGCATTGCTCCGGCACCTGAAATCCAGGACAGAGCAGTGCTGTGGCATTTTTGTGTGATACACAAGGTTGCAACATCACTCACATTTGCATGGCTGCCCCATCAACCGATGATGGGCAACCACCTGGGCAAACCTGAGTGGGGCCGTGACCCCATGCACCAGGCCACGATGCCACTCCTCTTCCAAATTTGACCTGCAACATGTGAGTGGGCACCCAGCTGCTGTGCTCATAACCAGAAGGAGCTGGCCTAGCCCAGGAAAGGAGCAGAGTGGGGAGCTGGGGTGGGAGCTTCATTGGGTGGACAGGAAAGTCCTGGGGACAGTGGTGAGGGGCTATGATATGAGTGGGGATTGTTGGAGGCCAAGTGGGTTATGTTGAGGGGCAGGATGGATGAGGGATGTTGGAGGCTGTGGGCAGTTGGGCTGAAGTGTTGGGGGCTGTACTAAGTAGGATGTGTGTCAGGGCTGCGGGATTGGGGATGCGGGCTGCCAGGATAAGTAGAAGATAGTGGAAAACCATTGTCAACATGGTCTGATCAGTCACCTTAACTGTTTTTATGGAGTGACCCAAAAGAAGCTGCAGCACACCAGTGAATCCTGCCCTTATTTGAAGTTTGTAGAGAATATTGTTATAAAAACAGTGTTTTATATGTGCTGCCAATAGGTTTTTTTGACAAACTACAGGTGTTCTTTGGATGTGCCTTGCTACGTAGTTTAAAGTTTGGGATATAAAAGCTGAGTTCCATGTGTTTTATGCTGATCTACAGGTATTTATTACTACTGTGTGTGAAGTCTTACAATTGCTGTTGCAGAGTTTTTCAATGAGAAAAATGTAGTGGTACAATGTTTTGAATATGGGTGTTTTATCTTGTTGTAACATCACACACAAGGTAGATTTTTGGACACTATCTCACACCTGACAGAATTACCAACTTGAGCTCACTTATGTAGGGCTCCTGTCATATAAAATTAGCAGAATATCACTGTACATACATATATAGTATGAGAATGCAGCTAAAGGGACTCCATTTTGGGCTCTATGATGTTAAAGCTCCAACACCTTTTGGTTTCCACAGATTTGGCGGTAGAGTGAGCTTTGGCAGGCTCCATTTCCTCATCTCAGCAGCATGGTAACTAAAGCCTGAAGACCTTAGCAGAGAAGAGTTGTGTCTCCATTTTGTTGTCCAGAGTGTTCACTATTCATTAGGAAGACGCTTGCACTGAATTCACCGACAAAACTCCCATTGATTTTATTGGGAGCAAAATCAGGCCTTATTCATTTCATCAATTGTTCACAGGAACTCCCATTATCTTCAACATAAACTTCTGTGGAAATTGCATGCAAGCAACAGTTAAGATGAATGGTGCCCTGAATGAATTAAGAATAGCTTCAAGCAGTATTACATGCCTATGATGGGGTAAAGGATAAGAGACAGGGCTGGAGGTTTACGGAGTGCGGGGTGGTGAAAATGATGACTGGAAAGACATTGTGATACCCACATTTATGGCATGCAAACTGAGCAAGTCTTAGCTCACATAAACTTCCTTGCTCTAATCCTGATTTGAAATGATTAGAGTGTAAAATCTATACTGCAGCGTCTAATACCTTTAATGAGGGACAGCTATGTGTGGGGGCAGGGGAAATGGTGTCTGTATATGAGAGAGAGAGAGAGAGAGACACACACACACAGCCCTCTGTATGCTCAACCTTCCCTTGCTCTTATACAAAAAATGTGGGTTGTGCAGGGCTCTGCAGGTGGAGTAGCTCTTTTTTTTAAAGACTCAGCCCATGGGCATCAGCAGGCTTTGTAAAGCATAGCCCAAAATTTGTTTTTGTCCATGTAATGTAAATAGAGTGGGGACTTTAAAGTAATAAATTTGCATCATTGTTTGCAATAGCAGAACACTTTCCCTTTCATTCCTTCACGTATCACAGCTCAAAAGCTCTATGTTGACTGGAATGTTACACAGAAAAACTTATGCCTCTGTAATTTGAGTAAACTATCATCTAATTAAACAATTTAGATTGAATATGCTAATGCAAAGGATCATAAAAAAAGAATAATTACAAGGGGACTTCAAGAAGATAATTACAAATGGGATATGTTGAATCTGAATAAAATTCCTATTTTCTTTAATTACTGAAAACCCATCTTAGCCAGGGATTGAGAATATCTTTATTTAAGCATTGTACACATTTAGATACTTGGAAAATATTAACTTGATTGATACATCTGTTAGCTATTGCCTAACAACAATCAAAGCTTATAGACTTTAGTCTGACGATGAAAAGAAGGCTCCATTGCCTCGGTTTAAATGAGACTATAGGAATGGCTATAGTAGGTCAAAACAATGGCAACCTAGCCCAGTATCCTGGCTCTGGCAGTAGCCAGGCAGCTGGAGGTTTAGGGACTCCCAAATCATGGGGCTGTATCCCTGACCATCTTGACTAATAGCCATTGATGTACATATCTTCCATGAACTTGTCCAATTTTTTTAAACCCAGTTCTTACTTTTGGCCTTCACAACATTCCCTGGCAACAAGTTCTACAGGTTGACTATGCATTATGTGAAGAAATACTTCCTTTTGTTTTAGATCTGCTACTATTACTTTCATTGGGTGACCCCTAGTTCTTGCCATGGGAGTGGTAAATAAGTTTTCCTATTCACTTTCTCTGTATAAGTCATTTTATAGACCTACTCCCTTAGTCATCTCTTTAATGACCAGTCTCAGTCTTTTTAATCTCTCCTCATATGGAAGTTGTTCCATTCCTTTAATCGTTTTCATTGTGGTCTCTACATCTTTTTTTAGACGGAGCAACTAGAACTGCACACAGTATTCAAGGTGAGGGCATATTATGGATTTATAGAGCAGTATTATATTGTCTGTTTTATTAATCCCTTTCCTAATGGTTCCTAACAGTGTTAGCTTTTTTCACTGCACATTGAACGAATATTTTCAGAGAGCTATACACGATGCCGCCATGATTTCTTTCTTGAGTTGCAACCGTTCATTTAGACCATCATTTTGTATGTGGGGCTAGGTTTTCCAATGTGCATTACTTTGCACTTGTCAACCCTGAATTTCATCTGCCATTTTTTTGTTCAATCAGCCACTTTAGTGAGATCCCTTTGAAACTCTTCACCGTCAACTTTGGACTTCACTATGTTGAGTAATTTCATATCATTTGCAAATTTTGCCACCTCGCTGCTTATCCCCCTTTCCAGATTATTTATGAATATGTTGAACCACAGTGGTCCCAGTACAGATCCTTGGAAGACCTTGCTATTTACCTCTCTCCAATAAATTGGTTATTTCTACCCTTTGTTTTCTATCTTTTAGCCAGTTATTGCTCCATGAGAGGACCTTCCCTCTTATCCCGTGGCCGCTTAGGTTGCTTAAAGTGCCTTTGGTGAGGAACCTTGCCAAAGGCTTTCTGAAAATCTAAGTACACTATATGGACTGGCTGACCTTCGTCCATATAGTTGTTGACTCCCTCAAATAATTTTAATAGATCGGTGAGGCATGATTTCCCTTTCCACAGATGTGGTGATGAGGGAGCTTCAGCAAGGTTTCCTCCTCTCAGCAGGATGGCAGCCAAAGCCTGAGTCAGCGCTGCACTCCCAAAGTTCTGAGATCATCCTTCAATCCAGGGAAGGTGTTCCACCAAGGTGATACCAGAATAATTGATGTAAGCTTGCTCAGCGAGAACAGTGGCAGAAAAACAAGACAAGCCACACACTCTGACTGACAATACCCCTGAAGAATTCAGAACACACATGGTACTATTCTACAGCCATAGCTAACAAAAATATAATTAGCTCTTAGGCCTCCAACAATCCCTAGAGAGGGTATAGCTCTGAGTAACAGGCAGATGATTTTTTGTGTGCACGCGTATCAGGGATGCTTTCCAGGCACAAGTGAGCTGTAGCTCACGAAAGCTTATGTTCAAATAAATTGGTTAGTCTCTAAGGTGCCACAAGTACTCCTTTTCTTTTTGCGAATACAGACTAACACGGCTGTTACTCTGAAAGAAATGTACAAAGACTATTGTTTGCCTTTGGTTTACACTTTATTCTCTGGACTTCCTTTCTTAGGTTGATTGTCTATTTCATAAGACAGGTGATGGTTCAGGTGCCTTGAGCTATTTTGTCATCACCTCTGTGTGTGGTTACGTTTCTTCAGAATCCTTGTCTGATATGTTACTGCCTGCACTAACAATGCCAAGGGGCAGTGCAGTACTTTGTCACATCATTTTTGGTGCCCTAGGTAAACTTTATGAATTTCCCATATGGAAGCTGCAATGCAATCTGTCCCAGTCATAGCCAGAAGGAGTCTGTGAACCCTATGTCCTCCTTTCCTCAACTGTTCAGATATTTCTCTTCAATTTTGCTTACACCTACATTGGGCCAAATGCTTCTATTTGGTCACTAGTGCAATTCCACTGAAATAATGGCATAGTAAAGGGGTAACAGAGTGGGATCTGGCCTCTGATCAGAAAGTAGAAGGACCCAGAGCAGGGCCTTTTTGCAGAAGACATTGTGGACATGTCAGTACTATGCAGGCTGCAACTTTAAACTAGTCCCAATTTTCAGTTACAATAATGCCCCATTCACCACTCTATTAGTGCCTCTTTACACAGAGAGTGGTATACAGCGGCCTTAATGAAAATGAGAATCAAGCCCATTGTTTCCTACATAGAGCTGGGGAAAAATTTTCCAGTGGAAACTTTTTTTGGTGAAAAATGCAGATTTGGTGACAAACATTTTGTGAATTCATATCAATTTCACCATTTATTTATATATATATATATATATATATATATATATATATATATATATATATATAAAAACACTGAAACAAACACACACAACCCAAAAATTAAACATGGTGTTTCAACATTTTCTGTGTGAAACATTTTGATTTAAAACAACTTGGTTTTAAAATTTCCTTTTATTGTATTACAAAACTAAAAACGAATGCTCCAAATTGAACTGAAATGTTTCAATTCAGATCACACAGTTCCCCCCCGTCCCCCTCCCCATTTGCTGAAAAATTAGTTTTCCTCATGGCCTGAAACAATTTTTATTAAATTTTTTGGAATTGCCAGTGAACCAAAAAACCTATTCCTCACCCAGCTCTATTCCTATGCCCTAGGATAAATGCTTTGTAACAGTTACTGTAAAAGCTCTGAAAGCTTTGTTTTATGTACCAGCATTTCCAGATTAGTTTTCCTTTGGGTTAGTGACAATATTACCTTGTGTAGTGGTTTAAGATTATTATATTTGTGGTATAACAGTTTATGATGTTCTCTCTCCAATGATTTTGGTTTTAGTTTTCTCACTCAATGTTTTAACATTATCTGAAAAAGAAAATAAATAGGCTTGTGTCCTATCTTGTTTCTTTAAGATGCACAAAAAGAGGACTGCATGCTTTTGCTTTGTTTTCTTTTCTTGTTTGCTGTTTTACATTAGAAACTGAGGAGTGGTCTACCTTGTTTTTCCAGGAAGACACTATATGGATGCCTGAAGACTTACTAGGAATATGATATCATAAATGCCAAGGAAGTGAAAGAAGAGCAATTGAGAGAGGAAGGGATTTTTAGTCAGACTGTATAAACACTATTTTTGTTTGTTTTTTTAACACTTGTTTGAGCCAAAACTTGACATACACTTCAGAAATAAAATTCAACACTGATGCTCCATTCATTATGAACTGAAAACGCTGCCACTCCACTTCTCTGGTCCTCCAAAGAGATTTCTAGCAAAGATGGGAAAGGCCAAACTTGATTACTTTTGTTTACATTAGGGAAATAAAAGATAAGAGGGGGGAAAGTGGTTTGGTTGGTTTTGGTTTTTAAAATTCAGACTCTCCCTATTTATCATTAAAAAGCAGAGGGGAAAGGCACAAAACTTTCCTTGCCCCTTTGTGGGTCATCGTTAAGTATAACTGAACTAAAGGGCATCTTCTGAGCTATTTCAGCATGAAAGAAACACAAATAACTGAAAAAGGACTGTCCATCAGACCACAATCCCCAGCCAAATACATAATGGTTACAGAGTATCCATGGTTTGGAGTTGAAAGAACTGGAAGAATCTAGCCACAGTCTTAGATAGTGATGGAAACTGAAGACATTTTTAAGAAGAATATCTTGGGCTGTGTTTGTGTCCTTATATGGTTTCAGAATATTAAGAATTAATCTTTTCCTGAGAATCAGACACTAGAAAAGAGAACTGTACGTGTCACTAGAGGAATTTTTGATATCTGGACAAGATCAGCTCTATTCCAAGGGGAAATATCTTGAACTGTATATAATTAGATTTTTTTTTCTTTTAGCTCTGTTCCAATTATTGCATTTCAACTTTAGGGTGCTGAATTAGTTATGGACTTTTTTTTATTATTATTAACAAAGAATATGAGCACCACTGCTAACTCCATAGGAGAAATGGGACAAATTGTTGGCACCTAATGAGATCTGTATACACATAAGGAAACCCATTGAAGAAACAGTGACTTTGAAATAGCTGATGAATAGGTTGTTCAAGATGCTAGGGCTTGGGATAACACCCTGTCTTGCTACTGGGGTCATTCAGCAGAGCAGAGAGTGACTGGATTGCATGGCCAGAACGATTTAAAAGAACTCTCCAATAAAGTAATGGAATGAGAGAGTCTAAGTTTCCTGATTCTGTTACTCAAAGACAAGAAAGAGCAGTATATATCGGTTTACTTACACCCTGAAGTGAAAAGTGACTATGGGAAATTAAAACGTGCATCAGAGCAACAATTTAAACCGAAGGTATATGTACACACATGCATGCAAACACTCAATCACTGCAGCCAGGCTTCTTTCCTGCAAGGAAGCACAAACCTCTGGAAAGTATAAAGGATTTCAGGTGGAAGGCATACTGTTTGATGATGAAAACCTACCAAGATTGTGACCTTCCTACTGTAAAGGAAGCTAACCCAAGGAAATTGCATTTACAGGTATTGTAATTTGCAAGAGATGCACCAACAGAGTGAGAGAAAAAACACACCATCTCTGATTGAGGCAGAGGTTATGTAATCTAACCATGAATTTAAAGCAACCTTACTCAGCCACCTTCAAATTCTCCCATTTCATGTTGCCTTATTTACTTCCATTTGGTAGCCGTAAGATACAGCATTTTTCTCCCCCATGGAGATTCTTTTCCCTTGGAGAATGTGGGATTATAGAAAATTGAACCAGTTTTTAAGGCAATTGCCTTGTGAGAAATTCCCATGTGAGCAGACGAACAGGAGTTTAGGATGACTCAGACTGGCTCTGCATTTGATAGTACCATGGCATTTTCACCTGCCTGATTATACAGCACCTCAGAGGAAAGCATTGTGGCTCCTTAATTGGTAGAATTTATGGCACCTTTATCCTCTGAGGATAGTTGCCCTCTTTGGCATTGACTGAAGCAGAGTTTTTAAAAGCAGCCGCAGCTCAACTCAATAGAGCAATGAATCCTAAAATTAGGATAAGACATAGATACAATGTGTTCTTGGTAGATTGGACAGGTGTTTCTTTTAGGAGTTTCAGTAGCTTATTACACAGAAATGGTCAATATTCAGTCTGACCTCTGCCACTGATCAGCTGTCTGCTCCTGGCACACTACTTCACTAATCTACCTCACCCTGATTGCTACCAGCGTGCCCTAGAAAGTTCTGTTAACCCATTGTGAACTGAGATTTTCCTGTAGGAATCCTAGCAGTAACTTCACAGAAGCTGTTCAGCGGATTTCAGGGAAAGTTTATATGCCGCTTTTTCCAAATCCAGAAAGTTCATAGTGTTGAAAATAGAGACCTGTCTAAGCCACACAATTCAGACCCAAACCTCAACCCTCCAGCACTTCAATTGTTTGAACCCAGGTTTTCATTCAGGACCATCTCAAAGTAAGATACATATAAACTGTAAGATTAAGAGGAGCCATATCTGTAAACTAGGGGAGCTCAACTAAGTGAAGTTAGGCTTCTCTGAGTCCAGCCCAAGCAAGTATCTTGCCACAAACAGATTTTTAAATTGAGTTCTAAAAGGCTCCCTTCAGCCTAGTTTATAAATGAAGTTAACAAAAGAAAAGGGCTTTGCCCCCCCACCCAAGTTTCAGTGGATCAGAAAGACTGTATTCACCACGCCTGGAACAGCCCCTGTGGCCTTTCCTTTACTCAAAGATTGTAGGTAATTGTATCAGAATGGCGAGTTATCCACATGAACCTGGTATAACCTCTACCAAAATAAAAGTTAAATCAACTCCAAATCTTTTTAACTGTTTCAATTTGAGATGTGCTAGAAAAACAAAAAAAGTTTTACCAGTACATTTTTCCCATGTGGACAAGGCCTGATTTAACCTTCTCCCTGACAATTTGATGTCATTTTGATGTTTGATGTCAATTTGATGTTGATGAGTTGATTACTCCTTTACAAGCTTATCCTACATAAAAAAAAAATTAAAAAAAAGTTACCTGCAATAGAATTTGACTCCTTTTGAAAATAAAAACGTAATTCCAAATCTGGATTTGCTGATAGTATTGAGTATTTCAGTATAAGTGCTAGCTAAGAATAGATTTTTCTTTCTAGAGAATAAGAGTATTTTGGTTTAGAAGCAAACATTGCAACTCCAAGTGATTAGTGGTTTACTAAGAAACAATTAAAAGGTCTTTACAAAAAAAACAAAAACAAAAGTCACATGATAGTAATGGTCTAAATCACTACTATACAGCCACTACTGCTGTACATTGTTTGGTACTATTACTATAGAATATCATGTAATTTTATAAGGGAAAAATTGGTATTTTGTCACATCCAGTGGAGCTATGGGGTCTACTTTGTCCCTGGGGTAACCTGAAGGTAATGGGAGTTACACCAGATATGAATTTCCTCCAGAAGATTCAATACCAGGTAGCAGGATGGGTGTTTTTTCCTGTAATAGTGATGCAAAAGTGTAGCTTTCTGTTTTGCCCTGTCTTCGCAGGAGTGAAAAACCTGCTCTCCCATGTCTAAATGCATATGGAATAAAATCAATCTCCTTTGGCTGAGATCTTGAGACCCCAAGACTGGTCCTTACCTTTGTCTCCCTTCTGAATCTTGTCACATGCACACGAGCGCTCTTAGCTTTTTCTCATCCCTCTCACAGATACCCAGCCCACCTCCTAGAATAACTTTGGTCAGTAAGGGAAGAGAATATAATAAAAGTACCCTTTCCTCACCCCTTCAAAATACACCTAAAATATTCTTTTCTGGCTATTTTAATGGACACAACAGGAACACCTGAATGTCAACTGTACATCCCAAGAAGCCAGCCACACAAGCCCCCTCCCGCCCATTCTTTGTATGCCAAGGTCAATGAAGGAGTTAAAATGAACTTGATAGCACATTCTGAGTTAGATTTGAAAAGCTTCTTGTTATTAAGGGACTGATTTTAGTGCTGAGGGGGGTGGGGCTGTGGCGGCTCCTCACTGAGCAGCCAGTATAATAGGTTTGGTAACTCATGTTCCATAGCAGGATTCCACAGTCTGCTCTAACTCAGCTCAGCTGTTGTTTTCCAATTTCTTTAGGGCCCACCTGCTGTCTGTACTAATTTAATAGACAGACAAGCAGGGGGTGGGGGTGGGAGGTGGTTAGCCAGAGTAGGGACAATTCCGAAACAAATATTATTAAAGTTAGACTGATGTGTGCAGTATTATATTTAGTGCCTAGAAAAAGCATAAACACATAGCTAATAATCTTAAGGTTTTATAATCTAACAAGCAATTATTAACTGCCTCCAGTAGGTGTCCTTTCCATTAGTATGATCCACACATTTATTGGGAAAATTTGAGCTTCTATATCACCGCCACCAGCCCTCCACTTTCCTAGTAACACATGGTGGTTTGATAATGACAATGGGGAAAACGTTACTCTCACATTAGCACTGCAGATCTCTTATGTGCAATGCAGATCCCTACTGCCTATTCTGCACAGGATCTCCACAAACGTCAGTAATCTGTGAGCAGAATTTGTGAATAATAGCTTCTTACAACTATATGCACTTTTTCACCCCTAGATCCCAAAGACCTTTAAAAAGCTGAGCTGCATTGTGGATAGGGCACTACCCTGAAAGTCCAAAGACCTGGGTGCTAGTCCTAGCTCTGACAATAACTTGCTGTTTAACCTTAGGCAAGTCACTTCATCTCTGTGGCTTGGTTTATCCTCCCACCCTGTGTGTGGAGTGTCCATTTAGAATGCAAGCATTTCAGGGCAGGGACTGTCTTTAACTGTGTGTTTTTGTAGTGCAGCCCTAGCATCATACAGCCCCCATCTCGATTTGAGCATCTGGACACTATTGTAATATAAATTGTTATAATAAATTGTGCCTCAAATCTCTCCACCTGTAAAATGGGGAACAAGGCGGTTAAATGACTTATCTACAATCACACAGTGAATCAGAGGCAGGCCCAGTAATAAAACCCTGTCATGTGCCATATCCATTCAATATAGTCCTCCAGGGTTAGCTACAGCTAGTTAACTTGTATTTGTAGAAGGGCTTCTACACCTTTGTGGGCAGATCTGCTTCACAATCAAACAAACTCTGTCAAATCTGATTTTCATTGTATTTGTTCTTTTAAATCATTGTTTTCCAGAGTTTTTAATACCTTGCTAAGAGCTTGAGAATAAAAACAATTCCCCTCCAATTTTTCCGATTGTCTTTGTCCAGCATTGATTTCCCCATTTTATCTCTTACGGAAAAGAAGCCTGGGAGGGCAAGAATTGTTTATTTTCTTGCTTGTCAAAACCATTAGCCATGGTATCACAACAACATCAGGACAATGCTAGAAGAGAGGTTTGTTAAATAACTTCTCCTGTCCCTTAACTGGCTTACTCCATGAAACAAAACAAATTTCACATGCATTCATAGTGGCCATTTAGCTTTTTAAAAAGTTATTCTGTGATAAAGTGACATGTTTACAAAGAAACAGTATATCATTCACTTGATTCAAACATTTTTAAGGTAGATCAAATCTGAGGTCTAAAATGTGGGAAGCTGTCCCCTTTAATCTATGACATACACCTTTTATAGTGTGTACCACTCACATATGATTAATACCACTGTGTGTTGTGAAACAGTGTACAGCAATATAGGGAATTTGCATAAGGTAACAGCATCTTAAACAATCATAACTATGAGCCAGCTGGGAGGGAAATTCCCTCCTCCACAAACATTTTTAACAAAACTAAGTTTGTTACAATTTCTCTATAAAACATTTTGATTAAAAAACAAAATGTTTCTCAACTTTCAGCAACCAAAAACTGAAACAGGTTAGTTGGATGACAATTTTCAGTAAAACTCAAAACTCTTGGCCAACTGGCCAAAATATTTTGGTCAGTTCCCAACAAAAAGAATGTTTTTAGAAAAATGTTTGGTAGCCAATAACTGATTAATTTAGGGGGGTTGGGGTTTTGTAATTTAATATTTAACTACTTAATCAAAACAGGTATGTTCCACACAAATTTCTGTTTAAAAAAAGCCATTTTCCACACACAAAAAACAACCCACCAATCTCTGAATGAATTTATTGACCAACTCTACCAGCTGATGCTACCAGGGCTTAAGCAGTATGCCCCAATGAGATGAATGGGGAATTCTGATTGAAACCAGAATACATGCGATTGTCATTAACATATTATCTATTATCTGTGTATAGTGCCAGCCACCCATAGGTAGGTGCTTGACAGTCAGAAATGAAGATTATAATCCCTTCACGAGAGTGTCTCAATCTAACTAGACAATGCAAAACGCTGGAAGAGGGATGGGCTGCAAAAGAAGTGCTGTCACTGAACAGTGAAATTCCACAATTTTTGCTTTTTGGGGGGGCGCTTCATGCTGTGTGTATAAGACAAACCTGCTAATTTGTCAGTAATTCATATTTGGTACAGAGGAGAAACAAAGGACTATGGTGTAATTTTACACTATGCCCTTACATGAAAGTATTAGTCATTTCTTGTCCAAATTTATCATCTAGCCCTTATGATTAAATACTTTTTAAAGCCCTTAGAAAAATGACCTGATCCAGAAATAATTAATCTCAAAGTAGTTATAAGGGGAAAAGATAAAATGATGAAATTGCTCAAGGGGTAGAGTTAAGGGTTATCCGAGGAGCCCTAGCTGCATTTTCTGACATTTGAATGTTTAAAGCAGGAGGGATTATATTTAACCTTGCTCCTGCATTCCTAATGGTTGGGTTTTTAATATCTACTCTATCTTGAAAATAAAACACTTTAAAAAGGTCCATTCTCTCAACCTTGAATCCAGCTGAACAAAGCTTTTTGTCTGGGAATTGTCATGATCTAGGGTTAAACTTCATTTTTGATGTAAGCCCATCAACTTCAACTAGTTTCTCCCAGGAATGAGCATGACCCAGGTTATTTTATACATATTTATTTGCCTGTCCAGCCAGCCAGCCACCCACCTTTTGATATAAATGCGCCGGTATTTTCCTTTTACAAACAATGAACCAAATCGAATGAAAAGTTGGGAGGCGAAGGAACAGAGTTTTCAGTCTTACATATACTTACTGCCGAAAGCTGATGAGTTCATTTCTAATGTATGGAAAAAGCCATTTACCTGTCATTTGGACTACTACATTTTCAGATCCTGTTAAACACAGTAATTAGACTGCAAATTGGCACCAAATGACAAATGTAGTGAAATTGCAGAGCTTGGCTTTTTTACAATGCTTTTCTGAAGATTCTCTCTCTTCTTCTTTACCATCAGTTTCCAGGATAATCATGCCTCCCTTTGCTGAAAATGATGACTGTACTTACGTATTGCCCTGTAGAAAGTGAACCTGCATGCCTCAGTGAATTCTATCATCATTTCACCCCCTAATGAGAGAGATTGTTTGCAGGCAGATGAAATTAAATTGTAAGCTCTATTGACTTCAACAACAGGTGCCATTTGTGCAAACCCAAAGGGAACCATTGAATTGTCAAAAAGATTTAACTCTTACTGACACAGTGGTATCAGATAATATCTACTTGGTGCTTGCATCTCACTGAGTTCTAGCACACATAAAAATTCACCATTTATATTCACAGCCATAATGTCCTGGGGGAAATGGCTAGAAAGGGCTGAATTAACTGCAAATGAAATGCCTACATTTACTGATTGCCAGGTTGTAGCTTGTCTATATGGGCTACAGCGAGGCATAGAAAGGGAGGGTAAGCAGAGAAAGCTTAATCGTGACAGCAACAAGAGTGTTAGAAAGAAAGTTTTCAAGTGGCTTATTATGCAATTCATCAGTGGTAAGAAAATGTACATAGTAAATCCTAGTATGAAGAATTCCAATTATTGCTCACTTCCTCCCGAACCCTGAGTTAGAAAATGTGGCCAATATAAAATCTGCATTAGCAATTAAATCAGAATGCTCACCAACAATGTATACTAAAGAAGTCCATACAAAACCCAGCTCTCACCATTTTGGAATGAGCTTGCCACGCTTGTGATGTTAACATCAACAATAATAAATTAATTAGTATTAGCTCAATGGTTGTTTTTAGTGTCAAGGTAAAACATTGCAATTCTTCAAATCAACACTCAGCAGAGAAGAACTCCCCAATTCCTGTAATGAACAAATTAGGAACTGTTGCCTGATGCTCACAGTGTCACTCAGTTTCTTACAATTGTTTTTTCCTTGCCTGGTGTAAAGTCTTCCACTCGTTGATTCTGTCCTTGTCAGATAATGGGCCAGTCACTGCTATCTACCAGGAGAATCCTTTTGGTTTCTGCATATAATTTGATATTTCAGTGATGTGAAGAACAATTAAATACTAAAGCATTACCTAACTTTAAAAGTCTCTTTTGAGATGAAATATATGCAAATTATAATGTCTATTATGGTTATAGTAAAATTCTTTAATTTTGACTTGAAAGCAGAGAGATTAAGAGAGCATGATGTATTTGATGCAGTGAAATAATCAAACCAACTTGGTATCACTTTTTGTGGCAATTTATCTTCTCTGCCTAAAGCAGAAAGATATTCCAGCTACAATAATAGATTTATGTAGTTTCTCCCAAATCTGTTTCTTTCAATTTAAATATTCAAATATGTGAAGTCCTTTAGTGGGTAGTAGCTTCAGGCATGTAACAGATAGGACAATTCTAGGAGATGAAGGTTAGAACAGTCCATTGTTGAATATGGTTACAAGCCAGTGCTCGCTCTCTCCAAACAGGTCCTCAAATTCACTTCATTGTGATATGGAGAAAAAGGGGAGAAATTTATGCCTTGTGATTTCATAAGTGGTATAAAGTCATGACTTCAGAATGCATGTTTAAATAATCAGCTAGAAGGTTCTCTGCATAACAAGCATGTTTCACATTTTCCTAGAACTCTCGTTAAGTATGTATGAGTGCGTATGTTAGGGCCGAGCACTAGGATCCGTGCGGACATTACAGTTAGAGGCATTGTCTGCTGCCTTCTGGAGGCAGAGTAACCATGAAGTCGAGATACTGAATTGCAAGTGAGGTGTGTCATACCTGGTGAGATAATGCCAGTTTTATGCTGGTAAGAAGTAAAATGTGTTAACATCTTTGACATTTAATGATGTCGCTTTCATTTTGAACACGTTGCACAGATATTGAATCCATACATCAAGTACTGTGGAGGTTTCTGTTTTAATAAATAAATAAATAAACAAAAAAACACAGACACTTCTTTTCTTGAGAAGGAATAAAAGGAACCAGGACCCCCACCTAGTATGTGTGCTTCCATTTCATGAGTTTTGCTATTCTGTGTGTGCTTCCCTGTGTCTCGGAAAATCTTATTTCACTCTCCTATTCTTATCTGCCACTTTTCTTATTTTCAGATCAAACTGCACATTACCCTGCCAGGCTGGTTATTCTAAAATAAATGCTACATTCAACATATTACTTCTGTTTATAAATCCAGCTGGAGATTGCTTGGGTTAAATCTTTTTCAGAGGAAGTTGCTGCTATTTCCCTCTTCCTACTCCATCACTCTATTCCCCCAGCCAATAATCAAGGCCAGTGGGAAAATAAAGGAGAAAATGTCTGACATTTGATCAAAATATTGGAGAAAATGGCAGGGAATTTTCTTGTTTTTCCCCGAATCACTGTGGGTTAATATAAAATAGCACAAGTAAGTGCATCAGGGATGGGGGGAGAAGCACCAGTTTAACAAATTAAAAGTTAAGCGTCTCTGTGAGTCTACAACAAGCCCCTTGGGGCATGTCTACACTACAGCTAGGAGTGAGCCTCCCAGCCCAGGCAGAGAAACTTGCGCTAGCAGGGCTTGCGCTACCACTCTGAAAATAACAGTATGGATGTTGTGGTACCAAGGTGGAAGGTCAGGTTGGCCACCCAAGCTCGGACAGCCAGCCAGAGCCTCAGCTGGTGCCTCAATGTCCACATTGCTATTTTTAGCATGAGCCCACTAGAGCAAGTAGCAAGCTTGCTGTCAGCTACAGCTCTGACACACCGTAAGAGTCAGGTCCCATTGCAAAGGTAGATTCTGGGTTATCTTTTCACATACTTTTATGCTGGTGCAACTCCACCAACTTCAGTGAAGTTACACTGGATTTACACCACTGTAGTGAGATGAAAAGCAGGGTTGGTTTCCAGAGGTCAAGCAGGGGCCTTACAATTCCACAGCACCTCACCATCAGGCAGCAGCTTGGAGCCCCACTGAAAAAGAAGGGGTGGGGAGGTGCATGGAAGAGGGTGTACGCATTGTGCACACCCTGCTTGGTAAACATCTGCCCTGCCTCCTGAGAATATTTAGGAGGAACTTTACCTGCTTCTGAAAACTATTTTTTCTGTTATTTATAGGTATAAAATATAAAACTACAGGTGCCCATCCCATTCTCAGTTTATCCTACTAAGATAGGAAACTTATATAGGGCCTCTGTCCCGCATCTTGAGACAGACACCCACTAGCTAATGAAGATAAAATAAGCCCAAACCTCACAACTTGTTGGCCCTTTGCAGCATGTCCAGTGGGATAACCTATCCAGACCAAAGTTCCAATGTTCTCCCAGAGAATGCCATAATGGCAAATTCCTCATCTCTATTGAGGGGATTTCAGTTTGAGAGCCTCTGCAGATCTCAGCTGTATATTGTACATGAAGAGAAGTGACCGCTCTCAGGTAACTCAGTCCTAAACCATTTAGGACTTCATAGAGAGGGGGAGTTTTGGGCAGCTTGACCCCACGTCCTTCCTGATAAAAATTGTGTTGAAGTGGCTGATACGTGCATTTTCAAAGAGCAGGATGTGCCCCAGGAATGTCTATTGGGGCCTCAAGGCTGCAAACTCTGGAAAAACCCTGCACCTGGTTAATCGATAATCAGAAGGAACCTCTTGCTTGACTATTGAATCTGCTTACTTAAGTTTTCTTTAAGGGACATGTCATTCTATTACTAAAGTATAAATAAGAGGGAAAAGTTTGAGGTAGTTGGACTTGTTTTTGGACTCTCCCTCTGGATACATCTTGCAGTCCCCACCGGCAGATGGAAGATTTGGCCACTGGAAGCCTGTCGCTGTGCCACTCGAGAGCCACACTCAGCTCTGGTAATTATCAAGGATTGGGGGTGTTTTACTAACCTTTTGCGGACATGTGTTATTGCTTGAGACTAAGTAAAGTTTAGCTTTAAGTGAAAGCACTCTTGTGTTGCCCTGTTTGTGCCAGCCATCTATCAGTCGGACGGCCGTTTCTCCCCGGATTTATTTCCTGACACCACCTTGCACAGAGTAAAAGTTACCAAGAGCTTTGGGTTGAAAGAACCTCGGGTAACAACAAAAGACTTCACAATGGATTTTCTGTTGCAAATAAGTAAAAAGGAGAAGCTTTGCAAATAGATGTTTGTTCTACAGCTCGAACACCCTGTGCAGTGGGCCAGATAGAAATGTGTTAAACCCAGGGATCTTCCCACCAGGACAGGTGCAGAAGCTTTAAGATGGAGAAGGTATCTGCTTTGTTATACATAAATGTATCCAAACTATTGTTTTACTCTAAACCCATGAACTGTTTTTATTTCTGTGTAAACCTGTGGGCTACAGAGGTTTTTTGGTTTGTTTTTGGCTTTGAAAAAAAAATGTAAGCACAGATTTGTGCATGAAGATACAATGACTGTGCACAAAAAAAAGGGTTGTTTACATCTAACTAGCCAATTATTGTGCAAACACAATTTGCAACCATGGTGTGCAATTCTGTGCCCACGTTTAGGAAAATCATGTCCTGTGTGGCCCAATTCTTTTACTAAATGCCTTAAAATCCCTTGTTAAGAACATGAGCCTGTTCCATATCTCAAAGTTATCATTCTTCCATGGCTGTGGCTATTTTGCAAAACAAAAGGAAGCCTAGCTGAATTCAGTCTCTAGTGACCACCTTTTTGAATACAGGGGCTCAAGTGTCTGCAGTCATTGGTTCAATCAAAGAAATCATTGGCAGGCGTGTGTGCAATGGTTGTTAATTCCTCCTGTGGGCTCCCATCTCAGATATTGGTTTCAGTAAAGTTATAGTTGCATATTCTTAACATGTTTGCTACTGCACGTGTGTGCGCACACACACACCCCGTAATCTCCACTGCCTCCCACCTTGTGGAGGCCTTTAAGCCTTTTGTGGAGTAGGATATAGTCAACACAAGGCAAGTTGTACTTTAGCGTGTGCTAAACAGATTGAGTAGCCTAACCAACTTAAGTACACACTAAAGTACAAATTCCCTCGTGTTGACTAAAGTCCTAGGTGTTTGTTAGGTCAAGCTAGCTCACATGAGATATCACACCGTTAAATCCTAGTCAAGACTGGGCCTTACAGAGATTGAAGGGTCCAGAATAGCTCTGCAAAGGGCATCCCTGAGATTGAATCTCAAACTGCAAAAAAGTGTCTCGGATGGTTCTGCACCCCAGGGCACTGAATTAGGCCACACAGTTGGAAATTTTAGCTGGGCAATGGAGAGCCTTCTTAAAGATATCTTGCAAATTATCTATATTATATTTGGCTTGAGCCATTGTTGACTGTTTTTGACATATAAAGAAGATTTAAAGGTTTTCTGTTTGTTTTTAATACAAAGGGGACTTCTGTTTTGATTTTTTTAATTTATAGAAATTTAGGTCCTGTCTTAGCCTGGTAGACCCTATGGTAACTGGAGAACTAGTGAAATATTGTCATCACCTACACCAAGAGACTGAAACATGAGCAACTGAGAGTTTCAAGTCAAACTGTTGAAAATTAGATTTGCTTGTTGGTGTATGAAAAACATAACGGATCAGTTTGATGCTCTATGATTTGTTGTTAATTGAAGGTTGGTAAGAAAACAATTCCATTTCAAGGCTCCGAAGAGTTCTACTAAACAAATAAATACAAACAGCAAGTTTTGTTTTAAACTTTTATGAAGTTTGAGAAAGACTGATTTTCCTTTGTGTACAGATGCAACTGAAAAAAAAACCCACTGTCCTTTCAAATAGTTTTTAAAGACACTAGTAAAGCAGTATGAAATGCTTCTATTACTTAAAGGAAAACTACTCATTTTCCTCAGCACAGGTCTTGCCACATATAAACTGTGAAATGTATTTTGGTATTAAGGGTCAGATTATGGTCTAATGCACAAATCTAACTGACTTCAGTGTGATCTGACATGAATACTGGAGGCCAGAATTAGATCTATAGAATTTAATAGCTATTTCTTACATTATTTCTCATCTTATTGCTGTGCTGCTGGTGCCCTCTGTATATCATTTGCAACACTCAGAGCATGAGATCCCCTGTGTAACAGGCTATCCACAGGTTTCCATACTACGGTAATTCTTGTTTACTTGTGAGCGGTCTGCTAGGAGTAGGGCGCTTGGGTAGCTGGACTGCCTCACGAGCAGAGCAGAGACCAAACTGATAGGGACTGACTTGTGGCTCGCAATTTTCTTCTTGCTCCAGGGGGAGGAAAGTGATGCCAACCTTTACCCGGTGCAGCTGACTTACCCCTCCCTGCTGACTCTGCCTTGCGGGCTTGTGTGTTGCAGAGGAGGAGACGGGGATCAGAGCATGGGCTCCCCCCACTGCCCAGTCACTTGCACAAGAGTGGAAGTAGATGACCTCCCCTCCACATTACGACCTGTTGCGCTGGTAGCCTGTGCAGAGAAGTAAGGGGGCACATTACTCCCCTGCCCAGGTATGCAGACCACATGGGAGCTCTGTGGGGACAGTTCTCAAAAGGCAGTAAGAGCTGTTAGGAGGCCAGCCCCAATGAAAGTCAATGGGAGCTGGTGTCTGGCTCCCACAGATGCCTTTGAAAATCTTCCTCTATGTATATTTTTTAAAACATTTTGCATAATCGGTATTAAAAGGACCACTCCCTGCTCCTAGCTGTCTAAAAATAGGATTTTATTTTTTAAAATTCTTTATTATAAAATTCCCTTAGAAAGGTGCAAATGTTATTTCCCTGCTAAACTGCCATGTTTTTCTCCAATTGTCGGTGGAACCAAAATGAATACATTAGTCTAAAATTCAGTCATTAGATTTGGAATTTTACATTAATTGTGCACTAGCATCATTGATGGTAGTTTGCTGGTATCAGTGTCTTCACAACAGTACCAGGAATATAGTTAATTGTTCTGCCTCTCCAACCTCTAACAATAGGGCACAAGACCTTGTAGGTCCTACAAAAACCATGGTTCTTCTTGGTTTTATTTCTTTAAAATTAGTTGGGAGTGATAAATACCCACTATACCCAGATATTTTGAATCTGAAGGATTTTACAACCAGATAGAACAGATGTAAATCTAAATATAGCATTTGAGGGTAATAATCTCTTCACATTGTGTACAAGTAACGCTTATTACCATTAACGAGTATTATGCATACACATCAAGAGAGAATATACCCTTGGAAGATATGCTGTAATTGCTTAAAAGAATAAAAATTTAATTAAATGCTTGGAGATATTGTGGATGATCAATGTTAAATCCCAGTAAAATATAATCACTAAGTGATCTGATGTAATAAGATCAATTATTGATAGTACACAGACAACAGTGCAAGTATGAGAAAACCAAACTGAGGACAAACTCAGAAGTGCCTCAGCCTCAGTACATGTTGACAGAGATGTGGCTGTCAGGAAGGAGGCAGAATATTCTACAGGAATATTTAAGCCCCAGCAATTCTGAATGGCTACTGACCAGAACAACTTTTGGGCCATTCAGATTCAAACCATTAACCTAAAATGCAGTCCAGTTTACATCTATTGCCAGTTCCTTAAATCAACCACTTACGATAGTTAATGAGTTGTAGACATACAAGTTTGCAATAAATCTTGTGTAAAATTTTATTTGCGGGTGGGGGAATAATACAATTGCTAAATCACTTGCTCTCTTTAGGGTACATGTGACGTGTTTAATTGAAGATGATTCAGTCACAGGTTTTCATTTGATTTAGAACGTGGAGAAATTCATCACAGCCTCACACCTCCCTTCTGGTGACACTACGCAGGTTAATGACTATATAAAAAAGAAAAAGCCTGGAGGAGCGGATATAACAACTGAAATCTTCATCTTAGTCAGGCCAAGTTCCAGCGAATCAAAGAACCTCAACATTTTGATCCTTACTGAAATCCTTTTAGCTAGAGATGGACCATGAAGGTAGTGCTCAAATGTGGATCTGGATTAGTTTATGCTAGGGCTAGGGTGCAAGGTTTCCATGGCTCATGTCCAGATTAGACAGCTCCAAAATATCAAACTGCTCTTGGGAGATTTTTTGCCCACCCAGAAATCTCATGAATTCAGCTGTTCTTGTTAGATTTCATCTGTATTCCAACATGAACTAGGAAAAGTCCTCTTGTGGCTTTAGAGCCAGCCCAGAACCTGAACCACAGGAATGAGTTGGAATTCACAGACTTATATCCAAACACTCACCTCCCTCTTGAAATTCACAAGTGAACCTCAGATCCAAGGTTCAAGTTAGAGTCTCACTCTGATTTTAGCATCAGCATCTAGAATTAAATGGGGGAGAAAAGAGGGATGAGTTTGAGTACTATTATGTACAGACCACAATCTTACTTAGTGGAAGAGAAATGCCCTATACAGAATATTTCAACAGACACTAGAAGATTGACTTACTGATCTGTAAAATAAATTGTTAGAGAACTGCAAATAATTTTGAAAGAGGTTAGTTTTATGTAAGCGTAACCCTTCTGCCTGTCAGAGTTGGCAGCAAGGGCTGGGTTCAGTATCTAGGGGTTCCGTTCCAATAAGGAATGCAAAACCGGCTCGAGCCCCCATCCAGTGACCTGGGACAATATATACCACCCCCCATCAGCGTTTCTAAGAGGCAATACTTCTCCTCTCGCAAACACAGAGTCTGTGTGTAGCAAAAGCCTTTTAATAACAGAGAGAAACAATGTGGTGGTATTTCCCCAACATAATGCCAATAGGATTCATAACACAAACCACCCCAAGCAAGTCTCTGGGGCTGCACTGACCAGGGACAGAGTTCAAAAATTTATCTGCAGAGTTTTACCTCCCACCCTGGGTGGAAATGGGGGGGGTGAGGGAGGGGAGTTAAGAGGCACCTTATGTGGTCCAAAGCCAACTGCCCCGCCTCTCCGTGGGGCTTCGCTCTGCCAGCTGTCCCGTGAGCCACTCCAGCCATCCTGCAAACTGCTCCGCTCTGCCAGCCATCCCACAATATATATCTTCAGATCCTCGCACTGCTTAACGCAGCGCTCAGTGACTTTAGCTCTTTAGTGATTTCAGCTTGTAGTAGGGGAACCTCAGTGCTGACCCACTGTTGGCCCAAAGTGAATTCAGCTCAGCAGCCGGTAACTAGACTCCTAATAGAATCAAAATTAGCTCTGATATTCCAGTAGAGAGAGAGAAGACAGTGTAATTGGTGTTTTAGGCCCATACCACCAGGTACTAATACCTATCCCCAGTCTCTCAATGCACTGGGTTTTGGAACCCATGACCCTTGCCTAGCAAGTGCTGCTTAGTTGATGGCAAGTCCCTCCATCATAACAAAAGGCCAAGTACAGTTCCACTGTCCTTGATTCACATAATCAGGATAACAGTTTATTCTTCCTGCCTCAATAACAGAGAAACTGGGGCTCATACAGCAGCCAAAGTGACCATCTAGGCGGGGTGGGTGTGCCTATGCAAATGAGATGAGCCCCTGAAGTTCTTTTCCACAACCCACCACCAGATGTCAGGGTAAAGCTCATCCTGACTCTGCTTACATAAGATGGATGTACACTTAACCAGGGTGAAGAGAATAGGAAACCCAGAGGAATGAACTAATGGATGAATGTCCTGTAGTCCTACCTCAGTTATCTGAACCACATTAACAGGAACCAGAGCTGTGTTGGAAATTGTAGGATAGGTGCAGCAATTGGCCAGTCAACTCTTGGATCTCAGAGGGCAGATCCATAGCTAGTGTACACAGACATAGCTCCATTAAAGATCTGCCCAGGAAGTTTAGTATGACTAACAATCAAAGATAACCATCTAGGATTGTTAATATGGACATCCTACACCATTGTAGCTTGCTCTGAGGGAATGCCCGTCCAGTCTGGTTTCTAGATAAACGAAGCACAGGAATATCCTGCTTTTTTAACTTTTTTTAGCTCAGTCTCTTTTTAGGGTTATGGAAGGTTTCTTGGGAAGGCGGTTAGAATCAACTGGAAGAAATCAGGTGTAATGCCATTGTCTTGATTTTGTACACAAGCTTTAGTTTAATAGTGCTGTTTTGGGGCGGGGAAGGGAGGGCAAAAGGAGACATTGAAATATTTCGCAAATATGGTTAACTACTGCCACTATTTCCAGTAGCTCAAGTAACTTCCTCTCAGTAAAATTCAGGCTGACACAGAAAGATAAACTTGCTTCTTTCCTCATTATGTGAGAGGATTATCACAACAATGAACATCATGCCAAACTGAACTATTTGCTTAGCATGCTACCCGTGAATATTTCTGAGTAGCTACTCAAAAGAATTGACAGACAATTAATGGAATTCCTCCAAGATGCGAGGGGGCGGGGGGAGAAGGGAAGAGGAGGGACAAGATGACTTTTGTTAAATAAGCTACAATGTTTTAGGGGATTTACTCTCCCAAAAACTCATGCACACCCCGCCCCTCTCCCACATTGAGTGAGTCATACAATGACACAGTACTAGCTGAACATCAATGATGTAGCTTTATCAGCACCAAACATTCAAAACTCAGTTTTGGAACACCTCCTAACCTCATGTCCATGCAGAAAAGATACCACCAATCCTCTTTCATAGGATTGCCAAAGTCTGTAGACACAAGCTGCAGGAACAGTGAAAATAAATACATCCTGGCGCCAGGAAGCTGCTTTTGATAAATCCTCTTCTGCATATTGGTAAATTTCCCTCATTTCTAGCACGATTGGCAAGCATGTGTGTTAACTCTCTTGCTGATATACTGATAAATGGTGAGGGTTAAATCGTTCCAGTAGGAATTTCACTTACCACAGATTTAATTTTGAACGTTTCTCCAAACAAAGAAATGCTACTTAGCAGATTTTGGAAAAAACACACAAATCCCTCTTCCTTTCTTCCTGGATGGACAATACTTTGTGACTCTGCCTGGGTTATGTTTGATCATAACAAGCTAGATCCAAAGGCCAGTGAAGTCAATGGAAAGACTCCCATTGACATCAGTGAATTGTGGACCAGGCCCATAGTCTAGAATTGTTCCACGGGCCATTGGATCAGGGTAATTCAATACTAACGCTTAACCGGATTTCTTGAAGTTCCAGAGCCAAGATGTTAGAAGTTTATGGGAAACAAAGCCACACTCCCACATATGTTTTTGGATTCTCACATAAAAACCCCTTTGTAATGCAATAGTGAGATGAATTACTATGCTGCTTGGAATTGTTACAGGAATTAATTCACTGGCACTCCTTTTAAGTAACACTGCTTCTCTATACACTGTGAGCTGTTGGGGAGAGGGATAGTTTTTCTTAAGGGCCATATTGCCTGCCAGAATGATAATACTGATGAATTGGAAAAGCAGGTCGATCCCATGTGTGGAAGCCTAGATAAATGCTTTAGAACTTGTGAAATGTACAAAGCATCTGCTGGAATTCAGGGACAAGATGGATTGCTACAGACTACACTGGGGTTCATTCCAGGATCTTTGTTGTCAGCGTTTAACTCAATGGCAGCCCATGCTACCATACATCACGCCAGCCATGCAGAAATGAGCATTCCCTTCCTTTTCTCTTTTTAATTTTTTTTTGTTTTCATCATAGTACAAAATTATATAGTAATAATAATGCAAAATTTGCTTTTTTGTATAATTTCAATGGGTAATATTGAGGTTTATTTTTAAGCTTTTTCAATATAAATTTCCAGTTGAACAAAGAGTTTTAAGCATTTTTATTTTTAATTAAAGTTTTCACAGTTGCACTTATAACAGCGAACAGTGGCCACTGGGAGCTGTGGGCGGCTGTGCCTATGAACAGTCAATGTAAACAAACCGTCTCGCGGCCCGCCAGCAGATTACCCTGACGGGCCGCAGGTTGCCCACCACTGCACTAGGGGCATTGTGTGGCAATAGTCATTGCCTCTGTACAGCCTGCAGCTTCTTTTCACAAGCCAGTACTTTCTCCTCAACTCTATACCTTGGCAGCAGACCTGTCTACAAAGGCAGTGATACCCTGAGAAAAAAAACATGCTGCTCCTACTTGCCTACATTAATGCTCGGAGGCTGTACCCCACCTCCTTCCCAGCCTGCCTTCTGCAGATAGAGCAGCTTTGCCAAAGTTATCAATTTTGGCTAGTTTTGGGTTACACATCACTCATGGTATCTGACAATAGAAGTTGGTCAAGGGACATCTATTTAGAACATATCACCGGACATCGGCAATACCAGGGGAAAGTGATCTAGAGTGCCATTGGGAAGCAACGTTGGGAAAGTAACTGAAATACGTCTCTGAGGGATTGCATTTCCTGAGGGACAACCTGCACTCATTACTATATTTGCATTCCATAAGCTACTTTCAGTATAACTTTTTATGAGTGATGTATCTGACTATTTGGATGCTAATATTTAAACTGTATCATTAAATTCATTAACCTTAATTTGGGATATTGCAGATTATGTATTTATGACCTTTTAACCAAACTTTGTACTTTTGGATAATTTAAGCATTATACCCAGCTGTATAGAAACTCTTTAACCTGTGTATTAGATAATTTTAACATTAGCTTTAATTAAATTGGAATGCAGGGTCAATGAAATGTTATACTTATTGGAAGAGTAAAGGGCCACAGACTGTCCTTAGCATGTCCTATTTGAGGGGGGGTCAGCCTAAACTCAACCTCACTTGCTAAGCAGAGGGTGGGGGTGCCAAATCCCACCGAAGATGAGAGGTGCAGACAGGTGTTTGTACCAGATGGTGTGATCTCTGCCTAAGGAGTCCTAGGCGCCATTTGACCCTTCCTCTCTCCTGTGTTTGAGGGTAGCTGATTGGAACGTCCTAGTAATTACTGAACAGAAACAAGACCTGAAGTGACTGATGAGCAGGTCTAGGAGCTAAGCCTTAGACTTGGTAGTAGGACAGCGCCGCAATGAAAGACAACAGAGAGGCAGCAGCCCAGGGGTTCCCTGCTACCCAGTGAAATCACGAAGAGCTGAGCTAAGCGGGGGGAAGTTCAGAAAGCTCTATTGCAGAAGTGGCAGGGAGCAGCAGCCAGCAGCAGAGATGAGAGGCAGCAGCGATAACCATAGCAACAGTGAGCCAGGTGCAGAGGCAGCAGCAAAAGTCTCTACACTCTGCTCAGGGGTGGGAGGTGGACCCATGTGAATTTACCTGTGAACACTGGGTCTTTGCTGACTAAAGACAACCAAGAGTGGGGTGCAGCAGAGGGCAAGAGGAGTGACATGTTAAAGGGACGTTTGTTCAGATTTTCACACCACAAAGTGGGAAACTTAGGCAAAGTACACAGCCCAGTGTAGAGTGGGTTCGGTGTTTGCTTTTGGTTACATACATTTGAATGTGGTCATGGTGTTGTCCCAAATTAATGCCGAGTTCCCTTTCCAATAAAAGTTTATTATATGTAGACTCATATGTATATGCAATTGAGGACGTGTTGCCTCTTAGAGGCACCCGGGGTGGTGTTTAGTTTTCCCAGATTATTGGGTAGGGCCACTAGCTGGGTCTGTGTTGTTTTGTTAAGAGGAACTCCTAGATATTGAATGCAGTCTTTGTTACTGCCAACTCCACCTGGCAGAAGGGTTACAGTTCCTCCTGGGTCTTTTACTTATGCTCTTTAAGGACTTAGAAGGAGGCGGCAAATACAGCAAAACAAATCTCATTGCTTTACCTACTCCTTATTCTGTTCTGTCCATTGATGTCTCTCCAGTGACTCCCTGCCAAGTTCCTCCGTGACTCCAGTACAGCTCAGGTGCTTCAGAGAGCCAACTTCCTCAAAAATTGAATTGAAAAAACCCAAACAAACTGCTAACGTAAAGCCTCAGGTCTAATGTATCCCTCCATGGAGCCAGCAAGGAGGGTTAATGAAGTGTTTTCTCTGTCTGTGCAACAAGGGAAGGAAACTCCCTCATAACTCACTGGCTGCCAACAAACACAAGGTCAAAACACCAAGGGCTAGATACACGATAAACAGTTGGGTAAGTAACTGCCATTATCTTTACTTGGGTGGGGTTAGAAGAGAGATTAAAGAATAAAAGGGAGAGATGCATAGTATATGAAAATGGAAACAGAAGGGGAGAGGGGACAGGAGACCCACAGCACAGTTAATAAGTACCCCCCCCCCATTCTGTTTTTATTTTCTCTCTGCCTGTTTCTCTGATTTCCCCCCTCCTTCACCAGAAGGCTGAAATGATTACATGCAGATAAGACAACACTTCAAACTCCAGCAAAAGATGTGCATGACTACTTGCATTCAGCTTCAAATTTGCTTTCAGATCCAGAGCCACCTATGTTCATATGATTTCAGTCAGGCTGACTGCCCTCAGATAGGGGAGAAAAGAAGAATTGTAGAAATCTTCCCAGCTGGCAGGGAATGAAAGGACAGTGAGAAAGCCAAATAATACAAAACACATAGGTCCAAAGTTGGGCCCTTGTCTACACTACAAACTTAGGTTAGTATAAGTATGTTGCCAGGAGCATGAAAACCCCACATCCCTGAGCGACGCAGTTCTAGCTCAGTCTGCACCAGAATCTCGGTCAGTATGTCGACAAAACGACTTATCCAGTCAACCTAGCTATGGCCTCTCAGGGCAGTGGAGTATCTACACTGACCAGAGAATCTCTCCCATCAGCATAGGTAGTGTCTTCACTAAGCACTACAGTGGCACTGTAAGTGTATACAAGCCCTCAGCGGTTCTTAGGATTTATTCTTTACGGTCAGATCTTACTCCCCCCACCAGTGCTCCCCTACCCCCTGCATTTGTTGAGGTACTAAGTGTTTCAGACCATCACACCTCCTGTGCATAGTGTCGTGGGATACCCAGCACCATACCATTACAGTCTCAGCTTATCTCATACTACAGGCCAATTCCCTCCATTCATTTAGGCTGTATATAGACATTCTTTATTATTCTAGCTCACTCACTTAACCAGAATGCACATTTGCTACTGCAGAGGAGCCAACTTCAGAAAGCAGCATTAAGGAATAGTGCCAATGTCCTCCCTGACCCCAGTGGCTAACTATCTTCTGCACAGCGGGGGAGACAGAAGGAAGTGTCTGAGAGATTCAGCTGTAGGAAAATGAAGTCAACCACAATTACCATTGCATCCATTTTCTAACCTATTTAAATGGGATTGTAATTGCATAAAATTACTAATTTTGTTCATTAGAGTTCAATTAAATTCATCTGAATTCAGGATAATGGCATTGTTGTAGTACAGCCATATTAAAGATGAAACACTCTCTGCTGACTGTTTTCCTTTGAGGAAATAAAGTTTTGCTTCTAATGAGCCAAGAAGCAAGGCATCTTTTACAACAGAGCAATGAAGATTGCAGATTTAGGAACAGCAGGCTTATTTTTATTATAACAAACAGCCATTTCCTTGGTTACCAAAATAACTAGACTTGATCATGGATCCTTTGTATTTTAGGGGGGGGGGGGAAACCAGACAGTTAATAGCTTCTTAATCATATTACAGTGAGGTCTTTGATAGGCAACAGGAGGTGGCCTAGAAGTCTCGCTCCAGGGCATTCTGTGTTCCAGGCAGATATTTAATTTCCAGCTCAATTGGGCTGTCCTTAGGGAGCAGAACCTTCTCATTTCAGGAAGTGAATTAAATTCCCAATTGAGCTGGAAATTAAATATCTGCCTGAAACACAGAATGCCCTTGGGCAAGGCTTCTAGGCCACCTCCTGTTTCTATACACGCAGCCTGTTTACGGTCCTCATGTTTTCTAGTCAAGGGCCTCTTCCCAAGGCACACATTATGGGACAATCCAACAGAACCAAATGGGAGGGGTGGCGGGGGGAAGAAGAGAAGAGAAAACAGTTGTATAGAAAGGGCTGTAAAACATTGACTTTTAATGGAGAATAATTGCCATTCTAAACAAACACTTTTACCATCCAATTTGATAGGGAATTATACCCCTTCTTTAGAGTTCTATGGGTTTATTTAACATTGCTATAGAAAGATCATTCTCTGTTAAAATTCTACAGAACTTTTACTTTGGCAACCAGGTGGTATGGATTCCACCTAGAATGAGTAGAAATCTAGGCTGTATAGACATTCTTTATTATTCAATATCACAATGTACATCAGTTTTAAATTTTGCCCTTAGTTTTTCTGTTATATTTTCTATATAAAGAAAACAATTTAAATCTAGGACATTTTATATTAAACAAGAGAACAAAATCCTCCATGAGAGAGTACAGTGTGACTCTCCTTTGTAAGAAGTTAAATCTAAACTGAACACAAATAGCTGTTGCCTTCAGGAGTCTCCTACAAGGGGCAACACACACATAAATCATAACAATCACTACATCTTGCACAGGAGACACTGGGACAGAATTAGTCAATTCTATAGAGTTGTAATCAGAAACTGTTGCAGAAACCTGTGTTAGTTTCCTCTTATGTTTTACATTGCCCCAATCCAAGGTAGGAGATACCTGTATCTATTGGTACTGCCTCTAATTAAACATTAGCGGGTTTCATGCTTCTTTGATGCCTGAAGGACATAAATCCACACTGTGTAGAGGTCAAGCACAGGAGTTTATTATGTACAGCACTGACGGAATGTCACCTTGCTTATTAGGCTCAGAGACACTGTCAATCAATTGATTACAATGGAATATATGGATTTTCCATGGGCGGGGAAAGTGACGGGGTAGGCAGTCCCACTTCCCTGCCACAGTAGCCCATGGACAAAGGTTACATAATGTCTCCGCCCATGGTGTCAAGTTAACATTTAAATATATTACTATAAAATATATATGTTGAATTCTAATTTGGGGTCCATAGGCATGAAGTAGCTCCTTTGATTGTCCAACAGATCCATATCTAGGGGTAAAAGCAAAGAAACAGTGAAAGTATATGGCAATAAAGATGGTCTTTCAAATTGTTCATTTATGTTTTAAGGCAGGCATTGGTCCCTGGGAAAGGGAGGAGGCCATATATTATACTGACATGCTTGAACCTTTCATAAACTTAAGGCTGGATGTGTGGGAAGAACATCTCCCTACAGAAGAAACTAACAACAGAAACAGGGCTTCTTGGTTCTATTTGCAACTTTGAATAAGACACAATTATTGACCCCAACATCTGGCGTTTTGCTGGCCAGGCATATCTTAGCCAAAGCAATGCTATCTTTGGTTATTCTGCTTTCTCTTAGCTAATCACTATTTGCTAGGCCTCTGACCTCTTGACCAAACTCCGGACTTTGGGCCTGTACGCAAAGCCATACACCAGGTTATTACATCAGCAATGGATTTTAACCCTTCAATGACAAATAAACACAGTTTTTCCTAAGGGAGGCCAGGATCAGGAGAGTGGGAATGGAACACACATATTGTACCTCTAAGTCATTTGTTCAAAACCAGCACAGGAACTGAGCCCCCTAATTGGTGGCTAGAGCTGCACATTTAAAAACCAAGTTAAAACGGCTTCAAAACAGAACCAAAAAAAAAAAATGGCGTATGACATGATTTGAGCCAGTCAGTGTGGTCACCCCATCTGCCCAAGTCAGCCAAACCACATACTGCTGGTTGCAGTAGCAGAATGAGAGACATATTTGGATACATTGTTACACAAAGACCCCTGGCCAATGAAGACAGCCAATAGGTAACAAAATCTTTGGTGTCTGACAATTTGGTAACCTATATAAAAAGAATTCAGTCAATTCCCAGTGGGCAAGCAGCCACATTATAGAAATCACTTCAATTAGTACTTCAGACTAAAGGCAAGTATAGCATCAGTTTAAATATTGGATAGTTCCATGATAGAGGATGTACCATATACATATTTGAGTATATGGTCACTTCTCTCATGCCAAGAAATAGCAGAGTCAGTTTTAAGGTCCCCCCTGCATGTGAGTCAGTACCACATCACCTCTCTCTCTCTCTTTTTCACCAGTACCCCAAGTGGGAGGTATTTCATTCTGCTGCTTGGTGGAGCCCTAGTTCTCTCTGCTCACCAGTAGCCTAAACACCCTAAGTAGGACTTACCACATCTCTCTCCACAGTAGCAAACATTAGGACAATTCAAAGACTCCCCTGCAGTGCCAATGAATTTTTCTTCTGGGACTCCCAAGTGACCCTTGTTCTAGCAGTCCTAACTCAGCCTTCAAGGGTGCCTAGCTTAAAAGCTGCACACTAATTGTGCCCTCCTGCTGGAGGCTTTATTAATGCCACAGCCAGAAAGCTGCTCATTACAGTTCAGCTGAGGTTGGTTTCTAAGCTGGAGCTCATTTTCTAACCATAGCTCCAAGCTGCTTTTAAATGCTCCCTGTAATTGATTTGAATTTCTAACTTAGGGTGGGCGGGAGGTTCAGTTTATACACAGATGGCTGTTGGTTTTTATTGGACGGAGGTCATCACTGTTCTGGGAGTAGTGAAGGAAGATGGAATCCAGTGGGCTGATTCTCAATTGACTTGAGCATTGCACAGTAATTTGCAGCTGGATAGCATGAGTGTAAAAAGACTGCCCAATCAGAATGGCTGTATGGCACATCCATTTCACACAAGTGTAAATGAGCACACACAGTGCAAAGCAGTGGAGAATCAGGCCTAATGTCTTTTCTATCTTTAAATTCTCTGATACAGTAATCCCTGTTGGAAGCTTCAGCAGAGAAACCAAGGACTGACTAGGACTAGAGAGTGATGTAACCCCTCACCTGGAGTACAGGGAGGTTTGTCCTAGCAGTGCTGATGCTGGGGAATAGCTGCAGGGCTTTGGTCTCTAGGGCTCATCAACCAGCTGCATTGAAAGGCACTAATTCACTCAAGTATTTATTTTAATTATGTTTACTGAATTGTCACACAATCGTGCAGCTAAATCTATTATCTTTATAATAACATTATGAACTGTTATCACTACTTTTCATTTTAACTGTGCTCCTGGAATGTTTTCTGACAGTTCAGAAGCTGGGTGTAGGAAATGAGCAGTTGACACAAACAAGGGAGAGGATTGTGTTTGTAATGGCAATGGGGTTTGAGGAGGAAGGCAGGACAAGTAGCGGTGGCAACTCAAAGAGGGCAGGAGCAGCAGTGTAGTAGAGGAAAGGGAAAATAAGGAGCATAAGGGAGAGATATAGGGCAGAGGAAAACTGCAACCTTTTCGCTACAGAATGGGACCAACACACCACTAAAGCAAGTGCATAATACATTAGGTTGTCTGTGCTTGAAATAAAGTCAGTGTTAAATATGAATAAAAGAGACAAGCAGCAGCAAAAGAGATGTTAATTTCCCTATTTCACTTAGATCCAACTTTTGACAACCTGTATTCACTTTGCTGCAGAACTGAGAGGCTTTGACAAGTCCAGCAGCTCCAAGTAAAACACAGCCAATCTACATTTTCAACCTCTTGATGCCCTTTTATGTGCTACATATCTTCCCATTGCTGCAAGGCCACGTAGTCGGCTGGTATCTTATCCCACTCATAGTCGCACCTTTCACCTTTCCATTTTTACTGTTGCTAGCACTCTCTGGAGCAGAAGCAGGGGAAATGTTCTATTAACTAGGTGCATTACGTTCTACATTCCCTTTTAGTTTCATCATTTCCACAGCAGCCAGATTCTTCTTAGAGAAAAGATACGGTACCTAGTCAACTGAGTTAGATTTTTGAGCATAAAAAATTAAGAACACAGGACCTGAGTGGAGGATGTGCGTGTTGTTACCGAAAATGCTTGATTAAAAGTTCAGCAGCAGACTGACCGGGCAAACATTTTTAGCATAATTTACTGTATTTTGCACTTAAAATATTGGCAAAGATTAGAAATTATGGTTACATTACTGTCCGCTTTCCAGGAACAGTGAGCATTTGAGTCTAAATGTAACCCATTGTCCTTAACAAAAGAGCTGACAGCAGAATACTTCTTACAGATTTACACTCGTTCTTCCTGGTGAAATTGATATGGGAGTTCAAGCTCCAAATACGGGGCCATTAATAAGATGGCAGTTGGATGCTCCAGCCACTATCTATACCCATACACACATTTTACACCCCCAAAGTACTGAGCTGAGTACCCAAATTCAGGATTTGGACCTCCTTCTCAGCCTCCCCTATTTGAATGCCAGGCCCACAGATGAATGGGTGAGGCCTGGCTGGGTACGACTCAGTCTAATGTTGCTAAGCTAGGGGAACCATCTGGAAAATTGTGTGGGAATTATATCAGCATCCTTCAGGGAGGGCCCATGAGTGTTGTTTGTAGTGGGGGGGGGGCTTGCCTGTTCCGGCCGGATGCCCAGCTAGTGGCAGCTAAGAACTTTGTGCCCCTTTCCCTGGATGAAGCTGTGCATCCTCTTTCAGAGGCTGACCTTGTCATCCCAGGAGTAGGTTGGTGTGATGCATTCTCCAAGGGGCTTCGCCTTGAGCCCACCTGGAATTTGAAAGGAGTCCACAGGGCTGCAGCCTCTTCAGTCCATGGCTCTGGGACCAGAACAGGTGGTGAGTTCCCAAGTGCAATTCAAGGTGCTGGTTTTACCCTGCAAAGCCTTATTGGTTTGTGAAGTTGCTGCCTCTGTCACAATGCCAACCTGCTGCAGCTAGAGTGCTGGAGCTTCCTGGATGTAAACAGGAGTGAGCTGCCAGCAGATCAGGCCTTGGCTTTGGAATTTGCTTTCTCCCCTTGGCCTATAGCGCTCGGATTTGTTACCCTTCCAGGCACACCACAAAGCTTATCTTTTCTCTCCAGCATTTCAGGGCAGGCAGGTGGCTCTTTAGCTTTTAACAGAATCTTGGGGTTCTGCATCAGGCAGGGTGTGTGCCATGAGGATTTGGGGGAATCGGATTGCTGGAAGTAGGTCTGGCACAGTCATTGCTTTGTTATTGTTATTTTGCTGTTTTGCATGGTGGAGGCGGGTTTGTTTTGTAAACCACACCCACAGCTATTTGGAGGAGGTCACTTTTTGGTGTGTTCATAAATCTAAGTAGATCAAAAAATAGAGACTTGCACCGTACTGAAATCAATACAGATAGGCTGTGTCCATTGCCATAGTAAGATGGTGCGACCAGCTTTGGTTGCTAGCACCAGGGCCGGCTCTAGGGTCTTTGCTGCCCCAAACGGAATGCCGCCAAAGCAAAAAAAAAGGGGGGAGGGGTGGGCGGAGTGCCGCCCCTTGAAAAGTGCCACCCCAAGCATGTGCTTGGTTTGCTGGTGCCTAGAGCCGGCCCTGGCTAGCACCCTGATCCCCTGCCTGCTCTGTAACCGGCATTTGCCACCTGTTTACATGGTGCTACTCTCCCCTACTGTCCCTCTGCAAATGAAACTTTCTCCCATAAGCCTCTGAGGCAGCTACAGCATGGGACGGATGAGGGGAGGGAGCTGGTGTCTATTTCCTATGGCCCAGCTGGGGCTCGGAAACCCCCTTAGGAACTCGCTCTCAGCTAGCCCTGAACTCCAGCTGGAAGAATTGGTTTTTAGTTATATAATTTGTTTAATATTTTTAACTGTTTTAAAAATTGAACAAAACTTTAGTTCCAAAGTAGCTAGGGACGGATTTCCTCCTGTGATAACATGAGAGTTTGGGGAGCATGCAAGGTAGGGCCACCATGCAGAGGGACATGTACAGACTCTGCCTCAAATTAGCATATTAGGGGCCAGCAAACCTGTGCCGTTTTTAACTCTTATCCAAGCCCCCGGTGCAAGGGCTTGTGTCCTAATGAATTCTGAAGGCATCAGAGCCCTTGGTGAAAGCCAAAAAATACATTAGATGAGCATTTAATGATCTTGGTGCAATCCACAATAAAAGAAAAGAAATTCAGCCACACAGCCGAAGCTCATCTTTGGTTTGTCACAGATATTGCAGCATACAGAACTATGCCAAGATAAGAATGTCTTCAGCTACTGCTCAACCTGGACAGTCATAGGTTATGCACAAATGGGGAAGGAGACCGACAGACACAGAGATAAAGGGATCCTAGGAAAGAAATTATACTGGCTAACAGAGCCGTACAAAAAGTATAAAGCATAAAATCATGATAAAAAGAGATGTTCCAAAGTGCAAAACAGTTTCTCTGCTAAAGGGAATACCACATAATTCGCTAGAGAAAATGGATTATATGCTTTGACAACAGCGAGGACATGTCCGAGAATATTCTCATAGCAGAACTAAACCATAATTGCCATGTTATTACAACTTCCGCTGGGCCAAAATCAGTAGTTTTTACTCAGTCAGAGCTCCCATTGATGCTAAGCCGAGTTTTGGACAGAGGGAGTGCGGCTCTAATCCTGCACTTGAAAAAAATTGGAGCTGTTAGCTGGGTGCAGAAGAGGAAACCTCAGTGTCTCAGAGGAAACACTGCACCCCGTCCTGCATCTGGCCTGCTGTATCAGGTGAGAGCTTGCACTTACTTCTTCTCAGGAGCCACAGGAGAGCTTTTTCTGCCCCACAGCTGTCTCCAATGTGTGCGTGTCTGGGAGGGTAGAAGCCTGGCATGGGGCTAGAGACAGACACATGGAGAATTCTCCAAGTGTGGACCAAGTGATTGCACTTACAATGTCTTTGTACACAATAAGGAAGCTGTACAAATCTCTGTGTGCCTCCTTCCATGGCATATAGTGGTGTGGGATGGGTCCATAAACTAAAAAGATCCATCCCATTTCAACTAAAGGAAAAAATTAGTTAGTGGTGTAAATTAGTTATTATCAAGCCCTGAGAAAACACATGGGATTGTGCACCAATACTGTCCTTTTCCAGGGGCCTCTCTGAATGGCCAGTGTCCTTTCCTTTAAAACACATCAATAAATGAATAGCTCTGATGGCTAGTAACTGCCCTCCTGGGTCTCTCTCAGTTGCTTTCTGTGACTTTGAAAACAGTAATAATGGCCATGTATTCCCTTCTATCTCTATCTTGGCAGTTAATATAAGACACATTTTACAATGAGCTCGCTCACAAGGTATTTTATGTATATTTTCTATAAATGCCTACTGGTATGTAGGTTATGGGAAACACCATAAATCAAGGCTGTGTTTAGTGACATGGAATCCTCCCAGATAATTTATTCCCTTGTCCCCACTTCTCCCTGGAGCCTTGTCCCGTTACACAGATGATGCAGCATCACTTCACCACATGATGTCAACACTCACGACAATAGACAGCCACTGGAACTGTTGCACTCCTGCTCCATTCTGTCTATTTGACCTATTTTGTTTCCCAAAGAATCCTCTTGCTAACCTTCTCCTACCTCTTCTGGCCTAATGCCTAGATACATCACTGCCAAATTTTGCACAGCTTGAAGAGTGATATTCCTTCCCCCTGAGAAAGTTGCTGATTTCACCCTCCAGGTTCCCAGTGGGACAGTTAGAGACTTAATTAAAGACTGCATTATATGCTCAAGGGCAACCTGAGTTCTCTACCTTTCAAGGACTTTGCAACTTTAATGTTCTTTTAACATAGTTGGGGGAGGGGGACAATTGGAGGAGGGTTAATTTCCTAAATTTTTAAAAAGGCAAACTGATTACAGAGAGCCCATCACATGGAACCATACTGACCACCCGTGGGTCAACAAGTAGCATTGGAAATTTTAGGACCACAGCACAGGTGTCTGCCATTTGAGCTGTCAGAGCACCTGATCACAGTAGTAGTTATCCTTCAGGTGAACCAGACACTAGAGGGGGAGGAGAGACAATTCACCAGTGGGTTTCTCAGCTGTTTGCTTACAGCAAAGGAATGTTGAGACTGAGGAATCCCGGATTCAATTCCAGGCTCTGGAGGGGAGTATGGCCTAGAGTGGTTATAGATCTATCTGTCACTATCCACCCCAGCCCCTGCCCCCCTCCTCCCTACAGCTGCTGGTCCTACCTCTGGCTCCCTTCTGCTCCCTTCCCTTCTTTGCATTCAAGGCTGATTGGATTTCCCCCTCTTCCATGATGCCTGGCACCAGCAGAGTGGGCACTGAGAACACAGACGAGATAGTCTCCTTGTTGTCAGTTCCAGTGCCTAGTGTAACACTGGCAGATATGAAGAGCAATTGTTGGAAAAGTCCTGTTCAGCCCTTGCATGGCACACAGCCACTCTGTTGGGATGGTGTACGTGTAGTCCCATTGAGAAATAGCTGTGTGAGAAAGGAGCATGCTCATTGCAGATGGAATCTTCTGAGACTTGAGCTGCCAGCCACTAACAAACCTCTGCTGATCATGTTTGAATTGTAGTTTTTCATAGGGTTATAGCTTGGCCAAATTTGGGCAGATTTTTATGGGGACAGCAACAAGCACATCCTTGATCCCATGGCAATCCTCACCTACCCCATAATTCAAGTCCCTATTTTAAAGCACAGATGCTCTAGAGCCTCTCAATTAAATGGTGGCAAGATTTGAACATGGAGAAAACAATGTATTTTTTCCCTAATCTTGGAAAAGGCTGAACTATTTTAGGTTAAATGTTACAAAAATATATGCCTGAGGCAAACACCTAGCATAGAGATTTGGGCAAAGTTAAAAGTAACTGTCAACACTTTCCACTACGAAATGCTATTTTTAATCTGAACTGTAGGTAGCTACCAGCTCTGCCAATAATATCTAGCTGTATGGGGAAGCCTTGAAAGTGTCATGTGGTATAGAGTTTCATCAGTCTGAATTGGGGATGGCACTCTACATATAGATGGCAAAGCTATAATTGAGTTGCTGGTATGTATATCATCCCAAATAAGTGCCAATAAAATCTTTAAACGACACCCTAGCATCACATATTCTGTGTATGCTACATGTCATAGAAACCCCTTATAACGGAGTTAGAACAGATTCCAGGGAGATGGATTGGTAATGTTCAAAAGTGCATGATAAATGTATTTATGTCATGGCTCTGCAATTTTTCATACAGATGTCACCTCTCCCTCTGTATATGTGTGTGAGAGATATCACACACACACATTGACCACATACTCAAATACACACACACACACGACTATGCTTTCTATTAAAATACAGCCTTCACTGAAATGGAACACAACAGCTGTTTAACCAAATAGAACACCACCATTTAAGAGTTGGGGCAGGAAGAATACTGCATTTATCGGAATTCCAGGGGGAATTATCATATGTGCTTTCATATTATACCTAATTTAAAAGTTGTGATAGAGCCATTAAGTAAGCAGTGACTAATCAATCAGAACTTTTTCAGAATATTTAGTACCATGACAGCTGATCATTCAAGCAATATTTGGCTTATCAGTATTTTTTTCTCACTTTCTCTTCCGTGGAGAGTATCACAGCACATGAAATCAGGAGGGTCGCGTTTGTGAAAATGAGGGCAGAATTTGTCCCATTATGTTTTAAAATATTGTTGATAAATTCATATGAGGTCATTGTACTAACTTTTTTTGTGTTTTAGAACACAAGATAGGAATTATATACAGGCTTCAAAATATTAATAACTTCAGGGGGCTATATATATATTTCTTCTAATTGTAATTTTCAGAGTGTTGTAGCACAGCAGGGTACTGTATATCATATTGTTCTTAAAAAGCATTGGTTGAATTGCCCTATCATGATGATATAATGCAAATTGGATTAAACAGAAGTCATCTAAAATTAATAAATGAAACGTTTAATTTGATCAAGCCTTGAGTATAATTTAGGGAATCACCATCTTGCTACTATAACATTTTCTTTTGCAAACCAGCATAAATCCAAGTACAGCACACTTCCCTGTTATTCATGAGATGGATGTGAACACAATCATGAGTAAAAGTGCAGTATTTTTATCACTGTCTGTCAAAACACTGCTGCTTATGTAAATATATGCCCCGTACAGTAGTCAGGATTCTTGAACATGTGAAGCAATTGGTCTATGTCTCATCTATTGAGAGAATAAAAAGACAGTGGGGACTAGTGTTTAAAACAGAGGACTGGGTGCCTTGGCTCTTAGGTTGTACAGCTGGCTCTGCCACTGGTACAAAGCTATAACACAGGGAAGACAATCACCTCTCCTCAGTTTACTCATCGTTAGTACTAACATAATACTTACTCTCTCTAATGTAGCTCACATAGGTGCTGTGAGGCTACATTAGCTTGCAAAGTGCTTTGAGATCCTCAGGTGGGAGGCAATATATTATCATCATCATCCTGTGCATTTATATAACACCTTCCATCTGAGGTTCGTAAATGAGTGAAATCTCACAAGATCCTGAGATAATTATTATCATCTCAATTTTACAGCTGGGGAAACAGACAAAGATTAATGCCAACATTTTCAAATTTGGATGCCTAAAGACAGCACCTAAATCCATATTTAGGAAGCTAAATAAAAAGGTTCAGAAGTGCTGAGTCAACTTAAGTGCCTTGGCCAGTGTCACACCGGAACCCATATCTCCTGACTTCCAGTCCATTGTTTTTAACACAATCTTCTTTCCTATCTGTGCAACGCAGTATCGTTATTATAAAGCTAGTCTGGTGAAATGGTCTGATTTCCAGATCTGAAGAACATTTAACACATACCATCTCTAGCCAAAATTCCCATACAACTTTATTTTTTTCATTGCAGAATCTTCAAACTATCCATTATTGTATAATGAGGAAGTCCCAGGATCTCTGGGTTATCATTATGCTATTCTTTCTTTAAAGTTACAATGTTGATTTATGTTTTCTGAAATTAAGATAATTACATTTCAGATTCACTTTCTTTAAAGCAAGAACAAGGAGGACAAGACATTTTATATAGTTTAGGAGGCCTGATAATTATTCATAAAACTTCCAGGACTTTTAGAGTAAAATCTGTTACAATCCTAGCGCACAATGGAGAAAAACAGGCAAATGATATTTTTTAAAAATAATGATTGTTAGTTCCTGCAGATCAGTTTTAATCTGTAGATCTCCTTTACAAAGGAAGAGATGTATCATGACCCCCATTTTACAGAAGTGGGGTGAACTGACGGAAGTCACACAGCAGGTTAATGCAGAGCTAGGCATGGAACCCACATGTGACTCCTATCCACCCACACTGCCTCACACTGGCCTTTCTAGTAGCTGTAATTTCACAATGTACTTATGCATTTTAGGATTTTATGGTCTCATGAAATTTCACCAGGGCTAATAAAATCATTCGTATCTTTTAATTATATGACAAGACTGTACATAATTAAATGGCTTGTCACCTGCATTTAGCTCTTGACAAGTTGAATAGAAGCCTGCTCTGTGTGGCAAAGACGACCCATGTACCAGTAGTTTTGCTTTTCCTTCAGATCTGCCAAAAAGAGCTCTGATGTTTTGAAATATGCCAGGCAGCACTCACTAAACCCTCCAACCTCAAGAGAAAGCATTCTCAATTAGAAATACATTATGATTGTCACAGCTAAGCAATTTCTTAGAGACTAAAGGGATTTTTAGTGATTTCATGGTATAAAAAAAGCAGTCAATGTAACACAAAGAAATTAAAATTCCAATGGAGGTGTCATGCAGTAAGTGAAAAGATGTAGCTGTCCAGTCATATAACTAAGAATAACCTTGCAAAGTGAAACTAAGATATGTGCTTCTCAATAGCAAGGAACAGGTTTGTCACAAAAAGTGTTTTTCCAGGCCCATGTACCCAGTTATAAGAACATTTGTAAGTAGCACAATGAAAAACAGCAGCACTCAAGATTAAATTGGGTTCTGAGAGTTTTCTTCCTGCGGCAGCCAGTCAGAAATCCTGCTAATGGGCAACTTACACAGAACAGATGATGTCATTTTGATAATGCTTCCTTTTGGCTTTACACACGCCAGTGTTTCTGGCAAATAGCAGAAAACCCGAATGCATTTCCAGCCTGTCTCTACAACCTCCGATAAGATCAGCATCACAAGACAGAGGGGAAAATAAAAAGATATGAGACCATGATACAGTGTTAAATCAATTATTACATCAGTACTGAGCTTTGTGTAGCTATAGTCTGCTCTGTTCATGAATTTACATGTGTATTCCCACTGATTTGTTTCATTCCCACAGCTATATAGATGGGTAATCACATCAGCAGACACAAACATTAGTAAGCAAAAGGGCATTTATTTATTTTTAAACACTATTACATTGCCAACTATTATTTAAAAAGGAAGACCATATTATATTAGTTCAAAACTATCTTGTTAAGCATATATATTTAAACTCTAATTTTACAAACACATAATGAAATAATTTTTATTTTACAAACAGCTATTTTAATAAGTATTATGAAAAACATGTTTTAAAAATAATTGCCAAAATCTCCCTCTTTAAATATACAAACTCCCCTTGCTATTCTGAAGATTTCTTCCTTAGAAGCCAAAAAATATCTAAGTCACACTGAGTCTTCATCAAACCCTACTGACAGCAGTAGTGATATAAAAAGGTAAAAAGCACTGTACAAAGTATGCAAGTACAGCATTTATAGGTCTTAATACTGTACACGCTTGCATTCGTTTTTAAAATGTTTTATAAAAACTCCTATTTTTAAAACAAAAAATTGAATGTCCTTCCCTGGCTGTGGAAAATATACAAGCCATTGTAATCCTATCTTGTTATTAAAACTTTATGGTTTTCCAGTGTGATGGGGCAGATATTGTGGTGAGAATTTTTCTCATCTTTATTGGATGCCATATATTAAGATGTTCCTAGGAGCTGATGCTTTTCTCACAGAAGTCAATGGGAGTTTTACCACCGACTTAAATGGAAGTGGGACTGTATTCCAAGTTTTCTTTGGCATATCATTTTGCAGTGTCTCTTAATCTCAGTTTCCTCCACTCCGTGATGCAAAATTAATACACAGCCTTTAATATATTAACAAGAAAAATCAAATCTGGAGCAATTTGAAATTGACATGGATAATTGTAGGGGATTGTTTTAAATGTTTACTGGTAAATTCACTGAAAAACTCAGAGTATTTATTTTAGCCAAAAGTGATTTAATGTAATGAAGGGATACAATCTTCAAACCAAGCACCGGTGAATTCTGTATGTTTTCCACCAAAATTTAATCTGTTTACTTCCCTGTAGTGTGTGTGGGTTTATTCCTTTGCTGCTTCCTTTATAGTCCCTTCTGGCATTTCTTCTGGAATGAGCTTTTCAAAAAGGTACGGTACCCAGGGTCATCCACGTATTCATTCTTAAACCGGGAACTCAATACTCTCTGTCTCTTCTTTTCTCCCTGGATAATATCTGCTCCATAAAATGTGTCTTCAAACCTCATGTCGGAGGCTGTCGACTAAAAACAGACATTAATTACCCCTTCGGTTTCACAGTGGATATCACATTCCGACTCTCTCCAGGGCAGGCACATGAAAGCACAGGTACCTTTGGTTTAGACAAACCGAAGACTATTTCAGAGACTAACCCAGAGAATTACATCATTATGAAGCCATCAGTGCTTCAGAACATGCAGTTTTACGATAGCGTTTCTTGGAAAAATCTATTCATGTTAAATAAATGTTGAATTTATTTTTTTAATAAATACGTCACAGTGTTTAGTTGCACCTATTTGTGGGGTTTCTTAAAATTCATTTGACTGACTCTAGCTGTTGGATTTCATTGTGTCAAAAGAAAAGGAGTACTTGTAGCACCTTAGAGACTAACCAATGTATTTGAGCATAAGCTTTCGTGAGCTACAGCTCACTTCCACTGCATGCATCCGATGAAGTGAGCTGTAGCTCACGAAAGCTTATGCTCAAATACATTGGTTAGTCTCTAAGGTGCCACAAGTACTCCTTTTCTTTTTGCGGATACAGACTAACACCGCTGGTACTCTGAAACCTGTCACTGTGTCTAAAGATCACAGAAATGAGAGATGGGAAAGATCATATTGGATTCAGTTCATCCGTCTGCCCGTGCAGGTTTATTCCCAACAGTAATATATATTATCTAGCATTTTATCCAGTCTAGTTTTAAATATAAGGGATTGTATGATGCAGACTATTAAAAAAATGCCCTGTACAATTGCATGGCTTGTGTGGAGAGGGAGTCATGAGTTCAGCTGGTGCTGGAAAATGTAAAAAAAAAACCAAAACAACAGGGCAAAAACTGAAACAGCAAATGACAAGCTATTGAAAAAATAATGAAAGTGACAAACGACAGGAATTTTAGGGCCCAGCCCACTCCCACTGCTGAGGTCAGTAGCAAAATTCCCATGAACGTCAATGGCATGGGATCAAACCCTTTCAAGATGAAGAGATACCATATATCCCGAGCTGTTTAAAAGAAAGGGTGGAGCCAGCATTATAAACCATGGGGCTAGTCCTGCAAGGAGCTGAGTACCCTCTGACTTGAGGGTATTCAGATGAGTTCTGAATGAGTTCTGACTGAGTTCTATTGACTTGTACATCGAAGATGCACTCAGCAGCTCGAGTACTGGGCTGTATGTTTGTGAAGTCCAAGTTAATAACAGGGAAACAGCATCAGGCTTTCCACTGGGGGGGAAAACTGCACTTCTCGTCAATAGCAATCATTTTGTTTTATTTAATAGTTTAATTACGTGTTTTAAAATAATACTTAATTCCACTAAAAAGTGAATGGTGTCACGTGCAAAAGTAAAATATTGATCTATAAAAATGCCACTATTTTAAAAGAATAGCAAAAACCAGCCACATCTATATTGTTGTTCTTAGTCAAGTGCAACAATAAAACAGATTTACAGTACGTCTACTTAATTCTAAACTCGTTGCATATACTCTATAAAACAACAAGAGGTAATGGGGCCTTTTCTGAAAAAAATGAAAAACAACCAACTGTACTCACCCAGGTGGCTTGTTTGTTATTTTTTTCCAAGAACCATCTATCTTAACCCTTAGGACACTGAAGGACGAGTGTACTCCTCTGAAGTAAACTGTTCCTGAGGTGTGGAAGTCTAGAATATTTGACTTCTGAACGTCCCTGCCAGAAGGAGCTCTGCTCCTCCCCATTCTTATTGCCTTTCTTGCTCAGCTCTTGCTCTCCTGAGTGAGATAAGCCACCTTCCTGGAAAAGCGCTTCTTAGCAAAGAGACAACCTCATCCTTCTCTGCCTCTCCCCAGCTTCCAGTCCCACCTCCATGTCACTTCTTACTCCAACTGCACCTTCCAATACGTGTTATGCGCATGCTTAAGGCTGCAGCTGGGAACTGGCAACATGGAGAAGCAGCTCATGTCAGGTGGGCATGCTGAGGAAGTAGTCGAGGTGAATATAAGGTCAGGATTTGCTTCTCCAAAGAATCCTGGCCTGCCTCCATCTTCCAGCTGCAAGAAACCCTCCCTCAGCTACATCCCAGAGTGCTCTGTCTGATTGCTCCAAACTCACTTAAATAGACATTCCACAGGTGACCCCCCCCATCCCTCATCCCCTGGGAATCACCTCGTTTCCATATGGTTAATCTCATACAATACATGTGAGAGTAGGGACAGTATGTGCAAGTACACATCTTTATAGCAATAAGAAACACACGGTGCTGCCGTTCTCGTTGACAGATATGTTCAGATTATCTTTAAATACAATATGGATATTTTATTCATTAGCTTTTGAATTTAAACATTGTAAGATTTTTTTAGTCCGTATGCTTCCGTTTTACATGTTAAAAATGACTAAACAGTTAGCTAGCAGTGTATGATTTTGAGTGGACTGCTGAGAAACAGAGCAGCGTGTGTTATATGCAAATGAGAGGAAGAACATGGTGTCTCTCAGCCTGAGTATCTGACCCTCTGAGTAACTGATATAGGACTGTACAACATTTAGAATTCGTGCCAAACTTAGGTCATACAAACCTCCTCTCTCTTCCAATACTTGTATGTTGGAACGCAGAATTTCTTAATCTTAAAGGAGTTCTGTTCCTTATGGGGCTGTGTGGATTTTACATACAGTACTGTGTTGGAATAACTGATTGTTGCATACCAGCTGGAATTTATGCAGGAGCTGGGGAAGTATTTGAGAGCTTGGAGTCCAATTAAAAATCCGCTGTGGTCAATGGGAGTCTTGCCATTGACTTTCATGGGATTTGGATCACGTTCTTTGTTGTTTTTTGTTAAACTTTTTGCTTTTAGAATTATAAACTTTGAGAACTTGGAAAATATACGTAAATATTGCATATATTTGATAAGGGTATGAAAAGAACAGTTCATCTGTCAACACGAGATGTTCTTACTTAATACTTCACGCTCTGACAGATGTTCTACCAAGATGTCCCTGTCAGCAGTCAAGATGTGTGTTTGATTACAGTATTTGGCTGTATTGACAGAACAGTAGACCAGTCTCACTGGCCAGTGCACACTTTTGCTACTTGGATGAATTTGGATAGCCACACTAGCACTGACTCTTCACAAAAATCCTTGTGTAGTATAAAGGGCTAATTCAGAATAAAGTCACAGCTTGGTTTAAAGTCCTTTAGAGTAAATTAATATTAGAACTTTTGTATTTGTAAATACTTACGAAACGGGCTTTCACTCGTTTAGGCAGCTCTTCATCTAATGTGTAGATCTCTTCCCTCTTCATTGCTATCTGAGAACCATCTTCAAACTCAACCTAATTTGACACATGGGAATTTTAGAAAAATATAAACTCATTGTTTGCAATCCTCGGGCACTCTCCAACAATAGACAGATTATCTACAGAGATATCAAACATTTGAGTTAAATAGTTATCTATTGTTATTTATTTTTAGGAAAGAAAATAAAGAACCACCACCAAGAAACACCATGAACAGTTAAGAGTTATAGCCATACTTCAGAAAATAATCACCAATTAGGTAACGTCTACACTTGTGCGTTTCCTGGGTACCTGTCTGTGCATTGCTAGTACCTGTACCTAATAGTCCTGCTGAGTGTCCAGATACAGTGTGCTGAGCTGTGAGTGTATGATGTGCATATATACCCCACGCCTACACTGCCCTTTTCAGGACGTGATGATAGCGCTGCCTTTTCAGTGGCAGTATCACAGAGTCCTGTGTGTCCAAGGAGACCCTCTGAGAACTGCCTTGTTGCGTGTTGCTGGTACTGTAAGCCGCATTTGGTGATGGCAGTTCTCAATTATGTCTCCCTTCTGCCTAACTGCATTGAAGAAATGGAGCAAGTCCATGATGATGTAGTTCTGCTCCGTGGACAAATGTTCATATTGTCCAGTACTGGATGGAATGGGTCCAGAAAAATTTGAGACACTGAAAATGGCTGACCAAGAGGGCAAATGAAAATCCACTGGGGTTGCAAGGAAAAGATGTGTTGAGTGCTGGGATTGCCATGGTATGGCCATAGGTAGACTGCCACTTCTGGTCCCGGAGAACCAGCATAGTGTGGTGGAACCACCTCATCTTGGAAAGCTGGAATGATGACCAGTGGCTGCAGAATTCAGATTACGGAAGCAGACCTTCATGGAGTTGTGCAAGCAGCTTGCACCAATCTTCCAGCACCAGATCACTTGTTCTCAGAAACCCATAGCAGTACAGAAGCAGGTGATTATTGCCCTTTAGAAGGTGGCAACATCTGATAACTATTGGTCAGTTACAACCCAGGTTGGGAAGTCAACTGTCAGAGTGGGGGTTGTACAGGTTTGCCACACTACCAATACTGGAATCTACTCAGGTGTGGTTGCCATATCCAAAGTCCCTTAAATTATAGTAGGATATCAGAAGATGGGGTTTCTGAATGGTGCAGGGAATGTTGACAGAACGCACATCCCAATACTTTGCCCACTGAAAGGGGTGAGTGAATATGTGAACCAAAAAGTTTACTATTCACTTCTTCTCCAAGACTCAGTGGACAACCAAAGTCAGTTCATGAGACTAACATTGGACACACGGGGAAAGGTCCATGACGCCAGGGTGCTCAGGAGGTCAGGATTGTACAGCTCATACATTGTGGAGCAGCGTGGAGCCAGAAAGTGACCTGGGAAAGTGCCACGGGACACTATTTTGATGTCATGGTGCTGTTGAAAAAGCTCAATAGATGCTATATGATTGTCCAGCGACATACTTCAGTGAGTTTCAATCCCCTACAGCTGATGGTAATGTAGTAACTGAAAGCTGACAACTGGGTGAGTGCACTCCAGTTTAACACCTTTGGCTGTGGTTTTGTGCTGTGGAGAATGTATCGGCACTATAATGCCATCATTGAGCAACGCTGGTGTTGCGTGTTGACAACTCTGTTTCACGCTGCTTTATGGGGAGTAATTAAGCATTGTTAAACTAATTTAAAAACAGTTCTGTAAGGTTTTGGGATGGGCTTCACATATGCCTTCTTCACAGAGTTTTCTGACATCCTTACTCACAGCACTAATCAGGTGCTATGCATGAGTACTTCTGTGCTGCAAGCGGTGACTATTTGGTGAGGTTGAGAGAAGAGGCGTTGCAAAAGCACAGTTCACTGTCAGATATCTCTACTGTTAATTTACTTTTGTTTCCTTTGTCTGTATTGTCAATTAAGTCATTAACAACGCCATAAAGACGGTTCAGTTAACTTCTTTTCTGTTTTTCATTCTGATGCTTTGGACAACAACAGTTACTTCACAGTTTAGTTCACTGTAATGAACCTTGTTGTTTTTTTAAAACTAGGAAATTCATGGCTAGGGGTTGAAGGTGACGTGGGAGGGACAGAATTCATTGCATTTCTTTGGCCCCATGCATTTACAGAAATCACAGTCATGTGTTGTGAATCCTGCTGACCCATTCCTAACATGTGGAAAATATCGCACTGATCATACTCATAAAGCAAGCTGCACACACAAGTGAAGTGAATGGTAACTTTTATTTACAAACGTACATCAAACAAAAGACTAAAACAAATTAACAAAAATAAAATAAAAACAAAAATAGAGACAAATTAACAAAAATAAAAATTGTACAATTCCCTGAAAGTGGGAAAACATTAGTGTTTGTAGACACGTCTTCTTGTCCTTCCCCTCCCCGAGAAGAGGGGGAAAGACTGAGGAATATTGCGCAGTGGACAAATGGAGAGGTATCCTGCATGGAGCTTGGGGGATAAACAAAGACTGGGCTATAGGGACTAGATGGGGCTTATTTTTCCCCACAAGCAGGCTTTGCGGGGGTTCCCCTGTGCAGAGTTTTGGGTGCTAACAGAGTATGTTATGTCAGGTGTCCAGCATGCTCCTCCCTGGCAGGGGTAGTGCTGGAGCAGCCTGGACAACAGCTAGAGGAGGAGGAGAAGCAGCAGGAGGACACCGTGCTGCCTTGTTCTGGAGGAAAGCAGCAGTCCAATGGCAGACAGGCCCCAAAAGTATTCCGCCACCAGCAGTACCAGGGACTGCATGAGTGAATGGTCCCATTCCCTACAGGCATGCTCCCACTCCATGAACCGGTTCATGAGTGCCTCCTCCTGCCTAAAAGCCCGATCCTCCCTCACCCTAAGGAACTGTACTGCTCCTGACTTCTCCTGTCAATGCCAGCGAGCATGGTCCTTCTCCATTTGCCTCTGCTATCTCTGAGGTGCTCTTTCTTCCCTCCTGGTGGAACGGGTTCCCTGCCAGCATCAGGAATGTCCTGACAAGTCAAAGACAAGGCGAGCATTATATTTCATTTCTCCTTTGCAGGAACCTAAGAAATCCCACCCCACCCAAGGTAACTGTGCTTCCAAAAGCCACAATATTGATACATTTTAGCATCCCAGAAATGCTACTGTTATAGCCTCCTTCCTTCTGACTACTTTTGCCTCCCAAAAGGAAGGAGATGAGGGTAAAAACAGCAAGATACCCTGAACTACTGCTATGAAAATGTTGCACTGTAGGGCATCAAGGGGCCAGTTGCAGTGTGGTTTGAGTCCTTTCAGGATTTACATTACTAGTTACCTATATCTTCTTTAAAGGCTGGCCATCATTTGGAGAACATGGCAGTATTGAAGGTGCCAGAATGGAGAAGAGAAGTGGCTTTCCAGACCTGTGGAAACACCCAGCCACCTATGCCAGAGCAATGTTGATGATGACCCCCTTCATTGCTGAGTAGAGAGGTGGACCAAGCACATTTGCCCTGCCATAAGACCTGAAGAACCGGCGTGAATATCTGCTACCCCAAAAATTTGTGGAATTATGCTTACAAAACTTGGAGGCAATTAGAAGGAAATTTACTGTATTCTCAGCTAGCAGATGGAGTTCCCATAGAAAAGGAAGAGAGACCCACAGAAAATATCCATCCAGCCCCTAATTCCCTATGCGTTGCCAGAAAGTCTGGCCTGTGTCCAGCGAACAACACTAAAAGGGACTGGAAAACAGAGAATAGCACTATAAATGTATATTCTTCCTGTCACTAAGGGACACAGCATTGTGTTTGTGGAACTGCTGGAGGGGATGCTTCATCTACCCCACTTCTCCCAGCTTCTGCAGAGAGGGTCAGCATGGAGAGATACCATTCACCAGGGACAGGGAATGGTAATAAACATTTGCAATGGTCACAGGGAGAATGGACCGCTCTGATTTACCCATTCTCTTCCCGGACATAAGCCCACACCCCAGACACCATCCACACCCAAACCCCTTCCACTGTCTCCCTTTCACAGAGGGAGGGCAGTTTGGGTCTTTGAGCAAACATAAATGTCATAAAACTGTTCTTTCCCAACCTGGGTCCCTTCATAACTTATGCCCTTCCTCCCTCCCTTCCTTTCCCTCTGGTCTACACAGCCCAGCCTATTGCTATTCAGAGTCCTGGCTGAGAAGTGCACAGACACAGGGGCACAGTGACTGCTTATTGATAATTTGCTATAGCTTCCATTAAATGCTTTATAGTAGTTCATAGGATTTCAATTAAATAACTGATTTACAGCTGTGTTTTGCTTGGGGACCATGTAGGGGTGGAGTGGGGACGAGGTGTGGGGGTCAGCATCAGGCGTGTATTACTAGCGCAAGAGGGGCTATTTACAGGGAACGTGGAGGTGTACTGTAACTTACCAGCCTTGGATTCCAGTTCCTGCAATGGCTTAGGAACCTCCTCAACCAGGTCCATCAGGTAGAGGTGTTGACTACTGTGCTCCTCTTTCTCCAGGGCTTCCCAGGGCTTCCTCCAGGACTTCCTCTGAGGTCCCTGCTGCCTCCTCACCCTGCCCCTCGTTGGTGTCCCATCATACGATGAGGCCAGTGGGATTGATGATAGAATCATGAGTCACTTCAGGCTCAGTACTCGCAGCCTTGGAGAGCACCCACTCCAGCTCATCATGGTACGGGCATGTGTGATGTTCCTCTCCTACAGCGAACATTGGAGTCCTTCACACTCTGGTACAGGAACTTGAGGTGCTCCATGTGCTCCCAGCACAGGAATGGGGTACAGTGAATTCTGCCTCCTCCAGCCTCCGTAAAATCTCCCAGTAGAGGTATATGTTCCTGCCAGTATGGGTGAAGTTGTGGAGGATGGCATGGTCTGACCACATATTAATCAGCAAGCGGGCGTGCTTCAGAGACCAGGATGCAGCTCTTGGAACATGATCTGTGATCCCCAGTGCTGATCAATCCAGTTCACGGGAGAACTGATCTTAAATGATCAGCACAGGTTGCTATTACCTTTATACATTTTGGTAAGGGTCAGACAGCAAAAGGATCAATGCATTGGGAGAATGGCCTTGGAGGACTATTGTTACCCATGATCTGGTGCATGCTCTTTCCCCCTATCTACATTGCACTGTAGAACGGGTACAGGGCCATGCCACCATGAAGGCATGAACATGCCCACACCCCTCAGGCATGCCAGCTGTCTCAGACTACTCTGTCCTTCCAAAACATGCTTCAGGGCTTCAGATGGGGACAATAAGGGAGCCATGACACATCAATGTATAACAATGTACATCTAACCATGCACGGTCACAAGCATAGACACAGCTTTACATGAACATGCAGAAGGACTGCACTACCAACACTGACATTTGTATATAAAGTCCAAATGTATTTGATTAGGAATGCTAAACAATACCGACATATACAACATCACTTTATCGCACATTAAGATGTCATTATGTTGTTTACATTTGCTTCTAATTTCCCAAGTGGTAAAAATTAATTTCACCATGCTATGTTTCAAGGTTGTGGAAGACCACGTCAAAAGACAGGAGGTATGAGTGACACTGAGGGAAATGCCAGTTAACAGAATTATATTGAATCTGATGGAATTTCTTTAAAGTGCTCTGTTCAGAAGATGAAAAGCTTTATCATGCATAGGTTTAGATTTAATCCAACACGAACCCCTTTAGCAGAAAATGAGAAAGGAAATGTAGCTAGGTGCAGGGAATGCTAAAATACTCAGCCTTCGAACCATTTATGCTTTTTGAGATGCTTCCCCCCCCTTTTTTTTCCCCCACACCACCATCCATCCCTGGAATCCTTCACCTATAAGAGATGAATGTCTGCTACTATCTACAATTGTACTTTGAGTTCCTTCAGAAACTTTAATTTAAAACGAGTTTTCAGAAAACTTACAAAGGGTCCAATCCTGCAAGCTCCTATGACTTCAGTGGAACTCCCTGAGTAACAGCTATATGTAGGAGTAAGGGTTCCAGGATTAGGCATAAAATATGTGAAAATATACACTGAAATACGTATACTTCTAAAAGAACCTTGACAAGGAGCCCCAAGTAGCACAATGCACATACAAAAATATAAGGTTTGCTGGTTCAAATTAAAATGTTGTCCTGTAGGTCAAATCAAAACATTCAAACAAACGGAATCTGTCAGATTAATTGTGCACAGTTGAAAAGCTTTCAGCGACTGTCCTAGAGTACATACAGTAACAACAGCCAAGATACAGAGCTGGGAACTTTTAAAATCCTTAAGAGAAGTAATTTTACCTCCATCATAAAGGACCTGGGCCACATCCTGGTATGCTGCTGTACCGCACAAAGCCCAGGTTAGAGGATGGGGTGTAAAGATGTCTTAGAGTGCATCTTCACACTCCCTGATCCTACTGCTAACATGTGCAGGACTGGTCTCCGGGCATGTTAGAGCAGCCTGAAGCCTGCTTGAATTTAACCCATGCTGTAAATAGTGACAAGGAATCAAAAATATACTGATCAATGATCAATATGGTGTTGGGGCATTGCTATCACTACCCCCGCCCCCGCTCGCTTTGGCAATGCCTCTCTTTCCAAGCCACTATGGTAGCACAGAAGAGAGAGGTGAATGGTCTTCATTCACTGTAGCCCACCAAAGAATCACCCCGATGTTGGGGTGATCTTCCCTGGCTCTGTTAAATGGGCTTTAGGACCAGATTACATTGGTAGTGTGGCACTGAGCAGCCATACCACACAAGAAAATCTAAACCCTGTATGTCCAGTTTGAGGTTTGGAGGATCTAGCCCAGTGGTTCTCAACCAAGGGTGCACATACCCCTGTGGGTATGCAGAGGTCTTCCATAGGATACATCAACTCAGCTAAATATTTGCCTAGTTTTACAACAGGCTACATAAAAAGCACTAGCAAAGTCAGTACAAACTAAAATTTCATACAATTACTTGTTTATACTGCTCTATATACTATACACTGAAGCTTAAGTACAATATTTATATTCCAATTGATTTATTTAATAATGATACTGTAAAAATGAGAAGGAAAGCAAATTTTCAGTAATAGTGTGGCTGCGACACTTTTGTATTTTTATATCTGATTTTGTAAGCAAATAGTTTTTAAGTGAGGTGAAAAGAGGGGGTGCGCAAGACAAATCAGACGCCTGAAAGGAGTACAGCAGTCTGGAAAGGTTGAGAGCCACTGCTCTAGCCGTTCAACTGCCATAAACATTAATTGGAGTTTCTTTCTTAAACTCTAGCATGGTGCACTATAAATGCACCCTGATGTTGCTAAGGGCTAACACTAATAAGGGTTTCTCCAAGTCTTTCAGTGGTGTAATTATTTACACAGAATGTCAGACTACTGCTAAATCCAAATTTTAACCAGGTTGCAGATGCCGAATTTCAAACTAGTCATTATGTTAAGTGTGGTATATTTTATTTTGTATGCCTTGTAAATGCAGATATTCATCACAGAAAATAAGGGCCCCTACTACCTATGGACAAACCAAAGATATATATTGTACATTCAGACAGTGGGATAAAAATGAAAAACTGCACCTGTACTGTATCAGTCTGTGTATTCTGTTGTTCTCTCCATGTGGTTTTCTTGTATGAGGATAACAGAAATTAATTGTGTAAATGAAATTGCCAAAAAGAATTTAATTGGGTGGATGGATAATTTAGTCATCTACGGAAAGTTACAAATGGTTACTATGAAGGAACATACAAACAAACAAACTGACCAAGATGCCAAACACTTACATGGCAGATTTGCAGAGTGGCACTTAAAAATACAAACTTGATTTTGCATGCACAATTATGACAAGGATTCGCGCAGGATAACTGGGTCTGAATATATCCCATGCGATACTGACACAGATATTTGTGCACATGGTCATGGTTACTGCATGCCTAGTTCTCATTGCTCCCTGTGCAAATTCCACATGAATGTGAGAGAATTTTCATACATGAATTCCTGATTCAGAATAAAATAGATTTGTTGAAGTTTTATCTGACCATATAACTTTGTCCCAGCACACGCACGCCCCTTTCTAGTTTCTCCTTTCGTAGAGAATGGTTGGTCTAATTGTTAGAGGACTTGGCACAGAAGACCTTGGGCGAGATTCTGTACTGTGCCTCTAAAAGGCACAACTGAGAACTCACAACACAGGAAGAAGGGGGGCAAAGGTGGCTTTAAACCACCTTTTCACCCTCTCAATCCTGGGCGGTTCTGTAGCCCTTAGGTTAATTTAGACAGCCCCCGGGGGGGGTGGGGGGTGGATGTTACAGCAGTATCCCCAGGCTGCAATCTGGGCTGCAGCACTTCCCAGAATCTCTGCAGTGCTATGTGCTGTGATACACCCCTCCTCACCTTGGTATGTCCTCTGTGCCAGGGCTTGCGAGGGGTCCTTGAAAGGCCGCCTTTCGGCTGTTTCCATAATTCCTGTGCCAGGGAATTTCTCCCACAGCTAGATATGGGGCACTGAGAGCCCCTTTATGCTGCTCCTGTCCTATTACCCAACATAAAAGGTCCAAAGTGGGGCTGAGGGTTTCACCCGGACTCTAATTCTGACTGACTTACTATGTGGTCTTGGAAAGGTTACTTAACCTCTCACTCTTTCTGCTCCTGTAAAGAAGATGATAATACGACTCTCCTTACCTACCTCACAGGGTTGTCACGAGCATAGCTTTTTTGTAAAATGCTTTTGTGACGCTGCACCCCATAATGATTTATGGAAATATGCTTATGAATGTATACATGACATAACTGGAATATGTTTTATGCTACACATGCCATGTAGAATATCTCTGTAAAGGTTATGATCTACTGAATATATTCATCCTATTTGTATGCATGTATCATTTTTGTATATGAAGTTATGAATATTGGCTGTGTACTTGTTTGATTTTAAGTAGCCTTAATAAGGCATTTGGTCAACTTCTTAAGAAAGCAATTTGCAAGTTAAGTGCCCCACAAGAAACACTTAACGGACAATGGAACCTTGGAAGACTCTAATCCACATAAGAAGTCTACCTGGGGACATTCAAGGTAACATGTGAACAATGGCTGCCACCTGTAAAGTTCTGAGTCATGCATGGACATGTGACTTGCCCATGTGACTCCAGAACTCCAGCTTGCAGCTGGATTCTGCAGGAGAGAGAGGAGGAAGTCTCCACCCGCAAGAGAAAGTCTAAGTCCTGGGAGACCCCTCCATTTTCTCTTCAGCTGGCTCAAGAGATAGCCTCTTCACCCCCAAAGGATACCTGAAAGAAACTGGAACAAGGACAGGTAACCACAGGGGTGTGAGTGATTGCTGGACTCAGACTAGAAGGAAGCTAGTCTGTAAAATAAGCTTACTGGAACATCTCTAAGGGTGAGATTTCATCTGTAATCACTTTCTTACTGTATTAGGCATAGACTTGCATATTTTATTTTATTTTGTTTGGTAATTTACTTTGTTCTGTCTATTATCACTTGGAACCTCTTAAATCCTACCTTTTGTATTTAATAAAATCACTTTTTACTTATTAATTAACCCAGAGTATGTATTAATACTTGGGGGGCAAACAGCTGTGCATATCTCTCTATCAGTGTTGTAGAGGGCGAACAATTTATGAGTTTATCTTGTATATGTTTTATACAGGGTAAAACGGATTTATTTGGGGTTTGGACCCCATTGGGAGCTGGGTATCTGCGTGTTGGAGATAGGAATACCTCTTAAGCTGCTTTCAGTTAAGCCTGCAGCTGTTAGGGGACGTGGTTCAGACCTGGGTCTGTGTTTGTAGCAGGCAAGCATGTCTGGCTCAAACCAGGCAGGGCACTGAAATCCCAAGCTGCCAGGGAAAACGGGCTCAGAGGTAGTCTCAGCACATCAGTTGACAGTCCCAAGGGGGTTTCTGTGATCCAACCGTCACAGCTTTGAACATGAACAGTACTATAAAACAATAATCCTTAAAGTTTTATATAGAACTTATATTCAAAGCATAAGGCAGATATTAAATATAAGGGAGGCAGTAAGGTGTAGGGTTCAGCATAAGGGACCAGACATCTGGAGACCCGAGTTTGATTCCCACATCTGCCACAGACTTGCAACATGACATAGCAAGTCACTTACCCTCTCTGTGCATTAATTTATCCATGGATATTATAGTACTTGCCCACTTTTGTAAAACAATTTGAGATCGGCAGATGGAAAGAGTTATATAAGTAAAAAGATTTATATACACACACACACAAATGTATATAAATACCAAATATGTCTCTCTCTCTATCTAAATAACAAAAAGTTATATTCTTATTCTTCCCTACGTGTTGTTATTGTGGTTGTTTTATTGTTGTTTCTACCATGCACTTGGGTACTCAACGTTGCTGACTGATTTTTCTCAGAGCATGCACTTCTGAAAACAAACAATTATTCTGCCTCTGAAATCAGGACTGGGCTCTTTAGTTTTGTCCACAGTACTGAGTTCTCCTCTCTCTCCGAAGTTTATAACATGCCTTAATGTACATGTTAGTTAATATAAGATTGCCACATTGAACAGCTGAAAATGTGTTTATTTAAACTATGTTTTTCATTGTCCTTTCTCTCATCCCTTTTTGTGAAACTTCGCTAGTTGATTAAAGTCAGGTGCCCAGTTATATCATTAATTAAATGGCTACCAATGCTTAATAAAAGCAAATAACATGGAGAGAACAACAGAATATCATACTGAAGTCTTGTTTTATAGGATGTAGTCCATCGAATAACCCTGAGTTCCTATAAAATTATACACTCTCTTCCTTTGGAATTGTAAAGTTACAGGATTGTACATAGCAATAATTAGCTACAACAGCAGCTCAGCAATTGTAAACAATTTGGGACAATTCTATTTGATAAGGTAAAGGCATTACTGTTTAAGAGTCAGTACTTAACTCATACCCCTACCTTCCAGAACTTTAAAACTATGGTATGGCCAGTCCAACTTTGGTGTGGAATGAGTTGTTTGTAATACACATGAAGACATTTGAAAGAAAGTTCCTAATATGCACATAATAAGAAATATGGGCACTCACCTGATACATGTGAGCTACATTTGCTCCCAGATATTTTGCCCCATACAGTTTTCCATCAGGCCACTTCACTTGGACCACCTCTCCCTCTGCAGGTGGACCCAGCTTCCGGCAGTCTCTGCTCTATTTACAAACAAGGGAATGTTTCTCAAATCAGTGATTAAGCAATTAAATTTTGAAATTAGCAATAAAATGCTTCTTACAACTTGATAAGTAGAGGGGAGTTATTATCATGCGTTTTTCAAGCATTATAATCTTGCTAATGGGCCAACAAAACATATTGTTTGTCTTTGTGAGAAGGAACTAGTGACCAAAGAAACACTCCTAACAGTTTGATGTCACAATGTCAAAGCAATGTGTATGAAAGAGATAGTTATTAGCAATGGTGCTACTTTTCCCCAACTTCATTTTTGTCACATAGTGAAGATGAAGTTTAACAAAGTGCAGCTGCTTATTTGCCAGAGGTTTATGGAAGTTGTTTTTTTAATATACTTAAGCAATTTATACTTTGCTAACACCAGTGCATTCCTGCTAGATGTTTACTGATTGCTATATACACATGATCAAACTATAAATGTCGAAAGCATCAGCAGATTCCTTGCTTAGCTGGTATATATACACAAAAAGAATTTAAAGGTTTACTGTCACCTTTGTATCACCTGAACTCTGGGCTTAGCTCCTGGTAGAACATATGCTGGCTTTGAACCACTCACTGTGTGGGATGCTCTGCCAGGCCAATATAGCCAGAGAACAGAGCACACCATTCACACCCTCACCCACATTTCTACACTCGGAATTGTGTGACGGACCACAGAAGAGTCTTTATGTCAGCTCTGTATTAGCTGAGGGGGAAACCTTGTGCAGGCACTTTTCCTCCAGGGCCAACTCAGCCAGCTATCCACCCACGTAAAGCAGCCCACAGGTTCAAATTATGACTCCAGTGACAAATGAAAGTGAATGTAGTGGGAACACCCTAATCTGTATTGGCTCCCTGTCAGTCAGCAAATTGTTCGGCATTAATGACGGACCTAGAACAGGAATAGCAGGGCTGTTGCAAAATAGGATCGAGGTACATTGACAATTGTTTGTAGTTTGCCCAGCACCTAGTTGTTAGTCTAGTTACTGCAGTAATGCTTGCCATTTTGAGAGCAACAAATTCACACCACATATTTTCAAAATATTATCATTTCACAACACAGCTCACCCTTCATTGTGCATTTACACTTGAGAACATATCAGACTGAGAGATGAAAATTAGCTTCTCTCATAGCCAAGGGCCTCTAGGCACCTTAGCGCCTAATCATAATGACTGACGACAGTGAAGTGAGAGCAAGGAGACTGCAATAGCGTTTACATGGATAATAACTCATTTGACTATTACCTGAATGTTATCTTATCACTAGGGCTGTTGATTAATTGCAGTTAACTCATGCTATTAACTCAAAAAAATTAACTGTGATTAAAAAATTAATTGTTATTAATCGCACTGTTAAACCATGGAATACCAATCGACATTTATTAAATATTTGTGGATGTTTTTCTACATTTTCAAATATATTGATTTTTATTACAGCACAGAATACAAAGTGTACAATCCTCACTTTATATTATTTTTTTTCAAATATTTGCACTGTAAAAATGATAAACAAAATAAATAGTATTTTTCAATTCACCTCATACAAGTACTGTAGTGCAATCTCTTTATTGTGAAAGTGCAATTTACAAATGTAGATTTTTTTTGTTACATAACTGGACTCAAAAACAAAACAATGTAAAAACTTTAGAACCTACAAGTCCACTCAGTCCTACTTCTTGTTCAGCCAATTGCTAAGACAAACAAGTTTGCTTACATTTACGGGAGATATTGTTGACTGCTTCTTTTTTACAATGTGACCTGAATGTGAGAACAGGTGTTCGCATGGCACTTTTGTAGCTGGCATTGCAAGATATTTACGTGCCAGATATGCTAAACATTCATATGCCCCTTCATGCTTCGGCCACCATTCCAGAGGACATGCTTCCATGCTGATGACACTCATTAAAAAAATAATGTGTTAATTAAATTTGTGACTGAACTCCTTGGGGGAGAACTGTATGTCTCCTGTTCTGTTTTACCTGCATTCTGCCATATATTTCATGTTACAGCAGTCTTGACTGATGATCCAGCACATGTTCATTTTAAGAACACTTTCCACAGCAGATCTGATAAAATGCAAAGAAGGTTCCAATGTGAGATTTCTAAGGATAGATACAGCACTCAACTCAAGGTTTAAGAGTCTGAAGTGTCTTCCAAAATCTGAGAGGGACGAGGTGTGGAGAATGCTTTCAGATGTCTTAAAAGAGCAACACTCTGATGTGGAAACTACAGAACCCGAACCACCAAAAAAGAAAATCAACCATCTGCTGGTGGCATCTACTCAGACGATGAAAATGAACATGCATTGGCCCGCTCTGCTTTAGATTGTTATTGAGCAGAACCCGTCATCAGCATGCTGGCATGTCTTCTGGAATGGTGGTTGAAGCATGAAGGGACATATGAATCTTTAGAGCATCTGGCACATAAATATCTTGCAATTCCGGCTACAACAAAGCCATGCGAACGTCTGTTCTCACATTCAGGTGACACTGTAAACAAGAGGTGGGCAGCATTATCTCCTGCTAATTGTTTGTCTGAGCGATTGGCAGAAGTAGGACTGAGTGGACTTGTAGGTTCTAAAATTTTACATTGTTTATTTTTGAATGCAGTTATTTTTTGCACATAATTCTACATTTGTAAGTTCAACTTTCATGATAAAGAGACTGCACTACAGTACTTGTATTAGGTGAATTGAAATATACTATTTCTTTTGTTTTTCACAGTGCAAATATTTGTAATCAAAAATAAAGTGAGCACTATAAACTTTGTATTCTGTGTTGTAATTGAAATCAATATATTTGAAAATGTAGAAAACATCCAAAAATATTTAAATAAATGGTATTCTATTACTGTTTAATCACGCAATTAATTTTTTTTAATTGCTTGACAGCCCTACTTATCACCTGTTATTTACATCCATGAGCGATAAACTTATTTTGTTGCTAGCCATGTCTCCTAATCCCCAGATGTAGTCCACAAGTCTGATTCAACCCATGAGCCCAAGGAAGTGCAAACTGCATCCCACTGAGCTTGTTGAGGTAGCTGTGCTTCCGTGGGCAGAGATATCCTCACAGGAGGACAGATGGCAGTACAGCCACTGCCATCCCTTAGAGGCTCTCTCAGAGTGACAGCTTTAAACCGTGCTCAGTGTCGCACAGGAGCCTGGCTCATGCAGTCTGATGAGATATGCTGAAATGTGTGTGTTTTCTGACCCCAGTCCCTCCCAGCTGGCTCCACCCACTTTCCCGGTTGCGCTAGCCAGTTTCAGGCCTCCAGTATTGACAGGGTAGTAGGCAACCTTCCTTGTTACACTACCCTGCTCTTGGTCAAACTGAAGGTCCACAGCCTGGGTTCCAGCAGTGGAGTTATTGAGGCTTCACGTGTACCAGACTAGTTCAGGGATTCTTAAACTCATTAATAGCATGAACCACATCATAAAAGAAACACTCTCACAACTGTGAGAAACACTCTCACCTCCCATTTACGATGGTGCTGAAAACACCAGCTACCATGCTTTTATTTTCCCTCCTTTACCTTTATTTATTTAGAATTATAACATAAAAAGAAAAACAAAGCCTGCCTGTGTGCCTTGGACATAATTTTAAAACTACTATACAAAATCATCAGCTTCTCTAAAAAACAAACGATCTACTTGTGGTATCAAACCAAAAAGTACCTCAATGTAATTACAAATACTAGCCTTGATTGCTTCTCTCCCGCTCCACCTTCCAAAAGACAAGCTTGCAGCCTATGATTGCATAACATTCCTGGGATAAACACCATAACTGCTCATCCGGAAATGTAACAGAGGAAAGGATTTAATGTATTTCAGTTACTTTTAGTCCAATTTACTAGCTAAAACTAAGGAGAGCCAGCTCTATGACCAGCCAGCTGTCCAGAGACCACTAGCAAATCCTTTTGAGGATTTCAGTGGTCCATGGAACAATTTCCGGGAACCGCTGTACTAGATATCCTGTATTCCATTTCACCATGAGTTCATTACTTCTGTCTATTCTATCACTGGTGTGTTTTTAATATCATCTCTTGTATTAACATACTGTATTATCTTACTATTGAAAAATTGATTCCCACATTTTCTTCTGGGGGAAGGTTACACACATTTCTTAGACAGACGGAATTGGATACTGTTAATTTGAAACATCTAATCTGTCAGATGTATAATTAACAGCAAGGCACCAGAAAAACGGGATCCTTTTAGCTCTCCCTGTACCAGATGTAAATAATCTCCAGACTCAGTAATTTCTGGGTTTGAAGTGTAAATCACATACATTTGCTCTAGAGTTTCATATAGTCTGTGCAGTAAATGAAACTGTAACACAGCTCATCTTATGCCACATTAGTGGATCTAACCTGCTGGTACATAAAGCACCAATCAGCTGTGGAATATCAGAGTCCAGCTGTTTATGGTGTTATGAAAATTCCTTTATTATCTTAAATCACAGAACTGTAAAAATTTTAAAGCTTTTTTGTGTGGCTGTATTAAGGTTAATCTAACCTGTTGTAGGCAGCATTCAATTTTGGGTTCATTAACTGCTTTTCCAATAAGAGAAAATAGCAAGTATTGCTTTAACAATAAATATCAGAGATATATTTACTGAAATATCATATTTGCCTCTCAATACAGTGACTGACAATAGAATTGCTTGTTCAAACACTTGTGAGCCTAACTCTATGACGAGAATGACTACTTTTCATGACAATATACTGGGCAGCAAGTCAGGGGACTTTTCTAAAATTTTCTATAGTGCCCCTCAGTCTTAGTATCAAAGTGCCATACAGATAAATTAAATCTGCATGGCAAAATCCTAGTGAACTTCATGGAGTGTGAAGAATTCATGAATACTACATGTTCTATGTGTTTGTCTGGTTGTTGTAAGTGGGTTTACTATATGAAAACATGGGGTTAATTCAGGAAGAGTTTGACTGCATGTAGGTACTAAAGAGAACAAAGGTTCATTGGCCAACATGCGTTTTCAAAATCCTTTTTCTCTTATGTTACGTACTTTGTTCCTACTGTTGAAATGAAACAATACTTCGGTTCAAGAAGTCTGTCTGGTCACTGTCTTTACCTCTGTTCTCTTTCCTGCCTGTTTGCATTCAGTCTTTTGTTGAATTAACCCTATTTTCATATTGTAAATCCATTTACATCAAAGAGATGAACATGCAGAACATATAGTATCTGTAAATTATTGTAGTGCAATCTCATCTCCTTCACATGCTGTTTTTAGTTCTTCTTGCTCTGTTTATTGGCCTGATACAAAACCAATTAAAGTCAATGAAAGGCTTCAACTGATTGAATCAGGCCTCACAGAACACTCTATTTGGTACATATAAATCATTACTTTAAAATTTTTTATTTCAGTGATGCTGCAATAGCTCTATCAAAGAGCAAGGTCTTGCAGCATGGCCTAAATTTGCTTGGGCTTTGGAAAAGCCTGTTCATCTCTAGGAGCTCATTCTACAACTGAAAACCCTTCACCAAGCACAGATTATTCTCACATCTCCTTTAGGCCTAATGCAGGAAAGCATCCCTCGGCAGGAAAACACACATGTGCTTTCCTGCTTGCAATACCTAAGTATAGCTCTTCCGATCTTAGATGAGATGGAGAAGAGGACTCCTGAACAGAAGGATTAGCATGTAGACCATTTTCAAAGTATGCCAAAGACAGCTGCTTTTTGGACATTTCAAGTTCCGTTTTAACTGTTTTGCCTGGCAATATCATTACAGAATTTGGAATGAATATATTAATAATTATTTTGGGAATGATACAACTATAAGAACCACTGGGTACTTCTGGGCTTCACCCAAAGCAGCACAGATTGAAAAATGAATACATTCCTCTGCCACATCTTCAGTGAAGTCATATTGAAAAGAACATTCTGTGATCTGGTCATCAAAATCAATGGGACTAAAGTTCAGTGCCCACAAGAGCATCCTCTGTAGATGTGGTTCATATTTGAAGGGAGTGGCTAAAAGAAGCTGCAAGATAAAGTGGAAGGGGAAGAAAAAATACTGTGCTCTTTAATGTTTGTATTGTGCTATATTGTCCTGTGAGTAAGGAAGAAATTATTTTATGGCTAAGAATAATAGAAAAGATTAATTTAAAGAAAATTGTACCTGAAGGATACCAAAGAAAGCTAACAAAGGAAAACACTGATAGAGTCCAAGTTAGGTATTTTATTAAAAAAAGAAAATGTGTGTTTAGCATTTTTTCAGCAAGGGAGGGAAGTCAGCTGTTGTAGATAAGGGAATACAATGCAAAGGATCTAAAAGCTGTAACAGATCAATAAATCAATGCTTTAAGATTGTACATTTCATCTTAAATAAATGAAAAGCAAAAAGCTTTCCAAGAAATGCCTGTGAATAGTCTTAACTAGCAACAAATACCACAGATACATTCCCACTGAATTTACCAGCAGGAAAAGCCCTTCATTAGGCTGGGTAATTTTCTGCCTTTCAACTTTCAAGTTCAGTTTAAAACTCAAGAGGCTTGATCCTTGGGATTAAATGAGTTCCTACTCTTTCAAATGTGCTTCTCTTTCTGTGATTGGTGTGTAAAAATGCATTAGTCAATCAAAGACAGGGAGGCCATGGAACCATTGTTTACACTTAATATAGTAGGAATGACAATGGCCCATTAGAATTTTTTTTTGTAAACAGGGGGAAGCTGCAGGCTCACATGGCATTTTTCAGGGGAAAATGGATCAATGCTTGTCCCAAGTTTATGTACTGCAGCAAGACCTGTAAATGCTACTAGAAAACCCTCCCATTCAAAATGGGGAAAATGCCAACCATCATTTATTCTAACTGCGTCAGCAGAGCTGGATTTTGTTAATTGTTTTGATGCAACTGTTATAAACTGTCTCAGTACGTGTGGTCATATCACCCATGGGTTGCTGACTCAAGTGACAATAAAGTGGTTTTGGTGATGGCCGCAGATTTGAGCCTCACTCCTGGCAATCTTGTTGTCTGTATGTAAGCAGCCACAGGTTTGTTGGACTAGAACATCTTGTCTGAACAGCTGTATTTTACTTCCCACTTAAGCATGCAATGGTGTGGGGCCTTGCCCGTGAACGGATCTGAAAATTGGATCTGAAATCCTCTGTCATACTGGAGGGGCAGCCAGACCAAACTGGACCAGCAATGTGACCCCATGTAGCTCCCACACCTTTCCAGTCCTTTAGCACCCAGGGACACCCCAGCTCCTGGGGAGAGGCTGAGCAGTGGGCTCCAGGAACCTCCCAGTCCCCAGGAGGGTGAGAGGATTAGATCTGGGCTTTTGGCACTTCCTGAGTAAGTGGAGCTGCATGTAGATGGGGTCTAGGCCTCCCAGAACTGCCTGGCCCCTGCTGGGGATGGTGCTCTTCAGCCTGGCCTCCTCTCTGAGTTAGAGCTCAGAACGGAATGTGGGGCAGGGAGACTGTGGGGCTGGGTGCAGGAAGGAGAGCCGGTGTCGGGTGTGTGTGGGGGGGAGGCCACGGGGATGAGTGTGTGGGGAAGAGCATGGACCTGGCTGAGGGGCCATGAGGCGGGAAGAACATGGAGATGAGTGTGGGCAGCATGAGGGGAGCGTGTTTGGAGCTGGGTGTAGTGGGAGAGAGCTTGGAAGTGGGTGCAGACCAGGGTAGGGACAGCTCTGGGCCCCCTCCTTAGGAAAATTCTGTTTGTGCCCTTGCTCCCACTCATACTGCTGCATGTGCACCCTGTGGAACTACTTATAGCAAGAAGAAAGAAATCAGTTTCCATCTTGATAAGATCAAGATGTTTCTGCAGAAGATTGCTAAATCCAGTTCTACCAGCTGCTCTCACACAGGGGGCTTTGAAGGGAAGAGGAGGATGAAATGCTACATTGTAAAAGATACATACAGATGGTCATGCTTTCAGGGCTCAGACTGACTTCCATAGTCACCGGAATGTTACTGACTGCTAGGAGAGAGTGCCTTTTTTCAAAAACGCCCGGTATTTCTTGAACAGAGCACTATAACACTATAACATTCAGGTGTCTATACCAGTAAATGGAGATTGCAATTTTCTTTGCAATTGCCACAAAAATAGATTAGGAAAAAACAGAAAGAGAAGAAATGTACTTCAGATACTGAAGAAAAGCCTGTCTCTGATACACAGAAAAGAGCACACTGGAAATATTGTTCATGTTTATCACTCCGAAAGGTTGCCTCTGTAAAGCTGCTAAGGTCTGAATAAGCATTGGTTGTCTGTCTCTCTCTCTAAGTCACACAGGTTCTAAGACCAGACTTAGTTGAGATTTCTAAATTTGTATTCATGAACTGGCACAAGTGGATCTATCTATCTAAACTGACTCCTTTCTCTGATCTTTTGAGGGCATAGGTAATATCTTCTTTCCATATTCACTACAGGTCAGTTTTTATGTAATTTATTAAACAGTTTTTATGTACACTACAGAGAAGGGCCATATTACAGACCTTCTTTGTAGTTTACATAAAGAATGACTCCGCATTATTCACCATATGCATCACCATTATGCACACCATTTGAGAATATGGTATTAACAGAGACAGTGACATCTGTAAGAAATCAGGTTCCCCATTATATTAACAGATGGCCCAAGCTAGCAGCCTTTACTCACATGAGTATACCCACTGATGCCAATCTCATTTTAAACAGTCAGTTGGACTACTCACCTGTGTAAGGCTGTAGTGCTGGGACCCATTTTTTTAAAAATAGTTTTGTGTTATGCGGTACTGAAACTCTTAAAAACATTTCTTCCTGTGTCAAATATATTTGTCACCTTGCAAAAACTGATGTCCCATCACTGCCCCTGCTATCCCTTCACCCTGCATGGGGAAAAAAAAAAGCCAGTACATTTCTGGCTTATTCACATCCTTGTTTTTCACCAATATAATAGATATGAACAATGGTCCTGGAAAGAGGTCGTTAACTCACGCTTCTAACGCTAGTTAGCTATGTGGGTCTATGATACAACAGTAGAATAAAAACATGAGAAGGTCCTGTGTCTATGGAGGTGGAGGAGAGTTATTTGCTGGTGCAGTGTTTTAAAGTAGCTATTTAGAGTCTGTATAAAATTCATTTCCCTTGGATCCTAACCATTTAAAGATAGGTCAAATTTTGGGCCTAACCTTGACAGTGGAAATTACTTGTACTAATTAATTTGACTAAATTCATTTTAGCCATTTAAATACATTTTAGCCATCTAATTTAGCATTTTGATTCATGCACAGTTTTTGTTGAGGTAAATATTTATTTTATTGAGCTGCATCATTTTAAGATAATAAAAAGTACAAGAATTTCACTTGACAACACCTTGCCTAACTCAACCTAGCTCAGACTACTTGCCGGAGGAGGTCTCCTTGCAATATCTCCACTTTCATGTGAAGTGAAAGGATTCTGGAAATGTTTATACTGTTATGGATTAAGGGATTTTAATTGTGGCAATGCACAGGCATAACCACAGAGGTTGGAGTGAAAGGGGAGACAGATCCACCTCTCCAGTTAGAAAAATGATGTTGATAACTGGTGGCCCTGATGTCCCTCTCAATCTTTTTGTTTTTCTTTCTTTTGTTGTTAACTGCATTGATATGATCATCTATGGTGTTAGATTCCTTTTCAGATTTACTAGACTATGCAGAACTTAATCTTCTGACAGATTTTCTGACTTTTTACAACTTGGCTAAAATAGAATGCAAATAAAGATCACGAAGAGGCACTGAACAGATATGGGCTCTAACTTTGGGAAAGTTAATATCTAGATGACAGGTTTCAGAGTAGCAGCCGTGTTAGTCTGTATCCGCAAAAAGAAAAGGAGTACTTGTGGCACCTTAGAGACTAACAAATTTATTTGAGCATGAGCTTTCATGAGCTATAGCTTTCATGAAAGCTTATGCTCAAATAAATTTGTTAGTCTCTAAGGTGCCACAAGTACTCCTTTTCTTTTTGTTAATATCTAGATGTGTACTTCAACAGCTCAGACTCACCTCTAATATCTAGATGTGTACTTCAACAGCTCAGACTCACCTCTAATATCTAGATGTGTACTTCAACAGCTCAGACTCACCTTGAATACAGTCTGTATATTTGGCATAACCCAAGCTTATCTGCTGCATATCTCTGCGTTACCACATGTTGTACCATGTACTAAAGAGGCTTTACAAATCAGCCCTGTCAACTATGATAGTTATATATACCTATACATGCAACACTGTACTACCTCTACTAACTTATCCTTAGCCAAAGTTGTTCAAGTCCCCACTGAAATGTGTGAGGAAGTAAGGGAAACATCACAATGTACAGCCCACTCAGCTGCTGTGGAGCAGTAGATAATAAAGAGTTCTACACAGAAACACAACAGGAGAACATTGGGTCCAGTTTTCAAAATCTGGATGCGTACAGACAGGCACCTAAATCTTATCCCACCTCTGCCACCATGTCAAGGTTCCTTCCCCACTCTGAACTCTAGGGTACAGATGTGGGGACCTGCATGAAAACCTCCTAAGCTTACTTTTACCAGCTTAGGTTAAAACTTCCCCAAGGTACAAACTATTTTACCCTTTGCCCTTGGACTTCCACTGCCACCACCAAACTTTATCTGGGTTCCTGAAAAAATGTACTTTGGAAACGTCTTTCCCCCCCAAATCCTCCCAACCCTTGCACCGCACTTCCTGGGGAAGCTTTGGTAAAAATCCTCATCAATTTGCATAAGTGACCACAGACCCAAACCCTTGGATCTTAGAACAGTGAAAAAGCATTCAGTTTCCTTACCAGAAGACTTTTAATAGAAGTAAAAAAGAATCACCTCTGTAAAATCAGGATGGTGAATACCTTACAGGGTAATTAGATTCAAAACATAGAGAATCCCTCTAGACAAAACCTTAAGATACAAAAAAGACACACAGACAGAAATATTCATTCTATTCAGCACAGCTATTTTCTCAGCCATTTAAAGAAATCATAATCTAACGCATACCTAGCTAGATTACTTACTAAGTTCTAAGACTCCATTCCTGTTCTGTCCCCGGCAAAAGCATCACACAGACAGACAGAGACCCTTTGTTTTTCTCCCTCCTCCCAGCTTTTGAAAGTATCTTGTCTCCTCATTGGTCATTTTGATCAAGTGCCAGCGAGGTTACCTTTAGCTTCTTAACCCTTTACAGGTGAGAGGATTTTTCCTCTGGCCACGAGGGATTTTAAAGGGGTTTACCCTTCCCTTTATATTTATGACAGTATGCTAGCAATTGATTTATGTATTTTAATTATGAATCAGTTGAACTGGGCTCCTAAATCATAATTTAGGGCTTAACTTTAGGTAACTAAATTTTAAAGCTGGACCCATTATGAAGTGTTGTTATAATTAGAAAAAAACCCAACAATAATAAATTATGAACATAGAAACTGGAGTTAGTTCTTCAATGAGTGGGTTAGTATACCAGACACCAGTTGTGCTTCAATGCCCCAGCTCCCTCCTCTCACCCTCCCTAGGACCCCACAATCTTCCAGGGGCAGTGTTTAGAACACATCCCACTATTCCAGAAGACACTATCACCACTAGCAGCAGGCACAGGCCTGCAAAGCCTCACAGCCTTGTGATGATAGCAGACCAAGATGTGTGAACTTTTCTCACCACCGACCCTGGAATCATTTATTTCTACCATCACCAGCTTTCTCCTCATGTACCACCCCTCTACCTTCTTAAATCTCTCCATCCTGTCACCAGGTATCAGACCCTCCTGCTTTCCATTTGCTGGCTTCAGTCTTTTCCACTAAGTCCTTCCCCTCCCTCTCCTCACTTACCCCTCACTCTTTTTGCATCTCTTCTTTATGCCTCTCTTGCTATATTGATCAGACCCTCCAGTCCATATGCCTTCTAAATCTTCACCTCTCCTCTACAAACTCCTTGACTTACCTCTTATATGCCCTTTTACAGTACTACATAAATTAAAAGTAAAAGCTACTAAAATCAAACTATTAAAGATAAACTCTCCTGTTCCCCTTATCTATATGGTGCCCCCGGAAATGCTGTTTAAGTCCAGAATGACTGTTCAATGTAAGCTGCAGTCCACCTAACCTTTACTTCTAAGACTGGATCAAGCCATGGCACTAACTCATCAAAGCCTTTGATTTTAGGTACTAAGTGGTGAAGTTTCTGAAAAACAACCCATAGAGTTTTCATAATGCCTAAAACCCAATCAACCCTCCCTTTTATTCCGGAGCAGTGAAGTCAATTTAGCAGGAGGATAATCTGAGGATGCCACGGCACTCACAGAAATTAATTAAATACACCTTGACTGGGAATGGCTACTTCAGAAAAAGCCTAAATAACATGCAGAAAATTATTTGGAGGCTGAGGTCTCTTGTTCTCACTAAAAGGTTTTCAAGCAAATTTACAAACCTTCTCCAGGAAAATGCTCAGCAGCAAAATATCAGCATGGAAGCTCTATAAAAATCTATAGAAATATCATCAATATGGAAGGTGTGAAAATTAGACCAACATGTATGGCTGCTGGACTTCTGCATACAAATGGTCTTCCAGCTGTCTTTAGTTGAATGGTATTAAGTTATAGCTATAATTTTTCCCTCCTGAATTTAGAAATTTAGCTTAATGCAGTATCCCACCATGCAGCTATCAAAATGCTCTCATTAGCAGACTGCTCTCTGTAGTAATGGAAATTATCTGCAGATTGTTTCAAACAGGGGCTTAACACAGTATAAAGTGTGGGGAAGGGGGAAATAAAGAACTGAACACATGGTGTGAGAGCTGTCATGATAAGTCAGCTCTTAATGTATAAAATACAGGGGAGAACAGGGCTCATGTGGCAGAGCTGCAAAGATGACTCAACTGGGGTTCCCTGGGTAGACAGAGCATCACCAAGGATTGAACTGAAATGTCAGCAAGCCCATTCTGTTAATGCACTTAATACAAGCTGTCTCTTCTGCTTATTTTAGTTTAGTGTGCACTTGCTTTCAGCTTTGGTGTAAGTGATTAAGCTTACAAGTGACTGTTTTATAAAGAATACGACAAACATATTTACTACTAACACCTCTGATTTAGACTAGCTTGTCATATAGACAGGTAAGGTATCATAGTTGAGAAGAGTGAATATATTTTATTTACTCATGCCATTAAACGGAAGGGAAGTAAATTGTAGAAACTCTCTGTACACATCTCATGATGTTAAAATGCTGTCAAACAATATTTTGCTTTGGAAAATTGATCATGTACAGTTCTTATGCAAATTTCTAAAATCCAAAAACTAACTTTTCATATGTTCCACATCATGTTGAATGAAAAAGAGTGGCAGTTAATATGTGACAGCCAGAATTTATCTAAACAGGAACAGCTATACATACCACAAGAAAGCTTCCTATCCCACACTAAAAAGTTACTCAATCACTGAATCAATTGGAAGTCCTAGCTTCCAATCCCACACTAACAAGTTCACTCAATCTGATGGACTAGTTGCCAAAGCTATCCTCCTACACCCTTGCTCCTCGTGACGAAATCATATAACTTGTTCTCTTAACCAGAAAGACATGGCTGGTACAGTCACTCCTTTATTCTTTCTCGGCATATCAGTTTAAAAAAAATAATACTCTCCACATTAGCAGTGTCTTTCACCCAAAGAACTGAAACTTTTACATATATTCATTTAGTCTCTAAATTCCTAAGAGGAAAGGAAGTACTATTATCCCCATTTTACAAATGTGGAAACTGAGGAACAGAAAGTGACCTGTCCAAGGTCACACAGCAAGTCAGTGCATGAACAGAACATGGGTCTTCTGTCTCCCAGTCTCTTCTTCAATCATAGCTGCCAACCTGCCAAGAATTTTGCAGGGACATTTCTAAAAATAAGCCTGAGGCCTGGGCAGCATTTTTGGATCCAGAATAATTTTAGATTTTTTTCTTAGATAGGTGAGAGAAAACCTCCAGGAACTATCATCCTAAAATGCACCACAACTCTCCAGCAACTCCTGGATTACTGGGAAAAAATTCTGCTTTTGTCATGGTTCCCCCTTCTCCACTCTATTATATTGGCTTCCACTATAACCCCCATATTTTCCGTTGCATCCCTCATGCTCTCCATAGCTTCCACTATGCTCTTCACGATCCCCATGACCATAAGCAACTCTGACTGCCAAACAAGAGACTGATAGGACAGGCCACTATTGTTGACAAACATGGATCAATCACTAGATCACAAACACTGTCCTTCTGAGCCCAACCTTTAATATAGGTGTGATATAAACATTGTACTTTTATTGTCATAAGCAAGGATTTCATATAGTGAACCAGGGTACATGCTTGCTGTATATAAGCTGCTAAATTTTAAATCTTAAAGGCAATTAAAGTTCAAATTGTGCCATGAGTGGAAAAAAATAAAGCACAAAAGCTGGTTTTCACTTTTATAATTCTCTCCAGCAGCATTTGCTAAATATTAGGAAGATTTATCTTGTCTTTAAAAGATGATTTTACAGATTATCTTAATTTAACATCTCACCTGAAGTTGGTTCTATCAGCCTTTCCATTATCAAGTTAGACTACTGTTAGAAACAAGAGGAAGTTATAGACAGGAAACTGTGATAAGATGATATTGAGGTTTATAAAGCCTCAAATGTAGACAGATTCAAAGTTAAAGCTGGCTGTAATCTACCCTATATTCATTGTTTATGCTTAACTATTGATTCTCCTGTATTTGTAGTGTATCAGGGAACCAACAAACAAACATCCAAACAAAAAAGTCTGATTCTGCTCTCACCTACACCTTGGGTAAATCAAGAATGATTCTGTTGAAGTTAATAAAGTTCTACTGTTTTAAATCAGTGTGAGGTCAGACTCAGGCCCCTTGAATTGTATGAGCAGCACTGCCTGGGCCCATGGAGTTATGGATGAAGTGGCAGCCTTCAACCTGACTCTGCTTGTTTAGGTTTTTTTAATAAATTTAAGTCCAAACTTTTAAAGTATCTCAGAAATTCATGTCTGTGCTCTTCTATGCGTGTAAACAGGGACTTGAGTGTGTAAAGAATGACATTCTGTGTGCCAGATTTGTAAGTGTCAATACAAAATTTGCAAGTGCAATAAGGTGCTTATAGAAATTTCACAAATAATTATTAAATGTGTTCCTTAAGGTTAATTTAATTTGTTAAAAAAATACATACATCTTTCATTCATTATGCAGAATCAGTGAGCCAAGTCCTTCTCACACTCCTTTGAGTAAATGTAATTAAGAAGACAGACAGTGTCAAGCAGACAGAATTGTGCTCAGATTCTTTAAAGCTAATTTTATTAAGTATTTTCCTATTTTCTTTTTAATTTTAATCCTATCACTCCACCAATTTTAGAAATAAAGAGGCAAATTCTGCCCTGACTTTCCCTCAATCTTCTTACCATCACTGCAGTCAGTGGGGTCATACAGATTGTACAGCAGATTTTTTTAATGAAGATCATTACAGGTAGGTTCTTGTTAATAAAAATAGGCCCTGATTTTGACACTGGATCCATGCAGGCAGATCCCTGTGCCCCTGTGGAGCTACACTGAAGTCAATAGGGGTCTGCACAGGTGCAAGGATCCACCTATTCACATCCTTCTGTAGGATGAGCCTAATATTGTACATTTTAGCCAGCCTCAGTGGCCCAACTCTTTAGGCCTTCTTTCTTGTTGTGGCCTATGCATGGAATGACTTTCCAGACCAAGCATGACAGGCTCCCACCCTCTCCTATTTAAATCCCCCCCTAAAGACTTGCTGCTTCCGTAAGGTCCACAAACATTAACCCATGTCCGTCAAACTTCCACATTTGGTTGGGAAGAAGCCATGTAATGTTCCAGGTTACCACGGTTACCCACCGTGCTTTGTATGTGTGGGTCTGTTTTTCAACTCCTTGGGGCAGAGGTTTTCTTTATTAATTTGCTTCCTGCATAGCACAGAGTATGTTGTTAGCAGTTAAATAATAAACAATAACAGCAACCTCTGAGACCATACGTGCATTGAGAGATAGGACCTAACTTGGCTGAGCTCTGAAGCCCCAGCTTGTCTGACCTCAGTCGCACTATTCATGCTGAATTACACTGTCCATAAATCTTTGATGAAATAACAGACGTGAGAGATGGCTAAAGGAAACTTTAAATGTACTGCCATTGCCATCTTTGTCATTCCTTGTCCTGTACATATTTGATTCGCACAAGTCAATGTATGTTACTGCTTTACCCAGTCACTAAATGCTTCTCTATATAGCAATCAGCTGGCCCAACTAATTCAAAATTCTGAAGCAGAGAGTCTAAGATTTTGCTGTGGATCATTTATCTGTGAGGCATGGTGCAAACTTTGTGTCTAATTTTACAGGGAAAAGGTCATTTGCAATGGGTAGTGTACTACACTATGCCCCGAGTTTACATATATGTCCAATTATATGTCCAGGGGAAGCAGCCATTCAGGGCACAGGAGGGTCATATAAAAGGAGCTGCAGAGCAAAGCCTTAGTCAGTTGCTGCTTGGAGAAGAAAGGACTGCAGGCCTAGCTGCCTGGAAGAGCAGCAGAGCCACGAACGGTTTGCTAGCAGGGACCGGGGGAGCGTTGAGGGAGCTCCTGGCTGGTTGCTAGAACTGAGTAGGGACTGAGCCTGAGGAGGGCTGCAGGAAGATGCCCAGGGAGGGCATACCAAGGCTGGACTACGTAAAGACCAAAGCCCAGGGAGGGCTAGAGAGAGACACCACCAAAACCCGGGGAGGGCTAGAGAGTGGTACTGAGATATACCCCAGTGGACCGTATACCCCGAAAGGGGTTTGTGCTTGTTAAAATGCAGAGAGTGACTTGGCTGGAGCAGTATCACTGACAAATGTGCCAGAGAACCACCAAAAGGGGTCACCAGAACTAAAGAATGCAGACACGCCCAACCAGAAGGGGGCACTCGCCAGAGGTGGATGCCAATGCTGTTACACAGGGGTTGGCACATTCGTTAGTGAAGCTGTGTGTGAGAGAGAAGTTCAAGCAGCAGAAAAAGATAGAAGGAGCAAAGAAGCCCCAGATAAGGTCAGAAAAGTCATGGTAGTGTGTCCTTTTGAAAAAAGCTAAGGGAGAGCTTTTGGTCAAAGTGCTAACTGAAGGGGGCTTGGAACTGTAAAAAAAGAAGTTACCCCCTGTTTGATTCCTACTGTGTTTGGGAAAGAGGAGTATGTACATTCTTTGTAAACAAACAGGATTGCATCAAACACCTGACTCCATCATCAATTTCTTTTCCTAGCAGAAACAATCTGCTAGACCCCAAAAATTGGGGTAATAATTTAAGATCTCAAAGGTTCCAGAGACAGAAAGAAAAAATTAAACTGTGGGGAAGCTAATACCATCACATTACGTATATTAGAGTGTGGGATCAGGAGTTGTTAAAATTTTCATTTCAAACTCTGACAGCATCACAAGGGAGTTATTCACGGACATTGACAGCGCTGGAGAGCTGTGAAGGTGGTCCCTGGCAGGGAAAAACCTTTAAATCCCTCCCCCCAACAAACAAACAAAAAAGCAGCCTCTCCAGCTGCTTTGCTATTACACTGACAGCTTTTGCTCAAATGCACAGTAACTAAAAAGTGATGCATTCTATTATAAAGAAAGCAGAAGACCATAATTTTGGTGCTTTGTGAAATGTAGGTGTGTGCTGAAAGCAATAGTAGCCGTCTTGAAAATTTCAGTGATGTACTTTTGCTGTCACATTTCTAAATGGTCCTGTTTCACTTTTCATGGCCAGTAGTGAATTTAAAATACTGATACACACAGAATGATGGACCTTAATCTTCACTAATCTCATCAGTCTGAAGGCTCTTTTGGGTCCACTGGTAAAAGAAGGTGGTTACATTAGCGTCAGCATAATTCTGTTAAGGGCTCTATGTATCACTGTAGGTTTTAAAAAAAAGAGTTTTAGACAAAAAAAATTCATCGGTGACTGTCACATTTGCTTGGATTGACAGACTTTGAATCATGTAGCAATACATCTTTTATCATGGTTCTTGACAGCAGCAGTTTGCATGCTGAGTTTAACCGAGCTGATATACACATTCTTCAGGAATATATTGTTAAGCAGAAATTTCATAGACATTTTCAGAACTGCCCAGAACCACAGTATTTGGGTTTTGGGAAGAAATCCCCTCGGACTCATGAAAATATCACTCTAATGCTGCTCCAAATACTCTCCACTGACAGATAAATGTCTCCTTTTTCTCCTATAGGAGCCCTTCCTTTCAGGGAGCAGTTTACACTGGTATTCCGCATGCTGCAGTGACATCCAATTCATTTCTAGGAGCAATTTAGATTGTTAGTTTTAATCTATAAAGACCATTACACTTGAGTCCTGGATATGTTGTCCTGTGGCACTTAAGATCAGGCAACAAACTGACAACCCCTAGATTTGTACATGTGGTGGTGAGTGGTGGGTCATTCCCAGTGGAGTGTCCGTGACTCCGGAATGTGTTTCCCTCCTTGGTCTGAGATAATAAGAATGTGGTGACCCCCAAAGCCTACAACAAGGCCTATCAGGCTTTCACGAGGAATGGGAATGGGTCATGTCTTAGCTTTTGCGTCAGCTTCAATTTATTTTAGAAAATGTGTTTATATCACAAATTGTAGCACAAATGCTAAGGCATTTTTGACAGATACAATAGATAAATAGGAAAAACTACATAAATAAACCTGAACCAGCATGTTCCGTATTTAGCAAGCTGCCAGGATTTTCATGTAGAGATGTGTCTGACAGGTATTAAAATACCAAGTTTCACAGCATGTTGTGTTTACCGAAGGAAACCCTGACTGGAACAACAGGGAGAATAGTTACACTCTCCAGTGCAGAGTCTGCTAATTGACGTCGGCCCCACACACCAGGGCAGGATTCATTATGGTGTGCTGAGCTGGAGATGGGTGACAAGCCACAGAGCATTACGTGATGCTCCTCTAAGCAGCAGCAAGTTGCACTTTCAACCCGCTGTTGGCAGCACTTGCTGGAGAATGCAGCATATGTACTGGCCAGGGTTTTTTGGGGGCCGGGGGGACGACGACCCTAAACAGCCTACTTAACCTGCAGATTTCGTCTCCATTGGGATATGGTGCACCAGACAGTACAATTCGCCAGCTGTTTTCTACCATTTGTCACTGAGCTATGGGGAGATCCTTACCTGCTGAGCGTGTAGGATAAAAAGTTGCACTTACATCTTTTACACACCAGCACAGCAGAGGGTAGAATTGAGCCCACAGGTTAGCAAATGCACTGAGGCTTACTAATTTGCAATTTAATTAGTTTAAATGGTCTAACTGAAGAGTCATTTGTTTGTGACAGTCTTACAAGGTTGAAACCAGAGGCCCCAAATGCACAGTAAAAAGTAAGTAAAAAGCATGTCCTAATATATTTAGCAAATACTAACACAAAGCAAAGAAAAATATACAGGTGATGGGAACAATGGATTCCCTGCCTTGGCAACTGTTGAATATTTAGAGCTAGAGAAGACAGAGTTTTAGAGATGAGGCTCCCCATCTTCCTCCTTACAAAATAAATTACTGTGCCCAACACTGAAATTGTGGCCTGCCTTGCACAAACACAAGTGTGAGTTGAACTGAAATTGTGCTCAAAACATACTGCAAAAGCAGAAAGCTCTATCTTTGAGAGCTATCTGAAAAGTGAAAACAGATTAGAGAAATAAGTTCCTCAATAGGCGGTAACATTGCTTTCACACCAGATTTGATTAATAAGTCCTCCCAGCGGCACTAACACCTGATATGCACATTGCGTGGATTAGCAAATTTTAGGCCAGGCAGAAGAAAAAATATTCTTTCCTCCCCGTTACTGCTACAGGTATATTATCGAATGAAAACACAACAAGATTTCTCTAAGGAATATGAAATTTGTTTGGTATTTCCATCAAACAATTATATGTAGTTCATCTAGTTTCTGAGAAGCACTGAGGCATATCCGCACCTGATTACATTCCTTCTTAGCTCCAGAACAAGCTATCCCAGTAGGGTGGTGAGCAGCTTCTCATCTCTCCCTTTGATACTTTGATGCAGGTGCACACAAAAGAGAGGTCTCTGATAACAATGCAGCCTCATTTGCTTAGTATCTTGATGATCCTAAATCAAAAGGCCCTTGATCATTACTGGAGCCTTTCAGAATATTTCAAATTAAGGGGTAAATTTTTCAAAGCGATGTAACAGGGATTTAGCTGCATGACTTCCATTAACACCAGTGGGAGGTGAACAGCTAAATCCCCACTCACTGCTTCGAAAATGTACCCCTTTAAATGTCTTATTTCCAAAATGCATTAGACTTTTCAATAACTAAACAGTTGACAAGAAAAACAGTATTATTTCCATTGACAGTATTTGACAGATAACTGGTTCCAGAGACAAGTTGGTCTGTGGAAAACATTAAAGCTCCCAAACATCTTTATAGGATAGGAAGGCTGAGTATTCTGGGGGGTGCAGCTTCTTGAACCACAGCATTCTAACTCTTATGCTAGTGTCTTATGCTATCCTACCCCCCTGCAGCCAGCAGAGAACACAGCTAAGGGAAAGAGGATGTGCATCCTGGCAATCCCTGGCTGCTCTAACAGCCCCTGGGGGTTGTTGGCAACAGGTGCAAGTTATAACACTTATACCAACAGATCAGCACAGCCCAGAGAAGCCTCAGGATCAGGGGACCACAAAGATGGCTTGATTGAAGCCAAGGATCAGGGCCAAAAAGTATGAAGAGGGTGTAAAATGGTACCAAATCAGAATGGTAATGGTTTGCACCCACCCTGCACCCACTTTTGTAAATGATTACACTTTTGTAAATGATTGAGATGTCACAAGGTGCAAGGCACTGGTGAATGTAATCCAGAATGTCTAAGGAAAACGTGCATGTTCCCCAAATAAGCACATCATGTATTCAGTAACATTCCTGAAAAACATGGAGATTTAAGTGCATAGGGGAAATCAAAATCTGCATTGCTTTTAGGACTAAACTACATATTCTTTTCCCTGTTGATTTTTATCATTAATAATGTAATCTTACAACTAAACATCAAAAGATGTAAACACATTGTCAGAACAGATTCCTGAGAGCCATTCTTCCCATTAGATATTTGAAAACAGGATTTTTCAATTCAGCATGGAATGTCATTGTATTATCTCTCAGAGACAGATCAGAATATGTGGAATTCCCATTCTAATATCCTTTATTAAACATATATTTCTTATTTAATTAAAAGACTTTGGAAGATTAGTTTTGATTAATTTGGTCAAATGGTGGATACTAATTAGAACAACCAAGGTTGGGAAGCCCATTAGAAAATGATAATTCTCTGCAGTGAAAACAACAAACATGAAATTAATATTAAGTCAGTTATCTCCTTTAAAGGTGAAAGGAAATATTCCCAAAGATTCAGTCTGTTTAGCTATGGGTGTTATACTCCTATTATCCAAAAAGAGCAAGTATCTTAAAAAATACTTACTACAATATCTTCAGGGAAAGTGTCCCGACTGAAGGAGCCATCATCAAACATGACTTCATAGAAGACTTGAGATGTCACTCCTATCACTCTGCAACTATAATATCGTGTGTTCCTGTGTTTTGTGATGACAGTCTGCCCCACTGTGATGGCCTTCTCACATGCTTTGGTTCTCTTGAAAGCAAGAATTTAAGAAACAGTCATTAAAAACAGTCACCACTTAGTTTATCAGAACCATGTCACATGATAAAGTACTGCAGTGATCAATCATGGCTCTCAATTTAGCAAGAAATCTTGAAATGCAAAATCTTTCCTTACTACAACAATCAAACTTTCTGTGAAGCATACACATTTACATTTTATTAGCAAAAGAATTACAGCCACACAAGATTGCAGCACATAATTAAAAATATATCTACTATTATGGTGTTTTGGCTCATCTTACAACACAGGAGAACAATTTAAGCAAAACAATTCTGGGACCATTCAGAAATGTTGTTTGCCACTATCTTAAATCCCTTATATCCAGCTCTAGTAGAGATCAGACATGGTGGACCAAGCTTATACTGTAGAATTTTATTGAAAGGCACTTCTCAAGTTTTGGATTTTCATAATGCTATTACTTCATATTTTGCTCACTGGGATGACATCAATAGATACACATCTCGTTTTTGTAAAAGTGGTCAGCAGTGATACAACAGGATGCTTCAGTAACTCAGAAACAATGCAGAACACTCACTTTAAAACTGCAGATGGTATTGTGCAGTTATAATGATTGTTTATTTTATCACTCACCTTTATGATGTAGCAGGTCAGTCATAACCACTGTTTATTTTCATGTTTCCTCTCTAACTTCCCTAAAATCAGCTATCACCTTCAGAAGAGTAGCCAAGATATACTCTAAGGTCAAATTATGCAAAGATTCTACCTCAACAACTATAGGTGTTATACTCCTATTACCAAAAAAACAAAACAAAACAAAACCCCCAAACCAAACCCCATAACTCAGCAAATGCTCAGAGATGTACATGATGCAGAAAATTGTGCACACCACTTCCCAACTAATGCATCCCAGTGTGCTTCCCACTTGCCCAGTGAGCTTCACCATCTGGAGAAGTAAAATCAAGAGTTTCTCATCCTAATAAGACATCTTATGGCTGTTTATTAGCTGTAAATCATTTCATATTGGTTGCTGTGTTTGTGTGGTAAACTGTACTGTCTCTGGCAACAGCTGGGCATCTGAACTTTTCTGACAACAGGAGATGCTAAAAACCACAGCACGATTCAAATAGCATATCTGTATTAGTGAAAATGTTTTGAATTAGAAATATTTACTAACCAGCTTGAAATACTGTATGACATATGCTAAATTAATTACCCAATTTCCTACCACTTTTTCAACTGTCTGTAACCTTTCAAGCAGCAAAGTTCTTCAATAAATGTAATAATCTAAAAAAAAAAAAGTACCTGTGAAAGTCTGCAAAATGAGGTGACTATAGAATTGTCAGTGTGATTATTAGAAGCTGAGTTATGGTCGGTGCCCATGCTCTTTGTTAGATTTTTACATTTTATCTTAACATAATTCCTGCAACTTTTTTAAAACAAACTTGGGCCAAATTTTGAAATACTTCTTTTGCTTTGTAATTTTTGGCACACTACCACTTTCTTGCACCACATTACAGAATTTACACATCTCAAACTTTTGTGTTTCTAAAAACTGAGGGCAAAGCAAGTACAAATGTGTTGTGTGCATTTGAAGTCTATCACCAAAAAATGACAGACTTCAGATGCACACAACACATTTTCTGGGGCTAGTGCACTAAGCTTGTGTTTGCAAGTGATTTCTCTGAGTAAAATTGTGTTCATGAAAACAGAGGATTGGACTGAGGCCTACTATGAAGTTATACCCAATTATATGTCTACAGCATTTTCAAGATCACCTGGAAATAATCTTTCTTTCATAATTATACATGTTATTTAATGGCTGTTTACCTGTTTAAACAGCCATTACTAGTTCTGTATATAACAATATCACTAAGCCTAAACACAAAATAGTGAAATGAGCCAAGAACTAGTTTACCACTATAAGTTATTATCACATAGGTCCCTCTACTGGTAACATCAGTTACCGCTGTTACACCAAATCTTGAATAATATGTAAAAATCCAGGTGTTTGTTTCTTGAAAAATTCCAGACTCCATTTATCCAAATATGTTCAGAAACAGAAACTGAAAGTAGTCATTGAATTACCCATGTGAGTGGAGCAGAAGTTTCTGGTGGATATATAAATCCAACAGGAAGTAAATGTATTAAAAGTACAAAATGTATTACAAGTAAAAAGATTGAGCTTCACAAAACAAAAACACAATTTTTTTGTTAAGAATATACTGATTGGTTTACTGGTAAAATTTTCACAAAATAAACTCCACAACTCAAGCCCCCTACCTCCAGGCAGAAAACCAAATAAATGAACAAAACCCTAAAAAAACCTCAAACCATAGAAAACCCTACTGCATCCCAGCTCAAGGGGACGGCGTTTGGCTTTCAGTATGTTACTTTGGTAGGATTCTCGATTTATTTTGCAGAAGAACATATTGACAAGCACACTGTAATAACTGATTGCCTGTCCCAGAAAACATTTCCTGTCAGAAAAGCCTCAGAACTTATTGACGTTAAGAATGTCATTTTTGAGCAGAAAGGACAGTTGTTATGCAAGGGGCTCTATCAAATTAAAGAAACAGCTGTGGTATCTTTCAGATTATGGTGCAAATTGTGGTTCAGAAAGTGTGATTTTTCCTCAACATAACCCAAGCCAAGGGTGAACTAAGACAGCAGTAGAAACCGAGAAAATCAAACAGACAAACAAACAAAAAAGCCATCTTGGCCTTCCATATGTGAACCTGAAAAAATGGGATACATTATGGTAGAAGTCCTTGCTCTTTATTTGTGTGACTGATGTATTGCTAGCAAACCAGATGCCGTTTTATGCCAAGGTCCCCATGCCTCACTTGGATACTGAAAACACATAGCTGGAATCAGTCTGGTTCACCTGTGTTAGTACTGGTAAAATAATTAGAGTTATAAAAATGTGCTTAGTGTTTATGCTTTATTGAACACTTGTAAATTGCTACTTGGATTAATCTCACTTTCACATCTGTATCTCATATTGTAAAGTATTATTTGAGCACTTGCACTAAAATTCTCTGTAACTGTGTAAATCACCAGACAGGAGAGAAGCATTAGCTAGTGTGAAATACTAGTCTCCAACAGGTGTTATGTCCTGCCCGACATAAAAAGCACATAAGCACAAGATGAAGTATTGTGGAACATCAGAGGACAAAAGACTTTGTTGATTGCTTTCTCCCCCACCATGAAGAGGAGATTTGCAAGTGAGTTCCTTTCATCAGCTGAGTTTGCAACTCGAAGCAGAAGTGGGGAAGGAATAAAAAGCCCTAACAAGGAGGAACTGTATCTTTCTGCTGCTTGGACTCTAAGGAGCAAGGATTACTAAGCATAAGCAAAAGATCCTCAGTGCTTAGCCTGGATTAGTCCTGAAGGACATATTGAGCTTGCTTATCACAGAAGTTTCTGTTACTTTTTGAAATTTAAGACTGAAACTCATTTGGGTGTAGTGTTGTCTTTCTTGTGAAATCTAAGATGCAATTGACCTGGGGTAAGTGACTGGTCCTTCTGACTGAGAGTAATCTGAATATTGCTGTGATCTTCAGTGTAAGGTGGGTTTACCTGGGAGGCAAGACAGATCAGAGTACCCAAGGGGACTGTCTGTAATTTCATGTTAAGGCTGTTATAGTTTCTGATGAGTTTACACTTGATAATTGATAGGTGGAATCTAAGTATAGAACTCACAACAATTTGGGGTTTGTGTCCTGTTTCCTAAGAGTTTGCCCTGAGGTTGGCACCCACCGCCTTCAGTCACTGCAGGACAGCTTGACAAGTAGACAAAAAACCCTTGGTCTAAAAAGTTCCAGATCATATTTATAGTCGAGGATCATCAAAGCTCTAAGATGTATTCGGTTTGATATGGAAATCTAAGTTTTATTCCACCCTGCCAATTTTACCCCTAGAACTATAGTCCTAATGTGAAAGTGACATTTGAACAGTATGCCTGCTCAGGATTTTTTCCCTTTGGTCTCTGTGCCTCCCCCAAGGTATGCCCCTCGACCACCTAGAGTGCCAGGGGGCCAGGCACAGACAGCACAGAGTTGGCTACACCGGCTTTTTGTCACCCAGGGATTCTTCTACAAAAAGAAAATCCCCCGCAATCCTGTTACAACAGCTCTCCATTACATTTGTGCTGCAGGAGCTTCACAAGAAACACAGAACAGAGGATCAGTTATGGTGGAGCTGTTGCTAAGTTTGTATTCTGTTTTGTACTTTAAGTGGGAGTTCAACTTGTTCATTTTATAGGAAAAATACAGTGTACGTGCTGTAAATTTTAGCACAATGTTTGAGCAAAACCTGAATTTTCTGGGGAGTTTAAAACTAATTAACTGATTTTTTTCGAAGTTCTAATCAATTAAAAATTGCATCCCTCACCTAAAATATCTCAGTTTGTATCTCCTGATTTTTGGGGTTCCCCTAGCTGAAACCCTAGGAGATAAGGAGAGTTTGGTTGAGTTATGTATTTATTTTGTTAATTAACAAAAATAATAAAAAATATCACAGTTCTTTGTCATAAACGAATCCTTAAGTGCGGCACTTAGCTAATGGAGAACAAAAGTTTGGAAAACTAACATCTTCTAGAAGCAGTAGCTGCTGGTTTGTCAAAGACCAAGAGGTCTTTCAGACTGTTTTATGAAGAACAGTATCTTCAGCATAGGAACAGCTACTGTTCTGAGGATCCTATTCTGGATCCTTTTCTTCATGGCACTGTCCAGCCAGCTCAGGAGCTCCTGGTGTTCATGACAGTAACAGATGCTAATGTTGAAGATCCTGTTTTTCATGAAGATGGTCAGCCAGTGCAGGATCAAGTGTGAATTTGCAGAATGGATAGCAGAAAAAATCTGGTCTGTTTGCAGTGATGGGGAATTTGGGTGAAGAGGTGCTAGAAGACTGACATCTACAACCAGTAGGAAAACGTTTTTTCCCAACAACATTTTTGACAAAAACAAAAAATTATTTTTCCAAAGTTTTTCTACAACATTTTTTAAAAGTTTTGCATTCAAACATTGAAAAACAAAATATTATGGGTTTTGGTAACTGAAAACCACAAGTTTTTGCTAAAAACTGAAACATTTTCAATCAAAAATCGAAACATTTCAGCCAGTCAGGTAAAAATCTTTTGGATTTACTGAAAAGTGTTGCTCAAATGGATGAATTTTTTAATTTTTTGTTGTTGAAAACAACAGAACCAGATTTTCTATTTACCACTCCCCTAATTTTGTAAAAATCCACATTTCCCACAGAAATTTCCATTTTGACAAAAAAGCCATTTATCATTGAAAAGAATTTGAACGAAAAATTTCTGCTTAGGTCTACTAGTATCTTTATAAGGGCAGAAAGGTTGTGCTGTGTCATCCGAGGTGTCTGGTGGTTGTTCTAGTGGTCAGGTGTGTGTCCTGGATGGAGGAGTAGAGGGTATGTACTGTTAGATGTTTTTCATTTCCTTGCTTTTGTGGTTTTGGATTAGGTATGTTATAGTACAGAGCAATCTTACCTTACCCGCACTGTGTGGGTTTATGTACATAAAAGTTTTTTTCTGGGCAACCATATACATATATCAGGCTCCTTATCCCCTTTCCTCTCTTCTTGCACATCCACAGAAAGACCAGGAGCAATCACAACAACATAAAAATTCACATATGGTTCACTATTGCAGCTGTATACTAAACTTCCCTTCCCGCCTCTACATTTTTATGGCCCGATCCTGCATTCCAAGCCCACTTAACATTCACTGATTTCAATGGGATCTTTAGTTATGCAAGGTATGGAGATCTAGCCCACAATGACTAGCTCTCCTTAGAGCATGAGCTACAGGATCTGTTGTCTGAAACGAATGTGTCCCTTTCAGGAGTCTGATTTGTCTTGTATACCCCAATTTTCACCTCACTTAAAAACTACTTGCTTACAAAATCAGGCATAAAAATACAAAAGTCTCACAGCACACTGTTACTGAAATATTGCTTACTTCCTCATTTTTACCATATAATTATAAAATACATTGACTGGAATATAACTATTGGACTTACATTTCAGTGTGATACTTGAGCCTCTTTTTCACTTGTGAGCCTTGTCTGAACCCAGAGTTCCAGGCAGTGGGGCTGAAGTCTGAGCCCCACCGCCCAGAGCTGAAGCATGTAACTTAGCTTTCACTGGGTTCCCTGTGGTGCAGGGCCCCGGCCAATTGCCATGCTTGCCACCCCTAATGCCAGCCCTGCACTTGCAACCCCCCTAAACCCCCTCTGAGGATCGCAACCCCCAGGTTGAGAAACACTGATCTGGATGAGTTGAGTTGAGACTTCTGCCTACCCCCGGAGGCACACGTACCTCTGGCTGAGAACCATGGTCTTAAAGTAATCCCAAAAGGTTGGTTATCTTTATTTAAAACGTATTAATCTCTGAGATCCGAAAAGGAATCTTAACAGGAAAAATGAGTCAGCTGAGGCTTTTCTGCTTTTATATATGCACATAAATAATATAAAACATTACTAAGTCAATTGTTCAGTCATCTCAACTTTCACAGCCGTGATGAGAACTGCCCATGCAACGATACTTTCAAATTTACATATGCAAAATAATGCATTGTTTCTATGAAAAAATATGAAACGACCAATTTTGCACACAAAATTTATTGCAAGCAAACCAGTATTTGTGTGTGCAGAATGGGTTACAGCACAGATGTGTGTTCCTTTCGGCATGCAATTACCCAGTCTACATGATGAAATACCTGCTTGCACACCTAAAAGGAGCATCCATACAATTTTGGCAGGCACAGTATTACTGCTTGTATTTGAAAATTTGGCCCACAAAGCAAAAGATTTTGAAAATGCAGCACAACATATAAAAGTCCAAAGTCAATTTATTTTTACTACATTTTGAAACACTATATACGTACTGGTATTACTTCCCCACCTACCTTCTCCATCTCTATTTAGCATAAAATACAAGCCAAATTTTCCAATGGTTGATATTAAAACTGTAATCTAGGAAGAAATAACCACGATGATTCAGAAAGACTGTGACCCCCAGTCAGAAAGGTTTATGAGACCACTGTGATAAATAATCTGGACATAATTTGTTGGCAACTACAGTGCTAAATAATTCAGACTCAAAACAAAATTTCAGCATTGCAGTGGGTGGAGGCTTGACACCTCAGGTTAAGGGATATATTAACATTATGCAGTAAAGTAAGTGTGTGTATGTGTGTGTGTGTGTGTGTGTGTGTGTGTGTGAGAGAATAGGCTTTTGGTCAAGCAACCTCCCTAATTTACATATTACAATACCATGTTAGATAATTGTCACATCCCCTCCTCCAACCTAAATAAAAAATGAACTCTTATTTTTCTTTCAACCTCGACCTAGGTAATAACAAACAACTCTCATAATGCATTTTGGGACAACTTTATTAAGATAACACCAGCTAATTATTGTTTTGCTTTCTCCATGAGCAGAGATAGTGGCATCCTGTCATATGTGTCGTTTATTCAATAGCTGAATATCTGTACAGATTTGCTCTTGCTGACATATTCTATTTTTTAATCTCTATTCTATTCTGTTTAAAATTGCAAAACTAGTTTAAAAAGCCAGTGCTCATTGTTTAATTATTTTGCTTTCAAACAATACAATGTAAGTTAAAGTGATGGACAAACAAGAAAGGTTCATTATGAACAGAGAAGTGCTGTTACGCCAAATGGCAAAAGGCAGTGTAATCTCCGCATGAAAGGTAGGTAACTGAAAGGATAAAGGTCTAATAAGAAAATTAATGGTGAACAAACTTTTGAAAGTTTGGAGATTTGATTAGATTAATTATCCAAAAGATAGGATATTAAATCAAAGCATATACAAACTTATGTCAACCTTCCTTGTCTCAAAATCATGTTAAAATTACACAAGGAAAGGCTCTCATAGTATTTTTGATATTTCCAAGATTTTGTCCAATAAAGCACACACAAAAATAGCCTACCTTTGCCTGGTGTTTTTTGGTTCTGGCCACAAAAAATAAGCCAACTGACCCAAACTCCTCCTGTAAAGGTATATTGTTGGCTCTGAGTTTTGGGAAAGATTGATTGATTTTTATTTTTTTTCCAAGCCAGTCTGACCATGCATCCCATACACTTCATAAGTGTTTGTGCAAGATGCTATTTCTCAATGTCATTTTTATTTTTCCTTTAATAACACCAAATATAGATCAAGAAAATCATTGGGGGGGAAATGAAGGATTTTTGTGGGAGTCAATTTTATCATAATAGTGTTGTATCAGACTAACATTTGTTTTGGCTTCTAGAGCACAAAATAATTATCATTTAACAATTGTTTATAGCGCCCTAGTTTAAATGTATGCCAATAAAGTATACTGATAAATTGCAGATGTAATATAATCTGTGCTGTGTATGTTAGATAGACAAGACAGAGAGACAGAAAATGTGAATGCTACATGTTCCACCTTACTTTACTAACAATTTACAGGCGTTATTATTATTAGCATTATTAATAAATATTTATATTATGGAAGCAGGCAAAAGACCCAAGTCAGGATGGGGGGGGGCTCATTGTGCTGGGTGCTGTACAAACATAGAAAAAAGATTATCTGTGCCCTGACAGGCTTACAATCCAGAGGGGAAAAAAGGCATAAGAGAATGATATGCTTTGTTAGTGTGGCTGTTTACTCTAGATGCCTCAGTAACAGAAAGGCACAGACAAATTAGATGGAGTTCAGAAAAAAACAAAATATGAGTAAGGAGCAGCACGTAATGACTTAGAAAAAATAAGTATAAAACCACCAAACAACTGGAGCTGCCAAAAAAAGGAGACCTCAGCCAGTGCAAAAACTGGAGGGCAGACACAGCTGCAAAAAGGTGGTGTTGGTCAGCTTCGCAGAACTGACTCACCTCCTTGGAATGTAAGGGCGAAAGCCTTTAAAGGTGCAAGCTCTGGTGTTGCAAACCCCCTTCTCCACGCAGCAGGCAAGGCAGCACCCACCCTCCCTCCCCTTGAGGTGCGATTATCAGGTGGGTTTGAACCTGCTGTGGGCATTGTGCTAGTCACTACATTTTAGGAGGGCTGGGAAGATATTTTTTCCCTCACCACGATATTGGCTTCGGTGGAGAGGGGTTTTTTCGCCTTCCCCACAGCGGGTGTTAGGGAAGACCTATTATGGTGAGCACAAAAGGTGTGGTAGGCTATATGTCGCAAATTATTTGGTAAGTGTGGGGCAGATGTCCAGTGCATAGGGAAGGCATCCAGTGCCCAAATAAATGGCCTGGTAAAGGACTTAAAAAGGAGGGGCTGGTTAAAGGAATGGAACGGTGTGGGGCTTGGGCCTCCTGTGGTTGGAACAGCAAGGAGTCAACCCCCCTTTCTTATAGCCCATCTTACCCCTCCCACGAGGTGGGGTGGATGGTAAGGTCCCAGGAATGGATTTGCTGGAGGGACCTGGATGGAAAAAGAGGGGAAGTTGGGGAAAGCCTATCCAGGTAATTAAAAAATAAACAGGGTTTACCTGCACTGTACACTTTTATCTGCCGGGTAGTCCCAAACATCTAATAATAACGTTGCAGTCTGATTAAATCCATATCAAGTGTCTCCTGTCCTTCTTTCGGTACAGCTGGACAACAAAATAGTTATAGAAAAACTATGCAATTACAAAGAGAGATGGTGATAGGAATAGATTGTCTGTTTAAAGAGTTGTACACCATTTAAGGAAAGGAACTGATAAGCATGGTACAGGAGGTATAACTAGGAGTAATAGGATGAAATTGATAAAAGGAATATTCAGCCTAGACCACAGAAAAATCTTCCTGACAGAGAGTTCTATTTGACTGAAGAATAGTCTCCCATGGGAAATGATGGAAGTCCCATTGGTTGAGACACTGAAAACTATACTGGAGAAAAAGCCAGAAAATGTTCTGTAAGGCCAGTCTTGTACTCGCTGTGGATGGACTAAACTAGTGGATCATGAATCCCAAGAGAGTCAAGGAAAGCATTCGGAGAGGTTCTCTGGTGTTGAAAATGTTATTACAATCTAAAGCAAACAAAATCTTGCTCTTCCACTTCCTGCACACCCGTCCGCTCTGAGGTCAAGTATTCTCGGTCAACTTCTCAAAACACAAAATAAACAGATTATATAGATTTATCATTGCTATCAATGACACATTTATGTTCATAGTAAATGTGAGGAGGGAGGGCTGAAAAAATTTGACTTTGAATGAGGGGTCACCAACAAGAAAAGGTTGAAAAACACTGGATTAAATGATCAAATAGGTGTTTTCCATCCCTAGATTCTATTATATATTCCTTCTGTCTGAACAATGTTAAGGAATAATTAAAATATAATGTAAAAACTACAGAATGGTTAACCATCTCCATTAGAAGTGACAGAAATAAAGTGGAACAAAATGCATTAAGATCTACAAGACAGTTAATGACAGTATTGTGAATGGAGTATACATCACAGCTAACATTAACGGCTCTTTCTCAGCATTGATGGAAACTTCTGGCATTGTGACAAAGAATATGGAGTTCTACTCATACTTTATATAACTATTGTCAGTCAGTACTGAAATTTTGGAAGGACATTTGCAAGGTTTTATTGGGAATGCTGAATAAGGATGTTATATGTGCAATATTTTTATATTGGATATTCATAATATTTAATCTGGGTTTTTGTAATAAATGTGGGTATTTGTACTACACTGAAAATTTAAAAAAGGAGACTGTATTGATTTATTGTGGTGGTGAATCCATACATACTGTAATGGTCCTAATGGAAAAGTATGCCAGGCCTATCAACCACTGTGAGTACCAACATTTCTCCAAGCTCCAGACATAAGGAGAAACTGTCAAAATATAATGACCTGCTGTATATGAAAAGAATATAGATGGAGCAATCTTTTAAACATAAGCCATTTATAGATTCCTTCCTTCATTTTCCCTAGACAGCTAAGTAAATTCCTGCCTTAATTACACTTTTAGAATGCAAAGACTATCCACAGCATATTTTATTTTTTGTTTAAAAAAAAAAGAAAAAGAAAGGAAGAAAGAAAGGATAAAATTCCTTACCACATTCTGATTGATCTTGTGTCTGAAACATGTGATGTAGACAACATAGGGCCAGTCATCAGGCTCCATCAGCACCCCTGCAGCATGGGCACAGGTAACATGGAAGGAAGCTGGACAACGCCCATAAGAACACTGTATGCAGGCACCGGAAAATTTCTTCATTCTCTGTCTGCAGAAGATACATTTCTGTACGAACAAAACAGAACAGAATGTCAACTAAACTACTGTGATTCAGCTAATTTCCATGTTTTATTGACTACATTTTACAGCTAAGCTGTACTGAAAAAGAACAAACTTTTCTGAATTGCAAATTAAGCTTGCAATATGCTGTAACTTTAAGTCAGCATTTTTGTCCTTCTTTATGGACATACAAAGAGTTAATGGTTTTGGTGCCATAGTGGGGAATCTGATATGTAGCTGATCATTATTAATCGTTTTGATTCTAAATCCCATGCACTGCCCTACAAATCAACCCTTACTCCCAAAGTGAGCAAATTGAGAATCTGCTAACATAATTCTTCAAAAATAACCATTATGTGTGAAAATAAAACTAAACTCCGTACACCATGTTATGTTCCTGTGTGTTCAAAATAGGCATTGGGGGATGGGAGAAATGAGACACAGGCTCTGCCTCGCTGAATAAAACAATTTGTCCATGGAGTCTGGTATCCTACTGCCAGAAATAGCCAATAACCAATATGTCAGATGGAGAAATACTCCATTACTGTGTATTGCCAATTGTGTAAGACTGTACATGGGGATATAGCTCTTTCTTTCTTACCCTCATCATAGCTTATAAAACAAGAAATATGTTATTGATGATCATAATATTTTAAAATCCACTCACACTATTTTACCCAACAGGCTTAGCAGTAGTGAATTCCACAATCTATGTGGTGTTGAAGTACTAATTCCTTTCATCACTCTAAATTTAACCAATAGTTTTTACAAAGCAACTCACTGAAGTGTCATCAGTGAACTTCACCAACTCAACATGGTATGATGGATTGCCTTGAATTTATGTAACTGTCACAGCAAAGGCTGCGAGAGTAGTGAATTTGTTGGTTCAGGTCATCCTCTCAAGTAAAGTTAGAATACAAAGCATGAGCAGAATAAGGAAGTGAACCCATAATGTTCAGTGCGTCATAGGAGTAAAACACTGTAAAATTAATACATTGGTCTTATAAGCCTTTCATCCAAAGATTTCAAAATGCTTTACAAACATTTAAGTACCCCTTCAAGGAAAGTATTATTATTCACATTAAATGGAGAGGGAAACAGATACAGAAAGGTTAAATGACTTTCCCAAGTAATGGGGTCAGCACTCAGGACTTTCTATCTCCCAGTTGCTTATTTAACTCACTAGACCCCCTTTTAATGTAATTTCCCAAACTTTAAAAAACTTAAAAATTGAAAAACAAAAATTTCATCCTGTGTAATCGTACTGACTCCCCATAGGGTCAGCAGCAGGGGTGGGATACATGTTCAGTAGGGGACGGTTATAATAATTTCAGAGCCTTCTGCCCCCTGTGCCTCGAGCCTATCTATGTCCCTTTCCACTCTTATATTCCCCTGCCAAGTCACTGCTCTTGTCCCTTCCTCCCCACTGTTATCCTCTCTGGCACCTGCCTGCCTCTAAAATCAACTCCTGCTCCTGTCCAATCTCTAGCTTTTGCCCATGCCCCCTTTGCTCCTATGCTACCCCACTCAACAGTTCCTGTCCTTGCCGCTTGCTCCTATCTTCTCCCATCATCGGCTCCTGCCTTTCTATCCCATCACTCTGCTCCTGTCCCTCTGGGCACCAGAAAGGGGTGCAGTGACAGCAAAGGAGAGACAGTCTCCCTGCCCTCAGTTCTGGTGGCCAGTATCTAAGCAACCCCCAGCTTTGAGCAATTGCAGGGAAAGTCCTGTTCAGCCCCTGGCTGATATGAAATGGAACATGCTCAGCTGTTCTGTGACTATGATGCATCCAGAGTCTGGTTGGCATGTAAGAAGTGTGAGAGGATGGCAAATGCTCCAGAGAATTTAGCTGCCAAACTCTACTAAGCCTTTACTGAGAATGTGCGAAGTGGAATTTTTCAGAGGCCTATAACTTGGCCAAATGTGGGCAGATTTTCACGGGGATGGCAAGAGGCACGTACCTGACACAGGGCGGTCACCCTGAAAAATTTCAAATCCTTGCTAGTAAGCATGGAAGTGCTAGAGCTTTTCAACAGAGTGGTTGTAAGAATATTTAAAAATGAGCATAACCATGTATTTTCCTTCATCTTGTTCTCTGAAATGGCTACACCATTATTGCTGAAACTTAAAAAAAGCAGCAGCAGCAGCTCAGTTGAGAAATCTGGCATTTGTGCCCAAATGGTTAAAATTTGGCGAAGTTCTAACTAATTGAACAAAGGGTCTTATAATTCGAAGTGTTGGGCAACTGTACGTATAAGCAGTGCTACCTGCCCCACCTATACCATCCACACCAAATTGTTCTATAGTCAGCATTTTAGGAAGGTAACAAGAACCAAGACACTAAGAAATTATAAGATGAACTATTGTATATGTTTGTACAACAAATTATAAAAATGTCCTATGCAAAACAAAGAAAATAATTAACTCAGAAAGTACATAGTATTATACAGTAACTCCCCACTTAACGTCCTCTTGCTTAATGTTGTTTCGATCTTACGTCCTTGCTCAATTACAGAACATGCTCCATTTAAAGTTGTGCAATGCTTCGCTATAACGTTGTTTGGCTGCCTGCTTTGTCCACGGCTGGCAGCCCCCCTATCAGCTCCCCTATGCCCCCCCACAGCACCTCCCGCCTGCCGGCAGATCCCGTGGATCAGCGCCTTCCCCTCCTCCCCCGCCTCCTGACCGGGGCAATCAGCTGGCTTGCAGCGTTCAGGAGGGAGGGGGGAGGAGAGAGGACTCGGCGCGCAGGCTCCCCATCCCTCCCCTGCCTCCCAAATTCCGCAAACCAGCTGATTGCCCCAGGTAGGAGGTGGGGGAGGACGGGGAAGGCTGCTCGCCGAATCCCTGCTCCTCCCCCGGCCCTCTTGCCGCCTGAACGCCGCAAGCCAGCTGACTGCTGTTGGCAGGAGGGGGGGCGAAGAGTGAGGATATGGCATGCGGAGTAAGGGGGGGAGAAGAAGCGGGTTAAGGGAGGGGACTTGGGGGAAGGGGTGGAGTGGGCAGGCCAAGGGTTGAGCCCCCCCGCCCCTGGTGCTTACAGAGTAGGGGAAGCTGCCATTGCTGCTGTGCAACGTGCTTCTCCTAGATTACAGCACCTTCAGCCTCCTTGCCTGCCTGATTGCCTCCAGTGCCAGTGGGCTGTGCCTGCGTGGGGTAAGGCGAGGGCACCTCCCAACTATAGCACTGTACTGTACTGTATGGCAAAAAACAATTTCCCTGGAATCTAACCCCCGCTATTTACATTCATTCTTATGACAGGTTTCAGAGTAGCAGCCGTGTTAGTCTGTATTCGCAAAAAGAAAAGGAGTACTTGTGGCACCTTAGAGACGAACCAATTTATCTGAGCATAAGCTTTCGTGAGCTACAGCTCACTTCATCGGATGCATAAAGTGGAAAATAGAGTGAGGAGATTTATATACACACAGACCATGAAAAAATGGGTGTTTATCATACACCTTGTAAGGAGAGTGATCACTTAAGATGAGCTATTACCAGCAGGAGAGTAGGGTGAGGGGAGAGAAAACCTTTTGAAGTGATAATCAAGGTGGGCCATTTCCAGCACATTTCCAGGAATTAACAAGAACATCTGCAGAACAGTGTGGGAGGGGGAGAAATAAACAAGTGAAAATAGTTTTACTTTGTATAATGACTCAACCACTCCCAGTCTCTATTCAAGCCTAAGTTAATTGTATCCAATTTGCAAATTAATTCCAATTCAGCAGTCTCTCGTTGGAGTCTGTTTTCGAAGTTTTTTTGTTGAAGAATAGTCACTTTTAGATCAGAAATCGAGTGACCAGAGAGATTGAAGTGTTCTCCAACTGGTATATGAATGTTATAATTCTTGACATCTGATTTGTGTCCATTTATTCTTTTACGTAGAGATTGTCCAGTTTGCCCAATGTACATGGCAGAGGGGCATTGCTGGCACATGATGGCATATATCACATTGGTAGATGTGCAGGTGAACGAGCCTCTGATAGTGTGGCTGATGTGATTAGGCCCTATGATGGTGTCCCCTGAATAGATATGTGGGCACTGTTGGCAATGGGCTTTGTTGCAAGGATAGGTTCCTGGGTTAGTGGTTCTGTTGTGTGGTGTGTGGTTGTTGGTGAGTATTTGCTTCAGGTTGGGGGGCTGTCTGTAGGCAAGGACTGGCCTGTCTCCCAAGATTTGTGAGAGTAATGGGTCGTCCTTCAGGATAGGCTGTAGATCCTTGATAATGCGTGGGAGAGGTTTTAGTTGGGGGGCTGAAGGTGACGGCTAGTGGCGTTGTTATTTTCTTTGTTGGGCCTGTCCTGTAGTAGGTAACTTCTGGGTACTCTTCTGGCTCTGTCAATCTGTTTCTTCATTTCAGCAGGTGGGTATTGTAGTTGTAAGAATGCTTGATAGAGATCTTGTAGGTGTTTGTCTCTGTCTGAGGGGTTGGAGCAAATGCGGTTGTATCGTAGAGCTTGGCTGTAGACAATGGACCATGTGGTGTGGTCTGGGTGAAAGCTGGAGGCATGTAGGTAGGAATAGCGATCAGTAGGTTTCCGGTATAGGGTGGTGTTTATGTGACCATCGCTTATTAGCACTGTAGTGTCCAGGAAGTGGATCTCTTGTGTGGACTGGTCCAGGCTGAGGTTGATGGTGGGATGGAAATTGTTGAAATTATGGTGGAATTCCTCAAGGGCTTCTTTTCATGGGTCCAGATGATGAAGATGTCATCAACATAGCGCAAGTAGAGTAGGGGCATTAGGGGACGAGAGCTGAGGAAGCGTTGTTCTAAGTCAGCCATAAAAATGTTGGCACACTGTGGGGCCATGCCAGGAATCCAAAGCAGTGCTGCTGATTTGAAGGTATACATTCTCCCCAAATGTGAAATAGTTATGGGTGAGGACAAAGTCACAAAGTGCAGCCACCAGGTTTGCTGTGACATTATCGGGGATAGTGTTCCTGACGGCTTGTAGTCCATCTTTGTGTGGAATGTTGGTGTAGAGGGCTTCTACATCCATAGTAGCCAGAATGGTGTTTTCAGGAAGATCACCGATGGATTGTAGTTTCCTCAGGAAGTCAGTGATGTCTCGAAGATAGCTGGGAGTGCTGGTAGCGTAGGGCCTGAGGAGGGAGTCTACATAGCCAGACAATCCTGCTGTCAGGGTGCCAATGCCTGAGATGATGGGGCGCCCAGGATTTCCAGGTTTATGGATCCTGGATAGCAGATAGAATACCCCAGGTTGGGGTTCCAGGGGTGTGTCTGTGCGGATTTGTTCTTGTCCTTTTTCAGGGAGTTTCTTGAGCAAATGCTGTAGTTGCTTTTGGTAACCCTCAGTGGGATCAGAGGGTAATGGCTTGTAGAAAGCGGTGTTGGAGAGCTGCCGAGCAGCCCCTTGTTCATATTCCGATCTATTCATGATGACAACAGCACCTCCTTTGTCAGCCCTTTTGATTATGATGTCAGAGTTGTTTCTGAGGCTGTGGATGGCAGTGTGTTCTGCACGGCTGAGGTTATGGGGCAAGTGATGCTGCTTTTCCACAATTTCAGCCCGTGCACGTCGGCAGAAGCACTCTATGTAGAAGTCCAGTCTGCTGTTTCGACCTTCAGGAGGAGTCCACCTAGAATCCTTCTTTTTGTAGTGTTGGTAGGAAGGTCTCTGTGGATTAGTATGTTGTTCAGAGGTGTGTTGGAAATATTCCTTGAGTCGGAGACGTCGAAAATAGGATTCTAGGTCAACACAGAACTGTATCATGTTCGTGGGGGTGGAGGGGCAGAAGGAGAGGCCCCGAGATAGGACAGATTCTTCCGCTGGGCTAAGAGTATAGTTGGATAGATTAACAATATTGCTGGGTGGATTAAGGGAACCATTGCTGTGGCCCCTTGTGGCATGTAGTAGTTTAGATAATTTAGTGTCCTTTTTCTTTTGTAGAGAAGCAAAGTGTGTGTTGTAAATGGCTTGTCTAGTTTTAGTAAAGTCCAGCCACAGGGAAGTTTGTGTGGAAGGTTGGTTTTTTATGAGAGTATCCAGTTTTGAGAGCTCATTCTTAATCTTTCCCCGTTTGCTGTAGAGGATGTTGATCAGGTGGTTCCGCAGTTTCTTTGAGAGCGTGTGGCACAAGCTGTCAGCATAGTCTGTGTGGTATGTAGATTGTAATAGATTTTTTACCTTCAGTCCTTTTGGTATGATTCCATCTGTTTGCATTTGGAAAGGAAGATGATGTCTGTCTGTATCTGTATGAGTTTTTTCATGAAGTTGATAGATTTCCACTCCATACAGCTAAATGCAGTGCCTTGCATAATGACAGGTTTCAGAGTAGCAGCCGTGTTAGTCTGTATTCGCAAAAAGAAAAGGAGTACTTGTGGCACCTTAGAGACTAACCAATTTATTTGAGCATAAGCTTTCGTGAGCTGCATTTTTCAAGAACAGAACTACAACGTTAAGTGAGGAGTTACTGTAATTAATTGGTTCATGCATCAAAAAAAGGGTTGAATTAAAATGAGCTATTCTACATAACATGAGTCACATGGTTTGCCAGACTCTCTCTGCTTCAAGAGGTGGAAGAACTGAGAAACATGAAATGAAAGACATGGGAGAACTCTGACCCCACAAGTTCAGGAGGATTTGGAAACGTGCTTTGGAAAACAGAGACATTGGGACAGGATAATAGCCAAATGATAAAGTCAAAAGAGATCCAAAAGAAGGGTGTAGTGGCTGAGGTATCAGTAGACTTGGCCAAATCGATACAGATTAAAATAAGAACTTTACCCAAACTATTTTTTAGGTTTAAAAATTCACTGAGGTTCACCTCTTCCCCTCTTTTTGATCCCTTAATATACTAATGTGGACACACTGAAATACTGAAAAAATAAAAAAAAAAGGGCTATGTCTCACAGTATTATTTACTGAGCTCAAACTAGAGAATACTAGAAATCTGGCGAAAAAGCCTGTTCATACAAGAGTTCCAGGAATAATTTCAAAAGCTTTATTAAGAAAACTCTTCCCTTAATTGTTCAAAAATGCTGGAAACTACAGTGCATATGCTATGCTTGATCATTGCGAGTAAGGGGAAGGCCTTAAGAAAATAAACTTGCAAAGTATTAAGGAGCAGATTCTGATCTCAGTTATACTGGTGTAAACCTTAGTAACTACTAATTTAAGTGAAGTTACTCTGGATTTACACTAGTGTAACTGAGACAAGAATCTGGCCCTAAGTGGGTAGTGCAGATTTAGAATTATTTGAACAAATTGAAAAAAAAGCTTATTGTATTCCTAACAATGAGTTGTGTCCACTTTATTGCTGAATCAAGAGAAGTCATGTATTATACCAATTAACTCCAAGGACACACTTATCTCTGATGGTTTATTATTATTTTTCCTTCAGGTATGAAAAGGAATCATGGATAAGATTAGAAAGAGACGGGAGAGTTACTGTATACTCAGGGAGAGAAGATCTATTTTTTTCCCTGAACCTACAACATACAAAACCAATTCATAGTCTAAGGATGAGATCTCCCTCAGGAGGCATAAATGAAAGGTACTAAGGCTGATATATAACACGATAAGATAAATTTCTTATGATTTTGAAGATGCTATATCCTTTATATTGTAGTACCTTTTGGATAATTCTGATGCTGCTCAGCCTCAAGATGGCAGACACACACTAAAGCATACATTTTGAAAAAGGCACAAATACAAGTTGAGGTAACGCAAGTGAAAAGGCATGGGCATGAGAAAATCCCTGATTTACACTTGTGTATCAGGCAGCGTGTCCACAGTTCTGGACAGGAGAAAATGCGCATGCACTTTAAAAAGTGTAGGCTCTAAGAGCTATTTAATACTCCATATTTAGCTAACAAAAAAAGTAGAGAAAATGATAATTTTCTCCCCTTAGTGATTTGGAACCTTACACAAGAAGTTAATAGTGAACTGATACATATTAAATGTTAGTCATAAACTGAACAGTGCTCTCTGTGACACCTGTTGGTAATAGCTTCCTCCCCAAAACTCTTCCTGATAATTTATTCCTTATAAGCACTTATAAACTCTGGGCGTTAGTGGATGGTGGCTGCAGTGTGTTTTTTTCTTTCCTAAGAGCAACCTTTTCCCACTGTACGTTCATTACACAGAGTGTGTATTTTGCTATTTATTTTATATTTCAAAAGAATTATAAGAAAATAGAATTTAAAAAAGACAGAAATTCTTTCAGAGAAAAAAACCAGGGTGATCGGCAGAGAAAAACAGAGAAAGGAAACCAGAACTGCTAGGAAGGAAGAGGTGGATCACGAGAATGCAAAGACTGAGATTGCTTATTTATTCTTTGAGGGAGAGATTTTCTGTAAAACAGGTGCATTACACAAAATGGGCCTTATATTTCATGCTGCATAAATACCCTTGGCACCCCACAGGACAAGGCCCAAGATGCATACTCCCACGGCCTGGGCTTCCCCCATATTTGTGTGCACAAACCTAATACTTGAGTGTGACATTAACCAACCTGTGTGTAACCAATGATGATAATAATTAACTTTAAGATAATTCATTTTTAAAAATACAATTTTGACAGATAATGTGATGCTTATTTTAAGCATTTTTATCGAATAAAATTTTCATAGTTGTGGGAAATCATGGGAGAGAGACGAGGGGGAGGTTGGACAACAATTACTAAATGACAGTAGGCACTGAGATTCAAAAAGTTAAAGCTTTGTAATCATTAAAACACATACTGTTAGCATCACATTTCAAAATATACCAAGTAAATATCCTTAAATCAAACTCTAAACAGTTTTCAAGAAGCATTTTTCTTATTTTGCTTATTTTGTCAATTTAGATCATCACTGATGGAAGAAAATTTGTTGGATTGTGTGTGTACAGTGTAATCGACATTTACCCCCAAAAAGCTAATCCTTCAAAGCCTAGTAGTATTTTTCCTGCGAAGATTCTCTCTGACTCAGAGTCACAATCAGGGCCAGATTTCCAGTTAGGCACAGTAAGCATGTGCCCAGGAGCACCTAAAAGTTAAAAGTGGACTAAAAGTTTCTTTTTTTTTTTTTTTTTTTTTTTTTTACAGAAAACACAAAGGTCAGCTGTAGGCGGGGGGGCACTGAAGATGCTGTGCCTCAGGGCGTGTAAGGTGTAAATCTGGCCTTGGTCACAATTCAGTCTCTCGTTTCACCTCACTAGCGGGAAGTAGTCTATTCCAGCCCTACACCTGGCACAGATTACTGCAACCTCTGTGCTGGCTCAGCTGCTTCAGCTGGCACATAGTGTACAGGGTGGGTAGCCAGTGTAGGGGAGTAAGGGAATGCCTTACATTCCCATATTTCTCTGCATGGGCATACAGGGCAACCAACCATCTTGCCCTTGCTGTGCAGGGTTTTGAAAATTCTCCTTGAGATTGATGATATTACAGGTCTGATGTTTCCTACCTTTTGGAACTGGTGGGTTCAAGGGATAGTCTCAAGGTTTGCTAGAGTGATAAATCAGAGATTACATCTGGTTTAAAGATACACCTGAGAAAATAAGATCTAACACATTTTAGAGTACATAGTAGTATACTCCAGAGTTGTAAGAAAATTAAGGAATTTAAACCAAATTTAAATTAACCTGAGCATATGAATACGGAGATGATGAAAAATGACAAAAGGTAACAAAATAATGGATTTGCACCAGGTATTTCAAATTCAGATTCCTCATCAACACAATAAACCTCTGCATTTTCAGTCTGCCAGAAATAACAACACATTTATTGAAATGCATTCATGCTGACTCAACATTCATTATAGTATAGCTATAGCCCTGGTCTACACTAGGACTTTAGGTCGAATTTAGCAGCATTAAATCGATGTAAACCTGCACCCGTCCACACGATGAAGCCCTTTATTTCAACTTAAAGGGCTCTTAAAATCGATTTCCTTACTCCACCCCTGACAAGTGGATTAGCGCTTAAATCGGCCTTGCCGGGTCGAATTTGGGGTACTGTGGACACAATTCGACGGTATTGCCCTCCGGGAGCTATCCCAGAGTGCTCCATTTTGACCGCTCTGGACAGCACTCTCAACTCAGATGCACTGGCCAGGTAGACAGGAAAAGAACCGCGAACTTTTGAATCTCATTTCCTGTTTGGCCAGCGTGGCAAGCTGCAGGTGACCATGCAGAGCTCATCAGCAGAGGTGACCATGATGGAGTCTCAGAATCGCAAAAGAGCTCCAGCATGGACCGAACGGGAGGTACGGGATCTGATCGCTATATGGGGAGAGGAATCCGTGCTATCAGAACTCCGTTCCAGTTTTCGAAATGCCAAAACCTTTGTCAAAATCTCCCAGGGCATGAAGGACAGAGGCCATAACAGGGACCCGAAGCAGTGCCGCGTGAAACTGAAGGAGCTGAGGCAAGCCTACCAGAAAACCAGAGAGGCGAACGGCTGCTCCGGGTCAGAGCCCTAAACATGCCGCTTCTATGATGAGCTGCATGCCATTTTAGGGGGTTCAGCCACCACTACCCCAGCCGTGTTGTTTGACTCCTTCAATGGAGATGGAGGCAATACGGAAGCAGGTTTTGGGGATGAAGAAGATGATGATGAGGAGGAGGTTGTAGATAGCTCACAGCAAGCAAGCGGAGAAACCGGTTTTCCCGACAGCTAGGAACTGTTTCTCACCCTGGACCTGGAGCCAGTACCCCCTGAACCCACCCAAGGCTGCCTCCTGGACCCAGCAGGCGGAGAAGGGACCTCCGGTGAGTGTACCTTTTAAAATACTATACATGGTTTAAAAGCAAGCATGTGAAAGGATTACTTTGCCCTGGCATTCGCGGCTCTCCTGGATATACTCCCAAAGCCTTTGCAAAAGGTTTCTGGGGAGGACAGACTTATTGCGTCCTTCATGGTAGGACACTTTACCACTCCAGGCCAGTAACACATACTCGGGAATCATTGTACAACAAAGCATTGCAGTGTATGTTTGCTGGCGTTCAAGCAACATCTGTTCGTGTGTTATCCTCAGGAGAGTGAGATATAATCCATGGTCACCTGGTTGAAATAGGGTGCTTTTCTTCAGGGGACACTCAGAGGAGCCCATTCCTGCTGGGCTGTTTGCCTGCGGCTGAACAGAAATGTTCCCCGCTGTTAGCCACAGGGAGGGGGGAGGGTTGAGGGGGTAGCCACGCGGTGGGGGGAGGCAAAATGCGACCTTGTAACGAAAGCACATGTGCTATGTATGTAATGTTAACAGCAAGGTTTACCCTGAAAGAGTGTAGCCAGTGTTTTATAAAATGTGTCTTTTTAAATACCGCTGTCCCTTTTTTTTTCTCCACCAGCTGCATGTGTTTCAATGATCACAGGATCTTCTCCTTCCCAGAGGCCAGTGAAGATTAGAAAGAAAAAAAAATGCACTCGAGATGAAATGTTCTCTGAGCTCATGCTGTCCTCCCACACTGACAGAGCACAGACGAATGCGTGGAGGCAAATAATGTCAGAGTGCAGGAAAGCACAAAATGACCAGGAGGAGAGGTGGCGGGCTGAAGAGAGTAAGTGGCGGGCTGAAGAGAGGGCTGAAGCTCGAATGTGGCGGCAGCGTGATGAGAGGAGGCAGGATTCAATGCTGAGGCTGCTGGAGGACCAAACCAGTATGCTCCAGTGTATGGCTGAGCTGCAGCAAAGGCAGCTGGAGCACAGACTGCCACTACAGCCCCTGTGTAACCAACCGCCCTCCTCCCCAAGTTCCATAGCCTCCACACCCAGACGCCCAAGAACACGGTGGGGGGGCCACCAGCCAACCAGCCACTCCACCACAGAGGATTGCCCAAAAAAAAGAAGGCTGTCATTCAATAAATTTTAAAGTTGTAAACTTTTAAAGTGCTGTGTGGCATTTTCCTTCCCTCCTCCACCACCCCTCCTGGGCTACCTTGGTAGTCATCCCCCTATTTGTGTGATGAATGAATAAAGAATGCATGAATGTGAAGCAACAATGACTTTATTGCCTCTGCAAGCGGTGATCAAAGGGAGGAGGGGAGGGTGGTTAGCTTAAAGGGAAGTAGAGTGAACCAAGGGGCGGGGGGTTTCATCAAGGAGAAACAAACAGAACTTTCACACCGTAGCCTGGCCAGTCATGGTTTTCAAAGCCTCTCTGATGCGTACCGCACCCTCCTGTGCTCTTCTAACCGCCCTGGTGTCTGGCTGCGCGTAACCAGCAGCCAGGCGATTTGCCTCAACCTCCCACCCCGCCATAAACGTCTCCCCCTTACTCTCACAGATATTGTGGAGCACACAGCAAGCAGTAATAACAGTGGGAATATTGGTTTCGCTGAGGTCTAAGTGAGTCAGTAAACTGTGCCAGCGTGCCTTTAAACGTCCAAATGCACATTCTACCACCATTCTGCACTTGCTCAGCCTGTAGTTGAACAGCTCCTGACTGCTGTCCAGGCTGCCTGTGTATGGCTTCATGAGCCATGGCATTAAGGGGTAGGCTGGGTCCCCAAGGATACATATAGGCATTTCAACATCACCAACAGTTATTTTCTGGTCTGGGAATAAAGTCCCTTCTTGAAGCTTTTGAAACAGACCAGAGTTCCTGAAGATGCGAGCGTCATGTACCTTTCCCGGCCATCCCACGTTGATGTTGGTGAAACGTCCCTTGTGATCCACCAGAGCTTGCAGCACTATTGAAAAGTACCCCTGGCGGTTTATGTACTCGCCGGCTTGGTGCTCCGGTGCCAAGATAGGGATATGGGTTCCGTCTATGGCCCCACCACAGTTAGGGAATCCCATTGCAGCAAAGCCATCCACTATGACCTGCACATTTCCCAGGGTCACTACCCTTGAGATCAGCAGATCTTTGATTGCGTGGGCTACTTGCATCACAGCAGCCCCCACAGTAGATTTGCCCACTCCAAATTGATTCCCGACTGACCGGTAGCTGTCTGGCGTTGCAAGCTTCCACAGGGCTATCGCCACTCGCTTCTCAACTGTGAGGGCTGCTCTCATCTTGGTATTCATGCGCTTCAGGGCAGGGGAAAGCAAGTCACAAAGTTCCATGAAAGTGCCCTTACGCATGTGAAAGTTTCGCAGCCACTGGGAATCGTCCCAGACCTGCAACACTATGCGGTCCCACCTGTCTGTACTTGTTTCCCGAGCCCAGAATCGGCGTTCCACAGCATGAACCTGCCCCATTAGCACCATGATGCATGCATTGGCAGGGCCCATGCTTTCAGAGAAATCTGTGTCCATGTCCTGATCACTCATGTGACCGCGCTGACGTCGCCTCCTCGCCCGGTAGCGCTTTGCCAGGTTCTGGTGCTGCATATACTGCTGGATAATGCGTGTGGTGTTTAATGTGCTCCTAATTGCCAAAGTGAGCTGAGCGGATTCCATGCTTGCCTTGGTATGGCGTCCGCACAGAAAAAAGGCGCGGAATGATTGTCTGCCGTTGCTCTGACGGAGGGAGGGGCGACTGACGACACCGCTTACAGGGTTGGCTTCAGGGGGCTAAAATCCACAAAGGGGGTGGCTTTACATCAAGGAGTATTTCAGGCAGGACTTCATGGAGGGTTCCAATAAGAAATGGTGCACCTAAGTTATTGTTCTTATTGGAACAAGGAGGTTAGCCTGGCCTCTGATTGATACATGGCTAGATTTACCTCGCTGCACCTTCTCTGTGAGTGACTGCAGTGTGACCTAGAGGAATGATTCCCCTAGACAGGGGAGGAGGCAAATGAGTACAAAACAAATCTGGTCTATTTCTTGTTTTGATGCACTCCATCTATCTTTTACATCTTTGGCTGGCAGCAGACGGTGCAGAAGGACATATTGCCTAACTGCTCACCATAAGACGGTTCAATAGGACTGACTGCCGGACTTAAGAGAATGACCTGGTCAAGTCACTAAAAATTTAGTCCCTGCGCCCATGTCTGCCCAGGCGCTCCTGATCGACCTCACACAGGCGACCAGGAGTACCTCGGACATGACGAGGACGGCTACCAGTCGTATTGTACCGTCTGCTGCCACAAGGCAATGGGTTGCTGCTACTGTGTAGCAATGCCGTACTGCGTCTGCCAGCACCCAGGAGACATACGGTGACGGTTACCTGAGCGGGCTCCATGCTTGCGGTGGTATGGCGTCCGCACAGGTAACTCAGGAAAAAAGGCGCGAAACGATTGTCTGCCCTTGCTTTCACGGAGGGAGGGAGGGAGGGAAGGGGGGACTGACGATATGTACCCAGAACCACCCGCGACAATGTTTCAGCCCCATCAGGCATTGGGATCTCAACCCAGAATTCCAATGGGCAGCGGAGACTGCGGGAACTGTGGGATAGCTACCCACAGTGCAACGCTCCGGAAGTCGACTCTAGCCTCGGTACTGTGGAAGCACTCCGCCGAGTTAATGCACTTAATGCACTTCTGTGGGGACACACACACTCGAATATATAAAACCGATTTCTAAAATACCGACTTCTATAAATTCGACCTTATTCCGTAGTGTAGACATACCCATAGTATAGCTATAGTAATTCACTATTCTGATATTCCCGTAAGGGTAAACTAAGGCTGTTCTTATCTGGTAAAAGCACATTCAGTTTCTTAGATACCCCTGAAGACTATCATTATGATTTAATGTTTGCTAGATATTTTTACAAAGTAAAAAGCATGGGAAAAAGCGGCTGAGGATCAATCTTAATCACAGATCCAGATGCAATATCAAACAGAAAATAAATAAAATTGTTTATATAACTGTAGATTAAGAATATGGGACAGAATAATAAATTGATATTTGACTGAGATTTTGTAGATGCTTCTCTTTGCCCCGCAAATAAAAAGTGTTCTGAGGTAAATGGATTTCATAATCACAGAACATTTCTTTAATATCAATAGACTCCAAATGCAGAGACAGAGAATGGATTTAAAAGAATGGCCGGGGGAGGGCAAGATGCCAGTATTTTTCAGACCAAAACTTGCTGATAGTTTACATAATGAATTTTGTGCATCCTTATATAAATAATTTGATATTGCTTTCCCCAAAGAGATTAATATTTACAAAACAAAATCCCAGTCTCTAGCAGGATCATGAATTAAACAGTAACATGCTCTCTTAGGGCAGGGACTTAAACAGACTAAGTGGAGGTTAAGGTGTTTTTTTTTTTAAATAATGATTTGGATTATTAATTTTTTTCCAAACATTTCTATGCCTTGGCAAGAAGCAGCAATTCGTGAAATGGAATTTACTACACAATATTATAAAATTAACAAAAATAATCTATGCTAAGGGAATCTTCCTGAAAATATACATCACATACTGATCAACTTTTGTAACTGGAAATAGGGGAGTGGGGAAAGAAAGAAACTTTGTAGGGTGCTCTCTCTGTTCAGTCAGTCAGTCCAGGTTGTCTTATTTTGGTGCCAATCACTGTTCTACCTGAGATCCTCTCAGATCAATGGAAGTAAACTTCTGTGGATTTTAAAAAAAAATATTCTTGCAGTTTGGTACAATTTGATGAATTCCAAAAACAATAAACTGTTCCTTCCAGAAGTATTTTTTAAGTTGTCCCTGGCAGGGATGATTTAGAAAGCAACACCATCCAAAATGGAGAAATTCCCCAACACTACTGGCAGAATTTTAACAAGGGGGCTTGCGTGTTCTTCCTCAGGACCCTCAAAATAGGCTGAGATCAGTACTGTTGACCTTCGTTTACATAATCTGCCCAGCATACTTTGCAAGTACACCAGTGTTTTATATTCCTTATATAGGGGTGGACAAAACCTTTGATAAGTTCATCCTGTGCACACACATCTACACAACTTTCGGTATAGTTTATGTTGAAGCACCACCAAATACCAAAAGGAAAATATAAATTGATAAATCACCAAAACTCCTTTTCTAGAAGTAGAATCACAACATTTATAGTTTACTTGTTCCTGGTAGCCAGTCAACGAACACAGTTTTCTCCAAATGCAATCTATACCAGGTGCTTCTGTAAGAACTCAGTCACTACCAACTGCTTTCCTTGCCCACTTCCTACTCAGTTTGCTTACTGAAATATGAATATGTGGCTGTGAGCTATTACTTTAAAAGGAAAGGGTTATGATTTCAGCTTAACTGTAGTCTCTTTTTATATATTTTCAAATGTATTTTTACTACAGGACAAACTACATCTCTTTGCCAGCTGTGGCTTTGAAATATTACATTTGCCTTTCTTGCTCCATTATTTCCTTGTCATTTTTCTCCTTTCGTTTCAGCATCACACCATAGAAATGAATTAAGCACAACACTAAATGGTGACATTTAAAAGTAGCATCATGACTGTTTTAGGTGCAACTTGAAGTATTATGAAATGAAAGCCAAACATAATTGACATTGGTACCAAAGGAGCACATTCATAGCATGGCAAGTAAGGGAGGCTGGAAAGAATTTGGTTTTTAACATCCTTCAGGAAGAAAGTTTATTTATTAAGGTGCTTCTTCTTACTCAACACAGAAGCTCCATGTGTGATAAATTCAAATTTTATATAAATGGAGCCTGCAGGGGTAAAGCAACCAGGGGGCCAGGCCATTTTTGTACTGACTGGGTGGGGGTTATGCCAAAGCAACCAAATTATGCATCTGTTCAATGCATCTCTGATGCAGTCACCATCAGTGTGGTGGCTGTGGAGTGCAGTGCTAAATTAAAGTTGCCCTCTCTCCAGAAGGACTCCTATGTAGCCTACTGAAAATTAAAATGTTGGAAATTAAAGGGGCGCTTCCTAACACCTCTCAAGGGTGGTGAAAATACTACTTATGACTTTTGGGTTTGAATAATTCCTGTAGAGAAGGGATCCTGGGATCATCTAGACCTTGTAAAATTTGGCATGGAGTGACATTGTTTTTCCAGGCCATTTTTGGACTTCAACTGCATTTTAATATAAAGCGCTGGTCAGATAAGAAATCTAGTTACTTATATTTGTTACATGGGAAGTCAATGTTTCTGCAGGAAAACACACACACATACAAAACTTAACTCTGTAATAAGAGAAAGCAGTTTAAACTATATCTACTGAGATGCAGCACTGAAAGGATTACATTCTTAGCAATATCCTGCAAGCAATTTACTTTACTGGGAAAAAATGCAAAGAAATTCTTTATCACAAAATAGGTGCCTGCATCTCTTAACCAATATACTTTCCATCCTTCTGAGAACAGCTAGCCTGCAGGCTGATATCAATAAGCTAAAAAGATAAACATTTTCTTTTTTTTCCCTATAAAAACTCAAAAGAGATAATTTAAATTAAAAAAAAAAAATACACCCACCAGCACAGATGGAAACAGTCCTGAGACAGACATAGTAGCATTTAAGACCTGCATGTTCAAATATTTAGAAACAGGAATCTTGTCAAGCTCAAACAGAAACCTCTGATGATGATACAAGTGCTTGTATCAAAATTTCATCTACCCTGAGGCTTGCCCACTGGCATGACAGCAATGTGCTGCCTTGTGTCTTAAAACATTTGGAAATGGGCATGGACTTGAGTCCCTGTGCTCTGGGCAAGAAGAGGTCATGGCCAATTACGTAGGTGAATGCACTCTGCCTCTGGGAAGGAAAATGTTACACATGTGAAGTACATTGGCAATGACTGGGGACGCAGCTGCTTGATGGCGTATTCTCTGTTGAAGGAGGGCTATTGTGGACAGAACATTATAATATATGAGAGGGATAGCCACAGTTTAGTGAGGTTGTGCCACTAGCCAAGAATCACCTGGCTCAACTTACTGTAGAGGGGGGCCAATGTAAGTCACACCTATGCTAATAACAAAGTCCATATGAGTACAGATGTCAAATCCAGGGAGGAAAGGGCTATTCCAGTTCCAAGAGGGAAAGAGTTATATAAAAACAAAAAAGATTCTTTGGGAAAATATTTAAACAAGCTCCGTATTTCAGCCTGTTTGGAAACCTTGAGTGTTAAAAAGCTTATGGGACCATTTAACTTACTGAGAATTGTGCGGTTTTTGGCAAAAAGCCAAAATCCACTTTTAACTAGAATCAACTTTAATGTGATACCTCACCGGAACATTGTGTTATTTAAGCAGGCCAGGGTGATAAGGCAGAATAGCAAAGTTATGGCATCCCCTAAAGGCACATTAAAATACTTTATTAAGTGTAAAAAGTTCAACAAATCCAAAAAGACCAGCCTGTAGCATCTCAAAAACAGTAAAAGTGTTTTCCAAGGCTTTTCTCCCATCCCACACTCCTGTATTAACTCCACTAAGTAAATACTCAGAAAAATCTGAGCCTGTTGCAGAACAAGGTGATGTGTATCTTACAGTTCTAAGCCATTATAAACATTTGCCAAATCACTTCCCTCCGTAAATTTAAATACATTAACTGTTACTTTTACAGTAAAAAAAAATGACACTAAAAATAATAAAATAATAATAATAATAAAAGCTTAATGTTTAAAATAAAGTTCAATATTTCTAATGTCTCTCTCTATCTTTTGCTTTTCCCTAATTGCTATCTACCTAAAAGACCAAAAAAAGAAAAAGAACAATACAAGGGTTTTATTATGGTCAAGCAAACAAAGGACCCCTTGCCTTAGAAATTTCATAAAAACATCATTTTTCTTACATAAACCTGAAAGTATGTGGATATCAGCTTAGTTCCAAAAAGTTCTAAGTTTGTCATGGAAACAACATTCTTATTTCAAAACAATACAAATGCTCGCTGTGGACTATTGACATGAAAGCTTCCAATCCAAGCTCATTGACAGCTTATGGAGTGGACAGATGAGGCATGGAAAATATTTTAAATTAGTTCATTTATCATGTTGAGACATAGGAAGAGACTACGAATTTCTCACATTTATAGAAAAGAAAGGAAGAGAGGGAGAGAGACAGCAATTGTTTATACAAAATTAGAAGAAAAGAAGAAAAGTAATAGAATGTCAGGGTTGGAAGGGACCTCAGGAGGTCACCTTGTCCAACGCTCCGCTCAAAGCAGGACCAATCCCCAAGTTTTGCCCCAGATCCCTAAATGGCCCCCTCAAGGATTGAACTCACAACCCTGGGTTTAGCAGGCCAATGCTCAAACCACTGAGCTATCCCTCCCCCAAAATGCACATGTATGACAGTTGCCATCTTGATTGACCCTAGGAACTGAACTGGGAACCTCCAGAGCCGAAAGCATGAGATGCTACAACTTGAGCTAAAGAACCAGGTTCAAATTATTCAAGTTAAACTGAATCCTTCAGACTGTACTGCATGGAATACATTTTCATTCTATTATTATACATACCTTTTAATTTGAGAGATTTTATGAAGAAAAGAGCCAAAAGAAAGCAACATTCAGCATCTATTTTTAATTGTCTTTTGTTTTGTTTAAATAGTACTTTGTTTTCTGGAAATAAACATTTTTGTTAAGCACACACAGGTTTTAAATTAATGGCTGATGGTTTATCAGGATAAAAGCAATTCCTGGGTAAAATTAAGCTAAATACCGTCTAAATATTGGACACAACTTCCATCAGAGGTTATATCTTGAACTTGTAGGATGACGAACTTGATGGGCTAGATCCTCAGATAAGGTAAACTGACACAATTCTACAAGTGTTAATGGAGCCCAAGATATTGTAGAGAGCATAGTCCAATGGATAGAGGAATGGACTGAGAGTCTGGAGACCTGAATTCTTCTCTTGGCTCTCCCGTTGACTTTTGACAGCATGATTCTGCCACCCTTACTCACACTGAGTAGCACCTTCCTCTGCAATTTAGCCCCATTAGAATGAATGGTGCTAACTGCAGAGTAAGGTGCTATGTAACACGAGTAAAGGTGGCACAATCAGGCCCACACTGATCTTGGGGAAATCATGTAGAGCTGATTTTTGGAAGTGCTGAATATCCACAATTCCGGCTGAAGTCAATGGGAGCAGCATGTGCTAGACACCTCTGAAAATCAGTTCCTTAAAGTATGTGTGAATCAGTTTTATCACATGTAAAACTGGATTCATAACAGAATAGAATTTCATGAGACCACATTAAGGGCTGTTATAGAGAGGATAGTGATCAATTGTTTTCCATGTCCACCGAAGGTAAAACAAGCAGCAGCAGCTTAATCTACAACAAGAGAGATTTAGATTAGATATGAGGAAAATCCTTCTAATTCTAAGGGCTGGTCTACACTACCGCAGTAAATCCATCTAATTTACGCAACTTCAGTTACGTGAATAATTTACTAGTTTAGATTAAAACAAAAAATAAATGTATTAATTACAAAAAGATAAAATTTAAGTGATCATAAGTGATAGCAAACAGATCAAAGTAGATTACCATAAGAAATAAAACAAAACGCAAACTAAGCCTACAATATTAGACAGGATCTGAATCAGTAATCTCTCACCCTGACTGATGATACAAACAATCCACCAAGTTTCCATACACAGGCTAGAAATCCCTTTAGCCTGGGAACAGCACTCCCCTCCCCCCACCCAGTTCAGTCCTTTTCCGCTGGTACTTTCAGGTATGTTGTTGTAGGAAGAGTGAGGTGCTGTCATGATGTCATTTCCCCCTTTTATATCTTTTTCCAACTTGCTAGAAAGCTCTTTTGCGGTGACCTGGGTCAAACAGTTTCCATTGTGTAGTGCTATCTCTGAGAGGTTTCTATTGTACAAAGTTCCTGGGGTAATCCTTGTGCTTTTGTGCATTTCCTCAATAAGCCATTAACATTGTTTGGCCTTTTTATTGTTGTACCTGTACCTGCTTGTGGGTGTTCTCAATCTTATAACATGTTTCAGTAGCACATACATAGCCAAACTTCACAACTTCACATACAATGATAGCACATACAATCCAATGAGATGTTAATGTCTAGCAGGTCAAAACTTTTAGAATGATACTTCACAAGGCATACTTTGTACAAAATATATCCTAATTATATGACAATGGTGGTTCTGTGGATCCAGGTGGTTTGTAGATTGGCTTGATACACAGGAAGGCTGGGACAACCTCAATGCCCCAGGACGGAATAGAGATAAATCTCCAGGAAAATAGCTGTGTATTTAAAATTACCTTTTGGAAACAAACATGCTGCAATAATAGGGATGACATATTGGTAAAAAAATATTTAAATACTTATGTGACGGGGCAAGGCCAGATGGCTATAGTAAAATAGTGGGAGACAGATATATTAGCCACAGGCTAAACAACTCCCTGTTACCAGGGTAATCAAATGGCAGCTGCCCCAGGTCAATTAAGATACCTGGGGCCAATTAAGATCTTTCCAGAAGTCAGGGAAGACAGCTAGGTTGATTGAGACACCTGAAGCTAATCAGGAGCTGGCTGAAACTAGTTAAAAGCCCCCCCCGGTTATGTGTGTGTCAGGAGCTGTAGGAGGAAGCCGTGCTGTTGGAAAGACTGAGCAGTACAAACCATATCAGGCACAAGGAAGGAAGCCCTGAGGTAAGAGTGAAGTGGATCTTGACGAAGTGGGGGCTGCTGTGGGGAAGTGGCCCAGGGATTTGTATGCGTCCTGTTTCTAAAAAGTCATCTACCATAGCTGATACTATTAGGGTCCCTGGGCTCCCCTTATTGCCCCCCAATTAATCACTGAGACTGGGAGACAACAGAGACTGTGTAAGGGAGGGTAGCTTCTCCTCACATCCCTTGCTGCCTTATGATGAAAATGGCTCAGTAGGCTGTGACCCTTGCCTCTCGAGAGAGAAGGGCTACATGGAGAGTCACAGTGAGCCTCTGAGGCTAGCAAAATCCACCAGGAAATGCAGGACCCACGGAGACAAGGACAGAGCTTTGTCACACTTATTAAAATCAACTTTTTACCAGATCTATTCCTAATAACAAGGCAAAGATGCTGGAGTATATAATATTTGGGAAATGGACTTCTAATATTTAAGGTACAAAGGATATTTTGTTACCTTCAATGCCTCCCACATAAGGAGCCCTTTCTTTTTCTTTTAACAATCAGTTTTTAAGGTCTTGAAAAGTTTGTTCATAAAAACAGAGAACAGAACAACACTACTGACAATTTCTTACACAATTCTTCAACAAGAAATTACTAACATAAAAAGTTAAAAGGGGTGGGGGGGCTTTCAATGTTTTGTGCCATGTGTTTGTACTTGAACTTTTTGTGCTTGTTTTAGTCTGTTCAGCTTTGCTCAATCGTTCTTTAAAGCAGTAGTAGTATTTTCACTTTGTTGGCTGTATGTTTTCCTTTTGCAACTTCTCAACAAAACTGCCAACCTTAGTATGTTTCCAGTAGGTCTTATGCCCTGGAGCTATTGCATCTAAAGCACTGAGTGATCAGGAACTGAGAATGACAAGTGAGTGGTGATGAGTTGACCCATCACAAATCTGTCAAATGTCTGTTCTGGAGGTAGTTATTTCACTGAAAAATTTTCGAGTGACCCCAGAAGGTGCATTCTTGGATCATTTTAACATACTGAATACAAAGTACTGAGAATCTAGAGCTGGAGGTGGCATGAAAACCTCTACTGCTGTTGTCACCACCATTTCCAGTGTCAAGAATCACTATTGACTGAACTGCTCTGTCAATTTGATTAGCTGTGTTTACTTATTCTGAAAGTGGACAGAATAAATGGGTGCTTCTGCAGAACGTACTTGCTATGTCTCACCCACAACAAGACTGCATGATGACACTGTGGTGATAATCTCATACTGCAGTGATACTGTGGTAGGAAGCAGTGTGATGCTTGCTTGCCACTTTATTCTTCCGTTTAACCACGCACCTCTACAGAGCAGGTAGTGGATTTGCTCTGTTTTGAGCTTTCCATCTTCTGAAATACTCATTTTTCTCTGTCTTTTCAGTGTTCATCATTTACATAGAGGAGTTATTCTAAAAGCATGTATGTTTTATCCCTGAATTTTAATAGTGCCTTTTACGGCAGTGACTATCCTTTCCAGATTTCCACTACAAATAAACTTCAATTTGCACACACTGAAGAAGTTGCTAAATAGTTTGCAAATGAGTTCAAAGAACTCATCAGCTCCTTTCATCTTGTTCAACACATTTTTTGATGTAGCACATTCTAAGGTTACCACACCTGATGTGGTAATTTCCATGGATCCTTCAGTAATTTTTGTCTGCAATGTCTTTTAATTTACCTTTCAACCTGTATCTTTTGCACTCTATCTATCCACAAGCACACCCAACTGTAATAGCCAACAACTTCTATAGTTTGAGAGGAGCTCTTTCTGTATAAAAAGTTCCTCTTTTTTCTCTCTCTCTTCTCTCAGCCATTAACAATGCTCTGTAAAGAATTAACCATCTAGCCTTTTTAACATCACTAGCACTACGGATTGGGTTCCATGTTTTGTCACAGACATACAAACCTCCAAAGTGTGCACTGGACACCAGCACTTTGAAGGAAGAGCCAAATGAAGAGGCAACTGTAAAAACATTGGAGACATTTTAGTCTCAGTGCAGAACAACATGGCAAGACGTGATATTTTTCAATGTCACTTTAACAGGCTTTTAAAAGAGCAGCAATATCAAAGCTACTGTCTTCATTAATTTTTTGTAAAGCACTTTTTATGCTGTTTCAAAATTAATACATATATATATATTTGTGTGTGAACATTAATCCTTTATTTCAAACTCTACAGTGTATAAAGTACCCCAATTCTAACTTAAGTATTTACTTTCTGCTTAATTAAATTTTCTCCTGTACAGTTCAGTTGAATCCTACAAATTCCCTCCTAAAAATACTTTGGAGCTGCTAGCACACAACAGCCACTTTTCCCCTGAGCAGTAGATGCACATCAACACTGGGTGATGTGATGCAAGTACACATAGTCCAACAAAAGTTGACTGAGTATTCTTTATTTTAAGCTTCCCATTCACTCATTTGATTGCTGTTTACTAACACAGTTTTAAGGACCCTATCTTATATTATCAGAACTGCAGATGAAAGCCTTTTTGGTATGAGACATCCATCACTTAAAAACATAATTGGACACTAAGATGCATACCCTGTATTTGTTTTATGATGTTTAATACAGTTTATTAAACTCCATTTTCAGTTAGTCATAGTTGCTTGGATAATATCCATGCATGGCCAAGCTATTTCAGAACTCTAATAATCTCTTGCTGTCTTGATGTTGCGACATTCACTACCAACGTACCAGGTGCAGTTAAGCACCCATTATAATAAAGGGAATATTGTGAGCTACTACTATTGGTGAAAGTAAAAAGGTATGTCTTTTACCGTTCTGATTAAAGATTATTAATTTAAATACGGTGGAAATATCTGTTTTAGAAAAAAAAGGAAGTTGGTCATATACTTGCTGTCAATTATTTTTATGCTTCTTGCTGTCCTTTACAAATGAGTGCTGTGACTTCTCTGTTGCTAGAAATAATTACTCCACATAAATTTTTGCTGAGTTTTCAATTCAGAAAATATGAGGAAAACTAACTTAAAGCAAATACTTCCAGTTCGATAGAAGGGCTTATTCGATTTCAGACACAGAAGTAGTCAACAGCATTGGTTTTAAATAGATCCTGGGGTATTTATCTTCTAAATTTTTTCATCCAGTATGTGGAAAGATATGTGTTGTGATTGTACAGCAGTACATTTTCACACATTATAAAGGACCCACTAATGCTCAGCTAATTTGTTTGTTTGAGACAAGGTAGGTGAGGTAATATCTTTTACCGGACCAACTTCCGGTTTGTTTAGAATTTTTACATCCTGCCCCCCTTTTGGTAATGGCATTGTCGTGGTCAGTTGGCAGGGAAAGAGGGTTTGATCAAGAAAAGCTTTCTTCAAAAACAACATGATAGCTACATTTAAAAAAATCTGAGTGTATGTGGTATCCTGGCAGGGACTCTCTATAATGCAAGTAACTATTCCTCCTACAGCTATTTTTCCCTGTTAAGATGTTGTCAGGTCTCTCTCTGGGTCCTGCCCAAACTGCTCAGGTGTTAAGACTAGCGTGAAAGACATGTCAAGAGTGGCTACTGTGACTAAAAGCACCCTTGTATTGACATCCTATACACTATTGTAATAATCTTTGTACAAAATATGCCTTGTGAGGTATAATTTGAAAATTAATAACTCGTTGGTTAATAACGTCATGATGAAATGTATGTAGCAACATTATATGTGAAGCCCTCCTGTATGATATTCTTGGTATATGTTCAAAACCACACAGTCCTCGAGACAGCTGGGAGAGGAAATGGCAGGAGATAAAGCAAATTTGCATTTCAGCAAACCCAGCTGAGAAGAAGGTGAAGGAGGCTCTGTGCTCTTGTAGACACCATGTTGCCTTCTTTACTGTTTGAATAAACTTTGCTTTTATGGGTAACCCTCAAAAGAATCCACTTCAAAGGTTAATTGGACTATTACAAGAAAGGGGGAGAAAAGCCCAAGCTTGTTCTCTCTCTTACACCGAAGACGATAAAGGAACCAGCCCTTTGACTTTGGGGGGAGATCCTGACCTGAGAAGGTCAGCCATGTTGCTGGAAACATGTGATAAGGATTTTACTTTGAATCCAAGTCCAGCTTGTTAAGTTTTAGCTACTAGAAAGCATTTTACCTTTATTTCTCTTTTAATCATTTAAATACCTGATATTTGAATTCACTTAAAATCCTATCTTCTTTTGTTAACACACTTGTTTTATTTCTTTATCTAAACCAATGCTGTATTTAAACTGAACTGCTTGTTAGTAACAAACTGTTGAATATTGACCCTCTGAAGGGGCAATGGACCTTTAATATCTTAACTGTCCAGGAGAGGGCTGGACTGTGCACAACACATGTTTTGGGGGGAAATTTGGGATTGGGAGGGTGTTGGGGGTCACACTGCAAGTACTAACCAAGGCTGGTGGAAGCCAGAGTTTGACTGGTGTGTTGCTGCCAGGCTGCTGGGGTCATAGCTGCTGGACCAGGGCTGTGGCTATACACAGACACTTAGGATGTGTGTCTGGTAGGCTGTTCAGGAGTGGCCCAGGTTGGGAGCTACAACAGCAAAGCATTGGTTGCAGGGCAGGCAATGATACAACCCCTCACTGGTCTGGATTGCATCCTGGAATGTGCAATAAAAATGATTCAGACTGCCGGCTAATCAGCACATACCTTTATCCACATTCTGAAGGTTGATTTTGCCACCAGTTACTTCAGATCATAAGCAAAGAAAACAATAAACCCACATAGAAAAAGGGCACAGCATTAACTGTCTTGGGATCCAAAAAAATGAGAGCAGCCTGAACTATTACACTCAACAATCTGACAATACCTAGAAATAGCAGTTTGATAAATGCAGCTCAATGCAGTTACTGATGAATAGGATGACACCAAATGTATTCAGTATCAACCATAATCAAAAACAGAGAACAAGGAAACTATCTATCTGTTAGGTATAAACTTCACAAAGATACAAAGCAGGTAATTGTGGATGATACCTTCCAAGGCCTGTGCTGTGCTACCAGTCTAAAGGCTCTTATTCCACTTTTCCTTCATCCAACCTCCGGACTAAAATCTTAATAATCCTTTTTGCATTGTGTAGTCCAGCAACCACATTAATCCATTATTCCTCAGAAAAGGTCTCAACTATAAACCGGGATTTACACTGTATTTTGATTGTCTATTAAGGGTGTTACATGGAAGCCAGAAGAATCTCTACCTTCTAATCTGTTACTCAGAAAATGGGAAAAGAACCTACTGCCATTACTGAGACATACAGAGAAGACATTTTCAAAAGCACACTCATCCATTTTGCATGTAACCCACATTTCCACATACAATATTTTCCTAATCCATGCAAATCCACCTGTGAGTTTTTGGAGGGCCACATGCTGTCCCCATCATTGACCCAGAGTACTTGCACCTCATTTTAAATGTATAGACTTGTTTTCTGCCAGAGTAGATTCCTAAAGAAACAGCCACCCTACTGAAACATTAGTGATTTTAGCTTTACCTTAGAGCAGAACATCTGAATAAAGTATATCTTGGTTTGATACCATTATTATAAGGATCAAGCTATTTTCATGTGTTTATGGGTCTCTTGTTTGTTTTCTTCAATAATAAACATTAATATTATGTTCACTTTCATTCAAATTTGAAAAAAAAGTTAAACATACTTTGGATTATAAAATGTCCATCTAAGTATCCACTGAAAGTAAATTTTCAGCAGAATATCAAGATGACAGAGTAACTGAGTTCTTACATGTAGAAACTATGTCAAGTTGTGTTGATCCAGTCTTTGAATAATGGCAGCATCTACCCATTCTTGGGAGCAGTTAATTCCTATCTCAGAATGACAGATTCAGTTTATTTAAATGAGAAGCAATATCTCAAAGTATAATTCACATAGTCAACTTTAAAAGAGGGCATTATGTGAACCCAGGGCTTGTTTGACTTTTTGAAGCAGTACGACAAATCTTTAAAGCACATTTTCTTTTCTCAGCCACCAGATTTCATTTGGTAAGTGAACATGAAGTGTCCAAACTGAGCTTTGGTCTCCTCAAGGAAAGGCTTGAAAAGTCACTGGTTCTGATTTTTCATGCAACAAATTTTTAATTTTCACTATTAGCTGCATGACACCATGAAGGCCTCCAATATTTTAGCCTAGAATCCTGATGTGATTGATGCACTGTAAAATGCAGCAGTGTTACAAAAGCTTAGGGATGTAAAGTTTCAGTTTTAAGGTCCAATCATAGGAAAAAACATCAGAGTTAACCAGGAAGAATGAGGTTGGGCCAACATGCAGAGTGGATGCCGAGAAGATTAAAGATTATCTAGGTATGGCCCAAAAACCAAATTAATATTTTCCTTCAGTTTTCAACACGGATGATAACATGGAACATTGGCATGGAGGCGGGATGGATGACAGAATTGAGTATATGGAAATGGAAACTACCACATATGAGGTTGTATGACTTTGTAACAAATTGTGAAGGAAAGAATAATTAAATTTATAGAGGCAGATGTAAAAGGGGATGTAATGCAACATGGCTTTACAAAAGGTAGATCATGCTAGTTTAACCTGATCTCTTTCTTTGAGAAAATAACACCTTTTTTAGATAAGGGAAATGCAGTAGATCTGTAAAGCATTTGATGGTAGCACATGGTAAATTATTAGTTAAACTAGAGAAGATGAGGATTAGTAAAATTGTAACGTGGGCAAGGAACCGGCTAAAGGGGAGAAGGCAATGGGTTGTGCTGAAAGGTGAACTACTGGACTGCAGGGAGATTACTACTGGACTGCTCGGAGTTCCTCAGTGATTGGTCTTGGAACCAATCTTATTCAGTATTTTTATTAATGACCTTCATACAAAAAGTAGGAGTGTGTCAATGAAATTTGCTGATGATACAAAATTGGGAGGCATCATTAATATAGAGGACTGAAATATCACAAAGGTACATCTGGATGACCTTGAAGACTGGAGTGACAGAAATGAAATGAAATTCCGTAGTACGAAGTGTAAGGTCACACACTTAGGGTATAATTATAAGAATTTCTGCTACAAGCTGGGAGATCATCAGCTGGGAGGGACAGAGAAAGAGAGACACCATGGTATGCTGGCCTATCATAGGATGACTATGAGTCACTAATGTGATGCAACAGTGAAAAAGGCAAATGTGATCCTAGGATGCATCAGGAGTGGCATTCCCAGCAGAGATAGGGAAGTACTGATGCAGTTGTACAATGCAATGGTAGAGACCTCATGGTCACCATGTTTAAGAAAGATAAATTCAAACTGGAACAAGTAAGAGAAGAGATACAATGATATCAGAACAATGGAGGGTCTACATTATGAGGAGACAGAGAGTTTGGCTTGTTTATCTTATCAAAAAGAAGGCTGAGAGGGGATATGATTACTTTAAATAAATACACCGAGGGCTAAACACTAGGTAGGGTGAATAGCTATTTAAGCTAATGTCCTTATTGGCACAAGAACAAATGGTACAAACTGGCCATGAACAATTTCATGCTGGAAATTAGAAGGTTTCTGACCATCAGAGAGGTTGGAATAGCCTTCCAATAGGAGTTTTGAGGCAAACAGTTTTTTTAGTTTTAAGAGAGAACTGAATAAACGTATGAGTCATATTGTATGACAGAACTGCTTGTGATGCTGGGGGGCAGGGCTCAGCTGCCTGTGGGGGGTGGTGATCTCTTCTGTGTTATGTCATGTTTCTAAAGCTCATGCTTCAGGGCTTTAGCCAGTCACTTGCAGGGGATTTCCCACCCTTCCCCCCATGCCCAATGTACCATGGGGTTTTTTTGGTTTCCTTTTTCTGAAGCATCAAAGATGGCCATGGCTGGAGATGGGACATTGGGCAGGGTGGGCCAGAGCGCTGAGGTGTCACTGAGTATTCTCTCTCTCTCATGTGCATGGCTGGCTGGCTCTTGCTCACATCCTCAGAGTCTAACAGATCGTCAGAAGTAAAGACAGGAAGGAATTTTCCCCAGGTCATATTGGCAGTGACATTGGGGGGTTTTGTTTTTGCCTTCCTCCACAGCATGGAGTCCAGGTAACTTGCTCAGATTTTCTGGGTATATCTCATTTAATCAATACCCTGCCATTGCCAGGAGATGTTCTGAAGGCCAAAACTATAACTGGATTCAAAAAAGAATTAGACACATTCATGGAGAACAGGTTAATCAATGGCTATTAGCCAAGATGGTCATGGATGAAACCCTGTGCTCTAGTTTCAGAGTAGCAGCCGAGTGAGTCTGCATTCGCAAAAAGAAAAGGAGTATTGTGGCACCTTAGAGATTAATAAATTTGTTAGTCTCTAAGGTGCCACAAGTACTCCTTTCCTGTGCTCTAGGTGTCCCTAAGCCTGGGACTGACAACTGCTGGAACTGGACAACAGTGGATGATCACTGAATAATTGCCCTGTTCTGTCCATTGCTTCTAAAGCATCTGGCATTGGCCACTGTCAGAAGAAAGGATAATGGGCTAGATGGACCACTGGTCTGACCCTATATGACCGTTCTTATGTTGTTCTTGCAGGGGCCCCAGGCATTGGTGCAGCTCAGTTCCTCCTATTCTCTGCCTTTGGCACATACCTCTTTAGTCTCATATGGGCTGTAATACTTTGGTCAAATGTTCACTGCTGGGTTTAGTGTGTGGGTGCTGAGCGGTGTTGGTGACCTGTGGTATACAGGAGATCTGACTAGATCATCTGGTGGTCCCTTTGGACCTTAAACTCTATGACTAATAAGAAAGGCTATGATCCAGGAGACTTGGGTTCTATTCCCTGATGCTGACTTGCTGTGTGATCCTGTGGAAGTCACTTCACCTCTCTATGCTTGTGTCCCCTCCTACCATTTGTCTCTTTTCTATTTAGATTGTGTTTGTGCAGTGCCTAGCACAAGGATTAGGGCCTCTCTAGGTGCTACTGTAACACAATAAATAAATAGTTTATAATGTAATAATGTTTCACAGATTTTAAGGCCAAAAGGGATCAGTATGATTATCTAATCTGATCTTCTGTAACGTCCAGGCCTTTTCACCCAGTAAGTTTTGAAGTGATGAGAATTCTTCTCTACAGTATAAGTATATTCTGTACATACTGTGTATCTGCAACCTGTAGTGACACAGCATCTTATATAGTTGCTTCAGGTTCACTATAAAATCCAGAGACATAGGTTTACCTTTGAAAGTAGCGTTTTTCTTTCTGTTCTTAGTTTGCCACTGCAAGAGAGATAAGTCTCATGAGACCAGAAATCCACATAGTTAGACAAGAGTTCTGAGGAAACTTGTTTAATGAGGTACCTGTTGTTGTTAGTAGTGTTTGATTTCATTTCCAAATCCCTAAATAATACCTAGGAATACATCTAAAAATACAGTTATAGTTTTATAAAGGACTATCACAGTGAATAATTGACACGTCTTTTATTTTCTTACAATGCCCACATAATTCCATAAAGTTGGGATTTTTTAAAATGAAATAAGCAATTCAACATGGACAGTTTTGAAGAAAACTCAGTGGCAACACTTAAGAGCAGCTCTACAATAACTAACTAACTAACACACTAACTTCCTCGTGGCTGGACTTTACTAAAACTAGACAAGCCATTTACAACACACACTTTGCTTCTCTACAAAAGAAAAAGGACACTAAACTTTCTAAACTACTACATGCCACAAGGGGCTACAGCAATGGTTCCCTCAACCCACCCAGCAATATTGTTAACCTATCCAACTATACTCTCAGCCCAGCAGAAGCAGCTGTCCTATCTCGGGGCCTCTCCTTCTGCCCCTCCACCTCCACAAACATGATACAGTTCTGTGGTGACCTGGAATCCTATTTTCGACGTCTCCGACTCAAGGAATATTTCCAACATACCTCTGAACAACATACTAATCCACAGAGACCTCCCTACCAACACTACAAAAAGAAGGATTCTAGGTGGACTCCTCCTGAAGGTCGAAACAGCAGACTGGACTTCTACATAGAGTGCTTCTGCCGACGTGCACGGGCTGAAATTGTGGAAAAGCAGCATCACTTGCCCCATAACCTCAGCCGTGCAGAACACAATGCCATCCACAGCCTCAGAAACCACTCTGACATCATAATCAAATGGGCTGACAAAGGAGGTGCTGTTGTCATCATGAATAGGTCGGAATATGAACAAGAGGCTGCTCGGAAGCTCTCCAACACCACTTTCTACAAGCCATTACCCTCTGATCCCACTGAGAGTTACCAAAAGCAACTACAGCATTTGCTCAAGAAACTCCCTGAAAAATCACAAGATCAAATCCGCACAGACACACCCCTGGAACCCCAACCTGGGGTATTCTATCTGCTACCCAAGATCCATAAACCTGGAAATCCTGGGCGCCCCATCATCTCAGGCATTGGCACCCTGACAGCAGGATTGTCTGGCTATGTAGACTCCCTCCTCAGGCCCTACGCTACCAGCACTCCCAGCTACCTTCGAGACACCACTGACTTCCTGAGGAAACTACAATCCATTGGTGATCTTCCTGATAACACCATCCTGGCCACTATGGATGTAGAAGCCCTCTACACCAACATTCCACACAAAGATGGACTACAAGCCGTCAAGAACACTATCCCCGATAATGTCACGGCTAACCTGGTGGCTGAACTTTGTGACTTTGTCCTTACCCATAACTATTTTACATTTGGGGACAATGTATACCTTCAGATCAGCGGCACTGCTATGGGTACCCGCATAGCCCCAAGGTATGCCAACATTTTTATGGCTGATTTAGAACAACGCTTCCTCAGCTCTCGTCCCCTAATGCCCCTACTCTACTTGCGCTATGTTGATGACATCTTCATCATCTGGACCTATGGAAAAGAAGCCCTTGAGGAATTCCACCATGACTTCAACAATTTCCATCCCACCATCAACCTCAGCCTGGTCCAGTCCACACAAGAGATCCACTTCCTGGACACTACAGTGCTAATAAACGATGGTCACATAAACACCACCCTATACCGGAAACCTACTGACCGCTATTCCTACCTACATGCCTCCAGCTTTCACCCTGACCACACCAAACGATCCATCGTCTACAGCCAAGCTCTGCGATACAATCGCATTTGCTCCAACCCCTCAGACAGAGACAGACACCACAAGATCTCTATCAAGCATTCTTACAACTACAATACCCACCTGCGGAAGTGAAGAAACAGATTGATAGAGCCAGAAGAGTTCCCAGAAGTCACCTACTACAGGACAGACCTAAAAAAGAAAATAACAGAACGCCACTAGCCGTCACCTTCAGCCCCCAACTAAAACCCCTCCAACGCATTATTAAGGATCTACAACCTATCCTGAAGGATGACCCAACACTCTCACAAATCTTGGGAGAAAGGCCAGTCCTTGCCTACAGACAGCCCTCCAACCTGAAGCAAATACTCACCAGCAACCACATACCACACAACAGAACCACTAACCCAAGAACCTATCCTTGCAACAAAGCCCGTTGCCAACTGTGCCCACGTATCTATTCAGGGGACACCATCACAGGGCCTAATAACATCAGCCACACTATCAAAGGCTCGTTCACCTGCACATCCACCAATGTGATATATGCCATCATGTGCCAGCAATGCCCCTCTGCCATGTACATTGGTCAAACTGGACAGTCTTTACGTAAAAGAGTAAATGGACACAAATCAGATGTCAAGAATTACAACATTCATAAACCAGTCGGAGAACACTTCTATCTCTCTGGTCACGCGATTACAGACATGAAAGTCGCTATTTTACAACAAAAAAACTTCAAATCCAGACTCCAGCGAGAAACTGCTGAATTGGAATTCATTTGCAAATTGGATACAATTAACTTAGGCTTGAATAGAGACTGGGAGTGGCTTAGTCATTATGCAAGGTAGCCTATTTCCCCTTGTTTTTTCCTAGCCCCCCCCCCCCATAAAAGGGAAAGAATCAACACAAAGGGAGACAACACAAAGGAGAAAGAAGACACTGTGGAAGGAATGTAAGAGTGCATTGATGGCACAAGAATATTGATCTTATTGAGAATCCTGATACTTATCTGATTTAAGTAAGAATTATTATTAGAGCTGTGTGGAGGAAAAGGTAATTCCATGTTACAGAGGATTTTAATATTTCAAAATTTGGCTTCCTTCTGATTAGGAATGAAAGCCCCAAATTTTGAAATTCTCTGTGAAAGGGAATGAACCAACCTGACAAGGTGTCCCAGAGATATACACCCTGGAAGGCCTGGGGTCCCCAACTCTGAGGCACCCTGGAAGCCTGGCTCCCCAACAGCCCACCAGGTAAGATTGGGACATGAGATCTAATGGGAAATTCTGCCCTATGTTGCATGGCTATACCAAGGGGACAAGCACCTTCTTTCTGTGCAGGATACAGACAGAGCCTCATCCAACATTCATGGAAGTCAATGGGAGTCTTTGGCTTTTTTATTAATGGGCTTTAGCCCAGGGTCCTAGTGCTCCTTTGACTTCTCTGGGATTCCTCATCATAGTAAATATTATGCCTGGTAGGAACTGTATGCAGAATTAGGCCTCTAGACTGCTATTTCTCTGTTATTCTGGTTGGGCATCTATTATTTCTAAATATTGCTTCTCCATGGTGCATTTCCATGTATTCTAATGTTTGCTCGTATTTGAATCTTACACTATAAAGTATTAATAAAAAATGAGTAAACAACAATAACATGGTGAAAATAAGAGCATACTAAGGGATACATTTTCATACCGAGGTGTGAAACTTAGCAGCATGACTCCCATTAATATTCATATGAGTGCTAGAAGTAAAACCATCAAGCTGAAAATTTACCTCTAAGAATTTTGCTTTATGAATTTCTCTTAAAAGTAGAAAAAAGGTGGAGAGGGATGGTCAGAGAGTATGTCAGTTTCTATCATTTGCTGAGTTCTTCCAGATATACAAGTAGGAGGAAAAAAGTAAAACTGACTGTAACCAGATAACGAAACTGGAGGAGTACAGTAGATTTCATAAATGTAACCCCTGAACTCGAACAAGTCAGAAGTCATACATATCAGCTATATGGAGAACAGTTAGGCTTTGTATGTTCTAGTCTGCTAATTGAATCTGCAAGATATGGTAATTCTCTTGGGGAATTGATAAGTCAAGATGCAAAATTACCAGTAGCGATAGGGAAGACATTTATTCTCATAATTCAGTAATCTTTTCTGCAGTTGGGCTATATAGGCTGCTGAAGTTGAAAGACTGTTTTGCCTTATCTGCACAGAGCATACATTACACGGTATGTCAGAAACAGGAGAACAGAGGGACTCTCAAATTCAGCGTGTCACACTATGGAAGGAAGCACCACAAACATGACAATATTCTGGGACATTTCAGCATCTCCACATAGCTCATCAAGACAACTGAACAGTGTATTAGAATGATACAGTAACTGTCCTATAAAACTGAGATGCCTGTACCATCCAGCACACTTTATTCCTTGGTTGACTGTGAGAGATGTTCAAGTCTGCATTAGTGAGAATTCTAACTGGGATCAATATTGGGCGTACCCACTTAAGGTTTCCAGCTCTTAGCCATCACCTCTCTTGGGTGGAGACCCACATCTCTCCCCCTCTGGATGTTTAAGGCTGCACAGCTCCCTGCCTTACACTGTGATATTCCCAGCAAGCCAGTCTGCCTAAAGGCCAGTGCCTGTGCTTTGCTTTCCCTCCAAGGGTTATGAACAGAGCATTGCCAACAGTTACAAGTTACCACACAACTCTTTCCAAGAAAGCACATTTATTCTTAAGGTAAAAGCATTACAGAGAAAACAAACACACAACACACACTAAACATACTAGGAATCACCCTTCAGTCTTTTGGAGCCCTAGTAGGCTGAAGACTCTAACCTTTCCACAAGGGTTGGGATTCCCATTGGAGAGAAGGTCCTATCCATTTGTTGGATCAGAAACAAGGCCCTGAGTCAACTTAAACACAGCCTTTTCATATCAGAAGCCCTTTCTTTGTTCATCTTTGGAAAACCCAGTTTGAAGCAGAATATACAAGCCTCCCCAGGTGGCGATACCTGTCAGGAAGCATTTACAACCTAACTGATTCACCTTAATCACCACCCACTGGTTTGGGCTCCTGGAGTAGCTGCGATAATCCTCCCCTATGGAGTTGCACACAATCCCTGGCCCATGGTGGTACATAAACTTAAATACAACATGGTCCCCAAAGATACTGCATGGGATTGCAGTATCCGTTACACTTTTCCCCATCTCCTCTGAGTACATGCTAGTTCAGGGAGTAAGGCTCCCTCTCTCCCATGTGTAGAGATGGTTTAGTGGATGGAGTGACATCCAAGGGGGATCTTGGTAGCTGCAGTCATAAAGGAGGGGAAAGTAGTAGTAGGAGAGATGTAGAATAAATATAAAATTAGATAATTAAGGTTAGCTTAAATTTGGTTAGAGAAATATATGTTGTAAAGAAAAGCCCTAACTAGCAAGTAAAAGAAAGGCCATGACAGTAATGAGTTATAAGAGCAGAAGGAACGAAGTAGGAAAGACGTCTGGTTCAAAAAATAACAATAAAATAAGGGGAAGTTTCTAAAAAGAAGGACTTTGACCAACAGGAGTGACTGCAGATGGTTTTAAATAAGACAAAGAGAATGTCTTAAAAAGAGCCAACATGGACCTTCCCACCCATATACCAGTGTTATCTAAAAAATTAGGGCCTATGTGAACCCAGATGCAAAGGAAAAACTGTTGGTCAGAAAGAAGGAGGGAAAGATATAGGGAGGAAAGGCCTTGGGGAGAAAGAAGGTTGTAAATCTTATCTGGATTAAGACTGGAAATAAGAGTGAACTCCTTCCTTGGAAGTTTTTAAGGTCAGGCTTGACAAAGCCTTGGCTGGGGTGATTTAGTTGGGGATTGGTCCTGCTTTGAGCAGGGGGTTGGACTAGATGACCTCCTGAGGTCCCTTCCAACCCTGATATTCTATGATTCTATGATTCTCTCAAATTATTTTTTAGCTGAAGTCAGTAACTGACAAATACATCTCTTGTTTGATAAAGGGTATAAAACAGTAAACTCTTAAAGGCTTCATTGCTAATACTTGCTGGACCACACTGGAGCAACCAATATAGGTCTAGGCACCCCCAGGTTTCACCTGTTTGTAAGTATCTTGATCAAACGCTTATCAATGTTTTGTTACTATTTCAACGGATTAAATTGGTTATTTAGGTTTTTCAGGAATGTTTAGAGCAATTGTATAATTACCATTCAGACTTTGGATTTAGAAAAGGAATTTATGGTTAAATTAGTGTTGTAATAATATCCTACATAAATACTAATTCCAAATGGAGAAGATCACTCTAATAACAGTCCGTAAAAAGAATCTTACAGATCTTCTCTTTTTTAGGGTCAAATGCTTCTTGCCACCGCATTTGAGTGAGATTGCAACCTGGATGAGAGTGAGTTAGTTGATACTCAACGCTGAGGAGATTATAGTGGGCTAGAGGAAGCCACAGGAGGACATGGCTGAGATTACATCTCCTGATTGAGGGAGTATTGCAATACTTTTTTTTTTTTAACCAAAGTTCATAAATTGGGAACTGCACTGAGATTAGTGTGACCTGGGTGGCTATTTTACATCTGCATGTGGTTAGGATGCTGCAAACCCTTCCTTTGGACGTAACAGTTTTCCTGAAATCTAGGCCTGTTTTCCATTTTTAGGGTTCGATTAGGACCACTAATTTAAATTAGGCTGATACGGAAGCTAGGACACAATGCAGCAACCTAGTTTTTAATTGGAGCGTCTCACTGTGAACACCCCCATTACAGTCCTCCGTCTCTGGGCTGGCTGTCCATTGGCTTGTAGCTGGAGTTTAGGGAGAAGAGTGAATTCCAAAATCAAGGGGGCCCTGCCAGCTATTCCCCTCCTTCATACACTGCAGGAGTTATTGCACCTACAGGCAGTACAGCACAGAAGAGCAGTGACTTCTCAAGTAGGTGGGTCCCAAGAAATTTAGGACATAAGGGGTAAAAATCAACATCTTAATCTGAAATAACCTAAACTTTATGATCTTCTACTCCCAAGGGAATTCTGCGCCAAAAATTAAAAATGACCAGAAATAATTGAAAATGCTGTGATTATATTGTTGTTGTGTTTCAGTGTTATTTTGACAAATAAAATATGAAGTACTTTGCAAAATTTTAAAATTTTTAATTTTTTGGCACAGAATTCCCTCAAGGGTACCAGCTTTTATGTGGCATAATCTGGATGCAGGCAGCTCGGTGTGGGGTCTGGGTGCAGAGGGGAATCTGGATGCACAGGGGCTCAGTGCGGGGTTCTGGGTTCAGGGGGAATGGGATTCTGCAGGGGAGTACAGGTGAAGATGGTGAGGTCTCAGTGGCAGGTGGGCTGCGGGAGTGGGTCTTGGTGGGGTGGGATGTCAGGGTGCAACTGGTTGGGGCTCAGTGGGGTGGGGTCCAGGTGTGGGAGGCATCTGGGGGTAGGGCTCAGTGGGGTGAGGGTTTGGGGGCTTGGTGTGGGGTTCTGGGTGCAGGGGGCTCCTGATGTGGAGGGGGATTCCAGGTGTGCGAGTTGGGGGAGGGATCTCTGTACAGGGAGCTGCTCCCCCTGTACACTCAACCTCATGCATCTGGACCCTGCCACACCCAACCCCCACACCAAGCAGCATCCCCTACACCCAGACTCTCCCGCGTCAAAGCCCCCCTTCCCCCATGGTGCAGAGCTTCCTGCAGCCAAGGGAAGTTTTTGGGGGGTTGATCTTTTCCCCCAGAAGTAATCTTCAGGGCATACTACAAAGCCCATCTTCTTGGGATTTCTTTTGGACAGTTGAGGGGTGTGAAGATTTGTTTTTGGTTAGGATTTTCAAAGAACGTCTGTTTTATAAAAACAAAATATCAGCTGATTCCATCCACCATAAAGTGGAAATCCAAGAGTTCTTAACTCCAAGTTCTGTGCCTTAACTATAGACTATCATTTGATTAGTATCCTAGGCGTTTATTTTTGAAGGCCTCTTTCATTTCAGGGCTCATACAGTAGCTTACTGAGCGGAATACATTATCTTTACTATCACATATACAATCTATAAAATCCCCAGTCTTTTTTCCAGATACAGAAGCATGTCTATTGACTTTCGAATAGTACATATTAAATATAATAAGAGAATATTGACTCAGATATAAGAAGTTAGTTTTCTATGAGCTGTGAACACTTTCGGAGTTTATACAGTTAGCAGAACTACAAAAGGAACTACAGCCTTGTGGCTTGATATTTATTATTCAGTTTATTACCAGTCCTAAAACTGTTACAATAAACCCTGATTTTGTAATTAACAAAAACGTAGTACGTATATGCTATTTTGGTAAATTTTCTGATTTGTCTTTTAACTGTCTACACAAGTGAGTTGAAAGAGATATGGTTTATGCTATGAATCCTAACTAAATGGCTCTCTAAGAATACTACTAAATCCTAGTTCTGATCTCACCGAACCTTGTGCATTACCCCACTAACATACTGAATAATAAGCACAAAAGACACATCCTTTAAGGTTACACTTGCTCTACAGAAGCAATGCATTGTCTCATTTATTCCCAAATGTATGTGAGTCAGTATGGTACAGAGGTTTCTTAACATCTCCAGAGAGAGTTAGTATTTTACAGAAGTTTAAATTCACATTTTTAACAAACATATAAAGAATCTTTAAAAAATGATCGCAAAGCAGCAGGGTTAAACCACTCCTATTGCCTTGCCCTAGTATTAACAGCTGTCTATTGGCAGCTCTGAGATCATTGCACTTTCCTAGGTAGAAGACAACTGCAAAGAGGTATGGTTTGTTGATTTTTATTTTTATTTTTAAATACGACTGATTTATTACATTTCAGAACACATAGAGATTTTAGCATTAAATGTGGGTCAACAATTACTAAACACATCAACAAAGTGACACTCATTAAAATAAATCACACAAAATAGCACTTGTATTATAACATGTTGTGACACTACCACTGCTTTCATAAATAAAGAATGAGAATTAAACTTTCATAGCTAAATATTTCACAAGACTAGATTGCAAATGTTGACAGTCAATTCATCATTCCAGAAATCAGACAAGGCTCAGTCTTCTGTAGTCAGGAAGCTCATTATTTCATTAAAAATTACATTAAACCTAGGACTCCACTGATCTTTTTATTAAAAATAATCACCAAGAAGGTGAACGGTAATAGTCAGCCTCTTCCACTAAAATATTCGACCTGCATTTAAGTCAAGGGATGAAAAGCAAAAAGTAGTCAAGGCAATAAAGTTGTATAGGACTGAATGGATGAAGAGAGGGAGCTGGATGGCTAAAAGGAATATTTTATGATTAGTTCACTGTTCCAGAGCTACTCCAAGTACCTGATAGAGCTGGCTGGGAATTTTCTTACACAACGTTTTTGTGACTCCATGAAGGCAGACCTCTGTGCTCACAAAGAGCCCCAACAACTTCAATAGGCCTCCATGTAGACACACAGTTTGACCCATATGGATCTCCACAAAGGATCAAAGCCTAAGTCTGTAGGGACCAAAAATTACCTATGCAAAGTGAGTTACTGAACCAAATCCAATTTTTAGGAGCTAGATATCTGTCTGTACAAAATATATAGTACAAAATAGATTAAATGATTGACAATGTTCAGTACCGAAGTACTGTATCTGAAGACTTAGTTAACCTCTCACTCTGTGAGGTGGTCCCTCCAGGGGGAGGTCGATGCACATTACCAAAGTAGTATGCATTCTCAACAGTGAGACAGTATATGACTTGTGGATAAATACAGTACTTTAAATTCCGTCTGGCATCTTTCATTGCCAGTCCATTCACTTCTACTTGTATTATAAAAGTTTAAAGTTTTATCTATTTGAGTGAGTTTAAGATACTAAACAAATATTTTTAACAGTACATGAGATATTATGCTTACAGTGTAATCAAACATCGGGCCTATTTATTAACCAGATTGTTTTTTATTATTTTATTTTGCATTTAAGAACACTAACATCTCACTTTGTTGCATAATGAGTCTTTCCCCTTACAAAATGGCTGTTCAGTATTTGACATTTAGCTGCAAATATATCAAATATCTGTGATGTGTTTTGATAAGAAATGTACAATTCAAACAATTCACCAGTAGGTCTGAGTGCTACAAACTAAACCTTTCCTAACAAGTTAAAACTTACTATGAAGAATTATATTTATTCCCAAACTATCTTAGAGTAATGATCTACTGAGGAATTACAATGAAGAAAATCATGTTCTTTAAAACTATCACTATGAAATACAGAAATAGGATAACCTGAGTATGAAGTACAGCCCCAGAAGCTACATTAACACTTAAATTTGAAACACAATGTTCTGTGCTTTCTGTCTGAATTTTAAACGAGATGGTTGTATGCTGTTGCCTCAAGTTTTAAAACAGATTAAAACAGATAAGCGCTTTCCCAGAAAGTTTAATAGACACGGTTGGCCAAATTCAGAGATGATGTAATTTACACTCTGGTAAGTGAGTACAGTAGCATCTAAGATAGTGTAATTTCCTGATGGAGGAATGGAAGAAGGTGCAAGTTAGAGCAGGCTGGGGCTATTTTAATTCTTTAATTTAGATAATCTTATATGCCTTTATTAGCTGTTATACACCACCCTACCTGCTCCATTTGTCTGTAGATTACATCTGTTTGGACTCTCTTATACCCAATTACAAACCTAGACCTTTAAAATTCCATCTGTTCTGCATGATGGGATTGTCTTTTTTAAAAGAATTCAGTGTTATTCAATGGGATTTTTTAACTTGCAGAGTGAATCTCATATAGGAAAGGGTGAATTAAAAAGAGCTAGAACTGTACCTATGGGTTCCAAATGAGATCTTCAGACTTTCTAGTACACAGAGACCCACAGGCAAGGAAATGTAAGGACACATCTCTCTGAAAGATCTCACCACATGTGACTTATCTGCATGTTTCTGTTCATCATTCAAACGAAACTTAAAGATCCCCATAGAGTTTTTTTTTTAAAGGATGATAACCTCAGTTCCCTAGTAAACAGTTTTCTCAGTAAACAGGTTCTGAGGTCCAAAACTATGTGTGAGCTGTTAGTAAGGCCCCCAAAGGTTCCAAATGTGCCTACAGAAACTATAGTGACTACTCCTCCACTCTCTACATTGTCTTCCCATAAAATACTGAATCAAGTTTAAGGTCTCAGTCCTTATCTTCAAAGGTGCTCAATGGTCTGGGTTTATCATATCTAAAAGATCACCTGAAGCTCTGAGATGAAGACCAGGTTGATGACTGTGGTTGACCTCTCTGCTCCTCAAACACAATAGAACTTTTTACCATAAGGTAAATCCCATCAGTGCAGGAGATGGAACTTTCTTGAGGGCCATTTCAAGACTGTGGAACAACCTCCCACAGGAACTAAGGACCACCACAAATCTTATCTTCCACTCCAAGTCCAAGGTGTGCTTCTTTGACTTTGCCTTCTCTAACATAAACAAGTAGTGGTGCGGAGCAGACGTACTTCCCGATTCAATGGGTGATACTAGACTAAATTGCAGATGGGGCACTGACCACCCACAGCAGCACCCTCCGTGCTGGCACTGCAACCCTAATTCCAGGTTTATGTAGAAGGGTGATCTCAGGGGTGGGAGGGCTGGAAAGCAGAAGGATGGCTGTGCCAAACCTGAGTGGTGCTGGGTCCCCACGCACTGGGTCACAATGACCGAAGTGGAAAGCTGCGCCCAGCCCTCCGAGACAGAAGCCACTGCTGCTTGCTCTCCAATACCGGCCCCTCAGACTCCTTCCCACCACACTGGGTTGGGAGAAGAGTTTGTTTACCTGTTTTTGCACCCTTGATTTCATGATTTCTGTGGCTGCATGTCAGGGGGGTTTTGTGTCCAAGGCCCACAATATCTCCTAGTGGAGATACTCTGGTCTACGTCACCCAATGGCCAGAGTCCATGGCCTCCTTGCCTAGCACCTGGAGTCAGTGGTAATGTCACCTAACAGCGACAGTCCATGGGCACCTTGCCTAGTGGCTAGACTGAGTGGTAATATCGCCTAACAGCGAGAGTCTGCTCCATTGGGTTCAAACCCAGGGCCCTTCAAATTAATGGTTCAGCTACATGGCCTAGAGGCTGGTGCCCTTACACCTGTTCCTTGGGTCATTTCCTACCCCTGCTTCCGTTCCTCTGTCTGTGCCATGGGTCTGTCCTCGGGTCTTCCTTGGAGTCCTCTTAGGTTGCTTTCCAGAGCCTCTTCCCCTCTCTGCAGCGACTTGTTATCTTTGGCCCCTGCGGTTGAAAGGCCTGCGACAGCTTGACTGTGAGGTCTAGTCCCAGTCTCTCAGAGCCTCTGCAGCTTCTCAGTAGGAGGCTACAGCATCCAGTTGCTCTTCTGCGCAGTCAGCCCGGACTGAGCTGAGTTGCTCCCTCTTGAACTCTTCCTCACTGTGAGCATGCCCAGCAGGAGTGAGGGGGTGTGGCTGCCTGGATCCAGAACAACTCCTTAACCCTTGCCTCACCAGTGTGGGGTTTGTATACCCTGTCACAGTGCAATTAAGCCCATGAACCCATGCTAAATCTTCCCTGTAGCAGCATGTACATTTAAAACAAACAAACAGAAACAAAACCCTAACAAAATAAAACACAACACTAACATTCACAATTCTCCCGTCAGGGATACGACGACAGAAAGAATGAACCACATGTAGCAGACATTAGTCCCATCACTTACTACACTACTGGAAGGTTCATAGATACTACAGTGACATGTGCAGCATAAGAACTGATATAGAGTAGAACACAGATTTGCAGTGATCTTTGGAGTATGAAAGATACTTTATATACACCAAATTCTATTCGTGTGCCTAAAAAAATGTTACTGTAAAGCCTACCTCCAATACAATCTTTTTCTACCGCAATAGTAATGCATTCCACTTAGCAATAACACAAACATAGTACAGTGCAAAAATCCTGGGAAAGTTTCTTCTGTCTGCGTCTACCTGAACAGTCCTTAATGTACAAACACTATTCAATAACAAGATCTGCAGGAAAACAGCAACTACATTTTATCTGCCTAACTTGCTTTAAATAACAGATAACCACAGTAAAACTAAGCAAAGAAAAAATTAGTTCAACAGAGGAACTAGATGACTGGTTCTCAGAAAGTGGTCAGGAGACAACATGGGGGTTCCCAGTTTGAAATGTTTTAACAACCAAACATCTGGAGACCTTGAGTGAAATGAGAGGGGCAGATGGCCAATAAGAGGATCGATCTCTCTCTTACAAGAGGTCTGTACAATGAAAAAATTAGACAAACCCTGAACCAGATAATCTCTGATGACATATAACGGGGAAAAATAAAACTCCTTTTTGCCTACTCTATGGTTATTCTGATGGTTAGAGCAAAAATCCAAACTTGTTATTGGGGGTGGGAGATATCTGTAAGGATGTCTGCTTGAAATAAAACTGAAATATATCCAGTGTAGTTATTTTGCCTATAAGTTTTTCATACCACAGAGAAAGGCCCACAACAACTCCTAAGTAATGTATCTATTATCTATGCCTAACCCATGAATTGCAATCGTACTTCTTATTAGCTTTAGTTTAAACTATTTAATCTCTTTTGCTTTGGGTTCTGTTACTTTTTAGTTATCTTTCTCTCTTCTTTCACCATTTGGGATAAAACTTGCAAATATTGAACCATTTGCAGTTTTGCTTACTGATAGTACATACAGTTTATAAACTAAGATGTCTGCAGTTTCTTAAGATTTATGTACTGAAAGATGCTTCAATCCTTTTTTTCAGACCCTTCAACTTAAAAAACATGTTTGCTATTTCAAATTTCCTTTCATGTGGATGAGAAGTATCAAAAGTTTATTATTTTTCATAAATATTGTTATTGTCTGATGTCTAATCACTATTATTCTTTATCAGAGTCTTGAACTATAGTCCCCACTACACACACTTTTTATGTCCTCTGTTTGCATGTAAGAATATCTAATACCTCTGATCTTGTGATCTTTGAGCTTTTATTTTGTTCTCTTTACTTTGAAGGGGAGTATAAAAGAGACAGATCAGAGTCACATACCTGTATTTGGCACTACTTGATTGGATAATTATAATTTACTAGGATATATGTAGGATGGAATATAACTGTATTTTGTAAAACTGTACAGTCAGCAGCTATTTCTCTGACACCTGATTATATGTTAGTCACAGTTATTCAACTGCATAGGTGTGGAACAAATCTGTCAGCAAACTAACACACCAGAAATCATCCAGCAATATAATCTGTATTCATTACTACTTTGGGTAATGTAGAGGCTCTTCTAAGATATTAAAAGTGTTTGTCTCCCCTGGTCCAGACTAGCTGAAACATGACTAACAGCTGGACCATTCTATCTGCTGCAAAAGATGTGCTGAAGTTGCATTATTAGACGCATCCAATTAATACTGCCACTCAGTTACATCAAGAAGTAAATGATAATACGATGATAACAATGGTCAAATTAGTGGCTGTCACACTCACTTATCTGTCATATGCTTTGGAAACGGATGATCAAATAAATGTCTGGTTTTTTAATACATGATGTGCATGGCCACTGGTTGACGAAAGAGAAAAAAATGCATAACACTAGAATATGCAAAACAGCGTTACTATCTGGTTTCTCACATAAAATCTGTAATATTGCTGTAGAGCTGGGACACATAACACATGACATACTGGTGAAATAAGTACTGTCCTAGTGCTGTGTATATTAAAATGTATACTATATGCCTTCATATAGCATCTTTATGGATTTTCCCACAGTTCGACAAAAAAATCTGTAATGGGTCTAGAAACACTCTCCTAACTCTCAGTCCTTTGCTCTATCCAATCATCCTTCCTCTTTCTACTCCTCCTCCATAATGTATCCTAGGGCTCATGACCTTTGGATTTGTGATTTTCCCTCCCCCTCAAATACATTTTGGATAAATATGTAATTTTAAAATCGTCCGATATATCAATAGCAAAAGGACTTGAGGAAGATAAAATGGAGAGAATGACACCTCAAACCAATAATCTGGGCAGACAATGAAAGATGGAAGATACTGAAATTGAGCTGAAGGAGCAGGAAGCCAGAGTTTCAAAGACTGAAAAAATCTGCACTACGGTGAAGAGGCATCAGGAAGTCACTGAAAATCATTCACATGCTTGATCTCTTCATACACAAAGGAGTGGATAAGCCCATTCTTGTTAGTTTACGGGGTTTTTTTTAATGGTTAGAAAAGAAATATGTACATATATTTATACCTCAAGTGATAATTGCTACATTAGTGTAAGGCATACGGTTCAGCACTATTATTTTAATGATAAGAGTAATGTGATTTTAATAAAAGTTCAGTCTACACAAAGAGTTAATATTAATGATATATAATCGCACAAAATTTTTAAAATAAATTCAAAACACTGTAACTGAGTTGGATTACAGAGGATAAAAGTTTGTAAAATGTGAGTGTATGTGTGAGGGCTATGGAGTGAACTGAACTGATTAAGTTTTAAGTTAATGCCAAAAATGTATGGAGATTGTGGTGCTTAGGGACAGCTGAGCCTTCTTACTGTGAAACCAAGTCCAAATTTCTCCATTACCGTAATGTTTCTAATACAACCAGACATATCCAATATGGAGGTGAGAGTTGCAAGATTCTACTTACAGGCAATCTGATTTCTAACTACCGTCATGAAATAATGTGCACAGATACTTGTTAAAGGAGCAGAGAGGGTACTCCTAGCGGAAATCTTTAGGGTAAGGGATAGTTGTATGCCAGTTATCTCCAAGGTACATTATTGAATTGCTGACTAAAATGACTAAACCTTCAGGCAGAGCCATCACAAGTGAGCCAATGATCTAAACTGACACCAGCCCCTTCCAACAAAGATGAGACACGACTGGGTTAATTGTACGAAGAAGAGCTGAGGAGATGTAAATCTTATACAGATCTGGGATTCTCTAATAGAATTAGAAACAGAGTATGCCTTCATAAATCTTTTAATAGCAATTTTATCTGTCTATGTCCATTTAATTCTGAAGTCTGTCTCCAATGCGGTCAAATACAATTGATTTCTCATGTGATATAAAGTGACTGAGCAGCTATACTTTTATGATATAGAACTCCTGGTTGTACCATGTACAAGAATACTGGCTTCTACCTTTGCATGAAAAGGTGCAATTTTGTTTTTCATCTCAGTTTTCAAATATTGAAAAAGAGGACCAGCTTTACAGGTTATTTTCACACTTTCTTCCATGTTCTGAAAGATTTTCCCTTTATGGTGACCAAGAAAATTTCATTTTGCTACATTCAGAAAGATCAGCAATGAGATTTTTCAAGATAAGACCTTCTGACATAATACCTTTTAGGGGGTGTGAATGGGAAAAAACATTGGGAAACTCTGCTTTCATTTTGGTCTTTCACCCAAGCTTCCATGCTGAACAAGACAGAGGGTGTAATCCTGATAATTCCAGTGTCTAACAGATGCTCAATCATGGCAACTTGTAGGTTATATTAGGTGCTCTTTTTAGGCCATTTTCCATTAATATCGAGTGCATATGAAACATGATGCAGTCAAGCATTCAAGAGGGTTATTCTCCTAAGCATAGTAACCCAAAATTAAGAAGGTAGGGCAAGTATCCCCACTTTTCTGAAGCTACAAGTAGTATTCCATCCTATCTTAGGTTTCTTATTCTGCCTTACAAAATTTACTAATCATTCTGCAGAAAAATAAAAAAATAATAAAGGATATAACATGGAGGTATGGTACATAAAAAAGTGTATAACGAAAAGCTATCATGTTGGCGATATTAATAAAGCCCAGCCAAATGACAGAATTGTCCACCCAGACAGACAGACTTATTGATACTTCGGACAAAATATCCTTTACAGTCTATAGTTGGGAAGGGTCAATAGTTATCAGAAGATCAAGGTATTTTACACTTACCCCTGAGCCCAGAGGCCTCATAAGGTTGAACAGAAGTGACCGCTCGACCCAGTCAAAGTCTTTTCTGGATTCAGAAATACAATTAAGGTGTGATCAGCCTTCAATTGTACCTACTGGGGAATATTTACCAGTCAGCACAACATTGTCAAGACTATCATTGACAAATTCCATCTGATAAAATTTAAATAATTAGGACATTAGTCTGAGCAATTTAGACAATCTTGACCTCTGCTTTGAGGAGTGCAATAGGATTGTAATTAGCATAAGACTCTAGTGAGTAGCCTTACTTTGAGCACAGAGTAATTGTCACCTGGTACCAACGGTCTGGGAGAAGCCCTGAGAGGAGAGTATCCTTAAAACTCTACTGAGGCTCGGAGTTAAGTGATCTGCCATTGATTAATAAAATGCCATTGCAAAGCCATAAGGTCCTGAGGGATCCTCATTAGCCAAGTCTCAGATCGTACTCTCTCTCTCTCTTTAGGAAAAGTGGCAGCACTGAGGCTTTCTACCTTTGCATGGTAGAACTTGGGAAGCATAATGCTAGAAATGGTGAGGTGTCTGCTTTCCCCTTCATAGTAATGTAGAAATTATAGAAAGTAGGCAGCTCAAATCAAATAGGATCTTTAACCTATTGTGTTTAAAGTTTAATTTTTGTTTGCACAGTTTCCAAGCCAACACTTTGTCAGATTTGTTGGATTTATCAAAAATACAAATATTTATGATCCTATGAACATGTTCAATGCGGCTGGTTTATTGTGTACTGATTACAGCTCTGATTTTAATTATCTTCACAAAGGCAGGTTCAGAAAGATACTTCTTAGTGAGTTTTTTCTGTTTTGACTCTATATTTCTTAGGATGAAGTAAGGTCAGCTATTGAGCTCACAGGAACTTTCTTATATCCCTCAATAATTATAATTAATATTCCATGGAGAACTTCTTTTGCAGCATCCCAGAAAGTTCTTGAACCTACATCAGGAGTGTCAATGTTGATAGTATAATTCCTTTACAGCATTCTCAAGTCCATTACCTTCTACTTTTTTGGTTTCCAGGTAAACAGTAAGAAATCCAGATCTAAAAGAATTAAGGCCACAAAATAACTATTGTCACAATATCACAATTGAGGACCATACCAGACAAGAAGGAATCCACAAACAAAACAGGCAAGAGTAAGAGTTGTCTCTTTTGTAGCCAAAGAGATCAGAGATCTCTGAGTGGACACAGGAAATATTGCAGTAGCCTATTTTTTACTTCCTCAAAGGAAAACATATTCTTTATCTACAATACAGAACACATTCACTCATTGATTTACAAAAAATAATAAATTATGACATCCAAAGAGGGAACTAGTTAGGACAAAATTAATTTATGCTTATTGTTCACCACAAAAGTTGCAAAAGGCAAACCCTAAACAAAAACAGTACTTCGTAATGGGAAGAGATGACTCTCAGAAAAGATCTGTAACCAGGATGCAGAAATAACCATCCATAATGGCATAAAACAAAAAGTCTTCATAACTTGATGAGACCTTCAATGTAAGTCAGGACTCATTACTTCAATGAGATCTGGAAAGGCTCCAGGACCAGAAGTGGTGCCTCTAGTTCCTCTGTGTCTTTAAAGAATTAATGTTTATCATCATGGAAGAAAATCAGTTGACCAGGTCAGCTGAATAGCATATGTGATCAGGGAGGATTGATATTTGACCAGCATTTGCTCCAACCCCTCAGACAGAGACAAACACCTACAAGATCTCTATCAAGCATTCTTACAACTACAATACCCACCTGCGGAAGTGAAGAAACAGATTGATAGAGCCAGAAGAGTTCCCAGAAGTCACCTACTACAGGACAGGCCTAACAAAGAAAATAACAGAACGCCACTAGCCGTCACCTTCAGCCCCCAACTAAAACCCCTCCAACGCATTATTAAGGATCTACAACCTATCCTGAAGGATGACCCAACACTCTCACAAATCTTGGGAGAAAGGCCAGTCCTTGCCTACAGACAGCCCCCCAACCTGAAGCGAATACTCACCAACAACCACATACCACACAACAGAACCACTAACCCAGGAACCTATCCTTGCAACAAAGCCCGTTGCCAACTGTGCCCACATATCTATTCAGGGAACACCATCACAGGGCCTAACAACATCAGCCACACTATCAGAGGCTCGTTCACCTGCACATCCACCAATGTGATATATGCCATCATGTGCCAGCAATGCCCCTCTGCCATGTACATTGGTCAAACTGGACAGTCTCTACGTAAAAGAATAAATGGACACAAATCAGATGTTAAGAATTATAACATTCATAAACCAGTCGGAGAACACTTCAATCTCTCTGGTCACGCAATCACAGACATGAGGGTCACTATCTTAAAGCAAAAAAACTTCAAATCCAGACTCCAGCGAGAAACTGCTGAATTGGAATTCATTTGCAAATTGGATACCATTAATTTGGGCTTGAATAGAGACTGGGAGTGGCTAAGTCATTATGCAAGGTAGCCTATCTCCCCTTGTTTTTTTTTTTTTTTTCCTACAACCCCCCCCCCCCCAAGACGTTCTGGTTAAACTTGGATTATTGCTGTGCACATTGTAAGATGAGCTATTGCCAGCAGGAGAGTGAGTTTGTGTGTGTGGTTTTTGGAGGGGGGTGTGTGGGGGGGGGTGAGAAAACCTGGATTAGTGCTGGAAATGACCCACCTTGATTATCATGCGCATTATAAAGAGAGGTTTCAAAGAGGGATGGGCTATTACCAGCAGGAGAGTGAGTTTGTATGTGTGTCTGTGTGTGTGTGTGTGGGGGGGAAGGGTGAGAAAACCTGGATTTGTGCTGGAAATGGCCTTCCTTGATGATCACTTTAGATAAGCTGTTAGCAGCAGGACAGTGGGGTGGGAGGAAGTTTTGTTTCATAGTCTCTGTGTGTATATAATGTCTTCTGCAGTTTCCACGATATGCTATGCATCCGATGAAGTGAGCTGTAGCTCACGAAAGCTCATGCTCAAATAAACTGGTTAGTCTCTAAGGTGCCACAAGTACTCCTTTTCTTTTTTCTTTTTATGAATACAGACTAACACGGCTGTTACTCTGAAACCTGTCATTTCTATGCTGGCATACATATAAAAATGCATTTTAGGAACATCTCTTTTTAAAAACTTTCTGAGATATTTGCAGCATTCTTCTTTTATCTGCAAACCTTAGAAATTTTAGTATGATTGTTCATGGTTTTTTGCCTGACTTACCCATAGGTTTTGGCCTAAAGGGCTGATGAGTTCATTTTATCTGAGGGTCAGGGATGGGAGCTTGCTGTTAACAAGCTGACTGCAAAAGGCAGTTTGTAAAGGATACTATATCTGATCTTTCTAAATCCTCTGAGATCCTAACAATACATTAGTTGGAACAGCAGCTCTGATTTTCTAGATCTTCCATTTTGGATTTCAGTAACAAAAGTATCTCTCAACACTGGGTGACTGGGCAAGAAAATGGCAGATGAAATTCAATGTTGATAAATGCAAAGTAATACCCATTGGAAAACATAATCCCAACTATACATATAAAATGATGGGGTCTAAATTAGCTGTTACCACTCAAGAAAGAGATCTTGGAGTCATTGTGGATAGTTCTCTGGAAACATCCACTCAAGGTGCAGCAGTCAAAAAAGCAAACAGAATGTTGGGAATCATTAAGAAAGGGATTGATAATAAGACAGAAAATATGATATTGCTAGTATATAAATCCATGGTACGCCCACATCTTGAATAGTGTGGGCAGTATTCTCACAAAAGGTGTATTGGACTTGGAAAATGTTCAGAAAAGGGCAACAAAAATGATTAGGGGTATGGAACAGCTGCCGTATGAGGAGAGATTAATAAGACTGGGACTTTTCAGCTTGGAAAAGAGACGGCTAAGGGGGGATATGATAGAGGTCTATAAAATCATGACTCATGTGGAGAAAGTAAATAAGGAAGTGTTATTTACTCCTTCTCATAACACAAGAACTAGGGGGCCACCAAATGAGATTAATAGGCAGCAGGTTTAAAACAAACAAAAAAGTATTTTTTCACACAACATACAGTCAACCTGTGGAACTCCCTGCCAGAGGATGTTGTGAAAGCCAAGAATATAACAGGGTTCAAAAAAGAACTAGATAAATTCATGGAGGATAGATCCATGAATGGCTACTAGCCAGGATGGGCAGGGATGGTGTTCCTAGCCTCTCTTTGCCAGAAGCTGGGAATGGGTGACGGGATGGATCATTTGATGATTACCAGTTCTGTTCATTCCCTCTGGGGCACCTGGCATTGGCAACTGTCAGAAGACAGGATACTGGGCTAAATGGACCTGTGGTCTGACCCAGTATGGATGTTCTTATGTTATGTTCAGTTTAACGCAAAATCTGCTTGATTATATGAAGATATGTGTCAATGTCAAGTTTACCTTATTCCAGTTCATAAGTCTGGTTTCAAGAGTCTTTACCTTCTTTTGGCAATGGCCATTCTTAGTGTCGGTGCTAATGTTAGCAGGTTTAATGGTTCCCATATCTGCTATCAATATTTCTTGTGAAACCCAAATCTCCTAAGTCTCACTTAGTGAGGAGTGGTCAGCTCTCTCTCCTATCTTTCACTCAACATGGCTGTTAGTGTGCTCTCAGCAGAGGAGGCCTCCGTCTGGAGTTTTAGGAAAGGAAATCAGAGTTTAAATTTGGCTGTCTCTTTTAGGTCAGGACCCTTGGGCAGATTCTTAATTTCTTTTCTAGATATTTTTTGCATAGCAGAGACTTGAGAAAATTCATGGAGAGCCATGGGCTGAGGCAGGAAGCAGTCAACTTGCTTGACACCAACTCCCTTGAGGGGTTTCTTGACAGCAAGAGCACAGCTGTTTGGCCTTCTGTTGACACAGAAGAATTGACATAGAAGAATTAACTGCAAATGCTTTAGAATGGGGTCCAACAGATTACCTCATTTATATGAAGAAAAGTTTCAGGGTCCCCATGTGAAAGGCAGTGGAGAAATCTGCAGATGTGGAGTACTCCGTCCACATCGGCAGATGTGGAGTACTTCACTTTAGCAGATATCCATGCTGCGGCCTGTAAAATTAAAGATGTGAAATTCAAAGGCCCTGACCTGCTTTTGCTTTCTGATGTTAGCTCAGAAGTACTAAAAATAAGAGAGAGAAATTTGTCTCAAGTTAAACACGGTTTTATAAATGTTGAGTTGAAAGAGCAGTATTAAATCCAGTTGAAGTTTGTGTGAGGTATGCAGAAAAAACAATACCTACTTTGGGACAAAGAATTACCAAACACATTTCTGAAGGAGATTAAAAAGGAATAATATCAAACGGTGGTCTAAGCGGAAGAGCAGTTTGAAAAATTTAATACCTGAAGTAACTGTATGTTATTGTTAGGGTAAAATACCTAACAATAAAAAGGCACAAAACTAAAGTACATTACTAGGATGGAATTATTAAACTTACTGAGCAAATTTCAAGTAGCAGCCACTCCATATATGTAATAATGGTAGTTATTTTATTTTCCCCACAATCAGGGGGAGTGATAGCTCAGCGGTTTGAGCATTGGCCTGATAAACCCAGGGTTCTGTGTTCAATCCTTGAGGGCGCCATTTAGGGATCTGGGGCAAAAACTGGGGATTGGTCCTGCTTTGAGCAGGGGGCTGGACTGGATGACCTCCTGAGGTCCCTTCCAACCCTGATATTCTATGATTCAAATGGATGATGTAGGTAACTAAATCCTCAATTCTATTAAGGGAATGACATCAGAAGGAGAATAAGGGCTCACAGGATCAGGTCTTTAGAATGTAATGTCAACTGTGGTGTTTTGTAACCTTGTTGGTTTAACTACACTTGAATGAGAATGACCGCCCTGCACTAAAAGCAGGGGGGCCGTTGTCCAGTCTTGCGGAGGAAGACAGTAGTGGTTTATGGCGGCGAGGGTGGGAAACAAGGTCAGAAACTGCTGCAAAAAAGGTAGTGGTCAGCTTTGCAGCATTGTCTCACCCTCTTGGAATGTAAGGGTTAAAGGCTTTAAAGGAAATCCCTTTCTCCACATAGCAGGCAAGGCAGCAGGGGGGGGGGGAGGGGAAGGGGGAGGGGAAGGCAGCCAACCTAACTGCTGGCGCCTCCTTGTGGCGGATGTCTAGTGCAGATACTCCATAAGGAAGGCATCCAGTGCCCAGATAAATGGCCTGGTAAAGGACCTAAAAAGGAGGTTCTGGTTAAAGGAATGGAACGGTGTGGGGTTTCGGACTCCTATGGTTGGAATGGCAGGGAGCCAACCCCCTTTCTTATAGCCCACCTTACCCCTCCTATGAGGGGGGTGTGTGGATGGTAAAGTCCCAGCAACGGATTTGCTGGAGGGACATGAATGGAAAAGGAGGGGGAGCTGGTAGAAGCCTTCCCCCCTCCCCCGGTAATTACAAAATAAACAGGGTTTACCTGCACTATACACTTTTATCTGCCGGATAGTCCCAGACATCTAAAGTAAAGTTGCAGCCTGATTAAATCCATAACAGGTGTCTCCTGTCCTCCTTTCCATATAGCTGGACAACAGATCTCCTACTACGAGTACGAGGTCCAAAGCAGATGATTGTATAATTTGGCAATTTCTTCTCAAGGCACTCGTCATAGTCTTCTCCTTGATAGAGTACTGCAGATTTGTAGGACTGGAAGGGACCTCGAGAGATCATCTAGTCCAGTCTCCTGCACTCACGACAGGACTAAGTATTATCTAGACCATCCCTGACTGGCGTTTGTCTAACCCGCTCTTAAAAATCCTACAACCTCCCTAGGCAATTTATTCCAGCGCTTAACCACTCTGACAGTTAGGAAGTTTTTCCTAATGTCCAATCTAAACCTCACTTGCTGCAATTTAAGCCCACTGCTTCTTGTCCTATCCTCAGAGGTTAAGAACAACAATTCTTCTCCCTCCTCCTTGTAACAACCTTTTATGTACTTGAAAACTATCATCATGTCCCTCTCAGTCTTCTCTTTTCCATACTAAACAAACCCAACTTTCCCTCACAGGTCATGTTTTCTAGAACTTTAATCATTTTTGTTGCTCTTCTCTAGACTTTCTCCAATTTGTCCACATTTTTCCTGAAATGTGGTGCTCAGAACTGGATACAACACTCCAATTGAGGTGTAATCAGCACGGTGTAGAGTAGAAGAATTACTTTGCATGTCTTGCTTACAACACTCCTGCTAATACATCAGGGAATGATGTTTGCTTTTTTTTGCAACAGTGTTACACTGTTGACTCATATTTAGCTTGTTAGCCACTATGACCCCCAGATCCTTTTCTGTAGTACTGTTTCCTAGGCAGATGATTTCTCCAGTTCGTCCAAATAATTTTGAATTTTCATCCTATCATCCCAAGCACTTGCAATCCCCCCCCCCCCAGGCGTGGTATTGTCCACAAATTTTATAAGTGTACTCTCTATGCCATTAAATAATTGATGACAATATTGAACAGAACCAGACCCAGAACAGATCCCTGCCAGACCCCACTTGATATGCCCTTCCAGCTTGACTGTGAACCACTGATGATTACTCTCTGGGAACAGTTTTCCAACCAGTTATGCACTCACCTTATAGTAGCTCCATTTGGTCCCTAGTTTCTTTATACCTTTTGTTCTTTACTGCTTAAATATTTGCAATATCTCACAACAGATGTTAATTTAATGAAAAGACATTTATGATTTTCTCTTTTCTGTGTTTGACCATGAGATTTTGTCGTCTCACTCATGGACCCTGGTGGGGTGAACAAAAAAATAAACAAATCACACTCCACTTTCCTCTCAGAAGTAGCAGAGGGTAGTGTTGGGCAATCGCCATCTGCCAAGAGGGCTCTCTGTCATACATGCTGTCATCTTTGCCACTCCACATATAGGTGAGGCCACTGGGGCAGACAATAAAATGATAAAGGCTGCAGTGCCACCTGTATGATGTTGACATATAACTATCTGCCTTGTATTCGTCAGATCCAGAGAGTATATTTCTTGGCTTTCCAACTGCGTGGTACAGATAAGGGGCATGAAAAAGGTAATCTGCTTAGAGCTCAGTCCACACAAGTCAGAGGTGATGCTGGTAGGTAATGAAAAGAATCTAGGCCACTCCTGAAAACTACACAGAACCTACCTCTAAAAATACAGAATGTGGCTACCCACTGATCTGCTGTTATCTATATGGAGGCAATTATGCCATGTTTACAAAGTGGAGAATTCTACTATTCAGTTCTGGGTACAATTCAAGGTACTGACACTGATCTATGGTACAAATCCAGTACCTTATAGAGATATGTGGTCTACCTAAAAGACCACATATCTCTCTAAGATGGGGTGGGATGCAAGAGTGACCTAAACAGAGGGAGGGAGTGAACTGCTTTTAAACAGCCACACTGCAAACATAGGGAGAACTGTGTTCTCTTGAGCCAGTCTCTTCCCTTCAGAATAGAGGTTCTCAGCAGGCCTCCACTTCCTTTTCCTGGCAGCTGCAGATGAGGGGAGCCTGCTGAGACCTACTGTCCATTTGGAAATAAGGTACCTCCTGGCAGGAATCCAGGACCTGCAATAGAGATTCTCCCATTCTTTTCTCTTTAAAATCAGCACTACCTTTGAAGCCACTCCATTTGTCTCTGCATTCTTCTGCTCACCTCAGGCCCCCTCTTCCAGCTCCAGGAGTCTCATGCAACTGCCATTGCAAGCAGTGGTCAGACGCTACAGCTTCTTATGGGAGGAAATGAAAGACTGATTTCTGTTCCTGAAGGCTGATTCTCAAGCTTGCAATCTAAACTGTGCCCACCCTTCACCAATCACCAATGTGCCATCTAACAGAAAGTGGAGTCAGAAAAATTTGGCTACAAATGTTTAACAGCCCAACCCTAAATGTTTAAAATGTAAAAATCCTCCTTGTGTTCAATTTCCAGTTAGGTATTTTTCTCTGCCCAAAGCAGGCAGAAGTCCACAAACACTGGAAATGACTCACTCACAGGGATAAAGGTATGAAACAAAGATACCTAAGTGTGCTTGCTGACATTGGTGGAGAGTCTTTAAAATGTATTTCATGTAAATATATCCAACATCCCAAGAAGATATCTTCACAAGAATTTACGACTTACCGAGAATAAAAAGGGAAATTTCTAGAAGATTAAATAATACATTTATGGGGTGTATTCTTGTAACTTAAATTTACATATGCTCCAGTACAGATAGAAGAACTGACCCATGGGACAATAAGTGATGTAAGATGATGGATGAATTTTTTTTAAAAATCAACTTTAAACATCTCTAGTTTTCATATGTACTCAACTACTATAAAATAAACCCCTGCTCTCGATACAGCATTAAGAAGTGGCATTTTTATCTAGCATTTGTGGTGACGTATTCAAGCTTTGCTCTCATGGTTTATGTTATCATTAGATAACCTCATTATAAATGTAGTCCTAGTGTAATCTCTCTCTCCTTCTTTCTCATCCAGGGCATGAGTTGAACATCTCTGTTCACAGCAGAGGTCAGGGGCTTTTGGTTCCAATTACTTATTATATGTATGTCATTGTGCATGTGTGCGAGCGCACACACACAGACACACACACACTTATCCATTTTAAACCACCCTCCGTAAATTGCTCATAATTTTCTCAGTCAAATTCCTTTGGACTGAAACCTTCCAAGTTTCATTTCAAACCAATAGAGGATTTTTTGTTTGGAAGTTTGAAACAAACATAGTTTACTCATTTTAAGTTACTAGGGCATGAACAACCCACATCTCTCTATTTTACAGATTTATACAGAACCCATCGCTGCAGTATCTAAGCACTTACAATAATCCATAGCACAATACATGTTCAAAATACTACACAGCCATTAACCAACTAACCTTTACAACACCCAATCAAGACAGGTGTTATCGCCTATAGGGAAATTGAGGTGTAGTTAGAAAGTGACTTACCTAAATGAAACACAGCAAATTAATGGCATAGCCAGGGTTAGAGCCAGGGTCTGAATTCTGTTCCCATTCATCCAGACCCTATTGCCTCATATTCCCTTCAAAATTTTGTTCCATAACTCAAAAATGACTTTGCCTGCAGCCTCCACATGGGGGAGTTACAGTGCAGCATTTTAGTGCAAACTGCTACTCACACTCCTGTAGTTCAAACTGCAGGGCAGTGCAGATATAGCCCTACTTACCTAAATTTTCAAAAGTGCTTAAGAGACTATAAGAGCCCAAGTCCCATTTTCAAAAGTGCTTTAGGGCCAGATTTTTACAAGTATGTAGGCAGCTAATTCCCATTATTTTCAATGTAGTTAGACACCTACAAAAGTCTAAAAATATGCCCCTTAGGCACTTACAAGCCCAAGTGCCTATGTCACTTTTGAAAATGGGACTTCTGCTCCTAAGTTACTAATGTGCTTTCAAAAACTGTACCCATAAGCTAAGAACTTCAAACTTGCAGAAGCTTTTCTGTAGATCTGACTGGAACTTAAAAAATAAGCCAAGTCTGAAGAAAATTCGTTCAGTAGTTTTGAAGCCATTAACATATTAAAATTACCAAGTTTATATGTCATTCACACTGTTCAACAGAAAGTAACTCAGACTACTGGGCATTAAGAAATTGCTTATACTACACTACAGCTCCACTAAAGTATTGTTACAATTTAAAGAGGATTCAGCAGTTTAATCAGGTTGGACATTTCCCTTTGAGGATAATACTGAAAAGTGGAAATCCTGATATTTCAACCAAATCAGTTTTCATCCCAAATCAGTATAAAAATTGAAAATATCATAACTTATAATGGAATGAAAAGCTTTAAAAATACTGATTTGGAAACATTTCTGTCATACAACCACCACCTCCAGGACACTGCCTGGTGGGCTCAGGATGGACCTGCAAGCAGCCCCTCCTTTGATTTCCCTCTTCCGGAATCCTAGTAACTAGGACTAGAATTCCCCAGCAACAATACATTCAGTCTGTTAAGTCCCACAGTCCACCACCAGACCAAGTATAGCTTAATGAAATTTGTTCAAAGTCAGTGGAATCTGTATGTTCTGCAACTGAAATAGTTTAGAATTTTTCTTTTTTTCCTTAAAAATAAACAGGAGAAATTTATTTAAAAAAAAATAAAATAAAGAAGGAGTGATAATGCAATGAAAAAGTTGAGTTATCAGTCACGCAAAAGGCAGGAAGTTCCAAATGTTAAGAATGCTCGAACAATCCTAATTTGGCCACCTGGCATATAAACAATATTTTATGGCACCTTAGAGACTAACAAATTTATTTGAGCATAAACTTTCGTGGGCTATAGCCCACTTCATCAGATGCATAGACTAGAACATATAGTAAGAAGATATATATACATACAGAGAACATGAAAAGGTGGAAGTTGCCATACCAACTCTAAGAGGCTCATTAATTAAGATGAGCTATTATCAACAGGAGAAAAAAAACTTTCGTAGTGATAATCAAGATGGCCCGTTTCAGACAGTTGACAAGAAGGTGTGAGGACACTTAACGTGGGGAAATAGATTCAATTTGTGTAATGACCCAGCCACTCCCAGTCTCTACTCACACCTTTAAGTCTGTTACTGAGTGACCAGAGAGGCTGAAGTGTTCTCCTACAGGTTTTTGAAAGTAATGATTCTTGATGTCAGATTTGTGTCCATTTATTCTTTTGCATAGAGACTGTCCGGTTTGGCCAATGTACAAGGCAGAGGGGCATTGCTGGTACATGATGGCATATATCACATTGGTAGATGTGCAGGTGAAGAGCCTCTTATGGTGTGGCTGATGTGATTAGGTCCTATGATGGTGTCCCTTGAATAGATATGTGGACAGAGTTGGCATCGGGCTTTGTTGCAAGGATAGGTTTCTGGGTTAGTGTTTTCATTGTGTGGTGTGTGGTTGCTGGTGAGTATTTGCTTCAGGTTGGGGGGCTGTCTGTAAGTGAGGACTGGTCTGTCTCCCAAGATCTGTGAGAGTGAGGGATCATCTTTCAGAATAGGTTGTAGATCTTTGATGATGTGCTGGAGATGTTTTAGTTGGGGGCTGAAGGTGACGGCTAGTGGCGTTCTGTTACTTTCTTTGTTGGGCCTGTCCTGTAGTAGGTGACTTCTGAGTACTCTTCTGGCTCGGTCAATCTTCAAGTAAGCAGCACTGCTATGGGTACCAGCATGGTCCCACAGTATGCCAACATTTTTATGGATGACTTAGAACAACGCTTTCTTAGCTCTCGTCCCCTAATGCACCTACTCTAGTTGCGCTACATTGATGACATCTTCATCATCTGGACCCATGGAAAAGAAGCCCTTGAGGAATTCCACCATGATTTCAATAATTTCCATCCCACCATCAACCTCAGCCAGGACCAATCCACACAAGCGGTCCATTTCCTGGACACTACTGTGCTAATAAGCAATGGTCACATAAACACCACCCTATACCAGAAACCTACTGACCACTTTACTTACCTACATGTCTTCAGCTTCCATCCAGGACACACCACACGATCCACTGCCTACAGCCAAGCTTTAACATACAACTGCCAAACTGGAATTAATTTGCAAACTAGATACCATTAACTTGGGCTTGAATAGAGAGTGGGAGTGGTTGGGTCATTACACAAATTGAATCTATTTCCCCACGTTAAGTATCCTCACACCTTCTTGTCAACTGTCTGAAACGGGCCATCTTGATTATCACTACAAAAGTTTTTTTTCTCCTGTTGAAATAGCTCATCTTAATTAATGAGCCTTTTAGAGTTGGTATGGCAACTTCCACCTTTTCATGTTCTCTGTATGTATATATATCTTCTTACTATATGTTCCATTCTATGCATCTGATGAAGTGGGCTGTAGCCCACGAAAGCTTATGGTCAAATAAATGTGTTAGTCTCTAAAGTGCCACAAGTACTCCTGTTCTTTTTATGGATACAGACTATCATGGCTGCTACTCTGAAACCTGTCACAATATTTTATATTCCTGCTTTCCCCGTAAAAATATAAAACTCATTTGATTGGTAGTTACAAGTATATGTGCAACTGTGATGGGTGGTCCATCCCACACTCACTCTGAAAGGTTTAACGTAGACCAGGTGGGCCAATTAACCTATTAGGCTGAAGGCTGAGAGGAAAGCCCTCATTGGAGGAAGTTCACCTGTGCAGGAACAGGCAGGGCTTCCATAAATTAACGGAGCTGAGAGCAGGAAGGGGACTTACAGGCAGGTAGTCTGCAGTCATTCCCTGGGAGAAGGGAGGTGTACTGGGGGCTACAGAGAGCAGTAGTCCATGTTTGCTCCCTGGCAGGTGGGAGTAGAGAAGCCAGCAAACCCCAGAGAGCAGGGAGTGCTGGGGTAGGAAGCAGCCCAAGAAGTAAGCAGCTAGGCTGGGGATTGAACAGACTTTGGCTGTGTGTTGTAGGGTCCCTGGGCGGGCACCCAAAGTAGAGGGCTGACCCGGGTTCCTCTACCTGCCACTGTGGAAGTGGCACTGGCGGGGCAGTGAACTGGAAGACTGCCTGGGAGTGACAGAGACTTTGAAGGACTATACCCTGGAAGGGGGGAACACTGAGTGTCTGGCCAGAGAGCTGAGTCGTTAAGAGGATGCTGAGGTTCCTGGAGTTAGAGAGGGGCTGTAGACCAGAGAGAGCAACAGAGTGAGAGCGTGCAGCCATGGGAAGAGGCATTGACCTGATGAGATAATCCCTAGAGGGACAAGCAAGAGACACCAGATTATCGGTGAGTGGAGCTCCCCATCACAGCAATATAGCCAAGGGAAAGTTGTGGGAACAACCTCAACTTATGAATTAAATTTCTCCACTGCATAGTTGCAAAGGCCTGCTTTGAACAGACAACAGTTCTTGCCATGAATATTTTTTAATGATTCAAAACCTAAAATAGTTTAAAAAAAACTTTTAAAACTGAAAATCAATTTCCCTTTGCAAAGAGGTTATTCTCTTTGTATTAAAGGGAAATGCACAGTAACTAGTTAACATTTTAAGCATTCTGCTTTCACTCTTACAGATACCTCCAGTCTTCAAAAAGTGTTATATGTAGTCATGCCCAACTAACGTTTTCCATTTCATTCAAAGGGTTTTTATGGTTCAGTATTACAGCAATGCACAAATTTGACAGTTTGCAATCAGATCTATTCATTGTATCAAATCATTCCGACAGTAAGTACTATACAGCTGGTAATGCACATTTTTATATCACACTTATTAAAAATCTTACAATGGTAGTAACATAAGAATGTACACTAAATTGTGTTTTGCACATGATTTTAATGACTCTGTGCATTTTAATTGGCATTATAAATTGTAGTAGGTTGATCAATTATTGTATCATCTGTATTTTAACATTGTTTTAATTAGAAAAAGTGTCTGTGCTATTTAAAGCTATTTCAATAACAATGTTAAAACGATTTGGACATGTGATTAAACAAGCTCAAGTCTCTGTCTCTTTGCCTATTTTCCTCTCTCTTTCTTCAAAAATGTGAGCACGTGAACCAGTCAGTGTGTAAGCTAAAGTATAGTATAATGACTTTCCTTGATTGCCTCTCTAGCAACATTTTTGGAAATGCTGTGAGGTAATTAATAGTTCTTTACATGACAACAGTGGAATACATCACTGTCAAATGTTTCTTTAGTCTTTCAGAAATACAGGTGCAGTAGTTCCACAGTTCCATTCCAGTTTAACAAATGAATTTTATTGCAAAACAAGAACAAAGAAGACAAGCAATATCTGCAAATGTATTTAATTCTATTTTTAGATTTTCTTATTAAAACCGAGGGATAGGTAAGAGAACACTTGCCCATTCTTTTAAAAGCTCAAATGCATTTTTCCCTTGATTCCACTCTTCATTTGGCTTACCACAGTGAAACCTCTCAATTTTCAGAATTGATGTACCTTTCAAAACTATAATCTTTGGCTTTCAAGCTCACTATTATTTGCCTTCAGGTGAACATTTTAAAGTGCATAGGCTTCTAAACAAAATACTACAGCATCAGCCAGATACTGAAAGGCTTGTAGATCAGTCATCATTGCCGTGTAAATTTCTTTTCAAAATAATGTTTCTCACTCAGAGTACACTTGCGCTTATTCTCAGTTCACTTGTCAAATACAAATTTGAGGTCACTGAAAGCCCAAGGGCAACTTCAACTATTGCAAAACTCATTTTCTACCTCTATTTTGTTGGGGAAATAGGATTTCAAATGTAAAAATAATAGGAAGCGCTACAGATAAAGAAACAAAGGCATATGATGTACATGGTTTGGTACAGCATTGCAGAGACTGAGTTTGTCCCAACAGGCAATCTATATTATCCAAGCATTTTAAAGCTTAGATAGTAACAAAGGTAGATAATACATTTTGTTAATGACAGGTTTCAGAGTGGTAGCCATGTTAGTCTGTATCAGCAAAAAAACCGAGGAGTGAGTAACAGTAGGGGGAAAAAATTAGCATGGGGAAATACTTTTTACTTTGTGTAATGACCGATCCACTCCCCATCTTTATTCAAGCCTAATTTAATGGTCCTCACCCACAACTATTTCACATTTGGGGACAGCGGCACTACTATGGGTACCCGTATGGCCCCACAGTATGCCAACATTTTTATGGCTGACTCAGAACAATGATTCCTCAGCTCTCGGCCCTTAATGCCTCTACTCTACTTACGCTACACTGATGACATCTTCATCATCTGGACCCATGGAAAAGAAGCCCTTGAGGAATTCCACCATGATTTCAGCAATTTCCATCCCACCATCAACCTCAGCCTGGACCAGTCCACACAAGAGATCCACTTCCTGGACACTACAGTGCTAATAAGCGATGGCCGCATAAACACCACCCTATACCGGAAACCTACTGACTGCTATACTTACCTGCATGCCTCCAGCTTTCATCCGGACCACATCACACGATCCATTGTCTACAGCCAAGCTCTAAGATACTACCGCATTTGCTCCAATCCCTCAGACAGAGACAAACACCTATGAGATCTCTAGCAAGCGTTCTTAAAACTACAATACCCACCTGCTGAAGTGAAGAAACACATTGACAGAGCCAGAAGAATACCCAGAAGTCACCTACTCCAGGACAGGCCCAACAAAGAAAGTAACAGAACGCCACTAGCCGTCACCTTCAGCCCCCAACTAAAACCTCTCCAGCGCATCATTAAGGATCTACAACCTATCCTGAAGGACGATCCCTCACTCTCACAGATCTTGGGAGACAGGCCAGTCCTCAGCCCCCCAGGTTGAGACAGCCCCCCAACCTGAAGCAAATACTCACCAGCAACTACACACCACACAACAAAAACACTAACCCAGGATCCTTTCTATCCTTGCAACAAAGCCTGTTGCCAACTCTGTCCACATATCTATTCAAGGGATACCATCATATGACCTAATCACATCAGCCACACCATAAGAAGCTCTTCACCTGCACATCTATCAATGTGATATATGCCATCATGTGCCAGTAATGTCCCACTGCCATGTTCATTGGCCAAACTGGACAATATCTACGGAAAAGAATAAATGGACACAAATCAGATATCAAGAATTATAACATTCAAAAACCAGTTGGAGAACACTTCAACCTCCCTGGTCACTCAATTTCAGACCTAAAAGTCGCAATTCTCCAACAAAAAAACTTCAAAAACAGACTTGGAATTAATTTGCAAACTGGACACCATTAAATTAGGCTTGAATAAAGACTGGGAGTGGATGGGTCATTACACAAAGTACAAAGTACAAACTATTTCCCATTGCTAATTCCCCCCCCCACTGTTACTCACATCTTCTTGTCAATTGCTTGAAATGGGCCATCCTGATTATCACTACAAAAGTTTTTTTTTCTCCTGCTGCTAATAGCCCACCTTAATTGATTGGTCTCGTTACAGCTGGTATGGCAACACCCATTTTTTCATGTTCTCTGTGTATATATATCTTCCTACTGTATTTTCCACTGCATACATCCGATGAAGTGGGTTTTAGCCCACGAAAGCTTATGCCCAAATAAATTTGTTAGTTTTTAAGGTGCCACAAGTACTCTTTTTTTTTTTGCTAATGAGTTCATCGTGTACTATTCAGAGACGATTTTAGAGAAGATGTTTTAAATATAGTGTCTTACTAAAGGAGAGCTAATGATTACATTTTAACTGTTACTCTGATTTCAGATGAAACATTTAAACACAGTGAGCCTGATTCTCATTTACATTAAGATGTCTCTCTGGCAGGGTAAACAGGCCTTAGTGTAAATGAGAATCAGGTCCAGTATTCCTGCTGGTTTACATTTATGGGCCACATCCCAGGGAGAGGGGTGTGTGTGTGTGTGTGTGTGTGTGTGTGTGTGTGTGTGTGTGTGTGTGTGTGTGTGTGTGTGTGTGTGTGTGTGTGTGTGTGTGTGTGTGTGTGTGGTCAGTTTGGCTTGATACGTCCAAGGATTTCTTCACTCTGCTATGGAATGTGACTGTATTTTTTATTTCATGCCAAAACAAAGTTATAACATTCTTTTGAAACTACAGAGTATATTCAAGTACTCTGAGTGAAATCCTGGCCCCATTAAAGTAAATGGGAGTTTTGCCATTGACTTCAATGGGGTCAGGAATTCACCATCTGTTTCTATCACATAGAGCTGCATAAAATTAAGCAGCCAAGGAAAATATCCTTTGTAATACAGTTGGCAGGAGTTTTCACCTGAGTTTCACTCTGTGATTTAGGGTTCAAATGGACCCAAACCCAAAGCTAAACTGAGGCAAAACCTTCAAGTTTTATCTTTTGGGGCTGAAACCATGAGATCTCATTGAATTATGCTTGGGTTCCACAGGAAACCGCAAATAGACCCACTTCTGCTATAGACTTCACCCCAGCTCACTAACCTGGTCCAAGCTGACACCATCTTCAAAGCGCTGAATAAATCTGCCCCTCCTTCTTTGGCAAACCTCATGTTCCCCTCACTCCCAATCCCCTTTTCCAAAGCTCCCAACCTCGGTCTCCCTATCTGTCAAATTCTCCCATGTTCACTTTTGTGCCTTCTTCTGTGAAGCATTCTATGCATTATATAACATCCCTGAGCTCATCTGAAAGGCTTTTACCTTGTCCAAATTTAAGTCCCTCTTGAAGACCCACTTCTGCCATGCTACCTATAGTGAGACGTCACTTGTATATAAAAAGCATTTAAAACTGCTTATTAAAATTATTCCCCTTCCGATGACCTTTGTCTACTTATTTGTCCTTTGACTATCCCTCTGAAGTGTTTGGAAAGCACCCAAAATATATATCGTAGGCACTACCACAAATGAATAGTAGTAATAAGTTTTGGGATTAGTAATGAAATCTTTAATAAGGTGAGATTGTGACAGTTTCATTATAAGTCTCACACATTTTTAGCCACTGCCTGCAACACCTGGATACTGACCAGGCCTGATGCTGCCTATTTTATGATAGTGGGGAAGATCACAAACTATAACGTGACAGAGACATTTGATAGTTGAAATATCTGTTTTATGGTTTTTGGGCCAGAACATGCCTTGGCCCTATGTGGTATGAAAGGCAGGGAGGAGGCATAAACATCCTCATACCCTTACAAAAGGGCCAGCCACAATCTGAGCCATCCATACACCTAAGAAAGAACAGAAACAGAAGGAAAACAGCAACAAAGCTTACAGAATCTCATCAACATGCCACTCTGCAATGTCCCAGAGGACTTCAGTTTTGACAGATCTTTGGAATGGACAGACTAGAAGCAGTATTTTGTAAAATTTCAAATTGCAAACAAACTCCAGAAAGATATTGGAGATATATAGGTATCTTTTTTTAATTTATGTTTTGGGGACGCAAGCAGGGTATATCTTTAAATCCTTTTACTTCACTGAAAACAGTCACAAAGATGACTATGAAAGGGTTCTGGCTATGTTTGATGCATTCTTTATACTCCAGAGAAAAGTGGTTTATGAAAGAGCGTGTTTTCACCAGAGAATTCAAGAACCAGGAGGAAATGATGAATGTTTTATAAGAGCTATGCATACATTGGCTGAAAACTGTGATTTTGGGAATGCAAAACATGAATATATCAGAGATAGGCTGGTTATTGGCTAAACAGAGAAACTTTTCACAGCAACTACAACTGAAGAGAGATTTAACCCTAGCCCTAGCTATACAGAGAGCAAAGCAGTCAGAACGACAGAACAAAAGGCAGGAGCAATTTGAAAAACCTGAAACTAGCTCAGAAGCGCTAAATTGACCCTTAAGTCTTAAAAGTCATGATCATAAAACCCCTGAGGCAAGGAGAGAGAACTCCTAGGCTAAGAGGGACAAATTCCAGCCTACATGCACAAGTTGAAAAAGTCATATTCCAAGAGATGACAAGTCCAGTCAGAGGCACATGGTATAATAAATGCATGAAATATAGACATTTTGCAGCAGTTTGCTACACCAAAGCAGTCGGAGTGGGCTCATATTACAGACAATCAAGAGCCATGGTTTCTGGTATCTATCACTTGAGATGACATTGAGCCTGCCCGGAGAGTGAAACTGAATATTAAAGGCAAGGCTATTAACTTTAAAACTGACTCAGGCACTGAGGTCACAATCATCTCAGAAGGAACTTATAATCACCTTCAACCCCTCCCAGAGATGAAGTCACCTGACACAGCTCTGACTAGTGCTGGAGGTATTCTGAACTGCATGGGCCAGTTCGCCATAGAAACAACTTACAAAGACAAAAGCTTTGCATTCAGAGTGCATGGGATCAAAGACCAACAACTTTCTAAGTCACAGCGTGGCAGCAGGAGTGGGCCTAGTGAGAAGGTGAAAACTCAGAGGATTTGAGGATACTGGACTTTTGAAAGGTGATCCAGCACATCTTAATTTAAGAGACAATGCTGAACCATATAGTGTATAAACACCTCTACAGGAGAGATAGGAAGAGATTAGCTACAAATTTATGCATATTCAGAGGACATCACTACCTCATCATTGTGGACTATTTTTCCAGGTACTTGAAAGACAAAACATGTTGCAGGGTCAAGAAATTGAAGGGCATATTTTCCTCATGTCAGTATTCCAGGACAACTAGGACTGACAACAGACCACAATTCACTGCAGAAAAAATTAAGTCATTCTGAACAAAATATGGTTTTGATCATATTTGTAGAAACCCCTGCTACCCACAAGTGCATGGAGAGGCTGAGAGACAGCTAAGAAAATCCAGTAGCAGGAAGATCCATTCCTTGCTCTTCTGAGTTACAGAACAATACCAATAGCAGCTGTTGGATGTAATCCAGCACAACTCCTAATGGGCAGTTAATTCAGAATTACTGTTCTAACTTTGGAAAAGAACGATCTCCAAAGTGGCCAGGCATCAAGAGAATAGCTAAATTAGATAAAAAGACTAAAATAGCTTTATGAACACTTTTACAACAGACGTCACTCAAAGAAATGCCAGGTCTAGAACCTGGTGACTATGTTTGTGTCAAATTGGATGGAGAAAAGGGATGGACAACTCCAGTTGTCAAAGAAAAAAATGCAGTGCCTGATCATATGTGATCAGGTCTGACAGTGGAGAGTTTAACAGAAACCATCAATACCTATAGTTTGTTCCTCAAAGATGCCAGATGCAGAACAAAATGACAATAACTCCAGGGTTCCAAACCGACCAATACCAGTCATTGCAACATGCCAGATAATCAAATTATTACACATTTGGGTTGTGTAATTAGAAAACCAGTAAGATTCAGAGACACTTAACAGATTGATACATACTGAACTACAAAGACAGCATGATAGTGAAAACATTTTAAATGGCGTAATGGAGAACTTAAAGAGGAAGATGTAATAGAATACTAAACTGTATTATACTAGGTGCCACTGTGTGTAAAATACCTTATTTAAACATCTGCCATACCTGGCAGAGCATTAAGGATCTTATGATGAGCACATGTGGTGTGTGTAAGCAAGATCTGTGACTAATCCATATCTGGTACAGAAGGACACGACAGGCACAATCTCAGACTTCTATACACATGAGTGCAAGGCTAGGGTCACTGAAGGAATGATATTGGGAAGAATGGAGGTACAGTACAGTCAGTGAGGCTGGCTACAGAGAGAAGTAAAAGGTACATCCCCTTTAAGGATGGAGCAGAAGCTGTGTTATTGCATGCTAGGGAGTCCTGGGAGGCCTTTTGCCTTAATCACAGAATCATAGATTGGAAGGGACCTCAAGAGGTCATCTAGTCCAGTCCCCTGAACTCATGGCAGGACTAAGTATTATCTAGACCATCCACAACAGGTGTTTGTCTAACCTGATCTTAAAAATCTCCAATGATGGAGATTCTACAACCTCCCTAGGCAATTTATTCCAGTGCTTAACCACCCTGGCAGAAAGTTTTTCTAATGTCCAACCTAAACCTCCCTTGCTGCAATTTAAGCCCACTGCTTCTTGTCCTATCCTCAGAGGTTAAGAAGAACAATTCTTCTCCCTCCTCCTTGTAACAACCTTTTATGTATTTGAAAACTGTTACCATGTCCCCTCTCAGTCTTCTCTTTTCCAGACTAAACAAACCCATTTTTTCTAATCTTCCCTTATAGGTCATGTTTTCTAGACCTTTAATCATTTTTATTGCTCTTCTCTGGACTTTTTCCAATCTGTCCACATCTTTCCTGAAATGTGGTGCTCAGAACTGGACACAATACACCAGTTGAGGCCTAATCAGTGCAAAGTAGAGCAGAAGAATTACTTCTTGTGTCTTGCTTACAACACTCCTGCTAATACATCCCAGAACGATTTTAGCTTTTTTTGCAACAGTGTTACACTGTTAACTCATATTTAGCTTGTGGTCCACTATGACCCCCAGATCTGTTTCCGCAGTACTCCTTCTGAGACAGTCATTTCCCATTTTGTATGTGTGCAACTGATTGTTCCTTCCTAAGCGGAGTACTTTGCATTTGTCCTTATTGAATGTAATCCTGTTTACTTCAGACAACGTCTCCAGTTTGTCCAGATCATTTTGAATTTTAATCTTATCCTCCAAAGCACTAGCAATCCCTCCCAGCTTGGTATCGTCCACAAACTTTATAAGTGTACTCTCTATGCCATAATCTAAATCACTGATGAAGATATTGAACAGAACTGGACCCAGAACTGATCCCCCCCATTCATTATGCCCTTCCAGCATGAATGTGAACTACTGCTCACTACTCTCTGGGAATGGTTTTCCAACCAGTTTTGCATCCGCCTTATAGTAGCTCCATCTAAGTTACATTTCCCTTGTTTGTTAATGAGAAGGTCATGTGAGACAGTATCAAAAGTTTTACTAAAGTCAAGATATACCAAGTATACTGCTTCCCCCCATCCACAAGGCTTGTTACCCTGTCAAAGAAAGCTATCGGGTTGGTTTGACATGATTTGTTCTTGGCAAATCCATGCTGACTGTTACTTATCACCTCATCATCTTCTAGGTGTTTGCAAATTGATTGCTTAATTATTTGCTCCATTATCTTTCTGTGTACAGAAGTTAAGCTGACTGGTCTGTAATTCCCTGGTTGTCCTTATTTTTCCTTTTATAGATGGGCATTATATTTGCCCTTTTTCCAGTCTTCTGAAATCTCTCCTGTCTTCCATGACTTTTCAAAGATAATTGCTAATGGCTCAGATATCTCCTCAGTCAGCTCCTTGAGTATTCTAAGATACATTTCATCAGGCCCTGGTGACTTGAAGACATCTAATTTGTCTAAATAATTTATGCGATGAGGTAGCCCCATACCATCCACGGAAAGGAAATGTGTATACAGTATGAGGCACAGACCAGACTGTCATGTTCTAAGATGGAACCTATCATATCCATTTTTGTTCATATTTACAAATGTAAGCTAAAACAAAACTTCCCCACCTCTCATCCCCTCCAACACACCTCAGTCAACGTTAATTTCCAGCATCTTCCCTGTCCACTACTTTTGAGGAAAGGTATTTAAAACCTATGAGTAGCATGTGGGTGAGGGTCACTTGGCTGATTACCAAGGTATATCTCACGTAACCATTTCCCTGCCATTGTGGAGGTGTCAGATGTTGGCTTCTATTCTCTTCCTGTGGCACATGATACTTTGGTCTCCTGTGGACTGTGATACTTTGGTCTAATTTTGATTGTTGGGTTTAGTGTGTGAGGGTTGGGGGGTGTTAGTGGCCTTTGCTATACAGGAGATCAGATTAAATGTTCTGGTGTTCCCTTCGGGCCATATGCTCTAGGACTCTAATAGCCACAAGAGCTAAAGCATAAGGAGAAAAAACGAAACAGCAGCAGCAAAAATATCTACTGCTTATTTATAACTGTGCCAGAACCTGTAGGTTAAACAATAAAAACACAGGGCCTGATTCTGATCTCACTTACTCCACTGAAAACCAGGAATAATGTTACTAAAGTCAATGAGTTACAATACTGTAAAAATAATAGGAGCATGGAATCAGACCCCACTATGAGAACTAATGTGCAAAATATTATTTCTAGCCCTTCTCATCCAAACATATACGTTTTGGTGGTGTATACTGCATCATCCTACTTCTCAACAGTATGCAGCATATTTTATTATTGTTTTATTCAAAAATTATTGTATAATTAAAAACTTGATGTGCCATGTAAATTTTCAGCAACATAGAATCATATGAAACAAATAACATATTTGAATATAAACACATTTCTTCATTATGTAAAAACTAAAAACAGTGAAATAAAATTGGCTGGAGGAACCCATTAACTTTGCAAATATGAAACGCTGTGCAAAATAACTTGAAGCTATAAGCTACTGTAAGCATCACACATATATATTGATTTGCTTTGGGAAGATCGAGCACATATATTTTTAAGATCATCAAGACTGATGCAAAACACACTGATTATGATCCAAAATACTTTATGAGCTACAACTATTTAACAGCAGTTAGTACATATATTAGCCAAGTAATACAGATCAGCCAACTAATATGTTTATCTATTTTTTGTTTCTTTCTATATTCCTGGCTGGATGGGGTATTAGAAGGAATGTCAGCTCACACAATACAGGTATTTGAAAACAGAAGAATGGAAAACTTCTCTCAGTTATGTTCTCTCTCTCTCTCTCTCTCTTTTTTTATGCTTTTTTCATTTCTAAAATTATTTTTTACTTTTAAAGCCCACCAAAAGAATCATCCCCCGCACTGTAAGATCGAGCTTTTGTTTGAACGCATGGTAAAAGGAATTCTGTCATTTTACATTTTATTTTCATTTTTTCCTCAATATTTATATGAAAATCTCATGAAACATCTGGAATTTTACAAAGGAGGATGCTAGCAACATGGAGAGGGCCAACATTTTCCTTTAATAGAAGGAGAATTTGCTCCTTTATGTCCCCCTAATCCCTTCTTGGCTTTTAAACAATACTTCCAACAATTTATTTTTAAAAATGAAATATTCCTGCAGTTCTGAGTGACCCAAATGAACAAACATGTGTACAATGAACGCCTTTGCTCAATACATGAGCAATAGCTGGCATTTACTTTGCTGCCCCTTGTGTTGATTGATTCCCCAAAGAAATTCCAATACATGAGGTGCAGGTTTGCTGTGAAAGAGGTATGGGTTGCTGACTTCTAGTAGTGAAGATTCCTACAACTTCAGAATGGAAAAACTGGTCCAATAGCATCCACCCTCCTGAAGATCTCTGGAGAGTGCCTTTTAGGGTTTGTACCATCATGTGCTTTTATAGACATGTTGATAGGAGAGTCGGCCTCAACTACTAAGCTTGGGCAAGTCTACTTCAAAGTTTGGGCATGTTGAGAAGTGGGGGGGACAAGTAACAGCAGTGGAGAACAAGAATGGGAGTGCCAGGCGGGGAGGGAAGGAAGAGATGACACCATTCCCAGAGGAAGGAAGCAGAAAATGGGGAAAAGAATTTGCATAATGAAATGACTCCTGGAGGTCCGAGAAGGCAAGCAGCAGATATAATCAGTATTTTGTAAGGTCAGAAGTTTACCACCAGTGGGGAAGGAGGACTGAGATAAGGTTGATATTTTGGGTTTTGAGCTGGGAAGGATCTGGCATATGTGCAATGATACTGAGAGTATGCATATCCAAGGTCCTGCCAGCTCCAGCTTGTCAAGAAGCAAGAGACCATGCCTGAGATCAAATCCAAGTTTCCTGTGTGACAGCATACAGGATTTAAAAAATAATGTAATTGTTAAAAAACCGACAAACAACCAAAAATGCCATACTCACACACATCATTAAAAACAGCACATTGTGATGCTGTGCAAGAGAACCTGGTTGGTTTGGGATACTCTGCTAAGGGAGCTTTACAAAACTGTCTCTCGCTTTGTAGTTTGGCAGAGGTTAGAGACTAGAAGCACATCTATGAACTAGTTGGGGAGGGGAACTAAAAGCACAATAATCAAATGCTAGAGAAAGACAGTAATTGGCTTCGTCAAATTCAAACCCTGACAAGCTAGAGTACCTTTCACAGAATAAGCAAAACATCTGCCTTTTCCTCTGCTCAAGCAGAGGTAAACTCAGACTACAATGGCAATCCCTCTTTAGGAAAATGATGATGATTAAATCTGATTATAGTGCAGCTAATTTACTAATATCTAATTTAGATTTACTCTCAATCAATAAAGAGGCAGGAGAAGCCAGAAATCTTTTGAGTCTGAGGAAACTATATATTTTTCTGGATTTTTGTAACACATTCTAGAAGTAGTAGAACGTCAGAACATTGCAGAAAAATCTTTTTCTTCCAGATGAATCCTCCGGGATACAAGGATGTTTTTTCTTTATGTCTGTTAGCTTTCATTTCATGCTACCTCCCACCCCCTTTTAAAAAAAACACAAACTATATGCCAAATTGGCTGGCTAACTATCTAGATCTATCAGAGCGGAATCTCTTGTTGACTATTTTTTTTACCTTGGTCTTTCCTCTTTGGGACTCCAACTCTTTCCTGTGTTGACAAATTTTCCAACTTGCAAAAGTTTCAACCCCTTCTACTGAAAGCCCACACTTTTCCAGATCTTATTTCTGTACTTGCCATGCCTCCATTGACACTGCTAGTTGAATACTACTACTTCCCTTACCCTATTTACTTAAAGAGAGCCTATCACAATGTATAGCTTCCTGGACCACTCTTTGCACAACTCACCACACCTTTACAATTTGAATATTGTTACTGGTAGGGAGAGAGTGCGGGGACTGAACTGATAATCAAACTCCTTCCCCTTAGCTAGACTAAAAGGGTCAACACGATAAAAGAACTGGATCACCTAAAGGTCCATTTCCTTCTGAAAATTTTGACTTGGCATTGCACAGATACCTCAAAATGTACGTTTCCAAAGCTTTACAATTCAAAACTAACAGTTTTGTCAGCAAACAGGAAAAACAAAAAATATGGGCCAGAGTGACAGAGTACGGAAGATGGTGGCTGCTTTGCAATAATTAATTATCATAATTTTTAAAAACAGTAACAGATTGTTGGGGTTCAAAGTAATTTACTCCTTTTGTTGTCATCTACCCCCGATACAGGGTGGCACTGCCCCTTTCAGGGGGAAGAGGTCTCTGTACCCATGACCATCAGCTGTCTCCCAAGAGGTCCTGAAAGAAGGCACCTGGGCGTAAATGGGAGATGGGTAAGTCATGATGGAGAGCTGGCCAAAAAAGGGTACAGAGAGATCAGACGTGGGGCTCTCACTGCCAAGAAACCACCCTGGAGCAAGAGGAAGGCCCAGGGGAGCATCCCTGTAGCTACTGTCCTGTACAAGGGGCAGGGAGCTGGGAATAGACCAAGAGGGATGTGAGACTTTCATTAAGCCCAACACGGGTAGACATTGTTTGTATTATTCTTTCATTTGAGCTTTAGAACTTTAGTAGGGACCCTGAAGGTAAGTCCAAGAGCCCTCCAATCTGAAAGTCAATTGACACAGACGAGGATCCTGGATTCACAGAAGGGAGCAGCGCCAGAGCCCTTTCAGCTATGGTACTGAACTTTATTTTATAGATTCACAGATACTAAGGTCAGAAGGGACCATTATGATCATCTAGTCCAACCTCCTGCACAACGCAAGCCACAGAATCTCACCCATATTAATAAAATAACCCATCGCATATTCCAGTCTGTGTCGGAGAAGTGTTCTTGATGAGCCCTGAGAAGGGAAAAACAAAGGTGGCCACCACACCTGAAAGGCTGCCCTACACCAGAAGGGGGTATTCCAAGATGGAGATCCATGAAAATCCCTTACTGCGGACCTCTCAAGTAACAACAATGTATCAATTTACTGACGTTAAATAATTACAGAATCTTTCAAGAGGGTGAACAGTATGATACACTACTTTACAAATTAGATGTACGAACAATGCTCATTCATTAAATTTAAATGTAATTAACCAAGACCGGGAAAGATATGATTTAATGCTCTAAAACAAGATTACAGTACAGTCCTCACTCACAATAAGGCTGTCTAAAATAATATTACATTTATGGCAGCTATAAAATATACTGGCTCCCATCTTCATTGTATTCAGTTGAGTTGTTTCATTTTAACATCCATCTCACTCAAAAATGCAAAACCCTTTGTTTTCAAGAACAGCATTAAGGAAAGTATGCACCATGTTTCAAAACTTTAAGCAATTTCTGGGAGGTCAAAAATGTACACACAGCTTAATGCAATTTGTGGCATCTCAAAGCTGCGTATATATTAAAGGAGGTTTTGACAATTAAAAAAACTGAGAAACTTGATCAAACTTAAATTAATGGAAGAAGAAATATAATTTTATAGATTATAGAAAGGTGTTTAAGGCTCTGTAGATAGTCTATAATCATCAGAAATGATCTATTGACTTGCAAGTAATGTAACTTCACAAAAGTTCATACATTTTGGCTTTGTGAACACATTAACCAATTATTTAAAATTAATTCAAGCCTTCCTCCCAAAGCAATTTTTTATTCTTCTGTGGCTTAAGCCACAGGCAGCCCATCAGAGGAGGGAACTTCATATATAGGGGTTATTTATCCCCACAATACTTGGCAAATTTAACATTTCTAGAGTCTCAAGAAAACAAACCCTCAATTAAGTGTCACCAACCAAGTTATTGTCATCATATCTGACTGTTTAGGTTCCTCAAAAGTATGCAAGCATTATGTTCATATCCAGTGCTTCCTGTGTTCATATATTCAGATTAATGAGAATTTGAGGCTGACTCAAGCAAATTAAACAGTCACTGTAGCTTAAAAATGAGATTTTGAGAGCCTTCTCTCACACAGTGAGAACCCATATGAAATAGGGCTACATTGCTATGTATTGAAACAAGAAAGTCTGACTTCAGATGCAGGAAAATGGGGAAGGGGAGGACAACAGGGCATTGTCCATATTTCTGGTTTTCCAAAAAATATACTAGAAGTAAGGACAGGCTGAAACAGCATTTGGGAATATTTCATACATTGGATAGGGAGTTTTAGAGTTTCTCTATAACAGATTGTATAAGGGAGCCACAAAGGTTTAGGAAAATGTTCAATATGCATTACAGAGTTAGTCTATAAAGCCCATGAAGACTTGAGAAATCTCAATGAACAAAGACCAACTGTCAGACATGCCTCCATTTTAAGAATGGCTAAAGCTGTAGTTCAAAATTAAAAATGGTTACAAAATATAAAGCATAATGAATTAAAATGAACAATTAATAGTTCACAATGTTACAGCAAGGAAAGGGTAGCTCAAGGTTAAGTATATCAATAAGCATTTTTTCCATAACATTTGGTGTGGATAAAGAGAACAGATGGGGTTGTTTCCCAAACTTTTCTTTTACACTGGACAGGGGATCACTTTCCTTTTGTCAGAGGAAGTCTGTGTAATATTGATACATAGTCTGATAAATTATGTAATTTAGGTCTAACCCCACAGGGAAAATTCTCTTTGATTTAACAAATGCTTTTGTATGTTTCTCACTAGCGCATGGGACTTTCTGCTGGATGGAAGGATTATCTGGGGCTATGCATGGGTTTGAGCATTTGTAGTTGAAGCTTTTGTGTTAGTGTTTCTCACTGCTTTTTCAAGCCCCCAGGGAGCCATTTATTAGTCCAATATAATGTGCAATCTGGTCTGTGCACATTCTTCAATTCCCGGATGGTAAAAATACTATGAGACCACCATGTCTCATCATTTTAACTTCATAAATGGCTCCCGGGGGGAGAGAACACACGACCCTCATGAAAATACAACACAAATAAGAATTCTGAGATATTCTGGTTTATTTAGTTTCAGCAGGATCCTTAATGAGCAGTCACAGCAGTATTAGGATAGTGGTTGCAAATGCTCATTGTTTCTCCTTCCTTTACCCTATGGCAAAGGCCTCTTACAAAAGGTTATAACCCAGAACTAGGCTGAAGAATTAAAATACCTAAATGATCATTATACGTGAAAAAAAAATGCCAATCCTTGGCAAATTCTCTCTTTTAACTGACATTTAAATTTCACCCTGAAACATATGTGAATGTACCTAACCAGAGATGAGACTTCGTATACATTTCAAAACACCAGCACATTTTTAAATGGAAAGGAATGTATGGAGCCTTACTACTCACCAATTTTAATCTCTGCAAAGGTATTCTGCTAGTGTCTACTGGCGTCCTCTCTGTGACATTACCAAATCTTACTTCTGGAATTGCGATTGCGCACATCACATGTGCCCACCTGCAAAAAGTGGCAAGTCAATAACACCAAAAAATTGTACAGAAATGTGATTAAAAACAGTGCACCTCTCAAATAAAACCAAACCATCAACCATTTAGTCCTTCCCTATTACATTTCTTTGCTTTATTTTATGAGCTTCACAATAACAAAAAGGTCAAAATGCAAGGTCAATTGACAGTGTTTATCTTTAAGATTTAATTTTAAGTAGCACTAGACAGTAAAAAATTGGTTTATTTCAGAGATGGAAAGATCAGCACAACAAAATAAATGGATTATGCTGGAAAAGTGATGGCAATACAATATGCCACACCAATACCACTTACATGTATGAGGCAAACTAGTCAAGACATTTTTTAATAAGGTGTTGCAATCTAGTTTTGAAAATATTTGCCAGAAATGTATGTTTCAGCATTAGAGAAAAAACCTTATGTTAACACAGATCTATTGTAAATGCCCTTTCGAGTATTTTCACTTGTTTTACAGAGTGCAAAGCTTTTGTAGTGGGGCCAGGAATGTTTGTACATATAGCCTACGCAATATGTCTTTTGTAAAATTTACAGTTTAAACTATAGCACTTTGGATTAACCCTAATTAGATCTAAGTGGGTATTTTTAATCAACCCCCATATTTCACACTCAACTACCAAAGCACAGTACCCAGCTACAGTGTCAGGATTCTGTGTTGCCAGGCGAACAGACACAGAGTTAGAACAGAATGAAGCAGCAGCATTATTTCCCAAGATGGGCTAGCCAAGAGGGGAAGAAAGCATCACCTGAGCTAGTGGGCAGGCTGGTGGAACGCAGGTAAGCCATTGGCCTCTGAGCAGCTGGAGGAGGGTTTATAAACTCTGTCCTTCTAGCTTGAGCCTCCTTCCCTCTCAGGGGATTAGCATAGGACTGGGGTTTTTTGGTCTGCTGTGAGCTTCAGTTAGTTGCCTTTTTGGTGATTGGGAAAGAATTTTTCTCTCACTGACTGATTAGCGGGGGCAGGATGTTTTTTTTCATCTTCCACACAGCAGCTCAGGAACCTGGTGGAGTAGATCAGGAGGTACGGCTCACGTTGTCACAATTTAGCAGCTTGGCTGGGGACTGGAGCTCCCTATGTCTGGTACAACAGAGACAACCCTCTTTCACCAACCCCTTAACACTGATATGAGGTGAAGGTAGTGGGGTGGGTCCCAGCAATCCACTGGGAACCAGCTGGGCAAGGGTGGGAGGCTGACTGCAGCTCTCCATCAGGTGGAAATGATTAAAGAAGGAATCATGACCTGGAATGTATGAGTTACTGCAATATATATTTCCCAGATGAATTAAGTTAATAAAGTTGTGGCCTAATTAAACCACATCCCTTGACCTTGTCTTTCTTCCCTCGTGCCTGAGACAAAGACAATGTTGCATTCTATTTAGGTGACATCTTGCTTGCTGGTTTTTGTTGGTTTATTTATCTGTTTACACCTGTCAACACCTTAATAAGAAAGGCAAGTGATAAATGAAAATTTAGGGAGACAGTTTAAACCAGATCTAAAATTATAGAAAAAGACTCAGAAATGTAGAGCTTGAAGGGACCTTGAGAAGTCATCTAGTCCAGCCCCCTGCACTGAGGCAGAACCAAGAAAACCTAGAACAGCCCTGACAGGACTGTCCAAACTGTTCTTAAAAACCTCCAAAGAGGGGGATTCCACGACCTCCCTTGGAAGCTTGTTCCAGAGCTTAACTACTCCTTAGAGTTAGAAAGTTCTTCCTAATACCTAACCTAAATTTCCCTTGCTGCAGACTAAGCCCATTACTTCTTGTCCTACCTTCACTGGACGTGTAGAACAATGGATCACCATCCTCTCTAGAACAGCCCTTAACATCTTTGAAGACTATTATCAGTTGCCCCCCGCCAGCCTTCTTTTCTCAAGACTAAACATGCCCAGTTTTAATCTTTCCTCATGGGTCAGGTTTTCAAAATCCTTGTTGCTCTCCTATGGACTCTCTCCAAGTTGACATCATCTTTCCTAAAGTGTGGTACCCAGAAGTGGACACAGTACTCCCACAGAGGCCTCACCAGTGCGGGACAATTACCCCCCTCCCCCCATGTCTGACACATGATACTCCTGTTAATACATCCCAGAATTACATTAGCCTTTTTTGCAGCTGCATTATATTGTTGACTAATATTTAATTTGTGATCCACTACAAATCCCAGGGCACTTTTAGCAGTACTACCACCTAGCCCAGTGTTTCTCAAATGCAGCCACTGGGGGCTTTTCTTCTGGCCACAGCCTCCTGGGTGATGATTGCGGCGTGGGGAGGGACGGAGCAGAAAGCAGCGGCCCCTCACTCGGGGCCTCCAGCAGGGGGTGAGCCTTATCCCCTGTGGAGAGGACAAACACTGGAGGAGCAACCAGCCCATGAGTTCCCCACCTGCCCGGGAATGGTGGGATGAGGCTTCAGCTCTGGGGTGGCGGGTGGCAATCTCCAGCTACAGGACTTCAAGCTTCATCTCAAGGCTCTGGTGTCTGTCTCCAGGCTCAGGGCTTTGGGCTCTGTCCTCCAACCGCACAGAGGTGGGCTCCAGCCCCGGCTCCTGGCTAAGTGGCAGTGTGCTCTGGCCTTGTGCTTATCCCCCACCATCACCCCTGGCCTCCTGCCTCCCTACCCGCCTCACCATTCAGGGCTTAATTTTCCCCCAGGCTTGAGTAAGTCTGCTGTGAAAAGATATATTTGTATGTGTGTTAATATTACTTTTCACAGCAGACTAAGGCTATGTCTGCACTAGCACTTCTGTTGGTCAGGGGTGTGAACAAAACACTCCCACAACCGACAAAAGTTTCACAGACAGAAGCGCTGGAGTGGACAGCAGTATGTCGGTGGGAGACGCTCTCCTGCCACCGTAGCTTCCACCGCTCATTGTGGATGGTTTAATTATGCCAGCAGGAGAGCTTCTCCCACCGGCATAGAGCAGCTACATGGAAGACCTGATAGCGGTGAAACTGCAGCGGTACAACTATGGTGCTGTAAGGTCTGTAGTGTAGAACCCCTGATGCCAGATATTCCCCAGGTTGTAGTTGTGCATTTGATTTTTCCTCCTTAAGAGTAATACTTTGCACTTTGTCTTTATTGAATTTCATCTTGTTGATTTTAGACCAATTCTCCTATTTGTCAAGGTTGTTTTGAATTATAATCCTCCAAAGTGGTTGCAACCCTCCCTCCCAGTTTGGTGTCATCTGCAAATTTTATAAGCTTACTCTCCACTCCACTGTCCAAGTCATTAATAAAAATGTTGAATAGGACTGGAGCCAGGATAAAGTAAGTTTGGGCTAGATGATCTTGTATCATTCAGCTAGATCAGGGGTGGCCAACCTGAGCCTGAGAAGGAGCCAGGATTTACCAACATACATTGCCAAAGAGCCACAGTAATATGTCAGCAGCCCCCTCATCAGCTCCCCAACCCGCTCCCAGCACCTCCCACCCACTGGCAGCCCCGCCGATCAGTGCTTCCCCCTCCCTCCCCACACCTCCCAATCAGCTGTTTCGTGGTGTGCAGAAGGCTCGGAGGGGGAGGGGGAGAGGGAAGAGTGAGGGCACTGCAGGCTATGGGGAGGGGGCGGGAAGGGGTGGAGTGGGGGCAGGGCCTGTGGCAGAACCAGGGGTTGAGCAGTGAGCACCCCCTGAGCACATTGCAAAGTTGGCGCCCGTAGCTCCAGCCCCAGAGTCGGTGCCTATACAAGGAGCCGCACATTAACTTCTGAAGAGCCGCATGTGGCTCCGGAGCCACAGGCTGGCCATTGCTGTGCTAAATACTCTTTGACCATAGAAGGGTTTTACTGAAAAAAGTCAGGTGTAACTAACGAAATGTGGCATGAATTATGCCAAGCAAAGATTCAAAATGAATAGTAGATTCGTCTACAACTGGACATGAACAAATATTAAAGCACAACTTTTTCCATTTCATCTCCCAAGAATATCTGATGCACTGTGCTTCATTTTATCATCACTATGTAAAATAAATATTAGTTGTATTAATGGCATGATATCAGCTACAATACCTTTTTTGGGAGTCCATTATAAAATGTAAGTGCAATAAAGCAAATCACCTCAAGATCCAGAGCCATTCTAAAAGGATTTAGATTGATTAATTTGTTAATGACATGCTTATATCTGTCAAAAGTTCACAGATGCCATATTAACTTCTGTAATCACAAAATTCCAGTACTAAAGAAGAAAATATGTTTGAATGTGTGATAAGGCTTGCCCATGCAAACAATGACAAATGAGCTTTCATCTGCTTCCTTTATACAGTGACCAGCAGAGCAGAATTTAGAATAGTTAAGAATGTTCAAATAATAAAACAAATGTTTATTTGTAAGCACATAAGTGTGTTCACAGAATGCCAGAGGCACGATTCATTGTCTTCAATGGGCCCTGGACATTAAGCTATTCCACTTAAGGGGAAACTGTAAAGTAATTATATTTGGAAGTTCTCTTTGTGTAAGTATGTATGTAAATGAAGTTTAAAACTAATGAGACTGATCTCAGTGTATCCATCACTTACTTCTTGTCAGTAGTTTGCTTGAGTGCACCACCTCTCAAATTGCAGAGACAACATTCCTAAAGAAAAAAAGTAAAAACAAGTAAGTTATACTGACTACTAGCAATGCCAATTTTATTCATTTAATGTTTTAAAGGATTTGCAAACTATTAATATTATTGACTGACTTATAACATGACATTCACAAACATCACAGTGCCACACAAGAAAAATATAAAAATGTAATAACAAGCGAAAAGCCACAAAAAAATGAGTTTTGAGAATAACCCTTGAAAAAACTGACAAATCATTTGAATAGAAGTCAAATGAAAGGGCATTCCCCTAATGCTTGAATATAAAGTTCTTCATCTGGAATTAATACAGAGCCCATCAAGTTAAACCAAATTAAAATTGCACATAATTAAATTAGTAAAAATTACTATGGAATCATAGACTTCAACCTAGCTGGTTCAACTGTGTACTTTGGAGACCAGCTTTTTTGTCGTGCGATTGCACAATAATAGACACTTATGTCAGCTAGGTCACTCATGTCGATAATTCCCAAATCTGTACACTGTGAGAGGCAGTGCGATCTAGCAGATAGAGCACTAGATTGGGACTCAGGAGACCTATGTTCTATTCTTGCTGAGTGACCTCGGCAAACCACTTACTTCCCTTTGCCTCAGTTTCCCATCTTTCAAATGGGGATGATAGTGACCTCCTTTGTAAAGTGCTTTGAGCTCTACTGATGAGAAGTGCTGATTGAAAGCTAATAATAAAGTTAGTGGGGGGCCTGTGACTCTGGAACTGTATTGTCCCCTTGATCCAACAGAGCACAAGTTTGTTGATTTTCAGGGTACATGGCAAGGCCTGCTTCAGTGGTTCCCAAAATATTTTTGGTCAGAGAGCAATAGTTTGGTGAATAGGCTCTCCCACTCCACCGCCTCACACCACACTGTGGTACAAATGCTCTGCCTACTCCTTTTTGATGATTCCCTGTCTCTCTTCAGCCCTCCTCCTTTCTCTTTCTTTCTTTCTGTCTGTCTTCTAATCTTCTTCTCTCCCCCAATTTTTTTTTATTCATTGTTGGGTTTTGTTCCCCTCTCTACATTGCTTCCTAATACTGTTCTCCCCATGCTACATGACGCATAGGGTGGAGAGCTGGTAGCTCTGTGGGCCTGGGACATATGCACACTATTATTATGATTATTTATATTACTGTAGCACCTATGAGCCTATCATGGAGCTGGACCCCATTGTGCTGGGCACTGTACAAACACAGAACAAAAAGATGGCCCCTTCCCCAAGGAGCTCTGTAGCTGAGTTGTGTGGTGAAAGAGCAGAGATCCAAATCTTGAGCTAAGAAGCTGCCTCCTGATCTTATAGTTCTCATGTATTATGGATCACCAATTATATAAGGAAGCAGGGAGGGAAGATGGTATTATAGGAGCTGCTCATTGCTTTACCCACAGTAGCTTGTTTGCACTGGACAGTCAGAGGGGATCCAGGGTGTGTTGGTTGGATGGACCATTTGGAACCCAAAAATGTGCCCTCAAGGTCACAGTTACCCCACATTCCACTACCCTTTATAGAAGCAAGCAGTGAGTGGAACCTTACAACCCAGAGTAGTTCCCTCAAGTGTTCAAAGGATGGGAACTTGATCCATTTACTAGGAACAGATGTAAATGGGAAAACTGGACGGAAAGTGGCTGCTTCTAGAAGAGAAGAGAGAAATAATGGTCTGCTTCCTCCATGAGAGGGCCCCAAACTGTATTATTTTGTTTACCGTTGTGAGCCTTGTTTTCTGATTAAGTAGCCCAAAAGGCTAAAGGCATTTTTTCCAGGAGACTGTACTGGTTGTTGGCTCTCTGAGAATAAACGGACCTCTTTTCCTAGAACACGTATTTTGCCCCAAACTCAGGAGTCTCCTAGAGTTGTAAGTGGCGTTCTGGAACTGGGCCCTATCACACAGAACCTTTCATTTCTCCCACAGCTCAAAGCTCTTCTTCTGAGCCTATGCTCCCTGGACTGGTCTGACACCCCATCCGCGTGACACACTCCCACTATTTCTCCTTTCTCTCTTGGGCTTTCAATTTCCTGGCTGCTTTGAGAAATGGAGACGAAGCCTGGTGTTTCTAGTCCATATACTTCCAACTACGTTGTATGGCAGCAGGCAGAGCGAGAGGAACTCTGGTCTGCCCAAGGGATTTTGTGCCTTTCTAGATCCACATGCCAAACAGAACTGGTCTAACCTACATTCTTACTATTTCAAGCACTGTTCCTTGTTATGCTGCTTCAAGCACCGGAGATAATCCCTCTTCTTCCTTTATCTTATTACCTCTCACATATTTGTAGACTCTTATCATATCCTCCACTCGGTCTCCTTTTCTCAAGCTGTACATGTTAAATTCCCATAACCTCTCATCAAGGTCAGATCTTCTAATCCTTTTATCATGTTTGTTGCTCTTCTCTAGATTCTCTCTCATTTATCTGTCATTAGCATAATGAGACGCTGAAATCCATATATTCTCAAGAGTGGCCATATCAAGGCTGTGTAAACAAGCATATTCCCGTCCTTACCCTGCATATGATACCACTGTATCATGAGCAACACACTTGTGGAGAACTACTGAGCCAAGAAAGGATGTGGTGAGGATTTTCCTAAACTAGATGCCAAGTACCCAAAACATTAAGGCTTTGTACACTTTAGTTCACTTCACTATCAGCTGACTGAAATAACATGACAAGAGTGCATTTAAGAAGCTAACAGGCACAGGACAGTTTGCAATAATGACAACAATAAAACCATGAGGAAACATAATTTCACACAGAAAATTCTTTCCATTTAAAAGAGCATGAAAACAAAATGTAAATAAGTCAAATTAATAGCAGATGAATCTATCTCTTGGCGTCATCTCAAGACAGAGAAAAGGGAACGTGAGGGAAAAGAGAAGTTTGGTCCAAGTAGACATTAAAGTCATAGGCCCAAATCCTGGCTCAGTCAAATCTGAGCTCTGCAGCTTCAAACATATCTCACAGTCAGTGAGAAAATGAATGGGCCAAGAAGCACAAAGGGAAAGATCCAAAATGGATCTCTGTTACCCAAAGAGATGAAAGGACCATCAAGCCAATGATCTTCCCACCTCTGTAGTGATCAATAAGAGGGGAAGAGAGACAACATCATTTCTTAAAGGAACCCATTCATGACTCATTCTCAGTTCTGCAGCAGTTTGGCAGGGATTACTGAAAGGAAGAGCTAGAATAATCACCCCAGATAGGGGAAGAAAGAGAAAATCTGGCTCAGGGGATGCCTCCTTGGGACAAAAAGCTCATTTGTATGAACTCACTTTCCCACACTTCCTCCCCACCCCTCACACAGTTCAATGGTTTCTAAACCTTACAGGAGCACATTTCTTCTTCCATTCTTGCTTTAAAAATGAAGTGGCTTTTTTCTGTCTGAAAAATAACCATCAGTATTTTCACTCCTCCTTTATAATCCCCGATGTTGTTGTTCATACTTGGTTCTAAAAATTAATGCTGGGATAAGAATAAACTTGTTTTAATGTCCCTCACCTGCGACAAGTGTTTGTAATTAGAAGGAAGAGCCTAAAGTGACCATCTGCACTATATTCTGCTATTGCATCTAGGCAAGGCTCAGAGCCCTGAAAACTTCCTATGAATACAATAAAGATTATTCAAGCAGCAGAGGGTAAAAATTCAGTTTTTTCTTATAGAAATTTCTCTCTGTCAAGTTGTTAGTAAGAAACCACTCCTATTGCTGTTTATTCCATAGTTACCTACTATAGGGTTTCTTGCAACTTCTTCTGGAGCACCGTCATGGTCAGAGACAGAAGGTGGGACTCTCACCTCCACTCTAGCACTTTTACACCAGGTAAAAGGGTCAAAGTGATGTAAAGGATTGTAAAAACTGTAATTCCTGGTAGGGGAGGATTCCCCCAGTGCATGACGGCAGAAGACAGCCTTATGGCTGTCTGCCAAGGACAAGCCCTGGTGTAGCGGGCATACTGGAGAGAGAAGGTCCCTACCGCACATAGCATTGCAAAGACTCTGGCCAGTGATGTGACCCATAGGCAGCTGGGGAGAGGCTGTCATATCTTGGACAGCCCCCCAGAGATGTCTAAATTTCATTGGTGGGGCATGGAGCAGCTCATAAATGGGAGGGTGCAAAGGTGGCTTAAAGGCACCTCATCTCCTCTTCACCATGGGCTATGAGTTCTATGCTGTGTGTCTAAGCAGTACAGCACAGAATCTCACATGGACTATTGGAGTATATGCATCTGGTGTGATCTGATATGGCAAGTGCTATGCAGCTACCTTAGCCATATTGCTGACAATGAATATTTTGGAGTTTGGTTGTTTTGGGGGGGGGGGGGGATTTGGTGGAAGGGGGTGATTATTTAAAGAAGAAGCTGGAAGAAATCCTTTAAGTGCTGAGAAGCACTGAGCTTGGACAATTACATCTACTATGGACAGAAGAAGCATTAGTGAAATTATGTATGTCCTACTAGCTCTTGCTCATGCCCTTCAGAAGATATACATATCTCAGGATAGCACTGGTCTTTGTTGCAGGTGCACTGTATTAGAAGAACATCACCCCCAAAATTCAACACTTGCTTTACACAGAAACTTTCTCCCATTTTGTACTTTGACTGAATGTTAATTTCTCCCCTAGTCTATTATTTCACATTTATCTAAATTAAATCTCAGACCATTTTAAATTGCTCATCTGTTTAAAGATCTCCAGAACATTCTACACAGTATTTTGTAAAAAATCTTTCCGTTAGTGAGCATGCAGTCTTGCCTAGTTTCATATGGTTTGAGAACATATTGAAGCTACAGCTTACTTTATCTTCCAGATCCTTAATGAAGATAATAAATAGTATAATTGCCAGTACCAATCACCCTGTGGTACCCAGACTGTCAGTACTCTTCAATTTGATATTGTAGAACTACTCTTGTTTACAATGGTATGGCAAGGTTTGTAACCAGCCTATAGTATTCTTACACATGTACATCATCTTTTTCATTTCTTTGCTACTATTTCTACAAGGAACTGTACTGAAAGCCTGACATATAAATAAATTGAGTGAACTTCCCTTCTCTTTGTCTTTCTGTAATTACAGCCAAGATGGGGACCAGGTTTGTTCGAATGAATGTCATTTATTAATTCAAAATTAGTTATTAGTTATTATTAGATGAGAGTAAATACCGCAAAAATATCCTTTGGTTGTGTCTGAGTACCTTTTTTCACTTTCTTCCAACATTCAAGCTATCGTATTTTGCTGACACCAATGCTTACAGAAAACGGTTTTTGAACTCATGCTTGAGTACTCTCTTCAGAAGTAGTAGTATTTTATATGGGATAGGAGTCTGTTTGACACAGCAAGGAATCAAGATTCCCCAAACCCGTCAGCACAGCCTTGGCACAGACGTGTATAAACAAGCCAAACAAAGATTTGACAGTACTCTTACTGATAACTAGGCTATGCCCTTTTCACATACTGCTTTCTGATTAAATTGCTCTCTCTCCCTGAGACATTGAAAGCCCTAGTGGCTTCTTCAAACTCACATCATAAGAGCTGCCCTTAGTCAATCAGGGAACAGAAAAAAAATATTACATATGTGACCAAATTTAATTAACCCAGGTGAATTTCAAGTATCAAATACGCAGAGTAAACTATATAACTATCAATTAAGTTTAAAAAATGCCCTGAATGCATATGAACAAAAAAGGAATCCAAGGAACTCGTGATTTGTCAAGGATATTCTGCAAGCAGAAAAAAGAGCTAAATTCATCAAACAAATTATTTGCTGGGAATTATTTGTCTGGCTATAATTATTACTCATCATATGCTTGTCTTCTAAATGGTTACATTCTATAGAAACTTTTAGTAATATTAATTTGTCACAAAACTGTAAAAATGCAAGAGTGGCACATTAGATTTTGATTAGCGTCACATCAGCAGCTTCATAAAAAAGTTACATTTGGGACGGGAGATAACTATGTTTTTAATATGATATAGAACCCATATTTAAATTTTACAGCAAACCAGTCTAGGAAAAATGCATAGTTGTTCTGCAGTTCTAAGCATACATTGTAAAGAAAAAATACATACATACTATATTGGTGACTGGTAAAAATGATACAGAACAATTAAATGATGTCAGCTTGACTTTGAATCACCATTTAATCCTCAGAGCATATCCTACTCTCACTGTCATTTTTTTGTTTGTTAATAAGATCCTTGATTTTGAAAAACAAACAAAATAGACTCATGGAAGCTTAGAAAACGAACTTTATTTAACAGAGGTACCAGAATGGATCATTTCAGGTAAATATGTATTTTGGCTGGTGGGTTAATGCATGGCAAATATTGATAATATGTTTGCAGCATTTGAAGTAGCTCACTATTTGCCCAGTTAATTATATATTTAGTACTGTAATCTTAGATCTCCTTTTTCTGCTACTCCTCATGGTCAACAGGCTTTTCCCATGCCTCTGCTTACTGCAACCTGTGACTGGAAAGCATTTCTTAAGATGTTGTCTCAGCCAACTGCCAAAGGATAGGCACCGTTTTCTCCCCCACTGCCACTGAGAAGATGACAGTTGATTCTATACTGAGTGACATTATCTCAAAATAATCTCGGACTCATATGGTCTCATTAAAAACAAGTTTATGATGTTTAGAGAAAAATCATAAATATAAATAAGCCTCTAATCTTGAACTCTGCCAAAGCTAAGCTGTGTAGTACAATTTCTGTAGTTGCAATGCAGAAACAAAGGCTTACACTTTCCCCAGCTCGCCCTGTTCTCTTCTACAAAGCATCCCCTCTGAACTCAAAATAAGTGTCCCTGGCTCTCCCTCCCTCTTCTCTCAGTCTCACAGTCTGGTCACCCACAAGGTATTAACACAGATACCCCTTCTGTCTCACATTATGTCCAATATATACTTCCCAAATCCATTTAGATTTGTGTTCATTGCTTTGGATAAGCAGTTTGGTTTTCTACCCCTTTTTTTACAACAGTCTTCTGGAAGTGTTCTTTAAAGGGGCTTTCTCTTAGGGTGTATTTTCATTTCACTCCAAGGTGATGGACTGCAGCTGGAAAACAGCCTTTTGGGATGCCAATTAACCTCCTTTCAAATGTTTACTGTCTCTGACTTGTGGTGTTACCTTAACATCAACTCTTTAAAGAGACATAGCTTCTATTTTTTCAGAAAAACTTAACATTTATACACAAGCGTGCATTGTCAGGGCTGGTACCACCACCTATTATTAAGGTTGCCCAACACTGCCCATGAGAAGACCCTGTTTTCAGCTGCTTATAACTGCAAAAATTGTACTGCTTCAGCTAAAAATTTGTCACTTTGGCTGTCTACCGCCAGCTTTTTTTTTTCTTTTTGAATAATTTCAGCCAAAGAGGTTCAGCCATTTCTGAGAAGGCAGCTAGGGGGGAAAAATAGGGATCCTATGGAAAAAACAGTATGTGATTATGTAATTAAAGACTGTGTCATAATGCACATGGACAAGGGGGCAGAATTAAGGTTGCACAGGCAATCTGAATTCTAGCATTTCCTAATTTTTATGTGCTTGGCATTGCAACCTTCAAAATGTTCTATCAGTATAGCTTTTTGTGTGTAATAGGATATATATTTTCATGTACATATCATTTACCTAATACAACAGACAACATTTCAGAACATTTTTATGATGCTACAACTCTTTACAAAACAAAGTAAACTACTTTCATTGCCCTGAAAAGTATACAGTCCAAGGGCCCCATACTGAGACCTTGGAAGGACAAATTTAAACTACTTTTACACCTTACAGGGTTCAAAATTAAATGCATCAACTCAAGAAAGGAACCCGAAGACTTTTGCTTAATGTGCAGCTGTGGTCAAAAATGCTAACAAGATGTTAGAATGCATAAGGAATCGGATGGAGAGTAATCAAGAGAATATTATGCTTTTACATAAACCAATGGTGCAGCCTCCTCTGGAATAGTGTATGCAGTTGAGGCCAACCCGTCTCAGAAAGGATATTGTAGAACTAGAGCGCGTTCAGAAAAGGGTAACCACATTAAGGGCATGAACAAATTCTCATAGTAAGAGAGATTGAAAAGACTGGGATTGTTATCTTAAAGAGGAGACATGATAAAGGTATATAAAATAAGGAATGGTATAGAGAAGAGAGATGGGGTAGTTCTGTTCTCCCTGTCTCATAACACAAAAACAATGGGACATTCAATTAAATTAAAAGGTGTCAAATTCAAAACTGATAATGCTTTCCATACAAAATGTGATAAGACTGTGGAACTCATTGCCACAGGATGTTGTTGAGGCCAAGAAATTAGCAAGATTCTAAAAGGGATTGGACATTCACATGGATAACAAAAATATCCAGAGTTCTTATAATTAATAACAAACATTCTGGAAGTGAAAGTAAGCCTCATACTTCAGTATTTAAGCCAGGGGTGGGCAAACTTTTTGACCCGAGGGCCACATGTGGGTGGGGAAATTGCATACAGGGCCATGAATGTAGGGCAGGGGGGTCAGGGTGTGGGAGGGAGTGCGGGGTGCAGGAAGGGGCTCAGGGCAGGGGCTTGGGGTGCAGGAGGGGTGTGGGGTGTGACAGGGGGCTTAGGGCAGAGGATTGGGGTGCAGGCAGGGAGCTCAGGGCAGGGAGTTGGGGTGGAGGGGTTCGGGGTGCGGGTTCCAGCCCGGCGCCACTTACCTGGAGCGGCTCCAGGGTGGCAGCGGTACACACCAGGGCCAGGGCAGGCTCCTTGCGCGCACCTGCCCTTGCCTGTGGGTACCTCCCCTGAAGCTCCCATTGGCCGTGATTTCCTGTTCCCAGCCAATGAGAGCTTCGGGGGAGGTACCCACAGGCAAAAGCAGCACACAGAGCCCTCTGCCCCACCTCTCCCAGGGGCCACAGGGACGTGGTGCCGGCCGCTTCCCGGAGCAGAGCAGGGCCTGCAGCAACACAGGGCTGGCAATCCTGGGGGCCGGATCAGGCCTGCTGACCGTAGTTTTCCCACCCCTGGTTTAAGCCAATCTGTAAGTATTAGTGACCAGCATGGTATCTAATGTGGGGGGCAAGATTGTCTCACATCTGCCTACTGCATGGTGACCCCTGTTGGAGACAAAACAATGGACTAGATGGACCTTGGTCCAATCCATGGGTCCAATCCATTATGGTAGTTTCTATATTCCTAGGTTAAAATGACAGTATCCAGATTGATAGTCTAAACCTTGATTTACTATTTAAACAATCCTGTCAGGAAGGTCTCACAGTTTGGATCCTTTCCAACCTTATTGCCTCTAAAGTGTGTGTTAATAAACACTGCCTGACAGACTGTTATTCTAACAGTAAACACAAACCAAGGTACGCACATTGCCAGTATCAATCCTTGCATGCGATTCTCACAGTAAGTTATTTGTCCTTTTATTATTCTTATTTATTTTTCTGACAGCAGCATGGATTGGTTTGAAAAAGAAATACAGAGAAAGTATCAGGAAGGTTAAGCCTTTCCTACTGGAGCCACACCAATTCTGATAATTTCCCTTTAAAAATGGCCAAATTCTTTTAAAATTTGGTAACAAAAATACCTCGCTAGAGATTACGACTTTGTGTGCCAAGTTACAACATGAAGCACATTTTTATGGCTGAATTATCAAACCTTGAAAATCGGGGCTTATTATGGACGTCCTGACACAACCTCATCTACAGCAGTGCATCATTATAAGAAGACTGTACCAATTCATTATTTTTTGTAGAATTAAATAATGTTCCAATGGCTCTTTAGAAGACATCAGTTAAAGAAATACCAATACAAAATAGTCTCCAGTGGCTGTCTTAAATGTCCTTGTTTTAGCTGATTTGCCAAATACGCCTCAGCAAGTCACGTTTTTAATACCTGGCCCAAACCAAAATAAAATGAGCTTTAAGAATTGCCCTCCTCAATCCATGTATTAGGCTCTTCTAACAGGAAATATAATCAAACACAAATCCACTCTCACTAAATCTGAATTTGGAAATCAAAAACTAATGTACTTAAAGCACATCTGTATACAAATAATTGAACAACTAAATAAACAACTATTGCATGGTTACTATTAACACTCCATGCAGCGTCCTTGAAACATGTCCAGGGCTCAAAAAATCTCTGATCTTTCAGTTGTCACTTTTGTGGCAAGTGACTTCAAATTCTGAAGCAGATTAAGGTCTGCAGTATTTCTGTGATAGTGAATTTGTACCTTCCTTTCTCTCTAAAACTACACTTAGCAGCAGATTTTCAGAGAACTAGATAATGTTTGATCGTGTACATGTACACAGTCTCCTCACTTTAGAAATGTAGCAGGGACAAGTCTAACGTGACAAAAGCCAATCAGACCAGTTTGCAGCTTCCACCTTCGGTATATTCCATGTAAAGACTGAGTGCCTGTGGCCACTTAAAGAATCACAGAAATCACATGAAATGTAGTAATTTGTTTTCTACTGCAAAAACCGGCTCTAACTTGATAACAGAATACAGTGCTTTTAAATTAGCTAAAATGATCTTAAGCACTTCCTTCTCCCATGCAGAGAATGACAGACAGTGGAATCTTGACCCAATTGAAATCATTACCAAAACTCATAATAGGGCCAGGATTTCACCCTCTGTATTTAATGTTTCTTGAAGGAGTCTTAAAAAATGACTTTATTACCCTTGGGAAAGACTACCTACAAGTTAGTGTGAAAACAGTGGCTTGAGCCCAGGAAACATGCCTGTGCACTCACAAATACACATGTACCTATATGACTGTACACATATATACATATTTTGCAGATGCAACTTCAGCACCTTTGAAAATGTGGCCCTGCTCAGTAAACTAAATAGTGAGATATTACTTCTCATTCACCAAGCCATGAGGGGTAATATATAATATGTACTCAGGATCTAGAGATGCTTTATTTTGTTACTTTATTCTTTGTTCTCAGCATGATTAAAGCAGCTAAAGGTGTAAGCATGTGCGTCCAAGTGAAGATAACTTCAAAGTGTTTCTTTCATTTTCATTGATTGGATCTATTTTCATCATTTAGAGTAAGTATCTACGAGCACATTTCTTTCCTTTCTCCTCCCCATTTTCTCCTTCCCCAATTTTTTTTAAAAATAAAGGTATGTATGTTTGTGCAGAGTGCCTAAGGGGTGATGGCACTCCTGCACAGGGTATGGTATGCTGCGTTCCCTGAAATGTCGGTCATTATTCTTCCTGACTTTACTAGTGTTCTCCGGCTGAGGTATTTAAGATTAATGAGGCATTTGTTCTCAATCCAGAAGCTAGGTATGAATACAGTTTCATTTTCAAGAACTACACACAGATGAATCATTTAATCATTTGGTCTTTTTATTTTTTTAGATGATTTGTGGCTAATTTTTTTGTGAGCAGTACTCTAACATAGATGGATTCAATGTCACTTTTCCTCTGTCTCAAAAATAATTATCAAACAACAACAACTGCACAGTAAAATATAAATGTACATTATCTTACATGTGGGTGCATGCAAATGCTGAATGATATAAGAGCTGACATGTTGTGAGCTGTGCTAGAGGAGGTTCCCTGGGTGATAGTTACTGGTAATAAAGCTAAATAGCCATCCTACAATTTACTACATGGAAACTTACAAAATGCTTTTGCATATAATATTTTCATCGTTTCGTTTAAATTAGAATTTTCTGGAGAGAAAAGTTAAACATAAAGCAGTGGAACTCAAAGTACTAATATGTACCAGAATAAGCCTGCTTATCAGCATGCTGCTCTTCAATGGACTTGAAGAGGTGAAGAAAGGTACGGAAGCAGGGTGGCAATCATTCCATAATTATGTATTATTCACACAAAATATGGCTGCTGCTGCAATGTAGGCGTTCCACTATATTATACAAAACCTTCCTTATTATGCAGCAAGGAGATAAATATTTGCAATTATCTGATTTATGCATTTCATTATAAAGAATAAGGAAACTAATTTATATTACATTATATTTTTCATTATACAATTTACTGTTTTGCACTATGATTACTACTTTGTTTATATATAAGAATATCTCTGTTGCATGACTCTTGCAGAGAATACATGAGGACCAATGTGGCAAAAGTTCCACTGTTTTCAGGAGAAGCAGGCTTGGGGCCAATACTGAACAATTAATATACTTCAAAATTTAATGCATACTTAAATTGCAATATATACATTTCAATAAGTAAAAATATATTTTCATATTATTTAAAAGTTTTAGCAAACTAACTATAGTGAAAGCAGGGATAAGCCTAAATATTGACATGGCTAATTAGATGAGCACAATAGTCAGAAGTCTATTATCATAAGCATATAGGAGCAGGTCTTCTGCTAGTGTAAATTACCCTCCATGACAATGAACCCAGCTGAGGATCTGCTCCATAAACTGAAAGTTATGTAAACCTATAGAAATATAGGAGCGTAAATTTTCATAAGTGATTAGTGATTTTCAGGGCTCAACTTGAAGTACCTTAAAGGGCTCTGATTTTCAGAAAGTGCTGAGCTTTAAAATGGTGCTTTTAAAGTGTTTCAAAATGGGGTCCAAAAAATAGAGGCATTCTAAATCACTAGTCACTTCTTAAAAATATTGGGTTCTACAGATACATAATGAAACAGCTTAATACGGTGTATTCCTGTAAACTCCTAAAAGCAGTAACACTCCACCTGACCGACAGGACAGGAACGCCTTGTTTATAGGAACTCAGTATGAGCAATGGCATTCACCCTGTAGGGCAAGCACAATTTAAGTCTCTAAGATGTTAGCGCTAATTCAGACATTTCTTTGGGCTCTTGATCGCCTACGTAGGGGGCTCTCACATCTGTAAAATTTCTCAGCGAACGCTAGAATCATTAGGTGTATTTGGCTTACTTCAGTGTTTCAGTAAGACAATCCCTTTAAGACTACTTCAGCTTCAATCACCTAGATCAAAGGCAGATTTCATCTTTGAAGCTATCCAAGAACAGTATCATGTATACAAATAACAGAACCTATCCTAAACTACTACAGAAGGAAAAGCTGCTAACCAAAGAAAATAATGTGTGTCTGAATATTTCAGAGGACAGTTCGCCCAGCTAATAAATACAAGAAGGAATTTCCAACCAAACGAAACAGCCTGGACTCCGTAACTTTTAGTACACCCAGAATCTGTTATACTTTCAAATGTCTGTCATATTCCTAGTACGGACTTGAATAAAAAACAGCTTTCTGGACTTTCATTTCTATAGTGCCTTCCATCCCAAAGTGTTTTACAAACTTAAACAGATATACAAAATTAAATTACACACAGAGACCAATTCTCCTGTGAATTAAATATAAAATGCTGGAGAGAAAACAGCAACTATTTAACAGGACAACACCAGTATACAATAGTTTCGGAAAGAAAGAGAAAAATGCCTTTTCCACTCAAAGCTAATAGTCACCATGCTGGAACTTGGCCAGGACACTGGGGTTAACATCCCTGCCATTGCTTCCACTCCTTCCAACCATCCCACCTGACCACCCTTTTTGTATCCTCCCACGCTGTCCCCTTATGGATGGAACACCCTGTCATCTTGTTGTTTATCATGTAGTCTTCCTCTGCATTCAAACCTCTTCTCAGAATATAATTCTCCCACCAGGCTTTCGGTGCTAACTCCCCTCAGATAATGGGGTATTTACATTAATAACCTATATTCATGGTTTATTATAGAAAATTGGATCCAGAATAGCATAAACTGGAAACGTTTCAGAGTAGCAGCCGTGTTAGTCTGTATCTGCAAAAAGAACAGGAGTACTTGTGGCACCTTAGAGACTAAGGCATTTATTTGAGCATAAGCTTTTGTGGGCTACAGCCCACTTCATCGGATGCATAGAATGGAACATATAGTAAGAAGATATAGATATACATACAGAGAACATGAAAAGGTGGAAGTAGTCATACCAACTGTAAGAGGCTAATTAATTAAGATGAGCTATTATCAGCAGGAGAAAAAAAAAACTTTTGTAGTGATAATCAAGATGGCCCATTTAGACAGTTGACAAGAAGGTGTGAGGATACTTAACATGGGGAAATAGATTCAATGTGTGTAATGACTCAGCCACTCCCAAGCCACTCCTGTTCAAACCCAAGTTAATGGTGTCTAGTTTGCATATTAATTTAAGCTCAGCAGTTTCTCGTTGGAGTCTATTTTTGAAGCTTTTCTGTTGCAAAACTGCCACCTTTAAGTCTGTTACTGAGTGACCAGCGAGGTTGAAGTGTTCTCCTTCTGGTTTTTGAATGTTATGATTCCTGATGTCAGATTTGTGTCCATTTATTCTTTTGCGTAGAGACTGTCCAGTTTGGCCAATGTACATGGCAGAGGGGCATTGCTGGCACATAATGGCATATATCACATTGGTAGATGTGCAGGTGAACGAGCCCCTGATGGCGTGGCTAATGTGATTAGGTCCTATGACGGTGTCACTTGAATAAATATGTGGAAAGTAAAATACATGGAACCCAAAGACAGAACAAAGCTTTCAGGAAGAGGTTGTGGTGAATACTGTGAGTAGCACATTTTTAAAAGGTAGAGCAATAACCCTGGCAGTAGCATTTTAATTAACTGTAGTCTTTTAAGAGGAGCATCAATTAAAAGGGAACCACAGTAAATGAAACTAGCAAACTATGAGATTTTATGTTATTGTCATAATCTCTAGAAGAGAAAGCCAAAAGCATAATCTAGCATCATTTTAGAGACATTAAAAAGACAGTTTTGTAAACATGACCCTAAAATGACAAATAGGATTCAAAAATAATTTCAAAACTTTGAATCATGTGGATGGCTGCAATGTGGTTCCATATTAATAAAATTTCAAATACGGTAATTTATTAAAGTTGTGTTTGAAATTGATAAGTATTAGTTTATTTTCTCCAAGTAAAATTACAAATGTTTCCCCTTACTGAATTAAGAATGCCATTCAATCACGCAACCAAGTCTATGGGAGTTTTGCCACTTAGGTTTGCCAACCCTCTAGGACTATCCTGGAGTCCAGAGGAATGAAATATTAATCTTTAATTAAAGATTATGCTATGTGATGTAATTTCCAGGAATACGTCCAACCAAAATTGGCAATCCTATTTGCCACTGACTTCAGCAGGGCCAGGATTTCACCTCAGCATCTATCCTCTCTCAAGTCCCACAGCTCACACTAATAAAATAAATTGTTTGTATTGGCATAACTAAGCTAAATGTGGTAATAAAGGCTACTGAATGCTAGATTAAAGAGAAAACGTTTAAAGTAAATTTAGTGCTAATAAAAGATGCCAGATTTATAGCCCTGAAAATTTTCCAGGTAAACATAGAACAGCTAAAATAAATAGGCAGCACTAATATATATTTCCAAAAGTTATCCTATCAATGTGCTTCTAGAGCACCAAGGGACCACTTCTAAAAATTAGAAGGCAATTAATATGTCCATTCAATCTTTGATACTCCCAACCAAAATGTCAACTTGTGCCACTAAGACACTGATTTCTGTTATGTAGACAAATCCGGAAAAAAAACTGCACTGAGGCCAACTCCTCATTTCACACAGGTCACCAAAAACTGTATTTAGATTAATATGAAGTGGTCACCACTAATAATCTTGCAACACTTCTATCGACACACATCTAAAACTACAAAAGTTCACTTACATATTTTACACAGGGTTTCAAATGAAAAATATAAGACTGGTCTCCTAGATGGACCCTGGTTTACCACCTATTCTCCTAGAAACATCACTATTCTCATGTATTCCTGAAAACACAGAAACCTTGAAGTCCTTTGTGCTTCCTCGTCTCCAGCTCCAATACCCTCTTTTCCTTAGCTTCCAGACACCTCTCCAACCCTACCCTGCTTCTCCACCTCCTCAACTTCCTACTAAGACCTAGGATTCCTCCTCAACCTGCCGTTCATATGAAATATATGACAATACCACATATTATCTAACTATTTATGTTCTTATATTGCACCTATCACCCTGTTATGTGACACTCCGGTGCTTTTAAATAGGAGCATTTCTTAAATAATCTCCAACTCTGGAGCTGTTTCAGGATCTTCACTTCTTACCTTCCTTCAACATGAAACTAACAAAATATGGGATTTCATATTCTTTTATACTTTTCCTCACTGTGTTTTGATAATTAAACATGCTTATTACATACAAAAAATGTAAACTCTTGCTGCTTTTTCCCTTAAGTCACACTGCTGTATATAATACTCAGAGGTATAGGTTGTTTTTAATATCAGACTTCAAGCAAATGTTCTGAAGGTTCTCAGTATTTTGAACACAACAATGTGGCTTTCCATCCCTATTGCAGTCACCCAGGGAATTTTCATGAATGTTCGCCTTACAACCCCAACACTTAGAAATGCCACAGCTGTCCCTTTCCTGAAAGGAAATTGACAAACTTTTTGTTAGAGCAGCAGGGCTGTCTAACCCTGTTCACTTAACTGATAATTAGATTCTCAGTTAAAGGCACCCTGTCACTTGCTAGCATTGACTTTTGCCTTTCCCCGCACCCACCCACGACTCTGGAAAAACCATTACAAAAGCAGTTTACGAAGTCCTGAAATTCTTGCTTGTTTGATAAAAAGCATTTAACAAGTTTTTCCATTGACCAGCAAAAGAGAAACATGTTACAGAAATAGTAATCCATTCCATACATACATTTTAATAACTATGCACTGAGCAAACACTGGACAACATCCTTATAAATCAGACAGTATTTTTGTCAGTTTTAAATCATTATTTCCCCTCTTGTTCCACTCAGCTTAGTCAATACGTACACCGCACCTACTACTCAGGGGGTTCAGGCGGTGATGCTCTCAAACAGTTTCCCCAGCAGACAACTCCCTGGGACCAGGGGGCTCTGTTCACTGCCTGAATGCCACCCCCCACACCCCCTGAGCCGGGATCCTCCCGTCTGTGGACCTCCAGGACTGACAGGCCTTATGGGAGTAGGGGATTGGAGTTGACTAAGTTGAGAGGAGCTCTTTAACCCCTTCTTGATTGGGGCAGGAAGCTGCCCCACCACAGTGAGCAATGTCACATTTTCCAGACACTTGTGTCGTCTTCAAAATATCTGAAAATTTCACCCCCTGATTCCTATTACTCTCTTTTCTAAGGCACATGACTGTAAGTTTTCTTTACGGAAGTCAGATAAGAGATGACCAGCTGCCTTAGGGAATCCAATATGTATTACCAGGGAAAGCCTGAACCTAGAGATGTGTCTTGCATCACACCCTAAAATAGGATTTGTGCTCTGACAGAACTGCACCAGGAGTTAATTTCAGAGTGTAGGCCTTGCTACTGAAAATGCCTTAACTCTAGCCCTACACTGAGTTAATACACAAGCACATACAACTGCAGGGTCCCAACTGACCACAACCACCACAGCAGGAGGTATTGGGGGAAAAGCCTCTCTAAGAGAAATGATCCAGGGATAATATCTCTCACCAGGTGTCAAGACAGGGAGTTATTTGAACAATGACATAGTAGTGCATATCTTGTTGAGGCATCGCCACAATAATAATAATGATACCTTGCTCTTCACCAGTAGATCTCAAAGCACTTTACAAAGGAGATCAGTATCATTATCCCCATTTTACAAATAGAAAAACTGAGGCATAGAAAAGGGCAGTGACTTGTCCAAGGTCACCCAGCAGGCCAGAGCTAGGAATAGAACACTAGTATCCTGAGTCCCAGGCCAGTGCTCTCTTTTCCAGACCACACTGCCTCCATGCCTCAAGCATGCTCTTAATGTCCCTTTTTTAGATGGATCCCTATTTAAACCTGGGGAATTCATGGTCAGTTGGTAACATCTACACTGTGGACACTCACTGAATACACAAAAATAAAATCTGCATTAGTGCTTATCGTGTGTATGTAGCGACCTACTTGGAATGTTTGTTTGTTTGTGCAATAGGTACATGTGCAAATTTCCCAGGCTCAATGTAGACAGCCAATTTGCAAAGTTTGGCCTTTAATTTTCTAATGCCTAAAGGGGCCAATATTTCTTTATCAAGTTTAGTTAATGCTTAGTAGATAGCTTTACAATTCAGTTATCCCATCCATTAGATTCATATAAATCACACTTAGTAAGTATTTATTAATAATGAAATGATTGTACCACATTAAATCAGGAGGTTAGTGTTCATTAATCAATTTTGTCACTTATAGCTTTGCATTTCTTAACTGGGTGATGAAATTAAATGCTTTCCCAGAGAAAACAACTGCCATAAAACGTAACAGAAGTTTGTTGGGGGAAGGCAGATTGGCTAAATTCTGGACATGGGATGGCTAAATGAAAAAAATAAATGGCCATTCCTTAGTAGTAGAGTGGTTGTTACTAAAAAGTCAGCATTTACCCAAAGTTGCCATTATGGGCATCAGAAATCCAGCAACTATAGCATATTCTGAGTGCAGAGAAATACTGCAGTGTTTTAGATACCACGGCATAGTGATTGCTAACTTTTTAATAGTGAACACTACATTTCTTCCATCAGTTACAATGAAAAATAGGAGCAGACATTGAAAAATATCCTATGAGCCTATATAGGAGACATGGGTTATAAAACCACCTTTTGAATCCCATTGTTTGAGTTAATGCAAACTAATCAGGTCAGAGATCTGCTTGATCCATGAGGAAAAATGTTAACATTCTGTAGAATTTTTAATTATTTTAAAATAACCTATCTTCTTAACAAAATTTATTATTGTTTACACTTTATCAAATATTATTCCTGAAAAAAAAGATTATGAAAACATGCAATTTTCCTGAAAGGACAGGATCCATCTATTTCCAATAACATTTAGTCCCTGCATTATTTTCTTTTTTGATCATACAGTATGCATATATGGTTTGAGATATGAAATATTTTATGACCGTTCACTGGTGTAAATCCATAAATGCTCTGAAAGAACAATTTCATACTTGCTGATAAATTATTATTCAGCTTTCCCTTCCTCTGCTCTCCCCAGCTTCCCATGCATACATTCTCCAGGACTAAAATATTTAGAGTATATTTCATTACTTCTTTTCCCTCCGATGTCTAGTCAAAGTTTGGGGGATGCTTTCTTGGACAATTTTCTACAAAGAATATAATCTACTTGCTAGCAATTTTCTTGACAATGTAAAATTCTTTCAAGGCTCTCTTGCTCAAAACAATGAAATTTTACATTTAAATCTAATAATATTGTTAAAAGAGACCCAACCCCCCCCCCCCCACGTTACCAGCAATAAGTGGTGTATTTAGAAGAACCCAGCCCTATATACTGCGTTCCAGATACAATACCTTGAGTGCTTTTTTTTGTTGGTCTGCGGGGAGTAGGATAACTAAATAAACTATGCAACTTACAGCTGTCCAAGCTCCTTTTTTGCATCGAGAACACAGCCATCCATCATGGACTTCGTGAGAAGGAAGACCGTAACAACCTATAATAAGAGAGTTGGGTTGACTAATATATTCTGCCCTTCTGGGTGTCTATCACTCTACACAATTCAGCTGTATACAAACACTAAAACAACACATGCCTTGTGACCAAAATGACTAAATAATGAGCCCCTTCCCAGGTTAAGTCTAATGCTACTGCATAATCAACTTATGGGACACACAGGTAGCAATTCATCTAGTTCTCAACTCTGAGAACCTTCCATGTTATTAGTTTCTGCTAGTCCAGTAATAGGCACTATATTTTTCCATACGAAAACAATTAAAAATCAGATAAATGAAGAAACACTAAATCTTTTCAACTATATGGCACTTACATAGGAGGATCACAATGTACTATACCAACATTAACTAATTAAGTCACAGCACCTCTCTGAAGTAAAATAGGAAATCACTCCACCTGACACTTCTAAAAAGGGGAAGAATATATCAGGGGTGAAATTATGGCCCCACTGAAGTTAATAGCAAAACTTCCATTGACTTCAATGGGGTCAGGGCTTCACCCTAGTTATTTAACAAGGCAACACAACACTAAACAACAGTTTAGAATAGGAAGAGAACATGTTATTCTAACAAAAGTTCACGGTGAATTTTACACAAAGGAATGGATACAGGAATTGCAGGTAGGCACTCATTAATAACTGGAGAAAGATTGGGCACTGGGGCTAATGCCCATATAGTTAATTAAAGTGCTATGGGACAATTATTGATCACAAGTGGTCAAGGACCTTGGTTTTACTTCTCAACTGAAAGATGGCACCTCTAACATCACCCCTTCCCCTATTTTTATGCTGGGCTATTGGTTCAATACTGACTTAGAAGGAGGGCACCATCTATTTAATAATGAAAGTATTCCTTGGAGGTCTCCCATCTAAGTACTGACATGGCCCTGACTTTTGAAATCTAGTGGGATCACAGAAGAAGGTGATATGGTTGCAAAGGTATTTTATTATGCTAAGTTTGATTGATTTCAGCAGATGAGACTGCAAATTATAGATATAAAGCTTTGGTCTGTTCCATAATGAGGTTAACTAATATTTACAGGGTTCCAATTATTTGCTGTTTTCACAGACAAAGTTAACAATTCCTGAAATATTTGATGTTCTGATATAAAGTTTTACCCTAACAATTCTGAGGACTACATATAAAACTGTTCTGAATAGACTCAGTATATGTTGCTTCCTATTCAAAAACCATAATAAAGCAAAGAAGGCAAAATTGTAAATCACAACTTCTTTAAATTGAGTGATTAGTTTATTTACTTGCATGAACCTGTACACAACACTTTGCACAGGATATTAGAAGACTTGTTCCATCCTCTTCAATGAAGGCATTTGATGGATAGTTTTCAGTGTTTTCTTCGCTATAAATAAAACACATCTCTGGAATAAGTGGTTTAGTCTTTTCACCAGCCGTAAATGTCTCATCTGATTTTGTTTCCCAGCAAGTATAATTTTCTTCATTATGGTTGTCTGGCTGGAAATACACAATATTTATATTTAACTAAAAGACACAAAAAGCTTATTTGTTACTTTGACTTGGGTGTACACACTTTTCCCCTTCAGTTCTTACACTAATGGTTTCACAGTTTCAAAAGAAAATTAGCTGCTTCCAAAGCATCCACCACCACCATTTTCTTTAGTTACTTGATTATTTTGGTAGGTCTTAAATTAAAAATAGCACTCTGGCAGTCTGAAAGTTAGTGCTGCTGCAGCTGTGCTCACTTTATTGTATCCTCGCTATCACTACAATTTTGAGACCTCTGGGCCCGATCCAGCTCATATTCAACTATGAAGCTGCTGCACCTCAAACTCCAGGAGTAGGTTAGTGTGCCCTGTTAATATGAGTGTAGTAGGCTCTTTTCCTGTCAACCAGGTAGGATAATTCAACAAAGCAGCCTCTTTCTGCACAGCCAGATATAAAGTAGCAATGTATGTAGCAAAGTATCCCTTCCTTTGCCACGTACAACTTGCAGTTGGGAAAGAAGGGAGTCCTGCCATTAACCGTCCCGGGTCAGGAGCTCCCTCACTGGCAGCAGGAAGATCCAGTGTAGAATCTCCTGGCCAGCACCATAGGAAAAACCAAATTACCACCCCGCTGCTACAGCTACTCCCTGACTCCCATTTGGTACACGGACTATTTTACCCCTCTTCTGACCAGTGCTCACACAAAGGAATTATTCTAGTTCAAGGACTTCCAGAAATTCTATACCCTGTGCCGTGTTGGTGGGAGTGATGGCTCAGGTCTTGTATATATAGTTCTGGGGAGCATCTGAGATGTTGAGTTCTCATCTCATGAGAAGCTCTACGGTTCTCAGACACTGAACTGCAGGGTTTCTGCGTTAGGAAAGGCTTGCCATACCTAACTCAACAGACCTTGCCCCTCTATGCCACTGGTCCCCAAACTGTGGAGTATGCCACCTTAGAGATGGCAAAGAGGAACGTTTGGGAGAGGGGCACACACTGGGGCTGGGACCAGCCCCCATGAGGGGCAGGGAGGCAGTGCCACACTTTCCCAGCCCTGCTCTTCCCCCAGACCAGCTCAGCCCCCAACCTCACTCCTCCCTCAACCCCAGTCAGCCCCCAGCCCAGCTCTGCCCTCACTCCCTGTGCACCCTCAGACCAGCGCCACCCACAGCCGCAGCTTCACTCTACCCCCTGCTCCATCCCTAGCCTGGCTCTGCCCTTATCCCCTCTCCGCCCCCAGACCAGCTCCGCCTCTGGCTCCAGATCCTGCCCCATCCCCAGTTCCGTCCCCACCTCCACCTTCAGCCCAAGTTCCTCTGCTGAGAATGCCTTGGCTATGCAGTAATGGGGGAGGGGGGACACGAATAGCCTCCATTACTGGTAAGGGGTGGGCGTGACTGAAAAAGTTTGAGCACCACTGCTCTCTATACTATAGGTCAGTCTGCTGTGCAGCCAAACATCTGCAGCTTTCTAGAGCTTATCAAACCAGTAAACTACTGCTATTTTCCACTGTGCTTACTTCTTTCAAAATGAAATTAATTCACAAAAATGGTAAGAATGGCCTGACTCATGAACGTTTTTATATTTGCTATGATACACAGCTGTAAACATCATCATTTTTTGCTGGCAGCTCTGCTAGAAGTGGGAATGGCTAAAATGATAGCAAACACTATTTTTCTTTTTATTGTGCTGAGATTAGCATGATTTGTACTTGGTACTCTATGTCTCACTTTTACACTGGATCCATTCATTTATGAAAATGCAAAGCCCCAATAGTTAAAACAAACACAGGAGTCAATAAAATCCTTTGCACCTGCCCGATGCCTCTTTCTTTAAAGATAATTTCACTTCATTTGGAAAGGGTACCAAAGCAGTGATCTCCAAGCCAGGACTAAAACCATGTATGAATTATTGTCTTAAATATGAAGAGATGTACTGCACTTATGTGTGTCCCATTCCAAGGATGTTATTTTTAAAATATTTTGATGGGCAAGATTCAGCTTTAATATTGTTGCAAGTTGCAAGCATTCGGAGTGACAGAGCAAATGTGCACTGTGTATGGAGGTGGCTGCGTGGTGTTAGCAGCCTGTGATAGACAGGAGGGTGCACCGTAGAGTAAGTCCTCCAGGAAGTGTAGGTATGCCGCACTTCTTGCACACTGTAAAAGCAGAAGCTGTGGGCTGCAGCTCTAGTGTAATGAGAATTTTGTTACCTCATTGCTGTACATACTCCTGTTCATAATAAAGGGTTTATTGTGACACCGGTCTCCTTGGCAGTGAGATAATCCATGGTGCCAAGAGTGGAAGGCACAGCATAACTCAGTGAGACCCAGTGGCTGCTATACAGTCTGTGCAACTGCACATAACTCCCCCACACCAGCACTGAGAATGAGGGGAAATGCTGAACATGCCTGGAAAACATTCAAGCAGCAAGTTGAGCTGCATATGAAAGTCACTGGGACAAATAAACTGGAGGATGAGCAAAAGATTAAGAGTATCAGGCACAAAGCCCTAGATGTATACAATGCATTCCATACAAATGGTGGTGGGGAAAGAGGAAATGTTCAAAAATAACTAAATTGTTTGAAAATCATTGTGTCTCTAAAAATGTCATGTATGAGAGAGATGTATTTAGGATGAGAACACAAAATGAAGGGGAAACAATAGAGGAGTTTGTCACAGACTTAAAACTAAAAAGTCAGTCCTGTGAGTATGGAATATTAAAAGACTCTCATTAAAGACCAGATTGTCCTGGGGTGTAACAATAAAGAATCTGTGAACAGTTACTAAGGGAGATGGACCTGACACTAGAAAGGGCAATATGTATATGCCAAGCAGCAGAACAAACAGAAGCACAAATAAAAAACCTAGAGAAAGAAACAGAGCACATGACTCAGTACTATAATTAAGCCAGCAAGGGGAAAGTTCACAGAAATTAAACTGACCAGTGACAGAAAAATGGAAAGCAGGAAACAAGCCAGTGATGTGGCAATCAACGAAAGTATAGTAAATGTCCAGCCTTCGGGCAAATATGTGGAAACTATAATTAATCCAACCATTACACTAAAATGTGCAGAGACAGTTCAGGTTTCATGTATTAAGTACAAAAATGGATTCTTCAGACTAAGAGGAAGAGCTGTTCTTAAAGAGAAGGAGGAATATGAAAATGCAACAGACTGATTAATTAAAATGTGCACTGTCACTAGGTGGCTGGCTCCAGTAAATGAAGTCAGGCCACCTCTCCCCTAAGCCAGTAAAGGTGCTCCCATTTGGCCAATTAAGAGGGCGGAGCAGCTCCTGGAAGCTATAAAAGGACCAGAGAGAGACAGTGAGAGAGATCTGATGAGTCAGGGTTGCCTGGAAGGAGGAAATCTGCATGAGATGAGAGCTACCAAAGGAAGATGATGTTTTCTGGGGCAGGGCTGAAGGCAAGAATAACAGCAAGAGGGGTTTACTGGCTGAGCTCCCAGAGCCAGCGCCAGAGGCCTGGAGAGAGCTGAAGATAGGAGGAGCAAAAGAGGGAGGTGCCTGCTGACTCTAAGCCGGAGAGCTGAAGCCAAGAACCAGAAAAGGCTGAGGAGTATTGGAGGAAGTTACCTGCGGACATCACCATTGAAAGCTGGACCCACTGATGTCTCTGCAACAGAGAGCTGGACCCAGGGGAACAGTGAGAAGGCAAATGGACCAGGAGGCATGAGGCTGCTCCCCTAGTGAGGATAATCTCCCAGCAGAGAGGCTGTGGGAATTCTCACTTAGGAAGAACAGGGTTGCACTCCAGGCTGTCCTGGCAACGAGGGATGGAAGAGGACTGACAAAGAGTCCAGGTGTGGCAAAAGGTTCCGTTGTATGGTATGTGGGGTGTCAAGGGACAAAATGGAATGGGTTTTTAATGACTGCTTTCACTGGGTGATAGACTGTGTTTTGGAACTTTTGTTGCAGACTATTTGCAGTTTGTTTTGTAAAAACAAAAACAAAAACCAGCCCCAAGAAGGGGTAATACTGAGGCAAGAGAGCTTGGCATAGAGTCCCTGGTTTGCCTCAGAGGGGAAACTGAGGCAGACATTCCTATCATGCTGCAGCCTGTTATAAGAGAGCACTTGAGGAGGAGCCACCTCTTGACATGCACAAATGGCACTTATGTGACATACAATATGGACACCAGGGCACAAGTAAATGTAATAACAAACACTGAAAGAGAGATATGGAAGGAAAACAACTGTGGAGGAGTAAAAAGTGTCTGTGAAAGACTATAATGGGGAACAATTTCAGTGACGGGAGAGTACATGCTGACACTTAAATACAAAGTGAACACAATAAAAAAAAGAGTTTGTGGACAGGAGATTGTGGCAGAGGCGAACAACCAGTCTTGGACCTACACAGGTGTGAGATACTTGGTCTCATAGAAGGATGTATGATGTAAGAGCAGGGGTCGGCAACCTTTCAGAAGTAGTGTGCCAAGTCTTCATTTATTCACTCTAATTTAAGGTTTCACGTGCCAGGAATACATTTTAACATTTTTTGAAGGTCTCTTTCTATAAGTCTTTAATATATAACTAAACTATTGTTGTATGGAAAGTAAATAAGGTTTTTAAAATGTTTAAGAAGCTTCATTTAAAATTAAATTAAAATGCAGAGTCCCCCCCACCCCTTGACAGGTGGCCAGGACCCGGGCAGCGTGAGTGCCACTGAAAATCAGTTCGCATGCCACTTTTGGCACGCGTGCCATAGGTTGCCTACCTCTGACATAGAGAGACAGAACAACAACCTAGACTCAGATATGAAAGTATTAATAGCATCGTGTACAGATGTATTCACAAGAAATGGGTGTCTCCCAGTAACATGCAAGATACAGTAAACAGATGATGAAGAACCTGTGATACACACGACACAAAAAGTTCCGCAAGCCTTAAGAGCTTCAAAACATGACAGCAAATAGTATCCTTCAGAGAATGAAAGAACTGACAGATTGGGTTCACTCCTTAGGAACCGTAGAGAAAAAAAGGAGGGGACTCTGGCTGCGTATGGACCCTAAGGAGCTGAACAAAACCATAAAAAGAGAACACTTCCACTTGCTCACAAGAAGTGAACTGCTATCAGGTGGTAGGAACCAAATTCTTCAACAAATTAAATGTATCACTGGATTTTGGCAGATCCCCTGGGACACTGAGAGCTCCAAGATCTGACTTCAAACAGACCATTTTGGCAGATACTGCTTCCTCAGACTGCCTTTTGGAACATGTGCAGCTCCAAAAATATTTCACAATACAATGAGCCAGATCCTAGAGGGTGTAGCACATATGAAAGTGTTTGTGGATGACCTAATAATATAGGGCAGCACTGCCACTGACCATCAGGAATAACCGAGGAGAGTACTGGAAACTGTGAGAGTTAATAACATTAAACTCAATACGGCCAAATGTCAATTTCAAACAACAAAAACAACATAGTTGGGAAAGAGACTGACCTCGAAGGTAATCTTGCCCAATGAATCAAAGGTTCAGGCAATATTGAACATGCTGAGACCTGAAGATAAAAAGGGAATTCAAAGACTTCTAGGCATGTTGAATTATTTCAGCAAGTTCATATCTAACTATACAGCTTGCACAATTCACCTAAGACTTGTGCTCCACCTGTTCACCAAATGGGCATGGATGCCAGAGCATAAAAGGGAATTCAGTGATTTAAAGCAGGTTCTGACATAACCTCCAGTGCTGCAGTTTTTTGACTCATTGCAGGACATCAAGCTCTGCACAGATACTTTGAAAGGAGGGCTGGGAGCAGTACTAGACCAGTGTCATGGAACTGATTGGTTGCCACTGTTATATGTCACAGAGAAGACATATGCATAAACTGAAAAAAGACATTTGGTCTGGTGTATGGATGTACAAGATTTCACAGCTTTCTCTATGGTTGTAGCTTCAAAGCATAAGCTGAACAAAACCACTGATTGCCATACACAAAAAGGGATTTGGAGAAGCACCACCTTGGATATAGTGGCTACTTTCGAAAATACAAAAGTATTATGTGACCCTGGATTTTCAACCTGGATGCTATTTAGTAATGGCAGACACACTATCAAGAACTTATGCTTCAAGTGTCAGTACACAGCTTGATGACCTGGAACAACCAGTAAATATACCTGTGAACACGGTAAGTGTCACATGCTGTATCTCCAGGCATATGAGATGAACTGGAGACAGCAACAGCTAAAGATGAAAGCTGCAAGCAATGATACAAACAATAAGTAAGAGAGGAAAAAAAATCAAAACTTCCCACCTGCCTAGTCCCATTATAAAACAGCTTTCAGTGATTGCAGGAGTGCTCTTGAAGGGAACACAAATCATAGTGCCAACAGTGATAAGAAAAGTATTGGAATGAATAAATGAAGGGTATCTGGGAATGACCAAATCCGAAAAAAGAGCTAGAGAAGTTGTATTCTGGCCGCAGATTAATAATGACATCGAAGAAATGATGGACCAGGTCTGCAACATCAGAACTACAAAAATTCCCAGCAGAAAGAACTGAGCAAAATTAATCACTTGCAATTCCATGGGACAAAGTTGGAATTGATGTGTTCAACTTGGGAAGACATGATCACCTGGTTATAACCAATTTCTGAGAAGCAGTCACACTTGAAGATACCACATCTGCAATTGTTGTCAGGCATATTAAATCTGTATTTGCTTGGCATGTTATTCCGAGAATAGTAGTAACTGACCATGGACTACAATTCAAGAACAGGGAATTCCTGGACTTTGCTAAAATGTACGACTTTCAGCATGAGACATTAAGTCCCATATACCCTCAAGCCAATGAAGTATCTTAATGTGGAGTTCGTATAGTGAAGAACTTGCAGAAAAAAGAAATGGATGCAAGAGAAGATCCATATCTATCACTACTCCAGTTATAGAGCTACATCACCACAATGTGGAAAGTCACCTACTGAACTCCTTTAGAGCAGATGTAGAAATATTCGATTACCAAATATGGGATACAAATGAAGAATGTCTAAAGAGCCTGTGATAGTGAGAGAAAAAAGTCTAGGAAAGTACAATCAGACAAAACATTATGACAAAGGAGCAAGACCTATTCCATAGTTAAAAACAAAGACGTAGTAAGAATTTGATCAGTCAAAGCTACAATGATCAAAGAGGAGTTACCTCGCTCTGGACTCAGTGACCACAGATAAAAGCATAATCTTATGAAGGAATAAGCATCTGCTCAAGGTACCTGGCAATCTGGCTGGGACAAGTGAAGTGAGAACTGACATACAAGTTGAAAACCATTCCCAAACTGACTCTGTTATTGATCATAAGACAGAACCTTAGAGAAGGATTTGCAACACAGCAGATTGGAAAGATTGCTAAAATGTCCCACAAGATTGATCGAGACACGTTAAGGTTGTGTTTAGCAACCTGAAGACTTGGGTCAGCTAGTGTATTTAATTTAACAGTGTTTTAGTTCAGGCAGGAAATTTCAAAAGGGATCTAAAAATGGGAAGATGTGCCGTACAGTAAGTCCTCCAGGAAGTGTAGAGATGCCCAACTTCCTGTACACTCTAGATATAGTGTTCAGTTTGGGAAGCAGTAACAAAGAAGCCCAGGATAAGGCAGTTGCAGGCTGCAGCTACACAGAGTAGTAGAAAGTTATCATCTCATTTCTGTACCTACATCCTGTTCATATTAAGGAGTTTATTATGACAACAGTCTGCTCGTCAGTGTGATATCACAAAAGTCAGACTAAATGATTTGGTGGTCCCCTCTGATCTTAAACTCGATGATTCTATGTCAGAATTTTCACCTGACATTTATTATTGGTATTTCCACAAATGTATATCAAACAGTACTGTAGACTAGATGTTTTCTCTGGGTGAACTGTTGTTGCCCAAAAGGCCCAACTACCATTAAACCACAGGGGTTCTGCAGTGCAGCAGACCAGGAAAAGGCCAAACAGCAAGACTCTGTCCTCCCTTGAATAATTTTCTTTCCACAGTAATGAAGAGAGAGATTTTGGGGGTGAGGGAGGAAGTGACTAGTGGATTTGCAACTACATGGTTCTGCTGTCTTCAAATCTGTCTCCCCTGCAAGGAATGAGCATACAGCGTTTTTGCAAGCCCGTGGACTGTGGTAAAGGCCACGAAGAAGCCACTCAGCTACTCCACCTTCTACCCACAGGCTGTGGGAGGAAATTGGAAGGAGGCCTGCCAGTAAATCCTTCTTGAAAAATTTATTTACTGTGGCTGGTGGATCATTTACCCCTTATGTAGTGATTAATACTTCGTTTTCTATACTAATGAGTCTTAGCTAGAAATGAATTTTTCCTTTCCTTTTCATGTCACAAATTAACCTTCTAAAATGATTAGTGTTTGCATCATTTAATTTTATTGTCATGCATAGCTATAAAAGAGACATTAAAGACTCCTTTCCAAATAACTACTGAATTATTTGAATCCGGCTTACCTTGTAGTAGGGCATAAGGAGAGTGCAAATGGCACAATGGGGTTCCATTTTGGCCGCAGCTGCATTATATTCTTTTTCAGCAATGAAATTGTGTGCTCTTTTCTGCCAAAGGTGGACAAGAGGCTTGGCCCATGACTCTGTTTCTTGCACTTCCTCTTCGATTAAGGGAATCTCAAGCAGTTCTTAAAGAAAACAAACACCTGGTAACACTGTATTCTTGGGATGAAGGCAAACAATACTGAAGTATCCATCTGCACTAGCAATGAATAGCAAACAGTGTCAAAAGAACTTCGGCATGTGAGAACAAATGCAAAATAACAATACAATTATGCAGTGCGGTGAAGAGGTCCACAGTGCAGGGCGGAGAGGAGAGCTTTGCCCCTGTGCTACATGCTTACTTCTCCACATAAAGAGCATCAGGGAGCACTGCAACACTTATAGTCCTTACAATTTGTGTTTATACTCAGATCTGCAGAGTGAACACCTATATCCCCCATCTCTTACTTCCTCCAACCTCTGTCTCCTTCCTAATATTCACTCTGCTTTAACTCTCACCACTGAACAGTGCTAGAGCCTGTCAACCAGCACCAAGCAAGTCAGTTGGTTTTCCCAATATGGTGCATTTCAATTTGCTTTTAAAAATATCTTTATATTCATTTTCTGCAGCGTATAATGCACAGATATTTTGGACTTTAAAAATATGCAATACTGAGACAATCAGACCTTGCCTATGATCAGGCTCAGGTGACGTTCAGTGGTGGCTGTGATGCCTCCTGCTGAGAGCCTGCTGGGCCACCACATGAAGAAGGATCTGGTGTTCTCAGGGATCTGCCTTTTCAGACCTGAAAGTAAGTTTGTCTTACTTGTACATTGTGTCCCTCTGAAAACCTGCACAGTGTCTGAGACTAATAGGTTACTCCTTCCCCTTTTCTCCACAAAGGTAGATAGATCCTTTCCCCCAACGTGGATTTTTGCCACCTTACCCTATGAGCAACCTCTGCACCAAATTAGCTGGGAATTCCATAGAAAATGACTAATTTTACCCTATTAAATAAACTACACACATGCTAGAAATGTCCAGTCCTCATTACAAGGAGCTGGAACTCTCACAGAAGAAAAGTTTAGAGGTAACATGCAATTAATTTCTGTTTAAGTCTCCCCAGATTTGGTACTAATGGGATCTGTCTAATTGTAGCTCTCCTGCACATGGAAGACCCAAGATGAAATGTGAGAGGATTAAAACAACCTTGACTCACATCACTGAACTAAGGACCTCCAAGGCATCCAGAGGCATCCTCCCAGGAGGCAATCATTTCTACTGAGTAGTACCTGGGAAATGTGTGAAGAGAACACTGAGTAGGACATGGCATATCTCTAGGACAGAGGATGATGCCCTTTCTGCTCAGGAGGCAGCTAGCCCTCAAGTAAAGCAAGTAGTTATTCATAGGACTAAGAACCTCTGCATGATTCTTTAATACTAGTTCTACTAGTTGAATTTTATTCTCCTGAGTTCTAGGGACAAAGAACATCAGGCATAAATACATACAGAGGATAGTCTAATCTTTTAGAGGATTTCTTAACTGGGATGGAAGGAAGGAAGGAGAGCGCTCTCTTCTCAATGGAGACTTGCAAGGCACAGCCACCAGTTCTGCCTATCAGGAACATCCTTTAACCAATCACAAAGAAACAGGATTTAGTGGGTTGAAAAGATAATGATGAACCCTTTTCAAGCCAGACTGAGACTGCAAGACAGAAATAATTCCTTGGGCAGCATGGCAAACTAGTCTAACTCCCTTCAAGAAGCTGCTTACTAATAGGTGTCTGTCAGGAATGATGTAGAAAATGGGGTCCTGGGACAGGAGACTTGGAGTAAAATCCTGTTCCCATTGAAGTCAATAGCAAGACTCCCGCTGACTTCAACAGGGCCGGGAATTCACCATGGTGTTGATTCAATGGGTCCTCCAGGACTAAATTGGTGGAGACACACCATGTGACCTTCCACATGGATGGCAATGATCTCTTTAGGATCCCTGGATGGCATAGGTATGGGGGGGTAGAACTCCCTGTTCAGTCTGTGAAGGGGAACCTGTTTCCCAGCCTTAGTAAAAATTTGCTAGAAAACTCTGCAAAGATAATGTTGTGGACTTTTGTCCCTTCCTCCTGCAGGTTTCTGTGCAGAAGAGCATATCAGTCAAACTAGTTATTACTAGTAAACCACCCTAGGTGCAAAGAGCAAAAAATCAGGAAAGATGGCTGCTGGGAAGAATATTTTACCCTGTGGCAAAGCTTCTCTCTGAAGTGATCCCCTTCCACATACACACACGCATATACCCATGATTAAAAATTATCTCAGTGGTTCTTGAGGACATGAAATTTCTATGCAGTCAGATGAATGGTGACTGTGAGGTCTCTGAGATGGGAATTTTTAGAAAAATGGGAGGATAGGTAGGTATCCATTACGGATACTGAAAAGCCTGGGAATGGGGAGAGAGGAAAGAGCAGAGACCTTTGAAAAGTCATTGAACACAATTTAAAGAGGAAAAGAATAGACAGTTCTACAATGTGGTGTTCATTTTTAACAATGTATTTATGAAGATTAGTTTCTTTCAGAAGAAAACTTCAACAATATAGAAGAGTTTAAGTAAGCTGGATCACCACATTCCTTCAGCCCATGACTGCCTTCACCAGTTTATTTACAATGTTATACACTGCTATTAAAAAACAACTCTTCAAGAAACATTTGCCAGCAATGTACATACAGCAGACTTGAGAAAAACAGGAAATGTGTGTGAACAGCAGTTTCCAAACCTAAATTCAGTTTGCAGATGGCTATTGGGTGACATGCAGGTACAAAGTGTACAGTTAACAATGTAGTAATAGTTAGACAAATTAAGATTTCCAGAATACAGAATCCACCTTGTACCAAAAGTTCCACCATAATTTTTTTAAGTTAAAAGAGTTCTGTTGAGCATATTTGCAATACCCAAGAATCTTGAAATAAAATATATTGTTCCCGGCCATGACCACACCTCTTAGTGTTGTCATTTTTAATATGACAGGCATAGATTATTATTTCTTATATTGCCAATATAGCAGAAGTCAATGAGTTAATGTCTCCTGCACTTTGCTCTCTGGCAATTCCCTAACACGTTTTCTGGTGGAGGATTTACATCTACCCCCTTTTACATACTCTGTCACAAAGTTTCTCAAACCTCTGTTCTTGGCCCCTTTCTCTTCTTTATTGACCTTTTCCTTATAAAACAACCTCATTGCTAGCTTCATCCTTCTTATGTTCAACGGCTATTAGCCAGGGTGGGCAGAGATGGTCTTCCTAATCTCTGTTTGCCAGAAGCTGGGAATGGGCAACAGGGGATGGATCACTTGATGATTACCTGTTCTGTTCATTCCCTCTGGGGCAACTGGCATTGGCCACTGTTGGAAGACAGGATACTGGGCCAGATGGACCTTTGGTCTGACCTAGTATGGCCATTCTTATGTTCTTGCTAATTTCTCTCCAGAACTAAACTTCTCCCCCAACTCACTTTTGAACCTATATATTGTCATTATTTTTAATATTTATATTAAAATTGCACTTTCAGACAGAATTAGAGAGCCATTGAGCTAAGCATTCTACAAACTCAGAGGTAGACACAATCCTTGCCTTGAGGAGTTTACAATCTATATCTTCCAGAAATGGGCACAGTGCTGGGAACTGTTGACCAGATTCTCAGCTGGCGTAAAAGGAGATAGCTCCATTTAAGCCAATGGTGTGCCCATTTACACCAGCTCAGCATAGAAAAAAAATATTGTTCTTGAGAACATCCCACAAAAAAATTGGCTATTAAGGAATTTTTTTTTCACATTTCTTGATGGCATTTAGAAACCCTGAGATGTTTCTCTCTTTCCTCAGATACGATAATTTGACGCAGCAAATCCTGTAGTTCTGATACAGTCAAAACTCTTACTGATGTCAACTGATTACCTGTGTAAGGATTGCAAGATTGACCCACTAATGGTGCCTCATGGAAAACTTTGAAAAGCATTTCTGCAATTTATCCAGTATGTCAGACTTGCTGCTCAATTCTTTAGTGATCCATTTTTTGATTACCGACTACATCAACAAAGAACCTCTCTATTCCTTAACAGTTCATCTGTTCTTGTTGCTTATTCCCCATCTGATATCATAATACTCTATTTCAGACATTGTAATTATTTCCATAGCAACTAATGATGATGTCACCAAGTGAGGCTACACTTACAAAGGAAATGAGCTGCAGGAACAGATGATTCTTTAATGGAAAAATACTTTCACACAAAAATCTGCTCAGGAGTAGACCTAAATGCTTCACTTCGAGAATACACATTATACACTGGTATCCAGATTTTTTAACAACAGAAACTTGGTTATCTGGTTCACATTCTTATGAACAGCTTTCTGTTCTCCCAGTCCTGGTCGGCTCAGCAGAACATCAGCAGATAAGACTCTATGGATGAAGTCTAACAGCATATAAAGTCGTATGTGTTCACATTCTGATATGGGGAGGAAGCTATGCGAGGGGAACTGGCCAGCAGACTTAAGATCGTGTTCAAAATCCTCTGATCTGGGAAATATAGCATAATGTTTCCTCACTCCGACTGCAGAAAGTATTTCCTGGGCTGGCTCCCCTGACTGTACATTGAAGTCTTTATTTACTGGAACATGACTGCAGTACAGAAAGTAGTTATGTGAAGTCAAATCTTGGGATAATGAATCTGACCTTCTAATAAGCAAGAGTTTCACTTATCTGATGCTCAGATAAGCAAAGTTTGACTGTGGATTTTTTTTTTTTAATTTCTATGACCTGTCACTAAGGTAAGTGAACATTAAGTACCTTAACTAGTTGCTAGCATTATATCAATGTTGGTAAAAAACCTACTAATTCATGGGGTGCAATTAAAAAATTAAGCTAAACAAAAAGAAGTCATTCTTAAACTGAACGAATAGTGTCTACACACAACCTTGCGCCAGCTTAACTAAGCTGCTTTTAAAACAAACCTTTAGTTAAGCCAGTGCAAGTTTGCATGTTGATAAGGCCTAGAAGAAGTCAGCTAGTACCGACCGAACACAGCCAGGAAATTAACTGAACAAAATTAAACATCACACGATTTCTACAAACTGAACATTTTACACTAGCATCCTTGCCAAGTTCAAAATATGATTGTAAGGAGCAGGCACAGAGTAGTCTCATGTCAAGCCAGCACTTCCCTTTATATGCTTTCCAAGTGCAATAGCAACAGCCACTTATATAACAGCCTTTCATCCATGGATCTCAAAAGCCTTTACAAACATTAATTAAGCTCAGAATACCCCTATAAAATGGGTAAGCAGTATTAGTGCTCTGCGTCTCTTACAAAGTTTGGTTTACTAAGTGAACTCCAACGTTTTCATTGCAGGACATTAGAATGAAGCAGTTCATTTCAAGTCTCTTGAAAGGAGAAAAAGAAGAGGAAAAAAGTTTTGAAATTCAGCCAACTTGAACTGGGCTCTGAGTTCAAGGTTCAGAGTATTCACAAACTTCATCCCACGCTGGTGAACACGGGCTGAGGTGGTTCATGCCGCTGGTGAACCTCCTTTTCTCCTAGTCTGTTTGAGAAATAGACCCTCACCCTCAACTATTCCCAAAACCCCAAATGAAGACCAGCTCCCCTAGTTATTCACAGAACCCTTTATTCACTGAAATCTGACTGCAGCACATAGACTATATGGGCAGCCAAGTATGGGTAGGGATAAGTATGACAGGAACAGCTGGAAATTGACCAAGCCTAAACAGTTAACAGACTGCAACCATATCATAATTTGGAGGGCACCTGACAGAACATTGAAGTGTCTTAGAGGCAGATCTCCTAGTGAACAAATCTTTACTGAACTCGGAGCAACAGAGGACTGAGGTGAGACCCTGAAAGCCGAGTTAGGTTGGTCCAAAGCTGCCCCAATGAAAGAGGCTACCACCTGAAGGAAATGCAGTTACAGTGGGGAAGACGTTCCTATCAAAGACATCACTGAAGCACTTATCCCAACAGGGCCCTAGCCTTGCACATTGACAGAGGCATTTCACCCAGGTGGGTAAATTCAGAACAGACTCCTACCAGCCGGGACAAAGCTTGAAATGGGCGGGAGATCACAGCCCTCCTAGAAAATAGGACTCTAGAGGGTTCTGTAGGAAATGCAGGCGCCACCAACTCAAGTTCAGAGTTTCTCAGAGAGACTGAGGAAGAAAGCAGGAGCAGAGATGTTGTCTTCAGCTAGGCGGCATCCCTCTCATCCAGTCATCCAGCCTGAGCGCCTACTGATGGGAGGATGTAGGTTACTATTCTGGAGGCAGTAAGGCTTAATGTATCAGCTCTGAGGCTCCCAAGAGGTCTAGTGGGCAGGGAAAGCTCAGCATGCTTCCGAGAACTGCTGTGCCTTAACTCACTTGTCATAAACATACAGCTAAGGGTAGCATACAATCCCTCCTTTACCAGTAAGGGGTTAAAAAGCTCAAATAACCTGGTTGGCACCTGACCAAAAGGAGCAATAAGGGAAGAAGATCCTTTCAAATCTGTGGGGGGGAGGTTTTGTTTGTGCTCTCTTTGTTGCGCTCTCTCAGGACAGAAAGAGGGACTAGGCAGGAAAAAACCTCTTCTAAAACCCCACCTGAAATAAGCATCTAAGTTTACAAAAATTGTAAGTAAAGCAAGGAAATGCGTTAGATTCTCTTTTGTTTTAGCTTGTGAATATTCCCTATGCTAAGAAGGAGGTTTATTCCTGTGTTTTGTAACTTTAAAGTTTTGCCTAGAGGGGAATCCTCTGTGTTTTAAATCTTATTACCCTGTAAAATTACCTTCCATCCTGATTTTACAGAGGTGCTTCTTTTACTTTTTTCTTTATAATAATATTCTGCTTTTAAGACCCTGATTGGTTTTTAGTGTCCTAAAAACCCAAGGGTCTGGTCTGTGCTCACCTTGTTTATCTATTTGTTTGGTATATTATTCTCAAGCCTCCACAGGAAAGGGGGTGAAGGGGCTTGGAGGGATATTTTAGGGAAACAGGAACTCCAAGTGGTCCTTTTCCTGAATCTTTGTCTAACTCACTTGGTGGTGGCAGCAATACCGCCCAAGGACAAGGAAGAATTTGTGCCTTGGGGAAGTTTTTAACCTAAGCCGGTAGAAATAAGCTTAGGGGGTCTTTCATGCGGGTCCCCACATCTGTATCCCAGAGTTCAGAGTGAGGAGGGAACCCTGACATCACTTCTCTACACTCTCTTGGCAGGCCTTCCAGGTAGGAAGTACATTTCCTATGTTAATTGGAGAGCTGTCCTTCTAATTTTCAAGTTTAAGTTCCTGTTTATGCACACAAATTTGGGTTTTGCATGTACATATCTCAAAATGTGCGCACACAACTTAAGAAGCTGGTTCGACACCTGGTTGAGAGTTTGACCCTAGCTGAGTGTTCAGTGGAGTAATTGTGTAACTCTCAAGGAGTTGTTCTAGTCTGCGTATGAGATGTTTGTGTGAAACACACATTAAGTGGTCTGAGAGTGACCATATACCAGACATCTGAAATGGTTGCCTTAATTTGAGGAAAGAAAATTTGCTCTTAAGTTGAGAACTTGCATTCCAAATCAGAGAAATATTTCCTGATTGAGTTTTAAACCTTCAAAGTTGGCGTTTACACCGGAATGCTGGAAGAGCTTTTACTGAGCTGTAATGGGCACGTTATGATATGTTTGCTACTTGCATTCAACTAGTGTTAGCGAAAGAAAAACTATAATACTAACAGTATTAGTTCCAGATTTAACATGGTTGTGAAATGCTTAGATGATAAATTGATATCATCTTAGTATTAATGGAGTACCATTTCTGGCCATTACAGTTTTCTAATGTTACTGTGAGCTTAACAGCTCAGCACTTTAAGAAGTACATTTTCTGTTTCTGAGCAGCTGGTCTTTTTGTTTGTGCTTTCACGAGTACATTGTATGCTTCTTGTAATTCCACCTACATTTCTGGCTGTGTATTGCACAACATTTCCTCATGAAACAGTAAAATGAATGGACCACTATCTTCCAAAACATTTATTAATTGGATTATGTGGGCATTAAAGGAGATTTTTCTTTATTAATGAACCTTTTATTCATTTAATAAATCCTTCATTACATCCCACAAGCCAGACAGAGGACTGGATTCCCAATATTCAGAGGCACTTTTATGTTGCTGTAAGTGACATCTCATTATCTGTGCTGCCTGGAAACTGGTACAGGTTATGGCAAGGTTAAGTATTTTGTTTCCCAGGGAAACATGGCACATACAATTTATTTCCAAAAGAGAAATATTAACATGCCATAAAATAATTAATAACTTCATATAAATTAATAAATGTTACCAAAGGATACATCCTGTTGTATCAGAGTTCAGACTTACTGGTACTGATACTCTACTAGCATTAACAGTGTCAAAACTCCATACCATTTGCTAGATAATACACTCAAGCCAGAAACTGAACCTCAGATAGGATAAATTAATGTATATAATATAATTAATGACATACCACCTTTACTTTTGCAAATACATACTTGATGCTCTATCATCTTATTTGTCTCAGGGAGGAAGAAATTTTTTTTTTCTTTACTACCTAGACAAAATAGGAAAAATAAGGACCAGGACTTCTTTTAGGACAAAGGAAAACCTCTTTTAAAACAAACAACATATAAACAGTTACTGTGTTGCAGTCCAAATAACTAAAAAGTGAATAATACATTAATGAAAGCAATCCTTGTTTTCACAAGTGTTTTTTGTTATAAAAGTTTGTGGTAACTTATTTCAGCACTCAATATTATCTATTTTGAACAAATTTTGCTTACTAAGTTAAAGTGAAATTCTCAGAAGGAAAACATTTGGGCCATTTACAGAATGGGCTGTTGCCAGTACTTGCTGATCTAACCTAGCAGATGTGAAAAGCCATAGACTCTAATACAGTACAATTTTCTTTTGCCAATCTCAACAATGATTTTGCTGCTTGGGGTTATGTTCCACTGATGTTTTCTGGCTGTGTACAGCACCATTCTCTGCTATGAAGAGCATAGCAGCATCTGTTATTTTTCAGGTACTTGAGCATAATCTCAACCCTGGGAGGCATTACATGTAGTTTCAAATGTCCTGAAAGGAATTAAAAAAAAAATCGATTCACTCAGTTAGAAAAAAAGTTGCAACTTTGAAACTTCGCTGTTCCTGTATTATTTCTACAAACTAGATTTCAGAAATTGTTTCATTTTTTTCAGCGAAGAATGCAATATGATAAAAAATGCATAGGATAAAATGCATAGGATAAAAAAAGGTTAATTTTGTGAATATCTCATAATAATTTTGTGAATAACTCATAATTCTGTAAAGTCTGGGTAATTTATTTGGTGAATAAGTCTGATTACTGAAGTACAATTAAGTTCCATGGTTCTCATAAAAGTTGGACATGAGGAGAGACAAACTGAATCAGCATATTAAAGTCTAAACCTAAGAGCTCCTGGAACAAATTAGTTTTAGAATAGAAGGGAAACTAACTAGGTCCATTTATAAAGATTAGTAAAATATCACAAAACACATGACTCATCAGTCCTATCTCAAAATATTTTAATGGCATTTAAAAGATTATGTAAATAACTAGAGTTTCACTTAAATGACACAAAAACAATTAGTAAAGAACAATTTTACATCATTTTAACATTTATTCAGAGAAGGGTAAGTTAATTATACCCTATGTGGCTTGGCTGCAGGACTGTATACCTTATACACTCAGAAACTCCCAGAAAGAGAACTGAGGGCTCGAAGCATGCATAAGCACTTATGTTACAGACTAATCTAACAGGAATAGAGCATGTTGACATTCTAAACCTCTGTTTTACTCTGCTTAATGACTCATTACAAAAAGCATATTTCTATTTCATAACATGAATGGCAAAAATCCCAGCTAAAGACACAGATTTAGGGCCCAATCCTGAATTCTTTGAATTCCCAACAAAAGCCAGTAGTTTTGTATGTACAAGGAATACAGGACTGGGCTCAAAAAGTTAAGACAAAACTTTCAGAAATGTTCACTATTTTTGGGTACCCAACCCAATAATCACCTGAGTTTCAGTAGTATTATGTACCTGCAGCTCCCACTGATTTCAACTGAAGTTGAATCATCGCTTCTGAAAATCAGGCCCAAGATGTCTCCAGTTGGATGCCCATATACTGAAGCACCCACAATTCAAATGTGGGCCTAAACGCTCCGTGGTTTACAATGGAAGACAATGCACCAGTGTACCCCCTCATATTTGCTATCACTGCCCACAGGAACCATGAAACTGTGGGCAAATGTTAGAATTTTTCAAAAAAGATAGAAATTGTATCAATTCCCATGATATCCTCTGTCTTTACAAGGTGGATTGCCCCTGTAAAATGTGGGACATTTCAAACTAGTACAATTTTTTAAGACCACCCACTGTCTTTAACTCAAAGGAGATGAGAATTAAAACAAAAGAAATTACTGAATGCTCAAACAGACATTTAAGAAAAATTCAGCAGACGTGCAAACAAAAGAAAAAAAAAGGCATGACAGGACAGATCAGCAAGCTAAAATAGGCTGATTTGTTCTTATTTCTAAAAGCTTTAATTCACAGAGGTAATGCCCTCCATTTACTAATTACCAGCTGCTCCTTGCACTCCTCATGCACTTCTATAACCTTTTACTACTTACAGGCCAAAACTGCATGGTAACATAAATTGCTCCCAGTCATTGTACTTATACACATACTATTTTGAAGATTTGGTCCATAGTTAAAAATTAAATTAAACAGCCATTCAAATTCATTTTTATTATTTTCACACACACACACACACACACACACACACACACACACACACAAAAAATCAAATTCCACTCACTGTTATACTTATGCAACATCTATGGGCTTGTCTATACAAAGAACTAGTCCACAGCAAGCTGGAATGTAAATCTATACCACACTAATTTGCCATCGACAAACTGGTTGTATGGTCCCGGGTACCATGCACTAAAAGTTCTGTAGTGCTCTTTGAACTACTCCCATTTGAAACATGAGTAAACCAAAGTAGCTTAGTAGCTTGCCACACATTAACTCTCCAGATAGACCCTATGACTTTAATAGCGTTGCATAAGTGTAAAGGAGCAGAAACTGGACTATTAAAATATTGAATGTAATATATTTTTGTATGTACATTTACTACACATACATAGAAACGAAATACTACAGGTTTGAGGCCTGACTCCTCATTCCATTACACCAATGTGATTTCATGGTGTAAAATTGATGTATAGAAGTGGTAAATAAGGCCTTTTATGTTTCAGCAAGATATGTGACCTATTCCATACAGAGGGGAATAAGCAAGATTTCATTTACTTATTTTTATTTCTTCAACATTAAGATAATCTGAAGTTCTGGGCACAAAAACAAAGTAATAAAACATATACATTTCACTATGGAGAGAGCCCGATTACCACGTCTACTGGAGACAGTGGACAGGGCTTATATTTTTAGTGTAAGCTTAGTAGGTATAATCTATTTAGATGATGTCTATGGTTATTTTTTTTCAAATGTCTTTCTGATTTCAAGAAATGTTATATATTAATGAACATTCTAATTATTATGATTTTCTAAGCCACTCTACAAAGTTTGTCCAACCTATGACCACAAATGTACATATGGAGGCTTAGCAAAAGTGAAAAATAGTGAAATCTTGTAGAAACCTAGCATTTCTCACCTAGCAACAAAAGGGAACTCTGAGATATGTCAGGCTTACCTGTTACAGTGTATATCCTATTTACTCCAGAAATTAAAATGCATTCTCACTGATGAAACTGTCTAATGTACTACCCAATTAAAATAAATATTTATATAGCATCATTTTAACCTTTAAATTGCTTTAAAAACATTACAGACCAAATTCACCAGCATACTGCAGCTGCTTTTTGCCATTCCAGTGATGCAAAGCAGTTCTAAGTCTAGTAAACTGAGTTTATGGCTGCTTTCCATCCCCAGAGCAGCACAAAGCATCTGAACAACAGCAGTGAATCTGCTCTAAGTAAATAATCAATCTCTGCATAACCAATGTTGGGCAAAGTACATATTCAATTTTAAGGGCTGGCAGTATTCTCATGCTTACAGTCAATAATGTGCTTAAGTGCTTTGCTGAATCAGGGCCTTGGGTAGCTAAGTATTATAATCATTTTATAGACGGGAAAACAGAAGTAGAGAAATTCAAGTGGCTTGCCCAAATTCACATGGTGAGTCAAGGTCTGTTGGGATTGTAACTCAGAAGTTTCATGCTTTCAGTTCCCTGCACAGATCACGAGAACCTGTATCTCTTAAATGCTTCATTAATACAGTACAAGTACTGGACAACAACTGCACTCAACTTTTTTAAGTGATCAGCTTTTGGAGTTTAACCTTTTGTGCATTATCAGAGAGATAGTATCATAAACAGAATGATACTTAATTAAGAGAACATTTTGGTAGAATAACATCAGTGTTATAATTGAGTGTCTTACTGTGCAGATGGTCTGTATAGCAGTTACAGATTTTGGCAGACAAAGAATGATAATTCAAGAAATTCACTCTTTAATTTAAAAACAATAATTACTAGGATACCTTTTCATAATCATATACTGTGGGATATTGTGTATCCATACTCCAGTAAACTAATCCTTCATAAAAGTAAGTCATACATTTTCCATTTTCTCTTTGGACTGTAATTACAAAACCAGAAACTAGTCTGTGGAAGACAATCTTACAGAGGAGACATCTGGCTCCTTGGCAAACTTCATATCCAATTTGCCTGGTGACTGTAGCTACTCCTGGGAAGGCTGCTGAGAAGTAGTGCTAATACAGCAGGAATGCCATTTTCATTTTGGCTTACTTTTAATCATAGGGAATTTGCACATGACTGTATATCTGAGACTATGGTTCTGTATCATTGTTTTGTGAGACAAAATATATCTTCTCTATACAAATTTTCAAAGGATCTATGAAAATTGCAACAAAACAGGTTTCATTAGCGGTTAATGAGTTTTAATGAACACAAAAAGCTAGGATATTAAGGCTGCGTGTCTGTTACGGAGGTCATGGAAATAATGGATTCTGTGATTTTCTGCGACTGCTGTGACTTTTGCAGCAGCCAGTGTGGCTGACCCCAGAGCCAGCTACTCAGGCGGGGAGCAGCCGTACAGCCAGCCGCACCAGCTACTGCTTGGGCGGCCCCAGGCAGCTGGCCCCAGGAAAGCGCATGAGCAGTGGCAGGTGCAGCTGGCCCCAAGGACCGCCTGAACTGTGGCCAGGGGGGCTGGCCCTGGGGGTCCCCCAGAGCAGCAGCGCTGCAGAGGCCCCTCAGAGCAGTGGCCCCCCAGAGGCCTCCCCCAGCTAAGACTTAGTCAGGAGTATTTGCAGTAAAGGTCATGGACAGGTCATGGGCCAAGAATATTTGTTTATTGCCCATGATCTGTACATGACTTTTACTAAAAAATACACATGACTAAATCGCAGCCTTAGGCATAATCCAGTGGACAGGGCACCACATGGGGAGTCAGAAGATCTGGGTTCTATTCCCAAATTTGCTACTCACTCAGTGAGTGACATTGGGTCTAGCCACTTATGCCAAAACCTTCCTATATGATCACTAATTTTTGGGTGCCCAACTTAAGACACAGAGTTTATCTTAGAATGGTGTTGAGCACCCACAGCTCCCAAATGACTTCAGTCAGAATGATCAGGTCTTATCTCTGAAGATCAGCCTCTAGGTGTCAAATATTGATCAAATTTTGGAAAAATTTGGCCTTGAGCTCTCTCTACCTCAGTATTCCAAATCACCGTTGATTTTTACTCAACTTTGTAAAGTGTTTTGAGTTCACATGATGAAATGTGCCATATAAGGGTTAGGCTAATTTTTATTAGTCCTTTAAAATTAAGTTAAAATGTATCAGAAAAACTTTAGACTACATAAGAATGGGCAGCATATTTTCCACCTACCTTAATGATATACAGCTATAGTTGTAACTATATAGAGCAATAATATATAGCTAGAATTGTGGTGCTTAAATATACAGTAACTCCTTGCTTAATGTAGTAGTGATGTTCCTGAAAAATGTTACTTTAAGCAAAACAATGTTAAGCAAATCCAATTTCCCTGTAAGAATTAACGTAAATAGAGAGGATTAGGCTCCAGGGAAATTTTTTTCACCAGACAAAAGACTAACTCTTTCTCTCTCTTTCTCTGTGTGTGTGTGTGTATATATATATATATATATATATATATATATATATATATATATATATATACACACACACACACACACATATATACACACACACACACACACATATATACACAGTATAAGTTTTAAACGAACAATTTAATACTGTACACAGCAATGATGATTGTGAAGCTTGGTTGAGGTGGTGAAGTCAGGGTGGAAGAGGGTGGGATAGTTCCCAGGGAATGCCTTACTGCTAAATGATGAACTAGCATTCAGCTGAGCCCTCAAGGGTTAACACATTGTTGTTAACGTAGCTTCACACTCTACAAGGGAGCATGGATGGAGGGAGGAGAGACAGCATGGCAGAGAGAAACAGAGACACACACCGTGTGTGTGAGAAAGAGGCATTGCCCCTTTAAGTATGCTGATCCCACTCTAAGTATGCTGCCTTTTAGATCAGCAAGTTGAGACAGCAACTGCTGCCAGCAAGCTCCCTCCGTCCTGAGTCCTGTCGTGTCGTCATCTTCCCCCACCCCACTCTGTGGAGATAGGGTAAAGGAGCAGGTGGTAGGAGCAGGGAAGGGGGACACCCTGATATTAGCACCCCTCTTCCCCCACCCCCGCCCCGCACAGGGAGCAGCTCCAAGGCAGAGGGCAAGAGCAGCACATGGCAGTGGGGGGTGGGACAGCTGAACTACTGGCAATTGATAGTCCGTGGGGCTGCTGCTGCACAGGGAATTTAGGGGTGCAGGGAGCTGATGGGGGGCTGCCGGTCCGTCCTGGTTGCAAGCCCCTACCAGCTAGCTCCAACGGGCTGTTCTTTCTGCAAGCAGTGGACAAAGCAGGTGGCTGCCAAACTACGTTATAAGGGAGCATTGCACAACTTTAAATGAGCATGTTCTCTAATTGATCACCAAAGTAACAACAAAACAATGTTAGCTGGGATGACGTTAAGTGAGGAGTTACTGTACTGTCAAAGCAGCATGTAGAAGCGTGCAAAATACCTGCTCTATATTTGAGTACTCAAACTACAGAATAGCAAAAATGAAACAAAAACAAAATGCCATAATCAGTTGTTTAAAACCAAGAGCCTACCACCCTGCAATACAATATGCTAATACAAAATATATTAATGCTAATGGTGGCAAAAATAGATAGGCCTGTGTCAAAAGGTTAATGGCTTTCCCACCTCCCCTGCAAAAGTAATGCAAGGAAGAGCAAAGTTAAGTGGTACTTTCATAGACCAAACAAGGAATAAGGATTTTGAACTAGAATTTAGCAATTTAGGTTTCATGGTCAGACAATCTATAGCTGCATCTTCACATATGATTTTACCTTCCATTCAACTTGCTTAACCTGCTTATGACATTAATGATTATATCTTATATGACTTGAATACCAGCTGCTGTTCAGTACATTTCACATGCTGTTGTGACTGAATATAAAAAAAGGCAAAGGAAGCTTTGATTTATATTGCTATATTATATAAATACTATAGCTATAAAACTAGCAATTTTCCCCTAATTATATCAAACTCTTGTTCAAGCTGCTCTTTCTAGTCACAATAGCCTTTTCCCCCCACTGTCCTCATATCTTACAGTCAAAGTCAGCAAACTAAATTTGGACTCACAAATGCTATTGAAAATGTTAGAAACATTATAGAAGAAACATGCTAACTCAAACTGTAAACTATTAGCGTAATGAAAAATTTAGTCAAAAACAGATTCTAATGCTTTATGCCCAAATAATGGAGGAAAACAATCTCTGGGGCCAACCAATAAGCATCCATAGTTAATCTACTTACTATTTCTGCTGAATTTGCATTTTATTGCTTAAATGAGCAGAAATATGACTGCATTCAATATAAAAGTATATTACCACAAGGTAATAAGCCTGAATTGAACATAAGAGTAGGAATCATTATGCAAAAATTATTAACACTTGAAGTGTGACATGCAGTTCATACTGTACTGCTCCACTTATTTTTCAAACCTGGCAGCGTGAGCAGCATTTTCTGGTTTTGATTCCCCAGTCCCATCTATTCTTCATTGCTATTCTTCCTTTAGGCATTAATTCCATCAAAATAAGCATAACAAGGAAAGACAGACTACAGAGAGACAGATTTTCTTTTAAAAAATGGATTTACGTTGAAATGTGTACAAACAATTCTGCAAGGAAACCAAGGATGAAGAGAACTCATGAAAGAACAATTGTTATAATAATGGAATCCCTAAAAATACCTAAGCCAGCCCTGATGCTGCAGATAACTTATTGGAGAAAATGCCCCAGGTCATAATGAAATCAGAGTTAGTATTTACAGTAGTAAAAACAAAATACAAAAGTTTCATTTAAAACACAACTTACAAGTAATCCTATGAACAAAAAGCTGAAATTCTGCCAGGGGCAGATGGGACACGTCTTCCTCCAGTCATTATGCAGCTTAGAAAATATGGTGAAATTCCAATGAATAGCTGCTCGTGTGTCAGATAATGTATTAATTTTGCCATTAGCTCTTGAAGATAACTTTCTCTCTCCCTTCATCCCTAACTACTGTAGGTTCTTAGACTGCTCATCACCATAGAATCAGAGGGTCTTCCGGACGTGTTAAAGTGAACATAAGATATCTTTTTCTCTGTTCCCCTGTATTGTGGGTTTGTTTCCGTATGTAATTTTGTTGGAGACAGAAAAATTAAGACATAAACCACACATCTAGCATGCACTGCCTCTTTTAAAAATGATAGGTGAACTCAGGAGTTATAGTAGCAAATGACTATTAATACTAGACAACTAAAAAAAACAAACAAACCTAGTTCAGGCATGGGCAAGTTTTCCCACATGGGTCTGCTGATACCTCTTTCAGTTCACACCAGAAGTATACCTGCAGTTCCAGTTCAGAGGTGGTTCTTAGACACACACTCAGACTTTAAAGGCCAGAACGGATCATCATGATCATCTAGTCTGACCTCCTCCACATTGCAGGGAACAGAACCTTACCCACCCACTCCTGTATTAGACCCATAGCCTCTGGCTGAGTTACTGAAGTCCTCAAATTGTTATTTAAAGACTTCAAGTTACAGAAAATCCACCATTTACGCTTGTTTAAACCTGAAAGTGACCTGTGCCCCATGCTGCAGAGGAAGGCGAAAAACTCACAGGGTCTCTGCCAATCTGACCCAGGAGAAAATTCCTTCCTGACTCCAAATATGGCGATCACTTAGGCCCTGAGCATGCAGGCAAGGCCCAACAGCCAGACACATGGGAAAGAATTCTCTGTAATAAACTTAGAGCCCTCACCCACCTAGCGTCCCATCACCAGCCATTGGAGATATTTGCTATTAGCCAATGCCACTGTAGGCAGTCTCATCATACCATCCCCTCCATACACGTAGCAAGTTCAGTCTTGAAGCCAGTTAAGTTTTTTGCCCCTGCTGCTCCTCTGGGAAGGCTGTTCCAGAACTTCACTCCTCTGATGGTTAGAAACCATCATCTAATTTCAAGCCTAAATTTATTGATGGCCAGTTTACGTCTATTTGGTCTTGTGTCAACATTGGCGCTTAACTTAAATAACTCCTCCCCATTCCCTGGCATTTATCCCTCTGATGTATTTATAGAGAGCAATCATATATTCCCTCAGCCTTCTCTTGCTTAGGCTAAATAAACCAAGTTCTTTGAGTCTCCTCTCATAAGGTAGATTTTCCATTTCTCTGATCATCCTAGTAGTCCTTCTCTGCACCTGTTCCAGTTTGAATTCATTGTTCTTAAACATGAGAGACCAGAATTGCACATGGTATTCCAGATGATGTCTCACCAGTGACTTGTATAATGGAACTAACACTTCCCTGTCTCTACTGGAAATACCTTGCCTGATGCACCTTAGGACTGCATTAGTCTTTTTCATGGCTGCTTCACATTGGCAACTCATAGTCATCCTGTGATCAACCAATACACATTGGTCTTTCTCCTCCTCTGTTGCTTCCAACTGATAAGTCCCCAGTTTACAGCAGAAATTCTTGTTGTTAGTCCCTAAATGCATGACCTTACACTTTGCACTATTAAATTTCATCCCATTTCTATTACTCGAGTATTCAATGTCATCCAGATCTATCTGGTCCTCCTCCATATTAACAATACCTCCCAACTTCTGAACAAAGGCTGCCAATCATACAGATTTTTGTCAAAACTAGTATTTGTTTGATTATGTGAATACACATCTCCTAGGGATTAAGATGACCCTGATCAAACACAGAATTTGAATCTAAGTAGACTCCAAAGGTAAATGGTAAGTTCATATGTGAAGTAAATAAACCAATCCATTTTCAAGTGGACTGGTGTCCAAATCACAAAATCCTAATAGTGTCTGACACCCTAGTGGGTAGTATCAACACAGAGGACAAGGACTGAATGGGTGTAGAGACTGAACTCTTCTCTCACCCAATAGGTGTTACCGCCAGAATAAGGTTGAAGGCAGAGTTGAGAAACTCACACTGCTGATGCTGGCTTGCAGCAAATAAAATACTTCAGTCTCCAGGGCTCTCAATACAGCTCCTTCTATGAGCACTAATTTCGCTTAAAGATTTACAGAAAAGGGCCAGTTCATTAATTCCATTTAGCCTAATCTATTTTGTATTTCTGACACTACCTGGAAAGAAGCACATCACCAAGTATCACTAAAGCTTGCATACATCCCTTCCATGATTTTAAGTTTTAATTCATTTTAGGTTGCTGCTAATGGAGAAAGAACTGAATTGCATGCATCATAATCCACTGGGAACCTAATATTCTCATGCCCCATGCAGATGATCATTCATCACTCTGAAAGAACCCCTCAAAAATTAAACAAAACTGGAAACTTATATAACCCCAAGGAATATACCCAGCAAAAGTATAGATAGCGTGTGACAGTTGAGTCTCACACCACATATGTTAACAGGCTATGAAGTATCCAGCCTACAGTTATCCCAATGATGTAGTTATAAGAATACTCCTGTTATACCAACATTTCCTTGCCAGGAGAACACTCATCTCCCTGAACACCTGAAAAGATATCAGACTGGTCAACCCCAAAAGATTAGAAACATAAGAAATCATCTGGCAACAATAGAGTCCAGATGAAACAGCTTAAGAAAATATTAGCGCTGCCAGCTAGAAAGACCAAGAGGAACTGCTAAATCAGTATAAATAGGTGGTTTTGGAGTAAATCAAGCCCTTATTTCAGAGCTCACATTATGGTTTTTGAACACTTCAGATAGTTATCGCCTATTATAATACACCTGGCTATAAGCACAACTTAATAAAAAGGTTGTGGAAATGCCCCTTACCCCTACCTGGATCAGACCCATGACTCAACAAACTCAAGGAAGACACAGATACCAGAAAGAAAAGGAGTACTTGAGCTCCAGCTCACTATGCTCAAATAAATTGGTTAGTCTCTAAGGTGCCGCAAGTACTCCTTTTCTGTTTGCGAATACAGACTAACACGGCTGCTACTCTGAAACCTGTCATTATGACAGATACCAGAGCAAATGAGTGCTGTAGAAAGGCCTAGATAGAACAGATTAGATGAGACAGAATTAATACTAACAGCAGGTAACGCTGCAGCAGCTTTTTGGACAATAAAAGCAGCAGTGGCTCAGAAACAAGGGGATCAGCAGATGCTGCAACAGGAGCAGTCTTTCTTGGGGTAGCTCTCTTATATGACACATGCCAAGCTAATCCTGGTTATAATACATCACTATAGGATAGATGCATATCCCAACAGAGATGCTCTAGACCATGCAGTATTTTGGCCACAGTAACCCTTGCTATTACCATTTTTGATATTTGACAATCCATGTTCAAGTATGTGTTCAGAAAAACCTCTGCCCAGATGCTGGTATTCTTGTTCTGGTTAAACAGATGCTCCGTTTGATCGATGCTCATCTAACCACTGCTCTCCAGCTGGTGTGTCAGGAAGAAAAAGGAACGCTGCTGACTGGATTCACACAGAGAGATGAGAGGACAAGCTGTGTCCTCGCTGTGAGGACAATGTGCAGTATTTCCACACCACAAGAGAGACTGGAGGAAAGTGAGAGACCATGTGAGTGGGGAGAGGAATGACAGGAGGATGGTGAAGCATAGCAAGCAACTGGAGCCTCCTGACAGAAGGCGGCAAACTGGCATCCTTCTAAACAGAGCTCTTGTCCTCCCACTAAATATATGTGAACTTGGCATTGCCTTGGTGTCTGTGATTCAGGTCCCCTAAATCCAGCTACCACTTGATGAGGCCTCATTTTGCTAAAGGGGCAAGCATTGCTTTTCCCTTTAGTGGCTCATTCATTTGCCATCTTGTGTGCAAGCTCTGCCCACCAAAGTCTATACTCTCTGTTGCAGTACTGCCCACAGAAGCTAGGAACTGGGTGGCTGCTGGCCTGTAATTGGTGCATGATGAGAAGTCAGAGTGAAAAGGACAATCTCGGGAAACCAGACAATTGGAAGGAGCCAAGAGAAATGAGAGCGGTACCAAAGTGCAAACGCTCCATCTTGACCAAGCCTGGAAATCTAGCATACAAGATTACCACAATCTTGAGAGAGAGGAGGGTTGGGGGACAAAGGAGGGACTTCTTCAGACTGTTAGTAATACCCACCATTTCGACTGACTGTTTTACCCTTCTCACAACAAGAGGGCCACGTGTCCCCAATAGCTAGCAGGTACCAATTCACACCCATCCCCAAACTATGTCACCAGAAGGATAATCTTCCCATGCAAGGGAGAAATGGAGGGGAGCTAAATGCTAGGAGACACATGACCTGCTGTTAGGCTGCTGCTTCTGTGACAATAGATATAGGGATCCTAGAAGGCTGACAGCCTGCTGCAGAAGACAGCATGGAGACAATAGAATCCTTGTGACTCACTGCCAGGTTTGTGCCATCTGACCAGCTTATGGCAAGAATAATCCACACTGAAGTGGAGGTCCTCATTTCTGATACTTTATTTTAGCTCTAGCCCAGGTTAACGAGCCATCATCCGCCACAACCTCTATCATCTCTCATTTAAAAAGAGCAACTTCACTCCAACCCACCACATATTTAAATCTTTAATTACTTTACCAGATTAATTATAAAGTTAATAAAGCCCTTTTTGTGTAAATTACTGTAACACTGTCTGAAATCTGCTCAGTCTAGCCCCTCAAGGCATGCAAACACTACAGAGATATGGATCATGTGTCTAAGCTATCACTAATGTTCAGAAAGATGCTTAACAGCTAATTGAAGTACTGAATTTGGTGAATTTGAGGCCCAGATCAAAAATTACAGACCTGTTCAGACATTTTCGGACGTAAAGGGAAGAAGAACCAATGAGAGATTTTAGGCTTAGAACAAGGTGGGAGATTTATGGATAAGGAAACAATTATAATTACCACATGCAATTCAGTGACACTTAGCCCTGATCTACACTAGGAGTTGAGGTTGAATTTAGCAGCATCAAATCGATTTAACCCTGCACCCGTCCACACGATGAAGCCCTTTTTTTCGACTTAAAGGGCTCTTAAAATCGATTTACTTACTCCACCCCCGACAAGGGGATTAGTGCTGAAATCGGCCTTGCTGGGTCGAATTTGGGGTACTGTGGACACAATTAGACGGTATTGGCCTCCGGGAGCTATCCTAGAGTGCTCCATTGTGTCCGCTCTGGACAGCGCTCTTAACTCAGATGCACTGGCCAGGTAGACAGGAAAAGGCCCACGAACTTTTGAATTTCAATTTCCTGTTTGGCCAGCGTGGCAAGCTGCAGGTGACCATGCAGAGCTCATCAGCAGAGCTGACCATGATGGAGTCTCAGAATCACAAAAGAGCTCCAGCATGGACCGAACGGGAGGTACGGGATCTGATCGCTGTATGGGGAGACGAATCCGTGCTATCAGAACTACATTCCAGTTTTCGAAATGCCAAAACCTTTGTCAAAATCTCCCAAGGAATGAAGGACAGAGGCCATAACAGGGACCCAAAGCAGTGCCACGTGAAACTTAAGGAGCTGAGGCAAGCCTACCAGAAAACCAGAGAGGCAAACGGCCGCTCCGGATCAGAGCCCAAAACATGTCGCTTCTATGATGAGCTGCATGCCATTTTAGGGGGTTCAGCCACCACTACCTCAGCTGTGTTGTTTGACTCCTTCAATGGAGATGGAGGCAACACGGAAGCAGGTTTTGGGGACGAGGAAGAGGATGATGACGAGGTTGTAGATAGCTCACAGCAAGCAAGCGGATAAACCAGTTTTCCCGACAGCCAGGAACTGTTTCTCACCCTGGACCTGGAGCCACTACCCCCCGAACCCACCCAAGGCTGCCTCCCGGACCTGCCAGGCAGAGAAGCGACCTCTGGTGAGTGTACCTTTTAAAATAGTATACATGGTTTAAAAGCAAGCATGTTTAATGATTAATTTGCCCTGGCATTCGCAGCTGTCCTGGATGTACTCCCAAAGCCTTTGCAAAAGGTTTCTGGGGAGGGCAGCCTTATTCCGTCCACCATGGTAGGACACTTTACCACACTCCAGGCCAGTAGCACGTACTCGGGAATCATTGCAGAAAAAAGCATTGCAGTGTATGTTTGCTGGCGTTCAAACAACATCCGTTCTTTATCTCTCTGTTATCCTCAGGAGAGTGATATCATTCATGGTCACCTGATTGAAATAGGGTGCTTTTCTTAAGGGGACATTCAGAGGTGCTCGTTCCTGCTGGGCTGTTTGCCTGTGGCTGAACAGAAATGTTCCCTTCCGTTAGCCACAGAAAGGGGGGAGGGGCTAGCCATGCGCTGGGGGGAGGCAAAATGCAACCTTGGAACGAAAGCACATGTGCTATGTATGTAATGTTAACAGCAAGGTTTACCGTGAAAGAGTGTACTCATTGTTCTATAAAATGTGTCTTATTAAATATCACTGTCCCTTTTTTTTTCCTCCACCAGCTGCATGTGTTTCAAGGATCACAGGATCTTCTCCTTCCCAGAGGCTAGTGAAGATTAGAAAGCAAAAAAAATGCACTAGCGATGAAATGTTCTCTGAGCTCATGCTGTCCTCCCACACTGACAGAGCACAGACAAGTGTGTGGAGGCAGTCAATGTCAGAGTGCAGGAAAGCACAAAATGACTGGGAGGAGAGGTGGCGGGCTGAAGAGAATAAGTGGCAGGCTGAAGAGAGGGCTGAAGCTGAAAGGTGGCGGCAGCATGATGAGAGGAGGCAGGATTCAATGCTGAGGCTGCTGGAGGATCAAACTAATATGCTCCAGCATATGGTTGAGCTGCAGGAATGGCAGCAGGAGCACAGACCGCCACTACAGCCCCTGTGTAACCAACTGCCCTCCTCCCCAAGTTCCATAGCCTCCTCACCCAGATGCCCAAGAATGCGGTGGGGGGGCCTCTGGCCACCCGGCCACTCTACCCCAGAGGACTGACCAAGCAACAGAAGGCTGGCATTCAATAAGTTTTAAAGTTTTAAACTTTTAAAGTGCTGTGTGGCCTTGTCCTTCCCTCCTCCACCACCCCTCCTGGTGCTTCTCTCCTCCACCACCCCTCCTGGGCTACCTTGGTAGTTATCGCCCTATTTGTGTGATGAATGAATAAAGAATGCATGAATGTGAAGCAACAATGACTTTATTGCCTATGCAAGCGGTAATCGAAGGGGGGAGGGGAGGGTGGTTAGCTTACAGGGAAGTAGAGTGAACTAAGGGGCGGGGGGTTTCATCAAGGAGAAACAAAGAGAACTTTCACACCGTAGCCTGGCCAGTCATGAAACTGGTTTTCAAAGCTTCTCTGATGCGTACCGCGCCGTCCTGTGCTCTTCTAACCGCCCTGGTGTCTGGCTGCACGTAACCAGCAGCCAAGCGATTTGCCTCAACCTCCCACCCCGCCATAAACGTCTCTCCCTTACTCTCACAGATATTGTGGAGCACACAGCAAGCAGTAATAACAGTGGGAATATTGGTTTCGCTGAGGTCTAAGCGAGTCAGTAAACTGCACCAGCGCCCCTTTAAACATCCAAATGCACATTCTACCACCATTCTGCACTTGCTCAGCCTGTAGTTGAACAGCTTCTGACTACCGTCCAGGCTGCCTGTGTACGTCTTCATGAGCCACAGCATTGAGGGGTAGGCTGGGTCCCCAAGGATAATTATAGGCATTTCAACATCCCCAACGGTTATTTTCTGATCTGGAAATAAAATCCCTTCCTGCAGCTTTTGAAACAGACCAGAGTTCCTGAAGATGCGAGCGTCATGTATCTTTCCCGGCCATCCCAGGTTGATGTTGGTGAAACGTCCCTTGTGATCCACCAGTGCTTGCAGCACCATTGAAAAGTACTCCTTGCGGTTTATGTACTCGCCGACTTGGTGCTCCGGTGCCAAGATAGGGATATGGGTTCCGTCTATGGCCCCACCACAGTTAGGGAATCCCATTGCAGCAAAGCCATCCACTATGACCTGCACATTTCCCAGGGTCACTACCCTTGAGATCAGCAGATCTTTGATTGCGTTGGCTACTTGCATCACCGCAACCCCCACAGTAGATTTGCCCACTCCAAATTGATTCCTGACTGACCGGTAGCTGTTTGGCGTTGCAAGCTTCCACAGGGCTATTGCCACTCGCTTCTCAACTGTGAGGGCTGCTCTCATCTTGGTATTCTTGAGCCTCAGGGCAGGGGAAAGCAAGTCACAAAGTTCCATGAAAGTGCCCTTACGCATGCGAAAGTTTCGCAGCCACTGGGAATCGTCCCAGACCTGCAACACTATGCGGTCCCACCAGTCTGTGCTTGTTTCCCGAGCCCAGAATCGGCGTTCCACCGCATGAACCTGCCCCAGTAGCACCATGATGTCACACTGCCAGGGCCCATGCTTTGAGAGAAGTCTGTGTCCATGTCCTCATCACTCTCGTCACCACGCTGATGTCGCCTATTCGCCCGGTTTCGCTTTGCCAGGTTCTGGTGCTGTATATACTGCTGGATAAAGCGTATGGTGTTTAATGTGCTCCTAATTGCCAAAGTGATCTGAGCGGGCTCCATGCTTGCCAGGGTATGGCGTCTGCATAGAAAAAAGGAGCGGAACGATTGTCTGCCATTGCCCTGACGGAGGGAGGGGCGACTGACGACATGGCTTACAGGGTTGGCTTACAGGGAATTAAAATCAACAAAGGGGTGGCTTTGCGAGAAACAGAATGGCCCCCTCAAGGATAGAACTCAAAACCTCAAGGATAGAACTCAAAACTGGGTTTAGCAGGCCATTGATTTCACAGAGGGAGGGAGTAGAAAATGAATACAAAACAAATCTGGTCTATTTCTTGTTTTGATCCACTTCATCTATCTTTATACATCTTGCTGGCAGCAGACTGTGTAGTACGACCGCTAGCCATCGTCATCTCCTGGGTGCTCGGCAGAAGACGGTGCTGTATGATTGCTGGTCATCATCTTCTGCTGGCTGCTGATTAAAAGACAATGCACTGCCGGCAGGACTGAATCGCCATGAGATGAAACTTAAAAGGGTAATGACCTGGCTGAGTCACTCCCATGTTTGCCCAGGCGCCCCTGACCTCATCGAGGTCGGTTAAAATAGCACCCAAGACTACGTCGACGATGGCTACCAGTCATACTGCACTGTCTGCTGCCAAAAGGCAATACACTGCTGCTGTGTAGCAATGCAGTACCGCGTCTGCCAGCACCCAGGAGACATACGGTGATGGTTAGCTGAGCGGGCTCCATGCTTGCTGTGGTATGGCGTCTGCACAGGTAACTCAAGAAAAAAGGTGCAAAACGATTGTCTGCCCTTGCTTTCGTGGAAGGAGGGAGGGAAGGGGGGCCTGACGATATATACCCAGAACCACCCGCGACAATGTTTTAGCCCCATCAGGCACCGGGATTTCTACCCAGAATTCAAATGGGCGGTGGAGACTGCGGGAACTGTGGGATAGCTACCCACAGTGCAACGCTCCAGAAGTTGATGGTTGCCTCAGTACTGTGGACGCACTCCGCCGACTACATGCACTTAGAGCATTTGTGTGGGGACATGCACAATCGACTGTGTAAAAACGCTTTCTACAAAACCGACTTCTATAAATTCGACCTAATTTCGTAGTGTAGACATACCCTTAGCTGAGGCTGACTGAAAGCATAACATTGGAAGAGACATGCCAGCCCTGTTAAATTTGCGTTATCCAACAGAACAAAAACGGCTGCAGAGGGGGTTTTTTTAAGCTGCCTGTAAGGTTGCAGCTTATGTCTGGAGGTAAGCCTTCCATTGTTCGTAGACAAAAGCTGTGCAAGTTACACCTTCGGGGGGGGCCAACCTTTTGCATTCCTTTACGAAGTGCTTTGTAGACATGAATTTAACATACCAATTCATGGCTTTGCTGGATTTACACTTACACAACTATACTTGAGTGTTGTAACTTTTCATAAACAAAAAAAATGTAGCCTCATTTAATAAGCAGCTGGCACCACTGTGTTGAAACCATGAGACCGGATATCTTAGAGATGCTCAGCACCCACACAGACTTCACTGGAGGTCTGAGCGCTGAAATTCAAGCCCGTCAGTGTCAGCAATCTCAGAAGTGACCTGTATTTGCCAGTCCCAGCTCCTCTAAGAGCAGCCTCCTAAATGAATGCCAAAAAGAAGGCAGAAAACGAAATGAAATGCGATGGAAGCAGAACACTAACTATATCGCTTGCTTGCTGTGCATCAGTTTCTATTGTGAGTTTGTCATTTCTGTTGGTTATTGTCCAAAAAATTATTGTTGTAATGGAGGTGAATGATTTAAATAAAGAAGGGCTTATGTTAATTTAACTATGCTAATTACATTGTTTAAAATAAAGTACATGGTTGTTTTCCATCTCCCTTAACTAGTTTTTTTTTAAATCTATCATCAAAATATGCTGTTTAAAAAAAACTGTTACCGGTATATGTTAAAAGACAATATACATTCCATATTCCTATCTATTAAAATACAACAGAATTGCTGTGCACTTTTGCTCAAACTATTTTCCCCTAAAATGAATGTTTTGTTATTGGAAACGCACACAAAGGAATGTGACAAGGATAGAGGATTTTTTATTTTCCCAACTGTTAATAGCTGGTGCTTGCAAACCTGAAATAAAAACTGCTTTCAACAACTGTTATATACCTTATTAGCATGTTTGCATGTCAACCCTGAAAACATGATCAACATTTTAATAAGAGATGTCTGATAAGTCATTCAAATCAAAAGTACCATCAAGTTAGCTACAGGAACTGTGTATGGATGAATCTATAGTAGCTGAGGGGAAAAGAGGCTTCTTTTAGCACTACTTACCAAATATGGAAGATCAAATTTCCTTTGTAACTTAGGGATTTAACATAAATATTAATCCTAAATTTTTGAAAAAAAACACACAGTAAAACTTAAAATTATGATGGGATAAAAACTAAGGCCTCTATTCTCCATTTAACAGAAGAGAGAACTTTTGCCCTTTTTTAAATATTTTAAATGGAGGTCATCACATACTGTATGAATGTCAGATCCAAACTATTCCCTAATTACATAAGTTACATCTCCTGAAAGGATGCAAAATACTGCTCGAGGCTCGAGTGAAAAACTGAATTTGAATGTGCCACAAGGTTTAAACTACGAAAGTGAAATGTATGCTACAGTTTGCAGGCTTTAAGAAAGGGAAAGTGCAGTGACCCAGGAGCTGTGGAAATAAGAAAAAGTACTGCCCTTGGGTGGTGGTGTTTGGGGTTTTTTATTGGGGGATGAGGGTTTTTTTTAACATATTTACACACATAAACATACCCCCCCCATTGCTTATAACAGTTAAGGAAAGCAAAAGCACCTTATACATGAGTGCAGCTGGCATACCATATAGCTTGATGGCTGTACTATATAATTTTGATCTTACTATTTTTTCACAACCCCATCAGACTGAAATATTATGGGAGAAGCCCAATTCTATTTGGATCTATTGAAAAACTGTCCAATCTATGGTGGTATCTAGCTTTGTGGTGCAGAGTTTTAATATTACAGAAAGATTGGTGCATAATATTAGGCTCCTTATTTAGGCATCTAAGCAATTGGACTACATTTCAGAAGTGCTGAGTACATAGCAGCACTCCTGGAAGTCAATGGGAGCTGCTCTGTGCTCAATGTTTTTGAAAATTATTTAACTGCTTAAATGTGAATTTAGGAGCCAGATTCTTTGCCCTGACACCATCTACTTTGTGCACCACCAAGCAAGCAGAAAGCTACCTTAATGCTGCTGCCGATTCCCGCACAGAGTAGGAATTGTGTCAGAAATGAGGATAGGTAGGCAGTCCTGCGTAGCTTTAAAATTTCATTAAGGGCTATTTTTGCTTTTAGTTGGCCTACATTTATGCCTGCTCTCTTCAGCTATGCTGAGAATCTGATCCCTGGTTTTTAAAATCTTGAACTTTGTTTTTTACTGAAACTTACTGGCATAACTATAGAAAATGGTATAAATGATATTCCTGGGGAAATACTGCAAAACTGCACATGTACAGAATTCATGTCCTCTGCAGATTTCTTTGCTTCCCCACAGAAAAATGACTTTCTGACAGGGAAGCAAAAAGAAGCTGCAAGAGCAGTCACACTGCACCATTCCCTAGCAGCACAGGTACACTGTTTCAGGCACCCAGAATAGCCGGCGGAGAGGTAAATCACAGTGGGGCTGAGGACACTCCAGTCAGTGGCTCCTACCCTGAGCCGGGATCAGCTGCTCGTCCTAGCTGGGCTGGAGGCAGGAGCGGACGGGGCTTCTTCCTCCCCTGAAAGGAGTAGCTGGAGCTGTGTCAGACCCACCCCCAGAAACCTCCCGCAGCTGCAGGAAGCTCATCATCCTCCCCTGCTTCCTGCCCTCATCACTTCTCAGCTGTGGGGGGAGGGGTCACTGTATGGGAAGCTGCTCCCAATCCACCCTACCCCCGTGCATCCGGACCTCCCATACCCAGACACCCCTGCCAAGCCTCACCCAGTACATCCAGAACCCTCCTAGCCCTCCATACCCGAACCCCACCCCACTGAACCTCAACCCCTGCACCTGGAGACCCTTGCCTACAGATCCCCTGCCTCCAGACCCCCATCCCTGCATCCAGATCACCCCCCAGAGCTCCCTGCACTCAAACCCCCACGCTGATGCCTCACCCCCTGCACCACCCTGAGCCCACACATCCAGACCCCCATGCCACTGACCCTCAACTAGCTGCACCCAGGCCCCCACCCCACCAAGCCCCAATCCTCCAGCACCGAGACCCCCTCGCTGAGACCTCTCCGCTGAACTGCAACCATCTTCACCTGGAAGCCCCTGCAGAGTCCCATTGCCCCTGCACCTGGAAACTGCCCCCCCAACAAGCCTCTGTGCATCCAGATCCCCCCTCTGAGCTGCCTGCATCCAGACTGTCCCACACAGAATCCTCTCATCCCACACCTGGATCCCCCCACACAGCCGCTCCACACTTGGATTCTGCCTGGTTGAACCTGCCTGCCCTACACCTGGTGAGCCAGGTGCAGAGGGGCAGGGCCCAGGGTGTTTCTGGGGCAAGCCCAGGCCTTTGTGCAGTGTCAGGTTCGGGTGCAGCCTCACTGCTGAGTCTGCGTCCTGGGGGAGGGGGCTACAAGGTGATCTCGCACCTTCATGTAGCCAGTGGCCTGTGCTCCCCACTGTCATGCTGGAGCCTCTGAATTTATTTAGGTTTCAGAGTAGCAGCGGTGTTAGTCTGTATCCACAAAAAGAAACGGAGTACTTGTGACACCTTAGAGACTAACAAATTTATTTGAGCATAAGCTTTTGTGAGCTACAGTTTGGCAAATAAAACATGCAGAATTTTAAAATATTGTGCGCAGAATTTTTATTTTATTGGCGCAGAATGCCCTCAGGAGTAAAATGAGGAATGTATGTGGGATATGCTCAGTAGCTCTCCATTTTCAATGGCTATAGTAAAATGGCTTTGTCAAACCTAGAGAGAGAGACCAGTCTATTTAATTGTTTCCCTTTATATTTTTAACTAATTGTGGGGCCAGAATCCAAGGTATAATAAAGACTGTTGGTAACCTTTCTGATGTTTTGGAATATCTGTGGTCTCTTTCATGAATCAAGACTACAGATGTCTTTTACCAGAACCACTTTTCAAGCCTCCAACTGGATGTCAAACAAAATCACAATGCAAAATTTTTTTTAAATAATCCAACGAGGTACAGTTTACAAGCAGGATTGATGTTCTGAAGATCTAAAAATGGTATGTCATAGCTATACTTGCCTTCCTAAAATAAGATATAAAGTTTGCTGCTAAAGCCAATTGCTGTGAAATTCAACAAAGGAGATCTGGCTACAGAAAGTGTCTTCATCCCACATGCAGCACTTTAAATGACTTCATACTGTTCTGAGCTTCTTACAAGACAGTTCTAATATGTTTAGGAGAATTTAAGTGAAACGGGGGAAAGAAAGAACTCATGAATTCAGCAAGCGTGCTGAAAGCTTTTTAATGGAATTATTCTGCAACTTTACAAGATTTCCCACACAGTCAAAATACTCTTTCATCTTCAGTACTTTTGTAATAGTTAAAAGATATATGTATACGGGTTTATAAAGACAGACAGATGTAATTAGAGAAACACATTAAAAGCATGCTCACCTTCATCACTTACTGCCTGCTGTTTAACCAGTGTCATAGGAGATCTGGCCGGGGGTTTACTTAGTGGATGACGCCAACTCTTACATGTTTTCTTTCTTTCAATTTCTGCTAACTGAAAGGGAGAGACCATATTTAGTTTAGTTGGAAACTGAACAAAACTAATGCTGATAAGCAAGAATATTCTTCTGCTAATGGCGTAAAGCAGGGGTTCTCAAAGTGGGGGTCGGGACCCCTCAGGGGGTCACAAGGTTATTACTTGTGGGTCGCGACCTGTCAGCCTCCACGCTAAACCCTACTTTTCCTCCAACATTTATAATGGTGTTAATATGTTTTTAACTGATAAGAGGGGTGGCACTCAGAGGCTTGCTATGTGAAAGGGGTCACCAGTACAAAAGTTTGAGAACCACTGGTGTAAATAATCTACTTTGTTAGATAAATTCTCACATCAGGCATGTAAAAAACCTCTCATCGATGGTTCAAAAATTTGTCTGACATTAGTTATTTTGTTAGATCTAGGAGATGGGATAATCTCTCCCTTTACTTCAGAAAAAGGTGTGGAAAACAACTTGGTATTAGGACAACAACATATTTAAAAAACATGTACAGTTTTTCTTCATAAGTTTTCACCCATTCAGTTTAGTAACTAAAAGTTAAAATGCAACATTTAAGTTTGTCTTTAAAAAAACACAAAGCAACCATTAACAAACAGTTACAATAAATAAATGCTAAATTTACTGAATAAAGATTAACACTGGCTGAAAATGTAATGTACGCTAGAATACTTCTGTATATTTCAAGTTTCAGAGTAGCAGCCGTGTTAGTCTGTATCTGCAAGAAGAAAAGGAGTACTTGTGGCACCTTAGAGACTAACAAGTTTATCTGAGCATAAGCTTTCGTGGGTTACAGCTCACTTCATCAGATGCATAGAATGGAACATATCGTCAGAGGATATATATACATACAGAAAATATGAAAAGGCGGAAGTTGGCAGACCAACTCTACCTTTTCATATTTTCTGTATGTATATATATCCTCTGACTATATGTTCCATTCTATGCTTCTGATAAAGTCACTAAAGCTTATGCTCAAATAAATTTGTTAGTCTCTAAGGTGCCACAAGTACTCCTGTTCTTTTTGTATATTTCAAAACATTTTATCACACTGACTCATATGGTATTAAATGGAAATGTGTGTGCCATTTCATTTATCTGCACAGCCATGCTATTCTTCCTGTGGTGGCTTCATCCAGTTATCAGTAATTATCATCATATGGGTACTTTTGAAAAAAGGGAAAATCAGGTCACAACAGCCTCATTTATCAAGGATCAGTACCAGAGATCACTTCTGGAGTTTGCCAGTCTAGGCAAGGAGGACAGATAAAGGAGATGACTGACAAAACAATGCACAACCTCAAGATGACTGACAAAAAAATGCACATCCTCAAGAACAAGAAAACAGCAAATCAAGGTTGTCAGCAGCTACAATACAGAGCTACACACCATTTACTAAATTAAGTGGAGGGAGGAGGATGTTGTGGCTAATGCACAGGATGGGTTTATGACATCAAAAGATGCAACTAGCTGAGCAAAAAAGTAAAGCAGACTGGCCTTCCTAAAAGCATCTCTGTAATATAACTCTGTATAACAGTAACACAGACGGAGCATGGAGGTGTATTGGAAAGTATTTGAAAAGCCACTTGGGAATGTCTGAGAGGTACCCAAACAGATACATTAAATATAACCTGTAACACAGCATGATTACAACACTGAAAAGATGCTTATAGTGCTTAATATTATTACAAAGGGAGAAGTGGTGAGAGAGAGACCATTTATGTCGGCATATGCAGCTGCCCAAAAGAAGTTGAGGCCACCGATGCCGCTCTGGTGATAAGCCCAGGATGTCCAGAAGGGCCACTGAGGAACCTGGCCTGGCCACGGTGCCGGGTAGGGTTGTTGGTCTCAGACTGTGATGACCACGGAGGAGCAGAGCGGCTTGGTGCCGGAGAATGGTGCCAACTGGGGGACCGGAGCAGTTCACCCACACGGGCCACCGGTGCCGCAGGCTGATGCGACAGGGATGGTGGTATTATGGCCAGCATCATCACCAGTTTGCTCATGGAATGTACCAGGCCCAGAAGCGGTGCTGGCGATCTGTCTCGCCTAGGGGGGGAGGATGGTGCTGTAAGCGCCAAAAGGTCCGCTGCTGCCTGGAACGCCTCCAGGGTGGAAGGAAGCTGTAAGTCTTCATGGTGGCGTGCAGGGCAGTGCTGTGGGTCTGGACTTGATTGGACCCATCTCGGGGCAGAAGTCAACGGAATCCCTACCGAATGGGAGCCGGGTGGGGGCTATTGGCCAACTGGTCTTTAGACCTGGCCAGGGAGTGCCCTCTGTTGGCCTTTTTTGTTTTGGGGGCACTGGGGCATGCGATCAGTCTGGATGTCTGGGTGTGGGAGGAGCCATGGTGGTGCTGAGGGTCTCTAGCAGAGTCCTTCCTTGGCACCAGCAACTGATAATTGGTTATCTCAATATTTTCAAAGAGAAGCTCTTTGGGGAGTGGTGATAAAGTAGCGGTGGAAACTTCCGGTAAAGGTAAGAAATCTTTTCCTTCTATGAGACAGAACAGAAGGGAATTTTGACCTGATAGTAGAAACAGGCAGCCCAAAGGGCTGGTCATCCTGCTATCAAAGAAGAGATTCTGACTTCTATAGAGATAGATGGTAATAGACGTAGATGATGGACAGTAGCTGGTAAGAGACGTATCAGGAGATGCAGATCTGAATTTACCTCTACGTCTTCTTCCACCTCTAAGAATAAGGGCCAGACTCTTTGGTCCACATGTATAAGGCCCAGGACAACATAGGAGGAAGACCCCAAAAACTTTGCACACTGTTGATCTACCTTAAACAGGTTAGGTTATGGAATTAATTCTGAATGGATACTCAGCTGAACTGAACTCTTCCCAGGGACAGATTCATCAAGACCCCAACATCCAATGATCAACTGATATGCCAGATTACACAAGAAGTTATCTGTCATTGTCTCCAGATAGGGGCAACAGAACCTGTTCTATCTTTCAAATGCTAAAAGATAATTTACTCAATATTCTCCAATGTTCCCAAGAGGACAGGAGTCACAGAGCAACATTGGATTTGAAGGCCCCCAAGTAGTTCAGAAGGAAATTCAGATTCAACACAGAAATGATAAAGTTAATGCAAAGTAATTGGCTCTCTACAGGGAGCCTAAAGTACCCTGCTGTTCTTTCCAAAAAGAGTGCGTGGTTTTCCAAGTTTCTATCACTATTAATGGGTCCAATATTGTTTCTGTAATAACACCCATGGTCTGTTCATCTGTGAGGACTGAAACCAAGATCGCTCAATTTGAATGCATGAACCACTATTGCCTGAGCTAAAGGACCCAGTCCATTAGCTCAGAGGCAATAGCAAACTCATGAACACTTTTTATGTGGTCCATCCACTAGAGAGGGATAAAAATATACTTGATGAATGTGGGGAAGCTCATCACAACTTCAAATCCCTGCATGGCCCACCAGTTGCAATGACTTGTCTGGTCAGTTCACTTCCGGGGAATGAACTCAGGATACCTAGTTCTAAAAGCACGAGGTTCTCCTGAATCTGAGCTAAACAGATCTGCTCTTTAGTTCAAGATTCAGCCATTTCTAGCTGTCCATATTAACACCATGGACAAACCAAGATCTTTACCTTTTCACCCCAATGTTACACATTTTCTACATACTGCTGAAATCCTTCAACTTCCTCTGGTACACAGATTTCCTGTCTGGCCTTTAAATTAGTATTCAGGGTACTAATCTCTCTCTTCCTCCTCTTATTCCTAAGTAAAACATTAATTTCCATAAAGCTCATGAAACTGCACTACCTTCCTTCTGTTATATCCATTTCACCGGGGGTGGGGAGGGAGCATACATTAGATGAATATAGGGCCATTAAGATTTACATCTAAGGTATTAAACCCTTCAGGAAGTCAAGTTCTGTTTTCAACCGCTATTATCCAGATGTTAACGGTGAGAAGGCCTCAAATACTTCAACTGCCATATAGATCAAAGCATGTTTTGCCAAAGCCCATGAAGCCACATGTTTCCACCAAACAATGTCATGGCTCATTCTACTAGGTCACACACAGTCTCTGGAGTGGTAAGAGTGCAAGCTCTATGAAGAGATCTGCAAGGTTGTGACCTGGTCTTTAGAACATACTTTTGCCAGCTACTATATGGTCTATCTTTAGTCATCTGCCAACACTCAACATTTGGTAGGAGGGTGTTACAATCTGTAGTGCCTCCCTAAGCATCCTCACTTGTGGTTGTGAATACAGTGTATAGTTACGCAAAGTCGAAGGCCAGAAGGGATCACAAGATCATCAAGTCTAAGCCTCTATATATCACAGGCCACCAACACCAACCAGAACCCACACACTAAACCTAACAACTGAAAAAACATGTCAGTATTACAGCCCTCAGGAGAATAAGCTATTATGTGCCACAGTCAGACAAGTTCAAATCACTTGTTTTAGCATGAGATTATTTACGGCTGTTCATATCCCCATGTCAGATTGCCAGACTTTCCAATAGCAGGAGAAAGAAAAATTTGATTGTGGTATCCTTGAGAGTTTCCTTCCTTCTATTCTTTTTATGTGGTCCATCCACTAGAGAGGGATAAAGATAACCTTCTTATAACCAGCAATCCTCCTAACACATTTTAGGGGTATTGACTCATGGTAAATGATTGGTATTTTTCCTCAGTTCTTTGAATACGTAAAAGTTTCTTTCCTCACACTTGAATATCTCATAGTAGTGGCCATTTCTGCTCTCATAGGATGCTTTTTCCCCCCGATTTTTATTTTATTTCAAAGGCTCTAACTAAGTTTCCTAGTATCGTTATAGCATGGGGAGTCCTCCACTCTGGCAGTTAGTGAAAAGGGGAGGGGCTTAGCTATACCTTCGGACAATTCAGACTTGCCTACATACTGTCAGATTACCAGATATCCAAAACAGGAAAAGAAAAAAAATCATCAAGTGAGCTGCAATTAAATTCTGTCCTAATTCAGGAAATCATCCCTATTCAGGAAAGCCCTTAACCACATGCTTCATTTTAAGCACGTGCTCAAGTCTCACTGAAGTCAATGGGACTTAACACACACAAAGTTCTGCAGGTTTTCGTTAGTAGCCTGCTGTTGTTCGACATCTGTCTGTGCCCTTGATTATGAATAAATTAAAACCACCATGCAATATGTTTCATATACAACGGGTATTTTCAAAGCATTTTTTTCTTACGGCAGGTATTTCTCCAGGTTCCAAACCACTTTCACTACTTCCACTGCTTTCTAGGTCGCTGACATCATCCTCTGTGGACACGCTATTCGTTTCCCCTTTTTCCAGGCACTCTGATTCAAAGGAAGCATATCCAGGTGACTTTTGGCATGATTCAACCCGGAAAGCCTGATTCTGAGATTTTAAAGAGTCATCTTCTTCATTTATACAAATGATAGATGTGGGTCTTGGGAGTGTAGAATCCTTAGGTGTAAAGGAAGCAATACTGGAATCTTCCTTGTCCTCATCTTCTGTTTTTATTTTCTGCATTACAGGAGTAGGGCTGAAAAGTGAGTTTGAACAGATGTTCCCTAGATATCAAAAATATGGGTTTGTTAATAAACTTCATATTGCATTATTATTATTCTATACCATTCTCACAGCAGTCTGAATTGAATATCAGTTTCATAACTCTGCTTGTCATTTAGAAATCCTGTCTAGCATTCCATCAGCAAAAGGCCAGACTAAAACGTAGAATGATAAACTATTCTTTGATAAAACATAAGTAATAGCATATTGAGTTTAGAGTGTAAACCTTTTTTTACGTCTTGTTTTTCTTTCTATTGGCATTTTCAATTTGAACAACTAGACAAAGTATTTTTCTATCACTTGAAATTATCAATATGCACTCGGCATGATTATTCTGACAGCCTACAGGCAATTTAACTACTTGAAATAACCATTGTAAAAGGTTGGCACATTGAACTTTATACTCTGAATTTACACCTATTATGCCTGTGTGAAAATCTGTCAGTAAACAAGAAATAATGACTTAAAATAAGGAAAATATATTTACAAGAAATATCAAGAATTGTCAGCAAATAGCAGCACTGACATAAAAATCACAAAAAATTACAGTAAGTAATTTTGTATTTCAGTGCTGCTGAAGATTAATTTCATGTGCAGTATACAATGAATATTAAAATCATCTATCTGGTTGCAGAATTTACCAATAAGTAGTCCCATCTGATGTCAATGCAGAAATTCCAGATATAAAGAATATTTTCTTTAATTAATTGTTGGGATGTATCAGCCACAGGTTGCAGGCACCAATTGCCAGCACCGTACACGTAACAACGTAGCCCAGCTGTCACATCCACAAGGCTCCCTCTACAAAGGTCCAATCTTCCATCTTTTAATTATGAAAAGCAGAATGGACTGAGCTCTACTTTATAAAGCTTCAGAGTAACAGCCGCGTTAGTCTGTATTCGCAAAAAGAAAAGGGTGCCACAAGTACTCCTTTTCTTTTTACAAAGCTTGTATTTCACCTTAGCACTTAAGTAGGACTTGTTTTTTCCACAGTGATGAACACTCACAACTTCTATTTAAGTCATTGGGAGTTGCAAATGATCCATACCTCTGAAAATCAGGCAAAGGGGTGGATACTGTCAAGTCCCAACTCGGCAAAATATGCACATGCGTACTTCTAAGCACATGAGTAGTCCTACTGAAGTCACATCTGGACAATTCACCTTGTCGTCTGTCTGGTGCTGGGAACTGTACAATGCCTACAGCTTCTGGTTGGTACATTTGAACAAGGATGGTATTTCCAGTAAGGGTAATATCCTTCATTCCTGAAAACTGTTTTGGTGCCAAACTGAAAACAATGGGACTCATCATGTGCTTAAAGTGAGGCATGTGCTCAAGTATTTTGCTTAACTGGGGCCTAACTCCCTTCTGGACAGGAGTGTGAGACTATGTCTTGCCCGCAGTGAAATTCAGAGTCAGCAAGAGAATGAATCTCAGAAAAGGTATCAGCATCAAAGCAGGGTAAATAAAAATATGCTGGCACAGGCGTACGTAACGTGTGCACAGGGAGCATGCCCTCTAGCAGACACTTCTAGTGTAGCTTAGGTAATAGAACTTGCACACTTAGAAGTGGGGGATTTTGTGCACAAGGAAACTAAGACTTTCCATAACACTATACACAATTCGTTTTCTGCTTGTAAATGTAAGCAGTACATCTCAAGTGTATATATTACGTACAGTATCTCTCAGTGGATAAGGTACTTCATATCATTTTCCAGACACGTTTTTCATTCGCTACAATGTGCCAATCTATGGAAGGAGTTAATTTTAAAAAAAACTGCTTTTTTGGGGGGAGGTTCCTTTCTTTTAAAAATAAATGAGTAAAAATAATTTTACCTGTTTTGCTCTCAGTTCAGTATTTTAAACTGGTCGTGCTCTTGCTCCTATCACATACAAATACCATATGATGCTTCTGCCTGCGTGATTTCCCTGCATAAAAACTTTATGAATAGGCATTTTTAGTTATGCCACTTGGAGCAACACTTTTCCCTTACCATTCACAGATTTATGGCATCATAATATCAATAGCCTAAAATTTACAAGTGAAACATAATCAGTCCTTATCTCACCTGAGACCTCAATATTATCCAATAAATGCTGATCCAGCTGCATTCTGCTAATGTTTTTCTCTTCCCCAGAAGGCACTTCTGAATTTACCAGCTTCACTTTTTCTTCTGGCTTTTCATTGACCTTGAAGCCATCTGTAGCTGCTTCAGTGGCTATGATTTCTGCACCAACGATCATAGCTGATTCTCTCTCATCCTCTGGAGTTTTAAGCTTTTTAGATCGAGATCTGGTATGCTGGAAGCTGTTATAAGAGATATTGCTGTCACAGTAGAATGTCTGTCTTGGATAAGATAAAATGTCTACCAACATAAATGTCCCTTTCACCTGCTTAAAGTGGTAAAAAACTGATAATTTCCCAACTTTTTGTGCCAAGATAGAGTTTACAATTTAAGTGATAGATTAACAATTGATTGGATTTAACCTTCTAATGTTTTATCACAATTCCTTAGAACAAGGTATTAAACTATAAACCTGAAACAACAGCAAGTCTTTCTTAATCAAGGTCCAAAACTAGTTTTTGATGAACCATTCTTCGGAACCTGAAAGTGACTAAGCTGAGCAACATAACAATAGAGAAAAAATATGCTCAGCTGCACTAAAATTAGATAATATTGTCCCAGTCCCAGAGTGCACTAGACATTTTGCCTGATCACTCTTGCACATTCATGTAGCTTTTACAAAGATAATTATTTTTGGCAACTGTATACGCATCTTTAACATCAGCTACTAGAATCTGAATTAGGGAAAATTTCTGAGGCTTGAAGAAAATGTTATTTTACTACATTTAAGTATATAGATAAAGTGCAACCTCCAGCCCATCTTATGCATATTCTGTACCACCAACAGAAGGGCAAACATGGAGCAAGAATGCTGGCAACTGCTCTCAAAGACTGAATGGGTTGTATGCCCAAGATACAGGGAGTGAGAGTCTCAAGTCCCAGATTCAAGTGCCTAGTATAGCAGGGCAGTACTGTACACATTACTTCATCACAAGTCAGGTGTTGCCAATTTCCAACCTGATGAGACTTTCATGAGAAGTGTCCTGTGTAGTGGACATCACTAATTTATATCAAAGGGTTGTATATTTTGAACTGCAGATGTAGCCAGTGAGCTAGGAATATTTTGATAACCTTTTTCACCAACCTTTTAAGGAGCCATATTTTACCTCCACTAATATTCCCTGAATTTCCTTCTCTTCCGTCTATCTAGTGATACTTCTAGAAATTGTGTTGCAATGCTGAAAATGCTGATTGGTTGGCATTGTTTTATGACTCCGGGGGATCAAAATTATCATGTTTTTCATCAATACATTACAGCAGAGATGAAACAGAACACACATTTTATCTTCATTTTCACAACATGCATTCCTGTGTGTCTGCACCACTGCCAATCTGGTAATTAAATAGCACAGGAGTATGTTCACCAGTTTAGCTAAGTGATTATATTTAGTACATGTACTCAATCTGATAAAAAATTGTTATAGTATCTCTACTTTTAACCGAAATTGGCTATCCAGATCAATAGAGTTATGTTGACAAGTAAATCATTGCTGTCCCAAGTGCAAATCTACACTATAACAATGGAGGAGTGGCATCTGAGACACTAAACACAATATAATACAATTCTATATTTGTGTGCACACAAACATTACACACACACACACCCCTCAAGTTGGTAAATGCTGGTGAGGATTCTTGTTGGTTTTGAGTTTTGGTTTGTTTTTTTTTAATAATGTGCTGAACTATTTCACAAAATTAATAAGGTATCCTAATACACATGAAAAAAAGAGATCTCACAAGTTGGGAAGCAAAAGCTCTAAACCTTACATGAGAGAGAATTCAGTATTAGAAAGCCCTTCTTATGACGGTTAAGGGAGTTAAAGAATCCCCTTTGACAGTCTTCTTTTGTAACTTCAAAAGTAATACATTGTTCTTCAGTACATTTATGTAGTTGAGGAAATAACAGGGAACAAAAGAAAGTATCAAAAGTTAGGATTGATAAATTCTTCTGATCACTAGAGAGTTCAAAAACATTTTTTGAAGTGAGACCCATCCCCTATAATAAGTTCCTCTCTTGTTCCGTTTGGAAACTTAACCTCCCTTCTCTTTCATAACTTGAAGCTGGCCCTGCGACCAGGAGCTTCATCTGCTGTCAAAGCGTACAGAAGCTGGTGCTGTGCAATAGTGTCCATCAACTTTAATAAAGCTGCTGATCTGCCATCACTCAAGAAAGGAGATCCCAGAGGTCATTCTGAACTGCTTTATTCTTGGGCCTTCTTCCACATTTGTTTCATTATCTTCAATTACAAAAATAGTATAATTAATAAATTTAACACACAAATCTCATTCTAACATACAGGCAGGATCCTCAGCTGTACTATTGCTGTGCCCAACCCAACTGATGGTGGTGAGAGGGCATTGAAAAAGGTACCTTCATGCTCCTGATGCTGACCAGCGGTAGGCTGGGCCCCTGCCACAACTTATAGCAGCGCCTCGGGGATATACCTAGGTGCAACAGCATCCAAGAGGCCTTTCGGACAGCCAGGGATCACAAAAGAGTAATCATGACTTGACTGTATTCTCCTTCCCTTAATCACAACTGCTACACAAAAGGGTGGTCAGAGGGCAGGTAACATTGTCTCTAAGGCACCCAGTCATTCCTTATATGCTGTCTACACTGTAATCAGAGGTATGACTGCACTTCATGTAGGCATACATGCACTAGCTTTAATCTAGCCAGCAGACCAAAAATAGCAGCGAAGATGTGGAAGCACAGACACCAGCACAGACTAGCAACTTGAGTGTGTACTCAGGGTTCTGGGGTGGGCTGGTACAGCCAGCGTTGAAACACATGCCACTGCATCTTCACTGTTGTTTTTAGCCATGGTTGCTAGATTAAAGCTAATGCAGATATGCCTACTCAAGTTTCAATCACACCTCTGATTGTAGACCTATCCTAAAAGAAATCCCCACATAGCTATTTATGTCGGGTGTAGGGGGCAGAAGAAAGGAGACCAAGGATCAGATCAATAATTTTCTAAAAGAATGCCGTGCAGAAAAATTATTAGCAAGGAAGAAGAGAAACTCGCAATTTATTTTTAGTTTAGGTTTCCGCCTCCCCACTCTGTTTAGTTTTGTTCATTATTATTTCATGTGAATTTAGCACTGATGGACATGATGAACTATCAGCACTGACCAGAGTCAAGCACAGAGCAGGACAAGGACTTTGCAAGCTCTATACACAAAGCTCCAGCAATGCAGCCGATTCTTGACATTTAGCACATTTGCCTAGACCCCAAGCTCGTTGGTCTTCCTATGGTTAGGTGTGTGTGTGTGCTCGCCACATGCACGGGTGCCGGAAGTTTTTCCCTCAGCAGTATCCGTAGGGATCAGCTCTGGAGCCTCCTGTAGTGGCGCACACATGATGCAGTATATAGGGCGCTGCCGGTTCCCCCCACCCTCAGTTCCTTCTTGCCAGAAACGCCGACAGTGGGGAAGGAGGGCGGGTTGTGGAATGGACATGAGAAACACATCTCGAAGAACACCAGTCATGGAAAAGGTAACTATCTTTTCTTCTTTGAGTGCTTGCTCATGTCCATACAACTTAGGTGACTCCCAAGCAGTACCCCTCAGAGGTGGGTAGGAGTTCACGGATGTGCAGATTGCAACACTGCTCTGCTGAACCCAGTGTTGTTCCTGGCCTGCTGAGTGATAGCGTAGTGGGCCATGAACATGTGCACCAAGGAACACGTTGCAACTCCACAGATGTCCTGGATCAGGTGGTGTGCCAGGAAGGCCACAGAAGTTGCCTGTGCTCTGGTCGAAAGGGCTCTGACGATTGGCGGCAGAGGGACTCCCGCCAACTCATAGCAGGTCAAAATCCCAGAGGTGATCCAGTTAGAAATCCTCTGTGTGGACACCAGGAGGCCCTTCATCCTATCAGCTGTAAAGATGAAAAGCTGAGTCGACTTACAGAAAGGCTTTGTTCGATCTAGGTAGAAAGCCAGGGCCCTTCTTACGTCCAAAGCATGAAGGCACCTCTCTTCACTAGTCTCATGGGGCTTAGGGCAGAAGACCGGAAGAAAGATGTCCTGGCTCGTGTGGAAAATAGACACCACCTTGGGAAGGAAGGCCAGGTGGGGCTGGAGCTGGACCTTGTCCTTACAGAAGGCCATGTATGGCGGTTCTGAGGTCAGGGCTCGCAGCTCAGACACTCACCTTGTTGACATCACCGCCACCAAGAAAGCCTACCTTCCACTATAAGTGAGACAGGGAGCACGAGGTCACAGGCTCAAAGGATGGGCCCGTGATCCTGGGCAGAACCAAGTTGAGATCCCACTGAGGGACTGGGGCCAAACTTGAGGAAAAAGTCTCTTGAGACCTCTGAGGAACCTGACCGTCATGTCATGGGAGAACACCGTCTGCCCCTGGATGGGCGGATGAAAGGCAGAAATGGCCACCAGCTGCACCCTAATAAAGGAGTGTGCCAGGCCCTGGTTCCTCAAATGAAGCAGGTAGTCTAAGATCAACTGCACTGAAGAATGCGAAGGGGAGATGCCCCGTTCGGCCACCCAGCAGGAGAACCTCAACCACTTTGCCAGGTAAGTCTGTCTAGTTGAGGGCTTTCTACACTCAAGGAGGACCTTCTGGACCCCTTCCGAACAGGCCTGTTCCTCAGGGTTCAGCCACACAACATCCACACCGTGAGGTGGAGGGACAAGAGGTTGTGGTGCAAGAGTCGACCGTGATCTTGTGACAGCAGGTCCAGTCGGTTTGGCAGGGGCCACGTAGGAATCGTTGAGAGGCTCGATAGCATCCCAAACCAGTGTTGGTGAGGCCACGCCGGGGTGATCATGATAACCTATGCCTTGTCCCTCTTGATTTTCGCTAGGACTTTGCTGATGAGAGGAATTGGAGGGAATGCATACATCAGGCTTCCTGCCCATGGTAGGAGGAAGACGATGGAGAGGAAGCCCTTGCCCAGACCCCATCTGGAGCAAAACCTGTGGCACCTCCTGTTCTGCCTGATACAAACAAATCCACTTGGGGAGTTCCCCACCTCTGGAAGATCATGCTGAATAGCACCCACTTGTGGTGAGAGGAGAAGTCTCTGCTTAGGTGATCTGCTAGCATGTTCTTGGCGAAGGTGAATTCTAGGTGGATTCTGTGGTCAATGCAGAAGTCCCAAAGACTGAGTGCCTCTTGGCAGAGGGCCAAGGATCGCACTCCCGCTTGTCTGTTGATGTAGAACATCGAGGTTGTGTTGTCTGTCAGGAGTCTGACCACTTTGCCCAACAGGTGAGGTAGTAAGACTGCGCACCGCCCTGAGCTCTTTGACATTTATGTGTAGCATTGTTTCCTCTGGGGAAATGTACCTGGGGTCTGGAGGGTACCAAGGTGCACCTCCCATCCGAGGTCCAAGGCATCCAAAACCAACTCGACTGAGTGAGGAGGGCTGACGAAGGGAACTCCTTCCAGGACTTTCTCGGGGTCAGTCCACCATCGCAGCGAGGTAAGTATTGTTGCAGGAATGGTAACGACCTTCTCCAGGTGGTTCCTGGACTGGGAGTAGACCGTCGCCAGCCGTTGCTGCAGGGGTTGCATCTGGAGCCTGGCGGGGCACACCAGATATGTACACGCTGCCATGTGACCTAGTAGGTGCAGGGAAACCCTGGCTGTGGTCAGGGGAAAATGCGGAGACCTCCGCGATGAGATCCGTCAGTGCCCTGAATCTCTCCAGTGGCAGGAACGCCCTGGTGCAGGTCAAGTCGAGCACCGCTCCGATGAACTCTATCCTCTGTAGTGGAACTAACGTGGATTTTTTGTCATTTACCAACTGAGGCGATGACAGGTGGCTAACAGCACCGTGACATGCCTTTGGACCTGGGACCTGGAGCTGCCCTTGACTAGCCAGTCGTCGAGGTATGGGTAAATCTGGAAACCCTTACGTCTGAGGTAAGCAACCACCACCGACACGCATTTGGTAAATACCCATGGTGCTGTCGCTAGGCCAAATGGGAGGACCAGAAACTGATAGTGGTTGGGACCTACAATAAACCGGAGGAAGCGTCTGTGTCCCTCGAAGATGGCAATGTGAAAGTACGCATCTTTCAGATCGAGGGCAGCATACCACTCTCCCAGATCCAGGGAGGGGACAATGGAGGCCGAGGAGACCATGCGGAACTTCAACTTCGCTAGGAAGTGGTTCAAGTCTCGTCGGTCCAGGACAGGTTGCAGACCATCCTTGGCCTTTGGGATTAAAAAATAGCGGGAATAGAACCCCTTGTTCCTGTACTCTGGAGGAACGACCTCAACTGCACCTAACTGCAGTAACCCCTCTACCTCCTGCACGAGGAGACTCTCATGAGAAGGGTCCCTGAAGAGGGAAGGGGAGAGGGAGTGGGAAGGAGGGGTAGAAAGTAACTGAAGGGTATAACCCCGCACCACTGTACTGAGGATCCATTGGTCCCATGTTATAGATGCCCACACAGGGAGGAAAGGAGGAAAGGCAGTTGGCAAAAATAGGGGAGGGAGGATCCTGGAAACAGTCTGATAGGTCGCCCTCAAGCATACCCTCAAAATGAGTACTTGCTCACCTTCTTATTGCGGGTTGAGCTCGACTGAGAGGCCTGTGAAGGCTACTGGCTAGGACGCCTCTTGTAGGCTCTGGATTTCTTATGGGAAGGCTCCTGGCGAGGGCGTCTCCCCTGGCCCTGAGCCTGCTGCGGCTTAAACTGCTTGTGGGCATGGCCAGGAACATACAGGCCCAGCATTTTAAGGGTTGTGTGGGAGTCCTTGAGGCCATGGAGCTTATTGTCCGTCTGTTCCGCAGACAGGGCTTCCCCATCAAAGGGAAGGTCTTGCATCGACTGCTGAGCCTCCGTGGACAAGCCAGAGAGGAGCAGCCAGGATGCCCGGTGCATGGCAACGGCTGAGGCCATGGTTTGGGCAGCTGTGTCTGTCACATCCACCTCCGCCTGGAATGTCACCCTGGCCGCAGTCATGCCCTCCTCCACAGTAGCCCAGAACTCCTTCCTAGAAGACTCAGGAAGAGAGCCTTTGAACTTGGCCATGGCTTGCCACATGTTAAAATCATAGCGTCCCAGGAGGGCTTGATGATTGGCCACCCTTAACTGGAGACTAGAGGACGAATAAACCTTACACCCAAACAAATCTAGTCTCTTTGTTCTTAGGGGTAGCCCTGGGTTGACCTTGTTGCTCCCTATGGTTAACCACTTCCACCACTAGGGAGTTGGGAGCATGGTGGGTGTACAGGTACTCGTGGCCTTTGGATGGCACAAAGTACTTGCACTCAGCTCTCTTGGAGATGGGTGGCAGGGAGGAGGGAGTTTGCCAGAGGGCATTAGTGATCTTAGAGACCCTATCATGAAGGGGCAGAGCCACCCTGACCGGTGCCATGGAGCAGAGGACATCGAAGAGAGAGTCTGAGGGCTCCTCTAGCTGCTTCACCTGAAGAACCAGGTTGGCAGTGACCCTCTTACATAGTTCCTGGTGCACTTTAGTGTCATCCGGAGGAACCAGGAGAGGAGGCCCCATTATAGCCTCGTCTGGCGACAATAAGGAAGATGCCGGTGCGGTAGGGTCCTCCACAACCATTGGTGGCCCAATGGCTTGTTCTTCTGCTCCCTCTTGGACCTGCAGGGTGCTTGCGCCCAAGGCTTCGTGCACTAGAGGAGGGCGGGAGAGAGAGGTAGCTGGTCTCTCCAAGGCTCTGGACACCAAGCGGGCAGCCTGGGAGAGCTGGGCCCCCCCCACGGGTTCCATGGGTACCACGGCGCTGGCCACTGTGCTTGAGACCACGGGGCCGGTTTTGGGGCCAACAATGTAGCCAGTACTGGAGCTTGTCCTACTGTCAGGGAACCTCGCCCTGAACCAGGGATGGATTCTGAGTGGTCACTCCCAGGTGACCAGGATGGAGAGGAACTGGGATGGCTCTGTCCCAACTGGTGCCGGTCACTCCACCTGGAGTCTGATCTGGAGCTGGATCTTAGGGACCGGTGACGCTTGACAGATGGTTTGGAGCCAGCGATGGCTTGGAGCCAGCAATCTATGTCTTGCACTTGACGAGCGGTACCGGGATGATGAGCGGGATCTGAAGTCGGAACGAGCCCGCACTGGGAAGCACTCGCACACAGCGATGCCCTCCTAAGGGATCGGCGACGGTCTGAGGAATGGTAAGATCAGTCACTCAACAGGTCCCTGGGGCGGTACTGTGGTCTCGGAGATATTGGGTGCTGGGAAAGGTACTCCTCCCGGGGGGTATGTTCCTCCAAAGGTCTGCACCCGGTGGCCAGCAAGCTGCGCCTTGAGTCTCTCTGCCCATGTCCAAGGTCCGGGGACTGAATGGGGCTGCGCTGCATCTGCCTTTCGTGGTCAGATGCGTGGCGGCTAAGGGAAGGTGAGTGCTGGCAGGATGTCCCCCACAATGGGGAATGGTGCTGCTGAGGTGGGGACCGAAGCAGTCCAAATGTGGGTTTACCCCATGACCAGGGAACCACAGGAGCCGGTGTGGGCAGCACCAGAGAGACATGATCTCCTGCGCTGCCTGCAGGGCCTCTGGCGTGGATGGCACCCGGAACTGATGGAGGCCTCTGCTGCTATCCAGGGTAGCTGGTGGGGAGTGGGCTGGGCTACATCGCTCCACTGGAGCTTGGGCCTGAGATCCTGATGTGGGTGAAGAGTTGCCCGGCCTGGGACCTTGCTCACATCCAGTCTTATCCTTTCCCTTGTGGGAGGTTGGAGACCGGCCTCACCCCACCTTCTTGGCTGGAGCTACGGATGGGGACAGGTGCTGGCCAGGGGATGGCCCAGTGGGGTACTGCATACCAAGGTCATGGTGCTCAGTGCCGAGTTGGAGCGTTGCTCCGGTGCCAGGGTGAGGGCCGACTCCATAAGCAGCGCTCTTAAACGAATATCACGCTCCTTCTTAGTCCTTGACTTGAAGGACTTGCAAATTTTGCACTTCTCACTAATGTAGCCTTCACCCAAGCAACACAGACAGCTGCTGTGTGGATCACTAACGGGCATGGGCCTCTTGCAGCAATCACAGGGCTTAAAGCCTAGGGACATGCCCCGTCCCAAGGCAAAGTCCCGTTTGGGACCTACAAAGTCTCTAACTATAGCTAAGGGATTTATAAACACTAATAGAAAACTATATACAACCTAATACAGGAGATAACTAGTTTGTACAAATGAGCAGCAACAGCACTAACTGAAGCAGCAACAGTTCCAGCCATCACTGGCAGCAAGAAGGAACTGAGGGTGGGGGGAACCGGCAGCGCCCTATATACCGTGGCATGTGCGCACCACTCCAGGGGGCACCGGAGCTGGTCTCCTACGGATACTGCTGAGGGAAAAATTTCTGGCATTAGTGCATGTGGTGAGCACACACACCTAAGTTGAATGGACATAAGCAAGCACTCGAAGAAGAAGAATTAGACCAAAGTCCCCAAACTAAGGATCCAATTCAGCAAACAGATTAAACATGTGGTTAGGTGCTTTGATGAATAAGGATGCACTAAAGCATGTAGTAATTTGAGGAATCAGGGCCTAATTTACTTTTTGTTAAGGGAAGAATATCAAACTTAACTTTGAATTGCTGGGATTTTGTATGGTTGATTTTTAAAACGACTTTCATAGAAGACTATAGGTTGGAAAACCAGCTTGGATAAGCTAACAACACATTCACACACTCCTGAATATCCCATAAATCAAACTACAATAAAGGTTTGAAAATGTTCCACTACGTCTTCTCTCACACACAGATACACACATGAAAAGTCTGCTTGGAGTATGTATGCATCCCTCAGCCCTTTGAGTAGGGACCAAGGAAGGTCAGGGGCAACTCTTCACTTCGTAGACATTAAGTGGCATATTTATTGGGAGTCTCAGGAAATAGACTAACGGTTGAGTCAACATGGAAAATGAACATCTCACCCCTAGATGTGAACCTTTACTTCAGGGGTGAGGCACATTTGTGGAACAATATGGGGAAACTCATGTGGAGAGTAACTCCACCCTCCACGAGAACTGAAGCCCCTACCCCCATGAACCCTGATTCATTAAGGGGAAAGCAGAGAGAGGGGTACTGGCCTCAGAACCCTGACTGGATAGAGGACTGGAAAGAAATCTCATAACTGGCTTCCTCCTGCCATCCCACCTGTCACTGGAGAAGAGGAATGCCACTCCAGAATCTGGGGGTAGAGAAGAGGCCCAGGGACCAGGTTACAGCCAGGCTGAAGGAGCAGCCTAGACCCAGCAAAGAAGCCTTGACTAGCATGGTGACTGCGGACATGGACACCAGGCAAGGCAGCAGAGACTGGGATTCATCACTCCAAGCTTGCACTGTGCCCAACCACCAGCAACCACTACAAGGGCCAGAAAGGAACCTGGGGACTAAGACACTGGTGGCCGTTTGGACCCTGGACTGAGTAAGGTGGTATTAGTTTGAACATTTAAGCCTTGGGTGGGGGCTACACAACAAACTGGGGTGCCCCCACCACACAATGCCGTTGCCAGTGTTTTACTCATCCAGTGGATAAGCAGAGAATGTTGGTCTCCTGTGCTATCACATCACCTTTTAAGAGAAGTAAATTCATTTAAAAAGTAAAGAAGGAAATTCACAGTTTAGTGTTCACTTGCCAATATGTAGTCACAATGGGGCATCGTCCTTAATTATTTAATGTTTGCAAAAATGATTTGAAGATTAAAAGTGCTATTAAAGGACTAAGTATTATCCTTAACTTGATCCAATTGTGCCCTGCTGTGACAAGACACAAGCAAAGCTCATCTCATAATTTTAGCAGTTAAAACTCAAAGCAATAATGAATAGGAAAATCAGTTGGAATTCTGTTAAGTGCAAACAGAAGAGAAATGAATGAAATGCATCCGATGAAGTGAGCTGTAGCTCACGAAAGCTCATGCTCAAATAAATTGGTTAGTCTCTAAGGTGCCACAAGTACTCCCTTTCTTTTTGAGAAGAGAAATGCTGCATGTAAAGAAAACTTTCCTCCAAAATACACTATCTGCATGATGACACTGGATCCAGCTGTAAAAATATCAAAAGTCAAAACTTTGATAGCGTCAATGATAACTCAAAAAGTTAACTTTTCAGGTATGTCAGTAAAGTCTGCATTGACAATTGGGTTAAGGTTTTCATCATGCCAAATTCCAACCTGTTAATCCATGTTAGGATATAGATATTTAGACCTGTTTGCAAAGGCCTATACTTTAAAAACAGGCCTAAATATCTATATCCTAACACTAATTTATTACCCCGGCTTGCCAGAACCCGCAACTATCATTACGAGAGTCCAGCTGCGTGGACTGTTGGGGAGGGGAACTTACAGGCTGCCGCTCACCTATACAATCCATAGCAGATATAGCAGGTATTGGCAGTGGTATTGTGAGAGTCTGCCAAATAGCTATCTCTCTATAGAGCTCCTAGGCTACAAGCTAGTGAACATTAAGTCTATTGCTAGAGGTTGTGCACAGCTGCTACAGTTCTGCACCTGTTTTATACCCCTCTTTTCTAACTAATGAATAGCATTTAGCCCACTCCCTACAGATGTTTTCCTGATCTCCTAGCTGGAAATGTTGTTACACACAGTGTAAGTGCCAGTGAACACACCGTCACCAAAGGAATAGATTTAAATATTGCATTAGAAGCAATGGCCACCTCTCCATGTGCATAAACTTCAGCTATGCATTTTCCTTTCATGTTGCAAAATGAATGTATTTTTCATTTAAACAATCACTATGAATTATGACTTTCGTGGCCTCAAGCTCATGGTTAAATTATAAGAAGAGCTAAATTAGCTGTGACTAGAATAAATCAACAACTCTAATGGAATGTCAGAGAAAAGGGCATTGAAAAAAATGGAAACATACAACATATTTAACTTTAATTAAATGGAAGGTGAACAACTCCAATTACCATTTGGGAGGTTTCTTTGTTTTCCTTCTTCTCTGCAACCAGGCCTTTACCTCAGGTGTTGTTTCAGGCGTGGGTTTCAGGTGATCAATGGTATATAAATCCTTTCCTTGTTTCCACAGTTGATATCTGTCTGGTTGAAACTTCCTTACAAAGATATCCATGGATATTGTTACCATGTCGTTCCTGCAGGTGCACTGGGGGAGAAATCAGAAATATATACTGCATGTGACAAACTAAATGATTTGCCGTAGTTTGTAGTAGAAAAAGCCTTGAATATGAAACTCTTTTTTTGGGAGGAATGGTCATACAGAAAATATTACCTGGGCAACTACAGCCATACCTGGATTCATCACAGTTCTGTGAGGACAGTCCATTTAGCATACATATAGTATGGAAATTTCATTGGTTGATGAACTCCTACTACTAACAGACAAAAAGCAAGCATCTATGCTGTTTCTTTTAGGTCCATTATCTGCATTTGTTATTATTAAGCACGAGGGTACTGTTGAACCCAACAGATAGACTGGATTACCCTTGAATGGCTCCATTATTTTCTCTGGTTTCAGAGTAGCATCCGATGAAGTGAGCTGTAGCCCATGAAAGCTTATGCTCAAATAAATTTGTTAGTCTCTAAGGCGCCACAAGTACTCCTTTCCTTTTTTGCATTATTTTCTCTCTCTCCGACGGAACTCAATGAGTAGTTTTGAGTGGTTGCTCATCTGCCCCAAGGGTTTTTAGTGGGGGGAGGGGATTACAGCATTCTGTTCTATCACCACTCCTTTTCAACACGAATGTCAGACCCTTAGGGAAGGCAGAAAAAGACCATATCACTTTTTTCTTGCTCCAAAATCTACCTATTCTCCCAAGCTTTTACACAATTGGAAAGGATTGAGTGAGACATGTGAGGATGCTTGTTCTGAAAAGAGTGGAGAGCAGTTTTTAGATTCTTAGAGTATGTCTACACAACAGAAGTTATGCACAGGCTAGCCTACCTGAGCTAGTTTGAATCCAGCTAGCATGGGCAACAATAGGAGTGAAGACAGCAGAGCATGGGCTTCAGCCCAGGTAGTAAAAGCCCAGGATGGACGCTATGTTCTCAGCTCACTAAGCCCACACTAAAGCTCATGCTGTGCTGTCTTCACTGCTACTGTTACCTGCACTATCCAAATTCAAATTAGTTCAGCTAGACTAGCCCATGTACAGCTTTTGCTGTGTAGACATACCCTTAAATTTTAAGGCCAGAAGGGAGTGTTATCGTCATCTAGTCTGACCTCCTGAGTAACAAAGGCCAAGGCATTTTACTTCATAATTCTACCAAACCAATGACTTTAGTTTGGTCATTGGTCCAAATTGTTTAATGTATTGCTATTCTTGATAAAGTCTCTATGTGCCCACAGAGATCTGAACTGAACTTATATTTTAAAAACACTGAAATAAATAGTAATGAATTTGCAAGTAAGATTCTCTCACTTAAAATAACAGATACTAAAATATTATCTTCAAATCAAATTTACTGTACCTGAAACTCAAAAAAATCTTTATATTAGGAGACCATATGTGAATCAACAACCCTGCAGCACATAAACCATTCATGCTAAGAACACGTTTTTTTAGCTAAAAAATTGATTCTCCAAAATTGAAAAACCATGAAATGTCTTAATGTTGTATCTAATAAAATGTCTCAATGGATAAGTGAAACTAAGCCATATAGCTAATGCAACCTTTCAGGTGAATGAAAGAATGAAAACAAATTAACACTGTATGGCCTGACCTTCTAGTCCTCTATGATTTGTTTTATCATGCCTTTTTAACTGAACAGGATGTCTAACCACAGATGGAATTAAATTTGCTTGTAACTGACTGCTAAATAGGCACACAGCCTTTGTGTACTGCAGGTATATTTTCTCTCTCCTCCATCCACCAGCCACTTCTACCCCATCCTTCTTTTCCTTGAAAATAATAAAATCTATACTGGAAAAGGGGATTAGAAATGTCATAAAACGCCCTGCTTTCCTTTCAATACTTTAAAAACACACATCCAGCGTAACATAAAAAAGCTGAACAGGAAACTACTTCAGGCAGCAGCCAGAACTGCATTGAAATCAGACATGTATACAGTCGTGGCAAATTGCTGCAAACATGAAAAAGCAACTTAAAAACTGGTTTTGTAGAAATTAACCTCCCATGAAGAAAATGTTTTTGCCAATACTTTTTGTTTGAGGTACGTCAACCAAAGCCTAACCCAAAGGAAAATTCTCTTACTGACCAAATCCCAGATCTAGAGTGTGGAAATTATGTGATATTTCAACACTTGAAGTTGTTATGACTCAGGGATGTTATCTTTTAATGCAATTCCTTGGCTCTTTTGATGACTGCTAGCGTGATAAATGTCATACTAGTTTTTGTCTCAAGTAAACAACTCCAGGAAAGATTTCTGAATTTACATTTTGCTCCGCTACATTTTCCAATGAAATTTTTAACACAGTTTGAATCAGAAGAAAGAGTGTGACTAGAATCATGGCAGCTCACAATGCAAGAATTCAGCACTGCTCTCAAAAGAGTAGAAGAGAAGACATGTCATACCCCACACTTTCATGATACTAGTTTTCATTGCTAGTACCGCAGCATTATTCTACACATAACATTGATATATATGAATACTAAGATCTTATATAGTGCTTTTCAGCAGCAGATCTCAAAGCCCTTTACAAAAGAGATGGAGAAATTGAGAGGTAAAGTGTCTTGCACAAGGTAACACAGAAGGCCAGAGGCAGAGCTGGGATTAGAAGCCAAGACTCCTGAGTCCCAGTGCAGTGCACAATCTACTAGGCAACACAGTATCTCATTTCCCTCATACACTGGGATGCAGTCATTGCAGCTGCTTCTGTCTGATACTTTGGCTGGAGGGGCATGATTACCAGTTTCATATATATAGATAGGGAAGGACAGGTTATATTAAATGCATTATTTTAGGGAAACTTCTTTTAAGCATATATATTTTTCAATCAGTCGTTCTCAGTTTTAGTTAAATTATTTTCTGAAACCTCCCAAAAATGAACAATCCTTACACATTTAAAAGTACAATTTCTTTAATAGCTATTTTTAAAGTCTGCAGTTTAACTGAATTCCCTACTTCTGTATAGAAGGTGCTGCTGTACAACACCCAAATACCTACCCCGTGATGTTATTCATAATTCTCCCCATTTAGTGGAGCTAATATACAGAGGAGAAAATCATACAGAGTATTAAAGGAGGAGGTCCCGAGGTCACAATCACATCAAAAGTGCTAGAGTGACAGCACTTCATGATGTTTGATGCCTAGAAATAAAATTATCTGATGTGATTTTTCTTTTTCCAGGGAGAGCACTGTATTATTTTTGTACTAAGCTCTTATTCTACTGTGGCCAGCTTACCTCATTCAGAGAGTCACGGATCAATAACACTGAGTAGTTACAAAAAAGCACTGATAGTCCCTCTGGATATTGGATAGGTGCAGAAGACTGTCCACTGGAATAGCCTTCATCATTAAGAGCTAAATGCATTACATAAGGACAAGTGACACTGAATTAATCCCCTAGTTTACACACAAAATCCCTTTGAATGCAAGCTACACTGCTACGCAGAGATGACAAATGGTTGCTTAAGGAACAGTTTTAAAAGATTACTGTCTTTGCTGTTAGGCATCAAGTCTTCAAGCAATTTGGAAAAGGGCCAATATTTAAATCAGCATTGATTTATTGAAAGAAAAAATCCAACAAGAAAAAATATCCAATGATAGGATGATAATGTTCTAAAAGAAAAGTTTTATAATAAATTATGCCTAAATGAGGTACAAAAATCTCCCTTTTAATAATCTTTGAATATTTGATGCTGTTTTATACTACTACTGAAGCACATTACATTTGTGTAAAAGTAAAAAAGTTTATCACTATCTAAAATGAGAAAACAGCAGAATTTTAATAATATTTGCAGGATTATCAATATGCTAATTAAAGCCTTCATCATTTGCTGGGAAATCCTGAAGACTTACGGTTCTAGACACTGGAGGCTAGAAACATTTGAAAGCATCATATTAGACACTGAAAGCAGATATACGCTGCAAAACATTTCTATTTATTTTCCCCAAAATGTGCCAAGAAAGAAATACATTGCTTTGATAAATAATCTGGAAGGTTTGGGGTTTTTAAAGTGTTCTGTCCTCATTTCCCATCTGACTTACTTATAGTTGACAGTTACATGGCTTCCTGCTTCCAAGACAGAAGAGTGAGTGAGAACATCTCTTTCTGAAGCTAACTTGAATGTCATTCTCTTGAAGAGCTCCATTGGGAAGACACCATAGGACATGCAACTCCCCAACAAAATACTCAGGGTGTCATGTTCACTGTTCACAAGAAACTTAGAAAAAATTCATCATATTTTTAAAGGTAAAAAATATTTTCATGTGGAATAAAAATTAAAAATTACTTTTTTTTATAAACTGACAAAAAATAGAAAGTCGTCTGATGTTACCATCTGATGGGTATTCTTTGGCCTAAGTGAAATGAGCTGTGTTCAGCCCATGCCCTAGCAGACAAGTGTCCATACTACAAAAAACTACCACCCTTCCCCATCCCCCAAATTGGCATCCTTGTTAGGTACTTCGGCAGAGAATCACGAACTGAATAAGCATAGGGACTCCTGGTCAGGATTGAAACATATTGATAGAAACGGGAGAGAATTTTATTTACTGCTGCCTGTGCAACACACCCAACTCTGAGGATAAGCTGTTACATCAATGGCAATTTACGCCCAATAAAATTAAAAGAATAGTTCATGTTGGAGGTGGTAAATGTTGTAGCAGGAGTAGTGAAAGGAATTCCTTATCCATATATAGTATAATTGGCTTCTTATATGGGATTACAAGCAAAGATCATCATGGTGATCAAAATGATTATAGGAATAGACCTCCTTCATGATCCTTTGGTATTATTATTATTGGGTTTATTATTAGTTCTACTAGTATAAAGAAAACAGCTTGAAGGAAACATTTATTAGTGTTTGATAGCAGTGAGTTGAAAGAAAATGGTTTCATCCACTTTATTAAATTGGTATAACAGACTGTGAAATGTATTTGTAATAGAGAAAACTGCCTACTTGAGAAATCTTTTTTTTTTAAATTGCAAAGAATGCCATTTCTGAATAACTTAAACAAAATGAATATTGGCAAAGACTAAATATTTTGACTGGTTTTGCCTGTCTAAGCCATACGTTCCTCTCCTTTTAGGCTCTGATTCAAAAAGGTAATTAAGCATGTGCCAAACTGTAAGCATATGTATAGCTCCATTTAAGACAATGGGATTATTCATGTGCTTACAGTTAGACATGTGTTTACATGCCTTCCTTAATCGAGGCCTTATACCCAATGTCAGCAAATCACTTAAGGATGTGCATTATTTTAAGAATGTGAATAGTCCCATTGATCTGGACATGCACATCTGAAAGACAGATACAGCAGTGGATTTAAATGGCAGACCAAAACTTTATTAATTTAATAATGGGGCAGGCACTATACACCTCCTCTTACATACCTAGCATTTAACTGGGTCCACTATGGGGTTACTCAGCTCCCAATATATCACCATTAACTCAAGGTATACCTTCTTCAGCCTGCTCCTAAGACTAGACTCAGTCTGAATTCTCTTGCCCTACCCACCACCAGGAGGGTAGAGGGTACCAAGAGGGACCTCATTCTGAAAAGACTTCAGGTCTCCCCTTCTCCTTACAGGCACAAAGTCCATCAGTAAAATCTGGATCTCATTTCCACCTGGGAGATGGCCCTTTTTAGCTTTTATCTACACTGGATACCAGCCACTGGGAGAACCAGCAATTAGCTTAATTGTGCGCACATACACACACAGACACCCTCCAAAGTGCCTAGTATTTATTTCCTGCCAAATGCAATCCCTAAGATCCCATAGGCAATGTCAGTCCCTGTATCTGAGAAGTGCACAAGGTGGCTGTAGTTTGCCTTTCAGTGAGCACAGAAGAGACATGAGCTATTTCCACAACATGTCACCTCTGCCATATCACTGAAGGTAAAGAACCTCAACCCTGAAGCTCAGTTGTGATCTCCCTGCTGACCTGGCTGCCTGCTTGTAGGCCCAATGCTGTACAAGAGCCACAGATCCAGACAGCAACCATTTTCTGATGTCCCCTGCAATCACAGATAGGGTTAGTTCTCACTCTTTTGCCTGCTCCAGTAACCCATCAGCAGGGTAAACATAGGTCCTGTCAGAGTGCCTGGATCCTTGAGAAGTAAAAAAAAAAAAAAAAACCCTCCAATGCTGTTGGTGTTGCTGCCTCAAACCTGAAAGAATGTGTGGAAAAATCTGCCAGATTGAGACCCAAGTAAGCTAATGCATTCCTCATTACCACAGCAAACTGGTAGCTGGTCAAGTAGTTACCATCCCTGTGTACAACTAGGTGGGCCTGGCTTCCACATACATGTGGTTCCAACAAAAACTGTTTGCGGCTTTTACCAGACATACCCATTCAGCTGAGCATTTCCTTAGCTCTACCATGGCCTCTTTTCTAGTCTGATCAGTTTCTGAATACCTTAATTTCAAGTCGATTGCTCCTTGTTAAAACTGTACATCCGCCACTCTAATACATGCCAGGAGCTGGCCCCTGCCACCTGTACACTATTTCACTAAGCCTGAAAGCATCAACAAGGACTTGACAAATGCATCTTTAAATAGAAATGCCTCCGTCCCACAACTGCACTCCCTAGGTAAAGCCTTCGATAACCCAGCAAATTTCACAGAGGGACGGTATACTGGTTATCTTCTTTGCAACCCTCATTTCATGACCATACCTCCAAAAGCTTCTGTAGTAAGAGCCCTCTACATAAGCCAGTAAATCCTGCCACTATGCAACAAACCAGGCCAACCAGGAAACCCAGTATTGCAGAGGAAGCTAGTCCACGATGCATCACAGACACTCCGTATCTCACCAACTGAGGCTCAGTGATGGCACAAACAACAAAAGAGACCTAACTTAACTCTAAATTATATAAACCTAACAATTGCAGCTTTATAAACCATGATTGCCCTTGGGACTCTGGGGTTTTCATCCATTCTGAATCATGGCTCCACAAACCATCACCTGCAGGGCTTGGCTGTCAGACAGTGTTAGCTCCCGGAATCTGCTGTCCTGAAATTGAGCCAGAGCATCAATGAGGCCATTATCTACATTATGCAAAGAAAAGTTTGATAAACAAAAAAAGCAGTGTAATATAACTGCTCATACCAGCCACATTCCCCATACTGACTATTGGTTAAGGATGTGAACCCATACCTGGTTGTCACACCAAAAACAAACCTGTTTATTTCCAAATTCCTCACCCCAAATAGTGACAGTCACCAATATTGGACCCCCCCCCCCATGCACCCATGACATTATGGGTTGTAGTAAATTGGTCAATGCTAAGAGGACTTGCCCCTGCCCTCAAGTAGAGTTGATTAAATTCCTCTACATCCCCAACACACATATGAATGTTCAGCGTGATCACTGCTTTTCAGTAAACCAAAACTGATCATGAACTGTGGCTGCAAGGGTCTAGCTGCATTTGAATGGGCTCCTTAATGACTACCACCACCTGCTCTCAAATTCTGCCCATCTCATAGTCTGAGTCACTTAAAGAACTGGCAGTTACCAAGATGGACCAGTGCACGGCTTTCACTTCAGAATCACCTTTCTCACTCCTGATCTCATCCCTGAAGACAGTCACTTGACACCCCCAGCTTTGGTGTGCCTTCTCCAGGGAACTGTTCCTGGCCCAGGCAGATTCTTTTCTCTGTAGGCTATGTATTGCAGCCCATTAGTGAAGTCCACAACCTTTATGGCCACCGTCTGAAAAGGGGGTCCTCTATTAGAGGGAGTGGCCTCATTGCTTCCTTACTCCATCTTGGCCTTCCCCAATCACTGAAAGGAATCATGTTTTCAGAACTTATCAGCTTAAGTTTCCCCACTTTTGCTTATGGTCTTAGCTGCAGCAACTCTTAGCTATGCCACCATTTCCCTACTCTTGTCTGAGGCATCATACAGCAATACTCAGGAGTAAGGAAGCAATGAGGCCACTGGTTTCCATGGTAAGAAGAGACAGTGAGTTAGCCTCCCTGACCATCAAGTCTGGCCACTTGCCTTGCACCTGAACTTGGTTCAAATTTTTTGTCAGACATGAGACATTGGAAACGTGGAAAATTCAGAAAACTATTACGTTGAGATATGCCAGATGTAATGGGCTCAGGGAATATATAACTTTGTGGTCTAGGGACTGTATTCCAGCTCCAAGGAAGAGGGTTTCTGAACTTCCATAATAACTAAAGTCAGTGGAGGTTAATTACTGCAGACCCTGGGACAGGTAAGCAACTCCAGAGATACACTATCCCCTGGGGTGAATTGAATACTCTGATTCAGATCAGGTTCAAGACATATGGAAGACAAAAAGAGGGCTTTTGGTGTAAAAAAATTCAGCCTGAACTAGCTGGGAGACCCCTCATTTTTACCCCAAAACTGACATGAGGTTGTAACAAAGAGAGCAAACCCTTACTGGAAGGGTTTGACAGACGGGAAATCTACCAAAGTCTCTCTGTGGAAGATGGGTGACACTTGGTAAGCTTACCATGGACATAGATTCTTTTACTGTTTTCTCATGTTTTCTCTGTATTGCTTTTTATTCTAAAATAAATCTTATGTGCTTGGTGAAAGCTGGCTGGCTACTGGTAAACACTGTCATTGTCCCTTCTGAGAGAGGGAGAACCCCCTGTGTCTGGACTGAGGTCAGACCTGCTGGGAAAGTCACAGTGAATTGCAGAGGGACAGCAATTCTAAATTCCTGGTTTGGAGGGAGAGGGAAGTGGGTCCCTGCCAATAGAGAGGCGATGGCTGGAGGCCACAAGGATGCCCATGAACAGACCATGGAGGGGGCAGAGTGAGTGTTGTTAACCTTGGCACTGCAACACTTGTAGCATGTGTCTCAGTAAAATATCTGAAAGAATATCCTCTATACTCCCACCACCAGCATCTGCGAGCCCTCCTGGGTCTTTAAATGTACCTTTAAATGTCCCAAATGGCCTTAAGCCCATCCCAACAGTCTCTCTGAGTATTAAAAGATGTTTGATTTGTAACATTCTGCTTGCTGGATAGATCAACACTTGCGGGCTACTACCACTGCCCTACCTGTGTACCCATTTGAGTCCTGCAGGGGTCAAGGCCTGAATTTCACCACAGGGGAATTCATTAGCCTACCCCTTAAAATCAGGGCACTAGGATCCAGGAATCCCACAATCCCACCCCAGCATGGTTGGCCAGCTATTAGCATTTAGGCTGTTGCCCAAGGGAAACGTATGGGCCCAATATCTGGGCAAGATGTCTCCTAAAAGACAGGGCAGGTTTTAAACCTGAGGGAGATGAGACGTAACAGTCAACTGGCTCCTCTGTCCCAACCCCAGTCTCCTCTGACCAGCCAAATGAAGGCCAGCCCCCTTCCTTTCTCGCATGCACATTCCTCCATACACAGATGTAGGAGGAGGAGTCAGCAGCAGCTCTCCCCTGTACCTTGAGGAATTTGGGCATCTTTATATTTAGTCAAACCAAATATCCACGCACCCCTCAATGGGAGGCAGGGGCACTGCCTTCAGTTTAATTACTCAATGCTTAAAGTTACCTTCCTGAAATAGAAAAGGAGTACTTGTGGCACCTTAGAGACTAACAAATTTATTTGAGCATAAGCTTTCGTGAGCTACAGCTCACTTCATCAAATACATTCAGTGGAAAATACAGTGGGGAGATTTATATACATAAAGAACATGAAACAATGGGTGTTACCATACACACTGTAACGAGAATGATCACTTAAGATGAGCTATTATCATCAGTAGAGCGGGGGGGGAGGGGAACCTTTTGTAGTGATAATCAAGGTGGGCCATTTCCAGCAGTTGACAAGAACGTGTGAGGAACAGTGTGTGTGTGGGGGGGGGAATAAACATGGGGAAATAGTTTTACTTTGTGTAATGACCCATCCACTCCCAGTATCTATTCACGCCGACGTTAACTGTATCCAGTTTGCAAATTAATTCCAATTCAGCAGTCTCTCGTTGGAGTCTGTTTTTAAGTTTTTTTGTTGAAGAATTGCAACTTTTAGATCTCTAATCGAGTGACCGGAGAGACTGAAGTGTTCTCCGGCTGGTTTTTGAATGTTATAATTCTTGACGTCCGATTTGTGTCTATTTATTCTTTTACATAGAGACTGTCCAGTTTGACCAATGTACATGGCAGAGGGGCATTGCTGGCACATGATGGCATATATCACATTGGTAGATATGCAGGTGAATGAGCCTCTGATAGGGTTGCTGATGTGATTAGGCCCTTTGATCGTGTCCCCTGAATAGATATGTGGACACAGTTGGCAACGGGCTTTGTTGCATGGATAGGTTCCTGGGTTAGTGGTTCTGTTGTGTGGTGTGTGGTTGCTGGTGAGTATTTGTTTCAGGCTGGGGGGCTGTCTGTAAGCAAGGCCTGGCTGGTCTCCCAAGATCTGTGAGAGTGATGGGTCGTCCTTCAGGATAGGTTGTAGATTCTTGATGATGTGTTGGAGAGGTTTTAGTTGGGGGCTGAAGGCGATGGCTAGTGGCGTTCTGTTATTTTCTTTGTTGGGCCTGTCCTGTAGTAGGTGACTTCTGGGTACTCTTCTGGCTCTGTCAATCTGTTTCTTCACTTCAGCAGGTGGGTACTGTAGTTGTAAGAATGCTTGATAGAGATCTTGTAGATGTTTGTCTCTGTCTGAGGAGTTGGAGCAAATGCGGTTGTATCGTAGAGCTTGGCTGTAGACAATGGATCGGTGCTTGTGGTTTTTCAGCCACTTCTTTATGTGCCCTTTAGCTTTATGGTAGCCACAACATAGAGATTTTGGCCTGCAACTCGCCCACCCCACAGACACCCCTGCCTGTAACTGAGAATTGTTCCTGGGAACCATTTTCAATAATTGAGAATCAAGTACTGGAACTTGGCTTAAAGATTTATCTGATAGTGTATCATGACTATTAAATCCCTTCAGTAGACAGAATCACTTGTGACAGGGTCGGGCCAGATGGCTATAGGAGAGTAAAAGAAGGCAGATATATTAGCCCCAGGCTAAGTAGGTCCCTTTTCCCTGGGTAAGGTAACAGGGAAGGTTCCAGAACAATCAGGAACCTTCTGGAGACAATTAAGACAGGCTGTAGCTAATGATATTTGCTATCATGTAAAATTATGCCGCTACTTGTGACATATCCTCTGGATCTAAGCATCATATGCTATACAAAGGTGTTATGAGGTTTAACATAATGAACTGAAAGTAGCTGGGGACCATAGCAAAATACAGTGGCTATATAACACAGACAGTGTTGTATAACAGTGTTTCACAATGCGGATAGGATGTTATAATAAAATTTCTTTCTTTCTTGTTATAGCTGATGAAAACTACTGTAATCAATTTTCATATAGATCAAATGAAAATGGAAGTTTTGGTACTTTTATTTCTCAAGTAGATTTTTGGTCCTAATTCTTCTATGTAAACATTTAAGAGAAATGCAGTGCCTACATCAAAATGCAATTTCCAATTCTATGTCAAATCTTCTTGTGCACAACCATGTGAAACCATGTGTAAGAATATAGTCAAGAGACATCAACAAGAGTCTCTCTCTGTTGTGGTAAAAGGACCAATAACTACGATGAAAAATGCATATAAAAGACAAACAGAGTGAAAAAACAATTAGGTCTCCAGCATTCTACATGTGCTGTAGAAATTCCCATCCTAAATACATACTATAAAAGGGGACTAATTAAGCTATTAGTCTTTAAAATGCTTTCCCAATTGTTTATAATGAATGAAAGCTTTCATCGTGTTAGAGTGGTAGTTAGCAGTGATATAGCTATAACAATTCAGATTCTTATTACTAAATCTGAAGAGACTGAACAGTAGAATAGAATGTTTCACTTATTGTTACTCACTTTTCTTACAATAAGATAGAATTTAGAGGAGTGAAAGATGTACTCTGAGAAACTAGTACTTCTTACAGGCCATATAACAAACTCTTTCATTTAACAGATTACCTACAGAACAAGCATTTAATAGGTACTGTTTCTCAGGAGGAGAGGATTTAGAGAACCATAGTAACAATAACCATTCGTTGCTGCTAGAATCAGGGAGTGATATATTTTTACACTGACCTTCTGGCAACTTGTAGGCTCTGCTGCAGAAACCTTTGATATCAGTTATCCATCTGTACAAGCTTCAGTAAAACAAGTGTTCCTTTGACAAGAGTCTTGAAGAGGACACTCAGTTCCAGTCAAACAAAGCAAAAACAGAAACTTCCAGTATGCCACTCTTTGTTGTCGGGTTTTTTAAACTATCTTAATGTTTTACTTGTGCATTAGAATAAAACTAGCATGTTATACTGATTTGCAGCATAAATATATGAGCAAGTGGGTTGCATTCTCTCCAGTACGCTAATGTATAACCAGAACAAATATATGTTTTTCTTTGATCCTACTGTCTGTGCCCAGTTACATATAATATCACCCATGTGGTAAGGTGTTACAAGAGTGAAGCTAGTCAGCATTAGGAAGAACAGCATCCAGGTATGGACCCATATTGGAGACAGGTAAAAATGGGAACAGATTTAATCTGTGGGAAACAGGGTGAGAGAAGGGGACTTTAAGCCCATGAGAAGCAATTTGTACATCTCAACTTGTGCCCAATAAATTCAAGTTGTCACTTCAGAGTAACATACCTGAAACATAGGACAGTACTCTACTGCACTCTGTTTTACAAACAATGTCATTCATCTAGCAAGCGGTTTTAAGCAATTAAAAAGGATTATTATTATTAAACACTGAATTTAATTAATTGAAATTACAACAGCCAGAGTTTCAGAAATAGCTACGGTAAAAGATGCACAACTACTTCCATTCTGACCCCCCTTTCAGTTGCTTTCTAAAATTTTAGTGTTTCTGGATGAAATGCTCCATGTTCAGTGTCTGGCCTCAGAGGAACTTTTTTTCAACTCTGCAAAAAAACAGCTCCTCCACTTCTGAGTGAAGTTTTTTTCTAAGCTCATAGTATAAGGGTCTGTACTTCATGGACACATTCCTCAATCTCTCTGCCGTCTCTGCCAACAACCAACCACATTTTGAAATCCTCTTTTTGGGTTTCCATGACACTGCCCTGTCTGGTTCTCCTACCTGGTTAAACCTCTCTATTTGTGGCCCCTAAGCATCTGTCCATACTGCCTACCACACTTACCTCCTAAATGACTTCACCCATGCCCATGATCTTTTATATCTCTATTCTAGTTACTCTTACACCAGTCTCTCCAACCCTGACTTCGTCTCCTCTGTTCAGGCTCACATCTCTTCCTGTCTCTCTAATATTTCTTCATGGATGTCCTATGCCTGGAATGGGTATCCTTCTTTATAAGTGCCAAGTGCACTTACACTCTTCTTTCAGATCCCTCCTCAAAATATGCATCTTTCACCTTGTTTTCCAGTAACGATTTCCACTTCTTTGCTCTCTTCTCCTCTTCTGCCTGACTTCATTCTCTGTTTTTAAAACCTTGGAGTTTATGATATTTGTTCACTATGGACAAGATGATCACTTGGCCTATGCACCTGTGCAGGCAGGAAGGGATCATGAGCCTACATTTACTATTATGCGTGGGCTGTCCACATGGCTGGTCCCAGACAGGAGCAGGCTTCACAGGACCGCTCTGTTCCTAACCCCACACTCACAGGTGAGCAGGGGGCAAAGAAGAGTAGAGAAGGAGAGGAGAGGAGACCCCCAATGTGCCAGCCAGCACAGATGAACCAGTGAGGAGCAGTGAGCAATCTGATACGAGTCTGGGTGAGTAGCAGACTGCCTTGGAGAAAGGGGGAGCTAAAAAAAGGAGTTATGATTCTTAAAATCCTCTCCTTGCCCACTCATGGGGTGGCAAAGCTACGTACTACTTCTCACTCCAGCATAGAAGAAAAATGACAACTCATATTGACTCCGATTATTTTTATTTTAATATTCTGCACTCCTTTCTCTGTCCCTTTCCTTTGTCTCTTACCTTCATGTTCTACCTTTATCTAAATTAGATTATAAACTCTATCGAGCATGGACAGTGTATTTTATTGGTCCTTGTAATGCATCATGCAAATTTATGCTGCTAAATAATCTATTCAACATAATATTTGAACTGTACACTCTGCTGTTAGCCAAGTACAGCACTTCTAGTCATACTCTTCTGCAAGGTTCAGTCTGTAAACTTATGCAGAGATTTATTTTTCAGATATATAAGAGAAATAACAAAATGACATACTGTAGTAAAAACCCTTTTGTATTAAATAATTCAACTGAAATTCTCATACAACAAAGTCACCTGCTCTACAAAAATGTGCATAACACATCAGAATCCTACTGTTTAATATATAAATCTATACCACTTAGGTTTTTTCATTCATTCATAAAACTAGACAACGAAAAGTGGAAATTCTAAACTAATTTGCTGTAGAATTATTTTCAGACCAGAGGAGCAAATTATAGGAGCCCCTTTTCTCTTTCTAATATGCCAGTTCTCTTAGCACATTTGTACTGCATTTCCTTGGGTCAAAAAAATAAGGGATAGAGAAACCAGATAAAAAACTTTGCCTCTTAACTCAGAAAAAAATAGTAGCAAACTATTCAGAAAGAACACAACAAAATGCAAATAAAATGAACTTCCAGAATATAAAGTGTGGTTACACTTTGAAAAGCAACTCTGAACATGCCAGTGTAGACACTTATGTATATGTCCTTCACAATCAGTCAACTCCCACTGAGATCAATGTGAATCTTTCAGTTGACTTTAGCGTGTGTTGGATTGGGCCCTCGGGAATTTCTGGGTCACATTTCCTCAGTTTTTGCTCACACTTGCTTCTATGTCACAACTGATTTTTATTTTTATTTTTTTAACTGCCAACAATCAAATTCAACCTGAAATCTCAGAGTCAGGTTATCTTCTCTGTAGCTTACACTTTTACTACCAGTAATAAATATGCTGCCATGAGAAACTTAATTATCTGTTCTGTTAATGATACATATGTGATACATGATACATAAGCCAGCTCACTCCTTCTTCCATGTTTTAGTTCTCCAGTAGTTAAAAATAATGAAAAAAAACTTATTTTAGTCAGTAAAATACACCACATACAATTTGGAATATAAAGTGGGAGTAGATCTGCTGAGCAACAAGGTGTAATTTTAATATAGATTCTGACTACAACCCACAGTTTAATGCAGAAAATTCCTATGGAGATTCTGTAAGAGTTAAATATAGCTGTGCTTTGCTTTGGAACAAAGGAGATTGTCTCAGTTTTCCAATATAAAAATGGATGTGAATATAATATTTTCCATAAGTGTGCTCTGTTTATGGGGCTTTTAGAACTCAAACCCCAAACAATACTGAAAAGCTTATTTATTTAAGAACGCCATGTCATAAACAATGTTGCCTGATGTATGTTTTTGATTAACTTAGTCCCTTGCTACTTGAAATTCTCTGAGTAATGTTACTAGAATGTGAAACAACCTATAATTTGATTAAAGTTAAGTAGACAAAATATGCCTTCAGGAAGAGAAGTATAATTTACTACAAGATTTTCTGTTGTTAATAATATGGAACTCAGAATTTTGACACGAAGTAAAAAATAAACCTCTTAACCTTTTAGGAAATACACACACACACACACACACACACACACACACACACCCCGTTACAAGATTCTAGAGTGAAACCACATGAAAATAATTCAGCATCTTACACCATTTGTTTTACAACAGCCTCACTGATTGTGTATGTCTGCCACTGCTATTATCTAGTCAGGAACTGTCTGTATCATCAATAGCAGGATTGTATATTGCATTTTCTTTCTCTCTCTCCCCTCTGTTATTATTTACAAAAATGACAAAATTCTTAATGAAAGACGAAAGAGAAAAATGCTTATTTCCAAGTAGAGGCAGAGGAACATCTTGTATCATTTCCAAGTCACTCAGGCTGACTGCATGAAGGAGTTGTGTCTACATGTTACTGGATGAGAAATATACTAGTCCCTTGCTAAATGGAACAGCATTTGTGACATAGGTTCTATGCAAGATTTTTTTTCCTTTAGAGTGGGGGGGGGAGGGGGAAGAGGAGAGAGTGAGAGAGAGAGAGAGAAAAAAAATTGTAGAATCCTGTAGAATTGTAGAATCCTCTTTTCACCCTCCCATAAAAAATCATATGGAAATAGTGCAGATTGGAAACTTTCCTTTTACTGATTCAGATACTGACACAGATACAGTACTAATAATGTAAACAGCCTTCCAGGCATGGGAGCTAATTCTCTCAGATATGTGCTCTAGAATATTTGAGAGAAAGGTTGAGCTCTAAAACAGTAATAATAAAAGAATGAAATCTATCCAAATCCCAATTGTTTATGGCTAACATCTTAGTTGAGCACGAGGATGCTACTGTTGAAGTTATACTAACATACCACTGGCGCAGCTACTGGTGCCAAGACTGTGGAAGTAACTTGGTGGCAAGAGCATAATGTTGTTGATCGGTACCAAGGAAGAAAGAGTAGCAGAACCAAAGCAAAATCAATTGCAGATGATCTACGGCCAAAATCTAGTGGGATTATCGCCATCTGTCTCTGGAAGAAGGGGAGGTATTTTTCTGTTAACGGATACTTCTACAAAAAGAAATAGAGTCACCGATGTGTAGTGAGAGAACCCTCCAGCAAGTAGAGGGATGTCAACAAATAAATCAGTGCCATTAAAGACCCTAAAGAAATATCTGCCAAATGTCTTGGAAAATTGAACCTATTGCTGGAAATAATGAGTCTCCAGCTAACAAATATTATAGACAGAGAGACAGAGGTTCAGCAAATGGTAAGAAGGAGGGCTCACTTTCGTTTAAACTCCTACTAAAGAGAAATGGCAGGCCAAATGAAAAGCAACTGCAATTTCTTCAGCTAAAGTGAAGAAAAAAATACTTAACGTGAAGACATTAGTTGCTCAGTCTTTTCTCTTAATCAGATTTAATTTTTAAAAAAGAAAAATAACCAACAGTAAGATTTGGATGGTAGGGGCTACACGTACAGTTCTCTGCAAAAGCCTCTTGTACCACGTACTCACAAGATGATTTACATTCTCTTCTTGTCCACTCTTACTTTATCTACAATGTATAAAATACATCAGATTAACAGCAAACCATTATGCATCTCACTAGGTGCTTAGATGGCTCTCGTAATCATACTATCTGAGTTATCCACAATGAATACAAAATCATGCACAGAGATTGAAAAGACCCATTTCGTTTTTGGTCGTAGTCCAGTGGTGACTAAATTTTTCAGGCAATGGTACCAGTTGTCCAGACTGAGTCCTGAGTTGTATCAGCTATGTCCACCTCATTTAATTGTGTGTTCACTCACAAGACAGACTGGGGTTTGGAGAAACCTAAGCTCCTCAGAGCATTAAAACGGGTAAGACTAAATGGGAATTATGCAGAGGCAGTATTCAGGTTCCAACAGAGTGGCTCATCATTATTAATGCCAGAAAGAGGAGCCTGGAGTACCTCTCACAAAAGCCTGAGTGTGCCAGTATTCATAAAATAAAATAAAATACCTAGCTCTTATATAGCACTTTTTGTAAGTAAATCTCATAGCACTTTCCAAAAGAGTTGAGTGTCATTAGCCGCATTTTACAGATGGAGAACCAAAGGCACTGTGAGGTGAAGCGACGTGCCCAAGGTCGACCAGCAAACCATTGACAGAGTTGGGAACAGAACCCAGGTCTTCTGAGTTCCAGTCCAGTGCTCTCTCCACAAAGCAATGCTGCCTCCCATCACACATCACTGGTTGAACATACTAAACCAAACTCAGCCCTCTTGTAACTCCAGTGAGATCAATCATTCATAATAGTCCTATTGTGTCACAGATTACACAATCCCTAGGTGTATATGTCACCTTTGAATAACAGTGTTACTTAAAATTTAGAATAATGCCATTGATACCACATTAGCCAATTCAGAGGAAGTATTTTGGCTACCCAGTCTTGATCTAACAAATGCGTGGAGGTACCAAAGACTTGCTCATATGGCATTCAAAAAAATCAAGACGTGAGAAGATCCATTATTTTCATTTGTCTTAACTTTCATTACTGAATTTGTGGCACTTTAAGTAAAACAGGAATTTATTCAACACCATTTAAAATACAAAATAAAAACAGAATGATGTGTTTGCAACTACACAGTACTAAACTAGTATTAAACAATTAGTTAATAGTGGACATTCAAAAAACTGACAGTCAAAAACTCCAGTCCTTACTTGAAGGAGGAAAGCACATTAGCTCTCTTTCTCTCCTACAATCCCAATACATGGAATCTTCTAACCTTCTCCTACTGCCGCAAACTGGAGTTACTACAGAGCTCCTGCATGTTTTCAAAAACTCATGGGTTTGCTTGGTGGCTATGATGGGTACCTAGCCATAAGTACTAGATTTACCCTTTTGGATTATACTTCTGAACTTCTAAAATAACCTTCATTGGTGTGTCTGGGGCAATATACCCCAAAAGACTCAGAGTTTTATACATAACAGGTTAGAGTTGATACTATTGTGATTTTTATTTGTTATCCACAAAATGTTTAGGTATTTAAAGGTATTAGCTTTAGAAAAACCTTCTGCTTACATTTAATGCAAGGCAATATTCCAATATTTTTGCTTTTCATAAAATTATTGCCTTTATCTTTGCACAGGCTTATACAGTTGCTCCTTATCTGGTATAGAGATAAGACCTAGCAAATGGTACTGTATTGTATACAAGTTATTTTTTAATCTTTATGAGTCTATTAATCATGCAGTACATGTCAAAAAGTAAAAAAAAGATTAAAATTTCAATAGTGTATTCATTTCCTGTGCTCATATATATTTCTATGGGATATTTTGTATACATTCGCAGTTATCCTGAAATCAACAATAAATAATGAAGCTAATATCAGTTCCGTATTCTGGCAGGCACTATAGACTGATCGAAGACAATTCTATCTCACCCTGTCCAGTTGAATTTCTGATTACAAAAATGAAATCTGTATGTTTTACAAAGTAACAAAACATAAAGGCTATTAATATAGTTGTGTAAAAATAAAATAATACATGGCCGTTCTTTTTTTTAGTGCCTTAAAATGTGGCTGCCTATTGTGATCTATTAACTGTCAAGAAAAATGTACAGAAATATGTTCTCCTTCCAAAAATACCAAAAAGAACAAATGCAAACAGCAGCAGCTGTCCATTAAAAAAAATGCAAAAACCATTCTCTTCAGCCATTTGACAGAGTAAATTAAAGTGGGAAAACTAAGGTTAGACGTAAAGAACGAAAAATCTGTGTGAAATAGACTTGATTGTTCTAATTCTACATGAAATATATTTGATATAGATTCAGTATTCTGAAGCTGAAATATTGTTGTCAACCCTGCCCCCACTTTAACACTTACACTACAAATGATAAACTTTCCTTTTATGTCATGGAGTAATTAAATTTCTCCCTATCAAAGGCTATTTTTTCTAATGTATCAACACAAACGTTTAAAGAACTTTCATGACAGAGAGTTTCAAGTACATCAGAATCAAACATACTTTCATACCCTATTAATTTCCTTTTTTCATATTTTTTTCCATGTTTGCTAATTACCAAACACTAAGACCAGCAGGAATAGAAGCTGAACTGTTTGAATTCAAACATCCTCCATAACTATCAATGGAGCCAAGAAAATGACAAAGGATTTTTTTTAAATAATATTTTCTCCATCTTTCACTAAACTTGTTCTAATATTAAAGTATAATATTTAAAAGGTTTTTGTTCAGCTTGAGAATTGAATACTTAATAGAGTTATTTTTTATTTATACTACACGTGATAGGGCTAAATTAGATCATTAAATTTTAACATGCCATGGAGGCATAATGGTTTTCTGATGATGTCAGAATAGTGCAAATAAAACTTTTGCATTCACTTTTCCAATGGAATCAGCATGTTATTTTATGGTGCAGATGTCACTCCACTAAGTTATTATCACTTTGTTCCATCTTTAAATAGATAATTCTATGCCATATGTCTGTGTAGGAATCAAGATTTTTGTATCTGAACTTACCACATTGCTCTCTCCCACTAAAATTAGTTAAAGAATTAATGCTGAAGAGAGCATGCAATGAATATTAAACTAGCTGCCTCACAAGATGAAATGACATAAGGCAGAAAAGAATGACTTGATACTGGTTTCGAGCATAGCCACTCCTCTTGTCAAAGGAGCAGTAATTTGACTTCATAACAAGAAATTTCAGTGAGGAAGACGAACAGACTATGACGTACACTTTTTTGATTAGTTACTATGGGACCTGATCCTGAGTGCCTCCTAGAAGATGCCAAGTACCGTCAAATTCCAGTGGCCTCAATGGAAACAGAGAGCTCAGTACCTTGCAGGATCAGGCCCTAGTGAATACAGATGGCAATAACACTATTACTAAAAACAGTAATACCCCGCTCTGATATAGCTATTTTCATCAGTAAAACTCACAGCACTTTACAAAGGAGATCAGTATCATTATCCCCATTTTATATATGGGGAAACTGAGGCACAGAGAGTTGAACTGACTTGTCACAGTCATCCAACAGGCCAGTGACTAAGCCAGGAATAGGACACATGTCTTCTGAGTCCCAGTCCAGTGCTCTGTCCATTAGGACAAACTACCTCTCCACTGCCTTTAGAGACCAGTATACCTGTGGTTTTAATGATGGGAGAAATGGAAGATTATTTACTACTGGAAATACAATATATACATTACAAAATTCAGAATTAATCTTGGGCCACCAACATTATCTTTAGTTTTATCACAGGACAAGTTATCACAAGCATAAGCATTTCTTATTTAAAAAAACAGGAAAACATTCTCAATATTTTAATGAGATCCACATCCTTTTGGATTAAAATCATTTTTTCTGTAACATTGTATGAGTACAAAACTTTCAAAGGATAAACCGTTCTCCTTTCTTATCCTCTAAATACATAAAAAACTCTTCAAACGTTTTTCATCATCATGTGTGAAAGATTAAAGACAATATTGAATTGATCTGTTGTATTTCATGGCTTCAATAAAGACAGTGCTTCACAGGGGAATGCTCTTTTGGAGGAAGTCAATTGCAAAACGTTGAAGTACTACAAAACTCTGTCAAGAGCACTTGCTCTTGGGCACACCACCAACCACAAGGACAATTTAGGAGACTAATAACCCATAAAGAAGTTGAGGATTCCTACATAAACAGCAGGACTTGGGAAGTCACAATCCACTAGAAGAAGGCAGGAGCACCAGAACTTTTAGAATGTCTTCTTGCCTTGGAAATTAAAAGAACGAACCTTGGTGTACACACTTGCCTACATGTAAGGGAGTTGTTGGTGACAATTTGTATATACAAATATTGTATGTGTGTGCAACCATGCATGCAAAATTTCACAGAGCCAAATTACAGAGATCAGCCAGCTGTGTTATATTATTCCAATGCAATTTCTCTATCACACAGTACATAAAGTATAATGTAAAATTATTTTACTTCAGACAATTTTTTTAAGGAGCTGATAAAGGGTCCGATCCTGCCGACCCCTCACTCATATGAGTAGTCTTTATTTGTGCAAGTAGTTGGAAGCCAATGGGGACTACTCAGATGAATAAGGACTGTTCGTATCAGTGAGGTTTTCCAGGATTGGGCCCAACATTTGATCTTTTATGCGTGACCCGAGAGTAGGGATGTTTGCATAAATGCAGCGTTCATAATATAGGAATGAAAACTGATCTCATAAATGACCTCTAACCAATAGGGCCCTAAGCAAAGGAAGCAACTTATCCAGCAGGACCCCATCCAACAGGCAGCAACTTAACCACCAATGAAAGTTCTGCTGCTCTCTTTGGCAATGGAGCCGGAGGCACTGTTCTGAGTAGAGACTTCCGAGTTAGCAGGAACTACATGATACTGGTTTAAGTACTCTTTATTTTCTATTTAATTTATTTATTTTTAAAGATGACTCACAGGCCAGCTCAAACTTGTGCCTCACCCACTTATGGGGATTGCACACAGAAATTACTCAAGTCCAAAGGCAACAGGAACTCCACAGCCTGACTCTAAAGAGAGAAAAGAGGTCAGGACTAAGATGGAGCTTTGCATAGCATGAGAAGCAAAGAGCTAATTTTTGTGACCTTTCTTCTCCTTCAGTTGTTCTGCGACTCCTCAGCACATAGCTGTGTGTGAAAAAATACCAAATTCATCCATGTCATATTGTGCAACTCCCTTCATGCCAAAGGAAGTTACACCTTCTTATGTCAGGGCTGAATGTAGCCTCATAGCTACCCAGAAGACTGCTGATTTTTTTCAGGACTGGCCCACAGGCTGAGGTAACTCACCATGTCTCACAAACACAAACACACTAAGATTAATGTTTTTAAATGATTTAGTATTTAAGGAGGACTCAAAAGTGCTCACTGTTAAATCACCTTCTCGTCCGTGAATATTTAAATCATTTAAGCATAATTTATTTCCAAATTTAACAATTTCATATTACACACACAAAACCATATATACAGCCTGCTACCTTTTCAGCCTGCTATTTTTTAAACTATAATTTGAAATCTGTTTTCTTTTTATAAGAACAACTTTCTAAAACAGCCAGGACTACAGAGTGTCAGAAATTTAAAAAAGGTGGCCCTGATTCAGAGAAGCACTCAAGCATGCCCTTAAGACACATTGACTTCAGTGGGATGTGTTTTCCTGAAAAGGGATACTTTTCTGAATTTGTATCAGTATTAACATCAATATTATCATCTAGGTATGTTACTATTATTTGTATTACAGTAGTGCCTAAGGACTAATAATGCTAGGAACTGTACAAACAAAGACTAAGAAAAAGGCCCTGTCTCCAAATAGCTTACAATTTAAATAGAATTTGTGTGAACTGCAATTTTCCACCAGTTTATAACACTATTATGATTGCAAAGTCAAGCATTCAAAAGTTGGGAAATGCCAGAATTACCGTGGCCTGTGCAACCTTAATTCAGCCCCCTTGTGCATTTTCATTATGATACAGTCTTTAATTGTATCATCACATATTATTTTTTTCCACAGGACCCCTTCCTCATTCAGTACACAGGATTCTCTAGGATCCCTGCCTCATCTGTTGGAGAAGTTGGAAGATGTGTAGTGAATGAAGCAGAGGATTACAGGAACAGAAATATGGTCTCATGGCTAATGCAGTTGAATGTTGCCCTGAATAACTGAATTTTATCCCTGCCTCTTCTGCAGAGTTTCTGTGTGATACTGGGCAAGTCAACTAAACCGAACTTTTCATTCGTGGCGCTAATTGTGTGTTCCTCATTTAATAGCTGCCTAAACTGAGACCTGGGGGCTCAGCACTTACTGATGCAACCTAAACCCGTGGCAGCTGTGCTTTGAACATATAAAGTGGTATATAACGCTAAGTTCTCTGCTAAGTTCCTTTTGTATCTTAAGTTGAACACCCAAAATCAGTGAATATTCGTGGCCTTAATTTCTCTTTGCCTCAGTTTCCTGACTGTAAAATGGAGATAATACCACCACCTCCCCTTACATGTGAAAATAAATTAGTAGTCTGTGAAGCATTCAGATTCTATAATAATGAGCACCACAGAAAAGCCCATGAACAAATTAATAATTCTATATTCAGAGCAGGGTTTGAATAGTGTGCTTAAACAAGGCCAAGGCCACACACTGAACAATAAGGATGAAACAAAATACTGAATTGCTGCTCATTAAGTGACCACCATCCACCTTGTGCACTGAATGGACCAAGGTCCTGTGGAAAAAATAGTAAGTGATGATGTAATTAAAGACTGTATCCAAATGCATATGCCAAAGGGGGTAGTCCTTTAGATCTGTCTGTTCCCAGCCTTGGCAAAACAGCTCTGTCAGTTTGGCCAGATCTTGGAATTAGTATCTTCACAGCTAAATAGCTCAGGCATTGTTTCTTAATTGCCCTTGAAATGCTTACCAGGAAGTTACTTATCTATTATATTGCCTTCCTGCTAGTTTTTTTAAAAGCCCTATTATTAAACTAACCACCTATGCATACAGTACATGGTCCAATATAGTCATATGGTAACCATTTCCCATGACCAGTCACATACAGTATTCATAAATTAATACAGGTCACCCCAACATCCACAGGCCCAAATTCACATAGGATGTCTGTAGAATAGGGAATGGAACCCACATCTGACTCCAAGTCCTGTGTTTTAATCTATCATCTTTCCTCTTCATATAAGAGCCACAGTTGGGTACAAGATATACAACACCACAGTTTACTGGGTAATATAGATTATGGATAAATTACAAATTCCAGATTATTGGAACAGCCATTCAGTGTTAATATTGTCCATACGGCATCCTGTAAAGAACTCCTTTTTCTCAGCTTGCTCTAAATACAACTAAGTTCAATCTGTTTACTTTTAATATAGTAAACTAAGCCCACAAATTCCTGAATTTATAGTCCCTGAAGATTAGACTACCCCCAACAGTTATTTCCCTATATAGGCTGCTTATTTCCTAGGGAGATTTAAATTTAGCCATGATTTTAAATCCAAGTCGTAAATTGGGGAGGGAGGGGGAGAACAGGGAATAGATGATGTGTGTTTAAATGCATTACATTCTCTACAAGGTCAGTAAAGTAACATCAAAAGAGCAATTAACTACTGATCGACCCAAGAGAAGATAATGTATTCTAATGTACCAGAATCAATATTCTTTCTAAGAAACTAATCTACAATACCACATTACTTTAATATCTAGATCCAAGTCCTTATTTGTAGGAAAAAAATAATATTCAGAAATGTGGCAACCTGCACTAAGAGATACTATATTATTGAAAATTACCACCAGTCACACAAATGAGTATCATCTATTAAAAGATAACAGTAAGTTACTTGTATTGAGCCAGAAAGAAAACTATAAGCCAAATTCCAATTCAGAAAAAGTCATTTTTCATTCTGGCTTTTTCTCAATTGTAGTTTGATAATTTTTTTATTATTTTTTTTTTTTTGCCCCCCAGAAACTCATGTTTTCCTTAGAGAGATTTCAATCTTTTTTGTCTTTTACACTCCTTTTACACTTTAATAAAAAATATTCAGAAACATTTTTTAAATTGTAACTTGGCATCACTAAAGGTAGCACCTCCTGCTAATCACTGACAGGAGATGCTTTTCCAGAGACAGCCAGCTTGGCAGAAAGTGTGACTGGTGGACTAGTTTAAGCTGTAATTACGTAATAAACATTCTTAAAGGAGTGAAAAATACTGTTGAAAGTGAAATTCACCCTGACTCTTAACAAAACCAAAGTAAATGAGCTGTGTGGAAAGAAACTGTGCAGAGGTGGTGTGTGTAAGCCTGTGATTCACCTCCCCCCCCCATCAGAAAGCACAGTATTGGACAGTCCCACAACATCCTCTCTGAATCCCATGCTAAAATAGGGCCATAACCCACATGCACTCCCTTGTGCAGAAGTTTGTGGATTTCTGATCCCCACAAATCTCAGGTTTATTGGCTACAATCCAGTTTTTCACTTAATCTTCCAGTATGGTGCTCTGCATGGCGGTGATAGGTGACGTTGCCCGACAACACATGGGGAAAAGGGAGGCAAAGTGCCCTTCTGCAACTTTAACTCCTATATATGCACCAGAACCATAACAGTTCTGCTATGTGGGGGGCCCTCCGCAGCCCGTGAATGCTGGATGAATTTCACCCATAAAAAGTAACCTATATCATCTACAGAGTGGAGCAAGGGCATTCAACTTCCTTTTAGCCTTTGATGTTCAGATTTATTATTGAAAATCAGTAAGGAATTCTCCATTAATAATTTCAGTTTCAGGAGACCATTAATGACTCTCAGAACATTATCGAGAGAAGCCATATCATACAGACGTGGTAAATCCCCACTTCTACTCATATTGTAGGAGGAACCTACCATCCTAGTTGTACAATGAAAATGAATGGTGCTGCTCAGAGACTGCAACATTTGTTCTCATTATGAATAACATTTAAGAACAGCCATATTGAGTCAGACCAATGCTCCATCTAGCCCAGTAGCCTGTCTTCTGACAGTGACCATACTGGCTAACAGCCACTGATGGACCTATCCTCCAGGAACTTATCTAATTCTTTTTTAAACCCAGTTATACTTTTGGCCCTCACAACGAGTTCTACTGGTTGACTGCGTTGTGTGAAGTACTTTCGTATGTTTGTTTTAAACCTACTGCCTATTAATTTCATTTGGTGACCCCTGGTTCTTGTGTTATGTGAAGGAGTAAATAACACTTCCCTGTTCACTTTCTCCACACCATTCATGATTATATAGACTTCTATAATATCTCCCCTTACTTGTCTCTTTTCTGAGCTTTTCAATCTCTCCATGTTTGGAAACTGTTCCATACCCCTAATCATTTTTGTTGCCCTTCTCTTTTTCCAATTCTAATACATCTTTTTTGAGATGAACAGAACTGCACATGGCATTCAAGTTCTGGGTATACCATGGATTTATATAATGGTATTATGGTATTTTCTGTCTTCTCTATCCATCCCTTTCTTAATGGTTCCTAACATTCTGTTATTATTTTTGACTGCTGCTGCACATCAAGCAGGTGTTTTCAGAGAACTATCCACAATGACTCCAAGATCTCTTTCTTGAGCAGTAACAGCTCATGTCGATCCCAATCCATTTTCTATACATACTTGGGATTATTTTTTCCTATGTGCATTACTTTGCATTTATCAACACTGAATTTCATCTGCCATTTTGTTGCCCAGTCACCCACCTTTGCGAGATCCCTTTGTAATTCTTTGCAGTCAGCTTTGGACTGGGATGTGCAATAAAGTTGATCCACCTGCAGGAATCACGAAGACATGCCTTTCTCCAGCACACGACTCAGTGTACAGTACTGGAACACTATCTGTAGGTGTATTATAAATTTGAGATAGGACTAGCACTAAAAATAAATTCCCTCAGCTTTCGGTCTTGCATTCCATTATTAGGGATAGTATGTTTTGACATCAAGATCCACAACTTTCAAGGAAAGCCTGTGCTAAGGAGGCCTACTGCTATAAAGGCATTATTTTAAAGAAATTAGTAACTTAATATTTTAAAGAACTAGATTTTAATACTATACGATAAGACTATGCCAGGGAACATTGGATTTATCTGGAGGAAAAAAGGATTAATCAATGCAAATCATTCATGTCAGGGTATATAATACAATTTACAAAAGAAGAAAAAAAAGAGGGGCTTGGAAAACTGAAGTTCTAGTGCAGTGAATAATGCCAAACAATGTAAGCGTTTCTTTAAAAAAAAAAAGAAAGAAAAGAAAAAGAAAAAATAAAACAGATGAAGAATCTGAATGGTCCAGCCGGTTTCTAAAATGAATTAGAAGCATTTCAAAAATAAAGGTGGGTGTGTCCTGATTGCACTGATTTCTGATAAAACTTCAAATAAATCCTCAGTTAATCAGAAGCTGCTCCATTCACTTTTTTTTTTAAGCTGCTTTACTTTAATGGTCTTAAAGGCACAAGTGTTCATTTACTAAGACTAAACATGTTTGATACTGCAAATTAGGAAACTGTCCCAAGTAAACAATGAAAGCTCGCCCAGCAGGAGCGTCAAGGACCCAGGAGAACAGAGACCAGGAGAGACTGTCTACGTCCTACCCATATGTCAGCAAAGGAATGTCTAACTTTTCTATTCTTGCCTTCGGATTAGCTCCATGAAATTCATAAGTATCATATCGGCAGCTCAGAAGCAAACCTGGGTGAAATTCTTTGACCAAAACCTTTTTCCCCCAATAAACACACAGATTTGGCAACACCAAAACATTCCACGAGTTCATGTCAATTTCACCAAATTTTTTCAGTTAAAAGTAAAAAAATTCCAAAAAAACCAAAATGCTACATTTTGTCATTTTCAAACCACTGATTTTTCCATTTGAAATTATTTTTCATATAGAAATTTTCTTAATTACATTTTATAGAATAAAAAAATTACATGCTCAAAATGAAAAAAATTGTTTCAAACAAAATACAGTACTTTGATTAGAAACTATTTTTTAAAACTTTTTGATTCACTGAAAATTTTCATTTTTTGGTTCAACCCAAACTAATTATTTTTCCCAATTTTTAGAATTGCCAGCTATCCCACAAATCTGTTATTCACACAGAAGCAGCAATGAAACTGATCAAACAGTCTTCGATTTCACCCAGTTTCTCAGGAAAGCTGAGAGCAGCAGCAGAAATCCAGAGAATGAAGGAGGGGTTGGAGAAAAGGAAGTTTGCAAATACCCTCTTTCAGGAACAGTGCTCTGATAAGAAGTACCTAATGCTTTCAACATTTCCAATAGCCAAGGTGGGATAGCGTGGTGACACAATGGAATTCAAGACACTGCTCATCATTGGAGGTCACCCTCTTTTATATCTATCTCTGGATAGCAGGTTTAACCCTCTGGTTAGGACATGTCAGGTAAATTTTTCAAACACCTTATTTTTTAAATCTAAACTAATCAAACTGCAGTTATTGAAATATAGTAATTAACAGTTACTCTACTCCACAAACCATACAATAGCAAATACACTGATTTTCTTTTGATAAACTATTATTATACTATACTAATGACCCAGACAAAATTGCAACAGCTTTTACAATAAAATCATTGTACAAAATGTTATCAAATGATCACTCTCTCACAGTGAAAATGTTGATGAAAAATTACAGTGTTTTCAAACACTGTTTTGCTGTTGGTGGATTTTTTGGGGGGGGGCCGTTGTTTTGTTTGTTTGTTTTGTTTTTTGCATGCCTGAACATATTTCTTGCTGAAGGAAACCATTAGCCTATGACAATGTTCATTTTTGTGAATAATCTCACTAATGAAGGTTAAGCTAGTTCAAATAATGTAAGAACTAGCACAAATCTTCCCCTGAAACTTGAACCGATCTTTTTATGACAAAATGGTTGAGTCTCCCCCACCCTAAGACCTCTCCTTATCCTGGCTCTAGCATGGCACGAAGAACAAGTAAAATATCATGAGAAAGACTGCTTTCACAGGTTTACAGGTCAATAAAGTCAGCCCAGCAGCAGGCTTATGGTTTAACAGGGGCTGATTGTTGATGCTCCTTGCTTATGATATATATTTAATTTCAAAATGTCACTGGTTAACATTTGGGGACCATGCATAGTTTCCAAAGTTGAGGACATACGACAGAGATTGATTACACTCAAAGGTAAAACTCTAAAATATTTATTTAATAAATCCATAAAGCTCATGACTTGCATATTCTTGGGGGGTGGGGAAAAAATACTATTTCCCATCATGATCACAGGTGCTAAATAGGGTAGAAGAGCTATGAAGTTTTTAGCTTTGCAGTCCTAGCCAAAAGTTTTCTCTTCACTTTTCTGTGACACGAGTTAGGGTTTCTTGATATAGTAGCACTAATTTAAAACATATCAGAGCTGAACATAAGGAAACTCTACCTGGTTAAGTGAACTGGTTAACATGTGTGACTGAGGATACAGTAACAAGAGGTGTAATGTAATTCTAGCCACATTTTCTCTTATATAGACTGACAACTTAGTATTTTCCTTTTCTCACAGTGTATACAAATAGTATTGCAATTTAGTTGGCTAACATTTTTTAAATGATCCTTTTTATACACTTGGTGAAACAATTCATTCAAATTCAGTTGTCAGTCATACACTAGAAGCAGTCTGCCTATTGATCAAATAATATTTTTCCTGGAAAACTTACAATTAATACAATCTGTACTAGTCACTGGACTTTATGGCTATTCAGAGCAATTAATATGTATCTATTTAAATAAGTCCCTTAATCAGTGTGCAAAAATAATTATATGCCTATTCCAAAAAGTGTATTTGATCATATACAAATCCATATAGGAGAATTATGAGGTGGATAGAAAGCTGGCTAGATCATCGGGCTCAACGGGTAGTGATCAATGGCTCCATGTCTAGTTCGCAGCCGGTATCAAGTGGAGTGCCCCAAGAGTCAGTCCTGGGACCGGTTTTGTTCAAAATCTTCATTAATGAGCTGGAGGATGGCGCGGATTGCACCCTCAGCAAGTATGCACATTACACTAAACTGGGAGGAATGGCAGATACGCTGGAGGGTAGGGACAGGATACAGAGGGACCTAGACAAATTAGAGGATTGGGCCAAAAGAAAGCTGATGAGGTTCAACAAGGACAAGTGCACAGTCCTGCACTTAGGATGGAAGAATCCAATGCACCGCTACGGACTAGGGACCGAATGGCTAGGCAGCAGTTCTGCAGAAAAGGACCGAGGGGTTACGGTGGACAAGAAGCTGGATATGAGTCAACAGCGTGGCCTTGTTGCCAAGAAGGCCAATGGTATTTTGGGCTGTATAAGTAGGGGCATTGCCAGCAGATCGAGGGACGTGATCGTTCCCCTCTATTTGACATTGGTGAGGCCTCATCTGGAGTACTGTGTCCAGTTTGGGCCCCACACTACAAGAAGGATGTGGAAAAATTGGAAAACATCCAGCGGAGGGCAACAAAAATGACTAGGGGGCTGGAGCACATGATTTATGAGGAGAGGCTGAGGGAACTGGGATTATTTAGACTGCAGAAGAGAAGAATGAGGGGGGATTTGATAGCTGCTATCAACTACCTGAGAGGGGGGTACCAAAGAGGATGGATCTAGACTGTTCTCAGTGGTAGCAGATGATAGAACAAAGAGTAATGGTCTCAAGTTGCAGTGGGGGAGGTTTAGGTTGGATATTAGGAAAAACTTTTTCACTAGGAGGATGGTGAAGCACTGGAATGCGTTACCTAGGGAGGTGGTGGAATCTCCTTCCTTTGAGGTTTTTAAGGTCAGGCTTGACAAAGCCCTGGCTGCGATGATTTAGTTGGGGATTAGGTCCTGCTTTGAGCAGGGGGTTGGACTAAATGACCTCCGGAGGTCCCTTCCAACCCTGATATTCTATGATTCTATGAGACTTTAATTCCAAAACAATTCTGGTGAAGTCCAACCACCAGAAATTGGTGTAGTCATAAGAATCAGTGCTATAATTCAAAATTATTGAATTGTTTAGTTTTATATACATTGCCATAACCTTTCCAAACAAATCTTTCCCCTCACTCCTCCATTACAGCTACCTGCTACTAATTCACAAGGCATACTGGCGTTTTATAAAATTGCTGTTAACACTAAAACTGTTATTACTTTGAAACAGAAGATTTTTATGACTGCAATAAGGAACTTTAGACTATGTGGCCATACTTTTTTAAATGTTAATGCACACTTCAGGTGAGCAAGGGAGGACTCTATTTCACCTAGTGCCTCACTGTCCAGTCAGTGTGTCCATTAATCTATACTACCACACACACAATTTCTTGTATCTTATTGGTCAGCTTTACTATACTGAGAACCATAATCAATGCTGACATACTGTGTCTATTACCATTATGAAAGGGAAAAATATCTTGTATCCCCTTATATAATATTAGTAAGACCCAAGACAGAAAACAGCATAATTGTAGTATAATATTTTTCAACATAAATGCTACGCAAGCATTTAAAAAAAGGCACATTCCAAAATGAAATATAGGAACGAGATTATTGGATCTGCTATGATCCAAATACCAGTGAATTCTCAAAGGGTTCAAGCTTATCTGAATCTTAGCAGCAACATACTACAGTAAAAGCTGAAATCATGGACTCAGATTTTTAAGCACTACAGCAACAAGATGCATGCTACTAAATCATCATCTTTACAATATAATTTCTTAACATTACTTCCCAGAAGATGAACTTCTTATTTTAAGATAAAATAAACATCAAATGAGGAGCTTCTTCCAAGACTGAATACTGTTAAAAACAGAACAAATGATGTAGGTTGAGAAGTGGGGAATATATATAGTATAGCTAGTGCCCTACCAAATTCACGGTCTATTTTGGTCAATTTCACGGTCATAGGATTTTAAAAACTGTAAATTTCACAATTTCAGATATTTAAATCTGAAATTTCACAGTGCTGTAACTGTGGGGATCCTGACTCAAAAGGGAGTGGCAGTTCGCAAAATTATTGTAGTGGGTTCACGGTATTGCCACCCTTACTTCTGTGCTGACTTCAGAGCTGGGTGGCTGGAGAGCAGCGGCTGTTGGCCAGGAGCCCCGCTGTTAAGACAGCACTGCCACCAGCAGCAACGGAGAAGTTAGGATGGCATGGTATGGTATTGCCACCCTTACTCCCGTGCTGCTGCTGGCAGTGGCACTGCTTTCAAAGCTAGGTGCCCAGGCAAGCAGCCGCCACTCTCCAGCCTTCCCACTCTGAAGGCAGGGCAGAAGTAAGGGTGGCAATACCGCAATCCCTCTTCAATAACCTTGCGCAACTTCTTTTTGGGTCAGGACCCCCAATTTGAGAAACGCTGGTCTCCCCCCGTGAAATCTATATAGTATATGGTAAAAGTTCACAAAAAACAGATTTCACAGCGGAGACGAGATTTCACAGTCTGTGATGCATTTTTTGTGGTCATGAATTTGGTAGGGCCTTAAGTATAGCCATCCAGGCACCATTCCAAATCAGCTGTCTGCCTTCATAGTTACACTTTTACTTGTCAAATGCTATTTAGAAATGTGACAGATACAGTATTAAACAAATATTTAATGTAACACAGGCTGCAATGGTGTCAATCAATAAGAAGTTCAGCAGATTTCCTCCAAGACTACAGGAGCTATGGACTTTATTGTTATGTTCTCAGACAGGGGAATAATAATTATATTTTAAAAGTGACTTTTGAGATGGACACTGGCCTCCTGCTCACACACTGTAAGGTATGTTATTACATGTTATTGTTCTTACTTAAAACACAATGTCATACAGCAACACACGTGTCATTGGTACATAGCTATGTAAAGTTTGTATACAAGTAACTCGAGAGAAAAAAGGATTATGTAGAAGCAGATATTTAGAAATTCAATTAAATTTTTAATTTTGTGGTTCACATCTCTACAAATTAAAATGATTTCTGATTAATTAGACCCCAGCCTTTCAAAATAATTTCAACCCAACTTGCATTCACTTCATATACTACAAATTAAAAGTATATATTTAACAGCTTAATTATGTCAAAAATCCTTGCAATATGGGCAAGTTAATATTGCTATGAAATCCTTACCTTTTATATTACCTGCCTTTTTAGATTGCTATCTTACTACTGAATTATGATTTTTTACAATTTTGTATTTTTTTTTAATAAACAGAAAGCTAAACAAAAAGAAGGGAAAAAACCTGCAAATTTCCAAAATGCACTGGTTCATTTCCCGTACTTGAAAGCCAATCTGACCGGAAATCCAACTGCAGCTTTCCATGATATAAACCTATGAACGTCAGGCAGCAAGCCAGAACGTTAAGTTTTTGACCAAGATCTCACCTGCCCACAATTTATGCCGTGCAAATTCTTCATCTCCCAAAAAACCTTCAGGCTGTTGGCTCAAAATATGACTTTTTTTAAAGATACTAGAACCTTTCTTCAACACTTAATAGTAAATTCATTTAATAGAAATGGGAGTGAGCTCTGGTAGGGACGGAGCTGCTCACACAGCTCTTTGGACAGCTCTTTATCTAATTAAGGAGCAACTTTGACAAGCTATGAAGCGAGCTCTATATGGTCCTCCGCAGCATTCATGACAGCCTCTGGGGAGATTATCTTTCAGGCGCCAAAAGGAATGCAGAAAACTGGGCTATGTCTACACTAGCCTTTTATCATTGAGTTTTCCTAACACTGTTACCACCAGTTCAACTCTACCAGAGGCAGTAATGGTGGGGGCACTGGTATAGACAAAGTTCCTGCAGCTGCTATCATTTTTACCATCATGGTCACCAACCTTGCTCATAGCAGATTTAAATGACATGATGGTAAAGATGCTGGAGGCTTCTGGCACCCTTATTCATGCCGCAGCCCCAACTGTTCTTGCCTGCAGTGGAACTGAACCTAGCAATGGCTGGACATTTTAGAGAAAACAGACTACTATAGGCAAAGCTCCCGAAGGGAAAAAAAATGAACTAAACTTCTGGTAATCTATCTAACTGTGCTGTAGAAAAATATGCTGGTAGGTTGAATTTGACATAAAGAGCTGTAAAGGATTCATGGTAGCAATAAATCTGTGAAGAAACTACTGAATGCATTAGGCAGGGCATAATGTTCGTAAGTGGCTGTGTGCCAGGCAGCCTTCACACATGTGTTTTCAAGGCACTACAAATAAAGAGTTAGTGCCAAAGTCATTATCTTCCACCCCTAGAAGCTTTCGCTTGAGAATATCAGGCACAGGCAGTTACACTTCATGCTATCAACACCAATGTGAAATGGATCAGCATAACAACAGATCCATTTTGGTATTAAGCACATTTGCCTAATAAAAAGGATGGAACCGTGGATAGTATTTCAGCTTCTACCACCGCACCTTGCAAGGAACCTTCAGAACCATGCTGACATTAGTGTGAAAAAGATGCATTTTTTAAAAAAATCTCTTATCAGTGTTATTAGAAAACATAATCTTTCGTTAATTTTAATATAGATGAGCAGATACCATCAGTCCAGACTTTTTTTTACAGCTGGCCATGAAGAGCAGAGGCAGATGGAATCAACTCACTGTCTGCTATGTGAAAAATAACATATGTAGATTTCATAAGTCATGATTAAAAAAAAAAAAGGTTTATCAATGCACCCATTTGCTATGGCAGGTGTGTACCAGTTTGATTCTCAGGAATCACAGCTAAAAACAGAGTAAAGGAGGATATTTTCACAGACTTTTTTTTGTTTGTTTTTGTCTTTGTATAACAACAAATGCCAGCATGGATTCCCAGGGATAGCTCAAAGATCTGATAAAGAAAACAATGTCCTGGAAATGGAAAATGGGATTGACAACTAAACAGGAACACACAGTCCTTTATATTTAGTAGAGAAAAATTAAGGGAAACAAAAAAAAGCAGAATGAGGTAACAGTAGCTAAAGAAGAAAAGGTTTTGACAAATATCTCAGAGGTATATCAAGTAGGCCTATTAATATTAATAAATAAGAAAGATGAGGAAATTCATGACTCAAAAATGGCTGAAACAATGGATTTCTCTTTTAAATCTGTCTTTAAAAAGAAAACTAAAAGAAGTTTGAGTATTTAGGATGTAATGGGAAGATCTTGTAAAAATATCTGTTGATGAGGAACAAATAAAATTTGGGGGTATATTTAAATACATACAACTTAACTACTCTGGATTATATGCATCTATAACTTTCCAAACACACCTCAAATCTAATTGTCAAAGTCAAGGGGTCAAGCAAAAAACCAAACCTGATACCAGTCCTGAAGAGGTTTGAAACATGGGGAGAAAATTAAGTGTTTCAAACTGGAAAAGTAACTGGAAACACATATTTAAAGGGAAGGAGGAAACACCAAGGCAGTAATGGTTGGGTTGGTGGTGGCAGCAGCAACTTAGATATGAGTTTGCAATGTTGTTTAACAATACACTGCACTTCCTCTCACCACATCCTCCGACACACAATTCAGTTTTGGGCTTGATATGCAGTGGTATCACCTAATGTAACAGAGAGGTTAACAGTCCCTTCTCTATGTAACTGCACTACAACCTGAAGTACTGTATGCAGTTCTGGGCACTTTGTAATCAAAAAGTAGTACACTGATAGAGGAGAGTTCACAGAAGCATAACCAATATAATTAGTAGGCAGGAGAGAATCACTTGTGTCATAAATATAAAGGGAAGGGTAAACCCCTTTAAAATCCCTCCTGGCCAGAGGAAAAATCCTCTCACCTGTAAAGGGTTAAGAAGCTAAAAGTAACCTCACTGGCACCTGACCAAAATGACCAGTGAGGAGACAAGATACTTTCAAAAGCTGGGAGGAGGGAGAGAAACAAAGGGTCTGTGGCTGTCGGTACACTGCTTTTGCCGGGGATAGACCAGGAATGGAGTCTTAGAACTTTAGTAAGTAATCTAGCTAGGTATGTGTTAGATTATGATTTCTTTAAATGGCTGAGAAAAGAACTGTGCTGAATAGAATGACTATTCCTGTCTGTGTGTCTGTTTTGTAACTTAAGGTTTTGCCTAGAGGGATTCTCTATGTTTTGAATCTAATTACCCTGTAAGGTATCTACCATCCTGATTTTACAGAGGGGATTTCTTTACTTCTATTAAAAGTCTTCTTGTAAGAAAACTGAATGCTTTTTCATCGTTCTCAGATCCAAGGGTTTGGGGCTGTGGTCACCTATGCAAATTGGTGAGGATTTTTACCAAACCTTCCCCAGGAAGTGGGGTGCAAGGGTTGGGAGGATTTTGGGGGGAAAGACGTGTCCAAACTACGTTTCCCAGTAAACCCAGTTAGAGTTTGGTGGTGCCAGTGGAGATCCAGGGACAAAGGATAAAATTAATTTGAACATTGGGGAAGTTAAAGCTGTAAGTAAGTTTAGGAGGTTTTCATGCAGGTCTCCACATCTGTACCCTAGAGTTCAGAGTGGGGGAGGAACCTTGACAACTTGTGAAGAAAAATTAAAGGAGTTAAATGTAACTTGGCTAAGAGGTGGCAAAAGAGGGAACACGTATCAACACTTTACAAATATTCGAAAGTTATAAACACCAATGAGTGGATAAAATGATTTGTGGCGGTACAAGGGGGTATAACTACTCTAGAAATAATGAGCTGAAATTAAGAAAGAATAAACTTTAGGATGAATATTAGGAAAACTGCTTTGACAGTGAGAATCATTGGGCTATGCAATTGTCTCTTATGGAAGTTGTAAAAGCCCCTGGGACACTGAAAAATATAATCGACAATACACTGGTAAATGTCCTGTAGGAAACAATCTTTCATTGTGAGAAGGAAGGTCGATTAGGTGACTAAACAGGTCGTTTCACTTCTATTATTGTTCAGTAAAATGCCATTAAAGAAAAAGGAACAGTATTTATCACTAATGTTGGAAAATATTAATTCATCACAAAATACATAAACACAGTCATTCCAACCCAAAGTCACTCAATGCAGTTCATACAAAATTGTTTCGGTTTGCGCTGGAGACATCCTATTTCCTGCATTACAAAGATTAAGAGTAACTTTGTACCAAGCAGAAGTGTCAGTGTGTTTGAACTTAGGTTCTTGCTCGCTTACATCACATTATGAGAGATGCTGATGAAACAACAGCATTCTCCCCAGTCACCAGAGTTGGTTACATCATTTTTACCGGCAAGGTGGATGCAGAACAAATCCAAATCACTACAGCAGAATATTGTGATGAATCTGCTAAGCAGAGGACTACAACTTCCATCAGTTCCCTCCCCACTACACATCCCCTTCCTCCTGGCCTTGTCAGAGGAAAGGTCTTGAACCAGGAAGTGGCTGGATTCTGTTTGGAGGCAGTGGCCACATGGGTTATCCGGAGCTCCCTGAAGGAAGGCAGAAGCAGCAGCTGCATGGCAAGCAGGGAGCTGGCAAGCAGGGAGCTGGCGAGAAGCTGAATTCAGAGTTCAATCCCCAGGAACCATATGCAGGATGGCATGTGGAACAGGATGTGACTGCTGGATGCTACAGATGGGTGCGGGTCTGTGTGGGACTTACAGGGGAGCAGCAGCAGCGGCTAAGCAGAGAGTCAGTGCAGAGTGGCCCCAGTGAGAGACACTAAGGGCATATCTATAGCGCCCCATGGCTCAGACTATGAGGGTGTGAACAGCAGTATCTGAAAAGAGTTCTGAAGGTTTATCTCCAAAGGTATAATACCATTATTTACTGGTGCCATATATTATTACTCTCAGGCATATGTCAAGCCAACCTGTGGCAGGTGTAACAAAGTCTATTATGGAAAAGAAAGAACAAACAAACAAAAAGATCAGAAACTTCTTTTTTTAAAAAAAAAAAAGGATCACCAAATTCTACCCTAAGAGTTTGAATTCTTGTGCCAGAAATTGTCAAAAAAATAAGTATGGTGGTGAGAATGCAGAGAAGTGTATCACCAAGGACTGATCAGCATGACTGGACAGAATCCAGGTTAAACGGGCCCCGAGTATTTTGGATTTCTTTTCAATTCATAGCTAGATAGTTTGATAATATTAAATCATTTTTAATATCTTCCACACATCAAAACAAAACAATTATGATAAAAATACTACCTCCATTGTCAAATTAAAAACTTTTTTTTTCTCTGTCACATTTTCCTGTCAAGGCCCATTTCTAGAGTTCTTTTCCATTTCAATGTAGCTATCTTTTAAATATAGAGTCCAAATAATTTTTTTAAAATCATACTGTAATAAAATACAGTAACTTATTTAATTACATAAGATGGAAATACAGTTCTAGAAAAGAGGATGGATTGAATGATTTCAGATTCATAAGTATTGCAAATACTTCTCATGGAAGTGAAAGCAAATCATTGCATTAATCCACTGGTAATGTTAGAGCGGAGATTAATGCACTTTGAAGGGTCTTAATTACAATATTTTCAGAAAAGTAAAAAGAAGCATTTACATTGTTCATAATTAGTATCGCTTTATAAGCAAAAGCTATGAAATAGAGTACCATAAGTCAGCAAATCAAGTTGACAAACTCCAATTTTCTTCTTTCAATGAAAAAGATATTTTTAATGTGTTTCATAGTAGATACCTATTCTCTCCTCAAAAACTGCTGAGTTGAAGAGAAAGGACTAAATCCAGCTTGAGCCACTTGACAAAGGAAAGTTATTAAGGCTTTTCTTAAATCTCTTTTAAAAGTAAAAAAATATCAATTAATCTTATTTGCTAGAAAATAAAATGTCATCCTTTGGTGCTACAGAAAAGGAGGCCATAATCCGTCCTGCCATAAGCAAACTCAGTATCCATTGATTTACCTGGGAATTGCACTTGCCTGCACCAGGACTGAGTTTGGTCTAATATGTTTAAGTCTCCTTTATTTACTTTATGTTACACTAATCTAGGGCTCCTCCTTCAGGAGAGTGGCAAAAGCCCTCCGCAGACATCCACTATTATCTACTGTTAAAACAGAGATAATGATACTGACCTCCTTAGTAAAGCACTTTGAGATCTACTGATGAAAAGTGCTGTACAAGAGCTAGGTATTATTGTTATGATCGGGATCCGGGGGAGAAGAGGGATTCTGAACCTCAGAGAATAAGCATTTGAATCGACTAATTGTATATAATATTTCTGTACTATAAAAGCATGTCAAGTAAGGTCTGTTATGAAAGCCAGTGACACACTGGTAATTAATATCATTGTGAAATCTATGTATTAACACTACATGACTAATTATGGATACTCACGCATATCATGCTTTAAAGCAGTGGACTCCAACCTTTTTAGGCCCAAGATCACTTTTTGAATCTAAGGGCAACCCAGGATCCACCCTGCCCCTTCCCCAAAGCCCACTCTCACTCCATCCCCCCCTCTCTCCATCACTCACTCTCCCCTACCCTCACTCACTTTCACAGGCTGGGTTGGGGTTCGGGAGGGAGTGGGGTCTCTGGGCTAGGGCCGAGGGGTTCTCAGTGTGGGAGCGGGCTCTGGGCTGAGCCTGGGGTAGGGGTGCTGGAGGGGGGTGAGGGGTGCAAGTTCTAGGAGGGAGTTTGGGGGCAAGAGGGGGCTCCAGGCTAGGGTAGAGTGTTGGAGTGCAGGAGGGGGCATGGGGCGCTGGCTCTGGGAGGGGGGGGTCAGGGCTGGGACAGAGTGTTGGGGTGCAGGAGGGGGTTCGGGGTGCAGAAAGGGATATGGGGTGCTGGCTCCAGGAGGGGGCTCAGTGCTGGGGTTCTGGTGCGGCCTCCTGTCAGGCAGCACTTACCTCCAGCGGCTCCTGGTCAGCGGCGACCGCAGCTAAGCTAAGGCAGGCTCCCTGCTTACCCTGGCCCCACACTGCTCCCAGGAGAGGCCAATGCACCCCTGCGGCCCTTGGGGGGAGCACGTGACTCCGCACGCTGCCTCTCTCTGCAACCACCACCCCCACAGCTCTCCCAGCCAATGGGAGCTGCAGGGGCTGTGCTTGCAGGCAGGAGCAGTGCACGGAGGGAGCCCCCTGTCCCCCCTCCCCCGGGGCCATGCTGGTCGCTTCTAGGAGTGGCTTAGGGCTAGGGTAGGCAGGGAGTATGCCTCAGTGGCAGCCACACTGCACCACCAGAGATCGCGATCAACTGGGAGATCCTCTGGGATCGACCAATTGATCGCCATCGACCGGTTGGTGACCACTGCTTTCAAGTCTGTGACCAAGCAAAGGGAGGAACTGGTTTCCTCCCAGAAAGGAAGCTACCTACCCATCTCCAATGTAACAGAATCCCCTCACTCAACTGGGTAAACCCCCAAATGTCACAATTAATATCATCATCATTCCAATTTTGGCCCACCTCTAGTATCCCAATAGAAGTCCTTTCAGCTTAGCATGTGACACATGTGGATAGCTGACGATGAGTTGTTTTACCAAATTTGAGGTAATTTACTCCAGATGTGAGAGAGCAAATATGCATGTTAATCACAGTTTGCAAATTCTAACACTTTTCTGCCACAGAAACTCCATGTGTAGTATTACTGAAGAATCTTGTTGAGATTTAGTACCCAGGAGTCAACTTGAGATGAACTGAGCCAATGTAACTTTGAAGTTATTCAATGATGACTTAGGAACACCCGAATCTAGCAAACTTTCTATGGATGATCAGGAGTCTGATTGTCCTAAAGAGATTCACCAGGGGGCTGAGAAGTTTTACAAAGTTTTCCCAGACAGGAGGTTCAATTGTAACGTCCCTCTCTAGCCACCAACATACATCGCCACACAGGGTAAGGTCTCCAAGACTTCAACTCCCTGTAGTCTTCATATAGAAACACAGTTCCCTTCCTGTAGATCTTAGGAGCTTGCAGAAAAGCAGTGTGTGGCTGGCTGGGGATGCAAGGAGAAATGAGGGGGCCTGCAGTAATCTAAGAGACTAAAGATAATGCAGCAGCTGTGAAAGGAGGCTTGATGCAAAAAGCAGCTCCCTTACAGAGCTGCTAAGCTCTACTGGAATGCAGCCCTGTTTCTCATCAGTCTTAGAAGCTCCATAGGGCAGGAGTTCCACGGCAGCATACAAGACTTTCCAAACTCCACAAAGTCCTGTGGCTCTGTACTCCTTTAAATGACATGTGATAGATGTGTAGTCACGTTGCTTACTGCACTAATATAAGGCATTCAATTACTACAGTAATCTGCACAGTGTAAGAACCTGGACAGAACAGAATAGAACTTCTGATTTTTTTTTTAAGAAGAAAAACACGTGGAGGTAAGGAAGTATTGACCGGTCTGTGGACATTCTAAAGTCCACTGAAAGAGTCCTGCAGGGTTGGAAGCATTAGATGTATAAAAGCACCACATGCAAAATAGAAAATTGCTGCATCCCTGCTACTACTTTTCAATTTTTGGTACATGCTGCTGTGGAGCTCGCAAGATCCAGGGCTTCCTTACCCTCAGCAGTGAAGGACTCCAAATACAGATCTATCTACCACTTCTCTGATGACTTTTCATATCTGTTTTCATCCCAGAAACCCACCAATTAGAACTATATTTAGTTTTGCTATCAAGTTTGCAAACAAAAACATTGTGCCAATTCAGCAGACGCCATCACATATGACTCAGTAACACTAAGCAATATGCAAACATCAAATGTAAATCAAGATATGTTCAACATTAACAGCAATAGAACATGATAGTTTAGACCAAAGGTGGATACAATGAACCTACCATCTTCTACCCTTTGTAGTACCTACAGTATAGGGAAATAATAAAGAAATATTTGTGATTGTTCCCAAACCACAGCAAAGCACTTACACTCTTTGCTGTGCAAAAGGCAGAAAAGCAACGTACCTAAGAGCAACTGGGACAAGATGTCATGCATTTGTACCCATATATCTATCCATGGAAACCATATTTGCTGACTTTGCATACAGTCCAGTACACCTACAGGGAACAGACTTCCATTCATAAGCAAGCAGAAATCACATTAACACTAACAGGAGTTACTTGTGTACATCATGGGATGGCCATAAATCATAAATTTGCTGGGTTTGACTATGCCATATTTTAGCTTGTGCAGGCTTTAGCAATTTATTCACAAAGGTGGAGTAAATCACTTAAATGAGCAGTAAAAGCACAAAATTTGCTCTGTTTGGTGCTGTTATGCTCTCCTTACAAATGTGGGTAACTAGAACAAACTCATTATTGAGTTAAGCCCTTAACTCACTTTAACAAATTCAACTGGTTTCACATTGGTTACGTGTGACAAATGCACATATTAAAATAATGTGAATTTTAGAAAATGTCACACTTCAATTATGTATTTTCACTACTGTATTACAAATGTCAATTTTATTTGATCTCAGCTTAATAATACCAATCATAAATATACCTTAATTTGTTTTATAAACAAAAAGCTTGCATATAATGGGAGGGTTTGTTTGTTTGTTTTTAACTGGCTCAGAATATACAGCAAAATGTAATGCTGTACAGTTTAAGTGATGATTTCATGTTCTCCTGGCCATGTGAAAGCTTGTTTGGAGAAATTATAATATATATATATATATATATATATCACATTACAGGGGAGGCTGGTAGTAACTACTATATTTAGATAAAAGAAAAGGAGTACTTGTGGCACCTTAGAGACTAACCAATTTATTTGAGCATAAGCTTTTGTGAGCTACAGCTCACTTCATCGGATGCATACTGTGGAAAATACAGAAGATGTTTTTATACACACAGACCATGATGAACACCCATTTTTTCATGGTCTGTGTGTATAAAAACATCTTCTGTGTTTTCCACAGTATGCATACGATGAAGTGAGCTGTAGCTCATGAAAGCTTATGCTCAAATAAATTGGTGAGTCTCTAAGGTGCCACAAGTACTCCTTTTCTTTTTGCGAATACAGACTAACACGGCTGTTACTCTGAAACCTATATTTAGATAGCCTACCACCTTTCATTATAAAAGATCCTTGTGACCTTTTTTTTTGATAAGCTATCACATCTCTTCTGTTTGCAGCAGGACTTTGGCAAAGGGAATACCTTCTAGCTAGGGACTTTGTCCCATGACATTCTGTTCAGCTTTTGTTGAGATATAAAGTATTAAACATCTCAACTTCCATTCTGCTGCCTGTATTCTTCAAGAAAATGCTGGTAGCCTGCCAAAATAATAACTCAACAAACAATCATTCTAATGCCAGCTGATGTCAAAGTAGCAGCACTACCACACATCCATGTACCTGCAACGCCTAGGAGTCTCTGGAGCAGCTGTGGTAGGCGTGGTGGGGTTGCAGAGTCAGGCCAGGCTTCCCCTGTCCACCTACAGACCAGCACCTGGCCCCAGCTGCCCATGTCTTCCCCCGCCTTGCTCTCGGGGCACCACGTGTGGCTGGAGCTCTCCCATCTGCCAGATTGTAGGAGAGACAGCTAGGCTATGGTCCCCTCAACCACTCCTTAATCCTCACAGACAACCCCTCCTCAGGGAGAACCTACCCCAGTTTCTGGGTGAGGAGAAAAAGAGACAAACAAGCCAGGCTGTGCACCCCACCCCAACTTGACCAAATTCCAAACACAGTGGTCCAGTCCCCCCTCCAACACAACAGTTTTCTCCTAATCTGAGGTAATTTAGTTAATCCTGTAGCTCAGTATAAATTGCAATGCTGAAGAGTGACAGTTCAAACCCTGATGATGCATTCAGAGGGTTGTTAAAGTTGCATATAATAGAATTAGTTTTTCCAGTTTCCCTTTGAAAACACCTAGGAAATTACATACAAACAAAATTCTATTAAAGAACAATCATTAGGTTGCAAAGTCAAGCACTTGGAAGTTACAAAATGCCATATTTATGCTTGCCTGAGCAGCTTTAATTCAGCCCCCTTGTGTGTATCTATTATGATACAGCCTCTAATTACATGATCTCCTATACTATTTTTCCTAAAGGACCCCTGCCTCATTCAGTGTGCAGGATGGACTCACCAGGAGACACAATTAAGGTCAGATGGGTAACAGTAAATCTAGCATAATGAAACCTACATAATGTTCTTTTATTGCAGTTCTTTTGTCTTTTTTATATATAGTTCTCGTAAGGAAACATATTCAGTGTTTCCCTAACATGTCTCCTAACTGAGGGGTATGCACTCCAAAAGCTGATTTCCATTGCAAGTTTTCCACAAAGTAAACAACAGTGTGTGCAAATTCCAGTAAATACAACCTGGCTAAATTATCTGGTTCTCTAACCCACAGGATGCATAATACAGATTCTTCCTATACTACTTCAGTAAATTGTTTTTTAAGTTGGAAAAACACAGTCATACAGTTATATGAAACAGGTTAAATAGGCAAGTAAAAGTTAACGCTAATATGCTGGCCCAGAGTCTGAGCTGTGCTTGGCACAGCTTTCAAAAGAAAACAGTGGGGTAAGGTTGCTTCAAACCTCTTTGTGCCTCAGACTGACACCTATCATGGGTCTAATTCTGTGCTGATCCAGACCCTAGTATAAAATACTTCAACCTTGAGGCTGCTCTACTTTGCATCATGAACCATATTACCTGTTGGGCCATTCCAGGTACCAGGGACCTGCAAGACATGGGGTTGCCCCTGCCATAGCCCCTTGTTCCTAGCCACAATCTCAACAGTGGAGGCCAGGCCTACTGTGACATAGGAGCCAGTATAGTACCTCTATACCACCCAAGAATTCCCCTATGCAAGGGAGAGGCACCCAATTTAGGTCTGCTTTGCACACCTGAATAGTGCAGTGTGGCCACAGGACAATCAAGAATCTGGCCCATTATCTTATTTTTAAAATCTGAGGGTACATTCTGTATGTGAATATATTGTGTCAATCCCTGAACAGAAATATATGTTTTGAAAATAATTAAATCTATGTACACTTACAAAAATAAAAGATTCTAGAAACAGAGCCAGACTGTAGTTTGCAACTTACAGAAAAAGAGGAATCAAGAAAATTTGTGAACAATGACTATGCTGGTAAGTTATTTACTAACAGAAATGTTTACAGAAAGGTACCATGAAACTGGTTAGACTCCTGAGGCCCTATATTTACTGAAAGTCTTCTGTTACACCATTCCAAGCTGTCACAAAGCACCATTTTCTGTCACTGATGTGTATTAAATCCTCCAAAGCTAAATCAATCTTCAGAATTGACTTTAGCAGTCTAGTTTCGAGCAGCTTAAGTGTCTAACTAATACTGTAACACCAACTACTTCCAGCACTATCCACTCCTATTGGATCTGGCACAAGTTCAGAGGCAGTAAAGTTCAATCAATAGAGGTAATAAATCAGAGGCGCTAAGCATGAATCAGAATACTGATCAAAATCAATAGCTTTGTGTACTTTGCTAATTTAATTTTTAAACAGAAACACAAAATGCTGCTTTAAAATAAGTTCTGTACTCACGAGTGTCAAGATAATAATGTAAACGCATCTGCTATAATATCTGAGTTAAACTTAGCTTTAAAACAGTTAGTTGCTATTGTACGTCATAAGAACATTCCCTCTTAGGAAGCACACAGCTGGAATATCATGCTGCATTGTGTACTGTATTTGCAAAAAAGATGACTGATGCTCAGTTACGGCTTGATCCTGCAAGGTTAGCAGCAACTCCAGAAGGTGCTAAGTGCCTTCAGCTCCCACTGAGTTATTCAATTGCAGGACTACGTTCTAACTCCATTCAACATAAAAGATATACACATATGGAGGGATGTTCTCCCAAAGATGCATGTATTTGCACAAGTTACATGTCCACAATGTGACAGGAACACATACCCTCCCCTAGAAAGGTTTTTCTTCACTACTACGAGGAATTAAGATTTAAGGGCGGTATAACGAATTCTTAATCAAGACACAATAGAATAGATTTACCCTAATGACAACAGTAATGATTGCTGCTGGACTGGGATAGTTTTATTAAAACTTCCACTCAAAGTGTAGTTTCACCCTGAAAAGTAAGTCTCTACAAGTAGCATTTTGGGATCCACATCTGTTGTATCTCCATGATTTCTAGATTCAACATGCTCAGTTTATAAGTAAAAACATTATTTCTCACTCCATGTCTACAACCCCAATCTGGGATCTAAGAATCAAGCAAATTTTTAGTATCTCACAAACCATCAGAAATAAAAGGTCCTGTTGGCCAAATCAGGTCCTCACTAAAACCTGTGCCATTCCACTACCTCCAGTGGGGTTGCACCGGTGTAACTGATGGACCTTTACAAACAATTCTGTGGATGATACATAAGAAAGAAAATAATTCATCTCATTCTCTCTTAGCTATGTTGGCTGCCAGACTAACAGGAGTAAAATGCAGAAAACACTTATTTTAGTTACTTACAGTCAGCTGTTATGACTCTGAATTCACCGAGAACAAATCTGTTGAGTAAGTAGGTGCCGTTTTTACATACATTAGTTACTTTTCAGAATAGAACAACATTTCAATAAAATTGACTGGTGTTAGACGGATAAGTGATGCTTAGCCAGATGATGAATAGATATGAAATTCTAAGCTCCAAATTTTTAATTCAGAAATTCCCAAATAAAAGTTAAAAAATAAGTCTGAATATCTAATGAATACAAAGTTCACTTTTGTAATTTTAGTTGGTACAAGATTTTTATTTTATTTTTTAAGCCTTTTTGAGCTTTAAAAGAAAATCTCCAAAAGACAGACCTCGGTTCCTAATCTGGACAGTTGTTCAATCAATTCAGAGAATCCTTCCAGATTCTCTTCTTTCAATATTAAGCATAGCTCCTATAAAATGTAATAAAAGTTGCATGCATGCAAGAAGGTGAGAAAGTGTTCCTCAGGCTTATAAATACCATGGGAATGTATTTATTTTTCAGTACATCAAAGGTTACAAAACCCTCTAAATAGTGATATTACATTTGAATTGGAGGCTTTAATGGTTATAGTTCATTTGTTGTTACTAATCTGCCCTTATTTACTGTTGAATTGCATTTTAAATAACAAATTGAATGCACATTTTTACTTGAATCATCATCTTTAATAAATGTAGTATCAACATTATTTCTACTAAATAAAAGTACAAAAGTTAAAGTTAAGTACACAAGAGCATGATTTTTTTTTAAAGTTCTAGTGTTTTGTTAGATTAAAGGTAAACATTTTCTGATAGTAGTATTGTATGGCAGCCAATTGAAAAGTCACGTGAGGATAACCAGAATTGATTCCAATATCAATAACGAATACACAAAAATCAACAGAAAAATATAAATTCACTATATTTCAATAGTGCCAGAGTTTAATTCACTAATTATCCCATCTCCCTACATTCCACAAGCTTTACTGCCAACTAAAGGAAAGAACAATTAAGGAATTTCAGACACACAGTTTATAGTTATTATGGGCTATGTTTTTAAAGCTATAAATGGAAAATATCCTGAGGTAGATCATTACCCACTTACACTCACAATTTATCTGCCCATATTTGAAAATTTGGTTCTATACATTAGTTATTTAACACCAAGCAGTCTCCACAAATATAAAACACTCACTAAACCTTGTATGAAAATAATGTGCAGTATTTTCAAAAGTGCTCAGCGTTGGCATAAATCCACTCTTAATTTAAGTCAATGGTAAAACTTCTGTTGACTTCAATGGGAGAAGAATTAGAGCACCTTTGAAAATCCCACCCATTGTTTTCATATAGGCAATTTCACATACTTATTGGGGGAAAGGGGGAGTTCAACTATTTATTTTACTGCATTCATTAGGCAATTTAAAAAATTAGAAAACAAAACTGAGTAAATTTCGTTTACTGCTAATGATGAGCACAAATCCAGGGCAGAACTGCAAGCCAATGGGCCAGCTCTCTGGGCCAGCACTAGAGACATGAATTCAAGATGGCACCTCCTCAGTTCTCTTGATTCTTAAAACTAGTGAAGCTCAGACAACATCAACCAGAGAAGAGGCCATTTCTCTGTAACTTTGGCCAGAACACCACTGCCATGATTTACAAGGAATGAGGGAGTACAAAGGTGGCAGAAATGATTGCTCCCTATCTGATCAATATCATTTGTATGTTATTATAAATATCTACAATGAGGAAATGCTTTATTGTTATATATGACTCCTTATGTGGTCATCACTATAAAATCCAGATTCCAACCTCAGGTTCTCTAACGACAACCTGAAATCCATCTGACAAATGTCTTCAACTAATGACACGTATCAGAAATAAACCTCCTGAACAAAAAATCTAAACTAGTCTGATCCGTCAAACGTAAAGAAAAAAAAGTCAGATAGGAAACTCGCTGCACCTGCTCCCACTCACAAACTTCTTGGAAATGCAGAAAGGGAGAATCCATGCTAATGATTTCTATGTTAAGACATTCCTCCTCAGCAGGACAATTTTTTGGAAGCAGAATAATGTCACAGTGAGAATTCCACACACAGAGAAGCCCCTCTATATTGCATTCAATTATTTAAATTTGCAAGCCTCAGCGACATGAACTCTGGAAATCCTCATAATCCTTGCATGGCTGTGAATTCCCAGAAAGATGCTCTCAAGTGGTAAAAAATGCTTAAAAAAAAAAAAAAAGGACCACCACGGCCTCAACATTCGAGCCCATAAAATCTTTGAAAGTAGAACTTCCTCAGCTAGATTGATCCAATATGGGAAACCAGCCTTTCCCCCATATTACACTGAAAAGGGTCTGATTTTAGAAATAGTCCAAAAATATTGAAGGCTCACAGTAAATGTCATATGCACTATTGTATTTCAAGGCCTCAAAAATAACAACAGGTTTATTTTCAGAAGTCCCTGCACTTTACCTTACTGAAATACTGCTTTTGTTTTTAAATAAGAAGCTGTGCATTATTTTGAAAGCTATATCCATGCAAGGGGCAGCTATATATTTAGTATATTACAAGAAAAGCTATTCTGAATCAGCAGGAGGTATATATCAGCACAGATGGAAAGGCAGGCAACATTAACCACCATAAAATAAAATAATTTTTAAAGAACTGAATTTCAATGTTAAATATAAAACAAAAACCCTGGAGTAAACAAAAACAAGAGGCAACTCTGTAAGCAAGAAGTGTCTCTGTGAAGCAAACATTTCAGTGTGACTCTTCTTCAGAAGTTTTAGGGACGAAGAGGACATAAGTCAGAACTATTTAAATGAAGATTCTTTGACAAGAAAATCTTCCTTCTTTTTCTGAACTGAAAATGTGTTTGAGCAAAACATCTATTTTATGAGTTTCCAGGAGAACAGTGCATTTATATGACAAGGGTTAGATCTAAATCCAAAATCCACTCCATATTTGTTCATGAGTTGTAACAAGACATGATTTATGGCACTCGTCTTTACTGGAGAAAGAAAGAAATACTTTGTAATTAGGATTATAAATTCTCTATGCTCTAAAATAATAAATCTCTCAATTCTAAAACTAGTACTTTGAACATGGCCCAGAACATAACATATATAAGAAAACAGAGGAAAAATATTCCAGTACAAAATAAAATGCTAAAAGTGTAACATGTCAATAGTCATTTAAGTCCACACAGTATATACATGTTTGCAGTTGTTAAAGTAAACTGAAAAAAGAGGGGCGTGCTCACTGGCTCAGATAAGAAAGAAAGGGAGGAGCACTGCTCCTCCAACTCAAGAAGAGGAGAGCTACTTTCCACCTTACTTTAACTCAGCTTTTTGTGTGTGTATATCAAAAATATATGCATGGAGCCTGTGACAACATAAGAAAAGTATATATACTAAAATCTGATGTCTCTTACTTGTCGCTCCCTGATTTTGTTTCTGTTTTTTTCCACCAGCCTTCTTCAGGTTTGTTGATGAATTTAAGTCAGTCTCTAAGTTTCTGAATCTTTTTAAAAACTACAGTAATAATCCAGCCACATTTAAATCCAATTTATGTGGAGGTGGAACTGTCGTGGTCACGATTTCTGTCACTAATTTCACGTGATGTACTTATCTCGTACTCCAGCATGGATGACATCACTGGGTAGTAACTGAGCACTTTTGGGGGCAGAGAAGTGTGTAGGTTTGTTACTGTCATTGCTAGAATAGGCACAACACATATTCACATAATTGTTTCCTACTGTAAGATTTATATCCAAAGGATGAAGTTTACATTTCATTTTCTGGTAGAATTTCCTTGTTCTTGTGTTTTCATGTCCTACTACAAAATAGGAAGGGGGGGCAAAATAATGACATACATCTGTCTTATCTAAAATATATGTATTTATAATATCTTAAACCAATATTTTATCTCAATTAATACTATGTTTAGCTTCTTTCAAACACTGCACTAAACATACACTAAAAAGGCCTACTCTATTTCTCAGGCAAATATTTACAAGAAGATACTTAAAGAATTAAGCAGAAGCACGGTCGGCTCTGTCATTGAAAGAGATCGCAAAGCACTGGAAAACTAAAAGACACATTGAAGTTGATTAGAATTAATGGGAGTTATCTACCTACCTCCCCATGCATTAGGGCCAGTAGGGCTAGATACGGTCAGATATATTATTTTTTGATATAGCCCTGCTAATATGCCTTAGTCCTTATCTACAACTTCACTGGTTCATTTCTCACATTCTCCAGAATACTGATTGCAGAACATTTTGATTGTTGCCAAATGCTGTTGATTCTATGATTTAGAAAAACCATCCACCAATGGCTAAATTGAAATGGTCTAATCAGTTTTAGTTTGGTATTAATTAATTACTTTTAATTTTTAATTATTACCGTTAAATTTTGCACTACATTCACCTGGGACAAAAAATAGTCCAATCAGCTTTATTCGGTTTCTAGGCACTTTCTGAGTTGCATGCCTTAACATAGTAATGCAGTGGTTGAATTGAATGTTTCAATTCCTGCTGCTGACAACCCACCCAGGGGCGCAGCACGACAAGTGGTGGCCTGTACAGGGATATGAACTGGACGGACCTCTGCAGATCAGGAAAAGCCCAGCCGGGGCAGTGGAACACACACACTTACTCAGTGTGGGGCTTTGTTGTTTCCTTCTAGTAGCTACACCACATAGAGACTTCAGTCTGCTACTGGCTTTTAAATAACAGAGCAGGATCTTTTAACTCAAGCACGAGAGGCTCATATTTTCACATCCAGAAGTCCTAAGTGCAAACCCTACTGATGACAGCGCACCCAACAGTGTCATATTAGGCAAACACTGCATGCTCAACAGGAATAGTGATGCCCAGCTCCCAGCCGCAGCCTGTGCAACAGAGCAGCGAGCAGTATGCACATATGGGCAGAATTTGCCATCCAAGGAATGTGTCAACACAAATCAGTTGAGGCAGCTGTAAAGAGCAGGGCCTGGAGGGGTGTGAGAACACAGCCTTCTCAGTTAAAGTGGCTTACCCACTGAGGAGCATACAAGTCATTTTGCTGCCCAAAGAGCAGACAACACAGATCAGCTGCTCGCTACCATCAGCTGCATCCACTTGCTGCTCTTATCGCTAAAAAACCCAGCCAGCTCCCCATGAGCCAGGCATCCGTGACTAGTTCCCCCAAGTCCTGGACAGTTAAGTCAGTCTTTCACTCACCACAGTTCTGGCTAACCCCATCTCCCATTGCCACAAGACATGCACTGGAGTCAGGGTAGCAAATGCAGTAGCTGAACAATGTGGCACTTGTATACAATGCTGCTCTGCCCGATTTGTGCTATTTCTATAGGGAAGAAACATATGAATGCTCCGTGTTGGGCTCCTTTCAATGACACCATTCACCAGGGAGCATAGCACACTCCTGATGTTTGCCAATGGATTCTGCTTCCCTGGATGTGGGAGAATATGTGACTGGCACTGATCTTTGTCTTGCTGGGGCACATACTTACTTGGCAACACAGCATCTGGTTCTGCAGACAGGGCTGATGCTGTCAGCCAGCATCAGACGGAATGGAGATGCCCCTGGAGCGGACCAGCAGTGACAGAGTGATGGTAAGAATCACTTCAGCCGGCTACTGTGGTTGACCATTCTCCAGCTTGTTGGTAGCCAATTCCAAAACTTCCTTCCCTATCACTTCTCAGGAATATAACTGGCCTCTCTCATTTCCAACAGGCAAGTTGTAGCAAAGGGTAATAATGCAAAGATTACCCTCCTCTCCAGATGAAGTACTACGTGCAAATGACCAGTGCAGTGTTACAATGGTCATATGCTGTAGTTTCATAATCTAGCCCTACATTATTCTCCACATACAAAATCCTATTACTGAGCCAATTCTGAGCCCCTCCCTCAGGGGTTCCAATAAGGTAGTGGAACCAATGTTCTTCAACATTGTGGAGAGTCCACACAAGAGGACTGGACGCTCTGTGGCTCCATGACGGGGAGCTCAATCCATGGCATTACACAGTACAGTTCTGGGAATGGAGTTGGCCAGAAACATTCATGCAACTACACAGAGCCATTGGCTAAAACTCAGTGTGGAAGGAATGCAAATGGACCCCACCACCCCCTGTAAAAAAAAAAAAAATCATAAGACTCATTGATATTGACTCAGGGCCATTGAGGAAATCTGAAGGCAGAGTTTTACTCTACATCTGCTCTTTGCAGACTATCTATACAAGAGACACCATCATAGGACCTAACCACATCAGACACACCATCAGGGCTCATTCACCTGCACATCTACCAATGTGATATATGCCATCATGTGCCAGCAATGCCCCTCTGCCATGTTCATTGGCCAAACCGAACAGTCTTTATGCAAAAGAATAAATGGACGCAGATCTGACATCAAGAATTATAACATTCAAAAACCAGTAGGAGAACACTTCAATCTCCCTGGACACTCAATAACAGACTTAAGAGTGGCAATTCTTCAACAAAAAAAATTCGAAAACAGACTCCAACGAGAAACTGCAGAACTGGAATTAATTTGCAAACTGGACACCATCATATTAGGCCTGAATAAAGACTGGGAGTGGATGGGTCACTACAAAAACTAATTTCCCCCTGCTGATACTCACACCCTCTTGTCAACTGTTTGAAATGGGCCACCTTGATTACATCCGCCTCATTAGCACTACAGAAGTGATTTCTATCCCTTTTTGTCAACTGTTGTGAATAGCCCACTTCCACGTTAATTGAATTGGCTCATTAGCACTGACCCCCCACTTGTTAAGGCAACTCCCATCTTTTCATATGCCATGTATTTATACCTCCTTACTGTATTTTCCACTCCATGCATCTGATGAAGTGGGTTTTAGCCCACTAAAGCTTATGTCCAAATAAATTTGTTAGTCTTTAAGGTGCCACAAGGACTCCTCGTTGTTTTTGCTAATACAGACTAACACGGCTGCCACTCTGAAACATCTCTTTGCAGACTGTTACCATCCCCTGACTATACTGTACTATTGTCATTTCATCAGGTTTCTTTGAAATGTATAACATGTTGGAAGACTATCTTGTTAGGACTATGGATCTAAATTTTCTAATATAATACAGCTAAAACATGGAAAATCTGTCAAGAGGTTTTTAAAAAGTAAATTAAAATACACAAGTCCAGTTACAAAAAAGGTTACAAACCAGATTATTCTGCTCAGCTGTAGGAAATGTATTATATTTATAAACCTTAAAAACTCCTTTAACTATTAAGAAAAACATATTTAAAGAATGCCTGAGCTAAGCATCTGACCTAGAAATGATTTTCAGCAGTAGTCCCCAGCTGAGCTAGTGTTTACAATCATGATTACAACTGTCTCATTTTCAAAAAGCAAACATAGCCACAGAGTATAAATTTGTCTCCAGTGAGAAGTCCAAGCATGGCCCGAACAAAATCTCTCTTATCCAGCCAGTTCTCATGTCTTATAATGAACTCTACCACTCAGTGGGACAATTAAGAGTTGATTTTCTATAGGAAGGCAATACTAGGATTTACCCATGGTAAAAAGCATCTGTTAATTAAATACTCGAAGGGAATTGCTTGGAAAAAAGTTAGTCATTTACAGGTATTCATCTCACGCCAGTGTGGGTCCCATTTGCTAACACCATTCATCTACAATTGTAAACTGTTTGAATACTGGAGTCTATTTATCTCACTTAAAATGGATTCCAGTTATGCACTGACATCATGTTTATTATGAACTAGATATATAACACCTTTATTAGACCATGATCATGTAAGAATATAACTGTTTGATTACGAGGCTACATTTCGTATTATATATGGGTCAAAAACTTTTGTGACCAACAAAAAACTCAGCAGAAATCATTGGTGGGAGAATAAGAAAGATGATTTCTTAAAGTATATTTTTAAAGCCACTCAATTCAAAGAAATTTGTTTATTAAAGACATTCAGTAACACCTGTCTTCTTGGTCCAGCTCAAGTGGCACAAATGTTGTGTGTGTAACTGGGTCCTAGAATAGACACAGATATAGAATCATAGAATATCAGGCTTGGAAGGGACCTCAGAAGGTCATCTAGTCCAACCCCGCTGCTCAAAGCAGGACCAATCCCCAACTAAATCATCCAATCTTCTTCTAGAACAGGGGTCTCAAACACGCGGGGTTATTTTCTGCAGCCCGCCAGCTCCCTGTGGCACCCCCACCCCCCCAGCATTTACCTAGAGCGGTTCCATCCCAGCACACACCGGGGGCAGGGCAGGCTCCCTGCCTGCCTGCCTGCCCTGCCCCCGCGCCGCTCCGGGAAGCAGATGGGACCTGGAGGGCGGGGGTCTGTGAGTTGCCCTGGTTGCTCCTCCAGGTACCTCCCCAAAGCTCCCATTGGCTGCTGTTTCCCAGTTCCAGCATCCCCCCCCAGGTCCCGGTCGCTTCCCGGGGGCAGGGAGCCTGCCGTGCCCCCGGTGTGCACTGGGCCAGACCCGCCCCCCCCAAACCCCTCCTGCAGCCGAACCCCCTGCTGCACCCCACACCCCTCCTGCATCCCAACCCCCTGCCCTGAGCCCCCGCGGCACCCTGCACCCCTCCTGCACCCCCTGGGGGCAGGGAAGGGGCAGAGTTGAGGTGGGGATTTCAGGGAAGGGGTTGGAATGGGGGCAGGGAAGGGGTGGGAAGAGGCAGGGCAGGGACGGGGCCTCGCAGAAGGGGTGGAGTGGGGGTGGGGGTAGGGCACTAGGGGGAGGGGTGGTCAGTGGTGCAGCCCTAGGGCTAATGTACTAGTCCTCATGCGGCCCTCGTGGTCATTTGAGACCCCTGTTCTAGAAGAACTCTGACATGGAATCCAAATTCATCTATTTCAAATGTGTCCCACACCTTTCATCTTTTTTTCTTCATTCTTTTCTTTTCTTTCCTTTCAAGAAGGAGTACTATTCATGTATTAGCTTCTCCTGATAGAAGATCTTTAACTTTCATCTCGGTAGACCCTTCTTACCCTGTTAGCATTGTGCAGTAAAAATAGCATCACAATTTTGATATCTAAGATGCATTTGGAGTGTCTCATTTAATTTTGTTAATAAATTAATATTATTTCTGCATAATCTAGTAACAAGCTGGTTAAGAATTTAGAACAAATGCACCATTTCAACCTTATTTTAACTCACTTATATCTTTTCCATAAAATTATGTACAAGGCAGTGCTTTGACTGATCCCTTTTGTCTTTGTTTTTTTAAAGTCTGACACAATCCCATTATATAACTTGAATTTTCAGAATGTGAAGAAATGTGCATTTTGAAATAGTTAACTTTTTCAGAGGCACTTTGCCCTTAACCCAAAATAGCTGTCTTATGAAATGTCATACATGACACGTAGTTAGTGCAACACAGTTAGAACGCAAGCTTCCGTTGTCTGAAGCAATTTTGTTTTGAAAAGATAACATTCTGAATGTTTCAAAATCATGAACTAAGGATGCACAGTCCATTGTTTTCCTTGACTTTCAAGTACAGACTAAATATATAGATATGCACACTCAGATAAGCCACTGGTATTTATCTGAACCATCACACATTCTGATGGGAAATAGTGCAATATGTTTGAGTACATATTTATTCAAATAAGTTGAGAAAGAGAGAAAAAGAAAATGGAAAGGAAGAAGGCAAGAGGTGAAAAAGAGCATGAAGGTATTTATACTGCATCTTACTATGGGTCCACAAGGACTTTGTATGTAGCTTCCACAGAGTTTACAGCTGTTTCTCCAGTTGATTGCTGCTCAGTTATTTTCCCTGACTGAAAACCCTTCTTATATTTTCACTTTGTGACCTACATATGAAATTTTAAAAAACTTATAGTATGACTGACTTCATTCTGCCCCCTCAGATATAAGGATTAGGTCACACAATACCTATTCAGTTAATACAAATGTCTACATACATTTTAAGAGAAACAAGGCAGATGAAATAATATATTTTATTGGACTAACTTCTGCTAGTGGAAGGCACAAGCTTTCAAGCTTCAAAGAGCTCTTCTTCAGGTCTGAAGAGGGAAACCAGAGTGTTTACATATATTCTAGGACTATAGAAAAAGCTGAAATTTATACATAAATCAAGAGCACAGTTTACATTTCCAATAATTTCTAAATTAATGTTGAAGGCAAATTATTAAAGGGCAATTTAGAAGACTATGAAGACTAATAAGAGATTCCACCAAGGGGGTGGAGGTGGAAGTGGATGTTCTTCAGTCAACGTTGTGATGGGATAACCAAACCCCACACTGGGCCAGAAGGGGTTAATGAGAGCCTGTGGCTCTATCAGCCTCACTCAGCTACACATGCAGTAAGTGTCAAGGCCGGAGGAAGGACCTAAAAGGGTTGAATCTGGCTCAGCTGGGGGCTGATTAGGAAGGAGAGCAGATTGCTGTCTCTCACTCAGGGAGAAAGCTTAGCTGGAGCCAGGGAACAGAGCTGGCCTGCTGGCAGACAGAGCCCCCCTGAAGGAAGGGGGCCCAAAGCAGTTGTAAAAGTAATCTGGGGGAAGTCAGTTGGTCTACACTGGTGGAGAGGCCTCCAAGGAGCAGGAAGGCTCCTGCAGGGTCAGAAATGCCCCTGCGAGGGCGTGGAGAAAACTCTCCTGCAGCAGAACCAGCTGGGTGGAAGAAAATGCTAAGAAGCTTGATAGTGATCCTGGAGAAGAGACCTAAAGAGAGATGCCAATACACAGTGACCTCAGGAAGAGGCCACAGGGTAGACCTAAGAGAGATTGAGTTTGGAGGTGGTCCAGAGAGGCATCAAGGGATCTGGAAATTCAGTGAGGATTCTTGAAGTATCCAAAACCCTAACAACTTGTGGATTACCACATTACAATAGGGTCTCCTAATATACAAGCAAACATATACACTATATGCAATACAAATGTAACATACAGTATGAGGTAGGAAATGCTGCTTATATGCATCTAATGTTATTTTAAAAATACAGTAAAATCATAAATGGACAACAGCTGAAGTTATTAAAAACCTCGCTGAAATAGCAGTCAAAATTAGCTTTTTAAGAGCACACACAATAATATTAAATCTTACATACTCTACACAAATATGCATACCTAAAGTTACATAATGACAACAACTTCAGAGTGGTAGCCATGTTAGTCTGTATCAGCAAAAACAACAAGGAGTCCTTGAGGCACCTTAGAGACTAACAAATTTATTTGGGCATAAGCTTTCGTGGGCTAAAACCCACTTCATCAGATGCATGGAGTGGAAAATACAGTAGGTAGGTATAAATAAACAGTACATGAAAAGATGGGAGTTGCCTTAGCAAGTGGGGGGTCAGTGCTAATGAGCCAATTCAATAGGCCACTTCCACCTTAATTGAATTGGCTCGTTAGCACTGATCCCCCACTTGCTAAGGCAACTCCCATCTTTTCATATGCCATGTATTTATACCTCCTTACTGTATTTTCCACTCCATGCATCTGATGAAGTAGGTTTTAGCCGATGAAAGTTTATGCCCAAATACATTTGTTAGTCTCTAAGGTGCCACAAGGACTCCTCGTTTTTATAATGACAAACTGTACTTTTTATTCATTCTATTGTTTCTCAGATATTATGTCAAATTGTAGATCTTTGTGTGCTCATGTAAAAAGAAACCCCCAGAGTACTGAATACATCAATAGGGCCTTAGTTTGGATTTTCCCAAATTTTTTGAGATCTAGTCTCTCACTAAACTATTTATTATTAACAAAACTTTTCGGATATGACTGCACGCAATGTTAATACATTTGACTACTAATCATCTTATGCTTTATCTGACTTTGAAATATATGATGAGATTATTACAGTACATAAATATTTATATATCCATAATTTAAACTTTACAGTTTTAATTCAAGGAACCTCAAGGTGTCTGATTGTTATCTATTCATTTTTTGAGCCAAGACATTCTGATTGAAAATATTTTCACAATATCAGCTACGGAAAGCAACAGATGTATACATAAACCAGAAAGTTTCTACTGAAATGAATAACTTAAATTAAATCCAATAGTATTTTTACTTTTGTAATGTCCTATATTTTATTTTAAATTTAATGTTTTATTTATCCCATTACTTTTTCATATTCAGAAACTTTAAAAAATCCAATAGATATTCAAAGGAAACAAGGCATTTTGGCAAAACCCATCAATTTATGATAATTTCTGAAACCAGAAACTCATTCCACTGATCACTTTTAAGTCGATCAGTGCATCTGGTTGGGAGAAAAAGAAATTTCCTATACATAAATAATATACTGGTCATCTTAAGTCTTTACCAATTCTTAATTTAGAGGAGATAAGCACATTTAAATTAACTCTTTTGCTTGTGCTTTTCCCATACAGATGTATCCTGAGATGCTAAACTGAAATTTACACTGATAATTAAAAAAAAAAAATCAAGACCACAATTAGGTTTTCTGTATGCAATACACTGTGGTTACCATTAAAAATTCAACACTTCCAACAGCAGAACAACTGTGGTATTTCAGATAACACTGTGTTGACTGTGGGCAACTGCTGACTTTTTAAATGAAACCGCAAGAGACATAAACCAGGATGGTATTATTAAAACCCAGATATTATTAAAAAATGCTTTCTTTAATCATACAGATGTGCAAAGAACAGTGAGTAAACCACACATCAGAAAGAAAAAAAAATACAATTTCCATTATAAACTGAAATATATGGAACCAGATCTAGTCAACAATTTCTCCATTAAATACTTCAATCCATTTCTCTTTAAAATAAATGTCTGTTAGTAAGTAATTTACATAATAAACGGTTAATATAAAGTACTTTAACAAGTGAAAACAAATTGTTAGTTCTTATTTTATAAGATCATTAATGGTTGGCTTTATTAGAAAAGAAATCCTTTTGAAAAAAATATAGTTCCTATATTTATTGTCAGAATACATTTTGTCTTGTGACTCTAAACACTATTTACCTCCCAGTTGCTAGGTATTGGCATATGTATTTACCTAGCTATCCGTTTCCCCTTTCATTTCTAGTATCCCTCCCTTGCTGCTATAGTATGATATGCAGTTCTTTTATAGGTGCTGCTCTGGATATGGCACTGCAGTCAGCACTAGCAATAATGATTACAGGCTGCTGCAAATACCAGGAATGATCCATTTGACATTTTGCATAGTCAATTAATTTCTGAGTTTTCAATTTTGCTGGGCTCTTTTTGAGCAGCATGTCAGCTAAATATAGTATGTCTGGTTGATCTACAATATTTTCACCCCAGCTAACAGAATATTATCATAAGTCAGATAAAGAATTATGATCATTTTGTTCTAACACATAAAGCTCTAGTCTAACTGTTTTACAGAAAAAACAAAAAAGCAGTAAAGGGTTTATTCCCAAATTTAGTCTTGTGCTCCTCAAGCTGTCAGAGTCTGCGAATTGCTACGGAAATTACAATTAGCCACAGCAAAGCCTGTGCAGGGAGTTGTATATAGAATGTTCTCTTGAGACTCCTATCAGATATTTAGCTACAAAGTTACAATAAGTGGCTCCAAAGGGAGCATCATCCAAGTTCTCTTTGCAAAGAGTTCCCTGAAATGCTTTCAAGCGAGGGAGTCTAAATGGAAGACAAATTATTGTAGATCCTTAGGACTTATCAAGATTATGTTGTGTTTCACAGGAGAAAATTAAATTATTGACAAATGTCTAATATAATGAGTGCTTCTTTAGGTGGTGATAAGAAAACATAGGTAAAAAGTAAGGTACATCACATTGTAGAAACTCAGCATGGATTGTGGTGAGGATGTGCTTTGTTTTTAAACAGACCAGAGGAATCTATAAGTCTTACCTGGAGCACATTTTTTATTTTCATTATTTCTGCTTCTGGGTAATTCCAATTATTAATGTTCATTGCTTTTTCATATCAAAGCTCACATGCTGATGCAAGACTATTCTTATACACGGGGGCTGAACAATCTAATCCAGGAAATAAACATGTACAGTAAGTGCACAAGCACTTTAAGATATGCTGTATTCTAAACTATGGAACAGTTTTAAGCTTTCAAAACATAACCAGAAACAATGGGCCTAATTCTTCTCTCACATACCTTAGTGTAAGTCAGGAGTAACTACTCTGACTTCAGTGAAGTTGCACTAATGTAGCTCCTGACTTTGTATGTGACTTCCTAATGAACATGAGAAGAGAATCAGGCTTTCTCTGATCTGTTTAAAAAACAAAGAAAACCCTGCCTCATTCAGTGCCCAGGCCTATTTGGTCCACATGTACATGATTGATCCCCAAAGGGGATCCATCTAGTAAACCAAAAGGGCCTCTCCCTCTACTGGTGAAAAGTACCAGAAAAAAAATTACAGGGATCAACTAATTCCAGGGGACAACAAATGGGAGTGAGGATCATAGGTTTAATATCAGGGTTCCAGAAGGGGACACTGAACAGAGGACCCCAGAAAGTGCCCACTGTTCCTCAAAAGAACCCAGGGAGCTAGTGCACACCATTCAGAAGAACTCCACCTGGAGACACGACCAGACAAATGTGCAAAAATGGGCCCCACAGTCACAAGGACCCTCCACCCCCTCCAGTCCTCTTCTCCTGGACTGATACATGGCCAGCTTGGCCAATGCCAGAAGGAGGTTGACGAGGAGGTCTCATGACTTTGTGGGGCCACAGATGGAATGTGCATGAGTGAGGAGGTGCAAGGAAAAATACAGACAAAACCTGAATAAGAGGTTCCGGAAGAGCTGGAAAAGGTGCTGCAACCTGATGCACTCTATACAGATGTGTGCCAGGGTCTCCTTCTGGTCGCAGATGGGACAGGTCTCAGGAGAGTTTGTGAATTGTGCCAGGTACATGCCCGTGCTCATGGCTCCACAGAGGAGACTCCAACAAACATCCCTGGTGGCCTGTGGAACCAGAGTGGAGTACAGACTGGCCTACAGGTCTCCTCGCCCTCTGCCACTGGCAGCAAGTCCCACCACTTCAGGTTGGAAGTTGTGTACCTATTGTAGGTTGGGGGGGGGGGAATGGTGGGCCTACACCCACCCATAGCTAAAGGCCCTCCCCCTTAGCCAGGGGGAGGCGCCCATTGACCCAGGCCACTAGTAACTACTGTAGACAACAAATGAAAAAAGCAGGGATGGGAGTGAAGGTCATAGGGCAAGAATCAGAGAACCAGAAGGAAACACCAAACATAGAACCCCTGAAAGCATTCAGTGCTCCTCAAAGGCATCTAATAAGTCAGTGGGACTGCCCAGAGGACCTCTGCCTGGAGACATGATCTGAGAAGGGATTAGAAAAAGGCCCCACAGTGACAGACCACCCCACCCCCCAACTAGCTTCTTTCTCCTGGTATCTTCTATAGGGCCCCAAGCAGCTGAAGGGTGCCCCCTATTTGCTTTGTATTATAAGAACTTGCCTGTTTTAGAATTGTGGTGGGAGTGGGCCCAAAAATATTCCTGCTTAGGGCTCCCAATGGGCTAGCACCGGCTCTGCCTGGTATGATGTATGGCCAACTTGGTCAGTGCCAGGAGGAGGAAGTTGATGAGGAGGTCTCGTGACTTTGTGGGGTCATGGGTGGGGTGTACATAAATCAGGAAGTGTGGGGAAAAGTGCAGCCAGAACCTCAGTAAGAGATTCTGGAGGAGCCAGAAGAGGGGCTGCAACCTGGTGCACGTTATGTAGACGTGTGCCAGGGTCTCCCTCTCACCGCAGAAAAGACAGGTCTCCTCGGGGGAGTTTATGAACTGCTCCAGGTACACAACTGTGCTCTTGGCTCCATGGAGGAGCCTCCAACAAATATGTCTGGTGGGCCGCGGAACCAGAGTGGAGTATAGACTGCGGCTCCTTGCCCTCCACCAGTGGCAGCAGGTCCTGCCACTTGCTGTTGAAAGGTGTGTAGTGAATGAGGCCGGGAACCATGAGGATGGCCTCATGGTAAAGGAAGTTGAATGCTGCCTCTTCCAGAGTTCCTATTTATTGCTGAGCAAGTCAATAAAACCAAAGTTTTCACAGGTGGCCGCTAACCGTATGTTCCTCGATTTCTGAGTGCTCATCATGAGTCATCTGAGGCCAGATTTGCAGAAGAGCTGAGCACTTACAACTGCAACGGAATACAACTGGAGCTGTGCTTTGAACATGAAAGTGCTACAGATTGCTAAGTAGCCTTAAATATCAGGCCCTAAGTGTCTCCAATTGGGCACCCAAAATTAGTAGACACCTTTGGCGATAATCTCGTTATGCCTCACTTCCCCAACTGTAAAATGGAGATAATGCCCCTTCCCTCCCCCATTTCACAGGGGTGTTGTGAAAATAGATTAATTAATGTTTGTGAAGCATCCAGATGTTCTGGTGAGATCACCACAAGAACAGCTAGGATGAAATTAATATATTCTTACTCGCTGCAGGGTTTGGATAGTGTACAATAAGGTCGGTAGCCATATATTAAATGAGGAGACTAAAAAGAAATATTGAACATCTGTGCATTTACTGAGTGAGTCTGGGATCCTGTGGAAAAAACAATATGTGATCCTGTAATTAAAGATAGTATCATAATGCACGTGCACAAAGGGGCCAGATCAGGTTGCACAGGCAACCTTAATTCTAACGTTTCCTAACCTTTGAGAGCTCGAATTTGCAACCTGTATAATTTTAGTCTCCCTAATATGAAGCCAATTTATCTAAATCACAAAAAAAAAGGAGAATCATTTAATTGTTATGCAGACTAGTCAAACTACATGGATTGTTTCAAAATTCAAGATGAACATTATACAAGCACCTTTCTGTGAAATACTCTGCACGCAGACATTTGACTAGTTTTTCTCAGTATACGTTCTTGTGACAAGTCTCCTTCATTCCAACAACTAAAATGGAAATTCAAATTAGTTTACTAATCTTAGTTCAAAGCATTTCCATAAACAGGTACAATCACTAATGTCTTACAACTGCTACACTGAGCTTCTTGTGTGGAAGGAAACACTTCCAAATATGGTATATAAGCTGGAGACATTTTTGAATAAGTGAACTGGAAGCACTGATTCTGGAAAAATAAAACAATCTTAATCTTTTTTCATGTAATTAGCTCTTTTCTACCATCTGTGATCAGCACGCTGATCATAGGTATAGCTGCCACTGATTGAAAACAGCTACAGCCTTAACACTGTGTAGTACACAAAACTAAAATGTATGGAGAAACATGTTTCTACTTTGATTTCATATTATCCTAATTATATTATGCTGCAAAAGGAACCAAATCTGCTGGCACAAAAAACTCCTGAACTCTGGGCCTAGCAAACTCAAAGGTTCACCCGCATGTGAGAAATGTCTAACCTCCAGGTAGGGGGATGCCCAGCACAGTTCTCTTCTATCCTATGTGCCCCTGCCTCCCTACTCACTGGCATTCTCAACACAGCTTGTGTTGCTGCTGGCAGGCTGCAAAAATGTCCTGAGGAACACAAATGAAAGGAGGGAAATGGCAATTTTTATCTGATGGTATATCTATCGAATCTGAATGGAATTCTATAGGATAAAGAAAAGGAAGTTTAACAGCTCAAAGGCACTCTCCAGTCAGAATATCAACAGCCTGCTGCAAATGATGGACGTAAGAGAGCTTCTCAGAATAGGCTGCAAGAATCTTTCATAATGGGAAGTATTAAACAGCTTAATAATGGGGGAACTGGTAGTGACATTTGTTCCCATATAAAACACACATACTGTGATTTGTTTTAATTTATGCATGTTCAGATATGTACTAAAGCCGCAAATGATAACGATCATGCTAAGTAACCTTTAACTCTCCATTCATTAGTCAATTTAGGACTACAGTCATAGCTGACGAATAATTTTTTGGGCAAAAATTGACGCTCAGTGTAGTTTTAGTAGCATATTACTTCTTTAAAAAAATACTGGAAGAACTGAACAGTTAAAGGCCATTTTTACTGTCAAACAAAACACTTCAGCTACTCACCTGTGTGGATCAGAAACTACAGAAGATACAAGACTTGTAAATTTTAAGATGTAGGTCAGACCGGACAAGTTTACAAAATTTACAATTGTACCACATTCTGGCCATGTGAATAAAGATACCTTTAACAGACATTACTAGTGTAAATGTGTTTTCAGTGTCAATTTAATTTTTAAGATGATGAATAACTATTCCATTCCCAAATAACATTGTTCATTATAGTATAATATTGTTCAGCAAGTGAGATGTGTAAAATTTAAAAGCAACTGTGTGCCCTACCCAATCTGAAGGATGAATTCACTTTGGCCCAGGGTTTTTAAAGATATTAGGTGCCTAAAGATGCAGATAAATGCCCAGTGGAGTTTTCAAAATCACCTGGGCATCTAACTCCGAATGAATTAGTTACAATGGGAGTTACATACATAGCCAGTTAACTCCCAGTGAAACTAATCCACTGGGAGTTAGGTACCTCAGCACTTTTGAAAATTCTATGAGGTGTCGATCTGTAACTTTACGAACCTAAATACCTTTACATATCTGTGCCCCTGTCCCTTCACTACCACTGGTCCAAAGCAGACACCATCATACTGCCAGTTAATGACACTTTCCCTACTATGAGTGATGGAACATTTTATTTGAATGGCAAAGGCCACAGCTATGTGAAAGATAATTCTCGATTACCATATGAGAGCTTTGTATGAAGTAAACACCGGCTTCCCCAAGGCACCTAAGGGAAACATGTTGATTAATTTAAAAAAATATTACCAAGAAATTTCTAAATATCACAAGCAAGATGATTTCCTCCTATAGAATATGCCATCAAGCATCAGGGATTCTTTTTTCTTTCACTCTCTATTACTGAAGATAACAATGAGAATTCTTTAAAAATGCAGAGTATCTTTAGCACTGCTATATTTTTGTATAGTCTCCACAAAAAGTAATTCAAGTCCTATATTCAATCCTATCAGTAAGCCATTACAACACAAAGGAGACTATTTCTGTGCAATTAAAAATCAAAAGGTCCAGTATTCTGAACTTTCTGATTGATGTACCCTTATCCTTTCTGCAAAATACTGCATTTTTAATGTTGTTAAAGAAATGTATACTCTGCCTGGCATTCTGCCCTTTCAACACATGAAATGTGATAAGAAGATTTTGGCTGTACTATAGTCAGACTCCGATAATTTTTCTTACCTGAAATTTTGTTTTCTCAGGCTTCTCCAGCCACCAATTCAAAGGGCTACTTGAGGGCTATTCCTGGAATTCAGGCATGAAGTTGTGATGATTTACAGCACTTCTGGTTATAAATAAAAAATAAAGAGTTGCCTTCATCCATTGCTGGGGGCTGGAGAAGCAAGCATCAAATAGCCTCTGGATTTCAACATAACAGTGAAGTCATGCAAACAGCAATACTGCGATCATAGAATCATAGAATATCAGGGTTGGAAGGGACCTCAGGAGGTCATCTAGTCCAACCCCCTGCTCAAAGCAGGACCAATCCCCAACTAAATCACCCCAGCCAGGGCTTTGTCAAGCCTGACCTTAAAAATATCTAAGGAAGGAGATTCCACCACCTCCCTAGGTAACGCATTCCAGTGTTTCACCACCCTCCTACTGAAAAAGTTTTTCCTAATATCCAACCTAAACCTCCCCCACTGCAACTTGAGACTATTACTCCTCGTTCTGTCACCTGCTACCACTGAAAACAGTCTAGATCCATCCTCTTTGGAACCCCCTTTCAGGTAGCTGAAAGCAGCTATCAAATCCCTCCTCATTCTTCTCTTCCGCAGACTAAACAATCCCAGTTCCCTCAGCCTCTCCTCGTAAGTCGTGTGTTCCAGTCCCCTAATCATTTTTGTTGCCCTCCGCTGGACTCTTTCCAATTTTTCCACATCCTTCTTGTAGTGTGGGGCCCCAAACTGGACACAGTACTCCAGATGAGGCCTCACCAATGTCAAATAGGGGGGAACCATCACGTCCCTCGATCTGCTGGCAATGCCCCTACTTATACACCCCAAAATACCATTGGCCTTCTTGGCAACAAGGCCACGCTGTTGACTCATATCCAGCTTCTCGTCCACTGTCACCCCTAGGTCCTTTTCCGCAGAACTGCTGCGGAGCCATTCGGTCCTTAGTCTGTAGCAGTGCATGGGATTCTTCCGTCCTAAGTGCAGGACTCTGCACTTGTCCTTGTTGAACCTCATCAGCTTTCTTTTGGCTCAATCCTCCAATTTGTCTAGGTCCCTCTGTATCCTATCCCTACCCTCCAGAGTATCTACCTCTCCTCCCAGTTTAGTGTCATCTGCAAACTTGCTGAGGGTGCAGTCCACGCCATCCTCCAGATCATTAATGAAGATATTGAACAAAACTGACCCCAGGACCGACCCTTGGGGCACTCCACTTGATAGTGGCTGCCAACTAGACATGGAGCCATTGATCACTACCCGTTGAGCCCGACAATCTAGCCAGCTTTCTATCCACCTTATAGTCCATTCATCCAGCCCATACTTCTTTAACTTGCTGGCAAGAATACTGTGGGAGACCGTGACAAAAGCTTTGCTAAAGTCAAGGAACAACACATCCACTGCTTTCCCCTCATCCACAGAGCCAGTTATCACGTCATAGAAAGCAATTAGATTATCAGGCATGACTTACCCTTGGTGAATCCATTCTGACTGTTCCTGATTGTCTTCCTCTCCTTTAAGTGCTTCAGGATTGATTCCTTGAGGACCTGCTCCATGATTTTTCCAGGGACTGAGGTGAGGCTGACTGGCCTGTAGTTCCCAGGATCCTCCTTCCCTTTTTTAAAGATGGGCACTACATTCGCCTTTTTCCTGTCCTCCAGGACTTCCCCTGATCGCCATGAGTTTTCAAAGATAATGGCCAATGGCTCCGCAATCACATCCGCCAACTCCTTTAGCACTCTCGGATGCAGCGCATCCGGCCCCATGGACTTGTGCTCATCCAGCTTTTCTAAATAGTCCCCAATCACTTTTTTCTCCACAGAGGGCTGGTCACCTCCTCCCCATGCTGTGCTGCCCAGTGCAGTAGTCTGGGAGCTGACCTTGTTCGTGAAGACAGAGGCAAAAAAAGCATTGAATACATTAGCTTTTTCCACATCCTCTGTCACTAGGTTGCCTCCCTCTTTCAGTAAGAGGCCCACACTTTCCTTGACTTTCTTCTTGTTGCTAACATACCTGGAGAAACCCTTCTTGTTACTCTTAACATCTCTTGCTAGCTGCAACTCCAGGTGTGATTTGGCCGTCCTGATTTCACTCCTGCATGCCCGAGCAATATTTTTATACTCTTCCCTGGTCATTTGTCCAATCTTCCACTTCTTGTAAGCTTCTTTTTTGTGTTTAAGATCAGCAAGGATTTCACTGTTAAGCCAAGCCGGTCGCCTGCCATATTTACTATTCTTTCTACACATCAGGATGGTTTGTCCCTGTAACCTCAATAAGGATTCTTTAAAATACAGCCAGCTCTCCTGGACTCCTTTCCCCATCATGTTATTCTCCCAAGGGATCCTGCCCATCAGCTCCCTGAGGTTGTCAAAGTCTGCTTTTCTGAAGTCCAGGGTCCGTATTCTGCTGCTCTCCTTTCTTCCTTGTGTCAGAATCCTGAACTCGACCATCTCATAGTCACTGCCTCCCAGGTTCCCATCCACTTTTGCTTCCCCTACTAATTCTTCCCGGTTTGTGAGCAGCAGGTCAAGAAGAGCTCTGCCCCTAGTTGGTTCCTCCAGCACTTCCACCAGGAAATTGTCCCCTACACTTTCCAAAAACTTCCTGGATTGTCTGTGCACCGCTGTATTGCTCTCCCAGCAGATATCAGGGTGACTGAAGTCTCCCATGAGAACCAATGTTAAAAGTGAAACGTGATGCTCTCTTTCTGGTGTGACACTGACATCTTTAAAATACAAATCAACTGTTTTAAGTTTTTGCCTTTACAATAACGATGACAAAGAGCCACACAGGTATGTCTACATACGAGAGCATCTCACCTTTCCATCAGCAGGTGTGGCTCTTGCCTCAGCCTTTCTTCCTTGCTAATGTGTTTAATTCAGTTCAGCACTCTGACAAACCAACAGAAAGTCCTCCTCTTCCACGGTAAAGAAATATCCAGTGGAACAAAACATCCACAAACCCTATCCTTCACCCTCCTTTGGCCATGGCTCTGTGACCATCTCCCCTTGGTTACATGTGTTTAACAACTCCTTCCCCTTGACTGCAGATGTGTAACCGTATCACCGTTATATGGTGCCACAGGGCCATGGAGAGCTCATGCCTTCTCTTCACCATGGGCTCCATCCTAGAAACCTTGTGAAGAGAAGCAGCTGTTCACTCCAAACTCAGTTATGCAGTGCTTTGTTTCTACCGCTCCCCGACCCCCACCCCGCCTCCCGGCTCACTTGTATTTGCTATCCTCTTAGGCCTCCTTCCCATCCCATCTCTCAGGCTTCTACAATATAGGCCTTCTAAACAATTCACCCAGCTCCCCCTCCAAGAACAGCACTACTGACCACGTCCAGAACTCAGTCACTGGAGGCCTCCCGCACAAACTGCTACTTTCCCGAGGTCTCTCTCAACACTAAGCAGCATGTTTTACACCCCCTTTCCCACCATGCTTTACTACAAGCCTACAGTTCTCCAGTCCCTCCTGGAACAACACTTAGTATTCCTCTGTCTTGAGCTGGAAGGTCCAACAGGAGCATGCTGGACCTGTGCTGGCCTGCGCACCCTGCTACACCATGCAGGTCTTCCTTCGGAAAAGAATGATAAACTGAAGCTATTATATGTGGCTTATAGCACATATATTAGCAGAATTATACATGTAATAGCGCATGCTACATGTGACTGAAAATGAATGTGGTTCAATTACGTTTTCATTCTAATTATTGCAGATCTCATTTTGGTAAAACACAGTTCATAATACAGTGATAATTAAATGTGTAGCAAACTTTTCTCCCTCTTTATGAGCTCTGGTAAAGAAGCCCCTCAAATACTGCCTGGATGTTTCCTTAAATTTGTGGAACTCAATTTCCTCTTAAGTAAGGAGTCCACGCAAAATGACTCTAAATAATTATTAGGCTCCATTCTAAATATTAAACATTTGAAATTGTGAAAACTAACAGTGTGCATGAAACAGAAAAACAGACATTTTGTTACTTTGCGGTTAGAAATAAGAATTTTGAAAGGTTTTCTTCTGACAAGCCCAAAACCAGACGCATGACTGAAAAACCAAAAAAACAGAAATGAACAGGGAGAAGGGAGAAAGGAGGAGAACAGACCACCAGAACAACATGTAAGTGCTTCTGCTGTTCTTGGAGACGTAATTTGTTTCCTTACAATCTAAAAGCAGTCATGGAGAAAGCAAAAGAGCAAGACTTCAGATTTTGACTAGGCAATGAAGTTAAGCGAGCTGAGGAAAAAGAAACAGTGCAAAAAAACAGAATGAAAAGGAAAAGCATAAGAGATACATTCTATCCAAAGCCAGTCTCACTGGTGTTATTCAAACAAACTCTGCAGATTGTATTAACATCTGTTTAATCTGAGTGATACAGCCAAAAAAAAAGAAAAGAAAAGAAAAAACAAATCAAGGCTATACCTCCCCCATACTGCCTCATGCCATTCATCTGTACAATTGATGCTGCTGCTTTTCCTGCCCATTTTTTCTCTTCCCTATCTCTCCTTTCTATCTTTACTATGTTCCCCCTTTTGGTCTCATATTCTCCCTCTCTCTCACTCCCTTTTGCTCTTAGAAAAGAGGATGAGGCAAGCCATATCCCCCTACTCCTTCTACCCCAAATAACAGCCTGCAGACCTAGCTGAACACACAAAAGGGAAAGCAAGTTGCACAATCATAAAGGAGTATAGCAGTTTGATTGCAGCTTCTGCATGGCCAGGAAGTCTGACAGGTATTCAGACTCCCTGAGGCAAAACACATCCCTCTATTTCCCTGGGGCTGTGACTAAAAGCCACAACTGAATCCTAGCTTATTTAACATCTGTAATCAAGAAAAGGGGGGTCTGTTTTTATTAAACTCCCCCCTTAGGTATAGGTCAGGAGTTTATGATTAGAACAGATAACGGATATGAGTTGTGACAAGGGCATGAATGAGGTCCAGGCTCAGCATATCATCTAAAGGTAGCTCAAGTTCACTTTAAACACACAGTACACATTTCAACCTTAAGTGAATTTTGTGCTCATGAAAGGAACTAGGCTGATAACATTCCAGACCTCTCTTTACAGAATAGGAACAAGACAGCCAGAGGAAGTGTAAGGTTTCCTATCCCATTCTGGCTATAAGCAACAATCCTCTTCTGGGGAGGAACACTTGTATACAGGAGAGTACCAGCCCCCAAGTCCATATTACTCCTTGGCCTCTTTAGGTCTACACTACAGCTGGGAGCATGCTTCCCAACTGGGCTAGCTGTGCTCATGTGAAACTAAAAAGAGCATTGCAGTTGGGTATAGCATGTACAGGAGTTTGGGCTAGCTGCCTATGTACCCAGTGGTCTGGGCAAATTTATGCTGCCACACTACCCCAGCTACACTGATATTTTTAGCACACTAGCTCATGCAGAGCTAGTACAGGTCTGTCTACCCAAACTGTAATCCACATTCCCAGATGCACAGTCGACCTAACCTTTGACACTGCCAACAAAGGCACCTATTGGAATGATGGTTTTATGGTGTCAACACCCGTGTATTAAAAATGTGATTGAGACCAAACTCACTTCACATAAATCAGCCATCAGAATTCAATAACTACAGTATTCTCTCTCAGTATTTGGAGTGTATTTCAACTAATGAGGTAGAGAAAAAAAGACTCCTTATTCCATTACCAGTGCTTGGACAATAATTTTATAATTGCTTGCTTTGTAGAAGAGAAAAAAATACATTTCATTGCTTCAGAGGAAGGGTCAATTCCTTTTCACTTGTTTCCCACCCACTTTTTAATATGAGCTCCCACTAACAGTAACAGGTGAGGATCCTGAGATACATAGGATTTAGAGCTTTCCCTAGTGGTATCTGTAGTGCTGGCCAAACGTACACCCCGGTGTCCTCTATACTCTGAGTCAATTCATCCTTTGGTTCCTTTGTACTGGACTCAGATGAAAGACTATGATGTGTTGGGAAGGTAGGTGGGGCATATCATGGATACATGCAACCCATCTCGAAGAACAACCATTTTTTCTTCTTCGAGTGATTGCATATGTCCATTGCGCTAGGTGACTCTCAAGCAGTTTCCAAAAGAGGCAGGTCTAAGGATATATCTACACTACAAAATTAGGTCAATTTTATAGAAGTCGATTTTTAGAAATCAATTTTATAGTTGATTGCGTATATCCACACTAAACTCATTAAGTCGGCAGAGTGCGTCCTCACTACCATGGCTAGCATCGACTTACAGAGCAGTGCACTGTGGGTAGCTATCCCATAGTTCCCGCAGTCTCCGCCGCCCATTAGAATTCTGGGTTAAGCTCCCAATGCCTGATGGGGCAAAAACATTGTTGCAGGTGGTTTTGGGTACATCTCGTCAGTCGCCCCTCCCTCCGTGAAAGCAACAGCAGACAATCATTTCGCGTCTTTTTTCCACCGCACAGATGCCATACCACAGCAATTTGTAGTGGGCAAATCTACTGTGGGGGCTGCTGTGATGCAAGTAGCCAAGCATTCACTGAGCTGCTGCTATCAAAGGTAATGACTCTGGGAAATGTTCAGGTCATAGTGGATGGCTTTGCTGCAATGGGATTCCCTAATTGTGGTGGGGTGATAGACGGAATGCATATCCCTATCTTGGGACCGGACCACCTTGGCAGCCAGTACATAAACCGAAAGGGGTACTTTTCAATGGTGCTGCAAGCACTGGTGGATCACAATGGACATTTCACCGACATCAGCGTGGGATGGCCGGGAAAGGTACATGACACTCGCATCTTCAGTAACTCTGGTCTGTTTGAACAGCTGCAGAAAGGGACTTACTTCCCAGACCAGAAAATAACTGTTGGGGATGTTGAAATGCCTATAGTTATCCTTGGGGACCCAGCCTACCCCTTAATGCCATGGCTCATGAAGCCGTACACAGGCAGCCTGGACAGTAGTCAGGAGCTGTTCAACTACAGGCTGAGCAAGTGCAGAATGGTGGTAGAATGTGCATTTGGACATTTAAAAGTGCGCTGGCGCAGTTTACTGACTCTGTTAGACCTCAGCAAAACCAGTATTCCCATCGCTATTGCTGCTTGCTGTATGCTCCACAAAATCTGTGAGAGTAAAGGGGAGACGTTTATGGCGGGGTGGGAGGTTGAGGCAAATCGCCTAGCCGCTGATTACGCGCAGCCAGACACCAGGGTGATTAGAACAGCACAGCAGGGCACGCTTCGCATCAGGGAAGCTTTGAAAACCAGTTTCATGACTGGCCAGGCTACGGTGTGACAGTCCTGTTTGTTTCTCCTTGATGAAAACCTGCCCCCTTGGTTCACTCTACTTCCCTGTAAGCCAACCACCCTCTCCCCTTCGATCACTGCTTGCAGAGGCAATAAAGTCACTGTTGTTGCAAAATCATGCATTCTTTATTAATTCATCACACAAATAGGGTGATAACTGCCAAGGTAGCCCGCGGGGGTGGGGGACGAGGGAAGGACCCTTGGCACAGATGCTAGGCCGAAGGGTGGAACCGTGAACTGGAAGCGAACTGGACACTTCATTTTGAAATGACATTTCAATTTTCATTTTATTTAATATGTGATATTAGTTTAATGCAGGAATCGGCAACCTTTGGCACCCGGCCCACCAGGGTAAGCCCCCTGGTAGGCTGGGCCGGTTTGTTTACTTGCCGCGTCCGCAGGTTCGGCTGATCACAGCTCCCACTGGCAGCGGTTCGCCGCTCCAGGCCAATGGGGTCTGTGGGAAGCAGCGGCCAGCACATTCCTCAGCCCACACCGCTTCCCGCAGCCCCCATTGGCCTGGAGCGGCGAACCGCGGCCAGTGGGAGCTGTGATTAGCCGAACCCGCGAAAGCAATTTTACTGCCAAGTTTAAAAAAATATATAAACACAACAAAAAACAGGCTTTTATAAAAGATAAAATTCTTATCTACTTTATAGCAGCAGGCAGTTAGTTAACGGACCACAATATATAGTGTTTTTTATAGCAAGACATGTTTTAGATAAAAATTACTGTTTGGAGTGAAATTAATCTTTGATTAAAAAGCAGATCATCAATAAAATGTTTCTGTGACACGGAAGAAATACTGTGGTATTAACAAGATTCCCATATTTAACTGATTTCTGGAAGATTTTCAACATTCTGTTTCGGGGGGTAGGATTATTTTATTTCCTTCTCTCTTACCCAATGGTAAATTTTTAAGAGTCACATATGTGGAAGGTTTATGTTCTTGTTTGGTCTATATTTGTTGTATACAAAATCTGATCTCACTGAAGTACATAATCACAAGGTACCAGTATTTGTCAGCTCGGAAATTCTTATTTCAATAATCTCCTACAAGTTTCTTTTGAATTAAGAAAAGCACAAGGTAATGAATACAAAATCTGGAACTGAACCTGAATGACTCATATTGGAACCGCAAAAGCAGAATAATAAGATTACTTCATTTGTTTGCTCTTTAAAGAGTCTTTACTGCAGTGACCTTTAATTTATTGCCTACATTCAATTGTCATATTCATATTTTCCCCTTTACGATAACAAGGACTATGTTTTATAATAAAATTGAATAAACTACCAGGAAATACCATAGAATGGCCTGGCTCCAGGGAGTGTCAAGTTTGGTTCACATTTTTTCTTCTGTAACTGTTCTGAATTTGCAACTAGGAGTTCTTCCTTCTGCTTCTGTATACTATCAAAATAGAGTAAAAGGCTGTCCATTTTCTCCCAAGTACCTGCTTGCTCTGTAAGAGCATAATGATTTGATGCAAAAATGTCAGGGAACCCGGCAAGGTTGAGATTATTTCCATTAAGACAGCAAAGCAAAAAAAAACAACATCTGACTATAGCCTTAGAGAACATGCACCAAATAACATTTCCTTAACATGCTCTAATAGATTCAGGCACATAAGACAATTTGAATTGGAAATTAATTCGTTATCAGCTGTCACAAAATGCGGACATTAAAATTAGAAAGTATGACAAACATGATACAACTTAATCCTTTTTATAAACTTTAGTCTGAAATAATACCAAACTAATATTGATCCAATATTTAAAGTATCTAAAGGTAAAGTTCTAATACAGGGGTTGGCAACTGGCGGCACGCATGCCAAAGGCGGCACATGAGCTGATTTTTACTGGCATGCTGCTGCCAGCCAGGGTCCCAGCCGCTGCCCCCACTCAGCCCACTGCCGGCCTGGGTGAACGGAACCCTGGGCCGGCAGCAGGCTGAGTGGGGCCGGCGGCCGGGACCCTGGCTGGTAGGAGCCGGCAGATGGAACCCCAGACCAGCGGTGGGCTGAGTGGCTCAGCCCACCACCGGTCTGGGGTTCTGTCTGGCAGTGTAGTGTATTAAAATTTCTCCCCGTAGGAATGTGCTATTTGCAGAGCACCAGTACTGGCAGCCGTAAGTAGTACATTGTAAGTAGCACATTCCTATGGGGAGAAATTTAATACACTACACTGGGTAGGGAAGCCTGTGCCTCCCCAAACAGCTGGCCCACTTCCTGCCCCTCTCATAACCCCTGACCCATCCAATCACCCCCCCACCCCCTGACTGTCCCCCTCAGAGCCCTCCACCATCCAACCCCCTGCCCGCTCCTTGTCCCCTGACCACCCCCTCCCAGAACCCCCTGCCCCTGACTGCCCCCCTCAGAACCCTCCACCATCCAACCCCCCCCACTCCTTGTCTCCTGACTGCCCCCTCCCGGGACCCCACCCCCCGTCCAAGCCCCCCTGCTCCCTATCCCCTGACTGCCCTGACCCCTATCCACACCCCCAACCCCTGACAGGCCCCCCGGGACTCCCACACCTATCCAATGACCCCTGTTCCCCATCCCCTTACCATGCCCCTCAGAGCATCAGGACGGGCAGCCGTAAGTAGTACACCGTAAGTAGCACATTCCTATGGGGAGCAATTTAATATACTACACCCAGCCCCGCTCAGCCCACTGACGGTCTGGAATTCTCAAAATAAGTTCTCTCACCCCTTATCAAAAATTACACTACAATTAGCTTAAAAACTTGAAAACTTAAAAACTTTGTATATTACAATAATAGTTAAAAAATGTATAATGTTAATAAATACATAGGTCTGATGAAACAAAGTAGTTGTACTTATATGCCTGTGCTTAATTTGTGTTTTCGATGATTTACTTTCTAAAAAAAATCTTGCATGTCTCGTACCCGCAGAAAGGGCATCTCGGACCCCCAGGGGGTGCGTACACCCCAGGTTAAGAACCACTACACTAAACTGATAAGATCTGCATTTTAATTTAATTTTAAATGAAGCTTCTTAAACATTTTAAAAACCTTGTTTACTTTACATACAACAATAGTTTAGTTACATAATATAGAGAGAGACCTTCTAAAAACATTTAAATGTATTACTGGCACACGAAACCTTAAATTAGAGTGAATCAGTGAAGACTCGGCACACCACTTCTGAAAGACTGCTGACCCCTGTTCTAATAGAATCCTTTTTTTAAATGTCTGCTATACAATTTGATACATTCATAATTGAAGTGTGGGTTCATTTTGCACCTGTGATTCCCATCGCCAACATTTTGTCAGTGACAGACAAATCATAAGAAATTTTAGAAGATCCTAAGCAATTGTTTTTCACACTGTTCTTTTTACAACAAACCCCATACTTTTCACCCCACACAAAACAGAGATTGCCAAAAACATTCTGAAAGCAGGGGAGAGAGCACCGCTAAGGAGTCTGCACTCATCAGGATTTACAGGCCAAAAATTGCTGAGTAGGATGAACACACAGGTAGCAACCCTCACTTCAGCATACAGACTGAAGTAGCAGCTGCACTGGTTCTCCATGGCCTTGGGGATGCAGGTGAATCCATTAGGCCATATCACTGAAGGTGTTCCCACATGCAAAGCCCATTTAACCAGGCTTTGCACAGGGGGCCATGATTGGTCCCATGTGAGGCATATGTCAGTGTGTAACTTTAATATGCAGTCTGGATTATCCATCTTTATTAATTTCATGTCCATCCACAATACCGAGGAATAGCCTTTCCTTTCTATCAGGTATATGTCAAAGATCCATATACAATATTAATATTAGTAAAGATGGTGGGGTGCAGCAGACATGCAACAACGAAGTGTGCAGAGAACTAAACCTCGTTTCAATATTATGATCCTTCCTTTCAGAAACCCTATTCTCAGGGATTTCCTAAAACAATCAGCAATGGGATAGAAAGAAACTACTTTCTTTGCCATCTACAGTTCCATGATAGCAAAAACAAAACAACAAAACCATCAGTAATATCCACTGAGACTGTTCTTATAAAAAGAACATATAGTCATCCTGTCTCGTTATTCCATTTGCAAGCATTTAAATATTCACTCTTTGTATTAACTATTATTATTATTTACTATTTGTACTATGGTAGTATCTAGGAGCCCAAGTCATGGACCAGGGCACCAATGTGCTAGGCACTGTGCAAACACATAACAAAAAGACAGTCCCTGCTAACACAGGGACACCCCTATCTAACCTCTGCTGCTGTTGGAACAGACAGATTGAAGGTCTGGGAATTTCTGTTTCTTTACTTTTGCATGCAAGGGCAATTAACATCTACACATGTGAATAATTCCCATTGTCCACAAGGGGGACACTTGTGTAAAGATTACTGATTTGAACAAGGTTTCGCAGGAGTGGGCCCTAACATAATACTGTACATATCAACGACTTAAGTTCTCACTCTAACTCAGTTATAGATGGCAACACATAACACACACTGTTCTAAGACTTCAGCAATAGATAAACCTACAAGAGGATGAGCTACAGACAGAGCAAGAGCTTTGATTTTTTATTTTAAGTCCCATCTTAATGTTACATACGCTTGCTTTGTTCTGTTCCTGTCCAGTTTAAATGCACTTGTAGAATGAAAAATCAAATTTTAGATTTACAGTTTTACAAATAAATTCTCTTAACATTTCAAAGTATGCATCTAAATTGATAAAATAGTTTTTATTAAAAAGAAATCACATAATGACGGCAACAGAAATGAAGTTGTGAGCTTCTATTTAAGAGAAAAGCACACCTGTAGCTATTAGCATTATATTCCTTAACTTAAAATAAGATTATAACCATATTATCCTAATACTTATACCACTTTAATGAAGTTTGAGATCCAGATTTAAAAAATAAAAATCAGTCTGAATTAGATAATCCGCTCACAATAAAAACATGACTATCCATCATCTGATTTTGACACTGACTTTTTGTGCTGGTTCTATGCTCATGCAGTTTACCATTGTGTCAGCCAAATAACAGACAAGAGACCCGTAACAAAATATCATCATATTTCTCATGGATGAGTTTACTAAGCTAGGGTTGCCAACACTGTATTTCAAAAATAAGGGACTGTTTTCTTACCACCCCCACCCCACACTTCTTCCCATTATTAATAAATAATATGATAAAATAAAATAAAATAAAATAAAACAAAACAAAACAACAACAAGCAGTATCCCAGGGGTATTTCTCGCTGATTTTTACAGCACTCAGCAAATCCCAATCTTGTTGTATAGAGATGAAAAGATAAAGGATGTCCATTGTAATAAGGGACTGTTGGTAACCCTACTAGACACCCTTATTTTGGTTTCTAAACAGGTTCCAAAGGATAAGCAAAGTGAAAGGCTATCAGGTTCTTCAAGATCTCTGAAGTAACCATTTACAAAGTTCTTTTTCACATTGTATTTCCACTCTTTCTTAAAAAGCTATAAGCAATGTTTGTTGAAAACTTATTGACTACACTTAAACATAAGTACATCTCCTTTAATTCATTAGTAAGCAATTATGTACGCATATGTGTCAAGTTTTTATATTTCAATGACACGTTGCTTAATGAAACAAAAGTTGTCCCAAGTTCTTCAGCTTAAAGATTTCCTGTCATTAGTTCAATATCACAGATACACTAAGTAAGGAACAGTACATACATATTCATATGTACAGATAAACACATTTTATTAATAAGATTGTTTTAGGACACTGAATGACTAGAAAATCAACTTTGCTTTGACCAGGAAAGTTGTAACATCAGGTAACACTTTATGCATAATTTGGTTTCCAAAGATCACAAAGTGTTTTACAAACATTAAAGCTTCTCAATAATCCTTGTAAGGTAGGTATTATTATCCCTATTTTACAAGTGGCTAAACTCAGCCCCAAGAGAAGTTACTTGAGAGCAGCCAAAAAATTTATAATCCTTCAAATCCCTCAATCTAAGCACTGTTACACAATTTCAGTAAGTCCATCACCACAGGATCCAGTACCACAAGACCATATTTCCACCACAATGAATACATACAGACAAGCGTAACACCTACCTGATATCAGTTAGTAATATTAACGTGGCCTTATACCAGATACACTATCAGCACACAGCGGTCATTTGGGATTAATGTTCCTTTTAAACACCAGGGTTCCATAGTGTGGCTCACTTCAGACCCCCAATTTCTATATTTTATTTGAAAGTTACAGTTCTCTGTGTGGTATATGTAATCTTCAATAGTGATCAAACTGAAAACATTTTGAAAGGAGAATCCCATATCGCGAGTACCCTAACATCTTATGTCCTTTTTCTCCCCTCCCTTACTATTCCTCATTTCCTTCTCCCGCTTTCATCACTCCCAGTCTCTAATCAGTTTTGTTCCTTCTCACAGTCTTCTTTTAGGTTTCCATTTTTCACCTTTCCATGCTAAACTTTATCGAATATGAAAAGGATAAGATGCTATAGATATCATATCCTGAAATCGTGGCTGTTACAGCATTGATTTTTAATAATCATACACTTACAAACACGGGAGCTCTCACTAGACTAACTTTACATAAATCAGGAGATGCTTTTATTAAATAAAGACAAGCTACTTTTTTTCAGAATAGGAAAAGAATCTTGCACTGTGTTTGCCTTAGCAATACCTGATAAGATGCAGAGGTAACCCTTCTTTAATCTGCATACACAAATTTTCTCAGTTACAAGAATTATAAACATGGAAGTTGTTTGTTAAGGAATTAAGGAAGTCCTCAATGTCACACTATGAATAACTGGTGGTCTATTGATTGCTGGCAGGTCATACAGGACTTGATCTAAAGCCCATTGACATCAGTGGGCATGAATCTGACCCATTGTACTGGCTTCTCCCTATTTCTCCCCGCTAAGCTGTGTTAAAATGGACCAATCCTATTCAACCTATTCATAAATGATCTGGAGAAAAGGGTAAACAGTGAAGTGGCAAAGTTTGCAGAGGATATTAAACTGCTCAAGATAGTTAAGATCAAAGCAGACTGTGAAGAACTTCAAAAAGATCTCACAAAACTAAGTGATTGGGCAACAAAATGGCAAATGAAATTTCATGTGGATAAATGTAAAGTAATGCACACTGGAAAAAATAACCCCAACTATACATACACTATTGTGGGGGCTAATTTAGCTACAACTAATCAGGAGAAAGATCTTGGAATCATCGTGGATAGTTCTGTGAAGACATCCACACAGTGTGCAGCAGCAGTTAAAAAGCAAACAGGATGTTAGGAATCATTAAAAAAGGGATAGAGAATAAGATGGAGAATATCTTATTGCCCTCATATAAATCCACGGTAAGCCCACTTCTTGAATACTGCGTACAGATGTGGTCCCCTCATCTCAAAAAAGATATACTGGCATTAGAAAAGGTTCGGAAAAGGGCAACTAAAATGATTAGGGGTTTGGAATGGGTCCGATATGAGGAGAGATTAAAGAGGCTAGGACTTTTCAGCTTGGAAAAGAGGAGACTAAGGGGGGATATGATAGAGCTATATAAAATCATGAGTGGTGTGGAGAAAGTGAATAAGGAAAAGTTATTTACTTGTTCCCAGAATATAAGAACTAGGGGCCACCAAATGAAATTAATGGGCAGCAGGTTTAAAACAAATAAAAGGAAGTTCTTCTTCACTCTGTGCACAGTCAACCTGTGGAACTCCTTGCCTGAGGAGGTTTTTTGTGAAGGCTAAGACTATAACAGGGTTTAAAAGAGAACTGGATAAATTCATGAAGGTTAAGTCCATTAATGGCTATTAGCTAGGATGAGTAAGGAATGGTGTCCCTAGCGTCTGTCAGAGGGTGGAGATGGATGGCAGGAGAGAGATCACTTGATCATTACTTGTTAGGTTCACTCTCTCTGGGGCACCTGGCATTGGCCACTGTCGGTAGCCAGGATATTGGGCTGGATGGACTTTTGGTCTGACCCAGTATGGCCATTCTTATGTTCTTATAAAATAATGAACTGGAGTGAGGTGTCCACAAAACTATCTTTGTATTAGATAAAAAGAAAAGGAGTACTTGTGGCACCTTAGAGACTAACCAATTTATTTGAGCATAAGCTTTTGTGAGCTAAAGCGTGGTCACAGTAATTAGATGCAGGAGACTGGATTTCAAAAACTGTTCCCCTAATTTGTGCATGCAGTCACTGTAATTTGAGTGACACTGGCAAACTAGACTCATAATTCACCATTTTTGTCTACAAACACTCAAATTTGTCCAAGTAACTTATGAATGGCTGTAGGCATGCAATTTTGGAAATTATAATAATAAATAATAAATTTGCTTTCTAAACATCTCAAAGTCCTTTGCAAAGGTGAAGAAGAATGATTGTTCCTATATTACAGTGGGTAAAACTGATGAACTGATGAAGTGACTTGGCCAATGTCACACAGCTAGTCAATGATAGACCTGGGACTAGACCATGGATCTCCTAAGCGTATGTCCTATACTGTAAACATTAGACCACTCTCAGAACCTACACACTTCTTCATAATTTATTCTGCCATTGATACATGTGCATAACTATAATTTCTGTTAACAATAATAAGAATTTGTATTGTACTTTACTTGTCAAAGCATTTTACAACTAATGATTAAGCTTCACAACACTTCTGAAAAAAATAGGTCATCATTATTATCTCTGTTTTAAAGAAGAGGAATAGAGGAGGGGAGAGTGATTGCCCAAGGTCACTCACCAAGTCAGTGGCACAGCTGGAAATAGAATTCAGGTCTTCTGATCCTAATCCTATGTTCAAACCAACATACCATGCGGTCTCTCTCAAGCTGTTAACGGGAAATGTGTGTACATATGGACAGTAAAATAGACACTTTGAATATGTGATGCTCAAAGGACAGTTGAACAACAAGGAAACCATATGTCTGAAGCCTTTCAGAATATCCCTCAGGAGCATCAGAAATAGTTAAGTGTTGGGGGAGGCGGGTATCACTGTTGCATGTACACATCCACTTTATGACTTCAGACATTTGCTGGAGGAATGAAGGTTTAAAATGACAAATTTAAAAGGCAAGATAGGAATCAAAGATCTATCCTAACAAAATAATATTTGCATGACACACTTTAGCTCATAAACCTGGGCTAAGAGACACTGGTAAACTGATGGATGTTTTCTGAGGGCTGTAGCCTGCATAAGTCCATTTTATTACTAAAGGTGTGTAAACAAGGTTGTCTTTTCCACAGTACCCATGACAGAGTCGATGCATTGTAATGAAGACTTGACTCCTCTGTGCTGAGGTAAGCCCAGCAATTCTTTTAATCAGTCTTAGTGATACCATATGTGATTTACAGTATAACCATTCACAAAGTTATAAAATACTATGCCTCTTCTCAAGGGGGGGAGGGGTAACTCTACAGCACAATCTAAGCAGACGTAACAGCAGATAGCCAAACACCTCCGAAATACTGCATAAATCTATCCCAGAACTGCTTGATGAATGAGCACATGAGTAATAGAGAATACATGGAAGAGCTAACTGCAACTTACATTTTTGACAAACAAGTGGTAGTAAACTTCCCCATTTTCACAGAAGTCTGGGCTCAGTTATCAGCCTCTCTCTGAATTTGAAGAGCATCTCCCATAGTAAATAACTAACGAACACCTTACACAGCCTTGTGAAAGTGCATAAGGAATACTAATACTACAGCTCATTGCTTTTTCATCAAGTTCATATAATCTTTTCTTAGCATTTACTTGAAGGTGCTCTTTTAGTTTAAAGTTGGAAATAATAAATTAAAAAAACAACAAATTAAATTTTGCCAGACAAATATATGAGGTTATATTGCCCTCTGCTGATGAATTACTATAATTAGATAGAAAACTAAAGTTTAGGTCCCAATTGATTGTTTTGAATAAATCTTTTAAAACAATGTGTTGTACTGAAATTAAAGTACTTGCTTTTCCATGATATAATTCCAACAGACCACAAATGTCAGTTCTGCTTTCCAGAAGATTATCAACAAACAGAACAATATGAATAAACATAAAGAGGACACATCCAATTTTAGACTTTTCTGCTCCGTGGGTTAGAAAATATATTTAGCTAACTTCATTCTAGTCTAAAATACAATTTATCTGCAGAATCCCACCTGAAATTACTTACCACAAAAATGTTGGGCCATTCAAATTATTTTAAATTGCATTTTATTATAGTTGTTTTCTCTTTCAAGTGAATCCAGCATGTTACTACAGTTAGAACACAATAAATAAAATAGAATACAACTTTTAATGGGCAATTTTTAGGGGGAAATGTTTAAGAGAGGTTAAGAAAGTATGTTCAAAGATCTATGCGGAATAGTACTATGATGAAAAAGACATTTATAGATGATAAATTATATACTATTTCTTCAGATAATCTCTGAGTTGGATTTGCACTCATGTAACTCATTTGATCTAAGTGTCAGGGAGAGTAGATTTAGTCCCTCTGTTTTTATACTTGTATTTCATATAGCAGCAACAAAATGTAGGTGGTGGTGAACAAGTAATGTATATTATTATTATTATTTACTATTACTCCTACTAGATCGCGGTGCCAGAAAGCCCACGTGGATCATCTGGCCTGACCCATTGTATTTTGGAGGATTACAGATTATGTCATTCTTTTTGGCTTTGTCTAGACCAGTGGTTCTCAACTAAGGGTCCAGGGCCCCCTGGGGGGCTGTGAGCAGGTTTCAGGGGGTCCGCCAAGCATGGCTGGGCTAAGACCTCGCTAGGGTCCAGGGCAGAAAGCCAAAGCCTGCCACACAGCACTGCACCCTGGGGCCCCGAATCCTACCACCTGAGGCTGAAGCCAAAGCCTAAGCAATTTAGCTTCACGATGCCCCCTGTGGTGTGGGGTCCCAGGCAACTGTCCTGCGTGCTACCCCGTAACGTCAGCCCTGTCTTTTATATGCAGAAAAACAGTTGTTGTAGCACAGCTGGGCACTGGAGTTTTTTTAGCATGTTGGGGAGTGGGGCTTATAAAGAAAAAGCTTGAGAATCCCTGGTCTAGACTACTGCTAGAGGTTTTTTTTTCAGTAAGGTTATCTGAGTGCAACTAGTTTAACTCAGTTGAAAAACTGTATCTACACGGATGTTAAATCAGGTTAAAACCTTTATCCTGACTTTAGCAGTTGTAGCCTAAGCTCCTCACATGCTAAAGTACAATTGTTTTGCTCTGACTAGAGTTCAAGAACATGTTCATTAGATTGAGCTAAGAGCTAACATCACATCTTAAATCCTAGTCTAGACAAGGTCTTTGTGATTTATCTACCCTCTTCTAGAAATGTAAGTACGGTGTAGAGAAAATAATAATACTGTCAAAACAAAACAATACATTGTCCCTATTGTTCGACACAAAACTATAAGAGTTCAAGTTTTTCTAATTTTGCTTTTTCACAACAGCATCCTTCTGTAATATTCTTCAATCACAAAAGGCTACATTAAAGTAACATTTGGAGTCTGATTTAAAACAACAAACGAAAGGAAGCAATATCTGTAGGATGGTCTAAACCAGTGGTGGGCAAACACAGCCACTGGGAGCTGCGGGGGACTGTGCCTGAGGACGGTCAACGTCCATAAAATGTCTTGCGGCCTGCAATCAGCTTATCCTGATGGGCTGCAGGCGGCCCGTGGGCCACAAATTGCCCACCACTCATCTAAACTAATACATTTTTGATTGCCCTATTCTAACCAAATTCAATGATCATTTTATTTTAAAAGTTATTCACACTGAGTTCAACAAGTTAAATATGATGAAATAAGCATGGTCACTTAGTAACGTGATTTTCTATTATTTTCATCTTGCTCATGCCTGAAAAGTATGTGAGGTTTTTATTTAACTGAGGACACAAGTATTTTTTGTGTGTGACATTCATGTGTAAAGCAAGAACTATGTCAGAAGGCAAGAGAAAACATGGAGCCTGCATTAACTTTATTTTATTTTTTAAAATAGCAGACAGCAAATCAATCAACGTGTACTGGTGGAGGGATTAAACTGCACTACTCAAGGACATTTGCAAGAAGGACTTAAAAACTTTCAGCATCGACACTGCAAGCTGGGAAGATGCAACTAGCAACAGACCACACTGGAGGGCTGCACTGTGCCAAGGAGTCAAAACGGGGAAGAGAGAGGGCTGAGAGGAAGGTGAAGAGAGCAAAGTGCAGCAGGCCACAAGAGCTAGTAGTGCACCAGCTTCATCTTCTGGCCCTGTGCCTTACTCTTGCAGTATTTGTGGCAAGGACTGTCACTAGAGAATTGGACTTTTTGCCTGTTTGCAATGCTGCAGCATGACACACCGTAACTGAATTGCTTTGGTACATACACTGTTATCTTTCAGTGTGGACGATTATCACTTACCCAGTAAAATTTGAGATAAGTGGCACTGCTAAAACTAGAGGTTGGAGTAAACAAGCAGTTACAATACAAAAAGAGAGGAATAGTTTACAGAGGGAGAAGCATATTTTATTTCTTTTTAAATTGTCTGTCAATGTTTCTCTTTTAAGGGAATTCTACACAACAAGAGCATAGGGTCTCTGCCATTATGATCTAGGAGAGGGGGACAATAATTGCCTGAACCTAGAACTCAGTGTTTCATCTTTGTATTTTACCTGGGATAATATGCACACACTACTTAATCTCCAGGGGAAAAAAAAAAACTAATAACAAGCAATCTTTCCGATATCAGCTTTGTCTGTAGTCATGCCCTATGTGCTAGATCCCATGCCACAGTTTGCAACAAAAATGTTCTTCGTTATTATCCTAAATATGGAAAAAACCTAATTAAGATTGCAACCCCACAATTAGATCCACATGGACAGATCCTTGCATCTGCATAAGTCCAATTGCAGGAGGAGGGCTTTAGGCCCTAGATCATGTAGACCCTGTTTATCTCTGACCTAGATTCCTCACAGTTGGACATCTCTGCTCCACTGGCAATACAAGTCTTAATAACCCTTTTACTATCTTCTCCCTCAAATGTCTCCAGTGCTTTCCTCCATGCTGTCCATGAGGAAAAGAGCTTTGAATGCTCTTCTAAACAATAACCAAGCCTCTGCAATTGCATCTTTCAAATCACTACTAAAAGTTCACTTCCGCAGTATCACCTACAAACCATGATCATCTCCACACTTTAAATTTGAAGCAAACTATTTTTAGAACCACCAAAATACACATTTGCCTAAGCTGCATGGACACGTAATCATATTTCCAAAACCTATGTCCTTCCTTGTCCCTTCCCTCCTCTCCCTCGTGGTTTTATCCCCTTTTGATTGTCAAGTGCATCATTTAGATTGCAGGCTTTTCTGGGCAGGTACCAATGGGTGCCTATGGGTTTCCTGTGAAGCACCTACCATGCTTGTGGGAACTATAAAATAAACAAATAATGGCAATAATAATACTTTCCGTGATGTTCCCTAGAACTTATCAACTCAGATGCCATGGTGATAAGCAGTTATCTGGATGCACTTGTACAGGCCACAGCTGTAACAAACTACATCTTCCCACCAATGAGGAGCATTTATTTAGCAATTCTCTGATGTCCTCAGAGGACCAGAAATGGAAAATAGCATCCAGCTAGCTACGTGTCAAGTGATTCCAAAGACCTGCTGTAAGTGGAAAGTCTGAACTAAGAGACGTACATTTCACTCAAAAGTTAGTTTGAGCTTTGATACATCCGATGAGATCCAATTCTAGAGACAAAGGCTTATCACTGAAAATGATGCACTGACAGCTTCCATGAACTGTGCCTTTGGAACAGATAGCCACAGCATTTCTTTCAAATGCCTCTGATGTGGCAAGGTGTAAGGGAAGAGCTGGACTTTGAAAGAACAGAGATCTAGAGTAGGTTAGGGCTTTGTCAATATAAAACACCACCTTGAATTTCACCAAGGAGCAAAGTGGCTGGCCAGCACAGAGTACAGAGCACACTAATTATGTGGTAGACAGCTGCCTTTTACACTAGTTGAAGCTTCCAAATACCCTTCACAAGTAGTCCCAAGTAGTGTGCATCACAGTAATCTAGTCTCAAGACAATCGCATAAATGACCATAGTAAAAGTCTATATTTGAGAAGAGTGGGCACAATCTTTTAGCTATAGTCTAAAATGAATTAGGGGATTCCTGACCGCTCCTGCTCACCAGAAGAGGAGCAGAGAAGAGTTTAGTACGAGAAACCCTACTAAACTCTTCTCTCTGCCAACCAGCATCACTTCAATCTTACCCAACTTAAACCAAATATATACTAGATCAAAATGGGAAGCAGTCCCCTCCCTAAACCTACTCCTTTTCCCCTAGGCCTCAGAGATGAGTTACGAGAAGGCACTGGCTTGGGAACACAATATATTTCATACTGGATTAGACAGCAGATCCATCTAATCTAATATCCAGTTTCCTAAACTGGCCAATATCTGAATCTTCAGAGGTAAGTGAAAGAGATCTGTAATCTACACAGTCAATCAGGAAATTCTGAGATCCTGAAGTGTGATATTAGATAAAGTTATCTGGCTTCCAGTGCCAAGTTCTACACCTAGACAACTGGCTTCCAAGGCCTTCAACCCAACAAACCAAAGTTACATGTTAATCAATAACAATGAGAAAATTACTAACAAGCAGTTACAGCACCCTCCGGCATCAGTGAATTTAAGGATTTCAGGTCTCTATTTTTAAGCCATTTCCAGAAGTCTTTTCTAATATCACTTCATACCTTTAAATAATAAAACCTTCGTATATACTAGAAAGGAGACAGACTATCGTTAACCTCATTTCCCTCCCATAACGAACAACTGTAGACCTAAAAGAGACAGCTTCTCATCATACATATCCATGCAGCTTTTATCCCAAGATACTGAAAACCTATCTTTCCCAGGACCCAGCAGTATTTACTAGTTGTCAGAGCAAAATGAGTTCAGAAACTACAAATAATCACCAAGGTAAATTCTGGACATGTTGCAGATAGGCCTGGTTAAAACTATTTAGCCATCTATATGAGAAAACAACAAAGTTACCACACTCATCCCCCAGGTGAAGAAGTGGCTGGGCATGATGTGCCTCCAGTTGGTCCAAAGTGATCCCTCTAGCTAACTGTAAGTGATATTTGAAGGCTCTAAATGAGACTCAAACGAGAAATAAGATTGCCTCAATGTGGGGACTTGAAGCGTGAGGGTATGGGTGGGAGGTAACTGGGTGGAGACTGGAGTGTGGTAGTGGTCCTCCTTTCTGTAGAAACATATGGACAACACTCCAGAAAAATATTTTCAAATAAATGACTTAAAAATGAAACACATTCATTTTGCTACAAATTGCAATCAGGGAATGTACCTGGAAAAGTGTCCCAGACCACATAAACACATTTCAATTTTAAGTAAAGATAGGGACTCCCTACTTTTAAAGTCTCTATGGGCAGGGCATCCAGCTAGTCCAAAGCTGATATGATAAATCAAAAGATTAAGAATACACTCAGCTAGAGTCTTGAGCATGTTGTTAACACTTAAGTGAAGTAATCATTACTGACCTTTTCTCAAACCTAACTTTCAACAGTTCTTAGTCAGATGGTGCCAGTTTCAATTGTGTCTTCAATCAATCAATCACTGTTAATCTTCTCTTCATGATTTCAAACGATCCAACTTTGCTTAAATATTTCTTGGCTGGAGGCCTTTATAAAACAGTGAGATCCAACATAGTTGTCAATGGTCTCTTCTCTGTGTTTGAAGCAGCTGTCTTTAGTATTTAACAATAGGAAGTGAGTAGAGAAGTCAAAACCAACACTGACCAAGAGACCATGAATTTCTCTTGATAATTACAGCAGAACCTCAGAGTTACGGACTCCTTGGGAATGGAGGATGTCCGTAACTCTGAAATGTTCATAACACTGAACAAAGCGCAGTTCGGGCTCCAGATCCAGCAGCTGAAACTCCAGGCCAGGCTTCAGCAGCAGCTGACCTCCCTACTCAGTTCAGACATGAGTTTGCAAGCTTGTCCCAGTCCTGGCAGACGAGTGTGTGTGTGCGTGTGAGAGAGAACAGTGTGTCACTCTCCCCTAAAAACAGCACAGCCCCCTCCCGGTGGGGGGAGGGGTGAAAGCAGTGCAGACCGCAGCACTGCTCCTGCTCAGCTGGCTGGCTCTGCCTGCCTTGTGCTGGCAGCAGTAAGTGGCTGCCCTACATGTGGAGGTGGGGACAGGCAGCCCAGATGTGCCTATCTTTAAGATGCAACACATGCACAATAGAGTATTTCTTCTTCTTTTTTTTTTTTTTTTTTTTGGTCTCTGCTGCTGCTGCCTGATTGGTTACTTCAGGTGTCACTTGGTGTCCGGTTGACTGGTCAAGCTGTAACTCGGGTGTTCGTATCTTTGAAGTTTTTTACTGTCACAAAGTCAGAATGCTTCACAAAATTAGTCAGAAAGAAAGGGAAGACCTGTCATATTGCTGTTTGTGAAGGTCTGTCTTGGCAGAGCTTGGCACACTGGGTGTGTGAGCACCATGGACACTGTTAAAGATTACACTGTTGACAGTGCATAACACAAAGCCATTTACCTGTACGCTGGTACATAAGAAAAAAAACAACATAAGATAACTTCCTGTAGTTTGAAAGTTCCATGGTGTCCAGTCTAAGGCATACTATGAATTGCCTGTTATGGAGTCCACTCACTAGAACAGTGCCTCCCACTGGCCTTCTCGGGGATTGGCTCTCTCAGCCAGCGCTCCCTTTCCTGGTGGTACCTCTCCCATTGTCCTCTCCACCTGCAGACCCGCCTCAGTCCAAGTCCCACAGTGTCCTCTTCATGACTTGGCCGTCCAGCTGTGGCACCATCCATGTTTTCCCCCTTCTGGGGGGAAGTATCTCCCAGTTTTATAGTCCAGCCACTTCCCCAGTTGGCAAATGGGGGTGGGGGGGGGGATGGACCCAGACCCACCCACTACTGTGGGTTCCGGCCCAGGGACCCTGTAAATAGCAGCCTCCTCCTGCCTCTTATTCCTCTCACTGCTGCTATGTCTCCCTGGGCCACTTTCCCGTGGCCCCCAGCACCTTCTTTGTCTTTCCTCAAGGCACGCAATTACGCAGTCCCAGCAGCTCCTTTTGCTCCCCCATCTCTGACAGCAGTTGCTCTGTCCAAGGTCCTGCAGGTCTCTCAGCATTCTAGAGACAGTGCCCACTCCTTGAGCTCCGAGCAGCCTGACTGGCTGTTCCCTGCACAGCCTTCTTGGGCTGCTTTTAACCCCTTCCTTTCTGGTGTGGGGTAAACACCCCATCACAAAGCTTGCCACAGGTTTTCCTGTCCTAACAGCAATCTCTTTTATTTTTAAAATTGTCAACATTGCAAGAAGATACTTCCACAGTAGGCCACCAACACAAATTTATAATAAGCAATAGCCATCCTAGTTCATAAAAAATAAAAATCAAACTGACCATTCACCTATCCTCAAATCATTTTTTAGTTTCGGATTAGGCTGAATACAGACCCGCAACTCCTCCCTCCCTCTTTCATGATCTTAGCACCTTCCCTGCATCTTTGAACAGGTTCCCCTCCCCACAATGCCCGAACTGTCCTTCCTCAAAGACTGTGTTAATTATAATTTGCAGATATATAGCACATTTTAACTGATGATCTCAATGAACTTTATAAAGGTGGATACAATTAAGGGACTTGCTCAACTACATAGATCACCTGATATTCTGACTCCCAAAACACTTTCTTTAAGAGTGAAAGACTGCTGCCTCAGCACACCTGACATCAACTCTGCTTGGCCCTGGTGATCATGGAATACAAATCGCATGTGCTCTGGGACACATGAGCAAACGGAGAACCAAATAGATTATAAAATATTAGCTTCAAAATGAATGTATTTTTATATAGGGAAAAAAAACAAACAGTGTCAAAGCAGTTTTTAGTCCCACTTTTTGTAATTTAAAAATGGTCCAGCCAAACCCAGCAGAAATCTTGTATGCAAAGTTTTTGTCTGGAATAGGTTATCACGAAGTAGAAATAAAGTTTATAAGACAGTGACATAAGTTAAACAATGGTGCTGTAAGAAACTTAGAACACACTGAACAAAAGTAAAATTTAGAATCCAACATCTCTCATTCTACTTCAGTTACAATTCCAAATGACAAGAAATCATATGAGGCCTTACATATTGGACAGCCCTTGAGAAATAACAATTATGTATGTAGCCTGACCTTGTGCTCTTCCTTCTTCAAAGCTATTTGTCAAAAGCTTTCAGACTTTCCACTATACTAAATTCAACTCCAGTGATTAATCTACATGTGAACTAAAACGGTGATGTAAGAAATGACTTGAAATGGGCCATATTTATCTTTTTGCTTGCTGTAAATTTACCAAGCAACTAGGGAACATGATAGATACAAACACTCAGGCTGATGCAGACTCTTCCTGCCATTAGATTTATTGGCGCATATACAGTACTGTCAGCAGATCTCTGTACATCTGCTTTGTCCAACTGCAAAACATCAATGATCAGACTCTTCATGGAGGAAATTAAAATAAGAGAAGTATTAAAAAAAATCCCATTAAATTAACTGACAAATTAACATCAACATTCTCAGATGCAACAACTTGTAAGAAGACATCAGAAGCACCTACATCTATTTTAAACTTGTTCAGGAACGTCTCCTGTTATGAGAAAGTTCTTACGGTGGCTGTGTCCCTCTCGTAACTTACTTCGTAAGATTTTTAATGCCCTATATTGCAATATGTTTAACCTTGTCAACTTTAAATATAGTATTTTCTTTCTTTGTGGATCAATAAAGCTCAAAAATGGTGTCACATAAAAAGTGCAAAAAAATAAAAAAATAAAGAGGAATCCATCAGTCTTTTCATCATACACTTCTGTTGTCAAGAGTTTGTAACTTGGCTATAACAATTTGCTTGGGGCTAAAACCTGACACAGAAGTTGTAATCTAAGGCCAAATTGCTTTTAAAATATTCAAAACAATCTCTTATTCCATTTATAAATGATAAAAGAGTGAAAAGTAGGTAAAGGGGAACAACCTCTGCTGCATTTTTTGTTTCTTTGTTTGCACCATGAATTACATTTTTAACATGAAAATTTGCAGGCTGTTAATGCAATAGGCCAATGCTCTTTCAGAATTAAAAAAATGTACGAGCCTTAATAACATTTTTAAAAATTGTGCACAGACTGTATTTTTAATATAATTTTTAGCTGTTTCAAATGGTAGTACCACAGTTAATGTCTACACTGGATGAAAAATACATTAGATCATCATTAATTCACACTAATGACTGGAAGACCCATTGTGAATTAGTTTTTTGGAAGGCATTAATAAATAAGTGAACAAAAGCAGCAAATAAGCAAGAATAATGCATCACAGGTACTTTGCTCATTTATTTTGAGAATTGTATGGTAATTTAGTTTTATTTATGTTAATATTTTATAACGTGCAACTAAATACACTGTAGTATATTTAGTAAAAAAAAATCTTAATAATACAAATCCTCACTACAATACTGTGCTCCTAAATCTAATCAATCTAGAGACTGATATGGCCCAGATCATTGCAGTATTTGAGCACGCTATCGCTACCACTATTGATTTTATGTGGCAGACACTCAGATACTATAGTAATGGGCCGTAGCATAACGCCCCCGTTTAGATTAACCTATCTATCTTAGGCAGTGCTTAAGGAAGATCAAAACAACAGAGGGAGTTCACCACTTCCTGTGAGCATATGTCATCACAGACATTGTGTCACATGGTGAAATATTACTTTGTAAGATGATACATGGCATAAGTTAGACATGAATGTGTCTAAAGGGAGCTGATGGACCCAAGCAGACTCATAGCCAGCCAAATAAGTATGTTTGTGAACAAGCACACAGAGTACAGACCTGTGGAGATGAACATTCTTTTGCTACTAACCATCTTCCTCACCCATATATCGCACATAGTGCCATGAGCACAGAGAGAATGGACAAGACCATTCTGATGCAAATAATTTTCAACAATAAAACCGAGGCCTCACTGGCTCAGCATCTCTACATTGATGGGTTGATGTCAAGTCACGGGCCTCTCTAAATTATTGGCTAAGTACCACCAGCTTGCACTAATCATGTCAGAACAGAGGCCTCCTTGAAGTTCCTGGCTCAGCATTTCTATCTGGCTGGACTGATGGCAAGCTACACGGGATGAAATCTTGGCCTCACTTGAAGTCAATGGCAAAACTCCCATTGACTTCAGTGGGACCAGATTTTACCCAAACCCTTTGAGGCAACTGCCTCAACAATTCTGTCTTGCTGGGATGATGCCTAGCCACAGGCTTCTGTAAGGTCATTTATTCAGCATCTGTAGCTTGCTGTGCTAATGCCACGGCATCTATCTGTCAAGTTAGTAGCTCAATTCCCTTCAGCGGCCCTTCGTTCTACAGAGGTTCTCCCTTCCACAGTAGTCCATAAATGTAACCAACCCCACTTTACCCTATACCCTCTTTCCATCCCCCACCCCCAAACAGACCCAGGAGTCTACCCTCGGTCTACCTACCTATATCTGTACATAGATATATGTATTTAGTTTTTATTAATCTCTTATAATATTTTACCTAGCTAATAATACAACTACAAAAGAAAAACAAGCTATAATCGTATATAAACTCTAAAAGGTCCAAAGATTATGGAATACAAATGTTACTTGGTGAGTTTGACATAACACAATGAATATTTCATTCTGGAATGGTTTTCTGCATGCTATAGTACTATGGCTATAGTATTATGAGGTGGCCTAGTATTAGCCAGAGAAACTCTTACGAGGGCAACCAAGTCCAAGGCTGAATTCCAGCCTTCAACCCTGCCCTGGAAGACAATGACTAAGAGCTCTAGAGCTCTAGCACACTCAGTCCCTGGGAGAGACAGGGATAGATTTCTAAGTGTAATGTACAGCGGAGTCGCATCTTACACAGGGGTTAGGTTCTAAAGTCAGTGTGCAAGGCGAAAATCGTGTATAGTCAAAATTACCCTTGAAAATCCCTTAAATCGCCCATACAGTATACTGTACATGGTTTTGTGTATACAACCCTGTACGGTAATATGTATACAGTAATGTGCAGTATCTAATAAAGAGTACATATGCAAAATATAATTTTACAGTACTGTATTTTTAATTACAGGGGGTAAATACAGGGCTTGATGTCGATCCAGGAGACGGAGGTGACGGAGAGCTTGGGTGACGGAGAGCAAGTCGTAGACGAAATGGTTGGCTCTGGTTCAGCTCGAGAAGTTGATTGCATAGGCTCATCTGCTGCTGGTTGTTTTTCCTTGAAAAACATGGTGATCGGCAACTGTAGCTGTTGTCTCGAGCTGCTCAAACATTTCTTGATACGGTCTCAAATCGTCCATAATACTACGTGTGATTTTGAGGCTTTGTTCCATAGACGGATCGTATTCAGAAATGAAATCATTCAAGTGTTTCACTGCTTGGAACACTTTAGCAAATTTATGAAGATTCCAATTTGCTGGTTCTTCCTGTTTGTCGTCATCATCTTCATCCCGTGTAGATGATTTTATTAGTTCCTCTCACTCTTCGTTAGTCAATGTTTCTCTGTGGCTCTCAATTAATTCTTCAATTTCTTCCTCAAGGATGTCAACAAAGCCACCACCACCCACTTGCCTAGCCACCTGAACAATGTGTTTCACTTCTTTGTCAATGGTCAGGAAACCCTTAAAATCATTCACACATTCTTTCCATAGGTTTCGCCAACATGCATTGACTGTTTCAGGCTGGATTGCATCCATTGCCTGTTTAATACAAGTAACGCAATCGGCAATGTTGAAGCACTTCCAACACTCCATCACATTAAGATTGGGATCAGCATCCATAGTGCTACGTATCCATGAGAACGTAAGCCTCGTGTACGTGGCCTTGAAACAGCGAATCACGCCTTGGTCAAGAGGTTGGAGGTGGTATTGGGGGGGGGAGAAAGATGACTTCAACGTCGTTATGCACAAACTGGAGTGCCACAGGGTGGCCAGGAGCATTGTCTATGATCAGCAACACTTTAAAGTCAAGTCCTTTCCTCTTCGAGGTACCGCTTGATCTCCGGAATGAAACACTTGTGGAACCAATCCAGAAATAATGCTGCCGTCACCCAAGCCTTTTTATTTGATTGCCAGAACGCAGGCAGGAGATTTTTGTTCTTGCCTTTTAGGGCATGAGGATTTGCAGCTCTGTAGAGCAAGCCCGGTTTTATTAAATGCCCAGCCACATTGCCACAAAACAACACAGTCACACGGTCTTTAGCTGCTTTGAAGCCATGGGCTTGTCTTTCTGATTTCGAAGTGTAAGTGTAGTTGAGCATTTTTTTCCAGGAGAGCCCAGTCTCGTCAGCATTAAACACTTGTTCCGGAACATAGCCCTTTTCTTCTATGATTTTCTTTAATTGTTCGGGGTAGGCTTTTGCTGCCTCTTCATTGGTAGATGCAGCTTCACCAGTAGTCTGCACGTTTTTGAGGTTGAAGCGGTTCCTAAAACTGTTAAGCCAACCTTGGCTGGCTTTGAATTCCTTCTCATCAGAAGCCTGTCCCTCTTCGGCGGGAGGTTTGAACAGCGCGTAGAAGCTAAGAGCCTTTTCTCACAACGTGTTGCCATCGATAGGCACACGTTTAAGGTTCATGTCTTCCAGCCATAAGATTAATGCCTTTTCAGTCTTCACTAAAGTCTTATCATGCACCTGGCTTGTCACCTTAGCAGTTACTGGAGCACTTGATGCCACGGCTTCACGAATTTCTCTCTCCTGAATCTTGATGGCACAGATGCTAGATTCGTTGAGGCCATATTTACGCGCCACGTTGGAGACTGACATACCGTCTCTCAATAAGTCCAATACAGCCAGTTTTTCCTCCAGCACTGGAACAGATCGCTGTTTCTTCGGTTGAGCACCAGATGAAGTAGTTGGTTTGCGTTTAGGGGCCATATGGTACGAAAAATACGTACAGTATCTTTAAACACAAGAATCAAACTCAGCGCAGCGAGATGCTCACACTGTGAGAGGCACGCGGGAACTGAGACCGACTGAGGGAACAGCAGATTCATGTCTCCCATCTCATGCTCACTCCAGTGGAGTGGAATGGTGGGCGGAATCGCCTGTGCTATTTACAGGTATCTTGTTATTTTTCTTTTTTTTTTGCCGAGCGTGTATAGTTGAATTCGCGTAAGTTAAATGCGCGTATGATGTGACTCACCTGTAATGCTAATCACTGGAGCCATTTTGGAAGCAAGTGCTACTAGCCTGTAGAGCAGTGGTAAGCATCCACCACTACTATAGAGGCAGTCATACCAGGATGATCCCTGCAGCATGAGGGGCCTAGCTGGGCAGCGGGCTGCTCCAAAGATCCTTCCAGTGAGATGGAAACTATATTGAGTTGTTTGTAAGGAATGTTATTTTATTTACCCTTCATCCTACCCCTCCCAAAGAAAAATAAAATTATGGTCCGATTTTGGTTTTAATAAATATACATAAAATGCTAATTTAATTAACATGAATTTTCTCCACAGTCATTTTCTGAATAGCTCTGGAAGGTAAAACAAAATTATCAAATCCTAATTAAATATAACCCAACTGAACTGCAGCAGTATAATCAATACAAATTATATTATTTAAATATGGCAAGATTTAATGAAAGATTTCACATTACATTTGTTTTCGGTGAATTCAAAGCTTTCCAAACTCAAAATGTTTTGTAACAAATTTTATGAGCAGCACAGCTGTGAAATATAATTTCACATTATTCCAAATGAGCAATTATATGTTAGCTACATTATCTTTATAGAACAAAGTATAGCTTCTGTTGCATGTAGGAGTCCAGTTACAACACAAGGAAAAATCAAGTGAAGTTTGGTCTAAGTGCTGGTTCTGTACAAATGCAACAGCTTATCTATAGCACATCTCATTATTGTGTGCCATGCTGTTCAAAGTGACTGAATGGCTCTACTGAAGATATTACTTCTCTCCACTTGCAGAGACAAGCTCTTTTGGGGTGTACATGACAGAAAAATATATCTCAAGGAAAATACCGACTTGCCTACAAAAATATATTTGGCACTTTCCTTGAACACTTAAATGTACTGTTCAAGGGCCACAGATTTTAGAAGAAGTGCATTTCAGTTAGTTATCAGCAAACTAATGCTTAGGATATAAAAAAAAAAGTGTCTGAACCTGAAGCACTCACAGGTCCCTATGAATTCAGTAGCAATTGTGAATGCTCAGTATCTTTGAAAAAGCAGGGCTCAGCTTAAGATCTGGGTTTGGTTAAGCTTGGATGCTTATCAAAATATGTTTTCTCTAAAGTATCTTGAAAAAACAAACTCTCAAATTAGAATATTAGGATTTTGTTTTGGCCAGGTCAGAAAGGCTGCAGGAATAGATTCTCTCATGGTATTTCTGCTTCTTGTCCCAGCTGATCCAGGAAACCCAGAGGCATGTGATTAAACGAAATATGGTCCACCAACCTTGAAAAAAATGTGAGCTAGTTCCAACTTTATGTTAACTAATAAATCCACCCAGACTTGGTAAATCTGAATATTTCCCCCAGCATTGTAAATACACTTCCCTCATTTGTCCCAGTTGCTGTGGAACTTAGGGTACATAATTTCTTTTAACATTTCTGTATGACCCGTTCCTAATTGTTTTCAGACAAGAACACAGAAATAGCTATTACTTTTCTGTAATGAAGAAATAATGCCAATTAGAGGATAGTGGATGTAATTCATCTGGACACATGTGATGCATAGAAGAATAAATAAGCAGTAAAACCAGTAGATCATTCTCCAAGTTGCCCTTTGTTAATAGCACCCGCACACTGAACTCAAACACCAGAATGATCATGGGCTACCCCGGGACAGAAACCCACTCTAAACAAGCTTCCAAGCATAACTAGATTGCCTAGACACTGCTGGGAATAAGATGCAGACGCAATTAGCATGATTATAGTGAACACCACAATTTTGTTTATGTTTTACAGAATATATACTGTGAAGAAAAAATAGGGTAAATAAGCATTCAATTTGTCAATCAACTGGCCTAGAACAGCATAACCTAATGGCACCCATGGCACCACAAACAGGAGAGGCTACCATTACAGCCAACCCCTTAACCATATCATGGAATTATGACTGATGCCATAATCTTTACCACCCACCTTTCTCCTGTATGATAGTTGAGGGCTATTTAAGGGATGGGCCAGTATACAATTGACTTTGAAGCCCTCCACCCTTGTGCCCAACCAACCACAAATGCAATCAAAATCTAGTCCCCAAAGATATCCTCAGGATTGAGAAATAGCTTCCACAACTACCTTGACCACACTGGCCACCCACCACACAACATGCAAAACGCATTAAACTCCCAGCCAGTACTACAAAATGCTTTGCAGAAAGCAAAAAACCCAAAACCAAAAACACAACTGCTTGACCAATCTTCAGTAGGAGAAAATTCCTTCCGAACCCAATAGGTGACCTGCTTAGATACAAAACAAAACAGCGGCCCTCATAATATGCAACAGCCCCAAATAAATTGACCACGTGACAATTAGGGTAAGGATGGGACATTGGTAAACCATGACAACATCCAGCAGCAGCTTCCTATATGAACTCCCAGGGGCCAGAGTTATAGGACCTATCAGTCGCTAGGCAGACCACAAACATACTTGTCATGGCCATCCAAAGGGGAAAGGAGGAAAAAGGGGAGAACCTGCCTGAAACAGTATGTAATGCCACAGTACAGAAGAGCCCCAGAATACCAGTTTTTTTCTGCTCCAGGCACAGGACGCATTGTGGTGATGTAGGCAACATCCCTTAAAAAGCTCTCTAGTACATAAACCAACACTATTTTGAGAAACTGTACCCTTTGAATGTCTCAAATATATATCGGAAAAGAAGCATTTTTACACTATGTCAGATATCACCAAAGTTTATACTGTAGGTAAAAGTTGGTTGACTTATTTTATTTTTCAATAAAATCAGAGCAACGGAAGGTCAACTCACAACATGGTGAATCTGCAAAACAATAAGGTTCCCAGAGAATCAGCAGGATCCCTAACATAACATACAAATCATGCTAGTTTCAGCATGAATACTTATCACCAGATTCTAATGTACACCAGTGGAAAAAATTCTGAAATGTCTGAAATATACACTTTGACTATTTTGAACTGTTTATCAGATTAAAAAATGAGACACTAGTTGACCTTTAAAAGAAATCATCTACATGTGCCACACTACTGATCGCTTTCTGTTCAGAAGTTTGCAAATTTGGCTCCCTGCTGCAACATATGGTGTAGTGGTATCTTTCTTTGCAGAAACCCAAGTGTTACAGTATGTATCGTTAGAGATAAGCAACAACTCCTTAGAATCGTCCTCTCAGCAATCTGGCCAGAAGGAACTGCTGAATGTTGTAAATTAGCTTCCCTCTTTTTATTCTTGCAGCCTCTGTTTTTGTTGGAGTTAAGACTGAATGAATGTGAGGGATCCGAGGAAATATGTAAAGCAATCCATCTGCCCATCCTGCTGTTAGCTCTTTTACTGTTACAACTATAGCTGCTTCTGCCAGGAACCTCAATGTATGGGTTAGGGTTTTCTCAAGATTTTAAAATCAATTTAGTGCTAAGACTTCTCCATTTCTGAATATAAAATTGGCCTCTCCGTGACATATATGCCAGTAATGTGAATTGTAGTAATAGGTCCTAAGCAGGAAAACTGGTGTAGAACATCCATAAACAAAAATTTCCTTACAAGATACCATATCATATTTTATCTCCTTTGCAGAATGCTCTGGATTTAGAGCTGTGAATCTGCCCTGCTTTCAAAATGCTGTCAAGATTTCACTTATCACTCATTACAGATATTTATGCAAGATTACTATTGATGAATAGTAATAGTCTTCCTTCTCCTCCTTCCCTTCCTCTGTGTGTACGCCTACTCCTAACCATTGTTATAGTCACATACAGCATTTAATTTTCATTAAGCAGATTATGGAAAATTTTGGTGACAAATGGCAAGATATCGTTGGATTTTCACTCTAAACATTTCCACCAAAGACACAGATATGCAATTACTTTCCTTTAGAGAAATTTTATTGTTTTGAGAATATAAAGATCCAGAAAAGCATAACAAGTACAATCATTATGTCAACCAAAATGTTGTTGGTATTTACAAAGAAGCTAAGTGGTAATGATCTTACATTAACACAGGGGATTTCATCTAGAAAGCTCCCAAATAAAATTACAAGCTTTAAAGAATGGCAGGTACAAATTACATACAGTACACATCCAATTTTCCAAAAGGCTTGCATTTAAAAGCTCTAGGAAAGAGGCCCTGTAGGCTTTGAGGTCTGCCCTCAGAAACCCCCAATTCCGGGGTGCAGACTTCAGAATCTGCAGAGTTGGTTTCCTGACTGTAGAGGACATAAGCTGGCTTGTCCAAAGCCAGACAGTATTGTCTTTTCACTGTGCTCTGGGTTCCCCAAGGCCAAAGAACTGCCTCCACAGTGCTAAAAAAGGTTTGCAGAACAAAGAGCTTTAACAGAGCTATACTCCAGCTAAAATGGCATTCTAGATGCTGACCAATACTGTAGAGGCTGCACTTCAGACTTTGGGAAACCAGAACATGATGAAGAGAGGATGCCAATTATCAATAGAGAGGCTCAGAGTAACCCAGTTCTCAAATGAATGCCAATTAAATGGGTCTGAATCTGGTAATCAAGAAGCTTTGTATGTTTGCATCAGCTCTCATCAAAGCTAGCTGGGGATAGGACCAGAGCAGTGAGACAGAATAATCTGGACAACCCAAGAGCTGGAAATCAGAAAATAAACTGAAATGAAGGTATGATTTGTTCCAAACCTGAAAATCACATAAATCTGATCCCAGTGAATTCTCCCTGAGCCTACATACATACGTTCAAGCAACATTGCTAGCAGCATTGCAACCTGAAAAGCAGAAGAAATTTCCAGGAAAATACCTGGAGGGTGGGGGGACAGCACATACAACTCTCCCAGTCTAATCATAGGGCATAATGTGAGACCCAAATAAATCCACCATGCAACTGGAATGTTTGATACATTTCTGATTTTATATACAAAGGGCCCGATCCTGCAATCCTTATTCAGGTAAGGAATCTATTACAATCAAAGGGACTACTGGGATGAGAACTAGTCACCTCAATAACAGATACAAGCTATGGCCCTATGTGATTGATAATTGTTATTAGCAATAAAACATAAAATGTATAGCTATTTATTTAATTGATTGCAATTACCTACCATTTGATCATGCCAAATTTAGATCTTCACTAAAAACAGGAGAGGTTAGACCAGCGGTTCTCAAACTGTGGGTCACGACCCCATCTTAATGGGGTGACCAGGGCTCGCGTTAGACTTGCTGGTGCCCAGGGCTGAAGCTGAAGCCTGAGCCCCACCACCCAGAGCTGAAGCCCTTGGGTTTTGGCTTTGGCCCCTGAGCATGGGGTGGCGGGGCTTCGGTTTTGTCCCCACCCCACCCGGGGCAGCAGAGCTTGGATGGGTTCAGATTTCAGTCCCTCTCCTGGGGTCATGTAGTAATTTTTGTTGTCAGAAGGGGGTTGTGGTGCAACGAAGTTTGAGAACCACAGGGTTAGAGTAACACACCTGGCAATTGAGTTCCTTCTCTCTCTCCTTCCAAGCCTAATGGAAAACTTTAAAGTATTTGCTATTATTTAAAATACGCTTACTTCAGCTTCAATAATACCTCAAAATATTTCCTCTCCAACTCTCCACCAAAGTGTTGCCAGCAGATTTTAAAAGTTATAAGTCTAAGAAATCACATTCTGCTTCTGTACTATTCCTCATTCCCAGCTGCAAAATTGAGAGTCCTGGTTTCTACAGTGAGTATCAGTACAAAATAAAAACCCAATAAAAAGATAATATTTGCCTTTCCTCTTCCAGTAACAGTTTCTCAGCTATGACACCCCCACACACACACACCATTTTAAGCTGTATTTAATGTTTTTGTCGTTGTCTACAAATATAATAAACATAGCTAAAATAAAATTTCAAGAATATATATTAGAAATAGAAGGCCACAACCTGCTTCCACTGAAGATTAGGAGGCGCACACAAAGACCACATTGGAATAAATTTGACACCACTGTAACAGAACAGAATTTCACCCAATTCATAAGAAAAATTACTCCAAGCTAACAAAAAATACTCCTCCCCTTAATGCCCTACAAACATTATACGTTGTTTCTTTACCTTTGGCTTATTTTCTCCCTGCGCTACCTACTGATGACATCTCACTCCCACCCCCAACATATATTTGCACTTAGTATTGTTGTTTATTAAGGATTCTTATATGGGAAGCTACTTTTTCCTCTACAAATCTTAAAAATGCTCCCTGTATATTTTCAAAAATTAACTAATATTTTTCCAAAGTCCTCTATCCATATCTTTCACCTCATGCTGTCATTACTGTTCTTGTAATAAAGTCCTTCATAGCTGAACTGTTCTTGTCCTTTGGTAATGAGAAGATATCAAAAAGGATCTCCCTTCAATTGCTATCCCATGGAACTCCACATTTTAGACACATCTTGTAACATACCTGCAGCTTAGGGTGACCACCTTTTCAAATGCAAAAACCGGACACATGCAGGAGCACGGCCCCCCTCCATGATCTCTCCCTCCAGAGGCCCTGTCCCCTGACCAGGCCAGAAGCCAGAGCCAGGCATCAATAAGTGCTGCCCAGCGAGCCTGGGCCGCTGTGGGGAACCCCAGACCCCCTACCTGCCTTGGGCAGGGGGCCAAGGTGCCCTAGTGCAGACCCCAGCCTGTTTCCCTGACCCCTGGGGTGCACCACCCAGGGCAAGTGGAGGGTCTAGGCTCCCCCCAGCATCCCTGGCTCCCTGGGCAGCTTTTACTACTGCCCGGCTCCAGCTAGTGGCCTGGCCAGGGGCAGGGCCTCAGAGGGGAGGAAGAGCTGGGGGCAGGGCCTTGTGGCGAGGGAGAGCTAAGGGACTGGAACTTGAAATGTACATTTCGGGCCTGTCCCACCCAATTAGGGACAGGTGGTCACCCTAATGCAGGCGAGTCTCCTTGAACAAGTCATCTACAGAAAAGAAGAACATGCTCGGAAACCATTTTTTAAAAAATTGTTTCAACTAGTACAGTTTTGCCCCCAGTTTAGATGTGACATGATTTGTTTGCAAATATTTTTTAAACCCATTTGAATCCACATTATTTCTAAAACTGGCTGTAAACGGTTTCCTAGCAAAAACCTTTTTTTTTTTTTTGGCTTGCAGGTGTATCCTAAGTTTTGTTTAATCACAGCATGTGTGAAGACTTTTGCCCAAATGTTTTATAGTTTGTCACTCCCAAAACACAAGCCTGTTGTCCTGCATATATCTTCTGAATGCCTCCAGTATCAGTTGTTGACTCAAGCCCAATTCTTCATTTGGGCAGGTGTCCAATAAAGTTCATGGAATATTTTAAATTGCATCACATCTTAGAGCAGTATCTCATTATCTTGTAATTTCAGACCCAATTTTTAAATCCATTCTGAACCCAAAGAGTTTAAAATTGCAGTGATTTGAAAAAAAAAAATTCTCCTTCCGCTTCCCCATCTCAGCTGCAGATTCATGCCCATGAAAAAAATTTTAGCCCCACTTCACAACAGTATGTCAGAAAAGGTCAAATTTCTGTGTTGTTTTCCATGCTATTGTTTTCTTTCACATGGTTTGAGAAAGCAACCCGAGCATTTGTCAATGACATCACGTATCTGTCACCGCTGAACCCAGGTGAAATAATCATATAAACTCAACCCGAATAAGCAAGGCATGATAGAAACAAGCAGAATGGGTAAGTAGATCAAATAAACCTTCACTTTTCATTAACAGATGTTTGTTGGCCAGGTTCAAATCTTTGCTGAGCAGCTCACTGTATCTTTAGTCTGTATCCAGGGGAGAAGGGGAAGAGAGGAGAGAGAGAGGGGTCTTTTCAGGGTTTGTACGTGGTCCATATTGAAACACAAGACCTGAAATCCCCCGGGGCTGCTCCTTCCTCATCATTTATGTGAGTACGACTAAACAAGCAGTCTATAAATGCCTAACAGTAGCTACCATCAGCGCTACATGTTTAACTGAAAGATGGTGGGAAAATATCAGTCCAAACCACTATTTTAAAATAGTTGTGAGGCTGAGATGTGATAGCTCCCTTTGAGCAACCTGTGTTTCAGACTAAACAACAAACCTGAATTCTATGAAGGTATCTGAACAGAAACTCTTCTTAGAACCCCAGGCTTAAATGATGTCGAATGATGAACGGCGAAAATCAAGTGAGGCTGCTATAGTATGAGGTCTCCACATATCCACAGAAAGAGGACTGACTCTTCTACGTATGGGAACTACTCCAGTTTGTATCTTTGTCCTCCACTTTATTTTATTGCCCTACCCCTTGCCCTACCTCTTCTATCTACCTTGCTTTTATTATTCTCTGCCTCCTTTCACGATTTTCCTTGCAATTTTCTCTTCTTGAGCAGTTCATCTGATTTCAACAACATGACATATCTCATTCTCTAAGTCAACTGGAGCAGAATGTACACGTTGCCAGGCATACATACCAGTTCCTTTTTCTTTTCTTAACATTCTAAGTACAAATGTATTATAACCTATCCGATGAGGATTCTCAGTACCTGAGACCTCATCATGTGCAGAGGAACAACCTTAGACAGAGACCAAATTTGAGGATTTGGTATCTCTAATGCATTAGAAACTTAAAATACCTTACTTCACACTGGAAAGGCAAGGATATATTCTATTCAGGCACTGAACTGTACTTGAGCATGACTTCTATTTCAGAATTACTGGATGCTCGAGTGACTTATTTTTTCAGAACTCAGAAAAGGCATCGACTTTAATTCTCCTAAGGAACGGATCTTTAAAAATTGCTTGCAAGTCTTCATATAATCATACACCTCTTTCTTCAGTATTAATACTGCAACTGAGTGAGAAGAAGGCTACATATATCCTCAGCGAGGGACCAGGCATTCCAAGTGATTGATTTCGAAATCATTCCTCAACCATTTGAAAGTAGTTAATGCTTTAGACATAAAGACGAATGTTAGAAATGGACCCTAGGAACAAAGGCCCGAAGGTACGGGAAAATTTGTCAGACTTATATCAGGATTCTTCTTGTTATATTATATTCCAGAAAATAATTTCAATATATTTCTATTTCGCCTCCTTTGAAAATACTAGTATGTTTTACAGTGGTTTATACTTAAAAGGAGGCACATCAGGAATTCCTGATTACAATGATGCGTATTCACAACTGTCAATTCCACAGAACTTTAATCACACATTCCACTCCATTTTATCAGAATTACTCAAACTGTACAACACAGACTGCTCTTTATATATTCTTCCACATAATTCTAGGTTCAAAATTAAGAAGTTCTGTTCATTACTGATATTTTTTAAGTTTAAATGAGGGTAGACGTAGAGAATAAATTTTACACTAAAGTCTCCGATGCTTGAGGAATACTTTTAGGTTAAAAATATTTTCTTTGGATTTGTGAGATTTTTAGGAAATGGAGTTTAGCTCACTGAAGGGCCCATGTACCTAATTTTTTGTATATACTGTATAAAAGTATGTCCTTTTGACTGAAATCAGCTACCCTGAATGTCTGAGACTCTTTGCTAGCCAGTATGAGCTACACTACTAATCGAAGACAGTTGTCTGGAACCCATTTTCAATAGGATAGCCGATATGCAAATAGGTGCTCTTTGCCCTCCTATCCCCTGTTCAGACTCCTTGGTGGGCTCTGAGAGACTTCACGGAGAGAGATACTTTGTGCTGAGTAACTATCTGCATTTGATTTGGCCTTCTGTAACACACACACACACACACACACACACACACCCTTAACCCCAGTTCATGGATATTTAAAGTTTCTGGTCAACATTACCTCTTCACTCTCATATATTCTTCGGTGCTCTCTCAATGGGAGAGGGGCACTACAAACGAGCGGTCCTACAACAGTGATACTCAGACCTCAGTGGTTCAGGAACCAAATTAGCAATCAACATTACCCAAAAGAGTAGCGTGAATTCATCATTTTATTTATTATTTTATATATATTATTCTCACCACAAGATGACTGATCAAGTATTATTTTATCAGCTAAAATTGGTTAATAACGTAGTGAAAGCATTCCGATTGGTTCATAACACAGACCAGTTAATAATTAAAACACACAGTGTTTTAATATCATGTGCTGCAAAGAGCTGCACAAAACACACTCAAGAGCCACTTGCAGCTCCCAAGCCTCAGTCTAAGTATCACTCTCCTAGAAGATCCGCTATCTTGAACCGTATCAGCTTGGTGAATCACTGCTCTCTCTCTCTCTCTCTCTCTCTCTCACTCACTCACTCTCTGAGGTCAGTCTCAGCATTTCTGGCTTTATGCAGGGCAAAACAGAAAGGGAACAGTACCTATTATCATAATTCCCTAATGTGGAAGTGCCAGCTTTTGGCATAAATTAGTACAGGTTTAACTATTCTAAATGGACCAAAAAAATTACCTGGTTGCTTCCTTAGCAGCACATTCAGCAAGGCTTTGTATTATTGAGGACTATTCTTAGTCAATCACAGGTCAGTCAAGCTGCGCCTCATGCTCTGGCATCCCTGTTGATTGGTTGCCTATCAGATGTTCTGCATGAGGAATTGCATAGCACAAACTGTTGATAAGTAATGCAAACTAAGGAGTTACTGGCTATCCAGTTCCAGTCTCACTATCAGATTAAACAAAGCAGGAAATACATTTCATGATTTTTAGGTGAGAAAGGACCACAATGAACATCTAGTCTGACCTCCTGCATAAACAAATCCAAAAAGTTTCACCCAGTAAGTCCTGTATCAAGCCTGTAACTTCTAGCTGAAGTACGTCTTTTGGAAAGATGTCCAATCTTGATTTAAATGAAGCATTTAAATCAAGAGATTTAAAGAGAATCCAAATGTTGGTCCTCAGATTCCAAAACAAGAATATTTATAACATCCATAAGTAGAAGTGAGACCGACTTTATGAAGACATCAACAAGATAATCTTCTAGGGCAGGCCGGAGTGATCATTAAATTGTTCCTAACATAAAATGATCATCTGAATATTGTCTCTTAGCATTTAATAGGTTGGCTATTTTGCACCATATGAAATGATCTTGTTTCTGGACCTCGAATTATGCAAACTATCGATTCTCACAAAGAAAAAACGGAGATCTTTTAATTTGGTCAAGACTGAAGTTTCACCATTTCTGCAGCAAAACTGGTGAAATTCCTAAAGGAATAAACCATAAACTTTCACAAATGCACTCCAGGCAACACATACTTTTTTTTGGCAAAGGAAAGTAAATGTTTCCAAAGCACCAACAGTTTTTCCTTTTCTACTACCTTTTATTTTCAAGAAATATTGGAAAATTTGAAGCAAAATATTCTGCTTTTTACAGCAATACAAACAAATGATTTTCCACATTATTTTCTACTTTGACTTTTCCTGTCATTTCATGGCAATTTCTGACCATGCAGGATGTACTGAAGAACTAAAAAAAACTTTGATGTAAACACTATTTTCTCCACTAACACAGAGCGAAAGCAAAGTTCAACTGTCCTTCATTAATACATCAGGGTGAAAAATGTGATCATTAGCACTACTCAGTTTTACACAGTAGATACATTTGTACACTGCCTTTCTTTTGAGTCCTCTCTAACTTTACTCAGTCTACTGCTAATTGAAAATTGTTTTGTAATTTCAGCCAAGTGTTTCCCCTAAGAAAAATGACTGAATTCTCCTATTTTTATAAATCACTTTCTTCACATTAAAATTCTGTTTGCCATCTGAGTTATTTTTTTAGTGATACTGAAACTACCTTTTAACACTCCCCTTGACATACTATTTCTGATCGTTTCTGTTGCTTACATATTGGTCATGAAAATAATTTTAATGGAAAAGACATCTCCCCTTAGAGAAAAAAAAAGGAAAAGAAAATGAAACAGATATCTGATATCAGGAGACCATAGAAAAAGGTAGCATTAAATTTCCAGTCGAGAAAAGCACTTAAGCATGTGTGTAACTTTAAGCACCTAAGTATTCCAATCAAAATCAATTATTCAAAAACAACAAAGGATATAATTTTTGAGGAGAAAAACCCATCAAGTTTTAAGAACCCACATTCATTCATGTGGGTTAGGACTTTTGTTGTTAGTCTTTATCTGAGTGAAGTAAATGGGCTTACTCACATGCTTAAAGTTATACATCCTTAAGTGCTTTGCTCAATCATAACTGCGTGACCAGAATTCTGAACTGTTTGAGGTAAAGGAATAAAACACATTCTAACTCATGTACACAAATGTGCCACCTTTCAATAGCATGTTAATTTTTTTGTTTTTTCAGATTTATATCATTCCAAATTGACTATGCTATAAAACAAGCCAAGCTTAAAGTTTGATGCTTGTAGTTATGAATAAGGGAATTTTTTCCATGGTTAAAAAAAATTAAAAGGGCTTTATGATTCTTGTTCAAACCCCTTTGCCCTTCAACCCCAAACAATTTGCTTCTCTGTTATTTCAAGCATGGAAAAATTTGCTATAATTTGAAGAATTATGAACTATAAAGTAGAAAGAAGAGATAAAATGGAAACTGGAAATTAATCTTGCACCTGAAACTTCTTTCAGATACACCAGTTTTACGTTGGTACAACTCCAGTGACTCCAAAGGATTTAGTTAGTTCAGATTCACAGTAGTATAAATGAGAAGCAATTCAATCATCTGGACTAAAGTATTCATTGTACATTAACATTATCAGATAAAAAAAACAGAACCCCATTTCTCCCAACAGACCAGAAGGCTTGTGTTTATTTTAAGGGTGTGAGGGGATGCAATGAGGACTAAAGACTAGTCAGAAATCCTGATCATACAAAAATGAGAAGAGATTTTTGAATAAATTAGTGAATTTTTTTATAGGCAGAGCGGGAGCACACCTTACAGTTAAGGTTGCCTGACACTTTCCACTATAAGATCCTGATTTCAGTTCCTTATAACTTTGCCAAACTTTAGCTCTTCCAGCTGAAACTTCTCATGGCAGGTGTCTGCCTGATGCTGAAGTTCTGGAGGTTTTTTTGTTTGTTTGTTTTTTGTGGGGAGTGAAAGTTTCAGCTAAAAGAACTCACCTGTTTTGTAGAACAAGAGCAGGTGAAAATACTTTGTTTTGCTCATGTTAAAAAAAATTTTTACAGCCATTTGGTTGAGAAGCTCTAAAGCCTCCATGCTCTAGAGCAATGGCTTGGTATTTGGCAGAGACTCACCTTGGGTGCATTTTGCTTTGCCAATTTATTAGCCTCAAAAAAATTTGTTTGTTCATGCTCAGTAGAGATTTGTTAGAGTTTGACAGCTAACTTCTCCACAGATGCTGTCCGAACTGGGCATGCTCCAGCCCAGGGCTGTAGGGGTGAGCAGAACGTTCCTTACAATTACTCTTCCAGGCAGGAAGGGGTGCTGTGGCATCAGTCCCGTGAATTGAGAGCACGGAGACTCTCATCTGTGCTTTCAGTGCTCCCCCAGCTAGTCCACAGACAGCAAAAAGGAGAAGGAAGCAGCAGTCTAGATAGTGTGCAGAGAGATGGGAAATTCGGGGGAACATGGACTTGAGTGAGTTACAGGAGTCGGAGGTTGGGAGGAACAGAAGAGGAGGGCACCTGTAGCCAAAGCTGAAGATGGTGGAAAGAAGCAAAATGGGAGGGGGCAAAACCTGGGCTGTGGGAGGTTGGACAAGAGCAGAGAGGGATGGAGGCAGTGATTGGATGGTTGCAGAGGATTTCAGTAGAGAAGGAGGGTGAATGGGAGGAGAGAGTGATAGAGACAGGAGGTAGGTTTGGAGAGGATAGGCACAAAGAGCAATTGAGGTCTTCAGGAGGCACAGAGGCATAACAGTCCCCATGGACATGGAGTCCTCTAACACGGAGTCTCTAACATTCCTCTGCTGTCAGAAAATTCCTGGTGAGCCCATGGCAAAGTGTGTGTCTCATTTTCCTCTAGTGTGTCTAGTGAACAAAAATAAGAAAAAAGAAAAGGAGTACTTGTGGCACCTTAGAGACTAACCAATTTATTTGAGCATAAGCTTTCGTGAGCCACAGCTCACTTCATCGGATGCATACTGTGGAAAGTGTAGAAAATCTTTTTATACACACAAAGCATGAAAAAATACCTCCCCCCACCCCACTCTCCTGCTGGTAATAGCTTATCTAAAGTGATCACTCTCCTTACAATGTGTATGATAATCAAGGTGGGCCATTTCCAGCACAAATCCAGGGTTTAACAAGAACGTCGGGGGGAGGGGGAAGTAGGAAAAAACAAGGGGAAATAGGCTACCTTGCATAATGACTTAGCCACTCCCAGTCTCTATTCAAGCCTAAGTTAATTGTATCCAATTTCCAAATGAATTCCAATTCAGCAGTTTCTCGCTGGAGTCTGGATTTGAAGTTTTTTTGTTGTAATATCGCAACTTTCATGTCTGTAATCGCGTGACCAGAGAGATTGAAGTGTTCTCCGACTGGTTTATGAATGTTATAATTCTTGACATCTGATTCGTGTCCATTTATTCTTTTACGTAGAGACTGTCCAGTTTGACCAATGTACATGGCAGAGGGGCATTGCTGGCACATGATGGCATATATCACATTGGTGGAAGTGCAGGTGAACGAGCCTCTGATAGCGTGACTGATGTTATTAGGCCCTGTGATGGTGTCCCCTGAATAGATATGTGGGCACAGTTGGCAACGGGCTTTGTTGCAAGGATAGGTTCCTGGGTTAGTGGTTCTGTTGTGTGGTATGTGGTTGCTGGTGAGTATTTGCTTCAGGTTGGGGGGCTGTCTGTAGGCAAGGACTGGCCTGTCTCCCAAGATTTCTGAGAGTGTTGGGTCATCCTTCAGGATAGGCTGTAGATCCTTAATAATGCATTATTAATAATTGCTGCATTATTAAGGATCTACAACCTATCCTGAAGGATGACCCAACACTCTCACAAATCTTGGGAGACAGGCCAGTCCTTGCCTACAGACAGCCCCCCAACCTGAAGCAAATACTCACCAGCAACCACATACCACACAACAGAACCACTAACCCAGGAACCTATCCTTGCAACAAAGCCCGTTGCCAACTGTGCCCACATATCTATTCAGGGGACACCATCACAAGGCGTAATAACATCAGCCACGCTATCAGAGGCTCGTTCACCTGCACATCCACCAATGTGATATATGCCATCATGTGCCAGCAATGCCCCTCTGCCATGTACATTGGTCAAACTGGACAGTCTCTACGTAAAAGAATAAATGGACACGAATCAGATGTCAAGAATTATAACATTCATAAACCAGTCGGAGAACACTTCAATCTCTCTGGTCACGCGATTACAGACATGAAAGTTGCGATATTACAACAAAAAAAACTTCAAATCCAGACTCCAGCGAGAAACTGCTGAATTGGAATTCATTTGAAAATTGGATACAATTAACTTAGGCTTGAATAGAGACTGGGAGTGGCTAAGTCATTATGCAAGGTAACCTATTTCCCCTTGTTTTTTCCTACCCCCCTCCCCCCCGACGTTCTTGTTAAACCCTGGATTTGTGCTGGAAATGGCCCACCTTGATTATCATACACATTGTAAGGAGAGTGGTCACTTTAGATAAGCTATTACCAGCAGGAGAGTGGGGTGGGGGGAGGTATTTTTTCATGCTTTGTGTGTATAAAAAGATTTTCTACACTTTCCACAGTATGCATCCGATGAAGTGAGCTGTGGCTCACGAAAGCTTATGCTCAAATAAATTGGTTAGTCTCTAAGGTGCCACAAGTACTCCTTTTCTTTTTGCGAATACAGACTAACACGGCTGTTACTCTGAAAAAAATAAGAAAAGCAGCCTACTCCTACTACCAATTACTGAGTTAGCTCAAGTGACAGATGTCTGTACTATGAATCTAAAGATCTGAACTCTGCCGATGACTGAAGTTGAGGGTTTGGTCAACATGGTTCCACATGATGGGAATTTCTAGTTTTTCGGAGGGTGGGGGTCAGGTTTTTTGGTTTGTTTTGGGGATTGTTTTTTTAATATAGCTAGGAAATCAGAACCAAAAAAAGTTAGAACAACATTAAGATTGCAAACTCCATTTTTGTCCTTTAGAACAGATGACCACATAATGGAAGTGATTAACATGGAGTAACTCTAACAGGGATGGAAATTTCTCCAACCTTTAAGATAGGAGGATGTAGTAAATAGGTATTAAAACAACTTTCACTCCAAAGCAAATGGATGTAGATATACACTCTAATTGCACTGTCATACCTTTTTTGCTGAGTTCAAATAAATTTATCAAAGAAGAATTTTTGGAGCTCTAATTCTATTTCTTTGAAAAATAGTAGGCTATGAAGAATATCTCTTTACAGCTGTGACATTAATGTATGGAGAAAAGACCAGTCATTCAAAATAGTTTCTCTCAACGAAGTCAAGGATAACTACAATTTACATGCTGTAGGAGTGGAAGTAGAGAAAAATTACATTGATTTTTCCCAACATTTCATACAAATGGTATTCTGAAAAGACAAGTTTATTGCAAACTATTGACTTATTGTAAGAAAAAATAATACTCTATTCTTTGCTTAGTACTGCCATAAAACAACAGCTCCTGAAAGTCTGTTAGTTTTGCACAAAATCTGTCATCTCAGTGCATTTGTTACATCGATAAATGAAACTTCTACAGTATTTTACACTTAGAACCAGCTAAAAAGAACAACAAAAAAACCCAGATTCTATCACTTCTGCTCATTCATAGTTCCGTGAATGTACTCCAAAATGTAAAATCCACTTTGAAGAGTATACTATCTCATTATTTCTTATTCAGATTTACACAAAAAAAAATTCTGTATTTTATAAAGGCATATGTTAATGTTTCCCTTCATAAGCCTCTTTAAGGAATTAAACCACGAATGGCAGTGACAAGCAAGACAGATCATCCCAAACGAGTGCAGATAAAACATTTATATCACACCATTCCATCATGTATTCTGTATATGCCACATATGTTAGAGAAAATGTATTTTGGAAATCTATGGTGTTTTAAAAAAAATTATGGAGAATATTTTCTTTAAATCCCTCGATTTATAAAGTCAAGTTCCTTAGTTATCATGAGCTAAACTATACAGGAACCAGAGGGAGCCATAAAATCACATATAAATGACCTAAAATAGCTTTTTTGTACCTAAAACTATAATAATTTTCAAGTCCAATATACCAAGCCATTCCAGAGCTAGAAGTGAGTGAAGTGTGTCCCATTGGGAAATTGGCCGTCTCCACTTTTCAGTGGTATAACACTCCTGTTTCTAGCCCTGCAGGGTGACAGGGTAACAGACTTTAAAGTTATGATATTTGTGTATAGAGAAAATAATCTCCAGTCTTACCCATCATGGGCCTTGGACAGGTGCAAATTTTGGAAGGAAATCCAAGTTTGTGGTGAGGATGAAAAAGGGAAGGTGGATTAGAAAGACAGCAGTGGAGGTGGTCAAAAGGTGCATGATAAATTAATCAATCACCAGTGTATCATAGAAATATCACTTTCGCTTGTCATATACATGTGCATTCCCACGTTCATGCATAAAATCAGGCTAAATTATGTACAATTAGATGAGCAATCCAGCAATGCTAGCTCTTTTCACTTTCCCACCTTTCTTTACTTTTATATATAGGGTATTTATTTGAATATATGGTGTAAAACATTTATTTGACTGTTCCCTATGTATAGAGTCACATTTTTATTTCTAGGATCAGTTCTTACAATAAAAACAGGTGCGTTTATTTCAGTATGTAAATATCCACAACTATGGATGAGTCCACATGGTGTTTCCTTAAACTAGGCAGGCATAATACTTTTCACTCACTCATACTTACTTTCTCAATTTTTTTCAAACCTAAGCTACCCATATTTTTATTCAAATTGTGGGAGTGTGGAGAGGAGGTTATATTACATAATTGTTTTGTATGGACCAGCACTGTTCTGATGTAGAAATGACAAAGAAATGTTTAATGTGTTACCTGTGAAAGGAACCCCACGAAAGGAACCTTCCCACCATTTCACATTGTCCATCAGGAAGTCAGCTATCCCAAAGTACTGCTTAGCTGTCACATGGAGAGAGAAAGGGGACTGGAGACCTTACTACAATATCTCCATCCATGCTCAACTTGCTTTAGATAGCAGAAAAAGTGAAGGTACTTTTCAATGCTAATCCTGAATTAAGAAGATACAGCAACAGCACTTCCTGCGTAACTGTTCGGCAACCAATGTAAGCCATTAATTTCAATGTTTCCTGCTTGAAATTCTGCACTTAGCTGTCCTATGACACACAGCTGATGCACACATATGATGTCTTAGCTGCAGGCACTTATGAGCGAGCACAATATCAAGTTAGCATAAGGTGGCATGCTAGTTTCACTAACAGACAGTTGCCCCCATAGTAGGGTTAAATACTATGTATATTTTTTTGCTCTGTGCCAGCAATGCAATATTAGTGCCAGCTAACCATATATTCGTGGAAACATTATTCATTCTAAGGCAAAATACCTAAATACTGCCATAGAGGAATGCATGGGGGCTCCCTAGAGCCTTCCCCATGTCAGTGGTTCCTGAATCTTCATCATGTTCCACAGAAACCGAGTCACTGAGTCATACAGAGCCTAGCTCTGATTTTTGGAAAAGTGGACATCTTAAATTGCATAAATCCTAAATTATCCCTGACACCACTGTTATGAGTATTAGATGTACCAAGATCCAGCACCAAACCAAAAAAAAAAACCAAAACAAAAACTAAACAAGAAAGAAAAGTTACCTAGCTCAGATGTCTGTAACTACTCAAACTATAAAAAGTAGATGACGGATTAATCATTCATGAACCTGCTTCAGTAGAGAATATTGACCGTCAAATATTAGAACTGCATCAGTTTGGGTGATCTGTATGTAAAGTACTTTTTTTTTTTTAAACTATACTGAACCATTGCATCTTTTGCTTTAATGTCACAGGATAAAAACTAATAATAATGTTAGGGCTGGAAAAATGCTTATTGTGTGGTAGTGACTATGTTCTTTCTTTCCTCTCTTACAAATGTATGGATATATTTATCCACACATATACGTCTCTCAATTTATATAACATAATCATATAATATTTTGGATAGCGTATGCTAGATATGACTGTCCTCAAGACAATGATTTTTTTTACTCAATGAAAGCAGTACAGTAAATAACTTTTCTTCCCTTTGAGACACTCATAAGTGCTTGAGGCTGCTGCAACACAAAAACAAAAATATCTTCACAAATGTCTCCAAACAGTCAAGCTGAAAATCTAAGCCAAAGTTTCATTTAACAGCCTGTCAGTTTTTTGATGTGAAGCTAATGAATGCAGTGGCAAACAAATCCATCAAACCTAACATCAAAACAACTGCACTTCATCCCACAAAGGGAAAAAATGAAATACAACCTCCAGGCCAGCCCTTTGATCCAACCTATCCACAGAAAACAGGTCTCTAAACAGCTACTGCTGCAGAATATGCATGAGTAATGATGAACTTAATTTCAGGAAATGAAGGAATAGTATTTAAGGAGCCTGTGACTCCAGTAGAAAAGGTTTGCAGAGTTTTTCTTTGATGTGCTACAGTCAGTTAAAAAAAAAATACAAAAGACCCCTACACTGACCCTTTCAACACATACTCAAAAGACACTAAATATAAAGATGAACTATAGCGACATTAACATTTTTCCTCATGTTACTTTAAAACAAAGAAAAGTGATATGAAGTTTACACAAAACTATGTCAGAGTTAGGCTGTGTCTACTCTCCGGGGACTAGTCTGGCATACCTCTGTTGACACAGCTAGGTCGGCATAACCCCGTAATGCAGATGCAGCCTACAGCAACGAAAGGGGTTTTTCCATGATTGTAGGAACACCACCTTCTGGAACAAAGTTAGGTACATCGATGGAAGCATTCTCCCATTGACACACCAGCACCTACATGGGGGTTGGGCCAGCATAGCTATGTCAGTCAGGGTGTGGATTTTTAAACCCCTGACCAATGTAGCTATCTATATCTATGTCTACACCGTGAGCAAGGGGCAAGATTCCCAGCTCATGTACACGTACTCACGCTAGTTTTCACTTCTTTAGCACAAGTATAAATATGAACTTAATCACGGTAGCATGGGCAGTTTAGCTGTGCCAATTCATACCCGTTGATTTCAGGCAGGTTTGTGCACGCTGACATTGCCCATGCTACCATGGCCATACTGCTTTGTATACTCATGTTAGTTTGATGAGAACTAGCGCAAGTATGTATATGCAACCTGGGAATCACATCCCTAGCTCATAGTGTAGCTGAAGCCTATGTCGACCGAACTTTTAAGTGTAAAGCACACTTTCTTCAACAGTATGTTTTAAAGGAACAGTGTATTTTTGGGTAGGTGGATTGATGTAAGGTGAAATTAGGGTCTGTCCACCATGACGATGTCCCTTTATCTTCTTTTCATATCATTAGTAAAGTTCTTCCAATTCTTGTTTAAAGAGGGTTTAATGATTGAAAAGTGTGGAACTGACAGCCCTGGAAAATGGCATTATCTTTTCTCCCACTGAAGAGGTACAGCACAGCAGTAATAGTGCAAGTTCTCTCATGATACCCCACTGATGTGCCCTCACAGGATTTTGTAACACTCACTAAAAGAACCACAGACATTTATTGCAAGAACCAACTCCAGAACACAAAGGCAGGACTGACCTTCCAGTTATCCTCTAGGTAAGATCAACAACATAATGACAGGGAAGATAACTTACCACTAAGATAAGGATATGACACCATCTACTGGTGGAAGTACTGTCTATGACCGTGGTACTCAACCTATTTACCATTGTGGGCCACATATGAAGCTCTCTATGGGTTATGTGGGCCACATCCACAGAATATGTGTGGCCGTGAGGCTGTCACATGGGCTGCAGCTGCATACTGAGAACCACAGGTTGAGAACCACGGGTCTACGCTAAACATTACCATTCCTATGCTCCTGTAATGTCTCTTCAGAACTGAAAAAAATGCTTTCAGGTTTGTTTCAGGTTGAAGAATGGGTGAGTTTTGGGGCTGGATCTTATTTACCCAAATGACACCAGTTACATTTCCATGCTGATGAGTTGTGATGCCATTATATTATGGCATTTTTCAGAGTAGCAGCCGTGTTAGTCTGTATTCGCAAAAAGAAAAGGAGTACTTGTGGCACCCTCGAGACTAACAAATTTATTTGAGCATAAGCTTCCAAATGCATCCCAGGAAGTGAGCTGTAGCTCACAAAAGCTTATGCTCAAATAAATTTGTTAGTCTCTAAGGTGCCACAAGTACTCCTTTTCTATTATGGCATTTATTATAAGATCAAATGAGAATTGTAGAATAACCGTAAAAGAGAAAAGTTCACGTTAACAGAGAGACAGAGTTGTGCTTTTAAAAAGCATAGTACACCTATAACTACCATGGGATAACACATCACAAAAGCTAGATATCTAGCTACATCTGTTCTTCCTATAAGGTGACAAGAAGCATTTCTGCCAATATGAAGGCATTAAAAATGGGAGTAAATTTTAAAGGACAACTTTCACGCTGGGGACAACCTTGAAAATAAAATCACACAGGATAGTCATCTGTTACATATTTTTACACTTTTCCTTCCCCCTTTGCTGATTAAAAAAGATTTAATTCAGCTAAGGTGTTTCTCCTTTACAGCCTACTCCAGCACCTCACTACAAAGTCAGAATGTTGAATTTGTGCCAGCACAATCATTTTCATAGCAAAACACTGAGATCATAAATAAAGAAACTAGGTTCTCGCTTCTTGATTGAGGAGGAGGTGGTAGCATTCGGAAGTGACAGGAACAATTTTTTTTTCAAAATACCTACTTCAATAGCAAAAGCAATGAAGAAAGGTACTGGCAAAGTATGCTGTTTTCTTTCTTTAAAGTCATAAGTGTTTGACAGCACATTTATACACAGGCTATAATAACTATTATATAAATACTGTATGTTGATTTATTACCAAGTGTTTTCTTCCCTCAAAACACTTATTTTCCACGTTTGGTTCAGAAATGCTCAAATCCACCATTTTGGAATTAATTCATTTGCACTTTGGCTGTGTTCAAATATAATTTTTAAACAGTAAACTAAGCTTCAAAGGTGGCTGCAGGCCCTTGCTCTCAGGAGGAGGAAATTTCCAAGGTAAGATCTATGAGTATCTCCAGCTGGGAATTTAAAATAGGTATTTTGTTTTCTTAAAAACAATTTATGTTCCAGATATGCTCTTTAAAAAAAAAGCCACCATCACTAAGAGCCAAAATGAGACCAGATGTAAGACGATGAATCTCCACTGAAGCCAATGACCCTATATTTCTCTTTTTCAATAGCTCTGATCCATTCCATCACAGGCATGCACCGGCCCCATTTTCAAATTACCGTTATATGGGATTTCACACTTAAGCACTCAGTCCTGCAAACACACTAATCACATGAGTAATCCCACTGGCTTCATTGTTTGCAGGATTGGGCCCTAAGGAAGGACCATGACAAATCCTTACATTTTACACATATTTATTATTATTATTTTTTGTACTATAGTGACAACTGAAGGTCCCACTCAAATTGGGTTCCCACTGTGCTATAAAATAGGAAGAGATCATCCTGCCTCAAGGACTATATAATTTAAATAGACTAGATAGAGGAGGGGTAAGGGAAAGGGATGCACCAAGCAGCATGATATTGGTAATGGTTGGCAAATGTCATGTTTTCTCCACCTTTGGGGGGGAGGGGTTGGTGGTGAAGATATTGATTTGGGAAGTTGAGGGTATGGAATGACAGAAGAAAGGGTTGAGAAGAGATGAAGAGGTGCATGGAGGCCATGGAGAATGAAGTTGCAGTGGAAGGACAGTGGAGGAGGAGATTGGAGTAAACAGCGGAGAAGAAAAAATGTCCAAACTGAAGGAAGGAAAAGTCTGATGAAATCACCTGTATTCAGAAGCAATACGACAAAGGTTTTTACTCTCCACCTCTCTCTGCTCTTGCCAGGGAGAAGGCCAGAGTCCTTTTATCCCGGGACTGGCTCTGTCCTGCAACCTTCCTTCTATCTTAGCCCATGTGGTTGAGTTAAGGAGGAGCTACACGGAACTTTTTCTCCTTAAGAGTGTCCTCCCTGCAGGGTCTAGAGAGTTCCAAGCTTAGCTCACCTGCCAACCCCCCTGGCTCTGCAAACAGGAAAAAGAAAGGGAGAGAGTTTCTTTGTTCCTGGGCTCGTTTTTCAATTAACAACACTAATAAACAGCAGTGACGAGAAATGCAATGTAGAGAAAATACATCAGTAGATAAAAGTACACAATCTTGTTTTGAACTTTTTTTCAGTCTGCTTCTAAACTCTAGCACCTCAGTATGACAGGTAGCATTTACTGGTCCTCTCCATGAGTATTTTCATTTGGAGAGAAGGTGGAAATCATGACTGATTCTCCAGATTTTAGCATATCACCTAATCACCTTTCCATTACAATTAAATGGATGATGCATTTTTCTGGGTAAATTTTACATAATTTCCTAAAGTACATTCACACAAAGAAAATGAAAGGACTCCACCTAAATTTTTTTTTTATGAGGGCAACCATGGAATTCACTCTAAAAGTCAATTAATTCTGATAAAAATGTCCATTTTTCAATACATTATTTAATGGGGAAGTAATACGGAAAAAATGATGGGATCAATACAAGTCAAGATAGCTTCTCATAAATATATTTCAGTAACATACTATCAGTGCCAGATCATCATACAAACTCCCGAACCAGCCTTAGTGCAAGACAAGTCAAACTACAGTATGTAATTCCAGAAGATGTCACTCAATTTGCCATCTGAGCTCTTTCTGTTTAATTCCAAGTTATCCTTTCATACCCAAGGTCACATGAGTAACATGACAGCTCAAAAACTAATACACAGAAAGGGTTATAAAAATGCTAACATGTGCAGAGGTGAATGCAACTAACACTGACAGGCGCACAAGAGAATCATGAATGAATTATATAGATAAGGTTCTCAAATACCACAGTGATGAGCATGGAATAAATACTTAAATAGGTAAAAGGTGTTTTAAGTAATTGTTTTCCACAACAGTCCTGAAAATAGCTGCCTATAATTAATAACTATTTTGGGGAAAAGCAATCCCTCACTTGCAGGAGTCAGAAAAAAATTCAAATATCTTTAAACTGTGATAAATAAGGAAAACCAAAATATGTGATGGTGAAGACTGCAAAAGGTTTGAATGTTAGTTGACTGCATATGGATTACCTAGAATTGTTTCCCCCGCACAGCTACATATCATTAAATCTTGGCTAAAGAGAGACACACAAATTCATTCTTGGATTAAAGTGAATATCTTTTATCCAATCACTCCAGAAGGTATTTTATTTTGTAGAATACAAAAAAATTAATCAAAATGGTGTGTAAACATTTATATTCAGCAACTTTAACACTTGAACATTGCCCCTACTTCAGCACACAAGTTGCCTACTCAGCACAAATTAAAGTAGATCCCAGCAAAACATACAAACTAATTGACACTGGTTCATCTGTTTTACCAACATTAACAAAATGCACTGGAGTATGATAGCTTAAAATGTTGTTTGCAGAACAGCAAGGAGTTCCAGCCTACTCAGATAAACGTAAGCTCCATTAGGTAAATAATAAGACATTAGTCAGAAGAAATGTCCCATCTGCCTTCTTTCATACCCTTTAAATTTTGGTATAAATAAATTAAATTCCAGAAACTGAAGCTATAGGATGACTATTAGTAATACTTAAAATGTATGGTACACCTCTCATCTTCACAGCACATTACAAACATAACTAACTAACCTATGTGACCTGCCATGAGATAAATACAGTAAGTTTTATCTAATCTTAGGGTTTTCTCTAGCTCCTGTCACTATAGTATCTGAACATTTAAACCCATTTCACAGACAGCCTGCTCCCCTCCCACTCCTCCAAGCACCATCAAGATGGATGCCAGGCCCACTTCCATCTCTGGCATCTTTCTCTCCTCCCAGAGGATCCGTGGGGAGAGGTTAATGTGGTTTCTGTCTTCTCTCTTCTAGGGCAGGGGGAGGTTTGGAATGCTCCACCCTTTTCTCTATCTCTATCTATTTTCCTTTATCCCCTTTAACCATCTCCTCTGTCCCCTGTCCAAATCTGTGCACTCTACCATGTGTCAACTATGCCCCTCAAACCACTTGTCTCTCTTACCTGTGCCAGACCCCATGCCTGTCTCCACAGATATTACCACTCTGTTCACTGCACTGAGACTACAGTAGAAAGAAGTACCTGAGACAGCAAAGGGTGCAGCCCCTCCACCTGGCCTCCTGCCTTCTCACATGCAGCCCTCATGCAGCACTACAGCCTTTGAGAAAGAGGTGCAGCTACCATATTCCCCAGGACTTTAGTAAAGACAGCCCCAGCTAAAACAGGGTTGTTGGAGGTAGGTGTACATATGGGGAAACTGAGATAGTGAGTTCAGGGATTTCCCCAAGGCCACAGAATGAGTCCGTTTCAGAGCAAGAACTGGAATTCAGAAGTTTGTCTCCTCTAGTTCTGTGTTCAAAACATGCCTCCCTCTTTAAAGGCATGACCCATTTAAAACTGCAATTTATGTAGGCAATTTATTTCATTGGGCCCTCAACCTCATGGCATTTTCTTTAGGACAACAGTACTGTTCTTTAACTTTAGTATTTACTGTAGCATCAATAAAAAAAAACTGTATGCTATTACATATCTAACTATTCTGCAGACAAAAAAAAAGAGAGGAAGGCTGTAGCTCATTTGCTGGTTTTTCTGTTTCATTTTGGATTTTTTAGAGGGGAAGTGGCATAGACAATAATATAGCTGTAAGTAACTCAGAACTGCCTTCTTGGGAAAATAATCAGTCTTCAGTACACAAAAACCTTGCAGGAGAACAATACATTCTACTGACCTAGACTACTGTGTTTCACTGACACCAGAAAGGCATCTCCAATATAATATATATTAAAGCGAAAAATGTAACAGTAGTCTGAAAATTGTATTTAGATCTAAAACTTTTTTCCCCAATTAAAAATCATGCACGTATCATGTACAGACAGAGAAGAAGCAACATATTCAACTTCAACATCAGTGAGCCATGCCAGCCTGGAGAACCATAAATTGCAACATAGAACTGTGTGGCTTGTTTTATTAAATGCTATAATAATATTATAATAGTGGTTATAACCTACTAACATGACAATAGCCTTCTGAAGCAGAGAGGATTTCTTATCCTTTCTAAATGAATTGACATTTTTGGAAAATTTGTCTGGAGTTCCAGTACAAGCAACTATAGATTTTCCCCTGTTTTCCATTTCCTGCCTAACAGAAGACCAAGAAACAGTATTTTTCAGTTTGCAAAAGCTCTGGTATTTCATGCATGCTTTAAAACTGTTATACAAATATAATGCAAGAACAGTTAACAACATGCACTGTTTTCTCTATTTTTATTTATATAAGAACATAAGAATGGCCACACAGGGTCTTCTGACAGTGGACAGTGCCAGATGCTACAGAGGGAATGAAGCAAAGACGACAACAAATCAAGAGATCCATCCTCTGTCATCTAGTTCCAGCTTCTGGCAGTCCGAGGTTTAGAGACACCTGGAGCAGGGGGTTGCTTCCCTGAGCACCTTGGCTAATAGCCATTGATGGACCTATCCACTATGAACTTATCTAATTCTTTTTTAAAACCATTTATACTTTTGGTCTTCACAACACATGGCAATGAGTTCCACAGGTTGACTGTACATTGTGCAAATAAGTACTTTCTTATGTTTGTTTTAAACCTGCCGCCTATTAATTTCATTGAATGATCTCGGTTCTTGTGTTATGTGAAGGGGTAAATAACACTTCCCTATTCACTTTCTCCACACCAGTCATGATTTTATAGATTTCTATCATACCCACCCCACCCCCCACGTACACTCATCTCTTTTCTAAGACGAATAGTCCCAGTCTTTTTAATCTATCCATGTCCGGAAGCTGTTCCATACCCCTAAAATCATTTTTGTTGCCCTTCTCTGTACCTTTTCCAATTCTAATGTGTCTTTTTTGAGATGGGGCAACCAGAACTGCACACAGCATTCAAGGTGTGGGCAAACCAGAGATTTATATAGTGGTATTATATTCCCTCTCTTATTAACTATCCCTTTCCTAATGGTTCCTAACTTTCGGTTAGCTTTTTTTTTGACTGGAGCTACACATTGAGCAGAACTTTTCTGAGAACTATCCATGATGACTCCAAGGTTCCTTTCTTGAGTGATAACAGCTAATTTAGACCCCATCCATTTTTTATATATAGTTGGAATTATTTTTCCCAATGTGTATTACTTTGCACTTATCAACACTGAATTTCATCTGCCATTTTGTTGTCCAGTTTTGTGAGATCCCTTTGTAACTCTTCGCAGTCAGCTTTGTACTTAACTACCTTGAGTAAATTTGTATCATCTGTAAATTTTACCTAACTGTATACCTCTTTTTCAAGATCATTTATGAATACATCCAACAGCACAGGTTTCAGTACAGATCCTTAGGAGACCCCACTATTTACCTCTTTACATTGTAAAAACTTACAATATATTCCTACCCTTTGTTTCCTATCTTTTAATCAGTTACCAATCTATGAGAGGTCCTTCCCTCTTCCCTTTTTATTATTGGGTTTTCTGTTTTTGTAGCCTCTCTAATATCCCTGAGCATTTCACAATCACCGTCATGCTGCTATAGTTTTATTGTTCAAGCATGTAATTTCTATTCATAGAGACTTTATGGCAAAGTTTGATTCATTTAAGATTTTTACTCTATGCTTTCTTTCACATACAGTGCCACTCCCCCACCAGCACACCCTACTCTGTCATTCCTATATATTTTGTACCCTGATATTACTGTGTCCCATTGATTATCATCATTCCACCAAATTTCTATGATACCTATTATATCAATATCCTCATTTAATACCAGGAGCTCAACTTCTCCCATCTTAGTATTAGTCTTCTAGCATTTGTATATGAACACTTAGAAAATCTGTCAATATTTAGTTGTCTCCCTTCATTGAATGGGACTCTTCTTCATTTGTCTGTTTCTCTTCAGTTACAACCTGTACTTCATCAACTTCTATCCTCTCCTCTTTACTAGGACAGAAAGTATCCCCTTTAATAAACGGTGTGCTCCTCTACACCTGTTTCCCATATGCCTTTGTTTCAAATATGAGGACTTTAAATATCAGATATAACAGGTAAAGTTGTAACTTGATATTTCCCTAATGTATCTTGTTTTACAATTAATATTGGAACATTAAAGCAGTAACATGCATTTCCTTAACATTCCATCAACTTGTATTTGTATCTTATTTGTATGGCATGAACAAATACCAACAAATGTCATTATTATAAATAATTATCTAATTGTTTTGTTTCCATTAGCTTTGAATAATTATGTAACTGCTGTTGAAAGGTGTGCAATACCCTGAGATATGTTTTATTTGGCTAATACCGCTTCCAAGTCTTTTTCCAGATTAATTAAAAAATGAAGCAAAATGTTCAACGAGCCAGGCTTTAATTCTGACATTTTTTATTATCTATAGTAAAACGAAGAGTGCAATTCATGACTGTGGCCTCTAGTCACAGGAACTGGGATTCACACTCAGCTACAATCCCTAAGATTTCTCTATAGTAGATATTCTTATTACTCTTGATTCAAATAGTATTTGGAAGATTTCAGACACTTTGAATTGATTACAAACACCCTGAAGCCATTTTACCTTCTTATACAATACATGAACATGGTATTACACCTTCAGTACGTAGCATGGAAGTCACTGTATTTCAATCACTGCTTTTTCCATGGACAAAGAATACTCAAAATGGACTGAATGAACCAAGACCTCCTAACCAAAAATTAGAACCAAATTCCGGACTAAGAGAGAGAAACTCCACTAACTTTTCAAAGGCTCAGCTTACCCCACATTTGAATTTGACCCCCCCAGAGTTATGTTAAACTCAAGTTTTCTACATGGTGGTTTATTTTACTATCTTTTGAACCACTGAGCTACTAAATATATAGATTCTTAAAAATCAGTATTAAAAATCAAGGCCTTATTAATTACCACCATGAATGTAAGTTTTGCATTAAAAGTGAAGACCTAGCTGAACATTTTAAATTCTTATTGATGTTTTTATTACTTTCATTACAGTAAATGTCTACGTATAGGCTACGTGAAACAATGGATCATTTTCAGGCCTTTTACCTCTTGAAACACACTCATCAATCTCATTCACAATTATAGTCAATAGTGCCTAAAATCAAGAAGTTCTGCTAATAGAAAATATTCTCAAGGTCTTCTTCCAATTGCAAGTATTTAACCCTGTACTCTTCCTGGATTACATTGTTGCAACCCCGCCTCCTCCCATGTTTGCTTTTGAAGTGAATTCACTTGTCATCTCATTAGCTAATGTAACACGTAAACAATTTATAGATGCTGCTGTTGTCAGTACAGAATATCTCAGTCTGGAAAGTGGCTCCACATTACATAGTTATCAAAGCTTCCTAAACAATGCTCTTATAATCTATACTTTTTAATAGTGGAGAGATCATATAAAATACTGTACAACATTAATGACCTTTTGCTGAACTAAATACACACATTTGATTCAGTATATTACACAAATGCTGTATGTGAACAGAATGTAAAATATATGCAACATATGCAAAATTTCAGACTAAAATAGTAGAAACAAGGTGGGAGAGGCAATATCTTTTATTGGACCAATTTCTGTTGGTCAGAGAGAGGCTTTTGAGCTACACTGCATAGCTCAAAAGTTTGTCTCTCTCACAAACAGAACTTGGTCCAATAAAATATATTACCTCTCCCACCTTGACTCTATAATATCCTTGATGTAGCTACAACACTATAGCTGCACAGACTAAAACAGTGACACGAAACTGCTTTTTTGTAAAATATATTAGTGATTCTAAATTATGAAACATTCCCACTCTGGGAGCATATTTAATTTATCACAAAATATTGCCAACATTTAAAAAAAAATTACAGATTAAAGTTTAATTTGCTCATTTAGTTCAGCCCTCTTATTGATCTTTGTCCTCTTTTGAACAGGCACATTACCCCTCAAGTCTGTGGCATGTTTTCAAAGATACATATAAAATTCTATAAGGGAGCAGAATCGCTGTATGTGACTTGAATAAGGGGATTTCCAAGCTGCCTCTATGACTAAAATGCATAGGGTTTTAGAAGAACAGAAATAAATTCTGTCTCCCCCTTCCAAACATAATTCTCGATTTATATGGCCTCATATAAACCTACATAAAAATCTCCTGAAAAATAAAGATTTTTAACATACAATATACACATTAAGTCATATATAAAATCTACTACAACAAATAATACATGTACTGTAAGTGTTATAACATGCTACTAAATGCACAATATGGAATATTACTGCACTGACAGGATGATGTACAAGATGACTTAATTGTTCTTCTCCTTCATCTTCTCTTTTTCCTAAGCTTATCATTAAGGAATAACCAAAGGAGACACTGAATTCAGGCATTATTTTTGTAGTATTACTTACCAATTTAGCTACTTTTCCATAATCAATCCATCTGATTGTGGCAAAGTTTGTTGATTCTGCACAGTTGAAACCATGGTTAAATCCTGCATGGTATCCATATGGGAAGGTTATCATAAATTCCCCTGCCTCCTGTGTGATCTACATAACAAGAAAAAACCACAAATAACCTATTTAAAAAGACCTTCTCTTATTAAAGAAATGAAAATTATATTTGCTGATGTCAAAATAGATATTTGCACATGGCATCCAATTTGGATTAAATATAGGCAGACCTGAGGAGACATTACTGACTACATTTTGAAATAACAAAACTTCTGGCCCATCAGTATCCCCACATTAGAGTAGGCCACAAATTCAGAAAGTGTTCACAAGGGAGCAAATCATGTTCCCTCTTCTACAAAACCAGATGACCCCTATTAACAATACATGGGGGGGCAATGAGTAGAGAGCATAAGATTTGAAGTGGGCAAACAAGGCAGGGTGGCAGCCAGTAGGGGAGGGTGTGGGCCAAATATCTGCTGCTACCTTCCCCAATAGAGGGGGCATACTGTAATGGCTGGGAAGGCTACTTCATCCACAGGCCTTAAGTAGGTTTCAGAGTAACAGCCATGTTAGTCTGTATTCGCAAAAAGAAAAGGAGTACTTGTGGCACCTTAGAGACTAACCAATTTATTTGAGCATAAGCTTTTGTGAGCTACAGCTCACTTCACCTTAAGTAGCTTCTCTGGAATGGTGCCACAGATGCTCCATGTAATTGAGCTAGGTTAGAGGGGGATTTCTTTTCCCCTCCCTTTCCCATCCCCACACAACTTTTCAGTGCCTGACCCATTTAATGCTAATTAGGTTTCAAAGGTGTCACTGACAACCTATTCTGAAGACAGTGGGACTATACATGTATAAATGAGGAGCTAATTTAGTTTTCACACCTTATATTACTGAATAATACAAGAATAGGTGCCACTTCTTCAAAGTCTTTTTCAAGGAAGCAGAACCACACTTTTTGTATAACATCACTACTACAACTTTACAATAACTAATAATGCTGAAGACTCTTTGCATTCTAAATGATGTAATGACTGTCCTAAACTTTGTGACATTAAAATCTCCTTCTTAACACTCCATTAACACTTATTTTACTGAGGGGTTTTGAACAGTATTAAGGATATTGAAAGGATGTTGCTACAGCACACTACTACAACTCTACTCAGAGAGTGTGGGGAATGGCTTAGCATGGAAAGCCTCAGGTCTGGGAAACGGTATTCAAATAGCACTGGACAGTGAAGCTTTAACACCACTTTATGCAGTAAACAAGGATTTATCCAAAGGATCACTTTTCCTTACAAAATACAATGAAGAGTGATTCAGTGGAATGAGACTGCAGCCCAGTGATTCAGTAGATTAAGTTACAGCTAGAGAAAAAAACAATGACACCACAAAAGATACAACTATATTTTGTACTGTATAGTCATTTTCATATGAACAGTTAAAGTTGAATGCCAGATAGTGAACAGCAAGCAATATAACTAGAGGTCACACTACACCTCTGTAGAAATTTATATTACCTTTAATGTCTTAAGCTCTCAAGCATAATAACAACAGTTTTTGTATTTAATTTCCTCATTTGGACCCCACAAATACACAAAACTCTGTTCTCACAACCATATGAATGTCGTGTGTGCATTCTCTGTATGCAACAAGAAACCCAAAGGAATGGCACTCCAGATATTGGCATGTTCTTGATATCACCACCATATTTTGGGCCAGAATGGGCGGGGGGAGGGAGAATGAAAAAAGTCATACTTTATATACAAATATATAAACCATCTTATGGTTCCAGCACAAATGTGCAGCAATTGGATGCTTTATATATGCATAAGCATGTGTGTAAATATATAGCACACAAACACACACAGCGATTGTAATTGGAGTTTTCGGATCATGTTGCAGGGATGTATAAGAAAGAACATTCTCAGTGCCAGCAATTCCCAAATTTATCTTGTCATGCACCCCCCTACTGATGACAGTTTAGCAGGTGTTCTGTTGCAATAAGCGGCAGTTCAGCTGTCACCTGGTAGGCGTCGGCTGGCTTATCAGTGTTCAGCACGTTTCCAGTTCTATCACAGCAAGCCACGAGAGATCACAGCCTGATTCTTTCTATTCGCATTCTCACTGATTCCCATTAATTAAAACTGCACTCGGGTACAGGCTGCTTCTTCCTAGCAGTAGGTGACAGAACTAAATTTATTCCATTTAACTATTTCTAACACACTTTTAAAAATAGAAAATGAGAAAGTCCAAGACACTGAAATAAAGCAACCGACTTTATTGCTCTGGACTCGCCTACCTACCCCAAACACAAGCCTGACAATGTTAAAAACAAATCTGCCAGCAAGTTATTAAACTTTATGCTTCCACCATTCCCATACGCTGAAAAATATACTGCTTAAATTAATGTTCATTAAATCCAAAACAACAGATCTAAATTCTGTGATTTTATTTGACACATTAGTGATAAATTACAAGGGTATGAAAAGAATCAGTAGTTACATTATTTCTCTTGACCTCACTTAATAATATCCCATAAATCTAAACTGAATGAGATAGGAGGCCCTACATAGCCATACAGTCTAGAGCAGGGGTGGGCAAACTACGGCTCGCGGGCTGGATCCAGCCCCTCAGGGCTTTGGATCCGGCCCGTGGGATTGCCCCCCGTGGTACCGCAGGCCCCATGCCGCTCTCAGAAGAGGCCGGCACCACGTCCCTGGGGCCCCGGGGCCTGGGGAGCAGAGGGCTCCGTGCGTTGCCTTTGCCTCCAGGCACCGCCCTCTGCAGCTCCCATTGGCTGGGAACGGGGAACCGTGGCCAATGGGAGCTTTGGGGGAGGGACCTGGAGGCATGGCAACAGCAGCACGCGGAGCCCTGTGCCCCCTCCTCCCCCAGGGGCCGCACAGGGAAGTGGTTCCGGACGCTTCCCAGAGCGGCACAGCGTGGGGCCAGGGCAGGCATGCAGGGAGCCTGCCCTGGCCCCGATGGGCGCCGCTCACACCCCGGAGCCGCTTTAGGTAAGCGGCACTGGGCCGGAGCCCGAACCCCTCCTGCACCCTGCCCCCCAAATTCCCTGCCCTAAGCCCCCTGTCTGCACCTCGCACCCCTCCTGCACCCCAATTCCCTGCCCTCAGCCCCCTGTCGCACCCGCACCCCTCCTGCATCCCAACCCCCTGTCCTGAGCCCCCTCAAATACCCCACATCCCTCCTCTGCCCCAATCCCTTGCCCTGAGCCTGTTCCTGCACACCGCACCCCCTCCTACACCCCACACTCCCTCCTGCAACCCAACCCCCCTGCCCCGGCCCTGCATACAATTTCCCCTTCCAGATGTGGCCCTTGGCCCAAAAAGTCTGCCTACCCCTGATCTAGAGAGTGAAAAATTGAGCAGCTGAGCATATATACATATCCTGCTACCTATATGTAAATAAATCACATATGTGAAAATAGAGACAACAATCATAAACAAAAACTGATGGGCTTATTCTGCAAGTGGATTGTGTGTGAGAAAAATATACAGGCTTATTGTTGGACTCCTCTATACACTTTAGAAAAACCTAGAGGTGGGAAATCAAGAATCTATAACATGATCATAACTGTATAATGATCAGAGGCTGCTAAATTTAAATATCAGACAAACAAATGTCCAAGGGGAGCTAAGTCAGGCTCACCAAGCTGCTGAATGAATCTTGGCATAAGTTGATGCCACTGTAAAAAAACAATATACTTTCACTGCCTCACACCCACATGAAGTACACACCTAGTCACAAGTAAAAAAGCTTTTAGGTAGAGAAGAGCTAGGATCGTGGAAAGAAAAAATCAAGTGGAGAGGAGGATACACAGAGTATTTTAAATGTTTTTCAAGCAGCTAAGCACTTAATCCTTCTCAAACCCAAAAGGAGATTTTTTTTTAATCAAGCCAAAGTTCTTTTTTTCACTTCTCCTGCTTTACATAAAATATGTTCATGCTGTAAACCCTTTTTCACTCAGTCACTATCAACCAGCACAAAGCAAAAGAATAATATAGGCACTAAATTTTGTAGAAAAAATCTGTCACCCAAAAAAGGAGCATCTGATTATTTTTTTTTTTCGGTATTTCTAACTACATCTACTAAGTTGCATTAAAAAGTTTCATAATAAATAAATTTTCAAACATTTATTCCATCGTGTATTTTCATCTGAAATTTATTACCACAAAATGCCAATAAAAATTATACTGCATTACATACAAAGAAAACAATAAAGCATGGTCCATATAAACATTTCTTTAAAAAGTTTGATCCCAACCAAACATGATCTATTTCCACTATTTAAGAGTGGTATGAATTAATGTAGTAGCACCAATCTAAATAAATCTGTATTTACCAAATATCAAAAAATATTACATAATGGACTGTTGATGGCTTCAAAAATTAAGATATTACTAAATGAGTTTGGAACATAAAAGGTTTTAATTTTTCCAAGCTGTTTCATATTAATATAATTATATTGCATTTCAACGGGATTTGGCAACCTAAGTCCCCCTTAGGCTTCTTTGAAAATCCGAGACCAAACCAAGGAAACAACCCAACAGCCCAGAAGCTTGTTTTCACAACAGTAATTTGGAATCTGGGCCTGAATAAAAAGATACTGTTTTGCTTTGCCTTTGTAGCTACCCATATCTGGATACTACGCACAGAGGCACGTCATTAAAATAAATTCTACTGTACCTTGTCAAAAGGAATTCCATATTTTTTCAATATTGAGGGAGAAATCAGTGTCATCTTGTGGCGAAGAAAAGCATCACACCCTTGAGAGCTGCTTGGGAAGAATCCTAATAAGACAAAATAAGCAACATCAGTTTTCTTCAATTAAAACAAGAACAGGAAACTTTAACAGTATTTTGTTTAAAGCACAATAAACTATATAGTTGCATACTTTTGTTGAAATTCCTTTCTCATCATTGTCAATTAACGGCGATATCTACATAAAAAACAAAGCTATATAAATTAGCCTGATTTTCAGATCTTATTTTTTGCCAGAATTTAGGTTTAAAATGAGAGAAAGAAATACTTCAATAATAATTTGGGCCTCACTTGTTGGATTTTATGTTTTTTACAGTGTTTCCAGTTTATTGAGGGAAGACAATTACTCCAAGGAATTAAAATATTAAAATAAAATATTTTTCCATCTCAAACAAGTTGACGCATCGTTTCTTGAATCTTCAAGTCTTACTCCCTGATGTTGCTTTGTACAAGGCTAACCCTAATTTTTCAACTATATTTATATACAGCTTGGAGGTTATGGAAGCAGTAGTTCAAGCCATTTCTTTACCGTGATAATGGTTGATGCTCAATGGCTAGCTGAAGTGTTTCCTCCCAATCTGGCTGACAGCCAGCACTGAATATTTGTGCCACATGCCTCCCGATAGGGCAAATGTCATCAGCAAACAACTGATGTAATATGGTGGCTCAGCACATGGCAATATTTTGTTTAAAAATTAAGGTTAATTCAAACCTCACCCCCAAATATGAAATGTAGATAGATCAGATACCAATGTTGCGCTAGAGCAGGGGTGGGCAAACTATGGCCCGGAGGCCACATCCGGCCCTTCAGACATTTTAATCTGGCCCTTGAGCTCCCGCTGGAGAGCGGGGTCTGGGGCTTGCCCCGCTCCACGTGTTCCGGGGCTCTGCACGGCTCCCAGAAGCAAAGGCATGTCCCCCCTCTGGCTCTTATGCATTGGGGAAGCCAGGGGGCCCCACACATTCCCCCCACCCCAAGCACCATCCCCGCAGCTCCCATTGACTGGGAACCACAGCCAATGGGAGCTGCAGGGGCGGCACCTGTGGACAGGGCAGCACAGAGCCGCCTGGTCGCACCTCCACGTAGGAGCCAGAAGAGGGACATGCTGCTGCTTCCGAGAGCTGCTTGAGGTAAGCGCTGCCTGGAGCCTGCACCCCCAACCCTTTCCTGCGCCCTAACCCCCATCCCTGATCCCCTTCCCACCCTCCGAACCCCTCAGTCCCAGCCCAGAGCACCCTCCTGCACCCCCAACCCCTCATCCTTAGCCCCGTCCCAGAGCCCACACCCCAAGTTGGAGCCCCCCCTCACACCCCAACCCCCTGCCCCAGCCAGGAGCCTCCTCCTGCATCCTGAACTCCTCATTTATGGCCCCACCCCAGAGCCCGCACCCCCACCAGACCCCTCACACCATCCTGCACCCCAACCCCTAATTTCATGAACATTCATGGCCTGCCATACAATTTCCATACCCAGATGTGGCCCTTGGGCTAAAAAGTTTGCCCACCCCTGCTCTAGCGGGAGGAGAAAGAGGTTGGTTTCCATCACTAAAAACAAAGTTACCCTCCTTTCTCAAGGTCTGGGTTTTGTTCCAAGACCCTCTACCTACTTCCTCTTTAATCTTAGACAAGTCACTTATCTCTCTGCACCTCACTTTCCCCACATGTAAAATGGAAAGTTCTTTGAGTTCTACGGACAGAGAGAGCTATTTAAATGTTAAATACCATCTTCATTGTTTATAATCAGTCTAGTCGTCCTGCTCAGTTCATTCAGCGATGGTAGAAACTGATTTGTGACATCAAAATGTGACATAATGGAAATAAAATATAGTGCTACAAAGACTGGATTGTAACATTACCACAGAATGAACCAGGTGAGAGGAGTAGGCAAATTATAAAGAAGACAATTCTGTTTACCCCCTAGTTACTCAGTGATCAGCAATTATGAGAAAGTCTTTACAGCAGAAAAGTACATGGCACTAATGACTGAGATCTACTGAGGATCACTGAAATTCACATGGTTAGCAATCAAAAAAATGTATATTATTTTAAAATACCTACGGCAGATCATTTCAAAATCATTCATTTTGGCCATTTCAATTTAGTTTATTATTTATACTACCTTCATAATAGAGTATGTTTTGCAAAATTATTGATATCTTAGTAACATTAATTAATTGCACTTATATAGCATCTATCATATAACTATCCCAAAGCACTTTATAAAGATCTCCCTGTTTTTGCAGAAAGGGAAACAGGCACAGAAAAGTTACACTACTTTCCAATGGTCACACAGCAAATTTTGGGGCCAATTCAGGAGCAGAATCCAGAAGTCCTACCTTCCACACATCTGCTTTAACCAAGAGACCATTCCGTCTCATGTTAAGTATAGAAGATTTTACTAAGCACCCTGCTATTAGATATAAGGTGAAATGTTTGCTGTTTTATGAAAACTAATGGGTTTGTTAACTAGGGAATCATGAATTAGGAAGGCTCTACTGCAAAGAAAAAAGTATATGACAATGAATCAGGATGGAAGGGGTTGGTAAAATATTACAGTTTGTAAATTTTGTCATAATCTGATACTTACATAAACGAATAAAAACCAATCTGTATTTTATGATATAACTGGCTTACAGGGACAAAACACATTTTCCCTTTGTCATATTCACATAACAAAAGTAATTGTTATTTCCCCCCACTGATAACCACATTCTGATCTGTTTTCTCTCATATACGAACACATAAAGGAAACAATAGATAAGTGAGTTAGGACAAGTTACCATTTAATTACAAAAATCTGCTCACCACACCAGTGCATGAAAGAGAAAGGAAAATGAATGCCAATAAAAGTCCATTTTATTCATCCACTAAACTCCTATGTAACACTCCACATTTTTCTTTAAGGGACTATATCATTAATGAGAAGATTGTCAACAGATATGCCAATACTAAAAGCTATTTCTTAGCAGTTCATTTTAAATGAACCCATCAAACTTTTAAAATCTCTAGGTTTGTACTACATTACATGAATTACTTTTTAAATTAAAATCAATGATGAAAGAAGAATCTATTTAATTCTCTTTCTATATGGATTTGTAATCAGGGCCCAAACAAATGTGGTGACTGGCCATAAAGTAACTTAAATTGGAAAACCACTGAAGGAAGGTAATGTGCAGTGTATTACGTACTCTGTATCAGTTTATAAGTTATATTTATCATGAACCTCTAAAATTATGCCCTCTGTCATTTCACCAGAATCATTGTGTACAATGTAAAATAGTTCAAATTTAAATGGGTTGGAAACTAAAGGCAATATTTTCATAAATAGGATATATCCATATTTGGGCATCTAAATGTGAGACCCAATTTTCAAAAAAAAAAAAAAAAATGCTGAGCACCTAATGGGACCAAGATGCCCAGCCCTGTTTAGGTATCTAAAAATAAATGTAGATGATTAACTTCAGACTCTTATTTCTTTAAATCTTGTCCTCAATTGCTATTCTGCTCCATCAAGGACTCCTAATAGGTCCTCCAAAATAATTTCCAGTCACATGTTAAACGTAAAGCCATTTGAAAACAATGTCTTGTTTTCAGTGTACAAGAGTATATCAGCAATATTATTTTACAGAGTAAAAACAAGTCTTTATAACAAACTATATCGATTCAGAACAAATACTAGATTTTATTTATACACAGAGTGACAGTTTATGTCTGCACAACCTTAGGAATCCATGGGGAAAATATGGAGAGTTGGAAAATCGGGGGGATTCAGATGAGTAGGCTTAGAGCTCTATACTCCAGGCCTCTTGAGAGGTTAGAGAACTTTTGCCCTCTGTGGGTCACCAACCAAAAACCGCCCAAAAATTACAATGTCCAAACTGAATTCCATTTGTCTTAAACAAAATAATGTTTTATTGGCAACTGCATAAAAACAGAGCGAAAAAGTCATTAAATGAAAGGACAGGTAAAAATAAACATACATGCTTAAAAATACTATAGAAAGCATTACTGGACCGGCACTAAACTTAGGTACAAGACACTGAAATATCTGGACTCTTCTGTCAACACTATATGAGAGAGAGAGAGCACATGCAGAGATTCTTTTGCCATTCAAAAAGATGCTTATTTCCTTGGATCATGTTCACTCTTTAACAATAAAGACATTTCCAATCATCCAATTCAGCTGTCTTAATACTCTTCATGTCTTAAAAATAATGAACAAATTTAGGGCAACATTCTCTCAGAATAACCAGCCACCGCCCCCAATCTACACCCTCAACCTGTTTTATTCTCCATGTCCATTCTCACATGAAGGTCTATTGGGGTCTCTTAAAGACTACAGAACAATCATCTTAACATGTCTGCCTGGGCAGGTTCTGGTAAGCATATCAATTGTGCATTCCTTTCCAGCTGACTCCCCAACCCCAACAACAAAAAGTTTCTTAGATAAAGGATATGAGGTTCAATTAAGATGTGAAGTTGTCATACATTTCTTTCACTACACAAGGACTAGGAAGTCTATTAAGATTCCTTTGAATCTGAAGGGACTAATTATTGTGTCACATTTTATTAAAATTTAGTGCTGACTATTTTTTTCCAACAGCCATATAATTTTTTCTCCCTTTTGGAATTGTAAATAAAACCCAAAGACCTTTTTTAACAGCAGCCCTTACAATGCAGTTTCACCAATTTATTGGGCCACGCTGCCTAGCAAACTACTGGTGAGCTACTCAGATAAATACCAATGAGCCTCAGCACATGCATTTCAGTTGTCATGATGCAAACATGACAATATAATACAAGAGTAATAATCCTGATTTTAAAAGCCCCACTTACTACCTGCTATAATGCCCAGGGTGTTGTACAACATAATAAAGTAATTTACAATACATTGACATGAACCCCGTAAAAGATTAACAAAAAACTGTCAAAAGGTGATATTAAGGTTTGGGGGGCGGGGGGAGAAGAAATCTATTGGGACCGAGAGTGATCAAATCAAAAACTCTCGTGAACAATAATAATAAAAAAAAGTAAACTCTACACTGAGACCCACGACAGTAAAAGCATAATCAGCTCAGGACACAAGGGTAGGGAAAAAAACAGTGGGCAGTGACTGAGTGCACATACCTAAAGAGGTTAAGGCATCAAGGACAGACAAATTTAGCACAATGATTTGGTGGAATGAATAAGTGTATAATTGAAAGTTAGAGTGCAACAGGATTGAGTTGCATTGTTTCCTATGTTCTCAAGAACCAGACTGGTGTATTCAAAACTTCTCTAATGGCAGGGGTAAAGGGACACCAACATCCACAGTAAGATGTACCAGAGCAGCAGTAATATTGCCCATTAGACAAGAATTTCACTTGCACTGTTGGTGGCCAGACCTTCGGGTATGACTGGATTCCCCACAAGTTAGGGCTGTTTTATTTGGATTGGCTGCATCTCTCCAACATCACTTCCAGTATAGTTATCCTTGGTCCAGACTTGGCTCAACATCTTTGTGACTTAGGTGGACGGGGCAATGAGCAGCAATTGACAATTGCTAAGCAGATTACTAGCTGCATCTGAGGGCAGGCAGTACACATGTATACAGGACAGTATGGCACTGAGGACCTTAAGACCACAAAAGGTTTCAAACATTGAGGGAGAGCAATCTCAACTAGATTCAGCTGAGACAAAGGTTGTATTCACCTCCTGCTTCATAGGAAAGCTAAACCATTAGGGAACTATGAACATTATCAGCTGTAGGGCCCAATTTTTCATTTTAGAAATGGTGACCCACATAGCACAGGGCTCTGATGGCAAAGTCTCAGTCTAACAACTGGGAATCAGGCAGTCTCTCAAATGGTTTACGATTTGTTTGTTTTTTTGTCAGGGACAACTGGAAAACACATCCATAGTACAAGGAACACTTGCACAGGATCTTCAGTTAAATTGTATTGTTGTGATCATATAGAGCAGAGATAGGCAAACTACGGCCCGCAGGCCACATCCGGCCCCCGAGACCGTCCTGCCCTGCCCCTGAGCTCCTGGCCCGGGAGGCTTGCCCCCGCTCCCCTCCTCCCCCCACTGTTCCCCCTCTCCAGCAGCCACGCTGCCGTGCGGGCAGCTGCACTGCAAGCTCCTGCCGCTCAGAGCGGCATGGTAAGGGGGCAGCGGTGCGCACGCAGGCGGGGGGTTGGATAGCGGGTCCCAGGGAACAGTTGGATGGGGTGGAGGTTCTGGGGCAGTCAGGGGTCGGGAAACAGAGGGAGTGGATAGGGGGTGGGGTCCCAGGGGGCCTGTCGGGGGCGGGGGTGTGGATAGGTCGGGGCAGTCAGGGGACAGGGAGCAGGGCAGGTTGAATAGGGGGTGAAATCCTGGTGGGAGGGGCGGTTTGGGGCGGGGGGTCCCAGGAGAGGGCAGTCAGGGGACAAGGAGCAGGGTGGGGGTTGGATGGGTCGGTGGTTCTGAGGGGGACAATCAGCGGGTGGGAAGTGGGAGGGGGCCAGGCTGTTTTGGGGGCACAGCCTTCCCTACCCGGCCCTCCATACAATTTCGCACCCCAATGTGGCCCTCGGGCCAAAAGGTTTGCCCACCCCGATAGAGAGCCAGACTGTGATATGCCTACCTCAAAAAGAGTAGTGCCTTGCTCCATTAGCAGCCCCACTGACTCCAACAAGACTATTAGTGGCATAAGGTACTATTCAATATGGGTAAGAATACAACAACCTGGCCCATAATAAAGTTGTGGCTTTACAACAGAACTGAAATGTCTTCTGAAGGCAATCTCAAATACAGATTCCTAGGTTAACAGATCCATATAATCCAAGGCCAGAAGGGACCACAGTGATCATCTACTCTGACCTCCTGCATAACACAGGCCATAGAACTTTGCCAAAAGATTCCTGGCGCATATCTTTTACAAAAACATCCAATCTTTACTTAAAAGCTGTCTCGCTGTTAAAAATTTACACTTTATTTCCAGTCTAGTTTCAACTTCCAACCATTGGATCGGGTTACATCTTTCTCTGCTAGATTGAAGAGCCCATAATTGAATATTTGTTCGACATATAGATACTTATCGACAGCAATCAAATCAACCCTTAACCTTCTCTTTGTTAAGCTAAATAGATTGAGCTCCTGGAGTCTAACTCTAAGGCATGTTTTCTAATCCTTTACTCATTATTGTGGCTATTTTCTGTACCCTCTTCAATTTACCAACAACCTTCTTGAATTGTGGCCACCAGAAGGGGACACTACTCCAGCAACAGTTGCACCACAACTGCCTGCGTAGCTCTCCCCAACCCAACTCTGGCCGGGGGGGGGGGCAGTGCTCAGAGCCACAGCCCAGCCATGATAAAAGCCACGCGGGCAACCGTGGAGAGCCACAGCAGACGATGTGAGGGGCCCAAGCAACCCCTGGCCCATGTCCCTGCCCCCCAGGTTCCCAGCCCAAGGAAGGTGGAGGGTCTATGGCTCCTCACAGCTGCACATGCAGCTCTTACTGTGGCCGGGCTACAGCTCCAAGCCCCTGCCCCTCCCTCAACCCGGAGCTGGATCGGGGAGAGCCAAGCGGGCAGTTGTGGGGAGCCGGCAGGGAGTCATGGACCCTCCACCTCCACCTGCCCTTGGCCAGGAGGGGGAGCCCAGGGTGCAAGGACACGGGACAGTGGCTGCTCTCAGCTCCCTGCATACTGGGGAGTTGGAGGGTCCATGCGGCTCCCCACAGCTGCCTGGGCTCTCTGGCTGGGCTCCACAGAGGCCTGGCTGGAGAGGGTGGGGCCTAAGGTGAGGAGGAGGGGAAGAGGGCAGGGTCCACCCTGGCAAAAAGTGGACAGGACAGGCCCCACCCACAGGCCCCCTCAGTCCCAGTGCCACTGCCTGGAAATACACCCACTCGATGACATTTCCCCATTTACAATTTTAGCTAGCTTTTAATCCACTTAATTTATGTTATGTTAATTTTTAATCAAAATGTTATGCAGACCAATGTCAAATGCCTTACAAAAGTCTAAGTATATTATGTCAACACTATTACCTTTAGCAACCACACTTGTAATCTCATCAAAACAAGATGTTGGTTTGACAGGGTTTATCTTCCACAAACCCATGTTGATTTGAATTAATTATGTTATTCTCCTTTAATTCTTTATTAAAGATGTCCCATATCAGCCACTCCCTTATCTTGCCCAGGATAGATGATAGACGGACAAGCCTATAATTACCCAGGTCTTCCTGCTTACCATTTTTAAAAATTGGCACATTAGCTTTCTCCCAGTCTTCTGGAACTTCCTCAGACTTACTGAAAAATCAACATTAACGGTCCAGTTAGCTCTTCAGCCAGCTCTTTTAAAACTCCTGGATGCCAATTATCTGGAGCTGCTGATTTAAAAGTGTCCAACTTTAGTAGCTTCTGTTTAACATCCTCCATAGATAATAGTGGAATGGAAGGAGTGTTATCATTACTATATGATGAGACTATATCATCTGTTTTTCCCCAAACACAAAATATTTATTGAACACTTCTGCCTTTTCTGCTTTATTATTGATAATTCTACCATTTCCATCTAGCAATGGATCAATGCCATTGTCAGGATTCTTTTTGTTCCTTATTGTTCTTAACTCTGTTGAACATAGATTTCTCCACGCGTGTCTTTGCTTCCCTTATCAATTTTCTACAATGCCTAATTTCTGATTTGTATTCTTTACTATCAACTTCCCCTTTCTCTCATTTATTATACAGACGCTCCCCGGATTACACAAGACCCAACGTATGCAAATTCACATTTACAGAAAAATCTCCATAAACCAGAAATAGGATTTTCGAGTTGCGGAAATTTTTGCGTAACGTACGGGTATACATTTCCGACTTATGCAAAATTCAAGTTACGCAAGGCTTTCCGGAATGGAATGATTGCATAAGTCGGGGAGCATCTGTATATTATTTTTTAATTTTATATAGCTGTCTTGACTTTCCCTGTAAACCAGGTCAATTTTTTAACCATTCTGACCTGTGGATTAATTAGCAAACACTTAGGAACCTTACTACACATTAATACACATATATTCTGCTTTAGCCTGATACTTTATATGGACTTGCAGTATTTCTATGATTAGTTTATTGATTTAAATAGGAAATACAAAAATTATATCATCATAGTGGCAAAGTTCAAAATTTAAAGTGACTAAAGAAAGGAAATTCAGAATAAAGATGCTCTCCCCATCTTTAGCTCAACTAACTTTACTTATGGCCTGCATTCCCCATCTAGTGCTCCTCTGTCAATGTCAGTTAAGGAAGGAAAGACAGACATAGCTATGATTATTTTTTCTTGGTGGGTTTAAGTTATAATGTTAACACATAATCGATTCGTAATGTATTAACCCTTTGAAGGTTGATATTTTCCAGACTGCAAGAAAATGAAGCATTAGGAGGATGAGCACGTATGGTCATAGTGACCTCTGGAAGACAGTAACACTCTGTATAAGTACAGACTATTACAGTCACAGAAGATTGCAAGTGCTGCTTGCAATGAAATGAGTGTTATTATACACAGATGTATATGTAATAATCTAAAGTTTGTTATCTATTCATTTCCATCTCTACTAACTTTGACTAAAATAAAATTGTCATTTGACAAAAGCTTTAACTCTTCAGCAGCCACAAATTCAGTTTTTGCAAGCATGAGGTGACAGATAGACATGGACAGATACAGATATATCAACTTCTGCATTAAGTTGCATGTCAAGAACTATTTATAATTTTATTCATAAATGATAGCTGTGAACTTCTGTATTAAATAGATCAGCTTATTCTATATACACTGTAGTTTTGAAACATTCTTCACAAACTACTTACAGTATATTACACTCTGCTTTAGTCCCTTTGCGTAACATAACTGAACATCACAGATAGATGTCATCTCTTTTCTAAAATAGCCTATACAATTAAGGAATCTATTTAAAGAATCTGAAAATCTTCCATACTGTCACTTATGATTTGCTGCTCTGCCTCTATTTTCCAACCAACTTTGTCAACCAAAAATCCTTATGAATGCTGTGGTATTACAGATGAACATAACAAGTTTAAAAATTGCAGTAACAGCTCACTTGAGATTTTTATTACATTTAGGTCTACATAAAATTGAAAAAAAACTACATAAATGAGAAAGCAGCTGAAGGGCGAAATCAAACTGCTGCCTTTATTAGATGCAAGTCTAATGTCTTTCAGATAAAATATTTGTAGGTGCCACAGTCAATCAAGATTTCAACGGAAACCAAAGACGAAAGCATTCATGCATAAAAGGCAAGTGTGATAATTATGATGTGCAGACAAGATAATGGAAAATATCCTAGCCTTTCTTCAATCTTATGTATCCAGTACTGCCTTGACCTAGACAACCTGTAATGCTTCATCACATTTAATGCATTATTTTATTTTAATTATTTAAGAGAATTTAATTAATTCAGTAAGCATCTGGTCAGCAAGACTAAACCTCTGAATCATGCAGCTTTTTAGCTGTTGCATTTCCACAAAAATTATGCCACAAAAAGAGTTTTGAATAAACATGTAATTAAGTCTGAAGTCCTCATCATCCTCTAAGTTTATTAACCTTTACTGATTAGATAAATTGCAGCCATGTGGCTGACATTTTCATCATTTTAAAACAGCTTACTTTAAAACTTTGACCATGTTTTAATAGGCAGTAACTACATCATGAAGATCACAGATGCCTCTTTCTCAAACTCTACTAGCAACAAAATAATAAGGAATTATGGAGCAATTATTAAAGAAAATATGGGAATATATAGTCAGAGGGAGTAAAAAGTTCATTACTATAATCCTTACATACACATGTAATCACCTTCCATGTCCTACTCTAATCTACTATCCAGACCCAGGGACTCATCCACTTTAACATTCACGAGAATAGTTCGTTCCTGCCAGAAGTTCAAGATTATAATTATGTTGGTATTATTAATGTAATGTATTGGGCTACTAGAACATACTTGCTTTATAGTTATTAGTATGCCAAAACTTTCATAATAAAACTACAAGTGTCAAACTAACTAGTCTCTATAATTGTTCATATGATTTTAAAAGAAAGTAATTCTTGGAGTTCATTTTTAAATTTGATGGAGAATTGAACGAACTGAAACAAGTGAAAAAATGTGGTGGGATAGTCACCTTTAATGTCTGCTAAACTAGTAGCCAATACCAAATTTTATGTTGGGATGAATAAACTTCTTATGTAGTCTACAGGACCGGTATCTCTTAGGACCTAATCCAAAGACCACTGAAGTCAACAAGAGTCTTCCCAGCATCTTCAATAGGCTTTGGCTCAAGCCTTAAAAGAAAGCCCAACGCAAGAGGAGAAAAGTGCAAAGTCTTTACCTGCCCTGTTTCAGCCATTCAAAAAGCTGCATTTTCCATTTGAAAAGGATAATCCTGACAGAAGTAGAGCTGGGCGAAACTTTTTCAGTGAATAAACTATTCACTGAAAAATGCAGTTTTGGCAACCCAAAACTATTTGTGAATTCATGTTGAGCAGGAGGCGGCAGCAACAGCAGCCTCCCTTATAACCTTTAGCCAAGTGGAAGACCTGGGTTCAATTCCCTCCTCTGCCTGATGAGAAAAACGGGATTTGAACATGGGTCTCATCTCTCAGGTGAGTGCCCTAGCCACAGGTCTATAGAGTATTCCGGTATCAGTCATTCTCAGTCTCTCCTGTTGAAGCTGTTCCGCTGTGTACAAGTAATTTAATAAAATCATTGGAGCCTGAACCTGCGTCTCCAACATCCTACATAAGTGCCCCAACAAGCAGCTACAGAATCATTCTCGTTCTCTTTTCCTGGCTCAATGACTATTTATTAGGGAGACAAGGTGGGTGAACTAACATCTTTTATGGAACCAATTTCTGTTGGTGAAAGAGACCAACAGGCGTTGGTTCAATAAAATATAATCACCACACCCACCTCGTCTCTCCAATATCCTGACACCAGCACAGCTATCACACAGCAAACAACAATTATTGACATTCATGGTGGCCATTCCTAGTCATTCATAATGGCAATGAATAGTCATTGGGCCAGGGAAAGAGAGTGAGATTGACTCTCCAGTCATACTTTGCGTAGCTTGAAAGCTTGTCTCTCACGTGGATGGAATCTTCAAAGATTTTACCTGTTTAAATTGAAGAAGTCTCTACTGAGCATGTGCAAGCTGCAATTTTATTTTATTTTTTATAAAAGCTCATGACTTGGGCAAATTTTCACAGGGACTGCAAAAGGCACATCCCTGTCACAAAGGCCACTCCCCCACACCCTACCAAATTTCCTGTCTCTGCTCAAACATCTGGATGCACTAGAGAATTTAAAAAAAAAGTCTCAGGACTTTTTTAACATGGCAAAACAACATATAATTCCCTAGCCTCATTCTTGCAAATGGCTCAACCTTTTTGCTTGTTTTGTTTTTTAATTTCAAACAATAAAAACCCTACAACCAGCCTGAGGCAGACACCAAAAATGGAAAAATTCAGACCAAATGGTAAAAGTTTTGCCAAGTTATAAGTAACTGAACACAAGGGCTTATAATGGTAAGTGTCAGGCAACCTCAATAATAGGCGACGCTGCTAGTCCTTCCTATACTAAGGATCACTCACTTCACAAATGAACTGCAGTGAACTCTATGGTGGTAAATAGCAGGCCTCCTGCACCAGCAATAAGGCTAAATGGGATTTGAAAAGGAGAAAATGAGGAAAGCTCTCTCAACTGGAACTACAAGGGGAATTTAAGTAGGTAGAAAGTAATTAGCCAAGATGCAATTTGGCCATGGTACCATGGTTTAATGATCACAAATACACAGGACATTAGTATTATGTGTCAATAATTCAGTTCACCTATGCCACATATTACTGTTCTCAGGGGCTAGTGTAGAATTAACTCAAGGGAGAATAAAACCCAAAATGTATGCATAATTGTATGTGTGCGCGCAAATGCCCTACTTGCACATATGCATCAGATTCTTTTGCACACACAATTTGTGTATAAACAAAAACGTACATATACTTTTGGAAATTTGCATCTGATCATGCTCTTTAAACCAAATATTTAAACCTATAAATATTTAAACCTATAAACCTAGAAATATCTTTGGCCTACAGCACCTGACTAAAACATGCTTAACCATATTTCAGATGTAATTGGTGAAAATATCATCTCAAAGAGCTACAGCTCATGTGGTACCAGTCCCAGAAATGGGTCTAATTATTTGTTTATCCATAATTCTCAATTTTAATCTGGAGACAAAACAAGTATCTACAATATAGTAAAAAAAATAAGTCAAGAAAAAGATTAAGTTTTAAAAACCAAGCTTCAATTGCTTTTAAATTCCGCCCCGCCCCCCTCCACACACACACACACACACACACACACACACACACACACAACATTTTGAATAATATTCATCTACCATGTTTCAGGCATTTTAGATGCCACCATTTTAAGGAGGATGAAACCATATTAAATCAGGAGAGCTGAGATTGTAAAATTATTTTACCTGAAATCAAAGAAACTCCTAAAAATCAAGGACCTTTGAAACAAACATCTTTGATTAGAAATGTTGAAAATATTACCTTGAGCTAGTCTTTCAAGCCGTTTTCCATGTTCTGGAGGGATAGCATACCTAAAATGTACGCAAAGAAATGGATTAAATGTTTAGCGCTACAATTATGAAACAATAATAATTCTGCATGGACAAAATAGCTGAATGGTTATATGGTTATTAATATAAAGTACACTGTAAAACAACATGAGGAAAAATTAGGAGTTTATTTACTTTTAAGAAAAGAAAGTGCTTTATTTTACTTTTAGTTTTAAAAACCGATTAATATAATATAAATTGTAGTTTAAGAATGTTTTAGTCACCAATACTCTTTTGAATTTTTAGAGTTTGGCAATACCTGTATGTAATTATATCTGTATACAGTTATTCCAGTTAAAAGAAATGCAGATATTGATTTCTACTTTTATTTCCAAATAAGACTAACACATACACCAAAGCAACATAACTTTCATGTAGGATTATTTTCTTTGATTGTTTCACAAAACAAGAGTTCAACTGAAAAATATGAGTTTAAGATGCATTTTTCATATTTGCGTTGAGTTGCAGGAATGAGACAGTTTATTTTAGTCATATATCATTACACTTAAATCAGTTTATAATTCAAAGAAATATGCATTCATAAATGCAATATTTATCTCATTTATGAAAATACTGTATTTGGAAATATTTCAATCTTTGATTTCAAGAAACTTTTTAAAAAATTTTTATTAAAGTCTAGTCACAACAGATCTGTGAGAAGAAAAAGCATTGGTAGTATCCCATTCTTTTTTAGTGTTAATTGCAGCTTGAAAATTTAAGATTACTTTAATGCAGGAAGATTATTCTTCCTTTCCTAATTTAGCAGCACATGGTATAATATAAAAATGAATTAGCATTTTGTTATTTACTTCACAGATTTACCATAGATGTTAATTAGCTTGTAATTTTTGGATTCAATAGCATATGTGATGTGTGTGCACAATCAGCTTCTATTTCACTTTACATGTTTACGGCAGAGTTTGATTGCGTTTGATATCCTCTATACAGAATAAACATGCGGCTTTGATCAGGTGAAAATCATCTAGTATGTATTTATCAGCCTATTCCATATACAAATGTTTTCAGATTGGTCCAACAGCCAAACTATATGAGAAGTACTTTGAAAGTAGGAGTTAAACTGGCAAATAATAGAAAAAATTTTGAACTGGCAGTTGACTTTCTGATCACTGGTCCAAGATCATCTCTTGGAAAAGTTAATTAAACCATGGAAGTACACACAATGGTTCACTTAAGCTTTCCTAGCCACGATCAGTCAATATACTGGATCATAAAACGTGGGCATCACTTACTTCCATAAAATAATTCAGCTATGGGTACGTCTTTCAAGTAGAATGACAACAATTCCAGAGAATACGGCACAGTGGCTTCAACTTTATTGGAAACAGCCACCATAAAACAAAAAAAGTCAGCAGCCAATAGCAAAAGGGAAAAAGCATTGCTCACCCGACCACAGGTAACCCCTAAACCCAAATTAAACATAAGTCACCTGATTTCAATATCAAAGGTGCGTTGCACTGTTCCCAGACTAAATCAGCTCTCAGCCTCACAGCATCTGTCCATCTGACTCAGGTCATGAGTTGTTAAAGCTCTCTTCCCATGTAATTAGTTAGAGCCAAACCCAAGCAAAATCAAGGCAACCTCTCACTGAGTTTCACCAATACTTGTGGTATAATAAAATAATCCGCCCAACTCCAAACCATCCAACTTCCTTCCTCAACTGATACTTAAATTAGCTTTATCATTTAATGATCCTGTGAAAGGACTATCCACACCACAAATGAAAACCAACAAGCCCCTGACACAATAATTCAACATTCCCTAATACAGAAAGAGAACAGAACCACACACAGCAAATAATTAAAAAGCTTCAAAATCTCACAAATAACAGATAACCAAGTTACAAAATTTACATCACTACCTATTTTAACTAAATATTGCTCCAGTATCGTCTGTAAAACATTTCCCACCATAAATGTTCTTCAAAACTTGGAAAATATTTCTGGTGGGAAATGTTTTACAGAAAATACTGGTTACGTTCAACTCACGTTCCATTTAAAGGTGAAAACGTGTGTTTTTTCTCAAATGCTGATGGCCTAAGCTTCTTTTAATATGAACATTTGCAAATATTTTGTATCTAAATGCAGGCTTCTTATAGTAACTGCCTGATATCATTGTTATAGGAATAATAAGATGCTTTATGTACAAATATAGGAGTGCTATTTGATGCTAAACTAATTATTAATGTAAACAGCTATTTAAGTATAGAATACTTATATTAATGGGCAATTAATTAGTTACTGGCAGTGCTCAAAATTTTTTCAATCCACTCAGGAAGATGAGAAAAATCATCTTTCCAAAAATTATCACATAGAAGCAACATCTTAAGCTCAAGTCCTTATACAAGTTATTTAATTTTAAAAACTGTTTTGAGAACTATTAACTCTCATATAGAAAACAGGAGGACGGCGTGGACTTTTTAGAAACAGAATTTCATTTCCTGTCAATCTCTGATAAAATTAAAAGAATATCTCAGAAAAAAGACTAAATAAAAAGAAATACTTAACACTAACTTTACAAGTTATCTGGATCTTTCCTGCCTAAAGAATAAAGGCAATTAAAGAAACTTTGCATATGCATAAAACGATGCTTGTTCAGGAGCTGTGTCACCTAAACCAACCCCAAAGGCATGGAGCCAATGAAAGAGTGACAGCAACCAATATGAATCTAAACAAGTCTGAAAAGAAGAGTATTTACCTATAACTTCATGAAAATAAGGAGAAGGTTTTAAATAATTCTGGAGTGACCCCAAACTCACACCCCATCCTACTCTGCTTAGAGAGCAAGCACTCCACAACTAATCCTGTTCATCACTACAAGCAAGCTGCTCCAGACAGATAAGAAAAAAAGAGAAGACTCAAGAAGAAACCAACCTAAGGAAACCTCCCCAAAACGTCAGCATGAATTGGTTAACTAAGAGGAGGTTAATTAAGACCATGCCAATGAATTATATTTAAAATTCTTGGAATGATTTTGTTGGAATACTGAAATGCTGTTGTAACTTAAAAGACTAACAGTTTCTCCTATTAATCACCATATGGTTAGGCCATGTACCCCGGAGAGGACAAGGGGTTAAAAACTGGTCAACAGAGAAACAATGGGATTTAATGGTATTTGACATTCTGAATATTGATTAATTGGCCTACCTCAAGACAGTTCCTTAAATGGCTTCTTCTAATGCAGTGTTTCTCAAACTTGGGACGCTGCTTGTTCAGAGAAAGCCCCTGGCAGGCCGGGCCAGTTTGTTTACCAACCACGTCCGCAGGTAAACGATTAGTAAGAGCTGCCCTACCATTTCTTGTTTCTCTAAACCAAATATATATAGTAATTTTTCAAATAAAATTACATGGATTCCAATTTAAAATTACCTCTCTCAATTCCACAAACTCAATGAAATGACTCAAGTTCTCATGGTAAATTTAAACTATACTTAAGTGCTTTGCTAAATTGGGGCATCAAGTAGCATCCCCAGTAAGTGGTCTGTGCAGCGGTAGTATAATCAACCAGTCAAAAGGCTTACTTTAAGACAGTGGCCCATAACTGTCCAGTCAGCAATGAGACCAGACAGTCCTCCCCAATGACTCCAATCAGTGCCCCTGTTACACTGTGGAACATTTCTCAAAATGGCAATCACTAAAATCAAGTCAGAATTGGCCTGGATGCCTACAGTCAAGATGGTAATCAGAATTGTGTGAATTTATGATTCAGTTTCTCATGACCTGCCAGGACAAGAAAATAATGAGGTCGACTACTGGGAAGCAGAGTACACTCTGGGATACAGTATTCATTTCTAGCCCGAGTGGTTCACAAGATACTGGATCTGGAATTGATTATCGGTCTCTTAGGCCAGAAGTTCCTTTTTGGCGATGTTCTCAGACTAAATATAGAGTACTAGACCAATGACCTATGTAATTTTCAATCTCTGCTCATACATGCACAAATAACACCATTGAAATGATCAGTGCACCTTGAATTGTTTTTGGTTTCAAATGCCAAGTGGTAAGCATAGAAAAAAACATGTCTGTGATACTTTGGACATTTTACTATTCTGAGCATGGTAAATGTGACTCACATCTAAGATTCTTCTCCCCTCCCCACAGTCCGCCTATCTGCCAAACTAATGGTTTTTTTCTAGTTTGGAGGTCTTAAAACCCCTTAAGCCCCCTCCTAGCCACATTCACCTCTATACCATATTTTAACAGTTTAATTTTTATTTCTAAATGTTAAGGAATTGAAAACTATTATAGTTTAATTGAAAAAAGCACAGTAAGTGAACAAGCTATAACAAGAGGTTCAATTCCTGACTTCTCCTAACCACAAGCTATAACAAGAGGCCTATTCCTGACTTCTCCCAACCACAACCCCTCATTCACATACACACTTAACCACTGCTCAGTGGGCCCCATTCAAATATAAGACGATTCTTCCATCAAGATAACCAGCATCCTCAAGTTACAACAATTGCAACAGAGCTCATGCCCACTTCAGAGGTACTGTAAATGGAAATGACTGTGGGGAGACTTCCAACTTTATTCTGCTCACTTACTGCAGCTTTAGTAGCATCTCATTACCTTCCTAAAATTGAATCTCTTTCTCTCCATGTTTGTCCTTGCAAACTGCTTATATGTCTCTCTGTCCTCTATCCCATATTACACACACAGCAGCATGTACACTATAATTTAAAATATATGCTCACATCTTTCACAGCCCAAGGCAGACAAATTACTGTATATAGTGCTGTGTAGTGTACTGTAAATCATTAAACTACACAACTCCATAAAGTACAACCAAAAGTGTTGGTACTCTACAGAAAACTAAAGCCCCTATTAAAGAAAAAAGATTCTCTAATTAGACTAAGACCATTCCTGGAAAATCCATTCACCCATACAGTATACTCAGACAAGAAGATCATATTTGTGAAGTGACTGGTGTACAACATGAAACACAGCATCTAACCACTTGCATTAGCATGTGGATAACGTTAGGTGCATATCAGTAACACATCAATACTGCAAAACTGTATTTGCCCATTGACCTGAGGTCAATTGTCCCAGACATTCAGAAAGACAGACAAGACTCAAGGGAAGTGGTTTAACTAGGCTGTAATTTTATTAACTTAAATGCATGTGAGATCTATCCAACAATAAATTTTCCAGAGCAAGTCATCCTTCCTTCCATAATCTCTTCCACTTGGCAGAGAGCTACCATCAGCTCCCCATTCCTCCACCCTGATAACCTTGTCTTAGCACCATTGATGGGACCCTACCATCCTCCCTTCATAGGAAAGCTAAGAGGCAGGGGCAATGGAGTTGTCTCCTCACAGGAGCCCCAACCCTATGCCCCAGCTTCTTTAGGGGATGCCTTTCCCTAAATTCTGGTATATCAGGGAACCAGGCCCCCTACTGAATGAGTATTTGCACTGGGTACCTGCCAAGCTGAGATAACATGAACTTTATGTTCTAGCCAATCACTGGGTTGCTGTGGGAAAGGTTAAAAGAAAAACACATTCAGCCCAGGCCAACATGCCGGTGAAAAAATTCTTTTCCATCCTCCAAGAGATGGCTAGCACAATACCCACAGCAGGCCCCTCAAAACACCCAACCATACTCTTATTCTAGTGGTGAAAAGGTGGGTGCTGTTGCCCCCACAGACAAGATGTGCTGGACTTTAACAATTCATTCGGTGGTTCTGTTATAGTAGAAAGGTCTTCTGGGTATCGACCAAGGTAATTAACATCCCCAATATATGTCTCAATTCTGATATGTTAGTTGGTGTCTTCAATTCTCAAATTGCTTTTACTTTCTCAGGATTATGGCTGGTTCCATTTTTGGTTGTGTGCCCCCAAAACTCGATTTGGGGTATTTTTCCAGACGGACTAATTAGGTTTAGGACTTCATTAAGGATTTTGTTATGTTCTTCCATCGAATCAGATATATCAGAATATCATCTATGAAAACTACAACTTCATTTGTGTTTGTTACCAGTTCTGCCATGTTTCTTTGGAACATTTCACGTGCCCCAAAAGGTAATCTTTGAAACCAAATTCTAAAGGAATCTGCTAGAATCATTTCAAGGCATCCAACTTGGAGAATACTGTAGCTTCTTTCACTTTGGAGAGGAAATCATCCAATATTGAAAGGATATATTTTCCTCTCACAACAGCTTCATTAAGTCTTTTAAGATCCACACAGATTCATATTTTTATCATTTTTCTTTATAACTGGTACCATTTGGGAACACCACGCTGTTGGCTCAGATTTTCTCAGTTAAACCGATCCACTCCATTCTCTAAATCAGTTTCCATTTTATAAAGTAATGAGGTAGAAATCCCGCAAGGTGTATGTACACTAGATCATTCAGCATTCTCTCTTAAGGTTATTTGTACTGGATCTCCTTTCAAAACTCCAGTATCACCAAATATTCCATCGAGTTCTTCCACCTTTCTCACCAGGCCCATCATGGCTGCCAAGCTGCAGCTGAGAACGCTGCTGTTCTGTGGTCCTTTGATCACATAGCTTTTGACTTTGTAATTTTTTTCTGTGGTGAACTGGCCCATACAGATCAGAAAACCTCCAGAGCTAGTTGGAGCTGTATCAGGTGACTTCAGCTCTGGGAAGTGTTGAAAGTGATTTTCAGTCCCTTCTAATCCCTTCAGCACCTAAGTCAGTTTTAAGTTAAGTCTTGCCATGAATATTCAATTTCACTCTCCAGGCAGACTCCATGTCATCACAAGTGATAGATCCTAGAAGAAATGGCTCTTCATTGTCTGTAATGTGAGTCAATTCCCTGACCGCTTTGGTGCGGCAAACAGCAGCAAAATGTCCATATTTCGCGCAATTATTACACCATGCACCTCTGGGTGGACATGCATTATCTCTTGGGCTGTGTTCCCTGTAAGCTGCATGTTTGGGAGGCTGCCCAGGAGAGATTCAAATGCTGTCCAGCTGATTAGCAGAGTCCGCACAGCCAGCAGCATGTGTTCAGGTGCCCTCCCCCCACGCTGCTCCATCCTGCAGCTGCTCCCGGACCCTCCTCTAGGCTGTGCAGGGGTGGGGAGGAGGGTGCTGATGTCAGGGTGTCCACCTCCCCCTGTGCCTGTACCCCATCTCCACAGACCAAGGGAGAGGGGACACAGCCTGGCTCAGGAAGACTAGGAGCTGCTGCAGTGAATGGTGAGTGACTGAGTGCCTTTCTTAAAGAGACAGTGCACTGTTTCTGAGATTTCCCCAGCAGCCAGCTCACACACTCTCTCTCTGTGTCTCTCTCTCTCACACACACACACACACACTCTCTCTCTCCCCCTCCCATCTCCTTCCTTCTGCCCATGTACCACATCTCCGCAGAGCAGGGGAGGGGAGGGGAGACAACAGGGCTCAGGACAGAGCAGGAGAGCTTTCAGTGACGGTGTTAAAGAGACAGTGCACAACATCTCTCAAACTTCCCCAGCAGCCAGCACACACAGAGTCTCTCTCTCTCACTCACACACACACACACACACACACACACACACACACAGTGTCACATTCACCTCGCAACACATACTTGTATTATTGTTGTTACTTCTTGGTACTTCCTGCAATAAACATATATTCTCTGTAATTTTATTCTTTCAAAGTGTGTTATTTTAGTGTTTTGACTGGGCTATGCATTTCATAATTTTTATTTCTCTTACACTTAAATTTAATTCTTTGAGTAGTGAGTTCTAAAATGCCTAACCTGTCCTGGCTGGAGCAGCTAAACCCAGGGTTGTGAGTTCAATCCTTGAGGGGGCCATTTAGGGATCTGCGGCAAAAATTGGGGATTGGTCCTGCTTTGAGCAGGGGGTTGGACTAGATGACCTCCTTCCAACCTTGATATTCTATGATTCTAAGGAGCCCTATGATAACTTTTTAAACATATATATTATATCTAGGTTTTTTGTTTCTACTGGTGGCGCACATCTGCACATACCTCAGTGCACATAACAAAATTTATTCCACACATGGATGGAAAAAATTAGAGGGAACATTGCTCTTGGGATATGACTTTTTCTATACCATCTGCATGTAGGCTGGAATTTGTCTCTCTTAGCCTAGGAGTTCTCTCTTCTTGCCTCAGGGGTTTTGTAGTAATGATTTTTAACACTCAAGTGTCTGTTTATAGTTTCTAAGCTAGTGTCAGGTTTTTCAAGCTTGTTAAGTTGCTCTAGGTTCTGCTCTTTCATCAGCTCAGGCTGCTTTGCTCTGCGTATAGCTGTGGCTAAGGTTAAATCTCTTTACAATGGTGGTTGCTGTGAAATGCTTTATCTGTTAACCCAACAATCAGCCTGTCTCTGATATATTCATATTTTGCATTCCCAAAAATCACAGTTTTCAGCCAATGCATGCAGAGCTCTTATAACACATTCACCATTTTCCCCTGGTTCTTGAATTCTCTGGTGTAAACATGCTCTTTCATAAACCACATTTCTCTCAGGTATAAAGTAAGCATCAAACATAGCCAGAATCCTTTCATAGTAATCTTTTTGACTATCTGCAGTACAGTCAAAGGATTTAAAGACACGCTCTGCTTGCTTCCTCATAGCATAAAGAAGATACCTGTATATTTCCACTTTCTTTATGGTGCTTGGTAGCGATGCAAAATCTTGCAAAATATTTTTTTCAATCTATCCATTCTGAAGGTTTGTCAAAGCTGAAGTTCTCTGGGGCACTGAAGAACAGCATTTTGATGACATCCTGCAATCTTTATTGCTTTGTTCCTTCTGTTTCTGTTCTTAGGTTACTCCTCACACCACACCACGTACTTCTGTCCAAGACATGGACTAGTCACAGAGCTTGCTTATATGCACCAGAAGTTTTACTCATAAGATCCTTTAATGATTTGTAAACTCTGGTATATATTCATTTAAATAAAGTATTTTACACACACTGCCACCAAGTATACAATATAATTGTGAAAAAATATAATTTGGAAGGCCGAAAAAGAATCTGAAGTACAGCTAGCCAAACACTCAAAAAAGTAATAGCAAAAAAAAAATTTAAGTACATCGGAAGCAGGAAGCCTGCTAAACAACCAGTGGGGCCACTGGATGATTGAGATGCTAAAGGATGATAAGGCCATTGCGGAGAAACTAAATGAATTCTTTGCATCAGTCTTCACAGTTGACGATGTGAGGAATATTCCCAAACCTGTGCTAATTCTTTTTCGGTGACAAATCTGAGGAACTATCCCAGACTGAGGTGTCATTACAGGAGGTTTTGGAATAAATTGATAAACTAAACAGTAATAAAGTCAACAGACCAGATGGTATTCACCCAAGAGACATGAAGAAACTCAGATGTGAAATTACAGGACTACTAACTAGTCTGTAACCTATCATTTAAATCAGCTTCTGTACCAAATGACTGGAGGATAGCTAATGTGACGCCAATTTTTTTTAAAAGGGCTCCAGAGGTGACCCTGGCAATTACACGCCGGTACGCAGGACTTCAGTACCGGGCAAACTACAGTAAAGAACAAAATTGTCACACAGATGAACATAATTTGTTGGGGAATAGTCACTATGGTTTTTATAAAGGGAAATGATGCCTCACCCATCTACTAGAATTCTTTGAGGGGGTCAACAAGCATGTGGACAAGGGGGATCCAGTGGATATAGCGTATTTAGATTTTCAGAAAGCCTTTGACGAGGTCCCTCACCAAAGGCTCTTAAGCAAAGTAAGCTGTTGTGGGATAAGAGGGAATGTTCTCTCATGGATTGGTAACTGGTTAAAAGATAGGAAACAAAGGGTAGGAATAAATGGTCAGTTTTCAGAATGGAGAGAAGTAAATAGTGGTGTCCCCCAGGAGTCTGTACTGGGCCCAGTCCTATTCAACATATTCATAAATGATCTGGAAAAAGGGGTAAACAGTGAGGTGGCAAAATTTGCAGATGATCCAAAACTACTCAAGATAGTTAAGTCCAAGGCAGGCTGCGAAGAGATACAAAAGGATCTCTCAAAACTGGGTGACTGGGCAACAAAATGGCGGATGAAATTCACTGTTGATAAATGCAAAATAATCCATGTTGGAAAACAGAATCCCAACTACACATATAAAATGATGGGGTCTAAATTAGCTGTTACCACTCAAGAAAGATCTTGGAGTCATTGTGGATAGTCCTCTGAAAACATCCACTCAATGTGCAGTGGCGGTCAAAAAAGCAAACAGAATGTTGGGAATCATTAAGAAAAGGATAGATAATAAGACAGAAAATATCATATTGCCTGTATTTAAATCCATGGTACACCCACATCTTGAATACTGCGTACAGATGTGGTCGCCCCATCTCAAAAAAATATATTGGAATTGGAAAAGGTTCAGAAAAGGGCAACAAAAATTATTAGGGGTATGGAATGGCTTCCATATGAGGAGAGATTAATGAGACTGGGACTTTTCAGCTTGGAAAAAAGACGGCTAAAGGGAGATATGATTGAGGTCTATAAAATCATGACTGGTGTAGAGAAAGTAGATAAGGGAGTGTTGTTCACTCTTTCTCATAACATAAGAACTATAGGCCACTATATGAGATTAATAGGCAGCAGGTTTAAAACAAACAAAAGGAAGTATTTTTTCACACAACACACAGTCAACCTGTGGAACTCTTTGCCAGAGGATGTTGTGAAGGCCAAGCATTCAAAAAAAGAACTAGATAAATTCATGGGGGATAGGTCCATCAATGGCTATTAGCCAGCATGGGCAGGGATGTCCCTAGCCTCTGTTTGCCAGAAGCTGGGAATGGGCGACAGGGGATGGATCACTTGATGATTACCTGTTCTGTTCATTCCCTCTGGGGCACCTGGCATTGGCTACTGTCAGAAGACAGGATACTGGGCTACATGGACCTTTGGTCTGACCCAGTAGGGCCATTCTTGTGTTCTTAACAGCATAATACAGTTAAGCATTCCTTTACTAAAACCAGTGAACCCAAAGTGCACTGTTGCCACAGAGACAACAAATATGTGTATATTGCACGTGCCCAGAAGGTAGGGAACCGGACACTTAAATGTAACCCAGTGGAGTGTGTAAATTGCTAGCTTCCAAAGGGAAAGGACAGGGGCTCGCAGAGCCTGGAGCGGAGTGCCTGTGGTCCTAGTAACCGGGGACCCTGGTAACCCTGGTGGTGCACAAACAGAGCTCCCTCCCACTGTAAACAGGTGGCAGTAATTCACCCAGGATAACCAGGGTAACCCTGAAAATGTGTCACAGTGTCCCCTTTTAGATTGATTTTTTATATGAGTGAATTTATAACTTTGCCCTCTGCCCACACAACCCTCTGCCCAATATAAGTCTGAGTTCTACTTTGCAATAAACAATTATAATATTTCTGCTATGCCTGTTTGTTACTTAAGTCATCCACTTAGGGAAGAGAAAAATACCATGTGTGTTATGTAATCCAAGATCTGGCTCATTCATCTCAGCCTGGAGTCCAGGATCTAGTGTTGGGAATATTCAGTCTTTCAAAGAAAGACGGGAAAGTATCTCAGGAAGCTCTCAAATGAAAGGTATATAGATTTTTTTCAAAATGAACTAAAAATGCATTGATAGCCAGTGCAATACCACATGGTAAGACTGAGACTTTGTGTTTCACCCTGTGTAAGAGGCAATCCATAGTTGTGCCACTGTGTTTAGGAGCCAGGACACCTGGTGTCCCTGGCTCCTGAGGTAGTCTCTCCCTTTTTTAGAATGCCTAATAATAGAGTAAGGATCACACTGCAACATTTAGAAGAACTGATTAATCAGGAAGCAAGACTGCATTGAGGGGGAAAAAAATAGAACAGAAATGGGGATAAACCACTGGAACCACAGCCCTCAGCTTTCTGTAAATTACCTTTGCGTGCAGTCTACCATTCATGAGAGGAAGGCAAAAAATCTTGGGCTCTTTCACTTAATTTCTGGGTTTCTTAAGGGTCTGACATCAGATCTCCAGTCCTTGTTTAGGGTATAGTAATAGATGCTTTATAGAAATGCTTATGTATTTGCTTGTGACTCTTTTGGATTTTGTCAATTTTCTTTTTCCTGCTGTTCTCCCCAGGACCCATCAGGGAAAGCAAGGAGAAGGAACACCACTGCTCACCCAAGCCAACTGCAATGCTGACTAGGCCAAGAAAGAACCTACCACAATCCTCTCACAATCCCTTTTGTGTGCTCTTTTCAAATACTGGACATGCTCCAGACACTGAAGTAAATTTTCCTGTGTTCCATTTGATCTTTAGCTCTAGGTTACATTATTTATTTAATAAGGACAGTTAGGTCAGAAGGCAGCACCTCCAGCAACTTTACCTTGCCTTGCATTACGTCACACTCCTTTTTCATCCATTTTTAGCTCTTCCACAGAATAAAACTAAATTTATCTATAAAGCAATGCAAATGTAGATGTCATCTATGTTTTTAAAATACATCTTCCCATTATTTTGGATGTTGATTAACAAGTCCTAATATTTTCTGCCATAAAATCAATTTGCTTTAAATTGAATACATTTATTCAGCCCAACCATTAATGTCTGTAATTATATAACACACGTTACTTTAATTTCTTCTTAACTTGAAGGCATGTCGTTTTCTAACTTATGTTAAAGGTTATAAAATGAAAATATTGATTTGGGGAAATAAAATGTAGTGTAATATACATTCTTTTACTTTCTGCAATGACACTTGTATTCTGTTTTGCAGCATAATTAATGCCCTATATATTCAGCAATATTTAGGTTAAAAATTAGTGGTGCTATTTTTGTATAAATCAAACCTAGTCTCCTTTGCTTTCCATAATGCCTATGACACTTACTATATCCCTGTTCTAGCTTTTATTAAACAAAGGCACCAAGATGAGTCTGCAGAAACCTTAGTCTGCATCCATTTGGGTTCGGTCTGGAGAAAGATTTAGAGCTATGTTGTTAGAGTATGTTATTTAACACGTTCTAACTAATACTTTCTAAAATTGTAGTGTAGTGGAATACTAGCAGGCTTCAGCCTGTCCAGTTTAGCACATGTTAAAGATTACACTGCCTTGTCTACACTAGAATTTTAGAATATGTTAAAACGTGTTGAAGATAAGGCCCTTATAAAAAGTGTAAGTGCTAAAAGAAACTAGAGAAAAGTTATTTGATAATAGCAAAAAAACTGTTGGAAAATCTACTCTCCAAGACACTGTTTGTATAAAGTTTCTATATCCAAGTTTGCTCCAAATTGAAAATTCTGATTAAAAAGAAAAAGTGAGGAGAAATCCCAACAAAGGGAGAGTTTATTCAGAGGAACAAAAAGAAAAGGAGTACTTGTGGCACCTTAGAGACCAACCAATTTATTTCAGCATAAGCTTTCGTGAGCTACAGCTCACTTCATCGGATGTCATTATTCAGAGGAACAGCGACATGTAGGGCAGTAAACATTCACTAATTGAACGAAAATCATCCCAGAAGTCAGAGCAGAGGGCAAAGATGGTTCCACAAAGTGCTCTGGCCACTGCTTAACCACTGGTAGCTCCTGCTGTAGCAATCATGGGATGCATGCGATAGTGAGGTATATCCACTCAGTCTATGCTGCATTCTGCCCTTGAAAAACTGGCATATTTCATTTCCATAGCATGGAAATCATTTACCTTCCCCTACATTATCTGTAAACCCAATGACAGCTGTCAGACTGCAGCTGCAAACAAGGAGTCAATGGCAGCATAGCAACCAGCTAAGCCATGCTGCCAATACCACGTAATGGACAGATGTACCAACATCACTGAGATTTAGGCCAAATTTTCCAACAGATCTTTAGTCTGTGTGTCCCAAGAAGGAAACTTGCAGTATATTTTACCTCTCCTCAAAGCCACAGCTCTATGACGGCAAGTCCCTCATTTTCATGCACAAAGATCAGGATATGAGCTGTAGTTGCAAATACGGAGGCTTTAAAAATATGGTAGTTTAGTTAGAAAAACATGCTTCCCATGAATTTTGAGCTGACCGCTTGCAGTATTCTACAAACTAACAATGTACAGTAGAACCTCAAAGATACAAACATCAGAGTTACAGACTTAGCGTTCAACCAGACATGCTGTAAAAACCAGAAGTCATCAATCAGGCAGCAGTGGAGACAAATCTCCTTCCCCACCGCCCCACCCCCCAGCAAATACTGTAGTGCCTCAGGGCTTTAGCCCTGGGGCTCATGGCTTCAGCCACGGGGCGGATGAGGCTGCAGCGGCGGGAGGGGGGGTGTCAGGGTTCTGGGGGGCAGGGGGGAGGAGGAGTGCAGCTGGGGACTTCTAACCCTTGGGAGCAAGACCGGGGGGAGCACTGGGGCTTGGGCTTCAGCCCCATGGGGGTGCCCAGGCTCAGGGTTTCAGCCCCATGGATCCGTTCTAGCTTCAGCCCCACAGGGGTCAGCGGGGCTTTACCTATGAGGAGAGCACTGTTTTCAGCCCCAGTGCTCCCCCCGTAACTCAAGTCCTGATCCCCAGTACCTCCCACGGGGCAGAAGCTGGGAACGGAGCCATGGGGCTGAAGCCCCAAGCCCCAGCACTCCCCCCAGATCTAAAGCCCTGAACTCTCGTGCTCCCAGGGGACAGAAGCCCTGAGGCCTCTGCCGGGAGCCCTGACCTCGAAGCTGCAGCACCAATTCCCCTGTGGCTGAAGTACCTACAGTCTTGTTCAGAGTTATGGACCATTTCAGAGTTATGGACAACCTCCATTCCCGAGGTGTCCATAACTCTGAGGTTCTACAGTACTGAGGAACCCAGAGATCTTCAGCAACAAACAAAAGGAGAGGCAAACAAGTGCAAAATTCAAAACAGTTTTGAGAACATGAGACTGGTGCATCCTTTCATTTCCATGTACTGAACTGGCTTCCAAACTTGCTTACCTCTCCTTTGTCCCAGACACCACAGGCAGAAAAACAAGACACCAGGAATGCAGTTTAACTAGGCTGCAACTCAAATAAGGTAAGACAGCTCAGGCAGTTAGAATAAACAGATGGGGTTTTGCACTGAGAAGTACAAAGTTATTACATGAAAAAGGAAAAAAATGGCAGAGCAGTTCAGCTTGTAAGATAAGTTTTATTTTTAAAATGCCAAAACTAATAGTGACCATAAAATATTTTTATAGGAATGGTGGGTGACAGTGTAAGAAGCTAGGCAGATTTTTGCAATTTAAGGTCAATTTTTCTTTATGTTTTGGGATGTAATTATATGCACTAACAAACAAAGAAATGAGCTTTAATTGTTCCAGATATTATAGCCAAAGAACATACTTTTGTAATATATATTGAATATTACTAGTACCGTTTTTTACCTTAACTTGTAGTGCTACTGTAACTCTAAAACTGATTATTTTGGAGGCACTATGTTTGTTCAGAACCTTTCATCAATTTTTCCATAGCCCACTGATCAGGGGACAGGTAATTAGTATTTGGAGGCTTTCAGCTCTAGTTCATCATTTCCAATATAGTCATGCTTAGAGAGGGAGAGTTGTTCACACATGATGTGTGTCTAGAGGCCTATGTAAAACGAGAGGGGGATTTCATTACTTCTTCAAACAACCAAAGAGCTACCACCAACTGGTCCATATTATTAGGATTATCAACAGAATAGCCAAAGAATGACTTTTCATGGAGACTGGAAAACCTCTTGCCCCTCAAGGTCAGCACTGAGGTCTGTTTACAGGATGGGGAGAAAGCCTCCATTGCTGCTGTCTGCGCTGTATCTGTTTTATGGATAAAATGAGGACTTCACGCTTCAGTACTGCCAATACAGCATTTTCATTTTGACAAGTATATGGAGGAGGAAAACAGCTGGCTGAAATTGTGGAGTTTTAGACTCTACTCAAATTCTAGACTCTAGGAACTGTAATAAATGGCAGTGCAGTTAATAACAGGTTTCAGAGTAACAGCCGTGTTAGTCTGTATTCGCAAAAAGAAAAGGAGTACTTGTGGCACCTTAGAGACTAACCAATTTATTTGAGCATAAGCTTTCATGAGCTACAGCTCACTTCATCGGATGCATAAAGTGGAAAATACAGTGAGGATGTTTTTCCCCCCCCCCCCGCCCATGGTCTGTGTGTATAAAAACATCCTCACTGTATTTTCCACTTTATGCATCCGATGAAGTGAGCTATAGCTCACGAAAGCTTATGCTCAAATAAATTGGTTAGTCTCTAAGGTGCCACAAGTTCAGTTAATAGCTGATGAATTATAGACAACTAGGGAGCCCAGTCCTTAATCTTCTAGAAAGTAAAGGCTTCCACATACTTGTCTTAACCTTGCTATAAAATGTATTCCTGAAATGGTTCAGAATTCCACACATTGCCCAACTAACAAAATTTCAGTGTTAACACTTTATTTGCAATTCAGAACCCATACCTTTAGTAAACTTTATGGAAACTCAGAAGTCAATTACTCTGTGCATGTAACTATCAGCTGACCAAAAGCTTGCTTTTCCAAGTCACAGATGATTTACCCTTAAGGCCAGTGTAGAGAATTTTCATTCCTTTGCCTGCAGCTTGCCTGTGCTTGGCAATAAGCATCATTCTGTGCTTGTCAGTATTGTTACCTTTTCTGTTTTTACAAGAATTACGTTGAGCATGAAAAATTTAAAAGGAGAAAGTTTTGACATCCCAAAAAAGTAGATCAGTCCTCAGGAGAGTATTCCATAGGGTTGGGAAAGTCCCAGAGAAGGAATTCAAAGCAACGTTAGCTGTTTACGCAGTATGCACCACTAAAAAAAAGATTTAAGTATGTATGGGGCTTCTGTGTGGGAAAATCTGCATCATCATCATATATTCTGCACCACCCACTCAAATTCATTATATGGGCACTAGCATGAAAGAATCTTTATAAAACTATATCGCAAAGGCTGAAAGGTATTATATAAACTACAATAAATGAACTTGCTGAAGTTATCCATGATTAGAAGAAGTCAGTCTTACGTAAATGACTCAGGCCCCAATACTTAATTCTATACTAAACTAAGAGGAGACTGCTATTTTAGCAGTGTATTTTGAGGAAAAAGTTTTTAAAAAACAGCAAATTCCAAAGATTATGCAGCTCCTAACAAAAACAAAATGATGAACTTAACTTCACTTGTGATTTGTCAGAACCCAAAAAGAGTCGGTATAAGAGATTTATTATATTAAACAACTTTAGCCAGCAGTTTGTTTGCGCTCTCACCAAAAAAGCCATAAGCTGAATGGGCAACATAGACTGCACTACCCCTTTAAGTCACTCTAAGCCAGAGTAGAGGGACATCAGTGAAGTACTTTTGTATTACAAGTTTTAACCCAGATCCTAATAATAATAGTTGGGCAATCTTATGTACTGGTAATAATAAACCTACAAATGCAGGTTAAACATTTTGTAGGAATCCAGGACACTTTGGTAAGTCCCTATGGAGCAAATGAGAAAATAGAATGCCTTGCATGGATAGTTTTTATGCAATTAAAAATGTTAAAATAGTCTTAACATTAAATATCTTTATAGTGAATTTTCATTTATTGGACAGTGTTCTTCATTACCTCCATTTTACAAATTATACCCAACCAATTAACAAAATGGAGGGATGTCACTCATGTTAATTTTTGTGATGTGTGATAAGTACTTTATTTAGCACTGCAAGTTATACAAGTATAGGCGGTCACTAAATTGGAAATTAAATTTGTATTGATTTAGTATTAAAACAAATGTCAACATATTGCATACCACCATCTGGTGACTATACATATGGACGGAAAACTGTTGATCTGTGCAGAGTGCCCAGATAATTGTAATTGTTTTAAATAAAAACTACAGAGAAGCTGTCTATCAGGTTTAAGCGTAACACAGTTTTTAAAAATAGAACTATTCATAGTAATAATGCAAACAAACAGATAAAACAAAGAATGATCAAATTTTCAAAATGTGCTTTACTACATAAAAAATGTAACAACTAAATGACAATATGGGCATCAGGCTGATGTGAAACAGCCTTTTGTATTCACCCAATTATTCTTATCTTTGTAACAAGAAACTGGATATAAACAGTACGGTTCCATGGTTACTAAAGCAGATATTTCCACAGATAGTGGAAAATGCCATTAGATTCAAGCTAATTCAATGTGACATTTTACCAAGCTACTGCACTGTAATACTAGTTTATGTGATGATGGAGGGTTGGGGGAATAAAACAGCTGAGGATTTCCTTGGTATGATTAGCATTAAAAAATTCCAAAGCTTTAAGCCAGTAAAAATTTGTTAAACTAACTTTAAAGTCATTGGTTGATGATCAGCTTAGTTCATCATCCTTCACATTTTATCAAAGCAGTTGATTCAGCCTAATTCTAGATCACTGGCCCAATACCCACTCCCAAGCTCTCTCTGTCCACTGAGCAATATGAATAGTTTGCTATGCTATTCTTTTAGAAAATCAATATCACCCATCGTACTTCTTTGAGCCCAGGCACCTCATTGTCTCTTGATTCACCTACAAAGAGACATCCTTTCATTTCATGTATCTTTTCCCATCCATCCCAATATTGTCCTCAAAATCTGATCCATGAGCAAAAGCCTACCTCGTTATTGGACTCCCTTCCAACCTCAAGTTTTGTCTTCTGATTCCTTATAATCACTGTACTTAAAAAGCACTACACTTTCTGTAACTTTCCAGGTCTTTCTCAAAACTGCTATTAGCTCTTTAAACAAAAATACTTCATTGGATCATTCCTTGTTCATCAAAAGATATTCAGTTTCCAAACTCAATTCCTCAGCAAAGTCTGGGAGAAGGTGACCCTCTTTCACCATTCCAGCCACCTTCTCCAGCACAACATGTCTGATTGACTTCAAACTGGGCACTGAACCTTTCATAGTAAGACTGCCCTTCTCCAGATAAATTAGTAAACCAACACTTTTGCTTATGATGGTTCCCTTCCCACTTGATGGTTGCAACTTTTGGTGTTACTTATCACACATCTTCCTAAAAATTCTAACGAGAAACCAGTATGTCTAATAATCTCCTTCTCTAATTTGAATTCAACCATTTCCTTCATTGATGAAAGATGTACATGTTACTTCCACTCTACATGCTAAAGAGTGTCTCAAGGCTCTATCCTTCTTCGCTCTATTGGCTCCCACGTACATTTTTTTGCTAGCTATAAAAGTTGACTAATGAACAGATGCTACATCTGTCTTTTCTCTATTTGACATGTCATTGCTATCAGTTGTGTATATCAATTCTGTATGGATGACTCCCAGCTCCTACCCCCATGTCACCTTTCTGTCTCTCAGTTTCCCCATGTGTAAAATGGGAATAACGTTACTTAACTCCTTCGTGAAGTCCTTTGAGATCTACTGACGAAAAGCACTACATAAGAGAGGTTTGATGATGACGATGATGATGATTCCCCACTTTCTTGCCTTGACTCTGTCAGCTGCCAGTTACACCAAAGCATCCTATTCCTGAAGGACTGAAATGTCCTGCAGGGACTTTTACTCTCTTTCTGAGACATGCCCACATCTGCTCCCCTATGCCTAACTCCACCATCTTTCTCCTTAACTCAGACAACTTTGCTCCCTAGGCCAGAAATCTTAGCTCATTCAAGATGATGCCCTTCTCTCTCCTACTTCTTCTTTGTAAGAATCACCAATTCCAGAACGATGATCTGAACAATGCTTCCCCTGAAATAGATATTCATACCTTAAATCTGAAGCCTTCCCTAATCCACAAGGGCAGAGGAGCTTCCCTCACCTTATCACCCTAACAGGGGCTGGCCAGCAATTGTTGGGGACACCAGCAATCACTGGGGAGCACAATTCCTATTAGAAGATGCAGATTCTAGCTGTGTGAGAAGAGGGGCAGCAGGAAAGGGTGTGGCTCCAGCCACAACCCAGTCCCTCTCCACTTTCCTTTTGTGTGCATGGCAGAATCTCATGCTATCTTCAGAGGATCAGAATACTTGCAATCAGAATACTCTCTTGCTCAAGAAAGAAGGGCTGCCCAATATATCTGAGTTCTTGGTCATCTTCATTGGCTTTTAGTCATCTAAGAATCCAATTAAAATTCTTTCTTTCAAACTTCCCCGTGGACTTGCTTCATTCTACTCCTCTGACCTCCCATGCATTTACTTCTGAGCTAAGACTCATTCACCTGCTCCTCCAATCCTGGCTTCCTATGTTCCCTCCATTCAGCTCTCTGGTCTATTTTCCCTGCTCTCTCAAAGTTATGGAGTCATTTTCCCTTTCTGAAGCTTACCCTTCTCTTTATCTTATGACTGACCCTCTCTCCAGAGTGTTTTGTGATATGTAGAACAAATCATATAGTAATGTATTATCCTGCCATTCCCAGGAGTCACAGTGTGAAGACCAGTAGGACTGCCACTGAAAATGCCTTGCTACAAATTGAGGACCCATTCATTCTGTATTTATCTATGTACATTGTCATGTTAGTTTATGCCGTGTTCTTTTTAACAGAAAATAAAGGATTTGACTCCATATATGACAAAAATTCCAAATCCCAATCGTAAAACACAAACACAGACAAAATGAGTACAATTCCAAAAATAGTCCTGTCTAAACAACAATCTTAAATATACCTTACACACAGGCTTTTCTCTAACAAATAAAAATGAAACTAGTCTTGCTACAACAGAATTCAAAATATCCAGACTGCCATGAAAATAATTGCTTTGCTCCTGTTTAATCAACACTTTCATGTATCCTTCACTAATATTCTTCAGTGAGATTTATATCATTTTAATCCTTCCAGATCTGAGAAGTATCTACCTTCACCACTATTTTACATGAGTCAGATAACAGCAGCAAGAATAAACTGATTTCAGACACCTAATGTGCCTAGAATGTTTTCCAAAATTTAAAGGCCCTATTCAAATTTTTTGGATTTATGGACATATATTATACCTTGGAGCATCATATGCATCTTCTACATGGCTCCAATCTACATATGCTGTTCAGTATTCTGCCTTTATTATTATACTAGTCTAGTAACTGGAAGCCCATGCTGTCACACAGGCATAACTCAAAGTCATGTGTGTAAAAAAGCCAAAAATGGCAGATAATTTAAAAACTGGACAGTGACAGACAATGAATACCAGTGATGATTGAACCTGGTGATTCTATGAACAAAAAGAGCTCTAAACCATGCAGGTAGCTGTTTCCATTGCTTCACACTGATTCAGCAGACATTCTAGGCTTCAGAGTGATGTTTGGGTTTAGTGTGTGTTGATTGTGCAGTTGTGTGGGTGGTACTGTTGATCTGTTTGGGGCAGGGTTGTGTTAGGAGATTTGTGCAGGTAGCAAACGAGGAGAGTATGCTGCAGTGAGGGGGCTGTTTGTGTTTGGGGTTATTGTGCATGCTGGTTGTGTTGTGCTGGGAGAGTTGTATGGATTTGTGCATGCGGCAAATGGGGCAGTGCTGCAGTTAGGGGCTATGTATGTTTGGGGTTCTGTATGCTGGTTGTGTTTTTGCATGTTGATTTGTGCAGGTGGCAATTAGGTGCACAAGTGTGGCAGCTGGGCCAAGTACTCCACCCTCTGTGCAGTATCCCTCATACAACCAATTAAACTGTTGCATGCAAAATAGCAGAAGAGTATGAGTGATTGCTTGAGTTACCTCTGATATCACAATGGCCTAGGACTCACGGCACAATACAGATACATGCATTACTGCAGCTGTACATCATACAAGGATAATTTGTGAAGTCAAAATGTTCTGAAACTTAAAAACTGGACTGGAACAGACCATGAAGCCCAGAGATTGAACTTGGTGATATTCTGAACAAAAAGAATTCTCAACCATACATGTAGCTGTTTCCACCACATCATACTAACTCAAGAGATGGTTTAGGCTTCAGAGTGACACACAGAGTGACATTCTTAGAATTGCATTATACAGATGCTAGTGTCTGCTCTCTAGGAATGTTTTCCAAAACTTGGGTTTAGCTCCAAGTGTAGTTCAATACTTAGGCCATGAGCAAAATTTCTCAATTTATTAGTCAAGACACAAATTCTCCCAGCATACCGTCCTGTGCATCAGCTTTATCCTGTGACCTAAAAATATTAACCAGACTTGGGGGGAAGAGAGAGAGAAAAACACCTTACAACAGCCAGCAGAAAAGGCCTTTTGTAATGTGAACAAGTATCCAACACAAACTGTTGTGAACTCCAAGTCACCAAGCCACTCCCCTAAATATATGGGCTAAGTAAACCATTAATCATTCAAACAACTTTGCTAGGTAACTAAGAATGTTCTATAAGGAAATCAAAAAATAACACAAAGCACCATTTAAATAATTGTCATGAATATAAATTTATAGTAAAATAACTTTTATAGAATTCCACATTTTTTCAGAAAAGAATGCAAAGGAAAACTTATGGTAATAAAAATGATAACTACTAGCAAAAAAAAAATCAAATTATAATAATAAATCGTACCCTCAAATCTAGTAACTGTCCCCTCACTGTATCTTTTTCTCCTTCCCCCAGCTCCTGTACTGTTTCCCATGTTTTCTTTAATTTTCCATTCTTTCCCCATTCCCCTTAAAATTATTTTCTGCGTTAGACAATAATTTTCAGGCATTACAGATCCTAAAGCAAAAAAATAACTCCAAAAAGAAATATTACACATTTAAACAAACACTCACACACATTCATTATGGCCCTGATCTGGCACCTAACTAGACGCGGCACACACCTTTCCTGCACAGAGCTCCACTGGGCTCCATGTGGGTATGGCAACTGCAGTTGTGGAATCAAGATATGCAATTTACACAGACACTCTTATTCGCATAAATATTGAGAATTGAACTGTATAATGAATGTGGTGCACTATTTATCCACTGGATACTTTCAGAAATTAGCTCCACGTTCCCCAATTGCTGCCATTGTGGTCAGCATATTTGAGGCATGCTAGTTCCGTCATCTGTCAGTCTTGGCCCTTGGAAGAGATAGAAGGCTCTCGTCACAATTAAAAGCCAAGATACTTCATCTTAGTAAATTATTTTTCAATCTTAGATTCACCAAAGTAGCATTTGCTAGTGATCTCTGAATTAAGTGGTGGGCTGGAGAAGGGCTCCTTAGCAAAACTACCTGGACAGGATAAAATATATTCTGATGATAACAGATTGTGCCACCCAATACCCAGAACTAGTAGTTCTCTCCTTTATGGAGATAGACAAAGTGGCTTTGCCAGCATTATTCAGCCAGACGGTGTTTCCCTGTGAGATTCTGACTGATCAGGGGGCAAACTTTATGTCAGATCTGCATGAAGGACTATGAGAGAAATGTGGAGTTCAACAGTTTCGGTCAGATTCGTACCACCCCCAGACTTAACAGCTCTTGAGAGATTTAACAGAACGCTTAAAATTATGTTCAAAACTTTGAGCAGCCTTCAAAACCTCCAGTCAGGATGGATGGAGAGAGAGAGAGAGGAGTGTTAGCCCAAGAGAGAAGATGACTAGGAGCTGGTAACCTTTGAGTGAATACCCTTGAAGGACCTCAGGGCGGGAATACAGGTGCAGTGGCCCTCTAAACTGTGACCCCTTCATTCTAGGCCCATCTGCTTCCTCCATTTCATGGCTTCCATTCTAAACCATTACACTAACACAGGCTTTTGTCAGTGTCATGATCTGTGCCTTCAGTTGCTCGGCAACCAAGTGAGTCAACTGTCATTACAGTTCATTTTGTAGTACTTTTGATGCAGCTGAGCATCATCTAATTATGACTGTCAAAATGCCTTTAGCTTTTAATATTTACTGAACTCAACTGTACTTAAATGTAATGTAAATACATTAAATTTATAAAATTAATGTAGCTCTATTAAGTACTTACGCTCAAAGAATGATAAAGAAACTAAATATTTTTCTATTATTTATAAACAGTCTCCATTTACCATATAATAGCAATACACAATGTGTTTTGGAGGAGAGATTTTCAAAGTCACAAAGGGCAGTTAGGTATTCATCTCTCATTGAAAAAAAAAATCAATAAGAGTTGAGTGCCCAGCTCCCATTTCTTTTAAAATTTTATTTAGTTATTTGGAAGACTCAAAACCTATTTGTAGACTAGAGGGGCATTCAGCACAAATCTTAAAACTTGCTTTAAAATACTTTAAAACGCACTAATCAGAACTTTGCTAAACTCTTGCCAGAACATGTCCATGTTCTATTAGGATTAAGTAAGTGTCTTTGCTGGTTGGAATTTTACAATATTAAGTGTTTTTCAAAACTGCTTTCTGAATTACTTTCATATTTCTTGGGATCGAACATAAAAACTTTGTGTTTAAAGGAGAGTTGCCTATTTAGGTAGTTTTTCATATATCCATCCATCAATGTTGTATCTGAAAAGTCCATCTTTCTTTTCTACAATGAAGTCATAATATACTTGAATTTATTAAACCAATCATTTCAAACAAAATGTACTATTCAATGATGCAAAACTCAGATATATTCTACGCAGATGATTTGAAGTTATGGTCCTGGTCCTCTTTACGTTCTCAGTAACAAGAGCTCCACTGTCTTGTACTTAAATGCAAAGCATTTAGACTAGAACTAGAATCTAGAAAACATTGCTTTTCCTACTGTGCTTTTGCAATATCGTTAGTATGTTGATCAGTTTGCCAGCTTACATATTTAAAATGTCACAGTTCTTTCTCCTAATCCAGAAGTGACTGAATGCATGAACATAATTTGAATAACACCATTAGTGAACATCACCTGCAAACATTCCCATCATCATAACTGGATGACCAGAAATAAATCGGCACCTACAGAGGGATGACATGCACTATGTACAGCTTTAGCATATGATAAAGCAACCAACATACCATAATATGAATTATCTCCATCAGAATGAAAAATGTGAAGTCTCTCTCTTCACACACACACACACACACCCCTAGTTGTCTCCTCACACTACCAAAAGGCTATCCAGTTAACAGTCCAGGAGAGAGAACCTCTCTGGCTGTGGGCATCACAGTTAAGATGTACCTTGATCATTCAGTCTCCACTTACGTGGAGTTTGCTGTGTAGCAGTGGATAATACAGACCCAATTCAATAAAACACTTAAGAACATGCTTAAATGTTAAGCACTTAAGCAATCTCATTGACTTCAGAGGTCTGGTTATACATTTAAATGAACTACATGCTTAAGTACTTTGCTGACGTGGACTTAAGACACCAAATCTGTCCCAATGATTTCAATGAGGCCCTAATAAGAGTTCTCTCAAATAGTATCCTGAGTTTCCTGATTCAAGTAATGCCTGTTATTTAACTACTGTTTTTTCTTTTGAGTCTCAGATTCTTTTTCTTTTTAGCCATTTCCTTTAAAAGGAGAAGTTTATATTATTAAGGCCATTCTCCTTCAATCACAAGACTCAAATTTCATTACTTTCTGAGCTGCCCACCAGATTGCTCTTATCTTGTTTAAATGGAGCTCCTCACCACAAAGTAATTCTACCTCATCTGTTTGCTTTAGTCAGCTGAAACAAAAAAGAAACATCTTTCAAAATGAGCTTTTATAAAAAAAAATTAAACTTGCCATGACTTCGGCTCTCCAAAGTGGAGATAATTAATACTGTAAAGATCCATATCTTCAGTGTGCCATGCGAATGTTGTTTTCCACATGCCAAAATAGAGATAGGGGGTATTTACACCCTCAATAGAAATTCCACAGTCTTCACCCACAACGTCCAATATTGTATTGAGATGGGCAATATTCCATTCATCAATATCCTGAAACAAAGACATAAAATACATTAATAAATACTAAAAATAATATGACTACCAAATGAAAACACAATCTGCTGAAATGATTCCAAAAGGTATTTTAATTGAAGAGAGGAATGAAAAATAACACAATCAATTATCAAGAAATTTCAACGGTACAATACATACACTTAACATTACTAATTAAGTGGTATAAACCTGATCTAATGCTGCAATATATTAATATGAAAGTACAATATTATAAGCACTTAGGGGGCCTGCTGAAGTCAACTGAAAGACTCCTATTGAATACAATGGGCTTTGGATCAGGCCCTAAGATTGCAAGATCTTCAGAGCAGAGAAAACATTGTCCTAGAGGTTTGTACAGCATCTAATTCATTGGGACCCCGATCCTGACAGGGACTATAAGTGCAGCTACATTAAAAATAATAGCCAAAGACAATAAAACTCTTTTGTAGGTATATACCTACAAGCTAGGACCCTGTTCAAAAAGATATAGATGCACATTTTATTCGGTTCCAAAGTAAAATCATGCAATATGAAAGTGTTTAACAAAGAGTATCTTAAAACATACATTATTTTATTTACCTCTGAAAGTTTAACATTGCTCTGTAAAGGATGAAAAAAATAAAATCACTAAGTCACTTCAGAAACATTTTTAATTATAATAAAATATTGGACAATAAAATACTTAAGGGGAAATCTTCTGAAGAACTGCATGGAATTTCAATCATTTTACCATCATTATAACCTATAGGAATTCTGTATTTAAAGTCCTACGTGGTGTTTTTGCTGTATTTTATATTTATCCATTAAGAGCAATTCTAATCTCAGATGCTAAGGTATGCATCACTGTGTGTGATATAAAATAACTAACTGAGATCAGAGCTGTTCCCTAAAAGTTAAGAGAAGGAAATCAAATTTTATTATAACAGCAATCAGGAGTACCAGTAAGGTAGAAATTACTAGATATATAGAGATACAGAACACCAGGACATTCAAGCAAAATAATTTAGGCCCCAACTCAAGAACGCATCCCTATTTACAACAGCACTTAAACATGCATTTAAGGCTCCCTGACAATAACAGGACTTAAACACATGCTCACAGTTAAGCAAGACCAGATTTTTGGTCTGAAGATCTGCACAATTCTGGGAAATCTCACTCAACTTTGGGGAAAGGAGTGCTGAAATGCCAGCATCCCTTCTGTGCAGAACTGAGGTTGTGATACATTGTCTGTGATGTCTGGTGGTCATGCAGTCAGCAGGCAGCATCTCTGAGTAGAGGAGGAGAGGGTATGAATCATTAAGCGTCTTCATTTTCATTCCCTTGCTTTGGAGGTTGTGTGTGACATGTGCAGCAACCTTAACTGATACACAAAGTAGTGATTCTGTGTATAAACTTCTGAGCTTCTTAGTTTTAGGAAGGATCTCTGACCACAATGGCTACTTTAATGAAGAACAACATGGGCCGCTAAGCTGGAGGTGCACATTCACAAAGATCCTGGTTTTTATTAAATGAGTTTATGCCAGCCAGAAAATAAAAAAAATTAAAAAATAAATTACAGGGCCAGCCAGCAAATAAAACTCTCAGTTCAGGTTTTCAAGATTTTCTTCAAAACCACAAAGGCTACAAATAAAATTATTTTAAACAAAAGCCCAGATTCTGGTGTATAAATGTGACATAAAAATATATGTGATGAAGAAACAGTCAGTTATAAGGAGTATTGTCAATATTGCAAAAATTAACCTAGCTGTATACTTAAGAAATAGCTTTTCCCTTAGATGCTACTAAAAAAGTGCCCCTTTCAAATTAGTAATTGTATGCAGAATATAAACATTATGAGACTCAAAATAAACTTAAAAGACCAAATGTAATTAATTTTTACTCAAATTAATTAACAGATTTACTTGAAAATCCCTAGAAAATTCAATCTTTGCTCACAGATTATGTGTTGTAAATTTAGGGAAGATGCACTGTGTTCTAAGGAACAAAGGCACTGAATATCTGCTTTAAGTGGAAAACTGAAAACAATCTTAATCATGGAGATTCCATTGTGCTTCCATAACGTTGCTTTCTTACAAATAACCAACAAAGCGTTAAGGTTTACTCTTTTTATAGCCCTATCTTAATTCCTCATACCATTCTGAGTCACCAATTTATCTGATACTAATTTACTGTATCTATGGCTTTCTAGCACTTTCCTCACCACTACCAATCAACACACTGCCAGTTTTCTTCCAAAAACAAGGCCAAATTTCCATATGAACATAGAAAACCAAATGAGTGCAGAATACACAAAATACACAACTCCTTCAGCCTATACACTATCTATTTGCACTTACTCAAGTTAACTTCATGCATAGCATGGAAGTTCTCAGCCAGGGAGGACATGTTGATAGAGTTTGGACAAAAACATTTTAGCTGGTTATTAGCAAATGATGATCTAAAAATATTTTTGCCAGTTTTAAATTCTTTTTTAATCCTCTTTGACTATATAAGAAAATCAGTTTTATTTCTGCAACTCTAATGTTGCAAGATGTTACTTTATAAAATGGAAAATACTGTTTTGGTATTCCAAACATTTCAAAGCAAAACATTCGCTCAGTATAATATGGAGTCAAGTCTCATTGACAACAATGTAACTGTGTTTAATTCTCACAATTGCAACATTGACAGCAAAGAAAACCAGAGCTCTAAAAGTGTCGCTCAGCTCCAACATCTCAAAGCTTAATAAGAATACCTCTCAAAATTCAACTGGCTATTTTATATTTAATATCCAGCATTAAATTAATAGTACCCAGGCTCATTCATATGTAATGTTTAGTAGACAGCCACTGGATTGTAGAAAGGCAGTTAGAATCCATTTAGTTGTCATCCTTAGCATGTGGAGAGAATACAATCAATAATTATTCTGGGCATTTGGGGAAAACTGAGAGTTAATATTTTTATTTAACATCTTTCTGGAGCTAACCTAGATTATAAAACTGTTCTTTAATTGCAATAAAAATTTATATGAAAATATTTCTAATTTCTACATATATTTTAGGAGCGTATTTGTCAAATGTAATGGGTGTTTTTTTCAGAAAACACATCAGGCAGTCTGACCTAAGGGACAAAGATGTGCAGTAACAGATTATTTTTTATTTAAAAGATGAAATACAGAATAAGATAACCAGGGAGAAAAGGTAACAAAGAAGCAATTTTTTTTTTTTTTTTTTTTTTTACAAGTTTCATACCTATAGTGACTAATTATCTATGGCCCTTGTTGCAGCACATTAGACTTACCTTTTATTTCCTCTGAGAAGTGCTGCCTGAACTACAGGTAACAGTTCAAATGAAAGATCATTAGCTCCCTTTTTCCTAACGTGTTGGGTGACCGGGTTAGGCTACTCTAGAATCGCTACGGTGGCTCAGCTGTACCAATGTAGGTGCACTGCTGTAGCACTGCTCGTGCAGACGCTCTATGCTGACAGGAGAGCGCTCTCCCGTCAGCACAATTACTCCACCTCCCTGAGTGGCGTTCACTATCTCAGTGAACTTCTCCCACCAATACAGCACTGTCCACATCAGTGCTTAGGTCGGTGTAACTTACGTTGCCCAGGGAGGTGGCTTTTCCACACCCCTGAGCAACTTACGTTATATCAAAGTAAGCGCTAGTGTGTAGAAACGCTGTTTGTTACTGTTAACTACTGTCCCGTGTTCATATGGCTCTGTTAATAGCATTTGAATCAGCTTTCAACTCAGTGTGGAGATGGAAGGGGAAAGCTAGATGCCAACTCTAGCAAAGGTTTGAAAACTCACAGAGTCCTGGAAAAACTGACTCTTCTTTCTCAAGGAGCAAAGAATATTGTAGCTTTCAGTAGCTCAAGTGAAAGGTCTAGCTCCAGATTTAAAGTAGGCTCAGGAGCTCTTCTGTAACTTTTCATGATAAGAGTAAAAATGGGTCCCATGTAAAACTAACTTCCATTCATTTTGGTTTTTTTAAAGGGTAATCATCATTAGCGGTATGATACCATTCTTTGCTTCTCCTCTCTACAGATCAACTAACAGTTTCCTGTAGTCTTTTTTTAACATTGAGGCCAGATTCCAGAGGAAATTTAAGACCAACACAACCTTTGTAGACCTGTCATCAGCCTATGATAGAGTCTGGATTTAAGGCTTGATGCTGAAGCTCGCAAAGATCATCCCCTGCCGCAAAACACTACGCCTGCTATGGACGATGCTGAGCATCGTCCACTTGGGCAACGAAGTCAGTTCGCCTTGGTTCCTCAACTATGAACTGCCGCAAGGCTCAGTACTCGAGCCAATGCTTTAATGTTTGCACAAGCATCGTGCCTCCAACAAAGTCATGCAAATTTGCACAGGCGGATGACCTTGCCTGGCAAAATAAGCATCCACCTTCAGTGACATTGAGTCCACCTTGAACAGGGACCTAAACACCAGGGAGGAATAGTTCCAGAAATGGAGGCTCAAGCAAAATCCTCACAAAACAACAGTCACTGCATTCCATCTTGATAACAGGAATGCTAAGCACGTCCTAAAAGTGACCTTCTGTGGCCACTGTGCAACATGATCCCACTCTGACCTATCTTGGAATGAAGCTGGATTGCAGGCTAACCTTCCACAACCATCTGAAGAAGGTAGCTGCCAAGATGAAGACAAGGGTCAGCCTGGTCCAAAAACCGGCAAACACAAGCTGGGAAGCACCTGCAAAGTTACAGACATCAGCGATGGCCCTCGTGTACTCCATAGCCAAGAACAGTGTAACAGTATGGACCAGAAGTAGCCACATTCGACTTGTTGATGTCCAACTGAACACTACAATGCGGTGCATCACTGGAACCCTCAAGTTGACCCCAACACCCTGGCTGCCCATGCTGTCACACATTGCTCCCCCATCCATTTGCCATGATGCCACAACCCTTCGGGGATTTCAGAGGATTGTGGAGAATGAACGTCTTTCCATCCACCAGGATCTTAACAACATCCCTCACCACCACTTGAAGTCAAGTGAGCTCTTTTGGACCCATGCATTTAACCTTCAACAATGCAACTTCAACCCTGATGAAACTTGGAAAGTTGAATGGAGTCCACAAGAAATCACAAATAAACACCTCGTGAAAGACTTGACGCAGAGGGTTCATGACTTCGATCTTCCACAAAGTTCATGGGTAACCCTAAACTGTATCCACACAAACCATGGAAGATGTGGATACGTGCTGCACAAATGGAAAATTAAAGACTCTCCAGTGTGCGACGGTGATCACCCAGAGCAGACCATGGAACATATAACAACTTAACGCCTGATTCACAAATATGAATGAGATATCACAGCAATACACTCTGCTGCTCCAGATGCAATTATCTGGCTTAACCATCTAAATATAAAATTGTAGATGTTGCTCTACATTTACATCAGCCATACAAAGACGACGACTCTTTTTAAAGAGCAATTTCTCTTTGCATGTATTATTATGGTCTGTGCTGTTTTGGTGCTGCATTTTTACTTCTAGTATGTTGATTAATTCCATTATTAATCTGGATGATAATTTATTATTAATCATTATAGGAGCCCCAGAAATGGACAAGGGCCCATTATGATAGGCACTGTACAAACAGAACAACAAGACAGTCTCTGCCCCCAAAAAGCTTACAATCTGAGAAATTTGTTGTACCTCCACCATTTTTTTTTTTAAAGTATGACTTTGGTTGAAACAGATCAAATAAAAATGAAGGGAGGGACTAAAAGGTTGCGCACTCAAAAACATACAAGTAGAGCGGTAAAGGAAAGATACTCAGAATGACCCATGCTCAGCCACTTACAGTATACATACAGTTGTACTGGGGTATTTTATTATTTCTTCACATTTACAAAATAGAGTTATGGATATATTCTGTGACATGTGCACCAATTCCATAGGTTAAAAACACACATAATACAGAAATATAACAAACCCCTTCCATCAGCCTCCGCCCTCCTCAATAGCTTGAGAAAAAGAGAGCAAAAAGGCCAGCTTTGCAGCAAGCCTGAAATGATGAGAAATCAGTATTAGCCTCTGCTTTGGAACTAACTCCCATCCATTGTTCCCTCTAAGCTGTGCGCGTGTGCACGCACACACAGACCCTAAACCCTGCACTCACGGCAAAACACCATGCGCACAAAAATTTGCACAGAAGACATTTTTTCCCCACACACGGCCTGTCAAAAATTAGAGGGAACATTGCTCCCATCCTTCATCTGCCACATCCTTCCAAGTATTTCTCATCCTTCCAGGTATGCCCAACGTTCTGCTCAAATGTCTCTGCTGATTTCAAATGTTATATGATATATCACAGGAAGAAAGGTGTTCTCTCATGTAACCAGGTCCCAAACCATATAGGACTTTCTAGATTGAAAGCAAACTTCTGAATCCCACCTGGAAGCTTTTTAGGAGTCAATGCAGATCACAGATCACTGGTTTAGTCTGCTCCCATTGTACAACTCTGTCGATATGCAGGCTGCAACATTCTGCATGAGCTTCAGCCTCTGAATAGTCTGAAGGTGTAGCCCTATGTAGAGTTTATTACAGGACTCTAATCTTGAAATGACAAAGACACGAATAACTGGCAAGGTCTCTGTGTTGGTGAGAAAATGTTGCTTCTGTATTACCAAACAGAGATGGAAACAGCACTCTTGTCTAAAACCACTACTCAGGCTTTTAAGAGCAGCCCAGGATCTAACAAGACCCTCAAGTTTCACACTTGCTTAACAAATGGCAATTACACTCCCTTAAAAGAGTGGTGCTGATATAAGTTCTGTCAGTTCTTCCAGCTCAATGGTGGGCAACCTGCGGCCCATCAGGGTAATCTGCTGGCAGGCCGTGAGATAGCGTTTACATTGACCATCCGTAGGCACGGCTGCCTGCAGCTCCCAGTGGCTGCGGTTTGCCGTGGCGGTTGACCACCACTGTTCCAGCTGCTTCTCCTAACCCTCCAACAATATCTTAGTGTGGAATGAATTGTTGCCAGCTAGCTGCATGCAGTGTAGTTGTAGCCACTTCAGTCCCAGGATGATATTATACTTATGTAAACAATCTGTTCAACCTTGCATTTAGCTGTGACACTCGGGGTTCCTTTTTCAGACCAGAAGAAGAGCGGTGTGTGGCATGAAAGTCTGTCTCTCACAGCCAGCTAGCTCTCATTCAAGCCCCAAGTTCATCTACTCCCTCTGTCATTCATTCTACTTCTCTGGCCATGTCAGGTGTACTGGAGACAGAGTTGAGCATCATCAGCTTACTGAATGTATTACAGTTCATGTCTCCCCACTAAACCTGCCAGTCTCCTCAGGTACACATTGAACAAGAGATCTGACAACATAGCCTTTGTGGCACTCATTCAGCAAGAGAGAGCCCTCAAAGTAGAGAAACAATTACCCATAAATACACTTTGTGTTCTCTCAAAAAGATAGGAACGGAACCATTGAAGAGCTGGAGCATCCATCCCTGATTGTGTCTGCAAATAAAACAACAAAATCTCATGGTTAAGTGCAGTTAAAGGTTGTTGACTAATCTAGAACAATCAGTATAGACCACTACTACGAGATCAACCAACTGCAATTAGTACAATTTCTACTCCAGATCCAGGCCTATAACCAGATTGACTGGGAGTCAAGGAAGTCTGTAGAATCAAACTGCTACAGTTGCCCTGCCATAACCTTTTCAGTGACCTTCCCCAAAAACTAGAGATGGGACACAGGTTGATAGCCACACTGTTGGCATCAAGAGTAGATTTCTTGAGCCTGGGCCACACACTAGCTTCTTTATCACAGAATCATAGAATATCAGGGTTGGAAGGGACCTCAGGAGGTCATCTAGTCCAACCCCCTGCTCAAAGCAGGACCAATCCCCAACTAAATCATCCCAGCCAGGGCTTTATCAAGCCTGACCTTAAAAACCTCAAAGGAAGGAGATTTCACCACCTCCCTAGGTAATGCATTCCAGTGCTTCACCACCCTCCTAGTGAAAAAGTTTTTCCTAATATCCAACCTAAACCTCCTCCACCACAACTTGAGACCATTACTCCCTGTTCTGTCTTTAAGAGACACTGAAACCGTTCCCTCTACCCATGCAGGGAAATGCTAAGGAATGCAACTAAAAATTAACCAAATACATCCCTGCTAGCTTTCTACAGTCAGAAAGGACAAAGGTCTAAGTTGCAGGTTGTGGCATGCATCTCCACCATCATAGTATGCAACAGTGGCTGAAAATAAAACAGAGATCACACAGCATTTGGCCCCTCAATACAGCAGAGTGCTCAGCCCCAATATGAGCAAATTTTGCATGGAAAGCAACATGAAAATTCTTCACAATAAGAATAACTCAATTCACTAACTAAACGGAGACAGAAAGGATTCACCAAACTGTCAGCTGTTAAGAACAGTTGAACCATGCAAGTCTTTGCAAACACTATCATGCAAACAAAGAAACCCTTTCTTTACACCCTGCAAACCCAGGGTATACGACAACACAATTTCCTCTTCTTAAATTGTAAGATCTTTTAGACAGGGACTGTCTTTTTTGTTCTCTGTATGTACAGTGCCTAACACATTTGAGTTCTGATCCATGACTGCGGCTCCTAGGTGCTACAATAATACAAGTAAATAAATAATAATAATCTACACTCTTTGATGTACATTTTTCTGTCTCTCAATTTCCTACAAAATGCTATTGAACAAATTGTCTTCCTCACCCATTGTTTGACCATGTCAGTTCCCCCTTCGAATCTATCCACTGGCTCTACCTTGCTCTCTGTATCATATTCAAACTTCATATTTTCAAGGCCTTGCACAATTCTGTTCCAACCTACATCTCAGATTTCATTTCTTTTAGAGATGTCCTACACCTACTTTTCTCTCCCAACAGTGCCAGACTCAACTCTCCTGATAAGAGGAAGCAGGGTGATGTAATGAATAGGGAGGGTCTTGGACTTTACATGGTATCCCAAGATTTAATTTTATTGGATTGGGCCAAAAAAGAGAGCCAACTTTCAGTTTCATTTATGAACCCACTAACATCATGTTTACAGAGCTACTGTAATACCCTTAGCATCCCCTAAACCATTAATAAAAGTTTATGTCCCAGTCTCCTTCAAATCATAACAAAAGGCCCCTTAAAATGTAGCCTTTGAAACAAATATTTTAACTGTTTACAGGCTGTCACAATTTAGGGATTGTATATTAAGGCTTAGATTACTTTAACAAATAAATACGCACACCAGCTGGAAGTATGTTCTACCATGAGCCAATCAGTGATGCGCTGCCCCAGTCTTTCATCTACCTTTCTGTTCTTGTTTTAGGCATTTCTTTCTGTCCCACCCTCTAATAATTGGTAAAGCACTTGTGACAGTCGTGACAGCCAATCACAGAGTATACATATTTAGCTAATTTAATCCCAGGAGAGGCATGATTGGTGATGTTGATTCCCTCTCTCCCATGCCTCTTTTTCCCCCAATAGGTGTTTCCACAGTAGAAAATGTCTTATTCAATTTTCAGTAACACTGCAACTAGCCACATTGGTGCTATTTATTAATTATTAACAGTGTAAACTCTTGTGTAGACCAGACAAGCATTTTTATCAAGGTCAGATGACATGGTGGCCACAGAAAAACAGAACCTTGAACTCTTGTCTATGAAATGTAAAAAAGTTTCCCAATTCACCTATAAAAGTACAGACAGTGGTGACCTTAACATAAATACAGTCCTTGTAATCTATCCTTTAGTGGAATGCCTCCCTAAATTATTTCTTGAGTCAACTGGGTTGTCCTTATCTTACAAAGTCCTGTAATTAAATATAAAAACAATAAAAGATGTGTACAGTATGGCATAATACTTCGACCTAACACTAAGCCGTCTACGTTGAATTTCTTTTCTATAAACCCACAGTGTGTTTTCATGACAGTTACTACTTTAGGATATTTCCTAATTTATAAATAATTTAATCTGTGAACAAAACAGAGACAGTTAACCATGAAATACAATGCTATAAATACATTCAAGGGGTTCTGGCAATATAATAAATCACGAGATCAAAGTTTGCTTCCTTTAGGTTGGTTGCCAGAACTCAAAAAATGTGTTTATCGCTTTGTTCCTTTTCCTATATTTTATTCCATGTAACACAGATTTTACAGTTGTGTCCCTTCTTCTAAACCCTCATTATCCTTTGAGTTAAAAAGGAAAAAAAACCACCACTTGTTAATACACTGCAATGTCATTTCAATTGTTCTCTCCCATAACACCAGCAAGGTCTTGGATTTCAGAAATACAACAAATTGCCATTTTTAATTAATTTTTAAAAGTTTAAAAATTGGGGGTGTACATGGCTTCAGAGATAGATTTGCTAATAGAAAATGAAAGTCATTGTGCAAAACAGACAAATCCTATTCAAAACCAGACAGCAAGATGGCAACTGTTTTTATTTTTTTGTTTTATAAACAAAAGAGCAAGGAGCTGCATTGCTGCAGCTTTTGCCACTAATTTTGAAGATCGAAGTGCATGCTTACAGGGCATGGAAACATCAGAAAAGCAGAGATGCAACACTAAAACCATGAATTAATATGTGCCTTCGGCTGGCTTTTTTTTTTTTTTTAAATGGAAATGCTTTGAGATATTTGCCTTATTGTTTTACGGTAAATTCAATGCTTGCAGCATGTTGTCTGCAATAGTTTCCCTAACTTTACAAAAGACAAACATTTGTTTCCATTATCACAAATAGTTTGTTATGAGAAATTAATTGTACCTTCCCCTTTCTTTCACTGTTTGCCCACAACTGTAGGTAGGGGTACTACATCCATTCTTTCTGCATAAATAAAAATCTCTGAAATGGACAAACACGCAAAAGCAATCTCTAGATTCTAAATCTAGTCAAGAGGTTTCTCCTCTAGGTCGGCCTTCAGCACATTAGTTGCCCAAGAGCACCATCTGGCGGACAAAGAGTAATTTGGGAAATAAAAGTTCTAAGAAAATAATTTCCATTTTTATCAATGTTTCCCCAGCTTTTCTTGTTGGAACCTCCTCCCAGCAATGACGTGGTGCCAGGCATCACCTCTCACTTTCCTCCAGATCCCCTTACGCCTTGTCCAGGCATGGATGACCCATTACACCATGTGTCGGCCCCTCCTCTCTCTCTTGTTTTTCCCCCCCCCCGTCTATTCCTTCAACCACTACTCCTCCCCCTGCTTTTTTTTTTTTTTTTTTTAAATGGAATTGTTTTTATTCCACAGGCTGCTATTTTACTTCTTTTCCTCCCTGGCCATTTGTCCCCACTTCTAATCATCTCCCAGTTTACTATCTTCCCACTACCAGTCTCCACCAATTCTATTTCTGTGTTTTCATAATTCTCATCTCCTCCTTGGTCTTCTGGCCTCTCCCCTTGTATTCACTTGTTGCAGTGTCATGAAAACACAACTCATTGGGACAGGAAATCTTTGTCCACGTGTCTCGACCAAAGCTGAGAGGTGGTACTTGTTCCAGAAACTCTTTTACCTTCTGCACCTCTCCCTTAGACATGATGGGGTTCATTTCACTCTGGAGATGCTTGTGTGATGTTACCCATGTGACAGTTATTTTAATGATATCCAGATTTATTAAAACCACAGAGAAAATGGAATTAAAAACAAAAAAAAATGGTTCATGTAATAGATTCACACTTCTCAAAGAAAAACTAGAGAAATCGTTCCCAGTTTAGTTAGAGATGAAAATAAGAAAAGTGAAAGCTTCTAACTTTTGAAAGCAATCCTTTCTCTCTGCCCCATTTTGGTCAGATTGTCTGCATCTCTTGCTGTCCAGAGAACAACAAACTCTTTATGTGTCTAGACAGCTCTCTTATCAAATCCTCCCCGATCCAGTGCTGCTATGCTAACTTTCAAAACCAGTTTTCTCCAGTTACATGCATACATAATAGGGTTTACATGCACTGCTTTCTCCATGAGATGGACCACTGGGGATACAAATATCTTTCAGTGATGATGAACAGCTTTCAAAGACTCAACTACCTAGTTCAGATACCGACTTTCAGACCACCTTGGCTGGTTGTATTCTAATTTTGGTCAGGGCTCTCATTAAACTCCCTTAAGCAATTTGTTTTTTGACAAACCCTCTGTCACATGGCTTGTCTACACTTCCCGGAGGACCAATATTGTGGCGATCGATGCATCGGCGGTCGATTTAGTAGGTCTAGTGAAGACCTGCTAAATTAGGGATTCTCAAACTGGGGGTTGGGACCTCTCAGGGGGTCATAAGGTTATTACTTGGGGGGTTGCAAGCTGTCAGCCTCCACCCTAAACCCCACTTTTCCTCCAGCATTTATAATGGTGTTAATATGTTTTTAATTTATATGGGGGGGAGGTCGCACTCAGAGGCTTGCTATGTGAAAGCGGTCACCAGTACAAAAGTTTGAGAACCACTGCGCTAAATCGACCACCAATCACTCTCCCGTCAACTCCTGTACTCCACCTGATCGAAAAGAGTAAGGGGAGTCAATGGGAGAGCATCTCCTGTTGACACCGCATAGTGTGGACCCCGCAGTAAGTAGATTTAAACTAGGTCGATTTGAGTTACACTATTCACGTAACTCAAATTGCGTACCTGAGATTAACTTTTCCCTTTAGTGTAGACCAGGCCCAAGTTACACACTACTTCTCCTAGTGATTACAAAAACAGCAGAGAGCATGGCAAGAAGTACTAAGCAGAACCACCAAAAAGGAGAGAGAACACAGAACAGTTTCCCGGAAGCTCCCCACATGGCATACAAGAAAGACCAGGGTTCCACCCCTCTCTCAGAGCAGACCTTTATGAAGGAAGGATTCATCCAGTAAATTGGAGAAGTGCATGTATTCTTACAAAAGATAAGTTTGCTTCTCCTTTCTTGACGGTCTCATTGCTTAACTACTCCCTTAGGATATTATGCAGTTTCTTGGATGGTTCTCTAAGTAGCAAAATTGATTCTGATAGATATTTCACATTTCTCTGACTGTACAATGAGAGCTGTACTAACAGTCACTTGTTATCCATAGTCACCTGTGTCAACAACCAGCAAAATCCTACTTCCTCTAGAAATTTCCTTTCTCCACTATTTCAACCAGAAATAGGTAGTAACTCTAAGGGAACTTCTATGCAGCCAGAGACCTGTCCAGCTGTGTAAACAGTATTGCAACTAATCTAGTAAGGTGAAGCAGTTGGAACAATGAAGCTATTTCAAGACTGGGTTGTTTTTTTAATCCAAAGCTGAAGAATGTTAGTTAAAACTGTGTTTACTTTCCTCACAAGAGAAGCACAGAGGTAGGATAACACCTGAGGGGGTAAAAAGAAGGAACCTCAGGAACTGGAGAAGTCCAGAGGGTAGAATGATTCCTGAGGCCAGTAAGGGGATTGGTACGTAGCCATCTTGGAAGAGAATGATCCGACTCGTGCAGGTTCCTCAGACCTAGGGTCAATCGTAAACTTTCTAGGAAACTCACAAGTCCAAAAGGACTTTGGGGTGAACCTCTGATCCCATTCCAGATGAAATCAAAGTTGACCTTGACAGTCCTCAGATCCAAGCCCCTTCCTCAGACTAAGATTGCTTCTGAGTGACAAGGTGAGCGAATCCAAGCAGCTCAGAGCCAAGAAGAGAAAGACAGAAGAGGAATTAACAAGTCTAGAAGAATGAACTGTGAACTCATAATCATCCCAGGCCCACCAGGGATAAAGCACCACACTCATCTCAGAACTCAAAGTCAAGGGGTAACAAACCAGCAACAGAATCACTACAGGAAATAATTTTCATTCGCACTGATGTGGAGAAGGACTAGTTCAGGTGAGTTCTGATACCTCCTCACAGAGAAGGAGTTTCAGGTAGCACTCATATCTGAAGACGGCAGACGCATGCACATGCAGAACACCTTTTCAGGGAATGTCCATCTTCACAACATATCAGACATTCAAATACCACAGCGATGGGGGGCATACATCATCAGAGTGCCGGCCTGCCCTAGACACCTCCCCACCGCATGATGTGCGCCACTTACAACCTGATTCTTCTTCTCCCAATCTGGCAGGCTATCAATTACGGTAGACTTCGATTTGAATGCCCGCAGTCCCACTCACTGGAAATCAACAGGGCAGAACCAACAACAAAAAGCGCTGAGGGGGCTGGAAATGTGTAACGGAGCTGAAAACTGCACAAATAAACAAAAATAGGACTATACTTTTTAAAGATTGTAACTAGACAAACTAGTTTATCCAAAAAAAAAAAAAGAAAGCAAGCAAGCTGCTGCAGCAAGGCCTTGCAGACACCAGACATGCTTAGCGAAGGGTTGTTGAGCCCATGAGACCATATACCCCTCTATCAGTGTTCAGATTCATAAGGGGGCACACTTCTTCCCAAGAGTGTCTAAAGCACATCATACTAAGGGCATGCGCAACTCAACAGTGGGGCTCTTGAGAGACAATTTTCAAGAGATACCTGGTTCTCAGCTGCAATACAAGAGTGCAACATTAACTAACCTTTTGGCCAGGGTTGGGGAGGGGGGAATGACATGTATAAAACTACACATACTTCATCATAAATGCTCCCATTGATATCTGCTCCATAGATCGGTGCCACAAAGGTTAAATTCTTCCAGTATTTACGCTCCAGATCTTCATAATCTATATACCTTGGAGTGCAGTATCTGCAGAGGGAGAATGAAATTAAAGGCAACATTTCAGAGGATCTTAATTGACAAGTTGTCCTTTCACTTTCATGGTTTTGATGTCTCCCAACATCCACGTTCATGATGCGCTTTATATTTGATTTTGCAGACCAAGTACTTTTAGACAAATATATCAGTTTCACACTCTTTAGTCCTTTCTCATATTCAACAGTCCTAAACCTATAGGTTTCATAGTAGCAATGCTTTCAAAGTAACACTGGGTAATTTCTTTCACAGTATTTATGTCGCTATTAGTCCTGTGCCACCCAGATCATTTGTTCCTGTCTCAACAGATGGAAGGACCTTCTACTGCCTGTTCTGAGTTTTAGGCCGTTAAGTGTGATTGTTGTCACCCAAGGCACTTGAAAGAGCCAATACACTTCTAGTTGGTAGTCCTCACAGTCTCTCTTCACCACCCCATCCTCCATTTTAGCCTACCACATTTCCTGGGCTGGTGAAGAGGCACTACTGTTAATAGACAATATGGTCACCAGTTCCTACCCTTGTACTGCAGGAGCATAGACACCAAGGAGTATGCACACACCTGCTGGACCTAGCAGAAGTGGGTCCTGCAGATTATCCCCAACAGGTCCAAAAGGCAAGTGTTCTGCCATTTAGTATCCCTGGCCAGAAGCAAGGGGAGGAATCCCAATGCTCCTGTGGACCTTGCTTTCCTTTCTCCCTCTCCCAGATAAAGCTTTTTTGGGAGAAGTGGACCAGTTCTTCCAGTTGTCAGAAATCTTTGGAGGATCTTGTCTTCATCCCTTTGGTTGTCCCAGATGCATGGGGCATTTTAACATCCTTTTCTGTGGCCTGGGAAGATTCTTCTAACTTCCCATAGAGGGAGCATGCCTCTATTGCTATTGCCTGCAGACTACTCTGCCAAACCTTTTCCTCAGGGTGTCTGGCCACAGTACTCCCTTATTTAGAAAGTCTTTAGGAAGGGAAAATTGCTTCCATAAATGCAACAACTTGGGAGAGGGGAGAGAGTTTCAGATCAACTCTGCAAGCTCTTTCTGTTCAGACTGCTTGGAAGAAAACTTGGAAGTACAGGAAGCAGGAGGTCATGCAGCTGACACAGCCTCTATTAAGAAGGATGGAGGAAGAGCCTCATGGTGAGCTGACTGTCTCTCAGCAAACAGGAGTTGGACCCCAGCAATCTATGAGTAACCAGAACTACAGACCAGGGCTTCTCTTAAATGCTGTTTATCACTCAGACTAGAGCCCTTCAGCCATGTTAAGATGACACCAATGTTCAGGGTATGCTCATCCGGGTATCCCAAATGAAGGGGAAAGCAATTTAGAGTCACAGAGATATGCCCATAGAAAGGAAGGCTGGCCTCCACAGAAACCTGACTTCTTTGAAGAGAGGGAAAATCTTCTTTAAAGAAAGCTTAGGAGCTTCTGCTATTACATTGTTTAAGAAGAATGGAAGAACCTAGGAGGCTTTAAGTACTCCTAACTCATATAACCTTATTAAATATAACATAGCAATATGATTTTATAGGTAGCGGGACAAAACAATTGTAACTACAAACATTTCTGAAACATTTTCTATTACGGTGTGTGCAGAATTATGGTTCTGTTGGCACTCGTGGGATATCCTATGTAAGTGCATGGTTACTCATTATTTCATAGGGTGACCAGACAGCAAGTGTGAAAAATCAGGACAGGGGGTGGGGGATAACAGGCGCCTATATAAGACAAAGCCCCAAATATCGGGACTGTCCCTAAAAATCAGGACATCTGGTCACCCTATTATTTCACCACTTGTGAGTAAAAGAAAGAATCCAAACTATGTCTATAAGACCTTTATCCGACTACATGGCATTTTATATTCTATAATTTTTATATGTATATGTTATATTTTATATCCCCCTATGCAGATGTGAGGACATAAAACAAATTATCATAGCAATCTAAACAGATGTCATTATCACCAGGATTTAAAGTATGCTGGATCATAAGGGGTCACAGACACAGGAAATTAAATTTCTAAAAAGTGAACCCAGTTGCAGAGGTGCACTCTTAGTATCGCCTTGGAGGAAAAGCCTTCTAGTTGGCTACTTTACCCACTTGTCTGCCTCCTGGGGAGGAGCAGCCAATCAGGGATGCTGCAAGAGGCAGACAGTTATTTCCCTTCCCCTCAGGAGCCCGCACCATTCATGGCGGTGGGGGAGGAGTGATTTCCCCACCCTTATAAAAGAGCAATAAGACAGCTCCTCTGCTCCTTCCCCCTCTGCTCTCCCTCCGTGCAGCAGCAGCATCTGGTCTGGGAAGGCAGGGAAGGGTCTACGTTGCAGTCTCCCTTCCCTTAGGCCTGTGGGGGGGGCTGAAGAATTCCAAGTGCTGCAAGAGAAGCAAAGGTGAGGCGGGGGGCAGAACTGATGTGGGCACTAAAGGGGACAGTAGAAATATGGGGGTAAAATTGACTTGGGGCATGGTGGGGGCAGAATTGCTGGCAGAAATGGGACAGAACAGATGTGAGGAGTGGGAGAAAAACTGATCTGAGGACAGGGGGATGGACAGATGTTGAGGTGATGACAGACTCTCCATTTTTTTCAGACCACTCTAAGCACTGAGTAGTGCCTTCTACCAACTCCTAGAAGAGGGACAAGGATGGCCTTCAGTAAGTAAGCGAAAACATAAAAATCACCTGGTGCCTAAAAAGGTAAAAAAAATCACAGTGAGGGGAAAAAAGTTTACACATTCTCCTTTCCAAACAGAATACTGAATATACATACTTGTCACTGTTGGCCAGTTGCCTGAACTCTTTCACAGTCATTGGCTTTTTCTGAATGTTGTATTGAGTGAAAAGCCCTGACTGACCAGTGACCATCTGCTGAATTGGAGCTGGAATCACTAAATCATCAATGTCGTCGTAATGTTTTCTCGGCTTCCACTCCTTGGGTGGGATCACCTGAAAAGTCAGAGCAGCAATACACAAATCAGCATAGCTACTGCTGATGTCAAAAATACTTTTGAAGTGGATGAAGAAACAAGTAAATCTAATACAGAAAACTTAGCAGATGTGACCGAAAGATTTAAAGATTTAATTAAGTTAAAAAAATCTTGTTGTCCATGAACATTGTGTACCATCTAATTTAAACATAACCTCTTCAATGTTTTTTAAAACTAAATAGAAGTATAGAGTTATTTGCTGAATGCCTCTCTCTATCTTCCTATCTGGGTTATTCAGTAAATCTTACAAAGTCTGATCTATACACAATTTTTATTCCAATTTAAACTATTTCATTTAGGGGCATGATTTTTTTTTAAACCAAATTTGTTAAATTGGTACAACCCCTCATGTAGATGCAGATATATTGGGTTGTCTTAAACAGAGTTTAGTCCCATAAATTTATGTAATAAAACTAAGTACAAAAACTGTGTGTATACAAGCTCCAATTGATTGTAAAGTTTTGGGCTTTTTTCGTTTCAGGTTTCCCTGATTCACACCATCTGATTCCAAGTTCTGCTATGACTCAAGCATGCACCATGCTATTCAAGCCATCAGGAATTTTACAGAAACTGGAGTTCACCCAAATGGTCTCATTCAAGTGTCTTGTTTTAGGGTATTAGATAGTTTTGAAAAGATGTTTTATATATTATTACATCCCAAATGGAAATATCTCTACATTCCAAATATTGTCTATTTATCTTTTAATTCACTACTTTGCCAACAAGACATTTTTTAAAACACTGCAATACCTATTGTTTATGTAGAATTCTTTATATATAAACTTCATACATTTGTATTATTGTTATTATTTAAAGACTGAAGACATTTCCTCCTCTTTCCCCTCACTTTTAGTTTTGTCTTTTTATATGCTACAAACATTGGAAGTATTTGCTTAGTTTTTGTAAGCAGCACACAGCAAGCATGGCATTGTTCGTTATTTCTATATATGTGCATTAGCATCAGCTAACAAAAATCTTGGATGAGTTTATAAGAGTTAATCTGTATTCCCTCTGATAGCAGGCTGTTTCTTCAAAATGCAAACATTTTAGGGTTATATATAAAAGTGGCTATTGCATTTTCGTTTATCTTTAAAACACCTTAGTGAGAATATGGAATTTTAGAATGCATTTGAGACCTGAAGATCATTCATTGTCTCCAGATAACAACATGGTCAAATTTTAAACCTAACCCACTTGAACTGCACAAACCTAGAACATGTAGGAAATACAAATTTAGACAATCAAAGAAAATGTTTTTAGCAGATAACCATTTCCTGTTAAAGGCATAGTTAATATTTCTAATTAAAATGTAATAGTTTAATCCTGCACTTCCTACATGGTTAAAACTCACATTTTCTTTTTTCTTTCCTTTTTTTTTTTAAATTAATTATTATTATTATCTTTCATGTGACCTTTGGCCATCTAGGGACTGCAACATTGGGCCCAATGTTTCCTCTTCTTAAAGAAACAAGAGTGTTCAACTGTCTAGTCTTGTAGTTTCCATTAATGTTTTCACACAAGTTGTAACAAGTTACATGCACAAAATACACAAAACACTGCTTTGGAAGCAGAGAAGCCGTGCATTCAAAATGTATGCATAAAAATCAAGTATGTGCATAGAGATTTCCATTTTCATTACTATTAGGCATGAACTTGTAGGTTTGGCTCCACAACATGAATATTAAAAACCATCATTTGCATCCTTTTGTTTAATTCAAGGTCAATAGTGTTTTGTTTTTAGCAATATGCAGCATGAAATATTTTTGTGAATAATGTACAAAGTATCCTCCTTCAGCAAACTGGAGCACATTTATTGTTTAATTGTATTACAGTGGTGCTTAGCGAGCCCACCTGAGATTGGGACCTCACTGCGCTATGCGCTCTCACTGTAGTGAGAGAGTCCCTGCTCTGAAGACTATCATCTAAATAGACATGACCGACAAAGGTTAGAGACAGGGAACAGAGACAGAAATTAAGTGACTTGCCTAAGATAAGTAGTTCAATGGCAGACCTGAGGACAGAACCTAAAAGTCTCTTGATTCTCAGTAAAGTATCCTTTCCACTAGGTCATGCAGCCTGCCTCCCCGCCAATCACAGCCCAAGAGCCTGTGGCCACAAGAAAAGGCTTTGGTGGCCGCATTTGAGAAACACTGGACTAAAACCAAGACAGTGCAACATTCAAGCTTTATTCCTCCTCCAGGATGTACTGTGCTCTCTCATCTAGCACTTCCTGAAAGCAGAGTTCTCATTCTTATATATAATTAAAGTATGGCTCTCCTTTTTTGGGTAGCTATCTATCGTAACAGAGGTATACATTTAGGACTACATACTCCCCTCAATCTCCCATTGATTTTAATAATCAGTTTGCAAAAAGATCAAAGGTAGAATATGGCCTTTATTTAGTAATTAAACTTTTAGTTATCATTGTGTATTATTTCCTCACGAACTTATCACATTCAGCATCACTCACTGGAAAAAACAGGCTGACTGTTAGGATCACCACACTATCAGGCCTTTGTGTCTCTTCTTTTCACAGTTTCTCTCCCCCTCCCCTACCTTTTTCTCTCTCCTCCTTTAATCCCTCTGCATTTTCTTCCCTAAAGCAACTCACAGCTCCCCCTCTCTGTGAGCATCACTACCCTCCACTTCCTCATCGCATCCGATAAAATGATGAGCAATAATACAGTGCTGACATTTAAAGTGAAACATGCCTCTGCAGGAGGGATGTTTCATTAGACTGTCAGGAGATCCAGAAATAGAACACCTGCATAAGTGGGTCAAGGCAAAGGACCAAAAGTCCACGATAGAGGAGAAAGAAATCCAGAGGGAGAATGCCTTTGAAACAATTCTGTGGGTGGTTGAAGAACAGAAGCATGCTGGTCCACAGAATTTGTTAGGGGCCACAAGTACAAAGGTGCAGGCTTTGGTATATGTGGGAGAAAAAAATTGATTTCAGTAAGGAGCACACTTGATTCTGAAGTGTATGCTTGGACTAGAGTCTGCTCTCTAAAGAACAGAAAGTCCTTATGCCTGCTATGTTCTGGTAAAAGTCCAGTTTTACTGAACATGACTGAAGCAGCAAGAAGGTGGGATGTTACAAAGAGGAGATAGCTAAGGGTTGGTTATTATGATGTTTGATGTGATGTTACCTGTTAAGGCCAAAAAGGAGTTCTCCTCGTGATTAAGAATATTCTGTACAGCTTTCCCAAGAAATGGGCAAGACTATATGGGGCAGGTATGTTACAGGGTGTGCTGCCCCATTAGTGGGAGCTGTGCCTAATTACCTGACTCTCAGGCGATGGGTTTGAGCTTGGATTGATGGTAGGGTCAGGTGACTGGACATTGCATAAGGGTAGCTGAGGTTGGCTATCTATAAGCGGGAGTCTTCTCCCCCAGAGAGAGGAAAATCATGGGATGGCTCTCTGGAGAGGGCCTGATGTCCTGATAAAAGGGTAAAGAGGAGGGAGAAAAAAGTAAGCTCCACCTGCAGGGGATCCAGAGTCAGAGAGGATGGGGTGTGGCGTTGACTCTACTTAGCAGCCAGAGAAAAAGGCTTTGCTGGAGCTGTGTGCAGAGAGGGGGACGAACAAAACCCTGAAGTGGGAATTAGGAGCTCAGGAGAGGCATAATGGACTGGTGAGCCTCGAGAAGAAGGCGAGGCGATTGTGTCTTTGAGTTCAACTGTTCGTTTATGTTAACAAACCGGACTCCAAAAAGGGAGAGTAATTTGAAAGCATAAAAGAGTTGGGGAGTTTTCTTTTCCTGGGGAAAGGAAGGAAGGAAGGAAGGAAGGAAGGAAGGAAACAAACTGAGGCAGCAGTAGGATCTCACTGGATGAGGTAAGACCCTATTTTAGGGGATGGGGGAAGAACAAGCGGATTGTCTCTCATGCTGCTGCCGCCCGTCTTCCTCCCTGCATCTGACGCTACATGAAGCCCTCGCGGCATCCAGCAGCCATTCTGCTGTGGTTGCTGGCCTGCCCTAGAAGGGAGATATAGTCAAAAAAAATTGTTCCTAAGATACTGTGAGTCTGATCAATCACTACCTCTTGGTAGTGGGAAGGATTTTTCCCTTGGGGGCAAGAATGACCAGGCATCTGGGATGGGGAGGGGAATTCACATTCATCATAGCATCCCATTCCCGGAGGTGCAGTTTTGAGTTAATAAGAGTAAGAACAGGAAGTTACAGCTGTATGTATATAAGTGGATTGTAAGGATAAGTGCAAGGTATATGGGGTGAGTTCAACAGGTAGTTCCTCTACATAGTAGACAGCCACACCCATAAAGGGTAGTTTGCTTACAGATGGTCCTAGCACATCACTTAACTCTCATTAGAGGCTCCAAGTAGCTCCAAGTGTACCACAGGGCCAGACCTCAGGACCTGGCCTCAGCTGGCATGCAAAATCTAGTGAGGATAGCTAGTGGCAGCAACCATGAGTGAAGGGTACATCTGGCTCTCCAAGTGCATGCCAAGGATTCCTGGTCGAATTCTTGGCAAACATCAGAGCATAGAAACTGAATGAAGAATGGAAAAAACTTCATTTGATCCCATCGACAATGCTGGGCTGATGGACAGGAATCAAAAAAAAAGAATGATCAGTATATCACTTCCACAAATATCTCTATTTAGGCTAAGTTGTTGTCTTTTGTGGGGGGGAGAGGGCTAAGAGAAGTAAAGTCCTGCCTCCGTGTGTTGGAGTGGCACACCTCGCAACCTTTCAAATGGCTAAAGCGGGACGCAGCACCATTCAGGTTTGGCCTGTCTGCCCCTGAGTAGACAGAGGCAGTGGGGCCAAATGTGAGTGGAGCTACGGCTTTGTATGGCAGTCACAACACCACTCAGCTTGGGAAAACTCTCAAATAGGTGAGTCTAGAGCAAACCGCCTCTTTGAACTCCCCTTCTCTGGATGACCCTGAATGAAAGAAATGTTCTGCTTCAACCAGCAGAGGGCTTTGGAGGTCAAAGCAGGACAGTCAAACCTGGGACTGCTGGGAAGCCTGGAGTTGTTACTTGCAGTGTTCCCAAATAATCCTTTGATTTTTATAAGCTGGTGTTGCAATTAGTGGTAGCAGCTTCAAGATGGCAAAAACACGTTTGCCTAAGTTTCTTCTCAGTGGTCATGCAGATGAAACTGGAATCTGTGAGTACTTGATAGACTTTGAGCTGCTGCTCTCTGTGAATGAGTGGACTGATGAGAAAGCACCACAGAACATGGCAGTGTTTTTGAATGATGATGCCAAAGCTTTTTACTAGAAGCTTCCCAGTGTGAATCGTGGATCTTACAGACAATTACACAAACACTTATATGACTTCTAGGAGAGATCTGTTTTTGAAATACTGGAGGGAATGACAAGATTGGAGTAAGAGGAAGGGGAACCCCTGCATACTTTATTTGCATGGAGGAGCCTGTTTAATAGGCTTTCCCTGCCCCCTCACAGTCTGAGAGAGAGCTTGAGTAAAGCAGAACCATCCGCAGTGGATCTGGAACTGGCAAAGCAGAGAGGGACCATGTCCAGTGACGGAACATGAGAGAATCCTGTGTGAAAAGTCAGTTTATAAACAGAGGAACTTCATAACCCGTTGGTGAAGGAAGATAACATACCGGATAAATGTACGGACCAGATTATGTGCAGAGTTACAAATGTGGAAGCAGAAGCTGGGATCTCCTTAAAAGGTATCAGCTATTAATTCTCAGACCCAGGGTGATTCCTTTATAACAAATGCTATGCTTCAAGAATGCTTGCTAGTGAAGTTGCTAAAAACTTAGAGTCCTAGTGCAAGGTATTTGCAGAAGTCCCATGAGTCAAATAAGAGCAACAGTCTCCCAAGTAGTTCCCATATGACATTTGCAGGTAATGAGGAGGCAAAGCCCATGGGAGACAGAATTGCCCAAGCAGAGGGAAGCTACACCAGGGAAACCAGAAGTTGCTGACAGAAGCATCCATAGAAGACAATGGAAAGAAGTAATTAAAACAGCTATTCTTACAGTATGCTGGTGTGTTCTCCAAGAATAATAGGAGGCTTGGGAGATACGATCAGATTAAGGAAGGGACTGTTCCTGTGAGGCAAATCCTAAAGAATGCTAAATTGCATGCTGGAGGATGTCCTGCTTGGACCATCTATATCACCTTGAGATCCCCAATTATAATCATGAAAAAGCCCAATGGAGACTTAAGAATATGTATTGAATACAAGAGACATAACTAAAGAGTTCAAGATAGCTACCCACTTCTCCACATAGCAGACACTGTGAGTACTGGAATGTCTGGTTATTGTGGAGGCCCTTTGGGCCAATCATCCATATTTACTAGGTTCAGAATTCATATAGTACACCATAAACATGGAAAGAAATATATGGCTGTGGATGCTCAAAGCTGGATGAGGACAGTGAGAATAGACTCAGACTGATTGTGTGATGACATCTGGCAAGAACAGTCTAAGGACCCTGAGTTATTCTGGTGTGCTAAAAGATCTACCAAATGAAATGCAGACTGGAGAGGTTCAAAGCAATTCAGGAACAATTATCCATTGATCCAGCTACCCACTTGCTGGTGTATGATTTTCCAGGTCTGTCAGGGTTGTCTTGTCAGCAAGCTTGCAGAGAGCAGTACTGGAGTATCTTCACGACATCAAAGCAGCAGGCTGCCTGGGGTGAGAAAAGACTCTGAACCAGGTATTCGACAGATTTCTTTTTTTGGCTGCAGATGTTAAGGATTTGGTACTTTCCTGGCTTACCTGTGACAGGCAAGCATCGGCAAGGAGAGGCAGAATTCCTTTTAGGGGATATGCCCCAATCTAGTAAGCCCTGGAAGTTCATAATGATTGTCTTAGAAGGACCACAACCAGAAACACCAATTGAAATCGATATTTGCTGATAGCATATGTCACCATGTAAAAGTATGTGGTGGCAGAGCCACTAAAGGATAAACCGCCTGAGGCAGTCACAACTGTATTAATAAAACACAATGTTTCAGATTGACTGCCGCCTCCACCCCGACCCGTCAGCTGCCTTTCAATGATCAGGGAAGGAATTTCAATCACTGTTATTACATGAGGTTTGTTGACAACTCCAGATAACATACCTAAAGTGAGGTCTGGTGTTGCCTGCCCTGCAGGTAATGGAAGAATGGAGAGAGTAAACAGCACCATTGGTTCCATGCTCATACTCTTACTGAAGATCAATGAGACTGGGATATACAGACACTTCTTGTCTTTGCATACACCACCAGCTGACACTCAGCTATTCACCACCCTCTCTCAGATTATTTTTGGACTCGCAAAACCATGCTTGCATATGACTTGATGTTCAGCAAGAAACAGCAAGGCCTCCTGCACACACAGCATTTCAGAAGGTGGAGGAATGGATAAGCCAGAAGGAAGGTGCCAGGAAAAAGTTCCCATGTGCCCATCCAGGAAGAAAAAACACATGTGGCTATGCACCAGGAAAAATCAGCCAGCAAAAAAACCCCCTCAAATGTCCTCCTTTTCAGGACAACCTTACACAATATTTAAGAAAATAAACAGTTTATCCTTGCTGATACACAATGTGAGAGCTTACCCCTTTGTAGTTCACGGAGAATTGAAGCACAATTTATTGAAAGAAAGGGGAAGGCAAACACTGAGGTTATTCAACAACATCAGAGGAGGATTTAGAAATTCACCAGCAGATTTCTATAACTTGTAAAGGGAAACTGGTTGTGGAAGAGTAGGTCCTCACGACTTCACCACACTGCAGTCTTCAAAGGACTATCTACGCCCACCAGATATGCCTAACCTGGAGAACATGAACCCTATACTTGCTGATAATCTCTAGATTAATTTACAAGTGACATCTCCATGACTGAATACAGGACTCAAGGAGGCAGCCTAACAGGGAAGCCTGTCAGGATGGCAGACTACCTGGATTCCTAGGAGTTACAATGATGATAAAATTTTAGTTGTTGTTTTCAAACCCCTAAATTAAATACTGCCTGTGTGTGCTGATGTTCTTACTTGCAATATTCCAATAAATCCTTCAATTTCTATAAGCGAGTATTACAGGAGTTTGTAATTTTGTCACAATTTATGGCTAGAGCCTCAAAAGGGCCAGTTCCCAGGAATTAGAGAGACCTGGGAGGTGCCTGATGGACCCTAATAGCCTACAGGAAGAAGGGGAGACCTTAAGTCTTCATACTCCCAAATATCCTTCAAGTGTACCTTTTATTCCTTCTTGTGGGGAAGGGTGAGAATATTTGGAAGTGGACTGCATCCTGGATGTTAAGCTGAAGGGGACCAACCCTGAATATTGGTTATTCGGAAGGCTCTACCAAATTCATGGCCATAAAAAACAACATGTCATTGACCGTGAAATCTGGTCTTTTGTATGCTTTTACCCTTACTATACAGATTTCACAGGGGAGACCAGTGTTTCTCAAACTGGGGGTCCTGACTCAAAAGGGAGTTGCAGGAAGGTCGCAAGGTTATTTTAGGTTAGTAGTATTGCCGTCCTTACTTCTGCATTGCTTTCAGAGCTGGGTGGCTGGAGAGCGGCAGCTGTTGGCCAGGAGCGCCAGCTCTGAAGGCGGCGCCCCGCCAGCAGCAGCACAGAAATAAGGATGGCCTGGTAGGGTATTGCCACCCTTACTTCTGCGCTGCCTTTAGAACTGGGCGGCCGGAGAGTGGCAACTGCTGACTGAGGACCCAAGCTCTCCATGCAGCAGCGCAGAAGTAAGGGTGGCAATACCATACCATGCCATCCTTATTTCTTCACTGCTGCTGGCAGCAGCTCTGGAATGACATACAAAGAGAGATTTGAGGTGTGTTCAAAAAAAACTCTGGAGACTATCAGATGAACAAAGTTGAGCTGGAAAATGTATCCTCATAACTTACTTTAAATGGGGGAGAGAAAGCAAGAGAGCGCATGCCTGCATGTGTGCGCAAGGGAGGAGTGACATGCAAGAGTGGAAAAGCCAGGGAACATAATGTACTTCCACTTCATCCTAAGTGTATTGTTTTTTTCTGTAAGTAAATTGCAGTAGGGTTGTCTTGCCAACAAACAATTGAGGTACAAACACACCCTTGGAACATTAAACTTCAAATGAACTAATTTACAGCGTGCAAATGTCCCAATCACTGACTAGTGTTACCATCAGAGGAAATCCCACTCCCACGGGAGGCAACAAGAGTTTTTCCAATGACTTCAACAGAAGCAAGATCAGACCCCCCTCCCAAATACCATTAGCAGGTACCTGATAATCTTTATATTAAGATTGCAGGACCGTTTCCATTCTAATCCATTCTTTACTCATATGCATAACGTTGTTAAACCACCCCTTTGGATCTGAAATTCTCTATGCTTAGTATCTGTTCCATTACTGAGCAAAATAAAATAAAATAATAATAATATCTAGCACTTGTATGGTTTCACAGTAGCAGCCGTGTTAGTCTGTATTTGAAAAAAGAAAAGGAGTACTTGTGGCATCTCTAAAGTGCCACAAGTACTCCTTTTCTTTTTTAGCATTTGTATTGCACTCTTCATGAGTAGATCTCCAAATGCTTCACTATCTTTTTAATGTATTTATCCTCACAATACCTCTGTGAGGTACGGAAATATTTTTATCCCCATTTTCACAGATAGGGAACTGGGGCACGCAGATGGACTAAATGACTTGCCCAAAATCACACAGGAGCTGGGAAATTGAACAGGTCTCCCAAAGTCTAAGATAGTGCCCCAATCACTAGACCATCCTTTCTCTCAAAACAGTTCAAACATTTCTATGTGAAAAGAGAGAGTGAGGAAAAAAATGCACTTTCTCCCATAATAAAAAAAAAATCTGACTTTTTGGAGCAGGGCTGTAAGTGGCTGAAGTTTGAAAATGGCACTTTGGCATGGAGACATTCCTTGCTGAGGGAAGGAATAAATGGCCTTCTGTGGAAGGGAACTGGTTTTGATTTGTATTTAAGTAAATTTCAAAAGAGTCTTGCTTGACAATTTAGAAGTTTTAACAGCTTACACAGTGTGTGTGTGGGAGGGTGTGGGGGTCCTGAAGCCTGTCTGCTTCTCTCCCAATCCCTGCAAACAACTGTAGCTCTGAACCACAAACTGGCATTTAAATTAGACAGCAATGTGGACTCCCTACCCATGTTCAACCTTTTTGTGTAATGACACTCTGCAACTACGCTTCATTACATCATGGCAAATAAGAGAAAGAGTGATGACAACCCAGTGCCCAACTCCTGCCCCTCCACCTTATTCATCATCTTTGTACCCACAGATGCACTTTAGGCTAATGTAAAAACTAGAGGATACAGTATACACACACCTTCTAACTTGTAACCATACTCTTCAAGATATTGATATTCTACCTGGATACCATTTATATGTTGATATAATGCTTTGGTACATTCAGAAGCTGGGGGGGAAAAAAGCCAAGTCTTATTTTTAAATCATTCATACACATTAAAAAAAGATTACATAGATTTTTTTTTTAATTATATTGCTGTGGGCCAAGCTCCTTCAACACCAAAACAGTGTTCACAGACAAGTTACAAATCTATGAAATAGGGCATCTTAATGGATACATTGACTGTCACTCATTCTCAAATGACAGTCACAGCATGCTACATTTTACGGTATTTATGTAGTTTTTGCCTTCCAGACAAAAAGTGAATATTCAGATCAGATATATTTAATGTTGGTAAATAAAAGTGACACACTTGCAAACCACATCCTATTATTACTGGGTACATCAACTCACCAGCCAGAGCCACTGTGAGGATTTCAGTGTGCGCTCCCACAGTTAATTGTAACTATCACCACGTATGAGCTGTACACAGATTGTCTCTCTTGGAGCACCATCTTACCCAGCCAGCTAGGCTTGAACTACTATCTGGCTGCACCCAGAATCTACGAATCCTTATACTCCCTTCCCTGGTACTCAGACTGGTACTGTCAATTTGTGGGGAGTTTTATTCATGAGCATGTTCTCACCAGTCCAGCCTCAGGCATATTGAGATTCCATGAGGGGGTATGCTTTCCTTATATGTCCTTGCTGCCCACAGGAGTTAACAGGTCACTGTGCTGGCCTCAGGGGCATCTTTCTTTTTTGGAGGTAGATTTGGTCACAATATGGCACTAGAATCTCCCTGAGGAACCTGTTTCAGACGACTGATGTATAGGACAGATGCTCGAGCAGAGCTCACCCTATCCCTATCCCATTGTTCTCCCAGGGCTGCCCCTGATTGAGCAGGCAGCTTGGCACTCCTGGAGGGAACTTCTAAATGTGGCTCCTCACAAGCAGGTGTTACGGCTTAGTGTACATATCTCATGCCTCCCTTTAATCGGTCAGATGGGACCTAAAACCCATCTTGAACAATATTAACATACAGGTGAGCTGGTCTGTTTCCAGTTATGAATTTGTCAGTGCTCAGCTGATGCCTACAGCCTTGGCAAGATTTGAAACCTGGTTTACCAGTGTCAAAGATGCATCTCTTCATTGATATCTAAATAGTCTAGATAGCAGCTCTCTCTTGCTTGTTGTCCTTGGCCTGTTCTTAGTCCTGGTTGTGATAGACTGACTGACTGCCCCATCAAATATAGTGCCAATATCAAAGCCCAGTGCTCGGAGGCCACTGAGAGACTAGTGCTATCCCCTCACAGATGGCCAGAAATGCCATCTGATCCAGATTCATCCACCAGTCTAAGGATGCTAGAACCTAAACAGATGCATGAACAAGCATGTCCAGAAGCTGTCTGTTTCGTCAACAGACAAACTTCAACCAGCTTTGTATGCATCTAAGATGAAGTCTGGCAGGCTGAGTCAGATATGTGCTGGATGCTGTGTGTCCCAACAGCCTCAAATTAGCCCTCACTGCTGTCTTGAGGTTGGTTTTTAGTCTTGTGCAGAGGTTCAAAATGGACCAGAACTTTTCTTGAAGCAGGTAGGTTGTTGCAGTCATAAAATCAAGAATGGCCCCAATGAACTTGATTTTTTGCATTGGTGACAAAATCTACTGCTCTGTTTTATTTTTAGAGCCAGCTGAGCAAATAGGATTGAGTCTGGTGGATGTGGTCCATCACCTGTTGGTTGAACTGGCCCCAAACCAGAAGCAAGAGACACCACCCTGAATTTTATCTTCCTGATAAAAGTGCTTAACTTCCTTAAGCCCAAGATAGGTCTCCCTCTGTGTATGATGAAATATCAGATTTAGAACTCCCTTCTCCTGTGCAGTAAAGGGACCTCCTCTCTAGCTCCAAGATTTAAAAGATACTGTACCTCCTGAAGCAGTATGGTCTTAGGAAAGAAGTTCCTGAACAAGGACAGCGAAGATGGGTAGGGTAGGGCAAGGACTAGAGTTGAATGCTGTAACCCAGTCTCACAGTGTCAAACTCACTGGACTATAGTTATGGAGACACTGAGGAAGTGGAACAGCTGGTTGCCAAAGAGGGGGCATGTGGCAGGGCAGGGGTAAAACCCCCTTTAAAGCCCTGCCAAAATGCTGGCTGCAGATGGCTCTCTGGTCAAAAGGCCACGTAGAGAGATATGGGTATGCAGCAGGGAGCCCAGCTGTAAGCCCTAATGAGGGCTAGCTCAGAGCAACAAGCTGGGCCGAGTGGGAACAGCTGGGCTAAAGACTGGGAGGGCTATAAAAGCCCTGGGAAAACCTCAGAGAGGGGGTGGCCTGGGAGGAGACAGGAGGGCTGTTTCTCTGTCTCCTTACCTACTAGAAGGAACCTCAAGGGCCAGAAGACCCTGGGAGGGGTCTGTGGTATGATTGTTGTTGGGGGAATTGGGACTGCACAAGAACTCTGTAAATAAAGACACAAAAGGTGAAACCACTGAAGAAGGTGGTGGGACTCTTTATTATACCAGCCTAAACAAAGGGTGCAGGCATAAAAGTGGGAGTGCCGGCACAGACCCGGTGACAGGGCACAAGATGGAAAGATCCTCAACGATTGCCACTCTGCTCTTGACAAACCCGTCAAAACTGCTGCTTTGAAGTACAGGGGCCTGGATGGCAAGAACCCACAGAGGGTATAGGTGAAAACATCTCTTGGGAAACTCAGCAGCTGGTGCCATATATGTGCATTTGAGGCCTATAATGACTTCTTCTTGGGGTTGGGGGACATCCTCGGGAACAAAGTGTTGCTCTGGAGTCTTCAAGTGAGTGTAATGTCTCATCCATTTTGTCTGTGAATAAGTTGCAGCCCTTAAGTGGCAAGTCTTCCACCATGTTTTGTGCCTCCCTTGAGATGCCAGACGCATGGTGGCAGAATAATTTACCACATAGTGATGACTGTTGCAATCAACCTGGAGCTGTATCCACCAAGTCAAGAGCTGCCATAAAGAAATGCCAGCAACCAGGAGGCCCTCGGTAACTAGGGAGTTAAACGCATTTCTCTAGTCCTGAGGAATCTTTTGCAAGAATTTTGCCCTGGAGTCCAAATTAATAAAGTCATATTTCAACAAGAGTGCCTGATAGTTCAAAATAAGCAAGGCCTCATGCTTCAATCTGGTGATTTCTGTACATTAATGCAGTACTTAGGCACCTCCCAAGAACAAAAGAAAACTTCCCCACTGATAAGTTGGAAACAGGGACCATGAGCTTGAGGCATTGCAGAGTGCTCAAACTTGTAATCATAGGCAGCGAGAGATGGATCAGTGTGGCCCTTCCCTTTTTGCCCTCAATTCAAGGCACAAGGATGTGCAGAGCACATGCGCCACCCTAATGGGTGCTGCTAGCTGAAGGTCTCTGACTCGCATACTCTGGGTTCATGAAACCCGGAAGTAGAATATATATTATGTGCACAATCATTTGAAAGAACACAAAATGACACAGCTTGCTCTTACTCTCTGTTCTTCCACCCTCTACGCTCATTTCAATTATGTCAGTCCTGTTTCTCAGGGCTCCCTCTATTTTTCAACAGGGTATTTTAATGTTGAAAAGCACAGAACTCTCTCCACCCCTCAAAAAAAGAGTTGGACAAGCAGGGAAAGATATTTTAATATGTCATACGTAAGATGGGACACCAGCATTTCCGACTGTGGCTCCAGAGTAAATTAGGCCAGGAAAGAATCTGGAAAGAAACAAAGAATTGATGCCTGGGACCATATTTCTTGTCACATAATGTGCTTGACTGATCAAAGCTCACAATCTCTCCATTATTATGGTAGGATGTTTTCTTAAATGCAGAACACCTGAACACAGGGGGGCACTACCATATTAAAATTAACAAAGGTTCCCAGTGTCATCACTCCCTTCCCTTAAGTGGTCGAAGAAAATGAAAACGAGAGACCAGCCAGACTGCTGCCTTTGGGAATTTCAGTGCAAAATTAAAAACAGTTAATATTGAGTTTGCATGTCTTGAAAGAAAAATGTTAATATTTTCAGAAACACAGAGTGACTCTTTTCTTATAGCTGACATGAGAAAAGTTGCTGTACCCAGCATGCTCTCAGCTGCTGCTATCTTTGTAACAGATCCTGGAATTGAAAGTCATAAAATTACTGACATTCTCCCTGATCCCCAGTCCACAAAACACAAAGCACTCAGGTCTCAGGTATCTTTAATCTGTTAATTTTCTTTGTTTGTTACATTAGCTCACCAGTTCCAGATCTCATTAACTTTCTCCTGTTACACACCTCCAGCCTCACCACAACCTCAGTGTCTGCAGTCTCCCTGTGTGACAGCCTCCCTCCTGAGAGCCACTACAGATGTTACTCTAATGACTATCACTAAATACACAACCCTGCTATCAGACATAACATTAATCTAAATGTGACATCGAGTAAAACAATTCACTGAGAAAAAGATTTACCCAGGGAAGCAAGGATTATGTTTAGAGCACAATCAAAACAGAAAAAGTCCTTATCTCCTGATAGGTTTTAGCAAGTGGCTTACACTTTCATTTAATGTCTTTAAGAATATTAATTCAGGATTTTAACATAGAAACTCGTACTGTAAATGACAGCTCAGTTTTATTTACAGTTGAAAGGCAAAGCGAGTTTGACCTTTTTTTAAAAAAACATTTTTTCACTCTTTAGAAATTCTTCACTGAGAGTAGAAAAACCATCCCAATCAGCCCACCCAAAAACTGAATGAGAAGTGCAATCACCCCTAAACCCCAGTACCTTCTTGCTCCCCGACAGGGACTGAAAACATTGACAAGGCAGTACAAAGCACATTGAGGAAAGAGGGCATCTTCCTTTACTCTCTAGTAACCAGGTCTTGCCTTCACTGTGAGGGAGGCAATGAAAGGCCTCAGAAAACTCTGTATCTAGCCCATGGTGACTGGAAGAAAGATCACCACAATGTGGATCCTTTGATGGTGCGAAAAAGTCAGGTGGCCTCATGGCTCCAAGAAGAGTTTATCATACCCCTGGACATTCTATCATCAGCAAACCTAAGATGCTAAGATTTTGGGGATCAAGGAGGCAAGTCAATATACTGAACAATCCAAAACAAGTTGCACGATCCCTTCACTCTCTGCTAGCTCAATTATTGCTAATCAGAAAGCTTCCTGTTCCCCAGCCATCTTAGGACTTGATGCTGCAAGGTGTTGAGTTCTCTGGCTTTGGTCCAGCAAACACTGAAGCAGTGTTTAACACATGCTTAAATGTTAAGCATATAAGCAGTCCAATTGCAGTGATTAGTACCATGCAGCAAACCCTCAGAGTAGGTCCCCATCTGTTTCAAAACAAAATGAGCACAGAAGGTGGTGGGGACAATATAACATCAATGTGTACTTTTATGTCATATACTTTTATGTCATATACTTATCTATGTCTGTAATGAATGAGTTGCCCAATCTAGTAATTGGGATTTTCATTTAAAAAAAAAAAGAAAAGTTTCTAGCCTTCATGCTGGCGGAGAAAAGTTTGGAGATGTGACCCAAATGCATCCTCAAGGCTCAAAACACAGAAAGCAAATAAGAACCCAAAGTTTGTTATTTTTTCTTTATAAATCTCATTTTAAGCCATTCTGATGATTTTTGAATGTTCTCGGTTTGCAACACAGGGTTGGAGACCCAGTGATTAAGGTAGCTGTTCCTAGTGACTACTCCGAATGACCGAGCTGAGGTTCCCAGATCTGCATGTACATGGTTGTGTTTCCTCCCCTATGATCCTCAGACCACAGGACTACATAAAGAGTAACAAGACTAATGTATATAGCATAGATAAGAACATATTCATCATGTAAATAAGTTACACCAAACTGAGGTTGTGACAGTTTCTCTCCATTAATGGAAACTGACTAGCTACATGGCCCGGAATCAACCATTGCTCAGCTAAGAGGCAATGCTACAGTAGCTTTTGCATGGTTTCCATGCCTTACTTTTGTTAACCAGGAGGTAGAATGATTACAATTTAAAAAAAAAAAAATCAACAATTTGAAATCCTATCATGGCCCAGATTCTGTAAACACTTAAGAATGTGCTTCATTTTATTCATAAGTAGACCCACTGACTTCAGTGAAATGATTCATGTCAGTAAAGTTACACACACCTTTAAGTGTTTGCACAGTAGATTCCTATATTTGGAATACTGGATCCCCTGATTTATATTATGAATTCTCTATTTTGAACTGTGCTGCTAAGCACTAACTTAGCCTCAAACAGAGATTTTCTTTTCACATTCCATGTGATGATAATAGCAAATAGATGATAATTTGAGAGTATGTGGAGGACAATATACATTTTCTTTTTTCTTTGTTTACATGCAACGTGAGCTATTCCATTTAACTTTGTTAAAGAGGGACATATCAACAGCTACCACAGGAGAACCCTTTGAAAAATTATTAAAATTTAACACATCAGTTTTGCAAAAGGCAAATGTTTAAGAAAATAGTTGTTCTTTTATGTAAAAGATGTTTACCTTTGCAAGTCCAGCACGATGAGCACCTTTTGATTCCATGTACGCTAAGTATTTGTTGAACTCCCTGAATTCATCCATTGAAGGCCTAAAAGTCATAATTTTGCAGCTTGGGTTTGGAGGACTGTCCGAGACTACAGCTGCCATTGTGGCTCAATATCAGTCCTGCTAAAAATTAAATAAGTTATTAATAAGTATAACGTATATTGAAATGAAAAATCCTTCAATGAAAATAGCTTCCAAAAATATATCAATATATCTGCTCCTACCTGGAATGAATGCTTTTGAAATGCTATCTCCCAGGCTGGTTACAAGAACATAATATAAAAGTAGGACTAGGTTGTTCAGCCATTATCCACCCTGGTGAACCCAATCATCAGTAACAGTTGCACAATCTAGCCCCTCATTGTTTGTCTTTATAACAATATACTTTCTAAACTTATCCCTCAATATTATAGCAGCAGCTACTTGTGATGAATCATCTCTGGTACAATGTATCTTTCTCTGTCTTAGGTATTTACATGGCACCCCCATCACCACAGACCCCAAGCACCTCACAATACTCCTGTTTGGCAGTGAAGTCTCATTATTCCCATTTTACACATGGGGAATTGAGACACAGAGAGATTAAGTGACATGTCCGAGGTCACACCAGAAATTTATTGCACAGTCAAGAACTGAACCCAGACTGCCTGACTCTTTAACCACTAGACTTTCCTTCCCCTCATTGTTTCTTTTAATAGGTTTTAAAGTCTATATATCTCAAAGGCAGAGAGAAACAGGACAAGTCCTCTTCCCCTACCCCCATATGTTTTGTCACTAAAAAGAGGAATTAATTTATTTCATTTAATTTAATTAAAAGCAACAAAAAATATATTCTTGTCTCTCATACAAAGATATAACACTCATGAAATGAGTAGCCACTTATGTGGTTTTCACATATTTATGCTTCTGCAACAGAAACTAACACCAGTCCTGCAATTAGATCGGCTAGTACCCGGTACAGAGCACTTGTGGGATCAAAGGCAATACTTTCTGGGTTTGCAACTGAGGCATGTTGCATACCTCATGGCAGAACGTAATAAAATAATTCAGTCTTTGACTGACTTTCTAGAGAATTTGCATTGTAGAGCACAAAAAGGAACTGAACTGTTATGAGCAAGGTCAGTTCACTGTAGGTCATCATTCCTCTTTTGCCCTATGCAAAAGCATAGCCAGGAAAAAAAATTACACCATGTTATAATTCAAGATTGTCATCCTTTTTGCTCTGTAAAATACTATTTTAAAGCATCATTCAATACCAGCCACATAATCCTAATTCTCGCTCAAAGTGTAACAATATATGTGATCACAGCTATGAAAGAGAAAGTTAAACCAGTTTACATCTTAAAACATCTTAGCTCAATTTGTTAGCATTTTTAAACATGCTGTGCTAAATGTGTGGCTTCCATGAGCAGGAAATATCTGTTCTAATGCACTGGAATCTGTCATGAAAAAACAAATAACGAATATTGAAATTAATTGGAATTAAGGCAATTAAGAATCACTGTTATGGGATTGTGGGCAAGGACCCAAAGGCAGGCCACGAACTCTGCGGTTACCATGTTGCAACTTTAAGAGAATGGGGCAGAACCTCTAAGAGGAGGGCTCTTATTGGGTAGTGTTGGAGCCTTCAACAAGCTCATAGGTTGGCTGGCTGGCTGGCTGGGGGCACAGAGCAGTTGGTATTGGCAAGCAAAGCACATGAAGGCCCTTCCCTGCTCTGCCCTCCACTTCAGCAAGATACTCCTAGTACTCTACAGTCACTCCTTGGATAATCCTCCCGACTCTTTCCAGTCTTGCTGCCGCTGCCACAGTGGCTTCATGCCTGCTGCTTATTGCAAACCTCAGGGACATCTTTGCTTTTCCTTCCTCGCCTTCTCCATCGTCAGCTGTGGTATCCTCTCCTCTCCACCCCACAAATTGCTCTTTATGGCCACTGCTTGGGAAGGACTGTGGCACAGCAAATAGTGGTTGAGGATAAAGTGGGAACTTCTGAATTTTTAATCTCATCTGCTCCAGCAACCTCGTCTGTGCCCTTAGGCAAGTCCCTTAACCCAGGCCTCACTTTCTCCACGTGTGTGTGCCCTTAACCCAGGCCTCACTTTCTCTCTGACTGTGTGTGTGTGTGGGTGTGGGTGTGGGTGTGTGAGAGTGAGAGAGCACACACCACTAGCTTGGCCACAGTATCCTGCCTTTGTTGGTTTAGTTTTGTGTGAACTGCTGCTCTGCAAATCTGCCTGTGAAAGATTCTTTTATGTCACTCTCCCTCTCACTCCCCTATTAGTGTCCCTGCACTTAGTCTGCTTTTGTGTCTTCATTGTTCCCTTATATTCAATCTTTAGTTCTCCCAAACATGCATACACCTGACTCCTTCTCTTGGCACTTATCAGCTTGATATGTTTTCCTGACCCCACCTTCAATAAGTCCCTCTCTCCTCCATACTTTTTCTTTGTACCTAGGAAGTTGTTTGAGCTGAAACCTTGGCTTTAGTTGAGTGGATTTTTTTTTTAAACTGTTTCTCTGTTTAAGCCTGCAAGGACTGCGGGACAGGGTGGTTGACATAGTTCGGCCATTCACCTATTTTTACTGGTTTCATTCATATTCCTTTCCCTTTTCCTGGGAAACAGTTGTTAAGGTGTCGGATAGAGATGTTTGGCTTAGACCGGTGAATTGGACTATTCAGATTTCTGGATTTTTTTATATAGTGGCTTTTTAATGGGGAGAGGGGAAGGGTGGTGTGGATATGTGTATACATGGTTGGGGCATTCTGGGGAGAGAGGGAGTACACAGTTGGGACATTCAATAGTTTTCTTAATGGCAATTGAGGTACGCCTGATATACCTTGCATAAAGGATTCTTGGAGTCATTTCCACCAAGACTGCCCCTTTCCTTTCATCTCCACTTCTGGATGCCTATCTGATCCTGCTACAATCACTGGTCCAGGGAATATGGAACTGGATCCATGAGACCTGGGCATAGTGATATTTGCCTTTTGTGACGTGCTTGAAGGTTATTGAATGGGGGACACTGTATGAAAGCCAGGTGTCCACATGGTCTGGTGGGCAAGTGCCAGGCTTTCTAGCAAGCAATGAACAACATTAAGAGGCCTCCGTCCATTGCCACTGTCCATAATCCATACCTGCTATTTCAGGCTAGGAGCGTGGCTTGGTGTTCCTATTCTTCTCACCCACTACTGATTCAGCAAGAATGGCAAATCAAGTTCACACACTTTTTCTTCCTTACAAGCCATTTCCTCCAAGACAGGCTACATTAGCAAAGTAAATGTACAGCAGCACTAAAGATTCAAGCATGCTGACCAACCAATAAAAAACTAACTACTACTGTTCATTTGCCAAGAGGTTATACATCTGCTTCACGGATTGCAGATAACTGAGGCTACGTTTTAGTCACAAGCATTTTTAGTAAAAGTCATGGACAGGTCATAGGCAGTAAACAAAAATTCACAGCTCGTGCCCTGTCCATGACTCGCACTATATACCTCTGACTAAATCTTGGAGATGAGGGGGCAGCCCGGGGGTGCCACAGGTGCTTGGGGCGGGGGGGGGGAAGGTCCAGGGGGTGCCATGGGTGCTCGGGGAAGGGAGGGTGGCGGGACTGGCATGCTCCCTACTTGGCTCCTCGCAGCTTCCCAGAAGCAGCAACATGTGCCTTCATCAGTTCTAACTCCACCCGCTGCCCCCGCCCCAAGCATCAGCTCCATAGCTCCCATTGGCCGGGAACCGCAGCCAATGGGAGCTGCGGGGGCAGTGCCTGCAGGCAGAGGCAGCATGCAGAGCTAGGAGCTGAGTGAGAGACATGTCACCACTTCTGGGGAGCCCCCCAAGGTAAGCGCTGCCCAGAACCCTCACCCCCTCCCACACCCCAATCCTGAGCTCTCTCCCACACACACCCAAAGCTGCTCAGGCGGCCCCCGGACTAGCCGCATCAGCCACTGCAGAAGTCACGGAGGTCCCAGAAAGTCACGGAATCCATGACTTCCATGACAAACTCACAGCCTTATGGATAAATAAAGAAGAACTCAGACGTCTTAACAAGATAATTACTTCATAACCATGATAGCCAAAAGGCATATTTCCTCAACAGCAACGGAAAGACCACATCCAACAGCTCTTATGAGTGAGCCTCTGGAGGTTGGGAATGTTCCACTGGTGCAATTCCTACCACATACACTCACACCTAAGCCAATGGGCTTTGTGCTAGGACAACCTCCCCTTCATTTCATGTGCAGGTCTTAATTTGATTGACAGGACATGAGGGAGGACAAGAGGGAAGGAAGAATAGAGGAGAGGGTAACAAGTGAGAGAGAGTGTAGTGGCACTTAAGGGAGGAATATTTTCCCACTATTTTTTAAAAATATTATTTATGGTATTTTCCCCACCCTTAGTCTCACATGATTGCCTTACTTGACGTACAGTGCTGTTTCTATTTTATTAGTTTTCCCCTGAACTGTGATGGGGATTGAGGCTGGAACCCCCGCTATATTTATGGATGTCCACTTACCTACAGTTATCTAGGAGACAAAGTGGTTTCTTCCCTTATTTATTTAAGGGATTTAAGTGTAATTTTCCTTATTCCTGAAATGCCGTTTGATTTTTCTCCTATATTTATCTGAAAAACAGAGGATTTTTCTTTAAAGTTTTGTTTTTTTAAGATGGACTTTTTACATTTAGGGACTTTTCCCCCCCAGATCCACACCCCACCCCCTGCTTCGTCCTTTCTTCCAAGCCCTCTTTAATTGGGGCTTTAAGGTAGGGAAAAATAAAGGGAGAAGAAAGATCTCATGCAATTTATAACTCTCCCTCCAGTAGAGCTACAAGGCTGGGTTATATCACCCCTGCCCTGTTCTGGACAATTTTGGGGAGGATAATTGGCAGTGATGTATAGCATGAACTCTGACAGCCAGGACTTAAGAAGTTAGTAAGGGCCTTTGTAGTAGGGTCATAACAGCAAAATTTCAACTGAAAATGAGTGTGTGTCAGCAATATTATCATCAGTCATGTGCATGTTCCTGCAGGTAATATTGCATGCAGGGCATTGAAGGACAGAGCGGGAGCCTATGATGCTGCTGAAGCATCTATGAATAGGAGTAATCCAAGAGGTTTGGCACTGGTGAATCAGTCTATGCTCCCAGCTACCTTGTGATACCACCAGGCTGCTTTCACCTGTTTTGTCTTGTAAGAAAGTTGCTAAATTCCATGACTTGTGACCCATTCATTGAAACATGTGGGCCAATGCACTAGGGAGCAGGTTCCATTCACTCTACCGAGACCTCATACCCAGTGGCCATCTTCATTCAGTGCACAGGCTGCCAGATGCAGTAGCGTAGCTGGGGGGGAGCGGGGCAGCGGCCGCTCCCCCACCGAGCAGAAGTGGTGCCTTTTTAATTCTTTGGTGTCTTTTTAATTTTTACTCACCCAGCGGCACTCCGGGTCTTCGGCGGTGGGTCAGGCGGCGGTCTGGGTTTTCAGCAGCACTTTGGCATTGGGTCCTTCACTCACTCCGGTCTTCGGCAGCATTGAGGTGGAGGGGGTCCTTCAGTGCCGCCGAAGACCAGAGCGAGTGAAGGACCCGATGCCGAAGTGCTGCTGAAGACCCAGAGCACAGCCTGACCCGCCGCCGAAGACCTGGAGCCTCGCCAGGTGAGTACTAGCGGGTGGTGCCTTTTTTTTTTTTTTTAATCTCTGCTCCCCCTGTTTTCTCCAGCTGGCTACGCCACTGGCCACATGCCCTGATCTGTAAAGGGGTTTCATGGTATGCTGAACAATGGGAGATTTGGCTAGGTCTTGGAAACCCCCAGAGGAGCATGAACCACACACTCACACTCACTATGCTGTATACCATTATGGCTTCCTTGCCCAAAGCTACCAGCATCAGGAACGAGGCCCTGTTGTTCAGGGTAGCCTTTCGGCATGCTCCTGGTAAGAAAGTTTGCAGTAGGGGCTGAGGGAGGCCAATTCTAGCACATTCCACAGAGAAGACTGGAGTAACGCAAAAGATATTGACATTCAAATCCCTTTCTATAAGCCTGAGTAGTTAGAACCAGACCTGAGCTGGGCCTGAGGTGCATGTCTAGGTTATTTGGCCTGTTCAATAGCTGTTTTGTCATCCTATTCCCTTTGGCAACCTTTGAGTAAAAGCTTTCTGTTCATACACAGGGACTTTTTCCCCCTCATTCAACATCACCTAATCCCAGGTTCAGGAATTGGATAGATGGTGCTCTGACTGCTTTAGAACATGTATCTGGTCAGATTTGGCTTCCTATTTGTCAGCCAGCAGAGCTGACCATGGTATCACTCCTCAATTTGTTCCCATTCTCAGTGCTTATCTTTGCTTGTAGCTTCAGGGGCAAGACTGGCTCAACATGATCAGCAGATTCCCTTCCCCAGTTGGATCATTGGCCAGCCTGTAAGAATGAAAATTCCTAAAGAGTTTTCTCCTAGGAAATACCCAATATGGAAGAGTCATCCTGGGCTCTGCACATGAAGAGCTGCTGTGCAACTGGGTGCCTCTATTGAGAACACATGGGTCGAAGAGTCATGACGCTGGGAATAAATTTAAGACTTTTATTACTTTTGATTAAGCAACATATAAACATCTTTAATCCTGAATTTCCTCAATCCTTGGAAAAAATTCTTCTCACCCTTATTTTCAGCATCCTATTTTGCAAACAAATCAGTTACTGCAAACGAAAGTCAGAAGGGGAGGGGAGGGGGAAAGAAAATCAGGGCTTAATATGGGAGACCAACGTCAGCCTTAAGTATGGTGTCATTACCAACAGCTCCATAAAACTGTGCAGCACCTTGGACTTGGTCCAATTCCAACTGAAGTCAATTGAAATTGGGATCAGGCCCACTGATACTTTGGAGAGGTGCTATGTAAAAAAATAAATAAATACTACCTACATAGTATGAATTCCCTACACAGATATCATCTTAGTGCAAAAGATAATAGAAATCCCTGAAACAAATATAGATGTTAACAAGTGACACCAGAACAATGTTTTATTGATTATCTGTCAATTGTTAAAAGCTATTAACAGACCTCTACCATTAGAGCTAAAGACTGCATCTCTTTCATGTCCTCTTCTACATCTGTACTAAAGAGAAAATTGCTCCTAAAGTTCAGATGATACAAAAGTTGTGGGGGCTTTGTTCATTCATTTCCCTTGCTAGCTAGTTCACGCATTAATCTTTTTCATCTTTATTCAGTGTCTGTGGCTTGAGAACCGCTTCTCTCCCTTTCAGAAGTTGCTTCTAAGTTTATCTTCTGTAGGGGAAGGAAACCAATATTCAAGTCTCAGCTAGTAAGCAGACGTTAATCCGTTAATTGCAATCATTATGATAACTTATCAAGCAGTAATTATACATTTTTGAGAGTCTGGAAATATTTCAAGGAGCAGGTTGAGACTAGAAAAATATACCCGATTATGTCATACTATACTACATACAAAGAATCTAGTATTTTGATATGTTAAGAATGCGTTTACTAGTCCTTCACTGCTGGGATAGAAAATTTCTCAATAACTGGACTCTTTGCAAACTCATACTCTGCTTCTATTGTGATATTATGTTTTAGATATTTTCAATTTACAGGTCATTCACATAGTTAGAACACACCTGTAGTCAGCAAATATTTCAAATTCATTTATCTTTAAGTTTTGTCCTCACTCAGCATGCATGTGTACCATTGGGGAGGGAAAAAAGGTGATTTTCCTTTTTATGCTTATACTATCCTCTTCCTCTGCCTATACAGTTGGACTCATGGTAGTAAGGCAGCGTGGCTTTACAAGTAGAAGACGACAAAAAGATACTACCAACCTAACTTTTAAAACCACTAAAAACTTTCTCTATAGAAAGACTGTTTTAGAATGCGGCATAAACAAGGCAACAAATGATTCAATGTAAGAGGTCCTAATTGCACTTTGAGATGGCTACTCATCACTCATGGGTAATGTACCTATCCTAAAAACTTACACTGATGTCTTTGTACCACTCGGCACGATCACGTGTTCTATGCATGTGCTGATGCATCTTATAGCTAGAGCAGTAGCAACAGCCATTGTTACAGTTGTTTGCAGGCACAACACTTCTTCCTCTATCCCCCCAGATGGTGTCTTGGTGGATATACTGCAGATGGGATTTCATTCGCCGCAATCTTTGCTATCCAAGCAAAATAGCATGTACATACAATTATATCCAAAACCAATCCACAACACATTAAAAGCATAGTAAGGTTTCAAAGTCAAGGACTCAAAAGTTAAGCCCCAAATGAGCACTGCCTTCTAGACGTTCCTATAGCTGCCTTGAAGAATTAACTTTTAGTTTGCTGATATCTTCCTACTTTACTGGCCAAACAGATACAGTGAAAGGATGGACACAGGAATCTAAGACCAGAACGTTGATGCCCAGTTTACTCAATGAGGGGAAAATTTACTAAAAAATTCAGCACCGGAATTTGTCCTCAGAGTCAGTATCTTAACTCAGAATAGGAGAGAGACAGACAGAGAGTCACACACACAGAGCAAAATCAATCACTTCACATAAAATAAAAATCTCTGTATTGCAGGGCAAGAGAAAGAATGCTATAGAAAAAAAAAAGGGTAATTTGTTACCTGTGAATTAGTGTCTTCAATTCCTTCTTTTACTTCCTCCTACCAACAAGTGTAGACAAAAATTATTAGATATAGACAGAGAGAGAGAGAGAGAGATTAAAATCAGTTATACAATACCAGATATTTACAAAGTGCCTCAAATGATATAACGTACAAAAAATTTCCAATCTACTGGCCTGATCCTGCAAGCACTTAAGCATGGAGTTATTTTACTCATACGAGCATTTTATTTAATCTCCAGAGTTTTCGGGATCAATTCTTCCATAAAATTAAAACAATGACGAGGTGAAACATGAGACTGTGGCTCATGAAAGGGAGGCTGTGGAGGTAATGGATAAAGACAAGAGGAAGAGAGATTCTTGGAGAAGTGGATTTTCAGATGGTGGAATCCAAGAGAAATTCAGAAAAACACAAAATTTCTTTGACCATCAGTACACATTGTTGCAATCCCAACAGGAAAAATTTAATTGCCAGCAAAAACGTTGCTTCCACCCAATGAAGACTGGAAACAAGTGAGTAGTGGCATTGTAAATCTTTAACATATAAGGTGCAACAGCCCCACCATTCTGACTTCTGATCTCCTGCTTCTAGTAGTAACAATAGGAGAAAATAAGCTCATTTGTCAGAGCTGTTGTAGAAGGTGGCCGAAGGAAAAAAGAAATTATATTTGGTGTCAATTATTAACATATATACATATATACACATATACACATATACACATACACACATATATATACATATACACATACACACATACACACATATATATACATATACACATACACACATATATATACACATACACACATATATATAAACCCACATTCTAGTGCAGATAACTGAATTTAAAAAGCTACATACAACTATGCTAAATGACATGCACATATGGCCTGATGTGTGTTCATGCCCACCATTGCAATATATACATAATGGTGGATATTTGCTATTTATAAGCCCGTACTGGCAGCAAAGTATCACTGGAAAGAGGTCATACAGGATATTTGATCTCTGTGTACGTATTTGATTTTCAAGCCTTCACCTTCAGACAATTTAAAAAAAGTACACTGGTCTCCTTAACATGGCTTACAGATTACCTCTACAGAATACAGATCCACTCTATTCCCCCAAGCCCAAAGGAAAATTAATATTCCCTCCTTACTCATCATTCTATACTTTCTCAAACAGTCTGAAATCTGTTATAAATGCATATGTTACCTAAGAGTACATATGCTACCTAACTGTACTACATACAGAGAGATCCTATGAACAGCTCTGGAAATTAAAATGGTGTGGCTTCATTCCAGGCAAATTATGAGACATCATATAATAACTAGGACTGTCAAGTGATTATTTTTTTAATCGCAATTAATCGCACAGTTAAACAATAACAGAATACCATTTATTTAAATATTTGGGTGTTTTCTACATTTTCAAATACATTGATTTCAATTACAACACAGAATACAAAGTGTACAGTGCTCATCTTATATATATTTTTGATTACAAGTATTTGCACCGTAAAAAAAAACAAAAATAGTATTTTTCAATTCACCTAACACAAGTACTGTAGTGCAATCTCTTTATCACAAAAGTTGAACCTACAAATGAAGAATTATGTACAAAAAACCTGCATTCAAAAATAAAACATTCTAAAATTTTAGAGCCTGCAAATCCACTCAGTCTTACTTCTTGTTCAGCCAATCCCTCCGACAAACAAGTTTGCATACATTTGTAGGAGATAATGCTGCCCGCTTCTAGTTTACAGTGTCACCTGAAAGTGAGAACTGGCGTTTTCATGGCACTGTTATAGCTAGCATCTCAAGATATTTACTCGCCAGATTTGCTAAAGATTCTTATGTCCCCTCATGCTTCAACCACCACTGTAGGGGACATGCATCCATGCTGATGATGGGTTCTACTCGATAACAATCCAAAGCAGTGCAGACCAATGCATGTTCATTTTCATTATCTGAGTCAGACAGCACCAGCAGAAGGTTGATTTTCTTTTTTGGTGGTTCAGGTTCTGTAGTTTTGGCTGCGGAGTATTGCTCTTTTAAAGACTTCTGCTCCATACCTCGTCCCTCTCAAATTTTGGAATGCACTTCAGATTCTTAAACCTTGGGTCAAGTGCTGTAGCCATTTTTAGAAATCTCACATTGGTATCTTCTTTGTGTTTTGTCAAACCTGCAGTGAAAGTGTTCTTAGAATGAACCACATGTGTTGAGTCATCATCCAAGACTGCTATAACATGAAATATATGGCAGAATGCAGGTAAAACAGAGCATACATACAATTCTCCCCCAAAAAGTTGAATCACAAATTTAATTAATGCATTATTTTTTTAACAAGCGTCATTAGCATGGAAGCACGTCCTCTAGAATGGTGGCCGAAGCGTGAAGGGGCATACAAATGTTTAGCATATCTGGCAGGTAAATACCTTGCAATGCCATCTACAAAAGTGCCATGAAAATGCCTGTTCCTATTTACAGTGTCACCAGAAAGCGAGACGAGGGCAGTATTATCTCCTGTAAATGTACACAAACTTGTTTGTCTTAGCAATTGGATGAAGAAGAAGTAGGGAGGGCTGAGTGGACTTGTAGGCTCTGAAGTTTTACATTGTTTTGTTTTTGAGTGCAGTTATGTTACCCCCCCCAAAAAAATCCACATTTGTAAATTGCACTTTCAGGACAAAGATTGCACTACAGTACTTGTATGAGGTGAACTGAAAAATACTATTTCTTTTGTTTGTCATTTTTACAGTGCAAATATTTGTAATAAAAAATATATACTTTGATTTCAATTACAACACAGAATATATATATGAAAATGTACAAAAACATCCAAAATATTTAATAAATTTCAATTGGTATTCTATTGTTTAACAGTGCGATTAAAACTGCAATTAATTGTGATTACTTTGAGTTAATCGCATGAGTTAACTGTGATTAAAATCGACAGCCCTAATAATAATTAGTAACTTCAGTGTAACATATAGGGTATGTCTACAGGCAATGAAAAATCCGCAGCTGGGCCCTGTCAGCTGACTCAGGCTTGTGGGTCTCTGGCTATGCGGCTTTAAATTGCGTAGATGTTTGGGCTCACAAGAGGGGAGGGTCCCAGAGCCTGGGGTCCAGCCCTGATTGTCTGCACTGCAATTTTATAGCCATACAGCCAGAGTTCCATAAGCCCGAGTCAACTGACATGGGCCAGCCGCAGGTGTTTTACTGCAGCGTAGCCACACCCATAAATTCATTATCTCCTATCCTAGATTGTTGTATAGCATTCCTGTATACTGTTAAACAGTTGTTTTCCTTCAACTTATACAAAAAAGCACAAATGACTTCATATGTTATTTTACAGCTATACATTTTAAAAATCATTACAATTTTTTCCTTCTATATGGAAAAAGACTTTTCCGCTACTATAAAGTATAGCTTGTTCTTGTTCATTTATCTGTTGACTAAGCATTGCCCCAAACCCTCCTACTGAGGTATCAGCCTGAAATGAGTTTTGTAATAAACTAAATTAAGAAGAACTGGAGTTTGCCAGGTGATTATTTGCTGTCTCACTCTAGAGTAGTCAAATATGCAACTTCATCTAAGTACACTTAGTGAGTAGAGCAGTGGTTCTCAACTCTGGTCCACCGCTTGTTCAGGGAAAGCTCCTGGCGGGCTGGGTCGGTTTCTTTACCTGCCACGTCCGCAGGTTCGGCTGATCGCGGCTCCAACTGGCCATGGCTCACCGCTCCAGGCCAGTGGGGGCTGCAGAAAGCGGCGCGGGCCGAGGGACGTGCTGGCCACCCTTCCCGCAGCCCCCACTGGCCTGGAACAGCAAACTGCAGCCAATGGGAGCCGTGATGGCCGAACTTGCAGACGTGGCAGGTAAACAAACCGACCCAGCCCGCCAGGGACTTTCCCTGAACAAGCGGTGGACCAGAATTGAGAACCACTGGAGTAGAGCATCCATTTCAGCTAAATTATATATAGTATTGCACATAAACAAATGTGTTAATAAGATGTTTCAGTTGCACAAGTAAGCACTCATAACACAGGTAATGGAAACATAACTACCTCCTTGAGTGTGTGCATAATCCAACAGTTTTCATTTACATAGTCTCAATTTATCTCCCAAATAACTCAATATATTAGTTAAATTTCAGTAAAATGATTGGTTAAGGTATAGCTAAGAAGAACTCAAGTTTTACTATATAGTCTGCAGTCAGTCAGAAAGTGAGTGTGTGTGTGTGGGGGGGGAAATGGGAACAGGGAATGGGGGTGGGGAAACTGGGATCATGTTTGGCTAAGGGCAGGAATGGGAACAGGGACACAGGTGTAAGGCTCTGTGGTGTCAGAGCTGGGAAGGGGGACACTAAGGAAGGAAACTGGAATCGTGCTTGCTGGAAGTTCACCCCAATAAACATTGAATTGTTTGCACCTTTGGACTTCGGGTATTGTTGCTCTCTGTTCATGCGAAAAGGACCAGGGAAGTAAGTGGGTGAAGGAATAAGCCCCCTAACATGCTCATTTTATGATTTGTGAATTATTTAACTGCTTTACAGCCAGGGTGGAGTGACTTCTTAGTTTCAGGCTTTGCCAGCATAGTTAACGTGTCAAAATCTCCCTAGTATAGATGCACTTATACCACTATGAAACTGCCTATACGAGTATAGCTTACACTTGTTTGGCAAAGCAAAATAAGCTATCCTGGTAAAAAGCACCTTGTACCAGTATAACATATCTACTGTATGGCTTTTACTGGAATAACTATGTTGGTAAAGCAAAACAAAATGAACAGAAGTTAACACCAGTTACTGACATAGGTATGCCACAGAGCAGGCCAATTTAATAGAAAAAAATCTCTATGTAAAATCTGAAAGTCTATTAACAATTAAGAAAACAAGTACAACACATCCACTTTAACAATTTAAGACTACAAAATGGAAAGACAGTAAAGAACTAGCATATATAAATAAAATCTCTTTTTGTAACTCATGATTTAAACAAACTGTCTTTAAATTGTTATTTTTATCCATCACGAATATTAAACTGCAACGGAACCTTTGTTGCCCCATCTGCAAAGACCAGAATGTCGCCTACTTTTACAGGTACTCTTAGGCAATGTTAGTGAGACGGCTACACTCAAATCCAAGTATCGTAATGATTTCCATAACAAAGACATGGAAGGTTTTTGACAAGCAATAGGAAAGCATAAAGATTTGGTTCTCTCATTCAGACTGAGCCTCAAGCTAACAATTGCCATGCTTCAACTAACTGCGAAGTTTGTCTGCCAACTTTGATGCTCCAATGACTGCCCATACTTTGAGCCTTAAAAATCACCTACAAGAGTCCCACGTATAGTGTGATTATGCAAGCATGTAAATTTGCTCCATAACTGCTGATAATTTTTGAGTTACTGAATAATTGTGGTCCAGAATCTAAACTTAAAAAGTTTCTAGCCCTTGTAGCTGCAAAGGAAACCTTCAAAACTTCAGCCAAGAGTAAATCAATAAAGCAATGTTCGCCTGTCTAGGGACAGCCTGAAATGATAGCTCAAGGAACTATGAGCTGCTCACATTAAGCTCAAAATGTTGACTCTGAAGCCTAATGATGAATATTTTAAAATGTCGGCATTAACTACAGCACTTGAAACATTCATTCACCCAAAGCAAGAAGAAAAAAATTTTAGGGTGAATACTACCAATTTTAACATAATCTAAGATACAAAAATGATCTTTCACCTGTTTTGCTGGCAGTGGGAATTTTTGTGTGTGTGTTTTTACAAAGTTACCCTGTTTGAGTGCAGAAGTAACTGGTGTGTACAGGACTGACACACTGAGTTTTTTTAGGTTTCAGAGTAGCAGCCAGGTTAGTCTGTATCCGCAAAAAGAAAAGAAGTACTTGTGGCACCTTAGCAACCAATAAATGTATTTGAGCACAAGCTTTCGTGAGCTACAGCTCACTTCATCGGATGCATTCAGTGGAAAATACAGTGGGTAGATTATATAAACAGAGAACATGAAACAATGAGTGTTACCATGCACACTGTAACGAGAGTGATCAGGTAAGGTGAGCTATTACCATCAGGAGAGCAGGGGCGGAAAAAACCTTTTGTAGTGATAATCAGACACCACTGACTTCCTGAGGAAACTATAATCCATCGGTGATCTTCCTGAAAACACCATCCTAGCCACTATGGCTGTAGAAGCCCTCTACACCAACATTCCACACAAAGACGTCAGGAACAATATCCCCAATAATGTCACGGCAAACCTCATGGCTGAATTTTGTGCCTTTGTCCTCACCCGTAACTACTGCACATTTGGGGACAATGTATACCTTCAAATCAGCGGCACTGCTATGGGTACCTGCATGGCCCCATAGTATGCCAACATTTTTATGGCTGACTTAGAACAACGCTTCCTCAGCTCTCGTCCCCTAATGTCCCTACTCTACTTGCGCTATGTTGATGACATCATCATCTGGACCCATCGAAAAGCTGCCCTTGAGGAATTCCACCATGATTTCAACAATTTCCATCCCACCATCAACCTCAGCCTGGACCAGTCCACACAAGAGATCCACTTCCTGGACACTACGGTGCTAATAAGCGATGGTCACATAAACACCACTCAATACCGGAAACCTACCGACCGCTATGCCTACCTACATGTCTCCAGTTTTCATCCAGACCGCACCACACGATCTATTGTCTACAGCCAAGCTCTACGACACAACCGCATTTGCTCCAACCCCTCAGACAGAGACAAACACCTACAAGATCTCTATCAAGCATTCTTACAACTACAATACCCACCTGCTGAAGTGAAGAAACAGATTGACAGAGCCAGAAGAGTACCCAGAAGTTACCTACTACAGGACAGGCCCAACAAAGAAAATAACAGAACGCCACTAGCCGTCACCTTCAGCCCCCAACTAAAACCTCTCCAACGCATCATCAAGGATCTACAGCCTATCCTGAAGGACGACCCATCACTCTCACAGATCTTGGGAGACAGGCCAGTCCTTGCTTACAGACAGCCCCCAACCTGAAGCAAATACTCACCAGCAACCACACACCACACAACAGAACCACTACCTCAGGAACCTATCCTTGCAACAAAGCCCCTTGCCAACTGTGTCCACATATCTATTCAGGGGACACCATCACAGGGCTGAATCACATCAGCCACACTATCAGAGGCTCGTTCACCTGCACATCTACCAATGTGATCTATGCCATCATGTGCCAGCAATGCCCCTCTGCCATGTTCATTGGCCAAACCAGACAGACAGTCTCTATGTAAAAGAAGAAATGGACACAAATCAGACGTCAAGAATTGTAACATTCAAAAACCAGTCGGAGAACACTTCAGTCTCTTTGGTCACTCGATTACAGACCTAAAAGTGGCAATTCTTCAACAAAAAAATCTTCAAAAACAGACTCCAAGGAGAGACTGCTGAATTGGAATTAATTTGCAAACTGTATACAATTAACTTAGGCTTGAATAAAGACTGGGAGTGGATGGGTCATTACACAAAGTAAAACTATTTCCCCTTGTTTACTTCCCCTCCTACTGCTCTTGTAAAGTGCTGGAAATGGCCCACCTTGATTATCACTACAAAAAGTTCCCCGCCCCCTCCGACCTCCTGCTGGTAATAGCTCACCTTACAGTGTGTATGGTAACACCCATTGTTTCATGTTCTCTGTGTATTTTAATCTCCCCACTGTATTTTCCACCGAATGCATCCGATGAAGTGAGCTGTAGCTCACGAAAGCTTATGCTGAAATAAATTTGTTAGTCTCTAAGGTGCCACAAGTACTCCTTTTCTTTTTGAGTTTTTTTAAGTGATTTGCTTCATGTTGATATATATATTAATTACCAAATTAAACAGGTGATGAAATCTGCCTATATCAAACTAAAGGGAAACTGCTAAAGAAAAAAAAAAAGAGGGAAGGGAAACACAGTAATAACTGAATTTCTTGACAAAAATCAGGGTCCGGCCTGTTAAATGAGGATAATTACTTATATCTTAGAACAGAAGTGTACCATATTGTGCACTTAATCACACACATACAGTCATCAGTCATGAAAAACAGAGCAAGAGAAGAATCTACAGTTACATTTCTTTTTTTATATCATAACAAAAAGAAAGGGCCTCTACATTCAGCCATAGTTACCTGAATCTCACTTGTCCAAATTACTGTGAGCCAGCTGTGATTTCTCTCTAACAAAGGGAGCCAGGAGGATCACCTTTTGTTATGCACACTCCTTTGCCACACACTCAAAGCTGTCAAGCTATTAAATAGCATCTACTGGTGCAACCGTTTTGTTTTGCTAATCACAGCTTTCCCCTTCCCCCCATGGTAACTTGTTTTGCGTTTTGGAAACCAAAACAGGATAATATGACTTCAAAAGTTAACTTAGTAAAACTCAAATTTGGAAATTGATTTTGACAGTCATTTTAAAACAAACTGCACATAATGCACCAGACACCAATGTCACCTAACATCTGTCATGTGCCCTATTAAGTTGAATGAACAGTGATCCACTGAACAGTTCATTCTGGAATTTAAGTTGCACAAAACCTATAATCTTGAACTCCAGAAAAAGATTACCCCCTCACAATATTCCCTCTCCCCCACTTTCTTCCAAGCTCCCCCATTTCTTCTCTAGGGTCTATCACTTTTCTTCTCTCTCCTTCAATACAATGAACTGATTGCTACTCTCATCCCAGCTTCCACCAGCACATCCGTAGAATTTTGCTGCCTACCCTATGCAAGTCTGGAAGTCAGCACTCTTCCCAAAATGCTGTCAGTTGCAATTTTCCTTTCATGGGTACGTGAGGCTGGGCTTGGCTTCTGGATTTGAGAGAGCACTGTGCAAGACATGCACAAATAGAGAGAGCCTGGCCCACCACTGCTGCCATGCTCCACACACACAGCCACCAGCTAGTGTACCGCGAGGCAAAGATTAAGCTGCAGGTTTCATAGCAATACCATAATGACACCACAGTTTTGTTAATGAGATCCAGATGATTTCATCATTACATCTACAGCACTTAACACCCAAGGACACACAAAATGGTTTATGTGCTAAATATTTTACAATCTAAATTAGCCACACTACAAAGCAGTAAATTCCAGAGTGGATGAGAAAAGGAAGGAAGGCATGAGAGACAGAGACAATGGCTCTTAGCAAACCATCACTTCAATTCATATAGCTCTCAGGTTATTTAGTAGCAGTTTCCCCATCTTCTTTCCATCTTCTCCTTATTAGTGATGTTTGCAGGGCACATATGACAACAGAACAGCAATTATGACTGGGAGTTTACGAAGGCTACGTCTACACCACAAATGATTTTGGTATAACTTCCTTCACTCAGGGGTGTGAATAATCCACAATCCTGAGCAACCTAAATTATACCAATCTCAGCACCAGTGTGGACAGCGCTATGTGGGGGGAGAGCTTCTCTCACTGATATGGCTACCACCTCTCGTGGAGGCAGGAAGTAAGTTGACAGAAGAGCTCTCTCCTGTCGGCTTAGAGCATCTTCACCAGAAGCATTGGTGCAGCTGTGCTGCTGTGGAGTAGACATAGCCCAAGAAAGTATTAATTTGGGATGGGAAGGGATAGGAAGGAGAGAAGTGGGACTGGAACTGGAAGACAGAAACAGGAAGTTCTTCCATGCACAGAGGGAGGCATATAAACACAGATTTGTGAACAGAGTTGGTCCAAATGATTTTGATTTAAAATGTTGATTAACATGAACAATTCTGCCAAAAATTGGAAAACGGGTCCATCTTAAACTCTGCAAAATGGAAACAACTTCAACATTTTTTTTGAAAAATGTTTAATTATGGAACTAAATGCTCGCATGAAAATTAAGTGCATGAAGTCTGTGCACCTGACTTTGAAACAGCAAAACCAGAACTTATGAACTGATTAGGAATTCTAAAGTCACTATTTATTGTATTTGGCTGCCACACATACATATTTGATCTTGTTAAATCTTCAAATATTTTCTTTTAAAAAATGTAAACTCCTTCTAAAATAAATATCATGGTTTGGTTGACACCCATCAGAAATGTAATAGCTGTCAGTTAAAAAGTTTGCACATTCCTAAAAATGTTAAGGTCTAAAATTATTTTACTCTTACTCTGATATACAAAGATTCAATCAGGAATTTTAATATAAAATCTGAATGTATGGGGTTTTAGTGGTTGACCTACATGGCTAAATAGAAATACAGATCCAAAATTGCTTTAAAAAATGCATTTTAGACTATTTGAGCATTTCTCAATTTTTGTTTGTAAAAATTTGAATAGGCAGCAAACTTATTTTCAGGTTTGATTTCCTTATCTTGATTGGAAAAATAATATTTTTAAAAAACAATTTACAAATGACCCATGAAAGTTAATTGATTTCAACATGAGCAGAATTAAACCCATAAACATTATTCCTCTACACCTTTTACTAATGGTGTGAAAAGACATTTTAAAACAGTTGATTTTGGAAATGGGCAAGAAAAAAAATCAAAAGTAATCATTTTTATTTTTTCTTCCTACCCCTAACTTTAAGAGGGATTTTTTTTTCCCATGCAGACTTACATGTGGAACTCATTAACTTTACTGTGAGTGCCCTCCTACAACCTCATAAATACTGCTGAAAACTTTAGCTCTGAAGAACCCCTGAAATTTCAGAGAAGGTTCATTGCCAGAGCTACCAGTCTAATAATGCTGGTAGCACAAATAGCATGCTGAACTAGGTCTAAATTGTATTCTGGGATACAATATACAAACAGTTAAAAAAAAAAAATAGTATGTTATTTAAAAATTAGGGCTGTCAATCAATCACAGTTAACTCAAGCATTTAACTCAAAACAAATTAACTTGATTAAAAAACTTAATCACGATTAATTGCAGTTTTAATCACACTATTAAAAACAATAATAGAATTTACCAAATTAAATTATAAATATTTTGATGTTTTTCTACATTTTCAAATGTATTGATTTCAATTACAACCCAGAATACAAAGTGTACAGTGTTCACTTTACGTTATTATTTTTAAGTATATATATTTGCTCTGTAAAAAAGATAAACAAAGAAATAGTATTTTTCAATTTACCTCTTACAAATACTGTAGTGCAGTGGTTCAGGGGGGCCATGGAGCCCGAGGGCTGAAACCTGGTGCCCCGAGCCTCAGCGCTGAAGCCAGGAGCGACGTGGGGCTGAAGGCAGCACCCCCACCCCACCTGCTGTCCCCAAGCCAGGAGCAGCGCAGGGCTGAAGCCAGCGGGCACCCCCTCCCCGAAGCCGGGAGCAGCATGGGGCTGAAGCCGGTAAACCCCCTCCCACCCCACCAAGCCAGGAGCAACGGGGGGCTGAAGCCAGGAGCCCCAGCCTCCCGCCCCGACCCAAAGCTGAAAGCCGCACCTGGAGCCTCCCCCCAACCTGTACACAGTCCCTACCTACCCATTGCCTGCACCCTGAGCTACTTCCCTGCCTGCACACAGCCCCTAGTTACCCCCTGCACCCTGGGCTACTCCCCCTCACTTCACACAGCCCCTATCTACCCCCTGCCTGCACCCTGAGCTACCCCTGTACCAGCACACAGCCCCTAGCTACCCCTCTCCCTGCACCCTGAGAGGTTTTCAAACTTCTTAACTGAGTCCCCCCTTTGAATTATATTTTTTGGTTGTGTCCCCCTACAACCCAGACAGGCTGGGTGGCCTCCTGAGTGAGTTGGGGGGGTGCTCCCTCCCTGGACCCTGCTGTGCGGAGCTGGCTCGAGCCCCACCAGCCCTTGCCCCCCACCCCTCCAGGAATAGAAGTAAAACTATGCCTATGTCCAGAGGTCCCCCCACACTAGGCCCTGGCATTTTTATAGTATGTTGAGGCGGGCCTCAGCAAGAAAAAGGCTGAGAGCTCCTGCTGTAGTGCAAAGTTTTTTTTATCATGAAAGTGCAACTTACAAATGTAGAATTTTTTTTTTAACATAAGTGCACTCAAAAACAAAAACAATGTAAAATTGTAGAGCCTACAAGTCCACTCAGTCCTACTTCTTATTCAGCCAATCGCTAAGACAAACAAGTTTGTTTACATTTATGGGAGATAATGCTGCCCTCTTCTTATTTACAATGTCACCTGAAAGTGAGAACAGGCATTCACATGGCACTGTTGTAGCCAGGTTGCAAGGTATTTACAAGCCAGATGTGCTAAACATTTGTATACCCCTTCATGCTTGGGCTTGTAGATTGTCCTTTTTTACAGTGCAAATATTTGTAATCAAAAATAATAATATAAAGTGAGCACTCTACACTTTGTGTCTTTGTTGCAATTGAAATAAATACCTTTGAAAATGTAGAAAAACTTCCACAAATATTTATAATAAATTTAAATTGGTATTCTATTATTGTTTAACAGTGCAATTAAAACTGTAATTAATTGCTATTAATTTTTTTAATCTCATGATTAATTGCAATTATTTTAATTGTTTGACAGCCCTCTTAAAAATATGATTATATTATATTTATTAGACATCAACACGACAGCCTTTCTGGCAATCCTCTTGTATGTTTTCTTCTTACAAATGAAATACCACTAAATGATAGATCCAATATATCAAGCTGGTCGAGTACAACAGTATCTTTCAGTCATATTAGTCTTCTAACTCTAAGTGGTACATGGGAAACTGACAGGTCACAAGGTTCTATCTTCTTTTCCCTGTTTCCAGCTGCTAAACTGCATCAAAAGATAAATAAAATACTTCCCTACTGCTCAAATTTTTACATAAGAAATAGCTGTATTTAGCATAGGGATGTCACATGACCATGTGTGGAGATGGCCATAAGAAACTTGCTGTGAAACTAACACTATATGAAAGAACCTGGTGTTCAAAAGTATATTACCATCAACAGCACATTTTTCAGAAATGTTGCTTCCTTGTTGTGACCAGACTGTACATCTCTGATGCACTTCATACTTTTGGCACTTGATCTTTTTTGACAAGGCCAACAATTATGTGAACTTTTTTTTTCCCCCCACAGTATTTCCAAATTAGGCCTTATTTATTTATTGGACAACCTGGAGATATTCTGAGTTTCCCATACCTTCAAAAAATCTAGTACATCAGCTGACTGATGTAATAAAGTAACAGGGTAAAAATAAAACTGAAAGCTTTCCTAAAAATTAATATAAAAAAATAACTATGTTCCTCCTTAATGACATGACTTTCCTCTCCACAAAGTGCCTTTACTCCATTACTACTAATTAAAAAGAGCACAACTTTGCAATATATTTCTCCCAAAAGGCATGATAAATTCCAATATGTTGGGTTTTAGGATTTTCTGAGGTCCTAATATACTTTCTTTACAGCTAAACAGTAACCAAGAGAAAAGATTTTCCACAAACAGATGCTATAATGCAAATCTACCACCAAACTCAAATAGATTAGGCATATGGAAATCCATGGGAGTCTGTGGGAGGTGGGAAAAAAGAATGGCATTATCTCCGCCCAAGGCCCCTGTGGTTGGTACTACAGAAGACCCTGTGGACCCTGTCATGGTTACAGGGCTAGATAAACTCTAACCCTTCTCTGGTCTGTCTGAACACACCCCCTGAGGTAAAAGACCTTGTGCCTTTATGTTTTCTGGAATGGAATCATACCATCTTCCCACTCTTAGAAGGAGTACCCAACTGGGTTCAGCATCTGCAGTACTTTCCTTAGGGACCTGTTATCAATGGTTAGGTGATGCACCCGATGAAGTGAAGTGAGCTGTAGCTCACGAAAACTTATGCTCAAATAAATCTGTTAGTCTCTAAGGTGCCACAAGTACTCCTTTTCTTTTTGCGAATACAGACTAACAAACACGGCTGCTACTCTGAAACCTAGAGGAAATGTAACAATGGTTTTGGCTGTTAGCTGGATTCCACTAATACACACTTCCAAATGTGATTCTTTTTAAATAAAGTTATTTGCTTTATTACTGCTTCAAGTTTTTTAAATGAGCACCAACTTTTTAAACTCAATTGGCACACAAGATCCACAAGGAGAGAGCGCTGTTCTGACAGATTTTATGAGGCCCATCTAAGCAGTGCTCCCTGCTGCAGACTTTAGCAAAATTACAGGTTGGGTGGAAAGGAAAGAGCTGTTCCTGGATGGGATATTTGAGAAGCAGTTACACAACTATCCACATAGAAAATTTTTAAAGGCCTGATTCTCACACTGAGAACCACTCACACTGCTTGGCAGTGTAAAAGGTCCTTTTAACTGGGCAAAAATTAAGCGTGTTAAGGTAAATAAGAATCAGAACCCAATTTCTTAAAGCTTTATATTTAGACATTGGAAGTGTTTAAAGTTTAACAAGAACGAGTCTCTCTCTCTATCCTCCCCATGCCCCCATCTTCATGCCTTGCCAGTCTCCTGTGTCCCTGCCTGACTCATTGAAATCTTTCTATTAACTCTCCACTTTTCCCAATTACTAAATAACACCTCTCAGAAAGGCCAACAAAACAAAATTAAATTGGAGTTCGTAAGCCATGCTGTTTTGGAGATAGAATGAGCCAAAAAAAATTTTTTTTTAATTTTAAAAACTGAATTTCAGGTAAATTTTCCAAATACCGTAACTTTGACACTCCTTTTATACTTTTTCCTATACTTAACAGAAAAATTCTCATGCTGCATTTCATCCCAGGGTAGAAGTTTTGTTTTAGGAAGACTATATTATCTGGGAAGTTGGGAGAGGGTGAAGTATGACATTCCATAATATTGATCCATTTCAACCCAGTGATTTTTTTTCTCTTTTTCCTGACATTAGTATTTAAGTTAGAGTGATTTTAACTCTCGAGACAGAGGTATGTAAATTCTGTAGCAATTAATTGCAGAGAAGGTTAGAGCAAATAGGGTGGATAAAAATTTGATTTAAAGAAAAAATTATTTAAATTTCTTATTTAAATGAAAATCATATTTTATCCATCCTATTTTCCCTGACATTTCTCTACAACTCATTGCTGCAAAGCAGATCCTGTTACCAGATACCAAAGCTCAATAGTAAGAAATGCTTGATTGTTTTCTCTGTACAACATCAGAGCACCCAAAATGCTAGAAAGTGTTTATTACAGCAAACATTTTTATCCACACCATGGATGAAAAATTTACCAAATGTTATGTTTGATATGGAAAACCTGTTTTTTGTGCTCCAAAAAAACCTTACTGTTTCCATTACGTATAACCATAATCAGAGGAGTACACTATAATACTGAAGCAAGAGCATTTTTATTTTATTTATCTATCTGTTGTGCCCAATTCAGGTTAGCAACAGTTCAGAAGAGTTGATCTTTGGGAAAGAAGCTGAAATAGGAAAAACTTCAGCCTGGAGAACCTATTGCAATAATAGATTGCACACAAGGTGATTTTCCTCTATTTTTTGATGATCAAAACAACTGTTCCTGTGGAACCATTTATACAACATCATTTTTTTTTTCTCCTGTCCAATATGGGAGAAAACTGCCAGAAAAAAGAGAAAGGGAAAATGGCAAAACCAGCAGAGACTGCCCTTTATTATGAGAACTGGATGGACTTTACAGAAGGAAAGTCATTACAAACATCATAGTATGCCACTTGCATTGAACATATGGAGCTGCTGAATGACATACCAAAAGAACAGGCTGAGTTCTGCACTGGTTTAATGCATTAATCATAAACTTCTGCAGATCTGGGCTATGTCTTATATCGGGGTGGCCACTCTTCAGAAGTTAATATGCGGCTTCTTGCATAGGCACAGACCTCGGGGCTGGCACTACAGGCACCAAGTTTCCAATGTGCTGGGGGGGCGGTCACTGCTCAACCCCTGGCTCTGCCACAGGCCCTGCCCCCATTCCGCCCCTTTCCTGAGCCTGTCGTGCCCTCACTCCTCCCCCGAGCCTCCTGCAGGCCACAAAACAGCTGATCGGCAGGTGCGCGGAGGGAGGAGGAGGTGCTGATTTGCGGGGCTGCCAGTGGGTGGGAGGCGCTGGGAGCGGAGGGGTGGGGGGAGCTGCTGAAGTATTACTGTGGCTCTTTGGCAATGTACATTGGTAAATTCTGGCTCCTTCTCAGGCTCAGGTTGGCCACCGCTGTCTTATTTAGTCAAATTTGATTGTGTCTCAGAGCCATTGCAGAACTGCCATGATTGACAATCTGCTGGAGAACTCAATGAAAAGCGGGACTTGGGTGTGTTAGCAAAGCAGAGTTCGGAAAGCACACACAGAACCTGCACCCCAGGTTAATGCTAGCAATTCCCTACTTTCATAAGAAACATTCTTCAGTATTCCTTTTATTTTTTACTAGGTTCTTAAGACCTTGGAGTAAGAGGTGGAGTGGGAGCAGGGGTGGAGCCCCCCCTCCCCCCAGCATATTAGAAAGTCTACGCCTCTGATGGCAGGCTCTGGGGTAGTAATCTTCCTTACTAATCCCCTTTGTAGTCCCCAGGAGGAGGGAGAAGATGCAGAAAACACCTTCTCCCTTCTACCAGGTAAAGTTGGGGGGTGGGAGGGGAGGGAGTGAGAAATTTATCAGAACCACGTAGCCAGACATTGGTTGTGACAGGATGCAGAGGCAACACCTAGTTCTCAGTAAGCAAAAGGTCATCATCTCTGGCTTTCCTTTCTTCTCCCCTTATACACATGATTTGATAAGGAGCTATAAAAATGGCTGCTTGTCAGCCATGTGGAAAAAAGTACCTATAAAAAGGCAGAGGTCTAGATCCAGGGATCAGTGAACCTCAGATTGGAGAATTCTTGTTGTTTGTCTTTAATTTATGCTGAAAAAGTTTTGCTCTTGCTGATTACTGTTGTCTTATTTCTGCTAAGTCACTTACATGATGGTTCTCCCAGAGACTGGCCTTTTCACCAGGGCACTGCCCTGAGCATCGCCGATGGAAAGACACTCCATACACACGTATACTTTGTCTTTTGTATCTCCCTGTAGCTAGTAGGTACCTTGTACATTTTTTAAGCGCTGGCAAACACCCTACTCCCCATACATCATTAAGGAAAAAGTTGCCTACTAGCCAATTGTGAATGGATTTTTCAAGCCCTACCAAAAGGGAAAAACAAAATAAATATTATTTCCACACAAAAAAAACTATATTAAAAAGCATTCTTAAGGTTGCAGAGTGAACCATTCAAAAGTTAGGAAAAGCCAGAATCCAGGTAGCACACATAACCTTAATTCTGCCTTTTTGTAAGTATGCATTATGATATAGTCTTTCCTTATATGATCACATGATGTATTTTCCCCTGCGTGGACACTTACTTCACTCACCACACAGGATGGGCAATGCTCAGTGAATGAGGCAGTTGTTCAATATTTATTTTTATCCTTTCCATTCAAAAGGGGACTCATCTTATTTACTGCACACCATCTAAACCTTTCACTGAATAAGGATTTTTTCAAGAATGTCTTCATGAGCTTTTCTATAACACTCACCACCACATTGTACATAAGAGTGCCTGAGGAACATTGATGAATTTATCTTCAAAATACTTCTTTAGAGAATTAATACCACATTTTACAGGTGAGGCGCCGAGGCACAGGAAGATTAAAGCCAAAACTTGTAAGTGACCACCTATTTTGGGTACCTCACTGTGACACCTTGTACACCCACATACCCCACTTTTATATGGTTATGATATATTGTGTACAAAGTATGCCTTGTGAGGTATTGTTTGAAAACTGAAATCTGCTGAATATTATTATCCTGATGAAATGTGTGTAACATCACTGCACGTAAAATTGTGAGTTCTTGTTATAAGTGTGTTATTGAAATATATTCTAATTCTGGGTAACGCCCTTAGACCATTTTCTCAAAGACAAAGGCACAATAGCACGCCAGTTAAGTGCTAAACGGCCATTACATGCTTAATCGGAGATTCACCAGCAGAGGAGTTGTAAACAAGAAATTTACAATTCATTTCAAGGACAGTTGGCAGTTCACGTACACCATGGAACTGCCTGATCCCATGACCCATCAAAGACTTTTCCAGTACAAAGGGTCAGAGTATAAAAAGGAGAGGCAGTGACTGCCTCATCACCTCTCTTCCCTCTTCTCTACATGGCAGCAAGATTGCTTGAAAGACACCACTGAATTGGGGGAGTGGTCCTGGCATGGAGGTTTTTCCCACCAGTACAAACTGTTGCAAGCTTTTGTAGAGAAACCTTTTTGTTTTTAAACTTCTTAGTAAAGTTTAGGAATTAGCTTGCATGTTTACCTTTTTCTTTCTTTTGTAACCACCACTGACTTTTATTCCTTACCACTTGTAAATCACTTAAAATCTCTCTCGTGAATAAACTTGTTTTTACTGTTTCATCTAAATCAGTGTGTTTGGTTCAAGTGTTTGGAAAATCTATATTCAGATCAACAGGGTTGGTGCATATTCATTCCATTTGTTGGAATGACAGACTAATTCATGATCTTGTATGGTCCAGGGGGCTACTGAACGATACAAGGTGCACATTTCTGGGGGGGCAAGGTTGGGACTGAGGGATGGGCGGATATCGCCCTGTATCTATTCATGGATGGCTGGGCATAGCATTCATATATTGCAGCATTCATATATTCAGCTGGGAGTGACTTTACATACTGATGGCTGTGAGTGAGCAGAGCCTGGAGGGGTCTGCTGATCACTAGCAAAGCAGTGTAAAAGGGATCCTAGGCTGGAGAGCTAAAGGGACACAGCAGTTCAGCAGTACAGGCTGCACCTTGAGGAACATCACACTCAGTAACTGAATGCTGAACTTAATTCTTGATTTTTTCAGAGGTGATCATCTCACAGGTCCCACTAATTTCAACTGGAATTGAGAGTGTTGATTTTTTTTGTCTGAAGTTCTCAATCCCTGGAGTCTCAAATAGGGCACCCAACAAAAGAGAATCACATAATTAGTGATCATGTCCAAAAGTTTTCATTTATCATGTAGGAAGTGTACGGCAGAGCCGGGGATAAAACCCAGTTATCTCAGATCCCAGGCCAGAATCTTGATCACAAAACTCTTCTTTCTCTTCCTTCAGTCCCTGCCTCACGCACTGTGCATCCCGTGCACTGAACGAAGCAGTGGGAAAACAATTATACACGATCAGAGTTAAAGTTAAAGACTATGTCATAATACATATGCACAAAGGAGCAGAATTAGGTTGCGTGGTATAGCTTAATTCTGATATTTCCTAAATTTTACACCCTAATATGCTTTTAGCATAGCTTTTAAATGGACTTTCTGAAAGAAAAATGGAGAAAATAATTCTATCATATGCAGGTCTTTGCTTTGTTAGAAGGTTAGATAGCAGAATTCCTGTCTCTGGGAAAGGAGTGATTAAAGCAGGGGGTTGAGAATTAGGAATCCTGGGTTAATTATACTTTGCATTTACATACTGCAAATTCTCAGTGGGTCTCAAAGCATTTTGTATGCAAGAAGGGCCCCATTTTACAGCACAGCCAAGCACACAGATTTGGCATATTCTTGCTGAAAGGTAGTGTACTTTAGAGAAAGAGACTTGGGTCCACCATATTAGAGATCTGGGTTCTATTCCAACTTCTGCTAGAAGGGACATGTGCAACCTCTCTAGTCCTCGGTTATTCCTCCTGTAAAATGGGAGGAATGATATATGCCTCCCTCCTAGTGAAGAGATATAAAGTCTTGTGCAATAATAAGAGTTGAGAAACACAAATAATTATTATTCTAATAAATGGAAGAGACAAGACCCAAAAAAAGGTCTCCTGATTCCGAGCCCAGTGTTCCTTCCCCCAAGCCAACAGGCATCTTGATGCGGGGAAAAGAACCAGCTACATTCATTTTGCCCGTGTTGGGTTTGAAGCTATAGCTCCATATAGCTATTTAGAAGTGATACTTGAGGCTCAGTCTGGCCCAGGTGCATGCATGCTTTTAACTAGTTCCCCTGGCTCACAACTCAGTCAAACTTAGAGGGATTTTCACGGGGACAACAAAAGGAAAATCTGAGCTTGGAACTATCGCCCTGCCAAAATTTCAAATCCATACGCAAAATCCCTGGGACACTAGACCTGTCATAAAAAAAAAGATTTAAAAAAATATATATGTTATCTCCTTTTCAGGTTCAGTATGACCTACTCTCAAAAGTTAGAACATTGCTTTTGATTAAACATTTTAAAAAAAATCAGCTTGAGACTGAGACCAAGCTGGACAGTTTCAGCCCAAAAGGTTAACGTTTGTCTAAGTTACAAGAAACTAGAAACATGGAGTTACAGGGAAATATTAAGCAACCTTAATAATAGGGTTTAGCAGAGTTATAATTGCAGAACACAGAATAAAAGAACTGTTAAAAATGAAATCTCTTGGGATTTGTCATAAACCTCCTAGTTTTGCCACTCCATCCTCCCCCCTTTACAAAATATCCAACTATTCCTTAAACATACTTTCATTTCTGTTGCTTTATTCCCTGTATTTCCACCCAATTTCTAATTCATGTTCGGCATTTTATTTTAAAAACCTTTTCTTAACCACTACACGGGTATAAACAATTTATCTGGTTCCAAAATATCGAATACATTTGTAATTTTGAGTACACTGTAAGGTCACTTCTACATGAAGGAAATAAATGGTGAAAATTAACTGAACCTCACCGCTCCCACAATGTCAGTCTCTTTACTTTCCTTCTCCGCAGGTGCTTTTACAATAATTATCTAGGTTCTTTTAAAAAGGGACACTATCAAGTCAGAGACTCAATTTTTAAGTTTTGATAGAAAACGAAATTTCCAAAAAAAAGCTTGGGTGAAATCCTAGCCACACCGACGTTGATGGTTGTTTTGCCCGATGGGGATGGGATTTCACTTTTTACTGGCAGAAATTTTTATTTTCTTTTTACATAAGAGCGGCCATACTGGGTCAGACCAAAGGTCCATCTAGCTCAGTATCCTGTCTTCGAACAGTGGCCAATGCCAGGTGCCCCAGAGGGAATGAACAGAACAGGCAATCATCAAGTTATCCATCCCCTGTTGCCCATTCCCAGCTTCTGCAAACAGAGGCTAGGGACACCATCCCGATCCATCCTGGCTAATAGACATTGATGGATCTATCCTCCATGAACTTACCTAGTTCTTTTTTGAACGCTGTTATAGTCTTGGCCTTCACAATATCCTCTAGCAAGGAGTTCCACAGGTTGACTGTCCACTGTAAGAAAAAATACTTCCTTTTGTTTGTTTTAAATCTGCTGCCCATTAATTTCATTTGGTGACCCCTAGTTTTTGTGTAATGAGAAGGAGTAAATAACACTTCCTTATTAACTTTTTCCACACCAGTCATGATTTTATAGACCTCTATCATTAATTAAACATTATGTCATGTGATTAAGTCTCCAGGAATATGTCCAACCAAGATTGGCAATCCTATCTGGAGCCTTTTTTAAAAATTGGCGTCACATTAGCTATCCTCCGGTCATTTGGTACAGAAGCTGATTTAAATGATAGGTTACAGACAACAGTTAGTAGCTCTGCAATTTCACATTTGAGTTCCTTCAGAACTCTTGGGTGAATACCATCTGGTCCTGGTGACTTATTACTGTTTAGTTTATCAGTTTGTTCCAAAACTTCCTCTAATGACACCTCAATCTGAGACAGTTCCTCAGATTTGTCACCTAAAAAAAATAAACAGTTTGGGAATCTCCCTCACATCCTTAACCATGAAGACCGACGCAAAGAATTCATTTAGTTTTGCCGCAACAGTCTTATGGTCCGTGAGTGCTCCTTTAGCATCTCAATCGTCCAGTGGCCCCACTGGTTGTTTGGCAGGCTTCCTGTTTCTGATTGATGTACTTTAAAAAAAAATTGCTATTACTTTTTGAGTCTTTGGCTAGCTGTTCTTCAAATCTTTTTGGCCTTCCTAATTGTATTTTTACACTTCATTCTCTTTTCTCTTTTTAAAAAAGTTGTTTTTGGATTTGCAATTGTAGCATTCTGCCAATGTTTGAGAACCAGAAAGTGAAACTGATGAGAACTATAGATAGAAGTAAATTTACTTTCACTTTCTATTTTTTGCATTATGCAGTTGTTTTAACCTGAACAAATACATTCAAAATTCAAACTCTCTCATATTTTAACATCTTAAATTACTGACAGGAAAATTTGCTTTTAATATTATTTTAACCTGAGAATGTTTCTTTATTTTTACCCAAAAGTTAGGCTCAACTCCTGCAAAAACTTATCCATGCTCGGTTTCAGAGTAGCAGCCGTGTTAGTCTGTATTCGCAAAAAGAAAAGGAGTACTAGTGGCACCTTAGAGACTAACCAATTTATTTGAGCATAAGCTTTCGTGAGCTCACTTCATCGGATGCATTCAGTGGAAAATACAGTGAGGAGATTTATATACACACAGAACATGAAAAAATGGGTGTTGTCATACACATTGTAAGGAGAGTGATCACTTAAGATGAGCTATTACCAGCAGGAGAGCGGGGGGGGGGGGGGGAAGAGTGATCACTCGCCTTACAGTGTGTATGATAAACACCCATTTTTTCACGTTCTGTGTGTATATAAATCTCCTCACTGTATTTTCCACTGAATGCATCCGATGAAGGGAGCTGTAGCTCACGAAAGCTTATGCTCAAATAAATGGGTTAGTCTCTAAGGTGCCACTAGTACTCCTTTTCTTTTATCCATGCTCTTATCTTTAAGTACATGAGAAGTTCCTTTGAAGTCATTGGAGCTACTCATGTATAAAGATAAGCATTTAAGTATGCAGCATCAGGACTTTATTTAGCATTTATAATTACACATCTTTTAACCAATGAAATAAGGCCTAGATTAATATATAAATTTATGATAGTACAACTAAAACTAAGGACAGACCAGGTCATGCAGGGGAGGGGGGGAGTGGCACTATATGTGAAAGAAAATGTAGACTCAAATGAAATAAAAATGTTAAACGAATCCACATGTTCCATAGAATCTCTATGAATAATAATTCCATGCTCAAATAAGACTATAACAGTAGGAACCTATTACTGACCACCTGACCAGGACAGTGATAGTGACAATGAAAAGCTAAGGGAGATTAGAGAGGCTATCAAAACAAAGAACTCGATAATAGTGGGGGATTTCAATATCCCCATATTGACTGGGTACATGTCATGTCAGGATGAAATACAGAGACAAAATTTCTCGATACTTTATATGACTGCTTCTTGGAGCAGCTGGTACAGGAACCCACAAGGGGAGAGACAACTCTCGATTTAGTCCTGAATGGAGTGCAGGATCTGGTCCAAGAGGTAACTATAACAGGACCGCTTGGCAATAGTGACCATAATATAATAACATTTAACATTCTTGTGGGGGGGAAGAACACCTCAACAGCCCAACACTGTGGCATTTAATTTCAGAAAGGGGAACTATGCAAAAATGAGGAGGTTAGTAAAACAGAAGTTAAAAGGTACAGTGATAAGAGTGAAATCCCAGCAAGCTGCATGGATGCTTTTCAAAGACACCATAATAGAGGCTCAACTTAAATGTATACCCCAAATTAAAAAACACAGTAAAAGAACTAAAAAAGAGCCACCGTGGCTTAACAACCATGTAAAAGAAGCAGTGCAAGATAAAAAGGCATCTTTTAAAAAGTGAAAGTCAAATCCTAGTGAGGTAAATAGAAAGGAGCATAAACACTGCCAAATTAAATGTAAAAATGTAATAAGAAAAGCGAAAAAGAAGTTTGAAGAACAGCTAGCCAAAACCTCAAAAGGTAATAAAATGTTTTTTTAAGTACATCAGAAGCAGGAAGCCTGCTAAACAATCAGAAGGGCCCCTGGACGATCGAGATACAAAAGAAGCACTTAAAGATGATAAAGACATCACAGAGAAACTAAATGAATTCTTTGCTTCAGTCTTCACAGCTGAGGATGTTAGGTAGATTCCCAAACCTGAGCTGACTTTTGTAGATGACAATTCTGAGGAATTGCCATAGACTGAAGTGTCACTAGAGGTGGTTTTGGAATTAATTGAGAAACTTAGCAGTAACAAGACACCGGGACCAGATGGCACTCACCCAAGACTTCCGAAAAAACTCAAATGTGAAATTGTGAAACTATTAACTATGGTTTGTAACCTGTCCTTTAAATCAGCTACTGTACCCAATGACTGGAAGATAGCTAATGTAACACCAATATTTAAAAAGGGCTCTAAAGGCGATCCTGGCAATTACAGACTGGTAAGTCTAACGTCAATACCGGGCAAATTAGTTGAAACAACAGTAAAGAATAAAATTGTCAGACACATAGAAGAACATAAAATTGTTGCGCAAAAGTCAACATGGTTTCTGGAAAGGGAGATCATGTCTGACTAAACTATTAGAGTTCTTTGAGGGGGTCAAAAAACACGTAGACAAGGGGGATCCAGTGGACATAGTGTACTTAGATTTCCAGAAAGCCTTGACAAGGTCCCTCACCAAAGGCTCTTATATAAATTAAGTTGTCATGGGATAAGAGGGAAGATTCTTTCATGGATTGAGAACTGGTTAAAAGACAGGGAACAAAGGGTAGGAATAAATGGTACATTTTCAGAATGGAGAGCGGTAACTAGTGATGTTCCCCAGGGGTCAGTCCTAGGACCTATCCTATTCTACTTATTCATAAATGATCTGGAGAAAGGGGTAAACAGCAAGGTGACAAAGTTTGCAGATGACACTAAACTGCTCAAGACAGTTGAGACCAAAGCAGACTGTGAAGAACTTCAAAAAGATCTCACAAAACTAAGTGATTGGGCAACAAAATGGCAAATGAAATTTCATGTGGATAAACGTAAAGTAATGCACATTGGAAAAAATAACCCCAACTACACATACAATATGGTGGGGGCTAATTTAGCTACAACTAATCAGGGAAAAGATCTTGGAGTCATCATGGATAGTTCTCTGAAGACGTCCACGCAATGTGCAGCGGCAGTCAAAAAAGCAAATACGATGTTACGAATCATTAAAAAAGTGATAGAGAATAAGACGGAGAATATCTTATTGCCCTTATATAAATCCACGGTACACCCACATCTTAAAAACTCCGTACAGATGTGGTCTCCTCATCTCAAAAAAAGATATACTGGCATTAGAAAAGGTTCAGAGAAAGGCAACTAAAATGATTAGGGGTTTGGAACGGGTCCCATATGAGGAGAGATTAAAGAGACTAGGACTTTTCAGCTTGGAAAAGAGGAGATTAAGAGGTATATAAAATCATGCGTGGTTTGGAGAAAGTGAATTAGGAAAAGTTATTTATTTGTTCCCATAATATAAAAACTAGGGGCCACCAAATGAAATTAATGGCAGCAGGTTTAAAACAAATAAAAGGAAGTTCTTCTTCACTCAGCGCACAGTCAACCTGTGGAACTCCTTGCCTGAGGAGGTTGTGAAGGCTAAGACTATAACAGGGTTTAAAAGAGAACTGGATAAATGCACGGAGGTTAAGTCCATTAATGGCTATTAGCCAGGATGGGTAACGAATGGTGTCCCTAGCCTCTGTTTGTCAGAGGGTGGAGATGGATGGCAGGAGAGAGATCACTTGATCATTACCTGTTACGTTCACTCCCTCTGGGGCACCTGGCATTGGCCACTGTCGGTAGACAGGATACTGGGCTGGATGGACCTTTTGTCTGACCCAGTATGGCCGTTCTTATGTTCTAAATGCAATACCATCTAAGAAACCTACAGAGCTCCATAATAGTTTGCTGCTCCAAAAAAGCAGCACAGTTTTATAGTGCACTTTAGACCCATCAGTATGAAACTGCTTATAAAATCCCTTTATTGCATGTCTGAAATATGCAAGAATAACTTATTAAGTTCTTGTTCTAGAATATCCAGTATTTAAGCTTGCTAATTTCTGATTCTACGGAAGGGAAGGGGGGGCATTTTTTTAAAATGCAACAGCATATTAAAGAGTTATTTTCTGTCAGTTGTTTACTGTTTTGTTGCAGACCTGAAATGAACATAAAAATACCAAAAAGCAATAACAAGTTCCTCACTGTTATACTGTTTACATTTTTGTTTTCGAAAAAGTGTTATGGTTGTCCCAAAAACAATTCTTATTCGCTATCATCGAGATGAACTTCAAAGATTTTAATCAAATAGTAAGAAAATTATAATAAAAAATGTTAACTACTCTAAAGTTCTATATATACCTCAGCCAAAACTGAAAACTGTTTTCAAACATCATTTTTATTTAAACTACATTTGAATACAGTTAGCCACCTCATGTAGCTAATACCAAGCTATGTTCACCATCAGATTCAGGAAGTACAGTCAAATCCCAATAGAAGACAACTTGAATTAATTCATTAAAGAAACATGAAACAGTACAATTAAGCAGCTGCCCCAGTTGAAAGAGGACACATTTTAAACAATCTAAAATAATAATTAGCATTTGCCTGCGTAATTTACTGATTTGAATGTATAACTGTGGTAATTGTATATTTATGTTTAATACAGTATTTTGTCATTAAGGGTCTGAATTTTAAACAAGTCAGACCCTTAATGACAAAATACTGTATTAAACAGAGACGCAAGACAAAAAACTAACTCACTACACTTCATTTTCTTCTTTTAATATTTACACTGCAATCTTAGAATTTCATATTTTAGCATCTCTTCATACTGGCTAAATGTTTCCCCATTAAGTGCAATGTATGCTAAATCTGACCCGATTATGGCTTAATCATTACCATTCTTTATTATTAAGCTAAAATCATTTCCTGGGAGACATCCCAAAAAAGCAGATCCCGGTTATGTAGCATAGGTTTTATTACCAGGGATTAGCCACAGTTCAGTCACCAGTGGCCAGCACCTGGCATAGCTATCCCAGCACAAATTCAAGTGGAGACAAGGGTAACCATGAATCACACCGGTTCAATTTACCCCAATTTTAAGCAAAGGAAAATAAACTTTGCAAATCACATTTTTGTCTACACTTGGGGATTGTGTTATTGCAGTAAAACCATTTACTGGTTACCAAAGTATAGACACTGACAGAGAAACAATTTTACAAATATGTATGTCATCATACTCAATATCTTAGTAAAAAATGCATCCAAGAAAAAGGTCACTGTGCCATTTTGTTTCTCTTTTTTTTTTTTTTTTTTTTTTTAAATCAAGCCACTAAGCTATCACTACCAAACCCTTTGCTTTGCATAAAATATATCAGCTTACAAATTATAGTTATGTCAGCTACCTGATAGCAGCAATAATGGAAGAAACTAATTTTTAAAAGTAGGGACAGAAATTACACATTTAAAACTACTTATTTAAGAACATCGAAGGTGGATCCTTCAGTCTCTGAAATGATATAAACATTGAAAATCAATCAACAGGAAGAATTTTTTCTTTACATAAAGAAACAAGATCAGTTATCTTCATTCAAATGCATTACAAACTAGCAGAAATGTTCAAAATAAAAAATGTTAATTTTAACCAGACCTTGACACCAATGATGCTTTTACTGATTTAGGATCAAATCCCACTCATTTCACTCATGTGAGTAATCCAAATGTGCCTAACAGGATTACTTGAACAAGTGAGGAGAGGAACATTTTACCTTTATTTTCTGACTTTCAAGTAGATTGATAATGTAGAATTTAAGGTCCCAATCCTGCAATTTGCTCTGCATAGGTGAATCCATGTACCCACACAGAGCCAGCTGTAGGACTGGGGCCTAAAATGATTATTAATTCAGAATACAGTAATCATTTTCTTTCTCGTTTTTGCAGTTATTATACAGAAAACCCCTTGCTACATTCTGTTGAAAGTTTGCTTATGATTTTTTTTGACAATGATAATAGGAACCCTATCTCTGAACTACAATCTCCTGTCAACCACTTAGCTTAGTACTATCACACAGGTGTCACTGTGGTCTTGTATTGGTTAACTTTCACTGAAATATCAACAACAAGAAATGTATATATTGTACTACTGCACCTATAGTTTACAGAAACTGCAAGAACAGAAAAATGCACCATTTGAAAAAAAAAAATCCAAAGAATATGATGGAGAGAATAGGACAGTCAGAAAACTGTAATCAAATCCATACATGAAAAATCTGTGAAATTACATGGCTTTTTTTTTTTTTTTTAAAAAAGTGTCACAATTCAAGTCAAAACAGCACCTCCTAATACTATGCACTGTTAAACTAATTGATTATTTTTATCTGACACCTGCTAGTTTCATTTATCAAGCCTGATTTTAAAAATTATCTTTTTCTATAAAAATATTGCTATTTCACAATGAAAAGCAATAGAATCCACAACACATCCCATAACAGAGGATCCAAAACACTTCCTGAAGGTTCCAATCCTGTAAGGGATTCAGTATGGCCCAGTGGATAGAGTAACCAATTAGCACTCAGGAGAGCCAGATTCTATTCCTGGCTCAGACACTGGCCTGCAGGGTGACCTTGGACAAGTCATTTCAGCTCTCTGTGTCTCAGTTTCCCCTATCTGTAAAATGGGAATAACAATGTTTACTTCATTTGTAAAGCACTTTGAGATCTACGAATGAAAACCACTCTATAAAAGGTAGGGATATTATTTGGACAGACATCTGTGTCCACATGTAGCACCACCGACTTCAGGAGGGGGCCAACCCATGCTGAGCTCATTGCAGAACTGGGGCCAAAGTGATACACCTGCTGTATTCATTTCACTACGTGTTTTTAAATGGGATTTTTCCCAACTGTAGCTTATCCAGGTCTACACACACGCCCATATGTAACTCGGAAGTTCAATCACACAAAAAGTGAGAGACACACTGACAAGTCACACATGCAGTCTGATTGGTTTTTCACGTTTATGTTATGAAAACACTGGTTTTAAAATACAATAGCATGTTCGTGAATACAAAATCCAAACAACTCAACCTGCGCCACAAGAATTGCATTTGCCCCTCGCTTCCCTCCATTTATCTGCCGAACTAGCAGATGCACGCAGCCCAGCTGCAGCGCGCACAAGGGCAGCAGCCACAGTGACAGCTGGGGCAAGCGGGCTGGTTTCCTGTGTGATCCCCCCACGTTCTGTTCAGCAAGTGCAGCACCGTACCGCGGGGCGGTTTGGGGGTGCAGAGAGTGAACACGGCAGAGAGAGCCGGGACCCACACGCACCCCCCCCCCCCGGCCCGCCTCTCCGCGGGACCAGGGCTGCTCACAGGAAGCCACCACCGGCCCCTCCCCACTCGCACAAGCCGTGCCCTGGTCCCCACTCATCCCTGCTTCACCACAAACACAGCCCTGGCCACACGTACTCCCGGCCCCTCCCGCGAGCAGGTGGCAGCGGCATCCCCACCTAAGTGCTGCGTGCTCCAGCCTCCCCGCCCCAGGCAGCCCCGCCACTCCCTGCGCCACCGCGCTCCCGCAGCGGGCTCCAGCCCCTGCCTGCTCCCCTCAGGGGCCTCCCCTGCGGGCTCCCTCAGCCGCACCCCCGGGCCCGGCCTCTGCCCCCAGCGGGGGTCTGTGCGCTCCGGCCCGGTCCCACGGACTGTACCTGGACGGGGAAGTTAACGGCCCGGCAGGGTCGGGGGAGCGACCACACTCCCCCTCACTCGCTCCCTGCTTTGCTTTGCTTTGCTTTCCGGGCTTCTTCCGTGCGCGGATGACAGCTGTTTTTTGCGCATGCGCAGACCCTCCTGTAGGCACGACGAGAACGGAGGCTAATCGGGGGCGTCACGTGACAGGGGAACCCCGCCCACTACTATGGAGGGCCGTGTCAGGTGATCACGGACCACTTAACCGTATTTCCGGGAAGAGCACTGCGCATGTGTAAGAACATGTTTCTGGCGGGGGGGGGGGTGCGGAGCGACATGAAGGGACCCTGGACAATAACTGAAACTGCCTGTGTGACAGCATAGAGAAGGTCACGTGAGCCTGATCTGCTGCTGGGCGATGAGCGGGAGAAGCAGCTAGCGGATCTCTGTTCGGCCAATAGAAGCCGCGCGCGCGGGCCCCTGGGGCCGCAGCGCCCCTAGTGGGGGTAGGCAGCCCGGCCAGGCGCCTTGCCCTGCTGCCGCCGGCCGCCCGCCGGCCTCTCCAGGAGGGGCAGGTGAGGCTGCGCCCGCCCCCAGGGCACCTCGGGACCTCGAACAGGAGCCCGGCCCTGCCTGTAGAGCTCATCACAGATGCTGGAATTAGGGATGCGGGGGGGGCCTGTAGCACCCCCTGAGTTAAAGTGGTTTCCATTGGATAGAGGATTTATGGAGTGGTCCAGTGGCTCTCAGCCTGCGCCCCCCCCCCCCCATAAAAACTGTGCCAGCAGCCCTGGTAGAGCCCACTTTACCAAGCCCCGTAGCTGAGGGCAGATGAAGGAGCTGTGCTAGCTGCACACATGGATTTCTGCACCAGCAAGGCGCCTGGGTCTTAAATAAAAAGCTCTTGTGCTTGTGGAGAAACCCTCACAAGTGCGACCCATTCCGCGGTGTGGCCTCCCAGACAACCCCCCTGCCGTGCCTGCTGTCCACAGCTAGAGTTGAAATAGAAATAGGGCAATTATTTTTGTGAGAATCCTTGTTTTTTCTTGTCTGCGTCTTCGTGCGAAAGAGCCCACCCGTCTGGGATCCACATACTTGTTCTCCAGACAGGGCTCCTGGCTGAAATTGGTGACTGACTTTATTTGAAACCAAATGCAGAAGTCGTCTCTCTGTTGTGGCTTTCCACAATAGTATGGCTCTCCGTCATGCACTCGTGCAGGTGTGCACACTCGCAGTCACGCTACTGGTTTATCTATTGCTGAAGCTGCTACTTGACAATTTGTGTGGTGTAGCAACAGATGGCAGTTTCCACTTTCCTGCTGTTAGAACAAATACATCGTTTTAATCTGATGCGGCTTAAACGTTTATCGCACATAACTGGAAAGGTTTTGTTAAGTCAAACCTAAGTCAGGCAGTTAACCACTTTGATACAATAAGGTTACAACCATAGGCCTGTCCACTGCGTAGAGGATGCCTATGAAGTTTGGCCCATGGAACTGCTAAATCTAGGCAGGAAGCCACAAGATATGTTAGGACAACTCTATACAGTCCAAATGGTGGTATGAATGAGGCAACATTTCTTTGCCTCTAAAATGAAAGTGCACCAAAGAAACTGATTTTTGTGCCACATATTTCTCTCACCCTGGTCAGTGCAGTTACAGTGAGAAATTCATCTCTGATGTATCTCTAGCAAGCAATTTGTTATGTTGTATGTGCCACTTTTTTTTATTCAACTTATTAAGCCCTGCCATATAGTGTAGTTTTATTAATTTAGCTGTACTCTTCTTGATTTAGCTTCGAAAGCACTGCTACAATATGTAATTTTATTTTCAAGGCATTGCTGTAATTAGTCTTTTTTTCCTCCTCGATGTGTGATGTGCCCTATTATCTGAATTCATTGTCTGCATCAACTGGCATTTCTGTAGTATCTCCTTGTATTATCTAGTCACTATACATGGATTATGGAAAGCAGTGAGGACTTCTCTACATCTTTCTTGTGATATAGACTTTTAGTGTGCTAGTGAGTCATTTTCTATTATACTTCTTTAGAGACTGCTGCGACAAAGAGGTGAGTCTTGCAGCATAATCTGACGATAAGGGTAGGACTCTTCCAAAACTTTCTGCATGCTGTTGAGAAGGCTCTCCAACCAATATCTGAATTTGTAAGTCAGTTCTGGTCATGTACCAGATTACTATAATTGATGAAGTGGGTCCTGGAAAAAGATTGAGTCCCTTAGCAAGTCAGGCCCATACTTACAAAGGATGAAGTACTGTGATGAACACATGATCTACTAGTGTGGCCTGGTCATTTGTCTGAGACAAATGTTTCCTTACTAACAAATGAGAAGCACTTTTGGTGCTACCTCTATTTGAGTCTTGGGACTAAACGTAAAGCTCGTCTATTTGACTTTGTTTTTCCTCAGTAAGGAAATGGAGACTGAAGCATTGTTAGAGATGGATAGCAAAAGACAAGCCTCCTGTTGGAAGTGGTCTTTAAGATATATCCCTCACCGCAAAAGATGTCTCTTATTTTAGATACAAAATTATCTCTGCCCATGTAAAGACTGGGTTCTCACTTCTATTGTAAAACATTATTACTGGGAATACTATCTCATAAGATTGAAGTTATAGAAAGTATTATTTATGATCAATAAGGGATAGTGGTACAGTACTGGTATAAATTAAGGCCTCAATCCTGCAAACAGGGATCCACTTGTATAAAACAGTTTAGCTGGACACTAGCTCCTCCAGCTGTTCCCACAATGGACTTTCCTTCCTGATGTGTTCTAATTTCACCAACAGTGAAGGAGGAGGCAGGAGCTTTCTCCTCCCCTCAACCCCCCAAGCTTGGGAGGAAAGGGAGCAGAGAGAGACAAGAGGAACAATGTCTCCCTTAATTTAACCCCTGCTCACCATTTCTAGCTTGTTAGAGTGATGCCAAGGCAAAAGAGATCACTAGCTCTGCAACTCTAGATTGCTGGACTGATATCAAGTGACAGCTCTCTCTGAGGTTAACAGGCTGAACAACTATAGCTTGCTGGACTGAAGGCAAGGCTGTAGACCTTTGAAAGTTACTGACTCAGTGCAGGGAACTGGACTAAATGACCTGTTGAGATGCCCTCTAGTCATGCTTTTCCATGAGTCTATGACTCAGTGTTCTGGGTTTATGTCAAGGCATAGGCCTTTGGGAGGTCATTGAATAAGCACTTCTTGCATACTAGGGTGATGTGAAGGGACATGGCTCTGTGATGTCACTGGCTGAGCACTTTTAGCTTGATTGGCTGATTATTAAGAGAAAGGGCACTGAGTTCACTGACTCAGGACTTCTTTCCTGCTGAGATGATTAATGATGTCCAAGTACAGACTTCTATGAAGTCACTGGCTCAGCACTTCTAGCTCGCTGACCTGACATCAGGGCACAGGACTTCTTGAGGATACTGGATTAGCGAATCTTGATTTCAGGGCACAAGTCTCTTTGAGTCATTGGATCAGTACTTTTAGCTTGTGGGCTGATACTATGGCAGAGGGCTTTCTGAACTCACTGGCTCAGCACCTCTAGCTTGCTGGGTTGCTCTCAGCATGTGTATCTGCGAGTTCACTGGCTTAGGCATTCTAATGTGTTGGTCTGATGTCAAGGCCCCTGGGGTTATTGGATCATCATCTCTCACTTATGGGGTTTATGGAAAGGCCAAGATTTCTGAGGAATCTCGGGCTTTATACCTCTACCTCGCTGGTGTAATGTAAACGCCTTAGTGAGATTACTCAAACCTGATTTGCTGGACAGATGTGAAAGCACAGGTCTCTGTTTTCAGCTCAGTAGTACTGCATGTGCCACCCAGAACAGAGAAATGCTCCAGCATAACAGGATATAAAATTAGCCTTTCTGTGACAATGTTCCCACCTTCCCTCTTTCAGGCCCTGTAATAATCCCTGTGCCCTTTGTCTAGAGGTTAGGAATATGTGCTACAATAACTCATATCTTTCTTTTGCCTGGGATAAGTTTTTCTGCCAGTTTGAAGCACTCCCCAGGAGTCTAAATCAGACCCCCAACATGGTAGCACCTTGCAGTCTCACACTTGGGATTAGTTCTAATATGGCCCAGAATTCATTTTTGTTCTTGATTATAGGGGATTTCTGTATCTTGTGGCAATAGCACGGGGCTGTCAAATATGTAGTCTGCCTATTAACTGGTGGGTGCAGCTATATTGAATGTCTTGAGAAACACTACCAAACCAATTTGCTTAATCTGTCATCATCATAAGCTTGACCTTGTGAAGCTTCCCAATGTAAATACTTGGGTGCCTAATTTATACTAAGCAGATTCACTAATATAATGGTTTACATGAAGAGAGGCGTCTTTTTAACATACGGTGAACTCCACTCTGTTGAATTTCCTTGTCATATTATGTGAAAACACCAGATGGCAGTGCTGAGGTAGCAAACAATGCAGCAGATCTAAGAAAAAAACAGCCATTAGCATTCAGACAGGCTTTTTTTCCCTAGCTATACATCTTAAATTTCACTTCACTGAATATGACATCATTCTTAACAGTATCTTTTTTGATCACTTCTATCAAATCATCTACCCTGTTGCTGTTTGCACCCTTTAAATAGTGTTCTGATAGTCATTTATCATATAACCCCTTAATCATGAAGAAGAGACAAGAGGTGGGCTCGAAATGGTAACCAGCAGAGTTTTACTTAAAAAGCCAGACCTATCTGGGTACTGTTCTGGTTCAGCTGTTTTTATCAGACTTACTGGGTACAGATAACATTAACCCAAACAGACATTTTCACATGCAACTCTGCCAATTTGTGCATGCAAACAGCTACACACACAAATATAGGCATGTAGTTATGCTCAGACGTCAAGTTTTTCTTTCTTTTTCTTTTTTATTCCTGCCCCCTCTGTTTCGCCCTCCCCTCCGCCCCGCAGTGTGCATGCTTCTTGGTCATGCGTGACATAGCAACAGTACATGCAAAACAGTTGGGGTTTCAGAGTAACAGCAGTGTTAGTCTGTATTCGCAAAAAGAAAAGGAGTACTTGTGGCACCTTAGAGACTAACCAATTTATTTGAGCATAAGCTTTCGTGAGCTACAGCTCACTTCATCGGATGCATACTGTGGAAAATACAAAAGATATTTTTATACACACAAACCATGAAAAAACCGGTGTTTATCACTACAAAAGGTTTTCTCTCCCCCACCCCACTCTCCTGCTGGTAATAGCTTATCTAAAGTGATCACTCTCCTTACAATGTGTATGATAATCAAGGTGGGCCATTTCCAGCACAAATCCAGGTTTTCTCCCCACCCTCCCCAACAAACCCACTCTCCTGTTGGTAATAGCTTATCTAAAGTGATCACTCTCCTTACAATGTGTATGATAATCAAGGTGGGCCATTTCCAGCACAAATCCAGGGTTTAACAAGAACGTCTGGGGTGGGGGGGGGGGGTAGGAAAAAACAAGGGGAAATAGGTTACCTTGCATAATGACTTAGCCACTCCCAGTTTCTATTCAAGCCTAAGTTAATTGTATCCAATTTGCAAATGAATTCCAATTCGGCAGTCTCTCGCTGGAGTCTGGTTCTGAAGTTTTTCTGTTGTAATATCGCAACTTTCACATCTGTAATCGCGTGACCAGAGAGATTGAAGTGTTCTCCGACTGGTTTATGAATGTTATAATTCTTGACATCTGATTTGTGTCCATTTCTTCTTTTACGTAGAGACTGTCTGGTTTGGCCAATGAGCATGGCAGAGGGGCATTGCTGGCACATGATGGCATATATCACATTGGTAGATGTGCAGGCGAACGAGCCTCTGATAGTGTGGCTGGCCCTGTGATGGTGTCCCCTGAATAGATATGTGGGCACAGTTGGCAACGGGCTTTGTTGCAAGGATATGTTCCTGTGTTAGTGGTTCTGTTGTGTGGTGTGTGGTTGCTGGTGAGTATTCGCTTCAGGTTGGGGGGCTGTCTGTAGGCAAGGACTGGCCTGTCTCCCAAGATTTGTGAGAGTGTTGGGTCATCCTTCAGGATAGGTTGTAGGAAGTCATTATGCAAGGTAACCTATTTCCCCTTGTTTTTTCCTACACCCCCTCCCCTTCCTCAGACGTTCTTGTTAAACCCTGGATTTGTGCTGGAAATGGCCCACCTTGATTATCATACACATTGTAAGGAGAGTGATCCTTAGATAAGCTATTACCAGCAGGAGAGTGGGGTGGGGGGAGAGAAAACCTTTTGTAGTGATAAACACCCATTTTTTCATGGTTTGTGTGTATAAAGACATCTTCTGTATTTTCCACAGTATACATCCGCTGAAGTGATTTGGGGTTTGTGTATGTAATCAAGCTAACAAATTCTTTGTATTACTGAAGATTAAAAAAAATGTATGTAAATTTAACATGAATAAGCAATAGCTGAGATGTATCCACCTCTGTCTTCTAGAATGCTCGGAGTGGTGCTTCTTTCACATGTCTCTCTGCTGCCGCATCGACAAAAGAAGAGGTCAGTAACTGGAAATCATCACTAAATATGTTCTCCTTCACCCCAGAAACAACAGCACTTAATGAGAATATCACTGACCAGCTGGGACTATACTGTGCCATGCAGAATTAATTGCTTTCAGTGAGCAGCTCTAACTAATAAATCAATGGCACAATATAATTTCTCATTAATAGTAATTTCTGTAGTACAACTACTACATTAGTTCTTTTCAAGGAACCCTGTGGGGGGGAAGCTGTCACAAGACATTGTCTCTTTGAGGTATGTCAACCTCCACATCTAAAACTAATGTATCTATTTGGAAAGTCCCAGTACAAAAATAGCAACCTAGAGAATGAAGTGTATGGATCAAAGCCATTGTTTAGCCAACAGAAGTATATGGCACCATTGGTATGTGCTTATGCCCTCTGCGCTCTGTAGGCCAAATTCAACTGTGCATTGAAGTAATGAGTGGTGCCAGCTCATACCAGTTATAACTTTGATCCTGTATTTTCAATAAAAATTAAATATTGCCAGGGATACACTTGTTCTTTGTATGTATTTTTCCTATTAAAAAATGTATTCTAATATTATTAAAATACATTGATCTAAACTAAAAGCCAGAAGCATTTTACATCTCAATGGACACAAAATAGATTGAAACTGAATGGATTATATAAATTAAAACTGTGTGTGATTGGCACAGACATGGCCAATAGACTGGTAATGACCTGATTAATTTACAAAAGAAAAATAAGGAGGTAAAATGTATTTATTCTCCTTTTCACTCTGTTTTAACATATACATTCTGCATAGTGGGGTGAAAAAAATCACCCACCGAGAACCTTTCTGTTGTCTTACTAACAAGAGTTCTTTATATAACTATTTGATCTAAATGGGGTTTATTAAGACTTGATCCCAAACCAAAAACTTTCTTCTGAACACCCCAAAGTTTGAGGGCATTAAAATTATCCAAATCAAGATCTGACTCTCACTTTTGCAAAAAGCCTCTGTTTGTTAATAGGTCAAACTCTGCATTCAAAGACCCTTTACTTAATGCTAGAGCTGTAAATTGCAGCTTTAGTCCATCTCTAGTATTTATTAAAATCAGTAAAATGTATTCCATTCCTGTAGGTTTTTTCACTCACTTATGTGTAGCTGCTTAGGTAAGTTATTTACTAAACTACAGTAATATCATTCACAAGAGCACTGCCATTTGTTGCTGATGGGTTGGCAACAATAGGACCTGATTATTCTGTGGGTTCTACCCATGTGACTCCTAGTGACTTCACTGGCAGTTGTACCTGCACAACTGACAAGATAATCAGGACCATGATGAGTGTGGAAGTGTGAATGCTCAAGTGGAGGGAAGGGGTTGAAATTATTCTTTTGTTTCTTCCTATAGGAGTAGGGAAGAGGGAGAAGTTTGTAGTTGCAGCCTGAGAAAGTGCAACAGTACATTCAGCTACCTTAAGCATTTCTGTACAGACACCAAATCCCTTTCCATGACCTGCTACAAGCTCCTTGTTTTTTGTTTTATACAATATATGTTAAAATATAAGAAAACAGGAGTGGAGTCAAGAACATCTTTACTGTAGTCCTAGCAGGTTGCTTACGGCAACAAAATGTTAGAAGTCCTAAAAGCTAGAGTCACAAGAGTACTTAGTGTTGTAATGCCTAATTTGTAGGCACCCTGTGATTAGAGTAATTCTGTACCCTGAGTTAGATGCCCAGATTCCCCATTAATTGTATAGGGAGAGATAGGGCACTAGGAAATGGATTCTCCAAAGCCAGTAAACTGAGCACAGAGCCACCTAAGCTAGCCAGAAGTGAAATGCAGAAGAAAGGGGTGGGGCTTAGGCCAGATCCTCAAAGGTAATTAAGCACCTAACTCCCATTGATCTGGGCCTTAGACGCTTGACAGGCTGGAGGCAGGCATCTTTCTCTGTGTGGGATTATCAAGTGTGAACCTTCTCCTGGAGTTAGGTGTCTAGGCTGATGGGAGAGGAGAGAGAGAGACTGACCCCACCCCATTATAGCCAATAGCCTACTGGTTAGTGCATGAGGGCTGCAGGAGAACCAGAATCCCTGCTCTGCCTAAATTGGACTTGCACCTAAGTCTCTGCTCTGAATCAGACAAAGCAATTATCTGAATCTGGGTCATCCACAACCCAGGTGAGTGCACTAATGATTGAGCTATTGAGGTATTCTGGGTTGGACATACACACACTCTACCCATGCACCCTTGAAAAATTCCCAACCTACTCACTCCTGGTTGTCTTTTGTGCAGGTTAGGCATGCTCTGCATACACCGAATGGCTCAGGCCCCACTGGAGAGAAACGCAGGGGAATGCCAAAGAATCCCACCAGGGCTTTAGCTTCACTAAGGGCTTCAAGCAGCACATTAGCATCTGGACTTAAATGGCAGAAATTTAGGTGCTGGGGATTTAGGTGCTTACAGGGTTAGATGGCAACTGAGTGGGGGTTTTGAGAATGGCAGTGGTGCCTAAACGGAATGCCACTAACCATCACCTACAGCCCGCAACTAAAACCTCTCCAGCGCATCATCAAGGATCTACAACCTATCCTGAAGGTCAGTTCCTCACTCTCACAGACCTTGGGAGACAGGCCAGTCCTTGCTTACAGACCGCCCCCCAACCTGAAGCAAATACTCACCAGCAACTACACACCACTCAACTAAACACTAACCCAGGAACCAATCCCTGCAATAAACGCCTGTGATATTACACTCTATATGATTATATGAAAATATTGTCATGAGTGTGAATATAATGTAACTGGAATATGCTTCATGCAAAAGGTCTCTTGTAACGTATCATTAAAAAGCTTATAATCTATTGAGCATGGTCATCCAATTTGTATAAATGTATCGTTCTTGTATCTGAAACGAGAAATATGAAATATAACTGAGGTCCTATTGTAATTATGCCAAGTGTTAATGGTGTCTTGAAATCTTGATGGCTCCCATTAACCAGGACAATTGGTTGTAAATGGCTTTGTTTACTTGTAAGTCTTCCTGTATACTGTGTGCTGGCAAGTGGGTAATGAAGTCTTACAGTGACGTGATTGTGTCACCGAAACTGAAATCCATCTTTAACCTGGTACTTTTCCATTAAGAAGGAGGGGTGAGAACCCAGAGAGGGACAAAGAATTCCCTCCTTGTGCAACTGATATATAAGGGGGTGGAGCAGAACAAAGGGGGCTGCAGTCATGAGAAATCCCCTAGTTACCACTGAGCTGGAACAAGAACTGTACTGGGGAAAGGATTGGGCCCAGACTAGAAAGGAGTCTAGTCTGTGAAAGAAGCTTATTGGAACATCTCTCAGGGTGAGGTTTCATCTGTAATCAGTTTCTTACTGTATTAGACTTAGACTCGTGTGTTTTTGTTTTATTTTGCTTGGTAATTTACTTTGTTCTGGCTGTTATTACTTGGAACCACTTAAATCCTACTTTTTATATTTAATAAAAATCACTTTTTGCTTATTGATTAAGTCAGAGCAAGTAATTAATTCCTGGGGGAGCAAACAGCTGTGCATATCTCTCTATCAGTGTTAAAGAGGGCGGACAATTTATGAGTTTACCCTGTCTAAGCTTTATACAGAGTAAAACAGATATATTTGCGGTTTGGATCCCATTGGGAACTGAGTGTCTGGGTGCTAGAGACAGGAGCACTTCTCAAGCTGTTTTCAGTTAAACCTGCAGCTTTTGGGGGACGTGGTTCAGACCTGGGTCTGTGTTTGCAGCAAGCTAGCATGTCTGGCTCAACAAGACAGGATACTGAAGGGAAAACGGGCTCAGAGGTAGTCTCAGCACATCAGGTGGCAGTCCCAAGGGGTTTCTGTGACCCAACCCATCACAACCCCATTGCCAACTCTGTCCGCATATCTATTCAAGGGACACCATCATAGGACCTAACCACATCAGCCACACCATCGGACTCGTTCACCTGCACATCTACCAATGTGATATATGCCATCATGTGCCAGCAATGCCCCTTTGCCATGTACAGTGGCCAAAATGGACAGTTTACACAAAAGAATAAATGGACACTATTCAGACACCAAGAATTGTAACATTCAAAAACCAGTAGGAGAGCACTTCAATCTCCCTGAACACTCAATAACAGACTTAAAAGTGGCTATTCTTCAACCAAAAAAAACCTTCAAAAACTGACTTCAGCGAGAAACTGCAGAACTGGAATTAATTTGCAAACTTGACACCATCAAATTAGGCCTGCTTAAAGACTGGGAGTGGCTGGGTCACTACAAAAAATAATTTTCCCTCTGTTTATACTCACACCTTCTTGTTAACTGTTGCGAATGGGCCACATCCACATGATTGAATTGGCCTTGTTAGCACTGATCCCTCACTTGGAAAGGCAACTCCCATCTTTTCATGTGCTGTCTATTTATACCTGCTTACTGTATTTTTCACTCCATGCATCTGATGAAGTGGGTTCTAGCCCATGAAAGCTTATGCCCAAATAAATTTGTTAGTTTCTAAGATGCCACAAGGACTCCTCATTGTTTTCCAACTTAGCAACTTAGTTGCTTTATTGTGAAAGTGATTGTGGTCTGTGAGGAGACTGGATAGATATTTGCCTCTCTGGTCAGGGCAGCAGGAGCCACAGAGCTGTCTCTGAGTCCATTACATAGATCTCAGGATAGTAAGTCCAGCCTTCTGACTCCTTATTTTGACCCCTCTCTTCACCATGGGCAATATGTTCTTTTGTTATGTATTGAATCTGTGGGGTTTGTCAGTGCACACTAGGTGGCAGTCTTTATCTTACATTTCTCATGTCAACTAACTGCTAATGAGCATTTTCCAGCATACTAAAAATGACTAATCTGCTCAGGCTGTAAAACAGCAGGGAACCAAGGGAGACCAGCTCTGCCAGTAATCTTACTGCCTCTACAAAGGTTTAATTTAGAGCTGCAGTTAACTGTTCACTAAATAGCCAAACTGGCAAATAAGCTGCAAATGAATGGAGGGGCCTCCTTGTAGTCATTATCTGCCCTGTTTTGTGACACCTCGGGTATGTTCTTTATCCCATTGCTGGTAAAAGATTCTGAACACACTTTTGCCTACCACTTTTAGATGTCATCAGGCTCCATTACTATAGACTCACTTAAACTAAGTCCTTACAATATCTTCTCCCATAAACACACAGCACCTTCATTTTCCTGTGGCTGGTTAGGGATAATACAAACAACATCTTACTATGGCTGGTTCGGGATAGTACACAGGGCCTGTAAAATAAATGCCTTTAAAAGTTGGCCTTTCTAGAATTTTAAAATTAAAAATAGCTCCTGTAGAAGGAGGAATAGCACCTAGGAGCTGTGCATTATGTTGTAAAAACATAATTCTATATATTTTCCAATTGACTATTATTTGAGCAATGGGGGGGGACAAAAATAGCCCAAGACAGATGGGACTATCAGCAAACAGCACTCATTTTGTGATGCATGTATTTATTGTATAACTGCAAATCCCTTCTTCCTAATCATGAGGTCTCAGTTTGATATGCAGAGCTCTAATTTGTATACGCATTTCTGTGAATTGTGCAACTTTCCACTGATGAGCCTAATTCAGACAAAATTATCTATCTTTGGCTTCTCAAGTTGAGTAAGTCCCAGAATGTGATGGATCCTGGCTCTGCCACAGATGGACATATTAGAAAGGAAGGTCAGCCTGTATAGAAGTCCAATACCTACATGCCAATAAGCTGTGAAGTAATAATTGACCAGGAAAAAAAGAATACATGAAAAAGATTATGCACATGAACTTTCCATTTCCTGTATTGTTCATTCCTGATTCTTTTTTAAGCCCCCATGTGCAGCTACACAGGAAACAGGAGTTACTCCAGTTACAGGCTGAAATAACTTCCCTGAATGATGCAAGTGAAGAAAACAAAGAAAGAAAATTCCCCCCTTTAAACAGCCCTTCATATTTTCTCAAAAAACTATTCATTACAGTAAGGGGAGACAGTAATAATACTTAATTCAAAAGGGTATAATGGGGATTAATTAATGTTAGCAAAGCTCTTTGTGGATGAAAAGTTTAAGTATTATCATCATTAGTACATTTGACCTTATTCAGAACATACAAGGGAAAGTAATGTTTGTCTGATGGAGGAGCATAAAATCAGTAATGGAATAAATATTAGTTGCAATCTTATAAATTTGAATTACAAGAAATAGGGAGGGGAGATGTAGCCATTATGATAGTGTGCTGTGTAAATATTATACTAAAAAGGTGTCTAGCCCCACCTTTAAGATTTTATTTAATTTCAGTTGTGAGGTCAATAAGAGAAGCTGACTATTTTCAGTATCTACTTTTGTGTCTACTTCCATATTTCCACCCTCTATTGCTGATCTTGGTAACTAACTGTAAACCTTTGGGTGCCAAGTGTAGTGCTGACATGCAAGCAAGTTTCCTTAGGGCCAAAACTTTTTTCCCCCCTATTCTAGTGACAGGACACTCCAGCCCATATCCTCTGGATGCTGATGTGAGTGATACATACTATATAACCTTAGGCCTAAATTGTGCTGATAGTAGCCACTTTGTCTGCCGGCCCATGAAAATGCCATTGGCTTCTTGAGCCCTATAGATGTGGAAGCTAATATCTACCTAAAGGCTAATATCCAAACTTTCCTTTTCTGGTGATGCAGAATGCTCAGTCAGGCATTTCATTCTGCCTCCTTACCGCTTGATTCTGCTGTGCCTTGTTTCTAGATCTGATTGAACACTTGGAAGTGACATTGGGAAACTCCCTGATGCCCTGCATAAATATTAGAAAAGAATTTTTGAGAGGCAACAATCCAAGGATCTTACCTGAATGGCAACACCAATCCAAAGGTCAGCTAGGGAATAGCAAGAAAGGGCCATGAATACGTCACAAGTGAAGATCCCCCACCTCTCTCTCTCTCTCTCTCACACCCACACACACACTCTCTCTCTCTCTCACTTACTTCCCTCCCCCTCCCAAATGCACTGAAGTTTCACAGAGTACCATACTTTGGAAATCTGGGGAAGGAAAGCCTCTCAGGGCTCTACTCCCAGGTAATGTTTATTGAAAACAGAAGATAGTAACTCACTTACAGATACACAGAAATATTACTATAGTGTAGAGTTGGAATAATTTCTGTGGTCTTCATGGTTGCGGAAGGAGAGTTGGAAGAGACCGAGACTCAAGCATTGTGTGGTGAGGGGAAATGTGGATCTTACTCACATGACATCTCCTCTAGCTCCAGATTTGCAGAAGTCACAGAAACCTGAGGTTATTCTTTCTGTTGAAGCAGACCTATCTAGTGAATGTCTGCCTTCTTTGGGGACAGAAGCCACAAATATGGCTTGCACAGTTTGAGTAGCCTGTAATATTTTGGCCAGATCAGGACCCTAGGGTAGTGAAGAATTAATTATGGTGGCACCAGGATCACAATCTTGGAGAGCTCCTATTAAAAGGAACAAACCTGCTCAGTGGGCAGGTTTTTCTAAGTTCTCAATGCTAGCTCAGTACCTGTGTCCATAGCTTTTGATTTTGAAAGAAGAGAATTCATTATTTGATCTGATAGTGCAGCGTTGCTGGTAGTGTCATAACATCTTGTTCTAGCTGAGTTAGAGCTTTTTCTTTTATGTCCCTTTTATCACTCTTCAGTGATCTTTCCCTGAGCTGTGAAGTACAGTCAGTAAAAAGCTCTGGGTCATGCAGTATCAGCTATCAGTACTACCGTGAGCTGCTGGTGCCTGCTGATTCCCAATTTTTGATCTGTGGTAAATTCTATGCACTCAATCTCTTTTGGTTTAAGATAGTTTTGGCAGAAGTAAACAAAGCAGATCTTAATAGCTGGAGACCAAAGTCATCAGGACAAGTTATTCTGGTTCTATCCATGCTACCCCACTGATTTTATCAGGGTTGGAGAGGTGCAGATGAACCACAGTTTGAGAGGGTAAAGTTATTGAAATCAGAATATTAAACAAAGGAAAAGACATGTAAGGGAATTGTATTGTGTACACTAGAGGACAGTATATTTGAGCAGACAGACAGTATATTTGTGCAGACAGCTATTTAAACTCTGGCTGTGATACCCTTAGGTATATGGGGCAAAGGGGAAGAGAGACAAACAGGCTGAGTAACTGAGAGAGAGAGAGAGAGAGAGAGCGAGAGCGCACAATGCACATGAGAACCTTAGTGAGAAGAACACAAATGTAGAAAACACTATATGGCATTACTATAACTGTTCTAAAGTTCCCCATCAGACCAAATATTTAGCATTTCAGCCCCATTAGAAAAATGTTCAGAAAAGTATGAGCTTGTGAAAATAGGGTGAGACTGGGACTCTAGCTCTAGGCTTAACAGCAGTATTGGTGGAGTGATCTAATATAAAATAACACCATGTAGATAGCTTGGCTTCACACATACTGGTCCCACTTCTGGGCTGCACCCAAACTTTAGTTCCCAGCAAAGCAGCATTCTGATGATGAGAGTAACAGCTCTGCCAGCTATTTCCTGTTACAGTGCCCCCTATATATGGTGCTGTAGACAGAGTTTATGCCTAAAATTGACCCTGTGGATGGGGCGGTGTCCTGCAGCTCCCTGTTGAGTCTCCTGTTGAGAGCAACTTGCTTTTTCCTCTTCTAGTACAAGATGTTCTTTTCCTGTGGACTACTCCCTTGCCTCAAGCCAAAGAGGACCTAGCAGTCACCTTTACACTGGGGCAGCTGATCTCATCACTTTGAGGCATCTTGAGACTTTCTACCTAATTTATACCCCAGAACACAGGCTGGTATTATAAAACCATGTATATGCAAGATCCTTCCTTGCCTCCCATTCCTGGGAGAATAGAAAGAATCTTGCACACACCAAAATTTTACATCCCCTGGTGCATCAATTGTGAGGAAGCCTCAGCCATTTCAATTTTTAAGCAGCAAGATAAATGAGCCCACCAAAAGGTGTACTGCCGGTCGTAGATTAAAGCTATGGGTGGCCGGGTTCTAACAATATTTTGGGGCACTCTTGTGCGGAGTGTTGGACTTAGTCTTCCTACCCAGGCAGATTGATTCTTCCAGTCCTCCCTGACTTCCAGCTCTGCCCCTCCTCTGTTCTTGCTGGAATTGCTGGAAGCACTCAGCTGTGAACAGCACCATGTCCTGCTGGGCTGCCTTTGACTCATTGTTATTTTTACACTCCCTCTTAGTGCAGGAGCTTTAATTCCTCCTAAGTCCCTCTGCCCAAATAGTAGAGCACATAAATATCTTGGTAATCAAACTCAAAGTAGTATATAGCAATTTGATGAGGCTTTGGTAACATTCAGTGATGCTTTATAAAGTTTACTCAAACCATTGATTTATTCCAGGACTGAGCCCCAACATTTCCAGGAGCAGCTCAGGTATGTTTCATGAGAGCTCTGACAGTTATGGCAGCTGAATCCCACTGCTAGCTTGTGTGGAGTCTGTGGTTCAATCACTGGCCTGTGAGTCACAGTCAAACTGCAGTAACTGCAGGATTTCAACAATTTCCACCCCACCATCAACCTCAGCCTGGACCAGTCCACACAAGAGGTTTACTTCCTAGACACTACAGTGCTAATAAGCGATGGTCACATAAACACCACCCTATACCGGAAACCTACTGACGGCTATATTTACCTACATGCTTCCAGCTTTCATCCAGACCACGCCACACAATCCATTGTCTACAGCCAAGCTCTAAGATACAACCGCATTTGCTCCGATCTCTCAGACAGAGACAAACACCTACAGTGTCTCTATCAAGCATTCTTAAAACTACACTACCCACCTGGTGAGGTGAAGAGACAGATTAATAGAGCCAGAAGGGTACCCAGAAGTCACCTACAACAAGACAGGCCCAACAAAGAATGCCACTAGCCGTCACCTACAGCCCCCAACTAACACCTCTCCAGCATATCATCAAGGATCTACAACCTATCCTGAAGGACGATCCCTCACTCTCACAGACCTTGGGAGACAGGCCAGTCCTCGCTTACAGACAGCCCCCCGACCTGAAGCAAATACTCACCAGCAACTACACCCCACTCAATAGAAACACTAACCCAGGAACCAAATCCTGCAACAAACCCTGGTGCCAATTCTGTCCACATATCTATTCAAGGGACACCATCATAGGACCTAACCACATCAGCCACACGATCAGGGGCTCATTCACCTGCACACCTACCAATGTGATATATGCCATCAAGTGCCAGCAATGCCCCTCTGTCATGTACATTGGCCAAACCGGACAGTCTCTACGCAAAAGAATAAATGGACACAAATCTGACATTAGGAATTATAACATTCAAAAACCAGTAGGAGAACACTTCAATCTCCCTGTTCTCTCAATAACGGACCTAAAAGTGGCAATTCTTCAACAAAAAACCTTCAAAAACAGACTCCAACGTGAAACTGCAGAACTGGAATTAATTTGCAAACTGGACACCATCAAATTAGGCCTGAATAAAGACTGGGAGTGGTTGGGTCATTACAAAACCTAAACCTAATTCCCCCAATACTAATTTGCCCCAACTGTTACTCACACCTTCTTGTCAACTGTTTGAAATGGGCCACTCTTATTACCACTACAAAAGTTATTTTTCCTCCCGTGGTATCTTACTGTTAATTGAATTGTCTCATTAGACTGACCTCACACTTGGTAAGGCAACTCCCGTCTTTTCATGTATTTATACCTTGGCCTGTATTTTCCACTCCATGCATCTGATGAAGTGGGTTCTAGGCCACGGAAGCTTATGCCCAAATAAATTTGTTAGCCTCTACGCCACAAGGACACCTCGTCATTTTTGCTAATACAGACTAACACAGCTACCACTCTTGCATAATGACAGGTTTCAGAGTAACAGCCGTGTTAGTCTGTATTCGCAAAAAGAAAAGGAGTACTTGAGAGACTAACCAATTTATTTGAGCATAAGCTTTCGTGAGCTACAGCTCACTTCATCGGATGCATACTGTGGAAAGTATAGAAGATCTTTTTATACACACAAAGCATGAAAAAGGAGAAAACCTTTTGTAGTGATAATCACCCATTTTTTCATGCTTTGTGTGTATAAAAAGATCTTCCATACTTTCCACAGTATGCATCCGATGAAGTGAGCTGTAGCTCACGAAAGCTTATGCTCAAATAAATTGGTTAGTCTCTAAGGTGCCACAAGTACTCCTTTTCTTCTAGCTACCACTCTGAAACCTGACAATATACTCAACATATGTATATACATAATTTAATTTACATTTTAATGAGTCCATGACACTGTTTTATATTGTAAAATCAAGCAGATATGTTGTCACAAGTCTGCCAATGCTTCCCTCTTTTTTGCGGGGAGGAGTTGCTATGATGCTATTTTATCTTGTGTGAATGTTTTTAATGAAGCATCAGATATATTTATGCTTTGCAAAATTCATTTTTGAAATGATTTTTTACTGATAGTGATGTTTATTTAAGCATTTTTTAATCAGTGTATAGTTTCACAGCTATGGGAAATTATGGGGGGTCAGACAGTTATTTAAAACAATGATTGAGATTCATAAAGTTAAAACTTTAACCATTCAAACACAAATTCTCAAAATATACAAAATAAATATCCCTAAATCAAACTCTGATGTTCTCATGCAGTAAATTTTATCGTTGTGTGTGTATGATGAAATTGACATTTATCAATTTTTATAGATTAAAAAGTAATCCTTCCAAGCCTATAAATAACCTACAGCAAGTTATAAGGCCAGGATTCTCATGTTAGTTTATAAAAGGTTTGACTATGAAAGTTCCAGAGTCTGTGGAGCTGATTCTCATTTACAATAAGGCCCCTTTACACAGTACTCTGGCAAATACAATTACAAACCCTGAGGCTTCTTTACACTGCCAGACTAATATAAAAGGGCTTTATGTAACTGAGAATCAGTCCCTGAAGTTTGGAAATAGTCTGTTGTCATTACATGCTGTGTGAACAGGGGATTGAAAGCTATCTGAACTTTGAAAGTGACTTTAATATTTGATTTTATATTGATGAAACATTCTCATACTATACGGTGTATGAGCCACACTTTTCCCTGCACAAGGCAAGCCATTAGTGGATTCTTCTAATGTTACAGGGTATAGCAGAAGACGGGAATAGTGTGGCTGACCAAAAATGTGGGATCCAAACTTCACACACACGCACACACACACACCATGACCCCTAAAGAAAATGAAGTTATTTCTTAAGTTACCTTGGGCATTAAACTGAGTCTCCCTTGCCCTGAGGAGGTGAAAAAAGGGGCTTTAACACATTCTGAAGCAACAAGTGGCTACATATTCTGAAACAACACATGACTAGAAAGGAAACTGATAGTGAAGGAGAAGAGAAAGGATGAGGGGGATGGGCAGGGGAGAGGGAGCATGGAGGAGGAAGATGGATCTTATTAGTGAGGAGAGATATGAGCGGGAGGAGAAGGAGAGGAATCATAAAAACTGGGGAGAGCAAGAGGGGACAGAATAGAGCAGGAGAGTGAACAAGTTATATAGGGAGAAATGGGAAGGGAAAAAGGACAAAAGAATTGAAAAAGGGATACAAGTATTTATTCAAGCAGAGAGAGAAATAAAAAGGGAAAGAAAACAAAGTTGGAAGGAAGAAGGAGGTGCATGGAATGAGGATAAAAGCTGGTGCGAACCTCCAAAATGCACTATTTTATACATTAATGCACCCAAGGGATGCATTTCCAGAATAATTCCCTGCAATGTCTGCATAAATTCAGACAACATTTTTATAAGATTATTTGATGCCATTCTCTGCCCCACAGTTCTGTATCCACTTCTTTCCATGTGCCGGGACCAAAGGGTACTAACACAGCACCGGAGAACATTACTTTATTCAGTTTCCTGGGAACTGACCCTGTCTTTTATCCCATCATTTCCTTTTAATTCACTGTAAATTGAAAAACTTTTACCTAGCTACACCTTTGCTCACTTTCTGCAGCTCCATCTGTTCTGGAGTACAGACAAGTCCTTGTCATAGGAACACAGAATTACCTTACCATGCCACTGGTTCAGCAAGTCTGGTATTCCACCTCCAGCACTGGTCACCTGGTGCTTCATGGGAAAATGAAATACATACAACCTCACATACCAAGACAACTGTGGGCTTTGGCAACAACCTTTCTTCTGAGCTTTGGGTAACTGGCTACATCTGCCTCTTTACTGAGTCTTGGACACTTACCTTTTGAATTATAACATGCTTTCCTATATGGTGCACCCCAGAATCCATTGCATCCCATCTTATATGGGCATTTAAAATGGAAGCAGCTTGATTCAGCTGTTGTTCACTAACGAGCAGGGTGACCAGCTAGCAAGTGTGAAAAATTGGGACAAGGGGTGGGGGAAACTAGGTGCCTATATAAGAAAAAGCCCCAAATATCAGGACCATCCCTATAAAATTGGGACATCTGGTCACCCTACTGAAGAGGTGGGGATAGTTGTAAAAGACATGGGAAACCATGGGCAGAAGGAATGTGAAGACATGCTGGGAAGGAGAGGAAAATACTCAGCCCACTACTTGAGTAAAGAAAATGTGGCACCACTGCACAAAGGAAAAAAAGAATATGAACAACAGATGTGTGGTCACATCCAAAACAAAGGGCAAAGGTTACTGCACTGTAGTTTAACAGATATATGAGAGAGGTCAATTAGGCTGAAATTGCGAAAGTAAGCCATGGGGGAAATGTATCTGACAACTGGGCCATAGAAGATGGAATTGAGAACCCCCTATGTTCTGATGAGGGGCACTTAACCAATGCAAATACAGCATTTTGCAACAATGTCTCTAATTGTGTATTTAGATGGCTAAAAGTAGGGATTTGTCAATGACCTTGGAGAAAAAAAATTGGTTACAATCTTTGCCCAAACCTTAGAATGAACTGAACAATTTTGGGGCGTATAAGAAAAAGTCGTTGGAAAGATCCTTTTTTGTTTGTACATCTTTGCACTTTGGCCGGGCCCAGAACCTCAGATACCATACCTGGAAAAACTTATTCTAACAAAATATCCAGCTCAGATTATTGGACATTTCTATGAACTGAAGTATTTCTTAATATTGTTGAATCATTAATTATCTTAGACGTAGGCTGTGTGGGCAGGGTATGCATTACAGATGTGTTAAGTATTTGTATAGATCTTTAAATCCACTCAAACTGACCCTCAGGTCTGACATTCTTTCCTTTCCCAAATCTCAGCAGATGCTCACTAAAGTGAAAATGTAAGCTGATGTTGTTTACCCATCTGGAAATCTGGCAAGTCCTTCCCCACCAGCCAGCTTCCCTCTCTCCTGGCCAACAGACACCCTTTGGCTTCCTGAAGACATCTAAGCTCAGAAAGAGGAGTCCTGTGGCTTACTAGAGAGCAAGGGCCAGCTGTTTGGGGGTGGGGTGGAGGGGAGAAGGTTGTTTGTTGAACCGCCAAGCAAATCTGCAAGAAGTCACTCACGTCCGGCCTGGGCAATGCCAACAAAACCATTCAGTTTCTGAATCTATGTTACAAGCCAAGCTCTGCAGGGTTCACACTAGAGCTAAAATCCTATTGAATTAAGTGCTGTGAGGAATGAGAGAAGGAGGAGATGATTTATATGAACTTTTTACCTCCTGGTCAGCTCTGCATCTTGTGACTCTTTTGTATTGGGTTGCCATGGCAAGCTGACCTGTCTGTAAAATAGGTCATCCTCTCACTGAACCAGAATCTGTAGCCTGTTGGGCATCCACAGGATAGCATAATACCATATAGGCTGCAGATTGCGTGTAACATTTGAAACCCTATGTAATCTGGGGTCCACAGGGATGCAAGCCTCTTGCTGTAATGCAGAATTTAGGGATGGTTAAATATCCAAATCTCTTGTATATTGTTGTACAGTGAGAGCACATGGGATTTTAAGTTTATTTTTACAGTCTGCTAATGTATTAACATTACTATTAGCATGGTGGTGTTTGTAGGGATTCTCTCAGGCAGACAGAGCATGAGCAGTTGCTGGTACGAGCATCCAAAGGGGGTTGGGGGGAAAAAGATGACAGCTTTTCACTGTTCTAGCAGGGAGTGTAGATTTACTTAACATAATTTAGGCTTGAATCCTGAAAGCTGCCTCACACAGATGTGCCCAGGCACCCTAGCAGAGCACCAGGAGATCCCCATTAGGGATCTGCCCACATTGAGCTGCTGTAGGATCAAGGCTTCAATTCTGAAAAAACTGAATTTTGTATAGAGGAAAACTCCTTGAGTCTCCTTATTTTATATTTGAGTCTTTTAGATCATCCTATCCAGTCCCAGTTCCATTTTTAGACAAATATTTACTGCTCAGTACTAACTATAATACTTCAGCTTGTCACTGCTCATTGTCAGTGTAGACTAACACGTTTGATATTTATTGGTAAAAAGAGTCTCAAAATAGGGAGGAAGTAGTCCTTTCACTTTTCCTTTCTTTCTGGTTGTTAGGGATGCTGTGTGTAGCAAAGTTGCCATCCCCACTCACACTCCTCTTGCCTATATATGGCATTTCAGCACCTTGCCTCAGTTTTCCCCACTGTCCTTTAGCCTTCTCTACCTATAGGAGTATCCTAGTCCTCCAGCCACACCACTTTACAAAGTCCATCCCCTTCCAGGGCAGAGCTTTTTACCAAAATCCAACAGAAAGTAAAAACAACTAAACCTTAAACCCAGCTGAACTCAGCAGCTACCTCTCTCTCACAGCCATACTTTTGCCCTCCTATAATTTTTTCCCCACCCTTTGTCCTCTGGCTCCTAGACCTCAAACAACCCCGCTATCCAGGGGGTAGTACACCCCTTCCCTCACTCAGGGGTTCAGACAGGCTCATCTAAGTTCCTACCTCCATTCAGGCATCCATCTCACACTGGAAATAGCCTGTCTACTCTTCTCCCACTTTCTGCTTTTCAGCTTTCCTTGGGGCTGCTTCCTACAAGACAGGACCAGAGACTTCCTCCTATCTGATGTCCTCTCTCCTCTTTTAAATCCATCCCATTCACCTGACCACACCCTTCCCAGGTACAAGCTGTGAAGTTGCATCACTCTCTGGCTCCTTTAACCCTTTTGGTGCCAGTGTGAGGTTTACATCCAGTCACACTGAGCTAAATTCTCCTCTCACCAGTCTAATTCAAGTCAATGGGGTTGTTTGTGCCAGTGCATCTGAGAGGAGAATCTGCCTCCTTTGTTCTTATTGCCATTACTACACTGTGTTTTTTAGAGAACTACTGAGGTAATAAGTTCCATTTTATAATATATGTTGTACACCTTGGTCTGGATTGGACAAGGAGATACAAATTACACCTCCCTGTCCCCCATCATGCAATGTGTCTACTCCCTTTTTACTTGGGGTTGCCATTTGGAGAGGCAGATTTACACCCTAATTTTGCAGGTTGAGCCGAGGTGAACTCCTGCAGTTAAAGAGGGCTCTACATGAGTGCAGAGGTCCACATGCATAAAGCCACTTGCAGGATCAGGGCCTTAGTTTCCATCAGAGACATCATATGATCCTGCTGAGCGATCCATTTGCTGTGGAGACTTCACAGCAGGCTCTGCACCCTGGTTTATGCCAATTTGAGCAGGTATAAACCAGGGATGCATTTATCCTACTTCCTTTGTTTCAGCTTTGGAAAAACTGTTAGAAAGGTACAGTATTGCATCACATCAATATTGATGATCTGCTTTCTAAATATTTGCGCTCAGGAAGACTAAAATATTAGCAGTGCCAGAAGATAAAGTTTTCTAATATTGTCTTTGCTGTAGTATTCAGTTAACAGAGTGCTGTTAATTACTTGTTGTCTCTGTGGGGAGTATCACAGTACACATATTACCCATAGAATCAAAAGTAATGAGGATATTGTTTTAGAAGTATATAAAAGAGTCTGTAACATAAGGACAATACACTTTTCCATTTTGGGTCATGAAAAAAACATGTCACACTCTTGCATCTCTTTTAGTTTAAAATTTTGCCATGAGAACCATGGCTCAACCATTTTTTCACTAGAAACTTAAAAAGAAAAGGGCAGCTTGAGGCAGACAAGACACCCTGCATGGAAAATTTCAGCTCAAACAGTTCAAGTTTTGGCAAAGTTATAGACAACTGAAAATATTCTTATAAATGGGAAGTTTTGGGCATCTTTAACTTTAGATGGTACTATCATCTCTGCCTAGGACTAAGGGGCCCTGATCCTGATTAAGCTCTCTGGGCAAAGTAGTAATATAAATATATAATAATAGTGATGTGTTACATTTGGTTTAAATACAGTACTATCACTTGGCCATGACACCTGAATACATGACATCTGTATATAAAATATATCTTAACTAATGCATAATAAAACATGAAAGTAGTTTATTCAGCTCTGAGTTCTAAAAGCGGGCCAAATCCTGCAGTCCTGACTCAAACAATAATAGATGTGAACACCCCCCCACACCCACAAAAAAAAAACCCACAACAAATTAAACAAAAACACTTTGTTCTGAAGGTGGCCTGCAAAAGAAAAAAATGCTTATGCCCCTTTTTTGTTTTATGATTTATACAGAGAGCTTTAAATTTTTGAGATTCTCTCCTCTCCCCCATGTTTGTTCTATTTACACTAGAAATATGTCTTAGCTGCCTACTTATTGCTGGGAAACTCCTGGGACAACTGGAGAAACAACAGAATTATGAGAGATGGGAGGCTGAGAGGGAAAAGGATTTTTAACCAGACTCTTTTAAACTCTGTGTCTTGATTGGTTTTGTTAACACCCGATTATTGGGAGCAATGACCTCCTTTCATAGATTCAACTGAGTGTTGAGGAAGCTCTCATCCCAGTTCTTTGTGTCCCAAGGAATCTGCCAGCATAAACAGGGAAGATAAGACTCGATATTTCTAAGATGTTTTAAAAAGGGGGTGGGGAGGGCAGAAAGTACTAATTAAAAACAAACGACCTTTTAAAAGTCTTTATATATACATCAATGAATATTTTCCTTAAAAGGGCACAAACACTCTTTCTTTTGCAAATCACCTTTAACTCCAGATGATAATAAAAGTAAAAGTGCAGGTGTGCACTTTCCCAAAAGATGACTTAACACCCTGTTGCCACTAAGGAATAAACTGGAAAGGTTTGGATCTGCTGGAGAGCAATTTATTTTATTGCCTAATAAAACAAGATTGGGCCAGGGAAGTTCTTATACTTACTGCATAGTTATTCACAATAGATAACATGAATTGATATCAAGTATTGGTAACAAGTAATGCCCTTAGTCAGCTTAGTATACATATATCCATAGTTAGTATTTTAAAATCATTAGATATTATAAATCTGATATCAGGTACAGTGTATCCAATAAGCCAAGTACAATTGTATCTTTGACTTAGTATTCAAGGTCTGTCTAGTTTACCTTTGTACCGAGTTAGAGGAAGAGCAAGAGCGAGATCAGAAAACTATCCGCTCAGTAACAAATAATCCTGTCCTCCTAGAAGTTGCAACCTTGACATTCTTTGTTTTCTCCATTCTCATTTTGCAATGTTTGCAGAGTTCAGTTTCAGGTATTTTTAGGTTTGCTGATAGATTTTCAAAAGTAAAAACTTAATACCATACAAATATCTGTTAGAGATTGCAATAATACAAAAGATACTATGTATCTGGTAGTAGATAAGAGACATTATGTCACTGTAGGAAGGACAGGTTGAGGTCATGGAGATAAAATCCAATAGAGTTTTCTGTAAAGGAAACAAAATCTAACCTCACTTATGCACATAGGGCAAATGCTGCCTCACTCCCTTTATATGGGTACAGAAAGCCCAATATACAAGAGAACCAGTGAGGGGTAAATGGGTAAGGCTTGGGCAGGCCAGATGTTAGAGTGTGGCTCTGACAATCTGTCTAGAGACAATTGATGAATTCTGTTTGGTATTATGAACCCTCTATATATCTATATCAAATGACAAGCTCCCTTTTGATTATCAGTCTGGTCTGTGCCTTCTCTCTTGTCTTTTTACTTCCATCTTGGACTGAAATTCCAAAGGACATTGAAACAGGGCTAGCAATGGTTGGTCACTAAAGATGATCAGGACCTGTGTAGATCTTGCCCAGGGTGAGCAAAGGAGTCACTGCAATCTAGATAAAACCAGTTTTCTCCAACTTCTCTGCGGAGGACTAGGGTTTGAAGGAATGGAATTTCCCCAGAAAAGGTAACAAAGAGATGAGATGTCTGGTGCAGCCCTCTGAAAACAGACTGGGTTAGTTGGACAGACAAAGGAAGCTTGGGGCATGAGAGAGGAACAAAGAGGTAGGCTCTTGTAGCACCGGGGATCTTTTGACTAATATGCCAGTCAGGAGCTTAAGGACACCAACTGCAAGGGGTCAACGAGAGACAGACTCAGTAAGTAGGAGAAGTCATGACCATCAGGAAAAGGATCCTGGACTTGTTAGAAGAATTTGACCAAACCCCAAAGGACTCTTAAGTGATGTGGAAACTGAGGCAGGGAATGATATATAGGTATTTTGTATAGGTGTGTACATCTCTTGTGCTGTCTAAAGTAAAAATAATTGTTAGAATCCTTCTGCAAAGCTTGCATCTCTTTGCCTTAACTATCTGGTGCCCTTGAAGAAGTAAACTGCAAACCAGAGAGACCACAAGGTTGAAGTTCTTAGAAAGCATGTGCATAAGCAACTGGAGAGTCTAGGAGAGCTGGCACCAGTCTCAGAGCCTAAGCATCTGGACTATGGTGTCTCAGCTCTCAGAAAGGGGTGCTAGAAAGAAGTACTCTGAGGAGCCAGAGGCAGCGACTGGACATTACTCAAATAAACTTAGGGACATGTGGCCAGTGTGTGGGACACAGATGCAGCAGCCTGTTAAGTGTTCAGAAGAGGAAACTTGACAAGAGTTGTGACAGTGTCATTGTGATGTACTATTTTAATATGAACTTATATTTCTGGATGGTGGCGGATCTAAACCCATATCAGCAGGCACTAAGAAAAATCATCTGTATTTGCATCATGTGCTCAGTGTAGCACTGATGGGTACAGCAGGGCAAAGGTGACTTTTAGCTCTCTAACATAAGTTAGAGCAGCCTTGAGACTTATTCTTTATGCAACAACCTCTAGGGGCTATTCTATAGCCAAGAATAGATGTGGAACAGAGTGATTGGGCCACATCCCTTTCTTCACTAGGCATGCCTCCTACAGATGGGGCTTAAAGGGGCATGGCGTAGAGCCATTCTGTTCTATCCAGGGAATTCAGGGACTCTTCCCTGGGAATGATTTTCCACTGGCTTTATGGCCCCACTATACTGCCAGCATGGTGTAAAAGGAACACAACAGAAGGGGGAATACAGCCCACAGTCTAAGTACTTGTATATGTGCTGGGGGGAAAGGGGAGATACAGATTTCGTGCTAAGGGAACTTTGGGAAATAATTTTTTCCCCCAGTACTAAAATTTGCTACCAGCTCCTGATGACAGAAATACAATGTGATGCCACTTCCTGTGAAGTGGTAAACACAGAAAGATGACACACATCTTGCCTGGTATACCGTATTATGTAAATGTTCAAATTACTTATTTATGTAATGGGATTTTCACAGTACTTAAAACAGACAGTGTGGAGACTCAGGATAGAGCTTGAATATTTTATGAGAAAATAAGCTGTTTGTGTGTTTAGGCAGTGACCTCTCAAAATTAATATGTAGCAATAAGACAAGATCCAGTAACAACGTTATGGTGTGCTTTTTATTTTCTAAGGGTTAAGATCTTTTATTTGCTAACAATCATCTGTACTGTAAATACATTTAAAAAAACCAGAATTTGTTAATTCACCCTTGCCACTTGTTTATAAGACTTGGCGGTGGGAAAAACCTTCTACCTGGAAGCAGTAGCCATTATAAAAGTAAGGCTGCAAGAAAGTCTGAAGAATCTTCAACACTGGGCTAGATTCACCCCAGCTATAAAAGTACACTACATCTCTCTGTGCCCATGCATCCAAGGAAGGATTCACCCCAAAGAAGGGCAGGTGGTACTGTGCATGTCCTGCCTCTTAGGTTAAAGTTCTGTTAAAAAACAAAAACAAAACCCTCCCTTTGGGCGTTGTTTTGGGGATATTCTGATTCAGCACATACCCCGGCCAAGTCACTGAAGTGCTGACTTCTGCACTTTTCTTAGCAGTGTACAAGGTAGCCATTTTCAGCTGCTGGAGCCTTTCCTCTTTCTCCCGAGGACTTGCCATTGCAGGAGCCTCTGTCCTACTCTTCAGAAGCCAGAATAGACACGGGTGAATCTGTACCAAGACCTTCCCATTTTTAACAGGAGTACCTGTGATGGGTTGGACCCCCTGGGATGTCACTTGGTGTGCTGGGACGCCGCTGAGGCAGGCTGTTCTGCCAGCCTAGGCCCCCTTTTACCTGGTCTTGCTGGGCTAGGCTCCCCAGCCTTTTCCAGCCAAGCACACAGGCAGGGCCACACCCAGCTGCACAGAGAGACAGAGATCCACTCTGAGAAGGCTCAGCTTAAGGGGCTTGCCACAGCACCCAGATGTCCACCCCTCTTTGACTACAAACCCAAAATTATATGAAATTTGCCTCCTCCCTCAATATGGAGGAGGGTATGCACAACTTCAGGAATAAGAAATCACATAAACTGGGTTATATTGTAAACCAGAAATAAATGTATTAACTATAACAGGTCTATTTTAAGTAGTTAAGGAGGTAGCAGACAGAACAAGGCAGATTACTAAGAAAATAAAACAGAGCATGCAAACTAAGCTTAATACACTAAGGAAACTAATTACATGTAAGTTCTCACCCTAAATGTGATTCTGATAATCTTCTTCACAGGTCAGATGCCCTTCCAGCCTGGGTCCAGCTCTTTCCCCCAGTTCAGTCTTAGTTGTTTCCAGCAGTCATCTTGGGTGGAGTAGCAGGGGAGAACTGACAACCAGGATTACCTCACTCCCCACCCTTAAATAGGATTTGCATAAGACGGGAGTCCTTTGTTTCCTAGTTTGACTCCCACCCTCCAGCTTCTCGTGGAAAAGTACAGAATTCAAGACGGGTTCCCGTATCGGGTGACATGGTAAAATGCCTCTATAGGGCCCCTGTAGCCATTCTTCACAGGCTGACCCACATGTTCACAGGAAGACTAAGCTCTTTTACAGTCCATTGTCTCTTGCTGATGGGCCATCCGCCCTGTCTGGCTTTTCCGTTGTTGTACCTGAAGTGTTACCAGTGGGCGTCACCCACAGTAGCATAGTTGAAATAAAGATACATAGTCAATGTTCCTATCTTCAGATACAGAAATGATACAGGCATACAAATTGGATAATTGCATTCAGTAAATCATAACCTTTCCAATGATATCTCACATGAGCCATCTGGCATAAAATATATCTCAGTTATGTCATATTCATATCATAAGCATATTTTCATAAGGAATGTGGAATGCAATGTCTCAGGACATTATCCATTTATATTTCTGTGGAGGGGACTTGACAAATATTTCTCAAAACTATAGCTAGGTCACCTATGTACCTACATAGCTTTTTAAATAATAAGCATGTTTTAGAGTCTAGGGAAGAGGATGCTGTCTGAATCCAAAATCAGAAGATAAACCTTCTAGCAATATTTTACAGGATTAAAACAAGCGCGCAGGAAATGCTGCAATTTAACAATGCAAATTGTTTGAGTAGATACAAATGGTCTTTACCACCCTCAAATAATCTAGAGGTGACATCAAGAGTTGTCATAGTAGGGGAACTCCTCAATTACATGTCTGATTAGAGTGGGGGAATGCAAGAATGAGGAGGTGAACTGATGACTGGGGAAACTGTTGAAAGACATTTAGAGGCAGTCTGTAGGCAGGCATTTTGAGTTGGGCTCCAAAGAAGGGAGTTGATATTCTGTATGTCTCATAGTTCCTGCAAAGCCCCAGTGAGATGAAAGCACTTAGGATAAAGTTTGTTTTAAAGGTCTGCCGGCTGAATAATTATTGAAAGATCCAAAATACAAAAAGCACAAGCTCATGCATGCATTCTGTAACTAACTAATTAGAATAATGTAGGAAGATTCCAGACAGAATTCGGAGAAACTTGCATCACAAAGTTTCCCAGGGCATCAAAATCCAAACTTTAACTGCCTATCTTTTAGATGGATTTATGGGCTCAAACATCAGCATTAGACTTCAGACCAAGGGTGGCCAACCTGAGCCTGAGAAGGAGCCAGAATTTAATAATGTACATTGCCAAAGAGCCACAGTAATATGTCAGCAGCCGCTCCACCCATCAGCTCCCCCACCCCACTCCCAGCGCCTCCCACCCACTGGTAGCCCTGCCAATCAGCACCTCCCCCTCCCTCCCTGCACCTCCCAATCAGCTGTTTCCTGGCATGCAGGAGGCTCTGTGGGGGAGGGGGAGAAGCAAGGGCATTGCAGGCTATGGGGAGGGGGCAGGAAGGGGTGGAGTGGGGGCAGGGCCTGTGGCAGAACCAGGGGTTGAGCAGTGAGCACACTGGAAAGTTGGCGCCTGTAGCTCCAGCCCTAGAGTTGGTGCCTATACAAGGAACTGCACATTAACTTTTGAAGAGCTGCATGTGGCTCCAAAGCCACAGGTTGGCCACCCCTGCTTCAGACCAAAGAAGTGATTTTTCTGTATTTAGAGCTGGACACCAAACCATCGATTGTGCGCAGCAAGTCGGAGAGAGTGCACTCAGCCACTGGATCATTGAAAGAGTGTTTGAAAAAAAGCTGGGATAGCCTGAACAGTATCTTGGAAAAAGGTGGTGGACTTAAATTGATACATCTCCTCTCCAATACTAATAGTAACTCCTCACATACAGTGTTTTTCATGTTCAGAGCACAGTACAAATATTATCAAATCAATTCTCACACAGCCCTGTGAGGCAGGTATTATCCCAGTTCTACGGATCACTCCACTAGACCACTCAGGCTCTTTAAGAATAATTGTTTTAATTTCCTTGCTCTTATGACTGCTATTTATAGCTATGAGGAACAATAAATTAGAGAGGGAAGGAGTCTAATGTGACTGGCCTAGAATAGCATACTATTGTTACATCCATGATATATAGAGAGATTTTGAAACACATTATTCAAATGAAATAGAGTTTTCACTCACCACAAAGAAACAGTATTGTATCCTCTAAGAGTGACCCACCACTTCCCTTATTGTGGTTAATTTTGGTGACATGAATTTGCAAATTGATTTTTAAACTAATTTTAACCAAATCACTGTGCTAGTCAAGAGGGGTCAATTGCTCCCCCCTACCCCCTTTAACACTATTCAAAAACAAAGAAAATCAAAAAGAAAAGGAGTACTTGTGGCACCTTAGAGACTAACCAATTTATTTGAGCATAAGCTTTCGTGAGGTACAGCTCACTTCATCCGATGAAGCTGTAGCTCACGAAAGCTTATGCTCAAATAAATTGGTTAATCTCTAAGGTGCCACAAGTACTCCTTTTCTTTTTGCGAATACAGACTAACACGGCTGTTACTCTGAAACCTGTCATTATGCAAAGAAAATCAGGGAACTGTAGAACTACAGTCTAGAGCAGAGGTGGGCAAACGACGGCCTGTGGGACCGTCCTGCCCGGTCCTGGCCAGGGAGGCCCCTCCCCTGCTGCTCCCCGTCCCCCGCAGCCATGCCGTTACGCGGGTAGCAGGGCTGCGTGCTCCTGCAGGGCAGCATGTCTGGCTCCAGCCAGGCAGCGTGGCTGCCAGACATGCTGCTCTGAGCGGCATGGTAAGAGGGCCGGGAGTCACGGGGGGCAGTCAGGGGACAAGGAGCAGGGGGCAGTTGGATGGGGTGGAGGTTCTGAGGGAGGCAGTCGGGGGTGGAAAGTGGGAGGGGGCAGATAGCGGGCAGGGGCTAGGCTGTTTGGGGAGACACAGCCTTCCCTACCCGGCCCTCCTTACAGTTTTGCAACCCCGATGTGGCCTTCAGGCCAAAAAGCTTTCCCACCCCTAGTCTAGAGTGTGGATATTGTTACATTTTGTGTTTAAAAAAATAACCAGGGGTTTGTAAACAGGTAAAAAAATATCGGACTAATGAGGGTAGGCATTTTGTAACTAAACACCCATGGTAACTGTAAAAACAGACTAGATTGCAGTGGTGGGATTATACAGTTTGGGAGGGAGAATGTAGAACCAAGGAATTTGTCTGGTTTGAAGACTCCAACTGAAACATTTTCTATAAAGTAGCCTGTTTCGTTTTGCTCCCCCAAAAACCAGGGGAATGGGGAAGGATGATCTGTGATTCAGGCATGTGACTCCAGAAATATTGGTTCTATTCTTAGCTCTGCCATAAACTTTGTGTTTCCCCCTAGGCAAACCACTTCAATTTGTGGTGCCTCAGGATGCCCTATCCATAAAATAACGATAATACTGCCTCAGAGAAGTGCTGTGAGGTTTCGGTTTTTAAATGTTTATAAAGTGCTTTGTTATCGTTTGGTGGAAGACTCTATAGAAATGCAAAGTTCTATGTTAATTTTTACTACAGTGAAGGAATTGATATTATTCATTTATAGGAAACCTTTTTATTATCGTTTCAAGAAATTTATTTTCTTGTAAACTGTTTCCAGTAAACTATTCAAAACAGTGTGGACCACATACAGCAGTTTTAATCCTTATTGTTTATTTTTCACCCTCACTTCTGCAGAGTATCCTCCAGTGAAACTGTTCCTGGCACTGGACAGTTTGGAATGAAATTGCATATTTTTCATTGTGAGGCATTTTTTATCTTCTTTTTTTTTTTTTTTTGCAGATATTCAGACTACATTACTTTCAGGGGAGCAGAACTGTGCCTGAAGAGGACACGTCATGTTTACTTTAGTTGAGTTTCAACCAGTGTCATTTACTAAACTCTTTGATGAGCTAAGGGTGCTTGAGGCTGCTCTTTGTTTGTGGGACCTATGTCCTGCACATCTATTAAAATCAAGCAGGAAGGTAAGGGTACTGTAGTCAGTTTGATATCATTAATACCTCCCTAATGTAGGACTATAGAGGCATCTGGCCTTATTAGCATGTAGGCTGGTGTCTTACACAGAATTTCCTGGGAAGTGGGGGGCAGGCCTTTTAAAAAGCCCCAGTGTTCTCCAAGAGAGAAACTCAGCAGCAACAAGGGGAGGGGACTAGCTAAGCGCTCTGCTTCCCTACAGAGGCAGGACTTCGGGAGCATATGGCCCAGTAACAGTCTCTCAAACCTTGCTGTTGTCAGCAGTTTTGTAGGTTTAGGAGCTTGGCAGGGCTATCAGGTGTCACCTATTTAATGTATTTGGCAGCCCTGTCACAACTTCCAGCAGCCTGGCTCTAGAGATCTCCTTCATTCAGCTGGTCTGCATGCAAATAACTGCACTTGCTCCTGTTGATCTCTACTTTTGCACCCAATTTCAGGCAGCCTCTGTGCCTCCCATCCATTTGTTCCCCTGCTGGCTTGCTAGTGCGAAGCCCCTTGAGAGGTAGAGGAGGTACCAAGAGCCCCTGGGAGAGTTGGGATGGAGTGGGGTGAAAAGAATGGGGGATGATACTGATGAGGCTAATAAGGAGAGGGGCAGAATGAGAGGATTTACCCCAAGTTCCCCTATCCCCCACCAGCAATACCCTACTACTCCCCATACATATACTCTCATTGATGGTGGGGGATGGCAGGAGAACTCTGAGGGGGAAAAATCAGTGACATTTTCTCATGAGTGCATGAGAACAGGAACACATGGAACAGGAAAAAACTTGGCAGCTATGGATTGGCCATTGGAAGTGAAAGAAAGGGAAAGGGGAGGTAACTGAATAGATTAGCAAAAAGAAAAGGAGTACTTGTGGCACCTTGGAGACTAACCAATTTATTTGAGCATAAGCTTTCGTGAGCTACAGCTCACTTCATGGGATGCATTCAATGAAGTGAGCTGTAGCTCACGAAAGCTTATGCTCAAATAAATTGGTTAGTCTCTAAGGTGCCACAAGTACTCCTTTTCTTTTTGCAAATACAGACTAGCACGGCTGTTACTCTGAAACCTGAATAGATTAGGTAGTAAGCAGGAGACACCATCACAGCCAGACTACTTAAAAACATGAGAGTTATATGATCGATAACTGTAACTGATCAATAGATTTACTCTGTTTTGCTTCTGACACTTAGTCTTCCTGCTGATTACAAAAGCAGCTTGGATAATTCTTCTCCCATCAGGTGCTGGTACTGCTCCGTTTACTATCAGGAAAGGTTGTGACCTGATAAACTCCTCAGCCAGGCAACTGTTTCTCCTGCTTGATGAATCCTGATTTTTACCAAGTGAAGAAGCAAAGGAGCGGGAGGTCAGGTCTCCAAAGCCCAAGAGAGAAAAAGCCAGGAGGGGAAATTCTCCATCTGCTTTTGGCAAACTATAGCCTGCTGAGTAGAGTTGCCAGGCATCCGGTTTTCAACTGGAATGCCCAGCCAAAAAGGGATCCTGGCGGTTCCAGTCAGCACTCCCTCCTGCCTGCCCTGCCTCCATGCAGCTCCCGGAAGTGGTCAGTATGTCCCTGTGGCCCATAGGCAGAGGGGCGATCAGGGAAGCTCCACGCACTGCCCCCACCCCCAGCACAGGCTCTGCAGCTCCCATTGGCCTGGAACCATGACCAATGAGAGCCTAGGGGCAGCACGCACAGCCCCCTGGCCCCTCTGCCTAGGGGCCGCAGGGACATGCCGACCGCTTCCGGGAGCTACATGGAGCATGCCTAAGCCCCACTGCACTGCTGACCGGTAAGTGCCACCCAGCTGGAGCCTGTGCCCCAATCCCCCTCCTGCACCCCAACCCCCTGCCCCAGATTGGAACCTCCTCCCACACCCTAACTCCCTCCCAGAGCCTGTACCCCAACCCCCTTTCCCAGCTCTGAGCCCTCTCCTGCACCCCAGAGCCTACACCCCCAGCCAAAGCCCACACCCCCTCCTGCACCCCAACTCCCTGCCCCAGCCTGGAGCCCCATTCTGCACCCTGAATCCCTCATTTCTGGCCCCATCCCAGAGCCCACACCCCCAGTCGGAGGCCTTACCCCAACCCCCAGCCCAGTGAAAGTGAGTGAGGGCAGGGGAGAGCGAGCGATGGCAGGAGGGGGGATGGAGTGAGTGCAGGCGGGGCCTCAGAGAAGGGGTGGGGTGGGATGGGGCAAGGCTGTTTGGTTTTGTGCAATTAGAAAGTTGGAAACCCTATCCAAAGCATTTCTCTGGCTGACAATTTTGAAAGAGAACTAACCTATTATAATGAAGTATAATAAGAGAATTATAAATCATGTTAAAAAACAGAACAACTAAACCCCACTGTTGTAGATCTGGTCAAGCTTCCTCTGTTGGAGCAGGCTGCTGTGCTTGGATCCAAAACCTGGATCCAGCACGCTTCTGAGCTCCCCTAGGTCTCAGCAGGCTTCCGCAGTCTTTGGCCATATTTCTAGGGCATAGACTGTCTGTTAACACTTCCAGGAATGGGATCCTGTGGTTAAACTACCCTAGGTCCCCAGCACCAGTGCTGATTCCTCCCCCCCGCCCCAAGTGCCCTAGTTGCTCAAGCACACTCTCCCCAGAGCTCCATCTGGTTTATGCTGGTTTTTAGTTTAACTTTCAGGGACACCGGACTGTTTAAGCAAGAACACACAGACTTTGCAAAAGAATTCCAAACCAATTCCACTTTACTCATAGACAACACAAGAGAGATACAGATCAATGGAGGGAGACAAAATTAAAAGGAGTACTTGTGGCACCTTAGAGACTAACCAATTTATTTGCAGACAAAATTTGCATGCAAATCCCTGCCTCAGTTTCCTCACCACTCCAAAAGTCCTTTGGGAATTGGGAATCTGTTCAGGGAGTCCAGGATTCTGCTGCATCCCATCCTCTTGCCTCCCTTATTTAATTTAATTTATTTATTTATTTATTTATTTATTTATTTATTCCTTCCTTCCTTCCTTCCTTCCTTCCTATCTCTCAATCTTCTTGTTCTAGTCAGTGAGCAAGAGCTACTCAGCAAACCTTTTCCTTTTATAACTTCCAGTCCTGTCTGGTGACTTCCCTGATCAGCCTCAAACCCCCATCAACTGATCAAAGCACCCTATCAGATGATCTGTTGCTTGGTCACTAGCCCACCTGGTAGAACAGGTTTCCCTGGGCAATAGACAGTTCTTTGTCAAAGGGTGTTTGCATCAAAGTTTAATGACCCTCCCTGGGTAACCTTCTGCTAAGTGTAAGAATTTATCCCTCCTGACCCTCTTTTTCAGTTCATTATGTATTCTGTGGAGCTAAGGTGCAGGCAAAGAAGAGTTTTACAGTCAAAATGGCCCTCCCAAAAACAAAATGGAGTTTGCAGATTGATATAAATAAATGCAGACATATGGGTTTGAGTGAGCCCTTTCAGCCCTGATTGTTGGTCAGACCTACTACATAAGGCAATCTTCAGAAACTTCTCCTGCATTTTAGGTGTCCAGACAAGTTGGAGTGAATATGCTACCCACTGTGGCCCATTTAGGGGAGTTACTACAAGCATGTAGTGGATCCCTAACAGGAAATTTACAAGAATTCACCATTCCAACTCAACTCTGCAATTCCCAGGCATGCAGGGTTCTTTGTTTTCTTTATGCCCTTGCACAGCAGACTGATGTGTACCATAGATAAGCCACTCCACTGCACCACCACAATATGGGGGTTGCATGAACTCAAAGGCTGATTATTTTGCCTGGTGAGAGCTCTAAAGAAGGAGAATCACTACAAGTTTTTCTATCAGGGTGCAATTACCATTTATGATACAATTAGATATATCATGTAATGCTGCATTCTGGGAGCATCTTTGAAAGATGTGCTGGCAAACACAGAGTTCTGACATCAAAGAAATAACTGCTCTCTTATGCTTGTGAGACAGATATCCATGTTCCAGTTTACTTACATTAAAGCTTGCTGCTGCTTTCTGCAGTAAGGATGAGAAGGAGGGGAATCCCCAATTACTAGATGAAATAAAATAAAAATAAAGATTAAAACTAAAGGTTTCCTTAGAGATAGAAGACAAAATTAGAGACCTAAGGGCCAGATTCTCAGCTGACGTAAAAGAGCATAGCTCCACTGAAGTCAGTGGAGTTATGCTAATTTATACCAATTGAGAATCTGTTCATAGGCATTTAGTTTACAGTGAATTTCTTTTATCTTTTTCCTCCACTCCTCCCTGCTCCCACAACTGGCTATATGCCAGTATCTCAAATGCTAATAATCAAACACATACAAGATTGTATAGCCTAACTACCTTTTTAGGTTAAAGAAAATCACTTGCAATTCTGGTAAGTATACTTTACGAATAGAATTGTCAAAATCTGTACCATGCCTACAGAATGGAAAAGATAAGTTTACAAATACAGCAGAATTTCATCTTCTTAAATGGAATAGGTCAGAATTTATTCAGATCATAAAGGGTTTGAGACAAGAGCAGTTTTTTTTTGGGGGGGGAGAGGTTCATACAGATGATGGATGTTGAGTGTGGGGGATAAGTCTTTTTCAATTTCTTGGTAGGCAGTCAGATATTCTAATAATGGACACCTAAATAGCCAAACATTACCTGAATTTAGACAATGAGGATTTTCTGATAAAAATATTATATTTATGGCTGATATTATTTCACTACTATGAAAAAGCAGCACTTTTTTAAAAAAAAACAAAACTTTTATTCTTCAGATGCTAGTTCCTGAACAGAACTGCAGTTGAACAGTAACTGTATTTGGCACTTATATAAACCTTCCCATCAAAGTTGCTGGCTGTAAATCAAATACAGTAGCAGCATCCTCTTAATAGTTTGGGGTGCAGAGGAGGGGAACAAAAAGTGTGCTACAGAAGTACAACATATTGTTACTGTTAATCTTCAGCCACTATTTCCCCCTCTTTCAGATCTGAATTTAGCTTACACTTCGGCATGGTGATGTGTTCACAAGAGGATATTATGTAAATGGTGACAGACACTTGATGTGTTATGCTTGCCAATACTTCCGTGCTTTGTCATGCCAATATAATTATTGAAATAGACCTGAAACTTTTGAGTTGCTTGAGAGGGAGAGGGGTGAGAGCAGGGGAACAGGGGAGGCTGGGGTAGGGAGATCTAGAACTGAAGGATGAGGGGCAGTGGAAACATGAGGAGAAAAGGAGCTGTAGGGTGAGGGCTTAATGCGGGGCAGTGGAAGGGCGGATCATGGGGGTGGAGGGGCTGGAAGGCAGAAGGCAAAGCTAGAGAGAGTCCAGTAAGAGCCTGGACTGAGGAGCTAGAAGAGGAAAGATGGGAGATGGGGACCATAAGTGCAGGGGAAGTGGGGTTACTCAGGATATGGGTCGATAGGGATGAGGGAGCAGGAGTGGTGAGGGGGGCTGAGGATAGGGTTACCAGATAGCAACTATGAAAATATAGGATGGGGGTGGGGGGTGATAGGCGCCAATATAAGAAAAGTCCCAAAAAACGGGACTGTCCCTTTAAAAATGGGACATCTGGTCACCCTAGCTGAGGATGATGAGGGGAGGGCTAGGAGTGGGGATGGAGAGGGCTGGGGGTTGACTGGGGTTGGGGATGAGGAAGGTCTGAGGGTCAGGAGGGGGATCTGGGGATGGGGAGAAGGATGACGGATGAGGTATGGGAGTGGGATGGACAGTAGAGGGGGATGAGAGGATCAGGGAATAGGGAGGGAGTGGGGTTGATAGGGATGAGGGGGTCTGGGAGGGGAGTGTTTTTGGGGAGGATGGAGGTGAGGGGGTCTGGGGATGAAGAAGGTGGACTGGGGAAGGGGCTCTGCGGGTGGGAAGGGGGCTATTGGGGGTCTGGGGATGGAGAAGGAGGACTGGGGAAGGGGCTCTGTGGGTGGGAAGGGGGCTGAGGGGGTCTGGGGATGGAGAAGGGGGACTGGGGAAGGGGCTCTGCAGGTGGGAAGGGGGCTGAGGGGGTCTGGGGATAGAGAAGGGGGACTGGGGAAGGGGCTCTGTGGGTGGGAAGGGGGCTGAGAGGACTGGGGATGGAGAAGGGAGACTGGGGAAGAGCTGATGGGAAGGGGGTGCTGGAGATGAAGAAGGGGGACTGGGGAAGGGGCTCTGTGGATGGGAATGGGGCTGAGGGGGGCTGGGGATGGAGAAGGGGACTGGGGATGGGGCTCTGCAGGTGGGAAGGGGGCTGAGGGGACTGGGGATGGAGAAGGGGGACTGAGGAAGGGGCTCTGCAGGGGGAAGGGGGCTGAGGGGATCTGGGGATGGAGAAGGGGTCTGCGGGTGGGAAGGGGGCTGGAGATGGAGAAGGGGGACTGGGGAAGGGGTCTGCGGGTGGGAAGGGAGCTGAGGGGGGGCTGGAGATGGAGAAGGGGGACTGGGGAAGGGGCTCTGTGGGTGGGAAGGGGGCTGAGAGGACTGGGGATGGAGAAGGGAGACTGGGGAAGAGCTGATGGGAAGGGGGTGCTGGAGATGAAGAAGGGGGACTGGGGAAGGGGCTCTGTGGATGGGAATGGGGCTGAGGGGGGCTGGGGATGGAGAAGGGGACTGGGGATGGGGCTCTGCAGGTGGGAAGGGGGCTGAGGGGACTGGGGATGGAGAAGGGGGACTGAGGAAGGGGCTCTGCAGGGGGGAAGGGGGCTGAGGGGATCTGGGGATGGAGAAGGGGTCTGCGGGTGGGAAGGGGGCTGGAGATGGAGAAGGGGGACTGGGGAAGGGGTCTGCGGGTGGGAAGGGAGCTGAGGGGGGGCTGGAGATGGAGAAGGGGGACTGGGGAAGGGGTCTGCGGGTGAGAAGGCGGCTGAGGTGACTGGGGATGGAGAAGTGGGACTGGGGAAGGGGTCTGCAGGTGGGAAGGGGGCTGAGGGGGGCTGGGGATGGAGAGAGGGGACTGGGGAAGGGGCTCTGTGCGTGGGAAGGGGGCTGAGGGGATCTGTGGATGGAGAAGGGGGACTGAGGAAGGGGCTCTGCGGGTGGGAAGGGGGCTGGGGGTAGAGAAGGGGGACTGAGGAAGGGGCTCTGTGGGTGGGAAGGGGGCTGGGGGGTGGAGAAGGAGGACTGAGGAAGGGGCTCTGTGAGTGGGAAGGAGGCTGGGGATGGAGAAGGGGGACTGAGGAAGGGGCTCTGAGGGTGGGAAGGGGGCTGGGGATGGAGAAGGGGGACTGAGGAAAGGCTCTGGGGGTGGGAAGGGGGCTGAGGGGGGCTGGGGATGGAGAAGGGGGGCTGGGGAAGGGCTCTGCGGGTGGGAAGAGGGCTGAGGGGGGCTGGGGATGGAGAAGGGGGACTGGGGAAGGGCTCTGCGGGTGGGAAGAGGGCTGAGCGGGGCTGGGGATGGAGAAGCGGGTCTGGGCGGCTGGAAAGGGCCGCGGGGCCGAAGGGAAACTTGCCCTGTCGGTGGCAGTGAGCACACCGGCAGGTGGCCCGGCGGGCCGGGTTGTGTGGGGCGGGGCCAGGCGGCCCCTCCCCTCGGGCTACCATTGGCGCGGGGTCTGGGGGTGGGGGCGCCTCGGGGCCTCCCCACAAAGTGCCCGGCAGGTGCGGCTGGCTGGCTGGCGGGCTGGGGAGTTGGCCGGGTGCGGCGGCAGCAGCATGCAGACCTGTGCCCGCTGGTGGGGGCGGCTCGTGGGCCGGGGGGCCGCCCTGGCGGGGAAGAAGCCGCCGGGCAGATGGGGGTGGCGGGGGCAGCAGAGCGCGGCGGCGGCGGCGGGGGGCAGCGCCCCCAACACCAGCGCCGCCGCTTCCGAGTCCTCCCGGTACATCGAGCAGCTCCTGCCCCGGCACGATGACTTCTCCCAGCGGCATATCGGGCCCCGGGACAAAGAGAAGCGGGAAATGCTGCGAAGTGTGGGTCTGGCGGTAAGTCCCAGTCTGTGCTGCCCGCTCTGCCCCCATCTTCCCCCCCCCCCCCCCCCCGCTGCTCCTCAGTCTGGTGCCCCCCGTGTTTTCCTGCTCGCTTTCCCTCCCCCTCTCCTACCCTCTCGTGCATCTTTGCATCCCCCTAAAACCACTTCCCCGTCGCGTCCTCCCGTCTCTGCCTCACCCTCCGCCCGCCGGGAAGTTCCGGAGCGAGGTGCACAAGAGCAAGAAGTGGGGAGTCGCCGAGACTCCGGTAACAACGAAACGGGTCTCAACAAAGGTCCCACTGAGAGATGTGATGAGAGACTGTGAAGAGGAGAGACTCTTTTAAAGTTTGTGTGCGCGTTAGTGCAAGCTATCAAACAGAAAGCTGCCGGGGAACGCGCGGTACTTACATGGATGTCCTTTTTCAGAGTATCGATGAGCTGATTGATAGAACCGTCCCTGCCAGCATCCGCCTGAGAAGGCCTCTGGAGATGGATGACCATATTTGTAAGTGACCATTTCACGCTGGACGCCAGTAGGAGCTTTGTGTAAAATCTCCCCCTCCTTGCCCCCCTTGCTTCTGGTCTAATTAATCTGCATTAAAATAGCTCAGCCGAGGAGTTACGGTTTTGCTTTTCTGTATCCCAGTAATTAGTCTAATGACTAAAATTGTGTAAAAACTGTAACAGAAAACCCACCCATTTCAAGTAAAAAGCAACAGGACTTATCACAAAGAAGCAAAAACAATCATGCCAGTACTATACTGTATTGCTCTTCAATCTGTGATGTTGTGCCTAGTTGTAGCAGTATGTTGGCTGCATAAAATTAGCTGTTGTTTTCACATTTGAAACAAAAAAACTTTTAGGACAGGATGAGACTACCTGAAGATGTGTTTTGAGTTAACTAAAGTGCAGTCAACCGTGGCATGCCCTGAAAGCACTGTAATATGTATTGAAAATTGCTGTTCATAAATCTGAGTCACCCTAGTACAAGTTACAGGCAAACTGCACCTCTAAAATTGTTACCTCCTATGCTGAGTGACACTTTGAGGCCTGTTGCTCAGAATTTGCATCTTTAAATAAAATACTAAAAAGGGCTAGACAGCTTCTGTACCATAGATAAAATAACTACTTATGTTTTTAAGTTTAGTCTGATTTTTTTTAAAAAAAATTAATTGATCCCAGTGTATGGATCAATGATGTGCATAAATTTTAAAACTGGCATCAAAATTCAGCACATCATGAGAAACAAAGGTGCTCCTTTTGTACTTTAATAAATGTAGAACCTATTTTGATGAAAACCTGTTTGCAGTATTTCTACCCAGCAGAATTTTTTTTCTAGTTGAATTAGTCATCAGAAAATGGGATTTAACTTGGGAATAGAGGTTACTTTTGATAGTATCCTGAATCTCAACTATAATAGTACTAATGGGCACTAGTATAGTTTAGCAAATTATTCTTGTCGTAAATCCAAGCCTACAGGTGCTGTTAGTATGCTGGGGGAACTTGTGGATTTCAGTTCCTTAAAACTAAGGAGGTCTCAAACATTTAATTAGAGGGAACATTTTAAAAATATACAATTACATTAGTACATAAAGACCATAATAAATGTGCTTGCCAATATCTTCCTGGAAAACACACTGGTGCCAAAAAACATTTTAGAAGTCTTATTGACTAAATAATTGCACTGAAACATAAAGCTTAAGAGGTGCCTAGCATTCTGAAAATCACTACATTAGTATCCTCTTTTAGCTTATGTTAGTGTTTAACATATTAGCAAATAGGACAAATTATTTTGATTCCTCTTGCTCCCTTTTAATATTGCTCATCAGCAAATTGTAATTTGAGTGTGAACTTCAGGCCCCTCAGCTTCTTTAAGGTTCCTGGCCAGTTCAATCTGGTTAGTTTGAGATGACATCACAAAACAGAAGCAGCAGCCAGAATGAACAGCTAGGAAAACTATAACCTGAAAAAACTACTTCTAGCCAGGAATAACACAATATGATGAAAAGTCTTTATTATTTCAAATATTTTATTTAAATCTTTGATGCATTGGTGTATTTTACTTTTAAATAACTTTTTCCCGCCTCTCAAAAAGAGTGGGGGTGATCTTAAATTCCTCCTCCTCACTATCTTCATGATTTGCATAAGTAGGGATAATTTAATATCTCCCTAATGGTGACCTAGCTAGACAGTATATTCTAGGATTGGAATGTCTCTATTAAAAGTCAAAGCATATTTGTAAATGGTGTTTTCATCAAACTTGTCAGATCATTTTAAAACTGTAAGTGAACTGAAGTAGAACTTCACTAATGTACACTTCTTAAAATAACTCACATACAAGGCAGTCTCTCCCCACTTCTCAAAGACTTAATAGTAATAGAAAACTTCATTACAGCATCTGCTAAGACTTACTGAATATGCTACAGTATTTACTGATACATTGTAAGTGATCATAAATAATTAAACACTAAAGTACTGTTGTCAAAATAAACTAAAGTGCATTTTGATGCATTATCCTTTCTATAATGTGCTCACATGCTAATTTGTATAATTAATTTATCATGGGTCTCCCAATCACTAGCATGAGTCAGTGACTTTCTATCCTAACTACTTTCTACTCGCTGTCTGAGGCAGGCAGGTAACTGTTGGAAATATTTTCTTCATAAGATCTCCTTTGCTAACATCCCATTTAGTTAACTGGAGACTGATCCAGCTGTTACTCTATTTTATCTTTTCTATTATACTGAAAAAGAGATACTTGAAAAATAAACTTTAGAGGAATACAATTGACTATTGCATGCTACTTTTTGTTAAACAGTGACCCTTAAAAACCTAGACAGTTCAGATTTAGTTTAAGTTTATGCTTGGGAACTGGAAATTTCAAGCACTCCAAAAGCCAAACTGGGAAGCAGAAGGGGATTTTGGTTGTGTAATTTATTCCTTGTTCTAATTGTGTGGTTTAAACATATGAGTAACAAACCCAATATGTCAGCATGTTTACATATTAAAAAAAAGTCTAGATGTTCTTTAACTTTGTACCCAAATGCACTGAATGTGTCCTCTCTGGGATGAGGAAACAATAAAATGTGATTTGGAGGAAATAGTAACTACTATGTTAATTGAAAATCAGAATTTGAGGAGCTCTGCAAAAGACCCATGTTAAAGTTGCCATTCTTTTCCTCAGTTAATCCCATCTCCTTCAAACATATCTGCATATATTCTCCAGTTCATTAGAGCACAAAATTTTCATTTATGCCTTCTATGTTGTTCTTATTTCCCATTGTTTGAATTACTGTTTTGATCCAGGCCTCACATGGAATTCAGAAATAGCTTTTTCCAGTTATGCATTGCCACTTTTTTGTCCTGCTTCCCTTCCCGCCCCTCCCCCCCTTGTGTTATGATTGGGCAGTATTCAAATTTGCACACTTTTGGAATGTGGCAAGCATTCCATGTCTATTCCATGTCTTCCTTTTGTATTGCTGGTGGAAGACTATATTTGTTTAAAGATCTACTAGAAAGCTGTCTAAAAATGTGTGACTTTGTACTGAACATCTTGTACCCAGAAGAGCTGGATCAAACTTGCCTCCTATCCAATGTAGGGAAGGTTGTCTTTCTAGCTCTCAAGCAGAATTTCTTATAGAAATGTGGTACGTATGTATATTATTTCCACACTTATAGATTAAAGGGAAAGTCACGTTTGTTTGAGAATTACACTTTATTTAAAACATGTTAGATAAACTCTTTTAAAAAATTCCTTTTCCCAACAATTCAAAAAACATACACAGCATTTTCACATTTTATGTGGGAGTGGGGCAAGCAATCTCTACTAGTGTTTTTTTGTTAAACCTGGTAAATTTAAATAGCTAACCCTTTCCTAACTTGACTTTTGGGAATAGATCAATGGTTTCTGTGTAACAGGGCTTTTAAAATATATACATAGAATATTTTTATTCCAGAGAATAGAGATCAGTTCAGGAAAGAACTCAAGCATGTGCTCAAGTCCAACTGAAGTCAAAGTTTGGGTTGGATACACATTTAAATTATATCCACTCACCCAGAATAAGCAGGAATTGAGTGCTTTCAACTTCTGCCTTATTTAAGATTGTGGTAGTGGTATATGTTCTTGGACTTTGTCTGTGTGGGAGGTTTTTTGTTTTGTTTTTTTCAGAATAAGAATGTGAATTTAAGCCAATATAATTATACCAGTATAACTACCCCCCCGCCCATGTGAACACTTATTCTAATATGAGTGGTGCTTTATATTTAGCTTTTTTACTTAGCAAAGGGTTTAAACTAACCTGAAAAAAGCCACTCATACTGCAGTAAGAGTGTTAACACAGGAGTTTATATCCGTATAACTGATAAAACTTTCATGTGTAGACAAGGCCTTGATATTAGCTAAGTGTAACTGATCCAGCAATAAAGATGATCTCCTAATGAGGAAATGGGTGTAGGGGAGTGGGTATGGCTCTGGAGGGATATGTGGCTTTGGGCACCTGTGGTTAAATGTGAAGTACACTTTCAAGCCCAAGTTAGAAGTGGCAGTAGCAAAGATGCAGAAGACTTGTCTGCATTATAGCTTCCACTGTTATCATCAGTGAAAGTACTCTAGAAGTGAGATAGAAGTTCTAAATTTCATAGGCGACATCCACACGATAGGCTTTTGTTAGAATAGCTAGGTCGGGGTGGTGAGAGATATGGTCCCTTCCCTAACCAATATAACTGTGCTGACGGAAGTCCCTGGTGATGCAGTTGTATCAGCAAACCTGCACTTTTACAATTATAGCTCTTTCACTTTGGGCGAGTGGAATAAGGTATACAGGTAAAAGCCCAGCTTTGCCAATATAAGTTGCATCAATGCTCGGAGAGCTTTTCTGGTATAGTATCCTGGTATTCCCATACTAGTAAAGTGTTCATAGTATTGATGGCACATGGCCTTAGTGTAGATAGGGGCAATGGGTGGACAGAAGAGGGGGAAGGAAATGTCATTGATCTTTATTATAAAAGAATAGAGATTCTTTCCAGAAGAAAAAGATGCTGGCACTGGCTTCCCTTCCCAACCAGAATTCAGGGTACACAAGATGTCCTTGACAGTTCCCTCTCTCCTCCTGGCACCTGTGATGTTCCATATCCATTAAGTAAAAATAAATAAATAAAAATTGAACACTCTTTACCTTTTTGTTTGTTCTGTGCAGTATTTCTCTTCTGTCAGTGTTTAGTGGGTGAGGGACCAGGTCTAGGAAGTTTTAACTACTAACCAATAAAACATTATTTGACTTGGTATAAATTAATTGTGAATTAAGGTGGTATAATTCCACTGAGGTGTGTGTGATTGTCATTGCATCACAGGAGTGATATGAGTGTTATATATTCACCAAAACAGATTAAATTAGTTGGCATTTGATTTTGGTTATGGCTCAACCTCAGATCCATGCTGTGAGCAGCTACAATTGTCACTCTTCTGCTGTCTGTTCTGTGATGTATTACTGCTGTCCTCTGTCCCTGCCTTTCAGTGTCATTTGACCAGTGGCCACATCTTTACTGCCAGCAGGGCCCTTCCCTGCCTACTCTGGTGCTTCTCCATCCAAGATGGACAGAGGGCTTTGCCACTCCAGTGTTATTGATTAAATGAACCCGGAACTATATTTGCATGGACTGGGGCCTGTTCATTTAAAACATTCCAGAACTGGGCATTGTTATTGACATATTGTGAGAGTGTTCTAGCATGATCTGTCATCTAAGATATGTGTGTTACCTGTTCCTTAGTGACAAAGTGGGAGAACAAAATTCAGATAAATAGAACTGTGTGGGATGGGAGTGGAAAGATGCAGAGCTCTGGTTTCAGACTGCCATCTTACATAGATTAGTGGGTGTCAAACAAGTAAAATCAGGTCATCTAAGCAAAGCTGTGAAAGAAACATAGATCACACAGAACTAAACTGTCTTATAGCTTCTAGAAAGCATCATAGTAAGTGTGTGTGGGTGTATGAGCAGGTGGATGCATGCATGTGTGTGTGTGTCTGTGAGAGACAGAGGGGAAGAGTGGGAAAAAATTGGAAATTTACATACTGCAAGGTAGCAGTGGGGGCTCTTTCTGCTAAAAAGCAGCAACTTGTTTGTTGAAGAAGTTGTGAAATCTGTAAACGTTAACATTGAACTCTTGGCAGAATCTGCAGTGTTCTCTTCTGTGAGTAGTATTGCCTCTGATAATGTTATACACTGAATTAAAAAAAAACAAGGTCAACTGCACTTATTTATTCAGCAAGAAAAGATTTGTCAGCTAAGGTATGTGAGGGATTACTGGACTATTTTCAGCGAAGAAAGTGAAGATTAAGCATTTAATCTGTGCTGCCCTAGAAAACTGGCAGCAGGAGATTGAGTGTGATGGCTGACTTCCACGTGTTTCTTAATCTGTATTCATTTATCAATTTTATTTTGCCCAGTTTGGTATGATGCTTTCTTATTTCACAACCTGGAGGGGAAAAGTTAAAAATAATTAAATTTGTGATCTAAAACCAGAGTGTTTACAATATGAATAAATAATACATACAAATGTTGTATATTGTGACCAGTGTCACTAGTCTTGTTCATACTGCCTGTCTTCAGAGACCAGTAATATGCAGGAGTTCAATTTGTTTAAGGCCTGTGTATTCAGGGGCAAATTGGACCCCTATTCTGCAACAAGGTCCCTGGATTTGGCAGCACTCGGGGGTAGCAAACTGGAAATTCTCTGACTCCTTAAGTTTAAAAACTCCATTATATAAATTTAAATTTTTTAAACTACTGCAGTAACCTTATTTATCTCTTAAATTCAGTATTTGCCATTCACAGGGTGAGCTGGCACATTGAGAGGTTAGGTTTCAGCCTCACCTGCAACTAGTTTACCTTTCAGTTCAGGACCATATAATGGGAACATCTGACTAGGAATCAGGCTTGCTGCAGGATATAAAAGAACTGGAGCCTGAGTCCAGTCAGGGTAGTGACTCAAGGAGCAGGTGGTCTTTCTGAGCTGCTTTATACCAATAGCTTTAAAACTGCAGGTCGTGACCCAGTACTGGGTTATGGAACGTAAGGGATGGGGTCGTGGTGCTGACCGAACCGTTAAAAGTCCGGTCGGTGGTGTTGCCTGGCTAAGGCCGGCTAGTCCTTACCTGTTCTGACACAGTGCTATGCCCCAGAAGCAGCCAGCAGCAGTTCCGACTCCTAGACGGGTTGGGGGGGGGGCTCCAAGGCTCCGCATGCTGCCTCCACCCCAAGCTCTGCACTCCCATTGGCCAGTTCCCATTGGCTTGCACGCCTCCGCCTAGGAGCCAGACCTGCTGCTGGCTGCTTCCGGGGCGCAATGTGGCCCATGGTGCCAGGACAGACAGGAAGCCTGCCTTAGCACCCCTGCTGCGCTGCTGACTGGGAGCTGCCTAAGTAAGCCTGTGCCCCAACCCTGCTCTCCAATCCCCTGCCCCAGCCCTGAGTGCCCCCTATACTGGAGCCCCTTCCTGCACCACAAACCCCTCATCCCTGGCCCCACCCCAGAGCCTGCAACCCCAACCCTCTGCCCCAGCCCTGAGCCACCTCCCACACCTTGAACCCCTCATTCCCAGCCCCACCCCACAGCCCTCACCCCCTGCACCCCAACCATCTGCCCCAGCTCTGAGCCACTCCCACACCCCAAACCCCTCATCACCAGCATCAATTTTCTTCAACTGGGTTGCCAGGAAAAAAGCAGCGTTTTTTGAACTTTATACTGAAGCTCTCCTTAGTTCTGAAGCAGAAGACTACGGGGAGCAAGTTTGCTAGGAGTGAAGCTTCAGCAGGAACAGACATGAGAACTCTGCAACCAGGATTGTGATCCAAAAGAAGGCTGAGTGGAAGAACTGTGGTGTTTGAATTTTGCTAATAAACCAGACTTCTAGAAGGGGGAGAACTATTATGTAAACACCCACATTATGAAGTCTGATTAACTGTGGAAGAAGGGATACTAAGGCAGTAGCAGCATCTGAAGCCAGACAGTTCTTGATATGCCATAAAAAAATTGACAAGACATAACGGCATGAGAAATTGAGAGGTGGAGTGGAGAAGCTGAAGACTGAGAGCTGGGAAGAAAACTTTTAGGGATTTTGACAATTTGTGGGTGGTTTCTCCTAAAAAATAGTCTGTAGTGTAAGAGCTACAATATTGACACTTGAATTCTTAGTGAAAACAGAAGACAAGAATGGGGATGGCTGGAGACTTGCACCAAAAACCAGGAAGAGTAAGGTCTGTGTAATTGGGGACTCCCTACTCAGAAGGGCAGGCAAGCAGCCCATCTGTTCTTCTTAGTAGGGAGTCTTCAATTACATAGAGGCCTGTTGCTAGAGTGGATTTGGGGAACAGAAGTGCTTGCTGGTTGCCCAGAGCCAAGATACAGGATGTAGATCTGAGTCTGAAGAGGATCCTAATGGGAGCAGGAGACAATCTACTGATTTTGTTCTTCATGTGGGAACAAATAATACTGATAGTCTCCCTTGATGCATTCCAGCCAGAATCTACCAGGCTGTGGATGATGCATAAAGAAATGGAAGTTCAGGAATTCAATCATTGGGATTCAACCTGTCCCTGGAAGAGGAGAGTGAAGGGAAGACACAATTATGATGCTCAAACAGATGGCTTAGGCAATGGTACTATAAAGGAGAGATATGAGATGCTCAACCATTGAGAGGCATTCACGGACAGAGGACCGTTCTCATGGGATGGACTCTACCTGATTAGGAGGGAAATAGACTCCTGGGATGGAGATTTAATCAGTTGTGCCAAAGAGCTTTAAAACTAGGAATTCAGGGAACACAGCTGAGAGATGCTCATGTAATCATCATTCCTGCTTCTAAATACTGAGCAGGAGGAAAATCAAGTAAGAGGATACAGCAATGGAGAAAGGAACATCAGAAACTAGGAGAATGGTCATCCAAGAGAAAAGATAATGCCAAGACCACTGACAGTAATGGTCAGGGAGGTGATATTGGTAGCAGAATAACTACCTAATTGAGCAAGGAATCAGGGGGAAGCCAAGCAGAAACTACTAAGATGACCATGACTTTTGCTAAAAATACCCATGATTAAATCACAGCGTCAATGATGAGGTAGATTCTAAAGAAGTTAGAAGTGATGGAATAGATAAAACCAAATCTGTTAGTTTTCTTCCCCAGAGTGATTTTTGAATCAAACAGAGGTTCCACTGGGATACTGGTTGGAAGTCTGCTACAGACTGCCAGAATCAGATTTTGATATGAATAGAAACCTCTTCAGTATTTTTAATGAAATAATCCCACAATTTCCAACAGACTTCAATTTCACAAATATAGATTTGAGGACAAATGCTACTAATAATGGTAGGGCCCAGATATTCCTAGCTGATGGAGTTCTTCACCAAATAGTCACTGAACCAACAAGAGGTGATGCCATTTTAGATCTAATAGTAGCAAGTAACTAGCACCACATAGAAGAAATGGTTGTAGAGCACAACCTTGGTTTGAATGATCATGATATAATTTGGTTTAAACAAAATGGAAGGATAAATAAAAATACATCTGCAAATAGGGTCCATGATGTCAAAAGGGCAGACCTGGAAGAATTACGGGAAGTAGACTGGACTGAAGGATCTGAATGTGGAAGAGGCTTGGAATTACTTTGTCAAAGTTGCAGAAGCTATCTGAAGCCTGCACCTTAAGCAAGGGGGAAAAAATTCCTAGGGAAAGATTGCAGACCAAGCTTCTCAAATGGGTTAAGAGAGAGCCTACAAGGAATGGAAGATGGGATGGATCAGCCAGGAAAGCTACCTCTTGGAGGTCAGAAAGCATAGAGGAAAAAGTGAGAACTGCCAAAAGCCAAGCAGAACTGGACCTTGCAATAGTAAAGTTTCTTTAGTTCTATAACGGGTGGCGAAGCTTACTTAACCTCTGAGCCGAATAAGACAATTGTCAGAAGTTTGTGAGCTGGGGCTCAGGGCTTCAGCCCTGCTGAAAGCACATCCTGCAGGACTGAAGCTCTGAGAAGTCCCTAGCCCCACCACCCTGCTGCAGGGCAGAAGCCGCAAGCTCCCATCCCTCAGTCTGGTAGGTGGAGAATGGGCATGGGGGGGGTGGAGAAATGTGGGCGGCTCTGCGAGCTGCACTTTAACTGTAGAAGAGTTGTGGTTTGGCCACTTCTGCCATATATAATAAAAAGAAAACAATGAAAAAAGTGGAACTGCTAAACACTGAGGATGGAGTAGTGATTAAAGATAATCTAGGCATGGCCCAACACAAAGGAATACTTTGCCTCTGGTTTTAATAAAGTTAATGAGGAACTTAAGGGTAGCTTCAGGGTGGCTAATAGGAAGGAAGATATAGAAGTAGAAATTACTACATTTGAGGTAGAAGTCAAACTCAAACAGCTTAATGGGACCAAGTCAGGGGGCCCAGATAATCTCCATCCAAGAATATTAAATGAACTGGCACATGAAATTGCAAGACCAATGGCAAGGATTTTTAATGAATCTGTCAACTTGGGGGCTGTTACTTCTGACTGGCAAATTGTCCCCCAGACCTTCTTTAAAACTGCTACTATATTAGCAATGATCCAGGAAACTCCAGGACCCCTTAGCTTGACCTAAATTGTATTCAGGGTCTTGGAACAAATTTTGAAAGAGAAAGTAGTTAGACCATAGAGAGAAATTAGGATAAATTACAACATGGTTTTACAAAGGGTTGATCGTGCCAGACCAACCTGATCTTTCTTTGAGAAGATTTCCTTTATCTAAAAATTGGATATACTGCATAACCAGGATTTATCTACCTGGATTTCAGTAAGGTATTTGATACAGTTCCACATGGGAAATTTATTAAATTGAAGATGAGGATTAATATGAGAATTGAAATGTGGGTAAGGAACTGGTTAAAAGGGAGACTACAATGGGTCATACTGAAAGGTGAACTGTCAGGCTGGGGGAGTTTATTAAAGGAGGAGTTCCTCAGGGATCAGTTTTGGGACCCATCTTATTTAACGTTTTCATTAATAACCTTGGTAACAAATGCGGGAGTGCATTAATAAAGTTTGCGGATGACACAAAGTTGGGAGGTATTGCCAATATGGAGGAGGCCTGGGATATTGTACAAGAAGATCTGGAGGATTTTGAAAACTGGAATAATAGAAATTTAATAGTGCAGAGTGCACTTAGAGACTAACAACAAGAATTTTCTTTATAAGCTGGGGACATATCAGAAGTGACAGAGGAGAAAGATCTGGATGGATTGGTTGATCACAGGATGATTGAGCCATGAATGTGGTGTGGCCATGAAAAAAGCTAATGCAGTTCTAGGATGCATCGGGCGAGGTATTTCCAGTAGAAACAGGGAAGTGTTAATACCATTATATAAGGCACTGGTAAGACCTCATCTGGAATACTGTATGCAATTCTGGTCTCCCATGTTTAAGAAAGATGAATTCAAACTGGACTAAGTGCAGAGAAGAGCTACTAGGATGATCACAGGAATGGAGAACCTCTCTTTTATGAGAGAAGATTTAAGGAGCTTGGCTTGTTTAGCCTAACCAAACAAAGGGTGACAGGAGATATGATTGGTCTCTAAATACTTTAGAGGGATTAACACTGGAGAGGCAGAGAAGTTATTTACATTAAGGGTCAATGATGGCACAAGAACAAATGGATTTAAACTGGCCATCAACAAGTTTAGGCTTGAAATTAGATGAAGATTTCTAACCATCAGAGGAGTGAAATTCTGGAACAACCTCCCAAGGGGAGCAGTGGGGGCAAAAAACCTAACTTGTTTCAAGACTCAACTTCCTAAATTTATGGAAAGAGATGGTGTGATGAGGTTGCCTATAATGGCACATAGCTTACCTGTGACTGGTAGAAGTAAATACCTCCAATGGCCAATGATGGGCTAGATGGGGAGGGTTCTGAGTTACTACAGAAAATTCTTTCCAAGGTGGCTGGGGTGGGGGTGTGTGCATCTTGCCCACATGCTCGGGGTCTAATTGATAACTATATTTGGTGTCAAGAAGGAATTCTCCCCACCCCAGGTCAGATGGGGAGAGACCTTGGGTGGTTTTTGTTTTTTGGGCCTCTTTCTCCAGCATGGAGCATGGGTCACTTGTTAGTTTGAACTAGAGAAAAAAGGTGGATTCTCTGTACCTTGAGGTCTTTAAATCCTGATTGGAGGACTTCAGTAACTCAGCCAGTGATTATGGGCCAAGTATAGGAGTGGGTGGATGAAGTTCAGTGGCTTGCAATGTGCAGGAAGTCAGACTAGGTGATCACAATGATCCCTTCTGGCTTTAAAGTTTGAGTTGCTCTCTTCTTAGAATCATAGAATATCAGGGTTGGAAGGGACCTCAGGAGATCATCTAGTCCAACCCCCTGTTCAAAGCAGGACCAATCCCCAATTTTTGCCCCAGATCCCTAAATGGCCCCCTCAAGCATTGAACTCACAATCCTGGGTTTAGCAGGCCAATGCTCAAACCACTGAGCTATCCCTCCCTTCCTTTATCAGAAAGGAAACATGACTCAGGGCTGGATAAACCCATACACTTTAAGAGGGTACTTGCAAGAAAGGGACCCCTCAAGGTAGTGGTAGTGATGGGGGGGGGGAAAATGACACTTGATCACCAGTTCAGATACAATGCAGGGCAGTTAGTATGGTAGTCAAGTATCATATAGCTTGATCTGTGAAAAGAGTTGATGTTTTGAGGGCAACCTCTAGTCATTACAAACACTGTCATGGGCTGATATCCAGGCCACCACATTCTGTGACTGCATTGAACAAATGCTACACTTCCTGCACATAAATTTCCCCTTGGCTATAGCCATGTAAAACAGAAGACACCATGACATGCCACCTTATGTGAAAATTCCAATTACAGACATGCCACCATGGCAGTGGCCCATCCCATTCAGATTTGATCAATCTAGTCTGAAGTAGTTGGGAAAACAACTTTCCAAGCAGAGGCAAGTAGTATCCCTCAAGCCATTAATCTCTGGGAACCAGTTGCAGTGAATGTGACTTTACGAATACAATAGTGGTGGTGGGGGGAAACCATTACTCATCTGCACCATAACTTAAACATTTTCGTTATCCTGTTGTGCAACTCTCACTGGTCAAGGTGTCTTCTGCCAATGGCCCTGTAAGATTTCACGTAGGTGGAGAGGTCCATTCTAAAGCCTATTCTACTACGAAACTGACCTGATTTGCCCTGTCTTGTATCCTATAATTCCTTCTGGAATAAACTGCATCAGAATTGAGGGGAGAAATCTTTTATATTACTACTGCACATGGCATTATATTTTACCTTATTCCCAGTAATATAAAGTTCCTTAGCATTCTGGCCTCTGATGTTTAGGCACCTGACATCAATCTTCCTGGGTAGGAAGCTGGGAAAGTTTGAGATCTATTTATGACCTCTTCACTAAACCTTAATTATGAATGATGCACAGCTTCATCTAGCTGTTGATTCTGCCAGTTTCAGGTGAGTAAAGATCCCTTCCTAGAGGGCCTGTATTCATGCATACACAACTGCCCCAGAAAGCATGTGGGGTGTGAAAATCCCCAACATTCTCCCTCTGTAGTATGGAAAGTGTTTGGAATCTAATGAAGATTTAGGTAATGGTTTATCCTTTGGTAGTGGCATTTACTTTTATTTAAATAACTTACACTGTGTTAGTATTGTAAGACTAAAGCAAGAAAAGAATAGTTTCCTACAACTAAATCTTTCATGTTAAGAGATCAGTGGGATGTAGCTATTCACAAAGGCAACCTATAAGGGCGGAGGGGGAGAAACGGAAGTTAATGTCAGCGTTACTCAAATCTGTTGCTTTTTGGAAAATATTTTGATCTTGTAGACTTATTCTCCCTAAATATTTTACTAGATTAATACCTCACTTACTACTGTCTCTTCCCTTAGTTTGTTCTAAAACTGTTGACAGCTGCCCATTTCTACACAGAGTCAAGCAAGGCAGTTTAGTCAAAACTATTAACATTTGTTCCTGTATAACATTTTATGCTATAACATTTTCTTTTCAATCAGGTGAAAATGAAATCCTTGAAACTCTACACAATATTGCAAGCAAGAACAAAATCTGGAGGTCCTACATGGGCATGGGTTATTACAACTCCTCAGTACCTCAGGCGATTGTGCGGAATTTGTTGGAGAATGCAGGATGGTAATGTACATTGCTTCCTGATTACAAACATATAAAAAGAACAATATATATGAAATGTTTCTAAGTGTGATGCATAGACAGATATATAATAATGCTGTTTGCCAAGACGTTCCCATTCTTGATACAGATGATGTGCTGGTCAGATTGAAACTTGATTAAGGGAATCTTAAAAAAATATTGATCCTGACTTTAGCAGGAGTTTAATCCATAATGTGGCAGTAGAAAGGTATTGTAGCTTACACTTTCACGAATAGAGCATCTCCATAGTTTGAAAGATCTGGTGCCTAATGCAGAGTATTAGCTAAACAGGTGGCATTAAAGAGATATGGTTACTTAAGATTAGGGTGACCAGATGTCTTGATTTCATACGGACAGTCCTGATATTTGGAGCTTTTTCTTATATAGATGCCTATTACCCCACTCCCCTTGTCCCCATTTCACACTTGCTATCTGGTCACCCTGCTCAAGATGAATTTTATGAATGGAAAGTTCACACCTCTTGTTCACTGAACCCATACTTTGACATGAATGGAAACATTCATAACTTCAATTACTTTGAGAAAAATGTAAAGCAAGACCCCAGACTAAAATAACTATGTTCTGCCCAAAATTTAAGCTTTGAGGTTCAAAATACTTATTCTCACTGGCATCTGCAGTTCCAGGTGGATATTCTGACTATCATGAGAAACAATGATGGTTATTTACTGACTGGAAGGAAGTAGAAAGCTGCAGAAATCTTTAGCCCTTCCCCCATTAGATTTCTCTAGCTCAGTTTTTCAAAAAAAGAAGCTTAGATGTCTTGAATGCATAGTCAGAATTTGGATGCTTCTCTTAGTTTACCAGTCACTGAAGTAGATGAATAAATGAAGTTTACCCACTGTTAAGAATTTTTGAATGCACTGAGTGTCTCATTCAGTTTATTCTCAGAGCTCATGCAACAGCAATGCTCCTATGTGGAAGGCCTTAGAGTACTGTCAAACTAGAACTTTTGATTTATCATTTTCCAAGAATCTGAAGAGGATAAGTTTCCTTTAGTTATTTCTTGGATTATCTTTATACCATGTGCTTCACTACAGTGACAGTCATGGCCCTTTACCTCTTTAAAGACATTTCTTGATGAAGACAGCATGGTCAAAATGTTAAATATTCCCTAACCACAAATTTGGACAGAATATTTAACATGCAAAATTAAAATATGGAAAAACATTGGCATGTTAATGTTCTAATGCCAATTGTAATTGTTGCCTCCATATCTCCACCCACTCTGCACAAAGACTGAAGACATCCAATATTCTGACTCACCCTCCATATGCACATCTGAAATCCCTTATTCCTAGATCAATGGTCCCCAAACTTTTCAGGATTTCACCCCCTCCTTACCTGTCTGCAACCCCTGCTGCTGGGGCTGGGAGCAGGGCTGTGGCTTGGGGGTGAGGGATGTGGCCAGGTATAAGGTGGCTGAGGCTGGGTCTGGGAGCGGAGCTGCAGGTCTGGGTGTGGAGCTGTGGGGGCAGGGCCGGAGCAGAGCTGGTCGTAGAGTGGGAATGGCTGGCACTCTCTCTCCACCCGCCATGGGGCCTGGCCTGGGCCCCATCATGCCCCCTGAACTTTCCTCTGCACCTCCCTAGGGGGTGCCCCACACACACAGTTTGGGGACCTCTGCCATAGATATTCTCTCCTCCCCTCTGTGCAAAAGTGAAGACCTCAGCTTAAGTCTTCACCTCTAAATCAGCTTTGTCTTAAATAAAAGAAAAGTTTTAAAAAGGTAAAGACAGTGCTTGCAATTTTAAAAAAAAAGTAGACTATAAGCACAGTTAAACTAATCACTATAAAAAGCACTGGTAACTAAGTTCTGAGCTTGATTTGTAGAGCGTAGATTTGTAGAGCGTAAGATTTTGAGTCCTAGGATTATGTTTTATGCTGGAGAGCGCAAAAAGCGCCATTATAAATCTCTGCAAAATTTATGGTTTTAAGAAATCAAACTTCCCTAGCAAGTCTTGAATTTTAAATGCTAGGAGCTGAAATATTGCAGCCCCATGTTTCATAGCCTAGCCAGTGCTGTAGCTAGGTGGAGCGAACAGGGAGGGCGGACATAAAAAAAAAGTGCCAGCTGTTTGTACGTACCTGGCGGCGCCCCAGGTCCTCAGTGGCACTGAAGGCCCCCGGAGAGAGTGAAGGCCGCCGCAGTGCCGGACCCGCTGCTGAAGACCCGGCGCACTGCTGGGTGAGTAAAAATTAAAAAAGGCGCCAAAAAATTAAAAAGGCACCACTTGTGTTCAGTGGGGGAGTGGCTGCTGCCCCCCCCCAGCTATGCCACTGAGCCTAGTATTTCCCATGAGGCTGTGCTTACCTTTTCTGCTCAGTTATGCACCCTGACAATAGCAGCTCTTTCCTTCCCAGCTTTTGAGTACCCTAATACAGAAGATATGCACACTTCAGGATGATTTTTTATATTGAAATATAGCATGGCCCTGGAAAGTGGGTTAGGGTAGAAAGGAATTGTTCACTTTACGTGCGTACATCTCAGTTTGAGACATATGGCCAATGCATTGTCTTCTGTTAAAATAATTGGGTGTGGCACTGTGAGAAAGTGAGGGGGAAGGGATTAGGGATTTTCATTTATCAGAATGTTTTTCAGATGGGAATATTGTCTGTTTTTAGAAGATTTGCTAGAGAACAGTCTTCCAGGGAAGTTAGATCTGCTAGGAAAATAAGCATCTCTATAGGAGTCTCAGAACAAGGTGACTTATCAAGACAATGATGAACAACTTTGTTTCACAATGAAAGACTAAACAGCTTAATTATTTTTAAATAAAAATGGTCAGAAGGCTATGCATTAGTTCTTATAAATAGCAGCTGTTTGAGTTAGTTTCCAGAAAAGTGCTTGTTTGAGTACAGAAAACACAACATCTTTCAGACTCTTCAAAAAGTCACCTTGATCAATCTGCTTCAGAAATTAATCTTATTTAAAAACAAAAAAATTGAGACAAGATGAGAATTTTCAGTCCAAAAGGAGGCTTGCTTTTTTGGGGCAGAGAGGGGGCAGCCAAAGTTAGTAAGCAATGAGAGTCTTAAGGTTGTAAGCTCCAATCCATTCTAAATGATGGAGTTTCTACCAGGCAACTCCATTAGGGAAAAGCTGGTTCAATTTTTTTCAGGATATACGCTATATCAATTACTTGATTTTCCTTTTTCTCCAGTTACATAGGAATCATACATAGTTACAGGCTGCTGGCAAGCTCTAATGACACTTTCACTCTAAACACATTTCATAGGAAAGTGTCTGTGTGGGGGGGGGGTAGGTTTCATTTTATCATTGAGAGGACATTCTATTTTATGGTATTAGCATGGCAAGCTCTTGAGGTCTGGACACAGAACCAAGTGGCCTGCTATTTTTGAAAACCCCATTTAGTCTTGGTGTACAATAATGGATTTATAGCAGCTCAGCTCTCTAAAATCCGGACAAGACTTTTCCTGTTGGGGTCACTGCAAAATATTGGCAGTTTATCCAGCATTGGCTAATCAGTATTTTTCCTTTATTTTGTTTTTCCTTTTTTTTAAAAAAATAAAAAAAAAGCTTCTACTCTCTGGGTATTCAATGTTACCTGCCTCAAAACCCTGTAGTATGGTGTAAACTTTACAGCAGAGCAGAACTGTGTAAACACCACACACTTATGTGCACATGATTCCTGATAGTCTTCACATTATCATTGCATTGAGCTGTTTCCCTAGAAACAGAGCTAATTAATTCCCGTGATGTGACATGAATGTAAACTAATCACCAAAGAATATTTGGCTTCATAAATAAGTTTACAACAAGTCTAGACTTAATCTTGTTCATCTTTTATGTTAGTATTTAGAGTAATACTCATTGTCTATATCACAGTATATTAGAGACTTTGAGTTGTTGGACTTTTGTGCACTTCAGCTACAAAACTGCACTTTATAAGAATAAGGCTCATTTAAAAACAAACAAAAAGCATCTACATGAGGTTGAAGTCAGCAAGAGTGCATACTCAGGGAAAACGCACAAGCAAAAGGGTAAAATTTTCAAAGGGCCTTAGTCCCAACTGAAATTGGGCTCCAAAGTCACTTAGGAACTCTTGAAATCCAGTATGTTATCACAATTCATGTGATACTATGCTGAGTATAGTTGCGTAACTTGTTTTTAAAAGCAACTTAAGTGGTTTTTGGGGGTGCGGGGAACAAAGCTCTCTTTTCATGAGCTCTGCATGTTGATGGCTGCTGTGCTTAGTGCACAGCAACATTAGGTTATGGATGTGCAGTAAAAATCCCTGTTTAGTTTACACGGGTTGGGAAGGCACTGTTGATTGAGGCCAAAATAGGGTTCAACCAAGTGGGGATCCTCAATAGAGCTTCAGATGGACCCATAAAAATATTTCAGGACCAGTGTAGTTTTTTTTAACCACTGAAAGGAAAAATATAGTATGCAACCATATAATTAAAGACTGTATCATCATGCATATGCACAAGGGGGAAGAATGAAGGTTGCACAGGTTAACTTAAATCTGGCACTTCTGAACATTTGAGCGTTTGACTCTGCAACGTTAAAGTTCAACATAATTGTGTCTGTAATACTGAGAATATTCTGCATGTGTTTCTCAGAGAGGCATTCTTCATGGTGTCTTTATGCCTTAATTTATGTAGACAAATATTGCTGTCTATATTACACAGAACACTTATTGCCACAATCTTGATTTTATTTAATAGTAAACACCTATTACTCAAAATGAAAAAAGCCAGATAATTCAAATAATAAATTTAAATACTGGGAGTCTTGGCTTTCTATTATAAAGCAGAATATCTCACACCTTGTGGCTCATGAAGATATTGTCACAAAGCCTGGTAGGGGTGGTAGGGTTCTGGTAACTTTAATATCCTCATTTTTAAAGGTGCTGTGACTTTTTATTTACCTGTTAAGATTTCAAAATGCTGTGTATCGCTGGGAATCCATGTAGTGGTAGATAGTGTATATTTCTGGCCCTGGTGGTACATGAGATTGGATTCTCAAATTTCAAGGTCCCTTATATTAAAAGGTTAATATAAACCAACAGGGAAGAAAACAATTAGCTCTGATCCTTGACTGGAAATAGTAATTCTTGGGCACATAATGTTCAGTGATACAGACTAGAAAAAGCAAGACTATAGAAAGTATACTCTTGGACAGTCTTCCTAAGGCTTGCTGTATTCTCAAGAATCAGACTTCATATAAGCCTTCAAGTGAGTGCAGGGGAATGGACTGGATGACCTCGAGGTCCCTTCCAGTCCTATGATTCAAGAAATCATACAGATGCTGGGCAAATCAGCTTAACTGCCATTTCTCTAACCATTTGAAAACAAAATACAGTAGCACTAAATGAAAACTCTCTAGATAAGTTCTTAGACCTTGTAATAAACATCCATAAGTATATACATAAACTATTTAAAAGGCTTTCATAAATACAATAAATTGTTCTGTACTTTTAGAGAATAGAGTTTTCTGTGTCTTTGTGGGATCTGCCATTTCATCAATACTTCCCAGCAGAGATCTAATTTGAGGCAAAGTAGAACCAAAAGAGTTGGCTTTGGAAGCAATAAACATTTTCAGAGTTGTAATAAGGACTCAAATTCATTGTTAACAAAATAAAATATACCTGTCTTTGAAACATTCTGATTTCCACTACTTTCTAAGCCAGTTCTTTTGGTCAGTAGCCCAACCTTTGACTAGGAAACCCATGTTTTCTGCCAATGTCTGCCTGCCCCGCTTCAGGGGATAGTTACTGCTACTTCACAATTCTTTTAAGCTTGTTTCTTGTGAGGCATGCATAGGATATGTCTGCCCAGCAAAATAAAACGTGCGGGGTGGGAGGGTCTCAGAGCCTGGAAGTCTACATAGCAATGAAACAGTCTCGTAGCGCAAGCCCCACAAGCCCGAGTTGCCTGGCACGGACCAGCCATGGGTTTTTCTTTGCTGTGTAGACACATACCCTTAGAGTGCACCTTCAGAACTTTCAACCACGTCTTAAAGCTTATATTCATACAGATGAACAAGTCTAAGCCCAGTGACAGAAAAACAAAGCATAGAGAAGCAGAGTAAAAAAGTCAATATTCATTACACATACTACTTCTAGTTTTAACGTAGACGTCTTTGTATCATTTCTTTAAGAGAAAGTACTGAACTTTCATAGCACATGCCTCCAGACAGCTCTAGAACATACTGGCTTGTTTAAGTAAAAAAAGCATCTCCTTGCCACTCGGACTGCTTCCTTTAAATCACAGCCAGACTGCTGAAATCAGTTTGGGAATGTTAATTTGTAGAAACTCCCTTTGATCAGAAAAGAGAGCGAGTGACGGCCATATGTTTTCCTCCAATTTATTTCCACAAGAGGCTATTTGTGTTCCTTGTCATTATGCTAATTATTCCTTTTCATTTGATTTATTGTAGTTGCTATTATGCAGATCTACTACTAAGCCAAAGTTCCTTTAGTAGGAACCCTATTTTATCTGCTATGACAAAATTGATGTATATAAACTTCAAATATCTGCCTTGTTAGTACAAAACAGATTTCAGGGAAATTCAGACAAATCTGGTGCCCTGGACCACAAAAAAAAAAAGCCACTTTATTTGAACTAATAATTTGAAATTAGAATTGTTCAAATCCAGGATTTTGGCAGTGTCTCTAGCCATCTTCTAGGGTGAACTAGCTTTCAAAATGACCTGTGTTAAAACAAGCTCAGCATAGAATAAGTGGTTATACTACAGACAGGAGAACTGTTGAACTTCATGAATGATAACTTCTGTACTAACATGGAGGGCCATACTTCCTTGACTTTTGTGGTGTGTATAAACTTTGTCTCCTTCACAGACCTGATTAAAAAAATTTCCGTTGTAAATATTTTTGCAATTCAAAGTCATAACATGGATATCGCTAAGCTGAGCTGTATTAGTGATTATGTCCAGTTCTGCAATATTGTCTGTCACATGCATCAAACCTTATTGTAAACCATAGCAGCAGGGAGCAGAATTGGGAAGCCCTAAGATAATAAATTCCTTATGGAGAAACTTTAGCACAGGTTGTATGTTCAACGGAGCAAATGTCTAATACGAAAATCATCATCAGACAACATTCTAAATGGAAAAATGTTTAACTGTTTCCTTGAAACTATTTGCTTTCTATTGTGTGTTGGGACACTGAAAAATACCTTCAGCTTGCTTGACATCTGTTTAGAGTTGCATATTCTGAACCTTTCATTGTAACTTTTATCTCATCCTATTTATCTCCACTTCAATACATTGAAGTATCCTATGGAAACAAGAGAGTGGTTACTTTTTCAATATAATTGTGGTTTCTTTAGTATAGTGTTTTTTCTGTCCATGAAACTCTCTAGCTTACTGTGAGAGGCAAACAATGGTATATAGATCTTCTCCCCCTCCGTCCCCCCCACCTTATTCAGGCTACTAGGAAAACCAAAGAAAACTGCTTAAAAACCCCCATATCCCCCTCCCTAGCCCCAATTTTTTCTTCATGGTTGCTTTAAACTAAGTTTCCATCAGAATTCAGTTTTGATAAATACTCTGAAAAGGTTTTTAAATTGTGAATCTGTTTAACTCCTTTTGAGTTCCTGAAGAAGGGAAACTTAGTTTAACAATATAGACTTTTTCCAGGATTTTAATTTAGAAGGGAGAAGTTGTACAATAACCGCATCTCTTTCTGGTGCGTTGTGTGGTGTATTTTTGGTGCCTACAGAGACTGACTGCATCAGTCAAAAATGTGGTAAAAAATGCAGCAGAGTCCTCAGCAGTGCTGCATCTTTGTTCGGGGAGGAATCTTAATCTTTCTCTTGGTGCATATTCCTTTTGCAGTGTAATCTCTGGAGTGTCTCAAATCCTGGATTGTACAACTTCAAACATAAATAGTATTAAAACTACCGAATAGATTTCCCCCTACCCACACTTGACTTATTTTGTGGATCTTATTGAGACTTCAAGATCAAACCAATCCTGAAGGTTACATACTGTGATGTAATTTACAGTATGTAAGGCTACATGAGATTCCAGTCAGTTATGTGTTCCCCATCATAATTTATTGTACTTGACGAATTTTGATTTTCAAGAGACTATATTTTAAGGGCTTACCATTAAGGCTGAGCGTGTAGACTTAACTCTAGTTGACTTTTCAACCCTTATTTTGCATTTAAACACTAGGGGGGTTTTGAGTGGGATTTCTTCCATTAAAAAAGACTGACAATTGCCAGTGGATTGGTAAATTCCTTGATGTGAAACTGAATGAGCTGGGTACCAGCTGCCTCAATGAGAAGTTTATTACAGAGCCAATTTCTTCATAGCACCCCAGTATTCTGAACCATTATAACTTTGAAGTAGCCATTAAGGAGATAGTAAAGTTTTGCAATTTATGCATACATGGGGGGTGGGGGTTGCCTTAAAATGAGTAAACTTAAAAACCACTCATCTAATTTCATGGTAGATTAAATCAACCAAGGTCAGAATTTCTAGCTTCCACCATCTGAATTATACTTGCACAACTTCTCACCCAAACATATGAGGAAGTATTTTTTTGGCACTCATCTGTAAGTCATACAGCTGAAATGATTGTGCTCAAACCATAATGTTATCTTAAAGTTGAGGCTAGTCATGGGGGGGGGGGGGGGGAACTAAAGAGAATTAGTTTAACAAAAGTCATGAACAACTGGGAAAGGATGATTTGGATTGGAAACAGCACTTATGTTAATTATAGCAGCAACTTCTTTGTCATATCAAGTAATCCCATAACAAAAGCATTAAAATGAATGAAAACTATGAGGTTTTCAAAGCAGATAAAACTAGCTTCAGTTAATTGGCAAAAAGGGTTTTATTGGTAGAATGTTCACCTGAATGGTGGACACCTAAATTCCCTCTAAGCTGCGCGACTGCCCAGCTGCCTATTAAGCCCCGTGCAGGGGCTCAGGGCTGCGGTGGGGAGAGGCACCCCTCCCTCAGCCCAGCCACAGCGTGGGCCTGCGGTGGTGGGGAGAGGTGTCCCTCCCTCTGATTTTTTTACATCCATGTCCTGGCTTCAGTTAGCACTATTCTTAGGCTCCTGTCCCTCAACATGCATGTGTAGAGAGACTGGGCACCTAACTCAGGGATTCCACTGTGTGACAGGCACCTAAATGTCAGGCATTGCAATGCTGAGTCTTAAGTCTCCTTTATGGATTTAGCCCCCTAAGTGCTTAAGTATCTCTTGAAAATGGGACTTGGGCTCCTAAGTCACAAAAGCGCTTTTGAAAATTGTACATAAGGGCTTCAATGGTGAGGGACAGCGCACAGGTGAGAAGCAAACTACCATTCTCTCCAATTGCGGGGAGAATGGAGTGGGATTTGGTTTCCTACTAGTGTGTTTTCCCTGCTCAGCAGCTCCAGTTTTCATATCAATCTCTGGATTGTAGGTGTCTGATAAATTTGAGTCTTCCCACTGCTGGAAGGGAAGAAGAGCATTGATCCTGCTGTTCTTTCCCTCCTGCCCCACAGCCTCCTGGCTGCTATTTTGGGTCTCTGCTGCTTTACACTGTCCCAGGCCTCCTGGCTGCTACCATGGTGGTGTTTCTGCTACTCTGCTTCTACTTAAGCTTCACATCTGAATATTCCTCTGTTACGCAGAGTTTCTCCAAGTTGCAGCAGAATAAAATTGATCTGATGTCAGTTTTACTGCTGCCCACCAGCAAAATTTATTTTAATATCTGGAGCATATGATATGCCACATTTCGAAAGTGGCAGTCTGTGGGCTTGATTCTGGGAAGTCTGAGTGCCCTCAACTCCTATTGGGGCTGAGAATGCTTACAGTCTTGCAGAATTGAGCCCTCTATCCTCAGAAGAAGGCACTAACAGTTTGTGCACTTGTATACTTCATAAAGTTATGTAGTCAGACATAAGTATCTTAGGCTTAGATTTTTAAATGTCTTGACAGTTTCAATAATGCATTGGCTGCAAACATCAGATTTCTAAAAACAGATCAGTTAAAAGCACAATACCAAGATGTTGAAGTTGTATTAGATCTAAATATTTTATGACCAGATAGACTTTCTCCACCCTTCAGTTGTTGAGAATTAAGTTCTGTTGACCCAACTCGAAGTGTAAGCTTCTTTGCCTCTGTAATTACAGATAAATATTCTAATAATTTCATGATCTCAAAAACAGTAACTTAACTTCTGTTCAAAATGAGAAAAAACAAATCTATTTGCCAGGTAAAGAACCAAAATTAATTTTGGCAGGATAAATGTTCTCAATTTCCAGGAGGGTATTAAGAGCACAGAACTACTAAAACACACAGTAGTGTGCTTTTGAAGAGATTTCCCTGTTTATATTCATGTAAAAGTGTGTGTGTGGAAATACTTATGTTTAAATCCATTTGCAAAGAAGTGCTAGGGACCCGATATATGAAATGTGTTTTATCTAACAGGGTTACCCAGTATACCCCTTACCAACCTGAAGTTTCCCAGGGTAGACTGGAGAGCCTGTTAAATTACCAGACTATGGTATGTGACATCACAGGAATGGATGTGGCCAATGCATCTTTACTGGACGAGGGGACTGCTGCAGCAGAGGCTATGCAACTATGTCACAGGTAACACACTTAAATGGATGGTTAATTTAGACTCAAAGAATTGTGAAGTGTTTTGCTTTATTTCCTTATGTGGGTCTGAATCGTTCAGTGGACTAAAAATGACACTGTACCTCACAGTGAATCAGTCTTATGGCATGCTAGTCTAGTATTTTCCACAAGCAAAGTTAACTGTATATAATACTTCTTACCTTGTTTATGAATTACATTTTTCAGAACTCAATGTTCTCGGTGTGAAATATATATTCTAATAAATATGTGTATGTGGGTGAGAGAAGCAACTATTCCATTGTAGACTGTTCTTGAGTTTTAGTTTGTTCCCTGATCCACTTAACCTTTTTTTCCCCCTTCTTTTAAACAGGCACAACAAGAGGAGAAAGTTCTATGTTGATGTCCGATGCCACCCTCAAACGATAGCAGTAGTCCAAACTAGAGCAAAGTAATGCTGATCTCCATCTTGCTTAATAAGTAGCACAAACAGACACATGAAATATTGTCCCATCCCATCACCTCTCATTCTACATTGATCAAAAATTGAATATTACAAGTATCTGGCTCCCCTTTGTGTACAGGACACTGATTATATTGGTAACTAGGTGTGCTTTGGGAAATGTATGAGAATCTACAGTAGCTAGTTTGGGACTGACTTTGACGATACTGTAAGTACTTCATGATACTGAGGATTTTCCCTAGAATAATTCATGCAAACCTTGTAAAATATCTTTCTTTCGTATCCCGTTCAGGGGCTGAACTAACTGATTAGATCCATTTCCAGTAATGGATACCTAAAGTTCTACCACGTTCAGCTGCAGCTAAACGTCTTGCTGGTTCAATATTTCATTAGTCCATGTATAAAGCAAATACAGTAATTTTGTATCATGCAACCTTGTTTGTAACCAACTTATCTTCCAAATAAACAGACATGAACTCATTCACAATTTTTAAAATTGAGGTAAAAGTATAGAAACAAGAATATATTTCCCCTGTCTACGCTGTTAACATACCTGTGCACATCTGAGCATTGAACTCCATTTGAATATTCTCTTACCTAGCAAATGATGCATTACTTTGAAGGAAATCAATAAGGTTTAGTGAAACAAACTTAATAAATTCATAGTTATATACAAAAATCCTTTATTAAGAGATTGTAAATAGAGGTTGCAAAGCCAAGCCCTCCGAAGTTAGGAAATGCAAAATATAAGTTAATTCTGCTCCCTTCTGCATATGCAATATGATCTTTACTTTCATGATCACATGCTATTTTTATGGCACAATATAGCTTTCACCACCATAGATGCTCACACTTCCTTAACTGTGTAGCAGTGTGAAGCATGTTCAATCAGCTATACTTTCAAGAAAATATTCCCTAAATCAGTGAAGTCAAATCTGTTAAAAGTTATCCCAAAGTATGAAATGGCTTCAGTAACTTTTGCGTTCCATATCTCTTGCTTTGCAGTTACAGTAGCGTTGTCATTGAGCTGAAATTGCCCCATGAGATGGATTTCAGTGGTAAGGAGGTCAGTGGAGTGCTATTTCAGTACCCAGATACCGAGGGGAAGGTGGAAGACTTCACTGAACTAGTTGACAGAGCCCACCAAAATGGGGTAAGATAAAGTACTATCGCAGTGTCTCTCCTCCCCCCGGACTATGTCTGACATTTAACTTGGCTATAACTGTAGGCATTGCAATTGTCTTTATAGAGGACGTACAGAGCAAAGACTACTTTTATGCTTCAGTGTCACATGAATGCTATAGAACAGTTAGAAGTAGAATCTTGGTTCCCCAAATCTATACTATGTGTGTGCTTTCAGAGAAGAGGCTAACAACTCTATGCTCTTATGTTTTCAGACTCTTGTCTGCTGTGCTACTGACCTCTTGGCTCTGTGTATTTTGAGGCCTCCAGGAGAGTTTGGGGTGGATGTTGCTCTGGGTAACTCCCAGAGGTTTGGGGTACCACTCTGTTATGGGGGACCACATGCTGCCTTCTTTGCAGTCAAAGAAAACCTGGTGAGAATGATGCCTGGGAGAATGGTTGGAGTTACAAGGTAAAGTTGGGACATTTTTCCATAATTTCTCAGCTGGAAATGTCTGATATGGCCCCCCCAAATCATAGTATCTAAGCATCTTGTAATCTTTAATAAACTTATCCTTACAACACCTCTTTCAGGTAGAGAAAGCACAATTATCTTCATTTTATATATGGTGAGCTGTGACACAGACTGACATGCCCAAGGTCACACAGCTCTATAGAGGAACTAAACCTGGGACCCCCAGTCCAGTGTCCTAACTATTCCACTATCCTTCTCATAAATTAGGAGAATGAAGCATGGTTGAAATTTTCCCCAAGATTATAATCAACAAAAAAAATATTTGGGTAAAGTAAAACACTGTTTACAGAGAAGACTTAAGAGAATGAAATTCTCCACTGTGAGAATTCAGGAGCAGAAGTTCATTTCTGTTAAAGAAGTGAGCCTTTCGGGCAATAATTTAAAAGTCCAATAATGATTTAAAAAAAAAAAAAAAAACACAACAACAACAGTGGCCAGGAGAGCTGTCCTCATGGGTCCTGTTCCCCCCACTGAAGGGGCATCTCACTTTGTGGGACATCCAGGCCATCTGAATTAGCAGTATTTCACTTACTTTACTAATTCTGAGCTTACCAGACTTTAAAATGTTTATGGTAGTGAGGAGTGAATGTCAGTAAAAGTTCAGATAAACTTCTGAATTTTCTGTCTGCTTCCTGAAAACCTGTTAAAGTATCAAGAAATTTAAGAGAAGGAAACGAACTACATAATGCACTGAAGGTGGGGAAAACCTTAATGATTGGAGGGGTGGGAACACTGAACAAAATACCCATTTTATACCCAGTATAGTATAGTTTTGAAATATTGAGAACACGCTTAATGGAGTACACTATAACTGTCAGTTACAAATTGTCCATATTGGAACAACAAACGCTACACATGCTTCTGAAACAATATAACTTGTAAAATTAATAAGTTTTAATGTACTTAGAGTCATAGAAGATTAGGGTTGGAAGAGACCTCAGGAGGTCATCTAGTCCAACCCCTTGCTCGAAGTAGGACCAACACCAACTAAATCATCCCAGCCAGGGCTTTGTCAAGCCAGGCCTTAAAAACCTCTAAGGATGGAGATTCCACCACCTCCCTAGGTAACCCATTCCAGTGCTTCACCATCCTCGTAGTGAAATAGTGTTTCCCAATATCCAACTTAGACCTCCCCCACTGCAACTTGAGACCATTGCTCCTTGTTTGGTCATCTGCCACCACTGAGAACAGCTGAGCTCCATCCTCTTTGGAACCCCCTTTCAGGTAGTTGAAGGCTGCTATCAAATCCCCCCTCGCTCTTCTCTTCTGCAGAAGAATCAAGCCCAGTTCCCTCAGCCTCTCCTCGTAAGTCATGTTCCCCAGCCCCCTGATCATTTTCATTGTCCTCTGCTGGACTCTCTCCAATTTGTCCACATCCCTTCTGTAGTGGGGGGCCCAAAACTGGACACAGTACTCTAGATGTGGCCTCACCAGTGCCAAATACAGGGGAATAATCACCTCGATCTGCTGGCAGTGCTTCTACTAATGCAGCCCAGTATGCTGTTAGCCTCCTTGGCAAGAAGGGCACACTGCTGACTCCTATCCAGCTTCTCATCCACTGTAATCTCCAGGTCCTTTTCCGCAGAACTCCTGCTTAGTCAGTCGGTCCCCATCCTAAGTGCAGGACTCTGCACTTGTCCTTGTTGAACCTCATCAGATTTCCTTTGGCCCAATCCTCCAATTTGTCTAGGTCACTCTGGACACTATCCCTACCCTCCAGCATATCTTACCTCTGCCCTAGCTTAGTGTCATCTGTGAACTTGCTGAGGGTGCAACGTATCCCATCATCCAGATCATTAATAAAGATGTTGAACAAAACCGGCCCCAGAACTGACCCCTTACCACTAGCATGTTTATGAATTTTTTTTTTTTTTTTTAAAACACTGCTTCTCACATTTATCCCAAAGAACAATATGCTTGGTGTGACTGAGTTCACTCACCTCTTATGAGCACCTCCTGTTGGGCCATGTATAATCCTGCACTCATTCCTTTTCCTGCTTCCCCGTCACCCTCATCAGGCAGGTCTTCAGTGGCTCAGCCCTTTGGCCCAAGTCTCACACAAACACATGAAGGAACCCCTTCCAGGGTAAGGAAGGTCCAACAAGGACTATTGCTCTTCCCTTGTTGGTGTCTATAGTCCTGTCTCTGGGCTCAGTTCTCAGCCCCTTCTGGGCTAGCTTTAAGTCCATCCCTGCCCTGTTATGGAGCAGTGCCCCAGGCAGGGGTGAAAGTAACTGAGGCCACTTACCGGTACGGGGCGGGGCGGCTCTGGCCCCTGGAAGGGGCAGGGCCTCAGGTGGAAGGGGCGGGACTTTGGGGGGGGTCAGCATCCCCCAGCCAGCCCTTGCAGTCCAGCTGGCCCGGGGCTCCCGTGTTGATTTAAAGGGCCCAGGGCTCCGGATGCCGCTGCTGCCCGTCGGCAGCCGGGAGGGGGGGGGCGGGGGAGGCAGGCAAAAGGGTCAGGAACGTTAAAGCACCGCAGGGTCCTTTGCTGCGGCCCCGCCGACGGGGTGGGCGCAGCAACATTAAAGCGCCGCGGCGTCAAAGGGCCATCCTTAAAGCACTGCTGCAGCAGCCCTTTAATGTCCCTGCCCCTTTTGCCTCCCCTGTCGGCGGGCCCTGCTGGGATGGACCCTACTGGCAGGGCCGCCGACAGGGGAGGCAAAAGGGGCAGGGACATTAAAGGGCTGCCACGGCAACACTTTAATGCGGGCTGGGTATGGGCCGGTGCGGGTTCTTACCGGTAGGCCGTACCGGCTCACTTTCACCCCTGGCCCCAGGGCTTCATCACGGGAGACTTTGTTCTCAGAGGTTCTCACTGACCAAGCTGTCCAGCCAGGTCACCTCTCTCACACTGAGTCCCCTTCCAGGAGAGTAACAAAGTTCAACAAATGATTGGCCCTTTCTAGGGTCTTCAGCTCCATCCTTGAGCCCTTTAAATTCTAGCCCCTTTTTGGGCTTCTAAACAACACTTGTCCCCTCTTTGGGGATTTGGCCACTCTGCCAGTGGCAGGGGAGGGGGTAACCTGGGCCCACCAACTACTCTGGGTCCTGACCCAAGGACCCTACAAATAGCAGCCACATGCTGCTTCCTTTAATAATTGCTACTGCTATTCCCTGGGACACTTCCCACATAGCCCCTTCCACTTCACCCTTACCTCAGGGCAGAACCCATCTTCTGGTTCACTCTGGAGCTCCAGCAAGGAGCATATTCTTTGTAACTCTGGCCACTGCCAGGAAATGATCTACTTAAGCCCTGCACTGCAGTTCCTTTTAACTGAGCCTGCTGGGCTTTGATTGGCTGCTTCCTTGCAGACTTTCTAGGCAGAGCAGGAGGATTGACCTTTACTGCTCCATTTTCGGGGGTAGGTTGTAGTAGGACTGCAAGGCCTCCAACAGGGGGCATCAAAGGGCCCAGTACACCCTGTCATACTTGGCATTAGACTTCAGAATCATGAATCAAGCTTGTGGCATATCCTAGCATGCTTATTTCAAACTCTGATCAGTTTAAAGAGTTGTGTATCTCAGGGGGAAAGAATGTTCATTTTATTTACTAAAGCTATGTGCCTTAGGGTATGCCTTACATTTTAAGTGTGTTCTCATCTCACACAGTGTCACCAGAACATTTGGGGGAAAAAACATTAAAATATAAAGCTACGGTCAAAACTAAAGTATTTCCCAAAGGCAATTTATGCTATGACCTTCAAATTGTTTTTGTTTTGTTTGGTGGAGGCCTTTTAATTGATGAAGGAACCAAGCTGTGTCGTTGGAACTCTAGGACAATTGCAGGATTCAATTGTCTTTATCTTGGACACCATACAGCAGCTGAGAAAATACTGTTTGTGAATAGTTTAGTTTACTGAGTTCCCTGAAGTCTTAGAAATGTCTGTTCTGAAACAAGAAAAGGAGTACTTGTGGCACCTTAGAGACTAACCAATTTATTTGAGCATAAGCTTTCGTGAGCTACAGCTCACTTCATCGGATGCATACTGTGGAAAGTGTAGAAGATCTTTTTATACACACAAAGCATGAAAAAATACCTCCCCCCACCCCACTCTCCTGCTGGTAATAGCTTATCTAAAGCGATCACTCTCCTTACAATGTGTGTGATAATCAAGGTGGGCCATTTCCAGCACAAATCCAGGGTTTAACAAGAACGTCGGGGGGGGGGGGGGTAGGAAAAAACAAGGGGAAATAGGTTACCTTGCATAATGACTTAGCCACTCCCAGTCTCTATTCAAGCCTAAGTTAATTGTATCCAATTTGCAAATGAATTCCAATTCAACAGTTTCTCGCTGGAGTCCGGATTTGAAGTTTCCACAGTATGCATCCGATGAAGTGAGCTGTAGCTCACGAAAGCCTATGCTCAAATAAATTGGTCAGTCTCTAAGGTGCCACAAGTACTCCTTTTTCTTTTTGCGAATACAGACTAACACGGCTGGTGCTCTGAAACCTGTTCTGAAACATTTCATTGTATACAAGATTGTTGCTGTCAAATTTTCCTCTCTAGTTCTGAAAGTCTTTAAATATTAGGAATTCTTTGAGGAATTAACTGAGCTGCACAGATTGATGGATTGGTACGGACACTTAACATCATCTTGTGCTAGTATCAATGGATTACTCAACTAATATTACATGTATTAAGCAGTACTTTTTTAAGGTAGCAGGTATTACATATGCAGAGTGTTCCTTCTTTCTTGCAGTGTCTGAACTCTGCCCCTGGGAGTGTTCAATTTAAAAATCAGTGGAAAATTTTTGTAGCCCTTGATAAACACCAGTGCTTTCATACAACTATAAAACCAGTAAAATATGATTTTTTTGAATTATTATTATTATTTATTATTTTTATTTTTACTGTACAAGATTAGAGAAGACTAGCTAGATTCTCTAAACTTCCCCTAGAGACAGAGGCTCTTGACAGATGTGATTTGGATAAAAATAGAAGTTTTGGATATTTCAGAACCTTCTACTGACTATTGTTTTTATAAAAAAAAAAAAGGGGGGGGGGGGAATTCCCAATCCAAAGTATCTGTCATTTGAGGGGTAGTGAAAAGGAAGTGGACAGATCTGGTTCCCTTTAGTGTTCTTTTAAGTGTTTGTTTTCTTAACATGAACATCTGTTCAGGGATAGGCTAAGGTTTGGGTCACTTTTTACTTTACTCAGAATGGTTATCTATCACAGTTCTTCACCCCAAAGAAATTCCACCAGTTAGCTTCAAGTTAGCAAACTAAGCCTAGCAGTTCAGTTAATGCAGAGCCTGTATCAATGTAAACTAACAAAAAAATATTTTCTTTTATGGTCCAGAGATGCAAATGGAAAGGAAGTATATCGGCTTGCATTGCAAACTCGAGAGCAGCATATTAGAAGGGACAAGGCCACCAGCAACATCTGTACAGCACAGGTGACCTCTATGTCAAAAATCTGTGTGTGTGAGTGAATTTTCAATCCCGTGAAACTTGGAATTTTTGCTTGGAAAAAGAGGATCATCTTAATGATCTGTTTTCATTCAAAAAGTTAATCTTGCAGCCACTTGTCATGGAGGGGGAACTCCACTGAGTTGTGCTGAGTTCCTATAAACTGGATGGTCCCTTTTTGGAGAAGTAGAATTTTAGCAGTTCAGAATGAAGAGTTCCGCTTTGTATTTGTGCAGAAGTAATTTCAGAATTCAAACAGTGAAAATGTGAACTTTATAGGTTTGTGATGTGCAAATAGCTATTAAATTCTTACTATTATAAAATAGCTATTTTCAAATCAAAATGGAATGATAAATGAAATTTGTAGGTTGAGAAGTGCCCAGGAACAAAGTAATAACTTTTTGCATGAGATTTTGAGAACTTCTTTGGTACTTTTCGCAGCTGTGATTATGACAAACATCTTTATAATTAGATGTATTGAAAAAACACTTGGTCCTTATGCAGGTTGTATTCATGCTCTTAATGTGTTTTGCCACAATTTCTCTTTTTAGATTAATACTAGATATTGAGAGTTTTAAATCTTTAGCACTCATTAGAGATGTTATGGTAGAAAACAGTTCATTCTCTTGAGCACAGACCTTAAACAATGATTCTGTTGAAAGTTATATTTAGGGGCTTGTGAGATTCAAACCAAAAACTCAAGCATTCTACCCAGGATACAGAGACTATTGGAAGATGTGGTGTGATGTATAAGGGTATATTTAATTTTATCTACCATCTAGTGGTCTGAGAGGATTCTGCCTCCAGATCAACTACAGTGGTGAGGTTGTCCTTAGAATGAGGGCCTCAATGAGCACGTGAGAAACAATCCATTGTGTGTTCTCTGATTAGTAATGTTATAAACTTTATTAACGAAACAAACCATCACAAATACAGTAATGTAGCAAAGGAGATAGAGCCAATACAGAATGTCAGGCACTTGCATTACTCACATCATCCCTTACGAGGAATCCCGAAAGAGGTGACGTGATCCGCATATTGGAATACACGTACCTGATGACTATGTATCCCGCTTTCCACAGGATGGGTATCATCTTTTAAACGGAGTTGCACTAATGCCCACCTTCCCTATACATATATATTAGAGAGACAAGGTGGATGAGGTAATTTTTTTTTTTTATTGGACCAGCTTCTGTTGGAGAGAGAGACAAGCTCGAAAGCGTCTCTCCAACAGAAGTTGGCCTAATAAAAGATATTACCTCACACACCTTTTCTCTCTCTGATATGCTGGGACTGACACGACTAGAACAACACTATTTTCCTGCACTGAGTATACGCCACCGGGGTCATTATAATAATATTTAGTGTTTTATATATAAAGATATTAACTAAGCCCAACAGTACCACTGTGATGTACATGTGCAAGTATAACCCTTTTGGTTTTATATTGGGGAAACTGAGGAACAGAGATTTGACTTGCTAGCCATTAATAGAGCCAAGGCTCAAATCCTGGTCTCCCAACTACCAATATTGTGCTTTAGTAACTATACCATGTTGTCTCTCAAATAGAAATCTACAGGGAGTTTTAGCAATATCTGCAGAACTTTTATACGTATGGCTGGCTACAAAGATTAAGCTTACAAGTCACAGTATTATTTTTTTTCAGTCACTGAACCACTTAAACACCAAAGGATCTTGAATTCATGAACAATGTTACTATTTAAAATGTTTGTAAATGCATAATTTACTAAGAAAAAGATATGTAGCTTTCCTATCTCTTAACTTTGTAGATTACCTAGAACTCAGAGTTTACCTTTTATTGATAGCTTTTTTTAATATTGTGGTTATATTGTTGCCTTGGGACACTAAAGAAGCTAGTTATACTAAACTGCCAGCAATCAACCTTAAGTGATTGTTCCTAAAATATGTTTGGACATTTTAGGCGCTTCTGGCTAACATGGCTGCCATGTATGGAGTCTATCATGGTTCGAATGGATTAAAGCACATTGCAAGAAGGGTGCACAATGCCACTCTAATCTTAGCTGAAGGTGAGTATTTAGAAATTATAAAGGGGTAGATCTTACATCTTCACACCTCTTAAAAACGCTGACCTTCCATTTTTTGCCCACCAACGGTTTTAAGTAGCAGAAGAAATCCAAAATTTCTGCACTGAGTGTACGCCACCGGGTCATTATAATAATAATATTTAGTGTTTTGTATACAAAGGTATGTATTAAGCCCAACAGTACCACTATGATGTACATATGCAAATATTATCATTTTGGTTTTAGATTGGGAAGCTGAGGCACAGAGGTTTGATTTGCTAGCCATTAATAGAGCCAAGACTCAAATCCTGGTCTCCCAACTACCAATATTGTGCTTTAGTAACTATACCATGCTGTCTCTCAAATAGAAATCTACAGGGAGTTTTAGCAATATCTGCAGAACTTCTTGAAAGGCTTATGCTTTCCTACTATTACCTGCCCATTTCATTAATCTATACTGGATGAGAAAACTCAATGAGTTGACTAAAATATAGTTTAAATTTACAGATTGAATAGATTAGATTAGCTGAAGTGAAGGCTGTTCAATGTAATCAAATTATATAGAACACCGCACTGCTATAAACACTGAAATCCCAAAATGTATTGGCTGACTGCATTATGAACATGACTTGTACTCTGATTATTAAGAACAACAGGAAACTTCTTGATTGTCAAATCAAAAGGATATTGAAATATTTTTTTATTTGAATCTCATCCAAAAATCTGCAGTTCTGTTTCTGTAGAATGTCTGCATTTAGGAGATAATCTTTTTATTACTGACCTTGGCACAAAAAACGGGAATGTGCTAATAAAGTTTGCGGATGACACACAGCTGGGAGGTATTGCCAATACAGAGAAGGACCGGGATATCATACAGGAAGATCTGGACGACCTTGTAAACTGGAGTAATAGTAATAGGATGAAATTTAATAGTTAAAAGTGCAAGGTCATGCATTTAGGGATTAATAACAAGAAGTTTTGTTATAAACTGGGGACGCATCACTTGGAAGTAACAGAGGAGGAGAAGGACCTCGGAGTATTGGTTGATCACAGGATGACTGTGAGCTGTCAATGTGATATAGCCATGAAAAAAGCTAATGCAGTCTTGGGATGCATCAGGCGAGGTATTTCCAGTGGAGATAAGGAGGTGTTAGTACCGTTATACAAGGCACTGGTGAGACCTCATCTGGAATATGCAGTTCTGGTCTCCCATGTTTAAGAAGGATGAATTCAAACTGGAACAGGTACAGAGAAGGGCTACTAGGATGATCCGAGGAATGGAAAACCTGTCTTATGAAAGGAGACTCAAAGAGCTTGGCTTGTTTAGCCTAACCAAAAGAAGGCTGAGAGGAGATATGATTGCTATCTATAAATATGTCAGAGGGATAAATACCACGGAGGGAGAAGAATTATTTCAGCTCAGTACCAACGTGGACAAAAGAACAAATGGATATAAACTGGCCATCAGAAAGTTTAGACTTGAAATTAGACGAAGGTTTCTAACCATCAGAGGAGTGAAGTTCTGGAACAGCCTTCCAAGGGAAGCAGTGGGGGCAAAAGACCTATCTGGCTTCAAGACTAAGCTCAATAAGTTTTTATGGAGGAGATGATATGATGGGATTAATTGATCTTCAACTATTAGCGGTAGATATGCCCAATGGCCTGGAGTGGGATTTGAGTTACTACAGAAAATTCTTTCCTGGGTGTCTGGCTGATGAGTCTTGCCCACATGCTCAGGGTTTAGCTGATCGCCATATTTGGGGTCGGGAAGGAATTTTCCCCCAGGGCAAGTTGGCAGAGGCCCTGGGGGTTTTTCTCCTTCCTCTGCAGCGTGGGGCATGGGTCACTTGCTGGAGGATTCTCTGCACCTTGAAGTCTTTAAACCACGATTTGAGGACTTCAATAGCTCAGACATAAGTTAGGGGTTTGTTACAGAGTTGGTGGGTGAGATTTCGTGGCCTGCATTATGCAGGAGGTCAGACTAGATGATCATAATGGTCCCTTCTGACCTTAAAGTCTATGATTCTATATTGGCTGTATATGTCTAGTGCAACTATTGCTATTGATGTAGGCATTTAGAAGGTCATAACTAACCCTTCTGTAACTGATGTTGGCAGAAGATTTCAACTCGTAATAAGAGCATGCACCCTATGAATTGATCACAGTTGTCCAATTGCCCCTGATGGCCCAGCTGTCTATAAAATACTGGAGGGCTCAGATCACTCTCTCCCAACAAGGTTCTGCTCATCTTGCTTGACTGGCCTTGCTCTCTGTAGAAGAGAGCTCTCTCTCTTGCTCTCTCTCTTGCTCCCTGTGATCTCAGAAAGTGAATGCTAGCTCTTCCTATTAGCAATCAATAGGTTGTAATAGTTTCTGCTGCTGTTGTGTATGGGACAGCTTCACCTGTGCTGGACCAGTAGGAGTACTAGGGTAGGCTGCCCATTAACATTCTTAGCGCCATGTGGTCTAGAGCTGTTCTGATCAAATTTAGATAATCCTGTGGTAAAATTATGACTGCCACCTTACACAAGAGCTGTTACCGCTGCTAATACAGAAAGAGCTGTGCTGGTGCTAGAGCAACAAGGTAAAATGCTCTGCACTTGCAGCCCGTCCCTACTCTTAAGACTTGCGCGATCACAGGAAGGGTCTAAGCTTTTGGAATTCTCCTGTTCCAAGCCAAACTCCAGGAATACTTGCATCTTTATACACTTCTACCCCGATATAACGTGGTCCTCGGGAGCCAAAAAATCTTACTGTGTTGTAGGTGAAACCACGTTATATCGAACTTACTTTTGGCCTTGAGCAAAAGCATTTTCTGTGGGCGCCTCTTGGGGGTGACAGCAGGTGTGCGGTGCCCCGGGCCGGGCTAGCAGGGAGCTCTGGGTGTCACGGAGCTGCTGGGGCCGTTCTCGTGGCCGGGCTGCGCCGCTCACCGTGGGGCTGCAGGCTCGCAGCAGTTGCTGTGATCGGCCATGGCGCAGGGCAGCGCGGTGGTGGGATCGGCTCGTGCTCTGCCACCAGCCTGCTGGCTTCACTGCCGCCACCACTGCTGGGGACAGATGTGGTTCCCGGAGCCCCGCTGAGTGTCAGGCAGCAGCAGATAAGCAGCTGCTGTAAAGGGGAGGGGGCGAGGGAGGCTCATTAGTCGCAGCCAGTGCAGCCTCCCTCCCCGGCCTCGAAAGTACGGGTGTTAGTGTCTGAGCCAGAGAGCGAGGTGGGGAAGTCGGGGAAGCGCTGCCAGCTTGCCGTGCTGCAGTCCCCTGTCTCTGAATCAGTGATAGCAGCTCATGGAACGGAACCCGTGCAGTGTTAATCTGATTATACGGAGGAGGAGGAAAGCTGAGATTCCCACGCCCTATCCAACACCCCCATCCCCTGACCACCTCACCCCCAGAACCTCTGAACCATCCAACCCCCCCCGACCCCTGACTGCCCCCCGAGATCCTCTGCCCCTTATCCAACCCCTCCGCCCCGGCCCAGCACCCTTAACATGCCACTCAGAGCAGCGTGTTGGAGCCTGACACGCTGATCTGCCGGAGCGTGCAGCCCCGCGCCCCAGAGCGCTGCTTTATCGTGTTTTATCCGAATTTGTGTTATATCGGGTCGTGTTATGTCAGGGTAGAGGTGTATTTATGTAAAGATTTGTCTACATTTTTTTTATATTGACAGTGGGGGAGCAAATACAAAGACCTATCTCTTATATTGAATTTAATAATGTCTTGTTCAGCAACAGTTCTCTTAGCATCTATGTGCATTATACAGAAAGCTCAGTCATGAAATATTACATGCAGAATTGCACTTCAGTAGAAATGCTGCTAGATTTTACTGTCCCATGCATTCAGTATAATGCTGCTTGTTAAAATAGTACTTACGTAAGAGGCAGATGTGGAGGGTGGGAAGAGGGAACCAATGAAGCATGGAATATATGGAATTAACTTATTTCCTTTAGGTCTTAAGCAAGCAGGTCACACATTGCAGCATGACCTGTTCTTTGATACCTTGAAGATCCAGTGTGGCTGTGCAGTCAAGGAGGTCTTTGACAGGGCAAGTCAGCGGCAGATAAACTTTCGGATTTATAGTGATGGCACAGTAAGTCACAGAACCTTTCACAAAATCTTACAGCATGGTTTTTGTGCATTGAGCGTTTTCGGTCATTAAGTAGTATGATGGCTATGAAGAACGGAAAAAGCTTTTTTTAAAGAAGTTGTCTTTCTAACCAGGTCAGATATGTTACTCCACAATTTTTTCCATAAAATACTTTAAAATGGTATATAAAAACATGGAATTGCTTGGCAGCATACTGAATATTAATTAATTTTTCCAAAATTCCTGGGTCTTTTGCTTCATGTCTTTCTAATACTGTTTTTTTTCCCCCACCAGTGGTGGGAACTTGCTATACTTATTGGGGACTTCGTGGAGAGACTCTTAAAACCTATCACTCACATGATGTGGGTACTATATAAATAAGTTCCAAACTCCAGCTATTTTTGTTGTAGCCATATTTAAAGATAATTATAAACAGAAGTTGATTGCAAATCATTCAACATGCTCAGTAGGAACACCAAGCCTAATGAAGCCATGTCCCCTTTGTGACGTATACAATGTAACTGCATAGCCATAATAGAATTAAATATGTAATCCAATTATTTTTTAAATTCAGGATAGCAGTCTCAAGCCCTGAAACCGTAAAGTGAACCCGGGATGGTTTAGGAAGAAAAAGGAGAATAAAATAAGCAAGAAATAATACAAATATAACTTAATTATATTGTAGTTTTAGGAACTGAAGTGATTTGTAAATGAAATATTAATGGTTCAGGTACTTAAAATGGAATGAAGATCGTATATTGTGATGTGCAAAAACACAACATATGTAATGTAATTCCTGGTTTTGGGAACTATGAGTAACTGCTGCTACTTTTTTCCCCTCCATAGATTGGAGTGTCACTTGATGAAACTGTAACTGAGAGAGACCTGGATGACTTGTTGTGGATTTTTGGGTGTGAATCTTCATCTGTAAGTACAATATAGATAATTTAGAAATATTTAGACGTGTTACTGTACTTCAGAGAGCTACAAAAATGTATTAAACTATATTCAGGTCAAGAATATTAATAAAAAAACCTAGTCACTCAATTGTTTTGACTTCCTCATTCCTCCTGTGAACTCTGCTACTTTAGCTTAGATAGTGAGCTCTCTGAGGCAGGGACTGTCTGTATTTTGTATGTTGTACAGGATTGAACACATTGTCAGTGCACAATACAATGGTAATTTCAGATTTCTCTTTACTGAAGAGATCAGGATGAGCGTTACCGGGTAATGCCATGCTCTGGGAGTATGCCGCTTAATCCTCTTGTTTAACCTGGACATCCTGTGTTTCAGGGCACTAATTATTTTTGGGATTGAAACCTCAGGTTTGGCAGTAATCCCTCAGTGGCCTGCAGGAAGTATGTCACACTGACTCCACCCACAGTACTTGGTAATTAGCAATAGTGCTCCTCTAGTGTGAATTAGTGAGGCTTCTGTAAATTTTTTATTTTATATAATGCCAGAAGTGTTATGGATGCTTTACAAGAATGTACGTTGATAAAAGTACGTGCTTCAAAGAACCTGTCAATATTGGTAATAAGATGGCAGTGTATTTCAGCTGACTCTGATAACTGCATAACTTGTTGAGAGAAGAAATTTAATTCTTTTTCTGTGAAGATGTCTTATTTAATCACTTAATATTTCTCTACTTGTCAAAGGAATTGGTTGCTGAGAGTATGGGAGAAGAAACCAGGGGCATTCTGAGTACGGCATTTAAGAGGACTTCCAAATTCTTGACACATCAAGTATTCAACAGGTTTGTGAAGTTTATTCTCACTGCAGATTTTCAGTTTGTATAGAGATTTGGCACATTTCCTGCCCCTGCCCCTTCCCTCTTTTGTACTCTGAGAAGGTTGTACTGAAGATTGTCACCTTATAGCAGGGGTGGGAAAACTTTTTGTCCAGAGCGCCACATCGGGGAATAGAAATTGTATGGTGGGCCATGAATGCTCACAAAATTGGGGAGGGGGTGCAGGCTCTGGAGTGGGGCTGGGGATGAGGAGTTTGGGGTGTAGGAGGGTGCTCTGGGCTAGGGTTCAGAGGGTGGGAGGGGGATCAGGGGTGCAGACTCTGGGGTGGGGCTGGGGATGAGAGGTTTTGGGTGCAGGAGGGTACTCCGGCCTGGGATCGAGGGGTTTGGAGAACAGGAGGGGGATCAGGGCTGGGGCAGGGGGTTGGGGCGTGGGGAGAGGCTCAGGGCGTGCAGGCTCTGAGCAGCGCTTATCTCAAGTGGCTCCTGGAAGCAGCGGCATGTCCCTTCTCCGGCTCCTATGCAGAGGTGTGGCCAGGCAGCACTGCATGCTGCGCCGTCCACAGACACCACCCCAGCAACTCCCATTGGGGTGGATAGGAGCCAGAGTGGGGCCATGCTGCGGCTTCCGGGAGTGGCGTGGTATGGCCCCTGACCCTGCACCCTGGCTGGAGCGCCAGAGAGGCCCCCGACCCTGTGCCCTGGCTGGAGCGTGGCCGAGTCACGTGGTGTGGCCCCCGCACCGTGGCCGGAGCAGGGCCAAGCTGCATGGTGCGGCTCATGGGCCAGCTTAAAATGGCTCGTGGGCTGGGTCGTAGTTTGCCCACCCCTGCCTTATAGCATCCATTTACTTATATTCCAGTGTTCATCCTGAGATAGCACTTCAATACTAAACGTCTATTTTTTGGAGGAAGATACAAGTGACTAAATTTTATTTTTTTTTTTGGAAGCGTTGTTCAAACCCTTCTTGCTCTGGTCTGAACCAAGCTAAACAATATATTTTTGTCCTTTTGTGGACAAAATGCATGTGTTCGTACCAGCTTGGTTTCCATAGATGTTTGTGTCCATCTTGTGTTTGTCTACCAAACAAGCACACTTCTTATTTTCATATTTAATTACTCCTGGGGGAATTCTGCACCACTGCGCAATGCAGAATTTTGCAGAAATTAATGTGGTACAGACAGAATTTCCTTTTTTCCCCCACAGAAATGGGCTGAAGTGCTGCTGGCTGCCACTAGGGGCTCCTGTACCTGGCAGAGCCCAGCTCACAAATAGAAGACAAGGCTGGGGGAGGGGGAGGGAACTGGAGGGTTCACAGCACCCCCTGAAGGAAGGAGGTGGCACATGCAAGCCCGGGACCCAGCATCAGGCTGTTTCTCCCTCTGGATCCCTGGGCTCTAGGAGGGTAGGGTATGTGAGTGTCTGGGCTGGGGGGTCCTTGCAGCTGGCCTCTGGGGGAGAGGCGGTCTGAGTGGCTAGGCTTGGGAGCGGGGGTGAGGGAGAAGAGGGGTCTGAGTGTCTGACCCCCTGGCTGTGCTCTGCAGGGGAGGGGGCAGAGAAGCAGGAACTGGGTTGTCATAGGGATTTCTTTAACTCTCTGGGGGAATTTTTGTATGTGTCTGTGTTGTTACGGACATACTTGCTGACCGGTATTTTGAAATAAATTACCAAAATAATTCAAACTGGCATGATTATATCTTGGTGTTGTGACAAATAGCATTTGCAGAATTTTGCAAAATTTTAAAATATTGTGTGCAGAATTTTTTAATTTTTTGGTGCAGAATTCCCCCAGGAGTAATATTTGAAGACTTCGTCTTGTCGGAAGATTTGAACAATTTCATTCATGGTGATGGTATATTTCTAATGGCAGTAAGAGAGATGTACTAAATTCTTTTAATCAGAACTAAATATTCTGGTCTGACTGGCTAGCCAGGAAATACTGGTGTATTATTAGCTACTTGTCTGCATATCTTATTTATGAAAGACTAAAATTAAATACAAAAAGAAAATGGCTGTTATCCATTGTGCAGTCTTTGTCAGCTCCTGTAGTGGAGCACTTCTGTATGGGTTAAACTGCTTGCCCTAACACTACATTTTGTTTCCCTCCAGCTATCACTCTGAAACGAATATTGTCCGGTATATGAAAAGATTAGAAAACAAAGATATTTCCCTTGTTCACAGCATGATTCCGTTGGTAGGTATTTCCTTAAAAAATAAATAAAATCAGGTGATTAGTCTCTCTTTGAAGGAATAGTGACTGAATACATTCTTATTATTTTTTAGGGATCCTGCACAATGAAGCTTAATAGTTCATCTGAACTTGCAGTAAGTTCATCTGACAGAATTATTCCTTGTTTGAGACCAGCCCAGAGTAAACTGTCTAATCAGCCAAACAGACACAGTCCCTATTATTAAGTATCAGAGGGGTAGCCGTGTTAGTCTGTATCCACAAAAACAACGAGGAGTCCGGTGGCACCTTAAAGACTAACAGAGTTATTTCGCATTCTTCAGATGCATGAAGAAGTGGGTTTTTTACCCACAAAAGCTTATGCCCAAATAAATGTGTTAGTCCCTATTATTGTACATGTAAACATTGAATTTTATTGTCTTAAACAACCTAAACTTCAATGTTTTTGGGTGGGATTTTCAATTGGAGCAGAGTTGAGCCAACACTGAGGGATTTTTTTAAAAATTCCATTCCAAGTAATTTTGTTGGGGTGGGGAGAAGGTAAAGATGACAACTTATGTCTTGTTTAAATTGAACATATTTCTACCTGCTTACTGATTTTATGTTTGGGAATTTCAAAGATGCTTAAGAGTTAAGTATCCAACTCCTATTGAATTTCCATAGCATTTGGGCACCTAACACTTCTTAAGGCCTCTTGAAAATCCTACCCTAAAATGTTATGAATATGGTGTTAATAACATGGGTGGAATTAAAGAATTGGATTTTTTTTTAGCTCTCTGAGGAAGGGTCTGTCTGTACTGTTTGTATAGTGCCCAGCACAATGGATCTTGGTCCTGATTGGGGTCTTTAGACACGACTGTAATGAAAGCACTCAATAATAATAATAAATAAAAATAATCCAAATCTCCTATTTGTTACCTGGTCACCATATGACAGGATAGTCTCCTTTCAGTTCAATTTCTGAAACCAGTCAATGAAACCAGCCAGAAACTCCTGCTGGTAGGAGTAGCTGCAGCCAAAGCAGGGCACTTCAGGCATTCAGAGAATTTTCTCTAGTTTTGACTGGACTTTCTCCGCCTTGTGCTGATTAGCTGTTTGTTCCAACCCTCTTCCTTCCCCTCCCTCAGTCTCTTTACCTTGGCTGCACTCCACATCTTCTCCTCTTACCCTCTTCTCCCTGCTCTGCCCCCATCCCTTCTCCTTCCATTTAGCTTATCCCCTCCTAATTAACCCTCCCTGCCCCCCAGTAAATTGTGAAACTAACATGACATTTGTTTCTGTTGCATAGCTCACTCTATTATATTCCTTTTCCCCACGCTGTTTGTTTGGATTATAAATTCTTTGGGGTGAAGACTGTCGGCTACTTGTTTGTGCAGTGCCTGGCACAATGGAGCCCCATTCAGTGCTTGCCTATGACGTTCTGGGAGTAAAACACTATATCAGCACCACTTAATTTGAGCCTCTAAACTCTGATTAACAGCAGAAAGTCATTACTCAGAGCCCTAAGTATCTCTGGTCTTCTCCCTCACCATTAACCCTTTTTACACCAAACACATTGTTTACAAACTCAATCTCTTGTTATAGCTCAGTATTTTTCTTTTTTTTTCTCCCCACCTTTAGCCTATCACATGGAAAGAATTTGCTAATATCCATCCCTTTGTGCCTCTAGACCAGGCTCAAGGGTACCAGCAACTTTTCAGGGAGCTCGAGAGGGATCTGTGTGAGATCACAGGCTATGACAAAATCTCCTTCCAACCAAACAGGTAGGGGCTCTTCACTAGACATCCACTCCCTGACGTGGCTTAACAAAAAATTAATCTCTGCTTCTAGAAAATGGTTTGCTGTCAAAGGATTGGAGGCAAGGGTGCTCCCAGACATCTTTGACATGGTACACACCATCCATCCCTGTGGAGGCATCTCTGCTTCAGCCGCTGGCCCTAGCACGTCTCCTGCGGAGTCTGTGCCATACTCCGCCCCCGTCTTTCAGCTGGTCCCGCCCAGGCACTGTCACTCTGAATTCCTAAGAGGGTGGAAAAGCTGCTGGAAATGGGGTGAGGTCTCCTGAAGAGAGCCATAGTGAAGGATCTGGCCCTATGGCAGCATCAAGGAGAAGCACTATCCACTCAGGTCTGGCCCCACTGGACCTCCATCATGACAGGGGCTGTGGGGACAACCTGAGCAGTGTTGCAGCCCCCATGTACCAGTTCATTATATCACTCACTCAATTGTGTACCCCCTCCACCCCATCTTGATGGAAGGCCAAACCTGAGTGGGCAGGGGAATTGCCAGGGCTGCTGCTCCTCACCACTGCCAATGATATGTACTGTGAGTGTGGCTGTGGGCATCCCTGATTAGAGGGGATCTAAAGGTTAGCTTCTTCTGCAGCTGTACTGCCTGAATGCAAGACTGGGGCATTGAGGCTTGATTGTGGTAGTAATGTTAGAGAATCTTAATCTGGCAATGTTTTCTTCTAAAAGTTTGAGGGTCAGGATGAGTGACAGACCAATCTTGTCCTTCCCTCACCCCTTTCAAGTTCACTTTGATGTTTGGAGTCTCTTCTTTGTTTTTAATGCTCTTCTCCATTTTCAAGGTAGAGCTTGTCACATGAATGAGGCAGCCTTTGGCTAGACAAGTACTGCTTCAAACAGAGAAATCTGTGGGGTGCTGGTGGTGCTTGGGAGAGACTCTATCATACAGGGCTAAACGAATCTCACCATCCCCTTTTCAAGCGGGCAAGGGTGGTTTGCCAAATCTCATCTTTGAGGGGTTGGTGAGCCATTTAATCTGCCCTGCTGGCAATAACTAGAGGTGAGCACAGGGGTGATTGTGTTGCTTTGGTGGAATGAGAGCAGGGGAGCACAGTGACAGGGGTGTACTGGCCAGCTGATCGCTCCAGGTGTACTATCCTACCCCTTTCCTGAACCTCTTTGGATTTCTTTGGGGCCTACTTGGAGTGCTTTATCCTGTTTTCCCTCAGCCCCATGATCACTGTTGCTCTTTGAATCAGCCATGTTCTCAAGCAAATACTGCCTCCATGCTGCTATCATTCCAGATAGCATTAGCAGGAGGAAGGCTCTTTCTAGAATCAGTAAAGTATACATAGAGAGAGAGACTTAAATTGGGGCCCCCAAATGATCTAAAATAAACAAAGACAAAGGTTGACTTGCCACTCAAACTGGCCCTCTCCTCTTAAAGGTAAGTAATGTCAGACACACCCGAATACTTTGTTCATTGAAATTAAGGTGTAACATCAGGCATACACGCTATGGTGAATTCTTTCTCAGTGTTTAGAAGATCCATGAACATTTCTTTTCACTTCACAGGTGATCTTGATGAGCATTTGGTCCCCCATTCCAAATGCCACACAATGGCCTATAACCATCCCTTCTGAGAAGCTAGTTGGATGTGATTCTTCCCTCAGTTGGGTGGAGGCATTGATTGAGTAATATGAAGTGTTTTAATTCCTTACAACCTACCTGAGCTGAGCACTGAAGTATAACATCCCTTAATTTCTGTCCACTGACAAAATCACTCTGGGCTGATTTTACTGTCTAATAGTGCAACAAGCTGCCATGCAGGGAATAGGGCAGAGCCCACAGCCACGGGTTTGGGCTTTTGGGAACTAGGTATGTTGAGGAAGTTCTGAAAAGCACATCAGCAAAGCTCTTGGAATAGTGCTATTTTGAATAGTGTTGGAGAAGCCAGCAGCTACATAACTTAAATTCTTGTTGAAAATGCTCTTCATTAATATGCAAGGTTTTATGAGGCTAGAGAATCTCTAGGGTTTTACTGTAGTAGTCAGTGAGTACTGTTATGATCCTATGTAGTGGAACTATAATCACTCATTTCATGCCAAATATACTGAAATGATGTCTTCTGCCTCTTTAAATGACTATAAAGGTATTCCAGTTGTTGGATGTCTGTTATGTTGTAATGCTTTATCCAGGCCTTCTATTCTTGATGGAACAGCATCTCTCTACTAGCTGTATTTATTTATTTATTTATTTTGCTAGTTAAATTAATATTATGTGGTTAGAAATGGGGGATCTGTTCAATACCTACAACGTTGTTGCAGTCCTAGTGCTGATAGAATATAAGCTAGTGACGTCACTATAATATGTTTCACCCAGTACGCTTGATAAACTGTGTGCACTTGTCTTGTATCTCCTATGCATGTGCAGCTTAAATCATAGATTGTATTTGTTCTTTATAAACTACTTAAACTTGCTCAAACCCACCAAGAATGGCTTGAGCAAGAATGGTTTAAATGTGACATACAGTACTACATGGACATTTATAAGGGGCTTTGTGTTCTTGCAGTGGGGCCCAGGGTGAATATGCTGGATTGACTGCAATCAAGGCTTACTTAAATGCAAAAGGAGAACGTCAGAGAAATGTAAGTGTGAAAATGTATCTGAGACATGACTTTGTGGAGCAAATGGTTTGGAGAATATGTTCTCGAGGAAGAATGGTCCAGTGGTTAGGTTGGTAGCCTGAGATTTGGGAAACCTAGAGTGCTTGCTCTGCCAAAGACTTCATATGTGACCCTGGCCAAGTCACTTAGGCTGTGCCTTAGTTCCCTATATAGAACAAAGGGTAACAGCACTTCTCTACCTCGCAGTGTTGTGGTGACAGTCCCTCAATTATTTGATGTATTGATCAAATACTACAAGAATAGAAGCCATATAAGTACCAAAGGTAAGGTCAGGTTTGACCAGGGCCGTAACTAGGGCGGGGCGAGTGGGGCAGCTGCCCACAGCCCCGAGCCGCCCTGGCTGCAATAATGGGGGCACCATAAGCGGTGCATGAGTCTTCCGTTTTTAGAGAGGCTTACATGCGAGCGCTGAAAGCTCCCTAGAAATGGGAGGAGCCAGACCGTGGCCCTGCCCCCATTCTTCCTCTCCCCACAGGCCGACCCCTCTCCGCCGCAGAGGCAGTGGGCCGGCACACCTCCAAAGGGAGGTGATCTATGCTGTATCCATAGCATTTGCTCTCCTGCATGGCCAGCCTTTTTTGGGGAGGCTTAGGCTCCCCAAACCTCTTATATAGGCCACCCAAAGGCGGAGCACAGGATTGGGTCCAGCAGCATCAGGTTCTCCCCTCGCTCCCCTTGCGGGATCAGGCACAGCAGCATCCTGCCAGAGCCCAGGGTGCTCAGGGCCCCACCTCCCCGCAGGATCACGGTCCTGTGACCCTAGCCGGAGCAGGCTCTCCTTGGTGCGAGGAATGCAGCGACAGGCCTCTAAGTGCCCTGGCTGGTGGAAAGGGCAGAAGGAGGAAGGGCTGCACACTACACACAGCAGCGTAGTGGAGGCAGGAGCTCGGCTGCACCAAGTGCCTGGAGTGGCACCAAGTGCCTGGAGGGGGTTCATGGGGCCAGTACCACAAGGGAGTGCAGGGGTTAGGGGGGAAGAGGGGTGCGGGAGGGGACTGCAGGAGTTAGGGGGGAGGGGAGGGCAGGTGTTGGGGTGAAGGGGGGTCCGGGAGGGGACTGCAGGAGTTAAGGGAGAAAGGAGGTGCAGGAGGGGAGGGCAGGTGTTGGGGTGAAGGGGGGTACGGGAGGCCAGGGTCAGGAGTGAAGGGGGGCACAGGACGGGAGTGGATTAATAGCTGTATGTCCTCAATCTGAAACTACCAGATTCCTGGAACACAACTTGTTAGCCTTACTGTCCTAACACTACTGAAATTGAGCATTCTAAAGCTTGATAATATAACATAAATGTAATCTACCCCCAAATGAATTCCTTCCTGTCAACATACACCCTTAAATTGATATAATAATGTTTCTTTCATAGAGCGAAAAATCCGTACTTCTTAAGGAAAATACCTTTTGCTTTAAATAGTGGGCAATTATTTATCTGTAAAATAAATCCTAATAATAAGCAAGTTACAATGGTACCTCAGATTTCCTAAGGTGCACATGGAAGAACATGAAAAAACAGCTTAACCAACGTAGCAGGCCTCTAGAAGAACATTTTCTCATTGTATTTAACCATTATGCTACCGACTAGAACAGGCAGTAAAGGGTAGCATCATTCTCTGAACAGATTGAAAAAAAAAATTGTAACGTCTGGTTCGTTTTGGAGGGAATGTCATGTCTGTCTATAGCATCAGGTATGAACTTCATTGGGTAGTATAGATTTTTCAGTAGACAAAAGACAGGATGGTGGTAATGAAGTCCACATCTGAGAGGGTTGCAACTGCCTGACCAGATGTAGATGAGGGCAGAAAAAGCTGTCCTGCTCATTCCTAAGGTATCTGTGGTTCTCAGCCTTTTCCATACTGTGACCCCATCTTAAAATAGAACATTTTTGGGGACTTCCCTCGTATCGAGCCATAACAGAAGCGGCAGGTGGACCTTGAACTTAGTCTTAATCCACAGGCTGAGAAACTGTATACCAGGGGTAGGCAACCTATGGCACGTGTGCCAAAGGCGGCAGGCGAGCTGATTTTCAGTGGCACTCACGCTGCCTGGGTCCTGGCCACCGGTCCGGGGGTCTCTGTATTTTAATTTAATTTTTTAAATGAAGCTTCTTAAACATTTTAAAAACCTTATTTACTTTACATACAACAATAGTTTAGTTATATATTATAAACTTATAGAAAGAGACCTTCTAAAAATGCTAAACTGTATTACTGGCACGCAAAACCTTAAATTAGAGTGAATAAATGAAGACTTGGCACACCACTTCTGAAAGGTTGCCGACCCCTGCTGTATGCTATGACTTCTAAGAGCAGCTGGAAGTCTAACAAGACACTTTCCTACCCCCACCATTGTGAATTTGACTGACAGCAGATGTGCCCTCAGTCCTTGCTTTACCCTGTGGCAGTTTCCCCATCCTAACCAATCACCTCAGAAACCCCCAAATGGAGCCTCAGCCAGCTCACTCTCCTCCAGGCCTCAATTGCTACCATGCACTGATATAGTAATCATACAGACTGAGTGAGATGACATGGAGAGAACAGTATAATCATATTTGAAAACATTTCAACTCATGCCTAACTAGCCCAACCTCCAACAGGAGGGGTGGTAAGGTGGAATCCCATGCTAGAGAGCCCACAGAGCCAACGGCTACCCTCTGGGATCTTCCTAGATAAAACAATGAAATCACCACAGAGCAATAGTCAGTCATCTATTGTTCAGGCTTGCAAGTGAGTGAACTGTGCCTCATGACCAGTGGTACTGAAGGCAGCTGATAAATCTAATATCAGCATGGATAGATCTAATATCAGCATGTCCCCAGAGGAGACAATCATGTACTGCAGTTTCAGGTTTTATTTACAAGAGAACTTACTCAACAGGAGCTGAAGTTAAAATTGCTATCTTGCTGTTATCCGTTGCTTTTTTTCTGCTCTCCTTTCTTTTCTTCTGGCCTGCTTTCTATTAGAGAATATACCCAAGCCAGTTCTCTGTATCTCTGACTTCCACTGTGCTCATAAGTATCCAGGAAGGATGATAATTGTGCAGACAGCCTTTTGAAGGAGCTTCCTTTCTAAAGTTATTCAGATCAGCAGGTGCCAAGTATTAGTGAAATCAAAATAGTTTTGAAATAAGATGACTCTGGTAGTACATTACATTGTGGAATATACTAATGTTTTTTCACTTGGTATAGCTCAGTCCATGATGCAGTTCATAGTGTGATAGCTTTAATGCAGAATTGCTGTTTTGGGGCAGTGATAACTTGACAGCAAAAATTGTCTTTGGTCTTGGTTGGACAGAATATTCACCTACTTCTTTTCTTTCTTAGGATTTCCATGAGTTTAAGTCAGACCATTGTAAAGTAATGTTAATGTTCTTGTTACTTGATAATGGATCCCTCAGTGAGGGATAAAATTTTTTTTCTTTCTGTGTCTGGAAAGCAGCTAGGTACAATCTGTGTGGAGTTCAATATTCAAAGGTAGCCCGTGGCAGGCTTTCAAGGGTAGAACAGAGTTCAAGAGGAGAAGAGACAGGTTGTCAGGGTCAGCTCCCTGGCCGCAGGATGCCTACTACATGTTCTTACAAACTTTAGGAGGATGAGGAAGGAAGAGTTTGTTAAGATTAGAAAACTTTGTCAATTGAAATTAACACTTGGGCTTCTTTGAAACTTGTTACACAGCAGTGTCAGTCTCACATTTTCTTTTTTTATATAAAGGTACTTCAATGCTTATATTTCTCCAGCGAGCCTAAGATAGGCATTTCACTTAAACGTACACACAAGTTTTGTTCTTTCTACATAATCTGGTGCGCTTGGTCTCTTTCCCAGTTTCTGTAAAAGCTGGCACTGTATCTTGTTATCTATGGCTGTCCTAAAGTTCAAATGTGATATGCACAGGCATGGGGTATCTGGCTTTTTGCAGTGGCTGAATATGAAAGCAAATGAACCCTGACCAAAAGCTCTCTTCAGACTAAGCCTCCTTTTGATTTGGTGCCCCCTTGTGGGGAAAGTATTGTGAGAGGTGCAAGCAGCCATCCATCTAGTCATTTGCACTTTACACCAAGTGGTTGTAAAACACTACCCGGCCAAAATGTAACATTCTGTACCCACTCTGTAATTATGCAGCACAATTGCAAATGACTATATAAAGTGCAATCCAGTGGAGAATTGGCCCCCTCACATTCTTTTCAGTACACCTGTGGAGATGTTAAATTAACATTTTATATGTCGCTGCAAACAGGGCAGTTATCTTGGTGCCATAGTAGATTCTATTTTTATTAAGTTTTTCTGATTTCACTTGTTAAAAATTGGATATTTTTATGAACATTTGTTTTGTAATTATATGGTGTAAAAGCAGAAATCTTAAATATTGCAGCACTTCATTTAATTTGAAAGCATGTTACTTGTTGACTGTAAGGCACTTCATTATAAGCTACTTCAACTCAATTTAAATTAAGTAGCTTTATTTACATACTCATTTTAATTATAAACTTAAAATGTTTAATCCAGAGTTGAGGTTTACAAGAGGGGCATCACTGTGTATAAAAGAAGACTTGGTTTCATGATTTGCAGAGAATACTAATGCAGCATCAGTGGATGTTGGTTGAGGTGGGCAAACTACGACCTGTGGGCCGGAGCTATTTTAAGCCGGCCTGCGAGCTCCCACTGAGGAGCAGGGTCTGGGGCTTGCCCCACTCCGGCTGGGGAGCAGGGTCAGGGTGCGCACCACATGGCTCCCGGAAGCTGCAGCATGGCCCCGCTCCAGTGTGCCAGCCAGGATGCAGGGTTGGGGGCTGCACCACGGGGCTCCCAGAAGCCACGGCATGGCCCCGCTCCGGCTCCTACTTGCTCCAATGGAAGCTGTAGGGGTGGTGCCTGCAGACAGGGCAGTGTGCAGAGCTGCCTGATCACGCCTCCATGTAGGAGCCGGAGAAGGGACATGCCGCTGCTTCCAGGAGCTGTTTGAGGTACCTGAACCCCTGAGCTTCTCCCCATGCTCCAACCTCCTACCCAGCCCTTATCCCCCTCTCGCTCTCCAAATCCCTCGATCCCAGCCCAGAGCACCCTCCTGTACCCCAAAGCTCTCATCCCCAGCACCACCCCAGAGCCTGCACCCCCAGACAGAGCCTGCACCCCTTCCCGTACCCTTGCCCCAGCCCCGATTCTCCCTCCCACCCTCTGAACCCCTTGGTCCCATCCCAGAGCACCCTCCTACACCCCAAACTCCTCAGCCCCACCCCAGAGCCTGTACCCCCCCAGCCAGAGCCCTTCCCCCCACCCCGCATTCCATTCCTCCACCCTAGCCCGAAGCCCCCTCCCACACCCTGCACTCCTCATTTCTGGCCCCATCCCAGAGCCCACACCCCCAACCAGAGCCCTCACCCCCTTCCACACCCCAACCCCAATTTTGTGAGCATTCATGGCCTGCCATTCAATTTCTATTCCCAGATGTGGCCCTCAGGCCAAAATGTTCGCCTACCCCTGATGTTGGTAATGAATTTGAAAAATGTTTTTGTCTAATTCTTCTACAAAGTGGTGGAGTTTTAGTAAAACTCCACCAACAAATTTGTCAACTAAATTCATAAATGTGTAAAAGCAGCTGAGTTTTACTATGCTCGTGTACATTCAGTAACAAGAGATGAAAACACTTTCAGTGTAGGTAATTTAATCTTCAAATTATTCCTAGCTTGCATTTTTTTTAATTGAGTTTTATTGTCAGTATGAGCAGTTTTCCAAAGATTTCTCTGTTACATTCAGATACCATGATTCTTTAGAAGCTCTATCTTGCATCCAGAGATCAAATGTAGAAGTGACTAGGAAGCGAGAGTTGGGAGGTACAGTGGAGAGCTTTTCAATCTTCAGACGAAACTGAAATTAGGATATGTTCACTCCAGGTTTTGTGTGTGTGTGTGTTTGTGTTTGTTTGTGTGTATAGATATTTGACTATCTCAAAATTAGTGTGTAATAAATCATTCCTTCTGAGATGAAATACAAACCACATGCAAGTAGAAACTTATAATGGAAGTGTTCTTCAAAAGTGGCCCTCAAGTGTGAGGAATACTCAGTAAATGAACAGTTAATATGAAAATGGGTTTTGGATGCTACAATTTTATGTAAACATTTTGTTGTATGAAAATTGTGTTTGAATTATTTTAATACAGGTAGTACTTCTGTTTGTACCTTTTCTGGAGGTCTGATAATGAAATGCACCTTTTGATGGGTTTTACTGCATTGGGATTTCATGGTTGGTCAGTGTAATTAGAACTTACATTTCTCCCCACTCAGGTTTGTCTTATTCCTAAATCTGCTCATGGTACCAACCCAGCAAGTGCCCAGATGGCAGGCATGAAGATTCAGCCAGTGGAGGTGGATAAAAATGGAAACATTGATATTGCCCATCTAAAGGCAATGGTGAGTGTCACATCTGCTGTTTATTTTGGGGGGTGGGAACTTTCCTCTTTCCCTCTGGGTAATGGATTGTTAGCAGCTGTATCAGATTTTCTGTTATGAAGGAAAATAGTGCAAATAAATAATGGATACCTGCTTTAAAAGAAGAATAAATCATTCTTCCTTTTCTTGCTATCTGAGAAACAAGCCATTAAACTTTCAAGCCCTCTTTAAATTTGGGGATCCTTTGTGTAGAAATGGTTGAAAGAGTGTACATTGTAGCTTCTTTCATGGCAGAGTTGTTGGGTCTCCCCCCCCTCCCCCCCGTTCAGTATCGGAAGTGAATGAAGCATATTCATGTGATTCTCAAACATTTGTAGCTGCACTTTAACCTTCATCTACTGAAGAGCAGTTCCACAGCTGGGTAAGATGTTGCTAGGCAACTGCCTCTGCATCTCTGAATAGATTGGCTGCAGATGAAGCTCAAGTAGCAGAATATATTTAAAATATATTTTGGAGCTGTTAGGTATTAAAATTATCATTGCCATTGAAGGGAAAAAAAGACAGACAGCCAATTTCCTAGAAAATGTGAAAGACCAATTTTGTTAACCAATGAATGCAGCTTGTTTAAAATATCTCAAATGTGATTAAACTTACGTTTCTCATTCAAGTGATTGTGCACATGTACGTTCCACTGTAGATGTGCGCATGCCCAAGCATTCGAGGTAGAGATTTTTGCCAGCAGCACATGTGCCCCGCTATCCTTGTGTGCAGAACGGAGGGCACAAAAAGGGCATGGTCGCCACCTTCCTCTCAGTTCCTTCTTACTACCTTTGGAAAGAGTTGGGGCTCCCCACCAGTCTTGAGCCTCAGTTAGCTTTGAAGGAGATTTTCTCCTGTGTATAGTTGTAGTTCACTTCAGTTTAGTTTGTTAATAGCTCTTTGTGGGTGTGGGTGTGTGTAGGGTGGTGTGGGGTGTTGGGGGAGGGGAGATTGCCATGCAGAAATCTCCTGGATTGAAAAAATGTACCACATTCAGGACTATTATCCATGTCACTGATAGGCACAAGAGTTGCCTCATTTGTTTAGGCAAGGGATGTGTGAGAGACAAATGTCCTATCTGTACCTCATTCTCTGAGGACAAAGAAACAGGGATTTCTGCCTTAGAGCTCACAGAAGTATAGGGCTGGAAGGGATCTTGAGCGGTTATCTAGTCCAGCCCCCTGCACTAAGGCAGCACCAAATATACCTAGACCATCCCTGGCAGGTGTATGTCTAACCTGTTTTTAAAAAATCTTCTGTGAAGGGGATTTCACAGCCTCTCTTGGAAGCCTATTCCATAACTTATCCCTAGAATTAATTTTTTTTTCTAATATTTAACTTAAATCTCCCTTGCTGCAAATTAAGCCTCTTGCTACTTGTCCTACCTTCAATGGACATGGAAAACCATTGATCATCATCCTCTTTATAACAGCCCATAATACATTTGAAGACTGTTATCGGGTCCCTGCTCAGTCATGTTTTCTCAAGAGTAAGCATGCCTAATTTTTTAACAAAAAAGAAAAGGAGTACTTGTGGCACCTTAGAGACTAACCAGTTTATTTGAGCATGAGCTTTCGTGAGCTACAGCTCACTTCATCGGATGCATAGCATATCGTGGAAACTGCAGAAGACATTATATACACACAGAGACCATGAAAAAAAACTTCCTCCCACCCCACTCTCCTGCTGGTAACAGCTTATCTAAAGTGATCATCAAGGAGGGCCATTTCCAGCACAAATCCAGGTTTTCTCACCCTTCCCCTCCCCCCCCCACAGACACACATACAAACTCACTCTCCTGCTGGTAATAGCCCATCCCTCTTTGAAACCTCTCTTTATAATGCGCATGATAATCAAGGTGGGTCATTTCCAGCACTAATCCAGGTTTTCTCACCCCCCCCTCCCCACACACACACCCCCCTCCAAAAACCACACACACAAACTCACTCTCCTGCTGGCAGAGTGAGTTTGTGTGTGTGGTTTTTGGAGGGGTGTGTGTGTGGGGAAGGGGGGGGGTGAGAAAACCTGGATTAGTGCTGGAAATGGCCCTCCTTGATGATCACTTTAGATAAGCTGTTACCAGCAGGAGAGTGGGGTGGGAGGAAGTTTTGTTTCATGGTCTCTGTGTGTATATAATGTCTTCTGCAGTTTCCACGATATGCTATGCATCTGATGAAGTGAGCTGTAGCTCACGAAAGCTCATGCTCAAATAAACTGGTTAGTCTCTAAGGTGCCACAAGTACTCCTTTTCTTTTTTCTTTTTACGAATACAGACTAACACGGCTGTTACTCTGAAACCTGTAATTTTTTAACCTTTCTTATAAGTCGGGTTCCCTCCAGTTTGTCCACATTTTTCTTAAAATGTGGTGCCCAAAACTGCCTTTCCATTGGCATACTTGGCTATTTTGCCTTTAATATGGTCTTACTGAGAACTTTTAACGGGTCTTATTCGTATGTACTTTCCAGTCTCTGATCAAGTACCCTCATGGGGCCTGGATTTAGTTTTGTCCTGTTTTTCTTGGGCCACACCTGAAGCTTATGTCTAAGGTTGTATCTGCATTTCACCTCAGAACATTCATATTCCAATGGTGTTCTCCCCTCCGCCCCCAAACAAAACAAAACAAAAACAAAACCTCATTCTAGCAAAACTGAAGAGAAGCTTCATACTCTGGCCATTTGGAGGGCTCTATCCTTATCTGGACAGCAACAAAATGTTTCAGATGAGGCTACAAAAAGTTTAGGATATTTGATGAAAGGGCAACCAGTTACAGCCCAGCATACATCTCACTGGATTTCTGACTGTATCAAGGTTTCCTCTCCTCAGAGAATAAGAGCCCATTCCACTAGGGTTCATTACACTTCATCAGCCTTCTTGAGTAACAAACCGACAGTGGACATTTGCAAAGCAGCAATAACATGGTCGTTGGTACATATCTTTTTCAGACACTGCACTATCACTCAAGCTTCCCAGGGCAATACCATCTTTGGAAAGTCAGTCTCTTTTCAAGTCCTATCACCTGTAAGGAAACTGCTCGTGAATCACCTGCAGTGGAATGTATCTGTGAATAATCACTCAAAGGGGGTGGGGGAAAAAACCCACCTGTTTACGTCTTTGTAGTAGTGCATAGTAACTGTTGTTGTTCTTTGAGATGTATAGTGCACATATACATTCCACAACTGTCCCACCTTCCCTGGTATTGTGGGTATTAGTTAGACATTTGTGTGAAAGATGCCATGCCCCTTTTTATGCCCTTGGCTCCACACACAAGGATGGTAGGGGCACATGTGCTGCCTCACGGTACTGCCGGCAAAGTCTCTGACTCTACTGCATTGAGTGCACACATACTTGTGTGGTGGAATGGACGTGTGTGCCATATATTTCAAATGGCCATTACTGTACAGACAAGTAACCATTTTTCATACTACTTTTCCCTCACTATCGTTGATTTAAATTAGTCTTGGTGAAGAACAGACATCTCTACATAGATGCTTCTGAAGGAAAAGTAGAGCTCAACAGCTTTCACTTAAGTAACCAGACATTTGTCATGATAGAAATGCATACACATTTTTTGACTTAGAGATCATTAAATTTCCCCAAAGTCTAAAACTTAGCACCAAAATCATGTGCCAGGGAGGGTGATTGGCAGTTATGACTTTGCGGGATGAGATGGGTAAACTTGTTTTCAGCATGTAAAACACTTGTGGTGGTGACAGTAACTACTTGATTTTTATAAAGGTTTTTGCTGAAGAGAAATTTGTGACCCTCCAGTGACCGTCTATATTCCCTCCTTTTTTAAAGGTGGATAAGCACAAAGATAACTTGGCAGCTATCATGATCACGTACCCTTCCACCAATGGTGTGTTTGAAGAGAATATCAGTGATGTGTGTGACCTGATTCACAAACATGGAGGCCAGGTTTACCTAGATGGTGCAAACATGAATGCCCAGGTGTGCATCTGTTAAACAGATTTTAACTATTAAATGGTGGTAACGTCCAGAGAAACAACAAATGTCAGTTCTCACGTTTTCAACTTTACCACAGCTTCACCGTAAGACTGATATACCATAAATGTTTGGAAAGAAACTGAGGTTACCAAAAACACCAGTAGAAATTGGATGGTAAAAAATATTGTCACCGTTCATGGCAGAGATGAGCATCTCTCTCCTTCCTGACCCAGAGTTTTCAAGGGTGCACAGTTCCCTGCCTTACATGTGATATTTCCAGAAAGCCAGGCTGCCTAAACAGCCCAGCTTTGCTTTCTCTTCAGAGGCTGTGAACAGCATCATTGCCTGCAGTTACAAGTTATCACACAGCTCTTTATAAGCAAGCACATTTATTAAGGTGAAAGTATTGGAGAGAGAACACATTCAAAACAATAAAAGAACCTACATACATGCAAAAAAGCTTACCAGAGGTTACCCATCAGTCTTATGGGGCCCTCACAGGTCAAGTCCTTCCATCACTTCTGCAAGTATTGTTCCCTCTTGGACGGTCCTGTCTACTTGTTGGATCAAAAGGAAGGCCATGAGAAAGTTAAAACTCAAGCTTTTTATCCAAAAGTCATTTCTTTGTCTGTTAGCTCTGGGAATCCAGTTTGAACTAGTATATGCAAGGTTTCCCAGGAGGTGATACCTCTCAGAAAGGGCTTCAATCTGGCTGGTTTGTCTTAATCACCACCTATTGTTTTTAGTTCCTGATAGAGTTGTGGTATCCCTCCCCCATGGAGTAGAACACAATCATACAAAACCATTAACTTAAAACAATGGACCCCAAAGATACTTAAACTTAGTTCACTAAGGTTTCCCAAAGATATGCAGGAAATTGCTATATGTCACAAATATAATTTAAAACAGGCTGCATGCTGAAGGACCAGAAGTCTAGTGAGTAGAATTATTCGTAATGTTCTTATTTGTCTCAAAGATGTTTATAAAAAGTATCTGGAAGGCCAGAATAATAAATTTAATTTTAAGTTTAAAGTCCTTTATCTGATCTAGGTGTCTTTCTTTTACACATTTAGTTAAGAATTTAACATTTGTAAAAGATGCTAAACCTTCCTATATTTAATGGATATGACCTTGTAAAGGAAAACAAAATTAATCTAATAATTTTAGACTAATTTTTGCATAGAAAACCAGCACAAATTGAAGAAATGACACTAAAGCATGTTGATAGGTGATTAACAGATGCAACTTTCTACAATGGTGACTTCTCCTAGAGTGTCAAATCGCAGTGATGAGATCCATTTGTATATGAAAAATATATTTTCCGAGACAGCATTTGAACTTTTGGTGGTGATTCTCCGACAGGTGGGTCTGTGTCGCCCTGGAGACTATGGATCTGATGTCTCTCATTTAAACCTTCACAAAACCTTTTGCATTCCCCATGGAGGAGGAGGACCTGGAATGGGCCCAATCGGAGTGTGAGTATCAGGCTCTAGCTCTTAAATTTACTTTGGAGGAGAAGAGACCCTAGTTGTACATAATAATTCTATTGAGAGTAAGGGCCACTAGCACTGATTGGGAGAGGCTTTGTTTTGGGAGGAGTTGTGTATGTTTCTATTCTAAGGCACTTAAGACTGGCATTTGAATACCATTGTATTGTCGTCTTGATATCACTACTCTGCTCACATATCCCTCAGCCAGTGCACTAGAGTCTTGACAAGCAACCACCCCTTCGTGACTTTGGAGCCAGGCATATCAGAAGTTCATTTTTAGTTGAATGGTGCTAACAAATCTGCCTCATTGTGATAGTGGTTCTCCATCTCTTTGTGATGGAAGCTCCCATAGTCTCCTTGCACAATCCAGTATCCTGGAAGTTTCTTTTGTAGACTTCTTATTCACTTCATTGTTTGTTTTGTTTTCTCTCACTCCCTAGAAGGCTACATGCTGCTCTGGGTAGGTGGGAGTCTTTTACTGGTGACTACTTGACTAGCTATAAGGAATGTCCCAGCAGTAGGGAAGAGAAGCTTGTGCAGGTGGGCTGAAATTGATCCTGGAGTCTGCCTATGCAAGTTGCAGCCGTGGTCAGCTGCATTAAAGGGCCTACTTAGGGAGGAAAGGCTGGTGGCTTTCAAGGAGAAACTGGATACTTTACCCACAGCTGCTATATAAAGTTGATTGTGGGTGCACATCTGGAGTTGTACAGCTTTCCCAGTCTTTCTTCTAACCCTAAACCTACCCCATCCCTTACTGCATCTCTGTTCTACATTTCTTCTCCTTTCACCCATCCCCAATGACTAGTGTAACGTTCCTCAGGTTGGGAAATACCAGTCTACAGAGATGGTGAAGGGGGAGAATTCCATCATTCTAGAATAACATGGGCAATGACCTGGTGTTTAGTTTGCAACTAATGAAAACCTAGGCCGTGCTCCACCTGGGAAATGTGTACTGTGTAAGCAAGTGTGTGTAGACGATCATCCTGCTTGTTAAACCTGTTGACTTCTTGCAATATGAAGGGTATTAAACATTTGGTCCTGATTATATTTACACCCCATAGGCAAAACAGATAGGATAAGGAAAACCACTGCAATAATGGAGTAGCATGGGGAACAGCACAATTTTGCATACTGTAGTCTTGATAATCTGTGCTCAGATCTGTGCAAGACAGTTTTTTATAACCAAGCCAGGAAAGAAAGGATGTGTGTTGGACTTACATTTGCAACAGTAAATAGGCATGGGTAAGTAACTGGCAATTCAATATGGAACCTCTCACTAGATTACCAGCTCAGATTTATTTTTGAAGTAAGCTGTCTTCAGTCTAATCTTTAATGGACTAGTGTCCCTCTTGTAAAACTCACCACAACAATTGATTCTATTTGGAGTGAATGATAAAGGAAGCGTAGACTGGTATGGAAATGGTTAGAGTGGATTTCTGTACTTGGGTATTTGTTCCTGATAGATTAAAAAAGAAGTGGGAATCCTCTTCTGAAGCTAGCCAAAATGATACAGCTATGTGTTTGTTTTAAAATCAGTGTATCTGTGTTTCAGGAAGAATCATCTGGTGCCCTACCTGCCTAGCCATCCTGTCCTTGCACTACAGCTTGATAAGGATGCGTGCCCTTTGGGTACAATCAGCGCTGCCCCTTGGGGCTCCAGTGCTATATTGCCCATTTCATGGGCCTATATCAAGGTGTGTGGATTTTTTTCCCCCAGCATCAGTTAAGAATCTGTTTATTTTTCCCAGTGTGGCATTTCTACATTTGGGAAGGTGAAATTGAGTATTTTAGACCTATCCAACATTCACACTTTCAAATGGGTTCACAAGGTCACTGAAAATGGTGGCATTGATTCTCACGTTCTAATTTCAGATATAGCATATGGCAGTCTTGCAAAATGCCCAGGAAAACTTTCCAGCCCAAGTACAAAATCAGATTACTTGCCCTTCACCTCAAGGAGTTATACTTTACTCACATGTCAAAGGAAAAAAATTATTTCACCTTGGCAAGTAGAATGTTAAAAGGCTGTTTAATGCAGTTTTCCCCCAAGAAGACGTGCACACCATAAACAAAACAACCAGTGCCTCTGTTAAAAGTCCTAGAGCAGATTTCAGGAATAAATTTCATGTTGAGATCCTTGCTATCTTTGGGGGTGCTGCTTCTATAGATAGTGAGGGCAGTACAATGAACTGTTGCCATAAGTGAACATATGCAACTTGTTTAACGTCCTTGTTTGTTGCCTTTTAATATTTCTTGAGGCCAGAGTTATAACCATGTGTATAATTAGACTGTATCCAAGAAAGACGTTTGTCCTCCCACTGTTTCTCAGAATCATCCGGTTTTCATGTTCTTCAGGGAGCTTCTTGGCAATAGTAAATTAATTTCTTATTTACAGAATTTCTTACCTACTTTGTCTCAGTATGCTGCAGTATTGGGTTCAAAAATGTCAGAAACACTCCACAGCTAGTAAATGCAACTTTCCTGAAACATCTTTCTTCAGGAGACAATCAAATCTGATTAGTTTGGGCTAAGGCACATGAGAACTTGGCTTTAGTGTTTGTCTGTATTTAAATACTTTGGAACACTGTGAAATGTACTGATGAACCTGTTGACACGTGGTTAGATTCATGGGCTAATTTGACACTTATTTGGTAAACACTATTAAAAATGTGCCTCAGATCCTCAAGTTTAAGATAAGCCTAATCCCCATCTTTATCCTAAAGATGTGTAATGATCCTTGGTATTGTAAGCTGATTCCAATTTTGAAATATTCACACTGGAGCATATTATTTTAAGTCTAGGCATCTCCCTGCTCTTTCATACTGAGCATAGATAATAAACCAGAAGCCTCCATGGGCTGCTCCTCCAAGTGAAGTGAGAGAGGCTGTGAACAGCATTTTGGAAATCCAGGGGTGCATTTGACCCTGTGTCACACCAAGCAACCCTCTTCTACACATTTTAACGCTATTTAAGGGCTGTGGAAAGTTCCTTGTTTTGTGCATTAGCCTGTTTGCTAAACAGAAAACAAATCTTTGTCTGTCTACCAAAATTCCTTCATATGAAGGAACGTGCCCAGTCTGTTTTTGTCAATTTAATGTGAAAGAAAACTAAGTATTATCTGAGTGTGGTGCTAGAGCTGCCCACACTAATAACTGAAAAGCATCCTAGCTTTTTGTGAATCTTGGGTTCAGCCCTTCCAAAAGAGGGGTAGGTGAAACAGGAAATGCCTTGTGTGTCAGTGAGTTTATGAACTGACGTGTTCAGCTATGAGAATATGTTCACTGTTTATGGGTAAGAGGTTGTTTCAGACCTGTGTTACTATAGTGTTTTTGCTCTTTTCAGATGATGGGTGGAAAGGGTCTTAAACACGCTTCCGAGATTGCTATATTAAATGCTAACTACATGGCAAAAAGACTAGAGAAACACTACAAAGTCCTTTTCAGAGGGGCAAGAGGCAAGTATTGAGCTTACTTTGTCTCCTGACATTCTAGTTTCTCCCAGCATCTCCTACAGCACTTTGGATTGTAGATGCGGTGTTTGCTTTAAACTGATGTGAGGGTTTTCAGTCCCAGCACATATTGTAAAACAGTGCATACACAGGCAAATAACTAGGCAGAGGGAAATATTTAGTGCTAATCCTAGACAGGAGCCAAAATGAAGCTAAGGTATTGGCAGAGGTGAAAAGTGCACTTTTGGTAACTAGTTGCAACGATGTTAAAAGTTGTAAAATGAGTCTTCTGCCTGTCTTTGAACCAAAGATTGTTCTCATCAAATTGGCAAGTAAGTCTTATTTTAATTTAAATAGTGGGAAAAAAACTTAAATAGTACGTCATTGAGGTGAGACTGTAGTAATTCAATATAATATGAAACACAGTAAGCAAAGAGCAGTTTAAATGATTTCTTGTTCAATACCCCATATTACCACCCTAAAAAATGCCTGCAGTGATGCATGAATGGTTTAGGAGACTAATCCAGATCTGTTTCAGTTCCCTAACATTTTTGTTATGAAATGTAACCCCTTTGGGGAATGGTTCAGCTGTTGCCTACCCCCTCTTTTGATCCCCCTTAAGGCAGGGCAGAAATTTATGAAGAATATCAGATTGCAAGTTTCAAGTCAGTAGAAGAAAGATCTTATTTTGAGGACTGCCTCTTCCCTGTTTCAATTGAATGGCATTAAAAATATCCAAAATGCATTCCATATACTCTTCAACCTTGGTGTGTAGATATGTAAATACTTTACTTTAAAGCAAGTAAAGATTGATTAAAGTTGCTGACAGTATTTTAAAAATTAGAACCTTAGTTCACAGAAATACAAAGCTAAATCTCAAGTTTTTGAAAGGTTCAGAAGTGAAATGTTCAATCTTCTATTCAAGAGTAACCCTATTCATCTGGAGTGGTGATGGCAATGTATTTGGGTCTCTCGGGTCACGCCTGCATAAAAAGCCTGGAAGAAAGTATTTTCCTCTGGAGAATCCATGATCTTTCCCTTGTTACTCACCCAAGGGCCTGAGATGATATTAATCCTGCTTTTCTGGCAAGGCTGAATACAGTTTTCTTCCTCAGCCCATTAGCAACTCTCAACATTGGTCAGAGGGGGTCATTCAAAAAAATGAGCTACTGTTTTCTTGCACAATTTGAGCATGCTCCTTTCTCAGGACCTGCTGATCTGGGGAGCTAGTGACCCAAACACTAATCATCATGTGGCAGTACAGTACTGCTGCATTACTGGACAGGTCTGAAAATGTACTTAACCTAAATTGTACAGGAGGAAAGGCATGTAGATAATAAGAATATATCTTGGGAGGATATGCTCACATATAAGAGAAGCTGCTTTGAGCATTTGTCTGATTGTGCTCTGGCTAAATCTAATGCGCTCCAACACAAAGTGTTGTTTCTGTATGTGTACCATGGAAATTAGTTTTTAAAAGTAACCATTTAAAAGTGTGGCAATGGAGAGAGATGGGGAGGGCAAATAAGTATTCAAATACACTTGTAGTTCACGTAGTCTCTTAAATGTGCACTTGTGAAACTATAGTCTCCAACTGGAGAGTCCTTGCACATCCTGGAGATAGATGAGTTCTCCACCAAGCCAGTGGAACAGAAATGTGGTATTAAAATTGAGGCCAATCTGCAGTTCTGCTCTGTTCTTCAACAAGTGAGATCAGTATGTAACCTTTGTTCACTTACAGGTTATGTAGCTCATGAATTTATTTTGGATGCCAGACCCTTCAAGAAAACAGCAAATGTAGAAGCTGTGGATGTTGCAAAGAGGCTTCAGGACTATGGTGAGAGAGTCCAAAAAAACCATGTCATTTACCACAGTAAAGACTAGAATTTCTTAAACCCTACCTTCAAGGGCTACAGAAATATTCTAGTCCTCTAGTGTTCTGTAGCAACATAAAGACCGAGGAGTACTTGTGGCACCTTAGAGACCAACAAATTTATTTGGGCATAAGCTTTCGTGGGCTAAAACCCACTTCATCGGATACATGCAGTGGAAAAGAGAGTAGGAAGATTATACACACACACAGAGAACATGAAAAAATGGGTGTTGCCATACCAACTCTGAGACTAATCAATTAAGGTGGGCTATTGTCAGCAGGAGAAAAAAAACTTCTGTAGTGATGATCAGGATGGCCCATTTCAAACAGTTGACAAGAAGGTGTGAGTAACAGTAGGGGAAAAATTAGCATGAGGAAATTATTTTTTAGTTTGTGTAATGACTCATCCACTCCCAGTCTTTATTCAAGCCTAATTTAATGGTGTCCAATTTGCAAATTAATTCCAGTTCTACAGTTTCTCGTTAGAGTCTGGTTTTGAAGTTTTTTTTGTTGGAGAATTGCTACTTTTAGGTCTGTAATCGAGTGTCCAGGGAGGTTGAAGTGTTCTCCGACTGGTTTTTGAAGGTTATAATTCTTGACGTCTGATTTGTGTCCATTTATTCTTTTGCGTAGAGACTGTCCGGTTTGGCCAATGTACGTGGCAGAGGGGCATTGCTGGGTTAGTGTTTTTGTTGTGTGGTCTGTGGTTGCTGGTGAATATCTGCTTCAGGTTGGGGGGCTGTCTGTAAGCAAGGACTGACCTGTCTCCCAAGATCTGTGAAAGTGAGGGATTGTCCTTCAGGATAGGTTGTAGATCCTGGATGATGCGCTGGAGAGGTTTTAGTTGGGGGTTGAAGGTGATGGCTAGTGGCGTTCTGTTACTTTCTTTGTTGGGCCTGTCCTGTAGTAGGTGACTTCTGGGTACTCTTCTGGCTGTGTCAATCTGTTTTGTCACTTCAGTAGGTGGGTATTGTAGGTTTAAGAACTCTTGACAGAGATCCTTTAGGTGTTTGTCTCTGTCTGAGGGGTTGGAGCAAATGTGGTTGTATCTTAGAGCTTGGCTGTAGACAATGGATCCTGTGATGTGGTTTGGATGAAAGTTGGAGGCATGTAGGTAAGTATAGTGGTCAGTAGGTTTCCGGTGTAGGGATGTCGTCACCATCACTTATTAGCACCATCATAGGACCTAATCACATCAGCCACACCATCAAGGGCTCGTTCCCCTGCACATCTACCAATGTGATATATGCCATCAAACGCCAGCAATTCCCCTCTGCCATGTACATTGGCCAAACCGGACAGTCTCTACGCAAAATAATAAATGGACACAAATCCATTAGCCCACGAAAGCTTATGCCCAAATAAATTTAGTCTCTAAGGTGCCACAAGTACTCCTTAGTCTGTATCAGCAAAAAGAACAACACAGCTGCCACTCTGAAACCTGTAGCAACATAGTGGCTTATACCACCACCCTCATAATCCACTGTGTTTGGACAATCTCCAGATACTGGAATGATGCCTTGGGGCTATGGGCATCCAGCACAGATGCTGTTCTTTGTTGCACCAGGCAAGAGCAAAAGGGACTTAATGTTAACTTTGCAACCCCCTCCTGGGCTGTGCAAGGCACATGCAGACAGGATCTGACGATCTGGCTTAGTCCAAGAACTTTGTGGGATTCAAACAAAATTAAACATCTGAATGGAAAATGAGAGAATCTATAGTTATGTTAAATAGTTTAAATCCTTACATTGTTAAATTTTCTTATGCTTCATGGCATAGGTCAGCCATTGTTGGAGGTTAGGAAGAAACTTCCACTGCGAGCAAAGTATTCCTTAATTAGCCATTATGCAATTTCTTGCACCTTCCTGAAGCATCCACAACTGGCTACTGTCAGACAGGATACTGGACTACATGGACCGCTATCACTGGATTGATCCTCTATAGCAACTGTTATATTCCTAAGTTAACATGGGCAGCTGTCACTAAAATGCTATCCAGTAAGAGAGTCTCAATAAAATAAATAATCCTAAAATCAGAGAGAAAATCCTCCCTGCTCTCTGTAGTGATCTGCTTCTGTCCAGGAGAGGGCACATCATACCATTTAAAAATAGTTAGGTAATGGCTTCAGTATTTATGATGTGGATCCATCTGATTGGTAGAGGTTCCAGTTGAGCTTCTTCCAGGGTGGCTTATAGACCTGGCTTACTTAAAAATAGAGTCAACAGGACAGTTACTAGCCTACTCCCTTTACCTCACCCTATCCTTCCTACAGTGCTGCTATCTTCCTTTCCCTAGATGTCCCATGTCTGCACCAATGTTCCCTCTAATTTTTTCCAGCCATGTGCGGAATAAATTTTGTTATGGGCACCAAAGTAATGTGTGAATGTGCACCACCAGTAGCAACAGAAAACCTAGATAAAGTAAAAGCTGTTTTCCGGTTGGTGAAGTTCCGGATAAAGCTCTATAAACTGGCATTTCTGATCTTCATTGAAATTCCAGTTTATAGTCTGGTTGGTGTGGGGCCGGTGGGAGCGTGGGCTCTGGGAGGGAGTTTGGATGCAGGATGGGGCTTGGGACAACAGGTCGGGGTGCAGGATCCAGGGGGCGCTCAGCTGGGGTGGCTCCCCACAAGCAGCGACCTGTCCTGGCTGCCCCTAGGCAGAAGCACAGCAGGTGGCTCCGCGCTGCCCTGACCACTAGCTCTTCAGCTCCCATTGGCTGGGAACCACAGCCAATGGGAGCTGTGGGAGCAGCATCTGCAGGCGGAGGCAGAGTTTGTCTGCTGTGCCTCCGCCTACGAGCAACCAGGATAGGAGCTGCCTGAGGTGAGCACCCCCCCCCCCCCCGGATCCCATGCCCCAGCCCGCTTCCCCGAGCTCGCTCCTGCACCCAAACTCCCTCCCTCTTAGTTAACCAGCATTTTTCACTTACCGGCACCCCGCATTCCTCCAACGTGCCTGATAAAACAGCTTTTACTGTAATATATATATTTTTTTAAAAGTTACCAATAGGGGTAATTACTCTAGCCAGGACAAATTAGGCATTTTAGAACTCGCTACTCAAAGAATTAAGTTTAAATGTAAGAGAGCAATAAAAATTATGAAATGCATAGACCAGTCAAAAAAACTAAAATAACAGCACTTTGAAAGAATAAAATTACAGAGAGTATATGTGCATTGCAGGAAGTACCAAGAAGTAACAACAACTGTGTTGGGAGGTGTGTGCGAGAGACAGACACTGTGTGCTGACTGCTGGGGAAGTTTTGGGAGATGCCTGTCCGCTGTCTCTTTAAGGCACTCACTGAAAGCTCTCCTCCTGAACCATGTCCACCCTTCCCCACTCTGTGGAAATGGGGTACATGGGGAGGCGAAGAGACTTTTTCTCTCTCTCTGTCTGTCTGGCTGCTGGGGAAGTCTGTTGACTCTAACAAGTGAAGGTCTATGTAAAGCAGCTGTAATTAAGAAACTTGCTTTTTCAGCTTTTATGAAAACCAAGCACATCAGTTGCTGGTTAATACTTTAGTAGCTCACAAGCTATCCAGTGATGTGATTGCTTTTTATGCAGGCTTCCATGCTCCAACAATGTCCTGGCCAGTGGCAGGGACCCTTATGATTGAACCAACAGAATCTGAAGACAAGGCAGAGCTGGACAGATTCTGTGATGCAATGATCAACATTCGTCAAGAAATTGCTGAAATAGAGGAAGGCAGAATGGACTACACGGTTAATCCGTTAAAGGTGAGTTGACATGCAGACCAACTTCACAACGCTAGTGTCTCCATTGCTGCTGTTTGAAGTCATCTTATTTGTAGTGCTACTAAAGGTTTCCTTTCGGAAATTTTCAGTACTGTAGGAAACTTATTGTGTGCAAATGAGAATATGAAACAGCTAAGGAATAAAACTTTCATTGATGTGCAAATTTGAGTGAATATTGGTCTAAATTTCACAGATCTTTGGGGCGTTCAGGGGGTTCCCCCAACTTAAATGCTTTTCCCTGAAATCTTTTAGACTTGACCTAGTCAGAAGTCCTGTCTATGGTGACTATCTGATAGACCGGAGAAAAAAATTCTGAAAAGTTTGTGAACAGTGTTTATATAATTTTAGTTTTTCATGTTTGTATTTTCTTGGTCTTTTACCTAGTAATGGGTGAATGACACTGACTTATTCAGAAGAGGGAACCAACCCCAAAACTTGTTTGTAAAAACATAAAAATTGGAAGAGGCACTTGAGCACATGTAATACCCAAAACTACTTGTAACTCATCTTTGGAAACTCATTCTGTGTTTCAAGTTCACTGCACCTTCTCTAATGTTGCACTGGGTTTTTAAATACCTGATTTATTTTTTCTTTGTATTGGGGTTGTAACCACATTGGTTCCAGGAGATGAGACACAAGGTAATATCCCCTATGGATCAGCTCTGGTTGGTGAAAGAGCAGCTTTTGAGCTGCACGGAGCTGTTAAGACGTGAAAAAGACTCGGTGCAGCTTGAAGTCCGCCCCTCCACCCCCAAGCCAAATGGGTTGGAACTTGTATAGTGATGAGGAATACAGTTGCCCAACACCAAAGTTACAGGGTGGAGAAGAATCAGATTACTGCTACTGTTCTTGTATTCAGAACTCTAGCAAGGCAGAAGGAACAAAAATTCATGGCCACAACTATAACCAGCTGCCTCATGCTCCATCCTCTCTCCACTTTCCTATTTTATTTTCATCTCTGAAATAATACCTACAGCAAAGCTGAAAAAAAATTATATATGGATATTCTGAATCATTTCAGTCCATTTCCCTTTTTTAAATCAGTCTTTCATTTTGTTAATTAAACATGCTGTAGCCGCAAGAGAGATCCCCTGAGCACTAATCTGAACTATTGAAGGAAAACATGTTGTATCAGCAATATATGGATTTGTGAGGGTTGGCAGACTGAAATATTTCATTGAATCCTATTCTCCTGCATGTTTTAACTAGCTTTTATTCTGTTGTAGATGTCGCCACACACTCTGACTTGCATTACATCCCCTAACTGGGATCGTCCTTATTCCAGAGAAGTAGCAGCTTTCCCACTAGTAAGTAGCTATTTAATCTTAGCACCTCTTAATTACCAATGTTCATTAGTTTGTGACAAAAGGTAAATGTGGCTCTGTTCTTGGTTGGTTGGTAGTCTGTTGCTGGCAGTATCTCTTGAGCCTAGAAATGGAGAACATTTTAGTAAGACCAACTAATCTAATAAAATAATCATCCCATTTACATACTTTCATTTAATGGTTTAGATATGATCTATAGCAAATTGGGTACTATTTTCCTTTCACCAAACAGGGAGATGGGTACTGTTTGACTTCTGCATTCTGCCAAACTTGCTCTCTACCTACCTTACCCTGGCCCCTGAGAGAAGCTAGGTAGGAATCCCCTCAGTTCCATTCCTTCTGTGCAAGGTTATCTGTATTACAGTAGTGCTAGGATCCCTAATAAAAGATCGGAGTTCGGCACTACACAGACTCCATCGCAAAGAACTGTTTAGCTTCTGACAAGATGCTGATTGATGGGGAGGGGGAAGTTGTTTGCTTTACTGTCATCATCTGAGGCCCTTCTGAGATGAGGAATGCAAGCTGATACTGCTATAGGGCACTCTGGAGTCTTTCAAAGGAGTAGGCAGACCCTTATGTTTTGATACCTAAATGATGCTAGTGCGTCCTGGGTAGACGCTGAGCTAATGGATGGCACCTCACCAATTCTAAACACGTTTTCTGTATTTAGCCATTTGTGAAGCCTGAAAGCAAATTTTGGCCCACAATTGCTCGAATCGATGACATCTATGGAGATCAGCATCTGGTTTGTACCTGCCCACCAATGGAAGTCTATGAATCTCCTGTTTCTGAACAGAAGAGAGCCTCCTCCTAGGTCTTATCCCTTTATTTCCAGGTGGCTGGATTCATACCTTACCACTGCATTTCAATCCACCACGATGGCGTTCTTTTCCCTGCACCGACGAGGGGATTTATATACTATGTATATTTTTGTAATCTCCATACTGTTAATTGAACCACTGCTCAGTTAAAATGTAAATACAATCACTATATTGAGTTGATTCAGTGCCTCAGTATCTAAAACAGTTACAGCTCCTTTTGTCTTCTTCTGTTCAGAGTGATGACCTCCTCTTTGTGCGGTAAGGGCTTTAACTATTAATATAGAATTTTTCAAGGTTGTAAGGAAAGATGAATAATTTTTATTCCAGGTATTTCACATGACAGTAATCATTAAATATTAACTGCCACAGTAATTGTTTACATTTTGTATAAGTAAAGGCAGTAGATTTTGTTATTAATGTACTTAATCTGTTACCACTGACCGTGGTGGTGGTAATTGTTTAATATTAAACTGTGGTATTTTTGTTTTTTACCTGTCAATGCTTGTATTCTAATAAAGTCCACTTGAGTTTTAAGAATGGCTTTTTGGGGGGTCTGGCGTTTCCCAATCTAATTTTTCTTTGGTATTGAGTTGTAAAAATGCCAGTAGAGATGTAGATCCTACAAGAAGTGAAAGCTGCTGTCAAATCTGTTTGATGGGTTTTTTGGTAGTATCACAAAGTAATTTACTTAACTTCTGTGCCTTCCTACCTTTAATGAAAGTGCCTTCTTTCAGTCCCGTTCCTCTCCTCAGGTCTTTCATAATGAAAAGTCACACACTAGTATATCCCTTAAATAAATTAAAATCAAGCTTTTATGTAGGTGCTGAAGAGTTGCAACCTGAACTATTCCTTGGGTACTATGGTGATGGGAGCCATATAATTAGGGCCTTGTGTAATCTTTAAAAAAAAAAAAAAAAAAAAAATCATGACAAAATGGCAAAGTATTGAGTTTCATGGCATTTCCACAGAATGAACTGTACAAATAGTCAATTGCAAGGCTGGAATGACACTGACTGACTAAAATTGACTCAAGTTACTTGTAAAATTTATTCCATCCTTGCAAGCTTCCTTTTTAAAAAAAAAAACCCAAAACATTAAAAGATCAGTGTTTGGGAGCATTTTCACAATTTCAGTGCCCTCTATAAAATCATGTTACACTGGGTCGTACATATAATTACTTGTATCTGGCAAATGAAACATTACAGCTAAAGAAAGACTGAGGGGGGGAGGAAGGAAAGCTTTTTTAATCTTAGTCCCTTTACAATGTGACATTCAAATAAAACATACTTTTGAGGTGCAAAATAAATTTTTTTCCAGATTTTTTCCCCCACTGGAAGATGTGATTAGGTGCTATAACTGAGCTAGTTTCACCTCAACATGAAACTATGAAAAACTAAAAATGACAGCAGAACTAAAAATAACCTTCACTTGAAATGTCTTACAATAGACACTAGATCTGCTAAAGGGTCTCCATCCTGTATCTTAGACCTCAACTTTTACTCACTATCCCTTTTACAAGTTAGTCTGCTCTTGCTCTGAAATGTCTCCATAGATTCCCTAGTCTCAGAGTAGTGTGCAAAGATGTATCCCAAACTATAAAACCACTGAAGCCAAACTAGGTGTGACTTCAGTGGGCAAAGGGATTATTCTTATAATAGAAGCGTGCAGAATCCCCATCGGATTTCAATCTTGCATCCACCCTCTGAATTTGGGGCTGCTGCTTTTTGTGCACAGATGTTTAGTTGTTTGACACAGCCCAGAAGCACTTCACTCTACTTATTAATGCATTGTTAGCTTCTCTAACCACTGGAGTGATGATTTTTTAAATGAAAAAAAAATGCACATCAACTTTGGCCGCCATTACCTGAAAGTGAGATCACTTCCTGGCTTTGGACTTCTGGGTGCGGATCTATGAAAGAGCTGAGCTCTCTTTACAATTGAATTTCCATTTTAGTTAGGGAGATGCCCCTTTTTCCACAAAATATTAGGGCAAGGTATTCTGTTGATGATGGAAAGGATCCCCAGAAACTGTGTTCTGGAAATGTTGTTAGTTAATCTTTAATAGGAAAATAGAAAAAATGGTGCTTATAATTCTCACCCCCTCCTCCTGAATCAGAGCTCCTAGCACTTTATATTCAATTGTACAGTAGCCAACTGTAGAAACCAAAATGCTGGAGTCACTCCAGCTCATGAGTAGAACTACAACCAGATAGACATGTGCTAATTATTTGGAATTAAGCCATGGAGACGGATTATTCTCAATGGGTGAGGCACCATATTCTCTATATCGTTATTTCCTCCAAACTAGTATAAGCTGTTCTCTCTAGCCATGTCTAGAATAGGAAAATAGCTAGCCAGCCATATTTGCAAATACTAACTTGTTTTTAAGGATGCCTTTATGTCAACTGTAGGAAGATCCAATGTGAATAGTGGTAGTTCAATGTAGAGGATAGAGTCCTGCAATTGAACCTAGATTTCTTTGCTATTATAGTGCCAATATACATAGGTTAGGTTATCAATATAGACTGCCTTCCTTTAAAAATATTTCAACTTGTCTAAAATGGTAACTCCATAATATATTCCATGGGGATGTGAAGTGCCAAGAGGTGAATTTACATTTTGAAGTCACTATTGTACATCTTAGTGCAATGAAAGTGCGGTGGTTGTAATGATCAGGTTACTGTAGATTAATCAACAGCCCTACTTTTCACTCATCACAGTTAACTCACACGATTAACTCAATTATTAATTGTGATTTAAAAAAATGTGATTAATCGCATTTTTAAATAGCATACCAATTGACATGTATTAAATTATTTTTGGATGTTCTACATTTTCAAATGTATAGATTTCAATTACAATAAAGAATACAAAGTGTACAGTGCTCACTTTATATTTGTATTACAAATGGTTACACTGTAAAAATGATGGTATTTTTCAGTTCACCTCATACAAGTACTGTAGTGCAATCTCTTTATCATGAAAATTCAACTTACAAATGTAGGTTTTTTTGTTACGTAACTACACTCAAAAACAAAATGATGTAAAACTTTACAACCTACAAGTCCACTCAGTCCTACTTCTTGTTCAGCCAATCGCAAAGAGAAAGACATTTGTTTATATTTACAATAGATAATGCAGCCCACTTCTCAATTACAATGTCACCTGAAAAAGAGAACAGGGGTTCACATAGCACTGTTGAAGCTGGGTGTCGCAAGATATTTATGTGCCAGATGCGCTAAAGATTCATATGCCTCTTCATGCTGATGATGCTCGTTTAAAAAAAATAATGCATTAATTACATTTGTGACTGAACTCGAGGGAGAATTGTATGTCTCCTGATCTTTTTTACCCGCATTCTGCCATATATTTCATGTTATAGCAGTCTTGTTATAACACGTTTGTTTGTTTTAAGAACACTTTCACTGCACATTTGACACAATGCAAAGAAGATACCAATGTGGAATTTCTAAAGATAGCTACAGCACTCAACCCAAGCTTTAAGCATCTGAAGTGCCTTCCAAGATCTGAGAAGTATGAGATGTGGTTCATGCTTTCAGAATTCTTAAAAGAGCAACATTCTGATGCAGAAACTACAGAACCTGAACCACCAAAGAAGAAAATCAACCTTCTGCTGATGGCATCTGAGTCAGATGCCAAAAATGAACATGCATCAGTCCGCACTGCTTTGGATAATTATTGAGCAGAACCAGTCATCAGCATTATCTTCTGCAAATGTAAACAAACTTGTTTCTCCTTGCGATTGACTGAACAGGAAGTAGGACTGATTGGACTTGTAGGCTCTAAAGTTTTACATTGTTTTGTTTTAGAATGCGGGGGGGGGGGGGTTGGTACATAATTCTACATTTGTAAGTTCAACTTTCTTGATAAAGAGATTGCACTACAGTGCTTGTATTAGGTGAATTGAAAAGTACTATTTTTTTTTTTTACAGTGCAAATATTTGTTATCAAAAAAATATAAAGTGAGCATGGTATACTTTGTACTCCTGTTATAATTTAAATCAATACATTTGAAAATGTAGAAAACATCCAAAAATATTTAAATACATGGTATTCTATTATTAACAGTGCTTTTAATTTTTAAATCGCACAATTAATCGTAATTAATTTTCATCACTTGACAGCCCTAATGAAAAGGTGTATTTCAACTCTATTTACTCTGTTTTTTCAGATTGTCCCTTTGTGCTGAAACTTTCCAAACTTGGTCATTGCTTCAAGGAGTCTTTGGAAAATCCAAGCTAAATAGATTCCACCACTTGAATTTTTTAGGCTTTCTAGTAGTTTTACAAGTATTAAGCATCTAACACTCCTGTGAAGTAGACAGGGAGTTAAGTGCATCTCTCAAATGGAAATGAGTCTGTGGCACAACAGGGAATAGAATCCAGAAATACTTACTTTTTGTACTGTGCTTTAACTACTAGTTTCTTACCTATAGTAATGCAGTGCTCAGGTTGCATATTTGAAATCAAGAAATGTAAAACTTGCTTCTATTGTACTGCCAACTTGGCCACGTTGCATACAGGCAGCATTCTTATTGTTCCTCCTGAAATGTGAAACTTGATCTTCAGTGGAGAAGTTAATGGTACTGTGGGGACTATTTTGCATTTCTTGATTTTTGTATTCAAATACACAAATGAAACACTGCAGAAATACAAGCTTTGCAACTAACTTAGCTAAAAAGAAATTCTATATTATCTGCATGTATTCAAGATAAAAGAAAATAACCAAGGAATTCTAAATAAGTGAATTACTTATATATGCCCAAGCATCTTTACAAAAAAACTCTGCACCATCCCATCCACCATGAAGCAAATTATTATTTATAACCCTCCAGTGGTGATGCTAGAATTGCGGCTCAGGGGGAACTTTATTTTTAAATGCCTCTAACACAAATGTTGTTTCTAAATTTCAGACTTATAATTTACATAGCACTGAAAATGTTTGCTTTAAGTGGTATAAGTTTTACTGTATTTAAATTCAGTACACGATTTGTAAAATGAAAATAGTCTCAAATCTCCAGGGTACAAAATGCAAATTGCAACACTTGCCCCCCTCTGTAAGCAAACTGGATGAAACGTCTTATCTATAGCAGTAAGAGTGACCGCAGTAGGTAGAGTTCTGCATAGTGCATACATGAGCTGTACAGGCTTCCCCACCCAACTCTGCCACAGTACCTCACTCCTGATCTGCAGTACCCTAACTGTTTTAATGAGCAAAGCTGAATCAATGCAAATAGATACCTTTTTCATGTAACACTGCTGCCAGCAAGGTGCTGCCTCAAAACAAGAGGCCCAGCATGTCTGGCACACAGGATGGAGAAAAATATGCCATCTACTTACATTATAGACAAGATTTACCTAACTAATACTAAGCCACAGTTCACTCAGACAGCTGTGAGTTTAAAGTTTACTGGTAAGAGGAGTGGTTTCATTCACAGTGCGGCAAATACTTTCCATGGAATAATGGGAGAGGTTGTATAGGACTATATGCAAAAACTTGGCCAGTGGTCACTGTAGTGACCGGAGCAGCGGGTTTTTTAAATGCCACTGCTTAGCAAAGGAAGTGGGTAAGTACAGCGCCTGTTTGGATTTTTGGAAAATGACCTCCCCACCCACTTTTTTTTTTTTTTGGGGGCTGGTGTTTGCCAGGAGGGAGAGGCTGAAGAAAGGAAATGACTGCTAGCAAACTGCAACAGCTGCTCCCATGTGAACAGCAAGGGAAGATGTTCCCACAAGTCCATTAAGGGGGAACTCAGCTCTGTTAAATTTCAGAATCATCTTTTTCCAACAAGAATAATAGAATTGGCTCTTACTAAAATTAACATAGTTAGTAAAGAAGAGCTATAACTCAGGCCTTGTCTGCTTCAGGGAAAAAAAACCTACTCACAGCCACTTAAGAAACTGCCCTGATGAAAACACTCTACTGTAGATTGCACCACTGCACCATTTGAAGCAGGCACGAACCCCACAGGTGAAAGCAGTGTCTTTGTCTGTCTGCACTAGGAATTGCATCACTGCAGCAACAGCTATGGCTGGGCACTAATGGATGTAACTGGTCTGAATCCTCACTGCAGATAAAACTTAAGTTATTACGTGGGAGTTCCCATTTTGCTGTGACAGGGAGAAAAATGATGTTTCATTTCCATCCATTTCAACTTGATTCTTCAGGTTACTTCCTACATTCTCAGCATGCAACATTCCTCGGCTCCTTCTCCCCCACCCAGCAATTCACAGAAAGCCAGAACTTTTCAAGTAGGTTAACTAGGGTTGTCAACCCTCCAGGGTTGGCTGGGAGTCTCCTGGAGTCGGCACTGATCTCCCGGTGACTATTGAAAGCAATCTGGGAGATTTTAATAGGATATTTTAAGAAAATGACATTGTCATGTTGGGGAAAAAAATGTCCCAGGATAGCTTCAGTCAGAGTTAGCAACCCATTGGTGGGACCAAGTATGAGCTAAGGCAACTTAGGCAATTTACAAGGTGACAGTCTGTCCTCAAACGGTGGCAATATCCCTATCTCAGGACTTGTTCCAGTCTCTAAACCCATTGTCCTTGTTTTTAGACATGTCTACAGGCCTCATGATTGTGGCTTCCTGCCTCCACACAGTTCGTTAAGCCAGTACTTTCCTCACAGAGAATTAAGGGCACATGGTGGCAGTGAAAGAAAGGTATTGCTTAGCTAAGACAGAAGACAGGAGCAGGGACCCTTTCTCTTCCCCTCCCCTCCTGTGAGTGCCTCCCTTACCTTCCAACCAACAGCAATCCACTGTGCTTGCCATAAAAGGTGTGCAATGCTTTCACTTTGTAAATCTCATCAACTTCTGCAGAAGTGAAGAATCATGGCTTCTCTGGCAGCCTAACAGTATAAGAGGGTGAAGTGGAAGAGTGCTGAAACGGAAGGTCTGGATGTTGGATTCACAGAAGGAATGCCTGTACCACACCAGCTACAGAAATCTGTGGGATCAAGGGAAAGGTTTACAGATGCCTGAGTAAGACACAGGGAGAGGAAATTGGAATATTAAATGTTGGGAAAATGTGGAGAATATTTGGAGAGCCCAGCTGAGGGCAAAGAATAGAAAGGGGTGACTTGCAAACCACAGGAAAATTTCAGCTTTCCTAGGTATTTGAGTACTAGTGATTACTAAATTGTAATTATGGATCCTTAATCTATATAGATTCTTATGAAAACAGCTTACCCATAGTTCTTCAAGTAGTATAGCTATTGGTGCTCCACAGCGGGTGCCCATGCAACCCTTCTTGCCTTTGATGGGAGATTTTTCAGTGGTAGTGTCCGTTTGGCCCATGCATGAGCTCCAGACATCCACCATCATCTTAGGCTGTACAGCCAACTGCATCTTTTCTGAACTGGTTTACTAAAGCTGATCCTCAATATCAAAAGGTGCATTAGTAGTTCCATTATTCCATTACTTTTGCAAGAATTGGATTGCAGTGTTATAATTTGGAAAACACCGTAAGTTATACCTTTGATACATTAACATCTAATTGAGTACGTCTCTTGTAACAGCAACCAGTAAAGACGTTTAAGCCTTCCTAATAGTGCCTCTAAATGATGATAGAGCTTACTTACGTTGCAAAGTTGAGGACAGAGACTTTTGCCAAGTGTCTGCACGTTGCAGAGCACAGTAGGGCTGACAACTCTAACTGTTACTGGAATAGAAGCAAACAGTTGTATGGAAACCGTCAGTTGCACTTGAACAGTGTCTCTACAAGAGGCACATAACTAAAAGCTCTGGCTGTTGCACCAACCTTGCAGGGGTTATTTTGGTGTTGACAATTGAAATAGAAAGAATATGTTGTGTAAAATGTGAGTAAATTCAGTTCTAGGTTTTATTGCCACTAAGGAGTACGTGTTGCTAAAACTAAGTGGCACATTAAGAAATTCCTATTAAATAGTCAAACAGTTTCTGCATTTATTAAATCCAGAGACACCAAAATCAGTCTCGCAGGTGCTTCTCTGCTGACAGCCTGACACATTAGAAGTGGGTGTCTGAAAATTCGAACTCTTAATTCCAAAGTTAGTTGCTGCAAAAGCCACTTGCACCAAAATGAAATCATGTTTAATTATTATAAAAAGCACATGAAATGCCACGGCACATTGGCCTGTAACTATGGTTGAAAGCAAACTCCAGCTCTAAAGGGCCTTGTTCAGTTGCTGCACCGCCCTTCTTGAAGAGGCCTTGTCACGCTGAGTGCGTCACTGTTTCTTCCGATCAAGTGGGCTTTGTTCTGTCCAATATGGACACAAGACATGGGTGTTCTTGGCGTGATTTCCTCCCACAGTCAATCTTATAAAAACATCAGAAATGTACCACGTTAACAATTTTAGTGGTAGGTTCGCCTCCTGCTAACTGCTGGTGCCAAAACTAATTAAACGGCAGAACTTCCTAGGCCTGGCGTTGTAAGGTATGTGCTCCCTTAAACCAGCCACTACACTGAATTGATGATAATGGGAGAAGTGCTAATGAAACCCTACACTATTCTGAATTAGGAAAATAAATGTTAAATTGAAATTTAAGAACTGCTTTTTGCTGAACATTGTTAGGCACTCCAATTATTTATAGACCTGGATTCTGTGTGGTTCTTATTTGAAATCACTGGCATTTACACACAAACAGTTTAAGCCTAACTTGGAACATAATATTAAGTGCTTTGGCACGATGCACAATTTCAGATTGAGATTAAGTTTAAAACACTTCAGAGTTGAAGAAGTATTGTTCACCTTATACATCTAAATTTGAGGCACAATATGAACATTCAGGAAAAGCTTTAGGAACAATGGTAACAAGCTACAGTTAAGAAGTCAGACTATTACTGAAAATTTCTCTTTCTCCATTGAAAAGTTTTATGGCTTTGAGAAGATTTTAATATTAAAATGGTATATTATTACTCAGTCTTTGAGTATGTTAACGTTAGTCTCTGAATCTCTGTTATGACTGTCAAATGAGTGTTAATTGCTACTAATTATCAAACAGGTAAGGCTATCATAAAAGGTACCATAAAGACTTTACAGGACCTAAATATCACTTGGAAATAGTGCAGAATTCAGTGCGTGCATCTTGCACATGTCAAGCTATCGTAGGCTGCTTCACTATAGTGGGCATGCTGTCTACAATGAAAATATATTAGAAATCAGTCAAGGTTTTAACCAGAAGAATAGTCAGGCTACCATTTTCAAAGAACCTAAAGAAAGAAACTCAGTCAATATCAAAGGAATTTGGGCATCTAACGGTCTAAGGTTTCTTTGAAAGTCTGAGCCTCAATGTTCACAGGTCTGTTTGAAGGATGACATTGGAACCAATTTCATTCTGTGTTAAGTACAGGAAAAAGCCAAAGGGAGAATTATCCTATTTCCTTAAATTTTTGCTCAACAGAAGCCTTTTGGGCAGTGAGAGTGGGTCGGGATATCTAACATTGGTGCCTGTACATTTTGCATTAGTAAACTTGCAGTGGAAATTCTATCTCCTGGAATGAAAGAGAAATGTTACTTTAGACAGAAGGCTTTAACAGATAAAAGGTCAAACATATTACTACTTTCCTGCTGAAAGTTAAAAGTAATGCTATTCCAAGCTTGTCAGATACCTATACCAAGACTAAGAATAGAAGGGTTAGGTGATTTGTTTCTCCTCCACTTTTCATACGATAAACTGAGTGCTCTCTCACATTTATATTTCTTCTGTTATGACTCTGGTAAGCAAACATGTTAAACGCCTGAACTCATTGCTGCTAAGGTATAAAAAGAAAACCCCAATCAAAGTAGGGTTTGGGTTTATTTTAAATCCCCTTGGTCTGAAATCTCTAAGAGTAAAAACTCCCCACTAGCGCAAACCTTAGATTACATGCTGAGACCATTAGATATCTGTTAAACGTACCAAGAACAGATTAAGATTGAATAGATTCTTCTATCCTTAAAGCAGACTGTGGCCGAATATATTCACTATTTATCCTCATTACCAACTTTTGAAATGGAAGGTCATATAATACCCCATTTTAAGTATAAAACCCAATTGAAGAAAACATTTACCACAAAAAAGTACTTGTTTGTTAAATATGATCTAGGCTACATGGTTGTTACAATACAAAGCAACAAAAATTAGCAACTTTTTCTGAATCATAAAATATTTAATGTATATTTTGGGGGAATATACTGTATATAAAATTTCAGATCACAATATGAAGCGATTTGAACCCTCTCCAAGCTAGCACTGCCTTCAATGCTGTGTAGATGTATTGCCACTGATACAAGTTCTACTAAAAGCATACAGTTTTAACTAATACAAAAGTGGCTTGTTTCATATGAATTCTTTTTTACACAACTAGAGTGTCTTGAATACCCTCCTTAAGTGCAAAAAACACAGATCACTTTACACTAATGTAGCAACAATGCATTCATATTGTTCTCATTAGTCATTAGTAGTCAACTTGCATAAGATACGAGAAAAAGCACAATGAAGCTCACAAAAATAGACTAAAAATCAGCCTGTTCTTGAGGGAAAAAAAAAAAAGAAGAAGAAAAAAAATGCAGCATAATGGGAAAAAAAGAAAAAAGGATTATGCACACCACAGAATTTTTTGTTCTTTAATCAAACTGGTTTAAGTGCTGCTTTTTTGTTTTGTTTTGTTTTTTTGTAAATCAAACTGCCTGGACCAGGCACAACTAATATTCAGGAGGCAGTGTGTAGCTAAACTTCACCGAACTTTCTTTAATCCCCACAAATTATCTTCCTCTGTCCTGAGGTAGTTACAAAAAACAAACAATTTAAGCATCAGCTACAGCTGACCAGTCAGAGCTGAGGCTTTTGTTTTTCTGTTTTAAAAACTAGTTGTCAACTGGCCAAAACTACCTTTGATGGTGAAAGAGAGCTGAGAATTTGAGTTCTCACTACACAAAAGAGATGGCTGTAGGGGGAAGAGAGTTAGCTGCTTCAGAATGTGACAATATGTTGAGTCCCATCGAGTTGGCTGGTCCACTGTTGAATTTCCCATGTTTATTCTCCTTTATTGTCTATAAAGTCACTGGGAGAAGTCAGGTAGGAGCTGAACATATCATCGTCCTTTGCTGTAACCAGGGAAGAACTGGTCAAGTAGTGTCTGCAGTATCTTGTTGGGAACCATCGTGTAGCCCTTCCCAAGGTCATAGCGGCAGGCAGGGCAGGTGAAGACTTCAGCTCGGAAGGAGCGCTGTAAACAGCTCTAAGAAATGCAAGGAAAGAAAAATTACGGTTTTTGCTTTGTGCTGAAAAACTAGCTAAGCAACTACTAGAGAGCAAACGTAGTGCTCAGCATAGCTAGAACTGTTACTAAGCTATTACTAAGTCTTCTGATACACATTTTTGCCATTACACAGAGGAAGACAACAAAGAACTCTGTTCTTGGCTACAGTACAAGCAGTAAGTTTGGCATGAATGAAAGTACAGTGTCACCAGTGAAGGACTCCACTTCCCCCCGCCTCTCTGTGGGTAGGAGAGCTCCGTCTGCAGATTCTTTCTAGCATTCCTGCTAAACTTCTCAAACATTCCAGCATTTCATTTCAAGCTATGACTCTGAATATGCAGTTGTAGTTTATATCTAAACTTTTATGAACTTGCTAGGGCTTTGCAAATTCTTCCCTAATTCTTCCTTTCTACTAAAAAAAAAAAATTATTTAAATATTTTTTAAAAACTTATTTTTATTAAGCTTACTATGCACATGCTACATAAATAAATTAAGCTTACTAATTGTATATAAGAGAAAAGAACCCAAGGCAAATGTCTGATGGAGTAAGCACTAAACAAAACCAAAAACATGCAATCCACATCTACTCCATCTTTATGAAAGATCCCAATAGTCAATCCTCAAGGGGGATGTGTAGAATATTCATATACATGGTATTCCACAAAATCTTTATCAGACATTTACAAATAAATATCCCATTCCCTTCTCTGTTGTCCCCAGGTCTCCAAGTGCCCCTTTTTGTCCTTCCCTAGGCACGTGGGTGGAGAAGGCAGAGCAGAATCTCATGGAACAGAGCCTCTGGGAACAGCTTGGACTTAGCTAAGAGCAGCAGCAGGGGCAAGGAGAACCTCAGCTCCTGGGCAGCAGTTATAACAACAGACAATTCTTTACAATTTGAACTCTGAACACTGTTTTCTTCCTGGTGGTCATTCTGTTGCCACCCTCATTATCCTTACCCTCTTGGATCCTCACCATCTATCCAGCATTCTTCATTCCCTTCCTCTCTTTCCCTTGTTTTTTCCCACTCCCTTACTTCTGTTTATTCACCCCATCATGATAGTCCTGGCCAGTGTTCCCTCTAATTGTCCAGTTTGGCCAATGTACATGGCAGAGGGGCATTGCTGGCACATGATGGCATATATCACATTGGTAGATGTGCAGGGGAACGAGCCTCTGATAGTGTGGCTGATGTGATTAGGCCATATGATGGTGTCCCCTGAATAGATATGTGGACACAGCTGGCAACGGGCTTTGCTGCAAGGATAGGTTCCTGGGTTAGTGGGTCTACCAATGTGATATATGTCATCATGTGCCAGCAATACCCCTCTGCCATGTACATTGGCCAAACTGGACAGTCTCTACGTAAAAGAATAAAAGGACACAAATCAGACATCAAGAATTGTAACATTCAAAAACCAGTCGGAGAACACTTCAATCTCTTTGGTCACTCGATCACAGACCTAAAAGTGGCAATTCTTCAACAAAAAAACTTCAAAAACAGACTCCAATGAGAGACTGCTGAATTGGAATTAATTTGAAAACTGGATACAATTAACTTAGGCTTGAATAAAGACTGGGAGTGGATGAGTCATTACACAAAGTAAAACTATTTCCCCATGTTTATTCCCCTCCCCACGACTGTTCCTCAGACATTCTTGTCAACTGCTGGAAATGGCCCACCTTGATTATCACTACAAAAGGTTTTTTCCCCCCTGCTCTCCTGCTGGTAATAGCTCACCTTACCTGATCACTCTCGTTACAGTGTGTATGGTAACACCCATTGTTTCATGTTCTCTGTGTATATAAATCTCACCACTGTATTTTCCACTGAATGCATCCGATGAAGTGAGCTGTAGCTCACGAAAGCTTATGCTCAAATAAATTCGTTAGTCTCTAAGGTGCCACAAGTACTCCTTTTCTTTTTTTAATAAATGAGTGATTTGTGTTGTATGAGGTGCTAACACTAGTCTTAAAAATTAAACTTCTATGGTTAGATTTTGTACTTGGAAGATATAATGATCCAAGTACAGTTAAACCAAATTGTTGTTCTTCTACGGAAGTAGTAAATCAATATACCTCCAATACAATGGCAAAGCTATTCTCAGGCACGCACATCCCTTGAACTGTGACCATATAGTTAATATGTAAAAACATATTGGCAGAGAAAATGCATAAAACAGAGATAACTGAGATAACAGAAGCAGATGTGACATGTACAGTTTAGTGTGTGTGTGTGTGTGTGTGTGTGTATACACATCCCTACACACAAATGCACTCTCTCTTTCTGTGTGTGTGTGTGCGCGCGCGCAAAGTCTTTACTGATTCTAGTAAACATTGGATTCCATAAACTGTCTGGTATCCAAGTCTTCAAGTCTGAAAATATGAAGTCTTATGGCGATAGACTCAAGCAGCTCAACTTAGCTTAACAAAGGGAAGGTTAAGGGCTGACTTGATTACAGTCTATAAGCCTCTACTTGATAAATGGGCTCTTCAATCTACCAGAGAAAGATATAACATGATCCAATGACTGGAAGTTGAAGCTAGACAAATTCAGACTGGAAATAAGATGTACATTTTTAACACTGAGGTGATTAACCACTGGAACAATTTAACAAGGGTCATGGTGGATTCTCTGTCACCAGAAAATTTTAATCAAGATTGGATTTTTTCTAAAAGATATGCATTAGTCTAGGAATTATTTGGGGGAAATTCTATGCCCTGTGTTATACAGGAGGTCAGATTAGATATCACAATGGTTCCTTCTGGCGCTGAAATCTGCAAATTTAATATAATGTCCCAATGGGTGCCCAGCAAATAGTGTTAAGACACAACTTACTCAGGTAGTGAACCAATATAAGTTGTATTGCGTTGTTTTATCTAATCATTTGTTCTAGAATTTGATATGCTGTGGTCTTTCCTAAATAGATGAAATGAGCTCTGTGTTACTGTGCCAAAGTCTAGCTATTGGACCAAGTCAGTCCCTAGCTTAATTCCATTGATTTCAATGGAGCGACACTAAGTGAAGTTTAACACATCTGTTTAAAATTAAAAAATAAATAAATAAATAAATAAATAAAAAGGTAAAACTAATGCATTTCTATTTTTAAAAAAAATATAAAATGGAAGAAAATACAGATTACTCAATTAAAATAAACCATAATCACACCAAATTGGGAGCAAACTTGTTGCATTCCTTGGTCAGAATGCTTGGTATAATTATTGTCTTGCTAAAATATAGACTGGCTCAGTTGACTGGTGCCTCAGTGCCAGAAACTCAACCCAGAGCAGGACAGAGTTTGTACTTACTTTGCAGACATTATGGAGGCACTCTGTTGTCACTGGCTGGTAAACCAGCTCCTGGCAGCAGACACACATAAAGGATTGTTCCAGTTTCTTCAGAAAATTCTAGTGTAGGGCAAAGGAAAAAAAAATGGGATGAGAACGTTCTACTAAGGGCACATCCATGAACATAGCAAACATATAAGAATGAATAATACCCTTGTGCGGACTGTCTAAAATTACTGTAGCTAATGCAGTTTTTAACAGGGGCAAATCATTTGCCCAACTACTGTAGTAATCACACTTACTTAAAATATGTACAAATTTAAACCTGGTGAGCCAAATTTTGCTTTCATTTTTCACAGCTGTAAATCCAAAGTAACTGAGAATAGAATTGGGCCCCATAAGTCTTTGGAAAAAGCACAAAGACCAGCCCTTTCTCATGACAGCTTCTAGGTTAATCCATATTTTACATAAACGTTATTCTTTTCCTAAGCCTTGGGTTCTAAGCAGGCCAGGAGTTCCCGAGTTAGTGCTGATTAATAATTTTGCACAAGTGCCAAGAGTTGGAAAATCCACACACACTTCTCCAAATATGATTACATGACAGCTTGATTTTGTAGGTAAGCATAGTTGGCTTGTTTATATTCTAGCTTCCTTTTTTCATATCAGACAGTCTGAATTGCACATTTCTTCCAAAAAGCCCACTGGTATTGCTCCCATGCCTGCAGAAATATTGTCTCTAATATAGCCATGCACTCAACTTGTGTCAATGTTATCTATTTCTATATTCTGCTCACCTCATGTTTACATGACTCAACTGTTGTTTACCATTTCTTCTTAGCTTGTAGACTTCTTAGGGAAGAACAATGCTAAGCACATTAATAATAAATAATAAACACTGAACTTGTTATACCATTGTTTTTTCAATTGGCTTTAAATTCAAGATTTTGGATATTTGGTTGGGTTCAGTCTTCCTCAATCCTTCATACCCATGACAAATACAACCTGAGGGAGTGGCCAGGAATCTGGTCCATGGCCATGCTAAATTTCCGGCTTCTCCAAGTCCTCCTGAGAATCCAGAGAACCAAGGTTATGAAAAACTACTAGTTCCACATTTATGTTTGTTAAAACAGTAAGACCTAGGGATTCTCAGCAGGGGTCAGAAAACATGGGAAGTTATGTACCTGTATCAAGTGATCATTCTTCCCTTCTGAAGTTGCCTTTGTCATAGATGTGCAGTATTCTAGAAAAGTGATCTCTACTTCTCTTAACAGAGGGGAACAAAGCACCTAACCCTTTCTTGGAGCAAGTCACCTCTGCACCTGCTATTGTACTCACACAAGGACTGTGGCTAGTTTAATCACTTTCCTCTATGCCAGGGGTTCTCAAATTGGGGGTCAGGATCCTTCAGGGGGTCGTGAGGGTATTACATGGGGGATCGCAAGCTGTCAGTCTCCACCCCAAATCCCGATTTGCCTCCAGCATTTATAATGGTGTTAAATGTATAAAAAAGTGTTTTTAATTTATAAAGGGAGGTCACACTCAGAGGCTTCCTATGTGAAAGGGGCCACCAGTACAAAAGTTTGAGAACTACTGCTCTATGCTGCAAAAACAAATGAAAAGACCACTCTGCAAATGTAAACGTTCATCCTTATGTCTCAGTCTTCCCAAAGCAACCCATCAGGACAGGGCAAATTTGTACTGGGTATTTTAGAAGCATAGTAGGCCTTATGCAGATTCTAACTCTGATATTTTAGTTGCTCAAGAGCTCGTCACTCCATATAAAAGTAAAACTGGAATTATGATTACACAAAATATAGACCTTTAAAATATTTTTTAAATATCAGAATTGTTTGATTCAAACTGAACCATATATACAGTACAAGTGAAAATGATGGACATCAGTATGCGTTAGTGGTCAAGAGGTCCATTTGCAGTGCAGCGATCTAGCTGACTCCTATTAACATTAGTGGGAGCTGTATGGAAATGTATATAGTATCAGGTAGTGTCAAAATTACAGGTAGGACTCTAGAGGAAAACTACTTCCCAGTAACTGGATTTCCCAAAGCTAGTATTTTCTATTGTTACACATACATGTCACTATACCCTTGTGTTATGTATAACTTTAGGATTTATACCTCTCCGGTCATTTAAAAAAAGTTAATACATATGTCTTGGAGGGAACACAAGAAAATGGCTCATAACTTTATCTCCACTCCCTTATAGCTACTAGTCTAGCAGCAGTGTAGTGGAGAGGTATCTTAAGTGGAAGAACAGGGAACTACAGGTGCTTCTACTTTCAGAGAATTCCTGTTAATAAGAAGTAAATTGGTCCTGCTACTTCCCAAATAAATGGAATTTTTATGGTGTTCATTTTTAGGCATCCTATTTTCCTGCTTTGGATTTTTCTGAAGTCCCTTTTCTTTAGAGTTTTGCTAGTGTTTTTTGTTCTCCCCGTTCCCTCTGTGTGTCTGGAAGGACCAGCTAGTTACAGGCGATCATAAGGAGTTTAGACTTTCCTGAAGAAGACAAGTATAGATACTGTGGACTGATTGGTACCAAATACTGATGCAGGCATTTAACATAGTTGCTGAGAGCTGGCTGTTGGAGCAATGGCCCTGCAAAGTGTTTGTGTACTCTATTAACAGTAGGGTTTTTTTTTCCTCTCTAGGATAAATATATATATACTACTACTTCTTCATCAATCTACACATTCAAATCAAAGTGATTTACATAATCAACTAATTACTACCAAAACATTTGCTTTGGGTGTCTATTCCCCTAAATATTGTCCTCTACTGGACATTACATCAGCCATATCTACTCAGTTGTGCTCATCTTATCCTCTCATGACTGCAGCTCAGAGAATAATAAGGAGGCCAAAGAGGGAGAGATATGAAGAGGGAGGTGAGATGGAAAGAAAAAGGGAGGCTGGGATGGGAAAAAGCAGAGGTAGAGAGGGGAAAAAGAAAAAATAAGATGCAAAGAGTTATGAGGAGGAAAGGGGGGAGGAAGAGAAGAGGGCAAAGGTGAATGAGAAGGTGGGGAGAAACTACTACTGAGGATGATATAAAACTCACTTATCCATGGACTATCACCAGCTACTCATATAGTATTACAGCCAAGCATGTTGGTATTTTTAATATTTAAAGAATCTGTAATTGGAGAGGCAGAGAGTTGTTCTGGGGAAGGCATAATATTTCTTAGTTTTTCATGACTTGATTTTTGACCTTCAGCTTTACACTCTCTGTGCTTTGGTTTCTCCATCTGTAAATTGGGTAAAATAACTACCACCCAGAGTGTCATGAAGATTAATTAATGTTCACATATAATATATTTTGGGCAGGGAGGAGGTTTTATTGCACTTACCCTTTTGAAGGAATATACGGTCTTTGGAATTTTTATATTGAGGTTTTGTCTCCTCCACCTTGGACTATCCATTGTTGTTTCCTTAACATTTTATGTACATATACTGTACACTGTGTTTTACATACACCCTTGCTTTCCTAGGGACTGATCTGGCTGCCCCCAGTCATGTGAATAGGGTTTGCCCCCAACTAACAGCTGCAGGATTGGGCCCTTAAACTATCTTTATGTGCGGTAGTGTATGTTTTTATCTCTCAGGATAATGTGTGTGCTTTTTAAACTAACTTGGTATCTGAACCTTTTGATATGACTATCCACATCTGGCCTTCCCAGCGTTTCTCTACCATCTCCTTCTTGAGTTAGAGCACAAAATTAAATTTCCTGTCTATTACTTTAAGTAAAGACAGTATTACTGAGAAGCATTATCTTTCTTTTTATGTCTTATTTCTCATGCCCACATCACACCAGAGGACATATATTCACAATGTAAAAGACGACATAGATAGCAACTGTATTACTACTGTTTGGGCTTTTTTTTTTTTTTTTTTTTTTTTTTTTTGCAAAATCATAAATAAATCTTTTTTTTCATTAGCATTAGTGTTTCAAGTATGAGACGAGAGTTAATAAAATCTCTCAATCTACGTAGGCTAAAATTCCCGCTGGCATAAAAATGCAGAATAATATAAGCAAGCTGCAAACATACTGGTCCTTCCTTAAGTGAAGCAAGCACTTCATCCCACAGTTTCTGGTTCAGACAGTCTTCTCTTATCAGCCACTGCTGTTGCTGGGTTAGCTGGAAAGCCTCTCCTTTCCCTCCATCTCCCATTCTCATGGTTTTGGGTGTCTTTTTAGGCTCCTCTATACCTACTGAAAAATATTATCAGCAGATACAATAAGAGCAGAGTGTTAGTTTGAACTGTTAAGAAGGTAACACAATAAACAGGAATCTTATTTGTGAAAAACTGTAATAAATTCTTCCTATTGTTCAGCTTTATTCTGGACTGCAGCACAAGGCTACACATAAGACTGTTCATTTTTTCTTTCTGAAAAAATAGAAAAAGTGTTAGGAATGGAGAGAAAAATCATACAGTATTTTCTTTTCTCATACAGTTTTATCCTTTTTCCCCTTCCCAGCACTGAACAGGATCCTATGAGAACAAACCTTTCCTTTACATTTAGTTGAATACTTGCTTCACTAACATTTTTTCTTGTTTCACATTCTCATACCAAATGACTTCCTGTTTTCTTAACAGTTTTCATATTATTGACTTTAAATATATACAACTTGATAGAACTCTACCTAATCTCAAAAAAATAAAAAGACATACCATTATCAATTGACCTTTTCTGGTTTCCATTGCTCTGTCTGGTTGGCTCCTGTTTCACAGTTTGCTTTTTAACCTTATCTTTCTTCTCTTTACTAGCCATGGCTTCCAGATAACCTTCTGGATACTAAACAGAAAAACAAAGATTTATTTTTTTAAAGATAAAACAAAACCTGCTGGAATATGGGGATGTCCATTTCCAAAGAAAACTTCAACCACAAAACCTACACATTGAAATAATTTCAAAGGACTCACATAAGCAAGAAAATGAAGTTACATGTGTAACATCTATTTTTAGGGAATTGTAATTCAGTCATAAAGATCTGATGAAGCTTGATGTAAAAGGAACCAATCCAGTGAAAGATATCCATGGCCTTCCAAACTCCACAAACCACAGACTTAAAGCTGAAGATGCTGATTCTGTGGCAAGGTAATCCATCCAAGGAAAAGGTTGGCCTGTAGAGAAAGGCAATACTGCCTTGAATCTTCCCAGCTCCAGAACAGGGAGTTGGCAAAGCTACTCGGGGGGTGGGGAGGGGGGAACTCATGTGAAATGAGTTTCCAGTTGCTCAGAGGTTCTGCAATGCTGAGAGATTGGCCTCTCTGTGGGAGCTCCACAGTCACTGGGTACAAAGTTGGGAAAAATAACAGACACAGGTACATATTTTTTCAAAGTTATCAGGGAAGATACATTTACAGCTCCATTTAGTAACCATGAAACAACTCATATGAGTACTATTCAAAGTGAGTAATAGTTGTCCTATTGGGCTCTCAAAGAGTGACAAACACACAAAAGCAAGGTAATTCAGGCCCAAAGCTCCAGCCATAATTCATCCTGCTTTGCCTAAATATTGCAATGTTTTCTAAACTGCTGGAAATCTTAAATATTTTGTGACCTTAGGCCCTACCACAATGAGTATGTGAAGAATGGGGATGGAATTTAACTAACTTTTTTACAATTAGAATTTAAGTTAGACTCAACTTATTTGATTAAAACATTGAAACAAGTTTGTGAATTTAGATTCTAACCTGTACATTCAGACCCAATTTCTTTGACCGTTCTATTCCTTCTGAGGTCCAAGGCGCAGGTTCAACGTCATCTCTTCTCAGAAGATAACGCCAAACTAAGAATCCACATTTTCCAATTTCTGGCCAATATTTCACCACCTAAATCACAACAGTTCCAGTACGAGTTTATGCATTTTCTCCAACAGCTTATAAAATTGTGTCATACTAGGTCCCCAAATCAAATTCAAGCAAATCCTGCCAGAAGTTGAATGTTCTCACTTCACTGGATTTTCATTATTTTACCATAAACCATCAAATACACATAAATAGTCATACTGTATATAGATCAAGGAGAACAAAGCAGACTTGAATCATATTATATACACTACAGTTTTAAATCTTCTCTTCCCTCCACTGTCAAATGGCTGTTTCAATAAATGTAGAACAGTATGTTCAGTGATATACATCCTTATGGTAGATGCTAGGATTTTAAGAAGCGTGTGAAAGATTTTTTTGGGAGGCGTGGCGTTAAAATCAATGGATTCCCAGGGATCAGTTTGGTTCTGTCCATGTTTGTAAAGACAGCTTATCTACTCAGATTGATATATCCTTGTTATGGACTATGTTCTGTTACTGTTGCTTTGAATACTTTCATTTCAAATGGTCTTCAATACAGAATAAGCTAAGCTACATAATCTTTACTAAGACATCATGATCACTTTCTTCCAATGTAATAATAAAAGCTATGAAACACTAAGAATCTAAACAGCATTTTCCTCTTAAAATGCAATAAAGTAGGTAGCAGAAGACTGTGTACCTTATAAATGCCATCATATCTATTGCCTTCCTCAGGGGCATATTTGCTGATCCTTCGTCCTTTAGAACTGCGCACCACTCGAACTGGCTTACCAGCTCTCCAATTCTTAGACTCTGCTCCATTTTTATCATCCAGTGGAGCATCACAGTTTAGGGCCAGTGCCCTAAAAACATATTAAAAAGTCTTCATGTAATATAATGCATCATAAAATATAATGCTCAGCATGAATGTGATTAGGTCACACTTTATTTGCCTTGCCAGATTATGCTTTCACCAACTAGCAAAGGGATAGATAACCAGATTTCTAGTAAAGTCTTCCCCAAGAAAGTGGACTGGGGCCAGAAGTGACAATAGGAGTTTTCTAGCATCCGTATCAGTAACAGCTCTGCCATGCATGACAGGGAAAAAAAATGGAACCACGTGGAATTTTGTTTTAAGTGTTCAAGTAGAAAACCTTAGGGATGCTAACAGGCAAAACATGACGCCATGCAAAAAGCTGATTATTCGTATCTTAGAGTAGTTATTTCTCAAAAAATGTGGCAGGAATGATAAAATCTAAATGACCAGCATCAGCTAAGGCAAAGTTTATATCTCCCTCTTCTTCCTTCCACATCATTTCAGGTTATCAGGTTTTCTAAAGTGTCATCTTTACAAAAATAAAAAGTATGGGAAAAAGTAAACTGTATACAGGAATTAGTATTTTAGCCAATAAACACGTGTGAAGATATAAAACCAGCCAAACAGTGGTATCTGGAAAAGGTATGCAATAATTGTCCAACAGATCTCAATAGCTAAAGCATTACTTTACTTTGCCTGTGAAACTGCCAAAGAATAAGTACTGTGTGAGCAATAACAATTTTAAGATTAGGCCACTAACCACCTACTGGCTGTCAGAGCTCAGGCTCCAGACCAAGCGGGAATGTCTGTACTGCTATTTTTAGCTCTGTACCACCCAAGTCAGTTGACCCAGGCTCTGCAACTCGCTGCCATGGGTTGTTTTTTTTTTCTGTGCAAATGTACCCAATGAATAATGCTTTGAAAATTTTTCATTATCTCAGGGTGAGAACCTATAGAAAATAAACTAGTTTTCCGGGAAAGAATTCATCACTGTCTGAACTCTAACAAAGTTTACTAATAGATGTTTGCCCAGGACTTCTTGGCCACGCATTCACAGTTTATTTATTTGGTTTGATCAGCGGCTATGCATTAACACTTTGTTAGTTTGCTTTGGTGAAGTCTCATTTCAAAGAGGACTAGATCAAAGCAAACTAATGAATTGTTAATGAATGGCAACAGAGTCCATAACATTGCTGTGACCATAGTGAGAAATTATATATTTTTTACTTTGCCTGTGCCATTAATTATGCATTATTTTACTGTGACAAAACTGTATCAATTGTCATAGTATGAGGTTAATGTTGAAGAGCACAACTCACTTGGAATATCTTTTTTTTTTTAAATAGTTTGTAACCTATTAGCAGCCTGTTCATTAATTATTAATTATTATCATTATTATCATCATCTAAGTGGACCCTAACCATGAAGACTACTATCTGTCATAATTGCAAGCCACTGTAGCTGAACTATATCAAATTCTTGAGGCCAAGTTTTAAAAAAGAGTACTAAGGTCTATGTGCAAAAAAATCATGCACTGCTGTGCATACAGAAAGTTTGTGATCAAACGGTGGCTGTTCAGATTCATGCATTAGGCAAATTAGATAAGTCTTCTTGTTCTGAAAATTTGGTCCCTTATGTTTAATCACCAGAGGAGTCAGGTTAACACTCAGAAAAGGAATATGGTGGAATTTCCCATGTGAACTACTACCTTATTAAATTCAGAAGATGCCTTTTGAGGAGATGCAAAATGAAGCTTCTCAGTGACTTTAGGTCAGTATAAGATGTCATTTATTCATATACAGGCTAAGTACAGGATTGGATACTGATCACCTTTCCTGAATAACTCTGCCTAATCTTGTCCCAAAAATTGGTAATATGTTATTTGACTTTCTTCTGCACATAATAAAAATGCAGCCATGTTCTGTGAAAAATTGCAATACTTCAGTTTGGCAACCCGGAATACTTAAAAGAAATCTACCTATATGAACACCGACTAGCAACACACAGATAGATGAAATTCCCTCTTTATGAAAATATCTGGATCATCATCGCTTTAGTGAAGAGTCCAGGGGTAAGGGCTGACCATTTAAATGCATTCCTGTACAGTCGAAAAACTGATGAATCATCAAAAAGCAGAAATGTTTTTTGTTAAAATCACAGTAGGCTTCTCTTTCTTCTTCAATGCAAAAATAAATGTTTCTGCATGTACTGCTTAAATGACAGAGATCCTTCACATTGAGTTTTGGTGGAGATATGAAAAAGCTAATGTGAAAAGGTGCAGTTAAACAACAAGTGAAAGCATTTAATGAAATAGCTCAGGAGAGCTATAACAGATCTGTTCTGCTGCTTGCGAATGAAAATCAACTGACAGGGCACTGATGCGCCTTTTTATCCTATGCTGGTTGGGGAAAGCATTATCATGTTGCCTGGAATCCTATGTAAACAAGGTAGAGAACGGTTGTGAATTCTAAGGAATTCTGTGAGTACAACAAAACCCCCAACCACATAGCATCTTTGAAGTGCTGTTATTTATACTAGTCTTGCAACCAAATCATCTGATAACTAGAAATAAAGGTGACAAATAAAGCAACCACAGCTCTTTTTGAGGGACCACTTTAAGACAGCCGTAGACTCATGCTTGAAAGGTGGGGAAATGCTTCAATTCATGCCCACTCACTGAGTGGCTTCCTCTAATAAGAAGGCTGAATGCCATGTCTGCTATAGCAAAGATCGAAAAATTAATTTTGAACAATGACATGACCGAGGTCCAGCACTAGACTGCAAAAACATTAATGCACTAAATCATAAAACGTATCTACTACCTTTTATCCAGATTACTTATATCCTCATCTGAGACAAAACTGTGTTTTATATCTACAGGAACTATGTAACAATTAAACACAAAAAACTACATTAAAAGAACAGTAAGGTTACAAAGTCAAGGATGCAAATAATAAGAAATGCCTGCATTAAGGCTGCCCGTGCAAAACTCCACTAACACTGTCACCCAAGCCTGTCTCTGTCCCTATGTTCTCAACACTCCCACCTTAGTTCTTGTTGCCCCCTTTCACATCCCTCTGTATTCAAGTGAGGCTGTTCCTTCTCTTCTTCATCACTGCTTGGGCACCAGCAGGTGGAGCACTGAGAGTATGGGAGTCTCCCATCTCTCAGTTCTGATGCCTGGCATTACAGTGGAACTGTGCTGCCAGAAGGAGAGATTGCAGGAAAAGTCCTACTCGGTCTTTGCAACTCTGCACTGCACTATGCTCAGTCGATCTATGGGAATAATGCATGCGCAGTCTGGTCAGCATCTAGGAGTTGTGACGATGATGAAACATGCCCACTGCAAGCAGAATCTTCAGAGAATATGGCTGCCAAACTTTACGAAGCCTTTACTGCGCATGTCTGAACTGCAATTTTTCAGAGGCTTATAACTTGACAAAAATTAGGCAGATTTTCACGGGGACAGCAAAAGAAATATCCTTGACATCAGGACAACCCCTAATTTCATGCACTGCTCCAATGCATGGATGCACTAGCACTTCAGTGAAACAGATCACATTTTTTTTTTTTAACCTGGGTAAAACATATTCCCCCTAACTTATTTCTTGCAAATGGTTAACCATTTTAGCTAAATAACTAAGTCTGCCTTAGCCAGACACTTGGCATGGAAAATTTCAGCATGAACACTCAAAGTTTCGCAAAGTTATGCCACTGAAAACAGGCTCTTATAGTGGAAAGTGTTAAGCAAGATTAACCAAAGGCATAGCTACCAGCTCAACCTATATACAGCAATGTGTTTTATTCAGCTACAATTACTGTTTTAAATCAATATAACAGGACATGGATAAAATGCCAGTGGATAGCCAGAGGTACCATCATTTACAAGGGTTTTATGAGATAAAAGGAACATATCAAAAATTAGTTTTAAATTAATGGAATCTAACAGTATTGTTCTTTGAAAGACCTTAATTTAATTTATACTTCAAAAAACTTACCTGTTCATGTGTGTTAATGTTTGATCAAATGAATGTTCTCCAATCCTTTTATTACCAGAAAGATCTCTACCACCACTCCCAGTGTAAGTGAATTCATCGCCTCGATCCTGTGGGAGAAGATTATCCTCTGTTTTAACATTCCAAATTAAAGCATCTGAACTGAAAACACCAGTGCTTCATTGGTTCTGTTTCTCAAACAAGAACATTTCCCTAACACACAACTATGAATTTGTGCTCTGTTCCTACATGACTCTCCTTCTAGAAATTATACTAACACAAAGCTACTGGTTCTATGATCGTCAGACCTTTGACTACTAAACCCTTAGCTTCTAAAAACTGTGGAGGGTGGGGAGCATACACTGATCATAATTATAGTGTTATTAAGATAGAACAATGAAAGTTTAGTTTAGTAGGAAATCATATTTTCAAAATATGTATTACCATCACTGATAAACAGGGTTCTATTCTGCAAGGTACTGAGCACACTGGCCCTGATCCAGTGGCGCACTTAAGCATTTTCTTAACTATAATTCAATGACACTTGTGCTTAATGTTAAGAATGTGCAAAAAGGCACTGCTGGATCAAGGCCAGAACACTCAGCACCTTGTAGGATCCAGCCCATACTGGGCTGGGATTGGTAAACAGAACTTCATTAACTAGAACATTACTAAAATGCAGCTCTAGTTATATTTACCGCTGTAAGAGAAGTTTTTCATACACATCGTCAGATAGGTGTTATGAACTCACTATTATACGAATGGAGACATTTATTTTATTTGCATTCACTTTTTTAAGTACAGTATATGATTCCTCTCCAAAAGCATTTTTAATAACACAAATCAGTGAAACCAAAAGTTTTATACATGCCTTAATTGAATAACTGCATAATCCTACTATTACCCCTCTCGTCCTACTTCTCCCCTTTCCTATCTTTAGTTTATCACCCTAAGTTGTAGTTTCATGTCTGAATTTAGCTCAAAGGATCTTCAAGGCAGGGGATGTGTCTTTACTTGTTTCTGTACTATCCTTAACACACTTTGGGATGCCCAAAATAATATATAATAATAATTGTAACTTCTTGTATTTAATATCCAGTAGATGCACAAAAACTATTTAAAGATATAAAAAGCATGTCTTGTTTGAAAAGAAAGCAAAATATCTTTTCAACTACAGATTAGACCATTTTGTTGCGTAGGTTATTTTAGTATTCTAACTTGGTCTTTTGTTTGGCTGATGGAAAACGTTGTCCTAGATTGTATCTCAAAGAGCTTCTAATATACTTGAATTTTTAAAAAGGAGAATATCAACTAAATTTTAAATGTAGTAATGTATTATCAATTAAAAATGCATTTGGAGAGGAATCATATTCTCAATTTTTTAAACAGTAATATTTTGCACTGATATATCACCTTCTATCCAAGGATCTCAAAGCAGTTTCCAAACTTCAGTGAATTTAACCCTACCATTCTGTGAAATCTGAATGAATTTTATTGACAAGCTGATAAAGAATTGGTAAATACAATTTAAGAGCTCTATGGTTTAAGCAGGAAGAATGATTTGGTGCTATTGACCACATTTTTAAAAACAATGGATTTTTGTGAGCAAGCTGAATGACATTTCTGTAAGTATCTATGAAATGTCACAATTAGCAGATTTAAAAAAAAAAAAACCCCAGTTATTTCTTGTATGTGTGACAAGTTATTATTTTTCTGCTATGTAACAGTACTTCCTTCACATCCTCAGAACAGTTCATTTCTAAGTTTTGGAACTATTGAGGAGCCATGCTTTGAGCAGGAGAACTTGCAGATTTGGGTGACGGATCTGGCCCAAATCTTGAGAAAGAAGAGGAACAGGGTGGAGAGTAAATGGTGGACAGACCGCCAGCTGAAAAAGGTATGGAAACCAAGTCTGTCTTGGCCACACTGGAACTATAACAACAACTCTGGCCTTTTCTTTCTTTATCTTTAATATCATTTTGGATATTAGTGGAATTGGTGAAAATGCATATAACACATGTCTGTTCCATCTGGGGAGAAAAGCATCTCCAAGAGAATGGTGACCCAGGCATTCTCTGGAGCAGAATTGAGAGCATTTCTTGTTCTTGGGTGGGGTGATCAGGTCTATCTTTGGAGTTCCCCAACATATGAATATGTTGTGAAGGATAGTATTGTCTACTTCCCATTCGTAATCTTGGAAACTTTTCTGCTGAGAATATCCGCCATAGTGTTCTGTATGCTCAGGACATAAACTTGCTGAGATACTGATCTGGTAACAAATGCATCAGTTCCATATGTTCCACTGCCTTGGCACATAGGGAATGTGATCTTGCTCCTCCCTGGCAGTTTATATAGAACATGCATGCAATGTTGTCTGTCATAATCTTTACGTTTGCCTTTGATCATTGGTAGGAAGAGTGTCATGCATTCTTGACTACTCTGAGCTCTAGTAAGTTGATACGTAGCGTGGATTCGAGAGGGGACCATTTGCCCTGAATGGTATAGGTGTCGGTGTCCAAGTGGGCTGCCCATCCCATTAGGGATGTCATCCATCGTCAACGACAGGGTTGACTGAGTGAAGGGGACTCCTGTACATCGCTTGTGAGGATCTGCCCACCAGTTGAGAGAGTTTTTGACTCTTGAGGAAACTGACAGAAGTTTGTTTAAATTGTGTCTTCTCGGGATATATACCATTTTGAGCCACCCTTGAAGACAATGCATGTGTAGTCTTGTATGCTTTATTACAAAGGTGCCCACCTGCCATGTGCCCCAGTAGTTGCAGACAGGTTCTGGCTGAAATCCGCAGATTGGCCTGAACTGTCAAGATTAAGCTGGCTAAGATGTTGAACAATGTGATGGGACAAAGGCTTTGACCTCTATTGCATCTAAGCAGGTTCCTATGAATTCCAGCTGTTGCAGTGGACTTTTGGGTATTTAGTTATAGACCTAGTTGTAGGAATAGATCTATAGTTTTTCGTGTCTCTCTCAAGGTGTAGGTGAATGTATGTACTTTGAGCTAGCAATCATCTAGATATGGAAATATCATGATGCCTTGTTTGTGAGGATGTGCTGCTACCACAGAAAGGACTTTCAAGAATACCCTAAGTGCTGATGATAGACCAAATGGGAGCACTTTGTATTGGAAATGATCTTGACACAGAGTGAATCTTAGGAACCTCCTGTATGATGGGTGGTTTGTGTTATGAAAGTAAGCATCTTGTAGGCTGAGGGCTGAGAACCAGTCCCCTTGGTCCAGAGATGGGATTATTGCTGCCAAGGTAACCGTCTTGAAACACTGTATTGTATTTTATTGTATTGTATTGAAACTGTCGAGTGCCCTTAAATCCAGAATGGGTCTCTAACTGCCGTTCTTTTTCTGTATCAGAAAGTATTTGAAATAGAAACCCTTCCCTCTGTGTTGGGTGGAAACAGGTTCTCTGGCACCTAGTTTTAGGAGGTGGTACATTTCTTCGTGTTACAATGCTTGTGAGAAAGGTCCCTGAAGAGAGGCAGGGAGGAAGGTGAAGTGGATTGAATATCCCTTGGAGATAATCTCTAGTATCCACTTGTCTGAGGTTATAATGCTTCCAGTTTTGATAAAAAGGAGTAAGACAGTACCAAATTGGTGGAGATGTTTGGATTGTTTGAGCAAATGAGACTGCAAGAGGTAACTTGAGGCCTCGAACAACACATCAAAATTGGATGTAAAAGGGTGCAATGTCAATAACTGGGGAGCAGTTAGTCTCTGTTTTTGTAATCTCTGCCTCTTCCTTTGAGGATCCTAATGTCTCTGGGGAGAAGGAAAGTGAGTAGGCCGGGATCTCTGTGCCGTCTGGTACTTACTGAGTCTTCTTTTCTGGACAGGAGTATAAACACCCAGAGAATATAATGTAGCCCTAGAATCTTTCCATGTGTGGAGTGATTCTTCCATTCTTTCTGCAAACAATTTAGATCTCTCAAAAGGGAGGTCCTCCACCATGATGTGTACCTTCTTCAGAAAGCCGCAGAGATGACGCCAAGATGTTCTCTTCATAACAACTGCTGTGAAGTTGGAAAATGCAACTCTATCGACAGCAACCAGAGAAGCCTGCATTGCTGTCCTCGCAAGGAGCTGACCCTCAGCAACGATAGCCTGGAATTCCTCTCTCTCATCCAAAGGGATGTGTTCAATAAAGGTATTTAATTTCAATTAATTGGTATGGTTTTATTTTGCCATTAGGGCTTGATAATTAGCGATCCTAAAATGTAGAATATTTATTGAAGAATATTATTTACGCTCAAATAAATCCAGTCATTTTCAGTCCTTATTGTATGGTGTCGTTTTAGCATAGTACAGTCTGCCATGTTCATTAACCGTGTCAACGACCAGTGAACTAGGGGATGAGAAAATAAAAAGCCCCCTACTTTAGAGGACACATAATATTTTTTGTCTGCCATTTTGCATGTTGGGGGTAGGTATCGTGTCTGGTGTCTGCCATACAGTTTTCACCAAATCAAGCAGCGCTCATTGATGGGGAGTGCCATCTTTGCTGATGACATCTGTAGGATGTCAAGCAGTTTGTGCTTTGACACTGACTTCCTCAAGCGGGTTTTGCAGAGAATCCGGTACCCTCTTAAAGAGATCCTAAAATTGTTTGAAGTTGTCTGCCACAGTTGGTGGGGGAGGCATAACTGACTTATCAGGAGACGAGAAAATGTTGGTCACAGGAGTGGCTTCCTTGTCTAGTCTCTCCTTCTGTTCGTCAAAGGTCTCCTCTTGAGGATCAGGAGGTCTGACTATTGAAGCTGCAGGAGATCACCTTCCTTTAACTCTTTGGGTAAGCTAGAGGCCCTCAAAAATTGTTGTCCATATGCCACCCATGGGTCCCAATTTGGCCACTGAGGTGGTGGAAAGGGCAGGGATGGGAGTATCCAGTAGTGTCCATACCAACTAGGTCGGTCTCTTCTACTCTGGTGGTAGACTGAAGGCACATGAGTTTCTACCTGGCTAGCTCCCTGGTGTTGTAATGGAGACCCCTGGAGAGACACTGAGTATAGCTCATCCCCATCCTCTTCCTTGTCACTTGACAGGGGTGGAGCAGTCATGGACATCCGGGCATAACCCATACTGCAGTATGTCAGTGCCTACTAAGGGTGATTCAGGAATCTGTCTCCAATACCATCAAGTCTTTGAGGAACCGAAATTCCTGTGGTACCAGAACAGCCATCAGTATCGTTGAGGCCAGCTGAGTAGGCACCGTTGAAGTGGACACAGCTGTCAGTACTTCAGGCCCTCTGCATTCTGAGGAATGGCCAACAGGCGTTGCTGTAGCCTTTTGCAGTGTGAGCATAGTAGATACCAATTGTCTACAAGACTCCATAGGTACCGTTTTAGAGGAGCTGGGTCTTTCTTTGCCGCTCCTTTCCCCTGAGGGTACCATTCTGCCCTATCCTGCCCACTTAAGAGTCTTTGGGCTTACCAGTGGTATCGGGAGGATCCTGCAAACTCATAGGTACCTAGTCACGGGTCAGTCAGTAGTGAGGTTATTGACTAACGGGTCCTCTTTCTCTTGGCCAATTCCCTGCCTGGGGAACTTGTGGCCTGCTTTTTCGAGACTTTCTGAGAGGAATCTAAGGATTTCCTCTTTGAAGTCACTGAAGAGTTTTGATCAGACAATATTGATGGCAATGGTCTCAACAGGGACCGCTGTCCAGGGGAGGTCCCGGGCCCTGGGGCTTGTTGGAGTGAGCTTTCGATCATGAGCCGCCTTAATTTCAGCTCACAGCTCTTTGGTTCTGGATTTTAATTTAAGACATAACATGCATTTGTGCCTCTCTTAGGCAGCGAATGCAGCAAGAATGGCCATTGCTGACAGGAATGGCTTCCGAACAGGAGAGGCAATGTTTAAACCCATGGGAGCCAGGTATACTCCTTTCAGGGTTCACTTCCTGAATTGAAAGAGCTAGGGAAATCTAATTTATGCTAAGGAGATAACTATTCTGAAAGCGAAATAATTTTTTTTTTTAATGAAAACAGAATAAAGTATTAGCACTAACTGAAATACTATTACTACTAAGGAAAAACTAGTAAGAAAAAACACTAAGAAAAATCTATGTAATGAACTCTGCTTAAGGCTCCATCTCAAGCCAAAGGCAGTTGAGAAGGAACTGAGAGCAGTTTGCATGCACAGTGCTATATAGCAACAGAGTAGAGTATGAGACAGGGAGACTGCATGTGCAGACCAAATGGACACTGCTACCACAACTCCAATCTGAGGAGCAGGGATCCAAAGATGCCTAGAATGGAGCACCCATAGGGACACTATTCGAAGAAGAAGAAGAAAAGATTCTGAAGACGACAGATGTCAAAAGGGAGCTCTCTAGCAGTTTTACATTACAAATCTGTGGGTGGGAGGCCTGAAGTCCTAATATAGAAAATGTATTTTCTATATTATGTATTCTGGATGTACTCTAATAGGACCAAAAATATTGGACAGTCTTATTTTCCAGTGCTTGAAACGGCTTTCTTCAAGTAGCACTTTCTGCCACTGACTCTAAGTTCTTTTTGGCATCTCCCTCTCTTCTCTTTAAGCCTTCTCTCTCTCTCCCCTTATATTGTCTCTGTAAAGTTACCACTTAGTTGTCCTGATTATAAGATATAACACACATTTTAAATTCAATTCACCTCTGCACCACATAAATTCTGAATTGTCTTAATTTGGGCACAATCCTGTGAGATGCTGAACAGGTTCAGTGAAGAATAAGCTCGCACAACCCTTACTGAATTGGGAACTGAAGGTACCAGCACCTTATGAGAGGCATTCAGAACTTCAGATGATCTGATTATCTCTTACTATATCATGGCATATATTAAATCAAACCTTATTATTTCAATCTTGTTCCTGTTATATACCTAATTTTGATTCTTTTACTTTTTAACTCTCCAAGATTCAGATGTTAGACTCTTTCTTGTTACTCCCTCCAATTTTTCTCTTGTATAGTTTGCCCAAATTTCAGTTTGGTCTTTAATCTAGACACAGAACTAGATAAATAAGCAGAATCTAGTAGAGGTAATTTTAAAATATTCTTCTTGATTACCAAAGCCGAGTAACAGATTTCCTAACAAAAACTCAGACCTAATCTAGAACAAAAACTTGGTTCTACCAGCCTTCTTAGGTTCAATACACAAACCAGATTCACCAGTTTTACACTAGCAAGAAAGTGGTGAATCAAGCCCAAGATTTCCACCTAGCATAAGGAATGGGAACCTGAAGAAGAGCTCTGTGTAAACTCAAAAGATTGTGTCTCACACCAACAGAAGTTGGTCCAATAAAAGATATCACCCACCTTGTCCCGCAAATAGCCTGAGGCTGACACAGTTACAACACTGCATACAAAAGATTGGACACATTCAGCTAAAACGAAGGCTTCAGAACAGGAAAATGATTATTGGCTGGTGAGGAGGTGACAATAAATTCTGAAAACGTTGACTAAGGCTTTGTCTACACTGTCATTTTCATCGTCAAAACTTTGGTCACTCAGGGGTGTGAAAAAAACCACATGCCTGAAGGACAAATGTTGTAACAATGAAAAGTGCTGGTGTGGACAGCACTTTGCCGGTGGGAACCGCACTCCTGGGGATGAAGTGACCACCCCTCGTTGGAGGTGGTTTTATTTTGTTGCTGGGAGAGCTCTCATCTGGTGATAAAGAATGTCTACACAGTGACCTTACAATGGCGCAGCTGCAGCAGCACAGCCACATCATTGTAAGGTGCGCAGTGTAGACATAGCTTAAGTGAAAGAAGTAGACAACTGTAGATTGCGCTCTCCTTGAGATTTTTCTTATTTTTCTGACTGGAAGTTGTTTTAAAGAGGAGCCATCACATCGCTAAAACTGGAATCAGTTTTCACATGAATCCAAGCAATTCAACAATTTTGATTCCTTATGTCCTATCCTTCCCCAAAAGTTCAAGATCAGAATTTGGATCTAACTTCCCTAAAGTTCAGGGGTGCTGGTTTGGAGCCCCTTTAACAAATAAACCATGTAATAAAAATATAGACGTGCCATTTTCAGAAAGACACTATAACTATCCCCTTCAACATCTTTTTCAGTTCAAATATCTATTTCATAAATGGAGTGCTTTTCTAAAAAGAAAACTGATAATTCTACATTTCAAATGATCCAGACCAGCAAGTCTGGATCACCTTGTTAATGTATAACATTTGCTGGAGCCTGTTGGCATCCCCATTTACTGACAGTAACAGACCTCCTGCTCTGCATGCAGCATAATGTTAGACGATGAAAGCACTGTCTATCTGATGGGAAAACATAGCCACTATTTGATATTCATGAACTTCCACACCAAAAAAGTGGAAGTAGATTTATCCTTAAACTTTCCTAATACTTAGAGCAAATATTCATTACCAGAATTGAGAGATAGATATTAATCAGTGCTCTTCTGAACAATCTACAAAATCCAGACTTATTTTGTTCACAAGAAGTTGCTGGCTTATGGTAAGTCAGCATTGTGGAAAAGGGATGACAAGCATAAACATACACATACATCTAGAAGCAAAAAAATAAATAATATAATGATTACATGTGGCAGTAAACTTTTGACTAACTTTTCCCTGAAATTGAAATTTCTTTGATTTTGGTAGCACCCACAATGTGCTAGGCATTCTCCAAACAGCAAATATGGCAAAGTACTTGACCTGAGGAGTTCACCATCTAAAGACAGAGAGCTTAAGGGGAAAGTGTGCAATATAGAAGTAGAGCAGTCAAGGCAGGGCTTGTTAGTATTGGCAATGTAAAGTTAATATTTTTTTTTAAATGGTGTACTTTGTCAATATGTCAGCTAGATTCCACACAACAGAAGTGACTCTTTGTGACCCAGGCTGTGGGCAGTCAGGATTAATGGTTCAAATGATAGTTCAACCTACAAGTCAGATCAGCGTTTCTCAAACTATTGTACTGGTGAACCCTTTCACACAGCAAGCCTCTGAGTGCGACTCCCTCTTATAAATTAAAAACACTTGTTTATATATTTAACACCATTATAAATGCTAGAGGCAAAGCGGGGTTTGGGGTGGAGGCTGACAGCTTGCGACCCCCTGAGGGGTCCCGATCCCCAGTTTGAGAACCCCTGAGTTAGAACCTGGTCTAGAGGGACAGAGTCCAGGAATGAACCGGGGGTCAATACCAGAAGGACAGAAGCTGAATACCAGAACCAGAGGGTAACCCAAAGTCATAAGCAAAAAGCAGAGCTGAGGATCAAAGTCAGAAGCCATGGTTGGGAACAGAGGCTGGAGCACGAGCAAGAGCTGGTATGAAAACAAAGCTGAAACAGGATGGGAACAAGGCAGTAGGACAGGCTGGAAGCAGGATAGAGCAGGGCAGAGCAGGGATTGGAACAAGGGCTGGAAGGAGCAGGCAAGCGCAGCTCTGGACATGGTACACATTGAGCAGCCATTGATTGTCTGTGGGTGCCAGTCTTATAAGCAGGGCTGCTAAATCAGCAGCCAATCAGGTGCTGTGGCTACCTACGTGAATTCCAAGGCAGTGCTGTTAGCTCTCTGGATGTCTAGCAGCAAAAGTAGTCAGGGAGCAGGCCAGCAGCTGAGCTGGTCTGGCCGCTGACATTCTTCAGGAGGGACTCAAGCGTACAGAGGAAGGCACCTTGTGAATGAACTCAGGAAGGGCATTCCATGCATAAGAGCACTGTGGAAGAAGGCAAGGAGATATTTATGCAACAAGCTGAGAAATGGGCACGTGGGACAGACCTCACTGGTGGAACAAAGGTGACAGGGAGTCACACAAAATAAGACAAGTAAGTAGGATGGAACAGAGTTAGGCAGGGCTCTGAAGACTGCGGGGAAAAAAGCTTGAATTCGATGCAGTTGCATCAAATGACAATTATAAGATAGAGTCACAATAGTGAAATAATGGCAAGCTGCAAGGAACCTCTTTAAAACATCACAATAGAGGCTCAATTAAATGTACACCTGAAATTAAAAAACATAGTGAGAGGGTGAAAAAAGTACCACAATGGCTAAACAACAAAATGGTTAAAAGCAAAAAGATATCTTTTGGAAATTTGGAAATTAAATCCTACTGAGGAAAACAGAAAGGAGCATAACCTCTAGCAAGTCAAGTGTAAAAATGTAATTAGGCAGGCCCCAAAAAGAATTTGAAGAGCAATTAGCTAAAGACTGAAAAACTAACAGTAATTTTTTAAAAATACATCAGAAGCAGGAAGCCTGCCAAACAATCATGGGGCCATTGGACAATCAAGGTGCTAAAGGAGCACTCAAGGATGATAAGACCATTGCGCAGAACCTAAATGAATTCTTTTCATCAGTCTTCACTGCAGAGGATGTAAGGGAGATTCCCACACCTGAGCCGTTCTTTTTAGAGGACATATCTGAGGAACTGTCCCAAATTCAGGTGTCAGTAAGGAAGTTCTGGAACAAACTCATACATTAAACAGTAATAAGTCACCAGGACCAGATGGTATTCACCCAAGAGTTCTGAAGGAACTAAAAACTATGAAATTGCAGAACTACTGAATGTGGTAGGTAACCTATCACTTAAATCAACTTCTGTTCCAGATGGCTGGACGATAGCTAATATGACCCCACTTTTTACAAAAGGCTACGGAGGCGAACCTGGCAATTACAGGCTAGTAAGCCTAACTTCAGTACCAGGCAAATTGGTTGAAACTATAGTAACGAACAGAATTATCAGGCACACAGATGAACACGATTTGTTGGGAAACAGTCAACATGGCTTTTGTAAAGGGAAATCACGCCTCACCAACCTATTAGAATTCTTTGAGGGGGGTCAACAAACATGTGGACAATGGCAATCCAGTGCACACAATGTACTTGGACCTTCAGAAAGCCTTTCACAAGGTCCCTCACCAAAGGCTCTTAAGCAAAGTAAGCAGTCATAGGATAAGAGGGAAGGTCCTCTCATGGATCAGTAACTGGTTAAAAGATAGGAAACAAAGAGCAGGAATAAATGGTCAGTTTTCAGAATGGAGAGAGGTAAATAGTGGTGTTCCCTAGGGATCTGTACTGGGACCAGTGCTTTTCAACATATTCATAAGCAATCTGGAAAAAGGGGTAAACAGTGAGGAGGCAAAATTTGCAGATGATACAAAATTACTCAAGACTGTAAGTCCAAAGCAGACTGCGAAGAGTTACAAAGGGATCTCAAAAAACAGGTGACTGGGTAAGAAAATTGCATTTATCAACATTGAATTTCATCTGCCAAGTAATGCACATTGGAAAACATAATCCTAACTATACATACAAAATGATGGGCTCTAAATTCACTATTACCACTCAAGAAAGAGATCTTGGGAGTCATTGTGGATAGTCCCATGAAAACATCCACTCAATGTGCCACGGCAGTCAAAAAAGCGAACATAATGTTAGGAACCACTGGAAAAGGGATAGATAATAAGACAGAAAATATCACAATGCCACTATATAAATTCATGGTATGCCCATACCTTCAATACTGTGTGCAATTCTCGTTGCCCCATCTCAAAAAAGATATATTAGAAATGGAAAAGGCTAAAAGAAGGGCAACAAAAATGGTTAGGGGTAAGGAAGAGCTTCCATATGAGGAGAGCTTAAAAAGGGACTTTTCATCTTGGAAAAGGGACAACTAAGGGGGGACGGGGCACAATATGATAAAGGTTTATAAAATCCTGAATGGGGTGGAGAAAGTGAATAAGGAAGTGCTATTTATTCCTTCACATAACTCAAGAACCAGGGGTCACCCAGAGAAATTAATAGGCAGGAGGTTTAAAACAAACAAAAGGAAGTACTTCTTCACACAACACACTGTTACTAAGGGATATTGTGAAGGCCAAAACTATAAAGGGGCTAAAAAAGAATATTAGATAAATTCATGGATCATATGTTCATCAGTAGCTATTAGCCAACATGGTCAGGAATGCAAGCCCATGCTCTGAGTGTCCCTAGCCTCCGACTGCCAGAAGCCAGGAATGGATGACAGGGGATGCAACACTCTTTGCTTGTTCTGTTCATTCCCTCTGAAACACCTAGCATTAGCCATTGTCAGGATACTGGGCTACATGAACCATTGGTCTGACGCAGTATGGCCATTCTTATGCACACGAGGAGCCAGAGGCGGAATTCAGATATGGGGAAGATTTCATCAAAACAAGAGGAAAGCAAGATGATTTTATTGCCAACATTTTGTATGGACTGGAAGAAAGCAATGTGTTAGGGAGGTTGGAGAGGAGGATGTTGCAGTAGTGAGACTGTAAATGCTGACAGCCTGAGAGTTTTAGACACTTGTAAGGATAGAAAGGATGGATCCTAAAAATGGCAGGATTTAGATATGCCCCACATGTCAAAGGTGAAGGGCCAGATTATAGGCTTAGGTGACAAGGTGGATAACCATATTGTTGACTGTGATAGAAAAAGAGGGTGGTCAACAGAAGAGAAAAATTCAGTTTTTCTCCTTGTAAATTTATGCTGATGATTAGACATTCAAAGGTAGATGTCAGATAGACAAGTTTAGATGTAGGACGGATGGATGTCAACAAGTCAGGAGTGGAAAGACAGATTTGAATAATCTGCACAGATATGGTAGGTGAGGTCAAGGAGGATCAAGACAAATAGAAGCCCTGAAATTTGGCCAGCTAGTGTTTTGAGAGACCTAAAAAAATCATCAAACCAAACTTTCGAATCCTCAAACTAGTTTCCCCATTTAAATATGAAACATCCATAAGACAGCAAAAGACAAACAAAGAACAAATCTCCCTCTTTCTTGTGGAATCTATGAGGAGCTAATTTTTTCCCCTAAAGAAAGGAAGTGCGCAAGCTGTTTGTAATCATCCATGAAGAGAGGTTACTTACTGTAAACTTGCTCTTCAAGAGTGTCCTCTACATGGTCTCACTTGTGGGATTGGTGTCCCCTGGCATTGACCTGCAAAATCGCCAAGAGAGCAATTTCCATTTGAATTAATTTGCTCACCCCTCTCCCTTTCCTCATGGAGTAATATGAAGGTATAAAAAGGGAAATGGCCCCAACCACTGACAAGTTCCTTCCCTAATTTCAGGCTTGTTGATCCAAGACTTTAAACAAGTGGGAAAGGTGGGTGGAGAGCATGAATATGCAGAGGTGACACTATTGAAGAACAACAGTTACCAGTAAGTAATCTCTCTTCTGTGAGTGGCCTCTGCACAGTCCCATTTGCAGGAGACTGGCAGGCACCTATGAAAGTGAACGAAGGGGTTTTAAGTGAATAAGGACTGCAAAACTGCCAATACAAGCATCAACTCTGGATGGCAGCTCAAGACAGATTAGATTGCAATTTCCCTCTCCCAGATCAGATCTTAGCAAGGGACATATTTCTGCTTAAAATATCTACAGAGCTTCAAAGAACAGCTTTACAAAATCTATGAAAATGGTAAATCAAAGGCATAGAATGGATGCTACCTTCAGATTATTTGAACATGTTTTGATATCTCCAGGTATGTAAACACCTAGTGAGACATCATAAGAGTGTCCAAGAGACTTGGGGAAATACAGACAGGTTAGTGGCCTGTATGAGATATAAACAGAGATGACTTTAGACTAGAAATGGGGATGAGGAAATCACATTTGGCATATGGAGTACAATTTATAAAGGACTGGCCATTCGGTTTTTATCTCACTAAATTTGTGGGATGTAACTACGGCTCTGAGGAATGACTTTTTCACAGGTTTATGGTACAGATGATACTCTGAGCATTAGCAGGCCAGAAGTCCCACAAGCTTTGTGATACAAGACCGATGCCAAAGCAAAAGAGATGCATGCACAGGAGGAAAACCTACACAGTAGTTAAATGAATGCGTCCTTCTCATGGCACCCACAGCACAGCCAAGTGTATTGATATGAAGCAAATCTTTATTTTCTTTGGTGCAGCCATCAAGACAAAGTCATTACCTCTATCAACCCTAGTGGTACATGGAGCAACCATTCCATAAACTTGGTTATTATAAGGTTTACAGGGACTGTTGTCCTGAACATGTAAGGATGGCAGCTGATATCACAACCCATGCAGCCTGAGATAACTCAAAAATTGTTCTTAATGTTCAAAGCATAATACATGACAACATTAAAAGCAAGAAAGGTTTGTTTGGTCAAGAGTTTCTGCTTCTCGACAGAATCCACTAGACATCTGAAAAACGTCATCAAGCATCTCAGCAATCAAGAAATCAGTGCATCAATCCAAGAAGATTCAGGCTCAGATGGCGATTTCTACATCAACCTTAAGGAAGAGATCCACTAAACTTGAAAGTGATGCTAACATCAGACCTAAGATGTCTCAAGTCAAAACTGCCAAGACCTGGTTAGAAGTATTCATACCTGGCCTCCATCCTGACTGACCAGCTTACAGATCTTAACCAACAGAATCGGGGAGCACGCAGAGGAATTCCTGTTTTCTGTCCCAAAAAGGGGAGTCTGCCTGTAGCGGGTTGGTCACACCGCTCCTGCCTGAAGGGGATAAAGCAGCCCTAGAAAGGGCTGCAGAGAGGGAAAGCTAGGCTGATTAGGAAAACAGCCATAGCTGTAGTCAGCTTAATCAGGGCCCAGCTGGCCCTTATAAGAGGGCAGTGGACCAGAAGCTGACACACTCTGGCTCTGGCTCTAGAGACGGAAGGACCAGGCTGCCTGGGAAGCTGAGGAAGGTACCTAGGGTGAAGCAGTGCTGAGGAAGGGCAGAGGGAGCTGGGAGCTCCAGCCTAGCAAAGTCCCAAACTGCAGGCCTTGTCAAAGGCCTACAAAAGGGTACTGGGGCTGCAAAGGGGCAGCCTCTAGACAGACAGAGGCAGCTGATGATGCAACCTCCTTGCCGATGATGAATGGTTTACAAACTGCAGTCTGCCCTAGAGGTTGGGGGCTAGATGATGACTGGCAGTCGCCACTGAGGTAAGGTGGGGATAGAGGGTTGGGGGTTCCCCTGAGTGGGGAGACCCAGACTGTGGGTTGCTGTGGTGGGCAGAACCCCTGGGTAAAGGGCACCGGGGTCTGGGAGGGACACGGAGGCCAGTGGCAGGCGAGACATCAGCCAGCAGAGGGCACTCCTGGCTGGAAGAGCTAATTCCCAGGATGACCGACAGGAGGCACTGCACCAGTGAGTTGTCGCCCTGCGACATTGCCCATCACAGTAAGTCTCGTCTGACCCTGAAGCAGAACCGGAGATGATGGATGTTCTCAATGGTAATAAATGGATTAATCAGGACCTACTCCCCTTGCATATACATAATGCCAGACAGCGATCTAAGATATTTGTGCTGTTGTAGAAAGACCTTCCAAAGAATCTGCCTGGACACACTTTAGCTCAAGTATAAATAAGGTCAAGAATGGATGGTACCTCCCCTTGCATATACATAATGCCACACAGCGATCTAAGATATTTGTGCTGTTGTAGAAAGACCTTCCAAAGAATCTGCCTGGACACACTTTGGCTCAAGTGTAAATAATGTCAAGAACGGATGGTACCTTAGTAATCAGTCTTATGGAGGCTACAGATGCAGTTTGAATAAAGGTATAACCCAATTACACTGTAAGGAACCGGTTTGTGGATCAAAGTCTAGATGCAGACATGAATGTCCTGATGTCTGAAACAGACAATGTCAGGACATGACATAGAGCTGCAAATTATCCTCAGAAAAGAAGCAATTTAATGCCAATGTCACCTTAAAGGTAGGAGCGATTTTTCATGTGCTTTGCGGCCAAGGAACAGCACTTAACACCAAAAATTTGAAGCAGATTGCCTACTAGGCTTAAACAGAGGAGGAAAATCCGAAGTCTTTCTGGCACTACAGCAGGATAAGTTCCAGGACTAAAGCATCAGAAACGTGGCACCAAAAGGCTCAGTCCACTAATAGACTTTCAGGGCCAAGACACGGTGCTCGCAGGATTGGCTGTCCTTTTTTAAAACTTTAAAGTGTTGCTTTAGGAAATCTCAATGTACAGTTGATTGCACATAAATAGGAGAATAAGAAGATCCAGTGATCCAGCATCAGCAGATGCTCGTGCAGTGGACTCAAGGAAACCTCATTACGGCCCGTCTTCATAAACAAAGCACGGACACTGATGTTTGGAATCTTGATGTTTCCAGGCAGTAATGGCTTCAGGTAGTTTCAAAGTCAAAGTCTTAGTTATTTTTTGAATCAATAAGGAGTGTGGCACTGAATGAAACCCACTAGCTACCAAATTGTCCTCAAACTAGGCCTAAGAATGGGCTTCCAAGGTTTCAGTGATGAAGGTGTCTGCATTCAAGGATACCTTGGTTAGGTGACGTGTTTCAGAGATGACAAAAGGCACTTCAGTTTCTTCTCAGAACCCTGGCCTGGAAAAGTGAACAGTTCTACTGATTTCATGGAGGAACTCCCACAGAAGGAATGTCTACCTATTGCCTCAGTTGACTATCTCTGCAGATCCTGGGAATTAACCACAGGTAGGTATCACTTGACTACTGAAATTACACAAACTAAGTGTCTGACACTGGAAAGATTCCAGAAAAGGAGACACAGATGTAAGGATGCTGATTCAGTATACTCCCAAGGATCATGGGGCTATACCATCTCTAAAAATGAAGAGTCAATGGTGTCCAGTTCTCAGCACCACCCTCAATCTATTTAGACAGATCTGGGGATCTTTAATCACTTATGCTTGACACAGAGCCTCATTGCATGTGATTCTTCTGAACCTGTGGTGCAGGATCTCAGCACTGGGCTGGGGAAGTGAGGAAACAGATCGACAGAGTGAGACAGGTACCCAGAAATCACCTACTACAGGACAGGCCCCACAAGGAAAATAACAGAACACTACTGGCCATCACGTATGGCCCCCAGCTAAAACCTCTCCAGCACATTATCAACGATCTACAACCTATCCTGGAAAATGATCCCTCACTCTCCCAGACCTTCGGAGACAGGCCAGTCCTCGCTTACAGTCAGCCCCCCAACCTGAAGCAAATACTCACCAGCAACTACACACCACACCACAGAAACGCTAACCCAGGACCTAATCCCTGTAGCAAACCTTGTTGCCCACTCTGTCCCCATATTTACTCTAGTGACACCATCAGAGGACCCAACCACATCAGCCACACCATCAGAGGTTCATTCACCTGCACGTGTACTAATGTTATATATGCCATCATGTGCTAGCAATGCCCTTCTGCCATGTACACAGACAGTCCCTACGTAAAAGAATAAATGGACACAAATCGGACATCAGGAATGGTAACATACAAAAGCCAGTGGGAGAACACTTCAATCTTCTTGGACATTCCATAACAGATTTGAAAGTAGCTATACTTGAACAAAAAAATTTCAGAAACAGACTTCAAAGAGAAACAGCAGAACTAAAATTCATTTGCAAATTTAACACCATTAATTTGGGCTTGAATAGAGACTGGCTCATTACAGAAGCATCTTCGCCTCTCCTGGAATTGTTTGGGAGTGGACTACATCCACCCTGATCGAATTGGCCCTGTCAACACTGGTTCTCCACTTGTGAGGTAACTCCCTTCTCTTCATGTGTCAGTATATTTATGTCTGCATCTGTAATTTTCACTCCATGCATCTGAAGAAGTGGGTTTTTTTACGCACGAAAGCTTATGCTCAAATAAGAAAAGATAAAGTAACTAAAAAGCTAGAAGACTGATTTGAACTAACACTAAGGCTGCTGGGGGAGGAGAGTTAATATGGAAATGAGACACTAATAATACATATGTATAAGAAAAGACAACAAAAAGTTATAAATGAGTTTGTGTAACAAAGGAAGATTGAAGCTGTCCAGTGCTGGAGGTGACTGTAATGAGACCATCCTGATCAACTTCCCTCTTGTGAGTAACTGATCACTACTCGCTGAGTGTTTGGTCTTAAAAAATATTTGTTAGACCCATCTGTTGAGTGACTCTTAATCCAACACTGCTTACACTGTTCACCGAATCATTTCATGCAAGTGTTTCATCAGAGTCAATTGTGCCAGATCCTCAACACCAGACTGTCAATCCAGATGGATCCAGAGATCAAACACCACTTACACTTGTGCTAGATCACTTCAAACAAGTGGTACACCAGCCAATAGTGCCAAATCCTTAGAACTGGACTTGCATGATTCAGACTGTTGTGGGGATGTTAATGCCATGTACAAAGGGGGTACCCGATGACTTCATCAAGTACTTCACCACATTCTATGGTGCCAGATCCTAGGCAATTGACTTGGCTGACCTAGAGGGATCTGGGGCCCTAGTGCCTCTTACAGTGGGCACCAAACTACTTCTGATTCTCTGAAACTGATGGTGCCAGAACCGTGGCAGCATGTCAACAGTTTCAGGACCTCAGCAATGAACTGGGTCTACCTACAGGGATTCCGGACCTCAGCAACATGCTGATTGTGCCAGAACCTCTGCGCTGGATTAGCTCTACCCAGTCACACCCTGGGGCTTTGGTGTCATATCAACAATGCTGGAATTTCAGTGCTGGATTAGGTTGACCTGGACAGATCCAGGGACCTAGTTGCTGTATCTACTGTGCTGGAATCTCAGTACCGGGCTTTGTCAGTCAGGTTAAGACCATGGACCTGAATGCTTCATGATCTGGAAGTAGAGTCACTTGCTTAGCGAATCTCTAAAGTCAATGATGGACTTACACATTGTCAGACTTAGTTTCTGGGACTTGAAGAGCTTCCCATCAGCAGGGTGTGGCAGCCCTCCTGCTCCATGTGGGTCCAGATGACACATGACAAATGGGTATCATTTCTATTTTGTTCTTAAATTAAGAAACCTGTGTTAATTAACTGAGAATCTAACTAAAATAAAAATAGCCCTGAGAAGGCAGAAGAAAAGAAAAAACTGACAAGGAATGAACTGAGGACACCGTGTGTGAAATGAGCTCACTGAACCTTTGGCAGTTAAGAAGGAACCCAGGAGCAGTTGGGTGCATTCCTCCAATAACCTGAGAATTGCCCACCGAGGAGGCAGAGGGAGGGATAACTGACCTCAATGAACACCGCTCTTCAGAAGATTCTGTAACTCAACAATGGGAACTGCCAATCCCACAAATGGAAATAAGCAGAGGACACTTGAGGAAAAAACAACATTCATTCAGATTAAACTATTGACACAGAATCAGTACTTAAGTTAACCACCTTGATTAATACTTCCTCAAACCATCTGAAGAATACACCTTCAAGTCCATTCACTGAGAGGAAGCAAACATCAGTTTTAATCCTAACTCAAAAAGTATTTAAACTTTCAATGAAGTCACAAAGACTGACTGCAAAAACTACAGATTGACAATTTGGCATCTCAAAGGAGAGAATTTTGAATCTTCTTTAATAGTTTGAATTGGATACACAGATGCTTCAAAAAGGAATAAATCATGAAGATTCTGATCCCAAACTTCACAGTAATTAGGAATGTCTAAAATCGGTCACATTGGCTCCTGACAAACACTGGTCCATAAAGAACGTAGTTCTTAGGGTTTGTCTACACTTACCGGGAATCGATGAGCAACGATCGATGCATTAGTGGTCAATTTAGCAGGTCTAGTGAAGACCCGCTAAATCGACTGCAGATCGCCCTCCCATCGACTCCTGTACTCCATCAGATCGAGACAAGTAAGGGGAGTCAACGGGAGAGTGTCTCCCGTCGACATTGCGTAGTGTGGACCCCACGGTAAGTAGATCTAAGCTATGTCGGTTTGAATTACGTTATTCACGTAACTCAAATTACGTAGCTTAGATCGACTTTTCCTTTTAGTGTAGACATGGCCTTAGACTGCTCAAATTCATAAAAAAAAATTCTGCAATGATTTCTTCAATGATTTCTAGTGTTCTAGAGCCCTTAAAATATCAAGAACAGGACTGAAAGATTCTCATTTTTAACAAATCCAACAATCTGAATCAGAGGAACCTAGAATTAGTGCATCTTAAATTGGATAACTAAAGCAACTCCTTTCCATTAAATTATGAGGATAGACAATCACAAGAAAAATATTAATATACAAACACTTTAGATGCATGTAACTTCACGGAAATTCAGCAGAAGTAGCAAGACTGTTAAGTTTCAGCTTACTGCTCATTTTGCAATGGATGGAATCCCTTTCTAAATTTGGAATCTGGTCCCGCATTGATGCAACTGAGTAACTTCATTCACTAAACTCAACTGGATTTATGTGACCACAGTTACACACGTTTGTTTGTTTGTTTGCTTGCAAATTGGGCACTTTCAGTTGTGCAGCATAAAAGGATAAGAACGGAAAGCCAAAGGGTAATTTCCCCTTCCTGCAACAAGTTTTTGCAAGACAAATCTCACTCATGTGATAAGCAGTTGCTCATACCCACAAGGAGAGTGTGGAGAAGAATCTTGAAGGTAAGTAGAAACCATTTGAAAAACACTATAAACACAAGCCATAAAATAGCCTCTAATATTAATTTATCACTCAATTTTGCAAACACTTACACACAAGTAACTATGCTCAAGTGATAAGTCTTGTTGGATTCTTAATCCCCCTTTCCTTGGTCCTGTTTAGTGAACTGGCTGGGGTAGGAGTCCAAGCCTCTACACCAATTTTTAAGGAAATGTTTTGTGGGGGAACGGTTGATGTATGTAGAAGAGTGACAAGAAAGGAGTTTGAATTTTTCTGTGTGTGTTAGAGAGCTTTCTGCTTTAACCCTCTCCAAGAAAAATGGGAAGGTGGAAGTCATCTAGAAATCCACAGAAAGTTGGTTTGTGTAGGTTGATGCCAGCGAGCAGTTACTGAAGGGAAAATTACCATTATTACTAAACATGCGCCTAAATAAGATTTTTTTCCCTCTGTATTCTTAATTAAAGAGCTACAGGAATTAAGCCTAAAGGCACCAAGTCGGGCAGCCATACAAACATTTGAGAATAGCAGCTGCAATATTTCTTCCCCTCCCTTCTCCCTCTCTGCTCCAAAATATAAAGCCCACAAGAGTATGACTTTACTTGAGTATCAGTATCTGCAGTAGCACCTGGCCACACCCTCAGTTTGGGGATAGGGCCGGGGATACCAAGGCTTCAAAACATCAATACCACTGCCAAAAATAAAGAACAGAAGTAACAGCATCCCCCAGCTACCCAGCTTTGACCATATAGCAGCTGACTCAATAGGATGCCATGGCCATGTGCCCTGGGGCTTGGGTTGGGGTTGACTCCAGGGATGTAGTAATGTTCCAACACCAAGTACCTCCTCATGTGACTTCTCCAACAGAGACACATTGATGCCTTCGGAGGCAAACTCCCGCAGCGGCAGCAGCTGGGTAAGCGCTGTTGGCAAAGAATACATAACATTCTGATGCTATTTAGGATGTTTATTTCATTTCCTTGTCTAATGCCTTTTCCCCTGCAATTAACAGCTGCCTATGTTTTTTTTAAAAAAAACAGGGTGCTTACTGCTTTATGTTCACCTGTTGCATGATTCAGAATTCCACCTGATGGCATAGAACTGCAGGAGGGGGGTACCCTGTGTAAACATTATTTTGATTACGGAAAACAATCTATTCACACACTTATCTTGGTCAGGCTCAGGAAAAGAAAGGACAAACAAGACTAATACTTCATATTTACTCTATTTAGATGTTGATATGCATTGGTCACCAATGTAGAAATTTCCCAACATCTTTTTTTGAGCACGATGATCCAAAGTGATAACATTTTCCTGTGTAGTACTGAGGGCCCTCAGCTCTCAGTTAAATCAATGGGAGACGAGGACCTTCTGCACATCTCAGGATCAGACCTTGTATCTTTTATCCTAGCCTCACTAAAATTAAGATCTGTGGTGATTTTACAGGCATCACTGCCAAAAGTTCAAGATTATCGGCTGGACAACCAGTTTCATTAACTTGGGAGCAATAAACATGATGGTCAGTGCAGGATCTAAAATGCATCATTTCCAAAGCCCACTGTCACAGGCTCATCAGATTTTACATGCCGATAATAAATCCAGACTATATAAGAATATTAACAATTAGCATTTGTGAGTAAACTAAAATTCAGCTGTAATTAAAGTACTTTACATTAGAACACGAAGTTGTCTTCTGTCATCAATAACCATATACTTTAAGGATAGATTTTTTTTAAACATATTTTTGTTTAAATTAAAACAAATAAGTTAAATAATAGTTAATTTTTATTATTCTGTGAGCTCACACCTTGTTTATGAGGGTTAACTTTAGGAGCAGCAATGAACTTAACTCTAACATTCATAAAACAAAAATCTTTACATTGGTTTGGATAAAAACATACCACTTCATCTTCAAATCCTCCAGCCAGCACAAGTGAATAAGCTCCATCATTACTGCGTCCATGGATTCCACCAACATGGGGTCTGTGAACGCCTGCTTCACTCACCTTGGGTAATAAAATTAATAGAGGAAATCTTTAAGATAACTTCTTGAAGCAACTGGTCAACTATATTAATTTTTAACAATTCATTTATTGTTTAACGAAGTATAATTCTATGTGAAGAGGCAGTCTGCATAAAAGGTTAATATGAAACTGCCTAAGAAAGAGAGGATTTTATGTACTTTTAGGAGGAACAAAGTCACAAAGGCAGTCTGGGGTGAGCAAACATTTTGCCCTGAGGGCCACATCGGGGTTCCAAAACTGTATGGGGGACTGGGTAGAGACGGCTGTGCCTCCCCAAACCCTAACCCTATCCGCCCCCTCCCACTTCCCGCCCCCTAACTGCCCCCCTCAGAATCCCCAACCCATCCACCCCCCCGCCACTCCTTGTCCCCTGACCACCCCCTCCTGGGACCCCCTTCCCCTAAGTGCCCCCCCCCGGGACCCCACCCCTATCCAATCCCCCACTCCCTGACCCCTATCCACACCCCCACCCCAACAGGCCTCCCTCTAAAGCTTCCTTTCAGAATGTGGCCCTGTGAACATGGGCGGAGGACTCAGAAGGAGCAGGGGCAGCCACACAGCCGGAGAGATGCGGCGGCTTCCCTTTCAAAGCGCCGCTTCTCTCTGGTGGCCTGGTGCTCCTCCTGAGTCATCCACCCGCGTTCGCCGTGCTCTTGCCACCTGTCCCCTGTGGCTGCTGGTGAGCCTCCCTTCCTGCTCTCCCCTGCTCCCACAGTGCAGCCCCCTTCTGCGCTGGCAGCATGGTGAGCTGAGGCTGCGGGGGAGGGGCCGGGGGCTAGCCTCCCCAGCCGGGAGCTCAAGGGCCAGGCAGGACAGTCCCGCGGGCCATAGTTTGCCCACCTCTGGTCTAGGGCCCAATTCACTGAGCAGTGATTAGAGGTGGCTGAGTGAGGGGATTGAATCACCCATTCCAGCTGTATGTGGGACCCAGCTTTAAAAAGCATGCAGGCTCCCAATGACTGGTAAGACATGTGGCTGGTGAGACTAAGGCAATTAGCTAGTTGAGTTTGCCAGCAAAAGGACAGTAGGGAGATAAGGAAAGGAAAACCACAGAACCCTAACCTGCAGCTACTCTATACGGAAGAGCCCACAACTGGACAGAAATAATGTGTCACCAACACCATTGCTAGCTAGCTCTAACTCTGCCTGTAACTATTGGGGCCACTGCCAGACAGGCATCTTGACTCTGGAGGCTTCCACCCTGGCCCTGTCTTGACTTGCTCGGAACATGGCCTGGCGGGAGAACCCACTAGTGTGTTGGGTGTCTTCTGGGAGTCCCTCAGGTAGGTGAGCAGCAGGTAGAAGTGACTCATCTGGGTAGCATCTAGGAGCATGAGCACTTCATTGACAGGGCATACATGGGAACACCTGGGACAGAGAATACTAACCAACTTCAGATGACTACAGCATCACTAGAGGAGGAAGGAGAATTGGCACCTCTACAGGGAGGAGATTGGTTGCTGGTCACCTCGGGCAGCAGACAGTGCTTCACCCCCATGCAGGTCCCCCATCCATCATGGTCAAGAACCAGTATGCAGTACTGGCCATAGGAGGTAAGGAGCAAACCCCAATAGCTAAGGAGGAGGAGCCATCTTCTCCCAAGACTGGGAAGCTCACCTTCACCACACCCCAGAGAAGAAAGCACAGGGTGCTGGTGGTCGGGAATTCCCTTCTGAGGGAGACAGACATCCATCTGCCAATCTGATATAGCATCCCAGAGGTGTGCTGTCTGCCTGGAGCCAATATCAGAGATGTCACAAAAAGGTTGCCAAGACTAATTCATCCCCCTGACCCTATCCCATGCTGCTCATCCACATGGGCACTAAGAATGCTACCAGGTATAATCCTGAGCAGATCAGCAGTGAATACAGGACTCTGGGATTGAGGATGAAGGAGTCGGAGACACAGGTTGTGTTCTCATCCATCCACCCAGTTGAGATTAAGGGTCAAAGTAGAGAGACATATCATGGAGATGAATGAATGGCTGCATAGATGGCATCAGTGGGAAGGCTTTGGCTACCTCAACCACAGGTAGCTGTTCTAGGAAGGACTGCTAGGAAGAGATGGGGTCCAACTGACCAATAAGGGGGAAAGGATCTTCATATACCAACCTGCCAACCTACTGAGGAGGGCTTTAAACTTAGTTCAAAGGTTGGAAGTGACAAAAGCCCACGAGTAAGCGTAGGAAAAACAACCCTAATGGACAGTTAGATATTGGGGCAGGGGGAACATGGAAAATTACAATAGGGTCACAGGAGCAAGAGTGAGATCAGTGAGGGAATCTGCTCAATATCTTAGGATGTCTATACACAAATGCAAAGAGTATGGGGAATAAACAAGAACAAGAACTGGAAGTATTTATAAATAAGCTAAATTATGACATAATTGGCATCACAGGGACTTGGGATAAATCTCGAATGAAATATTGGTATAGAGGGGTATAACTTGTTCAGGAAGAACAGGCTGAGAAAAAAAGAGAAGTGGTGTTGCATTAAACATCAAAAACATATACATTTATTCTGAGGTCCAGAAGGAGGTGAGAAACAGACCGGTTGAAAATCTCTGGGTAAAGATAAAATAGGCAAAAATAGGAGTGAGGTCAAGATAACGGGTTACTATAGACTACCAAATCAGGAAAAGGAGATGGAGGCATTTCTAGAACAAACAACAGAAATATCCAAAACACAAGCCTTGGCAGTAATTCTAGACATCTGCTGGAAAAGTAACACAGCAAAACACACACTTTCCAATAAGTTCTTGGAATGTATTGAGGAAAAACTTTTGTTTCAGAAAGTGTAGGAGGTAACCAGGAGGACAGCCATTGTAGACTTGATTCTGACCAACACAGAAGAATTTCTTGTGAATTTTAAGGTGGAAGGCACTTTGGGTGACAGGGATCATGACAGATTTCATGATTCTAAGGAAAGAAAGGAACTAGAGCAGCAGAATAAGGACAATGGACTTCAAAAAAAAACACTTTTAACAAAATCAGAGAGGTCCTATAAAGAAAATCTAAGGGAAAAATGAGTTCAAGAGAGCTGGCAATTCACAAACAGACAATATAAAGGCATAACAGCAAGCTATTCCAATGCAAAGGCAAGATAATAAGAGGTCAATGTGGCTCCAAGAGGAACTCTTTAATCAAAAAGGAATCCTATAAAAAACAGAAACATGAACAAAGTGCTAAAGGTCACTGAAAAAGAACAACACAAGCACATAGGGACAAAAGCAGACAGGTTAAGACACAAAATGAACTACACCCAATAAGAGGAGCTTCTATAAATTCATCTTTCTCAATTGAAGACAACTGGCAGTTTTTCAAAGAGACATTATTAAAGGCACAAGAGCAAACTATCCCACTGCGTAGGAAAGAAAGGAAGTATGTCAAGAGACCACCCTGGCTCAACCAGGAGACCTTCAATGATTTAAAACTCAAAAAAAGAGTCCTACAAAAAGTGGAAACTCAGCCAAAATTACAAATTACACAGTTATGTAGGGACAAAATTAGAAAAGCCAACGCACAAAACGAGATCAAACTAGCTAGAGACAATAAAAGGAAACAAAAAAGCATTATACAAATACATTAGAAGCAAGAGGAAGACCAAGGACAGAGTAGGCCCGTTACTCAACGAGGGGGGAAAGACAATAACAGAAAATGTGGAAATGGTAGAGGGGCTTAATGAATTCTTTGTTTCGGTTTTCACCAAGAAGGTTGGTGGCGATTGGACATCTAACATAGTGAATGCCAGTGAAAATGAGGTAGGATCAGAGTCTAAAATAAGGAAAGAACAAATCAAAAATTACTTAGACAAGTTAGATGTCTTCAGATCACCATGGCCTGATGAAATGCATCCTAGAATACGCAAGGAGCTGACTGAGGAGATATCTGAGCCATTAGAAATTATCTTTGAAAAGTCATGGAAGACGGGAGACATTCCAGAAGACTGGAAAAGGGCAAATATAGTGTTCATCTATAAAAAGGGAAATAAAGACAACCCAGGGAACTACAGATCAGTCAGCTTAACTTCTGTACCCGGAAAGATAATGGAGGAAATAATTAAGCAATCAATTTCCAAACACCTAGAAGATAATAAGGTGATAAATAACAGTCAGCATGGATTTGTCAAGAACAAATAGTGTCAAACCAACCTGATAGCCTCCTTTGACAGGGTAACAAGCCTTGTGGATGGGGGGGAAGTAGTAAATGTGGTATATCTTGACTTTAGTAAGGATATTGATACTGTCTCACATGACCTTCTCATAAAAAAAACTACGGAAATACAACCTAGATGGAGCTACTATAAGGTGGATGCATAACTGGTTGGAAAATCATTCCCAGAGAGTAGTTATCAGCGGTTCACAATCATGCTGGAAGGGCATAACGAGTGGGGTCCCGCAGGGATCAGTTCTGGGTCCAGTTCTGTTCAATATCTTCATCAATGATTTAGATAATGGCATAGAGAGTACACCTATAAAGTCCGCGGACAATACCAAGCTGGGAGGGGTTGTAAGTGCCGTGGAGGATAAGATTAATATTCTAAAGGATCTGGAAAAACTGGAGAAATGGTCTGAAGTAAATAGGATTAAATTCAATAAGGACAAATGCAAAGTACTCCACTTAGGAAGGAACAATCAGTTGCACACATACAAAATGGGAAACGACTGCCTAGGAAGGAGTACTGGGGAAAGGGATCTGGGGGTCATAGTGGATCACAAGCTAAATATGAGTCAACAGTGTAACGCTGTTGCAAAAAAAAAAAAAAAAAGCAAACATCGTTCTGGGATGTATTAGCAGGAGTATTGTAAGCAAGACATGAGAAGTATTTCTTCCGCTCAACTCCACACTGATTAGGCCTCAACTGGAGTATTGTGCCCAGTTCTGGGTGCCACATTTCAGGAAAGATGTGGACAAACTGGAGAAAGTCCAGAGAAGAGCAACAAAAATGATTAGAGGTCTAGAAAACATGACCTATGAGGCAAGATTGAAAACACTGGGTTTGTTTAACCTGGAGAAGAAAAGACTGAGAGGGGACACGATAACAGTTTTCAAGTACATAAAAGGTTGTTACAAGGAGGAGGGAGAGAAACTGCTCTTCTTAACCTCTGAGGATAGGACAAGAAGCAATGGGCTTAAATTACAGCAAGGGAGTTTTAGGTTGAACATTAGGAAAAACTTCCTAACTGTCAGTGGTTAAACACTGGAATAAATTGCCTAGGGAGGTTGTGGAATCTCCATCACTGGGGATTTTTAAGAGCAGGTTGGACAAACACCCGTCAGGGATGATCTAGATAATACTTAGTCCTGATATGAGTGTAGGGAACTGGACTAGATGACCTCTCGAGGTCCCTTCCAGTTCTGTGATTCTATAACTCTATTTGGCACTGTGGAGGTCTCAGCTCACATACTGCATCCAATTCTGGGCACCACATTTTAGGAAAGATGTGGACAAATTGGAGAGAGTCCAGAGGAGAGCAAAAAATAAATATAGGATTTAGAAAACCTGACCTATGAGAAAGGCTAAAAATTGGCATGTTTATGCTTGAGAAAAGATTACTGAAGGAGGACCTGATAACAGCTTTTACATACGTTAAGGGCTGTTATAAAGACGACAACTGATTGCTCTCCATGTTCACTAAAGTTAGGATAAGTAGTAATGGGCTTAATCTGCAGAAACGGAGATTTAGGTTAGATATTAGGAAAAACTTTCTAACTAAAATGGTTGTTAAATTGTACCATAAATGGGCACAAACCTGAAGGCTTGGTGGATTACGCACCCAAGAAAATATTTACCATTTACTTAAGGAAATTTAAGCGTTGCATTTTAGCCATCTTTTAATTGCTGATTGTTTCATACCTGATTTAGATCTATAAAATTACATTTAAAAACTACATTAAAAAACCACAGAGGCTGAAAAGCCAAGTACTGAAAAGGTAGCAAATGTCAGAATTAAGTATGCCAGTTACAACCTTAATTCAATACCATTATACATATGCACTGTAATACAATCTTTAATTGCACGATCATGTACTATTTATTTCAGAGGCTATCTTCCTCTTTCAGTGCACAGGATGGATAGTGCTCACTGAATAGAAATTCAATGTTTGTTTTTATCCTCAAAATTGAATGTGTGGCCCCCATACTTTATTCACCACATATCATCAAAACTCTGAACTGAATACAGAAGAGGAGGTTACTTACCTGTAACTTCAGGTTCTTCAAGATGTGTGGTCCCTATCTGTATTCCACTGTGGGTTCCATATGTGCAAAATGTGTCAGGAGCCAGAGAATTTGAAAGTAGTGTGCGTTGTTTCCATGCATGCTTCCTGGATCACCCTGTGCCTCTGATCCAGGGGATAAAGGGGAGGGCGGACCAACTGCCTCTCCAATTCCTTCTCCACTGTAGATAAAAGAAGATCCAAAGAAGAGAGGAAGGAGGGTAGATACTGAAATACAGACAGGGAGGTCTGTGCAAAGGACAGGTGTTCCAAAGGAGGCATGAGCAGAGGAGCACTGGACTAGGTCAAAGTGTCTTCTAAAGGTGTGAACGGAGCTGCACATGTCCCTCCTTCATATCTGTAAAGCAGCTATCTCCTAAAGCAATGCCATAGTCACTACAATGAGCTCTTACCCCATGGAGGGATAGGGTTTCGACAGTTGATAGCAGAAGCTCATGGGGTGGCAGTTTGGAGAGTATACTGACTCAAGCCATGCTTGGAGGCAACAAAGGTAAAGTCTTGTGAAAGGAGTGATCTGAGTGCTGGAGACCAAATGCCCCAGGAGAGAGAAAGGCAAGTCTTAATTGGTACTCAAGGGCTGTTTGTGATCTGGGCTATAATGCTGTTCATGGTCTGAAACTGCCTTTGGGGAAGTAAGCTCTTGCAGTGACCAAATCCAGGGTGGCGCCAATGAAGTCCAGGGACTTCCTGGGTGTCAGAACAGATTTTTCAGGGAAGAGAGGAGGTATAGCATCATTAAGAGTTAACATATGGGCCTCCTATTGTGAGTTGGCAACAAGGAGCCAGTTGTCAAGGTAGGGGAAGACAATGAGACCGAGGTGTCTGACGTGAGCTGCCAGTACAGCAAATACTTTGGTGAAGACCATGGGGGCGGTCGCTAGGCCAAAGGGAAGTAATCTGTACTGAAATGGTCTGGGCCTACTACAAATTTGAGGAAATGTCTGTGGGTGGGATGAATATATACGTGAAAGTTGGCATTCTTCATATCGAGAACTGTAAATCACATGTCCTTCTCCAGGGATGCTATTAGAGAGGCCAGTGTGACCATATAAAACTTGAGTTTGCAAACGAAGCGGTTGAGGTGGCACAGGTTGAGAATTGGTCTCCATGCACCCTTCTTTTTTGGGTATAAGGAAATAAGTTGAGTAAAAGTCACTCTCTTGGTACTGAGGAGGGACATGTTCTATCACTTCTCAATCAAGAAGAGGAGGTAGAGATGCAAACTTGATCGCACAGCCAAAGTGGATGTCATTCAGCACCCACTGGTCTGTGGTTAATGCACTCTAGGTGTTGAGAAACAGTGCTAGACAACCTCCAAATGGCATGTGAAGGTCAGGCGATGTTGGACTTAGGGACTCACAGCCTCAAGGTCCCATTAAAAAATAGCACATTGTCACTGAGATTGGGATACCAAGCCTGTTGCCTCAGATGTAGGGAAATGGGTCCTTTGAACCCTTTGCCTTTTGCCTGGTGGTTTGAAGGGCCTTGGATACAAAAATTGCTGAGCCATGGGTCTAGGCCTAGATGACTGTCGATGGATCTTCCTCGTGGGGGCACGTTTCACAGTAGCAGCCGTCTTAGTCTGTATCCGTAAAAAGAACAGGAGTACTTGTGGCACCTTAGAGACTAACAAATTTATTTAAGCATAAGCTTTCATGGGCTAAAACCCACTTCATCGGAGGCTTGCAGTGGAAAATACAGTAGGAAGATAGATATATAGATGTGTATATATATATATATACACACACACACACAGACAACATGAAACAATGGATGTTATCATGCACACTATAACGAGAGTGATCAGTTAAGTTGAGCTATTACCAGTAGGAGGGGGGAGGGGGAAACCTTCTGTAGTGATAATCAAGATGGGCCATTTCTAGCAGTTGACAAAAACGTGTGAGGAACGGTAGGGGGGAAAAATAAACATGGGGAAATAGTTTTACTTTGTGTAATGACACATCCACTCCCAGTCTTTATTCAAGCCTAAGTTAATTGTATCCAGTTTGCAAATTAATTCCAATTCAGCAGTCTCTCCTTGGAGTCTGTTTCTGAAGTTTTTTTGTCGTAATATTGCGACTTTTAGGTCTGTAATCGAGTGACCAGGGAGACTGAAGTGTTCTCCAACTGGTTTTTGAATGTTATAATTCTTGACGTCTGATTTGTGTCCATTTATTCTTTTGCGTAGAGACTGTCTGGTCTGGCCAATGTATATGGCAGAGGGGCATTGATGGCACATGATGGCATATATCACATTGGTAGATGTGCAGGTGAACGAGCCTCTGATAGGGTGGCTGATGTGATTAGGCCCTATGATGGTGTCCCCTGAATAGATATGTGGACACAGTTGGCAAGGGGCTTTGTTGCAAGGATAGCTTCCTGGGTTAGTGCTTTTGTTGTATGGCGTGTGGTTGCTGGTGAGTATTTGCTTCAGGTTGGGGGGCTGTCTATAATCAAGGACTGGCCTATCTCCCAAGATCTGTGAGAGTGATGGGTCGTCCTTCAGGATACGTTGTAGATCCATGATGATGCATTGGAGAGGTTTTAGTTGGGGACTGAACGTGACGGCTAGTGGCATTCTGTTACTTTCTTTGTTGGGCCTGTCCTGTAGTAGGTGACTTCTGGGTACTCTTCTGGCTCTGTCAATCTGTTTCTTCACTTCTGCAGGTGGGTACTGTAGTTGTAAGAACGCTTGATAGAGATTTTGTAGGTGTTTATCTCTGTCTGAGGGGTTGGAGCAAATGTGGTTGTATCATAGAGCTTGGCTGTAGACAATGGATTGTGTGGTGGGGTCTGGATGAAAGCTGGAGACATGTAGGTAAGTATAGCAGTCAGTAGGTTTCTGGTATAGGGTGATGTTTATGTGACCATCGCTTATTAGTACTGTAGTGTCCAGGAAGTGGATCTCTTGTATGGACTGGTCCAGGCTGAGGTTGATGGTGGGATGGAAATTGTTGAAATCATGGTGGAATTCCTCAAGGGCTTCTTTTCCATGGGTCCAGATGATGATGTCATCAATGTAGCGCATGTAGATTAGGGGCATTAGGGGACGAGAGCTGAGGAAGCGTTGTTCTAAGTCAGCCATAAAAATGTTGGCATACTGTGGGGCCATGCGGGTACCCATAGCAGTGCCGCTGATTTGAAGGTATACATTCTCCCCAAATGTGAAATAGTTATGGGTGAGGACAAAGTCACAAAGTTCAGCCACCAGGTTTGCCGTGACATTATCGGGGATACTGTTTCTGACGGCTTGTAGTCCATCTGTGTGTGGAATGTTGGTGTAGAGGGCTTCTACATCCATAGTGGCTAGGATGGTGTTTTCAGGAAGATCACCGATGGATTGTAGTTTCCTCAGGAAGTCAGTGGTGTCTCAAAGACAGCTAGGAGTGCTGGTAGCGTAGGGCCTGAGGAGGGAGTCTACATAGCCAGACAATCCTGCTGTCAGGGTGCCAATGCCTGAGATGATGGGGCGTCCAGGATTTCCAGGTTTATGGATCTTGGGTAGCAGATAGAATACCCCTGCTCGGGGTTCTAGGGGTGTGTCTGTGCGGAAACTACACCATCTGTGCAAGAAACTCCCTGAAAAAGCACAAGAGCAAATCTGCACAGACACACCCCTAGAACCCCAAGCAGGGGTAAGGAACCAAAGGCTCCTCTTGATCAGAGTCTCCCCATGAGAAAGCTGATTCCTGTTCCAGAGACGGTATCATTGGTGCTGCTGGAGGGAACATATATCTTGAGAAGGGATCAGGAGATTAACTTCTCTGAGCAGTTGACTCTCCGGGTGGTGAAGACGAAGCAACAGGTTCCGACCTGGATCATGCAGCAGTGAGGAGGAACATGTGAGGTGGTTGGATGTTATTTTCAAATTTTCCCGCTCTGGACACATGCTGCACACATGTAACCCATAGTGGAATACAATAGGGACCATCACTAGAAGAAAAATTATTAATTTCCTTGGGGTTTTTCTATGGTACTCTTGATATCATCTTGGTCTTTACAAATATTTATGAAATTTTTCTTCACAACACCCTGTGTGTTGAGGTGGTTTTATTATCCTCATTTTACCCATGAGGAACTGAGGCACAGATTTTAAGGCCAAAATTGTCAACTGTTAGTTTCACAACTTGAGAAGCCATTAGTCTGAGCTAGCAGAGTACTTAGCACTTTGTATATTTAGAGCTCTGCTCCAATTGACCTCAGTTGCTTTTGTCAGTGCACAGCACTTTTGCAAATCTCACCCCAGGAATGAGTACCTCAGCCTGAGTACCCAGAAAATGAGGAACACACAATGCTCACTTGTGAAAATTTTGGTTTACGTGACTTGCCCAGCTTTCAATAGGAACTCTGTGGCAAAGGCAGGGATAAAATCCAGTTTTCCAGAGTAGCACTAAATGCCTTTAAATATGAGATTGTTCTTTTTCTTCCTGCAGTTCCCTTCCTTATTCTCCACACTTTTTCAACTTCTGCAAAAATGAAGCACAAAACAGGGGTCCTACAGACCACATCAACAGTTGCATGGGCATTTACTAACTTCTGAGTATTTGACTTTTCAACCTTAACGTCTAATAAACTATGTTAAAATAATGTTATTTTATATGTTTTTTAAAAACTTAAAACTTGAAAAAACTTAAATTTCATCCTGTGGAATCATGTGGGGTTATCAGCAGGGTTAGGATTTTTAGCTCCATAGCACAGTCCTTCACCACTGGAGCCAATGAAGTAACTGGTAGCTTTAGAAGAATTTTCTATGTGGACTTGCCACTAGTGGAGGAATAAAGTCATACAATTTGCCATTGGATTTCATAGTTAGTTATTTGAGTCGATGCTAGCCACGGTATTAAGAACGCACTCCGCCAACCTACTGCACTTAGTGGGGACATACACAATCGACTGTACAAAATCGCTTTCTAAAGATCGACTTCTATAAAATTGACCTAATTTCATAGTATAGACATACCCTTAGAAAAGTTGTTTTTTTATTTATAACTTGAGAATATTTGATCTGGAAGTCAACGAGAGATATTAAACACAGAACTCTGCAATTCCATTTTTATAGATCAACTTTTCAGAATACAATTGGACTTTGAACTACTTATTTTCATTCTCTTCATAAATGTGTGTTTTGAATAGGACATGATGATCATAGAATATCAGGGTTGGAAGGGACCTCAGGAGGTCATCTAGTCCAACCCCCTGCTCAAAGCAGGACCAATCCCCAACTAAATCATCCCAGCCAGGGCTTTGTCAAGCCTTAAAAACCTCAAAGGAAGAAGATTCCACCACCTCCCTAGGTAACGCATTCCAGTGCTTCACAACCCTCCTAATGAAAAAGTTTTTCCTAATATCCAACCTAAACTTCCCACACTGCAACTTGAGACCATTAATCCTTGTTCTGTCATCTGCTACCACTGAGAACAGTCTAGATCCATCTTCTTTGGAACCCCCTTTAGGTAGTTGAAAGCAGCTCTCAAATCCCCCCTCATTCTTATCTTCTGCAGATTAAACAATCCCAGTTCCCTCAGCCACTCCTCATAAGTCATGTGTTCCAGTCCCCTAATCATTTTTGTTGCCCTCCGCTGGACTCTCCCCAATTTTTCCACATCCTTCTTGTAGTGTGGGGCCCAAAACTGGACACAGTACTCCAGATGAGGCCTCACCAACGTTGAATAGAGAGGAATGATCACGTCCCTCGATCTGCTGGCAATGCTTCTACTTATACAGCCAAAAATGCCGTTAGTCTTCATGGCAACAAGGGCACACTGTTGACTCATATCCAGCTTCTTGTCCACTGTAACCCCTAGGTCCTTTTCTGCAGAACTGCTGCCTAGCCATTTGGTCCCTAGTCTGTAGCAGTGCATGGGATTCTTCCGTCCTAAATGCAGAACTCTGATAGTCTGAAAGTCTGTCAAAATATCACAAAACATTCTATAATGGAAATTACAGTTTTTCTAACAAAAGTTTTAAGTGGTTACTCAAATGCAACAAGTATTTTTGTGAAAAATACAAAGAGATGGAGAGCCACAGCGTAATTTTAGACTAAACAGAAATTACTTAACTTTGTCATTCTCAGATGGCTGTGTCTATGGTACAGCTCACCTCAGTGTCACAGTCAGGAAGGGTCTGTAGAACTAGACTAGAATTCAACTGCCTCACTGCTACCACAGAGGAACTGTCACAACTGCATAGTTAAGGTTGACTTTTGCCCTTAAAAAGGAATTCAACCTCTTTATTATGATTAATACACTGAATCCTTCCTAAACTAACAGGTTACACTGAGTACTGAATGAATTTTCAGAGAACATATAAGTAAATGGTAAATAGCTTTAATTAATTTTTTTTATGAGATTACAGGTTTGGTTGATAAAGGTAATAGGGTTGATGTAATATACTTAAATTTCTGTAAGGTGTTTGAACTTGGTACAGCACAATATTTTGATTAAAAACGAGAATATAAAATTAATATTGCACATATTAAATGGATTAAAAATTGGCTAACTGATAGGGCTCAAAATGTAACTGTAAATAGGGAATCATCACTGAGTGGGTGTGTTTCATCAATAACCTAGGAAAAAAACAAAATCATCCTTGATAATGTTTGAAGATGACACAAAATTGGGGGAGTGGTAAATAATGAAGCAGATAAAGGACTGAGTCAGAGAGATCTGAATTGCTTGGTAAACTGGGTGCAAACAAACAATATGTATTTTAACACAGCTAAATGTAAATATGTACATCTTGGAACAAAGAACGCAGGCCATACTTACAGGATGGGACTTTATCCTGGGAAGCAGTGACTCTGAAAAAGATTTGGGGGCCCTGGGAGAAAAAATCAGTTGAACAGGAGCTCCCAGTGTGACACAGAGCTAATGTGATCCTGGGATGCATAAACAGGGGAATCCTGAATAGCAGTAGAGAGGATATTACTTCTCTGTTTTTGGCACTGGGAGAATGTTGCTCTGGTGTCCACAATTCAAGGAGGATGCTGATAAACTGGAGAAAGTTCAGAGAAGAACCACGAGAAGGATGAGAAGATTAGAAAACATGATGTATAGTGACAGATTCCACGAGCTCAATCTAGTTAAGCTTAACAAACAGAAGGTTAAGGGTTGACTTGATTCCAGTCTATAAGTATCTACATGGGGAACAAATATTTAATAACTGGCTCTTCAATATAGCAGAGAAAGGTATGACACAATCCAGTGGCTGGAAATTGAAGCTAAACAAATTCAGACATGGTGATAGCTATTAACCATAAGAACAATTTATCAAGGGATGTAGTGGATTCTCCATCATTAACAATTTTAAAATCAAGACTGGATGTTTTTCTAAATGATATCCTCTAGGAATTATTTTGTGGATGTCGTGCGGCCTGTGTTATACCAGAGATCAAATCAGATCATCAAAATGATCCCTTCTGCTCTTGTAATCTATGAAAATTCCGTGCGCACAACACAAACAATATTCTCAACTGTAAGTTCTCTTTTTTCAAAACAGAATTTGTAAAACAGATCATGTTCCTAAATGTGGCATAAGAGCTTGATTTAACCCTCTTACATTAGTTTTATGCTGGTGTAACTCTATTGACATCAGTATAAAATCAGTGCAATGGAGTGAAAAATCAGGGCAAAAGATCCTTGACTCCACCAAGAAAGTAGGTTATGTTACCCTGGATTTGTTCTTCCTTTTACAAAACACTTTACTTGTCTGTACAGCAAATAATTAAAGGTAGATAATTTGTATTTAGGATAAATCCCTATTCTTGGTGCCTAGAATTTTTTGCAGGTTTGTGGCTGTGCATAAAAGGTATATATTTCACTAATAAAAAGCATATTATCTAAATATCTTCTAAAAGGAAACGCGAGATAATAGGCGCTCTCTTACACACTGTAGATGCTCAAACTGTGATTTTGTAAGGCCTGGTCTACACTACGAGTTTATGTCAGATTTAGAAGCGTTACATCGAATTAACTCTGCAGCCCTCCACACAACAAAGCCATTTTTTTCGACATAAAGAGTTCTTAAAACAGATTTCTGTACTCCACCCAAACGAGGGGATTAGAGCTAAAATCAACATCGCTGTTTCAAATTAGGGTTAGTGTGGACGCAATTCGAAGGTATTGGCCTCCGAGAGCCATCCCACAGTGCACCATTGTGACGCTCTGGACAGCACTCTGAGCTCGGATGCATTGGCCACGTGTACAGGAAAAGCCCCGGGAACATTTGAATCTCATTTCCTGTTTGGCCAGGCGAGCTCATCAGCACAGGTGACCATGCAGAGCTCATCAGCACAGGTGATCCTGCAGTCCCAGAATCGAAAGAGAGCTCCAGCATGAACCGAATGGGAGGTACTGGATCTGATCGCTGTATGGGGAGAGGAATCCATGCTATCAGAACTACGTTCCAAAAGACGAAATGCCAAAACATTTCAAAAAATCTCCAAGGCCATGAGGGACAGAGGCTACAGCAAGGATGCAACACAGTGCCGTGTGAAACTTAAGGAGCTCAGACAAGCGTACCAGAAAACCAAAGAATCAAACGGACGCGCTGGGACAGAGCCCCAGACATGCCGCTTCTACGCTGAGCTGCATGCATTTCTGGGGGGGGGCCGCCCCCCCACCCCTGTCCGTGGACTCCGATGATGGGGTACTCTCCGCCATGCCTGAGAATTTTGCGGATGAGGAAGATGAGGAGGAGGAGGACGAACTTGAGAAGAGCACACAGCACACCATTCTCCACGACAGCCAGGATCTTTTGCTCACCCTGACTGAAATACCCTCCCAACCCAACGAAGCCAGAGAAGGGACCTCTGGTGAATGTACCTTTTAAAATATAATACACGTTATAAAAGCAAGTGTTTTTTAATGATTAAGTAGCCCTGAGGACTTGGGATGCATTCATGGTTAGTACAGCTACTCATTTCCATTTGAATCTCATTTCCTGTTTGGCCAGGCGAGCTCATCATCACAGGAGACCATGCAGTCCCAGAATCGAAAAAGAGCTCCAGCATGGACCGAACGGGAAGTACGGTTTCTGATCGCTGTATGGGGAGACGAATCCGTGCTGGCAGAACTTCGTTCAAAAAGACAAAATGCCAAAATATTTGAAAAAGTCTCCAATGGCATGAAGGACAAAGGCTATAACAGGGACCCGCAGCAGTGCCGCGTGAAAATTAAGGAGCTCAGGCAAGCCTACCAAAAAACCAGAGAGGCAAATGGCCGCTCCAGTTCAGAGCCCCAGACATGCCGCTTTTATGATGAGCTGCATGCCATTCTAGGGGGTGCAGCCACCACTACCCCAACCCTGTGCTTTGACTCCATCCAAGAAGTGGCAGGCAACACGGAAGCGGGTTTTGGGGCGAGGAAGACGATAATGAGAAAGAGGTTGTAGATAGCTCACAGCAAGGAAGCTGAGAAACTGGTTTCCCCAACAGCCAGGATCTGTTTCTCATCCTGGACCTGGAGCCAGTACCCCCCGAACCCACCCAAGGCGGGCTCCCAGACCCTGAAGGCGGAGAAGGGACCTCTGGTGAGTGTACCTTTGTAAATATTATACATCGTTTAAAAGCAAGCGTGTTTAATGATTAATTTGCCCTGGCATTCACAGCCAGTACAGCGACTGGAAAAGTCTGTTAACGTGTCTGGGGATGGAGCGGAAATCCTCCAGGGACATCTCCATAAAGCTCTCCTGGATGTACTCCCAAAGCCTTTGCAAAAGGTTTCTGGGGAGGGCAGCCTTATTCCGTCCTCCATGGTAGGACACTTTACCACGCCAGGCCAGTAGCACGTAATCGGGAATCATTGCGGAACAAAGCATTGCAGCGTACGGTCCTGGTGTTTGCTGGCATTCAAACAACATCCGTTCTTTATCTCTCTGTATTACCCTCAGGAAAGAGATATCATTCATGCTCACCTGGTTGAAATAGGGTGGTTTCAGTAAGTGGACATTCAGAGGTGCCCGTTCCTGCTGGGCTGTTTGCCTGTGCCTGAAAAGAAATCCTCCCTGCAGTTAGCCACGCAGCAGGGAGGGAGGTCATTGGCGCTGAGCTGTTTGCATTTGACTAGCAGGGATCTTCCCTGATACCAGCCATGTGGTGGAGGGAGGGGTAAAGTGATCATCCCAGAGAACTGGATGGGACGGGGGGGGTTAGTTTGGTTTCTGCTGCTGCACGTTAACGGGAAAATTGCAGCACTAAATGGCCAACTCAATGTGCTTTGCTTGGTATGGGAGAGGAGGGCGCTGCTGTTGTGAAGGTTGCAGAGGCCGAAAGACTATGGCTTACCATGGCCACCTAAAAGCTGAATTCTGTTGCCTGTCATTGCGTGCGTGATCTCTAACACCAAAGCCGCAGGCACTCAATAGAAGATGCAAAATGCGACCTTGTACCAAAATCACATGTGCTATGTAATGTGAATAGTGTTGTTCACCGTGAAAGAGTATAGCCATTCTTCTGTAAAATGTGTCTTTTAAAATACTTCACTCCCTTTTTTTCCTCCAGCAGCTGCAAATGTTTCAAGCCTCCCTCCTCCGTCCCAAAGGGCTATCTCCGACAAGGAGGCAAAAAAACGCACGTGCGATTAAATGTTCTCTGAGCTCATGCAGTCGTCCGGGACTGACAGAGCTCAGCAGAATGTGGGGAGGGACACAATAGCAGAGTACAGGAAAGTGGCTGATGAACGTGAGGAGAGGTGGCGGCAGGCAGATCAGAGAAGGCATGCGGCAACGCTGGGGCTCCTGTGGGATCAAACTCATATGCTCCAGCGTATGGTTGAGCTGCAGGAAAGGCAGCAGGAGAAAAGACTGCCGCTACAGCCCCTGTGTAACCAACTGCCCTCCTCCCCAAGTTCCATAGCCTCCTCACCCAGACGCCCAAGAACGCGGTGAGGGGCCTCTGGCCACCCAGCCACTCCACCCCAGAGGAGTGCCCAAACAAAAGGAGGCTTGCATTCAGTAAGTTTTAAAGTGCTGTGTGGCCTTGTCCTTCCCTCCTTCACCACCCCACCCGGTGCTTCCCTCCTCCACCACCCCCCGGGGCTACCTTGGCAGTTATCCCCCTATTTATGTGATGAATAAATAAAGAATGCATGAATGAAGAAGCAACAATTACTCTATTGCCTCTGCAAGCGGTGATCGAAGGGGGGAGGGGAGGGGAGGGTGCTTACCTTACTGGAAAGTAGAGTGAAACTGGGGGGGAGGGGAACGGAGGGGAGGGGAGGGGGTTCCACCAAGGAGAAACAAACAGAACTTTCACACCGTAGCCTGGCCAGTCATGAAACTGCTTTTCAAAGCTTCTCTGATGCGCACTGCACCCTCCTGTACTCTTCTAACCGCCCTGGTGTCTGGCTGCGCATAATCAGCAGCCAGGCGATTTGCCTCAACCTCCCACACAGCCATAAACGTCTCCCCCTTAATCTCACAGATATTGTGGAGTGCACAGCAAGCAGTAATAACAATGGGAATATTGGTTTCGCTGAGGTCTAATTGAGTCAGTAAACTGCGCCAGCGCGCTTTTAAACGCCCAAATGCACATTCTACCACCATTCGGCACTTGCTCAGCCTATAGCTGAACAGCTCCTGATTACTGTCCAGGCTGTCTGTGTATGGCTTCATAAACCACGGCATTAAGGGGTAGGCTGGGTCCCCAAGGATAACTATAGGCATTTCAACATCCCCAATGGTTATTTTCTGGTCTGGGAATAAAGTCCCTTCCTGCAGTTTTTGAAACAGACCAGAGTTCCTGAAGATGCGAGCGTCATGTACCTTTCCCGGCCACCCCACGTTGATGGTGGTGAAACGTCCCATGTGATCCACCAGTGCTTGCAGCACCATTGAAAAGTACCCCTTGCGGTTTATGTACTGGCTGCCCTGGTGGTCCGGTGCCAAGACAGGGATATGGGTTCCGTCTATGGCCCCACCAGTTAGGGAATCCCATTGCAGCAAAGCCATCCACTATGACCTGCACATTTCCCAGAGTCACTACCTTTGATAGCAGCAGCTCAATGATTGCATTGGCTACTTGCATCACAGCAACCCCCACAGTAGATTTGCCCACTCCAAACTGATTTTGACTGACCGGTAGCTGTCTGGCGGTGCAAGCTTCCACAGGGCTATCGACCCTTGCTTCTCAACTATGAGGGCTGCTCTCATCTTGGTATTCTTGCACTTCAGGGCAGGGGAAAGCAAGTCACAAAGGTCCATAAAAGTGCTCTTACGCATGCGAAAGTTTTGGAGCCACTGGGAATCATCCCAAACCTGCAACACTATGCGGCCCCACCAGTCTGTGCTCGTTTCCCAGGCCCAAAATTGGCATTCCACGGCATGAGCCTGCCCCAGGAACACCATGATCTCCAAATTGCTGGGGACCGCGGTTTTACAGAACAGAAATCTGTGTTCATGTCCTCATCGCTGCGCTTCCGTCACCTCCTCGCCTGGTTTTTCAGGTGCTGGTTCTGCATAAACTGCATTATAATGCGCGAGGTGTTTACAATGGTCATAACTGCTGCGGTGAGCTGAACGGGCTCCATGCTTGCTGTGCTATGGCGTCTGCTCGGGCAATCCATGGAAAAGGGCGCGAAACGATTGTCTACCGTTGCTCTGACGGAGGGAGAGGCTACTGACAACACAGCTTACAGGGTTGGCTTACGGGGAATTAAAATCAACAAAGGGGGTGGCTTTGCATCAAGGAGAAACAGAATGGCCCCCTCAAGGATAGAACTCAAAACCCTGGGCTTAGCAGGCCGTTGATTTCACAGAAGAAGGGAGGAGAAAATGAATAACACAAATCTGGTCTATTTCTTGTTTTGATCCACTTCATCTATCTTTATACATCCTGCTGGCAGCAGACCGTGCAGTATGACTGCTGGCCATCGTCGTCTCCTGGCTGCTCATTAAAAGACGGTGCAGTAGGACAGCTGGCAGGACTGAATCGCCATGAGATGAAACTTAAAAGGGTAATGACCTGGCTGAGTCACTCCCATGTTTGCCCAAGTGCCCATGACCTCTCCGAGGTCAGTTAAAGGAGCACCCTGGAGTACGTCGACGATGGCTACCAGTCATACTGCACTGTCTGCTGCCAAAAGGCAACGAGCGGCTGCTGTGTAGCAATGCAGTACCGCGTCTGCCAACACCCAGGAGACATATGGTGACGGTGAGCTGAGCGGGCTCCACGCTTGCCGTGGTATGGCGTCTGCTCGGGTAACCCAGGAAAAAAGGCGCGAAACAATTGTCTGCCTTTGCTTTCACGGAGGGAGAGAGGGAAAGGGGGGGGCCTGATGATTTGTACCCAGAATCACCCGCAACAATGTTTTTGCCCCATCAGGCACTGGGATTTCTACCCAGAATTCAAATGGGTGGCGGAGACTGCGGGAACCGTGGGATAGCTACTCACAGTGCAATGCACCGGAAGTCGCCGGTTGCCTCGGTACTGTGGACGCACTCTGCTGACTAAATGCACTTAGAGCATTTGTGTGGGGACACACACAATCGACTGCATAAAAACGCTTTCTACAAAAACGACTTCTATAAATTCGACCTAATTTCATAGTGTAGACATGGCCTAAGAGTCTAGAACCAAATTCAGTCTCCAACAGGCTTTTGGGTTAAGAAGGTTTGAAACTCGGAGAAATGTCTCACAATAGGGATGTGAAGAGCTCAACTTTGTCTTGTCCACTCCTCAAATACTGGGAAGAGTAGAAGCATGTTTACAAAGCATCTTCAGTTGCTCTAGCTAAAATCCATCCTACAAGAAATACAGGATTAGGGCAATATTGGATGATTTAAATTTAAGCATTTTTGTTCTGCTCCATGCACTGAATTTCCCCCATATTTTGGTATATTCTATAGTCCTAAATTAGTTATTGGAAAACAACAGGATGTTTATCACTTGGACAAAGTAGCTTTTTGTTATTATATCTCTTCAAATCCATGCAGCTAAGTGGAATGTGTCTGCATGATGCAGAAGACATTGATTTAACAGATTAGGCACTCAAATATTAAGGAGTAAACCTATGAAGTTAATCATCTACTGCAGTATCATCTCGAAGGCTTCTGAACGAAAAAAGAGCCCTTCCTACATTTTGAGTACAGATCCTTCCTCGTTATTATTTGTACTACAGTAACACCAGAGGCCTCAATTATATTAGGGTCCTCTGTGCCAGTCGCTGTAAAAACACAAATACAGTCAATATGTTCTGAATAGTTTACAAATCCTCTGAGAAGGTCAACATTTAAGATGAATGCTTGTGTTTCTGAATTTTAGGAGCTATTTTCTTATTAGATTTACGCTTTCTTCCCTTTGTTGCGATGGGATTCCTTCAAGGAGAATAACTGCTTTTATCTGATTTTTATATTTTATTTTATTTTATTTTAGCACCAGAGCTCTGGACTTAACTTTGGAGGACAATTTGACGGATCTCTGCAATCTGGGAAATTGGAGCTGGAACTCAAGTTCATCCTTTTGTTGGTTTTCAGGGACTCTGGAAGGACCATAACTTCTGTTTCCAACTACTCTGTTACCATCTCCCATGTGATTCCAAACAACCTTCTAGCAAAAATACAAAGCTAGCAAGTTCCAGACGCAAACGATGATTCTAAAAGGAAGACAAACTAGTGTCAGGTGTCAAACCCACTTTGCTGAACCACCAAGAGAGTCCTTAATCTGTTCTGCAGCTAAGTAAGAAGCAGCTAAACTGGTGGCTGAATGAGTAGGTGAGGAAACGAGAACATTGCCGCTAAGTGATCAGCACAAGAGAAAATTTCTGATGCCATGGAAATTTGCCCCAAGACCCATATACCATTCCAAAATATAAAATTCCTCTAAAAAAATACAAGAGAAACTTGTTTTCCATTAGTAAAAAAAAAAAGTGTCCCTTGCTAAACAAACTTCATTCAACTTAGAAAAGGAAATATCTGGTCTCCTCTTTGTAGGAAGAGATAATGGGAGGACAGTCAGTTCAGCAAACATGCCAGAAGGAGGGGCTTTCAGATGTCTTCATTCTCCAAGCCAGCCCCTCCACCCTCAAAAAAGGAGTTATCCTCTATTAAGATGGATTGGATAATTATTATTATTTCTGTCCAAATCAGTAGAGTCAAAGCAGGAGAAAAAGAATTAGCCAGTTTTGAAAATAAAAAATGACCACTTTCCTAACTAGAAAAACAAAAATCAATTATGTTGATTAGTCTTAGTATTTCTCAATGTCAGATGAGGCAGGGGAAAAGAGGAAACAACAACTGAAGGTACTGGTATCAGTTATGTCTCACCTGAGAAAGATTTGTGCCACTTTGTGATAAAGCCATTAAACGTTTTCTAAAGTCTAACCCGATAGCACACTGAGTGTTCCATTCAGGATCTTGACATGAAAGACTGAAAATGAATCCTAATTACAGTGGGTGTACTTCAAAAGTTCATTTGTGTTTTGGAGATATTACCAATTCCAGTGCTATTCCCCATTTTAAGTATAGTACTGATGACTACAACTAGTAGTAGCTCTAAACCCAGAATGAACTCTTAATTGTGCCCACTGTACTTTATTCTACTGAAAATGACAGCAATCAATACCAAAACCATTCTTGTACCCAATCTATACCCAATAGAGAATTCTAAAGCAACATACCTGAACTCTGAATTTCCAGGTTGTTCCAACAGGAACGCCAGGTATAGGTCCATAGTGGTTAGAAGGAACAATAGTGCATTCCTTAGTACGACCAACACAAGCCATACCCTACCAACATATCAGAGAGAAGAAACTAATTTTATTATATTTAAAGTTTCTTTTCAAAGTTGATGCAGACACAAGGATCTCTGACTATTATTATAAAAATGTTTTATATACATTTTTTCAATCAATTTTATGTAAATTCTAGTTTTTATTTATAATCCTTGTCTCCAGTCAACTTTAAAAAACGGATTTTGACTGTTTTAACTTTTGGAGACGATGGGAAAAATTCAGCATTGGTTTACATACTGTGCAACTCCACTGAAGATTGCATGATGTGTAAATTTAGTACTGAACTTTGCACAGTTAATTTATATGTATAGTCACAGATATGACACACGCACACACACACAGAGTTATATTTATTCTTGAAATACACTTTACCTTGCCCCAGTCTCGCTGACTCTCAGTACTGGCAGATGGCATCTTTGCTTTCTTTTTACTCTGCTTGAGCTTTTCCCCAGCCTTTACAACTTCATTAGAATCATTTTTGCAGGAAGGACAGTACCTTAAAAAAAAAGTTGACAGATTTTTAAATCACTTAACCTAATGGCAACATATTTACTGTAGCCAGAATGGTGTTGATTAATCCATATTTTCAAGGTTTTGCCAACCTCAAACAATTCCAGTGTAATATAACTGATAATAATGCTTTGCATTTATACTGTACTTTTCCTCCTAAATTCTCAAAATACTTAAAGTATACATTCAAGCAGAGTTCTAACTAAAAAGTAACTCCTAATTCCACCTCCAATTCAAATTTGTGCCATCTCATTGTCTTCAATATGGATATACAGGTGTAACTCAAGGCTCTGATTTTGACCTTGACATTGGATCTTACTGAACAGTGAGGCATGAGCCAGATTAGACTTTAGCTGTGTGAGTTCTGCATGGCTGACTAAAAATAATAAGAATAAGAGGCTGCCAACCACACTGTAAGAAAAACTGACAACATACTTATGAGGTATATATTATAACAAACCTATTATGTTATGAAACAGGAATCTCTTTATGCCAACTGGAAGAGGGCACAAGAGCGCATAAGGATTACTGGGATCCCCTGGATCTGGTATCTACATAATAGTTTGCCAAAGAGTGGCATTTAAGGTTTTTGCTGAAAGCCTGTGTCATACTGGTCATCGCAATCACTGAGAAATGTATGTACGGATAATATGCAAGAAGTTATGTATATATAGTGAAAATTATGTTCTTAATGCCTGTGAATTAGGGCTGGTTACCTGGAAGTGTTAATAAGTTGCTTTCAGGCAGAAGACATCTGCCTGGCTATAGGTAAATTGAGTATTGTGTACTTCACAATGGTTGTCTATTTACAGACTAAGCAAAATACTAATCAGGAAATTGTGAAAACTACAAGGAGGTTCCCCACAGGAAGAACAAGTAATGGGGGTGTCCTGTTTATGAACAAAGACAAAGGAATGTTGGAACTATAACTGGAGGTAAAGAGAAAGATTCTGCATCCGTCACCTAAAGGACAAGCTGACAGCGTACCTGTCTTATGAAGAGAGGGTCACAGCCAAGCTGGCTGTTAAATGTTGGGAGAAAGACTTTGGTAAGCTAAACTTCATTAGATAGGAAAATGTCTTGTTAGTTAACTCTAGGCTCTAGAAAGCAGGTTATAATTTCATTTTACATGTAATCAGTTGTTACCAAATATTTCTACTTGCTCTCATTTGAATCTCTGTATTTTGTTAAATATACTTCTTGGTTTTACTATAAACTTACCTAACTGCTGTGTGCAGTGGTGATCTTAGGTGAAGCTGGTAATCAGAAGTATACTACTTCTTTGGGAACTGTGTGAGTATTCAACGGATTGGGCCTGGACACTCTAAAAGAGATGCTCAGAGGGCCTGGGGAAGAGCCTATGGCGAACTTGCAGAGGACCGCAGAGCCTGCCTAGGCTGAGAGGAGAGTGCTTGTGAGGGAGCTGACCCTGGCAGGCACAGAAAAGGCTTCCTCACACTAATGACAGGTGGTAGTGAGATGTCTCACAACCCTGGGTACCCCCAGGAAGTGTCACATATATACTGAGGTACAAAGATGGTAAGTTCATTTCCCAAGATCATACAGCAAAAGAGCAAGGATTTGAAAGTTTTCACATTTGACGTAGAAATATTTCTCTTTGGGCAAGATCTAGTAATATGCTGAGCACTCTGGCCCTGATCCAAAGCACGGTACTTTAGCATCAACAGTCCCATTCAACTGGAAATTGCTGAAATTAGGCAGAAGGACTACTCATTTGCTTAAAGCTAACCGAATGTTAAAGTGCTTTGCTGCATCAGGGCCAGAGTGCTCAGCATCTTGTAGGATCAAGCCCCTTAATCAGAAATACCTTTGAGTGTTCCATGGAAAATGGGTGTGGATTTGACCTAGTTAGGAGTCTTCTAACATCTCTTGTTATGCATATACAGCACATTTTGTCCTGCATTTTTGGCAACATTTTTACAGTGAGCAGCTTAAGAAGGTTGTGCTATGTATGTATGAACAGTTAATTTCTTAGTCAATTGACTTATTCCTTGAATTACACACAAGACAGGCTGTGCTGCTAGTTAAAAAATAAAATGTAAAGAGTTCATGGATGGTGACAGACAAACTATTACAAGAAGTTTAAGGGTGAAATTCTGGTGGAATTGAAGTCAATAGCAAGACTCCTATTAAATGGGGCCAGTATTTCACACTAAAGTCAATAAAGTACTTCACTAGGACAGTGAAATTAGTGTAAGTAAGGAATGAAAAAACAGAGGTAGCCATCCGTATCTAAGGTTATCCCAAATCTGTATGAAGTTACGTTCTATTATTTGAAAAGTAGTATGCAATAAAAAGGACTGTGGAATAATGCATATTCACAATAAGGCAAATTTGGAAGTGTGCATGCAGCTTTAACTATGGCATTTCCTGCTTTAAGATTGCTTAACCAAGCAATCTTAATGTTTCCTTAACTGAGCTTTGTATGGAATATTAAATACTGTTTATCATATAAATAGACTGGTTCTGATCTGTATGAAAATGCCTTATCAGTATTTCCCAAACTGTGGGGTGGAACTGGGGGCTGCCAAGTTTAAATTATTAAAATTTAAAATGGACAATTTTCTACTTTTAAAACAAACAAATATCTGGTATTCAACTAAGGGTCAAACTCTGCCATGAACCTAAATTAGTATGCAAGGCAGGAAGAGAAAAGGAAGAACGCTTCTTTTACATTTCTGTGCAGCGGCATTACATTGCAGAACTGCAACCCTTTACACAAAAGTGAGTGCAAGGACCTCATATGATTAGCACTGCTACATAACCTACAAGAAATGGACAAGCAGCAAGGCCATAGCTGTGCCATTCCATGGCACTGGCTTTCCTGGCCAGAACAGTTCATCTACCTTTATGAATAAAGCTCAGAACGCATACGCCTATACTGCAAACAAAACAAAGTTAAATTTTAAAATGGAAGAAAAGTTATATACCTCATCAGTCACTGTGGTTATTCTAGATGTTTTGTACATGTGGATCCCACTTCTGGTACGGGTGTAAGTTCAGAATCTTTTGGCCAGGAGTGTCTGGGGAGCTGTAAATATGCCCTAGATGTCCCATCTGAGGGAATATATCGCCTAATGGTCCCGATTGCCACTCAGTTCCCCTCCAGTCCAGAGTTCCAAAGATACATAGGACTCCAGAGTAGAGCAGAGGAAGGCAGGATCCAAACACCCAAACTATATTGAAAAACTAGTTATTGACAAGGTGAGTAACTTGTTTTTCTTCTTTATGTATTGTCCGTGTGGATCCCACTTCTGGTGACTAAGAAGCAGCCTCCATAAGACTGGTAGAGGGTCTGAGGAGTCCTAATTGAATAGGGATTGCAATACTTGGCCAAAATTGGCATCATATCTGGACTGTCCAAGTCCAAGGATTGATGTTTTACAAAGATATGAATGGAGTTCCAGGTGGTGTCTTTCCAATTCTCCAGTACGGCAATGTTCCTAAATAAGGCTGAGCAGGGTACCTTAGCTCTAATAGAATGAGCGCTATCCACTCTACAGGGTTTTAGGCCTGCCATCTGATATCTTATATGTATGCACTCTTATCCACTTAATCTTGGAGTGGAAATGGACTGCCCTCTAATAGTGGCACCAAACCATTGTCTTCATACTCTTGAAGAACTTTCTCTCTTAAGAGTCTCTCATGACAGAAGTCCATGAAGGAGGACAGGAAAGGTGAGTGGGGTGTGGGAAGGACGTGAACTGAATTCCATATCCTGTGGAAATTACCTCCTGGGCCTAAAAGTATGAACTAATACTCAGTTCAAGGCTGGGAGAATAGGGATAGATGGTTGCCAAACTGAAGAAACACTAAGTAGGGCTCTTAGTGTTATGCTGGGGCTCCCAACATGCTCATCAAGCCTGCTGCTTGTTTGAGGAAGAAATGGAGCTGACAGAGAGAAAAAAAGATCTCTTCTTTTGGGCGTGGCAGAGAAGGAGAGTCACTGGAATACTGATATGTCTTTCAGTCTTTATTGAGGTTGCTTTTAGAACCCAAAGGGCTCTCTCTGCTATTACACATATAGTCCAAGAGACTAAAATACTGCTCTGGAGTCCTTTAAGGGAGCAAACATATTCATTAGTTTTTGAACTAAAAGGATCTGAACCTTCAAAAAGGCAGATCCCCATAGTGGCTTGGACCTATTTAGGTATCCCTTGAGAACATCTGGTAAGTTACTGCAGTGAACACTGAATGAGATGGTGTAGCCGAGATTTCTAGGACAGCCTGGAGAGAATGCTTTGCTAAGAGCTGACCTTCAGAGCTAATCTCTTTTGAGCGCCAATTTTTGTTCTTAGGGAAACTTGTCAATAAAGGATGACAAAATCCCAGATATGTTAGTAGTGTGAGATACACATCTACGAAGAAGCAAAAGAGCATACATTTCTGCAAAAAAGTCTAATTTTGGGGGGTCGCTCTCTTTAGGCACGACTAAAGACCCGCATGAATTTTGCATAAAGTATCATCCTTTTATATTTACCAGTCCTCATCTTCTGGTATCTTGCTTAAAGGTGGATTCAGGCAGTATATATGGTAGGCCATATTACATTCATCGCACAGAAGTTGCATGTGAGCATCCTGTTTTCCACCACACAAATAGCAGGAGCAAAAGCGACATTCCGTATCTGGGTCTGCCCTACAGTGCTTGCACTCAGGGCCACTCTTTCCTGTGAAGATAAATTAGAAAACATTAAGCCTCAGAGAATTGATTTCAGATTCATAAATATGCCATTATAGGGAGGGAAAAGGTGAAGGGGAAAATGTACTGTAATGCTGTGAGTGCAGGAACTTTCCTACTGTCTGTTTTTAAAAAAAAAAAAAAGTCAGGCATAATGGTAACTATTGAGAACCATTTATTTACAAAACTACATATATAATAATGTTACATATATAATACTAATGCCATGTCAATTTGTGGTCTTGTATGACAGACTTGCAAAATAGTCATTACCATTTACCAGCCCAGGCACAAAATCTTCTCAATCCCCTTGCCATCAGGATGGTGATGAAAAAGCAAAAAGATATTTTAATTTTACTCCATCAAAAAAGGCCTCAATTCCTACATCCATGACAAGCTCCACTGATTTCAAAGAGAGTCTGCCCACATGGAGCTTATTACAGGACAATGGACTAATTCCCTTATTCCATGAAGACTTCAGTGAGTAACCACTCCTGTGAGTAACCTTATCCAATCTGATGGAACTGCTCACATGAGAAAAGATATTCATGTATAAGTCTTTGCAGGATTAGACCAAAAAAGTTTCTGCAGAAGAACATGAACAAAATTGCAAACTTTAGCCACAGTCAACTTTAATGGAACTCTAGGGGGGAAATTTTTTTTTACAAGATCAAATAAAGAGGAACTTAAAGTTTCATTTTCATTTGGTTAAATGCAGGATCATTTTTACATAAACCATTCTGGACAGATACGATCAAAGATGGGAATCCAAAAAATAAGACTGGCGTCTTGGAACACAGACATTAACTGGGAAATGTGAGGGGCTGCTTCAAACATTAATGAAAAGGAAAGTACAGATTGCCTGAATTCAAGAAACCAAATGGAAAGGAGCAAAGGCAAAAGATATTGGGGAAGGCTATAAGCTACTATAGTGTGACATATCTAATATGAGAAATAGTTGGTACAGTTTTAGACAAAGTAATGTGGGAATGTGTAGTGGATGTGGAGAGGATAAGACACAAGGTGACTTTGGTTAAGCTAGCTCTTGAAAATGTCCCCCTAAAAGTTATATGTTCATACGCATCACAAGTGGGAAAACAGACACTATTATACAGAAAGTGATAAAGAATGAAAGAGTCATCACTAGTGCCAACCGTAATGGTCACATGAGAGAGAAGGTAAAGCTTCAAAAGGTACAATGGCAGTTGTGGATATGGACACAGGAACAAGGAAAGGTAACAGTATGCTCAGATATATGATTTGACAGTGAATACTTTTTTTCACTAAGGAAGAAAAATGATTACCTTTAAAAGTGGTAGCATAGGGGCACAGATGAACTGTTTCCTAATAAACTGAACTGAGCTGAAGAACATCAAAATCTGTAAGGTCATTCCCAGAGAAAGCATTGTAACTCAGCACAGAATGCTGGTTCTTGACTATGGGTACATATCATTCATGAGAAGAAAACAGTCCAAAGCAGTACAGAAAACCAAGTGGTGGAAGTTTAATGAAGCCAGCAAGGCATTTAAAACTAAAGTATTGGAGATCTCTTTGGAAGGGTTAAGAGAAATACATTCTGGAGGGATCTAGCCAATCCCAGTGGTCTGTCTCTGGCGCACATGATGCAGACGATGAGAGCCCTCATAAGTGATCTTTTTGAGTTGATGCTGCTCAGTATGAGGTACAGCTGCCCTTTCCTCTGTATATTGTAGAAGTGGGTGAAGAGATAGAAATGCACAAGACTAGCTGTGTTTGAGTGTGCTCCCCATTCCACAGTGAAGCTAAGCAGTGTGATGGAACAGTGTGTTAATGCACACCAAGATTTCACAGGAATCCTCCAGAGATCTCTAGGAATCTTTCCTGGAGGTACTCGCCGATCCTCTGCCAAAGGTTCCTTGGCAGAGCTGCTTTGTTCCTTCCCCCATTGTAGGAAACTTTCCAGCACCACTCGGCAATCACTTGTGTAGGGACCAAAGTGGCACACAGGTGAGCAGCATACGGATTGGGTCTGAACCTGCAAACGTGCAGTAGATGCACCCCTGCATCCCTGCTTACCCTCAGGAGTCAGATATCAGCTTCGATAACCATTGCCTGGCCTGTGGAAAATGGTGGCAGAATTTACAATATTGTCCCTATTTGCCTTCACTGATCCCCTGAAAACATCACCTACACCCCACCCGGGCAGAACTCACCATGTTTAGGCTGTTTGCAGAGTTGTGTGAGGGCTGCTCTCATCTTGGTATTCTTGCGCTTCAGGGCAGGGGAAAGCAAGTCACAAAGGTCCATAAAAGTGCCCCTACGCATGAGAAAGTTTCGCAGCCACTGGGAATCATGCCAGACTTGCAATACTATGCGGTCCCACCACTCTGTGCTTGTTTCCCAGGCCCAGAATCGTGTTCCATGCCATGAACCTGCCCAATTGACACCCGGATGTGCACATTGCAGGGGTCCGTACTTTGTGAGAAGTCTATGTCCATGTCCTCATCACCACGCTGCAGTAGCCACTTCCTCAGCTGGTTTCGCTTTTCTTGCAGGTTTTAGTCCTGCATATCCTGATGGATAATGCGCGCAGCGTTTACAATGCTCATACTTGCCGCGGTGATCTGAGCGGGCTCCATGTTCCCAGTGCTATGGAGTCTGCGCTGAAAAAAGGCGCGAAACGATTGTCTGCCATTGCTCTGATGGTGGGAGGGGCGACTGACAACATGGCTTTCAGGGAATTAAAATCAACAAAGGGGGTGGCTTTGCATCAAAGGAAAAACAGAATGGCCCCCTCAAGGATAGAACTCAAAACCTGGGTTTAGCAGGCTGTTGATTTCATGGAGGGAGGGAGGAGAAAATAAAAACAACACAAATCTGGTCTATTCTTGTTTTGATCCACTTCATCTATCTTTATATATCTTGCGGGCAGCAGACTGTGCAGTATGACTGCTGGCCATCGTTGTCTCCTGGCTGCTCATTAAAAGACGATGCAGTAGGACTGCCGGCAGGACTGAATCGCCATGAGATGAAACTTAAAAGGGTAATGACCTGGCTGAGTCACTCCCATGTTTGCCCAAGGGCCCCTGACCTCTCCGAGGTCGGTTAAAAGAGCACCCTGGAGTACGTCGACGATACCTACCAGTCATACTGCACTGTCTGCTGCCAAAAGGCAATGAGCGGCTGCTGTGTAGCAATGCAGTACCGCGTCTGCCAACACCCAGGAGACATACGGTGACGGTGAGCTGAGCGGGCTCCACGCTTGCCGTGGTATGGCGTCTGCTCAGGTAACCCAGGAAAAAAGGCACAAAACGGTTGTCTGCCATTGCTTTCACGGAGGGAGGGAGGGAGGGAGGCAGGGAAGGGGGGCCTGATGATTTGTACCCAGAACCTCCCACAACAATGTTTTTGCCCCATCAGGCATTGGGATTTCTACCCAGAATTCAAATGGGCGGCGGAGACGGTGGGAACTGTGGGATACCCACAGTGCAACACTCCGAAAGTCGACGGTTCCCTCAGTACTGTGGACGCACACCGCCGACTAAATGCTGGATAAATGTAGTAAGACCATTTGTGTAGAGACACGCACAATCGACTGTATAAAAACGCTTTCTACAAAACCAAATTCTAAAAATTCGACCTAATTTCGTAGTGTAGACATAGCCTTAGACTCATAAATATTATGGAGTGTGCAGCAGGCTGCTATGACCATGGGAATGTTTTCCTCAGTCAGGCCTAATCTGCCATAAAGGCAGTGCCAGCACGCTTTTAATCTGCGAAAGGCACATTCCACAGTCATTCTGCACCTGCTCAGCCTGTTGTTGAAGCACTCCTTGCTGCTGTCCAGGTTTGCCGGGTAAGGCTTCCTGTGCCATGGGAGAAAGGAGTACGCTGGGTCTCCCAGAATCACTATGGGCATTTCAACATCCCCTACTGGAATCTTCTGGTCTGGAAATAAAGTCCCTGCTTGCAGCTTTCTGTACAAGCCAGTATTCCTTAAGATGCGCGTGTCACGTACCTTCCCAAACCACCCGCGTTGATGTCAGTGAAATGCCTATGGTGATACTCAAGCGCCTGCACACCATAGGGAAGTATCCCTTTCTATTGATGTACTCCACCACAAGATGCTCTGTGGCCAAAATGGGAATATGCGTGCTATCTATTGCCCCTCCACAATTAGGGAATCCCACTGCTGCAAAGCCATCCACTATTTCACGCACATTGCCAAGAGTTACTGTCCTCTCACACTTGCATTGACTCTGCCTCAACAGTGTACTTCCTGACTCCAAACTGATTTGCGACCAATGGGTAGCAGTCTGGAGTCACCAGCTTCCACACAGCGATCGCCATGTGCTTCTCCACTAAGAGGGCAATTCTCATTTTGGTGTCCTTGCACTGTAGTGCTGGGGCGAACTCCACACAGCTGGGGGACTGAAAGGATACATCATTAAACTGAAATCTTCATTACATTGTTTAGATGTGGTATGTTTTATAAAAGTGTATATTTAGGACAAATGGATTGAGTATTTCCAGGTTTACTATAAACTCAAAATCTGGGAAACTAAATGGGGATGAAACAAAGTAAAATAATTGATGGAGGGGATGGGGAAGAAGATGAAAAAGAGGGCTGAGCTGAGGGTGCTAGAGAAGGTATCAGGACTGATAGTGCCTCAGACAGAAAACAAAGTCACACTTCTCTATTGAACTTTGCCATTTCAAGAGTGCAAAAAGTCTCCAGGTCCAGTTAAGTGATTTGCTTGGTGTCAGGATCCCAAAGATGGATGTGGTTCCGGTACATGAGAATTATGAAGGGGGCAGTGGTGTAGGGTAAATGCAAGTAAAGCAGATGTGCTAACTTCTTACAGTGTTGCCAAACTTAAGAGCTAAATTCCAACACCATAGTGACTGAATACATTAAAGCAAATTTACTGTGTCCCATCTCTACCTTCTGTGGGGGTCTTCTGCAGTAGTGAGATCCGACACTTTTCAACTTTCTCTGCTATTAAAAAGCTAAGCATCTTACCCTCCTTTTTAACTTTCAAACTATTAGGGAAGGAAGGAAAGTAGTCTAACCCAACCTTTTGTCTAAGGTTCTTGATCTATTGAATTTAGCCGTCTTTCCCACCACATTTTTCGTGTAATATGGAAAAATCATCAGCTTTTCCTTTCCATGTTAGATTTTTGAGTTCATGGGCTTTTTAAAGAATGAGTTCCTTAATACTATATTTTAAACATCTTACAGTTAAGGCCTGGGCCTTCGCATTTGGAGGGGGTTTTGGTGCAAGAGAGGTGTGGGCTCTCTCAATATCTACATTCTGATCCGGGGGAAGACACAAAAGCCCTAGCAGCATGGTGGATAAAAATTCCAGAGGCCTCCCTTTTTCCATCTCCTCTGGAAGACCCACCATTCTCCGATTGTTTCTCCTTGATCTTCCTTCCAGATCATTAACCTTCTCCTACAGTGCTTTAATAGCCATTTCCTGTTGCTTTAAGATTATATTCATGGTACTCACCGTGTCTTCTAGCAAGGAGAGTCTATTAGCAGCTTCCCCATAGTCTTGATGCCAAGCTTTGCAAATTAGCTTGATGCGTACTAGTAATATGTTTGATCTCAGTTATATCTTGTGATACAAATTCCAAGAGAATGGACATCATGACCAAAAGTTTTAGCCAGTCCATAATTTTATCTAGTCTCAAAGGGGTGGACTCTCCCTGATCAGCCATCCTGGCCCCAGGATGGCCATCTGACAACATCTGTTTTTTTAGGATTTTGTGGAAATGTTTGAGACAGTGTGAATCCTCCTATTATTAACAGTTTTATTCCTCTTTTTTGGTAGGTAAGTTTCAGATTTCTATTATAGGACTTTCATGCACAAGACTTTTTTCAGCACAGAATTTTTATTTTGATACTTAATAAATGTGTCAGGGAAAATTTAATAAGCATCTATTAAATGGAAAAATTCTGGCATTCTTTGGTTTTCTATCAAAAGTAGAATTAACTGTGCAGCTTGAGAAGAATATTTCTGCTCTCTACATTATCACTTTTGGAAAGGATAGGGACTGTGGCTGGTCTGGATGTATATATAGTAACACATAAGGAATACATTCCTTGACACTGTCTCCAGAACATCAAATTTAATTCATTTCATGGAACACATGTGGGATAGCCCCTTTCTGGATTTTGGGGCCTGAATCTGCTGCCTATTAGGTTACCTAAGGTCATGGCTCTTCTGAGCATACATATGGGTGCAAGCATCAAACAGCATTTAGCTATACATGTTTAACTGGCAATGTTCAAGTGCAGGTGGAAGCTAGAGGGTTACGTATGGAGGAAGTATACTTTATTATTACTTATTTATATAGCTCAATAGATGTGCATGGTGATTCACAGAACAAAGAGAGAGATTCCCTGTCCAGAAAAGCTTACAATATAAAGAACAGAGGAACAAGAGGGATTGTTTGAATTTAGGATGACAAGAGTGTTATATGGGCCACATGGGAAGCTAGCACTGGAGTCTTGGTGGTTAACATTTTTAAGTTATTAATAATTTTCATATGTTTAGCGCTATAGCTTTATAAAAGAGCTTGAGGAACTTTGTTCTGAGATGGTCTTGAGAGGAACAAACACATGGGGGGCAGCATGAAAAAAAGTACGGAAGTGGCTGTGGGAGAAGAATATAAAGTTGGCATCCAGATTAGCAATTTGTATTGCGCAAAAGGATTATAAGCTCATCTGATGATTATATATGCTAAAGACTGTGATAAATTAAGAATTAATTCAGCAGATACACTAATGTTAATTTATTTCACTGCACAGCAGTAGGTATAATGTCACTGAGTTAAATGTGTGTCACATTTCCCATGGCCTCAAAACTGTTCTACAAAACCTGCAACTATACTCGTAAAACAAATAATTAGGTGAACAAATGCAAAGCAAATATAACTTAATTTTACATGTGCAGTTTTGGGGGCACCATAAAATTGTTCCTCAAATTGTCAGTTCACAATGAAAATATTTTTTTTAAATATTTTCTGTTGCATAAAAATAATCTTAAAATGAAACTGACTAGAAATTAACTATGAACAAAAGTGAAAGTGACTGTATTTTCATAGAATCATAGAATATCAGGGTTGGAAGGGACCTCAGGAGGTCATCTAGTCCAACCCCCTGCTCAAAGCAGGACCAATCCCCAAACATTTTCATTTGCCAATCTTGAGAAAAATGAAAAAACCCATAGCATAAGAAGTAAAACGTAAATTATTTTAAATCCTTTCATTTATAAAAGTTAAGAGTAGGAAAGGAAATTTGCTTTTTTAAAACAGTGATATCTAACACTGTAGTGTACTGTGAAAGGGACAAAGAAACAGTGGGCACATTGTCTCTTGCATAAAAGAACAGCTGTGCAAAGGACCCCAAAATGTGGCTGCTTTTTGTCACAACTCTGACAAACATAATTCAGCAGCATCCACTAATGATGATGTCCTCTGCCTCTCATTCACATTTCCATTAGAAACACCATTTTATCAATACCTTTTTCATTTGGGTAGAAATTTTGATTTTGGGTGAAACTTTGTTTCAAGCTTTGAGATAAGAAGCCAGTGTCTTTTCTGGTAAGGGGTATTTAGTGCCAGGAAGATTACAGGTGGCCAAGTGATGGCCCTGGAGACTGAAGTCCTCTGTTTATTCACAGAATAAGTACAACACAAGCAGTGCCCATGTAAGCTTCCTCAGACTACCTGCTAATGTTCTTTCACCCTTAGAGGATGTCAGGGCTGAACTGTAGCTCACACAATAGGCCCATTCAATCCTTGGCCTCTGCTCAGAATATAAACAAAGATGCCAATTGTGATGGTAGTTTTTGTGATTTGGATACCGGTCCACTAGGAATCATCTAAGGGCTATCAGTGGTTGTTCCCTATTTCCCTGCTTGTAACATTTTGAACTGATGATTTAATATGCAGATATATTACATCAAATATCCATTTCTCAGTAGTTCCATATAATGCATGGCTCAACAAAAAAGTGGCAACAGAGTCAAAGGGCTGTCTAATAATTACTATATTATTGACAACATATAAAACACACTTTCATTAAAATTATTGAATCTACATTGTTGTATCATTCTTAACAACTATGATTTTTAAAATTACATATTCACATGTTTAAATACCATTCTCAAACATATAATGAAAGAAGCATACTTTTGAAATCTCCATCACCAAATGTCAGTGGATAAGCTCCGGGCTTTTCAATCTTGTACATTTCTTCTATAAAAAGGATTTTGCAATCATTTATTACGTCTTCTGGGCCTCTGGAGGGGGGGGGGGGGAAAAGAAAAGTATATTTAACTTTGTTTCTTTGATTCCTGTTGCTGTAATTGATAAACCTTGAGGAAGAGCTATAGCTAATAATCAGTGCCAGTTTTGATTTTTAAAATCCATAGAATTTTGGACTGTAGCTGTATTTACTTATTGCTCATTTTAAGCCGTCACAACCATTACATGCAGCACTGAATAATTTGGTCTAAACTGACAATAAAAATTCAACATAACGATATAACTTTTAACAAAGCCAAAACAATAAATAATTTACATCAGCACAAGGTAAATTAAATAACAAGCTAAGGAGTATTATCATATTGCAGATCAGCTAGTGCAAATATCAAAGGCACCAACTGATAGTTCATTCATTGAAAGTATTTTTTTTAAGTTGTTTCTCAAACATTAAAATACTGTTTTGATCTCCAAAGTTAGCAACAGCAGACCAGACAAAATCAAAAGCTAGCAATGGCAGACCAGACAAAATGCAAAACACTCAAGAGGCACTATACATTATAGCAAACCTAAAAGAATTCTTATTGGCAATATACTGTTAGCAATGACAATGAATAGTGACTTCTAACTGTGTTATAATATGCACTATTGAACTTAAACAGAAAGAAAAAATAATATGGTAAATAGTTTAAATTCTCATTGTACAAAAATCCTTTCAAACGTTTTCAGTGTCTAAATGTTCAGCTTTCTTTTAAGTTTCACTTTAACGCTGACTTTCTTGGATTTCTAAATGTTTCAGAAAACTAAGGCCCCAAATCCAGCAAGAACAGATACAATATTCTAGTACATATTATATAGTACATATTCTTACACCCTTGACCACAGAGGGACTTTTTTTGACAGGTGTTACAGTGCACAAACTCCCAATGGTGCACAGCTAGTACTTCAAAGAACAAAACATTCATATTAAATGGGTGATGGAGGCCACTAATGAGTAAAGATAAAGATTTTAATCTCATACCCCCTACTCCACTTAATTTTCCTCCCGCTCTCCCAACTGATTTTAACTGCGACGGGTGACTGACAGAAAACTTTAGTCCCTCACTGTGCCAAGTTGTCTTTTCAGCTGCTATTTGTGGATCTCTTGCCACTTTCAATTTTACAATATAAAACTAAATTAGGAATTGTTCACAGTATTACCAATTTAGAGCCAAATCCTGCAAGTACTTACTACTTAGCACAGTCCCATTGACTTCAGTGGGCTACAGCTATTAAGTGGTTACAGGATCAAGCTATTATACCCAAGAAGGCAAATTAGTTTCCTAATTGTAATTTTTATTTCTCATTATTGAGGGCATCCACTGATCTGGACATGACTTTATATTAGACCTGCTCATTCCATCACTGTGGAGGAAATCTGTGCTCCCTATCCCCATCAGAATTTAAACTCCCTCTGTTGGACTGCTGCAGCACCATATTCTGACCCCAGAAGAGGGCATCCAAAATGAAACTACACAAACAACCTGGTAGAAAATTTTAACAACACTGTAGACAGGATTATTAGAATTAAAAGAACACCACCTTTTAATCAAGAACATTGTGATGTGTGTAAGGAGAGTCTATCCAGACATGAGAAGGTCCTTTCCATGAAAGGAAACTAAATTTTCTCTCTCATACACTGGCTAGACATTACCTATAGGAATTATCTCTTACTGTTTCTACTTCCTGTGGAGCAAAAGAAACAAATACAACATGACATTTTTCTAGAGGAATTCATAGCAATGGACAATGTATGTATTCATATAGTTTTATGCATTTCAATTGTATTTGATTGCATGGTTTAGCTTGAATGAAGCCCAAAATACCAAAAGCTCAATGACGGAGAAAAAAATCATTATGATAGTGTTTAGGAAAGGAATTGCAAATTTCAAGAAGCCGCACTGCAAGTGTCAAAGTATAAAGTTTTATGGTTCTCTGTCCAAAACTCTGAAGAACCTTTTGCAGAGTAACTTTAATGCTTCCAGGAGGCATCTCAGTGGCTATTTTGCATGTCTGGTATACATTCAATCTGAGCCAAATAGAGACTGAAGACTGAGGCACTGAAACACTGTTTGAGACCTTCTATGAAAAACAAACAATAGTAGAGGACTTTCATCACTGGCATAGACAGATTTTAAAGCCCATTTCATGCCAAAAGTGTGACATTGCTTTTCTTACTGATGCTTAAGTGTAGGGGGAAAAAAAAGAGGAATGAAACAGATGGATTTTATTTGAATTCTGTTCATTTTTGGTTTTGTACAAGATCAGGAAATGGATTAAGTACCATCTTTTCAAGGAAGAATTGAAAATGGGTTTTTTAATTGAAAAAACTCCCAGTTCAAAAACTCTCCTGCCTGAAAGTAATTGCTATGAGGAAACAAGGAGAGGCTTCCAGTCTAGGATTAAAAGGGGGTTTTGTAGAGTTCTACTGAACCAGGCTGAAAGTGCCACAGCAAAGGTACAGTGGAAGTCGCATCTTACACGGGGATTAGGTTCTAAAGTCAGCGCGTAAGGCGAAAATCGCGTATAGTCAAAATTACCCTTGAAAATCCCTTAAATCGCCCATAAAATACAGTATACTGTACATGGTTTTGTGTATACAACCCTGTACAGTAATATGTATACAGTAATGTACAGTATCTAACAAAGAGTACATATGCAAAATATAATTTTACAGTACTGTATTTTTAATTACAGGGGGTAAATAAAGGGGGCCATCAGGGCTTGATGTCACTCCAGGAGACAGAGGTGACGGAGAGCTTGGGTGACGAAGAGCGAGTCGTAGACGAAGTGGTTGGCTCTGGTTCAGCTCAAGAAGTTGATTGTGTACGCTCATCTGCTGCTGGTTGTTTTTCCTTGAAAAACATGGTGATCGGCAACTGTCACTGTTGTCTCTTGAGCTGCTCAAACATTTCTTGATAAGGTCTCAAATCGTCCATAATACTACATGTGATTTTTTGAGGCTTCGTTCCATAGGGGGACCGTACTCGGAAGTTAAATCATTCAAGTATTTCGCTGCTTGGAACACTACTTCATAAATTTTCTGATTCCAACTTGCTGGCTCTTCCTGTTCTTCGTCATCATCTTCGGCTTCTGTAGACGATTTTATTAGTTCCTCTAACTTTTCGTTAGTCAGTGTTTCTCTATGGCTCTCAATTAATTCTTTAATTTCTTCCTCAAGGATGTCAACAAAGCTATCACCACCCACTTGCCTGGCCACCTGAAGAATGCCTTTCACTTCTTTGTCAATGGTCGGGAAACCCTTAAAATCATTCACACCATTCTTTCCATAGGTTTCGCCAACATGCATTGACTGTTTCAGGCTTGACTGCATCCACTGTCTGTTTAATATAAGTGATGCAATCGGCAATGGTGAAGGACTTCCAACACTCCATCACATTAAGACTGGGATCGGCATCCATAACGCTACGTATCTGTAGAACGTAAGCCTCGTGTACGTGGCCTTGAAACAGGGAATCACGCCTTGGTCAAGAGGTTGCAGGATGGAGGTGCTATTGGGGGGGGGGGGGGAGAAAGACGACTTCAACGTCATTATGCACAAACTGGAGTGCCGCAGGGTGGCCAGGAGCATTGTCTATGATCAGCAACACTTTAAAGCCAAGTCCTTTCCTCTTCGAGGTACCGCCTGACCTCCAGAATGAAACACTTGTGGAACCAATCCAGAAATAATGCTGCCGTCACCCAAGCCTTTTTATTTGATTGCCAGAACGCAGGCAATTTTTGTTCTTGCCTTTTAGGGCATGGGGATTTGCAGCCTTGTAGAGCAAGCCCGGCTTTATTAAATGCCCAGCCACATTGCCACAAAACAACACAGTCACACGGTCTTTAGCTGCTTTGAAGCCAGGGGCTTGTCTTTCTGATTTCAAAATGTAAGTGCAGTTGGGCATTTTTTTCCAGTCTCGTCAGCATTAAAAACTTGTTCCGGAAGATAGCCCTTTTCTTCTATGATTTTCTTTAATTGTTCGGGGTAGGCTTTTGCTGCCTCTTCATTGGCAGAAGCAGCTTCCCCAGTAGTCTACACGTTTTTAAGGTTGAAGCGGTTCCTAAAACTGTTAAGCCAACCTTGGCTGGCTTTGAATTCCTTCTCATCAGAAGCCTGTCCCTCTTTGGTGGGAGGTTTGAACAGCACGTAGAGGCTAAGAGCCTTTTCTCACAACGTGTTGCCATTGATAGGCACATGTTTACGGTTCATGTCTTCCAGCCATAAGTTTAATGCCTCTTCAGTCTTCACTAAAGTCTTATCACGCACCTGGCTCATCACCTTAGCAGTTATTGGAGCACTTAATACCACGGCTTGACAAATTTCTCTCTCTCGAATCCTGATGGCATGGATGCTAGATTCGTTGTGGCCATATTTACACACCATGTTGGAGACCGACATACCATCTCCCAATAAGTCCAACACAGCCAGTTTTTCCTCCAGCGTTAGAACAGATCGCTGTTTCTTCGGCTGAGCACCAGATGAAGTAGTTGGCTTGCGCTTAGGGACCATGTTGTACGAAAAATACGTATCTTTAAACACTAGAATCACAGTCAGTGCGGCGAGATGATCACACTATGAGAGGTATGCGGGAACTGAGTCCGACTGAGGGAACAGCAGATTCATGTTGTCCATCTCACGCTCACTCCAGGGCATACACTCATTGAGTGGAATGGTGGGTGGAATCACCTGCACTATTTACAGGTATCTTGTTATTTTTTATTTTTTCTGCCGAACGCGTATAGTTGAATCTGCATAAGTTAAATGCGCATATGTGTCGTCTCACCTGTAATTGTAGCAGAGCTCCAATTTTGTGGCTCCTCAGAAGGTCTCCATGCACATGGAACACCTTGTAACATACCATTTAGTCCATTTACTCATCACCATAATGCAGTACAACAATCAGAGAGAAGCAGCTCAGTGGGTAGCTTCATTTGGAAAAGAAATAACGACCTGGAAGCTGATTCCCTTAGAGGGAGAAAGATTTCTCTCATTGCTGCCCCCCATTTTTTTTAAACATTTTTATGTATTTAGATTTAAAATAAGAGAAGCTTTCCCAAGGATCTAGGTGCCCTAGTAAGTCATTAGTGATACAATAAAATCCTAGCAGCATCTATGTAATCATTTCAGCAGGCACACACACACACACACACACACACACACACACACACAGCAACTCTTTTTCTCTCTCTCTCTCTCACACACACACACACTCTTTTGCAGCATCCCAATTAAGGTCACTAAATTCAGGCTATTTCAGACCAAGAGGAGAGAAAGTTTCACATCCCTGACAGAGAACCTCTTTTATAGTGAGTGGGATCCAGCTCAGGTGCCCCTGCCGACTATAGTTGTGGTAATATAGCACAGGGAAAGAGATGATCCTTCAGGTAGAACGTAAAGCTAGGACTACAATGGATGAGTTGATAGCGCTGAGTTAGTGCTCTAATTACACTACCAGAAGCAGAACCTCTGGCCCGAAGGTGAAAGTGCTTTGACCCAAGCCCCAGAGGTTTAATGGAAGCGTTTGACCTACCTCCAGTATTTGCACGAACGAAAACGAATCCCAGATTTCTCAGACTGAGGTTAGGTTTGGGGGGGAGGGAAGGAAACCTGCCTCTATTGTGGTGGAATGAGCATATCTAAACCACAAATAAGGTCTACAACAGTGAATGTATCTGTATGAAAACTGTTATTAATAGGACAGCAGGGTTCCTAGGTGATGGGAGAAAGGAGAAGAGGTCCAAATAGTCCAGTAAACATTAACCTTCTATTAGAACATAAGAATGGTCATACTGGGTCAGACCAATGGTCCATCTAGCCCAGTATCTGATCTTCTGACAGCGGCCATTGTCAGATCCTTCAAAGGGAATTAATAGAACAGGGCAATCATCAAACGATCCGTCCCAGCATCCAGCAGTCAGAGGCCTAGGGCCACCAAGACCATGGGGTTACATCCATGACCATCTTGGCTAATAGCCACTGATGGACCTATTCTCCATGAATTTACCTAATTCTTTTTGAATCCAAATAGTTTTGATCTCCACAACATCTCCTGGCAACAAGCTCCAGAGGTTGACAGTGTGTTGTGTGAAGAAATACTTCCCTATTTGTTTTAAATCTGCTGCCTATTAATTTCATGGGTGACTCCTGGTTCTCGTGTTACGTAAAGGGGTAAATAAATTCCTTATTTGCTTTCTCCACACCGTTCATGATTTTACACACCTCTATCCTTAGTCATCTCTTTTCTAAACTGAATAGTCCCACTATTTTCACCCTCTCCTTATATGGAAGATATTCAATATCATTAATCATTTTTGTTGCCCTTCTCTGTACCTTTTATATATCTTTTTGAGATGGCGGCACTAGAACTATATGCAGTATTCACGATGTGGGCATACCATAGATTTTGTCAGTTATTTTTAGTAAAAGTCATGGGCAGGCTGTGGGCAATAAACAAAAATTCATGGAAACCCATGACATGTCTGTGACTTTTAGTAAAAATAACTGGGGGTAGAGGGGGAGGCCTGAAAGGGAGATGACTTAAGTGCAAGTGGGAAAGGAGGGATGAGAGCCCCAGCCCCACTAGAGGAATAAAGGGGTGGGGTGTCCAGCACCTGCTGCCGCAGCTGGGAGCTCCAGGGGTCCCCACTGCAGCCCCAGCAGCTGTGCACTTCGGGCCTTCGCTGGCTGACAGCTAAGCAGAAAATGTCACAGAAGTCTCTGAAAGTCACAGAATCCATGACCTAATCTTATCCTTACTCATTATACTTCCTAATGGTTCCGAATATTCTGTTAGCTTTTTTGACTGCCGTGGCACACTGAGCTGTTTTCTGAGAATTATCCATGATGACTCCAAGATCTCGCTCTTGAGTGGTAACAGCCCTCAATTTTGTTTGTATAGTTGGGATTATATGTTTGCCAACATGCATTACTTTGCATTCATCAACACTGCATTTCATCCGCCATTCTGTCGCCCAGTCACCCAGTTCTGTGAGATCCCTTTGTAACTCTTCACAGTCTTCTTTGGATTTAACTATTCTGAGTAATCTTGTATAATCTCCAGACTTTGCCACCTCACTGTTTATCCCTTTTTCCAGATAATTAATGAATATGTTGAACAGCACTAATTTCTGTGATGCCTATTATATCAATATCCTCATTTAATACCAGGCACTCAAGTTCACCCATCTTAATATTTAGACTTCTAGCATTCGTATACATGCACCCATAAAATTTAATTTTTTAATTGTCTACCTTCATGTGAGTTAATTGAATGGGACTCTTATTTGACTGTGTCTCTTCACTTTCTTCCCGTATTTTATCAATTTCTATCATTTCCTCTTTACCAGGATACAGAGAATCCTGTTAATAGATCATCCCCCTAAGGGAATGTCTGTCTGACCCATGTGATCTTTCACCCGTCAGCTTTGCCCCAGCCCTTAGTTTAAAAACTCCTCTACACCCTTTTTAATTTTACATGCCAGCAATCTGATTCCATTTTGGTTTAGGTGGAGCCCATCCTCCCTTGAGGAAGAAGTTGCTTGGATTTTTGATACATTCAACATGGCCAAAAAGAGAGAGGAAGAGATCCTTGTCAAGGATATAAATTTACCTCTGGAGATGGCCAGAAAGTGAAGTATTTCTCTTGGGGAAGACTGTGGTTTCAGGAAGACAACTGGTAACATGAAGACTGATGTAGATGGAATTCCAAGACTCCCTTGGGGATGAACTTGGATTGCAGTCTCATCACCACTTTGTCCCTGTGAAATTACATGTACAGTGGCATATAGGCTTGCTGATTCTCTGGGGGAAGGGATAGCTCAGTGATTTGAGCATTGGCCTGCTAAACCCAGGGTTGTGAGTTCAATCCTTGAGGGGGCCATTTGGGGCAAAAATTGGGGATTGGTCCTGCTTTGAGCAGGGGGTTGGACTAGATGACCTCCTGAGGTCCCTTCCAACCCTGATATTCTATGATTCCATGCTGGCATTATAGTAAGGTGGTATAAACAACACTGCAATTGTTCGCAGGCAGACTCAATAGCAGACTCAATAAACCACAGAAGAATCAAATAAAAGTGCCAGGTGGGAGTCAGATCTCTAAGTGGGAAGCAGGCATGAAAAAGGCCCTTCATTAAACTTGATTCTGTAGCATGTAAGAAACCTGAATGTGATCACCTGCTGCCAGGTGAACTTAGAGAGAGCTAAATGCCAGTCCTGCAGTACCCTCTTTCAGGAGCAACACACAGGCCACAATGTTTGAAATCTGGGCTTTAACTGGACTCACATTATTTTGGGCTGCCCATATGAAAAACATTTTCCATTCTGAAGAATTGGCATTTCTACTAGAAGCCTTCCTGCCCTGTATAAGGACAGGTTTCAGAGTAGCAGCCGTGTTAGTCTGTATCCACAAAAAGAAAAGGAGGACTTGTGGCACCTTAGAGACTAACAAATGTGAGCATAAGCTTTCATGAGCTACAGCTCATTTGATCGGATGCATTCAGTGGTCTCTTGCACCCATTGGGAGCACTCCCTGTCAGCAATGCTCATCCAGATAGCATCCAGGCCATCGGGTGCAGTGACTGCAGGTCTGGATGCAGTATCTGACCCTGGTTCTGAGTCACTGTTGTCTGAGCAAAAGGGAAGGTGTGTGGGTGATAGACCTATGATAGGTATCCAGCCACATGGTAACAGTAGCTTTGTCCTGTCTAATCTTGGATATTATTCTGCGGGTGAGGGGGACGGGTGGAAAGGCATAGGAGGACTCGAGATCACCAAAGAAAAGCATCTGGCAGAGATTGTAGGCTCATGCCTCCCCTGGAGCAGACAGCCTTGCATTTGGCATTCTCTACCATGGCAAACAAATTTATGGATGGGGTCCCCCATTGTTAGAATACTGTATCTGATATGGATTTCCACAGCAACCACTCATGGTTAGTTACCATTTTTCTGCTCTAGAAGTCAGCAAGGTCTTTCCTGATCCCTGGTGAACGAAGACCCGGTGGTATCACCCTGTGTCAGCAGTGATATTTCCATAGCTTGATGGTATCCCCCATTATTTGATATAGTGCATTCCTGGCATATTGTCCAGCAGAATCTGCACTACAGCGTTCCACAAAACAAGCAGGAATGTTATGCAGGCTAACCTGATGGTCTTCTGCTCTAGGATGTTAATGTGTAACCTCAGGTTGTCCAGAGACTCATAAACCCTTGTATTTGGAGGTGATTCAGGTGGTCAACCCAACCTTTTCCTGAAGCACCAATAAAACAGGTGTCATTACGAGGAAGGAGCTTGAAAAAGACCCTTCCTCACATTAAAGGGTTGCAGCCACCACGTAAGTTCTCACAGGTCTTGGAACAGGAGAGACACAAATCTGTTCATATGATATTTGGATGGAGGAATACACTGTAATTAGCCAGCATCATAATCACCACAGGCAAAGTCTGGCAAACAATGTCACACATATATACATACATGTGTTCTAGTAATCCCAGACACATGCAAACGATTGTGGAAAGTTTCATCCTTATGTCATGTATGAGTGACTGAAGGAACCTGACTCTATCCTCTAGCAGATATGCTCATGCTGACTAAGTCAAATAGGGCCCCAGTAAATTCTACTGGCCAGGATGATGTGGCATTGTAGTTCATCTGGAATCCTAACTGAGAGACCAGGGAGAGGACTTCCTCCAGGGCTATCTTGGTCTTGCCGAGCCTGTATTCCTGAGAAATCTCCTCTATGGCTCCTAAATAGCACAACAAAGCCTCTTGTTTGGTTTGTAAAAGGTCTTGTGAAAGAGGGACAGGGCAGAGCAATGGGGAAGGGGTAAGGAAAGTCACTTCCAGTTCTCATCTCCCACATCCATCTGTCAGTCATAATGTCTGACCAGGCCCAGTGAAATGGGGCAATACTGCTTCCAAAAGAAGTGCTCCAGAGACTACTCCTGGTGCAGCTCTTGAACAAGCAGTCAAATTTACTAACTGGTGGGTTTAATAGTCTTACTTCTTGTTTATGAGGGCAATTCTGGGCAATTTTTATACTTTGGCAAGTGTGAGTGAGAGATCATTCAAAGAGTAGTATCACTAATAAAACAGCATCCAATTAAAAGAATCTGTATGTTCTTCTCTGGTGATAGAATATAATCACTGCAAAGAATTGATATATCATCTTCATTATATTCTGTAGTCTCCAGAAATTTAGAGAATATTAAAGAAAAAGCAGTCACACCAGACAGGTGTCTTGTGTATAGCTTTTAAACAAGATGAGAGGAAGAAAACACCACCCTATGTAAGTCTGTGCTCACTAATGAATAGAACCTTGTATTACCATATATAGTAGTGATTTGTGCCATCTGTATCTTTAGAGAGCATGTAAATCTCCTTGTGGTACTTTCATGACAGCACTGTAATAAGAGCTGCAGTTACAAAAACAGGAAAGTCACTTCAATGGTGAAAGTAGGTGCCAGTGGAGTTAGCTCCTAATAAATATTCTACTCAGCTTTGTTTGGGTGAGTGACCAAAAGGATAGTAGTGGCAGGAAGTTTATATAAACTGTGTGGAATGGGGGAGGGGAGGGGGGGAATCTGTTAACTACCTGTAGCTGTTCTTCTTTTAAATGTGATACAGACATGTACTCTACATGGGTGTGCATGCCCTGCATACTAGAGCTGAAGAGCTTTACCTAGCAGTACATGCAGGGCGATGCTCATGCCCTGCAGCAACAGCCCCTCCCCTGGCCATATAAGGATAGAGCCACCCCAGCCCTCCTCAGTTCCTTCGCACCAAAAGGCAGAAGTACAGACTACAATGCAGAGGGCAAGTCATGGAATATACACCTGCATCACATCTCAAAGAACAATAGTAATGTCAACACAGAAAACAGAGCTGTACTTTGAATTGATAGGGTTGTTCCCTTCTGGATAATTCATAAATACAGACAATTTATTTATTATTGCAATAGAAATTACTGGAATATAGTCATACTGAAGATAGCGTTGGCATAATTTTTGAAATAAATTTACCTTGAAAGAATATTCTGTTTAAATTACTGGAAATTTTGTATTTAAAATGTCCTATTATGCGTAATATTAGTTGCAAACAAATACAATCAATGGCTGTCATTGGTACACTGGTAAACGCAGACTTTTTAAATGCTTTAGTCCTACCAAAGTAGAAGAACTCTGCTCAGCTAGTTATCCCTGAAAGGATATCACTTCTGTAAAAGCAACAGATTAAAGAGTTATCGGGCTATACGGTCAACTTGCTTAGAAATTTGTGATTAATGTACACAATGAAAATGCGTATTCATATAATTCTGTCACAAAATATTCTTAAAAAAAAAAGGCAAACATTAAACAACTCTCTCATTCCTCAGTTTCACATATTGCTTAAAATCAAGATGATATCCATATCACTTTCTATTTTGCTTCCTTTCATCATTTACTATACTGTATATACAGTACATGCCATTTATTTTATGGAAAGTTAAAAAATGAACATAGAATTATAAAATTGAATTGAGTTCCTAGACAGCGACCCAGGCCACACGAAAGAAATGCTAATGGCAGTTTATCCACTGCAGCAGGTCAGTCACACAGAGAAACGTGCTAGTACTCTCCGCACTCTCCATTTATACCTTCAGGCCGCAAGGAGACTTGCCAAACACAAGTTGACTAGAAACTCCACCTGTGGCCATTATCTTTGGTGTGTGGAAGGTCAGGTTCATGCTACATAGAGAAATATTAGCTGCTGCTAGATATCAGCTACTGCAATGCAAAAACTCTGCTGGTTTTCATTGTCGTTCAGGAGATTTAGTCACAATTATCACATCCCAAAATTTTTTTTTTTTTTTTTTACCACTTCATGTTCCAATAAAAAATTACTTCTACAGGCATGATAACTTGAAGTAAAACTGCTGAATCAACACAGTAAAAATTCTACTATTCTAAACAAATAAATACATGTGAAGGATATAAACAAACTGGATCACAATAAAAAAGGAAAATCTCCCGATCACAGTTTACTATGAAATTTCAATTTATAGGCCTTCTGGCAATGAAACCACATTTAGACCTATGTTCGCTACAACAAACTAAATTACTTTGGCAGTTGCTATAGTTACTGTCAGAGAGCTTCCTCAAGGTCAGCAAAGAAACACCAAAGGCCAGAAGTGTGAAATTCATACAAGATAAGAGATCAGTCATTGTTGGTTATGTGTTATTAGCAAATCTGTGACACAAATGATTTATTAATTTATACAAAATCTACTTTGTACTGTAATAAAGTTCAAATATATATATACTGGCAAGAGCCAAACAGGGTATGCATTTTTTTTTATTTTTACATTCATGTAAAAATAGTCTGGATGAAATAAAATGTTCCTGATCCCTGCAAAGTGCAGAAGGGCTTTCAGAAAGTGCTTGAAATCTGAAGCTTAATTTTACTAATTATTATTTCATCTGTCTTGAAATGAAAAGTGCAACTGCTCTATAGTAAATCAAAATACGGCTTGAAAACTAAGTGTTTGTTATATTAAATGCCACAACCCAGGAGAAGGCATGGGCATGAATGGACCAAAATGAAGTGAGTAATCCTTCAGGAATGAAATGTATAAGCAAAAATCCACCGTTCTGTTTTATTCTCCGTAGTATCATCACCTTAAAAGACATTATCAGCCAGGGGTGGGGTTTTTTTGCAGTTTTTTTTTGTTTGTTTGTTTTTTGTAAACAGCCACCATTTGGGGAGAAAAATTAAACACAGGCCCAAGTTATAACATTTAGATATCTTACTACTTTGATATTGCACGTCAACTAGTTAGATACCCAGCAGTCTCATTTACATCTTCAAAATTTAATGCTGAGTTGATGCTCCTTTTAAAAGCTTGGTCCTACAATTCTTCCATATCCAAAGTCAATTTAGAAATGGAATGGACGAGGAATATTTTAAGAATTTTTGGAAACCAGACATATCGCTAACAGGATGAGTGAACATTTCTGCTCTTTACCAAGCTTGTCTCCCTGTATAGTATATAACTATAACGAACAGCCTGTTGCTGTGACATCTCATGGATGTCTAGCCATCAACTAAAGACCAGCATGGCTAAAACAGAGCTCAATCTTCCCTTCCCAGGCTTCCTTCTCTACCTTCCATCTCAATCTCTATGGACAACAGTACTACCCAGCCTGTCACTCAGACCTGTAACCTAGGCCTCATCTTCCATTCAGACCTCTCTGTAGTCCTCATGCCCAGGCTATAACTAAATCTTGTTGATTCTTTCTGCATAACAATTCTAAGATAAGGCCCTTCCTATCCCTTCATACAGCTCAAACTCTCGTTCAGGATCTCATGTTGCATGCTGATTACTGCAACATCCTTTTCTCTGACTGACAAATATAATCTCGCCCCATTAATGATGCTGCTACAAAGATCTTTCTCCTAGCTCCTTACTTTGACCATGTCCCCCCTCACTTGACAACAGCTGGGCTGCTAGTGCTTGGAGATCATTACCTATCATGCTTACTGACCAATACTGTTTCACAGTTTCCTTGTACACCTACATCTTGTTTGTCTGTATCCTCAAGTTGTTTCTTGTCTTATACTTAGATTGTAAACTCTTAGGGGCAAGGGCAGTCTTTTTATTCTGTGTATGTAGTACAGTGCCTAACACAACGGGGTGCTGGTCCATGACTAGGGCTCCCAAGTAATACTATAATATAAATTACTATTAATATTAACTAGCCTCTCTTTTGTACTGTGTAAATTGGCCAGAGAATGACTTATTCCATGAAAATAGTTGGTAGACTGCTCAAACCATGCTATTACTGCTAAACAATCTTTACAGTTATCCAGGAATACAGTTCCCAAAATAAAAAGAAAATATCACCCTTATCTTTACCACATTCATTGAACGTCATTTTTGGGTGTATTCTAATCTTGAGTAAGAAGTCTAAGAACCTAAAAGGAAAATAAGATCAAACAAACATAAAAAAAGATAATGCATCGGCAACGTAAAGTTTAAGGTAAGATGTAATCACTATCTAGTTGCTATTCCAGTTATAGGTAAAACTAAAACCTTAGCCTAACCTATATTTTAGACAACCTACAAACAAAAATTGCCTAGTACAATGGTTTCCAAACTTTTTTCTCCAAAAGGACCCCTTTGGCAAGTGTCTGCAAGGTTAGACTATGGCCCAGAATTTTAAAAGTATTCTAGAATCAAATTGTATATTAAGAGATTACATTGTATTTTATTCACTAGAATGTAATCATTTAAGGATCTTTAGTACTCAGTTAAGATCTCCTTGTGCCACAAAAACGTGAACGCAATGAGTTATGCAGTAAACTCAAAATACTCAGTTTGCAGACCCTAGTATATATGCTTACATGATACTGAAAAGCGGCTAACGAGGACATTGGGAAGGACTTCAAACATTTGCACAAGCTTTACAGCCAGACTCCTCTGCCCAGTTCTCTTTAAAAAGTGGACTTTTGCCTGTTTGAATTATTTAGCTAAAAACAATCAACATGATTTAGTGTGAATAACTTGACAACATTTTAACGGACATATTTGTTATTCAATGATTTTATTGCATGATGATCGGTAAAATTTCAATCTAAAAAATTGCTGTAGTCATGTGTTACAAAAAAAAAATCTAACATGGCTATATAGTAATAGGTGGTTTCTTAAAGAAACCTTAGGAGAGAGCACTTAGTCTATGGTGAAACTGAAAGTTATTTTCTTCTAAGGGTTCTGAAGAGTCTTGTATAGCTCATCTCAACATTGTAACAAGTAAATTAATCTGATGATAATCAGCAGTGCAGTCAGTCACAAACTAAAGAACTCACGTCAAACCACTTATCTGTCAACACTTATGTGCTCTCTGGTTTCTGGTGTACTTGAAAATATATAAAGGAAACAGGATACGATTTCTAACAAAGTAACTACCTATAGTTCATACAACAATGAATATCAGAGCCCTGTGCAGATACAAAATTTATATCCGTGGATATAGAGTGGATATCAGCGGAGCTGCAGGCCTCTATCAGGAACCTCAGAGGCAAAAGCAACTGCTCGCAGGAGCCAGCGCCAAGACTGGGCAGCTCCTCCGGCATGGCTGTACTGCCCCCAGCCTGCCCATTGGGGCGGGCACCAGGCTCACTGGCAGCTGGTCACGCTCCCAGACAGGAGTCCCTTCCACGCAGTGGTATGAGTCTCCTGTACTTTAAAAATTAACAATCAGAATTTTTTTTTCTACTGTTTTCCTTAAGTGGAAATAAAAAAGGTTATCAAAATTTAATACTAACCCATCAAATACTTTTTAAAGGTGAAAATAAACACATCATTGCATAACACTTGCGCACATGCTTAACTCTGAACACTTCAGTGGTTGACTTCAATAGGACTACTCACATGAATAAACGTAAGCACATTTGTAAGTGTTTGCAGGGTTAAAACCAATAAAACCAATGGGATATCCTCCTGAACCCTATTGTCTTTTTAAAATTAGTGATTTTTAACGACCAAGCTTATTTACATTTTCTTTTTATGTAATTCTTATGGGGGCCAAAAAGCAGCAGCATTCCCTACACCTAAGAAATAGTGAAAATAAGTCTGGGTAAATTCATAAGACTACCTTATCCTTGCAATAGGCATAGAATTAATTTTCAGTTGATAGCTCTCTCCAGTTCAGAAATTCTCCTTGACAAAGTAAATACAACCATAAGTGCCACCTTGCTCAATTAACAAACAAGTGAGCCATCACGATCGCCGGCAGGGTCACCTTCGCCAGCTCGTAACAGCAGCAGATGCAAGCTGTGATCCATGATGCTATCCTCTGGGCAGACACCAGGCCACTCTTCATCCTGTCTGCAACCACACAACAAACAACTGTGTAGACTTACGGAATGGCTTCATTCTATCTATGTAGAAGGCCAGGGCCCATCTGACGTCCAGGGTATGCATCTGTTGTGAGAGGCTTTGGACAAAGGACCAGCAAGTATATGTCTTAACCAGTATGGGAGACAACCTTGGGTAGAAAGGCTGGGTGCAGACTCAGCTGGACCTTGTCTTTATAGAAGATTGTATAAGGTGGCTCTGATGTGAGTGCCCTGATCTCGGACACCCTACGAGCCGAAGTAATAGCGACTAAGACGACCACCTTCCAGGAGAGAAACAGGAAGCCAGGGGCTTGAAGTGGGGACCCAAGAGCCTTGACAGCACAAGACTCAGGTCCCAAGTGGAAACCGGATCCCTGCCATGCAGATAAAGGCACTCCAGGCCTTCCAGGAACCCACTGTCATGGGATGGGCAAAGACTGACCAGCCTTGAAAGGGAATGCCGAAATGGCCACCAGGTGCACCTTGACCTAAGACAGTGACAGGCCCTGGAGCTTAAGGTGCAGCAAATAGTCCAGGATGTCTTGCAGTGGGGCCTCTGCTGCACAGATGTGACGATCCAAGGCCCAAAACGTGAATCCACTCCACTTTGCCACATAGGTAGCTCTGGTGGAGTGTTTCCTGCTGCCCAGCAGGACCTGATGGACATCAACACAACACCATCGTTCATCCCCACTTAGTCAGGCTTAGCTACTTAGCCACTTAGCAACAGCCAGGCTGACAAGTGTAGTGCTGCAAAGTTCAGGTGCAGCAGATTGACGTGGCCCTGGGACAGCAGATCTGGCCGAAGAGGCAGCTGCAGGGGGGTGGCTGCCAACAGACACAGCAGCGTACCAAACCAGTGTTGACAAGGCCACACTGCAGCTATGAGGATGACAGTTGCTTTGTCTTGCTTCACCTTTAGCAGGACCTTGTCGATTAACGGCACTGGTGGGAAGGTGTACATCAGCACTCCTGACAACAGGATCAGGAAGGCGTCAGACAGGGAGCCCTTGTCCCTGCCCTGCAGAGAGCAGAACACATGGCACTTTCTGTTCTACCAGGATGTGAACAGGTCCACCCGGAGAGTTCCCCACGTGTGGAAGATTAGACTGACCACTTCTGGATGGAGCAACCACTCATGGCAAGATGAGAAGGTCCTGCTGAAGCTATCCGCAAGAACGTTCTTGGTTCCGGGCAGATGGGCAGCTACCAGGTGATGGCATGTCGCACACAAGTCCTAGAGGCTGAGCGCTTCCTGACGAAGGGCCGAAGACCTGGTGCTGCCCTGCGGGTTGACGTACTACATCGCAGCAGTATTGTCCATCAGGACTTGCACCATCTTGCCTTTCCACCACCAGTCCAAAGACAGTAGGACATGGCTCGGGACCAGGAGCACTCAGCCTAGGGGGTTCCTGCTGGGAATTTAAACCAAGGCTAGTCACATTTGCAGAGGCCTCAGATGAAGCCGGGCATGGCTGACCACGTACATGCACGCGGTCATGTGGCCCATCAGTCGCAAACATGTGTGGGCTGTGGTAAGTTGGTGGCTTTTTCTGTGGGAGATCAAGTCCGCCATGGCCTGAAGCCACGCTTCCGGAAAGAAGGTCCTGGCCCGCGTGGAGTTGAGAACCGCTCCAATAAACTAGAGTTGGACTGGCGTTAACAGACTTTTCTGTGTTTAACAACAGGCTCAGGTTGATGCAGGTAGAACACACCGGATTGAAGCTTCTTTGCACCTGCCCTGGACACTTGCCCTTGATGAGCCAGTCACTGAGGTACGGGAACAGGTGGACCCTCTGCTGTCTGAGGTAAGCCGCCACTGGCGCCATGCACCTGGTGAACATCCTTGGGGACGAAGATAGGCCAAAAGGGAGTGCCATGAACTGGAAATGGTGTCCTCCCGCTATGAAACTGAGGAAGCGCCTGGGCACCAGGAATATGGAGACATGCAAATAAGCATCCTTCAAGTTGAAAGAGGCGTACCTGTCTCCCGGATCCAGGAAAGGGATAATGGAGACCAGGGAAACCATGCGGAACTTCAACTTGTTGAGGCAATGCAAGTCCAAGATGGGTCTTAGGACCGCTTTGGCCTTTGGGATTAGGAAATAACGGGAGTACAGAATCCTCTTCCAGGCATGCCCCAAGGAACCTCCCCCACCGCCCCCAGGCACAGGGGCTTTTCAGCCTCCTGAATGAGGAGTTGCTTGTGAGAAGGGTCCCTGAAGAGGGACAGGGAAGAGGGGGAGTGGGAGGGAGGAGCAGCCGTGCATTGCAGGGTATAGCCCCGGAATACTCTATCCAGGACCCAGTGGTACGAGGTTACCCTTAACCGAGCCAAATGGAAAGGGCTGAGACAGTCCAGGAAAAGGCAAGAAGGATCTGGGGAAATTACTGGGGAATTGCTCTTGAGTGCACCCTTAAAATGCACGCTTCTAGCCCCCAAGGTGTTTGGCAGGCCCAGGCTGCGCAGATGAGAGGGATGAAGAAGTGCGATGCCAGCTGAAGCTATTGTCCCTTCTTCTTGAGGCACTCTGGCAGGGCTGCCAAGGCCTTGGTGGTGGGGGCAGCTGGAAGAGCTTCCAAGCAGACTGTGGCATATGTATGCCCAATGAGCGAAGGGTGGCATTGCTATCCTTCACGCCATGCAATCTGGCATCTGTCTGCTCCGAGAGAAGACCCACCCCATCAAAAGGAAGGTCTTGGCTTGCGGTCTGCATGTCCTGCGAGAGGCCTGCTACCTGGAGCCAGGAGCTATGCCTCATAACTAAGGATCCGTCTTTGTCATGGAGGTCACGGATTCTGTGACTTTCCATGACTTCTGCAGCAGCCCCACGTGGCTAGCCCAGGAGCCACCTAAGTAGCTCGGGCAGCCCCCGGGGCAGTCACACTGGCTGCTGCTGGGTCAGTCTCAGAGCCCCCCAGCAGCCGCAGGAGTTGGGGAGGGGGTCTGAGGGCCTCGGCTTACCGGGGAGGGCTCCTCTCCCTCAGCTCCCCGAGCTCCACATGCTGCCTCTGCTGGCAACCAGGTACTGCCCCTGCAGCTCCCATTGGCCATGGTTTCCAGCCAATGGGAGCTGCAGAACCAGGGCTCGGGTGGGGTGGAGCGGAGGCAGCACGTGGAGCTAGGGCCACTGCTTTCCAGGAGCTGGGTAAGGAGCCTGCCCAGCCCCCAGCACCCCCCCCCCCGTGCCCCTCTGGGCCACTACACTCCCCTCCCCAGCACCTGTGGCACCCTGAGCGCCCCCCCCCCCCCCAGTGTTAGTCAGGGGTATTATTAGTAAAAGTCATGAACAGGTCACGGGCCTTGAATTTTTGTTTAATGCCCATGACCTGTCCATGGACTTTTACTAAAAATACCTGTGACTAAAATGTAGTCTTACTCATGACCACAGAAGACGCGACTGCCCAAGCCACACAGTCCACCTCATCCCAGGCCATTTGCAGAGAACACCTGGCTGCCGCTGTGCCCTCCTCCACCAAGATGCTGAATTTCTGGGCTAATCCCTGTGGCAAAGACTCCAGGAACTTGCATAGTTGAAACTGTACCTGCCCAAGAGGGCTTGGTGGTTTGTCACCTGGAATTGCAGGTTGGCAATCAACTAAGTCTTTCTCCCAAAGAGATGCAGTCTTTTGGCCTCTTTATTCTTGGGGGTACAGGAGAAATGGAGTTGCTTATCTTTTTCACTGGCAGCAGAGACGACCAACGAGCCCAGGGGAGGGTGGGTATACAGATACTCTTACCCTTTGGCCAGAACAAGCATTTTTTCCTCTGTCCTGTTGGAAGTGGGAGGGATGGACGAGAGGGTGTGCCATAGGGCTTTGGCGAACTTGAAGACCCCTACATGGGATGGCAAAGCAACGCGGGCAGGGGTAGAAACTGAGAGGAGTCCCTCTGCTCTGCCATTTCCTCCACTTCCAAGCCCAGATTTTCTGCCACTCTTTGGAGCAGAGCCTGATGCTCCCTGAAGTCATAGAATCATAGAATATCAGGGTTGGAAGGGACCTCAGGAGGTCATCTAGTCCAACCCCCTGCTCAAAGCAGGACCTATCCCCCATTAAATCATCCCAGCCAGGGCTTTGTCAAGCCTGACCTTAAAAACTTCTAAGGAAGGAGATTCCACCACCTCCCTAGGTAACGCATTCCAGTGTTTCACCACCCTCCTAGTGAAAAAGTTTTTCCTAATATCCAACCTAAATCTCCCCCACTGCAACTTGAGACCATTACTCCTTGTCCTGTCATCCGCTACCACTGAGAATAGTCTAGATCCATCCTCTTTGGAACCACCTTTCAAGGTAGTTGAAAGCAGCTATCAAATCTCCCCTCATTCTTCTCTTCTGTAGACTAAACAATCCCAGTTCCCTCAGCCTCTCCTCGTAAGTCATGTGTTCCAGTCCCCTAATCATTTTTGTTGCCCTCCGCTGGACTCTCCCCAATTTCTCCACATCCTTCTTGTAGTGTGGGCCCCAAAACTGGACACAGTACTCCAGATGAGGCCTCACCAATGCTGAATAGAGGGGAACGATCACGTCCCTCAATCTGCAGGCAATGCCCCTACTTATACAGCCCAAAATGCCATTGGCCTTCTCGGCTACAAGGGCACACTGTTGACCCATATCCAGCTTCTCGTCCACTGTAACCCCTAGGTCCTTCTCTGCAGAACTTCTGCCTAGCCATTCGGTCCCTAGTCTGTAGCGGTGCATTGGATTCTTCTGTCCTAAGTGCAGGACTCTGCACTTGTCCTTGTTGAACCTCATCAGATTTCTTTTGGCTCAATCCTCTAATTTGTCTAGGTCTCTATCCTATCCCTACCCTCCAGTGTATCTACCACTCCTCCCAGTTTAGTGTCGTCTGCAAACTTGCTGAGGGTGCAATCCACACCATCCTCCAGATCATTAATGAAGTTATTGAACAAAACCGGCCCCAGGACCAACCCTTGGAGCACTCCGTTTGATACTGGCTGCCAACTAGACATGGAGCCATTGATCACTACCCGTTGAGCCCGACGATCTAGCCGATTATCTACCCACCTTATAGTGCATTCATCCCGCCCATACTTCAACTTGCCGACAAGAATACTGTGGGAGACAGTGTCAAAAGCTTTGCTAAAGTCAAGGAACACCACGTCCACTGCTTTCCCTTCATCCACAGAACCAGTTATCTCGTCATAGAAGGCAAATAGTTTTGTCAGGCACGACTTGCCCTTGGTGAATCCATGCTGACTGTTCCTGATCACTTTCCTCTCATCTAAGTGCTTCAGAATTGATTCATCTGGTGGTCTGGCTCTTGAAAGACCGGAGACTCCCTTGTCCAAGGACAAGGATGACTGGGTTACCGGAGGAGGTTCCGGAGCTTCAGCCACCACCAGGGAGGGGAGATTTAGGGCTGGGTTCTGTTTCCTCTATCCCAACCTCCGAGCGATCTGCATGCACTGAGCCCAGTGCTGTTAATGCACCCGATGCCGCCTGCTGTTGCTCTGAGGCAGCAGCCGATTGCTGGGAAGGGGGCATTGCCATGACTGTCATTCACCATGAACCCCAATAAGGCCACTTGCTTTGATGCCACTGCTGCACCGTCACAGTCGATGTGGTGTCAGGGCTCCAATCGCACTTGTGGGACCTGGGCAAGTGGCTAAACCGGCCCTCTGTGCTGGAGGAGTCCCCTTCCGGTGACCACAGAGGAGCCGTCAATGACTGGGTGTGCCTGCTAACGGTTGCAGTCGGAAACGGTGATCGGAGCAGGATGAGCAGTGTTGGTACTGGGGCGAATGGTACTGGCGCCCAGGAGTCCAGAGCCTGAATGGAGATTGTTCTCATGTGGTAAGCAATGGGGATCTTCGACAGGAAGCCGACCAGTAGGCGGGCGAGCGGTGCTAGTAATATGGAGACCAGACGTTGATCTCTAGGTGAATCGCCTGAGTGGCGGTGACCACAATTGCAGTGCCAGTGACCGGGGTGAGCCCCAGATGATCAGGGCTGTGGATTTGGGGAACTGCGTCACTTGGGTGGGGAGTGCCGTCTTTTTATCAGAGGATCGTCAGCTATCTCCCCCAGGAGTCACGGCGGCTGGCTTGCCTTCCTGGGGAGCCTTTGCCGCATCCTGCTACCTCAAGGGCACCGATGGAGGCCTCTACTCTCTCCGGGCCGGGGAGGCCTGGGAAGGTGCCAGCAAGGGTTTCGGTCCCATACCACTCCTTTGAGTCGGTGACAGACCTTTTGAGGGGCTCAGAGCCCCAACAGCAGAGGCTCGCATTCGCAGCTCCGGAGTGGCTGGACGGGCTGAACTAGGTCCCTTGCCCGAAGACCCTTGGGCCTTTTTGCCCAGTGCTGGGGAGCTGTGCTTCTGCGCCGCCTTCTTAGGCGCCAGAGATGTTGATCGGTGCCAGGCAGAGCCCAGTGCTGGTGGTGCACAACACACCGATGCTGAGGTGCTCGCCGATTCTTGGTGGGAGGGCTCGAACATCGGGTGAAGGGCCGACTCCATTAGAAGGGCTCAGAGTTCGATATCCTGCTCCTTCTGAGTTTGTGGCCGAAAGTTTTTACAAACTCTTCTCTTTGGTGGGTGATTCGTCCAAGTACTTGAGACAACAGCCATGGAGACCGCTAACAGGCATAGGCCTATTACAGTCGGTGCAGTGCTTGAACCCGGGGGACTGGGTCATGCCCCACCTGGGGCAAAGTCCCACTGGGGACTCTAACTACGACAATAACTATCGAGAACAATTAAAACTATGTACAAAGCCCTAAGGCTGAATGGCTCTTAACAAGGTGAGAAAATCGCAAGGCAAGGGAGAGAGGCGCTCCAACTAACCACCGCGGGTGGTAAGAAGGAACTGAGAGGGCAAAGGGCCAGCAGTGCTTGATATACCATGGCATGCATGAGGCATGCGTGCGGCACTCCAGAGGACACCACAGCCAACCCTATGGATACCACTAAGGCAAAAGTCTGTCATCTCTTGGGCTCAGGGGCATTTACACCTAAGGATTAGACAGTTGCCTGGGAGTCTTTAAATTAATCTAACTTATTTTTGTCCAAGACTAAAAAAAAACACCATGAAAAGGTGGTCCTCTATAGTCTGTTTTACGTCGGGTGCTATATCAGAATTATATAGCCATGACTTTTTTCATTATTATTATAACACAGGCCATAATACTGGAGGAACAATCCACCACATCCAGTGCAGACCAAAAGACTTTTTGCTGGCCATATGGCCCTCTACCATTAAGCCTTGAAGTCTTCCACTGTGTCTTCAGGAAGTTTCTCTGATTATTTTGACAAAGCTTCCCAGCACTTGCAGATTAGCTACAAAATCTGGAGACAGAAAGTGGAATACATTTTTCTGCCCAAGATGTCCAGTCATTTGGGCTCTCTTTGGGGGCAGACTTGTTTCTCCCCTGCCTCAATGTCTTGTTGGCAACCATAACCACCAGGGACTTCAGACCCAAATGAGAATAAAAACACACTAATCCACATGCAGGGACATGGGAGTGCTTGTCTGCGTGAGCGAACAAAGCTGGTGTGTTCAACAGGACCTTTTCTGGTTCCAAAAGGACCTCACTAATTAAAAGGGCTACTCTTCCTGGGATTGCCCCCTGAAGGCTATCCAGTAGCTTATAGGTATTCTTGTGCAGTAGCTCAGCTCATCACCAAGGTCCAGCGACTTTTTGAATGAGGTGGAGACCACAACCTGGCAGATTGTGTAATCCCTGGGGAGTCCCTCAGAGACCAACAGAGAAGGGAGTAGGGCACAGGGAGACAAAAGGTGTCAGGCCATGCTGATCTGTTCTTACAATATGATCAGTACTAATCACAGTACTGACGGTCCCCATCCAGAGTAGTCTGGATGACTTACTGGACCTAGTGCACCTAGCTGGGGATGGTGAGGAGCTAGACAGCCCTCATCTTGAAGGGGGCCTCGGAATTTTGAGTCAGCCTAGGTGGTGCGCAACCTGGTGGAGCTACTGGATGATCCGATTTGTCTCGCACCCAGCAGGATAGAGACAAGTCAGTACTGACTATGCACGGTGATCTGTGCCCAAACAGTCCATGAGACATAAAAGGTCTCACATCCAAATAAGGTACCACAAACAAGCTTCATAGTCAATGCTGAGGAATAAACTGTAACAATTCCCTGGTACCAAAGCAATAAGCACCAAAGTTTAGAGCATCCACGCCAGAATGGAAGTGTGTCCCAGTACTGAGGAGCGAGGCTGCACAGCGGACTGTGCTGAGGTGGAGCCCTTAAATTGTCTCTTAGCCCATACTAAGGTCAGTGACTGCCTAGGTGCCAAAGTGGTCAATTGACCAGGAGCAACAGGTGGCACCAAGGGACCAGTAAACTCTCGTACTAAGGGCAAACTGGGGTCAGACAGGTACAGCAGGTCCCTTGCCACCATGTATGCCTACGGGTTGATATGTAGAGAGATTAACGTCACTGAAACAATGTCTGTCAGTACTGGACTCGAAGGCAGTTGCATGGACTGTTCCACAGTATAGTACCTGGATCTTCTCACCTGAGCACCGGGGAGACAGAGGTGGATGGTTCAGCTCTACCTTAGGTACGTAGTGAGTCACAATGTTGTAGGAAAGCCCTTTTCAAGGATAACAATGAACCTCTCTTGGAGCTAGAATGGCCTCAGTCAGTCTTATGGATCCCCTTGAGAGGAACATCAGAGGAGGATTGGCCTCTCCTTCTTGGAAAGGAATCAGAGTCCAGAGGCCTGAGTGAAGCTGTGGAAGGGGGCAGTGGTTGAATGAGTGCTAACAAGACGATTGGGAGCTAGGACCGCTGCCGAGGCAGGCCTCATCGTTTGCTCCATAAGGTGCTATTTGAGGTGCAAATCCCTGGAAATCTGCATATGCTTGCCGAAGGATAGGCAGATGCACATCTCTCTTTAGTGTCCCCCTCACCAAGGCACAACATAAAAAAAGTGTGGGAGGGGTGGGGGGGTCCGCGGTACTATTGGGAAAAGAAGCCCCATGTGATAGATAGTGCTTGAAGCTTAGAAAGTGCTGCGTACCCTTGGTGCCCAGCACCACCAACTAAGAAAGAATAAAAACAGAACAAAAATTAAATTTTAAAGGAAAACTGAAGTACAGGGTAGTAATTGCCAACTGTTTACAGAGCAATAGATGCTGACTAGGTGACTGTCCAAAAAGGGCAGAGGAAAATGCTACAGGGCATTCTAACTCAGACTGTGGGTGGAAGAAGGAACTGAAGGGGGTCAGGATAGCAGCACCCTTACATGATCTCAGGAGGGACCACAAAGATATTAAAGATCCTGGTGGTTTTTTTTTCTTCAAAATGACAGCCCTATTTGAACTCTAAATACTTGTTTATTTCCATACTATCAAAATACAGTAGGGCTGTCAATTGCAGTTAACTCATGCAATTAACTCAAAAAAATTAATGGCGATTAGACGCACTTCTAACAATAGAATGCCAATTGAAATTTAATAAATATTTTTGGATGTTTTTCTATATTTTCAATATTGATTTCAATTACAGAGAATACAAAATGTACAGTGCTCACTTTATATTATTTTTATTACAAATATATGCACCGTAAAAATGATAAACAAAAGAAATAGTAGTTTTCAATTCACCTCATAAAAGTACTGAAGTGCAATCTCTTTATCGTGAAAGTGAAACTTACAAAGGCAGATTTTTTTTTGGTTACATAACTGCACTCAAAAACAACACAGTGTAAAACTTTAAAGTCTACAAGTCCACTCAGTCCTACTTCTTATTCTGTCAATCGGTATGATAAACAAGTTTGTTTACATTGACAGGAGATACTGCTGCCTGCTTCTTTTCTACAGTGTCACCTGAAAGTGAGAACAGGCTTTTGCATGGCACTTTTGTAGTCAGAGTTGCAAGGTATTTACATGCCAGATATGCTAAACATTCGTATGCCCCTTCCATGCTTTGGCCACCATTCCAAAGGACATGCTTCCATGCTGATGAAGCTTGTTAAAAAAATGTGTCAATTAAATTTGTGACTGTACTCCTTCGGGGAAGAATTGTATGTCTCCTGCTCTGTTTTACCTGCATTCTGCATATAATTTCATGTTAGCTTAGCAGTCTTGGATGATGACCCAGCACATTTTCGTTTTAAGAACACTTTCATAGCAGATTTGACAAAACGCAAAGAAGGTACCGATGTGAGATTTCTAAAAATAGCTACAGCACCCAACCCAAGGTTTAAGAATCTGAAGTGCCGTCCAAAAATCTGAGAGGGACAAGGTGTGCAGCATGCTTTGAGAAGTCTTAAAAGAGCAACACACTGATGCGGAAACTACAGAACCCAAACCACCAAAAAAGAAAATTAATCTTCTGCTGGTGGCATCTGACTCAGACGATGAAAATGAACATGCATCAGTCCACACTACTTCGGATTGTTATCAAGCAGAACCCATCATCAGCATGGAAGCATGTCCTCTGGAATGGTGGTTGAAGCATGAAGGGATATATGAATCTTCAGAGCATTTGGCATGTAAATATCTTGCAACGCCAGCTACAACAGTGCCATACTAACGCCTGTTCTTACTTTCAGGTGACATTGTAAACAAGAAGCGGGCAGCATTATCTCCTGAAAATTGTAACCAACCTTGTTTGTCTGCGTGATTGGCTGACCAAGAAGTAGGACGAGTGGACTTGTAGGCACTAAAGTTTTACATTGTTTTATTTTTGAATGCAGGGTTTTTTTGGACATAATTCTACATTTGTAAGTTCAACTTTCATGATAAAGAGATTGCACTACAGAACTTGTATGAGGTGAATTAAAAAAATACAATTTTTTTGTTTACAGTGCAAATACTTGTAATCAAAAAATATAAAGCGAGCACTGTACACTTTGTAATTCTGTGTTGTAACTGAAATTAATATATTTGAAAATGTAATAAACATCCAAAAATATTTAAAATGATTAACACAGCAATTAATCGCTCAACAGCCCTAAAATATAGCCTGTACTATCAACTGATATTTTCACTTCCTTTCCCCAAAAAATACTGCGTAATATTGGGATCAAATATTCAAAAAGTAGAGGTCTGATGTCAGTGCAAAAACAGCTATGCAGAAAAGTACACCTCCACTGGCACATCTTGTTATTTCTACTGTGCGTACAAAGAAGATAAATGTACGTGCAAATTACTAGTTAGCTACCCACCTAATCTTTTTGGACGTGTAATTATTCAATTTGTATACACAACAGTAGCCCACAGTCCTGAGCATCTTAATTTTAAAATTCTAGCCAAGAATACCACATTTTTCCTAAGAGATGGATGAAGTCATCCTATATAGAGATTCTATGAAATACTCTGGAATAATTCTGGATCAACTATATTTATAGTGGTATTGTTATTACCACTATCACTTGTTTTTTGATTGACAATTCCTGTGCACTTTTAGATGGAATCCAAGCACTTGTTGTCAGGAATGTTCTGTCTGTTAGAAATTAAAGAAATGAAGAAGTAAAGAAAATGCCATTAATTCAGTTACCTGTCTAATATAAGATAGTTCTCGAAAAGCATTTCCACAAAGGACATCACACTTAGCTTTCAAGACGGTAACTAAGTAAAGATTTCCTAAAGAATCTTAATATATAAGTGAGAAGAAGTTGTGCTGCCCTCAAAATATTCAAAACAGAAAAGAGTAAGAAGAACTAAATTAATTTTATGGACTACTGTTACAAATACGAATTGGCAATGATACAACATAAATCCCCAAAGAAGGGTAACTTGTAGATGGAAACAAACACTTGAAATATTGGGAAAAAACACCACAAATCAAAAGCAAATAAACAAAAAGCCCACAAATACATCTCATATTTATTATACAAGGACCGTCACTCACTGAAATTATGTATTGTATTAAGCACAGACTCAATACTTGTTTGGAGAAGTGTCTAAAAGAATAATACCCACTCAACAATTCATTAAATAATAGGGATTGAAAGTAAGTAGCCCACTTGTTTTCTTAGAGATATGGCCATTTTAATAGTCTTATGGGATTCCTGAAGAGTGGGTCTGGGTCTATGGAATAAATGGATATGGAGATCATGTGGGGGAAGGTTGTAAAGACATTCAGCCCCTGGAAATTATCACCACCACCAAGCTGGAAGCAAGCTGCTGAATAAGGCATTCTGTAGAAGAACAACTTCTGCTTTAAATGCCACCTGAAGAAGTCATTAAGCAAGTGATTGTTCACTCTGCTAAAGAGGGAATATTAGCTGGGTTTATAAAGTCATAGGACTAGTTATTTTACTCTATTGATCACGTGTTGCTGTGGCATTGTCTAAAAATCCTATGGCGACTGTTTCCAGAAAAAAAAATGCAAGTTTCCACGCTCTGCTCAACCAACTCACCACAGACCTTAACTGCATGACAGCTGGGAGTGGATACAAGAAATCCTCTGGATTGCTGTAGGAGGATTCGCCTTTCCTCATAAAACTGAGGCCTCATCCTACTCCTGTGGATGGCAAAACAAGCAGAACTGCTCTATTCAGGGCTGAAAATACGGAAGAACAATTAGTGCATTTTTTGGCCTTGTACTTGCTCTCTACTCTTTCTGTCATCTTACTGCTGGAAATAATGTGGGGAAGAGAGAGAACTCCTGCTTCAAAGACGACTGCTAAATTAAGAGCTTGTCTACACAGCAAGGCAAAACATGCCAGAGGTATGTGATCCGAGGAGGTCTGCATCAACAACTTCTCTGGCAGGAAGAGTTTCAGTTTCATCTCTCTCACATTCCAGGTACGCTTGGAAAAGGAATAATGCATAATGTGTTCTTCCACAAGGCAAATGAAACACTAAGAGTGCCCATCATTTACAGGCATAGTGGAGTCACACAAGTAACAGCTGTTGTAGATTGGTAACTCAGCCTCTGCTATGATCCTAGAACCCTTATACAGAGGGCTGTCAAAGCTAAATGATACTTAATTGACCTAAACAACTATTTTTAAAAAAATATATATGCCAACATGCAAAAGGAAATTTAGTTTATGAACTAAAACTAACTAATCAACTAGTCCTAAAATCTAAAGTGAAAGGCACAGTGTGCAAGAAAAGTGGATACTGCCAAGGGTTGCAATTTCCAGCAATGGGTAGTAAGAAGGACCTATAGGGTTGCTGGGACTACTCCGCCCTTTATGTTCTCGGTGGAGGGCATGAGACCATCCAGGGCACCGGTGTGGCCCTAATGAACGCTGCTACCCAAAAATAATCAGATCACACACACACATGTAATCCATGTGCACCAAAAGCAGAATCTATGTGGACAATCACTTGAAGCACTATAATTGAGAACTATACAGAGAATATAGTTAGCATCAAACTAGATTTTGGCCATGTCTACAAATCATAGATTTCTGCCCATTAAGTTATAGTTCAGCAGAAGATACTGAAGGTAATAACCTTTTATCTCCTAATAAAATGGACAAGAAAGTAAGTTATTTGACTGTCTTGGTTAGCACATCCAAGAGGGGAAGATTTTGAAACAGATAGATAATACTTCAAATTTAAGATCAAGGATATTTACATTAAATAGGCATACTATGAAGGACTATTGAAACAGAGAAATTTCTATATCCAGATTAAAATATGTAACTTTGATTCACATGAAGAGTCCTGTGTTGAGAAAATTGTTCTAAATGTATTCCAAAGGCTTTACAGCCTTCATTGCTAAATGCTGAAGCAGACTTGTTAGCAAAAATACTCTAGGGTGAAGGAAAGGATGCTTATCTGCCCAAAATTCACCATGAAGTCAACATAGAACTCAGATATCCTCAATTATAGCACTAAGAGAAAATGACAGAGGGGGGAAAAAGGCAATCTCATTGCGTACCTCAAAATTCTGTACTACAGACTTGAAGTAAATTCAGCCTCTGAAGAGCTGTCCTCAAGCACCTTGTATAAGACTCAGTGAAATAGCTGAATTTGTCTATATAGAAATCTCAAAGAATTTGTTTTCTTCCATTCCACCATTAACCTACGAACCATCTGGCCCCAAACATTCTACTAGCAGACTGAGAAGTCTGTCTAGAGTGCCAAAGATAACTGTCACCCATTAGGATCTGGAAATTCCCAAAGGGCCTGAAAAAAATATCCACTGAAAATAGATGCTTCAGCCTTGGTAGTATTGAAGGAAAACATGTTACTAGTCTGATCCAATGGGATCACAGATAACAGATCACGCAATAAGATTAGCCCTGGCAATTCAATCAACCAATAGAAAAAAACCCCACAAACAAAAAAAACATGGCAGGAGGGGCACAAGAGAAGACAACCACATTCTAAATGCATTGATCCTAAAAAGTTTCCATCTGCTAAAAAATTCAAGTAATTCCAGGATCCAGACAGATACAGAGGTAAAACGGAAAGTTAAATTTTTAATCTAATGAAATGTAATGGCCAAAACTGAAAGCTCTGATTTTTTTTTTTCCTGCATCCTGCATGCTTTCAAAACTGGTCAATATAATCTTACCCCAGAAGAATTTTGGCATGAACTTCTTTGTTAGTCCTTGAGATTTCCCTCAGAGAGGTAATTTCTGCATCAAACCAGAATCCTCTCTCTTCTGGAGTCTCTACATTGTAGTTAACCATCACCATATCACCCACATTGAGTTCACTCCACTTCAAAATGGTTCTTGCTCGTGGTCGAAGATTATTGGCACCCATTTCTACTATACCATTCTCTGGATACCTTGGGGGGGAAAAAAGTTACAAATTAGTACTTCCACTATTATATGAAATGAATCAAAGGGTAAAATTTTAAAAAGTGCCTCAACTGACTTAAGAGCCTGAGCCCCATTTTCAAAAGTGTTTTGGACTCCTAAATTACTTTTGAAAATAGGATTTCTGTTATTTTGACATTTTTGCCTGTTCTCTGACTACAGTCCTGACTACCTCAGATTTGAAAAACAGTTTTAATCAAAACCACAAAGAATCATGTTTATGTAAGGTTTTTGCTAGAAAGATGCTAAAAAAATTTCAAATCTGAGTATTAACCTGTCCCAGTCTTCCTCCTACTAGGGTCAATAGCAAAATGCCCAAACATTCCCACAATGAAAAGAAACAAAGATTAGAAATGGGATTTTCAAGATACTAGTCTAACTCTACCCCCATTAAAGTCAATGGGGAAATTCCCCTTGACTTCAATGGCAACACCGTTTTTGAAAATCCAGCCCTACGTGTACAGCATTTACCAACAAAATTATGCAAGATGAAGATGGCATAGGAAAAAAAGTATACATTTGTTCAAACAAACAGTAAGTAGACAAATTCCAGAGACAAGCAAATAAACACCACTAATCACAGAAAGAATGTTTCTTGGACTCCCTATCATATAAAATGGCTGATAGTTTTAAAACTATTTCTCCTTTTATTTTAGTGATTAGCACTTTAGTAAATGATAAAAATCTAAAAAACTACACAGTACCATATTTAAGAATTTCTCTCACCAACCATGTAGTAAGGATTGCAATATTATAAAAAAGGCTTCCTGAAGAATTAAAGATCTATTAAATCACAGAGTTTTTCCATTTTTTAATAAAACCCCATTATTTTTTTTAAGTTATTTTAAGGAGACACGTGAATTGCTAGGTTTTCACAAGCAATCAATCTTATTTTCCTCTAAGTGGTGGAATTATATTATTCCAGCACAGACATACACCACACTAGAATTGTACTGTAAATACTTCTAATGAGCTCCATTCCTTTAAATTGGGCAATACCTATTTAGCAGGAGTAATGTAGTGATATCTATTTGAAAGATAGCTACAGTAAAATGGCACGGGCATAGAGTGTGCTCAGGCTTTTGGAGGAGCCAACTACTTAGTATAAGAACATACTCTCCTTAAATCCTCTGTATAGATCCATTCTTGCACAGAACTCTGGGCAGAAGAGGAACGTGGGGGGAGGAGAGAAGCATACAGCAGCCCTTCTGACCACAGTAATAAAAACGCATCTGTCAGCAAACCTAGGGTGTTGTGTTATTCCTTGTTGCAAACAACTCCACTTGGGGAGCTGCCCAGAACTGGAAAATGGATGTTCCTATGTCTGAGTGACAGGACCATTTGTGATGACTGAAAAACAACCTGCTCAGGTAATCTGCCAGGGTATTTTGAACCCCCAGGCCATGGGTCACTTTCAGAAATATACAGACAGGATTGCTTCCCAACAGAGCAGTGAGGACCAGGCTTCTCCCTGCTCGTTTACATAAAACACAGCAATTATATTGTCGATCACATCAGGCAAATGGATGTATTGGTGTTGAGAAAGGAACTCCATGCAAGCTAAACAGATGGCCCACAGCTCCCGGATATTTGTGTGTAGACTGAGATCTTGGGGTGACCAGAGACCCTATGTCTGCAAGTGTCCCAGATGAGCCCCCAACCCCATGTCTGAGGCATCTGTGACAAAGGCAAGAGTGCTGAGGTGGGGCAAAAGTAACTCCCTTGCATACACTGAGCAGATGTGTCCACCCATCTAGAGAGGGTAAGATGTGACTTGATATGTGCACTAACATGTCTATGTGGTTCTTTCTTGGAGAATATACCTCTGCCACTCAGTCCTGATGGAGCCCCAGGCTCAGTCTGGTGTACTGGACCACATAAGTACACACTGCCACGTGCCCCATCCCCTTAAACAGCTTCTCACCACGGTGAGAGGATAAGCCTTCAAATCCAGAATAAGGCTTTGAATTGTACAAAATCTTGTCTAAAGCCGTAAAGCCCTGGCATCTGTCAAATCCAGGACCATACCAATAAATTCTATTTTCTACACTGGAGACATGACTGACTTGTCTGATTTGATCAGGAGGCCTAGCATGTCAAAGGTGGATCAGATTATGTGAATGCTGACCACCACCAGTGACACAACCTCCAGAGGAATGCTACCACCACCACCACATCTCTCCACTATTTTTGGAGTTGGAGGCAGGGAAGCTGGAGTCTGCCAGAGGACTCTGGTAGATTGTAAGACAGACTCAATTAATCAGTAGAGCTATTCAAGCTGGAGCTGCAGATGTCAAAATGTCCACCAGTTTGAGAGATCTTTCCTTGACCTCCTCTGGTTGGATATCTAGGGCCATAGCCATTCTCCTCAACTCCTCCTAATGAGTCCTAAAATTGTCCCGAGGTGAAGAAATAGGTTCATCTGGGGATGAGGAAGAGGGTGCTACCAGTACTAAGAGCAGGTCCAGTTCCTGCTCCTCTTCTGGCTGATTGTGTGAGAGACCCTGACTCTGCTTGGTACTAATGCTATGGTGGTTGCAGAGACAATGCTCCTGACTCCCAGTAGATGGAGTTGGCTGAGATGGTTGTGGGGATGCTCTTGTTTGATGGGGGAGCCCATGGATTCCAAAAGGGCCACTGGCACAGCCCAAGTCCCCAACTATGCATAGCCCAACAATCCCTCCCTACTGGTACTGAGGCAGAAATCAGGGTGGCCATTCCTCCTGATGGGACTGGCTAGGTTGGGATACATAGGAATCCACTTCAGTGTGTGATGAGTAAGAACTTTATTGCTGAGACCAAGGTGGTACCGTACACGTTGGTACCAGTAAAGAAGGCAGTCTCTGAAGAAAGGTGAGCCAGAGAGATCATCTATGGCTTTCCCCGAGATGGTCTCGACCTATCTGGCACCCTGATAGCCACATCCGATGGAGCTACTTAGTATGGAGGTGATGGCGCAGGAGACACACCTCAGGCACCAGTGCCAAGAGTCTCTAGAACCCCTGGTGATGGTAACAACCTCAATTCTCTTGCAGCCTCAAATGCCTCAGGAGTAGACGGTACTGGGAACATACTCGACAGTACTGTGGCAGGAGGAGATGCTTCGGGAGCCAGTCTCAGCAGGCCCACGCTGGGCTCTGGGAATGTGCACTTTTGGGAATGCTTCCTCCTTGAAGACTGCAGTAGTGTGCTACTGACTAATGCTGAGTTGGTCAGTATTTGGACCAAGATAGAGGGCTCAGATGGAGGCCGTAGCAACTCCTCCATCAACAGACTTTTTAATCTGATTGCTTTGTCTCCTCCTCTCCCCCCCCTTACAAATGCCACACTTGTCACTTACATGAGCCTCCCCAAGCTCTTAAGGCAGCTGCGGTGAGGGTCACTATTAAGCACTGCCATGCCACAAGAGTGACAGCGTTTTAAACGCAGAGACCACAAAATATATCTGACACCGGGGCTAGTACCCAAACTGGATAGCAGAACTACATAAACCAAAAACCACCACAACCACAAATTATTTTTAAACTAAACTAAACTATATAAGGTACTGTTTACACGTAACAAGTAAACACCTGCAGAAGCAAGGACCAGGAGTTCCAACAATCATTACGGGCGGTAGGAAGGAACTGAGGGGGCACTGGGGCAGCTCTGCCTTTTATGCCTGCATAGTGTGTGCAAGACAGCAAATGGGTATTGTTAAGGGTGAAAATTCTCCAACAACTGTGCACTAGAGCACACAAACACCTACAGTGGAATGGACATGTGAAATCAATCCACTTTCATGTGTTCAAGGTAGATTAACTCGTTTGTTGTGTAGGCAAGGGTTGGGATAAAATTAAAACAAGACCAGTGATGCGTACTGCAGAAGAAAAAGGTTATTTCCATTTGCCACCTCCCAAATTATTATGCAACTTTTTAGCAGTGGATTGCTCTAGTTTTATAAAAGGTGGGTCTATTAAATAGATCTGCCTCCCATAGGGCCAAAAAAATTTCAGCTGCATTGAGGTTTACAATCCCAAAGGCCTGCTTCTGAAAATACTATCAGGCACAGGGCTAATTATTGAGAATAATAATAAATAATAATAATAATTTGTACTTCTATAGTAAAGTCTGACTTCTAATATGAAGAATGATGGAATTCTACCAACCAGTAAGTTCCCTATCCTATCCCTCAAAAATCTCCTTCCCCAGAAAAACAAAAAACAAAAAACAGAAGAAGTAGGAAGAGAAAGGATAAAACAAATCATACCCATTTCAGGTTTCGATCAGACCTCAGACTGTATGCCTATTTTTATCTGGCTTTACTTTTTAAAAAAAAATTCAGCTTATTTATACACCTCTAAACACAAGACTATAAAATCTAGACCTCAATTACTGTGGTAAAATATGCCACTACAGCGTTAGGAAAAGAAAAAATGTAGGGCAGTGTAAATGAGCAGATATACAAAGGAACAAAAGAAAATCTTTTGAGAACACCGAAACTATGAAAACATTACAAAATTTTCTTAATTATTTTCACTAAAGAAAGTAGACTAACAGAATCCTAATACTAGAACTATTCATAGACTCAAATGAGGCTAGTAAAAGGTATTTTCTTCTTTATTGCCTTTCTTCTTTTTAAAGCTTCTGTCATAACCTACAGGAGAAAACTGAAGTTGTGTGCTCTTCAGCAGATTTCCTACCTATATAATACATACTCCTGAGAGCATTCTGCACCAAAAAATTAAAAAAATTCTGCACACAATATTTTTTCAAATTTTATTTGTCAAATAAATGTGGAGACTCCAGCATAGCATTTGGGTGCACAGGCCACTGGCTGCACAGAGGTGGGAGATTACTGGGTCTGGATGTGGGGGGTTCAGTGCAGTGGGGATCCAGGTGCAGCTGGTTGGTGCTCAGTACAATGGGGATCCAGGTGCAGGTGGCTTGTTGGGGTGGTCCAGGTGCAGTGGGAGTGGGGCTCACCAGGGGGGTTCTGGGTGTGGGTGGGGGGGTGTGAGGCTCGGTCGATGCAGGAAGCACCGGGGGAAGAGTTTGCAGAGCTCCCTATAGCTGGGGGAGAAATCTGGGGGTGGGTCTGACATAAGCCCGGATGCTATGCACGGAGAGAGGAAGTCCCGTCCTCCCCAGCCCAGCCAGGACTAAGCTGAGCCCAGCGAACGGTGGTAGTCACCAGCTAGGTCTTCCCCACTCCCACCACCCACTCCACAGCGATTTATACCTCTGCCAGCTGCCTTGGGCACCAAAAACATACTGCTGGGGAGGGCTGCATGACCGGTCTTGTGGCTTCCCTTTACTTCCCAATCAGAAAGTCATTTTTCTGCAGGGAAGCAAAGAAATCTGCGGGGGACAAATTCTGTGCATGCACAGTGGCACAAAATTCCCCCATAAGTAAATAAATTGACAATGGGCTAAATTCTGCTCTTAGAGTACATTCACTCTGCAATTAAACACCTGTGGCTGGCTGCGTCAGCTGACTCAGGCTTATAGGGCTCGAGATACAAGGCTGTTTAATTGCAGTGTAGATGTTTGGTCTTGAGCTCCAGCCTGAACCATGGGACTACACGAGCAGGGAAGAGTCCCAGAGCCCAGCGCCAGCCCAAGTCTGAACTATAATTAAACAGCCTTGTAGACTGAGCGCCCCCCCCACACACACACACAAATCAGCTGATATGGGCTGGTCATGGAAGTTTAATTTCAGGTATACATACCCTTAGTTGTACCACTAAGTTTGGTTTACCGCAGCTCTAGAAAATCTGATATAGTAACCACAAGCTACAAAAGTTCTTTAGAAATTATATTCACAAAGGGCTCCAGTATGGGTTTTTTTAAGTTATAAACTTAAGCATATAATATTTAAAAAGGAGAAAGACAAAAAAGGAATAATGATTAACAGATATTGCAAAAAGAAACCTTTTCTTTTTTAGCTGTATCCTTACTGAACCTACTTCTAATTTTAAATCTTAATACTAACATAGCAAAATTCTCATGTGGTCTCACATCTCTATGGAAACCTTTCTTAGCAATCAGTTGCCCATGGGGCTTTGGGGTGGAGCCCAGAGCTGGAGCATGGAGCAGCTCTGGAGCGGCAGGTTTTGCCTGGAGCTGGAGCACAGCTCCAAAGCCCTGGTTGCCTATAAAGAAAGTTTCCAGTCTTCCTTGGCCACAGGCGGTATTTGAGCATTCCTAACATGTGATACAGAGAAATGTATTAACCCTATGTCACTATACAAAAATCTTTTCCTGGTACCAGGGAATTCCAGAGCATCCTTTAATCCTTTTCCCATCCACCACCAGAAGCTGATGTAACAGAAGAGAAGACTCTAAATTCACATAGTGGAACCAAAATAGGACGTCAGGACTTATTTTTGCTACAACGATATATAATGTCAGTCCTAAGACTCAAGTTGTTACAACTCCTATTTAATTTTCCCCATATTTGTAATTTAAACAAAACCCAAGCTCATTACAATTTTTTTTTTAAAAAGAGTTTTTAAATACACAATCAGAAATGTGTAACACACCTAACTGAACAACAACATTACAGCATATCTTCAAAAATTAAAGATCTTTGCAACTTCTAAATTAAGGGTGTATTCTACAGTATCTTACCACAGACCTAACTAACGTTTTTCTTAATCATTTCCTTTTTAAAAATAAATGTTAAATGTGCTATTACTTCACATTAACACTACCAAAATGGAAAGGAATTCTGGTTCTTGGTCTGTCCGCCATTATATGAATTTGGACTTACAAGTATCTTTTTCACCAACCACAGGCAGAGACATCACCCCCCACAAACCCAACCCTTTGGATCTGTTCCTCTTTACCAGTTCAGCCATTCACCATCATGGTAATCTAAAACAAGGTTTCCCAACCTCTGGGTTGGGACCCAAAACTGGGTCAACACAATGTTTCAGAGGATTACGTGGCAGCTCCTGTGGGTCCTGTCCCACAGGGCTGGCTGGGCTCGCTTCCCTGATCCAGGCACTGCAACCTCCGGTGTCCCAGAGCCACTTAGGTTTGGCCCAGCTTCATGATGACAGGAGTCCAGGTAAGCCAAATTTGAGTGAGTGGCACTGTACTCCCTGAGCCAGGTCAAAACTCCACTCAGATAAATTTGATCCAGTCGGGGGGGCAGGGCCAAACCTGACTGGCACTGCAACCCCTGAGGTTGCAATGCCCAAAGCAGAGAGCCAAGTCCAGCCAGTCCCACAGCACAGGAGCTGCAACTGTGGGGTGAATGCCAGGCAGCAACCAACTCCCCTCCCCTCCCCGTAGGTAGGACCCACCCTAGGGGCTGCACCCCCAAACTGTTTACTGGGTCACAACAGGCCATAAACATTTACAAATGGATCCTGAGCCCAAAAAGGTTTAGAATCACTGATCTAAAAAAGACATAGCTGACTCTTCCTTCTCTTTAGAGGCTTCTGCAAAGTCATGCTTCGCTCACCCCTCAATAAATTGGGCAAGAAAGAGGAGCAAAAGAAAAAAAATTCATTCATTCAAACAGGAGGATTTGGTAAAAAATCTAATTCATTTTTCTCTAAATAATGCAGAATGTGGGCTCCTAGGGCTCGTCTATCCCACTTTGAAAGGGAGCAAATCAAAGTGCACTATGGAACATTTACTGAGTGGTGGCAGCAGGGTGTCCCCCCAACACACACACACAGTGCACAGGAGGCTAGTGCAGGGTAGATTTACACCACAACTTGCCATGATCTAAATGTTCGTATAGACAAAGCCCTTACTGATTGAACCCAGAAAAATGCTATTAACAGGAGAGTTCAAGCTGTACTATTGTATACAGGTACTGGAGTTCATAAGTAAGGCTGCGAGTCTGTCATGGAGATCACGGAAATCACAGATTCCGTGACTTCCCGTTACTTCTGCAGCAGCGGCAGTTTGGGTGTGTAGGAAGGGGTTCAGGACTAGGGGCAGGAGGTTGGAGTGGACAGAGGGGCACTTACCTTGGGGTGGGGGGCTCCCTGGCTGCCACTGGCAAGGCCCTGCAGCTCCTAGGCAGAGGGGCCAAAGGACTCGGAGCTGCCCGTGCTGGCAGCTCCCATTGGCTTCAGGTCCCAGCCAATCAGAGCTGTGCAGCTGGTGGTTGTGGCGGGAGCAGCACAAGAAGCCCCTTGGCCCCGCCTCTGCCGCCTCGGAGCTGCAGGGACACGCGGTGCCAGGTAGGAAGCCCCTGCCAGTCCTGCCAACCCTCCCCCTACCCAGCACCAACGGGGTCCCAGGCCATCTCCCCCCACACCCCAAGGTCTGCAGAGAAGGCATATTGTCATTCTCCTGGACATGATGTCTGGCTCATGCCTCCCCCGCCCTTTTCTGACTGCCAAGATGACTAGTGCCAAGTAAAGACAATCATCATTCATACTGACCTAGAGGTCTGTGGTTCCTAAATAGACATCTGAAGAAGTCTCATCAACCATGGATCCTTCTGGAGATTTCACTCACCAAAGCAATCTTACTAACAGATCTTTGCACAATTTGAGACATACTGCCTGGAACCTGAGTGGTCTCACCTCCTTTATAAGGATTATTCCCAGAATCTAGATTTCTTATTAAAACCAGAAACACATCAATTAAGTAAGTTTACAGAGGATTTGGGGAACAGTCCCACTGTTATGTGGGAAAGAAGGTACATTTCCTACATCTCTTCACTAAAGAGATCTAGGAGAAATTTCAAGATTACTTTGGTTTGGCTCCAAGTCCAATTTATCAGAAAGTGCAAGTTTCAGCTCTGGAAACTTTGAGGTCTCACTAATCAAATTCCAACATACTGCTTCAGCTGTACATTTCCAGATTTGATAAGTAAGTTTCTCAAAGACATCTACCCCATCCACTACTCAGGAACCTCAACTTTGTATTGCCAATCCCCGCTAACCCTCTCTCTGAGCCAATGGGAGAAGCATCCGTGTCAAGATGGTTTTCCTCTTAGCAGTCTCTTCAGCTAGAAGAGTGGGCAAACTTGGGACACTAATCAAAAAGCCCTTATCTACCATTTTCCTTGACAGGATAGTCTTTATGCCACTTCCTGCGTTTGTTCTTAAGGGGAATATGGCTTTTCACTTGGATCAATCCTTTTCCTTATACTCTGTCCCACAACCTAAAGAAACAGTTGCACGATTGATATCTGATCAAGGTAGTATAATTTAGGGCTGTCAATTAAAATTAATTTGATTAATCATGAGATTAAAAATAATCACAATTAACTGCCGTTTTAATCACACTGTTAAACAATAGAATACCATTTCTTTAAAATATTTTGGATGTTTTTCCTGAATTTTCAAATATATTGATTTCAATTACAACACAGTGTACACTGCTCACTTTACATTGTTTTTATTACAAATATTTGCACTGTAAAAAAGATAAAACAAACAGTATTTTTCAAGTCAACTTGTCCAAGTGCTAGAGTGCATCTTTCTTGTGAAACTGCAATTTACAAATGTAGATTTTTTTTTTTTAAAACTGCACTCAAAAATAAAAACTTTAGAGCCTACAAGTCCACTCAGTCCTACTTCTTGGTCAGCCAAATGCTAAGACAAACATGTTTGTTTACATTTATGTGAGATAATGCTGCCTGCTTCTTATTTACGGTGTCACCTGAGAGTGAAAACGGGCATTCACACGGCACTGTTGTAGCCAAAGTTGCAAGATATTTATGTATCAGATATGCTAAAAACTCTCATAAGTCTGTTCATGCTTCAGCCACCATTCCACAGGACATGCTTCCATGTGGATGACACGCATTAAAAAAAGTGTTAACTAAATCTGTGACTGAACCCTTTGGCGGGGGAATTGTATGTCTCCTGCTCTGTGGTTTTACCCGCATTCTGCCATAAATTTCATGTTATAGCAGTCTCGAATGATGACCCAGATAAATGATAAATGTTTCTCGATTTAAGAACGCTTTCACTGCAGACTTGACAAAACGCAAAAAAGGTACTAATGTGAGATTTCTAATGATAGCTACAGCACTTGACCCAAGGTTTAAGAATCTGAAGGTACCTTCCAAAATCTGAAGAGGGACGAGGTGTGGAACATGTTGTCAGAAGTCTTAAGAGCAACACTGTGATGCAGAAACTACTGAACCTGAACCACCAAAAAAGAAAAATGAAAATTTCTGTTGGTGGCATCTGACTCAGATGATGAAAATGAACATGTCAGTCCCCACTGCTGTGGATCATTATAGAGCAGAATCAGTCATCAGCATGGAAGCACACCCTCTGGAATGGTGATCGAAGCCCACAAATGTTTAGCATATCCAGCACATAAATACCGTGCAACACTGGCTATAACAGTACCATGTGAATGTCTGTTCTCACTTTCAAGTGACACTGTAAATAAGAAGCAAGCAGCAGCATCTCCCATAAATGTCAGGTTTCAGAGTAACAGCCGTGTTAGTCTGTATTCGCAAAAAGAAAAGGAGTACTTGTGGCACCTTAGAGACTAACCAATTTATTTGAGCATGAGCTTTCGTGAGCTACAGCTCACTTCATCGGATGCATACTGTGGAAATTGCAGAATACATTATTATATACACAGACACCATGAAATAATACCTCCTCCCACCCCATTCTCCTGCTGGTAATAGCTTATCTAAAGTGATCATCAAGGTGGGCCATTTCCTGCAGGAATCCAGGTTCTCTCACCCCTCTCCAAAAACCACACACACAAACTCTCCTTACAACGTGCATGAAAATCAAGGTGGGCCATTTCCAGCACAAATACAGGTTTTCTCACCCCCCCCCACCCCCATACACACACAAACTCACTCTCCTGCTGGTAATAGCCTATCCAAAGTGACCACTCTCCTTACAACGTGCATGAAAATCAAGGTGGGCCATTTCCAGCACAAATCCAGGTTTTTTAACCACCCCCCCCCACACACACACACACAAACTCACTCTCCTGCTGGCAATAGCTCATCCAAACTGACCACTCTCCCCACAATGTGCATGACAATCAAGGTGGCCCACTTCCAGCATAAATCCAAGTTTAACCAGAAGGCCGGGGGGGGGGGGGGGGGGGAGGAGGAAAAAACAAGGGGAAATAGGCTACCTTGCATAATGACTTAGCCACTCCCAGTCTCTATTTAAGCCTAAATTAATAGTATCCAATTTGCAAATGAATTCCAATTCAGTAGTTTCTCGCTGGACTCTGGATTTGAAGTTTTTTTGTTGTAAGATAGCGACCTTCATGTCTCTGATTGCGTGACCAGAGAGATTGAAGTGTTCTCCGACTGGCTTATGAATGTTATAATTCTATGGGCTATTACCAGCAAGAGAGTGAGTTTGTCTGTGGGGGGACGGAAGGTGAGAAAACCTGGATTTGTGCTGGAAATGGCCCATCTTGATGATCACTTTAGATAAGCTATTACCAGCAGGAGAGTGGGGTGGGAGGAGGTATTGTTTCATGGTGTCTGTGTATATAATAATGTATTCTGCAATTTCCACAGTATGCATCCGATGAAGTGAGCTGTAGCTCATGAAAGCTCATGCTCAAATAAATTGGTTAGTCTCTAAGGTGCCACAAGTACTCCTTTTCTTTTTCCCATAAATGTAAACAAACTTATCTGTCTTAGCATTTGGCTGACCAAGAAGGAGAACTGAGTGGACTCGTAGGCTCTAAAGTTTTTATTGTTTTACTTTTGAGTGCAGTTTAAAAAAAAAATCTGCCATTGTAAATTGCAACGTAAGAAGAAAGATTACACAATAGCACTTGTATGAGGTGACTTGAAAAATACTATTCCTTTTGCTTATCTTTTTTAGAGTGTAAATATTCACAATAAAAATATGAAGTAAGGATTGTACACTTTGTATTGTGTTGTAACAAACCAATATTTGAAAATGTAAAAAAATCCAAAAATATTTATATTATAATACATTTAAATTGGTATTCTATTATTGTTTAACCGCGTGATTAACTCAAAACAAATTAACAGTGCCTAGCACAAAAGGGTCCTGGTCCCTGACTAGAGCTGCTAGACACTACAAACACACAAATAATGATAATGCTCATTTTATATTGGGACAGAGTACACAGCTAATATTTTCCACCCAGAAAATATTTTGTCTACTGAAGACCCCCAGGGGCAGACAGGGCTCATTTGGCCAGGTGCAATGGCTACTTCAAGGGTACAGCAGGACCATAAAATAAAAACTGCCTTGCAGCTAACATGGTCTTAAGCCAACTTCCTTTACTTGGTTCACACAAGGTAGTATTTTTGGCCTCATCTGGCACACTTTTTGAATAAAGGGCCTTCTAGTTTCAATTCTGTGTTCTGCAATAAATCCTTTAAAAAAGAAAAAAAGTGGGTTGGTAGATAAAATTTTGTTTTGGTTCTCATGTCTATTCTCCTCCCCCTCCCCAATTTTTCTTGCAGGATTTTTATTACTGCTTGCTATTTCCCATCAGTACTAGACTAATGGAACAGTGGGTACCCACATAGGAGAAAGGTAAAATTAGTTTCCTTACCTGTAGTGTTCCCACTGTTCCATTAGAACCCACCCTGTGCTTATATATTTGTTGTTCTAAGCCTCAATGACTTGAAAGAGCACAGGAATAAACATTTCTGGTTTGATAGGAGGACATCTAGAGAGTGAGTAAGAGAAAGTGTTTTTAGTGAAGCACTTCAATTGTTAATCTTTTCATAAAGTTATATATATAATTATATATATAATGGTCCCTGCTGAGAGAAATGTGGGAGCTGACAATCAATTGGGATGGAGGAAGATAAGAGGGATCTTGAGTCTACCTCAAAAGTATGAAAAGAAGGCTGAGAGACCAGGAGTACTGGCCTAACAGAACAGCTGATGCGCACTTGGAGAAAGTTATTGGCAAGATAAAACTAATTTTCAATGGTGTCTAACGGTGAGACTTTCACGTGCCTCAAAAGACTATCCACTGGGAGATGGATATGACTGTGCTAACTCCATTTATATTTTAAGGCAAGTTCAATTAGTGTGAAGATATACCCTCTGATACAACACTGTCAGACTGTGTAATTTTTTCCTACAAATTTCATTTGTTTGACTGTTCTGCTAAAAAGGATGGAGGCTGATATAACAATTCTTGGAAAAATACTGAGTGCTGCTTTTTATTTCTTCTATAGGGATTTACTCTTGGATAGTGGTGGCATTTGCACAATATTTCAAATTTGTCTTTAATAAAGGTCTTTGAGAGAGGGACATTTTTGTTATGTGTTTGTACAGTCCACCTAGCACAACAGGAACCTAGTCCATACCTGGGCTAATAGGTGCTACCACAATGCAAATAAATAATAAAGATACATGTGGACACAATCTGTGGTTTGTCTAGATTCAGAAGAAGCTGTCATTTAAAGAGGAACAGAAATCTTACTAAACTCTCTAATTACTTAAAATGCTCTGTGTTTTTCCACACAGAAGAATAAGACCACATCATTTGATTAAAGTTGGACCTTGGTGGATTTGCACCACTCATCCTGATTGCTAGCTAGCTGTTTTGTCTGCCAGGGGATAACTTTATATCTGAAGCTCTCACTACTAACTGAAAAATGCAGAGATCTTGCTTTCCAGACAGCCTCAGAATAACTGTTTTCTCAGAAGCTCACACTTTAAATATTTAGCAAGTTCATTCCAGTGAAAGTAGGTAATCATGACTTCCAGGCAATTTCAGACAGTTAAAAAAAAGAAAACAATGCAGTTATGATGGTCACTAGCTAAGAATACAAACCTGCTGCAGATCATATTAAAGGAAGCCAAAAAAGTTGATTGTCTCCGCCTGCTAGAAATGCCCAGCTAAACCTTAAGGTACAGACAATAGAGGAACAGAATTGAAACTGTTTGTTTTATGTCTGCGCAAGTGACATCATGCATCCTATACCTTCTAACTCCAGGGTTGCTTCACCTCTCCAGTAATTCTCTGACTTATACGAATTGACAATAGCTGAGCGGATTAAACAATTTCCTTCCATTGGTCACAAAAGCCATTTCCACAAATTTTTTTATGCTTTTTCTTGTGCCACCATCTCTCCTTTAAACAACTCTGTTCTACCTTAAAAAGGTCAGTCTTAAAACTGGATCTTTAAAATCACAGAATGATTCACTTCTGTCATACTATAGTGATATTTTAATTATATCGAGGGCTTTTAAGGTACTTTGCAGGATTTTCTTGTAACTTCTTAATTTTACTGATATTTTATTATTATATTGGGGGGGGAAATTGTATTTTACATATAAGGATACATGACTTGCTTATATAGATGCATATGTAAAAAACTAACAGATGGTGCACAAAGACCAAACTTGTATGATCCTCAAGCATGAGCACATTAAAAAACCCAGCTATCAGGAGTAGTTAAAAGAAGTTATGTTCAGGTCCCCAACAAATAGCAAATCAATTTTTACTTCTCCTATTAATAATTGTTTTATTGTATTATATTGGAAAAATAAACTTAAAATTTAACAGACAGTGCTGATTTAAAGTTTCTTTTTAAACTCTGATAAAGAACATATTATAATTAATTTACCCTCAGCAAGATATACCTCATTTATACTCCTGTACAAGGGTACATGCATCATCCTCTACTATGAAGACTCAAAACACAAAAGCACCATGTATTTTAGTCTCAGCAATGTAACGGAATATTCAACATTATTCCTTTAGTTGCTAAAAGTCTGTTTAAACAGAAGGATGCTTTTATTTTCTTGGTCCCAATTCTGTAAGCTGATGCACCAGTGAGGACTTCTGTGTTGTGAAATCCCATTAAACTTTATGGGACTCTGACACAGGAGTCTGCACTGGCACATTCATTGCAGGTTTGAATCTTTATTTCTTCACCCAATATTCTCATTCCACACTGAAATTATGGAATTGCTTTCAATCCCTCAATTGGGGCATTGGCTATAAAGATTTACATGAAAGGCAGACTGGTAACTCTGTGTATCAATATTACCCTTGAGTCAGATTCATCCAATTCAAGCACCAGATTTTGCTCCCATGAGAGTTTTGTCTCTCCATTTGGACTTCAATGGGAGTAATATAAATTTTAAAAAGTTATGCTTTACTTATACTCATATCTTATGCAGCAAAACAGATACAGCAAATCTGATTTTTAATGTCACTTCCTTGTTAAGGGGAGGGTTTTAAGTTTCATAAAGGTGAGCCATAAAAGTTAAATATTTCATAGGAATTCAGGAGTAAGAAAAAAATTGTCACACCCCGATTAATCATTACATCCAAAAGAAATGTATTATGGCTTCTTAATACCGCTTTTTGGTTGTAATTTTGAACTTGCTCTCTCTAGGATCCAAGTTTCTTCAACAATATTCTTGGTTTACACAAACCAAATAAATTCACATTGTGTCCTCATAACAATATCAGGAGCACTTACTCATCATACTTGATATGATAAATAGCATCTTCAGTGTCCATACAGTCTGAATAAGATGTTGAAGGTGCACTGTCCAAATTATTTGTATTCTCTCTAGAATGATCTTGGCTTAAGTTTCCATTAGTCCTTCTGTAAGTATTGCCACTTTTTGCTTGAGCTTTACCATTCTTATGTCCTTTTGTTGCTCGGGTTACATTTTCTATGTGAGCTTCAAACCAGGCTCCAATGCTGACATCACGGGCATCCACCAATTCATTTATCTAAAAATAAAAGTTTAACAAGGAGTTAACGTTTATTTCCTAAAAATCAGGTTAAATGGGGAAGAGAACAACTGGCTAAATAACTTGGTCATTCTGAGCTAACCTGTGCTCTCAGTTTGTGTAACAAAACAATATTCATGCATCCACTAAATTTAAAAATATATATCCTAAAAGCACAAAATACATTTTTTTAATTTTAATATTTGACTCAGCTGTAATAATACTTAACATGAATATCCTTTATAAGTAAACAAAAACTACTGTTAGGTTTCTATAAGATAAATTAGAATAGTAATCTATCGTTCTCCTCCACAATATTGTTCCCAATCAAGATTTATGCCTTTAGGAGCTGCCTTCCCAAGGGCAGGAACTCAGAATATTAGCTCACAACCTACAGAGTTTTTTTACTTCAACAGTTCCTCAATATTGGAATAGTTATTTTTCCCCAAATGTTTTCTTTAATCCTGCACTGCCCCCGATTCCTCCAGCCAAGAGCAGAACAAAAGGCTCTCCAAACCTACCAAAGCTATTACCACAGCTAACCAAGACTGAAATTTCCATGCATCTTACACCTCTAACGGCTGGTCTACACTACCGCTTAAGTCCATGTAATGTATGTCACTTGGGGTGTGAAAAAAAGACACCTCCCTCTCCCTATAAGTTACATCAACCTAAGCGCTGTCCACACCAGTACTATGTCAGCAGGAAACACTCTCCCGCCGACATTATTTCACCTCCACCAGAGGCGGAAGCTATTATGCCAACCGGAGAGCACTGTCGGCATCGTGTGTTTACAGCAGCACAACTGTATCAATGCAGCTGTGCCAATGTAGCACTGTAGGGTAGACTTGCCCTCAGAAACACAACTCTGGTCACAACAACATTCCTAGCTTCTGTCAACTTGAACCTGGAAATGAAGTACAACAGCTCAGAAATTGCACCACCACCAGGCAACTAGGCTATTCCATAATACACTTCACTTAAAGTAGATAGTTTGCCTAAGTTCTTCTGTTGACTAAAAATGTTACTTTGACAGTGCAATGTTTTCTCTATGATTAAAGTTACAAGACCACTTACGTAGAAGACATCAGTTACTTAGGGTTAGATTGTTTTTTTTTTAAACTTGATTTCTGAACAAATAAGTACAGATATTTGAAACATGAACCTGGATTCAAAACCGTATCTACAAAAAACTATCACTCTTAATACTGTAACACCTCCATCCACTCTATACTCTGAGCATAGAAATATTGTAGCAGTCTGATAGAATGGAGCTGTACCAAAAGAAGAAATGACAAATAAAGGAGAAATATATACTACCAAATTAAAAGTACATTCTACTACTGCTCAGACCAGGTTCTAGTTATTTAAAACAAATTTCTAAGATGTGGCTTTTTGTTCCTGCTGGGCCCACATCAACTATTAATACTTTAACAGATGCTTTCCAGGGCTTTAGTTTTAGTTATCTTGCCAAAAAACTTTTTAAAAAGAAACTACACTTACACCCCTTTCTTCTTCTGTAATAATACATTCCTTATATAAAAGATTTCCCTCCCCTTTCCAAAAAAAAAAATTAAAAAAAAAATCTCGAAGTGGATATTATCCCCATTTTACAAGTAGGGACACTGAAGCTAACAAGCAATGACAGAAACAGCCCTTAACTACCCACTCAACAATACTGCCTCAAAGAGTAATCTTTCTGAACCTATGCAAACAACCTGTTTATATAAGAAAGGTGCAAAAAAATTTTTGTAGTGGTAGTAATTACTACCATTATTTCAGATGTGAGAGAATTTAAGTACTTTGCAAGCACAAACGAAGGTATAGATCCTACTGTAAAGAGCATAACAGATGAAGAATGGAGGATAAAGACACAAAATACAGAAGACCATGGTGAGAACAGGTATCTATCATAGTAGTTACATGGTTTTGGAGTTCAAATAAATAAGTTAATAGATCACTAGTCCCCTTTCTCTTCTCTCACTCCCAACCATCTTCTACGATTTAACCCTCATCTTTCTATAATGTAAATTCCCAGGTTCCACTCTCCTCCAACATTCAATAGTTCTTACATGAGATAAATAAAAGATCAGTAGATGGCTTAGGTCCTGATTTTAAAAACACATGGAGAGGTAGCTATGGAGGCAACCTTTCTACATCACTCCGAGTCTGCATTATAGTGCACTTCCCCACTTTCATCTTCCTGACAACCAAGCTGTGAGGGAATGACAGTACCACAGATTACCCGACTGCAGCTACTCCTGGAATTCTCTATGAGAGGATTCCATGGAAGTTGTAATATAGTTCCAGATTGTAGAAATTTTCCAGGTTTAAAAAAAAAAAAAAAAAAAATCAGCAAAAAGATAAGGAAGACAGTGAGAGTCCCAAACACATTCCTCTGTCTCAAAGTAGCCCCCACCAATGTTCCCTCTAATTTTTTACGTCCATGTGTGGAATGAATTTTGTTATGTGCACCAATATGGAGGTGATGTGTGGCGGGGGTGGGACCAAGGGGTTTGGGAGGGGACTCAGGGCTAAGGCAGAGAGTTGGGGTGTGGGCTCTGGGGTGGGGCTAGGGATGAGGGATTTGGGGGAGTAGGAGGGGGCTCAGGGCCAGGGCAGAGGTTTAGGGTAGGGGTTCTGGCTGGGAGTGCAGGCTCTAGGGTGCAGGCTGCCCAGCCCTCCCAGTCTCTCCCTGCCACAGCAGCCCAGGGCAGCAGCGTCTCTCCCCTCTGGGGCCAGGGAAGCTCCAGGGCCGGGGAAGCAGCGCCTCTCCCAGCCTGTGCAGTCCTTGATAGCCTGCTGTGTGCCCGCACAGCTTAGAGGGAACTCTGTGCCCTACACCTGCACAACCTCCACTGGGTTTGGAGGAGAGGGAGATGGAAGGCAAGGGTGACTCAGCCCACCTTCTGTGTGGAAGGGAGAATCCCAGCCTTAGCTCACCTCTTGTGGAAACTGCAGAAAAGGTAACTACTTACAAAAGATTTTTAAAAAGTATAATGGCTTTGTGGGACAGCTACGGAAGGGCATTCCATGCACAAAATGTATTGAAGAAAGCAGGGAGACAATTGTGGGATAAGCAGACAAACACAGATTGGCACCACAGAGGATGGGAAGTGATCTCACAAGACAAGAGGAAATAAATAAGAAGGGACAGTTATATAGGCCCCTGAAAGCAATCACAAAAAGCATGCACTTGATGCAATGAAGATGGGTAAGCCAGTGCAGGGATCCAAAGAAGGAGTGAGATGGTCAGATTCACATGCAAGGAAGATGATCTTAGCAGCTGCATTTTGTATGGATTGAAGGAAGTTACATAGCTATTAGGATGGCCTGTGAGGAGGTGGTGGTGCTGGTTACAGTAATCAAGAGGTGTGATGAAGACCCAAAGAAAGGTTTTAGGTATGTAGCCAGAAAGAAAAAGTTGGATCATAGAAATGCAAGTTGCACAGGCAAGAAGTGGTAAGATTTGGATGCTATTTCAATTTCTGTGGTGAGGAAGAAGAGAGAGTCAATTTGTGTAATAGCACAAAATCTTCCTTTTCTGATCTGTGCTGAACGTATATTTTGTGTAGAATCTAAATTCAGGGATCTACATTGTGATAGGTTCGGCCACAGAGATCCCCTTGGGACTGTCACCTGACATGCTGAAACTACCTCTGAGCCCGTTTTCCCTGTCAGCTTGGGGCTTCAGAACCCTGTCTTGTTGAGCCAGACATGCAAGCCTGCTGCAACACAGACCCAGGGTTTGAACCACATCTCCAAAGCTGCAGGCTTTAACTGAAAACTACTCAGTAGGTAGTCCTGTCTCCAGCACCCAGACACTCAGTTCCCAGTGGGATCCAAACCCCAAATAAATCCATAAAGCTTATACAGGGTAAATTCATGAACTGTCCGCCCTCTGCTACACCGATGGAGAGATATGCACAGCTGTTTGCTCCCCCAGGTATCAAATCACTTACTCTGGGTTCAATAATGAACAGTGATTTTATTAAGAATAAAAAGTAGAATTTAAGTGGCTTCAAGTAATAACAGACAGAACAAAGTAAGTTACCAAGTTAAAAACCAAAAACACATAAGTCTAAGCCTAATACATTTAAGAAACTGAATACAGGTAAATCTCACCCTTAGAGATATTCCAATAAGCTTCTTTCACAGACCAAACTCCTTCCTAGTCCGGGCCCAATCCTTTCCCCTGGTACTGTCCTTGTTCCAGCTCAGGTGGTAACTAGGGGATTTCTCATAACTGGCCCCCCCTTGTTCTGTTCCACCCACTTATATATCTTTTGCATAAGGCGGGAATCCTTTGTCTCTCTAGGTTCCCACCCCTCCTTCTAAATGGAAAAAGTACCAGGCTTAAAATAGATTCCAGTATCAGGTGACATGGTCACATGTCCTGTGAGACCTCATTCTTTATTACCCACAGGCTGGCCCCCCAATGTCCACAAGACGACTTGCAGGTAAATAAACCACCTACAGCCAATTGTCCTAGTCAGTGGATGCCATCAAGATTTTAACCCACCATTAATGGCCCACACTTTGCATAATTACAATAGGACCTCAGAGTTATGATACCCTACAAGAGACCTTTTCATAAAGCATATTCCAGCTACATTATATTTACACTAAGCATAAAGAAAAGGAGTACTTGTGGCACCTTAGAGACTAACAAATTTATTTGAGCATAAGCTTTCGTGAGCTACAGCTCGCTTCATCGGTGAGCTGTAGCTCACGAAAGCTTATGCTCAAATAAATTTGTTAGTCTCTAAGGTGCCACAAGTACTCCTTTTCTTTATGCGGATACAGACTAACACGGCTGCTACTCTGAACTCCGAAGCACATTTCCATAAACATATGGAGTGCAACATCACATACATAATTTACCAGTTAAAGGTATTTGATCAATTTTTCATGTACAGATTACCTTTGTTTGAGGGATGACATCCACCTGAGACAATTAAAAATATCAGTGAAATTCAAGTAATTTCGAGTCCATTATGTGTCTCTTCTTAAGGGTATTAAAATTCATAAATATTTAAGATTTCCTAAATGTTACGAAGTTACAGGTACACAAAGAAGAGGAGCAGCTGTTAGAAATTAAGACCACTAGAAAAAGAAAATATATCATATAAAACTAATAGAAATAAAATTACCCCAATTTTAAAAATTTGGATAAGAAAAAGGGTGAGAACAGGAAAAGGTATGAGTAAGATCCCCACACCTCTTAAGGACAGTGGTAAAACTGACTTCATTAGTTATGTAAATGGGCCTACGTTTGCCCCTTTCACTAATCTGCAATGCTATGACCTACTTCACTCCATTGTGTTACCTCTGCTCTGCAACACTCAGGTGAGCAATTTTATTATTTCCGTTGCACTCTGAAGACTGATAATAAGCCTGTAAGACACGAACCATTAGCGATGTCTCTACACTCCAGCTGCAGTGGTATGCAGTTCAGTATCAGCAAGTTTCCATGGTAACTGAATATTAAATGAGACGTGAAAAGGCCTCTAGTTTTTTCAGACAAATGTAACCACCACTGCAAGCTCACTGAGTAGCTATGAATACAGAGCAAAAAATCATGGAAGAAAATGTTCTGCCATGACTTCAAAAGTCAAAGAAAGGTACATGCATTTATCAGGTAACATACATAATCAGCAAGAGGGAACAGAACAAATTCCACTGTATTTCTTACCACATCTGAACCTGATATTAGAAGGATTTAACAGCTGCAGGGAAGAGAAGCAAATTCCTGCGTCACTCTAATTGTTAATATGTGAAGAGCCATGGCAATAAAGCAATTTAAGAAATATGCACAAGTAAAATACTTGTTTAAGAGACCTAAAAAAGCACAATAAGCAGTGTACAGGGTCAAATTTTGCAAAGATGGTGCAAGGAATAGAAAGTTGCATGATGTGATCTAGCCTGTACTAACAAAGTACTTCACGCCCCAGACAGGATACTGCCCTTGTCCAGAATTACACTAGGGGAGGCTGGTGGAAGGGCGACTTCAATTTACAACAGAACTCTATGAGGTTCTAGCCAGAGCATGCATCTTAAACCTATAGAAGCACCACACAACAGCTGTTCTGGCTACCTCCCATTTTTTTGGGCCTGTTCTGCTCACTTTAGTTGCTATGCTGACCTCTTGTGTCCACTCTCCTCCTTTGCCACTTGCTAATGCAAATGTGGCCCTTTAAAAAAATTAAAAAAAAAACAAAAAAACAACCATGATCCTTAATCACAGTGGACCATTTACACTGGCATACCCCATGCGGACAACGTTAGCGAATTTAGTCTACAGTAATCAGGAACTAACAAAATCATTGGTTTTAATCTGAAGAAATAAACCACAAACTGAAGGAGATTTCAATAGCAGAGCCAAGCTTGCAATAAATACTACATCTATAGTCTTGCCAGAATTCAATTTTTATAATAATTGTGATGGATAATATCAATGTTTATTTTTAAGCATTATTCTTCTATTTGTATCAATTTACATTTTCACAGTTGTGAGAAATTATGGGGAGGGGGAAAAATCTGATAATTATTTAACAGGAGAAATTGAGAAAAAAATTAAAGCTCTATAATACAAATTATCAACATCACATGTCAAAATATGCAAAGTAAATAGCATTAAATCACGATAATAAGCTCTCAAGCAGCATCTTTCTTACTTTGCGTATCTGTATATTAATATTAATGGCAGGGGTTTTTGTATGCATATAGTAAAATTGACATTTACCGATACCTAATCCTTCCAAGCCTATATATGAAAAAAGCAACGAAGTGTGTAACACAGCACTGGAATATTCAGGTAAATACTGATTAGATAATCCCGTATTTCAGAATAGATATCATGGCAATTCAAGCTGTGGGCATACAGTTGTACCAAGAATAAAGGAGCTTTTATTATTGCCAATATTGTAAACATAAAAATACAAAAGTTTATTGAATGTTCTAAAATAATTAAGTAGAATTTATTTGATTTTAAAAATTGAGACAAGATAATTTGACAGCAATAAAGATTCAAGACCAGTAGAAATGTTTTCCAAAATTATCAGGAAATGCCAAAAGAAAGACACTCTAGAACTCTTTTTCCTGGATCTAAAGAGTCTTTGAACTCCAAAAAGAACAGGTCACCCAACGGTACTAGCATGCATGAGGAATGCAGATGGCATGCCCAAAGTACCTCTTAGAGCGGGGGTGGGCAAACTACGGTCTGGGGACCACATCAGGCCCTTCAGACATTTTAATCCAGGGCTCATCCCGCTCCAGCACTCTCGGTGGGAAGCAGGGTCTGGGGCTTGCTCCACCATGTGCGTGCTGTGGCTCCACGGGCTTCAGGAAGGAGTAGCATGTCCCCGCTCTGGCTCCTGCACATAGGGACAGCCAGGAGGCTCCACCCGCTGCCCCCTCCCCAAACACCGTCCCCGCAGCTCCCATGGGCTGGGAACCATGGCCAATGGGAGCTGCAGGGGTGGCACCTGCGGACGGGGCAGCGCGCAGAGCTGCCTGACTGCGCCTCCACATAGGAGCTGGAGGGGAAACATGCCGCTTCTTCGGGGAGCTGCTTGAGGTAAGCGCTGCCTGGAGCCTGCACCCCTGACCCCCTAGCACACCCCAACCCCCTGCCTCAGCCCCGATGCCTCTTCCACCCTCTGAACCTCTCAGTCCCAGCCCAGAGCACCCTCCTGCACCCCCACCCCCACCACCTGCCCCAGCCCGGAGCCTCCTCCCACACCCGGAACTCATTATTTCTGGCCCCACCCCAGAGCCTGCTTCCCCAGCCAGAGCCCTCATCCCCTCCCACACCCCAACACCCAATTTAGTGAGCATTCATGGCCCGCCATACAATTTCCATACCCAGATCTGGCTCTTGGGCCAAAAAGTTTGCCCACCCCTCTCTTAGAGTTAAAGAGACCTCGCCACACAGGCCAGGGAGGACCACCTTTGAAGTTCCATGCCACATGTGCTCTCACAACGAAATGAATAGTGGGTACAAAGCCAAAGTGGCAAAATTGAGAACCTCTTATCACCCTGTTAAAAGGGACCTGATACTACAGGAAGAGGATTGCAACAACATGTAAAAAGGACTCGCCAAAACTGAGAAATAGATAACAACCCAATCTGCTGGAGCATTGTTGAGAGCTACTCACCAGCAAAAATGCAAACTGATGGAAGCATGACTGTTATAAATCTTGAGGTAGGGATCCAATACAGTAGATTGGAGAAGCGATATAGAATTGCATGACTAATCAGACACTGGTCAGTACCAGATGTTTCATAAGATACAAATCCACTATAATGGACAATTATGCAATCATTATTATGGAGAAGTTTCCTTCAAACTTGTTCTTCCAAGTTAAGGTCTCAGCGTTAAATGTTTATAGCACTTAGAAAATTTTACCCTCTTATTATTCTAAAAGCATGTATAAATATTTTAGAATTTTACTGTGATAGGGTGCATATTCCACACAGGTGATGAAAGAGTTAATGTGGGCCTGAAAGACCAACTATATTACCTAGCTGCACTTGGAGGGACAGCCAGACTTAATTGGAGATGGATGCCCAGCTGGAAAGGGGTTGGGTGGTGATTATACTGACAAGATTAGAGCAGAACGAAGTCTGTAGTTACTTGCAGAATTTGAGAGTAGGGCGACCAAGCTCTGGGATCCTCATATGAGCAGGGGAAGCTGGCAGTCACCAGAGTGAAGCCGGCTCTCATGGGAAGCCCTGATAAAAGAACAGCAACTCCCAGGGAGGGAGCCTTATGAGTCATTTATTTGAGACAAACGTAAGACCACCCCACAGGTAAGCAGAAGTGGGATTTTGTTCATACTTCAATGCTCGGATTTTATTAGGTGATTCCAGGGGAGGGCCCTCAGTCCTAGCCCTGAAGCAAGTGTGCATCTAGAGAGGTTTTGGGAGAGAAGGCCTGAGAAAACCTGGATAGGAAGAAGTCCAGGTAAACAGCAGCAAAGAGTTGGACTGAGCAGACTGTGGATGTTGGTTATAGGAACCCAGTATGGAGGGAAGGCCTGGGTTCCCCTACCAGCCACAAGAGAAAATGGCATGAAGCCTCTGAAAAAGGGACCAACAGAGAGCCCTGAGAAAAGGGTGCAGCTGACGACTTTTTGGTGACGGTGTCTGGACTGTTTATTTGTGTGGACTACATAATTACCTGGCTCAAGGGCCAAGCAATGGAAAGAGATCACCAGACCAACAATCAACTGAGGGATGCAAGATGAGGAGAGAGTTGCTACACCATACTTGGCCACAAGGAGGTGCTCTAGCACTCAGTGAACTCTTTCATACTTACTAAGCTCTCTGTCTAGCTAACAGTTTCATACAGTGAGATCACCAGTCAGTGTGATGGACAGTAAAATATTTCCCCTACTCATTTTCAGTGCTGCCTTTTAAATTTTGTTGGGTGTCTCACTCTTGTATTATAAGAAAGAATAGGAGCACTTGGTGCTCACTCTCAACTAAACAACCCTAATCCTTTTCACCTCTCTTCATAGGGAAGATTTCCATCCTGCTAATATTTTTTGCTCATCTTCTCTAGACTTTTACCACTGCTGCTAGGTTTCTTTTGAGATGGAAGAACAGAATGGAATACAAAATTCTAGTTGAGCGCATACCCAGTGCCTAGCATAGTGGTGTCCTGGGTCCATGACTAGGGCCCAGAGGTGCTACGGTAATAATGGCATATTTTCAGTGATTTTTTTATCCATTTTATAGCAAACTGCAACATCTTGTTTGCATTTTTGATCACTGTCGCTCACGGAGTTACTGTTTTCATTCAGCAGCAGTACACAGTGACACACACGTCTTTTCCATGAATGGCTACAGCAAACTCAGAACCCATCAATCCTTATTAGCAGTTCAATTTTCTCCTTCCAGTGTGGAAAACTTCACCAGTCTACAGTGAATTTCATTTGCCAACATGCTGCCCAGCCACTCAGCTTTGTTGTTAGGTCCTTCTGGAGTTTCTCATTCTCTAGTCATGACCAAACACATCCCACCTGCAAATCGTTGCCTCATTAACAATTAATGTGCCATCATTAAGAGATGTAATAAAGCATACCAGTCCTAGAAAGAATCTTTTGGACACCTCACTATTAAGACTGATCATTTATTTCTGTTTTGTTTTCTCTGTCAGTTTCTAACCCATGACAAAATGGTAGCCTCTCAACCTGTGAGAGAGGGTTACTCACCCTGTGCAGTAACTGAGGTTACTAGAGATGTGTCCCCCTATGGATGCTCGGCTGTAGGTGCAGCAGCATCCCCTGCAACTGGGATCTCAGATCTTCACTAGCAGTGCCTATCAGACCACATGAGCACCTCCCCTCTCTTGCACTGTGTGCGGGATGTACGTATAGCACTGTGCAGTCAGACCGCTCCCCAGTTCCTTCTCTGCCGCAGAGCTTATGTTTTCGGCTCCGAAGGAAAGGGGAGCAGTAGTGCGCTGTGAAGTAACTAAGGTGCTCAACTGTAGATAGGACAGCATGTCCGAAGAGTGTGTTCATTGCGACCTCGGGCATAACAATAGAATGCTGGGAGAAAGTATCTGTCAGTGCCCATGTGGCAACCTTACAAATGTCATCCCTGGGGACATTATTAAGGAAGGCAATCAAGGCAGATAGCAATTGTGTGGAATGTGTTCTGATTGTGGTAGGCTGTCTCTCGTAGAACTCGTAAGATAAACACACAATGAGATCCATTTAGCGAGGGATTGTTTAGATAAAGCAGTTTAGATAAAGCAGTGCCTCTGGATCTTTCGGTGGTGGAGAGAAATAATCATGGTGATCTCCGTAAGGGTTTAGTCCTGTCCAAGCAGAAGGCTGTGTGCCACACATCTCGGGTGTGTAGCACTGCCTCCTGTTGATTACTTCTGTGATTACTGTGAGGCTTCAGGGGGAAAAAAAGGGGGGAGATGTATCGGTTGTTTGAGACGGAAAGACGTTGGGACCTTAGGTAAGAATCTTGAGTGTGGGCGTAGCATAACTGTCTTACGTATCAGAAGGGTAGCCATGTTTGCCGCTTTTACAGATCCAGACTAAGAGTCCTGTAGCACCTTATAGACTAACAGATGTATTGGAGCATAAGCTTTCGTGGTCTATAAGGTGCCACAGGACTCTTTGCCACTTCTTTATAGTCTTTATAAAACACTTATGGTGGATGCCATGAGGGCAGTGATTTTGCCCCTCCCCATCTAGCAGAGGTGATGGCAACAAGAAAGGCCGTTTTCATTGGTAGGTATATGTAAGAACAGGTTGCCACTGGTTCAAATGGGGGGCCTAGACCTAGGGTTCTCACAACAAAATGTTTTGCTGGTGGTCGCTTGCTGGTGGCCGCTTTGAAAATTTTTCCTAAAATAGTTAACTTTAAGAAAAACAAATACATATGTACATATACATGTCCAATCACAGTAATCTATTTATGTAGGGGTGTTTTGCAGACTCAACGACATACAGTTGTTTCTATTCTTTACTGGACCTAAACGGAATAGAAACAAATAAATAAGGTGCTTTGCATGTTATCTTTGTTATTTCTTTTGCTTTTCTGGTTGCAGGGCCTTGCTTTTTTTCTTTTTTAAAAAAAAGACTTGCTAGCTAGTAAGTCTGCTTCTGTGAAAAGTGATATTTGTATGTTTGTTAATATCACTTTTCAAAGCAGAGACTTGTTAGCTAGCTGAGAGGCAGTGAAAAGTGATATTAACCAACATGCAAATATCACTTTTCACAGCAGATTTACTCAGCCCTGGCAATCTGGGGGACAAACTAATCCTTGGATGGGAAGGTGGATAGGGAGGCAGTGGAGGCCAGGGGGTGGTGGGGTGAATGGGTGAAGGGCAGCGGGGGCCAGGGGTGATAACAGGGAGGGGGTGTGAGCCCAAAGCCCAGCAGCTGTAGCCTGAAGCCCAGTGGCCAGAGAATGGGGCCCGCCGCTGTGCGGCCAAAGCCTGAAACCCTACTGTCAGAGCCTATGGTCAGAGCCCGCCGCCTTGTGGCCAGAGCCTGCTGCCCGCCACACCAGGACTGAAGCTAGAGGCCTGAGCCTAACCACCCCCCAGAAGGTGGGGAACTCACAATGGCTGTCTGCTCCTCCAACGTTTGTGGCTCAAAATGGGGGTAGGGCCCAACCACTTCTTGCTGCCCCACCCTCCCCCCAATCCACTGCCTGGCAGGCTGTGGCTGCAAGAAAAGCCCCTGTTGACCACATGCAGCCACCGTGGCCGCATTTGAGACACACTGGTCTCGACAAAGAACGCAGGACTAGGCTAGGTTCCAGGCCGGGGTAGGGTCTCTCACATGAGAATAAGAGATTTTCAGTACCCTTCAAGTAGTGCTTCATGAGCGGGTATGTGAAGATGGAGTGACTATCAATGAAGGAGTGAAAAGAAGGGATTGCCGCCAACTGTACCCTAATAGAGCTACTGGCCAACTGTGACTGCTTAAGATGTAGAATGTAGTCAAGAATAAGTGTGCTGCATCAACTGGGTGCGAGGTGCACCAGCAGTAAAAATCTCATCCATTTGTGTGTGTGGGGGGGGGGGGGTTGTGTCACACCTGCTATTCAAAAGTATCTGTTGACTGCATCTGAGAAGGTTAATTTCCTGACACCAGAAGAGGAGCCAGGCTTTGAGTGGGAGCATCTGGATTGGGATGGAGAATGTGTCCCAAGTCCTGTGAGAAGAGCCACAGTGTTAGGTGGAGAGAAGTCAGTCAGCATACCATCACGTGCGGAAGTTAAGTATACCAGACTTGTCGTGGCCAGGTTGGAGCTATTGGTATGACCTGCGCTCAGTCCATCTGTATTTTGCAAAGTACTTGGAATAGGAGGGGGAAGGGAGGGAAGGCATATAGGAGAGGTGTATCCCATGTTATGAGGAATGCGTCCCGCAGCAATCCGCGCCCCAATCGCGCTCTGGAACGGAATTGAGGGCAGCAGGAGTTGTGTTGAATGGCAAAAAGATCTACGGTGGGATGGCCCCATTGGTTGAATATGCTCGCATATCCACCTCCCACTTGTGATCGTGTGAGAATGTCCTGCTTTGTGTGTCTGCAGTGGTATTCTGGTGTCCCAGAAAGTACACAGCTGAAACAGAGATGCTGTTCTGGATAAACCAGTTGCACACAGTTTGATTGTCTCCATGCATAACATGTGGGACCTCACTCCTCCCTGCCTGTTGATACAAAACATGAAGGCAAGATTTCTCAAGCAGTATACCGTAAGAGTGGTGATGGACAGAGATAGGAAATGTCAGCAGGTATTGCGGACCACTTGTAGCTCTAAGAGGTTGATGTGTAAGGTGGATTCGGTTGAAGACCATCTGCTCTGCACTATGTTTGTGTAGATGCATTCCCCAACCAATTAGGGAGACATCGGTGGTTAGGATCATAGTTGGTGATATTGGTAGGATGTTGTTGGGCTGTTTCCATCACAGTAGTGAATCCTTGACTCACCTTGGCATGGATAAAAGTTTGTGTTTGTGGCGGAGGTATACAGAATGAAGCCATACTTGAAGACATCGCATGTCAGTCTTGCATGTCTGACCACAAATGTGGCTACTCCCATGTGATGAGGTGAATAGACTCCAAGACGGGAAAAACGGAGCTAATCAGTTGCGAAACTGTTGGAACATCAGAGATGGTGGAGAGGACTTGAACAAGGGAAGGCGTCTCAGGGCCTCAACCACACGTTCAAAATAGTTGCTCTGATGCTGGGTGAGTGAGATGTAGCCCCTTCAGAAGCGGGTTGGTTACATTTAGTAGGAGGTTTTTGTCAACGTCATTGGGTGTCAATGTCACTGAGGGGTTCGGGATCACCAGTGGAGTTGGTACTTCCCCAAGCGTCTCTTTGGTTCTGGCGTGTTTTTCCTGAGAGAACAAAGTGTAGCCTGGGTGTCTTTGAGGGATTGCAATGAGTTCTGTGTGCTCCCAGAATAGTTTCTGGCCTTTGAATGGTAAGTCATATACTGTGGTTTGTACCTCCATAGGAAAGCCTGATAGGTGTAGCCATGATGAGAATCTCATGACCATAGCAGTCGCAATGAATCGGTGATTGGAGAGTCTAATGAGGCTTGTAGGGCCGTACGGGCTAGGTGGTATCCCTCCACTATCAAGGATTAGAATTGCTCCTTTTTGGACTCTGGTAAATCATGGCCAAGTTTTTCCAATTTCAAGTAGTTCAGATTATACTTGGCCATGAGAGCTTCATAATTTGAAATCCTCAACTGTAGAGTGACTGAAGAGTACGTCTTGCATCCAAAGAGGTCCAGGCATTTCCAGTCTGTCTGGATGACTAGCTCGAGATTGGTAAAGTTGCTCTCTCCTTCGTCACACTTACCAAAGAATTTGGGGTGGGATGCGAAAATAAACATTTAGTATCCTTTGCTGGAATGTAATATTTTTCTGTCAGCGTGTTTGCAGGTAAGAGGGATGGAAGCCGGGGTCTGACACAGAACCTTTGCAGGTTCGAGAAGAGCTTCACTGATTGGTAGCGTGATCTTTGCAGAAGAGGATGCGTGGAGGATATCCAGCAGTTTATGCTACCGGACTTTGACTTCCTCCAGCAGCATGTGTAGGGAGTCTGCAATCCTATGGAACAGATCTTGAAAGTGCCTGAAGTCATCAGCAGATGTAGGGGGTGGAGACCTAACCGCCTTATCAGGTGAGGAGGAAGAAAAATGTAAATTTGGAGATGCCTGCTTTTCCTGATCTTCCTCCTCAGTTGGTACTGGTGGCGGCTCAACTTCCTGAGGGTAAGACACCAATGGAGAAGGGAGAGCAGTAGGTCTCCAGCTTTAATCTCTGGGAGGGTTCCTGAATTGTGCCCCATAAATAGCCCACGGGTCCCAATATGGCCAGTTTGGTGGAGTGGCACATGTGGCTGCATCCATGGTAGTCCCTGACAGGATTGGGGGTCATATAGTGATGATAACCAGGTGCAATTTGTCCAATAGTAGAGGGAACAATGGAGCCCTCATCCTCCTCCTCACTGGGGAAGTGAGGTGCCATCCTCTGCGGAGAGAGGGAAGAATGTTGAGAGTCTAGAGAGGAGGGTAGAAGCGGGAGGAGGTCCAGTCAAAGAAGGGGAGACTCAGGAGTGTCAGATACCAGAAGGTCTTTAGGCTATCTAAAGAGTCTTGTGAAGGAGGAAGGAGCATCATAGGTGCTGTTGTAATGCCCAGTGCTGAAGAGAGGGTCTATGTTCCTGAAGTTTCAGAAGATGACACCACAGATTTAGCTGGTGCCAAAGACTTGCTCGGTGCTGATGGCTTCATTGGTGCCAGAAATGGAATTAGTCCTGTAGCTCCTGTAAGTGAGCCGCCTCAGTCCTCAAAACTGGGAAACAGCACTGAGGGCTGACACTCTGCCTGGATAGGGTCTTTAGACAGTTTCTTTAAGTCAGCATCAGAGATACTTAGACGAGCCCTGGGGCCATGTCCCCTGTCAAATGAGGTTGAAGCCACCAACCTAGCTGGGGAAAGTGTTCTGGTGGGCTGCGCCTCAGAGCGAGAGGAGGAGGAGGAGGAGGAAGAAGCCAATTTCTTGTCATCCGCACGCTCACAGGAGGACTCTCTTGACGGGGCGTGGAAGAGTAGGGGCCAACAAATGACCTGGCAGAGCATGAGGGCCTCTCTGTGGAAGAGTCCAGGTCTGATGCCAGAAGTAGTGATTTCTCCATGAGAGGTTTCAATCTAAGGTTCTGGCTCTGGGTTTCAGGTCGAGGCAGTGGGATCACTTTTGAGGGACATGTCCCTCTCCCAGACAGCAGATACACTGTGGCTGGCCATCCGTTATCAAGAAGGTAGCCCGGCATGAGAAGAACTTCTTAAACCCAGGAGAGCTGGGCATAAGAGTGAAGGGGAAAAGGCTTCCAGTTGGGAAGTGGGAAAAACAGAAACCTAATCTAGGAGAACTGTAAAGAAAAAAGTTAACAAAAAAATGTTTATACAGCTAGAAGGAGAATGAAGAAAAACTAGCTATACTATCAGGTATGGCACTATATTTGAGGGAATAGGAGAAGCAGGCTCTGCTAGTGGATTCCGTCCCAGGCCAAAGGCAGTAGAGAAAGAACTGGAGGTGGCTGGACCACACAGCACTGTACATACACATCCCACGCACACCATGAGAGAGGGGAGGTGCACATGTGCAGTCCAACAGGCACAGCTAGTGAAGATCTCTAATCCCAGGTGCAGGGGGCACTGCTGCACCTACAGTGGAACACCCACAGTGATATCACTCAAAGAATAACTACTCAGTTTCCTTCGTAAAGTCTTATAAAAGGATTTTTGCCAAAGGTTCATGGAAAGTCCAAGTAAATTATATCTTTATTGCCTCCTTCAAGAATTCAGTTAGAGGTATAGAAGTAACACTGGTTTATCCCTATGATATTTAATCTAAGTGTTTAATAACTGTTTTACATTATTTCAACTACTATACCTGGTAATGATGTTAGGTTCACTGATCTGGAATTTTCAACATCACGCCTAGCACTTTAAAAAGCCCTCCAGCAAAGTTGCTGATTTTAATGACAGGTATATTTTTGTTAGCAGCTAAGCTACTTCATTCTTAAGGTCCTTCAGAACTCTTGAGCATTTGGTCCTGGTGACTTGCTGCAAATTAAATCATCACTTTGCTTATAACACCTTGTCTTTGGATACTACAGTTTCTGAGAGCACCTTCTTTTTAGTCACCTGAGAACAACAGCCATCTACACATCCTCTGTTGTAGAGACTGATGCAATGAGTTCAGCTTCTCTGCAATGTTTTTAATCCTCTACAATTTATCCCTTTATGACCCGACAGTCTAGCAGATCCAATGATTCTCTTGCAGGCTTCCTACTTCTAGGTAAAGTATTTCTCAATGTTTACAAAGCAAGTAGCTAGACACACAAAAATACTTTTTGCCATCTTATACCTAAGCATGTCATAGTTTACATTCCTTTCCACTGGTTTCCCTTGAGCAGGATTTTTTTAAATTATATTTTTGGCTCGAATAAAATCTTATAACCACCATCTAATTGGAGTGTTTAGGGAAGGATCCCTAGTCAACAGAATGCACCTGACATCTAGAAACTGCAAGGAATACAACACCTGTATCCACATATTAAATACTTTTCTGTATATCCTAAAATTGAAGTGCTTTAAGGCAATCTTACAGAAGATCGGCAGTCCTCAACAACATCGTGATGGCAGAATTTTCTAACTGCCTCCCTGCAGATGGTTCACTGAGGCAGATGTAGCAATCAGGTGGTCCCTTTCTGGGCAAGAAGAAGGATAATTTGCCTTCTCCTTTTCACTCTAAAAAAAAGGAGTTTAAGTTATTTTATTTTCTAAAGCCCCTACCTCAATTTCTTAAGGCTATTGATAAGTGCCTATTTTAGCACTTCTCTTCGAGAAATCCATCTTTTCTATGTTCTGATTTGTGGTATCTTCCTTTGTCTTTTTCTTGGCTATGTCTACACTGGCAACTGAACAACAAAACTTTTGTCGGGGGGGGGGGGGGTTTAAACAACTCTGAAAGACAAAAGTTCTGCCGATGACAAGTGCCAGTGTGAACAGCGGGGGTGGAAGTTTTTTGTCAGCAGGAGAGCTGACAAACAGCAGCTATGCTGTGCCCCTTTTAGCAGCACGGCTGTAACACAGACATGCCGTTAAAAGCTGCGTAGGGTAGACACAGCCCTAATGAAAGGTGAAAAGGGAGCACAGGGGCTGAAGAACAGGCTTTATGCTTCTAGTGAAAGGAAGGAAGGAAATTAGTGGATAGGAAGTGGGAAAGCTGGTGTCGTTTACATCAGATGTAGCTGACAGGTTTTTTGCCTCCTTGCTTCCTAATAGGTGGTGTAGTAATGCCAATTGTATGGGATGTTGTTGGACAGTGCAAGTGATGTATGACCAAAAAAAGTATCTCCCGTCTGTTACACTGATATTGTAACAACCACTTCTAGGACATATTAAAGTGACTTCATATCAAGAGAGTGAGCTTCATGAAGACGTTTCTCCAACTTGCAACTCAAACTGTAAGACTCAGCTCGGGTACATGTAACACTTTTCTTCTATTGCCTTGAACACTACCCTGTACACAGGACTGCTCTCAAACTTCTCACAAGGTAGACCGAAGCTGGACAAAGCAGAAAAGTGGCTGCCTACCATGAAATCTGTAACTTCTAGTTTTTCCATCTACATTGTAACAAGACTAGATCTGCCCAGATGAGGAGAAAAAAGACCAAGTTTTTAAATAATACATTTGACCTCTTACTGTGCAAATTTAAATCTAAACACTTTTTTTGTAAGACGGCTTATTATTTTAGGCCCAGTTCAGCAAGGTACTTACACATGTCTTACCTTAAGAATGTGCCTTCAGTATATTGATCAGAGCCTTAGACATCATAAACTAAACACCTAAATCCCATCATAATGAAGTTACCTGCTGTACCCGGGTGCTGTAGCAGATATTTTTAATTGAAGCACATGATCATCATTTTTACCCAAATACTTTAGATAAATCTCTAAATTAAACCTCTAATTAAAACAATCCAGACAGTACTACTGGCCCTGATTCTCCTAATACTTATACACATGCTTAACCTTAAACATGAGCATAGACCCATTGACTTCAAATTTAACATTAAGCACATAAGAGTGTTTCAAGGATCTGGGTCTATATAAGCTATAGAACTGAACCTAGAAATACAAAACAAGAGGATTTCAAAACTTGCAAATACCTTATACAATCCAATGCCAGGATCAATGAGAAATGACCGAGCAGATGTAGATGGCTGATTGGGCGATCCACTCCCTGTTGTTCTCTTGACTTTGTTCTTACAGTTGGCAACAGCACACGGGTTGACTTCTCCATCCTTATTAGTCAAGGAACTGGTAGGAGCATCAGACTCAGTCCGTATCAAAAGCTGAACTATGTCATTTAGTCCAACATTGTAATCGAATAAAGTATGTCCATCTTCCAGCTGTCAAAAAAGTAGATTTTATTTTACAAAGCTCCATTTTAAGAAATGTTGCTAAAATTTCCTCTTAACACAATAAATTCCATGGAATAGAAAATGGTAAAGCATTTTTTAAAATACTAATTAAATGACTTCTATGTGGTCATTCGTTTTATAGTTTTCTTGCTAGAAGTGAACAGCTTCAACGGGACCAAGATTTCATCCAATGAGATTACTCACAGGCATAAAAACTATACTTGTGCATCTTGGCAGGATTTGGGCCTTCCCGCATGAGGGACAATCTTCACTCATTGATATATTTTGCATTCCACAACCAAGTCTCCTTACAACTTTTCATGAGTGATGTACCCGAATACTTGGATACTAAACTGTACTCTTAAAATGTATTCACCTAAATTTGAGTTATTGCTGATTATGTACTATATGTATCATATGACTTTTAAAAACAAACTTTGTATTTGTGGATAATCTAGCACTATACCCAGATACACAGGTTGAGAAAAGTGTCTGTTCATTATATAATTTTAACATTAGCTTTAATAAATTTTTTAAATCTGGTATACTCCAGTTATTTCCTACTCAGAATGCAGACCATAACCACATAACAGTATCGGAGACAGTGTAGTTAAGTGTGGGGAAATGAAGTCTTACTGACAACCATTCTATTGCGTGTAATTCACACTTTCCCAATCTTTTCAAAGCAGCAAGTCAATATTTTAGACTTAAATAATCTTTCACTATCACAGTTTTCTAAAATATCCAGACAGCCAAAAAAGGGGTAAAAATGTAATTGGAAAAAAAAATTGTTTACCTTTTGAAACAAAAACAAACAAATACTTTTTGTGAGAGATTACAATTAGAGAAAGAATGCAATGACATATATTAGGCCTTCGGGGTTCTAGTAAAGAACTCATCTGTATCAAGAGCACCCACAAGTTGGGCTTAGAAAAGAAAGCTTGCTACTCCAGGTTTCTTTAAGACCAGAAGTGGTTAAACATATGGGTTTATTTAGCAAGCGAGTCTTGTTAACTCGCCAGTTAGGAACTATGGCCCCCGAGCTACAAAGGCATTTAAGTGCCTAAAGCTTAGATTTAGATGCCTAAATCCCAGTTTTAGGCTCTACTGCAATCCACAAAACTCCCACCCAGCCCTGTAGGCACCTAAACTCAGCATCTAAGTCTTCAAGTTAAAAAAGTTCCATAGGCACCACTGGGCATACACAATGCTGACTCTCTAGGCCAGGGACGTCCCTAGTTATTCTGGGGCCCTACGCAGCTCCCCCGCAGAGGTGGGGGGCTGGCCTGGCGGGCAGGGGGAACTGCCTGTCTCACAGGGTCCTAAGACAAGCGGGGCTTAGGACACTGCCCTCATTGGACTACTCCCAGTGAGTCAGAGAAATAAAAAAAAAAAACTTATCCTATATCAGAAATGTAATCTTGTATGAGCATACGAAATGCTGGAAGACCAAACAACAGTGGGATCAGTATTCTTTCCTTCCATGCAAAGAAAAGCGAGGGAAGAAGATTTCCATAAGAATACAAGAACGCCCATACTGGATCAGACCAATGATCCATCTAGCCCAGTATCCTGTCTTCCAATAGTGGCTTTGAGCCCCTGCAGCTCTCAGTGCCTCACTTCAGTCGCAGGAAGTGCCCCTAGCAAGGACGTACACCACTGGCAGGAGAGGGTAATGTGGACACCAACAGCCAATATAATTGCTGCAGTGGCTGTAAGTCGACCTAACTTAAGTCAACCTAATTTGTAGTGTAGACAAGCCTTAAGACACAAAATTAGTTACACCTACTAAGGGACATAAAAGGCAATAAGAGGAGCGTCTATAAATACATTAAGAGAAAGACGAAGAAAGTGTAGTCCTCTACTTAGCAGGGAAGGAGAGCCAGTAATGAATATCAAGAAAAGAGATGTTTAATGCCTATTTTGCCTCATTTTTCTTTACAAAATGAAGTTGTGAGTAGATGCTTAGCACAATTACTATTAACAACAAAGGGGAAGAAACTCAAGTGGGGGGGGGGGGAGTAAGTTAATGTATTCAAATCTGCAGAGTCTGAGAAATTCACCCTATGGTACTTAAGGAACTAACTGAAGCAATCTTGGAACCATAATTATCTTTGAGAATTCATGGAGGATGGGTGAGGTCCCAAAGGACTGGAGAAGTGCAAACACAGAACCTGTCTTTTAAAAAAAAGAGAACAAAGAAGACCTAGGAATTATAAACCATTCAGCCTAACTTTGAACCTGGATAGATACTGGAACAAATTATTAAACAAATTTAAGCTTCTACAGGGTAATAGCATTTTAAGGAATAGCCAGCATGGATTTACCACAAACAAATCATGCCAAATCAATCTAATTTCCTTCTTTAACAGCGCTATTGGCCTAGAGGATATGGGGAAGCAGTAGACGCACCATTTCTTGACTTTATTAAAAAAGCCTTACTATAGTCCTACATGACAATCTCAAGCTAGGGAAGCATGGTCTAGATGAAATTACTAGTACAACTGGTTGAAAAAGACCACGCTCAGCGTTATCATTCATGGTTTACTGTCAAATTGGGAGTGTGTATCTAGTGGGATCCCGCAAGGGTCTGTCCTGGGTCTAGTATTATTTAGTATTTTCATTAATGGACTTGGATAATGGACTGGAGAGTATACTTATAACATTTGTGGACGACATTAAGCTGAGGAGTTGCAAGCGCTTTAGAGGACAGGATTACAATTCAGAACAGTCTTGATCAATTGGAAGAGAATTGGCCTGACGTGAACAAGATAAAATTCAACAATGACAAATGCAAAGTTCTACACTTAAGGAGGGGGGCGGGGGAGGGGGGGCAATCAAATGCACTACTACAAACAGAGGAATAAATGACTAGGTGGTAGGTCCTGCTAAAAAGGATGTAGGAGTTATAATGGATCACAAACTAAATGCGAGTCAACGATGTGATGTAAGTGCAAAAAAGGCTAATATTCTGTGGTATGTTAACAGGAGTGAGGCCTCAGCTGGAGTACTGGGTCCCAGTTCTGGGTATCACTTTAGGAAAAATGTAGATAAATTGGAGAGTCCAGAGGAGAGCAACCACAATTAAAGGTTTAGAAAAACCTGACTATGAGGAAAGTAAAACAAACTTAGTATGTTTAATCTTGAGAAAAGATGACAGAAGATCTGATAATAGTCTACAAATGCGTTAAGGGCTATTATGAAGAGGATATGGTCTAAGTATATTTGGTCTTGTCTCAGCATAGGGGGCTGGACACGATGACCTCTCAAGGTCCCTTCCAGCCCTACATTTCTGTGATTGATGAACTTCAGTAGAAAGTTGAACTGTTCTTTGGTGTAAAGCAGTGGTTCTCAAACTTTTGTACTGGTGACCCCTTTCACACAGCAAGTCTGAGTGCAACCCCCTTTAGAAATTAAAAACATTTTTTAAAAATATTTACCACCATTATAAATGCTGGAGGCAAAGCGGGGTTTGGGGTGGAAGCTGGCAGCTCGCAACCCACCATGTAATAACCTCGCAACCCCCTGAGAGGTCCCAACCTACAGTTTGAGAACCCCTGAGGTAAAGGCTTCCTTACAGGTGAGGTTCCACATTAGATTTACCCTTTAGAGGATTCTTCCTTTCCTGAAGTCTTTATTAGCATTTCAAAAGACACAAAGGCAAGGGGAGATGGAGACAGTGGGTCAAAACTCACTGCAAATGTTTCAGTGAATAGCTACAGTGGCTGCTATAACTAAGTTGGTAAGTTTCTGTTTCTAAGTGCTTTCCAAGATAAAGGGCTTGGCTACACTTACATTTTATAGCGCTCTAACTTGCTGGCTCAAGGGTGTGAAAAATCACACCCGAGTGCAACAAGTCAGAGCGCTTTAAAGCGCTATTATAAACAGGCTCTGAGCATGGGGAGCCGCGCTCCCAGTGCTCGGAGTTAATTCCCTCGTGGAGGTGGATTACCAGGAGCGCTGGGAGTGCTCTCTCCCAGCACTCACACACTACCACACTCACACTTCAAAGCACTGCCGTGGAAGCACTCCTGCAACAGTGCTCTGAAGTTTCCAGTGTAGCCATGCCCAAGGAAGATGTATATTGAACTAAATGGTTAAGATGTAATGAATTCTCTCGAAGAATCTTCCCCTCCCCGCCCCCAATGGTGAGCCAAAGTATAAGAGCATGTTAAACTGAATGCACCTGTTAAGACAGAAAGGCATCTGTATTTCTAGGCACCCTGCAATGGATTCAATTTCCTCAGGGGGGTAAGCAGACTTCTTCCACTTGCCATATCTACTACTTCTGACCACACCATCTCTTGGACAAGGATAATTTTATAGCTCGAGTAACTAGCTAAAAGTAGTTCTAAATTTCTGTGAGCCAGTACTAGAAGTAAATGAGGTTAACAATATTTGCCAGCTAGAGCAACAGCCTGCAAGCTATACCCTGCAAAACTGCAGAATTGCTATACAACAGCTTCATGGTACAGAATGTTAAATGATTCTTAGGTGCCATGTCTCCACCTGCCCAGGCTATGGAGTTAAATGTATCAAACTTTTTTAGCTTCACTGCCCTTCCTTAGGGGGAACCATATTCCCCTCTTAAGGGTTATCAATATAGTCAAAGAGTGACCGGAAATGTGTAAAGATAACTTTCCTTTATATTTGAACATTCTCCCACGTATGTGTGTCAACTTTAGTGAACCAAAATTGTTTACCCCCTTTTCTCCCCCACAAAAAAAATCTGAAGATAAAAGTCCTAAAGCACTATGGCAAAGTAGATAGAAAGTTTTATCAGAGAGTTAGCACACTTGCACTTTGAGCCAGTTAGCTAGTGTTTTTTGTCGCAGACAAGAAGCCTTTATCTAGTTATTTTTCTGGGCCACAAGAAGTTCTCAAACTATCCAGGATTAGTTTTGTAGACTGTTGCCAGGGTCAGTCACTCTGTTTCCCAGAGAGAAAAGTCAACTAATCTATGAGCGGCAGATCAGGAGCATGACTGGCATTAGCACCCAAAAAAGCCATCACTGCCCTTTTGAGCCAGCATTCCTGCTACTCTCCTCCCCCTCCACACAGACTAGGTAAAAGTAATGAACTACTTCTGATCACTAGTACTAATAGATATAAAAGAGTGATAACAATGGCAACTGTATGTCTTCGTCCTTATTCCTCACAAAGGATTTCTTGTATGTTTAGTTTTTATTCAACTCAAGTTCAGATGAGCCTTAAGTCTTGCTATTAGAGCACCAGGGAGAGTAGCATGGACATAGCTGTGGAAACAGGAGTTAAGTGGTTATAAAGAGGAGCAGAACAGGAAAAAGCAAACTACTTAATGTTTAGACTGAATTTCCTCATATTCCCAAATAGTTGGGTTTTTTTTGAAGGGGGAGGGGGTTGTTTGTAGTTCAGTGTGTGTCATAAATATAAAAGGGAAGGGTAAACCCCTTTAAAATCCCTCCTGGCCAGAGGAAATCTCCTCTCACCTGTAAAGGGTTAAGAAGCTAAAGGTAACCTCGCTGGCACTTGACCAAAATGACCAATGAGGAGACAAGATACTTTCAAAAGCTGGGAGGAGGGAGAGAAACAAAGGGTCTGTGTCTCTGTCTATATTCTGTCTTTGCCGGGGATAGATTAGGAATGGAGTCTTAGAACTTTTAGTAAGTAATCTAGCTAGGTACGTGTTAGATTATGATTTCTTTAAATGGCTGAGAAAAGAATTGTGCTGAATAGAATAACTATTTCTGTCTGTGTATCTTTTTTGTAACTTAAGGTTTTGCCTAGAGGGGTTCTCTATGTTTTGAATCTAATTACCCTGTAAGGTATCTACCATCCTGATTTTACAGGGGGGATTTCTTATTTCTAATTACTTCTATTTCTATTAAAAGTCTTCTTGTAAGAAAACTGAATGCTTTTTCATTGTTCTCAGATCCAAGAGTTTGGGTCTGTGGTCACCTATGCAAATTGGTGAGGCTTTTTATCCAACATTTCCCTGGAAAAGGGGGGGTGCAAGTGTTGGGAGGATTGTTCATTGTTCTTAGGATCCAAGGGTCTGGGTCTGTAGTCACCTAGGCAAATTGGTGAGGCTTTTTACCAAACCTTGTCCAGAAAGTGGGGTGCAAGGTTTTGGGAAGTATTTTGGGGGGAAAAGACGTGTCCAAACAGCTCTTCCCCAGTAACCAGTATTTGTTTGGTGGTGGTAGCGGCCAATCCAAGGACAAAGGGGTGGAATATTTTGTACCTTGGGGAAGTTTTGACCTAAGCTGGTAAAGATAAGCTTAGGAGGTTTTTCATGCAGGTCCCCACATCTGTACCCTAGAGTTCAGAGTGGGGGAGGAACCTTGACAGGGTGAATAAAGCGATTCTTTTTTAAATCTCTATTTTAATTAGCTAAATAAACCTACCTGAACTAAATCTCAAATTGACAATCTACATTAAAGCCTAATGGTTACTATAACCTAGGGCTGCCGATTAATCGCAGTTAACTCATGTGATTAACTCAAAAAATTAATCATGATTAATCGCACTGTTAAATAGAACAAATGAAATTTATTACATATTTTTGGATGTGTTCCTACTGTTAAAATATATTGATTTCTATTACAAACACAAAATACAAAACGTACACTGCTCACTTAATATTTTTATTACAAATGTTTGCACTGTAAAAAGTATTTTTCAATTCACCTCATACAAATACTGTTGTGCAATCTCTATCATGAAAGTGCAACTTACCAATGTCTATTTTTTGTGTTACATAACTGCACTAAAATACAAAACGCAAAAAAATTTAGAGCCTACAAGTCCACCCAATCACTAAAACAAGTTTTACATTTACCGGAGATAATGCTGCCCACTTTTTATTTATGTCATCTGAAAGCAAGAACAGACGTTCACATAGCACTGTTGTAGCCGGTATGGCAAGGTATTTACGTGCCAGATCTCCTAAACGTTCTTAAGCCCCTTCATGCTTCGGCCACCATTCCAGAGGACATGCTTCCATGCTAAAGATGCTTGTTAGGGGAGAAAAAAAAAAAAGTTACTCACCTTTTTTGTAACTTGTTCTTCGAGGTGTGTTACTCATATCTATTCCAGTTAGGTGTGTGCGCATGCTGCGTGCATGGCTATTGGAAACTTTTCCCTAGCAGCTACCTGTTGGGCCAGCTGTGGAGCCCCCTGGAGTGGCGCTGGTATGGCACTCTATATACGACCCTGCTGGCCCAACCCCCCTTCAGTTCCTTCTTGCCGGCTACTCCAACAGAGGGGAAGATGGGGGGAATGAAATAGATATGAGCAACACATCTCAAAGAACAACAGTTACAAAAAGGGCGAGTAACTGTTTTTTCTTCTTTGTGTGCTTGCTCATATCAATTCCAGTTAGGTGACTTCCAAGCCTTAGCTCCGAGGTGGGGTCGGAGTCAACGTATTGCTGACCGAAGTACCGCTCTGCCGAAGGCAGCATCGTCCCTAGATTGTGGGACAATGGCATAGTGCGATGTGAAAGTATGCACTGAAGACCATGTTGCAGCCCTGCAGATCTCCTGGAGAGGTACATGGGCCATGAAGGCTGTTGACGAGGCCTGCACCCTCGTGGAGTGAGGTGTGATGGCAGGAGGAGGAACCTTCGTCAAGTCATAACAAGCACAGATACATGCCATAATCCGGGAGGAGATCCGCTGGGAAGAGACTGGCAAACCTTTCATCCGCTCCGCCATAGCAATGAACAACTGGGTTGTTTTGCGGAACGGACTCGTGAAGTTGATATAGAAGGTGAGTGCTCTCCTGACATCCAGCAAGTGCAGCTGTTGTTCGTGAGGGCTGTTGTGTGGTTTTGGATAGAAGACTGGTAGGAAGATGTCCTGGCTAATATGGAAACAGGACACCACCTTGGGGAGGAAAGCTGGATGAGGTCTGCTCTAAGCTGTACCTGGTCTTTATGAAAGATAGTGTACAGAGGCTCAGGAAGTGAGGGCCCGTAGTGTTACACTAATAAAATAAATACCAATAGGATCTTATAAGAGGGATAAGGCAAAATGCCGTGTTTATTGTAAATACATCACACACACAGTCCTGCCAGTTGATGTTTATAGTTACCGGTCCAGAGTCTGGATCAATCTAGTGGCCGGCCAGATTGGTCGCAGAGGGGAGCAGGGCTCTGTTGGTCACGATCCGATACTCCTGGAGTGTGGCAAGGCGAACCCAAAGTCTCATGGCCAAGCACCCTCTTCTTATAGTTTTTTTTTCCTCTGTTGAAGTCTATGGATTTTGCTGAATCAGTTTCTGACCGGTTACTCTTTGATTGGTGTTAACATTTCAAAACACCTTTGAGAGGGTCATCCTGTCCTGGTTTCAATTTAATCAATTGTCTTTAATTTTAGGGGTGCCAGCCTTCCCCTGAGGGTCAATCTGCCCTTCCTCCATTATGGATGCGCATTGATGATTTTCTGGTGTCATGAAGTCTCTTCACTCCTCCTTCCTTGACCATCTGGCTAGAACAATGGCCTTCACCCCTTATCTTTTCCCGATGCATGCATTCCCCATTCACAGTGTCTCTCACAGAGAAGACAGAAATTAAATATCACTAAATCTTGTGGTCAGAAACAGTTTATATTGTGTTCAGGCCTTCGACATTCCTTTAATCTAATTAACAACACAATAAAAAATCCTGTCTCTTATTAACTAAACTTTATAACAGGTCCTAATTGTAATGCATATGGGAAAACAATCTCATAGAACCAGAGGGTCATTCCTTTCTGCTATTCAAATGGGGAGGGCTAGCAGGATGAAATCAAGACATACATTAATTCTTATAGTACAAATATAAAATCCTGCTCCTACAATAGTTCAAACACGCGTCGTGCTGAGGTGATTGCTTCTTGTTCATTCCTCTGCTTCTCTTGGAAGACTGCCTTTCTGGTGGCTAACAGCTTGAAGGGAAGGCCCAGGAGGCGGGAGAGGACCAGGTTAAGGTCCCAGGCCGGGATGGGACTTCATGGGGGGGTTAGGGGGAGGAGAGAAGAGAAATGTATCTTTTCCTTACAGGAAACATCCCATGATGGGGTGTGCGAACACCAAACGCCTGGAATTGCCTGGGTGAAAAGCCGAGATGGCCACGAGGCGGACCTTGAGAACACCAAATGCCAGACGCTAGTCTTTCAGGTACAGAAGATAGTACAGGATACAAGGGATGGGAGCCTGGAACGGGAGCACCTGCCTTTGGGTGCACCAGCTAGAGAACCACTTCCATTTCACCCTGTATGTGGCTCTAGTAGATGGCTTGCCGCTCTACAGAAGCACCTGTCTCACCGGATCCAAACAGGCGAGATCTTCCTGGTTCAGCCATAGATTCTCCAGACCATGGGATGAAGAGACTGAAGGTCTGGGTGAAGGAGGCGACCATGGTTCTGTGTAATGAGGTCGGGAGTGAGAGGTAGCCATATCGGTGACTGGACCAACAAATCCATGAGGGGCGGGTACCAGCACTGGTGAGGCCAAGCTGGGGCCACCAGAATGACATCCACCTTGTCCCTGTGGACTTTGAGAAGCACCTTGCAGATAAGCAGGAATAGCAGGAAGGCATATAGCAGCTGATCGGCCTATGGAATCATGAATGCATATGTGATCAAGCCTGGACTGTGGCTCCTGAAGGAGCAAAAGGTTGGGCACTTCTTGTTGGCCTGTGTGGCAAACAGGTCGATTCAGGGAAACCCCCAACTGCAGAAGATGGAATGGATGATATCAGGGTGAATCGACCACTCGTGAGTGAGGAAACGTCTGCTCAGGCTGTCTGCCAGCACGTTCTGAACGCCCAACAGGCATGAGGCCTGGAGAAGGATGGAGTGGGCTAGACGAAATTCCCACAGTAGGAGGGCTTCCTGACAGATCAGGCTCTGCCTTGCCTGTTTACATAAAAACATGGCAGTGGTATGGTCCATCAATACCGCTATGCAGTGGCCCTGCAAGTGAGGCGGCTTGCCCAGAGTTCTTTGATGTTGATACGTAGAGCCAGTTCCTCTACCTGCCATAAGCCCTGAGCTGTCAGGTTTTCGAGATGTGCTCCCCAGCCCAATGTGGACACGTCTGTGACCAAAGTCAAGTGGGTTGGGGTGGGTGAAATGGAACTGTGGCGCCCACAGTGCAGGGATCCAGCCACCACTGTAGGAAATCGAAGGTGTGTGAGGGATGGTCAGCACCATGTCTAGGCTGTCATGGCCTGAGCAATACACAGATGCAAGCCACGCTTGCAAGGGCCTGAGTGGTAACCTGGTGTGTTGAACCACGTAAGTGCAGGATGCCATATGGCCTAGCAGCCCGAGACACTGCCTTGCCGTGGTGGTGGGGAAGCTGCAAAGGGTGCAGATTATCTGTGAGAAGGCCAGTTGACTAGTCTCTGGCAGGACCGCTCTTGCTTGAGTTGCATCCAGAACTGCTCTGATGAACTCTATCCTTTGAGCTGGGGGTCAGCACGGATTTGACGACATGGAGAAGGATACCTAATCATTTGAACACGTCTATTTGCACCTGTGATTCTACCTGCTGACTGGAGTGGCCTCGAAGGAGCCAGTCGTCCAGGTATGGGTAGATATGCACGTGTTGGCGGCAGAGAAAAACTGCTACAACCGCCATGCATTTGGTGAAGATGCGAGGTGCTGTGCACAGCCTGAATGGGAGGGCTGTGAACTGATAATGCACCTTGTTCACCACAAACTGAGGAACTGTCTGTGAGCCAGGGTGATAGATATGTGAAAATAAGCATCCTTCATATCCTGGGTCTAGGGAAGGGTTTGGATTGCCCCTGGCCCTGCCCAGAGGGAAGACGCGACAGCTTGCGTCAACTGTATCTGCTTCTCTTATGGGAGAAGTCCTGCCTAGGCCTAGGGGGGAAAAAAGACCGCTGCTGGGTGGTCTGCGGTTTAAAGGGCTTCCTTTGGGTCGCCGGAATGTGCATGCCGAGGGACTGTGTGTTCCGGGAGTCCTTTAGGCTATGCAGTCTGGATTTGTTTGTACAGCAAATTGGCCCTGGCCATCAAAGGGAAGGTCCTGTATGGTCTGCTGAACTTCCAGGGGAAGACCAGAGGACTGGAGCCAAGCATTGTGCCTCACTGCAATCCTGGATGCCAGAGTACGTGCTGCCGAGTCCCTGGCATCCAGGGAGCCTTGGAGGGAAGTCCAGACAACAGCTTATCCCTCTTCAGCAATGGCCCCCCCAACTCTGCTCGTGACTCAAAGGGGAGACGCTCTTTAAATTTAAAGATCAAGGACCACAAGTTATAGTTTTATCTACTCAGGATTGCAAGTTGATTAGCGAGAGAGAGAGACAGAGAGAGACATGCCCTGTGGAGTAAAATTCCCTTCCAAACAAATCAAGCAGTTTAGCATCTCTTGATTTGGGCGTGGGGGCCTGCTGACCTTGTCTCTCTTTCATTCACCGCCTCTACCACAAGAGAGCATGGGGGAGGGTGGGTGAAGAGACACTCATATCCATTAGTGGGAACAAAGTATTTATGCTCAGCCCCCTTGGCCGTAGGGGGAATGGAGGCAGGTGTTTGCCAAATAGTTCTGGAGTTGGACTGAATAGTCTTTATAAGGGGTAAGGCCACCCCAGGGGGGCCCCTCTGGTGCCAGGATGTCCACCATAGGGTCCTCCTCTTTGACCACTTCCTTCATCTGGAGGTTCATATTGAGGGCCACCCGTCGGAGGAGTTCCTGCAGGGCCCTGTAGTCCACAGGTGGTGGTCCAGACATGGAAGTGCCTCCACCGCCTCATCAGGGGATGGCAAAAAAGGAAGCCACTGGCAAGACCGGTTCCATGGTGGCCTCTGGATCCTCAAAGACCAGGTCCTTATGGCCACTGGGGGTAGCCTCCACAGGCGGATGCGGGGCTGGGTCTGGGTTTTGTGAAGGGTCCTGGGGTGAGTGGCTGAAGGTTGCCTCTGAGAGGCGAAGATCCCAAATGTGAAGGCGAAGGGGGGCACCCTGGGCCTGATGATATGCCCAAGGCATCCAGAATTGCCACTGGGGTGCTAAATAGTCCTGCCTTAGGCTCCCTGGCCCTGATCTGGGTGCCTCAGACGCCCATGATGCCCTGCCTGATTGGAGGGAGGGGGATCTCGAGCAGGACGACCAAGGGGAAGCAGTGTGAGACTGCACCAGAAAGGCATCCTCCTCCAATGGACTGGATTGGATGCTGTGAGGGGTAACGGGGGTTTTGATGTTGAGCGGTGGCACTGTGCAGGGTGGTGCCGCTGCAGGGAGCGACAGCAGGATGTGGAGTGGTGCTGTGATGTAGAGCAGTGCTGGGAGCAGGCAGCAACACTGGAAGGTGCAGGCTGAGGCAGGTGCTGAGAGCGGTGCTGCGAGGTCACAGAGTGGGACCTGGACCTCTAGCAGGACCACAACCAATCCACCGACGATCACCTCGAGCGGGAGTGGCTCCGATGGTCGGGGCTGTGAGACCAGTGCCGCGAGTCAGACTGGAGTCGCAAGTCAGACCGGTGCGGGGCACAGGAGCGGTGCCGGGACCCAGAGCAGGGGGCAAATGGGATGAACATGGCAGGCTTGCCTCTGGACAGTGCTGTGCCTTGAGGGAGTGGAGGCCACGTAGTTGGAGATTTGGGTGCAGTCATCTCCATAAGCCCCCTAGCGGCTTCAAAGGCGTCCAGAGTGGAGGACATCATAACTTCCCCCACATGCAGCCACAGCGAGTCCAGGAGAGCAGGGCTTCTTGGGGAGACAGGAGCCCATGACAATTATGCCCGGCCTGAGGGTCTGTCGGCCATAGGCCCATTCCCTGCACCGTCCCCTTCCAGGGGTGTAGTGTCCGTGGCAGGCTGCTGCGGGGGGGGGGGACACACACGACTTCCCCTTGGCCTGTTTCTTATGGACAGCCAGTGACTGAGAGCGGTGCCGGGGAGAAGACTTCTGTGGCCTGGGGAACTGGCGGCTCCTGGGTTGGTGTGCCAAGTCCTCTCTCAGCACTGCAGACAGCACCGCAGGAGGAGCGCTCCGCACCGAGGTGGCTCAGGGCCGGGTTCTGCTGTGGACAGGAGCTGACTCCAAAAAGGAGTTGGTTTAGGCAAATGTCCCTCTCTTTCCTGGTGCAAGGCTTGAAAACCTTGCAGACCTTGCACTTGTCCAATGATGGGCTTCTAAACAGACACCGGAGAGTTGTGGGGGGGTGTCGCCCGTGGGCATAGGCTTAGCGCAGGAACTACAGGGTTTGAAGCCCTGGGATGGCATGCCCCACGGGGCACCTGTCGGAGGGGAAGCCCCCGCAACCACTAAAGACTACAACTAACTAAGAACTATTAACTAACAATGGGTAACTATATACAGAGATTAGCAGAAGAGCCAGGGATTAGTGGGACACTTGTAAGCAAGAGACCACTGTTCCAACAACCGTCACTGGTAGTAAGAAGGAAATGAATGGTGGGGGCGTATATAGAGCGCCATACCGGCCCCACTTCAAAGGGCTCCACAGCCGGCCTGATGGGTAGCTGCTAGGGAAGAGTTTCCAACAGCCGTACACACTGCGCACGCACACACCTAACTGGAATGGATATGATCAAGCACTCGAAGAAGAAATAATGCATTAATTAAATTTGTGACTGAACTCCTTGGGGGAGAATATGTATGTCTTGACTCTGTTTTACCCGCATTCTGCATATATTTCATGTTATAGCAGTCTATGTTTGTTTTAAGAAGACTTTCACCGCAGATCTGACAAAAAGCAAAAGGTACCAATGTGAGTTTCTAAAGATAGCTACAGCACTCAACCCAAGGTTTAAGAATCTGAAGTGCCTTCCAAAAATCTGAGAGGGACAAGTTGTAGAGCATGCTTTCAGAAGTCTTAGAAGAGCAACACTGATGCAGAAATTACAGAACCCGAACCACCAAAAAAGAAAATCAACCCTCTGCTAGCGGCATTTGACTCAGGATTAAATGAATATGCATCGTTCCGCACTGCTTTGGATGGTTCTCGAGCAGAACCGGTAATCAGCATGGACGCATGGCCTCTGGTATGGTGGCTGAAGCGATACATGAACCTTTAGCACATCTGGTATGTAAATATCTTGCAACACCGACTACAACACTGCTGTGTGAATGCCTGTTCTCACTTTCAGGTGACACTGAACAAGAAGCAGGCAGCATTATCTCCTGCAAATGTAAACAAACTTATTTGTCTGAGAGATTGGCTGAACAAGTAATAGGACTGAGTGGGCTTGCAAGCTCTAAAAAGTTTTACATTGCATTAAAAATAAGTTATTTTTTGTATATAATTCTACATTTGTAAGTTCAACTTTCATGATAAAGATTGCACTACAGTATTTGTATTAGCTGAATTGAAAAATACAATTTCTCCTTGTTTTTTACACTGCAAATATTTGTAATCAGAAATATAGCAAGCACTGTACTATTCCTATTGTGTTGTAATTGAAATATATTTGAAAGTGTAGAAAATAGCCAAACATATTTAAATATATGGTATTCTATTGTTTAACAGCATGATTTAATCGTGCAATTACAGATTTTTTTTTTTAAATCCCTTGACAGCCCTACTATAATGTATTAGTCATTTCAATTCACTGTTTTTATTTAATCAATTTACTGTCAAAGTTTTAATTAAAGTCAAAGCATGGAATTGGTGGAAGACGGTAGTTAAATACCTGGGAAACAGAGTTTATTGCAGTTTTAAACCAGTTTTTGACAACAGTAATCTCTCCTGCTGGTGCAGAACATGTTTCCTTTCAATTTATTCAACTAGTTCAATTCAATGACAAGCTCATACAAAGGTGAGAAACCAACTGGGAGTTGGAAAAAAAAGCTTATTTTTATTCCAATTCATGGATTGGAAGGGGAAAACAAAGTGTGAGGATGATATCTACTAGTAAAATGTCTTGAAAGACATTGCAATCAAAAAAGGAGAGACTACAGATAATGTTTTGTTGTTTAGTTTTAAATGCGACACGTTTCAATAACTTTGTGTCCAGCACATTTAAGGTAGTTTTATTTAATAAAAAGCCATTCTTGTGCATTTAAAAATTTTCTACCTAAATGATACAAGTCATGAGAAAAGTTAACCATTTTCTAAACTAAAAATTAAATTTGACTAAATATATTTTAAGCTTTAATTGCTTAAACAAAGGTATAGCTAATGTGTCCCCTGGTTAGCAAAAAGTAGTACCAAATTTAATGTTCTAGTGTTTTAATAACCAAATGACAAATCAACTCATTAGGGAAAGAACTGGAGCACAAAAACAAAATTAGAAGTGAATTATCTACATTATGGTTTCCCGCTTGCCAATTTAAGGCATGATTAAAATTGGTAATTTAAAAGTCATCCTGCTGTATTCCTCCTCTACCCAAAGCGCCTCAACAAGTGATTTCTTAGCAGACTGTACTGAGTAAACAAAGATCCACACTGATTCTTAATCCTGTAATAGATGTTGCATATTGGAAAATTATTTAAACCCCTTGAGATCTGTCAGAGTTACTATATCTTCAGCTAATATTACTTTTACTTTAATCTACCTAAACAGTAAAACTAGCTAGGATTCAAAATAGCTTGTTACTCTGGCTCAGGAAAATAAACCCATCTGAGTGTTCACTGAGCTAGTTACATTACCAAAATTCAGTTCAACTAGAATTCAGCAAAAAGCAAGGCACTGCTTGTCATTCCAAGTGACTGCTTTTACAGCCACAAACTGCATCAACTTTCCTTGTAATAAGTGTGTTCAATACAGCTTTGAAAAGATAACCCTTTAACTGAAAGTAAGCCACTTCATAAGTTTCAGTAATGTTACTTCCATTATGTACAGTAATACTTCCTATTAAAAAGCAATTTTCCTCAGATGTCTAAAGGAAAATTCAAGGTGTTTAATTCAGTTTCAGTTCAAGTAGTAATCTTAAGTTTTAAGAAAAAAAGAATAGTAGCACCACACTGGTTTCATTTATTCCAAGTTTTTTTAAACAGGGCTTGCTTAATTAAAAGCACTCTAAAAGTGCTGTTCATGATTCAGCTGAAGTTGTGTCCCCTTAGAAGGATTTTACTTAATATTTCTGAAATTCTTTATTCAGTTTTGAGAGACAAAGTGGGGGAGATATCATCTTTGGACAAACTTCTGTTGGTGAGAGAGACAAACTTTCAAGCCACAGAGAGCTCTTCTTCAGATCTGGGAAAGGTACTCCCAAATACACAGCAAAATGCAAGATGAAACAGATTGTTTAGCATAAATAGTTAACATATATTGCAAAGGCACCGTTCAACATCCAGTGGGCAGTTAAAAGGGCAAAGTCTGCAGTCCTAGGGCAAAAAGTAGGGGCTAGTGGGTTACAGATTGTTGTAATAAGCCATAAATCCACTGTCCGTGTTCAGTCCATGATTTGTAGTGTCTTGCAGAGTAATGAATTTAAGCTCCCAGGCTCATCTTTTGAAAGTGTGTGCAGGTTTCTTTTGAGGACAGGATAGTGTGATAGAACGATCACTTTGTAAGAAGCATTCATCCAGAGGCGATAAGGTGTTTTCATCTTATTTTCCCATGTGAGTTCATTCAAAAGTGTAGTCAGATTGTCTGGTTTCATCCACATAGTTATTGGAGTGTTTAGTGCACGAGATGAGGTACACCAAATGTTGTGATAGGCATGTGTAGGATCCATGGATCTTGAAAGGTGTGTTATGGGAGGTGTTGATCACTGTAGCAGTGGAGATACAGTCCAATAAAAGATTATCTCACCCACTTTATCTTGCTAATATTCTGGGACTGACACAGCTACAACTATACCACATTATTCAGTTCCAAGCAGTTCCAGTGTTGGTCTGTCCTCTAAAAATTATATAGTAGTAAGAATTTTATGCTGCAAGTACTAGACATTAAAACAAGTCATGGAAAATTTTAAAACAAATGAAATTTTAGTACAACATTTCTGAAGTTATAAAGTGTTTCCTCTGTATCTGCAGGGTTCTAGTACTGTAATCTTTTTCCCCCTCCAAAACTGTCTTGCACCTCAATCAAGCTACCTCACCCTTCTGGTTACTGTGCAGCAGTGTAGTTCCAAATGTCTTTTAGCTGAAAGGAAAGGGAAAGACTTCTGGTGCTTCAATTCTAGTGAAAAATAGCAGCTGTAGAATTCTGGTCCATTGGTATGCCAAGTCAACCACCTTCTTCCAAAAGCCCAGATTCTGCTGAATCTATCACATGGCTCATAACACATTAAGTGGATCAGATCCAGCCTACAGGTTAGGTATTGAACACCACCAGCTTAGTGGCAGCCACCTGATACTGTGCGCTTGGTACTAGGAAACATTTAGTTTCCTTCAATACCTTCTCTCGTGGGAGGGGAGCACCAAAAACCAAACTGCATTCAGCAAGACAGGCAGTGTGTGGCAGATGCCTTCTGGACTCACTCAAAGAGTCTCATTCAGTACCACAATGCTCTTACCGCAGCCCACAAATTGCTCAAGATTTGTATAATTTTAGTTCAAATCATAGATGCCCTATGTAGACAGTTAGGAGCTGAAGTCAGAGCATACAACAGCATGAGACAGAGGCAAGTATCCTGAGAGAGCCAGAAGCTCTTAACCATTCAAGTGAAACACAAGTCCCAAAAAGCACATTAGATTTGGTTTACAAAGGACTGAGGATCCTGAGCTGTTTTCTGTAAAACACTCGCTGGTGATCTGGAGAGCACCTGGTTCCATGGTGGTTGAGTTTCCAGATGCTAAACTATATTAAATTTAAAGAAAATCCTTGTCCATACTGATTTTTATGACTCATAAGAATGTCAGCCCTGAGATGCCTGGCTGGAGGGAAGGTGGTACATGAAAGCCAACTGCCCAATTTTAAGAAATTTGTGCAGCATGGGGTAGGACTTAGGGATCAGTAGTACTCTGTTAGAATTCTTTTTACATATGACTGCCACTACTGCCTCAGACTGACAGACAAGGTGGGTGAGGTAGTATCTTTTATTGAATCAACTTCTGCTGGTGAGAGAGAAGTTTGAGCTTACTCAGAGCTCTTCAGAGTTGTCAGGCAACTAGTTAGCACAGTCAAGCTGTATTTTGTGAAAGTTAATATATCTGCAGAGATTTTATAAATTGTACCAAAGTTAAGGTGCATAAAGTCATTTAGCACTGATTTCTTTAAAGCTTTCTTTCAGATTTTTGTTTATATGTTACTAGTTCTTCCCTTCTCATTTTGTCTCTTAAAAAGCAAGAGACATTCACATTAGCGATCTGCCTTCCTAATTATCTACAGACTTTCTATTTACATGGTTTCCTATTAAGGAGCATCATTTAATATATCCATCTAAACCAAGTAAGTTCTATGGGCCTATCCTATCATTAACATGATTTAGCCAGTTCTCCAACTGAATTACTGTGGCTAGGCACCTTGAAGTATTTTAAAAAGGATGAGACTGAACCGGACTACACTTGAAATATTTATAATAGTGTTGCTTAATGGATATCTATGCTAGTGAAAACCTCCAGTGCTGAATCAATATACAACCAGTGTCATTACATCGGTATAAATATCCGTCATATAGACAGACCTTAACCATCTTCAGAACTACATGCATATGAATATAGACAGGTAGCACAGCATTCACAAGTCTAACTGTATGTACTACAATAACTTCCAAGAAGGGAGCCGTTTATCTGTAATACATTAATATAAGTGACTAGCGATATCAACTGCAATCGCTAATAAAAAAATAAGATACATGTGGGACTAGTTTTGTGATGGAATACAGCTAATATAGCTGAGAAAGTTTTGAAAGAAAATTAGTGTAGGTATTGTGACAGGGTCAGGCCAGATGGCTACAGGAGAGTAATCCTATTGGGATCCGGAAAGTGGGCGGGCGCTACAGGAGAGTGATAGAAGGCAGATATATTAGCCCCAGGTTAATTAGATCCCTTTTCCTTGGGTAAGGTAACGGATGGTTCCAGAACCATCAGGAACTTTCTGGAAACAACTAAGGCAGACAGGCTGATTAGAACACCTGCAGCCAAGCAGAAGCGGCTAGAATCAATTCAGGAAGGCTAATCAGGGCACCTGGGTTTTAAAAGGAGCTCACTTCAGTTTGTGGTGCATGTGAGGAGCTAGGCGCAAGAAGCTGAGAATGAGAAGGCGTACTACTGGAAGACTGAGAAGTACAAGCATTATCAGACATCAGGAGGAAGGTACTGTGGTGAGAATAAAGAAGGTGTTGGGAGGAGGCCATGGGGAAGTAGCCCAGGGAGTTGTAGCTGTCACGCAGCTGTTACAGGAGCCACTGTAGACAGCTGCAATCCACAGGGCCCTGGGCTGGAACCTGGAGTAGAGGGCAGGCCTGGGTTCCCCCCATCCCTCTATCCCCCCCAACTCCCTACTTGATACCGGAGGAGTTGAACTGGACTGTGGGTTCCACCAGAGGGGAAGGTCTCTGGCCTGTTCCCTGATCCACTAGATCAGCAGAGACTGCAGGGATTGTTGTTCTTCCTTTCCCCCCCCACACTGGCCAGTGATGAGACTAACTGAGTGAATGGCAGATTTGAGCCATGAAAGTGGCCACACTGAGGGGAGAAAAATCAGCCAATAAGCGCAGGACCCACCAAGGCAGAGGAGGAATTTTGTCACAGTATGCATGGCTTTCTGTATATATATTCCAGAAGTTACTGCCTAAAGACTTTTAAGGGAAACAAATCACATTATCTATTCCCTGCCCTTGGTCCGGTGATGTAATGTATGTGGGTGAGCCCCTGAGATGGCACAAAGTCCCACTGATACCAGTGAGACCTCCATGAACCCATTTGTGGGATCAGAGCCTACATGATTAACTTCTTTTGCAACAGCCACTTTGCACCTACCAAATACAGCTGTATATTTTTCATGTCTCAAGTAAGAAAGTGGAATGCTTTTGAAGATTAATCCTGAAACAAATTTTTAGGTAACCAAGAACTTGTAACTCCATGCTAGAATAAAAATGACCACAGGAGAGGCACAGACACATGCTCGTTAGTTAAACCGCAAGCCTGCTTCTTGGTCGTAGGTTAAGATTGAAACACTGTTTAATTCACGGGCGACTAATATGGTGAGGTACTTAGAGAGAAACAAATAGTTAAATTAAAAAGAGGATGCTGATCATTTGCTATAAGCTAACAATATTCTGAAAGGTTTGCTGAGGAGTTCCTTCAAATATAGGAACTAGTAGAAACAGAACTTGATTCTAGAGAAGGAATTCATGTTCAACAGCTGAAGCTATTGAAATGTTCAAGCCTGAGAACTCAACTACAATTAGATGTTAGTGTATGACGGGTCATTTTCTAGCATGTGGGGGTTTATCACATGCCACTTCACACAAGAATGAACACTTGATTTTGGATATATGGAAGTAGGTTTCTCCCAGAAGTAATTAGATGTTGTTCAGCTCATGACAGTTTTGGAAAATTGAGATTCTTTTCCATGTTACCAGTGGGTATCTAAAATTATATGGGGAACTAGTCTAAAGTTGTAAACATAATTTCAAGCTACGATGGAACTTTTAAAATTACCTGAATCACCTGGATTTAAATTGCTCCACCCTGACTACAATATAATACGCTTGGAAATCTGTACAAAGTCTGAATCTCAAAATCTGATCACTTTTTAAATGCCCTTTCAAGAACTCTAGAGAAGCTCACTACCACTAGCTTCAGGTGCTCCGATACTAGAGTGATTGTACAGAAGGGAACAGAACTGCTTGTTTCTTCAGTAAATTTTTCTAACAGTAGGTCAAAAACAGATTTCTTATTCTATCCAGATTTTATACACTCAAAAACTAGGACTCCTTGGAAGGAAAGAGAAGGAATAGCTTTGGTCCAAAGACTATCCCCAGGATCCTCCTTGATGGAAGAGTTTTGTAGCACAGCTTCACTGGAACCATATTACCAGGAAACCAGGGAAAGGAAAAAGCCAACACCCCATATGGCATGGAAGCCCAGGGTTTCTGAGATGAACCTAGACTCCTGCAGATCCCAAGGGAGTTGCAGCTGTTGAAGGATCAAAGACTCATTGCGTGGGAGGTCCCTGCCTCCATTTGAATAGTCTGGAGGAAGATCTGTAAAGGGAACCCAGGAAGTTTCCCCTTTAAGGACTTTGAGGGTTAATTCAGCCAGTCATGTTACTAACGTATAAAAACCCTGAAATTGTTTTATGGTGTTTATCAAGAGATATTTCTGGACAAACAGAAGCAGTGATCATAAACAAGAGAAACTGATATCAAGAAAGGAGTTAACACTCATCAGGAAACACTTTCACAGAGAACAGTTCATATTCTGAATAACCAGAACAGCCTGTGTGACCCAAGGACATCTTGATGCCAACAGGCAGAGGGCATGGTAGGGGTATAAATATTACAGGAATCCCCTGGGTCTGGTATATACATCTCACATGACATTCTTTGATGAATGCATCTGATGAAGTGAGCTGTAGCTCAGTAAAGCTTATGCTCAAATAAAATTTGTTAGACTAAGGTGCCACAAGTACTCCTTTTCTTTTTGCAAATACAGACTAACACGGCTGCTACTCTGAAACCTTTGACGAACTGCTATCTAATGAAAGCCTGTATTACAATGGTCAAAATCTTTGTAAAAATATGTATATCTAGACTAGAAATTACATACTTACAGACTTGAAGTTAAAGTGAAGTCACCCAGAAATGACATGCCTTAAAACAGGTTCCTCCAGACAAGAGATAGGAGACTTATCTCCCTGACCAACTATTGTGTATTATAGGTCTTATAATAATCTATTTGCATACGGAGTCAAATGTTAATGAAGAGATTGCAGGCACTTCAGGATGCAATATTAACAGAAAGAGGTGAACAGTGGGAGGAGAGGAGGAAAATGCCATTTACAGGTTAAAAAAGGATTGATCTAATATATTTAGGGGTGCAGTGACACCCTAGCATTCTTCAAGCAGGCTTTGTCTTACAAAAGGAGGGTCTGCCAGTCATCCTGGTTGAAAAAATGCGGCGAAGGATTTTGGGTAAGCAGTGCCTTATTAGATGAGATGGCACCTTGTTAGTTAAATCTGGGCTCTAGTATGTGTTTTTTCTTTTACATGTAAACATTTGTTTCCTTTATTTTTAGTTGAGAATATTTTACAGTAGAGTCGCATAATATGCACATTTAACTTACAAGAATTCAACTATACATGCTCAGCAAAAAAATAACTCACAGCAGTGGAGTACTGTACAGGAGTCGACAGGAGAGTGCTCGGGGGGTGGGGGGGTCAATTTATAGTGTCTACTCGACGCAATAAATCAACCCCCGCTAGATCGATTGCTGCCTGCAGATCCGGTGAGCATCTCACCGCACTGAATGTGATTCTAGTGTTTAAAGATATATATTTCATACAACATGGTCCCTAAACGCAAGCCAACTACTTCGCTGTTTCTTCAGTTGAGCACCAGGTGATCTGTTCCAACGCTGGAGGAAAAACTGGCTGTGTTGGACTTAGAGACAGTATGTCCAACGTGGTGCGTAAATATGGCCTCAACGAATCCAGCATCCATGCCATCAAGACCCGAGAGAGAGAAATCCATCAAGCCGTGGCATCAAGTGCACCAATAACTGCTGAGGTGACGAGCCAGATGTGTGATAAGACTTTAGTGAAGACTGAAAAGGCATTAAACTTATGGCTGGAAGACATGAATCGTAAACATGTGCCTATAGATAGGCACTATGCGCTGTTCAAACCTCCTGCCGAAGAAGGAGGGAGTTTTAGGAACTGCTTCAACCTCAAAAACGTGCAGACTACTGGTGAAGCTGCATCTGCCAATGAAGAGACAGCAAAAGCCTACCCCGAACAATTAAAGAAAATCATAGAAGAAAAGGGCTATCTTCCAGAACAAGTTTTTAATGCTGACAAGACTGGGCTCTCCTGGAAAAAAAAAAAATGCCCAACTGCACTTACATTTTCAAATCAGAAAGACAAACCCCTGGCTTCAAAGCAGCTAAAGACTGTGTTTTGTGGCAATGCGGCTGGGCATTTAATAAAATTGGGCTTGCTCTACAAGGCTGCAAATCCCTGTGCCCTAAAAGGCAAGAACAAAAAAATCTCCTGCCTGTGTTCTGGCAATCAAGTAAAAAGGCTTGGTGACAGCAGCATTATTTCTGGATTGGTTCCACAAGTGTTTCATTCCGGAGGTCAAGCAGTACCTCGAAGAGACAGGACTTGACTTTAAAGTGTTGCTGATCATAGACAATGCTCCTGGCCACCCTGCAGCACTACAGTTTGCGCATAACTATGTTCAAGTAGTCTCCCTTTTATTCTTTCATTCTTCGACTCTTTGACTATACACTATTTTCGCCTTACACGCTGACTTTAGAACCTAACCCCTGCGTAAGATGCAACTCCACTGTATTCTTGTTTTTGTAATAAACAAATCTAAATGCTGTGTGTTAAGCAGATCTGTGATCCAAGGTGTAAGTAGTAAGCTTACTACTGGTGTACCGTTCCTTTCAGAGCAGAGGATCTATATATTCTGAGTGTGTCGCCACTCGGGGGGGGGGGGGGAGAAGAGGAGGCAGTGGCACACCTGGAAGACTTGGGGGTTGGAGTGCATCTACTGCTAACCTGCAAAGGCACAGTGGAGCCAGAGTAGGCTGAGAGAATGCTTGTGTTGCTTATAGCTAGTGCAGTCAGGGAGCTGACCCGACAGGCACAGACTTGACATCCTCATGCTAAGGGAAGGTGGTAGCAAGGTGCCGCACAACCTTACGTACCCCTAGAAAGTGTCACAGAACTAGCCATTCAAAACACAATTTGATTAGCGCTATTCCATAGGATACTAAAAATCAAGAGGACTGTAATTCACAAGTAGGCCACTAATGTATGCCCCTATCATAAACTTAAGGAATAATGGCGAGAAAAAGGCAACTCCCATCTTTACAATTCCAGTATATGTTACTGCTTCCTCTGCCAGTAGTCAGTGGCACCACTAGCAAAGTAGTGCTGCAAAGCAATTTACACATATGCATATTAGCATGGTTGTGTGTGTCTGTTAGCTATAAGGACTAAGAACAGTAGATGATTAAACAAACCAACTGCATTAAGATTAACAGAAAGCATAGTATTTGATTAATATTGGATATAGGGTTGTCAAGTGATTAAAAAAAATTAAGTGATTAATAGTGTGATTTATCATGCTGTTAACCAATGATTTAAAAATTCAGATGTTTTCTACATTTTCAAATATATTGATTTAAATTATACAGAATACAAAGTGTACAGTGCTCACTTTATATTACAAATATTTGTACTGTAAAAAAAGGTATTTTTCAATTCCCCCATTACAAGTACTGTAGTGCTGAAGCATGAAGGGGCATACAAATGTTTAGCATATCTGGCACGTAAATACCTTGTAATAACAGCTACCAAAGTGCGAATGCCTGTTCTCACTTTCAGGTGAGATTTTAAGTAAGAAGCGGGCAGCATTATCCCCCAAAAATGTAAATAAGTTTGTTTGCCTTAGCGATTGGCTGAACAAGAAGTAGGACTGAGCATACTTGTAGGCTCTGAAGTTTTGCATTTGAGTGCAGTTATGTAACTCCCACCCCACCCAAAGAAAAGCCATTTCTAAATTGCACTTTCACCATAAAGAGAATGCACTACAGAACGTGTATGAGGTGAACTGAAAAAATACTATATCATTATAGTACACACATTTTTAATGCAAATATAAAGTGAGAACTGTACACTTTGTATTAAGTGTTGTAACTGAAATCAATCTATTTGAAAATGTAGAAAAGCATCCAAAAATGTTTAATAAATTGCAATTGGTATTCTATTGTTTAACAGCATGATTAAAGCTGGGATTAAGTGATTTTTTTAATTGCTATTAATTTGAGTTAATCACACAAGTTAACTGCAATTAATCAGCCATAATTGGATGGCATTCCATGCTTTAAGTTATAAGAGATACAGCTCCAGACAGTTAATCAAGACAGTTAATCTTTAACACATCAGGCTTTTGACAACCAGGTCCCAACTTTAACATGGTTTAAGTGTATTAAGTCTTCCCTCCCCGCTTAATAATTGTGACACTGCCCTACCAAACACACAGCCATGAAAAATGCATCATGGACTGTGAAATCTGGTCTCCCCCTGGGAAAGCTTGTCTTGTGTGTGCTTTTGCCCTATACTATACAGATTTCACAGGGGGAAAACCAGCATTTCTCAAATTGGGGATCCTGACGCAAAAGGGAGCTGAGGGGGGAGGGAGGGTTACAGACTTATTTTAAGTGGATCAGGGTTTTGCCACCCTTATCCCTGCACTATTTTCAGAGCTGGGCTGACAGAGAGAGGTGGCGGCTGTTGGCTGGGCACCCAGCTCTGAAAGCAGCACCCCACCAGCAGCAGTGCAGAAGTAAGGGTAGCAATACCATACCATGCCACCCTTACTTCTGCACTGCTGCCTTCAGAGCTGGGTGGCCAGAGATTGGCAGCTGCTGACTGAGGGCCCAGCTCTGCAGGCAGTAGCACAGAAGTAAGGGTGCCAATACCATACCACACCATCCTTACTTCTGCACTGCTGGTGGCAGCTCTACCTTCAGAGCTGGGATCCCAGCCGGCAGCTGCCACTCTCCAGCTGCCCAGCTCTGAAGACAGCACCACCACCACCACCAGCAGCCCAGAAGGGCAACAGTACTGCAACCCCCTCTACAATAACCTTGCAACCCCACCCACAACTCTTTTGGATCAGGACCCCTATAATTACAATACCATGAAATTTCAGATATAAATAGCTGAAATCATTAAATTTTAAAAATCCTATGACTGAAATTGACCAAAATGAACCGTGAATTTGATAGAGCCCTATACATGTCTGTGAAAATTGAGATAAAGCTTCAAAATTCTCACGGATCTTCTGTTGGTTTTTATTGCATTAGAAACCAGAGAAGTGTTTGTGCTCCAAGACATATGGTATTAACCGTACAAAACTGAAAGTGGTTTCAGTAAGTAATGGCTAGCAACAGCCCAAGGACAAAAGGATCGCACTGCATCAGAGCTTCTGTACAGGAAACCCTGCACTGGCCAAATCTGGTTGACATCACATCATTTTGGATATTTTAAAGATTAAATAAAATTGTGACCTAAACTCACTTTATCCAACCTGGAGTGCCTGTTTTAGACTAGAGTGCCTGCTTTTCTTTAAATATTAATTTAACAGTGTACACAAAGTGAAGAAAGCCATTGAGCTATTGTACATAGGTGACTAAGTCACTCAAAAACCGTAGCCCAGAAGCAAAATAATTATCTTACAGGAACTCTGCACCTTGCAGAGCATCTTTATCTCCCACTGACTTAGGACATATCTATGCTACAAGTTGTGTGTTAAGCAGAGCTCTGATCCAAGGTGTAAGTGATATAAGCTGGGGTGTACGGTTTCTTTCACAGAAGATGTGTTGATGCCAAGTGTGGTGGCACCATGGGTAGGTATCCTAGTGTGCCACCATGCTGCACTCCAGTACAATGTCTTTTGAGAAGATTTTGGAATGTGTTAGAAAGAAGTGACTGACCCAGGGATCTCTGGAAGCTCAAGTTCCCAGCATGCAATGTTCTCCATCCCATAATGCCATCCATATCCCATATTTGAGGGTTTTTTTTAAAAATCCACTAACTCCCACAGCATTTTTGCTGTCTCCCATCTGACTGAGGCACAGAGCCCACAGACCTAAACACAATTCTCAGGAATGCTGCAAACACAGGACGCACGATTCTCCTATATTTGCAGATCACAGGAAGAATCACAACAATGGGAGACATGACAATTTCTCCGAGGACAGCCTGCTGAGCGACACAGCAAAACAATTCCAGGGGACTGGCGCTGTTCAGAGCGGTTGCATACGGTGGAATGCTGCTTCTGAGCCTGAGAAAGGAGCACTGACTGGTGGGATCACACCATAATGAAGGGATGAGCAGTGGCTGCAGAACTTTTGGATATGAAAAGCCATATTTCTGGATCTGTGCGCCAAGCTTTCCCCAGACACCAGAATGAGAGCAGCATTCACAGTGGAGAAGCAAGTGGCGACTACACTCTAGAAGCTCTGAGAAAGCAACATCTGACCACCACCAACCTGGACCCAAATTCAGTGACCTAGAAACAAGACTTACCATCCACTTACCAGTACTGAGCCATGCAACCCCCATAAGTTTGTTCTAGATTTAACTTATTAGCTAGGGCAGACTAGGTTTGGATACTTATTTAAAAAGCAACTTTAAAGTCCGATTGTATGTTTCAGAGACAATTGACATTTCTTCCTAAAACCTAGTACTGTGCAAGCAAAGTGATTAAGAGTTGACTGTTCATCAAATTGCAGCCCCTAAAGAATGTTCATTATTAAACCCTCATGGTAATGGTCTTATAAAAATCTGCAGCTCAGCTTCAACTGCAGCACAAATAGTACTTGTAGTGTATTAGGCATGTTCATTACATTTTCCACATGCTTAAGTTCTCATCTACCAGACATTTTACTCTTAGAGCCCAAGTGTCTATTATATTATGTGTGTGTCTTACAAAGTATATTTTCAGGTACCTATAGAGACTGATGCCAAATACCACCAAGGATAATTACATTTCAGAAAGGTTTGGCCAATTTCCAAGAGAAATAGGTTGCATTTTGATTGGAGAGTTATTTGTTAACATAGAAGCAACTGATTTTTCGTTGTAACCCCCACTGAATTGCATAGCTTGAACCTATTGTCCTACCTAAATGGCCATTAACCTCAGCATTAGCTCACTGTCAATCTTGTTTCAAGTATACTGTAGTACAGTACTAATCCAGCTGGACTTCTGCGCTCTTGCAACAAAGGTATTCAGTGTCACACTACCACAATCTAACAAATTATAGCTGGAGCAGATAGTGCTACCTATGGTTATAGTTGGCAAATACTTCCCATTTTAAGATCCTGTTTTCAGTTGCTTAAAAAAAACTAAATTTTAACTACTTAACCTGAAGTTTCCCCATGCTGGCTCTCCGCCTGAGGCCAAAAAAAAAAATTAAAGTTTCAGCTAAAATGGTCAAGTAATTTCCAAAAATAAAATTAGGGGAAAACACAATAGTTCTCACAACTGTTTCATTCAGAAGCTCTAGCCCATCCATGGTTTGGAGCAAGGACTGGAAGTTGGAAAGGAAGAAGTTTATGCTGTCCATGAAAATTCACCCAAGTCATGAGTCTGGAAAATTTGTTCGCAAATGCTCAGTAGACTTGTTAGAGTTTGACAGACAGCATCTCAGGAGAACTTGTCTGCATAGCACATGTTCCAGCACAGCACAGCAGGGGCTAAGCACAACTTTCCCTAGAACTGTTCTTTCTGGCACCAAGGGGTTGCGGTGGTGCCAGGCAACAAAATTGAGAGCAGGGAGACAGTCTATCCCGTACTCTCCATGCTCCTGCTGATAGAACCCAGGCTGCCTGGAAGAAGAAGCAGCCTTATTTTTTAGCCAGAGGTGTAATGAGAAGGTTAGGTGGGTGTATAGAGAGCAGAAGAGGAGGGTCTGGATCACAGATTATATACTCTTGTGCCCTGAGCCTATCCATGTCTCCATTTTAACTCTACCTGCTAATTTTCAGGAGCAAAGATTATGAGGGAGCTTTAGTTTTAACCTCACCTCTAACTCATTAACTATGAGCTGCCTTGCCCCGCTAGGATTTTACCTCATTAGTTATATATTAGCTGATGCATTAGCACGCCTTTCTGCCTAGTGAAGTCAAGGCCTAGTGTAGTTCTTCCCACCACTCCCTACCCCCCCCCCCCAATATGGCAGCAAGGTTAAGTTGCCATGGTTGATGGTTTCACTAACACCCAATAGGTTGCGATCTCAAGCAGCATCAGAATGAAGCTGAGACAGTTATGAGCCACAAAGCAGCAATGACAGCATGTAGGCATCTGCAGAATCATTAAGACACAGTCTTGCCTTACATTTGGAATACTTTCCTTTGAAAGTGTTATGAACTGAACTTTATTGTAATTTTTTTCCATTCTATAGTCCTGATCAAAAACACCAAATCCCATAGCACAGCGGTTTTCAAACTGTGGGTTGCGACCCGGTACCATGGTGTGGTGGCTCTGGTCAGCTGCTGATTGGGCCATTAAAAGTCCCGTCAACGGTGCTGCATGGCTAACACAGGCCAGTTCCTACCTATTCTGACACTGTGTTGTCCCCGGAAGCGGCCAGCATCAGGTCCAGCTCCTAGGCGGGGGGCTATGGGCAAGAGCCACATGCACACCTCCACCTAGGAGCCTGACCTACTACTGGCTGCTTCCAGGGCGCAGCACAGTCTGATGCCAAGATATGCAGGAAGCCTGCCTTAGCACCCCCACTATGCTGCTAACCGGGAGCCATCCAAAGTAAACCTGCACCCCAATCTCCTGTCCCAGCCCTGAGCCCCCCAAACCAGAGCCCCCTCCTGCACCCCCAAACCCCTCATCTAGGCCCCACCCCAAAGCCTGCGTCCCTCCGACACCCCAGCCCAGAGCCCCCTCCCATACCCTGAACCCCTCATTCCCAGCCCTACCCTGCAGCCTTCACCCCCACTCCCCATCCCTCTGCCCCAGCCCTGTGCCCCTCCCACACCCCAAACCCCTCATCCCCAGCTCCATTGGGTCGCTGGCATCAACAATTTTCTTCAACTGCATCGCCAGAAAAAAGTTTGAAAACCATTGCCACAGTAGTATGCACAGTTTCCTATGCTGCCACACTACCTGCCTCAATCCTGTACTGGAGAGGTGTAAAAGGACAGTTTAGACTGCAACTCCCTTCTATATCTGACCACTAATAAGATTGCCAGGAAGGATGCCAGTTTTGCTGGTTGTTTCTGTAATATGGACAGATATCCACTAACCTCTCATGAGCCAAACTCCTCATGCAACAGTGAGATAGATACAAGTTAGTTTCCAGCCTAGATAAGATTTTAACCAAGAACCTGACAATTCCATATCCCCAAACCAATCTCTCATTCTGAAGTAACTTTCGTATTTTGTGATCTGAAGTAAAAACTGTTAAAGTAGGATACCATGTAAGTTTCAGTTGTACAAACCCAACTTTGCAGCAGGAATTTGTTTGAATTCCTATGCAGACTTGTGGATCAGTTTAAGTTTAAGTTTTGTGGCAAGTTTTCAAGCTTAAACCTCAACATTTTTTACTGCTTGTTTTTCCAGAAAAGTAACTGAAGCTAGGGATCCCACAATGATTAGAGTTTGGTTCTTTGCAAATAGTTTACTGTATTTAGTTCTAAAAAAGTGTGTAGAGTAAGTCTACTCAAACCAAGATCTCCTTTACTTCCCTTACAAAAACTTTTACTTGGGTATATAAGCATTTTGCCATTTCCTGTAAAATACATTTAGCATTTTTGCAGTACATGCTCTTAGTTACAATAATTATCTAAATAAACTTCAGTGTACACACAGGCCACAACCAGTTTACTAAAAGAAGGATTTGGGGAATCTTAATCAACCATTCTATACAAATCAAATAGCTTTTTGTCAAATATGGCATATCTTACTGTTTAAAGCAAAGAAGCAATTTATGCCTTTTAAAGTACAAGATTACCCATGTCACTCCAAGTGATTTTAAAAAAAGACTACTGGAATACTTCACCACAGAAAGGGAGGAGTCTCAGATAATGTTTCTTGCAATACAGTTTCTGAATTGCTTGCTAGCTACAGAGACCTGTAATAAGTGGCCATGGCCAACCTCCACAGACTCAAAACATAACTGTAGGGATTTTGAGTTGCTTCTGCAGGGAAAACTGTCATGCTACATTCCTCCTACATATATGACCTTGAAGGGTACATTTACATGTCCTATACAGAGAAATTAGACGACGTTGCCTTCTCTGGGAAAGCAGCTGTTTAAAACATACAGCCCTAACAGTATTACTTAAATATCCAAAGCTGGGCTTTTATGTAAAAAGCTAGCCTGAAAAGGTTTTCAATTTTTTTTCTGTTTACATGAGCAGCTCAGATCTGTCTTTGATGAAAAACTGACAGGGATAAGTAAAATGGTGACATCATGAGCCCAGGGTAAAAATTCAGTAATCAAAAGGAAAGGATTACTCATTGTTCAAAGCTTGTTCTCCTCCCTGCCCCCTTTCAGATTTTGGATTAAGGGGGCCTTTCATGATTTTACACCCCAACCTTGTCAATTAACCAGAGAAAGCTCACCATAAACATCTGAGACCTCACAGAAGTCCTCCAATAAAACCAGAAACACAAGACTTTACAGGCCTAACATTTACAGTTAAACAAGCAGGAAAAATTTTACTCTCATTCAGGTTCTTTTCTAAAAGGGGGCACAAAGGGACTAGCTTTTAAAAAGTCTTAAGACTTCATAAAACAGGAAGTTAGCAACTAAGGAAGAACAAGGCAAGTCTGCAGAAACTACAGACTTCCTAAATATCTTGACATATTTCCCAGATTAATCTAATTTAAGGAATCCTAACTCTTTCACATTGCCGAGAGCCTTTATAAAGTGAGCCACAAGTGACAGACTGCAACCATGAATACTGCCACATGTCCTTCTGTACAATCCTGAATGCAGTAAAAATTCATGTTTCTACACAAATGTTTTAGTGTGAAACTTTAGCTGCATACAGGGTCAGTCCCCTGCTTAATTTTACTCCCTATGTTACTACACATCTCAAAGGTCTAATGCTCTTGCCCAAAAGGGAAATGAGATGTCAAGAAGCTACAATAGCTAAGCTTATGGTAGTGTATGTGCCTGAACTGCAGTAGCATTGGGAAGTTTATCCCAATGAAGTGAGCTGTAGCTCACGAAAGCTTATGCTCAAATAAATTGGTTAGTCTAAGGTGCCACAAGTACTCCTTTTCTTTTTGCGAATACAGACTAACACGGCTGTTACTCTGAAACCTATCCCGAGAATGTGTGTCTCAAGGAGTAATGAACTAGTTTCTTTCAGAATGCGGATGCACTCATTCATTTCTGCTAAAATCAAGTGAAGAGATACTAACTCTAACTGAGCACAGTACATCCTCATGTTCGACAGTACACACTTTAGGGGATAAAAATCTCTTCAATCTTCAGTTCCACATGCACAGCTGACAAACTAACTTCCAGCAGGAAAGGCGTTCAGAACCAGAATCTATTTGTTTGAGCTCAAATTAGTTCGTACATTCAATAAAAAAAATTTGCAACTTCCACTCCTGTGTCTTACAAGGAAAGTAACCCAAGCTTAAGTCAGCCAGAATGTCACCTTAGCCACAGAAGATTCTTTTCATCTCTTTTTTTTTTTTTTTTTTTTTGGGGGGGGGGGGGGGAGAAGAGAAAGAATCAAGGTGGAAACAAAAGCAGTGACTAAGCTCTAACCAACCTTGTGTCCCTGCAATTAACAAGCCAGACCCCAATCTCCCCTTCAGGAAGTGCGTAGATGTACTGACATCAATGTGACTGAAAGGTCAAACTGACACCAACTCTGCCCACTTTTAACTGCTCAAAACTCTGCTTCAGCTTCTAGCTTCACAATTATTATAACTTTAATCCTCAAGTAAAATTTTAAACTTCCAGATTAACACTCATGCCATAGGAATTGCAATCTTTCTATAGCATCTTTCACAGACATTTCCTCACTCCACGGAGCACTAGATACAGAAAAACTTATGTTAGTGGTCACCTGTTGATGACTAATATTAAATCCCATTCCTTGTGACTGCTTCTATTATTCACACCAATATATATCCAATCTGTTAAATTTAAGGTTTAATCTTAGAGACAGATAACCTGGCCATACTGGTTAGAGCCACACTGCATCCAGTGGTAGCCCAGATCACTCTTCCTATTAAAAAAAGGAGATTCAATCACACTGAAGTGTGCATCTCTGGTGCTATCACATCCAACCTCCCTTTCCTTTTGCCTTTTATGCCCTTCCTCTACTACTCTTGCAGCATTCTGCATGCCTCATTTGCCACTACCCTATGTCTATATGATGATGAAAGCATCTACAGCTATAGGCACAGACACGGAGAGATCCTCTTTGGCTAGAGCAATGCTAGGTACCACTGTGTCCACAGCATAGCCCACACAAAGATGTTTAAGCACAGTTCAATCCAGGGACAGCTGATGCAACTTGTCTGACACCAGTAGGCACTGGTACATTGTCTGTGGTAGCTCTCCCATTGGAGAAGCCCCAACTGTGGGCAATTTCGGGGTGTGGGGGACAAGAAGGGCTAACGCAAACAGGGTGCAAAAGTCCTGCTGGGGCAAGCTATGCTCAGGCTTATTCGGTTTCTGTAAGTGAAGCTAAAGCCAAGGCGGGTAAGAGGCGATATCTTGGAGCCCCCCGCCCCCACGTGGTCTAGTCACGTGCGCCCGCCCTCCCCCCCCCATTCTGCAGAGCTGCCCCCGCTTCCCCCCGGAGAGGGGAGGGTTCGTAACCAGGCCCAATAGTTCCACAAAACCGTTAATCCTTGGCGCGAGGCCGGGGAGGCGAGAACCCCCCTCGCTTCAGGCACACGCCCCCGGCCCCCCTCCCCACGCCACATACACACGTGCGGGGCCTGAAAGCGGCGCTCCGCCCTGGAAGCCGCTTTTACACACAGCCGGGGGAGGCGCCTCCCCTGCTGAAGCCAACGGGGACACCAAGGGGGAAGCCTGGAGGAGCCGCCGCGTCTCCTCCCATCCCCGAGCACGGCAGGGGGGGGAGGCGCGAGGCTGTCCAGCTGGGAAAGCAAACACAAAGGAGTCGGTCCGACACCCTTTCCTCCGGGGCACTGGCCGGGGGCGCCGCCTGGTCCCTTGCTCAGCAGCGCCGCAGGAAGGGGGAGCCGGGCTGCTCCTGCCCCTCACGTTGCCCTAGGCCCAGCAAGAGCGAGTAAACAAAAGCCGCAGCCAGCGGCTCGCATGGCCGGGCAGCCTGGAGCGCCGCTCCGGGGAGCACAAAGAGCGCGGGGGGTGGCGGCAGCTTCGGGGGCGCTCCCGCCTCACCTGCTTGCCCCGGTAGAAGAGGCGCTGCCGCTCGGGGCTCACTCGGAAGCTCTCCTGGATCTTCTCCCGCAGGCACTCTATCTTGGTGAGGCGACTCAGGTCGTCGATGGTCTGGGTCTCGGTGCCGTCTATGGTGCGGACCTGGATCCACATGGTGCGCGGCCGCCCACCGCTCGGGAGGCTGCCGGTCGCGGCTCCCGCCCGCTCTCCGGGGGCGTGAGCGCCTCTGCCGCTTCTTTGTTTTGGCTCAGTGGGGCAGGATGGTAAACCCGCGGAGCAGCCCGAGCCTCCCGGGCCGGCGGCCTCGCTCACAGGGGCGAGGAGACCAGACCCCCGCCCCCGCCGGTCCGAGTGCGCCCGCAGCGACGTTTACGCGAGGCCGCGAGCTCCCTGGTGCAGCACAATGAGCAGAAGCGCCCTGAGCGAAGCGCCGCGGCCAGGTCTAACGGGCACCGCCGGGAGCCATGTCCGAGCCCCGGGGAGTGTTTACCAGCAGCTGCCGCTCTCACATGGAGGTCACGGCGCCAAGGCTGATATCGCGAGAGTCTCCCGCTCCCTCTCCCCCCCGCCCAGCTGCCTTAAAGAGACCACAACAACAACATCGAGGAGACAGGACTGGCTCCCCCCCCCTCCGTCTTCGCCACCCGCAGGGCCCCGCCTTACGCCCCGCCCCCAGCCGGCCCCCTTTTTCCGCCCTGGGTCTGACGGGCTGAGGGTTCGCGCGGTGACGAGGTGTAAGGGCAGATCTGCAACCATCTCCGCGGGGAAGGGGAAGAGCGAGTCTTTTGCCTTGTCACGGCGGGAGCAGACTCCGCGTTGTGGGGCGCTCGGAGCCTGGGACTTGTCTCGGTCCGGGGGACCTAGACCTGTTAGGGTGCATCTCAGCTTCATTGTTAAAGGAAGGAGGTAAGGGCTGGGCCTACACGGATCCTGCACCCAAAGCTGTGCTAGCAGCACAGAAAACAATTGTTGCCTCGTGACACTAACACCAAACTCCTCCAGACCCCTGCAAGGCACGACTAAACCATACCTCAGACACGCAGACCTGATGCCTGGATCCTTCCAGAGTCTGGTGGACCCAAACCCTCCAACGTTATCACAGAGACAAAGAACAGATAAAACAGTTGAGATCACCACTAAATCTGGACCCAGTGCCGCAAAAACCTGGAGTTAGCCAGCTTTGTGCCCCGAACCCACAAATCCCACTGACTAAACACAAAACAAGTCTAACTGCTCGTTATACAGGGAAGATCTAGATCCTGACTCATCTCAGCACAACAGCATAGAAGAAAGAGGATTCTGGCACCTAGATCCAGCTTGCCAAATTTTGGGCCCAAAGCTCCAAAGAGAACAATTTAAATAAAGAGCAAGCCTCTCCTGCTTCACTGGAAAGCTAAGTAAAGAACTAGCTGCTCCTACTTCACAAATCTGGACCCTAGTGTATCCTGGCCCAATGCACAATAAAAATGTATCTGGCACCTGGATTCAACAGGATACAGAATTTTGTGATATTGTTCACTATAGAAGCACTGAGGTCCATATGTTCTACAGGGACTCAGAGCAGCTTTACTTGTACTCTGTGTGATAAAATTTGGGGATTGCGCTCAGAAATTAATAGGCTATGATAGGATTCAGGTGTTAAAGATGTTTTTATGGCACTCTTACATTGGAATGAAAGCAAACATTCCTGCATGTCTAATTCCAGTTCTAACCGGACTCCCACTGTGGCCTTGACCAAGTAACATAGGACCTGATTTACAAAAATGCTGAACACCTGCAACTGCAGTTGAAATAATTGGGAGCTGCTAGTGCCTATACTTCTGAAAGTCAGCCCCTTGCCTTCATCTCTAAAATGATTATGACATCACACAGAGGAAAAGGCTTATGATTATATAATTCAGTAACTGACCCCACTACAGCGTACATGGTCCAAGCATTAGGCACATCAAGCTCTAGCTTTCTGGGGGGTCCCTGTAACAGTCAGGACTCACCCCTGCAGTGCAGCACCTCCTTCTGGTCATCCTTGGGAAGTAGCTCTTCCAGCCTCCAGAGCACCATCTGCAGGCCAGCGTCCCGCTGCCACTGGCTCCCCCCATGTCCCTCCCGGACCACAGTGCCCCTTTACCCAGGGTGCTGCCCCCTGAAGTACCCCACAGATTTGGGTCTCCCCTCCCCAGGGAACCCCTACCCTCTATCCCCACCTCACTTCAGTCTCTGGCCACTGCCAGTCCTCAACTAGCCCCCATTCCCTGGCACCAACTGCAGTGTAAATGCCACTTATCATAGGCAAGGGGGGGTTTGGATCTGCTGCCCTGGCCTACCCCTTGGGCTGCCCCCTGCAACCCCAGTACATATTTAGCCTTCTACTAGGCCTGCAGCCTGGGGGGTTTCCAGGCCAGAGCTCCCCAGCTCCTCTAGCCTTCCCCCCAACCCTGCTCCACCTCAGGTGCTATAGTACACTCCCCAGCAGCCAGGCCCATCTCCCTCTACAGCTAGAGGAGACTCTCTCAGTACCTGGCCCACAGCCCTTTTATAAGGGCCAGCTTTGGTCTGTTTGGGAGGTAGCCTCAGTTATGGCCACGCCCCAATCAGCCCAGCTTTTCCCATACCCAAGCCCTCTCCCAGGGCTGTTTTAAGCCCATCCAGGCAGGAGCGGGTGACCATCCTGCTACAGTCCCCATTAACACTACCACATGTCAGGTAACAGGTTTTCTTTACTAGAGAGGCCAGAAGTAAAGGGTGGAAGTACTGTAGGAACAGTTGTTTTAATAGTTATGACCTGTCAAGGTTCCTCCCCCACTCTGAACTCTAGGGTACAGATGTGGGGACCTGCATGAAAAACCTCCTAAGCTTATCTTTACCAGCTTAGGTCAAAACTTCCCCAAGGTACAAAATATTCCACCCTTTTGTCCTTGGATTGGCCGCTACCACCACCAAACAAATACTGGTTACTGGGGAAGAGCTGTTTGGACACGTCTTTCCCCCCAGAATACTTCCCAAAACCTTGCACCCCACTTCCTGGGCAAGGTTTGGTAAAAAGCCTCACCAATTTGCCTAGGTGACTACAGACCCAGACCCTTGGATCTTAAGAACGATGAACAACCACCCCCCCCTTTTCCAGGGAAATGTTGGATAAAAAGCCTCACCAATTTGCATAGGTGACTACAGACCCAAACCCTTGGATCTGAGAACAATGAAAAGGCATTCAGTTTTCTTACAAAAAGACTTTTAATAGAAATAGAAGTAAATAGAAATAAAAAAAAAAATCCCCCCTGTAAAATCAGGATGGTAAATACCTTACAGGGTAATTAGATTCAAAACATAGAGAACCCCTCTAGGCAAAAACCTTAAGTTACAAAAAAGATACACAGACAGAAATAGTTATTCTATTCAGCACAATTCTTTTCTCAGCCATTTAAAGAAATCATAATCTAACACATACCTAGCTAGATTACTTACTAAAAGTTCTAAGGCTTCATTCCTGGTCTATCCCCAGCAAAGACAGAATATAGACAGACACACATACCCTTTGTTTCTCTCCCTCCTCCCAGCTTTTTAAAGTATCTTGTTTCCTCATTGGTCATTTTGGTCAGGTGCCAGCGAGGTTACCTTTAGCTTCTTAACCCTTTACAGGTGAGAGGAGATTTCCTCTGGCCAGGAGGGATTTTAAAGGGGTTTACCCTTCCCTTTATATTTATGACATGACCAAAAAGAGATACAGCCACCATTCTCTCATCCTAACCCTTAGAAGCAGTCCAGTCCAGGAGTGTGATGCAACAGAGTCCCAGTATAACACCTCCACATCATTTTCTTTTTCTGCAGGTTACAGCCCTGTGTCCTCCTGAAGCTACTGCTTGCCTCCTGCCAGGAATAAGTGTCTCTCTCCTCCGGATTAGAGGGAAAAGAATCCTGAAGGTAAACAGGAGGGTGAAACAGCTAGGTTGGTTGGAAACAGGGTCAGTATTCTGAGGAAAACCTTTGTGGAGATCACAGGATCAGTCTGCTCCTGAGGGGAACATAGGATCAGTTTTTCTGGAAAGACTGGTGACAGAGGATTCATTTGCTCGGAGATCATGCTTGGGGATCCATTGGCTGGTCAGACGTGTTGGGGATAGAGGATCAGTTTGTTGGTATCAGGGTTGCTGGATGGGAGGATCAGATCTCTGAATTGTCATTCACAGACAATGAATTGGACTGTTGTGTGGAATATTGCTTGATGGATTTAGTGTGACAGGATGGATTTAGATGCAAGGAAAGAAACCATTGGAAGGGAAGATGAAGAGTGGTAAAGAGATTTTATTGGGAGTCTGTGAGGGGAGATGAGAAGAGACAGTTGATTTGGGAGTTTAATGGAAGAAGGGAGCTAATTAGGGACAGAATGTCTTGATGGGGCTGGTGGGTGCTCATTGGCAAATGATGTACTGATGAAGGAAAAAATTGGAGTACAGGATATATTGGGGACTGAAGCAAAAGCAAAAGGTGAACATAAGAATGGCCATACTGGGTCTGACCAAAGGTCCATCTAGCCCAGTATCCTGTCTACCGACAGTGGCCAATGCCAGGTGCCCCAGATGGAGTGAACCTAACAGGTAACGATCAAGTGATCTCTCTCCTGCCATCCATCTCCACCCTCTGACAAACAAAGGCTAGGGACACCATTCCTTACCCATCCTGGCTAATAGCCATTTATGGACTTAACCTCCATGAATTTATCTAGTTCTCTTTTAAACCCTGTTACAGTCCTAGCCTTCACAACCTCCTCAGGCAAGGAGTTCCACAGGTTGACTGTACGCTGTGTGAAGAAGAACTTCCTTTTCTTTGTTTTAAACCTGTTGCTCATTAATGTCATTTGGTGGCCCCTAGTTCTTATATTATGGGAACAAGTAAATAACTTTTCCTTATTCACTTTCTCCACACCACTCATGATTTTATATACCTCTATCATATACCCCCCTTATCTTTTCCAAGCTGAAAAGTCCTAGTCTTTTTAATCTCTCCTCATATGGGACCCGTTCCAAACCCCTAATCATTTTAGTTGCCCTTCTCTGAACCTTTTCTACTGCCAGTATATCCTTTTTGAGATGAGGAGACCACATCTGTATGCAGTATTCAAGATGTGGGCGTACCATGGATTTATATAAACGCAAAAAGATATTGTATGTCTTACTCTCTATCCCTTTTTTAATGATTCCTTACATCCCGTTTGCTTTTTTGACTGCTGTTGCACACTGCGTGGACGTCTTCAGAGAACTATCCACGATGACTCCAAGATCTCTTTCCTAATCAGTTGTAGCTAAATTAGTCCCCATCATATTGTATTCATTGTTGGGGTTATTTTTTCCAATGTGCATTACTTTACATTTATCCACATTAAATTTCATTTGCCATTTTGTTGCCCAATCACTTAGTTTTGTGAGATCTTTTTGAAGTTCTTCACAGTCTGCTTTGGTCTCAACTGTCTTGAGCAGTTTAATATCATCTGCAGACTTTGCCACCTCACTGTTTACCCTTTTCTCCAGATCATTTATGAATAGGTTGAATAGGATTGGCCCTAGGATTTGACCCTTGGGGAACACCACTAGTTACCCCTCTCCATTCTGAAAATTTACCATTTATTCCTAACCTTTGTTGACTATCTTTTAACCAGTTCTCAGTCTATGAAAGGATCTTCCCTCTTATCCCATGACAACTTAATTTACATAAGAGCCTTTAGTGAGGGACCTTGTCAAAGGCTTTCTGGAAATCTAAGTACACTATGTCCACTGGATCCCTCTTGTCCACATGTTTGTTGACCCCTTCAAAGAACTCTAATAGATTAGTAAGACATGATTTCCCTTTACAGAAACCATGTTGACTTTTGCCCAGCAATTTATGTTCTTCTGTGTGTCTGACAATTTTATTCTTTACTATTGTTTCAGCTAATTTGCCCGGAACTGACATTAGACTTACCTGTCTGAAATTGCAGGGATCGCCTCTAGAGCCTTTTTTAAATATTGGCATTACATTAGCTATCTTCCAGTCATTCGGTACAGTAGCTGATTTAAAGGACAGGTTACAAACCATAGTTCTGCAATTTCACATTTGAGTTCTTTCAGAAGTCTTGGGTGAATGCCATCTGGTCCCGGTGACTTGTTACTGCTAAGTTTCTCAATTAATTCCAAAACCTCCTCTAGTGTCACTTCAATCTGTGACAATTCCTCAGATTTGTCACCTACAAAAGACAGCTCAGGTTTGGGAATCTCCCTAACATCCTCAGCCGTGAAGACTGAAACAAAGAATTCATTTAGTTTCTCTGCAATGACTTTGTTGTCTTTAAGTGTTCCTTTTCTATCTTGATTATCCAGGGGCCCCACTGGTTGTTTAGCAGGCTTCCTGCTTCTGATGTACTTAAAAAACATTTTGTTATTAGCTTTTGAGTTTTTGGCTAGCTGTTCTTCAAACTCTTTTTTTGACTTTTCTTATTACATTTTTACACTTAATTTGGCAGTGTTTATGCTCCTTTCTATTTACCTAACCAGGATTTGACTTCCACTTTTTAAAAGATGCCTTTTTATCTCTCACTGCTTCTTTTACATGGTTGTTAAGTCACAGTGGCTCTTTTTTACTTCTTTTACTGTGTTTTTTAATTTGGGGTATACATTTAAGTTGAGCCTCTATTATGGTGTCTTTGAAAAGCGTTCATGCAGCTTGCAGGGATTTCACTCTTATCACTGTACCTTTTAATTTCTGTTTTACTAACTTCCTCATTTTTGCATAGTTCCCCTTTCTGAAATTAAATGCCACAGTGTTGGGCTGGTGGGCACCACAGCTATGTTAAATGTTATTATATTATGGTCACTATTTCCAGGCGGTCCTGTTATAGTTACCTCTTGGACCAGATCTTACGCTCCACTCAGGACTAGATCGAGAATTGCCTCTCCCCTTGTGGGTTCCTGTACCAGCTGCTCCAAGAAGCAGTCATTTAAAGTATCTAGAAATTTTGTCTCTGCATTTCATCCTGAGCTGAAATGTACGCAGTTAATATGGGGATAATTGAAATCCCCCACTATTATTGAGTTCTTTATTTTGATAGCCTCTCTAATCTCCCTTAGCATTTCATCGTCACTATCACTGTCCTGGTCAGGTGGTCGATAATAGATCCCTACTATTATATTCTTATTAGAGCATGGAATTACTATCCATGGAGATTCTATGGAACATGTGGATTTATTTAAGAGTTTTACTTCATTTGATTCTACAGTTTCTTTCACATATAGTGCCACTCCCCCCACATACGATCTGTTCTGTCCTTCCGATATATTTTGTACCCTGGAATGTTTGTGTCCCATTGATTGTCCTCACTCCACCAGGTTTCTCTGATGCCTATTATATCCATATCTTCCTTTAACACAAGGCACTCTAGTTCACCCATCTTATTATTTAGACTTCTAGCATTTGTGTACAAGCACTTTAAAAACTTGTCACTGTTTATTTGTCTGCCCTTTTCTGATGTGTCAGATTCTTTTTTATGTGAAAGTTTCTCGTCTGATCTGGCCCATACTTTATCCTCTTCCATCCTCTCCTCCTGACTAAAACCAATAGACTCTCCTTTAAGAGAAATCTCTGACTGATCCACATGCTCCTCTGCAGCAATTGGCTTTCCCCCATCTCTTAGTTTAAAAACTGCTCTGCAACTTTTTTAATGTTAAGTGTTTAAGGTGGACTAGGAAGAGATATGTAGGGGCAGAGGACGGATTGGAGCAGAAACTTTGGAGATGGATGACAAGAGATGGTGGGGCTCGTGGCAGCAAACAATTAGTTTGAGACAGGATTGATTAGACTGGGAAACCAGAGGATCTATGAGGAACAAAAGATGACTGGACTGGTGGGAACATAGGCCGACTCTGTGGGTGCTCTGGGGCTGGAGCACCCACAAGGAAAAAATGGTGGGTGCTGAGCACCCACTGGCAGCCCCCCAACAGCCCTCCCCCCCCAGCGCCTCCCACCTGCCAGCGGGCCCTGTAGATCAGCACCTCCACCTCCCTCCCCGTGCCTCCCGCCCGCCGCGATCAGCTGTTTTGCGGAGTTCAGGAGGGGAGGAGCGAGGATGCGGCGCGCTCAGGGGAGGGGGTGGAAATGAGAGGGAAGAAGCGGGGCAGGGTGGGGCCTTGGGGGAAGGGGTGAAGTGGGGGTGGGGCCTGGGGCAGAGCTGTGGGTTGAGCACCCCCTGGCACTTTGGAAAGTCGGTGCCCGTGGGTGGGACTGTGGGAGAATGAGGAAGCCTAGGTGTAGGAAACACAGACGCAGGGAAAAGAGAGAAGAAAAATGTCAAGTGGAGGAAGACACAATACGTTTGAAATTTGTTTTAAGTATTTAAAAGAAAGTTGTATTGTAAAATATTAAAAAATCAAGCATTTGGGCTTATGGTAACTTTTTGTGGGAAAATGGGGGCTTTGGAATATGTGAATATGGGTGGAAGGTGGGCACGGTGCTACTGTGTTTGCATTACCTACTAAGAAAAGTATAGGCTGGTTTTTGAGAGAGAGAGAGAGAGAGAGTGTGTGTGTGTACACAAATGCTTGATTTTTCTGTATTTTACTGAACAAATTTATTTTAAACACTTAAAACAAATTTCAAACATATTGTGTTTTCCTCAGTTATATTCTTCCTCTTTCTCTCTATGTAACATTTTGACTGCTAAGAACAGCATGAGTGCTTCTGGAGCACAGGGGTTTTGGTGCACTCTTATTGGTGTCTTAATCGTCTATAATTTGCCAATGGCAAGTTAATCTAGAATGTTAAGTAAATGTAATTTGTTGTCGTTTGATTTGTGTCTAAAACTTTTTCTGAAATCTTCAAAAATGTAGGAAATTGTACTTCCTATCTTACAATTTCCCAAGAAAGGATCCCTGATTTAAATAATAATTGCCTCACTACAGCATCTCACAGACTCTCCATTTTTGTTTGCCTAGCTACAGGCCTGTGAGAGCAGCTGGGGAGAGCATATAACCAGACAGACTCACACCAAGCAGGAGCCTCTACTCTCTTCTCGGTAACGCTGGGGACAGACACTGAGGGATTAGACAGAGGGAGAGATGGAGAAAATGTGCAGAGTCATGGGAGCAGACAAAAGAAGCCATAGATGAGCCCTGGGGACACGAGTGGAGAGATAGAAGGATGGAGGCCTAAGAGGACACAGGGTTAACAGAAGGAAAGAGCAAAAGGAGAAATTGTGAGCTGTTGAGGTAGAACATGGAGCCATTGTAGAGAAGGGGGACAATTATAAGGGAGCTTTGGGGGAAGAGAGAGGGAGAGGGGGACAAAATCTTTATAAGGGATGTAAAGATTTTTTTTCAAACAAGATGTAGGTCTGAGAGCCACTGCAAACATTCTGGTGTATTTTAGGGTTTTTTTGCTTCCCCCCCTTCCTTTCTGTGGGAAACTGCCCCCCCCCAAAAAAATAAACCTAAAATCCACTGGCATGTGCACAGAACTGCTCAGCAGCTAAATTTTGTACAAAAATGTTTACATTGGCAGATACTTAACACCCTTGAAACCAATGTACTTACACCAGTGTAAAACTGACGTGAGTGAATGATCAGGCCCTTTGACTACATTGAAGTTAATCTTAATTTACACTGGTTTAAGAGAGATCAGAATCAAGCCTAGTAAAAGTAAACACTTGTTGCAGAGATGCACCAAGCATTTGTAATAATACTTGTGTGTTACTTACGTAGAGCTGACTGTTTCTTGCATCACGTGAGGAGAACTATGGTAGGGGTCCTGGTTTTGACAATCATCTGGTCCTGTGGTCCTTCCATATTTTTGATGTACCTGTGAAGAGAAGCCACCATTACATGTGTCCTCCTGCAGCTGTATATATAATGGATATACATGGAACAATATACTTTTCCTCTCTGCTGCTATTGAGACAAGAAGGGCTGAAATGTTGGAGCGAGTTGATTCCATGCCGTTCAGAATGACAGTGAATGGAGTGAGAAGAGCTGCCCTTAAGTAAGGGCCCAGGGAATAGAGAAGTGACTGCTTTTGAATAACAAAGTAGTAACAAGAGGCTATATAAACATACAGTGAGACACAGTTCCTGTCTTGCAAAGATTATAGTCTATGAGCCAGATTCTGCCACCCTTACTTAGGTTGAAATCAAGTGGACTACCAAGGAACAAGGTGCTACTCAGTGAAAGTAAGGAGAACCCTAAACTAAGGGCTGGTCTACACTTACAGTGCTCCAGCGGCCCAGCTGCACCAGCTACCTACACCAACAGGAGAGCTTTTTCTGTCGCTGTAGGTACTCCACCTCCATGAGAGGCGGTAGCTAGGTTGACGGGAGAAGCCCTGTCTACACCGGGGGTTAGCTCAGTATAACTGTGGCTCATGGGTGTGGATTTTCCACACCCCTGAGAAACATAGTTATGCCAACGTAAGTTGCTAGTGTAGACCAAGCCTAAAACAAGATGCAGTAGTTGTATCAGACAATGCACAAAGATAGGGAGACATAAAATAAGGGCACTATCATTTAATAAACGTTTAACTAAAACTGAGTCAAATTGCCAAATTATTCCCTTGTGTACATTAATTTCATTGGAGTTACACTAAGAATTAATTTAACCAAGTGTGCTTTTCATTTCTTTTAAAAATCACTTAATTAACTGTAGAGTGAATAAGGATGTCAATTTTAGTTTTTTAGGTGTCAATCTTAAAATTGACTAATAGCTCAGAAAATAGCAGTTTCTTATCTGTGTATGGTTGTTAAGACCCATTTGCTTAATTTTTAATGGTCTCTGGCACTATTTACTACAATGAAGGTATCACTGAAAAACATATTACAAGAAATAAACAAACCTGATTGCATTGTGATAACTCAGAAGCCTATCCAAGATTTTAATCATTTTATTTTAGCATTCAGATACATTCTGTGGCCCCAGTCCTGTTTACACATGTGCGGTGCTGTATTTTCTTTCAAGATTTATTTACAAATGTAATGGCACATAGATCCTTTAGATGATTCCCTTATATCAAGAGGCCTAACTTGTGAGTAAAATCATTGTGTTGATTATAGTAATTATAGTATAGTTAATTATAGTATAGATAAACATTTTCTATACATAACAGCCTATTATAGAAAAATAAGGTCATCCATTTAAAGATCTGTTAATAACCACTTAAGAAATAGATGGAAGTAACATTAAGTTTAGGGGTTAAGAGTCATTAAGGGTCAGTTCATTCGCCCGGCTTCAAGTACAGAAATCGGACTTTTGTTGTCAGTGGTGAGGGGAGGATATGTTTGAGCTTTAGCTCCATGAAGCCCTCCTTTCTCTAACTCACAGATACATCTGTAAGCAACTCCTGTACATTTGGAGTTCCTAAGTTTTTTAAAGTGGTATAGCAGGGAGGAGGCGGGGCCAAGGGAGAAGCACTCTCCACAATATCATTACCCTCCAAATCTACAAGGATTTCCCTGTAAAGGATAGTACTGTCTGCATTATGTTATTGAAAATTATACTCTGCCCTCAGAACCTTGTCATGGTGTGTGGGAGGGGGGCTGATCCAGGGAATAGCACTAGGGCACTGGGCTTCTGAGGAAACACATCTACCCTCTGTGAATGTCCTGATTTCCTCACAGCTACTCTTACATCTTTCTCTCCACAACAGAATGATTTGTGCAAAACTCTGCCAGTTGAAGCTCATGAAGTTTCCTGGCACTTTGTGCATTTTTCTTGTCTAGGTCATGGTTTGGTCATAAAATACATAATTAGCATATCACTCAGTTGGGTGAAATTAAGGATATCGCTATCTTGTTTCCCACATGTGGCTGCATTTTTTTTTGAGAGTTAAAGTGAATTTTAATATGTAGTGTGATACAGGAGGGCCAAGGAGCAGTGGTAGAATGGTCGAGGGGAAATATATAAGCCCTAGGCTAATTAAGGCATGGTTCCCTGTAGACTAGGGAGGGTTGCTACAGGTTAATCGGAGCACCTGTAGTCAATTAAGGCCCTGTCAGGAACCTAATAAAAACCCCCTGCTTCAGGCATTCAGGGGAGGAGGAGGAAGGAGAGAAGATTGGAGTGGTGTTGTGAGAGTTGAAAGACCAGAGAACCTAAGTAAGGGAGACTCCCTCCCCTCTGCATCTAAGGACTGAAGGTAACCCCACCCAAGGAGGAAGAGGGTAAGAAACCTGCAGGGGTTAAGAGGGGCTGGGACTCAGAGTGAGGAACAAATCCAGACCCCTCCCTTGCTTCCCTCCTCTACCACCTTCCTGGGCCACTAGCGGGGCCTTTGGCACCCAAGAGTAGGGGAAAAGGGAGGTTTCTTAGTCCCACCCCACCCACCCCTGCAAGAAAAGCAAAGGACCCACCATGTGAACATTGGCCACTTTTTCACAGTAGTTTGTAATTCTGTAAAGTGTTTATAGGTTTGCAAATAAATAACTAAATAGCAATACTAATTAATAAATGGAGCCCTATTGAAACTAAACATTGAGCTATTGTGACAAAGCATTTAGTGTATTATTCATACTCTACATTTATAGGATGTAGAGAGAATGTTAGTGTTGACTTTTAAGGATAATTTCTTTTAAAATACATATTTTATACCAGTCTGAATATGTGATATTTGCACAGTAAAATTTTTGTTCAGATACTGCATCTCTTCCTTCAGAACAGAACTGATAGCTGATGGGGCCCAGGCAGGAACCTTCACCATTGCTGTGGCAGCATTGCACTACTGGTTGAATGTATTGTGAGGATTACATACCTTATTCTGAAGTGTTAGCTACTGGAAGCAGCTCATGTAAAGTTGTTAAAAGTATTGTGAGTCAAATCCTCCATTGGTTTTGCAGGAACTTTTCCAGTGAATCCTAAATCCTGCAGCAAAAAAACTTCAGGACCAGACTTCAAAGAGAAACTGCTGAGCTTCAGTTCATTTGCAAATTTGACACCACCAGCTCAGGATTAAACAAAGACTGTGAATGGCTAGCCAACTACAAAAGCAGTTTCTCCTCCCTTGGTGTTCACACCTCAGCTGCTAGAAGAGGGCCTCATCCTCCCTGATTGAACTAACCTCATTATCCCTAGCCTGATTCTTGCTTGCATATTTATACCTGCCTCTGGAAATTTCCACTACATGCATCCGACAAAGTGGGTATTCACCCACGAAAGCTTATGCTCCAATACATGTTAGCCTATAAGGTGCCACAGGACTCATTGCTTAAGTTAGGTTGTATGTGAGAGAAATCTTCTATTAGTTTCAATTGAGAATTAGTATTGCATCAGAATCAAGATTTGATAGAAAAGCTAATTTAAAATCAGTGGAGCATTTCTAAAGCATCCATCTTGATTTAAGATTTGATAAAAATCCTCCAACCAATGAAACAATCCTACTGAATCTGCACGACTAGCAAATCTATAGGTCATCTTTAATTTTAACAGTTTTATACTTGGGGGGGTAACAGAACCCTACATCCAATTTTACTATTTACTGGGCATGCGTAATAACTACCTGTCATGCTGTCTGGAGTGGCTCACAACAGTGGTTGCTAACCTCAGACCTAAGGAAAAAAAAATGAGAGTTATTACAGGGTTAAATCAGGCAAGTATATGTATACAAATGAGTTACAGTCATCCAAAAGATGACAGTTTTAGTAATCTGTCAATTCTGAATGTCTCTTACCCAAGTTAACCCAGGGTACTTCTTCTCTTTTGTAGCTCGGCCCTATAAAAGTCCAAATAGCAGAAGAAATTAAACATTTTCTTATCAGCTGTTTTTATTTACTTTTTCCAGAATTCAAGCTGATGGGATGAGCCCTTTTGCATGTAGTCCCTTCATAGGAATAAGGGGCAATTAACGAAGTCTTTGTATTGTGATGTCCTACAATGGCCCATTTAGTTTTGATAGGCCATCTTGATGGGCAGAAGACAATCCCTCCTGACTGGGTTCAGTTTCAGTGCAAACTTTTTTTTAAAGTTACAAAACAAAAACTTAAATAGTACCTTATAACATGTGATAAAGAAATTGTAAGTGAAAGTAATGCATGTAGCAAATTACAAGCATTTCATAAAGTTTAAACACTAAACACACTGTTATATGTTAAACTACCATCTTAATCATACTAACAAACAGGTGAAACAGACTGGTTTCTAGCAATGAATTTGTCAGTGCTCAACTGAGGCCTAAAGCCTTGGCAAGAGCAGGAATCTCTTCTGCCAGCATCACACTATCTTCTGAGCATCCATCTTTCAATTGTTTTAAAATATTACTCCAAATGTCTAGTTTAGATTAGAGTCCTAGAGCCTGCAAAATTGCATAGAGCAACTCATTAAAGAGGTTTTTACTCTCATTTCTGTTTCTAAAATAACTTGGGACCTAGTTTAGTTCCCATTGTAGTCAGTGGAAACACTCCTGTTAACATCATCAAGTCCTTGCTAAAGTATTTTTTAAATATTAAAAACACTTTTTTTTTCTCCTGAAACAATGTGGAAAATTTAAGTTCAGTATGAATCTTTATTGCAAAATAATAAACCTCCAAAAACAGATTTATAGTAGAAACATTAATGTAACTATAATTATCTGGGTAATACTGACATCCAGTGCCAGTCTTACCTATTTCTCCAGGACATGTAAGAGCTGCCGTAGGGTGGGCTGAAGTAGATTTGTTCCAATACCCTTTTCTTCTACTTAACAAGAATCTCCTGCAATCATTCCCACTGCCAGTGAGGCAAAGAACCACCTACTTTATTTACCATCTTTGCTGAAATCTCTTTAAGAAAAAGGTAAATAAGAAAATAATCATTTAAATGGCCACATTAAACAAGATACACTGTGTCTACATTGTTACCTTCACCTCTCAGAAACTCAGATTCTTCTTTGAGTGCTTTCTCATATCGATTCCAATTAGGTGTGTGCCAGAAGGTTTTTTCCCCTAGCAGTACCCGCCAGGTAGGCTGTGAAGCCCCCAGAGACACATCTTCATGGCACCACATATAGGGCCCTGCCGACCCGCTGCCTCTCCAGTTCCTTCTTACAGCCAGTGACAGTTGGAACATTTAGTCTCTCGTCTTCATGAGCGATCCTCTAGCATAGTTTCTGTAAATAGTTGAAGAGAGAGTTGTAAAATTTTACAGTTAGTTTAGGTATTTGAACTTGGGTTACTGGGGGTTCTCCCCCCAACCCCGTTTCCTCTTCCCTCTCCTGGGCCCGGGGTATGCCTCGGACCCCGGGATTTAAACCATGTGGGGTTTGCCAAAAGACTGTGCCTAAGGGAGACCCACACATGGCTTGTCTAAAGTGCATGGGGGAGTCCCACCAAACGGACAGGAGCAAGTTCTGCAGGAGTTTTTGCCCCCACACACAAAAGAAAGGGACCATAGATTGAAGCTGCTGCTAATGGAAGCAGCTCTGTGCCCTCAGTCTGAGTTGAGCCTCATGGACATGGCACCAGGCTCCTTGGCATCAGTGTGCAGCGCACCGGCTTCAATACAGGATGTGGCACCAGAAGGGCTCTGGGGTCAGAGACCCTTGGCACCAGCACTCCCTGGCACTGAAGTCTGCTGTATGGGAGCAATCGCGGCACCAATCATGGTCACCTGTGCTAAGGAAGAAGTACAGGAAGACTGACAGGTGGCGCTCCCCCTCTCGAGCAACAGAACGGGAGCCACCCTCTGCTAGGGAGTGTGACTTCTGCCAGGCCACCTCTCCCCTCTGGCTCAACAGCCAGCACTGTCGACTCGGGGCCCCTAGCAGGGGTCATTGAGTCCAGTGCCACCAGAGAAGACCCAGGTGGAAGACTTGGACATTCCTTCCACACTGGAGACTTTCGAGGTGCCTGAAACCATATAGCCCTGACCAGTCTGCACTCTCCCAACCAGCATGAGAGTTCACTGGCCCTGATGCCCAAGGCACCACAGAGACCACTGGTGCAGTCCAAGGGCAAGCCTGCTATGACTCGGTGCCGACCTCCATATTCCCGGCAGCCGTTGGGCATGGCATTGCTGTGGTCTCCATGCTCGGACTCCTTGGAGTCCGAATCTGTGGTAGACTCCTCTGTGTCCCAGAGGAGCTGACACCGTAGCCGTCGGCACTCACAGACTGCGGAGATGACGCAGACCTTCCCTCCAGTTCTGTGGCCAACACAAGGGCAGGTACCAGCCCACATGCTGGCACAGTGGCCCTTCTGGACCCAGTGGGCCATACCATCAGTCCCAGGGGTCCGTCTCCTGGTGCTCCTTTTCTGTCACATCCAAGGTAAGGACTGTGTCCAGGACCAGGGACCCCTCTCGGGCATCAGCCACTGCTAGTGTGACTACCACCGGTACCGTGCCTGGTACTGTGCCCAGGAACGGCACCAGGCCTGGCACTGCACCCAGCATGGGCACTACAACCAGCGCTGCAGAAGGCACTGTGACCAGCACAATGATCAGTACCGCAACTGGCACCGAGGTGGACACTGATTTGGGGGTGGAGCCATAGCAGTTTGAAGAGCTGGATGGGCAGGACGGACCCTCCCTGGCTCAGGGCTCCTTGTCATCGTCACCAGACGAGGCAATGTCAGGAACCTCCTTGGGGCTGCCTCCTCCTGACAGTAGAGCCCACCTTGAACTCCTGAGGCAGGTCGCTCAGAATCTGGGGATACAGATGGAAGAGGTCACCAAGGTGTGAGACCCAATGGTGGACATTTTGTCCCCCACGGGGCCTACCCGGGTGGCTCTTCCCCTGATTTAAAATTATTCAGGAGAATACAAAGACCTTCTGGCAAATGCCGGCCTCTCTAGCCCCTACAGCTAAGGGGGTCAAGAGGAAATAGTTCATTCCCTCAAAGGGTGAACAAATATTTGTTCACCCCTCTCTCCACCCCCCACCCCCCCGACTCACTGGTGGTAGTGGCTGTTAACGAGAGGGAAGTTAAGACCAAAGCAGACTGTGAAGAACTTCAAAAAGATCTCACAAAACTAAGTGATTGGGCAACAAAATGGCAAATGAAATTTAATGTGGATAAATGTAAAGTAATGCACATTGGAAAAAATAACCCCAATTAAACATACAATATGATGGGGACTAATTTAGCTACAACTATTCAGGAGAAAGATCTTGGAGTCATCGTGGATAGTTCTCTGGAGATGTCCACGCAGTGTGCAACAGCAGTCAAAAAAGCAAATGGGATGTTAGGAATAATTAAAAAAGGGATCGAGAGTAAGACATGTGATATCTTTTTGCCCTTATAAATCCATGGTACGCCCACATCTTGAATACTGCATACAGATGTGGTCCCCTCATCTCAAAAAAGATAAACTGGCATTAGAAAAGGTTTGGAAAAGGGCAACTTAATTGATTAGGGGTTTGGAACGGGTCCCATATGAGGAGAGATTAAAGAGGCTAGGACTTTTCAGCTTGGAAAAGAGGAGACTAAGGGGGGTATATGATAGAGGTATATAAAATCATGAGTGGTGTGGAGAAAGTGAAGAAGGAAAAGTTATTTACTTGTTCCCATAATACAAGAACTAGGGGCCACCAAATGAAATTAATGGGTAGCAGGTTTAAAACAAATAAGAGGAAGTTCTTCACACAGCACACAGTCAACCTGTGGAACTCCTTGCCTGAGGAGGTTGTGAAGGCTAGGACTGTAACAGGGTTTAAAAGAGAACTGGATAAATTCATGGAGGTTAAGTCCATAAATGGCTATTAGCCAGGATGGGTAAGGAATGGTGTCCCTAGCCTCTGTTTGTCAGAGGGTTGAGCTGGATGGCAGGAGGCAGATCACTTGATCATTACCTGTTAGGTTCACTCCATCTGGGGCACCTGGCATTGGCCACTGTCGGTAGACAGGATACTGGGCTGGATGGACCTTTGGCCATTCTGACCCAGTATGGCCATTCTTCTGAGAGGCAAGGTCAGCAGTGGCCTACCTCTAGAGCTAAGGACACAAAGAAGCTGGACCTCTTCGGGAGGAAGATATACTCCACCGGAGGGCTCCAGCTTCGCCTTGTAAACCAGTAGGTGATCCTTAGCAGATATAACTTTAAATCATGGGACGCAGTGTCCAAATCCTTGGACCTTGTCCCAGTGGACACTAACTCTGAATTCTCGGTCCTGGTGGATGAGGGTAAGACAGTTGCCAGAATATCACTGTAAGACGTGCTGGACTCAGCAGACTCTGCAATGTGCCCCATGTCCTTGGCTATCGTGATGCGCCATTGCTCCTGGCTGTATGCCTGGGGCCTCCCCGGGGAGATCCAACAGACAATCCAGGATCTCCCATTCGAGGGCGCTACACTAATCTCAGAAATGATGGACTTGAAACGCCATAGCTTAAAAGACTCCCGAGCCACTCTAGGATTGCTGGGGCTGCACACTCCGGCCACCCAGCATAGACAATTTAGGCCTCCTCACACGCCACGGCCATACCAGAGCCAGCCCCGACAGGACCATAATTGCAAACGACCCAGAAATCAGAACCGCTGTCACCAACCCCAAATGCCGAACAACTGGGGATCTGCGTCGTTTAGGCACCAGGCCCTAGGCAGACCTTTTGAGGATGCACCCGAGGGCGACATACCAACCAGTCAACTGGATCCTTCTTTCCCCTTTTCGGCACATCTATTCCATTTCTACTGGGCATGGTCCCAAATTAACTCAGACCGTTGGGTAGAAATGGGATACTCTCTCCAATTCTCTTCAGCCCCCCTCACCTCCCTTCCCCATCCCTCTTCAGGGGCCCTTCTCACAAGCAACTCCTTACGCAGGAGGTACAAACCCTCCTATCAGTAGGAGCTGTGAAGGAGGTTCCGCTGGAGCTCAGGGGCAAGGGGTTTTACTCCCGGTATTTCCTAATACCAAAAGCAAAGGAGGGCCTCAGTCCCATCTTGGACCTGCGCAACCTCAACAACCTCATGAAGAAACTAAAGTTTTGCATGGTCTCTTTGGCCGCTATTATCCCATCCCTGGATCCAGGAGATTGGTATGCCCCTCTCAACTTGAAGGACGCATGTGTCCACATTTCCATAATTCTGCCCCACAGGCACTTCCTAAGGTTTGTAGTGGGAGGCACTCATTACCAATTCACAATGCTACTGTTCAGCCTGTCATTGGCACCTAGGGTGTTCACCAAATGTATGTGAGTCATGACTGCCTTCCTGCGGAAAAGGCAGGTTCAGGTATTTCCATACCTTGACAACTGGCTAGTGAAGGGCCAATCCAGGACACAAGTGAATCAACAGATCAGTCTGATAAGATCCATCTTCGACTCATTGACTCCTCCTAAACATTCAAAAGTCAACACTCGCCTCTAATCAGAGAATGGAGTTCATGGGGTGGAGCTAGACTCAAGACAGGCAAGAGCTTTCCTACCTCAGTCCTGCTTTCAGGCCAGTCACGACATCATACAAGACCTCAGACGATTCCCTACAACCACGGCAAGGAGTTGCTTGAAATTCCTGGGTCACATGGCATCTTGCACATATGTGGTGCAATATGCAAGACTCAGACCTTTCCAGGCTTGGCTAGCATCTGTGTATCGACCAAGCAGAGAGAGCCTAGACAAAGTAGTCATTCTTCCACCGTGGGTTCTCGAGTCTCTTCGGTGGTGGCTCGACCCTCACATGGTGTGTGCAGGGGTGCCTTCTCCAAACCTTGCCCCTCATTATGTCTGGCCACCGATGCCTCAACCATGGGGTGGGAGGCACACCTCGGAGAGCACAGAACTCAAGGCCTCTGGTTTCCAGAGGAGGTGCTGCTTCACATCAACATCAGGGAGCTGAGAGTGGTTCATCTGGCGTGTCAGATCTTTTGGCCTCACCTGCAGGGCAAATTCATATCAGTCCTGACAGACAATACAACAGTGATGTTTTATATCAGCAGACAGGGGGAGCACGCTCCTCTCCCCTATTTCAGGAAGCCCTCAATCTCTGGGAGTTATACATATAACACTCGATACTCCTGGAAGCATCCTATCTCCCTAGATCTCAGAACAAGCTAGTGGACCATCTCAGCAGGTCTTTTCACAATCATGAGTGGTCCATTCTCCCGGACGTAATAAATAATATCTTCCACTGGTGGGGAGTTCCCCAGATCAACTTGTTCGCCACAAGGACAACAGGAAGTTCATGTGATTCTGCTCCTTCTTAAACCACAGCCTGGGTTCACTGGAAGATGCATTTCTTCTTCCATGGAAGGACCACCTCTTCTACACGTTCCCTCCTATTCCGCTCGTTCACAAGGTCCTCCTCAAGATCCGGAGTGACAGAGCCTCCGTGATCTTGGTGGCACCAGCCTGGCCACATCAGCATTGGTTACTCTTGGGGGAATTGTGCGGCAAAAAATTAAAAATTCTGCACACAATAATTGAAAAGTCTGCAAAATTCGGCATATTGCATTTGTCAAAATAACAATATAATCATGCCAGTTACTTGCTGACAGATATTTTGAAATAAATTACCAAAATAATTGTATGTCTGTAACAATACAGATCAAATAAAAATCAGATTTTTTTTTAAATAGATTCCTTACTAGACATATTAATACAGAACTTTGTGTAATTCATTTAAATTACAATACAGAACTGTATTTCCTGCATCTGTCAGAAGCAGTGCAAAGGCTTGGGGAATCAGGGGTAACGGAAGAGCGAAGGAGCCTAGGAGTGAAGCTGGAGGGTGTTGGGTGTGTGTGGGAGGTTTTTCTTTGTGGGGGGGGGGGGAGATTGTTATGGTGTTTGGGAAGCCTCCCCCAGGCAGACCCCGGCTGACCCCAGCTCTCTCCCATTCAGTCAGGCACATCTGCCCCTATCCCCGCACCCCTCATCCCCATGGGTCTCTGCACCCCCCATCCCCAGGCTCAACGCTGTCACGCCACTAGCTCCTGAGTCCATGCTCCAGTCTATTCCCCCACCACCACCACCACCCCCCCACTAGCCAGTCTGAACCCTGGTCTGTGACACACATACTCCAGCAGCACTGTGTGCCCAACTCTGTCCTAACCTGGCTCTGTGGGCAGGATGCTGTGATGAACTCTACTTCTGGCCATAGAGTTTTGTATTTTCCCGCTTAAACATTTTGCTTAAGAAGTGCTGCAGTTTGGCCTTTTGCCCACCAGTGGCCGCTGTGTTGCTAGAACAGCCGGCATGAACGCAGTTGGCTGTTCTGACACCACAGCAGCCTCTGGTGGGCAAAAGGTGGAACTGCATCACTTCTTAGGCAAAATGTTTTTTATGTGGCAAAATACAAAATTATGTGAGGCAGATGAATTCTGCAGATACTCAGAATCCCCCCACAAGTAATTGGTACACCATGCTACTGGAGCTATCACTGGATAGTCCAATCCCCCAGCTGTTAGTTTCAGGCCTTTATTACTCAACATCATGGCCATCTCCAGCATCCCAATCTCAAGTCTCTCCACCATCGACCAGAGCTAGCTACTTAGCCAAGTGGAAAAAAATTGTGATTTGATGCTCGCAGAGCCATATCCCTCTGACACAATTGTCTGTTCCCTTTATCTTGGACTACCTGCTAAAATTGACACAGCAGAGCTTGTCACACTCGTTGATAAAGGTTCACTTGGCCGCTGTCTTGGCTTTTCACCCAGGAGAACATGGCCGCTCCGTCTTTGCTAATCCGATGATGTGACTGTTTCTTAAAGGGTTAGACAGACTATATCCTCAAATCCGGCAGCCCACCCCAGCTTGGGACCTTAACCTGGTACTCTCTAGACTGATGGGGCCTCTATTCGAGCCCCTACCGACATGCTCACTACTCTATCTGTCTTATAAGGTGGCTTTTCTGGTCATGATAACTTCATCCAGGAGGGTGTCTGAGCTCAAGGCCCACATATCCGACCCTCCCTATACCATCTTTTACAAGGACAAGGTGCAACTTCAGGCTCACTCAGCGTTCCTCCCGAAGGTGGGGAGGAACTTCCACGCCAACCAAGAAATATTCCTTCCAGGTTTTTTTCCCGAAGCCTCATGCCAATAGCTATGAGCAGAGGCTCCACTCCCTGGACATTTGGCATGCACTGGCCTTTTATATTGAACGAACTAAGCTGTTTCGCAAGTTTGTACCAGCTGTTTGTCACAGTGGTGGACAGGATGAAGGGCCTCCCAGTGTCCACCCAAAGGATATCATCGTGGATCAGGTCCTATATCTGGGCATGTTACGACCTAGCAAAGGTCCCTGCCCCCGTTCTGACAGCGCATTCCACCAGAGCTCAGGCATCTTCGGTGACCTTCCTGGCCTAGGTCCCGATCCAGGAGATCTGTTAGGGCAGCAATGTGGTCCTCGGTCCACACCTTCACTTCCCATTATGTTATCACCCAGCATGCCAGGGACGATGCAGCATTCAGCAGAGCAATACGTCAATCAGCGATTCCATGAACTCCGATCCTACCTCCTAGGTAAGGCTTGGGAATCCCCTAATTGGAATAGATATGAGCAAGCACTTGAAGAAAAAATGGTTACCTACCTTCTCGTAACTGTTGTTTTTTTCGAGTTGTGTTGCTCATATCCATTCCAAATCCAACCACTTCCCCCCCCGCCCATCAGAGTAATCTGGCAAGAAGGAACTAGGGAGCCAGCAGGTTGGCAGGACCCAACATGCGGTGTCATGAAGGCATGACTCCCGGGGGCTCCACAGCCGACCCAACGGGTACTGCTAGGGGAAAAACCTTCCAGTGACAGTGCATATGGTGTGCACACACGTAATTGGAATGAATATGAGCAGCACATCTCAAAGAACAACAGTTACGAGAAGGTAGGTAACCGTTTTTTCATGAACCCTGGGATGGAGATCTAGTGATAGTACACAAATCTTTTTTGCCCCCCCTAATATAGCTAATTTCATGCACATTAAGGGCCATATTTTCAAAGTGGCCTCAACCTGGTATCTAAATTTATGTCCGCCATCTAAAACTTAGATATGCCAGCACAAATTGTGTAGTTTGTATACACAAAAACTTGTTTGTTCTGATTGTGCACTGAAAGAAGAATTTGTCACAGATATCCTAAATATTAATCTGTCTGGAGTACCAAAGAAAGAATTTATAAAAATCAGCACTGGATATTCAAGTTATATGTATAGTAGCTCTATCCAGCATTAATTTTTAACTGTCTTATTTTTAACTGTCTCCGGTAATTAAACAAAGGCATCTTTAAGAGAATGGGGTAGGTATCTAGTATAGATAAGGGAATGGATTCCTGTTAATCTCAGTCTGAAACCAGGATAACTGGTGTGAGGCCCTGAAGAGAAGGGGTCCACCATGATTTAGACCTGAAGCCAAAATCAGCCAGTCAAAGTAACAGATACTGTAACTACAACAGCGTTTCCTAAGAGAATCCCAACATGTTCATCTGTTCACCTGTTGCAGTTTTGTTAATTTAGATCCTGAAAAGATTTACATATTTGTGCACTGAAATCTGTGGGATTAACATTAAACACATGCATAAAATTAGGTGTCCATGTTGATGCTGTTAGATCTGTCAGCAGCCTTCAACACCTTTGCTCATGAGAGGTTGTGAATTCACCTGCAGACTGCAGTAATGGATAGTACCGTTCTGGGGTGGTAATATGTGGAGGTTGTTCACCTTAATTTGGAGCGCTATTATTTGGAGTTCCTGCAGGAACTCATCTTGGCTTCTCTCCTGTTCAATGTGTAATTGAAGTTGTTAGGAGGGTTAGTTTAAAGATATGGGCTGCAGTGTTTTCAGTAGGATGATGACACTCAGGTCTATGTGTCTCTCTCCTGATCCAGCCAGTCCTGATTATCGTCTAGCTCAGTGTCTAAAGGAGATTGTGGCATGGATGAGAGCTAACTGGCTGAAGCTCAGTCCAAATAGGACTGAGGTAATGCTCATAGGTAGGGTCCCTTGTAGAACCAAGACTTTAGTTTGTAGCTGTCAGAGAAATGGCCTCAATTGTTTACTGATTCATCTAAAAATCAGATCTCCTGTTTCTGCGTTGATATTAAATGCAGTTTTCATTTCATTTGGCTAAGAACTGAAAAAACAGTGAAATGCACACTGTAGTTTTTCAAGCAATTATATTTTTGTTGTTTAAATGTATATTCCTAATACATGAAGTGATTAGTCCTCAGTAAGGATCATTTGCTTGCCAAATTAGGTTTTTCTAAAACACAGCTATTTTTGAGTTACGCAAGCAAAAAAAACAACTCTGAATCTGCTAGAAATACACATTCCCAATGGCTGGACCATTTGTTAAAAAGAATTGAAAAAATCATTTACAGGTGAGACTTTGTGTACCAAGGCCAGAAATAATTGTTTTTTCACAGTCAGAAACCTCAGAAAACAAGAGTTTACAATGGAACTGCAATCTCAGCCACAACTAATTTGTCACTCATACATTGCTATTCACCTTCCATGCACTGAAGCAATCATAAGGAAAAGGATGAATACTAACAAAGGACTAAATCCCACAAACATATAAGTAACCTAATTAATAATAACAACTCATGAGAGCATTCACATTGATTTCAACTGGACTACTCACATGAGTAAAATTACATATGTTTCCAGGATCAGGCCCAATGACAAGAGTCTGACTAGGGACACTGATTATCTAAATCAGGGCAGATGTAGGTTATGGTCAGAAAGAGCCATTGTTATTACCTAGTCTGACCTCCTGTATAACACAGGCCATAGAATTTTACCCATTCATTCCTGTATGAAGCTGAATAATGTGTGATGAGAATAGAGCATATCTTTTAGAAAGACATCCAGTTCTGATTTAGGAATTTCAAGTAATAGAGAATCCACTACAAGAAACATTCTGGTTTGACAATTGGACATTTATAGCCCACAACAGTGCACGTTTGAGACCTCATCAAATAAGAGAGGCAAATCCATATATTAGTTATGTTAAAAATATTCTACACATGTACACCAGGAAGGCGAGAGTTCCGGGCTCACTTGGTTAACACATGCACCTCACAAGTCCCAAGGCAGTATTTCTATTTTCCTTACTAGTATGTCTTATCGTTTTATTAGGAACTGTTGTTCATAATGTAAGAATACATTGCATTAAAAAATGTGTTTCAATTAAATGACTGATTGGGGCCAGCCACCACTTTGCCCCTCAGTCCAGACTAGGTCAGCCTTAAGCCCCCTCATCCACCACCCCACTGCTGTAGCTTTTATGGACATTGCAATAGAACAGAAGAGTCAGGGTGTGGGGATGTCCTGAAACATTCCCTGCAGTAGGGCTTCTGTTGTGAGCAGGGGACACAGAGCTGGCTTTGTGCTCAGCAGAAAGTCCCCTCCTCTAGAGGAATAAGGGCCATAAGGCAATGACGGACGAGGTCTTGAGAGTTCATTGATCATTAGGACAGGTGTCTACAATTAGCAAGTGACCAGTAGTACAGGTTTAAATGTCTTTGCTTTAATTAAAAGGGACACTGCCAAGATTATTATACCTAAAAATCAAGCTACTGTTGGACTTCAAATATATTCTTTACGTCTGTTTTTTAAATTCTTTGTGACAATATACAAAGTCTTCCACGTGGTTTAAACTTTAATAGCTCTGCAAGTGCCTGTCCAGGACTTCCCTTCTACAACTAGTATCTGGTGCCAGGGCTGCTCAAAGTGCTAACTTTTGAGATTGAACATTTGAAATGGTGATTTTGGTGATCAATGCCCCAGTCACTAATGGTGAATAAGACTAATAACTATTTTCTAAATTCTTCAAAAATATTGCATGCATAAATGTTTATATTCATTTGGCAATGCAGGAATTTGGGTGTGTGGATAATTAACATCTTTCAGAGAAGGATGAGAAAATAAGACAATATTTTAAAAAATTCAAAGAAGGGCTTATTTTTAAGTTGCTGTATCTTACAATTTTTTAATGAATTTACTTGCAATTAAAGCTAGAATAATTCTAGTCCTCCCTAATAGTAATAACAAACAAACATCATAAATCCTTCCCCTCTTTTAACAGAAGCCTTTTAGCAACCTAACAATGGATATTATATTGCAGGAGTGGCCAAATTTACTACCCTCTGAGCCACATATGACAATCTTCAGAATTTTGGAAGCCAGGGCACGCCTGCTGTGGCTTCAGCCTTGAGGGGATGGCGGTCTTGGGGCTTCAGCCCTGCAGGATGTGTCTGCCAGGGGTCGGGGCTTCAGCCTTTCAGGGAGGAGGGTCTTGAGGCTTCAGTCCTGAGGGAGGTACCTGTTGGGGTTTGGGGCTGAAGCCTTGCTCCTGCTGAAGCCCTGAAACTTGGCAGGCATGCACTGCTCAGCTCAAGTCCCAAGACCCCCCTCCCCGTTGGACAGCAGCCAGAGACAACCTGGGGAGGTAAGGGGGTCATGTGCCCCTCCAGATTTTTGCCAGGGTTTGCTAGCCCTGCTTGATCACATGGTGCTGCCCAGATGCCTCCCTGCACAGCAGCTGCTGGAGCAGCAAGCTGGGAGCTGTGGCTGTGGGGAGAGGCAATGGTAAATGGCAGTGACAGCCACTGCTTTTGCTGCTGCCTCTCCCTGCCAAGCTAAAGCAGCAGCCCCTCCCTGCAGCTCCCAGCTGTTTCCCACTGCCTCTCCACAGAGAGCTATCTGCAGCTCCCAGGTGTGAGGGGCCACTGAGGGTAAGGGGGGAGTCTGGGGGACATGACTGAAGATGTGGGGGGGGTCCAAACCTTTAAATTGTGCCCCCCGCTCTCAGCAGGCACCAGTTGTCTCTGGCAGAACCCCTAGTCTCACCACCCCACCGCAGGGCAGAAGCCCTGAGCTCTCCCCCTCCAGTCTGGTAGGCAGAGAATGGGAGGGGGCCACACTTTAACTGTAAAAGAGCCGCATGCGGCTCACGAGCCACAGTTTGCCACCCCTGTTATATTGTGTGTATACTGTGATGGATAGCAACTGCTGGATTTGTGTTGAGATTTGCACTTAAGACAGATTCTCTGTTACCATTTAATCCCTTTGTACCATTCAGATAGCATAAATGGTCTGGATCCTGGCCACAAACAGCAAGCGAAGAATTCCTCTGAAGGAGGGAAACTCTCCACAAAAATAAATCCTTAGGTACTTCAGCCTTTGGGGTAAGTTAGAGTAGATCAAACCCCAGATTCAGGGAGTAGTGACTGACTCTGAAGTCCCCCATTCTATGTTAAGGAGAGCTCAGATGCAGGGGAGAATCTACTCCAATGTGTTTGTGCATATATGTGTATGTAAATTTTAGCCCATGTCACAGGATATTGTGAAGGCTGGGAGTACTAGGTGTTAATTTTTTTTACCACTGGACAAAATGTGTCTTTCCATTGATGTTAATAGAAGATGGATCAGAGTCTGCTCCTATTGCAAGCCTGGCACAATCATATAAAAGGTGAGACAGACACTATGTGTGTTCACTTGTGTGTTTTTTTTTGTTATACTTTGGCCCATCAACCAGAAGAAAAAAACAGCTGACTTACTGAGAGAGAAAAATATAGTATAAAACAGTGAAATACTAATCTAGTGAGAATTTTTATGTGACTGAGGCAGATAAGTATTTGCAGGTAACTAAAAAAAAAAAAAAAAAAAAGCATAGGGCAAACAAATGAAACATTAGTCCAGCAAGAACATTTCTGCCTTGCCTTTTGAGAGGCTGTGATACTTCATATTTTAAATTTGTAAAATTTCCTTTTTTGCTATACCACAGTGTAACCCAAACGCCATAAACAAGACACATAGAGACACCAATCTACTGCATATCACATGTGTGAATAAGAGGGACATCTGCAATTACTCAAGCTAGGATCAAAATTCTGAGGCCTTGCAAGTCTTAACTTTCAGATATAAATTAAATGTCTGTTAGGAGACAGAAAGATATTCCCCCTCTACCTTCATGATATAGTATTACACAAGTGGCTAAGCAAACTGCAGGAGGCATTGCCTTCCTCTGAAGTAGCGGGTATAGGCCAGGTATAATTCCACTGTAAAGTTACCGTGTATCTAATCATCTCAGTCATGGGAGCATATCAATCCTCTATGTGACAAGCCACCCTCTTTTTTTTTTTTTTTTTTTTTTAAATTCTTTGGAAAATAGAAAATCAAACTCAAGTTCATCACCTTTTGCAAAACAAATGTTGTGGGGGGAGAAGCCTTGTAAATTAACAGGGGCACTTATCTTGAGTTTCAGCAAAAAGGGTACTTCTCCAAAATCCACGCGTGCGTGCGTGCGCGCACGCACGCACACTAACACATCTGGATGGTCAGACTGTAACTATATTTCAGAAACCACATATTCTCCAAATAATTCTCTTCCTCTCCCTTTTTCCTCCTAATCTTAAGTTATTTATTTTTTCTCTGGGAACGAAAACATTTTCTTTCTTGCTTCTTTCTGAACATATTTGGCTCAATTTAGGTCTGATCTACACTATCTGCAATCTCTATGGAGATGCACAGGGTGTAAATCAGTATTCTTTTGAATTACCTTTTGGTTCAAAGCCCTAAAACCTCTGTCTCCTGACTTAAGTAGGAGTTTTGGTTGAGTAAGAGCTTCAGGACTGGACCCTTTAGGTACACCTGCATGGCAAACAGAAACCTGTGGCAGCAGACCCAGATCTACAGACTTGGGCTCACACTGTGGGACTAAAAATAGCTGCTTAGACATTCAGGCTTAGGCTGTGAAGCCCATCCCGTCCCTAGGATTTGGAACACAAGCCTGAATATCTACACAGCTCTTTTTAGTGCTATAGCATCAGCCCCACGAGTACATGTATGTCGACCCTGGCTCTGAGACTCACTGATACAGGTTTCTGCTTGCCATGTAGATGTACCCTTAGTTACCTTAGGGCTTGAGCCAAAGCCAATTAAAGTAAATGAAAAGACTCCAATTGACTTGAATGGGGCTTTGAATCAGTCCTATATATAATCTATCTTCAGAACCTCTCTTCACAGTCCACATGCCAGGCGCTCTCAGGAATTTTTGTGCTAATTACAAACCAGTCATCAGAGATAACAAATCTATAAAGCAGGGAATGTTTTGTAAAAAGGATCCTGGAGCTTCTCTGATAAATGTAACCCAAGGTTCTACAGAAGATAAAAAAGTGAGAGTGAAAAGTTATATAGGCCAGACTGTAATTAATAAAACAGTACTCAGACATCTGTGCACCTTTTATATGGGCAGGGACTTGAACTAAGGTGGAAGGATTTGTAAGACAATAATTGTGAGCTTTGACCTTAATAGTCCTTTTCTCTTATTGTTTACCTTGTGACTTTAGAAAACTTGCTTTGTATCCTAATATATAAGGAAGCCACTTGAGATAAGAAGAATGGTGTTTAAAAAAGTTTCCTAAGGGTTATTGAATAGATTGTAGAAATCTAATATCCATTTCAGATACTATTAAGGCATTTTAGGACCCTGCTGGGTGATTTTAGTAGAAAACAACCAGTGTAATAAAATCTAAGGGCTAGATTCTGCACTGCATCTCCTTGGAGACACATCACAGAAGGTAGAGGCAGGGATATGGAGTGAGGCATGGGAATGTTAGGATGCTAGTTATTTTTGTATTTTTGACAGGGTTTTTTGGGGGGGGGGGATTGGAGACTGTGTTTTCTTTTGCTTGACTCCTCAAGTGGTGGTATGGTATCAAGTGGCTGTGCATAAATTCCCAGGCTTCAGGAACTTCCCATCGTGCAGGATAGTTATGCAACTAAATTACAGGCAGATGAGGTGCCTCATCTGCTTTGGAATATGCTTTGGAATCACTGACAGATGTGCTGTATGCAAATCCTTCTCTGAGTAGACTCAAATATCTAGAGAGTCGTGACTCAAGATACACCTCATGGAGAGGTCAATACTCTCAGCCTCTGATCCTGGCCAGCCTGGGACTGACCAGTTGGAGTATGTGTCTCAAATACAGTTTTGCAAGGTTCATGGGAGCAGCCAACCCTCCACCTGGCAGCCACAAAGCCCAGCTCCATTGTCAGGGTCTGCCCCTGAAGTCCAACTGGCAGAGTTCCAGAGTGGCTGATTGGACAGCTGGCCCTACTTAAGCCAACAGCAGGAACAGGAAGCTGTCTGAACAACTGGGCTCCACCCTGCTTTGAACTGCATGCCTTGTGCTTTCTGCTACCCACTCCTGCTACCTACTATCCATTCCTGGTTCCTCAGCTTGATCTTCTGGCATCCCAAGTCAGCTAGACTCCTGGCATCAGACATGTGGTTCTTGACCTTCAGTTTTCTCCTCCCTCTGACCTCCTGGTATCCTGACCTGCCTCTGGTTCCCGACTCATTGTTCTGATCTCCAATTTGTCTCCTGCTTCTGACATCCTGGTGTCCTGATTCAGTTGATCCTTGACTCTGGCTCATGACTGTGGACCTTGGCTCTGACTGCTAGGTCTGGCCGCCCACTTCCCAACTGTTGCAGCATGCCTCCTCCAGAAGTAGTCTGACAGTGACTTCTTCATCTGGTCTTTTGCTGAAATATTCTGCCTCTAACAGAGGAAAGAAGTACCACAAAACTTCTGTGGAAAAGAGGTGCTGAGCTCCATCTTGAAGCCCTAAAACCTCTGTGTTTTTGGAGTATAAGGATAACTGAACACACAAGAAGGGTTCCTTGGACACCTGTGAGAACTGAACACTGTATATCAGCTGAAAAATTACCTCATAAGTGGTGCAGTACTGATCCAGTTGAGGCTTCTCTGCCTAGATTTCAGGGATCCAGATTTTTGTCCCCCCCCTCTTACCCTTGGACAAGACTCTAGAGCTGAATCGTACCACCACAGGCACAAGTCCCTTACTAAGGACATACGTCCTTGGTCCTCCACATTGGCCTCCATCCCCTTATGCTTACTCTTCTATGCCTTACTGGATGCCCTGATGGCAGGACCTCCATATATGGTCTTCTATAAGGACCAGACCTCATTACAGCCTGTCAAGGTTCCTTCCCCACTCTGAACTCTAGGGTACAGATGTGGGGACCTGCATGAAAGACCCCCTAAGCTTATTCTTACCAGCTTAGGTTAAAAACTTCCCCAAGGTACAAACTTTGCCTTGTCCTTGAACTGTATGCTGCCACCACCAAGCGTTTTAAACAAAGAACAGGAAAGAGCCCACTTGGAGACATCTTCCCCCAAAATACCCTCCTAAGCCCTACACCCCCTTTCCTGCGGAAGGCTTGATAAAAGTCCTCACCAATTTGTACAGGTGAACAGACCCAAACCCTTGAATCTTAAGAACAATGAAAAATCAATCAGGTTCTTAAAAGAAGAATTTTAATTAAAGAAAAGGTAAAAGAATCATCTCTGTAAAATCAGGATGGTAAATACCTTACAGGTTAATCAGATTCAAAACATTTGCCTCTAGGCAAAACCTTAAGTTACAAAAAGACACAAAAACAGGAATATACATTCCATCCAGCATAGTTTATTTTACCAGCCATTAAACAAAAGGAACTCTAACGCATTTTCTAGCTAAATTACTTACAACTCCTGTTTAAGCTAGTAAGTAAGTCTGCATTCCTGATCTGTTCCCAGCAAAAGCATCACACAGACAGACCAAAACCTTTGTTTCCCCCCCCCTCCAGATTTGAAAGAAACTTGTCCCCTCACTGGCCATTTTGGGTCAGGTGCCAGCGGAGTTACCTTAGCTTCTTAACCCTTAACAAGTGAAAGGGTTTTGCCTCTAGCCAGGAGGGATTTTATAGCACTGAATACAGAAAGGTGGTTACCCTTCCCTTTATATTTATGACACAGCCTCATTCAAAATTCCTGTCAAAGATGGTCTCAAAATTCCACCTAAATCAAGTCATACATCTTCTGATATTTTTTTTTCTGAAACTGTATGCTTACAAAGATGAAGAAAAGCAGGACTCACTGGATATCCATAGGATGCTCTCCTTATACTTGGACAGAACAAAACATTTTAGAGTTTTTTCAAGTCTCTTTGTGGCTTGTGCAGAAAAAATGAAGGGTCATCCTGTCTCAGCCCAGAAAATATCCAGTTGGATCTTTCTGCAGCAGAATTTGTTATGACTTAGCTAATGATACACCATCATCAAGAATTTATTGCAAATGCAACTAGAGCTCAGGCCACATCCATGGCGGAGTAATGTTCCCATACAGAACTTTTGTAGAGATGCTACATGGTTATACATTCACTAAACATTATGCCTCCATGGAAGCCTCCAGAGCCAGTGCAAACTTTGGAAAGATAGTTCTTCAGTCACTGTTGAAATAGACTTTTCATCCCCACCTTCATCCTGGGTACTGGTTGGGAGTACAAAGAATGGAATATATATGTGGACAGTCACTTGAAGGAGAAAGAAAGGATTACTTACCAGTACAGTAATTGTTGTTGTTTTTTGAGATGTATTGTCCACATATATATTCCATCTACTAGAAAGTATTATAAGTAAGATTTTGGTGGCAAAGGAACTGAGAGTCAGATGAAGCAGCCCTTGGTTGAAGGCACGAGGACACATGTGCCATCCTATTAGATACTGCCAACCAAAAGTCACCAGCTTGAGTGGCTGGGTGCACGCACATCAAGAGTGGAAAATATATATATGTGGTCAGTATATAACAGTTACCGTGCAGGTAAGTAACCTTTTTTTATAGCACAAGAAAGAGAAAAGGGAAATTGCCAATCACTCCCTACCTTGGAAAATGTCCTAATTGAAAATTCATCCTGACCTCGTTGCTGACATAGAGATCATTGCCTGAATTTGATCACCAAGTTTAATGAATACTTTCCCAACAGCATAGCAAGTGAGAATTGGGTCAGGGACCCATTTTCAATAGAAGATTGTCAGATGGCTTTTCAGCAAAGGAAAAGGAAGAATTTATTGAACTATCATGTGATGGTGGATTCAAGGTCAAACTCAACAAAGTAGAGCTCAGTGACCTTTTGGCTGAGAAGGAGAGAGGAGTTTGCCCTGATATCAATAGAGCTTTGAAATTTTTGGTGCCCTTAGTGCTACATACTATGCAAGACTGGTTTGTTTGTCCTGATCACTATTAAAACAAGTATAGGATGAAACTCCATAAAGAATTGGATCTTCAGCTGAATCTCACAAATATCTCACCTGACATAAATTAACAACGTGCTGTGAAGCAAGTACATCATTCTTTTTTGTTTTGTTTTTTTGGTTGTTCGTTCTCCAAGATATTTAATGTTTTTGTAACAATATGAACTTTGGCTCAGGTTCAATAAGAATCCACATAGAATTAGCAGAAACTTTGAATTTAAATTAGACAAATCAAAAAGTCAAGCCATTGACATTAGTTTAGCAGCATTCCAAGAATATAACAAGATATCATTTGACATATTTAATTATTTCTTATAATTTGAATAACACAAGACATTAATAATAATAATAATAATGGCTACTTCATTGTATTTCCTTTTGATTCACTGTCTGAAAACATAAGATGTTTTTGAAAGGATGTTATAATGGAACATTTTAGGCTTTCATATTCATTTATTTTACTATAGAGATCAGAAATCCTTAATTTAAACCTATTGAGGTGTAACACAAATGTGTACAAAAAAAATTGCATATGGTACTTCAAACATAAATTTATTTAAGGTGACAGCACATGAACCAATACAGTTTTGGAATTGCTGCAATATGCCATATTACATGTTCACCAGCTATTGTGCCCTAAAAATCCCTTGTGTACTTTAGACATGGTTTTTATCCTATTTAAAAATAGCTGAATTAGACAGCACAATGAATATCTTTGTGGTCAACATAGACAAAGAGAAGTTGTATTCAGCATCATGTCAGCTAATCATGGTGAAACCTTCCTGGTTCCTCCATCTTTTTAGGTAAGATTCAAACTGTGTTGTGCAGCTGTGACATGGAGGCCCATTGGTGGTTCACTATTCTGTGTCAGCAACTCTTGACAGGCCTGACATACTCACTACTCCTAACACTCTGTTGCCATAATCTGTATCTAAAAGGTGTCATGTAAGGTATCATCTACAAACTGGTAACACGCTTGTCCTGAAAATCATTTTTTGGTGTATGTATAAGGTGTGTACAAAATATTAAGTATGTGTTGGAAAGCGACACCTGTTCCAGACAAAGGAATGTAGTTCTGCCTGCTTGAATGTGTCTCCAAAGTAAGGTATGACCAAGGACTAAGAAAAGTACATGTACATGCAAAGTAAACAAAGCCTCAGGAGAGCAAGTGGGGAAAGATGACTACTTAACAGTCTCAACAGAGGATGGAGACTGCACCACCCAATAAGCCTTCCTGCTTACTAAATCGTCAGAGGCCGAACAGAGTATAGCCCTCCTTTGCTGTGGGGACGATTTGCTAAGTAATTTTAAAAGGACCAGGTTTCTCTTCACGCAGCTAGACATGTTTTCGGTCAGCAACCCCGGCTGTTAAAAAGGGGCCTGCCAATAATTCATCTCTTTTTATACCCAGCTGTTGTTCTTTTCAAAGTATAAACCGCTGGCCAGTCTGGAGGGAAAAGATCAGTTCTTAGTCTATAAGCTTCTGGTGTGGAAGCATTTAAATCCACCACCAGGTAGCCATAAGGTCTTTTGGTAGCATCCTCAAAAGCTTCTAGAAAGAATTGAGCTTTGCCGGGGTACATTTGCCGAGTGAGCATAGCAATTTGTAATTTATCCCTGGAGTTTTTTAACAGAACCATGTGCTTCGTGTTCAGGTTAATTGTGCGACTTTTTTCCCTGACAAAATATGTTTTGAACTATATACATAATGCTCAGGTTTCTGTGATGCACGTACTTGGTAAAGGCTTTCTTGATTTCTTCACTTTCACAAGCAGAGTTCATCAGATCGTCTATGATAATCATATTAACTTTATTGGTAGGAAACAAACAGTCATCGTCAAAAGCATCAGGCAGCCCCTCCGCAAAATTGATAAAGGGATATTTACAGAGTAGTTCTTTATACAGAGGTTGCCAACAACTGTAACACCACACAATATTCTCAAGCATAACAGTGTTTGTTTGGCATTATCCAACACATTTTTTATAAAGTAACTTTTCCCGCAGTTGCTAGGCCCCGCGAGAATTGCAGAAAAGGGATGTTTCCACCTCGTATCCATTTTTAAAAGCCATAGGGCAGGGTTTTAAACCCTTCTCTTAGGACCCTCTTGTTGTAAACGACTCTGTTTTCTTAAGGGTTTTTGCCTCTCTTTGCCACTGATTTTTGTTCCTTTCGATAGAGGGCTGCTGCACCTCTATCTTTTTTTGAGGTGTTTTCTCGCAGGCCCGTGCAATAGTCCAGGACTAGATCTTTCAAACTGTCAAAGTTGATCTTTTCACAGTTTGCTTTGACTTTCATACAGGCCTTTCCTCCTGACAGCTTATACCCGTATGTTTTCGGGCCTGCCAACACAAACTCGGTGATGTGTTGATCTGGTGGGAATCTCACTCGTGAGGTCCCCTAAATAATTCCCCAGAGGGGGATTCCAGTCACACTCCCTTTTCACAAATATCACCGAGTCAGTGTCGTGGTACAGGCACCGCTCTTGCAACCTGTCTAAGAGGTTGTATAGTTCTAAGCGGGCATAAGCGGTGGTGAAACAGGCTATGAAGATGTTGGTATTGCCAGAGACAGAATAACGGTCTTTTGCGTGCTTCCAAGACACACACGTGGTTTCATCATCGATAAACTCGCAGGATGAAGCCTCGTAATTGGGGGGGAAACAGGTACTGAAAGAGTTCGTCAGGGTCTCTCACGATGCTGGTGTTGGGTATGTTTGTTCTTTGGCCAAATTTACCCCACAGATAATTTAAAAACAGTTTATCGATTTTGGAGTTTAGCAGGGTTCGACCTGAACTTGTGTTGGCATAAACCCATGCCGTCTTTCTGGTAGAAATTGTTGACGTACTTATTTTGTTTTTCTTCGTCTGTGCACCAGCTGGGATACCCTGTCTTGTTTCTGGCGGAGGTGTAATTTTATGTACTCTGAAAAGAGTTCATCAGATTTTTCATTAAAATGCCAGATTTCATAGATTTTAGCCACTGCATACCCCTTCGCTATGGCCATGTTCAATTCCACCGTGCACCAAGTCCCCAGGATAGCCCTTTCCTTGTCAGTATGGGTGCATGTCTCCCGCTGCTCGGTTTCTGCACAGTTTCGGTATAGCGGGAACATAAGCTTGCCATCCACTCTGACAGGTAACAATGGGAAAAAGAGGCCTTGCGGGGGGGTACACTTTAACTTTTGCAATTCCAGAATTTGCAAGGGGTCCAAATTTGTCATAAACTATATCGGGGTATCTGATAGTGTATTCTTTGTTTTTTTTACGAAAGGATACAGGCTGGTAAAATCATAATAGTGGATTTCTTCCCCAGGGTTAGGTTTTTAATACAGACGGATAGCATTTGTCCTCCCCACCAAAAAGAGCATCCCTAGGTATGAGAGGCTGGGGCAACTGGGCTCTGTTTAAAAAAATCTGCAAGCTCCCTGTCTGTTTCTTACATCACCTTCCACTCGTGCTCCCAGAGAGTCCTCACTACAAAACCAAGTCTTTTCAGATAGTCTGTCTTGAGCTGCATCTTGTAATAAAGAAACCCTAAAGTTGTCCCCGTCATAGGATTTTGTGCTTTTTCACAATAACAGGTGATACAGCCGTGGAAAAAACACCCGTTAAACTCAACTTGCATACCCTGTTAACATTGGCATAACCGTCTAAAAAGTAGGGGCTTACCTGTAGTTCCCCACCCTGTAAAGCATGCTGTATTTGTATATTTTCTTTGTGAGAGGTATACAACAGCCGCTGAATAGATGGGGTCGAATATCTCTTTTTCTGCCTGTGATAGTTGTCTGGAGGGAGAAGAGCTACCGTTTTAGGCTCCAAAAACATAAACCTGTACATAGCCATGCAGACAGATGCCAGCATTATGTACGGGAATGGATCTATACTCAGTTTTATCAGGTTCTTTCTCTACTATATCTCCCATCTCTGTCATTTTCATAATCTCTTTTCTGTATAGGATACAAGCCTGTCTCAAAATTTTTACATCCTGCTGACAGTAATACGCAAGCTCTTTCTGCAAGTCAAACATCTCGTATCTGTGGTCCCGATACCAGTTGAGAAACTCTGCTTTCTACCTGGGCATCATACTTTCCACACCACAGTGCTCCACACTGGGCATAGGCCCCACATAATTTTGATTTTCTAAAGTGTTAAAAAAATGTGGAAAATATCCCTTGCACCCTTGAAACCCTATCGCCTGTGGGAGCTTGCTAAACTTTATGGGCAAGAAGTTTAAAGTCTATAAAACAAATGCCCAGGGCCTTAACTTCCAAACACATTAGTTTACTATCCTGAGTGATTAGTTCTGTGCACATCTTTTCCTTCAGTAACTGTCTAACGATGAATTACGCATCATAACCTTTGGAATTGTGTGCTAGGAACGTGTAGTCCCAGAACTCTTTGCCAATAAAGGTCTTAACAAACATAGAAAGACACTCGTCACCCTTAAATTCCCAGGATTTTTCTGGCTTTAGGGACATAGCAAGCAAAAATTTAATTGGGCATGTGCAACCCAGTCTTCTGCGTGCATTCAAAATCATAAAAAATATACTTTTCTGATGATTCGGGCTTTCTAATGCTGTCTACAAAACAGAGGTGGCTGTCTACATCACCAGCGATCAAACCTTGACACTGCTTACAGCGCCTCCCTTTACACCTGTGCCACTTGTCCACATAAGACTGACACTCATCGCACAACATTTTAGACAGGCATTTGACTTGTTTTTTCGATGCACAGTCGACGTGCCTGTCTAAACACTCTTTGGACCAACAATACAGTCTACAGCTAGGACACCTCAGCTGCACACCCATGCTGTGCGAGCACGTTATGCTCAAACAGAGGCAGCAACGATACCTGCAAGAGTGGTTGTGACTGTACACTGTGTGGCAAAACTCACAGTTTTTCACACCAAACAACTTTTTCACATCCAGAACCCCATAGTAATGCTCATTGTGCAACAAGATGAAAAAAGTCTTGGGGTACACTGGGGTAAAAAAAACCCCTCTGCCTTTCATAGCATACAGCACCACCTGTATGTTGACTCATAAATGTGTTCAAACGTTGCTACATCACTGAGCATAACCTTTTTTTGATCTGACTGCCCCAGTTTCTCATGCAGCTTTCTCACCCCCGCTAACAATTCCGCGTCCGTAGGTTTACGGTCGGACATAACGGCCAAGAGTCCACCCGCAAAACATAGATTGGTACCGGTGTAAGTCAGGTCTAATAAACATGGTCTCTTTTTATGGGTGATTTGACTGCTGAGGATAGAATTTAAAACTCTACGCGCGCGCCCCCACCTCTGTTTTTTTTACAACTGTCACAACGAGGTGCAACGTCCCATCAACATGCAGCTCTCTCTTGCTCTGTAGCAGCTTTGAGGTCTGATATAAGAAATCCTCAGCAGACAGTTCATCCCTAGTTGTTCTGACTGAAAACAAAGGGTTAGTTAAATTTCAGCTCTCTAAACATAACCGAACATAATCCTCAGGGCCTACCCTACCATTAACGTCATCGAGAAGTAACACTATCCCCCTGTGTATGGCTTCAACAACCTGCTGAGCTGAATTTATTCGCTCAAGATTGACAAAACGAAATTCCTCACAATACACCGACCCCCCCCCCCCCAAATCTAGGTAAGTCACGTTGCCAACTTCTCGCTCTCTCCATATACACCTCTGCATTTTCAGGGTTACTTGGGGGTTCCTCTATGGGACCATCAGCAGCATCTTCTACATCAGAGGCTATTTGAGAGTCAGACTCTGAGGGGCCTGTGTGAGGGTCATCAGGAGTAGACGGGGACCCATCTAGAGAGCCCTCTGGGGAATTTTCTAAATCAGACTCTGTGTGAGAGTTGGGTTCCGGCTCCCCATTTTCAGACGAGCCAGTTTGAGAGCCTCCAGTAGGGGGCATCTCGTTTTGGTTTTTTTCCTCATAACCTCTTTAGCCTTTTAAAAAATTTTTACAGCAACCCTGGCCTGGAACTTTTTGGCAGCTGTCTGTTTATCCCCCAAGAGCTGTCCCCGCCTTTTGTTTACACCTGAGCTGATGTGTATCCTTGAGGTTGCCCTTTTTACCCAGGCCCCTTTCCACAGCTAGTCACCCCTGCTCAGAGCCACCTTTTGGAAAAATTGAAGTATATTTCAAAAAGTCACCCGCCAGACCTTTTGCATTTTTGATGTGGTTTCCAGTCCTCCTTTCTTTTAGACCCCCTGAGGATACAGCAACCACCAATTTTCTGAACGAAGCGTCATATTTTCCCCAAATCTTTTTAGAATACTGTTCTTTTAGAACCCCCGAGGATACAGCATCCATCAGTTTTCTGAATGAAGCATCATTCTTTTCCCAAATACTAGAATATGGGGGAACTCGTGACGAGCTTATGGTGCTGGGAGAATGGTTTGTCAGTCCTTGGTTTTTTATTCACAACCCCTAGAGCTTGTGCTCCAGGTTTGTGAATGTGGACATTTTCACTCACAGTTTTCTCAGGGCTTGGTGTGGTGGTGGCCACTGAGGAACTGGAGTTGTTTTTGCGTGATTGCAATACCACAGCCTTGCAGTGGGGGCCCTTTGAAGATATCAATGAATGTCTTGGGGCTTTTTTTTTTTTTAAACATGTTTCTTTCATGTTTAAAGTTTGGGGTGGGGGGTGTTTTCTAGAAAGAGTGACCCATAGCATTCAACCAACTTCTGGGTCGGATTTAAACTGTCCAGTAGCTTTCCACCAACTCCTGGGGTTCTATTTAAATTGTCCAATAGCATCTGCGAATTCCTGAGGTTTTTTTTCATTTCATATTAATCAGAACTCACCATCCTCACCCACCCACCTCCCTTTCTGTGGGTCCACACCCATCAAATTTAACCCTATGGCAACAAGGTTGAGTAATCACAGTCACCCTGGCTATTCAGTGGGGGTGTGGTTAAAACCATTCAGTTCAACAGGATAAGTTGGCTCTATTGTACTCAAACACATGTCTGAACCATCCCTGGTTTGTTTTTTGTTTGTTTGTTTTATTGTAAACACATTTTTAGGAATATTTTCCCCTCCCACAACATACATTTCAGCTTTTTGCTGTAAATGGGTCTCTTTTACACAAAAACACAAGAGCTAGGTTCTCACAATTTATTTTTTATTTAAAAGACATACAGCTCCTTGAAAACAAACCAAGATGCTTCATTAAACTTTTAGCTCACTTAAGGGCCGAAGGCCTTCTGACAGAAACACAGATAGTCACAAAGCCCTTTTCAATAGTTCTTTTTTTTTTAATTTACAGCTACCAAGTTTTATATTGCATGTTTGTCCCCTCACCATTCTCTAACTTAATACTTTTAGATTTCTTACAAATAGTCTTTTTCTTAAGCAGGGTTCTGTAACTTTTTGTGCAGACTAGACAGTCAATATAACTCTGTAAGCAGGCATCTTCCCATTTGGTCATTTTCTTTAAAACACGGTCAGGGTCTCCATTGAATTGCACAGCATTTATCAAAGTCACCCCTTGCGCCAAATGTTCTTGGGTGAGGCAAAGACATTGCATAGCATAACCTACGGCAATAATAGTGTTAAATAAGCTTTCCAAACACAGCTCAGCACGCAGGCCCTGGAGCTTGCAGTTTATATCCACTGAAGTCCAAGTCTCACAGTCATGGTGCTGTTGGGCTGGTGTATCTATGACACAGCTCTCACAATCTTCAGAAAGCTATTTCCTAAGGCAGTGATTAAGGACAGCATAAACAGCAACGCGTACAATAGTCTGCATAACTTTTTTATGCTCACGATGTGGCACTGGCTCAGTTAGTTCCATGCCAAGCCTCCTCATAGCCGTCATCCTCGGAGTCCTCTTCAACAATTTGTATCGGCGTTGAGCAAAAACAAGGTGGGCCCAGTTCATCTTCGCTGCTTGATGCAACGCTGTCCAGGGCCTCCGGGTCCTCTAGAAAGGCATCGTCGAGCAGTCGAGAGATTTTAAGACAAGAAACAAGTGTAAGTTCCCACTGCTCGTTTTTATATTTACACAACCCCCGGTTCCTAACCCATTACACCCCATCATCATCCGTTACTTCTTAATCATTCATTTACCTGCCCTGTTTTTTCTTTCTGCTTAGGCCAATATAAAAGTTCCTTATTTTAATATATTTTTATTAAGAAGTAGTACTTTCTTCAAGAGTTTTACTTTTTAAATCAAACGTCAAAGTAAGAACAATAACATGCATTTAATTCCCCTGAGCAGTTACTATAATTGATGGTGGCAAACAATTCAAGCTTCAGCAAGAAGTAAGGCTTTCACCACCTAATATAGTACATATTGTATGCCACATTTACTGCTAACCAAAACCAAATGGAAAATGTACTTTATTTTCTCATAATAACTCTATCCTCTGGCCTCCTTGCTGCTTGTTTTTCTCTTTTTATTCATTTCTTCGTAGTATTGACCAGAAGAACAATCTGTTGCCAAAGTTGGGTTTTTATGTGTTGGAGGAGAAGAAAGATCAACAAATAGACCCTCTGTATTGACTTAATTGAGAGCTGTGAGGAAGTAATCCAAAACCAATACTTCTCTCACCTATTTGTAAAGTTTTGGGAGGAAATTTCTGTGTTTAAAGGACAATAACAAAGCTTAAAGGACATGGAAGTTTAAGAAATTGGGTTTGCAGATTGGAGAAGATAAGGAAACAAACATTGAAAATGTACTTTCTGTTCTGGTAGATTATTGTCCTTTCATTTTTTACAATATTACATATATTAGTATGTTACAAGTTTCAAAGTTAGTGTATGAACAATTCTATTAAAGAAGTTAAACTGCTATCTGGGAAAATAGGGCCTGATTCTCTCCCCCTGTACAGTTCTTTCAGTTTCCTCAGATGGTGAATGGGGACCATAAACTGGCCAGATCAGAGCTAAGAATTTACCTCAGCATGGAGGAGCTCTCAGCTGGCACAGTGCTGCCATAGCCATCTTGTATGCCACCCTCCAAGTAGCTGCTGGCAGAAAGGGGTGTGGCGGAGTATTACTGTGGTTCAACCATTTTCTGCTGGAAGACAGGCTCCTTTTGGGGGCTCTTACCAGCCAGCACATGTTAGAGTAGTGTCAAGCCACAACTGTGTCCATCGTCTGCTGTGCAGGTCCTGGGAACAGCAGAGAATCTTGTCCATGGATTGTAAACAGGATAATTGTTATGTCGTGGTCCCTCACTCTCATGTGGGGAGGGAGGCCACAAACCGACTATAGCAGTGGTCCCCAACCTTTCTGTGGGAATAGCACATTCCTATTCCCAAAAGACTGTGGTGGGCGCCAAACGCCCCGCCGCCGAAATGCCACCAAGAAGCAGCAGCAGAAAGAAGTGTCGCCGCCGAAATGCCATCGAGAAGTGGTGCTGTTTCTCGGTGGCATTTCAGCTGGTGTTTCTCCATCGGCCGTGCTCCGCAGCGGCATTTCGGCAGCACGGTGTCCTGCAGGTGCACACAACTGCCCCGGTGGGCGCCATTGCGCCTGTGGGCACTGCGTTGGGGACCCCGGTCTATAGCCCAGCACTTTCTGGCTGGAGCCAACAGTACTTAACAGTCTATAAGGGAGCTCGAGCCCCCTAGGCGGGGCAGAGCACAAACAGTCTATAGCTCTGGCCTGCAGTCAGGGCAGAGTAGCAAAGGAGTCTAGGGGACCAGACCCTCAGGCAGGGCGGGACACCAAACAGATGGAAGTTCTTACTCTAGTGGATGGCTGATAAACACAGGCTTCTGGGCCTAAAGGTGGGGAGGCTGCCACCCCAGGTGTGGAGTGGCAGGGGTAAGGGGCAGTGTTCCCTCTAATTTTTGCATTTCTTCTGGGTAAATTTTTGTGCGTGCGGTGTTTTGCTGTGTGCGCAGGGTTTAGGATCTGTGTGCGCGCGCACATGTGCACAGTTTAGAGGGAACAGTGGTAAGGGACCCCTCCTGACTCCACCAGGTCCCAGCCCAGGGCCCTAATAGTGGTGGAATGTTCCACCACTGGGTCATTGGGGAATCCCACCGCAACATGCTGACTCACACTCCAGCAGCAGAACCGGGCCAGAGTCTGGTTCCCTTGGGCTACATCCTACCACAGTCTGGGTTTAGGGCTCTGTAGTCCAAAGGTTCTCTGTCTTCTCAGGGTACTCGGCCGCCAGCAGTCCCCACAGCTCCTCAGAGCATTCATCTGACGGCGGTCCTGGCAGATCCTTGAGACACTCATCTGTCTCCTCTGGCTGCAGGACACAGCTCCACTCGAAACCCCTAGTCCGGGATCCTGTTGAGATCCCAGCTTCCTGGAAGAGCCATCTGCTCCCTCTGGTGCTCCAGCCCCAACTGAGCTCCGGGGCTCTCCTTTTGTACTTCCTGTCCCACCCCAGGACTTCCAGTGAGTCAGGGTGGATTTAGCTCCGCTCACCAGGGGGAATGTAGTGGTCCCTCACTCTTCTGCTCGGAGGGAGGCCACTCCACCTCACTACATGCTAGAATATATTTTACATTTCCATACTAGCACAAAATAAATTCAGGGTATGTTAACACAGGCTTAAGCTAACCTGTCTTGATGCATCAAAGTCCTCTTTGGATTCTAGGGTATTCGGCCATGTGGAATAAAATGTTTTATGCTAATTGTACAGTTCACGAATATAATGATTTTTTTTAAAGGAAATATTAGCCACAGGCATCCTTTGTGACCCTATGCTTGAGTTTCCCCATTGGCAAATTAAAATAATAACAATATAATAATACCTAACTCTTATGTAACACTTTTTTCCTTTGCATAGGTCAAAGCACTTTACAAAGAAGGTAAGTATCCCTAGACCCATTTCACAGATGGGGAAACTGAGGCACAGAAGTGATGTGACCTGTGCAATGTCACCCATCAGGCCAGTGGCAGAGCCAGGAGCAGAACCTAGATTTCCTAAATCCCAGTCCAGTGCTCTATTTATTAGGCCACACTGCTCTGAAGAGAAACCATAACATACTTACCTACAGAAGAGTTAGGAGGCTTCATGCATTAACATTGGTAAAGTGTTTTGAGATCTTTACACAAAAGGTGTTGTAGAAGTGCAAAGTGTTATATTATTACTAAAGTAATCCATTTTACAGAGTATTATCATGTAGCATATATAAGCATCAGATGAGTTTAAAAGTCACTATGTGCTCTAGGCCTCAAACTTTAGGCTCAGTCCAGAGACCCACTCTAGCCCCTTTGCACTGCTTTGGCAGCCCTAAGGTCCTATAGTGCTGGCTTTTAACAACCAGCTGAAGAGTCCCCTGGTATGGTGGGACTCCATGATTGGTGCAAAGCAGGTATAGCTGGCTTCAGTTCATGAACAAATACTAACATATATGGTTTGCTTAGAGTTTATGGGTTTATGCAAATTAAAGTCAATAGGAACTGTAGGAGTTCAGCACCTCTGAAACTTAGGCCTTTTCTGTGTAGCATTCTACTCAATAGTATGGGTCCAGCAGCCTTGGAGGCTCTAAGCTTAGTAGAGCAGCAGGCAGAACTGTCTATTTCCCGCTCAGCTGCTGCAGATCTGTGGTGAGGTGGGCAAAGTAATACACTGTGGAGCTACCTAGTCATGAGTATCAAGATACACTTGACTAGTCAACAAGAAGTAGTACAAGTAGTCTGAGGCAGGTCCTGAGAGTGTGTGTTCCTGTGTCTGTGTCAAATTTGGCTAGCAAACAAATATTACAGTTTTGGCAATAAGGAAGCCAGTTAATGGAAAAACCATAGAGGCTCTGAGTATTTCTCAGAAATGAGAGAAAACATTTGGATTGATTGTTGCTGAAACTTGGAATAACAGACAGTACATGAAAAACAATTCCTGTTACACCCTTTCCTACTTCCAACCCTCTGTAAATCCAAAATTACAGAACATGTTGACAGCTTTGAAGAATCCTTGCTTTCTGAGGCTGACTGGAATTAAAATCACAGAATATCTTCAGCCAAAGAAAAACGTATTCTTTGAATGGCACATTTGCATCCGATGAAGTGAGTTGTAGCTCCCGAAAGCTTATGCTCAAATAAATTGGTTAGTCTCTAAGGTGCCACAAGTACTCCTTTTCTTTTTGCGAATACAGACTAACACGGCTATTACTCTGAAACCTGAAGTTATGTAACTCAGAATCAAGACTGAGTGCTTTGATGTTTTTGTAATATGGGTAGAGACAAAAATATGAACTGGTTCTATCTGGCCCAAACTGGTTCATCCATATATAATTTGCATAGGTTATAATGTTGCTGATGGTAAAATTCATTTGTATACTTAATTTAATGTTTTTATCAGGTGTGAATTTATAGTACTATCTAATGATCAATCATCTGGGCTTTCTTGGAAGGTAAGCACTGCTTATCTGTCTCTACTCATTCAAACGCTTGGCTCACAGAGCAGAAATTGTTTTCATATTTAAGGGCAACAGGCTCTCTCTTATTAATCTTAGTACACGATGCATTTCTTTTTTCCTTATTGGCTTCTTATATGCCCAACCCAGCTGCCAAGTCACATGACACAGGTGGGATGAGGAAGAAAACTTCCTAAGAACTGCCTCCTACTTAAAGAACTCACTGAAGCAAGTTCTCCATTTTGGAAAGCTGATCCCTTAATACACACTAACATTAATCAACCTACTGTGATGAGTGGTATGTGCGTTGCCTTCCTACTTCCTGCTCCCCTTTTTGTGTTTAATTTGTTTTCCATTTTTCTTCAATGAAGAGTGAGAGGAAGGAATGCCTAGTGTGCAGCTCAGCTCAGCTTTTGAGTTTTCTTCTATACACATATATTCGCTCATCCACCTGCTATAAAACATCTTCACAGTGTGCCCTCAGACAGACGTACACTAAAATCCATTTTTTACAGGTGGGTTTGCATAATTATAGATTTTCTTCTAGATCAAGAAAACTTAAAGATCAACTCAAGTTCTCAGTTACACATCAATTCTTCCTCCTGAGATATCGGAGAGAAATTTAGCCAGGCACTTCTGAATCTCTATCTTATATATAATCGTAAAATGGAAAGGCTGAAAGGTAAGATGACATTTCATGAAATGCCCATTCTCCTTTTTCTTTTGTTGCTCTTCACTCTTCCCACAGAACTGTGTACTACATGTCTTGTCTCCCCATAGTTAATCCATAAAACAGGAAAGCATATTTGCATCATTGTCTGCTTTTAACTTTCATCATTTTTTTTTCTTTTTTTTCATCTCCATACATCGTTTTCCCCTTCTGCCGGCTCATAGACTGTAAGTCCAGAAGGGACCCTCATGATCATCTACTCTTAACATTGCAGACCACAGAACATCACCAACCCACTCCTGTAATAGACCTGTAACCTCTGGCTGAATTACTGAAGTCCTCAAATCATGATTTAAAGACTTCAAGTTACAGAGAATCCACCATTTACACTAGTTTAAACTTGCATGAGAATCACTGCATTCTCAGTACTGTAAATCATTCTCTTTGTATTCTATCTATCACTGTAAAGTGTTGGTACACTATATGAAAGAATGCAGATGCTACATAAAAAGTTACTGTATATTGTCTGGTAATTACATTCCTAAATCACATATAACCACTGACAGGCATTATGCTGTTCCTAGATTACATTTTCAGCCTGTTAGATCATATTTAGGATTGTCAGTTTTGGTTGGACATATTCCTGGAGGTTTCATCATATAACATAATCTTTAATTAAAGATTAATCTTTAAAAACGCCAGGTCAATCCTGAAGTGTTGACAACCCTAATCATATTTCAGATTAAGGGACAAATCTACTTGAAATCTAGTCAATTTCAAATGTGTCAAAAGCACTTTCAGATTTTGCCTCTGCCCCTGACTTCCTTCTCCCAAATTTTGTGGTTTTACAATTACATTTTCCTATCTTTAAAATGATTTTTTCTCTCCCATTGCTGTGTGACAGACTGATGCAAACAACAGGGGACTCTAACCAAGATCCCCATCCTACACATGAATCCATACAATCCCTAGCCAGTGGAATGGTCCTTTACAGACCCTTCCTAGTGGCATAATTGAGGGTAACCACAAAGCTTCTGCAAAAAGAAAAGGAGTACTTGTGGCACCTTAGAGACTAACCAATTTATTTGAGCATAAGCTTTCATGAGCTACAGCTCACTTCATTGGATGCATGCAGTGGAAAATACAGTGGGGAGATTTTATATACACAGAGAACATGAAACAATGGGTGTTACCATACACACTGTAACAAGAGTGATCAGGTAAGGTGAGCTATTACCAGCAGGAGAGCGGGGGCAGGGGGAACCTTTTGTAGTGATAATCAAGGTAGGCCATTTCCAGCAGTTGACAAGAACGTGTGAGGAACAGTGGGGGAGGGGGGGAATTAACATGGGGAAATAGTTTTACTTTATGTAATGACACATCCACTCCCAGTCTTTATTCAAGCCTAAATTAATTGTATCCAGTTTGCAAATTAATTCCAATTCAGCAGTCTCTCGTTGGAGTCTGTTTTTGGAATCGGGATTAATTTGCAAACTGGATACAATTAATTTAGGCTTGAATAAAGACTGGGATTGAATGTGTCATTACACAAAATAAAACTAAAGGAGTACTTGTGGCACCTTAGAGACTAACAAATTTATTAGAGTATAAGTTTTCGTGAGCTACAGCTCACTTCATCCCTTTTCTTTTTACGGATACAGACTACCATGGCTGCTACTCTGAAACAAAATAAAACTATTTCCCCATGTTTATTCCCCCTACCCACCCCCGTTTCTCACACGTTTGTCAACTGCTGGAAATGGCCCACCTTGATTATCACTACAAAAGGTCCCCTCCTCCCCTCCGCCCCCGCTCTCCTGCTGGTAATAGCTCACCTTACCTGATCACTCTCGTTACAGTGTGTATGGTAACACCCATTGTTTCATGTTCTCTGTGTATATAAAATCTCCCCACTTTATTTTCCACTGCATGCATCCGATGAAGTGAGCTGTAGCTCACGAAAGCTTATGCTCAAGTAAATTTGTTAGTCTCTAAGGTGCCACAAGTACTCCTTTTCTTTTTGCGGATACAGACTAACACGGCTGCTACTCTGAAACCCGTAAAGCTTCTCTAAGATACAGTTGGGGCAAAGCATACCCCCAGCCTGGACCAGGATCAGGTGAGTGGAAAAATAGCACAGACACACTTTTCTTCCCCTAGCCCAGCCCCACTCCTTACCAAATGGACCAAGCATTTGGTACAGAGACCGGTAGTATTTCCTAAACTTTTTTTTTTTTTTTTTTTTTAATCTTAGGTACCTGTGATTTACCTCTGCATTTTGTTTAGTAGGAGATACTACTACGTCTAAAATGTTCTCCTACTTGGATAAGAGCAGGAGTAGCACAAAATGCAGTAGTATCCTAATGCTAGTTGAGGGGTGAAATTCTGGCCCCATTGAAGTCTATGGCAAAACTCACTAATTCCAATAGGGCCAGGATTTCACTCAAGATCTGAGCTTTGTAATTCAGCAGAGAAATATCTACCTACTTTTATTTCTTCCAGGTTTATAGCTTTTCTCTGCCCCATCTATCTCCCTCCAAATAAATGGCCTTTGTCTGTACTCAAATAATGTACCCAATAAACTTTGCAATAAAATTACTTTAACGTAAATCACTTGCAAATTATCATTTTAGTGCATAACTAGTCGCTTGTGATGGCCAAATCTAAGTAATGTAGTGACGTAATGTACTATTAATGTGTTATGGGGCCTAACAATGGACTTACTCCAGGTATGAATTTGATCTATTATATCTGTGTTTTTTGGTGTCAGTGACTATCTGGATATGCATTAGCTTTATTATTCATTAGTATTATTAGAGAAGTGATAACTATAGTGTAAAGCATGCCCACATTAATTCCAAAATGTCAGTATCTGTTCTGGAGAATTTAGAACTGTACATTTTCCCAGCATGAGTATGACAATTGTTATTAGGCTATTTTCATGATTTTTATTTCTATAATATCAGAATGACTAGACCATTGGTAAGAAAGGCCATGAAATATTTCCTTATCTAGCTATCATACAAGTTCTGTGTGCGGTTTTTACTGTTCTGTCAAAATATTATCTTCATGTAGGTAAGTCTCAGTATCTGTTTTATACCTAGAGTAGCTCAAAATAGCCCAAAATCCTAAAAAGCTATTTTTCCTGATGGCAATAAAAGCTGTAACAGTTGTAATTTCCTTATTCCAGAGTATTATTCAAAGTCAAAAGGATAGCGTATGGATATTAGAAATACTGCAGCAGATTTTACTACAGTACTGGAGAAATGAGCTCTGCTTGTGAGGGCATGAGTTCTAATCCTAGCTCTGCCAGTGATTTATTGTTTGGCCTTGGGCAAGTCACTTCACTTTTCTGCCTCAGTCACCCCATTTTTAAAATGAAGATAGTAATATTTACCTACTGACCTCACAAGAGTGTTGTGAGGATTAATATTTAATAATTCTACAGAGATTTGACCCTATGAGGTGCTCCAAAAATGTTGTGTATTATTATTATTACAGTGTGTTATAACAACATAATTGTCTATAAAATCATGCCTGCAACCACATTCTTCTTTCACAATTCTCAGGCTATGGAATAACTCATTGACTGTGGCATTTCTTCATCCAGCCAGTGTACTTTGAAGTACAGTGTATATCCAGGGAAATGTGGGGAAGCTGTAAATCATGAAAAAACATGATGAGAACTGGAGGATGCATGTACATGACTCTGGATGGTACAGCAACTGTTGTTGAAATAAGTATTTTATGTATTATGTATGAATAAGTATTTTAAAATCTTTCTACAGAGAAAGATAACACTACATTGGACATAAATAGTACAGAACACATGGAATGAAAAAGAAGACAATCCAGGACTCTTTTCAGCTGTCCCATGAGACCAGAGTGAAGTTAAACTAAACAGTTTAGTCCAGCCCAAAACTTCAGTCCCTTTTGAATGGATTCTTCCTTCCAGCCTAGCATTTTCCTCTGCACCAGATGGATTTTTCCTCCTTGGGATGACCTCTTCTCTTCCTCCCATTCCGGAATTCTTAATGTTCTTCCTAAATGTGGCAACCCAACCAGCCTTACTTTATTGTAGCAGAAGGCAGAATGGCAGCCATCAACTGTGCACCTCATCACTTTCTTTTGTGTGGCTGCGGATTCACTGCTGAACACGGGCTTCATCGGACCCTAAATATATTGTATTTATTTAACTCATGCTACAGGCATTGATTTTTGTACTGTGTACACATTACCTTTTTGTGAGATCTAGTTGCCAAAATTATTGAGCAACCATCAGGGCCAGCTCTAGGCACCAGCAAAACAAGCAGGTGCTTGGGGCAGCACATTTCTAGGGGTGGCTTTCCAGCGCCCTGCCACCCCTAGAAATGTTCTCCCGCCATCCCAGCTTGCCTCCGCTCCGCCTCCGCCTGCTCCCCTGAGCATGCCACCGCCACTCCGCTTCTCTCTCCCCCCGCCCCCGACTTGGTGCGCGCAAAACAGCTGTTTGGCGCAGCAAGCCTGGGGGGGAGGCGGCGTGGTGGAGCGGAGGCGAGCTGGGGCGGGGAGCGGTTCCTCTAACCCCCCCGTTATTTCCTGCACTCCCCCCCCCCCCACCTCCGCTCCACCTGCTCCCCTGCACGTGCTGCCTCTCCCTCGCCTGAGAAGGAGGGGGAAGAAGTAGAGCGGTGGCATGTTCAGGGGAGCAGGCGGAGCGGAGGTGAGCTAGGACTGGGGGTTGCGGGGGGGAGCCGCAGGAAGCAATGGGTGGGGGGAAATGCAGCACGTGTGGGGGAGAAGGCAGGGATCTGGGGTAGGGGCAGAGTTGAGGAGGAGCCGGGGGCAGGGGGGCACGAGAAAAACACGGGGGCAGCCAAAAATATTTTTGCTTGGGGCAGCAAAAATCCTAGAGCTGGCCCTGGCAACTGTTCTGGTTGACACTGACATTAATTTTAACTTCAAGCTCTTTTCAGTGCCATATAAATGTTTACTGGCCAGCCCCTGCAATGCCTCCAGTCCTTCTTCTTTACCAGAGTCATTGAATTTTGACACTCTGCTGGTAAGAAGCAGTTATGTATCGTTGGAACAATCACTTGTACTGAAAGAAACTGAGATTGTGACATCTTGAAATCTGCTTCTTAGCAGAGAGATGAGATCATGTTCTCCTGAGAACATGTCTAAAACAGAAGTTATAGGATCAGGATGCCAATGTTAGCCCTTATTTTTACTTTATTAGGCAGTTATTACATTAACATAAGTGTTCTGAAAGACTCAGATACAGGGAAGAAGTATTCTCTAGTAATTGGGACAGGACTGGGTATCAGGAATTCTGGGTTCTGTTACTGATTGCCATTTACTCATAAAAAGAAAAGGAGCACTTGTGGCACCTTAGAGACTAACAAATTTATTAGATTTCAGAGGAGCAGCCATGTTCATCGGATGAAGTGAGCTGTAGCTCACGAAAGCTTATGCTCTAATAAATTTGTTAGTCTCGAAGGTGCCACAAGTACTCCTTTTCTTTTTGCGAATACAGACTAACACGGCTGCTACTCTGAAACCATTTACTCATGTGTGACTTTGGGCAAGTAGCTTAATCTCTCTGTGCCTGAGTTTCTGTATCTATAAAGGGTGCTAATGCTTGCCTCAGTGTAGTGAGGCTTGCCTAATTGTTTGTGAAGATGTCTTTGAATGAAAAGCGTTCTATACTTGCACAATACTATTATTAGTAGATAAATGTATATGATATATAACATTTCCTTTTCAATGACTTTCACGTTGAAAGGTTCCATTTTGAACTCTTAGTCCAGATATCAGGGTCCATAGTCTTCTCAAATACTATACATTTCAGTTGTAGATCCCTGTTGATGTAGAACTGGTTGACATTTAGAAGTCACAGCTGAAAGTGAAGCAAAAAAGCAACTCAGAGCAGGAAGCTGTGTTAGTAACTTTCTACCAATAGGTTTCAGAGTAGCAGCCGTGTTAGTCTGTATTTGCAAAAAGAAAAGGAGTACTAGTGGCACCTCAGAGATGTGAAAATAGAATGAATTATATTGAAATTATAATTCATTAAAGAAATGCTACTTGAAGGGTTTGTTGAAATATAGTTGTCAGGAAGAGAAACATTAAGGCGTGTGAGACAATGGGTCCTCAAACTAATTAACTTAGAGCTCCTACTGAGCTAGGAGATTGGTAAACGTTAGTATGCAAATAAGATATGTATGTATATTTGTCAGTTTCTGCTTCCTTTTGTCTCTTATGTTAAATTGGCTTTGGCTTAGCTGTATAAATTAAGTTATCTTTAGTCTCGGAGAGGGGCTCACATCTGGGTGCATTGGCAAAGCGCTTTGCTAATAAACAGAGTGGTCTGACAAATTATGTGAGTCCTGAATCTGACTTTGACAGAGACTAACCAATTTATTTGAGCATAAGCTTTCATGAGCTACAGCTCACTTCATCGGATGCATTCAGTGGAAAATACAGTGAGGAGATTTATATACACACAGAACATGAAAAAATGGGTGTTATCATACACACTGTAAGGAGAGTGATCACTTAAGATGAGCTATTACCAGCAGGAGAGCGGGGGCGGGGGGAAGAAAACCTTTTGTAGTGATAAAGGTGGGCCATTTCCAGCAGTTAACAAGAACGTCTGAGGAACGGGGGGCGGGGGGGGGGAATAGTTTTACTTTGTGAAATGACTCATCCACTCCCAGTCTCTATTCAAGCCTGAGTTAATTGTATCCAGTTTGCAAATTAATTCCAATTTAGCAGTCATAGATTCATAGATATTTAGGTCAGAAGGGACCATTATGATCTAGTCTGACCTCCTGCACAACACAGGCCACAGAATTTCACTCTCCACTCCTGCAAAAACCCTCACACCTATATCTGTGCTATTGAAGTCCTCAAATCATAGTTTAAAGACTTCAAGGAGCCGAGAATCCTCCAGCAAGTGACCCGTGCCCCATGCTACGGATGAAGACGAAAAACCTCCAGGGCCTCTTCCAATCTGCCCTGGAGGAAAATTCCTTCCCGACCCCAAATATGGCGATCAGCTAAACCCTGAGCATATGGGCAAGATTCATCAACCAGATACTACAGATAATTCTTTCCTTGGTAACTCAGATCCCACCCCATCTAATATCCCATCACAGGCCATTGGGCCTATTTACCATGAATATTTAATTACCAAAACCATGTTATCCCATCATACCATCTCCTCCATAAACTTATCGAGTTTAATCTTAAAGCCAGATAGATCTTTTGCCCCTCCTGCTTCCCTTGGAAGGCTATTCCAAAACCTCACTCCTATGATGGTTAGAAACCTTCGTCTAATTTCTAGTCTAAATTTCCTGGTGGCCAGTTTATATCCATTTGTTCTTGTGTCCACATTGGTACTGAGCTTAAATAATTCCTCTCCCTCTCCGGTATTTATCCCTCTGATATATTTATAGAGAGCAATCATATCTCCCCTCAACCTTCTTTTAGTTAGGCTAAACAAGCCAAGCTCCTTGAGTCTCCTTTCATAAGACAAGTTTTCCATTCCTCGGATCATCCTAGTAGCCCTTCTCTGTACCTGTTCCAGTTTGAATTCATCCTTCTTAAACATGGGAGACCAGAACTGCACACAGTATTCCAGGTGAGGTCTCACCAGTGCCTTGTATAACGGTACTAAAACCTCCTTATCCCTACTGGAAATACCTCTCCTGATGCATCCCAAGACCACATTAGCTTTTTTCATGGCCATATCACATTGGCAGCTCATTGTCATCCTATGATCAACCAATACTCCAAGGTCCTTTTCCTCCTCCGTTACTTCTAATTGATGCGTCCCTAGCTTATAACTAAAATTCTTGTTATTAATCCCTAAATGCATGACCTTACACTTCTCACTATTAAATTTCATCCTATTACTATTACTCCAGTTTACAAGGTCATCCAGATCCTCCTGTAGGATATCCCTGTCCTTCTCTAAATTGGCAATACCTCCCAGCTTTATATCATCTGCAAACTTTATTAGCACACTCCCACTTTTTGTGCTGAGGTCAGTAATAAAAAGATTGGTCCCAAAACCAATCCTTGAGGAACTCCACTGGTAACCTCCCTCCAGCCTGACAGTTCACCTTTCAGTAGGACCCGTTGTAGTCTCCCCTTTAACGAATTCCTTATCCACCTTTCAATTTTTCTGTTGATCCCCATCTTATCCAATTTAACTAATTCCCCATGTGGCACAGTATCAAATGCCTTACTGAAATCTAGGTAAATTAGATCCACTGCATTTCCTTTGTCTAAAATATCTGTTACTTTCTCAAAGAAGGAGCTCAGGTTGGTTTGGCACAATCTACCGTTTGTAAAACCATGTTGTATTTTGTCCCATTTACCATTGACTTCAATGTCCTTAACTACCTTCTCCTTCAAAATTTTTTTTCCAAGACCTTGCATACTACAGATGTCAAACTAACAGGCCTATATTTACCTGGATCACTTTTTTTCCCTTTCTTAAAAATAGGAACTATGTTAGCAATTCTGCAATCATACGGTACGACCCCTGAGTTCACAGATTCATTAAAAATTCTTGCTAATGGGCTTGCAATTTCATGTGCCAATTCCTTTAACATTCTTGGATGAAGATTATCTAGGCCCCCCGATTTAGTCCCATTAAGCTGTTTGAGTTTCTCTTCTACCTCAGATATGGTAATATCTACCTCCATATCCTCATTCCCATTTGTCATGCTACCATTATCCCTAAGCTCCTCTTTAGTCTTATTAAAGACTGAGGCAAAGTATTTGTTTAGATATTGGGCCATGCTTAGATTATCCTTGACCTCCACTCCATCCTCAGTGTTTAGCGGTCCCACTTCTTCTTTCTTTTGTTTTCTTCTTATTTATGTGGCTATAGAACCTTTTACTATTGGTTTTAAGTCCCTTTGCAAGGTCCAACTCTACTTGACTTTTAGCCTGTCTCACTTTATCCCTACATGTTCTGACCTCAATAAGGTAGCTTTCCTTGCTGATCCCTCCCTTCTTCCACTCCCTGTATGCTTTCGGCTTTTTCTTAATCACCTCTCCGAGATGCTTGCTCATCCAGCTTGGTCTACAGCTCCTGCCTATGAATTTTTTCCCCCTTTCTTGGGATGCAGTCTTCCGATAGCTTCTGCAGCTTTGATTTAAAATAATCCCAGGCCTCCTCTACCTTTAGATCCATAAATTCTTCAGTCCAATCCACTTCCCTAACTAATTTCCTTAATTTTTGAAAGTCAGCCCTTTTGAAATAAAAAACCCTAGTTGCAGATTTATTTTTGTTAATCCTTCTGTTCAGTGTGAACTGAATTAACTCATGATCACTTGAGCCAAGATTATCCCCTACAACCATTTCTTCTATGAGGTCCTCACTACTCACCAAAACCAAATCTAAAATGGCATCCCCTCTAGTCGGTTCATCAACTACTTGATGAAGGAATCCATCAGCTATTACATCTAGGAAAATCTGAGCCCTATTATTATTACTAGCACTCGTCCTCCAGTCTATATCTGGGAAGTTAAAGTCTCCCATGATCACACAGTTTCCATTAGTATTTACTTTATTAAAAACATTAAAAAGGGCTCTATCCATATCCAAATTAGATCCCGGCGGTCTATAGCACACCCCAAGCACTATCCCAGGGGAGGCTCTAATAGTTTTCTTCCCCAATTTAATTTTTGCCCAGACAGACTCAGTCATATCCATTTCATCGCTTCTTATTTCTTTACATTCTACCTCATCATTGATATACAATGCTGCTCCACCACCTTTACCTTTATTTCGGTCTTTCCTAAACAGCACATACCCTTCAATACCTATAGTCCAGTCATGACTACTATTCCACCTTGTTTCTGTTATCCCTATAATATCTGGTTTCACTTCCTGCACCAGTAGCTCTAGTTCCTCCATTTTGTTACCTAGGCTCCTTGCATTGGTGTACAAACATCTTAATTTTTGCTGTTTGGCCTCACTCACATTCTGTACCCTATTAGGCACGGTCATTCTACAGCCAGTATAACCTATTAGACTGATATCTACACTGCCCTTCCTCCTACCCACGGCTGTATCCTCTCTTACTTAGTTTTTTTCCCTGTCAATGCTAAAATCTGGCGTGGAGATTACCTGGACATCTCCCAACCATCTCCCCCAAATTTCTAGTTTAGAGCTCTCTTAATCAGTTGTGCCAGCCTCCATCCTAGAAGTCTATTTCCTTCCCTACTCAGATGAAGTCCATCCCGCGAGAACTGTCCTCTATCCATGAACGCCTCCCAGTGGCCATACATCCCAGAGCCCTCCTTATAGCACCACTGCCTAAGCCATCTGTTGATAGTCATAATCTTGTCACACCTTTGTTGCCCTTCTCTAGGAACAGGCAGAATCCCACTAAAGATCACCTGAGCCTCGATTTCCTTAAGCGTCTTCCCCAGCCTAGCATAGTCTCCCTTAATACTTTCCAGCGAGAATCTAGCCATATCATTTGTTCCCACATGAAGGATAATTAGGGGATTCTTTCCTGCTCCCTTTAGAATCCTTTTCAACCTCAGGTCTACATCCCATATCTTAGCACCTGGAAGACAGCACACCCTCCTATTCTCTCGATCAGCTCTGGTTACAGGCCTATCTATTCTTCTCAGTAAAGAGTCCCCAATCACATAGACCTGCCTTTTCCTGGTGACGGTGCTATTCTCCAGTCTATCCCCTGTTCCCTCTGGCTGCAAGTTCTTTCCATTCCTATTCTCCCTTGTAATCCTCTTTAACCCATCCTGTATCCTCCTGGGGCTCATATTTGGTGTAGTCTCCATTGACTCTTGCCCTTTTCCTATAGGACTAGCCGCTCTTCTCTTCTTCCTTGTCCTTCCACCTTCAGTGACTACCTGCTGAGCTCCTTCTTCATTTTCCAATTCTGCAAACCTATTCTTGAGCTCTATTTCTCCTTCACTAGCCCGTCTTTTCCTCTGCCTGGTTCTTTTAGTCACATGCTTCCACTGACCACTTTCCTCACCCAGTCTCCCCTCAGAATTCCCCAGTCCTGCTTCCATCTGCAAGTCTGAGCTTTTCCCTTCAGATACCTCATGTCTTTGCTCCATAATCTGCTCAAACCTCTTCCTAAACTCTACTAGACTTTCCACCTGCATCTCCAAACCTCGGATCTTTTCCTCCATCAGCTCTATCAGACGGCATTTCATACAGACAAAACTTACCAGGTGCCCCCTCCAGGATCATGTACATACCACAGCTTCCACATCCAGTCATCCTCATTGTGTCTTCCACGACGTGGGTCACTCCCACTGCTGCCTCTGTATCTGTCATAGCCTTCCCACCTAAATCCTATTAATCTGGGAAACACAAACCACACCCAAAACACCACCACCCACAGAAAAAAAAGAACACACCCCAAACAAGCACCACAAGACAAACTCCCCTTTCAAACTCCCACTCAAACTCCACTGTTTACAGCTCTGTTTGCTAACTCCTGTGCCGCTGCCTGACTGGCTGGCTACCTTTTAGGACCCCTAGTCAGAGAAGCCCCACCCCCTAATCAGGGCTCAGCTTCTCTCCCAGCACAAAGCCCCTACACATACAAATACTACAAAACCAAATACAAATACAAATACCTTCTCCTCCAACAGAACTCCCACTCAAACTCCCCTGTATTGTAGTTGTAAGAATGCTTGATAGAGATCTTTAGGCGTTTGTCTGAGGGGTTGGAGCAAATGCGGTTGTATCGTACAGCTTGGCTGTAGACAATGGATCGTGTGGTGTGGTCTGGGTGAAAGCTGGAGGCATGTAGGTAGGAATAGAGGTCAGTAGGTTTCGGTATAGGGTGGTGTTTATGTGACCATTGCTTATTAGCACTGTAGTGTCCAGGAAGTGGATCTCTTGTGTGGACTGGTCCACGCTGAGGTTGATGGTGGGATGGAAATTGTTGAAATCATGGTGGAATTCCTGAAGGGCTGCTTTTCCATGGGTCCAGATGATGATGTCATCAATATAGCGCAAGTAGAGTAGGGACATTAGGGGACGAGAGCTGAGGAAGCATTGTTCTAAGTCAGCCATAAAAATGTTGGCATACTGTGGGGCCATGCGGGTACCCATAGCAGTGCCACTGATTTGAAGGTATACATTCTCCCCAAATGTGAAATAGTTATGGGTGAGGACAAAGTCACAAAGTTCAGCCACCAGGTTTGCCGTGACATTATCGGGGATAGTGTTCCTGACGGCTTGTAGTCCATCTTTGTGTGGAATGTTGGTGTAGAGCTTCTATATCCGTAGTGGCCAGGATGGCGTTTTCAGGAAGATCACCGATGGATTGTAGTTTCCTCAGGAAGTCAGTGGTGTCTCGAAGACAGCTGGGAGTGCTGGTAGCGTAGGGCCTGAGGAGGGAGTCTACATAGCCAGACAATCCTGCTGTCAGGGTGCCAATGCCTGAGATGATGGGGCGTCCAGGATTTCCAGGTTTGTGGATCTTGGGTAGCAGATAGAATACCCCAGGTCGGGGTTCCAGGGGTGTGTCTGTGCGGACCTGAAAAAGCACAAGAACAAATCCACACAGACACACCTCCTGAGGCTGCCTTTGAGAACACAGATAATAAATTTGAGAATCCTCTCCCCTTCATTCAATCCTTGCTTGTACTTCATCCTCTCCGCATTTGTTCTTGATGACTGCTCAGTTTCTGTCCTCTCTCTTCACATGTTCCCCTTTTCACTCAATTTTGTCAGATTATTTACATTTTTCTCTCCTGCATTTTTGAGTCCCTTTTTTCCAACCCCTCCCTCATGTTTGGTGTCTGCAAGACAGCAGAAGTGCACTTACCAATGGAACAGCTGAAGAGGGACATTAACCAGCATTTTAGTCAGCTTTCCTCAACAGTTCTTGAGTGCATTTGCTCTGAAAACAGAATTTGCCTTACAGCATGCTATTTAGAGAACCTGACTAGAGTAATAAAATCCTAGTAACTTTCACTTTGTAGCCAGCCGGTACATGCAAAGCACTGAAGTGCTAGTGTTGTTTGTGGCACTTGCTGGTGGGCTGAATTACAATACAATTTTAAACTGATCAAGTAGAATGTACCCAGCCAGTGGGCCAGAATTTTGATACCTGTGAAGGAAAACCTATTCATTAGCCATATTGACCATCCCTGTAACCATATACACAACTCACATGTACAGTATTACCTGATTTATTTCACTAGGTATATTAGATGATGATTTTGTAACATTATTGGAATAACTTATTTCTACTGTGCATTGTTTTCTTTCATAAATACATGATTTAGTCATTTTTTCTGTTGACGACGGATTTTGTAATAGGTGTTACACATGGATGTGCAGAATTCAGTGCTTTATACAATGGAATGTGCTTACATTATATTCTGTATTTTTTAGAAATATGAACAAGGGACTATCAATCGCAGTTAATGCACACGATTAACTGAAAAATGAATCGTGATTAAAAAATTAATAGCAATTAATCACAGTTTTAATCGCACTGTTAAACAATAGAATACCAATTGAAATTTATTAAATATTTTGGATGTTTTTCTACATTTTCAGATATTTTAATTTCAATTACAACACAGAATACAAAGTGTACAGTGCTCACTTTATATTATTATTACAATTGTTTGCACTGTAAAAATGAGAAAATAGTATTTTTCAGTTCACCTCAGACAAGTACTGTAGTGCAATCTCTTTATCGTGAAAGCGCAACTTACAAATGTAGATTTTTATATATATATATATATATATATATGTATGTATATAAACTGCACTCAAATATATATTTTATATGTATATAAACTGCACTCAAAACCAAAACAATGTAAAACTTTAGAGCCTACAAGTCCACTCAGTCCTATTTCTTGTGCAGCCAATTGCTAAGAGAAACAAGTTTGTTTACATTTATGGAGATAATGCTGCCTGCTTCTTATTTACAATGTCACCTGAAAGTGAGAACAGACGTTTGCATGGCACTTTTGTAGCCGGCATTGCAAGGTATTTACGTGCCAGATACATTAAACCTTCATATGCCTGTTAGAGAAAGTAAGCAGATTGTATTTATTGCTACTAAAGATAGTATACAAAGTATCAAACGTGTTTCTGATATCTGTGTTAAAGCTCCAGAATTGATACCTCAAGGTTTGGGATCAGGAATATCTTGCTGTATTATCTCCTGATTGTTCTAAATTTACATATAAACTTTAAACGTGGCTTTAATTGGAGTTTGTATATATTTTTTCTCTCTTTATATAACAGTTAGATTGTTCCCATCAGCTAATTCCTAAATTATCTGCTAAAGCCCTAGAGTTTTCAGGTGCCTAAATAGTCCCTGGAATCATGGTTAAAGTTTCCTCCCACCCCTGAAAATCCACCCCAGTGAGCCAGGAGTGGTCAGATGGCTGCAGGAGGGCCGTGGGCTCTGGCAAGATGCAGCTCCTGTGACAGTGCGAAGCTCGTCTTGAGCCACAAGCCGAGCACCAGGCACCACAAGCCTGCAGCACAGAAGTAAGGTTGGCAGTACACTATATACAAGGAGTGGGCAAACTTTTTGGCCCAGGGCCACATTGGGGAATAGAAATTGTATGACGGGCCATGAATCCTCACAAAATTGGGGTTGGGGTGTGGGAGGGGGTGAGCACTCTCGTTGCGGGTGCGGGCTCTGGGGAGGACCTGGGGATGAGGAGTTTGGGGTGTAGGAGGGTGCTCTGGGCTGGGACCAAGAGGTTCGGAGGTGGGAGAGGGGGATCAAGGCTGGGGCAGGGGTGGGGGAAGGGGTGCAGGTTCCAGCTGGGGGTGTGGGCTCTGGAGTGGGGCTGGGGATGAGAGGTTTGGGGTGCAGGAGGGTGCTCCGGGCTGGGATCAAGGGGTTTGGAGAGCGGGAGTGGGATCGGGTTTGGGGAGAGGCTCAGGGGTGCAGGCTCCGAATGGTGCTTACCTCAAGCAGCTCCCAGAAGCAGTGGTATGGCCCTTCTCCAGCTCCTATGCGGAGGCACGGCCAGGTGGCTCTGCACGCTGCCCCATCCGCAGGCACTGCCCCTGTAGCTCCCGTTGGAGCACCAGAGGGGACCATTAGAGCACGTAGGATCCGGACCGGGGCTACGCCGCAGCTTCTGGGAGCTACATGGTGCAGCCCCGATCCTGTGCCCTGGCTAGAGTGCTGGAGCGGGGCCAAGCTGGGTGGTGCGGCCTCGACCCAGCACCCCGGCCGGAGCAGGGCTGCACCTTTTGGTGCAGCCTCTGACCCCACTCTCCAGCGGGAGCTCGCTGGCCGGCATAAAACAGCTCGCAGGCTGGATCCGGCCCACAGGCCGTAGTTTTCCCACCCCTGCTATATACCATGCCACCCTTACTTCTGCGCTGCTGCTGGCGGTGGAGTTGCCTTCAGAGTTGGGCGCCCAGCCAGCACCCGCCAGTATCAGGACACCCTGCCAGTGCTTAATTTATGCTGGGGCTGAGCTCTGGCATCTCTTTCAATACAAATTAAACACTGGGGGAGGCAGTGGGGCCCAGAGGTGATGTGGCCGGGAAAGCCCAGGGAGCCTGTGGGGGTCAGGAGTGATGGGGGTGGGGCTGCCAAAATACAAGTTTGCCCAGAGTGCCATGTCTCTTAAGGCCGGCCCTGTATAAGAGCAACACTCTCATGTGGGAACTACAGAACCCGAACCACCAAAAAAGAAAATCGACCTTCTGTTGGCGGCATCTGACTCAGATGATGAAAACGAACATGCTTTGGTCTGCCCTGCTTTGGATCATTATCGAGCAGAACCCATCATCAGCATGGACACGTCCTCTGGAGTGGTGGTTGAAGCAAAGGGACATATGAATCTTTAGCATATCTGGCACGTAAGTATCTTGCAATGCCTGCTACAACAGTGCCATACAAACGCCCATTTTCACTTTCAGGTGACTTTGTAAACAAGAAGCGGGTGGCATTATCTTCTGCAAATGTAAACAAACTTGTATGTCTGAACGATTGGCTGAACAAGAAGCAGGACTGAGTGGAGTTGTAGGCTCTACAGTTTTACATTGTTTTATTTTTGGCCTTTACCAGCAGGAGAGTGGGGTGGAAGGAGGTATTGTTTCATGGTTTCTGTGTATATAATGTCTTCTGCAGTTTCCACAGTATGCATCCGATGAAGTGAGCTGTAGCTCACGAAAGCTCATGCTCAAATAAATTGGTTAGTCTCTAAGGTGCCACAAGTACTCCTTTTCTTTTTTCAGGTATATACTGTCAGTTTCTGAATTTACTGACAAAAACAGTTGTGCATTACTCTAATATTTACTGAGAACATGTTAGTCTACAGGACCTTAGTTTAAAACTTGCTTTAAAAATATTTCATTAGTGTGTTGCTGAAGATGATAAATCACATCTCTCAAAAATCCTTGAAGAGAGCCCTTAAAGGGACAACACCCCTTTCCTACCAGATAGCTGGACAAATGAGTTTTCCCTTTCTTTACTTCTGATTATTTGATTAACTAGTTTTAAGAGAACCGTCTAGCAAAATCAGTACCTTAGTAAGATATAAAATCCTTTGTTATGTCTAAAAATCTTTGGAAACATATTTTTTAAAGTTGGTGAAATTTCATAAACGTCTATTTTTATGGAGATCACACAAAGTAAATTAGTGTTCCCTTTTTCTAAAAGTAATGAACATTGTTATGAATACACTAAACCTCTGTAACTCATTAATTTAAAATAATGTCGTTGTTTCAGGGTATGTCTACACTACGGAATAAGGTCGAATTTATAGAAGTCGGTTTTTTAGAAATCTGTTTTATATATTCGAGTGTGTGTGTCCCCACAGAAGTGCATTAAGTGCATTAACTCGGCGGAGTGCTTCCACAGTACCGAGGCTAGAGTCGACTTCTGGAGCGTTGCACTGTGGGTAGCTATCCCACAGTTCCCGCAGTCTCCGCTGCCCATTGGAATTCTGGGTTGAGATCCCAATGCCTGATGGGGCTGAAACATTGTCGCGGGTGGTTCTGGGTACATATCGTCAGTCCCCCCCTTCCCTCCCTCCCTCCGTGAAAGCAAGGGCAGACAATTGTTTCGCGCCTTTTTTCCTGAGTTACCTGTGCGGACGCCATACCACCGCAAGCATGGAGCCCGCTCAGGTAACCGTCACCGTATGTCTCCTGGGTGCTGGCAGACGCGGCACGGCATTGCTACACAGTAGCAGCAACCCATTGCCTTGTGGCAGCAGACGGTACAATACGACTGGTAGCCGTCCTCGTCATGTCCGAGGTACTCCTGGTCGCCTGTGTGAGGTCGATCAGGAGCGCCTGGGCAGACATGGGCGCAGGGACTAAATTTTTAGTGACTTGACCAGGTCATTCTCTTAAGTCCGGCACTCAGTCCTATTGAACCGTCTTATGGTGAGCAGGCAGGCAATATGTCCTTCTGCACCGTCTGCTGCCAGCCAAAGATGTAAAAGATAGATGGAGTGGATCAAAACAAGAAATAGACCAGATTTGTTTGTACTCATTTGCCTCCTCCCCTGTCTAGGGGAATCATTCCTCTAGGTCACACTGCAGTCACTCACAGAGAAGGTGCAGCGAGGTAGATCTAGCCATGTATCAATCAGAGGCCAGGCTAACCTCCTTGTTCCAATAAGAACAATAACTTAGGTGCACCATTTCTTATTGGAACCCTCCGTGAAGTCAACCCTGTAAGCCGTGTCCTCAGTCGCCCCTCCCTGCGTCAGAGCAACGGCAAACAATCGTGCATCTGAGTTGAGAGTGCTGTCCAGAGCAGTCACAATGGAGCACTCTGATTGGGCTAAAACATTGTCGCGGGTGGTTCTGGGTACATATTGTCCGGCCCCCGTTCCCTCCCTCCCTCCGTGAAGGCAAGGGCAGACAATTGTTTCGCGCCTTTTTTCCTGAGTTACCTGTGCGGACGCCATACCACCGCAAGCATGGAGCCCGCTCAGGTAACCGTCACCGTATGTCTCCTGGGTGCTGGCAGACGCGGTACGGCATTGCTACACAGTAGCAGCAACCCATTGCCTTCTGGCAGCAGACGGTGCAGTATGACTGGTAGCCGTCCTCGTCATGTCCGAGGTGCTCCTGGCCACGTCGGTTGGGAGCGCCTGGGCAGACATGGGCGCAGGGACTAAATTTTTGGTGACTTGACCAGATCATTCTCTTTAGTCCTGCAGTCAGTCGTATTGAACCGTCTAATGGTGAGCAGGCAGGCAATACGGATTGCTAGCAGTCGTATTGTACCATCTTCTGCCGGGCAGGCAAGAGATGACGATGGCTAGCAATCGTACTGTGCCATCTTCTGCCGGGCAGGCAAGAGATGACGATGGCTAGCAATCGTACTGTGCCATCTTCTGCCAGGCAGGCAAGAGATGAGGATGGCTAGCAGTCGTACTGTGCCATCTTCTGCCGAGCAGCCATGAGATGTGGATGGCTTGCAGTCCTTCTGCACCGTCTGCTGCCAGCCAAAGATGTAAAAGATAGATGGAGTGGATCAAAACAAGAAATAGACCAGATTTGTTTTGTACTCATTTGCCTCCTGCCCTGTCTAGGGGACTCATTCCTCTAGGTCACACTGCAGTCACTCACAGAGAAGGTGCTGCGAGGTAGATCTAGCCATGTATCAATCAGAGGCCAGGCTAACCTCCTTGTTCCAATAAGAACAATAACTTAGGTGCACCATTTCTTATTGGAACCCTCCGTGAAGTCCTGCCTGAACTACTCCTTGATGTAAAGCCACCCCCTTTGTGGATTTTAGCTCCCTGAAGCCAACCCTGTAAGCCGTGTTGTCAGTCGCCCCTCCCTCCGTCAGAGCAACGGCAGACAATCATTCCGCGCCTTTTTTCTGTGCGGACGCCATACCAAGGCAAGCATGGAGTCCACTCAGCTCACTTTGGCAATTAGGAGCACATTAAACACCACACGCATTATCCAGCAGTATATGCAGCACCAGAACCTGGCAAAGCGCTACCGGGCGAGGAGGCGACGTCAGCGCGGTCACGTGAGTGATCAGGACATGGACACAGATTTCTCTGAAAGCATGGGCCCTGCCAATGCATGCATAATGGTGCTAATGGGGCAGGTTCATGCTGTGGAACGCCGATTCTGGGCTCGGGAAACAAGCACAGACTGGTGGGACCGCATAGTGTTGCAGGTCTGGGACGATTCCCAGTGGCTGCGAAACTTTCGCATGCGTAAGGGCACTTTCATGGAACTTTGTGACTTGCTTTCCCCTGCCCTGAAGCGCATGAATACCAAGATGAGAGCAGCCCTCACAGTTGAGAAACGAGTGGCGATAGCCCTGTGGAAGCTTGCAACGCCAGACAGCTACCGGTCAGTTGGGAATCAATTTGGAGTGGGCAAATCTACTGTGGGGGCTGCTGTGATGCAAGTAGCCAACACAATCAAAGATCTGCTGATATCAAGGGTAGTGACCTTGGGAAATGTGCAGGTCATAGTGGATGGCTTTGCTGCAATGGGATTCCCTAACTGTGGTGGGGCCATAGACGGAACCCATATCCCTATCTTGGCACCGGAGCACCAAGCCGGCGAGTACATAAACCGCAAGGGGTACTTTTCAATAGTGCTGCAAGCTCTGGTGGATCACAAGGGACGTTTCACCAACATCAACGTGGGATGGCCGGGAAAGGTACATGACGCTCGCATCTTCAGGAACTCTGGTCTGTTTCAAAAGCTTCAAGAAGGGACTCTATTCCCAGACCAGAAAATAACTGTTGGTGATGTTGAAATGCCTATATGTATCCTTGGGGACCCAGCCTACCCCTTAATGCCATGGCTCATGAAGCCGTACACAGGCAGCCTGGACAGCAGTCAGGAGCTGTTCAACTACAGGCTGAGCAAGTGCAGAATGGTGGTAGAATGTGCATTTGGACGTTTAAAGGCGCGCTGGCGCAGTTTACTGACTCGCTTAGACCTCAGCGAAACCAATATTCCCACTGTTATTACTGCTTGCTGTGTGCTCCACAATATCTGTGAGAGTAAGGGGGAGACGTTTATGGCGGGGTGGGAGGTTGAGGCAAATCGCCTGGCTGCTGGTTATGCGCAGCCAGACACCAGGGCGGTTAGAAGAGCACAGGAGGGTGCGGTACGCATCAGAGAGGCTTTGAAAACCAGTTTCATGACTGGCCAGGCTACGGTGTGAAAGTTCTGTTTGTTTCTCCTTGATGAAACCCCCCGCCCCTTGGTTCACTCTGCTTCCTTGTAAGCTAACCACCCTCCCCTCCTCCCTTTGATCACCTCTTGCAGAGGCAATAAAGTCATTGTTGCTTCACATTCATGCATTCTTTATTCATTCATCACACAAATAGGGGGATGACTACGAAGGTAGCCCAGGAGGGGTGGTGGAGGAGGGAAGGAAAATGCCACACAGCACTTTAAAAGTTTACAACTTTAAAATTTATTGAATGACAGCCTTCTTTTTTTGGGGCAATCCTCTGTGGTGGAGTGGCTGGTTGGCCGGTGGCCCCCCCACCGTGTTCTTGGGCGTCTGGGTGTGGAGGCTATGGAACTTGGGGAGGAGGGCGGTTGGTTACACAGGGGCTGTAGTGGCAGTCTGTGCTCCAGCTGCCTTTGCTGCAGCTCAACCATACACTGGAGCATACTGGTTTGGTCCTCCAGCAGCCTCAGCATTGAATCCTGCCTCCTCTCATCACACTGTCGCCACATTCGAGCTTCAGCCCTCTCTTCAGCCCGCCACTTACTCTCTTCAGCCCGCCACCTCTCCTCCTGGTCATTTTGTGCTTTCCTGCAGTCTGACATTATTTGCCTCCACGCATTCGTCTGTGCTCTGTCAGTGTGGGAGGACAGCATGAGCTCGGAGAACATTTCATCTCGAGTGCGTTTTTTTTTCTTTCTAATCTTCACTAGCCTCTGGGAAGGAGAAGATCCTGTGATCATTGAAACACATGCAGCTGGTGGAGAAAAGAAAAGGGACAGCGGTATTTAAAAAGACACATTTTATAAAACACTGGCTACACTCTTTCAGGGTAAACCTTGCTGTTAACATTACATACATAGCACATGTGCTTTCGTTACAAGGTCGCATTTTGCCTCCCCCCACCGCGTGGCTACCCCCTCAACCCTCCCCCCTCCCTGTGGCTAACAGCGGGGAACATTTCTGTTCAGCCGCAGGCAAACAGCCCAGCAGGAATGGGCTCCTCTGAGTGTCCCCTGAAGAAAAGCACCCTATTTCAACCAGGTGACCATGGATTATATCTCACTCTCCTGAGGATAACACATGAACGGATGTTGCTTGAACGCCAGCAAACATACACTGCAATGCTTTGTTGTACAATGATTCCCGAGTACGTGTTACTGGCCTGGAGTGGTATAGTGTCCTACCATGAAGGACGCAATAAGTCTGCCCTCCCCAGAAACCTTTTGCAAAGGCTTTGGGAGTATATCCAGGAGAGCCGCGAATGCCAGGGCAGAGTAATCCTTTCACATGCTTGCTTTTAAACCATGTATAGTATTTTAAAAGGTACACTCACCGGAGGTCCCTTCTCCGCCTGCTGGGTCCAGGAGGCAGCCTTGGGTGGGTTCAGGGGGTACTGGCTCCAGGTCCAGGGTGAGAAACAGTTCCTGGCTGTCGGGAAAACCAGTTTCTCCGCTTGCTTGCTGTGAGCTATCTACAACCTCCTCCTCATCATCATCTTCTTCATCCCCAAAACCTGCTTCCGTATTGCCTCCATCTCCATTGAAGGAGTCAAACAACACGGCTGGGGTAGTGGTGGCTGAACCCCCTAAAATGGCATGCAGCTCATCATAGAAGCGGCATGTTTGGGGCTCTGACCCGGAGCGGCCGTTCGCCTCTCTGGTTTTCTGGTAGGCTTGCCTCAGCTCCTTCAGTTTCACGCGGCACTGCTTCGGGTCCCTGTTATGGCCTCTGTCCTTCATGCCCTGGGAGATCTTGACAAAGGTTTTGGCATTTCGAAAACTGGAACGGAGTTCTGATAGCACGGATTCCTCTCCCCATACAGCGATCAGATCCCGTACCTCCCGTTCGGTCCATGCTGGAGCTCTTTTGCGATTCTGAGACTCCATCATGGTCACCTCTGCTGATGAGCTCTGCATGGTCACCTGCAGCTTGCCACGCTGGCCAAACAGGAAATGAGATTCAAAAGTTCGCGGTTCTTTTCCTGTCTACCTGGCCAGTGCATCTGAGTTGAGAGTGCTGTCCAGAGCGGTCAAAATGGAGCACTCTGGGATAGCTCCCGGAGGCCAATACCGTCGAATTGTGTCCACAGTACCCCAAATTCGACCCGGCAAGGCCGATTTAAGCGCTAATCCGCTTGTCAGGGGTGGAGTAAGGAAATCGATTTTAAGAGCCCTTTAAGTCGAAATAAAGGGCTTCATCGTGTGGACGGGTGCAGGTTTACATCGATTTAATGCTGCTAAATTCGACCTAAAGTCCTAGTGTAGACCAGGGCTCAGTGAGTTAAATATGTAGTAATCTGGAATGATTACTTTATGAAGGCTTAAGAGAGTATTTAAAATATAAAATCAGCTTAGAAATACCTATTAAAAAAATGTAAAACAGAGAAGAGCTGCATCATGTATTCCATAATATTTAATGTTGTATTCAGCAGGACAGCTGACTTGCCCTAAGTACAAAGTTTTTGCAAATAAATTTCTGACAAACTTCAGGGCATATAAAAAAAACCTGTGACTGACATTTTTTATTCCCAAATTTAGTGCTTTTAATTAGGTACGTTCTGCATGTCCAGTCTTCACCTTCTGGCATGCAGTGGAAAACATGCTCCGTTTTCTTTAGAAAGAAATTGCAGAAGAGTGTTTTTTTCCAATGTCATTTGCTTCATTTGGGTTCAGGAATTGGACTGGAAGTGGGTGATCGGCGAGGAGGAGGGAGACAATGAAGAGAGGGTGGGGTCTGGGCAGAGTGGGGGCAGGGCCTGGGGCAAAGCAGGGGTGGAGTATGGGCAGGGCCACAGGTGGGCTGGGGAGCTAGCCTCTCCAAAGCGGCAGCTTCACCCACTGCCTATGACAGCAGGTAAGAACAGGTCGGCTCCTGCCCACCCAGTGCGCACTGCAGTCTCCTTAGGCAGGGGCCGTATTCAGAGAGCCGAATGTGCCAGCGCTGCACATTCTGCATGAGGGAGAGGATACGGGGGTCTCTACAGGGAACTGTGACTCTCCACTGCTGTGAGGTGGGCCGGGCAGCTCGGAATCCTTTGCTGCCTCGTCCCTCCCCTGCGGGGCTGTGAGCCCGGGCTGCCGTCGGGCATAGGGGCACCAGTTTAATAATACTGCGTAGGGTCCCATAAATCCTAAGGATGGCCCTGCATTTAAAATGAAGTTCCAATACACTTATGAAAGGTGCCCAGTTTATTAAAAACCTTTGATTTAGATGACAAACTTTATACCAAATATCTGTTTGTAATAGTACATGCAAAGTAAAATGTTGTATATCACATTGTTACAGGTCTACCAATAATATTTTCAGAATTATACGAAATTTTACATCTCTATTTAACTACTGAATGCATAAAATATATATTTTTCATACTGCTAAATGTTAGGGCTTAAATTTTCAAAAGTTCCCATTAATTCTGGTTGCCTAACTTGAGCTACCTGATTTTCACATGTGCTCTGCCTCAACACATCTGAAAAATCAGACCCTAAGTAAATCAAGTTGGGCCCTCAGAATCACTGGGCACTTTTGAAAGTGTTGGTTCACATTTTTTACATACATAAATTAGATCAGATTTCAGCAATTCACCTATTTTACTATGAATTCTGTTTACAGATTATGTTAATGAATTTACCATTTGCTCTGTGTTTTCTGGAAGGTTATAAGTGAAATTACAATGTCCAAAACCAATATCTATCTAAATCCTTACAGGAACTATCAATGCTGTGTTTTATACTTGTTTATTTCCTTAAACATAAAATGTGATTTAAAAAGAAAAGGCCTTTGTTAAATATTTGAAGTAGGGCTGTCAATTAATCACAGTTAATTTACACGATTAACTCAAAAAAATTAATTGCAATTAATTACACTTATAACAATAGAATACCAATTGAAATTTTTAAAAATACTTTGGATGTTTTTCTACATTTTCAGTATTGACTTCAATTATAATACAAAATGCACAGTGCTCACTTTATATTATTATTTTTTATTACAAATATATGCACTGTAAAAATGATAAAAGAAATAGTATTTTTCAGTTCACCTCATACAAGTATTGAAGTCCAATCTCTTTATTGTGAAAGTGTAACCTACAAATGCAGATTTTTTTTGGTTACATAACTGCACTCAAAAACAAAAGCGTAAAACTATAAAGACCACTCAGTCCTACTTCTACAAAAACTACAAGTCCACTCAGTCCTACTTCTTATTCTGTCAATCGCTAAGACAAACAAAAAGAAAAGGAGTACTTGTGGCACCTTAGAGACTAACCAATTTATTTGAGCATAAGCTTTCATGAGCTACAGCTCACTTCATCGGATGCATTCAGTTTTTTTTCCACTGAATGCATCCGATGAAGTGAGCTGTAGCTCACGAAAGCTTATGCTCAAATAAATTGGTTAGTCTCTAAGGTGCCACAAGTACTCCTTTTCTTTTTGCGAATACAGACTAACACGGCTGCCACTCTGAAATAAGACAAACAAGTTTGTTTACATTGACAGGAGATACTGCTGCCTGCTTCTTCTTATTTACAATATCATCTAAAAGTGAGAACAGACATTGGAATGGCACTTTTGTAGCTAGTGTTGCAAGGTTTTTACATGCCAGATATGCTAAACATTTGTGTGCCCGTTTCATGCTTCAGCCACCATTCCAGAGGACATGTTTCCATGCTGATGATGCTTGTTTAAAAAATAATGCGTCAATTAAATTTGTGACTGTACTCCTGGTGGGGGGGGGGGGAGGCTGAGAACTGTATGTCTCCTGCTCTGTTTTACCCGCATTCTGCATATATTTCATGTTTTAGCAGTCTGTTTGTTTGTTTTAAGAACACTTTCACAGCAGATTTGACAAAATGCAAACAAGGTACCAATGTAACATTTCTAAAAATAGCTACAGCACTATACCCAAGGTTTAAGAATCTGAAGTGCCACCCAAAATCTGAGAGGAAAGAGGTGTGGAGCATGCTTTGAGAAGTCTTAAAAGAGTAACACTCTGATGTGGAAACTACAGAACCCGAACCACCAAAAAAGAAAATCAACCTTTTGCTGGTGGTATTTGACTCAGATGATGAAAATGAACACGTCAGTCCACACTGCTTTGGATCATTATCAAGCAGAACCCATCAGCAGCATGGAAGTATGTCCTCTGGTATGGTGGTTGAAGCATGAAGGGACATATGAATCTTTAGCACATTTGGCACGTAAATATCTTGCAACGCCAGCTACAACAGTGCCATGCGAATACCTGTTCTCACTTTCAGGTGACATTGTAAACAAGAAGCAGGCAGCATTATCTCCTGCAAATTGTAATTAACCTTGTTTGTCTGCGTGATTGGCTGACCAAGAAGTAGGACAAGTGGACTTGAAGGCTCTAAAATTTTACATTGTTTTATTTTTGAATGCAGGGTTTTTTTTGTACATAATTCTACATTTATAAGTTCAACTTTCATGATATTTGTATGAGGTGAATTGAAAAATATTTTTTTTACAGTGCAAATATTTGTAATAAAAATAAATATAAACTGAGCACTGTACACTGTGTTGTAACTGAAATTAACATATTTGAAAATGTAGTAAACAACCAAAATATTTAAAATAAATGGTATTCTATTGTTTAATTTTTTTAATTGTTTGACAGCCCTAATTTGAAATAGGAGAGAGTGAAAAAATGAAGCTGTGCATGTAAACAATCCAAGTGCAAAATAACTATATACTGTACATGTGGCACCACAATTCAAACTTTTACTACAGGCCCAGTCCGAAGGCCACAGAAGTCAGGAAGAATCTTTCCAGTGACTTCAACTCACTACCGGCTTCATCCTAAAACCAGTGAAGGATCAGTTCCAGGAATTTAGCCACTAGAGAGAGTGTTTTTTACATGAATAGGACCATCATATTGCTAATCTTAATCAGTGGCACAACAGGATCTAGAGCAGAGGTGGGCAAACTATGGCCCATGGGACACATCCAGCCCCCAGGACCATCCTACCCGGCCCTTGAACTCCCAGCCGGGGAGGCTAGCCCCCAGCCCTCCCTGGCAGCCTCAGCTCACCGTGCCATCAGCGCTCTGGGTGGCGGGGCTGCAAGCTCCTGCCGGGCAGCATGGCAGTGTGGCTGGCTCTGGCCAGGCAGCACAACTCAGGGGCAGATTTATCCGTAAACACAGGTGCCCTGACATAGGTCCCCCAACAACAGGGGGCCCCAGGGCCAGGCACTCGGGCAGCTCAGCACTGGTGCACTCCCCACAGGGGAGGGGGGGGGCTGCACTGTGGGGGCAGGGGAGAGCAGGGATGGAGGCTCACCTACAGCCTCAGGAGAGCAGGTGGGAGGTGTGGGTGATGGGAGTGCTGCAAACGCAGGTGGCGGACTCTAGAGGAGCAGCGGCCGGCCGTGCAGCCGACCAGAGAGAAGCAGTGCTTTGAAGGACAAACCACCGCTTCTCTCCGGCTGCGCAGTTGCCCCTGCTCCTCCTGAGTCCTCCGCCCATGTTCGCAGGGCTGCATTCTGAAAGGGGCTTGGGGGGAGAGGGGGGTTGGATAGGGGGTGGGGTCCTGGGGTGGGGGCAGTTAGGGGCAGGAGGGGGCAGTCAGGGGACAAGGAGCAGGGGGAGCTGGATAGGCTGGAGGTTCTGAGGCAGGCAGTCAGGGGGTGGGAAGTCGAGGGGGTGGATAGAGGGCAGGGGCCAAGCTGTGTGGGGAGGCACAGCCTTCCCTACCTGGCCCTCCATACAGTTTTGCAACCACGATGTGGCCCTCTGGCCAAAAAGGTTGCCCACCCCTGCTCCAAAAGCACAGAATGAATCCAAAATACCTGCACTTGGAAGCACTTTTCAAATATTCAAACTGAATTAGGGTCTTTGTTCTCCTGCCCTCTTTCTCAAAATAAACGTATTGTGACATACTGTTGTGTAATGACATTTAGTTTAATTAATGGGTGAGCAACATAACAGAACTATTTATCAAAGTCACTCAAGTCTGTGTTTCATCCAATGGACATTTCAAATCATTAAGATCCAGTGCAATGCACATTGAAGTCAATGGCTGTCTTTTACTGATTTAAATGGTGTCTGATCAAATACCTGGATCCATAAGAATTTTTAGTCAAAATGAAGGGGTTATGTCAGAATCTCTTGTTTATTGAGCAGCAAAAGTTGTTAGGTTTCTTCACAACTTTGCACACATTCTTACTATTTAAAGAGTATAACAGATGTTAGCCCAGCAGTAGCATTATGCATGGCGATGTGTGAAAATTAAGTTCTGTTTCTCTTCTTGCATGGTCTCACGCAACTTTGAAGCCTACTAGAGAATTGCTTGGTTGCAACTTAGCCTAGTACAATTGAGTGTCCACATTAGGTTTCCTGTTCCAGGTGCACACAGTGTACTATATCCACACAGAACACTCTCTGCAAATGTTGTGGGACCTGTGCATTGTTTCACCAAACCTGCAGTTCCAGGTATAGTACCCTGGAGTAGTTGTGTAATGTCTGATATTTAAGGCCTGGTTCACTGTTGTGTAGTCATTTACACCAGAGCAAAATGAGTTTAAGAGGTTATGAAATCAAATGGTAGTGTTTTACACCCACTTTACATGGGTAAATAATGAAGTAAGGTGCTGGGAAATGGAGAATCAGAGCCTTGATGTCTAGATCAACCATTTCATATTTTTGGTTTGTTCCTTTGCCTATTTCAGATGGCTCTGTCCTGCACAAGGCCTGCTGCAAGCCCAAGGTAAGAAGCGTGAGTTTATTCTTTGACTTCATTTATTCAGACACTTATTTCAATTTTTGTTTGTACTGTTTTGTACTTTGTTCTGTACCTGAGCTAAAGATTTCCTTCTCTATTGTATTTCCCTCTAGGATTCAGAGTTAGGAGTTGACCAGACCAAAGTTCACAAGGAGCACATCCTTCCATGATGTCCAATCTGCCTTCTTCCCGCTAATGCAGTGGGATTCTCAGGCCATGCCGTTGGTTTTTTTGGTGGGGGGTGGAAAGATGAAGAATTGGGGCTGGAGCAGCTTGGAGATGCAAATGGGTTTACTTGGGGGGTGGTAAAGAAGGTGGAATAGCTTTGCTCTTAGCCTTTAACTACTAGCCCTCTGTCCTTACGCTCTTTTTTTTCAGATCTCCAGGGTGGGAGCAGAATGGCTACTGCAGCAAAGCCTCAGTAAAGTAAGTACATAGTGCACACATATTCACGTACATGTAGTGGCTGCTGAATAATTATTTCTCTCCATGTTTTTCAGGTGAATTGATGTGAGACATTTAAGAAACAAATTTTCTTATTACAAAATGTAATAAGTGTTTTCTATTTTATATCTTTTCTGTGATTCTCGCTTCCTATCTTGGGGTCTCTGCTGTTGTGTTTCCCACTTCCCAAATCAGCCTCCTTTAAAGTATAAAGTCAAGAAAAAAAAGTTACCAAGAAATTGCTTTTTTCTAAAACACTGCTAGCCATCCCCCCTTTAAGTTACATATGTCACTCAGGTACAGTATATTTAAAAACACAAACTGATCTCTCTCAGACATTAAAAATAGTGAATCTCGAAACAGAGACTATCGAAAAACTTTATACAAAACTAAGGAACTTGATCCCCACATGATCTCAATCTCCCTTCATTTCTATTTTGTGTTGGCTCATTTTAGGGGCTTCGTACATACTTGAGACATTGCAAGGCCTAGGGAACTATGTATCACACATATGCCACCTTGAAATAGAAGTCTTTTCCTGTATCACCATCTGTTTCTTCCATCTTGCATAGATCAACGGAGTCCTTATTCACATGAAGGTAGTAGTTCTGATCCTTATAACACTGAAACCTAACTGAATCTTCTTGGTTGTTATGCATGATGAACAGCTGGTTGTCTTGTTCAGTCAACTACGAAAAACACACAAAGTGATGCATGTATAGTAAGGCCTGTGTTTCTAAAAGATATCTGCCATGAAAAGTTAAAATGGAAATGCTGCTAACTTATTTCATTTTTTAAAAATGTAATATTTTTCCCTTTGTCAGGTGAAGTGCGTCTGTCAGTACAGAGTCTGAACCTCAGGGAAGACCTGCTCACCTTTAGGACAATACAGAGATAGCGGTGAAAAAACTTTCCTGCCAGGTATCCAAGGCACTGGAGCTGGGTAGGCCCAAACACCTAAAGCACTCTTCTGCCACCATTAAGAGCAGCAACATTTTTCCTCAGGGCCATTTCTTTGCTCAAGACCCTTTCTGTTTTTCATCTTATTCTTTTCTTACCTTCTCTTCCTTCCTCTGCTGCCTTCAAGAACTGCCTCCAGCTGCTAATTTCAGGCCAATGTTCTAAGAGAGGTGAAGACCATGCCACCGGCATCAGTGAGTGCACCTTCTCAGATGGGACTCATATGCTACACCTACCACTGCCAGACTTACCCCTCCCTTAATGCTTTTGATACTATAACATTGAGAAGAGAAGGAGCAAGACAAAGAGCAACACACAGGTATGGATTTGGCAATCTCCCTCCCCCAACCACACACAGTGTCTGATGGCATACTATTCCAGGCTCTGGTTCCAGTGAGTCCTCTCAGGTTTCCCATCCCCACTCCTTTAAGACAATCCTTGTAAACACCCTCCATTCTCGCGAGGCTGGGGTCTACTATCAGATTGGACACCCTGTATTATTGGAATTGGCTGGCCCTATACTACATGCCATGAGATCCCAACTGCCCTGGTTTTACCCCATGTAGTTCCCTTGGGAACAGTTCCCTCTGACTAAGATCATCCTGACCTGGCATTTCTTTATCTACACCAGTGGAGAAGCAAATTAAAGTGTAATAGATAACTCTTAAAATTGTCAAAGAGACTTCAGACCTCTGAAAGCTTTGTCCTTCTCAGAAAGGGAAATTTTTCTCACCCTCTGCTCCTTGGACTTCACTTTTTACTCTGTCTCTGATTCAGAGATTTGTTCCAGAAATGCAAAGGAAACTATTTTCTAGGACTTCTGTCCTAGAAAGAGAAAGTGCTCCCAGGAACATCTTAAAATAGAGGGGAGGAAATAAACAAAACACAACCAACCTTTCCTGCTGTTCCTCTGTTTTCTCAGGTTACCAGAAAGATCAAGAGAGATCGAGTCAAAATTATCACTCCTTTCTGGCTTAGGAGACATGCTCCTTCACTTGTTAGAAATGGCAACTGTCCATCTTGGTTTTTTTCCAATTTCTCCAGACCAACTTTTCTGGGATCAGTTCTGTACCTGAACCCATGCAGTTTGAAACTTATTGCCTTTAAGTGGAGAGACTGACATTTAAATTTATCTAGACCTGAAAAAGGACTGTGTAGCTCAAAAGCTTGTCTTTTTTGCCAATCGAAGTTGGTCCAATAAAAGACCACCTTGTCAATTAAATTTGAAGACCATTAAGTTAACCTGGTTGTGCCTTTAGGGTGCTACCATAATATAAATGCTTTTGAGAATAAACTAAGTTGTCTGAAACTTCCATTTTCCACTGGATTAGGATGTCTGTTCAGAGAAAATATGCCAAAGCCATCATACTAATGTATTTTTGTGTGCCCACAAAATATCCATTATCCATTTCTACCTACAGGCCAGTTAAAACGAGACTTTCTACACTGAAATGTGGTAAGCTGACACCCAATTGCCTGTTCATACATTCACAAGACATTACCATGTTGTTTCATAGTCTTCTACTGATACAGATTTAAGTCTCAAGGTCTTGCAGTGGAGTAGTTCATTCTGAATTTCTGGTTTATGTTTGGTGTCTGTCAACCTCCCTTTTCTGGGTCTACTGCTTGTTATTTCCCAGTAGTTCTGACTTCAGGTGAGTGCACTGCTCTTGAGAATGGGACAGTTTTGCCTTCCCTGTAAGTTGGTCTTCTCATAGAGGTATATCCATCAGGCCAGAGTCCCCTCCCTTTTCTTCTTTCTGTTCCAGCTGTGATGTGGACTTCAGCTTTTGTACTGGAAGTCTCTGCTGGCTCACATGTCTGGGCTTGCCCAACCGCAGTCCTCTGGAATTACTGTTGTCAAGGTTCCTTCCCCACTCTGAACTCTAGGGTACAGATGTGGGGACCTGCACGAAAGACCTGCTAAGCTTATTCTTACCAGCTTAGGTTAAAAACTTCCCCAAGGTACAAATTTTGCCTTGTCCTTGAACCGTATGCTGCCACCACCAAGCGTGTTAACAAAGAACAGGGAAAGAGCCCACTTGGAAACATCTTCCCCCAAAATATCCCCCCAAGCCCTACACCCCCCCTTTCCTGGGGAAGACTTGATAAAAATCCTCACCAATTTGTACAGGTGGACACAGACTCAAACCCTTGGATCTTAAGAAACAATGAAAAATCAATCAGGTTCTTAAAAGAAGAATTTTAATTAAAGAAAAGGTAAAAGAATCACCTCTGTAAAAATCAGGATGGTAAATACCTTACAGGGAAATCAGATTCAAAACCTAGAGAATCCCTCTAGGCAAAACCTTAAGTTACAAAAAGACACAAAAACAGGAATATACATTCCATCCAGCACAGCTTATTTTACCAGCCATTAAACAAAAGGAAATCTAACGCATTTCTAGCTAGATTACTTACTAACTAACAGTTGTAAGGCTGCATTCCTGATCTGTTCCCAGTAAAAGCATCACACAGACAGACGAACCCTCTGTTCCCCCCCACCCACTTCAGATTTGAAAGTATCTTGTCTCCTCATTGGTCATTTTGGTCAGGTGCCAGCGAGGTTATCTTAGCTTCTTAACCCTGTACAGATGAAAGGATTTTGCCTCCGGCCAGGAGGGGTTTTATAGCACTGTATACAGAAAGGTGGTTACCCTTCCCTTTATATTTATGACAACTGTGGAGAAAGTTCTCTGTATCTTCTTTGTTCTCGTCTAAGCCTAAAGATTGACTCTGAACTGATGGATGCACTCCTAGAAGATGACCACCAATTCACAGGTGAGACATCATTACTCTTTCACTTAATGTTAAAAATCAGAAAGAATAGGAGTACAGATAATTGGTGAAATGTAAATGATATCATTTGTAGCAAATGGGATTGAAGCATCAGGGTTGTGCCCCTTGTACAGTTCCACCCACTGCATAGGTGTGTACACACACCACACATATTTGGCTGGCCACATACCTGCCTGGGGTCAGGAGCTCCACCTGTAATCACTTCCATGCCGTCTTCTTTCACCATATGAGCCTCCGTTGTCTTACCATTTGGATTCAAGACCTGTGAAGACAGCCACCAAAATTGGTGTTTCCCTTCCTATTCTGAATTGTATTAACCATTGGTTGTACCGTCAATGCCTGACTAATTCTAAACAAAATTATTCCAATCCCTCTTATGGGAAATTTAAAGAATTTTTAAGAGACTTAGTGACCACCTATACTGCAGAATGAACTGGATGGAGACCAGTTACAATAAGAGAGTTCCTCAACTTGGTTCAAAACATAGTTCATCTTGCAGCATAGATGGGACTGAATCATGTTTTTATTATATTCCCATAGTATGTTACAGCCATGGGGATCTAATTATGCCCACTGAGCCCAAGGAAAATGTTTATATCCTGCTGGAGGAGAATAGGGCCCATGGACTTTCTAAGGTTGTCAGTTTTGAGAAACTTAAAACATATTAATTGAAAGCTGGAACCATGTCAGGGAATGCTGAGTTATGATCTGGAACTTCAAAACAGTTCATTTACCAGTGACCACAGTTGGAGCACAAGGTTCAAATCTTTCTAGATTCTGTGGTACCCATTTCAGACAAAAAAAATTGTGGACATTTAATCTCTGAATCAGGTAAATCCCTTCTAAGTGCTTGCTCTCCTGTATTTTAATAGGAATGCCTTTACTCATTCTCTCACAAAATGCTTTCCATAGAAAGTGAATTGTAAATTAAAAAGAAACAAAAAATGGTTTTTCAAATTTAACATGAGGAAGTGACACAGGGTTTGCCTACACTAAGAAAAGCAGTCAGGGTTAGCGATCCTGTTTCCCATAGCATACATACCTGTTGACACCTTTTTGCCTCAATTTAGTTGGTTGAGATCCATCTTAGACATTCTCCTGGAGTCAATCAGAACCAGTTAACTCAAGGTTAAAGTTGTTATCTTATAACACTAGGGTAACCAAACCTTGATTGCTTTCCCTAATCTAGACAAACCCTCAATGGCTTGGAGAACAAAACAAAACAAAAACAAAAAATTCTAATTACACAGGGTAAGAGTATTTAAAAGCATGTTAGCACACAGATCTGTGGTTTCTTTTCTTAGATCAATATTCCTGTCTGAATATTGAAACTCCAGTTTGTCCTGAGAAGAGAATTCCACTCCCAAGCCGTCCTCTTTCACATGGAGTACCTTATGCCTCTTTTCCTCCCTTCTCTTCCTGCACATCACCTCCTGTTGCAGCAATCTCTCCCTCTCTACAGGAAGCTAGAACCTAGCTTCCCACACTGGGCTCTAATGATGTGCTACGAAGTACTAACATTTGCTTTCTAGCTTACTCGATGCTTTGTATGCACTTTGTATTCTAAATCTCAGAGCATGCCATATATACATAAGTGTGCTCTGAGATTTAAAATACATTACCAAGAGTAGCAGTGAAAGAGATAGGAGGCTGTCAGCATCCAAACACCAGAGCTCAGCATAAGCAGCTGAGCTCTGATTTCCTTTAACGGGAGCAGAAAGGGATTGGGAAAACTGAAAAAGGATGAAGAAAGGCAAAGACGGTTTGATGAAAAGATGAGGGGCAAATATACTACTACTTACCTTCAGGTACAGTTGTTTCTTATTCTTGCCCAATAGGAGAAAGTTATTTTTTGATCGCTGGGTCATGGTCACCAAATTTTTACAACGTTTTTTAATTCCGTTTCTGGCCACTGGAGCTAAAGTATAAATTTAAAATACAGACTCTTTTTGTGAATTGAAACATAACTAGAAAATCTTCTGCAGAGGCAATATTCAGTTTTCACTGTATACTGATAGACACAAGAATAGTAACATGCCTAAGCACTCCAGATATTGACCACCTTTGTAAGGTACTTTGGGAGCTACCAAAAGCATATATAACAACCATGGCTTTATATCCTCCTTATAAAAATGAATGATGTGTACACCATGGATTCTGAGTCATTCATGGGATGGTTGGATTGACTCCTATTTGAAATGACATTCTCTAAACAGCATAAAATCGAGGGAAATAATAGGACAGTGCAAAGTTTTAACTAATTCTAACAGTAAGTGAAAAATATCCATTTCTGTTGGCCATCTCAAGACCAAAAACACGGTTTAGGTTAAAAAACTGGGAAAACTAATAAATAAGGATCATAAGCAAAAAGGATATGAACCAAGAATACCTTCTACCAATCTATATGAAATGGTAGACTGAAATGAGGGTTGTTGATAGGCCAGCTGCAGGAATTACCAAATAGGGGTCCCACAAATAATACAGTTCTTTCTTTAAAAGGAATTCCTATAGTAAATAGAGTATGGCTAAGTCCAACCAGGTCAGGCAGTATTTTTTCTGTTTAGAATATGTCTGTCCCCATAGTATCCCCATACCTTTACAAGTTCTACAAGTCAGTGCAATTAAAGAGATTTTTTTGTTGTTGCTCTGGAGAGCTTTGTACTCTTTAAAAACCAGTTGGAGTCAGTGGACCAAATTCATCCTTTGTGCCATCCAATGAACCTCTGACTGGCTGGTGTGCACTCTATGGGAGACCCCTGGAAGGAATTATGTCTGAGTCAGCCTTCTGGGTATTTTAACTACATGGAATCCCTCTAAAATCCTTGGTAGACTGTGGGGCACGTTCTAGCACAGTCTATTTATATGCAAGTACATCTAAATAAAGATAATGGCATTTAGATGGACTAAATCTGCAAGAAGAAGGTATAAAGTACACCATTTAGTTGTACCTCAGCAGGTAAATTATACTAATTTGAAACCTGGGAGGATATCCCCTGTAATGTGCAAGATATTTCAAGTTCTTTATCCTTGTGTTATACCCTTTCACTCGATGGGCCAAATTCAGAAGTGATGTGCAAATTGCACATCAATGAGTTCAACTGCATGTAAGGAAGCCATAAGACTAATTCACATTCCTACAGGCCAGGAGAGAGAAATGTAGCAATAAAAGCAGATGATAGGAGGATGTAAGTTAAAGGAAGCCATCTCCTGCTTTAATCCTCACTTTTCGTCCTCTTCCAGCTGCCCAAATGTTTGTAACACCACCTAAGACTCCCATACACATTGGTATTCTGGTGTAAGTAGATCTAAGGGAGTCTAATTTATATATCACCTTTGAATATGTTTGAAGCTTGAGCATGAGCTTGGAAGCCAAGAACTTGTTGTAAATATAGCACTGCCTCATTGAATGCTGGAATTAAACAAATCATTCAAACTCTCTTAGCCCACCTATAAAGTGGGTTTAATAAGGACTTCCTTACCTAACGAGCGTGTTTTGGTAACTAATATTTGTATAGTGCTATATAAGTGCTAAATATTATTAATGTTCTGAATATTAATGTTAGTCTTAGCAGTGCTTTGTTACTACACTGATGAGCATTATAGAAAACCTTAAGATAGACAGGAATCTCTAAGATCAGCGACACCTTCTTGTTGCATTACTAACCCGCTGTATTTCCCTTAAAGGTCCATCAAAAACCTTTTCAAAACCAAAACTCTAACATAAACAAATATAGTTTTGCTCTCAGGGCCACAGTAACCAAAATCTTACCACAGTTATTCAGTTTGTTGCTTGTGAATATGTCTAACCATGCAATATCTAAAATATAAAGAATATTTTTGCAATTAAACATACATAGGATGCAAACTAAGAAGATTTTTTAAAAAGTATTCTGCAAAAACTCTACATTCAGTTTTCCTGGAATATTCACTAACAATAGGAGTCAGGCTTCATTTCCTTCTAATTCTTAACCATGGTTTTGAATTCATATACACTTACAATGGCCTTATCAACCACTTGCAGAGTAGGTGTAGTTACACAGGACAATGAAAAGGCAGGCTGTGCCGAGGCTGCAGTGTGTATCTGCATGCAGCAGTGAAAGGCTCTGGCAGGGGAAAGGCAGTGGGGGAAAGGCTCAGCAGTAGGGAGCTGCTGGCCTTTTCCCACTGCCTCCCCCTTGCCACAGCCTTTCTCCACTGCTGGAGCATTTCATTGCAGTGGGGAAGGGCTCTGGGGAAGGGCTCTGGCAGCAGGGAGGCAGTAGGACACTACATTGCTAAAAGTAATGTAGAGGTGGGAGGCCCTCCTTAGGCATGTAGGCAGCCATGTATACCCTAAGGTCCTGGTCTTTCTCCACTAGCTTAAGCAGTGCCTCACCATCTACCCTGATGTTCTAGCTGGGCATACAGTGTCTGTACTCTATATGCTGCCTTAAGTGTAGGCCTACCTAAATGGAGTTGTGTACCATTTTTGTCCTGATATCTGTATTGGGGAGGAGGAGAGTATGACAATTGTATTTATTCATTTTCTTTTATAACAGAATAAATCCTTGAAGATAGAGGTCAGTAGTGCAGTGTGAGACTAATCTGAGTTTTAAGCACCAGTCTAGTAATAAGGGGCCAAATTGTGACTAACTCTTATGTGAGTGTATAATGGTAGGAAGGTAGCTTGTGCCCCACCTTGCATTCCCCACTCAGGGCCTGGCCACAGTTGCAAACACTGTGCTCCTCCAGCTGTTCAGAGTTACAAACTTTGCACCAGCCCCTCCAAAAGTCTGTGGCTCCTCTCTCTGCAATGGCAGACCCGGTCAGTGTGGAGGGGAGCACATGCTGCTCCCTTCTCCATCATGGTGCAGCAGGTCTGCTTCCTGTGAACTTGGATGCCTCTTAGAGCTTCTGTTGCGGTGGTGCAGCTCTAGTAGACATTGTAGAGCTGTAGCTAGGAGACACAACTTAACCCTAACTACGCAGGGATTGCTGATTCTTCAACTGCCAGCTGCCTCTAGATCCCCAACAATGGGGGCCTTCTGCTGTACAGAGGTAGGATCAGATACAGATCCTCAGCTGCAGTAAATTGACATAGCTCCCATGAGGGAGGAGTTATGCTCAATTACCCCAGGTGACGTGCTGGCCCTAAGTCTACAGTGTCTTGCACTGTATAGATCTGCAGTTTGAGGAGGGGAGGGCATACAGCGAAGAACAGCTTCCTCCCAAACTCATCCCAATTCTGGAACCCTGTCAAATTCCCATTCCACACCTCCTCCGCCATGATCTAGGATTGTAAGCTCCTCTCTGTCCATGGAATACGAGGGCAGCATTTAGCTCTATATTTAACCCCTCAAAATGGATAAACATTCAGGGAGAGGGTTGTTTTACCCTAGGAAAAAGGTAAAATAAAAGGAGTCTTGAGTATTTACTGCTTTTAACCTGTGAAGCACATTAGAGGCGCACATAGCGCAACCAGTGCTTCCATTCCCTTCAACGCATTGGGGCTGCTCAACTCAATCATTATTTGTATTTTCTCCCTTTACCATTTCCTCCCCCAAAATGTCTAGCAGCTATTCTTTGAATGCTAGCTGGGGTGCCATTTTTGTGCATTGATTAGAGAAGCCCAGTCACAGGTCAGGAAGGAGTTATATATAGCCGCACATCAAAGTTTATGTATCTCCTTTTATTTCTCTCTGCAGTCTTCCCAAATGATTGCAATCCAGTAGGTGGAGGGGGGAGAAACAAACATGCTTGTACTCTAGTGGCCAATAAACAAGATAATCTACTTTTCATTTAAAATTATACTGTTCTTACTTTAAGCCTGTACTAGTTGTTTTTGTTCTGTAACTACCAAAGCATCATACTAGTGGGATCAAATGTTTCTAATGCTGACTGATAATACAGAGTAAGTGAAAGCAAGTACATGGAAATACATGGAAGTGTCCCGTTAGACAATATATATTATTTTGATATAGAAAGAGAAACTGTACCTTCAGTGGATTGTGAATCCTCAATTGATATTTTACAATGACCATACTCGTCTAAATCAAAACGCAGCGTTTTTGAGTCCCTTGTCAGTATGTAACATTTCTTTCTGTCATAGTGTTGGTATGCTAGTCACAAATGAATTTCAGTTAGTTTTGCTGGTCACAGAAAAATAGAAAGGTTACCTAACAGAATATTCCTATGGCAACCCCGAAAAGTGGAAAAACTAAACAAAGTCTTAAAATAGAACCACAGGCAACATGAATGTAACAGAGTGGGCTCAGGCAGCTATGATTTTGGGTTTGACTATACTTCAGTCATCTTTTTGGCCTTTGTAATGACAAAACCAAACCCAATGCTAACTTTAGTTTTAAATTCACCACCTGTAGGAAATAGTAAAAGACAGAAATGGCTTGTCAGTAGGGGCTAAGCCCCACCAATAATGTCACACAACAGTATAGAATGGCTGATGTACCTCAGGGTGCAGAACCACCTGCAGCCATTGCGGGCTACTGGAGATACCGGAGCTACTCCAATCCCAGAGGCTATCCCAGAGTATGTTGGGAGACACCTGGTGCTGCAGCATACAGGTTGCAGGGGCAAAGTGGGAGGAGGCACAGAGCATGACTGTCTGCTCTATAGTTGCCAACTTTAGTTGAACAAATTCCTAGAGATTTTTCTCACATGACATAATCTTTAATTGAATGTTGATCTTTCATTCCTGGAGGCTCCAGGACAATCCTGGAGGGTTGGCAACCCTACTCTGTTCCAGCTTTTCCGAAGCAAACAAGTAGTTGGAAGGCTCTGAGCCTGGTGGTTGTGATGGGTGTCAGGAAGGAGGTGGGAGAATGTTTCTCGTCCTGAAAGTTTGTGTGTGTGTCCTAAGCCTCCGAGTGTCAGCTGTGCAAAGGTTGAGGGCCCAAGGAGCTGGTGGATAACTGTGTTGCAGGAAGCTGATGGGATTTGGGTAGGTGACTGGACAGCAAATGTGAAAAATTGGGACGGGGTGGGGGGTAATAGGAGCCTATATAAGAAAAAGACCCAAAAATTGGGACTGTCCCTATCAAATCGGGACATCTGGTCACCCTAGTTTGGGGAGCATGAGGCATAAAGAGGTTGCATTAGTAGGGTTGAATCCAAGGTGGAATGGAGTCCGTTGGTGAATGAGTGTGTGGGTGAACTGGTCAGGTGTGTTGGGGTGAGAGACAGTAAAGTAAGAGCTAGATTGGATAGGGAGAGGTTTGGATTTAGAAAACAGCAAAGGTGTCAAGGAGGGATACAGAACTATTTTCTTCCACCTTGTGTTTCCCTGAGAAGTGTCCCAGTTTTCCATTCTGAAAGAGAGAGGAGGTGAGCTAGAAAGAGAGACCACCTATCCTTTCTTCCCATTTTCCCATTGCAGCAAAACACATCCCTGTAGCCTCCTGAGCCTAGTGCTCCAGTTTTGCACTTTGAAAATAAGATCCATCTGCAAAGTAGTGGCCTGGGGTGTTACCTGCAACTCCAGCACTTATTTTGGGGACCAACCACCACTGGTGAAAGATCCCAAATCTTCCTAGGTAAGTGCTACAAGGAAAGGTATTTGAATTCTAGGAAGCCCTAGTCCTGGGAATAGGATACAAATAGATGTTAGGTTTCAGAGTAGCCGCCATGTTAGTCTGTATCCACAGAAAGAACAGGCGTACTTGTGCCACAAGTACTCCTGTTCTTTTTGCAAATAAGTATTAGAATCAAAGAGTTATTTTAAAGAGAGAAAGGAGCAGAATGCAATGGATCATGGCAAGGAAAACCCGATTATCCTCAATCTGAGGCATCAATGATATAGTAGGTCAAACTGGAAACTGGCAAGAGCATAGAGGTATGGCTGAAACTGCTCAAAAGGCAGAACAGTTCACAGAGCGTGTGCTTTACTTGATTACCCTCCTCAGAGTTTCACACCTTGGTGACTTGAAGGTCAATTAAGGATGAAGAGACATACACACAGCCAGCATCAGGGGAAAGAAATGTATTACATTTCTAAACAAAGTCCAACATGCACACTTCTTTCAGTCTCTCGTCATACCTTTCTTTTGGGGTATATTGATACTCAGCACATCAGACAAATGAGAATAACGTCCAGAAAGGAGAGTGCAAGCACTGATTGAAAATACTGGGGCCAATCCCATTAATCAATGGGAAAGTAGTTTTTAAAATAGGTTTCCAATATTAAAACCCAAACTAAAAAGGGGTAGAGGTCTGTGAAGAGTTTGTGTACATACCTTAGAGCTCTATTGATTTTACAGCTGGTCTGTGGCTAGCATTTTCTCACCCTCTACTAAGGTAAGATGTTTGTTTACTCAATACTGGCCGAGTCTATACTAAACACAGCCCCAAGACAGTCAGACATTTTATGACAGAGGCACTAAGTCTCATCTGTCCTGTATCATACCCTATACTGAATAGATCTCCTGTGCCATGAGACATCAGGAGAATGATATCTAATGTGTAGGGGGACCATGGCATTGAATACGAGGTTGGGTGAATTAAGCAGCATCTTCTTGGGCTTGACTTAATGCTTTGGAATACAGAAGGAAGGGGGTGTTACTAAGTTGGACAAAATGTAACTTCAGAGCCAGCACAAGATGAAGAGTAAATGAGTACCATAAGGTAACATTGATTTTTCAGTGCTCTGGCCAGAACATAAGGCAACTGAAGGAACAGGGTAGAAACAGGAAGCTTTCAGGGGATCCAGAAATGCAGTGGGAATTAACGAATTGTGCTGAGAATACTGGGTTGAATTCACCACGGCATTACTCCAATTATACACTGATTTAACTATAATGAAACCTCTGTTTTTGCTGGAGTTGTGAAGGTACAATTGTTTCTGGGAACCTTTGCTGATGCTTCTACCCTCTTTGTTTAGGGTAAACAGGAACTGAGTACACACATAGTGAATAAACAGACTAGGAAAGCATATGGTGAGTGCCTGCCTCCGTCACTTCTCTTCCCACAAGGAATTGACCTGCTCTAGACATTTCAAGTTCTACTTTTGGTTCTGGGACAGGTCTCAGGATACTGATATGACAGGAAGTGCATTTAGACTTGTTGTTTTAGTAGTGAGCTTTGTTTTGGTGTGTGTTGGGAAATGTTTGTTGCTGGAACCGGTCATTTTTAGGCTGCTCCAGATACTTAAATAGGATCTGGTCCAAGAGGTGAATATAGCTGGACTGCTTGGTAATAGTGACCATAATATAATTACATTTAACATTCCTGTGGTGGGAAGAACACCTCAACAGCCCAACACGGCGGCATTTAATTTCAGAAAGGTGAACTATGCAAAAATGAGGAGGTTAGTTAAACAAAAATTAAAAAGGTACAGCACCAAAAGTGAAATCCCTGCAACCTGCATGGAAACTTCTTAAAGACACCATAATAGAGGCTCAACTTAAATGTATACCCCAAATTAAAAAAACACAGTAAAATAACTAAAAAAGAGCCACCGTGGCTAAACAAAGTAGAAGTAGTACTGAGAGGCAAGAAGGTATCCTTTAAAAAGTGGAAGTTAAATCCTAGGGAGGAAAATAGGAGCGTAAACTCTGGCAAATTAAGTGTACAAATATGATTAGGAAAGCCAAAAAAAGAATTTGAACAGCGAGCCAAAGACTCAAAAAGTAATTAAAAAAAATTCTAAGTACATCAGAAGCAGGAAGCCTGCTAAACAACCAGCGGGGCCACTGGATGATCGAGATCTAAAGGAGCACTGAAGGACAATAAGGCAGTTGCGGAGAAACTAAATGAATTCTTTGAGTCAGTCTTCACTGCAGAGGAAATAAGGGAGATTCCCACACCTGAGCCATTCTTTTTAGAGGACAAATCTGAGCAAACTTAACAGGAGTTGTAAGTCTGCATTCCTGATCTGTTCCCGGCAAAAGCATCACACAGACAGACCAACCCTTTGTTCCCCCCCTCCAGATTTGAAAGTATCTTGTCCTCTCATTGGTCATTTTGGGTCAGGTGCCAGTGAGGTTATCTTAGCTTCTTAACCCTGTACAGGTGAAAGGGTTTTGCATCTGGCCAGGAGGGATTTTATAGCACTGTATACAGAAAGGTGGTTACCCTTCCCTTTATATTTATGACAGGGGTATTGGTTTTCATAACCATTTGTCCCCATTACGAGTGGCACTTGTGGGGATACTGGGAAACTGGAGTGTCTAACGGAATTGCTTGTGTGACTTGTGGTTAGCCAGTGGGGTAAAACCAAAGTCCTCTGTGTCTGGCTGGTTTGGTTTGCCTTAGAGGTAGAAAAACCCCAGCTTTGGGCTGTAACTACCCTGCTTTAAGCAATTTGTCCTGAATTGGCACTCTCAGTTGTGTCCCACCAAAGCCAGCATCGTTACACATGTATTAAATGCATTGGTGTATGATTTGATCATATTCTGCCAGCCACCCTTTTTGAATGGCAGAAAGGAATGGCCTAATGGGTCATTTGGTAAAGATGCATCAGCCAGAATCTGTGTCTGTGCTGATTTCAAAGGCAGTAACAGACCTAAGAGGGACACCAATTTGTTGTAGGTTTAGCATTTTAAAATAAGTAAAAGAATACAAGGATTGTTTTTCTTTTGCGTTGCAATTTGATGTTCCTGTTCAAAATGTTCTGTGTAAATTAATTTTGTTTTGTGTGTGAATGAGGAATGTGTGTGTTAAGAGATAAGTGTGAAGGCCATCGCTGAGCCAGATGTACGAGGGAGGAACCAGAAACAGATGCGGGCAGATTGACGACTCTAAAGATGAGACAGGCACCTATCAATGGGGACAACATAGCTGTGATAAAGAATGAGAAGGACAATTTAAGAAAACAAGCACTCGTCAAATTACAGTTGATTACAGCATAATGGTGCAAAACGCATTGGTCACAGTGAAGGAAAATCACTATATAAACAGGGTGCCTTGCCGTGAAACTTTGGGTTCATCCTGCCAAAACTTCCCCAGAGCATCGTGTTGTGACCAACGGAACCCAGCTCCTCCCTACCAGTGATCAACCTAGCTGGCCACTAGGTTGATCCAGACTCTGGACTGGTAACTGTAACATCGACTGGTGGGACAGTGTGTTTGTGTGTGTGCGTGGGGTGATTGAATGTATATGCTAATTGTTGTATCTTCAATAAACGCGGCATATTGCCTTTTCCCCTATAAAAGATCCCGTGTGCTTCTTATAAGCATAACATGCCCACATCTTGAACACTGTGTGCAGATGTGATCGCCCCATCTCAAAAAAGACATATTGGAATTGGAAAAGGTTCAGAAAAGGGCAACAAAAATGATTGGGGTATGGAATGGCTTCGGTATGAGGAGAGATTAATACAACTGGGACTTTTCAGCTTGGAAAAGAGACGACTAAGGGAGCATATATGATTGAGGTCTATAAAATCATGACTGATATGGAGAAAGTAAATAAGGAAGTGTTATTTACTCCTTCTCATAACACAAGAACTAGGAGTCACCAAATGAAATTAATAGGCAGCAGATTTAAAACAAACAAAATGAAGTATTTCTTCACACAGTCAACCTGTGGAACTTTTTGCCAGAGGATGTTGTGAAGGCCAAGACTATAACAGGGTTCAAAAAAGAACTAGATAAGTTCATGGAGGATAGGTCCATCAATGGCTATTAGCCAGGATGGGCAGTGATGGTGTCCCTAGCCTCTGTTTGCCTGAAGGTGGGAATGGGCGACAGGGCATGGATCTCTTGATGATTACCTGTTCTGTTCATTCGCTCTGGGGCACCTGGTATTGGCCACTGTTGGAAGACAGGATACTGTGCTGGATGGACCTTTGGTCTGAGCCAGTATGGCCGTTCTTATGTATTTCTGTGCTGAATGTCCTTCTCAGCCTGTTTTCTGAGGCCATTCAGCCCAAATTTCAGTACTGAATTCAGTCCTGAATTTTGCTTTGCACATTACCTCTCTCAGGCACACGCGTTAGTTATAGTAAAGAAAAGCTTACCTTCACATTTACTTGATGATTTCTTTAGGTTTTGATATTTACGTGTAGTTTCCTGGTCCACTGGTATCCGAGATGCAGTTGATTTTTTCTGTTTCTTTTTACCACATCTTATTTGTCGTTTTCTAATCTTCACCTCAGAAGGCTTTTGGCATCTTGAGCGCAATATCATTGTTGAAGACACTGGAAAATCCTGGTAATCTGTCTTGAAACTCTCTTCTAGTCCTAAATATAAATGATAGTTCAGTCACAATACTTTGCATTAGAGATTAGAACCAGTTTTTATTTTGCAAAGATTGTTAACATATTGACTTCTCAAGTCTTAACAATTGAGATAAAGCTGGGGTAAATTTAGTAAATTGTTGCTTGCTTATATTTTCTACTGTTGTAGCTGGTGACTCAAGATATTTAAGTGCCAGATGCGCTAAAGATTCATGTGCCTCTTCATGATTCGGCCATCGTTCCAGAGGAACGCTTCCATGCTGATGACGCTTGTTAAAAAAATGTGTTAATTAAATTTGTGACTGAACTCCTTGGGGGAGAATTGTATGTCTCCTGCTTTGTTTTACCCACATTCTGCCATATATTGCATGTGATAGCAGTCTCAGATGATGACCCAGCACATATTCATTTTAAGAACACTTTTACTGCAAATTTGATAAAAATGCAAAGAAGATACCAATGTGAAATTTCTAAAGATAGTCACAGCACTCAACCCAAGATTTAAGAATCTGAAGTACCTTCCAAAATCTGAGAGAGACGAGGTGCGGAGCATGCTTTCTTTTTGAAGTCTTAAAAGAGCGACACACTGATATGCAAACTACAGAACCCAAACCACCAAAAAAGAAAATCAGCCTTCTGCTGGTGGCATCTAACTCAGATAATGAAGTTGAACACGCATCGGTCAGCACTGCTTTGGATTGTTATCGAGCAGAACCCATCATCAGCATAGACGCGTGTCCTCTGGAATGGTGGTTGAAGCATGAAAGGACATATGAATCTTTAGTGCATCTGGCACGTAAATATCTTGCGACACCAGCTACAATCGTGCCATGTGAACGCCTGTTCTCACTTTCAGGTGACGTAAATAAGAAGTGGACAGCATTATCTCCTGTAAATGTAAACAAACTTGTTTCTCTTAGCGGTTGGATGAACAAGAAGTTGGACTGAGTGGAGTTGTAAGCTCTAAAGTTTTACATTGTTTTATTTTTGAATGCAGATTTTTTTTGTACATAATTCTACATTTGTAAATTCAACTTTCATGATAAAGAGACTGCACTACAGTACTTGTATGAGGTGAACTGAAAAACTTTTTATCATTTTTACAGTGCAAATATTTGTAATCAAAATAATATAAAATGATCACTGTATACTTTGTATTCTGTGTTGTAATTGAAATTGATATATCTGAAAATGTAGAAAAACATCCAAAATATTTAATAAATTTCAATTGGTATTCTATTGTTTAACAGTGCGATTAATCACATTTAATTTTTTTTATCACAATTAATTTTTCTGAGTTAATTGCATGAGTTAGTTAATGTGATTAATCGACAGCCCTACTAAATAGTAAAATCAAACTTGTCTGGATTAAAATCTGAGAGATCAGTGCTTACCATGGAGCCTATTACATCAGAGCTGACATGCATTCTAGCATGAAGTCCAGCATGAAGTATTGCAGTAGATTACTCAAATTCAGTTTTAGGAGTCAGACTGAAAACATCCCACACAGTATATAGGGAAGTATACTGCTGGCACCACCCTGGTGGCACCAAGCATGGTGTCATGTTGATAAGGGGTGACGTGGCATTCATTAACTGTAATATTGGAAACTATCAACCATACTGCCATCCAAAAAGCAGAAGTGTCTGTTGGGGCTGAAAAGTGAAAATGGCAGGTTACCAGAGTTGTTACTATGCAACATCAGCAAGCCTAGGTGGCTTTTTGTCCTAGGTACAGAAGGAAAGAGATTATTTAGGATTTAGTGCATCCATGGCCACAATGCTGTAGCCAATGTGGTTTCCTGAAGAGCGAAGTATGTAATGTGATTCAGTGGCAAAATCCAGATCTTAGTTTCATTTTCCTATATATAAATTGGTGATAAATAATGCTTACTTACCTGCCCCAGTGGTAAGGATTGTGTATCGATAGATAAAACCACTTGATGAGTGTTAAGCCTTACACAGCATTGGCCAGAACAGCAAATGCTGTGCCTGGAAAGTATACTGTCTGCACTAAAAGAGAGTCTTACTGAACAAGAGAGGAGCATGTCTGCAACTTCTAAAATCGGGAGAGGTAAACAATGACAATTTAAATGTTCCTATTTGGCATGAAGATGATGGTGATAATGAATGTATCAGCTCAGCTTCCTTATAAAGTGTCCAAGAAGAAGTCCAAAGCAACCTCATCACAAGACAGAATGGGCAAGATCCAATGTGGCCACATCCCCATGAACTTTCAAGCTCCATTTTTTTAACCTTATTGATATTTTTTGTGTTGGGTGCTGTGGCGCACACCTGTAATCCCAGCTACTTGGGAGGCTAAGGCTGGCAGATCGCTTGAGCTCAGGGGTTCTGGGCTGTGCTGTGGTATGCCAATCAGCTGTCCAGTGCCACTGACAGCTTGGCCAGTGGGTGGCTGAAGGACTGGCTACAACAACACGAATAGGGTGTTGTGATTGCGCTCTGTCTGTGAGGGCTGATGGCCCAATTGATCAAGGTGATATTGTTTGTATATAAAATAAACAAAACTAAATGAAATACCATATAAATAACAAAATTCAATGTTCATTTGTAAAACCTGAAACAAAACAAACCCTGAACCCATAGTGGTGGTGCAAGGTATCAATTATTAAAGTGACTAAACAGATAAAATGAGAACATACCCTAGGAATATCAGGGACTAATATATACTAAACTGCAAAAGTATGCAGCAGGTTCATGTGTGACCAGACATCCTCATTTTTTCCCAAGCATTTCTATTAGGCCAAGTCATTTTTTCTATTGCTGCAACAGAAGAGAGCTCGCTAAGCCAATCTGTGTGAGAGAGAGGAATTGCAGATTTCCGTTTTCTCAAATTAACTCTTTTGGCCACTAAAAATTTACTGCAACTTCTTAATGTTAACTACAAGAGGCCACAGCAATGATTCCCTAACCCACCCAGCAATATTGTTAATCTATCCAACTATACTCTTAGCCCAGCAGAAGAATCTGTCCTATCTCGGGGCCTGTCCTTCTGTCCCTCCACCCCCACGAACATGATACAGTTCTGTGGTGACTTAGAATCCTATTTTTGACGTCTCCGACTCAAGGAATATTTCCAACACACCTCCGAACAACATACTAATCCACAGAGACCTTCCTACCAACACTACAAAAAGAAGGATTCTAGGTGGACTCCTCCTGAAGGTCAAAACAACAGATTGGACTTCTACATAGAGTACTTCCGCCAACGTGCACGGGCTGAAATTGTGGAAAAGCAGCATCACTTGCCCCATAACCTCAGCCGTGCAGAACACAATGCCATCCACAGCCTCAGAAACAACTCTGACATCATAATCAAAAAGGCTGACAAAGGAGGTGCTGTTGTCATCATGAATAGGTCGGAATATGAACAAGAGGCTGCTCGGCAGCTCTCCAACACCACTTTCTACAAGCCATTACCCTCTGATCCCACTGAGGGTTACCAAAAGAAACTACAGCATTTGCTCAAGAAACTCCCTGAAAAAGCACAAGAACAAATCCGCACAGACACACCCCTGGAACCCCGACCTGGGATATTCTATCTGATACCCAAGATCCATAAACCTGGAAATCCTGGGCGCCCCATCATCTCAGGCATTGGCACCCTGACAGCAGGATTATCTGGCTATGTAGACTCCCTCCTCAGGCCCTACGCTACCAGCAATCCCAGCTATCTTCAAGACACCACTGACTTCCTGAGGAAACTACAATCCATCGGTGATCTTCCTGAAAACACCATCCTGGCCACTATGGATGTAGAAGCCCTCTACATCAACATTCCACACAAAGATGGACTACAAGCCGTCAGGAACACTATCCCCGATAATGTCACGGCAAACCTGGTGGCTGAACTTTGTGACTTTGTCCTCACCCATAACTATTTCACATTTGGGGAGAATGTATACCTTCAAATCAGCGGCACTGCTATGGGTACCCGCATGGCCCCACAGTATGCCAACATTTTTATGGCTGACTTAGAACAACGCTTCCTCAGCTCTCGTCCCCTAATGTCCCTACTCTACTTGCGCTATATTGATGACATCTTCATCATCTGGACCCATGGAAAAGAAGCCCTTGAGGAATTCCACCATGATTTCAACAATTTCCATCCCACCATCAACCTCAGCGTGGACCAGTCCACACAAGAGATCCACTTCCTGGACACTACAGTGCTAATAAGCAATGGTCACATAAACACCACCCTATACCGAAACCTACTGACCTCTATTCCTACCTACATGCCTCCAGCTTTCACCGAGACCACACCACACGATCCATTGTCTACAGCCAAGCTGTACGATACAAGCGCATTTGCTCCAACCCCTCAGACAGAGACAAACACCTACAAGATCTCTATCAAGCATTCTTACAACTACAATACCCGCCTGCTGAAGAGAAGAAACAGATTGACAGAGCCAGAAGAGTACCCAGAAGTCACCTACTACAGGACAGGCCCAACAAAGAAAATAACAGAACGCCACTAGCCATCACCTTCAGCCCCCAACTAAAACCTCTCCAATGCATCATCAAGGATCTACAACCTATCCTGAAGGACGACCCATCGCTCTCACAAATCTTGGGAGACAGGCCAGTCCTTGCTTACAGACAGCCCCCCAACCTGAAGCAAATACCACTCACCAGCACTCACCCCACAACAGAACCACTAACCGAGGAACCTATCCTTGCAACAAAGCCCGTTGCCAACTGTGCCCACATATCTATTCAGGGGACACCATCATAGGGCCTAATCACATCAGCCACACTATCAGAGGCTCGTTCACCTGCACATCTACCAATGTGATATATGCCATCATGTGCCAGCAGTGCCCCTCTGCCATGTACATTGGTCAAACTGGACAGTCTCTACGTAAAAGAATAAATGGACACAAATCAGATGTCAAGAATTATAACATTCATAAACCAGTCGGAGAACACTTCAATCTCTCTGGTCACTCGATTACAGACCTAAAAGTTGCAATTCTTCAACAAAAAGACTTCAGAAACAGACTCCAACGAGAGACTGCTGAATTGGAATTAATTTGCAAACTGGATACAATTAATTTAGGCTTGAATAGAGACTGGGAGTGGTTGAGTCATTACACAAAGTAAAACTATTTCCCCTTGTTTAATCCCCCCTCCCCCCCCATTCCTCAGACGTTCTTGTTAACTGCTGGAAGTGGCCCACCTTGATTATCACTACAAAGGGTTTTCTCTCCCCCCTCCCCCCACTCTCCTGCTGGTAATAGCTCATCTTAAGTGATCACTCTCCATACAGTATGCATGATAAACACCCATTTTTTCATGTTCTGTGTGTATATAAATTTCCTCACTGTATTTTCCACTGAATGCATCCGATGAAGTGAGCTGTAGCTCACAAAAGCTTATGCTCAAATAAATTGGTTAGTCTCTAAGGTGCCACAAGTACTCCTTTTCTTTTTGGTATTACCTATTCATTCCTAAAATACATGAGCTTGGAGAAGGAAAGATAGCAACAGTTAAAGTTTGAGAGAGCACTGAATATGGTGTTCCAAAACACATGCACTTTTTTGACAGGTATTGAGGATGTGTGAAAGATTGGCTTGGGACTGTTTGCATCTCAACATTCAGTATGTTGCCAATCTAGCTTTCAGCAAATGTTCTGGAATCCATTAGTGCCTGTTTAATATCTTGTTCTGGAAGAATTGCAAGGATAAAGAACTTGAAGAATCTTTCACATTATGCCAGATATTCTCCCATGTTTCTGTTGTCATGATAAGGCTAAGTTCTTTTTCCCATTTTTCTTGGAGACTGAGAGTGAGAGGGTAATGCAGAGTTGGGGTGTGGGGTCAGGGCTGGAGCAGGCAGTTAGGGTGCAGGGGACAGGCTCTGGGAGGAAATTGGGGTGCGGAGGACAGGCTGGGGCAGGAGGAGGGGTGCGGAGGACAGGCTCTGGGAGAGAGTTTGTGTGCGGGGTCTGGGCTGGGGCAGGGGTACAGGAGGGGGCTCAGGGCTGGGGCTGCGGTGCAGGGGGTGACAGCTCTGGCTAGGGGCATGGGCTTTGTGGTGGGATGGGGCTGGGGATGACGAGCTTGAAGTGCAGGCAGGCTGCCCCAGGGCTAGGGCCAGAGAGGAGAACTCCCCCCAACCCTCTCCCGCCGGCAGCAGCAAGCTCCGGAGGAGGAATCCCCATTTTCCCCCCTACCCCACCCCGGCAGCACGCTCACCTCACACCACTGTCACTGCCCCTCTCAGGTCCAGGAAGCCCCCTCACCTCCCGCTATGGTGGGTGCCGGGGCGGGGGGGGGGGAGAGGAGGCTGCCATCACATGTGGCCTCTTCCCCTGCTGCTGCCCCTCACTGGGGGGTGGGGGATGGGGCTGCCCCTTGCCCAGGGTGGGGCAGGAGTGGTGGCTGCGTGGTGGAGGTGGGGGGGGGGAGGGGAGGGTGTCACAACACTCACCCAAGCCCCAGCTGCTCAGGTCCAGGAAGGCGCCCCCTCCCTCGCCTCCCCTGTGGTGGGTGGGTGCTGGGGGGGAGGGAGCTGCCATTACATGTGGCTTCCTCCCCTGCTGCCTGTCACCGTAGTCTCACGGGGGATGGGGCTGCCCCTTACTCAGCATGGGACAGGAGCGGTGACTGTGGGCTGGGGGGGAGAGGGGGGGCGGATCACAGGGTCGGACACTCACCCAAGCCCCAGCAGCTGCTCAGGTGAGTCCGGTCCACTCCCGACGTCTCCCAGCTGGAAGCCCCCTTGGTGTTGCCTCCCGGTGGGTGCTGGGGAGGAGAGGGCTGCCAATCATGCGTGTGCCCCCTCCCGCTCCTCAGCTGCGGCGGCAGCAGCCAGCTGCCTCAGCCTGCCGCCGACGCTGCTCCCCTGCTGCAGCCTCGCCGTGGGCAGCCGCAGCGGCCGGCAGCTCAGGCGAGGGAGAGCAGCGCGGAGCTGCAGGGCAGCCGCCCGCTTTCAACCAGGTCGGGACGCTCTGGGGCCCGGGGGAGGCGCGCAGGCGGGCGGGAGCCGGGGGACGCTCCAGGCGGGGCTGGGGGAGAGACCCGGCCCTGAATATTCCTGGAGCCCGGGCTCCCCCGTCCCGGGCCCATCTAACTCCCCACCCCTGTTTATCCCTAATTAGGGCTAGCCCACCCTCCCTGTGCAAATAGGCAGGCTAACTGGCTTCTCGGACACGTACTGACCTTTTCTTGATGTGTGGGCTGAACACCTCATCGCTCTGTGGCTTTAGCTGAACCCTCTTTCTCCAAGTTAATGCCCATAAGGACATATTTACAGTCTCAAATGCCGCAGTAGAGCTTGAGTGCTTTAGCTCTGTTGAAAGTCCAGTTGGCAAGCAGCTGGACTTCACAGAATTGATTGATATTTTTGCAGCCATAAAAGCAAGAAAGATTGTGTTGTGGTGATTCTATCTGCATACTGGATTAATTTTTTTTATTAATTTAAGATGAAGGGCTACCTTACTTATTCCAGGTGAGGGACCGGTTGCTGGTTTAACTCATCAGTTTTATGTAATTGATAATCTGAAGTTGATTCTGCATGATCTACTTCAGTGTTTTGCTTTCATGGACATTGTGACTAAGTGGGGATTTTCCCATGTTGTGTTGTATGTGAGTCTTACTGTTGAGCCAATGTAAGTTTTAATATTTTTGCATGAATACTGTGTGTGCCTTGTTTCAGAGTAACAGCCGTGTTAGTCTGTATTCACAAAAAGAAAAGGAGTGCTTGTGGCACCTTAGAGACTAACCAATTGCTCAAATAAATTGGTTAGTCTCTAAGGTGCCACAAGTACTCCTTTTCTTTTTGTGTGTGCCTTGGTTTCCCTGTGTGCTGCACCAATATCTCGTGGTGGGAATAGGGCTGTGTGACTTTGGCCTAGACCTCTGGGGCAGGTAAGGCTGCTTCATCTGCCTGCACCTATGCTATGACCGGTGTCCTTCATAACCGGAGACCCAGGATGGGGATCCCAGAGCTACCACCAGTTGTCACTGAGTCACCGGGCGATGCTCTGGAACTACTCCAATGAAGCCAGTCAGGACTCTCAAATCATCCCTGATTCAATTACGTATGCAGTATAGTTGTAGTTTTCCCAGGATATTAGAGAGACAGGGTGGATGTTGTAATATTGCGTCAGACATACTTTGTTGAGGACTCAGAGTAGCAGATGTGTTAGCCTGTATTTTGCAAAAAGAAAAGGAGTACTTGTGGCACCTTAGAGACTAACATTTATTTGAGCATAAGCTTTTGTGAGCTACAGCTCACTTCATCAGATGCAACTCTTTGCCAGAGGATGCATCCGATGAAGTGAGCTGTAGCTCACGAAAGCTTATGCTCAAATAAATTTGTTAGTCTCTAAGGTGCCACAAGTACTCCTTTTCTTTTTGTTGAGGAAGAGTCAACATGGTTTTAGTAAAGGGAAATCATGCCTTACCAATTTACCAGAATTCTTTGAGGCGGTCAACAAGCATGTGGACCAAGGGATCCAGTGGATATAGTGTACTTAGATTTTCAGAAAGCCTTTGACAAGGTCCCTCACCAAAGGCTCTTATGCAAAGTAAGCTGCCATGGGATAAGAGGGAAGGTGCTCTTGTGGATTGGTAACTGGTTAAAAGATAGGAAACAAAGGGTAGGTATAACTGGTCAGTTTTCAGAATGGAGAGAAGTAAATCGTGGTGTCCCCCAGGGGTCTGTTCTGGAACCAGTCCTATTCAACATATTCATAAATGATCTGGAAAAAGGGGTAAACAGTGAGGTGGCAAAATTTGCAGATGATACAAAATTACTAAAGATAGTTGAACCCACGTAGACTGCGAAGAGCTGCAAAAGGATCTCTCAAAACTGGGTGACTGGGCAACAAAATGGCAGATGAAATTCAGTGTTGACACATGCAAAGTAATGCTCATTGGAAAGCATAATCCCAACTATACATATAAAATGATGGATACAGTACAGATAAAATAAATTATCTGTTACCACTCAAGAAAGAGATCTCGGAGTCATTGTGGATCATTCTCTGAAAACATCCACTCAATGTGCAGCGGCAGTCAAAAAAGTGAACAGAATGCTGGGAATAATTAAGAAAGGGATAGATAATAAGACAGAAAATATTATATTTCCTCCATGTAAATCCATGGTATGCCCACATCTTGAACACTGTGTGCAGATGTAGTCACCCCATCTCAAAAGAGATATACTGGGATTAGAAAAGGTTCAGAAAAGGGCAACAAAAATGATTAGGGGTATTTTACTGTTCCAGGAGCAGTAAAACCAACTGCCCCTGTTTTGTTTGTTTTAATATAAGCTGAGTATCAAGGGAGCAAAGATTAACTTGGGCTACTGAAGTGTTTAATCTTGCAGCCAAATAAATCTGAACGGATGGGATGGCTTCCATATGAGAAGAAAATAATAAGACTGGGACTTTTCAGCTTGTAAAAGAGACGGTTAAGGGGAGATATGATTGAGGTCTATAAAATCATGACTGGTGTGGACAAAGTAGATAAGGAAATGGTTTGTACTACTTCTCATAACACAAGAACTAGGGGTCACCAAATGAAATTAATAGGCAGCAGGTTTAAAACAAATAAAAGGAAGTATTTCTTCACACAGCACACAGTCAACCTGTGGAACTCATTGCCAGAGGATGTTGTGAGGGCCAAGAACTAGATAAGTTCATGGAGAATAGGTCCATCAATGGCTATTAGCCAGCCTGGGCAGGGATGGTGTCTCTAGCCTCTGTTTGCCAGAAGGTGGGAATGGGCGACAGGGCATGGATCACTTGATGATTACCTGTTCTGTTCATTCCCTCTGGGGCACCTGGTATTGGCCACTGTTGGAAGACAGGATACTGGGCTAGATGGACCTTTGGTCTGACCCAGGAGAGCCATTCTTATGTTCTTATCTTTTATTTGATCAACAAAAGTAGGTCAAATAAAAGATATTACCTCACCCATCTTGTCTGTCTGCTTCAAACATGTTAGCCTGTGTGTTTATGGGGCTTTTCAGTCAGATTAAGTTAACTCAATTGTATTAATGCAGTTGAAAATTTTCAAAGCTGAAAATATGAGGAATTAGTTAATTGCATACTATGCACTGTCATTGTTAGTGATCACATTATAATGGAAGCCAGTAGGATATTATAGTACAGTTAAACACTCATTTAAAACTTGTTTACAATACACTACTGCTATCTTGGGTTGCCCCCTCTAAATTCCTAAAGTGGGGTTCAAGACACAGTGTATTTTGTCTTCACAGCAATAATATTTCCACTTTCAGAGAGGTATACAGTGTTAGCCTGCAAGGAATAGGATCCGAAAACTTTCCTGGGAATGTTTGACTGTCATACATGCCATTTTTGAGCAAAACAATGTTTGTGACCAATAACATTCACCCACATTTCCAAATTATTAAACCATTCCACATAATTTATGCATTTGATTAAAATTTGCATTGCATCTGAATTTCCAAATAATCTTGTTAGCTTGTGCTAATGAAGAAATTTACAAAAACAATACTCCTTAGTCACTAACATACTGGAGCTACCCTTAGAATAGTTCCAAATGTTTTAATACAATTGAACAGTGGCTCCCAAACTTAGTTTTGGAGCCCCACTGTAATAGTGGCCCACACCATTCAGGACTCAAAAAGTCATGATACTTATATTTCCCAACCTCCCTGTCAAAGAAGTTAGCATCTGACTCCATGGTGAGAAACTAGGACCCAAAGGTATTCCCTGAGGAGACAGCAACTAATTTTCAAAAGTAAATATATAAAGTGGACAATTTCTTAGGAAATTTGCTGCTGTTGCTAAGAGAAAAAACTACTCCTAATTACTGAAAGACTGTTATAAATCCATGCACTTTTGTTTAATTGAGTTGTGAGCCTTGTTTAAATAAGCATCTGGAGGAACTGAAAGCTTGTGTGATGGAGCTTCATTTTTTGTTGGCCTTGTAGAATAAATAACCAAGCCTTTTCCCCAAAAAACATTTTTACAACTGTAGTAAAAGGAGCTCTTGTTGATTATGACAAGGATTTTGGAACTGGATTTGCTCACAGACCCATTGAGACAGACTGACGGGCACACTCTTAACCCCATCTCCCCACCACTATCACCAAGACATCCCCCTGCAGTTATCACCTTCTCTGCATTTTTCTATTTTCTGTCTCTTATTCCTGGCTTTTATTAGCCTCTGTATCTATTTTGTGTCTCTTTTCCTGTGTAATTTTTTTGGCCTTCTATTTTCTGTCACACTTTTTTTCCTTGTTATTTTGTTCTTCCTGTCCATTTTCTCCTCCTTCTTTCCTCCCCTTCTCCCCTCCGCCCCCCCCACCCCACCCCGAATCCTCTCAGAGAGACCATGATGTACACACACACTACCTTAACCAGAGACCTATGTACTGCTTAGGGTGGGAAGTCTGATACATAGTTTGCTCCAGGAGCAGTAAAACCACCTCTGCTGTTCTGTTTGTATTAACATAAGCTGAGTATCAAGGGAGCAAAGAAGATTAACTTGGGCTGCCTAAGTGTTCGATTTTGCAGCCAAATAAATCTGAACAGATCCCCTGACTGATTTCAACGGGGTCATCCCAGAAGAAGAGAGCGTTAGAAAAATTTGCCTGATGCATTCGCTGCATCTGCAGGAGCACATCTAAGGAGGGGGACAAGACAGATCCAGATTATGCAGCTTTCCTTATCCCCACTACAGTTCTCCTTTGCCCTGAGCAGCTGCTCCCATTTCCCCGACACACAAAATGATAGTATTTCTATTGTAAACTAACATAGAATACTGTATATTAAAGCAGAATTTAAAAGCCTTGGAACTCACTTCCAATGCAACATGATCCAAATGTTATTTCAGTCTATATATAAACCCAAGGTAACTTCATAACTAAATCTCTTCATGAGAAGGGACAGGCATTTTTCACTAAATGAGATTGAGGAGCAGTTTATACTCAAGTTGAAAAAATCCTATTTAGCAAAGGTGATCAGTAACTCCTTTGGGTTTGATGTAAGCCTTTAAATATTACAATTAAACAGTAGATTACATAGAACCTATACCAACCTGAAGCACAGTCTTGATCAGCTGAATTATCTTGCAGTTAGTTAATCTTTAGTAAATCCACAGATTAAAAATGGGAAAGAAATTCAGAGTGAAAAATAATCTTAAAACAAAATCATTTTAAAGCCAGTTGTAGAATCATTTTTAGTTTCTAAACTTGCTGTCTGATAAAACCATTTTAAGGGAAGCACTTCGAGAAACCTGTTGTAGCCTATCCTTGCTTACCTTATTGTGCTGGCTAATGCCTTGGCTGGAGTAATTTGGTTCAGAAATTGCTCAGTTACAGCCAATTTATTCGGTGGACATGTGGCAGAGATCCAGACCATAAAAGAAAAAAAGTTGGATGTGGACCTAGTCCTTTCACAGGATGAAATCATGAGTGCTTGCTGCATTCATACTCCCACACATCCACAAAAGTCCAGTTAAATAGCCTTTGTGCAAGAGGACTCTATGGGGTTTGGAAATGATCAAAACAGGGCAACCTTTTCCACATTCCAATTATTGTAGATCTACCCAAATGGTGGAAAGAAATGCCCAGTGTTTTGCTAGTGCCAGACACTTTTCTAAAGGCCCACAGGGCCAACTGCTAGAAATAAGGCTTTCTTCCAGGAAGTACAAAAAGAAAAACACATGAGGAAAACAAGGTCAATACTAGTAATGCAGTTTGAGTAGCCTGTTAAACTTTGCAAAGATTATGCAACAGTTTTAGGGCCTGATTCACAGCCTTTCAGTGGGTGAAAGAGTAATATAACAGGAGCATGGCCAACACACCACCCACTTTATGAAAAAAAAAAGGGAAAATAAGTGCAAAAAATCAAAACTTAAAGCACAAAAATACAGCATCTAAATATGGACAATTTGATTCCGATGCCTTGCCAGCTTTATGTTGGTGGAAGAGCTGGTCCACAAATGGTTAGGGTTGCCAACCCTCCCGGTTTCGCCAGGAATCTCCTGGAATCAGGCTCCATCTCCTGGAGGCTACTGAAGCAAAACAGGGAGATTTTAGGCGCTTAAAGTCCAGCGGCACAGTGGAGCCAAGGCAGGCTCCCTACCTGCCCTGGCCCTGCACTATTCCCAGAAGTGGCCTGCACGTCCCTGGGTCCTGGAGTGGGACAGGGAGTCTCCACCTGCGCCCCAAGTGCCGATTCCGCAACTCCCATTGGCTGCACTTGGCAACTGCAGCCAATGGGAGCTGTGGGGGCAGTACTTGTGGGCACGGGCAACATGTGGAGCCTCCTCCTAGGGGGCCACAGGGACGTGCTGGCCGCTTCCAGGAGCAGTGCATGGAGCCTGCCTTAGCCCTGCTGCGCTGCTGCCCAAGGTAAGCGCCTCCTGGCCAGAGCCCACATCCCTCACTCCCTCCTGCCCCCCAAGCCGCTGTCCCAGCCCTCAGCCCCTTCCTGGAGCCAGCACCCCAAACTCCCTCCCACACCCTCTGACCCAGCCCTGAGCTCCCCCAGCACCCAAACTCCCTCCCCTGCCCCAGGCTCAGACTGCACCCCCTCCCACAGTCCAACCCCCTGCCCCAGCCTGGTGAAAGGGCTCAGAGAAGGGGTGGGGTGGGGGCTTGGGTATTTGGGTTTGTGTGATTAGACAGTTGGCAACCCTACAGATGGTAGAAATCTGGAACAGCTGATCTCATAAAATTTCCACCAGCTTGGATTCCAGCTCACTTGGACCTGGAAAACAGGCATCTTTAGATTTTGGATCTCACTTAGAACCAAAATGTTAAGTGTGGGTTTGGCTCTGATCTTTCGGGTCTAATCCCAATGGATTTTAAGGAGTGCAGATTAAATATTGTCTAACTCCTAATTCAATGCAAACATACAAATTAGGCTGTGACAATGAAGTGTTGGCATCAAAAGTTCCTCCGATACATTTCTTCAACTTAATGTTTTTTTCAAAGTGGTGAAGTTAGTAATTATATTTGGTTTTAGGGACTGTTTTACAGCAGCTTCCTGAAGCAGACAAAGTCTGACATGGCATATCTATCAATGCATTTTTTTCTTGGAATGTGCAGTTCTGAGGATCAGTTTTTCTAAGAACTAGTATCCATTGTTATCATGCTTCTTTTCTTGTTTCCATAGGATATACAATACTTCCAAACTGTCATTAATGAGTTTGATTTATTGCTGAGCAATAAAGCTCTTCTTTTCTTGCATTGTATGCCATTCAAAACTGTAGTCTGTCCTCACTTTAAAGCATTTGGGCACACTTTTGGCCTCATTAACACCTATTTAACTTCCTCGATTTCAGAGGTGTTGTCTGGGAACAACTGAGGATAGAATCTGGCCTTTTACAACTAATAAGCTTTGAAAAGATTGCTGATGACTGTATTGATTTGGCCTGCACAACGTGATCATGTCTATGCTAACAATCGTACTAGAGTCTTCCAATTCCAAGAATACTTCCTTCTTAAAAATACGAAAGATAATGCTGCCTAGCTGCTTGTGTATTTCTCTGAGCTCTAAAATAGATATCAAATGTTATTACAGTTGTTTCCTACTTATTGTGAGCCAGATTGTGCTTGATCCATACATAAACCACAGACATGAAGGGAAAGGATCCTGAACAAGGGAGTTCTTGTATTAATTTTGATGGAGTATATGGGCCCAAAGTGTTAAAGGTGTTAGCATGACCCTGTTATTGTTTAACATTAAGCTGTGTTGTCAGATGCCACCGGTTTGGTGCTCTGCTCCATTCAATGTTGATCAGAGTAGGCTGCGTGGGTGTGTTCCCCCTGTGTGCTGCCCCGGCTCTGCAGATAGCTGACACAGTAGACCCCGAGAGAACCACCAAAGACCACAGACTCCAATGAGGCACGAAGGCACCCGGCCAGGTTTATTGCCAAACGAAAAACAGTCTCTAGCTCCCTGGATTAGATGTCTGCAGTTCTGCTAGTACGTATGTGCTCCCTGACAATGGACACAGCTCAGTCAGTGGCGGGACACTCCACTGCCTCCTAGGCTGGGCAAAGACACCACCCCAGGGGTGCATTCTTATACACGGGTACAAACAAGTTACACATCACTCAACTTATTGAAGTGCAACCCCTCTATGTAACAAGTGTGACAAAGCTCTGTCCTTGCCTCCACGGGTACCACGTTTCCTGGCAGATTTCGCTAGCCTCAGAGGCTCACTGTGACCCTGCACGTAACCCTTCTCTCTCTAGAGACAAGGGTCACAGTCTGAGCCATTTCCATCATAAGCCAGCGAGGGAGGTGAGGAGAAGTTATCCTTCCTTGCACAGTCTCTGTTGTCTCCCAGTCTCAGTGATTAATCAGGGGGCAAAGGTGTGGGGGGGAGCCCAGGCCTACCCTCTACTCCAGGCTCCAGCCCAGGGACCCTAATAGTATAAGCTATGGTAGCTGACCTTTCAGGAACATAACATGTACAATTCCCTGGGCTACTTCCCCCACAGCAGCCCTCACTTCCTCAAGCTCCACTTCACCCTTACCTCAGGGCCTCCTTCCTTGTGCCTGATATGGTGTGTACTACTCAGCCTCTCCAACAACACAACTTTCTCCCACAGCTCCTGACATGCAAACCCACCTGACTAACTGGGAGGCTTTTAACTAATTTCAGCCAGCCCCTGATTGGCTTCAGGTGTCCCAATCAACCCAGCCTTCTCCCTGCCTTCTGGAAAGTTCTTAATTGGCCCCAGGTGTCTTAATTGACCTGGAGCAGCTGCCATTTCACTTATCCTGGTACCAGGGATTTGTTTAGCCTGGAGCTAATATATCTATCTCCCACTACTTTTCTATAGCCATCTGGCCTTGCCCTGTCACACAAGGTACAACCCCTCTATGCAGAAAGGTGCCGCCTCTCACCTTGCACATGTTGGTTCGAACAACTCTATCCATCATATTACCCTTTTGCCCCTGTCTTTAGGATGGGTAAGCTTGTTCCTTGTTATGTGTGTGGAATGTGCAAGTATTGGAGTGTTCTGATATCTAGTGTCCAGTACCTTTTAGGTATGTATCTTTTTGCAGCATCAGCCCTTTCCTTGCCAGGTTCTGTGAGCAGGGCCTGCCTCTGGCTCACAGCTTAACTTTGCTTTATGTTAGCAAAGTCTTGACCATTACTTTAGCTCAGGCCTTAGGCCTCATACAGGGCCTCTGATACAAGGGTTTATGTTTCAAACAAGATTTGGGGTTTACAGGGCCGGATTAACTTTTTGTGGGCCTGGCGCCAAACATATTTGTGTGCCCCCCTGGGAAATGATTGTAAAAGGGGCTGAGGGCAAAAGCACATGGGGCTGGAGCTAGGGTTGGTCCATGGAGCAAGGGAGGGGCTGGGGTAAACTGCAAGGGCAACAGAGCTGGGGAGGGGGTAAACAGAATCCTCCCCACCCCTGCCCACATAAAGTGGGTACCTACCTGGTTCTAGCCCATTCTCTTTGTCTCTCTCTGCACTGAGCTGCCCCTCCTCCCACAGGGCCATGTTTGCTGTACTGCCCAGGTAGGTTGGAGACTGTGGGGATCAGCTGACACAGTATCTACAACCCAGGTGACGCGACAGCCAGTGGTGGATTTAGAGTTAGTGGGGCCCCCCCGGCCCTGTGCTCAGCTTCATTTTTGCGGCCCCTCCTTGGGACCAGGCCAAGAAAAAGAACATTCTCTCTTATCTCCCCCTGCCCCTGTTTTTCATTCTTTTTTTCTTTCTCCTCCTCCTATAAGTAATAGTAAGTAAATGAAAATAAAGTGTGGTACCTTGATTGTTCTTGTAGTCTAACTTATTTTTCCACTGACCACTTGAAAATCACGGAGGGTCTCGACGGACACTTAATGATCTTTCCAAATATTGTAAAAAAAAAACATTGAGGTGCGGAGTCTGGCCAGGAGCTAGAGTGAGGGAGGGGGCTCAGGAGGTTGGGGTGTGGAGCGCTTACCTGGGGCAGCTTCTGTTTGGTGTGAGGTGTGCAGGTGTGAATGTGTGTGTGTGTGTGTGTGTGTGTGTGTGTGCAGGAGCTCCTGTTTGGTGCTCAGGATGCAGGTGGGGATATGTGGGGGGTGCAGGAGTCAGGGCATTGGGTGTGGGGGGGCTGGTATGTGTGGGGGGTGCAAAAGTCAGGGCAGGGAGCTGGGGAGGTGTGAGGGGGGTGCATGGGTCAGGGCAGGGGGCTGGGGGTGTGTGAGAGGGATGCAGGGGTCAGGGTGGGCAGAGGACTGGGGGTGTGGGCTGGGGTTGTGGGGTGCTCATGGCAGGGGGCTTGAGGTGGTATGCCCCGATTCCAGCCCCTTCTCCAAGGCCCCATCCCCGCCTCTTCTCCGCCTCCTCCCTGGAGCGGCGAGCACACTGAGGCTCTGCTCTTCTCCCTCCCTCCTTCCGGCAAACAGCTGATCGGCGGCAGGGAGAGGGAGCGGGGAAGGAAGGAAGCACGCTGTGGGAAGAGGCGGGGAAGGAGCTTGGCTGGTGGCAGAGCCTGCCCTGCTGCAGCAGGAACCGGAAGCATCAAGCTTCTGTCGCCACAGGAGAGAGCGGGGGGGCGGAGAAGAGCGGGCTGGGCCCCCTTTGGACCATGGGCCTGGCGTCATGGCACCATGGTAAATCGGGTACTGGGGGTTTAGTATATAGCAATTGTAAGCAGTGTCAGGGTGAGCTCCACCCTGACATCTGGTGGTGAGGTGTGGCAAGTTGTGGAAAAAAAAACTTTAGGGGCTGATCTCATTTGCATAGGCACACCCACCCCGCCTAGACTGAGGCCATAGCTGCCCAAATGGTCACTTCGGCTGCTGTGGGATCCCCAGTGTCTCTGTTATTGGGGCAGGAAGAATAAATTGTTATTACCCTGATTATGGGAACTGTACTTGGCCTTTTGCTATGATGGAGGGACTCACCATCAACTAAGTAGCACTCGCTAGGCAAGGGTCATGGGTTCCAAAACTGTGTGAATGGAGAGAGACTTGAGACAGGTATTAGTACCTGGTGGTGTGGGCCCCTTTGTGAGGGCCTGAAGCACCAATTGCACCTCTGTCTCTCTCCACTGTGGAATGTCAGAGCTAATTTGGGGTCTATTAAGAGTCTTGCTACAGGTACTGTGCTGCATTCACTTTGGCCTTAAGGTGCACCAGCACTAAGGCCCCCACTACTATGAGCTGAAATCACTGCGAGCTGAAATCACTGAGCACTGTGTCAAGTAGTGGGGAGCCAGAAGATCTAGAGTGCAGCGGTGTGTTTGTGAGACGGCGAGCTGTGCGGAGTGGAGCCGGTCGTGGTGGAGCGGAGCCGTCTGTGAGACAGCGGTGTGTTCGTGAGACGGCGAGCTGTGCAGAGCGGAGCCATTCATGAGACAGCGAGCTGAGCAGAGCTGTTCTTGAGACAGCGAGCGGTGCAGAGCAGAGCCGGTCGTGGTGGAGTGGAGCCGTTCGTGAGACAGCGGTGTGTTCGTGAGACGGCGAGCTGAGCAGAGCTGTTCGTGAGACGGCGAGCGGTGCAGAGCGGAGCTGGTCGTGGTGGAGCAGAGCCCTGTGGGGCAGTCAGCTTCAGGACACGTAAGGTGCCCCTTACCCCTTTCCCCCCACACAGGCACATTTTAGCCAGACTGGGGAGTAACACTATGCAGATGAACTTTTGAACTCTGGGGCTGGACTTTTTGGACTTTGGGTGATTTGTGGATTGCTGGACTCAAGAGACGTTTGGGTGCTGGGACTCAAGAACCCGAGGGAAAGGGGCATGCCCCAATTTGCTTGGGGTGGGTTTTTTTTGCTCATGGGTTGTGTTATGAATCCTGTTGGTGGTGTTTCCCCAACATAATGCCACATTGTTTCTCTCTGTTATTAAAAGGCTTTTTTGCTACACTCAGACTATGTGCTTGCGAGAGGGGAAGTATTGCCTCTTGGAGGCGCCCAGCGGGGGTGGTATATATTTGTCCCAGGTCACTGGGTGGGGGCTCGAGCCGGTTTGCATTGTGTTATTGGAATGGATCCCCTAGATATTGAACCCGGCCCTTGTTGCTGCCAACTCTGATGGGCAGAAGGGTTACACAATGGTTCCCAAACTTTAACAACCTGCGAACCCCTTTCATGAAAATATCAAATCTTGCAAACCCCCTCCTAAAAATGAATATTTCCATGGATTTTCTCCCTTACCTGAGCATAAATTATAGAAGCAGGGATCTTGGAAATAATTTGGTTTTTTTTATGACACATTTATTGCACACTATTTATTATTACATTATTATTTATCATTACATTATGAAAATGGCAACAGTCTTCCAAGATTTCACTTTTGTAGCTCGTATCACTTCAGTTAAGCCTGTTATAGGACAAGGCTCCTACATTTTTCATCAAGGAGTACCAGACATGAACCAGCATGAAGGTATGTATTTAAGAAGCCAACTCAAATAAAGAGTTCCTCCCACAAGCGTTCGGGTCATGAGCAGTCCAGGCAAACAACGCACAACTATAACAAAGCTTAAACTTGTTCTTCATAATAATTTTGGTGGGGGTGCAGGCTCTGGGACAGAGTTTGGGTGCAGGCTCCGGACTAGGGCAGGGCGTGGGTGTGCAGGAAGGGGGGAGGGGTGCAGGCTCTGGGGCAGAGTATGGGTGCAGGCTCTCGGCTGGGGATGGGGGTGCAGGCTCTGGGAGGTAGTTTGGGGATGGGAGAGGGTGCAGAGGGAGGGTGCAGGCTCTGGAACGAAGTTTGGGTGTAGGCTCCGGGCTGGGGCAAGGTGTGGGGGTGTAGGAGGGGGTGAGGGGTGCAGGCTCTGGGAGGGAGTTTGGGGGCAGGAGGGGGTGTGTGGGAAGGGGGTGGGGGTGCAGGCTCTGGGAGGGAGTTTGGGGGCAAGAGGGGGTGTGTGGGAAGGGGGTGGGGGTGCAGGCTCTGGGAGGGAGTTTGGGGGCAGGAGGGGGTGTGTGGGAAGGGGGTGGGGGTGCAGGCTCTGGGAGGGAGTTTGGGGGCAGGAGGGGGTGTGTGGGAAGGGGGTGGGGGTGCAGGCTCTGGGAGGGAGTTTGGGTGCTGGGTGCAGGCTCCAGGCTGGGGGAGGGGCTAGGGTGCAGGAGGGGTGAGGGGTGCAGGCTCTGGGAGGGAATTTGGGGATGGGAGGGGGTGCAGAGGGAGGGGTTGCAGGCTCTGGGAGGGAGTTTGGGGGCAGGAGGGGGTGTGGAGAGAGGGGGTGCAGGCTCTGGGAGGGAATTGGGGGGTGCAGCGCTTACTTGGCGCTTCTAGGCAGGGCGGACCGGAAGTCTCCATGAGCTGCTACCCCCCAGGCACTGCCCCCGCAGCTTCCCATTGGCCGCAGGGGCGTTTGGGGTGGGACACAGACCCACTCTGCCTAGGGGCCACAGGGAGGGGCTGGCAACCACGTGGAGTGAGCAGGCAGGAAGCTGCTCAGCTCTGCTGCGCTGCCAGTGGTGAGTGGGGGCCCTGGGCTGTTTTAAATGGCCTGGGGGATGTGCAGCGGGGGGGCAGGGGCGGGGGTGGAAGGTGGGGCGAAGGGAGAGACCCGGCTTCAAACAGTGCTGGAGCCGGGCCTGTGGTACCTGGGTACCAGGCATTCCTGGTGCCCAGGCACCACAGGCCCGTAGAACTCGCTGCCCATGAATGCATTGTGACAGGGTCGGGCCAGATGGCTACAGGAGAGTAATAGAAGGCAGATATATTAGCCCCAGGCTAAGTAGGTCCCTTTTCCCTGGATAAGGTAACAGGGAAGGTTCCAGAACAATCAGGAACCTTCTGGAGACAATTAAGACAGGCTGATTAGAACACCTGCAGCCAATCAAGAAGCTGCTAGAATCAATTAAGGCAGGCCAATCAGGGCACCTGGTTTTTAAAAAAGGAGCTCACTTCAGTTTGTGGTGTGCATGTGAGGAGCTGGGAGCAAGAGGCGCTAGGAGCGAGAACTCGAACTGTTGGAGGCCTGAGGTGTACAAGCATTATCAGACACCAGGAGGAAGGTCCTATGGTGAGGATAAAGAAGGTGTTGGGAGGAGGCCATGGGGAAGTAGCCCAGGGAGTTGTAGCTGTCGCACAGCTGTTCTAGGAGGCACTCTAGACAGCTGCATTCCACGGGGCCCTGGGCTGGGACCCGGAGTAGAGGGCGGGCCCGGGTTCCCCCCAAATCCTCCCAAGTCCTGGTCAGACACAGGAGGAGTCGACCTGGACTGTGAATTCAGAAAAACGGCCAGGCCGAGGGCTGCCGTGAAGCTCCAAAGTGAGCAAATCCGCCAATAAGCACAAGACCCACCAAGGCAGAGCAGGAACTTTGTCACAGCATGTAAAGCCATTTTTTATATAATCGTTGTCTTATTTTGCTTCTTCATAAGCAACTTTCCAGGACCATCATGATCATTGACATTTTCCACACTTTGGACTTGACGAAACGCTAGCTGATGTCGAACGTTTGTTTTCTCGTGTCTTTACACTTTCTGTTTTCAGCCACAAGTCCATATTGGGTGCACAACAGTTCAAATAAAAATAACACACTGAGAACGCTAACAAAGAACAAACTAGAAAATGAGACGATTCACTCACGTCTCATTGGAGCAAAACAGCACGCTACAGAAAATGACGGAGTATGGACTAACTGAGTCGTTTCTGCCACATTGGGTACAATGACCTTGGTTCCGGCTGATTTGGCGCGCAAATACTTTTTCTTCCACCATCAGGGGGGTGCGGGGGCCAGGGTCAAATTAGCCTGGATGGCCCCCCCAGATACAGCATGGCTCCCCCTCCCACTCTGCCTCTCATGCCGCCCAACTTCCCCTGTCTGCCAAGGACAGGGTCCCGGCTGCCACCCTGCCTGCCGTGGTGCTCGGTGCCTGGGCTGCCGACCCTGCACTCCACGGGACTCCAGCTGCCCGCCCCAATGGCTACAGGGCTCCAGCTGCAGCCCCACATACCTAGGTCCCAGCTGCTGCCCCGCACGCCCGGGGTCCCTAGCGATAGCTCTGTCCACCATTACAGAATTTTTTCTGAGAACCCCCTGATACATTTCGCGAACCCCAGTTTGGGAACCACTGATTTAGAGTCTGATTTTTAAACAAGGAAAAAGCTCTAAAAGGACAGAGCACACAGGTGCTTTTTCTGTTTTGTTAGTGTGACGTTATCTGATTAAAATATGACCATATAGATCATTTTTGCAACCACTGTTATATATTTGCAGCAAATATTGTACAAAGGTTGTCTAGTGAGGTGTCTATAAAAAGGTTATGTTTTGCTGGTTATGATTATGCTATCTGTATGCATGTGTCATTTTTGTATTTAAAGTGCTATAAAATCCCTCCTGGGCAGAGGCAAAATCTTTTCACCTGTAAAGGGTTGAGAAGCTAAGGTAACCTCGCTGGCACCTGACCCAAAATGACCAATGAGAGGACATGATACTTTCAAATCTGGAGTGGAGGAAAAAAGCTTTTGTCTGTCTGTGTGAAACCTTTGCCAAGAACAGATCAAGGATGCAAGCCCTCCAACTCCTGTAAAGTTAGTAAGTAATCTAGCTAGAAAATGCATTAGGTTTTCTTTGTTTTGGCTTGTAAATTCGCTGTGCTGGAGGAAATGTGTATTCCTGTTTTTGTGTCTTTTTGTAACTTAAGGTTTTGCCTAGAGGCATTCTCTATGTTTTGAATCTGACTGCCTATAAGATTATCTTCCATTCTGATCTTACAGAGTTGTTCTCTTATCTTTTTTTTGTTCTTCTAATAAAGTTCTGATTTTTAAGAATCTGATTGGGTTTTTTGGGTCTTAAAAATCCAAGGCTGGTTTGTGCTCATCTTATTTATTCTCAAGCCTCCCCAGGAAAGGGCGTGTAAGGGCTTGGGGGAATATTTTGGGGAACTAGGAACTCCAAGTGGTCCTTTCCCTGTTCTTTGTCTAAATCACTTGGTGGTGGCAGCATACTATTCAAGGACAAGGCAAAGTTTGTGCCTTGGGAAAGTTTTTAACCTAAGCTGGTAAAAATAAGCTTAGGGGATCTTTCATGCAGGTCCCCACATCTGTACCCCAGAGTTCAGAGTGGGGAAGGAACCTTGACAGCTCTATCCCTGGATTTCAAATGTTTGCTCCTGGGGTAATGCCCACAAAGTAATCAGCCAGATATGCCATGTAAGATATTTGCAAAGATGTCATAATTTGCCAGATATGATAATCTTGTTTATATGTTTGTATCACCTTTGTATTATGAGTTATAGATACGTCTGTATTTCAAACTCGTGCTATGCTTCTGGGTAACACCCCAGACAGTTTGGCATCAGCACTGCCTAGTCTGCTTGATGGCCCATTAAGGACCGTCAGCTATACAATTCACCCATTGCGGGAAAGCAGATACACCTTATGACTCAGCAAGGCATGCAGGGGCATTTCTCTTAAAAGAACTCCAAGACTTCTAAACCATGTGCTGGGCAGCTTGTGTTTGAAACAAAGGAATCACAGGCCACATGGCAAGAGACTATAAAAGGCAGCTGCATCTTCTCCATTTGGTCTTCAATCCTGCTTCTTACCTCTGGAGGAACTTTGCTACAAACTGAAGCTCTGAACAAAGAACGGAATGACCCATCCAAGCTGTGGCTGTACTCCAGAGACTTGATGTAAGCCAGCAGTTTATTCCATCACTGCTACAAGCCTGAGCCAAGAACTTTGCCATTAGTGTGTAATTGATTCCTTTAACCAATTTGAACTCTCACCTTTTCTTTATTTTTATAAATAAACCTTTAGATTTTAGTTAATAAGAATTGGCTGTAGCGTGTATTTGGGTAAGATCTGAACATTCGTTAACCTGGGAGGTAATGTGTCCGATCCTTTGGGATTAGCAGAACCTTTTCTTTTATACGATGAAATAAGATTTACAGAAATTTTCATCATATTTGACGTGGGTACCTGGATGGAGGCCTGAGGCTGGATCACTTTAAAGGAACTGTGTTGTCTGGATTTATGAGTATCCAGTAAGGTAATAAAGAAGCTGTTTTATGCTGTCTTGGTAAATCTACGTATTGGAATATCCACCAGCTTTATGGGGACTGTCTGCCCCATTCTTTGCAGTTCATCCTAATTGAGTGACCACAGCTGGCTCTACCCTAGAACTCTGGTCACAGTTAGCTAACATAACTCACTGGCAGTGATGCTCTTCTTAAGAAATAGAAGATATTAGTAATAAGTACACTGTCTCCCTAACGGGAACACAGTATGAGTAACGGCAGGAAGGGGAGGAGTAGTGTGAGAGTAAATGAAGAGGTCAGCCAGAATCCACATGGAACTCCTGTTTTCTCCACACATCAGAGACACACAAGATCTCTGTATAGGATCTGTTTTGTACAGCAAAATCCAAAAAGAGGGAGACATTTCTTGCTATTTATATCAACAAAAGGAATATGCAGTAAATTGGGCATAACATAAACTAAACTGCTGTGAATTCCCCTTCTCCCACTGTAGTACACGCAACTGGTTTCACTCTGCTATTTGGTCTGCTGCCCTCCTGTTTAGAAGCTGTGAATTCTGTGAGTGAATCTGATGACACTTTGCTCTGCCTGCTGTGGCTAGGTCCAGCTACTGCTTTTACTCTACCTGCTGCTCAAATGACCAGAACTGCTTCTGGGGCCTGATCTTTGTTTTCCACAGGCAAGATAACTGGGACCTTTAGTGAGCTCTGCTCACATAAAACAGTTGCAGCTGTTAGTAGTACCGCATTGTGACGTTCCCCTCTGGTGTTATCTGGACCAGTGATCTGCTAGGTCACTCCAATCCCTGTCTCTGGGAGCCAGCCTTACCCTGCTCTGCTGTGAGAACCCCCACTCCCGGGCTGTTCACGCACAGTCTCTGGCATGTAAGCTGCTCCCAGCTACTTGCAACCGAATGACACTAGCCAATATCTCCGGTTCCAGACACAACTCTGGGAACCTCTGTCTTGCAGTGTCTAGTTATGCCCGCTGGACGCTGTAAGCTTATATGAGTTCATAATTTAACAAAGAAATTGATATGTACCAGGCTTGTTATCCCAAGGGGAGTCTCTGTCACACTTCAAACCAAACGCACTGTTTCAGGTAGAATAAACAAACAGATTTATTACTATAAAGATAGATTTTAAGTGATTCTAAGTCAAAACATAAATCAGATTTGGTCAAATGAAATAAAAGCAAAATGCATTCTAAGCTGATCTCAATACTTCCAATGCCCTTACAAACTTAGATGCTTCTCACCACAGGCTGGCTGGTTGCTCTTCAGCCAGGCTCTCTCCTTTGATCAGTGCTTCAGTCGGTTGGTGTGGTGTCTGTAGACGTCAGTGGAAGAGAGAGGAAGAGCATGGCAAACATCTCTCCCTTTTATCATGTCCTTTCTTCCCTCTTGGCTTTGCCCCCCACCCCCCCAGAGTCACATGAGCATTACCTCATCACAGTTCCAAACTGACCAAAGGAAGGGGGGTTACTCCTTCGAGAGTCTAACAGATTCTTTTGTTGCTGCCTAGGCCAGCGTCCTTTGTTCCTGTGAGGCTGAGCTGGATTTGTCCCATACCTGCGCTGATGAGGTGTGAACTGCCTCTCTGTTCTTGGAGAGATTTTTCCTGGGCTTGCTTTAAGCCATGAGGATACATTTTCATCCCCATAACTATATACATGAAATTATAAGCTATAAAATTACTGTAACAATTCCTATAACAACCATGCTCAGTGCATCATGAGCCTTCCAAAGACACCTGACAGGACAAATTTTTCACTGGATACCACACAATCATTTTACAAGGATGAACATGGGGGTGCTGGGTGTTCCCCCGAGGTACAGGGTGTCACACGCATATAAAGGCTTTAAATGCCTGACCCTTAGCTTCCACTGTAACGAGAGGCCTGGATTTGACTCGCACAGCCATCTTATGTACGGACTTAGCATAAACTGCAACCACCTTGTATGCTCAGCCACCATAAGTTGGAATCAAAAACTAGAGTCAAGGGAATTCTGCCTTGCATGGCGGTGGGTGAAACATGGGCTCGGGAAGGCTAGCCTCCGGCCCGGCCCACCCTTTCCACTTGAGGCCCTGCCCCTCCTGCTCCTTTCCCCTGACAAAGCTGAGAGACCCCCAAGGCTGCAAGCCCCCGCCAAGCCCTGGGCCGCCCAAGCACCTCCAGCCCTGGAGCGATCAGCCTCAGAACACCGGGCAGCCGTAGGGGTTCCAACTTTCTATTTGCAGAAAACCAAACACCCTTGCCCCGCCCCTGCCCCGCCCCTTCTCTGAGGCCACGCCCCCAGCTCACTCCATTCCCCCCTCCCTCCGTCAATCGCTCTCCCCCACCCTCACTCACTCACTCATTTTCACTGGGTTTGGGCAGTGCGGGTGAGGGGGTGAGGGCTCCGGCTGTGAGCTCTGGTGCTTGGGGTGCAGGAGAAGGCTCTGGGGTGGGGCCAGAGATGAGAGGTTTGGGGTGCAGTAGGGGGCTCTGGGCTGGGGCAGGGGGTTGGGATGCGAGAGGGGGTGAGGGCTCCGTCTGGGGGTATGGGCTCTGGGATGGAGCCAGAGATGAGAGGATTGGGGTGCAGTACGGGGCTCTGGGCTGAGGTAGGGGGTTGGGATGCGAGAGGGGGTGAGGGCTCTGTCTGGGGGTATGGGCTCTGGGGTGGGGTCGGGGTTTGGGGTGCAGGATGTTTTCCTGAATTTGATGGGTTACCACTGATCGCATCTGACCAGAAGATTTATAGGTTCTTATCCAATTCAGACTACAGAGTTCAAGAACTCAGAGAGTTCTATATTGGGAGGGGACTCTCGGGGTGCTTGGCAAGAACACATATACTGAGGACAATACCAAATTGATTAAAAACTTTATTGAAATTAACATAAGAATAATAAATGCTATGAAACTTATAACTGCAAAACAGTAAAAGAATTCAAAAACTCCTGGTGGTAACATTTCTATTATAAGTACCTTAACCTAACATACTCACACCCTTTCTTGAGGAGCTGTAATAGGAGGTGAAGGACCAGCCTCACTCCTGGCATGCCTGAAAACACGATGGTGCTGGCTTCCCCAATAGTTAGGAATGTTGAGTAGTTATACTATACTACACAAGCTGAGCTGATAGTACGATAGAAGATAGTCTACAGAATATAGGAAAACTGAAAAAAGCACTCCAAGAAAATGAAGCTTCAGGAGTTACAAGAGTCTAGAAGAACCTTCTGACTCTTCCTTACAAGGTATTTTATAGGATCCTGAGACTATGTAATTCAGGCCCAACCTACTGTACCCTTAGCTTACTTCCGTACCCTAAGAAATGTATGGGTACCCTTCTCCTATAGGTTAGTTAGTGGATTATGACACTTATTTTCTAAATATATTAATAAGGATTATCTCACTCCAAAACTGCCAACCTAGGCTCTCTTGGTGACCTCCAAGTTGTGGTGTACCCTGCGGCTACCAACCGGTTGTAGATGCCGGATAAATCTGCTAAGTGATGTGGATAGTTCCTCCCTTTGGTTCCCCAAAGTTCAGGGACCATTCTTATCTGTGCCAAAGGTTGCCAGCTTTTATACTGACATATTCTTAACTGATTATACTTTTTGCTATATAGCAGACCTTACCGGATCTTACAGACCGGTAGGCTTCTTGCATTTTAGCATTTCAGTAAAACTTATTATTAGGAAACACATGCCTCAACACATTCTAAATTCAAGGAATTAATACTGATAAAATATAAGAATGAAATAGATTAATTTCAGAAAAAGAAACAAATTATTTGATACAGCTGGCTGGATTAGTAGGATATAATAGCTAGCAAAATAATCCTATGGGCTACAAGGAGGGGGCTCAGGGCTGGGGCAGGGGGTTGGAGTGCAGGAGGGGATTTGGGTTGTGGTCTCTGGGCAGTGCTTATCTCAGGCAGCTCCCGGCAAGCTGCCGACATCTCTCTCCAGCTCCTAGATGGAGGCGTGACCACGTGGCTCTACACACTGCCCGTGCCTGCAGGCGCTGCTTCCTCATTTCCCATTGGCTGCGGTTCCTGGGGGCAGGGGCAGCGTGCAAAGCCCCCGTGGCCATCCCTCCACCTAGGAGCCAGAGGGAGATGTGGGCAGCTTCTCAGGAGTTTCGCAGAGCAGGGTAGAGAGCCTACCTGCGCCACGAACCAGACTTTTAACGGCCCAGTCAGCGGTGCTTACTGGAGCTGCCAGGGCCCCTTTTTGACCAGGTATTCTGGTTGAAAACCAGGACACCTGGCAACCCTAGGCAGGAGGGTGGGTGGCGAGGGTGGGTAGCGCATGCTCCCTCCACCCCCCCAGTCCTGGAGCACTGGGTGGGCTGGTGGCCGGTGTGTGGCCCCGCCCCCAGCCCCAGAGTGCTGGGCTGCATGGCCCCAGTGCCCCTAGCCCTGGAGCGCTGGGTGGCGCAGCCCCAGCACCAGGACCTCCCCCAGCACTGGGCAGCCCAAGCCTCGAGCACTTCAAGTCCCAGCTGCCCTAACCCCAGTCCCAGCAGGTTCCCTGGAAGAGGAGCAGCCTCCCTGGGCTGGGGCCAAGGGGGAAGGGCAAGCAGGAGGGGGCCTCAGGGCAGAGCGTAGGCAGAGCCACAAGGGACTGTTTGGGGAGGCACAGCCTTCCCCAGCCTATTATACCCGCCGCCATGTGGCCTTTGCTTAGACAGATAGAGACGTATCAGCTGCAGCTTACCAACAGGGATAGATTCAGTAAAATCGCAGGTTGATGGGAATGGAAGGGAGAATGGACAGCTAACCTTGAGTTTCTGCAAGTTTCTTACTGGATGTCTGTGTTAATTTCTTGTAAAAAGTTGCTTTTGCTGATAAGTAGAAATTATGAGGTTGTGCTGTTGCTAGGAATATTGTTTTAGCTCAACAAGTGCTATGATTGGTTAGCATTACTGTATAGTTATGTTTGATTAAAATAGTTGGTTAAGGTGTAAATAAGGACTCTCATTTTAACTATATAATGAAGGTCAGCAGAGAGGCCCATTGGAACCTAACTCCGGGACACAGCTCAAGACCAAAGCTGCTAGAAATCTTAACCCCTGCATGACCATATGTTGGATCATATTAAAGAAGTTCTGTATTAAAATCACAAATGAGTTTGATTCCCCATAGTTTAAATTCCAGGGTATTACTAATTAAGAGGTCTCTTGGTTTTTGGTACTGTTTCTCTCCCTCTATGTGTGAAACTTGCAAGCTGCTAATTGTGTTAGTACATTCTAAGACAGAATCTGTTCTCAAAGCAATTCACAGAGACTCAAAGCAATACTCTAACAACAGAAACAGCACCCAGAGACTCCCCGCCCTTTTGTTGTATTAACAATTGTGATTAAAATAGAGATAGAGGATGTATGTGGACGGATGCTTGGTGTGGATAACAACTGAATGATCAGGGAGGTGCCAGCCTAAGAATCCAGTGTCCATCGGCTGAAGAAGGCGTCAAGTGGAAATAACCAGAGGACCCCCGGAGGGCAGACTGGAATCCACCCAACAGCCTCAAGAATGGGAGAACCAAAGAACAAGATAACTTCTTGGAGCCGTCAGGAATGTGCTATCTGCTGATTGATTCAGCAACAGCATGATGAAGCAATTCCCATAGACTGGCATAGGAAGAAATTCCTATAAAAATAGACTCTAAAAAGTGAGAACTTTGGGGTCTGATTCTGCAAACCAACTTCCAGGAGCATCAGATGAGCATCTGACAAGGCCCTGCTCCCTCCTCATGTCCAGGCCACCTGGCCAGTGGCTTGGCATGAGCAACTCTAAGGCTGGTAACTATGATGACAACCTTGCAGAACCTCTGTGTGTGTGTGTGTGTGTGTGTGTGTGTGAATGTGTGAATAAATATGAGATTGAATGGAATGTTATAGCTATAACTAACTGCTTACTATGATAAACCTGTGTGTGTGTGTGTGTGTGTTTGTATGAATGAATGAGTGAATAAAGATGAGATTGAATGGAATGTTACAGCTATAACTAACTGCTTACTATGATAAACCTCTGTGTGTGTGTGTGTGTGTGTTTGTATGAGTGAATAAAGATGAGATTGAATGGAATGTTACAGCTATAACTAACTGCTTACTATGATAAACCTGTGTGTGTGTGTGTGTGTGTTTGTATGAATGAATGAGTGAATAAAGATGAGATTGAATGGAATGTTACAGCTGTAACTAACTGCTTACTATGATTCTTTCTGTATTCACAATAAATGTGGTATTTTGCCTTTTTCCCTTTAATAAGATCCTGCTGGTTTTTAATTTATTGGTACAACATTTTGGTGGAGAATTGCGAAAGGGGGAATATTGGTAAAAAACCTCAGTTATTGTAAATATTGGTGTGCACACCGCCAGCTCTAGTGAGCTAGGCATTTCTATTAGGTTAACCAGACCTGCTGGCCTCCGAGAAGGTAGCGGGGGACCTGCTGGCCTCCGAGAAGGTAGCAGGAAAAACAGATTAAACCAGACCTGCTGGCCTCCGAGAAGGTAGCAGGGGACCTGCTGGCCTCCGAGAAGGTAGCAGGAAAAACAGATTAAACCAGACCTGCTGGCCTCCGAGAAGGTAGCAGGGGACCTGCTGGCCTCTGAGAAGGTAGCAGGGAAGAACAGATTAAACTAGACCTGCTGGCCTCCGAGAAGGTAGCAGGGAAAACAGATTAAACCAGACCTGCTGGCCTCCGAGAAGGTAGCAGGGAAGAACAGGTTAACCGGACCGGCTGGCCTCCGAGAAGGTAGCAGGGAGAAATAGGTTAACCAGACCTGCTGGCCTCCGGGAAGGTAGCAGGGGACCTGCTGGCCTCCGGGAAGGTAGCAGGGGAAAAACGCATAGATTAAGCTATGATTTCAGAATCTAGGCTGTGTCACTTGCTAAGTAATACCAGCAGTGACAAAGAGATTGAAATATCCATGTTAAGATGTTTAAAAGAAAACAGGGTAAGCCAATACCAGAGGGAGGAATGGAGTCAGAAGGAACTCCAACCTCACCTTTTGTTAAAGAAATTACACCTTTTAAACAAAACCTTCAAAAATTTGGGCACAGTCCTTGGACTAAACAAGCCCTAGCTGATCTCTGCACTATTTCGGACCTAGAGGATAGATTGGCTCAGTATATCCTCATATACAAACCTTCTAGTGCTGCCAAAAGAGATGCAGCAGCAATTTGGTTGTTGTGGGAGGCATGTAAGGATTCTTCCCTCCGCTTGTCTTCATGTAAAGAGGAAAAGGCACAAACGGAAAAGGGAGCAGACAATTGGAAGGTGCTGGCTACAAATACCCAAAGCCAGCTGAAAATAGTGAAAGAGGCACTCCAGGAATACAAAAAGAGTGAAAAAGTTAACTCTGCAGAGGCTGGAGGGAGGCAGGTAAAGGGGGAGAAGGTCCTATGTATGGCACCCCCAGGCATAATTACAAAGAGAAAGAGTAAAAAAAAAAAAAGTTAACTCTGCAGAGGCTGGAGGGAATTAAGCAGCTAAACTTTGTGAAAATGTTAAAAAGGAAAAAAAAAGTGTTAGAGAAAGAGCATTCTTGGTTTCTTTGCAGCCATTCTGAGGGAAAAATGGGCCCTTTTCCAAAGGAATGTCTGTAAATTAGCCAGGCAAAAGAAACTGATTAAAATCATTTGACTGGACAATTTAGTCAAATTTGCTAAAAGAACATAAGGGGGTTCTATTGGAACTTAACTGCCTCAAATGTATAAAGGGAATGTAAGATGTAAAAAAACAGAGCAACGTGGAAGGGATGTTAAAGAAAAGAAAATGTGTATGTATCTATCTGTGTGTGTGTAAATATGTAAAGTTCTAAGGACCAGTTGGTTTTGTTTTTGTTTTAAATAATGCCACTAAAAATCCATTTGACTCTTTAATTCAAAGTTGCAAAACTGACAGACCTTTTTGCTAGACACAGGTAATTAGTGCTGTTTGGCTTTGGGATTTGGCATTTAACCCTTAAAAGGTAACTCAATGCTTTACAAAATTTAAAATGTTTTTAAGTTGTGGCTGCAGCAGGGCAGTCAAAATCTGGAGAATAGAAAAAAAAATTGGATTATTTTTGTTTGGTTGGTTGGTTTTTGTTTGTTTGTTTGATTTTGTAACAAAATAGCAGATGAGAGCTGTAGTAAAAAAAAATAAATAAATACGAAATTTAAAAAAGACAGTGGCCCTCTGAAGCAACAGCAGGGGTGAGGTGCACAAAACAAAAAGAAGCAATGTTAGAAACACTGAGTCTTAAAATGGCTCTGAGTAATCAGACTGTCACTTTGATAAAGGTACATGAAAACTCTGTAAGCAAAAAAAAAAGAAATAGTTACACCTTATGTAAAAATTGATATGGATAATGTTATAGAAGTTAAACTATGGAAGGAATGTGCATTTGCCCCAGAACATGTGCAGGGTATATTGTAGAAGGGGCAAAAGAAATGCAAACATACCATGCTACTTAATTAAAATGCTATTAGGGCTCCAAAGGGAGCCACAATAGGTTGGGTTTTCTTTTTCAGATTGCTGTGTGTTTTGGAAGCAGAAGTTAAAAGTAATCAAAACTCTGGTGAAAGTTGATGGTGTCCCTTTTAGTGAGCTGCTGATGGCTTTAAATCCAAAAGCAGGAAGCTTCTGTGAAAATGCAAATTACCTAAATGATAAAGGAAGGAAAGAATTAGCAGCACAAAGGAGCTGCAGATAAAGGACATACCTGGTCAGCAAACAAATTGTCTAAATAAAAGGCATGGGATTACAAGATAATTTTAATAAATTTAATGATAATAAGTACCCCTGCAACAATGTATAGTCTGTATGATTTTTGGAAAAACCCTTTAAGGTTGTATGGTAATGATGCTTCTCAGCTATTACCTGTAAATAAACTTAAAGCTTAACACAGCAGGAAAAACATTATAAACTTGGTCTGCTGTATAAGAAGGGAAACTGAGGTACCCCACCTCAGGGATTTAATGACTAAATAGTGGAATAATTTCCCCATAACCCTTAAAAGATAAAAGCCATTGAAACCTGGCCTGCCTATAGAACAAAAACAGGAAAATGTGGGGGCAATTCCTCTGTTTTGCCTGCAATCAGCAAGGGTATTTGTAAAAGAAATATTTTAAGCAATAATCTGCCACCCCAAAAGGGGTAGAAACATGTTCTTTTTGTCTTTCAGAAAATCAGGAAAAGCTGATGCCAGCTGAAGAGCAACCCAATACTATGAATCTACTAGAAACTGTGTTTTGTGTTCTATGTGTTGTCTTGTGTTTTGTCTTGTTGCTAGCACCGTTGTGTGTTTTTTAAAAAAAAAAAAAAAAAAAAAAACTAAAGACCTGCAGGTAATTAAAAATAAATTAAGCTCTCTGTCCCAGCTACAGGACAGCCTGACACAAAAACAAGTACATGCCAACGTAGACTTGGTCCAAATTGGTCTGGGTAACCTAAAAGCCCGATGGAATCTTTGGCAATGGCTTAATACTACCACATGGCTTATGCATAAGAAAAAAAAAATTAGAAATAGGAAACTACACAGCCATAGCTATGGGATGCACTGAAATGCAGAAACTTGCACTAGCTACTTTGGAACACAAAATGTTCTGGGTCATATTGGGAAATATTAAGGTTTGATGCATTTGTTAAAAAAGAAAGAGATCATTGTTTGACACTTATCAATATGAATGGATGCAATATGTTTCCAGTATTGTAAAACCAGACTTGTTAATGGGAGAAATTGTTGTCAAAATTGCACACCAACAGTCCCTGGAGGCAAAGGTATTGAAGGTTAGCCCACTCCCCATATTACACGTGGGATCCTTCTGGCTACCCTGGACCTCGAGCCAGTGGGCTGGGGAGGGAGGGAAGCTATTGGACACTAGAGGTTGTACCGAATGGACTCCTCAAAAGTGGGTGTGCCTCACCTTGCCTGTTGCCCCAGAACCTTGTAGTAAAGATACATCACTAGGATCATGTATGTGGCATGAATTGGAATCACAAACTCAAATTGCCTCACAGTACCTTCTCTTGAATTGGCTACATAGAAAGTGACACTGACGATTATAAATCTTAGTGTCAAAAGGGGGATTATGTTGGATCATATTAAAGAAGTTCTGTATTAAAATCACAAATGAGTTTGATTCCCCATAGTTTAAATTCCAGGGTATTACTAATTAAGAGGTCTCTTGGTTTTTGGTACTGTTTCTCTCCCTCTATGTGTGAAACTTGCAAGCTGCTAATTGTGTTAGTACATTCTAAGACAGAATCTGTTCTCAAAGCAATTCACAGAGACTCAAAGCAATACTCTAACAACAGAAACAGCACCCAGAGACTCCCCGCCCTTTTGTTGTATTAACAATTGTGATTAAAATAGAGATAGAGGATGTATGTGGACGGATGCTTGGTGTGGATAACAACTGAATGATCAGGGAGGTGCCAGCCTAAGAATCCAGTGTCCATCGGCTGAAGAAGGCGTCAAGTGGAAATAACCAGAGGACCCCCGGAGGGCAGACTGGAATCCACCCAACAGCCTCAAGAATGGGAGAACCAAAGAACAAGATAACTTCTTGGAGCCGTCAGGAATGTGCTATCTGCTGATTGATTCAGCAACAGCATGATGAAGCAATTCCCATAGACTGGCATAGGAAGAAATTCCTATAAAAATAGACTCTAAAAAGTGAGAACTTTGGGGTCTGATTCTGCAAACCAACTTCCAGGAGCATCAGATGAGCATCTGACAAGGCCCTGCTCCCTCCTCATGTCCAGGCCACCTGGCCAGTGGCTTGGCATGAGCAACTCTAAGGCTGGTAACTATGATGACAACCTTGCAGAACCTCTGTGTGTGTGTGTGTGTGTGTGTGTATGTGTGAATAAATATGAGATTGAATGGAATGTTATAGCTATAACTAACTGCTTACTATGATAAACCTGTGTGTGTGTGTGTGTGTGTTTGTATGAATGAATGAGTGAATAAAGATGAGATTGAATGGAATGTTACAGCTATAACTAACTGCTTATTATGATAAACCTGTGTGTGTGTGTGTGTGTGTTTGTATGAATGAATGAGTGAATAAAGATGAGATTGAATGGAATGTTACAGCTATAACTAACTGCTTACTATGATAAACCTGTGTGTGTGTGTGTGTGTGTTTGTATGAATGAATGAGTGAATAAAGATGAGATTGAATGGAATGTTACAGCTGTAACTAACTGCTTACTATGATTCTTTCTGTATTCACAATAAATGTGGTATTTTGCCTTTTTCCCTTTAATAAGATCCTGCTGGTTTTTAATTTATTGGTACAACACATACTGTGCAGAAGCTGGAGCGCTGGATGAGATGTGACCCTGACTGGCCATCGGAAGATGTCTGGCTGCTTTACTGGGAGTGGTGACCATTAGATGCTTGGTGGGTGGATTCTGCTGATTAATTGATAATACATACATGTACATGTTTAAGGATGTTCACTGTGTGAAGGCTTGTTCATTGGGAAAAGGTCCTGCTAACCTGTAGAGGGCCATTGGAATCCCGGGCCCAGGGAGGGTAGAGGGTGAGAGCCCTAAATTATGTGAGTAACACCACAACTGCTCTTTTGGCTATCTTCTTTACCAGCTTGCATTTCTCATAACTTCCCACCATTCTTACTTTCTGCCATTGCTTAAACATTTAGTTATTCTTTATTGCCTCCTACACATCGTTGGACTACACCACATTTCCGTGTCATGAAATTTCCCACCATTGGTTTGGACACAGCTGCACTTTCTGTAATAAATTTGGATATTTCCCCCTAAGCCTCACTGATATTATTGTGGTCAGTTTGGTTGTTGCTCAACCTTCATAGAACCTCATCCTCAAATTTCATACTAATTTCTTTATCCACAAGCCTCTGTCACTATCCTTTATTCTTCTTCGAGTACTTGTTCATATCAATTCCGATCAGCTGTGTGCGTGCTGCATGCACGGTTGTCAGAAAGTTTTCCCTTAGCAGCTCCGGTCGGGATGGCTGTGGAGCCCCCTGGAGTGGCACCTTCGTGGTGCTCAATATATGATCCTGCTGACCCGACCCCCCTTCAGTTCCTTCTTACCGTCCCTGATGGCCATTGGAACAGTACTCACTTGCTCAGCAAGTGCTCCCTTAGTGTTCTTCTGTTAGTCATTAGAGTTTATAATTAGTGTTATAGTTAATTTAGTATAGATAGTTTAGATAGTAGGTTGGGAGCAGGGTCTCTCCCCAATCCCTAACCCGCCGCTGGGCTCCGGGGCATCCTGTGAGCCCAAGGCTTTAAGCCCTGCAGTGCTTGTAATAAACCTATGCCCCTCAGTAATCCCCACAACTGTTGTCTAAAGTGTCTGGGGGAAGCGCACCAAATGGAAAGATGCAAAATCTGCAGGGCTTTTCAGCCAAGAACCAAAAAGTAGCGTGATTTCCGACTAAAACAACTGTTAATGGAACCCGCTTTCCACCCACAGCCGGCTGCAGTCTGCCAGAACCCGGCACCAGGTGCGTGTGTACGGAGTGCTCCAGCATCCATACGTGACACGGTGCTGAGGAAGGACTCTACCACATGAGACCCTTGGCACTGGTGCTCCCCGGCACTGCACCCAGGGATAGCGGTGGCCAGCACATCCCTGTGGCCCGCACTGCTTCCTGCAGCTTCCATTAGTTGGGTACAGCGAACTGCGGCCACTGGGAGCTGCGGGCGGCCGTGCAAATATAAACAAACTGTCTGGCAGCCCACCAGCAGATTACCCTGACGGGGTGCGTGCAGCCCGTGGGCCGCAGATTGCACATCACTGGTCTAGAGGCAAGCCCGCTATGATGCGGCACTCGCAGTCCCCGGCTCAGCACCATACCTGGCACTGCTCTCAGTCGCCTTCGCCGTGTCACTGCTCCCTGGCACCAAGCCACACAAGAGCCCCTCTAGCACTGGCGACATGACGCTCTCCCTCCCTGGCACCAAAGCCAGACTGGCACCAATCACCAGTGCCAGCAGAGGACCATCACCGACCCACGGTGACATCAGAGGATCAGCACTGACCTGTGGCACCGGGCCTTCATTCTTGATCGCCGGCACTGGATACCCGCTATTGGTCCCCATCGCCGGATCCCGGGCACCGGTCACCCCAGTGAGATCATCCCGGCACCGGTCTCCTGTTTCTTCATGGCACTGGTTGTCGGTGCATGGGCCCTTGGTGCCCCCATGGTCCTCGCGATCAGGATCTGCTTCCTCGGATTCTGATGCCGACTTGTACTACTCGAGGCGCAGTCGACATAGGTCCGAGAGGCAACAAAGGAGGGCGCTGCTGGCCTGGCAGCCACAGTGGCAACCCCCGATGCAGTGGCTTACCATCAGGCTAAGGGTACCTTTTCAAGGCGGGGTCGAGATTGGTAGTCTCAGAAGACCAGTTACTCCACTCTCCTAGGGACAGGCCTATGCCTTGGGGATCCGAGGCCACTCTGTCCCAACCTCCCCTTCAGGCTCCAGTCATGGCTGAGGCGACCCCAACACGGGACCAGCTGCAGAGTCAGGCTACAGCGTCCCAGGATGTAACCGCCACAGGGACGTGCACTGACCAAGAGGAGGTCAGGGAGCCGGAGGGGCAGGAGGACCCAGTACACCCTCTGTCCACCTCGTCCTCTTCCCCTGATGAAGCTGTGGCAGGGGCATCAGCTTCAGGCCCTCCTCCAATTGACCATAAGGGACCTCCTTAGGGAGATTGCCCGCAACATGGGGTTGCAAGCGGAGGAGGTGGTCGAGGCCGAGGACCCCATGGTGGATATTCTCACTCCCAAAGGTCCATCACGGGTAGCTCTGCCTTTGATCAAAACTGTTCAAAACAATATAAAGATCCTATGGCAGACCCCAGCCTCAATTCCGCCGACCACCAGGGACGTGGAGCGCAAATACCTTGACCCTTCCAAGGGCTATGAACACTTATTCTCACACCTGCAGCCATGCTCTCTGGCAGTGTCGGCACTCAACAAGAAAGAGTGTCAGGGACAGCAAGGATCAGCCCCCAAATCTAAGGAGTCAAAACGGATGGACCTATTTGCTAGAAAGGTCTATGCCACGGGGGCCTCCAGCTGAGGATAGCTAACCAGAAAGCTATCCTCAGTAGGTATAACTTCAATTCATGGTCCTCCATGTTCAAGCTCAAAGAACTGATCCCTGCGGACTCTAGGGCTGAATTCTCCTCCATCATAGAGGAAGGGAAGGTGGTAGCGTGGACCTCTCTGCAGGCGTCTCTCGACTCAGCAGATTCGGCTGCCCATACCCTCTCCTCAGGCATAGCCATGAGGAGAACATCATGGCTTCAAGCACGTGGGCTACCCCCGGAAGTGCAGCAAACCCTGCAGGACCCTCCCTTGGAGTGAAAGGGCTCTTTTCGGAGCAGACGGACTCCAAGCTGCGCAGCTTGAAAGGCACCAGAGTGACCGTGAAGTCGCTGGGAATGAATATGTCAGCAACCCAACGCAAGCACTTTAAGCCCCAACCACAACAACAACGCTCATATCCTCCTCAGCTGAGGCAGGACTTTTATAGACGAAGGGGCAGGAATTGCAGGCAGAAACCTTCCAATCCCCTTCAGGGCAAGGTCATGGCCAATCTCAGCCTCCATCAGGCTCTGAACAGGCCTTTTGAAGATGCGCCCAAGGACGGTGCACCCACCACACCATCGGATCCATACCCATGTTTTCTGAATCCTCTATCCCACTTCTAACGTGTTTGTTCCCAAATAACATCGAACTGCTGGGTTCTTCGCATGGTAGAAGTGGAATATTCTCTCCAATTCTGCTCCTCCCCACCCTCCCACCCCCCTTCCCTGTCCCTCTTCAGGGACCCCTCTCATGAACAACTCCTTATCCAGCAGGTGCAGGTGCTCCTCACCATAGGAGCAGTGGAGGAGGTTCCTCAGAGTAGAAGGGATTCTACTCCTGATACTTCCTTACCCCTAAGGCAAAGTGGGGGAGTCTCAGACCCATTCTAGACCTGCGAGGACTCAACCAGTTCATGGTAAAGTTGAAGTTCCACATGGTCTCCCTTAGCACAATCATCCCTTCCTTGGATCCAGAAGACTGGTATGCTGTCCTCGATATGAAGACGCGTACTTTCACATAGCCATTTGACCCGCACACAGATCTTTTCTCTGGTTTGTGCTCAACCACAAACACTATCAGTTCACAGTCCTTCCATTTGGTCTGTCGACAGCCCCCCGAGTATTCACCAAGTGCATGTTGGTTGTAGCAGCCTTCCTCCGGAGGAGGCAGGTGCAGGTATACCCCCACCTAGACGACTGGCTGCTCAGGGGCCAAACCAGGGAGCATGCAGAGTCTCATGTATGATTGGTCAGGTCCACTTTCCAGAGATTGGGACTCCTCCCCAACGTGAACGAGCCAACCTTATCACTGACCCAAAGAGTAGAATTCATCGGAGTGCTGCTGGACCTGGTACAGGCAAGGGCGTTCCTGCCAGAGACCCGTTTCCAGGCCATGACAGACATTATTCAAAGCCTCAGTCGGTACCTGACCACTACCACAAGGGGATGCCTGAGTCTCCTGGGACACATGGCAGCCTGCACGAATGTAGTCAGGCATGCGAGAATGAGGCTCAGACCCCTTCAAGCGTGGCTCGCACAGATATACCGACCAGGGCGCGATAGGCTGGACTCGGTAGTGATGGTGCCAGGACACATACTTGAGTCCCACAGTGGTTGCTCAACCTCAGATGGTATGTGAAGGTGTCCCCTTCAACAGCGCACCATCCTCCTTGTCCCTAGTAATGGACGTGTCAGATTTGGGTTGGGGGCACACCTGGGAGATCTCTGAACAAAGGGCCTGTGGTCACAGGACAAGCTCTCCTTTCATATCAATATCAGGGAACTCAGAGCAGTGCGACTAGCATGCTAAACTTTCCAGTCCCAGCTGGACAAACCGTGGCAGTGATGACGGACAAAACCACTGCTATTTTCTACATCAACAAGCAGGGTGGAGCCCATTCCTTCCCCCTATGTTGAGAAGCCCTCCAGCTATGGGAGTTCTGCATAGCCCACTCCATTCACCTGGAGGCGTCCTATCTCCCAGGAGCGCAGAACGAGCTGGCAGATCACCTCAGCAGATCATTCTGCAACCACAAATGGTCTGTCTGTCCAGATGTTCTTCACCCCATCTTCCAAAGGTGGGGATTTCCCCAGGTCGACCTATTCACCACCTGGAGCAACAGGAAGTGCCCAAATGTTCTGCTCCTCCCAGAAACACAGCCCGGATTCAATCATGGATGCGTTTCTGCTACCTTGGGGAGACAGCCTCATGTATGTGTTCCCACTGGTCCCACTCATATACAAGATGCTGCTCAAGATCTGCAGGGACAAAGTGGAGGTGATTCTGCTGGCCCCAGCGTGGCCCCCGTCAACATTGGTACACCACGCTTCTAGAGCTGTCAGTGGACACCCCGATCGTGCTACCACTTTGAACCGATCTGATCACTCAGGACCACGGTCGCCTCCACCACCCAGACCTCCAGTCCCTCCACCTCACGGCCTGGAAGCTTCATGGTTAAACCCCATGGAGCTCCTATGTTTGGAGCTGGTAAGAGAGGTTCTACTCGGCAGCAGGAAACCTTCCACCAGGGCTACGATTCTAGCCAAGTGGAAGAGATTCACTTGCTTGTGTGCCCGGCAACACACCTCCACTCCAGGCATCCATACCACTCATCCTGGAGTATCTTCTGCATCTCAAACAGCAGGGCCTAGCTGCGACATCCATCAAGGTGCACCTTTCTGGTATCTCAGCCTTCCACCCGGGAACGTCTGGATGCTCCATGTTCGCTAATCCCATGGTAGGCCGTTTCCTCAAGGGCTTGGAATGCCTATATCCACAGATTAGGCGACCGGTTCCTGCAAGGGACCTTAACCTGGTCCTCACCAGGCTCCTGGAGCCCCCTTTTGAACCACTGGCAACTTGCTCCCTGCTCTATTTGTCATGGAAGGGGTCCTTCCTGGTAGCCATCACATCAGCCAGGCAGACATCTGAATTAAAGGCTCTGATCTCTGGTCCACCCTACACAGTCTTTCACAAGGACAAGGTGCAGCTCAGGCCTCACCAGCCTTCCTTCCCAAAGTAGTGTCACAATTCTACACTGGTCAAGACATTTTTCTACCCGTCTTCTATCTTAAGCCTCACACCAGTACCCAAGAGCAGAGGCTGCACTCACTGGATGTTCGGAGAACACTAGCATTCTACATCGAGCGCACGAAACCATTCAGTAAGTCAAACCAACTATTCTGGTGGTAGCAGACCAGATGAAAGGACTCCCGGTCTCATCTCGAAGAATGTCTTCCTGGATCACATCCTGCATCTGCACATACTATAACTTAGCCCAGGTCCCAGTCCCAACTCTTATGGCACATTCCACAAGGGCACAAGCCTTGTCAGCTGCGTTCCTGGCCTAGGTCCCTATACAAGAGATCTGCAGGGCAGCAACTTGGTCATTGGTGCATATGTTTACCTCTCACGATGCCAGAGTTCGGCAACCTTTGGCACGTGGCCCATCAGGGTAATCCGCTGGCAGGCCGTGAGACTTTTTGTTTACATTGACTGTCCGCAGGCACAGCCCCCCTGCAGCTCCCAGTGGCTGCAGTTTGCCGTTCCTGGCCAATGGGAGCTGCAGGAAGCGGTGGGCTGAGTGCTGTCATAGCTGTCACACCGCTTGACAATTTCTCCCTCCCAAAGCAAAAAACACTGTGTAGAGCAAATAAAATCTATTTACTACTCCTTGATCTCCACAGCCCAACGTGGTGTTTTTACACACTTCCTGTAAGTGCAGATTCCTGCTTTTTCAGAGTCTGGGATAGGGTGGCTAATATATCAGTAAATATTTCTGAAGTGCCTATCACCATAATATCAAGTAGATGCGGTAGTAAGCAGCTAATATAACAGCTCCTCAGAACCAGGAATCTCTCCCAAAGCTGTCAGCTTCTAAGCAAGGTTTGAAATCTAGAAGCCTGTGTTCATTGGCTGAGCCTTCATCAGGGGGCGGGGCTATCAAGGAGGCCAGGGCTTTATAAAGCAGTGAGCAAGTGACCAGGGAGCTTTGCGAACAGGGGCTGCTAACAGGGAGGTTGGAGAGGGAGTGTGGAAGGGGAGTGGGAAGGGGGCGAGGTACACTTGCCATTCTTTAAAACCTTTACACTAAACTATAATCAAAACTCCTTGATTTAAACAAAAACCCTATCATTAACCTAGGTAACTGTAGGAGAAAATGCAGGCAGAAGCCCAGCAGCAAAGTGGGGGCTATTCTGTTTATTGTACTCAGTGTAGCACGTTTGATTACCTGCCCTATGGGCGGGTGGCGTATGTGTGCATTCAGTGCAAGGAGCTCCTGGCCCTCAGAGACCGTGTACAGGCTTTGGAGGCCAGGGTGGCGGAACTGGAGGAGCTAAGGAAGGCAGAGAGGTATGTTGATGAGGCTTTCCGAGACACTGTAGATTTGTCCCACCTCTGGTCGGACAGCCCCTGCGCTGTTAAGGAGGATGAAAAGCCCAGAGAAGGAGAGCAGTCAACGGGAACAGAGGGAAACCTTCCCATCGTTGGGACCCTCCTTCCAGATGATGTTGGGGGATCTTGCACTGACGTTACCTCTCTGTGGGAGGGAACTCCAGTCATTAGGAAAAGGCAGGTGTTAGTAATGGGAGATTCGATCATTAGAAACATAGATAGATGGGTCTGTGATGATTGGGAGAATCGTATGGTGACTTGCCTGCCTGGTGCGAATGTTGCGGATCTCTTGAGGCATCTAGATAGACTTATGTGTAGTGCTGGGGAGGAGCTGGTGGTCGTGGTACATGTAGGTACCAATGACATAGGAAAGGGTAGGAGAGATGTCCTGGAGGCCAAATTTAGGCTGCTAGGAAAGAGAATGAAATGCCGGACCTCTATGGTGGCATTCTCAGAAATGCTTCCAGTTCCACGCGCAGGGCCAGGTAGGCAGGCAGAGCTTCAGAGTCTCAATGCATGGATGAGACAATGGTGTAGAGAGGGGGGGTTTAGATTTATTAGGAACTGGGCAAACTTTTGGTATAGGGGGAGCCTATACAGGAAGGATGGGCTCCACCTAAACCAAAGTGGATCCAGACGGCTGGCAGTTAACATTAAAAAGGTTGTAGAGCAGTTTTTAAACTAAGAGATGGGGGAAAGCCGATTGCTGCAGAGGCGCACGTGGATCGGACAGAGACTTCTCTTAGAGGAGAGTCTATTGATAGAGATTCTCTAGGTTTTAGTCAGAAGGAGAGGATAAAGTATGGGCAAGATCAGACGAGAAACATTCACATAAAGAATCTGACACATCAGAAAAGGGCAGACAAATAAACAGTAACAAGTGTTTGAACTGCTTATACACAAATGCTAGAAGTCTAAATAATAAGATGGGTGAACCAGAGTGCCTCATGTTAAAGGAGGATATTGATATAATAGGCATCACAGAAACCTGGTGGAGAGAGGACAATCAATGGGACACAATCATTCCGGGGTACAAAATATATCAGAAGGACAGAACAGGTCATGCAGGGGAGAAGGGGGAGTGGCACTATATGTGAAAGAAACTGCAGAATCAAGTGAAATAAAAATCTTAAATGAATCCACATGTTCCATAGAATCTCTATGGATAGTAATTCCTTGATCTAATAAGAATATAACAGTAGGGATCTATTATCGACCACCTGACCAGCACAGTGATAGTGACGATGAAATACTAAGGGAGATTAGAGAGGCTATCAAAAGAAAGAACTCAATAATAGTGGAGGATTTCAGTTATCCCCATATCGACTGGGTACATGTCACCTCAGGATGAAATGCAAAGACAAAATTTCTTGATACTTTAAATGACTGCTTCTTGGAGCAGCTGGTACAGGAACCCACAAGGGGAGAAGCAACTCTCGATCTAGTCTTGAGTGGAGCGCAGGATCTGGTCCAAGAGGTAACCATAACAGGACCGCTTGGAAATAGTGACCATAATATAATAACATTTAACATTCCTGTGGTGGGAAGAACACCTCAACAGCCCAACACTGTGGCATTTAATTTCAGAAAGGGGAACTATGCAAAAATGAGGAGGTTAGTTAAACAGAAATTAAAAGGTACAGTGATAAGAGTGAAATCCCTGCAAGCTGCGTGGACACTTTTCAAAGACACCATAATAGAGGCTCAACTTAAATGTATACCCCAAATTAAAAAACACAGTAAAAGAACTAAAAAAGAGCCACTGTGGCTTAACAACCATGTAAAAGAAGCAGTGAGAGATAAAAAGGCATCTTTTAAAAAGTGGAAGTCAAATCCTAATGAGGTAAATAGAAAGGAGCATAAACACTGCCAAATTAAATGTAAAAATGTAATAAGAAAAGTCAAAAAAGAGTTTGAAGAACAGCTAGCCAAAAACTCAAAAGGTAATAACAAAATGTTTTTTTTAAGTACATCAGAAGCAGGAAGCCTGCTAAACAACCAGTGGGGCCCCTGAAAGATCGAGATACAAAAGGAGCACTTAAAGACGATAAAGTCATTGCAGAGAAACTAAATGAATTCTTTACTTCAGTCTTCATGGCTGAGGATGTTAGGGAGATTCCCAAACCTGAGCTGTCTTTTGTAGGTGACAAATCTGAGGAATTGTCACAGATCGAAGTGACACTAGAGGAGGTTTTGGAATTAATTGAGAAACTTAGCAGTAACAAGTCACCGGGACCAGATGGCATTCACCTAAGAGTTCTGAAAGAACTCAAATGTGAAATTGTGAAACTATTAACTATGGTTTGTAACCTGTCCTCTAAATCAGCTACTGTATCCAATGACCGGAAGATAGCTAAAGTAATGCCAATATTTAAGAAGGGCACTACAGGTGATCCTGGCAATTACAGACCAGTAAGTCTAACGTCAGTACCGGGCAAATTAGTTGAAACAATAGTAAAGAATAAAATTGTCAGACACATAGAAGAACATAAAATTGTTGCACAAAAGTCAACATGGTTTCTGTAAAGGGAGATCGTGTCTTACTAATCTATTAGAGTTCTTTGAGGGGGTCAACAAACATGTGGACAAGGGGGATCCAGTGAACATAGTGCACTTAGATTTCCAGAAAGCCTTTGACAAGGTCCCTCGCCAAAGGCTCTTATGTAAATTAAGTTGTCATGGGATAAGAGGGAAGATCCTTTAATGGATTGAGAACTGGTTAAAAGACAGGGAACAAAGAGTAGGAATAAATGGTAAATTTTCAGAATGGAGAGGGGTAACTAGTGGTGTTCCCCAAGGGTCAGTCCTAGGACCAATCCTATTCAAGCTATTCATAAATGATCTGGAGAAAGGGGTAAACAGCGAGGTGGCAAAGTTTGCAGATGATACTAAACTGCTCAAGATAGTTGAGACCAAAGCAGACTGTGAAGAACTTCAAAAAGATCTCACGAAACTAAGTGATTGGGCAACAAAATGGCAAATGAAATTTAATGTGGATAAATGTAAAGTAATGCACATTGGAAAAAATAACCCCAATTATACATACAATATGATGGGGACTAATTTAGCTACAGCTAATCAGGAGAAAGATCTTGGCATCATCGTGGATAGTTCTCTGAAGACGTCCACGCAGTGTGCAGCAGCAGTCAAAAAAGCAAACGGGATGTTAGGAATAATTAAAAAAGGGATAGAGAGTAAGACATACAATATCTTTTTGCCCTTATATAAATCCATGGTACGCCCACATCTTGAATACTGCGTACAGATGTGGTCCCCTCATCTCAGAAAAGATATACTGGCATTAGAAAAGGTTTGGAAAAGGGCAACTAAAATGATTAGGGATTTGGAACGGGTCCCATATCAGGAGAGATTAAAGAGGCTAGGACTTTTCAGCTTGGAAAAGCGGAGACTAAGGGGAGGATATGATAGAGGTATATAAAATCATGAGTGGTGTGGAGAAAGTGAATAAGGAAAAGTTATTTACTTGTTCCCACAATACAAGAACTAGGGGCCACCAAATGAAATTAATGGGTAGCAGGTTTAAAACAAAGAAAAGGAAGTTCTTCTTCACTCAGTGCACAGTCAACCTGTGCAACTCCTTGCCTGAGGAGGCTGTGAAGGCTAGGACTGTAACAGGGTTTAAAAGAGAACTGGATAAATTCATGGAGGTTAAGTCCATTAATGGCAATTAGCCAGGATGGGTAAGGAATGGTGTCCCTAGCCTCTGTTTGTCAGAGGGTGGAGATGGATGGCAGGAGAGAGATCACTAGATCATTACCTGTTAGGTTCACTCCCTCTGGGGCACCTGGCATTGGCCACTGTCAGTAGACAGGATACTGAGCTGGATGGAGCTTTGGTCTGACCCAGTATGGTCATTCTTATGTTCTTATGTACTGTATTTAGCAGCTATAATATTTCCTCCTATAAATGGCACTCCGCTCTGTGTGAGATATTCTCCCCTCTCCTTTGTTTAAAGGCTCAGATATTGCAATCATTTGCAATCACTTTTGACACCTGAAAGTTCAGTCCCTAATCCGGAAGAATACCTGGATAATATTGCCAGTTTCATGCTTCAGAGTCACCTTGTACTGCACTCTGTAAAAGTAGGAGTCTTTCTGCTAGGTAAAAGCCTTTGCTGTGAAGAGACTCTCTTTCTCAGTGTCCTAGTTTATGGACAAAGACTCATTCAGAAGCAGAGAAACAGTTTGAGAATTATTGCATCACTCTTGGCCAATTTTTTTCCTTGGAAAAGGACATGGTTTGATAATGCTCCATGGATTGGACATTATTTGAAAGTGGTTTAAGTTTTTATTTAAAAAACAGAACAAGCTGCACCCTTATTTATCCCCTAACAAAACTGTTACAGCAGACCATGATCAAAAGGCTCAACTATTGTAACTCCCTTTTAGCAGGGCTTTCCCTATACTTTCAGCTTGCTTTGAATGTAGCAGCATATTTGTTCACTGGCTTCAGCAACCACGATCATACTTTCACCCCACGTTCTCTACATTGTCCGCTCATAAATTGACACCAAATTGAATATTTGTTGTTGTTTTATATAAAAAGAGCATTCAACAATATTACTCCCAGCTAATACGATAGATTCAAGTTCTCCTCCTTGGGTCTTTGCCTGGTGCATATCATAGTTTCTTTTCTTAAACCAGTTCTGAAGTAAGAGTGGCTAAAGATTACAAAATCTTCACTCTTACTATGATGTTGTTAACTCTACACCAGAGTTCAAGATCTGGTAAAGAATTTCTCTTTAAAATGTTCTTAAAACCAGAACTCATTTATTTTTAATTTAAAAGATTCAGGCCTTTTTTTTTTAAATTGCAAGTATATGCTATTTTAATCCAGTACATGCCAATCACAGCACAACTAAAGCATATGCATGCTGAAAGGTATTGTGCTGCCAGGCCAGCAAAAACATTACCACGTGAAAAAATTCTGTGCATGAAATTCTCTAATTAACTGCTCCTAGCACCAGTCTCTAAACCCAAGGACATAGGTCTTAAATGGAAAAATATCGTCTACTGGCAACTACCAAAGTAAGAAAGAGAAATAAAAATGCAACTAGATTAACTCTATAGAAAACATCACTAGACTGGCACTAAATGTCATTACATGGTAGACTCATATGAAATAAATATCTTCTCTCACACAGCCCAAAACTTTTACTTTGTCATAAAAATTGATGTATCCTGGTCACGTGAACAACAGAGGGTATGATGTATCATGGGGATAGGCCAGTGGCTCTCAAACTTTTGTACTGGTGACCCCTTTCACATAGCAAGCATCTGAATGCGACCCCCCTTATAAATTGAAAAAACTTTTTTACATTTAACACTATTATAAATGCTGGAGGAGAACATAAGAGTGGCCAGACTGGGTCAGTCCAAAGGTCCATCCAGCCCAGTATCATGTCTTCCAACAGTGGCCAGTGCCAGGTGCCCCAGAGGGAATGAACGGAACAGGTAATCATCAAGTGATCCATCCCCTGTTGCTCATTCCCAGCTTCTGGCAAACAGAGGTTAGGGACACCATTCCTGCCCATCCTGGCTAACAGCCATTGATGGACCTATCCTCTATGAGTTTATCTAGTTCTTTTTAAAATCCTGTTATGGTCTTGGCCTTCACAACATCCTCTGGCAAGGAGTTCCACAGGTTGACTGTGCGTTGTGTGAAGAAATACTTCCTTTGATTTGTTTTAAATCTGCTGCCTATTTTCATTTGGTCATTTCATTTCATTCAGTTCTTGTGTTAAGAGTGGTAAACAACTCTTCCTTATTTATTTTCTCTATGCCAGTCATGATTTTATAGACCTCAATCATATCTCCCCTTAGCCATCTCTTTTCCAAGCTGAAAAGTCACAGTCTGATTAATCTCTCCTCATACGGAAGCCATTCCATCCCTCTAATAATTTTTGTTGCCCTTTTCTGAACCGTTTCCAATTCCAATATATCTTTTTTGAGATGGGGTGACCACATCTGCACACAGTATTCAAGAGGTGGGCGTACCATGGATTTATATAGAGGCAACATGATATTTTCTGATCTATTATCTATCCCTTTCTTAATTATTCCCAGCATCCTGTTAGCTTTTTTGACTGCCTCTGCACACTGAGTGGATGTTTTCAGAGAACTATCCACAATGACTCCAAGATCTCTTTCTTGAGTGGTAACAGATAAATTAGACCCCATCATTTTATATGTATAGTTGGGATTATGCTTTCCAATGGGCATTACTTTGCATTTATCAGCATTAAATTTCATCTGCCATTTTGTTGCCCAGTCACCCAGTTTTGAGAGATCCTTTTGTAGTTCTTCGCAGTCTACCTGGGTCTTAACTACCTTTAGTAATTTTGTATCATTTGCAAATTTTGCCATCTCACTGTTTATCCCTTTTTCCAGATCATTTATGAATATGTTGAATAGGACTGGTCCCAGAACAGACCCCTGGGGGACACCACGATTTACCTCTCTCCATTCTGAAAACTGACCAGTTATACCTACCCTTTGTTTCCTATCTTTTAACTGGTTACCAATCAATGAGAGCACCTTCCCTCTTAACCCGTGACAGCTTACTTTGCATAAGAGCCTTTGGTGAGGGACCTTGTCAAAGGCTTTCTGAAAATCTAAGTACTCTATATCCACTGGATCCCCTTGGTCCACATGCTTGTTGACCCCCTCAAAGAATTCTAGTAGATTGGTGAGGCATGATTTCCATTTACTAAAACCATGTTGATGCCTCCTGAGTCATCTGGAAGATGCTTTTGTGGCACATAGGTTATACAGGGGATGGCCATGCAGATGTGGTTCCCAGTGATGCAGGTGATAGAGTCACGCCAGCTGTTGTTGCTTACTCAAAAAACAAAGAGGTTGTTGGTTTGACAGCAAAACAAAGTAGAGGAAGAAATATTGCAAACACAGTAGTGAAAGTAAAGAAGATTCTTGGGAGAAGCTCTGGTGACCCACAAGCTGAGAAATATATTGCAGAAAGCAAATGTCCAGTCACTGAGAAGAATGGAAAACTCCAGTATGAAACAGATAACAAACTTGTTTGCCCGGAAGAAGTTGCAAAACTCATATTCAGTAAAATGAAAGAAATTGCTCAGTCTGCTTTGGGTTCCAATGTCAATGATGTGGTTATTACTGCCAGGGCCAGTGCAAGGATATTTTGCACCCTAGGCGAAACTTCCACCTTGCGCCGCCCTTCCCCTTTCCCCATTCTCCCCTCCCCCCGGACTCACAGACCAATTGACACAAATTATTAGCGAAATGATGTAGCAGCAATTGCCAGAGTCTTATATCTGAAACAACTCAACAAAAATAGTTATCCTCAGTCGACAACCTCCAAAAACTAGTAAACTTAGCATTATAAACAGCCTGTCAGAATGGGTAATGGCTGCGCGTGACAAGAAAAATGAAGTCACTGCCACTCTGTACCGTAGTGAAGCAGTGCGCTTATCCCACCCACCCCCGACACTCTCCCCGGAACACAGCCCTCCCCAGAGCCCCCCGGCACACAACCCCCGTGCCTCTCCCCGGAGCCTGGCAAGGCACACTGTGTCCCTCCCACCTACCCCCAAAACCCAAACCAGCACACTCCGCCTCACTCCACAGCCCCCTCCTCGGCCGGCTTGGCCCGCTGGTCCTCTACCTCCCCCCCAAAGCCTAGCCCAGCACACAAAGAGCCCCCCCAGCCAGGCACACAACCCCGCCCTTCACAGCGCCCAGCCAGACATGCAGCCCCCTTCAACCTCCCTCCGCTTTCTCCCGCCCCAGCACACAGCCCCCCCCCGCCTTTCCTCCCCCCCCGGCACGGGGCTGGCACCTGCAGGGAGAGAAGTGGGGGGAGAGTGATCAGCATGGGGGGGGGTGACCCCAAGCCCACCCCCACTCCGCCCGGCCGCCTTCCACCTGCGAGCTCATTGCCGCTCATCCTGCCGGAGCCCTTTTTGGTGCCCCCAAATCTTGGTGCCCTAGGCAGCTGCCTAGTTTGCCTCATGGTTACACCAGCCCTGACTGTACCATTTGAGTTTGGAGAGAACCAGAAAAATGCCCTTGGGCAAGTAGCTTGGGCAGCTGGATTTAATGTTCTGAGATTAATTCATGAGTCATCTGCACCGCTCTTTGCATATGGAATTGGACAAGATTCACCCACTGGGAAAAGCAATGTGTTGGTTTTTAAGCTTGAATGGAGCATCGCTTTCTGTGACAGTTATAGAAGTAAATAGGGGTATATATCGTGTTCTTGCCACAAACACAGACGATAGTATAGCTGGTGTCTGTTTCACAGAAGACTTAGCACAACATTTAGTTTCTGAATTTCAAAGATCTTATAAACATGATATAAGAGGAAATTTCAGAGCTATGATGAAGCTAATGAACAGCGCTGATGTTGCAAAACACTCTTTGTCAACCTTGGGAAGTGCAAACTGTTATGTCGACTCATTATATTATGTTCATGGATTTTTGACTCCCTTTCCATTTTGTCTCTTGTATACAGGCAGTGGGCACTTTACTACTTTTCAACATCTTTTACTTCTTGATTTCCCAATTATTGTTCCCATGTTCACGGAAGCCAAATGTAGTTCTCACTACATGTACCCAGAATGTGGTAGCCTTTTCCCACTTTCCACAGCCATCAGGCAAAGCTGTTGTGCATTGTTTACAGGGGACACCCTCGTATGTAGTGATACACTCCCTGAAGACAAGAACCCATGTGTGATTGGTGCAATTTTTACAAACTGGCAGTCAACCCTGACCTTCTTGAATTGAAATCAGTCACTTTTCCTAGGTAGACTGCCTACCATGGCTAATGAGTTCTACCTGCCCAGAACAATCTGGTTACAAGGTGCCAGACCACCCATCTTTCACACTCTCATTTTTCAATTCAGAACACCTTTGCCAAGAGAAGGCAAAAGGTCGGAGTTTAGCTGTGAGAGGCTAATATATTTTGCTAGCTGCATGAGGCATTTTCTAGGGAGTGAGAGCTCCTCCTCAAACTCACTTTGACCATGACAGCTTGCTAGGAGGGTCTTTAATAAATCTGAAAAAAACAAATTATGAAGTACTAGCTACCAAAGAGGCACTGCTGATGCCTTTTGTGTGACTCATAATAATAGGTAGCAGAAGGAGACCGGGAGATAACTTGTCAGAAAGGCTAGTGTATGCTAAATAGAATAGGAAAGATATAAAATTCTAAAGTGGTGGAAGGAAGTCTGGCAACAAAAATCTGTCTGATAAAGCCTCTGCATATGATAGAAAAGTTTTAATGTGGTTAAAATTTAATTTCATGGCTATGCTGAGCTTCCAAATGGACTCAGAACATGGAATATAATTGTTGGTACGTGATACTTTATCTATGCTCCAATTTTTTCTCAACTGAAAGGTTTTATGCAGCTGATGATTCTGTGCCTGAAGATAAATGTAACTAATAGCAACAGGGAGATCCTGGGTTTGATATTACTGGACTATAATATGTACCTTTCTTATAACTTAATCTTTCCATTTACTGCCACAAGGATGTGGCACCTTAGAGACTAACAAATTTATAAAGTACTCCTTTTCTTTTTGCGAATACAGACTAACACAGCAGCTACTCTGAAACCAAAAATGAAATGATTGCCTCTTCTTCACAGGTAGAAGCATAATATATTTCCTCCCCTCCAAAATGTAGAAAATTGTCTTAAATATAATATACTTTCAGCTATATTTTCTATGGAAATATGCCTAAATGCCTAATCTGAAATATTTTTAAACAGTTACATTTTTCAGGAATTTTTTAACCTCAGTTTAATTATAGGCTGAAAAAGTTTACCATGATCTGACATTTATTTTCCAAAAAGTCACACTCAATATATACTGACATATTGAAAAGATGATGGGTGAAATTCATCCCTATATAAAAAGCTAACACAAGGCCTATGAAGGAATTAAATTTATAAATTATATTTAATCTGATAGTTGGATGATCTTTACTTGTGGTCTTAAAATATCATACCACCTTCTTGGACATGGCATGTCACAAATACTTTCCCTCATGGCTCTGTATAACAAACGGTATCTTATCACTTTGTTTCATATTTCATTAGTAGTTTTTATGCTGTAAGAGCCACATCCTGGTTTCGTTTAAAATTGATGGGAATTCTGCCTTTAACTTCAGTGAGACCAGGATTTGGTCTTTATGCAACATCACTCTCCTGTGGTAAGACTTACAAATTGCATTAAAAATATATTTGTTTTGATTTTTTGCATTTAGCACAAAATACACTTCTTTTATCCTGTGTATGGGGTGTGTTTTGTTTTTTTGTGGGTTTGTTGTTTCTTTGGCTTGTGTTTTTTTGTCTTTGTTTGTTTTTAGAAGAGAGAACACAACTAAGAGCTGGATTTATTATGCTGCCGAACACTTTTTTTACTTACTTATTTTTCCTCTGGTTGTCCAGGAGTAAATTTTATTTATATGCTTGCATAATTGTCTCTTTTAAAACAAAAAGGGCGGGAAGGATGAAAGCAAAAAAAAGTGTTATGGCATTAAGGTTCAGATTCTATGTGCATTAAAATTAGGAAATTCAAACAGGGATGGGCTGTAGAGCCCCACATAAGGGTGGCACATCCCATGGAACAGTGGCATTCTGTAGCTGGGAGTGCGCTTTAGATATCCAGACCTAGGACCAGTGTAACCAGGTTAGTTCATTTTATCATCCATTTAACATATTATGTGGGGTTATGGTCAATTCATATGCTATTTCATCTATAATCCTATGCAGTTTAAATCTATTTATCACACATTGATTATATGAGTATAGGATGGATAAGTATTTGAGTGAAGTGTGAACTTTTATAATGTGGTATGCTGACACCCTATGGGTTCATACATATTTAGGAAGGCTTTAACCCCTTTTTCTCACTTGAACTTCCACACCCATAAGAACGGCCATACTGGGTCAGACCAAAGGTCCTTCTAGCCCAATATCCTGTCTTCCGACAGTGGCCAATGCCAGGTACCTGAGAGGGAATGTACAGAACAGGTAATCATCAAGTAATCCATCCCCTGTCGCCCATTCCCAGCTTCTGGCAAACAGAGGCTAGGGACACCATCCCTGCCCATCCTGGCTAATTGCCACTGATGGACCTATCCTTCATGAACTTATCTAGTTACTTTTTTAATCCTATTATAGTCTTGGCCTTCACAACGTCCTCTGGCAAGGAGTTTCACAGGTTGACTGTGCGTTGTGTGAAAAAATACTTCCTTTTGTTTTAAACCTGCTACCTATTAATCTCATTTGGTGACCCCTAGTTCTTGTGTTATGAGAAGGAGTAAATACCACTTCCTTATTTACTTTTTCCACAGCAGTCACAATTTTATAGACTTCTAGCATATCCCCCCTTTATCGTCTCTTTTCCAAGCTGAAAAGTCCTAGTCATATTAATCTCTCCTCACATGGCAGCCGTTCCATACTCCTAATCATTTCTGTTGCCCTTTTCTGAACCTTTTCCAATTCCAATATACCTTTTTTGAGATGAGGCAACCACATCTGCACACAGTATTCAAGATGTGGGCATACCATGGATTTATATAGAGGCAACATGATATTTTCTGTCTTATTATCTATCCCCGTCTTAATAATTCCAAACATTCTGTTTGCTTTTTTGACTGCTGCTGCACACTGAGTGGATGTTTTCAGAGAACTATCCACAATGACTCCAAGATCTCTTTCTTGAGTGGCAACAGCTAATTTAGACCCCCATCATTTTATATGTATAGTTGGGATTATGTTTTCCAATGTGCATTACTTTGCATTTATCAACATTGCATTTCATCTGCCATTTTGCTGCCCAGTCACCCAGTTTTGTGAATCACGCACTATTTTTTGGGTGCTCCAGTTTTCATAGACTCTTATTATCTCCCTTTATACTCTTAACATTTACATCACCCAGTCACCATAACAACTTGTGGTTAGCACACTGTAGACACCCTATGTTTGCAAAATACTCTAAACGACTTTAACTGGTACACTGCAATATGTATTTCTTAAATATTAGCAGTTAACACTTCTATTCCTGTGACTAATATAGGATCACTTATCAGTTAGCTACTCATGTGAGATTCTCTTTAGGCCTGAGGCCTTGTTTGGCTAAGCTAAATATCTTACAAGCCTGAGGCCTGTTGGCCCAGTATTACAACATTAATTCTTATTTTTCACCTTTATTCCTAACTATACCTGATAACTTTTATCCCTTGCTACAAACAGGAAATTCAGATTTCACTCTTCCATTGGGTGTATGCATCCAAGTTGGATCTTGGTATAGAGTCACATAACATATAAGCAGTAATACAAAACACATATGTGTGTTTAAGATCACAGAAATAGGAGCAGCTCCTTCTGTGTTTTTCTGCAGCACACCAGACTGAAATTCTACAGTAAGTGTTCCTGTTTTCTCTTGTAGACAGTACTGAATTCTGTGGCAGGAAAAAACAAGTCGGAAATATTAAAATTAATAATAAATCTTGTTTGTTTTATTAAAGACCTTTCTATGAATTTTATTATAAAACTCGGAATTATGCTACAGAATTCAGTCTGTTGCTAAAGAATGTGGGGAGCAGCCCTAGAAGGGGGATAGTACTTGCATTCCTCCTAGCTGTTGGCACAGGTCAGTGTGGGGTTCAACTCTCTTCTGGGGACTTTCTCTTTCTATTCTTCCTCCTGCCTTATCATCCTGCAAAGGGGTAGGTTCAGCAGCTTCTCTTTCCCACTCCTTGTCTTTGTATGGTCCCTCAGGAATGGCAGTTGTACCCACATCTTCACTCTCCCTGCAGCTTTTCATTGAGGCAATGAATCATTTTCAGCTCAAATCATCAGCAATTAGTTCCATCTTTTACAGAATACCTCAGAGATGGAGGACATGATATTTCAGTACACCACAGGAGCTAAAGCAATCCTATAGTTCCATTAAGGTTTTATGCTTGGAGTTAGCTGGTTCCATCCATCTAGAATTACTCTCTCAAGTTGTTGTAAAGTTAGGTCTCTTTTCCCCCTTTACTCATTTGAGCTTGTCCATTTTTTGTTTTGCAAATGGCTAAATCATATTTACTTCAAACTTTCCTTCCTGAAGCTTCCTGCTTCCACTGATTACAGCTGACATGCTTTCAAGAGCACCAGTATGAATCTCCTTCACATTCCATGTTTCACAAGCAACCAGGCCCCTCTCATCAGGACTCTGAGTTAGATAATAGCACACTGCTGGTATCTACCCAGGATGATAATAATCTTTACTCCATATCATATTCCACCTATGACAGATGTATCACAAGTTTTATGGATTTAATATTTACTGACCTAAATAGAATTAGAAATATACAACAGGGACAGTAAGGATGCCAGAAGTAGGGGAAATGAAGTGTAGGTAAGCGGGGAGAAAAGGGTTTTCAGCAGATACTTGAAAAGAGATGAAGAGCTGATAAGGCAGAAAGAGAAAGATATAAGAAGCCTGTTGCAGATGGTAGGAATTGCATAAGGGAGGCAAGTGATCGCTGCATTAGGCGGGATGGTACTGGGATGTATATACCCTATCACTAATTGAACCTAGAAGAGGTTGAACCCTTTTACTTGTTGGACAGGTAAAGCCTCTTCCAGAGAGAGGTGTCAACCTGGAGAAAGGAATAAACAGTTGGAGCCAATTATGCAGTGGGGAGGTAGAGTCTACAGTTGTGCTGCCTCAGCTGAAAAATCATAAGAAGTGATGAGATTGTTACAGTGAGGGATTCTGAATGGACAAAATCTCTCCTCTTCCTGTTTGGTTGGGAACTAGGGAGCAGGGTTCCTGAAGTAAAGAACTACTTTAGAGTCAGGGAAGAAAATCTCTGAAACTTACTTCCTTGCTCCTCAGAGAAGATATGCCAGATGGAAGCTGAGACTCAACTTTTTTTTCCTTTTTTTTTTTAAAATCTGGGCTAGGCTGAAAGAAGTTGGCCTGTTTCTTTTATCACTGGGACTGTGCTGAGGGAAGCCAGGACTGGAAAGGGGTGGTGGCCGCAAATCAGTTTGGGCGGCTGTTCCTTTATATTGAGAGAGAGAGAGAGATCGATCATATTGGTACAGTTTGTAAATTGGAATGTGAAATGGAAGAGAAGTCAGTAGGGTTTGTTGTCAGACGTCACCGGTGTGGTGCTCTGCTCTGTTCAGTGTTGAGAACAGTTGGCTGCATGGGCGTGTTCCCTCTGTGTGCTGCCCCGGCTCTGCAGATAGCTACACAGTAAACCCCGAGAGAACCCCCAATGACCACAGACTCCGATAAGGTACGAAGGCACCTGGCCAGGTTTATTGCCAAATGAAACACAGTCTCTAGCTACCCGGATTAGATGTCTACAGTTCTGCTAGTACATATGTGCTCCCTGACAATGGACACAGCTCAGTCAGTGGTGGGACACTTCACTGCCCCCTCGGCTGGACAAAGACACCGCCCCAGGGATGCATTCTTACACAGGTACAAACAAGTTACACATCACTCCTGACTTATCGAGGTGCAACCCCTCTAGATAGCAAGGTACAAGCTCTCTACGCAGTAAGGTGTCGCCTCTTACCTTGTACATGTTGGTTCGAACAAAACAACTCTATCCAGCATATTACCCTTTTGCCCCTGTCTTTAGGATGGGTCAACCTGTTCCTTGTTATCTGTGTGAAATGTGCAAGTATCGGAGTGTTCTGGTACCATCCTAGCATATGTTTATCCTATTAGTACTTGATACCCTTTAGATATGTGTATACGTCCAATTAGCAGCCTTCTTCTTGCCAACTTCTGTGAGCAAGGCCTGCCTGTGGCTCACAGCTTAACTTTGCTTTATGTCAGCAAAGTCTTGACCATTACTTTGGTTCAGGCCTCAGGCCTCATACCGGGCCTCTGATACCAAGGGTTTATGTTTCAGGGCCTCATCTTACTACAGGGTTCTTTGAGGATGGAATTATATGTTTGCATTGTTTCATATACATGAGAAGTTGAGAAGTAGCATTCTGTGTTTCTGGAGAGCCAGGACTTGGGAATCCATAGTGTATGAATTCATAGTGTCAAAGCCAGGAGACTTTTGGTTTTGCCTAAATGTATGGTAGGTACTTATATGGAAGAGAGTTCCAGTAGATGTAGGCAAAGCAGCATTACAAATGGCTAATGAAGAAATAATTATCAGTATATTTACTGATGTAGGAGAAGCAAGTTCAGGGTCAAGAATAAACTCCAAGATTATGGACAATGGAGGCAATTTAAGAGATTGAGTTGTACTCTTGTATTAAAGAATCACCTCTATATTAGAGACTCTTACTGCATCTGAAGAAAGTGGAGACAAAACTATACATTTATTTGGTCACTGTGAGCAGGGGGTGTCATTAAAGGGGTGAGAAAGATCTGTATAGCTGAATATCAGCATAAGCGTGGTAGTTAACCTTACAGGAAAAAGTAATGACCAGTCAGAAGAAGATATGGTACACAGAAGAGAGCAGAGGGTTAAGAATGCAACTTGTGTTTTAGTTCCTAGGGCAGGGGTCATGGTGAACAAGAGGAACTGCCAGCACAGTTGGGGGTGAAAAAGAGACAGACTTGTTGTTTGTGAAACAATTATAAGTAATTATAGATGCCTTCACAGCTAGGGAGACTTTTTTAGGATGCTGAATGGCCAATAGTGATTAAGGCTGTACTGAGGTCAACAAAAGCTGTTGAGACTTATTTATATTTATAAAAATGCATTCCTGAGTCTCAGGCTACATCACTAATTTCAGTAAGTGACAAAGTGGTTTCTGAGCTATTGTCATGATACTATACTTCTTTAGAGATGGGCAGTACTGGAAGGAGTCTCTTTCAATAAATCTTCACAGAATAATTGATATATCAGTCCCTTCTATGTGTGCCCTCACAGGGGCAGATATAGAAAAGAGGCTGCATGCTTCCTCAGATGCACCAGTGAACACGGAGCCCAATCTTGCAATAACTGATCTGAGTCCAGCTGTCGAAGACTGGATTCTCAGGAGGAAGGAATCAGACCTATACAACAGATATGGTAGGTGTTTCAATGTGCATACCTGACAAACAGAGTCCTTGAAAGAACCAAATCTTGAACTTTAAAATTTCATTGGTCTAATTTCCCATCACCATTAACCTTGTGTAGCCACTTATACAACTGTAAAGTGAGTAAATTGGGATCACTAGTGTGAGTGGAGATAAGAGGTCTGGGTCCATGACTAGGAGGCTGAGACTGTGTGGTGTCTGAAATGTGCCAAGAGAAGACTGCCCATTGCAGCTATACAGGCCTCCACTGAAACAGACACTAGATTAACCTCTCTACAGCCTCCCCTCACCAAGAACTACACAATGTGTCCTCTACTCACAGCTGTTTTGAGAAGAGCAAAAGGATTATGCAGCAGGGAGTAAAAGCTCTTCCCAAACTAAGGTTTACCAAAATTATCAAGACAATTTCTAGATTCCAAAATTATAGGCACCTTAGAAATATTTTGTTAAACCATACATAAAACTTCTTGAGCAAAGAAAACTGAGAGGGAACCTGATAACAGTCTTTAAGTATTTTATAAAGAGTACAGTGATTGTTCTTCATTTCCACTGAAAGTAGGACAAGAAATTTACTGCATTTGCAGCAAGGAAGATTTTGGTTAGATATTAGGAAAAACTTTCTAGCTACAAGGATAGTTAAGCAGTGTAATAGGCTTCCAAGGGAGGTTGTGAAATCCTCATTACTGGAACAGATTAGACAACACCCGTCAGGCCTGGTCTAGGTATACTTGGTCCTGCTTCATTTCAGAGGACTTGCCTAGATGACCTCTCAATCTCCCTTCCGGTCCTACATTTCTATGATTCTATAACTTATCCAACAGGCTGCCCTTTGGCTTTGGCTTGACTAGTATAAAATTTAATTTCCTGAGTGAACTTACCGAGAACCTAGGAACCATGATATGATTCTGGGAACCTTTGAAATATTTTTCATGTATGTATGTTCTAGCATCAGAAAACCTATTTCTGAAAGTGAATGATTTTCAGTTACAGTGAAATGTGTGGCCACTTCACTCTTCCTTGGACAGATGAAAAGTACCTTATAAAACAATCTGAACTAAGTTGGTGCTGTCTTCTTTTGGACAAAATACTATATTTGGCAGGCAGGAGACCCTGGTGTTGAGTGAGGGGATCCCATGTCCCAGCCCATCCACCTGAAACTACCCCAGCGACCCAGGGAGGTCGGAAGTAGGCCCAGAAATGGACAGTGCTCCCGACAAAGCGATAATTCTGTTGAAGTAGTGCAAGTGCTCAGTCCATATCAAGGGATAATACCAGGGAGAAACCCTACAGGAAGTTACAAATGCACAGTCCCCAACAGTTATACAGTGTTCTTCTTTGGCCTGGGTTACACTGGGGCGGGGGGTTCGAACTAAGATATGCAACTTCAGCTACGCTATTTGCGTAGTTGAAGTCGAAGTATCTTAGTTCGACTTACCTAGCAGTCCTCACGGTGGCGAGCTGACCATGGCGGCTCCTCCGTCAACTCCGCTTACTCCTCCTGCCGAGGTGGAGTATTGGCGTTGATTCAGAGATTGACTTATCACGTCTAGACAAGATGCGATAAATCGATCTCTGATAGATTGATCACTACCCGCTGATCCGGCGAGTAGTGAAGACGTAGCCTTTGAGTAGTGTCCCTATGGGTGCTTCCCTGTAGGTGTGTCTGCATCCCTGTGCTTCTGATCGGAGAACTTCGATTTTTAGCTTCCTTTGAAGCCTCTTTTTTTCTTTTCCTCATTCTACTTTTATTTGGCTGTTGCCTAAAAAAAAGAAGGAAGGAAGGATTTCATTCCTTTGTCAACCCCCGGTGCTGGGGGGGACGGGACACCCCCCTGGACAAGGGTATGCCCAGCTCTCCGGTATTTAAGAAGAGCTGCACTTGCAGTGAGGCAATCCCAGTTGCGGACAAGTATTCCAAGTGCATCTGCTGCCTTGGAGGGGGCCACATCCAACAAAAGTGCTCCCTCTTCCAGCAGCTCCAGCCAAGATCCTGCAAAGACAGAGAGCTTTGCCAAAAAATCATCTTTATGGAGGCAGTATTGTGACCTCAACTGTCCGGTGGGTATGAGTCTTCCCCCCAGCCTTCAACTTTGAAGAATAGTGGGTCAACGAAACAGACTGAGGACTCCTCCCACAAGTAAAAAAATAGAGTGGGAAGTCCCCTCACTGAGCCCAGCAATAGCCGTAAGCGATCACCATCTAGCTCGGTATCCTCAGCACCGCTGGCACTGGGACCACAATCTGGTACCCATGCCTCACAGCGATGGTCAGTATCCGGTGCCACTGATGGGCCCACAGACCCTTTGGCCATGGGCACCGAATCTTCAATACTGAGAGATAAGGGCAAACACCCTAAGGAGACGCTCCCAGTACGCGAATCCACATCGGTACTGCCAGTGACAATAGCCCACCCAGCACCGTAGAGATTGGTACAAATGAGGTCTCCATCTTCCCCAGCACCACTACCACGACAATTGGCATCGGTGGAATTCCATCAGGCCAGTGACCTGGGCATGACGGAGACACCCAGTTCTCCACCCCTCAGTACCGAGATCATGGCACTGAGCCTTGGCTGGGCAAGGGGCATATCCCTGCAATCATGCCATGGCCCTCCACTGTCAAGTCAGGGGTCGGATAGTGAGCCTGAGGAGGTTTCACAGTACTCCTTCCAAGCTCCATATGGAACCCACTACTAAGAGGGCCCAGGAATGTACTAGCAGATGGTGGCACCACCACCATCTTGGTACAGCCATCCATGGGCACCTCCACCAGGTGCTATGCCACCGCAATAACCATACTGGGACCCTTGGGTAGCATACTGCTAGCCTGCCTCGTGAGCTTTAAGCATTGCCTGACAACCCTCCAGGCACGCTCCTTCAGCCACAGCATCGAGGGCCTCAGAGCCTCGGGAAATGGAGGAGCAAAAATGGGACACAGAGGAGGACGTAACACCTAAAGCCATATCCTCCTCTGCCCCAGACAAAACAGTCATGCCCTTACCCCCATCCACGTCAGACAATTTTCATCTGTTCCAGGAGCTGGCAAAAAGAGTAGCAGATACCCTCCACATACTGGAGGAGGTCAAAGACACACACCACCTCCTCAAAAATTACCCTCCCAATCAACGAGGGACCCAGCTACAACAGTGTGGCAAATCCTGGCATCGGTAGCCCCAACGTGCAAGCATGCAGACAAGAAATATTACGTTCTCCCCAATGAATCAGAATTCCTTTTCTCCCACCTGCCACCCAATTCCTGGATGCTGTAAATTCTCAAGGCTCTCACAGCAAATACGATTACACGAATTACAATAAACAGAATGACTTTACTGGTAAGCGGCCGGAAGGGTGAGAATCCTTCAAGGCATCTTTTGGGAGAGTCAACTAGTGGCAAAAACATCACTCGGCCCTTGATGCCACTGACAGGGCAGCCAGATCCATCTCCCTGGCTGTGGTGATGAGATGGGCATCCTGGCTCCACTTATCAGGATTCCAGAAGGAGGTGCAGACCACGGTGGAAGACCTCCCCTTCGAGGGTGTGAGGCTCTTTGTTGAGAAGACAGATGCCTTCCTCCACACCTTGAAGGATTCTAGGGCCACCCTCAGGTCACTGGGAATCTATACACTGGAACAAAAGAGATTTTCAGCCCGCAATCCCAACACAGGCCTTATTTGTCCTAATTCCCATCACAGATCCATTTATGAGCCCCAAAGAAAAAGGGGAAAATTCCCAAAACGTAAGCCGTTTATTCCACAATCTTCAACCCAGCCCCCGCCTCTAAGCACCACTTTTGATGGTCAGATTGAGACACCACAAGACCACTCCCCACTACTATCTATGACCATGCACCTATTTGGCCACCACTTGGCAGCATTCTGCAATGTCAGACAGATGGGTCCTAGAGATTGTCCAATCTGGGTACTCCATCCAGTTCACCTCTCTACCTCCTCCACAACACCCTTCCCCGTCCCTCTTCAGGAACCCTTCTCACGAGAGTTTACTGCGACAGGAGATAGACTGACTCCTGAAATTAAGCGCTATAGAACCAGTAACTCATCATCTATGAGGCAAGGAGTTCTATTCTTGTTACTTCCTAATACCCAAAAGAAAGAGAGGTTAGAGACCCATTCTGGACCTCAGAGCTCTCAACAAGTTCCTCAAAGCTCAGAAGTTCAAGATGATCATCTTATCAACAATCATTCAATGATTGGAACAGGGAGACTGGTTTTTGGCCCTCGACCTAAAGGCTGCCTACTTTCATATTTCAATACTACCGACTCACAGATGATTTCTCAGATTCACTCTGGGACAGAACCATTACCAGTACAGTCCTTCGGACTCTCATTGGTCCAGTCATAAATATACAGCTAAGGGTAGCATAAAATCCCTCCTGAGCAGCTGTACTGAATCTTTACCTGTAAGGGGTTAAGAAGCTCAAATAACGTGGTTGGCACCTGACCAAAAGGACCAATAAGGAAAGAAGATGCTTTCAAATCGGAGGCGGGGTTGTTTGTGCTCTCTTTCTTTGTTCCCTCTCCGGATGGAGGGCGAGACCAGGTAGGTAAAACATCTCCTGAAAACATACCTTAAATGATTCCTCTAAGATTACAAAAATTGTAAGTAAGGCAAGGAAATGCGTTAGATTATCTTTTGTTTTAGCTTGTGAATTTTCCCTATGCTAAGAGGTAATTTCATTCCTGTTTTGTAACTGGGAAGCAGAGTCAGAAGGGAATCCTCTGCGTTTTAAATCTTTTTATTTACCCTGTAAAGTTACCTTCCATCCTGATTTTGCAGGTGTGATTCTTTTACTTTTTTCTTTATAATAAAGTTCTTCTTTTAAGAACCTGATTGATTTTAGTGTCCTAAAGATAAAGGGTCTGGTCTGTACTTATATTAAAGGCAATTGGTTGGTATATTATTCTCAAGCCTCTCCAAGAAAGGGAGTGAAGGAGCTTGGGGGATATTTTGGGGGGATAGGGCTCCAAGTGCCCCTTCCCTGAATTTTTGTCTAAATCACTTGGTGGTGGCAGCAATATCGTCCAAGGACAAGAAAGGGAATTTGTGCCTTGGGGAAGTTTTTAACCTAACCTGGTAGAAATAAGCTTAGCGGGTCTTTCATGAGGGTCCCCACATCTGTTCTCCAGAGTTCAGAGTGGGGAGGGAACCCTGAGAGGCCCAGAGAGTATTTTCCAAAGTTCTCTCTGTGGTAGCCGCTCACTTACGCTCACAAGGGATAATGATCTACCCTTACCTGGACGATTGTCTCCTCAGAGCGCTGTTGCTCCAGGAGGCTGATTGAGCCATCGACACCATGATACATTTGTTTACAGAACTGGGCCTCCAGATCAACACCCAGAAATCAACCCTTATGCCAGTGCAATGGCTGGAATTCATAAGAGCCAACCTGGACACTGTATAGGCCAAAGCCTTCCTACCTCAACACAGGCTCCTATCCCTGGTCTCACTCATAGACACAGCTCAGTGCAGTCCTCATGTACCAGCCAGACTCTGCCTCCAAGTGCTGGGGCATATGGTGGTGGGCACGGCTGTGATACCGCATGCCAGACGCCACATGCAATGCTTCCAACTATGGTTCAGTTCAGTTTACAGACTATACAGAGACAGTCGGACAAACCCCTGTCACTACCTATCAGGATCAAAAACTCCTTGAACTGGTGGGAGAACCCAGCCAATATATGCAAAGGGATCCCCTTCTTGCAGACATCACCATCGTTGCTCCTTACCACTGACGTACTACTCATAGGATGGGGCACACATTTAAACGGCCTCATAACGCCAAGCAAATAATCACCTGAGGAGATCTCTCTACACATCAATCTCCTTGAACTGGGAGCAGTCAGGAATGCCTGCGGCCATTTCCTCCAGCTGATAGCAGGATCACATACAAAGATCCGAACAGACAACATTGCCTGCATGTACCACATCAACTGGCAGGAAGGGGCCAGGTCACTTTTCCTATGTATGGAAGCAATGAGGCTATGGAACTGGTGCATCTTTCACAACGTCACCTTGTCCGTGGCTTACGTCCCGGGCACTCAATATTGTACAAGCTCAGTTGCAAATTCCCGCAAACTGGCGGTGAGTGAAGCTTCCCCTTGGGGACCCTAGCTCCCTGACCTGCTTCTTCGGGCCAAGGCCAGACCCCTGCTTACTGCTCTCAGCACCCCCATGGTTGTGGAGAGCTCAGTTGGGACCATGGTGAGGCGGGGGTTGAGAGCTCAGCCGCGGTCAGGGTCAAGCTCTCAGCATTGGCTGGGAGCACAGTGGAGCTCTCTCTACCCTGGCTGGAGCTCTGAGCCTGGGGCCCCTCCCCTGTTCTGCCCCTTCTGCCAGTGGCCCTGCCCATGGCCCCAACCCATTCTGCCCCTTCCCCCATGGCCCCACCCCCCATTCCGCCCACAGCCCTGTCCCTGTTCTGCTCCTTCCCCCACGGCCCTGCCCTTGTTCCACCCCCACTCTGCCTCTTCCCCTACAAGGCTCACTCCCCCGGCTGCAGCCCTCAGACCAGAAAAGCTCTGGGGCTGTGGCGTGGAGCGAGAGTTCCTCCAGCCCCAGGGCTGTGGCGGGGGGAGATTTTTCCAGGGGGCTCCAAACCTGTCACTGCCCCCACCCACCCCACGGTGTGAAGTTTGGGGAGGCTTAGCCTCCCCCAGCCTCCATTTTGTGCTGCCTATTTTCACATATGATCATGAGGGGGAAATGCACCCACCAATAGTCCACGACTTGTTCACATGATGGTGAACATCGTCCACAGACCTGTTTGCCACTTACCAGAACAAGAAGTATCAATTCTACTGCTCCAGGGCGGGGATGGGATAGCACTCTGTTGGTGAGGCTCTTCTTCTCCCCTGGGACAAGGACCTTCTTTGCATCTTTCCCCCATTTCCTCTATTGCCGAAGGTCCTGCTAAAAATAAAAAAGTACAGAGCTCACGATTGCTCCTATTTGGCCGAGACAGACCTGGTACCCTTACCTGACACAGCTTACGACATATACCCTGATCTCCCTTCCAACCAACCATCTCCTCTTGCAAGACAAAAGGTGTACCCTACATCCCAACTTGGGGATTCTCTACCTCAAAGCATGGTTCCAGCACCTAGAAAGTTCATTCTCAAGGGAATTACAAAAGGTTCTATTACACAGTCGAAGGTCCTCCACATGACTTACTTTCTGCAGAAATGATCCAGGTTTCAGATTTGGTGCACGTCCCAACAAATCGCTCCAGTATCAGCATCTTCCACATATTTGGGAATATGCTCTGACCCTTAAAAATTGGGGTTACCCCTAAGCTCTCTCAGGGTCCATCTAGCAGCTATCACAATGTTTCACCAGCCCATAGAGGGGTACTCAGTACTATCACATCCAACCACTAAAAGGTTCCTTAAGGGTATAATAAACATCTTCCCACAGCCTCGACGTCCTACCCCCTTGTGGCACCTAAACCTGGTTCTGAAAGGGCTGACTAGGCCCCCTCCTTTGAACCCATGGCCACCTGTTCATTAACCTATCAATGAAAACGGCCTCCCTGATAGCAATTACCTCAGCAAGAAGAATAGGGGCGATAGCAGCTTTGATGACGCATCCCCACTACACAGTTTTCTTTCCAAACAAGAAGAAAAGGAGTACTGTGGCACCTTAGAGACTAACCAATTTATTTGAGCATAAGCTTTTGTGAGCTACAGCTCACTTCATCGGATGCTGTAGCTCACAAAAGCTTATGCTCAAATAAATTGGTTAGTCTCTAAGGTGCCACAAGTACTCCTTTTCTTTTTGCGAATACAGACTAACACGGCTGTTACTCTGAAACCTTTCCAAACAAGGTTACTCTCAGGCCGCATCCAAAGTTTATCCCTAAAGTAGCCTCCCCTTTCCACATGAATCAGTCAATCCACCTTCCAATCTTCTATCCCAAGCCTCACCAAGATAACAGGGAAACTATGCTACACACCTTAGATGTTAGGAGAGCCCTAGCATTTTACCTTGATAGGAGAAGAGCCTTTAGGAAGTCACCTAGACTTTTCCTCTCTATGGTGGAAAGATCCAAGGTCTCAGCAATATGAGTCCAAAGACACTAAGTGGGTCTCAAATTGCATCATGCAGTGCTACCAAATTCAGAACATGACCCCTCCAGATTCGATCTGTACACATTCCACAAGATCAATCTCCTCATCTGTCACCTTCTTTAAGGATGTCCCTATCTCAGAGATCTACACAGCAGCAACATGGGCATCAGCCCACACCTTTGCAGAATATTACGCAATCACTGGGGCCTCTGCCTCTGATGCCATTTTCGGCTCCAAAGTACTGTCATCTGTAACTGACCCAATTCCGAAGCCCCAGCTGTCCAGGAGGGGTACTGCTCAGGTGTCACTTATCCCGGAGCACCCATAGGGACATTACTTGAAGAAGAAGAAAAAATTACTCACCTTGTACAGTAACAATGGTTCTTCGAGATGTGTGTCCCTATGGGTGCTCCACAACCCTCCCTCCTCCCCTCTATTTCAGAGTTCTTCTTTATGACTCTGTGGTGGAGAAGGAACTGAGGATGGTTAGGTCATGTGCGCTGGCTAGCCTCATGGTGCAGCATGAAGCGAGATAGCAAATGTGTGGGCCCAACAAACAGTACTTCCAAAATTCTCTGATCAGCTGTGCAGGGACGCAGACACACCTACAGTGAAACACCCATAGGGACACACATCTCTAAGAACCATCATTACTGCACAAGGTGAGTAACTTCTTTCCACAGCCTAAATGTACAGATTAATGCTTTCTGACCCAATTAATAGTTCCATTAACCCCTGTCCAACCTTTCTGTTCCCTGTGGAGTAAGAACTAACCATTTACTGCAGTCATTGATGCTGTGTGTGCTGCAAAGTAATAGAGGGTTGGGTTCTGATTCCTTTTGGCTGAACCATCATCCTCATTGCTGCTGGGTTGGTCTTCACCTGCCTCTTGAGTCCACCTGTTCTCTGGATCAAACCCCTCCACTGCAGCTCCCAGCTCAGTCCAGCTGATATCTTGGCACACAAATCAAACTCCCTACGCTGTGGCAGTGTCTTCTCTACCCATTCCCCCAAGGACATCTGACTGACCCAGACCTAGTATCACCCAGGTGATCCTCCCACCCCACCCCCTGCTAATCTCTCCTGTTGATTGTGGAGTGACAACCATCCCCTTCAATAAAACTCAAATCACTGGCAATTGAACCCCACGTTGGTGAGATCCTATAACCTTGACAGCAGCAGGTAACCTAACATCATATACTCCTGGGGGAATACTGCATCAAAAAATTAAAAATTCTGCGCACAACATTTTAAAATTCTGCACATTTGTCAAAAATAACACTACATAATCACGCCAGTTTCAATTATTTTGGTAATTTATTTCAAAATACCTGTCAGCAAGTATGTCTGTAACAATACAGACACACACAAAAATACCCCCAGGAGAGTTAAAGAAACCCAGTTACTGCTTTGCTGCCCCTCTTGCCCCCAGAGCCTAGATGGGGGGGCAGACACCCACAACCCCTCTCCCCCAGAGCCCAGTCAAAGGGCCCCGCCTTGCGCAGATACCTGCACCCCTCCCACCCAAGCCTCAGCTTCAGGACACCCAGCCCAGACACCCACCCCCCTACTCCTCAGGGCCCAAGGATCCAGAGGGAGAAACAGCCTGATGCTCAGTACCAGGCTTGTGTGGCATTTCCTGCGCACTGCCACCTCCTTCCCTCAGGGCGTGTGGGGAACCGCAGCTGCCAGAAACCCTGTAGCTCTCTCCCCCTCCCCCTGACAGTGTCTTCTATGTGCTCTGCCGGGTCCAGCAGCCCCTAGTGGCAGCCAGTAGCACTTCAGCCCATTTCTGGGGGGGGGGGGAAGGAAATTCTGTGCAAAAACCCATTAATTTTTGCAAAATTCTGCATTGTGCAGTGGCGCAGAATTCCCCCAGAAGTAATCATAATGTATTAGACTTTCAAAATCCCCAGTCATGTCCTCAAATTAGTATCGGGTTGTCAAACATGAAATCCTTGTTCCTTTGACAGAGTCACAAAATGACTTACCTTTTTAGCTTGACTTCAGCATAGACATTCCTCATTCCTCATGGAGTTTCTCAAAATCAAATGTAAGCAGTGTCAGGATGAGCTCCACCCTGACATCTGGTGGTGAGGTGTGGCAAGTTGTGGAAAAAAAAACTTCAGGGGCCGATCTCATTTGCATAGGCACACCCACCCCGCCTAGACTGAGGCCATAGCTGCCCAAATGGTCACTTTGGCTGCTGTGGGATCCCCAGTGTCTCTGTTATTGGGGCAGGAAGAATAAATTGTTATTACCCTGATTATGGGAACTGTGCTTGGAACTGTACTTGGCCTTTTGTTATGATGGAGGGACTCACCATCAACTAAGTAGCACTCGCTAGGCAAGGGTCATGGGTTCCAAAACTGTGTGAATTGAGAGAGGCTGGGGACAAGTATTAATACTTGGTGGCATGGACCCCTTGGTGAGGGCCTTACATGCTAATTGTGCTTCCTCCTCTCTCCACTGTGGAATATCAGAGCTAATTTTGATTTCATTAGAAGTCTAGTTACAGGCTGCTGAGCTCACTTTGGGCTAATAGTGCACCAGCACTGAGGCTCCCCTACTACAAGCTGAATTCACCAAAGAGCTGAACTGACTAAGAGCTGAAATCACTGAGCATTGTGTTAAGTAGTGGGGGAGCCTGAAGCTATACCGTGGAGCAGTTTGTGGGACGGCTGGAGTGCCTTGTGGACAGGCTGGCGGAGCAGTTTGTAGGACGGCGGGAGCTGTTGGTGGGATGCGGAGCAGTTTGTGGACCGGCTGGTGGAGCAGTTCGTGGGACGGCGGGAGCTGCTTGTGGGCAGCGGAGCGGAGCGAAGGAGTTCGTGGGGCGGCTGGCGGAGCGGAGCGGAGCGGAGCGAAGGCCTATGGAGCTGTGGGGCGGTCAGCTTCAGATCATGTAAGGTGCCTCTTACCCCCGTCCCAGCTCCACCCAGGGTGGGAGGTAAAGCTCCGCAGATAAACTTTCGAACTCTGGGGCTGCCCTGACCAGGGACAGAGACTTTTGGGTCATTGGACTTTTGGGACTTTGGGTGATTTGGGGTTGCTGGACTCAAGAACCAAAGGGAAAGGGGCATGCCCCAATTTGCTTGGGGTGGGTTTTTTGCTCATGGATTGTGTTATGAATCCTGTTGGTGGTGTTTCCCCAACATAATGCCACATTGTTTCTCTCTGTTATTAAAAGGCTTTTTGCTACACTCAGACTATGTGCTTGCGAGAGGGGAAGTATTGCCTCTTGGAGGCACCCAGCGGGGGTGGTATATATTTGTCCCAGGTCACTGGGTGGGGGCTCAAGCTGGTTTGCATTGTGTTATTGGAATGGATCCCCTAGATATTGAACCCGGCCCTTGTTGCTGCCAACTCTGACGGGCAGAAAGGTTACATTTTGGGGGGCTCGTCCGGGATGCCTGGGTCAGTATCCCTCGCAAACACCTGTTGAGTGATCCACATTGATTGGAAAACAATTTATATTTTTTTTTGTTTGTGCTTATATTTTGAGGAAATTACTGTTTGTATAATGGCTCATTTGTCAGGTTTGTTGGGCCCTGGCTCAGCAGCTTCTAGCTCAGAGGCTGCAGCCTCGGCTGATGATTGGACAAAAGCTCTGGGGCAAACATTGGAAAAGGTTGTGCTGTCCCATGCTGCGTCAAACTCTTGTCGTAAGTTAAGATTATTTGCTGGGGAGGAGGAGTTTGAACCCTGGTTAGAGCATACCACTGAAATGCTGCAAGAGTGGGCCGTACCAGATGCAGAAAAGCGAAGATGCCTCATAGAGAGCCTTGGTGGCCCAGCATTAGATGTGATTCGCACCCTGAAGCTCATTGACCCTGGGGTCAGTGTGAAGGACTGCCTAGAGGCCCTTGAACACAACTTTGGGAGCGTAGAGGGCCCTGAAGACAGCTACTGTAAGTTCCTTAATTCCCAACAACAAAAGGGCGAGAAGGCTTCAGCCTACATACAGAGACTGGAGAGACTGCTTCAGAGAGCTGTCATGAGGGGAGCAGTGACTGCTGAGCAGATGGATCAGACCAGACTGGCTCAAATTGTAAGAGGAACTCAGTATCAGAACCCGATTCTACTTCATCTCCAGCTAAGAGAACGACGGGAACATCCCCCAAGTTACTCCCAGCTGATAAAAGAGGTCAGAGAGGAGGAAGAAAGGCAGGCTGCCAGTGAATTTTGGGAAGCCCAAACATCGGATCCAGCCAGCACAACACCACTGCAAGCGGCCAGTGTACTGATGGTGAGCACCAGAGAGGAACTTGCCCAACAAATGCAGGTCCTGACGGAACGGATAGCTGAGCTGCAAAGTACCGTTGACCAAGTTAAGACTTCCAGGAATAAGAAGCCTCAAACTGTGGCGATTGAGAAGCCCGCACTTAGAGCCACCATCCCACCCAGGCGAAGGGGGAAAGGTCAATTCTTCTGCTACCGATGTGGTCAGGATGGACACAGTGCTGCCAAGTGCCGTAATGAAGAAAACCCCTCCTTAGTGTATGGAAAGCTGAGGATCAGTTGGGAGAGATCCGGTAGCTGCCAGAGGGTCTGGGGACGGGGACCCCCCAGGTCTGCAGGATTTGAAGATTCCCCCAGAAAAGACTGTCTAGCTGGGATCCCCGCAGGACTGATAGGGCCTCGAGCAGAGGTCACGGTGAGGATTGAAGGGGTGGAGTGTAAAGCAGTGCTTGACACTGGATCTCAAGTGACTACTATATTTCAGTCATTCTACCAGCAGATGCTTAGGCACCTGCCTATACAGCCACTGACTGGCCTTGGCCTGTGTGGCCTCAGCATGGATGAATACCCCTACCAAGGGTATGTCATAGTGCACCTGGAATTCCCAGAGGAGGTTGCTGGGGTAAGAGAAGAGGTAGACACAGCTGCCTTAATATGCCCTGACCCTAAAGGGACTTCTGATGTGTCTGTGCTGATAGGGACCAACTCTAGTCTCTTCAAGGTACTCACGGATTACTGCAGGAGGCGGGCTGGGGACCAGTACCTGAATACCCTGATGATCCATATGCTTTGTGCTGAAGCCTATAGGAAAATTGAGAGCACTAAAAGGGACACATCTGAGCTACCGCTTGGGGCACTGAAGTACGCGGGCACGACCCCCTTAGTAGTGCCTGCAAGGACGGAGCAAGAAGTGCTTGTCATGAGTACCTGTCTGAAAGGCAGTAAATGGACATTAGCAATGTTAGAGCAGCCGATGGGAGGAGAGCTCCCTGAAGGAGTGCTGGTCCCCAGTGGAGTCATAACTCTACCTGTTGAAGCCCAGGAAAGGGTGACTATACTGATTGCTAATGAAACGAGTCGTGATGTTGTTGTGAAGCAAGGACAAAAGATAGCAGACTTCTTTGAGCCTGAGGCGATTGTAAAACCCCAGTGTGAAACTCAAGTTCCCACAATAGACCCAGCAAAGTTTGACTTTGGAGATTCACCAGTGTCCGAGGACTGGAAAGATCGCCTGAGGAAGAAACTTTGTGAAAGATCCAAGGTGTTATCACTGCACGGTGGGATGAGAGATGTGAAAGGGCTTTTCGAGAAATCATTACTTGCCTAACTCATGCTCGAGTCCTAGTTTTTGCTGACCCAAGCAAACCATTTATCCTGCATACTGATGCCAGTTTGGAGGGTCTGGGAGCAGTCCTGTACCAGGAAGTGGAAGGCAAACGTAAACCTGTAGCCTTTGCCAGCCGAGGATTGTCTTATAGTGAAACTCGCTATCCCACCCACAAACTGGAATTTTTGGCCCTGAAATGGGCCATCACTGAGAAATTTCGAGACTACTTGTATGGTGCTCAGTTCCAGGTGTGGACAGACAACAATCCACTGACTTATGTGTTAACAAGTGCTAAGCTGGATGCTACAGGGCAGAGATGGGTGGCCGCCTTGGCTAGCTATGAGTTCAGCATTCAGTACCGATCAGGGAGAAGCAATGTAGATGCAGATGCATTGTCCAGGCGTCCGCAGGCTCCAGAAGTTGCTGTGATACCCACAGATGGAGTGAGAGCTATTTGCAATGTGAGTCGCCAAGAGCCAGAGGCCCGTGAGAGCCTTCAGGGATGTGTTGCAGAAGCTTTGGGCCTGCCCCCTGAATGCATGCCTTCTGCTTCAGTGAACTATATTGCATTGGACCAATCTCCTTTGCCCATGCTCAATGCGGCTGACTGGCAAGAAGCCCAGCGGCAAGATATTGACATTCGTGATACACTACTTGCCAAAAGGGAGGGGCGAAGCCCAGCTGCGGTTGTCCACCTAACCCGGAGGGTAAACTACTATTGAGAGAATGGACCAAACTAAAACTGATTCAGGGAGTGCTACACCGAATGACCACTGACCCTTTACAAAAACAACGAGCACAACTAGTGCTGCCAAAAAAGTACAGAGCCCTGGCCATGAGGGCCCTGCATGATGACTTTGGGCATTTAGGGATGGAGAGGACCCTGGAACTTATTCGTAGTAGGTTCTATTGGCCCCGAATGGCTGAAGATGTTCGCAGGAAATGTGAGACTTGCGCTCGATGTGTTCAAAGGAAAACTCTGCCCACGAGGGCTGCATATCTCAAGAACATCACCAGCAACAAACCTTTGGAATTGGTATGCATTGATTTCTTGTCTGTAGAGGTAGACAAGAGGAATGTTGGGAACATTCTAGTAGTGACTGACCATTTTACACGGTATGCACAGGCATATCCCACACGTGATCAGAGGGCCACCACCGTCGCTCGAGTATTGTGGGACAAATATTTCTCAGTCTACGGATTCCCGGCTCGGATACACTCTAATCAGGGGCGGGATTTTGAGAGTCACCTTCTGAAGGAGGTGCTGAAGATAGCAGGAATTAAAAAGTCTAGGACAACGCTTATCACCCCCAAGGTGATCCTCAGCCAGAGAGGTTCAACCGAACCCTATTAGATATGTTGGGAACTTTGCGACCAGAGCAGAAGGCAACCTGGAGCCAGCATGTCACATTTCTGGTGCATGCCTACAATGCCACAAAGAATGATGCTATGGGAGTCACCCCATATCTCTTGATGTTTGGGCGAGAACCAAGATTACCCATAGACTTGTGCTTTGGTGTATCAGAGGATGGAGATAGCTATGAAACTCACCAGCAATATGTATCCCGACTAAGAGAAAAGCTGCGGGATGCTTATCGCTTAGCTACCGCTGCGGCTCGGAAGAACGCAGACCGCAACAAACATCGATATGATGCTAGAGTGCGTTCGCAGGAGCTCCAGCCGGGGGACAGAGTCCTGCTGCGAAATTTGGGTATTGCTGGCAAACACAAGATAGCTGACAGATGGAAGGCAATACCTTACCTGGTGATGGAAAAGCTGGGAGATCTGCCGGTCTACAAGATCAAACCTGAAGAGGGTCCAGGGCAAATAAAGACAGTGCACAGAAACCTTTTGCTCCCTGTGGGGGAATTGGTAAGCATCCCTTATGAGACGGGCCACGACAGGGCAGCCGGGCAGAACAGAGGTGCTAGACCAAAGCCGCCATCCAACACAGACAGCGGGCCCCGTGCAGCTAACTTACCCCTATTCTGCACATCTGAGACTGAGTCTGAGGAGGAAGACACAACCCTGGTGTATCCTGGGATGGAGACAAGATTTCAGTCTCGATCAGCTGAACCAAACGAGATTTTTCCCTCTTCTGCCCTAAACCCCACGGCGGAATTATTTAGGACCCTTTCTGACACCCCGGTGCTGCTGATGAGACCCCCCTGTGATGACACACACAGGTTATTGGACAATGGAGACACACAGGTAGAGGATGCCCTGGGCACCTTGGACCCTCCAGCGTTAGAACTAGGAGTACAGGGCCTACGCCAGTAGCCGAGGGACCCTCCAGGGAAGCCTCTCCATCCATCACTCAAGAGGATGTTCCCCCTACCTCGGCAACAGAGAGTCTCAATAGACGAGACAGGGTGATAAGACCAGTGAAACGGTTAACTTATGATGCACCTGGGGTGACTAGTGAGGAGCCAATACATTTAGCACACAGGCTTGTGGAAGCTAAAGTGGGCTTCCTGAGGCCCTTTGGAGGAAACCAATGAGTTGGTATAAAGGGAGTGTGATTTGTCGGGACGACAAATTCTCGGCTGGGGGAAGGATGTAAGCAGTGTCAGGATGAGCTCCACCCTGACATCTGGTGGTGAGGTGTGGCAAGTTGTGGAAAAAAAACTTCAGGGGCCGATCTCATTTGCATAGGCACACCCACCCCGCCTAGACTGAGGCCATAGCTGCCCAAATGGTCACTTTGGCTGCTGTGGGATCCCCAGTGTCTCTGTAATTGGGGCAGGAAGAATAAATTGTTATTACCCTGATTATGGAAACTGTACTTGGAACTGTACTTGGCCTTTTGTTATGATGGAGGGACTCACCATCAACTAAGTAGCACTCGCTAGGCAAGGGTCATGGGTTCCAAAACTGTGTGAATTGAGAGAGGCTGGGGACAAGTATTAATACTTGGTGGCATGGACCCCTTGGTGAGGGTCTTACATGCTAATTGTGCTTCCTCCTCTCTCCACTGTGGAATATCAGAGCTAATTTTGATTTCATTAGAAGTCTAGTTACAGGCTGCTGAGCTCACTTTGGGCTAATAGTGCACCAGCACTGAGGCTCCCCTACTACAAGCTGAATTCACCAAAGAGCTGAATTGACTAAGAGCTGAAATCACTGAGCATTGTGTTAAGTAGTGGGGGAGCCTGAAGCTATACCGTGGAGCAGTTTGCGGGACGGCTGGAGTGCCTTGTGGACAGGCTGGCGGAGCAGTTCGTAGGACAGCGGGAGCTGTTGGTGGGACGCGGAGCAGTTCGTGGGACAGCAGGAGCTGCTTGTGGGCCGCGGAGCGAAGGAGTTCGTGGGGCGGCTGGTGGAGCGGAGCGAAGGCCTATGGAGCTGTGGGGCGGTCAGCATCAGATCATGTAAGGTGCCTCTTACCCCCATCCCAGCTCCACCCAGGGTGGGAGGTAAAGCTCCGCAGATAAACTTTTGAACTCTGGGGCTGCCCTGACCAGGGACAGAGACTTTTGGGTCATTGGACTTTTGGGACTTTGGGTGATTTGGGGTTGCTGGACTCAAGAACCAAAGGGAAAGGGGCATGCCCCAATTTGCTTGGGGTGGGTTTTTTGCTCATGGATTGTGTTATGAATCCTGTTGGTGGTGTTTCCCCAACACAATGCCACATTGTTTCTCTCTGTTATTAAAAGGCTTTTTGCTACACTCAGACTATGTGCTTGCGAGAGGGGAAGTATTGCCTCTTGGAGGCGCCCAGCGGGGGTGGTATATATTTGTCCCAGGTCACTGGGTGGGGGCTCGAGCCGGTTTGCATTGTGTTATTGGAATGGATCCCCTAGATATTGAACCCGGCCCTTGTTGCTGCCAACTCTGACGGGCAGAAGGGTTACACAAATCAAATGCTTTTACAAGCACACTTATAATTGTAGCTAACCTTCAGATTGCTGATTCAAAAAATGGTGACTGTTCAGCATGTTCAAAGAGGAGTGTTTCAGTAGCTACTAGAACTGGGAGTACATGTAAACCTAATCCTCTATTACTGAAGGTCCTGCTAAAAATAAAAAAGTACAGAGCTCACGATTGCTCCTATTTGGCAGAGACAGACGTGGTAACCTTACCTGATGCAGCTTAAGACATACACCCTGATCTCCCTTCCAACCAATCCGCATCTCCTCTTGCAAGACAAGTGACAAAACAACCCTCCAGACTTTCCTTGTGTTTTTGGATAGAACATGGAATGGAGAAAAGAACCCAACCCACAGGAAGGGAGGGCCGTATTGTAAAATAGCCAAAGAAGGCTGACCTTACCAACTGCAAAAACTGGAGAGGAATCAGATTACTCTTAATGCGTGGAAAATCATGTGCAACATCATCTTGGAATGTATGAAGAAACAAATAGACTTGCAACACAGAGAGAAACAAGCAGGATTTAGACCGCGGATATAATTTGCAGACCATATTGTTGTTCTCAAGCCCATTATAGAACAAAGTGTGAAGCACAAAATTGTTCGAGAATGCAACAAGTGGAAGATTAAAGTTAGCAACCTGAGCAGAAATGGGCGCTGACGCTTTGACAGCAAACAAGAGAGGATGGGCTGGGGGTGAGACAGGCCTTGACAGTGAATAGCAGCAACTCCGTTTGATGAGCTAGTAAAGGGGGAAGCTCGTGGACGGATATAAAGCGACAATGATCGATGCAGCAGCATGCTGAGGTGAGACGAGCAGGCCAAGGCTGCATTTGTCAAAGCCAGAGCAGAGGGCACTGCAGTGGCTGAGCTGCAAAATGATGACAGCAGTATTCTCGTCTTGTCCGTAGCATGCAAACACCACCACTTCAGCAAGGGGTAGCTCTGGTGCACCTGTCTCCAGCAGTACCCTGGCTGACGCCAAGCTGCTCTACCCTGAGGTTGAGGTCAGCCCCACTTCTCCTGGCAAGTGCCATCACACAGCGCCGTCTTCAGATTGCGCATGCGCACTGATTTACCCACCCGTGGGTAATGCCCCAGACTGCGCATGCGCCTGAGATTCGCACTCCGTCCCACAATAAGTCGCTGTCTAATGACGGCATGTCAGCTGGCGTCCAAAACAACCAGCGCACTATTTCGCGGCCGCCGCTGCCATTACGCATGCGTGTTGGAGGGGCTCCTCTCTTTCTCTCGCCCCTTCCCAACCTGCCCGGGGGGCCGAGCCGATGCCCTCCGCGGCCATTAACTGACAGCGCTGCCGGCGCCAGCCGCCGCCTCGCCGCCCGCAGCCATGTCCTTCCGCGGGTAGAGGGGAGGGGGACAGGACGCCCGGCCGGTCCCCGCCGCTCCGTGAGCAGCTCCCAGAGCGCAGACACGGGTCCCACAGGCAGCTGCAGGCGGAGACAGGGCTCCGCTCCGGCCGCCGCGCACCCAGGCCCCGCAGCCTGGCCGAGGCGCCGTGCGACTCGCGGCTGAGGAGAGGGGGCCCCGGCCGGGCTTGGCTGCGGAGTCTGAGCCGGGCACGGAGAGCGGCCGCTTCCCCAGCTCCCGTGGGAGGTGACACAGCCTGGGAGCGGGGCAGCAGCCTCCGCCGGGCCCAGGGGAGAGCTGGGCCGGCTCGGCTCTCTCGCCGGGCCAAGGTAGGGTCAGCCCGGCCAGACCCGAGCGGCCGCTGGCGGGGGCGGTTTCCCCTTCCCGCGTAGCTGGCTGGGGGAAGACAGAGCCGCGACGGAGGGAGGCCGATACGGGCAGAAGACATGCCCGGATATGTGCCATAGCCGCCGTGTTACCCGGGAGAGGGGAGGCCACGGACCCTTTGGCGGGCGACGGAACCAGGCACAAAGAGCAAAAGCGACTGCCCCGGCGCTTACTAGGGCGGGCGGAGACCCCGGCAGGGAGGGAGGCTGGTGCGGGTACAGACCGCGGCAACTTCTCGGTGAACTGTGAATGGGAGACAGCCGGAAGCAGGCAGCACCTTCCCTCCGGCTGGCACCGAGGGCGGACGGGCCCCCAAGGCATAGGGCCGGACTGAGCGGTGTGTCTGTGCACAGGTGAGCCTGCCTTCCCGCCCGGCCGCTGAGTGACTGGCCTGAGGGGGCTCTGGCTGATGCTGAGGAGCCCGCTCCTAGGCTCGGTCGCCGGTGGGTAGCAGCGGAACCCGGGCCCAGCGCGTGTGGGGTGCATGAGCCTGGCGCGGCCGGAGGGGGACATGGAGTCTCCGGCCGCCGGGGATGCTTCAGAGGCTGCAGCTCCAGTCGGCGGCCCGCCAGAGGAGAACGAGCAGCAGCCAGAGGAGGAGAATGCGGGGGACAACAGCCCTCGCTACCGCTGGCAGCAGAACCTGAGCCCGGAGCTCCAGCAGGGTTACCGGATCCTGTGTGATTTTTTGCTGGAGAAGCACCGGCCACTGACGGCTCCTTTTCTGAAGCCCCAGGCAGCGGTCGCGGAGGAAGGAGGAACGGCCTCCCTGGCAGGTAGCAGCGGCAGCGACTCCTTTCCACAGCAAGCGGCCGGGATGTGGCTGCTGAAGATGGAAGAGAGATTTTCCAGTGGGCAGTACACTGCGATCACGGATTTCGTCGCCGATTTTCGACTAATGCTTGAGACGTGTTACCGGTTGCACGGAGTGGATCACTGGCTCTCCAAACAGGCCCAGAAGCTGGAGATGATGCTAGAACAGAAGCTGGCGTTGCTGTCCCGGTAAGTATAGCAAACATTTGTCTGTCTTCCTGAGACACCAAAGAGATTCTAACAGGTGCCAATTATGTGGGTATGGGGTACACTCCTGTGTTGGAGCCTTACAGGGTTTGAGGACTAACTCCTGGGAAAAGTCACTTTCTGCCTCACTTTCCTTAAATTGTTTGTTTTTGTGACCCAAATAGGTAATGAAAACCAAATGCACACTAGGGCTCAACGCTTTGTGCTTAGGAAACTTGTTTCTGAAGGAGGGGTTAAGCCCAAGCCTCTCACCTTTAATGACAGCTAAAAAATGTATTTGTTTATTTTAGTATTGCCTTCAAGGTACTTCCTCTTGGATATTTGATACTAGTAGAACCAAGAAAGAGTGCACAGCCACTGGAGAAACTCCTTGTGAAAGGAGAGCTTTGCTGCTAGAGGTAGATGATGCATCTTTTAATTTTGTTTGGCACTTAGGATGCAGTGATAAGCATTCTAACATTATTTTACTTACAGATATCGCTAAAGATCCATAAACCTTCAATGTTAGGCACTACTACGATCTACAAAATCCCTGCCTGGCTGCTGTCTAATGTGATAGGCACCTAAATTCACTCAGTGCCTACATTCCTGCTATAAAAATTCCATGGGTGGTGCGTGCGAAAACTTTGGGGGAGGCTGGGCCCGCCCCTTCAGCCCAAGGCCTCTCCACCCTCCCTGCTCCTTCTGCTCCCACCAGAACCCCGAACCCCTCCCTGCTCCTTGTGCCCGCCGGCCTTGCTTCCCTAGCCATGCTGCCCCAGCCCTTGCCTGCCCCACTTGAGTGCCCCTAACCCCTGAGTGCCAGGTGCTGCCACCAGGTCCCAACCCCAGGGTGTTGCAGCCCCAGGGTGTCATGGCCCCACTGCTGGGTGGCCCAAGCACCCCCAACCCTGGGCGCTGCGGTCCCAGTGCTCCCAGTCCCAGTGCCCCCAGCTCCCCGAAGCACAGGGTGGACAGCCGCAGAGCCTCCAGCCCTTCCGGGCTCCAGGGCCCGAGCCCTGGAGAGCCAGGTTCCGTAGACCAGTGCTGGGTGGCGTGAGCGCCAGGCAGCACGGCTCCAGCACCTGCGGGCCCCCCAGCGCAAGTCTTCCTGGAAGAGGATCTGCTTTCCTGGGCTGGGGTCAAGGGTGAAGTGGCAAGCAGGAGGGCGCCTTGGGGTGGAGCCAAAATTGGGGGTGGGAGAAGTGGTGGTGCTCACTTCATATCTTTTATCCCAGTGATTAGAGCTCTCACCTCAATGTGAGAGACCCGGTTCAGTTCCTGATGGGACTGTGATGGAGAAAGGGTTGGAACAGGGATCTGCCACCTCTCAGGAGAGTGCCTCAGCCACTGGACAGTAGGATAGTCTGATGTGAATCCCCCTCGGTCTTTCCTGTTGAAGCTGTTCTACTTTAGATAGTAATTGGAGCAGGGGGAATGGAGCCTGTGTCTCCTACCTTCTGGGTGGAAGCCCTTTTCACCGGGTTAGAGTCATTCTCACTCTTTCTCTGTCCCAGTGACTCTTAAGTATTTATACGCAGTGGAACATCTTCAACAGAAGAGATTGAGTGCCCTCTCCGTGGCGTCTCCTGTTGGCTAGTTTAGGCACACTCTGCCTAGCATGTTGACTTTTGTGATCTCATTCTTAGGTGCCTGTCTTTCCTTATGCATTTTATAGGGAGACTAGGGTGCAACTAAATCAGGTTTTGTGGCTCCCATTGTTGTTCCATGGATTTTTTTCTAGGCACCTAAAAGTTAGGTGCTGCAATACCTAAGTCCCTTTGTGGATCTGGGCCAAAGAATAGAACCAAAATAAAAACTTTGCATTAGACCTCACTTCAGGGGTGCTGGAATGGATGGTGCCATAGCCCCCGCACTTCTTACTGGATGTAAGGGCAAGCGATGGGGATGGGGTGGAGAGGTAGGGTCTTCGGGGGGGAGAGGGGGGAAGAGGTGGTGTGAGGGCGGGGCCACCATTCGGGTGCCTCTGGTCCCCCCACTTTCAGGGTGCTTCCGCCGCTCCTGCCTCACTTCATTTGGTCCATAAATTTTGTGGTTGGTGCCACAAAAGCAGAGGAAGATTCAGTACCTACTCCGAAGTCCCTAATCTAAGGAGGAGAAACAGACACAATGATATCGATAACCATATAGATCCTTAGCAGATTTCTTTTTAATATTGATAGGCATATATATCCCTAGTAGCATCTTTCTTTAGTCAAGACAACTGAAGAAAGTGATTTGATTTAATAATAATTTTTCGTCCTCTTCATTTCACATTCTCAGAAGTTTCTTTATCAGCAAAAGTAGAGTTTAGGCTAGACTTCTTAATCTGTATCTGAAACTGGTGGGCAGGTCAGACAGTGAAAGATGAATCAGTCCTTAGTGGGAACATCTATGGGTGTCTCCTGCAATATAAGTATTAGTTCAGATAGGTGCAAGTGGATAGCTCCTGGTGACTGTGTGTGTGGACTAGCTTCAGATTTATTGATGGTTTAGAATAATAATGGTTTGTAAATAAATCATTACTTGGGTGTAACATACTTTGTACCTTCTGCAGGCTGAGTTCACTGGACATCAGGGACTTCTTGCATCCCTCTGTTGTAACACAAAAGGTCCCTGTGTGCCATCCTCCCATTGGCCTCTTTCAGGAACTTTCCCCTCATCTTTTCCCTTATGCCTGGAACTCTGTGCACCTCCCATTCCCTCATGGCAATGTCTCTGTATAGGTTCCCATTCATGAGGCTTCTTGTGCTCCCTATTCTCCCCTCACCCCATACAAGAGTCCCCAGTTTCTCTTCACCAGGGGTTCTGTATGACTCCCATTCCCTCTTCCTGCTATTTCAGGGCCCCATGTTTTCCCATGCAAAGAGGCTGAGTACACGGTCACATCCCACCTTCCCCTATCATTATTATTTGTCTAGGAGATACGTCATTCAAGGTTAAACTGTATTGGGATGCTGGGCATAGATGAAATATAGGTATTGTTGTGCTGGAAGGCATTAGTGCCATCAACCATTTGTTTGATCTATAGGCAATTGCAGAGATGAATCCTCATTTTCACTCTTGCAGTTTTCTGATTTTTTCCAGGGTTCTGGCCACTGATGCCTAAAACTGATCAGATGTGGCATTGATAGTGGATAGACAAACAGAGAAATGCCATCCAGTTGAGTGTATGGCCTTCAAAGCTTGGCTCGTTAACCAAATCAGATTACACAGTTATACCTTTACAAATGGCTTTATAATTGTGACAGGGATTCCCAGGGTACAATCTGGAACTGTGGGACCACTGTGCCTCCTTAGCTTTCTAGCCTGGCTTGTCTCTCACAAAGCTATGCCAGTGACAAGAAGAAACACCCCTCCAAGCACTGTAATCACTCAGCCATTAGCATCTGGAGCCACACACCTAGCTAAATTGTATGAATGCTCCTTGAAACACTTATGAATCATACAGAAAGAGGCACCAGCCAATCACCTCAGCCTTGCACCCCAGAAATATACCATCTTACACTGCTCAAGACTCCCATGGACAGTGCAAGCTCATTAATAAGATTGCCACTTCTTCAGAGGAAAGTGGACCTGCCCCAGCCTTTGTAATCTGAGCTGAGATTCCCCAAGCACTTCAGCCAAAACCACACTGTTTTAGGTAAAATATAAAACAGATTTATTAACTACAGAAAGACTGATTTTAAGTGATTATAAGTAGCAGGCATAGAGATCAAAGTTGGTTATCTTAGAAATTCAGTCTAAATTTTAACTTCAACAGATTAAGCAAAATTTGAATCAAACAATCTCTCACCCTGGTAGAAGTTACAGGCAGTTTACACTTCTCAATACTCATACTGAACTCCCTTCCAGCCTGGGACCAATCTTCCTATTTCAGAGTCTTTGTCTTCTAGACGATCTTTCAGGTGTTGAGATTTGGGGTGGGGGGAGGGAAGAGGCTAAGTGATGTCATTGTATCTCTTTTATACTTCCTTCCAGCTGCTAGAAAGATCCTTGCCCTGACCTGGGGGAGTCCCCATTGCATATGTGTGCTCTCTGAGAAGTCTCTGGGATCGTGGATTCTTCGTGATGGGCCATTAACCCCAGTCTGGCCAGTGATGGTTGCTCCTTTGTCCCTATGAAGGGCCAGCTGTGGGCATCTCCCAACCTCAAAGTATTTCAGTAATACAAACAGCAATACTTCATAACTTAACATACAATGATAGTACATACAATTCAACAGGATATTAAGATTCAACAGATCAAGACTTTTAAAATGATACCTCACAAGGCATGCATTGTACAAAACATATATTAGTTATATGACACTGTGAGTATGGGCATTCCAGGATGCTAATTTGAGGTACAGAGTGTCACAATAATGGAATGATAACAAATGAGTTTTATCATGAGGGATGTTATACTTCTCTATTTTGAAAAAACAGGTAGTGTTAGTACTAAGAGTAATCACATTAGCTTCAAATTAGGCCATCTGAGTCGTTATGATGATGACTGAACCTCAAGAAAGCTGAATCTGGGTAATAAGTGAAGACTTGGACGTTAGTAATTTTTCAGAGGGACCTAATTCTATAATTGTTATAAAAGTATAGCTGCAACATCTAGTTAAATTCATATTCTAAACTGCTGATGAAAAAATAGGAACCCAGTTAATCCAAAATGGCAAATATAGCAGAAAATAGCAGAAGACTCTAAAAGAGCTATATAGAAACTTTTCTCGTGCTGAGTCCTGGATTTCTCACCTGCTGCAATGGACTGTGAGCATCTCTAGAACAGGAATTGAAGAATGCCTTTAGATTACTACATCTAGCCTGAGTGGTGTGTACACGAGAATGGTGTGAGAATAGGACCTGAGGTTTACAAGAAGATGAAGTAATAAAAAAGCCCATGGAGGGTGTTCTCACCAATATAGTCAGATGTTTTGTCTGGGTGGTGAAAGATGCCAACTTCTAACGTATTGTACTCTTTAAAAGTAGCACAGGTATAACAGACACTAAGTTGAATCTTTGTATTAAATATTTCAGGACTGAACTGCAGGGATATGTACAGGATTTTTGTAGTCAGCTTGGGATTGATAAAATAGCATGTAGAAAGAAATGCTTGTAGGAAGGTGGTCAACTACAGGGACAATGATTTACTCCAGAAATCTTTTTGCTTTTTAACTGGTGTATTTCAGGCCTTGGCTTGGGAACTTGGTTGCACCAATGCCATTAGTGGGATTGGGGCTTAGTTGCTTGTGATTATCTGAAGCAGCTCCCCTTAGACAACACAGGAGACTGGTTTTGGGGTGCACTGTGTCTAGCTCTCTGCAGTTAGAAGGCTTTTCCAGTCAGATATGGGACATCTAAAAAGAGAAAAATTAGTTCATATCTGTGAAGAAATGAGGTGACTCTGTAACAGAAGCTTTCTAAGTGTGGGGCACAACATACCAGCCCCCGTGACTATCGGTGACCCCTTGGCCATCTGTTTCTTATAAACAAGCGGGTACTCATGGAACACTAATCTTGGAAGAGTGGTTCAGCAAAAAATGTTTTGGGAACCTTTGGTATATAAGGTTGCATTTTAGAATCAAATTCTCTATAGAAAGTGGTTTTCAGCATATCTTTTAGATCTAAACAAACTGACGCAGTGAATTTGTTGACCTTGAATTCTGTTTCTGAACATAAGTGAATACTGGCAATCACTCAGTAACTGGCTAAATGAGGTACCATACTGTTTAATATCCTTAAGAGTTAGGGGCTGATGAAAATGTGTATAATTTTAAAGCTTCAGCTGAACTTGATGAAATACAGAACATTTAAAATCAACACAAAAGCCCCCTGTCCCCAAAAAATCAGGTAAAAGTGAGAAGAAACTGGTCATAAAATATTAGAAAACAGCACAGCTGCAAAAGATATTTGAATGGAACACAAAAGAAGGTAAAAGAAGAAAATTCATATTGCTTTAATATGAAAATTTTCATAAGATTTGCAACCAAGGAGGAAAAAACTTGTCAGTACCATCACACTAACAAGGATTTTTGTTGAGATTTGTGGCATAAAAAGCAGGTATCATTCTTTAGCAATAAATGGTAAAATGAAGGCTGCCTACTAGTTGTCTGGCATGTGAATATACAGATAAACAGGTGGTGAAGATCTCGTGCAGTAAAGGTTTTTTAACCTAAACACACAATGTGTTATAAAAATATTCTTTGGGTATGAAAGCATGACTTTTGATTAAAGAACAATCTTTTTATAAGGGCAGTGGGCATTAATCCAATCCCCAACTCAAATTATACACACATCTCTGCATTTAAAGATGTTAAAAATCTAATAACTAGTTCTTTCTTCTGGTACTGTGAAATATATACAAATGGTAGGTGCTGGATTGCTTTTCTGCTAAGCATTCTAGCACCTGTGCAAGGTGGAGTATCAGAGATTACCTTGTGTTAATCACCTGTGCACTCATCTCATTGCCAGGCAGCCTAGTTGCTACCTAATTCTGTTCCTTCCTTTCACCACTCTAGATCAGACTATAATTAGAGTTAGTGTACACGGGAACACTCCAGAAAGTTAAGATGAAGTAACTAAAGTTTTGAAACTAATGTGCTTTAGCTTAACTTCAGTTTTGATTAAGTCATCATAGCTTCTCACGTAGACAAGCTCTTAGGCCACATCTATATGAGGATGTTATATCCAATTAATTTGTTTGCTGTAAGTGAAGCTATTTAACTCCATTGAATTGAAGTGTGTTCACACCACTGTGTTATTCCAGATTAAGGTACTTTCCTTGCTAATCATTATGTCCATGCAGCTCTGCTTGTTAGAATTAACCACTCAGTATTCTGGATAGACATCCCATGGTGCAGCACAGCCTTCGTTTTACCATTTATTGTTAAAGAATGATACCTGTTTTTTATGCCACAAAATGTACATGGTTTTTCTCATGGTACATTGTGTGGTGAAACTACAGGAGTTCTGGCAAGGTTGGGGTAGGGAGCAAATTAGCAAATGCCGATGATTCCTTTGTTGCTCACAATGTTTACCCTGTAGTAAGTAGAGCTAATCTTTCTTCTCTTTTTATGCCACTTCATTGGGTTGGTGGTTCATTCCTTTTGTGTTGAGTAATTTGGGGGACTACTCTGAATATGGTTAGAATTGGACTCAGCTTTGTCTCCTGTATATATGTATTTCATAATCGTGGGCTCTTCACCAAGGATAGTCTTGTCCCAAATTTCCCGAGCTCAGATTTGGATTCCAGCAGCCAAAGGATTACCACTGAGGATAACAAGTGGGGTGGGAGTTGCAGAGCAAGTGGCAACCATTCTGATAAATTATTTTTGTTACAGCAGTGCCTAGAACAGTGGTCTCCAACCTTTTTAAGCCCACGATCACTTTTTGAATTTAAGGGCAACTGAGGATCTACCCCGCCCCTTCCCCCAAAGTCTCGCCCCACTCGCTCCTCCCTGTCTCTCTCCCTCACTCGCTCTCTCCCACCGTCACTCGCTTTCACCAGGCTGGGGTAGGGGGTTGGGGTTCAGGAGGGGGGTGTGGGCTCTGGGCTGGGGCTAAGGGGTTCACAGTGCGGGATGTGGCTCTGGGGCAGGGGATTGGGGTGCAGGAGGGGGTGAGGGGTGCAAGCTCTGGGAGGGAGTTTGGGTGCAGGAGGCCGCTCTGGGCTGGGGCAGAGTGTTCGGGTGCAGGAGGGAGTACAGGGTGCTGGCTCTGGGAGGGGGGTCAGGGCTGAGGCAGTGTGTTGGGGTGAAGGAGGGGGTATGGGTGTTGGCTCCAGGAGGTGGCTCAGGGCTGGTTTGGGGTGCTGGCTCTGGGAGGGGGCTCAGGGCTGGAGCTTGGGGTGCAGAAGGCAGTTCAGGGTACAAGTGGGGGTTCAGGATGCTGGCTCCGGGAGGGGGCTCAGGGCACGGGGTTGGGGTGTGGCCTCCTACCTGGCAGCATTTACCTCCCTTGGCTCCCGGTTGGCAGCGCAGTGTGGCTGCCACTAAGGCAGGCTCCCTGCTTACCTTGGCCCCATGCCCCTCCCAGAAAGGGCCAATGCTCCCCTGTAGGGGAGGGGGCGGGTGGCGCATGGCTCCATGCAATTCCCCTCTCTGCAAGCACTGCCCTCGCAGCTCCCATTGGCCACGGCTCCCCATTCCTAGCCAATGGGAGCTGCGGGGGCAGTGCTTACAAGCAGGAGCAGCATGTGGAGGACGACCCCTAGGGCCGCAGTGGCCACTTCCAGGAGCGGTGTGGGGCGGGGGCAGGCAGGGAGCCTGTCTCAGCGGCAGCCCTGCTTGGAGATCATCCAGGATCGACCAGTTGATCACAATCAACCAGTTGGTGACCACTGGCCTACAATGTACTAGGTTTTGTACAGACCTATAGGAAGACAAGTTCCCTGCCCTGCAGAGCTTACATCCTAAAAAAGAGATTGCAATCTAAAAAGTAAAATTAGGGCATTTAAAATGAGAATCAAGGGCATGAAATGGACCTGAAATGCATTTGGGAACCAATGCAGACTATGAAGCATTGTGTGATGGTGATTGCATCAGCCAGCGCTACCCTGTTGTTGCCTGCTGCATGCTAATCCAGTTTGTTTGCAGGTGGGCCTTAACAACATCCTCCGAGTAAATTGCAGTATTGTCTATAAATGACCAATATATGGATCTTTTTATTATGCTCACAGTGAAGAGGAACAAGTAAATGTAGTGTAGAAGTACAGGTGGGAATGTTCCGTTCTTGACACTTCCCAGGATTACACTTTTAATTGCTTCATGTTCGGGCCGGGATAGTGGGGAGACATTGCTTTAACATGGGTGTTATATAAATACCTATATTTTGCTTCTTGCTCTCCTGTTCATCCTGAGTGTGATGAGTGATGTTGGAATGGCATTGTGGCTTTTGCACACCCTATGAACCTGAATGTGAGAAGTTTGATTTTTGTTGTTGTTGACAATAGCTCCCTTTTGTGCATTCTTTGTGCTCAAAACTTCTGCACGAGTAAGTTAGGGAATATATTAAATTAATAATAATAAAGGTCCTCAAATATGTTGGCAGCCAATATCTGTATTTTTTGCCTTCATAAAATTTTACAACCTGAATTACTATTATTTACATCTTAGCTTACAAAATATAATTGCCTAGTCTTATTAACTTGTAGCTTGTTTTCTCTGTTTTGCTGTTAATACTCATTACAAAACAACCTCTAACTCTTCAGTCTTTAACAATTCTAATATCTTGTGTATATATTTTCTCTATTCATTTGTAGTAGAGAAAGACATTCTCTATTTTGTTAGGTCCAGTCTGGGAAATTGGTGGTGGTTTGGGTTCTTACCTTTTGTAACCCAGGAAGCGTGTGTAATTTTTCTTGATTTTTTTGACAATCTAAGATGATGACTAATTGAATAAAAATACAATGTTGTGAAAAGTGTTTGTTTTTTATCATTAAACTTCATGACTTCATTTGAGTTTCCTAACACAGTGTAAGAGAGAGATCCAAAACAAGAAAAGATTATTCTTTTGTTTTCAGCTATTTCATTTTGTAAATATTTCAAACTGTAATATTCCCAATTTTGTAATCTAAAATTTGAAATTTTGGCAATCTGTCATGTGGAGTTTGCAACAAATCTTTTGTTTCAGAATGCTTTTGTATGTTCTGAAAACAGCCTTATCTGAGCTCAAGTATATAATATTTGTGTCTAGATGTTTACAAAATATATAATGTAGAAATTAATTTTGAAAATTTAATTATTATTTATTTAGGAGATAGCTATTCACCATTTTTAATAGTGTAGGTTTTGGCATGTAAGTTTAATATTTTGTAAAGGAGTGGTTGTTTGATCTCTGAAGAATTTGGCAGTTCAGTTGAGGATCGTAATGACACTCTAACAATATCAGTTTTTTCTGACCTAACCCAGTTGTACATTTTAGAGGTGTAGGTAGTGGATTACTGCTGGTCAGGAAAAATTATTGTGCATTGATCTATTTTTTCTTGCAAGGCACTTGAGAGAGAAGACAACAATAGCAGTAACATCCAAAGGGTACTATGGGTTGGAAGATGAGAAAGGAACAGCATGCACTTCAACAAGGCGTCGTTCCACACCTCGCAGTTTAGCAGGCTTGGCAACAGGCATTTTTGAGTCCATAATGGTTCAGGTTCTGAGACAAGAAGAACAACAGAGAGCAAAAGAAGAAAAGAGGTAAAAGGAAAAAGTTAATTTTTTTGTAGTCTTGCCTTTCCATTTCTCAAATGTTTCTCTTCTGGAACACCAAATACATCACCTATTGTTTTGTGATACAGAGTTCACTTTTGAACCCTGGACTACAATATAGTTAAGAATGCAATTACATCATGGTGATTGCCACTGTCACAGAACCCATGAATTTTGCCATATATTTGGACTTGACTCTAAAAGGTCACCACTGTCATGGAACCATTTTGCCATTTATATGGACCCTGTGGCTACACATTAGCAATTTGTTAGTTTTGTATCAGTCTAGTTCTCAGTGAAAAAGGGCCAGATCCAAGTAAACTAACATACAGTTCATGTGCAGCAGATGGTCAGTGCTTACTAACAAACTGTTCATGTAGACCCTGCTGCTGCACAACAACAGGTCATAAGTTTGCCTTGATCAGCTGCTGTGCATTAACAGTTGATTAGTTCACCTTGATCTAGTCCCATTTCAAAGAGAACGAGATCAAAGTGAACTAACAAACTGTTAATGTGTGACAGCAGGGTCCACAAGGTTACTGTGACCATAGTGTGAAATTGTTTTTTTTTTTTTTTTACTGCGACTGTGCCATGAATTACATGTGCTTTTACCATTAGAAGGTATCCGCAAAACTCTAGTTAGTCTTGATTCACTTTTGTTATTGGAAAATGGCCCAAACACCGTAATGGTGTAGATCATTTTAAAACTTCTTATATTTTAATATCAGAAAATTTGTAATAGCATTTGAAAGCCAGAATGTAGTAGTCTATGGACATATTCCTTGTTTGCTGAATCCTGATTTACCATACTTCCCCATGAGCATTTTTTTTTGTATGACTATAAGCAGTCACTATAAGCAGTCATGACTGAAGTACTGAAAACAAGTAACTTGAAACATTCTTAATCCATGTTTGTTGAAATAAAATACTACATATAATTTTTTAGTCTAGAACAACACATTCCTTATAATGGAAGAGTATGTTGTTTCTTAATTAAATACATTTTGAGAAGTTATATTCATCCTGATACCAATAGCATATAATCACCTTTTTTTATTCTCTGTGTATGGTGTGTGTATGTCCATTTATATGTTCTGTATAGGATGTTTTAATGTATTCAATAAATATTTCATTCTGTGGCGTATTTTGAAAGAGGTCCACTTATGGACTGTCTCCTATCAATCCCTAACTTATCCCACAGAATTCTTTTTCTGTTCTGGGGCTCTGTGAACTATGTTTGAGGATCATTCTTAAAAGGACTGTATGTTGATAGGGCATATCGCTTGTTCTCCTTTTCGTTTGTCATAATGTGTAGTAGTTCAAGGTCATAGTATCCATTAAAAGAAAATAGTGGAAAGGGAGAACATACTTATTAAATCTGAAGTCTTCTTAGGGAGCCTATTTCTGCGCTATCATTCTGCTCCAAATGTGAAAACAGTAGACTGGAAAGGAACTAGGCCGGAGAACTGCAGGATCTTGGCTCATGTACCTTCATGATGCCTCTGCATAGTTCCCAATTCTCTTCTCCAGATCCCTCAATGGCAGCATGACCAGTAAGGTTATCTATGCTGGAATTGGCTCACATCTATTGCATATGACATTTTAGTGGGGACCACCATTAGGAGAAACTAATGAAGCTTCAAACATCAAACCACATTAACTTCTGTGGTTGCTTAGTCCCCATTTCTGCCTCCTTGGGAGTAGAGTATGCTGTGTCAAGTGGCTATTCTCTGACTCTAACTTCTTGGGTAGTTAAGGTTGATGGGGGTGTTTTGTTTATAAACACCAGTTTCGGGCCTTAAATATCTGAGGGCAAGTCTACACTACAAAATTAAGTTGACCTAAGTTACATCAACCTACAGCCACTGGAGTAATTAAATTGCTTCTGCATGTCCACAGTACGCTCCTTGTCTCAGCAGTGCCTCACCAGGAGTGCTTGGATTGATTTAACTGTCAGTGTAGGGCATTCGTGGAACGGTTTCTGAAGCAACAGTCTATTTAAGCAACTCAGTGTCTGCACTGACATTGAGTCAACCTAACCACATCAACCTATGCACTTCGCCTCTTGCGGAGGAGGAGTTAAGTAAATGTAGTGGGTGAGTTTTATCAGTTGGAGCTACATTTTAGTGTAGACGCTTACAGAGTTAGGTCAATGTGAGCTGCCTTATGTCAACCTAACTCTTAAGATGAAAGCACTACAGAAAAAAAATACTAAAAAAAATAAAACCTGCATGCATGCTAATAACCTTACCAGCGATTCTACCCTTCCCCAGCTCCAGTAGGGGCTCTCGTAGGAGTCAGTCCTTCAAACCATGGAGTTTTTCTGTGGTTACTAGTTAATAACAGCTTTAGCTCAGAACAAGCAGATCATCCTGTTTGTTCATGCAGCTTGGACCTTTGTTTTCAACCTTCAGGAACAGGTAACCAGCAGAAAATGGTTCGTTCTTCAGGGTGTAGTATCAAAAACTTTGGGTTTTTGATTAACTGAAGATGGGGTGGAAGGAATTTGCATTCAACTCCCTCTAGGTATTTCCCAGGAAATCTACTTCACATGTATTATCCTCCAGAAGCCCATTCTGATCTGCCTCATTCAGTATAGTTTTTTGATAATCCATATCCACAATAATATATAATCTTTGCACTTAATAGGATGGACTCCAAAGATACTAAAACTTAATTCAGTAGGGTTTTCCCAGGATATTGCCACATCTGCTACTTATCCATGTAAACAGCAATCACATCAAGAAAAAGTGCTAGATGGGAAATACTTTGTTTAAAGCTAAAAATTCATCTTAATGTAACCCTTCTGCCAGTCAGAGTTGGCAGCAGCAAGGGCTGGGTTCAGTATCTAGGGATTCCTTTTCAATAACACAATGCAAAACCGTCTCGAGCCCCTACCCAGTGACCTGGGACGCTTATGTACCACCCCCCTGGGTGCCTCTAAGAGGCAGTACTTCCCCTCTTGCAAGCAATGAGTCTGAGTGTAGCAAAAGCCTTTTAAAGAGGAGGGAAACTGTGGCATTATCTGGGGAAATACCACAAACAGGATTCATAACGCAAACCATGAGCAAAAGATCCGCTCTCAAGTAAGTTTGGCAGTGTGTTGTACCAATAAAATAAAAAGCAGGATCTTATTAAAGAGGAAAAGGCAAAATGCCACATTTGTGAATACAGAAAGAAGCATAGTAAGCAGTTATAGCTATAACATTCCATCCAATTTCATATTTATTCACACATTCATACACACACAAGTTCTGCAAGGTTGTTATCATAGTTACCAGCCTTAGAGTTGTTCATGCCAAGCCACTGCCCAGGTGGCCTGGACATGAGGAGGGAGCAGGGCCTTGTCAGATGCTCATCTGATGCTCCTGGAAGTTGGTTTGCAGAATCAGACCCCAAAGTTCTCACTTTCTAGAGTCCATTTTTATAGGAATTTCTTCCTATGCCAGTCTATGGGAATTGCTTCATCATGCTGTTGCTGAATCAGTCAGCAGATGGCACATTCCTGATGGCTCCGTGCTGCCAGATGTTATCTTATTCTTTGGTTCTCCCATCCTTGAGGCTGTTGGGTGGATTCCAGTCTGCCCTCCGGGGGTCCTCTGGTTGTTTCCACTTGACGCCTTCTTCAGCCGATGGACACTGGATTCTTAGGCTGGCACCTCCCTGATCATTCAGTTATTATCCACACCAAGCATCCATCCACATACATCCTCTATCTCTATTTTAATCACAATTGTTAACAAAGCGAGATAAATACAACAAAAGGGCGGGGAGTCTCTGGGTGCTGTTTCTGTTGTTACAAAGTATTGCTTTGAGTCTCTCTCTGTGTGAGTAGTTGTTACAAAGTATTGCTTTGAGAACAGACTCTGTTTTAGGATGTACTAACACAATTAGCAGCTTGCAAGTTTCACACAGAGAGGGAGAGAAACAGTAAAAATAAGAGACCAAGAGACCTCTTAATTAGTGATACCCTGGAATTTAAACTATGGGGAATCAAACTCATTTGTGATTTTAATACAGAACTTCTTTAATATGATCCAACAAGTGGCATTTTCCCCTCAGGGAAGTCCAGCAACCTAAAAGGCACCCCTCCCACAGTTTCTGTCCTTGGTCAGTGCAGCCCCTAGAGTTCAGAAGTTCATCTGCAGCATGTATCCCCCAGCCTGGGTGAAAGTGGGGGGGAGGTATGGGGGCATCTTACATGCTCCACTGCTTGGGTCACTGGCTGATTGCCATGCCTCTCTGTGGGGTTCTGCTGCAGTCTTCACCACCAGCCATGCCTCTCCGCCAGCTGTCCTGCTAGCCATTCCTCTCACTGCTCACCAAAATGTCTTCAGCCCCCCCTTCCACTTAACACAGCTTTCAGCTCTTAATGATTTCACTATTAGTAGGGGAACCTCAGTGATGGCACACTCAGAACTACTAGCCCAGAGTAGGTGTAAGGCTTAGACCTAGGAGTTAGTGATTTCAGCTCTGCAGCATGTAACAAGATTATCCTAATGGAGTCAAAATTAGCTTTGTTGTTAGACCCTGGAGAGAGGAGGGGTCAAAGTGCTGTTTGGGGCCCATACTACCAGGTACACATATCTATTCGCAGCCTCTCTCAATTCACTGGGTTTTGGAACCCATGTCCCTTGCCTAGCGAGTGCTACTTAGTTGAGGGTAAATCCCTCATAAAATGCCAAGTACAGTTCTACTGTCCTTGATTCACATAACCAGGATAACACCACTTTACTTCTGTTTCCCTAATAACAAAGAGATCGTGGATCCCACAGCAGCCAAAGTGACCATTTGGGCAAGCAGTCCCATCATGCTAGGCAGGGTGGGTGTGCCCATGGAAATGAGGTTAGCCTCTGAAGTCCTTTTCCACAGCTCACCCCCAGAAGTCAGGGTAGAGCTCATTCTGACTCTGCTTACATTAAGAACAATTTAATAACATTAAAGATCATTGATATTTTTACCAAAAGATTAATCAGTCTTTTTCAGATCACAGAAAATTAGTTCGCCATCCCTTTCCCCCCATGCAATGTTAAGTATGCTAATAAGGAACATTCATGGTATAAAACTGGATGCCTGAAGAATGCTCAGGGTCTACTCAAGAGGGATTCAGCTAGCCATTGTTACTGATTATTTCATTTTATTAAAGGTGTAAAAGGAATGAAATTGTCAAAATCTGTTATCACAGGATGGATCAGATGTATGTCAGAAGTATAATAATCTATGGATAATCCTACTCAATCAGGCATTAATGTACTCAGTCTTATTTTGGGCAGTAAGAACCTTTCCTTCAGTGAAAGAAATATATAAAGTAGCAGCTTGGTTTTCCATTTGTGATTTTGAAGAATGTTACAAATTGCGTTTACAAGTGTCTTTGAATGCATCTTTTGGGAGATGAGTACACCAGACTGTGATGTGTCTTTTGTTTTCTAAGGTTATTCATACAATACTACCATTCCTTTTAGTGATTTTTTTTGTCACTTCCCACTTAGAATGTATTCACAGATAAGCCATGAGGAAGAAAAGAAATGAGCAGGCAAGAAATGTATTTTTTTTTTTTTCTTCTCTCTGAGTGGCATGTTTACCAGTGTGGACCCAATCTGAAAAGAAACCCTTGAAGAACCAATGGATGTGAACATTTTTAATAGAATGTGTTTATTTAAAGTAGTTTATTTTACTTTATTAAAATTGATATTTTGTGTTCTTGTTACATTAGCAACAAATTTATATTTTGTTTTCAATTGTGCATATACACATGTAATAACCTCTGACCATTTTTTTTTTTAGTCTCCTTGTGTTCAGTTTTCCCCATCTTCCTGATTCTGTGGATTATCAGCTCCGTGTTGTAGGAGCTTTGTAAGACCCCATTGACAGCTTGCTTGAATTAAGAAGAATAAAAGTTGTAAAACTGGGTTTAGAGATGTAGAGCCAGATTTTCAAAGGTATTTAGGCACCTAGTGGAATAATCCCACTAGGCACCTGTCTGCATTTTAGACACCTAGTATTTTTTCAAAATCTGACCTTTAGCTATTTTATAGAAAATTGTTTTTAAAAAACCCAACTGTGACAGGTTCGATCACAGAAACCCCCTTGGGGCTGCCAACGGATATGCCACGACTACTACTGCCCCTGCCTTCCCTGCCAGTTTGGGACTCCAAAACCGTGCCTGGTTGTGCCAGACATGCTTGCTGGCTACAAACACAGACCTCGGTCTGAACCATGTCCCACAAACTGCAGGCTTAACTGAAAGCAACTTAAGAAATGTTCTTGTCCCTCACACTTAGATACCTAACTCCCAATGTGGTCCAAACCCCAAATCAATCAGTTTTACCCTGTATAAAGCTTATACAGGGTAAACTCATAAATTGTTCATCCTCTATAACACTGATAGAGAGATAGGCACAGCTGTTCTCCCCCCCCCCCCCAATACATATTATGGCTTAATAAGTAAAAAGTGATTTTATTAAATACAAAAAGTAGGATTTAAGTGATTCCAACTGATAACAGACAGAACAAAGTAAATTACCAAAGAAAACACGCAAGTCTATGCCTAATCCAGTAGGAAAACTGAATACAGATAAAACCTCACCCTCAGAGGTGTTCTAGTGAGCTTCCTTTTACAGACTAGTCTCCTAGTCTGGGTCCAGCAATCACTCACACACCCTGTGGTTACTGTCCTTTGTTCCAGTTTCTTTCAGAGATCCTTTGGGGTGGAGAGGATATCTCTTGAGCCAATTGAAGACAAAATGGAGGGGGTTTCCCAAGGCTTTATATAGTGTCTCCTTGTGGCTCTAAACCCCTCCCTCCACCTGTGCAGAATTACAGCTACAAAATGGAGTTTTGGAGTCACATGGGCAAGTCACATGTCCATGCATGACTCAGAACTTTACAGGCCAAGCCACATAGCCAGGAAAGCTCAGATGTGGATTGACGTCTATCAAGGTCTATTGTCAGCTTAAGTGTTTCTTGATTGGGCACTTAACTTACACATTCCTTTCTAAAGAAGGGGACCAAATGCCTTAAAATCAACAAGTAAACAGCCAATATTCATAACTTTGAATACAAAAATGATACATGCATACAAATAGGATGAATATGTGCAGTAGATCATAACCTTTACAGAGATATGTTACATGGCATATGTAGCATAAAACATATGCCAGTTATGTCATATATACATTAATGAGCATATTCCCATAAAGCATTATGGGGTGCAACGTCATACCAACCCTATGTTAAGAGAACATAATTTAGGTTGCAAAATCAAGCACTCAGAAGTTCAGGAATGACGGAATTAGGTTTGCTCAGACAATCTTAATTCTGAGCCCGCATGTCCTTTCTGTATACTGAATGAGGCAAGGGTCTTCTGGAGTAATATTGTATTTGATCATATAATTGAAGACTATATCATAAGGTAAGTGAACAAGGTGGCAGAATTAAGGTGGTGTGGTCAATCATAATTCTAGTATTTCAGAACTATTGAGTGCTTGACTGAGCAACATAAACAACGTTTAACATAGTAATATTGAATATAATTTCCTAATTTGTATTTTTAAAGAACAAACATCCAATAAAATGTATTCTGTACAACTATAACATGCACGGGGCATGGGCATGGCACATGTTTGTTGTGCCAACTTGCACTATGTACCAGTTTAAGGGCCATGCATTAAACTAGCTCAGTGGTCCCCAACCTTTTAGTGGCCAATAGCACATTCATGTTTTCAGAAGAGTGTGGCGGGCGCCAACATTTTTCAAGGCTTATTTTGTATTTGTACATTAAATAATATATTTATTAATCCATAAGATAAAAAAGGTAATTTTACTTGTAAAAGGTATTAATTAAATTATGTGGCAATTACTTTCACCTTACCATTGAATTTGCTCTTTTTTATCTATCTGTAAGAAAAATTTATGATTTATTTTGTAAAAACTTCTTAACAGTTTTCATCTTATTTATTTTTAAAAAAGTAAAATTATTTTTGATTGGACAGTTTTTTGGAAAAATTTAGACTAGCTGAAGCAGAAAGTGAGGCTAGTAATATTTCAGTCCTATATATAAAACATTGTTGAACTGCTGGTCCAGATATATTTATTATTCTTACTTTAACATAGATAGCCAGTTATGGTTAATTAAAAAATATTCTTTGTGTTGTTACTTGTATCTGGATTTAAATAAACAAACAAACATTTAAAAAAAAAGTTAAATACAAGTTAATCATATGCGCTCATCAGCACTTAATGGAAAATAGGTATAATTAATTCATGTGTTTTTTTTCTAATAAAGTCAATGTGATTTTTGGCACTGCATTTCTTCAGCCAATTTTTCGTAGTTGGGAGAGTAGGATGATATTCCCATTTGTAAGCAATCATCAAGATGGGCATCTGTATGCCGAGATCTGTATTTTGATTTTATGATGTTCATTGTTGAAAACGGAACTTTGCATAGATAAGTGGAACCGAAATAAGGTTTTATTTTGTATGCTACATTTTTTAAGGCAGGAAACTTTTTTCGGTCAAAGTTTTCATCTGTTGCGCAGGATTTTAGAACAATATCATTTTGAAGGTCCAAAATCTCCCGTTCCACGTCTTCTGTTCTTTCTTGAATGAGACTCACAATTGACGTAGCCATTTCTGTTACCTCTATTTGGCAAGTAAAAGGATTCACAAGAAAAGCAACTACAGGCTCAATGGTGGTGAGCTGTTGAAATCTCTTTTCAGATTGTTCTAGAAGTGTTTGAATGTGGATAACAAATGGTGATGGGTTAAAATCACTGTCACATACCACTTTCTTCATACTTGGGAAATGTATGAGAGACTTCGTCTTCATATGTGACATCCACAAGATCAGTTTTGCTTTGAATGATTTTACAGAACCTATCATTTGAGCCACGTTTGTCTTTTCCCTGGAGCTCAAGATTTAAAATGTTCAATTTGTCAGTGATGTCGGCAAGAAAAGCCAAGTCCATTAACCAGTTGGAGTCTTCTAGTTGCTCAAAGTTCTGATCTGTGGACTTCAGAAATTCTTTGATCTCTTCAATTAGGCTTAAAAAACATGCAAGACCTTTACCTTTGCTCAGCCATCATACTTCTGTATACAAGATAAGATCAGATTGTTTATCATCAACATCTTCCAACAGGGCCGTAAAAAGTCGGTGTTGCAAAGGTTTAGCTCGAATAGTGTTAATTATTTTAATAACGACATTCATGACGTGTTGAAAAGAAAGAACTTTGACGCACAAAGCTTCTTGGTGGATAATGCAATGATAGGACATAAAGTTCGGAAAGGATTCATTCTTCTTGCAGAGTGCAATGAATCCATTGGTGCTGTCCATCATTGCTGGTGCCCCATCAGTGGTGATTGCAGACAGCTTGTGTAGTGGCATACTAATTGATGTTGCATATGATTTGAATAAATTACAGATGTCCTCACCCTTTGTTTGCCCTGTCATAGGCAATACTCTGAGTAACTCTTCTTTTATGGTGAAGTCACGAAATACCATCCTCACCATAACTGCCAACTGCGCTGTATCTGATATATCTGTCGACTCATTGAACTGCAGTGAAAACCAGTCACATATTTCCAAGTCATCCTTTAGCTGAGTTTGCATGTCGCTTGAAATTGCATGTATCCTCCTCGTAACTGTGTTGTCTGATAACTGCAAGTCTTGTATTACCGACAAAATCTCACGTTTGTTAGGAAATCCTTGAAACAGGCAATCAGCACCAGTCAAAAATGCTTCCTTCAGCAATTCACCATCTTCGAAGGGTTTTTTCTTCTTGCAAGCAGATGAGCAATTTTAAAGGAAGCAATAGTAGCACTTTTAGACTTTACCACTTGTCTAGTGAAAATAGATTGCGGGGCAGATAGGTTTGATTTGAGTTGATTAATTTTCTTCTTTCTCAACTCAGATTTAAATGGATGGCTAATGTCAAAACAGCCGTGATCATTTTGGAAATGGCGTTCGACATTGTTTTTTTGGCACTGCAACAGTACCACCGCACAATAAGCAAACATATTTCCCTTTATTTTCAATAAAACAATGGGATTCTTCCCACTCTGCATTGAAATAATGCGTATGTTGTCTTTTATTTGAACCACTCATTTTGGGGCAAAACGTTAAAACAATAATAAATCGCAAAGCACAAGAAAACAGCAGTATGAGTGCAGCGGAAGAATACTCACAGGGCCGGCTCCAGGCACCAGCGGAGCAAATAAATGCTTGGGGCGTCACATGCTAAGGGGCGGCATTTCGTCCATTCTTGTGGTGGCAGAGTCTGAGCGGGTTTTTTTTTTTCTGTTTCAGCAGTTCGGGCGTGATGCGGTGTTTTTTTGCGCTTTGGCAGTTTGGGCGGTGGCAGTCCGAGACACTTTTTTTTTTTTTTTTTTTGGCAGTTCTGGGCAGTGCGGAGAGAAGCCGGTGAGAGGCCGTGGCCCCGCACCTGCCGGGGACAGAGAACACCAGCACCTGCAGCCCCAGAGTTCTCTGTCCTCGGCAGGTGCGGGGCCGCGGCTTCTCTCCCTTGCTGGGCATTACCTTTCACACCGTGTCACTAGGCAGGCACGCATAAATGCCCTGGCGGGTTTCATAGTACCCGTGGGCACCAAGTTGGGGACCACTGCACTAGCTGACTCTACAGAAGGTGCAATCAAGTGCACAAAATAAACAGAAAAAAAATAAATAGTTTTTTAATTGCTTTCTGTTATACTTTGTTACTTTTAAAAGTATCAGGTAAATAATTTTCAGGGAGAGTGTGATTATTTTTTTCCACATGTAGAGTTTTAATGCTTTGCTTTCTTAATTTGTTTCAGATTGATTTACCATCCAGCTTTATTTTTATGTTAATTTTAAATAGCTAAAATTTTGAAAGTTCTCTCTCCACACAAAGCATAAGAGGCATCTATAGGTGCAAGACCCAGAGTTGACAAGTTCATATGGCCGCTAAAATTCAGCTGAGCCCTTATTCAGTGTAAATCCAGTTGAAGTCAGTGGGAATTTTTGCTTGTCTAAGGAATGTAGGATTCCAGTATAAGATGAGGAAATCTATTTGACAGTTTGTCGGACATGTCATTCAGAGAAATATGTTTGGATCAGATATTTTTATTTGTCAGATAAAAGTATCGTTTTGTTGCAGCCACTCTTTACAGTGATTTCATCATGTCAGTGTTTTGACATTACCAAATGTACAGTGCTTCCCATTATTACCAATGTGATTTGCAAATAAAAATATAAAATACAGACTCCTTTTTAAATGTTACTTTACACACAATCACACACCAAGTATTGAAATCATGTTTTAATTTTATGTTTCTCTTTCCAAACTAGATATGCAAGACTGGAGATAAAATATGGCCACAGCAAAATATTGTGTGATAACATGCAATGGTGGAAAATATGGAAAGACTTTGTGCAATAAATATTTATTAAATGATGTAGATTCATTCTCAAGAACAGGTTTTAAAAACAATAAAATTTACACTAGTTTCGTGGGTTTTTGCCAAGCAGTAAGCAAAGGTGTCTTTAGGATTTTTTTTAGTAATAAAGGGAAAATATGTTGACAAAAATGATATAGTTTAGTGGAATTAGATTATAAACTTTGCACTAACAAGTACACGGTGGCATACTTTTTGTAGTTTGTTTTAATAAAGCCCATCATAGTTCGGTGTAAACTGTGCAGGAATCTTATATATACAGCGCAGATCAGAAATCACACTGCTCGTGTCTCCTCTGTGCGGCCCCAGCAAGGCTGTGGTGTGGCTCTTTTAAGAATCTGCTTGTTCCCTCCCCCGTGACGGTGGGTTTGGACTTCTCTCCTTACTGCAAGGGAATGCAAGCCCTTCTGTTTTTGTGTCATGCTTGGCTGAGCCAAGAGGAGGTAGTGGCTCTGGGATGCCCCTTGGGCAGGAGCTCAGATGGGGCCTGTCTGGGCTCTGTAGTGCTGGCCTGGGTTAGCGGAAGTTCCAAAGCTGTGGCCTGAGGGGCAGAAGCACACAGCCCTGACCGCATACCCACATCTCATCTGCACAGTAGTTCGTGTCCAGTTGCTGCTGCCAAGAGGCAGCAGGGGAGTGAGCTCCAGCCCAGCCCCCTTCCTGGGAGTCCCCAGTGGGCATGTCTGAAACCCCTGGCCCAGGGAACTTGCGGGGGGTGTGTGGGTTTGTCTCTCCCTGTCCCTCCCTCTCCCAGGCTCCTAAGACAGCTGCTGCATAGCAAATCATTTCCCTCTGGGACATCATGAATGGTGGTAATAGAGACTAATGTGTGAGACTGGGGAGGAGACACCCTGGAGCAGCCCTCCTTACACCCTATTCTCCCGGCTGCCCCCCAGAACCTCTCCTAAACACTCCGTAGCTCAGACACACACAACCCCTCCTATACATACCCCTCACTGCACACACACAATCCCCCTCCCATGCTCACCCCTCGCTTTTTTTTTTTTTTTGGCTGGAGGACAAAAATGTAATGTTCAATGGAGTTTGTGGCCCCCTCAGTACAAAATAATAATAATAATAATTGAGGGAATATTGATGCCAATACATTTCACCAATGCAGTACTAATTGCATGAATGTTTTAGTAATTACTTTAATTACTTTCAAAAATATTTTCAAAGTTCTGTTGAACTAGTAATCACAACAGTAAAATAAAAAAACCTTAAATGTGCTTTTTCCTACTGATATACTGAAAAAATTTATATAGCCAAATTTATTATTTATACTCTGAATGGGTGTGCCTGCATGCAATCTTTGGCTGTAATTTCAACATCTTTAATAAATTAAGGATTGGTTTTGGTTATTAATAGCTATTCTTAGTGATTGGCCCCCTTCACCATCTGCTAAACCAGACCATTCCCCTCCCCTCCCATCTCCAAGGTGCAGAAACCCTTTTGGTCCCACCTTTTTTCAAGCCCAAGTGCTCTAATATACACAACTTACCTGTACATTTATTTCAGTGTAGAGTTCATATATTCAAATAAACACATTACCATATGTTAGAGTATTTAGCTGCCTAAGGCATTTGGAAGCCGCCTTATGTAGTTGCGAAGGAACGGCAGGCTTCTCGCAGGTGGAGGAGAGGTTTAGGAGTGCGTGGCAATTGAGTGGGTGTTTGGATGGGAGCACTTCACTTTTTTTAAAAAGAAAAGGAGTACTTGTGGCACCTTAGAGACTAACCAATTTATTTGAGCATAAGCTTTCGTGAGCTACAGCTCACTTCATCGGATGCATACTGTGGAAAGTGTAGAAGATCTTTTTATACACACAAAGCATGAAAAAATACCTCCCCCCACCCCACTCTCCTGCTGGTAATAGCTTATCTAAAGTGATCACTCTCCTTACAATGTATATGATAATCAAGTTGGGCCATTTCCAGCACAAATCCAGGTTGCTATTACCAACAGGAAAGTGGGTTTGTGCGTGTGTGTGGGGGAAACCTGGATTTGTGCTGGAAATGGCCCAACTTGATTATTATATACATTGTAAGGAGAGCGGTCACTTTAGATAAGCTATTACCAGCAGGAGAGTGGGGTGGGGGGAGGTATTTTTTCATGCTTTGTGTGTATAAAAAGATCTTCTACACTTTCCACAGTATGCGTCTGATGAAGTGAGCTGTAGCTCACGAAAGCTTATGCTCAAATAAATTGGTTAGTCTCTATGGTGCCACAAGTATTCCTTTTCTTTTTGCGAATACAGACTAACACTGCTGTTACTCTGAAACCTGTCACTTTTTTTACTTTCTTTTTTCTATTCCACTGCCCACCCTCAGGAAGTTAACTGAAAAAATCCTATGTTAATACAATATTGAGGTATAACATTTCAGTGGACAAAAGTTAGAAAATGTAGACGTGAAGGTTCCCAATTAATTCGGACACCTTTGTACATGTGTGTTTGTTAATGGCATATATTTAACAACTTAATAGAGGCACTCATTGGACTTACAACACAATTGGTTCCTGAAAATTGCGTCATAAGTCGAAATGTCATAACTTGGAACCACAATACACTCCATTGCGGGACCAAGGGTTGTAAAGTTGAAACCAGTTGTTGTAAGTCAAATCAGGGGGTCAATTCAGAAACGTTGTAAGTGTTGTAATTCGAACGTCATAAAGTCAGGGACTGCCTGTAATTGCTAACCTTGAAATATAATGCAGGAGAGATACAGCTCACTCTACTCATGTAAGTAGTCCTGTTTACTTCAATGGACTTAATCATCCAAGTAAGGCAAGCAAGATTTGACCTCATATGTATAATGTGGCTGTATTAACGCTGATGTGGAAACATCAACTTTTGAATTTACTGATATTTTTTAATTTAAATTTTTTGGTGTTGCATTAATATATCTTTCTGCATTTAATAGGTAAATAAATAACAAATACCCAACAATATAGTATTAGGAAACTTCATCTTGGGGTTTCAGTTACAAACCATTTGAACTTTCTTCATGATTTGTGTCAGATTAAACTTTCATTGGAATTACATTTTGATGTCACATGGCTACTTCTCTGTAGTTCTTGCACATTCTTAAATACATATAGCACACTCACTCAGTGAAAAGTGCTGGTCTGTGGTATAGTACTCCCTCTTTGCGACAAAGATACAATCTAAACTAGGCTATTAATGCAATACATATACATAAAAATGTATAAAGTGGCAGAGTAATGTCTATTTTAGAGCAGTGGTTCTTAACCTGGGGTGCACATACCCCCTGGGGGTGCAAGATGCTCTTTCTGGGAGTGCGAGACATGCCAGATTTTTTTAGAAGGTAAATCATCGAAAACACAAATTAAGCACAGGCACCTAAGTACAACTACTTTGTTTCATTAGAACTATGTATTTTTTAACGATTACTGTAATATACAAACAAAAAATATATCTAGGTTTAAAGAACTGACCTACTTCAATGATTTTTGATAAGAGGTGAGAGAACATATTTTGAGAACCAAAGGGGTGCAGGCTGCAGTAAAGGTTAAGAACCACTGTTTTAGAGGCTAGTACTCATTAATAGCTTTCTGTCATCAAATGGAGAAGTCTGTGTTTGGTTAGGGTCTTTTGGCTTAATTGGGAGGAGTTTATCCTTTCAATGTATATTTCATATTAATTTATTTGTGTGTAAGAGGGAGAATTGGGGCAAATAGTTTGAAAATAAATAAGATAATAGGAACTGCAATATTGGGTCAGACCAGAGATCGGGCTAGCTCAATATCCTTGTTTCTGACAATGGTCAGTACCAGATGCTTCAGGGGGAAAGTGTAAGAAACTCTGTAGTAGGCAGTTATGGAATAACTTTTCCGTGGGGAAAAATTATTCCTAAACCTATGAGTTAGTCTAGTGTATGCCCTCAAACAAGAAGGTTTATACCCCATTCAAATTAAAAAAAAAAAAAAATCTTTACTAATGAAACTCTGGATGTTCTCATTATTCATATATATGTCCAGTTCTTCTTTGAAATCTGCTATCTTTTGGCCTCTATCCTATCTTGTGGCAATTAGTTCCTCAGGCCAGTTTTGTGTGTAGTGAAAACATTTCCTTCAATCAGTTTTAATTGTGTTGCCTTTGCATTTTATTGAATGTACGTATATACTTGCATTATGAAAAAGATAAATAGAAGCGCCCTGTCTGTCTTCTCTATACTAGTTATTATTTTGTATACATCTATCAAATTCCTTTTTATTAGTGTGTTGTTTAAAGTAGTTTTGCTCTTTTCAACCTATCGAAATTTTTCTAGGTAGGTCTCTATTTATATCACCTGTCTCTGAATACAGACTATTTCTGCTGTATCCTTTTTGGTGTGGCACCAGAACTGAATACATTATTCCAGCTGAGGGCATACCATTTGTAAATGTAATATCATTATATTTTCAGTGTTATTTTCCATCTCATTCTTTATGCGTCCTCACATTTTATTTGCTCTTTTTAACCCACATTGCACATTGATTAGTAAAACACACATGGAAAAAGGGCATGTATACACTAGAATACCTTTTGTTAAGTGTGTATATTTGTGTATAAATCAGAAAGATGTTAAATGAAAACAAGAGACAAGATAGCTGTTCGAAGTCACAGTACAGCAGTGTGAAGGTAAAGTCTCAACAGGTATGCAGTTGAATAGGATTTTAATTGGATACTTGATGAGAAAACAGTGTCTGCTGATAAAAGGGCTGTAGAATTGTTATTGGGGGAACACCTGATGGTATCTGCCAAGATTTTCTCATCCCCTCACCTCTTTTTCCAAGTGGCAGCAGTAAGAAGTGTAGGTAAGATATAATCACCTATACGTTCCCATTTTGAGTACTGATGTGTTATGTAATCCATCTTAAAGACCAACTGAATTCTGATTTTACATGCTGTGTTCATTGTTGCTTTAAACAAAATCTATTGGTTTTTCATTCTGTATTTCTGACTTTTCTCCTTCACTATTTTTTAAGGTAAATCAGATATCTTAATTTTTGTGACATTTCTTTTATTTCAATAGGCTACGAGAGCAAGAACGAAAAGAGGCAGAAGAAGCTAGTCAGAAAGAAATAGAAGAATGGGAAAAGTCACTTTTAGCTGAAGCAGCACCTACAAGGATGGAGACCATGTGGGAAATTCCAGCTATTGGTCATTTCCTTTGTTTAGCACAACAAATTCTAAACTTGCCTGAAATAGTCTTCTATGAGTTGGAACGTTGTCTTCTAATGCCTCAGTGTAATGCTTTTTTATCCAAAATAATGACTTCTTTGTTAAGTCCTCCTCATCGAAGATCTACCTTGCATCGAAGACCAACTCTTCCTTACAGGACTTGGGAAGCAGCACTTAGACAGAAAGTGCAACAGTGGTACACTGTTGTAGGGCAAACTGACAACCCTGATGGCTGTGCAGAAAAGCTTGGGCTATGCCCCCAGTTTTTTAAAGTCCTTGGGGAAGTTAATCCTTTGGAGGGAACACCATTTCATGAGCTCCCATTCTACCAAAAAGTATGGCTGCTAAAAGGCCTCTGTGACTTTGTATATGAAACACAAAAAGATGTTCAAGATGCTGTGCTTGGGCAGCCTATCCATGAGTGCAGGGAAGTGATCCTTGGTTATGATTTCTTGGAGAATGCCTATGTTCATTTTCCACAGTTCTGTGGTGCTGATGTACGGATTTACAAACAGAAGCCTTTTCAAGCTCCTGCATTTCCAGCTCCACCCATCAAAGTAAAAACAGTACCACGGATTAAATTGGAGAAAGTGAAATGTGAGTATGTCAGCAAAAGCAACGGGGAAGTCAGATTTGGTGGTAGAGAAGAGCTGCTACCTCACTGTAAAATAGAAGCAGGGAAAAGTATGGATTCTCTTATTTGTTGTCCAGCAAAAATTCACTTGGATAGTTTCAGTATCACCACGGAAAAAGAAATGAAACCCAACTGTGAAATTAAAATGCATAGAGCCTGTGACATAAAAAAAACTGGCTGTTGTAAAGAGAACCAGGAGAAGCCAATTAGTCCAGGAGAAATTGTTGGCTTTGGGGAACCTCTCAGCCCAGGAGAAATCAGGGTTGTAGAAAATGGAGAGAAACGTCATGAAGCTTCCCTAATAAAAACTGAGCCCAGCCCATTAAAAACAAATACCCTTAAAACCTGCCAAGTACATGTGAATGGGAGTCATAGCAACAATCCAGACATGAATTGCCACAAAGTTGCTAGAGAAATGTTTCTGGAGAATTCACTATGGAATAATAAGAAACTAAAACTTACTAAGATGCGAGCAAAAAAGAAGAAAAAGAAAAAAAAGAAACTGAAAGACATTTTGAATGCACATCTGCAGAGAAAACGTGATGACCTGCAAAGAAAGCGTGAGATTCTTCCTCACCCATTCAAGACTTACAAACCTGAGATCCAGAATAAGTTGTTTATCATCAAAAAGAAAGCAAAACACAAGAAGCACAAATCTGGTAAGTTGATTTGATTATACTAAAAGTGAGAGAGAGGGTGATAGTGGCGTGTTCTTAAAATAGACTTTGTAGCTGTATTTGTTATATTTTATTTTGTGAATGGGAACAGTATCATGCCTTTTACGTTTCTGATATTAATTTTAGATGGAAGAGTTTCACATCCAATATATGGTATGCACAGAGCAGGTCCGTCAATTAATAAAACTTGACAAAATATGATGCATGTACAGTTTTCAGGGTAGCCTGTAGTCAGTGTAGTTTGCTGTGAGACTCTTTACTTGACGCAAAAGCATCTGAGGCTATATCTACACTTAGGGCGGCGTGTAGAGCACAGATACCACACGCTCCCTACCACAGGTAAAATAGCAGTGTGGTATTTAAACAGGATATAAATTATGTAAGCTGTTTTACAGCTTACAGCTATACTTATATTTGTCAAACTCTTTAGCAAGGTGGTCATCACTAGCAGTGCTCTCAGAAATACCAACTGTATTTTAAAGAAATGATTTTACAAACTATTTTGCCATGTGTACATAGTGAAAAGTTTTTTACATTTTCAACATTCAGATTGTTGGGCTGAGAAAAGTGCCTGACCTTGCATCATTGAAATCAGTGGAAATAATGCTATTGACTTCAAAGGCCCTTAAAAATTATTCTGTCTGATTTTTTTTAACTAACTATTGTTACAAGTAATACTATTTTTAATATGATTACTTGATTACTGTAAAAGAGAGATCAGGGAAAAATTGCAATTTTCTGTTTGTTCACTTTGTATATCTTATATATAGTGAATTGAGCATTAAAAATCTTACTATCACAAATTCCTCATCTGTGTTAGCTGCTATAGTTGTAATTTGATGCCCAATGTTTGTAACATACTAACTTTTCATTTTGTTTTAATGCTTAAAACATAAACAACATTATCTTGCTTAAGGCAACTTCATGAACTAGGATCTGCTGTCAGATGAGTCTGCAGACAGTTGATGTAATTTGTTTGATTCTATTTTAAGGGCTTCTTTATTTCTACTAATCTTTATTAAGGTATATTTTGGGTACCAAGCATGTTATATTGGGAGAGCCTGTTATAACAGAAATAAGTATGCTAGGCTGCAAATTAAAAAAAAAAGTGGGCAATGAAATTGTATTATATTAGTCATAAAATGAGCTTCTGTAACTAAGTAGTAAATCTAGCAGTAAGCTAATGGAAGTATCTGGTTATTTATATCAAATTGCACTTGTGTGGTAAGAAATCCTAGTTTCATACTGGAATTGTTATGGTGAATTTGTCAAGGGAAATATTAAAGAATATAAATGATTTGTTAAAAAATACATTTCCCTGTAATTCTAGTTTAGTATCTACACTTTCCCTTCATAGATTCCCACTCTTAAATTGTGGGCTCCAGCAGATGTCTTGGGAATGCTCTCACACATTAAGAATTTTTCAGAATTTCCTGTATCAAGGTGACTGTTGGGAATGTGGGAGAGAGTGTACAGAGTCTCCATATGTTTTGTTTGTGTAATACATTTATAATGTGCTTATCACAAGGCATCTGAGTACCATGCAAAGGAGACAAATACAAAAAATACTAAAGCGAAATCAGCTAAGAGTACAATGTGCTGCATAAAAAAAAAAAAAAAACCCAAAAAACAGAACACCTCCAAAGGATCAGTTTCGAACTGGTAAGAGGAATAGATAAAAGGTAGACAGTTAATTTAAAAAAAAAAAAAAAAAAAAAGCTCAAGGAGGGAATCCAAAGACTAAAAAAATGGGTCAACTGAAGTAGATGAAACTTCTAGCATGCACTAAAGGGCCACATGAGGACTAGTACATTGGCCCGAGGGCCGCATCACTGACCCGCCCCCCACGCTGCCCCTGGCCCCGCCCTCACTTCACCCCTTCCATGAGGCCCTGCCTCTTCCCACCCCTTCCCCGCCCCCATTCCACCCCTTCCCCAAATCCCCGCCCCTGCCCCACCTCTTCTCCGCCTCCTCCCCTGAGCGTGCAGCTCCCTGCTCCTCCCCCCTCCCTCCTGGAAGGTGCTAAGCGCTGCCAAACAGCTGTTTGGTGGTGGAAGCTCCTGCAGGTAGGCAGAGGAGCGGGGATGCGGCTTGCTGGAGAGAGGGGAGCCTGGCTGGCCACAGGACATAACTCCAGGGGGGCACGGGGAGCTTGGTGGACAGCTTGGCGGGCCGCAGGAAATAACCCCGCAGGCCGTATGCAGCTCGTGGGCCGCGTGTTTGAGACCCCTGCACTAAAGAGAGTGAGTGAGGTGCTCTGTGGACCTCTTCTAGGAGGAATTTCCACAGTTGAGACCTCAGACAGACATGAAACTTCTCTACAGCCTTGCCCTGATTGAACCTAGAGACCAAGGGTATGTCTACACTACGAAATTAGGTCGAATTTGTAGAAGTTGGTTTTTTAGAAATCGTTTTTATATAGTCGATTGTGTGTGTCCCCACACAAAATGCTCTAAGTGCATTAAATGCATTAACTCGGCAGAGTGCTTCCACAGTACCGAGGCTAGCGTCAACTTCCGGAGTGTTGCACTGTAGGTAGCTATCCCACAGTTCCCACAGTCTCCGCTGCCCATTGGAATTCTGGGTTGAGATCCCAATGCCTGATGGGGCAAAAAACATTGTCGCGGGTGCTTCTGGGTACATGTCGTCAGGCCCTCCCTCCCTCTGTGCAAGCAATTGCAGACAATCGTTTCGCGCCTTTTTTCCTGAGTTACCTGTGCAGACGCCATACCATGGCAAGCATGGAGCCCGCACAGCTCACGGTCACCGTATGTCTCCTGGGTGCTGGCAGACGCGGTACTACATTGCTACACAGCAGCTGCAACCCATTGCCTTGTGGCAGCAGATGGTGCAATAGGCCTGAAAACCATCCTCATTGTGTCCAAGGTGCTCCTGGCTGCCTCGGTAAGGTCGGTCAGGAGCACCTGGGCAGACATGGGCACAGGGACTAAATTAGGAGTAACTCGACCAGGTCATTCTCTTTAGTCCTGCAGGCAGTCCTATTGTACCATCTTATGGTGAGCAGGCAGGAGATGAGGATGGCTAGCAGTCCGATTGCACCATCTTCTGCCGAGCAGCCAGGAGATGTGGATGGCTTGCAGTCCTACTGCACCGCCTGCTGCCAGCCAAAGATGTAAAAGATAGATGGAGTGGATCAAAACAAGAAATAGACCAGATTTGTTTTGTACTCATTTGCTCTTCCCTCCCTCCCTCTGTGAAATCAACGGCTGACAGTCGTTTTGGTGAGGTCTGTCAGGGGCACCTTGAAAACTTTAATGGAGATACAGTCCTGCCTGAAATACCAGAGGGAGGGATAGCTTAGTGGGTTGAGCATTGGCCTGCTAAACTCAGGGTTTTGAGTTCAATACTTGAGGGAGCCATTCTGTGTGACAGTTGTTTTTGTTTCTCCCTGATATAAAGCCACTCCCTTTGTTGATTTTAATTCCCTGTAAGCCAACCCTGTAAGCCATGTCATCAGTCGCCCCTCCCTCTGTCAGAGCAACGGCAGACAATTGTTCCACGCCTTTTTTCTGTGCAGATGCCATACCACGGCAAGCATGGAGCCTGCTCAGATCAGTTTGGCAATTAGGAGCACATTAAACACCATGCACATTATCCAGCAGTATATGCAGCACCAGAACCTGGCAAAGCGAAACCGGGCGAGTAGGCGACGTCAGTGCGGTGACGAGACTGATGAGGACATGGACACAGACTTCTCTCAAAGCACGGGCCCTGGCAATGTGGGCATCATGGTGCTAATGAGACAGGTTCATGCGGTGGAACACTGATTCTGGGCCCGGGAAACAAGCAGAGACTGGTGGGACTGCATAGTGTTGCAGGTCTGGGACGATTCCCAGTGGCTGCGAAACTTTCACATGCGTAAGGGCACTTTCATGGAACTTTGTGACTTGCTTTCCCCTGCCCTGAAGCGCATGAATACCAACATGAGAGCAGCCCTCACAGTTGAGAAGCGAGTGGCAATAGCCCTCTGGAAGCTTGCAATGCCAGACAGCTACCGGTCAGTCAGGAATTAATTTGGAGTGGGCAAATCTACTGCGGGGGCTGCTGTGATGCAAGTAGCCAATGCAATCAAAGATCTGCTGATATCAAGGGTAGTGACCCTGGGAAATGTGCAGGTCATAGTGGATGGCTTTGCTGCAATGGGATTCCCTAACTGTGGTGGGGCCATAGACGGAACCCATATCCCTATCTTGGCACCGGAGCACCAAGCTGGCGAGTACATAAACCGCAAGGGGTACTTTTCAATAGTGCTGCAAGCACTGGTGAATCACAAGGGACGTTTCACCAACATCAACGTGGGATGGCCGGGAAAGGTACATGATGCTCGCATCTTCAGGAACTCTGGTCTGTTTCAAAAGCTGCAGGAAAGGACTTTATTCCCAGACCAGAAAATAACCGTTGGGGATGTTGAAATGCCTATAGTTATCCTTGGGGACCCAGCCTACCCCTTAATGCCGTGGTTCATGAAGCCATACACAGGTAGCCTGGACAGTAGTCAGGAGCTGTTCAACTATAGGCTGAGCAAGTGCAGAATGGTGGTAGAATGTGCATTTGGACGTTTAAAAGCGTGCTGGCGCAGTTTACTGACTCGCTTAGACCTCAGCAAAACCAGTATTCCCACTCTTATTACTGCTTGCTGTGCGCTCCACAATATCTGTGAGAGTAAGGCGGAGACGTTTATGGCTGTGTGGGAGGTTGAGGCAAATCGCCTGGCTGCTGATTACGCGCAGCCAGACACCAGGGCGGTTAGAAGAGCACAGGAGGGCGCGGTGCGCATCAGAGAAGCTTTGAAAACCAGTTTCATGACTGGCCAGGCTACGGTGTGAAAGTTCTGGTTCGTTTCTCCTTGATGAACCCCCCCGCCCCTTCGTTCACTCTACTTCCCTGTAAGCTAACCACCCTCCCCTCCTCCCTTCGATCACTGCTTGCAGAGGCAATAAAGTAATTGTTGCTTCACGTTCATGCATTCTTTAATAATTCATCACACAAATAGGGGGATAACTGCCAAGATATCCCAGGAGGGGTGGTGGAGGAGAGAAGCACCGGGAGGGGTGGTGGAGGAGGGAAGGACAAGGCCACACAGCACTTTAAAAGTTTAAAACTTTAAAACTTATTGAATGCCAGCCTTCTGTTGCTTGGGCAATTCTCTGGGATGGAGTGGCTGGGTGGCCGGAGGCCCCCCCACCGCGTTCTTGGGCGTCTGAGTGAGGAGGCTATGGAACTTGGGGAGGAGGGTGGTTGGTTACACAGGGGCTGTAGCGGCGGTCTGTGCTCCAGCTGCCTTTCCTGCAGCTCAGCCATACGCTGGAGCATATTAGTTTGATCCTCCAGCAGCCTCAGCATTGAATCCTGCCTCCTCTCATCACGCTGCCTCCACCTTTCAGCTTCTGCCCTCTCTTCAGCCCGCCACTTACTCTTTTCAGCCCACCACCTCTCCTCACGGTCATTTTGTGCTTTCCTGCACTCTGACATTGTCTGCCTCCACACATTCGTCTGTGCTCTGTCAATGTGGGAGGACAGCATGAGCTCAGAGAACATTTCATTGCGAGTGTGTTTTTTTCGCCTTCTAATCTTCACTAGCCTCTGGGAAGGAGAAGGTCCTGTGATCCTTGAAACACATGCAGCTGGTGGAGAAAAAAAAGGGACAGTGGTATTTAAAAAGACACATTTTATAGAACAATGGGTACACTCTTTCACAGTAAACCTTGCTGTTAATGTTACATACATAGCACATGTGCTTTCATTCCAAGGTTGCATTTTGCCTCCCCCCACCACGTGGCTAGCTCCTCCCCCCTCCCCCCTTTCCGTGGCTAACAGCGGGGAACATTTCTGTTCAGCCACAGGCAAACAGCCCAGCAGGAACGGGCACCTCTGAGTGTCCCCTTAAGAAAAGCACCCTGTTTCAACCAGGTGACCATGAATGATATCACTCTCCTGAGGATAACACAGAGAGATAAAGAACCGATGTTTGAACGCCAGCAAACATACACTGCAATGCTTTCTTCTACAATGATTCCTGAGTACGTTCTACTGGCCTGGAGTGGTAAAGTGTCCTACCATAAAGGACGCAATAAGTCTGCCCTCCCCAGAAACCTTTTGCAAAGGATTTGGGAGTACATCCAGGACAGCCACGAATGCCAGGGCCAATTAATCATTAAACATGCGTTTAAACCATGTATACTATTTTAAAAGGTACACTCACCAGAGGTCGCTTCTCCGCCTGGCGGGTCCGGGAGGCAGCCTTGGGTGCGTTCGGGGGGTACTGGCTCCAGGTCCAGGGTGAGAAACAGTTCCTGGCTGTTGGGAAAACCAGTTTCTCCGCTTGCTTGCTGTGAGCTATCTACAACTTCATCATCATAATCATCATCTTCCTTGTCCCCAAAACCTGCTTCTGTGTTGCCTCCATCTCCATTGAAGGAGTCAAACAACATGGCTGGGGTAGTGGTGGCTGAACCCCCTAAAATGGCATGCAGCTCATCATAGAAGCGGCATGTTTTGGGCTCTGACCCGGAGTGGCCGTTTGCCTCTCTGGTTTTCTGGTAGGCTTGCCTCAGCTCCTTAAGTTTCACGCGGCACTGCTTCGGGTCCCTGTTGTGGCCTCTGTCCTTCATGCCCTTGGAGATTTTGACAAAGGTTTTGGCATTTCGAAAACTGGAACGGAGTTCTGGTAGCACGGATTCGTCTCCCCATACAGCGATCAGATCCTGTACCTCCTGTTCGGTCCATGCTGGAGCTCTTTTGCGATTTTGGGACTCTATCATGGTCACCTCTGCTGATGAGCTCTGCATGGTCACCTCTGCTGATGAGTTCTGCACTCACCTGCAGCTTGCCGCGCTGGCCAACCAGGAAATTGAAATTCAAAAGTTCGCGGGCCTTTTCCTGTCTACCTGGCCAGTGCATCTGAGTTGAGAGTGCTGTCCAGAGCGGTCACAATGGAGCACTCTGGCATAGCTCCTGGAGGCCAATACTGTCTAATTGCTCCATAGTACCCCAAATTTGACCCGGCAAGCCCGATTTCAGTGCTAATCCCCTTGTCGGGGGTGGAGTAAGGAAATCGATTTTAAGAGCCCTTTAAGTCGGGAAAAAAACCTGCTTCGTCGTGTGGACGGGTGCAGGGTTAAATCGATTTAACGTTGCTGAATTCGACCTCAACTCCTAGTGTAGACCAAGGCCAAGAGCAAATCAAGGCATCCACATACTGATGGGTTTGATGTAAGAACCTAGAGAGAAAAAAAGATTCACCCCAGCCAGTGTCTGACAGAAACATAGAGCAAGAGATACTCACTGAAGTTAAATTCCAGAAATTGATGTGGCAGGGAAGAGGGAAGGAAAAGATGGGAGGGATCATCCTAGCTGGGTTTGGGGAGAAATGTGACCTACATTTTTTCTCAGCTTGTTCTCTTGTATGGTGAAAATCCTCATCTTCATAAACAGAGGAACTGGTGCTGTGGAGATACTGTTCTATGAAACACGGATCTCAAAGCAGTAAGAAAACCCCTTCTCCTTAGCCTTAGGAATATGGCACAATATGGAATACATGACCATGGGCCATGATGAGGGACATATAGGATCAGAAAGATAGCTTGAGTAAATGAGATGAGAGATTGTCCTGTTTCTGCCCTAGCCCGTTCAGGATTTATGGCCCAGAGTGGTAGATACATGGGCTTCCAACACTAGTAGGCTCACCTCCCTGGCTCCCTCTTCTCCATCTGCTCCCAGCACTAACATCAGCCCTTACTTACCCCATTCTCACCACATCAACAGGGGAGGGAGAAGAGGTTACAATAAACCGTGAAGGAGATATTTGGCATCCCTCTCACCCCATCAACACTAGAGATGCTTGAGAGAGGGAGGGTAGGGTGAAATCTACCTTGCAGAGCTCTGCTTCTGATGAACCACCTGAGGTTTGTTGAAATGAAGATACACAGTCAGGATGCTCTGCCACAGCAGATTTTGTAGCTACTTCAAGGCAGAAAGAATGGAGAATGGTAGGTAAAGGCAGATGCAGAGTGGATCTGTAAAATCTGCTGGTACAGCTCTTTCAGACTGTCAGCCCTTTAATGAGCCTCAGATGTGGCTTGTTTACTCCTGGGGGAATTCTGTGCCAAAATGAAAAATTCTGTGTACAATATTTTAAAATACTGCATATTTTGTCAAAATAACACAATATAATCACGCCAATTTCAATTATTTTGGTAATTTATTTCAAAATACTTGTCAGCATCTATGTCTGTACCAATACAGACAGCAAAAAAGATTCAAGAAATGTTTTTTGACAAATAGATTTCTTACTAGGCATATTAATACAGAACTCTTGAGTAATAATTCATTTAAACTACAATACAGAAATGTGTTTCCTGCACTCCTCAGAAGCAGTGAAAAGGCTTGGGGGAGTCAGGGATAATGTAGGAGCTGAGGAAGAGGGAAGTAATAGCTGGGAAGGAGCCTGGATGTGAACTTGGAAGGTTGTTGCGTGTGGGTGGGAGAAGTATGGAAGAGGGATTGTTAGGGAGCCTCCACCAGGCAGACCCTGGGTGGCCCTGAGCCTCTCTCATTCAGTCAGGCACATCTCCCCTGTCCCTATGCGTCCTTGCACCGCCACTCAGCCATTCCTACTCCCCCATCCCCAGGATGTCCCTGCACCCCCTCTTCTTGTCCCCATGTGTCCTTGCACCCCCACTCAGCCACCCCTTCCACTCATGTGTCCCTGCATTCCGTTCCCCATGTGGCCTTGTGTCCCCACTCATATACTGCACCGCCACTTACATAACTGCACTCAAAAACAAACCAATGTAAAACTTTAGAGCTTACAGGTCCACTCAGTCCTACTTCTTACGCAGCCAATTGCTAAGAGAAACAAGTTTGTTTACATTTACAGGAGATAATGCTGCCCACTTCTTATTGACAATGTCACCTGAAAGTGAGAACAGATGTTCACATAGTACTTTTGTAGTCTGCATTGCAAGGTGTTTACGTGCCAGATGTGCTAAACATTCGTATGCCCCTTCATGTTTTGGCCACCATTCCAGAGGACGTACTTCCATGCTGATGACACTAGTTAAAAAAATAATGCGTTAATTAAATTTGTGACTGAACTCCTTGGGGGCAAATTGTATATCTCCTGCTCTGTGTTTTACCCGGATTCTGCCGTATATTTCATGTGACAGCAGTCTCGGATGATGACCTAGCATGTTGTTTGTTTTAAGAACACTTTCACTGCAGATTTGACAAAACTCAAAGAAGGAACCAATGTGAGATTTCTAAAGATAACTACAGCAGTTGACCCAAGATTTAAGAATCTGAAGTGCCTTCCAAAATCTGAGAGGTACGGAGTGTGGAGCATGCTTTCAGAAGTCTTAAAAGAGCAACACTCCAATGCGGAAACTATAGAACCCAAACCACACACAAAAAAAGAAAATCCGTGTTCTGCTGGTGAGATCTGACTCAGATGATGAAAATGAACATGCACTGGTCTGCACTGCTTTGGATCGTTATTGAGCAGAACCCATCATCAGCATGGATGCATGTCCTCTGGAGTGGTGGTTGAAGCATGAAAGGACATATGAATCTTTAGCACATCTGGCACATAAATAACTTTCAACACCACCGGCAACAGTGTCATGCAAACACCTGTTCTCCCTTTCGGGTGACGTAAACAAGAAGTGGGCATTATCTCCTTGTAACAGTGTCCCTGCAGGGTCCTCCTGGCTCCTGCCCCCGCTGGGCTGAGAAAGTCACAAAGAGACCTTTTGGTGCAGTGCCCACCTGCTGCTTTTATTTACAGGCTGTGCTCCCACCACCTTTCCACCCTACAAGTAGTCCTCTTCTTGCAGTCCACCAGCAGGAGAAAGAGGGCAAGCTATCTCTCTCTGCTTCTCTTCACTGCCTTTCCTCTGCTGCAGCTTTCCTCTTTTGGCCTTCCTTCCCCTGGGGCTCTTATCCAGCCCCAACTTGATGAGGCAGCAGCTGTTCAAGCTTCCTCAATCAGGGCCAGGTGGTCTGCCCAGCTCCAATTCACCTCCCTTAATTGGAGCTGGAGTGACAGAGGGTTGGCTAAACAGTTTTCTGCTTAGCACCCTGTCACACTCCTGCAAATGTAAACAAACTTGTTTGTCTGAGCGATTGGCTGAACAAGAAGGAGGACTGAGTGGACTTGTAGGGTCTAAAGTTTTATATTTTATTTTTGAATGGAGTTATTTTTTGTACATAACTCTACATTTGTAAGTTCAGCTTTCATGATCAAGAGATTGCACTACAGTATATGAAAAATACCATTTTTTATTTTTACAGTGAAAATATAATAAAAATAAAGCGAGCTTTGTACACTTTGTATTCTGTGTTGTAATTGAAATCAGTATCTTTGAAAATGTGGAGAACATCCAAAAATATTTATAGAAACGATATTCTATTATTGTTTAACAGCGCGAATAATCACACAAGTCAGACCGGCTAAAATATATCATACAGGAGACTGCAACTCAGGGCCTGGTCTGAGTGTGGGGCAGTTGTGTGAATCCACATTAAGTGGTGACAGCTCCTGTGGCTTGAGATCTAGAAGGGCTTAGAGAGACCAGGAGAGATTAGAGGTGCAGTACCGTGACAACTCTGCTAAAGTAGAGATTAAAATAATTGTTATTTTGATTCTTGTCAATCTGATTCATTGATGTAGAAAGCCCATTCTGGGATAGTGTGGCAGCTCTGTCAGAATGCAAGAGATTCCCCGAAATAATTTGTTTCAAAGGAGCTTTGATATAAATCCTGAACCTCGTAATAATGTTCTAAGAGCTTCAAACTAATACACTTGCTGAGTATTCACTGTTTCTCCCTTCTTTGTAGTTGTCATAAACATACAGCTAAGGGTAGCATAAAATCCCTCCTGGGTAGCTGTACTGAATCTTTCCCTGTAGGGGGTAAGAAGCTCAAATAACCTAGTTGGCACCTGACCAAAAGGGCCAATGAGGAAAGAAGATACTTTCAAATCTGAGGGTAGGTTTTGTGTGTGCTCTCTTTGTGTTGTTCCCTCTTCTGAATGGGGAGCGAGAGACCAGGCAGGAAATATATCTCCTGAAAACATACCTGAAATGAGCATCTAAGATTACAAAAATTGTAAGTAATGGCAAGGAAATGCGTTACATTATCTTTTGTTTTAGCTTGTGAATTTTCCCTGTGCTAAGAGTGAGTTTTATTCCTGGTTTTTTTGCAACTTTGAATCTGATCCTATAGGGAAATCTTCTGTGTTTTAAATCTTTTTATTACTCTGTAAGAAGTACCTTCCATCCTGATTTTTGCAGGTGTGATTCTTTTACCTTTTTTTTTTTTAAATAAAATTCTTCTTTTAAGAACCTGATTGATTTTCAGTGTCCTAAAACCTAAGGAGTTTGGTCTGTGCTTACATTGTACCAATTGGTGAGGATATTATTCTCAAGCCTCCCCGGGAAAGGGGGTGAAGAGGTTTGGGGGAATATTTTGGGGAAACAGGGACTCAAAGTGGCCCTTTCCCTAAATCTTTGGCTAAATCACTTGATGGTGGCAGCAATATCGTTGAAGGACAAGGAAAGGATTTGTGCCTTGGGGAAGTTTGAACCTGAGGTGGTAGAAAGCTTAGGGGGTCTTTCATGCGGGTCCCCACATCTGTATCCCAGAGTTCAGAGTGGGGAGGGAACCCTGACAGTAGTCAAAATTGCAAATACTTATGTAGAACATAAAGATGATTTGTGTTTGGTATGGAATTCAGACTCTGAGATTGAAGTATTAATTCCTTTTAACATGTATGTACTTAATCTGGTGGTGTTCAGTATAAATTCCATCCACATCCTCAACTATGTTCTCGGAGTCGTAAAAATTCTGTTACAATAGCATCAGATGTCATCTAGATCAGTGGTTTTCAAACTGCGGGTCACAACCCAATAGTGGGTTGCGGAATGTAAGGCACTGGATCATGGTGACTCTGGTTAGCACCACCTACTGGGCCATTAAAAGTCCCGCTGGTGGTACTGCCCAGCTAAGGCAGGGTAGTCCCTACCTGTTCTGACACTGCGCTGTGCCCCAGAAGCGGCCAGCAGCAGATCCGGCTCCTAGGTGGGGGGGCCATGTGGCTCCACGCGCTACCCCCACCCCAAGTATTGGTTCCACATTCCCATTGGCTGGTTACTGGTGCCTGCAGGCGAGAGCTGCGCGGAGCTGCTTGTGCACCTCTGCCTTGGAACTGGACCTGCAGCTGACTGCTTCTGAGGCACAGCACAGTCCTTGGTGCCAGGACAGGCAGGAAGCCTGCCTTAGCACCCCCGGTGCGCTGCTGACCGGGAAGTGCCCGAGGTAAGTCCGCGCCCCAATCCCCTGCCCGAGGCCTGAGCCCCCCATCGAACCCCTTCCTGCACCCCAAACCCTTCATCCCCAGCCCCACCCCAGAGCCTGCACCCCCAGCCTAGAGCCCTGACCCCCTCCCACATTCCAACCCCCTGTTCCAGCCCTGAGCCCCCTCAAACCCGGAGCCCCCTTTTGCACCCTAAACCCCTCATCCCCATCCCCACCCCAGAGCCTGCACCAAGCCCAGAGCACACCCTGAACCCCTCATTCCTGCCCCACCCTGCAGCCCTCACCCCCGCAGCCCAATCTGTTGCCCCAGCCCGGAGGCCCCACACCCCCCAAACCCCTCATCCGCAGCTCCATTCGGTTGCAGGCATCAACAATTTTTTTCAACTGGGTCTCCAAAAAAAAAGTTTGAAAACCACTGATCTAGATTTAGAAAGGCCTGTCAACTAGGTTATGAGCATATAATGAAATACTGTAGGACCACTTTATTTTTCTAAGTTGTAACAGAGTTCTTGAAGCATCAGGCCTCTGTGTTTGTCATTCAGCACCAATGTCCTCAGAAATATGTGTCACTGAGATTTCATTTTATTTGCTAACATCATTCTGTGTTGTGAGTCAGTTAATTATTCATTTGTTGTAAGACCTCTGCTGTTTTGAGACAAGGCAGATGCAGACCATGTCAGCACAGAAACCCCTGATGTGCACTCTGTCTTGCGATTTGCTGGATTCCCGAACCTTGTGTATTTCTAGATGAGGAGCTGTTGGGTGGGAATAGAATAGTCTACATTTAAAAATAAGCACCTAACAAATATGAGATTTCAGTTGCCCTCTGAACTTCAGGGAACAACAGGAGGGGATAAAGTGTGTCCTATGCCCTTGTAAAGGTAACTGGGTGTTACTATTTCTGTTAACAGATAGTTCAGACTTACAATTCAATTTAAGATCTAGTAGGGCAAATCAAATTTTTTGATGGAATTTGGTTGAAAATGTTAGAATTCGTGGAGTCAAAGAGGCCTGAGGACCAGGTGGCTGTATGAGTTCACCCTTAGACCTGGTCTACACTAAGAAATTAGGTTGGTGTAACTGTGTTGGTCAGGGGTGTGAAAAATCCACACCCCTGAATGACACAGTTAAACCTACCTAACCCCTGGTTAGATAGTGCTAGAATTCAGCTGCAGCATTTTAAGTGTAGATAAGCCTGTATTTTGCCATGGCTAATGGCAAAAATTAGCGTGATTTAAGACACTTCCTGTTTTTAGTCCCTCCTTTTCTGGACTTCAGAAACCATATTTTTCTATGCAGCAAACCTTCACCTCACCCCACCCTTTGTTGTTATAAGAGGTTCCAGATCTTGTAAACCATTACAATTTCAAGTCAAGAGGAATTCCTCACAGGTTACAGGTGAATAGCATTTGCAACATTTTGTCTAAAAACCTTTTCCAAAAGCTAGGTTTTGAGCATTGTTAAAGAGTCTCAGTTAAAAAAATCTTTCTGGGATGTTCACTATATTTACCATTGTGAGAGATTTTGAGAGAATTGCATCAGTGACAGCTTACTGTGAAACTTACAAATACAAGTAGTCTTCTTAAAAATATGTCAGAATGATAAATATGATCTCCATTGTCCCTGTTAAAATAAATCATGGTTTTCAAAAACACACGATTTAATTATCAGATATTATTTTAGTGGTGCATCACTTGATAAAGTTCCTTTCTAGGCTAGTGTCAGCTCTATCTCATCTATTCAGTGAGTGAGAATGTACATTTTCAAACCTGGAAATTTGGCTCATCAAAGAGTGCTTTGAGGAAGGGATTAAAATATCAGCATATAAAACCTACAGAGTGTAGAAGTTATTTGGATATTTGACAAATTTTTTTTGCTTAGACTAGCTATAAATTTATCTTGTTACTATGTCTTACTGGACCTCTGCAGAGAGGTCATGGTATATCAAGTATAGGACTACACTATATTCTTGCATTTTAAAGGTGTTCTTCTAGGTCAGAGTGGAGGCCCATGGACATGGCATTACGGAGGAAACTTGTACTCTTATTGCCAATGCCCGATTTGTGTAGTAGTCCCCAGGGCTGTCAATATGGTAATTTAAGCACTAAAACTTAAGAAAAAATAAGGTCCTTGTTTTAGAAGAGACCAGTGGAACTTTATATAGTACATATTACTCCAGTTCAGAATAAGGAAGGAAAACTCTCTCTGTCTATTGGAGAAAAGAGAGAGCTGCAATTAGATGTTTCCAGGCTGGGGAAAGTGAATTCTGATGATTTCTCCACAGGCACCTCAGACTTCAAATTTAGTAGTCCAACAAGAATTTTTGTTGTTGTTTTTCCCGTTTGTTGGGCTTTGGTCTCATTTTCTCAAATAAAATAAAATATTGTTACCACTGGGAAGTTACAAAGGATTGGAAGAAAGCTAATGTGGTGCCAATATTTTAAAAAGGTAAACGGGACCAACTGGATACGTATACATCGGTTAGCCTGACATCAGTCCTGGGCAAAATAATGGAATGGCTGATATGGGTCTTGATTAATAAAGAATTAAAGAAAGGTAATAAAATTAATGCCAGTCAACATGACTTTAGGGAAGGTAAATCTTGTGAAGCTAACTCTTTGAGATATAAAGTTTGGGTGATAAAAATAGCTGTGTTGATGTAATATACAGGCAGTCCTCAGACTTAGCACACAGTCATTGGTTCCTGAAAATTGCGTCGTAAGTCAAAACGTTGTAACTCAGAACTGCAACCCACTCCCTTGTGGGACCAAGCGTTGTAAAGTTGAAACCAACTGCTGTAAGTTGAATCAGCGTGTCAATTCAGAAGCGTCTTAAGTGCTGTTTGTCGTCAGTTGAACGTCGTAAAGTCAAGGATTGCCTGTACTTAGACTTCTGAAAAGCTGCTGGCTTGGTACTGCACAACATTTTGATTAAGAAACTAGAATGATACAAAATCAACATGGCACACATTAAATGGATTAAACTGGACAGGTTTCAAAATGTAAATGGGGAATCATCAAGAAACAGTTGTGCTTCTAGTGCTGGTCCTATGCTAGTTATTTTTACGAATGACCTGGAAGAAAACATAAAATCATTACTGATAAAGTTTGCAGATGACACAAAGATTGTGGGAATGGTAAATAAGGAAGAAGATTGTTCTGGATCAGTGACCTATCTGGATCGCTTGGTCAGCTTTGGCACAAGCAAGCAATATCCATTTTATTATGGCCACGTGCAAAATCATACATTTAGGAACAAATAATGCAGGCCATACTTATGGGATGGGGGACACAGAAGCTATGACTCTGGAAAAAGACTTGGGAGGGTCCTGGTGGATAATAGCTGAACATGAGCTCCCAGTGTGAGGTTGTAGCCATAGATGCTGACTTTTGGTTTCGCTAGTGGGTGCCCCATCCCGGCTCTGCCCCCTTCCCCAAGGCCCCACCCTCACTCTGCCCCAGTCCACCTCTTCCTGCCCCTGCTCTGCCCCCTCCCCGTAAGTCCTCTCCCCAGAGCATCTCCTATCCACTGCTCACTCCTTTCTGCCCTCTCCTGCCTTGAAGGCGAGGTGTGTGTGTTTGGGGGGGGGTGGGTTCAGCCTCCCCCGAAAACTGGCAGTGTTCAGCATATTTATACACTTGTTCCATATTCTGTTATTGAATGTGTGTCTATCATTGGCATCTTAACAATGTAATCATTATTAAAATAGTAATGAAATATAACATTACATTATCATGAATTACAGTATATTAAAATCGTTGCACTCAGCTACAAGCTGTCTTCACTAACGTCCCAGTTTAAAGACATTATGTTCACTCTGGGCTTCACACCTGCTTAGGGCCTGTTTGGGAGCTGAGGGCCGCTGCTGGCTGTGGGAAGAAGGTGGATGAGAGGGACAAGCAGTGGAGAGTCTTTCCCCTCTCCCTGCCCCTTTCTCCTTTCCCTTTCTTTCGCTCTCCCTGTCCCTTTCCGTTTCCCTTTCTCTTGTTTCTTCTCTAAGTCCTTGCTCCCCATCCTGATGTTTCCCCATTCTTGCTTCCCACCCATGTCCCTTTTTCCATCTCTCCTCCCCAATTCCTGGTGGCTCTATCTAGTGCCTGCTCCCACCCACACACTCAAAGTGGCAGAGGAGGTTCCCCCTCCTTAGGTGGGAAGGTTGCCTAGTGGTTAAGGCGCAGGCCTCGGGCTCAGGTGTTCTGGGTCTGCTTTGCCACAGACTCCCTGCTTAGCCGTGCAAAAGTCACTTCACCTCTGTGTCCCCTAGATCCCACCTGCCAAATGGGGCTAATGCTAACCCTGCCTCCTAGGCTAAATCCATTCATGGCTGTGTAATGATGGGGGAAATGGAGATATAAAGGTGGGTAGATTTGGGCTGAATTTCTCCACAGCCTGGGAGTGAAAGCTAGCTCCGTGCAGGGGGGATGGGGGAGAGAGGAGCTCAGGCCAGCTCCACACAGAAGGGGGTTGGGGCTTCAGCCCTGCAGCTTCTGCCACTAGGGTGCCTGGGGCTCCCGAGCTGGGGACTTCAGCCCCACATCTTCTGCCAGGGTCTGGGGCTTCTCCTCCCCACCCCCCTATCCAGTGCAGCTCCTGCCGGGGTCCGGGGCTTCTCTCCCTCCGCCTCCCCCAGTGCGGCTCCTGCTTGGGTCCAGGGCTTCTCCCCTGCCCCCCGCCCAGTGCGGCTCCTACCGGGGTCTAGGGTTTCTCCTCCCCCACCATCCCTCACAGTGCAGCTCCTGCTGGGGTCAGGGCTCCTCCTCTGTTCCCCAGCGTGGCTCCTGCCGGGGTTGAGGCTTCTCCTCCCCCTAATCCACCACTGCACCCAGCCCTAGCCTAGCTGGGCTCCCTTGGGTCACCTGATGCCTGCTGTGGCTGGAGTGGAGCCTGGCTGGTAGGGAGCAACCATATACATAGACGCCATGGCCATCAGCCCAAGAGGTGTGGGGCAACCCTAGGTGAGTAGGGGCTGGCTGTGCTGCTATTGATAGCCCAGCACTCCCACCCACACCTAACCCTTAAGATTTTTTTTTTTTTGTGAGACTCACTCAGCCCCTGTGGGAGCAGGGAGGTGAGAAACAGCTGATCTAAGCCTGCCCACCAAAAAGCTGATCGCAGTTGCGTGCAGGCTGCCCCTAGGAAACAGCTCATAAGTCGAGGCACCCGCAAAACAGTTGATTCCTGGCTGCCAACAGCTGGTCATCCCGGTGGGTGCTGAGCACCCCCTATTTTTTTTCCGTGTGTGCTCCAGCCCCGGAGCACCCAGGGAGTCGGTGCCTATGGTTGTAGCCGAAAGATCTGATGCTATCCTTGGGTGCATGAACAGATGAATATCGAATAGGAGTAGTAAGGAGGTTATATTACTTCTGTATTTGGCACTGGTCTGACCACTACTGGAATAATGTGTCTGCTCAGTCATTTCATTGGTTTACATTTTTCAGATATTTAAAACAAAAACCATATATAATTTTTATACACTTGTGTTTGAATAAGTGTGTAATGCAAGGAGTGATTTGCAAATTAAACATCTTGGCTCTGACAACACAATTGCAAGGCTGTCACATGGTATTAGAGGCTTGCCCCACTCTGCGTGTGCCGTGGCTCCGCACAGCTCCCAGAAGCAGCGGCATGTCCCCCCTCCGGCTCCTACGCATAGGGGCAGCCAGGGGGCTATGCACACTGCCCCTGCCCCGAGCACTGCCCCTGCAGCTCCCATTGGCTAGGAACCACGGCCAGTGGGAGCTGCAGTGGTGGCGCCTGCATACGGGACAGTGTGCAGAGCTGCCTGGCTGTGATTCCACATCAGAGCCGGAGAGGGGACATGCTGCTGCTTCTGGGAGCTGCTTGATGTAAGCGCCACCCAGAGCCTGCCTCCCAACCCCCTTCCATACGCAACCCCCTGCCCCTGCCTGGTCCCCCTTCCGCCCTCCTAACTCCGTGGTCCCAGCCTGGAGCACCCTCCTGCACCACCAGCCCCACCCCAGAGCCCGCACCTCCAGCCAGAGCCCTCACCTCCCCCACTGCAACCCAACCCCCTGTCCCAGCCAAGAGTCGCCTCTCACACCCTGAACTCCTCATTTCTGACCCCACCCCAGAGCCCATACCCCCTCCAACACCCCAACCCAATCTCATGAGCATTCATGGCCCGCCATACAATTTCCATACCCAGATGTGACCCTCAGGCCAAAAAGTTTTCCCACCCCGAGTTATGAGGTTTCTGTAGATACATTAGGATATGTCTGTACTGCAATTAAATACCTGTGGCTGGCCCGTGTTAGCTGAAAACAAAATGGTGCTTATTGCTAATGTATCTAAGTGCTTCTCAGACATTAACTAGGGATAGAGCTGTATGTACAGCGCTGTAGCCGTAGGGTTGGCAGGTGTCCGGTTTTTGACTGGAACACCCTGTCAAAAAGGGACCCTGGAGGCTCCGGTCAGCACTGCTGATGGGGCTGTTAAAGTCCGGTCGGCGGCGCAGCGGGCCTAATTCAGGCTCCCTGCCTGCCTTGGCTCTGCACGGCTCCTGGAAGCAGCAGCATGTCTTCCCGTCCCGCTCCTAGGTGTAGGGGCAACCAGGGGGCTCCGTGCTCTGCCCCCACCCTAAGCACCAGCTCCGCAGCTCCCGTTGGCTGGGAACCCATCGCCAATGGGAGCTGCGGGGCGACACCTGCGGACCGGGCAGCGCGCAGAGACACCTGGCCGCCCCTCCGCATAGGAGCTGGGTGGGGGGACATGCTGCTGCTTCCAGGAGCTGCCTCAGGTAAGTGCTGCCTGGAGCCTGTACCACCTCCCGTGCCGCTCGCCCTGCCCCAGCACTAATCCACCTTCTGTCCTCCAAACTCCTCAGTCACAGCCTGGAGCACCCTCCTGTACCCCAAACCCCTCATCCCCATTCCAGAGCCCACACCCCCAGCCGGAGCTCTCACCCCTCCACTTCCCTGCCCCAGCCCTGATCCCCCCTCCCGCCCACCGAACCCCTTGATTCCAGCCCAGAGCACCTTCCTACACTCAAAACCCCTCATCCCCAGCCCCACCCCAGAGTCTGCACCCCCAGCCAGAGCTCCTACACCCCTATCCCAACCTCCTGCCCCAGGCCAGAGCCCTCTCCTGCACCCTGAACCCCTCATTTCTGGCCCTACCCCAAAGCCTGTACCCCCAGCCGGAGCCCTCACCCTCTTCCGCTCCCAACCCACTGCCTCAGCCCAAGTGGTTAAAGTTGAATAAAGTTTTATAAGCAATTGAAAACAGAGTCTGGTAATGGGAAGTGTTGGACAACCTTAGCAATAGGTGATGCTGCCAGCCCCACCTATAATTAACCACATCCCAAACATTTGTCTTTGGGTAATAATCCCTTGTTTTGTACTGAAGTGGGGGTTCAGTAAATCTTATAGAATATTGAATAGCTTTAGATAGAAGAGCATTTCCTTTGATATTTTACTATCAGTGATATTATTCTAACCAATTTCTAAGGGATTTTTTTAGGTCAGTTTCTCAAAGTAAATTCTAGCTCCTGTTTTTTGTCCAACCCCTGTATTTATGTCATCCAGTGTCTAAGTGCTCGAAGCAAACAATGCTCTTTAGAACAGCTATTTTCAGCTGGGGGTCCGCAGCCCCCGGGAAGCCATGAACAGGTTTTAGGGGGTCCGCCAAGCAGGGCCATGGTTAGACTCACTGGGACTTAGAGCTGAAGCCCTTGGAGTCCTGTTTCCCCGCTTGGGCCTGGAGCATGAAGCTGAAGCCTGAGCAACTGAGTTTTGTGGGGTCCTGGACAATTGCCCTGCTTGCTACCCCCTGATGTTGGCCTTGGCTTTTATATTCAGAAAAACACTTTTGGTGGCACAGGTGGGCCGTGGAGTTTTTATAGCATGTTTGGGAGGGAACCTCACAAAGAAAAAGGTTGAGAACCCCCACTCTAGAAGATATTTTTTTCTGAAACAAATGTGGATTAAAGTAAAAGGGAGTTTTACATAAAATTTAGTAGTTATAGCTGAAACCCTTAGTCTTCTACAAGTGTGCATGATAAAGTTGGATCTTTTAGTATGGATTTCAGGTAAAAATGTACTGAAGGGAAACTGGATTTGACAGACTTAATCTTAGAGTGGTTTGGTTTAGTTCACTTGGCATTTCATGGGTAGCCTCAGATTAAATGTAATAGAGAGCCTGGGATTAGGCTCAAGTAGGTTAAAGTCACCTAGAGCTAGAAGAGGTTGATGTTGTTAAGGGCCATCCAGGATCTCTTTCTGAATAGAGACTGATTCAGAGATTGACAAGGCAACATGCTAATTAGGTAGATTTTTTTAAAGTCTTTTTATTCACTTTAATAGTATTCATGTGCTTCTCTCATAAAAACATATCTTTCTTATCGCTTTATGCCCTTATCAAATAGGGTAGGAAGTTCTCTTTCACAATGTTACTCTATTCATCAGTGATCATAATGTCCAGATTTTTAATTTTGTCAGATTGCCAAGAGAGGTCACATTGCAACAATGGCTTGAAGGCAAGCCCTATACAGCATTGGGTTGAATATCAGCAAATCAGTTTTTTTGGATTCAAAATTAGAGTAATCTTCAATTATTTCTATAACACATGAGATTGAAATATTATGGTTTGGGAACTGTAGCATAATCTTTGCAAACTGCCAAAAGTCACTCCTTCAATGTACATATATCTAGATTTTAGCAACCAGTTGTATAACTGCTAAAATATAAAATAAAGAGAGAACATACATGACATGTTTTAATTTAAAAGAAACATGAGGAGTAACCCAATTAATAGTTCAGAAACCCCAGAACATGTTATTCAGTCCTTCCATGTCAAGGGAAAGGGGTACAGCAGGGTGCTAAGCCTTTTTAGCTCAGTGTCAGTATATCAGAAATCTCATTGTGCTTTTGGTTAGCGTATCTTTCATTCTCCAATACTGTTTTTTCTAAGTATATTAGATAATGTATGCAGCATTCAAGTTGCATCATTTCAGAGGATTGGGCTTTATGTTAATCAGTAAAATGGGCTGCTATACTCTACAGCCCAGGCTTGGATTATCTTTTTGAAAGATAAATAAGAAAAGTGCTATCTTCATTCTATGGGAGAATATCCAGAATATTTAGGGTTTTTTAAAATGTCTATATTTTTATAAAAATTTGAGGGAAACCCTTCTGGTCCCGGAAATTTCCTGATGAGAACATGCTAACTACTGATTTTCAGTGGGAGTTGTGTGCCCTTTGTGCTTTTGAAAATGTCTCCTCTTCATATCTGTGGGTGGGTGGGTGAGGTGCCAGCCAAAGTTCTACTTTTGATAATGTAAAACTCCTAAAATGTAGCTATAAATTCAGCATGTGCAATTTCAGATCTAGGAATAGCTTTAATAGATCACACCAGTGGTCTGTTTAGTCCAGTATCCTGTCTCTGACAGTGGCCATTATTGGTTGCTACTGAGGAAGGTGCAAGAAACTGTACAGTGGGCAATTACATAATAAACGGCTCATTAAACTTGTCAGGAAGAATTTTCCTCTATCAGTTATTGGTTGGCATATATCCAGATATCCAGAAGCATGAGGGAGAATCCCTGGTGAAAAAGGAGAGAGGACTAATTCTTGGGTGAGTTTGTCTGTTTCGTTTTTCTTTTGACTTGCTTAAAGTTTATAGTGTGGTTACATGGTCTGTTGTGGATTGTGTGTTTGAGAGCTGTGTGGGAGTGGGGGCCAGAAGCCTGCTAGCTGAGAGTGCACTAGCAAGTCTCTAGCCTCCTGTCCTTTGATCCTTGATCACCTTTCCCCTGAGTGTTAGAGGGGACAGGGCTGACCTAGAAGAGAGAGACTATGGGAACTAGCGAACAGGGGAGTTTGCGAGGGCGTTGGTAGGAGGGAGAAAGAATAAAATCACCATGGTTTGGAAAGGCCATGTTGCCAATGCCAACACTGCTCCTGGCTACTCCACCAGCACAGACAGACACAGAACCCGACCGTGGATGCTTCTGCCCAGAAGCATCCATGGCCTGCATTTCCTTGTCATATAGATAACCAGGCTGGGGAGACCACCAGAGTGAGAGGCGCCTAATGGTAGATCTCTCAGGAAGCAGATGGGAGAGCTACAGGAGGAAGTGGCTAGGTTGAGGAGCATCTGTGCACATGAGGAATTCACTGAAAATATGCATGCAGAGTCCTCCAAGGTTGAGGAAGCAATTCAGCTGGAGGAGGAAATGGCTCCTTCAAAGGTTGAGGGAGCAGGCTGCTGGTTACTTCTGGCAGCAGGCAGTGCTCTACCCTGCTCCCAACCTACCATCCATAGAGACAGGATGCTGCCCTGACAATAAGGGATAAGGAATTCTTCCTGAAGGTGGAGGAGAAGAAGCTGTGTACCCCCCAAGGCTGGGGGGATTGCAGCCACTGCTCCCAAGAGGAAACAAAGGCAAGGTTTGATGAATCCCTTCTAAGTGGAACAGAGGCATCCATCTGCTGGCCTGACATGGCATTCTGGGAGGTATGCTGCTGCCAGGGCCCATATCCAAAACATTACAGAAGGATTGCTGAGGATCTTCTGGCCCTCTGACTATTACTCCATGGTGCTCATCCATGTGGGTACTAATGATAATGCAAGATATGATCCTGAGCCAATCAGAAGTGACTACAGGGCTTTGGGAATGAGGATGAAGGAGTTGGAGGTGCAGGTGGAGTTCTCATTGATCCTTCCGGCTAAGGATAAGGTCTCAGGCAGAGACAGGCACATCTAGAGGTGCATGCATGGCTGTGCAGGTGGTGTCACCATGAGGGCTTTGGCTTTTTCAATTTTGGATGCTGTTTCAAGAAGGACTGTTGAGCAGAGATGAGGTCCACCTATCAAGGAAGGGGAAGAGTATCTTTGGATATAGACTGGATAACCTAGTGAGGTGGGCTTTAAACTAGGTTTGACAGGAGCAGGAGACAGGAGCCCATGGAGACCTAGGTGAAGGATCGGAATCTGGGAGCAACATGGGCAATCACAGCAGGGACAAAAGAGAGATGAGAGAATATAGAGGGCAGATCTAATGAACATCTTATATGTCTGTATACCAATGCAAGAACAGGAAGAACTAGAGAGACTAGTGAATAATCACAAGTATTACATAACTGGCATCACATAGACTTGGTGGGATAGTTTATATGACTGGAATATTGGTATAGAAGGGTACAGCTTATTCAGGAAGGGCAGGCAGGGAAAAAAAGGAGGAACTGTTTGCTTATATATCAAAGATGTATATGTTTGCTCTGAGGTTCAGATAGAAGTGGGAGGCAGAGGTGCTGAAAGTCTCTGGGTAAGGATGAAAGGGGTAGAAAACAAGGGTGATGTTGATAAGGGTCTCCTGTAGACCATCTAACCAGAAGAAGAGATGGATGAGGCTTTTTTTAAACAACTAACAAAATCATCCAAAGCACGGGACTTGATGGTGATGGGGGACTTAACTACCCATATATCTATTGGGAAAATAATACTGCAAGGCACAGATTATCAAACAAGCTCTTGGAATGCATTGGAGACAACTTTTTATTACAGCAATTGGAGAAAGTGGCTGGGGAAAGGATGTTCTAGATTTCATTCTGACAAATGAGGAATTGGTTGAGAATTTGAAGGTGGAAGGCAGTGTGGGTGAAGGTGATTGTGAAATGATAATGTTCATAATTCTAAGGAATGGCAGGAGGAAAAACAGCACAATAAAGGCAATGGATTTCAGGAAGGCAGACTTTAGCAAACTCAGAGAATTGATAGGTAAGATCCAGTGGGAAGAAAGTTTAAGGGAAAAAAGAGTTCAGGAGAGTTGGCAGTGTTTTAAATAGACATTATTAAGGGCACAAGAGCAAAGTATTCCAATGCATAGGAAAGACAGAAAGTACAGTAAGAGACCACCAGGCTTAACCAGGAGATCTTCAATGACTGGAAACTCAAAAAAAATAAAAATAAAAAAAGTCGTACAAAAAGTGGAAACTAGGCCAAATTATGAAAGGTGAATATAAAAAAAACAACACAAGCATGTAGGGACAAAATTAGAGAGGCTAAGGCACAAAATGAGACTAAACTAGCTGAGGACATAAAGAGTAACAAGAAAACATTTTACAAATACATTAGAAGCAAGAGGAAGATCAAAGATAGGGTAGGCCCATTACTGAATGAGGAAAGAAAGATAATGACAGACTATGTAGCAATGGCTGAAGTATTAAATGCCTTTTTTTTCTTTCAGTTTTCACTAAAAAGGTGAGCAGTGATCAGATGACTACCATCGTGAACATCAGCGTAAATGGGGTAGGATCTGAGGCTAAAATAGGGAAGACTAAGTTAAGAATTAATTAGGCCATGTCTATACATACAGTGCTGCAGCAACGCAGCTGTCCGGTGAAGACGCTCTATTCCGACTGGAGAGAGCTCTCCCATCGGCATTAAAAAAACCCCCACCTCAGCCAGTGGCAGAAGCTATGTTGGTGGGAGAAGCATTTCTGCTGACATAGTACTGTGCACACGAGTGGTTATATCGGTGTAATTTCTGTTGCTCCGGGGAGTGGTTTATTCACCCCCGAGCGACATAAGTTATGCTGACATAGGCTGTAGTGTAGCCATAGCCTAAGACAATTTATATGTTTTCAAGTCAGTAGGGATTGACAAAATACTTCCTAGAATACTTAACAGTGTGATGAGAGCTCTGAGCCATTAGTGATTATTGTTGAGAACTTGTGGAGGACAGGAGAGATCCCATAGGACAGGAAGAGAGCAAATAATGTACCTGTTTATAAAAAGGCAAATAAGACAACCCAGGGAATTATAGACCAGTCAGCTTAACTTCGGTACCCTGAAAGATAATTGAGCAAATAATCAGTCAATCAGTTTGTAAGCACCTAGAAGATATAAGTTATAAGTAACATTCTATATGGATCTGTCAAGAATAAATCATGTCAGACTACCCTAATATCCTTCCTTGACAGGGCAACAAGCCTTGTGGATGGCAGGGGGTGGTGAGGAGGGGAAAGCAGTAGATGTGATAAATCTTGACTTTAGTAAGGCTTTTGATACTGTCTCACATGACTTTCTCATAAGTGAACTAGGGAAATATAGCTTAGACAAAGCTATTATAAGGTGGGTGAACAACTGGTTGGAAAACCATACTCAGAGTAGTTGTTAGTGGTTCACAGTCAAGGTGGAAGGCAATAGTGGGTGGGGTCTGTGACATTGCACCCCATATTCTTCACAGTGATGATATGATATGATTATGACATAATTATGATGCATTTTATGCAGGGTCGATTTGATTTAAATCAAATTGATTTAAATCTAATCAGGAAGACTCGATTTAATCATGGATTTCTACATAAAAGTGCATTCTTGTTGGTTGTTTTAACCTTAATACATATTCTTCACAACTCAGAGATAGATGTAGTTTTCATTTTTAGAAGGTATACACTCTACATTTTTAAAGTGATTTATTTTGAAAACTTTTCAGATTAGTTTTACGCTATATCAGAAAATGAATGATTATTTGGTTATTTCATTTCCCAAAGGTAATTGAAGCAGATATTTATGAAATCATTGGGAGGTGAACTATCTCCAGTTCAAAAGGTTAATCATTAATATTTGGAGGATTTTCTTGCCATAGTGTATTAGGAGGAGAACATCACCAGACAGACATTTAAATTGTTTTATTTAACTAAAACAACAATGTTATGTATTCCGGATTTTTTTCTTCAACAGCAAACATAATATTTTAACAAAACAAATATTCAACATTTTAAATGTAGTTAAAAGAAAAGGAGTACTTATGGCACCTTAGAGACTAACAAATTTATTTGAGCATAAGCTTTCGTGAGCTACGTGAGCTGTAGCTCACAAAAGCTTATGCTCAAATAAATTTGTTAGTCTCTAAGGTGCCACAAGTACTCCTTTTCTTTTTGCGGATACAGACTAACACGGCTGCTACTCTGAAACCTGAATTTAGTTAAACATTCAAGTTTTTAAAAATCAGGTTTGTTTTTGTTAAAATTGTTTTTAACTAAAATAGTTAAATGAAATATTTAAAAAAACAACAACAACAGAAATCAACTATGTCAGCCAGGTCAACATGAGAAACTTAAAATATTGGCTTCTGCAGCTAACTCAGTCGTCTTCACCTTCATTTTCCTGTTTGTTCATAATCTGGAAAAGAAAAACAAGCTTTCCTGCTTTTTCAGGTCCCAAACGATTTCTCAATTTGGAATGAATTAGCCCAAAGGAAGAATATATTCTTTCTACACCAGCAGAAGAAGCTACTGCTGTTAAAAGTGAGATTGTCACTTCAGCAGTCTCTGAATTCAAGTGCTTAAGTGACTTCCACCAGTTCACTGGTGTGACTTTCTTTAAAACATCATTCGCAAACATGTATTTCTTGAATGGTTCACCCTTAGTTCAGAAGTTTATTATAGTTGCCATTATGGAGGGATGGTTGCTGGATGTCCATGTCATAGTCCACTCCTCTTCTTCAGCAGTTAAGGTTTGACCCTGGTACCGAGTATTGAGAATCATTGTAAGAAAATGAGCTGGTGACAGTGCTTGTCCCATTCAGTTTTTTAATGCTTGTAATTTAACTCTATCATTGCATATTTCTCTTTTTAAGATCTCACTGAGTTCCTTCCAGATTTCAACAGTGTCAGCAATAAAACAGCTATTTCCCTGCATTTTGTTCAAGGCTGCAGAACTAGGCTTCAGGGTACTCAGCATGTGTTCAACATTTCTCTTACGCCCAATGTTGAGAACTTTGGCTGTGACCGTTCCATCTATTTTTTCACGATTTTGTTCACAAACTGTTATTAGATTAGGCCAGTTCTTGATATAGTTCTCAAAACAGTCCACTACTGAGTTCCATCACACGTCTTGTGGAAGTGTTAGCTTGGTTTCTCCCACTTTTTTCAGAGCAGTTGCTGCAAAGTGGTTGTTATGGAAGTATTTTGAAATTTCAACAGCATTAGCCTTTATTTCTGGAACACTGAAGTCTTTGGCTAGGAGGTGCATCAAATAAGCACTGCAGCCGTATGCTATTAGCTTGGGACTCTCTTCACTCTCTTCTAAATAATTTCTTCTCATCTTGGATACATTTGCAGCATTGTCTGTGACCAAGCTGCGTACTAGACATTTGAATATTTTTTCACAGTTTGTTATGGCTTTTACTGCTATTTCTTGTAAGTATTCTGCTGTTTGTGCATTTCCTGATGTATCAATTGTTTCTGTAAGGAAGACATTCCCTTCTTCTGTTGTCACACAAGCACATACAACAGGATCATTGTGGACATTGCTACCCCCATCAAGACTCGGGTTAACAATTTTACCCTCTAGACCTTTTGCACACTGCTCGGTTTCTCTTTCATACACTTTATCCAGCAATTTGCCTGCGACATCTGCTCTGTTGGGTGAACTGTATCCTGGTCTTAATGACTGAACCAAGTTAATGAAGTGTGGGTTCTCAATCATACGGAAAGGAGAGATTGTTGCATAAACAAACCAGGCAATTTTTTCATCAATTACCTCGTTTTGTAATCTGCTGGTTCTTATAACAAACTTATCTATGGTTGTTTCTGGATGATGATTTTTTTTTCTTTTTGCTACAGGTGATATACTGTGGCTATATGACATACATGATGTGACTGAAACACTGTCATTGGCAGATAACTCTGAAACTATGGAAAATGATGGTGATCTTGAAGGTGGATAGTCTTTAGAATCCTGTATATTGAGGGTGGATTCTCCTAAACAAAATAAGTCAATGTAGTTATTTAATTATTGTTACCATACTGCTCATTTAGTATTACTCATTGCATTCACTGACACTCAATACTACTTTAAAGGTGAAATTGTAAAAGGAAGATCTGCTCTTCATTTTTTATCACAACTGCATCTAAAAAGATAGTACCAACTATATTTTTTGCTCAAACATGAGAATTCAAGAATAGTCCAGAAGGAATACAGGCAGTCCTTAATAAAGAAGTATGAAATAAAAAAGTTTACCAACCTGAAGATCCTGCATGTTCAGACACGTTCCTTTCATCATCTTCCAGTAGAGATAAGGAGGTTTTAGTACCGTTATACAAGGCGCTGGTGAGACCTCATCTGGAATACTGTGTGCAGTTCTGGTCTCCCATGTTTAAGAAGGATGAATTCAAACTGGAACAGGTACAGAGAAGGGCTACTAGGATGATCCGAGGAATAGAAAACTTGTCTTATGAAAGGAGACTGAAGGAGCTTGGCTTGTTTAGCCTAACTAAAAGAAGGTTGGGGGAGATATGATTGCTCTCTATAAATATATCAGAGGGATGAATACCGGAGAGGGAGAGGAATTATTTCAGCTCAGTACCAATGTGGACACAAGAACAAATGGATATAAACTGGTCATTGGGAAGTTTAGACTAGAAATTAGACGAACGTTTCTAACCATCAGAGGAGTGAAGTTTTGGAATAGCCTTCCAAGGGAAGCAGTGGGGGCAAAAGACCTATCTGGCTTTAAGATTAAACTCGAAAAGTTTATGGAGGAGATGGTCTGATGGGATAACGTGATTTTGGCACTTAATTGATCTTTAAATATTTATGGTAAATAGGCCCAATGGCCTGTGATGGCATATTAGATCAAGTGGGATCTGAGTTACTACAGAAAATTCTTTCCTGGGTATCTGGCTGGTGAATCTTGCCCATATGCTCAGGGTTTAGCTGATTGCCATATTTGGGGTCGGGAAGGAATTTTCCTCCAGGGCAGATTGGAAGAGGCCCTGGAGGTTTTTCGCCTTCCTCTGTAGCATGGAGCACGGGTCACTTGCTGGAGGATTCTCTGCTCCTTGAAGCCTTTAAACCACGATTTGAGGACTTCAGTAGCTCAGACATAGGTGAGAGGTTTTTTGCAGGAGTGGGTGGGTGAGATTCTGTGGCCTGCGTTGTGCAGGAGGTTGAACTAGATGATCATAATGGTCGCTTCTGACCTTAGTATCTATGAATCATCTTCAACACAGCTTCCTCCTGAGAAGGAACACTTCTCATGATATTGTTTTGTTCGGGCAACCAGGCCTTGCATTTCTTTGTTGCACTGTTTGCATTTTGCATGCATGCCTGTCTTACCCACAGGTAGAGGAACTTCATTAAAATATTCCCAAACTGGGTCTCTTTACAGCCTGCTGCCATTATAGGTTTTCCCTTCTAGTGAGAGAAGGTATAGTAGATCTCAAATCAATGAAGGCTACACTCAGAAAGACCTCAAGATTTCTGGAATATGCTGCTCATACAGTTTCAGTTTTGTTTCTACTACCTGTCCTTCCCTTCTCACATTTATCTTCAGACTTCTTCTCCTTGTCCACATGTATTCCACCCCCAACAATCTTCTATTCCTTGAACTTTTTGAAACTTTGCACTTTTAGAGAGAGGTAAGGGATTGACTGTGTGTACACAAATTTGCAGAGGGACAGTAGGGTTGAGGTCTGTTATTTCTCACCTCTCTGTATTATTTATTTATTTAAAACATTTTTGCTGTTAACAAGCATGTTATCTCTGGAGACACAAATCTACAGTTTGAGAACTGCAAAACTAAGCATCTCTGATGGTATCTTCTAGACTGAGCACTGAGTCCCATTGGGTAGATAGAAAGATTAACCTAAATAATCTATACAGAAGCCCCTGGAACGCCGTAAAATTAATCCATGAACTATTGGAACTCATTTACAAAACTTTTCTTAAACATTACATGAATATATTGTCTCATACTATAGAATTAAAATTTATAATCCCTATTCCATGATGAGATATCTTTGAGCTATAATGTATCTTAATTAAAACTCTCTTTAGATAGGTTTTTCCTCAAAAACCATTTTATCAAAAAAAAAATCCGATTTAAATATAAAAGATTATTGATTTTTATCCACCCTGATTTTATGCAAGAGAAGTCATGTGAGGTTTCATTGGAAAAGCTATGCATATTGACTATGTATCTGTATTTCAAATGTCGTTAAACCCGGGTAATATCCAGTACACAAGATGCTTTCAGTCTAGATCCGTGGTTCCCAAACTTGTTCCACTGCTTGTGCAGGGAAAGCCCCTGCTGGGCCGGGCCGGTTTGTTTACCTGCCGCGTCCGCAGGTTTGGCCGATCGCGGCTCCCACTGGCTGTGGTTTGCTGCTCCAGGCCAATAGGAGCTGCTGGAAGTGGCGCGAGCCGAGGGACGTACTGGCCGCCGCTTTCAGCATCCCCCATTGGCCTGGAGCAGTGAACCGCGGCCAGTGGGAGCCGTGATTGGCTGAACCTGTGGACGCGGCAGGTAAACAAACCGGCGCAGCAGGGGCTTTCCCTGCACAAGCGGCGGAACAAGTTTGGGAACCACTGGTGTAGATAGTGGGTGGGGAAGGGCCTATTCATGGCAATGGGCCATTAAGAAGCTTATCTCCCATGTAAGCCTTCCTGAGAACACTCCAAACAGCCTGTGAATAATGGCTGCTATGAATCTACAAGGACATGTGATGAGACCACATGATGCTGGACTCCATCTTGGGATGTTAGTATTTTTCCCCAGACTGGTCTGGGAACCAAGCTTTGAAACAAAGGGTTCCCGCCATATGCAAAAGCTATATAAGGCAAGGAGTGATATCATCTGGGGTTCTTCCCTCCCCACAGAAGAAGACTTCTGGAAACCTCTGAGGAACAACTGAACTTGGGGAAGTGCTGGGCCGAAGCTAAAGGGATTTGTAGCCTGTGAATGAAACACCTGGGGATTCCAAGCTGTAAAGCAAGTGCAGCTTGCCCCCTAAAGAATCTGCAGCCTGCTTGTATCATCTCTTAGGGCGAGAATCTGCTAATTCGTATCCAATCTATTTAGTATATTAAGATTAGTTTGCATTTTTTATTTGCTATGTAATCTCCTTATCTGTTTGCTATACCTTATAATCACTTAAAACCTATCTTTTTTAGTTAATAAACTTGTTTTTGCTTTATCTAACCAGTGAGTTGGAGTGAAGTATATGGGAATCTTAGCTCAAGAGGCAAATGCTGTTGCATATTCCTCTCCACATTGAGGGAGGGGGCAAACTTTATGAATTTAAGCTGTACAGTTTCCCTTGCAACACAAGACGGTATAATTTTGGGTTTATACTCAAGAGAGGGTGCGTGCCTGGGAGCTGGGAGTTGCCTTAGCTGTGGCCTTCCTATGCAGGAGCTGGTCAGAGAGCCTGCAGAGAGCCCCAACTGCAGCTGGGTGTGTCCCTACCTGTATGTATGCTGGTGAAAGTGCAGGCTGGAGGGCTTTGCAGCTTGTCATAGCAGTACAGTGTGAGAGGGAGCCCAGGCTGGTGGGTCAGGGGGCTCAGTGGTACACCAGTTCCAGGTGGCACCGTGCGGGGGGACCCATCATAGGGTCCCACAGGGATTTGTCCTGGGTCCAGTTCTAGATATCTTCATAAATTGGGATAATGGCATAGAGAATACGCTATGGAAGTCTGTGGTCAGTACAAGCTTGGAGAGGTTGCAAGCACTTTGGGGGATAGGATTAGAATTCAAAATGATCTGGACATAAATAAATAAATAGGATAAAATTCAGGAAGGACAAATGAAGAGTACTCTGCTTAAGAAGGAATAATCAGTTGCACAAATACAAAATGGGAAATGATTACCTAGAAACAAGTACTACAGAGGAGGATCTGGGGGTTATAGTGGATCACAAACTAAATCTGAGTTAACAATGTAATAATGTTGCAAAAAAAGCAAACATCATTCTGGGATGTATTAGCAGGAGTCTTGTAAGCAAGACACAAGAAATAATTCTTCCACTCTACTCAGCACTGATAAGGCCTCAACTGGAGTAATGTGTTCAGTTTTGGGCACCACGCTTTGGGAAAGATGTGGACAAATTGGAGAAAGTCCACAGGAATGCAACAAAATTAATTAAAGATCTAGAAAACATGACCGATGAGGAAAGATTTATAAATTGGATTTGTTTAGTCTGGAGAAGAAAAGACTGAGGGGGACATGATAACAGTCTTCAGTTACATAAAAGGTTGTCAGGAAGATAATAAATTGTTTTCCTTATCCATTGAGGACAGGACAAGAAGTAATGGGTTTAAATTTTATCAAGGGAGATTTATGTTAGACATTAGGAACAACTTCTTAGCTGTAAGGGTAGTTAAACACTGGAACAAATTACCTAGGGAGTTTGTGCAATGGCTGTCATTGGAGGTTTTTAAGAAGAAGTTAGACTAACAGGGATGGTCTAGATAATACTTAGTCCTGCCTAAGTGCAGGGGACTGGATTAGATGACCTCTTGAGGTCCCTCTAGTGTTACATTTCTGTGATTCCACAAGTTTTATAAATCCCTCATATTAAAATATATATAATTTTTATGTAACTGTAGATGTTCTCATTATCCATATAAATGTGTAATCTGTTTTTGAATCCTATTAAGCAATTGGCCACGATGAGACATTGTGACAATGAATTCCACATATTCTTTATGTGTTTTGAAAAAAAGGATTTCCTTTTAATAGTTGTGTAATTTGTCACCTTTCAGTTTAATTGAATGTCCCCTTGTTCATATGTTGCTATAGCAAGTAGGAGTGCTTAGTCTTTGTTTATACTATTAATTATTCTGTGTTCGTCTGTCATGTCCTCTTTTATTCATGTTCTTTTTAAATTATAATATCCCAGCAGTTTTCAGCTGCTTCTCAGATGGAAGTCTTTCCACGTCCACAATTATTTTTGTCTCCCATCTCTAGACCACTTCTGTTTCTGCTATATCTTTTTTGAAATAATGTGATGAGAACAGAATATTCCCTAACAGAGTATTCCAGGTGACAATTTATCATTGATATATATAAATAATATTTTCACTATTATTTTCTATGCTGTTCTGGATACATCGTAACAGGAGCCATATCTTTGTATTTGTACTGCAAAGCATATTGCACACTAAAATAATAATTAAAATTTATCAAACCAAATTTGGAAAAATATGGACCAAAATATGGGTAATGAAATTTTAATCACCTCACAATAAAACCCGAAACACTTACTCCAGGCAAGTCAATGAGAAGAATTTGGTAATTTTTTACCTGATCCATACTAGAGGGGGGAAAAGGGAACTTTATGTGGTAGGTTGTTTTTAAATTATTTGGTTATTTTTGTTCATTTGCAGCTTTTTGAAATTACTCTGAGGTTTGGAATAGTAATAGTAGTCTTGGCAGAGATGGATTAATGGTTAGAGTGCAAATGAAGAGGTCAGAGATGTTAAATATGTACAGTTGTGTGTGATTGTAGAAATAAAGAAATTTAGCCCTGAGTATCTTGCCCACATGTAACATTTATAGCTATTTTGTTTGACTGAGAGGTTACAAGGAATATTATCCCTGATATTTCAAGGGTAAACTGATTGTCTTTAAAGTTGAATAGGAATTTTTCTTCCATATCATTACATTGTGCAGTTGGGCAGGAAATGCATTGTGGGGAATGTGTTTGCCTGATTCTAAAGCAAGATTAGGTTTTGGCTGCTGCCAGGTACAGGTTGCTAGACTAGACTGAGCAGTGGTCTCTTCTGGTATGGTAACTCCAGTGTATCCATGAGGTGATTTCTAGAAATTACTTGTGCTCTGAGAGCACACTTAATATCACACGCCAGGGCCCCAGGCCTAGTGTGTGGATCAATGTGGGATACTAACATCAGAGAAGAGTTTTTGTAGGTAAGTTTTTTTTGTTTTGTTTTTTGATTTATGTTTCTGGTTTAAATTATGGATTCCCCCCGCCCCCCCCCCCCCTTCACAATGGTAGTGTGAATGTTTCTTTCATAGTTTACTGATGTTCTTGCTGTAATACCTTAATTTTCATTTGGTGTGTGTTGGCATTTATAGTGGTTTTGTTCATTGTTGAAATAAGGCTGCCCCGCACACAAGTACTTGTCGTTTAATGTTTGCTTTTGCTGAGTCTGGTTCTGATTCATTATGTTTACATGACTCACCATCAGCCATCTGTTAGTTATAATTTAACTTTCAAGGTTGTATGTAATTTGGTTTTATTAATGAAGTGCAATAAACAGCATTATGAAGCTTTTCTCTTTTAATCTTACAAGGAAAAAAATCCATATCTAAAAAAGCAATTACAAAGAAGAGGAAAGCTGTCACAAAGCCTACGGTGCCAGAATTTCAGGTAAATGTCTCAATTTTTGTTCTATATACTTGAAATCTAAATGTCTTTAGAGCATGTATCTCCTACTGCAATTGGCTGTGACTCTAGAAGTTATGCTTGCAATTAATGAGGAGTGACTCTCTTATTTTCTTCCCACCACAGACAAGCAGATCCAAAGAATTAATCTGATAGAATTCTCAAATGTGTGTGCTGCTTTTTGTAGCAGTAAATGTTTTCATATATATTTAATTATGTACAGCCTTACATAGTGTTGCCGAGAGATACTTAAGTAAGATTGTCAAGGAAAAAATACAGAACATGCTTTGAAAAACTAATAGTGATTCATGTAACAGGTAATACTGTGTACATATTAACAAACCTGTAGTTTCCATGGATATAATTAGTTGCATTTTTACATGTTGTGTGACACTGCATATCCTTGTATAAGGGAGACCTTGCTTGATTTACTCTGAGTCTGAAAAAAGCCAGACTTGTGAAATCTTTTTTTTTTAAAGTTTTAACTCTTATCTGTACATGAACTTTAGACTGGAGAGCTCAAAGAGAATGCTAACTATAATAGTGTTGTTTTCTTGTGCTACTACAGCTAAAGTCTTTCAGCATTTCTATTATAGATCATGATTTATGTATGCATGTTCACTTGGATTGGAGTGCTCCTGTAACTACAAGACTGTCTTTTTACTCTTTTATATCTCTTACCTAAAGAAAGGCATCAATAGTATTCTTAGCACTAAGGCCTTATGTAAGTTATAATCATTCTGGAAAACCCACAAATAGAACCATTTCTTCTGTGAAGATGCAGTGTCCCAGAAGAGGTCACAGATAGAATTTCTAAATGGTAATGCCTAGTAACTAACCCTAGATGCTAGATCACTACCTATATCTAAACATTTTTGTTATGCTCCTAGTATTAGGTACTAGAATTGCAACTAGCAACTGTAGAAGTGTTAGATTATGGAGGAGGAAAGGGTACTGATAAAAGTCCGGGGGGGGAGTATGTCAAGTATGTCACAAAAATTATATTTTCTTGGCACATTATCCACATGTATATTAATTCACAATTAAATATTAATAAGGCCCTGCCTGCGCTATTGTTTTTTAAAAACTGTTTCAGCTAGTCAAGTTTTGATTCCAGTGTAGGCAAGACATAAGTTATCTAAAATGTCTTCCAGATAATGTGGAGCCCCAATGAGTTTTAAAACTATTTTAACTAAGTTATGACCTGTCAATACTGGCAGTACAACCTTACTAGGAAATCTTTTTTTAATATCAGTATGCAGGCAGGGCTGAAAAAGAGGAGTCCTGTCCAAGAATATGTACATATGAAAGGAGGTATAGTGGAAATACTGCTAAAGTTTTTGGATATGGCAGGGTAAAGTGTGCCTTTATAATGCTCTCTTGGTGCCCTGTGCTCTAAATATGTACTTGAGAAATATTTATAGCATTTCATTAATATAGTGGTAGTCTTTTAATTAAGTGAGGCTCTGCAAGCCTGTTTTTAGGGTGTGAAATATGCAAAGTGAGGCACTTTGATAATCATAAGAGTATTGTTATCCTTGCACATAGACCTATTGTAAAATAAATACATAAAGTTCAGAATTTTTTTCAGAAGTTGCTTTATATACGTGAGACATATCTGGCAATATAGAAACGCTTCAAGCTGTACAAAACCATAATGTGGACATAGGAATTACAGTATTATTTATTGAACTTTATTTTATCAGGATAGATCTTATTGGGGAGATGCTTTAAAAAGAATCTCAGTGGCTGAGCAAATTATTATTCATACCTTGTAAAAGCCACAACCTGCTCAAAATACAAACAAGTACCCAAACTATACATTACAAATACATATTGGTAAATATTTCAAGCATAATTCTAACATCAAGTTGGAGGGAATACCATGAGGAGGAACAACATGAGAAAATGTTTCCGAGTTTCACTGCTCTCTCTTCATAGTTTTAATACCAAAGTGAGTATGAAATCACAGATTTCATAAAATTTACTGCCAGACATGTAAGTATAATTTAAAAGAATGAAGAACAGAACATAAAGACACTTTCAAGTCAGCGAACATAAATCCTCATCTGTAATGATTTGCCAACTCAATTTTTCTTAACAGTGTAAGTGATAAATCTTCTTATCATTAGTTTGAAATGAACGAAGTTTTTAATTTGCCTGAAAAGATTTGCTCTGGATTGTTACAGTACTTGTTTTATAAGATTTGAGCTCAGGGCTGATTTAAAAAAAAAAATTAAAAGCTTCAAGAGCAGAGTAGGCAGGGGAATGCATTCAGCTGTTTTCTCATAATAGTGCATATAAATAGAAGTTAATTATTTAACATGCTTTTATGAATTCTGAATATTAAGATCTGATAAAGCAAATTTGACATGCCATAAACCATGAGATTCAAAGTTAGATATTGCATGTCCCATTTTTTTCAACAACTTTTAGAGCAAGAGTCCTAAATTCATAATTACTCTAGTAAAAATTGTGCTTGAATAATTTTGTTTCAGAGAAATTACAATAGTTAAATAGCTTAAACAGGAAGGAGACATTGTTTTCTCATGTAAATAAAATATGTTCACCTTCCATTACACAATTTTTTGTATAAAATATTTTTTATTTTAAGAACATAGGACCAGCTCTGCACAGCTCCTGGAAGTGGCCGGTATGTCCCAGGCTCTGGTTCCTAGGCAGAGGAGCCAGGGGGCTCTTCATGCTGCCTGCGCCCACAGGCGCTGCCCCCACAGCTACAGAGCCAGAGCTCAGGGCAGGGGCAGTGTATGGAGCCCCCACGACCGCCCCTGCACCTAGGAGCCAGATATGACAGCTACTTCCGGGAGCTGCGTGGAGCCAGAGAGCCTGCCTTAGCCCCCCGCGCCACTAACCAGACTTTTAGCAGCCCAGTCAGCAGTGCTAACTGGAGCCACCAGGGTTCCTTTTCGACTGGGCCTTCCAGTCGGAAACTGGATGCCTGGCAACCCTAGCTGGGCGGAGGTCATTGTCACCGTGCCTCCGTGGGTCACAACTGAAAATACCAAATTCAGGACAAACTGCTGAGAAATAGGGCAGACACCCCCCCAAAACCACTGGTTATTCTCCCATAAGATATAACAAACCAGCAACAAAAGTAAATTTCTGGGTCACCACACTGGCTAACAATAAGTCAAAAAAGCAGTCTCTTTAAGCATTCCAGTCTTGGATTCAACACCCAGACCCTAGACTTAAAGATGAATCATCATTTAAAACCCATTTAATCAAACAAAAGGGTTCTTCTGATCCCAAAGGACCAGCCACATACCCAGGTCAATATGTAACTCAGATCTTACCCAATAATCACGCTGTTGCCAATCCTTTAGTATCTAAAATCTAAAGGTTTATTTATAAGAAAGAAAGAAAGAAAGAGAGATGAGAGTTAAAATTGGTTAAAGAAATCAAATACACACAATAATTGCCAAGTCCTTGGATCAGTCTTGTAGCAGTGATGGAATAAACTGCTGGCTTGTTAAGTCTCTGGTTGCTTCCAAATCATTGGAAGGTCCTCAGTCCTTTGGTTAGAATGCTCCCATTAGCATAAGTTCATAGTTCAGAGGATTGAGCAGGAAAGATGTAAAATGGAGATATTTCCAGGGCCTTTTATAGCTTTTGGCAATTGAAGGGAAACCCATTGTTCTCACTGTGGAACATTACAGGTAACAAGATGGTGTTTGGAGTCACAAGGGCAAGTCACATATCCATGCATGTTGTCGCTCAGTCATAGCAGAAGCCATTACTGGTACTCTAGTTAGAAGTCCATCAGGTGTGGATGGGCGTCTTCCATGGTCCATTGTGAGTTAAGTGTTCCTTGATGAGCCATTTAACTTGTATAGTCCCTTCAAGACGTGCAGGATAAATACCTTATGAGTGTTACCACAGGAGCAAACATATCTGAAATATAGGTATACAGCCAATACTCATAACTTCAAATACAAAATGATACATGCATACAAATAGTATAATCATAATCAACAAATCAGAACCTTTCCATAAACACCTTACTTGACACACTTTGTATAAGATGTGTTGCAATTATATAACAGTGGTAGCAACAATGATCTACATCAGAGGTGGGCAAACTACGGCCCGCGGGCCACATCCCACCTCCTGTCCAGCTCTTGAGCTCCCGGCCGGGGAGGCTAGCCCCCGGACCCTCCCCCGCTGTTCCCCCTCCCTTGCAGCCTCACCTCACTGCGCTGCCAGCTCAATGTTCTGTGAGCTCCTGGGGCAGCGCAGCTGCAGAGCCCGGCCTGACCCCGTGCTCTGTGCTGCATGGCATGGCTGCCTGTCCTGGTGTAGCCGTGTCGCCAGCCACCGGTGCTCCAGGCAGCGCGGTAAGGGGGCAGGGAGCAGGGGAGGTTGGATAGAGGACAGGGGAGTTCAAGGTGGTGGTCAGGGGGCGGGGGTGTGGATGGGGTCAGAGCTGTCAGAGTGTGGGGACCAGGGGGTTGAATGGGGGCAGTCAGGAAGGAGATGGGGGGTTGGATGGGGCGGTGGGGGGCAGTCAGGGGCAAGGGTTCTGGGGGCAGTCAGGGGACAGGGAGTGTGGGGGTGGAGCAGTGGATGGGGCAGGGGTGCCGGGGGGGCTGTCAGGAAACAGGGGAGCTTGGATGGGGCAGGAGTCCCGGGGGGGGGGGGGGGGCATCCAGGGTTGAGAAGCAGGGTGAGGGAGCGGGGGCCGGGCCACACCTGGCTGATTGGGGAGGCACAGCCTCCCCTAACTGGCCCTCCATACAATTTCCGAAACCCGATATGGTCCTCAGGCCAAAAAGTTTGCCCACTCCTGATCTACATGGTCATATTTTAATTATATAATGTCACAGTCACCTCCTCTGTATGTCACGAGCAAACTTACAGCATATTTCAGTAACAACCATACAGAAAAATCTCATAACTTCATATACACTAATGATATACATATTTTGGCAGAAAAATGGGTTTCAGCAGATCATGACCTTTCATATGAAACCTTACATGGCGTGAATATGTGGGTTCCAGGGTGCTGCTTTGAGGTACAGAGTGCCACAGTAATTGGTCAACACTTCTGAAAATCAGGCCCATATATGTTAACCAACCCAAATCCCAAATCCAAATTACGTACATGCTTAACTTCAGTGTGCATAGACTTCAGTGGACCTATTCACAGCGCTTAAAGTTTCAGCACATACATAAATATTTGCAGACCAGGTGCCTGAAAGACCCAAATTTTATCTTCAGTCGCCACCTGCAAAAACCATAAAGGGCACAGCTTTTTTCCCACATTCTTTTTCTTGTTCAAAATATTTAGTAGTAGAAAGTGTGTTGTTTTACATGCCTCTCTTGAAAAAGAACCAGCAATTAGCTATGAGGATGTGACAACATGAATCAAAACACAGGTATTCTGGTTTCATTAGTGGCATTTTCCCTTAAGCTGAGTGGCAAAAACTTTGCAACAACTTAGAATGCAATATTATCACAAAAAATGAAACACTGAATTTTGCCTACTAGCCCTTCCACCTGAGGTTTTTTTAAAGAGAATGCTGTGGTGATGTGTATGCTGTTTATGCAGTCAAGTACCCAAAATGTAGGAAATTTCAAAATTAAAGTAGCCTGTGCAACCTTAATTCTTCCTCCTTGCGCTTATACATCATGATACAGTCTATAATTACATCATCACATACTTTTTCCCTCCATAGAATCCTGTTTTCATTCAGTGCACAGAATTGATGGTGTTCACTGACTGAGCTGCTTTTCAATATTTTGTTGTATCCTCATTCAGTGTGTAGCCTCAGGCTTTATTTACTGCACATTCTTTAAATCCTGTTGTGAATACAGAATTACTGATATTTTCATGGACTTTTAAAGGCATTTATTACTATAGTATCTGAGTGCTTCACAAGCATTAACTAATTTACCTTCTCAGTACACCTGTGAGATGAGGGGATGGTATAATCCCAATTTTACTGAGATACCTAGAGATTAAAATCAAAAGTATCCACTTTGGGTGCCCAACTTGACACCTAAGATCTGATTTTTCAGACTACTTCGCTTTATACAGCCCTTTATATATTCAAAGCACATCTCCCATTGACTTCACGTGCAGCTATAAATGCTCAATATTTCTGTATATCAATCCCCAGGGTCTCAGTTTGAGCATCCAAGAACACACAGTTAGTGAACATCTGTGAAAAGTTTGGATGAAGTGACTTGACTAGCAATCACATAAGAACTCTGCAGCAGAGGCATGGATAGAATCCAGTTCTCTAGGTCAACATTCATGCCTTAATCACGAGACCATCTTTTCTCTTCCTGCAATTCCTTGCCTCATTCACTGCACATCTTTCAACTTCTGCAACAAATGAGATAGGGGTATTACAGCCTCCTTCACTACATAACTCTGATTCATCCTGAGAACACAGTACATCCTGTACATTGAATGATGCAGGAATCCTGTGAAAGAGATAGTACATGATCAGGGAGTTAAAAACTGTATCATAGTGCATATGCACAAGGAGGCTGCATGGACAATCTTAATGATGGCATTTCTTAACTTCTGAATGGTTGAATTTGGAACCTCAGTGTTCCTTAAACATGTTTTTTTGTGTGTAATTTCCTAGGTTTTTAAAAAGAAAACTGAAAAAATAGAATTAATCATGTGGAACCATATTGATATCCACATGGTTCATCAGCAGGGTTGGAAACTTCTCCTTCGAGTGCTGTCCCTGTAGGTGCTCCACTCCAGGTGACGGTGCATCCTGGAGGTGTTGATCGGAGATCTTTGGTAGCAGTGCCTGGTTGGGATGCACGTGCTCAGCTGCTGTCTTGCGGCATCATTAGTCTGCCTGAGCATGCACGTCCCACACCCCCCTCAGTTCCTTCTCAACCGTCCTCGGCTGAAGACGGGACTCGGGACAGTTCTGATCCTCTTCCCTGGTCACTAAAGGAAATAAGTACAAAGACATAGAAATAGTTAGTTAGAAACATCCCAGTTATTTCCCTTCCTTTAGAATAGTTAATTAGTTTAAAAAAAAACCAAAAAACTTTATTCTTTTCCTCAAGTTTGTCTCCAGTTGAGACACTCTACCCAAGCATTCCTAGTGCAATAATGCCAGGGTCTTAAGGATTTAAGAAATGTGACTCCTGTCAGGAGCCTATGCCATGGTCTGCCGGACACTCACACTGTGTGAAGTGCCTCGGCGAGACACACGTCCCTGCCAAGTGTGTCCATTATACCAGCCTGAAAACCAGGGCCTCGTCATGACAGAGACCTGTGGCTGAAAATGCTCCTGATGGAGAAATCCCTACAGCTGCCTATGGAGACGGGCAATAGCAAACCCTCTCCCTCATGCTTCCCGGCCAGGTCGGAACTAGTTGGGAGCATGGCTTCACCCTCTCAGGCGAAGAGGCAGGAAGCCCAACTGTCTCCTTGCAGAGACTTTCAAAAGGGTAAAGGGTCTCCTGCAAGATCCTTACCCTCAGTGCTGACAGCGCCGAAGGCAGGCGCCTCCAACCATCCCAGCACCTCAGCCACAGCTCCCGCGGAACACAGAGGCAGGGACCCGATTTCCCATAGCAGGAAGGTCTCCTTGGCACCGGTCCCCTTGGCACCAAAAATAGATCTGGTGCCGACAGTGCATTCTGCCCTGGTGCCAACAAGAACGTTGGCACCGAGCCTGCCTATCATTCCAGAAGCAGGAGCAGACCTGCAGGGTGCCTACAAACAGCCCACGGTTTGTAGCCCGCGGTACCCACAAAAGCAAAGCGGAAGTCAATACGTGCTTCTGATCACATATCTCGCTCAGCTGGATCACAGCCCAGGGAGCAGCAGCAATTCTTAAATCAGGACCACATCTCAGTGGCCCCTAAGCCTGACTCTCCGCTCCTTGACACCAGTGCTCACTGTTTGACCAGCCGCTCTCCCCACCTGACCTGACTACCTTCACTGACAACGAGCCCAATATGCAGCAGCGGGCAGAGTTCTCCCAGCCTGCCTCTCCTCCACCAGAACCATTTATACCTCAGGACATGGCTCACAAGCACCAGCCTCAGTTTCCCTACTTCGTCCCCCTGTGGGTGGGACCTCACTTCTCTTATCCTATGCCTTGGCCTCAGTGGTACCCTTGGCCGGCTCTTCCTGCCACTCATCCTCGTGACTCTTCCACCAGACCACGAGCTTATTCTGTGCCTCTGTCTCCAGCTCCATCTTCATCTAGATCGCCTGAAGCCGCTCCCCTCCCCCCCCGAAGAGGTGAGCTATGAACCATACCCTGATTCACCGACTCCTAACTCTCCATCAGCTCCAGATGGAGCCCTCATGCCTCCGCCTCCACAAAATGTGGACAACTTTAAGAAATTCCAGGAACTTTTCAAAAGGGTGGCACTCAGCCAGGACATCCCTGTAGTGGAGGTCCAGGAGTCACAACACAGACTCCTCAAAATCCTCCAACCCTCTGTGCCTTCAAAGATCACGCTCCCCATAAATGAAGTGCTCCTAGAACCAGCTGGTACCCTCTGGCAGACCCCAGCCTCTATCCCACCAACTTGCAAAAAGGCTGAACGTAAATACTATGTTCCTGCTAAAGACTTCTTATTTTCTCATCCACAACCGAATTCTCTTGTAGTGGATACAGCGACACACAGGACAAAACAGCCACAATACCGACCCACCCTGCAAGACAAGGACCTCAAACTCCTTGACCTCTTGGGCTGCAAGGTTTATACCTCCTCCACTTTGCAATTCAGAATCACAAACTATTCAGCGCTATTTGCAAGTTACGACTTCGACAATTACAGTAAGCTCTTTGATTTTACCTCCTGTATCCCCGAGGACAGGAGAGCAGACTTTAAGTCAGTTCTTGTCATGGGCCAATTGGTGTCCAGGATGGCCCTAGAAGCATCTGTGGACATGGCAGACACAGCAGCTCGCACTACCGCAACTGCAGTGGTTATGTGCAGATCTTCCTGGCTGTCTGCATCCGGTATCCCCAAAGACCTGCAGACCAAAGTGGAGGACCTACCTTTTGATAAAGATAAGCTTTTTTCCAAAAGGCAGACGAAGTCCTTCACACTATGAAAGACTCTAGAGCAACCCTGTGCACACTGGGCATATACTCGTCCCTCCCCAGGAGACAACGGTATCAACCTTATCAGAGGCCACACACACAACAATATCACCGGCCCCAGCCCAGACCATATGATATAGCCAGGAATCATGCTAAACCTCCTAGGTGCAGACAAAACCAGGCTCAACCAGCTACCTCCCACCCATCAGGAAACAAACAGCAATTTTGAAGTGTTGGTTGAGGGTTTGAGCGACCACCCCTTGACTCCACTGCTTATTTGCCCATTTGGCCACCACCTCGAGGTTTTCCACCATGCTTGGCAGCTGGTCACACAGGACCGTTGGGTCCTGGAAATAGTTCAGTCAGATTACTCCATCCCTTTTCTATGCTACCCGCCCATCCTTCCCCCTACCCCGTCCCTCTTCAGGGACCGCTCTCGCGAGCACCTACTTCGCATAGAAGTGGCTCATCTTCTACAGATAGGTGCAATGGAACCTATGCCGACACAACATTGAGGAAAAGGGTTCTACTCCCACTACTTTCTGACCCAAAAGAAGGGCGGGGGATGAAGACCTATACTAGACCTATGCCGACTGAAGAAATTTGTACGTGTCCAGAAATTCAAGATGGTCACATGGGCCCAATAATACCCACGCTAGAACAAGGGGACTGGTTCACAGCCCTTGACCTACAGGACACCTATTTTCACATATCCATTCATCCAGCACACAGATGCTTCCTGCGATTCACACTCGGACACAACCATTTCCAGTACAGGGTATTCCCACTGGGACTCTCCACAGCACCGAGGGTATTCTCCAAGACCCTAGCCATAGTTGTGGCCCACCTCTGCAGGCACGGGATTATACTTTCCTCCTACCTAGACTACTGCCTCATCAAAGGCAGCTCATACGAGACATTACAAGCTACCCCTTTCGCCATCTCCCTCTTCCACAGTTTATATCTACAAATAAACTTTCAAAAATCCACCCTAACATCCACACAGCAGATCAAATTCATCGGAGCTCACCTGGACTCAATTCAAACCAGAGCCTCGCTCCCACACAACAGATTCCTAGCTATTACACATCTCATACACATGCTTTCCGTTCACCCCAGGATACAAGCAAGTATTTGCCTACAGCTTCTTGGCCACATGGCAGCCACCACCTTCGTGGTCAAGTATGCCAGGCTGCACATGAGATGTCTTCAGGGTTAGCTAAACTCCAACTACAAACCCAGCAGACACACCTTCTGCATGATGCTAACTCTTCCAGCGAACGTATTAGCCTCCCTACAATGGTGGACAAAATCAGACAACCTATGCATGGGCGTTCCCTTCCAGCAACGCTCCCCGACACTCATGCTCACCACGGACACTTCCCTGATGGGTTGGGGAGCGTACCTGGGGGGACACAGGGCACAGGGCCGTTGGTCCCTGTCAGAGACGCGTCTGCACATACATCTCCTAGAGCTCAGAGCAGTCACACATGCTTGTCTTCACTTCCTCCCCCTTGTAAAGAACAAATCCATCCGGGTCCTAATGGACAATATAGCATGTATGTTTTACATCAACAGACAGCGGGGAGCACGATCGCGCTCCCTATGTATGGAGGCCATCCGGTTAGGTATTGGTGCATACAACACCACATAGAAAATACCGCTTCATACCTACCCGACTGTCACAACACTACTGCCAACACACTCAGCAGACACTTCTCCGAGGAACATGAATGGGAATTACATCCCATGATATTACGACAGCTCTTCTCCCGCTGTGGCACCCAGTCGATAGACCTCTTTGCCACAACCCAGAATCGCAAATGTCACCTACTTTGCTCCAGAGTGGGACTTGGTACTGCATCTCTAGGAGACATGTTCCTCATCCTGTGGAACAACTCACTTGTGTACGCTTTTCCACTGATCCCTCTGATACACATGGTTCTCTGCAAGATCAGAAACAACAAGGCCCAGGTCATACTTATTGCCCTGGCTTGGCCCAGACAGACGTGGTACCCTTACGTGCTATGCATGTGCATCCGTCCTGCAAGGACTCTCCCCAACAGACCAGATCTGCCGTCTCAGGACAAGGGCCAACTTCTTCATCCACAGCTCCAGAAACTTCATCTGATGGCATGGTTCCTTCATGGTTCCAAACCCACGAACTAGCCTGTTCTGAGCAGGTCCCGTATGTCCTCCTGCACAGTAGAAGAGACTCCACTTGTAAGACTTACCTGCAAAAGCGGAAATGCTTCTCTGTCTGGTGCTCCCATAAACGCTTGACGTTCCATGCCATGACCCTCCTTAACATCCTAGACTACCTTTTGAAACTAAAACATAACCGGCTCTTGCTCAGCTCCATGAGAGTACACCTCGCGGCCCTTACCACCTTCCGTGACTTACTGGACGGATATTCACTTTTTGCCCACCCCACAATAAAACGCCTTCTCACGGGCCTGCAGAATCTCTACCCTGAGATTCAGCCACCGGCAGCCACCTGGAATCTCAACCTAGTTCTTTGTGGTCTTCGAGCCCTTAGCTGGTCTTCGAGCCCTTCGTGGTCTTCGATATCTATGAAGATAGCTTTCCTAGTTGCCGTAACGTCATCAAGAAGAGTAGGGAAATAATTGCCTGATGGCCTACCCTCCCTACACAACCTTCTCTAAAGATAAGGTTGCCTTGCGATCCCACCCTAAATTTCTCCCTAAGGTGGTGTCTACCTTCCATCTTAATCAACCAATATAATTACCTGCATTCTATCCCAAACCTGATAAGGCTCCACAAGAAGTGGCACTACATACCCTCGACGTCAGACGGGCAATCGCCTTTTATCTAGACGGGACTAAAATATTTCGTAAATCCCCTCAGCTATTTGTCTCCACTACCGACAGATCGAATGGGTGGCCATCTCTAAGCAACGACCTTCCAAGTGGATCTCTGACTGCATCAGATCCTGTTATCGAACTCAGAATGCCCAACCACCTGAGGGCATCAGAACTCATTCTACTCGGGCAATGTCAACATCCGTTGCCTTCCTCCATAACGTACCTATTACTGACATCTGCCAAGTGGCCACATGGACATCTGACCACACATTTGCCAAACATTATGCTATCACACAGGATACCACGGCAGATACCATAGTAGGCCACACAGTACTGTCTACAGTTGTCACTGCTGCAACTCCAAAGTCCCACCAACCAACTGCTTCACATTCACCTGGAGTGGAGCATCCACAGGGACAGCACTCAAAGAAGAAGAAGAGAAGGTTACTCACCTTGCAGTAACTGAGGTTCTTTGAGATGTGTGTCCCTGTGGGTGTTCCACTACCCACCCTCCTCCCCTCTACTTTGGAGTACTATTCTGATATCTCTACGGTAGAGAAGGAACTGAGGGGGGTGCGGGACGTGCGTGCTCAGGCAGACTCTAATGATGCCGTGAGACAGCAGCTGAGCACGTGCGTCCCGACCAGGCACTGCTACCGAAGATCTCCAATCAACGGCGCCAGGATGCACTGTCACCTGGAGTGGAACACCCAGAGGGACACACATCTCGAAGAACCTCAGTTCTGCAAGGTGAGTAACCTTCTCTTTAGATCCACACAGAGGTGAAAGTAAGCCAGTACGGGCTGGTACGCCGTACCAGTAAGTAAGTGGCTCCCGGTATGGGCCGGTACATGGCCTTCATTAAAGTGCTGCCACGGCACTTTAAGCACCATACTGGCAGGGCCTCTGATGAGAGGGGAAGGGGCAGCTGCCCTGGGGCCCAGCAATTTAAAAGAGCCCGGGGCTCCTGGCGGCGGCCGGAGCCCCAGGCCCTTTAAATCACCGCTGGAGCCCCAGGTGGCATGGGTCTAGCAGTTGCTGAAGAGCTGGCTGGGGGAATCTGGCCCCAGCCCCACCCCTTCTGCCCGAGGCCCCGCACCTTCCAGGGGCCCAGAGCCAACCCAGAAGTACTGGTAAGTCCTTTAAGTTACTTTCACCCCTGGATCCACAGCACAGATCTTCACTACTTGAGCTAGTATAGTAACTGGTGGTGGTAGTAGTAGCTGTAGTAGGTTGTGATCCTCTACGTGGACTAGCACTAGATGGGGATTAGATGCACACTTTGCCAATGGGTTCCACAGATATTTTCAGACAGCTGAGTAATGGTGAGACTCAGAAATCTTGGGTTCCATTCCAGGTTCTAAAGGGGAGTGCCCTCTAGTAGTCACAGACCCTTCTGCTCCTGTTCTCCCTAAGCCTGACCTTTTCTGCCCCATTCCCCTTATCCAGTCATCATTCCAGTCTGTTTTCTCAACTCCACAGCTCCTCATCTCAGTGTCCTCATCTAGCTAATCCCAGTCTCCAACTGTGGGTAACTTTTCCCTTTTCCAGTCTCCATGCCCACCCAGTTCTAACTTCTTGATCTGAGTTCCAGTTATCCCTTCTCCCTCACAGTCCATCTTCCTCCAAGTAATCTCCTTGCCAAATTTCAAGCTGTTGCTCCCAACCATGGAGGTGCCAAAGTTTTATACAAAACAGTTGTGTTAATTTGTTCAGCATGGGCCAAACAATGTATTTTCCCTATTTTCATTTGTGGAAATGGTTGGACCCTTTTTGCTGAAACTTAAAAAAAAATCATCAGCCTGAGGCAGAAACCTGGCATTGGAAACTTCAGCCCAAATGGTTCAAGTTTTGGCCAAGTTATGAGCAACTGAAAATAGTTTTATAATGGGAAGAGTTGGGCAACTTAAGAATAGTTCGTGCTGCTAGCTACCTGAAGAGCAGATTGTGCAAACATATACTTTTTGTTTTTGCAGTAAAAAAGGAATACTTTGAAAAAGCCTAAGATAGCTTGATCATTTGCTCACTTATTCTTTCATTTCTACTTTGTTTAATAAAGTTAGAGTTATTCCACTGTCTTAAAAAGACCCACTGAAGTATGTATAAAAATTCTCTTTTTTCAGTAAAATGTTATGGAAAGTAATTATTGCCTGTATGCATTAGCTGTCTTTTAAACCTCGGTATCTTGACAAAAGAGCCTATGCTGTATTTTATTAACAAGGCTATTTTAAAAAAATAGAATTGGAGAAGGGAAGTATCAGAAACAACAACAAAAAATTGTATTGGAGAAGGTAGGCATATGGACACTTGGAGCCTAAAATAGTCAAATCAGTGTACATAAATTTTATTTTAACTTGTTCCCATTGTAAAATTTCCTGGGTTAAAACAACTGAAATCAGAGTGCGTTAGAATAATTTGATGATTTGCCATAAATATTAGTAATTGTATTCTGTCATTTTTTATTTTGTGTTCTGTTGTTAAAAGATTTAATTATGTTTGTAATCGTTAGTGAACATTTTGAAGACAGACTTGAATGTTTTTTGGTATCACTTATTTTGATATTTTAAATCCAGTGACCAACCGTGCTGGGTTATAGCCTCTGGAAAAAAGTTGTTGTCAGCTGATATCTTACACACACACCCCCTCCACCAAGACCTAGAGTTCTTAAAATTCAATTATATGAGTAAAAAAATTATAGTTTTATGGTTTCTAGATTAAAAGCCTATTGTTGACATAAATGTTAGTAAACCAGAATTCTTCTGCTAGTTGCTCACATTATGTTTGTGCTCATAGGCCTGGTCTACACTAGAAAATTAGGTTGGTTTAACTACATTAGGGTGTGAATAATCCACGCTAATTAGCAGCATAGTTAAACCTACCTAAATCCCCATGTAGACAGCGCAAGCTACTGCCTCTTGGGGAGGCGGGTTCCCTATGCCAGTGGGAGAATCCCTCCCATTGGTGTCGGTGGTGTCTACAGAGCCACTTCAGCAGCGCCGTTGCAGCGGCTCAGCCTCTTTAATGTAGACAAGCTCAGTTAATCAGGAAATTAACAGCCAGAGTCTGAAAGGAAATATTAAGAAAACAAGCCATCTGTTGAAGAAATTAGTAACAGGAATGTATACATTATATTGGGTTACGTTATATTGAGTGCTTTATTTTTGTTCAAATCATGTTACTTTGTGAAAACAGCTGTGTTTTTTGGATTACCTTTCATGGGTGTCTGGTGTAAACATGTGCAACTCAATTAAAATCAGTGAAATTGTACTTCCTTATACCAAGGCTGAATTTGGCCCATTGTCTTTTGTTGACTTTCTATTTTAAATGATAGTTACACTTATTTACTGGTACTTTGTATAAACAAACAAAAATAAGGTGTAATGACCTTACTAGCTCAATTGCAGCTCAGTGCTAAGGAATCGTTTGGAGCATGCATAAAGGTATTCAGAGGCACAGTTAAAACTAGGGCAAGTTTCCTGATCTGTGTCATTCTGCACTGCAAGTTTGTCTTTTAGAAAGTACCTGGACTCTGACGCAGGCATTTACAAGCGGGGAAGTGTAAATTATGTAAGAACATATGGAGACGCAGCCAGCGGTATCAAAATTTCAGCTACTCCATCTTTATGTAAGCTTGAAGACTGACGTCTGTCTAATAAGATTTTTCTCTAAAAGTTATGGGGATTTTTTCCTTGTTTGTTATATATTAATTGCAGAAGTAAAGAAAAGATCAAGTGGTAAACTTAAGCATTAAAATGTGTTTTTAGATGAGTTTTTTTTTTAACTTCAGTGTGTGTTTTTAAATGATGCATTACCAAGTCTTTTTTTGTTTGTTTGTTTGTTTGTTTTTAGCTTATTTGCACTAATCTTGATGAACTCAGGGAATTAATCACAAAAATCGAGAATGAACTCAAAGATCTGGAGAACATTAGAAAGAAATCGGTATGTGATGTTCAAAAACTTTCTTTTGTATGGGTATAAAATTGTTCCAGTTATTTTCTGGAGCCTGTCAATTGTTAGAATGTGTGTCTTACGAGTAGCTGTATGGAAGCCTCTGGAGTTAACTAGCTAGAAAGATTTTATTTTTTATTTCCATCATATCTTTATATTAGTGTTCAGTTCACAATTACTGTCAAGAATCAGTGAAATTAATAAGTATATAGCAATCTAAATATTTTTTCATGGTTTTAATTCAGTAAAGCTTGGGCAGGGCAATAGTACCTTAGACAGAGTAGGTTTATTTGTACTTATTCTGTGAGCACCTTTTCTTGGGGCCACATTCTCATACTACTTCAGCGTATGGAATCCTCACATATTTGTGGTCATGCTTAGATTTCCAGCCACATACATGGTTACACAGGGCCCTGTGATGTAGCCACATAATGTCTATGCTGATGTCTGACTCCTCCTCTTCCACAAATGTGTAGTCAGATTCAGCTTAGCCTGACTTTTGTATTTATAGTCAGCTGCTGAAGTGTTCATTCATGGGAGGCAACGCATCACGATCATTCCATCTGGCCTTGGAGTGGGGATTGAGGGACAGATTCATACCTAGCGGACATTGGGCCACATAACCCAAGACGCTGTTGCCAAGAAGCCAAAATCAGACCCATTGGACCAAAGAATCCAGCAGATATTGGGTGCGGTGGCAAAGAGGGAGAGTCTCCCACCAAGATGAATGTTTTTAAAAGCATAAGTGGTGGAACCCATTTGTTTTCTTGACTCTCTGGCTCAAACCCCTTCTACTATTGAACTCTGTTCTCCTTTCCGTCTCTTGATAAAAGTTTCATCTATGGCAGCTGTGATCGATAGAGTTCTTAAAAATGCCACGGAAATGCCTAACAATTTTAAATGACTTTGTCTCTGTATTTTAGAAGGAAAATTAGGCTATTCAGCCTATATTACTTTAGGTGCTTGAAGACATATGTTCAGGTCCCCTTAGGTTATTGATACAACAAATGTTCTATTTGCAAAAAAAAAGAAAAAAAGTGGATTTGGTAGGTTTAGAAAAATGGAAGAGGTATTAAATGTTAACCTGGACTATGAAAAATAGAGACTTTACTTTAAAAACTCAGAATGATGCCTAGAACAACACTCAAAGCTGAGTTATGGACCCCATTTGAAATTATTTTGCAGCTGCAGGACTGCAGCTTGGTTTCAAGACTAATAATGCGAGAGAGGTTTACCAGAATGGCAGAGATTAGTAATATAGAAGTAATATCTATGTACAGCAGTACAGATTAATAGCTATATGTGTATTCTGCTGATGTTCCTCCTATAATGGATTATCTAATAACAGCAAGGCTTTTAGAAGGGTATGTAAATATCTAAATTTTTCATAATTGCTCATTAAGCTGAAATGTAACAATGCCTTTATATATGCTCGGTTCTGGTCGCCCTGTCTCTAAAAGAATATAGCATAAATCCTGGGGAGTACTGATACAAATAATGCACAGAGTCAGGAAAAGACTTCCATGTAAAGCTTTCTGAGGGAGGGACCATCACATTCCATATGTTTGTAAAGGTCTGCCATAATGAGGACCTGATCCGGTTGGTCTCTAGGGACTACAGCAATGTAAATGTTACATAAAAATAAAATAAAAATTTAAGAACATGAAAAGACTGGGACTGCATTTAGTTTCATTTAAAGAGGAGATTTCTAAACGGGGAATTAATAAACAATAGCGGAAATGATACAAAATAATGCGATAGAAAAGGTAAATCATATGCTCTGTTTACTCTTTTTCATTATGCGAGAACAAAAAGATATTCAGTGAAATCATAAGGCAACAAATTTAAAACTGATAAAAGGAAGTAATTCTTTACAACACATGATTAACCTGTGGAGTTTATTGCCAGGAGATGTCATTGCAACTAAGAGTTTAGGAGGCATCAAATAGATTTATGTTGCTAATAAGACCGGCACAGTTGTAACATCCACAGTTAAATTAGATAAGAAATTTAAAAAATAGAATTGATATAAATTTTAATTCTTCAGGGAATGGGCCAGTCTCTGTCTGACAGAAGTTAAGGGATTATCCACATGGAAACTTAGTGAGTGGCAAGCTGGAGTGTAAATCTACAGCACACTGGCCTGCTATTCACTAACTGGCCTTGTGAACCCTGTTACCATGCACTAAAAGTTCTGTAGTGCGTAGGTCAAAGTGTACTATTGGACTTCTAATATGCAGTAGCAGAATCTACAGAGCCAGTTATTGCATGGCAGGCTAGTGCCACTAAGTCTTCCTGTGGATAAACCCTAAGAATAACATTCCCTTTTTGGGAGGCAATTCCATAAGTGTTTGCCATGAGGTTTCTTGCAACTTCCTCTGAAACATCTAGTTTTCTCAGAGACAGCACACTGCACTAGCTGAACCATTGTCTGATATGGTATGTCAGTTCCTATGTTATATTGCGTGTTATCACGTCTTGATAGTTTAGACCAAACTCTTTTAATTTGTTGCCCCAAAAAAGTTCAGTAGCTTTTTATATCTGATGGTCTGGGCTGAGCTGTACTCTTCTTGAGGCCTGTTTTGTTTTTGCCTCTCTCTGTGTGGCAGTCCAAAGAGTGACACTGAAACTCTTCTTGCAGGATCATTGGAAGAAGCTGAATTATCAGAGGCCTTTTTTTGGAGTTATGACCCCTTTGAAGCAACTGGAATTTCTCTCTCCTTCATGACATTCCCCCTGCTGATCCCCACTGTAGGAGTTTTTTTCCTGCCACAGAGAAACATTGCTGGGGGGAGGATGTATGTCCCTCAAACCCATTGTTTTAAAACAGTGTATAAAATCTCCTACCCACAAGTCATCCCTCAGTTTCTCTACACTAATCTGTTCTGTCATGTAATATAACTCTCTCCCTGTGTAGTTGTTGTATTAAATTTAGTTAGATTTTTCTTATCTTACTCTGTTAAAACTTGGTCACTGCTACAGCGTGTTGCGTAGTCCATAGTTGTGCAGGTTACTGCTTTTTGTAAATATTAGGATTTTGTCTACTCACTTCTTTTTGGTTGTAATCAATGCTGCTTGTAGGCACACAACTATGAAATTCTGGTCTGTCAATAAAGATGCACGCAAAGGTGATAGGCCTGCTATTTGAAGGGAAGAAAAGGTGTATCAGAAGGGCCAATTCCATCAGTTGCTTTTCCTCCTTAGGTGGATTCCAGTCTTACGAAGGATCTAGGGCTAGTGAGCTGGAAAAGATAAGGGCTATTGGAGGCATAAACGATCTTTTTGATTGGTCTCAGGGCCATCAGGTTTTTGTAATGCTGGCTAAAATGCTAGTATGAAGATTTACCAGAGGACTTTGGTAGCCTTACCCTTATTCTTCCATTTAGGGACCATCTGTCCTCATTTTTGCCAGATTTGGAAATGTTTCTTAGGACCAGAGAGTTCTTGAGTTTATCTGATGATGGGAGGAGCACACCCTCTAGTTCAAAACCAGCTTCCTCATATCTTAAGAGATGTTTTTCATGAGAGACTGTTATCAGAAGAAGTTAACTTCTTAGAAACTGCAGAATTGATGCCAGAGCCTAACTAGGCCAGGGATTTTTATTCCTGATATTTAGTCATTCCAGACTTCTTTCTTCATATTTACATACTTCATACATACATCAATACATTCATACATCTTCCCTCTCCTTGCTGCTTGGGTGCTAGTGACAGGAGCATTCAGAACACAGGAGAGACAGTACTCCTACTCTCAATACTCCTAGTAACTGACCCCCTGTCAGCACTTAGGAACTGTAAGGAGATGGAGCATGCTCAGTGCAGAGTAAATCTTCAGAGAATTTAGTTGCTAAGCTAGCATACTTCTGAGCACATGCAAACTACAGTTTTTAGAGTCTTGTAGTTTGGTCAAATTTGGGTGGATTTTCACAGGAATAGCAAATAAGCACATCCTTGATACTAAGGTAACTGTGCTGCCAAGTTTCAAGTCCCTGCTCAAAAACATGGAGGTGCCAGAGCCTCTTAATTAAACAGTTGTAAGATTTCTTTAACATAGGAAAAACAGCATATTTTACTCAGATGTCATTTTCTGAAATGGCTAAACAGTTTTATCTGAAATTTCCAAGACAGTTCAGCCTGAGTTAGACTTGTGGCATGGAAAATTTCAGCCCTTATGCTTTTAAGTGTTACAAAATTATAAGCAACTGAAAATGGGTTTGTATAATGGAAAGTGTTAGGCAACCTTAATTTAGCTATCAGTGTTGCTATCACCAGCGCCTGCAATAATGAAAACAATGGACCTATTGAAAAAGTTTTTCACTCATTCTGTGTCTGGATGTATCAAGCAGCTTGATCCTAGATTCCCCTGTACAATTTAATATCTTTTGCTTTAGTCGTGGGTAATGTTCTTCCATCAAGAAAAACTGTGCAGAAGAAGATCAATCTCCTGATTACTGCTAGATTTGTAGCACCCTAATGGCATAGATCATTGGTGTCCAACATGTGGCCTTTGAGGATGACCTGTTAGGAAGAAAATGTGTATTTGATTATGAATTGCAAATGAGCTACTCCGTTCATTTTTAAACTGGAGTTGAATCAGCCCCATCGCTGCATCCTGCCAAATTGCTGCGCACCACTTTCCTTGCTGCCCCAGCCCTTCACAGCAGTACCTCTGATGTGAGCTAGATGCTCCCTGAGCAGCTGCTGTCCTTTCCCTGCTGCAGCTGGCCAGCAGCTCCCCTACTAGCTTACCTGTTGCATTGCAGGGAATAAATCTGGCTAATTCATTGCTTGCTTTCTTGCTGGGCTGTGGGAGTCAAAGAGATGCAGGAAAAGAAACTTGAACAAATCAGCTTGAGCCTAGGGGAGTAGCTAGCAAAGGATGTTGGCTCCCCGTCCCCACATAGGCCAGGGCAGCCCCAGAGAGGGTAAAAAGAGGAGAAGCTGAAAACTATCAACCAGTTACAGCTCCCTAATTCTCTGCCCCAGCCCAGGTTGGTGCATCCTGAGGCTGCTTTTGACTCATGCTAGCTGGCAGTATCTTCTAGGAGGGACCATACATCAGCTAGGGATAGCAAGAGCACAGTGCACTCCACCCATTTCCTCTTCTCACTTCCAACACACGCTTTGTGCCAGGGGATGTAAAAAGGGAGGCACAGGAGCTGGCTATACTAGCTGTAGGTCCAGGGGAATCTCCAGGTTGAGGCTAGTGGGTGGTTTCTCCTCACTTTCTTTGCCTGAGTGGTATAAAGGGAGTAGAATAGGGCAAAGCACCTGCCTCAAAATATTGATTTTGCCCCCTTGAGCTTTCAGAAACTATGTTTGTCCCTCAGGATGAAAAGGGCAGACATGACTGATGTAGATTTTGTGATTTTACTTTGGCCAGTTAATGTAAAGCATGTGGTGTTCAGAATTTGGGTCCATTTACCGTAACTAGTTTCTGTCTAGAAGAGAGGACTGGGAAAAGCAGAACCACTGGGTTTCCTACCTCTCTGATTCCAGCACCAGGCCATGTATTATCACACTTATACATGGAACATTTAAGTAACCAAATTTTACAGAGGGGAAAACATTCCGTTTTGTAACCAACTTGCTACATCTTGCTTGCTGAAATTCTTGGAATCCTAAATAATTGATTGGGGTCCTACCAAAATTTTAGTGAATTCACTGAAGCTCCCTAACTGATAAACTAAGGAAGCCTATGGAGTCTTCTCATTCAGCACACGTGGAAACCCAATTGTTGCTTGTTTTTTATGAATGTGCGGTCAGAATACTTTTGTTGTCATTCAGTTGCCTCTTAGTTTCATTCTCTTTGATTTACTTTTGTGAGCTGTGTATTACATGTTAGGTCATAACATTTATAACCTATGAAACACAGTTGTTCTTTGAGTACCACCTCCATAATATTTGGTCAATGTAGTTATAGCAGGTTCTCGTTTTGATAAACCTATTGATTGTGGTACATGTTGCCAGTGATACATGCACAATACTTTGAGAACCACTGCCATAAGGAGTTGCCTGTTATATTTCTTAATTTTCTTCTGTATTATTTGTGAAACTTAAAAGATAGGTAAAGCTATTGCCTGAGATAAATATGGAAAAGTAAATAGTTGGAAAGGTGAATGGACTTTTATCCCTCTTAAAAATAGCAGGCTGTAACAAACTGAAAATTAAGATGATCTACTAACAAAGTAGAACCACAAAGGGCAAAATCTGGGCTTGCTTTTGGGTTACATTGTGGTGGAGAGTAAGGGATATATTTTCCTCTTAATGTACAGGGATTTATACATGCAACTCACTTTCCATTAGAATAAAAAAAACTGTAAAAATTATCACACCCTTGAAACATTTTATTTTCACCTACATCTAGACTCTTGCTTACTAAAGCAGAGCTGACAGGAGCCTCCAGGGTCCCTTTTTGACCAGGCATTCTGGTCAAACACCAGAAACCTGGCAACCCTACTGCTACAGCGCTGTACATACAGCTCTATCCCTAGTTAATGTCTGAGACGCACTCAGATACATTAGCAATAAGCACCATTTTGTTTTCAGCTGACATGGGCCAGCCACAGGTATTTAATTGCAGTACAGACATATCCTAATGTATCTATAGAAACCTCTTATTCGGGAGTGGGCAAACTTTTTGGCCCAAGGGCCACATGTGAGTATGGAAATTGTATGGCTGGCCATGAATGCTCATGAAATTGGGGTTGGGTGTGAGAGGGGATGCAGGCTCTGGGATGGGGTCAGAAATGAGGAGTTCAGGGTGCGGGAGGGGACTCTGGGCTGGGACAGAGGGTTGGGGTGCAGGGAGGGAGGTGAGGGGCTCCGGCTGGGGGTGTGGGCTCTGCGGTAGGGTTGGGGGTGCAGAAGGGTGCTCTGGGCTGGGATCAAGGGGTTAGGAGGGCAGGAGGGGGATCAGGCTGGGGCAGGGGGTTGGGGTATGGAAGGGAGTCAGGGGGCAGGCTCCAGGTGGCGCTTACCTCAAGCAGCTCCCGGAAGCAGCAGCATGTCCCCTCTCCGGCTCCTATGTGGAATCACAGCAAGGCAGCTCTGCACACTGCCCCGTATGCAGGTGCCACTGCTACAGCTCCCACTGGCCATGGTTCCCAGCCATTGGGAGTTGAGGGGGCAGTGCTTGGGGCAGGGGCAGTGTGCAGAGACCCCTGGCTGCCCCTATGTGTAGGAGCCGGAGGGGGGACATGCCGCTGTTTCTGGGAGCTGTGCGGAGCCACGGCACACGCAGAGTGGGGCAAGCCCCCAACCCTGCTCCCTGACTGGAATGCCAGAGCAGGGCAAGCCCCCAACCCCGCTCACCAACGGGAGCTTGAGAGCTGGATTAAAACATCTGAAGGGCTGGATATGGCCCATGGGCCATAGTTTGCCCACCCCTGTTCTAAAGTGCCTTATATATCTGAAGGTATATATTAATCTTCAAAAGTAGTTAAGACAACATATCCAAACATCAGCAGTAGTTATAATTAAATATCTAACTTTTCTTTAAAATATTGGCATGAAAAGAGGTAGGGAAATGTTTGGTTATCAGCAGTTAAGAGGGTGGAAGGTTCAACTACTGGAAGGGAATTTAACAGGTTTGTTAGTATCTATAAAGGAAAACCCTGTAAATCTTCAAGAGATGTCATATAGTATATGTTGTAATGTGTTAAGAGAATGAATGTTGGTAAAAACCAAGAGCTTCTTTTGACAGAGAGCAACAAATGACTAGTCCAGTGCTGAAGAATCTTACTGTCTCAGGTTAGTTTATAACAGTGGTTCTCAACCAGGGGGTACATCAGTTCAGCTAGATATTTGCCTAGTTTTACAGCAAGCTACATAAAAAGCACTAGCAAAGTCAATACAAACTAAAATTTCATATAGACAATGACTTGTTTATACTGCTCTATATACTACACAGAAATGTAAGTGCAATATTTATATTCCAGTTGATTTATTTTAGGATTATATGGTAAAAATGAGAAAGAAAGCAATTTTTCGGTGATAGTGTGTTGTGACACTTTTTTGTATTTTGGTGTTTGATTTTGTAAGCAAGTAGGTGAAACTTGGGGGTACGCAAGACAAATCAGATTTCTGAAAGGGATACAGGAGTCTGGAAAGGTTGAGAGCCACTGGCTTATAAAATTTACAGAGCTCATACTGAGAGTAGAAAAAATGTCTGCTATTTTTGAATTAAGCTTTTCCAAATTTTCTTTAAAATATAAGATGCTGTAAATTAGCTAATGAAATGATAATTTTTGTTTCCGTAAGGGAAAGTAGAACACTTGGCTGAATGGGCTGACAATATCTCTCTGATTAGGCATATTGTAATAAAGACTAAACCACAAAATGAAGACATACATTATCAGCAGCTAGAAGTCTTATCGCTAATTTGCTTTCATTTTGTGATGCCTCAGTATTCTGAAAACAGAAACAAGATTTCTTTATTTTCATTGATACTGTTTTTTAAGACCAATTTCTGAAAGAAAAGTGCTGATGTAATCAGTTGTATTTTGCATGATTCTGAAAGTATATTAGCTTGTTGATCTTTCATGATAAAACATAATTGGCAGTAGTTGTTTAAGGATTTAGTATAGCAAAGGTCTAATGCAGCTGTTCTCAAACTGTGGGTTGGGACACCAAAGTAGGTCGCGACCCTAATTTAATGGGGTCGCCATGGCTGGTGTTAGACTTGCTGGGTCCTGAGACCGAAGCCAAAGCCTGAGTCCCACCTCCTGGGGCCAAAGCCCGAGAGCTTCAGCACTGGGTGGCAGGGCTCAGGTTACAGGCCCCCCAGCTGGGGTAGAAGCCTTTGGGCTTTTCCCCCCATGCCTCCCAGCCCTCGGAGATGGGGCTTGGGTGTTGCTCCCCCACAGTGTGGCTTAGGCTTTGACTCTTCCCCTCCTCCCCTCACTGGCCTGGGATGGCAGGGCTCAGGCAGACTCAGGCTTCGGTCCCCCTCCTGGGGTCATGTAGTAATTTTGTTATCAGAAGTGGGTCATAGTGCAATGAAGTTTGAGAACCTCTGGATGTATAGCGCTATCTTCACTGAGGAGATCACTGTTGAGGTTTGGTTGTTCCAGATAGTCCAGCAATCACTTTGTTGGTAGTTGTACTCTTCTCAGGATTCTGTTATGTGGAGAACGTTGTTGTAACTAACCAGGTAAAATTGGGGTGTGCCACTGATGAGGAAAAGAACAGTTAACCATTATGTGAGGATCTACAGAAGTTTTTTATTGTCGTCTGGCACATTTGCCTGCTAAGAGAGCACATGAGAGCTAAGAGAAACAAATTGTTTTTATTTTGTATTAGAAATTAAGTCTTATTTTCTGTTAAAGGAAGTACTGTTAATATTAGTAGACAGCCACTGAAAGGCTGAGGCCTCATTTGTAGGAACAGCTTGGTTTTCTAGGCTCTCCCTGCACGTCTTGAAGTCCCAACCAGATATTTTTAAAGAAGCATATTGAGCTGAAGTCTGATCATTTCCCTGCCAATTCCATAGCCACAGAATAAATTCTTAACTATATAACTAATGCAGAGATGTGCAATGAGTTTTGTAGAAGTTCTCCTTTCTGAATATGAAAGACTGTTCACAGACTTTTGTTTGTTTCCAGTTCTGTTCCTCAGATGACAACTAAAGCCACATATTTTATACATAATTTTTATTTGGAAATTGTGTTGCAGACATTAAAATGCATGTCATTGACATGCAGCCACTTTTCTTGTTAACTAAAATGGAAGCACCTGTGTTTTATATTTTGAATGCCCCCATAAGGTCAAATCCTGCATTTTTAGTCACTCAGAATGCCTGTTGAAGCCAGTGGGACTGAGTAAGAATTGTTGTAGGATTTTGCCCGTAACTAAGGTAAGAAGGGCATTCAAAACATTCTGAACTTAAAAGTTACCAATTTTTTTCTTTAGGTGTCTGATGTCCAAAGCAGCTGCAGTTCACCAGCTCCCTCTCCGTGTAACATCACTAGAACATGGTAGACTGGTGATGTCACACATTCCACCGAACCCCGCTGCAGAATGGAGCAGGCCTATAAGGGTAAGGTAAGTTTTCTCCTTCCACCACCACCCTTTTTGAACAATATTGCATGGTTTTGTAAGATTCCTAATATTCTTTATTTTATGTCCCGTAGGATATAAAATAAGAATTTTTAAAAATCTTATAAAACTGCATAATATTGTGGTTGTGTGTGTGTGTTTATTTAAAAAATAAAAGTTTAGTCCTTACCCCCTGTATACATATCCTGGCTCCAGTCTGCTTTGGGGTTCCATGATGAGTATGCCATTATCAGACTAGTGTATGCTGGGGCATCACGGAGAGCGGAGTCAGCATTCCATGGCTGCTCTGGATGTCGGAATCCTAATTTTTTTTAAAAAAGGTAAGTTTTAAGTTCAGAATTTGTTGACTGTCTCTCTAACCATAGTCATATGGGAACATTCAGCACATAATTGTAAATGGTATTTTTCTTTTGTTAAATATAGTTATAAGCCACCAATAAAGAGCAGATTTTACACTTTCCTTTATACAAATATTTGATCATTTGTTCAAAAGTCCAAATATCATAACTTATTGCTACCAGAACAAAAATACTAATTTTTTGCCACTACCTATAATTAGGAGTCACACTGGGGAGAAAAGCGGTCGTATTGGTACTCTCTTCCAGCTCTGCCCCAGTTTAAAGCTCTGCCTACAATCCCAAAGTTGCTGATATTTATGTTAAAATGATCAGCAGAGAAATAGTTAAGAATGTTGATTGTAAAGTGTTATATTCATGCTCTACAGTAAGCTCAAGGAAACAAATTGTAAGAGTTCACATTTCTCTTAAAAATAAATGTTGGACCTCTGCTCAAAAAGTGTTTGGGGGAAAGGATCCTTACCCCTCCAGTACAGTGGCTTGATGTGGAGCATCTCCACTTCCACTAATACAACCCATAGGATTTGGTAATGTTGAAACCCATATACCCATCTGTCAAGGCTAAATCCCCACTCTGGCACTTCGAGTGCAGAAGCTGGGGGCCTGCAAGGATTCTAAAAATTAGTATTTGCCACTCCAGGTTTGTATTAAACTCCCAAGGTTACAACTTTTCTCTGACCTTGGCTTGGTAAACGCTGGCACCACCCAAATGCAAAAAAACCCCTTGAACTCAGGAAGGAACACTTGGGAATTCCTCCCTGTGGGGTACCCTCAAGCCCATTCACCCCACCTCCGGGGAAGAGCTGAGAAAAAACAACAACAAAGAAAATTAGCTGTTGCCAGCAGCTAATCAAACAGCACATGCACAAACCTCTTGGGACACCAAAAATTCAATCCTGTTCTTCAAAAAGGTAAATTTTATTAAAAACAAAAAGGAAGAAAATACATCTAGAACTTAGGCTTTTGCTAGATTTTTAAAAGAGCAATTCCAAAAATTAAGCACCCAAACTAGCTTTCTTGGGGGTTCATCTTAAAGGTTACAAGCAGTAGCATAGCCGGGGGCGGGGGCGGGGGCGGCTGCTCCCCCTCTGAGCACAAGTGGCGCCTTTTTAATTTATAGGCTCCTTTTTTAATTTTTACTCACCTGGTAGCGCTCCGGGTCTTCGGCGGCGGGGGCCTTCACGCGTTCCAGCTCCTCGGCGGCGGGGGCCTTCATGCTCTTTGGGTCCTCTGCAGGGGCTTTCACGTGCTTTGGGTCCTCGGCGGGGGCCTTCATTCGCTTCAGGTTCTCGGCAGCATTTCAGCGGCGGGGGCCTTCAGTGCCGCCGAGAACCCGGAGCGCCGCTTGGTGAGTACAAGTGGGTGGCACCTTTTCTTATGTCCTGTTCGCTCCACCTAGATACGCCACTGGTTTCAAGCAAACAAAGGCATAAGGGGTTAGCACAGAGGAGATCCACAAGCCAAAATAAGAAATAAACCTGACTGTGTCTAACTAAACATTCCCTGTCCAAATAATTTCTTCTAGGTTTGGAAGATACTTTTTCATACCTGGTTCAAACATTACTCAGCATTTCTGCTTATAGCGTTGCTGCTCCGTGTCCCTGCAGCCCAGAGAACAACAGACAGAGAAAGTTTCTTTCCCAATTTTTAAAAGTTCTAGCCTTCCCATTGGCTCTTTTCGTCAGGTGCCCACTTTTTTTTTTCTTTACCTCGGGGACTTTTTAACCCTTTACAGGTAAAGCAAGTAAAGAACAGCTATCAAGAGGGATTTTACAGCTAACTGGCTGGCTGGGTGTCCATCAAAGGGAGCTATCCCCCCACTTTATTTGTTACATGCCCCCCAAATCACATACGGTGCTGTCTAGCCTAGCTCAGGTCAGCTGGGATTTCTTCCTGGAGGCTTAGAAAACAGAGTTAATAAGATACATGCACCTCTAATGTTACTAATAATTACATGAAGAACTAAACAGTACTTTTTACATTTCAAGGACTACAATGACTTAGAATGCAGGGACATTTTTACGCAGCTGATTCTGGGAAACCTTCCCAAGAGAGTGCATCGGCCACTTTGTTAGAGGCTCCTGAAATGTGTTGTATTTCAAAATCAAAGTCTTGAAGAGCTAAACTCCACTGAAGAAGTTTTTTTGTTAGTTTTTTTGACTATGTGAAGCCACTTCAGTGCAGCATTGTCAGTCTACAGGTGGAACCACCATCCCCAAATGTATGGGCGTAGCTTCTCCAGAGCATACACAATGGTGTAACATTCTTTTTCTGAGACTGACCAGTGGCTTTCCCTCTCAGAAAGTTTTTTGTGGAGAAACACGACAGGATGGAATTGTTGATCTGGTCCTTCCTGCATTAAAACTGCTTCTACACTATGCTCGGACGCATCTGTGGTTATGATGAACAGTTAGTCGAAGTCCGGGGCCCTCAGTACAGGGTCAGACATAAGGGCCACCTTAACCTGGTTAAAGGCTTTCTGACACTTGTCAGTCCACGGAACTGCATTTGACTGTTTTTTCCTGGTCAGGTCTGTCAGAGGGGTGGGAATTTGGCTGTAGTGTGGTACAAATCGTCGGTAATACCTGGCCAAGCCCAAGAAGGATTGGACCTGCTTATTCATTCATAGATTCCAAGGCCAGAAGGGACCATTGTGATCATCGAGTGAGTCTGACCTCCTGCATAACACAAGCCATGGAACTGCCCCAAAATAATTCCCACAGCAGAGCTTTTAGATCTTGATTTTAAAATGGTCAGTGATGGAGCATCCACCAGGATTATTATTAGTGAACATCAATAAATCCGCTGGTGAGGACAGGCCAATTTTGGATAGCATTTACCTTAGCCTGTAGGGGGTTGATAGTACCTTGACTCACCTGGTGTCCAAGGTAGGCCCAAGGTAGGTTAGGCCTATTTGACACTTTTTGGCCTTAACGGTTAATCCTGCCTTCCTTATGCGCTGGAAGACAGCTTGGAGGTGTTCCAGGTGTTCTGCCCATGAATCTGAGAATATAGCCACACTGTTGAGGTAGGCAACTGCAAATTCCCCAGATCCATCCAGAAGGTTATCTACCCGTCCGTGGAAGGTGGCGGGCGCATTTCGCAGTCCAAAAGGGAGCACATTAAATTCATACAGCCCTACAGGGGTGATGAAGGCTGACCTTTCCTTGGCTGGGTCATCTAGCAGCACTTGCCAGGACCCCTTAGTTAAGTCTAAGGTGGAGATGAACTGGGCACGTCCCAGTTTCTCCAATAGTTTATCTCTGCATGGCATTGGATAGTTTTCTAAGCAAGTTATAGCATTTAGTTTATGATAGTCCGCACAAAAACGGATTTCCCAGTCTGATTTGGGAACCAGAACCACTGAAAAGGCTCATGCACTTTCAGAGGGGCAGATTACACCCATATGTAACATGTCCTTGGTCTCCCTTTCTATTGCAGTTTTGGCTTGAGGAGCCATCCGGTAGGGTTGGGCTCTAATTGGGCGAGCATCACCTGCGTCACTGGAGTGGTACACCCATTCTGTCCGTCCTGGGGTGGCTGAAAACATTGGCGCGAAGCTGGTGCACAGCTCCTGGATTTGCTGTCACTGCTTATGTCCAGAGGTCATGGAAAGGCTCGCCTCTTCCACACCACCATTGCTTTTTCCTTCATAGTGTACTCCTTCAGGCCACTCAGCATTGTCTCTCTCCTGGGTGGTAAACTGGAGAACCTTGATTTTTCGGGAATAAAAGGGCTTTAGAGAATTAACATGGTATAGTTTAGGTTTTAGGGTAGGGTCTGGGAATGCTATGAGGTAATTAACAGTTCCCAGGTGCTCTCGGACCATAAATGGCCCCTCCCACAACGCTTCCATCTTATTGGCCTGAGTGCTTTCAGGACTGTGACTTGGTCACCTGCTCTGAAGGAACGCTCTCTGGCATGTTTATCATACCAGGCCTTTTGCTCTTGTTGAGCATCCTGTAGGTTTTCTCGAGCAAGGGCTAGAGTAGGGGTTCTCAAATTGGGGGTCAGGACCCCTGAGGTGGTCTCGAGGCTATTACATGGGGGGTCGTGAGCTGTCAACCTCCACCACAAACCCCGTTTTGCCTCCAGCATTTATAATGGTGTTAAATATATTAAAAATGTTTTTAATTTATAAGGGGTGTGGGTCACATTCAGAGGTTTGCTCTGTGAAAGGGGTCACCAGTAAAAAAAAAGTTTGAGAGCCACTGGGCTAGAGAGTCTTTGAGGGTGTTTTGTAGGTTGGTTACAAAGTCCAAAATGTTAGTTCCTGGAGAAGATGTAACCTCCTCCCATTGCTGCTTCACCAGTTGTAATGGTCCCTTAACTTCATGGCCATAAACGAGTTCAAATGGTGAAAATCCCAGACTGTGATATTGTACCAGTCATTGGAGTGCTCATTCCCAAATTTACGTATCATGGCCCCCAAAGTCCCTTTATATTTCTCCACTAGGCCATTTGTTTGATGGTGGTAAGGGGTGGCCACCTAGTGGTTCACCCCATGAGCTTCCCAAAGATGTTTCATGGTCTCTGCCAGGAAGTTAGTTCCCAAATCCATAGGGATGTCAGAGGGCCAACCTACCTTGGCAAAAATGTCTGTCAATGCCTGGCTCACGCTTTTAGCCCTGGTATTGCTTGGAGCTACTGCTTCCAGCCATCGGGTAGCAAAATCCATGAAGATCAGAATGTATAGCTTTCCTCTGGGTGTCTTCTTAGGAAAAGGACCCAGAATATTCACAGCTACATGCTGAAATGGAACCTCAATGATGGGGAGTGGCTGGAGAGGGGCCTTGACCTGGTCTTGGGGCTTTCCCACCCTCTGGCACACCTCACAAGACTGGACATAGGTAGAAACATCCTTGCCCATTCCCTCCCAGTGGAAGGACATCCCCAAACGGTTTTTGGTCCTGTTCACCCCAGCATGGACACTAGGGTGATCGTGGGCTAAGCTCAAGAGCTTTTCCCTGTACTTCGTTGGAACTACCAACTGTCTGAGGATGCCAGTCCTCCTTGTGCCACCAGAAAGAGTCTCCTTGTATAAGAGTCCTCCTTCTATAACAAACCTGGACCTATTAGAAGAGCTGAGAGGCGATGGGTCACTCCATTCCGCTGTCCAAGCTCCCTTGATTCTCTCATCCGCTTCCTGCTCTGCCTGGAACTGCTCCCTTGATGCTGGAGACATTAGTTCCTCGCTGGGTTGTGGACTTGGGCTTGGTCCCCCTGGAAGTGATGCAGGTTTTTCTGTTGACTGTGAACCACTCTCCGCTGGTGCACTAGATGCTATTTCAGGCTCCGGTTGAGCCTCTTGCGCCGGTTTAGCTGCTGCTGCGGGTGCAGGCTCTGTGGCACCCCTTGGTGCTGGCTCCCTGACTCTGGTGGGGTTGCAAGCATGGGCGCTGGTGCTGACTGCTCTACCAGTTCCGATCCTTGGACTGGTTCGGGCTGGGTCCCAGGAATTGGATCCGTTATAGACTCTGTCATAGACTCTGGTCTGGGGTCTGGTTTCAACACCTCTGGCTGGGTTCCTGTAGGAGGCTCAGGAATGGAGTTAGGTGTGGAGGCCTGTTTAGCCTGGCTGTGGGTGACCATCAAAGGGAGCTATTCCCCCACTTTGTTTATCACAATATGCCCCTCATTGAGGGAAGGAGTTGTGCATGGAATCATAAAGTGACAGATTTATTAGTCACTCCATGAAACCGCTTCTGTAGAGTTCCCTGAGCAGCCAAACCCTCTTTCTTTGTGCAGTAGAATCATAATTGGTCCACTGCATTTGGCCCTTTCTGTGCCCACGGAAGAAGAGCAGCATTTGGTTGTAACAGTAATTTTTCATTCCATTTGTCTGTAGATTCGGCACTGCATCAAGTCACATTCAGAACATTATCTTTGAGACAACAGGGACTAGAAATAATTATTTTTAAATGAATGCTGAATTTCTGTAGAAACTAGTGGGCCACCAAGGAATTGCTTATATAGGCGTAATACCATGAGCTGACCCAATCCGATCCCTGTCTTTAACTGTGATTTAGTTTTCTCTGTAATAAAGAATACAAGGCTATATGTTCTATCATAGGTGTGAAATAGAGTCCTGGTTATTTTGCACTTGTGTAGGAAGTAAAATGCTGGGGTTTGTAATGTACCTCAGAAAACATGTTTTCTATTTTCATTGTTTTTGACTAGTTTTATGTCTGAAGTTTGCTAACAGATCATTTATTCCACAAAGGGTCTTCTCACAAATCGCACTCTCTGTCTTGAAAGCTACATTGAACTGCACTGATAAAAAACCTGGCCCAGTAAAACAAATGGCCTTGTACCTTTTTTTCTTATCTACTGTGTGCTTTAAACATATGTGAGGAAAGAGTACTCTGCACATTCTATTCTACTTGTCATTATGCATTAATACCAGTAGGTTTAGCTCCAACAGCTGTACTCCAGGATCCTGAGAAAAATGAACAATTGGGATTCAAGAACATAATTACATTTCAAATAAGCCATGATATTTTGTATCATAGTCGCACAGAAATGATTGGGAAAACAAACAGAATGTGGAGTTGTCCAGAGATTTTAATCTGAATGACATGAATTTTCTTAAGAAATTGAAATTAGAATTTCCCATCTTGCTTTTTAAATTAGAGGAATGTGACCTCTACACATCTGATGTTCCCTCCTCAGGTGATTTTAATCTAATAAAAGCTCGTAGTCCATTCTTACACTAAAGCCTATGCTTGTGCCAATTTTGTCAGCACATTCTACAACTTTTTACTTTAAAGTTTATTCAGTGGCCCAATCCACCTAAGATAAATTCTACTTTCCCTGCCCAAATCAGAATATCAGTGATCTCTAGAGGTAAAAGAGTCTCAAAAAAATCCGTTTATTCCTTCATTCTTTGTTCAACCCAAGCTACATTTCACATATTAATCCATCATCTTTATCTTACTTTTATGTGTCTTAATCTGTGCTGAATTCAAGACATGTACAATATCTCAGTGTCCTGAAGTCAGTCAGATTCTGTTTACTTATTTTAATGTTTTGTTTTCAGTATTATCCATTTTATGTATTCCAATAGTACTATATGATATACAAATGCATTTATGTCTGTAATTCTCTATGTGGAATTTTAAATATACTCTTTAAAATGAAATAAATCTGCTCAAACTAATTGTTTTCTACTGTAAATAGTTCTATTGACTACTCTTATGAGTAACCAATAGCAGGATTCTAATTAGGCTATATTGCACATATATAACTTTTTATTATAGTATCTGTTGACAGTTTTTTACTTCAATATATAATATGAGCAGTGTGACCAATTTACACATGGGGGAATTAAAACACATAATTTCCTGACTTTTCTGGGTGTTAAATCTTAATCATAATTTGGCATTAATGTATAGCTTTTCATTCAAGTACCTTGTTTTTTGTAATTTTAATTAAAGAATAAGCAATAAGTAGTCATTCATTCTGCTGTATAAAATGCAAATGATTGCACATCATAGCAAAAACAGTGGACTGTTTTCAAACAAGCTAGCAACCTGAGTGATCATGCTGTGCACTGGGGAAGTCTCCTGGGGATGGGTGGAAAGGAATCTTTCCAACAAGCCATGGAGACTACTGCAGACTCTTGAAGGGCTGTAACTTCAGGCCCTAATCCAACGCTTCTTGCAAAAATTCCATGCATTCTGGGGTACAGGTAGCCCTTATAGAGCAGAGCTCTGCAGCAAACTAAGGGTGCAGATCAAATGTGGAGATGAGTTCCCACCAACTCCTCTCCCTGTTTTTGCAGCAGAACCATGCCGTCTTTCCCTGTCTCAACATCATCTATGGCAAGAGCGAATCTAGGATTTGGCCCACTGAGTCCAGTTCGTTCCTCTAGTACACTGAACTTAGCGAGGTGGCAAAAGTATGAGAGCAGAGTGTGGATATCCAGACTCATTTTTATGACTACCTCAATAATTAAGCTCTTGTGGCAAATATATATAAAGCATATATGTCCTGCTTTGTAAAGTGCCATGTAAATGTATAGTGTTAAATTACTAATTTTTTTTAATAATCACAATCGATGCCCACTTAAATAACTAGTAAGGAAAATAATGTAGTGTACATTGCACATTACTCTGTTTAACATGCATTCTTCATGGAGGATTATACAAACTAAGGTTCAGTTTGGAAAAGAAAACCGTTTTGAGTTATCTAACTGGAAAAATTACGGCTGTCGATTAATCGCAGTTAACTCAAAAAAATTAATCGTGATTAATCAGTTTTAATCGCACTGTTAAACAATAGAATACCGATTGAAATGTATTAAATATGTTGGATATTTTTCTATATTTTCATATATATTGTATTCTGTGTTGTAATTGAAATTAGTGTATATTATTTTTATTATAAATATTTGCACTGTAAAAATAGTAAAAGAAGTAGTATTTTTCAGTTCACCTCATACAAGTACTGTAGTGCAATTGCTTTGTCATGAAAGTGCAACTTACAAATGTAGATTTTTTTTGGTTACATAACTTCACTCAGAAACAAAACAAAGTAAAACTGCAGAGCCTACAAGTCCACTCAGTCCGACTTCTTGTTTAGCCAATTACTAAGACAAATAAGTTTGTTTACATTTACGAGCGATAATGCTGCCCTCTTCTTATTTACAATGTCACCAGAAAGTGAGAACAGGCATTTGCATGACACTTTTGTAGCTGGCGTTGCAAGATATTTACATGTCAGATATACTAAACATCATGCTTTGGCCACCATTCCAGGGGACATGCTTCCATGATGACGCTCGTTAAAAAAATGATGCGTTAATTAAATTTGTGACTGAACTCCTTGGGGGAGAACTGTATGTCCCCTGCTCTGTTTTACCCGGATTCTGCCATATATTTCATGTTATAGCTGTCTCGGATGATGACCTAGCACATGTTCATTTTAAGAACACTTTCACTGCAGATTTGGCAAAATGCAAAGAAGGTACCAATGTGAGATTTCTAAAGACAGCTACAGCACTTGACCCAAGGTTTAAGAATCTGAAGAGCCTTCCAAAATCTGAGAGGGACGAGGTGTGGAGCATGTTTTCAGAAGTCTTAAAAGCGCAACACTCCAATGCAGAAACTCCAGAACCCGAACCACCAAAAAAGAAAATCAACCTTCTGCAGGTGGCATCTGACTCAGATAACGAAAATGAACGTGTGTCAGTCCGCACTGCTTTGGATTGTTATCGAGCAGAACCCATCATCAGCATGGACGCATGTCCCCTGGAATGGCAGTTGAAGCATGAAGGGACATACAAATCTTTAGCGCATCTGGCACTTAAATATCTTGCGACACCGGCTACAACAGTGCCATGCAAACGCCTGTTCTCACTTTCAGGTGACATTGGAAACAAGAAGTGGGCTGCATTATCTCTTGCAAATGTAAACAAACTTGTTTGTCTGCACGATTGGCTGAACAAGAAGTAGAACCGAGTGGACTTACAGGCTCGAAAATTTTACATTGTTTTATTTTTGAATGCAGTTTTTTTGTACATAATTCTTCATTTGTAAGTTCAACTTTCATGATAAAGAGATTGCACTACAGTACTTATATTAGGTGAATTAAAAAATACTATTTCTTTTGTTTTTTTACAATGCAAATACTTGTAATAAAAAATAAATATAAACTGAGCACTGTACACTTTGTATTCTGTATTATAATTGAAATCAGTATATTTTAAAATGTAGAAACATCCAAAAATATTTAAATAAATGGTTTATTGTTTAATAGTCAGATTAATGATGATTCATGTTTTTAATTGCACGATTTATCGTGATTCATGTTTTTAATTGCTTGACATCCCTAGAAAAATTGTAAAAATCTGTCACAGAAAGAAAGTGCTCCTCCTTTTATTTTCTGATAACTCAGATATATCCCAGGTATAGAAGGTTTCAGAGTAGGCCGTGTTAGTCTGTATTCACAAAAAGAAAAGGAGTACTAGTGTCACCTTAGAGACTAATCAATTTATTTGAGCATGCATCCGATGAAGTGAGCTGTAGCTCACGAAAGCTTATGCTCAAATAAATTGGTTAGTCTCTAAGGTGCCACTAGTACTCCTTTTCTTTTTGCGAATACAGACTAACACGGCTGCTACTCTGAAACCTTCTATACCTGGGATATATCTGAGTTATCAGAAAATAAAAGGAGGAACACTTTCTTTTTGTGACAGATTTTTACAATTTTTCTAGGGATGTCAAGCAATTAAAAACATGAATCACGATAAACTGTGCAATTAAAAACATGAATCATGATTAATCTCACCACGTATAGAACTTTCCCAAGAAACTCGCCTTTGGATAAAATACAATTGTAAGACACGTTAGCCCCAAAAGTAATTTTCTGGGAAGTTTATAATCTTGAAAATTATAAAATATCTTTTCTTTTTGTAAAGTGTCTATTTCAATCTGATAATTCATAAAATATGTACCTCTAATTAAAAATAGTGTTTAGGTTTGCTGTAATACAATTTTAAGTCCTAATCTTGTAAACATTTACACATGAAACTTTACACATTTGAGTCTAGTCCCTTTGAGCCCAATGGGATTATCTCACATGTTTAAAGTTACTCATGGAAGTAAAGTTAAGCACATGTTTAAACGTTTGCAGGAGTGGACCTTAGTCCCTGAAAAAGTAAACATTTTGGTAAGAGACCTTTATTTATGAGGATTTTGTTTCTGGGTTTGTTTTCAATAAAAGTATTCTAAATAAGATTAGAGTTTGCCTTACTAAAGCTGAGACTGGACTGCATTGATAAAGTCAAATGTAATATATGTTTAGTTTTGTATTTTCTTTTTTATATGTTGCATGGAAGTACACTGACATTGGTGTCAGACTAATATATTTATTAGACGCAGCTATAATGCAATAATAAATAAATGTTTTTATGTTTGCAGGGAAGATGGTACCATCGGAAACAAGCAGTAAAGGAATTGCACTGTACATTGGTACGACTGCTAAATGAATTGTTACCATGGGAACCAAAACTAATGAAGGCTTTTCAGAGAAATAGGTAAATGGGGTACTCTTTGGAACAATGTGAGAGAGATGAACAAAACACAAAAGTTACATTTTTTAAAGTAATAATTGATGCTAACATCCTGGTAACAACAATCCTTTAAGGTTATGTGTGAGGTATAGACAGTATTTCAGTTTAAAGAGCTAGATGTTTTAATGTTATGCAGGAGTGCTAACGACTCCATAGATAAGATTAAGCAGAGCTTTCTGTCTAACATCTGATTTTTCAAAATGCCCTAAAATTCCCATGCATACTCCAATTGTTTTTAGAATTACTATGCCAAGTCAATGTCCAGAGTAGAGTTAATTGTGCAAAGTTGGATTCATTTGGACCCATGGGTCCTGAGATACAACACCTTTTAACTGTGAATAAAATTTTCCTGTTCTTACAAATTTTTTTGCACCCACTTGTTGCTCAAACTTTGGCACTGATTTGCACAAAACTGAGATTACCTGATTGGACTGACCTCAGCTGGTGTCAGATTTGACATCAGCTGCAGACCAGCACCAAGATCCACATCAAGGAAGCTGTATTTAAAATGTTGTTAATAGGTCTTTCCAGCTCTGTAAATTACACTTGACCACTTTACCTGTTCTAGACAAATCTCCAAAGACTTGCTAGTTGTTAACACCTTGTACTAAGGATTCCCTCTCGGTCATCACCTTCAGTTACCGATGTCTTATCCTTCTGATTCACTTTGATATATTCCAACAAACTGTAGAACTTCTCAGAGCAGTAGTGCAGAACAGAGGACAAAGAGAGTGCCTGGTAGTGTGTGAATGCTAGGACAGATGTGGAATTCTGGTGGGCATTGAGAATATGTAAAATTATGTTAAAATGGGGTGAAGCACTCTTATGGTCCCATCTTATTGACATACCTAGTGGAATATCAGGCACTGGAGGTAAATAGCAGCTGTTCTAGCAGCCCTGAGACTTGAGACATTTTAAAAGTTCTTTCAGGCATTCTTAGATTTTTAGAGCCAAGAGGAAACATTATGATAATCTAATTGGACCTAGTATATAACACAGACCAAAAGCAGAGATCCCTCATGTCTCTAGCTGCAGCTGTGCCTCAACTCAGATGTCAGGGTGAGCTCAGGGAACTTGCTGCAACTGATTCCTGAACCAATACAGCTGCACCTAATACAGTGAAGGTCTCTGAGAGAGTATGAAAAGGAATGATGGCATAGAATTGTGTTGGATACAACACAAAAAGTGGCAGATACTGTTAGCAATAGGTCAGATTTGATTTGGTCCCAGTACCTATTGCTAGCTCCAGGGGGACAGAATTTTGGTTGTGGCAAGAAGGGAGCCGTTACCTTAGATCTGTATTTCCTGGTTTTCAGCGGGTTAAGTTTAGTCACTGTGCTCAGTTTGGAAGGGCACAAGCCTGTGCTAGGGAATCTTAACTATGTTAATTAAGTTTTTGGGCAGTAAGTATAGGTACAAGTATGAATAGTTAAGTATTTCCTTAATAAAATATTTAAAATAGGGTGCAGAAGTTAGTCATTATGTCTGATATTCTGTTCAAGGTCTCGACTGAAGAAGGACTATGATGATTTCAAAAGACAGCCAGACCATGAAAAATTTGCCAGAGAACTATGGAGTAATGAAGAAGGTGAAGTTGATAATGGAAAAGAATCTTTCAATGCAGTAGCCAGTAAATCTTCAGAAGCTGCAGAGCATCTGGAGATCCTGCAAAAAGATCGTTCAGAGTTTGGTAAGCACTTAGCTGGGATTTAGTGACCATGTGGACGTGCTACAAGGCCTACAGTTTTCCTGTGCTTGGTGTTGTGGTTTTTTGGTTGTAGCTGTGTATTACATGTTATTTTTACTATGGTGAATTATATTGGTCTAGATTCTGTGCTGACCTTCTTGGAAGCAGAGCTGAGAGAAAGGGTGGGCAAAGGTAGCTTTGTGCTACATTTGTGCCCTCTGGATTCTGGCCTGTGGTGGGTGCTGAAATGGCACCCAACGTGAATTAGAGCTTAGAACTGACAGCATCTGCTACAGGGCTGTCTATGGATAGCACAACACCACAAATTCCTGTTGCCCTCAGTGTTATGGGCATGTACCCGTCTACTCCTGATCCATCCCTAGCATTTTCCCTGTGCTCTTTAAATAGTTGGGATGAATTGGGATGAAAGGCAGTGGAGCCATAACTATCTATTGGTTTTGTATAAAAACTTCTGGATTTCTATTTTTAATTCATGAATTTGCTTTAAATTAAAGCATTGTAACATCAAATCCTGGAAACTATGCTGTCACTTAGAATGTTGTAATTTGATGCATTCATAAATACAAATTTGGGACTTAATGATTTTTTAAATGAAATTCTGTGCCTCCTCAATAGGATTTGAAATGTAAATTGGCTCGAGGCTAAGTTCTTATGGTTTTTTAAAATTATGTTTAAACATGTAATTAATGGGATGATTAGTACTGTCATCACATCAGAAACTATTCTTTACATGACAGCATACTTATAAACTACTGCATTGCATTTAGCTAAACACTAATAAACTATCATATAGCTGTGTCAGTTGCAAACATTTAACTTGTGGTATATTTACAATTACTTGTTTAATTCTTTCTGCAGATGAAATGAAACTGTTAGAAATGGATTTTCCTGCAGGAAGGAGCAGGCTACTGAAGAAAGAATTGACTTCTAAAGAAATACAGAAGACACTGTCCAAATCTATTAAACGTCAGTCCAAGCAAAATAGTTCCCTGGATGATAGCACAAAAGACCTTTCACCAAGGAAGAAAGCTAAATTAAGCACAAGTGAGGCTACAGTCCAGAGTGCCAAAAGTGAGATGCAGACTAACAGTTGTTTGAGTGAACTGAAACAAAGCGAGCTATCATCTCCAGAATCATTTGCCCTGACAGATTCTGCAATGTCAGTATCAAACTTTCTGAAAGGGACCAAACCCATCCAGGCTTTGCTTGCTAAGAATATTGGGAACAAAGTGACCTTAACAAATCAGCTGACACCCCCTATGGGTAGGGACATATTTGCTTCTGAAAAGGCAGTTATGTCGTCTGTGGAATCATCCCCACTAAAGCCAGCATTGCCCTGCCAGACCAATTCAAAGAGTCCTTTACAAATGGTATACAAAATGCCAAGTGGCCATTGTGTACCAATAGATGTCCATAACAGCTCAGTGAAGATTCAAATGCAGCCTGTGATTGACTCTAAAACAGGAGAAAAAGTCATGCAGCAAGTTCTTATTTTACCCCAAAATTTTCTCATACAACACAAAGAAGGAAAAGCTGTGGCAAAGCTGCACTGTACATCTTTCCCACAGGCAGCACACGTTAACGATTCTTTAGCACCTGTTCTTGTAAACCCAACTGTAAATGCTACCACTCAACTATCTTGTACAGTTTTTAACAAGAGTGTTACACATTTGTCACAAGTGACTAGTCCAGTGAACAGACCACAACCTTTGTCCTCTGTAACTGCAACAAGTAACTTACTAGCATCAGCAGTTAAAATTAGCCAAAGTGAAGCTGGCAAAACGAAGACTACGGTTTCACCTGACACATTCTCTGTACCTTTACCGTCATCCACTGTTTCCACATTAGGTCAGCCTTTGGCATCAGCAACAACACTAAGTGGATCTGCAAATACTACTTGTTCCATTCACAGTCTAGCACCACAGCAGGCTAGTGACTCCTGTGAAGCTAAACAGGAGCTGAAAACAGTGTGTATAAGAGAATCGCAGTCCATTCTTGTCACAACACGAGGGGGGAACACTGGAATTGTTAAAGTACAGACAAACCCAGACCAGATTTCACCTAATACTTTATCTCCAAATTCAGTTTTCACTTATGCACCTCAGCTTCAGGCATTTTTGGTTCCAAAATCCACTACGTTGTCAACCTCTACTTTTTCATCTGTAGCGACGGCCGCATCTAGTCTCCCACTGTTTGGTCAGTCTTTTGTTTCTGGGTTTGCCCCCTCAACAACATCTTCTGTTACCATTCCAGCCATTCCTGCAGGCTTAAACCAGATAATAGGGAAAAATCTCAAATTTCCATTAGGGCAGCTTCCCACTAGTGGCAGTTTGGATCAAGTAATAGAGGAAACTCAACAGGTATCATCTCCTACTTTCTTGTCCTCCATTTCATCAACTAGCACTTTGGTGCCAGCAACTCCAAACGGTACTGTTAATGTAATTAGCATTTCTTCAGGAAATATTGAACAAAGTAGCACAGACATTACCCAGACTCCTTCAACACAGCAACAGGTTGGTATTAAAACTAAAAAATATCCTGTTACACAACCTGAGACTGCTACAGCAACAAATGGAGATGTGATCCGTGGTACTCCGATTCAAAAACTTATGTTGGTCACAAATCCACCTATTCTTTCTCCTTGTGGAGCTACAGGAGTAAATATAATACCTACACCAACATCCACTGGTGTTAGTGCCCAAAAATTGGTTTTCATTAATACTCCAATTCCCAGTAGTCCATCAAACACCAGTCTAGTTGCAGAATCATTAAAACAGGCCCTGCCTTCCTCCATAGGCAAAACATATGTTAACACCCCAGAACAACCTCAGTTACTTCTAATTCCATCTACAATGGGAGCACCAATAAAAGCAAGTTCATCACCTACTGTGTCTCAAATAAAAGATGTTAAAATTGGACTAAACATAGGTCAAGCCATTGTAAATAGCACAGGCAATGCACAGCATGTTCCACCAATTAACATACTGAAGTCCGCAGCTCCCAAAGGAATAGATGACATAAACAGCAAGGGTTTTATTTTGCCTTTGTCAACAAGTGGTAGTTTGGTTCCAGGATGTTCAGGTTTTGTGAATCAAAGTATTACATCTGTTAATGAATCTATAAGTGTTGCAGCAAAAGCTTTTATAGTAACAACAGCAAATGCATGTTTAGATTCAGTTTCAGTGACACCAAGTGGGACTTCTATTGGGACACAACCCACTGTTTTGGTTAGTGGAAATGACACTTCTTCAAGAATAAGGCCAGTTGTAACTAGTCGACTATGTACATCAAATATTGGAAATACTATGGCCATATCAACTGTGAAAACAGGACATCTTGCTTCATCTGTTCTTATTTCAACTACACAACCAAGAGTATCTTCTCAAAGTGTACCGTCTGCTTTGCAGTTTCCAGTTACCTTGCCTGGACCTGTGGCAGCCTCCACTAAAGTCATTCAAACAGTTCCTCGCTTGACAGCAGTTCCAGCTGCTGCACAATGTCTGCCCCTTCCAAAAGGACAGCCCCCCACACTGGTACAATTTCAGTCACCAGGAATTTCAGCTGCAGTGCCAACTAATGCAAACTTTCACAAACCTCAAAATGTATTGCCATTTGCTTCACCAACTACAGGTAAAATAATTAGTTTTTCCAACTTTACTTCTCTCCCATGCCAGCAGATACCTCCTAGTTTAACAAAACCAGCTCATGCTTACTCTTGTGCTCCAGGTGCCTCTGTCATTCAGACTGCTACTGTTTCACCAACTGTAACTAGCCAGGCAATGGGTCAGTTGAATGAAACTTGTATTCAACAGAAAATAGTTATTAACACATGTACGCCTTTGGCACCTGGAACTCACATCATGATTAATGGCACTCGATTTATTGTTCCACCGCAAGGCCTTGGAGCAGGCAGCCATGTTCTTCTCATCTCTGCTAATCCAAAACATGGGCCTCCTTTACTTATTAACAATGGCCAAGGGGCTCGAGGTCTACCATTTGTAAATCATATTTCCCAGAACATCACACTAGCACCAAGTAATTCATTAAGTTGGCAGACATCAAAACATCCTCTGAAAAGCTCTACAAAAATTGTGAACTCTCTTGGGACAGCAAACACTCTGCCCATCGTACATGCAACACCACAGATAGTAAACACTGCTGCTAAATCAAGCGCTCCACCGTCTACAGCAACACTGTCTATGTCTTCAGTGATAAAAGCTCCAGTTAATGTTTTAGCTAAAACTTCTTTGGTTCCTGCCATAAATGCTGGTAACTCTCAGTTACCAAGTAGCACTTCAGTATTTCACTTAGATACATCTATCAAGAAACTGTTGGTCAGCCCAGAAGGAGCCATTTTGAATGCTATAAATACTCCAGCATCAAAGGTGGTTTCTTCTCTGTCTTCTTCCCTGTCACCCATTGCAGTGTCCAAAAGCATAAATCCTACTAGTGTCTTCCCTGCTTTTCAGTCATCTGGCCTAGGTAAATCTGACAAAGCCGCATCCTGAATTTGGAGTGAATGAGCCAATTTCACATGTTTGGGGCATTCTTTGGACTTTGGAAATCATTATAACTGTTGAACATTTCTTACACTGTTTGAAACATACTTTAAATAGTTGATTTATTTAAATCTAATCTTTGTATTAGATTGCAGCTGTTTTCAGTTTGTTTGTGGGAGATGTGAGAGGATCTGTTTGTTTTCCCTCTAAGCTAAGCGTTCAAAGGGTTATTTAATAAAATGGTCAAAATGACCAACTTGTTAATATACATAGCAAAGTGTAAAATTTGATTTTAGTTTAAAGGAATCTAGCATTTTGCACATTTACATTGACATGTTTCATTTTACAATTTGAACCATTAGGCGGCATGTTTATAACAATATGTGTCTTTTTTATTTTTGTCAAATCTTATTTTTGTTTGATTTGTTTCTGTAAAAAAATATATTTATGCATTGTAAAAATCCAGTCCATGGTGTAAAATTGTACATATTCCTGATCCCTAACAATCTGTACTAAACTATATGTACAAAGAACTATGCTGTCTTATTTATGTTTTGTTTACATAATGTATAGTTTTTTAAGTATTTTAGTAATTTTGGACCAGTGTACTGTTAAGCAACAATAACATGTAATAAATCATGTTGCTGTACTGCTTTGTTTTGACAGTATTTTAAGACTGTATCTGTTGCATCGTAGGAGAAGAATTTATACATGCACCTCTTTACAGTAGACATGCATTAATACAGAAAAATCTTGCAGAGTGGAACTTTGCCAAAAAGAATTATTTAAGCCACCAAGCTTTGAGCTGTGATTTGCATTACATATAGGATTTCAATAATTAGGAACAGGTTTCCTGTTTACAGATTTCATATTTCAAAGAAACTCTCATTATTAAGGCTTCAAGTCTTTCACGAAGGTCATGGAAGTCACTGATTCCGTGACTTTCCAGGACCTCCAGGACTTCCGCAGCTGCAGCGGCTGGTGTGGCTGACCCAGGCAACTGGTCCCGGGTGCTGCCCCAGAGCAGCCGTCTGGGAACAGCACCGCCGCCCTAGGCCGCCCCTGCCCGGAGCAGGAGTGGAGGCGGCAGGGCCCCTGGGCTTCCCCACGCCCAAAGGAGCAGTGGCGGGACTCCAGGCCACCTCCTGCCCAGAGGAACAGCAACGGCAGGGCCACTGGCTGCCCCACCTCCAACCCGGATCAGCAGCCCAGCAGGGTCCTGGGCCACCCCTCCCCTCAGGAGCAGCAGCGACGGCCGGAGCACCGCCCCCACCCCCAGCAGCAGCGTCCGCTGAAGTGTCCCCAGCACCTAAGATTTAGTAGTTGAAAACTGTATCTATTGCATCGTGGGAGAACAATTTATACATGCACCTCTTTACAGTGTATATGCATTACATTTAGTGACTGATTTAGCACCTGTGACCTGTCCGTGACTTTTACTAAAAATATCCATGACTAAATCGTAGTCTTACTCACTATGAAGTGATTTTTGACCTTTTGCTTTCTCTCTTTGATGTTGCAGAAGAAATAATTTTCATTAGTTTCAAAATGGTGTTTCTGTCAAATCTTTTCTTTCATGTGTTTATGATGAACTATTTTTTCCTGTTTCCTATAGCAGATTCATATATTTTTGTATGTATATGAATATTTATCAGTATGCGGTTGGGGGGTGGGACAACACACCAAACAATACATAAACTTAACTTTTACTAATGTAATTTTGATATAGCCTTCAGCATGTTTAGTTATTTGGACATGCAAATATATGACTATCTAATATCCACAGTCTTTGCTGAGATAACGTCGGATGCCATCAAATGAAGTTCTGCACAAGGAACATGGATAGAATATAACTCATATGGATTTTTGTTTCTGCTTGGGCTAGGGCTCTACCGATCCAAATCCAGTGGACTGCTTCTCCTTCCCATGTATCACCATATAGCCATCCAGTCAAAATCAAGAATACTCAGTAGTGAGTTCCTGTGTCCCTTCCGTTAGACCAGTATTTTCTTTTCTTCTGAAAGTAACAGGCATGGGTACAGTAAAGCTCTTGAAGCAAGTAAAGCTCTTGAAACTCTTGACTGCTCTAGTAAACAGGAGAAGAAGGAGCTCCAGCTGTGGATCAGGGATGAATCAATTCATCAGATGATGCCTTCTGTGCCGCTTGTTGCGTGGACCCCTTCATGCTCCTAGAGAAGAGGTCTCTTGAGTGCTTCAGCTCTGGGCAGACACTTCAGCTTCCACGAGATGCCCTTCTGACAACAAGTTCAGGTGCCAGGTATGATTGCATTAGGGGAGGCCTTTTTGTTCTGCTCACTTTGGACTCCTCTTTAATCCTTTTCTTGAATTTGACCTTCCTCCAGATCAGAAAAGAAGTCCCCTCTCTCAAATTCAAGGTGCTTTTCTCCCCTTGTCCCTAGTGTTGTGTGGATCTCATACCAGTGCATTTGGCTTCTTTTACCATCATCTTCCCTCAAAAACTTTTAGTTCACCACAATTCCTAGGATTCCCTCCTTCCTTCTGACTAAAGATGCCACTGGCTGAACAAGAGCTATATAAAATACATATTTCTTGATATGCTAATCACCATATTTGTTTAGATAACTAAATCCCAGAAGTTCAGCCCTTCTTTTTTCATTTACCCAGGGTCCTTTCCAGTTCCATTCAAAAGGAAAATACACTGACCAGACAGACAATTTGCTTTTGGGGTCTTTCACATCCTCCTTTAAGCTGTTTGTGTAACTTGGGGATGTCTATTTGGGGAGGACCGTGGGGGACCCAAAGCCTACCAGAAAAGTACATTTGGCTCGACTATGAAAAGTGACTGTAAAAAATGTCATATACCTACACAGTAGATCTGCTTTCTCTGTGTATTCAAAGTTGTATCTGCTGACATGGGTGAGAAAAACACACTTTTACTGTTTTTTTACAGCCATTAGCCTTGTCATTAACACACCTATTCCTTCTTTTGCAAAGACTCTAAGATCCCAGGCCAAGTCTGTAAACTGAGCATATTGGATTAAGAAATTGAGTGATCATAACAGGAAAAACCCTTATGCCATTTTTAAGATTCACTTTTCAGAGCAGACCCACCTTAAAACCATTCAGGCAATCATGCAGGAATCCTGGGAAAAGTTTCACATTATACCCTGCCTAAGCTGTCAGCAGTCTAAATTTGGCTGGAACTGTCTTAAATTTTAAATCCTGTCCTGGGTGTTTTTGGCAACTAGGCTTTGATCTAGTGCCCATTGAAGGGAATGGAAAGACTCTTCTTAACATTAGTGAGAGTTTGATTAGGCCTTTATCAAACAAGGAAGGAGTTTGTCCATCCATAAACTCTCATCTGGAGAAAGGGAGTTACTTCAGAGTATGTTAAAAGTTGAATTTTCACCATCTATGAGACCCTCGGAACGCCAGCATGATGCTGAACACCCTCACGTTTCTTATAAACCCCTAGCCCCTAAGAAATATCTTCAGTTCTCACGGTTAAAACTGCTTTTCTGTGGGTCATTTGTACAGCCAGGGGAGTGGGAAGCTTCAAGCTCTATCCTGCAGCCATCTCAGCCTGGTTTTTCATCAAGTTAAGGCTCAAGCTTGTTTCTCAGTTTCTTCCCCAGATGGTTTTCTCTCTTTCTACTTGCCCCAAGAATTCTCTCTCAACATAATTTGTCTAGCACCTTGAAATGAGAAATTAAAGCACCATCTCAATCCTGCTATAAAGAGGACTCTTTATATCTATCTAAAAGAAATCTGGAAAGTAGGAATTCGGATCAATGGTTTATCATTTTTTACTCCCAAGAAAGGCTTATTAACCTCATAAGACTTCCAAGTTCACTGAGTAAGATGTTGCATTAAGGAAGTTTACCCTTCCTGGAGAAAGAGGCCCTGCCTTCAGTGAAGTGTTATTTTATAAGAGCTGTCTGCTTCTTGAGTTGAGATGGATTGTTTCCTCTTCAGAATTGTAGAAAGCAGCAACCATGTGTGCCTTACCTTTACAATTACAGGCTTGTGGCTGCCTTTTCAGATGCCTCCATTTGGAGACGGGGCCTGCATGCTGTACTTCAGTACAACTCAAAAAAATTTAGGTACTGACTGTGTTCTGGAACTGAGTGCTGCAGTTGAAGTTCCTCATGTCTGGACAGGCAGAAAGGAACATTGTAGAATGGTGATTTCTTATCTGATAATTTAATTTCTCCAAGACCACATATGCCAGCGCATTCGTTGCATGTTGTTTTCATTTTGCTGGTGGAACTGGGTATTGACTTTCTAAGATTTTGTTCTTCTGAAGACTATTTTGGTAGATTTTTAGTAGAATGACTTTCATTACTGCTTGGGAGGATTTAAGAGAGCAGATTTAGCCTCCTTTTAAAGAGGGAATGTCACACAAGCTTTTATTTTGTCCTGCTGGTATAGGAGGATTTATGCCATGGTTTTATCTCATATGGAAGAAAACTGGAGAAACCCAATTAGCAGATTTTAAAAAATACTGTTTACATAGCAATTAGTTCTGCTTGAATTTTTCTGCAGATTTATTTTTCACTACAATGAAACTTCAAATGACTACATTAAAAATAACTTGGCAAGTATAAGCTTGTAATGGAGGTGTTTGCAAATGTGCTTGTTTGGAGAAGTACATAGCAGTCTGCAGTTTTTGTGGACTGTCCTGTTTTATAAAGAGAATTATTGGAAATGTATATTCACATATCTGAAGTCCTGTTTGATAACTGAAATAACCTGAGATTGACTGACTGCCTAATAAGCTTTATGACTAAATGATAAAATTGGGCAAAGAGTAATTTCAGTAATTTTGTGAATACAGTTCCTCTCTTCATCATTGTTCTCTAACAACTGAGATGATAGCCAGAGTCAACCTTCCCTAGAGCAACTAAAAATAAAGGGGAAAAGGACTCTTGATCATTTGCTGTATAGCTATGGATTCTGTTTTGGGGCCTTATTAATTTCATATTTTGGGGGTTATTTTTAGCAATTCTTGAGTTTTATGTAGCAGTTCCAGAATCAGGGGATTTCTGTTTGTATAGATGTATATTATATACATTACCCATTACAATAGTATGTACTATAATGAGTAATCTCTTTGTGATGTTCCCTAATGCACTTTAACATAGTACTGTGTCAAACAGTACTGTGTTAAAGCACACTAGGGAACCTTTAGTGCGCACCAGTGGGATTTAGACGTATCAGTTAATGCACAACATGTCAGTTCACTTTAGAAATCACACCTTTGTAGTCCCCATTACTGCTCCATGTAGACAAGCCCTTCGATACAAGTAACCATATCAGGTGTTTTTCTGGTGTTCATTGAATAAACACAGATTTCCTCTTTATAAAAAATAAATTGGTATTTTATTGGTGTTTATCAGTTAAAACCTGAAATCAGGAGAGAGAGAGAGAGATCACTTCCTTTCTCTTAGTTACATATAAAAAACTCTGCTGGAATAATGAAGGATGGAATTCAGCTGTAGTGGTGATGAAGAGGTAAAGGTGCCTAGACTACAATAGGTAAAAAAGCATTACAGAAAGCCCCTTGAGCTATTCATCACCTGTAAAAAGTCTTCCACCCACACAAAATGACCAGGCATTTTACAAACTTTGATTATAATAGTTGCAACATCTAGGATGAGGTCTTTAACTTAGGTCCAGAGGAACAGGTTTTCTCTACCAACGTAGATAGGAAATAGCATATGTTGTGCTGCACTGGTGAAGTTATAAGTATTCCAATATATTTGCAACCAGCTGTGCCTACACTAGCATTTTTAGGGAAATCTCCTCCTGTTGCACCAGCAGCAGCTATCATAGAAAACAACTACAAACATTTTTACCATCATGTCATACAGACCTGCTCTGAACAGAGCTTCACAACACAGTGGGTTAAACACGTATGTCCTGGCAACAGTAGCCCATAGCAACTCCTGCAGGAGTTGCAGGGCAGTGCAGTGTTGGAAGATTTACCAAAAAATGTGCATATAGGCGAGGTACTAAAGCCTTGGTTACCCTTCCATTACAATCCAGTGAGGGAGCCCTTTGTCACAGACATGGTTCTAACTTGTAGTGTAAACTGGACCTTAATTGTGTTTGTAACAAGCTAAAAGCCTACTGGGAAATGTAATTAAATTGTAGAAAGGAGCAGAGAAGAACCTAATCTCTTTGTAAAAAGAAAAGGAGTACTTATGGCACCTTAGAGACTAACAAATTAGTTAGAGCATAAGCTTTCGTGAGCTACAGCTCACTTCATCGGATTCATACAATGGAAAATATAGTGGGGAGATTTTATATACACAGAGAAATAAAACAATGGGTATTACAATACAGACTGTAACAAGAGTGACCAGGAAAGGTGAGCTATTACCAGCAGGAGACCTACATGCCTCCAGCTTTCATCCAGACCACGCCACACGATCCATTGTCTACAGCCAAGCTGTACGATACAACCGCATTTGCTCCAACCCCTCAGACAGAGTCAAACGCCTACAAGATCTCTATCAAGTGTTCTTACAACTACAGTACCCACCTGCTGAAGTGAAGAAACAGATTGACAGAGCCAGAAGAGTACCCAGAAGTTACCTACTACAGGACAGGCCCAACAAAGAAAATAACAGAACGCCACTAGCCATCACCTTCAGCCCCCAACTAAAACCTCTCCAACGCATCATCAAGGATTTACAATCTATCCTGAAGGACGACCCATCACTCTCACAGATCTTGGGAGACAGGCCAGTCCTTGCTTACAGACAGCCCCCCAACCTGAAGCAAATACTCACCAGCAACCACACACCACACAACAAAAACACTAACCCAGGAACCTATCCTTGCAACATAGCCCATTGCCAACATATCTATTCAGGGAACACCATCAAAGGGCCTAATCACATCAGCCACACTATCGGAGGCTCATTCACCTGCTCATCTACCAGTGTGATATATGCCATCATGTGCCAGCAATGCCCCTCTGCCATGTACATTGGCCAAACTGGATGGTCTCTATATAAAAGAATAAATGGACACAAATCAGACGTCAAGAATTGTAACATTCAGAAACCAGTCGGAGAACACTTCAGTCTCTTTGGTCACTCGATTACAGACCTAAAAGTTGCAATTCTTCAACAAAAAATCTTCAAAACCAGACTCCAACGAGACACTGCTGAATTGGAATTAATTTGCAAACTGGATACAATTAACTTAGGCTTGAATAAAGACTGGGAGTGGATGGGTCATTACACAAAGTAAAACTATTTCCCCTTGTTTATTTCCCCTCCTACTGTTCTTGTAAAGTGCTGGAAATGGCCCACCTTGATTATCACTACAAAAGGTCCCTTCCCCCCCCCCCCCCCCCCGCGCTTTCCTGCTAGTAATAGCTCACCTTTCCTGGTCACTCTTGTTGGCCGGAGGGGGGCCGGGCCGCCGCCAGCCGCAAGGCCTTTCATAAAGCTGTTGTGATTAAATGAAGCAGGGGAGGTAGCTCTCTTTTCTGGACACCCAGACAGTTAGCTATAACATCCGTTTTAATAGCTGGTCTCTACTTGCTTTACCTGTAAAGGGATAAAAAATCTCACTGTGATGCACAGGTAAAAGGAAGTGAGGGCTTTCCTGTCTAGAACTTTTTAAAATGCGGGAAAAACTCTCCCTTTGTTTGTCTGTTCTCCCAACTGGAGAGGGAAACCCCAGATATGTAAGTGGACCAGGAAATGTGTAGGAAAACGCAGTTCGATTTTTCTCCTTTTATTTCTTTTTGGCTTGTTGAGTCCTCTGTGCGAACCCCAGGTGCTTTTGTTTTGCTTGTAACATTAAAACTGGACAAGGTAGGCGATGATACAGAGGCCTTCTTAGAAAAGTTTGAAAGGGCCTGCCTTGGGTACAACATCCCTGCAGACCAGTATATAGAGGAGATGAGGCCACAACTCAATGGACCCCTAGCAGAGGTGGCAGTTGAAATGCCTAAAGAACACATGAACGAGTCTGAACGTTTTAAAAGGCCAGAACTGGGATGGGGCTGATCCCCGAGTGTGCCCGTCAGCGGTTCAGAGCCCTAAAGTGGAAACCAGACGTCACATATCCCCAACGCGCCTACCAGATTGTAAAAAATTGGGATGCCTAGATATCGGGAGCAAGTGTTAAGTCTCTGGAAGATCTGTCTCTCCTCATGCAAATGGAGCACGTCTTAGAGGGTGTTCCTGAGGAAATAGAAAGGTACATCCTAGGTGGGCAACCCAAAACTGTAATTGAGGCTGGGCAGATGGGAACCAAATGCATGGAAGTGGCGGAGAAGAAGGAAGCTAGTAGCAGTCAGTGGGGATACCAGAAGGGGCAACCCGAGATGACACCCCACCATCAGGGTCAGCCCAAGACCCCACCTCTCAAGGAGGAGCCCTCCACGCAGCCAGGGAGACCCCCAAATGCCCTCTTATCCCATCACCCTATTCTCCAACTATCCACCTCACCCCAGCCCACAGTCAGCTGGGTGATGCTTTAAATGTAATGAGCTGGGGCATATGAAGGCCAACTGCCTCAAGAGCACCAGCCGACTGCAACTCATCACTCTGGGGTCCCACCGAGAGCCTTCAGGCCCAGATGCTTCGCAAATACCCCCAGAGCGAAGGGGAACTGTGAGTGTGGGTGGGAGGAAGGTTACTACGTGAAGAGACACTGGAGCACAGGTGTCAGCTATCCACCAATCCCTGGTGGACCCCAAATTCATTGACCCAGAGGCTCAAGTGACGGTGCAACCCTTTAAGGCCAACTGTTTTAACTTGCCTTCAGCCAGGTTGCCTGTCCAGTACAATGGCTGGTCAGGAATATGTATTTTTGTGAAAGTGACCACAAATGACAATACACAGCTCCGTTAACTCATGGTGGATCCACATACATACAGGCTTTTCATGATACATTAATTTAAAGATATAATTTAATAAGATCATCCATACTTCAGAAGTGGTAGATCAGTGTAAAGTGTAAATCGGTGGTGGCACATGGAGGACCTGATGGTGGTCTTCAGTGAACTGGCAGATCCCACGTTCCCAGGACTGAAATTACTATAAATGCGTTCCTAGTACTACTTTTATTTGTAAGCATTTGCTGTACCTGCCACAAAGGTGTTGCCTGATCTCGAATGGGAGGGGAAATGGTCCATAGAACAATTTTGGTAAGATTAGGCCCACATCATGAACTGTTTGAGAACCCCGGAGATAAAGATGAGCAACAGCTTCTGCAGTGGCACCAGCTGTTGACTGTGAAGGTACAGAGGCTCCTATTTTCGGTTGCATTGGAAAAGGGATTTCCAGTTGGGAATATGTTCCCGTTTTCCCCCTAAAGGCTGATTGACAATCATGGTGAGAATTCACACACAATTTGTTTTTATACTATTTGAACATTTAATGTAGTGGTTGTTTGACTTCTTTTACAAACTTTTAAATAAGAAATCTCCAGATTTAGTGTCTGGTTTAAATCTGTCCTAGGCATTGCTTGAGTAGCAGCTCTTCAGAATACCATCTACGTACCAAGATTTGGTGGAGAGGTAGGTCCTCACTAGGTCTGGTCTAATGCCTAGTTTTGTTTTGTTTTTGTTTTTCAAATACTTTTTAATTATTGGGTTTAGGGTAATTTTTAGTCTTTATTCACATGACAACTCAAATTTTGACGCACGGTGCTCATAAAACTGGTGGTTGGTGAAACATGCAGTCCATGAGCACACAAGCTTGATTTTGGGGCAGTAGGGGGAGGGCAAAAGGGGTAGCCCCAGGTGCTTACAAACCTTAGCAGGAGGGATTGGGTACACGCAAGCTTGATTGATGTCCTTTGTGAGGCAAGTGTACCCAAGTGTGACTGATGGAGGGGGTAAATTAGGCCCACATAAGTGTGAAAGGTGGTGGATAGGGAGACTGAGTATATGGAAACCTGACTAATTGGGAAGAAGTTCACACGCACATCTCATTAGTGAGAGGGAGGGGCAAGCAAGTTTGTAGCGTGACAGCCTGAAGTCTTCCCCTTGGAATGCCAATCTCTCTATCACCCCATTAATTGCCCCTTACCAAACCAGCCTCTTTCATCACAATGAGCTACTGCACCATACACCCACAACTACAAGTGCTGGGGAAAAAATAATCTAGGAATGGGCAGAAATACAAAAGCCTTTCATCTGTTTCATCTGTGGATGAAAGGCAAATTGAACTAGGCAATAACTGTCAGCAACTCATCATGGAAATGTATACTTTATTATTACAGTTTACCCATAAAGAATGCTTGGTTTGCACATGAGTTTAAGCAAAAGCACAAAGAGAATCAATTTGTGTACTTAGAGTTTAAGACTGACTCAACGTCCTGGTGAATAAGGTGGTGGCAATGGGTCGGCAGAGATTTTGTCATATGCTGGTGGAGCATCAGGTACCTGTGGGAATGAAAAATGGGGTGAAGATGCTAAGTAGAGTGAACGCATTGAGGGACAAGCAAACCACACTAAAGCTGAAATAGTTTCATCTTCTAGCCAGCTCTGTATTCCTCTTAAAGAATTTCACATCTGTTTACTTGGTTGTCCTTAAATAATACTGTAGTTCAGAACAGCTGAAACAACTGATTGTGAATTTATTTTAAAAAAAAATTAAGCATTGCTTTCTTGGTTGTGCATAAGATTGAGTTCATTTTGTGATGAGACATTTGTCCATGCGGCTGCTATCAAAGAACAAATGTTCAGTACTTTAAGGATAGGCTTTTTTGAGGGGGTGGGGGAGGGAGATGTTGATATTTCAGGTAGTTTATAATAAAACATTACAGTGTCTTGGCAGATGTAAATACATATCTTATTACAAAATTAACAATATTTAGCAGCATATTTATTGCATATTGACCATAAATTATTTCATTACCCTTTCTCCTTTCTTCAAATTAATTACACACCATCATAACTCAATATATTTAACTCTTCATATTCACTTTCTGGAAGTTGAACTATTTTGGGGGGATGGGCATTCATTGGTTACAATAATGCATCTTTCTGTTCTGATTGATGCTGAGGACCCCAATTAGTGCTATGGTAAATAGATAGTATGTGGATTTTGGTACTGCGTGTCAGAAGCACATAAACAATCAATATCCGATTATGGAATCCCACACACCATAAAAATGGTAGAGCTGTTGACATGAAGACCCTGCTATTGCAGGATATTGTAGCATATAACTATTTTATTACAGCTAGTAGATCAAATAGGAATGATCATGTTGCAACTAAATCAAAGTAGCGTAAAGTCGAGGAGGAAGAAGAGAATTTTTTTTAAGACAAGCTATTAATATTAGATTTCACAAATCACTTTCATTACAAGAATTACATGAGAGTACTTTTCTTAACAGATTGGGTCAACATGTGGAAGATGCAGACCCAGCTTAGATAATGCAAATCCAGAAAAGAAGCCATCGACCAGAGGTAAAAGTGCGTCATTACTACTTCACCAGCGGTCATCTCACCGACTAACTGCAGCATTCACTAAACGTTGTAAGTAAATGAAACCTTGGACTTCACCTTACCACAGAGTTAAAGTTGCTGTACTCCTGTAAAAGTGCTTTGCAATCCAGTGGGGCATCTTCACCTGCCGCTCTTCTCATAGTGCCAGCATGCAAGCTTTTACTCTGATAGACAATAAGGAAAGGTGAGAGAGTGACAGAAAAAGAAACCTTGAGTATGACTATAAATGTATCACTTAAAGTGTGAAAGTCAATAAGAATGTGGACATAATGCCAGCAGGCATTGTGCAAGCTTTGTTATTCTGTCACTGCTAATGCAATCCATGATCTCTCTTTAGAGACGTCCAATCATGGGATGATCAAAAATGAGGACAAAGATGTACTAACTTGTTCCTATTGGATCCTGTTCTCCCCCAGCTACTATGCCTCTCTCTGATGTCCCCTACTTTTAAAAATCATTCCTTCCTACATAAGAATGGCCATACTACTGACAGTGGCCAATGCCAGGTGCCCCAGAGGGAGTGAACCTAACAGGTAATGATCAAGTGATCTCTCTTCTGCCATCCATCTCCACCTCTGACAAACAGAGGCTAGGGACACCATTCCTTACCCATCCTGGCTAATAGCCATTAATAGACTTAACCTCCATGAATTTATCCAGTTCTCTATTAAACCCTGTTAGAGTCCTAGCCTTCACAACCTCCTCAGGCAAGGAGTTCCACAGGTTGACTGTGCACTGAGTGAAGAACTTCCTTTAATTTGTTTTAAGCCTCCTGCCCATTAATTTCATTTGGTGGCTCCTAGTTCTTATATTATGGGAACAAGTAAATAACTTTTCCTTATTCACTCATGATTTTATATACCTCTATCATATCCCCCCTTAGTCTCCTCTTTTCCAAGCTGAAAAGTCCTAGCCTCTTTAATCTCTCCTCATATGGGACCCGTTCCAAACCCCTAATAATTTTAGTTGCCTTTTTCTGAACCTTTTCTAATGCCAGTAGATCTTTTTTGAGATGAGGGGACCACATCTGTACGCAGTATTCAAGATGTGGGCGTACCATGGATTTATATAAGGGCAATAAGATATTCTGCATCTTATTCTCTATCCCTTTTTTAATGAATCCTAACATCCCGTTTGCTTTTTTGACTGCTGTTGCACACTGCGTGCACGTCTTCAGAGAACTATCCACGATGACTCCAAGATCTTTCACCTGATTAGTTGTAGCTAAATTAGCCCCCATCATATTGTATGTATAATTGGGGTTATTTTTTCCAATGTGCATTACTTTACATTTATCCACATGAAATTTCATTTGCCATTTTGTTGCCCAATCACTTAGTTTTGTGAGATCTTTTTTGAAGTTCTTCAGTCTGCTTTGGTCTCAACTGTCTTGAGCAGTTTAGTATCATCTGCAAACTTTGTCACCTCACTGTTTACCCCTTTCTCCAGATCGTTTATGAAAAAGTAGAATAGGATTGGTCCTAGGACTGACCCCTGGGGAACACCACTAGTTATCCCTCTCCATTCTGAAAATGTACCATTTATTCCTACCCTTTGTTCCCTGTCTTTTAACCAGTTCCCAATCCATGAAAGGATCTTCCCTCTTATCCCATGACAACTTAATTTACGTAAGAGCCTTTGGTAAGGGACCTTGTCAAAGGCTTTCTGGAAATCTAAGTGCACTATGTCCACTGGATCCCCCTTGTCCACATGTTTGTTGACCCCCCCCCCTCAAAGAACTCTAATAGATTAGTAAGACATGATCTCCCTTTACAGAAACCATATTGACTTTTGCGGAACAATTATATGTTCTTCTATGTGTCTGATAATTTGATTTTTTACTATTGTTTCAGCTAATTTGCCCGGTACTGACGTTAGACTTACCAGTCTGTAATTGCCAGGATCACCTCTAGAGCCCTTCTTAAATATTGGCGTTACATTAGCTATCTTCCAGTCATTGGGTACAGTAGCTGATTTAAAGGACAGGTTACAAACCATAGTTAATAGTTTCACAATTTCACATTTGAGTTCTTTCAGAAGTCTTGGGTGAATGCCATCTGGTCCCAGTGACTTGTAACTGCTAAGTTTCTCAATTAATTCCAAAACCTCCTCTCGTGTCACTTCAGTCTGTGACAGTTCCTCAGATTTGTCACCTACAAAAGACAGCTCAGGTTTGGGAATCTCCCTAACATCCTCAGCCGTGAAGACTGAAGCAAAGAATTCATTTAGTTTCTCTGCGATGACTTTATCGTCTTTAAGTGCTCCTTTTGTATCTCGATCGTCCAGGGGCCCCACTGATTGTTAGCAGGCTTCCTGCTTCTGATGTACTTAAAAAAACATTTTATTACCTTTGAGTTTTTGGCTAACTGTTCTTAAAACTCCTTTTTCGCTTTTCTTATTACATTTTTACATTTAATTTGGCAGTGTTTATGCTCCTTTCTATTTACCTCATTAGGATTTGACTTCCACTTTTTAAAAGATGCCTTTTTATCTCTCACTGCTTCTTTTACATGGTTGTTAAGCCACGGTGGCTCTTTTTTAGTTCTTTTACTGTGTTTTTTTAATTTGGGATATACATTTAAGTTGAGCCTCTATTATGGTGTCTTTGAAAAGTGTCCATGCAGCTTGCAGGGATTTCACTCTAGTCACTGTACCTTTTAATTTCTGTTTACCTAACCTCCTTTCTGAAATTAAATGTTGGGCTGCTGAGGTTTTCTTCCCACCACAGGAATGTTAAATGTTATTATATTATGGTCACTATTTCCAAGCGGTCCTGTTAGTTACCTCTTGGACCAGATCCTGCACTCAACTCAGGACTAGATTGAGAGTTGCCTCTCCCCTTGTGGGTTCCTGTACCAGCTGTTCCAAGAAGCAGTCATTTAAAGAATCGAGAAATTTTGTCTCTGAATTTCATCTTGACCTGACATGTACGCAGTCAATATGGGGATAATTGAAATCCCCCACTATTATTGAGTTCTTTATTTTGATAGCCTCTCTAATCTCCCTTAGCATTTCATCATCACTATCACTGTCCTGGTCAGGTGGTCAATAATAGATCCCTACTGTTATATTCTTATTAGAGCATGGAATTACTATCCATAGAGATTCTATGGAACATGTGGATTCATTTAAGATTTTTATTTCATTTGATTCTACATTTTTTCACATATAGTGCCCTTCCCCCCCGCTCACCCCCCGCACAACCTGTTCTGTCCTTCTGATATATTTTGTACCCCAGAATGATTGTGTCCCATTGATTGTCCTCACTCCACCAGGTTTCTGTAATGCCTACTATCTCAATATCCTCCTTTAACATGAGGCATTCTGGTTCACCCATCTTATTATTTAGACTTCTACCATTTGTGTACAAACACTTTGAAAACTTGTCACTGTTTATTTGTCTGCCCTTTTCTGATGTTTCAGATTCTTTATGTGAATGTTTCTTATCTGATCTGGCCCATACTTTATCCTCTTCCATCCTCTCCTCCTGACTAAAACCTAGAGAATCTCTATAATAGACTCTCCTCTAAGAGGGAAGTCTCTCCCCTCTCTTCTTCCTTTCCTATTTCAGTCCTGCATTGTCATTTCTTCTGTCCAGTTTCTCCCCCAACAAACAGCACAAACATCGTAATTATATTTTCATAATAACATTTTTAAAGGGGAGATTCAAAGGGAAAAATTACTTTGTGCATTTTCTGTGACGTATAAAGAGAGCCTGAAAAGTGTTTGTTTTTGTTTTCCAAAGGTGGGTTTTTAACACTGTAGAAATTCAGGTCATGTGTACTTTGGAAGACACTATGCCCCATTGGAGGGGAGAGGTAATAGGATTATGATACCACAAGTAATGAAGTACAACTTCTAATTAATTGGGATGAGAGGAGATTTTTATTCAGATTGTACACAACCTATTTAAGTAAAATATTTTGGAGAAAAGCTCTCATTGTTAAAAATTCAAAATTACTGTCTGGCTCAACTAAGAGAAGACAGAACTCCAAATATAGTATCTTTGCAATTCTTGGCAAGTACCTTTTTAGATCTTCTTTATACATAATCATGAAACCCACAAGAGCACAAATTCATTTTCCCCCGTCAAGGTTCCTTTCCCACTCTGAACTCTAGGGTACAGATGTGGGGACCTGCATGAAAGACCCCCTAAGCTTTTTCTTACCAGTTTAGGGTAAAAACTTCCCCAAGGTACAAAATTTGCCTTGTCCTTGAACTCTATGCTGCCACCACCAAGCGTGTTAAACAAAGAACAGGGAAAGAGCCCACTTGGAGACGTCTTCCCCCAAAATATCCCCCCAAGCCCTACACCCCCTTTCCTGGGGAAGGCTTGATAAAAATCCTCACCAATTTGTACAGGTGACCACAGACCCAAACCCTTGGATCTTAAGAACAATGAAAAATCAATCAGGTTCTTAAAAAAGAATTTTAATTAAAGAAAAGGTAAAAGAATCACCTCTGTAAGATCAGGATGTTAAATACCTTACAGGGTAATCAGATTCAAAACATAGAGAATCCCCCTAGGCAGAACCTTAAGTTACAAAAAGACACAAAAACAGGAATATACATTCCACGCAGCACAGCATATTTTACCAGCCATTAAACAAAAGGAAATCTAATGCATTTCTAGCTAGATTACTTACTAACTTTACAGAAGTTCTGAGTCTGCATTCCTGATCTGTTCCCAGCAAAAGCATCACACAGACAGACCCTTTGTTTCCCCACCTCCAGCTTTGAAAGTATCTTGTCTCCTCATTGGTCATTTTGGTCAGGTGCCAGCGAGGTTCTTAGCTTCTTAACCCTTTACAGGTGAAAAGGTTTTGCCTCTGGCCAGGAGGGATTTTATAGCACTGTATACAGAAAGGTGGTTACCTTTCCCTTTATTTTTATGACACCCCCTTTGCAGGTTACCTTTTACATGTACATGTGCACTGTGGTGTCTGTTTAACCACTATATTAAACACATAAGCTTGTAACTGTAACCCTTGTCCTTCTCTTCCCTACCCCCACTCCATTTGTTATTTAGGCCTGGTCTACACATGGGAGTGGGGATCAATCTAAATTACGCAACTTCAGCTATGTGAATAACGTAGCTGAAGTTGACGTACTTAGGTCTACTTACCATGGTGTCTTCACTGTGGTAAGTTGACGGCTGACACTCTCCCGTCGACTCTGCCTGTGCCTCTCACCCTGGTGGAGTATCCTAGTCGACAGGAGAGCGCTCGGTGGTCGATTATTGCATCTAGACTAGATGCAATAAATCGACCCCTGGCCCCACCACTGGATCGATCGCTGGATCGATCCAGCGGGTAATGTAGACAAGCCCTTAGTCTCTCCCTCTAAGCCAAATCAAAGACTTAGATGAAAACTATTAAAGTGCTTAGCAGACTGGGGGTGTTCAATATATATTAGTGGCAGCATGATATAATTGAAAACGTACTGGACTGAAAGTCTGCAGGACAGGGTTTTACACCTGGCTCTGCCACTGATCTACTGTGTGGATATTTTTTTTAATTTTTTTTTTTTTTGGACAAGTCACTTCACTTCCCTGTGCCTTAGTTTCCTCTCCCCCGTCCTTTGTCTTATTTTAAAAGCTCTCATATTATGTGTTTGTACAGTACCTCAGTCAATAGTGCCCTGATCTTGGTTCTGTCCCCTAGGCACTACTGTAATAATAATGATGTTATACCAGAATATGAGTTGCCACACTTACCCGGAGGTTTTTATAGCCACATCGCCTTTTGTAATACCAGCAGCCAATGATCAGTAAAACTGCAAGAACCACAACAAGGATTCCAATACCTGCAGCCCTGTTGCAAAAGAAAAACTAGATGAATTTTTCCATAAGTGAGTGTGTTTAGCACAAGTGTTTACAGCATTCAAATTTATCAGCAATTTCAAGAGGCTTCTATGAGAACACAAATGAACTATACTATGCCTTTTAAAAAATAAAACTATTAAAATGTTGAGCTCTTGAACTACCGGGCAGTGAGTAATCCTGCAGTGGTTCGATGATATACGGAGTATGAAGCATCACATGGTGAACATCAAAGATAAAAATAGCTATTGAACAGCAACCTCACCTGCTGGACGCTGTACAACCGGCCCGCTGAATGAGACTTCCACTCATTTGTGGGCCTTTTGGACCTTCAGAATTTCATTTTAAACAACTTTTTTGAGGACTAGAGAACCATAGAAAAAGAATTGGCCAAAACCTTTCAGCAAAATTTGACAAAACATTTGTTCTTAGCTTCAACCCACTCCAGTTGGCAGCTACACATTCTTGTCTAAGTCTCTAATTCCTGCCAACCTCCCCGTTGTAACTGACCTAGCTAAAGTCCTTGCCAAAAGCTTGACTATTTCAACAACTGGGAAAATGCAATCATTGCCTCAAATATTGGTCTCCAAAGAACCACCACTTATAGAACGCACCCCAATCCCTGAAAAAAGCATTCCCATAATGGGAAAGCTATGTAAGCAATGAAATGCCTCACTTGTGGAGACACACCCCATTTTTATTAGTTGAATCTCTTCAGGCAAAGAACACTGGGACCTCTGTCCAACATCTACCATGTTATAGCAAATGCCAGAGACACAAGGATTACTGGGTTTATAAATCATTACCCAACTTCTGAAAAGAGGTAAGAAGACTGTAAACTGTGCACAGACAATTTCCTAACTTGTGTCATGTTCCATGACACACTAAGCACAAGAACTGTGTGGTTAGAGGGTGGGAATTTTGAGTTACATTGTGTTTGGGGACCATGGGCTTAACAGTATATGTAGACATACATCTGTCTTTTCCCATTCTATGAAAGGGATTCAAGACGGTTAGGATTCTAGTACCATTTAAAGAAGCCAGGAGACAAAAGAATTGTGAGATTTTATTCATCTTTATAAGGCCTTGTTACTTTCCCCGAACACAGAAATTCTGATTAATTTATCTTGGGTTCTGTTTTCTTTGTTGCAACCTGGAAGAAAAATCCTACTTTGTAAAATTCTGTTCCCAGGATAGAGGAAAACCTCTCTGTTGAGTCATTTATAAGTGGGCTTTCAGAGAATGCCACATCTGAATTTGAATGCAATTCTTTTCACTAGCTTTGAAGCTGTCATGGGTTTTGTTTTATACTTACTCTTGTGCTGCAAGATAAGTATATCGCTTCCCTCTGCTGAAGATGCCATCTGTTTGATGGTCTCCTTTGGGCATTTTGTAAGACTGGTTTTGGTCACACCTACAAGGACAAGAGTAATCCATTACAATACTCCTAAGGCATAATACATTATCACCATTTCCATTATCAGAAGAAAGAGAGTTTGGGTTTCTTTTAAATATTTTTAGAAAAAGATAGATCCATTTACACACAAGGCTGTGGTAACTTAATAAGAACAAAACACATTGGATCAAATTCAGCTGTCAGTTACACTGCCATAACTTTGGGTTTGCATCAGTATAGCTCCACCAACTTTAGTGGAGCTACTCTGGGTTTGCACAGTGACTGAAAGAAGGATTTGGCTTGTTCTCTTTAGATGTTTACAGGTTTCTGAAATAAAATTTCTCAAGAATGAGAATGGGTTTTCCTTTCAACCCAAGGTAAAGCCACTGTATTTTGAAACCAGCCCTGAAGACAATGTAGGAGGAGACCTCTGTTCTTTAGACCACTCATACATTTTTTGTTTGTTTGTTGTAAATTCATGACCAAATGATCGGTTCTTAAGAAAGCCATTTAGAGAACAGGAATAATCTGTTAATAATGCACTTTATCTAAGGGTGAGGTAGGGGAGAAGTAGATGAAAGAGAAGGTGAATATTTTACTTACAGTGTTTGTTTCTATTCCCTTTAAACAACCAAAGCCAGATACTTAGGCCGGTCTACACTAGGAAATAAGGTCGGTATAATTATGTCACTCTGGGAGGTGAAAAATCCAGACCACAAGTGACACAGTTAAACCTACCAAACCCCCGGTGTAGACAGCACTAGGCGGATGGAATAATTTTTCTGTTGACCCAGCCTGCCTGTAGGGGAAATGGATTACCTTTCCTGGCAGGAGAACCCCTCCTGTCAGCATAGGTAGTGTCTTCACTGGAGTGCTACAGCCACTGGAGTGGTCTATGTCTAGATAAACCCCTTAGCTAGCATAAATTGGCACAGCTCCATTGATTTGGAGAGAGCTGCACCAATTTATATTTGCTATCTGTGCATGCTTAATTGCCATTAGTTTAGGTTCCTGGGGGAAATTAACCATCCAAATCTGATCAGACAGAACAGTTCAAATCTAATTTGTCTGACACAACCATAGAAAAAGACATAAGTAAATACATTGGTCTCAGTTAAATAGCAGAAGAGCAAATTCTACTGTATATTCCCAAAATAATCTGTCACAAAATTCAATTAAGACAAAATGACCCTTTTAGAAATAGATCAGACCGAATTAAATAACTTTTTCAGAGAGTTCAGAATGAGCCAGTAAACCTCTTCTGAAACTTAGTTTTAAAATAAAACGGGGAAATTCTAGCAGAATACAAAGCATGCAAGCCTCACCTTCTTCGCAGATCCACACTCTCTGCCTGCTCGGTGGACGCATAGGCAGCTTTTTTCTCTAGCACTTAATCTTTTTTTTTTTTTTTTGGTCTCTACACTCATGACTATCACGAGTTTAAATTCCAAATGGTGCAGCCTTTGATTTCTTTAATTAGCATGAAAGAGGCCAAGCAGAGAGACAGCTTTTTCCCTTTCTTCTTCTCTCTCCCTGCCCTGCTCCCCACCCCCATCTTTTTCGGTAAACAGCTACAAGATCTATTACTTTTCCATGCTCTCCCATACACTGCATAGGGCTGGGCCACACACAGGTTTTGCACCAATTTACCTAAATCAGTGAAAACACCAAGTGTGGACACACTTGTACCTGTTTAAAACTGTTTATATTGCTTTTGTTTCGGAGTTAGTGCCTGTCTACACAAAAAGAAAAGGAGTACTTGTGGCACCTTAGAGACTAACCAATTTATTTGAGTATAAGCTTTCGTGAGCTACAGCTCACTTCATCGGATGCATTCTGTGGAAAGTGTAGAAGATCTTTTTATATACACACACAAATCATGAAAAAATACCTCCCCCCACCCCACTCACCTGCTGGTAATAGCTTATCTAAAGTGATCACTCTCCTTACAATGTGTATGATAATCAAGTTGGGCCATTTCCAGCACCAATCCAGGTTTTCTCACCTCCCCCCCCCCACAAACTCACTCTCCTGCTGGTAATAGCTTATCTAAAGTGACCACTCTCCTTACAATGTGTATGATAATCAAGGTGGGCCATTTCCAGCACCAATCCAGGTTTTCTCACCCCCCCCCCCACACACAAACTCACTCTCCTGCTGGTAATAGCTTATCCAAAGTGACCACTCTCCTTACATTGTGTATGATAATCAAGGTGGGCCATTTCCAGCACAAATCCAGGGTTTAACAAGAACGTCGGGGGGGAGGAGGGGGAGGAAAAAACAAGGGGAAATAGGCTACCTTGCATAATGACTAAGCCACTCCCAGTCTCTATTCAACCCTAAGTTAATTGTATCCAATTTGCAAATGAATTCCAATTCAGCAGTTTCTCGCTGGAGTCTGGATTTGAAGTTTTTTTGTTGTAAAATAGCGACTTTCATGTCTGTAATCGCATGACCAGAGAGATTGAAGTGTTCTCCGACTGGTTTATGAATGTTATAATTCTTGACATCTGATTTGTGTCCATTTATTCTTTTACGTAGAGACTGTCCAGTTTGACCAATGTACATGGCAGAGGGGCATTGCTGGCACATGATGGCATATATCACATTGGTGGATGTGCAGGTGAACGAGCCTCTGATAGTGTGGCTGATGTTATTAGGCCCTGTGATGGTGTCCCCTGAATAGATATGTGGGCACAGCTGGCAACGGGCTTTGTTGCAAGGATAGGTTCCTGGGTTAGTGGTTCTGTTGTGTGGTATTGTAGTTGTAAGAATGCTTGATAGAGATCTTGTAGGTGTCTGTCTCTGTCTGAGGGGTTGGAGCAAATGCGGTTGTATCGCAGAGCTTGGCTGTAGACGATGGATCGTGTGGTGTGGTCAGGGTGAAAGCTGGAGGCATGTAGGTAGTGCTAATAAACAATGGTCACATAAACACCACCCTATACCGGAAACCTACTGACCGCTATTCCTACCTACATGCCTCCAGCTTTCACCCTGACCACACCACACGATCCATCGTCTACAGCCAAGCTCTGCGATACAACCGCATTTGCTCCAACCCCTCAGACAGAGACAGACACTAGCCGTCACCTTCAGCCCCCAACTAAAACCCCTCCAACGCATTATTAAGGATCTACAACCTATCCTGAAGGATGACCCAACACTCTCACAAATCTTGGGAGACAGGCCAGTCCTTGCCTACAGACAGCCCCTCAACCTGAAGCAAATACTCACCAGCAACCACATACCACACAACAGAACCACTAACCCAGGAACCTATCCTTGCAACAAAGCCCGTTGCCAGCTGTGCCCACATATCTATTCAGGGGACACCATCACAGGGCCTAATAACATCAGCCACACTATCAGAGGCTCGTTCACCTGCGCATCCACCAATGTGATATATGCCATCATCAGCAATGCCCCTCTGCCATGTACATTGGTCAAACTGGACAGTCTCTACGTAAAAGAATAAATGGACACAAATCAGATGTCAAGAATTATAACATTCATAAACCAGTCGGAGAACACTTCAATCTCTCTGGTCACGCGATTACAGACATGAAAGTCGCTATTTTACAACAAAAAAACTTCAAATCCAGACTCCAGCGAGAAACTGCTGAATTGGAATTCATTTGCAAATTGGATACAATTAACTTAGGGTTGAATAGAGACTGGGAGTGGCTTAGTCATTATGCAAGGTAGCCTATTTCCCCTTGTTTTTTCCTACCCCCCCCCCCCAGACGTTCTTGTTAAACCCTGGATTTGTGCTGGAAATGGCCCACCTTGATTATCATACACAATGTAAGGAGAGTGGTCACTTTGGATAAGCTATTACCAGCAGGAGAGTGAGTTTGTGGGGGGGAGGGGTGTGTGTGAGAGAACCTGGATTGGTGCTGGAAATGGCCCAACTTGATTATCATACACATTGTAAGGAGAGTGATCACTTTAGATAAGCTATTACCAGCAGGTGAGTGGGGTGGGGGGAGGTATTTTTTCATGATTTGTGTGTGTATATAAAAAGATCTTCTACACTTTCCACAGAATGCATCCGATGAAGTGAGCTGTAGCTCACGAAAGCTTATGCTCAAATAAATTGGTTAGTCTCTAAGGTGCCACAAGTACTCCTTTTCTTTTTGCGAATACAGACTAACATCGCTGTTACTCTGAAACCTGTCTACACAAAGTTTTTGCACCAGTTTAATTGAAAGTTTATCTACACACAGTTTTTGGACCACTATAGCCACATCAGTTTAGAAACTGATACTGTATAGTTAAATAGGTGCAAATCCCTCATGTGTATGCAGTTATACCAGTGGAAAGAGCCCTTACACCAATGTAGCTCATTTGGTACTGGTAAGTAAGCAAGCGCTCTAGTAAAAAGAAACCACCTAAGCCATAACTACTACATTATGATTTAGTTAGTGTGGGGTTCAGGAGAGCAAGACATTTCTTCTGCTCTGTGTTTTCCCCTGTTTTTGCCTTTTTAGATAAAATGGTGGTAAAAACACCTGAACCTTCTCTACACTACAGCTTCCTCCACTGTTGGTACCAGTGCATTGGATATTTCCTAATATAGTCACGAGTGTGTTTAGGACTCATTACTTTTGGAAAACATCTTTCTTCTGGGCAAACATTTGAAGCTAGCATGGTTCTGCTCCCAGTGTGGACAGGGCCTTATTTGTTTAAACATTTCCATTATCCCATGGGACTTAAGAAATCCTCTTTTCTGGAGCCATAACAATAAAACAAATCCAGTCGGGTCACACAGTAACTAAGAGCAGAATTGGCCCCTTTTAAATAAATGTCTGCTATATAATTATCTGATCTTGCAGTGGTTCCTCTGCATGATTACACTTGTACTCCTGTGTGAGTTTTGAATGTGAAAGGATTGCAGGATCAGGTTTTAGATCTGTGTATAGCATTAAAGAGCTAATATCAAGTTTGTAAGGCCTCAAATTCAATCTTTCCCACTTCCCAACTTTATATAATGGCAGATTTCATATAATTCTTTACATGGATTTTCTCCACCCTTGAACAAATGTTTCACTGCTAGAAGAAGGAGGCTAAATAACAGATATATTTTTTTCTTCTTCATCGGTGCCAACAGTCCAGCATTCATGAAAAAAACCATGTGATAACAAAACCCAGTGTATTTTTATCTTGCCTTTGGCTAATGCGCTGACGTTAATAGCAATGAATGGAAAAAAATGTGCAAATAATGCCTTATAAGACAGAGGCATAATGCTGCTGTTAAGGGGTAGAACAGTTGTTAAGGTGAAACACACAGTCATGTTCTCATTTATACTGTTGTCAAACCGGTGTGTCTGTATTGACTTCAGTGGCATTGCTCCTAATTTACACCAGTGAGATCATTAAAACACCAAGCGCAGACTCTGTAAGCATTACTGTGTTGGAGCAGAGAGGCCCTACGCCAGCAGAGAGGGGGTTAAGGAAGCTGACCGGCTCCACACTGGCAGTGAAAGGGTTAGGGAAAGTCTGTGGACCCCCTTGCCTTGCTCTGCTACACCTGCATTCAACTTCAGATGTGGGGAGAAGAGATAAAAGGAGAGGGCCTAGCCTTGTCCAGGGTTGACGAGTAGGGAGGACACAGCTCCGTGTGTCTCATGGTGGAAGAGAAGCCTGGTTGCAGCCCTGAGATGGAGCTGACTGGCCAGCCGGGACAACCATCCTGGAAGGGACAACCAGAATCAGAAGGGAATCAGGGGAAGCAGAGATTGTTTTGGAAACAAGTGCTGAATAGCAGGGAGGGGCCCTACTGAAGGTTTGTGGGATGACCAGTTTTCAGTAGTGTGTTTCTTCCTGATTACCTTTGAACAACCTGAAAGGACTGAAGTCACTACTATGCTGGACCTCCTCGGTGGGGCAGAAATGTACTGGCAAAGACCCACAGCTTGAGGGAGTTGTGCCCAGAAGTTGGCCACCTCCCCAGCTACATTACATTTCTAAAGACATTCTATGAGCTAGAGATTCAGCTCTCTCCTGATCACATTTTGGAAAGAAACATTTTAAAATATGTTCAGAAAACAACAATCCAGACCTTTTTTGACATCCATTAGCCTCTGGCAAACTATTGTGAGAGTATGCCAAATCCTGACCATCCACAGGTGGAGAATGAATGCTTTCTGTGTCACTGAAAAGGTGTCTGACCTTTTAAACAGTGGACCCATTGTCTTTATGTTATTCGTAGGGTCATTTCATCTCTCTAGGATGAGGTCTTGTGATTTTTGTTTGTGTTTTCACTGAAACTTAAGATCCACAACAGGGTAAGGAAGAAATAGGAATGTTTACTTGGGACCTGATAACGCAAGGTGTTTGGTGCCTCCTGTGAGGTGCTGAGTGTGCCTGATACACCATAATTTCAGTTCAAACTCAGGGCACTTGGAATCTCCGAGGAAGCACTCCCCAGCACCGTGCAGGATTGAGTTGTTAATTATACAAAGGGTATTTACCCTTAGTCTGTCCCTACCAGAAGAGTTTCATTGTTTTTAGGAAAAAATAGCAACAGATTCTCGGCTACATTCTGGTCCCTTTGTGCTACTTGGCTGCCACAAAGGGGCCAAAAAGCAGCCAGATCTCCCCCAATTAAGGATCCTGCCTCCCAAGGGTGGGGGACTCTTCAGTGGATATTGAGCTGTCATAGCCAGATGCTGTGGCACCTCACTGCAGCTTCCAGCACAGGGATATGTAAAGAGTGAAGAGGGGCATTATTGAAGTGCATTGTGCTACAGCAATGCCCAACAGATAGCCAGCTAATATTAGATTAGGGCAGCTCCCCATACAGGACTGAGGCCTTATTGAGGGGGCGGGGGGTATGGATTCTGGTACTTACGCTATGCCAATGACACCTGAAGTGTAGTTGTATGTGCATTTGACTTGGAAACTTTTTCCAACCATATCAGAAGGCAACACATGTGCCCCTGCTCCCTTTGTGCACCAAGCTGAGGGCATAATCAGGGCAAGATCACTGCCTCCATTTCAGTTCCATCTTGCTGCCCATGGTGAGAGTTGCAGCTCCTCAACACTCCATTAACCAGTCTTAGATAAATTCTCCTTCTGTATATAGTTGTAGCTTAGTGTTAGTTTAGTTAGAGTAAGCTAGTTACTAATTAGTGGGGTTAATATGCAGAAATCCCCAGGTTTCAAACAGCATGCCACTTGCAGGACTGTGATCCCTGTCAGCGACAGGCACAAACGTTGCCTAATCTGCTTAGGTGAGGGGTATGTGAGGGACAAATATTCTATTTGTGCCTGCTTCCCAACAAGAACAAAAAATAAGAGGGATTTCCACCTCAAGGAACCTCTTCTTGAGAAGACAAGGTGTCCCTCTTCAGAGACCACCCCCAACCATGAGACAGTGGAGAGTTTGTCCACGAGAAGTGCCCCTTTGACAGTCCCAGTTTCTAAGCCAAAATCAGGTGAGAAATGTTGTTCATCTTCATCTCCAGTGGCCTCCTCAAAACCCTCTTTGTCCTCGGAGACTGATCAACATTTGAAGTCCCCTCACAGAAAAAGCTCTGAAAGCTCCTCCAGCGCTGAGGAGAGGTCTGGTTGTAAGCACTGACACTCACTGACCGTATCAGAGGTGGCACTGTCGATTCTGGTAGCAGAGGAGCTGTCAAGGCTGGTGTCATCACACATACCAGGGAGATTGTTGTCACTGGCACTGCCAGGTCCAGCAGTGCTAGCTTTAGTGGCTGAGCACTTGCCTCTGCTATTGGGCCATTGACGTTGCAGGCATTCTTCACAGCAAAATCCCTTCTCTCTCTCTCTCCCTCCTCTCCTGGACCATCCTTTGTTGGATTCTCTGTTCACAATATCTGTGGCACCACTGGCACTGGCAACTACAGTTACCACAGCACCAGCAATTCCATCCACTTCATCAATATATACAGCATCAGCTCCTCTGGCACCACGAATGTTGGCCCATTTGTCTGCATTTTGACTGCCTCATCCACTGCAACCATCAGCTACACTGTTGACTTCAGTTCCTCTGAGAATACCCCAGGTGTCCTCTAGTGCCAAGACCTGCCCCGCTGACTACTGGGACTCCTCCTTTTACTGAGAAGAGTTATAGCTTCTCTTCTTACTCTCACTGTGGCAAACCTGTATCTCCAACAAGGTCATTTAGGTCTCCATACTGTCAACGTTCTAGAGATGCCCAAACTCTAGAGCAAGGTCTTTATTCTAAGGATGCTTCAGTTTGGTGCCCTCCACTATGGGACTGTGCTCCCTAGCCTTATTGGGCTTGTTGGCCTGCTTCTAGAATGTCTAGGCCACCATTAGTGACTAAATCCAGGATAAAGTCATCTTCTCCTGCCCCTGTAGTGCCCAGAGATGACACACATCTAGGCTCACAGTTTCCCTCTTTACTGGAACACACAGAAGAAGAGGAGACTAGGGAGGGAGGGACCTGTAGATGTCCCCCGACCCCCAGTTTTTCTTCCTCTTCTCTGAGTGAGGCTGTCTCCAAAGTCCCCGTTGCCTCCTCCTGAGGATTTTTAAGTTTTTCAGGCTCTCATTGTCTTTGCTGATGACATTGCTTTACTAAGTGACATGGAATGGGATAATTTCCCTTACTTGAGAGGTAGAACAGGATGCAGCAAGAATTGAATTGAAAGTAAATGAAGAGAAAATCAAGATTATGAAAGTAGGAAACTGGACAACAGATGCAAAAGTGTATGTGGGGGAAAAGAAAATGAACAGTTAGAAGAGTTCTGCTACTGGGGAGTATGATAACATTTGAAGGTGCCTGTAATAAAGATATTCATACAAGATTAGGAAAAGCAAACACCATTTTTGGAAGGATGAACAGCATCTGGTCAAACAGAGGTCTCCATACTAAACCAAAGGTCAGATCAGACCATTATACCACTGTGGTGAACATGCTACTATATGGAGCAGAGACTTGGCCAATGACAGTGGATAACAAAAGAGCGACTAGAGACTGCCCATCACAGTAGGCTGAGGAAGATATTACACATTTCATGGAAAGACAAAACAAATGTAAGAGTAAGAAAGCTGATAGGACAAGATATGTTAGAAAAATATCATCAAAGAAAGAAGGCTCAGGCCGTTGGGATGTGTACATCATATGAAAGATGGGAGGCATGCTAAACAAGCATTGAAGTGGGTACCCAAGGCAGGAAAGAGAAAGTGAGGAAGGCCAAGGAAGAACTGGCCAAAGACAGTGACAGAAGATATTGAATGTGCTGCCATCACCTGGTGACTGAAGTACCACAACTAGTGAGCGGTCAGTCAGTTAAGGAACTGGAGTGCCCGATGGGCACAGGATAAACTAAGGTCTAAGGTAAGGTGATTAGGAGAGTAGCAGTGTCTTTGGAAATACAAGCAGAAATTGTGCCAGACAATCTGAACAAATTATTAGACATATTGCAAACTCCTGCTCCTGCAAGGGTTGCCCTTCCCATTAACAATGCCTTACTGGAAGCTATGAAGACCCTTTGGCAGATACCTGCCTCCAACCCACCCACTGACAAATGGGTGGACAGATGCTACCAGGTTCCTCAGCAAGACTGAGTGTTTCTTTACCCTTCCAATTCCAGACTTCTTAGTGGTCACAGCATCTAACGAGCATTTGAGGCAGCCTCACTCCAAAGCTACCCTGAAAGATAAATATTATCAGAGATTGGATGTGTATAGCAGAAAGGCATATACCACCATGAGAGTATCAAATTATCTGGCATTGTTGTCAAAATATACTTTTATTAACTAGTCAGCAATTTCAAAATTCACTAACAAACTGCCCAAGAAATACGAAGATCAATTCTTGGCCGTTCCCTCAAAAGGTCATCTCACTATTTGCACGTCTTTCAAAGCAGTGATTGACATGTCAGATACTGCATCACATTTCAATGAGATGCTCTTCTTGGTTTCAAGCCTTCAGCATTCCAAGACTGCTGCAAAATACTGTAGAACAGGGGTTCTCAAACTTTATTGCACTGTGACCCCCTTCTGACAACAAAAATTACTACATGACCCCAGGACGGGGACTGCAGCCTGAGCCTGCCTGAGTCCCACTGCCCCGGGTGCGGGGGTGGGCCAAAACTCAAGCCCCACTGCCCTGGATGCAAGGGGCCAAAGCCCAAGCACAAGGGCTTCAGCCCCAGGCAGGGAGCCTGTAACCTTAGCCCCACTACTCAGGGCTGAAGCCCTTGGTCTTTGACCCCAGGTGGTGGGGCTCGGGCTCTGGCAAGTTTAATGCCAGCCCTGGCGACCCCATTAAAATGGGGTCATGACCCACTTTGGGGTCCCGACCCAGAGTTGGAGAATTGCTGCAATAGGCGATTTACCATGTGAAGGTGCTACACTGTTCTCTCAGAAGAGCACCAACATGATGCACATGTTGAAAGATTCTCATGCAACCCTTTTGTTTGCTGGGTGTTTACACTTCCGGAGCAAAGAGGAAACAGTTTAAGCCTCAAACATGGTACACACCCTACTATCAGCAGAGGCCTCTATATGGAGGTCTTCTAAACATTGTCCACCGGCATCGTCTGTAGCAGGTCCTTCTCACCAGTCTTCAGTAACTTTGAAACAGGTGTTTTAATATATCTGTCAAGACAACATACCAACCCTGTTTCATCTTTTGCATTCAGATACCCCTTCCCTCATTTGGAACATGCCTATCTCTCTTTTACAGTGCATCAACAGAGATTACATTGGACAGTTGGGTACTTAGCACAGTAAAGAAGGGATATGTTATCCAATTTACCTCCTTCCCTTTCTCCAGCATACTCTCATGTCCCTTTTCAGGGACCCATCTCACAAGACTGTTTTAAGAAGTACATTCTCTGTTAAAACTGGGAGCAATAGAAGAAGTTCCTTATCAACACAGAGGGAAAGGTTTCTATTCCCGCTATTTCTTGATTCCCAAAAAAGAGAGGTGGTCTTTGACTCATTCTGTACTTCAGAATGCTTAACAGATTTATTAAGAAAATCAAGTTAATGATGATCACCGTTGCTTCTATTATCCCTTCCCTGGAAATTGGTATGCTGCTCTTGACCTACAGGATGCCTCTTTTCATGTGGCAATATATTCTGGCCATAAAAAGTTTCTTCAGTTCATAGTTAACAGTGTATAACAAACCATATACAAAGCTGTCCTTTGGTCTCTCTTCAGCCCCATGGGTATTTGCAAAATGTATGACACTGGTAGTTGTCATGAAGCAAGGTATGGGCAGCTGGTCCTAGTGGGTGAAGCAGTGGGCCGCAAGGTCTAGTGGGCATAGCCGGAGTCACGAACCAGGAGTCAGGCAATGAGCAGGGGAGCACGTTTGGAGTGGACTGGAGCAAGGCTTGGAATAAGATAGGCACAGGAGCAATTGCAGCTGTGGGCATAAGCATTGAGCAGCCATCGACCTTCTGTGTGGGGCTTAAGAGTGCATCTGTTGGTTCCTCTAGCCAATCAGGAGATCTGCCAGTCAGGTGCTTCTGCTGCAAGCCAACTGGGATTCAGCTGAGAGTCCTTTGTTGCTTACTTGGGGATGGAACTAGCTGGTCCCAGGCTCAGCTGCAAGCCCTAATTCCTGACAGTAGCGGCCCATCTAGGAATTAAAATATTTCCTTACCTAAATTATTGGCTAGTTTGAGGAAGATCAAAACTAGAAGGTGACTTGTCTCATTAATATGAAACTCAGAAGAAATCTAACGTAAAATTTTTGGATGGAGTCGTAATGATATCTTCTCCTTGGAGAACACAGTAAATGGAGAGCACAGAGAGCACACAGCTAGTCCAACTCAAAAGGCAGTTTTATGAGACCATTAAGAACAAAGCTGAGATCCCAAAGTAGAATAGTATCCCTAATCTGTGGGGAAAGGCTCATAAGATCTTTCAGGAACCTCAGTGTGGTGGGATGAGCAAAAATTGAGAAACCATCTACTGATGAGTGCACTGTTATTGATGCTAAGTGAACCTTGATGGAATTCAGAGAGAGACCTGAAGTTTTCAGTTCCAACAGGTAATCCAAGATTGTGGAAAGAGACATCTGGACAGGTGGATGATGACGGTTACACCAAAGATGATATCTTCTCCATTTCTGGAGGTAAGCGTCTTGATTCCTTCTTGCTATTTAACAGGACGTATTGTATTCCTGATAAACAGGATGCCTGTAGCCCCGAGAACTATTGAGAAGCCACGCTAAAGTTTCAGAACATTCAGATTGTGATGAAGTGTTCCACCAGCATTCTCAGATAGTAGTCAAGAATTTCTGGGGAGCTGCCATGGAGGGTGAGGAGTGAGTCTGAGATAAGGAAACCAAACCTGTGTTGGCCGAGTTGGTGCAATCAAAATGATCCTGGTCTGGTCCTACTTGATCTTGTTGAGAACTTTAAAAAAAAAATGGAATTGGTGGATATGCATTAAAAAAGACCAAAAACTTTGTCCATGTAATGAGAGAGGCATCTCCTAGAGATTGTGTTCCTCCTCTGAAACAGAATTTTCTGCATTTCACGTTGGCTGCAGTGGTGAAAAGGTTGACCTCAGGAAACCCCCGAGCTAGGAATATTTTGTTGAGGACTCAAGTCCAACTTCCATTCATAATTTAGGGGAAAAAAGGTCTGCTGAGGATATCTGCCAGGCTGTTTTGTATACCCAGAAGGTAAGAAACCGAAATGACTCTCTGGTTGCCTATGTGCCAATTCCAAAACTTTATTGCTTCTGTGTAGAGTGAGGGGGAATATGCTCCTCTGTGATGATTGATGTAATATATACAAGCTACGTTGTCTATCATGATCTTGATTGACTTGCTTTTGATTAGGGGAAGAAAGTGGAAGCAAACATTTCTGAGTGCCCTCAATTCTAGCAGATTGATGTGCAAGTGCACTGTTCTTGTTGTGACCATTTGCCTTGGGCTGCGTGAGGACCCAAACCTGCTCCCCACCCAAGGAGACATGCATCCGATATTATCATGATTGTAAGGAGATTCTGGATAAACGGGATTCCTGCACAAATCTTGAAAGGATCATTCTACCAGGTGAATGATTGTAGAACTGGCTGGGTATAGACACCAGTTTGTTCAGATTGTGTTTGTTTGTGTACATGAACTATCCTGAGCCACCCCTGGAAACACTGAAGATGTAAATTGCTGTTCTATGTTATAAAAACACAAGCTGCCCTATCCCCCAGAAGCTGCAGACATGTACTTGCTGGGACTCAAGGACAGAGCTGCATTCTTTGGATAAGGTTCTTTAGAGCAAGGAACCCTTTAGGAGGGACATAAGCTCTGCCCATCATTGAATCCAGAAACATTTCTATAAAAAGTATTTGTTGTGTAAGGGTACAGGTCAATTTATTGAGATTTATTTGTAGTTCTAGACTGCGGAAAAGCAAAGTTCTTGTTTGAACTGCCAATTGTACTTCCCGATAAGACCGGCCTTTGAGGAGCCAGTCATCGAGGTAAGGAAAGACTGTATTATTCCTAGACAGTAGCAGTCATCGAGGTAAGGAAAGACTGTATTATTCCTAGACAGTAGCGGTAGGAAGCTACAGCTGCTATGATTTTTGAGAAAACCCTTGGAGCAGAAGAAAGGCTAGAGGTACCATAGGTGCTGACTTCATGGGTGCTCCGGGGCTGGAGCACAAGCACCCACGGGGGAAAAAAATGGTGGGTGCTGAGCACCCACCGGCAGCCCCCCTACCAGAACCTCCCACTCCCGCCAGTGCCTTCTGCCCACTGGCGGGCCCCACAAATCAGCACCTCCCCCTCCCTCCCAGCGCCTACTGCCTGCCGTGGATTAGCTGTTTCAGGAGGCGTGGCGGGGGGGAGGAGTGAGGACACAGCATGCTCGGGGGAGGGGGTGGAACTGGGTGGGGAAAGGGCAGGGTGGGGACAGGAAGAGGTGGGGTGGGAGCAGAACAGGGGTGGGAAGAAACAGGGCAGGGGTGGGATCTTGGGAAGGGGTGATATGGGGATGGGGGGGAGCACCCCCGCCAGATTAGAAAATTAGCACCTATTCCTGGTACTGGTTGTGGTTGTGATTGAATGTGAAACAAAGAAATCTTATGAGAGAGGGATGAATTGCTATGTGGAAGTAGTCATCTTTGAGGCTGAGAGTTACAAACCAGTCCCCAGAGTCCAGGGAGGGAATTATAGCTGCTAGGAACACTATCCTGAATTTTAGATGTATGACATGTTTATTCAATTGCCTGAGGTCTAGTATTGGCCTCCAATTCCCATTTTTTCTTGAGTATCAGAAAATATCTTGAATTAGAACCCTTTTCCTCTGTGTCGAATGGTTCTGTGGCCCCTAGACTTTTGAGTGATGTGATCTCCTGTGCAAGCAATTGATCGTGAAAGGGGTCTGGGAAAGGGGGTGGAGGGAGAGATGGAGGTAAACTGGATAGTATAATTTGATGTAATGGCCTCCGATGCCCATTTGTCTGATGTTATCGCCTCCCGTGCTTGTTGGAATAGAGAGAGGCAGTATTCAAATTAAGGAAAGGGGTTGTATAATGCAGCTGAGATATCCTGAATATTGGGTAGTTTAGACTCTTGGCTAATCAAAACTGGCATTTTGAAGATGTTGACAGCTAGGATGAAGCAACTGAGGTAGTCATTGGTTTCTTTTTAGAAAATCGACTTCAGAAGTTGACTTTTTAGCTGGCGGTTCTCGGCTCTTTATATCTCTAACATGTTTGTAGTACAGTGATTTAGACCAAATTTCTCCAACTTTTGAAAGATGAGCTCTCCTTTCAGGAAAATATTGTTAAAGGCTTATATGTATGTTAGAGTTTTAATTGCATGAAAGTAAATTGTCTTTTAAAATGTGTCCTTTATTTTATAACTATAATATGATTCTTTCTTTTCTTTCTTCCATGCTTTCATGAGCAGTGAACTGGTTAACACTGTTGACATTTAAAGTATCATCACTGGCACCTAAGTCAGCACCCTTTGGAATGAATGGGGTTTCTCACACCTCAGAGTTTAAGTTTCAGGCTGTCCTGCAAATTCAGACAGATGTGTCTCAGCTCATGTTTGGAAATTCTCTTCACTGTCCTAGCAGCTAAAGACTAACTTAAAAAAATTGAACCTGAGATTTTGGAAAACAATTGAGAGGGTCTATCTGTTCCATCCCTTCCAACTAGTCGTTCATGCTCACCACCCAGGGGTATACCCACACTCTGGGCAATGCTGGCTTAGCATACACGATGAGTGTTGGGAATGTGGGTGAAGTATTGTGTTTTGGTGTAAGGAGGTTGTTGATGGATAGGGAGGACATAAGTGTTGATATATGGTCAGAATTAAGGCTGTTGGGAGAACCTTAATTACAGTGTCCTGATTTACAAACATTGTGGTAAACCTAACCCATCTCCACCATCAAAATAACACGGTGGGGTAATTTCTGTGAGGTGAGCTTCACAGAAGTTTCATTTGCCTGAGTTCCCTCTCACAGGTTTTACCATGGTAGGAGTGATCCAGCCCTTTGAGATTAAATTCCTTTTCTCCTTCCCCATACAAGTGTTTTATGTTGCATCTGAGCATAGCGTTTCCCAAAGGGATGGTCCCAGAATACCTGTCTGGTTGCATGATGCTGGTTCCTCCACCTTAACTGCATCTGGGACATTGGTGGGGGGCTGAGCTCTGACTGGGGCCCATGGGCACTAAATAATAGCAGTCTTTCAAAGACGTTAAAATACATTAGATTCTTGGTCTGCACAATAATGAATGGGTGAGGGGAGGTGTCCAAGAGACATCTCACTATCAAGGGACAGTCCACACTGTGAAAAAGTTTGAGAACTGCTCTCCAGCTCTAATCTGCCTGCTGCATGTGCTCAAAATATTGTCAATAAGTATCACCAGACAGAAATACTTAAATGACCCAGATTATAAATAAAACATCAGACTTTAATAGGCACTTAGGGAGTGGGAATTGTATTAAGATTTTTATTGCCATTTTGTGTGTATGATCCACATTTGTCCTCCTCCCTTCCCTCCAAAAAAGAAAAAGAAAACAACCTAAACACTGCATCTTTTGGGTTAAAAAATATACATTTTATCATTTCAAAATCTGAATTTTTGTTCAGATGAAACTGCAACTTTCACATTAAAATATGTGAAAATTTGTGGGTTTTTTTGCAGGCAAATTGTTGTGACTTTTTTTTTGAATTTCGCATAGCCCTACACAGAATATCAGTAAAAAATTTGTAAACACCACTTCGATAGCCTTGGGGGGGGAGGGGATTTGGAATGTATTAAACTAAAACATTTAAATAAGCCCTCAAATTTTCTTAGAGATAAATAGCAATAGTCACACCCCCATATCTTGTTCTTGACACTTTCCAGTCTTAAGTTTCAGGAAATGAAGGGAAGGGAATAGCAGGATTTGCTTCTTTGGTTTAGTGTCTGTGTCGTTCTCTTGTTCTTTCTTCTGCTGGAGTTGATCTATAACGACCAAAAATACAATAGATATGATGAGAGTGGCTCCTGCTATGTAGAACCCTGCGCTGTAATTTTCTGCCATGTCCACAATCAGACCTGGTGGGAAAAGCAAATGATAGTGGTGTGATTTGTCAAGAAGAAATTAATGGAAATTGCTGAGATATCTTATTAAGAAGGGGAACACCTTTTCTTTGTGAGTTTGTTTCATCTTCTGGCTTTGTAAAGGTTAATTCACCAGTTTAAGATACTTGTAATGACAGCAAATGTAGAACAGGTTTAGGCCCATCTTTACAAAATTAGTTGCCTAAATTGCTCTGTTTGCAAGTGCACTTGTTCAAGCTCAGTGGGTAATTGTGTGTGTAAGCATCTGTTAGTGGGTGCAGTCACCAGTTCTGCAGGTGCAAATTTGGGGTGCAATGGACAGATGCATGGGTACAACTTAATCAGCCACAAAATTTAGCCACATGGACGATGAGGTATCTGACTGCTTGTTGTTTAGAAGCCAGTAGTGCCAGTTTGGCTAGCACCATCGCAGGTTTTGAGCATCTGTCCTAGTGAACTGGTTTCCCACCCAATTTCCAAGAACTGTACAGCAGGTAATGGCCTCCTGCTGTGCTTTTTGCAAGTTGTCTCTCCCTCAGCAGCAGCAACTACTGCAGAGTGGGAGGGTCCAGAGTACTAGTGAGACCACAAACAGGGCAGGAGGCAACAAAGAGTGGGGAGAGGAGGGAACAATCTATGGGAGGGTAGAGGGAACAGAAATTGTGAAGAAGCCATGTAGGGAAAGGAAGAGCATAGGGTGAACCATAGAGGATAGAAGGGAGGGCAAGTCATGGGCAGCAGAGGTGAGCTATATCGGTGTGATCAGAGAATAGAAGGGGGGCCACTGTGGGATGGAAGAGGGAAATGATAGATTTTACTGTGGATGAATTTTCAAACAATTGAGTGGCCACTGGAGGGTTTGTGCTATCTCTGGTGAATCCTGTGGTGTTTTCCTGACCCTCCTAAGAGGAAAATCCCCTAAAATCCACCAGATCAGTGGATAGGAGCCTCATGGTCTTCATTGTGTTGGAAAATGCTATTTCCTCCTCACACACATGTTGGTGTTATACCTGACCTATACCAGCTCAGATTAATACGGGGGATGGGAAAAACAATAACACTTGTTAAATCCCTTTATTCATGATGAGCCAAGCTCAACCCAAGGGCAAGCAAGTGCAATTCCCCTGAAGTCAATGGAGTTTGCATCTGCTCACGCCAGGGCTGAAGTTGGCCCAGTGACACCAGTTTGTAAACTAAGTGCATGGTATTTTCTGAGCCCCTCAGGGAGTGCGGAGGCCCCTCTGTATTCTCTTCCACTCTTGTCTCAAAGGCCCTATACACCCAACAGAAAAGGACCTGCAGGGATACGTTTTGCCATATCAGATTCTATTGGTGGACTACCAAGCCTGATACCCTGTCTCGAATAGTGGCCAATGATATAGCATGCCAATGTGCCAGGTGCAGTCATCCTAGGGCAACATGAAGCTCTTCTGTTGGAGTGTCCTGGGAAGAGGAGTTCATTTGAAGTGTCTGCTATATTATCAGCCACTATATAGCTGCCACTCTCCATGCAAACAGCAGCAGAGACTATTAGATCACCCTTATCGGAGTATTCTTAACAGGAACAGTTCAGAGCACAGTGTACTTATCACTTATTTTGTGTACAGGAATTTAATGCTAGTGAAAGATGCCACCAGGCTGACAGCTCTACAGAATTAAATTCTCTGTTTAGCCACAAAACAGGAGGACAGCACAGAGAGTGGCACATTTATATACATAAAAACAAACCCTACAGTATTGTGCTGTAGTTGCCCAGTGCACTGCAGTGTTGCTGTTGTTAGGTGCTGTATTTTGGACAGTCACTGGGTAGCACTGTAGTAATTTTCAGAAGGGTAGTGTGAGCTTCCTCCTGGCACCCTGCTAGTGAGCCTCAGCCCTGACCTGGGGCAAGAAGTTGGTCCTGTCTTCAGGTCCATTCTATTCTTAGCTTCTCTGCTCTTTGGGACAGTTATTTTTCAAAGAATCATAAAAGTTAGAGAGAGAGGAAACTCTTATTTCTAGCCAGGCTTCAACATGGCCTGCAGATACCACAGTGACAGGTATGGTGTAAGAACGTGAATGGATGGATAGGATATTGTGGGTGCACAATCATGCTGTGGCAGTGAAACGCAGGCACAATTAATTTTATCCACACTCATATCCATCTAGACAACTTCCTGGTTTGCTAATGCAGTCAGGTAGCTTAGACTGCTCAATGAACGCAGTTGCAGATGCAGTTAATTGTGCCTAGAATGCTGGAGGCAGTTGGACAAGAACTATATGGAAAAGGGCTGTAAAAATTTCTTACTTTCTGAAATTATGCTGTTACATGGGACTGATTCGAAAGACTCCCACTAAATTCAGTGGCTCATATGCATTGGCTTACAATCATATTGGCCTTTTCTCTGCCGTATCACATTGCAAAATTATATCTACTTTGCTGTCCGCTGTAACACCAAAGTCTCTGTCAGCATTACTGCTTAATATCCTGCTTGGATATCTGTGTTTTGTATTTTTCTGCAGTCTTTGCACTTGAATTTTTCCAGCGTATATTTCTACTCACTCAAGGTTTCTCTATGTGGCCTATTTCTTCCCACTGTTTTTTGTGCCACCTCTCCATTTAATATATTGATAGGCTGAGATGCTGCCAGAAAACATATTGGTATGTTGAGGAGGCACTTGTTGCATACCCTAAGTGGCCAAGCTTTGAGCTGAGGTTCTCTGCAGTAGGCCGGAAGGGGATGGAATCCTCCTGCAGCCATTACCTCCGAGCAGTACCACCGCTACTTTGTGGCCAATACTGCAGTCTCAGGGATGCGGTAGCCCCCATAGTTCATACCATGTAATCATGGCTATATCCCCCTACTCTGCTTCTCTCACAAACATGATTTCTGTGCTGGGACACTGGGAGTCCTACAGAATTGTACTCCATGGCAGGGGTGGCGAGTTATATGGGCCTGTGGTGCCCGTGCTCCAGGAATATTCAGGGCCCAGGGGCCCGGCTCCACCAATGTTGGGGGCTGGATCTCTCCCCTGGCCCTGCGTGCCTCCCCCGAAGCATCTCCCAGCCCCACCTGCCACCCCTGGGTGATTTAAAAGGGCTCGGGGGCCCCCAGCCACCGCCGCCACCACTGGCAGAGCAGTGGAGCTAAGGCGGCTTCCTGCCCGGCCTCGCGCCGCACCACTCCTGGAAGCAGCTGGAACAGCCCTGGGGGTGGGGGGGTCTGCACGCACTGCCCCCCCCCACCAAGCGCCGACTCTGCAGCGCCCTTTGGCCAGGAACTGCGGCCAATGGGAGCTGCGGGGGCGGTGCCTGAGGGGTGCCCCCACCTAGGAGCCTCTGCTAGAGGGGTGTGCCAGTCGCTTTCGGGAGCCACCTGAGGTAAGCGCCTCACCCGCACACAACCCCCTGCCTCATCCCAGAGCCCGCCCCCCCATAGTAAGTAACTCCCTCCCAGAGCCTGACCTCCACACCCCCTCCTGCACTCCTGCCCCAGCCCAGAACCTGCATCAAAACTCCCTCTCAGACCCCGAGCCCTCACCCCTCCCACACTCAAACTCTCTCCCAGAGCCCGAACCCCCTCCTGTACCCAAACTCACCGCCTACCACACCCCAACCCCCTGCCCCAGCCCAGAGGCTGCACCCCAAACCCCCTCACAGAGCCTGCACCCCTCCTGCATCCAAACTCCCTCCCAGAGCCTTAGGCAGGTGTGGGGGGGGGCAGGGCGAGACTTGGACCCATTCTTGGCACCACCAAAAATTTGCACACCATGAAGCAGGTTTGTATGAGGGCATGAATGCCGGCAGGAATCCTGCCACTCTCCCACCAGTTTCACTGCTGGGAGGGCTCTACACAGAGGGAGGAGAAGGGGCAAAATTTTCTCCATAGGATTTAGTCTGGTTCTTTGTATTATCAATTTTGTAGCTCAGATAACTAGAGATGGGCTTGAAACATGGCTAAAATCCATACTGGAGGAAATCTGGACCAGATCTAAACTTCTCAATTTGAGCCTATCGCTACAAAACAACAAGCAGTTCACTAATAAGCTGTGTTTATGAAAGTGCCATCTCAACTTACCAGCAAGAGGAGGCCCCAGAAAACCTCCAGTGCTTCGAATGAGCATAAAGAGCCCCAAGGCACTGTCAAAATCTGACATACCCACAACTTCTGCCAGCACTGTGATGTGGATGGACACTGTCGCACCAAAGAAAAAGCCATAGAAGCCAGTGAATATTGCCAGGGACAGGTAATTGTTAGCCAGTGGCAATAACATCAAAGACGTGCTGATCAGAACAACTGTCATTGTCAGTAAGTGTATAGTCCTAGTAAGGTGGAGGTTAGCATACCAGCCACACAACAGCCTGCCCATGAAGTCCGCTATAGCCAAAATGGACAGGAGAGATGCAGTCCAAGACTCATCTATCCTTAGGCTGTAGCTAAGTGGAACCAAAAATAATGGGGGAACGAAAAAACTCATAGCAGCTAAAATACCAAAAATGGCATAAAGCATAAACTCCAGTCTCTTCACAAGCATCCAGTTGAATGTTTTTTGTGTGTTGGGAGATGCATGTTCCTTGCCAGCCTTAGGCATATCCTTGCCGGATGGTCTCTGAGCTTCAGAACTCCTAGCTTCAGGAATGCAACGGTTCTTCAGGGGTCGCATCAGTGCTCCACAGACACATATATTGAGTTGAATGCCACCGATGATCAACAGAGCACTTTTCCACCCATATAGACCGATTAACCACTGAAAAAAAGGGCCAAAGGTGAATGCAAAGGCACATTCCCCAGCACTGGCAACAGCATTGGCCAAAGCCCTTCTGTTAGAAAAATAATGGCTGACAATGCTAATGGCTGGTGTCCATGAAAAGGAAATCCCAAGACCTGCATGGGGAGAGAAGAAAAGTTAGACTTGACCATGCTATTGTGTCCCGGCAGGAGCACACCGTTACAGCAGAAAATGCTTTCACACTATTACTTCTGCGTTAAATTTGCATAATTAAAATCAGGAATTGTAAAAAGTTATGCTTCCATCAGCAGCATTAGTTCAGCTGTGTTACACATTCTGTATGTTTGTGTCAGGTGTTTTATGACATTTAGTTACACATTTAACCAGAAAAACAGAAATACAAAGTAGTGCATATAGATAACTTATTGTCCTCCTCATTGCACAACTTTTGTTTTTCCAAAGACTATTGGCCAATTTGCTACTGGCTGAAATAAGTCATGCAGCTTAAACTGGATACACCTTGGGATGCTGCTGCGGCAGCACACACAGAGTGAAAATGTCCTGAGCCATATCCATGCATCAGGCTGAGGTGCATTCAAGTGCACGATCTGAGGAAGGGAGCAAAGATGGCATTATGCCATCTTTATGTGGTCCTCATTCTTAGGACAGGCTGGAAGGATTTGGCCTTACAGTTGGTGTAAGCTGGAGCACCCATAACAGCTCCCAAGAGTCAATTCTGCTGGCCCAGGATTGGCAGATTTCAAGAAGCTCTGGCTTCAGCCATGTCCTCTCACACAACCAGGATGGAACCAGAAATGGGTTACTATGTCAGCTTTATTCCCTGATCAAGGGGAATCCCCAGCTGACTGATTAAACCAGCTTTCCATCCTACTTGCATCATTGGAACAATGCAGTGGGTTGGAGCAGGCTGAGGATCTGGCCCTGTGACTCAGGGTAATGGCCCTGTGATTTAACTTATTCCACACAAAGTGCGGCATTAGGGACACATTTTTCTTGCACTTCTGCTACTTTTAGGCTCCTCAGATGCACTGCAAAATCCTTAATGCCTCATTAGTTTAAAAATGAAAAGCTGCTGATTTTCTGGTTGCAGTTAGTTGCAAGTGAAAATGAAGCTTATCTATCTGTTATGATTATTTGCCATTGCAATTTTCTGATGCAGAGTCTTACCCACCTAAATGGGGGGAGGGGGGAAGTGTGCATTAAAGCTTTAAAACGAAAATAAATAAAACCAGCAACATTACAGCAGAAATTCGATATATTAAAAGAAAAAAAACACTGAAAAAAATCACCCTAAATGAGGGGTCAGAAGTGCAGGTGTGAGACATCATTTTGATTGTACCTTGTAGGAAGCCAGTAGTTGTATACATCCAGATAGTGTTGAAACCAAAAGACCCCAGTGTCATCCCTGAGAAAGCCAGGAGTCCTCCAATTATCACAACTGCTCGATGGGTGTATCTTGCACACAGGCTGCTAGCTACTGGTGCTAAAACAACAACAAAATAAGGATAAGGCAACATTAGGACATGAAGCTCACTAAACCAATTACACAAGAAAGGAAAACATTTAAGGAAAAGTTTCCCTCTCTTCTGTACCCGGCATCTGTCTGATCCAGTATTCTGTTGTCTCTATGTGTATGAGAAAATTAGAGCTGACTTCTATTGTGCTGATCTGAAAGGAGGATTTTGCCCCACAAATGTAAGACTCCCTGCTGAGGAAGGGCAGCTCTAGCAGCATAATCAGCATGTGTTTAGGGAGGGGTATTCTGGGCTAGAGAGCAGACTTTCTGCAAAAAAAAAAAAAAGATTTTCAGCATTTCCTTTGTGCAAGAGTCCTACTGAATTTAATGAAACTAATAATGTTCTGTATAAATGATCCTAAGCTTTTAATAGAGAATGAGATCCCAGCTATACGATATTTTGGTCAATTTATTAGATTTTCGTACTAGAGTATTATATATCTGCTAAAGTTTGGCTTAAAACTTCTATAGAAAAGTGATCAATTATCTGTTACGCTCTCTAGTGCTTACCCAAAAGGGGCTGTAAAAAACAGTAATTCCACAGGCAGAGAGTTGATAAAGCTGACTCCTTCTTGACGTTGCAAATCTTCTGTAATGTGCTGAGGAGATGCAGGAGATCCATATTTGATTTGAAGTATTTTTCCTATGTGTTCTCAGATTCAGTCCCTAAACTTGTTGGACATTAGGAGCTTCTGCATCTCTTGGTGAGCTATGGGAACTGTACAACACACAATAAACAGCACAGCTTATATAGTTTCCCTGGGTACTGAGCAGTTCCTCGGGAGGGTTGGTTCTTTCACTTGTCATTCACAACTTGCTGCAAAAATTCCAGAAACTTAGACCCTGTGATCCAATCACATTGCAGAAGCATCAGTAATGTTTAGGTACTCCTCTTGGAGTATAATCCAGTGCTTTTTGAACTCAGTGACTATCTGTTCATTGATGTCAGTGGGCATTGGATCAGATGATTACTGCCTACCATTTAACGGACTGTTTTATCTTTTGTGTACAGTTACTAATGGCTAGAAACTGTGTGAAATTGTATGACATTTCTATGGCCACTAGAGGGAGCTGAGGTAACACCTCACAGCGTTTGATTTTACTTTAAGAAGTAAGCAGATTTCATACAAATGAAGTTCCTAAGATCATAGAAATTAGAGTCTGAGGAGGGAATGACATTTAGCTCACTGGGTCAAAGTCAGACTGGGAGCAAATTGTTTTCCACTTGTTTAAATACCTATTTATCTGAAACCCCAGCAACTGCAAATGGTCTCTGTTGTTAACATTCAGACATTTCAATAAGATTGTTTATCCTGTATCTTGTTTTACATATTACAGTAGGAAATATCTACCCTTGGGTGGGGAATAACAAAGGGAAAGAGTGGGGGGAAAATGAAACCACAACTATGCTAAGAGTAATAGTAAAGGTACAGCCTGAAGCAAAGAAATTCATGGCTAACAGGATGAGTTCTGAACAGACCAACTGGCTTCTTACACTGGAGTCTCAACCTGCTGACCGATACTAAACATGCTGGAAATGAACAGTGTGTGATGGGTACATCCTGTGCTGCCCACTATACTGGGAACATCAGTTTATAGTGGCAGCACAGGAGCTGCAAGAGGAAGAGTGCGGAGGGGAATAAAGTATTTGACCTCAGTAGCTTCAATGGGCAAAAGAGTTCAGAACCACTGATATGTTCTGTGCTGTTTGCCTGAGTGCCATTGTTCATGGCCTCTGCCCATTCGTTCATGCACATGTCTAACGTGCAAATCCTGGTGTAGAGTATGGAACAGCCCAAGTTTCTTTGCAAGTTAGAACACTTACACATGAATAATAGATGCTGAGATGGCTGCTACAGATGAGGCCTCCTGCTGCAAACTGATCAAGAAAGTTGGGAGCTTCCATTTATTCCACCCAAGGCTGAGTGCTCTACCCACTAACTAAAATACTCAGCAGCGTTTCATGAATCTTTGATTCACTGTGGTTAAAGGTAACATTTAGATGGAACAGTTATCATCCATACCAATTATGAGAGGCAGTGAACTTGATCTAGGGGGATGATGACTGTATAATATTTACAGATACTTTGCCTTTTTATAGTCCGTTCCATCCAAAGATCTCACAGTGTGTAACAGATATTAATGAATTAAGCCTCAAAACACTCCTGTGGCGATATGTGACCCCTACTATTTGGATAGGAAACTGAGAAGAGAGACCATTTATACAATTTGCCTCAGGTCACACAGTGAGTCTGGCCCATCTGTAGACAGAAGACAATGCTAGCCCTTAGGATGGTGTAGTTTATTGCTGTTATTGCACTGTTGATACCAGCTTGAGAGGGCATCATACCTTCCAGGCTATGTAAGACTGCCCGTTTTCAAAGTTGGATGGTTTTGGGGGAAAAAGTTGCCTCAAAGGGTCAGATTGTGGAAAACATTTGTCACAATTTCATTTGTCCCCCCACTCCTCAAACACCTCCATATAAAACTCTCTAAATATGGATTTCACAGTTGAGGATAGTTTGGGTTAAAAACAGTTTGGGATAAAAAAAGAACTGACCTGAAACTTTCCCCACAACTGAAACTAACCCTACACCTTTTTTTGAGGTAATACTTAATATATGTGTGTTTATGTACCCCTAGCTGAGATTCCCCAACCACTGGAAAGATTCTGATAAATTCTGACAAGTTTCTGAATGGAAACTTTCTACCCAACTATTAAATCACAACATTCATTTCCTTATCCCTATACTCTGGTACTGGGAAGAAAACTGACTTGTACTCATGTAATCTGACTAGCCTCAGAGCCTGCTGAGCAGATGTATGTTTGGTATTTGGTACATTTTCTGATCCGTCCCTTTACCATCACCCCATGTTATGTCATGATCTGGAAATTCCTATGAAAACAGTTTTCCCAAATAGACTTTTTTTTCAGACCAAGATTGTGTGCAAGTCACACAAACAGTATCACAATTGGTCACTGATATGCTGACCTCATGGACTAAACAATTTCCATTATGATTACTTATTATAGTTTTACAATGGGGTAGAATGAAGGGTAGGATGGGTGTGCACTGTTTTTTAAGAGCCAAGATAGCTGCATATAAATTAGTTCTTGCAGAATGTAAAAACCACACAACATTGAACATTGTGCAGTGAGAAGAATAATTTATTGGAACATATATGAGAAGATGGCATTTGCCTGGTTTGCTGAATGCTGCTATTCTGATTTGCTACAGCAGCCATTCAAAGAGTTCTATGGGAATTGTCCAATGATACTTTCTTTGTAATCCTGCTACTTTAAAAGGAGTTTCTGGGGGAGATTGTATGGTGGACTTCAGCAGGTTATGGAATGCAATTTATTTACAGGGTATCTGTTATAAAGCTTTTTCACAAAAAAATTATACTACTACTTGTTGCATATTACCTGCTTATTACTGTTGTTTTACTATATAGATGAGTGTATGTAGGGATTACTTGATGATTAAAGATTCAATCTGCATTTATTTGGGATTATTGCGTTACAAATGGTGAAAAATGACCCACTTTGCAGAGCAGTTAATGATTATACCAGGGGTTGGTTAGTGAAGAGTCAGGTGCAATGAGCCCTTAGTTACTTACTTATGCTGGTATAAATCAGAAGTAACTCCACTGAAGTCACACTGGTGTGTTTAAAACCAGCATAAGGGATTGTTCCTCGACCCTTGGAAGTCAATGGGAAGATCCCCATAGACCTCAATGGGTTGAGGGTATATCTGCGCTGCAATTAGAGGAGTTACTGCAGCATGTGTAGTAGACATACCTGAGCTGGCTTTGATTTAGCCAGCTCGAGTAACAATAGTAGTGAATCTGTGGCAGGATGGGCAGCAGCATGTGTGCACAAGCCCACCCAGGACCTTGGGTATGTACTGGGGCGGCCAGCCTGGGCTGCCATAGCTTCACTGCTATGGTTATTCAAGGCAGCTAAATCAAAGTTAGCTGGGGTATGTCTACATGTGCTGCAATCACACCTGTGATTGCATTGTAGCCATACCCTAAGTGAGAGGGGAATCATCCTCCATGAGTTCAAGCATACAGAGCTCTAAAGAAGAGAAAAATGAAAACTAATAAATGATATATACCTCCAGAAATGACCTCTTGTGGCCTTTGCATACCTAAAAATGTCAGCGCTTTAAAGTCTAATGTTTAGGGCCTTTCCATGGCCAGAAGTGAGTGCTGTGTCCCCCATTGGGAAGCTGGGCATCTCCCCTTCCCAGTGGAATAAAGCTCCAGTTTCTAGCGCTGCAGTTATGAGATGTCAGTCTTTCAAGCTGTGATATTTCTAAGTGTTGTGTCAAAGTTCCTCCGCTACCTTGGTGGGTCCTGTGCTTATTGGCAGATTTGCTCGCCTCAGGGATTCACGGCAGCCCTCAGTTTGGCCACTTTCGTGGCTCAAATCTGCCATTCACTCAGATAACCTCTGTCATAAATATAAAGGGAAGGGTAAACCCCTTTAAAATCCCTCCTGGCCAGAGGAAAATCCTCTCACCTGTAAAGGGTTAAGAAGCTAGGATAACCTCGCTGGCACCTGACCAAAATGACCAATGACGAGACAAGATACTTTCAAAAGCTGGGGGGAGGGAAAAACAAAGAGTCTGTCTGTGTGATGCTTTTGCCAGGGACAGAACAGGAATGGAGTCTTAGAATTTAGTAAGTAATCTAGCTAGATATGCGTTAGATTATGATTTCTTTAAATGGCTGAGAAATTAAGCTGTGCTGAATAGAATGGATATTCCTGTCCATGTGTCTTTTTATAACTTAAGGTTTTGCCTAGAGGGATTCTCTATGTTTTGAATCTAATTACCCTGTAAGGTATTTACCATCCTGATTTTACAGGGTTTTTTTCTTTTACTATTTCTCCTATTAAAATTCTTTTTTTGTAAGAACTGAATGTTTTGTTTTGTTTTTAGTGTTCTTAGGAGCCAAGGGTTTTGGGTCTGTGATCACCTATGCAAATTGGTGAGGCTTTTTACCAAACCTTCCCCAGCAAGTGGGGTGCAAGGGTTGGGAGGATTTTGTGGGGGAAAGACGTCTCCAAACAACGCTTTCCTAGGTAACCCGGTCAGACGTTTGGTGGTGGCAGTGGAAGTCCAAAGGAAGTAGGGTAAAATAGTTTGTACCTTGGGGAAGTTTTAACCTAAGCTGGTAAAAGTAAGTTTAGGAGGTTTTCATGAGGTCCCCACATCTGTACCCTAGCGTTCAGAGTGGGGAAGGAACCTTGACAACCTCATTACTGGCCAGCATGGGGAAAAAGAACAACCCCCGGCAGTCCTTCCCCTGGTGTCTGATAACACTCGTACTCTTCAGTCCTCCAGCAGCTCATCCTCTCACTCCCAGCTCCTTACATGCCTCTCCCTAACTGAAGTGAAGTCCTTCTTAAACCCAGGTGCCCTGATTAGGCAGCCTGTCCTAATTGATTCTAGCAGCTTCTTCTTAATTGGTTCCAGGTGTCGTAATTAGCCTGCCTACCTTAACTGGTTCCATCAAGTTCCTGCTTGTTCTGGAACTGCCTGTTACCTTACTCAGGGAAAAGGGATCTACTTAATCTGAGACTGATATATCTGCCTTCTATCTCTCTCTGTGACTGTGGGGCCTATTTCCAGTCCTCCGTCCTTTCACGTATCCGGGCACAGTTCCTCTGGGCGGCGTCCACTGACTCCCTTGACGCCTTCGAGGAGCAGTGGGTGCTGTCCGGGGTTCTTTGCCCAGTGTTCCTGTCTGGTTCCCTTTGTTTGACCCTTTGACTGCACTCCTGTCTCTGTTATTTTATTAGTTGCCCGAAATCACTTGGCTTCCAGGTCCTGTGGATCCTCCCCTTAAGCTGTGGTTGGGTCCTTTAGCAGTGGGCGGGCTTCCGCCCACCCACTTCCTGGATCCCGATAGGATCACTCTTCTGTAGCCATTTGGGTTGACCCTGTCACAGTATATAATGAAAAGCTGTCACTGAACCATCAATCATTTTTTTGGTGGAGGGAAGTGAATTTGTTTCTGAGAAGGAGCAACGATTTCTCTGGCAGTTTTTTTGTTTTGTTTTTGTTTGTTTGTTTTTTTAATGGCGGATATATGAAATTGCTTGGGGGTTTGAGATCTTGGGATAAGTATTAGGGATATGGATTAGTGGGCAGGGTTTGCAGCCAGAGACATGGAAAAAGTGTAATTTAGTACAGGCTTCTCTAACATATTACATGGTAGCACGGTCATAGACATGAATGCGGGAATGGGGTACGTCTAGGCCTTCCTTAGTCACTGGCAATTCCCAACTAGTACAATAGCCCCTTGATTGCTACTGTCAATCTCAATAAGCTAGAAGGCTGCTTTAAATTGAATTATGCTGGGAGACTGGCTTGGCATGCAGCCAGCTCAAGACTGAGGGAGTGGAAAGGTCACACTTGCACAGAGCTATGCTGCACACTTGAGATCTAGGCCTGATTTTAATTTCATTCAGAGATCTCAAAATGCCTTCAAAGGTGGGTCAGTATTATAATTATTATCATCCCCATTTTACAGATGGGAAAACTGACACACAGAGCTTTTTGCAGCTTGCCCCATATCACGAGGAGAGAACCCTGGTCTCTTAATTTCCAAAGTGCCACTATTTGTTATTACTGAACATTCTGCCTTTCCCTTCATCTTTTAATTTTTGGCAGATAGTAGATATGTGGATGTAGTTCTGGAACTGGATCAGGTGGGTTTAATGTTAGTGTAAACATGCCCTGTATTTACTTACTCTGTTGCTTTATGTACCGCGTGTGCCCTGGATGGATGTGTTTCTGTATATAGTTAGATAGACATGACTTCCTTTGTGTATCTGACAAGTTTGTGAAAATACCTAATGAAATATGAATCACACAGTAAACACAGAGACCATTGGGGGCAGGAGGGGACACTTATACTCACCTCCTAAGTGAAACATGGCAATAGTTACTGATGTAATCCAGGAAGTGGTGCTTGCGAGTTCATCAAAGTGCTGTTGAATTTCAACAAAGAACAAACCAAAGGTCTTTAGAACAGCAGTGGTGAGGCCCATTACTATGAAGGCTGACACCACCACCACCCATCCGTAGCCACCATCTGGTGGGCTGTTTACTCTGTGCTGCATCTTTTCTGTATCTTGAGTCTTCTCTTCGTTTTTTTTTGTGTGAGGATTTTTTTTTTAGTAGCTCTGCAAAACAATAAAAGATCCAGCATTAAAGAGATGTCATCCACTTCTCTGGGAATGACTAGTGATTAACTACAGGTACAGCGATCAAGTAAAGAATAATGTGGACTTCAGTAATTTGGTTTATAACATTCACTGAAGGGTCCCTGAGCTGGGAAGCAGGAGTCTCAGAAGAGGGATAAAAAGAGCAAGAGGACAGGGAGAAAAGGATGAGGAAGGAGAAGACAAATGAGAAAGTGGAAATGGAAAAGAGAGAGGGGCATATTCTTAAAGAATGGAACCAGAGAGCCCAGCTCATACTGAGCCTTCAACAGCCCCAGCCTGCCCAGTTTTTGAAGCCGTGCTGTTAAGGCTGCCAAGCCCAAAATTTGATTCCTGCCTTGACATTATGTAATTTAAAATATCCCTTGGCGGCAACTTCCCCATCCCCATCAGCTCTCTAAAACCAGGACTACAGCTCTCTGTAAATTGCAGCTGCAGGGCTGAGCTAAACAACAACTCTGTTGTCATGTGTGCATAAGACATGAGCATACACGTCATGCTGTTCGGTCTGGCTGGTGCTGTTTGCGTGACTCAGTAGGAGATGTAAACTGAGACGATTCCTGCTGTCTCTGAGCTCCAGAGGGTAGGAAAGATGTCTGTTTCAATCTTCTGTGAGCCTACAAGAGTGGGACTAAGAGGGAGAGCAGCAGGTCACTGCTCATGCATCCTCATGTGCACAGCAAAGACCCTGAACATGTTGGATTTCTCATTGCTGGGTCGCCCAGTTTAGCAGCTGACTTTATAAGCCAATTGCAGACCCCAGTAACAAGTATGATGAGTTACCTTATTGCCCGGGGGACATTTTAAAACAGAAAAAGTCAAGTAAGAGAAGTTGTGTTTGGGACCTCTGAACCTTGACATTGTCTTTTTAATCACTGTGTAGATGCCTTGATCGTTGCAGACAAAGCCTTCTCTTGTTCCTGCTTGTATCCTGAACAATGGTGAAGAGGCAATTTGGAGTAAGATTCATCAACTGTTGATAAACCTAACTATCCTGTGCATTAATGTGACATGCACAGAGGGAATATGGAAAATGAAAAGGAACATTCTGCCTCAGCCTGAACAATGAAATAACTTTGCAGTACTTCAGAATAACATCAAATTCTATGAGCAGGAGGGCTGAGCCCACATAATAGGAGACAATTCTGTATAAGATCCTATAACAGGTGAAGACAATAGTGGTCTTACCTGCATGAGAAGCATGAGAGCAAGTCTGAGAATGGTTTTCAGCATGGAGCTGTGTGTTATTCTAGGTCCACATACAACATATCAGGGAATCAGTATTTGACCTGCACGGGGGCAGTGGGTAAAGGCCTAATAGTGGTGGTTTGGGGTGTTATCCTTTTTGGAGATATTTTAATAGATGTGTCTCATTTGGTACATTCCTGAGAGAGAGAATTGTTCCTCTGAGGTCTTATGATGAACTTGGGATTGTCAGCCTTGCAGGGGTGATTGACAAGTGGGCTGGAGTGGGTGAACTCTATCAGACACAGGAAAATGCTTCTTACCTCCCACCGTTTTCAATGTGGGCACTGGAGGGGACTTTCTGTAGGTCTGGCTGTAAGCATGTATGCCATCGGTTAAAAGAGACATGGTGTGGAAGACAGTTTTGATCACAGAGGGAGGATGTGTGCTGTGTGCTGAAAATGATCCCGTTACTTGTATTTATCTTGTCTGCGTGCAGCTGGAAGGTGTGACAATTGTGGAGTCCAGACCTGCAGAACCCACCTGGCACCAAGTGCCCGCTGTAAGCTCCAAAGTAACCTTGCACAAATGATGTTGTTCTGTGAGCACCAAACACTCTTCAGAATAAAAAGGAACCATCTGAGCAACTTTCTGAGCCAGAACAAAAAATGCTTGAGGCTCCCCCCTGTAAGAGGGTGAAGCAAAGGAACTTTTCTGCCACATGTCTGGCTCTTATTTCTGACTGATATGTAGAACTGGATGTATTTGCATAACAGAGACAGGGCTGGCTGCAAAAGACAGACAAGTGAATCAGCTGCAAAGGGGACTGAACTATGTCCAAAAATCTCCCAGACAAAATAAATACTAAGAGAAGAAGGAATGTCTTGTGGTTAAGGCACCGCACTGGGAATCAGGAAAATTGGGTTCAGTTTCCAGTTCTGTCACTGAATTTCTGTGTGGCCTTGGGCGAGTTACTTAATCTTGGTGTGCCTGCGTTTCCCCACTTGTCAAAAGGGGCTAATGCTCCCATACCTTATCTGAGGTTTTGTGCCAAATCCATAAATATATGTAAGTGCTCTGATATTGTAAAAAATATAGACTAGGGCAAAGTTACAGCTGTGCCCTAGGTTGCTGTGCTGGAAGGAGGCAGTCACAAAATTTGGTCTGAGGCACTGGGGAGCACAATTAGGGATGCAGCAGTCATGACCAAATATGTGCATGTACCTGAGCAGGGTCATGATGAGGTGTTATCCCTGTGCCTGAACAAGAGAGTGCAAGCTATCCCTTTGTACAGATAGAATAAGCTCTGCTGTTTGTCATGCCTCACCCAGTACAAAATAATTATGAAGCCTTACAAAGGTCCAATGCCTCCTGACATCACCTTGTACTCCTCAACCTTCCCAGCCTGTCTCTGCCACATAAGAGGCATGATTTAGCCCATAATATACACAGCAACTTAATTCTCTCCTCCTCCTGAGTGCAAATATATCATAATTTAGGTTACTGCTCTGATAAATTTTATGATAAATTTTATCTTAGATTTGTTTCGCAGGATCTTCTCCAATCTTGGAATGCCAAAAGTAGATGGTCGGCGGAATGGCACCCCCTCAGGTAGTCCTTCCACATAGAAAACTTTTGGGTAGGATTCAAATAACGCAAATGGGACCTTGACAGGCTCTGGTTAGTTTTAGTAATCATGGACTTAGACTAGATACCCTCAGTTATTAGAGTAATTAATAATGTTACTGTAGCCAGATTTCTGGGAAATTTCCCTGCCCTGCAGGTACTAGAATGATCTGTTGTTATTGACAGTACATTTTCAGCAAGATTCTACTTTTACCTACCTTCATGCTTAGGTACAAGGAAGTCAACTGACCCATCCAAGGACACACAAGTGAGACAGTAACTCAGCTGGAAGTAGCACCCAAGATCCCCTGTCACCTCACTCGTGTGCTCTAACTACTAAAATGTGGTAAGTGCAGAATATTTCAAAAGTCTCCACGTTCTCATCTTGTCACTGTGACTTCCCTATGGAAGGAGAGGAAGAAAGGGATGCTTTATGTATAGGGAAACTTCCCCTTCTCCAGCAGCTGGCTTCCAAAAGGATCTTTTGATTAAAATGTAAAAACTGGGTTGCAAGTACAAACAGCCTTTCTAGTATCAGACTGCTTCCTAGTTCAGAGCTCTCTCATGGCTGCCAGCATGGGTGCACAGGAAGAGAGGACACAGGGAGCCCCTGCACAAAAGGCAGCCACATGTTTGTTTACATACAAACATGTATGTAATACTGCGGATCGCCTGGTGCTTGGAGGCATGGTCACTTTGAAAGATTCGCTGAGAGCACTCCATGCCTGGCTGAGCAAACAGGAAGGGGATTTTCAAAATTCCCAGAGAATTTAAAGGGCGGGTCTGACAGTTGTTCGCCTGAGGGCAGGGCAATAGAGTTCAAAGTGATGACCAGAGTGGCTAGAACAGGCATTGTGGGACACTTCTGGAGGCTGATCAGAGCGCATTAATAGACCAGGGCATCCACACTGGCGCCACGGCACTCCAGCTGGGGCGCAGCAAGCATTATGCTTCTCATGGAGGTGGATTACCGGGAGTGCTGCAGCCATGGAGTCCAGGCGCTCTACATGCCTTGCCAGATGCCTGGCGCTGCTTTAATGCACTCTAACTTCTAAGTGTAGCCATGCCCTGTGTGTGGATCGGGGAAGCAACCAGTGCTGTTCAACTTAGAGAGCAGATGACCATGATCCCATCTACCTCTGCACACCAGCAGGGCGGTGCTGGGAGCAGTGCTACATCTCTGCAACTCACCAGCTACTAAGGCACATTGTTCCCCTCACACATCACTTGCTCAGGCACTGAAGGTGCTCCCCTGGCTCTCAGAACCAGAATGTAGCTCCAATATTGTTACCAGTTTTAGGACACGTCAGACATGTGCAGTAAGTTTGTCAGGCACTAATAATAGATAATAATGTGTACTTTTTTGTCAGTCTACAATTGAGGACTCTAAATAACCTTCAAAGATTCATTAAGTCACACATTTCGGTTCTGTGTTAGACAAATAGTAGTATCTCCATTCTGCAGATGGAGAAACTGAGGTACGGCAAGTTTAAATGACTCTCCCCAGGTCATGTAACAAGTCAGTGGACGAGCCAGGAATAGATCCAGAAATTCTGAATCCCACTCTCCTGTTTGAATACAACCAATATAAACAAATGCCCCAGAATTATTTAATTCACTCTCAGTCAAAGTCTAATCCTGTGAATTCAGTGGAAGTTGGAGATGCTTAGCACCTAGCAGGATCAGGCTCACAGAGAGGAGAAAAATTCAAGTACTGAGCTTTGTGATGCTTAAACGAAAGGCACTAGGTAAGAGCAAAGTGATATCATTTTATTAATTATTATTATTATTAATAATCAGTTTTTCCTTTCTTTTTATTTAAGCACCGACAATGGCACCTTGCCTTGTCCCTTGGTCTTAAGGGAAAGGAAACACCACTGAGGTGAGTGAGGTATCAAAAAAAAAAAGGGTGGGAGAGAACAAATCTCTCTTCATGTAAAAGGCTGGGACTGTGACACAATCATTATAAAAACTGCTTTACAGCAGAATTACGTAACCAGTTACAAAAGGGATTATTGGACTTGCAGGTATTTTCATACTGAAGCCAACTGCTGAGTGTCTTTTTAATAAGTGAGTGACAAACACATCAGAACAAACCTTTGTTAATTGTCATCAGATTAAAAGTCTGGGGGTGGGGGGAGGGACACAAATAGCAATGCATGCTGAAATCCACATAATGTCTGTGCTGTGTAATCACTGTTCAGTAAGATACTTTCTGATCTTTATCTGAGGTTATAAATTGGCCCTGACTACACCCTTACAAATCAGTTTTGCCCCCACAACTTTCAGGTGTTACATAGCTGCTGCTAATGATTGTTCCTGGAGCATAGAGGTAAGAAGCCATCTTATTTAATAAAATCTTCCTTTCCTACTTCGTTAATGTCATTTAAGTGAGGGACAGTCTAAACTAATATAGGTAATAACGCAGCTCACATACATCTCTTAACAAGAAGACTGAGAATAGCAGAATGCTGTCCAGAAGCTTGTCTAAAATAATTAAAGTATAACACAATGTTATGGATTATTTTACCTTCTTCAGATAACAGCAGCCCAGGTCTGAGCTGGATATGCAGCTCTTCCTCTACCTTCCAATGTCACATAAGCTCTTGATTTGTATTGCAAACCACCAGTTCCTGTTATTCATTCTTCTCCACGTTCAGTCTAGTCAAACAAACCAATCTCTGGGATATGTGCATTGTACAGGATTTTTAGCCCAAACAGCAGTATGAGATAGGAACTCCTTTTTTTCTCTTAAGTCATTTGGCTCCTCCTACACTCAGAGAGGCAGTTGGACACTACTAAGAAGCCAGAGAAAGCAAGGGTGGGGTGGGGAGGTAGGTGGGTAAGAAGTCATACTAGGTGTGGTTGTATTTGTATTAGGCATGGGTGTTTGGATCGACCGTTTTGGTTCACCCCAAGAATCAGGCCAACCTGAAAGTTTGGATCTGAATCGTGCCGATGTTTGTTGAGAACTAGGGTTTGGTTGTGGCTCATCTCAGGTTTCTGAGTGTGTATGCCATGGGCCAGATCCTTCACCACATCTGAGGAGCACACAATACAAGGCAGCGCAAGGGGACTGCAAAGGTGCTGCAAAACTTGCTTTTGTGCTCTCCAAATCCTGGAGCTGCTGCATACACAATCAGACCCTTTCACCACATTAGAGCTGCCCCAGGGTTGAAAAGTTTCTTTATGGAGCCCAATTTCTTTTGTGATCAAGTGCTTTGCTGGATCAGGGCCTGAGTTTGCTCTGTACTCTGCATCTCCCAGCTTCCGCTGCTAGTTTTTGGTTACTGGTTCTGTGCTTGGTAAGAATACATTTCACTGTGGTACAGGTAGTCTGCTAGTGTGACACTTCTGTGCAGGGTTCTGTAGCAGTAGCTTGTTTGTTTTGCTTGTCCTAGTGATCGGGTGATTTAGGTGCTAGTGACTTGATCAATATTCAGTATGGGGCATATTAGTTTGTTTGTTCCACTGGCCAGGAGGGAAGTACTATTAAGTCTTTAGGAGTGATATTATTAAAAATGGATATTTTCTTTTGGATTTAGCTTTTAATCCTCTGGTGCACTGCAGGGGAAGGGAATGTTTGCTGTTTTGTCTGAGGTGACACCAGGCATATAGGAGTCATTTCTCAATGCTGACTAAGAGGAGAAAATAGACCCAGTTCTGCTCTGCAGCAGATTGACACCACTATGCAGAGTGAAGAGTAAAGGAATGTTTGAGACGCTTCAGGACTCAGCTCAAATCTGTGGGAGGAATAAGATGAGCTCCTTAGCACCACAGAGGAAGAGGGGAGGAGGATGGATCAGTGTAGCAGTGTGTCTTCCTGTTCTTCCCCCCCATGCAATAATAAACTCAGAGGCTTCAGCCACATTATACTTTATTGGCAATGTGAATTCTGGATTGAAAAAATATGCTGGAATGGTTTGCCACCTTCAGTACACAGCATCCTCAGGTATAAGTGTTACTGTCTGTACATGAATCATTGAACTAAACAACAAATATCAAAACCATTTGCAGATGCCCTTCAGCTCTTCAACTGTGTACAAGCAGTTTTGGTACAATTATTATTGATGTTAGGGAGCCAGTGCTAAAATGACAATTATCTCCCTCTCCTAAAAGCCCTTATTAATACTTTTGCACTTCTACAGTGTCTCCCATCAAAAGGTCTCAATGTGTTTTATAAACCTAATAATTAAGACACACAAATTCAGTGGAAACTGTTGCTCAGTGCGATTGATGTTCAGGCCCAATGTATCTCAAGTTGGGAATCCAAAATTTGAGGCACACAAAATCAGTGGTCACTTTTGAAAATGTTCGCCCAAATTATTTGCCCAGTGTCAACTGGAGACACATCTAGAGGCAATGTTAGTGGGCCCAAATGGGTGTCTATGAGGGTGAGTGAATACAAAATGAGGTAAATAGTGAAGGGCAAGAAGTAGGTGAAAGAAGATGAGAATTCAAATGGGTGTGAGGGGAGGCTACTTTAACTTACACCTGCACTCTCCCGTTCCTTTCTTTTTCTGTTACCCCTTCTCTTCTGGCTCCTCAGTGCATGTTACACCAGCCTATATTCCCTCCTACTCACTTACCAACTCACACCACCACTACATATTACATCTGAATTTGATCTAGTAAATCTGTAGGAGAGCTGGGAATAGAATCCATATTTCACAACCTTCTCCTTCCCATTCCTGAATCTAAGGGTATGTCTACACTATGAAATTAGGTTGAATTTATTTAAGTCGACATTTAGCCTCCAATTTTACAAAGTCGATGCTGCATGTCCCCACTATGCACATTCCATCGACGGAGCACATCCTCACTACCATGGCTAGCATCGGCTCACGGAGCAATGCACTGTGGGCAGCTATCCCACAGTTCCTGCTGCCTATTGGAATTCTGGGTTAGTCTCCCAATGCCTGATGTGACAAAAACATTTTTGCGGGTTTTTTTGGGTACATGTCGTAAGCCTTCCATGATACACTTGCCTCCTCCGTCCCTGAAAACAACGGCAAACAATCATTTTCTTGCCTAAGCCTGGATTACTGGTGTAGATGCCATAGCATGGCAAGCATGGACCCTGCTCAGCTGTACATTGTTGTTGTGAGTGTCGCAAACACCTCACGCATCGTCCTGTGGTATTTGCAGAGCTTAGCCAGGAGCCGCCGTGCAGAAGAATGTGATGCCATGCAAATAGCCATGCTGGAAGCCTTCGAATGGAGCAATTGGCAGATGCTGGTGGTGGCAGCCGAGCTTGTTGACACGGTGGAACGCCGCTACTGGGTCGGGGAAACAAGCACAGACTGGTGGGACCGCATCTTTATGCAGCTATGGGATGACGAGCAGTGGCTACATAACTTTCGAATGTGTAAGGCCACTTTCATGGAACTTTGCCAATTGCTTTCCCCAGCCCTGAAGCACAGCAATACTAAAATGAGATCTGCTCTGACAGTTGAGAAGCGAGTGGCGATAGCCCTATGGAAACTTGCAATGCCAGACCGCTGACAGACCAGTCAGTTGGGAATCAGTTTGGAGTGAGTAAATCTACCATGGGGACTGCTGTCATCCAAGTAGCCAGGGCAATCAATAGACTTCTGCTAAGAAGGGTAGTGACCCTGGGAAACGTGCAGGACATAGTGGATGGCTTTGCCGCGATGGGGTTCCCTAGTTGTGGTGGGGTGATAGACGGAACCCATATCTATCTTGGCACCAAACTACCTTGCTAAAGAGTACATAAACCGAAATGGGTACTTCTCAATGGTGTTGCAAGTGCTAGTGGATCACAAGGGCTGTTTCACCGACATCAGCGTGGGATGGTTGGGAAAGGTACATGACCCATGCATCTTTAGGAACTTTGGTCTCTTCAGAAAGCCGAAAGAAGGAACTTTCTTCCCAGACTGGAAAATTACTGTTGGTGACATTGAAATGCCAATAATTATCCTTGGAGACCCAGCCTACCCCTTGCTCCCATGGCTCATGAAGCCATATACAGGCAGCCTGGACAGCAGTAAGGAGCAGTTCAACCAAAGGCTGAGCAAGTGCAGAATGGTGGTAGAAATGTGCCTTTGGATGTTTAAAGGGGTGCTGGTGCAGTTTACTCACTAGGTTTTACCTCAGCGAAAGCAATATTCCCATTGTTGTTGCTGCTTGCTGTGTGCTCTATAATATCTGTGAAAGTAAGGCAGGAAAGTTTATGGTGGGGTTGGGGGTTGAGGCAGATCGCCTGGCTGCCAGTTATGAGGAGCCGGACCCAGGGCAATACAAAGAGCACATCGAGGTGCATTGCGTCTCCGAGAGGCTTTGAAAACCAGTTTCATGAATGACCCAACACTGATGTGACAGTTCTGTGTGTTGTTCCTTACCAAGCTGCCCCCTTTTTTGCATGTACTGCCTTGAAAACTAAACCTCCACCAACCACAGTGTGCACAGAGAATAAAGAGTCTGTTGTCCTCAAGCCATGCATTTTTATTATGCTAACAAACACTGAACAGAGACAGCAATGAATAGCAAATATAACCTGGGTCTAAGGGCCTGATAACATGGGGGGAGGGGCAAGGACACGTAGCTTATTACAATTGCATTGTCTAGCAATCAAAGCTATGGGAATGAGAGCCTTCTGCTCCATGAACCATCCCCTGGAGTTGAATTCAAGGGCTAACGGAGCTCCCTTCCCCTCCCCCCTGCATTCTAGGATGTCTGGGAGTGGAGGATATGGAACTTGGTGAGGAGGGCAGCTGGTTCATCATTGGGTGCAGCAGAACTCTAAGGTCTAGCTGCCTTTCCTGCACTTCAACCAGATGCCTCAACATGTCTGTTTGCTGCCCCATAAGCCATAACATCTCCTCTTGCATGTTACACTTTTGTTCCCTGCATGCTTTCCTCCCCTCTTGGTTGGTGCGCATGCTCTCCAACAGTGTAAGCCTCCATGCATTCAGCTGAGCCTTGTCAGTCTCAGAGGAACGCATCAAATCACAGAACATGTCTTCCCTTGTCTGCTTTTTTCACCTTCTAATCTGGGACAGCCTTTGTGCTAGTGTGGAGGACGCACCCACAGACAAGGTTGCAGCTGCAAGGAAACAAAAAACACAAGGGTAGCCTTACAGAACAGACATTGTTGAAAACAGCAGGTTAACCCTTACAGTGAATGAAACACTTCACAGCAGTAAATACATTCCCTGAGGTACACAGACACATTTTGTCCTTTAAAAGAAGCACCTACCAGTAAGGTACAATACATGGCAGAGCGCTGGGCAGCAGATTTTGGTTTGCAGGCAGACATGATAAGCACACATGAAAGAGTAGGTGGTGTCAGGGCACACCTGAGGACATTTTTTGGTGTGGAAACTCTTGGCACATAAACAGGCTTTTCCGGGGAGCACCCTTTGCGTAGCTGGACTGGCCACCACTGTATCCCAATTGTTTACCTCAGATTAAACATTAACCACAATTGCATTTAACCCCTGTAGTGTGATTACAAGTGTGCACTCACCAGGGGTGCCTTCCCCACCATCACGGTCCCACAACAGTAGGTCCTGGGAGGGGATTGGCTCCAGAGTTACGAAAAGGTCCTGGCTGTTGGGGAGAATGGATCCTTCACTTATCTGCTGCACATTCTCCTCCTCCTCATCATCATCAACAATGTCTCCTTGTTGTTCCGGTAGCCACCTGGGGCCCCTGGGAGGTATCCACAGAGAATGTTGGGGTACTGGTGGGGTCCCCGCCTAGAATCATATGCAGCTGCTCATAGAAGCGGCATGTCTGTGGCTCAGAACCAGAGCAACTGTTTGCCTCCCCTGTCTTCTGGTACGCTTGCCTAAGCTCCTTTATTTTCACGCAGCACTGCTGTGTCTCCCTAGTGTAGCCTTTGTCACCCATGCCCTGTGTGATTTTGGCACAGATATCAGCATTTCTTCTGCTGGTTTGGAGCTCTGCCTGCACAGACTCTTCTCCACACACAGTAATCAGATCCAATGTCTCCTGTATGCTCCATGCTGGAGCATGTTTGTGGCCCTGGGCAGGCATGGTCAGCTGTGCTGGTGAGCTCTCCACACTGATCAAACAGGAAATGAAATTCAAAAGTTCCGGGGGCTTTTCCTGTGTACCTGCATGAAGTGCAGTGGAGTTGAAAGTGCTATCAAGAGCGGTCACATTGGAGCACTCTGGGACATCTCCCGGAGTCCAATCCCATCGAATTACAGTGTTGTGTCTCCACTACTCCTAATTCAACCTGGGAAGGTGGACTCTAGCGCTACTCCTCTCGCTGAGGTGGAGTACAGGCATTGATTTTACAAACCGTTTGGGTCGGCGGAAAGAGCTTGGTAGTGTAGACATGAACATTATAAATTTGACCTAACGTGGCATATGTCGACCTAATGCTGTGTAGACCAGGCCTAAGATAATAGATTTTAGACTCATTGAATTTGGTGGGAGTTTTATTCTTGACTTAAAGAAAGATTAGATTGTCCCCTGCAGGGGAGAGACATGTGTTTATCATACTGAACAGAAGGGAATGGCAGGCAGGGAGGGAGAACATGAACACTGGACTTACTTCTTCCATTGCCTTTGCTAAATTAGTGTGAAATGCAGTTCCTTCTTTCTCACTGGTGATTCTACTACCGCTTGAATTCTGTTCAGTGTCCTTGATAAATATGAATTCTAAAGATAAGAGCTCTAAACAGCTTAAAGCTGTAAAAAGCACAATACTTGTTTGACCTTGAACAAAGACTTAGGTTTCTCCGCCTGAATAAAACTGTATTTAAGCTATTTCCATGGTATTCTGTGAAGTACACACCCTGAGTATTTTCACAGAATGAAGCAAAGATCCTGACTAAACACCCATTGAGACTGACTTTAACTATGAAACCTCTTGTAATCTATGCAGGAATATTTAGTACACCGGTAGTTTATTGCTAGAAGATTTATTTCACAATGGTCCCAGGTGAATTTTCCCTCTTCTCATGAGCAGGGACCACCCATATAAATCTGTGCGTTAGGTTTCCCATTGCTCTTATGTGGAGGCTAGAAATGGACCTGAATCATGAAATATGGCTCCAGAACTGAACCCATGTTTTCCCAATGTTCAGAGCTATTGGAATCTGAAATTTTTGTTATTTGCATATCTTAGTAGAATTGCATATTCACTTAACATTTTAAATGATCGGAAAAACCTGAGAGGTCTTGAGCAAAGAATTTAAATCAGTGTTTTCAGCCACTGGTGTATGTAACAGGACAGTGTATGTAACAGGACTGGTGGTTCTGGCTTTTGTGGTAGTCTAGGCTCTTCTCTTCACTTTGGAGATCTAGGAGACCCTTCTGCAGAAAACAGCATGGAAGGGTCACTCTCAGGATAAATTCCATGAACAATGGAGGTTTGAAGTTGTGATGTTTTATCCTGTCAGCTATATGCGTAACAACGACTATTAGGCCTGAGAGAGGCATAAAACCTAAAAATCGTTGCAAAGAAGTAAGTTCAGGTAGGTAGTAATCTAGCCAAGTGGTTACAGAATGCAGTAGTGGGCTCAGCTGTACACGTGTCTGAGCTAAACAAAACCATCATTGCAATAGCGGTGGCTACGTTCACTGACCATGAAACTGTAGGAATCCTATTGCAGTTACCCAGATGGGCTCTGTTCCTGGTGATAAAATATGGCCATTCTACTTTTCCCTAGAGCACCTGTTCGCTGCTTTGCAAGGTTTGAATGATGTAGGAAGGATTGGCAGTATATTCCATAGTGTTTCCGTGATTAATGTATGATCGAAGTTCTGGACAGGGCCAACAAGCAGGTTGGTACCAAGGCAAAGGGACTTACAGTGAGAGGAAAGACATGCCAAGGGACAAGCGGAAAGGCTCATGCTGACTTCACAGCTTTTGGACAGGATAACTGCGTGGGAGCAGGCACCCGCTTTGCCGTTTCTTGAACAGCAGTTAAGGGAGAAAGACAGAGTACAATAGAGAGACTGGTTTGAGCAGCTGCTGTGTCTAATAGCCACAAGAGTTCAGGCTCTTGCTGCGCCTGCACCACAGAGTACCCTTGCCTGTATTCCAGGAACAGCTTGGACAACTCCATTGCCCATGCAGTCTGCCCCTGTGAGTGGCTGGACAGGGCAAACGTGCCCCATGGAGTCCTCAGTGTTGAACCCAGTGCTGAACCCCTGCCTTGTGGATATATGCCTCCACCCTGGGCCCTGGCTTCAAGTGCAGAGCAAACTTGGAAGGAAGGGAAAGGAAAGGGGGTGGGAGCAGGGCCGTCCTTACCCATACACAAAGCACGCAGCTGCGTAGGGCACCAGGAAATATGGGGCACCACATTTCCTGGTGCTGCTCCAGCTCCAGCCCCAGCCCTGCCTCTTCCCACCCCTTCCCCAAAGCCCCCTCCCCAAAGTCCCTGCTCCTGCTCTGCCCCAACTCCGCCTCCACTCCCCTGAGGACTCCAGAAGCGGTCGGGCCTGCCCTCGCTGGTAAGTAGAGCGACGCAGCCCCAGCCTGCTCTGCTCCCAGCCACACCATCAGTGAGTGCTGTGGGGCGGTTCCCCGCTTCCCCCAAGCCTGGGAGCCAGGGGAGCAGAGCAGGCTGGGGCTGGGTCATTCCACTTCCCACCAGTCTGTGCTTGTTGCCCTGCTCCAGAAGTGCTGGAGTAGGTAGAGGGCATCAGCAGCTATACCGAGTGTTATGAGCAGCATCAGCCAGTTCAAGTCTGCCATGTCTGTGTCCTCCTCCTCCTCCATCATTAGCTCTGTCAGGTGCCTACGGTGGGTAGGAAAATGCCACCAAACTGCTTACCAGTATCTCATGGAAGCTCTGCCTGCATTCTGAAACAGGAACCAAAGGCCAAGCTCAAGAAGTTCTTGAAATGGCAGCTCCTCCATGTTGCTGGTTCCAGTTGCTGGGAGTATACATGCCAAAATGACGGCTCAGCAGGATGTGTTGGCATGTTACTTCCTATAATGGATGGTGTGGACAGTCAAGTTTTCCCACAGGGCACCAGGGTCAAAGGGCTAGCACAACTTTTCAAGAGTTCTGTAGGAAGTCTGGGATACAGTTGGATGCACTTGGGTCTGCATACTGCAGTTTAGATGCCAGAGCCCTGGGTTAAAAACTTCTTAACCTAGGGTTGGCCATGAATGTAAATGCTCAAGCCATGGGTTCTCAAACCCTGGGTCTGCTGACTTAAGTCCCACTACCCTTGGGCTTACATTGCAGCGTAGACATACCCTTTAAGAGAGAGCCTCCTCAGTGGTGATTTGGTTCTGATTAATGTACATGGAGGAGACAGAAGGCTTTGAAGTTGAGATATAGAAAGAGTTATTCATTCTGTTGGTTTACCATTCATGATGAACAGTTCATTGTCTCAATCCTAAAATAAGATGAGTGAGAACAGCTTGGGGAAGCTGACTGAGTAGCTGACCAGAGCTATGGCCAGCTCAATCAGTGCCCACCTGGCCCTGATAAGAGAGCTGGAGGCCAGGGGCTACAAATTCTCTCTCTAGCTATGGAGAGAGAAGGACCAGGCTGCCTGGGAGACAGGGTACTGGAAGCAGAGCAGGGCTGGGGAAAGACAAGAGGAGCTGGGGTACTCCAGCCTGGTAAACACCCAGGCTGCAGGCCTTGTTAAAGGCCAAAGCAGGTACTGGGGTTGCAGAGGTGCAGCCCGGGGTTAGGCAGAGGCAGCTGGTCCAACCCCCCTTGCAAATGATGAGAGGCCATTACACTGCAGTCTGCCCCAGAGAATGGGGGCAGATGGTGATGACTGGCAGTAGCCACTGAGGCAAGGTGGGGATAGAGGGTTGGGGGTTCCCCTGGGAGGGGAGACCCAGACCCTGGGGACTGCCGTGGGCAGAAACCCAGTATAAGGGGCACCAGGGTCTGGGAGGGACATGGGGCCTGAGGCAGGCGAGATGCCGGCCAGCAGGAGGTGCTCTGAGGCTGGAAAGAGCTAATTCCTGGATGACCAGTAGGAGGCTGTGCACCCGTGAGTCTTCGCTTTGCTACAATACCACTTCTACTTCTGGGGGAATTTGTGCATCACTGCGTGTGCACAGAATTCATGGCCCCACAGATTTCTTTGCTTCCCTGCAGAAAAATGATTTCTGATAGGGAAGCCACAAGAGCAGTCATGTGCCCCTCCTCTACACTGCAGGCAGGTCAGTCTGGGCACCCAGAGCAGCTGGTCGAGACATAAATCAGTATGGGGGGAGGGGGGATGAAGAGGGAGGGCTGGGCAGTCGTGTGTGTGTGTGTGTGAGAGAGAGAGACACACTTTGTCCCTCTCACTCGCTATTGCAGCATGTTTGGTGTGGAAGTGCAGGGCTTTGGGGGTGTTTCTGAGGAAGTAGGCACGGGGCAGGCTCTGTCCCCTCAGGCAGAGCAGAATGTAGCAGCCTGCCTGCTTAGTGAATTTTCCATTGTTCTTAGTGAATTCCCCCAGGAGTATAAAACAGGTATAAAAATTTTAAGGCTCCTTTAATTGCCAAAGTGGTGTAAAGGAGCCTTATTGCAAAGGACAGTGTGGCTTTATAAATGTTTATGGTGCTTTAGTGATTAGAACTGGTCTAAATTTTTGGACTGAAAAAAATTCCTATCAAAATATGCTTCATGAACTGTTTGCTACTGACCTTTCTGGAGATGGTCAGTAGCCAGTATAAATTTGTGAGCCTGAGTTCCCGGCCCTCATTTGCTCTTCAGTTGTGTATGATGTAACACTGAGCGTATGGCTGCATCTATTTGTTAACTAATAACTAGAAGTAAAGGGTCAGTACTAGTTACATTACTATTAGAAGGGGCTTGGGGATTTCCTCCAATGCTCCCCAGCCCCACTCTCCATCCATTTTATTGTAATTTAAATAAATTATCAAAATAATTGAAACCAGCGTGATGATATTGCGTAATTTTGACAAATAAAATATGCAGAATTTTAAAATATTGTATGCAGAATTTTTAATTTTTTGGTGCAGAATTCTCCTAGGAGTACACTTCATTTCCTAATCATGGAAAGTAGACTCTGCAGGCAGAGGAGTGACCTCAGGAGTGTCTCTCACTCCTGTATGTGGTGATTCATCAGCCAGTAATTTGATATATATTTGTACTGAATGTATTTGTAAGCAGTGTCAGGATGAGCTCCACCCTGACATCTGGTGGTGAGGTGTGGCAAGTTGTGGAAAAGAACTTCAGGGGCCGATCTCATTTGCATAGGCACACCCACCCCGCCTAGAATGAGGCCATAGCTGCCCAAATGGTCACTTTGGCTGCTGTGGGATCCCCAGTGTCTCTGTTATTGGGGCAGGAAGAATAAATTGTTATTACCCTGATTATGGGAACTGTGCTTGGAACTGTATTTGGCCTTTTGTTATGATGGAGGGACTCACCATCAACTCAGTAGCACTCGCTAGGCAAGGGTCATGGGTTCCAAAACTCTGTGAATGGAGAGAGGCTGGGGACAAATATTAATACTTGGTGGCATGGGCCCCTTGGTGAGGGCCTTACATGCTAATTGCACTTCCTCCTCTCTCCACTGTGGAATATCAGAGCTAATTTTGATTTCATTAGAAGTCTAGTTACAGGCTGCTGAGCTCACTTTGGGCTAATAGTGCACCAGCACTGAGGCTCCCCTACTACAAGCTGAATTCACCTAAGAGCTGAAATCACTGAGGGTTGTGTTAAGTAGGGGGGGAGCCTGAAGATATGTCGTGGAGCAGTTTGTGGGACGGCTGGAGTGCCTTGTGGACAGGCTGGTGGAGCAGTTCATAGGATGGCGGGAGCTGCTGGTGGGACGTGGAGCAGTTCATGGGACAGTGGGAGCTGCGTGTGGGCTGCTGAGCGAAGCAGTTTGTGGGGCAGCTGGCGGAGTGGAGTGAAGGCCTATGGAGCTGTGGGGCGGTCAGCTTCAGATCATGTAAGGTGCCTCTTACCTCCACCCCCATCTCCACCCAGGTTGGGAGGTAAAGCTCTGTAGAAAAACCTTTGAACTCTGGGGCTGCCCTGACCAGGGACAGAGACTTTTGGGTCATTGGACTTTTGGGACTTGGGGTGATTTGGGGTTGCTGGACTCAAGAACAAAAGGGAAAGGGCATGCCCCAATTTGCTTGGGGTGGGTTTTTTGCTCATGGGTTGTGTTATGAATCCTGTTGGTGGTGTTTTCCCCAACATAATGCCACATTGTTTCTCTCTGTTATTAAAAGGCTTTTTGGTACACTCAGACTAGGTGCTTGCGAGAAGGGAAGTATTGCCTCTTGGAGGCGCCCAGCGGGGGTGGTATATGTTTGTCCCAGGTCACTGGGTGGGGGCTCGAGCCGGTTTGCATTGTGTTATTGGAATGGATCCCCTAGATATTGAACCTGGCCCTTGTTGCTGCCAACTCTGACAGGCAGAAGGGTTACATATTGAAAATAAAATCCAGTTGTTGGAAAGAAACTGGGTTCAAAGAAACGCTGCATGGTCTGAAGAGGTCCAAAGCTGAACATGATTTAAAAACAGGACATGCAGACATCCTGAAACGCTGCCTTCCAAAGCAAGGAAGCACATGGTCAAAATGGAGACTGGGTGATGTTGCTGGGTGATGCAGTAATAATAGATCTAGGGAGCTAAATGTCTGCAGTCACAGGAATGATTGTCTTCAACTGTTGAGAATTGTTACCATGTGCTGTTAAAAGCATTTGTGTCATATAATTCATGGCAGAGAGAGCTGCATTTCCATGGTAGGTGAATTTGTTTCCTGTGTAATTTGTAAAGAGCTTTGGATGAAAGTTGTACATTGTTGTTTTCTTTGGCAATATGGGTTTTGGAATGATTCTAGCACCCGGTACTGTATATCTTTTTAAATATACCAGGTGAATGCTAAAACAATGAAGAAATGCAGATAATGAAAGGGCCAAATAAACATCATTCAATCATAAAGCAGCACTAAAGGCTTTGAGAATGACCTGACCTGAGTTACACTAATATACGTAACTGACTCCCTCATTCCAAGTATTAAGATGAAAAATCTTATCAGGAATTTGCATCAGCTATTTTTCCTCTGAGAGACTTGCTGTGCTCTGTATTAGTGTCACAGCTTCTGCTGTTTGTTTATTCAGTTAACAGTTATAAAAATGTATGGAAACACATGAAACATTTGCTTTTTGGACAGGCAGCTTTGTGCGGTACTACTGCCTGAATTATCTTTTCCCCTCTTCTGGTCCATTCCATAGCCCAAAATAAACATTTTCATGAGAAAATGTTGGGGATAAAAGAAAAAATCCCTAGACTGTTTAAACTTGTATGAATTCCATTTTGAATTCCTTTGGCATGTAAGAGTTTTTGTACTCTACTAAAAGGCTTTTCTTGGATTATGACTTGTTTCAGTTTATAAGTGAAAGGTGGAGGGAACGCCCTCCATCTGGCTCCAAGAGAAATCACCTCTGATCAGATCCAGCTCAGCTTCTGACCATGTCAGGAGTTAGTTTTTGCTCTGCATGTTTAAATAACCACAAGGTTCTTAGTGTTGCAGCAAGTGATGGTAAGAAACATTAGGGAGAGGTGGGGGAGGGTATGAAGAATGGCAAAGTCATAACAACAAGATCACACAGTTACCCAATTTAAGGATGTGATTGTCACAATGACTCAATTAAAAGTGCTTTTTGATGCTTTTCTTCTTTAGTATGTGATGTTGTTCACTGACAAAAAACATTACTATAGAGCTAAGATTGCCCAGTGGTGTCTCATGCCCTTGCAGAACATTGAGTTCAGCAATTGAGTATAAACTTTTGAATACCAGGAAATACAGAGTTTAAGTAAATGCCCAGGTAACCTTAACTCTGACCCCCTGGGGCTGGCAATGGCCACTGGGAATTGTCTGCATGCAATCCAGATGCATTCACTGTGTTAGGTGTAGCCATATTGAATCAGGGAGGGATTAGTTGGAGCAGCTTGGCAGAGCTGTGATTGTGATAGGAGGTGATGGGGGGGCTGTCCCCCTTGTGGGATGTGTGTGATCAAAGGGAAAAGGTGCATGGGTACCTTGAGAGATCCAGTATGCCTCATTCAGTGCTGCATTAAGTAGGTTGTGTGAGTAGTGGGGCATAGGGGTCATCTTGCTGTGGGGATTGTTAGTAGATTGGGGGGAGATTAGTGTGGTCTGTGGGCTTAATGAAGGATAAGTGAAAGTATATAATTTTAGATGACATTGTGCACATATAAGGGGGAAAGGGCTGTAAAAAGTGGTTGAAGAGGTTATATGTGTTAAATGTGGTGGTGGTCTTTCCATGGAGTAGGCTGTATTTTCATGTGTAGAGCAGATGTAAGTAGCTCAAGTTCAGTACAATTCAAAGGCAGAGTGAGTATGTTCTGGGTCTTCTGAAGCATTGCTCTAAGAGGGCACAGTTAAGGTTGTATGGGTATGTGCCTTATCCCTGGTTTTTGGAAGTTTGAGTTTGAAATACCTCAATTCTTCATTTCCTGGTTTTTTAGACGTTTAAGTTTTGCTGAACTCCACATTCTGGAAGGGCACAAAATACCCCCAAGTTTTTTGTAAGTGAATTTTCTAGCTTTTTAAACAGTAAGAGGAGTGATGTTGGTAGGAATTAGTGGTTATTTAAGCAGTTATTGTTATCATGTAGATTTGCAGTTAAGATGCTACTGTAGCCAACTAATAATGATAATACCTAGTTCTTTTCATCAGTAGATTGTAGAGAACTTTACCATTGAGGGAAACATAATTATCCCTGTTGTACAGATGGGGAAACTGAGACACAGGGCAGTGACATGACTTGGCCAAGGTTTCCCAGAAGGCTAGTGGCAGAGTCTGGTTACAGTAATTTTAGGCATGTGAGAGAAGAGTGGTCTGTGTGTGTGTGTCTCTCTCCACCCCTCTCCGCCATCCACAACACATGGCAGTCAGGGGCTGGGCTACCATTTTCAGCTCATCCCATCCCATTAAGCCATTAACTTTTAGAAGCAGGGTGTGCACCAAAAAAAAGCTGGTAGTATTTCTGAACTTTAAGAAATGCTTTTTTCTGTGGGTTGTGTCTTGAGAACCTTTTGCTCATATGTCCCCAAATTTAGTTCACTCCCCCTAACCCAAAACCCCGAGGCACACCAAATTTCAAGACAATCCAAGTTAGCATTCAAATTTTAGCGGACTAAGATGACTCCAACCTTGAAAAAGAAAAGTCTTCTCATTCTTCACAGTAGCAGTTGCAGAGCTATTGCTCGTGCTTTGCTATAATAGTATGTGGAATTAATCATCCGCAACTGCTATGTTATATCCAGATCCTCAGCACAGCATAACCTTAATTCCTAGAAGGCTCTGAAATGACTCATTCATTGCAATGGTAAATTCTGACTTGAATTAGAACACCCTATGAACATGAATGCACCCTGAAACAATACCTCTGAGACATGCAAACTGCTCCAATCATCTCAAGGTGTTCTCATTCCCCCTCCTCAGTACTAGTGCTTCGGAGACTGTGATATGCTTCAAGCATGTACATTCTGAACTCCTTGCCTTGGTCTCAGCAATAGGGTTTTGATGCATGCTCCCAGCATGTCTGTTCTCAGCTTCTCAACCAGAGGGGCAGGGCTTCCCCAGATGCTGGCCCACATGTAGGGCAGGGAGAGGAGCTCAGACACTTTCAGAGACATGGGGCCGCCCAGAACCCACATGGGGATTCAGAGAAGGGCAAGGATCCCAGCTCTTACATGAGGTGGCAGAAGAAGGGGCTTCCTAGATCCCACATGAGATGGCAGGGAATGGAGACCCTCCTGAAACTGAGTGTACATTCCCTCCCCTCCAACTCCCCCTAATCTCCAATGCCTGTCCCTGAGCTGAGCCCTTCAGTGCCTCTCCCCTATCACCCATCCCTATAATTCCCCTCTCCTCACTGCAACCCAAGCTCCTATTCCCCCCACTCCTCCACCCCCTAATTCCCCTGTCTTTCCAGCAAGCATTCACGTGTCATTTATTTTCTTTAAAAAATAGCTTGAGCATCTTCTAAACTGCTTCTGTAATCAGATTACATTTCCCCAAAATTAAACAAACAAAACAGCCACATCTGACAAAGGCAGACTGTAGCAACATGCTTACTTGGGATCTCTCTCTCTATTTGGTCCCCATCATCATAGCATATGTGGATGCTTCTCTGTCTCTCAGTTGCTGAGATGGGTGATTGGGAAGAGATCCTGTTTTATTCACTAGAGAATGGTGGGGATGCCCAATTCTTGGATCGCTTTGGGATGTTGCGTGAGGGGCTCTCTCCCCTTACCATTTTGGGGGGAGTGGGGAGGGAGATGAAGGCAAGTATTTGGCTAAATGGGCCTTAATGTCATCCTTCTAGTTCACGTTTGGGTCCTGTTAAAAATCTTTCCCAGCTGAGCACCAAACAAGCTCTTGCCTCTAGTTTAACATACTGAAGGATATAAGTTAGATTTCCATATGTGATGCCATCCCTGGGAAGGGGGCACGATTGTGGAGCTGTAAAAAAATGAGAATTGGTGTAGTAAGTCCTTATAGTGTCCGAAGTTCCTAAATGACATAGGGAATACCTTTGTGGAGAGCTTCTAAAAGCCAACAGTCACAGGAGGCTAATTTGGACTGGGTAAGGCTGTATCAACATTGCATTGTGTTCTTATCAAGGGCTGGAACCTACAAACTCCTGAGCACTCTGACTTCAGATCTGACAAAGCACTTAATCCCTAGCCCCACTAAACAAACAGTTCTCACAGCAGGTTCAAAGCCAGAAGACTTGTTGTCCTTGTTCAGCAGCTTAGAATCATACTTATTGATCAGGCAATATGAAAAAGTGATGTGTTTTGGGGGCTTTATATCTTGGGCAATGCAATTTTGTATCAGCTGTTTTGATAATCAGCCTCAATAGAACTACAGGTTTCAGAGTAGCAGCCGTGTTAGTCTGTATCCTCCCAAAAAAAAAAAAAAAAAAGGAGTACTTGTGGCACCTTAGAGACTAACAAATTTATTTGGGCATAAGCTTTCGTGAGCTACAGCTCACTTCATCAGATGCATGCAGTGGAAAATACAGTAGGACAATTTTATATACATGCATCCGATGAAGTGAGCTGTAGCTCACGAAAGCTTATGCTCAAATAAATTTGTTAGTCTCTAAGCCCTGGTCTACACTAGGACTTTAGGTCGAATTTAGCAGCATTAAATCGATGTAAACCTGCACCCGTCCACACGATGAAGCCCTTTATTTTGACTTAAAGGGCTCTTAAAATCGATTTCCTTACTCCACCCCTGACAAGTGGATTAGCGCTTAAATCGGCCTTGCCGGGTCGAATTTGGGGTACTGTGGACACAATTCGACGGTATTGACCTCCGGGAGCTATCCCAGAGTGCTCCATTTTGACCGCTCTGGACAGCACTCTCAACTCAGATGCACTGGCCAGGTAGACAGGAAAAGAACCGCGAACTTTTGAATCTCATTTCCTGTTTGGCCAGCGTGGCAAGCTGCAGGTGACCATGCAGAGCTCATCAGCAGAGGTGACCATGATGGAGTCCCAGAATCACAAAAGAGCTCCAGCATGGACCGAACGGGAGGTACGGGATCTGATCGCTGTATGGGGAGAGGAATCCGTGCTATCAGAACTCCGTTCCAGTTTGAGAAATGCCAAAACCTTTGTCAAAATCTCCCAGGGCATGAAGGACAGAGGCCATAACAGGGACCCAAAGCAGTGCCGCGTGAAACTGAAGGAGCTGAGGCAAGCCTACCAGAAAACCAGGGAGGCGAACGGCCGCTCCGGGTCAGAGCCCCAAACATGCTGCTTCTATGATGAGCTGCATGCCATTTTAGGGGGTTCAGCCACCACTACCCCAGCCATGTTGTTTGACTCCTTCAATGGAGATGGAGGCAATACGGAAGCAGGTTTTGGGGACGAAGAAGATGATGATAGCTCACAGCAAGCAAGCGGAGAAACCGGTTTTCCCGACAGCCAGGAACTGTTTCTCACCCTGGACCTGGAGCCAGTACCCCCCGAACCCACCCCAGGCTGCCTCCTGGACCCAGCAGGCGGAGAAGGGACCTCCGGTGAGTGTACCTGTTAAAATACTACACATGGTTTAAAAGCAAGCATGTGAAAGGATTACTTTGCCCTGGCATTCACGGCTCTCCTGGATATACTCCCAAAGCCTTTGCAAAAGGTTTCTGGGGAGGGCAGACTTATTGCGTCCTCCATGGTAGGACACTTTACCACTCCAGGCCAGTAACACGTACTCGGGAATCATTGTACAACAAAGCATTGCAGTGTATGTTTGCTGGCGTTCAAACAACATCCGTTCTTTATCTCTCTGTGTTATCCTCAGGAGAGTGAGATATAATCCATGGTCACCTGGTTGAAATAGGGTGCTTTTCTTCAGGGGACACTCAGAGGGGCCCATTCCTGCTGGGCTGTTTGCCTGCGGCTGAACAGAAATGTTTCCCGCTGTTAGCCACAGGGAGGTGGGAGGGTTGAGGGGGTAGCCACGCGGTGGGGGGAGGCAAAATGCGACCTTGTAACAAAAGCACATGTGCTATGTATGTAATGTTAACAGCAAGGTTTACCCTGAAAGAGTGTAGCCAGTGTTTTATAAAATGTGTCTTTTTAAATACCGCTGTCCCTTTTTTTTTTTCCTCCACCAGCTGCATGTGTTTCAATGATCACAGGATCTTCTCCTTCCCAGAGGCTAGTGAAGATTAGAAAGAAAAAAAACCGCACTCGAGATGAAATGTTCTCCGAGCTCATGCTGTCCTCCCACACTGACAGAGCACAGACGAATGCGTGGAGGCAAATAATGTCAGACTGCAGGAAAGCACAAAATGACCGGGAGGAGAGGTGGCGGGCTGAAGAGAGGGCTGAAGCTGAAAGGTGGCGGCAGCGTGATGAGAGGAAGCAGGATTCAATGCTGAGGCTGCTGGAGGACCAAACCGGTATGCTCCAGTGTATGGTTGAGCTGCAGCAAAGGCAGCTGGAGCACAGACTGCCACTACAGCCCCTGTGTAACCAACCGCCCTCCTCCCCAAGTTCCATAGCCTCCACACCCAGACGCCCAAGAACGCGGTGGGGGGGCCACTGGCCAACCAGCCACTCCGCCACAGAGGATTGCCCCAAAAAAAGAAGGCTGTCATTCAATAAATTTTAAAGTTGTAAACTTTTAAAGTGCTGTGTGGCATTTTCCTTCCCTCCTCCGCCACCCCTCCTGGGCTACCTTGGTAGTCATCCCCCTATTTGTGTGATGAATGAATAAAGAATGCATGAATGTGAAGCAACAATGACTTTATTGCCTCTGCAAGCAGTGATTGAAGGGAGGAGGAGAGGGTGGTTAGCTTACAGGGAAGTAGAGTGAACCAAGGGGCGGGGGGTTTCATCAAGGAGAAACAAACAGAACTTTCACACCGTAGCCTGGCCAGTCATGAAACTGGTTTTCAAAGCCTCTCTGATGCGTACCGCGCCCTCCTGTGCTCTTCTCACCGCCCTGGTGTCTGGCTGCGTGTAACCAGCAGCCAGGCGATTTGCCTCAACCTCCCACCCCGCCATAAACGTCTCCCCCTTACTCTCACAGATATTGTGGAGCACACAGCAAGCAGTAATAACAGTGGGAATATTGGTTTTGCTGAGGTCTAAGCGAGTCAGTAAACTGCGCCAGCGCGCCTTTAAACGTCCAAATGCACATTCTACCACCATTCTGCACTTGCTCAGCCTGTAGTTGAACAGCTCCTGACTACTGTCCAGGCTGCCTGTGTATGGCTTCATGAGCCATGGCATTAAGGGGTAGGCTGGGTCCCCAAGGATACATATAGGCATTTCAACATCCCCAACAGTTATTTTCTGGTCTGGGAATAAAGTCCCTTCTTGCAGCTTTTGAAACAGACCAGAGTTCCTGAAGATGCGAGCGTCATGTACCTTTCCCGGCCATCCCACGTTGATGTTGGTGAAACGTCCCTTGTGATCCACCGGAGCTTGCAGCACTATTGAAAAGTACCCCTGGCGGTTTATGTACTCGGCGGCTTGGTGCTCCGGTGCCAAGATAGGGATATGGGTTCCGTCTATGGCCCCACCACAGTTAGGGAATCCCATTGCAGCAAAGCCATCCACTATGACCTGCACATTTCCCAGGGTCACTACCCTTGATATCGGCAGATCTTTGATTGCGTGGGCTACTTGTATCACAGCAGCCCCAACAGTAGATTTGCCCACTCCAAATTGATTCCCAACTGACCGGTAGCTGTCTGGCGTTGCAAGCTTCCACAGGGCTATCGCCACTCGCTTCTCAACTGTGAGGGCTGCTCTCGTGTTGGTATTCATGCGCTTCAGGGCAGGGGAAAGCAAGTCACAAAGTTCCATGAAAGTGCCCTTACGCATGCGAAAGTTTCGCAGCCACTGGGAATCGTCCCAGACCTGCAACACTATGCGGTCCCACCAGTCTGTGCTTGTTTCCCGAGCCCAGAATCGGCGTTCCACAGCATGAACCTGCCCCATTAGCACCATGATGCATGCATTGGCAGGGCCCATGCTTTCAGAGAAATCTGTGTCCATGTCCTGATCACTCACGTGACTGCGCTGACGTCGCCTCCTCATCCGGTATCGCTTTGCCAGGTTCTGGTGCTGCATATACTGCTGGATAATGCGTGTGGTGTTTAATGTGCTCCTAATTGCCAAAGTGAGCTGAGCGGCCTCCATGCTTGCCTTGGTATGGCGTCCGCACAGAAAAAAGGCGCGGAATGATTGTCTGCCGTTGCTCTGACGGAGGGAGGGGCGACTGACGACACGGCTTACAGGGTTGGCTTCAGGGAGCTAAAATCAACAAAGGGGGTGGCTTTACATCAAGGAGTATTTCAGGCAGGACTTCACAGAGGGTTCCAATAAGAAATGGTGCACCTAAGTTATTGTTCTTATTGGAACAAGGAGGTTAGCCTGGCCTCTGATTGATACATGGCTAGATTTACCTCGCTGCACCTGCTCTGTGAGTGACTGCAGTGTGACCTAGAGGAATGAGTCCCCTAGACAGGGGAGGACGCAAATGAGTACAAAACAAATCTGGTCTATTTCTTGTTTTGATCCACTCCATCTATCTTTTACATCTTTGGCTGGCAGCAGACGGTGCAGAAGGACTGCATGCCATCCACATCTCATGGCTGCTCGGCAGAAGATGGTACAGTACGACTGCTAGCCATCGTCATCTCTTGCCTGCCCGGCAGAAGATGGTACAATACGACTGCTAGCCATCGTCATCTCTTGCCTGCCCGACAGAAGATGGTACAGTACGACTGCTAGCAATCCGTATTGCCTGCCTGCTCACCATAAGACGGTTCAATAGGACTGACTGCAGGACTAAAGAGAATGACCTGGTAAAGTCACTCCAAATTTAGTCCCTGCGCCCATGTCTGCCCAGGCGCTCCCAGCCGACGCGGCCAGGAGCACCTCTGACATGACGAGGACGGCTACCAGTCATACTGCACCGTCTGCTGTCAGAAGGCAATGGGTTGCTGCTACTGTGTAGCAATGCAGTACCGCGTCTGCCAGCATCCAGGAGACATACGGTGACGGTTACCTGAGCGGGCTCCATGCTTGCGGTGGTATGGCGTCTGCACAGGTAACTCAGGAAAAAAGGCGCGAAACGATTGTCTGCCCTTGCCTTCACAGAGGGAGGGAGGGAAGGGGGGCCTGACGATATGTACCCAGAACCACCCGCGACAATGTTTTAGCTCCATCAGGCATTGGGATCTCAACCCAGAATTCCAATGGGCAGCGGAGACTGCGGGAAGTGTGGGATAGCTACCCACAGTGCAACGCTCAGGAAGTTGACGCTAGCCTCGGTACTGTGGAAGCACTCCGCCGAGTTAATGCACTTAGAGCATTTTCTGTGGGGACACACACACTTGAATATATAAAACCGATGTCTAAAAAACCGACTTCTATAAATTCGACCTTATTCCGTAGTGTAGACATACCCTAAGGTGCCCCAAGTACTCCCCTTCTTTTTAAGGGAACTACAGAATCAGTAGGACTCAGTCTGTTCAGATCTAAACTGCTGAGCCATTATTTTTAATGACTTAAGGTTTTTAGCTTTTCACTCAAGCCTCACAATGTGGGCACAGATCAAGAGACAAAATAAAACTGAGGTAGACAGTGGGATGGGCTGGGGCACGGAATCTCCCTCAAGACTGTCACTAGATGTGCTGGGATACCGCTGAGAACAAACCCTCCTGCCAGAAAAGGCTTCTCTCCAATCCTGCCTCGCTGAGCCAGAGATACCAGTCGGCTCCAGCACAGACCAAGAAGTTGGGCCAAGCCCCACTGCAATTCACAGAAACTAAGATTCACTCAGCCCACGGGCTTCTCAATTAACAGGGACTTTCCCAGCATCCAGTATTCAGTCTTTTTGGGAGCCTAAACCCCAAATAAATCTGTTTTACACTGTATAAAGCTAATACAGGGTAAACTCATAAATTGTCCGCCCTCTAGAACACTGATAGATATGCAAAGCTGTTTGCTCCCCCAGGTATTAATCCCTTACTCTGGGTTAATAATAAACAAAAGTAAAAAGTAAAAGTACGATTTAAGTGGTTTCAAGTAATAAACAGAAATAAATCAAAATATGCAAGGCTAACTTAATACACTAAGGATCTAGTTACAAATAATAACTTCTAATCCTAGATGTTATCTCAGGTACAATCCTTTTCAGACCAATGCTGTAGTTTATGGCCTAGGTCCAGCAATCACTCACACCCCTGTAGTTACAGTCGTTTGTTCCAGTTTGTTTCAGGCATCTCTTTGGAGTAGAGAAGCCATCTCTTGAGCTAGCTGAAGACAAAATGGAGAGGCTTCCAGGGCCTTTTATAGTCTCTCTTGTAGGCGGCAACCTCTTTGTTCTTCTATGCAAAATCACAGCAACAAGATGAAGTTTGTGGCCACCTGGGCAAGTCACATGTTCATGAATGATTCAGCTTTTTGCATGCCAATGCCATTGTTTACATGTTCGTTTGAATGTTCCTAGGAAAGCTCAGATGTGGATGGGCGTCTCCCAAAGTCCATTATTAGTTAAGTAGTCCAAATTACTTGAATAGCCCCTTCACAATATATTGGCCAAACCTCCCTTATGTGTTTCCTACAGCAAACACTTCAAATACTAGCATAGAGCCAATGCTCGTAACTTCAGATATAAAAAAGAGACATGCATACAAACAGGATGAATATATTGACTAGATTATAAGCGTAGTAATGATACCCTATAAGAGACCTTTTGCATAAAGCATATTCCAGTTATATTATATTTACACTCATAAGCATATTTCCATAAACATATGGAGTGCAACATCACAGAGTGATGCTGATGTAATACATGAAAGAAATAGAAACCCAAATCAACACTGATAAAATTGGCAAATGGCACAAAACTTGGGGGGGCAGTACATAATGAAGAGGACTGATCACTGATACACAGTGTTCTGTATCATTTGATAAACTGGATGCAAGCAAACTGTGTTTTTCAGGATAGCCAAATGTAAGATCATACATCTAGGAACAAAGAATGTAAACCATACTTACAGGAAGGGGAATTGTATCCTGGGAAACAGTGACTCTAAACATGAAGATAATTAACCATTGGATTACCAAGGGTCATGATGGATTCTCCATTATTGGAAATCTTTAAATCAAGATTGTATGTTTTTCTAAAAGATATGCTGTAGTTCAACCACAACTGTTGGACTTGAAGTAGGAATTAATTCTGGGAAGTCCTGTGCCCAATGTTATGCAAGAGGGTCAGACTAGATGATTACAATGGTCATTTCTGGTTTTATAATCTGTTAACACTTACATTTTTACCAAAGGCCCAATCCCGCTCCCATTTAAGTCACCGGGGCCCAGATCTTCAAAGGTATTTAGGTGGCTAACTCAGTGGGAGATAGGTGCCTAAATACCTTTGAAGGATGTGGATCTGGGAATTTTATAGTTAATTTCAATAGGAGCAGGAGCAGGCCTCAAGTCCCTAAGGAACTGATACTGAATTCATAGTCTTTCTTCAATTAAAATAATGCTTAAAAATAAATCAAATGCTCCAATGAACAAGGCTTTCCTGACAGATTGCCCTGTGAGAAAATGGAGTGGCAGTAAAAGGATTATATCCTAAGATAAGCATACATTTACTTGGCATAAACAAAGTCAAACTGAAAAACTGCTGAATCATTTGGTCCAAAATTAGGTCAAATCCTTTTTGTTAAGAAAGCAAGCTTCCTTCCTGAGAAACATAACTCAAGGGCTGTGTTCCATAGTATTTTTGACTGACGTTCAGGTCATATTGGAACCGATGCATGGTGCAACATCCATCCAGCTTGACACAGGTTACACAGCGCTATCCTAAGTGTTAACTTTTCTGAGCACATAAGAGTGTTGTCAGTTGGTGAAGTCTCACAAAACTCTCTTCACTAAGGCAGAGAATTACTTGTGAAGTTTGAATTGACAGAATAATAAAACGTATGCAGTGGTGGTGGTGGTGTTGTTTTGGTCCAAGGATAGTAGAGACACAAGGTGGATGAGGTAATATCTTCCATTGGACCAACAGAAGACGGTCCAAAATAAGATATTATCTCACCCACCTTGTCTATTAGAATAATAAAACAGAACTTTGGCCTACAAAGCATGCTGTCCACACTGATAGGTCTCAGATTCACTTCTCACTTCTGAAAAATAAATATTTTTGGTTTCCAAATATCCCCAATAATAATAAAGCCCAAACAAACCCCATATGACTTCTTTTTTTTTTTTTAAAGTGCTGAAACAATATTAAAATTCTAATCTTCAAACTGAGGGTCCCCTGAATATAATAAACCTGGGACAGTGGGTTGCTTGCATTTCTGAGCATCTTGTGTTGTCTCTCTACTCTCCCCGCTGCCTCCATTCCAGTGAGCAGCAGGAGATTCAAATTTTGAGCAATTTCAGTCCCTAGCCCATTCACAAAATGAATGGGACTAGTTTTACTTGATTAGGGACCATAGAATTTGCCATGAAGCCAGCAAGCAGGGTAGGAGGAGGCTGTGAGATTCCTCTTTTCTTTTCTCATCTTTTTAAAGGTTTCAGAGTAACAGCCGTGGTTTGTTACTAACAACACCTTATTATAATGCAGATATTTACACAGATGAAGCAAAGATTTTTCCATTTTGATTTAATTTCACATTTTTGTTCTTCCAGTTAATTGTTATGAGTATGAGTTGCAAGCTTTGTGTGGGAATGATCACATTGTTTACTTTAAGGAAAATCCTGTTCCACTTTCTAAAAAAAATAAAATAAAATAATTTTTCCCAGTAATTTTCCTTTCAATCAATCTTGGTTTTATGGAAACTAAATTTTGTCCCAACAGTGTTCCCTTGGAGGAGAAGAGAGAACAAATAAGGAACAAATGGAAAGAAGAAAGAAAGAAATGCATGAACTCCAGCACTATGCCAGGAAGCCTTAAAAAAAGTTGTGTAGTGACACAGACTGCAGTGAAATTTATAAACATACTGACTTCAACAAGTGAATTGCATCAGGTAAAAAGAGACACTGAACTAGAATATGGAAACTTACAAAAAAACACCTAAAGTTTGTTGGGAATGTAGTCACTGCATTTCAACCTGTCCCTTCTCTTTCAGGCCTCTTTGTTTAGCCACCAGGCGTCACAACTGCTGATTCTATGACTCAGATGGAAAAACATACAAGCAGGCAGGAAAGCAGATGGAGGTGCTTAGATTTCTTCCTCAGGGGCTTATTCAGGTCTTTCAAACTTTGGACCAATTGATTACATATTTATTTACTAATTCAGGTATAGGGTGCCTTGCACAGGTCAAATGCATCTTAGACTAAAATGAAGTAGCAAACCTCTAAAAGAAATAAAATCTGTTAAAGAACAGAACCAAGGAAACTGACAAAGATGGAATAGTAGTGACCATCAAGGCAAACCATTTGACAAAAGGTATTTGGTACTAATAGAGGAGACACCAGAAACATGAGAGAGGGCCCCAGATGGTCAGGGAGAGGCTAATTGGAAGAGAAGAGTCTTTTACCATATACTAAATAGACAGTTAGTGAAGGTGCCTGGTGGACCAGTTCTGGAAGGGAGTTGTGCAGCAGAGGCTAGGGCTCTATACTATGAGAGACTTGCCCGGTTGTGGTCCTGCTCCACTAGAGCCAAACATCAGTGTCAGCCAGGGACCCAATCACAGATCATCAGAGGGGTAGCTGTGTTAGTCTGGATCTGTAAAAGCTGCAGAGTCCTGTGGCACCTTATAGACTAACAGATGTATTGGAGCACAAGATTTTGTGGGTGAATACCCACTTGGTCGGATGCATGTAGTGGAAATTTCCAGAGGCAGGTATAAATATGCAAGCAAGAATCAGGCTAGGGATAACAAGGTTAGTTAGAAGGAGGTTAAAGCAAAGAGGCAGGTAGGGGTTGAATTTCAGAGGTGCTGATTCTCTGCACCTCCCATTGCCTTCACCATTTTCAACTTCCAGCTGAAGTTATGAATGACCAGCATGTCTGAAAAGTGGCCCCTCTCACCCTAGTTTACGACGGGCTCCATAGACCCAGACCCCTGCGCTTTACTCTTTGGCGGACAGGCAGCCTTTGCTTTTCTAGCGCTCCTGTCAGCAGGGAACCCTCACAGGCAGGGCTCAGGAGCGCGCGGCCTGTGGCGTCCGACCCCCCAGGGGCGCGGGGCATCTTCACCCGCTTCCAGGGGAAGGGAAAATGGCTGCCGCCATCTCCACATGTGACTCCTCGGAAGCCGGCGCCTCCCCCTCTCGCCGCGAAATCCAGGTGGGGCGGCCCTCGCCGAGCAGGTTTGAGCCGTTTCCGACCCCGTAACGTCCTTGCAGAACAGCTGCGGCGCAGTCGGCCGGGCGGTGCCGGTTCGGTCTCTCTATGGACCGGGGCGCGGCGGTGGCTGTGAGGCGGCTCCGCGCCGCTGGCGGAGAGCGGGAGCCCCGGGCCCTGCAGCAGCCGCCGTTGCCGGGGCGCGGGGCGGAGGACTCAGGTGGGAAGAAGCGGGACTGCACCGCCGGCGGCTCCCGGTGGCGGCTGCTTCCTGAGGCCCGGGGGGCGCTGCTGGTGCTGCTCTACCTGCTGGCACTGCGGGCCCTGGTGCAGCTCTCCCTGCGGCAGCTGCTGCGCCGACCGGGGCCGCGGGACTTCAGCGCCCCCCGGGCCAGGTACGGGCAGCGCCTGCGACCCCGCCCCCATCCCCTCGACATTCCCCGGCCAGGTACGGGCAGCGCCTGCGACGCCCCCATCCTCCTCCCCCCAGCGCCCCCCGCTTCCCCACCCCGCCCCCTTCCCCTCAGCGCCTCGACATTCCCCGGGCCATGTACGGGCAGTGCTTGCGACCCCCATCCACCTCCCCCTAACGCATCCCGCCCCCTTCCCCTCAGTGCCTGGACGTTCCCCGGGCCAGGTACAGGCAGCGCATGTGGCCCTCCCAGCGGCCCGACTCTCCCTCCCAGCGGCCTGACCCCCCCCTTCCCTACCAGTGGCCTCCCTGTCCCCCCCCATCCTGCCCTCCCACATCCTTCCAAAATAACACCCCCCCCCATCCTGCCCCCGGACCTCCCCATCTCACTACTGGGTCAGGTACTGGCCAAGTGGGCCAGCTGTCTAATTGCAGTGTAGAGACACACTAAGAGTCAAACTAGGTGATCTCTATCTGGCACATCATCCCCATCCCCACCATAAAGATTCTGCCCTCACTGACTCCTGTGCAGTCCAAATGCTTTCACTGAGTTTTCAGAGTGTAGCTAATTGGACTTGCAGTAGAACCTCAGAATTACAACACATTGGTAATGGAGGCTGTTCCTAACTCTGTACAAAACATTAGGGTTCTTTTAAAAGTTTACAACTGAACGTGGCCTTAATACAGCTTTGAAACTTTATCATGCAGAAGAAAAATGGTGCTTTCCCATCACTGAGCAACATAAATTTTGCTGACGTAAGTGGTAGTGTAGATATGGCCATACCCTGGCTATTAGCCCTGGCCCCTATATCTACACTATTGTTACCCATGTTAGCGAAATTAAAGTTAGCATGGGTATGGCTGCGTGTACTAACGTCTTCACTTGCAGTGTAGACATACCCTGGGGAGAAAATGGGCTAAGTATTTAAGAGCTATGGTTTCCTTTTGGCATTCTCATGGGTTTTATTTTTCTGATGAATAAATATTGTGTTAATGTTTGGGTTATCAAATTGTGTATTTCTTTTAGTGTTGTATATCTTAAATTTTAATTGTTCTGTGTTTGGGAAAGGTGGTTGACAAATTGAAATAAATGTAAAATAAATCTATTATTTGGCTCATTGTAAATCTTACTAAGAATGTGCTTGTTCAGACCTGTGGAGGATGCGGTCGGGATGTGTGATATATATGCATCAAAAAGCAACGAACTTACTTAACAGTCTGCTCTCCCTTCATGCTTTTTCTGTGCAGATTTTCACTGCTGACATTCTTATTTTGAAAGATAAAATCAGTGGATTGGCATATTGTCACACAGAAAGGGGGTGTTCAGTGCTGTCACACTTCTCCCTGGTTCTGATAGGCAACATGGCACTGAGCAAAAGGCTGTGTATCCAGATCTTTGACCTTAATACCATTAGGAATTTTAGCAGTGGTCAGTTGCAGTACGTGCTAGGTGATTTAAACCTCTTCTGTTTAGCTTATGGAGTGGAAGGTATCTGAAAATGTGGAAATTGTGGCCAAGCTGCATATTGAATGCATTTGTTACAAGAGATCTGCATTGTTAATTTTTCAATTTATCTCTTGTAGGGAATATCTTGAAAACATAACGGCAGTTGGTCCCAGGACAGTCGGAAGTCCAGAAAATGAAATTCTCACAGTTAACTACCTCTTAAAACAAATTAAGGCAATTGAAGTAGAAAGCAGTGATGCACACAAGATTTCTGTAGATATACAGAGGCCAACAGGCTCCTTCAGCATTGACTTCTTAGGTGGCTTTACCAGTTACTATGCGAACATAACTAATGTTGTGGTTAAGCTGGAGCCCAGAAGTGGCGCTAAGCATGCCGTGCTATCCAATTGCCACTTTGACTCTGTACCAAATACCCCAGGTAGGTACATGTATTTACCTGTCTTTGTTGAACTTTTGTTGTCTTAATATGACAACTTATATCTTTTTGGCTTCTAAAAGTTTTTCGTAATGAAGAGTAGGCAGCTTCTGTTTTGTTACAGCTTTTGGTGTTTTTTATGATGCTTTTTACAGCAGTATAGTAATAGGAGCTGCTTGTGGACAAAGTGATGCATGTTACATTGGCAACAGAACTGTTTTTTCATGCAGGGAATTTGTTCTGTTTTTTTCTACACACAATGTCGCTTACATCCACTTATAAGAGGACTAGCCATATCAAAGAGTATCTCATTCTTGCAACAAATTGCACAAAACATTTAGGGTGAAATTGTGACCCCATTGCAGTTAGTGGGGCCAGGATTTCACCCTTGGTCTCTGACATGAAACCATGAGTATTTTCCTGCCTGTGAATTCTGGAAAGCGTATTTACATCTGAATTTCTCGTATCCCTCTGCATACTCCTCTGTATTGTGCATTTTACTTACTTGGCCCAGATCCTTCAATGTTACTTTCGGCTGATTCAAATTGACACTTGTTATCCAACTCCAACAGGGTGGTTTGATGTACTAGATTTTTTTATATTTTTAATTAATAAAATCTGCATGTGTACTTTATACAAATGTGTTAGATAACACGATTGATTTGGTCCTGGTGGCAGCTAAGCTTCAATTGCACGGGCTATAAAATTTCTAAGTGGAGGCCGTTCCCTCCTAAAATCAAATCAACTTTTGTTTGCAGCAGCATGTAATCAAACTCTAGTTACTATTTTACTACCAAGTCTACTGTGGCTCAGCAGGCAAAATGAATTGTTGCTTGTTTCAGGCAAAAATAGTTTTCATTTTACTTTGAGAGACCTGACTGCAGACTATAACTTACAAGCTCTATTCACTCTCTTAAAATCAAATCGGAACATCTTGCAGCCTCTGCTGGTGCTAAATTTGCAAGTTTCTTTAACAGTTTCTACACAGCCTATTCTGAGTTGACTGGAAAATTTAAACTATTTCATACCTTCAGACAAAGAGATACTACAGTTGAATCGGGATTCCTGTCTATGGAAAAATTGCCACCCATTCTCTTCTCTCACTAGTTACCACAGATCTCTAATCGGAGGACTGAGAGATGATGCTTACAAAATGAGGGTTGGCCTTAAGCCTGCTTAGCATGACCATGGTGGTCAGAGGAAACGCTACAAAGACACATTGAAAGCGTATCTCAAGACAATTGATGTGGACATCATAAGGTGGGAGGAGCAAGCCACCAAGTGACCTCAGTGGCGCCACATCCTACATTAGGCAGTAGCTTGCTTTGAGGAGAAGTGCCTTGCCCTTGAACCTGAAAAAAGAGAGAGAGAATGTCTGTGCCTACTGCGAGCAGATCTGTGGTTCCAGTATCGTACTCCTGAGTCCTCTCAAGACTCATATGTAAATCTGTGGTAGAAATCATCCTCGAATCAAGGGATTACTGATGATGATGCTTTGCAGTGTACTTCTTCCTGGCCCTCTGCTCTCATGTCATTACTCATCAGGCTGTTCCCTGCTAGGCCAATCACCCTTCCCACTTGCTGGCAACTGAGTTCCATTTGCTCTGCTTAGCTCTTTCTTCTTGCCTCTTCGCTACATTCTCACTGAGCTTCCTCTTAGATTGGCAGCTCAGTGCTGCTGTTCCTGGTTTCACTCAGCCTATCTAAGGACAACAGAAGAAGCTTATCTGGTAGGCAGAAAACCTGATGCTTTTGTACATCTAGATGGTGCTCTTACTTGTCAGGGACTTCTGGGAATTGAGATTATTTTTCCCAGACCTAAGGTGGATGTGACATTACCCAGGCTACAGTCTGGACTGTTGAACAGCTGTGTCCCCTTAGTTCTCTAGGCTGGGGTGCTATTTACACTGCATTGCTATCAGAACATCCACTCCTGGCCTGCTCACACAGCCTTCAGCATGCAAATTCACTCCTAACTAAATTCTTGAGCACTCTGACCTATCACTCATGAATTACATACAGGGCAACTCCTTCAGATTCCTCGTCCCAGCCTTGTCCCCCCAGAAATGTGTCTTGTATGGCTCAGTACCCTTCTGAACAGTACAAGCTCATAGGAAGTGCATCACTTCATGAAAGGAAAATGATAATGCACGAACCTTGTTATCCCTGATGGAGTTTTCCATACTAATCCAAACATGTTGGTTAGGATAAAACAATAAGATAAGTTTAGACAGATTTTAAGTGAGTACTGGTGGTGATGCATACATTTCAGGATTGGTTTAAAAAAAAAAAGTAAAATGCAAGCTAAGTGAACTTTAAAGCAGATGGTTTTGTCTCATCATATGCTGCAGTAAATTTCACAGGCTGGGTTTCCGTTCAGACTGAGACTCCCCCCCCCTTAGTTCAGTGTCCTTCAGGTATTCATTAATGTCATGAGCAGAGAGACTGGAGAAGAAGTGAGTTGGAGACTACTGTCTCACATTCTTATGCCCCCCTCCCCTCTATGAGGACTACCCCTGCTGGGGTGCAGGCGACAAGCAGTCTTTTGTGGATGTGAGGTTTGAACCATTCTTATGATGCAATATACATTTCTTATTCACACCTTCCCTTTGCTGCAGAATGGCCACTTAAGCATGTGATAGTTTTTCCATGCCAGTGTGTCTTTGTCTCTCAAAAAAACTGGTTTGTGGGCTCTATCCAGAGTCACTATGTATTTCAGTAACAATCATACAGTAGAATCTTAATGTCACATATAGTGTTGCTACGCATATTTCGCCAGGATAATGACATTCAGCAGATTCTGACTTTTCAAATACCACCTCACAAGGCATACTTCGTACAAAATTTCTCAGTCTTGTAAAAGTGGTGAACATAATAGTATAGACCATCAGTAGGTGAATAAGGTTGCCAGAAAAGGAGCCCTGTCCTGATGGACATGAGGTCTATGAAAAAGTAATGATTCTTTTCTGCAGACTTTCTTACGGGCTCAGGGATTGGAGTGTGCCTATCACTGACCTGCAGAGGGATAATAAAGTTGGTCTAGGCTGAGTGGGGAGTATTTGTGTGGCCAGTGGAGTTAGGAAGTTGAGACATGGCTGCACAGATAAGACTTCCTCACACTAAGAGCGGTGGTAGGGAGGTGCCTCACAACCGTGGTTATTCTTGGGAAATGTCACAATTCTGTGCTTAAATCAGCTGTGAGGAGTGGCTTGGTGGAGGGGGAAACTGCATAGTTCCATTCTGTCTTAGCTCCTAGTGTGGACCAGACTGTGCATGTGCTATCCTCATAGAGTGACTGAGCATGTTCCTTCCAGCCTAGGGGTACAGGCATGAAGCTGGGCTTTCCCTTTAATGGCAGGCTGCTCTGGGCATAGTTAGGGCTAGGCACTGGACCTGAGATCAGGGAGCCTGTCTCTCTCCTGTGCTCTGCGACTTCCCTGCTGACACTAAGGCAGCATAGAGTAGGAAGCTGACCTGAAATCTGGAGTTGGGGGAGGGAAAGGAGTAGATGGGGACAAGGAGTCTGGGAAAGTGGAGGCGGGGAGAACTGGGGAGGAAAATGTGGAGGTAAGGGGGGACTGGGAGCCAGATAGCTAGAGAGGTGGATCACAGAGGTCAGACTAGGAGCTGGGGTGGGGGGGACATTGGAGCAAGGAGTGTGTGTGTGTGAGAGGGAGACTGAGACTGGATGAGAAGCCCAGGCAGTGAAACTAGGATTAGGAGCAAGTGTTGTCTGATGTCTCCCTTCTCTGCCAAGATGTGGAAGTGGGGACAAAGACTAGGATTGGCAGGGCAAGGAGACTGTGACTGGGTAGTGAAGGAGAATGGGACTGGGACAAGGCTTCGGGGGAGGGGAGGAGGAAGAGGTATAACAGGGACAGGTTGGAGGGGATGGAGCAGAAGGATCAAGTTTGGAGGGAATGGGCAGAAAAGTCTGTGTTCATTCAAGCACACACCCTCCAGAACCTGAAATGGAGCTTGAGATCCCAGAACTTTGCTATTTCTTTGTCGACAACAAATACCTGTGAAAACCAGTGGCAGTGTGTGTCTCACCTGCCTCTACTGTTGGTCCACATAGACGACGACGACCTACCACTGCTAGCAGTCACTCCCTTAGCTCAAGGGGAAGAGGTCTGTGCAGTAGATTTAGAGATTCCAGTTCCGAGGAACCATGTGTGTGTCAGTATGATGCTATACGACAGAATTTCTGCTTTTTCAGTTTGCTTTTCTAAAAAATCTAGGAAATTGCACACACACAAACTATGTTAAAAGAACATGATTAAGATTGCAAAATTAACACTCAAAAAGGAAATGCCAGTGTGATGTTATGCCCCCATATTCTTCATAGAAATGTTATGATATGAATATGGCATAACTAAGATATGTTTTATGCAAGATGGGTCATGTGAGGTATTTGAAAGGTTATAATTTACTGAATGTAATTATCGAATTTGTATGCATGTATCATTTCTGTAGCTGAAGTTAGGAATATTGACTATGTAACAATTGCAACTGTGCATACTTGGGGAACGCCCACCAGACAGTATGCAATCAGCCTGGATGGTCCATTAGGAAAGACAGTGGGTCTTTGAAAATGCTAATCTCCCATCTTTCTGGAGTTCCTTCCTGTGGATGTGGCCATATATTGAACCATGACGAGACAATAAAATATTGACTAGGTCCTTATTAAGGGGAAATAGTCCATCCTATACACTGAATGAGGCAGGGGCCCTATGGAAAAGGTAGCATATAATTAAGGACCATGAATGCATATTCACAAGCAACCTTATTTCTGGCATTTCATAACTTTTGAGTGCTTGAATTTGCAACCCTAATAATGTTTTAATGTATGTTTTTATATGTAATTATTTAAATGTTGCTGCATAAATATGTTACAGAATTCTCTTTGGTTTACTTCTGTGAAGAGGCTTTTTATTAGTTTTCACACAGAGCACACTCAATGTCAGTAGTTCCCAAACTTTAATAACCCGCGGACCCCTTTCACGAAAATACCAAATCTCGTGAACCCCCCTCCTAAAAATGAATATTTCCAGGGATTTTTCTCCCTTACTGAGCATAAATTATTGAAGCAGTAATTTGGTATTTTTACGACATGCTTATTACACACTATTATTACGTTATGAAAATGGCAATACTCTTCCAAGATTTCACTTTTGTAGCTGTAACAATGCTACCCGTGGGAGCCAGCTGAAGTCACTCAATTAGGGTGAACTGCAAACAACGCGGGGCAGACAAACCCCAACAGCTGGTGGATATTCCAATACTTAGATTTACCAGGCCAGCACAAAACTGCTCCTGTATTACCTCACTGGTTACTCAGAAGTCCAAACAACGCTGTTCCTTTAAAATGCCCAGCCTCAGGCCTCCATCCAGACACACGTGTTGGATATGATGATGATTACTGAAAATCTTCTCATCATAGAAAAGATTCTTCCAATCCCAAAGGATCAGCCACACACCCAGGTCCAATTATAACTTAGATCTTACCCAGAATACACATTTATAGCCAATTCTTATTAACTAAGCTAAAATTTATTAAAAAAGAAAAGAGTTTTGGTTAAAAGATCAATATACATACAGACTTGAATTCAATCCTTGAGGCTCAGATATATAGCAGAGATGAGCTTGTAGTTGCCAAAAGTCCTTTTAGAAATAGTCCATAGGTTATAGTCCAATATCCATATTCAGGGTGACTCCAGTCAGTGACTGGGGATCTCAATCCTTATGGCTTAAGGTTGCCCCTCTTGAAACCCAAAGCAGAGCTAAGATGAAGAAGGATCATGTCCCAAGGTCTTTATACATTTCCAGCAGCCTTTTGGCCTGAGAAAACAATAGGCTTAACTTTCCTTCTCCTAAACATAGTGGCAATTAGTACAGGGTAATTTATCTATTAAACAGTTCAGCTACAGGTTACCAGAACCTTCAGAGACATATTGACAAGAATATTATTTCACTCAAGTGTCTTCCTAAATGTTAATATTCCTTTTTTTGATCTTTGAATCAAAGCTATAGCAATAGACGAGACTTGTTTGTTTACAGCACAAGACCTGAGCAAACATCTACCCTTCCATCTCTAATGATGCAGGCTGCATTTCAAAGCTCTGTTCATTTACATATCTTCCTAACCAGTCTCTAAAGTTCGGCCATGGGTCAGGTCAGTCTGTGAGTTAATTAACTCTTTCTGGCCCCCCGCCACCTTTCAATGAGATATTAATTTACACTCATAATGTCACAGGAGCTCATATCACTTCAATAAAGCCTGTTATAGGAAAAGGCTCCTACATGTTTCATCAAGGAGTACTAGATGTGAATCAGCATGAAGGTACTTAAGAAGTCAGCTCAAATAAAGAGTTCCTCCCACAAACATTCGGATCTTGAGCAGCCCAGGCAAACAACGCACGACTATAACAAAGCTTAAAACTGGTTCTTCATAATAATTTAAAAAATAACACAGCCTATTTAATTTTAGAAACAGCAAAAAATATCCACCTCCCTTTCCATTTCTAATAAGGAGTTTAAACCTCCTCAGTGCAATGGATGCGCTTGCTTTGATCTGAATAGCTCTTGGATGTCTGGAACCACTGGAGAAAGATAAACTCTCAGGTCTGGTTCGTCACTGAGTCTGCTGCTATATTTGGTTTTCAGATGTGTGTACAAGGAAAATGCTTTCTCGCATAAGTATGTTGTTGAAAATGGTAACAAAACTATAGTAGCTTTTTCTGCCAGCAGGGGGGTACTTGTTTCTTAAACTCAGCCGAAAGTTGATCAGTGACAGACTTCTGAAACTCCTTTTTAGTTCGTAATCACAGGAGAGCTCAATTAATTTCTCTTTTTCCTCAGGGCTCAATATATGTGTTGAGAAAGTGGTATCATCAGAGGGGTTGCGAATCCAGTCGTTATTACCTGACGTAGCTGGAAAGTATTCCCTGAACGTTTGCAAAGTCCTTGTAGGTGTGCAGTTATATTGGTTTTAGTACAGGGATCCAACTAAAGTTTATCTTCTGCCAGGAAGTCATGAAGAGTACTGAAGCGCTCAGGTTAATTGTTTTCCAAACACCTTTCCCAGAACTGCAACTTCTTTATCATGGATTCAACTCGGTCTTGTACGTTGAAAACTGTTATGTTGAGGCCTTGAAGAGATAAATTTAGGTCATTAATCGTCGAGAAAATGTCTGCTAAGTAAGCCAGGCTCTGGAGCCAGACATGATTTTCCATACAGCTGGTGAGATGGAAAGCGTGGCTGTTGAAAAAAAGAAGGATTTCTGTTCTAAGCTCAAACAAGCACACAAGGATTTTGCCACCTGAGAGCCATCTAACTTTGCTATGGGACAACAGGCAATTGTGTACATTACCCAGTTTTTTACAAAGTACGTGAAATATTCTGCAATTTGTTTTCCGTGATTTTATTAAATTCACCACTGCATTGTCCAGCACTTCCTTCAGTCCCTCAGGCATGTGTTTTGCTGCGAGGGCTTGTCTCTGGATACTGCAATGAGTCCAAGAGACGTTTGATGTAGCCTTTTTTGTTCGAACTACAGATCCCTCATTGATGTGGCCCCATCAGTGCAAATGCCTAGGCAATGAGACTAATCTATTTCCTTTTCTTGAAAATATGCATTAGTCAGAAGATATCTTCTCCAGTTGTACGTTCTTTCCATGGGTGGCAAAACAGCAAGTCGTCTTCAACCATACCTTCATTCACATAACGTACAAACACTAGCAAAATAGATTAGCAACATCAGTTGATTCATCCAACTGTATAACATAATATGGACTATTTGTCACTCTGTGTACAATTGTGGTCTCTGCGTTACTTGACATGACATTAATTTTTTGTGACAACGTATTATTGGACAAAGGTACTGCGTCAATCCTTTTTTCAGCCTTTTCTCTGAGCATGCAATGAACTGTCTTTTATACATGGACCAGTCAAGCTCTCTGCTATGTTATGGGCTTCTGATGCTTTTGCTACTCGGTAGCTCATTTGATATGACGCTTCACGTGCATTTTCATTAGCAGTACTTGCTTTGGGTACAAAACATGTCACTTTTCCACTTTGGTTAATTTTTGCTTGAAAAAATCAACAGGCTTGTTGAGTTGTGGGGGGTGCCTAGGTTCTAAGTGACGCCAAAGTAGAGAAGGTTTGAGGCTGCTGTTTGCTAAACATCACCAAAAATTACGCACTGTGGTTTTGGACACCTTTGATCACCAGTGCATGTAAAGCCATATTTTATATAATCGTTGTCATATTTTCTTTTCTTCATAAGCAACTTTCCAGGACCATCATGATCACTGACATTTTCCACACTTTGAACTTGATGAAACACTAGCTGATGTCGAACGTTCATTTTCTCATGTCTTTACACTTTTTCCGTTTTCAGCCATTTGTCCATATTGGGTGTTCAGATAAAAATAACGCACTGAGAACACTAACAAATGAACAAACTAGAAAATGAGAATATTCACTCACGTCTCATTGGAGCAAAATGGCACACTACAGAGAATGACTGAGTATGGACTAACTGAGAGTCGTTACCGCCACATTGGGTACAATGACCTTGGTTCTGGCTGATTTGGCGCACAAATACTTTTTCTCCGCCATCAGGGGGGTTCGGGGCCAGGGACAAATTAGCCTGGACGGTCCCCCCACCCCCAGGTACAGCGCGGCTCCCGCTCCCACTCTGCTCCTCATGCCGCCCAACTTCCCCTGTCCCAGCTGCCGCCTGCGCGCCCGGGGTCCCGGCTGCTGGCTCCATGGGGCTTGGGCTGCCGGCCCTGCGCCTGGGGTCCCTAGGGAGGCTCTGTCCGCCATTACAGATTTTTTTTCTGAGAACCCCCTGATACATTTCTTGAACCCGAGTTTTTGGGAACCACTGCTCTATGTCCATGTTTGTTCGTGTAATAATTACAGATAAACAACCCATAGACTTAAAGGTTACTTGTGCAGCATGGTGACATGCCAAAAGCTAACTCTCACCAGAAGTTGGATTATTACACAAGTGTTTTTAAAATAATATTTGAAACTACTTTTTATTTTAAGAGAAGAATGAATGTTTGGTCCAGTATTTTAAAACCATTTTACACTGTTTCCTCTAGCACTATTTTTTTGCATCGATTTATCTAATATCACTAAAGGCACAACTAATATAATTTATTATGAAAATATCACAACATAAATATTAAAGGAACACACTTGACTTTAAATCTGTTCAGTTTACTTTTAACTAATTTTTTTTTAATCTTAAATACTACATCTCTCCCTGAGTCTAGTTGGCAGTTTTTGCTTTTAAATGTTTTTTTTCTTACCTATTGCTGTAAGAGACTCGTACAAATGCAGGAAACGGATTATGCAGGGGCAAACACTGAAACTTCATTTGTTTGCACATTGCATATAGTCAGAATAAAATTACTGAGGAATATTACAATTTTTAAAAACTTTGTAGGGTTATAACTTGTCACTTGTAACAATATTAGGTTTTCAAAAATGAGATGGATGATGTACTCTTTAAATATGTTTGAGTAGTAAAGGGTCAAGTTGAGGGCACAGGTCTTAACCATGTTAAAAATCTCACATTAGCTGCTCTGTTCCCCTTATTAAGGTGCCAGTGATGATGCTGTTAGTTGCTCAGTGATGCTTGAAATACTGAACACTCTCTCAAAGTCATCTGATCCCTTGCAACATGCTGTCATATTCCTTTTCAACGGTGCAGAAGAAAATATCTTGCAGGTAAGATTAATTAGTATGCCAGATTTATAAAACATGCATAATCAGAACCCTGAATTAAAGATGATTGACAAAGGAAATAGTAATTATAGGTATGACTTGTATTTTGCAAGTCTAAATGTCCGTGACAGGTGTTAATCGGCTTTTCAGTTATCTGAGGATAATTATAATTAATGCTATTTATAAAGTGAATTTAACCTGAATTATGAATATTCACAATGTTGCTTTAATGAGCAGGTTCCTAAGTGTTGCAAGTAAGATGCAGCATCATGTGTTGCTCAGCTCAGAGGACTGAGAATCTTGACTCTTGGGTTCTACTCCCAGCTCTACCTCTCACCTGTGTGATGATGAGTTTAAAAAAAAAAAAAGTCAATTCTCTGTGCATCATTTACACTTGTTTTCAGATGGGTGAAATAGTTAACTCCCAGACTTAATATTTGTAAATGTTTTGATTTCCTATGACAGATGTTGCAGAAGTGCAAATTGATTATTTTGTTTGCTTTAAAGTTTTTTGTGACAGTTGGCAAGTCACAATCTGATGTTGTAGACATTTGTTTCCTCCTTTACCCTCCCCTGAAAAAGTATTTTAATGCTGTATAACTTTCTGTCAGTGAAAGTTAACAGACCTTGTAACTCTAAAGGGTCATCTACTCTACAGGCATGATTCTCACTTAGATTAAGGTCACTTTTTTTTACATCATTCTGGAAGTGTAAAGTGGTTTTAGTACTCAGTTTACATTTATACTACAAGTTTAACCATACTAGTGTACTGTTATGGAAGTCTGTATTGTAATGTGGTTCTTCATTCATAATTCAGGGAGAACAATTTGGTTAGTAGGCCATAGTAGGGAACCTGTTGCATTCCTGATCATCGTAGTAATTACCTAAATATGTTTTGTTTTGTTGTTATTACAAAAACAATTAGATTCTAAACACCCTAACTATGCTAAACTATTGTTTGTAGGCATGTAAGCTTTTTGAGACAAACACTATGTGTCTGTGTTTCTAAAGGGCCTAGCTGATTGGACTCTCTAGTATGTAATAATATACATATTAAATATTTGGATTGGACACCAAACAATGAGTGTGAACATAAGGGTTTTTGAGGGCATGAAGAAAGAGGAGACATGGTGGTGGTGTCATGGACGCAGATGAGTGAATTTTGTTATGTTGATGGCTCCTCTTCTCTGTGCCCTCAAGTAAACTTCTGGCTTCACCTGCAGTGCACCTGTGATTGTTCCCCTGTCAAAATCTGAATTCAGGTGCCTCTGATGGCAAATAATCTCTAGACTTTTTCTTAAAGATATTTGACCTATATCTTCTTTGCTTCCTGTCAAGGCTAGTCATGGCTTCATTACTCAACACCGCTGGGCCAAGTCGATTAGAGCATTTATTAACCTGGAGGCAGCAGGTGTAGGAGGGAAAGAACTTGTATTTCAGACAGGTATGATCATGCATTACATTTCCCAGTTGTACACATGAGTTGGTTGTGTTTTATTTAGAACAAAAAACAAACAAACTAAAGTTTTCTTATTAGAAACAAACTTCTTAAAGAATATTGAAAATAGCCCATGAGGTCGATGAGAATAAATTTCACACCATGCAGACTCCCCATCAGATCCTTACCTTGCAGATAACAAACTATTGAACAGGTTTAATTACCCTAAGGCTTTGGCACAAGCAGAGACAAAGTCATTGTGAAGACAGTGAGGCAACATGTCTTCTTAATGCCAATTTTTTGGTACTTTTTTCCATAATGAATTTAAAATGAAATATTGGCCTTAATCTTGGTTTCCTGGCTCTCATCTGTCAACCTTAAATTTTTAACCACAAAATACACTTTGGGATCCTTTAAAATTCCATCTAACTCCTTTTAAAAAACAACAGCTCTCTTTTATGCTGTGAAATTCACCATTCAGGCAGGAAATCCTCTGCAGCACAGCTGGAGCTTTAAGTGCAGCAGTTGTAGTTCCATTTTATGTTGAAGTAGTTGGTACAAAACAGATCAGTGGAATGGTGGATAATCCTGCTGCTGTACTTCCTAACACCTTAAATGAGTGCATTTTGTTTTTTCTGTTGGAAGCAGAGCTTTCTGCTGGTTCTTTCCAGAGCTTTCTGCTGACCACAACTCTGCAGAAATATAAATGGGCTGGTGATAAACTTCTGTTGTTTCCTGGTTGGGCTGCAGATTTTTCTCTGCTGCTCCAGTTTATTTATTGCTTCTATGGAAAACTTCAGTAGAGAGTGTTTCAAAACAATGAATTTGACACATTGCTGGAGGAATAATGTGGGAGCTGAGGAGTCTCCCAAACATATCCTTAGGTAGTGGGGAGGAGGGGTTCCAAAGCATTGGAAAGGAGACAGTAAAAACAAAGTTCTAAAATATGAGACATTTATTTTTCCTAAAAATTGCTTGATATCTGCCTAAGGAACAATAGAGGCCTTGCTGTGCTTGAGTGCATTAATCCACATTACTGTATTGTCATTTTAATGACTATACACATTATAAATGACTCCTGTATATCCAGTTATTACATTAAAGGAGCTGTTGAATTCAGTGTTGGTTGGAGCAGAAGTTCTCAACCTCTCCAGACCACTGTACCTTTCAGGAGTCTGCTTTGTCGTGTGTACCCCAAAGTTTCCTCACTTAATAACTACTTGCTTACAAAATCAGGCAAAAATACAAAAGTGTTACAGAACACTATTACTGAAAAATTGCTTACTTTCTCATTTTTACCATATAAATATAAAATCAATTGGAATATAAATATTGTACTTACATTTCTGTGTAGTATATAGAGCAGTATAAACTAGTCATTGTCTGTATGAAATTTTAGTTTGTACTGACTTCGCTAGTGCTTTTCATGTAGCCTGTTGTAAAACTACGCAAATATCTAGATGAGTTGATGTACCCTCTGGAAGAGCTCTGCATACCTCCCAGGGGTATAGGTACCTGTGGTTGAGGACCACTGGGGTAGAGTAATGAATCTGAGACAGGAAGTCAGGAATGTCTGAGAACTGTTCCCAGCTTTACCAGTGACTCACTATGTCATCATCACCATATTACTTAATCTATTTCCCAATCAGTGAAGTGGGAGACTAATACTGCTAATACTTCCTCAAGAGTTTTGGGGATTTGGTTTATACATTGCTTTAAAGATCTAAAGTACTAAATGAAGGCTATATATTACTACCCTTGGGATGAAGTAAGAAGTACTCCCTTTAGGGGGAAGTGATTTACTTTGTTATGCAGTTTCAAACAATTTATGTCTTTTACTCCCTTTCTAGGTATTAAATTGATAATAAATGCATTTAATGATGTGGTTCTTGAAAAAATGCTTAACTTAATCTAATCCTTTGATAATAGTGATGTTCAACACAGCATTTAAAACGTGTTGCTGTTGTTTAAACTAATTTAATCTTCTGAAGTGCTGGCATCAACAAACTTCTGTACTAAAGGGGAAAGTATATACAAGATCAACAAGCAAAAAGCCAGGTGAATCACTGCAGAAGTGCTCTGTGTGCTGGGAGTAGCCAAGAGGGCCCATTGTCACAACCAATGCCATGATTTCAGTATAAGGTTATTAGTCTAATCTGGACAGACAGAGAGGCATTTCTGGAAGGAGTTTTAAAACGAAGCAAGAAGGACATTTCAAAAAACCTTGTGCTATTGTGCCACTAGTTCACCCTGCTATGTTACTTCTAAGGAGAGTGAAGTGCTCCTGTCACTGTAAATATTCAAACGTTAAATTAGTTCTCAGTCTTCCAGCAGACCCTAATGGTAACACTGTAACTGACTTCAATGCAAGCAAGATATGGCTCTTGAGTCTGTTCTGTAGGGAACAGAACTGATTGGACGTGAAAGAGATGGATTGAATGATCTGACAGGGCTCTTCAATTAACAGTGACATGGGATTTCAATAAGTGGTGACTATTTACGATGGTATTGACTGTTTCCAGTACATGTTGCTATGTGCTACAAACTGTTAGCACCAAAGTCAGTGGTATGTGTTAGGGGGCTTATTCCTTCACCCACTTACTTCCCTGGTCCTTCTCGCATGAACAGAGAGCAACAATACCCGAAGTCCAAGGTGCAAACAATTCGATGTTTATTGGGGTGAACTTCCAGCAAGCATGATTCCAGTTTCCTTCCTTAGTATCCTCCTTCCCAGCTCTGACACCACAGAGCCTTACACCTGTGTCCCTGTTCCCATTCCTGCCCTTAGCCAAACATGATTCCAATTTCCCCACTCCCATTCCCTGTTCCCATTTCCCCCTTTAGCAAAACATGATTCCAATTTCCTTACCCCCCATGCCCTGTTCCCATCTCCCCCACCCCCCTCACTTCCTGATTGACTGCAGACTATATAGTAAAACTTGAGTTCAGCTTAGCTATACCTTAACCAATCATTTTCCTGAAATTTAACTAACCAATCCTAACATAGTGTAACATGATTATGTAACCAATTATATCCCACCACCTTAATTAGTTTACACCCAGCGAAATTAATTATACAGCAGACAGGAACAATCACCGAATCAGACAGAGATTATGCAGACAAACAATAGCAAAGTGGGAACTATAATGACAAAACAATACAGAAGTGAGGATTTCACATCCTAGCTATTGATAAGTGAGTTCTTGCCAGACAGGATGCTGTCAAAGTAAGTTTCCTTTTGCATTTTCTAGGCACTTCCCTTTCTCTGGAAGTAATAGGCACTATCAGGACAGGATTGTATTCCTAACAGCTCAATAGCACCTTCTTTCAATGTGACTAGTTTGGAAAGTGAGGATATGACCGGTCGCTTCCCAGCTTATGGCTGCCTCTGCTGCTTAGCCAAAGGCCTTAGCCTAGGCACAGAGCCTCAGACTGTCACAGTGAGAGAAGGCTTTTACACCAGCAGACAGTGATTTTGATTCTTTCTTTTATACCTCTATAACTAGCCAACTGATAAGAATACACCTAAATTCTTAGAGTACAGGCCTTTACAGACAGGCCTGAATATCTATATCCTAACAGTATGTAGATTTAAAATAAAAAAAAAATTAATCAAACTTGTAACTGCTTTAAACAGCTGACTGAGGGGAAGAGCAGAAAAAGCATGTCTGTTTCAGTGAATTCTTGAACTTCTCCTAAGCCCTTCTCTCTCTCTCCTATTTCTTTATCGCAGTGAACTACACAATCATCTTTTCTCTGTCTCTGAAGCCTGTAATCTTGGCATCTTCTTTGACTGAGCCCTCTCCTCTGAGCCACACATGTCTAAACCTTGCTGCTTCTTCCTGTACAGCATCTCCAAGATCCTACATTTCCTCCTTGCTCACACTGCTAAAACTCCATGCCATGATCATCATCTGCCATGAATACTGTTAATACCACCTCTCTGGCATTGAAGCCTGCAACTTCCCCCACTCAAATCTATTCAGAATGTGGCTGCTAACTGCTCTGTCAGCCCCATCTGAAGTCCCTTGATTGGCATCTCCTCTTCCAGTGCATCAAGCAAAAACATATTGTCCTTACTTTCAAAGTTCTCCACAACTTTCCCCCAACCTACTTAGCCAGGTTATCATCACAAGGTCATCTCTTGGCACCACTCTGCCCATGATGCCAGCCTGGATTTCCTGACTCTCTGAGCACTTTCAGGTTTTCTCTCATGCTTCATCTTATTGGGGGGGAAGCTCGGAGTCAAAATCTATAAAGCTGCTCGCCACCTTATCGTCCTCAAAACTTGCCTCTTATGTAATGCATACAATAAATTACAGCCTGATAATGGCTAGGAAAGTGGTGAGCTGTAGTCACTGCTACTAAATGGCTAATTGTGCTCATGTTATGTTTATCTGTTATCCTGTCTTCCCCATCCTAGCCCGCTTATTTGTCTCCTCTGCCTGTGATACCTTTAAAAAAAAAAAAAAATCTTGTGGGTGGATTGGGGTGGGAACTGTCATTTTTGTACAGTGACTGGCACCGTGGGGTCCAAATTAATTGAGGGTCCTATGTGCTACTGCCACATAAATGGTTATTGATCAACAATATGTCCTAAAGAGTTACTTAGATTTAAAAATTATATAAAGAGACTGTGTGTTAATTTTAGGCCCAGATTAGGAAGGATTTTGGTTTTGGGGCAGGAGGAGGCTTTTGTAAAACCTTAATCAAACCATCCTTTCATCTTGGATTAAAACCTCTCCAGAAGAATGTGTAGGTCAAACACTGCATCACTGTGCTATTGCACAAGAGTCAGAAAATGAAACTGATTGTAATCAAGTGAGAGATTTTTTAAGTTGTGGTAGGGACCACAGTGCTAAATTCCCCAATACCTCTGTCTGCTATATGCTGTTCTGATGGAGTGAAGAATCTGTAAACCTGCCATTGAAGAATCCCCCTTGCCTGGGGAAACCTAATGTGACGTAGAGCCATGATAGTGGCTCCTGGCCTATGGAGCCAGCCCCTGAGGATGCTCAAATCCATGTTGGGATCTGCATGGTGCAGAACTGGCATCAAGATAGGGGTGGGGTATAAATATGGTTTAAATAGGGGAGCCAGTATTGGTTGGACTTATTCTTTGAGGTTTCATCACATGATATAATCTTTAATTCCTGGGGACTCCAGGACAATCTTGGAGTATTGGCAACCCTAGGTTTAAAGCCACCTTGGCTGACTTCCTTCCTAGGCTGTGCCCAGTGCTGGGCTAAAATGGGCTAGGTGCTTTGCTAAAACATAGGACACCATGCGAGTTTATTTTCAGTGTTCAAACTGAACAAAGTATAAAAAGTAAAAATGGTTTAAATAGTGAAAAATAAATTAAACATGCAATGAGTGCAATTTTAAAAATCCTTGTTCATAATATTGTCACAGGTAAAGACTTGTGTACTACTTGAATCTTTTGTATAGTAATGTTTTAAGAGATTTACTGAATGACAGTAGCAATCTTATGTTAAATCCTCACAGTTCTCAAACAGTTTATTTGAGATTGACTTTAATCTCTCACAATGAACGGGCTTTAACTTGTTTTTAAACACTGAGATTAGTGTTTGTTGCATGGGAAAATGGGATTTGAGCATTGTGAACTGGAGACGTGCAGTAATCTAAACAAGAACTACCTTACTGTTTTATGTTGAACCTATAACCATTGTATCTAATCACTGATATAGTTATGATTAAGGCTGGTTGCCTGTCATGGGAAGCATTTTAGTTTAAAAATAAGAAGGTCATAAAAGCATATAAATTTCCCTTCGGAAATTATTAGATCAGAGAAGGATTTACAATAAAATTGATAACCATGTGTCATGGATCCACAAAGCACTCTATGCCTCCAAGCAACCTTTATATAGAGTCTCTGGGAGTGTAGTTGTCTTTTCCCTAGGCTTCCCCTTTTTACAGGGGACAGCCCTGCCACTCAGCTACTCCAAGACTGGGTCCCTGGCTTCAACACCTCTTTTTCTCACCATGGCTCCTTCAGCAGTCCCAAAGAGCTCAAACCCCTACTGGAGACTTGCCGTCTTGGGAGGTCTGCAACTAGCAAATGTTTGCAGCAATACAGGACAGCCGTTTCAAAACAAGATATCCTTTATTAGTCAACAGAAATATAATATTTAGGTCCTTAGATTAGAATGGTAAAGCAAAGCCTACCTACATGTGTGTGCTGCAGCATAGAGTGCATGTCTTGCCCAAACATCCAGGGTTTCACACACTACTGCACTGGACAGCAGCATTCTTATTATAGTCTAACATCTCAGTTCTTTGTTTCAAGCTTCAGTCACACTACTTTCACATGTTCAGCCTTCCTTGGCTGGCAATCATTAAAAGTTGAAGTCGGCTGTTGGTCTTCCATTATACCTCCACAGTAACACCATTTATATGTCGATGGTTCTTGCTTGATCATGAATACGCCTACTGATGCACATGCAGCCACTACATTGTTTTCCCTCTGTCCTATAATAGAAATTAGCCCCTTCAGACCTGTGGCCAAACAATACAAAAGTGATCAGGGAAATGAAGTCATACATTTAAAATTTAAAAAATAGAGAAATTTCCCATATTTTTCATGACCTCTTCTTAGTTGATGAAATTCCATTATGCTGGATGTATAGAGAATTATTTGTAAATGAATGCACTAAGGAGTAGGATGATTGGAATGAAGGACAATGACATGAAAAACCCTACAAGTCAGGTTTTTTTTTTAATCATAGAGGTCATGGCTCTCAAACTCGACATAATATAGATATAATCCTGATAAAACTTCAGTTTCTTCTCTCTTCCCATCCACTTCCAATATGGTTTACTATCCTTACTTTCAATCTTGTGCTCTCTCACAGCAACATATTTGAGATATTATCTAATTAGCAGCGTGAAACTTATTTAAGGGAGAAACTGTGGAAACACGGAAGAAGAGAGTTTTCCATTAAGGTCTGTTTTTATGCGTGAACACTGATACTTAATCCAGAGACTGGTTAGATGTAATTGAATGTGCCTAGTTCTTCGAGTATTTGCTTTGTTTTGGGGTAGGTGGATTCAGAATGTACTCCTTCATATCAGGTAGACCTGCCTGCAAGATGCACTTAATTAAGGTGTTTCCCAGGGATCAGATATTTAAGCCCAGTGATGCCTCCTCTTAGCAGTCTTCACTCCTTTAGTTTTGATCTTGTATATGATTCTCCAGTTTTTGTAAATCCCTTGTTCTCCATTGGCAGGGCCTGAAAATCCTTGGTTGGTACAAGCATATGTCTTTGCAGCCAAGCATCCCTTTGCTTCTGTGGTGGCACAGGAAGTGTTTCAGAGTGGAATTATCCCTGCAGATACAGACTTCCGTATCTACAGGGACTTCGGGAATATTCCAGGTATGTTATCAGTAAGCCTGTCAATGGGGGGCTTATCTAGATTTATAACAAGGGGCCAATCCTGTAAATGCTCATTCATGTAACAGTTTTAGGGTTTGGGCTCTAGGCCATGAACTTGAAACTGAAACTTGACTTGGTGTCTGCTTAAGTTTAGAAGGAACATACTGTGTTTCTCCCCTAGGAAAATAACCCTCAAGGTTTTTGGTGTCCCACACAGACTAGGTGTATATACTCAAGATCCTGAGTGTTCTCTGTTTCAGTGTGTCTCTGTCAGCCCCCTGACTTCTAGCACACTAGTGCTAAATGCCATGGCACACTGAAAATTCTCTGACTTTTAAGTTGTGGATTAATATAGCAAACTACAGTTGATCTTAATTAAACCAAAAAGGTACCACATTGTCAAAGTACAGCAGGTTTGAAAATATAAAATGCTTTCCTCCATGACAGCATTGACCACAGTATCACATTATAGCTGAGGTTAATGCCACCTCACAAGTATAGGTTATGGAAAGCTGCTACCCTTGTCACTTTGCAATCCAGATATATGGGCTACAGAAACTTGCTTGTTTCTGGCATATGAGTTGGCAATGGCAGTTTTTGCAAACAGTGTTAATAAAGCCAATGGGTACCCCAAGGAGAAAGAGAGCCTATTACAGGGGGCAACCACATGGGGAAAATTACTTACTTAAAAATCAGGAAAATCTCTTGGAAATCAAATATATATTATAGCATAGTTACGTTTTAAAACATTTAAATTCAAGTGGGGAAAAACCCCCACTTGCAACCAAGAATTAAAAGAAAAATTATCTATGTAAGGAATAGACAGGGGGAAAAAAAAAGCATCACTTTTAGATTTGTAACTGTTATGGCTGCAGTCTTACTACTTTCATTGCAGTACTCATGCTCCAGATGGTCAGGAATGGGGACTTCTGAATCCTTAGTTTACATTTCACACTAATCCCTTTTTCCTAACCACTTAAATAATGGGTAGTTTAATTGGAGAAGACGGCACAAAATGACATCTCATTTAGCACAAATGGTAAAGGAAAATCGATTTCTAGAGGAGGAGGATTGAAGGTATTTTAATATGTCTAGCTTTGAATGAACACTGAGGTATCTTCTCTAGAAAAGTGGTCTACACAGAGTGACACTTAAGGATATGGTTAAAGCAAAGTATTGTACTGCGTGCTCTGAACTGTTCTGAAGCACACTTCTAATCTCAAAATGGATTTTGTAAGCATAGTACCTTCTGATGTAGCTAATCTGTGTCCATCTGTGTTTGGAAATGTATCTACTCTATTAGGTGGCAAATGAGTTTTTATTGCCTTTCTTCTGATAGCCATGCAGAGCGAAAACAGCTGTGTCTGAGAAATGGATTCTATTCCTTCTCGTGCACCAACAAAATTGTTCGTTTGTTTTGATCAGCTACACTGGTACAAAATCAGTGACAGCACTAAGGGTATGTCTACACTACGGAATAAGGTCGAATTTATAGAAGTCGGTTTTTTAGAAATCGGTTTTATATATTCGAGTGTGTGTGTCCCCACAGAAGTGCATTAAGTGCATTAACTCGGCGGAGTACTTCCACAGTACCGAGGCTAGAGTCGACTTCCGGAGCGTTGCACTGTGGGTAGCTATCCCACAGTTCCCGCAGTCTCCGCTGCCCATTGGAATTCTGGGTTGAGATCCCAATGCCTGATGGGGCTGAAACATTGTCGCGGGTGGTTCTGGGTACATATCGTCAGTCCCCCCTTCCCTCCCTCCCTCCGTGAAAGCAAGGGCAGACAATCGTTTCGCGCCTTTTTTCCTGAGTTACCTGTGTGGACGCCATACCACCGCAAGCATGGAGCCCGCTCAGGTAACCGTCACCGTATGTCTCCTGGATGCTGGCAGACGCGGTACGGCATTGCTACACAGTAGCAGCAACCCATTGCCTTCTGGCAGCAGACGGTACAGTACGACTGGTAGCCGTCCTCGTCATGTCCGAGGTGCTCCTGGTCGCCTATGTGAGGTCGATCAGGAGCGCCTGGGCAGACATGGGCGCAGAGACTAAATTTTTAGTGACCTGACCAGGTCATTCTCTTTCGTCCTGCAGTCAGTCCTATTAAACCGTCTAATGGTGAGCAGGCAGGCAATACGGATTGCTAGCAGTCGTACTGTACCATCTTCTGCCGGGCAGGCAAGAGATGACGATGGCTAGCAGTCGTACTGTACCATCTTCTGCCGAGCAGCCATGAGATGTGGATGGCATGCAGTCCTTCTGCACCGTCTGCTGCTAGCCAAAGATGTAAAAGATAGATGGAGTGGATCAAAACAAGAAATAGACCAGACTTGTTTTGTACTCATTTGCCTCCTCCCCTGTCTAGGGGACTCATTCCTCTAGGTCACACTGCAGTCACTCACAGAGCAGGTGCAGCGAGGTAAATCTAGCCATGTATCAATCAGAGGCCAGGCTAACCTCCTTGTTCCAATAAGAACAATAACTTAGGTGCACCATTTCTTATTGGAACCCTCCGTGAAGTCCTGCCTGAACTACTCCTTGATGTAAAGCCACCCCCTTTGTGGATTTTAGCTCCCTGAAGCCAACCCTGTAAGCCGTGTCGTCAGTCGCCCCTCCCTCCGTCAGAGCAACGGCAGACAATCGTTCCGCGCCTTTTTTCTGTGCGGACGCCATACCAAGGCAAGCATGGAGGCTGCTCAGCTCACTTTGGCAATTAGGAGCACATTAAACACCACACGCATTATCCAGCAGTATATGCAGCACCAGAACCTGGCAAAGCGATACCGGGCAAGGAGGCGACGTCAGCGGAGTCACGTGAGTGATCAGGACATGGACACAGATTTCTCTGAAAGCATGGGCCCTGCCAATGCATGCATCATGGTGCTAATGGGGCAGGTTCATGCTGTGGAACGCCGATTCTGGGCTCGGGAAACAAGCACAGACTGGTGGGACCGCATAGTGTTGCAGGTCTGGGACGATTCCCAGTGGCTGCGAAACTTTCGCATGCGTAAGGGCACTTTCATGGAACTTTGTGACTTGCTTTCCCCTGCCCTGAAGCGCATGAATACCAACATGAGAGCAGCCCTCACAGTTGAGAAGCGAGTGGCGATAGCCCTGTGGAAGCTTGCAACGCCAGACAGCTACCGGTCAGTTGGAAATCAATTTGGAGTGGGCAAATCTACTGTTGGGGCTGCTGTGATGCAAGTAGCCCACGCAATCAAAGATCTGCTGATATCAAGGGTAGTGACCCTGGGAAATGTGCAGGTCATAGTGGATGGCTTTGCTGCAATGGGATTCCCTAACTGTGGTGGGGCCATAGACGGAACCCATATCCCTATCTTGGCACCGGAGCACCAAGCCGCCGAGTACATAAACCGCCAGGGGTACTTTTCAATAGTGCTGCAAGCTCCGGTGGATCACAAGGGACGTTTCACCAACATCAACGTGGGATGGCCGGGAAAGGTACATGACGCTCGCATCTTCAGGAACTCTGGTCTGTTTCAAAAGCTGCAAGAAGGGACTTTATTCCCAGACCAGAAAATAACTGTTGGGGATGTTGAAATGCCTATATGTATCCTTGGGGACCCAGCCTACCCCTTAATGCCATGGCTCATGAAGCCGTACACAGGCAGCCTGGACAGTAGTCAGGAGCTGTTCAACTACAGGCTGAGCAAGTGCAGAATGGTGGTAGAATGTGCATTTGGACGTTTAAAGGCGCGCTGGCGCAGTTTACTGACTCGCTTAGACCTCAGCGAAACCAATATTCCCACTGTTATTACTGCTTGCTGTGTGCTCCACAATATCTGTGAGAGTAAGGGGGAGACGTTTATGGCGGGGTGGGAGGTTGAGGCAAATCGCCTGGCTGCTGGTTACACGCAGCCAGACACCAGGGCGGTTAGAAGAGCACAGGAGGGCACGGTACGCATCAGAGAGGCTTTGAAAACCAGTTTCATGACTGGCCAGGCTACGGTGTGAAAGTTCTGTTTGTTTCTCCTTGATGAAACCCCCCGCCCCTTGGTTCACTCTACTTCCCTGTAAGCTAACCACCCTCTCCTCCTCCCTTTGATCACCGCTTGCAGAGGCAATAAAGTCATTGTTGCTTCACATTCGTGCATTCTTTATTCATTCATCACACAAATAGGGGGATGACTACCAAGGTAGCCCAGGAGGGGTGGTGGAGGAGGGAAGGAAAATGCCACACAGCACTTTAAAAGTTTACAACTTTAAAATTTATTGAATGACAGCCTTCTTTTTTTGGGGCAATCCTCTGTGGCGGAGTGGCTGGTTGGCCGGTGGCCCCCCCACCGCGTTCTTGGGCGTCTGGGTGTGGAGGCTATGGAACTTGGGGAGGAGGGCGGTTGGTTACACAGGGGCTGTAGTGGCAGTCTGTGCTCCAGCTGCCTTTGCTGCAGCTCAACCATACACTGGAGCATACTGGTTTGATTCTCCAGCAGCCTCAGCATTGAATCCTGCCTCCTCTCATCACGCTGCCGCCACCTTTCAGCTTCAGCCCTCTCTTCAGCCCGCCACTTACTCTCTTCAGCCCGCCACCTCTCCTCCCGGTCATTTTGTGCTTTCCTGCAGTCTGACATTATTTGCCTCCACGCATTCGTCTGTGCTCTGTCAGTGTGGGAGGACAGCATGAGCTCGGAGAACATTTCATCTCGAGTGCGGTTTTTTTTCTTTCTAATCTTCACTAGCCTCTGGGAAGGAGAAGATCCTGTGATCATTGAAACACATGCAGCTGGTGGAGAAAAAAAAAAAAAAGGGACAGCGGTATTTAAAAAGACACATTTTATAAAACACTGGCTACACTCTTTCAGGGTAAACCTTGCTGTTAACATTACATACATAGCACATGTGCTTTTGTTACAAGGTCGCATTTTGCCTCCCCCCACCGCGTGGCTACCCCCTCAACCCTCCCCCCTCCCTGTGGCTAACAGCGGGGAACATTTCTGTTCAGCCGCAGGCAAACAGCCCAGCAGGAATGGGCTCCTCTGAGTGTCCCCTGAAGAAAAGCACCCTATTTCAACCAGGTGACCATGGATTATATCTCACTCTCCTGAGGATAACACAGAGAGATAAAGAACGGATGTTGTTTGAACGCCAGCAAACATACACTGCAATGCTTTGTTGTACAATGATTCCCGAGTACGTGTTACTGGCCTGGAGTGGTAAAGTGTCCTACCATGGAGGACGCAATAAGTCTGCCCTCCCCAGAAACCTTTTGCAAAGGCTTTGGGAGTATATCCAGGAGAGCTGCAAATGCCAGGGCAAATTAATCCTTTCACATGCTTGCTTTTAAACCATGTATAGTATTTTAAAAGGTACACTCACCGGAGGTCCCTTCTCCGCCTGCTGGGTCCAGGAGGCAGCCTTGGGTGGGTTCGGGGGGTACTGGCTCCAGGTCCAGGGTGAGAAACAGTTCCTGGCTGTCGGGAAAACCGGTTTCTCCGCTTGCTTGCTGTGAGCTATCTACAACCTCATCATCATCATCTTCTTCTTCGTCCCCAAAACCTGCTTCCGTATTGCCTCCATCTCCATTGAAGGAGTCAAACAACACGGCTGGGGTAGTGGTGGCTGAACCCCCTAAAATGGCATGCAGCTCATCATAGAAGCGGCATGTTTGGGGCTCTGACCCGGAGCGGCCGTTCGCCTCTCTGGTTTTCTGGTAGGCTTGCCTCAGCTCCTTCAGTTTCACTAGGCACTGCTTCGGGTCCCTGTTATGGCCTCTGTCCTTCATGCCCTGGGAGATTTTGACAAAGGTTTTGGCATTTCGAAAACTGGAACGGAGTTCTGATAGCACGGATTCCTCTCCCCATACAGCGATCAGATCCCGTACCTCCCGTTCGGTCCATGCTGGAGCTCTTTTGCGATTCTGGGACTCCATCACGGTCACCTCTGCTGATGAGCTCTGCATGGTCACCTGCAGCTTGCCACGCTGGCCAAACAGGAAATGAGATTCAAAAGTTCGCGGTTCTTTTCCTGTCTACCTGGCCAGTGCATCTGAGTTGAGAGTGCTGTCCAGAGCGGTCAAAATGGAGCACTCTGGGATAGCTCCCGGAGGCCAATACCGTCGAATTGTGTCCACAGTACCCCAAATTCGACCTGGCAAGGCCAATTTAAGCGCTAATCCACTTGTCAGGGGTGGAGTAAGGAAATCGATTTTAAGAGCCCTTTAAGTCGAAATAAAGGGCTTCATCGTGTGGACGGGTGCAGGTTTACGTTGATTTAATGCTGCTAAATTCGACCTAAAGTCCTAGTGTAGACCAGGGCTTAGAGTATGTAGGTACTACTGTGAGTGTACACACTATGAATTTCACAGGGGTACACTGAAGGCATCATTTGGCTTGCAGAATCTCTACTAGTGGTGACTCATGGGAAGGAAAGAACTCAGCTTGATTTTTTGGAGTCCAAGTAGACTTTGCAGGACTGGCAATTACAAAAAATCTCTTTTTACTTGTAAGCTTACCACACAGAATTGTTAAGCAGTGGTAATCATGCAATCTCAGGATTACATTTTCTAGTTGCTTTTCTGTATAGAACCACACTGAATCTTTAGTGATGATTCTGGGAAAGCACAAAATCTGGAATTTGGCTGTTGGCTGGTAAGAGTGATATTCCACTGCTTCAGGCAGACAACCAGTCACCAAATAAACTATGGAAGGTGATAGGGGGCTTATGCTGTCCTTGGAGGCTAGAGGCTAGCTTCATTAGAGAATCAGGTGATCAGGAATATTGGCATAGGCATGACTTTCTACAATAGAGGGAAGCTGTGTGTATAAACACCAGGCATGGCAGTAAAATACAGAAGGTTCAAATATTTTCATACACCTTTAATTAAATATGTCCAGGTTCTGTTACAAAATTGGTTCTTAAGCAGTCTTGCTACATGTGGTAAGCTGTTCAAGTCATAGTAGTCAAAAGTGGTTGTTGGGTTACGCTGGTAGAACAAAACTATTTTTTACTTTGTAAAATGTTCTGAAAGCTTTCAAGCGTTTTTGATTAGGTTTAGGTAACTTTAATCATAATCCTTTTCTATCTTCATAGGAATAGACTTGGCTTTTATTGAAAATGGCTACATTTACCATACAAAATATGACACACCAGACAGAATACTAACGGATTCAATTCAGAGAGCAGGTTGGTATTCAGACTTCCATCAAAAATTCGATAAAGAATATGGCTAAATGAAAATTGCTTCCTTTTCCCACTAATCCTTATCATAGCCCCTATACGTTGGAAATTTCTTAACGATTAGTGATGCATAATCTAAACATTTGGTAAATTTCAAAAGAAATGAAACTTCTCAGAATTCAGTGGCTCCTGATTTGTAACAAGCTGTAGAGCCTCTTTCAGATTGAAATCTGGCAAGGCCAGTGTTGACCAAATTCATCGCCCTCTGATGACTGTTCAAAGATCTGTCTCTGGCCATTTTCATATGGGCAAATATGCACAATACTTTGAATCCTTGTTTAATATTCTCAACAAGGAGGCTGAGGGTTAAATGGGTGACATGGAGACTGAACTGCCTCTAGGATTGGTCCTTCCCGAACCAGGGCAGAATGAAAATGGCAGGACAATCTGGGCAAGCTTCTGCTGCTGCCACTGCGCATATTTTATTATTTCCGGGGATAAAGAGAACAATTCACTTTCCAGATCTGTCAATATTTTACCTTTTTATAAGCACTAAATTTACTCTTAAGAGAATCTGTAAAAGAAATTATTAATAGATTTTTGAAAAACCACAACACCCAAGTGTGTGCTCGCCACCACCAGGAATATTAACAAAATTAGTGTCTTCTTTCTTTGACTGGCAGAATTAAATCAGTTTTACTCTTTCCAGGTTTGTTTCTCAATCTTTTTATAGGCACTCAAGCATCAGTTGTCGTCTTGCAGTCATGAATAAATTATATAGCTAATATTCAGTTTTAGTTGAAGGAATTGGTTCAGCAGCAGAGTTCTGTGAATAACTTTCATGGAGATCAAACAGTTTTACATGTTTTGTTTTGTTTTTAAAGTAATACAGCTGCAAGACGTAGTATACTTCTGTTTTTCCCCCCCATCCTTGTTGTAAAGCTGATGCTCCTCATTTTGATAATTTGTTACAGTAAGAGCATGTCACTGCTTAGAGCTTGGTTCCCAAGGATTTTTTATATTAAGGGTCACTATGTAGGTTTAGAACAGTGGTTCTCAAACTGTGGGTCAGGACCACAAAGTGGGTTGTGACCCCATTTTAATGGGATCGCCAGAGCTGGCTTAGACTTACTGGGGCTCAGGGCTGAAGCCCAAGCCCCACTGCCCAGGGCCAGGGCCAAAGCCGAAGCATTCAGCCCTGAACGGCGGGGCTCAGGTTACAGGTCCCTCTGACTGGAGCTGAAGCCCTTGGGCTTTGGCTTTGACCCTCTACCCTGCCCAGGGTAGTGAGGCTTTGGCTTTGGCACCCCACCTGGGGCAGTGGGAATCAGGCAGATTTAGGCTTCGGTCCCACCTCCTGGGGTTGTGTAGTAATTTTTGTTGTCAGAAGGGGGTCGCGGTCCATTGAAGTTTGAGAACTCCTGGTTTAGAAGAATATTTTGCATTGTGTGTAATCAAATATGAAATGACAGCTGAAAGATCTTAAACACATTTCTAACGTGATGTAGAAGTATAATTTTAAGATGTAATGTTTTTCTTTTTTTATAACATCTATATATAGAACTATGCACTTGTTTTTCCTATTTTCCTATTATATTTATTGTCTTTTTCCCCCTCCCCCTTAAACAGGTGACAATATATTAGGAATGCTAAAATACTTAGCAACATCAGATAAATTGGCCAAATCTTTTGACTATCGGCATGGAAATGTGGTCTTCTTTGATGTATTTGGTCTGTTTGTCCTGGCCTACCCTGCTCGTGTTGGCACCATCATGAACTATATAATAACTGCAGTTACTGTCCTTTATCTAGGAAAAAAAATATTACAGCCCAGAAACAGGGGTAAGTCCAGTTAAGAAAAATGTGATTTTTCTGAAGAGGAGGAACTTCGTAAGTTTTTAAATAAACAGGAACTAACATGATAGGAAATTATCAGCAGATTATGCAGTTACTTGCATAGATGAACTATAAAATGGATATTGTGTACTCAGTGGCTTGTGTCAGTTGCTTTGGAGCTCATTGTATTAAGTCACTCAAGCATGAAATGACTACAGTGATAAAGGGATATCATCATAGGCCCAAAATCAAGAATGTGTTGTAGCTCAGCTTTTCATGAAAATTTCAGTGGCATTTTTTAAAAAGTTAAAAACAGCCATCTGAAATTATTTCAAAATGATTCAATGTCCAGTTTAATTTATGTTAGTTTTAGTAACACGGGCAGGGCTTTTTTCTTTCTTATTAAAAAAAAGGGGTATCTTTTTACATACAAATTTGTCAATATACAGCAGCAAATAATAAAACAGTCTTTAAAAGGAAAAAAGGGGTACTAAAACTTACTTAAAGGACCTTGTTCATGTAGGCTAAATAGACTTTAAGGTCCGAAGGGACCATCGTGATCATCTAGTCTGACCTCCTGCACATTGCAGGCCACAGAACCTGAGCCACTCCTGAAATAGACCCCCAAACCCTGGCTGAGTTACTGAAATACTCAAATCATGGTTTAAAGACTTCATGTTACAGAGAATCCACCCTTTACACTAGTTTAAACCTGCGAGTGACCCATGCAACATCCTGCAGAAGAAGGTGATTCCCCGCCCAACCCCCCCCCCTTGGGTTTCAGCCAATCTGACCTGGGGGAAAATTCCTTCCGGATCACAAATGCCCTGCAATTAAGCCTCCTTTAATTACTGGGAGGTGAGAGAGAGCACAGAACTAATAATTATATAATAATGTAACTTAATAAAGAAATACTTTTATCAAAACTTTATAAATAAAACAAAACCCACGGAAACTACCTTCTTTCTCTGGGAAAACATAAACTGGAATCCTTAAAAAAACAAACAAGAGGTTTCCTAGGCTGTGGGATAATCTCTCTCAAGGGAAATGCCCTGAACAAATCACTAGTTCAGTAAGAAAGGATCTTGTAGTGATAAGGACATGGGCTGGATAGCTTAGGCCCTGATGCTGCAAAGGAATCTTCAACAGCAGACCCCTAAACCTACATTGCGTCTTGTTTAATTGCTTTAATGACCAAGGTGATCATTGTTGTAATTTTAGTTCCACTATAGCACCCTAACTATAAGATGTAGCTAATAAAATGGCCCACTGCATTTGAATTTACTATTCTTTCTCTCTTCCTTAGCTATTAACTACATGAAGGAGCTCTCCATTGCATTTGGCTTCACATTGTTAAGTTGGTTCTCCACATTAATGACTGTCCTTATTGTGGCAGTGTTCATCTCTCTCATCGGACGGTCTCTTTCTTGGTATAACCACTTCTATGTCTCCATCTTCTTGTATGGAACTGCAGCTGCAGCTAAACTAATCCTTGTGCACACGTTAGCCAAAAAGTTCTATTATAAGGTAAGTGCTGATTCTTTGTAGTTTACTGGTTGGTGACATGGAGTAGAAAAATTAGATCATTACTGATGATGAACAGGGATTTAATAATCTGAACTGTGATACAGTATTGGCTACTTGGAAGCCCATCAGTTCAGTTGGCTCATAAGCTTCATGAAGATTTGTATCTCTGTCAAACATGTATTTAAAGGACATCTCTTAGGGGTGTTAAGTTGAATATTTTTAAGCATATTATCAAACTGGATCAGTCCCTAGACCCATGTAGTCCAGAATATTGTGTCTGACAGTGACCAATACTAGATGCTTCAGAAGAAAGGGCAAGATCCCCATGGTAGGCTAATTTAAGATAATTCTACCGCATTAGGTCTCATCCTGGTCTCTAGTAGTTAAATTGGTTTAACCCTGAAGCATGAGGTTTCAACGTTCTTGTTATCACTAATTATGATAACTCTGCATATTCTTTATCTATGTAGTTATTCAGTCATTCTTTGAATCTTGTTAATTTTTTTGGCTTCAGATAACTGCCTGTGGCAATGGGTTCCACAGATTAATCACAGACTGTGTGGAAAAGTGGTTCCTTTTATTCATTTTGAATTTCTCACCTTTTAAATTTTATTAAATGATCCCTTAGTCTTGTGTTATAAGGCAGAGAGAACAGAAGTTCCCAGTTTGCCTTCTCTGTACTATTCATTATTTTATATACTTTTGTCATGTGCCCTCTTATTTTTCTCCTTTCTAAGATAACAATCCCAGTCTTTTCAATTTCTTCATGTGAGTTTTCCCCTGACTTTGATCATTCTCTTATTGCTCTTCTGTGAATTTCTAATTCTGCACTTTCCATTTTGAGTACTACACAGAGTATTCTAGGTGAGGCCATACCGTTGATTTATATGATGGCATTATAATTTCCATGGTGTTCATCCCATTCCTTACGCATCCTAATTTCTTGTTTGGTTTTTTGACCACAGCTGCACATTGAGTAGAAGTCTTCATTGAGCTATCTACGGTGACGTCCAGGTCCCTTTCTTGAGTTCCTATAATTAATTTAGAACCCTGTAAGGTGTATCGGTAGTTTACATTTTCACTTCCAATGAGCATTACTTTGCATTACTGACATTGAATTTCATTTGCCATCATGTTGCTATGATATTCCGGGGTGCAATCCAGACATTGAAGGGCTGTGTCACCTTTGTCCTGCAACCTGGGGTGCCTCACAGTGCTTTGCTGCCGTAACTCGCAACTTTGGCCCCTCAATAAACAAAAAAACAGCATGCAAGTCACACCTTGAGCGTTTGCTGGCGGGCTGCAGCTATACATGCTTCAGTCACACTCTGGTTTCCACCAGCCTTGATTACCACTTGCATGGTTATCTCAATACACTCCTAGTCCTAAATTTTCCCTCAAAATGTATGTTCTGTACTGTCCAACCCTCTCCTGAACAGCTCAGATATTTTAGGTCTGTTGCCCCTCTAAAGTCCTGCTACTTTAAATGGAGTTATCTCACAGTCCAGTTTAACCACAACAATTGGATTAGTTTTGATTAAAGAATAAAACAAGTTTATTTACATACAAGAAGATAGGTTTTAAGTGAGTACAAGTATAAGATATTAAAATCAGAAATGGTTACAAGAGAAATAAAGATGAAATGGTTTCTAGTACTAGAACTTAACAAACTAGAGTTGATGAAGGTGAAACCCCCTACCACATGTTTTCACTAACATTGCTAACCAATGTTAAAAATGTGCCTGATCTTGCCTGTGGATCCTGGTGTTTCCTTTGAAAAAAAATAAAATAACCCCTGCATTTGACAATATAAAATACTATACCCAAAAAAGGCTTTAATGTAATTGTATATGCAGTAATAAAACTGAATATATAGGAAGAGGCATAGTTACAGCTGCTGCTGAAACTGTAACTCAGAATCTTCTTAAGTGTTTGTGAAATGTGTTTTCATGTGGTTACAAACCATTTGCTACATATGAAAGTAAAAAGCAATGTGCATAAAACATACATAGAAAATGTTGCCTTCCTTTTCCGTTAATTCTCTCTTCCTTCTCTCCAACTTCCAAACTAATCTCCTGTAAACTACTTTTTTGAATCTGCTCTGATGTAGCATCTAATTATATAGCTCCATAAAGGGAAAGAAACTGGTGTGGCAGTGTTTATAAAAGGATAGATGGTGACCAAACAAAACTTTAGCTGTGTATAAGCAACAGAAATTTGCAGTAGTGGCCTTAAGAGATCGGATATATACTGATCACTGAGCGGGCTAATTCTGTATTTTTTCTCTTTTTTCTTTACAGAATACAAATGAGCAGTACCTGGGGGAGATGTTCTTTGATGTCTCACTTCTTGTTTGGTCTATTGCATTGGTTCTAATCACTCAGCTAGGCCTTTGCTCTGCATTCATCTGTGCAATGTGGGTAGCGTTTCCTTTACTCACAAAACTATTGACCTATAGAGAATTCAAACAAAAAGGTAAAAATTGATTTTATTATTTGACAACCTGGCAGCTCAATTATTATATGTCCGGGCATGATTACAGCCAGCTTGAACTAAACTAAAGAGAATTCCCATTAATGTGGTGTGGTTCTTTAAACAAAAATAACTTCTCTGAGCTCTGAATTATTCTAACTTAAGAAAACCGGTAGCATTTTGTTAGGAATAACTGTAACCTTGACATAAAGGCAGCTTTTTAGAATAGAGCAAATATGTAGGAGTGGTTTGAGTCATCTATATAATTAGAGTCCTGTGTGGATACAAAATTTATATCCGCATCCGATCCGCAATCCACAAAAATGGTCCAGGGATATCTTCCTCCGTGGATGCAATAAAACACAGATACAAAGCGGATATCCACGGATTTGCAGGGCTCTATATATAATATTCCAGTATTGTCACCCTGAAGCCTAGAATGTCTGTCGGTGTGAAGCTATGGAAACAGCAACAAGCATGTCTCTTTGTTCAGCATATCACAAGGTTCAATCATCACTAGAGTTTGCAGTCTGTTACCATCCACTTCTAAGTTCTCAACTATTTTGACTTTACGAATTACACCTGTTTGTTGTACGGCTACACATCTATGCCATGCCAAGAGTCCTAGACCATTGTGATATCAGAGGTAACTCAACCTGTCACCACCCTTCCTTTACAACTAATTTGCATGTAACAGTTTCATTGACCATGTGAGGGAGGTTGCACAGATGTGGATTATTTGGCCCAAATGCTACACCCATGTGAAAGAGCCTCGGCTTTTGGCTACTAATATAATGTATATATCAATATAGACTCAGTGGGGCAAATTATCAGTGTTTTCAGTTTTTTGATCATTGTTCAAATATTTAGATGGAAGATGGGACCTAAAGCAGTGTTATAGTTGGACACAGATATTGAGACAAAAGTCTGTTTCGTTTTTTTCACAATACCAGAATAGTATTATGTGGCTTTAAAAATGTCTTGCATTGGCATGGTCTGTACCAAATTGAGCCTTCTGTCCATGTAGATGGACCTCGCCCTTGGAAATAGCTTGTATTTGTGCCTTGATATTATATACAGTAACTAATTAAAACTGTAAATTCTGTATCTTACAGGCTACAGAATATAATGCTTGCTTGTTTTTTTCCTCTCTCCTGTAGGTGCCACAATAAGATTTGTCATGATTTACATGCTGGGAATGTTTATTCCATACCTGTATATAATGTACCTCACCTGGACGATATTTGAAATGTTCATTCCCATCATGGGTCGAAGTGGTACAGAAATTCCACCTGATGTAGTGCTGGCAGCCTTTATCCTTAGCAGCACTGTAATTCTATCTTCCTATTTTGTAAGGAGTTTTTTTTTTTTTTTAAATCTTGTAATCTATATAGTGAGCTACTTTTTTAAAGGAATATTTGAAATTAATCGTGGTTTAATTGTAGGCTAAAAAGCTAGCGTATTACAAGGAACTCCCATAAAAGTAGCTAAATCAACACATTAAAATTAAACTAGACTCTTCAGAGCTGCTGTTTGTGGATACTTGAAAGCCAAATTCTACCTTCATATAGTGGTGTGCTCCTCTCAGTGAAGTTGATTGAAGTTGTACATATTACAGGGTTGAATTTTGCCCAGTATCTGACTAGAGAGTTGGATGTATACATGATATGAAAATGAGATGCTGATGGGGAAGCTCAGTGGCTTTCCCCTATTAGTGAAGGAGTCCCCGAGAGGACGAGTACATTTTTTTGGTCAATATTCTCTTGAAGTAACCTGCTGTCTATGAAGATGGGGGTCCATCCCATTATAAACTTCCCTTCCTGTATTCAGGATGATTGTTTTGCATTCATGGTGAGATTAAACTGAGTCATTGTACAGGAGAGAGTTTAAATGCAGTAAACAATACATTGTTAGTTGAAGCAAACCCATTTAGACAGAACACAAGAATATATCTGCTGTAGGGTGGAGATACACAGATCAGTGCAAGGGAAGAGTATCCTCAATTGAAAAACATAATTTAAATTTCTTGAGATATTTTAATACTGGAAACTAATTAGGACTTTAGTGTAATTTAGGAAGAATGTGGCATTGTGTATAAATTGACCTGAATAATATATAAATACCATGATGTTTCAACACTGTTTTTGACAGTGGCCCTCACACAGTCCTCTAATTAAAAATAATCAGGTACCATTTCCTAATGAACATTTTAAAAAACTGTGTGTGCGTTCTTAAAACTCTAGGAAGTTTGCACATAGATCTAGCATATTGGTTATTTAAGATTGCAAGACTTAACATCTCTTGCATCAAATTAAATAACACTTGTGAAGATAATCACATCTTAAAATGTCCTCTGAATTCCATAAATTAGATCTTTAGAAATATACTAGCACTAGCTTTCGCTATTCAGTGCAGTAATTTCATAACTAGTGTCTGATATTTTTATTCTGTAGCTTAACTTCATCTATCTTGCCAAAAGTACAAAGAAGACACTGATAACTTTAACTACAGTGTTTGGAGTTACACTAATTCTTGTTTGCAGTGGAGTATTCTTCCCATACAGTTCTGATTCTGCTAATCCAAAGCCTAAGCGAGTCTTTCTCCAGGTAAGAAAAACCTTACATAATATATAGCCTACATTTAGAAAAATTTTTTTTAAACTGATGTTTTTCTCTTCAGCCTTCCTTTCCCCCTTCAAAGAAGGGCATTTTGTCCTTGGATACAGGACAATTCATAAGAGGATTGTTCATTTCCAAGCAGTTTAAATAATGTAGCTGCTTGAGATTATTGTAACTTTTTTTGTTTTCATTGCTCATGATGGGCCACTCTTCCCTGACTTCTGTTCGGTTACACCAGGAATGAATTTGGCTCAATAAACATGTTTAAATACTTACATGTATTTGTTCTAACCAACAATATTCTTAGAAGTAGCATGCAGGAAGCTAGGTAGACTGTCTCTCTTTTGATCCTTGTGGAGCAGTCCATCTACTTCCTGTGGAGGCTGGTTCAGCTGCACTCTGTGTATGCTTATTTTGTTGGAGTGCTATGGTCAACCTGAAAGGATAGTGGGTTAATCTTTAGCAGTGAAATGATTTGCCTTCCCCAGTTATTTTTAGAGTGCATATGTATGTGCAAAGAGTGGGTGGAGTGCCAAGTGTAGCTTTGCAATGGTTAAAAGTCTTACCAGACTTTGGAACACCACAAAGTGTAAAAACAAGAAGTATTATAAAATAAAGGCAAATTGTCTTGTTGCAGTGGGCTTGGAGCCTCTTTCTCTGTTTATCTCCAGTTGAGAGATCTGACATCAAGAAAACTTATTAGTAACTTAAAAGACAACCAGTCCTGTTTATCAATGATATCCTGGTATTATGTAGTGGAATTACCTTCTTAGCAGAGTAGTGGGTAGTGGCAGTAATTTGGAAACTGGGATAATTGATTTTGCTCCTGACAACTTGTTCTTCTTTCAGTGATGGTGCCTATGTGTATCCCACATGTGGGACACCCATGTGTCTGAGTCCGGAGTTTCTTGCAAGCCGTTTCCATTAGCCCACATGTGCCATAGTTCTTGTGCTCCCAACCAATGGCGTAAAGGGAGATGTGGGCTGACGCCTCTCCAGTTCCTTCTGACCACCGCATGCTCTGAGTCAGAATCTTCTGTGTCCTCAGCATCTTTTTTACTGCACCATTCCTGTAAGACTTGTATATAACTAGTTTCTTTAGGAGTTTTTATAGTATAGTCTAGCATAATCCGGGTAGTCAATTATTTTTTGTCAAGGTCCAAATTTCTTGGGCAAGGTATAGTCAAGGTCCAGACTCCAAAGAAAATAACAATAAAAAATAACAATAATAATGATAAGTAAATAAAAGGATTTTGGGGTCTGTTCAAAAGCATGTTGCAAGACCTTCTAACATGACATGGGGGCAAGATCAAACATCCCAGTCCAGGGCTGGTGCAACTCAGAGCCTGGTATTTGGCTGGGCATCAAAGATAGAATGCTCACGTTTCAAGAGGGTGCAATCTATCTTTAACGAAAGGAGAAAAGTTTCTACAATAAGCTGTTCGAGTGCTTGCTCATATTGATTCCAGTTAGGTGTGTGCACGTCGCGTGCACGATCGTCGAAAGATTTTTACCCCAGCAACACTCGGTGGGTCAGCTGAGGCACCCACTGGAGTGGCGCCTTCATGGCGCCGGATATATGCCCCAGCCGACCCAGTGCCCCTCAGTTCCTTCTTACCGCCCGGGATGGTCGTTGGAACTGTGGAGTGCAGCGTAGGTGATCTCCACTCTCCCTAGCTTTCTCTCTTAGTACCTGTTAATAGTTGTAATTAGTTGTTAGTAGTTAGTGTAGTTAGATTAGTGTACTTAATAGGGTGGAGCGGGGTCTTCTCCCCTCACCCCCGTCCTGGTACTGGGGCCCCTGCCTGGGTCTCTGTGCTTCAAACCCTGCTCGGCTTGCCTGAAGCCGATGCCAACAGGTGGACCCCCCTCCCCCCATGACTCTTGCCTAAGGTGTCTGGGGGAATCCCACCAAGCGGACAAGTGCCGCATTTGCAAAGCCTTCAAGCCAAGGACCAAAAAGGAGCGGGACTTTAGACTCAAGCAGCTCATTATGGAGGCAGCACTTAGCCTGGTCCCTTCCTCCGCTCACCGGGACTCGGCGTTGTCTTCAGTGCGAAGTGCCCCTGTGGCACCGACTGGTCCAGCACCGCGTTCGGACTCTGCTAAGGACTCGCGGCGTCGGGCCCCCCCGGCACCTCCACCACCGTGGCGCCGGTCCCTGTCTCCTGGCCAGAAGAAGAAGCAGCCCAAGCAGGTGCTGACTGCTTCTTCGTTGTCAGTTTGATAGCCACCGACACTTCCCGCGCCGGAGCCGAGTCCATTGCTGGAGCGCACAGGACAAGTAATGGCTCCTACACTGTCCACTCTGGCGCCGCAAGGGCTGTCGAGTCCGGTGCCTGTTAGCTCCCCAGTGCACACCGCGGTTGAGGTAAGGCTGCCCTCCACGCCGTAGACCTTCTCTACAGCACAGGACTTGATCGCACTCACAGAGCCGACTCCCCTGCAGCCAGTGGCACTCCTGCTGGTGCCATCGAAGGGAAAACCATCCCTGATATGACCGCCGTCGCCAAGTGAAGCGATCTTGGTCCCGGCACCTTTCCGATCCCGTTCTCGGTGCCGGTTGTACTCGTGACGTCACTCCGGCTCGCGGAGATCAGAATCGCAGTACGGCTGGTACTGATCGCACTCTCGGCACTGCTCCCGGTACTGGTCAGAGCAGCATTCGACCCGGAGCCAATTTCAATGCCGGTCTTGTCGAAGTTCACCGTCGAGATCCAGATCAGGCTCCCGGTACTGATACGACCACAGGCACCGATGGACATCTCGGTACTGTTCTACATCTTGCCACTGGTCCACGGCACCATACAGCACCGGATGGCTCTGCGCCAACACGTTCGGCACTGCTTTGGCCACCTCATTCCGCCTCCATGTCGTCACGCTCACAAGGTGGCCACCACGCCCAGGACTAGGGCGAGGATGGTGCAGGCCAGTGGCTGGACGAAGGCCAGGACCTGAGCCAAGGACCTCACGGTGGTCTTTTGGGACCCCCTGGGCATACCATCAGGCCCAAGGGGTTCCTTCAGGGGCTTCCCGTACCAGAGACCACTGTGTCTCGTCACTCCACCCCCCCCCCTCGCCCCCGAGGGTTCTGAGGGGACTGCTCCAGCGCCAACACAGGCCCACGCACCTAGCGTGGTGGACCTTGGGCAACAAGTTCCTCCACATGAGGACCCCACGCAGGATCCCTTAGTCCCAGGGGTATCTTCCTCATCCTCGCCTGATGAGGCAGTGGCAGGGACTACGGTTTCGGGCCCTCCTCCTATGGACCTCCACGCCCACTAAGAGTTGCTCTGCAAGGTGGCGCGCAATATGAACCTCCAGGTAGAGGACCCGGTGGTTGACATTTTGTCCGTGGAGGCACCGTCCAGGGTGGCTCTCCCAGTGATACGGACTATACAGGCCAATGCCAAGACAATCTGGCAATCGCCAGCCTCTATTCCACCAAGGGGGTGGAAAGGAAGTACTTTGTCCCCTCAAAGGAGTATGAGTACCTCTACCCACACCCCAAACTGTGTTCCCTTGTCGTGGCTTCAGTTAACGAGAGGGAACAGCATGGTCAGCAGGCCCTAGTGCCCAAATCAAAGGATGCTAGACGCCTAGACTTGTTTGGGCGCAAGGTGTACTCGGCCGGAGGGTTGCAGCTCAGGGTGGCCAACCATCAGGCACTCCTGGGCAGATACGATTATAATTCATGGTACTCTATGGAGAAATTCAAAGAGTTTGTTCCACAGGAGTCCAGAGAGGAATTTGGGGCTTTAGGGAGGAGGGCAAGAAGGTGGCCAGAACCTCCCTGCAAGCCTCTCTGGACACGGTGGACTCCGTGGCTAGGACCCTAACCTCGGCCATAGCCATGCGCCGCATCTCATGGCTGCAGGTCTCTGGCTTACCATTAGAGTTACAGCAGACCCTCCAGGACCTACCCTTTGATGGCCAGGGCCTATTCTCAGACAAAACAGACTCAAGGCTGCAGAGTCTGAAGGACTCGAACTGTTATGCTCTCTCTGGGAATGCATACCGCAGTAATGCAGAGAAAGCCCTTCAGACCACAGCCTCAGAGGTCCTACCCTCCCCCATCGGCTGGGCCTAAGCAGAACTTTTTGAAGGTGCGCCCGAGGACAGAGCACCAGTCTCCATTCAGGATCCTTCCCCGCCTTTCCAAGATAGTCTCTCCGATTTCCTCCGTGCATGGTCTCACATAACGTCAGACTGTTGGGCCCTTTGCACGGTGGAAAGAGGTTACTCCCTTCAAGTTGGTTCTCCCCCCACCCTCCTACCCCACCTCTCTTCAGGGACCCTTTTCACGAGCACCTCCTTCTACAGGAGGTCCGATCACTCCCAGGTGTGGGGGTGATAGAGGAGGTTCCAAGAGAGTCAAGGGACAGGGGTTTTTACTCCCACTACTTCGTAATCCCCAAGGCCAAGGGCGGGCTTCGGCCCATCCTGGACCTACACGGACTCAACAAATTCATGGTAAAGTTGAAGTTCCACATGGTCTCTCTAGGGACCATTATTCCTTCCTCAGATCCTGGAAACTGGTACGCTGCCCTCGACATGAAGGAAGCATACTTCCACATCGTGATCTACCCAGCGCACAGACGCTTCCTTTGCTTTGTGGTCAATCAACAGCACTTTCAATTCACTGTCCGTCCTTTTGCCCTATCTACGGTCCCCAGGGTGTTTACCAAGTGCATGGCTGTTGTGGCTGCCTCCCTTCGTCGACAACGGATCCCATACCTCGACAAGTGTTCCCATACCTCGACGACTGGCTTATTCAGGGCTGCTCCAGGGATCAGGTGCAGTCTCACGTCCAGCTCACCATGAACATGTTCAATCGACCGGGCCTCCTGCTCAATGTCGCGAAATCTACTCTGGTACCAACCCAGAGGATAGAATTCATAGGAGCAGTCTTAGACTCACGCCTAGCCTGGGTACTTCTGCCGGAAGCACGCTTCCAATCCCTGGTGAACATTGTCCACAGCCTGCAAAACTTCCCAACCTCGACTGTGAAAACATGCCTATGCCTCCTGGGATATATGGCCTCTTGCACGTATGTGACCGTGCATGCCAGGCTGCGGCTACGTCCACTCCAACCCTGGCTATCAACAGTATACTGCCCAGGTCGGGACAGCTTGAGCATAGTGGTTACCGTCCCGCCAGGGATATTAGCCTCTCTAGACTGGTGGCTGGACCCCAAATCAGTGTGCGAAGGGTTGCCATTTCACGTCTCACGGCCCTCCGGATGTCATGGATGCGTCATCCCTGGGATGGGGAGCCCACCTCGGGGACCTCCGCAAACACGGGCTATGGTTGGCAGGAGAGTTATCCCTGCACATCAATGTACAGGAACTCAGAGCTGTGCGCCTGGCGTGTCGGATTCCGAGAGTGCATTCAGGGCCATTGTGTTGCAGGCCATGTTTTACATCAACAAGCAAGGGGGAGCCCGGTCATCCCACCTCTGTCAGGAGGCCACTCATCTGTGGGAATTCTGTATCGCCCACTCAATCCGTCTGATGGTGTTGTTTCTCCCAGGAGTCCAGAACACCTTAGCGGACCACCTCAGCAGATCATTTCAGACTCACGAGTGGTCGGTTCACCCGGACATCATCCACTCTGTCTTCCTGAAGTGGGGCTTTCCCCTGATAGACCTATTCGCCTCTCATGAGAATTGGAAATGCCAAGTGTTCTGCTCTCTATGAGGACGCTCTCCGGGTTCCCTGTCAGACGCCTTCCTAATACAGTGGAAGGCTCACCTGTGCTACGCCTTCCCTCCATTCCCGCTAGTCCACAGGGTCCTGCTCAAGCTGCGCAGGGACAGAGCCCGTCTGATTTTGGTCTCCCCAGCGTGGCCCAGGCAGCACTGGTATACCACTTTCCTAGAGCTGTCGGTGGTCACTCCAATTCCACTCCCGCTGTGACCAGACCTGATCAGTCCGGACCACGGACAACTCTGTCATCCCAACCTGCAATCTCTCCACCTCACAGCATGGATGCTGCATGGCTAACTCAATCTGAGCTGCGCTGCTCTCGCCTGGTGCAGCAGGTCCTCTTGGGTAGCAGGAAGCCCTCTATCAGGTCCACATACTTAGCCAAGTGGAAGCGTTTTTCCTGCTGGTGCGCTCAGTCATATGGCCCCGCTACAGGCGTCAGTACCTATCATCTTGGACTACCTCCTGTCCTTAAAACAGCAGGGCTTGGCAATATCATCCATCAGAGTGCACCTGGCAGCTATTTCGGCTTTCCACCCAGGCGAAAATGGGCGTTTGGTCTTTTCCAATCCCATGGTCAGCAGATTTCTCAAGGGATCGGAGTGCCTGTTCCCATGAATTCGACAACCAGTCCCTACGTGGGATCTTAACCTGGTCCTCTCCAAACTCATGGCTGCCCCGTTTGAGCCGATGGCCACCTGCTCGCTCCTGTACTTTTCCTGGAAGACCGCCTTCCTCGTAGCTATCACTTCGGCGAGACGTGTCTTGAGTTCAGGGCACTCACATTGGAACCACTGTATACGGTGTTCCTTAAGGACAAGGTACAGCTGCGACCCCACCCGGCCTCCCTCCCGAAGGTGGTGTCTGCCTTCCATATCAACCAGGACATCTTCCTCCCCGTCTTCTACCTGAAGCCGCACGCCTCTCGACGGGAACAACAGCTGCACTTCCTGGATGTCCGCAGGGCCCTGGCCTTCTACATTGAGCAAACGAAACCTTTCAGGAAAACGTTGCACCTGTTTGTTGCTGTGGCAGACCGGATGAAGGGCCTTCCAGTCTCCTCCCAGCGCATCTCATTCTGGATCACATCATGCATCCGTGCGTACTATGACTTGGCTGGTATCCCAACTATGCACCTTACCGTCCACTCCATACGGACTCAGGCTTCATCTTCTGCTTTCCTGGCACATGTACCCATACAGGAGATATGTAGGGCAGCGACTTGGTCATCGGTGCATACCTTTGCCGCCCACTATGTGATAATTCAGCAGTCCAGGGTGATACTGCATTTGGTTCAGCAGTCCTTACTCTGCGACATCTCACTCCGACCCCACCGCCTAGGTAAGGCTTGGGAGTCACCTAATTGGAATCGATATGAGCAAGCACTCGAAGAAGAAAAGATGGTTATAAAGGTGAGTAACTGTTGTTCTTCGAGATGTGTTGCTCATATCCATTCCAAACCCGCCCTCCTTCCCCTCTGTCGGAGTAGCCAGCAAGAAGGAACTGAGGAGGCTCTGGGTCGGCTGGGGCATATATCCGGCGCCATGAAGGTGCCACTCCAGGGGGCGCATCAGCCGACCCACCGAGTGTTGCTGGGGTAAAAATCTTCCAACGATCGTGCATGCGGAGCACACACACCTAATTGGAATGGATATGAGCAACACATCTCAAAGAACAACAGTTACAAAGGTGAGTAACCATCTTTTATTCACCTAACTGCAACCATTTTTCTGCCTGGGCTCATCAACACAATTTGCGTCCAGATTCCGCAGGAATCCCTGATGTCTTAGAGTGTACATTTACCCCAAGTCTTCAGGTCTTGCATTTGGTTCCCTGTGGGTGCACGTAGCCACAATCTGCGCTTTCCATCCTCCACTTAATAATCGTATGACCTTCATGCACCCTGTCACAGCTAGATTTTTGAATGAGATTCTCAGATCCTTTCCACCAGTGGTGAAGATCAAATCTCAATGTGACCTCAGTTGTGTTCTATCATCACTGAGTAAGACTCCCTTTGAACTGCTGGCCACATGCATCTGTCCGTGAAGGTGGTCTTTCTGATAGCTAAAACATTGACCAGACGAGTCAATGAACTGAGAGTGCTTATTGCAGGCCCACCATACATTGCTTTCTATAAAGAAAAGATCTTGTTATGCCCCCACCTCGGGTAGTTTCAGAGTTTCATAGGTCATCCACTTATCTGTATTTTTTCCTAAACCACATGTCTCAGAAGAGAAGAAAAGACTGTATTCTCTGGACGTTTGGAGAAAAGAACAAAGGACATTAGAAAGACACCTAAACTGTTTCCATAGCAGAGCAATCAAGAGGTCCATCTATATTGGTGCAGAGACTTTCAAAATGGATCTTGGTTATAGTACCCCTTTTGTTACCAACTAGCCATGATGGGTAGAGACACATTGCACAAGGGGGTAGGTTACTTCATTCTAGAGATATATATATATATATATATATATATATATATATATATAGGGCAGCTACTTGGAGCTCTTTGTATACCTTCACGAGACGTTATGCCCTGATACAGTCGTCAACTGTGTATATGGCTGGGGGGACAGCAGTACTGCAGTTAACTGTTACTTCTGTATCCTCTCCACCCACCATACTGCTTGTTAATCTCCCATGTGTGGAATATGCATCGGGACCTCACTCAAAGAAGAAATGCAGGTTACTCACGTGCATGGTGTGCATGCATATCCCATGTGTGGAATACAGATAGGGACCACACATCTCAAAGAACTGCAGTTACAGGTAGGTAACTTCCATTTATAGTCACCCAGAAAAGAAGTATGAAAAATGTATAAGTACAGGATTTGTAATTCCTAGATTTTTGGAATATGTGATTCACACTAGGCCTTGTCTACATTGGAAAGTCTTTTTGGTATAATCTAAGGTGTGAATTATTAAACTGGTGTAATGCTCCATTTGGACACTCTTGTCCACTACTTTTGTGTTTTTCAGTTGTGACCATCTAGTCTGATCTCCTGTATGACACAGACCATAGAACTTCCGCCCCCCAAAAATTCCTAGCATATCTTCTAGAAAAACATCTATTCTTGATTTTAAAATTGACAGTGATAGAGAACCCACCATGACCCTTGGTAAATTGTTCCAATGGCTAATTATCCTCACTGTTAAAAATTTATGCCTTATTTCCCATCTGAATTTGTTTAGCTTCAACTTTTAGACATTGGATCATCTTATAGCTTTCTCTGCTAGATTGAAGAGCCCGTTATCAAATATTAGTTCCTCATGTAGATACTTCTAGACTATAATCAAGTCTCCTCATAACCTTCTCTTTGTTAAGCTAAGTAGAGGTAGTTTGTCTGGCAAGGGGTTTAACCTAAACCGAAAAAGGCTCTTTGAAAAATAAGAGAATAAGAATGCTCACAGGGTTGGGGGGAAAAAGTGTTCGGTACAGGTCTAACGAAACCAGTATAAGGTAGTACCAAGTTCCTGTGTAAACAAGGCCTAAAGAAGGGTTGACTCAGTACTTTAGAGGGAGATTAATTGAGTTTCATTGAGTGTTAATTTCCTGTAAACTCCTCCTAAATTCCTGCTCTCCAAAGTCTGTTGCTGCCTTTTTCCCTTCCAAAGCTGGAGGCATCTGTTTACTGTCACTAGAGCTAAAAACTGCTTAGACGTCCATAACAGCCAATTCAGTAGTCCTCTACTTTCTGCCATACTTGAGCTGTTCTTAGAAACTTAGGCTCAGTTTAAAAGTCTCCATACAGCCTCTCTGGTCATTCTGGGGACAAGTTCAGAGGATCTCCCCTCTAAGCTTATGTCTACACAGCAACTAGACACCTGCAGCTGGCCCTTGCTAGCTGATTAAGGCTCACAGGGCTCAGCCTGCAGGGCTGTTTCATTGCTGTGTAGACTTGTTGGCTTGGTTTGGAGCACTGGCTCTGGGACCCTCCCACCCCATAATGTCCTAGAGCTCACGCTCCAAACTGAGCCCGGAAATCTTCACAGCAATTAAACAGTCCCTTAGCCTGAGCCCCACGAGCCCAAGTCACCTGGTGTGGGCTGGCCTCAGGTTTTTATTTGCTGCGTAGACATATCCTAAGTGCTTCAGTCAGGCAAACTATACATTACATCTCTGGGACTATTGCCAGTGTCACTGGGCTACACTGACCTTATTCAGGGAGTAGCAAGTACCTCTTATAAAACATTTGGAAAGTGCAACCTGGGGACAGTCTTTCTTCCCTGAGTCCGTGGGGCTTAGTTTCTTTGCTTTGTAAAATTGTTTTACTTGAGTTCAACCTCTGTACTAGGTCCAATAAGCATTGATGTTTAAGAAGGTCTGTTTGTGTCCTACAGCAATATCTAGTGGCCAAATCTGCGCAGGTGTTCAGGTACCACGATGCTGGGGACCATATAAGTAGCTTGATAGAAACACATTTTCTAACATACCGTGGAACCGGGGTTCTCAACCTTTTTTCTTTCTGAGTCTCCCCCCCCCCCCCCCCAACATGTGAAAAAAACTCTATGGCCCACCTGTGCCACAATAACTGTTTCTCTGCATATAAAAGTCAGGGCCAGTGTTAGGGGATAGCAAGCAGGGCAGTTGCCCAGCACCCAACACCACAGGAGGCATTGTGAAGCTAAGTTGCCCAGGCTTCAGCTTCAGCCTCTGGTAGTGGGTGTTGGAGCCTCGGAGTTCAGACCCAGGTGGTGGGGCTTTGGCTTTCTGCCCTGGGTCCCAGCAAGTCTAATGCCAGCCCTGCTTGGCGGACTCCCTGAAACCTGCTCGTGGGCCCCAGATCCCTGGTTGACAACCACTGCCAGAGAACAGTGGTTTTCAAACTTTTTTTCTGGGGACCTAGTTGAAGAAAATTGTTGATGCCTGTGACCCAACGGAGTTGGGGATGAGGGGTTTGGGAGGGGCTCAGGGCTGGGGCAGAGGATTGGGGTGAGGGCTGTGGGCTGGGGCCAGCGCTGGGACAGGGGGTTGGGATGTGGGAGGGGGTCAGAGCTCTGGGGTGGGGCTGGAGATGAGGGGTTTGGTGTGTAGGAAGGGATTCCAGGTTTGGGGGGGGGGGCCTCAGGGCTGGTGCAAGGGATTGGAGTGCAGGGGGGGTCAGGGCTCTGGGGTGGAGCTGGAGATGATTTTGGGGTGCAGGTGTGTGGGGGCTCAGAGTTGGGGAAGGGGATTGGGGCATGGGCACGGACTTACCTCCAGCAGCTCCCTGTCAGGCGCAATCGGGGTGCACCGTGGACCATGCTGTGCCCCAGAAGCAGCCAGCAGCAGGTTTGGCTCTTCGGCAAAGGCGCACAAGCAGCTCTGCGTGACTCTCGCCTGCAGGCACCCCCCATTGGTTGCTGGCCAATCGGAGTGCAGAGCTGGGGCTCAGGGCGGGGGCAGTGTGTGGAGCCCTGTGCAGAGTCCCGTGGCCCCCCTGCCTAGGATCTGGACCCGCTGCTGGCCGCTTCCGGGGCGCAGCGTGGTGTTGGAAAAGGTAGGCACTAGCCTGCCTTAGCTAGGCAGCACCACCGATGAGACTTTTAACATCCCGGTTGGCAGTGTTGACCAGAGCAAGGCGAACCAGCGCCTTACATGCGGCGACCCAGTAGTGTGTCACAACCCACAGTTTTAAAAACGCTGCCATAGAAGACCTTACGCTGTGCCAAAAATGTGTAGGCGGTTGTGGTGGGCATTTCAGAATCAGTTCTGACTTTATCAGGTTGCACAAAATATTCCAAATGCCTGATGGTTTTTCTGTTTGTTCCTCACTCTTCCAGCACGTGAGCAGAAGATTTTATGGCCTAAATGGAAATTTGGTAAAAAGTGACTCTGGAATATGGATTAATGGGTTGGACTATGCTGGAATATCTCACATCACTCCTCACGTACCTGAACTCAATGACACTATCAGAACTAATTGTGAGGACAAAGCCCCTCTCTGTGGCTTTCCTTGGATTCTTCCTGTGCACTTTCTTCTCAGGTAACTTTCTTCTCAGTAATGCCACTGCCTGTTAGGGCCACATGGAACTTAATTTCCAAGACGCACCAGACACTTTTGCAAAAGATCCATAGAAGGATGAAGAATAAAACTCATTTTGTAACGTTTTTGTCTGTCACTGCAAAAGGCTTTCTCTTTCATCATATTATAATGTCCCTGGCTGCAAGTGTTTTGTCACAGAAATTTTATGAGAAAACATTTGATAACTGATGTCATGGTCTCGTGTCCACCCAAAGGGTAGCAATTTGGACATCTAAAAATTCCTTACTTTGGTTATTGTTTTAGCTTGTTCTACCTTAAGTTAACCATGGCTTGGGTCAAAGAGAATGAGGTGAGGAATAAAGGCATGGTGGAGGCAATCCTGCTGTTCACTGAGTGTCCCTTTTAAATGTTTTGATTGTGGCCACAGACTGTGAAAGCATTAATCTTCACCTCTAGGGTGAATGGCACTTGAACACTACATTCTGTAATAGCAAGGCCACCCAGCCTTGTACAAAGACTTGCATTTTGCCCAGAGTCTGTAATCTTTTAGCACTATAAGGTAAAAAATGCTTTTTATTGTAGAAAGAACTGGTATCTTCCTGCTGAAGAAATTTCTCCCACAAACCCTGTTCACTTTAAACTTCTGGCCAAAGAGCAAATGCACTGGGATTCTACAAAGTTAACCTTTGAAGTATCAGGTGAGTGGCTATCTGTCTATCTGCCTCTTGTGATTGTTATGCTCATTATAGGCTTAAATTCTGGTATTGAAAGTGGCTATGCTATCCCTAGGATAGTGGAGTGATTGGCACTAATGCATAATTGGGAACCTGGCATCAACTAATTCAACTTCCCAGGCACTCGAAAAATTGTGGCTATATTGCAATTGTAAACTTAAAGGCTCATTTGAATTAACAATTGACTTTTGTTAGCTAGAACTTTTTAAAGCCCATTTTATAACTCTATCCCATCCACCCCCCTTTATTTGTCTTGCTGCACAGGATCCTCTATGGCTTCTGCTACAGACAGGAGAGCTGCTTAGTTCTGTATCTCATATTGAGAGAGACAACTGGCAGCGCACAGACGAAATCTCTCATACAAAATGAAATTAAACAGCTGATTGGGGCACAGAAGAACCCATAGTAGCTAGAATGCAGTAGAAATGTGTTTCTCTTCACCTTCTTCTGCTAATACATCCAAATACATTTGCCTGTCTGATGTTGTAGGTCCCAGTCACATGTCGCTGTACATTCGACCACATGAAGGGTCAACACTGTCCAGCTGGTCTCTTGGAGATGGAATTCCTGTTGCTAATATAGGAGGGGATTATTTTGTGTTTTACGCTCATGGGCTGCAGGCTGTGGCATGGCGCTTCTGGATAGAGTTGAAGGTAAGAGTGAAAAATGTTTGAGAAAACTTTAAAAATAAACCCAACTTGCTTTATTACATAGATTAACAGAATGTAGAGATGAGATTTAATTGTCTTTTAGTCTGTCCTCTGTGGGCTGATACAAGGCTGTTCCTCACTGTGTGTGTGTGTGTATATGTGTATATATATATATATATATATATATATATATATATATATATATATATATATATATATATATATATATATATATATATATTTTAGTGCATTCTCTTGTCAAATTTTAAATGACCCAAGGGTGGGGCTTCCATTATTTCCTTTGATAGACTCTTTTACAGTCTTCTGTCTTGCCATTAGGATTTTTTTATATTTAGCTCAAATTTACCTTTTTTTAATAGTATCTCACTGCTCCTAATCAGAGCAGTTTTGTTGTAGTCTAAATAATTCCTCCCCCTGTACTATGTTTACTTGCTTTGGGAAACTAGGACTCTTTTAAGTAGCAAATCCATTCCCTGAGAAAGGGAGGGAGTTACAGGCTTTGTTTTGTAAACTTCCTGTGGATACGTTTACCCTTTTAAGGTGCCCCTTTGAGCAATTCCCAGTTTGTTTTCCAAGGTGAATGTTGATGGGACCAGGGTAGTCATCTCTCATCATCTTACCTAAAGTTTCCCAGAAATAATTCACAGCATACCTGGAATCTTTTATTGCCATAAAATTTAAGATGTCTGATTCCCTTGGAAATTTTTATAGGGAACCACACGGGTTCAGCAAGGGTTCATTCCTGGATAAGGTATTCTGATCACTTGCCAAATGATCTTCCAAGGTGGAGTAAAGAGATACTCACCAGTGGCCTTGCACCCAGTTGTGCCAAACAGGAGTCTGTTTTATACTGGAGCTCTGCCAGACGGACAAAGAAATTTTATTTGTTACCTGAACACGAGATTGAGGAGTTGGGAAGAGCTCGCAAAACTTGTAGCCCCGCTTTGGTAGCTATGATCAGGGGGCTGAACTCCTTTGTATAGTAAACTTAAGGTAAATTAATTTCATTTAGTTGCTAGGAAAGGAACTCTGGTGCTGGTGATGAGTGAGCCTGCTGCAGGGTCCATCAGAATCATGACAAGTAGATTGATCCAACAGGTGAAGGAGCAGCCTTTGGAAGCTTTTCACAGTAACTCTCTTCAGGCAGGAAGATTCACTTCCTTGTTTGTATTGGAGATTTGATCATACTGACCTCTTCAAGGATACATGGGCCAAGTCCTGAGCACAACTGAATGTGTGCAGTCTTAAGTAAATGGCATTGTACATGTGCAGCGGAATACAGATCAGCTGGGATATTGGGTCAATACCAATACATCTGTTGATTCTCTCTTCTATCAGGGATCTCCATTCTGCAGAGTCTCTTCTGCATGATGGTAAATTGATTTTCTTTCACATTAGATAATACTGCTGGTATATCTTAACAGACATTAAGAAGGCTTTTAACTTTAAAAATAGTGAACCATGGGGCTGATGTAGTATATTGGACACTAGCTGGCTTGTAGGAAGACTCAGCAGGGGTATCTGGAATAAATGGTATCTAGAACCTATGAAGAGGCCAAGGTAAAAGTAATGCTTGGTAAATTTGGCATTGCCTTTTCTCACTTTCAGGCTTCAGAAAAGCACTCTGATGGAATGGTTTCCCTCGCCATAGCAGCACATTATTTCTTTGGGGAAGATCAAAAGTCACCTCAGCTGTATGCCTTAATGGAGAGATTTCCAAACTGGACATTTCCTTCCGGTTGGGTCTGCACCTATGACCTCTTTGTCTTTTAGTCTTGCAGCAATGCAAAGATGAAAGATTAGTGTCACTGTGTCAGAAGATTCAACTCTCATTCATGAGTTCATTCTGGCAAGGTGCACAAGATGGTTTTCACAAATCTGTGGCAAACATTTTGGACACAAGATTGTTTCTGTGGTAGCTTGACTGCTTAAAGGATAAGCAGGGTTCCTGTCCTCTTTCTCTGGGAGTGGGTGGTCTTGCCCTCTCGGGCTGGGGGAGAAGTGCCTCCATATTTATGCAACTATAATTCAGCTGTTTCTCGCACTGACGTGGCAGTTTGACTAGTGTGGATCTAACATGAAGACTGCATGTGGGGAGGTAACTTTAATGAGGGTCTTTGTAAAGGAATTCCCACAATGTTGTAAAATACTCATCAGGTTTTAAATACATATGGATGCTATCACCTACGAACACTTAGTCCTACCTGTCCTATTAAAATAAAATAAGGTTTTGGCTAAAAGATTTTTGATCATGTATGTGATGGAGCCAGAAGCCTTTTTCTGAGTAAGTATTACTGTGACCTCTGGATGAAACAGTTTTGAAGTAGTCACTTAGGCTATGCTGTGTCCTTGGAAAATTTCAAAGACTTGAAATTTCATGCCATGAAACTTAATGATCAGTCTGTTATTTAGATCACTAACAACTTTTCTTTTCCTGTCCTCCACTGTTCTGTTTAAAGATGTTTATTGGTCACTTCCTTTCTCTGTCCTTGTGCTAACTCTTTACCACAGTGACTTTTGAGTGGAGGAGGTTTGACCAAATCATACAGTCTTCTACTTATTTCCCTGTTGGGATCTTGCAACCTGTTTCAAGTACAACATGAAGACTAGACTCGTACATGAGATGCAGGCATGTGGCATTGTCGTGTACATCAGAGCACTGAGTCACACTCTGGCCTTTTTTTTTTTTTTTTTTTTGAGTGGGCATCTTGTAACCGCTTGATTACTAGTTTCTAAATTGGTGTTGATTATAAATCTCTATTTAGCATACTGGATTATTTCTATCTGTATATTTTTGATAAGTACTTTTATGTAGGTTTTCTTGGTTGGTTAAGCGTAATTCATTTCATTTCACTTCATTTCATTAATACTTTGGTTCCGTGTTTAGTTTAATTTAAACAAAGTGCTTTCCATAAGGATTTATGTAACTATTGTGAAAAGAGACTTTTAAAGCACATGAAGTATCTGACATTTGTGGAGAACTGTTCTTAACTTAATCTTAAGAGCATGGGATTTTCAAAAGCACAAGTGATTTAGGAACACAGCTCCCATTTAAAGTCAACAGGGCTTGTGCTCCTAAGTTAGCTATGTGTTTTGGAAAATTCCACCCCTCTAGAAAAATGCAGCCACCAAAAAAAACTGGAATCTTTGATTTTTGTTTTCCTAAACTGTATCTGTAAGCTGGGGAAGTAGGGAAAATTTTTAGACTGTTGGGAAACTTCTCCAAATTAATTCCAGCTGTTTGTGCTGATCATTCTCTAGCACAATGGCATGAACTTAGTGCTTTGTTCATAGAATATCAGGGTTGGAAGGGACTTCAGGAGGTCATCTAGTCCAACCCCCTGCTCAAAGCAGGACCAGTCCCCAACTAAATCATCCCAGCCAGGGCTTTGTCAAGCCTGACCTTGAAAACCTCTAAGGAAGGAGATTCCACCACCTCCCTAGGTAACCTATTCCAGTGCTTCACCACCCTCCTACTGAAAAAGTTTTTCCTAACATCCAACCTAAACCTCCCCCACTGCAACTTGAGACCATTACTACTTGTTCTGTCATTTGCTACCACTGAGAACAGTCTAGATCCATCCTCTTTGGAACCCCCTTTCAGGTAGTTGAAAGCAGCTATCAGATCCCTCCTCATTCTTCTCTTCTGCAGATTAAACAATCCCAGTTCCCTCAACCTCTCCTCATAAATCATGTGTTCCAGCCCCCTAATCATTTTTGTTGCCCTCCGCTGAATTCTTCCCAATTTTTCCAAATCCTTCTTGTAGTGTGGGGCCCAAAACTGGAACACAGTACTCCAGATTAGGCCTCACCAATGTCAAATAGAGGGGAACGATCATGTTCCTCGATCTGCTGGAAATACCCCTACTTATACAGCCCAAAATACCGTTAGACTTCTTGGCAAGAAGGGCACACTGTTGACTCATATCCAGCTTCTCATCCACTGTAACCCCTACGTCCTTTTCTGCAGAACTGCTGCCTAGCCATTTGGTCCCTAGTCTGTAGCAGTGCATGGGATTCTTCCGTCCTAAGTGCAGGACTCTGCACTAGTCCTTGTTGAACCTCATCAGCTTTCTTTTGGCCCAATCCTCTAATTTGTCTAGGTCCCTTTGTATCCTAGCCATACTCTCCAGCGTATCTACCACTCCTCACTTTCACCTGAATAAAAATTGCCAAATTATATGCACAGGAGTTCTTGTGTATGTACCAGTTAAAGCAAACACGCTGTAGTGTTGTGGATATCTATGTGAGAAATTAATGGTTAAGATGACATTCCTCATGACTTGCAGTTGGCCCTGCAGGATGATGGTTCTCATGATCAGGTTTATTAGCTGCTAATTTAATTTTTTTAATTGTTCAGTTAGAGTGTACTTAACCAGCATGGAACAAATCAGAATATTATGAGGATACATTTGTAAGGTGTTGCATGAGTGAGATTCTCACAGACCAATTAAAGTATCTAATTGTTTTGGTTTGTGTACTGCATAAAGGAAAGAAAGCCACCAGACTAACACTGTTGGCTCAACAGCACCTGGTCTTTCATGTACAGTGCTTATCCCTATTCATTTAGAGTACTTAACTATAAATAGGGGTGTATTATTAGTAATAGTTTTGCAGAAATCTGAGTCTTAATAGCTTTCTTAAATGTATAGTAAGTCTCATTAAATGTACTATTTTGTACTCCACTTACACTAGAGTTGGCAATTAAATAATGATTAAGGCTGTACCAGAATCATTCACTGTCTTCCCCAAAATTAGTATTTTTATTGTGCCTCTAACTTGTAAACTTAAAAAAACAAGTGCAAGAGGAGTCCATGGGGAGGGGGGAAATGTCAGTGTGCAGCATGCAGACAACTTCTGGAACTTCAGTGAAGCAATAACTATATTTTGTTACTGAAAGAAAAAGTAAAATGGCGTTGCTAACTCAGGATCACCCTTTATTAAATAACAGAATTAAATTGTCTGGGAAGACTTACTGGAATTCCTGCCTTATTAACATGCCAATTCTGTTACTGGGAGATTGATTGATTGTTTTTGTTTCTAGCACTGCAAGCCCAAACCTTTTACTTGAGACTTGGGGAATTACAATTACTGGTAAGACATGGCATGAATGAAGAGCGTAAAAATATTCTCCGTGAAGTGTGGACATGGAGTAAGAGGGCAACATGTCTGTGTATCTTAGTAGGTGAGCCTGCTTAGTGCAGCATAGGTTTGCTGAATTATTTAGCAGGTGTCAGGGTAACAGGCATCTAAAAACTGCAATGATACAAATCACGTGTAGGTAATCAGATGCCAAAATGGCAGTGGGATTCAGGTATATTGGTTATGTTGAATAAAAACTGATACCAATGCAGTTTCTTCTGTATTAGTTTTTTCTTTGAATTCTAGAAATAATTCTGCAAGCCCTACATGCAACTCACTCATTTCACACTATAAACAGTGCAGCCTTCAGTAAACCATTTCAGGAACTCACCTACCTTTTTTAATACTGCAGTTTTCTTGCCTCAAACTCCTAATAAAGCACAGTGTTGGACTTGACTGCCTTTGTGACATGCTTCATAACTAAATTGCAATATGCCCATAGGCTGTCACACTCATGCATTGAGTTGAAAGGTAAAGGTGCACTGTGGTGGAAGCCTTTCTTTACTTTTTGTGGTGCAGTAAGCAAGTAGTGGATTAATTGTTCCATTTGAGGTGGTAGAAGTTTCTAGAGGTCTAGTCTTTTTAAAATTGCTTTAGTTTAGGCTAACTCTTACCACGTGAGACTTTCCAGGAGTACCTGTAAGTCTTATTAATTTAAACCTTTACCAGTGGTGTGTTTATATAAATAAACATAAAAGTTTCAAAATAAGTTAATTATGTTACAGTAAGTGTGGATCTGTGCATTCTGTACACATGGATCCCACTCTTGTACACAGGTGATCAGAATCTTTTAACCAGCAGTGTGTGTTTGGGGCTGTGGATGTGCTCTATATGGCTTCATGCCACCCCTCTTGAGGGTGCAGCATCCCCATCTGCGTATAGAACATCTTGAAGAACCTCAGTTACTGTCAGGTAAGTAAACCATTGTTTCTTTGAGTATTTGTCCGTATGTATTCCGCTCTTGGTGATTACTCAGGCTTAACTCTTCTAGATCATGAGATGGGAACCTATTGAAGTAAAGACTAATACTGCTTGACCAAACTGGGCAGCAGAGATGGAGGCTGATACCTGTGAATAGAGATCCATGCTGCTGCTCAGCATTTCCAGGTTAGGCTAGAAACTCTGATCTCCTGCATAATACAGGCTCTGGGAGTCACGTGAAATAATTCCTGCTTCAATTCCAAAACCTATGGTTGACAAGAGCACTGGTTTTCAATCTGTGGTCTGCCGATTATATCTAAGGGATTAACGAAAGATTGTCGTTACTATACAACAGTGGTTTTCAACCTGTGGTCCACACACTGCGTAAGATTTCCAAAGGGGTCTGCAGATGAAAAAATGTTGGAAGTCACTGGACTAAAGCATATCTTTTGATTTAAGATTTCCAGCGAGGGAGAGTCCACCACAACCCATGGTAAACTGTTCCTCATAGTTTTAGTCTGAAGCACTTTTGCTTCAAGCTATTGGATTATATTTCTCTGCTAAATTGAAGGGCTATCAAATTTGGGTTCACAGTGTAGGTTTTAACTTGATCAGTCTCAGCACCTTGGAGTCTTATAATGCACATTTTCCAATAACTCAGCTCTTCTCTCCACAATTTAGGAATGATGGTGATAAATTTGAACACAGCTGCACCAGTGCGGTAATATAAATTTCCTCCTCCTGCCTGTAGATCCAAGGATTGCATAAGGTTTTTTGGCTACAGTAGTGTTCATGTTCACCTGATTAACTCTTGAGTCATTGCATCCCAGGATTGATTCCCCATCGTGTAAGTATGACCTTACATTTGCATCTTGACCCACTGTCACTATTTACTAAGCCCCAAACTGTCTCAGTAATTCTTTTCTTCCAGTTAATTGATAAAATGTTATATCAAGCCAATTCCTGCTGTACCTCATAGACAAACATGCAGCTGTGTAAGTCCCAGGATAAGGTAGATGAGACAGTATCTTTTATTGGACCAACTTCTGTTGGTGAGAGGAAACCTTTATATAGAACTCTTCATTAGTTTAATATTTGCTATGTTCATTGGGTATCTACTCTAACTTTTTAAGCCCAGATTTGTAAAACTATTGAGGCACATGAGTCTAAATTCCATTGTCATCTGATGGAATTCAGACTTACTGCTTTAATAGCTTTTGAAAGTAAGATCAATTAAGCATAGCAATGCTTAAGTAGCTTTAAAAATTTAAAAAGCCTTAAAAGTGATGATGTACCACATCACGTGCCTGAGAGAAGCCTACACTCAGCAAGTACTGCAATTTGGCACAAAATTAAGCTCTAGAAGTGGGTCCTCCACTAATAGCATTTAATACTTCCCTCTACAAGATACTATTTGAAATTACATTAAGATCCAATTAATTATTTTGCCTTTCCCTAGCCACATATCGCATTAACCAAGAATACTGTAAGTTTTTAGTATTGCTTTTACTAACAGGACAGCTAACTTGCTCAATTTTACAGTAATTTACTCTGTTCATTTCAGCAAAAGCTATGACATTGGTTAAGAAATAAATGTATGAAGGAAAAAACCTGTATGCTCTATTCCAAAAAAGTGTCCAGGTTGGCTTTTAAGTGTTTAAGATGCTTTGCATTAGTGAGATCACTGCAGATGATTATTGCAAGGCAATTTCTTCTATGTCTGTTCAAACTACATATAGAATAGCAGTTCTGTACATGTTGAAGGGCTTTACAATTTAGTGCTGTGAGGGGAAATCAAAAACTTTAGGAGGCTTATGGCAGTGATTCTCAACCAGGGGTACTTCAACTCAGATATTTGCCTAGTTTTACATAAATACTAGTAAAAAGTCAGTACAATGACTTGTTTGTACTGCTCTATGTATTATTTACACCGAGAGAAGGATAGCCATAGACACTGAAATTTCAGTACAGTATTTTACTATGGTAAACAAGAAAGTGAGGTGTAATTTGGGGGTACACAAGACATATCAGATTGCTGAATGGTTGAGAATCACTGGCTTATGGTGAAAAAAGTTACAGCACAAAGTTCTAATTATAGTAGTAGCTGCCATTTTCCTACAGTAGGAAAAGTCTTGAGTATAGTTTCAAGGGACTTCTGTTCAAACCTAGGGTGACCAGACAGCAAATGTGAAAAATTGGGACAGGGGATAATAGGAGCCTATATAAGACAGACCCAAAAATCAGGACATCTGGTCACCCTGTTCCAAGCTCACTTCAGGTGGGGGCAGATCTACCTTTCACTTCTGAAAAAGTTACAGGAGTAGAGTCTGAACTTCTGTTCAGACTTTTTCCAATCCATTAGTGCAGCACTCAATTTGTCATTTAAAACTGACAATTTATTTCTGGATGGTAAGTTGGATTTTATTTTTCACTTAATGTATACTAGTTCAGCCTGTTTTACTTGCAGCATTAAAGGCTTGCTTTCATTTGATTTTTCTTGCCTATGGAAAGTTTGACTGGCCATAGTCACAAAATTAAATTTGCAAGTTGACTGTATTCTTTAACAGATTTAAAAGTTCACCAAAAGCTTAATACAACTGTTTTAGTTTAATTTGGATGGAAGAACATACTTCAGATAACTGACATTAGTATGCTTTATTTACTAGGCAGGTATCTATCCCCCAAAACAGGATTTGAAGTTTTACTGCATGTAAGACAATTTAAAGCAATCAAAATTACACCTACAGCAGACACCATTATTAAACTCTTTAAAACATAAATAAGCAAGAAGTGCAACCAGCCACTTACTTCACCCTTGTGAAGAATAAATTTTCAGAATTTGAATAGGAACAGCAGCAGTGGGAGACTATTGATTTTTTTTTTACCAAGTGGTAGTTACAGCATAAAAATAAGCTAGTGGAATTTTGTATAAAATAAGTAATGGTGCATTATTTTATTCAGATTGCACAGTACAAACAAGCTAATACCTAAATTGTAATACTGTTACAGGTATTTAATATTACATATATTGGGGGACAGCAGCTAGGAAAATAAGCACCTCAAAGCAGCTATGAGACTTCCGCAGCCAGCTTTCATAACAGTGGCTGAAAGTTATAATAAAATCTTACACATTATAAAATGTTTGAAAAAATGTAAGTATGCACTGCTTACATATTACTAAAATTTAGTAACAGTACATAAGTGATTCTATTTACATAAAAAAATCCATTCTTGTGAAAGGAATTTACACATGAAATAAATAAGACCCTTCAGTAATCTTAAAATTAATTGTAGGTCAGAGTGGCCAAGGGTAAAAAAATCAAGCCACTTTTAAAATGTTACTCTAATGATAGGTCAGAGTAAAAGTATGCCACATCCAGAAGGAAGTGCAACTCTGCTTTAATTTTACCAGTTAGCTATAACCATGCAAAATACACAGGTACCTTAAAATATGGTACAACCCCAAGAGCATGAACAGCACACCCTTGAGAATATTTATACAAGAATATTCACAAAAACATACACTTTACAATTCTTTAATACAAAATATTTAGTGATATCCAACAGCATAAACACTTAGGCCATAACTTTTTAACTACCTTCATCTTACAATTTATATTAAGTCTGACAGGAAAAACAGGCAAGGTGTCGATGATTATAAAACTGAAGTCATCTCTTGCTTTCTCTCATTATATAGGAGATATTCAGAAGGTTGTCCAAATTAGGTGACACATACGGCAAAGGGACCCATGAAACGGATGTTAAAATAAAATAAAATCTGCATTGATGCCTATTGCTGTCCTTCTGCAATCAATATCCAGGACCAGAAGAGCAAGCTCAATTTAGAGAAGAAGGATAGAGGAAGAACAAGTCGTCTTCACAATAAGACCAACTCTTTTCACATAACGATTCTCTTGGTTTCAATTGTAGGTGTTGTGAGCTGCTTATCTGAGATCACCTTATACACATCCATGGATCTGACATTCTCTATTCAATGCTTGTAGAAATCAAACATTAATGTCCAACCCAGGGAAGCATGTCTGAAAGCTGGTTTGCTTCCTTACAATCCTGATAATTTGTGTACTTATCTCTCCAGCAACTAAAATCATGTTAGGATACAGTGCACTCATAACTTCCCTCCTGGAGAGGATCCTCCTCCTCTGCCCCAGACATGTCCTCTTCATGTCGACTCACACTGTTACTTCCACTATCGCTCTGAGGGCTAGTGCTATGGCAGGTCAAACTCCGGCTTTCCTCTGCCCTTGGGCTGGCTTGTTCAGTAACCTTACAAGGGTTCACTGGTTGAAAAGCTTCAGGCTGCACTTGCTCTTCTGACATCTCGCTTAGTTTCTGGAGCTGTGGCTTGATGACATTTAAAAATGGCTTGTACCCAGGGCTAAAGAACAAAGAAGGAAGAGGTAACTATGCAGTGAACTAAAAATAGCACTTCATTCACATTCTGCCCTGTAGGCACACCTATTTGAGCTCTTGCATAAAGCACATGGGGTCAAACAGTGACAGCAATTCAAATAGAGACCACTGTTTCAGGGGACTCTGCATTATAACAGACTGTTACAGAGCTGTCTTCCCTGTGGATTTCTTTAGGGAAGCGGCTAAGGTAAATTCTCTTTTGAGTGCCTAAACTCTTACTGAAGTCAATGTAAATGGAGACCCAAGTAGTGGAACCCTGTCAAAATACCAAATTATATATTGTAATAGGAGGGTCCCTTCATTTATTCAAAAGAATTTTAAAACTTACAAAGTAATAGTGGAAAACACAGCACTGTGTTCTGTAATTAGTAAAAATGGAAAGTGATAAGTTTCTAGTTGCACTGAAAATTTAATCAGTATATTGCAGTGGCACCGAAAAGCCTCAGACAGGATCAAGGCCCCAGTGTTCCAGGTCTTGTACAAACACACAGGAAGAAAAGAGATTGCAATCTAAAAAAAAATTAGTGAAAAACCTCACACTAGTAAATATAAACCCCAAATTGAACTACTTACAAATTCTATATTCAGCCATCTATCAAAACTAATCTGCTGCAATGACACTTACCAATCTGTGGAAGCCCATCTGTCTACAGCATGTAGCCCAGTCTTGATATTCTGCCAGATCTCTCCATCAGCATCAGAGGACTGCATTAAGGTAAAAACCTGGTTGATTATTGAAGATTCTCTGAGAATAAGGCCGATGATAATGCACCAGTCCAGACATCCTGCTTCCATGAAGATGTGTAGCAAATACCTATGAGAACAAAACAGTTCATGCAGTGGCACGCTTTTTCCCCTCAAAATTCAAAACAACGCTAGATCATACACATGCTAAAAGCAAGACTGAACATATTTTAGTCTCAAGTCATCTCATAATGATGTAACTTACCGTAGTTGGACCTGTGACTTGTGTGGCCCTTTACTAGCCAATTCCAGAGAGATATGTTCCAGCTCTGACTGTGTTAAACTTAGAGTGGAGATGTTTTCATCCACCATGGTCCAGTCACCATCCACAATAGAACTGGTTTCCGTCAGGTCTGTTGCTGAACCAATGCTGCATTCATCACCTACCAAAATATATTAAACAGGATATTTGGAAAGCCATCTATTAATTTATCAGCTGTCAATGTTTTCTTTTGCACTGCTTCCTCCAGAAACTGACTGGTGACATTTAATAGTTAAACATTTAAATACTAATGTAACTAGCTTTGCGATTCAGTAAGAGTGTTATTGGGTACTGAACGGCTAGTAGTTAGCCAGGAGCAATCTGAATTTAGGTATATTGTCCTAAGGATTTAAGGGCCTTGTTGGTGCATTGGATTAATATATACTTAAAGATAGACTTGCTTTTCTTGGTGCAAGCTATTTCTTCAGTAGCAATTCTTGTTAGTACCAGGTAAAGACAATCCTGCAGGATAAACTGGGTAGAAAGAGTAATATGTATACAACAGGTTCCCGAGGCACTCATACAGATCATTTGGAAAATAGTGAAGTACTATTGAGCTCTTGGACAGATGTAAAAATCTCCCAAATACTATTAGTAATCAAAATTACTACAGTGAACATCTTAAATTGACCCTAAAACTAAAAAGTCAGTGGAAATAGGTTACAAGGCAGTTCTTAGCATATGCCCCAGGTGGCACATGACCAGCACTCATCACCAAATTTCATCTGCTGGTTGGATCATTAGCTTCCCTGGGCACTGACAGGAAGCACAACATGAACGCTGATTCATGCCCCCAGTTAAAAGTTATTTCCAACAGACCTATAAGCCAAAGTAGTGCGCCTTTGATTCCTGCTCATCTTAGTATAAAAATCTGATCATCAGTATTGTCAGTTTTAGAGCATATAGTGAATGAAATGGGCATGATGGATACAAATAGGTCTGCAGAGCAGGAGTGGATTGGGATGTGTGAAACGGATTTAAAATTGACTAGTCTTTTTCCAAATGAAGCAAGATATAGAAAGGAAACTTTTAGTCAAATTTAGTTATTACAATAATCAGTTTTAATAGTTTCAGGTGCTACCAACACAGGTAAGGACCTTTTCTTTAAAAAAAAAATAGCATGAATTTTTACTTTCAATTCCTTTTAAATACAGCTGTTGCTTGCTTGGTTGTAGTCTTCAAATTTTGACTCAGCCATAAAGTTGTCAATGCACTTTTAAATGTTTTTAGTATACTTTTCCACTGACTGAGCCAATCTTTTCTGCATTAAGGTATCATCAGATAACAGGACAGCACCATACAGCAGTGATGTGCATTCGTGAGAAAGGATGAATACCTAGATGCAGTTTTCTGAGGGTGATGCAGAAAAGGATATGAGAGTGAGAGAATGAGAAATAACCTACCTTTATTAAATAAAGGGGAGAGGAATGCATCTTGCATATGAGGTCCATGGGATGAAACTGTGTCCATCTCTCTCTGGGAGGAATTGATGGTGCTAAGCCAGCTGTGACTCTGAGGTGCACTTGAGACCCCTGTGTCCATTTCCACATTTAAAAAACTGTCTGCAGACTGGGACTTGAGCAGCTGCTCTCCAACAGCTAGAAATAAGGAGGCATTTATAAAAAACAGACCCACCATACAAGTAGCCATTTATCTCCCAAACAACTTTTTACAGTTATAGCCAAGTCAAAATTCAAGTAATTAAGTCGCTGACAAACAAACAAATGCAAGGGAATGCAGATCTTATGGCTATTGCAAGACCCTTTGATCAGCCTCACTGTACCTAGACACTGGCACACAGTGAAAGTGCCATCTAATATGTTGCTGGCATAGCTGAGCTACCATGTAAACTCACTGTCTTGCACTCTTGAGACAGAAATTCAGTCTAGTTTATAGAATTAAAAGATGTTTTAAGATTGCAGTAAGATCCATGTGGTACTCTCTCAAAATAATATATGGAAAGATAACAGCAACATTGTAATACAGGTTTGAAAACTGCAGCACATTCTCACAATTTTAACTCTTCCATCTCACTACCACCACATTGCTAGCAAATTTCATCAGGTCACATGAAAAACAAAGCTTTAAAAATCAGATATAAAACCACATAACGTACTGATTTTAGTCACTTTCTTTGGCTGAAATTGTATAAAAAGTTGTGTCCAGACTGACCTGTAACAGAGATCTAGTTCTCTGATTTAATACAGCTAAAATATAACTTCTGAGAGAAAACAGGAAAACAGGAAACTACAACATAACTACTACAAAGACATGAGGTCTATGCTAAACAGAAGGGGTTCTGAACCCCTTCAAAACCATGCAAAGTAAGGAACTGTGCAGGTGATAAACGTCAACCTGTTCTTTGCTTGGCTGAACTGAGATTCAAACTGATGGAGGCAGGATTGCAGGAGAGAAACCTAGTCCACCAAAATAACTCAGATGGTACATCACCTGTCTTGTACTTTCCATTCTTGAAAGGTGAATTAACAGAGCAAGCTGGTATGACTGGAAACGGCCAGAGAAAATCCTTGTGTAGTCTCTTCAAGGCAATCACAAAATCCTCCACACGGGCAGCTCGGGCTCGCTCCTTACACAGCCAGCCAATCAGCTCAAAGCCTAGTTGTGCAGCAAAGCAGCCAAGGTCTTTAAGCCTGATTTCCTCCAGCAAGCGTCGAGCATGACGCCAGAGCATCATATCAATGTACATGTTCTCAGCACAGTCACTGTCTTTACTCCACCTGTGGACCAACACAAGTGAAGCGGTGATAGTAAGACTGTAGCTTAAAAGTCCTTTACCCAAGAGCCTTCACTATCACGATGATCTATGTGACAACAGGAATGTGGCAGATAGAAACTAGATAAAAAGAAAAGGAGTACTTGTGGCACCTTAGAGACTAACCAATTTATTTGAGCATAAGCTTTCGTGAGCTACAGCCCACTTCAATTTGAGCATAAGCTTTCGGATGCATTCCAATGAAGTGAGCTGTAGCTCACGAAAGCTTTATGCTCAAATAAATTGGTTAGTCTCTAAGGTGCCACAAATACTCCTTTTCTTTTTGCGAATATAGACTAACACAGCTGCTACTCTGAAACCAGAAACTAGATAGGCAGCACCAGCTGCAGGGGCTTAAAGTCTTAGCAGTAAAGGCAAAGCTACACATCACTAGGGAAGCAAGGAGCAGCCCCTCTTTCAAAGTGGCCTCTCAGAGAAAGCAAACTCCAGAAGACTGTAGCACTAGCAATTGCTCTCACAGACAAACACTCCTGCCAGTCTCTAAGCCCTCAGCTGGGGCTCCCCTGTTCAGCAGGGGGATGAGTCCCACCCGCTCTGCATCATCCCACTGAGCCCTAACCATCTTCACCTGGACCCCCCTGCAGAGTCCCATTGCCCCTGCATGCAGAACTTCCCCCCCATAAGCCCCTATGCACCTAGATTGCTCACTAAGCTGCCCACACCTGGACTGCCCCACACCAGGATCCTGCTAGCCTGAGCCTGCCTGCCCACACCTGGTGTGCCTGCCACAGAGGGGCAGAGCCCTGGGGTGTTTCTGGGGCAGCCTCACCACCGAGTCCCTGTCCTGGGGTGGGGGACTGTACGGTAATCTCTGATCTTCATGCAGCCAGTGACCTGTGCTCTCCACTGCCATGGTGGAGCCTCCACATTTATTTACTGAAATTAAAATTTGCAGATTTTTTTGGGGGGGGGGGGGGGGGAAGGGGGATGCAGAATATTTAGGCTTGGAATTCCCTCAGGAGTAGCAATGTCACTGTGCTGTGGCACCAGGAGTTAATTCAGGATAACTAGCTTTCAGCAAATGACTCTTCAGGAGATGGACATACATGAAAAATCATGGTAGTCTTGCAAGTTTTGGGAGAGGTGAGCTTTTCCCTGGGTCAATGTTTCATATAGGTACTGAGTGTCTAACATGAACTTTAAATACTGATCCAGGCAGTCGACTTTGTGCTGGTGGTGGAATAGTAGCAATCTTCAAACAGGAGAGGCCCGTGAAGTCCAAGAACCCACTGAAGAGGATAACAGAGGAAATGTGCTTCATATACAGTCAATGCAGATACCTACTCTGTTCCTTCCTACACCAAGCACCATATCTGCATGGGAGGGGGACACTGCCTTTAAAAACAAAAATGTGCAGTACTCTGGAACATAAATGTCTTACTGGATCAGACCAGGGTCCATCTAGTCCAGTACTTGGTCTCTAACAATGGCCAATACCAGCTGCTTTACAGAAAGGAAGGGAATAGAAGAAAAATAGCATAACCTACTCCCAATAAAGTTTGTCCTAACTTCCAATAGTTAGAGATTTCAGTAAATTCTGAAGCTTAATGTTTTTATCCCTTTATGTGATTGAAAGAGGTTGAACACCGTAATTTTCAAAATAAAAATACCACAAGAACAACTATCAAAACTGATACTTGGGAGAAACATTTAGATGGAATTCTTCTGGCAGATCAACACCAGATTCAGAGAAAGCTGGTCCATTCCACATAAGTATTTAGCACTCCCTGAGAGAGAGTGATTTTCTTCAAGTAGGAGTCTTTTACAAGAATCTTTGATCTGGCAGCTTAGGGAAAAAGATGTTTTCCTGGACAGAATCCTCCCACCAGGAAGACGACAACTGCACACTGAACAGAAGGAAGGGTGACAAATTCCACCTGCTCAGAAGCACAAAGATTTAGGAAATCAATGCTTATGGCTAAAAATTCCATAGGGAATTTCTGTGCTTGGGCTGGGAGGAATTCTTGATCCAACTACTAGAAATATCCTAAATTTAAATGGTACAAACAAGGAAAAAGAAAGTTTTAAAATAGCTTAAGATTGGAGAAAATTCTCCTAAGAACATACCTGAATTCAGTTTGCAGGACATGAATCTGACTTCACTGTAACTAAAATTGATTTGAACTACATGCTTTCACTTGTAATTGCCAGAATTATTGTTCACACCTGTCTGTGTAGTGCTAAGCTCACTTAACTTGCTTTACTATCTGTTGTATTGCTTAAAAGGACTAAACTTGAAACCTTTAGTTTCATGAGTATATAACTAAATCTCAGCATTTGCATGGCACTTTTGTAGCTGGCATTGCAAGGTATTTATGTGCCAGATATGCTAAACATTCATTCCAGAGGACATTCTTCCATACTGATGACGCTCATTAAAAAAATAATGCGTTAATTAAATGTGTGACTGAACTCGTTGGGGAAGAATTGTATAGGTCTGGCTCTATTTTTCCCCACATTCTGCCATATATTTCATGTTATAGTAGTCTCAGAAGATGACTCAGCATATGTTCATTTTAAGAACACTTTCGCTGCAGATTTGACAAAACGCAAAGAAGGTACCAACGTGAGATTTCTAAAGATAGCTACAGCACTGGACACAAGGTTTAAGTCTCTGAAGTGCCTTCCAAAATCTGAGACGGATGAGGTGTGGAGCGTGCTTTGAAAAGTCTTAAAGAGTAATGTACTCCGATGCGGAAACTATAGGACCCGAACCACGAAAAATGAAAATCAACCTTCTGACAGATGATGAAAAGGAATATGCATTGGTCCGCACTGCTTTGGATGGTTATCGAGCAGAACCAGTCATCAGCATGGACTCGTGTCCTCTGGAATGGGGATTGAAGCATGAGGGGACATATGAATCTTTAGCACATCGGAAATGTAAATATCTTGCGACACCGGCTACAACAGTGCCACGAGAACACCTGTTCTCACTTTTGTGAACAAGAAGTGGGCAGCATTATCTCCTGCATATGTAAACAAAACTGGTTTGTCTGAGCAATTGACTGAACAAGAAATAAGACTGATTGGACTGTAGGCTTTTTATATTTTTTACATTGTTTTATTTTTGAATGCAGATTTTTTTTTTTAACAATTCTACATTTGTAAGTTCAACTTTCATGATCGCACTACAGTGCTTGTAGTAGGTGAACTGAAAAGTACTATTTCTTTTGTTTTTTACAGTGCAAATATTTGTAATAAAAATATAAAGTGAGCACTATACACTTTGTATTCTGTTATAACTGAAATCAATATCTGAAAATGTAGAAAACATCCATAAATATTTAAATAAATGGTATTCTATTGTTTAATCGTGCGATTAAAAGCAATTAACTTTTTTAATTGCTTGACAGCTCTAAGAAGTTGAATTATAGTTGTTCCAATCCAGTTACTTCATTAAGTTTATACTTGGCTATTTGATATCCTGTCTCAGTTTAGTTGTTGAATTATGTTAAAAATGTTTAGTTACTAGTTAATTAGTTAATATTGATGCTGTTAGTATCTTAAAGTGACCACCACTGTGGTTAATGCTCAAAGGTTTTTGAATTTTATACTCAGCTTTATAACTAGGCCATTCAGTAAAGTAAATTAAAATATGGTTGGTTAACTATATATTTCAGAATTTCATGTTTTGTTTAGAGGTTATCTTAAGAGTTGCTACATTGTATCATTCATTTTATTTACTTGTTTATGTGGTGTATATCATTTGCATGATTTAATTGTTTATTGGTTTTATAATTTTTAATTACTTAAAAACACTCTATTTCAAAGTCAAGTTAATTGTTTATTTTGGGGCAGCAATGTGTAAAAGAATCTGTGTTAAGTTTTGCGGTGATGCACCCCCCCAGTGCAGTCTCATTAATAACCATAATCAGCTGTTACGAGCAGGACAGTGGGGTGGGAGGAAGTTTTGTTTCATGGTCTCTGTGTGTATATAATGTCTTCTGCAGTTTCCACAATATGCTATGCATCCGATGAAGTGAGCTGTAGCTCACGAAAGCTCATGCTCAAATAAACTGGTTAGTCTCTAAGGTGCCACAAGTACTCCTTTTCTTTTTACATAATCAGTAAGTCCAGCTTTTGATTTGGTTTTCCTGAACTAGTCATGTGAGGAGCAATTAATTAGATAAATAATTCTATCTAATTAATTGTTTCCCCAAAGTATTCATTTTGCTAATTGCTTGTTTCTTTTTGTAATTTTACTGGCATCCAACCCCTACCACACCAGGCCTTCAAAAGCTTTTGTTTCTTAATTTTATAATATTTACTGTAACAACTCTGGATATTCCTGTTATCCATTCCTGTTATCTGGATCCATTCCTGTTATCCATTATCTGGATATTCCTGTTATCCATGATATCCTGTTATCCAGACATTTCTGTTTTATTACATCTGCTAAGTTCTTGACCTTAGTACTATCTTACAGCATTTTATCTGAGTAAAAACACACACCATGGTCTGAAGGGTCGTTTTCCTCATCATTTTAAAAATACAATATTGGACAGTAACTTCCTATGGACAATTCTGGTTTGTGCTCCCTGCATTTTATCTTGTTTACCACTTCTAAGCAGAACAAATAACTTTAATATCAAAGTTACAGCTCATGCACATAAAAAGTTATGATAGATGGAAATCAAAGTAGCCAATATCTGCAGTAGAAGCAAAAGGAGAAATATTTCTTCTGCAGTATTAGGTGAGATGCTCTATTACAGCTGATGGACATGTGAGTGCTCACTGTATTCTGCTCCATCAGAACCTCCAGGGATCTATGGAATCTCACAGCACACAGAACACCTCTAAGGTTGCTGTCAGGGCCAAATTAAGACAATCTAGGGTCCTGGGCACTCCCCGACCCCCCTACCCATGCTATGGCCCAGACCCTTTCAGGACTAACAACAGGTTTCACACTGAAGATGAATGGCCCAGCTCTCACATCCCAGAGGTAGTTTCAGGCAAGCATCAGTTATACTTGGTTCACACTTTTCAACTTGTCTTTGCATCCATAAGGGCTAGAACCTTTTTTTTTTTTTTAATGGAAGCTGAAATCCTGATCTCACATAACTCCAGGAGTCATGAGTGCCCACGCCTTAATATAGCCCCATTGTATAACTTGTTACAATGTAAATAGTTTGGATGAGTGGGGCAGGGACTATTCTCTGTACAGTGGTCCAGCACAGTAGGGATCAATCATGAATTGTACTATGATATAAATGTTACCTTTTCCCAGATGGCCCAGAAGGCATGCTCAGTGTTTTCTGTAGATTAAATTTGTTAGGAGGATTCTCTGCTGATTGGGATAAACTAATGCTGCGATGTCTAAAGAACTCAAAGCCACCAGTTGAGCTGGGTTCCTACAACAAAGAAGCGTATGACCAACTAAAATAAAAACATGTTACATCTTGGGTATAAATGAGATTCATTATGTTTAGTGACTGATACACAAGATTTAGGATTTTCTTAACAAACCTGAGTTGTGGGTGTAGGCGGCGGAGTCTCTGATTCACCAGAACCAATGGCTTTAAGAAATCTGATCATGTGACGACAAAGGTCCCACTTCCCCTGCTCCAGGGCAGTGTTGAACAGAAGAGTGGCATGCTGCCTACTAACTGCTGGAACTTCCATGTTCTACAAGTAACAATGCACAATATAAAAATAATTTGCTTCTGAGACTCAAGAATACTTTTGGAAAAAGTCAAGCCCCTCCCCCAGCAGTACGCTCAAAAAATAGAGTTGTAGGTAAAAGCATATTTCACAGTTTTCCATTTTGTTAAGTGCTATTTTAGGGAGCTAGTCCTATTTAATTTGATCCCTAAACAGATATAATTGAGGTCAGGTGCCCACCAAAAAAAGCGTTAGCTGTTTTAAAAAAATAAATATATGCCAAACAAACATGCAACAAATTGTTTAAATAAAACAAAAAAAAAGGGACACTAAATAGTAACTTCACTTCTTTTTTGTAATCAAGTAGTAGGATACTATTACCTGTAAGATAATAAGGTAAGAGGCAGCTGTGTCTAAGTCCTGGGCCATTAAGCACTCCTCAAATAAGTCTTTTGGGTTTCCAACAGCAGCAAAAAGGTAATTCCACAGGGCATATTCTGTCTTCCTAGCACAATGCACAACTGTCTGCAGGAAAAGGGGGAACTCTGTAATGAACTTAGCCACAGTGGGAAGCAGAGGGTCGGGAATGGGCTCCCGCGAGGTAGCTTCTTCTTCCAGCACTTCATGAAGCATCAGTTCTAGCACATGAGGAAAGTAAGGTAATGTGGCACAGGAGTGGGCCAAAAGCAAGGCTTGTTCTCCTAGGTTCCTAACCAAAAGCTGGCGCAAAATGTGATGGAGGTAGATCTGAGAGGTTCTCTCAACAATACAGAAAGGAAAGAGGACCTCCAAATGTTGTCTAGCACTGCTGTGAGTGTATAAACAGTCATAGAGTACAGTGTCATTGACAGCACCAAGAACCAAGGCATCTTCAAACAGAACAGCCAAGGGGTATATGTTGATGTGGAAAGGCAGCATGATCCGTCTTGACAAAAAGGAATGTGGTTTGCGGTGATCCCTGGGAAACAAAGGAAGCCAGACTTTCATACCTGACCCACCACAGCTGAGCCAGAGTGCCTCCAGTAAGTGGCGCTTTTGTTTGTTTGCCCTGCAGGTAGTCCAAACATTTTCAACCGACTGGGCTAGCACAACTGGAGCACAAAAAGGCAGCTGGGGAAGAAAAGAAAAAAAAAATCTTAATACCCTTTTTATTTATGCCTCATCTCACTAGCATCCTTCCTTCAGCTGAAAGGGGCAACAGCATCTCCCTAGAAGTATATGATAGGAATTCACTATTGTAAAGACTTACGTATTTTTACTAGGCATTTCTAAAACTCTAGTCAGTGCAAGTACTCAAGAAAGCAATTCAACTTGTGTTTCCACCCCCACAAGCCTAAACCTAGCAAAGTACTGTATACCAGAGGTATTTATCAAATACTGCCTCCATCCATTTTAAAGGTTTTTTCACAAACACAGCTTGTCGTCACCCTGGGGTCATTACTTTTCTAAAAGTGAGGACTGCTAAGAAGTGCAATTCCTATGCAACTTAGTCTAGCTGTATTTTGGGCACCCAGAAAAAGCTCCAGTATTAATTAACCCACCAAGAGGGATCTCTTTCATTCCTCATCTACCAGCTGATGCCACTGACAATTCCAGTCAGAAAGCTGTTCAAATTGCCTATTTTTAGCACAGAGTGTAGGCTAGGGCTGATGGATTACTGTAAAAAATAATGTTTGCAAGCATTCATTTGAATCCAACCATGCTCATGCTCACGCTCACACATCTTTCTCTGCAATTTCGGAAGATTCACACACACATCATTACTACCAACGATAGTGAAATTGTTGCTCTTCATATGACTATCTACATATTGTCATAAGAACAAGGATAGTCATACATTAAAGAGTTCATTCATTAATTTCTCTGTTATCTCTTAAGAAGTTGGTCAAAAATGCCAGTATGTGCTCGAAGGGGACGACAAACCACAAGTATTCAGAGTGAACAGTTTAGGAATAGCCCACAGGTCAAAAACTGTTTGCCCAACCTATGTACAGCACCTACCACAGGGGGATCCTGACCTATGGTTGGGACCCCTATGTTACAGCAATACAAGTAGTAAATAATCTGGTTATCACAGATACTTGCAGAAACAAAAACTGGCTTGTAAATGATTTGTGAACAGAAAAGAGGACTGCACTTTTCAGGTAATTTATTCACAACAAATTAATTCAACCAGTTTTAGCACAGGCATTGAAGTGTAGCTAAACACTCGTTTCTAGGCCAAGATCAATCACCTTCACAACTTGCTGTGTCCTCACAACCTTTGAAAAGTCTGTGTAATCCCAAGTATGTTTACTCACAAGTTTCCTTTGGTTGGGACTGCTGTCCTTCTCTCTTATCTGGGGGCCAGACCGATCCCTTTGTACCATGATGAGTTGTCCTGCTAAGTTTAACATAATGCTTTCTGCCTCACAGGCCTGTGGGGAAAAAAGTATAAATTACTTCTCTCTAAACTTTCCTGAATTCATAATTTTTGCTTTGATATGTACAGTACAGTCTCTGTATAAACTCACAGCCAAACTAGTAAATTCAAAACACGGGCGCTCCCACTAAGCACATCTTTACAGGAGGCTAGTAAATACTAGCGTATGAATTCTAGATACAATTCTTTCTTCCAAACCAGCTTGCATATAAAGGAGGACAGATGCAAATGCTCATGGCTTTGATCTGTTTCTTAGGGAGGGACCTACCCAGTAAGCTCCCTAAAAGCTTTGCTCGTCTAGGAGTAAAACGTGTAAACTGGGGATATGTTGGAGGGAGGTGCTGGCCTTTTCCTGCTCTACTTCATTTTAATCAAACAGTTTAATTGTAAGCAGAGGTTTCAGTGTGCAACTTTCCTCAAAAAGCTTCTAAGGGTATGTCTACATTACAATTTAACACTTGCGGCTGGCCCACATCGGCTGACTTGGGCTTGGGCTGCGCTACTGTAAAATTGTAGTGCAGACTTTTGGGCTCAGACTGGAGCCTGGGCTCTGGGACTCTCCCGCCTCATGTTTGGGCTTCAGCACTAGCCCAAACATTTACACAGGAATTTTACAGCCCAATAGCCGAGCCTGAGCCCCAGCCTGGCCTGTGCCCCTTGCTTTTAAATCCACTTATTTGAGCTAGCATTGCTGCCAGTCTGTGCAAGTGCCATGTGGTGGAATTGGTTACGCCAGGGTCAAGCCTCTTAAAGAGCCTATTTAGTATAGGAAACAATCGGAAGGAACAAGCAGGGCTGGGCACCTATGGAAGGAAACATTTAAATGGGTCTACTGTAAAAGTGACTGTAAAAATGCCACCTCGTTCAACAGAACTGCTCCATGTCTATTCGTAGTTCTGCCTCACAACTTTAATTGTAAAGTAAGCTTTTTCTGCTTCTGTTCTGTTGACATTGAAGAGTCAATACTGCTACAGGAGAGGAAGGTGGATTCCATTGTGGCTCAGGCATCATCAATAGAATGGTTAATCAAGATTGATCGCAGGCACTTAATTGTTAATGCTAGGGCCAGAAAAGAACCCAGCTTAACTTTTATATTCAAGGTTGACTCGCAGAGATGGCAATTAGAGTAAACATCTTTTTACCTGTAAACTTCAAAAAATTGGATATGGAATTTCTGTAAAAGCAATCAGGAAACCCAATCTGTAGTGTAAATTTTCCCCTCCCAAATAAAAGTGCACTTAAAAACCTTAAACGTCTAATACTACACTGATACTTGGATCTCTGAAAAATGTTTATTTTGTTTTACATTTAAATCAACTGCCTGACAGCTTATGTGTATAAAGCCCACATCCAGTTTTTCCTATCAGGCTAGAAGGACCCGAATAGTAGATTCTCAACATCTGAGATGGAAGACAATGAATTTGATCCTTTGCTTATGAGCATTTTCTTGCAGCTAGCTAAGAATGGCAAGACTGTGCCCTACAGCTCATGATGATTTAGAGTCTGTAATGTAGCTTCAGCATTGGGCAGAGGAAGAACAGAATGCAAAACGCATCTCAGAACGAAGCAGGAAGTGAATCAATGAAAGCTCCAACCCCCCATCCACTGGATCAATTACACTTCTCACAGGCAACTAATCTCCCTTAAATAACCCAATAGGTAACAGTCCTCAGAAAGGAAGGATGGTCCAGAGGTTAAGGGCACTAGTCGTCCAATTCCCTGCTCCACCACATAATTCTTGTGCAACCTTGCGCAAGATACTGTGCCACTCTAGATACATCTACACTGCAATTGAGAGCATGCCTCCCAGCTCGAGCAGACAGACTTGCGCTAGTTCAAGGAGAGCTAGCATGCTAAACATAGTAATGTGGATGCTGTGGCATGGGCTAGTCACCCAAGTACAAACCCACCTGATCCTCTGGGTCCATACTCTGGTGGCTAGCCCATGCTGCAACATCCACATTGCTGTATTCAGGGTGCTAGCTCAAGCAGAGCTAGTGTCTTCATCTACCTGGGCTGGGAGGCATGCTCTGAGCTGCAATGTAGACATATCGTCTGTGCATCAGTTTCCCATCTGTATAATGGGAATAATAGCTTCCCTGCCTCACAAGGGTATTGTGAGGATAAGTACAGAAAACATTTGAGACACACTCCGGTACTACGGTAACAGGGCAATAAGTACTTAAGACAGAAAAGTTGGTCTAGGCCACAATGTTACATAAACAAATATTGCCCCTTTGCCAGGAATCAGCTGCTCTTTCGATGGATTCACTGCCTAATTGACTTAGGTGGGTAATACCAAAAAGATGCACCTTATGTGCGTCCAGGGGTCCTACATTATAGAAAAGAGTTCTATGCATGTTCTAGAACCGCTTGGAATTTTATGGGAATTGATCCAGAAGATGTATATTTCATACCCACAGCATTTAAATAGTTAAATGTAGCCAGGTCTTTTGTTTGCTTGCTTGCTTGTTTTTGTTTCGATTCTTTGGGCTTTGGCTCACATACTAAACAGAAGCATTTTATAAATATTTGAAAAGCATCTTCAAAAAGAACACTCTCTTGCTGCTGTCTGAGACTAAACCAGTGGTCTCTGAAGTTTTTGGATCGCGCACCCCCCACTGTGCCGCTGAAGAAAGGAGAGGGGAAGGCTTACCGCAGGCGAGCCGCCAAAGAAAGGAGGGAAGACCTGCCGCAGGTGTGCAGAGCTGCCGCCAAAGAAAAAAAAAAAAAACAGTGGAGTGCCGTCCGGCGGTGCTCCTCCTGCCACGCACCCCCTGGGAGCCTCTGGCGCACCCCACTTTGGAGACCACTGGACTAAACTGCCAACTCTAAGATTGTCAGTTACTTTTTATTAAACTTCAACAACTCTAAAGCACTGGATAGACTCATACCTGCTGTGGCATTTTCAAGCTGATACCAGTCTCTGTTCTCACCGACGTCAGAGTTACAGAAACTACAAGGAAAGGATGAGGAATGTAACGAGACATGGATACCTCCTGAAGAACGTGAATACTGGCAGTAGGGTTAGGACTGTAAGGGGAGGGAAAAAAAATAGTTGCTAAACATTTCTCCTCTAACAGTAATTAATGGACAATTACAGCTAGTTTCTAAATGCTTAATGATGCAAAATACTAATTTAACCATAGGAAGCAGAGCTCTTTCAAGAAACCAGAACAATTTCCCCTTAAATTGTGAAACTGTACCCAGGCCACACCTCTGAACTTGATAAAGTTATATTTAATAAACCCATTAGCCTGATTTGTTCCATCTTGATAATTTATGCGAACACAGGAGGAAAGCGCAAAGTGCTCAATGTAGCTCTCAATAGTGGTGATTTCAATCCGGGTTTCTCTGAACAAGGCATTGGAACTATTCTCCTCCAAGTTAGACAACAGCCATCTCCCTCCCTACTGATGAAGGTTCCTTCTCTTTGATTTCAATGCAGGCTACAATATTGTGGATAACTCCATCCATCTAGATTACTTCAATAAATTATGAACCCTCCCTTGTTCTGGTTCTAATCTTCCCCACCAAATGGTTCTGACTTCTGTGCTGGAACCTCCTCTACACTAGACTCCATGTAGGCGGAGTCTTAAAGGTTTACTTTTCACATCCCCTTGCTCTTTTTTACCTCGCTCCTCCTTTTCAGTCATCCTATCCTTCATCTCCCTTTAATCTTAATTTCCACTTTTATGGTTATGATTCTCAAGTGCACATATGTTTCAGTGTCTTTAATGACTCCTGTCCACATTGGTAAGATATAAGGCATTATTTCAAGTTCCTTCAGCTAAGTATCTGAGACAGGGCAGGAAGGGCATTCTCTGACATTTTGCTCTTCAATTTAAAACATACTTTTACTATTCACTTTCTGTAACCTTATCCTTGATTCAGAACTCACCTATTCCTGTTTACTATGCTGTAAATATGACCACCTCTATAACACTGACCACATTTGTTACCACTTTGATGCCATCTCCTCTAAAACCCTCATGGCCTTTTATCTTTTCTTCTCCTGACCGCTACCTTCTTTATGGCCTCCCATTTCTCAGCTTCGCCTGGGGGCATATAAAGAGTAATTCTGAACTCCATTCTCCAGGAGCTCCCATTTGTTTAGCAGAATCCTGAAACACTGAGTTGTTTTTAGAAGTCTCCATGGACCTGTTCTTGCCTGTCACATGGACTCATTATACTGTCTGAGTGCCCCATCCTTTTGCTATCAGGTACCTCATATCTCTCTGCAGCTCCTTCTAACCACGGAAATGCCTCACATATCATCTGGAACAGTCTTCCTGTATCCCTCAGCCACTCCTAGTTCACACTACAAATCTCCGGCAGGACTGGGGAACAGGAGGCACTAGTCCTGACCTCTACTGCTCTGCAGACATCTATCAGGGCCATTTTACATACAAGGCTGCATAAGGAAGGGTGAGAAATTAGAGCGGGAAAAGTAATAATGAACTGGAGCCCAAAGAGTTAGAAAACCTCTTCTCTATGGAAATCTTGTAGTGCCTTAAATATGCCTAACTAATCTTTTTCTGGACCCACTTTTAGGTCATGAATCCTGTATCTGTTGCAGAAACTACAACTCCAGCTGAGCATTCACAAACAGGACAAGTTTTTCTCCTTTACATTTACTTATTGACTCAACAGATGTTCAAGTATGTTCAAGCTTCTAAATAAAAGTCTGCACTGAAGAGAGGGATTCCATGTTATATGAAAAAATACCAAGTGGGCTAAAGTAGCAGCTACATAAGCTCTACAGAGTCTAGATTTTTACATAAGAGTAGGCCACCACTTAAAGCAACCCAGTACTGTGCCCTCAGGGACAAACTATAGAATTCATTGCAAAAATAAATAAAAACTCAATCTGTCTAAAGCCTGTTCTTATTAACAGTGTATGTCCATTCACAAAAAATATTTCATATCCTTCCTTGAGAAACATTTAGAACCCTTAGAATTATATTTCTAGACACACCAGTACTCTAAAGATTTTGTATCACTATTACAGCCTGTAAAGCAAAGTAATGTTGTGAATACAGATATTCACTCACTTAGGCAGTTGCTAGGGAGTGTAGAAGCAAGTTCCATTCTGACAAACTATTAAAAACAAGCACTTAGAATCTCTGATAAGGTATGTAGCTTCAACTTCTGAAGTCTTTATTGCCTTACTTTAGAAAGCTGTATTTAGGTAAGAAAACAAGACAAAAAAATTCCTCTGACTGATCTTTAAGTGCTATACCAATTAGTGACAAACCCTTGCTTCTCCAGCAGCTTACGTGTCAAAATGTACAACAGACTTCTGGCCCTGACCATTTCCTCTAATTTTCCATGGTGAATGGAATATGAAAGCTAAACGGACAGAACTAACTGTGGGTACAGTTAGATTTTTTTAAATTCTCTATTTAGAAAAGAACTTTACAGATTTTGTAAAGTTACTGATACCAGTTTAAATAATCACAGGTCTGCATGCAGGTTTTATAAATTATGGAAGTTGTGCACAGTTTTCACATACAGATTTATGCTAAAAATACAACATTTAAAAGCTACAATTTCAAAATCTAAGAAGTGGACTGGAACCCAACATGTCTGGAGATACAGAATTAGAATCAGCTAAGCAGTAATCATTGCAAATTTAATCAGTCAATCTTCCTCAAGTGTAATCTCCTCAATGTGTGATAAAAGTCCCAAGAGAAAACACCAGAAGCCCAGGTTACTTTCCCTACCAGCTAAAATGGCCCAAGTTTTCAAATGTGCCTCAATTCCGACACCTTTTTCACAAACACAAGTTTGTATGTGCACATTTCAGGCACTGTCACCTGCACACAAATTCTGTGTGAAAGTGACAGTGCTCAAAAAGTTTCTCTGGGTAAGCATGTGTGCATGCAAGCTTCCAAATATGCAAACCCTTGTATCCACATTTTGAGCACTATCATTTGCACACACAGGTGATAGAATGGCTACAAATGGATGCCACATTTTGAAAATTTGTCTCAATAAGTTATCAAAGCCTATGATTAATCTTAAGACTAACAGTTTATCAAAGGAAATTACCCATATAGAGGAGATATTTCTAAGTTAATTACTATCAAAATGTGGTAAAATAATTTCATAGACTTGCTTCAGTCGTACTCACCCATCAGGTTGTCTTTCAATACTATAAAGGCAAATAGAACAATCTGCTCTAAACAATATTACTATATCCCGGAAGACACTGAGTAGTAATGTTTCTGCCTGCACTTTGGTGACATGTGCAAATGCATTGTCCAGATTGGATGTTCGCAGGTAGATTCTTAGCTGTAAGGACAATTAATGGTTTAGACAAGAGTTCTCTTGCTGCAAACATCAATGTAACCTAAAAACTTCAACAGACCCATTAATACCTCATATGGATTTTTGTGTTATGACTATCTTGGATTCCTAGCAAAACATTTTAGGAAGCAATTTTAAATTGTATACTAAACTGACTGAGTGCTTAACTGGTAGTACTATTGTAGTTATCAACAGCAAAAGTAAAACAAAAAAAATTGAGAGAGAGTTCTAAAACTGCAAACCTTGAACAAAGGACAGTTTTTACCTTCCTCAAATATTTTTTAAACTGGGGAAAGTCATTCATCCAAATTCCTATTCACTCTGAGCCCCCTCCCAACTGAAGAGTTATACAAGATTCTCCCGAACTGCCTCTATATTTAGTAGGGCTGTCCAGTGACTAAAAAAAATTAATCGTGCAATAAATCGCACTGTTAAACAATAGAATATTTATTTAAATATTTTTGGATGTTTTCTACATTTTCAAATATACGGATTTCAATTACAACACAGAATACAAAGTGTACAGTGCTCACTTTATATTTAATTTTGATTACAAGTATTTGCTCTGTAAAAAACCAAAATAGTATTTCAATTCACCTAAGTACTGTAGTACAATCTCCATCATGAAAGTTGAACTTACAAATGTAGAATTATGTATAAAAAACTGCATTCAAAAATAAAACAATGTAAAATTTTAGAACCTGCAAGTCCACTCAGACCTACTTCCCGTTCAACCAATCGCTTACACCAACAAGTTTGTTTACATTTGCAGGAGATAATGCTGCCTGCTTCTTGTTTACAATGTCACCTGAAAGTGAGAACAGGCAATCGCATGGCACTGCTGTAGCCGGTGTCACAAGATATTTACATACCTGACGTGCTAAAGATTCATATGTCCCTTCATGCTTCAACCACCATTCCAGGGGACATACGTCCATGCTGAAGACAGGTTCTGCTCGATAACAATCCAAAGCAGTGCAGACTGACACATGTTCATTTTCATTATCTGAGTCAGATGCCACCAGCAGAAAGTTCATTTTCTTTTTGGTGGTTTGGGTTCTGTAGTTTCCACATCGGAGTGTTGCTCTTCTAAGACTTCTCAAAGCACGCTCCACACCTCGTCCCTCTCAGATTTTGGAAGGCACTTCAGATTCTTAAACCTTGGGTCGAGTTCTGTAGCGATCTTTAGAAATCTCACATTGGTACCTTCTTTGTGTTCTGTCAAATCTGCAGTGAAAGTGTTCTTAAAACAGCAGGTGCTGGGTCATCATCTGAGACTGCTATAACATGAAATATATGGCAGAATGCAGGTGTAAAAGAGCAGGGGACATATAATTCTCCCCCAAGGAGTTCAGTCACAAATTTAATTAACACTCATTTAAAGAAAAAAAAAAAAATCATCAGCAGCATGGAAGCATGTCCTCTGGTATGGTGGCCAAAACATGGAAAGGGCATAGGAATGTTTAGCATATCTGGCACGTAAATATCTTGCAATGCGGGCTACAAAAGTGCTATGCAAATGCCTGTTCTAATTTACAATGTCACCAGAAAGCAAGAAGTGGGCAGCATTATCTCCTGTAAATGTAAACAAACTTTTGTCTTAGCGATTGGCTGAACGAGAAGTAGGACTGAGAGGACTTGTAGGCTCTGAAGATTTACATTGTTTTGTTTCTGAGTGCAGTTATGTAACAAAAACTACATTTGTAAGTTGCACTTTCACAACAGTATTTGTGTGAGGTGAATTGAAAAATATAAAAGTCATTTTTACAGTGCAAATATTTGTACTAAAAAATACACACTTTGATGTCAATTACAACACCGAAAATATATGAAAAAGTAGAAAAACATCCAAAATATGTAATAAATTTCAATTGGTATTCTATCATTTAACATTGTGATTAAAACTGGGATTAAATTTTTAAATCACGATTATTTTTGAGTTAATCACATAAGTTAACTATGATTAATCGACAGCCCTAATATTTAGAAAACACAAAGAAGATAGCAACTGATTAGCTTGCTTGAAAAAACAAATGCCTTACCTCTTCTTGGCGGTCACTCAAATTATAACATGCAAGAACAATGAAATCATTCCACCAGGCTATGCCACCTGTTACAATCATATTTTGCTCCTTAAAATAAAATGGAAGATCAATCAAGTCAGCAAGGTTATAAGCTGCTTAGAAGTTTCCACAAATCACATAACTTATACACAAAAATAAAATACACAGAGAATTATACACACACTTAATACATATATAAGCCTCCTGTAGACTACATATAAAACAGCATCACTACTAATAGAGCAATCTTATTTGGGTATGACAATTTTTAAAAAATAAGTCTTCAAGGGTTTTCAGACGGATATGTGATACTCAAACACTATTCAACAAAGCCAAGTTCTACATATGGTTCATCAGTGAACACAGCAAATCTACATCTTTTTAAATTATAGTTGCTTTTTCACTAAAGGCCAAAATTTGCAATTCTGGGTGCCTAAAGTTAGGCTTCATACTTGATTTTCAGAGGTGCTGAGCATCTACAACTCCAATATAAGAGCTGAGACATGGATTTAGGAATCTCACTTTAGGCATCCAGGTTTACAATTTTTTTGCTATAATTCATATATTTTACTGTCAAGTTTGTTCCAAACTACACTACTTTTCATGTGTTTTATGGCAAGACATGCAAAACCAGCTTCCCTAATCTGCCTTCAAGAAATTCATTTGAAAACACATGATTTGGTAGAAAACTAAAAATATGTCCAAAATATTGTGATTATAATAAATCTGTTTGAACTGCACGCAAGCTTATAAAACTAGTCAGCACTCACCTGGGTAATGTTCCCAAACAACTTCCATTTTTTGGTGAGTAAAGAATAATGTGCAAAACCAAACTTGCCAACAACAGCTACATTCTGCCCCAGCTTGTCAATGGCTGAAAACTGTTCAGACGAAAATTGGGGGGGGGGGGGGGGGAAGAGAGAGAAACTATTGTTCAAAAATTGCATACTTCTATTCAAGATCAATACTTTAGCAATATTAATATACTCAACTTAAAACTTGAAAATTGTCTGAGTACGAATGTTCTCTACCATACTTTTAAATAAATGACATTTTTCTTTTAAATACATAAATTGCTTTGATTTAATATAGTGACAATCTCATCCTATACCAAGGACAATTATAAAAACCTAATGCTTGCATTTTTCATCAAGCACCAAGCTATTTTTAAGTAACTCACCCTTATAGGCCAGTTGCTCTCTAGATATGTACTGTGAATCTAAAAAAAGTAATATAATACAGATCACTATACTGAGAACAAATTGAAATGATAAAAATTCACACACTTTAAGGGACACGCACACAGTCAAAACGGTTTCTTTTATCTATTTTTAGTTCCAGAACATTCTGGTTTGTTCACAGCCATTGGAGTTTTTTCACCACCACAATTCTTCCCTCGCTCCACTCTTTCCAATACATTTTAGAATTATATAAACATTAAGTTTCAGTGGACTGGATGTGCTACATTTAACTACCATCTATCCAGAGTGCAACTCACTGGAAGCAGTAAGCTCCCTGATATTCAGAAACTTGCATTCAAAGTCTGATAATTAGAATTATACAATTCTATCATTTTCCTAGAAAACAATTTTAACATATTTTAAGCTTGTTTGCTGTTTTCTTTGCTTTGCTTCAAATATGTAAAAATCTAATAGGGAGTTACAGTGGCAAAATACTATTTTTTTAAGATTTTTTTCCCCCCTTAAAGCAGTTGATTTTTTCCATCAATTGAAGAGTTGTCAAGGGAAGATTCCATTCAGTAAAATCATCGGTTATGCATGGTTTCCTCAGTCCTCAACTCCAGAAATCAAATTTTCTTAGATTTGTACTGACATAACAATTGAGTCAGAAGAGTTTTTTTTTTTTTAAATTTGCCTTTTTTCACTCCTGTTTAATGGTTTTATTTTGCACAGAAGGTATATGCTAAGTTATGTTCTTCTCATGAAATGAACATGGTAAAATTCTATTAGTCTGTATACAAACTGCAGCACAGCAAACTAGTGGCAAGAAGCGTAACTAGAACTATGGCTATAGGGAAGGGAAGGATTTTGTTCTCCAATACAGTTGTCTGAAAATATCCGTAGTTTGATTTATGGTTTCAATGATTACATTTCTTGGTCAGTTACCTAGCTGTTTTAAATTGGCATCAACTTCTGCCACAGACAAAATTAGATTCAGTATGGAATATCAATAAGTTTCTTTTTGCTAAAACTCAAATTATTCTTCTTGGGGAATGAAGAGAAAGAGGAGAAGACTTCCATTCCCATCTGCAATTTATAAGGATATTAACCATAAATTTCAGCCAAATTTAGGATGTTTACTGTAACCCATCAAGTAAACATTTCACAAGACAACTACTTACTCAACCTAGGTTTGAGGTAAATTATAAGTTTCAGGGAACAAGTCTTCCAGACTTAAGATTTTAACTTCTGATTCTTTTGACATGAAAGTCCAAGGGTTTGGAAAGTGGCTGGCATTGAAATGAGAAAAAGGTTGGACTTAGGAAGATACTGAATTGATAACCAATGACAGCGAAAGCTAAAAGACTCAATGCAAGCAATTTATAAAAGCCTCCAGCTCCTTTCCAGATAGAGAGTTTACATACTCAGTATTCTGTTACTTGAATGATCCAAAGCCTTACCAAATTAATTTTTACTGTCCATAAGAAGATATAGTAGCTCTTTAAATAGAAACCAATCAAGGCTATTTTGCAGGACACAGTACTTCAAGGGAACTTTTCTCCTGTAAATTTTCAACTTGGATGAGTTTACGCAAGAGAAAAATGTATTTGGTTGAGGCACCAAATGAGATCATTCAATTGAAAGGAATCAAGGCCTGTATTTTTGTAACAAGTGAAACCATTAAGAGATTTCTCGAATATCAAGTATGCGGTCTGGTCTTCCCTACACTCTTTTCTACTCATTACCAACTGGCAGTTATGCCTCAGCATATAAACTAGGGCAATGGGGTGTAAAGACAGCAGTTGTCTGAGAATTCCTACCATTACCTGTGTGTAAAGGCCTATCAAACAGATCTCAGCCTAGATTGGTATTTATTCTACAGTTCTTCTCCTGTGTAACATTCCTTTTCATTTTTGAGTGCAATGGAGAAACAGAAGAAAAGGTGGGTCCAAATTCCTCTGTGCAAAGTCTGTTAGGACAGTGACTGGCGCTACTGCACATATCATATGAGCAACTAAACCATCAGCCACCATAATTCAAATGAAGCTGCTTGCCTAGATGAGGTAGTTTTCATTAAAGGCAAGCAGATACATTCTAAATTAGAGTCAGATTAGAAACCCACATAAAAAACTCTCCAGGTTCTGTAGATTTGTTTTAAAAGGCATCAGTTTGTAAAATATCATGGGTTAACGACTGTAATTAGTCATAAAAAGCCAAAAAGCCCGGAAAGATGTGAGGGGTGTAGAGGCTTTTTTTAAAATCAGACCTATGCTCTAATCTGTGGAAAGTACTGCATCAAAAACTTTCATAAAGATATTATACAAAATGGCATATGAAACAAAACACTAGGGCTAATGCTGGTATATGGATCTCTAAGGTTTGACAGCACCTGGAGCCTGGTATAGATGCCCGTGCCTAATAATCATGCTGATGCATACGCTGCACGTACAATAAGTTAAATCCTGATGTCTGTTTTACTAAAGTGTCATCCTCAGTTTTAGTGAAATCCATAAAGCAGATATGTAAGCAGGAAACTTTGTCTAAAATTATGGATTCAAAATTATCTACAATGTTCCTCACTGCTGGAATGAGTAAGCATGATGGCTTTGGACTTAACACCTTCTGGAAACACCACCTTCTTGCAAGACATGATACTATAAAGTCGTTTAATCTCCTCATCTAAACAAACAGCTTGCATGTATTGCCAAAACCCTGAAGTTGTCTGCAACAGACAAATCTTTAAATCATCTACATGGGCATTAGAAACTTCATATATTCTACAGAGTATTTCATACCTCCAACATCCCCAATGCTCCTTCCGGCAGGAGGGAAAAATTTGTATGTGGGAAAAAAATAGCTCTCTTGCTCTCTCTCATGAGGTTAGAAAAAGGCATTTAGCCCTATTAATCCCTTGACTGTCTAGGATACGAATCCACAGCTGGAGGAAAAAAGGACAGCCGGAATTCTTTTGGCCCTCAGGGAACAACAAGCTGTACCGTGGGAGCAAGCAATAGGAAACAAGAGGGCACAGATTTCACACTATACGAAACAAATACAATACTTGCAGAAGGGATGAAAAGAAAAACAGACACCACCAGGTTCAGGTGATAGCAAGTGCAAAAATACTATTTGAGTAACAAATGGAGAATTACCTGTACAACATGCCAATGCCTGTGTCCTAATAAAGTGCTTAAACCCTGAGAATCTAAACTGCCCTCCAAAAATGGGCCTCTTTCTCTGATGGGCTTATGATCAGAGTGTGCTGAAGCACTTCTGGGATTCTGGGCCTGTGTTGCATCCCCACAGTTCAAATACAAGCGATCTTCTCCTTGCAGGAGGACCTGCTCCTGGTTACTCTATATTTAAAAAAAAAAAAAAGACAAATAAAGGACGTTACTGCACAGAAAATAAAACAAACACAAAACACTTCATTTCGCAGAGTTCAACTTCAACAGTCAGCACAAAAATATGATTTAAGGCAGTTTTTCCATCTTTGAAGCACCAACATACTGCAGAGATACCAAACAGTGGATGATCATATACAGCAGTATTTTCAAAATATCTTCTATTTGACAAGGAGATTTTGCTTAATTAGAAAGATGCACTTAAGAGAAACATACACAAACATGACAATTTAATTATTGGAAAACACATCAGACTTCAGTTGATAAAGGAAGGAACACAAAAAAAGGTTCTCTGAAAACTGGGGATAATCTCTAAAATAGTAGGATCTATCTATGAACACGTACCATGCAAGTGTTAGCAGTGAGTGCACTCTTGATGAACTGAAATTGCAGAATACCAAGCTGATGAGCTTCATTCTTCGTATCTATATCACACCCTGCATTCAGAGAACAATTCCCATCGATCACCCATAGGTGATAGCCTTCTGAACCCCAGCTCTGAACACATGCAGGACAAAAAAATAAAAAAAAATCACTTAATTGATTTAGACCGTCAGAAAAACAAAAAACATACAGGAACTCTCTTTATAGAGGATCACCCCTTTTGGGCCCAGGGTCTTGGGCCAGCCATAAGACTGGCAGGGAACTCCCATAGCTTGCAGTTTTCAAGTCAGCTGCTCCAGCAGATATATCATAGCTACTCCTGGCAGGGAAGACACTTTAGTGCCCAGTTTAAATTCTTCTCTATGCAAAAGCTAGAAAATATAGAATTTGAAAAAATTAAAAAAGATTAAAGCACCCATAAATTATAACTTTAAGAGGAATATGTAGGTGAATGATTTGTTAAACTTATTCCTGTGAATATGAATTATATATTCATAGGTAAGTAATTTTATTTTGTACACAGTATTAGTTGTAGCAGATCAAGCCTTTCAAAAGCACTAAAAGCACTTCTAGAAAAGTAAAGATTAAAAAAATGGTACTGCAAGAGGCAACTGAAAAGCAGACAGCATAGGAACATACCATGACTCAAGGTCAATAACTGGACAGTCACCACCAGCATTTGATTTTGGGTGTTTTTTTGTTAAAAGTAAACCACCTATCTATCGATCTTTATGATAAAGCATATATAATACAGACAGTGATTAATGTTTGCAGAGCAATCTTTCTTTATTGTTTCCAGGCTCTTGTGTTTGATTTCTCAACCTCAATGCTGCATTAATACTAGTTATTTACATTTAAAATACACGCCGACTTCAAATGTTCTGCAGGAGACAGTAGAAAGACTATACAGAAGACTGGACATTTTCATTGCCCAAGTTAATTAGTAAACATGTGTCTAGACAGAAGGCACAACACAGCAATCAACCAATGGAAGATCTCCCATTATCAGCAGTAACAAAGGAACACTTAGTTGGCAGTGCTAAGAGCTGCTATGGTTTCACTACAGAGATGGTGCATGAAAAAACCTGCTGGACCCAGTGGCTTTAAGACTGAGCAGTGGGTGTTTTCCTGCTTGTGTCATGCTAGGAAGCACAAACCCAAGACTGGAAACCTGTTACAGGTAGGTACTTTTGGAGAAACAAATGTTTATCTCCACTTTAACTACTCTCAAACTCTGAAATGCTTTTTTAAAAATGGGCACCTTGCCAAAAATGGTACCAATATTAAAATTAACAGAAAGTATCTCTTGCATAAGCATCTTTATCCCACTTAGCTTAACCAATAGTCTGCAAAAGTCTGTCTAAGCACTATAAACAGAATGCCCCTTTGCTCTGAATGGCATCTTAGGCACTAGTTATGTTAGGTCCTTTTGAAGCAACGCATTTTCAAGATTTATCATTTTGAATTCTAAAATATATAGACGCCATATGATCTTTGTCAGTGGATCACCTCCATTGACAGGGGATGGAAACAGATGTATAGATCTTTTCCGTGTCTAAGTTCTATATTCCTATTTCATAAATATGAACAGTAAGCTGTAGTTAGAACTTCAAAGAACAAGTATATATGTAACATCTGCTAAATAGAAAACAAATTATTAAAGAAGTCCATATGTTAAAGGTTTCATAGGCAAAAAAAAACAAAACAAAAAACCCCACCCTGTTTAGGCCACTGGTTTAAATCCCTAATAAAAGCTAACGTAAAACTAACGGTAAAAACCTGGACCCATCAGAGTCAATGACAAAACTCCCACTGACTTCAGGATTTCATCCTAGACTTTCAGAAAACCCAGCTAGTATGTTATCTCCTCCTAACAATATATAGACGTTTATACCATTTTGTGATGTCTGCACATATCCCATGACCAACTCAGTTGTAGGGATGGCATTTTTATGAATTTTCAATGGGCAATTTTCATCCTTATGGTGCTGGTCTCCTCTCTAGGACTCCCATTTTATAGATGGGAATGAGGCAGAGAGAGGCTAAGTGACCTGCCCTAGCCACCAGTCATCCTCTTCCCCAACCATTTTGTGGTAAATATTCCAAAGCTACATACAAAAAGGAATATGAATTTTGATGGTGTTAAGACTTTAAACATAACTCAATACTTCAGTTAAATTGTACAAGATGTTCCACAGTTAGGGGAGAGGAGCCTTGCGATTTCATCAGCTCTTTTCTTTTCGCAAATGTTTGACTCAGACTGACAGAATTTCAGACCAATTCACAATACAAATACATCAAGAATTATTTTAACTGCTCTTGTTTTAACACAAACAGAAATTAAAACTACAGAAGTTACCACAGATAGTTTTGTAAAGAGCTTTAACGGAAAAATTAAAGTTATGGCCATGAAGCTTTCAGTCTCAATGTATTCTGACTAGAGAGGCTTATTTATTGTTCCAAGTTGCATGAAATAGCAAAGTTAAGCTACAGAGCTCATCCAGTTATCTTACTCATCCTTAATTTTAAGAGCAATACCAAAAGAAAGCCTTCCCCTTATGGTTAAGCATGCATACCAAAAATAGCCCAGTAATTAGTTTAAAACAAACTGAACAGTTGTGTGTGTTTTTTGGGTTGTGTGTGTGTTTGGTTTTGTTTTTTTTAAACAGTATAGCTACTTGTTACATTTACTGAAAAAACAGTTTAGGTTACCTGAATTTTTTTCTAATCAAAAGTACATAAATGAGACTCAACTAGACTTCTTACTGTGTTGCTATTTACAACTGTACTTACCATAGAACTGATTTTTAGAGGGTCTTTTTTGGTACCATCAGACCGATAACTAAAATAGAACACAATAAGATTGACTTGAAACTAAATTGATTCACAGTAAAAAAAAAAAAAAAAATCTTGCTATGTCAGCACTGTCTTAGTATTTATATTTTTACTCATGGAGCCGTACCGTCTATTTGATTCATGCTATGGCTTACATGCAAAGCCACTGCCACTTGTTTGTAATGCAAGAGCTCTCTAAGTTCATGCTTTGGGTTATACTGGATGCTATTAAAATGTAGCATGCCATTTACAGAAAGTAAAGGGGACTTTTTACTATTTTCCTTATAGTTTCTCTTCAGGGTGATGAGCTTTGCTGGTGACAAAGACTACCTCAAAAAAGGCAGTACTGTTATTTTCAAACCTTCCTCCTTGCTTAAATTGTGTCAGTATTTTCTGGCCTCTAGGGAAGCAAAAATAGCTTGAGAAAATGATCTAAAAACTACTAATTTATCACTTAAAGAATTGTCCAGTGACTGAAGTCAAATACAAAAGAATGCAGAGTTTTTTTTTGTCAAGGTACATCATTCTTGTACCTAGCTAATATTTACTCACGCAAAATCTCCTCCCAAAGTACAGATAAGCTGGGCACCAAAAACACTCCATAAGGACAAGCCTCCACAATCCCAGGTAACCATAACAACACAGTTATCAGGAGACCATCTCATCAGTTTTACAGGTCCTGTTTTGTTCCAAATATCTGTTAATAAACAGACAGGAAAACATACATGAAAAGCGTCAAAATAATGATTTAGCTGCTTTTACCATGTTGTGCACACAGTTTTGTATTAAATACAAGAATGCTGTGCTATTTTTTCTGATCTGCTGAGTTAGAATCTTTTTCTGCTTCACAAATCTCAGTGTGTTAAAAGGAATGAAAAACCTGGTATGAAGAACACAATATGAATTCTTCCCCAAGATTTGATCAAAATCATGGGAGTTCTATTGAAGTACATGACGGGTGGGAATACACCTACCCCCAAAGGAATATATATAATTCCCTACATTCTGACAAAAATATCTTGGGAAGCTAAGTTTACAGCTGCCCTTAGGCATCTTTAGCTTATACAATCAGTACTTAACTCATTAGATCATCCTGACCATGGCAGTATTACAAGGTTCATATCTTCACATGGATGACATGTTCTTGAAACATTTGTACTAGAACCGGTACAAATGTGCTCTTCAACATAAGGCATGCATATTTACCTCTTCATCTATCCCTCACCCCCAGGTCCGTTCATATTTGTTAGGTCTACTGTGAGGAAAATTACAGTGTCTAATATTCAAGTATCACCACAGAGCAGTCAACTAAAGTGCACTGGACTCCTACAGCATTTTTTGCTAGAATTTGGGAGAGCCTGTAAGATTTTCTATAGAACTACATAGAAATGTTGTGAATTGTCTTGAGTCCACTATGCAAATTCTTACCACTTGATTTACTCACTATGCATTTTGACGAAGAGTACTTCATGCCCCGCTTACAATATATCAGAGTAGCAACGGAAAAGAGGATTTTGTTCTGCATTTATATCAAAGGAGAACGAGGGAAGGGAAGTTTGATTCCCGTATTCAAAATCAGCATCCAAATACACTGGTCAAGCAAGACTAGAGTTTGGTATTGTTCAGGCTGTGTATCATGTAGCCAGTGCACCTTGCGCTGTTGTACAGACGATCCATAGGGAAGAATTAAGGAAGACCTAAGAACAGAAAGTAACTTTTCTACTACAATGAGTCCAGTGTTATTTCTCACTTGGCCAGCAGAGGGACTTAAAACCTAAGAAGAAAGTAATATGTAAACCTTGGTACTTTACACCTTTTAAAGGAAAGCACTAAAGCATTCCTATCTAAATTTTACTAAAGTAAGCTATTTAATAAGAGATCCACACCTCATCTGCAAACTTCTGACTTATTTCACAAGACACCTATATCCAAATCAGTCAATTAAAAGCACCCAGGAGACCAATGTAAGCACACAAGTAAAAGCATACTAAGAAAACCACTTGTTACTGTAAACAACAAACAGATGTTTACTAGCATTGGATAGTATGGGAAATATTCTTTAATTCCTGAAAAATGCAATAATGTGTAGATTCAAAACATGCAAGAACAAAATGAGGGTTTTTTTCAGATCACTGTGCCAAAAATCAATGTTCTATTTTAAATTGTGTGTGTTTGGAAATCACAGCATAAAGATCGTTAAAATTATTAATGGGCATCAAGTTGTGTTTTCAGAATATTTACAAGAAACATCATGACACTCAACACACAATTTAACATATTCCATAGAATCAGCACGATCTTCATAAAACACAACTGCAAACTCTGGTAAGAAAGTTAGTATATGAGAACTCACCAGGATATTGTTTTGGTGTCAGCTCCAATTTATGAGACAACTGCATGGCTCCCGTGGAGTTATCTATTGTGTAAACTTGCACAGAGCCGCTGGAAGAGATGAGACACATTTTATGCTCAAGCACTTTCAAAAAACTAAGTAACTCTTACAACACTTTTACAACATAAAAACTGGTATATAGGTAGTATAAAAGGGGTTCCTCAGTTCACAGAAGTGCCTGACTCATAATTCATAAACATCAATGTATTTAAAAGATTAAAAAAAGGCAGTTTCAAGTTTACATTGTATTTAATAGATTAAATTCTTATCACAAAGCAAAAATTATACAATTAAATTAGTAAAAGATTAATGTTTGTTAATACTAAAAATTCTTGATATTTAGAATTAAAATTTATCTTGAAGACTGGAGACTGATACACTGTCAGTTAACATTTAAAACAAGACAGATTTATGAAACTACCACTGCAATGAATACTATTTGGATCAATAAAAGCATCCTATATGTTGTAAATGTTCACATGGATTCCAAGTCCATAATAATCCCCATGGAAGACCTTTGGATTTAATGCACTATTTATTGTGTTGCCAGAAGTCTGTTTTGTACTAAATAAATAAAGGGTGCTTTATTATTCAAAAATAAAATAAAAAATAAGTACAAAATCATAAAAAGGAGTAGAACTAAAAGAATACAACAGTATTTAATTAAATATATGCCCAAAAGCAGACAGATAATTGGAAGACTAAAACACAGATGGCCCAAATTCTTATAATCTGCTCTGAAAATAGCTACCCCATGGGTGAGACAAATTAATAGCCGACAAGGAGAACTGAAATGGAGGGGCGAGAGAGTAGTTTAGCATAACAGAGTTTCTATATCTTCAGCTTTTCAGTGAAAAAAGATGCCCAGTCACCTAGCAAATTTGCTAAGTATCTCTTCCCAGCTTACATTCTATACTATACAACTGAGTATTCTGTCAATAGTAGCGGTAACGTGTGTTCTCTAGTCATGTGTTGCCCCTTTTTAAAATGGGTAGGGCTATCTCATTCCAAACCAACCCTGCTAGTTTGAGATTGGGAAGCCTGCTCCTGAAGCTTATTTAAAAAGTTTTAAAATTGGAAATGAAGTGGGAGTAAAGTGGCAGTTTCAAACATCAGAGTTCAACTGCTAGTTCACTGTCAGTGACTTCTCCTCTTCCCTCACACACTTTTCCTACAAACTGTTGCATTTATAAGTATAGAAGAAAATAGACAAATGTCTATAAATGGTAGGAAAACTACAGGAGTGGCAAAACCCCTTTCGTTTTAAAGAGCATTGTTTAATATTGGTTTAAAAAAGCATCAAAACAGGAGTTCAGATGTGATGGAAAAAGGTTCATACGGTTTCATCTCAGAGTGTTTGTCGAGAGCAAATCTGCACGTACATCCTAATGTCCATTAGCTGCACAGCTCAGAGTGTTACTCTGTGGTAGTTGCCTCAAAGGAAGTGATGTATTTATAGTAATACATGTAAAAATGTAAACTAAAATAATCTAAAAAAATACCAGAAACAAGAACCACATTAGTGAAGACACTTCCTTCGCTCAAAGAAGCTGCCAGTTGGAATAAGTCTCTCTACGGCTCTTTATAGTGGTGTACTTTTCAAAATGATTCAATGTTTACTGGGAGAAAAATAATAGACACAACAACTGTACTGAAACTATCCTGTCATATGTAAAATTGAGCACTTCAGTGGCAGTCCAGGATGCTGGGCATTTAACAAGATCAGATAATAGATCAGTAGAAAAATGGTACACTATAGCTTTCCATGGTATTTTTTCTAGTCGGGGGGGGGGGGGGGGGGACGACAATGAAAATGAATCGTTGGATGTTAAAAAAATGGTATAAAGTCCTTATTGTCCCCTCTAAACCTTGTCTTCACATTATTACATGGATATTCTGTTTCAAGTTTTAGCAGTACAGGCCACAAGGCTAAAAATAAATCAGGTTGGAGAAATTCTCTAAATAGCTTTCATTTGTATATTTGTATTTCCATTGTTAGTAACAAAAGTGCAGTCCCATCATTGGTTATAATTTTTTTAAGCCATAACTAGCTTAAATTTTCTACAACTACACAAAACTGCTTATTTAACTGTAGCAGCCAAAGGTTAAAAAAGCAAAACAGGCAATTGAGTCATTTAAATAAAAGAAAAAAAAAATCTCATCCCAGAAATATGAGGTACTATTTTTATCTTCAAAAACTTTATTGGTAAAAATATGTTTGCTCTTAAGATGCAGGGAGAAAGCAATAGTCACAGTGCACTCTGTTATAAAAACATGCCATGCCACTCAAATCCCAAGGGCAGCTCTGACAAGTGACAACTCAGGACAACAATTTTCTGAGAACAGAGTAAGAACAGAGAAAATGGAGAACCCTGGTGTCTCACCCAAAGTGACAAGAATTCAATTTAAACATTTATATAGCATATTACATTAAAGAAATACCATAACCAGTAACATTTCCCATATTTAGTCTATATCACTGTGGGGTATTTATATTTCAGAGTTTACTTTGTAACACACCCCTGGTATCCTCCTGTAAGCTTACAGCTTCATTTTTATTATAGAAAAAAATTAGCAAAAATACTTCACTTGTGGGGAATTGCTTCATTATATTGCAATTTAAGATATTTTGAAATTTCCTTACAAGCCAGAGCAAAAGTTCCACCTACAATGGAACACCTATTCATTAGTTTACAAGTTCCAGCAAAGCAACTTTATACTCTGTGTTTCATTAAAAAACCCCAAACCTTTCCCATCAGACCTTTGGAGTAGCAATATAGAACTTACTTGGCACATCCAAATGCCATTAATCTGTATTTGTTATTTACTGCCACACAAGTTCCATCAAAAACATCTTGTGCCCAAACACCATGGAGCTGCTGCAAGGGGAATGGGAAAAAAAAAAAGAAGGCTTCAAGAGATGTTATTTACGCAGCACATTAATTCATTTAAGTGGGCCCAACCTGCATCCCTCCATACACAGACCTCCCACTGAATTCACAGATGTGACCAATGACCACAGAAGACCAGGGGTGCTCAGAGTGAAGGAGCGACTGCTGCACCAGGCCAAGAGGAATTAAAACCTACATTTTAAAAAATTTTAAGATGTCCCCTCTTTTTCAAGATAAAAATTATGTTCAGATAAATTTCTTTTCAAGTGTATGCTATATCTTGATAGCCTGAAGCAAAGCATATCTGTCTTTTTCTTTTAAATATAGCAAAAGAACAGTACATACTGAGCCGTCACTCTTGTTAGTTTCTGAGTTACACCACTTGAGAGAGACAATGTTTTGTAACATTTTTTTAAATGTTGGTCTCCATATTTTAATGGAGGCATTCAGACACTTCAGAAAATGAGGATGTTGACAGAAATCCCAACTCAGATCTCTATTATTTTACCACAGCTGTTAGTAAAATAGAATCACACTTCTATAATGGAAGAGCCCAGATTATTTTTGAAGGCACTGATGTTCTAAAAGTTTTTATTTTAAATTACAGGAATCACAAATTATAAAACCACGTTGTGTCATTGCACTCTATATGATTTTATAAAAAATGTGTTAATGAGTGTGAATATAATGTAACTGGAATATGCTTCATGCAAAAGGTCTCTTGTAAGGTATCGTTACAAACCTTATAATTTACTGAATGTGTTCATCCTATTTGTATGAATGTATCGTTCTTGTATCTAAAACTAGAAATATAAAATAACTTTGAGGGCCTATTGTAATTATGCAAAGTGTGGGCCACTAATGGTGGTTCCGAATCTTAATGGCTCCCATAAACCAGGACAATTACCTGTAGATGGCTTTACCTGTGAGTCTTCCTGAGGGCTGGCAAGTGGGTAATGAAGTCTTACAGTGACATGTGATCATGTCACCTAAACTGGAATCCATCTTTAACCTGGTGCTTTTTCACTGAGAAGGAGGGTGGGAACCCAGAGGGACAAAGGATTTCTGCCTTATGCAAAAGATATATAAGTGGGCAGCCATCATGAAAAATCCCCTAGCTACCACCTGAGCTGGAACAAGGGCTGTACCAGGGAAAAGGATTGTGCCCAGACCAGGAAGGCATTCAGTCTGTGAAAGAAACTTATTGAAACATCTCTGAGGGTGAGATTTTATCTGTATTCAGTTTTATTACTGTACTAGACTTAGACTTGTGTGTTTTATTTTATTTTGCTTGGTAATTCACTTTGTTCCGTCTGTTACTCCCTGGAACCACATAAATCCTACTTTCTGTATTTAATAAAATCACTTTTTACTTATTAACCCAGAGTATGTATTAATGGGGGGGACGGACAGCTGTGCATCTCTCTATCAGTGTTATAGAGGGCGAACAATTTATAAGTTTACCCTGTTTAAGCTTTATACAGGGTAAAACTGATTTATTTAGGGTTTGGACCCCATTGGGAGTTAAGCATCTGAGTGTTAAAGGCAGGAACACTTCTTAAGTTGCTTTCAGCTAAGTCTGCAGCTTTGGGGCATGTGGTTCAGACCCTGAGTCTGTGTTGGAGCAGACTGGCGTGTCTGGCTCAGCAAGACAGGGTGCTGGAGTCTCACGTTGGCAGGGAAAGCAGGGGCAGAAGTCGTCTTGGCACATCAGTTGGCAGTTCAAGGGGGTTTCTGTGATCCAACCCACCACACACGTAACAAGTGCAGTTTGCCTCAAAAACAGACGACATTCTCCATTTTTGTAGGTGTCATAAATATAAAGGGAAGGCTAACCACTTTTAAATCCCTCCTGGCCAGAGGAAAAAACCCATTCACCTGTAAAGGGTTAAGAAGCTAAAGATAACCTCACTGGCACCTGACCAAAATTACCAATGAGGAGACAAGATACTTTCAAAGCTGGAGGGGAGGGCAGGGGAGCAAAGGGTTCTCTCTGTCTGTGTGTTGTTTTTGCCCGGACCAGAGCAGGAATGCAGGTTAGAACTCCTGTAAAGGGTTAATAAGCAATCTAGTTAGATATGCATTAGATTCTGTTTTGTTTAAATGGCTGATAAAATAAGCTGTGCTGAATGGAATGTATATTCCGGTTTTTGTGTCTTTTTGTAACTTAAGGTTTTGCCTAGAGGGATTCTCTATGTTTTGAATCGATTACCCTGTAAGGTATTTACCATCCTGATTTTACGGAGGTGATTCTTTTACTTTTTCTTTAATTAAAATTCTTCTTTTAAGAACCTGATTGCTTTTTCATTGTTCTTAAGATCCAAGGGTTTGGGTCTGTGTTCACCTATGCAAATTGGTGAGGACTTTTATCAAGCCTTCCCCAGGAAAGGGGGTGTAGGGTTTGGGAGGATTTTCGGGGGGAAAGACGTTTCCAAGCGGGCTCTTTCCCTGTTATATATTTATTAGACACTTGGTGGCAAAAGGTAAAATAGCGTGTACCTTGGGGAAGTTTTAACCTAAGGTGGCAAAAATAAGCTTAGGGGGTTTCTCATGCAGGTCCCCACATCTGTACCCTAGAGTTCAGAGTGGGGAAGGAACTTTGACAGTAGGGTTGGTGTAAAATTTAGTTAGGGCCATGAAATGTAAAAATGCTTGTGAAATTTTTGGGTTATGGGCTTTAATTTAATGAGAGTTCTGGTTAAGCAAAGTAAAACAGGTTTGTAACATTTATCGTAAATCACGTGCTTTTATGGCACTACAGAAAAATAAGTAGAATGTACCAAAAAAGGACTCAAGCAAATAAAGAGCATTACCAAATCCAAGCTGAAACTGATGGATCTAGGTAATACTAAAAATGTAAGCTATATAAAATCCAGGAAGCTGAAAAAGCCTTTTGTAGAGAATAAAAAAGTCAAGTAAGGAAATCTAACAATACAAAAGTCGAATATATTATTGAATATAGGTAAAAAGCCCCTAAATACCTGAATGTAAAGGAAAATAATTATTTTCCCCTGTATTGGTAGTTTATAGGTTAAATTAAAAGTGAAGAAAACATCTCAGAAGAGACCATAATTCTCTAATAGAAACATTAGAAATCATATCTATAAAAAAAGTGATAGGCACCTCTCAAAGCACTTAAATCAATGAATACCACCTCTGAGGTATTGCACAGCTGGGAAAATCACCCATTTTATTATTCCCTGTTTATAGCTGGTAACAGGAAACCAGTGGCAGAAACAGGAATAAAACCCCAGAACTGGGAACATAAACAAAGGGACAGATCTTGAGCTGTTATAAATTGTAACAGTTCCATCGACTTAAAGAGAAATATGACAATTTTCACCTGTTCTCTATCTGCCCCCAGATCTCTTAGCATCCTGTCCTGTGCTTTCCCACAAGGCCACACTTCCTGCCCTAAAAATAATTATTAATTCAAGTGATTTTTATGGACTACAGTAGCTTTATTTGTCCATATTACTAGCTATGTTAGTGGAAGTGGCTCTACAACTAATATTGAAGAATTCAGATGAACGTAAAGAACTCATTTAAAAATGAAAAATGAACGTCAAGAGACAGGGGAAAAACGAATAGTCGCAAAGACAAACTGTTACAAAGAAAAAATGCGTCATAAAAGCAGTAAGTAAACCGTACCTCAGCAGTGAATCTACTTGATACTGGTGTAATGAAACCAACTCTGCCATCATTAAAAACAGCAGCAAACCCATCAAGTGTGGCACAATATTCCATATCTTTAATGTGTATATCTTCAAAGCCCAAGAATGAACCTACTGATGAAACAAGAGCAATTGTTAAGAACCGTCGTCACAATCATATTGCTAGCCAGAGTTTGCAACCTTTGAAGTATTCTCTCTGTGCGTAATAGGATCTCAGTACAACAGGCTAGATTTTTTTTTTCCCCCTTCGGTAAATATAGACAAACTTCTCTCCTCTTCAGTTGTTAGAGCAGAAAAAGATATCAGACTTAGATTTTTGGCGTAGAAGGTATTTTTTCCATAGTATCTAACCAATAAACAGGGGATGGGGATGGTAAAGTACCTCGAGAAGACTGCAGGTCCACAGAAAATGGTACGGTAGATAGGTTGATGGCCTTCCTTCCATTTGTCATGCCATCCCAGTGAATAAGATGGAGCAATCCATCAGCAGTAGCAACCAGTAGATCCTCCAGCATGGACTGCAAACTGAGGAAAAGCAATTGTTACTCTCCAGAGATGTGTTGTCTAAACCAAACTCTGAGGACTATTCATGTAACAAAAACACTACTTTATAACACTGTAGATAACAGATGTCTGGAAGCAGTTACTCAAGTAAGTTACTCTGTGGACGATGTAGTATGCAGTTAAAAAGTTTATCAAGATATTGAACTAACAAAATATCAGCAGTGTTTCCACTTCTCCAAGAATTCAGAGTTGTTCATGAACACTGAATGGATAAATTAGCAGTGTTACTGATATCTGAACCCCTGATGAAGACTATTTTCTTTGAGAAAGTGAAAAATGTGTAAAATTATTTGCAAAAAGAAAAAGGAGTACTTGTGGCACCTTAGAGACTAACCAATTTGAGCATAAGCTTTCGTGAGCTACAGCTCACTTCATCGGATGCATACTGTGGAAAGTACAGAAGACATTTTTATACACACAAACCATGAAAAAATGGGTGATCATCACTACAAAAGGTTTTCTCTCTCCCCACCCCATTCTCCTGCTGGTAATAGCTTATGTAAAGTGATCACTCTCCTTACAATATGTATGATAATCAAGGTGGGCCATTTCCAGCACAAATCCAGGTTTTCTCCCCCACCCCCCAACACAGAATGGTTTTTGCTGGGGAGGGGTGTTGGGGGGAGGGGGGGGACACCTGGATTTGTGCTGGAAATGGCCCACCTTGATTATCATACACATTGTAAGGAGAGTGATCACTTTACATAAGCTATTACCAGCAGGAGAGTGGGGTGGGGGGAGAGAAAACCTTTTGTAGTGATAATCACCCATTTTTTCATGGTTTGTGTGTATAAAAACGTCTTCTGTACTTTCCACAGTATGCATCCGATGAAGTGAGCTGTAGCTCACAAAAGCTTATGCTCAAATAAATTGGTTAGTCTCTAAGGTGCCACAAGTACTCCTTTTCTTTTTGCAAATACAGACTAACACGGCTGTTACTCTGAAACCTGTAAAATTATTGAAAGTAACAATTACTTAATACCAGATTACTGATATTCAAAATTATAAAACCAGAAGGGACCACTGTGATCATCTCGTCTGAGCTCCTGTATAACAAAGGCCCTAGGACTTCCCTGAATTAATTCCTGTTTGAAGAGGCGTTTATCTTATTAAGGCTTTATGTGACAGCTGCTAATCTGAGACCTATACCTAGTGGCCAGAGTGAAAAATATCTGTTGTTGCTAAACCCCTCCCAAAAGCCAGGCTCCCTACAATTTAAAATGGTTAAGACCTGTATGCTGTATTACACACTGTACTGAATTTTCACTTGCATTTAAAAAAAAAAGTAACTTTTGTTACACTTTCTTTGCTTGTCTGGCTTCAGTTCAGTTTCTTTCCTATAGCAGAACATGGTCTCTTTCTACCCCTCCCCAAGTTATTTTCAGTGTTTTCTTCTTCTCCTTTTCTCACTCCCTATCACTCTAGGAGTGGTGGGTGAAATTCTGTGGCCTGCGTTGTGCAGGAGGTCAGACTAGATGATCATAATGGTCCCTTCTGACCTAAATATCTATGAATCTTCCTCCCAAAATCATGTATCCTATCTCCCTCAATCTTGTATTTCCTCTACAACCTTCTCATTCTTCTACCAATGCACACCCCTTAATTTTCATCCCCCTTCCACAAGGATTTAGGAATTACACCAGATACCTAAATAGCAAGAGGCTACGATGCAAAAGATCACAAAAATCTGGAGGGGTGCTCTTACCCACATCAAACACCCATTCAATGAGAAATCTCCTGCTGGGAAAAGAGACAATACCAGGATTCTGACCCAAGATGCTGTCCATGGACTATTTAGGCACTTGTAGGTGTTTGATAAAGCTGAGTGCCCATCCCTCCCTGCATCCAGAACCTCCTGGCTTTCTATAAAGGTGGGCAAAAGGGTATGTGCTACCCTACATCTCTCAGCCTCCATTCCTAGCCTCCTACACACTGAATGGTTCTCTTTTCTGCTACTGCTCTGTTTTCTTGCACTCCAGCCAAGTGAAGGTGACTAGATTCTTTTCAAATTCACTGCTGCTCACAGGATATCGAATGGCAGCAGCTAAAACTAACAAAACTCTGACCAGTTTGCACTCTGCTTCAGAGTTGCAAAGCTCTGAGGCAGATGTAACAGAACTGTTTGCATGCAGACATAGAAAGACATTTTATCAGTGTATACTCTGATTATGTGTGTTTCACTATCAACAGCCTAGAAACTTAATTTTCTCAAATGAAGTCCTAAAATCTGCAGAAGGTGAGGGTGCCTGGAAAGATTCCTTCTCATTGTGGAATTAACATATCATTCCACCTTATAAAGGCAAAGAATCACTCCAAAGATGTTTATTTTCTCCCAAACAAAATATTTTATATGCCCTCTGAACCCAGTGCCAAATTCTACATAGAAGCACACAAGCCGAATACACAATTTATACTGGAGACACTGAAATAATCTTTTGCTAAATTTATTGTGACTTCTAAGGCTATTTTTGAGTTTTCATAATCATGTGTATCAAAATTACTGTAGGTTTTATATTCAAATGTGTAATACATATACAGAGTTCAAAATTATTAATTTTTACACCTATTGTAAATATTTTTCAAAATTTCCCACAGAATTTTAAGTGGTGAGGGTAAAAACCATTCAAGCTACAACGTGAGAAAATCTGTGGTCAGTTGCTTGCTATAACTGAAGAAAAAAAAAAAACGCATCTGAAGCACCGCTACCTATTTAATTCCACAACACACGATTCATAACTTAGTAAAAATTAACACTGATGTGTTCCTTAAATATTTGCAGAATGAGTCAGAAATAGAGGTTTTCTTTCTACAAAACTATGCATATAGCATACATTATGTATATAGTTAATATATTTATATTTCCTCTCTCCATCTTTTCACTTATCATTTTTGTGCCTTCTTCCATGCCGTCCCTACACTTGGAACTTCCTTTTGCACATCTGTGAATCATGTAACCACTCTTTTCTTTCAAGTCCCATCTGAAAAAAATCACTTCCATAAAACCCACAGACACTACCCCACAGTAGTGCAGCTTTAGAAAAGTCACACCTATTATAAACAATCCAGACTGGATTTCTTTCCGAGTAACCCAGTGCGCTTAAATTTATGATGTTTGTTTAGACTGCGAGCCTCTCAGGGCAGGAAATAGGTTTTTCATCTTGTATTACTGCTGAGCACAGCGTGGACACTTCAATCTAGTACCTTTCAGCGTTTGGGGGGGGCAGGGAGGGAAGTGTGCTCATCAATGGAAGAAGGAAGCTTTCCCTGCACTTCACAGGTCAAGTTCTCCACTCAGCCTTTGTCTCTGCTCTAGCAGGTTTAGCAGATATGAGGAGTGGTACCACCGTTTACATATACCATACTACTCTGTATTTTGCATGAGCCAGATAGAATACAGAAAAGCTATTTGAAAAATAGCTAAGAGTTTCTAAAGGGTGTGCAGATGTGCAGCAGAAGTGCGAGTAATTTTTTTACACCTGTGCAGGATGCCTACATTAGATGTTTGTACTGATGCTGCTACACCAGGGCAAAAAATCCACACCATAGACAAGACCTGTAGACAAGCGCCAAGGCGAAATATTCATGCAAATAAGCTTCTACTTTCCAACTACCAATTAGCAACTTAGATTTTACTTTCTTTGATCTGTTTTTTTTTAATCTATTTTCTGGTTCCACTCTCCCCAACTCCCCCCCCCCTCAAATAGACACATGTATGATTATATACCACACCTGGTGATAGATGCTTGCAAATCCAGCACTTTCTTCATCTCTAGAGTTAAAGAAGGAGCACATTGCTCTTCCTTATAACGTGGTGTCCCTTTCACATGTGGGCTTCCTCTACAAGAAAAATCAAACATTAAATTGAAATAAGCTGCTTGTGTCCCAAGTGGTAATGATTATACAGATCCCCATTTCTCACTCAGTTTTTTCTCTTGAAGTATAACTACAGATGCTTACTTAAGAATAACTGACACCGGCAAAGTTAAATGTTTTGAATGCAGTTTTGATACATTCACACTAGATTTATTCTTAGTCATATGATCCTAGTCCAGCCTGAATATTAGAGATACTTGAGCCTTGATAATTTTCATTAATAACCTGAGTACCTGTCTGAATGCTGTTTATTAGTATGTGACCACACACTTTGTTCATACGTCAATTTTGATTCATCTCACACACAATGTGGTATATTTTAAAAATTAATGGTATCTTTCATACGAAACTTCTCTATAAAGTTTAGTACTAAATCTTTTCTGAGAGGTGAAGAGATTCCAATTCTCATGGAGATTCTGAAGAATGCAGTTTTGCAAACAATGACTTAGCAGGTCTCTGTTGTATTACAGAGGTTAACACATTAACAAGATACAAGCATTTCAACAATGCTTTTCAGAGGACTCAACATTTATCCCAACATTAATTCTGCATCACACCTCATGAGAAGCAGGAAAGCATTTATTCCTTCACACATGGGAAAATGTGAAGCATGCAGGTCCCACAATGAGTCAGTGCCAGAGCTAGTAGAACAAAGCAGTCCAACTACCAGTCCCCTGCTTTAAACAGCAGACCATCAGGTCTAGCACCCTCCAGATGTGAAATACTTCAATATTTTTTTTCAAGTTTCACATCCCCACTTCTTCCCTGCTAGCCATAAACTTGCAGTTATTTTAAACCTCAGCTCAATCCTGATGAAATGCAACACAAAATGCTATAATTTTCATATTGATCTACTACGTTGCAGGAGCACTTCTGCAAACCATCCAAAATCCAGAGTTTTGTGACGCTATCACAACAGAAACTAATTCAAGTACGGCCAAGTGTTAAGTAAATGTATAGTTATGATTCATAAACACAAAATTCTACGCAAAAAATAACCTCAGGTTTCTTTGAAAAAAGTCACAAGAGGAATAAAATTTGTCAGACAAGGTTAACATTACCACAACAGCCTAAACTTTACTCCACTGCTTAAGCATTGCAGAAAACGTTGTCCTTTGGGTGCGATACTCTCTCGATTACCACATTCTCTAGATTCACCTCACAGCTTTTGTTTATAAATATTATGCTGTGTTTTAACAAATGAAGGTAGTAAATACAGCATAGACCATCTCATAATTCACTGTTGTCTACCATTCCATTGGTTGTTCTTGTAATGTTAACTCACAGGAGTGCAGCTCTACATTAGTCTTCCAATGGCAGAGCTACATCTATAGCACAGCACTGGTTTTCAGCCAGGGTTAGCGTACCCCTGGGGTATGCAGAGCTCTTCCTGGGGGTACAACAACTCATCTAGATATCTGCCTAGTTTTACAACAGGCTACAGAAAAAAGCAGTAGTGAAGTCGTACAAGCTAAAGTTTTATACAGAGAATGACTTGCTTATACTGCTCTGTATACTATACACTGGAATGCAAGTTCAATATTTATATTCCAATTGATTTATTTTATAATTATATGGTGTCATAAATATAAAGGAAAGGGTAAACACCTTTAAATCTCTCCTGGCCAGAGGAAAAACCCTTTCACCTGTAAAGGGTTAAGAAGCTAAGACAACCTCACTGGCACCTGACCAAAATGACCAATGAGGAGACAAGATACTTTCAAAGCTGGAGGGGGGGAACAAAGGGTTCTCTGTTTTTTTGTTTGGCCAGGACCAGAGCAGGAATGCAGGTCAGAACTCCTGTAAAGGGTTAATAAGCAATCTAGTTAGATATGCATTAGATTCTGTTTTGTTTAAATGGCTGATAAAATAAGTTGTGCTGAATGGAATGTATATTCCTGTGTGTGTCTTTTTGTAACTTGAGGTTTTGCCTAGAGGGATTCTCTATGTTTTGAATCTGATTACCCTGTAAGGTATCTACCATCCTGATTTTACAGAAGTGATTCTTTTACTTTTTTCTTCAATTAAAATTCTTCTTTTAAGAACCTGATTGCTTTTCATTGTTCTTAAGATCCAAGGGTTTGGGTCTGTGTTCACCTACGCAACTTGGTGAGTATTTTTTTTTAATCAAGTCTTCCCCAGGAAAGGGGGTGTAGGGCTTGGGGGGATCTGGGGGGAAAAGACGTTTCCAAGTGGGCTCTTTCCCTGTTATATTTGTTAGACGCTTGGTGGTGGCAGCAATAAGGTCCAGGGACAAAAAGGTAAAATAGTTTGTACCTTGGGGAAGTTTTAACCTAAGCTGGTAAAAATAAGGTTAGGGGGTTTTTCATGCAGGTCCCCACATCTGTACCCTAGAGTTCAGAGTGGGGAAGGAACCTTGACATATGGTAAAAATGAGAAAGTGAGTGATTTTTCAGTAATAGTGTGCTGTGACTCTTGTATTTTTATGTCTGATTTTGTAATGGGTATTCAAGACAAATCAGAAAGGGGTACAATAGTCTGAAAGGTTGAGAGCCACTGAACTATAGTAAAGAGGAAATTTCAAGAAAAAGCTAGTATACACACAGTTTCTACCTATATAATGTTAACTCTGCTTAGCGAGGAAGTCTTTTGCAGCCCCCATAGAAGTACACAATACAAACACTGACATCTGGAGCCAGTTAATATGAATGCATTGTTTCTGCAGAACAGCAGATCTCTTAGAAGAGAATACAAATGATGCAGATTAAAAGAAAAAACACTGACGACATCATGGCTTGCTGGAAAAGGAACACGAAATCTCAGCTGGTGTTTGCAGACATAGCTCCTTTGAAAAACAAACAAATCTCATAAGCCACAAAGCACCTTTTTCAAAAAGATAAGTGATCATTGGTAAGTGATAATTTTGAACTGTATTTACCACTAATTCCGCTATTCTATTCACCACTAATTACCTCTCATTAATTAACTGCTGATTATAATTTTGCAAATAGAATGCATCTCCTATTATCCAAACACAAAGGGACACACAGATCGCAGTTTGATGAATTAAACAAAAATATTTTATAATGTTTTAAATTAACATTGTAATCTCTTCTTTGTGTTCATTGAAGAAATATTTCTAATTCTTACATGTCAGATTCTCTGTCTTAAAAGATAAATACTCTTTCTTGTGTAATACAAATGCAGTTTAAGGTGGTGTATTAAAATCCAGAAGTATACTGTGTTCAGAAATGACGGACATTTTCATGAGTCGGTTTTACTATTTAAATTACTTTGACCTTTAAACCATGAATGCATGTTGCTGACAGAAGCAGGAAGGAATGTTTCTGTGTTGCCACATCAGCAGCTACTGCACTTCTATTCAAATTCTAAGTAACTGCAATGATTTCATATAAGCTCTGAAGAGGGATGAAAACATTTTCCAAAAGCCAAAGAACTTGATGTCTAAGCGCTTATGAACACATTTTCTGCAGAACTCTACTTGCATTAAAATGTACAGGGAAAAAACTCTTGCTGAAGAAATAGGTTAATGGGGGGTTTTTTGGTTTTTTTTTTTTTTTTTGCTTCTTTATAAGGTAAGCAGAAGGCCCAAAAAGGTTTCTCCATTTGTTCCTCTCCACTGGGAATTCACATCTTGACTAGTGCCCTGGATGACTGAAGGCCTGGCAGAATTATGTCAGATGCCATGAAAGAAACCTAAGAGATAAAAATTGGGTTTTATTCACTATTTAAAACTCTGATTTTGGTTTTGTTAGTTAATTAATATAAGTACAGAATCATAGAAATGTAAGAGCAGAAGGGACCTCCAGAGGTCATCTAGTGAGTCCACCCCCGAGCTGAGCCAGGAACAAGTATATCTAGACCAACCCAGACAACTCATTCTTAAAACCCGCCAAAGCTGGGGACTCCACAACCTCCCCTGGTAATATAGTCAAGTACCTAAGTATACTTATAGTTAGATAGTTTTTCCTAATATCTAATCTAAAACTCCTTTGCAGCAAATAAGATTACTTCTTGCCCTACCTTCAGTGGACATGAAGAACAATTGATCACCATCCTCTTTATAACCACTCTTAACATATTTGAAGACTTATCAGGTCTCTCCCCCATCCCAGTCTTTTCTCAAGACTGAACATTCCCAAATTTCGTTTTTTGTTTTTTTTAAATCTTTCCTCATAGGTCAGATTTTCTAAACCTTTAAATCATTTTTGTTGGTCTCCTCTGGACTCTCTCTAATTTATCCACATCTGTCTTAAAATGTACTGCCTGAAACTGGACACAATACTCCAGCTAAGGACTCACCAACATCAGACAGAATGGGTCAGAATGGGTCCTCTCATGTCTTACATATGACCCTTATGTTAATACACACCATAATGATATTGGGACTTTTTTGCCACTGCATTACACTATTGGCTCATATTCAATTTGTGATTCACTATAACCTCTCGATCCTTTTCTGCAGTACTACCTAGCCATTTATTCCCCATTTTATATTTGTGCACTCAATTTTTCCTTCCTAAGTATAATACTTTGCACTTGTCTTTACCGAATTTCATCCTATTGATTACTGGCCAATTCTCCAATGTACCATGGTTATACTGAATTCTAAGCCTGTCCTCCAAAGTGCTTGCAAACCTTCCCAGTTTGGTGTCCTCTTCAAATTTTATTAGCATTCTCTCCACTCCATTAATGAAAATACTGATCAGTATTGGACCCAGGACAGACTCCTCAGGGACCCCACTAGATTCACCCTCCCAGTCTGACAAGTCATTGATAACTACTCTAAGTATGATTTTTCAACCAGCTGTGCACCCACCTTATAGTAATTCCATTTAGATCACATTTCCCTTGTTTTATTATGAGAATTTAATGTGGGATCGTGTCAAAAACCTCACTAAAAATAAAGATATAGCATGTCTACCACTTCCCCCATTCCTGTCAAAGAAGGAAATTAGGTGGTATTGCCTGATTTATTCTTGACAAATTTATGTTGCAATTATGTGTCACCTAGTATCCTTTAGGAGCTTCTACAAACTGATTGTTTAATAATTTGTTTCAGTATCTTTCCAGGTATCAAAGTTAGGCTGACTAGTTTATAATTCCCTGGGTCCTCATTGTTCCTCCTTCTAAAGGTAAGGATTGTGTTTGCCCTTCTCTAGTACTCCATGAGCTCTTGAAGATAATTGTTACTGGTTCTGAGACTGCTGCTCCAACTAGTTCCTTAAGTACTCTAGGCTGAATTTTGTCAAGCCCTGTCAACTTGAATAAATATAACTCATCTAAATATTCTTTAGCCTGTTCTTTCCCTGTTCTGGCTTGTGTTCCTTTCCTCCTCTTATTAATGCTAAGCTTGTTAAACATCCGCTCACAATTAACCCTCTTATTGAAGACTGAAGGAAAATAGGCATTAAACACCTCTGCCTGTCTGTTAAAGATTTAACATGGCTGATCATCAAAAGTGAAGACCTGAGAATACTCCCATTACATCTGTGTGATTCAAGGAAGGCCCTCAGAAAGACAAAATTTTATGTCCCTCATATTTCTGTGGTAAAATATAAGAATGGGGGAAGGGAACTGCAACTTTCAGGCCTTCTTTAATGCATCATAAAGAATCAAAGAGAGGCACAAATTCTTATCCTGGTAAGATTTCAGACCATAGAATAATTCCTTAAAGATATTTTACTTATAACTCAATCTCATGTCACCTATGATGCATCTATTTCACTGCACAGCTAAGATCATGAGTACTACATGGTTATTATAGAGCTAACAGAAGCACCTTCCAAATTATGACATTCATATTTTCAGTGAAGACTTGGTGTAAAATGACTAAATTGTTTAAAGATAATTCTCATTTAATTGCTGCACCTCTTCTCTCCAAAATCTCACATTGTCTTCATCTTTTCCCATCTCCAACCCCATTCCTTCTTGCAGGTCAGCATCACTGTCCTCCCCAGACCAATACCTTGGTTTCCATTTTGTTTCTGAACAATGCAGGTATATCCTGTAAACAAGGGCAGGAAATCTAAACACACACACAAATTTGTTACAGGACTTGCAAAATTAAGAGGTTTACTTGCATATAAGCAGGGAAAAAGGTATGAGAGGAAGCATGAGATACCACTCCCACTGAAGTCAATGGCTTCCATCAAAAAACTGATGCAGGGATGAAGGGAATAGGTTTTCTTATTTCAACAAAGAATGCTCAGTTTTAGTCAAAGGCAGCAGCAGCACTGGGCAAATATACCGAGTTCCACTTCACTGGAAATGTTTTCACTCCGTTCCTAAAAAATATGCTGAGCAGACTAATGGTATAGTTCAGTGACAAACGTGTGCAATTTGGAGTGGGAGGTGAAGGAGCATGAAGACCTCCATGTCGAAAAAACCTGAATACCTGCCATTTGATACACCTTGCTCCATTCCAAAGGCAAAATAATTCACCCTTCAGAATAATTGTTTAAAATGAGCCTTGTGATAAGTCAATGCTAGCAGAAATGATTAAGCAGTATCCAGAAAAGAGGTAAATTCCAACAGAGTCAGAGAAAGCATACTAACCTTTCTTTCAATTTGGTGTTGCTAAAATGTTAGCAAGGAGTTCCCAGGAATCCCCATCAGTCCAGTACATAAAAGATATTTTATCTTTAAATGAAGACGCAAACACGAATCCAGGGATTCCTTTTCTACTGAAGAGATATGGGTAATGTGTAACTAATATCCAAAAGCCTGTTGCACAAATCTCCCACTACTACTTTAGTCCACCTTACTACAGAAATATACCTCCTTTCCAGCCTTAATCAGGCTGGCACCTGCACCCTGCCAGGACTTTTGTGGTTTACTTTATATTTACAAATTATTGAACATTAAATAGTGCCATTATTAACTAACCAACATCAAGTATTGTGCCACGGGAAGGCATTATATAGAGGTCACACTGCCTGCTTCAGAAGCTACCCAAGGATCCATAAAGGTGAGCTACAAAGTTTTTATTTTTTTTTTTTAAATTAGATGTATTTTTTGCTTCTTTGTAATCTGTGAGACAGGCCTGAAATGGTCCCCTTTCGCTCAATTATTTTCAGCTTACAAATAAGAAAATATAAGGGTGGTCTTCTGTGGTGTTTCTGGAGGACTTCATTTTGGGATTGGTCTCAAATGTTTATTGTGAATTTACACCTTAGTTGAAGAATATTTGAACAACATAAGCAGTACTACCCAGCATTTTAAGAATATCATGGTGTTTGTATCAGAAAGGATAAACACAGAGTGGTGTCTAAGAGGGAGCTTATTGTCCAAGTATCATTTATAATTTACGGCCATGTAGTCAAGTAAAGGGAACGATTAGAAGCTGTATGGAATTCATTATTTTAAAATTAGCTCGCTGTGGCGGGGCGAGGACTCACCAGCACGGCGCCTCCTGCTGGTCTTCTAGGGAATCAGCTCTTTCAGCGCAGAGTGCCCTCTGCAGGCCGGTGTCTCACCCACCGCTGGCCCGTGTCCCTCCCGGACCCTGATGCCTGCTCTACATCTGGGTTCTGCCCCCCAGAAACAACCCACAATGGGGGTCTCCCCACCCAGGGGAATCCCCAACCCTCTATCCCCCACCTTACCTCAGTGGCTACTGCCAGTCACCATCTAGCCCCCACTCCCTGGGGCAGACTGCATTGTATAAACCACTCATTATCGGCAAGGGGGGTTGGACCAGCTGCCTTTGGGCTGCCCGTCTGCAACCCCAGTACCTTTTGTAGGCCTTTAATTAGGCCTGCAGCCTGGGGTTTTGCTAGGCTGGAGCTCCTCAGTTCCCTCTGCCCTTCCCCAGCACTGCTCCACCCTAGGTACCCTTCTCAGCTCCCAGGCAGCCAAGTCCTTCTCCCTCAAGGAAGCTAGACAGTGCATGCCAGCTTCTGGCCCACTGCCCTCTTATAAAGGGCCAGCTGGGCCCTGATTAAGCTGACCACAGCTGTAGCTGCTTTCCTAGGCAGCTTAGCCTTCCCCACTGCAGCCCTCTTCAGGGCTGCTTTATCCCATTCAGGCAGGAGCAGGGTGACCACCCCACTACACTCACACATAATGGACAGACTCCTTTTTAGGAAAGCTGGGAGAGGTGTTGTTATAACCAGAAAATGCACAGAGTGCAAGCATTGCATATAGGCAGATCCAGAGGTCAGTGAAACAAGTGAAAGATGCAAGTTTTAACAATTTAAATTCCATAATTGTCAAATCACTCTTGGTCCACAGATGCTGGAGCCAATTTACACAAGAACATGCAAAGAATTGCCCTCAGAAGGCTAACCAGCAAATACCTGCAGAAAAACAAATTTATCTCCAACATGAAAGACTAAATCTTTGTGATCTTGCCATTCATGGAATGTAAAATCATGCCTGCCAAAACATGTCCTTTCCACAACACCTTTGCAAGGTAGCTTGATGCCTCAGACATTAAAAAATATATCATGCTTGTCTCTGAATACAAAGAAATTGCATCACATAATTTGCTTATGCAATATGTAAAGACAAATCTCCACCAAACCACTTGTGATGCCTCTGCTACTGACAAAAAACTCCAAAAGGCAACTCGTGTGAGACTGATCCTGGCTGCACTGACAAATTAAACCATTTTAGATGAAATGTTTAAACATGGTTCATGCCTACAGTTTAGCCAGTGTTTGGTCAGCATAGACCAGGCATAAGTCTTTTATAAGCCACATTTTAAATCAGTTTTCATTGGTGAGTCTACATGAGAAGAGTAGTCACTGACACTTCATTGTGTAGCATGCTTTCTATGAAGGGTTCTGAAAACTGTTTGGCCTCAACAGGTATAAAAGCAATAAAACAAGTTAAATCCAATTGAAACAATTCCAGATTAGGTCACTGTCTAGTCTTAATTTTCACAAAAGCCATTTTAACACAATGATACCTAGTCCACAATACAGGCAAAACTATGGCTGAAAGCTTTTAAAGTGAATTCTTAGCAGCGTCTTTTCTAGACTAGGTGGCTGCCACAGGATACCACGTGTAACGCTGAATCACTATGAACTGGATTTTACTGTAGATTGAGGGAAATGTACAAGCAAGCATATTTCAGCAACAAATACTGACACAACAACTAGTTTGTTTACTTTGTAGCTTCCATAGGCCAAGCTCACTGCACACACCAAGAGTTCCCTGTATTTCTCCATTCCACTCTACAAGCTCCCTAGAAGCCATGCTCCCATTCCCCTTTATTTCAGGACCTCCCTGAAACTCCCCCACCCGCTCCTTCATGCCTGGAGCTCTGTGCGCGCCTCATTCCTGGGTTTCTGTGCCCCACCCATACCAGGGCGGTGTGTGCACCCCCATTTCTATGCCCTCCGCTCCCCCACCCATGGCAAGGGCTCTATGAGCCCCCACTTTCCCTTCTAGAGTTCTCCTACCCCCCACATGAGGGGCTTTGCATGCTCCCATTTCCCCTCCCATGGCAGGGGTTTGTGTGTGTCCCCATTTACTCCACATGGAAGGGGCTCTGCCTGCCACCTGCTACCTTTCCCCCATGAAATGGGGTCTGTCTTACATTCGCTCCCTATACCAGGGGCTCACAATCTCTCCTTGCCAGGGATTCTGTGTGTCTCCTTACTAGGGTCCCCCATTCCCACCCCCATGTCAGGACTGTGGGCAGACCCCTACTCCCTTCCCACCTTACCTGAATTCAGAGTGTGGACATGTTAAACTCTATTGGGAGAATGAGTAGAGATGAGATGGGGGCAGTATTATGCTGGAAGGTGTTAAAGGGTATTATCAGTCAGTTGCTTGATGTACAGCCAATTGAGAAGCTGCTTGACACTCCAGCTGTGCTAAACAGATGGCAGGAGCTCCATATGTTCCCCATTTTTAATCTTTTGGTAATCTGATTTCCAAATCAGTGGAGTGCTAACCACAGATGCCAAGAACATTCCCTGAAAGTTTGGGATTGATTATATGTCATGTTCAAAAGATCCCACATGGCATACAAACAAATGCCATCAAGTTGAGTACATGGCCTCGCAAGCTCAGGCAACTAGAGTTTCATAGACTAACATGCATGGTATAAAACTTTTTGAACTGTTATGTGCTAGCAAATACTGCCCTAATAGAACTCCTTTGTTGTCAACAAAACAAGGTGTAACCAACCTAGATTTAGTTTTGTACATAGTATAAAACTGGCTAATGAAGAACTACCACCTATCTGAACCATATAGCTAAAGCACAGTCTAGTATCAAACTTATTTCCCTCCAAAGACACTTTGACAAGTTATGTAGTATTCAAGTAACTATATACCACTTCATTCCTTTTATGTAAATGTTGACATTCGAGTTTAATAATCAAACCTCTGACCATATTAACCGTATCCTACTGAAACACAGAAAAAAACCCCTCAATGATAAAGGTAACAATCTCTATACATTTAATCTTGCTAAAAAACAGACAGTGGCAGTGGGTAAAATTTTCCAGGAATACAGGTGACAGGCTCAAGTCCCAATTTTAAAGAGTGATTTTAGGCATATATGTGTGACTTAATGGGTGGGCAAGGGCCTATTCAGGGCAATGGGCCATTAGGAAAAAACAGTAGGCCTTAGGGGAAGCTTATCTCCCACCTGGTGATGAGCCTGCCCGAGAACACTCCAAGCAGCCTGTGAGTAATGTCTGCTATTACTCTACAAGGACATGTGATCAGACCACATGATGCTGGACTCCATCTTGGGATGTCAGTATTTTTCCACAGACTGGTCTGGGAGCCAAGCTTTGAAACAAAGGGTTCCCACCATACGCAAAAGCTATACAAGGCAGGGAGTGACATCATGTAGTGTTCTTCACTCCCTATACAAGACAACTCCTGGAAACACCTGAGGAACAAAGACTGAGCTGGGGGAAGTGCTGGACCCAGGAGCGTGTCTGCAGCTTATCACAGTAGCACAGTGTGAAAGGGAGCCCAGGCTGGTGGGTTGGAGGGCTCAGTGGTACCCCAGTTCCAGGTGGCACCCCGGGGGGAACCCATCACAGAGACAATAGGAAATTCAGAAGGACATAGCCCTGAGTAGTTGGAGAAAATGGGAAGGAAAGTTAAACAGCAATGGCTCTGGTTACTCCTTGGGTGAAGCCTAGGTATTAATGCAACAAATGGTGTTACAAGCGCCTCCCCTGACTACTGCCACATACACACACCCATCAACAAAAAGTTCAGAATTTCTCTTTCAGTGACAGAAATCAGTTCAGCAGCTGTACTTCCTGGGTATGAGATCTTTAATGCCCTGACTCGGGAAGCAGCTCCTGACACACACTTGTCTAAGAAGGAGGACATCTACATGGTTAATGCACTAGTCTGGGATTCAGGAGATGTGGGTTCAATTCCCAGTTCTGCCACAGAATTCCTAAACAAGTTATTCCAATGGAGGCATTTAAGAACAGGTTGAATGAACACCCGTTAGGGATGGTCTAGGTTTACTTGGTCCTGCCTCAGCACAGGGGCTGGGCTTGATGACCTCTGAAGGTCCCTTCCAGCCCTACATTTCTATGATTCTACAGAGGAAGAGTAGGGTTCTTTCTTCACTACCAGGTTCCAGTACAACCTCAGGCCAGACACAACTTCCATCACCCAACAACAAATGGCTCTGATTACATCTAAGTTAAGTTTATACAAGAGCTGTTTAAACTTTAATTCGTCTAAGCTGCACAATAATGCTCATTTTCCTTAAAAATGTTGAAATATCCAACAGTGATCTGCAACAGAGTGAAATACAGGACACAGCTGGTATCCCATAATCCTTGATCCTTTTTACATTGATCTGCTTTACACTACAGAGTTGAAAGTAGCCACTGTACACTTTAATGTTATAAGTAGTATTGTTAGAGAGGATCACAGTTCTGTACCCAACCTGGTAAAACTCTGTTCTAACTACAACTAAACATGCTTAATCTCAACATACTCATGTGCTAGACTATCACTCTGTCAGGGTAGAAAGTTCTTTGAATCTTAATACCATCTTGACAATATTTGACAAATACAGAATCAATAATCCAGAATGCCATCTTTCAACTAGTTATCTGGGACCCACTTGATATCTTAAAAGTCTGCTGGAAAGCCCCGAGGAGCTGGGATTTGTCAATATCAATGTAAACATTTATTTGAAGGACAAAGCCCCTCAAAGGACTGCCAAATCTTTCCAATCTGCCACTGCTCAAGACAAGCTTATCTGACAGTCAGCTGAAGATTTTAGACCTTCTTACTCATACAAGAGGTAAGGACAATCTGCTTCCATAGATCAGAGTCACTTAGCTCTATGTGCCAAAGTAGCTAAAGAAATTTCCTGGCCTTAATCTACACAAGAAACTTCCAGACATTAATGAGTGCATAACACATGGATCACTGGCAGCATGTAGCAACTAATGAATTGGGCTACGGTCCAAACACACGTTTTAAAAACAAGGATCCTCTTGTGCAGGAGGAAGATTAGGACCTTCAGATTCTCTTATGGAGGTAAAATTATCTCCTTTCAAAATCAAGTCAATAAATCCTGCTCTTGGTTATTAAAATAAACTACAAGTCCTAGATTACAGGGGTTTCACAAACATGCCATGGCTTACAGGGAAAAAACCTTCAGTGGCCAGAGTCGAAGCTGAGACCAACCAATTCTTTCTCCCTAAAATTCCATCCAATCACAGCCAGGAACACCTAGCCTCTTCAGAGATTCACAGACTGCAGAGAGAGAGAGTCTCTGCCCAAGTTCTTCTCATGCTCCGTGTGGGTGGGTGGGAAAGAGCCTTCTACCCCCATTCATGGGAACTCTGTTCTCAAGATACAGAGACAGCAAGAATCCCAATTTCTTGCTTCAAACTGAGCCCCCTGACAACTGTCTTCCCCCCCACCCCGCCTCCCCACCCAGAAATGTCTCTTACATTTAACCCTACAGTTTCCATGCTATACTCTATAAAATAGTTTCCCTTCAAAAATAAAGCTCACATGAAGAGAAACTTTCAGTAAGTACCACACTGATCAGGTTTCAGAGTAGCAGCCGTGTTAGTCTGTATCCGTAAAAAGAAAAGGAGTACTTGTGGCACCTTAGAGACTAACAAATGTATTTGAGCATAAGCTTTCCTGAGCTACAACTCACTTCATCAGATGCATGCAGTGGAAAATACAGTGGGGAGATTTTATATACACAGAGAACATGAAACAATGGGTATTACCATACACACTGTAACGAGAGATCAGGTAAGGTGAGCTATTACCAGCAGGAGAGAAAAAAAACCTTTTGTAGTGATATTCAAGGTGGGCCATTTCCAGCAATTGACAAGAACATGTGAGGAACAGGGGGGAGGGGAGAGTGAGAGAATAAACATGGAGAAACAGTTTTACTTTGTGTAATGACCCATCCACTCCCAGTCTTTATTCAAGCCTAATGTAATGGTGTCCAGTTTGCAAATTAATTCCAATTCAGCAGTCTCTCGTTGGAGTCTGTTTTTGAAGTTTTTTTGTTGAAGAATTGCCACTTTTAGGTCTGTAATCGAGTGACCAAAGAGACTGAAGTGTTCTCCGACTGGTTTTTGAATGTTATAATTCTTGACGGCTGATTAGTGACCATTTATTCTTTTACGTAGAGACTGTCCGGTTTGGCCAATGTACATGGCAGAGGGGCATTGATGGCACATGATGGCATATATCACATTGGTAGATGCACAGGTGAACGAGCCTCTGACAGGATGGCTGATGTGATTAGGCCCTATGATGGTGTCCCCTGAATAGATATGTGGACACAGTTGGCAACAGGCTTTGTTGCAAGGATAGGTTCCTGGGTTCTGTTGTGTGGTGGCTGGTGAGTATTTGCTTCAGGTTGGGGGGCTGTCTGTAAGCAAGGACTGGCCTGTCTCCCAAGATCTGTGAGAGCGATGGATCATCCTTCAGGATAGATTGTAGATCCTTGATGATGCGTTGGAGAGGTTTTAGTTGGGGGCTGAAGGTGATAGCTAGTGGCGTTCTGTTATTTTCTTTGTTGGGCCCGTCCTGTAGTAGGTAACTTCTGGGTACTCTTCTGGCTCTGTCAATCTGTTTCTTCACTTCAACAGATGGGTATTGTAGTTGTAAGAATGCTTGATAGAGATCTTGTAGGTGTTTGTCTCTGTCTGAGGGGTTGCAGCAAATGCGGTTGTATCGTAGAGCTTGGCTGTAGACAATGGATTGTGTGGTGTGGTCTGGATGAAAGCTGGAGGCAAGTAAGTATAGTGGTCAGTAGGTTTCTGGTATAGGGTGGTGTTTATGTGACCATCGCTTATTAGCACTGTAGCGTCCAGGAAGTGGATCTCTTGTGTGGACTGGTCCACGCTGAGGTTGATGGTGGGATGGAAATTGTTGAAATCATGGTGGAATTCCTCAAGGGCTTCTTTTCCATGGGTCCAGATGATGAAGATGTCATCAATGTAGCGCAAGTAGAGTAGGGACATTAGGGGACGAGAGCTGAGGAAGCGTTGTTCTAAGTCAGACATAAAAATGTTGGCATACTGTGGGGCCATGCGGGTACCCATAGCAGTGCCGCTGATTTGAAGATATACATTGTCCCCAAATGTGAAACAGTTATGGGTGAGGACAAAGTCACGAAGTGCAGCCACCAGGTTTGCCGTGACATTATTGGGGATAGTGTTCCTGACGGCTTGTAGTCCATCTTTGTGTGGAATGTTGGTGCAGAGGGCTTCTACATCCATAGTGGCTAGGATGGTGTTTTCAGGAAGATCACCAATGGACTGTAGTTTCCTCAGGAAGTCAGTGGTGTCTCGAAGACAGCTGGGAGTGCTGGTAGCGTAGGGCCTGAGGAGGGAGTCTACATAGCCAGACAATCCTGCTGTCAGGGTGCCAATGCCTGAGATGATGGGGGGTCCAGGATTTCCAGGTTTATGGATCTTGGTTAGCAGATAGAATACCCCTGCTCAGGGTTCTAGGGGTGTGTGTCTGTGCAGATTTGTTCTTGAGCTTTTTCAGGGAGTTTCTTGAGCAAATGCTGTAGTTTCTTTTGGTAACCCTCAGTGGGATCAGAGGGTAATGGCTTGTAGAAAGTGGTCTTGGAGAGCTGCAGAGCAGCCTCTTGTTCATATTCCGACGTATTCATGATGACGACAGCACCTCCTTTGTCAGCCTTTTTGATTATGATGTCAGAGTTGTTTCTGAGGCTGTGGATGGCATTGTGTTCTGCACGGCTGAGGTTATGGGGCAAGTGATGCCGCTTTTCCACAATTTCAGCCCGTGCATATCGGCGGAAGCACTCTATATAGAAGTCCAATCTGTTGTTTCGACCTTCAGGAGGAGTCCACACAGAATCCTTCTTTTTGTAGTGTTGGTAGGAAGGTCTCTGTGGGTTAGTATGCTGTTCAAAGGTGTGTTGGAAAATATTCCTTGAGTCAGAGATGTCGAAAATAGGATTCTAGGTCGCCACAGAACTGTATCATGTTCGTGGGGGTGGAGGGGCAGAAGGAGAGGCCCCGAGATAGCCCAGAAGAATCTGTCCTAAGAGGATAGCTGGATAGATTAACAATATTGCTGGGTGGGTTAAGGGAACCACAGTTGTGGCCCCTTGTGACATGTAGTAGTTTAGATAGTTTAGCAAAGAGTGTGTTGTAAATGGCTTGTTTAGTTTTTGTAAAATCCAACCATGAGGAAATTTGTGTGGAGAGCTGTTTTTTTTATGAGAGTATCCAGTTTTGAGAGCTCATTCTTAATCTTTCCCTGTTTGCTGTATAGGATGTTGATCAGTAGTTAGCAATTTCAGACGGACTTCCTTCGTGTTGATCTACTTGTACACTGGAATGGCTGGAAAACCAAGTACCATCTGATGACACCGGCATTTTCTTTCATTTGATTTAGCTAATCTAAGAGACCAACATGAATTCAGTTCCCAGAAAATCGGATCTTTAAAGCCTCCCATGCTCATTTAATAAGAAGACTTTTTCCTGTAACTGCATGCAATGCCTGAGAGAATGATTATAATTAGTCTACAAAACTGGGTGTTCCTCTCCATGTTTGTAATTCAACACCATTCCAACTACGACTAAATATTCACACCTCCAAAGTAGGAGATGGCTGAAAAATTAAAAGGAAACATGGGGATGAAGCAATTACGCCCAAACTCCTTCCAGCAGGGGCTGTATTCTCAAGAAAAGTCTGCCTTGGAAAATCTGGGGGTAAAAAACCCATAATGGGAAAAAAGTGAGTGGAGAAGTAAGAGCACCTTAATAGCAGAATTTGATCGATTAAACTCATTCTTCAGTCTGGGCAAAGATACCAAAATTAATACTTCAATGAAAACAATATGCTTTAGCAGATATGCTGTCATCTGTCTGGACCCAGTTTTCTGTAAAGCTTGGCTACCATGTAGCAGTTAATATCAATTTATAAAAGTTGTATCTACTCAACTGAGAGAGTTTCTTTTAAAAAGGTTAGATTTTGTGGAATAAGTAACAAAGTAACAGAATCCATAATTTTATGCACCTATTACTTTCTATTTAGCTATCTAATTCTCCAAGTGTATTCAATTGCATTTTGAAAGATATGGGATGCGCTTATCCAGGCACTTGGCTTCTCCAATTCAAGGCTTTAACAGGGGGCTTCAATTGAGCTATGGTCAGCCTAGTTTTCTATTAAGACACTTCCACAAAAACTATCGGCTTTGGATAAAATCAGAAACCAGTACTTTAGGGCCCATTGCATAAGGGTCAAATAGGGATGTCATATCTTTATGTTGAAGTTTATGAAATTGTACTTTTAAATGCAAGATTCTCTAAACTACTGTAAGCTCTCAATTATCACTCCAAAGACTGAAATTAAAGAAACTTTATTAAAGTTGAGTCAACTGCTCTGGTCTTTGATGGCCGTTAGCAAGTGTTTGTTTCCCAAATGGAGGCAGAAATACATGTTGCAACAGTGTCCAAATCCTCTGTAGTTGCTGACAATTTAGCAGGAGCTGGCACAGACCACGAAGTATGAGGATGTAAGGACTTACCTGATGCAAATGAAGACCTGATACAAACATTCTAACTTATTACTGCAAGTGTTCGTATAATTTTTCCTTTAATGCAGCTATAAGAGGCTTTTGAAGATGTAAGTTGTTTAGACAGCTTTTCTGATATTTCAAGAAATTTACAGATTAGTAAATTCTTTTTATAACAGAGGTTTCCCCAGAGACCTGAGATTGGGTGGGAATCTGGTCTGAATCCATAGATCTAGGTGGCTTCAGGGCTAAGACGGGGTTATCTGCATTGCTCAGACTACTGAAAATAAAATCCTAGTAATTTGGTGAAGTCATATTTAACTAGAATCTATTTAAACACACGCTAATTAAATCTCAACAGGAAAAAGAAAACTGATCTTGGAAATAAACTCATTTTAAAGATTAAAAATACAGCGTAAACGTGTAGAATAGCACTATGAGCCAACCCACCAGCAAGCTGTTATTAGCAGGTATTCAAGCTGCTGCACATAAAAGATTGTGTTCCTAGGAAGCACCACATTGTTTCTAATCCCAGAGAGCTAATTTGTGGATAGTTGATTCATGTGAGGGAAAAGGGGAGATGGAAAAGGCGCTCCTCTTATGACAACCCTACAATATAATTAGGTGTTTCCACCAAGTTGTTTCTTGTTATAAACCCAAAAGATCTAGGTGTGGGCATCCTATAAAATTATTCCTCTTAGGAAAATAAGCACATCACAGAGAGGCATTCAAGTTTTGATCTCTATCTCCATCCTTCAAGGAACAGAATCCTGACCAACTATACAGGAGAACCAGAAAGCGACTCTAGATAAGGCACTGCCAAGCACAACCAAAAAAATAATAAGAAAACAGAAAAATGTTGATCACATTCATGATAATTAAGTTCTAGAAGTAGTTTAAGTGCTTCTCATAAATCAGATTCTCAGAAATATATTAAGCTGATGGACTTTTAATAACCTAATACAAAAACTTCAGTACACTACTATTTAATTATAAATGAAATACTGGCACGTGTTCGCAAAAATCGAGGGTTAAGTTTAAACACACAAATGGTCTCACTGATCTCAAACTACTCATCTGATTAAAAGTTAAGCATGTGCTAAATCTTAGCAGGATTGGGAAATAGGTTGCAGGCCCCAAGACAGACAGCATCTCTTGTATTTGACCACAGACGTATCATGCACACGCTATGGGGCCACATAAATAAATATTTAAAATCTCAATTCCTCAGCATAACGCCCTCCTGTTGATCAAAGAAAAAAAAAGTCTTTCACCAATTTACCTTCTGAATGTCTATTAGAAGAACTAAGTCAAACAATCACTAAAATTTTGTATAAAATTACTCAGGGCAGCTCTCTACACCTTAAAACGCTGTATTGTTGCAGCGATGCCGCTACAGTAATTAAGCGAAGGCGCTCCTATGCCGACAGGAGAGCTCTCCCGTCAGTGTAGTTAATCCACCTCCGAGAGGCCATAGATATGTCAGCAGGAGAAGCCCTCCTGTTGACATAGCACTATCTACACAGGGGATTTATGCTGATATAACTGCGTTGCAGAGGGGTATGGATTTTTCTCACCCCCGAGCAAAGTAGTTATACCAATACTGTATAGGTCTGCAATGTAGACCAGACCTAAATTATATAGTCACTAACAACTTGACTAGAACAGTTGATTTTACAGAGTCTACCACATACTGTACCTTTAAACAAATTGTCCCTCTGGTTTTAGCTTTACTAGTACAGACATATTTAAAAATAAAAATTCCTACAAGATAAAACAGAACACAGTCTCAATTCCTGATTAGTCTCATGTACTGTATACAAGATACAATGCCCCTTCAGTATATTTATATATTTCAAAAAGTATGTGCCCTCAGCATTTTGGGCTGTTTCATTCCATTTTTCTGGCAATAAAATAGGTGTACAATAAATTTCCTGAGATCTTGCTAGCGTGGAGCTTCTTGTTCTGTTTTATAAAAAGGGAAGTCATGTAACTACATAAACCTGACATTTATTTATGGTGTATAAATAGCTCTAACAAACTGTAGAAAAATATACAATTAGTCGTAAAAGTAAATTCAGTTTTATTCTTTACATCTGATAAAGGGCTGTCTGAAGGGCTGATAATTGCACCACATGGTAAACTTTCCACTCAACCAAGCAAAAATTCATTTGGAAATCATTTAACATACTTGCAGCTCTGCTCCTTTTCCTACTGGCACTGATCATACTGCACATCAGTCCAATATGTTGGGTGCTTGAAAAAAGGCAAACACCTGGCCTCCATGTTGCGTTCAAAACTCAAAAGGCCATGGAATTTTAACAATACTTTCAGAACAGCTTCCAAAATCATTCTACCACCAAAGAATCATCATCATAGAGTGCATCTCCATTTAATCCCCACCTACACCACCTTCTAAAATCTTACAAGTGAATTGCAATAAACTATTAGAGTAGTCAAATGTCAATTTCATTCGACATACAACAGACCCTGCATCTTCTTTCACAGGTGACACTTCTGTAGATTCCTTCCCACAGGTAGGGTATAATGGGGCAGAGAAACCTCTTGGTGCTACTGAGGAAGAAGTCAGATGTTTACATCACTCCCTTTCTAAAAGCTGCAGTGCCAGCATATTAGTGGCTGAGCTCCCACAACCCCATGCCATCTCTGCCACTTCTACACCCAGCAACCACAAAGTTTAGGAGTACTCCTCAACACCCTTATAACAATTCCCTCCCCTCTGCCAGTCATGACGGATCTTCAATGGAATAAGAAGCAGAGGATACTTCCTATCAATGCTTAAAATGCTGTTAGCTGCTCTAGTCTGCGACATATCAAAGCAGCATTCAAGTAGACCAGGCATCCAGGAGGAAGCAGAAGAAAACATCTCAAAACAGAATTTGAATCAAACTTGTCTCTCTCTTGACTGTCTTTTATGACTTAAAAGGTTTGGGGGTTTTTTTGTTTTTTTTTTGTTTGTTTTTTTAAGAGGTTCTTATGTTTGTGTCACACAAGGAATATCAGGTCCCTAAATCATTTTGGGTAAGGACCTAAGCAAGATCTTTTCCAGGCCCACAGGGTGGTATAACAGAAGGCTTTATCCAAGAGGCAGTCTGATTCAAAATCTCCCTTCCCCGCCTTAACTGGAGGTTAAGAGAGCTGCAGCTCAGTCTTCAGACTGGATGTTGTGAAGATCTTCTAATATTTACAAAGCTAAATTTGTAAAGATATCCATGATTTAAAACTTCATGGCTAACCTCACATCTGGTTAAAGCACAGACAGAGGTCCAAACAAGGACAACATTTCTCATTTGCTTTTGCTATTACATACAAGATTCTAGATACCGAATTTATGCAATTATATGAGTACATATATAATCACCACACCATCAGCTTTGCTTCTTATAAAGAGCTACTATTAGTAAAGCGAGAATGACAGAAGTGGGCAAAATGAGACAGCCGGTTACTTGAAATGGAATCAATCCAAAACAAATCCATGCCACCTTTGGCAGAAGGTTGAACCAGGCAGGAACAAGTGACCAGGCTTTCATTAAATGAGGCTAGGAAATGGGGTATATCATTAGAGGGACAGAAAATTACAGAAGGAGAATCGAAAAGTGGAAACTCCAAATCCAGGTCTAAAATTGACCCAAAAGAGAAAATGTATAAAAAAAAAATATACAATATCTATCCTGTTTTCTAACCTGGGTTATTTGAAAGAGAAAACACTCTTGAAATGAAACATGCTACCACAACACAAGATGCGCAACACAAAAAAAGCAGCTGCTGTCTATAGAACCGAAGCTGGAATAATAAAAAGGGGAGGAAAACTCTTTCCTGGGTATCTGGCTGGTGAGTCTTGCCCACATGCTCAGGGTTCAGCTGATCGCCATATTTGGGGTCGGGAAGGAATTTTCCTTCAGGGCAGACTGGAAGAGGCCCTGGGGGGTTTTCGCCTTCCTCTGTAGCATGGGGCACGGGTCACTTGCTGGAGGATTCTCTGCACCTTGAAGTGTTTAAACTATGATTTGAGGACTTCAATAGCTCAGACATAGGTGAGGGGTTTATCGCAGGAGTGGGTGGGTGAGATTCTGTGGCCTGCATTATGCAGGAGGTCAGACTAGATGATCATAATGGTCCCTTCTGACCTTAATATCTAAGGATCTATGAAAAAGGAACAGCACTTGCTGAGGTTCAAAATGAAGAGCTGGGAAATGTTTCATACATATCTTAGGGTATAACAAATACATTACCGTATAATTTTGTACATTTTAAACAAATCTTCATTATTGCCTCTATTTATACAGTCTTTTAAGGGAAACAGCCCTGGCTCGACAGCTGTACAAGTAGCAGTGCCACTAGGGCAGACGTCCCCAAACTGTAGGGCATGAAGGAACATACAGAGGGACATGGCTGGGGGCGGGCAGGCAGGTAGCATCATCCAGCTCTACTCCTGGCCATGGCCCCCTTCCCCCAAGCTGTGGCCCCAGCCTCAGCTCCCTTACCCCTGTCCACATCCTCCCATCCTGGAGCCATGATCCTGACCCCGGCTCAGAGGGACGGGGGGCAGACAGGCGTGAGGGAGGGCGTGAGATAAAAAGTTTGGGGACCACTGCACTAGGGGACAGTGCAGCAGTAGGCATCTTAGGGCTGGTCTACACTACCACTTAAGTGGATGTAACTTACGTTGCTCAGGGGTGTGAAAAAGACCTCTCCGATTGACGTAAGTCACATCGACTTAAGCTCTCTCCACACCATGCTGTGACGGCGGAAGACGCTCCTCCGCAGACATAGCTTCTGCCTCTCGCAGAGATGGAGTTGTTATGCCGATGGGAAAGCGCTCTCCCGTCAGCATTGTGCATCTTCACGAGATGTGCTACAGTGGCACGGCTGCACTGGTGCAGCTACGCTGACACAGCGCAGTAGTGCAGACTTGCCCTCAGATTCACATCTCAGGAGTTGCTCAAGACAGTCATCAAAATAGTAATTTCATCAGGTTCCCTCTCCTTATTTGGTCTGGCCAGAAAACCACAGGATCAAGAGAAATGAAGCCAAGTAGTGTGGATGGTCTCAGCAGACAGCAGTGATTATGATGGCAATGCTGGTCAATGATGCTCCAAAGCACCCTCCCACACTTTCTACTGACTGTCATACTGAACTATTTAGCTTGCCCAGAGCACCTGAGAAGCGTTCATAGGTGAACATATGAACCTATGAACATATGAACACATAGGTGAACTGTCTCATCAAAACTATTAATTCACATTAGTTTTATTTATATATTGCCACTTCATTTTATGGTAGAAATGGTCTGCTGATATAAAAATTCTGGGATATCATCAGAAGCCTTGAAACTATGTACTCACATCTGTTTATACAATCTCAGTTTACATCAGAATATTTTTAACTGTTCTGCAATTTCTTTTAAGGATTTTATCTAATAAGATTATAGGTTAAGATGACACATCCTGCCACATTTCACCAGCTTTTGAACAAAAAAATTTAACCAAGGTTTGAGCAAAACCATGAAGGCTACATGTTTTAAAATGGAAGCTTAGATTCTAGAGTAGGGGGAAGAAGGGGTAATCCATGGCAAATTTTGTGACTATGGAGTCAAGAGGCCCCAAATATGTATGTTTTCTTTCTTCAGAAAGAATAGGGAACCAAAGCTCGTCATAGTTTTAAGGAAGTGCCATTTTTCTCACATGTAAAAAGGAGCCTCTGACCACTCAAGCATAGTTATTACTCTGTTGTCTTAAACTGTTTATGATTTAAAAGACTGCAGATTCTGCCTCCATAAAATTTATCCCTACAGTTTTAAATGTAATCTTCAGCTTCTGTACCAAACCTTTTAGTAACATTGCAGTGCACTGTTAAAAGTTCAGCATATTTCATTGGCAGCATTTCAAAAGAGTGAAGTATATTCTGTAGTCTGTAACAATTTGGAAATAAGAAGCATTACATAAATACCAGACATTAAAAATAAATTATGTACAGTAACATATGCATTTTACTTTCAAACCTGTTTAAAGATAGTATAGAAATGTTTTTAAACAGTTTTAATTTTTTGGCACAAATGTAAAAAATTACATACTGGGTTTCTTTCAGGCATGGTTTGTTCCACTGATCTGGACCAAACTAAGAACTGAGGCTTATATCATTAGGTTTCATGAAACTGAACAGGTTTTTTTAAATGAGTTTTAAAATTAGAACATTTTATTGCTGTAAGTTGGAACTCTTCTGGTGGCAAAACTGAGATACAGTGCCTTATCTATGAATAGAAAACCCAAGGGTTCCATCAAGTATATATCACTTTTCCACTAAACAGCCCTTCAAAAGTTTTAGGAATTGTTTTCAGTGATCATTAAAATATCTCTGAACACATTTTTGCATTATATGAATCTAGTTTTATAACATTTTTTAAAGAATTTCTTTGCAAAGAAGTACATTCAACTAAGTAAAACTATTTACTGTAGTGTATATTGCAAAGAATAAAGTTTAGACTACTTACTTGGGATACACGGGCTCATAAAGATACTTGTCCCTTGAAGATGGAATATCAAAAAATAAGATGTATCCATTTGCAGTCTGAAAAAGATAGATGTTGTAGCTTTCACAAATGTTGTATTTGTGTGCGTATATGTAAAACTTACAGGAAGTCCAATAAAAACCATTACAGAAATCTCAAACATTTTACAAATTAAATAGACTATCCAGTAAAAAAATCCTTAATTTCATATACCAGTTTCATTAGCGCGGATACCACACCATGCATACTTAAGACAAAATATGGTTGATCATAAACTAGATGTTTCAATTAAACCTTACATCAGCCAATGATATGAAAATGTTACACAAGGAAGTTATAATGAACAACCTGGAAATCAAGATGCATTTCTGGTAAAAAAAAAAAAAAAAAAAAAAAACATACTACCCCTTAAAATCCACCATAGGGATCACTTGTACAGTAAAAGACAATATGAAAAGCATACCACTGGTAGGTATTTTTCTCCTTAAATAGGGAGATCAGAGTTCAGACTGTAGGAGTATGGGCCTGATTTTTAAAAAGCTATTTAGGCACCTAGTGGGATTTTCATTTAAATGAATGGGAGTTAGAGACCTAAGCACTTTTGAAAATCCCACTTGGTGCCTATGTGAATCTTTAACATCTAAATACCTTTAAAAATTTGGCCTGAAGTGCCCACAAAATTGTGCAGTAAAGCCAAGCTGCTGCAGTAAACACTAGTGTAGCATATCCTCAGCACCTCCGAGATGGGAAAGAGGTGGCAATGGGCTTAGGCATACCATAGCACCATAACTGAAACAAATCTGCATTTCAAAATAACATAAGTAGTTTCAAACTTTTAAAATATTTTATTAATCTAGCAGACATATTTATTCAGTCATTAACAAGAACAGTTAAGACTAAGAATTCATCCAATGCCTGCACAAATACAGCAGAGGCAAATGACCAAGAAGGTCCCAAGTCAGCCAGCCAGTAGTTTCTTACCAAATGTTTAGCAATATCATCTAGACAATTGGGCAAATGCATTTAAACTAAACTATGTCTCATTCGTTTTAAAACTGGATGGGCATGCACTCAAAGCAAAAAAGACTGAAGGCAAGAAGCAAAGGAATATGAAAGGTTTCAAATTTCTTTCCAGAGCTGGTTTCCTGTTTTTCAGCTAAGGAACCGAAAGGGAAACATGCTCATTCGCTTATTTCATCAGCTTGAATAGAGTTTTTGCATCAAAAACTTAGTGCTTTTTAATATATTCAATTTGAGTTTCAGCTTCAAACTAAAAAAACAAGAATATAAAAAATAAATGGGATTCTTCAAGGCAAATACCTTTCTTCCTTCGAGATGACAAAAAAAGTGCCACTCTGACCTTGAGAGTTAAGTTTCCATTTATTTCCAGCCACTGTGCAACAAAATTAACTTAAATGCATAATACATAGTACTGAAACTTAACATGCACCTATTTCTTACATCTGTATAAGTTCTTTCAATTGTTTAGCACCTGTTCAAATATTTAAACTCATAAGAATCCTATCCAGATAGGAAAAGTAAAACAATACTGTAAAGTATCTTCCTACTGACATTAACATACAAAAGGCCTTCTTGAATTCCATCCTCAGTACAAGCGACTATCCTTAGAAGGTTTACTTCTGAACAGGACATCAAATGCTAACAATGAAGCTACTTGAACAGTAAAGGAACTGAACATTTTATTACAAGTTTGTTTCAAGATCACTATAATCATTCAACTGCACAATTACTTTACACTAGGTAGGACTGCATTTCAGTGTAAAACTATTATTTCAATGTCACATTCTACAGCTCCCCAATGCCCTGGTCACTCTGTGTCAACAGACTGCCCGGACAGCCACCTTCCTTGCTTTGAGAGATCTGAGATACATATGCTTATAAATCAAGGAGTGTATTCACTGCATTGCAAAGGATTCATCCATATGATTTCCCTTTGACAGTGCGTGACTAATTAACTCTGTTCCTACAGCTTTTTATTAACAGCAGAATCCCACTGCATACGCTGGGAATTAAGTCCTGAACAGAAAAACATATTAGAAGACTTGTGGAGGACAGGCAGCAGGAGGGGAAATATAGGAAAAGGGGAGGGACTGGAAATACATTTGAGACACTGGTTTAATCTAAACCAGCGGTTCTCAAACTGTGGGTCAGGACCCCAAAGTAGGTGGCGATCCCATTTTAATGGGGTCACCAGGGCGGGTATTAGACTTGCTGGGGCCCGAGGCCAAAGCCGACCCCAGGCAGTAGGGCTTGGAAGCCCGAGGGCTTAATCCCGGGATGGTGGGGCTCAGGTTACAGGCCACTTGTCTGGGGTGGAAGTCCTTGGGCTTTGGCCCCCTCGCCCGGGGCAGTAGGGCTCGGGCTTTGGCTTTGTCCCCGCCTGCCCAGGGTGGTGGGACTCAGATGGGCTCAGGCTTCAGTCCCCCTCCTGGGGTCATGTAGTAATTTTTGTCCGAAGGGGTCGCAGTGCAATGAAGTTTGAGAACTCCTGATCTAGACTAAATCTTTTTGGTCCTGTTGTAATAATGTAATTGACTGGCAATTGAACAGAACTAACATGATTATAAATGTTAATCTAGACACCATACAAACATTTGTTCCTACTCCTGATTCAGCCTAGAGCACAGCCTGAGGCAGGGTCAAAAAAGGAAGAGGAAAATAACAGCAAGATGAAGTGGAAGCGTTTTGTGCCCATTATAGATGTAAGTAACAATAATGTCCCTAGAGAAGTAGCTTTTGCTACCTACTGTAATTTCAATTTATTTCTGCATTTGACATCCCTGTGGTCATCTGGGGAACAGTAAAACTCAGTACATGCAGTCAATTTCTCTCTTGCTGAAAAAACAAACAAGGGTATACAGCTTTCTTCCCCCTCCCCCCACAAGCAATTTTATATATTATTAGGGCAACAGATTTATCTTCCAATTCAAGAATGTATATAGCTCTGGCTGTCTAATTGAGAGCTAGTGCTATCACTTTTCTTGAGCAGGAAGTAATTAAGCCTCTGAAGCTGCACCTTATTCACCTGAATAAGACTCTGAAGCTGCACCCTGAATTCACACATCTGCTAACCCTTCTAAGATTCACTAATGCCAGTTATCTGACTGAAGTTTAATTTCAGGCACAAGGCACAAGTTATCCAAAGGCTGATCACCCCACTTTTTTTTTTTTTTTTTTTTAAACTACAGTACGTTCATTTGTGTCTTGCAAATTTGCTTGTGTTTATAACATGAAACATATTAGAAACCTCATGACTAGCTACGTTTCAACAACGGTTTGACCTTCATTATGAATGTAGGTTATTTTAGTTTATGAAACTGAAACTCGCATGAACTCAGTCTTGAAGACATGGGAGTTTAGAATTTCCACCACCTTGCATCAGCAATATATTAAGCACTGTCCTATAAAAACATTCTAAAGTACTGTAACTTATCCAGACGATTACTAAAAAAATCAACTCTGAGTCACAATACAGCACATCTATCTCACATCAAAAGTGTCCTAACACTTTTCAACACCCCAAAAATATATTTGTTAATATTATGCAGCATATTTAAGCAGTTTAGCTTAATTTAAACATTCATGAAGCTAGCTTTTTCAATCCTAATTGCAGCAACACATTTGGCAGTTTGAAACTGAAATGATTTTGGAAGACCATGGTTTGTGTGAGAAAAACCACTTCAGGTATTAATACATGACCTGTAGCATATGCATATGTACTTCATCTTAATACCCGATATCCCTTTTAGGTACAAACATGAGCACGTACATCATTTGATGAACACAGACTCTTCCCTGTTACATTGCTTAGACACTCCCTGGGAGTGTCATTGGACCATATTCTGCTGTTACACTTCGGCAAGATCACTGGCTAATGTGCTGCTTTGGAATAGAGGTGGCCAGTAGAGTAAAGCCCTTAGGCTCAAACTCTGCCATAATATACACAGGGGGAAAAAATGAAGAGATAAATGTTTACTGTATATATTTTATTGAACCATTTTGTATTTTTACTCACAAGAGTTCAGTAGGTTAAAATAGTGGTTTTTAAGGAGTTTGAGCACCATGATAGCAATTTACCAGATACTTTAGTTAAGTCCAGGAAAGACTGCAGCAGAGAAAGAAGCACAAAAGACTGATTTAGTCAAATGATGCCTGGCCATTCACCTGATTTCCAGAAGTGTAATGCTAGAATATGGATGAACTAAAGATCCTTCTTTCTCTAGCAGTGAAGCTAGAAAAATGCTACATAGCATTATTGCAAAGTTATACTTGGCCAGTCAATCTGGGAGAATAATGGTTTTGATAAGTAAATAATTATTAGCCTTCCATATTAGCCTTCAGAGAGTAGATTTTCTTGACAGTTTTGTAAGGCTACTATAGTACATAGACAAAAACAGGACTTACTAAAGAAAGCAAAAGTGACTACATGGTAAACAATCAGATTTGTACAATATTTGATGAGTTTCTACTAAAAAATCTTACACAGATTTGTGTTTTTAATATGGTAGGTCAACTACTAATGAAAATGCTAAAGACAATTTATATTTTAAGAATTTATACCTAACATATTTGTGTATGTGGTTCAGATGCAGTATACCTGATGAACAGCTAAGCTTTCAGTACTTAAAGCCTTCCAACCATCTGAAAATTAATGTACTGGTCTCTCACTGCAGCTGAGGCATACAAGCAACACCACTCCTGAGAACAGCAAAACCAGAACTCACTGTCCTTATACAAAAATTGGAGAGGAAGACAGAATCTCTTTCCATATGGACTGGTGACTCTGCAGTTCTCTTCCAGTTTCCTTTCTATCCCACTCCATACCTCAAATATTTATGTTCTTGCAATCTTGTCCTCCCTTGGCTTTTGCGACTTCAACATCTCCCTCTCCAATCACTCTTCAGTGGGTCCTCCTCATCTCCAAATTTTGGTGGGGGTCCTACATGACTAAACCTGGGCTCCTTCTTTTGTGCCCCTCTTTATCATCACTGGATAACCTCACACACCTACAACTTCAGGCAACTTTATGCTGATGACCCAAAAACCTACCTCTACATACCATTTGAACCTACTTCTTCGCTGGTCTTTAACATCTCATGGATGTCAAGTGACAAAACTCAACATGGCCAAAACTGAACTCATGATAACCATCCTTCTTAAACCTTCCTCTAGAATATTTAGTCCTGCCTTGAGTGCAGGGGACTGGACTAGATGACCTCTTGAGATCCCTTCCAGTTCTATGATTCCCACCCACCCACACACCATCTTCCTCAGCCTCCCAGTCACTCAGGCCCATAATCTAGATGTCATCTTCAATTTGGCCTTCTCTCTAGACCCATACATCCAGGCCATATCCAAATCTTGATGTTTCTTCCTTTACAATTAAGATACAGCCTTCCTCCTCTTCACACTACCAAAACTCATCTTACATCTTGACTACTGAAATCTACTCTCTAGCCTTTATTGCTGCAACCTTGTCTCTCAAATCCACGCAATATGCTGCTGCTAAGATAGTGTGATCAAGCAAATTGCTAGGAAAACTGCCAGCTTCTTTCTACTGGCCTTTTCCATTCATAAGATACAAGCTTCTTGTCTTTAAAGTTCTTCACAAATGAATCTGATTTAGTAGCTATGCAGCATGAAGCCATAATGTTGAAAGCTGCCCTTGCTCCAGTGTTCCCAGCGTTTATTACCTATCGCTCAGATTCTCTCTCAAAGCACTCCATTGCTCAGTCTCATGCCATTACCTATGCACAGGAAAAACCTCCCTCAAAATATCCATAAAGCCATTACTTTATCCTCTAAGATTCACTCCTACTGTGATGTCTATACAGCTGAAAAGCTATGGCTACTACTTACCAAGCAAGATGTTCTTTTTTTAAACACTCTTACTTATCCTTCCTTTTCCCTCTCCACACCTGTTTGTTTTACCATCTATTAAGTCTTGTCTGTAGACTCTGGGGCAAGGACTGTCTTTGTACTTCACGTCTGTAAAACGCCTAGGACCAAGAGGTATTGATTCCTAACTGGAGCCCCTAAGCACTACTGTAATACAAATAATGAACATCCACAATATTCCTCTGTGCAAAATTCAAAACTAGCTTTCCTGTAAGTTTTTATTATGCATATCATGCATGAGAGAACTGGGTGCTATACCAATGATCAATATTGATTACGGTTTGTATAGTTGGTCTTTATATGGGACTTGTTACCTATGGCACAGAAGGCCTTTTGGCATTAGTTAAGATTGATATATACACTCACTCTCTCACACACAAACATCACAATTTCAAAGAAAACAATTCTCTACTTACTGAAACAGCTATCATGGTGCTGTCAGGCCTCCATTCTGCTTGCTTATAGGGTCCAAACTGAGAAGCTGGTTTTGATAATTCCTTGTAGCTTACAATTAATACACTGGGCTGAGGAAAGAGTAAAAAACTGCAGTTACATTTCATGTCCGAATGGTAAAGGAATATGGCTTTTTCGTTTTTTTTTTACTGCAGTATCATTGTGCCACAAAATAAAATCAAGTTATTCTGATGCTAAGAAACAGAATTTCAGGGACATCATTACTGTACAGTTGATAAAGAATAGCATACTGCTTTTGAAAGGGATTACGTACATTGCAACAGATGTTCAATATACTTACTAAACCTACTTCACAACTTTTAAAACTAGACCACTTCCTATATAAATGAGCTTCAGACACCAGATCAAGTGCTATTATATAATACACAGGCAATGAATATTATAGGTGGGGCTGGTATTACCACTTATTAAGAGTGCCTGACACTGCTCACTGTAAGACTACAGTATCTTTGGTTCTTATAATTTTGCCAAAAAACATTTGGGCTGAAATTTTTCTATACCAGGTGTCTGTCTCAGGCTAAATTTTATGGAGAAAAATTCAGCCAAAATTTCTGAGAACAAGGCTTAGGAAAAATGTTTTGCTCCTGCGCTTTGGTCAGAAACTTGGAATTTAGCAAGGGGTAACTTCTGTAGCAAGGATGTATTTCTTGCCTTCCGCGTGAAAATCCACATAAATCTGGCCAAGTTTTTAAAAAAAAAAAAACCTTTCAAAAATTGCAGTTTGCACATCACAGTAGACATGCTAAAACTTTGCTGCTTGATTCCACGAAGTTTGAGCAGAACTTTCCCTGCTGCAGGACAAGCTGGGGCTAAGCACTGAAACAGAATAAGACGACTGTCTCTTCTGTAACTAAGAGCCAGAGGGTGAGACTAGAACTTGCTGGGCAAATAGACTGGGAATGATTAGGTGAGGAGAACAGCACTGGAATAAAGAGCCAAAGGCTGGGAAGAGACAGGACAGAGACAGTTTGGACAGCATGGGGCAGAAGTGGTGAAACTTGGGGTAATGAAAACAAAAAGTCTGTGCCCACTAGAGCCCTCCATTGTCTGAAATGCAACCCAAGACTCCTGTGAAATCCAGTGACAAAGTGTCCCACTGCCCTCTACTGGTGGTCCATACAGAGGATGACAACCTACCACCATCAGTTACTCTATGAGCTCAAATGACAGAGGTCTGTGCAGTAGATCTAAAAGTCCAAACTCTCATGAAGAATCATGTAGGCATCAATACGATGCCACATGATGGAATTTGTATATTCAGTTTTATTTAAAAAATACCTAGGAAGCTAAAAACAAGATAACTATATGTTAAAGAAAAAATAGTATGTGCTCATGCAGGATGGAATTGATTTAAATCAGGATTTAAATCACTAGTCAGGAAGACTATTTAATCATAGATTTCTACATAAAAGTGTATTCTTGTTGGTTGTTATAACCTTAATACATATTCTTCACAACCCAGAGACAGATATAGGTTTCATTTTTAGAAGGTACACACGATACATTGTTAAAGTGATTTATTTTGAAAACTTTTCAGATTAGTTTTACAGCTATATCAGAAAATGAATGATTGTTTGATTATTTCATTTACCAAAGGTAATTGAAGCAGATATTTATGAAGCCACTGGGAAGTGAACTATCTCCAATTCAACATGTTAATTAATATTTGGAGGATTTTCTTGCCATGCTAGGAGGAGATCACCACCAGACAGACATTTAAATTGTTTTATTTAACTCTCTCTCACCTCTATGTATTATTAATTTTAAAACATTTTTTTGCCGTTATCAAGCATGTTATCTCTGGAGACACAAATCCACAGTTTAAGAACTGCAAAACTAAGCATCTCTAATGGTATCTTCTAGACTGAGCACTGAGTCCCACTGGGTAGATGGGAAGATTAACCTGAATAATCTATACAGAAGCCCCTAGAACCCCATAAAATTGGGTCCCTAGTCCATAAACTATTGGAACTCATTTACAAAACATTTCTTAAACATTACATGAATATATTGTCTCATACTATAGAATTAGAATTTATAATCCCTATTCCATGATGAGATATCTTTGAGCTATAATGCATCTTAATTAAAACTCTCTTTAGATTGCTTTTTGAGGAAAAAACCTATAAAAGAATCCGATATAAAGTTTGAAAATCCAATTTTTGATTTTTTTAAAAAGATCATTGCTTTTTATCCACCCTATGCTCACGTAATTAAAGACAGTATCATAATGCATACACACAAGGTATCAAGATTCAACACGAGATCAGGAATGCTTCTGAATTCAAGCTACCCATACACTAGTCTACTTAAAAGCAACCATTTTGACCAAACTTATGAAATGTCACGTTAGTTGTAAGCCAAGATCAAATGAATTTAAAATGGCGTTATTTCCTTAATTTGTACCTTACCAGCATGCTTTTTGTGTTTTCTGTATCTTCATTAGAATTTCAGTAATTTCCACTAGTGACTAGACCAATTACCAGCTACTTGATTTTGAGCATTTCAGTAGCAAGTGGAAAAAAGTCTCATTAATATATTCCAGCTTAGCTTTAATTATTTGTTCATATGTGATTACTTTTACATTATTTATTAATACTATGAAGTCTTTGTAATATTGTACATTTCTTTATGAGAACACTATGAAAACTTGAAATAAACTGTTCTATGCATGTAAGTCACAGGATGCATAAATTAATAAAGTTTGACTATACTGATTTACAAAATAATTTTACTTCATAGCATTGCTGCAATTCAAAGGCATGTCTAAAAAGATTCATAGCCAGCAGAGTACATTTTATTTGGGCAAAATTTGTGGTGTTTCTGGAAGTGAAGATACTGTTTTCCTTACTAGAATATTTAGTTCCAAATTAATGGGTGATCAAGTTAGCCTACCTAGACACAGAATTTAGCAGTGCAATGGCTACTGTTACAACCTGGTTTCATGTGCTGAAATTAGTAGCGTGCCTCCACTGATGATGAAAAGAGGTGCAAGTTATAGGAACGGTTCACACTAGTGGACAGACTTGCAAAGATGAAACTAAGCTAGATTGTTTTCTATTGACATCTGAACCAAGCAAGGTGAAGTAGCTGGCAAGGCTACCACAACAGAAACTTGAATGGACACTCTGGGTTGTAATACAAACCCCGATATATAAATATTTACACTAATTAGTTTTACAGGTTGCTCAGAAAAACAACATCTCTGAACATACCACAGAAAACAAACAGCTGGCTTCCCTATTCTGCTCTCGGAACAAACAGAACATTCCATTTGATCTCCAAAGCAACCTAAGACCCCAATACAGCTTTTAGGAACTGTGTGAGTATCCTTGCAAAGTCCCACTGATGTCAACAGAAGTACATGTGTGGTTACCAATGCAGAACTGGGCCTTATCTACAAACTGTGGAACATACTGTTGCTAAAAAGCATTTGCCTAGAACGATGCATAGTAACAGAAAAGTTGGCTTGTTTACTGTAAGAGTAACCCAATAGTCCTTTTTGTCAGATGCCCCCTCCCTTTTATTACAATTTGTACCTGTGCTTATTTAAAACTACGTCCTAGAGCCTATACAGAAAGAGCCTAAAAATCCTACTGTAACTCACAGAACTTGCTCCTTCAACACCAAGCAGCACAAATTTTACACACACACCTTTAAACCTTTCATTTCTGCTTGTGAAAAGACAACACTAAAGCTCCAGACTAGCATGTCTTCAGAAGCTGGCTTGATGATGTTTTCTTTTTCTAAAATGCAGCAAATTCTAAAGGAAGTTGCATCAACTTCACAAAGGCTACTTTATGCATGTGGCAAAAGTTGGAGTGACAATACTATAGGAAAAATACTACAAGATTTTTTTCCCTTCACACTTTTGTAGGCATAGTGATGAATGCCCACAAACAAATCTAGTCATGTGCAACTGCAATGAGACATACGGGTTGCAGTTCTCTCAGAATCAGATGTGTTGATTCACCTTACTCTTGATTTTGTAGTACAGAAAAACAGCTCACACTTTCTATGCAAGCTGTGATTCTACCATTGAGACTCTGCTGTTGATAACAGAAAGCTTTTTATAAAGTGATCTAAACTAGTGCATAATATTTCAGACCATGATTAGATTATGCAATAAAAGTTGAACATCCACAAATCATGAGCAAAAATCCAAATAAATTTGTTAGTCTTTAAGGTGCCACAAGTAACCCTAAGAAAGTTACTCTTTTTCTCCAAAACGTTTTATTTGGCATTAAACAGGTGTTAACAAAAGTAAGTTTTAAACAGTAAAAGTATCTTTCCCTCAGTTGCTCAGCTTTCATTATCTTGTGAAATCCACAAATTCTCTGTAATGCGATTATAACTACAGTTAATATTTCAAAACAAACTTAGAATTACCAATTAAAAATATGTATTTGTGACTGCTCATAGTAATACCTGCCAACAAAACTACCAACAATAGCTTCACTAGCTTCAGCCCACCTCTTCCCAAATGTGCATGGGGTAAAGTGATTACAGTTATACCACATCCATAACATTAACAAATCTGGGCTTTGATGCGCCAGAGAGAAACATTCTAAAGATATGGACATTTCAAATAAAGCACCCTACAAGCAGCCTTTTCCCATTAAACTGGGAAAGTGAGACTTTAGACTCAGTATCCCAGTAGCAGAGATGCAGCCCCAAGTACAGCTACGTAGGGCTTTATAGGTTAAAAACCAACACCTGCACTCCACCCAGAAGCTAATGCATAGACAATGCAGATCGCCCAGTACCAGCAAGACCTGATGAAATTTCATTGGCATCATTGATGAAGATATTAAGGACTTTACTACTTTTAAAAACTAAGGCTCCTTAGAATGCCAGTCTAGTATAATTGCTTAAATTCGGCTTTTAAAGAATAGCATTCCCTGCAATGTTTCCAATCCCAACACTGCAGTTGTGTGTCAGAGAAATGACAACCAGATGGTGAAGTTAACAGTAAGGGCTTGTCTGTATGGGGAAGAGCCTGGAATAACTATTCCACACTAACTTCCTATGTGGACACTCCTAATCTGCACTAAAAGTGCTTTTTTCAGTTTAATCTACTTTGGAAATGGATGAACCTAAACTGAAAAAAGGCACTCTCCATGCAGAATAAGCTTCCACAAGGGGAACTAGTGCTGAACAGCTGTTACAATTTAAATTCAGAACCAATTATTTCACACTAACTTCCCCATTCATTCTGCGTAGATAAATCTTATGTGACACCGATTATACAATTTTCATTGCCCAAACTGAGTGAGGTACAGAAAGTAAACAACAGAACTGCATGATTTTAGTTTTCAGTTTCAATATAAGGTGTTAAGTAGCAAACGTTTCAAAAGTTAATTTTTATGAGCCTTGTTACTCTTGAATAAAAGTCTGCATAAAATCCCCCATCACAGAAATGATTGCAAGCGGACAACAGCATTCAGTCCACTGTAGGATTGGGACCTAATTGATTTTCATTTGATGTGCATTTCAGGACTCCCTCAGATTTCCAATTCTGAGTTCAAAGAAGCTCAAGAAAGAGACTTGAAGTAGGTTCGGCCTAACCTTCTACTTTTGGGAGGGAATTATGAACAGCCATTACAAAGTGCTAAGAGGCATCGTTGGAAGTTTCAGTAAACAAATGCTTGGAAACATTCCCATACAGGGTATCCACAACTCAAGATTGCAACACTGTACTGGTGAGCAAAGAAAGTAGACTTCCCAATATTTCTTGCCCAAGACAAGTGAAGAACAAGAAGCTTAATGGGGGGTTTTTCGCATTTAAGTAACTGAAGCTGTTAAACCAAAGGGCCTGGTTTCAAAAAGTTGCATGGTAGCGACTCGTTACAAATAACTAGGGAAGCATTGTGCAACTGGTCTGACTTACAAGACTGCTTTGCAAACACAGAAGTACATGCACAGGAGCTAGTCCTGCAGCTCCACAGCGCTGAGTGGGCAGGAAGGGGAGGAACACACGCTCCCTACAGGTGAGGCTGCACACGGAGCGGGGGCTGGGCTGGCAGGGCGATACTCACCCTGCTATACCAGATGCTGAGCTGGGACGGGGCCAGCACTGCGAAGAAAGCCCTCTGGGGGTCGGTCTGGATGTGCAGCGGCTGCTCCAGGGTCTCCAGAGGGCACCGCAGCCTCTTGGGCCAGCCGCTCAGGAAATACATGGCCGGAGACTCCCTTCTTTCCGGGGGGGCGACGAGGGGGCTCAGTACGCACTGGGCCGGGCCGGCACCAGCCCGGGCGACGCCGCTCAGACTCCCGGCCCGGTCCCGTCTCGCGAGCCGCGTGGGGAAGGCACCCGGGGGGCAGCGGGGAAGGCGGGCATACTAACGGCGCCAGCCGCCGGGATGGGGGAGCCCGGGACTCCGGAGCGCCTCCGGCCGCCGCCCCGGGCAGCTCAAGGGGGCACTAGGGAGGAAGGGGCTCGGGCCAGGCCGGCGGGGCTCAGGAGGGTCCCGGAAGCTGGCGGCGGGCAGGGGTCGGGTCCGGGAGCTCGGTCCTGGCCAGCGTCGCCGGGACACGGCGGTGGTTACTGCTCCGAGCGGCGGGATGGCGGGCTCTGCTGTGGCGGCGGCGCCTGCTCCGACCTCCGATCTCCGCGCGCGCCAGTCGCCCCTGCGGCCGCCTCCATGGCTCTCTCCGGCGCCACGGCCTCGGGACCAGAGCCACGGCGCGTCGGCAGCTCCGCCCACTGCTGGGGAGGGGGGAGAAGAGACGAGCTCGTGGATTGGCCTGACGGCAGAACACTCCGGAAGTGATGCTGCGCGGCAGCCGTAACGCCCTCAATCTCCTCGCGTCAGCGATCGGGGGGGGGGGGGGGGAGTGCGCAGGCGCACGAGAAAGGAGGGTGCTGTAGATCCGTCCCCTGCCCTGTCCCGGAGCTCGGGAAACTACCCCCTGAGATTACTCAGGGGCGAGTTCGTGCGCTCGCGCCGTCGCTGCCGTTAACTGCAGCCGCTCTGGGACTAGCCTGACCCTGTCCCCATAGCAGATGCCACTGACTGTGGACCTTGGAGCGACACATAGGCTTCCAATAGGAACGTCTCCTGCACGCGGCTTAAGGTTCCTATGGCGGGGGGGGGGAGGGATGCACCTGGGGGCCCCTAGCACCAAGTGCCCAAACCATCGTAACTCTAAGGTGAGAGAGCCCTATGCATACCAACCCTAAATCAGTTCGACTGCCCTACGCTTTGAAACCATAATCTTATGTCCAAGTGCCCCTATAGATATCCTAACCTTCGGTCCAAGTGCATTACCCATAGGAATCCTAATGCTAGCTGCAAGTACCCTACCAATAGAAACCCTAACCCTAGTGCCAGTCATGCTACCCATATGATCCCTAACCGTAGGGCAAGAAACCTACCCATAGGAACCATAAACCTAACTCCATGTGCCCTACCCACATGAACCCTAACACTAGGGTAGGGAGCCCTACCCAGGGGAACCCTAACCTTAGCTCCACGCGCCGTTCCCATAGGAGCCCTGTCCCTAGGACAGGAAGCCCTACCCACAGGAACCATAACCCTAGGTCAGGGAGCCCTACCCACAGGAACCCTAATCCTAGCTCCATGTACCCTTCCCACAGGAACCCTAACCCTAAGGTGTGGAGCGCTACCCACAGGAACCCTAAGCCCAGCTCCATGTGCCCTACCCACAGGAACCTAACCCTAGGGCAGGGAGCCTTAGCCATATGAACCCTAACCCTAGCTCACCACGCCTTTCCCATAGGAACCTTAGGAAGCCCTACCCATAGGAACCTTAACCTTAGGTTGGGGAGCCCTACCCACAGGAACCCTAACCCTAGCTCCAAGTGCCCTAGCCATACAAACCCTAACCCTAGTTCTAAGTGCCCTACCCATAGGAACCCTAAACCTAACTCCAACTGCTCTAAACATAGGAACCCAATCCCTAGCACCAAGCACCTTACACATAGTAACTCTGACCTTATAGCGGAAAGCCCTACCCATGGGAATCCTAACCCTACCACAAAGTGCCCTACCCATAGCAACCCTAAACCTAACTCCACATGCCCTACTTAGATGAACCCTAATCCTAGGGTGGGGAGCTCTACCCAAGACTCCAAGTGCCCTAGCCATACAAACCCTAAACCTAGCTCCAAGTGCCTTTGCCACAGAAACCTTTACCCTAGGGCGGGGAGTCTTACCCATAGGAACCCTAATCCTAGCTCCAAGTGCCCTACGCAAAAGAATCCTAAGCCTAGCTCCAAGTTTCCTACTCATAGGATCCGTAACCCTAGGGCAGGGTGCTCTACCTATATGAACCATAACCCTAGCTGACCATGCCAAACCCATAGGAACCCTAACCTTAGGGGTGGGAGCCCTACTCATGGTAATCCTAACCCTAGGGTGTGAAGCCTTACCCATAGGAACCCTAACCCTAGGTCCAAGTGCCCTACCAATAGAAACCATAACCCCTAGTCCAAGAAAGCATTGCAAACCATCCAGGATTGTCCTGGAGTCTCCAGAAATTAAAAATTAATCTTTAATTAAAGGTTATGTCATGTGATGAACTCTCCAGGAATGCATCCAATCTAAATGCACAACACTACTGTAGCGTCCTGATCCTGCATTTCAGCCCAGGGCCAGTTTTGTAATATAAGCCCCTTTTCTTGGAGCATCTAAGCTATCCCAGTGCTTTCTATGACCAGGGTTGGGCAGAGAGCAAAAGACTTTATGGAGCCCTCCCCAGGGAAATCTGATTTAGCTAGGCAATGCACAGTGTGATGGGTGCTGAGCAAAACCCTGCCAGATAAAGCAGCACTAAACAAGGAAGTTAAAAAAGGGAAGAAAGCAGAGAATGGATGAAAGAAATCAGGGAGTAGCACAACTGAAGTGATGCTGTACAATGAAAATCCTTACACACTTTTCACAAATTTCTCAATTATTGATATGGGAAGCACAAGTATTCGAATCTCACAGGGGAAAGGATTATTTTCGGAGAGAAGCTACAAGTATTACGTTAATTACAATAAGTCTTCCCAATAGGTCCTCCAGTTGCAATAAATACAGGCTTAGTTTAAATTTGACTATTTCAAAATTAACAAATCGTGTTCCCTTGTTCATGCCAACCTTTATTTATATGGAAAATTTCATCTGAGTGAATTACTGTTTGTTTTTCTTTGTCATTGAAAAAAAAAAGTGAAAAGATCAAGACTATAGAGAAGCAGAGTAATAATTCCCTTACGCTATCAGGGCAATACCCATGCTAGCAAGATACAGCCAACATGGCACCCAGACACATCAGACAAGTTTCCTAAACTATTTTCCCTCTGCTGCCTGTCTGCCACAAGAATCTTATTAGCCTACAGCAACACAAAACATATCCTATAGTACATTAACTATAGCACAACAGAGCCCTTCTAAGCATGTGGTGCATCACCACATCTAAGAAAGCAGAGCTGGATATTTGGGTCTTCATAAGATAATACTTTGATGTATTATACAAGGATCTCAAGGCACTTTACCAACACGTGGTGCAATGCTGGTAAACTAAGAGCAGTAAGTAGCTGATAGTAAAATTGCATTTGAGTTTTGTTTACAGCAAACATTTTTAAACTGACCAGCAGATGCCTGTTGGTCCACAAAGCATTAGCTGGTCTTATCATACTGATTTTTCCTCTGTATTTCCACATGTTAAATTGCAATAAATGACAAGTAAAATACATATAAAATAGTTTCCTAATATTACCTTTCCTTGTAAGAAATTTCTATAGTTACCCACAGGGACATTGTGATGGACTGGGAGGGGAGGGGATCTGTTGAACACAAAGGAGTTTTTAAAGTTTTTTTAAGAATCTCTGTGTTAGAACATAGTTGAAACTATGATAAAGTTTGAAACCACCTATATTATAGAAACAAAATATCAAGGAGGAGACAGCTATTTCCTACACTAGGTACTCCTGGGGGAATTCTGCATTACTGTGTGTGTGTGCATAATTAATGAGCCATGCATATTTTTAATTTTTTGCACAGAAAAAAGTTTCTGCTGAAATGTTGCTGCAGTTCCTCCTTTTGCCCACCAAAGGGCGCTGTGGCAATAAAACAAAGCAGCAGCTCCGGGCCAGCTAGGGAGGAGAAAGAGCCTGCCATCTTCACAGTGCCTGTTAGGCCAGGTTGGAAGACAGACAATATGGGGTGCCGGGGGGTGGGTGTCAGACAGGGGCTCATAAGGGCTAGTGGGTAGGACAGACGGACTCATAAGGGCTAGTGGGGGAGGACAGACTAGGGCAGAGCTGAATGGGAGTGGAGGCACAGGGCCACAGGTGGGAGAGAGGTGCAGGGACAGAGGGTGGCTGGGTGGGGGCACAGAGCCACATAGGGACAGGGGGTGGGGGTGCAGGGACACATGGGGATGTGGGGGAGTGGGTGTCTGAGTGGGGGTGGAGGAATACATGGGGACGGGGCAGATGTGCCTGACTGAATGGGAGAAGCGAGGGGTCAGCCAGGGTCTGCATGGGGGAAGCTCCCTAACAATCCCTCCCCTCCCCCCAAAAAAACCTGTTCCATACTTTTCCCACCCATACCCAAAAACCCTCCAAGTTCATATCCAGGCTCCTTCCCAGCAATTTACTTCCCTCTCCGTCAGTTCCTCTGTTACTCCTGACTCCCCCAAGCTTTTACACTGCTTCTGAGAGGTGTGGAAAATATGGTTCTGTATTGTACTTTTAATTAATTACTCCTCAGAGTGCTGTATTAATATACCTAGTAAGGAATCTATTTGTCAAAAAACATTTCCTGAATCTTTGTTGTTGTTTGTATTGTTACAGACATACTTGCTAGCAGGTATTTTGAAATAAATGACCAAAAATAATTTAAACTGGTGTGATTATATTGTGTTATTTTGACAAATAAAATATACAGAATTTTGCAAAATTTTAAAATGTGGTGCGCAGAATTTAAAATTTTTTTGCGCAGATTTCCCCCAAGAGTAACTAGGTTCCAGCAGAGTAAACCTGAGAAGTCTTCCTGCCAGATTCCTTGCCCTCAAAATGTGGAAGTTCAATCCCACCCGTACAAAGATCTTTCCTTACAACTACCCGGCCATGACTTCCTTCTCTTTTATAGGTACAACCCTAAAGTAGTCGGGTGGCTACTGCTTGAGGTACCTCCCTTCCCCCTTATCATGCAATAGATAGTACACCTACTCAAAATTAGTGAATTTTAGACTAATACACTGTGTCTGAGGTAGGTAGGTATTCACCTTGTTTTTCAGAGGAGGAAAATAAATTAGATTTTGTTAGAAGAAGGAGTAGGTTGACCCAGAGGCAGATTTGAGTATAGGCTTTTTTATTGCGATACTTGTTCCCCTCGACCCACTTGTCGAGTAAGCACTGAATTAGTTACAGCACACTCTTTTTATCTGAGTTAGTATGTAAAGGCCTACATCCGCTACAATACCCCAAAAACCCTTATTAATAAATACTCCCATACTATGATCATACCCACCCCTCTTGAGTGATTACAACATTATGCATATTATACACACATCTTTACCTTGAAAATACATTTCTTTACAGTAATTTGTTGCTACAAGTTCCCTCAATCAGCAGTTCTCAGGGGAGGGAGGGAGAGGCCATGAGCAGTTCTCAGGGGAGGAGGAAGGGGCCATGACCCAGGGCTCTGTTATGTAGCTGGGAAAAAAGGGAGGAGGAGATAGCACTTCTTTTACACAAAGGGTATTCTTTAGACAACTAAATTTCTCATGCAGCTGCAATGCTTATCAATTCTCAACAAGCAACAGGAAAGGGAAAAAGATGGCAACTTATTTATGAAACAAAGAAACACTGCTTGCCTGTGCCTCATTCCCTAATGCCATGTCAGCACACTAGCAACTTCCCAGGTCTTTACTTAACTCTAACATCTCCCAACACTCCCCCACTCTCTTCAAAGAAGGATCCAGGTGCCCTTCCTTCTCATTCACTGAATGGCAGGGCATTCAGGCTGGAAGCCCTGGCTCCAGTTAGCCCAATACCTTGATCCACTGATCATGCTACCAGGAGAGAGAGAAGGCGGGTCATAAAAAGGGGTAAGCCACTGAATTTACAAACATGGCCTTTGGGGAGAGGCTAAGGCAGCACATAATTTCAAACACCCCATGAATATAATTAATAATACAATTAATAGGAATAACATCCCTACAACATGAGTAATATGACCAAGAAGCAAATGAGTGTCCATTAGGCCTGTTCGAAGGGCACAGGCTACATCAGTCCAAGTACAATCAGCAGGCAGTTCAGTAGCCAGTTGGAACACATTCGTTCCTCGAAGGGCCTGGGCTTCCAAGTCTTGAGTCCAATATCCCAGCCACCACCAGAAACATTGCTTCTTCTTCTTCTCTGAAATCCTGTAACACCATTCTGGAGTGTATATTTTAAATGTGTCCAGTTGTTGGCAGTTGCAGCAAGCTGCCCTTAAAGTGTTCATGTGCTCTTGTCCATATCATGAGTTCATTGAATATTTACAGAGAAACGGGGTATTGTCCAAACCAGCTCGACCATTTGGTATGGAATCAGGTAATGCACTGGTTTGATTGTCCACAGCAATGAGTTCCACAGATCCATTTATGCACCAAAGTCCCAATGGCAGCATGCAGATGTGTGTAATTGTGTCAGATACTGGTACACTTGTACTCCCAAGTGTTATATTACAGAATTGTGCACACTCCCAGCAGAACACTTTATACCCCATATACATTACACCCAATTGTCCACCCCTGGCACAGGCCATTGAATCTGCTCCTTTATAGCCATCAGGGAGGCACATATTTAAGTAATTAATTGTCCAAAAAATATTTAACTGAATTATAGTTTATTTTATTTTTCCTATTTATTTCTCCAGTGGTTCCCAGTGAGCTTCTTTCTTTTTTTATTATTCCGATAGGGCTCATGGGGGACCACTTTAGTTGACATCTCATTTCAAGGTACCACTGCAATTACCACCCAGGTGCTAGCCCTCCTAGTTGAGCATTTTGCATTCCCATACACACTTTTTCCCTCACAGATTCTATATACCCAACCCTGTGGTTCCTACTGCCCACAGATTCGTTTTGCAGCGACAATTTCATGTGTATTCCCTCACCCACCAATTAAATTGTTGCTTCAACCCTTCTGTGTATGTGCTGCAGTTGGGGTGTACCCAGTCCATCCCCCATTCTCTGGGGTGTACCACCCATTCATGTAATGGACTGAAAGGACACACTGACAAGCTCTGGTTGCACCTGCTCCCACACGTTCGCCCATAAGGAAGTATTTCCAGCTCCAGGCTGCGGCCAGCTCATATCAGGATCCTTCCAGCTTGGCATCCATATTACCTGTAGGGTTACATTTTGCAAAGCGGTTAAATTGTCATATTCCCAGCATCCTAGGGGAGACTTCATGCCCAGTCTGGTACGTACATAGCTACAAGCCTAAGGATTGTCCTCTATGGAGGTACCATTATGATTACACATGGTAACACCACACCCCAGTTGTGGTACCCCAGAACCCAAACACCCCAGGAGGCCAGAGAGTTATATTTTTGGGCCCTTTGTTATAAACATGTCTGGATGACTGTTTTTCCCACTGTCATTGATCATGACATATCCTAAGGAATACCATGCAATATTTCCTGATAAATTTGATATTCTCCACTGGGTTAGGACCCCTCCCCCTTCCAATCAGTATACCACATACTGAAATTGCCAAATTCCCATGGGGGGATTAGTAGTACAGTTTTCCACAGGTAAATCCTTGAAGTTCTCATCTGCTTCATTTCCACCACTTGGGGGTGTAATAGTCCACGTGTTTCCTCCCTTTGCCACTTCACCTTGCAGGATTTGGGCAGATTATGCTCTAATAAATTTGTTAGTCTTTAAGGTGCCACAAGTACTCCTGTTCTTTTTGCGGATACAGGCTAACACGGCTGCTACTCTGAAACCAATAGTAACAATTGTGATTAGCAACAACTGTTGTTCCATTCCAGGCCAGGGAATCCTTGGTTTCCCCTTTGTAGGTCCACCTGAAATATGCATGTATCAATTTATACGTTTCCCTTTTTAACCCCTGTTTTGTGCCTTTTTATTTGCACTTGATTTTCCAACTTGGATAGACTGCCCTACCTAGGTAAGTCACACCATGCATTGATCTTTGCTTTTATATGTGTTAACCTCCTTGTATAATATTCACTAAAATAATAGTAATAAGACAAACAACACACAACACAATCTTCATCACGACAGTAGACCCACAGTGTTCTGGGTTGTTCTTCCACTGGTGCCAGCTTGCCCACTGTATCTGAAAAACAAAATAAACATTTTCCAGACCCTTGGTGGGGACAGATAATTGCTTAAAAATACCTTTTCCTTTTACAAAAAAAAAAAATATTTTTTGTTTTTTGCTGACTGCAGGAAAAATCAGAAGAATTACCTTAATTCTTTTCTTGTTTTATAGGCAGGCTAGGGAATTATTTTACTGTTCATTTATGAAGTGGTGTATCTCAGTTTCCCCTCTTATTTTTAGGCTTGACTTGTTTCCCTTTCCTGCAGGGCCATAATCTGAGTCCTCTTGCTTACAAGTAGCTTGTTTGCTGACCAGGTAAATTTATTATTTGCAGCTCCTTTGTGCTGCCATTTATGGGCAATTCTCTTCTTCCCCTATTAGCTAGGTAATTTGCATTTACACAGACGTTTTCTGGCTTGCTTTTGGATTCAAAACTATTAGCAGCTCAAAGACACTGTTTTAAAAGGGACACAATTAACTTCCATCAGAGTTCTGATTACTTTTAACTTTTGCTTTTAAAACACAACCATTTGAAAGAGAAAACACAACCTATTGGGGCTCCTTTTGGAGCTCCAATAGGATTTTAATTATGTAGCATGTTTTGTTTGCATTTTTTTTTACCCCTTCTACAATATACACTGCACATGCTTTGGGAAAATGCACACCGTCTTCATAGTTCAACTCTACAACATTATATTAGCCACATTAACTTTCACACAAGGTGTAACTGCCTCCCTCGTGCCCAGTTCTCATGCATCTACACCAAAGTGACAGTCCGATTACCCAGAGCCACTCCAAGGCTCAGTGTTTCTGACATTCTTTGTACATTTTACCCCTGCCTCTCCTTCACAGGTACACTGTTTTTTTAATTTTTTGTTCCCCTTCTGCAGTTTTTAGCTGCTATTTTATTTTTCGTAATAAAAAGGATTCAGAATCTCTTCCCATTCTCCCAGTTCTGGCTGTCCTTATTTAAAAAGATATTAAACTTTATAAAAAACATGGAAGTACCCAAAGGGTTAAATGCTAAATACCAAAGCCACATCACACTAGCTGCCTGTGTCTAGCACAAGGGTCTGTCACTGTTGCAACTCTGAATGACAGATTCAAATGGAATTTTAGTGGAATTGGTTTCTTTTTATTTAAAAAATAAAACCAAACCAATTTATTTTAAACCTACAAACAGGATTTTACAAACCATGAGTGCTGGTTTAGGGCCTTAAAACATTACATAATTACTCCAAAAAAAATTTACAAAAAATTGACACAAAAATTCTTCTCCTCCCCCCCCCCCAAGACAATATTTCTATGTCTTATCCCATCTGGAAAGCGTGAAGTGCCTATTAACAGCAGATTGGCTAACTCACATTCCCATTCAGTAATACATAGGGAAGATTGATATGCTTAGTCCATTAGCACAGCTGTACTGTTCACATCGTGCTTTGCTGGCCCATATACTGATCAGCACAGGCAGCTGTGTTAACACATTCATTAATTCTTTGATTACATATTTATACTGGGGTTTTTTTGAGTTATTTCTTTCAAAATGTTTTGTCAGGAAAACCTCACTTCTTTCCAAGGCTGCCTTGGGACAAAACAAAGAATGTAATAGTACAAATCCACTTTATTACAAAGAGCCATACAAGCAAATGAAAAAAAATATAAAATCATACATAGTTCAAACAGTTTCTAGCTACTTATATGATACAGGTTGGAGTCCTGAATGGCTAGAGAAGAACTTTTTACACAGCGAGAGAAAGAGCTTCAAGAAAATAAAGTACAGTTTTTATGACACTGTTCGCATGCAAAGCATAAAGGGACAAACTTAATAAGGTAAAGAAAATAGCCTATGTTGTGAGGTAAGATTTAAAAAGGTGATGTGACTCAAGATAGCTTGTAGCTCAGCTATATAGATAAAATACTGTTATGTAACTGCTAACATGGGAGGCATCAATGGATTGAATGAGATAGGGAATGGGAGACTTCCACCTCCAGGGGTGAAATCCAGACCCTATTGGAGTCACTGGCAAAACTCCCATTGTTTACAAGGGGCCAGAATTTTACCCCACGTCTTCAGTCCATGAGCAAAAATCACTACTGAGTTGATGGCTGAGCAGGTGTCTGTGAAATTGGGGCGGGGGGGGGAGTCTCATTTCAGTTCCTTGGGGGTAGGTGGCCACATCACTAAAAGAACTCACTATCATTATGGATACTTTGTGGTAGCCTTAGCCAAGAGATCCAGGAATCAGTGAGTACAGTGAATGAACTGTCCTAGCATGCACATATAGGAGAGGGTTTGAAGCATACTGATGGGACAGGTATGAAGGTTTACATTGTTGTTCTGTAGATAACTGAAGACAGTAATTTTCTAAGGCAGTGTCAAGCCAGCATTTTTCCTCAGCACTAAATCCACGAAAAAGTAGAATAAAGCACGCAGGCTGCCTTTGTCTATTTGTAAATGATCTATTTAAGGCTTTAGGTATTTCCCAATTGCTGGAACAATTGCTGGAATGCAGAAGTCATTTCCTATGTGGCCAGTTATAAAAATTCATTCTCATCCCCCAGCCACCATTGATTAAAGTGTTACTTGTCCCTGAAGATAACATCAGAAGATGACAAGTTGTTACCTGTATGGATGTTCTTCAGTTAAAAGTAAAGCTTTTTATTTGCCATGTTCATCTGTGGGTTACTCTTCTTCTAGTGTACTCACTGATGAAGCAAAATGTGTTTGATAATGAGGCTGAGAGGCAATAGCACAAGGTTAGGGGCCAAAAACTCCTTAGTTCTGATTCTAGATCATAAAATGACTTGTGTGGCCTTTGGCAAACACTTAACTATCTGCTTCACAGGGGTGCAACACAGATAAATTAGTTAATGAGCCTGACCTTACATTCCTCAAAACACCTGTTTATTTCAATTGAAGTTTTGAGCAAATAAAAGATACAGGATCAGGTGAAACTTTTTACAGAGTGCTGTAAATGTACAGAGTATTATATACATATAACATTTATATTCTCACGTGTATCAGCATAATCACTATTTTCTAATCAGAGAGGAAGTTATCATTGTAATTTATGTAATCAGTTATCATTGTGTGTGTAGACACACACATACACAATAAGCAGAGGACTGGGCAAGTGGTCTAGGTTGTGCAAAGTCCAGTCAAAAGACAGCAGATACAACATTAGTCTGTCCTTTTGGAGAGAGGTTTGAAGTTCAGATATAAACACTGGGTGGAGCCATAGAACTTGATTTTCTGGAGACAGAAAATGAAAATAGAACTCGCTGATACTGTGATGCTAAAGAGAAGAGCTATCTGAACTTCTGTTTTGAGATACCCACTACACTCCAATAGTCACAATTTGTGTTAATCACTAAACCATGCCAAGTTTCTGACAGTTCCTTGACAGAGTTAAACAAATATTCTCCTGCACATAATCAGGGCAGTTTGCCGTCTGGAATATGATTTTAATATAAGAGAGAAAAAAACATTTCAAATCTTGCTTGTACCAAACCCAGAAATCTGTTTATTGGGAAGGACTCTGGATAAAGATATAGCAAAACAGAAATATATATATATATATATATATATATATATATACACACACATACACACATATACATACACACACACACACTTCTTGTATTTTTGCTAAGAAATGTGTTATGTATCAATAGACTACAGAGCACAGATTTTACTTTAGGACTTGTTTACTCCAATTACAAAACTAACAGGCCAACTGATGTAAGATAAGGACTTGCTCAAACAGAAATGGTTCTCACAGTTGATCTTTTTTTGGTAACATACAAATGTTTCACATCTGTTTCATGTGGTCCTAAAAAATACAGCAATGGGACCATTAAAAGTTCCTAAGAAATTAGATTTTGAAATTAATCTTATTTCAAAATTATTCCTATGTATTGCTCCCATTCCTTCTATATGTCAACTTTATATGTCAAAAAAAAAGATGTTTAAAAGATTCAGTATGAGAGAAAATTTAGGTGTCTAACATAAGGTATCTTCAGCAAAGGTTTAACTCATATAGGCCCAAGTTAAAAAAAAACGTGCTTTAATTTTAAGTGCCTCCTTAAGTTTTGTTGACTTCATTTTTTTGAAGTGTTTAGCTGAATAGGAATGGGATTATTATGAACATGCTTAAAATTAAGCATATGTGTAAATGCTTTGTTGAATTAGGGTTACCATACAGACTCTTCAAGCACTTATTTAGGGTTAATCACTGATTATTTTTTCTAATAAATGGCAACTCAATACTTCCTTAATGATTAGAGATTAGCCTCCTTTGTTGATTATTAAACCTTGAGGTTCAAATTCTGTTCTTGATTATGTCCAGACAACCACATTAAAGCAAGAGGAGTCTCATCTGTGAACAACAGAATCTGGCCCTTATTTGCCATAGATTTTAGGATTAGGTTGTTTTTTGATCGTTTTGTGCATTTGTTTCTGAATCTGTCATCATGGTGTTTATCATCTGGAAAGAGCCTGTAGCCAAGTTTAAGAGAGTCTCCATCAAGTCTCCGTCTTGCATTTGAAGTAAATGTCAGACACGTCACACAAGGCTCTCAAACTCTGCAGCATAGAGACAAGCTTACAGGCAACCATGTGTCGAGGTTGCTCTCAGCTCCAGACAAGTTTGCTAGAATGAGAAGCAACAAACTCAGAAGCGTAACTGAGGTTTGGTCTGACATGAGTAATTAACATATGAAGGGAGGCCTCATTTCTTAGAGGACAGAATTAGGGAGATAAACAGATTAGATTATAGTAAATAGGTCAGTAGGCTAAAAGACAGACTGACTATCTGAGTCAGCTAAGATAGAGGGAGAACACCCAGGGAATGAGGAGTACTTGTGGCACCTTAGAGACTAACAAATTTATTTGAGCATAAGCTTTCGTGAGCTAAAGCCCACTTCATCAGATGTATGCAGTGGAAAATACAGTAGGAATACAGTACTGTATTTTCCACTGCATGCATCTGATGAAGTGGGCTTTAGCCCACGAAAGCTTATGCTCAAATAAATTTGTTAGTCTCTAAGGTGCCACAAGTACTCCTTGTTCTTTTTGCTGATACAGACTAACACGACTACCACTCTGAAACCCAGGGAACTGTTTGCTAACAGTGAACAAGATAAGTTAGGAATGTAACGAGGAGGTGGAGTATGGGCAATGCTTGGGCAGAGCATGCTGCACAGGGATTGGTTCCTGCAAAGTAACCAAGCCAATCGAAAAATGTGTGATGTAGTGTATAGTAAATGCAACAAGATGTGTAAATGTATATGAATGGAGAGGGTTTCTGTGTAACTTTGGATGCGTGGTACGCCCTATACCCATCCCCAGGGCAGTCCTTATCCACATGCAAAGTACTCAGCTGTGTAGGGCACCAGGAAATTTGGGGCACCACATTTCCTGATGCCCTGCGCAGCTGCATGCTGCTCCAGCCCCTACTCTGCCTCTTCCCCATGGCCCCTGCCCCTGCTCCTGCTCTGCCCCAGCCCCACCCCCACCCCCACCCCTTCCTCAAGCCCCTGCCCCACCCCAGCCCTGCCTCTTCCCACCCCTGCTCCGCCACAGCCCTGCCCCTACTCCACCCCTTCCCCAATTCCCCACCCCTGATCTGCCCCGCCTCTTCCTGCCCCTGCCCCGCCCCCACTCCCTTGAGGATTGCTGCAGGAGTTGGGCCTGCACTCACCCCATGGTAAGTGGAGCCACCTGGCCCCAGCCTGCTCCACTCCCCTGGCTCCCAGCTGTGCTGCCAGTGAGTGCTGGGGGATGGTTCTCCCTGCCCCCCAAGACTGGGAGCCAGGGGAGCAGAGCAGAGCAGGCTGGGGCAGGGTTACCCCCCTGCTCCCCCCCCCCGGAGGCCTGGGGCCAGCCTCCCCAAGCAGAGGCCTGGGGGGGCTGCGTAGGGCACCAAAATGGCTAGGGACAGCCCTGCCCATCCCCTACACTAAAGTATGATCAACTCAGTGTATCTTTACTGTATGCCAAGTAAAAGAACCTGAGTGACAAAATTTGGAGTCCAGTTGAGTTTTTTGGATCTCAGAAACCTGGATGAAGTGTTCTCCCAGAACTGAACAAGTTGTTCCGGATAAGCCAAGTGGAAAAGGACTCAGAAGAAATCCCAACAAGAGGTCTTTTCAACTCATTTAGAAGTCTCAGTGTATCAGTTAGAAAACCTTGAAAAGGATTACAGCAATTGTCCTAGAACTACTGAACAACAAATAGTAAATACTTTGCATTTACATGGCTCGTTTCATCTGAGGATCTCTGAACGTTTTACATATACACCAAGGTACTCGAATTCAAACCTCTTCTCATACATACAGTTTCATATAAGTTACAGGACCCTAGTCCCCCACTCAGGGTGAATAAACATCAATTTAAATAAATAAATAAATAAATATATGCTATTTTATTTAAATACGATTTTTATTTAAATTGCATTTTGAGGGAAAAAACCCTATCTAAAGAGTTTTAATTAAGATACATTATAGCTCAAAGATATCTCATAATGGAATAGGGATTATAAATTCTAATTCTATAGTATGAGACATTAGTGATATAATGTTTAAGAAAAGTTTTGTAAATGAGTTCCAATAGTTCATGGATTAGGGACCCAATCTTATGGGGTTCCAGGGGCTTCTGTATAGATTTAGGTTAGTCTTTCTATCTACCCAATGGGACTCAGTTATCAGTCTAGAAGATACCATCAAAGCTGCTTAGTTTTGCAGTTCTCCAACTGTGGATTTGTGTTTCTAGAGAGAACATGCTTGTTAACAGCAAAAATGTTTTTAAATAAATAAACATAGAGGTGAGAAATAACAGACCTCAACCCTATTGTCCATCTGCAAATTTGTGTACACAGAGTCAATCCCTTACCTCTTTCTAAAAGTGCAAAGTTTCAAAAAGTTCAGTGAATAGAAGATTGTCGGGGGTGGAATAGATCCGGACAAGGAGAAGAAGTCTGGAGATAAATGTGAGAAGGGAGGGGGACAGGCAGTAGAAACAAAAGTGGAACTGTTTGAGCAGCATATTCCAGAAGTCTTCAGGTCTTTGAGTGTAGCATTCGTTGATTTGAGATCTACCATACCATTCTCTCACTAGGAGGGAAAACCATTAATGGCAGCAGGCCATAAAAAAGACCCACTCTGGGAATATTTTAATGAAGTTCCTCTACCTGTGGGTAAGACAAGCATGTGTGCAAAATGCAAACAGTGCAAAAAAAAAACGCAAGGCCTGGTTGCCCAAATGAAACATCATGAGACGTGTTCCCTCTCAGGAGCAAGCTGCGTCAAATATGATGAAAGGAATGTGTCTGAACATGCAGGATCTTCAGGTCGGTAAACTTTATTTCATACTTCTTTCTTAAGGACTGCCTGTCTTTCTGGAATATTCTTGAATTCTCATGTTTGAGCAAAAAATATAGTTGTACTTCATAGTACTATAATTTTAGATGCAGTTGTGATAAAAATAAATAGCGGAAATAGGCCTTTTACAATTTCACCTTTAAAGGAGTACTGAGTGTCAGTGAATGCAATGAGTAATACTAAATGAGCAGTATGGTAATAATTAAATAACTGCATTGATTTGTTTTGTTTAGGAGAATCCATCCTCAACATACAGGATTCGGAAGACTATCCACCTTCAAGATCACCATCATTTTCTATAGTTTCAGAGTTATCTGCCAATGATAGTGTTTCAGTCACATCATGTATGTCACATATACTGTGGTTATCACCTGTAGAAAAAAGAAAAAATATTCATCATCCAGAAACAATCATAGATAAGTTTGTTATAAGAACCAGCATATTACAAAACGAGGTAATTGATGAAAGAATTGCCCTGTTTGTTTATGCAACAAACTCTCCTTTCCGTATGATTGAGAACCCACACTTCATTAACATGGTTCAGTCATTAAGACCAGGATACAGTTCACCCAACAGAGCAGATGTCGCAGGCAAATTGCTGGATAAAGTGTATGAAAGAGAAATTGAGCAGTGTGCAAAAGGTCTAGAGGGTAAAATTGTTAACCCGAGTCTTGATGGGGAGAGCAATGTCCACAATGATCCTGTTGTATGTGCTTGTGTGACAACAGAAGAAGGGAATGTCTTCCTTACAGAAACAATTGATACATCAGGAAAATGCACAGACAGCAGAATACTTACAAGAAATAGCAGTAAAAGCCATAACTGAAAAAAAATTCAAACGTTTAGTATGCAGCTTGGTCACAGACAATGCTGCAAATGTATTCAAGACGAGAAGAAATTTAGAAGAAAGTGAAGAGTCACAAGCTAACATACAGTTGCAGTGCTCATTTGATGCACCTCCTAACCAAAGACTTCAGTGTTCCAGAAATAAAGGCTAATGTTGCTGAAATTTCAAAATACTTCCATAACAACCACTTTGCAGCAGCTGCTCTGAAAAAAGGGAACCAAGCTAACACTCCCACAAGATGTACGATGGAACTCAGTAGTGGACGGTTTTGAGCACGATATCAAGAACTGGCCTAATCTGATGACAGTTTGTGAACAAAACCATGAAAAAAATAGATGCCCCTGTCACAGCCAAAGTTCTCAACATTGGGCGTAAGAGAAATGTTGAACACATGCTGAGTACCCTGAAGCCTAGTTCTGCAGCCTTGAACAAAATGCAGGGAAATAGCTGTTTTATTGCTGACACTGTTGAAATCTGGAAGGAACTCAGTGAGATCTTAAAAAGAGAAATATGCAATGACAGTTAAATTACAAGCATTAAAAAACTGAATGGGACAAGCACTGTCACCAGCTCATTTTCTTACAATGATTCTCAATACTCGGTACCAGGGTCAAACCTTAACTGCTGAAGAAGAGGAGTGGACTATGACATGGACATCCAGCAGTCATCCCTCCATAATGCCAACTATAAACTTCAGAGCTAAGGGTGAACCATTCAAGAAATATATGTTTGCGGATGATGTTTTAAAGAAAGTCACAATGAACTGGTGGAAGTCACTTAAGCACTTGGATTCAGAGACTGTTGAAGTGACAATCTCACTTTTAACAGCAGTAGCTTCTTGTGCTGGTGTAGAAAGAATATTTTCTTCCTTTGGGCTAATTCATTCCAAACTGAGAAATTGCTTGGGACCTGAAAAAGCAGGAAAGCTTGTTTCTCTTTTCCAGATTATGAAAACAGGAAAATGAAGGTGAAGACGACTGAGTTAGCTGCAGAAGCCAATATTTTAAGTTTCTCGTGTTGACCTGGTTGACATAGTTGATTTCTGTTGTTGTTTTTTTAAATATTTCATTTAACTATTTTAGTTAACAATTTTACAAAATGTGAATGTTTAACTAAATTCAAAAATTCATGTTTGGTTTGTTAAGATATGTTTGCTGTTGAAGAAAAAGGTCAGAATACATAACGTTGCTTTAGTTAAATAAAACAATTTAATGTTTGTCTGTTGATGTTCTCCTCCTAATACAGCATGGCAAGAAAATCCACCAAATATTAATGATTAACCTGTTGAATTGGAGATAGTTCACCTCCCAATGACTTAATAAATATCTGCTTCAAATACCTTTGGTAAATGAAATAACCAAACAAGCATTCATTTTCTGACATAACTGTAAAACTAATCTGAAAAGTTTTCAAAAAAACCAATCACTTTAAAAATGTATAATGTTTACCGTCTAAAAATGAAACCTACATCTCTGAATTGTGAAGAATATGTATTAAGGTTATAACAACCAATAAGAACGCACTTTTATATAGAAATCCATGATTAAATAGTCTTCCTGAGTAGTGATTTAAAATCAATTTGATTTAAATCAAATCCACCCTACCTCCACTTAAGTCCCTGCTGCTCTCACACAATTGAGATCACAGGGCCAAATTTTGCTTGTCTGAATGTGAAATATCAGATATTTAGATGAAGTTACAGTGGTGTAATCTAGAGCAAATAAGAGGAAAAATGTGTCCCATTGTTGGTTTTTGTTTTGTTATTTATCGTATCATATTGCAATGCATCCACTCCTATAGTGGGTCAGGAGGCACATCAGAAAACCTTGTAAGAGTCCCATATAATCTCAAGTCTAATGGGTAGCCAGCAAGGCTGCCAGTTAGTGGCAATCATGGTAATGTTTATGACGCAGGCACTTGTTCACTAGGAACTTATTTCAGTCCAAACATCAGATGGACAGCTTGTGTCAGAGATTCCCTGAGAGGAGCAGAGAGGGTACTTCAGAAGAGGAAAAAAGTAAAAACACCAAGAGTAAAAGGCAGCCATTTCAGGAACTCCTCCAATTGGTAAGGACAGCACACATCACATAAAACCAGCCCACAGCATTAAACTAAGTAGGAAAATCCAACAATTTTCCTACAGTTTGTTGCTCAAACTCCAGATTTCAAGGGCAAATAATTTCTCTTCCTTGTTTGAACATCCTTTTATCCCATCAGCTATGTCCAAACACTAGACAGAACGATAATAACTTCCTCAGAGGCAGGTGTGACGGGTTGGACCCCTTGGGAAGTCATCGGATGTGCTAAGATACCACCGAGTCTATCTGTTCTGCCAGCATTGGCCCCCTTTAACCTGTCTTGCTGAGCCAGGCTCTTAAAACCTCCTAACACACACACACACACACACACACAGGCAGGGCCACACCCAGCTGCAAATCAGTTTTGGGAAGACTCAGCTAAAGGGACTTGCTCCAGAACTCAGATGTCCACCTCCCTTGGAGTGCAGACCCAAAGATATAATATATTCGCCTCTTCCCTCAATGTGGAAGAGGGTATGCGCAATTTCCTCCCCCCATTAGAAATCACACCAAATGGCTTGTACTGTAAACCAGAAATATAAATCTATAACAGGTGTATTTTAAGTAGTTAAGGAGGTAGCAGACAGAACAAGGCAGATTACTAAGGGCTTGGTTACACTTGCGAGTTAAGAGTGCATTAAAGCAGCCCCGGGCACCCTCCGTCATGACGCGTCAACACTGGCAAGGCACGTAGAGCGCACTGACTCCACGGCTACAGCCCTACTGGTACTCCACCGCGGCAAGTGGAATAACGTTTGATGCGACCCTGCTGGAGCGCTGCAGCGCTAGTGTGGACACCCTGGCCTGTTAGTGCGCTCAGATCAGCCTCCAGAAGTGTCCCACAATGCCTGTTCTAGCCACTCTGGTCATCACTTTGAACTCTACTGCCCTGCCCTCAGATGACCAACCATCAGACCTGCCCTTTAAATTCTCTGGGAATTTTAAAAATCCCCTTCCTGTTTGCTAAGCCAGGCGTGGAGTGCTCTCAGCGAATCTTTCCAGGTGACCATGCCTCCACGCGCCAGGTGATCCTCAGTATGGAGCAATGGGGAGGTGCTGGAGCTCAGTGTTTGGGGGGAGGAAGCTGTCCAGTCCCAGCTGCACTCCAGCTGTAGGAATTATGATACCTACGGGCAGATATCAAGGGACATGATGGAAAGGGGCCATGACTGGGACGCACTGCAGTGCAGGGTTAAAGTGAAGGAGCTGCAGAATGCCTACTGCAAAGCCTGCGAGGCAAACAGCCGCTCCGGTGCTGCTCCTGCAACCTGCCATTTCTACAAAGAGCTGGACGCAATATTGGGCGGTGACCCCACCACCATTCCAAGTACCACCATGGACACATCAGAGCCCAGTTCAACAAGGCAGGAGGAGGAAAGCGGGAGCGAGGGTGCTGAGGAGGAGGGAGACACCCCGGCATCCCTAGATGCATGCAGCCAGGAGCTGTTCTCAAGCCAGGAGGAAGGTAACCTGTCACAGCAGCCGGTGCTTGGGGGAAGGACAAACGCCAGAGGAGGTTCCCAGTAAGTGGCTTTTATTTTGGGAATGAAGTTTTTGGTGCGAGCTCTTGGGTCGAGGAGGGTTAGGGCTGCATGCATGCTTAGATGCAGAATAGGATGTTGATGTGCTCTCACATCGCAGTAATCGGCCTCAGTGATCTCTTCAAAGGTCTCATCCAGAAGTTGGGCAATGAGCTTGCGCAGGTTTCTTGGGAGAGCCACTGTGGTCCTTGTCCCACTCAGGCTAACTTGTCCACGCCACTGTGCCGTCAGGGGTGGGGGAACCATTGCTGCACACAGGCAAGCTGCACATGGGCCAGGGCAGAAGCTGCATTGTATTAGAAGACCCTCCCTTGCTTCCCAGGTCACCCTCAGCAGCGAGATATCTTCCAGGACGAACTCTTGTGGAAAATGTGGGGACAGTGTTCAGTAGAGGGGCCCCCTGCAGCTGTTGGCTCTCCTCAAGGCACAAATCTAGTGGACGGTATGGCTGTGAAACAATCAGTCTCCCTTGACCCAGTGCTTACTCACCATTTTGGGGCTCCTGTGGGTTATGTGCGCTCGTTTTGAGATGGGCAAATTATGCTATTGTGTAGATTGTGCTTGCCTTAAGTATGGGGGAATCATTGCTCTGTCTGGTGTGAACAAAGCCACCTCTGTTAAGTGTTGCATTTTTCCTTTACAGATGCAACCTTGAGATGTCAGCCATCCGTGCTATCACCAGCCGAAAAAATTCAATGAATTAGGAAGAGGCCACGTAAAAGCAAAAAAAAACATGCTACATGAAGTCATGCAGCAGTCCCTTAATGAGAATCAAAAACTGCAGGAGTGGAGGGAGAATGAAAGGAGGATCCGCCAGCAGAATGGGGAGCGCTGACACAAAAGCGCAGAGCTCCAGCAGCAAAGCATGGAGCGGCTGACAAGCATCACGGGGCACCAAGCGGACTCGATCCAGGCACTTGTAGCCATGCAGGTGGAGCACAACTGTGCCCACCCCACCCACCTGCAGCCCTTGTCCCAAAACTTTCCCTTGTGCCCCCATGTCACTTCCAACCCACTTTCTCCAATATCCAGGTTCTTATCGCCACCAGCTGCCACCTGTAGCATCACCATCCAGCCCTGAAAACTACGACCCTTACCCACTGCACTCAACCCCCATCACCATGCATTTTAGTCAGCCTGAAGTGCAGCACTCATTGCACAGCACTCCAGACAGGAAAGCTGAGTATGATAACAGGACATACACAAATCTGTGATTGTAGTGTTCCCCACCCCACCCTCTTGCCCTTTCTGTTTCCCAAGCAGCTGTGTTTCTTTTCAATAAATGGATTTTTTGGCTTTGAAAACATTCATTATTGCATAAAGTAAAAGATCTTAGCCCAGGAATGCAACAGGCACTGCAAGTCAGCATAGCAAACAGATTCCTGCTAACATTGGAACCAGTGCACTTTACTCCTGTGCAGGACACCAAACATTATTGGTGGCTTTCAGCCTCAAATTGCTCCCTCAAGGCATCCCTAATCCTTGCAGCCCTGCGCTGGGCCCCTCTAATAGCCCTGCTTTCTGGCTGTTCAAATTCAGCCTCCAGGTGTTGAACCTCTGAGTTCCATGCCTGAGTGAATGGTTCACCCTTCCCTTCACAAATGTTATGGAGGGTACAGCACGCAGCTATAACCACAGGGATGCTGTCATCGGCCAGGTCCAGCTTCCCTTACAGAGAGCACCAGCAGCCCTTTAAAAGGCCAGAAGCACACTCCACAGTCATTCTGCACTGGTTCAGCCATTGTTGAACCACTCCTTGCTGCTGTCAAGGCTCCCTGCGTAGGGTTTCATGAGCCACAGCATTAAAGGGTAAGCGGGGTCTCCAAGGATCACAATGGGCATTTCGACTTTCCCTATGGTGATCTTCTGGTCTGGGAAGAAAGTCCCGGTTTGCAGCTTCCTGAACAGGCCAGTGTTCCGAAAGATGCTTGCGTCATGCACCTTTCCAGGCCAGCCTGGTTAATGTCAATGAAACGCCCATGGTGATCCACAAGCGCCTGGAGAACCATAGAGAAATACCCCTTCCAATTAACGTACTCGGAGGCTAGGTGGGCTGGTGCCAGAATTGGAATGTGTGTGCCATCTATTGCCCCTCAGCAGTTAGGGAAACCCATTTGTGCAAAGCCATCTACAATGTCATGAAAGTTACCCAGAGTCACGGTTCTTCTGAGCAGGATGCAATTAATGGCCCTGCAAACTTGCATCAACAAGATTCCAAAGGTCGATTTTCCCCACTCCAAACTGGTTAGTGACTGATCGGTAGCTGTCTGGAGTTGCCAGCTTCCAGACTGGCATCTGTAGCCTGCAAAGTCTTGGAAAAAATTTTGAAGGAGAAAGTAGTTAAGGACATTGAGGTCAATGGCAAATGGGACAAAATACAACATGGTTTTACAAAAGGTAGATCATGCCAAACCAACCTGATCTCATTCTTTGAGAAAGTAACAGATTTTTTAGACAAAGGAAATTCAGTGGATCTAATTTACCTAGATTTCAGTAAGGTGTTTGATATGGTGCCACATGGGGAATTATTAAATTGGAAAAGATGGGGATCAATATGAAAATAAAAAGGTGGATAAGGAATTGGTTAAAAGGGAGACTACAGCAGGTCATACTGAAAGGTGACCTGTCAGGCTGGAGGGAGGTTATCAGTGGAGTTCCTCAGGGATCGGTTTGGGGACCAATCTTTTTATTACTGACCTCGGCACAAAAAGTGGAAATGTGCTAATAAAGTTCGCAGATGATACAAAGCTGGAAGGTATTGCCAATTTAGAGAAGCACTGGGATATCATACAGGAGGATCTGGATGACCTTGTAAACTGGATTAATAGTAATAGGATGAAATTTAATAGTGAGAAGTGTAAGGTCATGCATTTAGGGATTAACAACAAGAATTTTAGTTATAAACTGGGCGCATCAATTAGAAGTAACGGAGGAGGAGAAGGACCTTGGAGTATTGGTTGACCACAGGATGACTATGAGCCGCCAATATGATATGGCCAAGAAAAAAGCTAATGCAATCTTGGGATGCATCAGGTGAGGTATTTCCAGGAGAGATAAGGAGGTGTTAGTATCGTTATACAAGGCACTGGTGAGACCTCACCTGGAATACTGTGTGCAGTTCTGGTCTCCCATGCTTAAGAAAGATGAATTCAAACTGGAATAGGTACAGAGAAGGGCTACTAGGATGATTTGAGGAATGGAAGTTTTGTCTTATGAAAGGACTCAAGGAGCTTGGCTTGTTTAGCCTAAGCTAAAGAAGGTTGAGGGGAGATATGATTGCTCTCTATCAATATATCAGAGGGATAAATACCGGAGAGGGAGAGGAATTATCTAAGCTCAGTACCAATGTGGACACAAGAACAAATGGATATAAACTGGCCATTGGGAAGTTTAGACTTGAAATTAGATGAAGGTTTCTAACCAGAGGAGTGAAGTTCTGGAATAGCCTTCCAAGGGAAGCAGTGGGGACAAAAGACCTATCTGGTTTCAAGATTAAACTCGATAAGTTTATGGAGGAGATGGTATGATGGGATAACATGATTTTGGCAATTAATTGATCTTTAACTATTCATGATAAATAGGCCCAATGAATCTATGGCTGTCATAAATATAAAGGGAAGGGTAAACCCCTTTAAAATCCCTCCTGGCCAGAGGAAAACTCCTCTCACCTGTAAAGGGTTAAGAAGCTAAAGGTAACCTCGCTGGCAGCTGACCAAAATGACCAATGAGGAGACAAGATACTTTCAAAAGCTGGGAGGAGGGAGAGAAACAAAGGGTCTCTGTCTATCTATATGCTGCTTTTGCTGGGGATAGACCAGGAATGGAGTCTTAGAACTTTTAGTAAGTAATCTAGCTAGGTATGTGTTAGATTATGATTTCTTTAAATGGCTGAGAAAAGAATTGTGCTGAATAGAATAACTATTTCTGTCTGTATCTTTTTTTGTAACTTAAGGTTTTGCCTAGAGGGATTCTCTGTGTTTTGAATCTAATTACCCTGTAAGGTATCTACCATCCTGATTTTACAGAGGGGATTTCTTTACTTCTATTTACTCCTATTTCTATTAAAAGTCTTCTTGTAAGAAAACTGAATGCTTTTTCATTGTTCTCAGATCCAAGGGTTTGGGTCTGTTGTCACCTATGCAAATTGGTGAGGCTTTTTATCCAACATTTCCCAGGAAAGGGGGGGGTGCAAGTGTTGGGAGGATTGTTCATTGTTCTTAAGATCCAAGGGTCTGGGTCTGTAGTCACCTAGGCAAACTGGTGAGGCTTTTTACCAAACCTTGTCCAGGAAGTGGCGTGCAAGGTTTTGGGAAGTATTCTGGGGGGAAAGACGTTTCCAAACAGCTCTTCCCCAGTAACCAGTATTTGTTTGGTGGTGGTAGCGGCCAATCCAAGGACAAAGGGTGGAATATTTTGTACCTTGGGGAAGTTTTTGACCTAAGCTGGTAAAGATAAGCTTAGGAGGTTTTCATGCAGGTCCCCACATCTGTACCCTAGCGTTCAGAGTGGGGGAGGAACCTTGACAGGCTGCAATAGCCACCCGCTTCTCCACTGTCAGGGCAGCTGTCAATCTCGTGTCCTTGTGCCGCAAGGTGGGGACAAGCTCAGCACACAGTCCCATGAAAGTGGTTTTTCTCATCCGAAAGTTCTGCAGCCACTGCTCATCATCCCAGACTTGCATGACGATGTAATCCCACCACTTGATGCTTGTTTTCCGAGTCCAAAAGCAGCGTTCCACAGTGGTGAGCATGTCCGTGAATGCGATCTCATGTCGTAGGCGTTACTCGAGTCGATATCGTCGGAGTTCTCACTGTCAGTTTGGATCTTAAGGAGTAACTCGACTGCCAAATGTGACGTGCTGGTGAGACTCGTCAGCATATTCCTCAGCAGTTCAGGCTCCATTCCCACAGACCGAAAGGGAAGACAGAGCGCACAATACAAAAGACGTTGAAAGATGGCGCCAAGTGTGGACAGAAGCACAGGGATTGCTGGGATGCGAACTGATGCATCACAGGGTGTTGGGACAGGACCCAGAATGCCCCACACCACCCATCCCCTTCCCACAAGGGACAGTGCCAGAATGGGAAGAGGTGCTCTGTGGAATAGCTGCCCATAATGCACCGCTCCCAATGCCGCTGTAAGTGCCGCAAATGTGGCCATGTCAGTGTGCTTGTTGCTGTCAGTGTGGACAGACTGCAGTGCTTTCCCTACTGCGCTCTCCAAGGACTGGTTTAACTCAAAGCACTCTACATCTGCAAGTGTAGCCATGCCCCAAGAAAATAAAACAAAGCATACAAACTAAGCTTAATACACTAAAGAAACTGGTTACATGTGTGTTCTCACCCTAAATGTGGTTCCAATCTTCTTCACAGGCCAGACAACTTTCCAGCCTGGGCCGAGTTTTTCCTCCCGTTCAGTCTTAGTTGTTTCCAGCAGTCATCCTGAGTGAGGTAGCAGGGGAGAACTGACGACCAGGATTATGTCACTCCCCACCCTTAAATAGGATTTGCATAGGGCAGGAGTCCTTTGTTTCCTCATTTGACTCCCCTTCCCTTACAGTGGAAAGTTACAAGAAGTCCCAGGTAATGTTTTAATACCAAGTGACAAGACCACCTGACTCTGTAGGGCCCCTGTAGCCATTCTTCACCGGCTGACCCACAGGTTCACAGGAAGACTAAGCTTTTTTATAGTCCATTGTCCTTGTTGATGGGCCATTCACCCTGTCTGGCTTTTCCACTGTTGTACCTGAAGTGTTGGCAGTGGGCATCACCCAAAGTAGCATAGTTGAAATACAGATACATAGTCAATATTCCTAATTTCAAATACAGAAATGATACATGCATACAAATAGGATAATCACATTCAGTAAATCATAATCTTTCCAATTATCTCACATGAGCCATCTTGCATAAAGTATCTCAGTTGTCATATTGATATCATAAGCATGTTTTCATAAAGAATATAGAATGACATGTCACAACAGGAACCTAAAGACTCACTAAACTAAAAATTCATTCTGAACAGGTGGCATTGCACAGTTTTCTCTTAATCAGCCTGCTAGAGTTTTTATCATTAGCTAGAGATGTGAGAGCTAGTGGGGTAGGGGTCAGAAGAAACCCAGCTGGCATTGGCAAGCTTGCTCTTCCCTAACAGAGAAATGCTCTAAACTGGCAAGCTCAGGGTGAGTATAACAAAAGTTTCTGGAGAAATTAAGTGTATGGACCCAGTCCCAAGAATTATGCAACACCTGCAGCTTCCATTGCAGGTGCTCAGCACCTCTCAGGATTTAGCCTTGTATATGTGCAGGGAAAATAAGCACATAATGAAAAAAAACCAGAAACTACAGAAGAGGAGGAGTGTATGTTCCTGTCCACCAAACTGCCTTCTCCATTTTTAAATCCCCCTTAAAATTCACTTCTTCTATTACAATAACCTGCCAAGGGCCTGACCTGGCATTCCTGGCTCCACCCAAATTCCCATTAAGGGCTGTGACGGGGTTGGGACTCACCACCGCAGCACCTCCTGCTGTTGACTCCGGGAATTAGCTCAGATCATGTAGAGCACCCTCTGCCAGTGGTGTCCCATTCATCTCTCGCCCTAGATTGGCACCTTGACCCACACTGCTCCCAGCTCGTGGGACCCTCTTCAGGACACTGCCCTCCAGCAGTGCCCACTGCTCCGGTCTCACCCCCTTCCAGGGGTTTGATGTTATCAGCAGTCCTTGTCTTTGCCCCAGCCACAATGGCCAACCGCACCCCAAAGTCTAACCCCTTTTGGCAGGGGTCTGGTGCAGGTGATGACCACTCTAACAGCCAGGTGGAAGTGCAAGGGGGGACCCAGGCCCACGCTCTACTCTGGGTCCTGACCCAGGGACCCTTTGGTGGCAGCCTTCCTGCCTGCCCTCCTTCTCTCCCTTTGTCCATCTCTCTCCCTGGGCCGTTTCCCCTTCGGCCCCTTTGCACCAGCTAGGCCCTTTTTCGCCGGCATGGCACGGCACGGCACGGCACGGCACGGCACGGCACGGCACGGCACGGCACCAGTGCTAGTCTCCTCACACAGGAGACAGACCTTTACCCTCTGAAGGCCTGGGAGAAACTGCCTGCTCCCTTCCTGGGCAGCCTTTATATAGGGCCTAGCCTAACCCTGATGGGCTGGCTCCAATACTGGCCCTGATTGGCTCTCTAACAGGCCCTCCCTGATTGGCTGCCACCTTGCGCAGCCGCTCTGGCCTGTTGTAGCCCAATCTGGCATGGGGGTGGGGCACCGCCCCAACACAGGGCTGATTTTTTAAAGGAAGTCAGCTCCCACTGATGCAACTAAATAAGTGTCCAGATTTTCAAGAGAATTCAGCACAATGGATACTGAGCTTTCTTGAAAATCTGCCCATGTGTGTCCTGGTGGGAGCTGCTGGGGGAATATTTGAAGCATATTGAGTTGGTGCCTACATAGGAGCTGAGCTCTTTTGAAAACTTGCCCCAAGGCAATGGGTGTAGAGGAAAGCACAAAGAATACAGGATTGGGCTCCAAGGATAAAAATACTAGTAATATTATAAAAGAAAAACAAACTAGAATCACCTGACGTTGAGTTTTTTAACCTATGAATCATGGGTGACATTCTGGCCCCACTGAAGTCAACAGCAAAACTCTCATTGACTTCAATAAGGTCAAGATTTCACCTTTCAGGAACAGGTTTGTAGGTCTAATTTAGACTGTAAGGCCTGTGGGGTTGGGCCCCATGTCTGACTGTACAACACCATGCATGCTTTTGACACTCAGTGAATAACAAAACATGGGGAGAAAAACAGCTTTCTCAGCTGTGTTGTGGATTTCCCCCAACAGAAAAGCAACTCAGATATTACTGTGATGAGTGCAGCCTAAGAACCAATATAGAATAGAATTGTGTCTACTTGCCCAATTTGGTAGGTGCTGTTGGTGGATGCACAGTGGGTTCAAAATCTAAACCTTCAGTTCAGGAGCAGACATCGGTTTAAAAATCACAAGAACGTATGAACTTGGAATCCTAATTTTTCTATTTTATTACGAATATCTGCTTTTCAACAGCATAGAAATACACCATATGGAATATCTTAACATTCAGAAATGTGCATCCCTCAGTTGTGCACTCTGCTAAGCTACCATGTACTCTGTGTTCTAATCCCAGCTCTGACAGTCTCCTTCTGTGAGCCCTACAAACTGCTTAACCCCTCCAAGCGTGTCCAGCTGTAAAATGGGGATAACAGACTTACCAGCCCCACAGGGGTACTGAGGGTTAGTTAATGTTTGCAGAGCAAGTTGAAAATGTAAGTGCTATGTCATAATATTATTTTTTCTTTTTCTGACACAGTTGGCAGACTCTGCTCAAGAGAAGCCCAGGGCTGGAATAGCAGTTGGTGCTGAAAGTCAGGACTGAGGACCATAGATCAAGCTGTGCAGATGAAATTTTGGTGACATGCTGACAATATTTTAACAGGTGGCTCCCACAAAAATCCTCCTTAGGGGAATAAGAGATCCTATTTAGCGACGGGGGGGGCGGGCGGGGAGGGGGACACATTGTTTTTCCTGTGCATCACAAGCAGTTGAACAGTCATGTCATTCAGCTACCAGAAGCTGCTCTCAGAGGGCCTGTCAGAGGGGCTTACAAGGTTTTGCTTCTTATCCAAAAGAGACCATATTTGTTCATATAACGGAGGTTACCAAAAGCGTAACCAACCTGCATAAGCCTGAGACATCAAGATGGATAACATGTGGCTATGGGCACTGCAATGGTGTCACAGTGACACTGCTGTCAGGAAGATTGCACCTTTTGGCAACTGCCATGTTTTGAGGGGGAACAGCATGTGTGAATGTGTCTGCTCTTCTCCACATAAAAATAAGCCTTTGAAATAGCTCTGTATTAGCAACTCCTACTACCATCTTGAGTGTTATTCTCTCCTAAGGCAATGACCATACTACCAGGATTATTATAAATACCTAACACAGAATGGACAGTTAGTCCATTCACACTTAAAACTTTTTTAAAAATAATCATATTTGAACAAGAGCACAAGAGTTTCTATGTGCTTTTTAGTTTGAAACCCCAAATATTTTAAAATGGCAATTGGCAGGCCTGAAGTCAAAACTCTGCCACCATTTTGAATGCAGGCTTCATATGGTTCCTATAGATGCCTGCGAACTCTGTATTCAACCCAGCGGGAAAGGAAAGGCTGTATGGGCCAAGAGACCATTGCACTCTCCCTCTCTCTCACTGTGTCATCTTGACTAAGGGTATGTCTATATTACAAAATTAGGTTGATTTTATTTGTCGACTTTGAGCCTCTGATTTAAGCAAGTCGATTCTGCATGTCCCCACTATGCACATTGTGTCGGCAGAGTGCATCCTCACTAGCAGGGTGACTCATGGAGTGCTGCAATGTGGGTAACTATTCAGAGGTGCGCATTAAGTCATTGAATATGTCCTCCCGTGTCTTCTTTTTCCGCCTTCTAATCTGGGAAAGTCTCTGTCCTGGTGTGGAGGATGCAGTGATGGACAAGGTTTCAGCTGCAAAGAATACAAAGCACAAGGGTAGCACTGACAGTGCCCCCAACTAAAACCTCTCCAGTGCATCATCAAGGATCTACAACCTATCCTGAAGGACGATCCCTAACTCTCACAGACCTTGGGAGATAGGCCAGTCCTCGCTTACAAACAGCCCCCCAACCTGAAACAAATACTGACCAGCAACTACACACCACACAACAGAAACACTAACCCAGGAAACAAACCCTGCAACAAACCCTGGTGCCAACTCTGTCCGCATATCTATTCAAGGGACACCATCATAGGACCTAACCACATCAGCCACACCATCAGGGGCTCATTGACCTGCACATCTACCAATGTGATATATGCCATCATGTGCCAGCAATGCCCCTCTGCCATGTACATTGGCCAAACCGGACAGTCTCTATGCAAAAGAATAAATGGACACAAATCTGACATCAGGAATTATAACATTCAAAAACCAGTAGGAGAACACTTCAATCTCCCTGGCCACTCGATTACAGACCTAAAGGTGGCAATTCTTCAACAAAAAAACTTCAAAAAACAGACTCCAATGAGAAACTGCAGAACTGGAATTAATTTGCAAACTGGACACCATCAAATTAGGCCTGAATAAAGACTGGGAGTGGATGGGTCACTACAAAAACTACATCAATTTGTTAGTCTCTAAGGTGCCACAAGTACTCCTTGTTGTTTTTCAAAAACTAATTTCCCCTTGCTAAATACTCACACCATCTCATCAACTGTTTGAAATGGGCCACCTTATTTACATTGGCCTCATTAACACTACAAAAGTAATTTCCACTCCTTCTTGTCAACTGTTGAGAATAGCCTACTTCCAACTTAATTGAATTGGCTCGTTAGCACTGACCCCGCACTTGGATGAAACTCCCATCTTTTCATATGCTGTGTATTTATAACTCCCTACTGTATGTTCGACTCCATGCATCTGATGAAGTGGATTTTATCCCACGAAAACTTATGCCCAAATAAATTTATTAGTCTCTAAAGTGCCACAAGGACTCCTCGTTGTTTTTGCTGATACAGACTAACACGGCCACCACTCTGAAACCTGTCCCAGTGCATACATTGTTTCTGGTGCAAGCTTAATCCTTTTTATAAAAGAAACACCCCACAATGCACTTCCCTGCAAGCCACAACTTAAGCAGAAGCGCTGGCTATTGCAAGAGTCGGTTTGCTGCTACAGCCATGGTGAGTAAGGCTACGAGGCATGGGTGAGAGGTCTTGTGCTGCAGCTTTTGTTAAGACATCCTTGGGATTAATTGTTGTAACCTCAAAATAGCACCCTTTTCCCTAGCAACCTGGATGGTGCTTGAGGACAGGCACCAGCATAAAGACCCACAAATAATTTGATTGTTACAAAAGCAGCACCGGGTTGAGGTGGAAGGGAGACGAACAGGAAGTATCCCCCATCCCCCTTTTAAATGCTGGCTGCAATACGCAGTGATCCCTTCCAACCATAACCAGGCACACTTGGGAAAGTGTGGTTGTGTGACCCAGAATTCACCAAACGGGGTGGATTACTTATCGACTTGCTTGAGATTTAAGGGCCAGCATTTAAAACTTCTCCCATTTCCCCTAGGTGACCATATGCGATATCGCTCTCCTGAGGGTAACAGAGGCGGAAGGGAGCAGATGCTGCAAGCGTCTGGGTACAGACCTGGTCCTTATGCTGCAGTGTTGAGTGCCACAATGATGCCAGAAGTGTTAATACTGGAGGGGCGTGGGAAAGTGTCTTACCATGGTGGACGAAATAAGGCAGCCCTTCCCAGAAACCTTCTGCAAAGGATTGCAGAGTACCTCCATGAAAGCTTCCTAGGGATTTCAAGGAAGGATTCCTGGACCATCTCCGGGCACATAAACCGTCTTTTTCAGAGAGCACCCGCTGCGTAGCTGGAGTGGCAGCTGATAACTTCTATCCCAATTTTTTTATTCAGATTCAACATTAAAAATAATAGCTTGTAACCCCTACAGTTTGATTGGAAATGTGTACTTACCAGATGTGTCTTCCCTAGTATCACACTCCACTGACAATTGGTCCTGTGAGGGGACAGGTTCCAGAGTTTAAAAAAGTTCATGTTTGTCAGGGAGAATGGATCCTCCGCTTGCCTGCCGCACATTCTCCTCCTCCTCCTCCTCTTTCTCGGCAACAATGTCCTCCTCGTTGTTGCTCGAGGTCACCTGGGGCTCCTGGAAGGTATCCACGAAGTGTTTTCAGGTAGTGGACCAGTGGTGGGGTTGCCGTCTAGAATCGCATGCAGCTCCTCATAGAAGCGGCATGTCTGTGGCTCAGAACCAGAGCGACTGTTCGCCTCCCTTGTCTTCTGGTACACTTGCCGAAGCTCCTTTATTTTCACATGGCACTGCTGTGTGTCTCTAGTGTAGCCCTTCTCCCCCATGCCCTGCATGATTTTGGCACAGATGTTAGCATTTCTTCTGGTGGTTCGGAGCTCTGCCTTCACAGACTCTTCTCCCTACACAGCAATAAGATCTAGTGTCTCCTGTGTGCTCCATGCTGGAGCACATTTGCAGCCTTGAGCATCCATTGTCAGCTGTGTTGACAAGCTCTCCACACCAATCAAACAGGGAATGAAAATTCAAAAGTTCCCCGGGCTTTCACAGGGGGGTGGCTGTTTCCTGTCTAGCTGGCTGAAGTGCAGTGGAGTTGAAAGTATTCTCCAGAGTGGTTACAGCTGAGCACTGTGGGACACCTCCTGGAGGCCAATTCATTTGAATTACACAGCACAGTGTCTACACTATCCCCATGTCGACACATGGATGTTGACTGAAGCGCTACACCTCTCGCGGAGGTGGAGTACAGAAGTCGACTTTACAAGCCCTTTAGTTCGGCAGAAAGGACTTGGTAGTGTAGTGTGACAAAGCTCTGTCCTTGCCTCTGTGGGTCCCACGTTTCCTGGCGGATTTCGCTAGCCTCAGAGGCTCACTGTGACCCTCCACGTAACCCTTCTCTCCCCAGGGGAATCCTCACCACCACCCATGTTCCCTGGCTGTATCATTCTGTCACAATATTATTTGAAAGTGACAGCACTATACATTGGGCACTTGATTCAGGTTGATAGTATATAAAAGCTATTAATAACCATCTATTAAATGTGCATTTGGAAATATTTTTCTGTAACAGTATCAAGGGAGCAAGCAATAAGGCCCCAGTCCTGCAAGATCTCCCCCAAGTTTGCATGCTGACTTCAGTAGGGATCCACCTGGGTGTAGGGCAGCTTGCAGAACTGGACCCTTAGTTTCAAAATTCTGCAAGGATGTAATTATAATAAACAATCTATGGTCTTGACTCTCCTACAGCCAGAGGGGAAAACTTTCTTTTTCTTGAATAAAAATAGATGATAAAAGACACCACCAAATAAACTAACACAGAGATAAGTTAAAGCAACAACCTAGAGTAGTGTCTAACTTAAATCCACCAAAGCCACAAAATTCAAAGTATTAGACTGAAAAAGCAGCCTGATGCACTGTCTATAACTCATTCCCTTAACATTTCACACCGGGTTGGGGTTTTTTTGTTTGTTTGTTGTTGTTTTTTGTGGTTTATTTAACAGCTTAAATTTCAGGGAAGTGTGATTGTTATATAGCTACACACTCAAAGGGGATTTAAGGCTGTATTTACATTTGTCTTTTTTCCTATTATTGCTACAATATATGGCTACTGGTGTTTTTAAGAATATATGCCATTATTTTATACTTACCAGAGCAGATCTAGATAGAGTAAGTCTTGCAAACACTTATACACACACCTAACTTTACATTCATCACATGAGCTTTCGTCCCATTGGATTCAAAAAGTGTATTCATGTGCACGAAGGTAAGCACTTGCATAAGTGTAGTGCAGAATTCAACCGATACTTATTATTACGGTAGCCACAAATATCTTGTCTATACAAGTGCTCCCAATGTAGGAAAACTGCAGGGAAAAAAGGCTAGTGTAGACCAAGCCTAAAATAGCTAACTATACATGCCATACTTCTGTTGTTCCTCATAGCTGCTGAGAGAGTTTCAATTCTTGTAAACAGCCTTCTTGCTGGTTTAGTGCAGCATTTACTGGCATGACACTGCAACAAGTGATCTATTTTTCAAGAAATTTTCCCAATAGGTTTTTCATGTCAACCGGGCCAGTGAGCACTTCATATGCTTTTGTTTATTTTGGGAAAACCCCAAGCAAGTGAATACCAGCTGATCAAAGCCCCAGGGGAAACTTCTGCATGTAAACAACAATCTTCTTCTCATGGGTCTAAAATGTCTGTTTAGCATCTTCAGAATGTAAGTGCAGTCATTCTGTAATGGAGGATAGCTCGTTATTTTGCATGTTTCTTTGGAGCAGAGTTTCCTAGGGAGCTCTTCATTTCCCTATCTTTTGCTCTCACATGCTATAGAAATTGGACAAGTCTTCCTCCAGCTATGGAAAGATGAAAGCAACTCCCTCCCTTTACAGACTCAGGTTTGTTTCAGGTGCTGGCCAGACAGTCACTACACTCACCCCTCTGAGTAGGTTGGGAGCCCTGGCTTCATGAACTGAGATTCAAAGAATTTTCTTGCTCCTCTGCAGGAATAACAATATGTACTTAATGTATTTAATCCACCCCAAAAGTTTGTGTAATATGTACCATATTCTGGCTTGTTTGCTTCTCTGTGTTAAGAAATTTTTAAGATACTGTTTGTTGTATTGTTGTTACTTTTCTGAAGGGAAGACTCTTCAGCTGGCACAACAAGGACGTTTCATTTCCCAGTTGGAAAGCCCAGTAGGGAAAGTATATTACTGAGTCTAAGATGCAGAGAAGAGACTAGTAAATATGAAAACAAAAGCAAAGTCCAGTGCAGAACATATAATTACTATAGCATTATTATTATGCTTCAATTATATCACAGTCTAATGAGAGCAAATTCCAAGTGAGGTGGGGTTACCTTCTGAGGGCATAAATACATTATGCTGCACTTTAATTATTTACTTGAGTTGAACTATATGGTTTGTTATGCTTTTTCCCCACACTATTTCAAGAACTAGTGACCTTTTTTGTTTTGTTTTTGTTGGCAAGAAGCAGGTTTCTGACAGTGACATGAGTCATTTAATATGGGAGGTGACAGGTTGCAGAGTAACAGCCGTGTTAGTCTGTATTCACAAAAAGAAAAGGAGTACTTGTGGCACCTTAGAGACTAACCAATTTATTTGAGCATAAGCTTTTGTGAGCTACAGCTTACTTCATCGGATGCATCCGATGAAGTGAGCTGTAGCTCACGAAGCTTATGCTCAAATAAATTGGTTAGTCTCTAAGGTGCCACAAGTCCTCCTTTTCTTTTTGTTAATATGGGAGAGAGCTGAATCTGCAATGCTGAAGAATAGTTTTGCTTTTGTTTGTTACCTGTGCAAGTCTTTAGATGGTATCTCCAAATGTTCACACCCAGCCATCTCCAGGAAGGGAGAGAAGCTGTGGGGCTACTTTTCCAGGAAGGTAAGTTTCAAGCTTCAAGGCCGGATCCCAGTCCCTTTGAGGTCAATAGGATTTCTACTGTTGACTTTAATGAGATCAGGATATGGCCCATAGAGTGTCCTCCTTTACAGTGCAAGAATTCACTGGTTTAAGCAGTTTCACTAACTTTGCATGTTTGCAAAAATTTAATGTTTGTGTCTATATAAAATAAAGTTCAGGCCATTCCAAATTCAAAGTTATCAACTGATCTACAGAGATTTAGCAGTTAGGGTATATCTCAGGGAGAAAAAATATTCCACTCTAGGTATTTAGGCCTCTCAATTAGCAGATTTTAGATATATATTGTTTTCCTTTACTGTGGAGGCTCCATACATCAAAGTGAATATCTGAAATCTCTCTCCTACCTTCAATCCAGATGCAATAGATGTTTTCACACATACTGCTGTTTTGAGCAGCCTTTCTTCATCTTCTCACTCATCATTATAGCAGATTGTCTTCACTGGGGATGATGGTTTTCTTCAAAGACATTAACCTTCTGGGAGCTGAAAATTGCTTTCAGTTATACCAATGTAAATCCAGAGTAACTCCACTAATAGGATTACTCTAGATTCACTCTAGTATGGGAAAGAATTAGATTGAGCTGGTATGCTAATATGCTGAGCCAACACCCCCTTTATTTTTCTCTTTTTTTTGACCAGCTACCATTTTATTTTTCTCTCTCTTGTTCCTAAGTAAAGTTTCAGTAAAGTCAAAATGCTGTTGTGCAATGTTCCCTCTAATTTTTGACAGGCCATGTGTGCAAAAAATTTCTTCTGTGCAAATCTTTGAAGCAGAGTTCAAATGTGTGCGCCATGAGGCAAATGCGCCCAAGCAAGTAAAATGCTTATACATTTAAACAGTTTTAATTTGCAATTTGTGATAATAATAGTATTACACCATGTTATTTTATAAATGTCATTTTTAAATACTTAGAAAAAGGAAATTTAACCATTCTTCATGAAGCAGAAGTTAGTTTTAAGCATTACGCTTTATGATCTTTTTATAGACAATCACGAGCATATATCAAGCACATATTAATCATGATAATTATCAGTCCATAGGCTTCTGCCCATTGGTGTTCTCTTTCACCTTTCATTCTATACACGTCTGTAAAGATTTTGATAAACATACAATAAAGACAATTTAATAAGTATGCCATTATGTCAATTTATATGGGTTTTCAGATAGAGACATCATAAGTAAAAAAAGAAAAGCAAGAGTTTGTGTTTTAAATTTAAAATTTTCCAAAAACATATCAATAAATGATTATCAGTCAAGAATAAGTAATTAAAAATGCATTTTAATTTCCTTATTGGTCGAAATGTCAAAGACTGCTAAACTAACCTTACTGTTTTTCCCTGCAATCTTTTTCATTTGCCCATTCAACATAAACTCTGTCCAGATCTATCAGTCCTCCATCCAGCTGGTAACTCTTAATACACTTCAGCATGTCCAAATGATCTACTTGTAAACGATTCCGTAGTTTGTTTTTTAGAGTGTTCATTAAGCTAAAGTCACGCTCACAGTCTGCACTTGATGCTAGGAATGTTCCTCCAATATCCATCAACTTTGTAAGATCCTGAAACTGTTCATTCTGGTGAGCAAATGTCACCATATCCGGGAAACTTAAAACCAATTGGCTTTTGATTCTTTTGCTACTGCAAAGTTGAAGTCATTGTACTGACTGACTATAACAATCTCTTCAGCAAGAAATCTTTATATTTTGAACATAGGGATTTGACAGATGATGCTTTAAGAAATCCAACTTCCATACGTTGTTCCACATTCTTCCTGTTGAAAATTCTCCCGAAGCTCTGGCATCTCGACAATATACACAAACCACTCCGTTGTCCTCATCATATGTGAATATTTCATGAAGTTTAACAAGCATTACACTATGTGACTTCAGTGTAACCGTCTCTATAGTCTCATCCAGCCATCCAGATTTAAATGAAGTCGCTGTTCTTTTATGCTTTAGACCTCTAAACAGTGACATTTTGGGATTGATTTTTTACCAGATTGGTTTATTTAAAATTAATACTTTTATTATATGGCTACTATTTCAATGCGCTTAACAGCGTGACTCGACAAAAGGGCAAACAGGGGATCATTCAGATTAGGATACCGGAAGTTTGTGCATAGGTCCGATCACGTCCATGCATCTGCGGCAAAAAAACGTGGGAAAATGGAGATGTTTGGGTCCTGACCGTCTCCCGACGTGATCAGTGTTCCACTTTCGAAATGCTGGCGGGGAGGGGTACGATTCATTGCCCTCCTTTCCCTTTCCCCCCCGCTTGCCAGTAGAATCTGGCTGTGTTGATAGATGGCGGGTGAACAATGTCAAAAGTCACCTGTAAATGATATTTCGGCCTGGCTCTGATGTAATATTTCATTTTTTATGTGTGCAGTGTTTCGCCGTGTGCGTGGGGTTTAGGATCTGTGTGCGCGCGCACAGCTTAGAGGGAACAGTGCTGCTGTGGCAGAAAAGCTGAAACTGCAGCTAGGCCTTTAAGTCAGCAGCAGAAACCTGAAGGCAACACAAGTGGAAGAGTGAACAGAGAAAGCAACCACCTGACCCACAGTTCAACTGCAAATATCAGATTTCTTTGGTTACTGACAAGCAGCAGGTACACAAGAGTGCCCCCAACCAGATAGGAGGAGTGGAAGATTATATATACAAACACTTCATGAATTTCAAAATTTCAAGAATAATCTGCATTTTGGGGAGTGCAAAATCACAGTAAGTGAACTGGTGAAAAATGTTGCCTGGATTTTCACAAAAATATTTTCACCAGCTTTAATTAAATCCCCAAACCTAATACGGTGCCCTAGCATATAGTGATATAGTATATCGGGGTGGGCAAACGTTTTGGCCTGAGGGCCACATCGGGGTTCCGAAACTGTATGGATGGCTGGGTAGGGAAGGCTGTGCCTCCCCAAACAGCCTGGCCCCCGCCCCCTATCCACCCCATCTGCCCCCTCCCACTTCCTGCCCCACTCAGAACTCCCGACCCATCCAACCCCCGCTGCTTCTTGTACCCTGACCACCCTCTCCCGGCATCCCCCGCCTCTAGCCGCCCCCCCCTGGACCCCACCCCCTCCCTGTTCCCTGTCCCCTGACCACCCTGACCCCCCCCCGTACCTCCGCCTCATCCAACTGCCCCCAGCTCCCTGTCCCCTGACTGCCCCGACCCCTATCCACACCCCTTCCCCCTGACAGGCCCCCTGGGACTCCCACACCTATCCAATCCCCCCCAGTTCCCCATCCCCTGACTGCATCCCCCCAGAAACTCTGCCCCATCCAACCGCCCCCTGCTCCTTGTCCCCTGACTGCCCCGCCCCCTATCCACACCCCCGCCCCCTGACAGGCCCCCCAGGACTCCCACACCTATCCAACCCCCACTGTTCCCCGTCCCCTGACCACCCCCCGCCCCCAGAACCTCTGCCTAATCCAACCACCCCCTGCTCCCTGTCCCATGACCCCCTGCCCCTTATCCAACCCCCACGCCCCACGCCCCCTTGCCATGCTGCTCATAGCACCAGAACTGGCAGCCGTGCTGCCCGACCGGAGCCAGCCACGCCGCTGCACAGTCTAGAGCATCGGGGCAGGCCAACAGCTCTTGTAGCTGCACTGCCTGGCAGGAGCTCGCAGCCCCGCCGCCCAGAGGGCTGGCGGCATGGCGAGCTGAGGCTGCAGGGGAGGGGGAAACTATGGCGGAGGGGCCGGGGCAGCCTCCCCAGCCAGGAGCTCAAGGGCTGGGCAGGACGGTCCCGTGGGCCAGATGTCGGCCGCGGGCCGTAGTTGGCCCACCTCTGTAGTATACCCTCACAGTGGTCATCTGGAATGTATTTATGCAGATGAATAGAGGTTGTTCGTATCAGAAGAAATCATGGGAGCCTACAATGGGAGGTATCCAATGTGCCAGCCTGTGATGCCAACCTGGGTTGATAGTCTGAAAGTCTGTAAATACAGACTTCCCTTTGCATGCCATTTTAAAACTTTACAGTGTTTGATTTCCAGCATAAGAGCAGCTTTTAATCCACTGTACTTTGGAAACTGCTCATAAAATCTTTGATCTCTCACCATTCTAAACCAGAATATTCCTGCGTTAGCTGCTCCAAAATAACAGCTTGTGAGAAGCAGTAGATGAAGCAGAAAGTATAAAGACTCATCATATCACACACATATCATATACTCAGGGGATTACAGAAAAAAAAGCCAACTCATGCATGAGTGCATAGGCAAATACAGATTAGCCAAGCAGCTGACATGCTAACTTTCATTTGCTGCAATTTCAGAGCTGTTTTGGTTTCCCTTCTTTCCACTGAATGCATCCGATGAAGTGAGCTGTAGCCCACAAAAGCTTATGCTCAAATAAATTTATTAGTCTCTAAGGTGCCACAAGTACTTCTTTTCTTTTTGCGAATACAGACTAACACGGCTGCTATTCTGAAACTTCTCTTCACTGTGGCACAGACAGGATCCATTCCACGTAGGTTAAGGTGCAAAAATGCAGACCAGGATACATTTATGATTCTGACAGAAAAATACTAAGGAGAATTGTGGTCTTGCTCATCTCTGGCATCTGAAGGTAGAGAGCTGTCGTTTCCAAGATGAGGTGCTCTGAGGCATTCTGCCTCTGAAGGTCAGATGGAGGCAGCATGTTTCACGGAGCACTAGGGGGAGCATTGGGGGAGCGTGCTGTATAGTGCTTTTTACACCTGATGGTGAAATGTACAATATATGCTCCTCCACAGGACCAGCTTCCCCGCTATTGAACCTACACACGACAAGTCAAAACTGAATCTCCAGCGTAAGATAATAATGTCAGGCAGAACACCCTCAGTCTGTTCATTTGAATAAGGAGGGAACATCAATGCACATGTATTATGTTTTTCCAGACACAAAGAGCAAACATGTGCTTCCAGCTTGAATTACTTTTATTTTATGATTATGGAAAACAAAAGAATAAGAAGGAACAAAAATAAAGTCTCCATGTGAGAGCACAATGGACCAGATTCTCTGCACTGGTCAGGTAGCACAAAAAGAATGCAAAAAGGAGATAGCCCATAACTTCCAGTTTAGTATACCCCTGACATGAGGGGAGTCCCCAATGAGTATGGGGCCAACTCCCATGTCTCTCTCTCTCTACAGCCCCCAGCTCAGCAGATGTGTCAAAGCACAGATAAGGAGTGGCTGAAGCATGATACTTTGGCTATCCTCCACTGGTGATGCAAGTTGAAGTAGTCCCCAGGCTTCTCTACTCTCCACGAGGCCTGGCAGGGAGTCATAACTAGAGCCCTGCAAATCTGCAGAGATCTGCTTTGTATCTGTGCACCATTTTTGCGCATCTCAGATCAGATGTGGATACAAATTTTGTATCCACACAGGCAGGGCCGGCTCCAGCTTTTTGCCGCCCCAAGCGGCAAAGGAAAAAAAAAGAAAAAAAGAAGAAGCAGGACCCGCCGCCGAATTGCCACCGAAGAGGGAGAGAGGGAGTGACGGGCCTGCCGCCAAATTGCCACCGAAGACACGGACGTGCCGCCCCAATCACAGACAGAGTGCCGCCCCTTTCTATTGGCCTCCCCAGGCACCTGCTTCCTTCACTGGTGCCTGGAGCCGGCCCTGCACACAGGGCTCTAGCCATAACTGACTCTCTGACATCCCAACTGATTTGCTAAACTCAGCAGAAAATCTGGGCCAGTGTGATCTGGGTCAGTGTGTCTCTCCTCTGCAGCAGGCTACATCTGAACTGAACAGAAAACGGCAGATGCTTCCAGCAAACAACAGGCACCTGGACATTTAAAAGTGCAATACATGGAAACCAAAGTCACGACTCTTAAATTTGTTCTTTCCCCATCAACCAGTGATTATTCATAAAATCAGTACAACTGCTGAATCTGTAAGTCAGCTCCTGCCACACATCAGGGACCTAATTTTCTATTACTCTGCACCTTGTGTAGTCATTTACACCAGGGCAAAATGAGTGCAAAGTGGGTGTAAATGCTATCATTCTGATTAAGTAGTGTTGTACACCCATTTTGCCCTGGTGTAAATAACTGCACAAGATGCGGGCAATTGGAAACCAGATTCCAAATATCCAAATCCAGACCTAGTGGAGGAAGAGGAAGATGTTGACTTTGCTGTTGTGACAATTTTTATATAGCTGGGCCAAAACATTTTGGGAAACTCCAAACCCGAGATGTTTTGTGAGGAGTGGAGATATGACAGAAGTTGGTTTCACTGGCTTGGGTGAATCTCTGTTTCTTTAAGCCTACAAGGTACTTCTAAGCAGTGGCTCCTTTTCCAGAAGACAAAGCCCCCAAAAGCCACTGCTCTGGGGATTACACCAAGTTCTAACAGGTTTTGGCTCTCAGTGTGGAGACATAGCTTCTTTCCAAAATGGAATTCCGAGAAGTAATATAAAAACATGGTGGTCCCCTGTACTCAGTTATTTATAGGTGACTCAGGCATTCCTCTGATGGGATGTAGAAACTCCATCCAGTCATTGGCATGGAGAGGATTAACTTTCTGTTCCTAAGGAGGGTTAAAACTCCACCTTGGCTAGTAAACACATTCAGCACAGAAATCTGTACTTAATTCAATTTTGCTTTGCAATTCCCCATTAAGTAAACCAGCTCTAGAACAAAACATTTAGTAGATACAGCATTGTAGTCTACATTTTTAGTTGTCCCCCTAAAAAAAGTAAAACAGCTTTAATATTACATGCCTTCTACAAATAAGAAATAACTATAAAGAAATCAGTGTAACAAACCATACATTGAACTGTTGGTTGTATAACATAATGTTGATCCAGGGGTAGTTTTGGGTCTGTTGCTTGATGTGTACTTCAGGCTCTTGTTAGCGTTGTAAAATGAAACTTCTTTAATCTATCTCCTTGCTGTTGGTGCTTTAGGTAATTTCCAGTTTATGGGTTGTAAAGTTTGTCCCATGAAAAATAGATATGTAGAAATTTCTTAATACAAAAGATTATTGTTCCGGCATCTGATAGCACGTACAGCCTCTACTCAGAGTCCCATGAGACGTGACTGAAGCTTTGTATCCTGACTCTACTCCTGAAATTAAATCAGCTAGTAAGGGGATTCTTGAACACAAAATATTTGGTGCACATAGTGCTCTCAGGTGAAAAAATATGCCCAAACATACAATGTATAGTATACACTCCAATAATCCCTTAATAGTTGTTAACCAAGTTTAATAACAGTATGGTTCTCTGTAACTCTAAGATACAACATGGCAAAAGGCACAGGGAGCCTTTAAGTAGTATAGTCCAGACAAAACGAAAAATTTGCATTGTTTGTTCCAGACCTAAAGTGCTGTGATTTCCCTATGTAGTCTTCAAAAAGGGATCTGAAAAGTGCAAACTGCAAGCATGGCAGATGAAGAGTTTTCATGGACACACGTCTGTGCAGTTTCTTGAATCTGTGACATTCGTCATGATTAAGTCCTGGATTTCAGGGTTCAAATGTCCTTTAAAAAACAGAACAGGAAAATTTAAAAGGAAATTTTAATTTAAAAAACACTTCTGTTTAAAACCACTAAATATTAAGAGTCTAATTCTCATTTACACTCAGGCTCCTTTACACCATATTGGTGGTGCAAAAGGGCCTTAAAGTGGGCATAAATTACAGTTACACCCATTTTAAGATTGCTTTATACTGACAGAGTGGCATAAAGAGGCTATAGTATTAATGAGAGTCAGCCTTGAATATTACTATTAATAATTGTGGGTCAGATTATGAACATCTTATTCAACTGGTGAGCATTTACTTTCATAAGCAGTCCCACTATCTGGGCCTATATACTTTAAAGTTACTTATTGCCAGAGATGTGTGTGTTTGCACATGCACATCAGGGATGAGGAGAAGTGTGCTGACAAGACTGAGATGATTTGTCTGATATCTATCATGACCATTGTCAGAGTAATTGTACTGACAGAATTCCTCATCCTTCCTACATGGCTTGCATAAAGAAAGCCACTAATGTCTGTGCAGTGCCATTCATACCAATGATGCAGCACAAGTAACAATGATTTAATTGAACTGCAGATACGGAAACCTACTTATTGGGAACAGTATGTGAAACGGGTAATCTGCAATCTTTATTTCAGGCTCTATGTGGTTAGAAAATAGTGTAATATATTTTTAATATTTGCTTATGACCAACAGTGGAAGATTTGCAAAATTATCTGTTAGTTCTTTTACATATAGAGATGGGCAAATAATTACAACATTTTCTGTGATTTTTTTAAAAAAATTAGATGAATCTGCTTTCATTATGTTCACATGCCTTTTGTGTTCTCTGTCTGCGAATTGTGTAGCAACAGGTTTACCAGCAGGAATGTTTGACAAAGCCCCAATTCAGCAAAACATGTGAGCAGATGCTTAACTTTACTAGTACCATTGACTTCAAAGGATTTACTCTTAGGCTTAAAGTTAAGCACACAAATAAGTGCTTTTCTGAACTGCAGCCCAGAGCAATGAATTTTAATGAATATTTTGCAGAATATTAACAAAATATAGATTTTGAATGCACATGCAATCAAGGAACAGAAATAGACCCTTGTGACCAATCAAAACGCTTCAAAATTTGAATCTAGAACACTGGCAATAAATTGATTGTGAACAAGCTATGGACCAAGAACAATGAATACAGTCATTTGCAGAGAGAAAGAGAGTCAAAGGTCATCTAGATTATTCATAATGAATTATCCATTGAGTTGTGTTTCCAACTCTAATATCTATGAGCTGCATCCTGAATTTCTTATTCAGACAAAACTCCCACTGACCATCATATATATGAGCTGAATAACAACAAATCTACAACCTGTTGAAATTAGGGTAACCAGACAGCACGTGTGAAAAATTGGGACGGGGTGGGGAGATAATAGGAGCCTATACAAGAAAAAGACCAAAAAATTGGGACTGTCCCTATAAAATCAGGACATCTGGTCACCCTAGTTGAAATGAAGTCCAATGGGATTACTCGTGAATATCATGTGCAAAAGTATACACACTAGTGGGGCCTAAATAATTAGGTCAATGTTCTAAATCTGCATTGCTGACATAACTTAAGTTGTACTGTTCAGAATTTCTTATACAAAAAAATCTTGTTCCTCAACCTGAGGGACTGTAGGTCATTTCCAAAGCATTACAGTAAACATCTGTGGCTTTCAGACTTCACATACACACATAGCATAGAATAAAGGTTCTTTCCAGTGTTTCTTAAAAATGCATGATGCTGAGAAATATAATTGGCTGTCATATGATTTCCTGCATACTGCATAGACATTTTCAGTCATTAGAAAGAGGAAGTAAAACAAAACCCAAAAAAGGCAATGAGTATCCCAATGATCTGTTATCTTCCCTTTCAAATTCTTCATTTTAATGTGTTTCATTATAATCTCTAACATAAGACTTGATGTGTAAGCAGGGGCTGGGCATTATGGTGAAAAGAATTCTACTGCTGTTAAGAAATCAAATCCATGAGAAGCCACGCTATGTGCTCAAACAATATGCATCAGGGTTAGGTTTGGACATGCATTGAAGCTCTGCTCCAGAGTTTATCTTGCGTGATGGCTTTAGTTTAGTTGGGATCAAATTTTACTCTCATGTGTGCCTGCAGTAACTCCACTGAAGTTTTACATCAGTTTGTGAGAGTAAAGAATTTGGCTTTTGATTATTAAGGTTTATTTTTAAAGTGCTTAATTGGGACACTTTAAACAGTGTCTGTTTTTAGAAGTACCTATTAACGGACTGGAAAGCCGGAGGTATCCTGCAGCACATTCAGTGAATCATTTCCATGAAAAACCCAATCTTCATCAATCCAATTCCTAATCTACACTTCTCCCCTGGAAGCTCAAAGTCATCTTGTCACCAGGCCACCTTCTAACTTGGTTTTTATTAGTTAGAAGAGAAGATGTATTTTCAATTTAACCCCATCCTTTGAAAAGACATAACACTAGCTGGCCTATAAACTACAATTTGTTGTTTCTCCAGAGACCATTCCCAATATTGAAACAAAACCTCAACTGTGCCAGGGCTTTGCACCATGTATTTCATTGATCCCTGGGGCTTTGGTGGTCTGTTTGGCCTGTGTAGTAACTTAAAACAGTTTTGGGACTGCTTAAATTATGTCCCGCTTCGATGACTCCCAAGGGGCCATTCTGGCAACTAGGAATTGCCAGGACACAGCAACACTGTGGCCACAACCCCTCCTACTGCCAACAACCCTGGCACATACCCTGTGCTGGGTTTAGGGAGAAGGTTGGTGGAATAGAATCCACTCCTTATGCCAAGAGAATTTCCCTTTGGCCAAGGAGACTGGCTTTAAGGGCATTTTATGGTGCAAAACAGGCTTATCGGGGCCAGAATCTGGCCCATTATTTCAACTGTGTCCTATGGAGTCTAGTCTCTGGCAGTTCTCCATACTGATTTTGTTCTGGGTCTGTCTTCAGCATATTATTGATAAACAGCTTTATACAGATTTTTATCTACAGTATCTCAGGCTGAAGTATATAAATATTGTTATCCCTTTTTGACCTGAATAGCTAGTCAAAATTCTGGTCTCTGGGGATCTCTAGTTGGAAGTAGAAATATATGGTGGAGTCTATTATTTCCTTTCATTCAATCTTGTTTATTTACAAGAAATGCACAAAGTCCTGCTTCTCTGAATGCAGAAAGAACCAAAACAACAGGATAGCTTCTTTGCTTACAGTCTCAAGCTTCTTTAGCCAGCAGCAGACCCAAAACCTCTCTCTCTAGCTTTTTCTAGGGTCATACATCATGCTAACAGACTCCTGGTTGGTTTTCTTGCTGTTTGAGTCCCTCTCTCATTTTTTTATCTGTCCTACCCCCTAGTAGGATTTTCCATACTGACAGACAGACGCTCTCATGGACTCTCTCACACACATGACTGGTCAGAACAATACTTAGTGGAACCTTCCGCCCACAGAGTGCTAATTTCTGGGCAGACTCTATTAGGCCTTGTTTGAGGTGAGGCCCCTGATTGGTCCCTTCCATGTATCTTAAATGAAGGGCATATTCATGCATCAGTTTCAGAGAGGTTTAATCTCAACCCATAACAAGGTTTAACCCATCTGAAATACGAAATAGAACCAAATGCAGAAAATTCTTAGGTGAGAATGCTGTCATCTTGTATGCTGTCATCTTGTTTATTGCTTGATTTATCTTGTTTTTACAAAATGAAAGTTGTGTTGTAATACAGTTTGTGGAAGTTCAGATACATTTGGAAATTACCTGTTCTTTGCTTTGTGCAAATTTCTGTACGACAAGGAAAGTCATACATTCATAAGAGTTAAAGATGGAAAAGAGCCATTTGATTATCAAGTCCCTCTCAATGAGGACAGGATATAGTCCCCAGGCAAAGGACATATCAGTTGATATATTGATAAAAACATACTACACTAGATTTGAGCCAAAGGCCAAGGAGAAGCAAGTCACATGCAGTACATACTACTACAGAAAACTCTACATTCACCAAAACAAAGTTAGTTTATCATCTGGTACTGTACCAGATTATGGCTAGGAGAAACACAATGGCCTTATGTGGACCCAGAACCAGACTAGCAGACCAGGCAATACCTTGGAGAGAGGAAGTGACCTGTTCTTCATTATTTACACATTTCTGTGTTATCTGGAAAGTCATAGGATTACATGTAGAATCTGGAGAACATTCCTACTAGGCTTGTAGCAATGTTAAGGAAAGTCAAATTTAGACTCTAACGTACGTAGTGGTTCTTTAGTGTTCTCATTTGACTTATTCTTTATATATTGACAATGCCCTTGTTAAAAAGAAAAAGTCATAAGCAGGAAGTTTAAAATTCCATGACTTACTGTTGTCTTCTTTCTGTAACTGGAGACATTTTCTTTTTTTGTCTGTTAAAGCAAGTGTGAACAAATCTGATTTAGAGAATTTTATTTTAAAAGTTTCTACTTTAAAAACATAACAATATAATTCAACAGATTTTTAAATATCCAAAACATCTGTGTTCTTATATTTGGCATGAGACTGTAACAAATTTCTCCACAGTTCTTCTGTCCAACAACTCTATGGCCAAATCCTACAGCCCTTAATTGCAAGATTAGGCCCATAATCTTGTTTCCATTCAAATTCTTTATTAAGATAATCAAAGTGCATGTATAGTTTACTGGAGAAGTGATTTATTACCCATATCAGAGTTGAATAATAGGCCATTATCCATTATTACTTTCCCACTATTGTTTTCTTTCAGATAGTAAAACATTAAGAAAAAAAGCAAAATAAATAAAGTAAGTAAACCCAGCTAATAATAGTTCAGTAAAGAGTATGGCGCATACACCATGGTGTTAGCTATTTAATCTGAACAAAAATCATACATAAAATTCCTGTGTCTCATGGTGAGGGAAGTAAAGCCTAACCCAATGAAACAATCAGTCATCTTTAGATCAGAGTTCCTCTGGAAAACAAAAGAATCAAATGTCAAGTGACTGTGGGTAGAAATCATCCAGTTGTTCTGAAAGGCCTGAAGAGCAAATTAGGAGATTGGACCCACTAAATAAAGTCAAAATGTACCTTTTTTGGCATGGAGCTTTGTGAGTGATTTTCTCTTTAGAAAGATAATTAATGCAGATATGAGAACAACTGCTATTACACAGGTTGGGATGATAAATAAATTCAGAGATTTTTTTCCAACAACTGATGTTTGTCGAGCTACAAAAAAAAAAAAGAAGAAAAAAAAGAAATATAGTTTATAAAGTTATCGGACCTTACTCTCATTTACACTAAGGCCTCTTTACACCGCCAGGCAGAGCAAAGAGTCCTTAAAGTGGGTGGGTATAAATTTTTACACTTACAATAAGACTCCTTTAAGCTGCCAGAGTGGTGTACTGCAAATGAGAATTAGGCCCATTGTATTCATGACAGCTCAGTGAATATTATTATAAATCATCTGTGCACTGATTGAAGACTAGTTGGATAGAATTCCAGAAAATGGAAAACCATGCAGATTGCAAATATACGCTGAGGAGTACCATTGTACTGGCAGCTAAGCAAGGGCAGCTATTCTAGAATTTAGAAGAGGAAATGCAAATATGTGACAGGGGAAGGTTGTGTATATTAACAGCAAAACTAATCTGGGTTCAGAAACAGCTAGTAAAATGCCAGATTTCCAAAAGCAAATACAATGTTTCATTCGTTTTATCTCCAAAAAATCAGTACTATACTACTTACTTGGAAGGAATTTTGGAGATTGATTTTAGGATATATAGTATAATATTAAAGCATATAATCAGCTTCTACAAATGCTCTCTCTCTCTCTCACTCACACGCACACATTGTGGCAACCCCTATGTAAAAGTTCAAAAGGAGATACGAACCTAAAGTGAAAATGTAAGAAGTTTCTTCATTAAGTTCTTTACTCCAGAATGTGCAGCTGTAGTTTCCACTAGCATTTGGCTTGAATGTCAGCATACTAGTTACATTGTATAGTCCATCTGTGGTCAATGTGTAGGTGGTATTTACAGATACGTTGACTTTAAGATTCTTCTCATTTTGCCAGAACACTTCAGCTAGAGGAAACCCTTCTGACTGGCAAGTTAAAACCAACTCCTCTTCTGCAGGTTCACTCATTATTTGGACATTTATTCTCGTGTAAGATGCTGCATAAGAACAAGTTTAGTGCAATTGCTTTTAAATATGTATTATTTTTTTCCACTATTCCTTCCCTCTTTCTTTCACTGTTACTTATCTACAACTGTTTCTACAATTTGAAATGATGGCCATGTTGCAGCAGAATATAGTATGCATTGGTCAGGCCTACCATGTCTATTCTTTCTTCAGTCTACTTCCTGCAGAGCCACACTAGATCATGTTTCAGAGTGGCAGCCATGTTAGTCTGTATCAGCAAAAACAACAAGGAGTACTTGTGGCACCTTAGAGACTAACAAATTTATTGGGGCATAAGCTTTTCTGGGCTAAAACCCACTTCATCAGATGCATGGAGTGGAGAATACAGTAGGCAGAATATATATACACAGAACATGAAAAGATGGGAGTTGCCTTACCAAGTGGGGGGGTCAGTTCTAATGAGACAATTCAATTAAAGTGGAAGTGAGCTATTATCAACAGGAGGAAAAATCACTTTTGTAGTGGTAATCAGGGTGGCCCATTTCAAACAGTTGACAAGAACATGTGAGTAACAGTATGGGGAAAGTAGCAGGGGGAAATTAGTTTTTAATTTTTGTAGTGACCCATCCACTCCCAGTCTTTATTCAGGTCTAATTTGATGGTGGTTAGTTTGCAAATTAATTCCAGTTCTGCAGTTTCTCGTTTGAAGTTTTTTTGTTGAAGGATTGCCACTTTTAAGTCTGTTATTGAGTGTCCAGGGAGATTGAAGTGTTCGCCTACTAGTTTTTGAATGTTATAATTCTTGATGTCTGATTTGTGTCCATTTATTCAACGAAAAACTGCAGAACTGAAATTAATTTGCAAACTGGACACCATCAAATTAGGCCTGAATAAAGATTGGGAGTGGATGGGTCACTACAAAAACTAAAAACTAATTTCCCCCTGATAATTTCCCCCTATTGTTACTCACACGTTCTTGTCAACTGTTTGAAATGGGCCACCCTGATTACCACTACAAAAGTGATTCTTTCTCCTGTTGATAATAACTCACTTCCACTTTAATTGAATTGTCTAGTTAGAACTGACCTCCCAGTTGGTAAGGCAGCTCCCATCTTTTCATGTACTGTGTATATATATTCTGCCTACTGTATTTTCCACTCTATGCATCTGATGAAGTGGGTTTTAGCCCAAAAAAGTTTATGCCTAAATAAATTTGTTTGTCTCTAAGGTGCCACAAGTACTCCTCATTGTTTTTACTAGATAATGTGTTTGTAATTCATGGATCTAGAGAAAGCTAGTGCCCAGCACAATGGACCTCCATTCACTGATGGGGCCTGCAAGCTCTACTGTAATAAATACAACAGTGGTAATATGATAAAGAACAATTCAGGCCACCCAAGGGAAAAATAGGTGTTTTGAATGTCTGTGTAACACTAGCTTACAGCTGTGGCATTATCACCGTATTGGAATGAAACAAATAAAATGACTAGATGCTTGCAAACACAAGCCAAAGGACACAGCTGATCCTTTAAAACTGGCATCTCCATTCTTTGCCTTTCAAAAAACCCTTCCTCTAAACGATCGCACAGGAGAGGTTTCAACATAGAATCTCATTGACATGCTATGAGCAGCAAAAAAGGCCATGAGCCAAATTCTGCCCTCAGTTACATCAGTGTAAATTATGTTTAATATTGTTAGTCTCTTTCAAATAACAGGTCCCTGGCCTGACAGGTACAATTACTTGGGCAATCCCCACTTGGTCTGTTACAAGATGGTACAATTTAGAGCAGCCCTAAAGCTGCTCCAAGTTGTGCTGGGGACAAAACAGGCTCCAGAATCCAGAGGAAAAGAAAGGTGATATAAAGCCACTTTTACTCCCCCTCTAAGAGCTACCTCAAACATTGCTTAGGTATACCTGAGGACTGAGCCCAATGTCTTTGTAGTAGAGCCAGAAAGTGTTAGTGCTGATCTTGCGAAGCGGAATTTTAAATTTGAGTTAATATATTATTCATGTCTTATATAGCCACTAACCTTTTACTTCCAAAGTAATGTACTTGTAATCAGCTCCTCTATAATCAATGAGACAGAGGTAAGACCCTGCGTCCATCAGCTTTACGCTGGTGATTTGAAGCACTGAATATCCCAAATTCAATTTGTCACGTAACAATGTTGCTCTTCCCCTATAGTCTCTGTGCTGGGATTTAAGATCTTCCTCCCCCTTTTGAAGAGTGTAAACTTCTTTTGGTTTTTGCTCTTTTAACCCTTTTTGCTCCCAACTGACACTTAAGTCTTTAAGATTTAACTGGCCATCCACTGGAAACCTGCATTCCATGGTCACGTTGCTCCCATATTCTGCAATGTACTGTAGTTGAGGAACTTCAACTGTGAAAAAAGCTAAGATAGACAAAACCATATGATACCCAGTGAGCAAATGTTATGACTTTTCCTTTCATTGGGTCAAAATGTGTCAGAAATTCAAACATTCAAAATTATTGGTTAGACTATAACTTTGCAGCCTTTTCTTTGTTATTGTTTTAATTGTTTCCCCTTGATAACAGTGAGTAAATAGCAAATCCACTTGAATCCATACTGATGTCAGAGTCCAAAATACAAAAACAGAAGAAGATACAAACTGAGGTTCTCTGCATCTCAGACAACCCATTATTGTCTTTGGATGGATATTTACACAAGGGGCACCTGTCTAAAATTATTACGGTACCTTGTGTACCCTGAAGTTTCTCTAAAAGGAACAATCCTTTGTGGACGTGCTAAGCCAATTTGTTTTGTCCTTTACACCAGTGTGAATCCAGTGCGACTCCTTTGAAATCAATAGCTTTACTGTGGATACACACATATGCAAAGGACAGCAAAATTTTGCCCATTGTAAGTACACATTACTGGAGGAATTTATAGACCAGAGGCATCACACAATGCAGCCATCAATCATCACTGCAGTTCTGATTCTGCCACACTTACTCACGTGGAGTAGCACCTTACTCCATGAATAGTTCCAATGAATCTTGTCAGTGGGACTTCTTGCAGAGCAAGGTACAAGCTCATGTGAGAAAGGATGGCAAAACAATTCCTTTAGTTAGCTGCCAAGTTTAAATTTCATGACATTTGAGACATTCAGTCACATGAGCCTGAAATATTTATTGCTGCACACTGTTTACACCTTAAAACTTTATTTGATGCATAATGTTATTTCCACTATAAAATTCCTTATATCTTATTTTTATTTTATTTGTAACGTCACCTGTACAATACAGTGGCAGATTTAATGCAGTAGTGCTAGCAATCATTAATAGTGATAATCAAGAGAAATCCAGATAGCTACTCGTGCATCCTCAACTTTTGTGTCATAAATTAATGAAATATCAGTAGGAAAAACTTCATTTTTTTTAGCAGTGTGATCGTTGCTTCCCTTGTTAGCAATTGTCATCAAGGAAGAATGATATAAAAGAGTTTCAAGCTTTTCCTTTTTATCTATATCATTTATGATCTCATATTTACACAGAAAGTATGGTTTCAACTGCACCTTGTGGTGAAAGTGAAATAATAAACCAGAGTGAAAGAATATCTTTGTGCTGTAAATTCCATTTGCATTTGGATGTCTAGAAAAAAGTAAAGTGAAGGTTTTATCCTTAGCAGTATTTAATAGATATTTTGGCTTCTCTAGTCTGCTAAGACTACTTTGAACTGCTTATGTAGTACAAAATGGCCTTACAATGTCTAGAGATAGCCAGTGAAGAATTCCTTTTGCATAATGGAACTCTCTATATGCAGAAGGCTGACAGAGGCAACTCCACTACCTCTTATCGCAGTCATGCCAGCCCCAGCTGTATGTGTGGTAGGTCATTCTGAGGAACAGATGTGGGAGGATGTGGGGGATGAAGGAAGGAGAAGTGGTGGAGCAGAGTTCCACACTGCCTGATCCTCTATTGATCCTGGTAGTTGGTGGCTTTTCAACATGGCTGACAAAGGCATAACAAGATCCAATGACTGGAAGTTGACATAAGTCAAATTCAGCCTTGAAATAAGACACAATTTTCTAGCTGAGAGGGTAAAAGAACTTTGGAACAGCTTTCCAGGGGAGGTGGTGGACTCACCGTGACTGGGAGTCTGTAAGATGAGATCAGACATCTGGTTAAAAGATATGCTTTAATCCAGCTTCTGGAAGAAATTCTATGGCCTTTGTGTGTGGGAGGTCAGGGTGGCTCATCATAGTGGTCCCTTCTGGCCTTGGAACCTGTGAATCTATGTATCCCCCATTCACCATTTTCCTTCATCGGCCCATGGGGAGAACAGTGTTACCTCCACATGCTCATAACACTTGCAGCTGTGCATTAAGATATATAATATAAGATTAAGACTATAATCAAATTTCATGCTTCAGGGGGTTCAGCAGGTCGCCTGCAGGAGCAAGGAAGGAATTTTTTTTCCTGATGTACAACTGGGTAGATGTATTCTAGGCTTGTGTTTGTTTTCTCTTTCCACCTTCCTCTGAAGCATCAGAGATTGGCTACAGTGGAGATGGGACAACAGATGAGGAGAACCAGTGTTGTCAGGGATACAGAGAATCCTCTTTCTAGATGCCTGGCTGGTGGGTCTTGCTCAGGGTCCATCTGATCACTAGGTTTGGGGTTGGGAAGGAATTTCCCTCAGGTCAGGTTGGCAGGCACCTGGGTTTTTTTCACCTTCCTCTATAACATGTGGTGTGGTATCTGGACATCTCTCACCTAATCAGTTTCTTGCCGTTGCAGGGACCTCAGGCACTGGTAGCACCTTGGTCACTCCGGTTTGCTGCCTGTAGCACATAGTTTAGTCTCCTGAGGACTGAAAGTCTTTGGTCTCATGAAAGTCTTTGGACTTAACATAGGGGATCTGGGTGAAATTTAATGGTCTGTGATATACAGGAGGTCAGCCTAGATGCTCTGATTATCCCTTCTGGCCTTAAACTGTATGAAATGATGAAACCCTCCTGAACTGTCAGTGGCAGCCATTAGAACAGGGGTGGGCAAACTTTTTGGCCTGAGGGCCACATCGGGGTCGTGAAACTGTATGGAGGGCCGGGTAGGGAAGGCTGTGCCTCCCCACACAGCCTGGACCCTGCCCCCTATCCACCCCGTCTGCCCCCTCCCACTTCCCACCCCCTGACTGCCCCCCTCAGAACTCCCGACCCATCCAACCCCCCCTGCTCCTTGTCCCCTGACCACCCCCTCTCGGGACCCCCCACCCCCTTACTGTGTCACTCAGAGCAGCAGGAGCTTGCAGCCCCGCCACATGGCCAGAGCCAGCCATGCTGCCGTGCTGCCCGGCAGGAGCAGTAGGCCAGAGCGCTGGCGGTGTAATGAGGTGAGGCTGCAGGGGAAGGGGGACAGCAAGGGAGGGGTCGGGGGCTAGCCTCCCTGGCCGGGAGCTCAGGGGCCGGGCAGGACTGTCGTGCGGGCCAGATGTGGCCCGCGGGCCATAGTTTGCCCACCTCTGCATTAGAGCAGTAAAATGCCATCCTCCATACACTCAGGATTGCCGCGACCCCACTTAAAACCACGACCCACACTTTGGGAACCGCTGCTCTACAGGCAGCTGCAGCAACCAAGAGTACACAGGGTTCTACAGTGCTTCGCCCACACTCACACCCATAGCTATGCCTAGAGAGGAAGGCTGGTCCTGTAGTTCAGATGCCAGCCTAACACTTAAGAGATGTGGGTTCAATTCCCCTCTCTAGCATTGACTTCCTGTGTGACCTTGAGCAAGGTGCATAGTCTTTCTGTGCCTCAGTGCTCTACCTGTAAAATGGAGGTAATAGTGCCTCCCTACTTCAACGGAGTATTGTGAGGATAAATACATTCAAGATTATAATGCACTCAGATACTACAGTGATGGGGGCCATATAAGTATTTTAGATAGAAGCCCCTAAGACAGGGACTATAAGGACCAGCATAGCTGGCTTTACCATCCAAATAGCCTCTATATTGAAGATATTCCTCAGTGGGTAGAGGGATAGTAGGACAACAGAGATCTGGGCCCAAAGAATTATTTTCCCTAGCCCATTCCTTATATGGACAGCTAGCCTATTCCTTGACTTGTCTCTAGTCCATAACTGTGTCTTCTTATGTATTTGTATAACATCTGGTACATGGGATCTCGATCCTGAGTGGGGCCTTTGATGTTACCACAAATCAAATATTTAATAATTACTAACAGTTTAATAATAGGATTGGACTCATTTGAGGCCTTTGTTTTTATTTTGTTTATTTCTCTCTTATCCAGTTAAAGTCATTTAGTTTCACTGAATGTGAAAGACTGAGTTATTGTGTAGCTAGAAGCCTGATATTTTCGGGTGATGAGGATTGGATGATTTAGGTGCTCAGCTGCCATGGTGATGGAGGTGTCACATGAAGTAGCTAGATTAGATAAATAGATTAGATAGAGAGGAAAAGACAAAAGGATCAGTGGATATGCGTGAAGGAAAATGTCTCTGTTAAGAAAATGGCCGTTTATGGAAAAGTTGATGGGTGCCACTTGGAAGGAAACACCCAAGATTTTTAAAAGTCACTAGTGATTGTGGATGTTTCCGTTTTTGGATGCCCAATATGAGATTTCTTAAAGGAGCCTGATTTTTAGAAGTGCTGAGCACCTACCCTTTGAAAATCTGGCCCCTACAACAATGGTGTAGCCAGGATGGGATACTTGGGTGGGCCCTAACTTTGGGTGGGTGGGCAATGACAGAGGGCAGGGGCGGGGGGCAGGAGGAATTGGGGCCGCTTCCCCCCCCCCCCCAGCCCGTCTTGCGAGAGGCAATGGACATGCTAGCCAGGGGCCCCCAGGGCCCAGTCGGGCACCCCGGGGAGTGGGGTTGGGGTACAGGGGCTTACCCCACTCTGCCTGCCCGGCACTCCAGCTGGGGAGCGGAGTTGGGGCATGGGGGCTTGCGGGCAGGAATGGGGTGAGCCCTCGACACTACTCCCCAGCTGGAGCACCAGGTGGGCAGGCGGAGCGGGGCAAGCGCTGGGGCCGGAGCAGAGCCGGGGCTACAGGGGTGGGCCTGGGTGCTAAGAGGGTGGCCTGTGGCCCACCCATGGCTACTCCCCTGCCCTACAAGCCACCTCCAGTTGGATGCCCAAAAACAGAGCTCTGAAAAATCACTAGTCACCTTTGCAAATCTTGGTGAAGACTTTGAAATGCACGTATAAAGGCTGAAGTTGTATTCTTATGCCAGTTATATTGATGACAGTTATGCATCCGATGAAGTGAGCTGTAGCTCACGAAAGCTTATGCTCAAATAAATTTGTTAGTCTCTAAGGTGCCACAAGTACTCCTTTTCTTTTAGTTAAAAGAGAAGATCTCTTACCTCTTATCAAGTACAGCTGCACTTCCAGTATCAGGATTGGCAGGATTCTGAACATTTTCTCAGAGGAGTCTAAAACACAACAATATTAGCCACTTAAATTTTCACAACTGCCTTATCATGCTGAGATGTAACAAACTCCTTTACCATAAAGTTACCATTAAAAGTTAAACCACTTTCCAAGGTTCTTAGAAGTCAGAAAATATAAATAGGATCTTACATGCTGACTGAATCAAGTAACTTTCTGGAGTATAATGACGCACAGGCACATGCCGTATATTATGGTACACTGAACTCTGACACTGAAAACAGGGAAACCGCTTTTAGAGCGCCGCACCTGAGCCTTTATGATTTCAAAAGAGTCCAGGGGACTTATCGACACCAGTTACTTTCCAGGATTATTTCTTACAGTAACTACAATAACTCCACTTTGAAACTGTACCCATGAATATTATAAGCAACTGAAGATGAATTTTCATAGTCCGTAAAGCTTTGTACATGGATAAACATACTTCCCAAACTCCCATAGCTGAAGGAGTCTGGCATGCTCTGTGGCTTGATAGTAGAATAGCCCTGACTTCATCTCCTCTCAACCCCAGTCACCCTTTTAGTGGAGTTTTCACATGAGACCTCTGTGCTCATGGCCTGTACTTGTTTTAGGTCTCAATGTAGGACACACAAGGGAAAGTGAGGCCTCCTTCTATCCTCTCTCCCACTCACCCATGGAAAGGCCAGGGAAAGTCTGGCCTTTAGTCTGGTCAAAAGAGGTTAGATTTTTCGTGACTTTCTGGGACTTTCTGGAGTGGGAAACATAGTCTGTTCTCTCTGCATGCAGTCTTGCTATAGTACGTGCCACAAAGTACCATACTGTATTGACAATAAAAAGGCAGCCCATAAATAATGCATCTGAAAGGAATAAGTCCAGTTTTATTGTGGGCAGCCTTTTGCGCCATTGATTATTAACAAAGAGACTATTCTTTGTACTTTTTTCATACAAACAGGTAAACAAAAGAAAAAGCAATGGAATGAAATAGTCTTAAATAACCAGGAATGCCAGAGCTAGTGAGATGGGAAATAAGGAACAGGTTTTATTTTCATAAAATCAAGCAGACACAGACACACAACCAATAAAGCCAACAAAATAGACACAGAAATAAACATAAGGAAATAAAGAATACATGGAGAAATTTTTGACCTCACCAGAACAATATGGGTATTAGATTTGAGTCAGTTTTTTTGGTGCCTAACTTGAGATGCCTGGGACTTGATTTTCAGCAGCACTGTAATCCTGCAGCTCCCTCAGCCTTCACTGAAAATTGTGAATTCTCAGAGTCTTAGATAACCAATAACTTAGATATCTAAGTATCTATCTGTCCTCTGTCTATTTTGCTGGGTATATAATTGGGGAGTTATTTTTTCCATAACCAAAACCTTCCATTTTTTTTGAACCATTCCTCATTGGTTAGGCTTTTTTTCTTTTTCCAATGAGTAGCTACCAATAACCAAGCTGCTACTAGCAGATGAGAAATTAATTCTTCATTTCCTTTTGTGTGACCATTTCCACTAGGAAGCTCCAGCAGGATTACCAAAGAACATTTGGTAATAAATATCCAACAGTTTGGGATACTTGGTTATGGACTGCATCAAAATTCTCTAATGACTGGACATGTCCACCATATATGCATAAAATCTCCTCTTTCACCACAATTTCTCCAATATTTATCCGCATTCAGTTTCTCTCTATATTTTTTAACCTGACTGGTGTGGGGTACCATTGAAATAGTATTTTAAAGAAATTTATTTTATTGTGCTACAGAGTGAGGTTGCTGGTTGTCTTTTCAAAATCAAACCACATTCCTCTGAGGCTATTTGTCTATCCATATCCTTTCTCCCAGTGTGTCATATATGGGCACTTTTTTGTTGGGAAAGCTGTCTGCAACGATTGATATAAATTAGTTATAATTTTTTTGTTTCCTAATTGACCGGACACAATCGCTTCTATTAAAGTTAGCTTTCTGTATAAAACAGGTTTTCCAGAAAGTTGAAAAACCTAGTGCCTGACTTGAAAATACTGGCACCAGGGGAGACTGGACCACTTAAAGTTAGTTTTGACCTCTAAATAAGTTTCTTTACTGAATAGCTGGCCAACTGTGTGAATTCCATGGCTCTCCCAATCGTTGAAGCTCTCTAGTTCACAATGTGGGTTAAGATCTGAATTATTTGCAATGGGTGCATTGGTGAGGAAAAATAACTTTTTTTTCTGTTACAAAAACAGTGGATGAAGAGAAACATGGTAGGTAATAACATATTTGGATTTCAGTAAAGCATTTAACAGATCTTACTCTAAAAATAATTCAAATCTGGAGAGGGTTTGAATAAGGCTGTGAGTCTGTCACGGAGCTCATGGAAGTCACAGATTCTGTGACTTTCCGTGACTTCCATGACTTCTGCAGTGGCTGGTGCTGGCTCAGGGTAGCCCCTCGGGCAGCTCCTGGACCAGTAGCAGCAGTTGGGGTGTGTGGGAGGGGGCTCAGGGCTAGGGACAGGGGGTTGGAAGGCATGGGGGGGCGCTTACCTCAGGATGGGGAGCTTCCTGTCTCCACTGGCATGGCTCTGCAGCTCCTAGGCAGCAGAGGGGCCAGGGGGCTCTGCGCTGAATGCTGGCCATGCCCACAGGCCATGTCCCTGCAGCTCCCATTGGCTGCGGTTCCTGGCCAATGGGAGCTGCACAGCCAGTGCTTGTGGTGGGAGCAGTGCGCAGAGCCCCCTGGCTTCTCTGCCGCCTAGGAGCTGCAGGGACATGCAAAGCCGGGTAGGGAGCCCCTGCCAGCCCTGCCAACTGCCCCCCGCAGCCCCAACAGGGGTCCTGGGCAGCAGGCCATGGGCCATGCCCCTCCCTGCACCAGCGGGGGTCCCAGGCCACCTCCCCCAGCACCCACGGTGCCCCGACCGCGCCCCCCCCAGATCACCCACAGCCCCCTGCCAAAGTTTTAGTTAGGGGTATATAGTATAATGGACAGGTCACAGGCTGTGAATTTTTGTTTACTGCCTGTGACCTGTCCATGAATTTTACTAAAAATGCCCATGCCTAAAACATAGCCTTAGGTATGAAAAATGTTACTTGTGATATTGGAAGGGGGCTTGCAGTGAGGAGCAGCAGAGACTGGTGTAATGGCAAGTCTTATTTAACATCTCCATGATCTTAAATGGGAGGGGAAATAACACATTAATGATATTCACTACTAGTCAGATATTGACAAATTAGAGGGAGTTCCAAGAAGAGTAACAAAAGGGTTCATGATTCAAGAGGGAACCACTTACAAGGAAAGACTACAATAATTAAATCCATGTAGGTTGACTAAGCAACAAGTATTTAAATTGTATAACCAAGGAGGGGGAGAAATTACCGGGGTGGTAAAAGAAGGCAGCCTCACAGCTAGGAGCAATCAAATGAACAGACTTCCAAGGGAAGTGGTGGAAGCCCCATCACTTGGAACTTTAATATAAATTGTCTCACTGATACCTTCTGCTCGTCCCCCCAACTCTCCAAATGTATCTGTCTGTTGTCTCTTCTTACATTTAGATTGTAAGCTCTTTGGGACAGGGACTGTCATTTTGTTATATATATTTACTATGCCTTGAATGATAGGGCTCCAATTTCTGCTTGGGGCCTCTGAGGGCTACCATAATCATTGTTATTGTCATCACTGAAGTAGATAAAATAAAATAAAAGGTACTATAGGGAACATGGAAATGAAATTGAAGGTAGAAAACTAAATACTGATTTAAAAAGCCTTTAGCGCTCAGTGCATAATCAGACTGTGTAACTCATTGGCACGGGATGCCATTGAGGCAAAGAACTTAATAAAAGACAAAAAGGAACTGAACATTTATATGGAATACAAGAACATCCACAATTTTAACAGTTAATGCAAAAAATGGGACGTGATAGAAATGTCAAGCTTTAGAGCTTACAGCAATCTCTGTTGCACATCTGCCTACTGTGGAGTTATTACATCTTCCTCTGAAGTGTCTGGTAATGACCACATTTGGAGATAGGAACTGGACTAAATGGACAAAATGAGTCTGATACCGTCTGGCAATTTCTATGTTCCTAATTCTTCACTGGCTTGTGATGCACTTCATGATCTAATTAGCCCAATTTCTATGATTAACTTTCATACTCTACGATTCAGTGTCTGTCAGAAATGATGAAAGTTTAAAAAATAGGCTGGATAAATAGACTGCCTCAGTATGGGACCATATGAACAGCAGTGAGGGAGATCATCCCTAGGATACTGTAGACAATCTGGGCACCAGATTACAGGAAAGTTATTGACGCACCAGAAAAAGTATAGAAGGAAGCAGTGAAGATGATAAGGATCTTGGGTGGCATAATTACAAGGAGAGCTTAGGGACTTTAGGTGTATTGTGTTCATTGGAAAAGAGATTAGGGGACATGACTAAGTTCTTAAATGTTCTGAGAGTTGTAGAGTCATCGGATGTCACAAAACTATTCACGATAGTAATAGGCTAGTAACCTCAGACACAAGAAGAAATACATTTCTGCCAACTTTATGCACCTTATCTCTTTCTAGTCTTCTCCTAACCTTGCCATTCCTGCTGCTCTGTTAGCACCAGCTTCCCCTCTGCCCCTTCCCAGAATTTCTCCACTGTTGGTGCAAGAGCCTTCACCTCCACAGCTCTTGCATCGACAGACTTTCTATATCTTTCTACCTCATCAGTTGTCAATGCATCTCTTTTAAAATCTCATATAGTTTCTCCCTCTGTTATTAACCTTGTGGCTGCAAGCTTTGCTGTGTTCTGTGCCATATCATATGCTGTCATACATTCTTCAGTATAAAGTCATTTGTAAAATACACTATACTCCATAAAGTGTTTTGACATATAGTTTCAATGAAAGAGGCTGTACAAAATAAAATTTTATTGTACTGAGCTGGAGTTGAGAGTAACTAATGTGTGTGAGAGACATCAGAGGCAGTCATAGACACTGACACCTGAGGTTATTAAAAGAAGGGTTAGATTAGGATTTAAGGCTTAATTTTCAGAGGTAATGAGCACCCACAGCACTCATTCACTTCCCTTGGAATTTTGGATATGCAGCACATTTGAAAACCAGGACTCTACAGCCGGAGCCTGCTTAGTGCCCTTAACTCTCTGAAGCTGATGAAAAGAAAATTAATTCTTTTCTAAGGAGTTTTTTCCTTAGAAGGAAAATAAAAGCAATTGGAAGGCTACAAGTCTTTGACAGATAGGGAAATGGCTCAGGGTACATGCCAGGACCCAGTTTTTCCTGCTGTCCCTTTTGTAAAAGAACTCAGCTAGATCTGCTTCATCACTATAACATATTCATTGGGTCCCACAAACCAAAAGGAAGGGGAAATTCCAGGGCAGTTCTGATGTTTATACATTTTATTAGTTGCTTGGAAGCACCACTTCCTATTTTTCCCTCTCAGTAAATCATAGTTGGGTTCAGACATTTACTTGTTGGAATGTTAACACAGTGCATTCACCTCAGCGAACGTACTGGGAGGACCTATCTACCAAGTTCTGATCCAGATCTGGGTCCAGACTTGCCGGAGTTCGGGGGCATTCAGACCTGGGGTTTGGTCTCAAGCCAGTCTCAACTGTCTAGGCATAGACCTGAGGACAGTTCAATGGACAGAGGGCCCGGAAACCTAGGATGTAATCCTGGCTTCATTGAAGTCAGTGGCGTTAAAACTCCCATTGACTTCAGTGGTGCCAGAGTTCCATCCCTAGTTTGTGTTTCCGGCTCTGCCACTCACTCATGCTGAGACCTTGGGCAACTGAGATGACCATTGTGCCTCAGTTTCCCCAACATTTTGTGAGCACAATAGCCTGGTACTAGTTTGGCATAATTACGAATGCTGATTTCACTGGGACTGCCCTCTCTTCCTTTCCCCCTGGTAAAAAAGGCTCCCCTATCAAAGTGAAATTTTGGGGGAGCAGGAAGGTTCTGGCATTCCAGAGGGACGTGTTTAAGACTTTTCCATATCATGAGCCAGTCAGCTCAAAGCTATTCTGCTGACCCATGCCTAGTCCCAGAGTTTCACCTCCAAGATACTATATCCCCCAATTTATGGACAACTCTGGCTGGGGCTAGAGCAAGTTAAGGAACCATGGAACAACTCTGAATCAGCTCTATCCTTTACACTCTACCTCTGTTTCAATATCACTAGGAGGGAATAAAGAATCAGTTTGCCCATACTGAAATAAGCCAGACCTCTGGAACATCCTGGCATTGTGCGCTCTATCCATGCATCCTCTGTAGGTGTCCATTAATCTGCCATGATGGCAGTGTAGTATCCTTTCTGGTTAAGGTACTTACTTGCTCTAACGTAGCAAGATGGGTATACTATACAACAGCTCCTGATGCTGGGGAAACGTTGCCATTCAAACCCCGCAATTATTTCAGGGATTTTTCTAACTTTTACAACTCTGGGGGCCAGCACAGGAGTAATTGCCTTGCAAACCTCCATGTCCATTGTGCCAAAGGTGAAGTTGCCAACCCATGAACTGATTGCCAACAGATCAGTAACAACATGGGGCTGCCAGCTTCCACAGAGTGATAGAAACACATTTCTGGATCGATATTACCTTTCTCCTCAGAGTGTCCTCGTGCTCGAGGGCCAGGGAAAACTCCTAACACAATTCCAGAAATGTGGCTATCCTCATATGAAAGTTCTGGGTCCACTGCTGGTCATCCCATGTATTCATCATGATGTAGTCCATCACCTTGTGCTTGTGATCCTGATCCAGAAGTGGAAGTCAGCATTGTGGGGGGGGGGGGGGGGGGAGCGAGGGGTCTGCCATGGAAGACAGTAGCAGCTGGGTCCATGTGACCATGTTCTCATGGTGCTGGTTTTGTCTCCTGCTTGTAACAACAACCTGCTGGGTTCTCCAAGCCAAAACGCCACCTCTGTAACACAGTCACCATTTTTTGGTGCCAGCTTCTCCGGAAGAACACCAAAGAAACATGGCCTCCATAAAAAACAGCAGCAGTTGGTCCCGGTTGTTTGGACAAGTGAGATCTATACTTTAGAGCACAAGAAGGACACAGCACACCAGCACACCAGCTTGGGTCATGGCCCAAAAATGAATTTCCAGGCCTAGGCCATTTCTGCCCACAATTCCCAGAGAGGACAGAATAACTGTCCCACAGTGCCCTGCGAAAGTGAGCATAGAGTGGAGCAGTGTGTTTGTGGTGCTGTGAACCATGGGACACACACTCAGAGAGCTGTGTATCTCTCACAATTAGATTCAGTGCCAGTGTGGACATGGCATGTGACAGCAAGTGTCTGGTACTTGACTTCTCATCTACAGTGTGAAGCACTCTATTGAGTTAGGATAAAGTGAGACAGCTAACTTGTGATTTCCTATCATGGGGCTAGGCTGAAGTGAAGACATAGCCAGAGACTGCGAAAGCATGAGCAGGACTGTGAGTATGAGAGAATGACAGAATGTGTGTGAGAAAGGAAGGGAAAGAATCCATAATCCTCTTTACAACAGCCTTCCTATTTCACAAGTACTAGGCTCAAATTACCACCGACACTTGTGGGTCTTTTCGGGGACCAAAAGGCACATAACTGAAGGTGTTTTCTCAGTAATGTGCTAAATGGGACGGGGACGGGGAGGGTTGGGTTAGTGATAGTACCTTGTTAAAATTCCACCACCAAATCAAAGGGATGCTTTGGGTAATTTCCCACCCTCTGGTGAAATTCACCACTTCTCTGGATTCAGTCTTTGCATGAGATGACAGGTAGTCAAGCAAATCGTTTGCCATTGGAATGCACCAATTCTCAAGTATTTTTGAAAAATTTCCTGTAGGGGAAGATACATTCCCAGTTCCCTTGTCTGCCCTACAGTCCCATTTCAAATTACATGGGCTGGATTCTAGGCTCTATATTACAATCATCCACTCAGCATATTTTTAAGGAACACATTTCTAGTGAACTGCACTTTAAATAAGTTTGCTTGCAAGTGGTTTTGCCTCCTTCCTTAATTATGATTTTGAGGAAACATTTTTGCTTAAATGGGGAAACAAATAGAGTCCTGGGTCCCTTTCTCTTCCCCCCGCCTCACTCCATCTTCCCTCTTTGAACACACACACTGCTGAGACATGGAACTTATCACCAGCTAAGATGGAAGCCCATTGCTAAAATATTGATGTTTTGTTTATATACATGGTAGAAGTTTGTATCAAAGGTCATCAACAATTGGATTTTTCTGACTTATACAACTCTTACGCAGTCAGCAGTGAGACAATATAGTAATGTACAAGGGACCCTAAGAAGAAATATACAAATTTACCCCTCTTCTCCAAGATCTAAGGAAAGTCTTAGATAAGTTATACATTCCTTAGGGGACAGATTCTGGCACCCTATTTCACATCGGGTAACACTCAGTAGTGGAGCCAGATTGTGAGCAGTGGTGGAGCCAGGGGGCGATGGGTCATTGATGATCCCACCTTCAGTTATACATATTGGCTTGAAAAGGCACCACAGATACACCAAAAGGCCACCAGGGACCACTGGTAACATCCTACTCCATAAGTGGTTTCACTGACTTCAATGGGATATTCATAGAGCGAGATTTTATTCACCACAATGAAGGGTATCAGAATCCGGCCTTTAGAAACTGAAACATGGGAGCACTGCTTTTACTATAGCAGAGATTCTGGTAACATTGGAGGGGGTATAAGAGGAAATAACCTCAACTTTACTCATTTTTTGGGAAATAAAACTGTCCCCAGCAGTGAGTCATCCAGAATTGCTCCTGGCAGCTCCCAAGTTGTGTGTATCAGACTGGTAGCTCCACCATCTTTGCAGAGGGTTTAATGTGTTCCCTGCTCCCAGCCAGCCAGAGGGAAGGTGTTCTTTGTGTCCCCCTCCCAGTGCCGGGTTTACAATGGCACCAGTGGCTCCATGGAGCCGGGCCCATGCTCAGAAGAGGCCCCTGCCTGCTTGCTTGCACTGTGCCCTGAGACCCCGCCAGCCCCCCGTCCCCCCAACCCCACCCACCACTTGCTCCTCTTGGCCTGCCCACCAACCGGCCGAGGACTCCTCTCCACCCCTTTGCCCCACCCGCCGGCTTCTTGCCAGCAAGTTAAAGAAGTATGGATTGGATGAATGGACTATAAGGTGAATAGAAAGTTGGCTAGATCATCGGGCTCAACAGATAGTGATCAACAGCTCGATGTCTAGTTGGCAGCCAGTATCAAGTGGAATGCCCCAGGGGTCAATCCTGGGCAGTGTTCCCGCTAATTTTTCCCACCCATGTGTGGAATTAATTTTGTTATGTGCACCAATATGGAGGTGATATGTGAGGGTTGCGGTGCAGGGGTGTGAGGGCTCCGGCTGGGGGTGCGGGCTCTGGGGTGAGGGATGAGGGGTTTCGGGTGCGGAAGGGGGGTCCGTGGCTACGGTGAGAAGAGAGGACTCCCCCCATCTCTCTTTCCCTGCAGCAACACCTGGGCTGTGAGGGAGAGGCGTGTCTCCCCACCATGGCAGCTCCGGGGTTGGGGCTGCAGGATAGGCGCCCCTGCCCTGGCCCCAGCAGGTCCGGGCCGGGGCTGGGTTTGGGCCAGGGAAGGGGCGCTCCAGCTGTGCCTGGGTCCGGGCTGCACCGCCTTTCCTGGGATTGGGGCTGGGGCTGGGCCGCACTGCTCTGGCCGCGTCTGGGGCCAGCCTGGGCCATGCCACCCTGGGTGCACCTGGGTCCACGCCTCCCTGGCCATGGCTAGGGCCGGGCCACACTGCTTTGGCCATGCCTGGGTCTGGGCTGGGCCAGGCCGCTCTGGCCGCACCTGGGTCCATGCAGTCCCAGGCCACCTGGGTCTGGGCTGGGCCGGGCCACTCCTGGGTCTGGGCTGGTGCAGGCCTTTCCTGGGTCCAGGCCATGGCTGGGGCCAGGCCAGGCCGCCCCAGCAGGGCCAGGCACCCAGGCCATGGCAGGTTGGAGGCCTGGCTAGGCGGGGGGAGGGGCACCCCTCCCCCAGCCAGTCCCCAGCCACAGCAGGTCCCCAGGTGGGTTCCCTGAGCACCTGCGCGGTGCTAAATAGGCTGCTGCATGGTCGCACAGCTTACAGGGAATTTAGGTCCTGGGATCAGTTTTGTTCAACATCTTCATTAATGATCTGGATGATGGGATGGATTGTACCCTCAGCAAGGTTGTGGATGACGCTAATCTGCGGGGAGAGGTAGATACACTGGAGGGTAGGGATAGGGTCCAGAGTGACCTAGACAAATTGGAAGATTGGGCCAAAAGAAGTCTGATGAGGCTCAACAGGGACAAGTGCAGAGTCCTCCACTTAGGATGGAAGAATCCCATGAACTGCGACAGGCTGGGGACTGATGGGCTAAGCGGCAGTTCTGCAGAAAAGGACCTCAGGATTACAGTGGATGAGAAACTGGATATGAGTCAACAGTGTGCCCTTGTTGTCAAGAAGACTAATGGCATATTGGGCTGCATTAGTAGAAGCACTGCCAGCAGATCAAGGGAAGTGATTATTCCCCTCTATTCAACACTGGTGAGGCCACATCTGGAGTATTGTGTCCAGTTTTGGGCCCCCCACTACAGAAAGGATGTGGACAAATTGGAGAGAGTCCAGCGAAGGGCAACGAAAATGATTAGGGGGCTGGGGCACATGACTTATGAGAAGAGGCTGAGGGAACTGGGCTTATTTAGTCTGCAGAAGAGAAGAGTGAGGGGGGATTTGATATCAGCTTTCAACTACCTGAAGGGAGGTTCCAAAGAGGATGGAGCTAGGCTGTTCTCAGTGGTGGCAGATGACAGAACAAGGAGCAATGGTCTCAAGTTGCAGTCAGGGAGGTCTAGGTTGGATATTAGGAAAAACTATTTCACTAGGAGGATGGTGAAGCACTGGAATGGGTTACCTAGGTAGGTGGTGGAATCTCCATCCACAGAGGTTTTTAAGCCTGGCTTGACAAAGCCTGGCTGGGGTTGGACTAGATGACCTTCTGAGGTATCTTCCAACTCTAATTTTCTATGATTCTCTCTGCCCCCGGCCAGACCCAAGTGCATCTCCACCACCAGGGCAGTCTCTGCTTCCCACCACCTGTGCGGCTCCACCTATCTCCCTGGTGCTGAGCCACCTGGGACTGGTGCAGAAGCCTGGCCAGTCTCAGCCAGTTGATGGGGGGCAGTGTGGGGGGCTTGGCTGGGCCCCTCCAGGCAAGTGGGTCCTGAGGGAGGCTGGCTGGGGCAGGCCCTGGCCTGGCTGATTGTGCCACTCCCGGGGGGCCAGAGTGATTCTCTGTCCCGGGACCAGCCCTGGCTGCACTGGCAGCTCAGCCCGGCAGAGACAGTCGCCTCCCAGCAGGGTTGATGAGTGCGGCCGGGAGGCAGGGCGTGGGGGAGTGGATCTCCAGGGGACCTGGGGCGGGTGCTGGGCTGTGAGGGAGCGGGGAAGATCTGTATGTTGAGGCACTAGGGAGTGGGGGTTCTGTGTGCGGTGCTGGGCAGTTGTGGTGGGGCTGTGGGCAGGGGGGTACTGGACAGGAGTGGTGGTGTGCAGGGTCCTGTGCATTTGTGGCAGGGTCTGAGGTGGGTGCTGGCCATAGAGCGTCCGAGGGGGCTCTGGCCATAGGGAATCAGGTGTGGGGGGTGTTCCAGTGCTGGGCAAGGGGGATGTGTGGTGCGGCATGGCCCGCCCTGTGAGGGGAAGGGGCATGCTGTCAGCACAGGGCCAGGAGGGCCACTGTGCGTCTGGCAACTGTCAGTTTGTAAATAGTGGCCTCGCATTGGGCTGGGCAGAGCAGGGCTGCCCCTGCCATGCCATACCCCTGTCCGGCCCCACGCTCCAGGGGCCAGCCCCCCCACACCATGCTCCATTGCCCCCATGGGGGTCCACAAAAGGTTAATCTGGCCCTGCCCCCTCCCATCCATCCATCTCTCTAGCTTCTTAGAGAGGTGGATCATTGCAATATCTGAACAGCCCACTTACCACAGAATTAAGCAATAATTTGCACAACAAAGGTGTGGTGATACTATTTAATATGTTGTGAAACTCTTTTACATATAGCAACATGTCAGTGCAGTAAGGAGGCCAATATAACGAATGAGAGCCAACACTAAGAGCCAGTCTCTTACCCAAGCAGAGTACCTATCATGAGTTGTGCTAAGAACTAAATTCTTATTCTTAGATGTACACATAGCTGAGAAAAGAATTTTGCCCTTGCTCTTTAATCTCATCCTTTTCCACACATAGCAGGACCTATCAGTTAAATTTGGATTGTGTTCTTTAAGTTGTTCTATGAACTGCGTTACTAGAGAATGTAGCCCTCTTCCAGCTTCAGGGCCTGTTTGTACAAACCCTTACTTACATAGGTGGTCCTTTGTCACACAAGTAATAAGTAATTTTTGCACAATCAGGACCTAAGTGAAGTATACAGATAATTTAATTTAATTCCAATTTGTTCCAACATATATTGACATTATTCATTATTTCCCAACAAGCTTATTTAAAAATCCTCAGGCTGAAATAGAAATCACAGAAGTAAGGGCATTTTTATTCAATTCGATAATACTAAAAATGGAAATCATTGGTCTAATCTTCCCTTTACATTGTTCACATACTTGTACATGGAAACTATGCAACTAGACTGAGAACATAATACTGTTATTTGAAAAATGAAAATACTCCACTTATAGCACATACAATAATTGATATAAAGGGCTAAATTCTACCTGCCAGAATTAATGGGTTTGCTTAACGGAAGACGTTAGGTGCCTTTGGAACAGGAAATAATTTGTTTTCAATTAACATTAAACAGGATATTACTTAATGCCAATTAAGATTAAATAGACACCATTACGCTGAACTAGTGCAAAATGATTTGGTCCATTGAAAACAAATTTCCATGAAATGGGATAATCTATAAAATATGTTGATATTAAGTGAGCTTGGTACTATAACAGTATCACCATTCCTGAGAGTCTCTCATTATCATTATAAAATGTTTCCATTAAATCCATCAGCGTATACACACGTACAAACACACACATGTACACACACACACACTTGGGGAGAAAAACATCAAAGACTGAGATTTTCAAAAATGATGCTTAAAATTAGGCTCCGACCTCCTTATTTAAGTGCTTAAATATGGACTCAGGAGCCTAATTTTAGCCCCCATTTTTGAAAAGCTTGCCTAATATATTTTCTGCTTGTTCTAAGATTCTATTTGTTCTACATAGATTGCAAGGTCCTCATACCAGGGACCCTCAATTTTATGTGCCTATAAAGCCACATGCACACTATGGTACTGTACAAATAACTGTAATGAATTATACTAATATGCTATGCTGCAGAAACCCCACCTACCACAACCATTATTACGTGCTGTTTTATAGTATTTTGTATTGCTTGATGAAAACCCACTCCTTGGTGATACCCTGAACATGTTACCAGGCACAAAATTACCATGGATCTGAGAGAACTTGTATGCTTTTTTTCACAAAATGCTACAATTCAAAGACAGTTTCAGCTACTTTCCATTGTTTTAAAGCAACCTGGAAATTCTTCTTGTTCAAGAACAAACTTGTCCCTAATACAATGCCACTGACTTCAAAGGGATTACGCAATGGTTTAAGAAGGAAAATACAATATACTGTTGCATCCATTTGAAACTTCAGGGAGAATTTAGATAAGTAGAATATAGTCATCAGAATTAGAAACTGTCAGGGCTATATAGGTGATCTGCCTTCCACACTCTCCATGTCTGTCTGGAATAGGCAAATTTGTGGCTTCATCTCTTATTTCTTTCATCTAAATTATTCAAAGATGGAAATGCTTCTGCTGGGTAAGCAGACACCTTCAAACAATTCCAGATCCTGTCTTCATAATTCATACTTCCCACTTGCCACCATTATTAATATCAGTATTATAATAGCAACTAAAGGCCCCAGTCAGCATCAGGTCATCGTGGAGCTAGGGACTGTACCAACACAAATGAAGACATGGTTACTGCCCCAGAAAGCTTATAGTCTAACAAGCCATGTATAATAATCATCCCTAAACTCTTCTCCTCCTCCATCTCCATGTCTGCAGATGGCCATGTCCTGGACAGTGAAAGTTTAGTCATAGTAATAATACTCAGCATTTATATAGCATTTTTGCTCTGCAAAGTCCTTTACAAACATTAATTAATAATGTATTCTTATGACAAACCTCTGAGAAAAGTATGGGGCATTTCGCCTAATAGAAGGTAGTGGGACAGATACACTTTTAATAGATTCATAGATTCCAAGATTAGAAGGGACCATTGTTATCATCTAGTCCAAGCTCCTGTAGAGAGCACAGTCCATAGAACTTCCACAAAATAATTCCTACAGTATACCTTTTAGAAAAACATCCAACCTGGATTTAAAAGTTGTCAGTGATGGAGACTCCACCATCACCGTTGGTAAATTATTCCAGTGGTGAATTACTCTATCTCTTAAAAATGTGCACCTTATTTCCAGTCTGAATTTGTCTAGCTCTAACTTCCAGCCATTGGATTGTGTTATACTTTTCTCTGTTAGAATGAAAAGCCCATTATTAATTATGTGTACCCCTGGAAGGTACTTTTAGACTGTAATGAAGTCATCTGTTAGGATTTAGATATGGAGGCCTGCCTGTAAAGGCCTATACTTTAAGAACTTAGGTGTATTTTTATCACTTAGCTAGTTATAGAGGTATAAAACAAAGAATCAAAATCACAGTCCGCCTGTGTATGGGCCTTCTCTCACTAGGATAGTCTGAGGCCTGGTTCTTAGGCTAAGGCCTTTGGCTAAGCAGCAGAGGCAGCCATAAGCTGGGAAGTGTATGGTCACATACTTACATTCCAAACTAGTCACACCGAAATAAGGTGCTATTAGGCTGTTAGGAATACAATCCTGTCCTGATAATGCCTATCACCACCAGTTAAAGATGGTTAAAGAAAACTTAGTTTGATAGCATCCTGTCTGGCAAGAAACCACTTCTCAATAGTTGTGGTTGTGAAATCCTCATTTCTGTAAAAAGAAAAGGAGTACTTGTGGCACTTTAGAGACTAACAAATTTATTTGAGCATAAGCTTTCATGAGCTACAGCTCACTTCATCGGATGCATTCAGTGGAAAATACAGTGGGGAGATTTTATATACACAGAGAACATGAAACAATGGGTGTTACCATACACACTGTAACAAGAGTCATCAGGTGAGGTGAGCTATTACCAGCCACACACCCTCATTTCTGTATGTTTTATCTTTATGGCCCACACTTCTCTATTGTTAATCTGTCTGGTTCTCTAATTGTTTCTCTCTGCTGTATAATTAATTTTGCTAGGTGTAAGTTAATTAGGGTAGTGGGATATAATTGGTTAGAGAATTATGTTACAATACGTTGGGATTGGTTAGGTAAATTTCAGTAAAATGATTGGTTAAGGTATAGCTGAGAGTATTACTATATAAATTAGGGGCAAACAGGAAGTAAATTGGGATTTGAAAATAAGGAAAAAGGAACTTGGATTTAAGCTTGCTGGAAGTTCACCCCAATAAACATCGAATTGTTTGCACCTTCAGACTTCAGGTATTGTTGCTCTCTGTTCACGCGAGAAGGACCAGGGAAGTGGGAGGGTGAAGGAATAAGCCCTCTAACATCATCCCTTAACTTTCTCTTTGTTAAGCTAAATAGATTGAACTCCTTGAGTCAATCACTATATGGAAGGTTTTATCATTCTCGTGGGTCTTCTCTGAACCTTCTCCAATTTTTCAACATACTTTTTGAATTGTGAACACCAGAACTGGGCAAAGTATTCCTATAGCAGCTGCACCAGTACTAAATACAGATGTAAAATAACCTCTCTACTCTGACTTGAGATTCTCCTCTTTATGCATCCCAGGATTGCATTAGCCCTTTTCACCACATCATTGTATTGGGAGCTCATGTTCATCCAATTATTCATCACAACCCCTCAAATCTTTTTCAGAATCACTGCTTCCCAGCATAGAGTCCCCCAAGCTGTGAATATTGTGTGTGGACAGTAAGGCAGACAAATAACATATAATAATATGGATCATCACCTATGCAACATTGTCTATGTATACCATGGCTCAACTCTACCTTTACTGTGAAGGGAAGTATGGTCTGGCAGATAGGGTACTGGACTGCAGACCAAAAGACCTGGGGTAAAATCCTGACCCCAATGCAGTCAGTGGGGATTTTGCTCTTGATTTCATTGAGGCCAGGATTTCAACAAGCCAAGGTATAACAGTGAGCCTGGAATGCAGGATGTAATAAGGGATTAATACAACGTAAAAGAAAGCAAGCACGACTTTATAGGAGACACATTCTAAAACTCCTAGTGAATTGGAAGCAAGGCAGGATAAGACTGAGTTGTAAGCCAGAGTAAGATGAACTCTGGCAGAACAATAGATGGGCAAAAACTGCAACATACTGATACACCAGTTGAAGCTACTCCCCGCCACCCTGGCTTTTGTTCTGACTATGAAATAGAGAGGACCCATTTGTAAGATTCTGATCCATATCCAGGCTTAGATTCTGAAACCCTCCCTCCTAGGGTTTGAAGTTGTTTTGGACCTGGGGTCTTGGTTCTGACCCATCTCTGGTCCAAAATCTGAATGGAAACCAAACCAGCTGAAACCAGATAAACTGACTATAAATCAAGCAAGAAAATCTGAGTATAAATCCAAGTAGGAATGCTGTTATCTGCTAGTCACAAAATGCAGCAGAAATCATTTTACATTTTAGTAGCATTATACTCACATCAGACCCATGTAGCTGTCGGAAGAATCAGGGATCATATAGCAGTTGAAATCGTCAAGGTTTCCAAGGCAAAGCACCTCTAACCTATTTGTATGATGCCACGAGAACATCAGAGGGAAAAGAATAGCAATCCCACAGCACTTTATGCAGCCAGTAATGGTCCATTTACTCTCTGGTTGTATTCACATATCATGGGTTTTAAAAACTAAAGCTTGCATCAAGAGGAAACCACCGATGTTTCACAGGAATGGACAGGCACATGTTCCAGTTTCATTCTTACTGTTTAAAGCCAGTGAGAATTCTGTGAGCTTACTACTTTACAGGGCTGTTCTAATCAGAGAACACTTGTTCAAAACACATTGTAAGTTGATTGGGTCAAATTCTGTTCTTGACTAACCCCTGAAAAATATTTAAAGTTACATCTTGTGTGGTGCAATAGGGGGCAGAGTTTGGCCATAGAGTTAATAACCATGAGATCATATTGCATTGTGAAACAACAGAGTCTCTTACTAAATTTTCTTAACCTCATCAGCAAAAGCTTACGTGGCTCTTTCCTGCAGAAGGAATACCTAAAATTTCTGTAGCATGTTCCAACAACTTTACAAAATACTAACAGACCCCCTTGCAAAGAAGGCAAGCTCTCTGCTTTCTTTCCTCAAAACCCAGTTAATTTCCCAGTCTCTCTAACAAGGACCTACCTTTCCAGGGCAACCTAATAATATCTCAGGTAGAATAAGTTAATAAGGAAGAAACTCACACCTTGTGCTGTTCAAATGCAAACAATATCATGATGACCTTCATTTGTATAAACCACACTCCCTCCTTCCCCATTATTCATTGTCATATTCCATGCATTGTGGAATGTTGTATCTAATACACTGTATGATCTACAGAGCAGAGGCTATCCTATTACAAAGCCGCATACACACTTATGGCACTCCATACCAAGGTCAAATAAGAATTTCCCCTATTTTGCAGATGGAGGAGCAGAGGCAGAGAGGTTAAATGACTTATCCAAGGACAAAGAATAATAGTATTGTAAGAGCCAGGACAAGAACAAATGACTTGTTCTTGTCCTGAGCTTGTGCACAGACTGCACAACCATACAACTGTGTGGCCAAATCCTCCCCCTCCTACACAGCCTGAACATCAGGGAAAGGAGAAGTAAGGAATTTTCTTTTGAGGTTGTGCTGTGGTTCTATAGTCATGTTTCTGCCGCAATACATCTACATGAATTTGTGTGTGGTTTCTCTTGTGAATCCACCCCCTCGTCCTTGCTTTGTCCCCCCAGAAGCCTGCATGCTAAGGTGTAGTGAGGCTCTAAAAGCTGGGCTCTGCAATGCACAGGAAATACCTATTCCTGAGTGAAATCCAAGATTCCTATCCCCTCATGGAATGGAGCTGCACTGGTCCAATTCCACTGTGTTCACAACCCTCCTCACTAGTGGAGGGGTTCCACTGCCATAAGGGCCCTCTGAACCAGAGGCTTGTGGGGTGGCGGCAGAGTGTGTGTGTGTGTGTGCCAGTATTAGCTGTAGTTCATGGTTTAGTATGTTCAATGTGTTGCTATATCAGCAGACCTCTCTCTGCAATGTTACTTTTACTGTTGTAAAAGACCTTAACATTCTCATGTAACTCAGTCATTTTATCCTTGAGTTTATAACTATTGTTAGTAGCACAGTGAACTCACATCCTGCAAATCATGACCAGAAAAGCTGACATATTCTAATCCTCATCATTTGGCAAGGTCTGACACATTTGTCTTATCTCTGCTTTGGTTTTACAGTAAACCAGCTAGATGGGGGAAGTTTATTTTCCTTTTCTTGTTTTAAATTCAGGCTGTTTCCTGTTACTCATAGTTCTTGGATCCATGAGATCTGGGAAAGGCAAAGGAAGTGCTGTCTTCTTCCTCATCCTCCTATCACATACAATACCAAGGTTGGCATTTAGCTGTTAAATGGGGACACCGCTTTCACACATTTTCATTTTTGTCATTTCAGAACTTTACATTGGTTTCATCATCCACACTCTCATTTTGAACTGTTTTAGGAAATATAAGCCAGTATATTTGTCTTCTCTGTCTAGGGGTCTGTCTTCTCACTAAGCAATTTTTCAAGCATGTTGCAGAATCATGTCTAAGTTCTGCTACAGGACCTGAGTACTGAACCTTGTTTCACCAGCACAGCTGAATTTGTTCAGTGCAGAGCACTAGCAAAGTGCGTGCTGAACAATGATTTTGAAAGAGTTTCATTTAGTGGTTTTAGCGCATGTTATAAAGCCATTTTCAAAACCAGTGGAACTTTGTGTTAGGGTGAACAGGTGTTAACAATGCAAAGGTTCTTACTGATGTATAGAATAAAAGTTTTTTGCTCAAACACATCCCTGGGGTAACTCTATTGACTTTTGTGAAATTGGTATTAATTTGAACTCATTGTGCTCAGATTCTTTTCCGTCCCCGCCACACCACATATTAACTCACAGTTAAGTCAAACATGATGAGGCAAAAAGTATCTGGCGTCAGTCCAAAGGCAAAGATTAGCTAACTGTGCAGGCAGAGTATTGCTAGCCTGTCTTATTCATTTCCTCTCTTTACCACCCTCCTTTCCCATAGTAACTTAAGGTATTGTTATAACACACAGGGTTTTTCAGGTGATGTAACTAGAAGATTTATTGACTTGTCTACAGCTACAATTTCCTTATGTAGACAATTTCCTTGTGTAGACAAGTCCTGATAAACACATATTACTACAGTGCCACCGCTATCAGCTCCCTTAGGCAAAACATACAAAACTGGGTCCAAAAGACATTGCCACAAATACCTTTCCTGCATTTCCAAATCCACACGACCTTAGGCCAATTTATCAGACCAACTGTTCCCACAGTAGCAATTCTATTTTCCTTACTATTTTTATCCTTCTACCACTGCTAATAATAAATTCCACTGGGAACATAATAATAATAATTATTAATTATTCCACTGGGAACATAATGAAAGGATAAATATCCCATCAAACTGGTTTATAACAACTTCTTTAAATCTACATTTTAGCTGAGGGCATGTCTATACTACAAAGTATAGCACCAGAGCGGGGCTTGCAGGCCAGATCCGTAGTTTGCCCACCCCTGCCCTAACAGGAATACACCACTTCAGGGTATGTATTTAACAAGCTACTGTGACATAGGGTGGCCAGACGTCCTGATATTATCAGTACTGTCCCGATATTAGAGGTTTTGTCTTATATAGGCCCCTTTAACACCCCCCCCAACCCGGTCCCAATTTTTCACACTTGCTATCTGGTCACCCTACTGTGGCACTTCTTGGGCATTTGAAACCACTTGGCCTTTGAGGTGCAAAAATAACTTGTTAATGAACACCCTGCTATGGCTCACTGCTTTATTTCTAGATCTTCACAAAGCTAAACATTCCCTCAATGTGCAAACAATACTCACTGAAACAGAAAGAGTGAATATTACATGCCGAATTATTAACTATAGATTTTGTGTAAAGGAAATGCAAATTTAGAATCTTGCCTAAAGAGCACAGGTCCTTTCTTACCATTTTTGTTCACTGAAGGAACCAACGTTTCACTCCTCTACCGAGATGACAAAATATCAATCTCCATATACTGCAGAGATTGGTTTTCTTTCAGATACACACACTGATTAGCACATCAAGATTCTTAGGAAAGAGGAAATGGAGATGGAGAAGATTACCTCCAAAACAAACTGCTAGTAAAATGACTTCATAACTGAAGCTATAGGTTTATCATCTGTGGGTCAAATCCTGAGAGGCTTGACACCTTAAATTCCTGTTGACATCAAGTGCTCAGGATTTCAGGAGTTGGTTATGTGTGGGTGGGTGTTTGGACTTTTCTAAACAACTCTTTCTATAACTTCTGTTTCATGATTCTACATTTCTGATGTAAATAATTTTTAACCATAGATATGAGAGGACACCAAATATGTGTGGTAACTTTGGGACATAAATGAGTGATATCTGTCAAAATCAGGGACATTTGAGATATGCCGAAAGAACTAAATTATTAAAAGTTTCTTTCAGCTCTAATCCTGACGTAGGCTGTGTTTGGAGTTAGCCCAAAACTGATTTTGAGTGGGTAGTTTGTAAAATTGGAGGAAAAATCTTTCAGGCAGTTTTGGCCTAGGCAGACAAGAAAATGTTTTCCCACTAAGTTAAAATAAATAAAATAAGAATAAATAATAAACCCCACATTGTAAACAACTAAAATGTCATCTTTGGTAGTTTGTACCACCAACATACAGCACCTAGGTATGGTGTGTGGGGCTTGGTGGCCCTCTCTACCTAGGGTTGCCAACCATCCAGGATTGTTCTGGAGTCCCCAGGAATTAAATATTAATCTTTAATTAAAAATTATGTCATGTGATGAAACCTCCAGGAATATATCCAACCCAAATTGGCAACCCTATCTCTACCAACTCGGGGAAAAAAATAGTCAGCCACACCCAACTCTGTTTTATGCAAGCTCTTTCATGCTTCTGCCACATTGTAGCAGGGGCAGAACACCCTACTACAATGTGCTTCTATAGTGTGGTTTCATTTACAATAAATGGAGTCAGGCAGAATAAGCTTGTACAGTTGCCAATATTGTATTTCAAAAATAAGGGACTGTTTTCTTAGCACTTTTGCCCCACTCCTCCTGATAAGACTATAATAATTATAATAATAATTATTAATAGTAATAATAATAATATAATCAGCAGTACTCACCTACATTTGCTAGGGGTATTTCTTGCTGCTTTTTGCAGCACTCAGCAACTCCCAGTCTTGTTGTACAGAGATGAAGAAATCTTTGCAGGATGACTGGAAGTTTATGCAAATTTGGAGTTCACTTTTAATTAAATCTATGCTGTATCTGTTCTGTATGTCAGACCATTTATTCCCCATTAATGAAAAAATCCTGTCTACAAATGCATTTGATCTTGATACACTAAGTACAAACTACACAATTTGGAACAAGGTTTTCAAGTTTTCTTTTCCACACTTCTGAAACACATACCTCCATTTTTCACTGATAGATTTGGAAATGTCATTTCTGGATATTTTGATCACATATTGACTGGTGCAGAATTCCTCATAGAGCTAGTCCATGTTTACGGTTTCCCTCATTTTGAGTGCATCTGTTACGTCCCCATTATCTGAGAAACTAAGCTTCTCATAGAGACCCATGGGTTTCAGCTTCATCACTGCATTGTCAGTAGAGAAATCAAACCATTTATCGATGTACAAAAGCACAGAGTCATAAAACGTAATGATGGCTTGCTTTGCCTTCGCTTTCTGTTGTAGTAGTAGCTTTCTCATCAGTTGTTTAGCTTGGAATCCAAAAAAACCAAATCCTCTTTCTGGTTCAGCAGCTTCAGCTTAAAATGGCACATACGTGTCAGCAATGCATAGCTTTGATGCCTCCAAGTTTCTCATAAGTACATCAAAGACACAAGCCACTTTGTGGAAAAAAACACATGCAGGCATCCTCACCATCTTATGTGAACATGTTCTTTAATGCTACTGGACAAGACTCCTGTAGTGACTTGAAGTAGGCTGTAATTGCTGGCCAGTTTCTCAAAAGTTGATCAACTGCTGGGTTAAGGGATAGCCATCTTGTACTCACATATCACACTACTCCATTCTTTCCATTCAATGTCAACAAACTCAAAACTCTTTGGAGTTCTTCTCTGCATATTGCGGACACAGAAAAATTGCTGTAAATTTTCAACACAATTGTTTCTATGTCAACCGACACTCGCATGTTTGCAGGTACTGTGGACTATGTGTGCAGGGCAGTCTGCCTTCAAAATGCAGTCATTGTCTGTACATAACAACTGATACACCTGACTGTGTTTGCAGTAGTTCACATTTGCATTATCAGCAAAGTATGCAGTAATGCAATTAACATTGAGCTGGTATTTCTTTAGGCAGTTCAAACTAACATGATGAATGCCTTTTGCAGATTCATCACCAACTTCATAAAAATTGAGCAACTTGAACTGAACGCCATTTGTTATGGTGAAATATTGTAGCCACATTAGAAAATTCTTCCTGTTCCCCTTATTTGAGGCATTGGTGGCTACAGAAAAATACATGTGCGTTCTGGTAACAGTGGTAATAAATCCCGTAAACAATCCCCCACAGACATTGGGGCCAAAACATTGATCACGAATAGCTCTGCTTTGGTTCTTCCGCAACACAATTTGTTCTCAATATTTGAATCATGAAACATTTCACTGGCAAGCTTATTATCACAGTGCATGCGGTTATAATTTAGGCTGTGTTTACCTGTGTGGTAAACAGTTGTAATTACACATGCTTACGGTGACCAGATGTCTCAATTTTATAGGGACTGTACCGATTTTGGGGGCTTTTTTCTTATATAGGCACCTATTGCCTCCACCCCCGTCCTGATTTTTTACACTTGCTATCTAGTCACCCTATGCATGCAGCAATTATGTCACTTTCAGTGTTTGAAGAGACAAAGAATTTGCTAATATTTGTCATGCCTTTGGCCTGAGTATTTTTCTTATGTCTATAGGTTGCTGCTTGCTGCTTCAGGTCAGTTTCACCTCTATGCCCTGTGACGGGGCAAGGCCAGATGGCTATAGAAAAGTAGTGGGAGATAGATATATTAGCTCCAGGCTAAACAAATCCTTGGTACCAGGATAAGTGAAATGGCAGCTGCTCCAGGTCAATTAAGACACCTGGGGCCAATTAAGAACTTTCCAGAAGGTAGGGAGAAGGCTAGGTTGATTGGGACACCTGAAGCCAATCAGGGGCTGGCTGAAACTAGTTAAAAGCCTCCCAGTTAGTCAGGTGGGTGTGCATGTCAGGACAAAGTGGGAGGAAGTTGTGCTGTTGGAGAGGCTGAGTAGTACACACCATATCAGGCACAAGGAAGGAGGCCCTGAGGTAAGGGTGAAGTGGAGCTTGAGGAAGTGAGGGCTGCTGTGGGGGAAGTAGCCCAGGGAATTGTACATGTCATGTTCCTAAAAGGTCAGCTACCATAGCTGATACTATTAGGGTCCCTGGGCTGGAGCCTGGAGTAGAGGGTGGGCCTGGGCTCCCCCACACACCTTTGCCCCCTGATTAATCACTGAGACTGGGAGACAACAGAGACTGTGCAAGGAAGGATAACTTCTCCTCACCTGCCTCTCTGGCTTATGATGAAAATGGCTCAGTAGACTGTGACCCTTGTCTCTAGAGAGAGAAGGGTTACGTGCAGGGTCACGGTGAGCCTCTGAGGCTAGTGAAATCCCCCAGGAAACGTGGGACCCACGGAGGCAAGGACAGAGCTTTGTCACAGCCTGTTAGTGAATTCATGCTGGCACAAAGTACAAAAGGCTTTACCAGAATTGCCAGTGACAGATTTAACCCAGTTGTATTTTTCTTCCCATTGACTTTTATATCTACACAGTCTCTTCATTTTTTTCTGTTTAGGTCCAGGAGGAATGTCTGATGTTCCCAATGCTTCACTCATAATTGCATTGAATGTTTTCCTGACCACTTGTAAAAGTGTGCTGCAGCTAATGTTAGCCACGAATAATATGACTTCCAAATACTAGTTCCACTATAGCCAGAGGTTCCCAAACTATGGGGCATGACCCCCTGGGGGATGCAATAAGGTTATCGGGGGGCACGAAGACCTGATGGGGCCACACTGAAAGGCTGGAATCAGGAGGGAGCTCTGTCCAGCAGGGGAAACAGACAGGGCTCTGTGCAGGTGCTTTTGGCTGCCAGGACCAGGCTCCCTGCCCGCCTCACTCCCTGACTGCTGCAGCTGCAGTAGCCACCAACCAGCAGTTATGCTCCTCTGCTGGGGATGCTGACAGAGACTCTGCAAGCAGGGAGGCTACACCCTGGAGTACTGACTGGCCTGTCAGACAAAGCCCCTTCCTGACCCTGGCCCTTCAGCACAGAACCGGGGCACACAGCCCCATCCACTTGCCAGACAGAGACTGTGCAGGGAAAGTGGAGGGGGCTGTGATCAAGGGCTGGAATCAGCAGGGGGCCCTGTCCAGCATGGGGCCACTACTCTCAGGTGCATCTTTCTCCTCCGGACCCTGGCCCTTGACCTCAGCCTGGTCTTTATTTCCCTACACAGCACTGAAAAGCCAGGGTCGGGAGAGGAGTGGAAAGATGTACCATGAGTACTGGCCCCCTGCTGTTGAAATAGGGGATAAAAGGCATTCCATACGTATTTTGTATGGGGCAGACAATTTTCTATTTAAATAAGGGACCTCCCTTGTCATATGGGACTATTGGCAATACTAGTGTCACTCCATAGCATCATAATACTTGTTCATTTTTATTTTCCTCCCATGTAAAAGGTATAGAAATTAAACTAAAATGTTTTGTTAGTACAAAATTAAGGTTGCAAATATAAACATACAAAGTCAGGCAATATAAAAATGGTGGTGCCATGAGAACACATTCTACAAAAGCCCCTAGTATGACAACAAGGAACTATACATTGGCTGTGTAGTATTATTTTTACATTTATTGAATTGTTTAGGGAAATGTGGCCAGCAAAGGGAAATTAGATGAACTCCTCTGCTTTTTGACTTTAACATGCAAATAGCTGTTGCTGTACAGAAAGAGAAATTCAAAAACACAGAGTCCAGCTTGGATGAGCAGCACCACACTGATCTGAAATAATCTGTGCATGTAAAAGAGGATTAGGTGCTTTTCCAAGGAGTGGGACTGGGGATAGAGACCCCATCTTGCATCCTTGGAGCAAATGGGAATTTGGCCATTGACCTTAATGGAAGCATGATCAGGGCTTTAGAGGCGCTGAGGGAGTTTTTACATTTAAAACAGTACTCATGAGTAATCAGCATGCCCCTTTCCCATCCTACGCCAGCATGAGGCTCCTGGTGAGTGGTGTCTGACCCCCTACATCAGCACTATGCCAGTGGAGGTTCCCTCTGACACAGGGGGCTGCTCTGTGGGGTAGTTAAGCCAGGTTTACAGCCAAAATGCATCCATGGTGCAGCATAAAGCAACCACACCACACCAATGACTTTCATGACTTCTGTGATCCGTATGACAGAAGCAGCCAGGCCCAGCAATTCACCAAATTCCAGCAAAGGAAGCTAGGCTCCAACTTCCTTTAAAAGAAGGAGGCCACGGTTGTCAGACATTTTGGCCTTTAGGTCACGACAACCTGATTTACAGCACGTTGCTCTCGCTGTGGTATAGTATAGTTAGAGGCGTTGGGGGTTTTTGTTTTTGCAACATTTGAAGTGACTCACACAACCTGTTTGAATACTAGCATTTTGAAAAGAGAAGCACTCCACTTTGTTTTAAAGTTTTCCAACTTTTTCATAAAGTCATATCTCACGAATGCTGGAGTCAGTATTTTTTCTCTTAGGAAGTCCTCAGTAAGATCCTATGCATGAGGACTTTTTGAATGAATAGGGTCGTGTTCATTTTAGGAGTTATTCTCCCTGAAGCAATTCACCCCAACAGAGCCTATGCACTTAAGCCTTCAAAACAGGGCTTAAGTGAAACTTAAGTGGTAGCCCTATCCACAGGACTAAATTTCACCCTATGGATTTCAGTTTGTTTCAGTGCTGCAGGAAGGTTCATAAACTTTGTCCATAGGTGTTAATACCCCTTTAATTTCTTTACAGAAAAGACTTGGCTACTTTAAATCTGAAACTAAGATCTGAGTACAGTGAGTTTCCAGATCTCAAATGATGGTTTTCATGATGGGAGATTGGAAAAGGTTATCTGGAGCGACTGAACGATATTTCAAGTTATTGTAATAACATACACATATCCTAATAAGTGTTTGTCCTTGTAGCAGGCTCTTGACATGCCAATGTAAGGAGAAAATGTTATACAAAGGGGAAGCGCTTAGGAAATAGGATACAAAAGGAAACAAAACACCCTCTTTATTAAAAAATATAGTTTTGAATTTTTATTGTAATAAATAATTCTCATAATTTATGACACAGTAAAATAAAGACACAGTAAAGACAAGTAGGTATCTTGCAAAATATAACCAAACCATAGCTTAATGATACTTAGAATTCGAAAGTGCTCCCAAAATGCATGCTAAATGATTTCATAGAGTCAGAGAATCATAGAATATCAGGGTTAGAAGGGACCTCAGGAGGTCATCTAGTCCAACCCCCTGCTCAAAGCAGGACCAATCCCCAACTAAATCATGAAAGTCTATTTTGTATCATAGAATAGCAGATGTTCCATCTCAACTGTTTCCAAAGAGTCTACTCAATAGGCTACTCTTCTAGAAGGTCCAAAGTCTTGCTTTTCAGATGGTTGATCAGAATAATGACCAGTTGCAAACTGGTGGTGCCAACTATATCCCTAGTAACAGTAAACAGTAGAACTTCTAACTCTCTAGAGCGTCTTCAAAGTGCAAGAGATTATCTGCTGACTTCCAACCCAGGAGGAATCGTGATGTTGACAAGAGGGTTAAACAGCCTTTTCTTTGTTGAACTAACTAACTGCTGAACGTTAGCCAATATCTTAAAATCTGCAGTGAGGAGAGATGGTAGCCCACATGCATGACATTCTTATCCTTGTGTAGGTCAAAGTGATGACAATTTCATCCATGGAGGCTGGAAGTGATAGAGTCTCAGTAGGGAATGTAGAGCTCAGAGAAAAATTGGAATGTTTTAAAAACAAGTATAAAATGAATTAGGGTAGGGACCTAAAGTGCTTTCTTTTTTGATGGAAGTATTTAAAAAACCTGAACAACATCCACAAAAGTGCATAATGGACAAAGCAGACATGTAGGAACTTAAATAAATATAAATACAAATACATACACAGAGATCCTGATGCTGATCAGTTTTACATCAGGATAACTCCATTAACTTCTGCAAATTTACTCTGAATTTACACTGGTGTAAATGAAAGGAGAATTAGACCAGGACATTTTAAAATAGTATTTAAAATAAAACTTCCAGAGCTCTAGAACATATTCAGTGAAGGAAGAAAACATTCTGCATTAAGTCACCTCAATTCGTACATCTGTGAAAAGAAAAAAAAATTATACAAGCATTTTACAAAAAGACATCACCACACATTTGACATCATTTCCCATCTTTAGTCTGACTAAAGCCAAAAGTAAAATAAATAATAAATACATAGCCTACACTACTACACAAATTCTGCACCAAGTTGCACCCATTTAGCCAGTAGGGTTGAGTGGATATAAATCAATGCAGAATTTGACCCAACCTTTTTAACACCAGAAGAAAATAAATAATCTCTATTGTGGCTTGCAATTGTCCAATTACCACGTCATGAGCCCAATCCAGGCAAAATTTGTTCACATTAACGGTTTGTACCTCTTTAACTAGATCAATTTTTAATTCAGCTGTACTCATCTAGCGCAAAGAAGGCTAAACTAACTGATGTTTAAAAATTAACTGATTGGATTGTATTTTTCAATTATATTCTTGATGACTTTGGACCTGATTTAGCCAAAATTAGCATCTGTGGCCATTGACTCACAGGAATCTCCAAGTGCGAACAGAGAAGGAGGAATTATCCTTTTACTAGCTGCTATCAAATTCCAGCATAGCTGGTTGTGCTGCCCCATTCCCAAGGACAGAGTCATGTGACAAATACATAAAAATATAGTCCATGGACTTTACTGAGCATTCTAATATTTTCTCCACGTTGCAGCATCCTAACAAGGGTGATTGTTTATCTCCAGGTGACTGAACATCAACCAGCAATGGAAGAATTGTAAAGGGGTCTCATTCTGAAGTTACTGGTCTCTCCCTGCCTGGAACCTCCTTTTTGGAGATCAGCCAGAGAGACCTAGAAAGATTCCCTAGAGTGCAAAGATTTAAAAACAAAAAATGTAACTAACAGGTAGGAGAAAGGAAAATAGGAGGCCTCAGATCAGTCAGTCAATAATTGGGAAAGGATCCCCTAAAACCACTGGAGTGTGGACTGGGAAGTGCTCAGAATCTGCATCTAAATTTTTAAACTAATCCACAGGCCAGTTCTTAATCTGTCAGTTCCCTTAGCAACAGCTGCTGTTAAGCTCCAACTCCCACTGGGGCTATGCTCTCCTCCTGGACATGGAAGCTGGCAGATGATTTGTACTGTCTGAAATTCGCTACTATTTTTCCTTTTTCACCTGTACTTACTTTCCAGTTCTTCATTCTCAGGAGAAATCTCTCTGCAATCGCCCTCTTCCTCATTTGTCGATAATTCTTTAAAAATAATAAAAATAAAATATCAACACACACATACACATGAGTGAGCATATTTTTTTCCCCTGCATGTATGGTCATAAATCCTTTGTAAAGAATTCTGACCATGGCATTCTAGGTAAGCTGAGTGCCTAATTGAGAAGGAAAAACAGTTTTTAGTTTTAGTTCTATAAAACAAACTGTTTTATGCATTAATACTTCTTGTAAGCCTGCAGTTCAAACACTATTCATCTGATGTAGCCTCTGGAGGAGGGAGGAACTTGAGCCATTTTAAGACATCTTAAAATGGACAATCAGAAACTGACCGATTCAAAATCACTAGTCACTTTTTAAAATCTTGGTCTTTGTATTTGCCTACAATTTTACCTAATTTCTCTTTGGTAGGACTGTTTGTGTTGTAATATGCAAAGTTGGTCCAGTCTGATATTGTACTTTACTGTTTGGAATATATGTTTTCATTATTTCAGAAAATAAAAGGCACCAAGTTCATTGTTTAATTATTACTGTCTAGTTATCAGACAACTTAAAAGAAGAATGCAAAATGGAGCAGAATACAATTTTGCTTAGGGTTGCCCCTATTACGTAGTGAGTTCTCAATTAAGCCAGTTTCACTTGAAGCACATCGAGCCACATGTACGCAATACTTACTTATCACTTTCACTGCTGCATTATTTGTACGTCTCCCTGTCCTGATCTTTTCTAGCTGCAAGAGAAAAAGGAAAATATGAAAGAAAATACTCATTTTAGATTTAGCATTACTACAAAACCCCTGAAATATTTATCTAACTTATTTGCTGTTGTATATTTTTACCTAAAAGACTACAAATTAGGTTTTGTATCTACTGAAAAATCACCTTTGTTACTGTTCCAGTGCAAACTTGGGAAAAAACCAGCTAAAATATTACTTTTTCTTGTAACTTAGGAAAAATGTGTCCTTAATATTAGATTCCCAGGAGGGAATCTTTTGAGACACCAAGGATTTCCTCTGTTCCTTCCTCCACTTTCACAGTGTATTCCTGTTCCCACCACACTCTGATAGCAAAGGTACTGTTGATTGCTAACACCATTGCTGACATCACTTGTGGGGCTGTTATAGAAAAATACAAAACATTTATACAGGGCCTGAGACAGACATCTCCATAACACCCTCTTATGTGGGGCAGGGGTAAGTTGTGTGAAGAGATTAACAGAGTCTGACATAGCAATGTTATGCTATCATTAACCTGATGGACTAGGAATATGCAGTCCTAATGGAGATCTTATCATAAATTTTGATGATGGAAGACCTTTTCCATGTGATTTCCAGCCAGAAAGCTATTTCCAGTGCTGAGGTGGTGATGGGGGAATATATTACACGGCTTGAAATAGTAAAACAGTTTCATAACCTTAATACCTCTACTGAGAGTTATTACCAAAAAAGATACCACACAGCTCTGTATTATTTCCAGTTGAAGTTCATGCCAGCTGTGTGTTTATGCCTACTAAATAATTTAAAAAGATTTTCTGGTAAGCCGTTAGCCCATTGCCTGACGCAAGCTTCCTCATGCATTTCTGGTCATATATTGTTACAGTATGACAAATTGGTGTGGTTCTGTCAGCATAACAGGTGTGTGTCAACACTGAGACCTCCAGTACTTTTCAGGTAATCTCTCTGCAACCCAGTTTGATCCTGAAACTACCAGCTTTTTTAAGTCACTCAAATTAACTGAAGAAACAAAACCTAATTTAAAAAAATCAAGAAAATGGAACAAACTAGTGGTGGCAAACCACTGTATGGGGAGGGGGAGTACCTCTTGTGATAAAATCTTCAAGATGTAAATCTCAAAAATTCTTGCAAATACCTGTTTATGGTCATCTGTTACATTTTAGCCATGACAAAAAATATATCTAGAATACACTCATTTAGATACCTTATAAAGTTATTGAGTCAAAATTCAAACAGTTTTGTTAGAAGCTATGACAGAAAAGACAATTATCATGCTAGCCTAATGACATGTAGATTCCATCTCATGAGAGAAACCACGGAACTGGAAGCAGCTTTGGCAACGCCAGATGAGTAGAAAAAGCTTTCACTTCCGAATGGGGAAAGCACCATTCAAAACACTCTGCAGCATCATCTACAGTTTGACCAATGGAGATGCATTAACAGCTGCCTGTAGGCAGATGATCAAACAGTTCCCTGTGCCAGGGAGATGATAAATACTACCTTAATGGTTACTATGTGGTGAGAGCAGATTAAGAAAAAACAAATGAAGCAGGAAGGATGTGATAAAAAAAAATTAAGAGAATTGGCGGTTTCAGGGTGAAGGAGTTGGAACAGATCATCATCAGCTGATTGCAATCCTATTAGTATCAACAAACATAACAAAAGGAGAAAAATATGGCAAAAAAATGTATACCCTTTTTTACCCAGAGCATAAATAGAAGCAATGATCCAAAGAGAACCAACGCAGCCCCAGCTGTTGCAAAATAGTGTCTACTGTTAATCCTTTGACTATCCACTGTATCATCTAAAAAGGATTAAAAGAAAATTATTAGAGAAATAATCAAGTTACAGTAACCAGTTAAATTACTCAAGCAAGTTAAACTTTCTTGAATCTTAAAAAAAAAGTTTTGTTGAAATTTCTAAGTGTCTTATTTTTTTTCTTGATTATCAATGAGCTCATGGAACTGGACAAAATGGAAAAAATTCACAAAAAATTGTCACCATTTAAAAATACAGGTTATAAGTTATATAGATTTTATTTCTCTGCAATTATTTCAAAACCCAACAACCTGAGAATATTGTTAATATTATTGAATTACAATAATTACTTTAAGAATTTCAAACAACTTTGACCACCACAAGACATGTCCATGACTCATTACTATGCTCATATGGGAAATGCAGAATCACAGTAATGTAAGGCTGGAATGGACCTTGAGAAGTCAGCACGTCCAGCTCCTTGTGCAGAGACAGGACTAAGTAAACGTACCCCATCCCTGACAGGTTTTTAAGAACAGGTTGGACAAACACCTGCAGTGATGGGGATTCCACAACCTCACTTGGAAGTCTATTCCAGAGCTTAACTACCCTTATACAGTTTTCCTGATATCTAACCTCATCTCCCTTACTGTAGATTAAGCCCATTACTTCTTGTACTCCCTGGCCCTTCAGTGAACGTGGAGAACATTTGAGCCTTTAATATATTTGAAGATTGTTATCAGATTCCTCCTCAGTCTTCTTTTATCAAGATTAAACAAGCTTTCTAAAACTATTATCATTTTTGTTGCTCTCTTCTGGACTCTCCAAATTTTCCACATCTTTCCTAAAGAGTGGTGCCCAGAGCAGGGCACAGTACTCCACCTGAGGCCTCAGCAGTACTGAGTACAGAGGGACAATTACCTCCTGTGTCTTACACAGGACACTTCTGTTAATACGCCCCAGGATGATATTAGTATTTTTGAAGGCTAACATTTTATGAAGGGAGCTTAATCATTAAGGAAAAGATATACAATAGTGCAGAAACTGATTTTACACCAATCACTGCAAACCTCCATCTGAAGTTATAGCTAACCCTGTTCAGGTCGCAGGTATAAACCCCCTGCTCCCACTCTGCACATTATCACCCTGCTCTCGGCATTTCAGAATGATATTCAAGCAGCTTATTTATTTTTGCTTTCTCTTTTGCTTCTGCTGTTATCTACTATATGTACCTTAGGGTGATTATGCACAAATTTTGGTGTGATACATTTTTTAATTGAGTTCAAGGACACACCCTGATGCTGCATTTCAAGCCATGTGAGACAAGTCAATAAACAGAAACTGTTTCAGACAAGGTGGAAGACAATTTAATATTTATCCTTGCTTCTGGAGTCAGTGGTATCCAAGGAGGTGCACTGGATAACACAAACGGGTCTGTGACAGGATGCAGCGGGATCATTCTTCCATAGGTGTTCAAGGAAATGGCTATCACAATAGCTGCTCAGAAAACAGACTGGGAAGTATCCTTTTGGAAAGGCACCCAGGATTACAGGGCTGGACTGTATCTCACCTGGGGATTTTGCTGTTTAAATCATTTCACTCCCTTGTTAAATACCATCACCCCTTGATACTTTGCTCACTATAACATTTTTTCCCTCTGATGATTTATTCCAGCAGTTTCCTGGGGCCCCGTCTGTACTTTTGGATTTATGCAATGTCTTCCTCCCACTCCATTCTATGTACAGATTTTGATTCTGGTACTAATTTGTTTAAATTTAATGTAGGAATAAGGAATTGTTGGCTATCATCCCCAAACTGTACATGTCTATGATTAAGTTGCAGGGGAGGGTTTCATTTCTCAGCTCCAGCTAGACTGGGACATTTTCTACCCTCAGGTTCATACACAACTTTCACATAACTTTTAAAGCTGTGCAGAACTCCCCACCTTGAATCACCACCCACCCACTCCATATATACTGGAAATATTAACATGGTGAAAAAATACCCTAATAACAACACTTAGCATTTTCAGTGTTCAGAGCACATTACAATCACATTAATGCCTACACAACCTCTGCAAGGTATTAGCTACATTTTGCGTGTGGGAAACTGAGGCAGGGCAGTTCTGTGACTTACCCAGTGCCATAGAGGAAGTTTAAGAGCCTAGATTTAAAAACCCCCACAAGAGTTTCCAGCTATTATTCAAGCCCCCAGACTATACCCATTTCTACAATATATTGCTTGGCCTTGTCTAGATTAGGAAGAGCAGGTTGTGGTTGATCCAATCTAGACAACCTTACTTAAGAAACATTACCTGGTATGATTAAAATAGCAGATGTGTTTTCTTTAAATTCTTTGTTCCAAAATATACAGTGAAAAGTCTCATTAATACTTGTGTTGGTTTTAAGTGTACTTGTCACACTGTACAGTTGATCAGTTCCTCTTTCATAACTTGTGTTTGCTTTGTCACTGAAGTCTTGATGTTCCCCATTATGCCAAATGACCTCTGCCTTAGGATACCCTTTTGACTGGCATGTTAACTCCCATTCGTTCTGTCCTGCAGTCCTCTGGACAATCACAGTTCTTTTGGTTATGTTTCTATAAGGAGCTAAACAAAAACAACAACGACACAAAAAGCTATTATAGCTATGGTGCTGACAGAAGAGTGTGTGTTATTTCAGGAGGTCATGCTCTTTTCGAGCCAAAATTCTGCATGTGAGCAAGTAATATTTTTTTGATGATCAAGTTAAACATCATTATTGTTTGCTTCATCATTATGGTAAAAGTGGGGAGGTAGGTTTTGTACCTGGACTGAGCTATTTTCACTACAGTTTTGCAACTTTTTTTAAAGATTGTATCAACCTTTCTTCAGCTGACCTCCCCAACGTCAGTCTTTGTTTGTTTCGCGGGCATGTGTGGTAGAAAAGGGCAGAGTCACAGACTCCACCCAGAGGTAGGTGTGGGTTTGGGCTCCTGTGTAAGTGCCAGGAGGGTGCCTCAGAAGGTCAGTGGAGGCCTCTTTGGATGCTGAACCCAAGTGGACAATTGGGGTCGTACGGATTCTGCATCATACTTGCACCAGAACCCATAATTTATCCCATAGCTCCCATCAGCATTTGGGGGAATTACTTGCATAAATATCTATGCATCAAAGTGATATTAATCTTCCCCCTAGTCTACATGTTTTCCATTGCATCTTTGTGGGAGAACAGTTTGTAGTGAACTTTGCATTCTTGATACTGAGTAAACTCTTGTGCAGAACTGCAAGGTTCAACCTACAATATATACCCAGCAGTACTGAGACAAGCAACCCATAATTTTTCAGAAAGAAAATGAGGGCAACATATAACTTGTATCAGGGGTCACAGCCTGGGGCAAGAGGTGTCAGCACCATCCCTGTCCAGAGGATGAGAATACATTCAGGTATTTTGCCCTTCCTCTCCCCTACCTCTTCAGGATTATTCCTCTTCTCCAGAAGGCAAAGCTATGGGTGAGACAGGGCCATAGGGGGAGGGTAGAATGTCCTCAGTGTAACCAGGAGGTAGGAGGTGCTTAAGGAAACCTGGGCACTTTTGCACAAGAAGTGCTCTGCCTTATCTCCACCTCCCTCATTACCCTCCAAATATAAGCGAGAGAAGGAAAGGATGGGCAGAACTTGCTCCCTTGAGTTGAGCTGACAATGCTGTAATGCAGAGGCTTGAGCTAGATCTTACACACATTGTGAATGCTAGTTACAGACCAAGAGCCAAATTTCACCCTCTGGCATTATTGCCATCCCAATGAAGTCAGTGAGGGGAGACTTGTAACTGGATAATGCAGTAATAAACTGATTTCCACTATCTGGAAAAAATGCTTACCTTTTACTTGCAAAGCGATCGTCTTGTAGTCAGCTCCCTCATAGCCAATGAGACAGAGGTAAGTCCCTGCATCTGTAAATTTTACACTGGTGACCTGAAGCATAGACCTTCCAAATTGCAGTTTATCTTTCAACAATTGTACTCTTCCGCTGTAGCTGCTGTGTTGGTTATTAAAGTTTTCCTTTCCTTTGTGAAGTTTGTAAACCTCTTTTGTATGTTCCTCTTTTTTCTCCCAAATGACACTTAAATCTTGAAGCTTTAATTGACCATTCACTCGAAACCTGCATTCCATGGTCACGTTGCTCCCATATTCTACAATGTACTGTGGCTGGGGAACTTCAACTGTGAATAAAGCTGGAAAACAGAATTCAGAATAAAACTTCTTTTCCAAAAAGAACATGATTTTCAAAGTTATATTTTACCAACTGTGTGGATACATTTCTGTGTGCCTAATTTATGCACACAAACATCCACAGTGTGTGTGTGCAAGTTTGGCATTTGTGCATGCACACAACCAGTTAGGTACCTAAATGGCTATTTACACTGGAGTTGTACACACACACACACACACAGAGGATATTTGTGTAGATAAACTAGGCGTGGGTGTCCTCTTGGCCCCTATTTTCAGAACACTGTGGAGAAGCTTGTACTGTTGCTTCCTATTACAAGAGTGCTCTATGTTTGTATGTAAGTAAATAGTTACTAGATAAAGTGCAAGTAGATGACACTCAAGAATATGTAGCATAGTTCTTGGGGGGAGGGTTTGAGCATTAGCCTGCTAAACCCAGGGTTGTGAGTTCAATCCTTGAGGGGGCCATTTAGGGATCTGGGGCAAAAATGGGGGATTGGTTCTGCTTTGAGCAGGGGGTTGGACTAGATGACCTCCTGAGGTCACTTCCCACCCTGATATTCTATGATTCTGTGATTTTGTGGACCAATAAAACTTGCGCACTGCAGTGTCTTCCTTTGTCTTCCTTTGTGCAGTTCTTTACATCTGCTCTTTATACCCCCCCACACTGTTTTGAAACATTTACCCCTGCCAGCTACATCAATCTAGCCCTTTTCATGCACACGTCTGGCTTAACATTTAAATGATAAAGAACAGTGTTTTTTTACCTAACAGTTTAAGAAAAACTAAGTTGGAAGGTATAGTTCCCATGCCCATACATTGAAAAAAAAACCTAAACAAATATTTCTGCTTCTTACCATTTAGGAAATGCCAATGGGACACGAATATACACAAAAGCAATGCATTTTCCATCTTGCAGAAAGAACCTAAAATGATACAAAATCCTATTATGGTGTGTTTTCTAACATTACACTATACATTGTACTTTAGCCAGGCAGAATGTAGTAACTGCACACAGGCATTGAGTTCTACTATAAACAGAGATAAGCCAGATTCCCAAAAGGTACATCAGGAGTCTCGTATTGTATCTGTGACTATGGAGGAAATTGCAAATATTTTGGTAAATCAGGTAATAAAATCCTTGTTCTGCTCCAGCATATAACTGTGTCAACTTCTGGACAACAGATTTAAAAATAAATTAAAAAAATAAAAAATTCCCACATTTATCCATCATTTGTAATGTAACAATACACTTTTCATCAATTTATGCCACAAAGTAAGTGCTCATACACAGACATTGGTTAAAGTAGATTATAGTAGGGAACTCTCACTGCACTAGCCAATGAGGAGGGAGGAAGTTATCTGGAAACATTGTTCCTCCAAACCAAAAAGAGGAGAGAAAAGTTCTCCATCTGTAGGTTTAGAGGAAAGGGAGCGGAGGGCTCTCCCTTATTTTAACTCAGCATGAAACATATCTGCTGTCAATAGAGCTAGTTGAATGACACAAAACCAGAGTGTGAGTGTTTGTATTCTGAATGGTTGTTAGGTTCAGCCATGTTTGTACCAGTTAGTTTTGCAGTTCACATATATTCACAAATACAGGTTTCAGTTCACGTCTAGAGAACAGGAATATGCATATTTGCATGGGAATAAAGTTTCACAACAAGAAAAGGAGTACTAGTGGCACTTTAGAGACTAACCAATTTATTTGAGCATAAGCTTTCATGAGCTACAGCTCACTTCATCGGATGCAATAAATTGGTTAGTCTCTAAGGTGCCACTAGTACTCCTTTTCTTTTTGTGAATATAGACTAACACAGCTGCTACTCTGAAACCTTAAAAGTTTCAGTCATCCAGTCAGGGAGTAGAAACAATACTGTAGCATCAGGAATAGCCAAATGAAGAGACACGACCACATGGTTTAAAAATCCAAATTCTCCTCTAATGTATCTGAAGCCTTCTCACTACAATGCCTGTTCCCCTGCAGCAGACTACCTACACTGTACTCCCAGAGAACTTTCAGATCCTCTAACTTCTCTCAAAACTAAACCCACCTGCAACCTAGAGCATGTGGAAGGGAAACCCATTATAGTACCAAACACAGACTGCAAACAGCACATAGCAAAAATGAACACCTTTCAAATAATCCATAGCCTGAAAAACATTTGTGTACGATCTTTGGTGGACGATCCATGAACAGAAAAAAAAAAAAAGAGGACAAAATTTAATCAGATAGCGTCTTCCCCACAAACACTGTGACCAACTCCAGCTCTCAAGATTACAAGATTCAGAGTTAGCCAACCTGATGTCCACTGTCCACTGTTAACACCACACGGAAAAACTCCTAAATAAACCAATACACGACATTGCTGTCTTACAGGTAATTAGCATGTGAGGCACATCTAAGGCACATCATTTAAGTCACAGTAACACGTTCTGTTGCGAAAAGTGAAATTCACTTCACCTGTATGAAACCGAAAGTGAAGGTTGAGGGGTTTGGCAAGCAAAAATCCATCCCTTTGACCCAAGCTGAAGCACATACTAATTTATGCCCAAAGGCTAGTGGCTCTGCACATCAGTTGTGGACTGAGTTCTCAGCCTCTCCCCTGGCCCACTTTGTCTTGTCCCCCCAAGCTAGCCCGGGCAGGACTGGCATTAAAGAACTCCTCTACAGCGTGCATAGGATGCATCCTGTGTGGCTCCTTTTCTGTTGACGTGTTCCTTCACACGTCTCCAAAGCGGGGGGATCTTTACATCTTGTGAATATATACAGCTGTGCACAAGGGTAAAGTCTGCTAATCTTGACACAAAGAGAACATCCGTAAAAAAATGCCTCTTTGTAATAGAGTCTGCAAATAACTTTCTGGGCCAGGAGGGAAGGGGGTTTACAGGCTGGCCTGAAAAGAGGAGCTGCAGTTGGCTCCATACCACAACACTTGCCAGAAATATCAAGCTGGATGGAATAATCATACCGAGAACAAGAGATAAAAGTAAGGGAGTACTAGGTTTGAGAGAACTGGCTGCCCACTCTGTTGAAGGAAGGAATTAAATCCAGGGACTGGGAACCGCAGCGTGAAGAGAGGGAAGGTGCAGTGGAGCTTCTCTATGATGGGAAAATCAGACTAAGACTGTTCACCTGCTCGGCAGGTGGGAAGAGTTGGGCAGGTTTCTCAGGAGTATGGAAAAATCTAGAGATGAGCTGAATCTTATGAGTTTTTTCCTCACTCTGTTGGAGTTTGCAAACTCTTTGGAAGGCTTGTCAGTGAATGAGACTCTCCAGGTCTCCCAAAGGGAAAGGAGAAGGACCAGAAGCAAATTAGAAAGGAGTTTTGTTCCTTCTGAAACTGAGTCCAGTCTTTGCACAAAGGGGCATTTGATCTTTTTTCTCTGTCTGCACTATTATTTAATTAGAGATCTCTCCTGAATGCTGCTTGAAGGTGTAGCTTCCTTTTGGCTCCTGCTGTGTCCACTCAGTCCTCTTGTTGCACACTTATGGAAACAGGTCTTGAAGCCCACCACTTACATCACAAATACAAGCAGGAATTAAGCATTAAAGATGATACAAATGTGTAGGAGGGCAGCCTTGTAAAACTGTGAAGAAAAAAAAATCTACCAGCTCAAAATCTGCTTCCCTGTGCTTCTCCCACCCCTCCCCCCATAACTAAAAGCATAAGTTACTTTTCTCACCCGTCTGACCAAAAATTACTCACTCCTGGATTAACTGATTTTTACAAGTCTTATGTGGGAGTGTAAACTACAAAAAAAGTACTGCTGATGTTAACTGCATCAGCTAACTTCATTTTAAAAGGGATACATTTCTAAGTACACATTTTAATCGAGAAGAATACCCTAGGGCCAAATCCTACAGAACTTATTCAGCGTATACTCAGGCAAAATTCCCATCAGTGAGTTTTGTGTGAGTACGGAGGACTACAGGATTTTTTCTTATTTTTTTTTAGATCACCAAATTTCATACCCACATAAACTGCTTTAGAAATTGGCAACACTTTTATTAAACTGCCTTTAGGTATTGAATAAGAAATTAGGTATCCATAATAGTTATCTACCTTCCTAATTATATACTGATAAGAGTTTGCCATTTACTTAACTGTTTTTTTCTTCAACGTTCTAGTGGTATTTCAGTATTAAGCTGATGATTAACCAAGCATATCTGCTATTGTGCTAGGGTATAACCCATGTCTGGGCCTTGACAACACTAGATTCGAGGGCATGGACTGTGCTGAGAAGACTCATGATTTCTCATAAAGAGTCGTAAAACACAGATATTGTGTCCAATTCTTCTCTCAGACAGGTTTTATGTTGCTGTAACTCCACTGACTTCACTAGGGAAACTTCTGCAAAAATTCCCCAGCATTGCTAATAGCGGTGCAACTCCATCAGAGGTGGCAATGCTTGGAATGTGAATATAGATAACATTTTAAGCCTCATTCATCTAACCATGCTCAGAGCAAGGTTTGATCAACAGTGCTTGGAATGCTGGTGGCAGCCAGTGGTCCGCCTACACTAGGGCTCCCAATATTGCTAACATGGGGTGGCGCTAAACTGCTGTTAGCAATGGTGAGAAATTGCAGCGGTGTTTGTGTAGACTTGCAACAGGAGTAAAAGAAGTGGGGAGAGCACAGCTCCCCCTCCTCTGGAAAAAGCAAAGGGAAAGCATTCCCCTCTTCTTCCTTGGGGGAAACAAAGTTCCCGCACAGCTCCCTCTCCTCCTTTGCTGGGACAGTAAAAGCTTCCCCTCCTGTTTCAATGTACTCTAACCAGTGTTTGTAACTGAGAGAAAACTGGGTCCATTATGTTAAGATCAGAGGAACAAAAAGCTCCATCAACTTCATTAGCTTTCTCATACTGTGGTTCTTTAAACACTACAGGGTGGGTAGGGCATAATTAAATGTTAAACACCATAGTCTGATTGGCTTTACACCAGTACAGGGGTTGGCAACCTTTCAGAAGTGGTGTGCCGAGTCTTCATTTATTCACTCTAATTCAAGGTTTCGTGTGCCAGTAATACAGTTTAATGTTTTTAGAAGGTCTCTCTCTATAAGTCTATATTATGTAACTACACTATTGTTGTATGTAAAGTAAACAAGGTTTTTAAAATGTTTAAGAAGCTTCATTTAAAATTAAATTAAAATGCAGAGCTTATCAGTTTAGTGCAGTGGTTCTTAACCTGGGGTGCAGGCACCCCCTGGGGGTGTGAGATGCCCTTTCTGGGGGTGCAAGACATGTAAGATTTTTTTTAGAAGGTAGATCATCGAAAACACAAATTAAGCACAGGCACCTAAGTACAACCACTTTGTTTCATCAACCCTATGTATTTATTAACAATATACATTTTTTAACGATTACTGTTATATACACAGTTTGTAAGTTTTTAAGTTTTCAAGTTTTTAAGCTAATTGTAGTGTAATTTTTTATAAGGGGTGAGAGAACATATTTTAAGAACACCAGACTGTCAAAGGGATGAGCGGGGCTGGGTGTAGTGTATTAAATTGCTCCCCATAGGAACGTGCTACTTACGGTGTACTACTTACAGCTGCCCGTCCTGATGCTCTGAGCAGCATGGTAAGGGGATGGGGAACAGGGGTGGTCTGATAGGTGTGCGAGTCCTGGGGGGCCTGTCAGGGGTCGGGGGTGTGGATAGGGGTGGGGTGGGGGCCCGGGAAGGGGTGGTCAGGAGACAAGGAGCGGGGGGGGTTGGATGGTGGAGGATTCTGAGGGGGGCAGTCAGGGGGCAGGGGATACCAGGAGGGGGTGGTCAGGAATGCCCCTCTGCTATATACATTGGCCAAACTGGACAGTCCCTATGTAAAAGGATAAATGGACACAAATCAGATAATAGGAATGGCAATATACAAAAACCTGTAGGAGAACACTTCAACCTCCCTGGACACACAATAGCAGATTTAAAGGTAGCCATCCTGCAGCAAAAAAACTTCAGGACCAGACTTCAAAGAGAAACTGCTGAGCTTCACAGTATGCATCCGATGAAGTGAGCTGTAGCTCACGAAAGCTTATGCTCAAATAAATTGGTTAGTCTCTAAGGTGCCACAAGTACTCCTTTTCTTTTTGCTGAGCTTCAGTTCATTTGCAAATTTGACACCACCAGCTCAGGTTTAAACAAAGACTGTGAATGGCTCGCCAATTACAAACGCAGTTTCTCCTTCCTTGGAGTTCACACCTCAACTGCTAGAAGAGGGCCTCATCCTCCCTGATTGAACTAACCTCAGTATCCCTAGCCTGATTCTTGTTTGCATATTTATACCTGCCTCTGGAAATTTCCACTACATGCATCCGACAAAGTGGGTATTCACCCACGAAAGCTTATGCTCCAATACGTCTGTTAGTCTATAAGGTGCCACAGGACTCTTTGCTGCTTTTACTGATCCAGACTAACACGGCTACCCCTCTGATAGTATAACTAAGAAGCAACTCCATTTGGCTGCAATAGTTACTCTGGATTTACACCAGTAACACAGCATAACATGACATTTAAAGCATAATCACTTTAAAGTGCACCAGTTTGTTGTGTTTTTTTAGAGCTCAGGGTACGTGTATGAGAACAAAGGTTGAATTCACAGGAAGCCACCTTTAAAGGTCATCTAACACTGTGGCAAGTATTTTTCTGCTTCCTACCTGTTGTGACATTCAGCCACAGTACAAATTTCAAGGAAGAAATACATAGATGTAGGTCAGTGTTTAACCTTGTTACTGTAAAGTGTGGGAGAGGCATAGAAAGTCCTATAGAAACAAGTGAAAAAACAGAACCATTTGAATGTACACATTCAAGTACTGAGTAATCTGAAAGTACCCAAGGTGTGGTTGAGGGGGTGGATTTTTGTGAGTAGCTAGACAGAACTAAGAACTGCTTGCACTAGATTCTTTTGCAGTTAGAAAACTGTTTAATGATATATAATAGAACCTCAGAGTTACAAACATCAGAGTTTCGAACTGACCAGTCAACCACACAGCCCATTTGGAACTGGGAGTATGCAATCTGCAGCAGCTGAGGGGTAAAAAAAGACAAAAAAAACCCCCAAAAAACAAAACAAAACAGTACAGTACTGTGTTAAACATAAACTACTAAAAAAAATAGAGGGAAAGTTAAAAAAAAGATTTGACAAGGTAAGGAAACTGTTTCTGTGCTTGTTTCATTTAAATTAAGATGGTTAAAAGCAGCATTCTTCTTCTGTATAGTAAAGTTTCAAAGCTGTATTAAGTCAATGATCAATTGTAAACTTTTGAAAGAACAACCATAATGTTTTGTTCAGAGTTACAAACAACCTCCATTCCCAAGATATTTGTAACTCTGAGGTTCTACTGTACTCTTTATATAAAGACATAATGCCAGCTTTGCAGAATGAGGGACAGATCCTGCTCTTCTGTAAGTTTGTACATATCCACTGAGTTCAGTGGGAGCTACATGCACTTAGGAAAGGGAAGAATTGGGCTCTTAGTGCTCAGAAATTGGAGATGGTTGAGAGAGCTACACAAGATAAGAATTTTACCTTATGTTTTGCAAGCAATAAACACTTCAGAAAAACTTCCCCAGGAATTCAGTTTCAGTGAGGGGTGGGGTGAATCGTATTAAATGAAAGTGTGAATGAAAAACAAAGACAGGGTGTGTAAACACTGATCAATATACAAACCATGGAAGTATACACTGTGCTTCAACTTGCTTTATTAAATATAAAAGTAGACTTACACATGTCTCTAGGCATACTGAAAACAATTAAATTCACATAGGGATATAATAAAAATTAATATACCAGTCTGTAAATAAGCAGCCAGTTGAACCCCTATTCGACTCTGCTCTATGCCTTCAGACCTCACCAGGAGCCATATCATATACATGGCTTTTTCTTCAGCAGGCCATGAATGTCTACAGAGTGAGCTATTTCAGAGGATGGTCTAAAGACTAAGCATAGACCCTGAGTAAGATTACCTAGAAGAGTGCAGATACTGACTGACGGACATACACATTGAAGTATGTTATTGTGCTGATAAAATAGGTGTGAATTTTTAAAATATTGATTCGACTGTTAGAGGTGAGACACATGCTTGACGCATAAATTGCTGTGAATGACGCCACACCATACATGGGGACAAGTGATCTTACCCCTCAAGGGTCTGATAACGTGGGGTACGGAAATCTCTCAGCTACCATTAAAAACAATGTGAACTGAACACACTATGAATGAGATACGACACTTTGCAGGACAGGCTGTAAATGACGAGGCTGCTTTCGTGTCCACATCTACCCCGATGGTTCCTTGTCATTCTCCTCCATTAATGCTCTCTCTCTCTGTCCCTTCCAAATATCAAGCTGCAATTTTTAGCCAAGTAGCTTCATTTTCAAAGTATTTAATTAGACCCATCCTAATGGCTCAGTCTTTCTTTCAAGGTGCAGAGCACCTTCTGTTTGATACTGAATGCCTTTGACTCCTGTTGCTGTCATGGGAATTGAAGACACTCAGAACCTGGCAGGATTGGACTCCAGTGCTAATGTGTCTACTTTGCTGTCCAAACTTTTAGGTCCAACTTCCTTTCTGTTGAAACAGTGGGAAACTCCTGAGTAAATCTATTGCCTTCAACAGATCCTGCCCCAAAAAGCTGACAACTGAAGGGTCCAGTTCTGCAGATATTTGCTCACCTGACTAGTCCTTATCCATACAGGTAGGTTTGGGAAAGTCAATGGGACTTTTCTCATGAGCAAGATCAGCCTCAACAAGAAAGAGTGCAGACAAAGGAGACAGGAAGGACCCCAACTGACCTTTTTGCTTTTCAGTTTTAAAAATTTTATCTCTTGACTGATTTCTCTAAATACTACTTTATTGCAAGAGCATAACTATCAGAGTTACTGTGATGGGCACAAGGCACTAACCTCACTCAGCTGCCCACGCCTTCCTTTGCACAATTGCTCAGGGCTGGGTAATAGAGGGGAGAGAATGCCCCTGGGGAGGGCATCCAGATGTCATGGAACTTGGATAACCACCACCGTCTCATGTCTAGCTTCCTTGTTAACTGCTTTCCTTATGTATTGCTCTCTTATAGACATTATACATTAAGGAAAAGACCTTGTTGATGGGAGTTACAGCGCTTTACAGTGGCAAGTACTTTGTGCTATCATTTATGAGCAAAACATTCATCCTAACTAATGAGGCAAATAATTTAAAATTTCACCATCAGCAGGTTCTTCTCTTTTTTTCCTTCTTTTCTGTATATAACATGTAAATTAAAAGCATCCTATCTTCAAGTTGTGTTTAGGAGGAGATTTTCCTGACTCTCATATCTTAGCCCTTTTGCCACATGATATTCCTTAATCAAAATCCATGCTCAGAATAGATTTAAGAGATTAATTCCCTTGTAGAATCTTTTAAAGTTGTCTTTGGTGTAGATGAAAAGAGTGCTTGGCCAAAAACAAAACAAAAGCATTTGAACACATGTGGATGCAGAGCTAAATACGAAATCTTTATTTTTAAGGTTGTCAGGTTGTGACACTTTAAAGAATCAGTTCTGCATTCTTTATTTAGGCAAGACACTTACACAAAATGGGACTTTTGTGATTAACTGGACAGTAGAGTCCATTAATGACTGGAGAGATGTGTCACTAGGCTGACCCAAGAAATATTTTGTCATTTACACCCACTCAAAGCCACCTCCTTAAATGGGGAGATGGATTGGCCATGTGCTTCAGATGGCATAGGCGCCGACTCTGTGGGTGCTCTGGAGCCAGAACACCCACGGAAAAAAATTAGTGGGTGCTTAGCACCCACTGGCAGCCATCTCCCCCATCTCCTGCCCCAGTGCCTCCTGCCTGCCGGCGGCCCCACCTATCAACTCCTCCCCCACCTCCCAGCTGTTTAGAGGTGTGCAGGAAGCTCTGGGAGGAAGGGGGAGGAGCGGGGACGGGGCATGCTTGGGGAGTGAACAGAAATGGGTGGGAAGAGGTAAGGAAGAGGCGGGGTGGGAAAAGGTGGGGTTGGCGTGGGAAGAGGCAGGACGGGGGTGGGGACTTGGGAAAGAAGGCAGGTGGGGGTGGGACCTGGGGTGGAGCAAGGGGTTGAGCACCCCCCAGGCCTGAAGGAAGCTGGCGCCTATGTCAGATGGAAACTGATTCCATCACCAGAGTAGCAAAAAGGTGGACACCTGAAGGCAAGCGAAAACGAGGCCGCCTGAAAACAACATGGCGAAGGGCTGTGGAAGCTGAGTTGAAAAACCTGGGGCACAGCTAGGGAACCATAGAAACAGACAGGAGTGGAGGAGCTTCGTCGCCTCCCTAACCACCAGACGTGTCATGAGATGATGATGATGATGATGACGACGACAGCCACTTCCTTATTCAAGGAGTATTTGTAAATTGGAAGGTAAGGTAGGTGTATAACATATGGTGGCATTTTGCACAGATATAAAGCTATAGGTCAGAGAGCGAACTGTGCCAGCTACTTCAACACAGATTAACAGTCCCTGGGAATGTGTCAGTTGGGGTGACCCAAAAATATTTTGGCATTTACACCGCCCCTCCCCCAATCTATTACTTATTCAAATTAAGAAACAATTACACAAAGTGGGACTGGGGTAACAATGAATATATACTGTGGTAAAATTCAATCTAGTTTATTTGGGGGAAATTTCTAAAAAATGCAAACTCGCGCTGAAGAAGTTTTTAAAAATAAACCAACAGTGTGCCTTTCAGTAAGGACCTTGGCTCAAGAACAACCTCAGCCTTGCAGCATCCCCCTGGGGACCAGAAAGGGGGGCCGCTCCCACCCCCCGCAGAGTACGGCAGCAGACGCTCCGTGACCATGGCGAAGGCCCCCTATGGTCCTCATGCTTTCCCCTCCACGGAGGAATGGCTGGTGGATCTGCCCAGGAGTGGATCCATCCTTCTCTGTGGGGCTGAGATCCATGGACACTCCGGAGACGGACAGTCCCCAGTGGACAGCCGGGTTCCCGGTATCCGGCACTTTCAGTTTTGTTTACACGCAACCGCTGCGTTAGTGTGACTGTGCCCCTTTCGAAATCCGATCTAGGCGACAGAGAGCTCGCTAACCTTAATCGGTGCAAACTGGGGGCGTTTAGGCCAAGCCCTTCCTTCCCCGCGCCCCCCACTCGGCACAACCACAGTTTTCACTGTCGACGGGGCTTCAGGGGGAGAGGTAGGATTTGCCACTAAATGGGGAGTGCTTTAAAGTCAGGCTAAAATGGGGGGTCTGGGGGGGACGGACGGGACTCTCCCTCCAAATGCGAGCTATCCGGCAGCTCTCACCGTCTGTGTGTCAGCACCGCAGGACGAAGCCATGCATGTCCGCTTCCATTGCTATCAGCCCATTGCGGGTGAGCACTGTACAAGTGACAGCCACACACCCCGACGGCCAAGGTGCGCGGTACTGGGCATTGAACGCGCGCCTCGCCTAGAAATAACTCTCTCTTCTGTTCGCCGCTTAGCTGTAAAGTTCTCGCTACGGGCTTTCCTACCTTTTGGAGCTTAAATTATAGTCTTCCTGCTCGGCGAATGGCTGGGTGACAGGCACAGCAGGTGCTACGCCACCGGCTCAGCTGGAGTCAGCAGGGAAAGCCGCAGCAGTAGCCCCGTTAGAAATATGCTCCTCCCAGATCAGCTGCCTGCCCAGGACTGCAGTGAGAAGAGATTAAAGGGGCGATCTTCTTTCTTTCTGCGCTCCACCCCCAAACTTCCCTTCTGCTCTTGCTTCACGTTCCAGGAGATTCACACGCCTCTGGGGCTTGGGGCACGTACCCGGGGTTTGCCTCAGTGACTCTAGCCGGGAAGCAAACGGAAGGGAATTCCAGCCTGACTCAAGTCAGGGCCACTAAATCTCATGACTGTCTCTGTCATAATGAGAGTCATTTATCCAGAACAATCCCCTTTTTTTTCTGCTTGAAAACACTCCCAAGTGAACTCAGAGTCCAGCCCCAGCCTTTGCAGTCAGCAGAGACCACAGGGGAGATGCCCTCATGAAGAGATGCCCTCTTCATTTAGGGGAGATGCCCTCATGGGAAGAGATTAGATGTGACCCAAATCTCACTTCCCTACTAGGGGAGTGGAGACTTCCTTTTACTTGGGATTCATTTCCAGGCAATGTTTAGAGTCTCTCCCATCTCTTGGGGATTTTGCTGTCTTGTGATTCAATGAGACATTTTAGAAACTCACTCAGAACTATTTTAGAACCTGACTCACTCAAAAATGTCACAGTATGTGACAGCCCTACATGCTGAAGTGGACACAGGTCCACAGGTGGAGGAGGTAAAACTGTGCAAGACTAAATGGCAGGTGAATGTCCCATTCATCTTCTATCTGCCTATATATTTAGGACAAGAAATAACTGTTCTGCAATAAAAACGACATCTGTCATTTAGCCAATTCTTCTATGTACAGTATTTTGTATTAACATCAGATTCAAAGTTAAGTGCATGCTTGGAGAAGAAGTTGTCTACTACTCTATTATTCAGGGTCTTCCTCTCAATGGTCCTTATTTTTTCCAGTGGTAATATTATAATAAAAACTTGTATTGGACAACTCTGAACTGCAAAATTCAAATCTGATCCAAAGTCTGCGGGTGTAAAGCTGCAGGGTGTTAGTTCAGCCCATTTTATAGAAAAAGGGATAACCAGCAGATTTTGGATATGGTGTTGGATCCAAAATTCCCCTAAGTTTTGGGGTATTTGGATGAGGAGTTTGAAATCAGGTCCCACTCTAATTTGCATTTATTGTTTCTGTTCATTGAAAATCTCAAATCAAGACATCCTGCTTGCAGAGATATTTGATAAAGTTTTCCTACTGTAACACTTCTGCCCGTCAGGGTTGGCAGCAACAAGGGCCGGGTTCAGTATCTAGGGGTTCCAGTCCAATAACGGAATGCAAAACTGGGTCGAGCCCCCACCCAGTGACCTGGGACAAATATATGCCATCCCCACTGGGGCCTCCAAGAGGCAATACTTCCCCTCTTGCAAGCACAGAGTCTGAGTGTAGCAAAAAGCCTTTTAATAACAGAGAGAAACAATGTGGCAGTATGTCAGGGAAACACCACCAACAGGATTCCGAACACAACCCATGAGCAAAAAACCCACCTCAAGCAAATTGGGGCTTGTCCTTTCCCTTTGGTTCTTGAGTCCAGCAACCCAAAATCGCCGCAAGTCCCAAAAGTCCAACAACCCAAAAGTCTCTGTCCCTGGTCAGGGCAGCCCCAGAGTTCAAAAGTTTATCTGCAGAGTTTTACCTCACAACCTGGGTGGAGATGGGGGGGGGGTTAAGAGGCACCTTACGTGGTCCAAAGCTGATTGCCCCACCTCTCCATGGGGCTCTGCTCTGCCAGCCACCCCCATGAGCTGCTCCAGCCATCTGACAAACTGCTCTGCTCCACCAGCTGCTCTGCTCTGCCAGCCGTCCCGCAAACTGCTTTGCTCCACCAGCCACTCTGCTCTGCCAGCTATCCCGCAAACTGCTCCACGATATATCTTCAGGCTCCCCCACTACTTAACGCAACACTCAGTGATTTCAGCTCTTAGTAAGTTTATTCTTTTGTGATTTCAGCTTGTGGTAGGGGAGCCTCAGTGCTAGTGCACCATTATCCCAAAGTGAATTCAGCTCAGTAGCCTGTAACTAGACTCCTAATAGAATCAAAATTAGCTCTGATATTCCACAGTGGAGAAAGTGCAATTAGCATGTAAGGCCCTCACCAGGGGGCCCATACCACCAAGTATTAATACCTGCCCCCAACCTCTCTCCATTCACTGGGTTTTGGAACCCATGACCCTTGCCTAGCGAGTGCTGCTTAGTTGATGGTGAGTCCCTCCATCATAACAAAAGGCCAAGTACAGTTTCACTGTCCTTGATTCACATAATCAGGATAATAACAGTTTATTTCTGCCCCATAACAAAGAAACTGGGGCTCCTACAGAAGCCAAAGTGACCATCTAGGCAGGGTGGGTGTGCCTGTGCAAATGAGATCAGCCCCTGAAGTTCTTTTCCACAAGCTACCATGACTTGCCACCAGATGTCAGGGTAGAGCTCATCCTGACTCTGCTTACACTACCATAAACAGAATGACATTCCATCAACTAATTTGCTCTCTCCAGCAAAACAAAACAACAACAAAAGCAGGAAACAAAATATCCCCAAAACAAATCACCTACCACAGGCAAATCTTTTCATACTTCGAAAGGGAAAAAAGCTGGAGACTCCAGGGGCTTCCCTATTGCCAATCTATTTTATGTGGAAGATTCTCAGAGACTACAGAGATGTCTAAAACCCTAGAGTATAAGACCATTTATGATAATGTAAGTTTGTATCCCATGCTCACTAAAGTCAATGGGAGATTTTCCATGATTTCCATGGAAGGCTGGATCCAGCACACAAGGAAAGACTATTCTAATCTGGTGTATACATCACTCAAGTCTATTATAAATTCCCTCCTTTGTAAAACCAAAGTTCCGATTACCTGGGGGTATAAACATGAAACAAAGCAAATGGTTTCAGGGGAAAGGGTCAAGTCTGTCCAAAATCTGACAAATGCATATATTGCCATCAAAATGATACACAAGTTATCAGCAATAACTTTGCTGCTGCAGCAAGAAGCAATAAAAAGTGTGTGTTGAGATAGACCTACGTGAGACATCCAGTGCCGACACTGTTGGTGTCTTACACCAGACGCACCTTACAACCTATCCAGCTTTGCACCACCATCTCTCCCAAACAGGATTTTGCCCATAATGCCAGGATTTAGCCCATCGTTCGTAAAATATGATGACTCTGGCTAAAAAGCGCCATATAAACATAATATCATTGCCTTAACTCTGAGAAAATACACTTAAAACTAGGAAGCCAAATCCAGTTAAAGTCAGCAAGCAGGAGTTTTTTTTAAATGTCATACAAACCACAATAATAATCATAGCTATGAGACACAAAATAACCTTCCTCCAGCAGCAGGTGGCAGCAATTAATACTATAGCCCTAGTTTCTGCCAGAGTATGCTGAAGACACCAAGAGAAAGGGAGGAATGAATGGTCTTTCTTCAGATTAAGATACATCCCTATATTTTAACAACTGTAGACATGAGATAAAAGGAAATTTATTAGAGCTCTCATTATTTGGTTAGTTTATCACCACACTATAAAACTGCTGGTGATCCACCCTTCAATACATTCCTAGCACAGCAAAGCTTTGTACTTAGCCCACAAAAAGTGAAACTGAAATAATTTCACAGGATGTATTTCCTTCAGTTTTGTTTTCCTATAACAGTTGGATTAATGGGAAAGCAACATCATTGGCCGATTTAAGTTTATCATAATGGAAGTTACTGTAAGGAAAGGAATGTACAGAATTTCAAAACTTTTATTGACAATGATAGCCTGTAATAGAAAGAGAGATATAGTCAGTGCAAGATACCACTACAAATGTTTGGTTTATAACTCATACAAGCAACTAAGTGCACAAATCCAGCATGTTGAGTACAGTTTGAATGGCGTCTAGAGTAGCATTATGTAGTATTGGTTGCCGGGAGGACATGTCAAATAAATTCACAGGTTTAAGTGTACTGGAGGAAGAAAATGATGCACGGCACATTATATTTGATAAATACACAAGCATGTATCCCAGGTAGTAGACAAGAATGACACTGCTATTCAGTTGTTACACGCAATTGGTTAATGTAGCAATATTTTTCTGGTGTTATCTCCACATCCATAAGCACATAGCTTTTATGCAAAAGCCAGCATCCCAGATACAGAAATAGGCACTCTGATGGCATATAAAACGGGCACATGTAAACTCAAACTGCACATGTAAACTCAAACTGCAATATGAAAGAACAAGCTAGAACACAAAGATTGTGTAGCTTAAGGCACAGCAATGGGCGTAGAGATAGGATGGTCTCTGTTTGAAGGAAGAGCTGCCTGTTAATTTTGGCACAGACAGCTCTCTGGTCTGCAGGCACTAATTGAGAGAACATTTTGGACAAGTAGTATTTTATCTTTGTTAGCACATTTGGAGGGGGAGCTAATTTGCCAGGCACAACTGAATATGACACATTTCTAAGCCACTACACCAGCAAATCAAGGATTGTCACAGAAGAGAGCTTGGCAGCATAGTTCCTGGGTGGCCTCTAGACTTCTTCAATAGCTTCCTTCTTTGCCACTTTATGATCCTCCTGAGGGATGTATCCTCCAGGATCACAACTTCTTGAAACAGATTCACTTTATTTACTAGACATTGTCCTATTAACAAACATGCACCCCAGCAAAAACAAAAACCAAACAACAACAACAACAACACAGAAATATACAATGAGAATATCAGCAAAAAAAGAGCTTGCAAGGAGCCAGAATACTCACCATCATAAAGGCTTTGACAGAGTTGTGCTGGTCTGATAAATTTTTAGTAGGACTCAGTTTACAGAGTTGAATATAGAAGAAAACCCATCAAACATTTAAAACTAATCTATAGCAGAATGAACAAGGCCCTACATATTGTATATCTGAGGATTATATCAAAGGGAATTCTGGGCTTTGACCCCAAGGTCCCATAACAACCTATTCTGTGAGTAGGTATCACATAATATGCAGTGAATATCCCACCACAACACACAGCAAAAATTTCCCATGAGACAGTGTGCCATTGGGTAGTGTGGGCACTCACCCACAGTATAGCATCCTTGCATTGATGCAGCATGCTGGTGTGTGGATGCAGTGTGTCAGTGCAAATGACAGTGTGAACGCACATCAATAAAATAGATTTTCGGTTGCACGATACTGCTAAGCTGTATGTTGGTGAAACTGTTGAAAGACAAGGCTTGACCATTGGTTCATATTGGGAAGTCAGTCTGCACAACCAGAAGGACTAGAAACTTAAGGCCTGATAGTGTCTCCTAGGCCCCACCCTGTTTTGGGAATGGTACAGGACTGCACCATGAGTGGGAACATGAGGAGGCATTGTGACTCAGGGAGTCTCTGCAGAATGCATTCCCCTCTGAGAGTGGCCAGCTCCTCTGGCTAATAAGGGCAGAGTTCCTTTGGCCTAGCTAGTGCCATGGGGGTGTTAACAAGGATTACAACTGTGGCCAGCCTCTGCATGGAGCAAAAAGAGGGAGAAGGCTTCTTTTGGCTCATTCCATATTGTGCATCCACACAGGTGCCAGCCACTATTCAGTCCTAACATTCTGGAGTAAATAGCAAAAGCTCAGGGATTTCTTTTTTATTTCAGTTCACGGGTACTGTCCAGAATTCTCCCTCCCTGGCAGGATGTCCTTAGTTAATTATTACTTAGTTAATTACTTATTACAGTTAATTCTGCTTAGTAAATCATGGGCAATACAAGAGATAAAACACTGGCTTTGGATGAATATAAGATTTGGATTTCTTGAGAAGAAATGCTAACACTCGTCAAAGAAATATGTATGTAGAGATAAGAAAGATATCAAAGATGCCACTCTGATAAGTCTACAAGAATGCTTCTCCTCCCATTCCTGAACTTATACTAATTCCCTTAAATAGCTGTTTGGAAACACAACAATATACATTAATGTAAGGCAAAAAACAAAAAAGTTAATAAAAACAGATTATGATGGAAACATTCAGTCTGAGACAATAATAAATTAACTGGACCAAATTCAATGCTTGTGTGAACGTCACTGAGTTCAGTGGAGTTACACTGGGGATAAATTTGGTCTACTTTGTTTAAACTGAGCAAGTCATTATGATTTATTATACTATAGGTGACAATCAAGAAAATGTTTAATTAAAATGAAAGAATCAAGCAAATGATTTTCTAATTGTTTTCTTATGCAATGTGATTTCACCACATATCATGCTCTTCCTCCTATCTGGTCTACTTTAAGCTCTGGTGCTGAGCCAGTAACCTCATCAGGACTTATTCTTTGGCATCATCCTAGCAAACTAGAGAAGCAAAGCCAGTGACCTCAGTCTTGGAATGGCAGATTTAGTTATACAGGTAAGTTTATAAATGTAACAACCTTCAGAACAATCACTATATTATCTCTAATCACTCAATATACAACAGGAATGAGAAGGTTTAGTTCTGGCAATAAAAGAATGTTTGCCAATAGATTCCCAGCATTCAGAGGAAACCCAATGAATTTTTCTCCATGTAAACACAGTTCACTTTTGATAAGTGGTTTACTGTAGAGGACAAATTAGATCTCTCTGGAACTTCCTGTAATGCAAACAGAAAATGTTGTGTCAAGAGTCCAAAAAAATGGTTTGTATTTACTCTGTTTCTACATTCAGATTTAACATACCAGTAAGTATCACCCACGTCCATTTCCATGGAGTCAAATACTAAAAGGAAAACTTTTGAAGGAAAAGCTCTTCAAGAATTAGTTGTCATTAAGATGCGGTCATAAATATCCTCAGTTTTCAGCTTTCTCACTAAAACTACAGAAACAGGTTTGTTTAATGCTCATTCCTGAAAGAGAAGAAAAAACTGCGGATGGGTCTAGTTAGGAATCTTTGCAGTAAGCCGATTGTTCACCACAAACTATTGACCGTAAGCAAATAAATGTGAACGCAAAATAAACATCAATGCTACAGAACTCATAGGATGGGTTATACTTGGACAAGTATTATTATTTTATCAACTACAATTGGTTAATAACATAGTAAAAACATCCTGATTGGTTAATAATTAAGACTGGTTAGTAATTAAATCACACAGTGTTTTAACATCATGTTCTGCAAAGAGCTGCAGGAGACACATTAAAGAGCCTCTTGCTGCTCACGAGCCTCAGTCTGAGTGTCACTGATCTAAATGATCATTTGTTCTTCTATTTTGGAAAATATAAAGAGTTTTAGACTCAAAGTGTAATGCTTCCCACAAGTACCCAAGATTGTGAGGGAGGAAGCCTCATCTATGCTTACCAGGGGTCAGCTCCCCTACTCCACCAGCCACAGGCAACACAAGCACTCCCCTCCAAGTCTAAGCAGGCCCAGCTTTCTATTTACAGATTAGTGATAGAGACACTCCTTGTGTCCTCCAGTGTTCAGCCCCTGATTCACTGGACACTCACTGAATTCACAGATTCGCTTCTCCTAAAGGAATAGTACACATCAGATTACCAGTTTTGCCTCAGGATCACCATTCCGCTTAATACAAGCACTTAGATACGTTTATAGTGAAAACAAATACAAGTTTATTTATCAGATTATAGCAATTCTAGAAGTAGCACTGGAAGTATTGGAAACAAATGGTTACATGTAAAATAAAATCATAACACACCTTCTAGAACCTAGACTTAATTAACAAGATTCCGTCTTGTCTAATTAAGTTTAATTCGCCCAAAGTCTTTTCAGTGTTTTCCAGCCATGTTTGCTGTGAGCTTCTTTTCATAAGACAGAATACACTGACAGTTCATCTTCTCGGGGAAGGATCCCAGGTTCATCTCGTAGTACCCCCAGTTATTTCCCCCCAAATTCATTGTCTTTCCGCATAAACAGGACACTCCCCTACTGGTTTTGTTTTTCCTGGAGATTTTCTCTCATGTGAATTCACAATCTTTTCATTCACATCCGGCTCAATAATGCAAATAGACTTACACACAGTACACAATAACCAGCCAGAGAAATATGCACCTACCCCATGGCTGAACAAAGACTATTTATAACCTTTTGGTGACCAGTCTTAACTCACATACTTTAAGAACCGTTTTGAGTATAGATACATAACACCTTAAATATTATCCATAGATACAGCTCACAATGATTAAGATGACAAGTGCATTACTGGCTGTTGGTAGAGATCGCACACCTTTTGTAGACATCACACCCAGAGGGTCTCTGTAAACCCATATGCATCCCTTATCCCCTGGGTCACATAAACTGAGAGTTTAACCTGCAAAACAATTTGACAGAAGTATAAATCAACTAGAGAGATTGACATGCATTTAAATTCATTGTCAATATTAGTAATGACACTGTTGCTTTAAAGATTTTTAATCAACAAAGCAGGGTCTAGGTCACAGGTGGGCAAACTACGGCTCGTGGGACCGTCCTGCCCGGCCCCTGAGCTCCCAGACAGGGAGGCTAGCCCCCAGCCCTCCTCCGCTGTCCCCCCTCCCCTGCAGCTACGCTCCCACTGTTGCAGCGTGGTTTGTGCCTGCCCACCTCCCAGGCTTTCCAATAAGCCTGTCCTGCCACTCTGAGCAGCATGGTAAGGAAGCGGGGGGAGGGGGCGTTGGATAAGGAGCAGGAGGTCCCAGGGGGCAGTCAGCGGACAGGGGGCGGTTGGATGGGGCTGAGGTTCTGGAGGGGGTGGGGGCGGTCAGGAGACAGGGAGCGGGGGGGGGGGTTGGATAGGGGGTGGGGTCCTGGGGGGGCAGTTAGGGATGGGGGTCTCAGGAGGGGGCAGTCAGGGGACAAGGAGTGGGGGGGGGTTGGATGGGTCGGGGATCCCGGGGGGCCTGTCAGAGGGCAGGGGTGTGGATAGGGGTTGGGGCACTCAGGGGACAGGGAGCAGGGGGGCTTGGATAGGGGGTGGAGTCCCAGGGGGGCGGTTAGGGCCAGAGGGTCCCGGGAGGGGGCGATCAGGGGACAAGGAGCAGGGAGGGGTTGGATGGGTCGGGGGTTCTGAGGGGGGCAGTCAGGGGGCGGGAAGTGGGAGGGGGCGGATAGGGGGCGGGGGCCAGGCTGTCTGTGGAGGCACAGCCTTCCCTACCCAGTCCTCCATACCATTTCGCAACCACGATGTGGCCCTCGGGCCAAAAAATTTGCCCACCCCTGGTCCAGGTTGTAGCAACATCAGCTGCCTTTTAAACTCATTTGTTACCCATTTCAGCTTCAAAAGTCAAATTGCCTGTTACACCGAAGCTCTTAATTATGTTAAAATACCAAAATGCTAATCCAGACAGAATTGATTCACCTTTCCCTGTATGTGTTCTATGTAGATATGAAAAGGAGTGTCTGCTTTGTTTCATACACTTCTGTTACGTTCTTTGTCCTGTTACATCCCCTTTTCTGTCACATTGTATAAATTCAACTCATTTTACTCACCCCGCAAATACTAAATCTGTACAAATTACATTTCCCACCTACACCTGGTCAGGAATTATTTATTCCTGGCATATAATTTACACCACTGAAGTCAATGGAGTTACACCAGGATGAAGGTGGCTCATTGTACTTATCTTTGGGGTGAAGTCTTCTTTAATCCAAAAGCAGATCTAGCCCAGAACTAGCTTCAATGTTTCTAATACACAATGAGCTCTTTTTAAGCCATGAATTTTAATGATTTTTAATTTGGAAGTTAACTGTAAAAATCATAACTAACATCAGGACATTTGCTGTTAAGGATTTCATTTTATACATGAATACACCACTTACTTTGGCTACATTTTCAGTTCCTGTTTGTCTTTGCCAGTAAATTAACTGTAACAGACTTCAGGGAATAGGACCAGGAAGGCACAGGGAGGACTATTCTGCCGACTCACTCTAGCACAGGTTGGCACCTATGTTAGGGAAGTGTCATTAGCAGTGATCCAATATTATAAGAAAGTTTCCAGGTTCCTATCTGAAACAGGAGAGGAAGGAGATCTTGCAGGGAAAACCCCTAGAAACATCCGGTTCCTGATCAAACTGCATGTTTATGTATGACTATTTTAAAATTGAGAGTGAAGGCAAACCCCAGAGAGTGGGTGAGTTTTGGACATTAGCTCATGTGTGCTGTGTAGAGAGTGGACTGTACCTATTCACATTAAGCTACCTGTTCTTTTGGGGGGTCCTGTTTCCTTCATTTATCTACCAAGCACAAAAGGCAATATTTAAAAGTTTTAAACACTTTTTGCTTTCTCCAGGGGAAAAATCTGTCTAATTTAAAGTCTTTAGAACAATGGTCCCCAAACTTTTCAGAGTTGTGCCCCCCCTTACTCCTGTCTGCTCCCCCCACCCACCCCGAGCTGGGTCTGGAAGTGGTGTCGGGATTCCGGGGAGGGGGTTCGCAGACAGAGATAAGGGGGCTGAGGCTGGGGTCACAGCTGGGTCCCAGGAGCAGGGTCGGGGCCAGGAGTGGGCCCATACCAGGGGCTGAGGCTGGGAGTGGGGCTGGGACTGAGACTGGGGCCAGGGCCACAACCAGGCCCAGGGCCAGGCGTGGGGCTGGGAGCCAGGGCCACAGCTGGGAGTGGGGCTGGAGCAGAGCTGGGAGTGGATTGCCAGAGCTGGTGGCACTCCCTCCCCGCCTCCTGTGGGGGATGGCCTGGGCCCAGCCGTGCCTCCTCCCCACCGAACAATCCTTACGGTTTGGGGACCTCAGATTTAGAACAAGATGAATAGAACGATAGAGATGCCTCTATGGGAAGAAATGATCAGCTCATGATTCTGCATTTGGAATATGTTTTTGTTTCTGATCTCTTGCTACAGCATTTATTTAGTTTCGCCAGTGTTGTATGCTCTAGAGAAGCAGTTGTGCCATCTTGTGAGCAAAGAACTTATAGCAGGAAATCCCTCCCTGTTATCAAGACTGTGTAACATTGTAACTAAGATTGCTTCTTTTTCTCCTACAACAGGTACCACTCCTTCTCCTGACCTGTCTACCTTTGGACTATATTCTTCTGTTTACAGCAAAATTGACTCTTATCAGCCATGCATATGGAATTGTTTTTACAATCAATTAACTTTAGCTCTCTGCTCTGCCTTATCATGCCTCCCTTTCGTGTTTTCCTGATTCCTACCCGCACTTTTTCTCTCCCCCTGCTCTTCACTGTGCCTGAATCTATCTCAGTTTTCAGCTCTGCCCCACATCTGTCTCACAGTCTTCTCTATCTTAGGGTGTTGTACTGTATCCCATCACCTTTGTATCTGAGTGCCTTCCATGTGACCTCCCGCAAAAGATGAATTACCTAGGATTTTATGCAGTTAAAATAAATACATAAAAATAACCAGGTGCATCCTTTTAGGGTTCTCTGCCCATTATCTTCATTTTGTGACCCACATCCTCCCTTTCCCCTATTCCTACTCTATTATTTGTTGCTATCACTTTCTATCTTGGCTACAGTTTAATCCCTGATACTGCAAAGGGATCCTCAAGGATGTACACCATATAAAACTTCATTGGCGTTAAGAGGTTTTCGCAACAACTAGAAAGACCTCCCTGTGCCAGTCCCTTTGCAGGATCAGAGGCTAAGGGTCCAGTTTTGCAGACACTTGTGCCTTTCGTTCAATGGTACGACTAATGTGGGTCAAATAACTCACTTGCAAAACTATAGGCACTGTCAGGATCAGAACCTAAGGCCCTTATCCTGCAAGCATTTTCAGTGGTCCCCAAACTTTTCATGGTCGTGCACCCGCCTTAGCATTGTCCTAAGGTTGCCAACCCTCCAAGATTGGCCTGGAGTCTACAGGAATTAAAGATTAATCTTTAATTAAAGATTATGTCATGTGATGAAATGTCCAGGAATACATCCAACCAAAACTGGCAACCCTACCCTGTCTGTGCCCCCCACCAGCCCCACTGAAGCCGGGGCTGAGACCATGGCTTCTGAGGTTGGGTCATGGACAGGGGGAAGGGGGCCGAGGCTGGAGCTGCAGCTGGGGGTGGGTCTGGAGCTGGGAATGGAACTGCGGCTGGGAACGGAACCACAGCCGGGGCTGAGTCTGGAGCCGTGGCCAGGGACTGAGGCTGGGGATAGGGCTGGGGCTAGAAGTGGAGCCACAGCCAGGGGCCAAGGCTGGGGATGGGAGTGTAGTTGCAATCTGGACTGTGGCAGAGCTGGGGGTTGAGCGGGACTGGATGGTGCTCCCTCCCTGTCCCTCAGAAGGACTGGTCCGGGTCCCACCAAAGCCTCCCAAACATTCCTCTGTGTCCCCCTAATTGGGCACCACCCACAATTTGGGGACTGCTGATTTACACTCATAAGTAGTCCAATTGCAGTCAAAAGAACTACCCTTGTGTGGAAGGTAAACGTGCAAGCGTTTGCAGGACTGGGAGCCTAAATTGTAAACATTTTGGGAGTAGCGACTATGTCCTTACATCTAACTGTACAGTGCTTAATATACTTCTGGGCATTGTATAAATAATAAATGTAGCTGGTCAAAAAGTGATTTTAAAAGTCAATAACATTTTCAAAAAATCCCAAAATGTTTTTGTTTAGAAGTTTTCAGGCAGACCTGAGTTAAAAAATGTTCGCAATTATTTTTTTAAACAAAATGTTTTAGTTTTTCCTTTTTTAACTCCTTTTTTTCCTCCCTTTTCTCCTTTTTCCATTATGCCATGGAGAAGGTTTTGGAGGGTTGGGGACAAGAAAAAAAGGAGTAGGAACAAATAATAAATAAGTTTGGGTTTTGTGTAAAAAAGGAAAATTGTTAAAATATGAACGTTTTTGTTAAACTTTGGTTTTTGTAAAAAAGACCAGTTTTTGACAGAAACATTTCTTATTTGAAAATTTTTGATAGCTATGTTTACAAACAGAACAAGAATAACTGATAAGCCCAGAAAGCAGCAGTGCAAGTTTCTGGAAATGATCTGACAATGTGTCTGAACCCTGAACTAGAAAGACCAGGTCCACAAATGAGACAATTCTTGTCCTGTGAGCTGAGACCTCAGACTTTATGGATCCACTGAGCTTTGATTTGTATTCTCATAACCTGCTGTTAGAAAAGCTAACTAAACACTCTAATACAAAAACGTGTATCTTTGGGATGCTATAAACATTTCTTTGTGTTTAAAGAACAAGTTGACAGTCCCAAAAAATGTTGAGATGAAAATTATTCTGTGAATACACACAAAAGGTTTTAAAAATTAACACTTAAAAAAACCTAGATTATTTGGATTTTAAGGTAGTTTAATTGCATTTTATGTATAGTCTTTGCCATTCATACCTGGAACTAATCTAATATGAAATGCAGCATCAAGCAGAAAGTTATGCAAGGTTATCTAAATTGATTATATAATTATATAATTGATTATAGTAAATAATTAACACATTCACATTGTTTTCTTTGTTTATTTATACTTTGTGATTAGGATATCCGGGAATGCAACCCTTTAAAGTCTTACTCCCATGCTGAACTTTAAGCATATAAGTCCCATTGAGTTAATTGGGACTATTTACATACTCAAAGTTAAGCATGTGTATAAGTCATCACAGGACTAGAGCCTTAATTTTGTGTATTTTAAATATTTGTACAGTTCTTAGAATCAGCATTTTTAAAAAAGTTAATAAATTCATCCATTAATTATATATAAACGTATTGTGTGAAGTTGGGTTGAAATGCATAAAGCTTTAATGCAATAATAATCCTCAATTTTAAAAGAAAGTATGCTAAAGAAATATTCTTAGTTGTATGGAACTGTATAATGTAGGATGTTGACTTGAGGTTAACTGACAAAAAACCCATGTATAGTCTTGTATGAACACAAGTCAGATGATAGATCAGCAGAGTTTCCTGTATGAATATAGGCCAGAGGTTCTCAAACTGTGGTCCGTGGACCACCAGTGGTCCGCGAGCTCCATTCAGGTGGTCCGCAGATAGTTCCCTTTAAGGTGCGCGCTTGGGCAGCTCCATCCACCTAAGTAGTGGAGCTGATCAGGCGTGGCCCCACTAATTAGGTGCCTGGACCCTGGAGAAGATGCACATATAAGTTGAGGTGGTGACCTTGCGGAGAATATGGCGTAGGTGGGAGTAGGCAGTGGGGTGTGAAGAGGGGGTGAGGGAATTTGGGATGCACAGGGCTGCGGCGGCCAGAGAAAGAGGTGACTTTCCCCAGCTCCAGGGCTGCAGCTGCTGGGAAGAGACCCCACTCCTTCCCAGCCTCAGCTCGGGGACTGCCGCAGCGGGGGAGAGAGGTCATATCCATCACATTAGAAAGGTAAGACTACTGATATTAAAATATGAGGTGTGTGCTTTTATTTGTAGAACCAAAAAACGTTATTAAGTTTTTTTTAATATAGTACTTTTATCCAAAGCGCTTTACAATAGTTAGCTAACAATACAAACAACATTTGGAAAGATCATTAAGTGGTCCGCTGAGACCCTCAGCAATTTTCAAGTGGTCCGCGAAAAAAAAAGTTTGAGAACCACTGATATAGGCAATTTTTCCTTCACTCTCTAAAGGACTGCTCCAGCTTCCATTAAAATGAATAGAAAGACTTCATTGACTTCAATGGGAACTGGATTGGACCCTACAAGATTTGTTGTGTTTCATTTATATTTATAGATCATTTAGTTGTCTGTGCATTATAGCAACAGTTTATGACCTATTAAAAAAACAACAACAACAACAACAAACCCAGTGTAACTGGGTTCCAAAAGTTAGGGTCCTAAATGCATACTGAAAAAACAAGGAATCCTTGTGGCACCTTAGAGACAAATTTATTTGGGCATAAGCTTTCGTAGGCTAAACCCCACTTCATCAAATGCATGGAGTGGAAAATACAGTAGCAGGTATATATACACAGTACATGAAAAGATGGGAGTTGCCTTACCAAGTGTGTGGGGGGGGGTCAGTGCTAACGAGGCCAATTCAATTAACAATACTGTTATTCACATCTTCTTGTCAACTGTTTGAAATGGGCCACCCTCATGACCGCTACAAAAGTGATTCTTTCCTCCCTTGGTATTCTATTGTTAATTGAATTGCCTCGTTAGCACTGACACCCCCCCCCCCCGCCACTTAGTAAGGCAACTCCGATCTTTTCATGTGCTGTATATTTATACCTTCCTACTGTATTTTTCACTCCATGCATCTGATGAAATGGGTTATAGCCCATGAAAGCTTATGCCCAAATAAATTTGTTAGTCTCTAAGGTGCCACAAGGACTCCTAGTTGTTTTTGGTGATACAGACTAACACGGCTACCACTCTGAAACCTGAATCCATACTGAGGCTCCTAAATATAAGTAGTCTGATATTCAGAAGTGTTGAACACCCGCCAGTCCCAGCAAAGCTTATAGGAGTTGCAGGTGCTCATCATCTTTGAAAAACAGGCCACTTTTATTTAGGTGCCTCAGTCTGGATTTAGGAGCACCCAGATTTGAAACTTCTTGTTTCTGTCTTTTTAGGCTTTGCTGATGCCATTCCTTTGTGACAGCCTGTATGGACATAATGGTTCTTTGCCTTCTGAGTCTCGAGGGATGCATTTGGGTCACATTTTCAAGCTTTTGTCATCAACCAAAAACTCAGCGTTGCCAACTCCTGCGATTTTATCATGAGTCACACAGTATTTGATGTCTGGCTTAAAGCCCCAGTTCCTGGAGACAGGTGAGCTTTCATTTGAATAAATGAAGTTTCTAGCCCTTGTGATTAGAGAGAAAAGGTTGAGAAGCTCTCCGGCGCACCTCAAAAGTCCAGAAACCAGAAGGCAAATAAGAACCTAAAATGGTTTAAAAACCAAACACATCCTTGTGACCTTGACGCGAAGGTTGCCAACATTGTATTTCAGAAATAAGGGACAGTTTTCTTAGCACCCCCGCCTCCTGCTATTAAGATCATGGTTATCATCACCAGTAATAATGAGCAGCAGGTACCCATCTACACGGCCCAGGGGTATTTCCTGCCGCACTCAGCAACTCCCCATCTTGTTGTACAGAGATGAAAAAATAAAGGGCCTCCCATGTACTAAGGGACTGCTGGCGATGCCCCGCTCATGGTTTTTAGGGGCTGTCTCCTGGTTTATGAGGGTTTGGGGCTGGCCACGCCGAATGCTTTTATTTCCATGGCTCCAGGGCCTGGGGTCTTAGGGGTGGGTGAGCGCACGGAAACTGGCAGTAGCATTGTGAGAGAGCTGCGGGGGGGGAGGGGCAGTAAAGGGGGCGGCTTGTCAGGCGGCGGGGGGGGCCGACATATGAGATAGGGCCTGGTCGGTCCCGCTGGCTGGCTGGCCGCGCTCCCCCCGTCCCCATCCCGCTGCAGGGGCGGCCCCGCATCAGGCAGGCGCTGGCTCCTCGCGGCACCATCTTAGCTCAGCAGCGCGCTGGCCCTTTAAATCTCCCCCCACACCGCCGCCGCCGCGGCAGGAGAAACCCAGGGCGGCTCGCTCGTTGGCCACCCCGCCGGAGCGCGGACCGGCCCACCAACGACCTTCCCGAAGGCCGGACGGAACGCGAGGCGTCTCTTGAGCGACCTGCTGCCCGCCCAGACCGGCGGCTCCACTGCCCCCTCCTGCGGTGAGCGGGGGACGGGTATAACATAGACTATCAGGGCTGGAAGGGACCTCAGGAGGTCATCTAGTCCACCCCCCTGCCCAAAGCAGGACCAATCTCCAATTTTTGCCCCAGATCCCTAAATGGCCCCCTCAAGGATTGAACTCGCAATCCTGGGGTTAGCAGGCCAATGCTCAAACCACTGAGCTATCCCTCCTCGCAAAGTTGGATGGCTGGGGGCATGGACGGGCTGCTGGGGAGGGGGGGGCTCATAGTAGGCAGGGTAGTGGTGAGAGAGGGGGTGGGGGATTGGAGGAAGTAGGGGGGAGGGTTGGTGGGGGGCTGGGTAGTGGTGAGGGAGGGGGTGGGGGATTGGAGGAAGTAGGGGGGAGGGTTGGTGGGGGGCTGGGTAGTGGTGAGGGAGAGGAAGTAGGGAGGGGGTTTGATGAGGGAGTGAGGGTTGGTGGGGGTGGGTAGTGGTGAGAGAGGGGGTGGGGGATTGGTGGGGGGGCTGGGTAGTGGTGAAAGAGGGGGTTGGAGGAAGTAGGGATGGGGGTTGATGGGGGAGTGAGGGTTGGTGGGGGGTAGGTAGTGGTGGGGGGGGGCTGGGGTCCAGGCTGTGCACTGGGATGGGAAGTAGCAATTGCAGGGAGATGGTGTGTAAGTGGAGGGCAGGGATTGGGCCACAGTTTGGTGCTAAAGAGAGCTATCCCAAGTTAAAAACAAAGAATAAAATACTATCCAAGGAACATCCGTGAGCATGGGTTTTAAGCAGGCAGTCTGGTATAGATAGGCTTTTTCAGAGGTTGGGAGGAGCCCTTAGTCTCTCACATGTTGTGTGTTGCCTGTTTTGTTTAAAACTTTGTTTTTATTTTTGAACAAGTTTCAGGCAATGAATGTTGCCGGCACCAAGAGCAACCAGAGAAGACTTAGAGGAGCTGTTATAGTATTATTGTGTGAAGCAGCTTTCCACTTTTATGGGTGGAGGGGATTATTCAAGCAGAAATCACTAAGTGTCTTGAAATAAGAAGATTTTTTTTCAACATTTCTTTCCCTGGTTGTTGTGGGCAGGAACCTTGGTGGTGGTGGTTTGAAAAATAATGTTACAAAACAGCTATTCCATAACTGAGGGAAGGTAAAGGAAAACAAGATGTCATCCATATCCTTTTCCTTCAGATTTCTACATCTCCTTCATTCAATTCCCTTCTAAAAACCCACTTCTTCCATGATACATGAATTGAATTCTCTTTTCATGATTTTAATGAATCCATCAAGCTAGCATCTGATTACTGCAATCTCTGATTTTCCTTAAAATACACCCCACACTCTGTCAGTGTTTTCCACTCTTGTCTAACTATAGATGTGATACAATAAGCTATAAAAAAAACTTCTGGGTCAGGAGGCCAGCAGCAGAATCCTTATTAACTGAGTCTGAGCTATTAAGTTTTTTATTGCTACTATTGTGAGAGAGACATTCAAAATAAACTTCGGTTGTGGTCAGTGTTTAACACCTTTTAAATCTACCTTTTATAACTTATTCTACAGTTTAAATCAAAATGGGATTCATCTTTTCAAAATCTATGAATGAAAACCTGAAGAGTCAACAGGAGTTCATGCTCATGAACTCCCGACTTCAGGTAAGCATTTGTTGTACAGAATCAAGAAAAGCTATTGATTTTTCTCCTGTTCGGAAAGCTTACTCTTACATGTAGATGTATGAGGGGTAGGGTAGTGCTATGTGATTTTGATGGTTTAACATGTTTATAAATAGGGAAAGTTTATAGCAAAAGTCCTTATAGCGTCTTACAGCAGATAAATCCCATAATACCACTGTGATATAGGTATTATCCTCATTTTACAGATGGAAACTGAGGTACAGAGATTAAATGACTTATTCTAAAATCATAAATAAGAATAAGGAATAAATGGTTCCTAAAAATCCAGCTCTGCAAGCATGCCTTTGAGTAGTCCCACTGAGCTCAATGAGGCTACTCTTGTGTAAAGTTAGTCATATATTTAAGTGAGTCAGTGGCAGAGATACTAATAGAATCCAATGCTTTGCTCTAGGTACTGGATTCCAAAAGTTAAAACTAAAATATGTATTTAAATTCTTTCCCCCCATACATAGTTTCATGTTTGTCAGTTTCAGTAATTCTAAGGTAATAACAAGGCTGTAACTTGTCTGTCTTTTCTCTGGCCCTGGAGCCAGGCTGTTAAAGACCAAAGGTTAGGTAGACTATGCTGGATGATTTACTCTCCAGTTTGTCATTATTTTATTAAATTGTTGCATAATGGAGATGGGGAAGAAAGCTTTTGACACTGAAATCCAGAAGTAAGCAATAGAATTACTCTTTCTTATTCAGGCAGCAGTGTGGTTGTCTGTTGTGCTGTCAAGTATTTTAATAACTTCTGATGGCATGTCTACACTGCCCAGCATTTTGGGCTACTGGGTGTGAATTGCAGCATGTACCAAAGTGCTGTGCTGTAACTTACCCATAGGTACACTACAGGTGCTGCAGTTCACACCCCCGTAGTCCGAAATGCAGGGCAGTGTAGACATACAGTAAACTGAAAGTCAGAGGCAAGTCAGTGGGGAGTATAAAGTTTAATCTAAAGTTTTCAGTACACTTCTGAAGTTGAAATCAAATACAGTGTACCTTAAAAATACATCTTTCCTTACAAATTATTGATGGATGAACTTTGCACTTAAATTGCCAGTAGGTGGCATATTTTAGCTTTTGAAGCATTCTGAAGACAAATAGATTTTTTTAAATATTAATATTTAAACTGAATAAATATTTGATATTTAAACTTAACTGAATATTTGGAGAAGATGTTTGTATAATTGGAAATTGCGGGGGGTGGAAAAACCAGGAGCCTGAGAAAAACGTGTTGCAGTCTTATAACAAAAGTGGAGAGTAATTACAATCTGGCTAACGAAGAGAAAGATGGGCTAAGTCTCTTCCACACACCCGCCCGCTGTGTCTCCCCCTCCCCCCCCCATTCCCCAGAGTGAATTGAAGTTTTGTGTGTACATACAAAACTTATACTTGCAGGTTTTATGAATGTCAGATTTTTCCTTCCTAAACATTATTTTCTGATTATAGTATGTTTAGTTCTAACTAGTTCTGTTTCTGCAGAGGGAAAGTGCCAACTTATGTATAATACATAGATACATCTGGATTTTTGTTGTTGTTGCATGTTTTGATGGAAATTGTGATTGGAGGTTCTTACAGAAGGATTACAGTTGCTTTCCTTACAATAACTTAACTTTTTCATTGGCAGATTAAATTTAATGTTGATAAATGCAAAGTAATCCACATTGGAAAACATAATTCTAACTATACAAAAACAATGATGGGGTCTAAATTAGCTGTTACCACTCAAGAAAGAGATCTTGGAGTCATTGTGGATAGTTCTCTGAAATCATCCACCCAATGTGCGGCAGCGGCAGTCAAAAAAGCGAACAAAATGTTGGGAATCATCAAGAAAGGGATAGATAATAAGCCAGAAAATATCATATTGCTTCTATATAAATCCATGGTATGCCCACAGCTTGAATACTGCATGCAGATGTGGTCGCCCCATCTCAAAAAAATATATTGGAATTGGAAAAGGTTCAGAAAAGGACAACAAAAATTATTAGGGGTATAGAACAGCTTCTGTATGAGGAGAGATTAATAAGACTGGGACTTTTCAGCCTGGAGAAGAGGCGACTAAGGGGGGATATGATAGAGGTCTATAAAATCAGGAGTGGTATAGAGAAAGTAAATAAGGAAGTGTTATTTACTCCGTCTCATAATACAAGAACAAGGGGCCACCAAATGAAGTTAATAGGTAGCAGGTTTAAAACAAACACAAAGTATTTTTTTCATGCAACACATTGTCAACTTCTGGAACTCCTTGCCAAAGGGTGTTGTGAAGGCCAATACTATAACGGGGTTCAGAAGGGAGCTAGATAAATTCATGGAAGATAGGTCCATCAATGGCTATTAGCCAGGATGGGCAGGAATGCTGTGCCTAGCCTGTTTGCCAGAAGCTGGGATTGGGTGACAGGGCATGGATCACTTGATGATAACCTGTCTGTTCATTCCCTTTGGGGCACCTGCCATTGGCCACTGTCAGAGGACAGGGTACTGGGTTTGATGGACCTTTGGTCTGACCCAGTATGGCCGTTCTTATGTTGTTCCCAATTCCTCAAATCCATTGTTACCCGGAGTACATTTTAATCTTTTGTTGTTTTTGGGTCAGAAGAAAAGAACATGAAAACTCTTATTATACAAGAGAACATTTCTCAAAGCAATCTTCCTTATCTCACATTGCTGTGAGATGGCTGAATAACTGAAAACCCTTGGTGATGTCTTACACAGCAGACATAGGAGTAGGTTGTCACTTCTTCTCACTTCCTCAGAAAACCTATCATTCACTAAAATACCTGAAGCTTCTTCACTAAGGGCTTGTCTTCAGTATGGGCTAAATCGGCGCTGCTGCAATTGATGCAGCAGCATCGATTTAGTGGGTCTGGTGAAGATGCAATAAGTCAAGGGTTAACCGTTCTCCTGTCGAATTCAGTACTCCACCTCAGTGAGAGCCAGGAGCTATGTCGACAGGAGAGCGTCTCCCACTGACATAGCATGGTGCAGACACCGCCGTACATAACTTAACATAGTTTACATTGACTTAAGTTGCATAACTTACATAAATTTAACCTTCTAGTATAGACAAGGCAGGAATATGCTGTATCTGCCCAGAGAGCTTCGAAGAGCATCCAAGTCTATTTGGTTTAAAATGCCTAGTACAAGGCAGCATCAGAAATAATAGCTTTGCACGCTCCATGATTGATGTTAAAAAGGGGGGGGGGGGGGAGCACGTTGCTGTCTCTCTTCAGTACTATAGATCTGGAGAAGAGTTATTTCAGATTCTCGCTCCAGGAACACTATGCTTGGCAACAGTGCGTGACACTGCTTCTAAAAGAGACAGTCCATGGATTGACTTGAAGCAGGAGGGAATATAAAGAATAATTGCAGGTATCCTAATGTATAGAGGAAGGATCAATTAATGTAGTTTTCTGTTTCCTGTCTATCAGGAAGGAAAAAATGGGTCTTGTACATTCTCTGGGGCAGGGACTGTTGTGGCGGATGTAGAGCTGCTGTATTATAACCTAAGACTATTGATCTATAATTCTGTGAATACTGTAGGTGACCTGGTGAGTGAGGAAAGGTGACAGTAATTATACTGTGTTGTTAGACTTTCTTATACAACTGTATTCATCTCATTTAGTAAGGGGCAGTTGGAAGACCAAGCAGAAAAGCAACACAATGGCTATATATAAGCAACCTCACAATAAACCCTTGGGGGTGAGGGAGGTAGCTTTTTGCTAAGGCTGCGTACCTAGGGATCAAAGGGACACTAAGGCCCACAAAACTACTTAGGTGCCCAAGTAAGAAACCACAGTAATCCACAAAACTCTTGCTCAGCTGCCAGCTAACTATGTAGGCACCTAAACTCACTTGGTGCCTAAATTTTCATGGTAAACATTCCCAAGGCACCTGTGTTTCAACCTGTGAGCATGTGCACTTCTGTCACAAACTAGATGTCTGAACACCTGTCTCTGACCTAAGGCCCAGAGTGCACCACAAACTGTGGGGAAATTGATGGAGGAGCGCCTGTCTTCCATTTTGGGCCTGATCCAATAGGTGTACTCCGAGGCCACCTATCTCATAGAAGTCCCTTTGTAGATCTGGGCCTGAATGGTTAAAAGGACTGGCGAGAATGGCAGGTGGGAGTTGAGTGCTGTTCCTGATGAGAGCAGACTGATGAAACAGACACAGGTCCTGCAAGGGTGCCTGAAAGCAATTGGCCCTTCCTTGGCCTCCTGGAAATTGTAAGCCTTAGGGAAGAACAGCAGTGCTTGGGTTAAGATTTTTTTCTCTGAAATGCTTTTGATATAAATAAATGATACTTTATTGTAAGAAGGCAGCCTGGTTGCTGGAAATTGTCATAGCTCCTGGTAGGAACAGAACTATAGTTACTGAACCTAAGCTGCTCTGCTGAGGTAATCATGGTTGATATACAGGGGATTGCAGCCTAGGCCCTGGTCTGAGAGTGGGAAAGTTGCCCGATTCCACTCGAAGACAGGTGACTGCACAAAGCATCAGACCAGTTCACAGAGACTGGCGTGTATGTCAGAGGTGCAGTTAGCCTAGTAACTGTGACAGCCTACATGTTTATATAAAGGCACATCTGAACAGGGCTAGCCACCTCCTGAGCATCCTCTTGTGGCTAGAAGTGGCTGTGCAGCACTCTGCCTCAGTTTCCTCTTCACTCAGGCTCCTCAAGAACGCTACAGAAGGGTTTGTCCAATAACATTCCTTCTTGTGGTCTGGTTTATTAACATAAAATAAACTTAAAAAAATTAAGGTTCTTCTGCCCCAATCTCTCACTGCGCACAGTCTCCACTCCACCACCCACGTCTGACCACCTTCAAGTTTCCAAGCTGGGCACAGCTTTTAGGTCCTTCCCAGGCTTTGTCACTTCCCTTAATCCACTCTGGACTACTTTAAACACTGCCTGCGCTCTTCTGAGCATTCACTCTCAGGCATGGGTGGTGGGGAGGCTATAAGAGGCTAGGGGAGGCTAAGCTTCCCCAAACAGCTGGCCTGCCGCTTTTGGAGTCCGCCACCATTGAAAGGATGCCCGGGCTGTGGCCCCGCCTGTGCTTCACACCGAGGCTCCACTCCCACTCGTTCTCTTCCCCCTGAGAGTCGGACCCTGCTCTGCTTCTTCCCATCCCTGTTCTGCCTGCATAGGGACCTAAGGGGAGGAGGGGAAGAGGCACACAGAAGTGGTGAGTGGCTTGGCGGGAGTGCGAGAGGGCTGCAAGGGAGGGGGTCGAAGAGTCTCAAGCAGTGGGTGGAGGCGGACCCTCAGGAGAAGAGGCGCAAGAGGCAGGCAGGAGGGGTCTTGGGGGAAGGGGCAGGTGGGACCGGGGTGGAGCATGGCAGGGTTTCAAAGGGAGGAATCCAAGTGGGGGTGGGCCTCAGGATGGGGCCACAGTCTGGGCATGCCCAGCCTCCTCAAATGGAGGAGTCACACACCATCCATGTTCTGAGTCCTTCCTACCTGGAATATTTTCTTTCCCAGCAGAGATCCATCACTCTCTCAGTGCTGTCTGTTTGTCAGCTTTTACACGTCAGCAGGCAAACCCCTTTACTGCTCCCCTGGCCCTCACCCTTCTTCAGCCCTCCGGCCCAACTCCTTGCCTCCAGGCAAAGTTCTCCTACAGGAGCCGCCTGCTCTCTGTAGCCTCTACCACAGCTTCCTCTTCTCCGCCAGTGCTTTATAGAGACCATCTGTCTGTCAGACACCATCAAAAGGCTATTCATGAGGCACAGATCGGCTAACCTAGTTCCACCTTAAAGGGCCCAGTGCATCCTGTGATATATATATTCACATTCTTTACAGGTTTCTTCATTATCAAGCTTGATAATAAATCTGTTGCTATTAACATACGGTACCACAGACTATTCTCTCGAGCTCACAAAAATAAAAAAAGTTAGTAATTCAGCCACAGTGTTTGTTAATAAATAGCTTGCATTAGGGTTGCTCTAGTTTGTACAGGTGACCCGCTGGCCCCGGAAGAAAGGAGTGCAAGGGTAGCATGCCTCCGCTTCTCCACTCTATTTTTGAGCCAAGTGGAACTCAGCCAGAAGAAAGAATTGAGGCCTTGTAAGTTTTGTCTTGCAGCTATTTTGTAAAATGAAGATTGGACTATCAGGCCGCCTTGTTCTGGAGGACTTGCTGTTTGTTTGTGTTTGCATTGATATGTGTCTCCAGAGCTAAATAATCCATCTCAAATCTAGTCAAGAGGATTCCCAACAAAAGATATAATTGAGGCTTCACTTTATTCTATCCCTGCTGCTTGAGGGATCACACATGAAGCTCTTCCTTAAAATTGTCAGATTTACAGCTAACATATATAATGTTTTTGCCTTACCTTAAAATTTGAATGTGTAGAAGAAAGAATCCAGGTCTTAGCGCATATATGAGACATTTTATAATGTTTATAAATAGGAAAAACAAAATGCTATACGAGCACCATTTGCATGACTATAATGAAGTACCTTCCACAGTATCTGTTTTTAGTACCTTCTGTTCTATCTGCATTTTTGTATCACAACATTTTGTCTGAGCATCCAGGGTTTACTCCTCCTTAAAAAAGAAAACAAAAAACAGAACAAAAAACCTCTCTTGTAGTTAACCATCAGAAAAATGCTTTAAAATGCACAAAGTAAACACATGGAATATAGAGTGAAATATTTTTGTGTTTATTTCTGTTTCAGAGTGTAAGTGGTTGGTTACTTGTAACGATAGTGAGTGCAACATTTTCAAATGGAAAATATTTTTCTCTTAGTTGAGATCAGATTTAAAAAGTGAAACCTAAAGATGATTAATATTTAGTATGGATTAACGTCTTTTTTTTTTTTAAGGTGTTTTACACCTTAATTCTTAAAGGAGTCACTACTCATGTGCACTGAAATTCTCTCCCTCTTCCCTCCATCAAATATGTCTTTAAACAGTGAATTGTGTGTCTGTATATGTACAATGTGTAGTTTCTTGTGAATTCAGATTTGTGCTATGTCAACTTTGATGTCATGGAACAGGGTACCTAGGAAGTTCTTATTAATAAGGTCATAAATGCATGGCCCTTTGCTGGTGTGTTATAGCTATCTTCAAACAATAAAAGATCTTGTAAGTCCTAAATGTTGCAGTACAAAGACACAGCAAGAGAGGTTAAAGATGAAGTTTCAGGTTAGTGTTTGTGAATTTAATGCTTATCTATGTAGTCCAGAAGTCTTCTTCCATGAATGATTTTTGCACTACGGAAAAGTGTTTTCTGGGCAGATTTGTAGAATACATTCTAAATAATATTTCAAGGCACTGTCACTTCAAATGGTATACCACTAGAAACTAAATTGTACATAGAGGAATTCAGTAGAGAAATTCACTGGATAGGGTGGGAACATGAGCCATTTTTCAAAAAGGCTGTCAAAATAAAACCAAGTCATTTCCCAAAAAGCTGTTAACAGTAGTTTCAGGCACTGTCTGCCTCTGAGTCCCACTGCCAGTTTTTGTTTTTAATATCACTCTCTCCACACCCCAAAAGCCCCTCTTCCCTGTTGCTTTCTAGAAAGTTCCCACATAAACAGAAAATGGATAGACTACATAAGGGAAGCATGGGAATTGACAATACACAAAGTACTGCATATTGCACCATTCATAAAACCAGAAATAAGAGGGTTCTTTCCACTAATCTTGTTTGGCTACTGTAATATTAGGGAGTACTTGGGATGATATTAAATAAGATATCAGACAGCGGGATGATTATTTTAAGTTGATCCCTTTACATCGGGGTGGGCAAACTTTTTGGCCCAAGGGCCATCCACATCTGGGTATGGAAATTGTATGGTGGGCGATGAATGCTCACAAAATGGGGGTTGGGGTGCAGGAGGGGGTGAGGGCTCTGGCTGGGGATGTGGGCTCGGGGTGGAGCCAGAAATGAGGAGTTCAGGGTGTTGGAGGGGGCAGGGGGTTGGGCTGCAGGGGGTGGGGGGCGAGGGCTCTGGCCGGGGGTTGGGGCATGGGAGGAGGTCAGGAGTACAGGTTCCAGGCAGCGCTTACCTCAAGGAGCTCCCGGAAGCAGTGGCACGTCCCTTCTCCAGCTCCTACGCGGAGGCATGGCCAGGCAGCTCTGCACGCTGTCCCATCTGCAGGCGCTGCCCCCGCAGCTCCTGGAAGCAGCAGCATGTCCCCGCTCTGGCTCCTAAGTGGAGGTGCGGCACTGGCCAGGTAGCTCTGTGCCAGGCGCCACCCCTGCAGCTCCCATTGGCTGCGGTTCCCAGCCAATGAGAGATGCAGGGGCAGCACTTGGGGCAGGGGCAGCACGTGGATTATAGAGCTCCCTGGTTGCCACTAGACAAGCCCCAGAGCCTGCTCCCCAGCGGGAGCTCGGGGGATGGATTAAAATGTCTGATGGGCTGGATTCCCTCTGGATGCCCGCAGCCCGTAGTTTGCCCACCCCTGCTTTACATGGTAGTTTTTTTTTAATATCTCTCTGATGGAGACTGGCATAAGAGTACTGTGGCATATTGTGTAACTGGGACACGTTGGACATCTTTGGAGCCAAAGGTAGATAACTTTTCAAATCAGATTCTAAGTTTTATTTTCAGATGTCTTTTAATAACACTCTGACACTAATAGACCTGTATGTTTGAGGTAGGAAAGTGTTTCTATTGCAGTTGAGTTACTTTGTTTCAAACAAAATGTATTTATAGAAATATTATGCCTAGATGAAGATTAACATATCAGAAAGAAGGCCTACAAGGAATTAAAAGGCCTGAATCTGCTCTGACTTAAGCTGATTTTATGCTGGTGTAAATTCACTGATTTGAGTGGAATAACTCCTGATTTTAAACCAGTGCAAATGAGAGAAGAATCAGACCTTAGAATCTTAGTAGTGTGGCTCTATTTGGTAGGAAGAAAGAATGCACACTTTAAAAGTTGCCTCACTGGCCCATCGGAATCTAATGAAACGCTAAGGGCTGGATTGTGGAATACAGTAGAACCTAGAGTTATGAACTGACCAGTCATCCACACTCCTCATTTGGAACCAGAAGTACACAATCAGGCAGCAGAGACAAAAAACCAAATAAACAAATACTTTACAGTACTGTGTTAAACGTAAACTATTTAAAAAAAGAAAAAAGGGAAATTTAAAAAAAAATAAGATTTGACAAGGTAAGGAAACTGTTTCAGAGCTTGATTCGTTTAAATTAAGATGGTTAAAAGCAGCATTTTTCTTCTGCATAGTAAAGTTTTAATGTTCAGCTGTAAACTTTTGAAAGAACAACCATAATGTTTTGTTCAAAGTTATGAACAACCCCCATTCCCAAGGTGTTTGTAACTCTGAGATTTTACTGTATAGTAATCATTCTTTGGGAGCAGTGCAAGTTGTACATTGCCCCAATGAGAGCACCAGCAGGCATTGTGCTTGCTTTAGGAACAATAGTCCAGAATTACAAAAGTATTTAGGCACCTAAGTATGCGGATAGATGCTTAATGGGATTTACAAAAGTGGCTAAGTATATTAGGTGCTTAACTGCCGTTGAAGTAAATGGAAGTAAGCCACAACACGGGCTTAGATGTTTTTTGTAAATCCAGTTAGGCACCTAAATACCATTTTAAATCTGTCCCAATAACCCTTGGAGCTCCAGTGAGGCACAAGGGAGTCCAGATACTGCACCTCCAGTGGAGGCCATCTCCATTTGCTGCTCCTCTTTGCATCCAAGAAGATCTGCTTTTCAGAGGTCATTGCCAGCAGCAGCATTAGTCCTATGGAGTCCTTATGTTCTTTGACCATAAGGACTCTCCATTGTTCTGGCATCTGGATGAGGTTCACAAGAAGTGATGGATGGAGAGGCTCCTTGAAGGTACAAGCCGGTGGTCCATGAGAAGACTACTCGCTACCCTGATGCTGTCATTAGAGTATTACCAAGATGCAGGATGCTTGGGATCTGATTAAGATTACAAAGATCCTCTCATTCTTCCTCATTTGCATTCATGGTTAATATCTCTAAGTACTGTGAACAGAACTTTAATACTCTTGCATCCATTTTAGAGCAGCTCTTTAGGTATTGGCATATTCTATTAATGAAATAGAATTTTAAATTTTAAAAACTTCAAAAATGAAGTACATTGTTATAGCTAGTTACAAATTAGGTTGCTTTTCTTTTAAATTATATGCAGTGCTGTGTTGAATCAGTTTTCTTTATGGTAACACAGCGAGTCATTTATAGTATTAACTGTTATTAGCTATTTTATTTATTAACTTGCAGTGCCATTAATAATGAGGTTTGAATTTATGACTAGTCAGAATTTTGTCACTTCTTCTATTTCTACTCAGTTGGATGCTGCCTTTCCATTTTGATGGTCTTCCATTATTTATAAATTGTAGATCAGTGGTTCTCAAAGCCCGTCTGCCGCTTGTTCAGGGAAAGCCCCTGGCCGGCCGAACCAGTTTGTTTACCTGCCGCGTCTGCAGGTTTGGCCGATCGTGGCTCCCACTGGCTGCGGTTCGCCGCTCCAGGCCAACGGGGGCTGCGGGAAGGGCGGCCAGCACGTCCCTTGGCCTGCGCCGCTTCCCGCAGCCCCCGTTGGCCTGGAGCGGCGAACCGCGGCCAGTGGGAGCCGCGATCGGCCAAACCTGCGGACGCTGCAGGTAAACAAACTGGTCCGGCCCACCCAGGGCTTTCCCTGAACAAGCGGCGGACCGGCTTTGAGAACCACTGTTGTAGATGATCGATTGAGATTATTTTTATAGTGCCCATTATCATAGCATCTAAGCACTGGTTTTTTTTTCCACACATCATCCAGCTACTGAAGGTTGACAAGATAGAATTAAAGCATTATGGGAAAGTGATACAAGCCAGGGGATTGAAGAGGTGAGAAATTTCCATACTAAGAATGTTGGTGAGTTGAAAAGAAATAGGTGGTCATATGCCGGTCTTTCTGCTGTAGATAAATGGGGCACTTTGAGCATAAGCTTGTGTAACAGCACCTTAATTGTGTTGCAAATATTGATCCCTGATTTTTGTCTCATTACTAAGCACACTTCAGATTAACCTTAAAAGAAAATGAGGTTTGGCTGCAGCTGTGCGCCAGAGGATGCGACTCTGAATTGGAGTGGAGAGACCAGAGAAAACGTTTAAATGGGTTAACAAGTTACTCTGGATTTTGCACTTGTAGAAATTTTTACCTATTAGTTGCACTATGTAATATTATGCTGTGACTTCAAATGTTTGGTCCTCCTGCACGTTTTTGCTATGGCAGGGCATGATGTGGTCCTAGGTTAGAAAACCATAGCGCTAGCGTTTCTGCAGTATCATGGGTGTTTATTTGGCCACCCATGTAATGGGCAGAGACTGTTGACCTCAAAGAAGATACTAAAACCACTTGCTATATGTACATTCTGCTGCAAGTATAGTAGATTTGTAACCAGCTGCAGCTACCATAAATGTTTATCAGTGAGGCGACCTTTTAAAATATAGCTCTTATTGGCAGGGGAATGATTTGTGCATTTGAAACAATTCTTGTGCGTTGCCAAGACGTGGATACAAAGGGAGCATGTCTGTCTCTTTCCCTTGTCTTCCTGCCCAAGTTTGAGAATTTTGAAGAGCTCATCTGTTGATGTCCTCACTCCTATACAGGATCACTTTCTCAGTAGTTGCCTGTTGAAATTGACTAGGACTGTATGATCCTTATCAGCTTTAAATGTCCTGACCACTATGATGCTGGGAAAATGCTGTTGTGTAGGGACATAAGTGTGACTGAGCTGATAAATTTCTTCTGCTTTGAAGAGAGAGACTGATCATGAAGAGGTGTGTTATCCTGGCTGGGGAGGGGAAAGACTGGCAGAAGATGACTTCAGCATAACAAAGCATCTGATAGGGTGCTTCCCCACTGGCAAATGTGGACCACATCCATCCAAACTGGAGTATCTTAATTTACAGTTGTGATAGAGTGCAGCAACCCAGCATGACAAAATTGGCTGCATCAGGATGAAGACAGTTAACTGATCCCTCTCATCTGGATCTTTTAGTCAGTCTCAGCCTGTGGAGACTGTCTCCTTTTACCTCCGTTATGGCACAGTCTTTGGAGAGTTGAGTTAGGATCAGATTTATTAATCTCAATTTCCAGGGCTTTCTACTTCAGTCACAGTAAAGGGTGTAATCAACTTCTTAGGAGCTGTGGTAGAGGTTATATGAATGCTTATTATTGGTTTCCTATCATCACAGCTGCCTGGGCCATGAAGCCATAATGACATCAGTTTCATACATACCCATTAACTTTATCTGCTGTCAGAAAGTGACACAGTGACAGCTTGGAGAGGGAAAAAGAAATGCTTTTTAACAGATTGGGATGTGGTGTGGAATGTTAGTTCACTTTTATTTGGTCCAAAGAAAACTGAATATCAGTTGACTGGTGTGTTGGAATGTAGGTCTTGCAATACTAGTTCAGGCCAGTAGGCCATCTAGTCTATTTTCCTGTCTTGAGAGAGCTATTATCAAGTGCTTCACTGGAAGATGCAAGAAACCCTGAAATAGACAGTTATAGAAAATTTCATCATAGAAGAAGTTTCTTCCTACCCCTGGTCAATTAGTTGGCTTATGGCCTAAAGTATGAACGCTTATGCTCCATCCCGCTTTTTAAAATATCAGCTAATATGTAAATGTTCTCATTGTCCATATAAATATCTAATCCTTTTCTGACTCCTACTAAATTCTTGGCCTCAGCATTTAGTGGCAGCGAGGTTTAGACTGTGAAGGGGGAAAAAGTTTAATATTAACAGTTCAATTGATTGATGTTCAGTTTCTTTGGTTTTCCCTTTGTTGTTGTACTGTGAGAAGATAAATAAGAGCACCTATGGGTTTCTTAAGTCATCTTCTAGTCTTGACTAGTGTAAATTAAGCTATTTCCATCTGCAAACTTGTTCGCCGCATCTTCTAAATAATTGCTAAAAATATTTAACACCATTTCTACTTCAGACTTTAGGGGCATTCCATTGTTAACTTTTGCAATGATGAAAGTAACCACTTTATTCCTTCTGTGTTGTATCCAGTTTCTGATCCATGACGGTTCTTTAACTCTCATCCCATGACTGCTTAATTTTTTTAATAGCCTTTGGCTTTGTGAAGAATTCTATTACTCAAATCTTTCTGATATTTAATATGTGTCAGTCATTATTCTCCATTCTTTTGTTGAAAAAGAAAGAATTTGAGTATACTGGAGAGGCACACTCTTGCCTTTACAAAAGAAGCTTTTATTTCCTTTTGAAATTTAGGCAGGTAATTCTGTGCTAGCCTTTGGCTCTGCTTCATAACAACATGTCACAAGATCAGTATACTTCTCCTTCATAATAACCCTCCTAACAAACGAAGAAGAAAGTGCATTTTCATCTCCAGTAGCTAGCTCAATCTTGTTTCTGTAATTCCATGAAGTATATTTTTTTTCAACATGATAGCTGGATATGTAGGTATTAATGGGAATGATTGCATCACAATTATGTATTGCCATATTCCAGAGTAAGATTTAGGAAGTATGGTCTGCTGGGGTCGAAAAAAGTCTCTAAGCATATGTGATATTTTATGGGCCATTGCTAAATTAGAGAATATGGGGGCTTCTAACCTCCTACACCTAGGAGTAGGAGGGGAGCACCATGGCCCTCATGTGGGGAACCTAGGGTTCATCTCAACTAGCTAAATTGCAGTAAAACTACAGCTTCCCCAGCTTGCGCTACAGCTTTACATCTGGTAGCTATCTGATTGTAAAAATATACCTTTTCCCACTGTAGACATATCTAAAGAGATGCTGTCCTTAATATATTTATTACAGAAATATGACTTATGGGCAAATGGTTATGCTTTACACTGCTTTACATTTTGTTTTTAAAATGTATAGGACAGGTTCCTTTAATACTGGTTTTTCTTGCAGAAACTTCTTTTTAGTAGGAGTCAATCAATTATAAATGTGTGGGTTTAAAACATAGTGTTAAAATATTTTGTCAAATCTTTTAAACTTGCTCTCTTTTACTTACGTGCTTCCCACCGTTAGTTTGGGTTATGCCTTTCTTCGCTAGATTAGAGTCCTTTAGTACCCAATATTTTCTTTCTGTGAAAGTACTCATACCTAGTACAGTAGAACCTCAGAGTTATGAACACCAGAGTTACAAACAGACCAGTCAACCATACACCTTATTTGGAACTGGAAGTATGCAATCAGATAGCACCTACACACACACACACACACACAAGCAAATACAGTACAGTACTGTGTTAAACGTAAACTATTAAAAAAATAAAGGGAAAGCAGCATTTTTCTTTTGCACAATAAAGTTTCAAAGCTGTATTAAATCAACGATCAGTTGTAAACTTTTGAAAGAATAACCATAACATTTTGTTCAGAGTTACGAACAGCCTCCATTCCCTAAGTGTTTGTAACTCTGAGGTTCTACTGTAATCAGATCTCCTCTCAATTTTTTTGACAAGCTAAACAAATTGAGCATTTTAAGTCTCGCATAAGGCATTTTCTCTAGTCCTTGAATAATTTTATGGCTCTTTTCTGCACTTTCTCCAGTTTTTTTTCCCATGTCTTTTATAAAAAAAAATTTGGATACCAGAACTGTACTCAATATCCATCTCACCAATACTGTATACAGAGGTAAAAATCACTTGCCTACTACTTGCTACTTCCCCGTGTATATTATCAAAGCATCACATTAGCCTAGTTTGCCACAGCGTTGTAGTGGGAGTTCATGTTGCGTTGCTTGGCCCCTATGACCTCTTTTCAGCATACAGTCTCCTTTCTGTGTAAGCATGGCCTGCATTCCTTGTTCCTAGAGGTATAACTTTGCGTTAGGGTTAGGCTTAAAACACATTTTGTTTGAATGGGCCCATCTTATCAAATTATCTATATCACACTGTATGATTGCCCTGTTATCACTATTTACTGCTCCAACAATCTTGGCTGATAAAATTTGTGGAGAACACAGTGACTTAATATTTACTTTCAGATAACAGATGAAAATGTTGAACAGCATCAGGCCTAGTACTGATCCCTGCAGAACCAGACTAGAACAACGCCCATTCAGTAGGGTGACCAGGTGTCCAGTTTTCAATCAGAACATCTGGTCAAAAAGGGATTCCAGTACTGATTAGGCCGTTGACTGTGCGGTTGGCAGCACCGTGCAGTGGGGCTGGCAGGCTCCATGCTAGCCGCCACACCACACGGCTCCCGGGAAGCAGCCGGCATGTCCTGCCTCTGGCTCCTATGCGTAGGGGCAGCCAGGGGAGTCCGCGTGCTGCCCCACTCCCCGCCCACAGGCATAGCTCCCGTTGGCCTCTCCCACTGCTGCCGGCCCACTTCTCCTCCTTGCGCTCCTCCTGTGACTGGGCTTGAGCTGTGGCGTGTGCCCTCACTGCCCTGTGGTGAACCGTGGTCTGTTGCCCCATTGCCGGCACCCAGGAGTTGGAGGTATGTATCCCCGTCTCCGAATGCTGGGAATGGGTGCATCCCCATCCCCCTCATGCATCCCTTTCTGTCCCAACCCCCCTGCACCCTCACTACCCATCATTGCATCCCTCTCCCGTCCCATCTCACCTTATCCCCCACACCTACCCATCCCAGCCCTGTACCCTTTACAGCGCTGTCCCACCCATCCTCTCCACCTCACAGAACTGCCACCTCCATGTCCCTCACCCGCCACAGCCCTGCACCCTATACACCCCTGTGCCCCCCACATCCTCATGCACCCCACATCCTCATGCACCTGTAACCTTCTGCCTCCCCCAGCATCCCCATCCACCCCACATACTCCCTCACCCCCTCCTCTCTCCTTCACTGCCCCCTCTCACCCCCACCCTGCTCTCATCCTTGGCCTCTTTCTCTCCCCATCTTCTCTCCTCCAAACACACACACATCCTTTCCCCTCCAGTCCACCCTCCTCCCTTCCCAACTGGGTATCTCTGTGTAGATAAGTGTGTGCATGCATGCATTGTTTGTGTCTTTGTGTAGGGAGGTGTGTGTATACCTGTGTGAATAAAATTTACAGCCTAACTCTGACTTTTATTCCTTCTGCTGGCTTGTGAACAAAAAAATTGATGACATAAAGTATGTGTGTATTTATTTCATAACAAGTTTTTAAAAAAGAAGGGAACTCTAAAAGAAATGTATTATTTCTTTAAAAATGAATGTTGTTGACTAATAATTGCAGAAGAGCCAATGTATCATACGTTTCTCCCCACCTTTATCTAGCTGCATTATAAACTCTTTGTTGCAGACTCTCTCTCTTTTTATGTGTATGTCCAGCACCTGCCACCCTGGAGCCCTGATCTTTGTTGGGGTCTCTAGGCACGAAACAACAATTGTAATAATAAATAATGTGGAAGTATGTGTGTTAGTGCATGCTAGATGTGTACACAACAACAGTGTGTATCTGCATGTAAGTGTGGGAGTCAGTTTCTACAGATTTATTTATATAGGTATCTGGACAGGTGTGCATTTCTGTGGTTGTGCTCTATGGATTTGTATTTGGGCTTCAGGAGTAGGCCTTTAATGGACCTATTGCAGTTGTGATAATATATCGTCCTAATTCCACACATAAAATTACAATAACTTAGCTGGTTACAAAAAAGGGAAGCGAGGAGGGAAAGAATCATGAAAACCTTTGTGAAATTTCATTATTTTTTTTAATTACCCTTTTTGACTACTTTGCTGCCAGCTCTAGTGTCCTGTAACAAATAAAACCTGAAATTAGCATAATACGTCGGTCAAAACAATAAATATGCCTATTTGGGTCTTGCAGTGCAAATGAGTACGTGAACGAGGGTGGGGGAGAGCAAGCGATTAAGGGAGGGGGGGATGGAGTGAGCGGGGGGGCAGGGCTTCAGGGCAGGAGTGGGGCCTCAGGGAAGGGCAGAACAGTGGTTGGGGCAAGGGTGTTTGGTTTTCTGGAATTAGAAAGTTGGCAACCCTACCATTCAGTTATTCATCCATTGAAAACTATTTTTTGAGATCTGTCAGCCGCTATTTAATCCATTTAACATGTACATATATAGTGCTAATTTTTTAATCAGACTGTTGTGCCATACCAAATCACGTGCCTTTCAAAAGGCTATATTATATCTGTAAGTTACCTTTATCAACCAAATTTGTAATCTCAAAGGATGGAAACAGATTTCTTTCACCATAAAAGCTTGTTGACTGGTATTAGTTTTATTCCTACCTTGTAATTGTTTACAGGTTGAATCCTGTATCATCTCTTCCTTTATTTTGCCTGGATTTAATGTCAGGATAGCCAGCTTATAATGAGCCATATCATTTTGCTTGCTCTTTCTGAATATTGAACATTAGCAGTCTTCCAGTATTATGGAATTTTCCTGATATTCCAAGCATTATTAAAAACTTACATCAGCAAGCCATTTCTTTTCCCCAATGCTGCTTGATATTACGCTCCTACTGATTACATATTTAATCTTTATATATGTATCTGAGACTGAGTCATCGCCTCAACAATAACAAAGGAAAGACAGTAACGTATATTTGCTTGCTGGAAGAGAGCAAGATGCTACAGCAGTAAGTTGCAAAATGGTTAATTTAGAGCTGCAGATTCTTGGTTCTGCCAAACTTAAAGGGCCATACCCCAGAAAAACACGCTGGAGGAAAAAAGTTTCTGTACAAGGGCAAATCAGCACAGAGAGATTAGTAGGAACCAGAAAGTCATTGAATAAAGTGTTTATGGGGAAGGCGTTGCTTTAATGGTGTACTTGTCACCTTTGTATCACAGCAGATATTTACAAATGTAAGCTATGATGATAAGATACAGTGGTATATAGTGAAAGTCTTGAAGAAACTAAGTGAAATTTGACCGTGATAGGAAACAACTGTAATTACTGTAATAGTAGCTTTTTGACTATGGGGCCTACTCCCAAAATGGCATTTTGTATTACACAATGACATTGTGTAACACAGATGTCTGTTTTAATATTTTTCACTGTATTGAAAGTTTGTTAAAGTGGATGTACATAGTGATAGCACGTATCTTCTATCTTTCAGTACAGTTGGATGTACAGCCAAAACAGACCCATAGCTGGATCAGTGACCTCCTTTGTTTTTTGGTTACCATATAAGTGAAATACATTCAGTGACAAGAAAGTAGCCTTGGTTTCTAAAAAATCATAAAATCTGTATTGAAAACTTGACTTTTGAGCCTTTGAAACCATTTGCACTGCATCTGTTTTACCACTGTCTTCACAGAATAGACTATTTTGAAAAAAATTCCAAAAAGACGAAGGAACATCATATCTTTTGTTGGCAAAACATAAACTCCAGAGTCAGAAAATGTTCCTGAATATTAATCTTTGATAGGAGCCATATAACCTTAAAGAAAGTAAACATACTACAAAAATAACATACTTCAGCAAATCTGCTTACTTATGAAAAATATGTTTAAGGTTATAGCTTCTCTGTCAGTAGTGGGAATCCTACCAAATTCAGATTTGTTTTACCTTTGTGTTCATAGTTGTTAGAGTGGATCCCTATTTAATATTAACCAATTTGATTTGGCACAGATTCCCCATTATGCAGCAAACCACAGAGAAGGTTTCGTGTAATGTTGGAAGGTAAAGAAAGTGTTATTACTATCCCTGCTTGAGTCAAAAGTTTAAAATATATTTTGAAATTTTGTTTGTCATTTAGAGAAGACCACCTTCCACAATAATTTATTGAAACAAAGCCAAATACAAAGCATATTTAACAAAGAATCTTAATATTTAATTATTTCACTGAGCAAGGCATTATTAAGAAATACAGAAGACTTCAGGAACATCTTGAGAATCTAGTATACTACTAATAAACCAAACATCAGACACACAACATTCTTATAGCTTTTTAAAATTCAGGAGCATATCTGATCTTTTTGTGCGTAAACCTATTTCTTTGATATTGGTTCACTTCACTATGTCTTTAAGGATACTTTCAGCCTTTAAAAAATGTTGAACAAATTATACACAGTACACCAGTTAACCGTAGAGGTCTGATTTTCAGTGTTCTTGTTTCCATTTATTGAACAAATATTGTGAAAAGCGCTAAATTGTTTTTTCCAGTAATTGGTATATAGTAAATCTAAACATTTAGCAGACTTTGTAATACATACATTAGTCTGTGGTGATCATGTGTGTGTTGGGTAGGAGAAACACAATTCAAAGAAGGATTTAAGTAGCAGGAGAAGGATTTAATCAATGTATAGGAAGCCAACATAGACAGTAGATGAGCTTGCTTTTTAATAAAGTATAAACAGTTGGGGAAGTGTTCTAACCTACAAGCAGATTATTACAAAAAGCCTATATAATAAATATTTTTATTTAACTGTAGCCCCAAAAATGTACTAGATGCTGAACAGACATAAAGGAAGACCTAGACCTTGCCTATATAGTGTGGGGAGGCGGAGGTGAAGGTATTTTAAAGACTTCATATTATTTAAAATGACTTCCAGATCTTTTTGGCAAGTGGTTGCTGAAATGCTGTGCAGGCAAGGAGCAAAGCTGAGACATGAGAACAGACATTATTATGAAGTGATTTTTTTTTTTTAGATACTCTTCTACCAAAGGCTGGAAACCCGGGGAGGAGTGATGTAAATTGTCAACACCGTTGACTTCATTGCTCTATCATAATTTATACTAGCTGAGGATCTGCCCAGGATGTAGAAAGGGTACAAAAGAATATTATCTGCATCTAACACAACAAGAAATTTGGTTAACATTACAGCATATAGGATGTAGCAATATAATGCAATTAAAATATTTCATTTAACATACCAGCAAACTGGTATGTTAAATGAAATGGCACTAAGGGCTCTGGCAGGCTCCATGCTTTTGGAAATAGATGGATTAGTTCATTTTAATAATAATGTTCCATCATGAAACAAATAAGTTTTACTTTTTAAAATGACCCTTGGATGCTGTGCCTTGTACTTTAATGAATAATCTGTTTTCTCCAATTGTTGCCCATTGTGAAGAACTGTAAATTTTGAAATCAGCCTGCTGTAACGATTATATATGACTTGTATAGGTTTCAATGTGAAATAATGTTGCTGTCAAGTGTGGAAGTGTGTATGTAAATAGTTATAATGCTGAAATTCTCATAACAATATGTCTTGCAGCATTGTTTAGCTATAATTCAGCTATTGCAGAGATACTAATTTATTTCACTAGACTCTGATGCAATATAAAATACAGGGCAAAATCTTTGTACTGGAAAAATGTATCAAATACTGAGTGGGAACATAGATTAATCTAACTAACCTCACTTTTTTATTTCCTTCTTAACTATCAACACTTTCTGTCTTTGGTTTCAGGCAAAACATAACATGATTGCATTACATCTTCTGCCAGTGCTTTTCTTAACAAGCTTGAACTGAATAGCAATAAATAACAGGAATGAGGCAATTTTATCCCCATATTCAACAATTTGTTCTTAAATTTGAAATGCAAGTATACCAATTATCTCTAGTCTGCTTCCAGATAAGCAGTGCCTTATGATAATCCCAATGCATGTCTTTTTAGAATAGTAAACAAGTAATGAAAAGCAGATCAGGGCTAGCATTATGCATGATGGAAGAGGATTGAAAAACTGGGAAGATTACCTCAAGAAACCGCAATTTCTCAAAGAAAGTAAGTCCTGGTATACTTCAGTGAGATATTGTCCAGGTTAGTATGTTAGTACCAGAGCAGGGTAGTGATCCACTTAATTTGGATTTGAAAACATGCCCATCACAGTTACCAGTGCTATATTGCTTCAGTTTTAAATTTTGGAAAATGACTTAAACTGCTACTCTGAAACCTAGTTTGAGAAATTGACCAGCCATATAAGTACAATAGTATTGTCTGTGTGTACTGAGTTCAAGATTTATTTCATGGTAACTACTGTGTACTGTTGCCCACATTATTGCTGCTGCTGCATGAGGCTTCCATTTTGCAGTCCTTACATAAGTAGTCCATTGGATGCCCTAATGTGAGTAAGGTTTATAGAATTGTGTAACTCTAGTTACCTGCATAACTATTTGTTGCTTAATCTCAATTTTTCAATAAAATTACACACAGAATGCCATTAGTTTTATGTCCTTGCAATAAGATATATTCCTAAATCCCAAATAGAAGCAACTTATTTGATTTATTTCTTATAGGAGTGAATCTAATGAAATTCTAATTGTCCTCTGGGTGGCTTTATCCAGAGGTTCATATTTCCTAAGGAGCTGGAGTTTTTTCTTTTTCAGTCTTTGCACATGTTTTTCAATATGTTGTATGCATACTATAAGGTGAACTACTTAAACATCTATACAGTACTGTTAGTAGAGATAAGTGGAACTATTCATTTTGGATAGAAAGGCAGGAATTATACCAACATCTGTGAAGGTGTTTTGGTCACAAGTCTGGCTTTTTTGTCTTTGTCTTAATGGTTTTTTTAGTAATGTCATGGCATTTTAATTGGGTTATGGAATCCACCATGTTTAGGATATAGAAAATATTAATATCTTATTTTGTATAACTACTTTGTTAACATTGCAGACCCAAAAACCTTGAGAGAGAGATATGAGGAAATATTGACATTTCTTGTTTATCTGCCAGGCTGTCTAGTAATTTCTCAAGGTTAGCTTTAAATTAGGAAGGTTCTTGTACTTGACATACAAGTTTTATTGAACTTAAATACAAAAAGTATTAAGGTCTTGATCTTACACCACTTAAATCAATGGGAATGGGAACTGTCTTAACTTTATGTCAGATCTTGCCTCAGCTGACCAGTTAAATATCCTAAATAGCTAAGGAGGACAGAAAGGAGGAAACAAAGAAAACTAAGTGAAGGAATAAAATCTTAATATCTGGCCTTAGTCTGCTATATATGGGAGATAATTAACTGCAAATAACCTAACACCTAATAAATAACCTAATCATTTAATATCCCCAGATTTGGTCCATATTTCATGCGTTCCTGTTTGTTGTCCCTGTTTGAGGGCATTACTGACTGTCAGGATAAGGGGCCAAAACAATGGGGAAGGGGAGATCATGAACAGCGTTCCATTTTATTTGAAAGTAAAGACTCTAAAAAGAAAGTTGCATGGTTTTTTTGTTTTGTTTGTACATTTGTCTTTAAAAAACAAAAAACCAATTTCTTATTTCCAAGAAATTAAATCTAAAGTCTGCCTGCTACTGATCATTCTCTATCTGGTTAGGAAAATGAAATGGGTTTTTAGCAGGCAGGTGTGTAGTATTGCTTGGGTCTAGGCAGGGAAAAATGATGACTGGTAAAATGCCAGTGAACTTCAGCACAATCAGATTTTTTTTATGCCTCATCACTTTCACTGACTTGATCATCAAAGAAAGAGAGTTGACATGCAGTTTACAGTGATGTTAGCCTTGGCTTTTTTATTGATTTTTCTCTGTGTGTGAGAGAGATCAAACTTTTTCTTGTGATGACTTTGTTTACATTTCCAGATTTCCCAACTTGTTTTGGAATATAAAAATGATCATTCTCCCCTGACAATAATTGAGAAAATACATTCTTGTAACCATGTTAGACTTTGAGTGATCTCTTCAACCTCACATTTTTTCCCTCAGGATTTTCTTTGAGAACTGGTTTAAAATATTTTTTCATCTTTTCATTTTAGCAGAATAAAACCCACTGAAAACAATGGCTGTATTTCTGCTATATACAATAAAGCTTCAAAATCTTTCTCCATTCACCATCCTTCCCTTCACTGGGGAATTTGGGGGATGAATCACTACATTTGTTGTACGCCTGATAAGATACTATAGTAATGTTTATGGCATTTCTAATGCATTTTTCTTGAATTAACAAGAACAACTGTTTTTCCCTCCAGGTGATATGTGCTGTAATTCAGGAAATAAATTTTCTCATCAGTTTGTGTGTACCAAATAAAATCTAACAAGATGAATGATATAAGGGTCAAAGAACATTGGAACCATCTATCTCACTAGAAAAAGGCATTTTTGCTGAGAGTATTGTATGCTGTATGTCTATAAGCCAGTGTGCTTATTGTTTTATGAAGAGGCAAAGGACAACATTTTTTATTAGTTTAGGCTTGTTTAAAAACAGCAATAGCAGAAGAAACAGAATGAAGACTGATCATAGCATACAACTTTTTTTTTTCCAATTTATTTTTATAAATCAAGAACCTTTGCACTGGAGTCAGTCCTGCTGTTAGTGGTCTGGGTGAGATCAGGTTCACACTTTTGGGGGGGAGGGGATTCAGGTTGGGGAGAGGTTCCATAAGGACCAAATTAAGCCATGATATAAGTGATGGTGAAAGTTGATCAGAAAAAAGGTGTAAGTCAAAATAGTGTAATGTGCACCAATTTTGCATATCCTGGATGTACAAAATAGGTAGAATAGGACTCAACAGGAAAATAAATTAATAGGTGAGTGAAGATAATGACTGCACCACAACAAAAGTTGGGCAAAGTTTGTCTGGGGCTTACCCAAGGAAGGGCAGCTCTGCTTTGTGGTGGGATGAAGGAGGTGAGATACTGCTGTAAAAAAGGTGCTTGGTGGTCAGCTTTACAGTAGTGACCCTTCTCCCCCCTCCCCCCCCCCTCAGGAATATGCATTAAAGTACGAAACCTGGGTGGGTCAAGTCTCTTTGCTCCATGCAGCGAGGAAGCCAGCACCCACTCTCCCTCCCCAGTTGATGCGAATGGCAGGCTGGACTGGACCTGCTGTGGTTTTACGCTAGTCGCCCCTTTTAAAGGGGGGCTGCGAAGGACATTTTTCCCTCACCACCACAATTGGCTTCGGTGGAGTGTGGGGTTTTTTCACCTTCCCCATAGCGGATGAGAGGGAAGAACTTTTCTGGTGAGAAGAAAAGGTGGTAGGCCATATGTTGCAACTTATTTTGTACGGTTGGGTGGATGTTCAGTGCAGATACTCCATAGGGAGGGTAGCCAGTGACCAGATAAATGGCCTGGTAAAGGACTTAAAAGGAGGTACTGGATAATGGAACAGAACGGGGAGGGGGTTGGGGACTCCTATGATTGGTATGGCTGGGAGCCAACCCCTTCCTTAACCCTCTTACGAGGTTGGTGGATGGTAAGTCCAAGCCATGGGTCGGCTGGGGGACCTGGATGGAAACAAAGGAGGGCTGGTGGAAGCCCCGGAGAACTGATTTGGGTAAGCATGGATTTGCCTGCACTGTACACTTTATCTGCTGGATAGTCCCAGACATCTATATAATAAAGTTGCGGCCTGATTAAAACCCATAACAAGTCTCCTGTCCTTCTTGCAGACAAGTAAGGCCCAGCAGAAACACCACATTGGTTCAAGTTACATTGCTTACCATATGTATCCATTTTCTGGTCAGTTTATGCTATCATTTATATCACTGTAGAATTTGGCCCAGAGAATTCTATAGAATGTGAATCTAGTAGCATGGCTAGAGGGGATCTCTACAAAGCAAATGCACTCTAGAGGGGGTATTGATGGTCTCCTTGCTGGAGAAGAGTGATCACGGTACTCTGCTTTGATGGGGAAAATAAACTCCTTCAAATGCAAGAAGATAATATTCCCCGCAGAGGATGCTATGTGCAAATATAGTACATCCCATCTTTGATATTGAGAGTTCATTTTCATTTTAAAATAATGCTACTTTTGTCCAACAAAGGTTAACTTGCAGATAAGAAAACTGCTACCTGCATAGGCATTATTTGGTTACTAGCTAAGAGTGAACTCTTGTGCCTAAGAAATCACCAATGCTGCTGCTTTCAGCACTCAGAATTTTCCTGAGATGTCTCCCATTTTAAAAGTCCAGTCCTACTAACAATGAGTTTTGCCTGTAACTTCAATGGGAGCCAGATGTGGTGGTACATACTAGCCCCTTTAATTGTTCTTCAACACAAGCCACGCCATTTAAAAACTATAAGATGAAACTGATAGGGTATTAAAAATGGTTACAGTATATTTTGATGTACTCTATCAAGCAATACTCTTAATAGGAAATTAAAACCAAGATTTAAAAAAAAAATCTTACAACTTGTTTCAATGCTGTCTCCGAATGTTCCTCTTCTTTTGACACAAGTTTGTACTTATGCGCTCGTGTGTGCACCAATGAAGAGGACTACAATACTCTTTTAGCAGGAAATGAGGAAGACAATCTGAAATGGGTATGAAGAAACCTCATCACAGACTAGGTTGTCTAGCTTTAACTGCTCAATCACTGACAAAACAGGACATGATACAGTGTTCAGTCATAATAACCTTTTATACAAGATCATTTCAGTTTAAGATCCCTGCTTCCCAGGTTTTATTTCTGCTTCAATGCTCTGATTCTTTACCTCTAAAGAGTAACTTCATAGGGCACATTATACACTTGAAGAGAATAGTGGGGGAAAAAATCATGGATCAATAGTTTTGTCCCTGAAGTATTTATTTGTTAGACTGGCTTTTTAAAAACTTTTCTACTGAACTTTCAATTTTTATTTTTATTTTTTGTCTTATATGGATTGCTTTGTTTTGACTGTTCTGCTTTTCTTATGACATAGTTAACTTTATGTTGGAGTAACTAGATTTCTAGAAGACTTTGTCCTTCATAGCAGTTAATCTTAGCAGTATTCTCAAGATTGTTAGGCCTATAAATTGACTTATAGTAGCTCGACAGTTGTCTTATGTTAAAGGCTTTCCCTGAAGAATTCTGAAATGCAAGATTTTTTCCAGGCTGTCTTTGCTCTCTCCTGTCCCTCCTGTCCTGCGTATCTCCTAAACGCTGTGTGAACAGGGCAGAGCTTTCTTTTTAAAAACCTCAGGAGGGCTGTGGGTGGGGATTGGGTGAGAGCCAGTGGCTTGGGTGGTGGCTATTCACTAGAATCATGTGGATCTCATGAGGTGTACAGGAGAGAATCCCAGTGAGGTTTAGGAGTGTGTGAAGGCAACAACCCTCCTAGAAAGCTTATTGAAGGAATAGGAGTCCTCCCTACTATGCTTAAGGAAGCAAGTTGCCAGCCCTTGTGTGTGTGATCTCTTAGTTGAAAAGATTCTTCTGTTTTCATTGACAAGTTTCTATGGCACTTGGGTTACATATTGAGATCTACACCTCTGCAAGGAAATGTCCTAGAGACTTTTTTTTTTTTTTTTTTTAAATGAAAACTTACAGGCCCAAATCCTTCAGTGCTGGGGGTATGGATGAACAACATAGTCATTTGGTGTTTGTATCAAACTAAGCGGAGCCAATGTTTTGTAGCAACATTGCTAATAATAATTTTGAGTTTTGAAATTGTATTTTAATGAACTAAACTTTAGTGCTGGAAACTATCCAGAGGAGACTACCTCCTTTCACCACCTGAACACCTTTTGATCAGGGTATCCTCCTTGCTGCTGCACATCACCTCTCCCAAGATATATGACTCCTCTTCAGTTGTGCTGCCACTAACTGGCTGCCTTTCAGCCAAGCCTGTGTCCTATCCATTCCTCTGGGGAAATGGCATGAAGTGTCTTTTCTTGCAGAAATACCACAAGGTATAGTGTGGTTACCAGGGCCATCCCTCGACATTTTGGTGCCCTACGCAGCCCCCCTGCAGAAGGGGAGTGGCCCCAGGTCTGGGGGGGGGGGGGGGGCTGGTCCCAGGCGTCCATGGGAGAAGGCTTGGCGAACAGGGGGGAAACCACCCTCCAGCATGAGCCGACGGATCGAGGCGGGTTGGGGCTGGGTCACTCCATTTCCTGCCACCCGGTGAGTTCAGGGCATGCTCGACCCCTTCTGCAGTCCCCTGGGATGTTGCTCAGGGGAAGGGGTGGAGTGGGGACGGGACTGGGGCGGAGCAGGGATAGGAAGGGGCCGGGCTGGGGTGGAGCAGGGCCAGGGGCCATGGGGAAGAGGCAGAGCTGGGGGGCAGCGGCCAGGGGATCGGACTGGCTGCTGGAGCAGCACGCAGCTGCTCTTTTTGCCCCAAATTTCCTGGTGTCCTACGCAGCTGCGTACTTTGTGAATGGGTAAGGACAGCCCTGGTGGTTACTCTATCCCTCTGTCCCAAAATATCATTCTGACCTTCAGAACTGCAACAAGCTCAGGGGAGGTGGGGATGCATCATTTGCTTTGGCTCTGCTTCTCACTTCTTCTGTAGACTAATGGTCCTTTGTATACTTCTTTTTCCAGCTTTTTTGCTCCCTATCGCACATCACAGAAGAGGGGAACATAAGACCCAAATTCTTTTGGCAAACACTTTCCTTAGACTCCCTAAAGGGCACTGTAAGCTAAATACCAGACCAGTGTAGAAGTCATCTTTCCTTCAGCAAATACATTTTCAAGCACTACAGCAGAAAACGACAAAATAATCTAAATTATTGATAACTTCCAGCCTATCTACTATTGCTCAACTTGTTAGCAAGAGAGTGCTATTTATTCTTCATAGGTTGTCAAAGTTGATTAAATTACTGCAGATGAGACTGTTCTCCCACAAGATTTTAATCAATAAAAGACAGGTTCAAATAATGTCTTCTGTGGTTTGACATCATTGTGACTGTCTTAAGAAGAATCAATGGAAATGATCAGGATGATTTATCCCTGCCTAATTAATAACATTATCAGTTCACAGGCACTGACTGCCCTTTTTTTATTTTTCTTCTCCATCTGTCACATTTCATTTTTTCAAATTGATTTCCTTTTACTGTAAACTGTTTACATGTTTCAGGCTTCAAATGCTTGACTATTCCTAGAGTTTCTCTAATCCAGAGTATTAAGAAACTAATAAATATATTTACATTAAAATGGAAAAATCATTTTAAATAGGTCCCTCGGGAGTATTATAAAGTTTGAATTTTAATTGCTATTAATACTAATTTTAAACATTTCTCTTTATTCCAAAACCAACATAAGAACTTACTCTTATTTGTATGTAACTTCCCAAGATGATGATTTACCAATTTTACATGTGTGCATATTTGTGTATGTGCACTCAGCTGTTTACAAAGGTATTGGGTTTTTTTGTATAGATGATCCATAGAGTTATATGCCTATAGGCATCTCTTCCTCTCCACTAGCATTTGCTCCTAAAGTCAGAGGGCCTGATTCTGGTTTCACTTAAATGGATGTAACTCCAGGAGTAACTCCATTGATTTCAGTGAAGTTAGTGTGTAAAAACCAGTATTATAGGAAAATTGGTCTAAAGTTTCTTAGCAACATGACCTGAAAGTAATCTGTCTGTTGGCTTTCCCTAAAGGGGTAAGTTGAGTTGGGGGCATGGGAGGGAGGGGGAGAGATCTTTTACTTCCTTTATAGTTGTGTAAAATATTTACTAAAAACTCCTGGAGAGTATTATGTGATGCTATAATTAGAAAATAACTAGAGTATACACATGTATATTAGAGCAGTAAAGGCTGAAATGCAAATTAGAGTTTAAAAAATGAGTGAGTATTACCAAGGTCTTTTTCATTTTTGTATAACTCGGCTGCATGAACCCAATGTGGTTAGTGTAGCTAGAGCACTCTTAGGTCTGTGCTGCAGAGCTGATTTACTTGGGGCTTGTCTACACATAATTTTTGCATTGATCCAACCATCGTGATTTATAAATCCATATAATTAAATCAGGGCAACCCTTAGTGCAAATGCAGTTTATATCCGTTCTTCTGATATAAAAATCTTACAATGGCATAGCTTGTTTCGAAACCAATATAATTAGATTGCTACAAAAACTGTGTAGAGCAGCCGTTAATTTTCATCTAGGAAGGTTGCACAGGCAACCTTAATTCAGGTATTTCCTACCTTTTGAGTGCTTGACTTTGCAAACGTAACGTTCTTTTAACTTAGTTTTGTGGAGATATAAAAATAAAATCAGGGATATGATTAATTGTTTAGTGGTCTGTGGATGAATGGTGGCCTGCACAAAGATAGTCATATGGTGCTGTCTCTTCTTTCCAACTAAGAGAATCTGAGTAAATGGGATGGGAAGACAAAAATAAAATAAATATCAAAAGTAGAATAATTGGGTCCAAAGAATCCCAAAATACTTATCACTGTAATACCAACTAAAAATCCATAAACTCTAGAATCATAAGGTTAGAAAGGATTACAAGGGTCATCTAGCCTAACCCCTAGTCAAGATGCAGGTTTTGTTGTGTTTAAACCATCCAAGCCAGATGCCTATCCAGTCTCCTTTTGAAAATCTCCAGTGAAGGAACTTCCACAACCTCCCTGGGCATGGTGTTCCATTGTCCTACTGTTATTACAGGTAGGAAGTTTTTCTATTTTACTCTTCTACATAAACAATTGCATGAAGAAATTAGATCCTCACAAATGGGAGGGGAAGTCCTCAGTTATACCTGTGCAAACTCACTTAGGGTACATAAATGTAATTTAGGGTATAATCTGTAGACAGTGGAGCTACAACAGAGGGCCTGATTTGTCCTGCAAAAGCTTTCACAGAGAGTTATGCAAGAGATGGAAAGAAGCTTAGAGTGAGTTTGCAGAGCAGACTGTTAAAGAAAACATCTCTTTACTTGCAAATTTAAGATGGAATTCAATGAAAATGGAACCCCATGATGCCAATCTAAAGTACATTTTAGGGTAGAAATGCAAGATAAAAGAAGATGAAACTATGGCAACTGTTCAAACTACTAAAATCACGATAGAGCTGAAAATGATGGGAAAAGTTAGAACTGGATATAAAAACTGTAGACTGCATGCCCAAGTAGTAAAGGCTGTTGTTAAGATCTCGTTTTTTGGGGGGGGAATGTATCTTTCTTCAAAGTATACTGTTTCTTTCATGGGACATAATCTCTAAATGCTAATAGACAGCTACCAATTATAGCTTTTACTTACATGTATAGTCCTTTTGAAGCTGATAGTCTACGTGAATAAGAGTTTGCAGGATTGGATTTATAATCTTAACGTGAAATTGAATGTGTGCAGTTAGAAATGACAGTGGACAAATAAAGCTGAGTACTGTATAATGTTTGCATTTGTGGGTCAATTGGCCGAGGAAATAGCCTCTCAGACCAATGATGTCAATCTAAACAAGATACAGAATGCATGTTTTAAATATGCACTTTACCTATTTTTAATTACTTCTTATCTTGTGCATGGTTCCATGCTTTAAAAGTGATGGTTTTCAGTAAAGTAAACCAGTGCTCAGGCCACTTTTAAAAGTCTTGCTCCTGGTTTTGCTTTTTTAATTGGAAAAGAAAGTTTAAAAGATACTTGGCTGCAAGTAAAGTCATAACACATCAAGGCTCTCACACTTGTAATAAAATCTGAATATTTAATAGTTTGGGTGTTTGTCCTCTGTGGCTGGCATTTTTCAGTAGAACATGTAAAGAAAATAAACTAAGACAAATCATTAAGACTAACAGCTGAAAATGAAATATTAATTTCAAAGCTGTGGTGAAACATCCAATTTCAAATCTGCTTTTAAAAAATATGTTGTGCTTAACAGTCAAAGCCTTTTCCTACATGGAACTGGTGTTGGATCCAGGTATATTAAGGTCAGACTAGCTGACCACCGGCATCATTCCTGGCTTTCAAATCTATGAATAACACTTGAAAATAATTTAAACTAAACCTCTATTAAACATGTGTTGGGCCTCAACAGGATATTTCACTAGGGCCCTCCATTGCCATTGAAGTCAGTGAGAACCGAGAGTGCTGTCTTCAAGCATGTCTAGTATTAGTTAAGTCTTTCAACATCCTTCTGAAGTTGGTGGTGATCTCCGAGTATTACAGATGGGTAAACTGAGGCACAAACAAGCTTAAAGACTAATTTTTGGAAATACTGAGCACAAGTCTAGGGATCAGAATGAAAATACAAAAGGGATGGTACTCTTCCAGGCTCTGCACACGAAACATGCTCCACTTGCATAGTAGTCTCTGGGTGTGCCTGACCCTCTTTGGGGTCTGAATATATCTATGGGCTCTGCTGAGCTCCTCATGGTTGGCTTCCCCTCAATGAGGCTGGGTTTCTTAAACTTGTTATCTCCCCTTAGGGGTGCCTCAGCTGCTCTGCTGAACTCCTTGTGTTTGGATCCTCCTTGATAGAGAGGGTGGGGAAATGTGGCAGTTCTGTTACTGGTGGTGCAAATAGCTTGTTTTCCAATGAGTCAGGGAAGTAATTTGAAATGAGAAGCACTTGCAAAACTGTCAGCCTTTGAATAAGTTGAAAACCAGTTTTGGAAATGAATATGATACTTGTCAGGGGTTTCTGAGGCTTTGTAATTTGGCTAAATCAACATAATTTTTAAGGGGGGAGGGTACATCTGATTGTGGGTGGGAGTGACTCTTACACTGGTTGACCTTGGTTGGGAAAGTCATTTAAACACTCTGTGCCTCAGTTTATCCATTTATAAATAAAACAGAGGGTAAGTGGTATTTATTAATAGTTGAAAATATCTCTTGAGACTTTCTGATGGAGCTGCACTGCCTGGGACAGCTGCGGCCTGGGCTGTGTCCGTGCTTTCTCCTTTAAGGATAAGACTGAAATCAGTCAAAGTCACCTTGGCCTTGCCCTGAAAGATTTTGTTTCTAGGGCTGCTGAAGCACCTCAAGCACCCCCTGAGGTTTTTTTTTTTCCCATCAGGCAGCACCTTCTGGTTACTGTAATATTGCTGTTTGTTTCTGTATAAGGAAACTACACTAAATGATAACTAAAATAACCTATTTTGATTGTGAAAGGGGTAGAAAGGATGAATATTTTCAGGACCTAATGTATGAGAAGAAAAGCATCATAAGTATTTCTGGAATTTAAATGATTCTTCACCAGGTTATACTCATTCAAAGATACTGGTTTGTCTTTTGTGTGCAAAGAAGAAAGTGTGAAGCATATATGCTAACTTTGAGAGAGAGAGAGAGAGAGAGAGAGAGTGTGTGAGAGAAAGAGAGACACCATATTATAGAGCTACAGAAATCTCGGTCCAAATCTTAGTAACACTATTGTAAAGGTTTGTATTTAACACGACTATAAATGCTCAGGCATCTTCTAATAAAACAAAGTCATCAAGCTTTTTTTTTAACAACAAAAATTTTTTTGTGTAAATAATGGACTCAATTCATCCCTGGTGTAAATGCCATTGAAGTTAATGAAGTTTCGTTCATGCTGTTTCACGCTGTGGTTTAGTTTTTGTCAAGGTAGGGTGTTTGTTCAACTGACTTTCACTGAGCATTTGAGTTGTATTTCTTGCTACATTGATAAGATACTTGTTTGTTAAAGGCCAAATCTTTCTGAACCCTGAAGTAAGAAATCTCATATCAGTGAGAATTAATATGGGCATCCTTGTAACTAACCAAGGCAATGTGTGCAACGACTTTTTTCTAATTTAAGGAAATTGAAATTTAATCTTTTTACATGGATGGAAGAACAAGAGTCTATACCTTTCACAGAAGCTAACAGCACATTTGGATTTACATGGTTACTTTTGCAGAAGGGCGAACTTCCTTTATTATAAGTAATACAAACCCCTTTATTTTTGTAAACTTGTGTTTTGTAAGCCAACGTGGGAGTAGAATTAGGGCCTGATCTAAGACCCATTCAGTTCAGTGGGAGTCTTTCCCCTGACTTCAGTGTGCTTTGGATTAGTCCCTTTGGGAGGAATGATATGAATAAAGAAAATTTTCTTGCCTGTAGTTCAGATCTTGATGTCCTTTCTCAGGAAGAATTTCCACAGTCCTCATTGGGAGTTTTGCCCAACAAGGATTGCAGGATTTGGCCCTCTTAATTTATTTAGATGCTCCAGTGAAATCCTGCTGAATCAATATAAGTAATACAAATAACATTGAGTATTAGCTATAGCCTGTGTGCACATTTTGGCAGGGAGCGGCTTCTTGAGAAACCTCCATTTAGATAAATATGTGATATACCAGAGGCCCAGTGGTACTGGAGGTACGTACTACACTGGGATTTAATGGTCTTTATCACTGATTCGCTAAAGTTTTAAGCTTCCTTGCAAAGTAGCAACTGATAAAAGTACCTTTGTTTTTGAGATACCTCAGAACTGTTAGCACTATATTAAAAACTACATTAATACACTTAACTGAATTCCTAATACATGCCTTGAACACTGGCACATATGATAAATCTTTGTTTAGGAGAAGTCTATTCAAAAGTCAAAGAATCAAAAATGTGCGGGGGGTGGGGGGAAATCTGCATAGAAAATTACTAGACTTGTGTAGGGTTGGCATCTGTGGTTAGTATTTGATGTAAATTGAATAGTATACATTAAGGAAAGTGTTAAGAGGTCAAGGAGTATGAAGAATATGACTGTACATAATCTGGGGTTTTGCTTTGTTTTTAGTCTATAAGTTTTAGTTCAGTGGCTCTCGACCAGAAGTATCCTAGGGGTACTCAAGAGGTCTTCCGGGGGTACATCAACTCATCTAGATATTTGCCTAGTTCTACAACAGGCTACATAAAAATCACTGGCGAAGTCAGTTCAAACTAAAATTTCATACAGACAAAGACTTGTTTATACTGCTCTGTATACTATACACTTACATATAAGTACAATATTCATATTCCAATTGATTTATTTTATAATTATATGGTAAAATGAGAAAGTAAGCAATTTTTCAGTAAGTGTGCTGTGACACTTATGTTTCTGTGTGTGATTTTGTAGTTTGGTGAAACCTGGGGGTATGCAAGACAAATCAGACTCCTGAAAGGAGCACAGTAGTCTGGAAAGCTTGAGCACCACTGTTATAGTTTATCGTAAATGATAGTTTTATAACTTGTAAACGCATAAAATAACTCTGGTCTTCTGAAATTGGACATGGCAGATTTATAGAGATGTGTTCACCTGACCTTTGTGCCTGTAATTCAGTAACTGGTTTTCCTCCTTTTGGTACATGGATTACAATGCACCATCAAAGTATAACTTTGATCTTTAAAAGTAGTGTTAAGATCCTATCTGGTTTACTTTTTGTACCAAAAATTTTCAATCTTTTATTCACTTGCTTGTGACTGACTAACTGTTGCAAATTAGATTGTACTTGCTTTTCCAATAACTACTCTTTAGCAAATTTCTGTTTCCGAGGCCTTCAACAGATGTTCGTGCATCATATCCTCTTCCCTTCTCCCACGACCCCAAATCAAAGACTCATTTATAGAACTATGCATTTTAGAAGCACAGATTATTTATTGTTGTTCAAGCAAACAAAAAGGCACTTCTGTATTTTCCACATCAGTGTGTATTTTGCACAAATAACCAAGTGAGAGGAAAATAGAGGTAATTATATTGATATTTTTTTATATATAATTTTGTCTTAGTCATTTCAGCCCTCAACAATTTGCCAAACCTCTGATATTAGGGTCCACAATGGACCTAATTAACAAGCAGTGTTGCTGCTTACCTCAGGCTGCAAATGTCTCATGAGTGACAAAATTATATCTAATTATTTTGATTAAGTGGTTTATGAGCCACTACATAATTACCTCTTCTGAAATTAAAGTGGTCTGAAAATTATGGATGTCTGGAAAATTAGTTGCTGTTGATGATATTTGTAATAAGAATTATTCTTTTTCCAGACTTTTACTCTCCAGATGTAACAATTTGCTGAGACTTTACTGAATGGAGTTTTTCCTATGTACAATTAAATACAGCTAAATCTGTTCCTTATTATCTTTAACAAATTAATTCTACTCATCTAGTATCTTACCTGTTTATAAATAGGATGACAAGATGAGCATAGTCTGAAGGAAATAATCAGTAACTATTTAACTTAAATTGTTCTGTTCAAGTTACATCCATAGTGATATAGATAACTAAATGGGTGGGAAACCAATTACAAAAGTATAAAAACATACTCACATTAGACAATAGGTAAAAATAGTACATCTAGTATACTAGATGCATAACAAGAGAATATTCTGTACACTTACTCTGTGTTCTTAATGCTTTTTTGTCTCTCTCCAGAAAGTGTAATTCTTCTTTGAGTAGTGTCCTTGCGGGTGCTCAACTTTAGGTATGCATGCACTCTGATGCCTTTGAGCAGAGATTTTTGGTAGCAGTGCTCATTCTGCCCACTTGTCCTTGTGCCCCGTACTGAGGCTATATAGGGCTGCATAGGAGAACCTCCCTCAGTTCCTTCTCAACCGCCTTCAGCCAGAGATGGAGTTTACTGTATGCCTGTTCCTGTTCCCTCTTGTATTAGTGTTTTAGTTTTTATAGTTAGTTCTCAGCAGTAGTAGATTTAGTATCTTATAGTTGTTGGAATTTGTGTTTTCCCTCTTTTTTTTTCTTTTTTTAAAAAAATATATATATAAATGTGTACACACACATTAGCTGATGACTTTAGGCAATTCCAGGACCTGATGAAGTGGGTTGATGACACCCTGCAAATTCTCCTGGAAGAAGTCCAGGATTTCCATCACAAGCTCCAGGACATACTGCATAACTTTACCTCAATTTAATGAAGCACTCCTTGAGCCAGCCAAGTCCTTCTGGCAAACTCCAGCAATTGCCCCCAGCCCCCATATGCAAGAGGGCTGATAAAGAAAAATATTAAATCCCAACCAGGGTTGCTGAGTTTTTGTTTTCTCATCCAGGACCAGATTCTTTAGTCATGGACGCAGTCAACAAAAGGGGCAGGCGACATACCCAAAAAGCCACCCCTTATAATGAGGACTAGAAACATATGGATCTTTTTGGTTGTAAGAGCTACTTGTCAGCAACACTTCAGTTCAGGATAGCTAACTACCTTGTGCTGATGTCAAAATATGACTGTGAACTATGAGAAGTTTAATATTTCATTGACCATTTACCACAGGAATATGGAGAACAGTTCAACACCATAATAAAGACACAAACTTCACTGTGGGCTTCACTTGATGTGGTGGATGCTGCAGACAGATCTGATTCCACCACAGTAGTGATGAGACAAGCGCCCTAGCTTAAGTTGTCTGTGTTTCCTTGGGAGGTACAATCAATCATGGAAGATTTACCTTTCAGTAGCCAGAATGTTTTTGAGGTTTCCATGGATGACTTGCTTCATACCCTAAAGAACTGTAGAGCGACATTTAGGATTACACACACATGCAGATAAAATAAAATTTAGTTTCAGTGGGCACAAAGATCACGCTTTGATCAATTTTTCATCTTCCATAGGCCATTGGAACCACTGGCTAAGTAATTGAGGTTTTCAAGGAAAAAGCCTGCAACTTCCTTGACAGTTTCATCCCAGCCTTCAATACCATCCAAATGCCACCCAAAGACCAGGGTTTCTCAGCTGCATGACACAAATCCCCCTTCCTTAGTTTGGATACTGCATCTCACTAGTTCATCAAGATTGGGAGGCTATAACATCAGACAAATTGGTACTGGAGGCCATGACTTTGGGTCATAATATCCAATTTATCTCCATCCTGCCCTTCCAACTCCCTTCCCCATCCCTCTTCTGAGACTGTTCTCATGATCAATTGCTGACACAGGAGATCTTGTTTCTCCTAAGTCTAGGAGCCATAGAACCAGTCCCACTTCAACATAGGGGAAAAGGTTCTATTCAAGATATTTTCTGATATCCAAGAAAAATGGGGATTGGAGGATGATACTAGATTTCAGACAATTGAACAAGCATGTCAGACATCTGAAATTCAGGATGGTGTCCCTAGCAGCTATAATACCCACCCTGGAATTGGGGGGACTGGCTTGTGACCCTGGACTTCAGAAATGTGTACTTTCATGTAGCGATTCATCTCTTACGAACAATTTCTTTATTTCACATTCATTCTCAGTTATTACCGGTACCCGTATTCTACTCTCAGCCTGTCATCCGCCCCAAGGGTGTTCTCAAAAATCATGGCGGTCATAGCTGCCTACCTTTCTCATCTAGGAATAACTGTCTTTCCCTGCCTTAACAACGGACTCCTCAAGGGTCAGTTGCATCAGGAGGCTTGGTTGGTAGTTAAAACAACAACTTCACTATTCCAAAGTCTAGGCCTGCAGATAAATCTTGAGAAATCAATCTTGACCTCCTACACAAGGAACTTTCTTTACTGGAGTGTTTCTGGTTTCAATAACAGGCAGAGCTTCTCTCCCTCTCTGCAGGTTTCTTGCTCTGAAGGACCTTATCCAAAGCGTGCAGATCAGCCCTCAAGTGCCAGAAAGGATACATCTGCAACTTCAGGAACACAATACCTTGTGTTTTTGTCACAAAAACACCAAGTTGCCTCTTTGATGTCTCTGGGGTGGCTCAGGATAGTTTATGTACCAAAGAACCACATTCTGAACAAACAGATATCTGTACTCAGCCAGGTCCTACAGTCACTCACCTGGTGAGTGAATCCTTCCAAGGTTTGTGCAGGAATTTGGTTTAGCCAGAATCCTCCTACAGTCATGTTAACATCAGACACTTCCCTCTTGGTACAGGGAGCACATTTGGGTCCTCACACAGTCTGAAGCTAATGATTACTACAGGAAGAGCACTTGCACATCAATCTGTTGGAGTTAAGAGTGATTAGAAGTGCTTCCCTGCACTTACATCCCTTACTCAAAAACAAGTCCATGAAGATTAAGACAAACAACATAGCATGCATGTATTATATCAATCATCAGGACGGAGCGTGTGCCCCCTTACTGCACCGACCTGATAAAGCTTTGGAACTAGTGCATAGCTAATCAGATAGTAATCTTGGCGTCTTACTTCCCAGATATACAAAACAGCATGGCAGACAACCTCTGCGGACAGTTCTTCTTAAATTATAAATGGGAGCTTAGGGAATTCCAGAAATCAACCTTTTAGCTATAGCAGCCACCACAAAGGGCTCATCTACTCTACCTCACTGCTTCGGCGCAGCTGCACCGCTGTAGAGCATCTGGTGAAGACGCGCTATGGCGAGAGTGCTCTGATGGTGGCATAATTACTCCGCCTCAATGAGAGGTGGAAGCTATGTCTGCGAGAGAGTATCTTCCGCCGACTTAGCACTGGTGTGGACTGCACTTTGGTCAATGTAACTTGCATCGCTTAGGGGTTGGCTTTTTCACACACCCCTGAGCGACGCAAGTTACATCTGACCACTGTGCTTTAGTTCACACTGCAAGATCAGATGCTGCGGTAGGCAATGTAGTTCTTTCTTCAGTGATGGACTATTCGGAAACTCCCACCTCCTTAAAGCATTACTGCTAAGAAGTCAGCTAAAGAGAAGCACCCACAGGGATACTACTTAAAGAAGAGATTACTGACATTTTGCAGTAACTTGACTTCTTTGAGATGTGTCCCCCACAGTGTGTGCTTCATTACCCACCCTCCTCCCCTTTGCTTCAGAGCTAACTCTGTGGGCTTTGCAATAGAGAAGAAACTGAGGCTGGTTCACCTGTGCATCCTTGGTACAGGGCATGAGGATGTGTAGGGTGCATGTATGGTCCAAATGGGCACTGCTACCAAAAATCTCTGGTCAAAGGTGCAGAGGCACACATGTATCCAAAGTGGAACACCCACAGGAGCGCACATCTCGAATTACTTGGGTGGTATGTGGGTGTTTTTTAATGTAGTCCATTTTCATCTCAAGATAGAACTAGCCAAATAAAATATTCTAATCTTTGACACAGGCTGAAACATGATGAGAATTAGCAAAGTTCCTACGTTTTAGATGCCCACTTGTACTCCGATTTAAGTCAGCATATTTTCTGAATAGAGTGGGACGGGCTTTGTAGTTTTCTGGTATTTCTGTGCTGCAGAACAGAATTAATAGACAATATACACTATTTGAGCAATTTTTTTATTAAATAAAAAATAAATGAAAGTAATGGTGGGGTGTATGTATGATTTCTGATATTTAATAAAAACCCAATGTTATACATATTCTTTAAGACCACTAATGTAAGGATAGTAAGGTTTTTAAAGTCTGACCTGCCTAATATATTGTACAAATGTAAATTATTGGATTATGGCTGGTTAAATGTTAATTGCAAAACAACTTCCAGATACACCCAGCATCGAATAGTCAGATTATATATTTAGCTGGGAAAGTCTCATTAGTCTTTTTGTAAATTTCTTTAATATTTCTAGCCTATACAACAATTATTTATTTAATATTGAGTCTTTAGAAAAATCAGGAATCCCAGGGGGCACATAGAGAGCATAGCCAGCTGTAATCCTGCTACCCTGGAGGATCATAATCAACCAGCATAAACTGAAGTGGTCTCTGAACTGCTGTAAGTATATGAGTCTGAGACCAGCATAGAAATGGCACAAGAATCAGGGAGCCTTAACCAGGAGCCTGGGTGTACCTGAGGATCTGGAATTACAATATGTGTACAGATTTAAAAAAAAAAAATGTAGGTGTCCTAAACGCTGCTTAATTTTATTCACAAGGAGAAAGGTGGTGGTGGGGTGATGTTAACTGATCAAACTATGACCATTCTTGCTACTACTGTTATATAATTGCAACAAATCTTGTACAAAATGTGGCATGTAAAATGATTATGGAAAGTTTGATTCGCTGAATATTATTATGCTATTTGTTTGCATGTATCATTTTTGTAGATGAAGTTAGGAGTATTAAATACATGCCTGTATTTCTAAGGTATTTGCTTCTGGGTAGCACCAATGAGGTGTTTAGCCAGCACATTGTGAAGGAACTATTCAAATACAATGGCTCATTAAAGAACACTTAACTCACAATGGAAGACGTCTATCTACTCTTAATAGCATTTTCTGCTATGACTAAGCGAAGTCATGCATGGACCTGTGACTTGCTCATGTGACTCCAAACTCCATCTTTTACCTGTGATTTTCCACTAGCTGTGCTGAGGCCTTTGTTTGAAACAATGGGTTTCCCGCCACATGGCAGAAGCTGTAAAAGGCCATGGAAACACCTCCATTTTGCCTCTTTCCTGCTCAGACCTCTGGATTATGGACTTATACTAATGGGAGCAGTCTAACCAAAGGGCTGAGGACCTTCCAATGATTTGGAAGCAACCAGAGACTTGACTTAGCCAGCAGTTTATTCCATCACTGCTACAGGCTTGAACCAAGAACTTTACAATTGTTGTATGTATTTGATTCCTTTAACCAATTTTAACTCTCACCTTTCTTTCTTTTTATAAATAAACCTTTAGATTTTAGCAAGAACAACTAGGAGTCCTTGTGGCTCCTTAGAGACTGACAAATTTATTTGAGCATAAGCTTTGGTGGGCTAAATGTTAGTCTCTAAGTTGCCACAAGGACTCCTCGTTGTTTTTGCTGATACAGACTAACACGGCTACCGCTCTGAAACCTTTAGATTTTAGATACTAAAGGATTGGCAACAGTGTAATTATTGGTAAGATCTGAGTTATATATTGACCTGGGTGCGTGGCTGATCCTTTAGGATCAGAAGAACCTTTCATTTGATGAAATTGGTTGTAAAGAACTACTCATGTTAAAGTCAAGTGTTTTTGGCAGTGATACAAGGACGGGAATGACTAAGGAAACTGCTGTTCTGACTTCTTGTTAGCCAGTGTGGTGAAACAGAAGTTTACTTTTGTTGCTGGTTTGGTATATCATCAGGGAAAATCCACCTGAAAACTGGAGATTATCTGCCCCTATTTCTCAGCAGTTTGTCCTGAATTTGGTATTCTTAGTTGTGACCCGCAAAGGCATGGTGACGGGGGGAAATGCTTTCTTCTAATATTTGCTAACCTAGAAAATCCTTTTCGTAGGAATACTGGTATGAACTGTTCTAACAATATGAATTATTAGAGAAGACTTATCTCAACATAATAGTGTGAATAATTGCCTGGAAAGAGATGGAGACCAAAAACTTCTTACTAGAGTTTTGTGTTGATTGACTGAAAGATCTGCTTAAACTTTCAGATTATGAATTACTTTTTTTTATCTAATTTTTCTTTTCTTTTTCACCTACCCTCAGCTGGAAAGACAGCTACTGATGCAGAATCAAATGCGAGAGAGACAGATGGCTATGCAGATTGCTTGGACAAGGGAATTCCTCAAATATTTTGGAATATTTTTTGGACTTGCTGCTGTAGGTCTAACTACTGGGTATGAAGTTTGTTATGTACTAGAAAATTCAAGTAAATTAGTTGAAGTAATTCCTCAGTGGTCATTGTCTTTCTCTTGCCTGTTCTTAAGTAGGCTTGGCAGAATTTGATTTTTTATTTTTTTTAAATAATTTCTACTGATATCAGTGTTTGTTTTAAGTATTTTTTTTCTATTTTTATCTATTTAAATTTTCACAATTGTGAGAAATTATGGGGGAGGTCAGCCAATAATTATTTAATGACAGTAGACATTGAGATTCAAAAAGTTAAAGCTTTGTAACAGTTAAAACACAAATTGTCAACGTCACATGCCAAAATATACGAAGTAAATATGCTTAAATCCTGAATTCTCAAGCAGCATTTTTACTTTGCCTATCTGTAAATTTCAATTACTAATTGATGAAATTATTTTTTTCTCAGTTTGTGTGTACAGTGAAGTACTTACATTTACTGTTTAAAAAAATCTAATCCGTCCAAGCCTATTCTTAAGTAATTATTTTGAAGTGTGTGTTTCTGATCAGAGAAGTAGAAATGGCACTTCCTTAATCAATCTTTCAGCTCCCTGTATGTCATATCTGCTTACTTCAGTGACCAAATCAAGTTGTGTTTGGTATTTTTATTGTTAATACTTAAGGGCAAATATATCTGCAGAGGAGATAGCCGTATTCTTATAATAATTTAACATTTATATGGTTCTTTATATATTCAAAGTGCTGAACAGACTTATTTATCCCTCACAACTCTCCTGTGAAATGGGTGGTAAGTAACTGTATTCCCATTTTACATAAGGGGAGATTGAGACATAAAGGTTATACTGTGCCAAGGTTACATCAAGAATTAGTGGCAGAACTAAGTTAGAATTTAGGACTGCTGATGAACAGCTTTTGTACTAATTCTATATCACTCTCGCTTCCTGTACTGTTTTACCTCCTCTGTCATCAAAAGTATCATCTCAATATTATGAGCAATAAATATTCTGCATATAGTCAAACTTTTTTTTTTCCCATCCTGGCACAAGGGAGATTAACATTTTTTTTCATTTTTAAACTCAAAAGTGACTTTGTAAAATGGACCCATGTTGGTATTTTGCACTTGACTCTATAGGTAGGCTCCTCTGTCAAATTCAGCATAAAACCATTATCTACAAAGTTTGTGCCACTTTCTTTCCTGTACTATGACTTAATAAGATGACTGTCTATTGACAAACAGCCCCACCTAGGTTCTCTGGATGACTGAAAAATATAAGTCACTGAACAATGTATATAAATTCTCAAAAAACTCTAAAGTTTTAGAAATTAAATCAAGAAACTCACTCAAATTGTATACAAAAAGCCTGTTGTTAGCAAAGCTATACCACTGCATGAAGATGAGCTTAAATTCCAGAAACCTTTTTTTGTACTTCACTTTAATAATAATAATAAATAATAATAATAATAATAAAGGTAAAACCATAAGAAATAACTGTGTGTAAGGTATACATTTAATGTACACCATGTGTGTCTTATATACTACATGTGTGGTGGATCTGGAGCTGTCTAGTAATTTGTGAATGCTGTATTTCTGTACGTTTTGTTTGTAAGGGGGTTTACTTTATCTTGACAGGCTATTGTGATGTCTACTGTATGCATATATTGAGTTAATTCAATAGTGGGCTTGTCAGGAAATGTATGCAGGAAATGAGAGGGAAGTGGAACCATAGGTACACGTCCCAGCAAACACTTGAGACAAAACAAGAGTAATTCATTTTGATGCTCTGGTTGACCTCCTGCTAGGCCTGCCAGACAGATTTTCCCAGGAATGATTCTGTCCTTGTGGGGAGGGAAGTTCAAGGCAGCCAGTAGGGATTAACACTCATGCCATCTCAAGAAGGGGGAGACACACAGGTTTTTGAGAGCTAAGGTAAACCCAAACTTCAGAGGTTAGGAGTCTAGGGTAGGATAGACCTCTTAAGTTATGCTCTGTTCCTACTGTTCAGATTAAACAGTACTTTCATTTTAAGAAGGCTGTTTTGGGTCACTTTATTCACCCCTGGTCACAAGTTCCTGAAGGGAAGAACTCCAGGTACCCCTATCTAGTCAGACCTGCTGGGTAAGGACAGTCAATACACAGGGCACTGAACCGAGAAGCCCCAGAACCGAGTCAATGAGTGGGAGAATCATAGGATTCCACCTTGAGAGAGTTAAGGCCTGAGGGGGAGCCCTCAAGAGACCAGAAAAGGGGTCAGAGATGCAGCTAGCCCTGTAACGATTATGTACATACTACTATAAAACAAAATATATATGCATTTTGGTTTGTAATAAATAGCATATATTGTGAACATCAGACTCTTTTTGTTCCGAAACACACACATGCTGAACCAGTAGTTCGTAGCACTTTAAACTTTTCTGGAGCACAAGAAATGTCTTTCATTTCAATGTTTGGTTTGTTTGGTTAAATAAATGTTCCTTAAAATGTGCATAAAACAGGTTAGTAGTCTTATGAAACATATTTGGCTCTGTCTCTAGAGTAGCTAAATACCTTCTGTTTGATTAATGAAGCTTTTAGGCTGCTGCTGATCTTACCAAACTTATTGTTATCCCCCCCCCTTTTTTTTTATGAACAGAGCAATAAAAAACAAGAAACCAGGACTGTTCCTTCCAGTGGTTCCCTTAAGCTTTATACTTGCCTACCAGTATGATATGGGTTATGGAACACTTTTGCAAAGGATGAAGGGTATGTATCTGGAAGTTGTTGAGACTTGTAACCAAGCCAAGCACCCTTTGGACTATCTTGTTCTTGACCACAATGTGCCATGCCAGTCCCTTTTGTAGCTCTTTTTGTCTTATGGGCAAGTGCCTAAGCTCATTACTTCACTCTCCTTTCACAGGATATCAGGGTTGGAAGGGACCCTCAGGAAGTCATCTAGTCCAACCCCCTGCTCAAAGCAGGACCAATCCCCAATTTTTTGCCCCAGATCCGTAAATGGCCCTCTCAAGGATTGAACTCGCAACCCTACGTTGTGCTCAAACCACTGAGCTATCCCTCCCCTCCTTTCTGTCTCTCTTAAAGTCAGAATTGTTTCCTTCTGTCTGAGCTTCCCCAGCAGAGAGTATTCCATCCTAATAGCCTTCACCACCAATTCAGGTAGTCTTAAGTAAATACAAAATTTGAGAAAATCAAGAGAAAAATCATAATTAATATTAATTGGAATGTAAATACAAATGGACTAATACTAACAATTTTAGAAGAAGTGACAGGTTTAGTTAGTTCTCTCCAGTTTCTGTTTTGAAATTTAATAAAAGTCACCCTATGTATGAATGTAAGTAAGTAAGGTTTCAGAGTAGCAGCCGTGTTAGTCTGTATTCGCAAAAGAAAAGGAGTACTAGTGGCACCTTAGAGACTAACCAATTTATTTGAGCATAAGCTTTTGTGAGCTACAGGTCACTTCATCGGATGCAGTCTTTAAGGTGCCACTAGTACTCCTTTTCTTTTTGTAAGTAAGAAAGAATCCCCAGTAAGTTAGTCTTAATCATGTGTATCCTAGAGAAATACCTGATGATAGAGCCTATCAAAAGTAATAAATTGAAAGTAACATTGCATATGGTTGGTCTCTTTTTCTACACTATAGAAAAAGGACAATGAGGAGCTATTAGTATATATCTAGACCTGGATACAGAATATGGCTTGTCCTTAGAATATGCAGCCCTTGAATCAATTTAATGATCAGTCCAGATAACTTTCTGTAAAGCACAGATGAGGCAGGTGCAATAACCTCTAATGGAAAATATAAAATACAAAATGCTCAGCTATAAGATTTATTTTCAAAATTTATACAGCATTGAGCATATATGTAATTGCACACAAAACTATGTTAAAAGGACATTGTTAAAGTTCCAAAGTCAAACACTCAAAAGTTAGGAAAAAAACAGAATTAAGATTGCCTATTCAACCTTAATTTGGCCCCCTTGTACATATAAATTATGACAGTCATACATGTTCACCAACACAGAATCAATAGTTTTGTCTTTAGAGCAGTAAATAATGTGCAGTAAATAAGTAAACAAAATATTAAATAGCTTTTCACTAACTGAGCATTGTCCATCTTGTGTACTGAATGAGGCAATGGTCTGTGGGGAAAAAATAGTATGATGGTTAATTAAAGACTGTTAGGCACATGGGAGCTGAATTAAGGTTCCTTAATTCTAGTATTTTTTTAACTTTTGAGCACTTGATTTTGAAATCTTCATGTTCTTTTTAACATAGTGTTTTGTGTGTAACTTCCTAGATTTTTAAAAAAGCAAACTGAAAACAGAAATTCCATAATGTGGCATCACTGACACCTACATGGGTCATCAGCCAGACTGGAACCTTTAGACCTACTGCACAGACGTCTGTCACTTGAGCTAGCTGAGTAAATGCAAGCAGTGATAGGTTATCACCCTTTATGTGGATTTGCCCTAGAGGGGGACAGGACACGTTGCCAGTGAGTTTCACTGTGTTTGCTGATTGCAGACACTTTGGAACCTTGGTATCTTCCAGGTTCATTCTCAATGGGAACAGATTCTTCTGCCCTGTTCCTTCCAATTTGTCCCAGTCAAAGCTCTCTCTCTCTTCCCCACCCCTGGCTCCTGTCCCTGTCTCCACTCCTCAGGCTTCTCATCCCAGCCTCATTGCCCAGCATGTCCAGTTCTCAGCCTCTGGACTCTTTTCGTTCCAGTCCCTATCTCCTTGCTCAGTCCCCTCTATCTCCCTATCCACATTTTACTTGACTGGCCAGTCTCCATCCCCAACCCCACTTTTCCTGCCCCAAGTGCCTACCAATCCATCTCCCTCCCTAGCTCCTTGTTCAGACTGTTTCCCACCCAACTCTTCTCCTTGCCCAGCCAGTCTGTCCCCCACAGTAGCTCCTCATCCTATCCCAGTCTGCCCCTCCTTGTGTTGGTTCCCAGTCTTCTTCCCCCTATCTTCTGCTACCAGTTTTTATCCCTGCTCCCTCACTCCTCTTCTTGTCTCCGTCTCCTTGCCATTCAGTCCTCCTCCCCCGCCACCAGGTCTTTATTTCATCCCAGTCTACCCCCAGTGATGTATTGGCTCCCTGTTTCACTCCCCACTCCCTGCCATCAGCCTGCATTTAGATCTCCCCTCCCGTCACCTCGTTCCATTTTCCAATTTACTCCCCACTACAGGTCTCATCCTAGTCTCCTCTGTATTCAGATCAAGCAGCTTACTCCTCCACTCAGCCTGGCCTGTCGGGATGGGGTGGGAGTCCATTGAGAGTACAGGAGAGACAGTATCCCTGTTCTCTGTTTTGGTGCCTGGCCCACACTGGAACAGAGCCATAATTGCAGGGAAATCCTACTCAGTCCGGGGCTGGAGCATGTTCAATATGGACAGAATTGTAAAGAAATTTAGCTGAGAAACTCTAGCATGTCTCTGCTGAGCGTGTGCAAACTGCCGTTTTTCAAAGGCTTATAATTTGGCCAAATTTGGGAGGATTTTCCTGGGGATGGGAAAAGCATATTCCTGAAACAAAGTACATCTACTAAATTTCATGTCCTTGCTCCAGAACTAAAGCTTCTCAAAGAAAAGGTTGCCAGAATTTTTTAACATGGGCAAAAAAGCATTTTTCCTTAGCCTTGTTCTTGAAAATGAATGAAATTTTCCAAACAAATTTAGCCTAAGGCAGGCACTTGGCATGGAAAATTTCAGCCCAAATGCTTGGCAAAATTCTAAGTAACTGAAAACAGGGTCTTATAATGTTGGGCAACCTTAAAAATAAATTGTACTACCAGCCCCAGTTATAATAATTATTTGAGTAAATATCTAATATTCTTTAGTTATTCAAGCCCTCAAACAAAATATATGCAATTTCTCTGAAAACTGGTTTTTTGTTCTTATAAAAGTGCAAAGATGCATTTATATCTCATCCTTTTTTTTTTCTCTTTTTTTTAAGGTGAAGCAGAGAACATACTTGACAGAGAGAACACCTTGCTAGAAATGCCAAAAGGAGCCCTCACTTTTGAAAGCCTTGAAAAAGCCAGAAGAGCTCAGAGCAAGTTCTTTATAGAAAAATAAGAAGACTGTAACCACTCAATACTTCAAAACACAAAATTATTTGTAATCATGTTTCTGACTTAAAATGTCAAATTATTAGTTTTGAGAACACAATCTTTTTAAAATAAAATGAATTTCATTTAAAAATAGGTTTTTTTCAAGGCAGTGTTTTTTGTTTTTAATATTTTCTGCATTTACTGCAAATATTTTAATTTCAGTAGTTCTTGTTTATTCCCTAGCATGACACATCATGAATTCCCACTCTTCAATTCTAACTTTTGTGACCGACTCAGAGCACTGGGGTACAGGACTCTGGTCCTATTTGGGATCCAGGAAGTGGGCGGGCTTCTGCTAAAGGGTTTCCCCCCTTCCTGCCCCCGCCTAAGCAGGGGATCCACAGGACCTGGAAGCCAAGTGATTTTGAGGGACAACTAATAACAGGAACAGGCGTGCGGTCAAAGGGTCAAACAAAGGGAGCCTGATGGGGACACCGAGCAGAGAACCCTGGACAGCGCCCACTGCTCCTTGAAGGCGTCAAGGGAGTTTGTGGACACCGCCCAAAGGAACTCTGCCCGGATGCGTGAACGGACGCAGGATTGGAAATAGGCCCCACAGTCACAGGACTCTCCATCGGCCAACCTCCTCTCCCTGGTTTTATAGATGGCCATTTTAGCCAGGGCCAGGAGGAGGTTGACCAGGAGGCTTTGTGGGGCCACAGATAGGGAGTGCATAGATAAGGAGGTGAGGGGAAAAGTGTAGCCAGAAACATAACAAAATATTTGTGAGGAGCCGGAATAGGGGCTGCAACCTGGCGTGCTCCAGGTAAACATGCACCACGGTCTCCCTCATGCTGCAGAAGGGGCAGGTGTCCGGGACGGGTAAACCGTGCCAAGTACACGCCCATGCTCACGGCCCCGTGAAGGAGCCGCCAACTGATATCCCTGGCGGGTCTCGGGACCAGGGTAGAGTATAGGCTGGCCCACCGGGGTTCCACTTTGTGTCGGGGCAGGACGCAAGGGTGAGGAAGTGAAGGGTGTGCAGCACGAGCGTGTATAGATGTTTCCTCTAAGTCTGGTAGTACAGTAGTCTGGTCCTATTGGGATCCAGGCATACAGGAGTCTGGTAGAAGGCAAATATACTGGCCACTGGATGAATAGTTTTCTGTTCCCTGAGTGACCAGAGCAGGGGCTGCCCTAGAGCAATCAGGAACCTGCTAGAACCAATTAAGACAAACTAATTAAGACACCTGGAGCCAATTAAGAACTTACTAGAATCAATTAGATTAGGCAGGCTAATCAGGACACGTGGTTTAAGAAGGACCTCCCATCAGTTAGTGGGGGGGTGTGCAAGGAGCAGGGAGTGAGAAAGCATGCTGCTGGAGGACTGAAGAGTACAAGCATGATCAGGCTTCAGGAGGAAGATCTTGTAGTGAGGATAAAGAAGGTGCTGGGGGAAGGCCATGGGGAACTAGTCTAGGGAGTTGTAACTGTCAAGCAGCTAATACAGGGGACATTGTAGACAGCTGCTATCCACAGGGCCCTGGGCTGGAACCTGGTGTAGAAGGTGGGCCCGGGTTCCCCCCATCCCCGCAACTCCTGATCGGACATAGGAGGAGTTGACCTGGTCTGTGAGAAACACCAGAAGGGAAGGTCTAATTTGGAAAGGGATCTGGCCTGTCTCCGACCCACTAGGCGGGACACAGAGACTGTGGGGATTGTTCTCTGTTTCCCCCATGCTGGCCAGTGATGACGTTAGCCGAGTGAAAGGCAGGTTTGAGCCTCTAGCAGAAGCAGCCAAACTGAGGGCTGCTGTGAACCTCTGAGGCGAGCAAATCTGCCAAAAAGCGCAGGACCCACCAAGGCAGAGGAGGAACTTTGTCACCCTTTATTACTACTTAGTTTGAAAATAACTCTTTCCTCTATAACCAGGGGTTAAGGAACTGGCCTATTGACTATAGTGACATTTAAGTACCTACAACTGTATTTAGGCACCAGTACTAAACATAGACTGAGTTTTCAGGCATGCTAGAGCACCCACGGCTCAAGCTGACATCAATAGGAGCTGTAAATCAGGTGAGGCATTCTAGCTGCTGAATTATAGGCATCCAAGTTTGCCAGATTTGCTTCAAATTTTAGTATTAAAACTTTTATCAAAGAAGTTCAGAAATACAGGTATCACTAGGTAACAGTGGATATGTCTACACAGCAAAAGCTGTACAGCTAGCTTGGATCCGCTATTGTGGGTAGCAATAGCACAGCACAGGTTTCAGCATGGTTAATACAAGCTCTGCATGGTCCGTGGTCACCACCCTGCTCTGAAGCCTATGCTGTGCTGTCTTCGCTGCTATTGCATGATGACGGGTTTCAGAGTAGCAGCCATGTTAGTCTCTATTCGCAAAAAGAAAAGGAGGACTTGTGGCACCTTAGAGACTCAATTTATTTGAGCATAAGCTTTTGTGAGCTACAGCTCACTTCATCGGATGCATTCAGTGGAAAACTGAATTTTTCCACTGCATGCATCCGATGAAGTGAGCTGTAGCTCACAACAGCTTATGCTCAAATAAATGTGTTAATATCTAAGGTGCCACAAGTACTCCTTTTCTTTTCACTGCTATTGTTACTCACACTAAATGGATTCAAGCTAGCATGGGTAGGCTAGTCTGTGCATCTTCCAAGGAAGATGCTAAACCGATACAGGACCCCAAGCCTAGAAAAAGCAGGTGGGTGTGGGAGTGCCAAGTGTGACTGCCCAGGGAGCATCAGTGTGTTTTGACAGGCATAGAAGAGAGAATGCTGCGAGAAGGACAGTCTGCTTGTCCAAATCCAGAAATGGAGGTAACTGGGCCAGACGAAACATCAAAGCTTGCAAGGAAATTCTAAGGGTTACCTATGGCAAAATATGCATAGAGACCTTTACTGTTTTGTTTTGTTTTTTTTTACATTTTGCTCTACATGCTTTATATATATGGGTGAATGATGGTTTGTTTTGAAGATGCTATTTCTGTGTCACAGCAAACTTATACCCTTCAGGAGCTTGCAACAGTAACTTACAGGTGCCAAAATTATTTGGCCTGTCACATTAACATGGTTGGAGTCTGTCCTTCAGAGATCCAGTCCCGGGGGGTTGAACTGCATGATTCTGCTCAGAGAGGGATGAAGGCAGCGTGGCCTAGCCCCACAGGGATGCACGTGAGAGGGACTAAAAGGGGTCTAAAATGCAGTTTGCACTGTAACTGACACCACTTTTTACCCCCCTCCCCTCAAATAAAAGCCAGTATCAAAAATACACTGCTCTTCTCACTTTGAACATCAAATGGTCTTAGCTGCAGGACTGCCTCCAACGTATCACAGGCTGGTTTGGTTTTGTTTGTTTAGACAGTGAGGCAATCAACTTGAGGGAGAGGGAAAACACTTGACTGGGGCCTGACCTAACCTGAGACTAGAACTACCATCCTAATCCTGTTTACTTTTCTCTCCTGTGATGTCTGATAGCCCTGCTTCCTGAATCAGTGTCACTCAGTTGGCCCCTCTTCAGGGGAAAGTGGGAGGTAAGTCATAATAAAAAAGTTAAAACTCTACCAAATCCTCACCAGATATTCTGTGCAGGAGGTGTTAGTTCTTGCCCTCGTCAAGACACTCAGTTCTTCCAATGCACCCTGGTTCTGATCCACAGTACTATCTGCTCTAAATACCTCCTAGCTGGCTCAGACCTGCCCCATCACTCCCTATCCCATCTCACAACTCCAGTTCTGACAATGCTCTTTGAGAGCATGGGCTAGGGGTTAAAGGAGGGGCATAGTCATGGCATCTCCCTTTTTCTGTGTGACTTGAATTAATTATTTATCTCTCTGTATCTCTCTCTTCCCATCTGTAAAATGGGGATGATGATTTTTACTATAACTACAGTTCACACAGGTGCTGTGAGCATCAATATGGATAAAGTCCTTTTAAATGTTTAGATGGAAGGTTCTGGACCTCCTAAACAAACATACCCAAACTAGTTGGACTTTCCTCCCCTGCTTTATGATTATTCATTATTTGTATTGCACTTGCACCCAGACCCCAACCAGGATTGGGGCCCCATTATGCTGCATGCTGTAGAAACATAAAATAAGACCATTCTTGCCCCAGTGAATTTACAGTATAAATGGAGGCAAGATGTGACAAGTGCGTGTGGAACACAAGGATTTGGGTGGAGAGGGAAGACTATGTTTTTTATATTCAATTGTTTTGTCCTGTTTCTTTGTGCATCTTTAAATGAGTGACAGGTTTCAGAGTAGCAGCCGTGTTAGTCTGTATTCGCAAAAAGAAAAGGAGTACTTGTGGCACCTTAGAGACTAATTTGTTAGTCTCTAAGGTGCCACAAGTACTCCTTTTCTTTTTTAAATAAGTGGTATTTCTTCAAGTGATGGTCCCTATTGTATTCCACTGAGGCCTACGCATGCACACCATGCGCCTGGAGTCAGAGACTTTGAAATAGAAACCTGTGGCTACAGCAGAGGGAACTAGGAGGCAGTGCTCCTAGATTATAAGAACCACAGTATAAGCCATACATTCAAGAGTGGTGAGAATTTTTTATTCCCTCCATGGATATCAACATGTCACCTTCTGGAGTATGGCCTGAACAACCCTTTCCGGGATGCTAAAATGCAGTGTAAATCCTGTACAGGTCAGATTTAGCATCACACACACAGATCCATGGGGCAAGAGGTAGAGGACAGAACTTTCAGCAATGCCCAAAGATACAAAACTCCTTACTAGCAGAGAGCAGGCTGAGCCCAACTTGACCCATGCTTAGGACATCCTGCAAAACTCATCTCTGTATGAAGGCACTCCCCAAATAATGAAGTGGTAGAAAACTCTAGCAGCACTCTCTCAGAGAGTAGGGCTGAGGATTTCAGTCCTATTTTGGCCAAAATTTATCATTCATAATCTTATAGTGGCGCTTAAGTCTGGGGTAGTGGGAATTTTAGAAATCCTTATAGATAACATCACACCATTGCACTTCTGTTTCACTCATACCATTCAGAATCTCTTCCCCTCAAAACAACATGAGTCAGGGTGCAAATGTTAGAACATATTTGCAAACTTGGTCTGATTATGGTAAAAAAATCAATTGCATTCAAATAGGAACATATTAATCATCACATCATCTAGTGTAATGGCTCTCAACCTTTCCGGACAACTGTACCCTTTTCAGGAGTCTAATTTGTCTTGTGTACCCCCAAATTTAACCTCACTTAAAAGCTACTTGCTTACAAAATTAGACATAAAAATACAAAAGTGTCACAGCACACTATAACTGAAAAATTGCTTACTTTCTAATTTTTATAATATATCTATTCCAGTTGATTTATTTTATAATTATTATACTGACATTTCAGTGTATAGGAGACAGAGCAGTATGAATAAGTCATTGCGTGAAATTTTAGTTTGTACTGACTTTGCTAGTGCTTTTTATGTAGCCTGTTGTAAAACTAGGCAAATATCCTGATGAATTGATGTACCCCCAGAAAGAATGTTCAAAGCACCTTATTTGTGTTTCTATTCTGTTAAGGCCCAATAAAAAATAAAGACAACTGTACATTATTTTTATTATTGATCCTGCAAAAAAAAAAACCCAAAAACTCAAACCCCATAGATAGATAGATAGATTACAATGCATTTGCATTTACAATTACAATTAATTACAAGGCAGAGAGAGCAGGACATGAATGGAAGTGAGCAGGGCCTTTTCCTAACTGTTACCTATGCTATGGCTTGTTGTCTAATGGCATCATGTTAATTTTATCTTCTTATCTCACTACCATATTTCACTGGTTACTGAACATTTTTACTTTGTCAAATCTACCCCATATCACTTTTCCCCCTGGTCTTCCTATTATCTCTGACATACTTTCCTGTGGGGAAAATATAATGTAATTCCCCAATGAACAGACGTCTAACAGACATGTTGATGTTGCTGAGGTCAGAAAGAACTGAGGTTTTGTATTATGATTGGCTGCTGCTCTGTACATTTTGGGGTGCAGTCTGTGATTGAAAATGATAAATGTGATAGCAGTTAAAGAAGGATCTAAACTGGAGGTTTCCTAATTTTTAAAGATTGGTGTGGATTGATATTTCTCTTAAGCAGTTTAACAAACCTTTTAGGTGTTGGAGTTTGTGCAAATATATTATAAGGACATATTCACCTTACCTGATACTTTCTGATCTTTTATCAAGGACTTGCTACTGGGAAAAAGCACAACTGTTTAAGGGTTACAAGTGCCAGGAGCCAATACACAATAGTGTATTGTATTACAGAAAGCACAATAATGTTATAGCAAATGTTTTTTGCACACATACTTCCACCAAAAACACCAGCTAAAAATAATAAAAACGGACAACATTAATTTGTGGCAGCTGGACACTTCTGGGACCAAGTATTTTTTAAAAATATCTAAACTATATGCCAAGATTAGTCTCAATAAAGTTGCATTTATAAACGGAGCTCCTTTCTTAAAGAGGGAGCTACAGAGCTGCTTTCCACCACCTACCCTGTCTTCAGCCCTAAAAATGTAAATAAAGGTTGATAAGCAATTGAAAGGAAATGGTTACAGCTACATCCACAGATCTAGAAAAGGTATGAAGTGCAGCAGTGATTTTTCTTGGTGGAGTGCAGTCCAACATGAAGTACACATGAGGGTTTTTTTCCCTTAAACTTTAAGCCTGAGAATAACTTCTAAAAAGAATTACTCATGCTGGAACAACAAACTGACTACACTGGTAACAATTATACCAGCAGCTTACATTTCTCATGAATAAATATAATTTTGCTTCTTTGCTATTGCCTAAATCATTCTACTACAAATATTTGAACACAAAAATATATTACTCTAATTTGTTAACTTGCAGTACAACTACCTTAGCTACTTTGCTTGTGGATAGATTTGTTCTGAACAGCTTTCCCGCCTGTGATTAACAGTTTCTGTGACTTTGCCTCCAGTTAGAATGAAATTAATGGCAAATTGTTTAAAGAGTGTTGGTTATGGTGGTTGTATAAAAGTTGATTTAAAGTTACACGATGTATATAGCAATGCTTCTTTACAATGCACTATTCAAGATATAATGCCTGCATTCAGTGGTGGTTGGGGTGGATGATGCAAAACTAACTATAGGGAAATGTGACTGAAAGGAACAGGCTGAGCAGGAAGAGGGTATTGTTTTAACATCACTAGTAGTAGGTATTTATCAATGTCACGTTACTGTCACCTCAGGACCATGTGCTCTGTATTGCTCTACCCCACTACCTTTACCAGTGTGACACTTCCATTCCCTTGCTGCCTGTGTGCACTGCATTCAAGCCCACTCAGAAGAGGAGGGGGTAGTTTTACAGCCACAGCAGGGTGGCTGAGGTGGAGGAGCGAAGGCGGGTGGGGGCGATGAGGGGACTCAATCAGTGCTGAATGATGTAACACGGGCCAGCGGCAGCGCTGGCCCCAGGGGTGAGGGGGGCAGCAGGGTGCCCCCGGCTACACGCATCCCAAAGGACGTTGCTGTGCGAGGGTCTGGAGGGACAGCGGCTCTTGCCAGCGCTGCTCCTGTAGGGCAGGTTTGCAAAGGGGTGGGGTGGGTTATTAGGGGAGAGACGGGCACGCAGCTCAAGCCAATAACTCAGTGAGGCCAGGCAGAGGGAGGCGGTGGCTAGCCGAGCCGTGCCCCCCGGGGCTGGGCTGCGCTCGTGGGTGACTCCGCGCCTGCCGCGCTCGGCAGGGTATATAAGGCGGGCGTCAGCGAGCGCCGGGCCTGCAGCACGAGGCGGGCCGCTGGCGCGAGGGCCGGGTGTGACCGTCTAGCGGGCGGGTGCAGGGCGGGTCCGGGCCGCGCGCCGGGATGGGGCTGACGCTGACGCTGCGGGTGCTGTGCGCGGGGCTGCTGTTAGCCGGGCTGCCGGCGGAGCTGGGCGCGCAGAGCGCCCGGGATGCGGCAGCCGCGGCGCCCCGGGGCGGCGAGTACGGGGTGAAGCTGTGCGGCCGGGAGTTCATCCGCGCCGTGATCTTCACCTGCGGCGGGTCCCGCTGGAAGAGATTGGCCCTGCAGGCGGGGGAGCCGCTGCCTGGCGCTGGTGAGTGACCGGGGGGAGGAGGCGGCGTGCCCCCCCCCCCGCAGGCTGCAAACGGAGGGGCTGGCACGCGCGGGGCACCGGGCTGGGACCTGCCCCCCCCCCAGGGAGCCCGGCTCGCGGTGAGGCGGGCGGGCCGGGCTGTCACCCGTCGCGGGGTGGGGGGTGGCCAGCGCACGGCCGGGGCAGGGGGCGGCTGCTGGCGGGCCCGGGCAGCGTGAGGCGCAGCCTCGGCTTTCCAGTCGCTTGACGGCGAGAAACTACGTCGGCGCCCTCGCCTCTGCCCGGCTAGGCGCGAGGAGGGGGACGCGTCCAACTTCCCTGCCTCTGCCCCCTCGGTCTCGGGTAGCCTGGCGCGCCCCTTGGCCCGGGGACCAGCGCGAAACCGCCCCCCACGAGCGAGGAAGGTTAAGCCCCGAGCCCGGGACGTGGCCGTCCCTGCCCCGCGCAGGCTTCGTGCGGGACCGTCTGGGTACCGCCGTGCCCGCTCTGCAACCCGCGGCCCTTCGCGCACAGGGCTGCTCTGGCTCTGGGCTAAACTCATTAACAGACCCGTGTCTCCAGGTGCTACCCTAATGGACACCCGCAAAGTACCTCAGAGGGGGAGAGACCTTCTTCCTCCATTTAACTGCTAGGCTCTGGCCAGCAGTGAGTGGCACAGAGCTCAGTAAGTTTCGCTGCGATCAAAGGGTTGTTGCTACTCACAGGCAAGGGCAGAGAGAACTGATCTTTCTGCCCAAGAAGGTTGGCTGACTTTCAAGCAACACCTTGGGGAAACAAAGGGCTGCTGTACGCCTAAGACTTAGGTTGACCTAGCTCAGTTGCTCAAGGGGGTGAAAAATTCACACCCTCGAGAGGTGTAGTGAAACACATCTTAGCCCTGGCATAGGCACTGATACACGGACAGAATTCTTCTGTTGTCCTAGCTTCTGCCTCTCCCGCGGTGGATTAACCACAGTGACAACCAACCCCCTTGAGTCACTGTAGCAAGTGCCTAACACAGCTGTAATGCCACAGCATCTGTAGTATGGGCAAGTGCCTGCTCACTGTTATCTCTGCATAGAATCTAACCGCATACTTGTTATGAGCACACACTTCAGAGAAAGCTCTACTACCTCCCACCTCTTCCATCTTGAATATGGTGGTAATGGGTTGCAGTTGATGCTTCATGGACTGCCTGAAGAGCAAGAATAGAGCACTGTCCCAAATCACCTAAAAACCCACAAACACATGGGGTCACTTCTACTTTGCTAATGATGGGACATGTTCAAATAAATGCTTCTGTTAGTGAAACTTGTTTAATCCGTCATCCCAGGAAAAAAACCCATGGAATCATGGCTACACTCACAGCGTTTCTCCAATGCAGCCACCTGGGGGAGGGCAGAAAACAGTAGTCCTAACCAAGGGGCTACCAGCAGTGGTTGGGCGCTGCCCCATGCTGGAGAGAGACAAGCTGGAGGAGCAAGCAGCCAGTGTGCTCCCCACCTTCCCGAGGGCAGTGGGCAGGCTCCAGCCACTGGGCCCTGTCCCCTGGCATAGGGCTTCAGGCTCCATTCCCTGACTACATGGTGACAGGCTCTAGGCCCAAGCACCCCCACCCCATCACTGCTGTCTCCCCCAGTGTTCCCTTGCCTCAAGTGCCTCTGTACCCATCTCCCCATCCGGGGCTTAATTTGTCCCTGGGCTTGCTGGGGCTGGGTAAATCTGCTGTGAAAAGCGATACTAACACACATACAAATATCACTTTTCACAGCACACATAGGAGCTAGCAAGTCTTTTAAAACAAACAAAAAAATCCAAGAAAGCAAAAGAAACCATAAGAAATAAAACAAGGACATTCAAAGCACCTTATTTGTGTTTCTATGCTGTTTAGGGCCAATAAAGAAGAGACAACTGTACATTATTTTTATTATTGAGCCTGCAAAAAAAAAAACAAAAAAACCAAACAAACCAACCTTTCATAAGTCTATTACAATGACATGGACATAAATAAATATGCACATATACTTTTTCCTAAAGTTAATTAAATATTTTAGGAAAAATTGTCAGAGCAGCCATCAGCAATAGTTGGTGGCCACACTCTGAGGCCACCAAAAAATGTGTTGAGAACCCCTGTTATAAAAGGTGTATTTATTTGCTTAAAGATTAAACACTTGCACTGTTGTTCAAGACATGTTAAAATGATTCCTATTGTGTATTCAGAAGTCAAAAATAGCAAATGACTGCAAAGCAAATGACTTCCTAAGACTTCTGGTTTAGTCAACCTGTACTGTATTTATTGTTTGTTAAAACTCCTGAATACTAGTATGACTACAAGACTTGAAGACTACTTTGTGGAGCTGAGAAATGGGAAGTGACCCCTTCTTTCAGTAGCACATTCTACCACAAGTCATATTTGGCCTTATTCTTATACAGCAGAATACAATTAACTCCGATGGACTTCAACAGGGGTTACTGTGTCTTGTGGAGAGAGAACTTGGGTGTAAATCCAGAAAGGGACTTGTGTGTTGCAAGGCTGAGTATTGCCAAGCTTAACTTTTTAGGCACTTAACAGCTCATGAGTAGAAGCCTCAGACCCTGAGTTAGGCATCTAGGCTCCATATACAGTGCATGGAAAGAGTTACATACCTGGGAATGGGATCCACAAAAAGCAGCACGGTGGTGGGGAGCTGAAGAGTAGGGTGTTAGATGCCCAAGCTTGAGCTAGAGGAAGGCACTTAAGATCCACAACGAGAAACCCTGTTCTGATATCAGGCACCTAATCTGTTTCTCGCAAGAACAGCTCAATAGTCCATTGGTGAGGGTACTCATCCGAGATGTGATGAGTGCCCTCACCTCTGGACTAAAGCATCAGGGATGTCTACATCACTTGCCCCTGATCTCCCCACTGTGTATGTAGAGTTAGGTGTGCTTTGAGAACACTTACCTGATTGGGTCCTGCAGGTGAGCTAGTCAAAGGACCCCACTGGGATTTAAGCATGAGATTGAGATGGGCACCTATCCAGAGGCAGAAACCATGGGGACTTTTACAGTAACTTCCAGAATTGGTGACAGCTGAGCAGGCATTGTGAGGATCTCAGTGGTGCCTAAATTTTGGAGCTAGGTGCTTAAGTCCTTTTGGGGAACCGGGCCTTGGTCCCTGTATAGTTACTCATTTAATCTTTTCCATTCTATGTATGATAGCTTCCTCAAATTTGAATGCTATATTATTTGGTTACTTAGAGCTGGTCTTCATGAACATTTAGTTCGCAGCAAGCTGGGGTGTGAATCTGCCATGGACTAACTGTCCGTGTGGACCCTGATGACATTCATTTAAGAGAGTCAGCAGGGTCCACATAAACACTTAGTTTGTAGCAGGCTAGTATGGGGAAGCTTCACATCATAGCTTGCCGCAAACTAAATATTTGTGTAGACAAGCACTTGCCGAAACAAAATAAATCCTTGATCTTGTAAAATTTCTTTATCAAAATATATAATACAAAATAGAAAGATCAATAATATTCACAGCACAAAGTTAAAAAGATGTTCTGCAACACTACTAAGGTCCCCCATCTTTGTATACACTAGATCATATACAGGTATTTAAATGGATGGAGGAGGCTAGATTTGATCTTCTATTTATTGGGTTAACTTATTCTGAAAGATTTTTAAATAAAATTGTCAAATAAAAGGGATTAATCTTAAATACTGATTGAGTAAAATTGTAGCTTGAAAAGATTTCCTTTGGAGTAATTCAACTTAAAGGATATTTTATTTACACTGGCCATTAAGCCTGTTACTGTAAAAATCAGTTGAAGACATCTACATACTCTGAACTATACCCAGCATCAGTAAAACATGTGCTTAGACAAATACTGAAATTTCTAATAAACTGGGGTGAAAGAGCAGCTCTGCAAATGTGTGCTTGCAAGTATGACAAGAGCAGTGTCCTTGTAAGAAAGTTGTACAGACTAGTGCAGTCAGTGCAATCCTCAAGCATCAGAAAGTTCCTTCTTGATAGTCGGCACCTAATTTATTCTGCTGTATTTGAGGTACTCAGTATATTTTTCCTGTTTATCTGAGCAGCAGGGTAGAAATGGACATGTACTCTTGTAATAGTTGAATGGCTCAGGAAAATTAGATAATTTGATTTATCCTTGTGTTCTGAAATATAATTCATCAGAAACCGATCAAATCAAAGTAAAAGGTACTTTTTAAAAAAAAGGTGACAGCAGTACATGCACTAGGGCCTTCTAGGAACCTTAAACCGATAACTGTTTTATTTTTCCTCATAGTCTCCTGCTTTGACCTCTCTCTTAGCTAGAGGCACAACCATGCTTTCAACAGCAAGTCATGAGCATTCATGCCACACTAGCTTCTGTAAGATAAAAATTTAGGTAAATAACAAGGGTTTGCCTCAAAAATATGCATTCTCACTCCAAACTTGGATGGATGCACTATCATCTAATTCAGGGGTGGGCAAACTTTTTGGGCCGAGGGCCACATTTGGGTGGGGAAATTGTGTGCAGGGCCGGGGCAGGGGGAACAGGCTCAGGATTGGGGAAGAGAAGGGGTGTGGAGTGCATGAGGAGGCTCAGGGAAGGGGCTCAGGGCAGGGAGCTGGGGTGCAGCAGGGGGCTTAGGGCAGGGAGTTGGGGGGTGGGGTGCAGGAGGAGTTCGGGCTCCAGCCCAGTGCCACTTACCTAAAGTGGCTCTGGGGTGGCAATGGCGCACACCAGGGCCAGGGCAGGTTCCCTGCCTGCCTGCCCTGGCCCCACACCGTGCTGCTCCGGGAAGCAGCCGGAACCACGTCCCTGCCCGGCCCCTGGGGGAGGAGGCAGCACAGGGCTCCGAGCACTGCCTTTGCCATGCCTCCAGGTACCTTTCCCAAAGCTCCTATTGGCCACGGTTCCCTATTTCCGGCCAATGGGAGCTGCAAGGGGCAGTGCCCGGAGGCCAGGGCAACCCAGGGACATGATGCTGGCCGCTTCTGAGAGCACCACAGGGGGCAATCCCGCAGGCCAGATCCAAAGCCCTGAGGGGGTGGATCCGGCCTGCGGACTGCAGTTTGCCCATCCCATATCTAGTATTAGTGTCTCTGAATGGGATCGAGATGGAACTGATCTCGATGAACAGACTGCATCATGAATACAGGGGCTTATGGACTCACAGCATTAATCCTTCAGTGTTCATATAGACTTTGAGTCATCTAGTTCGCAGCAAAGCCCTGTCTGGGATGATTTAGTTGGGGATTGGCCCTGCTTTGAACAGGGGGTTGGACTAGATGACCTCCTGAGGTCCCTTCCAACCCTGATATTCTATGATTCATTCAATTTCATGGCAGCCATAGGACCTTTTGTCTTGATCAACTCTTAAAAGCTAAACAAACTCTACATGGTTCCCAAAACCTCTGAGGAAGAATAGTCCTATTAACAGCCCATTATCAATTGCTTGGAAGGACATAATAGTCAACCAGAAACTATAGGTATAGTGCTTCCCCAAGTAGTGTGCTAAGTACGGGGGCTACAGTTCTATTTTGCACCTCTAAGAGGTATAGTACAGAACTCTCAGCCTAGAGAAGTGTGTGTGGGGTGGGGGTGGGGGGCAGGCTGAGGTGACTATGCTGGTTTTGTACTCTGCTGCTCCTGGGGATGCTCCAGGGTCTGGAGCAGCTCTGATATTACTTAGCTGTGGAGGCTTGTTTAAGTTATGGCAGCCTCCCTTCACTGCAGCACTGCCTAGAAGAACCCAGACAGCTTTTAGGGCTCCATAATACCACTCTACCCCGTTTACCCTAGGGAAAAAGGCTGAAGCAGGGGTGACAATCTTAGCCAATACATGTCATTTTTTGCACATCACTCAGTTCTGGTTGGGTATACTCACAAGTTTAAATAAAAATTAATACATTTTGTTGAAATGACTTGTCTTCAGAGGACTAAGTTCAAGACATGGATGAAGTTTAAAAATAAATTGTTCATTTGAAGCAAAGCAGCATCTTGACTATTTTTCCCCCCCCAAAGGACACTTTTCTGCCATGCTCCTAGTTCAATGTCTGAATTGATTTTGCTGCAATTGTAAAGAAAAAAAGGTTATTTGGGGCCCCAAGAGTAGTTAGAGAAACTAATACAAAAGGATTTTGCCTACAATAAAAGGAAGGGAAAATAGGGATTTCACATGGAATGGCTTTTACAGTCCAGGTTGGTAGTGCTTGTGATATCCCCACACTGGCTGCGCTTACACGTACATGAGGAAAGCTTTTCGTTGATAGATTGCATGAAACAGGTGGTTGTCTTGCTTTGTCCTTCTAGCCACCCACAGAAGCTCCCAAATTGTGGCCTGCACAGAGTTGGTGTGTAACTAAGCTGCTAGTGTTCCTTCTTTCCAGTTGAGAGAAACAGAGCAGATTGGAGGGAGAGATTAAACAAAGAGCCAAAGCATTAGCTGAAAATATATAAATACTTTCCTAACATTACCCCCTATGTAAGCAACTGGTAATGTCTGCAAATAGGGGATAGTGGTTCATGCAGTCAAGAATAGGAGGAGGTAGTCAATAAGAATTGAAGAGATGGTCCACATTGTAGGCAGCTTGCAAACCTCTAGGGTAGCGCTTCTACATAGCAACATTGTTTGATAGAGCCATTTTGACACATTTATACTCATCACACTTTACAATCATAGTTGTACCAGTATGTTTTGTGTCTCCTAAAGCACCTGACATGTTGCTTAGTGCAGTTAGGGAATGTTGAGTAACTAAATGAGTTTGGAATGGAATGGATTTGGAGGACAAACACAAATATGATGCTTGTGGATTCTTCTCCACAACTGAGGGAATCTACTTGCACACAAGATCTGACAGAAAGCTGTTCAATCTTCCAAGACTCAGATCTAAAACCAAGGCTCAGGAGGCCCTTATCCAACACCACCTCTTTGCTGATGATGCAGCAGTGACAACCCACACAGAAGCTCATCTCCAAAACCTTATGGACAGTTTTTCCAAAGCCTGCCAAGACTTTGGGCTTACCATTAGCCTAAAAAAGACAAACATAATATGCCATTATGGAGCTGAGGAAGCACCCTCCATCAAGATCAACAACTATAAACTGCACTGGAAAAGTTGCCACAACAATGTCTAGCAAGAGCAACAATGAGCAAGAGGATATGGCAAAACAACAAACAGAACACACAAAGCTCTGTGTGTATCATGCATGGGTTATCAGCACACTTTGGTATGGGAGTGAGACAGGGACCTTATACTCTCATCAGGAAAAAAAGCTCGACAGCTTTCAGATATGTTGCCTTCGTCAAATCTTGGGCATTTCCTTGAGGGATAGTCACCAACACTGAGGTGCTCCAGCATACCCAGCATGCAAACACTTCTCAGATAGAGATGCCTCCGCTGGCTTTGGCATGTGTGCCTAATTAATGATGGCTGCAACCCAAAAGACATCCTCTACGGCGAATTGGCATCTGGAAAAAGACCCAAAGGATACCCTAAAATTGTATTTCAAGGATGTGTGCAAGTGAGACCTCAAAGAAATGGACACGGATGTGGACAAATGGGAAGACCAAAACCACAGCCTTTGGAAACAAGAGCTTAACAAAGGTGTCCGGAGTTACGAGAGGAAGCCATCCAGCTTAGCAAAGGAGAAAAGAGCTTGCAGAAGGCAGAGCCCAAAGAGTTGAAACATCACTTTTAAATGTGACAGATGTGGGCAGAGATTGTCTCTCTCAAGTGGGTCTCTTCAGCCACATTCTCAGCTGCCATAAAACCAACTGAGTAAATTCTTTACCTCTCAGGGGTAGATACCCATGGTCCTCTCAAGACTGAAGAATACCTACTACTGTGGGGCATAAGTGTGTTGCAGAGGGCACTTGCTCAGTTGGACCATTGTTAAAGCCCTCTTCCTAGATGTTGCAAAAAACTCCAGTACAACAAATTCTTGTAACCACAACTCAGTGCTTGTGTGGGGATACAAAGTATTGTACTTGCTTTGCAAGTTCAAGACAGTCCAATTAACTACCCAACACACACTTTGCTGTAATAGATGATCCAGGCATAGGTTTAAGAGCACAGCTGTGGACCATCACCTTCTATCAGCCAGTCAATCCCTAGGGCAGCTTTTCTCAAACTGGGGGTCCACGAGGGTTCTCCAGGGGGTCCGTAGGTCCCACTGATCAACTCAACTCCTCCCCGCTCCCTCCCAGTGCCTCGTGCACACCAAGGAACAGCTGCTCAGTGGTGTGTAGGAGGTGCTGGGATGGGGTGCACTTGGGAGGAGGCAGAATCACATCCAGGGCCACCGGTCCAGCTGATCAACTCCTCCTCCCTCCCAGTGCCTCCTGTATGCTGGGGAACAGCTCTTCAGTGGTGTGCAGGAGGCACTGGGAGGGAGAGGGAGGAATGGGGATGGGGTGCACTCGGGGGAGGGGGTGGAAAGAGGCATGGAAGAGAAGAGGCAGGGGTGGAGTGGGGGTGGGAAGAGGTGGGGCCTTGGGAAGGGGTGATGTGGGGGCGGGGCTTGGGGCTGAGTGATGGGTTTGGGGGTCCATGAAAATTTTTAAATCAAAATGGGGGTCCTTGGGTTGGTAAAGTTTGAGAACTGCTGTCTGAGGAAATTGCCTGTATCTCATAGCTGCTTAATTACTCTTTATAAATGAATAGCACACAGGTGGTGACTTCCCACCTAAGACTGCATGGTGCCCTTGTGGAAAAAGGATGCCTTGTCAAGTGTGTCGCTTACAGCAGCCACGCTGTTGTAGTTATGCTAAGAGCATGTTTATTACAAAACTAGGCTGTTTAAAACAATAGTTAAATAAAACAACCCTGTCAGCCAAGGTAGTGGGAGTGCTATTCTTGTCGTCTTGTGTTTAGATAATGATTAAGGCTACGTTTGAGATACGGGTATTTTTAGTAAAAGTCATGGATAGATCACAGGCACTAAACAAAAATTCATGGCCCGTGACCTGTCCATGATTTGTACTATACCCCTGATTAAATCTTGGGAGCGCCGCGGGTGTGTGGGGAGGGGGTGCTGCGGGTGCTGGAGGGAGGTGGGGTTGGTGCGGCTGGCAAGCTCTCTATCCAGCTTCTCTGAAGCGGTGACATCCCTTCATAAGCTCCTAGCTCTGCACGCTGCCAGCTCCGCAGCTCCCATTGGCCGGGAACTGCCGCCAGTGGGAGCTGTGGGGTCAGTGCCTGTGGGTGGAAGCAGGAGCTGAGGGAGGGACATGTTGCTGCTTCTGGGGAGCCTGCCACCCAGAGCCCTCACCCCCTCCCACACCCAAACTCCTCCTGCTGCTGTCTGGGAGGGAGGTGGCAGTGGCCCCAGACTGCCCGAGCAGCAGTTGGTGCAACTGGCCCAGGGGCTGCCTGAGCTGCTTGGGCAGCCCCGTAGCCAGCCGCACTGGCACGCTGCAGAAGTCACGGAGGTCATGGAATCCGTGACCTCCGTGATAAACTCGCAGCCTTCATAATGATTCCTTTATTATTATTTATTATTATTATTAGCTGAATGATTGTGATGTAACTTCTAACTATGACCTTCCGCCCTTAGGAACACTATAATTACACCTAATAACTTTGGAATTAAAAAAAAAATCTTTATTTTTATTTTAACAGATTCTGCTCAAGCCACTAGTAATAAAGAACTAGAGAACTTGAAATTGCAGTCAGTCTTAGCTCCTGGATTGGAGCAGCTGCAGAGAGCCAGCATACCACTTGGACAGCTGACATTGAAGGATTCATTTAGTTTGTTTGATTATAACGAGTACGTACCCGTGTCAGATGACTTCAGTGAATATGTTCGCCAGGTTGAGGATGCTGCCTGGAAGAACAGAGGTGGAGCAGGGATTGCCAATCCCATGGTGTCAAATAGTTTTCCTTGGGCCAAGTATCCCAGAAGAAAACGAGACTTCTCAATGGGGGTGGCAGGAGTGTGCTGCAAATGGGGATGTACCAAAGCTGATATCAGTACACTATGCTGAGATTAAAATTGTGTTTCTGTATTTATTTTAGACATATGAACTCAATGTTAGTTGCAGTGATGCTTGATCAAGTACTGCATGTAAGGAGAGAAACAGTCTCAACAACATGGCAATTTTGTCTGCAAGCAGCTGTATATGTTATTGTTTTTTCTCTAAAAACTCACAAACTTATGATAATTAGTAATTTTGTTTTGCCGCAGTAACCTTTGCTCTAACTCTGTTAGTAAATCTTTACTTTCTGTGTTTTAAGGCTTTGTCTTTAAAATTATAATAAGACTTTCACACCACCTCTTTGTAACACTTCAGGGAGAAACCTCAATGGTAATTAAAGTATGTCACACTATATAAATCAGTGGTTCTCAAACTTTTGTAGTGGCGACCCCTTTTACACAGCAGGCCTCTGAGTGCAAACCCCCCTTATAAATTAAAAACACTTTTACATTTATTTAACACCATTATAAAGGCAGGAGGCAAAGCAGGGTTTCAGGTGGAGGCTGACAGCTCGTAAGCCCCCATGTAATAACCTTGCGACACCCTGAGCGGTCCTGACCCCCCGTTTGATATAAATGCTATAGAATTGTTTTTCCCCTTCCATTGGAAACAATACCTAGGGAATCCTTTAAAGAGCTGAGACTTTGACCAATTCTAGCTGAAAGGGTGTTCTGTAACTTGAAACTCAAATACCACCAAGCTTGCTGTTGCACCAGTTAATGGAAGACTGTAGAGTATAACTGGCTTCTATACCACACTAATAGAAGTTAATAAGAGGATCTAGTACAATATTCAGACCATCTCCATCCAATTGCAGAATTATTTCTTAAATACCACATTTTAAAACAAAATTTTCTCATTCAGGTTAAACTTTCCGTTGACTTCTTTCTTACTTGTATATCTCTGTACTGCCCTGAATCTCTGGTTGAAGAATTAACATGTCAAGGAATCTAGGTTTATCTTCTGTCGTCTGTTCCTCACTTGTTATTTAGATGAGTTGTTAGATATTTAGCACCCTTAATCTTTGCTCCTATTCATACTTGTTTTATGAACACCTTCCAATTTATCTACAATTCTAGAATACTGCAGTATTCAATTGTGTGCAGTATTCCAGATGTATTGTTGAATTTCTAACTTCTGTTTCATTTGTCTTCCACTGTTACTTGTCTCTTAACGGTGTGGTGTCCAGATTTTTCTCTTTATCCTCTTCAGATATACTAAACTTATTTTCTGCTAATATTTGTAACCACTTGAGGTCCCTCTGAATTCTGGTATTTACAATGCATCCTAGTGTAACTTTGAAATTAGTGTTCTATACCTCCTACTTTGAGACTAGTGAAAATGACAATGAGTAGTTGCCACTCTAAGTACCAGACCTAACACCAATTGCTGCAGCACTACACTTACTGTAGACTATTTATGATGACTGTTTGACTTGCAGCTAGTTTTCAATCCATGTACATTTTTAACCATTATATTTGATCATTTAAACGAACGCTTCACTAAATCAATAGTGCATCTCCTACGTTCCTTTCATCCTCTGATTTTGTAATTATTCCCATCAATTAGATTTTACTGGTAGGGTGAAAACTTCAGGGTATTTTAAAAGAGGATGGGAAAAACAGCTGTTAAATGTGGATATCATCAACCTTTAGCTTTCATAACATTTACATTTCAATGGGATGGCAATTTATAGCACTAACTGTTAAATACACTTTTCTTCTACTATACATAGCTGCAGTGAATGAGAGATGCTCTGGGAAGAGTAACTGAGTGACAGTGTTGTGTGTTCACTGTAGCTCCCAGTGCTAGTTAAGGGTGCATATTTTTTTCCATTCTAAACCCTGCTTCCAGTCACTTATCTTAATGAATTTTTCAAGTTTTGGGATGAGTTTTTCTAGACATAGCATCTTATAAAGGAGAAGGGGTAGAGTTTGAGGAGAAATGCCTCCCCTAATTTGATGGGGTGGAAGGAGGGAGAAAATTCTCTCTCAATTTCATGCTTAGCAATTCTACTGCAGAAACAGCTATAGCAGAGAGCTGAAATTTGACATAGAAAATAGCCTGTACCAAATTTCTTAAGTGCTTTGAGAAAAATTACTGTAGTTTGATTAAATTATGATCATTTGAAAATTGCTCTGTATGTACAGTCCATCTTGACAGAACATTTTCTCTGCTAAACTTGTACAGTGAAAAACTGAGAAAAAGCTGCACTGTGTATATTTACAAACAAGCAGAGGAAGTGACATACCTGTTCCTTATTCCAGGACTGCCTTTCAGGTTTGTTGGTGGCACATCCACCTAGGCACACAGCCCAGAGGTGATCCAGGTGAGCTACCTTTCCTCCTCCTGCATCTCATGGTCTAAAGGTGTAATTCAGGTGGGCTAAGCTACCAAACCACTGGACCAAACCACTGGAATTTTCTGTTGGCACTTTCTTAACGTTCAAGGTTGAAGACATAGCCATATACATTAACATTATAACGAGTGAAGATATGAAAAAATAAAAGGAAATCTGTCTCTCCATGAAATCTACCATAAGCAGTAAGTGGAAATATAATTCCCAACTCAAGCAAGGAATATTTATGGCTTAACCGAGGCAGGAGGTGTGACTTGCAGAAGGTGCTGAAGTTTGTCTTTCACTATTATCCTGGCACTTTGTGAATAGTCTTTGAAGGGTGAAAGTAAACCAACTGTAATGTAAGTACTGGATTGATAAAATTCACTCACAAATGAATGAATACTATACATTATTTAATTTATCCTCTCTATGCACATACACATTTGTTACAAGAGTGTGAGGTATTCTTACCAGGGTTCTCTCAGGATCAAGGGTGACTAAGATACTGAGCATAGTTCTATTTCACCTTTATTTAAAAAAATCCATTAAGCAATGGATTTTTGTTGGTTAGTTGAATGTTTAGACGTTTCACTACAGATATGTATTTACAAGTGATTGGGAATGGGTTACACACAGACAAGTCATTAAGCTGAAGTGTTAAATGTTCGAAAGGAAAACACCTTAACTTAAAATTGTAAATACATATTGAAGGTTTAAAAAAAACATATGTCTGAAAGCCAGGAACTCAAAGGTAACTCTACACAAAAACGCCACAAGTCAGATATTGAAAAGTGTGGAAATGCAGAGTTTGGAATAACCTAATCACTAACTCTTTGTCACTGGACAGTAGAGTAGTACTAACTTCATTTTCATATACACCAATTCAGAATTACAGGAAATCTTACAATAAAAAAATTAAAGTAATCAAATCAAAATTTTGCAGATTAGAGTCCATTCTCAGATATTTTAACAGCCTGACCATGTCCCTTTAAAATTTTAGAACTAACATTCTGGTACGCCAGCATACCCATTCTTGTTGTTGGGGTTTGTCACCTCCTAACATCACACGTATCAATGTGTACTAAACAACTAAAGAGAATTTCTTTATGCTATTACCACATTAGATGATTAAAACTAAATTTTTAAAATTAAGGTCAAAATTTAAAAAAATAAGTGCCTAATAAGGGGTTAGGAGCCTAATTTTAGGTAGTCTGAGAGGCTGGGTGTTAAACGCATTTGAAAGGGGACCAAATAAAGCCTTGATTAAGGACAGCACATAAGCACATAGTTAACTTTAAGCACACACTTAAGCACCTTTCCTGAATAGACACGCTTTCTTGAATTGAAAATCTTGGCAGCAATGTACTACTTTATTATAGCATTTTGTTACTTTATACATTTCTTTGATCTTGGATAATGAAAATACTCAAATTTCATGTCTGTATTCCGTTTTTTAGTCCATTTAACATTCAGGTTCTCATGTACTTGCAATCCAAACACTGCAAGAAAATGCTTATTTAAAACAAGCACTTTAATGGAAACATTTCTAAAGCTTGGGTTACAAAAGCTAAGTTTTGGTCTAATATCTGAATATTCCTTTAATATCACTTTGTCTTGGCAGTTAGTTCACTTAGGCCTCATATTGATCCTCTGCACAGAACTGAATTTCACCTTATGCAATCTATTTTGAGAATTCATGCATCTTCAGTCTTGTCAGGCCATATATGCAAGAAGGGAGAATTTATATTTAAGGTAGGGAATATAAAAGTTGAGGTAATTACATTAGCAAAGAAAAAATATTTCAAATGATATGGTATGTTCAGTGCACATAATTAGTTTGCATATGCTACATTACCTTAAATCACTATACAATTTCAAGTAACTTTTTCAATTAGTATTTGTCCCAGTATGCCTCCCTGTGGCTGGGGTAGGCACTGTGGGTGACCCCCACCTTATTTCCCCCTAACTGGGGCATCATATGTTCTCTAAAAAGGGATCTGGGCCAGGGGGACCAAAAGAAACAAACAAATTAAAAATAAGTATCTCATGGAAGGAAAATTTTTAACAAACAGTTCCAGAAGCCCTTACCTTAGGACCCCTGATTTACAAGCTCCGCAACTCAAAGTCCTCAAGCAAAGTCTCTGAGCCAAGCCTGCTCAGGATAGTCTTCTGGAACCTGGGACACAGATCACCACCCATTTACAAGCTGGATGGCTTCTAATTCCCCCCTTTTGCTCAGCTTCCCGTTTTTGTTTAAATAGATCAATCCTAGGGCAGAGGAGGGAGCTTCCTTGATTATACTCAGGCTATTCTGTTTGTGAGCTCCTGGGCTGACCCCTACAGTGGTAGTTCACTCCTTCCTGTCCTACCTTCGTTCCTCCTGTGCTGCTGACACAAATGGCAGTCCAGCTCCTCCACTGATTACAGGCGCCTGCTAGTTGTGGTACTTCATCCCAGGTGATGCCCGCACATTCAGTATCCTCTGTCACCGTCTTCTACCAGTTCTTCCTTGGCCAGCCGCGCTTTCTCTTTCCTCCCTCAGGTATCCAATTCAGTGCTTGCTTAGCATGTCTCCCATCTTCCAGACTGTGTACATGTCCCAACTACCTGAGCCTTCTTTCTTTGAAGATATTTTCTTGGCTGTCCTGCTCTGTCAGCTCCCTTACTCCCACATTTGTTTTGTCTTTCCATGAAATGTGTAATACCCTCCTCAGCTGTCTGAGATAGGAGTCTCCAATCTCTTTTTGTCCTCTGTCATGCACACTCCTTCTCTATACTTTAATATCTAATTTTGATTGACAAACACGATCGCATGTCTCTGATCCTGCTCTCAGGTACACTTTATATATTTTTTCTCCTTTACACATTCCATCACTGCCTGACTTCTTTATGCACTAGTCATACTGGCCCAAATAAATCCTTAGGAGTACTTCCTATCTTCCCCTACTGTTATCAAGGGTAGTTGGTGGGAGAAGATTGTTATAAAACTACATGCAAAAATTAGAAGAAACTGATTTTTTTAAAAATCATTTTAATACTTTTTGAAATATGTTGGTACAGTTATATTCATAGGGATATACAGTAACTGGTGTCTGAGAACTATGGAAGCGTTTCTTAGATACTGTGATTTGTCCAAACTCTCATTAGCTGCTAATTTCTCTCTTTTCTGATTAGGTCATAGCTTTATGGAAATTCATTCCTGTTGCTTATTACATGGACTTTTGCAACTTTTTGGAATATGCTTAAGAATGAATTTTGAAGCTAAATATATTCACAATTAGTGGACCACAGACCAGTATTATATTTGGAAATAAAAACACGTTTGTGTTTGTAAAGACTTTTTACAATATATACTTCATTTATATTAAAATGATTTTTCTTTAAATATAAAAATCTGAAAAGCAGTAGCTGTAATAAAATTTTCACTTTACTCCATAGCAGCAGTCATGTACAGGTAGGACAGAGCACTTTTTCACAACAAATCACAGCATTATAAACAACAAGAAAATGTGACAAACTGAATGCCAACTGAAGAAAGTAAAATAATTATGGCTTATCTGTTAATGCAAAGACTGTATAATGTAAAAGAAAATATCAGCGTATATACAGAGCTACTGTAACTAATAGGAACTAACTTCCGAAGTGCATTGATTTTAAAGGTTACTACATTTGTCATTAACAAGTCCAGCAAAGTTACTGCATTTGTATCCTCTTTAAAACCAACAGAACAGTTATATTTGTGAAAGGTGTTTTTTTTTTGTCTGAATCAATTTTTTTGTCTGTGAGTTCTCAATCTTGCAAGGTATTGCATAACTCCTGAAGGTACTAATCACTGTTAGCTCCTAATGATTTCACTGGGCTTTGGGGATGCTAAACAACTTGCAGGATCAAGCCTTTAAATATAGACAGTTGTTACAATGGATTAATTTACCCCATCCAACTGAACAAACAAAATTTGATGTGAATTTGTATCTTTTCTCTAAAAACTAAAATAGAATATAAAAAAGTAAAAAAACAGATGCTTTTTAAAATGTTTTTAATAAAATACAGAACTTCAAAACTTGTAAGTTCTAACACTACACTTATGAAATCAAATAGAGTATGAAATCAGACATACTGTACTAGAACAAGCAAAGGGCTTTTATTCACTTGAAAACAATAGCAGTATGGAAGATCTCTTCATTGCATTACACAAACGTCCCTGAGATTTTTACATAAAAAAGCTATATTCTGTGTCTATTAAATATTGGAAACCTACGGTGGGATCAATGAAGGGACTTATGTATTGCAACGCTGAGCGTCACAATCCTTACTTTTAAGCGCCTAGAAACTTACAGAACCACCACTGTGATCCACCAAGCAGTTAGGTGAGTTAGGCACCTATACAATCAACTTGGGAGAGATAGATGCCTCAGAGAGCAAGACACAAAAACCAGAATGCTTGGCAGAGAGCCACCTAAGCTAGCCAGTGGGAGATACCAACTAGAGATGTCTGTGCTAAGCCCTGCCCCACCCTCTCTTGGAGATAGGCACCTAAATCCAGGTTGCAGGGAGGCACCTATGTCTATGTAAATCCATTAACAGGAACCTGCTGCCTGGAGTTAGATGGCTTAGGCGCCTAAGATGTTTCTTGAGGGAGTCAGTTGGGCACCTGTCTCGCTCCACAGATAATGGTGGTGCTGGCAGGGTGGCACCCACCATATAACTTCTCAGCCAGTGCTTAGAACACTCACCTAGGGTGTGGGAGACCCAAGTTTAATTCCCCCCGCTGCCAGAAGGGGAGAAAGAATTTGAACAGCGGTCTCCCATAGCCCCGTGGTTAGAATGCCTTTAACCACGGGGCTATGGGACAGTCTAAGTTAAGGGTCCCTTACTCTTTCCTGTTGCACTATTGATAAATAATGAAACAGTGTTTGGAACTGGGGGACTAGACTCAGGACTTCCTAGGTGGGTGACCCTAGGTCCAGTACTTAAGATTTCCAATGGGACTTGATCTGGTAAGTGAGCTCTGAGCCTGTCTACTGGATCGGGCCCTGCACATAACTTGGGTGTCTGAATGCCTGTCTTTCCCTGGTTAGTGAATCACTCTGGGGCTCAGATAGGAGTCAGGCATCTGGTCGGCTAGAACGAGGCAGCACATGGCCAAAAGAAGAAACATAGGTGCCTAGGGAACTTTTACTCTAAAAAACTTCAGTATTGAGTTCAGGTGCTTACAGGGTTTGGCAAGAGCTTTTTGAATCGCAGTGGAGCCAAAACTTGGACATAAGTGCCTAAAACAGGGACGTAGGCACCTAAGTCTGGTGTTTAGGTGCTTATGTACTTTCATGGATCCCACCTCTATGGGTTACTGAGTGTCATACACTGCAATTTTAGATTTCTGCATTCATCATCCCAGCAATAATGCTGTTTAATGCTTGTAAAACTAGAATATTTTGTTTGGTTACCAAAAAAACCCCAAACAAACAACAAATGAAACAAAACCCCTACAAAACTCACTGTACAAAGTTAAGACTCTACAAATACAAATGCAAATACATCTTTTGCACAACTTATTTTAAAATCAAGTCCAAAACAATGTACAGAAATGCAACAACAGGTACTGATTTGAAAAAAAGCACTTGAAAAATATATGGTGAAGTTACTTTTTAAAAAATGCTTTAAGTGTTTCAAACATTGTGACAAAAGAAGCATAAATTATTGGTAAAATAATTTCCAGAATAGAAGGCCTGATCCTGCACTTCTTACCCTTGACAAAATCTCCCTGTTTTTGGTCAACATAAGACTTGCCTGGGTAAGACCTGCAGGAGTGTCCCGTAGTGGCACAAAACATTCTCATACTGGCACTGGGCTGAACACTGGGTAAACATAGTTAGAATTGAGGTACTTTTTAAAAACAATCTTCCTATAAGATTTACATTATGACAGCACTATTGTGCCCCTTAATGTTTGCGAATAGTTTTCCTGTGTCTCTGATTTGCTGTCAATTTACTTAAAAATGAACATTCCACTTGACTAGAAATCTGATCTAAGAACAAAGGTTGAGTTGTGGTGCCCCTAAAATGAGATTTGCTGAACAAAAACAAAGTTGAACAACCACTCTAACAAGGCAAGTTAGAGTTAAATTTAGTTTACAATCTACTGTATTTTAAGAGAACAAGTAGGATCATATGGCTTGAATTAGAAAACACCACATTCATTGACTTACAGCTAGAGATAATGGGGATTGTGCCCCCAAGAAATATGCATGTAGGGGACACTCCGTACACAGGTCTTCCTTCCCTCACAGGATAGGGGGCCTCAGTTAACCTCAACAGATTATATACCCCTTCTATGTGGGTCTGCAATGGACCAGGGAGAAGGAGCGCATGGGTTCCCCAGAAAGGGTATTTGAGCCTGGAGCTGTAGTTTTCTTTTCTCTGCAGCTCCTTGACATATGTTAAAGGGACTGAGGCCAGAACTAATGGAAGCACCGAGCCAAGGTACAGGGACTCTGTGCAGGTAGCTTTGGCCTCACGCAGATCCCACAGAATTCTGAGGGTGGGGCCTGGGCCTGTTTGCAGGGTGGCAAATCCTGGTTCCCAAACCTCAGACCGATGTGAAGGAATTTCTGCATGGGAAATCTCACTGATATTTCCTTCTCCCAAATCTTGGGGTTTGATCAAAGGAAGGAAATAGGAGATGGGATGGTACAACTCCATCAGCAAACAGTCCTGGTAAGATGGCTGATAGTTTTGCTGTAAACTCTTTTTGGGAGTGGAGGCAGAGGGGCATAGTTAATCCTAATACTTAATTGTGGATTTGGAGGTGTTTTCTATTTTTTAGTTCAACCCCCAAAGCAGAATCCTTATTTATAGATAAATTCATCATCACAAAGAAAGTCAGAAAGACAAAAGAGCAGCATGTAATAAGGTTAATAATGTGTTTAGCATTCTCATTCTCCGAAGTGGCCAACTGAAGTAATTGCTTTGTCTGAAGCAGCTTCAATTCCACTTGCTGCCTGTATTTTCATAAAATGTGGGGAGAACCCAACACTTCCGCAACGGTTACATGGGGGGAAAGTAGGAAAATAGACTGTGCTGTTTTTACGCTTGTCCATTTCAAAATTTAACTTTTTTGGGGGGAGAGGGGTTGCTGTACAAATAGAACTAAATATTTGTTCCCTTTCCCTAAAAATATTTACAGTACATCACACAGCAGCCTAACATATACCTCTGCATGTATTGCTGGCTAATAATGGACTCAAACAGGCACATTGAAAGTTGCTTAGTAAATTATCTAACCTCCTTCAATTTGTTCTACAGAGAAGCCAGTTCTTCATTGACAATGAAATTATAAAACTCTATTAATAAAGCACAAGCCCTTGTGCAACACACTACACAGGACGCCAAGTTGCTATACATTCAGTGTGAAAACACTAAAAATATATTCTGTGCATCTCCATCTTGGCAAGGAAATGCATTCAGTCTTTTCATCTCCCTAAAAACCTCACCAAAGTGGTAAGTCACTCTTTTTTTGCATTGCCAAGTAAGGCAAATACTGGTGATGCTAACTGATCACATATTAGGACACTGTTTAGAAAAATAATCCACTTTCTATTAGAGTATTTCATTGTCATGTCCTTGTAGTAGCAAATGTATCCTGATGAAGAAGAAAATCAGAATTCCTCACAGTTTGCAGGTTCTGATAGGATATTTGCACACACGTTTTGCCCACAACAAAGATAGACGGATGTATGTGTATAATCCACAGCAACCCAAAGGGCAGACTTTGTTCTGTCCCAATATGTCCTCTGAACGAACTTCAGTTCTCTTATCCACCCACGTTGTCCCTGATATGATCCACTCGCACTGCAAGCTCCCTAAAGGAGGGACGCTGGCTTACGTTATTGTTCCAGCATTCTGTCATGATGGCATAAATCTGGGGAAGACATCAGAAAAGAGAGGTTACTCACCCTGTGCAGTAACTATAGTTCTTCAAGATGGGTGCTCCACTTCAGGTGCACATGCACCCCATGGCCTTTGATCAGAAGTTTTCATTAGCAGTGTCCATGTAGCCCACACATGCATCCTTGTACCCTGAAATGAGGCTGTGCAGGCAAACCACCCTCAGTTCTTTCTCCACCACCAAGTCTCAGAAGGAAACTTCGAAGCAGAGGGGACAGAGGGTGGGTAAAGGCACACCCATAGGGCCACAATCTCGAAGAACTGTAGTTACCGCACAGCGTGAGTAACCCCTCTGTCTTCTTCGAGTAGTGTCCCTGTGGGTGTGCCTCTTCAGGTGGCTCCTGAGCAGTATCCCCAGAAGCAGGAGCGAGTTTCAGAACAGAGTCCAGCACAGAGGAAAGAACTGCATTGCCAACTGCCACATCAGCTCTAGAGGCACTAAGGTGCAGTGCCTGGAGAAGATATGTACCAAAAACCATGTAGCAACTCCGCAGACCTCAGATACTGGGACATTTTAAAGTAGAGCCATAGATGAAGACTATGACCTTGTCAAGTGAGCTGACACGCCAGCAGGGGGTGGAATGCTGGCAGCCCCGTAACAAGCTATAATACACCCAGAAATCCATTGCATTTGTCTTTGGGTAGAAATAGCAGAGCCTTTAGAGCTATCTGCAAAGGAAATAAACAGTCCAGGAGATTTAAGAAATGATTTAGTCCTATCTAGACAGAAAGCTAACACCCTCCTAACACCCACCCGAAGTATGGAAAGCGGTCTCCAGTTTGGCATTGTGTGGTATTGGAAAGAAAAGTGGTAGGTGAATGATCTGATTCAAATGAAACTCAGAAGACACTTGAGGAAGAAACACGGGGTGTGGTCAAAAGGAACCTTTGTCCTTGTAGAATACTGTGAAAGGAAGGTCTGCCATTAAGGCCCCAATCACTCTGACTTTGCGGGCAAATGTAATAGTTACTAAGATGTCTGCTTTCATGGACAAATTCAGTAAGAAGCAAGTCACCATTGGTTCAAAAGGAGATTTCATGAGACTTTTAAGAACCAACTTAAGGTCCCAAACTGGGGTGGGGGCTTTCTCCAGTGAGAAGTCTGAGTAATCCCTTCCCATGACCCTTCCGGTTGTAGGATGAGCAACCAGTGAGAACCCTTCAACAGTGGTATGAAAAGCTCTTAAGGCTCTTTGAGAGAACTAAGTGATAGTTCTGTTTTCTTTAGGTGCAGCAGGTACTCCAGAACAAGCGGAAACAAGGCAGATTCGGGGACAGCATTCTAGAATTCACACAAGTGATTAAATCTCCTCCACTTCTGAAGGTAACCATTTCTGGTAAAATCTTTCCTACTTTTTGGTAACATCTGTTGTACCCTCTGCAGAACAGATTGACTCTAACCCCAGAAACCATCATGGAACCATTTCTAGAGGTAGAGAAAAAACGGTTACTTACTTCCTCGTAATTGTTGTTCTTCGAGATGTGTTGTTCACGTCCATTCCACATTAGGTGTGCGTGCACCACGTGCACAAGCGTCGGAAACTTTTCCTTTCCCCTTAGTGGCTCCCGGCGGGGCCCCCCGAGTGGTGCCACTGCTGGCCCAACCCCCTCCAGTTCCTTCTTGCCGGCGACTCCGACAGAGGGGTAGGAGGGTGGGTGGTGGAATGGACGTGAACAACACATCTTGAAGAACAACAGTTATGGGAAAGTAACCAACCATTTTTTCCTCTTCGAGTGCTTGTTCATGTCCATTCCACATTAGGTGAATCACAAGCTTACCTCTGGAGGAGGGTAGGAGTCACGGAACAACTGCTCGGAGGACCGCTCTGCCAACTGCAGCGTCCTCTCTGGCCTGCTGGTTGACCGCGTAGTCGGTCGTGAAGGTGTGCACTGAGGACCAGGTGGCTGCTCTGCAGATCTCCTGGATTGGGACCTGTGCCAGGAATGCCGTGGAAGTCGCTTGCGCCCTGGTCAAGTGGGCCATGACCAGGGCTGCGAGCTCATAGCATGCCCGGATGCAGCGTGTCATCCGAGACGAAATCCGCTGCGCCGACACTGGGAGGCCTTTCATCCTCTCGGCTACAGGCACAAACACCTGTGTGGATTTGCGAAAGGGCTTGGTGCGCTCCAAATAGAACGCCAGCGCTCGACGCACATCCAGGGTGTGCAAGCTGCGGTGACTCGGGTCCGTATGGGGTTTCAGAAAGAACACCGGCAGACAAATGTCCTTGCCCAAATGGAATTGGGAGACCACCTTAGGGAGGAACTTGGGGTGCAGCCAGAGCTGCACCTTCTCCTTGTGAAATACTGTATACGGTGGCTGAGAGGTGAGGGCCCTCAGTTCGGACACCCTTCTGGCCGAGGTAATGGCAACCAGAAATGCCACCTTCCAGGAAAGATGCAGGAGGGAACAGGAAGCGAGGGGCTCGAAAGGGGGTCCCATGAGTTTAGAGAGGACCAGGTTCCATGGAGGGACTGGTGGGCGGGAGTAGGGGAACGCTTTAAGGAACCATCCCACCATTGGGTGGGAAAACACCGAGCCCCCCGAGAACCCTGGATGGAAGGCGGAGATGGCCACCAGGTGCACTCTGAGTGAGGACGGGGCTAGCCCTTGCTGCTTGAGGTGCAGGAGGTACTCCAGGGTGGTCTGCACTGGGGCCTGGCATGGCTGCATCTGTCGGGGTTAACACCAACACAAGAACTTTTTCCACTTGGCCATATAGGCCGCCCTGGTAGAGGGCTTTCTACTGCCAAGCAGAATCTGTTGCACTGGAAGGGAGCACTGGCTCTCCAGGGTGTTTAGCCACAGAGCCTCCACGCTGTCAGGTGTTTAGCCACAGAGCCTCCACGCTGTCAGGTGCAGTGACTGTAGGTCGGGGTGGAGAAGCCGCCCGCCGTCCTGCGTAATGAGGTCCCAGTGTAGGGGCAGAACTACTGGGGCCTCCACCGACAGCTCTAGGAGCGATGTGTACCAGTGCTGGCAGGCCCAGGCTGGGGCCATAAGGATCACCGTTGCCCTGTCCCTGCACACCTTGAGTAGAGCCTCCACCAAGGGAGTGGGGGGAAGCCTCGGACGGTAAGAAGGAGGAACTGGAGGGGGTTGGGCCGGCGGGGGTACATATGCACAGCGCAGTGGCGCCACTCAGGGGTCCCCACCGGGAGCCTCTAAGGGAAAAAGTTTCCGATGCTTGTGCACGCAGCGCGCGCACACCTAATGTGGAATGGACGTGAATAAGCACTCAAAGAAGAATACAGTCGACCAGTGTCCTGGGAGAGGAGCTGAGGAGTGACTGGAAGATTTATCACTGAGCAAAGAGCAAGGCGAAAAGAGGTCAGGAAACCATCCCTGCCTCAACCATATCAGGGCTATTACGATAACTCTGGTCTTGTCCTATCTGATTTTGTTCACCACTTTGACAGCCAGAGATGTCAGGGGAAACACATAAACCAGCTTTTTCGTCCAAGTGAGGAGGAAGGCATCACCCAAGAAACCCCTCCTTGTACAGAACAGATGGCATTTTTTTGTTCACAGTTGTGGTGAAGAGGTCCACTTCTGGAAATCCCCCAAACTGAAAAATGCTGACCATAACCTGGGAATCAGGCTCCCATTCATAGTCTTGGGAAGAAATCTGCCGAGAGCATTGGCTGTAACATTTTGTCTACCCGGGAGATATACTGCTGAAGTTCTTACGCAATGGTTTATGCACCAGTTCCATAACCTTATTGCTTCAGCACAGAGGGAGTGGGATCTCTCTCCTCCCTGCCGACTGATACACAACACGAAGGCCACACTGTCGGTTATGACTCTATAGACCTGTGTCTGATGAGAGGCAGAAAACTAAGGCAAGCATTTCTGACCACTCTGAGCTCCAACAGGTTGATATGGAGGGTGGATTCTTGGGATGACCAGCTGCTCAGTACTGTTAGTTAGCCATCCCTCCCACCCCCTCCTAAGAGAGACGCATCTGTGGTTACAGTTACCGTTGGTATCAGTTGGAGAAAGGGGACTCCTGCCCCTACATTGTGATGAATCTTTTCCCACCAGTACAGGGAGCATTTGACCTGTTGAGGAGCTGACACCTTTTTGTCTAGGCTGTGTCTGTTTGATGACTAATCTGAACTGAACTGCCCCTGGGAACAGCAAAGGCATAATCTCCTATGTTCTGTCACAAAAGTGCAAGCTGCCATGTGACCTAGAAGTGGGAAGACAGTTTTTGACTAAATGTGGAGGCTCCCTTGAATAATTCTGACATAGTTTGATAGTGTCATGAATCTGTCCAGGGGAAGGAAGGCCCTGAACGTCAAGTAATTCAGGAATGCTTCTATAAATTGTATGTTCTGAATGGGAGTCAGTGTGGATTTTCCCATATTCAATTAAAGACTCAAGTTCAAGAACAGAGAAAGTGCTTTCCGTGTGGCAGACAACACTTCGTGGTATAGCTGACCCTTGAGCAACCCATCGTAGGGGTACAGGAATAGCAGGATTGCCTGACAACGCAGATAGGCAGCCATCACCGACAGAACCTTTGAAAACACTCTCGGAGTCCAGGAGGGACCAAATAGGAGTACCTGGTACTGAAATTGATCTTGGCCTATGACACAATACAGGAACCTTCTGTGGGACAGGTTTATTGCTGTATGGACGTTTGCGTCTTGAAGGCTGAGAGCCAAAAAACAATCCCCTGAATCTAGCAAAGGAATGATAGATGCCAGAGAGTCACCTTCTGGAACTTTTGAGACCTCACAAATTTGTTTAGAAGTCCTAGATCTAAGATTGATCTCCACCCTCCATTTTTCTTTGGCATGCAGAAGAACCTCAAGTTGAAGCCCCATCTCCTGTGCTGAGCAGGGACCGACTCTATCACTCCTAAATGAAGAAGGGAGTTTATTTCCTATCTTAGTAAGAACTTGTGAGAAGGGTCCTTGAAGAGGGACAGGGAAGGAGAACAAGGCGGAGGGAGGGAGGTAAAATGGATGGTGTAGCCCAATGATATTATTTCCAGCAACCATTTGTCCAAGGTGATATGCTCCCATGCTTGTCAGAAATGGGAAAGTTGTTTCCCAAATGGAGGGAGGTGGGCTAATTGTTACAGCTGATAGGCTAAAGAGAGGAAAGAGTCCAAATCCAGGACCACCTGGTTAAAACTGACACTTCAGAGATGAAGCCTGCTCAGGTCGGTTATAAGATCTTTTTCTCTTGATCCTATGTTTCTTTTTAGGAGACTCCATCAGTCTCTGAAAACCAGAGAATTGCAATGGGCAGGATTTTGGCTGTGTGAGAGATACTTAATTGTCTTTTGTTTGCAGGAGCCTAAGAAATGTAATGCATCCCTGGAGTCTTTAAGAGTATTCAATGACTCATTGGTATTCTCGGCAAACAACTTCAGACCATCAGATGAGAGATCCTTTACCACATTCTGGACTTCTCTGGGGAAACCAGGGGAAACTACTTTAGCCGGGATGCCCTGTGCATCACCACTCTGTAGAGATGGAATTGGCCTCAGTAACTGCACCATCAAGAGCTGCCTGAAGAGATGTCCTGGTCAGTAACAGTGTCAGCAGTGGTAGCCTGAAATTGTTCCCTTTGGTCTGCAAGAAGGTATTGAATAAAGGAGCAAAATTTTGCATAATTTGTAAAGTTGTATTTGGCCATCAGTGACTGGTAATTTGCAATGTGGAATTGTAGAGTTGCTGATGAATAAAATTTTCTCCCCAGAAGGTCCAGAAGCTCCTGGTCTCTGTCATATAGGGTATCATAGAATCATAGAATATCAGGGTTGGAAGGGACCTCAGGAGGTCATCTAGTCCAACCCCCTGCTCAAAGCAGGACCAATCCCCAATCAAATCATCCCAGCCAAGGTTTTGTCAAGCCTGACCTTAAAAACTTCCAAGGAAGGAGATTCTACCACCTCCCTAGGTAACGCATTCCAGTGTTTCACCACCCTCCTAGTGAAAAAGTTTTTCCTAATATCCAACCTAAACCTCCCCCACTGCAACTTGAGACCATTACTCCTTGTCCTGTCCTCTTCTACCACTGAGAATAGTCTAGAACCATCCTCTCTGGAACCACCTCTCAGGTAGTTGAAAGCAGCTATCAAATCCCCCCTCATTCTTCTCTTCTGCAGACTAAACAATCCCAGTTCCCTCAGCCTCTCCTCATAAGTCATGTGTTCCAGACCCCTAATCATTTTTGTTGCCCTTCGCTGGACTCTCTCCAATTTATCCACATCCTTCTTGTAGTGTGGGGCCCAAAACTGGACACAGTACTCCAGATGAGGCCTCACCAATGTCGAATAGAGGGGAATGATCACGTCCCTCGATCTGCTCGCTATGCCCCTACTTATACATCCCAAAATGCCATTGGCCTTCTTGGCAACAAGGGCACACTGCTGACTCATATCCAGCTTCTCGTCCACTGTAACCCCTAGGTCCTTTTCCGCAGAACTGCTGCCTAGCCATTCGGTCCCTAGTCTGTAGCTGTGCATTGGGTTCTTCCGTCCTAAGTGCAGGACCCTGCACTTATCCTTATTGAACCTCATCAGGTTTCTTTTGGCTCAATCCTCCAATTTGTCTAGGTCCCTCTGTATCCTATCTCTGCCCTCCAGCGTATCTACCACTCCTCCCAGTTTAGCATCATCTGCAAATTTGCTGAGAGTGCAATCCACACCATCCTCCAGATCATTTGTGAAGATATTGAACAAAACCGGCCCCAGGACCGACCCCTGGGGCACTCCACTTGACACCGGCTGCCATCTAGACATGGAGCCATTGATCACTACCCTTGAGCCCGACAATCTAGCCAACTTTCTACCCACCTTATAGTACATTCATCCAGCCCATACTACTTTAACTTGCTGACAAGAATACTGTGGGAGACCGTGTCAAAAGCTTTGCTAAAGTCAAGAAACAATACATCCACTGCTTTTCCTTGATCCACAGAATCAGTAATCTCATCATAGAAGGCAATTAGATTAGTCAGGCATGACCTTCCCCTGGTGAATCCATGCTGACTGTTCCTGATCACTTTACTCTCGTGTAAGTGCTTCAGGATTGATTCCTTGAGGACCTGCTCAGTCCCATGATTTTTCCGGGGACTGAGGTGAGGCTGACTGGCCTGTAGTTCCCAGGATCCTCCTTCTTCCCTTTTTTAAAGATTGGCACTACGTTAGCCTTTTTCCAGTCATCTGGGACTTCCCCCGTTCGCCACGAGTTTTCAAAGATAATGGCCAATGGCTCTGCAATCACATCCGCCAATTCCTTTAGCACTCTCGGATGCAACTCGTCCGGCCCCATGGACTTGTGCATGTCCAGCTTTTCTAAATAGTCCCTAACACCTCTTTCTCCACAGAGGGCTGGCCATCTACTCCCCATGTTGCGATGCCCAGCGCAGCAGTCTGGGAGCTGTCCTTGTTAGTGAAGACAGAGGCAAAAAAAGCATTGAGCACATTAGCTTTTTCCACATCCTCTGTCACTAGGTTGCCTCCCTCATTCAGTAAGGGGCCCACACTTTCCTTGGCTTTCTTCTTGTTGCCAACATACCTGAAGAAACCCTTCTTGTTACTCTTGACATCTCTTGCTAGCTGCAGCTCCAGGTGCGATTTGGCCCTCCTGATTTCATTCCTACATGCCCGAGCAATATTTTTATACTCTTCCCTGGTCATATGTCCAACCTTCCACTTCTTGCAAGCTTCTTTTTTATGTTTAAGATCTGCTAGGATTTCACCATTAAGCCAAGCTGGTCGCCTGCCATATTTACTATTCTTTCGACTCATCGGGATGGTTTGTCCCTGTAACCTCAACAGGGATTCCTTGAAATACAGCCAGCTCTCCTGGACTCCTTTCCCCTTCATGTTAGTCCCCCAGGGGATCCTACCCATCTGCTCCCTGAGGGAGTCGAAGTCTGCTTCCCTGAAGTCCAGGGTCCGTATCCTGCTGCTTACCTTTCTTCCCTGTGTCAGGATCCTGAACTCGACCATCTCATGGTCACTGCCTCCCAGATTCCCATCCACTTTTGCTTCCCCCACTAATTCTTCCCTGTTTGTGAGCAGCAGGTCAAGAAAAACTCCCCCCCTAGTTGGCTCGTCTAGCACTTGCACCAGGAAATTGTCCCCTACGCTTTCCAAAAACTTCCTGGATTGTCTATGCACCGCTGTATTGCTCTCCCAGCAAATATCAGGAAAATTAAAGTCACCCATGAGAACCAGGGCGTGCGATCTAGTAGCTTCTGCGAGTTGCCGGAAGAAAGCCTCATCCACCTCATCCCCCTGGTCCGGTGGTCTATAGCAGACTCCCACCACCACATCACTCTTGTTACTCACACTTCTAAACTTAATCCAGAGACACTCAGGTTTTTCTGCAGTTTCGTACCGGAGCTCTGAGCAGTCATACTGCTCCCTTACATACAGTGCTACTCCCCCACCTTTTCTGCCCTGCCTGTCCTTCCTGAACAGTTTATAACCATCCATGACAGCACTCCAGTCATGTGAGTTATCCCACCAAGTCTCTGTTATTCCAATCACGTCATAATTCCCTGACATCACCAGGACCTCCAGTTCTCCCTGCTTGTTTCCAAGGCTTTGTGCATTCGTATATAAGCACTTGAGATAACCTGCTGATCGCCCCTCATTCTCAGTATGAGAATGAGGGTAGATTATAATGATGTTGTTTTACCCCTTTGCTTACCCTGTCAACCTCTAGAGAGTAAAAAATAGGAACTCAAGAATCCTTGGTGGGAACATAATACTTTTTACTGGCTCTCTTCTGCATGGGTTTTACTGTAGCAGGGGTCTGCCAAATAGTTTTCAGAGGTTCCACCAGTGCCTTGTTGATAGAAAGGGCAACTCTGGATGGCATTGCAGAATGAAGAATATCCAACCACTTGTTTTGGGATTCTCTGACCTCCTCAAGAGGTATTTGTAGGCAGTCTGTCACCCATTTAATGAGGACCTGAAACTGTCAAAAATCATTAGCCAGAGATGGAGGAGGAAGCATTACTGCCTCATCTGGTGAAGATGAAGTGGTACTCTGAGGGGTTGCTTCTTTATCCACCCTAGTCTCTTGATCCGTGAACATCTTATTCCTTTTGCTGAGGAGGAGAAAGTTGATGCAAGAGAGTTGGGGTCCTGGAGAACAGCAGACAATAAGCTGTCCAGGGATCCCAATATGACCATTGAGGACCATGTGCGGGAGGGGGTGAAATCCAGGGCTGCTCCCACCAGAAGTTATGAGTTCCCCCTTCTCTTTGAGAAAGGGGGTTTGTATATGGGTACATAGGAGAACCTGAACAGAGGTCGATGACACTGAAGGGAGGTCTCCATCATCGTCCTTTTCTTCTAAAGAGGGAGCTCTGACAGAAAAGGGAGATGACAGTTCCAGGGACATATAAGGGCTGGAGACCGAGAGGTTCTCAGAACTGGGAGATACTCGGTAGTACCTGCTAGCAATGGAGACACTGGTTCAGCAGTCACCAATAAATCTTAAAAAGACACTTAAAATCTTGCGGCACCGAGTGGCGTTGCAGCGCTGAGTGGAGCTGCAGCACCGATGTATCGTAAGCTTGTCTCTGCAGGACTGTACTGCTGGTTCTGAGCACTTCACAGGCGGTGCTCATGTAGACGGAGGCTTAGTCTTATACGGTATCAAAGAGCTCAATAAGAATAGCGGAGGAGGTTAAGTCCAATGGTACTGAGCTTCTGTGTTTGCTCTGACCATCTCCACTAGATGTTCTGGAGCCTTCTTGGAGCCATGTGTACTCTTAGAACTGTAAGATTTTCCCGCCTTGCTGGTGCTGGAGCCTCTATGGTACCGAGCCTTGAGGACGAACTCTTTGAGGGTGATGACCTGGTCGGAAAGCGAGGCCTTTTTGAGGTGGTACCTTAAGAAGGGATTTAGAACTCCTCTTCTTAGGACCTTTAGAGGAGGTCTCTGAGGCTTTCCCCTTTCTAGGATAGTGTTACATCAAGGTCACAGAGGCACTAGAGACCCCTGGGGAGTGATGTACAGGGGAGTTCTCTGACCTGGCTCCAAATAGGGTGAAAGGAGCACTCCATCATTAAGATGGAGCTTGATTTCCCTGTTCTTCTGGGCCTCCGACTTGAGGGCTAAATAGCAGTGACACTTCTGTGGGACGTGTGACTCTCCCAGACAGCAAACGTACTTAGTGGGTCCACTGCTGACAGGGATAGCCTCTCTACATGTGAGGCAACATTTAAACCTCAGTGAGCTGGACACGCCCCTCACAGGGAGGATTTCTCCAGAGGAAATAAAACAATATTTCAATAACTAGTAATTAACTACTACTACTAAAAAAAAACAACCCTAACTGAACTAAACTAAGGAGAATGAACTCAGCAACCAGCTGAGACACTCGCAATACTTAAGCTCCATCTCAGACAGAGGCGTTTGAGAAGGATGGTTCGCCTATGCAGCCTGATAGAGCTTCGGTGTGGGGCATAAGGATACCAGCAGCGCATGTGTGAGCCAAACGGACACTGCTAATGACAATCTCCGATCAAAGGTACGTGGGATACATGTGCACCTGACGTGGAGCACCCAAAGGGATACTACTCAAAGAAGAATTAGTATTACATACATAGAAACTTCAACTAGTTGAAAGCTTATGCTCAGATAAATTGGTTAGTCTCTAAGGTGCCACAAGTACTCCTTTTCTTTTTGCGGATACAGACTAACACGGCTGCTACTCTGAACCTAGTTTTAAATACTCTGAGCTGGTCTGTCAGTGTAGTAGCTGCTGGAAGGGGATCTGAGTTAGTCTTTTGCTTCTGAGCAATAGGGGGTCACAGTGCTGTAGAGACTGAACGCTCAGCTCATGTTTCACTCATCACTTTCTCTGATTCACATAAGGTGAAGCAGTGAGTGATGGCATCTAGCTTTGCTCTACCAGAGGGGTGGTTATAATAGCAGGGATCTGAGTTTGTGGGGGAAAAGGTTGGGTATATCCTTGAAGCAGTGAAGACCCTGTACCCATTTCTAAAAAGAGTTTAATATTTTTAGAAACATTCCTTTTTTTAAAAAAGGTGCCAAATTTACTTTACAAGACTGACCAAACACCAGTCTTACAAATATAGTATTTCTGGATTATGCCCTGTCTCAGCACTATAAAACTTTAAACATTCTGTTCTGTTCATAAAGACACACTGGAACTCACTTATAGTTAATTTAATGAGTCTGAAATGTCTCAGTGCATCTCAATATGCAAACTGCTACTCTAGTTCTAGTGAACTGCTACATAGAATGAATTTGTTCTATGGAAAAAAATGAATTTGATCTAAGAAGTTTCCATTGCATATGTACGACCGCCTCCACATATTTGGTTGTGACGTCCACAGGATAAGTTGCAGAGCATCTTTGACTTTCTCACCTGTACTTTGCCCATGAATTCAGTTTCACCAGGACTATTCCTAGTATCCAAGCCTCTTACCAACTTTCAAATGCCAGCTTTAAAAACAAACAAACAAACCAACCAACCCAAACACTACCTGCCAGAAAAGTGTTTCTTACTCTCTTCAAAATGAGAAACACAAAATGAGAAATTAACTCCAAAATTACACTGGTCTGAGGCCCACAAAATAAGCTCTGGGCCAGGGAAAGGTTTATGGCCTTATAGCCTGTGATCCATCAGGGGCCTAAATGGGAGAGATTCACAGTTTCTTACTGTGAAAAAGCACTTGCATCTTGCTTTGGTAGGTTATATGATATCTGACATTGAAATGCTGACATTATTTTTGAGAAGTTGGAGAAAATTCTAAAAAATGTAATGAGTTTTTTTCTTCTTCTTTCCTTGAGGCCTGAACAGTTTGAGTTGTGACAGCCTGGCTTAAGAAGTGGAAGGTAACAAAAATAGAAGCAGTTAAAATAACTAGAATATTTCTAAGACATCTGGCAAAATACATGATGAGTTTGTGTGCTCAGATAAGGGGTTTACATGCAAAAACAACTAGTTATACACTCAAAAATACAAGTACAAATTCAGAAGCCACTTCTGAACATTTATTTTTAATGTGTGTATAAATCCAACACAATTACAATACAAGGCTCGATCCTACTAAGAATTATGCACATTCTTAACTTTACGTACATGAACAGAGTTCCACTGACTACTCCCCCATGGGACTACTCATGTATTTAGAGTTAAGAAGGTACGTAAATATTTGCAGAATTAGGCCAGACTCCTCCCTAACGAGCATGTGCATTCCTAAGTTTGCTGTGGGAAGAGAAATAATCAGGCAAAACACAAGCTTTATTTTTTTTTAATCTGGAAATTAAATGCAAAATAACTTTAATAATAAGGTTGTATAGTTAAAGTCACAAGAGTCACGAAATGCAAAGTTTAATGATACTGTTGAAATCTTAACTAGGATGCTAATAATATGTAGTATTATCTAGTCCTTTTTTTCAGGTTACAATAGGTAGCTTAATGTGTTACCATTTATGACCACTAGAACTTCTGCATTTCTTGACTTTGAGATTTAAATTTTTCAGTTTGACGGTTGCATTAATAGTTTTTCCCTTTATTATTACAAGATGCCAGCCAGATGCATTAATAGACTGAACTGTTATTCTCCCGAGCGCCTTATTAAATTTGCAATTCTGAACTCAAGTCTGCTGATGCACCTATTGTGATAGATCACTGGTAACCGATCCAGAGATATTCAGCAACATTTTTACATCTAGGTTATTGATGGATTGCCATACTAAGAAGCAGGACTGAATGTTTGATAATTACTTGGTCTAATAACTACCATAAAATACTGGCACAATGTTCTACTGTGTTTGACTATGCATTCTGAGTAACTGATGTAGCTTCAATAACCCATGCATTACAGAACACAGCACTTATAGTTACTATATATTCATGCTGGCTGATCCAACATTAAGAAAAAAAATTAATTGTAATACCTCATCAGGACATCCATCTGGTCTTGGCAGCCGTCCATTGTTCTTTAAAAGCTCTATCAAATGGAATACAATCATCTGCCCTTGTTTATCATTACCAATCATGCGCATGAATTCCTGAAACACAAAGCCAACTTTTAGTCATGTAAAAACGAATTATACTTTGTACCACTTTGAAGTGATTTTTTTAAAAAAAATCTATGACCAATAGAGTTAAGGATACTAAGAAGGAAATCTTTAAATATATCAGGAACAAGTAAAGTCATTGCAATGGACTAAGTCTGAAACTAGACAGGGGTAGTAATTATGATGCAGATAAGGCAGAAATATTCAATAAACATTTCTGTTCTGTATTCAGAAAGAACCAGGATGATGTTTTCATATCTTAAAGTGACAATGAAATACTCTTTATTCTCTCAGTAACTAGGGATGATATTAAACAGCAACTATTTAAAGTTAAACATTTTTAAATTTAAATACAGTGTGCAGCCAAAAGTTTTGGCTGAGGATCTCTCTGAAGGATTAATGTTATATTTTAACAAATATTGGAACACTGGAGAAGTTCCAGAGGACTGGAAGATGGTTAATGTCATGCTGATATTTAAATAAGGTAAAACAGGATGACTAAGGTCATTATAGGCTAGTTAGCTTGACATCAACCCCAAGCAAAATCATGGAAAGGCTGGTATGGGACATAATCAGTAAAGAATTTAAAGGATAGTAGCATAATTAATGCCAGTCAACATGGTTTTGCAGAAAATAGGTCTCGTCAAACACATCTAACAGTTTTTTGACTAAATCACGTGGTTGTTAAAGGTAAATGTGTTGACATACCAGACAAACTTCTGTAAGGCATCTGGTTTAGTTGCGCATGATGTTCTGACAAAAAATTAGCACTACACAAAATCAACTTAGCCTAAATAAATGGATTAAAAGCTGGTTAACTGATAGACTGCAAAAATTAATTGTAAATGGGGAACTAATCCAAGAGAGGAGTTTTTGGTGGGCTCCTATAGGGATCTGTGCGCAGCCCATTGCTATTTAATCTCTTTATTGATGATTGAAAGAAAATATAAAATTATTGCTGGTAAAATTTGTAGATGACACAAAAGTTGGGGAATGGGTAAATAATGATGGGGACAGTTATACATCCAACCTGGATTGCTTGGTAAGGTGGACTCATGTGAACACCATATATTTTAACACAACCAAACGTAAGGTCATACCATCTAGAAACAAAGAATACAGGTCATATTTATAAGATGAGGTACTGTATCATGGAAAGCAGTGACTCTGAAAAAGACTTAAGGGGTCATGGTAGGCAACCAATGGAACATGAGCTCCCAGTGTAATGCTGTAGCTAAGAAGGGTCTTAGAAATAGTTGCAAACAGCATTAAGATGTGTCAGTCATACTTGAGGCTTTAGTATGGGAAAGTCTGACATTTGAGTATTTTAAAACTGTTTCATACAGTTATGAACCCTAGTATTGCTACAGCTTTTACAGATGTCAGATAATTTTTTACCCCTAATTAACATTTTATGCCTTGGTACTAGTGGTTTTCAGTATCTTTCATCCTATAACTGTATGCTGTGCTACGAAAATCCAATTCTCAGCATAAAAGGAACAGTAAATAACTATAGATTTAGATCTATGTACGGTCTAAATCTTTAGTTAAGATCAAGAGAGAAGGCACTCCAGAAACCTGTAACTATGCACTGACCGCTGGAGGGCTTTTGCTCTTTTCAATATATGTGAAGAGTTCATACAGGACCACTCCAAAGCTCCACACGTCAGAGGCCACAGAAAACTTGCTCTCGGTCAGCGATTCTGGAGCATACCTGTATCAAAAAGTCATGGGAATCAGCAGCAAAGTTAATATGGAAGGAAAAAAGGGACGTTATTCTGCACCTTTCTTATTTTTAGGATTAAGGCATCTTAATTTGATAAACCTAAAACATGTCATAAGTAGATTTTCTTATTACATGTTTACAGACATTAATACCTCTGCATTTTATTACATTACCATCACTTGAATCTATACTTTATTTTACTTTTTAAAAAAATATTTAAATCTTCCTGATTTCTATTTCTTACAGCGGTGTACTCAGAACAGTTTATCATAACTGCCTTACTTATACAATATAATGAACAATACAAAAAACCCTCTCGTGTGAAGAGCCTGACCCAAAGCCCATTCAAGCCAATGAGTGTCTTTCCATCAACAACATTGTGCTTTGGCTCATGCCAACTGACTGTGTTCTCATATAAGCCCTCCTGTCCCGGTACTCAAGAATCTAATATCTATGTATGTTGAACACTATATTCTCAACTCTTTTCTTTAGAGTATAACATTTCTAGAGTGCTTAAAGCAGACAAGTACTGCTCATGTAAATAGCATGCACTCTGCTCCCGAGTACAGGTAAATTAAGCTCTTTCACATAAACACGCATCTATTTTAGGATTTCCTATGGTCCCCAGCTCCATAGTATTGGAATGTCTACACAGAGTCTTCTCTTTTCCCTTCCCTAGTTAAAAGGAGAGACTGCTTCTAGATTTTTTTTTTTTAAGCATCAGATTATTACAGAAAAGTGTAATCAAAGAGGAGGATTTTGCGGCGTGTCCTGAAGACTCTGGATGATTTGGACCTACTCTGGAAACTCATCCCTCACCTGAACTTTACCTTCTACTCTCACCGTCCAGGGAGAAACTCTGCTGAATGTGGTCAGAAGACATGGACCTTGGTATGCAAGAGGCTGTCTAAGATATCAGGCAGGCAGATGTGAATGATCAACCTACAGGTACCTCAAAGGCTGAAAACTTTAAAGCCATGTGAGAACTTCTATCTGGTTATATACAAGAAGTGCAAATCCAGGAGGGAGAGTCCACTGAGACAGGTTACTTTGGAGAATACTCTTCACATTTCTTTAAACTGCTCAACCTTTCAGCACCTTTGCTGATAATATTAGAGAATTTTAAAAAAAACCAGCTGGAATACACAGATAATTATTAATTTCATGAGAGCAGCTTGAAAATATCCACATTTACAGATTTCTGTACAGTAACTAAAATCCTGTACGTGACTTTTTGTGCGGAGCCACAGCTACGGACTTTGGCTTTTAGACTCCACAATAAGCAAAAATATTAGCATACTTCAGTGCAATAAAATCCAGCTCTCTGCACTACGAACACCCGGTCTTGTTTCATGAAGCAAATGGAAACTCACCAAAATATAGGGCTTTCTCCAGGCTCTTTTACTTTGTAGTATTCTTTGTCTTGTGGCAGGACTTTTGTCAGTCCAAAGTCCCCAATTTTAACTCTGTTCTCATTCTCCACTAAGATGTTTCTCGTTGCTAGATCCCGGTGAATGTATCTTTTTGTGCCCAGATACTCCATGCCCTAAGTGTAAAGATAATACACAAATTAAATAATTATTAAAATTCAATAGAGATAAAGGGCCAAATTTAGCACTGGCATAAGTGGCTGTAATTTCATCAACTTAAATGCAATCCTATTTGTCTATGGCAGTGGTGAATTTGGTTCAGAGTTTAAACCAAATACAGGAATAATAGCAACCTTTTTTTGTCTGAATGCCTATCTTTTTTGGAGAGAACTTCTTAATACTTCAAGGTGCAGTAAACTTCCTTAGCTGAGGGGAGCTGGATTGGACCCTCCTCTGAGCCCATCAACATTACTCCTAGCTTATTGAGAAGGGCAACTCCTGTATCTCCCTCTCCAGGGCCAAACATGCTGTGCTGGCAGACCTGCAGCCATTAGCCCAGGGAGAATGAAAGCCGGTTACGTTTCTTGCACGATAACATGAAGTGCCAACCAAGCCAGCCCTGTTTGACTACCAATCTTGGCTCTGCTTCCCCTTCTCTCCTTTGCTTGCTCTACCCAGCTCTATTTCATCATCCTTTTTGATCCCTACAACCTGTGTGATCTTCCTCGCGCCCCCAACAGCACTCACCCTCACAAACATTCACTCTCATACTCTGAGTAGGGACAACCTATGACCAGCGCTGCGTTGAAGAAGACCTCCTTTCTGCTGTTTCTGCTCCCCAGATGTCAAACATCCTACAGGAGCAAGCAGTTTGGCTATGGTGACTATTCCTTTTGCCACGGCTGAAATAGGAGAGGGGGGAACATGGGCACAGTTTGGAGGGAGGATGGGTGAGCATTGCCCCTCCACCCCAACTGCAAGCCTCAGACACACGCATAATTTGCCCCTCCACTCATAGCCCCATTGGCCTGACTAAAAATGCCCCCCCAAAAAATACAGAAGTCAAACTATGCCTATGGGAGGGGAACCAGCTATAGTCTTTTATGGTAACTAAAGAGAAAATTCTGTTTGGGCAGCTGTACCTGGTGGGAAGGAGTCGACACAGCACAGAGTGGTTTAGAAGCTGACCAATTTCAATGTATAACAGTTTGGAAACATTAAGCAAGCCACCTGTTCAATGACTCCACAAGAATCCTTTCCTTTCCTTCAATGCATCTAAAAACCAGCAAGCGTTGTTCATCGAAATTTTGGCTGCTGACCAAACTTTTTGGCATAAAATTTTTCCTTGCCATTGCAGGGGCCTCTCTGCCTGTGGCACATAATACTCCTGTGGGCTGTAATACTTTTGTCTAATCTTGGTTGTTGGGTGTAATATGTGGGTGCTGAGTGGTGCTGGAGGTGTGTGATATGCAGGAAGTCAGACTAGATGATCTGGTGGTCCCTTCTGGCCTTAACAGTAGGACTCTAAAAAACTAAACCTATGGTGCAAGAGGAATAATGTTTTGAGGATGAGCACCTCAGAGATAGCAGGTCCAGGGCCAGATTTACACCTTATGCGCCCCAGACTTCTGTCAATCTTTTTGAACAGATTTTTCCTCGTTTTCTTTATACCACTAGATGGCACCATTGTGTGTCAATACTTTATTTGCTGCCAGGCAGAAGGATGGCCTGATGCCCTCAGATGCAAGCTCTTAATGCCTCTCTGTGGATGGCACATTAACAATGTTAGAGCAGCACTTTCGCCCTAAAAATCCATATATACCCCTTCCATGACATGCCTAGTTTCCATCACAAGACCTGACATCACTCTCAAATCCAGGCTTCTTCCATGGCTGTCCTGATTCCTCAGTCGGGCCACTGGACTGGGAAACTGGTATTTTTTCAGAATACCACCTTTGGAGCTATTTCCCTATGTTTCAGACACTGTAAATGGAAATGCTATCCTCCTCTACCTCTAAGACTTCAGCTGAAAACAACCCCAGGGTTTATAATTTATAAAATGCACAAGAGATTGATTTATTTGAATCAGAGCTGTCATAGGGGCCTATTATTTATTTGCCATGTAACACCACATGGTATATATTTGTCCAACCGTATGTCCCTTTTATTTCCATTAATTTTAATGGGAGTCATGCACATATTGAGAGGAAAGCATGGGCGGCAGTATATTACTCTGCCAAAGGGAACCTGAATCCAATGTCTCCATTATCTTTTAGCTTCCCTCAAGACAGAAAGCGTCTAGAAAAAAAATATATGTCATTGGTGACAAGATCCAGCATTATATAAATCCATTGAAATTTCAGCAGGAAATAAACAGAAAAGGACAAGGAGATGTAGTTTTGAAAACTCCAGACCAACGTTTACAAAAAATGACATAACTCCTTGGATCTCTTAATGGAATACACTTTTAGACCAAAAGAACAGATGCATAAATAAAAACAGCAGGTACAAAATCTCACCCCAGAACAGTAACTTTGCCTACAGTGATTAGCTCCAATCTTTTTCCTAATTAGAAGACAGAGTCGGTAAAGTAAGATTTCTGTGGCATCTATCTCAACAACATGTTGCAGTCAGAGCCAGCTTCTGTATTCTGGCCAGGGCTTCAAAATAATTTGTGCCACCATTCTCCACCCCCGAAACATCCACAACCATTATACCCATGAGCCAAAGGGCTGCTTTTCAGAGCTGAGGAAGGGTTAGAGAGAATTCTCAGATACATTCCAAAGTTTAACTCATTTTACGTAAAAAGCATGCGTGTGGGTGAATCTATAGGTCCCACCAGCTTCCTGCTGCAGAAGTGGAGCCTGGATCCCAAGTGCTTGTTCTTTTCAACCTAATAATTGTCTTATATCAGCTATATTTGCAAAGTTCTCTGCAAGAGAACTGGCTAGAAGTTTAATTTAAAAAAAAAAAAAGAAAAGAAAAAGCAAAGATTCTCCTTTACATTTCTAGTTGCCCCCAAATCCAAGGGGCTCATAGCTGGGCTTTGTAGGGCCGACAGGCCAGTTTTGACTGCAATGCTATGTGTACATCATTTGTTGCTTGCTCAATCTGGGCTCTTGAAGAGTTTAAATTAAATTTAAGTCTAAAGGAAAAATATTCAGACTTCAAAAAACGACAAATGGCTCCAAAGCTAGTTCAGGAGACAGCAAAAGTGTATCAAAAACTTCCCAAAGCAGGATCCAGAGGCGGGAAACTCACCCAGGGCCAGTCCCCTCCCTGTTCCGGTACCTCGCAGCACTTTACAGAACTGCACACAGATTCCTACACTTTGCCACCACCCAACTAGCTCCTGCTGCACTAACTGGCACCTATAGAAGCATCCTCATTAGTTACAAGAAGAGCTGCCTCTGGGAGTGCTGATTTTCATAGCAGAGGACTTGTAAAGTGTCAGCTACAAGCCATGGGGCTTAGGAAATAATGGGACGGAGAAAAGGGAGGGACAGAAGAGATGGCAGGGAAGCAAAGAAACATGGCTTAAAATATTGATGTGAGAGAAAAGATCAGAAAAGGGGGAGGAATTTACATTTAAGTCACTGACGTGGGGAAGACAGACTTTTAAAAAGTCTTCTTTAAAAAAATCAATAGGAAGAAATGTGGAGCAAAAAAATAAGGGGAGATTTTAAAATGTCAAAAAACTCAAGGAAAGACAGAAAGAGGCAGAAGAAGAGAGGGGGGAAAGAGGGCTCAAGAAGAGGAAGATATGAGGATTTCTCTCATCCCATATTTCATGGCCATAGCATGGTACAGTATTTCAGACAGTAACTACTTAGTGTCTCAGTAGTTCAAAGCTGAATATATTTACCAAACAAAGAAGTAACTACAAAAAAAATCCTCTCAAAAGGAGTGACTTCAAAGAGTCTTTTGAACAACCTTAAGGCCTCTTCCTGTTACTGAACAGAAAAATTCAGAGCAACAACAAAATCCTGCAGGTAAAAATAAAAAAGTGAAACTGACATTTAACCATAGCTAAATCTGCAGGAGTACAACTGGTGGCATAGTACTCACAGCTAAAAACTAGTCACAGAAGAATCTGGATGCATATATAGGAACATTCACATACACTACAATTCTTATACAAGTTTACGGTTTTGTTCCATTTAGATGTTGAAAAGATTAACTTGTTTTAGCCTTTGGCCAAAAATAAAATAAAATAAAAGGTTTTGGGTTTTTTTATTTTTTAAGAAGGAATTCTAAAATGTTTAATGAAAAGGTCAGAATTTTACAAAAATCCTGGATATTTGGTGAAATTTGAAATGTCTACAGTTTCTCCTGTGCTGAACACAATCGGTAGGGAACTATATTATGTATAACCCGCCTCATGAAGGAGACCAGATGAGGACATCCAAAATGCTGGATGCCTATTTGGTTCTCAGGATTTCAAAACTCATATTACATCAATACCAAGCAACAAGGCAAGCAACACAAATATTGCAATTTTGGGTATTTCTAGCAGGATTCTGGCTTCTGTGCCTGGGTCTCAGGAAAACACAGCACATGCTTCTTTGCCTTTAGTGGAAAAGCATCCAGTAGAAGGCTAACACTGTGTAAATATAAAGTCTTTGATTGTTTTATTATAGGTTGTGGTAATGGTACTATTATAGTTGAACAACCAGATCTTGAAAAATCTGCTAGCCCACGATGAATAGAAACCATACCTAGGTGTCATCAGCTTCTGGAAAATCTAATCTAAGCTTTTATTTAAAAAAAAAATTCTAGCCCTTATGGCTGCAAAGATATCCTTATGGTTTCAAACACAAATTAAGTGGAAGTGATGGCATGCTGTCTGTCTGAGTTAGGAGACAGACAAGCTTCAGTGCCTCTGTTGCTGCTCACATCTTTATCAACTAAAGAGTATACTGGCATGTACTACAGAATGCTTTACTTTCACACAGTAAGAAGCACATAACACCAATATCTAAGAGGACATTTGACCAACTTGCTTAGAATAAGCAAAAAGGTGATTAGTTTTCAGAGATGTGGGGGTCACCCTTTGAGAAGTAGGACATCTAGTTACTCCCTACTCACAAACCAGTGTTGACAATGAAAAAAAACATTCATTTGCTGAATCAGGCATTTCTAATCAATATAACAATAAACATTCTTTAGGGGTAAGCACTGCTAACAGACGGCAGATATGTACATTGTAAACAGCATCAAAAGGTTTTCTTACCTTGCATATCTGAGACGTATATTGCAGAAGTTTCTTGTGATCCAGCCTCTCCTTGTGTTTCTGGATATAGTCTCGCAAACTTCCATATGGTAAATATTCCATTATTAATCTCAGATTTCTACGACCTTTTTAAATATATACAAAATATAAGGTTCTATTTTTGTCATTTCTTAATACAAATAATTATATACATCTGCAAATAAATTTACTAGCAAACCGTGCTGAAAATATTTAAATATTTCACCCTGGAGGCTCTTCTATTCTTGCTCCATCAGAACATGTGTAGTTCCTTTCCTTACATAAGTGAGTGACTAGAACAGTCTTACATAGCCTGTGTCACACCACATTCTTGCTCTGTATGGAAGTAAGATGGATAGATTTGCAGTTTTAACCTTGGCCGCATCTGCACTACATGTACCACCATGGTTTTGTAACGAGGTCATGACACCCTCCTCCTCTGACCTAGTTACAATAAACACAAAGTTGAACTATGTCCACAGAGCAGAACATAACACAGTTATGTGTCAGACATCTTTGCACGTTCATACTATCACAATGCCCAACCATGTTTGTATCAGTGCACCCTGAGAAATCTGGAGTTATGGCACATCTCAGCAGGGAACACAAAGTCAGGAGGTCATACACAGAGTGCCACCAACAGCACATGGGGCAAGACACTCCATGTGGTAAGACACCCCATAGAGCTAGAAAGAAGTAGGAGTGACAATCCAGTTACATGGGTACGCGCATGGATCTCAGCCACACAGCAAATAAAGCTTCAATTTTGCAATGGACAATGCACGAGCATACCACTGTATCCATGCAGAACTGAGGTGAAGTCAATAGGAAAGAGTATCATGTTAATGAACACAATATTAACACATACTTGTCCCTGTCTACATGTTTAAAATCACATTAGTAAACACCATGTATTTTTCCAGTGTAGAGAAGGTTGTAGAGAAAGGACTTCTAAAATGTGATCACTGTTTTATTTTGCAGTGCCAAAGTGACAAGAATGCACAACGAACTGAGCAAAACACATGGATTGCGTGTGGTGTGTTTGTACACATTGTCTTCTATGAATACCTAGACATCCTCTCTCACTCAAACCTCAAACTTTCACAGCTGGACACTTTTCTAGTAAAGTAAATAAATATACAAACAGATGCATTCAACCTAGAGCAAATTAATGACTCCATAATTGAAGAAACAGTTACAGGACCAACGGAGAATTCTCTGTTAGTTTACCAGCAATTTTTAACCAGAAATACTCAAGTGCCCTACCTAGAGTACATCTTAAATAGCACAAGATTCTACAATAAATTCTGCTAAGCCCAAAAAACTGACAATGCAACAGATTTAGGCCTTTTTAAAGAGGCTTCACAGCAGACAATTTTTCTCCAACTATTTTCTAATGAAGGAGCATAATGAAAGTTTATCAGTCTCTCAGTTTTACTCTGTCCCATAACAAATCAGTTGTGAAATAAACGGCAAGAACACACAGACTAAAATGAAACACTACTTCATATAGCACAGATTCAGCCCGTTGAATTCACTGTCACAGGTGGACACTGAGTTAAATATTGTACCTGGATCACTGAATGAATATTAATACCCTCTGTGGTTCACAAACTGAGAGTGCCATACTGGCTCAGTTCATTTGTTCATGAAGTACACTACCTTGCTCCAGCATCAGGCAATATCTGTTGCTTCACAAGAAGATAAACAAATCTCAACACTAATAATACACCTACCCACTAGTATGCAGTGCTGCGTGGTGGTGGTGGGGTGGGGGGGGGCGGGGGATTCCTTCCTGAGTACAGCAGGCTATCATTATATTATCATCATCTTTTACGAAAAGATTACTAATCGGTTTCTCTCAAGAGAACAAAGACCTCCTTTGCAGGGTAGAATGAGAGGCCACAGACAAGCTCAACAAAAATGTTCAAAGTCTGTAGGCCCTAGGGAAAAAAATTACTCCAATGAAGCAGCAAGTGAGAGCAAATCTACTAAAATCCACCTAATCCTGGTTTTGATTAGAGAAAGGAGTGAGAGAAGTTATGCAGCAATTTAGTCCTGCTGTCTCTGAAATCAGAATTTATAAAGACAATCTTCTCCCACATTTTCATTTACCTAAAATAAATCAAATTGTTATCGCACTGTAATAGGACATAATCACAGAAGTGCATTTAAACTTTTCTTTAACCACTGAACATATTTTTAATTAAATACCATGTCAGTGAATGCTTAGTAATTGTCCTTTAGCCCCCAGCAATGTGCATTTATCTACTTAAACCCACATTAACATAAGTGCAAATTTGTGTACCTACACTCAGCTACTGCTGAAAGTTAAGCGCTGAGTCACAGCCACAATATTTACTTAAAATACATGTGAAAGTGAAGTGGAAATGCTTATTTCTGAAGCAAGAGACTATTAGTATGTCCAAAGTTATATCTGATTCATGCTTTAACTAGCACCCCCAACACAAAACAGAAATTAGTCTTTTAAAGTTCCATCTCGTTACATAGGTGAAGATGGTAGCGGCCGTCAAGTTGGTCAGCAATGTTAACAGCTTGAAAAGCTTCATTTTGGTTTGAAAATAAGGCTTTTTAGAGCAAAGACCATGGGTGAAATCCTGACGCTACCGATGAGAATGGCAAAACTCCCACTGATTTCAACAGAGCCAAGATTTCACTCCATGACTTTAAAGCTTCTTACACACGCCCTGGCTATTCTCCTCTCATAAAGGAAGTCCATGAAGTGGTGAGTTTCACTCTGCTGAGACACGGCAGTGAGTCAAAAACAAAAAGTTGAAGAAATATTTAGGTTCCCCAACATTTTTATGGAACTATTGATGACTTTCTACACAGATTTTTGTCTGTACTTTACAGTGTGATTAGTTGCAAATAGTTACAATTTTTACTTTTAAAGACGTTATCAGAGAATAGTCGTCTATAACTGCAGCAGATTAATTAGATGAAATTGTGTCTATTTGGCATAATGAAGCACTGTATGATGGACACTGATTCTTTTGCTATGCCATCTATAAAAGCTCTGATAAAGTCAGGAAATGTATCCCAACAACATGAAAACATTTAATGAGTTCTGGCTTTGTACTGATTAATAAGCAGTGTGAGCAAGGAAGGACCAACACCTGTTAGGCATGGTCTAGATAATACTTAGCCCTGCCTTGAGTGCAGGGGACTGGACTAGATGACCTCTCAATGTCCCTTCCAGTTCTATGATTCTATGTTAAATGCTTTACATACCGGCACTGTAGCACACTCCCTTGTACTTAACAATGTTATCGTGCTGCAGGGATTTAAGGATTTCAATTTCCCTTTCAAAATCTCGTAGGTGCTCTTCTGTGCTGTGTTGTAGCTTTTTCACAGCCACTACCTCTCCAGTATTGTCTTGTAGTGGGTCATACCGGCACATCTCGACACTGCCAAAGTTACCCTAGACCAAAACAGAAACACAAATTAAAAAAGCCCATGTCACAGTCGTTTCCTAATCACCTGTGTAGGACTGCACCAGGATTAAAGTGACCAGATTTTCAAAGTGAAAAACCAGGACACCGGGGGGGGGCGGGGGTGGAGTATCGCAGGGGACAGTTTAGGTGGGATTAGGGGGAGATGTGTTTGGGAAGCAGGTTGAGGAGGTGGGAAGAAGGGGAAAGAGGATATTCAGGATAGTTCAGATACAAAAAAATAATCAGTTACCATGCCGAAGAGCTTAGGAGCAATTTTAAATGAATCTAAGAGCAGAAAATAAAAATGGAAAAAGATAGGTCTCTCTTGGTGTTAGTAACGCACTCCTGAAACATTTAACCACTCAGTGCCACTAGATTCAGTGCAGAGATTCCATCCCAGAGTTCTCTCCTGTTTCGTGATATCCTACACAGTGACTGACAGGCAAATCAGGACAGAATGTGCATTGTGCTTATATCTGTCTGAAACCGTGTTTACACAATCTATTCCAGTAACACAAGGGTGCAGTGAAAATAACGTATAAGAAATCACCAGGAGGCAATTGAAAGGTGGGGTTCTTCCAGCCACTTAGGGCTTGTCTACACTTGAAACGCTACAGCAGCACAGCTGCGCTGCTGTAGTGCTTCCTTGAAGATGCTATCTACACCAACCGGAGGGGTTTTCCCAGCAGCATCGGTAATTCATCTTCCCAAGAGGCAGTAGCTAGGTTGATGGAAGAACGCTTCCGTCAACCTAGTGCTGTCGGCAGGGGGACTTAGGTCAGCTTAACAACGCCGCTCAGGGTGTGGATTTTTCACATGCCTGACAGACGTAGTTAAACCGACCTAATTTTTTAGTGCAGACCAGGCCTTAGAGTTCAAAACTTCCTTCCGAGTGGCTAATCACCCATAAATGAGAACATGCAGAGTCATCTCGAAGAACCTCAGTTACACCTAAGTAACCTTATTTCTTTCAGCCAATTAGAGTTCAAAGCTTCCTACCTTGCCAAGTTGCTGTAAGAACTTAAGGTGTCTCTCTTCAAATTGCGTTGGGTCCCTGTCTTCAAATGCCCCAGAAAATCCAAGAGCACCAATCCTCATGTTTGGCAACATGTCATTTTCTGTCAATAGCTCATAATCTGGACAAAAACAAAAACAAAAAAAAAACAAACAAAAAAATGATGAAAGGGCAAATGTTGTCATTTTGCTGACATGCTCCCCTCTCCTCTCAATATTCTATTATGCTCTGGATAGACATAAACAGTGTATTGAACTCAGTTTCCTAAATAAATATTAGATACTATGTTGCTGCCATAAAGAATGACAAACCAACAAATTGGAGTGACACTCTGGATGCTGCTGGGCCAAAAAAAGAGAGAGACTGATCTTGACAGCTGACTAATAGTGACCCTTCTCTTAAGAATTTTCAAACAAGCATTTTTGCAAACCAATCCTTGCTGGTTTAACTATAACACCTACTGTGCAATGGCCCCTTTTCTAGGGGGGACAACATTCAAAAATCAGAAGGGCATTTGATAACCAGAGAGTAAGTCTGCAGGAACAGTAGCAAGTTTAGCAGTATTTATCCCAGCAACTGGGAGAAAGTACAAGGATCATTGATATAATGTGCTTCACTAAGAAGCTAGGCGTGCAATCTTGCCAATATATTTGAAATAAATATTTATAATACAATGAAAATGTTTTGAGTGATCCTGACGTAAAATTCACTTTTAATAGCAAACTGGAAAACAATAAAATATATTCATTATAATTTCTGTTGTTTATATTGTGGTAGTGCCTTGGACCAGGATCCCATTATTCTAGGCATTCTGTGGACAAAAAAAAACAACAACTCCTGCCCCAAAGAGTTCACAATCTTCTACCAAAAATCCATTCCCTTTCTTTCATGAGCTTACCTGGCGTGAACAAGCTGTTAAGATCACGTATAATGGCTCTGAAAGAAAGTCTGAAATCTGGCTCATAATCCATACAGTTGTTTATAAGATTTGCAAGTTCTGTCCAGTTTGGAGCAGGAAGCTGGTGCCTATCTTCATAAAACTGTAGCTTCTAGGATTAAAGATATACAAGATGCTTTAGCATATAATAGCATTCTCAGCAGCTTTGTGACAAACATGGTATCTGTGGCAGAATAGCCATTTCTGGTTTAAACGAGAAAGGCCAATTTATTTTCTTTGCGCAGGTGATTCTGTGCAGCCTAACTAGGATGGAACAGTAAGAAAGTTTTGCCCACCTGTGGGCTGGCCGAGTTCTGTCTCTAGCTGTAAGAGCCTCATTCTGATTACGAGAGAGTGTGAATGAGTCAGAGGGGGCTAGTATCTCAGACGTTTCTCCTTCCAGGTAAGTGTCTATCCAGTGGCTCTGCTAGGAATGTGTTATTAAATGAGCTGATTGAGGGAACTATTGGGAAATTACAGCAGCCGCCGCCAGAGGCAAGATTAGGCTTCTGTGATGGGTACAAGTGAGTTTGTATAAAGCTCCAAAAAGGGTTGGGTTTTGTGTTTAGGGGACTCTCCTGATGATTTTCAAGAGAGATGGAAGTTTTTGGAAAGCGTAGGGGACAATTTCCTGGCGCAAGTGCTAGGGGAGCCAACTAGGGGGGGCGCTTTTCTTGACCTGCTGCTCACAAACCGGGTAGAATTAGTGGGGGAAGCAAAAGTGGATGGGAATCTGGGAGGCAGTGACCATGAGTTGGTTGAGTTCAGGATCCTGACGCAGGGAAGAAAGGTAAGCAGCAGGATATGGACCCTGGACTTCAGGAAAGCAGACTTCGACTCCCTCAGGGAACGGATGGGTAGGATCCCCTGGGGGACTATCATGAAGGGGAAGGGAGTCCAGGAGAGCTGGCTGTATTTCAAGGAATCCCTGTTGAGGTTACAGGGACAAACCATCCCGATGAGTCGAAAGAATAGTAAACATGGCAAGCGACCAGCTTGGCTTAAGGGTGAAATCCTAGCGGATCTTAAACATAAAAAAGAAGCTTACAAGAAGTGGAAGGTTGGACATATGACCAGGGAAGAGTATAAAAATATTGCTCGGGCATGTAGGAAAGATATAAGGAGGGCCAAATCGCACCTGGAGCTGCAGCTAGCAAGAGATGTCAAGAGTAACAAGAAGGGTTTCTTCAGGTATGTTGGCAACAAGAAGAAAGCCAAGGAAAGTGTGGGCCCCTTACTGAATGAGGGAGGCAACCTAGTGACAGAGGATGTGGAAAAAGCTAATGTACTCAATGCTTTTTTTGCCTCTGTTTTCACTAACAAGGTCAGCTCCCAGACTGCTGCGCTGGGCATCACAGAATGGGGAAGAGATGGCCAGCCCTCTGTGGAGATAGAGGTGGTTAGGGACTATTTAGAAAAGCTGGACGTGCACAAGTCCATGGGGCCGGACGAGTTACATCCGAGAGTGCTGAAGGAATTGGCGGCTGTGATTGCAGAGCCCTTGGCCATTATCTTTGAAAACTCGTGGCGAACGGGGGAAGTCCCGGATGACTGGAAAAAGGCTAATGTAGTGCCAATCTTTAAAAAAGGGAAGAAGGAGGATCCTGGGAACTACAGGCCAGTCAGCCTCACCTCAGTCCCTGGAAAAATCATGGAGCAGGTCCTCAAAGAATCAATCCTGAAGCACTTACATGAGAGGAAAGTGATCAGGAACAGTCAGCATGGATTCACCAAGGGAAGGTCATGCCTGACTAATCTAATCGCCTTTTATGATGAGATTACTGGTTCTGTGGATGAAGGGAAAGCAGTGGATGTATTGTTTCTTGACTTTAGCAAAGCTTTTGACACAGTCTCCCACAGTATTCTTGTCAGCAAGTTAAGGAAGTATGGGCTGGATGAATGCACTATAAGGTGGGTAGAAAGCTGGCTAGATTGTCGGGCTCAACGGGTAGTGATAAATGGCTCCATGTCTAGTTGGCAGCCGGTGTCAAGTGGAGTGCCCCAGGGGTCGGTCCTGGGGCCGGTTTTGTTCAATATCTTCATAAATGATCTGGAGGATGGTGTGGATTGCACTCTCAGCAAATTTGCAGATGATACTAAACTGGGAGGAGTGGTAGATACGCTGGAGGGGAGGGATAGGATACAGAAGGACCTAGACAAATTGGAGGATTGGGCCAAAAGAAATCTGATGAGGTTCAATAAGGATAAGTGCAGGGTCCTGCACTTAGGATGGAAGAATCCAATGCACCGCTACAGACTAGGGACCGAATGGCTAGGCAGCAGTTCTGCAGAAAAGGACCTAGGGGTGACAGTGGACGAGAAGCTGGATATGAGTCAACAGTGTGCCCTTGTTGCCAAGAAGGCCAATGGCATTTTGGGATGTATAAGTAGGGGCATAGCGAGCAGATCGAGGGATGTGATCGTTCCCCTCTATTCGACACTGGTGAGGCCTCATCTGGAGTACTGTGTCCAGTTTTGGGCCCCACACTACAAGAAGGATGTGGATAAATTGGAGAGAGTCCAGCGAAGGGCAACAAAAATGATTAGGGGTCTAGAGCACATGACTTATGAAGAGAGGCTGAGGGAGCTGGGATTGTTTAGTCTGCAGAAGAGAAGAATGAGGGGGGATTTGATAGCTGCTTTCAACTACCTGAAAGGGGGTTCCAAAGAGGATGGCTCTAGACTGTTCTCAATGGTAGCAGATGACAGAACGAGGAGTAATGGTCTCAAGTTGCAATGGGGGAGGTTTAGATTGGATATTAGGAAAAACTTTTTCACTAAGAGGGTGGTGAAACACTGGAATGCGTTACCTAGGGAGGTGGTAGAATCTCCTTCCTTAGAGGTTTTTAAGGTCAGGCTTGACAAAGCCCTGGCTGGGATGATTTAACTGGGAATTGGTCCTGCTTCGAGCAGGGGGTTGGACTAGATGACCTTCTGGGGTCCCTTCCAACCCTGATATTCTATGATTCTATGGACTAAATATGCCTGCAGAAAAGACCTGCAATATTAGGGAGCAATAAGTTTGGAAATTTTTAAAGTTGTATTCTATTTTTGGAGACCTTTTTATATCTGTAAACGCTTCTGCATTGGATAATTTGGGGTTGGGACTCTGCAAGACCCAATGTGATACTGCACTAAAAAGCATTTTAAGCGTGACTAGAAAGTATAGTCAACAAAGAAACATGGTATTCACAGGTACAGTAACAAACAACGCTACTTGCCAATACTTACTCTGGGAGAATCCAGTGCACCAAGGGGCTTGTCTCCCCCACTGCAGATTTCCCATAAAGTGGTACCAAAACTCCACTTGTCTGTTGCTAAGCTTAGCTGTTTAGGATTTTCAATGCATTCAGGTGGGACCCAGGGTATCCTTTCAAGAAGAACTATGTAATCATGAAAACACAACAGGTCACAAATAATACTGAAGTGTCTACTTTTATCTCCAAATTCTACTTAAACACATTAGAATTAGTAAAAGTTTGAATTTCTACAATTCCCTTATTTTTTTAGAATGAAATACTTCAACTCTTCTCAAGTTCCTGTTCTTCAACAGTAAATGCTAAATGACACACGCACAAATGATGAACTTGTAACTAGGATGAAGTATCATTGCTTCTAATTTTAAAAGTTCATTGACTGTCTTCTCTTTATAGCCCCATGAAGCCAGATCTAAGGAATTTCTACATCGTGTTGTTGCTCTGACATGAATGCCCTTTCCCACTATCAAGAAACAGTAGTTCCCACACAAGATTGAGAGGGTAAAAAAAATCAGAGGCATACGCTTAGCAGTTTTCAGATGGGGCGCAACATGCTGACTCTGCAACAAGCAGCAGTGTGCACACAGAGGAATTCAACTGTTTGAATCTTCATTATTTGATCAAAACTAAAACTGATCGGGGAACAAGCTAAAAGGATACTGTCAGATCAGTTTAGACCCAAGATTTAGGATTTTTGAAATTAAGTTCACAAAAGACTGCCACCAAAAGAAATGTTGCAACTTTTAAAAAATTCAGTGGAAAGTTTATTGGATAACATCACCATCACACTACGCTGCTTGCATTCCGAAGGCTGCAGCATCCTGCCACCATATATAAACTATAAAGCCAAATATATGATTAATATATGATTAAAGCCAAAATGGATTAGTCTGTTTTCATCTTCCAAACTGAATATAGCCCTCCCACCCCCCAAAAAAGAGTAAACAGTATCAATGAAGACTGGTACCTTAAATTTTAAAAATACTTCCAATTTGAATAATCTAAGGTGTTATTTGTAACACGGCTAAGGAAACCTGTTTAAGAATATATGAATTTTCACCTGACAGCGTCACTTTAAAAGACAAAAAAGGGGAGAACAATGAGAATGGATACATTATCTATCCATCTAATAGTCAATAATCAGATGCATCCACTTCTGCATGTTGTCCTAGTACTAATATTTTTACTCCATTTGAAAGCATTTCACAGCTTGTAAAAGTGACAGAACAGCAGCATATTATAGATATATAGGTCATCATTTTCAAGAGTGCAGTGATTTCAGGTGCCCAGCCCGAGATGCGTTGGGGATGGTTTTGAAAATCAGGTCCCCGCAGTTTCAAATTGGGCACCTGAAAATCCCTGGTTATTTTGAAAATGCTGGGCTTTCCATATGTTCTCTAAACTTCTCCACATTACTATAATAAAGCACTTGAATCCCGACCTGCAGTGACTACTAATCCAGCAGTATGCCACAAGTACAGTAGACTGAGTCATGCCACATTACAGCATGGTCAAACATCCCTTTGGTAAAGATGTTTTGTTTAGAACATACAGTAATCTGTGTTGAAATGGTCCTAATGCACCATCTTAACCGGTTTGTGTTCTTGTACAGACTTATTTAAAACCAAACTAAACCACCCAGCAGAAAATTTTGACTGTTTCCTATAGCCATTTGTTGATACGATGCAGTTTTAACTGCTGACTGGGATGGTGTTTTAGGGACTGGAGAAAGGCTGGAGGACCTTATATCACAATAAACAATGAGTACAATGAGAGGTTGGAGGAATAAAAATACAAATATTTTCAATGTTACAAACAATAGCCCAGACAGTTGACTCCAAGACTTACTGTCTTTTGGCAAAACTGTCATGCTGATGCCAGGATCACTAAGCTTGATAAATGGAAGGTTTCCAGACTTCCTATCTTCTTCTCTGATAAGCAAGATATTTTTTGCACATACGTTCCCATGAACCAGGCTTTTATCTTCCTGATAAAGACAAATACATTTTTATGTAAATAAACAAGTAAAAACCAGAAGGCATTTAAAAGAAAGTGTTAGTCTAGGAAATTAAACAGATCGCATATGGCAGGCACAAATAAAATGACACCATTAATTCCTCTCCAACTGGTTAGAAAATTTAACTAATGGTTAAATTATATCCATTATCTATCTAGATTTCAAATTCGGATAGCTTTAATATATGTTCTACAGCTAGGCAGATATCAAATAAGGCCTGAAGTATATTAGTAATTCAAAAAAGGCAGTAGCTTTCACTGGTGGTTAGCTATTAACATTATTAGAAGGTCATTTATATTGAGCATAGGGAGATGAAAAGGGGGGGGGGGGGAGAATGGTAGGCGTGATTCCTGGAAGAAGTTGTTTTTAAGTTGGGATTTCAAAAAGAGGAGAGAATGGACCACTTGGCAAACAAAACAGGACAAAATAAGAGCTGCTTATGGAGCAGCATGAGTGAAGGAATGACACCAACAGAGTAACAGAGAAGTGAAGAACAGAGTCCGGGTAGAAGGTTTAGAGGAAGGGAGGGAGAAAGTAGAAGAATAGTAGGACACAAGAGGAGAGATTAAGAAGGAGAAGAATAATGTAGACCATTGACACTAACTTCCGTGACTGAAATGGGAGCAACCTGTGTGTATCTGAGAGCAGAATTTGGCCGAGAATCTTGTAAGTGGCTAACCCTCAGATGGGACTAATTCTGTCCCCTCTTCTGCTTTCAAGTCCCTTTTAACTTCAGTAGGAATGCTGCTCACAGATCAGCCCTTAATTATAGGCAGGGCTGGTAGCACCGTCCATTATTAAGGTTGCCCAACACTTCCTATTATAAGGCCCTATGCTCAGTTGCTTATAACTTTATGAAACTTTAACTGTCAGGGATGAAATTTTTCATGCCTGATGTGTGTCTCTGGCTCAATTTTTTTTGGAAAATTTCAGTTAAAATGTTTCAGTTGTTTTTGAGAAGGATAAGAAAATATACATTACTTTGCCCATGTTAAAAAAATTAAGACATTTCACCTGAAATGCTATACTGCCTCTGCGCTTTGGAGCAGGGACTTGAAATTTGGCAGGGTGGCACGTGTGTCAGAGATGTAACTTTTGCCATCCTCATGAAAATCCACCCAAATTTTCCCAAGTTATAAGCCTTTGAAAAAAATCGCTGTTTGCACATGCAGTAAAGACTTCTTCAACATTAACAGCTAAAATCTCCACCGACTGCATCCTCACTGAGCATGCTGGAGCCTCTCACTGCTCCTAGTGCCAACTAAACTGTGCATGCATCATCCCCACAGATTAGCTGAGCATGCTCCGGCTCAGGGCTATGAAGGCTCAGAAGGGCTTTCCCTGTAACTGCTACTTTGAACCGTGAAGGGGCTAGGATGGGGCTGGGAGCTAGAACTGAAAGCAGGGCCTGTCTCTCCTGTGCCTCAAATGACCCTCACTGCTGGCACCCAGGCAGCACAGAGGGGGAAGTCATCCGGATTGCAAGAGAGAAAGGAGTCGATTGGGACAAGGAGTCTGGTGAGACTGGGACTGGAGGAGAAAAACCAGCACTGGGAGTTGGAGGGGGAAACTCGGATTAGTTGGGCAAGAAGCCTGGGACTGCATGTGGAGAGGAGGAGAGATTCTGACTCTGAAAGAAAACTGAGAGCAGGAGATGGCTGGGGAAAAGTAGACAGGGACTGGGATGAGAAGCCTGAGGAGTAGGGCCATGGACTGGGAAGGCAAGGAGATTGGGACTGTCACAAGTAGCCAGGGGTGAAAAACAGAAGGGACAGGGACAGGTTGATGGGTATGGGGAAGAAGAAATCAGCTTGGTGGAATGTGCAAAAATCTGTGCCCACTAGAACAGACTCCCCTCCAGAGCCTGGAATGGAACCCAAGACAGCTGAGTCTCACCAGTTCTCTGGTGCTGGCAAATATCTGTGAAACCCACTATCAAGGTGAGTGTCTCATCTCCCTTTAGTGCTGGTTCACACAGAGGATGACAACCTACTAGTGGTATCAGTTACGCCATTAACTCTAGTGCCAGATGTCTGTCAGGTGGATCTAAAGATTCCAGTCCTACTGATGAACCATATGATGGAATTTGTTTTTTCAGTTTGCTTTTTTTAAAAAAACCTAGGAAATCATACACAAAAGGTTATGCTAGAAGAATATTATTAAGGTTGCAAAGTCAAACACTCAGAAGTTAGGAAATACCAGAATTAAGGCTGCCTGTGCAATCTTAATTCAGTTCCCTTATTTGTATGCATTATGATGTCTTTAATTACATGATCACAAACTTTTTTCCCCACAGGACCGCTGCTTCATTTAGTGAATAGGATGCATCTGCTCTGGGCATGAATCAGGACTTCACAGTAAAGGAGGCTGCTTTTCGTAGGACCTCTGCCCCATTTGTTGCAGAAGTTGGAAGGTGTGTAGTGAATGAGGTAGGGGATTGCAGAAAATAAAGGGAGGGTCTCGTGGTTAAGACAGTTGAATGCTGCCCTAGTGGACACTTTTGACCTTTATCTCTCTGTGCCTCAGCTTCCCATCCATAAAATGGGGATAAGGATGGTGTGAGGATAAATTAATTAACGTTTGTGACGCACTTAGATACTATACCAATAAGCCAGTAGCGGGCAACCTGAGGTGCACACACGGCTTGTCAGGGTAATCCGCTGGCGAGCCATGAGACAGTGTTTACATTGACTGTCCACAGGCACGGCTGCCTGCAGCTCCCAGTCGCCGCGGTTCGCCTTTCCAATGGGAACTGTGGGAAGCTGCGCGGGCTGGCTGCTGCTTCCCGCAGCTCCCATTGGCCGGAAACAGCGAGCTGTGGCCACTGGGAGCTGCGGGCAGCTGTGCCTGTGGATGGTCAATGTAAATACTGTCTCACAGCCTGCCAGCGGATTACCCTGACGGGCCGCATGCAGCCTGTGGGCCTCAGGTTGCCTACCTCTGCAATAAGTGCTACAGAAAAGCCCATGACAAAATTAATAATGCTGTCTTCAGAGTTGTATATGAATAGTGTGCAGTAAATTAGGCCTAAGTCCACACATTGAACAATAAGGAGAAAACAAAATATTGAATTAGCTTCTCATTAACTGAGCATTGTCCATTGTGTGAACTGAATGAGGCATGGATCCTGTGGAAAAAACAGTATGTGATCATGTAATTAAAGACTATCTTCATGCATACTCACAAAGGGGCTGAACTAGGTTGAACAGGCAGCCTTCATTCTGGCATTTCCTAACTTTTGAGTGCTTGACTGCATAATAATGTTATTTTAACGGAGAGAGAGAGAGAGAGATGTATAGATGATAAACCATAAGCATATGAATTTGACTATCAACTAAAAAAGAAAAAAAAAAATCGACTTACCAGAAAATGCATGGCCAATGCCAACTGTTTGGCAACTTCCAATTTCCACAAGATATTGATAGAATTTTTGTTCTTTTTCAAATATGTGTCCAAGGATCCGAATCTGACATACTCCTGCACCAGGATATCTGATTTAAAGTGTTTAAAAGGTAAACAGACTGTTTAATTTTTCATTCTTGTTTTATAAACGTACTGCTATTACAGGTGAATTGCATCATACGCGCATTTAACTTCTGCGAATTCAACTATACGTGCTCGGCAAAAAAAAAAAAAGAAAAACAAGATACCTGTAAATAGTGCAGGCAATTTCGCCCACCATTCCACTCAATGAGCGTATGCCCCGGAGTGAGCGTGAGATGGGAGACGTGAATCTGCTGTTCCCTCAGTTGGTTTCAGTTCCTGCGTGCCTCTCATAGTGTGAGCATCTCGCCGCACTGAGTGCGATTCTAGTGTTTAAAGATACGTATTTTTCTTACATGGCCCCTAAACACAAGCCAACTACTTCATCTGGTGCTCAACCGAAGAAACAGCGATCTGTTCCAACGCTGGAGGAAAAACTGGCTGTGTTGGACTTATTGGGAGATGGTATGTTGGTCTCCAACATGGCGCATAAATACGGCCGCAACTAATCTAGCATCCATGCCATCAAGATTCGAGAGAGAGAAATTCGTCAAGCCGTTGCATCAAATGCTCCAATAACTGCTAAGCTGATGAGCCAGGTGCGTGATAAGACTTCAGTGAAGACTGAAAAGGCATTAAACTTATGGCTGGAAGACATGAACCATAAACGTGTGCCTATCGATGGCAACACATTGCGAGAAAAGGCTCTTAGCCTCTACGCACTGTTCAAACCTCCCGCCAAAGAGGGACAGCCTTCTGATGAGAAGGAATTCAAAGCCAGCCAAGGTTGGCTTAACAGTTTTAGGAACCGCTTCAACTTCAAAAACATGCAGACTACTGGTGAAGCTGCATCTGCCAATGAAGAGGCAGCAAAAACCTACCCCAAACAATTAAAGAAAATCATAGAAGAAAAGGGCTATCTTCCAGAACAAGTTTTTAATGCTGACAAGACTGGGCTCTCCTGGAAAAAAAAAAAATGCCCAACTGCACTTACATTTCAAAATCAGAAGGACAAGCCCCTGGCTTCAAAGCAGCTGAAGACCATGTGACTGTGTTGTTTTGTGGCAATGCAGCTGGGCATTTAATAAAGCTGGGCTTGCTCTACAGAGCTGCAAATCCCCGTGGCCTAAAAGGCAAGAACAAAAATCTCCTGCCTGTGTTCTGGCAATCAAATAAAAAGGCTTGGGTGACAGCAGCATTATTTCTGGATTGGTTCCACAAGTGTTTCATTCCGGAGGTCAAGCGGTACCTTGAAGAGAAAGGACTTGACTTTAAAGTGTTGCTGATTGTAGACAATGCTCCTGGCCACCCTGCGGCACTCCAGTTTGTGCATAACGACGTTGAAGTCATCTTTCTCCCCCCCAATACCACCTCCATCCTCCAACCTCTCGACCAAGGTGTGATTCACTGTTTCAAGGCCACGTGCACGAGGCTTATGTTCTCACGGAGACGTAACGCTATGGAAGCTGATCCCAATCTTAATGTCATGGACTGTTGGAAGTCCTTCAACATTGCCGATTGCATCACTTGTATTAAACAGGCAATGGATGCAATCAAGCCTGAAACAGTCAATGCATGTTGGCAAAACCTATGGAAAGAATGTGTGAATGATTTTAAGGGTTTCCCAACCATTGACAAAGAAGTGAAACGCATTGTTCAGGTGGCCAGGCAAGCAGGTGGCGATGGCTTCGTCGACATTCTTGAGGAAAAAACTGAAGAATTAATTGAGAACCATAGAGAAACATTGACTAACAAAGAGTGAGAGGAACTGATAAAATCGTCTACAGAAGACGAAGATGATGACGAAGAACAGGAAGAGCCAGCAAGCTGGAATCTTCATAAATTTGCTGAAGTGTTCCAAGCAGCGAAACACCTGAATGATTTAATTTCTGAATACGATCCCTCTATGGAACGAAGCCTCAAAATCACATGTAGTATTACGGACGATTTGAGACCATAACAAGAAATGTTTGAGCAGCTCAAGAGACAACAGCGACAGTTGCTGATCACCATGTTTTTCAAGGAAAAACAACCAGCAGCAGATGAGCCTATGCAATCAACTTCTCGAGCTGAACCAGAGCCAACCACTTCGTCTACGACTTGCTCTCCGTCATCTGGATCAACATCAAGCCCTGACAACCCCCTGTAATTACCCCCTGTAATTAAAAATACAGTACTATAAAATTATATTTTGCATATGTACTCTATTATATACTGTACATTACTGTATACATTATACATATTACTGTACAGGGTTGTATACACAAAACCATGTACAGTATACTGTACTTTATGGGCAATTTAAGGGATTTTCAAGGGTAATTTTGACTATACGCGATTTTCGCCTTATGCGCAGACTTTAGAACCTAACCCCCACATAAAATGCTACTCCACTGTACTAAGAAACAGATCCAACTTTAACACACACCCCCGCCGCCTTGTGACAATAAAAGTAATGTGGTTTCAAGTTAGCAGCATAATGTATAAGTGTATCAATGTCCTATTGCATTAATAAAACAATCATTTCAACTCAGTCACTTTGCAGTTGTTTACAAACTTTCTTCTTTTTTTAAAATCTAAAGTTTCATCCTGCTGAATTGAAGTGGTGTTGGTTCTGCTATTGAAACACATTCTTTGTTGGAACAACAGAAGTTCCCCTCTGAAAACAAACTGTGCTAACAGCTTATCTTGTGTAGCACAGCCATAAGAAGAGGCCCTTTCCCCACAGCCTGCCTGTATTAATCTGGCAACACTTGCCTAAATAGTCTTCTGGTCAAGGACCCAGGAAGCCAGCTGCATGGTTGCCACTGTTTCAGTGGTTTATTTTTTTTAGAAACAAATAATTTTAAGTGAAGTGAAATAACCCTGAGCTTCTGCTTTCAATTGTATTCATGTTCCTCATTTGGACTCCAAACACAATGAAAACTATTGTAATCACAGTGTGCTTCCTGCTTTATAACGCAAAAACTGGCTTGCAACTTAGTCTTTTAAAGAACATGCAGTGTTTTCAGAACTATACAAAATAAATTTTACTCAGATCTGTAGCAGACTTATCTGAACTAAATGTAGTTGTTGCTAACATAGGGGACTGGCCTCCTCTCAGTAGACTAAGAAAGTTACATAAGTAAATCTCCCAGGTCTTTAGAGGTAAATAGACTACAGAGTCTAATTATGAGTTTAAAGATGAATTACTATACTTATAAACAAGCTATCTGAAGATACAATTCCCTACTGATACAATACATTATACAACCATTGAAGTGTGTATGCTAACACCACCACAAGTGAACTGGGAAATCAAGGAGAATATTTACTGAATATTAAGATACAGCTACAAGAATGCTATAGCCAGGGTGCTTGGAAGTATAACAATACATATGTAAAATTATGTTACAAAATGTGAAAGCTAATCACAGAAATCCCAGAAGGTTTCTACTTCTATTTTCCAAGGACAAGCACACTTAAAGAAGACAGATCATGTAAAACATTTATGTTTTAAGTAGAGGCATAATAGTAAAAAGGGATGAAGGGTGTGTTATCAGAGCAATACAAATAGGTAAAGTCGGCTCTACCAATCCTTACCCTCTCTTGCAAGAAAACCTGCTTCTGTTCTTAAGAACTTTAGAGATAAACCATGTGTATATGGAGAAGTTTTAAACTTTGTCATTTCAACATTTAAGAAATAAACAAAACATCTTTGTGAAATGTATTCTTACAGATATGTTAGATAAATGCAAAGCTCTAACTACAGCATCTAATGTTATTGCTATGTAAATGGTAAAAAGCTTTATGTACGAGCATGGAATCTAATAACCTTGCTAAAGTAGTGTAAAAAGCTCTGTATTTAAGTACAGAATATTTATATTATTGAGGAATTAATTACTGGCAGTGGCAAACCCTCAACCAACTGCAGAAGACCAGAATAATCTTTCCAAAGTCAACAATTTTTAATTATATAAGTTCAAGACTTTGTAAGAGTTATTTAAATTTAAGAAGACTGTTCTGACAACTAAAAACTTTTCTATTAAAAAAGAGTATATGGACTATTTGAAAAACAGAATTTAATTTCCTGTCAAACGCTAACAAACCTGAAAGACAATCTCAGAAAATGGACTGAATAAAAAGAGTTAAACCTAATTTTAAAAGTTATCTGGAATAGATCTTTCCTGTCCCAAAAAGCACAAAGGCAGAAAGAAATGCCGCACTTCAGAAGCTGAAGGTGTCACCTAAGCCGACCCCCAAGGTATGAAGCCAACCATAGAGCAACAGCAATCAACTTTGAATCTAAACAAGCCTGAAAGAGGAGTGTTTTCCTATAATGTCATGAAAGGACATGGAAGGAGAAGGGTATAAAAACTTTGAAGTGAGCACCCTTTCTCTCACACATACCCTCGGCTATCCCGCTCAAAATAGCATTCCACAAGCAAGCTGCCATAGACAGAGAAGACTCAAGAATAAACCAACCCAAGGATACCTCCCCGAGCCTTCAACATTGACTGGCAAGAGAAAGGTTTCAGAGTAGCAGCCGTGTTAGTCTGTATTCGCAAAAAGAAAAGCGACAGCTCACTTCAGCTCACGCTCAGAAAAATTTGTTAGTCTCTAAGGTGCCACAAGTACTCCTTTTCTTTTTGGTGAGAGAAAGTTAACTAAGACTAAGGGATTAGCTTTAAACTCTTGTAATAATTTTATTGGGATATGAAAACGCTGGTGTAACTTATATTACTGTTTCTCCTATGCAGTGTAGTTGTAGCCATGTCGGTCCCAGGATATTAGAAACACAAAGTGGGTGATGTGATATCTTTTATTATTGATCCAATACAAGATATTACCTCACCTACCCTGTCTAACTGTTTCTCCTGTTAATCACCAGATGGTTAGACCAAGTATTCCTGGACAAGAGGCTAATTTGGGGAAACAATATACTTTGGTCTTAACTTATCAAGAGAAAAGCACCCCCAAAGGTGATTGACTCTAAAGAATTTAATCTCTGTTAAAAGCTCTGTATGACTATGTGTGGAGAAGAGTTTGTAATAGAAGCCACTAGTCTATCACTTGTATTCTGTCATTTGTATTGTTTTGTTTAATGTTTGTTTTCCTTTCTTTAATAATAAAACAAACATAGTAAGTGATTGTGATTATTTTTCTTGGTCTTGATCATGGTAGTCACTAAGGTACATTTCCCCCTCCATCCTCCCCCCATGCGACTAAGAAGCGGGAGTCACATCCCTTAGTTGGCAGTAAGAGAAACAATTAGTAAGAGCTGGCCTACCATTTCTTGTTTCTCTGGACTAAATACTTTTAGTAATTATTAAAATAAAATTACTTGACATCCAACAATTTAAAATGATCCCTTTCCACCCCACAAAATGATGTTAAAATAACTTTGAGAATCAAACACGAACAGAAGGGCTATTGTTCTCAACCTGCGGAGTCCTGCCCTCCTACACTGCTAAATGGGATAGTGGGTCCCAGTATAGGAAAAGTTGAGAACCATTGATTTATACTATTTATTTCATGTTGTTTCTCTCATCATGAAAGCTCTAGCCAAGCTGCAAAACAAGGATAAGGCTTTTTTGAGCAGTCAAGGAAAATATATGGGCATTTACATTTTATGATGCAGATAAGTAGGATTTAGGATCTTAAACAACTTTGCTTACAAAATCATTTCAGATCCCCTTTAACTGAATTCAGGAGACATCTTGCAGAATGTTGAGCTCTTCATTACTCCCATGATCAAACAAAAAAAGGATTCCGACACTTACTGTTATTATAAAATGTTTTATTTTGTTAAAAAATGGGAATCATAGAAAGAAAACAACACGATGCTAAAATAACTTAGAAAAGCCACGTGAAAAAAACAAACAAAAACCCAAAGTTTATTTAGCAAAACCTGTCCTCTATGCCTATGGTCTGAGTAAAAGGAGTGGAAGGTAAAAAATGATCCCAAGATAAGGGATCTACTAACACTAATCTACCTTAAGACAATATACGCATACAAAAACAGGAGAATTAGCTGATATAAAAGCCTGGCATATGAAGGAATACATAAATAAAATCTAGAACAACAATCTGAAGTTGCTTTAAAAAGGTTACTAAGGACATGCTACATACCCATATACAGTTCCGAGGATGTTTTTTTACTGGAGGGAAGGAAGGAGAGGGGCAGAGTTTCTGTTGAAATAATGGGCCACATTTTCAGAACTTGTTGCCTAAACTACTCCTTCCAAAATTGTATTTGTCCCCACAAAACCAGCATTTGGTCATGTGCAAAGGGTAACAGTCAAGACTTTTTGCAGGGCAAATGGTAATTTGCTTGAACAATAAGGCACCTATGCTCACCACTGATCACCATGATACCACTGCTCACCACTGATCACTATGGACATGCAAATGCTGGTGGACAAATTGTAGAAACCATTTTGTCAGCTGATTTTGAAAAGCTGGCTCTCAAAAGCCTTTGCCAGTCGCTACAGATGTATTAGCAAATCCTTCACAAAGGTTACACTGCATATTCCCACAACCCTTGCAAATTTCCGATGATGCTTGCTGATGTCACTCCTGAGTGACAAAAAATTAAAAATTCTGCACCAAAAAATAAAAATTCTGTACACAATATTTTAAAATTCTACAAATTTTATTTGTCAAATAAATGTGGAGGCTCCAGCATGGCATTAGGGAGCGCAGGCCACTGGCTGCACAGAGGTGGGAGATCACTGTGCAGCTCCCCACCAGGACATGGACCCAGCGGTGAGGCTGACCCAACCCTGACACAGCAAGGACTGGGCCTGCCCCAAAAACACCCCAGGGCCCTGACCCTCCATGTGGGCAGGCAGGCTCAGCAAGGCAGGATCCAAGTGTGGAGGGGCTTAATGGGGGGATCCAGATGTGGGTTGAGAGGGTTCTATGAGGGGCAATCTGGGTGCAGGCGGATCAGTGGGGGATCCACGTGCAGGGTGGATCTGGATGCAACAGTAATGGGACTCTGCAGGGGGTACAGATGAAGCTGGTTGGGTCTCAGCATGGGGGGGGGGTCTGGGTGTGGGGGGTATAGAGCTCAGCAGGGGGGTCTGGGTGTGGGGCCTCAGTGGGGGGTTCAGATGCTGGGGGAGTTGGGCTCATTTGGGGGCGGGGGGTTCTGAGTGCATGGGGGGTGAGAGGCTCGGCAGGAGAGTCTGGGTATGAGGAGGTCTGGATGCACAGGGGTTAGGCGGATGGGGCAGCAGCTCCCTCTACAGGGATCCTTCCCCCTGGAGCTGAGGAGTGATGGGTGCAGGAAGCAGGGGGAGTTTGCAGAACTTCCTGCAGCCAGGGGAAAAATCTGGCCGTGGGTCTGACCCCACCCCAGATGCCACGCAGGGGAAGAGGAAGCCCCATCCTTCCCAGCCCTAGCCCAGCTGGGACTAGCAACTGAGCACAGCGCAGGGTAGAAGCCACCAGCCAGGTCTTCCCCAGTCCCACCTCCTGCCCCACAGTGATTTACCTCTCTGCTGGCTGCCCTGAGCACCCAAAACATACTGCTTGGGAGGGTCACATGACCGCTCTTGTGGCTTCCCTGTCAGAAAGTCATTTTTCTGCAGGGAAACAAAGAAATCTGCCGGGGGGGGGGGAAGGGGGGGAAGGGAGGGGCATAAATTCTGTGCATGCACAGTGGCACCGAATTCCCCCAGGAGTAACTATCACTCTTTCACATGAATGCCTGCTGAGCCACCCCTGTACGACTAGGATGTAAATAAATTTCGCAGCAGGCTTTTACACAATATCAGGAACAGAAACTGTAATGAGAACTGCTTGAAATTATATAAATATATTTGATTTTACTTACTCTCCTCTCCACAGACACAAACTCCATAATTTAATACCAAGTGCTTGTAAGAAAGCTGGCTCATCATGCTTGCTGCCTCAAAGAAAGACTACAAGTGCAAGGCAGAGAGAATGATAATCAGTGGAGAAAAATCAACTGTTAAATTATCTGGAATTAAACATATTAAAACCACCCACATTTTCACATTGCTTTAATTCCTAACTTACTGCAAGGATATTGCATAACTGATTCCATCTTATTGGCTTGTGCAGTGACTTTTTTTAGTAACTGTTTTATCCACAGTGCACACATGGTTTAGTCAGCAATCTAATTTCTTGGTGATAGGAAAAACATCGGTGGACAAGAATGCTTTATACATACAGAAAGCAAGCAGCGCTCATAGGGAATCTCTTTTAACCTATGGCAGATATCTGAACTCCACAAAAAGATGGCCATAAACAACAAATAGAAGGTGGTTAACTGCTCCAAAATTTTGAACTAGAGTATTTCATTGCATTTGCGTGTAGTGTATTGGATCAAAAATGAAATCTGGAGCCAAATTCTCTCCCTGGATCTGGTTCCTTTCTGCTGCCCAGGAGGTGCAAAGGACCTTAACACTGGCCATATTTGGTCAGCTGAGAATTCTCCCAGTGGGGGACATAGGGAGTGAACCTCTCAGAAGGTGTGAAGCCATAACAGCTGGCCCTTGCACCAGTTTCCCTGGTCCAAAGTGTAGAGTACCAGGGGCAGAAGTGGGCATAGCTGGAACACCGCTGTATTCTGGGATTTCTCAACATGCGGATGTGGTCCCTTGGGGACCACTGTCAGATGGTGTAGGTTAGTTACAGCAGTCCCTAGGCCACAGCCTGAGGTGCAGCCGTGCAAGGCAGAGAAGAAGAGAGCCTTCAACTGGCTTCCTAACAGCCTACTTGCTTCTCCTGCACAAAATTATGCTTGGTGCAGGAAAGAATCTGGCTCTGGATTAAAATTGAACTGTAATCGTCTACCATATAACACCATCTTAAGTTGCTCATGGTAACAAAGAACAGTAACTGTTTACAGACAACAATCAATAAACATATTACCCAAGAACGAGACAAACCTCAGAGTAATTTCTGTGCACTTTATCCAGCACTTTTAAGAGGACTTCAGTTTGATGTAGCTCGCCATAGTCTCCCACTTCTTTCCTTACACCTTTGAAAATTTTAGTAAAGGTGCCCTGCCCAAGGCTCTCATTCTAAAAAATAAAAAAGGTAGGGGTAACAGGGAAGGAGCAGTCAGACAACTTTCTCTGCCAATTCTGATCACTTAAAGTCCTCCACAAATAATGTACGTAGAAAACCTTTAAAGCTACTACAATCAGTTCAAGAGTCTGATGACCAGGAGTAAGGAATACTGGAAAGAGTTTAACCTAAGTATTTGATTAGATGAAGGTCTCTCCCCCCACCCCCTTTGACTCTTTGGGGATCTCTGTGGACAGGTGGTTGCAAGAACCCATGGGGAAGGAAACTGGATGCTGGGAGTATAAAGAATTTGGGCCTCTGCGGGTGGAGAAAACAGTGGGTGATGCAATAAAAAGGAAAGACATTTTTATAAAAACAAAAACTTTGTTTATTACTAAAGCAGAGGAGGGCAAACTACGGCCCGCGGGACCATCCTGCCCGGCCCCTGAGCTCCTGGCCCAGGAGGCTAGCCCCCGGCCCCTCCCCTGCTGTTCCCCCTCCCCCGCAGTCTGAGCTCACTGCGCTGCTGGCTCAATGCTCTGCGAGCTCCTGGGGCAGCGCAGCTGCAGAGCCCGGCCTGACCCAGTGCTCTGTGCTGCGTGGCGCGGCTCCCTGTCCTGGTGCAGCTGCGTCGCCAGCCACCGGTGCTCCAGGCAGTGCGGTAAGGGGGCAGGAGGGTTGAATAGAGGGCAGGGGAGTTCAGGGGGTGGTCAGGGGCCGGGGGTGTGGATAGGAGTTGGGGCTGTCAGAGCGCGGGGAACAGGGGGGTTGAATGGGAGCAGGGGTCCCGGGGGGGCAGTCATGAAGGAGAGGAGGGCTTGGATGGGGCGGCAGGGGGCAGTCAGGGGACAGGGAGCAGGGAAGGATGGATGAGGCAGGGGTCCCGGGGGGGGCAGTCAGGAAGGAGAGGGAGGGGTGGATGGGGTGGCAGTTAGGGGCAGGGTGTCCGGGGGCAGTCAGGGGAGAGAGAGCGGGGGGCAGGGGGGATGGATGGGGCAGGGGTTGCCAGGGGGCCATCAGAGGGCAAGAAGCCGGGTGGGTCGGATAGGGGTCGGGGCTGTCAGAGGGCAGGGAACGGGGGGTTGAATGGAAGCAGAGGTCCCAGGGGGGCAGTCAGGAAGGAGAGGGGGGGTTGGATGGGATGGCGGGGGGCAGGGTGTCCGGGGGCAGTCAGGAAGGAGAGGGGAGGTTTCAAGGGGCAGGGGGTCCGGGAGCGGTCAGGGGACAGACAACGGGGGGGGGGGGTGTGGATGGGGCAGGGGTAGCCGGGGGGACATCAAGGGGCGAGAAGCAGGGTGGGTCGGATAGGGGGTGGGGGCTGGGCCATGCCTGGCTGTTTCAGGAGGCACAGCCTCCCCTAACCGGCCCTCCATACAATTTCAGAAACCAGATGCGGCCCTCAGGCCAAAAAGTTTGCCCGCCCCTGTACTAAAGGGACACCCAAATTTAAGACTTTTTTTTTTAAACTGTAACTAAAGAACTACTGTAGCAAAATGTCTTGCTGCAATTAAGGCTATTTTAAATGGCATACAAACAGGAACTAGATTTTCAGAACTCTGTGTGCAACTGTTCATGAAAATGGCCAGAGAGATGCAACTAGTGAACTTACAAATATCAAGTCCTCGTTCCGGATTTTGTGAAAGACCATTTGGTTGACATTATTGTGTCTCTGCAATGCGGGCGATGTAGGTACATCAGAAATACCATTGCTCCTGAAGACTAGAAGATTTGACTTATCTGGGTGGGGAGGAGAAGAAGATGGGAATGGAAGGAAAAAAACAAACAAAAACCAGAAAACATCTCTGTTAAAGACTTTTATCACAATGTTATTTCAAAAGAATTATTAATTTAAGGTGTAAATCTCCTGTGATAATCTGGATACCATAGCAGGGAGAGAACAATCTGTTTAATAAATAACACCGTATTACAGGACTTAAACAAATGTCAAACCTGGACCTTTCTGACTAGAGATAACATTCTGGTTCTCTCTCTTGTTTCTCTCCTGATTATTAAAGTTTCTGAAGCACTCTTATTTTTGACAAGTACAGCATTACATTGCTGAAAACATTCCACTTTTCATGGTACATCATGTGCATTTTAGAATAAGAAATGGCAAATTTAGCATCTCTTTCGTGATACAAACCTGTAGCTAAACACTTGATCAGATGAGAAATGCTGTTTAATGTGAATTTCAATCATTAAGAGGTCAGTTTCACTTTCAGTCAGGACAGCTGCAAGCTGGGATGGTCATGCTTTGTGGAAGGGGATCACAGCACTGTGAGTAACTTCTTACAAACCAAGGCAAACCCAAGCTGACACTAGCACTGAAATCTCAATGACTAAGGAGATGAAAATGTCTGTCAGGCAAATATATTGATCTGCTAATTTCTCTTTCAAAAATATCAATTAACCCGAAAATAATTAGACATGTTTGTGTTTACAAGTTTTTTACCTTTTGGTTTTGGCGGGCAGCATTTGGTAAACTGGAAAATGATGTTGTCTGAACGGACTGTTTCTGTCTGATAGCAATTCAACAGATCCTTAAGGTTACCAAAACTTCTCTTCGTTCCACTAAGATTATACTCTCCAGTCTCATTTTTTGTTATTAAGCAGTGCTTATACTCAGCGACACCATCCCGCTGTAGAGATTTTTAATTAGAAAAGGAAAGACTGACACATATAATTTAAAAATGTAAACAATTTATGTACACTCAATTTATTAAAGAGAAAAATTCTCAAACAACATGTTACTGTCATTTCATATTTTAATCCCAGTATCTAGTAAAATGAGAAGACACTGATAAGGCTACTAAGGGACTATTTCTATCACTGGAAGTGTTGATTAGTATTTTGACATTAGCTATCGGGACTGCAACCAAGAGATTTAAAAACAAAGAGTGAATGGACCCAGTTATAAGTGAATCCTTCATTGCTACTAACATAAGCTACCTCATGCAACAAAAGAGATGAGGTGGAAATGTAATGTTGCAAGAAGTCTCACATCTTGAGTGCTCAAACAGAAAACTTATTAGCAATGGTGAAATGTATTTTGTAGTGCTGTGCACTGATGCAGGTATGGTTCTTATGACAGGCACCTTACAAAAACCTAGGCTAGATTCCTATTTTTGTTGTCTACAGCATAGTTCAAACTCCAAGCTGAAACTTGGCACACAATCTCAACACAAGTTTCTTTCAGACAAACTTTCAAAAGGTCCAGTTGTCCATTTCTAATTTATAGAAACTCCTATACTGCTGTCACATGCCCTTTCTTTACAACCCTGTGGAAAACATACCAATGACCACCAAATCTCAGCAGCTCTCTAATTGTTTGCTTAGAAAAACCAAAGCAAGAAATGATACAAACTTGCTCTGAATGGTGGACGATCTTACCAGATCAGCTAAAAGAAACTCTCTTTCACATGCAGATTTCCTTTCTGAAAGCGAAGTCTAAATATGCACAGTGAATGAGCAGTACAATTCTACAAAACATTTTTTTCTCCACTGATTATATTGCTCTGATTTGGCAAAGATTCCTATGTTTCTAACACAGTAGTTGATACTTTTCCATCTACGCACCAGCACTGTTGTGGTGTCATCTGTTGAAACAGGCACAGTTTTGAAGATATGTGTTACAGTAGCGAACTAACTGCTGCAAGCCAGTATGAAAGCTCACACACTATTTTTTGGTATACCTCACCAAAGGAGAAGCTACCGTTTTTTTATATTTTTGAAATTTTGATAGAAGAGGCCAATGTACTGATAATTTTGTGATTTAAAAAGATATTTTCATATAAACCAAAACAAACCAGATAATTATACAGTAATAAATAGCATGTAAATAAAAAAGCATTGTGAACAGCAATGACATTAATGAATAGAAGAATACATAGCTCACGTAACAGAAGATACAAACTCAACGATGTACTGTATGTAAATGAAAAAAAAAAAAAGAAAAAGAAGCAGTGCTTTCTGCTTCAGTGCAATACAGGCTACCGTTACTGCTCAGTGCAGTACACTGACCTCTATGGCAAAGGTGAGGAAGTATTTCTTAAAATCTTTTGGACTGCAACGAAGAACATAGTAGCCAGTCTGATTGCCTGCTTTCCTCAGCTTATTGGTAGCAAAGTCCATGCTATAATAAAAAGAAAAAATGTTAACGGCTGTACAATTTCAGAAAGCGAAAACAGCAGAGATTTTGAGCAATGACACCATTATTAGAAAGCATTAATTATGTCCACAGTGTGTTGGGTACCTAATAGAAGGACTGTATCTATCTATGTGCTATGGCACTTGCTTTTTAAAACACCTGGGTTTTGTTCTGTTAGCAACAGCATTATATGCAGGTAAGGAAACATGCCTATCAACCACAAGATGTCCAAGCGAGGACGTGGTGGTTCGTCCGGTGCGAAATTCCATATTTCCCTCGGTCTTCCCGTGGGAGCTGTGATTTACTGTGCAGACAACACAGGTGCCAAGAACCTGTACATCGTCTCTGTGAAGGGGATTAAGGGGCACCTGAACAGGCTGCCAGCTGCTGGCGTAGGCGACATGGTCATGGCTACTGTCAAGAAGGGCAAGCCTGAGCTCAGGAAGAAGGTGCACCCAGCAGTGGTAATTCAGCAGCGGAAATCGTACCGGAGAAAAGACGGGGTATTCCTCTATTTTGAAGACAACGCAGGAGTGATAGTAAATAACAAAGGGGAAATGAAAGGCTCAGCAATCACAGGCCCCGTGGCTAAGGAATGCGCAGATCTGTGGCCCAGGATAGCCTCCAATGCTGGCAGCATCGCATAAACCTGCGCCATTCTCGTTGTAAACATAACATAAAAGTGGTTGCACACACACACAAAAAAAAAGGGGGGGGGGCAAGCAGCTCATAGGAGAAAGAAAAACTGGTTAAAAAAAAAGTACTGAATCATCCACCACTGGAAACTGATTTTTCCTAGGAAATAAAGTAACCATATAGCATCTTTGCTATGGATTATCTAACTGTCCATGTCTTGTTCGAGAGATTATGACTATGGCTAAGATTTTGTCATAGAGGTCACAGATTCCGTGACTTCCAGAGACCTCCGTGACTTGTGCCTGTGGCGGCTGGGAACCGTGGGGGCCCCGAGCTCCCAGCCACAGCAGGTAGCAGGGGTGCCCCACAGCTCCCGGCCGCTGTGGGCAGGAAGGCCCCCGGGAGCTCCCAGCTGCTACGGGCCATGGGGGTGCCCTGGAGCTCGGAGCCACGTGGGGTGGGGCAACTCCACAGCTCCAAGAGGGGGCCTTCCAGCTCCCCATTTTGTCACGCATATTTTTAGTAGCCATCACGGATAGGTCATGGGCTTCCGTGAATTTTTCTTGATTCCGTGACCTGTCAGTGACAAAATATTAGCCTTAGTTATGAATGGCATTGCTTGAGAAGGTCTAAGCCTAGCACATAATTCAATGCAGTCCTAAAGCTAACTTTAACATCTGACTCTATTGTTTAAATTTGCAAGTTTCCCTCCCCATGCCCAAAAAGTAAACAGAAGGAGCTTAATTTATTAAGACAGGTTTCACCCATGTCTTGGAAGATGTAGATCACTCCCTCTCTTCCCCTCATGTTAATGACAAATTTACAGAAATATGCCTGATTTACTAGGTGGCAGACTAATTTTTTATGATTTAAATATGTATACCAAGTACATTGGTTCTCTTGTTTAAACTATGGGGAAAAAAATTAAATGCAGTACATTCGGCTTACTTACATTCTGGTTGCCCATATCCTGAGCTCAAACAATAACAGTACTGTATGAAATGTTACAATCAATAAAGGTACCAAACTGTTTCTCTAAAGAACTGGAGAAACTGAACTAAGAGACGACAGCTGTACAAAAAGCAATTTGTTAAATTTACTAGCTAGCAATTTTCTGTGTTCCCCTCACAATGACTGAAGACACGGGTATCTGAATTTGCCTTTTTCCCCTTGCAACTTAGATTCTAGTTCTGCTAGATCTTTTAGTGAAAACATTATGAGAGCCTCCGTTTATGACATCATACACTGTTGCCATGGTAATGACTACAAGGTCCTAAATTCAGCATTATGTCTGTTGCATGACTGGGTTGGAGGAAAAAATGAACTCTGTGTGGAAGAAATATACTTTAAGTTCATCTGTATTCATTCTTATGATTTACAAAGAAAATTTCAAACATGAAACGTATCACAAAAGGTATCATTCTACCCTCACTCTGCAGGTTTTCCCAATAATCTCAACAGGAGTTTCATATGCAGATAGAGGGGTAGTATATAGTGAAACAGTATTACAAAACTTGACGCCCCTCATTAGAAAAGGAGTGCACCTTCCCTTACAAAGTCTACTCCTGGGGGAATTCTGTGTCAAAAAATTAAAAATTCTACACACAGTATTTTAAATATCTGCAAAATTCTGAAAATTTTATTTGTCAAAATAACACTACATAAACACGCCTGTTTCAATTATTTTGGTAATTTATTTCAAAATACCTGTCAGCAAGTATGTCTATAACAATACAGACACACCCAAAAATTCCCCCAGGAGTAGAGAGTTAAAAGAAATCCCTCTGACAACCCAGTTCCTGTTTCGCTGCCTCCCCTCCCCAGAGCCCAGCCAGGGGACCAGCCACCCACAACCTCTCCCCCCAAGTCCAGCCACGGGGCCCCCTGCAGCCAATACACCCTCTCCCCTCCCTCCCACAGTGTCTTCTATGTGTGAGCTTGGCACTGCTGGATCCAGCTGCCCCAAGTAGCGGCCAGCAACACTGCAGCCAATTTCGGGGGGGGGGGAGGGGAAGGGGAATTTTGCGCAAAAACATTAATTTCTGCAAAAATCTGCATTGCACAGTGGCGCAGAATTCCCCCAGCAGCAAGAGTCAAAGGGAAACCACCCCCCCACATGTTTTGCCAAAGGAAAATTTGAAAAAAAACACCCACCAAAAACCTATTTTTTCTATAAATATACATTCCAGTAAGTATGCTTATGTTTCACCCTTGTTGAAAGCTCATCTTTCAAGACTCGATAAAAGTGCCTTGTCATAATATAAGAGCACTACTTACGAAATTGGTCCATGGCAGTTGCTCTGGATATTTTCAAGCACTGTTGGTGGTGCTACTTCTTTACAGAGGTAATGGTGAGCGTCTGCAGTTAATCTATAATATCCATCAATTAACGACACAAAAGAGAGAGCTTCTCTTAATGAATGAAATTCAGCCTCCTGTAAAAGTTGGGAAGAAAAAAAGAGCGAGAGAATGAGGTTAATTTATAATAAACACCACAATCCTCAGATAGGTATGGTAACAGTATATATAAAAAATACCTCTCACACACACACACACAAACACGCATAGTATAGACAGTCCCTGATAGTGGAACCCTTATTCATATTGATAAGCACTTACATGAGTAATTGACTTCCATCGGAATAACTGGGTATGTGCTCAAAAATGGGTGAAATTCATTCTGAGTATTTGGGCTCTATGGAGATGGGGTGCATTCCCCAAACCAGGGCATAACTAAACTAGCAAAAGGATAAAAAAAATCACCATCTATTAAAGGGTAGCAGGGCACCATTATGTATTCACCTGCATTCTTTATTTCTGCATTTTGAGCCACCAGATTGTGTTGGGGTTTTGTTTTTGTTTTTTAGTAAGAGGAAAATGAGATAAACAAAAGGTTTCTTCCAATCTTTTCTTTCCATAATTTGCAGGCCCCCTGATCTTGAAAGGCCTACTACTATAACTTTCTGCTTGTTTGTCTACCACAATACTAGTTACTTATGATTTATAGTATTACTTTTTAATACTAACTGTCTGAGGCATGTATTATTCTTAACAGTGTTCTCATCACTAGCAACGCATACATCAACTGAAAGGACAACATTCCTGCGGTAAGTCCTACCTTTGGATGCATCTGTTTTTAAAACAATTTGTATGTGTGAGCTGGATGCCATGGGCCTGATTCACCACATTATGTGCCAATGCATATCTACTGCCACATCAGCCTCAGTGGTTCTCCCTGTGGTATGTGGGTGAGGGGCGAAGACTGGAGTAAATCAGTCCTTCTCTCAGATGTTGATAATTCTTAACAGTAGCTTATTTACAATTCTCACAAGGTATATGCCTCAGTGGTTCTCTTAAGCAAAACCACCACAAACTCACACTCGCTCTTCCTTGCTTCCACCGGAGCAGTGATGCTTATTGTGCTAGCTCCTGGTCACCTGCACATCTCCAAAAATAGTAAACTCAATATTTCCCCTATAGAGAAGAAAACAGCTCTCCCCCTTGGAGAAACTTTTTCTCTCTGCTGCCTCCAACCCTTCTGCAGTTTGTGTATTGTTCCTTGATCCTCCCTCCCCTCTCACTCCCCAGAAGAGGTTTTTAAAGGTCATTGACAGCCCTTAACTTAAAGTAACCCCTTTTGAGCTCCTAGGAAAGAGGACTTTAACCATTCTAAGGCTGATATACCTGCTTTCAACCTGCCGTGCCTGTGAGGCTACAGGTTGGCCTTTATGTTGTGTATCTCTTGGACTGGCTGACTGTTTTCGACAAGGGTCAGATACTAGTTCTCCGCTTAGAGGATCATACATACAATGTTAAATACACCGTGCATATTGTGTCCCAGTTTCTGGATTTAGGGCCTATAAGTGAGAAACGAGAAGCTCTACTTACAAAAAGTCCTGCATCAAACACTAGACATCCTAAAGACCAAAATCTGGGACCCATGTTAGCAACGACAAAGGCGATTCTAAGAGACTTCTATAGGCCTTTTAATACAAAACTGGCGCAGGTTCTTTTTGAAGATGCTTTTTTATGGAAAAGGACCACCCTCCGAGAGTGGTCAGGTCTGACTTTGTCACATATGCCCCCCAGCTCAACACTACGGGGTTGGGCTGCATGCCTGATTCCTGCCCTATGCTGCACTTTGAAGCAGAAGGGTTGTAGTGACAGAAACTATCTTGTTAGTCTTGCAATTTTTCTTTGTTCTGGTGCATTCATTTCAGGGGAGCATGGCCTGTAACATGCGTAAAACCTCCATCCAAGCAGATAATACGGGAGGGTTTCCACGGCCCATTTTACCATGAGGCATTCCTTCTCCACTATGGTATACTTCTGTTCTCTAGGGAGAAGTCTTCTATTGAGGCAAAACTGGGTGGTCTTCCTCTGCAACCATGAGAGAAACTATGGCTCCTAACCCTACTTTGGAGGCATCTGTTTGTAGTACAAACTCCTTCTGGAAGTCTGGGGCTACTAGCACTGGACTGCTGCAGAGGGCTGCTCTCAGATCCACAGAAGCTTCTTTGGCTGCAGTGGTCCATTTTACCACGTCTGGACTGCTGGCCTTTATGAAATCTGTTAAAGAGTATGCCCTGGTGGTGAAGTGGGGAATGAATTGTCTGTAATACCCAACTATCCCCAGAAATGCTCTGCCCTGTTTCTTCTTGATCACCCAAAACCCACTTTGTATTGCCTCTAACTTGTTCAATTGGGGTTTCACTACACCTCTCCCCATGATGTACCAGAGATATTTGGCTTCCATTAGCCCTATTGCACATTTGGAGAGGTTAGCAGTGAGACCCACTTTCCTCGGAGTATCCAGTACTGTGTCTACTTTTTCTAAGTGCATCCCCCAGTCTTGGCTGTGTATGATCACATCATCCAAGTAAGTAGCTGCATACCTGGCACGTGGACATAAGAGCTATCAGTAAGTCACTGGAAGGTTACTGGAGCCCCTTGTAATCCAAAATGGAGGGCAATGTACTGCTATAAGCCCTGTGGCATAGAAAAGGTGGCCTCTTCTCCTTGGCCACCTATGCCAGAGGGATTTGCCCATACCTTTTGGTCAGGTCAAGGGTAGACAAGAATCTTGCTTTTCCCACCTGGTCAATTAGCTGATCTACCTGAGGTATGGGGTAGGCATTGAACTGGGACATCTCATTTAATTTTCAGAAGTCACTGAAGAACCACTGGTACCATCAGGTTTAGGAACCAGAACAGTTAGGCTAGACCATTGACTATGGGACGCTCAGCGATTCCCAACTCCAGCATCCTCTTCATTTCTGTATTGATCTCTTTCCTTTTAGCCTCAAGGATCCAGTATGGTTTAACTTTCTCATTTATTTCTGCATCTGGGACGATGAGCTTCCATGGTTTTGCCTGGCTTCTCTGGGAATACATTATGGTTTCACTCCATCACATTGATGACCTCTGTCTTGCTAGGGCTCTAACAGGTTAATGTGGCAGATCTGTTCCTACTTTCAGAGATCGGGTTGTCAAATCTTATAATTAACCTCTGCAATCAACCTCTGCATATGGCCTCTGCCATCTGACCAAGGGCTTGTTTTCTGCTGGGGTCCCATCACCGTTACCCAATCCCGAGCCTGGAATTTCAGAATGCTTGCTTGTCGATTATAATAGGCCTGTTGGGCCGCTTGTGCTTTTTCTATATGTTCTCACACTACTGGGGTGACTTGGGTTATTCTGTCCTGCGTGTGCGTCACATGTTCAATGATGCTCGTTTCTTAGTGAGGCTGTTCCTCCCAGTGCTCCTTGGCAATATCCAGTATGCCGTGGGGTTGCAACGACTTGGCAACTTGAAGGGGGGAAATCCCTATAGAAGGTTGAGGAACCTCCATTATAACAAGTTTCCAGTAGGGTAGCAAGGTATCCCAATTTTTCCAATCTCAACTCACTATTTTCCGTATCATGCTCTTCAGTGTTCTGTTGAAGCATTTGACCAGGCCATTTGTTTGTGGTGTTGTGGTCGACTAAGGTTTGTAGGAAGCAGTACCTGAAGCATTTAAAGCAGCGCACACAAGTCCTTCATCAACTCTGCCATGAAAGGAGTCCCTTTATCTGTCAGAATCTCCTTGAGTACTCCTCTCTGAGAGAATACTTGGATTAGCTATCATCTTGGACACTGTGCTTCCCAGGGGTATGGCTTCTGGATACCAGGCAGCAAAGTCCAGCACAATGAGCACACTCTGATGACCTTGGGCTGATTTCTCCAGCAGGTCTATCAGGACCATCACTGTACTTTCAAACGGGACTTAGATAACTGGTAGGGGCACTGAAGGGGCCTTTAATTGAGGTTTGGGGCTGTGCAATTGGCGTTCAGGGCAGGAAGCATAATAGCGTCAAACCTCCATATAGATTCTTGGCCAAAAGAACCTTCAAAGGATTCTATCTAGTGTTTCATTCACTGCCAAATGTTCCCCGAACAAATGACAATGGGCTATGTCGAATAATGCCTGTGTCCTTGGAGTACTAGGAACTGTTTCAGTTCTTGCTCCTGTAGGTACAGTATTCTGTACAATAGGTCCTTTTTTTAAATCACTAAGTAAGGCCCTGGACCTTTGGTTTTCCCCTCTGCTCGTACCCCATTGACCTAGACTTTACTACTTTTCTATTATTCTGATATAGGAGATCAAGCATCTGAAATGTCCAAATTCAGTTTTACCCTGAGGGCTGGTCTCTGTGGAACCGGCCTCAACCTCAGGTTCAGTAACTGAGTTGTCTCCCTGCCTGTTGGATGAGACTGCTTACCAGAAGCACCACCTTCTGATTCTGGGCCAACATCTTGATCTCCAGTCTTCAGTCTGCCCATCTTTCTCACGTAGTCTTCTGGGACCTTGAAAACAAGTCCGGGGCTAATTCACAGAAGATGGGAGGCGGGCTATTTACTGGAGTCATGATATCAGACATGGAGTTATTAGTTTCCCCCAATCCTTTCACTGGGAGTAGATTTCCGAACCCTGGGAAATCTTGTCTTATGAGCACAGGGTATGGAAGTTTAGAGATTACAGCCGCCACCAGCCTTGTTGTGCTTCCCCGAACCTCTATTTGTACAGGAATGGCCATTTCATAATTAACTTTCCCATGCATGCGGGTTATTCCCCTGCATTTCAGACAGTTCATTCTACCCCACCAGTTTCCCAGAGACCAGTGTGACTTCACTTCCGGAGTCTATTAAAGCAATGGTCTCTGCATCATTCAACCTGAACGGCCACATATCTATGTGGAGTTAAAGCCATTCCTGCAGGATTGATTAAGCACAGTCTCTCACTGTTCCACCAAGTTGCACTGCATGGGCTCCTCACTGTTAGGACATTGAGCTGCTCTATGTTCTAGCTCACCCACAAGCATAACATTTATACATCACCCTTGATATCTCCCTATTCTATGGGATATTAGGCCTTACCCCATGGCCTTCTCTCCCCGGTTCCCCAAGACCCTTCCCAGCCTCAGGTCGTACTTCAGCATCCCTCCTTCCCCATATAGTCATACCCCAAACTATCAGAGGTACAGGCCTTTGGGACTGGGGCTGGCCTTTGGGTCTGGTACATCTCTTCTCTGGCAGTCCTAGAAAGCTCTCTGGCCATTAAGTGTCTCTCTATGAAGGCAACCAAATCGTTGTCGTCGGAAGGGTCATTTTGGTCAACCCACCTTCACAGGCAGTAATCCTTTCAGGAATCGTCCAAAACCAGGAGTTCTATGATCTTTTCCATATTGTTGATCTCAGGATGCAGCCACTTCTGTTTCAGATGGATCAAGCTGAACAGCTGTGATCTTGGTGCTTTGTTATCCTGGACCCTCCACTTGTGGAATCCTTGGGGCTTTATAGCTGTAGTCTCTCTGGATCCTGCCAGAATCTCAGTTTTCAATGGGGCACAGTCTTTGACAGTTTCCGCTGCCATACCACGGCAGGCCTTCTGAGCCTTTCCACTCAGGAAGGGAGCAAGGATACCAACCCACTGGTCTTGGGGCAAGGCCTCACATAGGTCTGTTCTTTCAAACATGAGAAGATAAACCTCAACGTCTCTCTTTGTCATCATCTTTTGTAGGTAACCACTAGCCTTTAAGATAGAGCTCCATCCTGGCCACCTCCTAGAGTAGTCAGGGCCTTCAGTTGTCTGTCTACTTCCTGTAGGGTGCCTTGGTCTTGTATCACCTGATTCATCCGCAGTTGGTTAGTCTCTTGTTCTATTTGTATCGATTCCTGCTGAGCAGCCATCTGTACTCTGGTAGCCTCCTGTTGTGGTGCAGTGGGCTGCACCAGCATCCTTACCACGTCGTCCAATCTCAGGAATGATTCATCTTGCCTCCAGGAGAGTCCGCTGTATGTGATCCCACCCCTAAAACCATATGTGGCAACACACCTCTATCGTCACATCAGCCTCAGCGGTTATGGCGTGGACTGCACCCTCAGCAAGTTTGCAGATGACACTAAACTGGGGGGAGCGGTAGATACGCTGGAGGGTAGGGATAGGATACAGAGGGACCTAGACAAATTAAAGGATTGTGCCAAAAGAAATCTGATGAGGTTCAACAAGGACAAGTGCAGAGTCCTGCACTTAGGACAGAAGAATCCCATGCACTGCTACGGACTAGGGACCGAATGGCTAGGCAGCAGTTCTGCCGAAAAGGACCTGGGGGTTACCGTGGATGAGAAGCTGGATATGAGTCAACAGTGTGCCCTTCTTGCCAAGAAGGCTAATGGCATTTTGGGCTGTATAAGTAGGGGCATTGCCAGCAGATCGAGGGACGTGATCGTTCCCCTCTATTCGACATTGGTGAGACCTCATCTGGAGTACTGTGTCCAGTTTTGGGCCCCACACTACAAGAAGGATGTGGAAAAATTGGAAAGCGTCCAGCGGAGGGCAACAAAAATGATCAGGGGACTGAAACACATGACTTATGAGGAGAGGCTGAGGGAACTGGGATTGTTTAGTCTGCAGAAGAGAAGAGTGAGGGGGGATTTGATAGCTGCTTTCAGCTACCTGAAAGGGGGTTCCAAAGAGGATGGATCTAGACTTTTCTCAGTGGTAGCAGATGACAGAACAAAGAGTAATGGTCTCAAGTTGCAGTGGGGGAGGTTTTGGTTGGATATTAGGCAAAACTTTTTCACTAGGAGGGTGGTGAAGCACTGGAATAGGTTACCTAGGGAGGTGGTGGAATCTCCTTCCTTTGAGGTTTTTAAGGTCAGGCTTGACAAAGCCCTGGCTGGGATGATTTAGTTGGGGATTGGTCCTGCTTTGAGCAGGGGGTTGGACTAGATGATCTCATGAGGTCCCTTCCAACCCTGATACTCTATGATTCTATCCCTCTGGTGGGGAGCAAAGGCCTAGAGTAAATCAGTCCTTCTCCACAGTTTATAATGCTTAACAATGGTTTATTCACAGTTTTCACAAGGTAGGCCTCAGGGTTGTCCCAAGTGGTTTTCTTAACAACCCCCCCAAAACACACACAAAAAAACATTTCCTTGCTCCCACCAGAGCACTGACACTTATTATACTGGCTCCTGACTGTCACCCCTTCCCCAAGTAGTAGTAGTAAACTTGGTATTTCCCCAGTGAGAAGGAGAACAGCTCTCTTCCTAGAAGAAACCTATCCTCCAACCCTTCTGCAGCTTGTATCTTGTCCCTACTCCCAGCTCTCTCACCAGAAGAGGTTCTAAAGGTCACAGCAGCCCTTAACTGGGCTCAGGTGTCCCTAATTAACCTGACGTAACCTCTTTTCAGCTCACAGGAAAGAGGGTTTTAACGGGCTGATATACCTGCCTTCAACCACCCTCCCACAGCTGTCAGGTCTGAGTTTGTCACAGTCCAATTTTATGCCAGAATAACTCCATTGGTTTCAATGGAGTTGCACTGGTATAAAACTGGAATAGCGCAGTGGTGATTCAAACCCCAAGGTATGTTCCTCCCCAGTCTGATTTCCAATACCAGCAACTCAGTTCAACTCAGAGAAAACAGACTCTCCATTGGCTATATGACCAGCGAGTGTATTTTCTGTTATTTTCTCAAGTAGTTTATTTGAATAACCTGAGCTATACACCAGTAGTTGAGATCTCAAGGGTTTTTTGAAGAGTCATCTAGTGAAACATAATGCAGCTGTAAGAAAGGTTGTTTAATACACTACACTGTGTAACTTTACATAACATTCTCAGTAAAACTGCTGTACAATAAATATTTTAAAATACTCTGGTCGTGATTTCTTAAACTTTATTTAACACAAGAAAAGCTTGTACTTAGGGCTTGTCTACACTGACTGGGGGTTTGAGGTGCAGCGATCAATGCATCAGCCGTTGATTTAGCGGTCTCTGACCCACTAAACCAACCACCGATCACTTTCCTGTCGACTCCTGTACTCCACCTGAACGAGAAGTGCAAGGGGAGTCGACGGGAGAACATCTCCAGTCGACATCGCATAGTGTGGACCCCGTAAGTAGATCTAAGTACGTCAACTTCAGCTACATTACTCACATAGCTGAAGTTACATAACTTAGATCAATCTCCCCCCGTAGTGTAGACAAGGCCTTAATCTATGTCAAGAAGACTGTCTACAGACTTACTTGCTTGGGATCGGATTACGCCAGCTCTAATATTAAATGCCTAAAACTTGACATATTCTGGTTTTTCACCTTTTCTTAAGAGATGCCCTTTAATAAAGCATTTGTGCTGAACAGAAACTCACACATACTTCTAGGCTGCACTAATATGATGCAACTGCTGTATTTATGAAAATGAGGGCTATAGATGCTGCACAATGAGTGGGTGAAACAGAATGCAATGTGGACTTAAAGCCTTTTGTTGCTAAATAAAATTATCAGTATAAAAAGGGAACAACAACATTTATTACAGAACATCCCTGATAGAAAGACGAAAGGACAAACCGCTTAGTACGTACATATGAGCAACCTCTGTAATTTTTTTTTAAAGGTCACGATGGGGGAGGGAGGTGGGAAGGGTGAAGGGAGGGAAAAACCAACCACCACATATGTTTTGTTTTATTCAAATCAATATAAATAACTTCAAACTACAACAAGTTTTTAATTCCCATATCTTTCATGCACCCTCTATGCTCTACCTTTCCCAAGATTCCTCTTTTTTGAGAGAGCTTCACAGGTTTGTTAGGATAATTTCTGGTAAATAAATCCTGTAAAGATAGGACCATTTTGGGAGAGGAGTTCTCTCAACAAGGAGAAACCGAAGATGTGAAAATTAACAGTTCTTCCTGGTAGATCTTAGAAAGACAGCAGGAGGAAATTTGGGCATCTCATATTGAAAATACTTCTTTCCTTATTTTGTGTCAATGTGCTCCGACCTATAGCCTGTTCCTTCATTTTCCTCCCATTTCAGATGAATCTTAACTACATTATAGGGCTGTCCTAGACCAACCACATTTTATAAGAAAAAGGGATTGTACTACCTTAAAAGAAAAGCTGAACATGTTCATTACTGAAGTTGAAAAACAGCAATGAAAGACGTAATGAAAATAATGTTCTTTAATAATCCAAAAGTGAAAGTGCTGTATTAAAGAACAAATATTTCTCACGCATGCACATTGCAGGAGAAGACTACATTAAAAACCATTTGTTTCCATTGGCTAGCTACTAAAAACACAGCTTAATTATCTACAAGTGTAGATTCTATGTGACTACTGAAGAGTAAATTATATCAAAATCTAATATAATTCTGAAAAAAAGTATCATTTTTAAAGGCAGCATTAAAAACAGAAAATGAATTCATTCTCATTCAAATGCTTTTGCAGGTTTTGGATTTACTTTCCCCAGGAAGGAAGAACCATTTTAGCAGTACATCTGTCTTATGTGCCAACAAGTTGTAGATCTTTGATCACACAGGAAAATGCCTGAAACAGGAAATCTGATGCTACACAGATCAGTAATGGGGATCAAGAAAGAAACCACTACACCAAAAGGTTATCTCATACAGGAAACGGTGTTGCTAATACAATGCTAGGATTAAAAAGACAAACAATTGTGGCTTTTTAGTTCACACACAAATTCGCTTTACAATATATTGTAAGTGACTTGTTTACACTGTCAGGCTAACACTTTTCAAACCTATGCCTCACACAATACTTTAAATAATAACAGCTATACTATTAGTTTTGTACCCTTTGTCTAGACGGATATATATAGTTCTGTATATCTTTTTCCCTTCAGGCTAATCTCAAATCCCAATCCTGCAGTTGTGTGTGTGCACGCGCGCGGACAGATTGCTGTGCCCATGCACAATGAATTGCAGGATTAGGGTCTAGGTTAACTAAAATTACACAAGTTTAATAATTATTTAGCTAGGCACAACGAAGTTGGAGAATGAACTGCAGACAAAGTTGACGTCACTTAGTTTTAAATATCCTGGTTTCAATTTCAGTCTATGCTGTGGTGCTTCAAATACATTAGCATCTCTATGTACTGATATATTGATCACTGTTAAAAGCTTCAGTTTTTACCTTTTGCCTAATTAACATCTGAGTAATGTTTACTGCAACATAGGTTTAGTAGAGTATTGTGAATACTGCCGTACGCCCATCACATGATCAAACCAATATCAATATAAATCAAACTATAAGAAAAATAAACATACCAGATTCTTACTGTCCTGCTTATGAATGGTGACAATTCTACTCTCACTGGAGCCTTCTTGGTTTGCTTGCTTAATGCTGACATCGATTATATCAGGAAAATCACAGTATGTCTGTAATTCCTGTAATAAATGTCGGTTATGATTAATACTAACATAGTAAATGGTTTTTCAAAGTATAATTCAAAATTCTAGAATTCCTACAACCATAGATAAATATTTTCACCACCTTAGGAATGATGACGAATGCAAAACACTGAAGATCAAATAATCACGAAGTGGATGCTGATTTTCACAATGAAAAATACACACACGTGCATCCATGACTATGGTAACCGAAGGCACAAATCATAATGGGAGCTAGAAGCATGGGTGAATTTTGACTGGAGTGCAATTCAGGGAATTTTTGAAAATTTGGTTCTTTAAATTCTGTCCTCAAACTGAATTCTTAAAATATCTGACTGTCTCACTTTTTCTGTTCTTCCACCAGATGGATAAGGATAGATCAGTCAAAATGTTATACAGGTAATGGCTTTTTTGTTAGTTGCCTGTAGCATTTTAGATAATATACATCATTATTATTTGTTATTTCTGTAATTCAAGGGAAATAACAGTCAGATAATAATCTGAGTAAGAATTTCTAGTTTCTGTTATTTACTGCAGCCTTTTTGCAAGTGTATCCATGGTTACACTGGCACAACATGTATTCACCCATGCTCTCCATAAAGATGCTGGGCCAGATTCGCAGCTGGTGTAAATCATCTTAGTTACATTAAAGTCAATGGAGTTATGCCCAGTTACCAGAGAAGAATCTGGGCTGGCAAGACCACCTATCACAGCCACTGCATTACCACCACTTCACCAAAATAAAATAAATAAATAAAATAATAATAAAAAATCTTGCTCCAAGCAAGTGGTTGAGTAAAGTTTTGTGACGCTGATTTGCTGCAATAGTCAAAGATATAGCTTGCCTTACCTCACTATTAAATTTGAAGATGCACCCCTTTGTACAAATGCAGAAACTGTCCACAGGTAAATGTAGTTAATTACCTTACATTAGGCACAGTTGCCTAATGGTCAGAGCAGAGGACAGGGAGTCTGGCGACATGATTTCTATTCCCATCTGCCCCTGCCTTCCTCTATAGCCTCAAACAAGATACTTAAACTCTTTATGCATTTGTTTCCTCATCTGTAAACTGGGGATAATAATGCTTATTCATCTTGGAAAAAAACTTTGAGAATCTCAGATGAAAAACAATACAAATCCTATTACTCTTGCTATTAAAGGCTTGATTGGCATGCACAAATGGTACAGTTTCATACACAAATTTCAGCATGTGCAAAGTTAGAGGTTGCTTCACGAAAACATGGCTCAAAGAGGATAAATTTTATATATGAATTAATGTACAAAAAGTGATTTTAAAAGGCCTAGTTTTCTATAAAATAACTCCAAACATCATCATTAGAACCATCTCTTGAAGGCTACTTTTTGCATATGAAGGGTTTCTAGTAGGAACATTTAACAATCATCAAAGTTATACAGACGATAACTATTGGCCTAATTATCCAAACTTTAGCTCAGTCTGCACTGTTTCTAATAAGCACAAAGGAAGAAATATCAAGATATTTGCATATATGTAGTTATATATTTTAATATGCCTGATGATTAAATACCATATCATAAAAGTGCCATTTTACATAATGGGCTGTGATCACTTGTAATCTATCTGTTAACCTCAATTTGCTCTACAAGGTATTTTTCACATTACTGTTTTGATCTAGTCTGTTATCTATCATGAAATGTATATGTATTTTAAAATGTACGGTCATTTATTTATTCATTATAAAAAAGGAGATCACCTCCAATACTCCTCCTCCAAATTTCCCTTTGGAAAAAAAACCAGTTCTATTTAGATTATAAAGAAGGGTTATACTAGAAGGGTTGTTTCATCTATAGTCTGTAAAGTGATGTGTAAGTTTTTAATGTTATAGTAATGTTTCACAATAATATTCTGTTATTTAAAAGCCATGTACAAAAAATAAGATATACTCCTGAAATGATACATTGTCTTTGGGATAACAGTGTTCCTGATCTGATCTGGGTACATTGCACATTAGCAATGGAACAGGTGGGGCTTATCACAGCTAGACGTAGTAATTCCTGACAACCAGTAATGCATTTCCTGCTAGCAACTAGCATCAGATAACGTTAAGTTCAACTGTTGAATATTCAGATGGGAAACAATGTAAAAAACAAACACAAACACACCCAGATAACATCAAGAATAAAATGTAACTACATGATTATAACAAATGATTGAATAATTTAGCTTAACTCTTAAATTAGGCGGAGCTGTTACTTTCTCATGTCAACTTTTATAATAATCCTGTTTTAGTAGCATGAATGACAGAGAACTTCACTCTTCATTTGTCATCTAAGTACTTTAATTGCTTAGTCAAAAATTATTTCTCTTATAATTTATATTAAAAAAATCCACCTAATTTAAAAAGTCTTGTGCTGTTTGGTTCAAGTCAAACCCCATTCATACAGAAATCACAGTAGAACTATTAAGTCAAAGTCATAATTCATTCTATAGTACTACATGAGAATGAATCAGTACATGTAACATATGACCAAATTACTGTTACCATGTCCATTTGCAAAATCCTTAAAATAATAAAAGTGAAGCCATATTCATAAGGATTACCTGTTCTGTCAGTGTCTCACTGTCTTTATGTTTCCCTCTTGAGCACTGAATTCCACCGTTTCCAGTTATTATAATGGTTGCAAAACTCTCTTCACCTCTGCAAGGCTCTTTTACTTCAAAAATCTCTGAATAGAAGGCAGGCTGAAGGGATTCCAGATTTATAAGATATTTAAGTTTCAAGTTTCTGGCAGTAGCTTTGCATTGGCCAAACTGCTGGATAAATTTGCGGAATCTGTACCTTATTCTCTTTCGTGTCAAAATATGGTAGTCTTGGATTTTTGCCCGAACACATTTAGGCAAAAACATCTTGTAACTGTGAACACAAGATTAGCACATAAATTCCAAGGTTTATCTATAAAGCCTAGAAAAGGAAATTATTTCTGTATGCAAAATAAATACAAAGCCAACATAAAAATACTTTATCTATCAAATGAACTACTTACTGTGATTTTAAAATTTATTGTGGTTTTTATTTCAGTCTTCAGTAAAAGTTGTTGAAAACGAAACCACACTTATTGTGCCGTTTTCTATTTTTCATTTACTAGTTCCAAAGTATAGTACATTGTTGTTTCCATAAACCTGGACATTTCTGATTTAGTCATTATTATGTGGGGTTGGGAAGAAGTCAGTCAGCAAGGATACATTGATAAATTCCCATAGCTATGCCAATGTAGCAAAATCCTGATCTTTCTAGGTCATTCAGATTTGTAAATACAGACACAGAACCACATATGTCAAGTTTAAAAAGAAGATAACAAACAATGCAATACTACACTGTATCATGAACTAAGCCTTGTACTGGGAGGTTGTATTTCTTAACTTTTGAGTACTGGATGTTCTTATAACTTAATGCTCTGTTAACATTTTCTCTGTGTAACTTAAAAGAAAGATGCCAAAATCTAAAAACAATATCAAAACAAGTTTTATTTAATCAGTTACCACTTGTGTCACTGGCTCTAGCAGTATCTTGTTAACTAGGTGATTAAAAATGAAACTATGTTTTAAAAGTTATGACATGAAGAAGTTTAACAAAAGAATGGACACAAAAAAATGAAATTTTCAAAACCAGACTCACAAGAATGGAAAAAAAGGTGAGAGCAAGAGAACATGTTGTCTAGACAAGAGGCGACTACCTCAGAAATCCTCCCAAATGAAAAGCTTAGTGAGTCAACATTTTAAAGAGGAAAGAAATATTTGAGTAATTGGTCTTCCTCCCAGCATAAGAACATAAGAATGGCCATACTGGGTCAGACCAAAGGTCCATCCAGCCCAGTATCCTGTCTACCAACAGTGGCCAATGCCAGGTGCCCCAGAGGGAATGAACCTAACAGGTAATGATCAAGTGATCTCTCTCCTACCATCTATCTCTACCCTCTGACAAACAGAGGCTAGGGCCTCTGAAAGAGCCCTTGCCATCTTTAAATTATAGTTTCCAGAGATCCTGGGTAGCATATGGTAATATCAATGACTTAACATAGTACAATGAAAATGTGACCTGTATAGAAAAGAGGGGTACAGTGTAACGATTTCAGAAATACGGCACCAGACTATTTTAAGCATTTACTCCTGTACATCTGTTTTCACTTGTTCTCTTTGTCCCCCTATTCAGGTACACAAATGTATTCTGGAAACTATTTGAACATGTGCATAACTCTAAACATGTACTTAAGTGCCATTCAGCACTTTAAAAGCATGCTTAAGTGATTTCCTGAACAGGGCCTTTAGCAGTATACATTGATAAAATACAGTGTAAAAGCGAATTCTGATAACTGAGTGAATCTATGTACATCTTAGGAATTCCAGTTTGATTTTATGAACTGTCTGTATCCTTCTGTTTTTACTGTATTGTTGCACCATCCCCCTTATGCTGAGGAGGCAAGAGGGGTGCAGGTGTGTCGGGCTCTGCATAGGACAATTGAGAGATCTAGCCTTTAGCAGAATAACGGGTAGCTGCAAGCTGGATGGAACCAGTTCTGCCTAGCTTGTCTAGCATATGGAGAGTGGAATTTCCCCAGAAGCAGGACAAAGAACCAAGATGTTGATGCTACCCTTTAAAAACAGAGACTGGGTGGGTTGGAGGATGAGACAAAAGGAAGCTTGGGCAGGAAGGGACATACTGTTAGACTCAGACATTAAGGTCAGAAGGGACCATTATGATCATCTAGTCTGACCTCCTGTACAATGCAGGCCACAGAATTTCACCCCACCCACTCCTGCGATAAACTCTCACCTATGTCTGAGCTATTGAAGTCCTCAAATCATGGTTTAAAGACTTCAAGGTGCAGAGAATCCTCCAGCAAGTGACCCTTCCCCCATGTTACAGAGGAAGGTGAGAAACCCACAGGGCTTCTTCCAATCTGCCCTGGAGGAAAATTCCTTCCCGACCCCAAATATGGTGATCAGCTGAACCCTGAGCATGTGGGCAAGATTCACCAGCCAGATACCCAGGAAAGAATTCTCTGTAGTAACTCAGATCCCACCCCATCTAGCATCCCATCACAGGCCATTGGGCCTATTTATCATGGATAGTTAAAGATCAATTAATTGCCAAAATCATGTTATCCCATCATACCATCTCCTCCATAAACTTATCGAGTTTAATCTTGAAACCAGATAGGTCTTTTGCCCCCACTGCTTCCCTTGGAAGGCTACTCCAGAACTTCACTCCTCTGATGGTTAGAAACCTCCATCTAATTTCAAGTCTAAACTTCCCGATGGCCAGTTTATATCCATGTGTTCTTGTGTCCACATTGGTACTGAGCTTAAATAATTCCTCTCCCTCTCTGGTATTTATCCCTCTGATATATTTATAGAGAGCAATCATATCTCCCCTCAACCTTCTTTTGGTTCAGCTAAACAAGCCAAGCTCCTTGAGTCTCCTTTCATAAGACAGGTTTTCCATTCCTTGGATCATCCTAGTAGCCCTTCTCTGTACCTGTTCCAGAATGAATTCATCCTTCTTAAACATGGAAGACCAGAACTGCACACAGTATTCCAGATGAGGTCTCACCAGGTGCCTTGTATACCAGTACTAACACCTCCTTATCTCTACTGGAAATACCTCACCTGATGCATCCCAAGACCGCATTAGCTTTTTTCACAGCGATATCACATTGGCGGCTCATAGTCATCCTGTAGTCAACCAATACTCCAAGGTCCTTCTCCTCCTCCGTTACTTCTAATTGATGCGTCCCCAGTTTATAACTAAAATTCTTGTTATTAATCCCTAAATGCATAACCTTACATTTCTCACTATTAAATTTCATCCTATTACTATTACTCCAGTTTACAAGGTCATCCAGATCCTCCTGTAGGATATCCTGGTCCTTCTCTAAATTGGCAATACCGCCCAGCTTTGTATCATCTGCAAACTTTATTAGCACACTCCCACTTTTTGTGCTGAGGTCAGTAATAAAAAGATTAAATAAGATTGGTCCCAAAACCGATCACTGAGGAACTCTACTGGTAACCTCCTTCTAGCCTGACAGTTCACCTTTCAGCATGACTGGCTGTAGTCTCCCTTTTAACCAATTCCTTATCCACCTTTCAATTTTCATATTGATCCCCATCTTTTCCAATTTAACTAATAATTCCCCATGTGGCACCGTATCAAATGCCTTACTGAAATCGAGGTAAACTAGATCCACTGTGTTTCCTTCGTCTAAAAAAATCTGTTAATTTCTCAAAGAAGGAGATCAGGTTGGTTTGGCATGATCTACCTTTTGTAAAACCATGTTGTATTTTGTCCCATTTACCATTGACCTCAATGTCCTTAACTATTTTCTCCTTCAAAAGTTTTTCCAAGATCTTGCATACTACAGATGTCAAACTAACATGCCTGTAGTTACCCAGATCACATTTTTTTCCCCTTTCTTAAAAATGGGAACTATGTTAGCAATTCTCAGTCATACGGTACAACCCCTGAGTTTACAGATTCATTAAAAATTCTTGCTAATGGGCTTGCAATTTCATGTGCCAGTTCCTTTAATATTCTTGAATGAAGATTATCTGGGCCCCCCGATTTAGTCCCATTAAGCTGTTCGAGTTTCGCTTCTACCTCAGATATGGTAATATCTACCTCCATATCCTCGTTCCCATTTGTCATCCTGCCATTATCCCTAAGATCCTCATTAGCCTTATTAAAGACTGAGGCAAAGTATTTGTTTAGATATTGGGCCATGCCTAGATTATCCTTAACCTCCACTCCATCCTCAGTATTTAGCAGTCCCACTTCTTCTTTGTTTTCTTCTTATTTATACAGCTATAGAACCTTTTACTATCGGTTTTAATTCCCTTTGCAAGGTCCAACTCTACTTGACTTTTAGCCTTTCTCACTTTATCCCTACATGTTCTGACCTCAATAAGGTAGCTTTCCTTGCTGATCTCTCCCATCTTTCACTCCCTGTATGCTTTCTTCTTTTTCTTAATCACCTCTCTGAGATGCTTGCTCATCCAGCTTAGTCTACAATTCCTGCCTTTGAATTTTTTCCCGTTTCTTGGGATGCAGGCTTCAGATAGCTTCTGCAGCTTTGACTTGAAGTAATTCCAGGCCTCCATAAGTTCTTCAGTCCAATCCACTTCCCTAACTAATTTCCTTCATTTTTGAAAGTCAGCCCTTTTGAAATCAAAAACCCTAGTCGCAGATTTATTTTTGTTTATTTAGTTCCTTCCATTTAGTTTGAACTGAATTAGCTCATGATCACTTGAACCAAGATTGTCCCCTACAACCATTTCTTCTATGAGGTCCTCACTACTCACCAAAACCAAATCTAAAATGGCATCCCCTCTAGTCGCTTCAGCAACTACTTGATGAAGGAATCCATCAGCTATCGCATCTAGGAAAATCTGAGCCCTATTGTTATTACTAGCACTCGTCCTCCAGCCTATATCTGGGAAGTTAAAGTCTGCCATGATCACGCAGTTTCCATTAGTATTTACTTCATTAAAAACATTAAAGAGGGCTCTATCCATATCCAAATTAGATCCCAGCGGTCTATAGCACACCCCAAGCACTATCACAGGGGAGGCACTAGTAGTTTTCTTCCCCAATGTGATTTTTGCCCAGATGGGCTCTGTCTTATCCATTCCATCGATTCTTATTTCTTTACATTCTACCTCATCATTGATATACAATGCTACTCCACCACTTTTACTTTTAATTTCTGTCTTCCCTAAACAGCACATACCCTTCAATAGCTGTAGTCCAGTCTACTATATAGTACCATGACTACTATTCTACCATGTTTCTGTTATCCCTGTAATATCTGGTTTCACTTCCTGCACCAGTAGCTCTAGTTCCTCCATTTTGTTACCTAGGCTCCTCGCATTGGTGTACAAACATCTTAATTTTTACTGTTTGGCCTCGCTCACATTCTGTAGCCGATTAGGCACGGACATTCTACAGCCAGTATGACTTATTAGACTGGTATCCACACTGCCCTTCCTCCTTATATACATTCTCCTACCCACGGCTGTATCCTTTCTTACTTCGTTTTCTTCCCTCACAATGCTAAAATCCGACGTGGAGATTACCTGGACATCTCCCAACCATCTCCCCCAAATTCCTAGTTTAAAGCTCTTTTAATCAGTTGTGCCAGCCTCCATCCTAGAAGTCTACTTCCTTCCCTACTCAGATGAAGTCCATCCCGAGAGAACTGTCCTCTGTCCATGAATGCCTCCCTGTGGCCATACATCCCAAAGCCCTCCTTATATCACCTCTGCCTGAGCTATCTGTTGATAGTCATAATCTTGTCACACCTTTGTTGCCCTTCTCTAGGAACAGGCAGAATCCCACTAAAGATCACCTGAGCCTCGATTTCCTTAAGCGTCTTCCCCAGCCTGGCATAGTCTCCCTTGATACGTTCCAGCGAGAATCTACAGGTATCATTTGTTCCCACATGAAGGACAATCAGTGGATTCTTTCCCCCTCCCTTTAGGATCCTTTTCAACCTCAGGTTCACATCCCGTATCTTAGCACCTGGAAAACAGCACACCCTTCTATTCTCTGGATCAGCTCTGGTTAAAGGAGAGGGATAGCTCAGTGGTTTGAGCATTGGCCTGCTAAACCCAAGGTTGTGAGTTTAATACTTAAGGGGGCCATTTGGGGCAAAAATTGGGGATTGGTCCTGCTTTGAGCAGGGGGTTGGACTAGATGACCTCCTGAGGTCCCTTCCAACCCTGATATTCTATTCTATTCTATTCTATTCTACAGGCCTGTCTATTCTTCTCAGTAAGGAGTCCCCAATCACGTAGACCTGCCTTTTCCTGGTGACGGTGCGATTCTCTGGTCTATCCCCTATTCCCTCTGGCTGCAAGTTCTTTCCATTCCTAATCTCCCTTGTAATCCTCTTCAACCCATCCTGTATCCTCCTGGGGCTCATATTTGGTGTAGTCTCCATTGACTCTTCCCCTTTTCCTATAGGACTAGCCGCTCTTCTCTTCTTCCTTGTCCTTCCACCTTCAGTGACTACCTGCTGAGCCCCTTCTTCATTTTCCAACTCTGCCAACCTATTCTTGAGCTCTATTTCTCCTTCACTAGCCCATCTTTTCCTCTGCCTGATTCTCTTAGTCACATGCTTCCACTGTCCATTTTCTTCATCCAGCAGTCTCCCAACAGAATTCTTCAGTCCTGCTTCCATCTGTAAGTCTGAGCTTTTCCCTTCAGCTGCCTCAGGTCTTTGCTCCATAAGCTGCTCGAACTCCCTTCTAAACTCAACCAGACTTTCCACCTGCATCGCCAATCTTCGGATCTTTTCTTCCATCAGCTCTATCAGACGGCACTTCATGCAGAAAAAACTCTTTCCAGGTACCCCCTCCAGGATCACGTACATACCGCAGCTTCCACATCCAGTCATCTTCATTGTGTCTTCCACTACATGGGTCATGCCCACTGCTGCCTCTGTATCTGTCATGGCCTTCCCACCTAAATCCTGTTAATCTGGGAAACACAAACCACACCAAAACCACCACCACCCACAGCAAAAACAAACCCCAAACAAGCACCACAAGACAAACTCCCCTTTCAAACTCCCACTCAAACTCCCCTGTTTACAGCTCTGTTTGCTGGCTCCTGTGCCGCTGCAGCTGTCTGTTCTAGCAGAGGGGACTTGCTTAGCTGCAGGACCAGCCAAGGAAGAAGGAAACTGGCTACGGACTACAGGGAGATACTTCAGGATTTGGAGGAAAAGCCTAGACTCTTTAGAGGACTCTGACATAAGCCCAAAGAATGTTCAAGAGTGGTAAGGGACATGAGGCAGGGAAGTGCATATACACAGGTTATTGTTGTGTCTAGATCTGTATACTTCTTGTGCTAGCAAAAGTAAAGAGTGATTCATTTTTGGAAACCTTACAAAACCTGTGTGTCTGTTTGGTTCAATTATCACACACGCCTGAAGAGGTAACTGTAAACCCAGAGCTCACACAAGGTCAGAGCTCTGAGGAATCATAGAAGATCAGGGTTGGAAGAGACCTCAGGTGGTCATCTAGTCCAACCCCCTGCTCAAAGCAGGAAGGGTGTGCTTAAGCTACTGGGGAGTCTCGGAGCCTGTGGCAGCTAGGCTGCGAGGTCCCATTTCTGTGAAGGGATAACCGACTGACAGCCTGTGCCCAGAAAATGTGTCGGGGCAGTTCTGCAGCCTACTCAGACCAAAGGAAGCTTAAGAGCACATAGGCCTAGTGTGTGAGGCTCAAACACAGTAGCTTGGTGACCATCCAGACAGTAGGAGTGCTACCAGGGCTTTGTGACACAAATACATGCATAACAAAAGAGACACAACCACATTCTTTAGGATCCAATAATGTTGCAAGGTTGTGTGAAATTTAAGTCTTTCGTACTTCAGAAGTTCTCTGTTAAAACAAAGAACATTAAAAAAAATTACTTATTTTTCCTGACTTCCCCCGGAAGCTCAAAATTACAATGTGTTTGCACATATGTTTGCCTTCAGTTGCACACGCACTTTAGTTATTATTTTAAGATTGTTTATAGGTGAAGTGATTCTTTGGATTAAAAGAGCATAGACAAATATATGTCATGTGGAAAATAAAGTTAATAGTTACATGGACTTTTCAGATATAAAAAGAAAAAAGTTTTTGAAACCGAAAAACTGCAGACACATGGGAAGTTCTAGAGCAGCGGTTCTCAAATTATGGTCCATGCACCACCAGCAGCCCACAGAACACTTGCCAGATGTCCACAGAGAACTGGTCACATAGTGTTGATTCCTCCTTGTTTCCACCTGCTAAATTTCATTAAAAGACAGCTAAAAATACATTAATTACTTTCTTAATGTTATTTTCTATAAAAGCAATGGCTGAAGTTGCAACAAGGACGTTCAATTGCTAACGGAAAGGGAAGTAGTCCATGCGATCACAAAGGTAAGGGGAGGTGGTCATGAGATAATCTCTCTACTAAGCTAAAGTCAACACTCTAAATACGTTTGGGAATCTCTGCTCTGGAACAAATCTGTTGCCAAAAACTGTGTGTCTGTCAAGGTGCTAATTGCTTGGGTTACATGAAAGAGAAAGGCAGAGTGAGAAAACAGTAAACTAATGAGTTATCCTTTTACTATATGTAAAAGTAACATTGTTCTGAAGTAAGGAATTACCTGACTGAATTGTAGATAGCCAGGGGAGTTTGGTCCTTTTCTTTGGCCACTCTCATCATATCAAGAACAGCCATTCCAAGGCATTCTTCCTGTGTTTCATGAGTAACAGGCACCTTTACCCATCCATGCACAAAATCATCTCGCCACTGAGAGAGAAAAGAGCACAAGCAATCAAACTGAAAATTTACCTCATCATGATCTCTCTTTTATAACATTTTTTTTACTGAACATTTTTGTGACTCATTTCTTCTGTACCCAGAACTCTGTGAATCTGTACACTGGTTCCCAGCTACTCTTCACCCCGTGGCAACCCAGCTCTTAAAAGGTTTGTTATCAGCTTATTGCTGAAGTCCCACAAGGTCTGTTCACGTATGGTACGGTCCTATATTTCCAAGCCTGCTCTTCTCAAAAAATGGAGCCTGATCCTTGCTGAGGGGAATGACACGGTGGAGGCATCATAGTCCTTCATCCCTTCCCTCACACCGGGTTTTCATTCTCTCCTACTGCAGAGGCACGGTGTGGCCCTGAGTTTTATCTGCATATTTAAGACTGGCCTCTGAGAAATTAAGTCAAGCTTTGTGCATTATTTCTGTGGGATATCATACACATTCTATGTTTGGATGATGGTGTCAAAAAGCAGTGGCAAAGAGGTAAAAAAAAACAAACCAATCAAGTCATACCTGAGCAAACAGATAAGACATGACAAGGTCATCAACAACAGGGCTCTCTGCACCTCGGGAAACACCATAACGATATGCTCTGCTACTGCCATTACAATACCAGTGAGGAAAATAAAACCTGTTGAGGAACATACACACTGTATAGTTAGGCAAATATCAACAAAATTAAAGGCTATATCTGCTGAAAAAGACCACACATCTTAAATACTATCACTTGGTAAAGTTAAGATTTCTTTTTATGTACAACTCCCTGTAGCAAGATCCTTGGTCCTCTGCAAACCTCTTAAGAAGATACAATGAAATATAACTACTTGGGTTATTATAACAATGCCCAAGGAAGACAAGATTATTCTATGCCTAAGTGAACAACCATTACGTGATCCCAAAGAAAACACTCTGGTTATCACGCCATTCAGTTTACTGCAAAGAGGTAACAGCGTAGCGATTAGTAAAGTGGTTCTTGTAAAAGTGACACCTGGTTGCTGCAAACATTGTAACTGCTCCCGGTGTGACTAAATCATATCTTAGATTACTAAAAGAAATGTTTGGAACTAGGAGTAGCACTATAAAATTAATGTAACTGCAGAACAGAAAGCTGTATTCTAATCCAACTAATATATCACTAACGGAACTGCCAGCTTTAAATTCTGATTCCTGAATCTCTTTTGCTCATAATATACCATAAAAAACAAAACAAACTGCTTTATTTTTTTGATACTGTACCTGGTTGATCTTACTTTTCCTTCTGTGGATGACATTAGTGGAGAATGAACAAAACACTCTAAAAAGAGGTAAGATTTTCAGAGTAGCTTTGCTGACCACAACCACATTTTAAATTGGAATTAGCAATATGGTTGAGTATTCTGCTGTGCATCTGTGCAGTCTGGTAGTCATTCTTATCTTATTCTTATAATAGAATGGGGAACAAACTAACAGATGCACATAGCAGAAATTTCAATAAAATAATTTCAGTCTACCAGCATAGGGCAAAGTAAGCCATTAAGAGGACATTTTGCATTTCAATTTGCAATTAATTTACCAAAGGGACACCCATGCTACCTTTAGCATTTCAAGGAAATAAAAGACTTTTCAGCAGGAAAAATTGTAGATGCACAGCTCAAAAAGTTCACTTTCAAAAAAGAGATTTTGTTCATTTGATAGATACAAATTCTGCTGTAGATGTCTTGATGATTGGATGGGATAACTTAATTATATCTATAAATCAGCATTTTAGTCAATGAAAGACTTTTTACATTTCAGAACTTCTAATAATTATATTAGCATCATGACTCAAAAACACAAATCCACGAACAAGAAATTTGGCTCTTGTTAGTTGATCATTTATCACAAAACAAATAAATAATAATAATTGGAACTTCCTGTACTTTCAGTACCTTTTTGTTTTTTAACCTGAAGAGGCAAGTATAGCTATCTCCAATACAAAGGCACAAATGATACAATTGATTATTCAATTTACTCAATCCAACATATTTTGTATGCTTCTTATCAAGTACCTAATAGTTCATACGGAGACTATAATTCAGTTACATTTTACATTATATTGTTTGCTACTGCTTTGTTATTTAGCTTTTTGCATTAAATATGAAAAATAAATCACAATTCTTTTTTAGGTGTTATCTGAGTTGTCATGCTACCTTATTCGGTAGAGTATGTTGAGCCTGGTTGATTCTTCTACGTGGAAGATGTGATTTGGAGGATACCAAATTCTCTCTGTTTCATTCATTAGTGCAAACATGTTATGGTACACAGGCATGATACCTAGTAAAGCAACAGAAAAACAAATGCTTACTGAGAAGTTCCTTATTATGCAGATCACTTTTTTTTTTAGTAGGAAGAAAACACACCCTTGTAAAAAGTGGTGGACTGATAGTATCTGAGAGTCTTGTTAACTGATTGTCCATAGCACTGGTAGGTCATAGTTTCACTTCAAGTTTCTGCATGCTGCAGTTTATTTTCTGCCTCAGTATCATCTCTTTGTTTCTTTATGCTCCCGGTCTGCTCATTGTACCCACCTGCTGTTATCTCTCACTTTATATCCAGGGCTTGCCTACACATGAAAATTAATCTGGAATACGGTAGGGTGTGAATTTAAAGCAGGTTAACTATTCCTGATTAACTTCATGCATTCCTTAGGCCGGGTCTACACTACCACTTACTTTGGTACGTCGCTCAGGGGGTGTGAATAAGTCAACCATCTGAGTGACGTACATTACACTGAACTAAGCGCTGGTGTGGACAGCGCTATGGCAATGGCAGAGCTTCTCCTGCCAACATAACTACCGCCTCTCATGGGAGATGGATTTATTATGCCGACAGCAGAGCTCTCTTCCATTGCCCAGAGCGTCTTCACCAAAGGAGCTACAGCAGCACAGCTCAGTTGGTGCAACTCTACCAATATAGCGTTTCTAGTGGAGACTAACCCTTACTCCGATTAGCTTAATCCCATGGAGCTAAACAGGAAGAGCTATTCTGGAATAACACCCTGGATCGACAAACCCTTAGATTATAAGGTTTTCAGGGCAAAGACCATCTCCATATGGCTGTACAGTATCTAGCAGAGTGCACTGTATGTGCTACCAGAATAATAAATAATAGTACTTTGTTTTAATTTATTTCTTGTGTTTTTTCAAAAATTGAACAGACTAATGCATTAGTTTTACACCATTAGGTTTAAAGAAGAATTAAAAGCAGAACAACATAAAGAGAATCACCATGACTATTAAGTCCACCTTCCTACACATTCCAGGTATTAATATGACTGTACTAAGACTTATCAATTTAGGAGGACACAGAGGAAGGAAGCTTAGGACAAGAGAGCAGAACAAAAAGGGAACGCTTCTGTGACATAGGGACTGTATCTCATTACAAAGGACCAGTCACATTCAAAGAAAGCTGACTTGAGGAGGGTGGGGGGCAGGGGGAGAGAGAGAGAGAGAAGAGAGAGAGAGAGACAGAGACAGAGACAGACAGGCTCCATGATTCGGCAGTGAAGCCAGAAGACTGATTTCTTGTTTGAATAACTAAAAATATTTTCTAACATAAAAACATGCTTGATATGAGATTTTTATTGGTAAGTGTTGGTAAACACTGATTTCACAGTACACACACAAACTGATGAAAAAATGTTTCTATTGATAATAATCGAAATTTACCAGGGTGACCAGATAGCAAGAGTGAAAAAGAGGGACACTTTTTTTTCCAGGAGCATATATAAGACAAAGCCCCTAATATTGGGACATCTTGTCATCCTAAAAATTACAGATAGGCAGTGTAAGAAAGATGCTGCTTGAGAACTGACTATAGTCAAAATCCAATGATTAAACTTTGAATTAGGCTCGTTACAAATGAACTAGCAAATGAATGGTAAAAACAACATATAGGATTTGTTGATTTCAGGATATTTACTTTGTACATTTTAACATATGATGTGAAAAATTGTATTTTTAATGGTTTATAAGGCTTAAAAATTCTGAATCTCAATATCTGTCATTAAAAGTTATTTGATCCCCTCATAATCTTCTGCAACTGTGAAAATGTAAATTGATAAAAATTGAAAAAAAAAATGCTTAAAAATAAACTCCCCAATCCTCTTTCCCATAAAACAGGGAAAACTAACCAAGACAATGATTCAGCCAAATACTTGAGCACATCTAAATTAGCATGTGACTAGTCCCACTGTGTAATTTTCAGTGGGACTACTCCAATACTTAAAGTTACTATGTCTAAGGCCCAAATCCTGCAAGTTGCGCTTCCTCAAGGATCTCTATCCCTGTGCAGAGCCCCATTTATTTGGGGCCATAGTCCCCAAGTCTGTAAGTGCATCCACACCAGCAAAACCTTAGGTTTGTTTAGTATTTTTATTTTACTTTTTTTAAAAAAAACAAACCAGTTACTGCCATTAGCTCTTAAATCCTCAACAGTCCCAATTTAAAACCAGAACTGCTCGAAACATTGTTTTGTTGGAATTTGCCAAAGTGGTGAAATCACAATGCTTTGAAGAAGGTTCAATTTTGGTGAAGCTCCACTAGCAAAGCTCGCCTATCTGGCAGGCTGCTGACTAGTCTGGGCTTCCAGATTCTGTAGCCCTGGAGCAGCACACCAGGAGGACCATCACAGACCTAGGGCTCCATTCCCTTTGGTGGAGAATTTTCAAGTTTTGACTTACATTCCTAATCGTAACAAAACCAATTTGTAAAATAACAAAATCCTCCATGAAACAGAATTGCCTCTTCCTGCCCTGCTCTACTTAAAGAGCTTCCAGTTAGAAAGGGGTAAATACAGAGGATCAGGATCTACATCTCATTTTCCTTTTCCCTGCTTCCTGTTTTGGAGCCCTCTCATTCAAATAAATAATCACATATAAAAAGGCCAGGATTTGTCAGAGCCATTTAGTGGGAACACAAAAATTAACAGACTGGAAGAAACACAGTAAGGGCTTATAACTGAGCATGGGAAACCGCAAAGAAACACTAGAAACTATCAATAAACTAGCCAAAGGAATAAATGTAGATTATCAAATCACTTTGTAGTGCAGCCATGCAATTAAAACAGTAATTTGATAATGTTCTCTGTCTTTTACTATTAGGTTCTGATGTGCTGCCACAACAAAGATTAGAATGCAAGTATTCTAAGTATATCACATTCAATTCTGTAGTATTATGCAAAGCTGGCATATTCCAAAACCTGTGTGTTTTAGCTTGCATAATACAAGGAAAATACAAACAAGTTATATTGACAAGGATTGTGAGAGTGCTGGAGAGAGGTAAGGGGTTCACCCTTTTACAGAGCCCCATCTGGTCTTCAAGGAAATGGCACCAGCACTGGCCTTGAGTCCATTCCCCCAGCCACAGGTGGATATATTTACTGAGCAGGAGGCTAAATGGGTCAGCTTGACTCAGGATAAACACTTAGACAAGTATTCTGATACCTGAGGTTTATTAGTAGCCTTGCAACATGCAATAGGTCAAATGATTTGCAAAAAAATACATTAAAAAAAAACCTCAAACAATTTTTATCTGCTGCTTGAAAATTCTTAGTAACAATGACTAGAAAAGCTTTTTTTTTTTTATTTGTTCCTCAAAAGTATCATCTGATGAACATGCCAAAATAGAGACAACCACCAACTAATAAGGAAGGTGCAACTCTTCTACTAGGACAGAAATGTTCAATGGCTGGCAGAGAAATAAGATAATACAAAAAAGCAGAGCTTGCAGAAACAAAGAAATAGCTGAGAGAATAAGGATGATCACTTGTATCATTTGTTATGTTTAACAAAGTGTAAGGTTCACAGATCATTTGATATGACATATAATAAGTGGTGCACGTACATAACATAAAATTAACTGCATTACATAGAGATGATCAGGGTGGATTTGATTTAAATTAAATTGATTTAAATCATGATTTAAATCACTACTCAGGAAGATCGATTTAATCATGGATTTCTACATAAAAGTGCATTCTTGTTGGTTGTTATAACCTTAATGCATATTCTTCACAACTCAGAGACAGATGTAGGTTTCATTTTTAGAAGGTACACACTATACATTTTAAAGTGATTTATTTTGAAAACTTTTCAGATTAGTTTTACAGCTATATCAGAAAATGAATGATCGTTTGGTTATTTCATTTACCAAAGGTAATTGAAGCAGATATTTATGAAGTCACTGGGAGGTGAACTATCTCCAGATCAACAGGTTAATGATTAATATTTGGAGGATTTTCTTGCCATGCTGTATTACGAGATCACCACCAGAAAGACATTTAAATTGTTTTATTTAACTAAAACGACAACATTATGTATTCTGGATTTTTTTCTTCAACAGCAAACATATAATATTTTAATGAATCAAGCATACGAATTTTGAATTTAGTTAAACATTCAAATTTTTTAAAATCAGGTTTGTTTTTGTTAAAATTGTTTCTAACTAAAATAGTTAAATGAAATATTTTTTTTAAAAAAAGATATTAAATCAACTATGTCAGCCAGGTCAACATGACAAATTTAAAATATTGGCTTCTGCAGCTAACTCAGTTGTCTTCACCTTCATTTTCCTGTTTATTCATAATCTGGAAAAGAAAAACAAGCTTTCCTGCTTTTTCAGGTCCCAAACGATTTCTCAATTTGGAATGCATTAGTCCAAAGGAAGAAAATATTCTTCCTACACCGGCAGAAGAAGCTACTGCTGTTAGAAGTGAGATCATCACTTCAACAGTCTCTGAATCCAAGTGCTTAAGTGACTTCCACCAGTTCACTGGTGTGACTTTCTTTAAAACCTCATCAGCAAACATATATTTCTTGAATGGTTCTCATTCACAAACTGGGTCTCTTTTATGGCCAGCTGCCATTATAGGTTTTCCCTTCTAGTGAGAGATCTCAAATCTCTCCAATGGTAGATCTCAATCAATGAAGGCTACACTCAGAAAGACCTCAAGTCTTCTGGAATATGCTGCTCAAACAGTTTCACTTCTGTTTCTACTGCCTGTCCCTCCCTTCTCACGTTTATCTCCAGACTTCTTCTCCTTGTCCAGATCTATTCTGCCCCCAAACAATCTTCTATTCATTAAACTTTTTGAAACTTTGCACTTTTAGAGAGGTAAGGGATTGACTCTGTGTACACAAATTTGCAGAGGGACAATAGGATTGAGGTCTGTTATTTCTCACTTCTATATATTATTTAAAAACATTTTTGCTGTTAACAACCATGTTATCTCTGGAGACACAAATCCACAGTTGGAGAACTGCAAAACTAAGCATCTCTGGTGGTATCTTCTAAACTGAGCACTGAGTCCCATTGGGTAGATAGAAAGATTAACCTAAATAATCTATACAGAAGCCCCTGGAACCCCATAAGATTGGGTCCCTAATCCATGAACTATTGGAATTCATTTACAAAAAACTTTTCTTAAACATTACTTGAATTTATTGTCGCATACTATAGAATTAGAATTTAAAATCCCTATTCCATGATGAGATATCTTTGAGCTACGATGTATCTTAATTAAAACTCTCTTTAGATAAAATGCTTTTTGAGGAAAAAATCCTATCCAAAAAATCCAATTTAAATTTTAAAAATCCGATTTTTTTTTTTAAATAATTGATTTTTATCCACCCTGGAGATGATGTACCAGTCTATGACAAATACAAGTATTAATAGTTATTACTGCAAAAATGTCATGTTTAGGACCAAAAAAAAAAAAAAAAAAAAAGTGTAGAACAGTAGGAAAGAGCCTATTTGAAGCTGCTAGTCTTAGATGAGGAGGAAAAAGGTTTACATGATATATCATATGTAATGAAGTTTAATGTTTCCCATTAAGGGAAAATAATTAGAGTGAACTACAGTACATGGATGATGAAAAAACTTGGAAGTCACAAGAACTGAAGATTTAATTAATGGGGAAGCAGGGTTTACAGAGATTTGTACTTACTATGCTTTAAAACGTATTTGCTACAAGAGCAGTGAAATTGAATAAATGAAGTAGTACGTAAATACATAAGTGGCTAATATACATGGGCCATTCCCAGTGGTGTGGAGACAACTGCAGGCCTTATGTTTGGATCCAAAGTATGCAGGAGGTGGAAGTGCTAAGAAATCAGTATGCCCTGAAGAAGAGAAAACCGGCTTTCTCTCAAAGCAATCCAGGAGTACTAATTAGCCTTCCTCCACCAGAGTCATCTAAAATTCTAACAGGTCAATAAATATGATCTCATGGGAGCGTTCTGCTAAGGTAAAACAAAACGTGTTAAATCTAGAATAGCTTGTTAGGATGAAGAAAGACACAAACAACCGGTGAAAATGTTTTTTGTCCCGTCCTTTGAAGGTTATTTTGAGAATGTTCTACAACAATCATATTACACAATGTTGTATTCTCACTGTTCTGCATGTGGAGAGAAACCAAATAAGGAAGTCTCCAATCCTAAAATTAAGTAATTAGTTAATTAATTCACCTTGATTTGTTAACAGTGAGAGTTTACAATTATATTTTGCTTTTGCTTTAAAGAGAAAAAACAGAAGGTTTATCTGTGTGGAATTTTATGAAAAAAAAAAAAGGTTTAGATCAGAGGTGGGCAAACTATGGCCTGCGGGCCACATCCGGTCTGTAGGACAGTCCTGCCTGGCCCTTGAGCTCCCAGCCGGGGAGGCTTCCCCCAGCCCCTCCTCTGCTGTCCCCACTCCCTGCAGCCTCAGCTCGTTGCTCCGCCAGTGCTCTGGGCAGCGTGGCTGGCTCCAGCTGGGCTGCACGGCTGCGAGCTCCTGCCGCTCTGAGCGGCATGGTAAGGGGGCAGGGAGCTGGGGGTTGGATACAGGGCAGGGGGTCCGGGGGAGCAGTCAGGGGACAGGGAGCGGTTGGATGGGGCGGAGGTTTGGGGGGAGGGGGCAGTCAGGGGATGGGGAACTGGGGGGATTGGATAGGCGTGGGAGTCCCGGGGGGCCTGTCAGGGGGTGGGGGTGTGGATAGAGGTCGGGGCAGTTGGGGGCACGGGGGTTTGGAGGGGTTAGGGCACAAGGAGCAGGGGGGGTTGGATGGGTTGGGAGGTTCTGAGGGGGGCAATTAGGGGGTGGAAAGTGGGAGGGGGCGGAGGCCAGGCTGTTTGGGGAGGCACAGCCTTCCCTACCCAGCCCTCCATACAGTTTCGCACTTCGATTTGGCCCTCGAGCCAAAAAGTTTGCCCACCCCTGGTTTAGATGAACATACATGCAATTCAAAATATGACTTTGGAGATCAGTATGATGGGCCACATCCTGTTATTTCATGGGAAGAACTCCGTTGAACTTCAGGATGGCTGCAGTGGTTAGGGGCCAAAAACATAGCTGAGGCTTGGCATACAGCAAAGATTCATAGATTCCAAGGCCAGAAGAAACTACGGTGATCATCTAGTCTGACCTCCTGTATAACACAGACCATAGAACTTCCCCAAAATAATTCCTGGAGCAGATCTTTTGGAAAAATATCCAATCTTAATTTTAAAATTGCCAGTGATCGAGAATCCAACACAACCCTTGACAAGTTATTCCAAGGGTTAATTACTCACACTATTAAAAATGTACATCTTATTTCCAGTCTGAATGTGTCTAGCTTCAACTTCCATCCATTGGATTGTGTTATCCCTTTCTTTGCTAGACGGAAGAATCCATTATTAAGTATCTATTCCCCTTGCAGATACGGACAGACTATTATCAGTCACTCCTTAACCTTCTCTTTGTTAAAGTAACTGGATTGAGCTCCTTTAGTCTGTCACTATAAGGCATGTTTTCTAATCCTTTAATCCAAGGGTTCTCAAACTGGGGGTTGTGACCCCTCAGGGGGTTGCAAGGTTATTACATGGGGGGTCATGAGCTGTCAGCCTCCACCCCCAAACCCCACTTTGCCTCCAGCATTTATAATAGTGTTAAATATTTTAAGTGTTTTTAATTTACTGGGGGGGGGGGGGGCGGGTCACACTTATAGGTTTGCTGTGTGAATGGGGTCACCACTACAAAAGTTTGAGAACCACTGATTTAATCATACTTGTAGCTTTTCTCTGAGCCCTCTCCAATTTATCAACAGCCTTCTTGAATTGTGGGCACCAGAACTGGACACAGAATTCCAGCTGCAGTCACACCAGCGCCAAATGCACAGGTAAAATAACCTCTCTACTCCTACATGAGAGTCCCTTGTTTATGCACCCCAGCAGAGGAGTTGTGCCCACCCTCCCAGATTTCTGCCAGGGTTTGCTGGCTGGGGTCCCTCCCTGTGCAACAAACAGCTCCTGGAGCTGGTGAGCTGGCTGCGGGGAGAGGCAGCAGCAAACAACTGGGAGCTGTAGGGAGAGGCCACTGATGTAAGAAGAGGGAGTATGCTGGGGTGGATGGTAATGACTCAAGTTGTTGGGGTGGAGGCGAACCTTTAAATTGTGCCCCCCGCCACCCATATCAGTAGGTATCAGTTGTGCCTGCATCCCAGGATCTCATTATCTCTTTTGGCCACAGTGTCACACTGGGAGCTCCTGTTCTGCTGATTATTCACCATGACTCTCAAATCTTTTTCAAAGTTGCTACTTCCCAGGAGTGTGTCCCACAACCTGTAAGTATGGCCAGCACTGTGTGTGTCCTATCCACATCCCTTTTCCTCCAGCAACTTCTGTTTCACTGGAAGCAAGGATGGTCAGTGGTGTAAGAACCTTTAAGTTGTCTCTACCCCACTGGAGGATCACTTTTGTACCAGGAGGATACTCCCTGGGCCAGACTGGCTGAATTTAGGGATAGATTATTAACTTAGTGTGGTGGAAAGCAGCCGCGACATGCCAGTGGACCTGGCCCAAGATGTTTCACTAAGTTTTGTCAGAGTAAACAGAGTGGAAGCCAAGATGTGCAAGGGCAAGTATAAAAGTAAAACACCCATGAGGTGTACTGGAATTGAAGTCACTGACATCAGAGTCAATGACAGTCTAGACATAAAAAAAGGAACCCAAAGCCCTTTGTACATGATTCCCACTTTGCCTAAGCGACAACACTAAACATCAGGAGGAGCAGGACATTTAGTAATCATCAGAGACAACTGAGTAAAAAACAAATGCTATAATATTCAGTGATTTTTCTCTCATGTCTAAGACTGAAATTTCACGTCTGAACACCTAAAAACATTTTCTAACAAACATAAAAACATGTTTTTATTTGTTGAAATAATACACACAATCAGTGAAACTGAACAACAACAACACCACCACCACCACATATTTTACTGAAATTAACTTTGAGGAGCTTTCTAGAAAGGAACCCTGTATATCCATACACGTAATTTATTTTAGTGTCTCATGGTACATACATTACAATACTGAGTAGAGCAGAGGTGGGCAAACTACGGCCCGCGGGCCACATCCGGCCCCTCCTGCTCGGCCCCTCAGCTCCTGGCCCCTCCCCCGCCGTTCCCCCTCCCCCACAGCCTCAGCGCACCATGCTGCCGGTGTAGTGTATTAAACTGCTCCACGTAGGAATGTGCTGCTGGTCGCAGTTACGGAGAGCAATTTACTACACTACACCAGCGCAACGCTCTGGGCGATGCAGCTGTAGCGCTGCCAGCCACTGGTGCTATGTGCTGCGCGGTAAGGGGGCAGGGAGCAGGGGGGGTTAGATAGAGGGCAGGGGAGTTCAGGGTGGTGGTCAGGGGGTGGGGGTGTGGATGGGGTCAGGGCAGTCAGAGGGCGGGGAACAGGGGGGAGGGGTTGAATGGGGGCAGGGGTCCCGGGCGCGGGGGGGGAGGGGGTAGTCAGGAAGGAGGGGGGGTTGGATGGGGAGGTGGGGGACAGTCAGGGGACAGGCAGCGGGGGGTGGTAGATGGGGCAGGAGTCCCGGGGGGGGAGGTGGGGGGCATCAGGGGACGAGAAGCGGGCGGGGGGGGGGCGCAGATAGGAGGCGGGGGAAAAGCCTCCCCTAACTGGCCCTCCATACAATTTCCGAAACCCGATGTGGCCCTCAGGCCAAAACGTTTGCCTGCCCCTGAACTAGAGCTAGCTCGAAAATGGTTTACTGATTAAAGTTTTCATTTTGGGGGTTTTGGTTTTCCAATGAAACAATGGAAAGCAGACACTTGATGTGAACATTTTAGTTTAGTTGAAACCCAATTTTCCATTGGAGAAAATTTTCACAGAATATCTTCTATCAGATCAAAGAGAAAAACATCTCACAAGTGATTACAATATTGCAGTATGTCAATAAAATTACTGAACACCTAAATTGATCACTTTATGTAATTATAGAGCTCTGGCTATACAGCTGTGCCTAATAATGTTAAAAAGTTTCTCAGGAATCTATTGCCTATGGAATTCAAGGATGAAGCGAAGCTGGGAGACTGAGAACTGAATGTTCTTGTGAGCGATCGTGCTCAGTTTCCTGCATACTGAGAATCTCTAACAAACTTGGCTGATACCAGAAATTGGGCCTTCTGATACCTTTGGCATAAGAACATAACATAAGAACGGCCATACTGAGTCAGACCAATGGCCCATCTAGCCCATTATCCTGTCTTCCAACAGTGACAAAAGAGATTAAATGTTAGATCAAGGCTTATGAAAGGAAGACTCTGACCATAAAAACAGTGGGATGGGGGGGGGGGGGGTGAAGTGCAAACCTAAGAACAGATTTTCAAAGGCACAGTTTCACATACACCCTACTCCCAATACACACATGCACAAAACTACGCCTCTGAAAATCTAGCCTCCTGGAACAAAGATGTACTCATCTTTCCATGTTTCAGAGTAGCAGCCATGTTAGTCTGTATTCGCAAAAAGAAAAAGGAGTACTTGTGGCACCTTAGAGACTAACAAATTTATTTGAGCATAAGCTTTCGTGAACTACAGCTCATGTCATGGGATGCATTCCATGGTGACCTTTGGATGTGACCTGCCAAGTTTTTTTTTCCCCCAGCAGTTGACCCTGTGCCCTTTTTTTGCTTCTTTATGATGTACAAAGACCTGAAAGATTTTTTAAAACATTTTCTGCTTTTGTTTTTTCATTTGTTTTTTAAACTTTAGCAATATCAGCAATATCAGCTCTGGCCTTCCCTGATTTTGCTGGAGGACTTCCTGGATATCTCAGAGCCTGATCACTGTAAACTCTCAGAGCTAAGTGGAATGGACAGAGGTGCTGAATCTTTAACAAAGATGTTGCTTTCCCAAAATGTTCATCATTAAGATTATTATTTTAAAATTAATTAAAATTAAATAAACACAAAGAGGAAGATTCTCAGCCGCTTATACTCAGGCTTGAAAAATCCTGACTTTTCTAAATGAAATAGCTGGAAAAGGACCTTCATTTGCTGAACAGGAGAAAATTTCCTGTTCACTTCCTGTTGATGTTTAATTTACGCCTGGGAAAGCTATGAGCTGGTTCTCAGACTGAGGAGCTGCAATTACCATGATTTATGACTGGGCCTGACAAACAGGAAACAGATTATTCTAAAAGTGGTTTGTTAAACTTTGCTCCCAATATGGAGCTGCTACCTAGCAATAGGGATGGCATGTAGGGTGGCCACTGCAGCTTGGTGTCAGATACCTGTCTGGAGGTCAAGGGAAAAGGGGCTGCGATGAAAGCTAAAATATCATAGGCATGAGTCATAATGACAAAGGAAAAGGGATGGTTCAAAAAGAGGAGGAAAGGTAATGGGAGTAGTAGGTAAATCGTATACAAACGGAATAGGAGAAATAAAAACAAGCAAATAAGTTAGGCACAGGTTAAAAAACAAAAGAAACATTCGGTAGGGGCTATCAAGCACAACACACACAACAGGCAAGTGTTAAAAGGAAACTAAGCAAAGATGCATGCACAAAAGGGGAAATTAAGGTGTGGTGAGGAAATTGCATGTGGCAACGCTCCCTGCTCTGTACAACGTCTGGTTAGATTCAACTCTTCAGCGAAGGAGATCTATCATGTCTAAAGCATATGGTCTACAAAAATAAAGATTCATTTACATTTCTGATGTGCTTAATCAACTCTTTATATGTAATAGCAATAACTTGCTCAGCAAATGCGATTCACTCTTGAGTCCTCATTGATTTGAAGCTGTTGCAGAACAGCATCTGTCCCTACACACATAGGTACAAGGCTTACAACAAAAAGTGTACAGTAAAGCTGTCTAACTCACAAGAGGAATCTAATGGGAAAATCATCTGACACTTGCTTGGTTTGGAGCCAGCAAAATCTGCAAGAGCTGCCAGCCCTTAGAGATGATTTTCAAGAAATGAAAGTCATGGACATACAGGAAAATACAGAGATGGAAAACACTGTGTAAAGAAAAACCAAAACTAAACTAAAAAACCCCAGGAATAACCCAGCACTATTTCGTGATAAATGCATTATGTCACAGGATAAAACATAAAGAACTGAGTAGAAGCTTCATGGTTCAATAAGCATATTTGACCAATTATGAATTTGAGAAATAAATCAAACTGTTACAACATTTTTGCAGAGTTCAACATTAATTTATCCTATCCAATCAAATTCAGTTTCTCTCTGATATATGAAGTGTGGGCTCCAGCCATTCTACAGATCAGTGAAAGGTGAAAAAGAAAGAACTGATATACAAAATACTTGTAGGATATCTTTTACTTCAAAGTACTTTATAGATTTTACGAGACACACACCTCTATATTTAATCCTGGGGGAGTTCTGCGCCACTGCGCAATGCAGAATTTTTGCAGAAATTAACATTGTGCACGCAGAATTTCCTTTCCCCCACAGAAATGGGCTGCAGTGCTGCCAGCTACCACTGGACTTGGCAGAGCCCAGCTTGCACATAAAAGACATTGCTGGGGAGAGGGAGAGAGAGCTAGAGGGTTCCTGGCAGCTGCAGTTCCCAGCATGCCCTGAGGGAATGTAGGAAACTCTGTGTAAGCCTGGGTCCAAGCATCAGGCTCTTTCTCCCTCTGGATCCCTGGGCTCTGTGGGGGGGATGTGGAACGCAGTGCAAGTATCTGGGCTGGGGGGCTCCCGCGGTTTGGCTCTGGGGACGAGGAGTTTAGGTGTATTGGTTGGGGGGGGGGGGCATGCAGGTGGGCTTGGGGGTTGTGGGTGTCTGGTCCCTCAACTGGGCTCTGGGGGAGGAAGGGGCAGAGAAACAGGAACTGGGCTGTCATACGGGTTTCTTTAACTCTCTACCCCTGGGGGAATTATTGTGTGTGTCTGTATTGTTACAGACATACTTGCTGACAGGTATTTTGAAACAAATTACCAAAATAATTGAAACTGGCATGATTATGTAGTGTTATTTTGACAAATAAAATTTGCAGAATTTTAAAATATTGTGCACAGAATTTTTTTTTGTGCAAAATGCCCCTAGAAATATATATTTTACCCAGAAGACTTCTGCCTAATTCACTATGCAAGTTGGATGATGCACAGTGAATAAAGGGGCTGTTCAGTAATATATTTTTATCTTTACTGTTCAGTATGTGGTTCCCTGCCTCATTCACTGAGCACCATTCATCCCTCACTAAGAATGAAGCAAGGGTCCCTGAGTTGTAATGACAGCAGCTAAAACTCCAAAGTCAATCTGGTGTACAGTATGTTTCGCTACGGATAAGGGCAGCATATTGATAAAAGTGAGAAACCTCAATCAAGGTCACATAACTGCTGCTCTCAAGATCTGCTGTTTGTTGCTCTGTGAAGAACAATGCAGAGATTGGAATACTCAAACGCAAACAGAGAGGATGGCATAAAATACAAGGAAACAAATATGGCTCAGCAAGTCAATTCACATCTTAAGAGTTTAGCTTTCATAATTCCAATTGGGCACCGAGCACCCACAAAGAAAACATCATTGATGTAAACACAGTAAGTCCCACCAAAATGATTTATGTTTTGTTCTAGGTTTTAAAAAAGTGCCCATGTGTTCTGTGCCAGAATATTACTGCACTTAAGAAATGAAATCTCATATACAGTATGTAAACAAAATCTCATATAACTGGGCCAGTCCGGACTGCTGCGGAAAGACTTTGCAGAAGACAGAATATAGGTCTGAAACATATCTTTCCATATAATTCTTCCTAGCCAGGACTTTTTGAGCACATAATAATGAAGTTGAAGAATACAACTGAACACAAGCACCCAGTGTGATATTTTGACAAAAAGGACTAATGCAATCCTTGGATGTATAAACTGGGAAGTGATGTTATCTTTGCATATACAGCATTTGCAAGACCAACACAAGAATACCAAGTACAGTTCTGATATCCACATTTGAAAAAGGATGTTGAAAAAATTGAGAGCATGCAGAAGACAGCCACAACAATTATTCAAGGGCTGGAGAAAATGCCTTACAGGGAGAGACTTAAGCGAAAGAGGTCAATTCACTTAGTTTACCAAAAAGAAAACTGAAAGGTGAATTGATTACAGTGTATAAGTACCTTCACAAGGGAAAGATACTGGGTACTACAGGGCTCTTTAATCTAGGAGAGAAAGGGATAACAAGAACTAATGGCTGGAATCTGAAGACAGACAAATTAAAACTGAAAATAATGCACATGTTTTTGACAGTGAGGATGATTAACCGCCGGAACAAATTACCAAGGTATATGGTGAATCTCCATCTCCTGATGTCTTCAAATCAAGACTGAATCCCTTACTAGAAGGTATGCTTTAGTCAAACACAAGTTAATGGGCTCAACACAGGGGTAACAATGAAATTTAATGGTCTTGATATACAGGAGGTCTGACTTGTTGATCTAATCATCCCTTCTGGCCTTACAATCCACAAAAACTTCAAATTTACTTACTCTTCTTGCTGATGTCATAACAACCAAGGAAGTAATCCTCAGAGACAGGTGATAAATAGTGCACTACCTCAAAGTTTCCATCACTCTGGTTTCTACTGTCTGAACTCAGATGGTACAAACCTGGTTTCTTTGATTAAAGCAAACAGACCAAAATATTCGGAATACTGGTAAACAAAAGGAGCAGTTTGGTACACAAGACTCACAGGAGAAATTTCAGCTAACAACACTTCCTCATGAAGATCTTATGAGACTCCAACAATATGTCCTGGAATCAAATGTAGGTAACACAGGAATCATTCAGTTATGGAGACGCTCTACCACCATCGCTAACCACCACCGGTGTGTAGGTGTCTGCAGATGCTGGATCCGATAGCAATAACTGGGCAGCAGGACCTATAGAGATGTTAATGGTAACAGTGCAGAGTCCCTTGATCTGAAAATGCTTCCTATTCTGACCTATTCTTCGAATCATGGGGTTTCTTACACCTTCTGGAGTGCCATCCCTCCTCACAGGTCTAAGGGGATTCTCCAGGCATGTTTCCAATTTTTCCTTCTGTGTATGAGAAGACAATAACTTGTCTGTTCCTCAGATAATGCCAAAGGGCCTTTGGGACAGGGGCTACAGCCATAAGGTTTTGATTGCTTATCCCAAGGATACTTAGATTTTGATTTAAGACTGCATCGGAACTGACACTGAATCCTAGAAAAACTCAAGAGTCAGATTGCCAAACCTGAGGATCAGAAGAAACTGGTACCAATGGAAGCTAAACCTGACACTGTCCAAATCCAATGATCCCTTGCCAAAGAAACCACTTTAAATAACAGTCTCTTTACACATCAACAACAGTATCCTGCACATACAGACATGCTGTCCAAGATGATGCTCTGCCTAAGACACAAAAGACACTGAGGATGATAGTTTGCTACAGACATTTTTGCACTGCATGATACACAATTAAAACCAGGCTATTTGTCAGTCTCAGACATGCCTGAAATATCAAAGGGAACAATGAACAATACAATGGGACTTAACTAGCAGAGTCAATGTGAAACCAACCCAAGTGGCCAAAATCAGATAAAGTCCTGCAGACCCAAAACAGCATAGAGTTGGAGTCAGCATAGGATGTCTCTCTCAAATGCCTACAACAACTCAATCCCAATAGGAGAACAGTGCACACTAAAAACTTTTCTAAATTAAGTACAAACTATTTACTATGGGGGGGAGGAAATATTTTAAAAGCAGGAAAACAGAATTCTTAAGAGACAACGCAGGGAAACTCCAGGCATACGTAAATGGCTTCAAATACTTGTGGCTGATTGGAAAAGAAGGAATTGAGAGGGATGGAATCATGCTCCCTTTTTATAACCACATATTGAGTGTTTACATTTGCAAGGAGGCATTCATATTCTCTAAAAGGGAACTGTTTTTCAACATGATTCCCGTCTTGCAATACTGATGGAATAGTGCAAATCCCAACAGGAGAAATCTACAGAGGTAATTTTCAAAAAAACTTCAGACAAATACTCTCATGTCTCCAAATTTTAAAAAATTTGTACCACTACAATATTCAGGGCTACCTACTTTAGCAGTGTTATTTTGGAATTCAAAAAGATGTACATTAATTTTCACTCTCTCACTAACTACTGGTAGATGGTGTTTTCCTGTGCCTTATATTACCTACCCTGCCCCAAAAAAATTCATTGTAGGAATGTAGGATTTGCCATGCCAGATCAGAGCATAAGTCCAGAATCCTGCTCCTAGATGCTACTGTATTACAAATTAATAATCATCACATTGGAAACCTATGCAGTATTTCACATCTCTGAAAAAAGGGAAGCAAAATGGCAACCTAGTTTTTTTGTTTATTAACTAAGCAACAGAACATATGTTTAAACCCAAGGAGATGACACTGAACGATGGATTGTTAAATCACCATACAGTGTCCAAGGACTGTAGGACCTAAAGTACAGCATGTGAAATCAACCCCTTGTTCCACAACCCCTAATAAAACCTAGTTACAATAGATCTGAATTAAAGACACAGTTCCAGCCTCAGCTCTATTTATCATTTCTTTTTTTAGTTTAAATTAGACCTTACGAGAGCAAAGTTTTTTGCTGTTTAATTTCTCTCTCCCCCTACCGTTTCTTTGACGGTTATACAGTAGTACTTAAAAACTAGCTGACGTGTATACACAAAGAGCAAACCTGTTTCAATTATTTGACTGTCACTCTCAGCTTCCATTCATTTCAAAATATGGCCAAAAGTTAAACAGCTCTAAAGGAATCCCTTCCTTGTGTGTAAATATGTAATATCTACTCTCTTTCAAAAGATTTCATAACAACCCACTGTCCTGGCTGATGATTCTCTTCCCAATAAAAGGGGTTTACTTCTCTATGGCCCAAAGTGAGCTATTTTTTATTTACTGCTTGCCATATTTACCCAATACGGCCTTGGTCCTGTAAACATATATGCATGCAAGTAACTTCACGTACGCAAATAGTCCCACTGTACTTAATGGGACTATTCACATTTGCAAAATTATCATACATATAAGTGTTCGCAAGTTCAGGATAAAGGCCATAGGGCCTCCTTACAACAGCTATTTCTAACTACAGCTGGTCAGAACTTTTTCAGGAAAATGAAATTTCATAGAAATATGCATATTTTGTCAGAGCTGAAAACTGTCACAGAGACATATTAGTTTGGATGACATTTTTGTCAAGAAAGGTTTTGAGATCCCACATTCTCTGGTCACTTCTGACATTAGAGACAGGTAATGATAGAATCACAGAACTGGAAGAGACCTCGAGAGGTCATCTAGTCTAGTCCCCTGCACTCATGTCAGGACTAAGTATTATCCAGACCATCCCTGACAGATGTTTGTCTAACCTGCTCTTAAAAATCTCCAAAGGTGGAGATTCCACAACCTCCCTAAGCAATTTATTCCAGTGCTTAACCATTCTGATAGTTAGGAACTTTTTCCTAATGTCCAACCTAAACCTCCCTTGCTGCAATTTAAGCCCATTGCTTCTTGTCCTATCCTCAGAGGTTAAGAACAACAATTTTTCTCCCTCCTCCTTGTAACAACCTTTTATGTACTTGAAAACTGTCATCATGTCCCTTCTCAGTCTTCTCTTCTCCAAACTAACCCTCTGCCCAGTTTTTTCAATCTTCCCTCATAGGTCATGTTTTCAAGACCTTTAATCATTTTTCTTGCTCTTCTCTGGACTTCTCCAATTTGTCCACATCTTTCCTGAAATGTGGCACCCAGAACTGGACACAATACTCCAGCTGAGGCCTACTCAGCGCGGGGTAGAGCGGAAGAATTACTTCTCGTGTCTTGCTTACAACACTCCTGCTGATACACCCCAGAATGTTGTTCACTTTTTTTGCAACAGTGATACAGTGAGACACAAATTGAAAAGCTCAGTTTGTCAATCCAAAACCCACCATTTTGACACAATTCCACTTCATAAAAACATCTGAAAGGTTTTGTTTTCATTCCCAGTGGAACAAAAATAAATTTCAAAACATTAACGTTACTGCAAAAGAGAATTATTGCCCTCCGGATAGCTGTACTTCTAACCAAAGCTTCCTGTAAACTATGTGGCTGTGCAGCAGCCTATTTAGCGCTGCGCAGGTGCTCAGTGTACCAGCCGGGGAAAGGGGCGCCCCTCTCCCAGCCCCCAACCTGCCTCGTCCAGGGCACCCCTCCACTGGCCTTGACTCTGCTGTGGCCCAGCCTGGCCCCAGGCCTGGTAGGAGTGCTCCTCCCACGGCATGAACCCAGACTTGCTGGGGTGAGGCAAGGGGCGCTATCCTGCAGCCCCAGAGCTGCTGCTGCAGGGAGAGAGGTGCCTCTCCCCCGAGTCCAGGTGCTCCTGCAGGGAGAGAGAGCTGGGGGCAGTCCTCTCTCCCCACCGTAGCCCCGGAGCACCCTCCTGCACCCCAAACCCCTCATCCTTGGCTCCACCCCAGAGCCTGCACACCAGCCAGAGCCCTCCCACCCCTGCACCCAACCCTCTGCCCTAGCCCTGAGTCCCTCATCCCCAGCCCTACCCCAGAGCCCGCACCCCCAGCTGGAGCCCTCACACCATTGCACCCCAACCCTCTGCCCCAGCCCTGATCCTCTCATCCCCAGCCCCACCCCAGACCCCCAGCCAGAGCCCTCACACCCCTGCACCCCAACCCTCTGCCCCAGCCCTGAGCCCCCTCACACATCACCTCCATATTGGTGCACCTAACAAAATTAATTCCACACATGGGTGGGAAAAATTAGAGGGAACACTGCTTCTAACTCTTGGTCACAAAGTGCATCGGGGTGCTTTGCAGGGCTGGTATAAACAGTTCGGTTGATAAACCCTTCCTTAATAGTTAAAGTTTTGAATGGCTAATGTGGAGGTAATTACTATTAATCAGCAAATAATGACCTTACAGAGCAGAGAAGGGTCAGAAATAAACAAACAAAACCATCGTTCTATACTTGCACAGGTTATAGCATAAAACATTTTAGTCAGGGCCTGTGCACACTATATTAAAAACTAATGTTGCACGAAGCTGAAACAATATCACTCCGTTACTAGGAAAACCATCATACATATTCTTACCGCAAGCCTTACAAGCAGTAGCACAAATCTCTTCTGCAATATATTCGCCAGCTGGAAACTGAAGATAATCTCCTTCGGTCTTCTCCGGGGAATGATAAAGGTAAACCTGAAGCACTGGCTCTGTCTGCTTGGGAGCATTGGTATTCCCATGGATGTCACCATTTTGGTGTAGAGTAGAAGTTGCTGTTCCTTCCATCTCTGTCATTGTAAGGCAGGCCATCTTTTCATTGTGTTTAGAGCATTTGTCTAAAAGAGAAAAAACAGAAGGTTATTTGCTGGCTTTAAAAAGCCAGGAAAACTGAAAGAGCTACACAAGATCTGGTATCTCCCATATTTACATGGCAATAATTCGTAAACTTGTTACAATTTCCTACATAAATATACAGATTTTAATAAAAACAAAACTGGGATGCTTTTCACTGGTAACATCAACATTTTGAAGCACAGAAGCCTTGAATTATAGTACTGAGTTAGGACTGCATAATTTCTCAGGCAGTTTAGCAAAACGTGAGTTCCTCTACAATTTACAATGCAGTTCTACTCTGAAAAGTTTCAGAGCAGCAGCCGTGTTAGTCTGTATCGGCAAAAAGAACAGGAGGACTTGTGGCACCTTAGAGACTAACAAATTTATTAGAGCCTAAGCTTCCGTGAAAAGTGACTCTGCATGGGAAAAACAAAAAGGCTTTGTAAAGTTCCATGATTATTGCCTCTCAATGAATTCCAAAACAAAATATGTTCATGTTAAAAGTAAAAATCAGGCTTCTTAATTGTCAGCCCTACAAACTCAGAGCTTCTACAGGCCAAATTAGTCCCTCTGTTACACCTGTGCAACCCTGTTATCCCCTCAGTGACAGGTCAGAGGTTGAGCTGATGATGTGTAAGAAGGAATATCAGCTGAGTCACATTTCGGCCAACTCAGAAAAGAATCCCTGTTCAGTTGTGTTTTAGCCCAATCTAGAACAGTTACATTTCTTCTGTAAGAGAAAGCTTAGAATACAATTTTAAGTAGAAAGACTTCAGTTTTCAGCAAATGCGTCTATTCTCCTAGCATTTCCTGAAGTGCCAATTTATTCTAAAATACATGACAGGAAATAAAGGTAAAAACAATGTCTAGAAGCACTGTACGAACTAGACTCAAATATTATGCCAATATTTTAAGAAGGGGCTCCGTCAAACATTCTGCTCCCAGATCAATCACATGTACCAGTGTGCATGTCCTCACAGAGAAGACCAACGAAGAAATTGTATTCCCATTTATCCAAAAATGCTCTCTCATAACCATAATTAAGGAAGGAGAGAAAATGACTTGGCACACAACCCAATAGCTTATAGGATATGCACTTTAATGCTAAAACTGAAACTGAAAAAATAAACTGAGAACAATGACAGTATAGCACACTGTCCGACTAATATAATTTGAAGGTCGGTGGGGTGGGGTGGGGTATAGAGGAGGCAATGAAAACATCTACTCCCTTCAAAAAAAAAGTCTGTTCTTCTGTAGTATTTTTTAATCATTCTCAGGACTAAGTCATCTCTGGCAGGAATGGTTTAGCTGGATCCAGAGGGGGTGAACTCCATCAGAAGCAGTGAAATCACTCAAAACCTCTCAATTTGGTGATGGAATTTTTAAAATGCACCCAAGAGCACATGACTGACTAGGCTAAGACTGTCTTTGTTCTCATATGAAACGATCATGAATTTTTCAGTATAATCAAAACTTATAAGATATATAGATACTGGTAAAACCCTCTAAAGTTTGCTTATATAAAACCACTTGGTCTCATTCAGCACTTGCTTTTTGTTATAAAGAATATTTACAACCAAACGCTGAATCATAAAAATGTACTGTACAAGTAGTAGATTTCTAACAATATTTTATTGTGTAATTAACAAGAAGCTATTGTTTTACTAGAAGTCAAGTCTGGACACACACATTAGATTGGTTTCAGAGCAACAGCCGTGTTAGTCTGTATTCGCAAAAAGAACAGGAGGACTGGTGGCACCTTAGAGACTAACACATTTATTTGAGCATGAGCTTTCGTGAGCTACAGCTCACTTCATCGGATGCATACTGTGGAAACTGCAGAAGACATTATATACACAGAGACCATGAAACAATACCTCCTCCCACCCCACTCTCCTGCTGGTAATAGCTTATCTCAAGTGATCATCAAGTTGGGCCATTTCCTGCACAAATCCAGGTTCTCTCACCCTCCGCCCCCCCAAGCACAAACTCACTCTCCTGCTGGTAATAGCCTATCCAAAGTGACCACTCTCCTTACAACGTGCATGAAAATCAAGGTGGGCCATTTCCAGCACAAATACAGGTTTTCTCACCCCCCGCCCCCCCAACACACACACACAAACTCACTCTCCTGCTGGCAATACCTCATCCAAACTGACCACTCTCCCCACAATGTGCATGACAATCAAGGTGGGCCATTTCCAGCATAAGTCCAAGTTTAACCAGAACATCTGGGGGGGGGGGGGGGGAGGAAAAAACAAGGGGAAATAGGCTACCTTGCATAATGACTTAGCCACTCCCAGTCTCTATTTAAGCCTAAATTAATAGTATCCAATTTGCAAATGAATTCCAATTCAGCAGTTTCTCGCTGGAGTCTGGATTTGAAGTTTTTTGTTGTAAGATAGCGACCTTCATGTCTGTGATTGCGTGACCAGAGAGATTGAAGTGTTCTCCGACTGGTTTATGAATGTTATAATTCTTGACATCTGATTTGTGTCCATTTATTCTTTTACGTAGAGACTGTCCAGTCTGACCAATGTACATGGCAGAGGGGCATTGCTGGCACATGATGGCATATATCACATTGGTGGATGTGCAGGTGAACGAGCCTCTGATAGTGTGGCTGATGTTATTAGGCCCTGTGATGGTGTCCCCTGAATAGATATGTGGGCACAGTTGGCAACGGGCTTTGTTGCAAGGATAGGTTCCTGGGTTAGTGGTTCTGTTGTGTGGTATGTGGTTGCTGGTGAGTATTTGCTTCAGGCTGGGGGGCTGTCTGTAGGCAAGGACTGGCCTGTCTCCCAAGATTTGAGAGAGTGTTGGGTCATCCTTCAGGATACGTTGTAGATCCTTAATAATGCGTTGGAGGGGTTTTAGTTGGGGGCTGAAGGTGACGGCTAGTGGCGTTCTGTTATTTTCTTTGTTAGGCCTGTCCTGTAGTAGGTGACTTCTGGGAACTCTTCTGGCTCTATCAATCTGTTTCTTCACTTCCGCAGGTGGGTATTGTAGTTGTAAGAATGCTTGATAGAGATCTTGTAGGTGTTTGTCTCTGTCTGAGGGGTTGGAGCAAATGCGGTTGTATCGCAGAGCTTGGCTGTAGACGATGGATGGTGTGGTGTGGTCAGGGTGAAAGCTGGAGGCATGTAGGTAGGAATAGCAGTCAGTAGGTTTCTGGTATAGGGTGGTGTTTATGTGACCACTGTTTATTAGCACTGTAGTGTCCAGGAAGTGGATCTCTTGTGTGGACTGGACCAAGCTGAGGTTGATGGTGGGATGGAAATTGTTGAAATCATGGTGGAATTCCTCAAGGGCTTCTTTTCCAGGGGTCCAGATGATGAAGATGTCATCAATATAGCGCAAGTAGAGTAGGGGCGTTAGGGGACGAGAGCTGAGGAAGCGTTGTTCTAAGTCAGCCATAAAAATGTTGGCATACTGTGGGGCCATGCAGGTACCCATAGCAGTGCCGCTGATCTGAAGGTATACATTGTCCCCAAATGTAAAATAGTTATGGGTAAGGACAAAGTCACAAAGTTCAGCCACCAGGTTAGCCGTGACATTATCGGGGATAGTGTTCTTGACCGCTTTTAGTCCATCTTTGTGTGGAATGTTGGTGTAGAGGGCTTCTATATCCATAGTGGCCAGGATGGTGTTATCAGGAAGATCACCGATGGATTGTAGTTTCCTCAGGAAGTCAGTGGTGTCTCGAAGGTAGCTGGGATTGCTGGTAGCGTAGGGCCTGAGGAGGGAGTCTACATAGTCAGACAATCCTGCTGTCAGGGTGCCAATGCCTGAGATGATGGGGCGCCCAGGATTTCCAGGTTTATGGATCTTGGGTAGTAGATAGAATATCCCAGGTCGGGGTTCCAGAGGTGTGTCTGTGCGGATTTGATCTTGTGCTTTTTCAGGGAGTTTCTTGAGCAAATGCTGTAGTTGCTTTTGGTAACTCTCAGTGGGATCATAGGGTAATGGCTTGTAGAAAGTGGTGTTGGAGAGCTGCCGAGCAGCCTCTTGTTCATATTCCGACCTATTCATGATGACAACAGCACCTCCTTTGTCAGCCTTTTTGATTATGATGTCAGAGTTGTTTCTGAGGCTGTGGATGGCATTGTGTTCCACACGGCTGAGGTTATGGGGCAAGTGATGCTGCTTTTCCACAATTTCAGCCTGTGCACGTCGGCGGAAGCACTCTATGTAGAAGTCCAGTCTGCTGTTTCGACCTTCAGGAGGAGTTCACCTAGAATCCTTCTTTTTGTAATGTTGGTAGGGAGGCCTCTGTGGATTAGTATGTTGTTCAGAGATATTTTGGAAATATTCCTTGAGTCGGAGACGTCGAAAATAGGATTCTAGGTCACCACATAACTGTATCATGTTCGTGGGGGTGGAGGGGCAGAAGGAGAGGCCCCGAGATAGGACAGCTGCTTCTGCTGGGCTGAGAGTATAGTTGGATAGGTTAACAATATTGCTGGGTGGGTTGAGGGAACCATTGCTGTGGCCCCTTGTAGCATGTAGTAGTTTAGAAAGTTTAGTGTCCTTTTTCTTTTGTAGAGAAGCAAAGTGTGCGTTGTAAATGGCTTGTCTAGTTTTAGTAAAATCCAGCCACGAGGAAGTTTGTGTGGAAGGTTGGTTTTTTATGAGAGTATCCATTTTTGAGAGCTCATTCTTAATCTTTCCCTGTTTGCTGTAGAGGATGTTGATCAGGTGGTTCCGCAGTTTCTTTGAGAGCGTGTGGCACAAGCTGTCAGCATAGTCTGTGTGGTATGTAGATTGTAATGGATTTTTTACCTTCAGTCCTTTTGTCATAAACGGCAATCTATTTATTTTCTTAGACTTGATGAACTATATTATTGTTTCATAAAAGAATCTTCTGGAATGCTACTCTTTGTGTAGTCAGACCAAAATTCCTTCTCTCTATTGCTTGAGATTTTTCAATATACATCAAATTGCTATTTAAAATGTTGATTTCCACCCATTTACAACGTGATCCGATTTAATATACCTACCAAAGTACTGCAAAGCATTTTTTTTAATGCAGTAGGTTAATTAACATGGGCAAAAGACCATTTTGATGACAATTCTGAAATAAGATCTACAACACTAAGAAATCAGAGATCGCTTTTATTATATTAAAATAAAACTAGTACACAGAATCAGTGTTTCACAGCAACTGTAGGCTGTTTCTCTAGGTGCAAGTGTAACCCACTGTGGGTTATGCATCCTCCCTCTGTGTCTGATCAATAGAGCATACCGGACTGTTAAAGCTCTGACCTACAGAGCCTGGCTCTTTAGCTCAAACTGTAGATGCTTGTGCTTTTTTCAGCTCTGGAGTTTCCTGGTTCTGTTCCTGGTATGTCAGTCAAGGCAATGGCTGTCACACAAGGAGTGGCACTTATATAGAAGTGTTCAAGTAGAAACAGCCATATTCGTTTTAGGCACACAAGAAAGCCATTTTTCCTAAAAAAAAAAAAAAAAAACTACCTGAAGTGTATCCGCCTATAGCACCATGCCAAAAGCCTTTCAATGGCATAAAGATTGCAGTTTTTGTTAACAACATATAGGTCTGTCATTGCTTTCTGTGGCAAGCCAGTTGCTCCTACAAAACTTTACCCAAGTAGCTTTAATCTGCTGATGAAGTCTGGAGCCCTCCCTTCACTGCAACAATAATTCCTCTAAATAGTTATTACTTTAGTAGAGAAACTCAGGCTTCTGCCCAAAATAAACACTGACTTCCTCTTCTCTGAGTTGTCAGGTCCTTCCATGTTAATCACTTTACAAGAAATAGCATTGTTTCCATTTAACCTCCTCTTCCTCTTATGCAAAAAAATGAAAACTTGGCAGTGGTAACAAAAGTAGGTGAAAACAATTCCAGAGGTGCGATTTTTACATTGTGGGTGTCTCTTAAATTATGCTATTTTCTAGTTTCAACTCTTCTATTAACCTGAAATCAGAGGTGAAAGTGAGCCGATCCGGTCTGGTCCGTCGTACCGGTAAGAGTTGGTACACAACGTTCCAGCAGTGCCAGAGCCCCGGGCCCTTTAAATCGCCAGAGTCCTGGGGTAGCAGCGGCGGAGATTTAAAAGGGCCCGGGGCTCCCAGCTGCTGCTACTGCTACCCCAGGGCTCCGGCTGCTGGCGCAGTAGGGCGGCCAGGAGCCCCAGGGTAGTGGTAGTGGCAGCCGGGAGCCCTGGGCCCTTTAAATTGCTGTCAAAGCCCTGGGGTAGCAGCAGCGGCTGGGAGCCCCGAGCCCTTTAAATCGCAGCCGGAGCACCCGGCAGCGTGGACTGGGCAGCACTGAAGGGCTGGCTGGCTGGAGGAGTCTGGCCCCAGCCCTGCCCCTTCTGCCTGAGGCCCCGCCCCTTCCGGTTGAGGACCCCCGCCGCCCTGCGTACCGATAAGTCCCTAAAGTTACTTTCACCCCTGCCTGAAATGCTTATGAAGCAACCAGGTGAAAGCAAATACTACAGTCTCTCTGAATCAGTTTATTCACCACAAAGTCTGTTCAGGCCCCAATCCTGCAAAAACATGAAAGCACACACCAGCAGTCCTACTGAAGTCATAAAGCACACACATAAGTGTTTGGAGGATCAGGGCCTGAAAGTGCCATTCATATTAAATTGTTTTCATCTGTATTCTGTCTGCTCGTTTTACAGCTGATTCACCAACTCTGTTACCTTCATTCCTTGCTCTATTTTAAAAGCTGTTCATCTGCATAATCCCGAGCAAATGAGATTATAGCCTAGCACCAAATTAAAAATGTGACATGGCAAGAAATTTTCATTGCTCCATTTTTTAGTTGGCCAAAAGCCCAAGTTACATTTTAAGCATCCCAATATTAATAGCAATTTGGGAGGGAGGGGAGACATTAGCTTCCCTTCTAGTAAAACAGATTTGCTTTGACTACAGTCTTTAAATATGTGCAAAATACAGAAATTCTTAAAAATTACATGGTGGGAATTAGTGTATCTTTTGTAAATTATATTATATGGTGCTATCATATTACAGCTAGAGTTGACTTTTCCACCGTGGTACCTTCCATCATCGTGCAAATACTTAAAGCCCTGCATGGATACAAAATGTATATCCACAGATGTGGATATAAAGCGAATATCCGCAGAGCTCTACCAGGAAGCAGAAGCGACAGCAACAGCATGTCGGGCCGCTGCTTGCAGGAGCCAGCACCCAGCCCGGGCAGCTCCTCTGGCGTGACTGTTATGCGCCCTGCCCCCAATCCCTGCCACTAGGGTGGGCACCCGGCTCATCGGCAGCTGTCCCTCATCACGTTAATGTGCGCAAGCAGCTCGCATGCTCCCGGGCAGAAGTCCCTTTCACACAGCAGTGTGCGTCTCTCCTGCCCAGTAGCTCCATGGATATCCGCTTTATATCTGCAGATATAAATTTTGTATCCACACGGGGCTCTACATATACTCGGCTGTCAAACTGGAGCATGCTGATCAGGCATACGTGCAGCTGAATGTAACATCTGCCATGTAATCAAAAAACTTAGCAAAATTCAGAAACAGAATGGACATTTGTAGGGATAACAAGAATACCCAGAGTTACAATAGTGGAGGCTAACCAATTTTGGAAGAGACAGTTAAGCTCATAAATCAGGGTTTTAACCAATCTCTAACTACTTGGGAGCAGGAGGTTCTCACACTTCCTCAGAAGCATCTGGTGCTGGCCACTATCAGAGATAGGTTACTGGACTAGACGGACTCTGGGTCTGATCCGGTATGGCAATACCAATGATCCTAAGCAGAATGATATCTGACTGCAAGCATTTGATGGATCAGAGTTGTCATTCTTCATGATGATCAAATAATATTACTATGTGCACCCACCATATGATCAGTGCGCACACACAATTCCTCTTCTACCCTTCATCAGAGCTGATTTTAGTTGCCACATGGATGTTAGATTGGAATGGTTCACCTGCTTGTCCATACTCATGCAAGGAAGAAACTGGTTATTTAAAAGACAAATGTCATTTCTATTCACTTTCAGCAAAGCCAACAGTAGGCTTAATGCCTGTATATTTAAAGGAGTGAGAAAGGAAAAGTAATTTACAGTCAGGGGAAACCCTGGATTCTGATGAACTTCCAGTTATACAAACAATTCTCATATGAACTTACTACTCCCTGACTGGCCACGTTAAATCATACTTTTCAACAAAAAACATTACCATTACAATAGCCTCCAAACGAAGCCGCTATTACTATTCTGAGTAATCACAACAGAGATTTCTCTAACTGTGCATTTTACAAGCCAAGGTGTTCTGCTGAACTCAGACCTAAAAATCCTTGCTAAAACGCTTGTGCTGAATCTTCAGTGCACTTCACCAGGGCAGCACAAAGAGGATTTAAAGGGAGCTTAAACAGTCCTCAGGCATCTCTAACTTGTGCCATGGGCTAAACTTGCCCTATAATGCCCCCTGGATAGAACGGACAGAAAGCTGTCTCTGCCTGCTCCATTCCAGGCATGCCAAGCTCTGCCCTGGTGCACATGAAGATCTGCCCTCTTGCCTACAGAACAGCACAAGTAGTTTCTAGTCTGATTTAAGGTTAAAATCAGGATTGTGTCTGGTAATTCAAATATAAACCATCCTTACCCATTCTTCAAAACATATTGTATGTTTCACAGGGATTTTAGATTAAAACATTTGTTTTTGAGGTGACACGACAAGGGAAAACTGTGTCTTTTCTTGCTTCTTTGCAATGTATTATAAGTATAAAGCCTTTTTTAAACTGTGGGAATTTAGGTCTTTTCTTCCCTGCTTTACAGGAAAATCTCCATAGACTACAGGAGATTTAGTAGGATAATAACACAAGATAAACCATGTACGTAAAACCCGATTAACTTAGAAGGGCAGAAATTTTTAGTCAAATGTTTAAAACTATGTTTTTATTTTGTTTTTGTCAACATCTATTCAGCTTGAATGCCCACCAAATAACTAAAAGAAGAGATCAGGGTTCAGGATTCAGTATCACACTATTTCAATTAAAGGTGAAGAACACTACCAACCCACATCACTGAGGCCCCTCCAGTGAGACCTCAAGCAAAACAAGGATTACAGGTTTGACATTCCTGACAGCTATAAAGTAAAATACGAGCAGGAAAACAAAAATAAAAAACACTTTCAGACCTGCTTTATAATTCATAAAAATACAAACTAAAGAAAAAAAGAAAAACCTCCCATTTTTTCCCCTTCGGAGGTCATCTTTAACTGATGCAGAAAAAGCATTTGACCCTCTGGATCATTTGCCTTTGGTATATCTTCGACAACCTAATGGTGAACATGCATACTTTGGTGTCTCAACATTCCAACTTTCTCTCACTACAAAAGTTTCATGGACTTAGAGTACCTTTTAGCACGTGAAAAACCTGTATACAAAACATGAGCAACACCAGGGGATTCCTTTTACTGAGTTAATCACAAGACACTCACTTGCTGCTGGTATATCAGGTACTCATTGTGTTGCTCATGTTTTTCTGTATTTGTCAGAAAATAAAGATCTGTATTTTACATTAAATGTTTGCCACATTATCACAAATACTTATTCTAATTTTTTTTAAAAAAAAGAAAGAAAGATGGTTGGACAGAATTACTGAAAGAGAGGAAAAACAGAAGAAAAAGCATTTTAAAACAACAAACATATCAATGCACTTTACACGTAGTATGTTCCGACAACCAAAATATTCACTCCCACTTCATTTTACACCAAAACCTCCCTTTGCTACATTTGGAAGGTTAACATCACAGGCCCTGTAGTGTATAAGATTAGAATACGACATTTCAGTCAAGTCTATACTGGCCCTTTTTGCATAATATTTTTGCAGCCTTCTGTAGCATCCCTTTTGGGATAATCTTACTCCTGAGGGAGCCACGGAGAGTAGCCAGTGCATAACTAAACATTTAAGTCTTGTGTAGCAATACAAATTGTTCATCAAAAGTGAAACATTTCCTCTTGCAACCTATTGCTCCTCCCCTTCCTCCAAGCAGGATGAGTAAGACAGAACAAACAAAAGGGAGAACACAGAGGGAAGTCGGAGTTGGAGGGAACAGAGAGGCAGAGCTCAGAAAGAAATTTCTGCAGCCTTTTGCTTTGGATGGCCCTCCAGCCAGATCTCTCTCCTTTAGGGCAGGAGTGGGGGGGAAAAAAGGTAAAGGTTGGGAAGGGTTCCATAGACACAGCAGGTACTTTGTGCTATCTGTTTCATTGTTCCAGCCCAGAGAAGATTTGCCTGGACTCCTGAGGGGAAGGAATTTGTTGCTTAGACAAGCTTTAACTCCTGTCCTCACAGATGAAGTTTGCTACTTAGTGAGCGTTAAATGTTCCTGCCTCAAATGTCTGTTTCAGAGACCTCCACATAACCTCTACCTATACAACAGCTGCTTTTGAAAGTATCCCTAGGGAACTGCCCTGTAACCATTGTCCAGTAAATCATTTATGTTCTCAACCAAAGCCCAGTGATGTCAACGGGAGTTGAAGTTTCCATCAATGAACGTTCGGTTCAATGAGTGTTGGATCAGGCCTTGTAGTACAGGGGTGGGCAAACTTTTTGGCCCAAGGGCCACATCTGGGAATAGAAATTGTATGGCAGGCTATGAATGCTCACAAAATTGGGGTTGGGGTGCGTGCTCTGGTTGGGAATGTGGGCTCCGGGGTGGGGCCAGAAATGAGGAGTTCAGGGTGTGGGACGGAGCTCCGGACTGAGGTGGGGAAGTGGGGGTGGGTACAGGCTCCACCTAGGGGGTGCAGGCTCTGGGGTAGGGCTGGGGATGAGGGGTTTGGGGTGCAGGAGGGTGCTCCGGGCTGGCATCGAGGATCAGGGCTGGGGCATGGGGGGAGGTTCTGGGGTGCAGGCTCCGGGCGGCGCTTACCTCAAATGGTTCCTGGAAGCAGAGGCATGTCCCGTTTCCAGCTCCTATGCAGAGTCGTGGCCAGGCAGCTCTGCATGCTGCCCCAGCCTCAGGCACTGTCCCTGCAGCTCCCATTGGAGCGCCGGAGGGGGCCACTGGAGTGTGTAGGAGTCGGACGGGGGCCATGCCGCTACATCCAGGAGCCACATGGAGTGGCGCCCGACCCTGCTCTCTGGCTGGAGTGCAGCATGTCCTCTGGAATGGCAGCCGAAGCATGAAGGGGCATATGAATGTTTAGCATATCTGGCACATAAATACCTTTCAATGCTGGCTACAAAAGTGCCATGAAAATGCCTGTTCTCACTTTCTGGTGACATTGTAAATAAGAAGAGGGCAGCATTATCTCCCGTAAATGTAAACAAACTTGTTTGTCTTAGCGATTGGCTGAACAAGAATTAGGACTGAGTGGACTTGTAGGCTCTGAAGTTTTACATTGTTTTGTTTTTGAGTGCAGTTATGTAACAAAAAATCTATAGTTGTAAATTGCACTTTCACAACAAGATTGCAATACAGTACTTGTATGAGGTGAACTGAAAAATACTATTTCTTTTATCATTTTTACAAATATTTATAATCAAAAATAATGCACCCTGATTTCAATTACAACACAGAATATAGTATACATGAATGTAGAAAAACATCCAAAATATTTAATAAATTTCAATTGGTATTCTATTGTTTAACAGTATGATTAAAACTGCGATTAATCGCGATTAATTTTTTTTTGAGTAAATCATGTGAGTTAACTGCGACTAATCGACAGCCCTACTCTTTAACCTACATGAGTGAATATGGTAGTCATGTGCAGTTTTCATGTGGAGAATGCAACAGGATCTACATAGGCATTTTGCAATAGACCATAAACCTATATTCAAGGAAACAGTTGTGATTCTGTCCCTCCCTGTTTATGTGAAATATGGTGGCTAAAGCTGGGCAGAGAAGAGTAATGAATTTGGTTTCACAGGATTTCAGTATTTTGAAATTAGGAAAGGAAACCAAAAATTTCCAAGTGCTCCATGAAAGGAAATGGAGCAATAGAGTGCAGAAGCCCGACAGGCTGCTAAGGAGCCAGGTGAGTGAGTGGGCAGAAAACGAATGTAAGCTCTTTGGGGGCAGACACGGTCTCTTCTTCTGGGTTTGTACAGTGTCTGGCACAACAGGTCCATGTCCATGACGGGTGCTCTTAGGCACTTATGCAATCAATCAATCAATAAATCAGTAGCGTACACAGAGCATCCCTTGATGGTATTTTCTGTATTCTTTCTTTTCTAACATATTATACACTGATCAGATGGGATTTATCAACACATAGATTCGGAAAAATCCCATCACACAAACCAACCTTGTTTCTAGGAAAGACATGTTCTAGCTCAGCCAGAGAAACATTGATATTAAACGAAGGAAAGAAAGGACCATGAAGAATGTTCTCCTCAGGTACTGGGGTTACCAGGTGTCTGGTTTTCGACACCAGGTCAAAAAGGGACCCTGTTGGCTCCGGTAAGCATCGCTGACTGGGCCGTTAAAAGTCTGGTTGGTGGCACAGCAGGGCAGGCAGGCTCCATGCCTGGCTCCACAGAGCTCCCAAGAAGCATCTGGCATGTCCGGCTCCTAGGCAAAGGAGCAGCAAGGGAGGCTCTGCACGCTGCCCCTGCCCGCAGGTGCTGCCCCAAGCATCAGCTCCACAGCTCCCATTGGCTGGGAATCATGGCCAATGGGAGCTGCGGGGACAGCACCTGTGGGCAGGGACAGTGCACAGAGCCACCTGGCCGCCCCTCCATGTAGGAGCCAGAGGGACATGTCGCTGCTTCCCGGGATCTGCCTGACGTCAGCACCACCCAGAGCCCGCACCCTGAACTCCCTCCCACACTTCTCTCTCTCTTTTTCTGTCCTGATTTCTCCCTCCCCTGATTTCCCTATTATCCCTTCTTTATGGGTCAGCAAAGCCACTGTCTCCAGAATAACTGTCATATTTGTGCTTACATGGGGTTTCAAAATTAATTTGGAGGATGGGTCCAGGATTCTCCCTATGTAAACCCAGAGGGTAAAGAGTTATTCTGTGTACAAGAATTTGCTGGCCTGCACAGCGATAAGAGGGGTGGGGGGGGAGGAGTGGGAAGGAAGGAAAGACATGAGTCAAAAATGGTTTAACAGTGTTTAAAATACATTTTCCCCATATCTTATAAACTCCAGTCTCCTTTGCTTTTTGGTATTATTCCCTTCTCGTTTATGTCACTGCTGAGCCTATCACTTTCAACCAATAAAAGCGCGTGAGTGAGAAGCTGAGGAGGTATGAGGAGCTTACTGCTGGCAAACTGTCTGGAAATTTCTTTTAAAAAAAAAAAAAAAGCCAGTCAGAGCTCAAGGATTACAGTAGCCAAGGTGGAGAGATTTTCATAGTTATGGTACAGATATTAAGACAATCATATAGGTCCAGATTGTGACCTGTTCTCATAGCATTGGGGGCCCTTAGGGTGTGTCTACACCACATTTTGTACCAACAGACTTGGGTTTGTAGGGCTCACATTACTGGTCCAAAAACAGCTGGGCAGACTCCTTCTGAAGTTGTAGCTTGGGCTCTGAGGCTCAAGGAGGGGGTGGGTGTGACGATTTCAGTCACAGAGACCACCTTGGGACATGCTGAGATTACCTCTAAGCTTCTTTCACAGACTAGATTCCTTCCTACTCTGGGCCCAATCCTTTCCCCTGGTACAGTCCTTGTTAGTTCCAACAGACATCTTAGGTGGAAAGCAGGGGCTCTCTCATGACTGGCGGCCTCCTTTGTTCTGTTCCACCCACTTCTATAGCTTTGGCACAAGGTGGGGATCTTTTGTCTCTCTGGGTCCCCACCCCTCCTCCTAAATGGGAAAAGTACCAGATTTAAGATAGATTCTAGTATCCTGTGACATGATCACATGTCCTGTGAGACCTCATTCTTCATTAACCACGGGCTGGCCCACACATACAAAGGAAGGCTTGCAGGTAAATAAACCATCTTCAACCAATTGTCCTAGTCAATGGGAGCCATCAAGATTCTAAACCACTATTAATGGCCTACACTTTGCATAATTACAATAGGACCTCAGAGTTATACTTCATATTTCTAGCTTCAGATACAAGAATGATACATGCATACAAATCAGAGGAATATATTCAGTAGGTTATAACCTTTGTAATGATACCTTACAAGAGACCTTTTGCATAAAGCATATTCCAGTTACATCATATTCACATTCATAAGCATAATTTCATAAAGCATATGAAGTGCAGCATGACAGTGGGGTTCAGAGCCCAAGCTGCAACTTCAAAGTGCTATCTGCACAGGTATTTTTAGGGCACTAGCATGAGCCCTGCACTTAGCCCAAGTCTCTCAAACCACTCTTGGAGGTTTGCTTCAAAATGTTGTGTGGGCATATCCTTCGTTTCTACAACTAGTCTAAAATGGCTGAGATTACCCTTCCCTATCAAACTACTATACCTCTATCTTTGGAGCTTTTACAATTGTTAGTTGGCAAATTGGCTACTTTGCCATGTTGGGTTTAATCTGAACAAACACCGCACAATCTCAATGAAAATCCTAAATCTTCCAGACCACAATCCTAGGGGGTCTCCTTTTCTAGAGAGATGTGAAGGAGGAGGTGCTGAACAAGTGTTTTTCATGTGAGCCTTTTTTAATTTTTTTTTTTTATGATTATTTGAAGCGTTTTTGTTTGCTTCCTTGTTTGTAAAGTTTGTTAACTCCCCCAATCTGCAAAAAAGGGAAAGGCAAACTGAGTATTGCAGAATATGCTATGTAACTTAGATAAAACATGCTCATCCTGTTATTGCTATTCGCTAACCGTATTTGTGAAAAGTCTTTCGGAAAAAAAACTGACAAAGAAAGCACTCTCCTGGCACAGACCATAAAAAAAATGGGAGAACTTCTGGACAAATGCTGCACACAAGAGCTACAGAAGAGAAATACACTTCAATAGTATAACCAGAAGACTATCCACACATTTCTTTACGAGTTGTTTCATAGTCAGAAGAGAATCTGGAAGTATGCACTTACACCAAATTAGCCCTATGCAGAAATTACAGTCAGAAAGTAAACAAGATAACCTAAAGTCACAGTGAATCAGCAATCTACATACTACAACCAGAAGTTGTATTACTGTGATGGTCTTTGCTGTGGCATATCTAAAGAGGCTTATTCTCAGCTATACTATATTTACAACTTTGAACATCACTATTCAGTTAATTGCTTCAACTTGGAAACAACCTATCAATATCATGTAAAGTCAAGTTATGATTCTGCTCCTCAAAGTGGTTTTTAATACTTTTGAAATTTACATAAATGGTTCTGGTTTTATGGTGGGAAAGCAACTTGTTCATTAAAATAATTTATCTAATTGCAATAATCCAAAACAATAAAATTTTCAAAATAATCCTTTCATTACAACTTTGAATCTTCTCTGTTTTTAGAGAATCTAATTCTATAGAACGCTGTCTGGATAAAATTTTGTACAATGTTATTATTTGCATTGTGGTAGCACCTAGAGACCCCCATCAGTGCCAGGCACTGTACACCCAACAAAAAGACAGTCCCTGCTTCTAAAGGTTTATAATCCACAGCCACAATCCTGCAAAGGTTTATACACAGTGGGTAGTCCTATTGACTTCAGAGGAGCTACACGTAACACACCAAGTAAATTATGTGTGTAAATCTTTGCAGGATCAGGGCCCAAATATATGATAATTGACAATAAGTGGATACAGCAAACTGATCAAGAGAGGCAAGACAGGGAAACCATGAAACTATCATGTTTAATATAATAAGCCATAGTGGGAGGACACCACAAGTACGTACAAGTTTTAAATGAAGATTTACTGACATATCCCTCAAAGAAAATTGTTCAGAAAAATGAAAACCTGCCACAAAGATTTAAAATAAGGGGCCAATTACAGTGTATATTATATTGCAGTTTCTGTTACTACAATTCAATTCTTCTGTCAACAAATGTTAAAAAGGAAGTGAGAACTTCAAAAATCATATTTTTGAAGCCATAAATTATTGAATAATACAAAACAACCGTTTTGACAGTCTGTCTATATAATTCAGAGGAATGTATTTGCTTGATAGTTTTTTTTAGATTAATTCAGATAGTTGTATTTGCTTATTTCACACTTCCTTTGCCATCAGTGGCCTGCAAGTTCTCCACTGGTTCCATATCTGAAATACCAGTCAGCTACATTAAAGATACAACAAGACATGCACTGCCAAGATCACTTTATCTCTATAAACAGACCTCAGCAGAAAAATGGAAGCCTACAAAAACAAGCCAAGGCTTTGAAAGCAAACCAAGGGTTGTAGTAGTAAAAAGTGTGCTGCTGGTGTACTCGTCTTTCATAATAAACTAAAATTAGAGAGATGGTTTCATTAACTCCAAAAAAAAAAAAAAAATCAATACTACCTTCAGTTAAAAACATTTTTTTAAAAGAGCATTTTCATGGAAACATTGCCTTACTGGGACAATAATTCAACTATTTATGGTCAATGTACAAAATGCAAAAAAAATTGTTAATACAAAACTGTTTTATGTTTGAGGTGTGTCACAAGCTCACCCAATACATTTGCAGGTTTAAAATTTCTTCTGTTTTGAGAAAGAAGAGGAAGTTACTCACCTTGTGCAGTAACAATGGTTCTTCGAAATGTGTCCCCCATGGGTGCTCCACTTTAGGTGTCTGTATGCCCCTGCACGTCTAATCGGAGATTTTTGGTAGCAGTGTCCCGTTGAGCCCACACATGTGCTCTCCCTCCCTCATGGTCTGCCTCAAGGCTATTTAGCACTACACGGGCAAACCCCCCTCACTTCCTTCTCTACCACAGAGCCCTATAGAGAACTCCAAAGTAGAGGGGAGGAGGGCGGGTTATGGAGCACCCATAAGGACACACATCTCGAAGAACCATTGTTACTGCACAAGGCGAGTAACTTCCTCTTCTCCTTCGAGTAGTGTCCCTATGGGTGCTCCACTTTAGGTGGCTCCGGAGCAGTACCCACTACTGGAAGCTGGGACTTCGGAGTGGAGACTTTTACTACAGGAGTACTGTGGAGTTGAAGATGGTGTCAGTGGCCACATCTTCAGTGGTCGCATAACGTTCTGTAAAAGTATGGACAGAGGCCCCAATCATTGCTCTACAGATTGGGGAGATGGGGTAGCCCTATGGAATGTGATTGAGGTAGGAACTGATCTCATGGAGTGCATATGGACGGAAGCAAGTTGTGCCCTTGCTAAGTGATTAATGCAACTAGAGACCCATTTGGACAGTCTTTGAAGAGATATCACAGAGCTTTTGGATCTTTCTGTGGATGAAAGGAAGAGTTTAAGGGATTTCCTGAAGTCCTTAGTCCTGTCCAAGTAGAATGCTAATGTCCTTCTAATATCTAGCATACGCACAATTGTCTCCCAGTTGTCACAATGTGGTTTTCGGAAAAAACAGGGAGATGGATCTGTTGATTCATATAAAAAGTGCAGAAAAAGTAGGGAGAAACTTGGGATATGACCTTAGAGTTGTTATTTTTTTTAAAGACAAAGGCCGTGAATGATGGGTGTGCCATCAGGGCCGCTATTTCTCCTATGTGCCTAGCTGAGGTGATGGCAATTAGAAATGCTCTCGTCATGGACAGGTGTAAGAGAGAACAAGTTGCCCTGGACTCAGAGGGAGGTCTAGTCCAAGCCCTGAGAACTAAATTAAAGTCCCAGGCTGGAGCGGGTGGTGTCACATGGGGGAAGAGAGTCCCAATGCCCTTAAAGAATCTACATATTAGTGGTTGAGCAAACTCCAAGTGGGAAACCATTTTCACCATGAGATGTACCTTAAGGGAGCTGAGTGAGAGTTTAAAATATAGCGCAAAATCAGAGGGAGGAAAGATGAGGTTGGGTCTGTCCATTTGGAATGGTACAAACTTGGAGTCGTTTCCATTTTGTAGATAGGTATGTGGAGTGGTCAGCTTGTGGTTGTGTTGCGACCTGTGTTTCAGCTTGTCAGAGCATTCTGCTTCTAAGCCTTGGAACAAAGAAAGATCCAAGCCTGCAGGCGGAGGACCCATTGGTTGGGGTGAAGAGTCAGTCCATTGTTTTGAGAGAGCGGGTGAAGAATGAGCTGACATCAGAGGAACAGGAGGGCATACTGCCATCTGCGTCAGGTAAGGGAGCCAGACTTGTCATAGTCAAAAGGGGCAATCAGAATAACTCTTGCTTTATTTTGTTGAATTTTCAACAGAATCTTGGATAGGGTAGGAAACTGGGAAGAGACATACAAGTGGGCCCTTTCCACTGGGAAGATGAGGGCAACTGCCAGTGAATGCTTCCCCAAGCCGGCCCTGGAGCAGTAACCAGGACCTTTCTTGTTCCGATAAGTAGTGAAGAGATCCATAGGCCGGGTTTCCCCAAAGGGTGGCTATATCTTGAAGCACCTCTGAATTCAGTATACACTCATTGTCGTGAGAAAATTCCAACTGAGACTGTTGGTTGTCCCATTCTGTATCCCTTGTAGACAGACAGCTGAGATGAGCACATTGTGATGGGTGCATCAATTGCAAAGTTTGAATGCTGTCTTGCAGAGGGAGGGAGATCTGGCAGCTCCTTAGCAGTTTATTCAAAACATACAGGTCACATTAAGACCATCATAACCTTTGTGTGTTGTTTTTGATGAAAGACAGAGTTTGTCCACAGGCACTCCCGGCAGCCCTTAGCCCCAAAAGAGTGATGTGGAAGGCCATTTGTCTTGAACCTTGTGGTTGTGTAGGTGAGCTCCCCAGGGTATTAGGGAGATGTGTCCAAGGGTGGTGAATGTGGGTAGCGAGAGGAATGCTCTCGCTTGTACTGCATCAGGTTCGTACTGATAAAGTCCAGTCACTGTACCGGGGTTAGTATGCCACTACAATGAAGTGAACCTTGGAGAATACCCTGCGTGGAGCAGTCTGTACCTATAATGATCCTGCCCCAAAGGTAAGCAGTAAGAAATCTCCTGTACAATGGATGTATTGAGATATGGAAGTAGGCACCCTGTAGGTTCAGGGCTAGAAATCAATCTCTTTGCTCTAGAGCTGGTCCTAACTGCTGTGAAGTAAGGTAAGGTGACTTCTGAGTGGTGTGACAGGTGTATAGATGGCAGCTGAGGCTATAAGGTATCATTGTTCAGGCCCCCGACCAGCTCAAAGTGCTTGTAAGAGGCAGTCTGAGAGGTCATGGACTGGGGTGCAGACTGTTCTCACTTTTGAGCCCTGGGCCTCTTACACTGTGGCTCATAACAGCACAGAGATGGTGAGTATTGAGAAGATTGTGATCTGTGGTGTGGTTGAGAGGTATATCTTCTCTTCTGTTCCACAGTATAGATTCCTAAGGAGCGTAGTGCGGTCCGAGAATCCTTCAGGATGTGGAGAGAAAAATCTGCCCTCCCCGCAAAGAGTCTGGCCCTTCAAATTGGAAGTCTGTAGCTCTTTGGGTAATCTAGAGGTGTAGCAAACAAAAAACAAACAAACAAACAAAAAAACCCACAACCCACCTCAGTACCACTGTCATGGAGACTGGGCGGGCAGCTGTAACAGCTACATCCAGTGGTGTCTCTAGGACCGATCTGGCTATTAACTGACCTTCTCTAAGAATGGTCTGAATCTGTTCTTTTTGTGTTTCCAGTAAATGTTTCAGAAACATCCTGGGTTTCCCAAGATTAACAAAATTGTTTTGGCCATGACAGTTTGGTAATTTATGACTCTAAACAGTAATGTTGTCAATGAATACGCCATCTTGTGAAGCCTGATCATATGGAGTTGACTTGGCATTATGTTGCTTGCTTCATGCCTTAACCTCATCCACTATGATGGGTTGGACTGCAGATGTTGAAAACAAAGTCTGCCTCTTTGGGTAGAGATGTAGGGTTGTTTTTGTTTACACTCTGTTGCTGGTTGGTGCGATGGAGGCTGGCTCTGCCAGATGATTTTGGTAGGATCTAGAATCATCTCATTCTTTGGGACGACAGTTCTAGATGAGAAGGTAGTGTGCAGAATTTCCACCAACTTGTGATGTGTATCTGCAGCTCGTCTGCCACCCTCTTGGTGAGATCCAGAAAGTTCTTAAATCTTCACCTAGTGATGAGGGGTGGGCAGCACAGTCTCATCTGGGAGAGATGAGGAGAAGTGTGCTGAAGAGGTAGCTTCCTCTTCAGGTGGTTCCCCCCTCCTCCCCCTTCTCTCCTGTTCTGAAAAATCTTTTCTCCTGCTCTGGCTCAGGTGCTCTCCCAGGTGCCAGGCTGTAGCAAACCATCTAGTGGACTCTCCCTGAGAGACACCAGAGACGGTTGCACCATGTGTGTGTATATACCCGAAGAATTACAATATGGCCTTGGGAGGGAGAGGCAGGAAGGCAGGCACGGGCGGTTGGCGCGATGGAATTGGGGATGACCCTTGTAGTGTGGTGGTGGGCCACCTTGAAAGGCCAGGGAATGATCTCCTCCTGGCCGGTGTCAGATTTGTCAGTGGGTAAAGGTACCGCTGACTGGGGTATTGGCAGTACACAGCCCAGTGCTAAGAGCGATTCTGGGTGCCGGGATGTGCTCAATACCAGGGTCCTGGTACCAAGTAATGGGGATTGGGGTTCTTCCCCAATCATCAGGTCTCCAGGGTACCAGAACTCATGCAGTACCATGGGTTCATTTGGTACCACAGAGGAGGGTCCGTGGTACATTGTCAGTACCGATAGTTGGGCAGAGCACTCCCTAAATGAGAGTTTTGCCCAGTACAAAAAGTTTGTTGGTGCCACCTTTTTAGAGACGGTATGGTAATTGTCTCTCCCTGGGTACTGAGGCCACAGGTTTCCAGCGTATCAGAGTACCTGTGTTACCATGGGCTCATCTGTAACTCCAGAGGAGTGTCTGTAGTCCGTATGGATGGTTGGGAAGGTGCAGAACACTTCCTAGATGGGAGTTTTGTTGCATCTGGTACCAAAAAGTTTCTCTATGCTGCTCTTTTAGAGATGGTATGGTAACTGTCCCCTCTCCTTAGGGGATACCACCATTGCCTCAGAGCACGATGGTGGAAGCTGCTGGTGTCTCGGTGCAGAAGCAGAGCTGACAGCAAGGCTTCTCTGTGTCGCTCTTTTAGAGATAGTACGGTAACTGTGCCCTCTCCACGCAGTAGTTGCCCAGAGTAGAGCTCAGAGCAGCACAGGCCTCACAGAAGCCCCTTGTCCCTGCGGAGAGCAGAGCCCAGAGCAGGGCATAGCTCACAGCAGGAAGCCCCTTCTTAGGTTTCAGCTTCCAGAGCTTTGGCGCCCAACCATGCGCAGCTGAGCTCACAGCAAGAGGTTCCTCTGCTGGTATTGTCCTACCCAGGTGGCCATTCTGGGGAGTCCCACTGGCTGGCCAGCTCCTTAGGGATCGGTGCCGAGATGGCTGCACTGGGGAACGCCCCTCTGGCTGGCCACTTGCTCGGAGGAGCCTTTCTAGTGGGAGTCTGCTGGTGGCTTCCCCCGCCCCCTTCTCCTCTTCACCACTCGACCCCTTTTGAAGTGAAGGCTCCGGGGTCAGCACCCACGGAAATGATCCGGAGTCAGCACCCACCGGAGTCCCCTGCAGACTGAAGTGTTTTCTCTACAGGCAGGAATTTTAACTTCAGCTCCCAGCTCCTGTGAGGCTGCAGTTTTAGGTGTGGCGGGTAAAGCACTTCTGTGAGGGTCTCCCAGGCACAGTGAGTGTCTGGCCATTACAGGAACCGACTCCTGGCGGAGAGGCACCACTTGGAGCAGAGAGCCAGGCAAGCCCCTGGGCAGGGGTCGTCATCCTCTAGCAGGGAGGAATATGCAGAAGAACAGCGTCTTTACTATTTTTTTTTTAAACTGAAAAAGAAAATTATGAGTCTACTAGATGCCTGGGGGGAGAGGGGGAATGCCCCCAGACAGGGAAGGAAAGTGAAGTTCTTTTCTTTTTAAACCAAAGGAATAAAATAAAAATAAAATAAAATAAAAATCACTACCCCAAGTACTTTTAGGGAGAACAAAGGTAACAAAACCAACACTACTTATGCTAATGACACAGATAAGGAAGGGACAACTGCTCCTTCCATCAGAGGCCAAAGGCGGTAGAGAAGGAAGTGAGGGGGGTTGCCTGTGCAGTGCTGAATAGCCTCGAGTCAGACCCCAGGGAGAGAGAGCACATGCGGGGGCTCAACAGGACACTGTTACCAAAAATCTCGGATTAGAGGTGCGGGGGCACACAGACACCTAAAGTGGAGCACCCATAGGGACACTACTCGAAGAAGAATACTTGTACACATGTATTCCCTATTTGAAGTATGGGAGATCTCTCCCAAATCTGTAGACTCCTTCAAACCATTAAAAACCTATGAAGTGCAGCCCGTATAACTTGAGGAGTTGTCCCTGTAATTCTGAAATAACAGCACTGAAGTTAAACTGTTTTCAGGGGTTTTACTATTGAGTCCTAAAAGATAACAAAGGAGATCTCTGGCAACCTAACATTAATTTTTAATAAATCTTGGAATACATGGGAGATGCTAATATTCAAAAAGAGCAAGTGGGATGACCCAGGTAACTGTAAGCCAGTTAGCCTGACATCGATCCCGGGCAAAATAATGGAAAAGCTGATACAGGACTCACTTAATAAAGAATTAAACGATAATAAAAGGCTATTTTATCAAGCAGGAAAAGGCATAAAAAGAACCAAGGCTTGAAGCTGAAACCAGACAAATTCAAAGAAGATATAAGTGACAGTTTTTTAACAATGATTAATCATTAGAACAAAGTACCAAGGAAGGTGGTGGATTTTTTTATCTCATGATGTCTTCAGATTCAGAGTGGCTGCTTTTCTGGAAGGTATTCTTTAGTCAAATACAAGTTAACAGCACTGTATTGAGCCTAACTGGTCAAGAACGTGATATACAGGTGGTCAGACTAGATGATCTAACGGTTCCCTCTGGCCTTAAAAAAAATCTATGAATCAATAGATTGCACTATTATTATAATCAATTCTTTTAATTTTTAAGAAATGCATTATGATGAAGAGGTGAGAATCTTTGTAATGGAGGTGTATTTTTTATAATCAATGATAAAAACGAAGCTATGAAACAGTAAATATAGCCTTTGTTTAGTGGAGTTCCTTTTACTCCTAAAACAAAGGAAGTTCTTCAATACATAAATCCCACTAAGAAAGTTCAGACAGTGGTACCAGTAGTTGCCTTAAGTCAAAACAACAACATTATTAGAGAATTGTCGTTATTTAAAAAAATTAAAAAACAAAACACTTTTTTTAAAGTTAATAAATTGGAAAGTAATTAAAAAACCTTTAAAAGTCAGAAAGGCTGAAATAGTTGGCTAAGATTGCAACTCTGACTTCATCTCTGCCTCCTAACTCCTAATCACCAGCTTCCATCTATCTTCTGCTATCTTTCAACTGGAGAAAGTTCCGCATACGAACCCACCCACTAATCTGAACTGAGATGCGAGTCCTTCCCCCAGCCCCAGTCAAAAACCATGTCATCATCTTACATTCTTTCCTCATAATATAGTCCAAAGAAAACCCTTCCTCCACAATCCAGCACCTTGTTAAGGCTGGACATCCCAACTCTACCTACTTCACCCTCCCAAAATGGAGGAGACATAGCCAAGAGAAGGACTTTTTCCATATCAACCCTGAATTTTAGGATCACAGGCCTCTTACGCAAGATACAGAGCATATTTATTTATATCTTTAGCTCAATCTGGTCAAACTTTAGGAATTTCTATTAAAAAACTCTTAACATTGGTTGTAAATAAGAAAGTTCTTGGGAAAATGTATACTTTAGTATAAAACTCCCTCATTTGGTTGGGGGAAAAAATATCTGTGACCCCACACATAGACTGAACAGATTTACACAAGCATATATGGATCAGTGAGCCAGAGCTGGACAGTAGCAAGAAGGGAGGCTAGTGGAGTCTAACCCATCAGCAAAGATCAGCAGGCCTGGGAAGTACATGGAAGAATCATCAGCTCCCTGTGAAGCTCACAAGAGCCAAACTGTAGCCAGTTCTACCAGAATTTATAAACTCCACAGACTCTTCAGAAGTTCCCTCAGTTGCAATAAATCTTATACACTCAGCCAGAGCCCCAGTCACATCCAGCAAAAATTAGCTCCTAGTCATGGTGCCTTTTCCTGATCCTGTTGAATTCATTATATTATAGGGGGGGCTCACAGATTCCATGATAGCATTGGAGAGCACTGTTACAATTGCAATACTGCTCAAGTCTCTGACCTGTTCTTCAGAAAAGCCGGAAGTAGCTGGCAAGGGGGTGGGGGGGAACCAACCCCAATCTCCACACTTCAAGAATCAGACCCTAAGCAAAGAAAAGGAGTCAAATGGAATGAAAATGCTACACTGATTGTCTACTACATGACTAATTGACAGAAAAAAGGAGAAAACCAACTGATGCCAGTAACAACCATCCAAAATGCAAAAAAATCTTAAAAGATAAGATATTATATATATATATATATATATATATATATATATATATATATATACACACACACACACACACACACACATACACACACACACACATATATGTTTGGGACCCAATTTAACACATTATCTACAATAAAATAGAGCAGAATTCTCCTTTAAAATGGATTAGCGCTTATTAAAGTAAAAGAGTAAAGTAAAAGTAAAAGAGTAAAGTAAAAGCAACTACATTATGGGCCAAATTTTCAAAAACTTATATAAAAGTTGCACACAAAAATATGGATTTACTGGTGGCTTCAGACTGTTCACTGCCTGCAAAACAGCTAGTTATGTATGTTTACACATGCATTTTCGTATTTCAGGTGAAATCTTGGTCCCACTTAAGTCAATGGCAATTTTGTCACTGACTAATACAGCCTGGATTTTACCCTCTGTCTGCTCACTTTGGGCTCCTGTTTTTGAAGAGCTAACCCTGTATACACTACAGACTATCAGACCACAGATAAATAAAAGGTGCTTAGACGTATTAACTGTCTGTTCTAGTCAGTAGACTGAAACGAACTAAAATCCCAAACAGGTACTGATACTGTGTGGTAGGACTGTTTTGGACTGGCCTTTTTGTTTTTAATTTTTTTTTCCCCCCCAGTGTCTGCTGCACTTGCAGGTATATGATCTTTTAATGGAATTTTTTTTAAATTGGCTCATAGCAAGGACTTTGACAGCTGGTGCAAGCAAGGAGCCATCCATCCACCTCCAGATCCAATCCAAACATCCCAATATTTTGTCTGCTAATGACTGCATTATTGGTGTTTATTTTGTTAAAGAAATGCAAGGCCAGAGCTCAGTTACATTCCCTCCCACAGGCAGGTAAACAAATGAAAAACGTGTTATATGGGACAAAAGGACTAGGATGCTATTCTCTAGGTGGCTTACAGGATTTTTCACGCATCCATGCATATGCATAATAAATCTTTTTTTAAAACTGTTTTACACTTCATTTCCCAGGACTTACAGAGACATTACCACACAGAGAAACTAAGGCACATGGAGCTTAAATCACTTACTTAAACTCACACCATGAGTGAGTGGTAGACTTGGAAACTGAATGCAGATCTCCTGACTCCCTGTCTTATTCTATAATCATTAGACCAAACTGCTTTCCTCTGTACTGTTAGTACAAACCTGGCTTAGAAGTAAGTGAGTAAGTGAGAGAGAAACCCCACATATCTTTTACACACTCATAATACAGCCATATTTTATATTTACTACTGAGCAACACTTAATACCAAAAAATTAATTTTTAAAATTTCATAACCCAAGGAGAGCCACAGATACAAAAACACAAATGTTGTGTCCTTTGAAGAATGTAAAAAGTGAAAAAAAAATAAGTGACATGGCTGCTTAAGCACAAGAGAAGTGGTGTTGAAATCCTAAACTAGTCTTGTGATGTTTCCCCACACAGAACACTTTCACCTTTAATCTTTTCATGTCAAAAGATGCTGAAGGAGGAAAGAAGAAGAAACACATTGAAGAAACATAAGGCGCAGCATGAGAAATGTGTGTACTAAAAAGAGACTGGAGAGAAAATAAAAACATGAAAAGGAGTAGAAGACAAGACATAGAAGGAAGAATTTTCTGTAATATGTATCATATAAAATAATGTACCCCAAAATGCACATAATTTGATGTTCCAGTTCATTCTCAGAGTTCTTTGTCCAGTTAGTTTTAAAACAGTTTACATGGTCATTCTTGTCAGAATTTGTTATTACAATCCTCTCCAAAGTAAAGATAAATCATCTCAACCAAATCATTACTCCATGCCAGATTACAGAGTTATCTCTAGGATTCTGACAAGTGATCAAGACTGGTCTCATGCCCAGGCCAGCAATAGTGTGTATGGCACCAAGAAGACTTAATTCCTTGTTTTCAGTCTCTGGATCACTCCCTGAGCCATAGGGCCCTTGGAGTACTTTAGAAACACTGGTCACAGAGGGTGCTTTGCATTGCTCAGTATCAACCTGCCATTCAGTTCAAGAGTGATGCTGACGGGCCTTTAAAGATATCCAGTCTAGTTTTCCTTAGGCAAAAGTACATTCCCTCAAATTGTTTACATGTGGTAAATTGGCCACGCAAATGAACTCGTTGCTCTGTCTACACCATCAGTCATGTGCCACCTGTGATGTTGACTAAGCTGCACTAATCTTAGCACTAAGTTCAAGCAAGATGCACTTTGGGCCTGATACTGTTAGGAACGTCACACAACATGGGTCAGGATGGGGGAAAAGGTACAACGGTGGTGTAAAACTCATTTCTGCATTCCTCTAATACAGGTCCTACTGAGTGTAGAGGAGCCACTTTTGCTGAGTTAGAACAGTCTGAGGGCCGCTCAACTTTACATCAGCTTCTACTGCCCCCAAGAAGCCAAAACAACAGTTGGTGGGGACTGCCACAGTGGAAGGATGTGCCCAGTCACACCCACTTTCACCAGCCACATCCTACATGCTGACAGGCAGGAGGCAGCATGGCATAGGAGCCTCTCCTCTGGCTCTATATCCTTGGAGAATACTTGTTTCTCTGGAGTGATCCTCTATGGCTAGAAAAGCAGGCTCTAAGACCAGAGATCTTCAGCAGTATGGTACAGAGGAACTGCACCACACCAGAAGATCTATCCTGTTTTATGTTGTGCAGCGTATCTATAGTTAAGTGTGGCATTACGCTGGGGAGGCTGGTGATGCCCACGAGAAAGAACGTAAAGGCGTAAGTAACAGACAAAAGAACAAGAGACACTCCCTTCAGAGAGACAAAGACAAAGGAAAATGGGAAACAGACAGAAAAAGAGGATGAGATGAAAGACATCAGTAGTGGTCTTAAAATGTATAACCTACATTGTTCCTCCAATAGCAGTTGATACTCTAAAAGGAAACATTTTGCAGCTGGATCCAGGATTTTGCAGTACCGTTGCCCTGGGAAGCAACTACTTGCAGAGGCTACAGAACACCACCGCTCTCTGGTGTGCAAGCCTCTGAAGAGAGACCACCTCTTACAAACAACCACTTTTGCTAACTCCCATGAGTGGCTGCTCTTGGCAGGTTTTACTGTATTTTCTACACAAGCAGTAGAATTTGCAGGGTTGGGACTGAAAATTCTCTAGATCTGAACAAAGTTTTTTAATGCACCCAGAGACTTCAATATAAAAGTCTCCTCTAGCACTTGACTATAGGCAGCCCCACACTACAAGAAAACACACATTTTCACTTTTCATTCCCATAGCCTCTCAAACCACACCCACCTGGCAACAAATTGATGGGGGAAAGGCAAACCTGTAATAATGCATTATGTAACCCTGACATTGGGCCCCAAAAGTGGGGAATGAAACAAGTAGGGGGTAAAAAGAGAACAGTGCACAGGAACAGTTAGCCTAGGGGTCATCCAAAGCGAAATGGCACGTGGTGCCTCTGAGGCCCCCAGTCCTGGCTCAGAAGGCAGCAAAAATAAAGTCAATAAAGTATATTTTTATGGGAAGAAAACAGAACGGAAGAGCAATAGAAGCTTCAGGGGGCTCCCCCTGTTGGAAGGAAAAGAGGAGATTTGAAGAAACCTGCAGCCCTGATTCAGTAAAGTACTTAAGCACTTTCTTAACTTTAAGCAGGCGCTTAAAACCCATTCACTTCAGTGAGATTTAAGCACATGCTTAAATGCTCTGCTGAATCAACTGATGTCCAAGTTAACTAGCTTCTCCAAATAAAGTCTAGTCTCTCACTGTAAAATTGATATTTTTGCATATTGCACCAAATTAAAATTATGTATTCCTCAACAACCCTGAAGACTGTAGAACAACTGGGGACATACTGTGCAAGTACCTAGTGCTACAGAACTTTTGGATTTTGGTTACTGACAATGTCACCTGAATTACAGGCCAACAAGTTGTGCTGAAAAGAACTTTAAGGATTAATGTCTGTGGTGATGATCCCCTCTAGCAATATATGTAGTGCTAATCCCAGTCCTTCTAGCTGGGTACTTGATGATCTGCCAGCCTCACACAGAACCAAGAAATGGGGAAAGTAGTTAATTTCATACCAGTTGGAATGCACAAGGTGCCCAGCCCTGGAAACGATTATGAGCATCTGGCTATTTCCTGAGTCCACACAGAACAGAACAGATAGCTCTATTAGTGTATGGACCAAGGTTACATGGGAAAATTTCATAGCTGAATTGTGAGGTGGTCCAGCACTTCTGCAGGAGTCCTTGGAGAGTCTGTGCATGTAGACACCTGATCTGATGAACTCTCTCATGTATCTTCCTAGGAGTGACAAATTCCCTATGTTTTTATCCAAAACTCTCTCAGGGGTGGCCAGAAGCTTGACTTCAACTATGGATATGTGGGATGAATGCACCAGGCATTCATGTGACCCTGTATGGTGATACATACGATCCTGTATGGTGATACATACATACTATGGATTTCTGTGGTCTGTTTACTGGTACTGAATCGAAGTACTCCCACATCTCCATTCCAGCCAGGCTGTCTTTCAGCTCACAGACAACTATTACCAGTTGTTAGAGGGGCTCTTGCCATTCTGGTTTCTTGCCATGTTCTGTTTTTAATTCGAGCCTGTAGGCTACAGCGTTCTATTTGGATTAAAGAAGTCTTGGCACAGACTGGACAGGATATGGCTAGGCAGCTGCTTGAACCCTCTTATGTACAGACTTTATGTCAGTGTTCAAAAGTGTTATGACTGAGGGCAAGGGGTGTCACTTGTCCTCAGCCATAGATACTGTGAAAAGCAGTTAACGAGACTTCTTGGGTAGCATGCAAGCTGATTACTCAGCTGGTGTTACTCATGGAGATTCTGAAGGTGCTGTGGCAACTCCCGGATACAATGTTGTTGCTGGTTTGTGAAGAAAAGCCTTGGGTCCAATTTTTGAGCAGGTAGTCAGCATTTTGTGATGAGAAGGCAGGCTGCCAGCTATTCTTAAGAAAAATCAGCAAGACCATTATCAATGTCAATAGTTGTTTTTTTGAGAATCTTGCTTATTTTGATCAGTATCCCATCTCACCCTTTTGCAGCTTAGACAGTCCAAGTACACAGATTTCCTTGAATCCATACAACTGAGTTACAGAAATTATAGACATGGGATGGAGACGGCACTGGGTATATGTTTATGATCTCCTCGATTCCATGGATGAAGATAAATTTTCAAATCCTCTCAGCATTGTCCTGTGTGTCTGTTCCCATTGACAGGAATGGTAAATAGATTTCAGTGGAACAGTATTAACCCAACACTGAGCACATCTGAAACTTCTATCCAAAGCATCTATGCTGAGTCTTTTACATCTAGCTGCTCCTTGGATACCACTGATCATGAATTTTTGTGAGGGACCTCTGTGACATGTAGCAGGGATGGAGTCTCTCTCAAGTGGTTCTCTTCCTAGCTTTCCAAAAGGACCTAGAGGGTAGCGATGGACAATTGTTTCTTTTCCCTCCAAGGGCTCACTCTTGGAGGTTATTTTATCAGCTGATAGGTATTTGACTCCAGAGTGAATAGTCTATTGCTTTTTTTTTGGGGGGGGGGGGGGGTGAAATTACATTAGACCTTGGGTTGGGTATGGTTCCCTGGCTTTGTGCAAATTATACAATTAAATAAATAATCCTTCCTGTTTCGCCTCATGAGCGGTTTCTCCAGCCCATCACCGTGACGAGTTTGTCACACTCTTCCCAGAAACAGCGTAATTCCCAGATCTCCCCTCAACTAGCCATCTCTCAATGGGAAGTTCTTGCTAATTACTACCCAGACTCAATCCTCCTGTGTTTGGGAAAGGTGACTATTAAATTACAGGTGCACTTGGACATCCAGTGACATTCCAGCAAGTGGAGACCATCAGTTAGGAAACAACAGAATTGTAACTAATTTATATCAATCCTTGTAGTCAACCCTCCTAACAAAAAAATGCCCATATATGAAATGCTGTGAAAAGGATCTGGATAAACAGATTACCCCAAAGGAGTGGGTTCTCTGGAAAAGAGAACCAGCAACTTCATCCTGCAGCTCAATAAAATATTTCTTCAAGATATTGTTTCAATGGTACCTCACACCAATCAAGTTAAAATAGATACATAGCTTGAATGGGAATAAATGTTGGAGAAATTGTGGTGAAAGAGGAGATTTTGTGTATATATGGTGGACATACCCAGTCATTAGAGAGTACTGGGATGCAATTCATAATCAAATATCACAAATTATTGGATAATTTACTACCAAGTGATCTTTTGGGTAATCTTCCTAGGGCTTCCTAGTGGAAATGGTCACACAAAAGGAAATGACGAATTAATCTCTCATTTGCTAGGAGCTACTTAGCTACTGATAGCCTCTTAGTGGAAAAAGAAAAATGATCCAACCATCAAGGAATGATTAAAAAAAGGGAGGTGGTTGTTATGGAAAAATTTACACACCAATTACACACTCAACACAAACAGAGGACAAATAGGTATTTAGACATTTGATTACCATTGATTCAGTACTCAGACCAAGTACATTCACCTAAAAAAGGATCAGAACACCTGTCCATTTTTTTGTGAATATTAACATTTGATAGACATGCCGTGTTTGCTAAATATGTAGTTAGAGATTTCTCTCAATTTAATAAGATCACTAGACACGTCATGAGTAGTATAAAGATGTTTATTCTGTACATGCTAATGCCCTGTTAAAAAGAGATCTGATTATTATTATAATACTGTACAATGTTTCTCTAAGGAAAAGCTCACTATTGTAATGATTGCTGTATTCTTTCCAATAGTTACGTGGCCAGGACTTGTAAACTTGTTAAAACTTCCTAAATAAAGAAACAGTTTATTTAAAAAGAGAAAGAGAGAGAGAGAGACCGAGCATGTTAGCAGTGTTTGTTGGAAGTTAAACTGGACATTCTGATCATGCTCAACCGCATGGCAGCTTTTGATATAACGGACTATGAGGTGTTGCTTTCGTGACAAACATCTTCCTGGTGTAACCTAACTGCTCTCCACTGGTTTAATTAATGTGTAGGAAGAAGACCTAAGTCAATTGGTGTTGACGGCTACACTATCATTTTTAAAGAGTATGATCAGCAAAGTACATGATGGTACACAGGTATGAATATATTACCCTGTGAACCAGGGGTGGGCAAACTTTTTGGCTTGAGGGCCACATTGGGGTTCTGAAACTATATGAAGGGCTGGTTGAGTGTATTAAATTGCTCCCCGTAGGAATGTGCTACTTATGGTGTACTACTTACAGCTGCCAGTCCTGGTGCTCTGAGCAGCATGGTAAGGGGGCGGGGGAGGTAGGGAAGGCTGTCCCTCCCCAAAGAGCCTGGCCCCTGCCCCCTATCCACTCCCTCCCACTTCCCGCCCCCTGACTGCCCCCCTCAGAATCCCCGACCCATCCAACCCTCTGCTCCTAGTCCCCTGACTGCCCCCTCCCAGGACCCCCCATCCCTAACCACCACCCCTGGGCCCCCACCCCCTATCCAACCCCTCCCCCTGCTCCCTGTCCCCTGACTGCCCCAACCCCTATCCACACCCCTGCCCCCTGGCAGGCACCTGGGACTTCCACGCCTATCCAACCGCCCCCTGCTCCCTGTCCCCTGACTTCCCCCCCCCCCCCGGACCCTCTGCCCCTTATCCAACCCCCCCGCTCCCCGCCCCCCTACCATGCCACTCAGAGCACCAGGACTGGCAGCCGTAAGTAGTACATTATAAGTAGCACATTCCTACGGGGAGCAATTTAATACACTACATCTCGCAGCTCTCGCAGCCGCACTGCCCGGCAGGAGTTTGCAGCCCCACTGCCCAGAGTGCTGGCGGCACGGCGAGCTGAGGCTGCAGAGGAGCAGGAGGGGGAGGGGGCTAGCCTCCGAGGTTAGGAGCTCAAAGGCCGGTCAGGATGTGGCCCACGGGCTGTAGTTTGCCCACCTCTGCTGTGAACCCTATCTAATGATCCTTTCTTCATCCTTTGTCAACTCAGAATCCAGGTCAGGTGTCTGAGTGACAACAACATAGCTGTCACACCGCTTGACAACTTCTCCCTCCCGCCCAAATAAAAAAATCAAAAAACGCTGTGTAGAGCAAATAAAATCTATTTACTACTCCTTGATCTCCACAGCCCAACGTGGTGTTTTTACACACCTCCTGTAAGTGCAGATTCCTGATTTTTCAGAGTCTGGGATAGGGTGGCTAATATATCAGTAAATATTTCTGAAGTGCCTATCACCATAATATCAAGTAGATGCAGTAGTAAGCAGCTAATACAACAGCTCCTCAGAACCAGGAATCTCTCCCGGTACTGTATTTAGCAGCTATAATAGTTCCTCCTATGCTGCTCTATAAATGGCACTCCTCTCTGTGTGAGATATTCTCCCCTCTCCTTTGTTTAAAGGCTCAGATATTGCAATCATTTGTCATCAATTTTGACACCGGAAAGTTCAGTCCCTTATCCAGAAGAACACCTGGATAATATTGCCAGTTTGATGCTTCTGAGCCACCTTGTACTCCACTCTGTAAAAGCAGAGTTTTTCTGCTAAGTAAAAGCCTTTGTTGTGAAGAGGCTCTCTTTCTCAGTGTCCGAGTTTATGGACAAACACTCATTCAGAAGCAGAGAAACAGTTTGAGAATTACTGCATAACTCTTGGCCAATTCTTTTCCTTGGAAAAGGACATGGTTTGATAATGCTCCATGGATTGGACATTATTTGAAAGTGGTTTAAGTTTTTATTTAAAAAAACAGAACAAGCTGCACCCTTTATCCCCTAACAAAACTGTTACAATAGTTGAGCCTTTTGATCATGGTCTGCTGTAACTCCCTCTTAGCAGGGCTTTCCCTATACTTTCAGCTTGCTTTGAATGTAGCAGCGTATTTGTTCACCGGCTTCAGCAACCATGATCATACTTTCACCCCACGTTCTCTACATTGTCCACTCATAAATTGACACCAAATTGAATATTTGTTGTTGTTTTATATAAAAAGAGTATTCAACAATATTACTCCCAGCTAATATGATAGATTCAAGTTCTCCTCCTTGGGTCTTAGCCTGGTGCATATCATAGTTTCTTTTTTTAAACCAGTTCTGAAGTAAGAGTGGCTAAGGATTACAAAATCTTCACTATTACTATGATGTTGTTAACTCTACACCAGAGTTCAAGATCTGGTAAAGAATTTCTCTTTAAAATGTTCTTAAAACTAGAACTCATTTATTTTTAATTTAAAAGATTCAGGACATTTTTTTTTAAATTGCAATATATGCTATTTTAATCCAGTACATGCCAATCACAGCACAACTAAAGCATATGCATGCTGAAAGGCACTGTGCTGCCCGGCCAGCAAAAACATTACCACGTGAAAAAATTCTGTGCATGAAATTCTCTAATTAGCTGCTCCTAGTACGAGTCTCTAAACCCAACGACATAGGTCTTAAATGGAAAAAAAATCATCTACTGGCAACTACCAAAGAAAGAAAGAGAAATAAAAATGCAACTAGATTAATTCTATGGCAAACATCACTAGACTAGCACTAAATATCATTACATGGTAGACTCGTATGAAATAAATATCTTCTCTCTCACAGCCCAAAACTTTTACTTTCTCATAAAAATCGATGTATCCTGGTCACATGAACAACAGAGGGTATGATGTATCATGGGGATAGTCCAGTGGTTCTCAAACTTTTGTATCGGTGACCCCTTGCACACAGCAAGCATCTGAGTGCGACCCAACTCATAAAATATAAAAAAGTTTTTTATATTTAACACTATTATAAAAATGTTGGAGAAGAACGTAATACCATAAGAATGGCCCTGCTGGGTCAAACCAAAGGTCCATCCAGCCCAGTATCTTGTCTTCTGACAGTGGCCAGTGCCAGCTGCCCCAGAGGGAATGAACAGAACAAGGAATCATCAAGTGATCCATCCCCTGTCGCTCATTCCCAGCTTCTGCCAAACAGAGGCTAAGGACACCATTCCTGCCCATCCTGGCGAATAGCCATTGGTGGACCTATCCTCCGTGAATTTATGTAATTCTTTTTTGAACCCTGCTATGGTCTTGGCCTTCACAATATCCTCTTGCAAGGAGATCCACAGGTTGACTGTGTGTTGTGTGAAGAAATACTTCCTTTTATTTGTTTTAAACCTGATGCCTATTAATTTCATTTGGTGACCCTCTAGTTCTTGTGTTATGAGAAGTAGTAAACAACACTTCCTGATCTACTTTCTCTACACCAGTCATGATTAACCTCAACCATATCTCCCCGTAGCCATCTCTTTTCCAGGCTGAAAAGTCCCAGTTTTTTTATTACTCTCTCCTCATACGGAAGCCGTTCCATATCCCTAATCATTTTTGTTGCCCTTTTCTGAACCTTTTCCAATTCCAATATATCTTTTTTGAGATGGGGCAACCACATCTGCACACAGTATTCAAGAAGTGGGTGTACCATGGATTTATATAGAGGCAACATGATATTTTCTGTCCTATTAGCTATCCCTTTCTTAATTATTCCCAGCATTCTGTTCGCTTTTCTGACCGCCGCTGCACATTGAGTGGATGTTTTCAGAGAACTATCCACAATGACTCCAAGATCTCTTTCTTGAGTGGTAACAGCTAATTTAGACCTCATCATTGTATATGTATAGTTGGGATTATGCTTTCCAATACGCATTACTTTGCATTTATCAACATTAAATTTCATCTGCCATTTTGTTGCCCAGTCACCCAGTTCTGAGAGAGCCTTTTGTAGCTCTTCGCAGTCTGCCTGGGTCTTAACTATTTTTAGTAATTTTGTATCATCTGCTAATTTTGCCACCTCACTGTTTACCGCTTTTTCCAGATCATTTGTGAGTATGCTGAATAGGACTCGGCCCAGAACAGACCCCTCGGGGACACCACGATTTACCTCTCTCCATTCTGAGAACGGACCATTTATACCTACCCTTTGTTTCCTATCTTTTCACCAGTTACCAATCCATGAGAGCACCTTCCCTCTTATCCTATGGCAGCTAACTTTGCTTAAGAGCCTTTGGTGAGGGACCTTGTCAAAGGCTTTCTGAAAATCTAAGTACACTATATCCACTGGATCCCCTTGGTCCACATGCTTGGTGACCCCCTCAAAGAATTCTTGTATATTGGTGAGGCATGATTGCTCTCTACTAAAACCTACATTCAAAGCAAGCTGAGATTATAGGGAAAGCCCTGCTAAGAGGGAATTACAGTAGATGAGCCTTTTGACCATGGTCTGCTGTAACAGTTTTGTTAGGGGATAAATAAGAGTGCAGCTTGTTCTGTTTTTTAAATAAAAGCGGGGTTTGGGGTGGAGGCTGACAGCTCACAACCCCCACATAATAATCTCGTGACCTCCTCAGAGGTCACGACCCCCAGTTTGAGAACCCCTGGGATAGGCTCCTAAAATCAGTTATACAATCCATCCCTCAATACAAAGGTTGTCTGTCTTTACAAAAACGGCTATTTCCTTGGCACAATATAAGCCCATTAACACTGAGCACACATTCATTTGCAAAATATTTCATATTCAAACATTCATGAATATTAGGCATTATCCACAAGAGTCACTTACATTATGAAATATGATCTAATTACCATAAATTTTCTAGTAAAACACACAGATTTTTAGTAATCAAATTTTAGTAATATGATAATTTACCTTCAGCACTCTGCTCTTCAATCTTTGTGATAAATTTGGCAATCCTGTTTAGCTTTTTGAGATATTTATTAGGTTTGTGAATTATAGGTTTCTACTGTATGTATTTTTCTGTGAAAAAACTAACCACGAAACAAACATGGTACAAGTGAAAAGGTACAAAACACCTACTGATATGATTTTAATTTTCACTGTATTTGTAAACACAGGTGTTTCCCCTATGTCATCACATGGAGAATGCAGAAAAAGCTCCCCAGGCATTAAGCAAACTGGGCTTATAGAAGCATAGAAATGTTGGACTTGAAGAAGTCATCGAGTCCAGCTTCCTATTCTGTGACAAGAACCAAGTAAACCTAGACCTTCCCTGACAGATGTTTGTCCAAGCTGTTTTTTAAAAACCTCCAACGATGGGGATTCCACAGCCTCCTTAGAAAGCCTATTCCAGAGTTTAACTACTCTTAGAGTTATGAAGTTTTTCCTAAAATCTAACCTAAATCTTCCTTACCACAGATTAAACCCATTACGCCTTGTCATAACTTCAGTAGACATAGAGAACAATTGATCACTATCCTCTTTATAACAGCCCCTTAGCGTATTTTAAGACTGTTATTAGGTTCCCCCTCAGTCTTCTTTTCTCAAGACTAAAACATGCCCAGTTTTTTTTTAACCTTTCCTCATAAGTCAGCAAAAACAACGAGGAGTCCTTGTGGCACCTTAGAGACTAACAAATTTATTTGGGCATAAGCTTTCGTGGGCTAGAACCCTCTTCATCAGAAGCATGGAGTGGAAAAAATGGGCCACTCTCATTACCATTACAAAAGTGATTTTTTTCCCTCCCTTGGTGTCCTACTGTTAATTGAATTGTCTTGTTAGACTGACCTCCCACTTGGTAAGGCAACTCCCATCCTTTCATTTATACCTGCTACTGTCTTTTCCACTCCATGCATCCAATGAAGTGGGTTCTAGCCCACAAAAGCTTATGCCCAAATAAATTTGTTAGTCTCTAAGGTGCCCCAAGGACTCCTCATTGTTTTTGCTGATATAGACTAACACAGCTACTATCACTCTGAAACCTCATAGGTCAGGTTTTCTAAACCTTTTATCACTCAGACAAGAGTAAACAAGACTTCAGACACCGTGCACCACTGAACTTAATGTTGCTCAGATTTAAATGAAAGGGCACTGAATTGATTTTTGCCATCAGAGATGGATTATCTTTCAACAACAGAACCACAGGATCTTGAATATTTCCTGGGGGAATTCTACACCACTGTGCATACACACAGTTTATGTCCCATGCAGATTTCTTTGCTTTCCCGCAGAAAAATGACTTTCTAATGGGGAAGCAAAGGGAAGCCACGAGAGCAGTCATACAATCCCCCCCCAGAAGTATGTTTTGGGTGCCCAGGGCAGCTGGCAGAGAGGTAAATCACTGTGGGGCAGGGGCAGGACTGGGCAAGACCGGACTGGTGGCTCCTACTCTGCGCTAGGCTCAGCTGCTAGTCCCAGCTGGGTTGGGGAAGACTGGACTTCCTCTTCCCCTGCACAGCATCTGGGGCCAGGTCAGACCCACCCCCAGATTTTTCCCCCAGCTATAGAAAGCTCTGAAAACTGCACCCCCACCCGCCGCACTTCCTGCGCCCATCGCTCCTCAGCTGCAGGGGAAGGAATCATTATACAGGGAACTGCTCCCCCATCCACCCAACCCTCGTGCATCCAGATCCCCTCATGCCCAGACCCTCCTGCTGAGCCTCACATCCCTACACACCCAGAACCCCCCATGAAAAGCCCCAGTCCCCCTGCACCACCCCAATGAGCCACCCGGACCCCACCCTACCAAGCCCCAACCAGCTGCACCTGGATTCCCACCCCACTGAGCCCCACTCCCCCAGCATATGGACCTCCCCACTGAGCTCCCCACACCCAGAACTCTAACCACCTTCACCTGGACCCCCTGCAGAGTCCCATTACCACTGCACCCAGAACCCCCACCAAGAAGCCCCTGTGCATCCAGATCGCCCCATACAGAACACTCTCAGCTCACACCTGGATCCCCCCCACACTGAGCCCCTCCACACTTGGATCCTGCCTTGCTGAATCTGCCTGCCCATATCTGGCATGGAGGGTCAGGGTCAGTCCTTGCACTGTGTCAGGGTTGGGTGCAGCCCCACCGCTGAGTCTGTGTCTCCGGTGGGGGGAGGGGGGGGTTGATTAGGGGGAGGGGCGCTCTGCACTGTGATCTCCCACTTCTGTGCAGCCAGTGGCCTGTGCTCCCTAATGCCATGCTGGAGCCTCCACATTTATTTGACAAATAAAATTTGCAGAATTTTAAAATACTGTGTGCAGAATTGTTAATGTTTTGGCACAGAATGCCCTCCGGAGGAGCATAGGGATGAATGTGCAAACCAACGAAGCCCAGGAGGGGGTTCTGTTAGGGACCACTGAATCAAACCAGAGCACAGGATGAGAACTCCTTAGACACCTGCTTAAAATGTGTGGCAATTGTGTTGTTGTGGGGACTTCAATTTGGGGCACATATGCTGGAAGTTTCATGCCACGAGTAGTAAAATATCATTAGAGTTTCTAAAAATTATAGATGATAACTTTCTAACACAAAAAATACTATACCCAACACAAGGAAACTATTTTGGACCTCATTATGGACAGATATAGCAGCTTTATGGTCACTGGATTAAAAGTTGGTAGTTAAAGTAGAACTTCAGAGTTACGAACCCCTTGGGAGTGGAGTTCGACTGCTGGTTAGATTGACATAAATCCCAGGGGAAAATGGAAATGCTGATACAGGATTCAATTAAGAAAGAATTAAAGGATAGGAATATACTAAATGCTAGTCAATATATGTTTATGGAAAAGAGCTTTTGGATGCCAGTATAGGGGCAAAATTCAAACTTGTATCAGCTTCAGACTAAATATTTATATCGCAAATACATGCCATCTACAACAGACTTAAAGCCAAGTCAGTGCAGCCTGGAAAAACTTCAATTGCTTGAGCTGCATAAAAAAAGCACAAGACAAGGTTGCCTTTTTGCCTACTGATCTTTGCCTTGACAGCAAAACTATGTGGCACAAATAATAAAGTTTCAGACCTACTCTGATATAGCTGGAATCTCTAATAGTTACATAAACCACAGATAATATTTGTTAATAATTAATGGGTCCATTATATTTCGGCCATTTGTGCTACACCATCCCATCCTGCCAGCGAACTGTACGCAGTATAATGCATTTCGCACAAGGCAATCAACATTAAGTTAGAATATAAAACTATGTTATGTTATAAACTATAGTTATAACTAGGTTATAAAACTATAATTTCATCATCATCAAATGACAGGTACGACAGGAAAATGTTTATATTTAGACAGTTATATGCTATTGAATCAAAACAATTCCCTTTGGCCCTTGATCAACAGCAATCCCCAAATTTGGGCCTAATATTCCAACAAATATTGTGACCACCCACAAATTGCCCTACGTTTCTTTAATGAAATCAAAGTTGACCTCAATGCAGGCTTATTATGCTCTAGAATAGATTGAAAAGCTTGAAGGAACAACTCCACAAAATATTGTAGTTATTTACCCTATTTACTATACTTTAAGTTTGTGTTTCTGATAGGTCACTTCAGACGTAACAAGATAGAAAGCCTAAACTGCTCATTGCACAGATATATTCATTCACTATTGGAGCAGCAACAAACAACAAACAAACTGACAAAGATTTGTGGCAAACTTCTAGAAGAGAAAGGCATTTACCACTGTAAATGTTATTTGAGTGTACTGCCCCTGCAGGTCCACACTCCTGGGGAGTACAGATGTTTACCACAAGCTCAGAACCATGTAGCAAACACTGCCCACACAGAGAATGCCCCTCCGGGATGCAAACATTCACAACAAGGTTATGAAAGTCATTAAACTGATTGGGTGGGCGGACGGGCGAGAGAGACTCTTTCATTAGCTCAAAACCAGCACGTTAAAAATGTTCCAAATTTTCAGTAGGATGAAATCTCCATAAAAACAACTCATGCACTGGCTATATTTAACAAAAACAGGTTGTTGTAAGTAAGATATATTCATCTGTATTTTTATACAAAAAACAATTGCATCATGATAATTAGAGTCCGAACACAATAATGCAATTCTCCCTCTCCAAAACACAACAAAACAGAAAGTGTTGTTTTTTTACCTGTTCTAATCCTTGATTTCGAGATTACTTGACCTGTCACAGCCTCTGCCTACTTTATTGTTCCACCAAATAAATCTACAAGCAGTACACCCCATTTCTAGAAATTGATTTAAAATTAGAGAGCCAAGAGTCATTCTCTGGAACATTTCAGTTGTTTTCAGTTTCTAAGTCAGCTTTCATTCTAAACAGAATGTATTAATTGCGTAGTGAGGAAGCAGATTTCCTTTTGTCCACAGCAAAAAAGTGTTTCCTGTATTAAATAATATTACCCCTTTTGACCCAGTGGTTAGCCAAATTCAGAGTGCCTCAGGTTGTTCCAGTTAGGAGGAGAAATCATTAGATGGAATCAGCTATTTCTTGGATGTAATCTTCTTTATTTACAAAGATTATACATAAAGTCTTGTTTCCCTTAACATAGTAAGAATCAAACAGCAGGAGAGAGTTTCTTTGCTCACTGCTCCAAACTTGCCTTTCCAGCCAGCACCGTGTGGCTAGAAAGCTCTCTTAGATTTCTCTCAAGGCCTTTTTACCAGCATTTCTGTTACTGTCTACTTGGCCTTCTGTCTGCTTCTGTGTCTCTCGCACACACAAACACCTTCATGCAGACAATGACCAGCTGTGCCCCTGCCCACATAATTCAGACTCCTGAGTGGCCTTGGACATGCCTTTGTTTTGACCAGACATGGGCCCATGTTTTGGCTTTTACTGCTACTGTTTTTACTGCTACCCAACCCATTAAACCAGCACAATAATAATGAACATTGCATGAATGGTATAAAAATATGAATATGCTCATTATCATGTTAGACAACACCCGTACTGAAAGTTTCCTTAAATGTAAGAGATGTTTTCTCCATTCTCATTGCCAAGAAATGTATGCTTTTCAACTCAATTACATTTCTCCTACCTATCTTGCAAAGCAGATACGAGTTGGATGCCTTTTACCTTGATATAACAATCACTTAGAGCTTGATCCTGCAAAAGTGCTATGCACTTTGGCCAATCCAGAAAAGCATTCAGTCACGTAAGTAGTTCCACTGAAAACAACAGAACTACTCATGTGATTAAAGTTAAAACCATGTTTAAGTAACTGGGCCTTAATATGCAGGTAACTCCTTTTGATGAGAGAATTTTACTATAATTTTACTATATTATAATTATATTTTACTATAATTTTACTATATTATACTACTATAATTATAGCGGTCAAGGGAATCAGGAAGACTACTAATTTGTGGATAAAAAATAAAGTTTCACAAACAAGGGAGAGAGAAGGTCCAGTTTAAAGTCCCCTAATATGAAGCAACAGAAAGAAAATGTTCTGAAACAGCAAATGAAAGTTTTAGAGACTGTAAAAACATGGAGTACGTAGCACTTAAAGAAAATATAATTCCAGTATATATTACCCACTATGTATGGGTATGTAATGCAAAAGTATTCATAGCAGAAACAGACAGTAAAGTTATTTCATCTTAGAAATTTATACCGATAGCTACCATCAAGGGACATACATACACTGAATCACTAAAATAGTAAATTTCTCAGAGCTGTAATCAATTGCATGAGTTATATTGCCTCCTAGGAACCTCTATATGCTTAAACCAGGCAAAAATAGCAATACAATGATAGAAGACCATTTAAGATTTGCACCACAAATTTCATTTAGCTGTTATAACAGACAATGTTACTGTTGCCATGTCTATGTCATCTTTATATATTTAGGCCAAACCTTTAATTTCCTTAACTTTAGGCACTATGAGTTGTTCCATTTACAGTGCATAAAGTGTGCAAAGTTGAGCACATTTGTACATTGTTGCCAAATCCAGTCCTGGCTATAGATAACAAAAGGAAATAGCTAAGATCAGATATTCTGTTTTTCTATCTCAATATATTCCTGTAGTGAAATCCTGCAACATCTTTTTAGCTTACATCTAAAATAAATATTTAGCAACTTACAGCCCAAAATTTAGGTTTGGCAAAATAAAAAGTTCAATAAAACTCATATAAAAATCAATAAAATTTCAATCTTGGGTTTAAAGTACTGCAGCAAAAATGTTTAAAGAGAAACAAACACAACATTTTTTTTCTTTTAACTGTGAAAACATTGTTATTAATATTAGGGTTTGCTAAATTTGGACTTATTTTCTTCTAACTTCTGTCAGATAACTATCACATCAGTTTTATTTAACAAAAGTCACTCTAATAAAACTGGGTGCACAAGCCTGAAAAGTACTCACACTAAAATCAATTAAATATATATTACAGCACCTGTAAATCCTTGCAAAGCAAGAGTTGTCTGTGTGCAGGGAACTTCTCTAAATTTTATGTCATGCAGTTTTTCCTATACTGCAGCTATATATATTTTAAAGTTTGCAAACTTCTTTCACTTCTTACTCAGAGACGAGATGAAATAGGGTTCTTCCTAGATCTCAAATCTTGGGAGAAACCAAAACGGAAACAGTAGTAGTATTCAACCATGAAATATCCAAGGTCTGCATCCTGCCTATCCAGCCAGATCAGTTTCTTTGAAGGAGGGCCAGAGGTAGTCTCACTACCACAAGGAAAAACTGGTAAAGAGCAGATGATTATTACACTTTAAAAAAAAAAAAAAAAAGAAGAAGAAGAAGATAATCAAATCTAGAGCTTATTAAAAACTAGAAATAAAGCAACATCTTCATCAGGCCATGTATTAAATAGGAGTCAGAACTCATCTGCACTGACAATCGGTTGCAGACTTTTCAATCTCTAAAATCACAGGATCATGGGTGCAAAAGGAAAATCTACACTTCCATAAAAATATCTTTACGACCTTGTATAAACAAAATGAAAGGAGAGATATCTCCCCTGTGCATTCTGGGAGAAACCAACTTCATTCCCAGATGTGTTTTAGAAGGGATGGGAAAAGGCAGTTTGTTTGTTTTTTCTGTGGTTTCACAGCTGAATCCTAACGGTATTAGAGCAGGGGGGATTTGGAGTCATAACTGTTGGGAGTGTATTCCTGCATCTGAGCAGGAATATGTCTAGTGATTAGTGACCCTGCCCTCCTACCTTGTTTCCACAACTCCTCTATAACAACCTTATAGAACAAACTGTTGTCTGCCAGACTAAACCTCTCATATTATGAAATCTGGAGAACACTTTATCCCTATTTAAATTAGTGAAGTGTGACAAAGTGCTTGGAGCTGGTGCTTTCTTTAAGAGGTACGTACACTGGTTATTGCACAAACTTTACAATCTGATCCACAGCCAGAGAGCTGTTGATACAAATCCAGCCATCTTTAGGCCTTATCTGAAGTTCAGTCAAAGCTTCTATTTTCTGACATGTTGACTCTCCCGTTACGCTACAATACGGTAACTTGTCATCTTTTGTGCATGATTTCACTATATATGAGTAGTCATCTGAATCACAAAGCTATCTGCTCTCAGTAAACTAACCAAAGGGTTTATTAATTTGTATTGTGCCTTTCACTGTGGCATCTAGATGCTTAAATTACAGACATCAGAATTTAAAATAAGCACAAAACAAAAATTTTTAATCAAAAGCTATACAGTATTGAAATAAAAAAAAATAACAGTATCCTGTGATAAAGTGCTTTCAGTCACTATCACTTGTTTAAAAAAAACAAAACAGGCAAACAGCAAGTAGCTACAACAAACTGACTGCTATAACGGTTTTGTTTAGGGTTTGTGAAATGATGAACTACCACCTGAGTTATACAGGTATATAAGAGAGAGCGGGTGAGGGGGAGAAAACAGGAGCCTCAACATCTGTCCTTAAACAGAGACTTCATCTACAGCGAGGAGAAATGTGTGTTTGCTGATTTAGTTTTAAAACTAGCTCGGGCTAATGTGATTTAAATGCAGTTTGCTTGTGCAACGTGGGTCAAGCATTAAGACTGCATTTTATTGCTCAGATACTATTTCTCAAATAATACAATATGTTACAATATCATGCCATTTTTCCACAACCTGAGATATGTGAGTTGCATCTTGTAGTAATGAGTATCACAGTGTTTGAGAGAGAACATTTATATACTATTTTTCTTAAATTAACCAAGATCTGATGCATCAGGAAACAGCAGCATACCAAGGCAATTGCAATCAGTAAGCTAATTTGCCTCTTCCAGGCAGTAAACTATCTACCTCTACTCCTGCTCCCAAAAAGTTTGAAGGAAGTCATAAACTACTGGAACAGGGAATGGTGAGCTAGGCAACCAAGGCTATAAGGGATAACATATGCCTTACACACATACACAATTTAAAATAATTATATATACACACAGACTTCTTATTAAGATGAAGATCTACTTATGTTAACAAGTCAGCGTACTGCCCTCAGGAAAATGGGTGTTATGTAAAAAGTATGTGACAAGTATCCTTTTCTCAAACTGCCAATATAATTTGTTTATAGAATCAAAATCCTCCAGGGACAATTACAAATCCACATAATGTTTTTCAGTGCTACAGTCTTTTACAGTGCTATGCAAGTATGTAAAAAAATATTCTCCCTTTAGCATTTACCTATCCAAGGAGCCTCCAGAGAAATTCCAAGTTAAGTAAGAATACTTTACACTCTTCAAATAAGTCTGAACAATCAGAAGAGGAGGAATAAATGGCACGTTGTGATAAACAAAGACTCCTTCGGGCTAATCAAACATTAGAAACTCTGGGAGACAAGTACACATGGAATTGCACACATTTTCTGGTATTTCAGAATCTTCTAGCCCTGCAGTCAAATCTCTCTATACAGGACAGACATCACTTAACCACTTTTTAAAAATCTGCCTGTGTGGATCTGCTGATAGAATTTTGCACTAAATAGCTATTCTTTTCTATTTACCACAGTTGGGTAAATTAATCATGACAGTATACAAACCTCCTCGATATTCTACAGGAGAAATACCCATGGAATTATCAAAAATTCAATATTTTTGGTTGGGAATTTCAACGGACTCTAAGGGATTTAGTGTCCAAATGCCACAGAAATTCAATGGGATTCGGTTGTCTAATTCTCCTGGGCTCCTTTGAAAATCCCAGCCTTTATGACCAGATTCAAAACAATGAAGAACCTCAAACTGACAATTGGGAGACCAGCTGCTAATGAGTTAATTTTGCAAATTAACAAAAAAAAATGCAAAGGTAATACATTACAAAATGTACTGTGGTCATTTACATGACATAATTTAGTTTTATCTTTTTTTGGACCAACTTCTGTTGGTGAGAGAGACAAGCTTTCAAGCCACACAGAGCTCATTATGACTACACTGTATATAATAATTTAATTTTAAACTACTACAGTGGTCCCAGCTGCAAAAACAATTGCATTCTAACAGCTAGCTTTCAGATGCTCATACCTTTCCAAAATATTTACCTCTTGGGCTGATATTTTCCATGCTTGATCTCGCTGCCAGTAAACAGTTTGGAAACTTTTTAAACACAAACCCTTTCAGCTGTTTTGAAATGATCAGAGGTCAGAAAAAAATAAAATGAACAGTACATTAAATTACAGAATGAGAAAAGAATAAGAGATATTGAGACTGGAGACCGCTTTTGAAAATACACAGTACCTCTTATGATTCTGTCTCTCTAAAAGGTTCCCCTGGTCTGATAATTACACCTCTACCCCGATATAACGCTGTCCTCGGGAGCCAAAAAATCTTACCGTGTTATAGGTGAAACCGCGTTACATCTAACTTGCTTTGATCCACCAGAGCGCGCAGCCCTGCCCCCCCAGAGCACTGCTTTACCGCGTTTTATCTGAATTCATGTTATATCGGGTCGCATTATATCGGGGTAGAGGTGTATTTGCAACTACCTTTGGCTAGTGCTTCCTGGACGGATCATGTTTGGAGTTCAACAGAAGGGAGAAGTAGATTCAAAAGAAAACTCTGAAACAAGACAAAAGAAAGAAAAGTACTCCTAAATCTGAAGATTGGGTGTTACAAAAGCTTAAAGAAAGAGGGATCAAAGCTACAGACAGAGGGCACAGAAGGATTAATGCACAGGCTAGCAGAGGCACAATTTTCATGTCCTGTTTGTTCTGTTTATAAAGAGAAGAACCCTACCAGTGAGGAAGATCTCACCCAGTTGTGAAGTGCTTGGAAACTAATGGATTGCCATGCCTCCACAACAATAAAGTTTTACACTATTTAAATAAATATAAAAATGGAGTGTGACCTGGCTCTTATTACCTGGTTCCCACCCCCTCTGCCTGCTGAGCCTGTGCTTTCTGCAGACTTTAGAGCATGGATGGGCAAACTACGGCCCAGGGGCCACATCCAGCCCTTCAGACGTTTTAATCCGGCCCTTGAGCTCCTGCTGGAGAGCGGGGTCCAGGGCTTGCCCCACACCGGCGCTCCAGCCGGGGAGCGGGGTCGGGGGTTTGCCCCGCTCTGCGTTTGCGGTGGCTCCGCACAGCTCCCAGAAGCAGCGGCATGTCCCCGCTCTGGCTCCTACACATAGGGGCAGCCAGGGGGCTCCGCACACTGCTCCCCCCCCCCCAGCACAGCTCCCATTGGCTGGGAACCACGGCCAATAGGAGCTGCAGGGGCAGCACCTGCGGATGGGGAAGCGTGAAGTGCCGCCTGGCCGCACCTCCACATAGGAGCCGGAGGGGGGACATGCCACTGCTTCCAGGGCAGCATTTACCTCAAGCAGCTCCAGAGTCTGCACCCCTGCCCCTCTCCTGTGCTCAACCCCCTGCCCCAGCCTTGATCCCCCTCCTGCCCTCCAAACCCCTTCGTCCCAGCCTAGGGCACCCTCCTACACCCGCAACCCCTCATCCCCAGCTCCATCCCAGAGCCCGCATGCCCAGCCGGAGCCCTCACCCTCTCCCACATCCCAACCCCCAATTTCGTGAGCATTCTTGGCCTGCCATACAATTTCCATACCCAGATGTGGCCCTAAGGCCAAAAAGTTTGCCCACCTCTGCTTTAGAGGGTTCAGGTCAGGTGAAACTCTCAATTCCCCCAACTCTGGACTGCCCATGAATGCCCGCCTCAGACTTCAAGAGGGAGGAAGAAATGTAAGAGCCCACTAAGCATCTCATGCTCTACAAGTAGAATAATAATTAAGACAAGGATTTTGTCACAGAGGTCATGGAACTCACAGAATCTGTGACTTCCAAAGACCTCCGTGACTTCAGTCCCGGAGGCAACAGACCCCCAAGCTCCAAGCAGCCATGGGCAGCAGGGGGACCCCCGCAGCTCTCCGGCTGCCATGGCAGAACAGGGGGACCCTGGAGTTCTGAGCCCCAATGGATGGTGGGGGGCCCCAGAGCTCTCAGCCACCCTGCAGCTGCCCAATCCCTTCCCATTTTATCATGGATATTTTTAGTAAAAGTCAGGGACGGGTCACAGGCTTCTGTGAATTTTTCTTTATTGCCCATGACCCGTCCCTGACTTTTACTAAAAATAGCCACGAGACTATCTTAGCCTTAATAATAATCCAAACAGCAGCTAGGCAAACAACTTGCTCAAAATAACATTTCTCAAAGGTGTGATTGCTTCCGGATGGGTGGGTCTCCTTTGTTATCTATATTTAAACCCAAAGGGAAAATTGACATTTGAATCTGGACACACAAAACTTAACAGGAACTAAACGAGATAAGTTGAAGCACTGGAATCAGTTAAATGAAGAAGGCTAGCATGCAAAATGGCTTTGTAAAACAAACAACATAAACCCAAACAAACAGCCTAGTATATTTCTCCAATTTATCATATTCTTCAATAGACATCTTCTCCTAAGAAATATTAGCTTCTTTTGATCCAGCTCCATCTGTTGTGTCTTTTTGGGAGGCTTTTTGTAGGAGGGATTGATTTACTGGAGGACTAGCTCTGAGTGTGTGTTATTATCACAAAGGAATAATAAAGATGAGCTTTAAGGGGAGGGCAAGGAATGAAGACATATGTATTTAGTGGTGTATTCTTCCTTTGATTCAAATCTAATGGCAATTAAACCACCATATACTTCTGATTCACTGGGGGAAACAGACCTATTAAAATTTACTTTAATGAATTTTACTTAAATAGCGCCACACAGTTCTAAGAATTACCTTTATTCCAAAATGAAATTATATTTCAACACATTCAGTTTCTTGCTTTTATCCTTCAAAAAGATTAACAGTCGCTGTATTTGATGCATATATAATATAATCGTATGTAATTACATAAGAGTCAATGCTTTGAAGCAAGCCACCTGGGCCTCAAAATACTACTACTAGGATTCCTACTGGTCCCTTAGCCACTGTAATCATGCAGCCCATCTACAGGTACGATTTCTCGGTCCTATGCATCCTCTCCCTTATTCCTGCAGCAGCAACACTACTCATAGAACAGGGGTATTAATATGGCCTCATTAACCTTTTTCCTGATCAACTTCCAGTCGATTTAGGGTCCTAGTGGTCACCTGTTGCCCAGCCCATGTGGAGGCCCAACAACCTGTTGCCCAGCCCATGTGGAGGCCCATTTCCAAACAGGAATATCCACCCCCATCCCCAAAGACATACTAAAAAGGCGAAGAGGGGGAGCCCATGAGCTGCTCAGGGCCTTAGTCTGCTTATGCCTAGCACCAGCTCTGCCAGCAACAATGGGAGGATCTCCAGAGATGACCTGTCCACCCCTTGGAGCTCCTCTAAGGAGAAACAGAAGCAGCTGTTTGGCCTTCACACCCCAGCCACACACCTGAGACTCACTGGAATCAAAGTTGAACTCTTATCACATTCTCCTTTTGTTGATTGTCCCTGCCTCTTCCCAACTCCCTCTGTTTTAGGCCCACACTCTCTCCTCAGCTACCACGCTCCTTTGAACCCCAGTCTTCAGAGCATCCCCTCCACCTCCCACCCACACACCTTCTTTGCCATTCCACTCTTCCATTTCCCCCTTCCTTCCTCCTCCTTTCCAACTGAACTTCTCCCTACGCTTTGGGTCCACAAGCTCACCCTTACCACCATTCCTTGTCCCCACCCCTAGCCTAATAATGTCCTCTCCCATAAACAAACGGACCTTAAATAAATACATACTGTACATGAATGAATAAAACTAACAAGACACATGGCCATCATTACCCCCATGCGTTTGCTTGTATGCTGTATCCATTTCTGCAGCCTCGGTCTGCTCTTTGTCTTTATAGATCATAAAAAGCTCTAATTGGCATCATTCTTCGGCACATTTGTTACCAGAAAAGGGGCTCAACCTTATGAAACAGCAACATAAAATGCAAGCTTTCTGATGCACAACCCACAGACAACCAAGACTGTTGCTCCTTCCCACATCGGGCTAATACCCCTCTTCCCCAAAGAAAGTGTGAAAGGTCAGAGCAGCAGATCTGAAGACCCTGTTCTTCAGGGGGCAGCAGCTGGGGCATCTAAGAAAAAATACCAGTCCTCAACGGGGGCATGTGTTTGGCAGACGGAAAATGATTGGGAGCAGGAGCAGAAGAAATTACAGTCAGAAGACCAGTGCAAATGCAAAAGGAAGAAGAGTAGGGATCAGACAGAAAGAGATGAGAGAGGAGAAAAAATGGAGGAAATGGGGAAGGGGACCAGAGTGGGAAAAAGATAGAAAGGCACAGAGATGAGAGGGAAGAAACAGGAGAGAACCTAATAAAAAAGGAACAGCACAACAGAATGAGAGGAAGGTAACATCAAAGTATTATGGTGATAACAGCAAAATGAAAGCAGGAGATGGAAGGACAGAGAAACAAGGAGAGGGAAACAGGAGAGAAAGCACCAAGACGTCATGTTAAGGACAGTAAACTGTTTTATTTAGTCATAGGTGTGAGCTGTATAATTACTGTAAAATCACTGGGGATGATAAATTTAATTTAGGTGAAACAATATGCAAATTAGGCATGACACTCAGGCTCCTGTCAAGCTGGCAGTGAGGTTGATGCTGGGGAGATGGTGGATCACTTCTGGAAGCCTTCATACATCATTGCCCATATCCAGGTGCTCTGATGTTATGGGTATTTGCATGAATAGCATAGCAAAGGAACTGCAGGATGTTCAGCAAATTTTTTTCAAACAGACCCAAAGTCGCTTACACTATACCACATTACATCATGAATTTTCCCTGGCTACGCTTAGCCATGTCCTGAAATTCAATCATTTCCTCCTAAAGCCACAGTTTCTCTCTAATTAAATGGCCTGCCATTCCTGTAGTGTCTTTTAGAGTGATTTTTACAATAAATTATGCAGGTCACACTTGTGACTCAAAGAAACTGATTACTATCCCTAAAATAGTCCTCGCGCTTTTTCTCTGAAGGTTACTGATGGTGAAGGGCTTCCATAATGGCCAGTAGTTCCCTTCATGAGCTTGCTTTCTTTGGACAGATGGCCAATCATTGTTTAACCCTCCCTCTTGACACTCCACAAATGTCACATATGTTGAGCCTGAGGGCATGGCTACACTGGAAACTTCAAAGCACTGTCACGGGAATGCTCCCACAGCAGCACTTTGAAGTGCGAGTGCGGCCGCACACAAGTGCTGGGAGAGAGCTCTCCCAGCGCTTCTGGTAATCCACCTCCACAAGGGGATTAGCTCAGAGCGCTGGGAGCGTGGCTCCCAGTGCTCGGAGCCTGTTGACACTAGCACTTTAAAGCGCTCTGACTTGCTGAGCTCAGGGGGCGATTTTTCACACCCGTATCAGCAAGTTAGAGCGCTATAAAATGTAAGTGTAGACAAGCCCTTAGTCTTTGGCTACACTACAAACTTCAGTGTACAAAATCCACACCCCTGAGTGATGCAGTTATACCGATCTAACTTCTGGTGTAGAGAGCACCATGTTGACAGGAGGGCTTCTCCTGTCAACATAGCTACTGCTTCTTGGGGAAGTGGAGTACCTACACTGACGGGAGAAGCTCCTGTCTGCATAAAATATTGACATTGTGTATACCCCTGTAACTAAATAACCCATCAAACAAGAAAGAAGCCTTGTGGTATGCAAATGAAGAACTTCAACAGAAAAGTGCTAATTTCAAAGCAAGTGGTCATTGCGTGTGATGATCAGAGGTCGAGGACTAGAAATGCATTCCTCTCTCTCTATCATCAAAGTAAGAGCCCACATGGGTAGAGACCCTGTCATCCAGTTTTCTGTGAAAAGAAGCTACAAGAATGGATTCAAGGAAAGATCCTTCATCTCTGGACTGTTTGGATTCTAATAGGATGGAATAAATGAACGAGAAGACAGAGACCCCCAGAGTTATTCTGTGTAGCCCTGACAGACTGATCGGAAACTGGCAGGTTACTATATCTCTGCTACCATTTGGAATTATAGATTGTGACTCACCTGTACATATATTTTACCTGCTTTAACCTCTCAATAACTCTTATTTCCTTTTCTTACATAATAAACCTTTAGTTAGTTTACTATAGAACTGGCTGTCAACATTGTCTTCATTATAAGATCTAGAGTACCAACTGATCTGTGGTAAAGTGACTGGAAGCAACCTAAATATGGTGTGATTTTTTACGTAAGTGACATTTTATCACAAAGTCCAGTTTGTCTGGGTGGCAAGATAGCCTGGAGAGTCTAAGGGGACTATCTGTCACTCCATGGTAAAACTGGTATAGTGATCCAGGAGTTCACATTTGTTACTGGCTTGGTGAATTCCAATTATAGAATACATCACCAGGTTACGGTGTCTGCCCTGTTTTCTGACAGTCTTCCCTGAGGCAGGCACTCACAGTTCTGAGTCACTCCAGACAGCCTAACACCTGACTCTCCAGTATGTCAGGATGCCAGACAATTACTCATAGCAACTGGCCCCCACCCAGTTTTTTTCTGCTGGCTTTATCTTCCTCCTCCATCCTCTGTTTCTTGCCATTTTCTTCTTCTGTCTACATCCCCACTCTGTTCCGTACTGTACTGCCCAAACTTTTCCCACTTTGTATGCCTCTTTCCCCTGCCCTTCTCTTTCCAAATTCCTCTCTCTGCTTCTTTCTCCTACCACCCTTCAAGTCAGGGTTTTCCAAATGTTCTGATTTTTCTATTTGAAGTAAAAAGATCCAGTCTATGGAACAAACTTTTTAGAAGACAAATCTCTTACCTTTTGTATTCTTATCATTCAAAAGTAATTTGTTTGCTACCGTACATTTGTTCTGAGGATTACTATGGTAATTATATTGTGTATGTGTAGAAGAACCAATGCTGCTCCACTATCTTCAAACTAAATTTTGCTTTTCTTGGCCATGACATTCAGAATGAAAGGGCAAGAGATGAAAAGAGAAACTAATGAGGTGATATGCACACAGTTAAACTCTGTATAATCCACAGCTGTTATACACACCATTTAACACTTGAAATATGGCTGTAAGCATATTATGAGACTTTGTGGGGACTAGTGTAGTGATAGTATTTAGGTGATCTGCTCGCTAGATTTTGTGAAGACTTCGCAGATTTTCAGAACAACTAGAAGTACTGAAAATAGCCTCTAGCTTATTTTGCTCATACTCTATTCAGTCTTTGAAAAACTACATATTTCACTAACTCAGACATGTATTAAAGGCCACACAAGAGATGCTTGTGTACTGCTATTTTATAATACACTTATGTCCAGGTTTGTCCTTCCTCACAGAGAGACACTTTTCCTCACAGAGAGACACTTTATTCAGCTAGATATACATTTACACTCTCATTAAAATAAAAGCAATGAAACTATATAGCCACCAGTTGATTTACAGATTATGCAACTACATTGTCTCTCATTATTACAAGTATAATTTTATATTAATAATATAATAAAAACTCCAGTACTGTATAATAACCAATTCAATCAACAGCATCAATAATGAGATACAATGAATAATCCAAAAAGGTTCCTCATTCATTACAAAGTTCTAAACATAAATAAAGGGGGAAAAAATCTAGGAAGGAACTTCTGGATTACAAAAACAAACAAGAAAGGAGAGATCACAAAAAATCCTGCTTGTTTTTCATTTAACTGCATGTAAAAGAACAACATCGTAGCTGCAGGTCTGATCTGTTTACATTTACTTCAAAAAGAAGACCTAGTCGGATACAAATTATTTAACACATGTACTATGGTAAGGGTTAGAGTCATCAGGCAGGCCGGGGACCCACAGTGCTAGGCACTGTACATACTCAGTCCATGCCTCATGGATCTAGAAGTGTGGATAATTTTCTTGATCACCAACTGTCTGTATTGATGTGACAAAACAGGGGTTCTCACATGTTTTCACAGCATGGACCACCTCCTTCCCTAACCTCTCAGGATTGCTCAGATTTGCAGTTGCATATTACCCCTCTGGCAACTAGTGTAACTGCTTGCATTCAAACGTGTACATGTACAGTTAATATTAATAAATGCAGTGACTGTCACTGGTTTTGCTTTTCTCTTCCCCCTCCTATTTCCTGGCTCCTGCACTGCACACCTCTTCTATTCCTCCATTCTCAAAACATTTTACACCCTATCTGCTGCCTCCTTCAACTCAAAAAATCCATTTTCCCCCTAGATCAACTAGCAGCCACCTCTCTCAATCAAGTTCCCTCCTTGGCAACATCAATTCTTCTTATCCCCCACACCTCAAAATGAATTCTAGCCTCCCCTCATAATCAACATCCCCCATAACAGACATTTTCCTCCACTGAAATTCAATTCCGCTTACCTCCCCCACAATTACAATCAGTTATTTCACAATCCACAAACAAATCCAAACTAAGTTTCCTCTCTACGGCCAATAGCCATACCCCCCACTACGCACCCTCCATCCTGAAAATCAGTTCTCCTTCATCCATATATTTAAAGTGCGGTTAGCATAGCTTTTAATTATAATGCCACTTGGCAAATTCAGGAAGTTCCTGGGCAGTAGAACAATAATTGTGCTTTATTTACTCTGCTGTTGTTACCTTTTTCTCTCTATTTTCCCCTCAATGCCCTCACTTCCTGGCTGCAAATTTCTGCCTCTCAAGAAATAGATGCTGAGCTGACAACCCTCAGAGGCTGATCTGGAGGGGATCTGGAGCCTACCATCTTCTCCTTCAGGGGTAGATCTAGCCCCTGCTAAGGGGAGGAAGGTAGTCCTGGGAGCTGCTTGGGTCTGGGAGTGGCTAGGGGAGGTGGAGGAGTTGGGGACTACTGCTGCAGCTGGTTGCCCCCCTATTTAATGGGAAGGATTGATGGGGAGGCTCTGGTAAATCCACTGGGGCAGCGACAGGAGCTCAGCAGCACTGTAGAAAGTTAATCAGTCACTGGAGAAGTGGTGGGGATCCAGGAGCCAATGAGACAGCTGCTGGGAGGATGGGAACAAGAAGTGGGCCTTCAAATAAACTGTCTCCACTCCTATTCTCTGCCTCCCGATAAGCCAACTCCTGAGTCACTTCTCTTCCACAGTCCTGCTGAGCCCCTGCTCCTTGCTGCTGCACTGAGCTGCTCCTCCATCTGGTGCTTCCCATCCTGGCTCCAGTGATCCACGAGGTGCGGGTAGAAAGGAGCTGGTGGGGGAGACAAATTAGTTTATGGAGCAACAGACCATAGTGCCAGCTCCAGCATAATGCCTTGAGGTGTCCTGCACATGGTTTGAGGTAACAAAGAATACGGCTGGTCCAGTTTGCTGTGCACCATTGGAAAGGGTTTGCAGACCACAATTTGGAAACTGCTTTTAAAAAACACTTTGATAATATGGCTCAAGCCTGCCAAAATACATAATATGAGCCAGACACTACCCTGGTTTAACAAGTGCAGGAGGGCAAAAAAAAACTTCAACTGATCTCAGGGCAGGGTTGATTGATTTAAATCTTTAAAGTGATTTAAACCACCAATGTTAATTATAAATTTAAAACAGCAAGCAGGAAACCTTGATTTAAATCATAGATTTTTTGCATTTGTACTCTCTTGTTATTTCCCTAAATAAAAGTTGATTCGTATTGGTTGGTAACTATTAAAAATGGTTGATTTCCTAAATGTAGCCTTTACATCAAATTGGGTACTTCAGGAGCATATACTATAGCTATACACATTTATTTAAACTTAATATTTATTCAGATTCTAAATTTTGTCTTTATGTTCGAAAATAGTGAAAGATGCATTTATTTACTTGATAATTAATTTTTCTAACCGCGATTTGAGTCAAGCTACATCTGGAAGAAAATCTGGAATTCAATTAAAAACGGATAAAACCAGCATTATAAAATTAGCTTTTATTAATTAAATAAAAACAACCTTAAATGTGCTGCATACACAGGAAAAAACAAATTTATCAAAACATGTTCTGCATTTAAAGCTAACTGATTTATTAAACAAAGGAAGTATTGTCTACAGTTAGTGAATTGAACTGACTGTTTCTGATCACCGTGACCTTCCAGGTTTTAGAACTAGCAGTTCTCATGTTCTCACATCTCTTTTTATTCATAGATAGGAAGAGGAAAATAAGCTTGGCCTGCTTTTTCAACTTCCAATCAATCCGTTTTTAAACTTTGAATGAACTAGTCATTGAACTGGATGGACTAGCTGAATAAAATGAAATTAAGAAAATATTCTCTCTCAGGCTACTGCTGTTAAAAGCTGGCTTAGCACATTATCAGACTCTGGTTTCAGGTGCTTAGCCAGTGACTTTCACCAGTTCACTGGGTTGACTTTCTTTAAAACCATGGTAGCAAAACATGAATTGCTGGAATTTTTTAATTTACTTTTAATAGATTATAGTAAATTTAGACCTTAACACAAGTTGTCATAATTTCAAATAGTATTTGAACAGTTTTATTTTTAAAAAGAAAAACATTTAAAAATGTAAAAATCAAATTTAATTATCCATTTTCATTCATCCTGTCTCAAGGGAACATGCTTCCCTTTTTCCCCTGGAGCACCACGGTCAGTGCAGAGGGGACACTAACCTGAGGTTAGCTACCAATGTTGCAGTATCTCTGACTGAACAAGCTTTAGACATGGCCTTCTGAGGAGTATCCTCCAAAAAGAAAAAACAACAACAAACATATGAAGACAACCTGTTGAAATTCTTTTGGACATACACTGATTTTTAATAAACTATAGTGTGCAATCTTTAGCAAAGCTATCAAATAATGCAAAGCTCTAGATTATTTTATTGTAAAGGCTCCGAGTAAGGAATTGCTTCTTTACCAATTGCAACATCCTTCTAATAGCAGCTGGAACTATCCTATATTAAGGAGCATGAATGGGATTTGGATGCTGATGAGTGTCATTATGTAGACAAGTAAATAGTACATTACTGACTTAAGTCCCTAAATATTATAGCTATTCAAACACTTTTCCATGTTATTCCAATATCTACTTTTCTCTATACTGAAGCTCATAGAATCTCTGTATACTTGCTTTATTTTTATTATAAAATAACCCAAATAAAATCAAAATTATTGTCTCATGTTTAAAAAAAGTAAATGTTTTTGGATTCAATTGGTAAGTCCACAGACAGCAAGAAAAACAGACTGGCTAACAGACCAAGAGCTCTGCCAGTAATTTAGAAAGCTGATTTGGAGAAGTACAGGCATCCCCCTGACCCCACCCCAACCCCAAAAAAGCCCAGCCTAGACTGATTCTGCTCTCACTTACACCAGTTTAACTCATTAACTTCAATGGAAATACTCCTGATTTATCACTTAAGCTGGATTTTCACTTCCTTGCACTGTGTTTATGCCAGTAACTGCAACTGCTCTACCAGTTGAAAACACGGCCCATTGTTTTTAAACAAACCTTAAACAAATCCACAGTTCAGTCTCCCCTTCATACGCATAATACCCTCATTAGCTTTAATGGGAGTTATGCATGCCCGTCCTCAAAGGGAAAATATACACTAAACAGTGAGTCAATCATGACAGCCCTTAGTTTACTGATTTTACAAGCCAAAGTGAAGGTTACCTTAAAAGCAAATTTCCTTGTATCCAATTTAAGACATTTAACGCATACATATCAATCAATCACACACAAAGAAGTCACATTTTATTCAATGCAGAGATCTGAAAATCTGTCTGGGAAGCAGAACCTTTCAGTATGAACAAACAAATGTGCCTTTTAAAGTAACAGTTTTCAGTAGCGTTGATTACCATTGCTAGTAGTAGGCATCTAATACCTGTAGCTAAGGAATCTGACCACATCTCCATTAAATACTTGGTTTAAATATTACATAGTATATTAAAGCCATTGATTGCTCAAGGAGCAAAAGAAAAAACACACTAGTTTGTATTGCCAGTGCCACAAAATGATTTCAAAAGTGCCAGGGCCTGGCGTAAAATTAAAAATGACCATTTTTCAAAGCTATTTTGAAAAAGACTTGACAGTTTATACATTTGAAAACTTGCATGGTGACAAACACTTCTAAACAGAACATGCAGCAGTCTGCAAAAGAGGATACAAGTTGGGTTTATGCCTTTTTTTGCTTCTCTATGATATAAAAAGGCGATTTGAGAAATGTTTGGTTTATTTTTAGTTCAGTTTGTCATTCTCCCCCCCACTTAGATTTATAAGGAATACGAAGTTTTGCTTTCTTTGTTTTTCTTTGTGGACTAGAGAATTGGAGTAGGCATTTGGGGAAAATCTGATGGTAAATGAGGAGATCATACTATATAGAGTGGCTGCTCCCTGTCTCTAATCCATCCATTCCCACCTCATGCACACACACAGATTAATGATGTCCCAGAGACACAGTGCTGTTAAGGGCAAGCATGCAAAAGGCCATGTTCCATGTCTCTTTATGAGCTTTTGGGGTTTTATAACCCTTCTTGTGCCCCGCTGCTCCATGATGCAGAATGGAAGGAGCTGGGGGCCCAATGTCCCTTGCAACCATTTTATGTTTTATCTAATAAACAGCCATAGTACAGTACTAATAAATTTCACAGGCACAGCACTAAACACTCAAGAGCATCACTAATTATTCATGTGAATTTTGGCAAATGTTCAGAATTCTCTAGATCTGAAAATTGCTGGCAGAAAAACAATTTTACTGGTGCTCTTTTCTACCAAAGTAATTTTACAGTATCTATTTTAAAAATCTTTGGTCACCAGCCACACCATATATAACGGTACATGTCACTTTAATCTTGTTTTGCTAGATTTTCCTCCCTGGAGATCATCCCAAAAGTGAAGCTTACCCAAAAGGCTGGATCCTGAAGAGCCTTTGGTCTTTATATGATGGACAGAATCCTTTAGAAAATATACACTTATATTTATGTTTCATTTGACTCTGTCACTCTGTCTCTCCCCAACCCAGTGATGAGCTGCCAGAAGCTGAAGAACCGGTTCCTTCAGTCGCTCCGGGCCTTCGGCGGCACTTCCTTCAGTCGCTCCCGGTCTTCAGCGGCACTGAAGGACGTGCCGCCGAAGACCCGGAGCGACTGAAGGACGTGCCGCCGAAGGACCGCAGGGTGAGTAGAGCTCAGGCGGGATGGACAGGATGGTCCTGCGAGCCGCATGTGGCCCGTGGGTTGGAGTCTGCCGAACCCCTTTAACAACCGGTTCTAAACCGGCTACAGAATTTAACCACCGGTTCGCACGAACTGGTGCGAACCAGCTCCAGCTCACCACTGCCCCAACCTCTATTTAATTCACCATAGAACTCTTCTCATTGAACACTCCAGTAGCTGTTTTCCAACTATCCATTTTAGAGTTCTCCTACATTATCAGTAAAATTTGACTGACTGGCTTATCTACTTTGGTTAAACTGAGATACCACTTTAGACCCTGATAGTACAGTTGGATCCATGCAGGCAACCCCGTGGCCTTCACAGAGTCCCACGGAATTCAGTGGGCTGCCTGCCTGGATGCAGTTGCAGGACTGAGGCCTCAGAGAGTCAGCTGAGTGACACAGGTGCAAGATTTAGTTTTTGTAACATCTAGCTTGATTAGACATTTAAAACAATTCCCTTTCATCTTTAAACATTCCCCTGCAATGCTGGAAACCAAAAGAGTGGCAAGGTAGTAATGCATAAGAAATACAAAGTGAAACTTATGGTAAGCAAATTGAAAGCGACCAGTCTATTTCACTGACCCAAATTAATGCAGAACAAAAATTAAAAACATACTGCACACTATTTAAATCAGAATTTTTAAAGATTATCTTAGTTTCAATATTTAGTGTATCAAATTTAGAATAAAATGGTTTTAAGTTATTTTTATTTTGCCAGTGCCCCTTTAAAATAGAGACTGTGAATAAATTAAAAACCTACAAATGTTTCTAACTCAGATTTGTTCAGCCTGTTTCTGAACAATAATTGCACTACATAATAGTCATCTCTCAAACTGCTCTCTAACCCAAAATAATGTTCTTTATTAATCCTTTAAAGAAATCATAATCTGCTATGCTGACTTTTAGGGTAGTAAAGTCTACGGATATGATCATTCAAAAACTTATGCATATGAATAACTTTACTCATGTTCCACTGAGTTCAAAAGAATAAATATTTGCACAACTCAGTTCCAATGATCGGTGGATAGAACACTGGACTGGGACCCAGGAGACCTGGGTTCTATTCCTGGTTCTGCATTGGTCTGCTGGATAAGCTTGGGCAAGGCACTTCACTACTCTGTGCCTCAGTTTCCCTCACCTGTCAAATAAGGATAATGCTACTGACCTACTTGTAAAGCACTTTGAAATCTATTGAAGAAAGGCACTATATAAGAGCTAGATTATATTATTACTTCAATACTAGGAAAACTGGCTGAAACAATAATTAGAAACAGAATGATAAAACATTCAGATGGACACAATATGATATGGACAAACCAGCACATCACCTGTGAAAGGATATCTTGCCTCTAAAATCTACTACAATTCTTGAACAGTTCAACAAAATAGTGGATAAAGGAGAACTAGCTGAAATAATTTAATTGGATTTTCAAAAAGTCTTTAACAAAATCTCACAACAGAGACTCTTAAGGTAACCGAGTAGTCATGGGAGTAAGAACCAAAGTACGGGCATAGATTAGAAACTGCAAACTTTATGCATGTGTGTAAATGTTTTCAGGATTGGGACCTAAATGACCAGTTTTCAGCACAGCAAAAGATTAACAGTGGGGTGGTCCAATGTCCTGCACTGGGTTGGTGTTGTTTAAGACACTTTTCAGCAGTCTGGGAAAAAGGGTGAACAGTGAACTGGCAAAAATTGCCGATGACAATCATTTAAGTTAAAGACTAGAAAAAAACATGGAACTTTAATAAAGCCAGGCAAATGAGCACCACAATGGTAGACTGTCATAACCATATAGCTAAGGGTAGCCTAGAATTCCTCCTTACCTGAAAGGGGTTAAGAAGCTCAAATAACCTGGTTGGCAGCTGACCAAAAGGACCAATGGGGAAAGAAGATACTTTCAAATCTGGGGTGGGGGGGGGGCTTTGTTTGTGCTCTTTGTTTGTGTGTTCTCTTGGGAAGCAGAGAAGCACCAGGTCAGAAAACTCCTTCTCCTATAAACCATCCTAAAGTGAGTCTCAATGTTGCAAAAAGAGTAAGTAAATAAGGAATGGCGCGTTAGATTACCTTTTGTTTTCAAGTTGTGAATTTTCCCTGTGCTAAGAGGGAGGTTTATCCCTGTTTTTTTTGTAACTTTGAAGTTTTGCCTAGAGGGGAATCCTCTGTGTTTTGCATCTGATTACTCTGTAAAGTTATCTTCCATCCTGATTTTACAGAGGTGCTTCTTTTACTCTTTTTTCCTTTATAATAAAGTTCTGTTTTTTTAGGAATCTGATTTCCCTATTTGGTTGGTATATTATTCTCAAGCCTCCCCAGGAAGGGGGTGTAGGACTTGGGGGGATATGTTGGGGAAAACAGGAATTCCAAGTGGTCCTTTTCCTGATTCTTTGTCTAAATCACTTGGTGGTGACAGCGTACCGTCCAAGCAGGGCCGGCTCTAGGCATCAGCAAAGCAAGCAGGTGCTTGGGGCGGCACACTTGCTGGGGCAGCATTCGGGCCATAGCTGTAGCTCACGAAAGCTTATGCTCAAATAAATTTGTTAGTCTCTGAGGTGCCACAAGTCCTCCTTTTCTTTTTTTAGTCTTTAGTCTGTTCATCTGTTATACAACATTTCCCCTCATGCTCAGCATTGCATAACTAGACAAGTTCAATATGGAGGGTTGGGAAAAATCACCTCTCTTTTCAGCATCAGCCAGGTACTGCCCATTGCAAGCAACAGGCTGTCAGACTTAACGAACGGACCAATGGTCTGGTCCTGCATGGTAACTTGCATTTGCCTTAATGATGAAGGACACAAGATGCTCTGTGGAATGTTATACCATCCAGCAAAATGTTATTTTATACATATCTAATAAAATACACATATTAAAAATCCTCAGATGAAAATACTGAATGCACAGTAGTGTCTTTTTGTAAGTCTCAGTATTTTTATTTACTTTAGTTTTGCTTTTAAAGTTTCCGAAGATACAAATACACTTTATGGAATAATCTGCAAATGCCATGCCCAAATATTCAAGAAAAATTAAATTATAGAAAGAACTAGAGAAGTTGTGTGTGAACCAATGACTCTAATGGGAAAAATACAAACATGATCCTGAACTGAAACTCTGAGCCAAATCCTACTTGTCTTACTCAGATGAGTAGCCTCATTGGCCCTGATCCTGTGCTGAGAACCATGGGGTAGAACCCTGCACCCACAGAGTCCACTGAAATTAGTGCAGATATAATCATAAAAACATGAATTTTTCTTTTTAGTTACATGTAAAAATCTCATATGCCCCCAGGCTAAGATATAAAGCTTAGAGACTTATAGAGAAACAGAACTGGATTCAGATTAACTATCCTCACTGATACTGACAAATGAGTAAAGAAACAGTACAGCTGCTACCACAACTAGCTTCCTTTACGTCATACTCTGTGGTTGTGCATAAGAGTTTTTTTCCACCTCGTTTGAAAGCAGCTATTCCACATAGCATATTTCAACTCCTACATTATTCTATCCACCACTCTCCTAATGACAGCAAGTAAGGAGAAGGAGGAGCAAGAGCAACAGCATTAGCCTCCTTTCATTTTCCCTTTTACTGCCCTACACAATAATCTAATGCATCTCTCAAGAATGTTAACCCATCTATTGCAACTTTGTGCAAGCTTCCTGCTGATTAAAATTTCCCCTCCCAAACACAACTTCCCTATATTGTCATTGGCATTTACAAAAAATGAAAAAAAGCCCTGCAAACAGTTCAGCAATAAAATCCCTTCCCACTCCTTCTCTGGGGAGAGCCAAAAGCTATTGACTAGCATTATTATTCCTTCCTACTCTTACCAGTGAGGCTCTTTACTGTGTAATTGTCCATTACAGGGGTTTTAGAACCTTACTCCGAATCAACTGGTACCAGTCATCACCAGAAACAGAATAGACTATTTGTTCTGATCCATGATGGCAACGCCTGTATCCTACCTGGCCCTCACACCACCATCCCATTATCCAAAGCAGGGAAGAAAAGACCTAAGTCAGACCACAGCAGCATCACACATATTGTAATTACCAGGCAGCTTGGGGCAGGAAAAGAAGCCAGTCAATGTCATCTGTCAGAATCTGCCCTCTTCCTCTCTCTATAGAGCTACCTCTTTCTCCCTACTTTTCCTAACATACAAGTATAAATATATTTTATAACACACGAAGGCCATACATGCATTAAATCTGATGGCTGAGAATGGGGAGGGAGAAAGCTTGGCACAAGACGTCAGAAAACTTACCGATGGCTCAACAGCTAATCTGTTCAAAACCAATTATGAAACCAGCGTCGCCAACACAATTTTCTCAGACTCCAGTTATTCTTGAACAGTCCTCTCTGCTCAGCAGACCACAAAGAAAAGCCCACTGTGACAGCTAATAGTTTACTAATATCAGGGACAGGGCAATCCATTTCCCTTTACCAACAGACAGAGAGAAGAAGAGATTACTACTTAATCATTTTGGTTTGCCAATTAGACACCTCAGTAATACAGGACTGCACATAAAAGGTACCTTCCTCTCCCCAAAACCCTTATCTCCTGAAAATAAGAATTATTAAGCCACATAAACCCATATCTGAGGGAACTATATGGTTCCAAAGTAAGCTATTTACCAAAAAAAAATAAAAAAAAATCACATCAGCCAAATGAAGATTCAAATACCTCCACACAAGGAAGCCCCAACAAAATTATTTCCATTTAAAGTCCAATATTAATATTTTATTATCCTCCCTGAGGCGCAACAGGCAGAAAGAGGCAAACAAATCCCTACATTTGTCAGGCACTGATAAATCTCTCACACAAAAGTACATCAGGTAGTTGTTGGGTGTATTATTTATGCACACGACAGAGATTCAAGCGAACTACATACACACCATCCGAAAAGAGGAGGAGAGGCCTTTCCTGCTTAGTAGAAACATTCCTCATCTCTCTCCCTCACTCTGCAGCTAAAGCCTAAACCAAACAATTGCAATTACAAAGGGGGATAAATCCCCCCCCCTTTTTTTCCCCCCCTTTTAAGATCTCTTTCCGGAAAGATGTAAAAACCACACTCAGGCACCTCTACAGATTTTATGTATGCTACATCGTTACGACTCCTTTGGATGTTCAACACACACGAGCCCGTTTGGAGAGGGGCTTCCAGCTCGCTGCAAGAAGTTCGCTCTCTCGATGCACAACTGCGCTCACGCCCCCGCCGCCGCCTCTCCTTCCCCCCGCTGCTCCCCGAGCGCCTTCCCGCGGGCCGTCGGACGGGCTGCATTGTGCCGGGGGGACAGAGACGAGAGCCGGGTGCCTGGCCGCGCCGCGCCGCTGGCTACTCACCCCGCGGCGCCTGGCTCCCTCCGCGCGAGCCGCAGCGGGAAGCGGCGCCCCCGGGGCTGGCCGGCCGCGCTGCGCTGCGGGACCCTGGCGCGGGCTCGGGGGCCGGCTCGCGGCGCTGGGCTCGACAGGCCTGTGCCCAGGGGCCCCGGCGAGTCACCGGCGCGTCATCACGTAGAGGCTGGGGAAGAAGCAGGCTCCGGCGGAGGGAGGAGCCAAGGACCGGGCTCTCCCCCCGCCCGCCGCCGCCAGCACACACCCACAGCCGGGCGGGCCCGGCGGATCTCCCCGCGCAGCTGCCAGCAGGGAGCAGAGCCCGCGGCAGCGAGGCCAGAGGGGCCCCCTGGAGCAGAGGGCTCTGTGGGGCGCACCCCGCCCAGGAGAGGCGATGGGGACCCCAGGGAAGAAGCCCGGGTGGGAGAGGCGCTCCCGGAGCAAAGGGGAGCGGGCCGGAGGCGCTGTGGGAGGCGGGGATGTGTCTCTGCCGGGGAAGGGTTTAGGGCCCGCAGACAGGGGCTCTGCGGCGGCCAATTTCCTAATTGCACAAAACCCACATCCCCCTGCCCCGCCCCTGCTCACTCCAGTCCCCCCTCCTTCCGTGGCCTGCTCTCCCCCACCCTCACTCACTTTTACTGGGTTGGGGTAGGGGGTTGGGGTGTGGGAGGGGGTGAGGGCTCCAGTGTGGGGCCAGAAATGAGGGGTTCAGGGTGCAGGAGGGGCTCCAGCCTGGGGCAGGGAATTGGGGTGCAGGAGTGGGCTCAGGGCTGGGGGGGGAGAAAGTGCAGACTGTGGGCTCTGGGGTAGGGCTGGGATGAGGGGTTTGGGGTGCAGGAGGGGGCTCAGGGCTGGGGCAGGGGATGGGGGTGCAGGTTCTGGGAGGGAGTTTGGGTGTGGGAGGGGAGGCAGGGGCTGGGGATGCAGGCTCTGGGAGGGAGTTTGGGTGCAGGAGGGGGTTCCAACCTGAGGCAGAGATTTTGGGGTGCAGGTGGGCGGCCTGGAAGGGGGTTGGGATGCAGGAGGGGGTTCAGGGTATAGACTCCAGCCAGACAGCACTTACCTCAGGCAGCTCCTGGTCGGCAGCACAGTGGGACTAAGGCAGGCTCCCTGCTTCCAGAAGAGGCCAGCATGTCCGGCCCCTGGGCTGAGGCGCACCTTCGCGGTTCTACAGTGTATACTGCTTGTGCCTCCAGGCCACGCCCCCGCAGCTCCTATTGGCTGCAGTTCCTGGCCAATGGGAGCTGCGGAGCTGGTACTCGAGGCGGGGGCAGCCTGCAGAGCCTCCCTGGCCCCTGCGCCTAGGGGTCGCAGGGACACGCCAGGCACTTCCGGGAGCTGCGGGGAGGCAGGGAGCCTGCCTTAGCCCCGCCGCGTCACTGACCAGACGTTTAATGGCCCAGTCAGCAGTGCTGACCGGAGCCACCAAGGTCCCTTTTCTATCAAACCTATCTGCGGTTAGTGGTGTGATGGAGCCCCCAGGCAGAGCCCGAGGTGGGCACAGACTAAGTAATTTCTTATGCCCAAGGCAGCTCAAGCAGGGAGGTTCCCTTTTGCTTTTTATTGTGTTGTGGATGGCCCCAAAAATATTTCTGTTTGGGGTCCCCAATGGGCTAGCACCACCTCTGTTCCCAGGCAACCAGTTTGTCTTGCGTACCCCCAAGTTTCATCACACTTAAAAACTACTTGGATATAAAATCAGACATAAAAAATACAAAAGTGTCACAGCACACTATTACTGAAGAATTGCTTACTTTCTCATTTTTACCATATAATTATAAAATAAATCAATTAGAATATAAATATTGTGCTTATATTTCAGTGTATAGCACATAAAGCGGTATAAAGTCACTGTCTGTATGAAATTTTAGTTTGTACTGACTTCGCTAGTGCTTTTTATGTAGCCACTTGTAAAACTAGGCAAATATCTAGATGAGTTGATGTACCTCCTGGAAGACGTCTGCGTACCCCTGGTTGAGAACCACTGCTCTAGGGCCTCGGCCTCCTGCTTGAAGATAGCATGTGGGTGGGGCCACACTAGATTTGTGTGATGCGGAGGGGCCCAGCCTAGACCCCGGTATGCTTTAATTCAGCCCTGGTTACTGAAGATTGTTACTTTCTCACCCAGGGATAGACTATCATACAGACTCATCTTGAGTGGTAGTTTATGCTGCACAAGTAGGCACTTTGATTTCAGTGGCACAACTCCAACTTGGGTCTACTCAAAGGGAGCAAGGATGGCAGAATCTAGCCCAAAATACTGATTACATCTCTTGCTTGCAACATGCTCCTTTTCCTCAGAGTGCTTAGACATCTCTACCATTCTTGCTGTTCCTGTCCCCACTGTGCTGCAGCTCAGAATCCTCCTCCCCTTCCCGGTAAGAACCCCCAAGCAGGGCTGAATGTCCCTTTCTTATAATGATGAGCTGGTTTGCATCAGAGGGGATATGTGAGTAGGGAACAGGACACTGCAGATTAATCCTCAAGACACCTCTCTGCTTCCTTTGAATCACCACACATCACCCCTTCCCTTCCCCCCCCCCCCCCACCTCCAGCCCAATTCCAAAATGACAACCTCGCTATATGAGGGGAGCCTCAAAATGGTGATTCTCTGCTCTGTCTGGACAAGGGCATCAGAGGGAGGAGATCTGTATGCCCGTACGTTGGTTCTTGGTGCACTGCTCTCTGTGGATATGTATGCAAGACAGATTGATGTGATTTCTTTGGCTGGGAGAGGCTCACAGCTGTGCACAAAACACAAGAGTTCTGGTCATTCTCCCAACACCACTTCCTACTCCCCTCTTCCGCCCTACTGTTGGGATAGAGGAGATTGGATTCCAGATGCTGGGCTCCACCCCATTCTGAATGAGAAAAAGGAGCTGAGCTACTGCTTGAACAGCTTACAGGGGAGGTAGGGAAAGGTTGGTGGGAAAGTGGGGAAGGAATCTAAAACTCAAACACTGAAACCCTCCCATTCCCCCACATGGACATAGGGATGCCTCAGACAGGAGACGAATTGTGTGGCAGAGGCAATGCTGATCACTGTATCAGCCACTACACAGATACACAAGCATGGATCCTAAGTAAGAGTTGCAAGCATCAATCTGAGGACAGAGTATGGTCCTAAAAGAAGTGTAAAATGCCCTCACTTGTCCCAACTGGGCATTTACTCTGAAGACAAATGACAGGGACTTAAAGTCTATATTGTAAATTTCATTTCTGATCATTTTAGTAGAAACATCCCAGTGTTGCCATCTCCTGAAATTTTACTGAAAATCTTGTGTTTTTCTTAAGGCCCACAGCTACTGCAATCAATAGTTTGCAGGAGAATCTCAGCTTTCTTTAAAGAAGTACGTTTCTAGCTCTCATGGTTGTGGAGAAAAGCTTGAAAAAATGAAACAAGTGCCACCAGAAGGCAAATAAAGAGAGCCCCCAATTTATGATTTTAAAAATATCATGATTTTTAGGCCAATCTCATGATTTGTTGGGTCCTGATTCATCATTTTTAAATGCTGAGGGTTGGCAATGCTCCTGCTATTCTGGGATTGTGGGCAGAGCTTGAGTTGAGAAGCAGAACTTCCTCCCCCAAACTTGATCCCCAAGGGCAGGCAAGAGGAATAGCATGGGACAGAAAAAGAGAAGGGTTGGGAAAGAGGGGAAGCATAGGAAGAATCAGGGCTGCACAGGAAGCATAAGGCAAGGTGTGGGATGTGAGGAAAATGGGGTCAGGCTTGAGAAAGGAGCAGGAGGAATAGGGGCAGCCAAGGGAGAAAGTGAAGAATGAAGAGAAAAAGGGAGAAAGAAAAGCATGCAACCAACCTGTCACCACACCGTACTCTGCTCTGGCACTTGGCTGTCAGCTAAGCCCATTCTCAACTAACTGCAGAAGCAGTGTCGGGGAAAACTGAGCAGATGTGCCACATACAAGACATCTAGTATCCACTAGTCCCATGGTTTTCAACCTTTTTTCATTTGTGGAACCCTACAAAATTTCAAATGGAGGTGCAGACCCCTTTGGAAATCTGAGACACCGCAGACCACAGACTGAAACCACTGTTCTATGGTAATGACAACCTTTCACGGACCTCTTAGACATAGTTTGCGGCCTCGCAGGGGTCAGCGGACCACAGGTTGAAAACGGCTGTGCTAGTCTATCACCACCAGAACAAAACCACTCTGGGTTCTCTCTCCTCCCCTCTTCCAGTCAATTGCCAGACATCTGCAGCTAGAACAACACAACCAAATAGCACCCATGTCTTCTGAAGTTACTACACCCTCCAGGGCGACACCAGAATCTCAAATTTATGCGAGACTAGTGGTCAATGAGACCTCTGTCCTGATCCGCAGTGAAAACCTTGCCCATGTCTGCATCACTGCAAACTGACTTGATTGTGCTGGCGGCATAGTGCCGGCTCACCACATCCCCCTCTAAGCAGTACTGCATTACAGATCCAAAAAGGGCGAAGCTGGTGTGAAATGGTCAATGCACTAAGATGTACACAAATAAATTAGGAGGAGGAAATTAAGCAGCTGATATGATGGATCAATTAATTTAACTAAATATGTAGAAGCTTACAAAAACATCTTTAATTGTGCAGGGCTAAAGTGATACACAACATGCTAATGAAAACTGAGAACCCTAACAAGAGAAAATTTCTGGTTATGCAAACATACTGATCTTGGATACCCCTTTCCAGTTCATGTCACACATATTTCCAAAGAGAGATGCTAAAAGGCGGCAAATAGCATGCTGCTGTAGGATCAAGAACCAGAAACTTTTGGCCATCTATAATTTCCACCTTGTTAAACTAATAGGTTATAATTAAGAGTCTAGGCCTAGTTCACTGTGCTTATCACAATGTTGACCTTGATGTGAGTTACACAAATCTGCCTTCATACTCAAGGTTACAGTCCCCATTGACCTTGATGTGAGTTATACATGTGTATTGAAGAACAGAGTTTCCAAAAAGTTTCATCTTTGGGTTGAGACTAAGCATGGAAATTTTCAGCCCCAGTGGAATTTGGGTCACACCTTGTATTAAGATTCCATTTATAAATGGTTTATAAATGATTACTAGGTGTTTAAATTAATAGTTACTCAATTATTATAGATTGTTAAAGAGAATAACAGTGCAGTAGGTTGCTTGTAATCATCTATAAAACTCTACTGCTGTACTTACAGCCATCTAAGCACATACTATTCATGTCTTCAACATACTTATATGTTAATCATTTATTATCCCTTTATAAACTAATATAAATGTTAATATAAAGTGTGACCAGAATTTGTTTGAGGATGTTACAAGCAACTGATAAAGGTGCTTCAGAACTGAAATTGTAACTCAGCTTTACCTGAAATAGATGTTATGGGCACTTTCTTCAGATTTTTATCTGATTTAACAAAATTCTTGAAGTTATTTAGGTAATGAAGTACAGTAACTCCTCGGTTAACATTGTAGTTATGTTCCTGAAAAATGCGCCTTTAAGCAAAACGATGTTAAGTGAATCCAATTTCCTCATAAGAATTAATGTAAATGGGGGGTTAGGTTCCAGGGAAATTTTTTTCACCAGACAAAAGACTATATTATATATATGTATACACAGTATAAGTTTTAAACAAGCAATTTAATACGGTACACAGCAATGATGATTGTGAAGCTTGGTTGAGGTGGTGAAGTCAGAGGGTGGAAGGGGGTGGGATATTTCCCAGGGAATGCCTTACTGCTAAATGATGAACTAAAACTCAGCTGAGCCCTCAAGGGTTAACACACTGTTGTTAATGTAACCTCACACTCTACAAGGCAGCACGCATGGAGGGAGGGGAGACAGCATGGCAGAGACAGAGACACACCCCCTGTGTGTGTGTGAGAGAGAGAGATGCGCATTGCCCCTTTAAGAACGCTGACCCCACTCTAAGTACACTGCCTTTTTAAGTAGATCAGGACGTTGAGACAGCAGCTTCTGCCTGCAAGCTTCCTCCATCCTAAGCCCTGTCCTGTCGTCCCCCCACACCCCACCGCTCTATGGAGATAGGGTAAGCGGGTGGCAGGAGCAGGGGGGACACGACAGGGCTTAGGACGAGGAAGCTTGCAGGCCTGCACATTAGCGCTCCCTCCCCCCACCCCCAGCAAGCCAGAAGCTCCAGGGAGCAACTCCAAGGCAGAGGGCAGGATCAGCACATGGCAGTGGGGGGAGGGACAGCTGAACTGCCTGCAATTGATAGCCTGCTGGGCTGCTGCTGCACAGGGAACTTAGGGGAGCGAGGAGCTGATGGGGGGCTGCCGGTCCACTCTGGTTCCAAGCCCCCCACCAGCTAGTTGCAAAGGGCTGCTCTTTCTGCAAGCAGTGGACAAAGTAGGCGGCTGCCAAACAATGTTATCAGGGAGCATTGTGCAACTTTAAATGAGCATGTTCCCTAATTGATCAGCAACTTAACAACGTGGGGACAACTTTAAGTGAGGAGTTACTGTAGCAGTATATACAAGCTAAAAAGCTACATCTTGCATCAGTGGATTAGGTACAAATGGTTTTTTAATTGCCCTAGTATATGTAAACGTCATAAGGGACTTCTGCTGAAACTGCAGAAACACCAAGATGCAGCTAAAAACAAGAGTAAGTCTAACTGACACAGTGGTTAAAAAGCTGGCAGCAGCCCAAATACTTAGGGCTCCCGATATTGCTACCCCTGGTGGAACTGAACCATAGTATGGGAACTATTTGCTAACTTTTCCTACCAGAGACAAGGCTAAAGTGGCTGCTCATGTAAACAAATGCTCCAGGATCAGGCCGTTTGTTATGGATTATTGTGGAAATGTACATATTGTTCTCCTGCTCTTATGGGAATTTCTCAAGTTGTAAAGTTATTACTGTAAAAGTCAGTTGACAAGGGAATGCTAAACTTTCCCTCATTCTCTTTCTATAATTGCAGCCTCAGAGAGAGGCATTTATATTATGTCTCTGAAGCATTCCTTTTCCTCAAATATATACAGCACAAAGATTTTTGAACACATCCTGCTGTCGGTGTTCACAATTATTCTCTGAAACAAACTGTAGCTTTAGCAGATGTTTACTGAAGAGAGCTTCATTGTTCCCCTCTGCTGCAGGTTGAGAAGGCAAACACACATGCAATTAAGAGCTTGATGATCATAGAAATCCTGAAAGGACACAACTGTAATGCATCCCACTGTAGAAAAAGGGCACTCCAAGCAGGGGTGCTGAAACCATTTTTATAGTGGGGGTGCTGAGAGCCATGAACCAAACTGTAAACCCAGTATATAATGGAAACCACCTCTAGCCAGGGGATACGGCAGCCACTCCTAGCACCCCTAGTTCCAGCACCTATGATGCCAAGCAAAGAGCTAGCCCTTGGTTTTGAGGGGGCTCAGTGTGAAATAACAGATGTGTGTCACCTCTTGGATGAAGTCTGTAGTCAACAGTTCCACTCTTCAGCCACAGTGAGCTCTCTACCATAAGCAAAAGTCCTTGTGTGCAGGCAAATCAACTCCCACAGGAGCTAAGAACCATCACAGACCTCACCACCTTCCATTCAAAGTACAAGGTGCACTTCTTCGACATGCTTCTCTAACACAAACACCTAGAAGTGTCTAGATTTAAAAAAGAATCCTAATAAAACAAAACTCTGCACACACAAACCTCCCTCTGGAGACAGGCTGAACCGTCTGTGACAGATGCCAGTTACATTGCTTAATGTACCACTGGAAGGAGCTCAGATATTATGGTGATGAGGGCAGTATAAGAGCCTATATAGAATAGAACAGAAGAGGAGCATCTAAATCCCTTTCCATCTATGACCAGGTTTCTTACCTCTGCATACTCTATGCCACTTTCCAGGCCACCTCATAGGTGCCTGTAATCCCTCCTCAGAAGATTGTGGAAGGTGGAACCAAAGTGCAACTTTCCAAATAGTATGAAGGGAAGGCAGTGAGAAATCCACTCTACAGCCTGCTGGTGTTCAAGTCAAACAGGATCACAGACAAGACTCAGGAGGGTACTCTAGCTCTGCTGTCCCTGGTGTGTGTGATGTGGGGCCAGTGAAACTGTGAGTAACAGGTCACATGTCTAAGAGACCTGGTATGTAAGTATTAGGGTCCAAAGAATCAGAGAGGAGAGAATTTGCAAAGTTTGATATGTTGTCCCAGAGAAGGCTTCATCTTGTCATTGGGAAGATCCAGCTCATTTCTAGTGATTATAGAAAATCTTCTGTGCTAATTCTCCTTTGAAGTTATAGAAACATAAATTATTTTCAATCTTCTTGATGCAAGATCTCCAAATGTTATGCTATAGAGTAAGATTAATTATTATGCTAGGAGGAAGTTATGCTAGGAGGAAGACTAATTAAATTTTTAAAGAGTTTTAACAACTAAGTCATTATTTTCACATTAAAGAGTTGGTAAAATGACCATCTTACATCTTAAAGAACATGCCCCAATTAACAAACAGGTATAATTCCGAATACCTTTCTGTACCCCCAAAGGTATTTCTAGAGCATCAGTCACTGGAGTATCTGTATCTAATGAGTTCAAAATAAAGGCAAATGGGAAAAAGGAAAACAAGAGCAAAGACAAAAGAATTTACAAGAACTAGACCAGCCAACTGGGCCACTATCCCCTTTTGGAGCTCTAAAAGTCTATCCTTTAAACAACTCCATTATTCTGACAGGGTGTAACTTACGATTTTTGTTTTCCTCTGCCTGTTTTCTTTTGTATACTGAAAAGAGGTCTAATTTGTTTTCTTTGAAGCAGACTCTGCTATGTTTGCTGCAAAGACAGACGAATTGACTCTGAAATCAGTTTGTTGCTCATTCTTCTCAAATGTATTTTGCTGCCTTATGTGAACCACATTACCCCCACAAACTTCACAAACTTCCCAAGGTAGCTGAGGTTTTCAAAGCTCTTCAGATATTCTGGTACCATGAATGGTTGGTGTGGTGCTGATATGTAGATAGATTTGATTACTAATGAGTCAGTTGAGTCACACTTAAGTAGCAGCATGGGGATTTCCTTTAATGGAATGTACATCTTTTTCCTACAGTAAAATGAAAGCTATTGTGCAGCCAAAATGTTATGCAGATGGGAATGTAGGTGGGCAAATACCAGTAATTGTGTTAACTGCCGTACTTTTGGAAATAGATTTTCAAATACAGTTGATTGCTGGAAAGTGACTCTTTATAAATGGCTTTGCGGGGTACTGCACATTTACTGTGTCTCTGTGACTTCCAGAGCTTATTTGCTTAGTTACAAGTAAAAAGAAAAGTTTTTTACCTCAGCTTGGGATCAGAAAGTCAAGCTGGGTTCATTCTGGATTGTATATCACCAGCAATAATAAGTTTTTGGAGATGGAACATAGGACAGTCTCTCCTTCCCATAGGATAAAACATGGAAGTGAGTCCTGTGGGAAAAGAAAACACTGAGATATTCCTCCAGCTCAAACTGCATTTATTTTTTTGAAGATTCCCCATGGGTTAGAGAGGTTGATATGTATCTCGTCCCCACACAGGACTCTCCATTGGATACGAGGCAAAACTCCCTTTGACTTCAATGGAGGTGGGAGGATTTCACTCCCTGATCTTTTGGGTCACTCTGATCAGGTCTAGTTTGAATTACTCCAGTCTTATTTTTCAATTCATTTTTCCAGCCATCATTTTATGCAGTTTTAATATAATATATTACAAGAACACAAGCTCTTTGTGGAAGGATATCCCTAGGTGTTTGAGCGGTGCCTAATGCAATGAATCTCTGATCCTAATGGGGCATCTGGGCACGACCATAATATAAATTTGAAATAATGATGTGAATTAGGAAAGAAAAACCCAGATTAGGAAACAGCTAAGAGTGAAAGTGTGCCTCAGTGGAGTCTACTTAACACCAATAAAATGTATTATAATTTCCATAAAATAATTCTTCTACCTAAAAAAACCAAAACCCCCTCAAAAGTCTAGAAATAACCAGCTGAGCAAAGCAGCTACTTCACATAGCAAAGATGCCTTCTTCATTTACGCCTCAGCATCCAACCTACACTATGTCCCCTTGGAAATTACATATGTTGGCTATATACAGAAGTAGTAATTTGCTATTTAACTAGAATTAGGGATTCAAAACTAATTTCATCCCAGGTGTTTAAGCATATCTCAGAGCTCCATCAATTGTCTGCTAGTGCTGTACATATTGATTGAATAATAAGATATTTTTATTAATAAAAAGGAAAATCTTTGGGGTATGGAATTCAATGAATATAGAGTGTTTTGCATTTACATAAGTGTAGTCAGGGCTTGCTGATTAGAATATTTACATATAATGTTTACCAACTAAGGTCACACCCCTGCACACACTGATTCATATGCTTAACGTTGTTGACTGTGAGACCATTCCATTAAAATACCAGTAATGTGTTCTTAACTTTACACACAATTAAGCTGGGTGAAGAGGTGTAATCTGGAGGAAGAGATTCTGAGTGGAGAAGGAATATATAGCATGAGCGAAGTGGTAACAACCTTTACCTGTTCTCATCGAGCTTTACATACCGAAACCAGTAAGCCAGCAGGACCCATTTAACACCTCCCAGTGTGATCACCAGAACTTGCTAACAGGGGGCGTTCACAAAAGAATTGCCAGTCTGTTACATTAGGGGATGCAGCTAGCTCCGCACTGCCATATAATCCCTCTTCACTTGCTATCATCCCACCTGATTTTTTCCCAAACTTAACATTGCCGCCAATGAAATCGGCAAAAACAAATGCAGAGTTGAAAATAACAGATAACTAAGGAATCTTTGGAAATGCATCCCATGTATAAGCAATGGGGTTTTATAATCTTGTAAAAAGAACAGGAGTACTTGTGGCACCTTAGAGACTAACAAATTTATTTGAGCCTAAGCTTTCGTGGGCTACAGCCCACTTCATCAGATGCATCAGATGAAGTGGGCTGTAGCCCACGAAAGCTTATGCTCAAATAAATTTGTTAGTGTCTAAGGTGCCACAAGTACTCCTGTTCTTTTTGCTGATACAGACTAACACGGCTGCTACTCTGAAACCTATAATCTTGTAGTAATTTGTGGGGTTTTTTACATATGTATATATTTTTGAAAATTGCATTGTGAGGCAATGTTAAATTTGGGAGTAAATCAGACAGGGTGATAGTAAGGATCATATGATAGGGGGAACTGGCTGGATCTTTTAGCTGTTCATTTGCAGACTTATTTGAACTTGGATTTTTTTGAAAGGCATAGAATTTTTGTAAATAAAGTGAAGATTTTTTGATGTGTTAGGTGTCCTCCATTGAAATGTAGATTGTAAACTCTTTATTTAGATTATAAACTCTTTGGTATGGGGACTACCTTTGAGTTACATGTGTAACAGGCCTCCCTGATTGAGGGAGGTCTCTAGGTGCTACTTCGATACAGATTAATAATGTACACTTTCACATTCTTCCCTGTTTTAATTAAATTGTTTGTTGATTTGTTAGTTTCTGGAGGAACGTTTGTAATAAAGGCCAAAACTGGGTGGATTAATTATTAATGCATTAACTCGGCGGAGTGCTTCCACAGTACCGAGGCTAGAGTCGACTTCCAGAGCGTTGCACTGTGGGTAGCTATCCCACAGTTCACGCAGTCTCCGCTGCCCATTGGAATTCTGGGTTGAGATCCCAATGCCTGATGGGGCTGAAACATTGTCGCGGGTGGTTCTGGGTACATATCGTCAGTCCCCCCTTCCTTCCCTCCCTCCCTCCGTGAAAGCAAGGGCAGACAATCGTTTCGCGCCTTTTTTCCTGAGTTACCTGTGCGGACGCCATACCACCGCAAGCATGGAGCCCGCTCAGGTAACCGTCACCGTATGTCTCCTGGATGCTGGCAGACGCGGTACGGCATTGCTACACAGTAGCAGCAACCCATTGCCTTGTGGCAGCAGACGGTACAGTACGACTGGTAGCCGTCCTCGTCATGTCCGAGGTACTCCTGGTCGCCTGTGTGAGGTCGATCAGGAGCGCCTGGGCAGACATGGGCGCAGGGACTAAATTTTTAGTGACTTGACCAGGTCATTCTCTTAAGTCCGGCACTCAGTCCTATTGAACCGTCTTATGGTGAGCAGGCAGGCAATATGTCCTTCTGCACCGTCTGCTGCCAGCCAAAGATGTAAAAGATAGATGGAGTGGATCAAAACAAGAAATAGACCAGATTTGTTTTGTACTCATTTGCCTCCTCCCCTGTCTAGGGGACTCATTCCTCTAGGTCACACTGCAGTCACTCACAGAGAAGGTGCAGCGAGGTAAATCTAGCCATGTATCAATCAGAGGCCAGGCTAACCTCCTTGTTCCAATAAGAACAATAACTTAGGTGCACCATTTCTTATTGGAACCCTCCGTGAAGTCAACCCTGTAAGCCGTGTCCTCAGTCGCCCCTCCCTGCATCAGAGCAATGGCAAACAATCGTGCATCTGAGTTGAGAGTGCTGTCCAGAGCAGTCACAATGGAGCACTCTGATTGGGCTAAAACATTGTCGCGGGTGGTTCTGGGTACATATTGTCCAGCCCCCGTTCCCTCCCTCCCTCCGTGAAGGCAAGGGCAGACAATCGTTTCGCGCCTTTTTTCCTGAGTTACCTGTGCGGACGCCATACCACCGCAAGCATGGAGCCCGCTCAGGTAACCGTCACCGTATGTCTCCTGGGTGCTGGCAGACGCGGTACGGCATTGCTACACAGTAGCAGCAACCCATTGCCTTCTGGCAGCAGACGGTGCAGTATGACTGATAGCCGTCCTCGTCATGTCCGAGGTGCTCCTGGCCACGTCGGCTGGGAGCGCCTGGGCAGACATGGGCGCAGGGACTAAATTTTTGGTGACTTGACCAGGTCATTCTCTTTAGTCCTGCAGTCAGTCGTATTGAACCATCTAATGGTGAGCAGGCAGGCAATACGGATTGCTAGCAGTCGTATTGTACCATCTTCTGCCGGGCAGGCAAGAGATGAGGATGGCTAGCAATCGTACTGTGCCATCTTCTGCCAGGCAGGCAAGAGATGAGGATGGCTAGCAGTCGTACTGTACCATCTTCTGCCGAGCAGCCATGAGATGTGGATGGCTTGCAGTCCTTCTGCACCGTCTGCTGCCAGCCAAAGATGTAAAAGATAGATGGAGTGGATCAAAACAAGAAATAGACCAGATTTGTTTTGTACTCATTTGCCTTCTCCCCTGTCTAGGGGACTCATTCCTCTAGGTCACACTGCAGTCACTCACAGAGAAGGTGCAGCGAGGTAGATCTAGCCATGTATCAATCAGAGGCCAGGCTAACCTCCTTGTTCCAATAAGAACAATAACTTAGGTGCACCATTTCTTATTGGAACCCTCCATGAAGTCCTGCCTGAACTACTCCTTGATGTAAAGCCACCCCCTTTGTGGATTTTAGCCCCCTGAAGCCAACCCTGTAAGCCGTGTCGTCAGTCGCCCCTCCCTCCGTCAGAGCAATGGCAGACAATCATTCTGCGCCTTTTTTCTGTGCAGACGCCATACCAAGGCAAGCATGGAGTCCGCTCAGCTCACTTTGGCAATTAGGAGCACATTAAACACCACACGCATTATCCAGCAGTATATGCAGCACCAGAACCTGGCAAAGCGCTACCGGGCGAGGAGGCGACGTCAGCGCGGTCACGTGAGTGATCAGGACATGGACACAGATTTCTCTGAAAGCATGGGCCCTGCCAATGCATGCATCATGGTGCTAATGGGGCAGGTTCATGCCGTGGAACGCCGATTCTGGGCTTGGGAAACAAGCACAGACTGGTGGGACCGCATAGTGTTGCAGGTCTGGGACGATTCCCAGTGGCTGCGAAACTTTCGCATGCGTAAGGGCACTTTCATGGAACTTTGTGACTTGCTTTCCCCTGCCCTGAAGCGCATGAATACCAAGATGAGAGCAGCCCTCACAGTTGAGAAGCGAGTGGCGATAGCCCTGTGGAAGCTTGCAACGCCAGACAGCTACCGGTCAGTTGGGAATCAATTTGGAGTGGGCAAATCTACTGTGGGGGCTGCTGTGATGCAAGTAGCCCACGCAATCAAAGATCTGCTGATATCAAGGGTAGTGACCCTGGGAAATGTGCAGGTCATAGTGGATGGCTTTGCTGCAATGGGATTCCCTAACTGTGGTGGGGCCATAGATGGAACCCATATCCCTATCTTGGCACCGGAGCACCAAGCCGGCGAGTACATAAACCGCAAGGGGTACTTTTCAATAGTGCTGCAAGCTCTGGTGGATCACACGGGACGTTTCACCAACATCAACGTGGGATGGCCGGGAAAGGTACATGACGCTCGCATCTTCAGGAACTCTGGTCTGTTTCAAAAGCTGCAAGAAGGGACTTTATTCCCAGACCAGAAAATAACTGTTGGTGATGTTGGAATGCCTATATGTATCCTTGGGGACCCAGCCTACCCCTTAATGCCATGGCTCATGAAGCCGTACACAGGCAGCCTGGACAGCAGTCAGGAGCTGTTCAACTACAGGCTGAGCAAGTGCAGAATGGTGGTAGAATGTGCATTTGGACATTTAAAGGCGCGCTGGCGCAGTTTACTGACTCGCTTAGACCTCAGCGAAACCAATATTCCCACTGTTATTACTGCTTGCTGTGTGCTCCACAATATCTGTGAGAGTAAGGGGGAGACGTTTATGGCGGGGTGGGAGGTTGAGGCAAATCGCCTGGCTGCTGGTTACGCGCAGCCAGACACCAGGGCGGTTAGAAGAGCACAGGAGGGTGCGGTACGCATCAGAGAGGCTTTGAAAACCAGTTTCATGACTGGCCAGGCTACGGTGTGAAAGTTCTGTTTGTTTCTCCTTGATGAAACCCCCCGCCCCTTGGTTCACTCTACTTCCCTGTAAGCTAACCACCCTCCCCTCCTCCCTTTGATCACCGCTTGCAGAGGCAATAAAGTCATTGTTGCTTCACATTCATGCATTCTTTATTCATTCATCACACAAATAGGGGGATGACTACCAAGGTAGCCCAGGAGGGGTGGTGGAGGAGGGAAGGAAAATGCCACACAGCACTTTAAAAGTTTACAACTTTAAAATTTATTGAATGACAGCCTTCTTTTTTTTGGGCAATCCTCTGTGGTGGAGTGGCTGGTTGGCCGGAGGCCCCCCCACCGCGTTCTTGAGCGTCTGGGTGTGGAGGCTATGGAACTTGGGGAGGAGGGCGGTTGGTTACACAGGGGCTGTAGTGGCAGTCTGTGCTCCAGCTGCCTTTGCTGCAGCTCAACCATACACTGGAGCATACTGGTTTGGTCCTCCAGCAGCCTCAGCATTGAATCCTGCCTCCTCTCATCACGCTGCCGCCACATTCGAGCTTCAGCCCTCTCTTCAGCCCGCCACTTACTCTCTTCAGCCCGCCACCTCTCCTCCTGGTCATTTTGTGCTTTCCTGCAGTCTGACATTATTTGCCTCCACGCATTCGTCTGTGCTCTGTCAGTGTGGGAGGACAGCATGAGCTCGGAGAACATTTCATCTCGAGTGCGTTTTTTTTTCTTTCTAATCTTCACTAGCCTCTGGGAAGGAGAAGATCCTGTGATCATTGAAACACATGCAGCTGGTGGAGAAAAGAAAAGGGACAGCGGTATTTAAAAAGACACATTTTATAAAACACTGGCTACACTCTTTCAGGGTAAACCTTGCTGTTAACATTACATACATAGCACATGTGCTTTCGTTACAAGGTCGCATTTTGCCTCCCCCCACCGCGTGGCTACCCCCTCAACCCTCCCCCCTCCCTGTGGCTAACAGCGGGGAACATTTCTGTTCAGCCGCAGGCAAACAGCCCAGCAGGAATGGGCTCCTCTGAGTGTCCCCTGAAGAAAAGCACCCTATTTCAACCAGGTGACCATGGATTATATCTCACTCTCCTGAGGATAACACACGAACGGATGTTGCTTGAACGCCAGCAAACATACACTGCAATGCTTTGTTGTACAATGATTCCCGAGTATATGTTACTGGCCTGGAGTGGTAAAGTGTCCTACCATGAAGGACGCAATAAGTCTGCCCTCCCCAGAAACCTTTTGCAAAGGCTTTGGGAGTATATCCAGGAGAGCCGCGAATGCCAGGGCAAAGTAATCCTTTCACATGCTTGCTTTTAAACCATGTATAGTATTTTAAAAGGTACACTCACCGGAGGTCCCTTCTCCGCCTGCTGGGTCCAGGAGGCAGCCTTGGGTGGGTTCAGGGGGTACTGGCTCCAGGTCCAGGGTGAGAAACAGTTCCTAGCTGTCGGGAAAACCGGTTTCTCCGCTTGCTTGCTGTGAGCTATCTACAACCTCGTCATCATCATCATCTTCTTCGTCCCCAAAACCTGCTTCCGTATTGCCTCCATCTCCATTGAAGGAGTCAAACAACACGGCTGGGGTAGTGGTGGCTGAACCCCCTAAAATGGCATGCAGCTCATCATAGAAGCGGCATGTTTGGGGCTCTGACCCGGAGCGGCCGTTCGCCTCTCTGGTTTTCTGGTAGGCTTGCCTCAGCTCCTTCAGTTTCACGCGGCACTGCTTCGGGTCCCTATTATGGCCTCTGTCCTTCATGCCCTGGGAGATTTTGACAAAGGTTTTGGCATTTCGAAAACTGGAACGGAGTTCTGATAGCACGGATTCCTCTCCCCATACAGCGATCAGATCCCGTACCTCCCGTTCGGTCCATGCTGGAGCTCTTTTGCGATTCTGAGACTCCATCATGGTCACCTCTGCTGATGAGCTCTGCATGGTCACCTGCAGCTTGCCACACTGGCCAAACAGGAAATGAGATTCAAAAGTTCGCGGTTCTTTTCCTGTCTACCTGGCCAGTGCATCTGAGTTGAGAGTGCTGTCCAGAGCGGTCAAAATGGAGCACTCTGGGATAGCTCCCGGAGGCCAATACCGTCGAATTGTGTCCACAGTACCCCAAATTCGACCTGGCAAGGCCGATTTAAGCGCTAATCCACTTGTCAGGGGTGGAGTAAGGAAATCGATTTTAAGAGCCCTTTAAGTCGAAATAAAGGGCTTCATCGTGTGGACGGGTGCAGGTTTACATCGATTTAATGCTGCTAAATTTGACCTAAAGTCCTAGTGTAGACCAGGGCTTAGTCTCTAAGGTGCCACAAGTACTCCTTTTCTTTTTGCGAATACAGACTAACACGGTTGCTACTCTGAAATCAGAGATACCGTTTGCAGATTTTGTATTTTCTTCCCGGTCATTGACAAAAATGTTAAATAGTGTAAAGGGCCAAGAACCATCCATGTGGGACCCCAATGGAAACAGACCCACTCAAAGATGATTCCCTGTTTACAGTTACATTCTGAGATCTATTAGTCAGCCAGTTTTTGTTCCTGTTAATGTGTGACATGTCAATTTTATATTGTTCTAGTTTTTTTAATCAAAATGTCATGTGGCACCAAGTCAAATGCCTTACAGATGTCAGGAGTTGCATCTGTGAATATGTGCCTGTCTGCCTCACTCTAGGCTCTGGACCATCTATTTCCTGTCTAAGTCCCAGTGTGATCCATCTACTAAGGGAAGAAGGGTCGAGGAGAACCTATCTCACCCGTGCTGCCTGGTCTAGAAGGTGTTCTCAGAGGGTGCCTACTGGATCAGGTCTCAAAATAGAGGTGGAGGAGATAGGAATATCTGTGTTATGATTTTTAGCCCAGTGGTGAGAGCACTTGCTGGGATGTGAGAAACCAAGGTTCAATTCCCCACTCTCTGCCAAAGGGGAAGTAAAGATATGGCACTTGGCACCTACATTAAGCACCAAATAGTCTAAAGATAGGAGCAAGAATCTTGAGCTGACTATACTGTTACAAATTCAACTCCTGGCTGTCTATTATAAACTCAGCCCTTTTAAATTTTTTAAAGAGTCAAGATAATATTTTTTTAAATACTTATTTGGTTTAAACTTTTTAGATTTAGAATCAAAGAATGTAAAACATCTCATTCATTTGTGATGTGGCTTACTTTATGCATTTCATGCAGCTGAGACTGTCCAACAGAGCTGGCCAGTTTCACTTTTGTTTCTAGTCAGTTTCACTTTCCAGCAAGAGCACACAGCTGTCCTGTTTGGGTTCACAGGGCTGCCGGTGAATGTTGAACTTTAAATTTTTAAAACCTGAAGCGAGTTTTAATTTGAATAAACAAATACACAAATATTGATATTCGTATTGGTTATTTTTCCAAGCCCCTTTTATAAACAAAGGCCAAATTGTGACATTTGGGCACCTAATTTAGGCACCAAAATCCATATTTTGGATTCTAAAAAGGGCCTTGCCTTTCACAGGTTCTAAGCACCCACAGTTCAAATTGAAATTAATGGGAGCTGTTCAGTTCTCAGCACCTCTGAAAAGCAGGCCACCTCTTTAGGTACCCTAAACGTTGATTTAGGTGCAGAACTTTACACAACCCACATTTGAAAATTGTGGTTATAACCTATATTTTGGGTTGAAAACAAATTGATCATATCCCTTTAAGGTGGCTCTTCTTGCAGCCTAATTGTTTGGGAAAGGCTGTTGACAACCAGTAGATGGCGCCTTCAATCTCTATGGTTATTGTACAGAATGTATTGTCTAATTCCTTAATAGCTGAGCCAGATTCTGCTATTACACAGGTATAAATCTGGAGTGATGCTAATTCATTTAACTGTGTTGCTCTCAAATTACACTGGTGTAATTGACAGCAGAATCTAGGCCAGCCTTTTTGAAACAAGACACCCAGACTATAGATAGATTTGTCTCGTAATTATAATAATAAAGCAACATTCAAGTTTGTTTCATTTCCTAGTTTTTCATTTCCGAGGAATGACATGCAGCAGGCATTGAATTCAAGGAGCATCAGTTCATCATTCAAACTGATTTCCCACCTCCACCCAAACCCTAACTTAACATAGTTAATGCAAATAAAATCACACTCTCAAGGAGAGCATTTTAGGCTCTAGAAATATCCTTCAACAGTTCTTCACCCCCGCGAGAGATTTGAAATGAGCAGCTCTTGCAAGACGTATCTGACTCTAATAAAAAGCAATGGAGTTTGAAAGTCATTCTCAAGAGTAAAGAGAATGGATAATGCTTTCAAAGAGATATCTGAATAGGTGAGCCAATGAGACCAAATGAACCCCTATATTCACATCCCACATACTAGTGTAATAATCTTTGTGCAAAATATACCTTGTAAATTATCATTTGAAAACTAATAACTCACTGGTCAATAATATGATGATGAAATATCTGCAGCAACAGTATGTGTAAAGTTATAAACATAAGCTGAAATTAGGTCTGAAATGTGTTTACCATACAAGTCTGCAGGGGTGGCAGGCTTGTAGAAATTTTGGTGGTGCCCAGAACCCGCCCCCACACAAACTCCACCCCCACCTGCCTAAGGCTCTGGGAGGGAGTATGGGTGGGGGGAGGAGGTCTGGGGTGCAGGCCCTGGACTGGGGCTGGGTGCAGGAGGGGTGCAGGCTCTGGGAGGGAGTGTGGGTGGGGGAGGTGGTCTGGGGTGCAGGCTCTGGGATGGAGTTTGGGTGCTAAGTGCAGGCTCCGGGCTGGGGCAAGGGGTGGGGGTGCAGGAATGGGTGAGGGGTACAGGCTCTGGGAGGGAGTTTGGAGACAGGCTACAGGCTAGGGCAGGGGCAGGGGGTGCAGGAGGGGGTGAGGGGTGCAGGCTCTGGGATGGAGTTTGGGTGCAGGCTCTGAGCTGAGGCAAGGGGTGGGGGTGAGGGGTGCAGGCTCTGGGACGGAGTTTGGGGATAGGAGGGTGTGCAGGGGTAAGGGGTCTGAGGATGAGGGGTTTGGGATGTGGGAGGGAGCTCAGGGCGAGGGCAGAGGGGTGGGGTGAGGGGGATGAGGGCTTTGTCTGGGGCTGGGGATGAGGGGATTGGGGTGTGGGAGGGGGCTCAGGGCTAGGGCAGAGGGTTAGGGTGTGGGGGGGTGAGGGCTCTGTCTGGGGCTGGGGATGAGAGGTTTGGGGCATTGGAGAGGGTCAGGGCTAGGGTGGAAGGGCAGCCTACCCTGGCACTAGGACCCTGCGGCAACAGTAGATGCCGGAAGCTGGCAGAGCAGAGTTAGCGTGACCTGCAGGCTCTGGGGCAATAGAGCGGGGGCAGCAAGTGGGGGCCTGGGGACACTTGGGGGAGGCATGTGGGTGCAGCAGGTGGGGCCGGGAGAGAGACCTGGTCCCAAACATTGGTGGAGCCGGACCCCCGGGCCCTGAATATTGGTGGAGCCCGGCCACCATGAGCCCATATAACTCGCCGCCCCTGTAAGTCTGGGTTAACCAGTTTCTCAAAGACAAAGGACAAGCTGATGCCTCTAAGAGAGTGTCATCAAAGTTGATGGGCAATCACCTATCAAGCAGCCATTCTTTGGCAGGAAAGCGGGGGGCGGGGGCAGGAACAAACAGATTAGCATCTTAGCAAACAACAGCATGAAATCTCTTCACCACAAGACTCCATGACTCCAGCCTCACAGCAGGAACAAACTTTATCTAGGGGTAACCCTCAGAAGAATGCTTTTCAAAGGGGGACTGGACTATAAAGTGAGGGGCAAAAACACCCAAGGAGTCTCTCCCTATCGATCCCTCTCTCTCTCTCTTTCACCTCAGAAACAAAAGAAACAGACTTTGGGAGCAGATCTTGGCCTATGAATTTGGTCGGCAATGTTACTGGGACATTGTGGCAAGGAACTTCACCTTGAATCAAATTTAGTTGAAGTTTTAGTACTAGGAAGCATTTTATCTTTATTTCTCTTGTGACCATTTCTGACTTTAATGCTTTATACTTGTACTCACTTAAAACCTATCTCCTTATAATATATCTGGACAGTCCAGGAGAGGGCTGGCCAATGCAGAACACACATTTTGGGGGGAAATCTGGAAGTGGGCATGTGTTGGGGGTCACCCTGCAAGTGGTAACCCAGTCTGGTGGATGCCAGGGTGTGGCTGATGGGTGGCTGGCAGGCTGTAGCTATATATAGACACTCCGGCTGTGGCCTGCCTGCTGTTAGAGGCTGTTGTGAGGGCCCAGGTGGGAGCAATAGCAGCAAAGTATTGTGACAGGTTTCAGAGTAGCAGCCGTGTCAGTCTGTATCCGCAAAAAGAAAAGGAGTACTCGTGGCACCTTAGAGACTAACAAATTTATTTGAGCATAAGCTTTCGTGAGCTACAGCTCACTTCATCGGATGCATGCAGTGGAAAATACAGTAGGTAGATTTTATATACACAGAGAACATGAAGCAATGGGTGTTACCATACACACTGTAACGAGAGTGATCAGGTGAGGTGAGCTATTACCAGAAGGAGAGAAAAAAACAAAACAAAAACCTTTTGTAGTGATAATCAAGGTGGGCCATTTTCAGCAGTTGACAAGAACGTGTGAGGAACAGTAGGGGGGGAAAAAAACATGGGGAAATAGTTTTACTTTGTGTAATGACACATCCACTCCCAGTCTTTATTCAAGCCTAATTTAATGGTGTCCAGTTTGCAAATTAATTCCAATTCAGCTGTCTCTCGTTGGAGTCTGTTTTTGAAGTTTTTTTGTTGTAATATTGCGACTTTTAGGTCTGTAATCAAGTGACCAGAGAGATTGAAGTGTTCTCCGACTGGTTTTTGAATGTTATAATTCTTGAAGTCTGATTTGTGTCCATTTATTCTTTTGCATAAAGACTGTCCGGTTTGGCCAATGTATATGGCAGAGGGGCATTGCTGGCACATGATGGCATATATCACATTGGTAGATGTGCAGGTGAACAAGCCTCTGATAGCATGGATGATGTGATTAGGCCCTGTGATGGTGTCCCCTGAATAGATATGTGGACACAGTTGGCAAGGGGCTTTGTTGCAAGGATAGGTTCCTGGGTTAGTGTTTTTGTTGTGTGGTGTGTGGTTGCTGGTGAGTATTTGCTTCAGGTTGGGGGGCTGTCTGTAAGCAAGGACTGGCCTGTCTCCCAAGATCTGTGAGAGTGATGGGTTGTCTTTCAGGACCCATGGAAAAGAAGCCCTTCAGGAATTCCACCATGATTTCAACAATTTCCATCCCACCATCAACCTCAGCCTGGACCAGTCCACACAAGAGATCCACTTCCTGGACACTACAGTGCTAATAAGCAATGGTCACATAAACACCACCCTATACCAGAAATCTACTGACCGCTATACTTAGCTACATGTCTCCAGCTTTCATCCAGACCACACCACACGATCCATTGTCTACAGACAAGCTCTCCGATACAACCGCATTTGCTCCAACCCCTCAGACAGAGACAAACACCTACAAGATCTCTATCAAGAGTTCTTACAACTACAATACCCACCAGCTGAAGTGAAGAAACAGACTGACAGAGCCAGAAGAGTACCCAGAAGTTACCTACTACAGGACAGGCCCAACAAAGAAAATAACAGAACGCCACTAGCCGTCACCTTCAGCCCCCAACTAAAACCTCTCCAACGCATCACAAGGATCTACAGCCTATCCTGAAGGATGACGCATCACTCTCACAGATCTTGGGAGACAGGCCAGTAATAATGGTGGGAAAACTAATACAGGCAAAGGCCTGTGGCCACCGGTGTTCTAAGTACTATGATGTCTAGCCTTGCTCAGCCAAGGCTCCATGCCATGGGGCTTACATGCTGCCTTGTCTGTCTCCACACTTCCACTGGCAGGGACAACAGTCTGAAAGAATTGGGGGGGTGGGGGGAGGAAGAGTTTGGTGCAACCAGGCATCTGTAGCATCATCCTCTGGCAAACCTGCAGAACTTGTGTATTGCAAAAATTAATGCTAGTTTGGGACAATCTGTGAAAAGAAGGTTTGGAAGGTCATGTCCCAAGAGGCTGTATAGTCCCCATTATCCTGTGGCCAACCCTGCTCCTCCCCCCCCATTTACATGCAGCCTCTGACATTCTGTTTTTCCCCTGTATAATCTGAGCCTATCTCAGGCCAGATTAGGATCAGCAGTGCAAGTAGGGTGGTACTCTCCAGTACGCAGTACCGGCAAGAAATTTTTAGGGGGTATGGGGTACTGGAAAGACTTGGGGCTGCGCTCTGCTCCTTAAAGGTGCAGAACACGGCTAGGGAGGGCATTCATTCTTTATATGGCTTTAACAGCACAATGCATATGCTAACAATTGAAACAAAGGCTTTGTTTAAGTTTGTTAGCATATGTATTTTGCTGTTAAATTGGTCAGGAGTCTTCAAGGGGTGGAGGACGGGACAGAAGGTATTTAAACACTGTTTTTGGTTCTCCCCATTGGTCTGAATTATCCATGACATTCATACTGCATCACATTAAAAACAAATCATTAGAGGAATGCCTCTGCCTGCACTGACAAGAGGATGTTTGGATTCTGATGTCAACGCAGTTCTGCAGCCTGACAGGTATCAGGTGTTGTCCCCAGTGTACTTAGAATTCTTCTTTGCAGCCAAACTAGTCTAACATGCATTTTGCTAACTGGAACTGGAGCAGCAAAACAAAGAAAACAAATGCCTCATTTTCCAGCTTTGTAGGTGAGAGAACTATAAGTGAAGATTATAATGCCGGACACTAATGAGTTTAAACCAGCTGCCTCAGGAATCTGTCAAGAACTTTGCTGAATATATGTTCCTCATCTTAGCAACAGAGCTAAGACTTATCACACATCTGCCTACCTTTATTCGAATGATGCTCCTTCTGATCTGACAGCTCAGGCATTATCAGTTTCATCTAGAACAATTTACAAACTTGGAACCTAATCCTGTAAACCCTTCATCATTTGATCAATCCCACTGAAGACAATGGGATTATTTGCATGTTTATGGACCACTTTTGTGGTAAGAGTTTCAGGAGTCTGTCCTGTTCCTATAAAGGAAGTTGAATTCCCCATTGAAATGCAGTATTTGGGTACAGTACCATAATGCAGTTTAGGATACAGTTCTGCTTAAAATTTGTCTTTTAGTAAGTCATACATATTCGGAAATGGCTCCTCGCCCAACTCCCATATTCTATATAGACTGAAATATTACATATTTTGGGGGAAAGTGAGTAGTTAAGCATGTTGATGTTTGTATATACAAACACCCATTTCACCATTGTACTGGAAAATATAGCTGATCTTAATTCCCTATGGAATTTGAAGACAGTTTAACAGCCCCAATTGTTTTCTGTGTTAATCAGTGTGAACCGGAAAAAATTACATGCCTTCTAAGAGAAAAGAATCAGTCCACGCTTACTGAAAAAAAAATTCCTTCCAACTGGTGTTCAGAAGAGTGCTACAAGACACATACATAACTCATGAGCAGAGGGTGTAGAGGAGACCCCCTCCCACATTATGACTAGCAAATAATAATAATAAAATCTCAAAGAGGGAGAGGTTCACAGATTTGCAAACCTAAAAACCTGTGTTATGCTTTAAACCACCTCAGCACATACCACGTTTATGAACCTTAAAAAGTTAACTCCAAAGGAACACTGAAGGCCATTAACCTGAATGTGTGCCAGCCAGTATGTCCTCACTGACTAAAGGGGCAGTCACACCTGAACAGCTGAAAATTAACCGTGCCCTTTTAAGCTAAATGGAGTCATGTCACTGGCTCCATCTCTGTTGTTACATAACAGATAATAAAACTCCAGTGGGGCATGGTGCTGGCACATAGGGTCTCAGGAATGTGGTGTGATTTTTCAGAATCTCTTTTGGGAATAGTCATGTAGGTGAAATGATTATGATTATGCTATTTCTATGATTGTATATTCATCTTGGTATCTGAAGTTATGAATATTAGCTATGTTTACTACATGCTTGCTGCTGTGGTAACTCCCACAAGGTATTTAGCCAGCACATGAAGGGATAAGTCAAGTTGAATGGCCCATTACTGAACACTTAGCTCACAATGGACCCTCAAAAACACCTGTCTACACTTCATGGACTTTTTGTGAATGTTCTAACTAGAATATGGGTGGGCGTGATGGACATGTAACTTGCCCATGTGACTCCAAACACCATCTTTCACAGTAAGAACAGATTTCCCTTTACTTGGCACTTGGCAGAAACTAAAATGCCCTGGCCTGGAAACGTCCATTTTGCCTCTTTCCTGCTCCAGCCTCTGGCCTATGAACATATACTGATGGGAGCATTCTAACCAAGGGACTGAGGACTTTACGGTAATCTGGAGCCTTCATATTTCCTTAATCCTTTTCAGATGGACTTATGAGTTGGATATGGTACAGAGACTATATTCTAGCCTCATTGATTGCTGATTTCTCCCTTGCAATGGACAAAGATCAGATGGCTGCTGACTTTCTCACATGAGTCAGCAGCCTTTGATACCTGTGGTATAAGCAACATAGCCCTTGCTTGAGTAGTTTTGTTCTTTCCTCGCCAAATGTCAAAGCCTGTTCCCATTGAACTCAATAGCAAAACTCCTTTTGATTTCAATGGGAACAGGATTTGGCCCCGAGAGATCAGAGTATGTGATTTTGATCAATTGCTTATCTGTCCAGAGACAGTTCTCATGCACGTTCTGCCAGGCCAATTTTGATTGCCCCTCCTGTATGTCATGCTGAAGAAAATAATAAAACAATTTGGGCTGTAGTTCTATCACGCTGCACATGGCACACACCGTTCTATGCCTCTTTTCCATCAAACCCAGATGGCGCAGCATCTTTGCTGTCCTAGTGCCTGGCAGAGAGCAATACTTAGATAAAGGCAAGCTGGCAGAAGCTTAGTCTGGACATAAGGGAGGCATTGATAGGGTGTTAAGGGAAAGTGGGGTGATTGTCCTTCCTATCCTTCTTTCATTTAAGACATTTTCAATTTGGGGTGCTGCTGGATCCTCAAAGTACAGGTGGCACCAGGGGCCCAAAGCATCATTTTACAACTGCATCTGTTTAACAGATGCAGTTGTAAAATTTTAGACAGGTAAGGGGGTGTTGGAGGGGACAGGGAGAGTGTGGGGCCCCCGGGCTGGGGGAGGAGTAACATGGAGGGTCACGTGCCCTCCCTTGTGTCCCTCCCATGAGTGCAGTACCAACAAGAAATTATTTCTACTTGCACCACTGTTTAGGATGCAGATACAAAGCACTGTTCACTCAAGTAAGTACAGATAAGTATGGTTACTTTGGGAGGCAGCGCTAGTATTATGTTAATGGCCAGATCCCGCACTCTCAGGAGTCAATAGGGACGTTAAAACAGGAGCAGAACCTAAGGGGTAAGTCTTTATCAGCTAGTTATAGGGGTTTTTGAGTCACATGACATTAAAACCAATGGAAGTCATGGCTCAAAACATCAGGCACTACTCTGAGGTCTTACTTCTGAGCTGATATAGTCTTTATTCAGGAGACACGCCCATCGACTGCGATAACATTCTTGCTCAAATAAGGAGAACAGGGCTGGGCTGGGCTTTCACCATGCATCTCTCACATGGTTTAGGAGATCATCCTTTTTAAAAAATAATTGATATAAAGAAACAGAACGACATTCCTAACCATACAGTACTGCTAGGTCTGCTCACTTAACTACCTTACTTGGGTTCCAAATTCAACTTTGCCAGCTTTTTACATTGTAAATATAGAGCCATATTCTGAGATCTTTACTCAGGAAAAACCCTTTGACTTCATTGGTGGGGTGTAGGGACCTGCATCAAAATGGGTGGCCATAACACGCCATCAATTTTTAAACAGAACTGCTCATTGTAATGGCCATGTATAAGGACTTCTGGATTTGCCCATTAGTAAGCAACTTGTTTTTCTTGCATCCTCTTGAAATCCCAAAGAATCAATTGGTGACACAATCCCTTTTCTTCACTGCGTTAGATGAGTGTGTATCTATCCTGAAGCACAGAGCCCTCCCTTTCACTTTCTCCCTTATTTTCCCAGTGGAGAAAAGGGACTCTCTAACATAGTGGAGAAAGTCATAAAAAAAATCAATGGCTGGAAACTGAAGCTAGACACATGCAAATTGGAAAGCAGGCACAAATTTGTAACATTGGAACAACTACCAAAGGAAGTGGTGGATTTGCCATGTCTTCCCATCAAGACTGGGTGCCTTTCTGAAAGATGTGTATTAGCCAAACAAAAGTTGTTTGGCTCACTACAGAGGTAAGTGGGTGAAATGCAATGGTTTGTGATATACAGGAGGTTAGACTAGGGGATCTAATGAATATATATTAGTCTATTAATTCAAACTGATGAATGTAGGGAAACATGAGATGGAAAAGGTGGTATGTATCCCAAGATATGAAGACGGAGATATCTAGGTGAGATTTTGTTAGGAGATCCCTCCTGTCTGATTTTACAAACATTGGATGAAAGTCACATGGATGGAGAAGATCGGGAAAGGTTCTCTGAACCACTTAACATCTGCCTAAAGGTTATACAGGGCGTCTGCTGCCTGAATGGCCATGCAGGGGAAGCTGTGCACATTGGCCAGTGCAGAAGTCCATGTAAGGGAAAGGACAGGGTGGGCCGGGAAATGGCTGCACATCTGTTTTACATGATCCAGTTGCCCCTGTGCCCCATGTGAATGAGGTGGAAGCTGCTATTGTTGCCCATATGCTGCAGGCTTGAGGGGCTGCACACCATCCTGGCCATGGGTTGGGCATGGCTTTCATCTCAGTGTGAGTTTTGCCCAAGGAAAGACTTCAGGATTTAGTCCTTTAAGTTTATGTAAGGCTGCATGAATTATATAGCAAAGGAAGCTGAGAACAAATGAGAGGCGAAGAAAACCAGAAGATGGAAATAAGCCACTTTGGAATTCTTGCTTAAAGGGACATTGCATTAATTCAGATTTCATTATGGGTAGTAAGAACATAAGAGCAGCTAGTATAGTCAGACCAATGGTTCCTCTAGCCCCGTATCCTGTCTTCTGACCGTGGCCAGGGCCAGGTGCTTCAGAGATAATGACAGAACAAGTAATCATCATCCCCGGTCATCCACTCCCAGCTTCTGGCAGTCAAAGGCTAGGGACACCCAGAGCATGGGGCTGTATCTCTGAGCATCTTGGCTAATAGCCATTGGTGGACCTGTCCTCCATGAACTTACCTAATTCTTTTTTGAACCGAGTTATAGTTTTGGCTTTCACAACATCCCCTAGCAATGAGTTCCACAGGTTGACTGTGAGTTGTGTGAAAAGCACTTCCTTTTGTTTGTTTTAAACCTGCTGCCTATTAATTTCATTGGGTGATCCCTGGTTCTTGTATTATGTGAAGGAGTTAATAACTCTTCCTTATTCACTTTCTCCATACCATTTATGATTTTGTAGACCTCTGTAATATCCTCCCTTAAATGTCTTTTCCAAGTTGAACAGTCCCAGTCTTTTTTATCTTGCCCCATGAAAGGATAGTGAGGAAAGTCTTGTCACTGGACTGAGAGTCAGAAGACCTGGGTTCTATTCCCAATTCTAACCACTATCTTCCTGTGTCCTTGAGCAAGTCACTTCACCATTTTGTGCCTCCATTTCCCCACTGTAAAGCAGGGATAACGGCCCCATCCAAGCAACGTGCTTTGAGATATAAGGATGAAATGCACTAAATACAAGCTAAGTATTTTATTACATGTATGCATGTGACATACCTCTGCTACGACAACCTCTTTAGGATAATATGCTGTATCTAAGAGTTGGAAAAAATGCAATGAGCAGCTCATTGATTAATACTGTTATTGCCTTGGGAACAAATCCGGTAAAGGACTTTATTAAAGCTTTAATATCTTTTAAAAGGAGAGTGTCTATACAGATACTTCACATTAGGCCTTTCTCCAGCAGCTGGAAAATTACCCAGTGAAAAAAGTGAAAAAACATAAGTTAGTAGGAATTTTGATCTCTGCCTGTATTTCCCTTTAATATTTTTGAACAAACAAAAGAGTCAGTGAGTCATATTTTACTCACCAAATTGCTCAACCACATTTCAATGTAAATCTGGGGGCTATGTTGTACAATCTTAGGTCCAGAGATAGTCAGTTTTGTATGTCTTGTTATGTGTGATGCTAGGCTTAATCTTCAGGCCTTAAATTAATCAATTTATAATGTTTAAGTGAGCAAGCCAAAAAGATGTAGGTTTACTCTTTATCTGAACTCAGAAGCTGATAGAAAGAACCACAACCACTTCATCAGCTCATTAATCTATTCTTCATGCCATGGGACCAAAGCAAGCTCCTGCTCTGAACATTCCCAAACTTTGTGGCTTTGGCCCATCATATCTACTTCATCCACACATGGAATAAGAAGTTAGTAGGGGCTGTATTTGCCTTTTGTTATTTATTCCTTAAGGGCATGATCTTGCAAGATGCTGCACACTTTCTGGGAGTGGCTGAGTGCCTCCACCTCCCCAAAGGTGCACAGCAAGTTGCTGGCTTGGTCCCTAATTTAGAATCTAAAAGTCATTAAAATATCAGCCTTTTCCCTATAAATTAGTCATGGAAGGAAAACAAAACCTGAACTTTGGGGATTTGGATAAAATGGAACTTGGGTCCAAATGGACCTGTGTTTGGTTTTGCAGAACCCAAACATGACTTCCTCAGCCCATCTCTGTTTTTAATTCATAGAATATTACTTACAGAAAGCTAGGAAAAGGTCACAGTAAGGGATTGATCTTGTTCCAATTAACTTCAATGGGCATTTTACCATTGACAGGGAAATGTATATAAATCAGAAATTGGGAATTGTAGAAAACTGATAAAGGAAGCAAAAAAACCACCAGGGGAAACCTACGGCTAGCAGAAGTATGGGCAAGACGTGTTTTTAAGTATAGTAAGAAAAAAAAAAATCCTAACAAGGGTATTGGTTCATTACTAAATGGAAATGGTAGAATTGTCAATAATAATACAGAAAAGTCAGAAGTGTTCAATATTTCTGTTCTGTGCTTAGGAAAAAGACAGACGATTATGTCATTATGATGATAATAAAACACCTTCCCTTCCAACAGTAATTCAGGAGGATGTTTAACAGCAACTACTAAACTTAGACATTTTTAAGTTAGCTAGTATGGATAACTTGCACCCAAGTGTTTTAAAAGAGCTAGCCGAGGAGCTCTCTGGAGCATTAACATTAATTTTCAATAACTCTTGGAACAGTGGACAAATTTCAGAAGTCTGGAAGAAAGCTAATGTGACCATATTTAAAAGGGTAAACGGGCCAACGTGGGTAATTTTAGGCCTGTCAGCCTAACATCAAGCCTGGGAGAAATAATGGAATGGCTGATAAGGTAATCAGATAATAAAATGAAGGTGACAGCTAGAGGCGTTCTGTTATTTTCTTTGTTGGGCCTGTCCTGTAGTAGGTAACTTCTGGGTACTCTTCTGGCTCTGTCAGTCTGTTTCTTCACTTCAGCTGGTGGGTATTGTAGTTGTAAGAACTCTTGATAGAGATCTTGTAGGTGTTTGTCTCTGTCTGAGGGGTTGGAGCAAATGCGGTTGTATCGGAGAGCTTGTCTGTAGACAATGGATCATGTGGTGTGGTCTGGATGAAAGCTGGAGACATGTAGCTAAGTATAGCGGTCAGTAGGTTTCTGGTATAGGGTGGTGTTTATGTGACCATTGCTTATTAGCACTGTAGTGTCCAGGAAGTGGATCTCTTGTGTGGACTGGTCCAGGCTGAGGTTGATGGTGGGATGGGAAGGTAATATAATTAATGCCAATCAACAAGGGTTTAGGAAAATAGATCCTGTCAGTCTAACTTGCTTTATTTATTTTTGTACGAGACTACAAGTTTGGTTGATAAAGATAATTGTCATTGATATAATATATTTAGACTTCTGTAAGGCATCGACTTGGTACTATCCAACATTTAGATTAAGAAATTAGAATAATATAAAATTAACATAGCACATATTAAATGGATTAAAAACTGGCTAACTGACAGGTCTTGAAGAGTAAATGGGGAATCATCACTGAAAGGGTATGTTTTTAGTGGGGTCCCACAGGAATCAGTTCTGGGCCTTTGCTATGTAAACATTTTTATCAATGACCTGGAAGAAAACACAAAATCACCACAGATAAAGTTTACAGATGACACAATAATTGAGGGAGTGATAAATAATGAAGAGGACAGAGCGATCTGGATTTCTTGCTAAGCTGGGCACAGCAAACAATATGCATTTTAATATGGCCAAATGGAACATTATACATCTAGGAACATAATAGGTATGTCATATTTACAGGACAGGGAACTCTGTCCCAGGAAACAATGACTCCAAAAAAGATTTGGGCGTCATCACGGACAGTCAGTTAAACATGAACTGCCAGTGCAACACTGTGGCCAGAAAGGCTAAAGTGATCCTCGGAAGAACAACCAGGTGAATCTTTAGTAGGAGAAGGGAGGTTGTATTACCTCTGTATTTGGCAATGGTGCAACTACTACAGAATACTGTGTCCAGTTCAATTCAACAGGAATGCTGATAAATTGGAAGAGCTTCAGAGAAAAGTCATGAGAATGATTAAAAGATTGGAAAACACATCTGCTAATAATGGCATGGAGGAGCTCAATCTGTTAGCTTTAACCAAGAGACAGTAAAGGGGTGACTTGATCATAGTTTATAAATCCCTACACAGGGAACAACATTTTGATAATGGACTCTTCAATCTAGCAGACAAAAGTCTAACAAGATCTGATAGCTGGGTTTTGAAAGCGAGACACATTCAGACTAGAAATATGATGAACATTTTTTAACAGTGAGGGTTCTTAACTACTGGAACAATTTACCCAGGGTTGTGGTGGATTCTCCATAATCTGATAATTTTTAAATCAGGACTGGATGTTTTTCTAAGAGAGATGTTCTAGCTGAAATAGACATTAATTATGGGAAGTCCTATGGGCTCTGTAGTACAAGAGGTCAGACTAGATGATCTCAACGATCCTTTTGGGTTTTTATAATCTATGAAGATCAGGATGTACATATTTTAGCTAACTTAATGACAATCCCTTGAATGTGTTTTTGAATGGGACAGATGTGGCACAAATTCTAACCTTAGCCTCTGTAGGACTCGTTTACTTTGAAAATATATGACATATCCATTCTGTGTGAAAAATCAAAAGGTGAAAACTGTGCTAAAATGCTCATTTCTAATACACACTCAGGCATGAACTGTAATTGAGATCCTGTGTTCAGTGTTAGTAGAAACTTTTCCCCTGACAAACATTCTGACTGTGTAGTCACACTTACATATAAGCAAATCCTGCAGCCCTAAGTCAAGCAAAGCTTTGTTTGGACCTACTGAATTCAGATGCCTTCAAGAGTGTCTAAAACAGAAACAAGTTGGCTGTACTTTTTTTAAACTTAAGTGAAGCAAAAATCAAATCAAATCAACCAATCAATCCAAACTATTGCACACGTCTCTGCCTGCAGCATTCTGGGAAGTATTTTACACCTAATCCAGATTGCATTTACAGACTAATGGAGACCCTCTGTCCTGAACATGGTAACGAATGACCCTTCAGAACTGCAGTCTGACCTGATGGAATGCATTAGCTTGCTAAAACAAAAGGATTTTCCCTTACAGAAGGAGGCCAAAGGAGCTTTATTAGCTTTTAAGTGCAGAGTGACTGCAGGGTAGAGGTAGAGTGTGAAGCAATACAAAAAATAAATCTAAAGGGCTATCCTGCTCCTCCTGTCAATGGGAAATTTGCCATGGATTTCATTTCTAGAATACTGTTACCTTCTGCACAGTTGGCAAACACAAGTGACCAACTGAGCTCACCCACATTATTGTGTCAAATGGAACACGTTGCATATATATCATGAAGGTTATTAAAATTAAGGCCCTGATCCTACAGGATGGAGGGGCCTATATTTATAGCCTGCAACAGTGAGCGCACATTGGCGTACATGCCTTCCACATTCGGTGCATGAACAGTACTGTCATGGTGCCACTAAAACTCTGGTTACAAGATACAAGCTTGCAGAGAATTTAAGACTTGGACTGAGAGTCAGCAATCTTGCATGTAAGCAGCAGGAGGGCAAATGGTACAATTGCTCCAGCTTGCTTCCTGGGTCTTAGTAAAGGCCAAGTCCTGAACCCAACACGTAGCCAGTATAAGAAGGTTCTGCACTGGGAGAATCAGAGATGGAAGCCTCCCCCACAGACTACTGCTGCAGCCTCAAAGCTGCAATAGCCTCAACAGCCACTGGGCTCTCCACTGCAGGAACAGAAGGGGAGCGTTTGGGCTATTAGATCCATGCAGTTCACAGTCCTAAATCACCCGCTGTCCGCCACAAAAAACACTTCTCTGCTGCCCCCAACCTCCCACCAGCGTCAATGCTCTGTGATACACAGGGAAAGCAGATCTGTGCAGTACTTTTGCTGTATTCAGAAGCATTTCAGTCCTGGGAGAGAGAGTAAAGTTTGCACCCCCTATATCATGTCTAATTTAATGACAGTGGAGCCCTCTCTTATAGCACAATCACTTTCCCCCCCTTCACTATACTTGGAGGATTACTCTAGCTGGAAGTACAGTTTGCACAGTATGGCACATTGAAACAATTTGTGACAGTAATTCTACACGTCATTACACATGGAGCATTGCCATAGCAAAGCGCAGCATAAGCAGGTCATGCGCATGTGTGTTTTTTCCTAAATACACTAAAAATTCTCTTTAGATTTGCAAAACTACTTCACAGGGATTGCCTTACAGAATCGGACAGTGTGCAAGAAACTTAAATAAAGCAATGCATCATGAAAGCTGATGCAAACTTGCAGCTCTCGTCATTTGTGAGCACAGAAATAGGCCTCAGTGCCTTGAAATTAAGTTCAGTTGCCTCTAGCATCAGCTGGGGCAGGGTTGAACGTCTTTGACAGGTGTCTTGAGATCTCTAAGTCACTAGTTGAGTTATGTACATTCACAGTCTACAGTGGCTTGGATCCAAGCAGCTGCACCTTCTGTGTAACCTTTACTAGACCAGGACCTATTCCACAGCAAGTCAATGTTCACTTTCTGACATACTACAGAATGTGGTGAGGAGTTACACATCGTGCAGCAGAACTGGAGTGAAGACTGACACGCTGGGATACATCTAAAAATAGATGCATGTCTGTATTTATAACCCTTCAACCCCCATCAATCTGATTGGGAATTATATAAAGATCCAGGTAGCATCCCCTGCCCTCCTGGCTTTGAAATTTATCCCAAGGAAACTGGGGGAGAGAGATGGAGGAAGGAATTATAATCAATATTTTAAATAACTAGATGACTCGAAAAGAAAGTAACAGGAAAGGCTATTACAATGGTGAGCCAAAGCAATCTCCCATTCAGTTAGCGGCTCTGGTCAAAATGCTCCCCGCTGCTGGAGACATGGAGGGGAGCAAAGCAGAGCAAAATGAGGTGGGAACACCCACGAGCTGCAGAAGGATGGAGGCTGGAGAGTTGGCATGCTGTTGCCTCCCTGAGACTATACAACCTCTGCCACCCCAGATCCCAGGCACCGAAGGCCTTCCACACAGAGGTTCCAGGTTCCCAGGAGTCAGGACACAATTTCATGTGGATGCTAGTGCTTGGCCTTTATCTCCTCCATGGTCCTCTGGCCCCGTCTGGCTACCCAAGAGGGCAGTCTGCTTTTCCATCGGAGGGCACAATATAGCTCCATGTGCAGTAGTCACAGCAGCCTTGTCTGCTAGAGGGAATTAACTCAGTGACAAAGAGTTGTCTTTGGAAGTTTCATTGTCATATTTTTTCAAAGCATGAAGGTAAAACCAACCTGCAAAATAAACAACAACACCTCTAAACGCCCCCGGCCACCAACATTCTAAGGCCCCTGCCAAGTGATGCAGGTTATGGAGCTGGAAAACTGCAACAAAAAATTCTTAAAATATTCATTCTTTCATGCAAAAATGTATGTGACACTTACCTTCTCCATCATGTCATATGCAACCAGAAGCTGGTACAATAGGCAATCTTCCAACTTCTTTAATGCAACAAGGGCCAGCACTTCAGAGACAGGCATGCACAAATATCTATATGCATGACTAATGTATCTGCACAAATACCAGATGTATGTGTGCCAATCAGATATTTGTGAACACACGTAGCCAGTCAAGCAGATAACTGGAAGTTATTTATACACCTGTTTTACTGGCATATGGTAGGTATAGGCTCATGTTCTTTATTTGGCAAATTGGGCCATTAAAATTCTTATTCAACTTAAAATTCACATCTAGGTTGGTGGGTGAAAACCAAGCATGGACACTAGAGATTTGAAGTGGTTACCACCTACTGGACTGAGGCTTCTGAGCCAGTTCTCAGTGGACAACTGTCCTGCTCACAAAAATCTACCACCACAACCGACACAGCATGGATTGATTCTTATTAGGGCTCTCAAGCGATTAAAAATTAATTGCAATGAATCGTGCTGTTAAACAATAATAGAATACCATTTATTTAAATATTTTTGGATGGTTTTCTACATTTTCACATATATTGATTTCAATTACAACACCGAATACAAAGTGCACAGTATTTATTTTTTATTACAAATATTTGCACTGTATAAAACAAAATAAATTGTATTTTTCAATTTACCTAATACAAATACCGTAGTGCAATCTCTTTATCATGAAAGTTGAACTTACAAATGTTGAATTATGTACAAAACCCCCTGCATTCAATAAAACAATGTAAAACTTTAGCGCCTACAAGTCCAATCAGTCCTACTTCTTGTTCGGCCAATTGCTCAGACAAAACAAGTTTGTTTACATTTGCAGGAGATAATGCTGCCTGCTTCTTGTTTACAATGTCATCTGAAAGTGAGAACAGGCGTTCGCATGACACTGTTGTAGCCGGCATCACAATATATTTACATGCCAAATGCGCTAAAGATACATATGTCCCTTCATGCTTCAACCACCATTCTAGAGGACATGTGTCCATGCTGATGATGGGTTCTGCTCGATAACAATCCAAAGCTGTGTGGACCGATGCATGTTCATTTTCATCATGTGAGTCGGATGCCACCAGCAGAAGGCTGATTTTCTTTTTTGGTGGTTTGGGTCCTATAGTTTCCGCATTGAAATATTGCTCTAAGACTTCTGAAAGCATGCTCCATACCTCATCCCTCTCAGATCTTGGAAGGCATTTCAGATTCTTAAACCTTGGGTTGAGTGCTGTAGCTATCTTTAGAAATTTCACATTGGTATCTTCTTTGCATTTTGTCAAATTTGCAGTAAAAGTGTTCTTAAAACGAACAACATATGCTGGGTCATCATCTGAGACTGCTATAACATGAAATATATGGCAGAAAGTGGGTAAAACAGAGCAGGGGACATACAATTCTCCCCCAAGGAGTTCAGTCACAAATTTAATTAGTGCATTTTTTTTTAAATGAGCATCTTCAGCCTGGAAGCATGTCCTCTGGAAAGATGGCTGAAGCATGTGAGGTATATTAATCTTTAGCTCATCTGGCACATAAATATCTTGCGACGCCAGCTACAACAGTGCCATGCGAACACCTGTTCTCACTTTCAGGTGACGTTGTAATTAAGAAGCGGGCAGCATTATTTTCTGTAAATGTAAACAAACGTGTTTCTCTTAGCGATTGGCTGAACAAGAAGTAGGACTGAGTGAAGCTGTAGGCTCTAAAGTCTTACATTTTTTGGTTACATAACTGCACTCAAAACCAAAACAAACTGCATTTGTAAGTTGCACTTTCATGATAAACAGATTGCACTACAGTACTTGTATGAGGTGAACTGAAAAATACTATTTCTTTTATCATTTTTACAGTGCAAATATTTGTAATAAAAAAATAATACAAAGTGAGCACCACAACACAGAATACAAAGTGTACAACTGAAATTTATATATTTGAAAATGTAGAAAAAGATCCAGAAATATTTAATACATTTCAATTGGTATTCTATTGTTTAACAGTGCAGTTAATCCCAATTAATTTTTTAAATCCCGATTCATTTTTTTGAGTTAATTGCGTGAGTTAACTGTGATTAATCAACAGCCCTAATTCTTATTGACAATTTCAACCCTCACCTGTGGAAACTGAATGGGCATTGTGACAGGGTCAGGCCAGATACCTACAGGAGAGTGATTTTTTTTTTTTCTGAGCAGGAAAGAGTTTTGTTTGCATAACACTTACAAAGAATCATCAAAAAGGATAAAGCAAAACTATGCAACAAAACAAAAGCAAACACAAGGTATAACACAGCAGCCTTCAGAAGGGAGAAGTGTTCAGGCTAGCCTGGGCCCAGAGAGGGGGGGATTCTCGACACTCGTGGTCTTCCACCCTCCTGAGTTACCTGGTGGCCTAGAGCGGGGGGGGGGCTTCCTTGACACTCATGGTCTTCCACCCCCTCGAGTTACCTAGTGCCACGCCCAGTGTCACCGATTATTCCTCTCCTGAGAATGCCCAACAAGATGGGCACGGCTGTGGGGTGGGCAGTTTGGGGCGTGGGGGACATACACCCACGTGTGATAGGACCCCTCCTAGGTGACAGTGATGATGGTATCCACAGTGGCAACGGCTGGGGCTGGGGTCTCTTGCTCTTCCCCTCAATCAAAGGGTCAGACGGAGGGAACTGGACGGGATCACCGAGCAGAGAACCTCGGACAGCGCCCACCGCTCCTCGAAGGCGTCAAGGGAGTCGGTGGACGCCACCCAGAGGAACTCCGCCCAGATACATGAATGTACTGAGGATCGGAAAATGGCCCTACAGTCGCCGGATGCTTCAGTGGCCAACCTCCTCTCTCTGGTTTTATAGATGGCTGTTTTAGCTAGGGCTAGGAGGAGGTTAACCAGGAGATCCCGTGACTTTGTGGGGCCACGGATGGGGAGTGTGTAGATAAAAAGGTGAGGGGAAAAGTGTAGCCAAAAGCGTAATAAAATATTCGTGAGGAGCCGGAAAAGGGGCTGCAGCCTGGCACACTCTAAATATACGTGTGCCAGGGTTTCCCTCACGTTGCAAAAAGGGCAAGTATCTGGGATGGGGGTGAACCGTGTCAAAAACACGCCCGTGCTCACAGCTCCGTGAAGGAGCTACCAACTAATGTCCCCGACGGGCCTTGGGACCAAGGTGGAATACAGGCTGGCCCACTGGGGCTGCCCACCCTCCAAAAGTGGCAGGAGGTCCTGCCACTTTGTATCGGGGCAGGACACCAGGGTGTGGGCATGAAGGGTGTGAAGCGTGAGTGTGTATAGATGTTTCCGTGGCACGATTTGGAAGCTGACCAGCTGCAGTTCGTGCAGCTAGCTCGCAGTGAAAGGGTGAGGGGTTTGTTGGGATCTACGGGGTAGGGGCCCAATTGAAAGGTCCGGCGAGCCTGGGGTGGAGGGTGGGCAGGGTGCGCCCTCGCGCAGGGCTCGGTTGAGATAAGCCCGAGCAGCGGGCGTCAAGGCGGCCTTCACCTCCTGAAGTACGCGCCAGGGGGTACGAGGTCTGGAGAGCACCATGCGCCGAGCGAGCGTCAGGGGATCCAGCCAGTCTCCCCGGTTGTAGTCCAGGAGGTCTCCGACTCTCGTGACTTCCGCCAGGACCAAACTCTGGTGCACTGAGTGGGACTCCGCCACCTGCAGACGAAGCTGGGGGTTGTGTAGCAGGGGCTCCGAGAGGAGATCTGCTCCCACGGTGGCCGCCACGGACCTGGTCGTTGAAAACAGTTTCCAGGTCCGGAGGAGGTCCTGGTAGAAGACCGGCAGCCCGGAGAGGTCTCGCGGAAAACCTCTCGGACAGAGATAAAAGAGCTGCTGGTCGTATCGGAGCCCTTGGAAGTGGTGCAGGAAGGCGTGTGCCAGTATGTTCCACGTCGAACTACCTGCACTATAAAGGAGCCTCTGCAGGGCCTGGAGGCGGAAGATACAGACCTGAGTGTGCAGACACTTCAGGCCCTGCCCTCCTTCCTTCAGGGGTAGATGAAGAACCCCAACAGGGGCCCAGTGCATTCCTGACCAAAAGAACTCTAGAATCGATGTCCGGAGGTTGGTCAGGAAACCTGAGGCTGGGACCAGGGTGTTGAGCCAGTACCAGCGCGTGGACAGGACTAGTTGGTTAAGCACCAGTGCTCTCCCTCAGAGGGAGAGACATCGGAGTAGCCTCGTCCATTTCCAGAGCCGCTCTATCACCCTGCCTTCTAAATTTTGCCAGTTCTCCGGCGGAGAAGGGTGTGTGGCAGAAAGGTAAACGCCTAGGTAGAGCAGTGGACCCGCGCTCCACCGGATGGTCTGAAGCGCGGGTGGGAGGGAGCTCACCTGCCGCCAGTCCCCCACCGCCAAGCCAGAGCTCTTGACCCAGTTGATTCAGGCAGAGGAGGCTGCCAAATAGATGGCCTGGCAAGCCTCCACCTTAGCCGCAGCGAGATTGCTTTCGCTACGATTTTGTAGTCCGTGCTAAGGAGCGAGACAGGACGCCAATTTCGTAAATCGCGGAGGTCCACCTTCTTTGGCAACAAGGTGAACACCGCTCGCCTGCATGAAAGAGGGAGGACCCCGCCCTGCAAAGACTCGGCCCAGACAGTGGCTAGATCTGGGCCAAGCATGTCCCAGAATGCGCGGTAGAACTCCACGGTCAGACCGTCCATGCCCGGAGATTTATTGGTGGGCATTGGAGGGCTTCTGAGAACTCGGCCAGGGTGAGAGGCAGCTCTAGTCGGTCTCGGTCGCCCACGCTGACCATGGGGAGTTCCTCCCAGAGCACCCTGCAAGCGCCAGGATCGGTCGGATCCGGGGAGAAAAGGATTTTGTAGAAGTCACGGGCCCTCCCACACATCTCCACTGGATCTGTGAGGGGGGTGCCGTCTTCTGCTAGAAGGCAGGTGACGTGTTTCTTGGCCCCCCTCGTTCTCTCCAGGGTGTAGAAGAAACAGGAGCCGCGATTCATCTCCCGAAGGAGACGGATGCGGGAACGAACAAAGGCACCTCGGGCGCGATGGTCCTCGAGGGCCCAGAGCTCCTCCCGCTTCTCCCGGCACACTCCGCAGAGGAACGGGTCCTCGGGGCTGGCGGCCAGACGCCTCTCCATCTCTAAGACCTCCCATACCAACTGCTCTATCGCTGCATTTCTCTGTCGGCTGGTGCCCCGGGTGTAGTCACGGCAGAAGAGCTTGGCACATAGCTTCCCTAGATCCCACCATCGCCATGCCGAGGGAAAGACACGCCGCTGCTCTCGCCAGGCCAGCCAGAACTCCCGGAAGGACGTCACGAAGCCCTCATCCTCCAACAGGCTGTTGTTAAAGTGCCAATAGGCTGGCCCCGGCCTCTCTGCACGGAGGGAGGCTGTTATGGTAGCTAGATGGTGGTCGGAGAAAGGGGCCGGCCGAATGTTGGAGGAGTGGGCTCGTGAAAGATGGAAACGGGATAAATAAATATGGTCCAACCAAGAGTGGTGTGACCAGTGGGCCTCCACCCGGACAAAGGTGAACGTGGAAGTGTCATCTGGGTGGTGGTCACGCCAGACGTCCACTAGGGAGTGATGTTCAACTATTCCTCGGAGAATGTTCACGGCGGCCGGGCTCAGCTCGGGTCCTGAGCGGTCCTGCTCCTCGAGGGTGGTGTTAAAGTCCCCTCCCAGGACTAGGCACTCGTGAGAATCTAGGGTGCCGAGGAAGTCGGACACCCGCTGATAGAATTGCGGCCGCTTCGGGCTCGTTGTCGGGGCATAGATGTTAACGAGGTTGACCACAAGCCCCTCCATATGGACTCGGAGACGCAGCAGGTGGCCCGGCAAGGCCTCAGTGTCCCCTAGCACCTCGGGCCGTAGGTTGGGGGAGAACAGGGTCGCCACTCCAGCTTGTCGAATCGTGAAGTGGCTAAAGTAGACCCCGTCCCCTCACTCCAGCCGCCAGCTGTCCTCGGCGGTCGGATCCGTATGGGTCTCCTGCAGGAAAACCACAGAGTACCCCCCTTCCCGAAGGTAAGAGAGCACCTGGGACCTGCAGAGAGCCATCCTACAGCCCCTGGTGTTCAAAGTTGCGATAATGAGAGACGTCATGTGGAGGGCCGGGGGGGTTGGGGGGGTTCCTTGTTGGTGGGGGTGTTTGCGGCCCCCGGCGGGTCACGCAACAATCCGTGACCCATCCCGTAAGTGAGTAAATCATCACGGAAACTGCGGGCCCGCCCGTAGGCTGCGGCACCGTGCCTTCCTTTCCCTCTACCCTCCTTTATAAGGGCCCTTGTGGCCTGGAGGATTTGATCAAAGTCCTCCCATAGCTGGAGAGCTAGCTGTATCCTGTTGCGGGAGCCACGGATGTCTTCTAAAAACTCCCGCAACGCTTTTTGCAGCTCATGGGGGGGTGGGGTTGCGATTTCCCGGTTATTCCCTGGTGGGGCTCTTGGTGCAGCCTCGTGGTCCGCTGAGGCGGGAAGACAGGGTGCGGACCACCGACGGGGTGTCTGACAGGCTAAAGTTATTAGGTCCATCTCAAGCCTTGGGGTAGAAGGGGATGGCGGAGGGAAAATTGCAGCTCCTAATGCGTCACGGCAGGAAAATGCAAAGGCTGCTCCTTGGGGGGGATCCGCAAAAAAAGGGAAAGAAATAACCCCGGGGCGGCAATAGCATTGCAGGAAGAGGTGGATTGGGCAGGGACAAGGGTGGAGGCGGGGGCAGAGGCGAGGCTCTGGGCTTCGGGAGGCAAGCAGCTGAGAGGTGGCGCCTCCTGAACAGATTCGAGGGTTAAGGAGGGGGGGAGGGGGCTCCCAGTGATGCTAGGCGCAGGCTCTGTGGTGGATTTGGCAGCCACGGCATCAGGTGGTGGACCACCTTCTGTAGGGTGCCCGCCCGGGAAGGCGGTTAGGGGGAGGGAGCATGGGGAAAGGGGGACTGGGGTGAGGTTGCCCAGATAGAGGCCAGTCGGCAGTAGGTCATCCTCTCCCTGAGTGACCGGGGTCAAACCTAGGGCCTCAATCTCCTCATACATGGAGGAGAGGTCGTCTTCTGCCACCCCGGGGGTCTCCCCTCTGGCGCCCGCTTCGACGGTCGCTTCGAGGTTCGCAGGGGGTTTGGGTGATATTCGGGCAGCAGGGGCTTCCTCAGGGGTCTCGGAGGGGAGGGTCTCCCATGGAGGGGAGATCCTACCTTCCAGTGCTATTTTGTCTTCCCCCCCACGACACCGGCGGATGGATCTCACTCGTGGGCATAGCGGAAGGCTCAGTATTAGTGCCTCCCTTCCTGGTCTTCCGGGGGGCCTCCACATCGGATGGGTGCAGCGGAGCTCGAGCCTTCCGCTTGCCTCGCTTTCCCTGGACTAGGGTCCAGCCCTCCATAGCATCGTCTGGGGGCTGGTTAGCAGGGGTCGTGTTGGGGGGCACAGGCTCGGGGGGGTAACAGTGAGGCAGCATGGGGGGGGGTTCTCCTTGGGGTGGGCCCTCTCCTATGCGCGGTGATATCTTTGCTGCACCCTCCTCCATAGGCTCTGCTGGATTGTTAACAGCAAGGGCGGGGCTCTCTTGCTCGTGTGGGCATTGTAGGGGAGGTGTCTCTTGTGCCCGGGCGGGAGCAGCGGTGGATCGAGCAGGAGGAGAGGTGGTTTCAGGTGCTGGGTGGCCTGGGGCGTCGGCAACAATGGAGCCGATGTCCTGCCGGGTCTTGGGGGTCTCGGGTGCCCCTCCCCACCGGGACAAGGGGGAGTCTCTTCGGACATGCCCCGCTGATCTGCAGAGGTAGCACTGGGCCTCTCCTGTGGAGTAGTAGACCCGATAGCGGGCTCCCTGGTAGGGGACTAGGAAGGACCCTTCGAGCGCCTCTCCATCATGCACCGGCGGCGGCGGTAGAAGCTGCACTTGCCGGCGGAACGAGAGGACGTGACGGAGGGTGGGGTCCTTGCAGCCCAACGGGAGAGGGCTGATGACAGAGACAGGTTTCCCCAGGGTGGAGAGAGCGGGTAACAGGGCGGCATTGGGTAGAAAAGGAGGGATGGAAGTCAGGACTAGGCGGACGCCCAGGTCCTCTAGCGGCTCCAGGGGGATGAACACCCCCCCCCACCGCCAGGCCCTTCTCCACCGCCTCCTGGGAGGCAGCCTCTGATACTAAGAAAAAAACGACCTTCCCGTACATTTTGGAGGCCGCCACGATAGCCGTGGGTCCTACCACCTTCGCCAACGCCTGCACGTATGTCTCCACATGGGGCGAGGCGGGCACCAGGAGGCAACGGACGCTGTGCTTCCTGGTTATGGTGGGAAAGGGGCCCTGGCCGCTATTGATGGTAGCGGAGGCGGTGGGTGGGCAAGATGACGAGGCGGCAGGTGGGGGGGGGCTGCCACCGCCTGGGCATACGCCCTGGGGGCCGGGGGAGGGATGCTCGCAGAGCTGGTGGAGGGAACAGCGGGGAGGGACGCCATGGTCGATGATGAGGCCACAGCGGTGGGGGCAGCCCCTGCCATGGAGGGCCTAGTGGTTGTAGCGGGGCCCTTTCCCTTCTTCACACCCTGGCCTTTCCGGCTAACTGGGGGGGGCTCTCCTAGAATTGGGGGGGGGGCGGTGGGCGTAGCAGCGGCAGTAGTCACCCCGGTGCCTCCTGCTGCCGATGCCCCAGCGGGGGCAGTGGCAGATGTTTTGGCAGCAGTGGTCGGGGGGGAGGCTTGGGGGTTGGGCAGGGGGGTAGGTGGGGGAGGGGCAGCTGAGGTTGTTAGAGGGGCCTCACCCCTCTCATTCCCCGCCATCGTGAGCAGGGAGAGATGGGGAGACACCAGAAGGAGGAGGGGGAAGCAGATTAACCACTCCTCCCTGTTGGGCTGCAGGCGGGGGGGGGCGGGCAAAGGGGTCAGACTGGACGGGGGAGGAAACAGGAGTTGGGGTCAGGTAGTAGGGGCAAACTGTGGGGTGGACAGTCCGGGGGGAGGATGGGACATGGACCCACGCGTGCAAAGAGTCTCGTTTGGTCGGCTGTCGTTTCTGGTCCGGATGGTGGAATCAGGGAAAGCAGCTGAATCCAGAGGCAGATGGCAAGTTGCCAGCAGGGACGGACGGCGGGGGGGCCGTGACGGTTGTAGTAGTGTTGGGGGGGGGGTACCGATAAATCAGGGGGCAGCTCCATGCCACACCCCCGTGCCCCTACAAACGCAGTTAAGACACAAACTCCCCCCACACGACAGTACAGTTCAAAAATTACTCAGTCTTACGGCCCCCTCCACGATGATTTGTAGCTTCCCTGGGCAGTTTTTTCTGTCTGCCATCTTCCCTTCTGGTTTTGTAGCGAGGCTTTCAGCAGGCCAGGAATGTTGGAGAGATAAGAAGATTGCTCTAGGCCATGAACATACAGCAAAATGGTTGGGTCTGGGGGCTTCCACTCCCCTCCTCCGGGGAGCGGGTCGGCAGTCCTCTCCCCCCGCCCCCAGAGGTTTCAGCTGGAGCAGTAGCAGCGTCCGAGGGCAGGCGTGGGGGGGCTGGCAGCTAGCTGGCAGCCGACCAGCACTCGAACGGCAGCAGAAAAACAGCCAAAAAAAAAAAAAATGAAGAAAAGCGTCTGGCCCGGTCGGGGGGAGGGGAGGGGTGGAGCTGAAACAGGGGCAAAAAGTAAGAAAAGCCCAGGCCAGGGGGCTTTAGGAGAGTGATAGAAGACAGATATATTAGCCCCAGGTTAACCAGGTCCCTTTTCCCTGGTAAGGTAACAGGGGCAGTTCCAGAACAATCAGGAACTTGCTGGAACCAATTAAGGCAGACAGGCTAATTAGGACACCTGGAGCCAATTAAGAAGCAGCTAGAATCAATTAAGACAGGCAGGCTAATCAGGGCACCTGATTTAAAAAGGACGTCACTCCAGTTAGTGAGGTGCGCGCAAGGAGCTGAGAGTGAGAAGGCGTGCTGCTGGAGGATTGAGGAGTACAAATGCTATCTGGCATCAGGAGAAAGGTCCTGTGGTAAGGATACAAAAGGTGTTGGGAGGAGGCCATGGGAAAGTAGCCCAGGGAGTTGTAGCTGTCACACAGGTGTTACATGAAATACTGTAGACTGCTGTGATCCACAGGGCCCTGGGCTGGAACCCAGAGTAGAGGGCAGGCCTGGGTTCCCCCCATCTCCCTACTGGATACAGGAGGTGTTGACCTGGACTGCGGAGCCCATCAGAGGGGAAGGTCCCTGGCCTGTCCCCCGACCCACTACGTGGACCAGCAGAGAGTGTGGGGATTGTTCTCCTTCCTTTTCCCCATGCTGGCCAGTGATGAGGTTAGCTGAGTGAACGGCAGGTTTGAGCCACTAGCAAAAGTGGCCAAAGTGAGGGCCACCATGAATCTCTGAGGCAGGCAAATCCGTCAAGAAGCGCAGGACAGAGGAGGAACTTTGTCACAGCATACAACTTGAATTATCATTACCCCATGGAAGTGGTCCATCAGAAGTGAGGCAGATTGCCTTCCCATAGCTCATGCTACACCTGGTCTATGGATAAAAGGAATCTGATCTGTAGAGTTGCCAAATCAACACCATTCACATAAGCGCTAAAATCAATTTTAATAAAGTTCTTACCAGAGTGCTCTGGAGAACTGTTGCTTCTTCTTCAAAGATTGGCCGATCTGTGAAACTGCCTATCCCTTTTTCTACCCTTTCTATTTTATTTCCCTTTAAAGCAATGAGCAAATGAGAGTCATTGTAAACATTCCACTGTCAAGCTGCACAAACCAGTTGTTTTGTCTGGGTGGGGTTATGGGCTAACACTCGAACTTTAATGCTACGGTTTGGTTGAGCGCAGGACACTTTATGACATAATTACTTCACTGCTAAGGAATCTGCTGCCTGGTCAACTTGTGGCACATCATGTTTGCAGAGAGTAATCTTCAACATCTTCTAAAATTGTTGTTGTAACCATCCAACATCTTTATTCAGGTGGATTCCAGAAGCCTGAGTATCACTCCAAATTAGTAACTTAACTAGGGTTGGATCTGTACTTTTACTCCTATTAGTCACATCTTGTACATTTAAACTTCTAAATCATTGGTCCCCTGTGTTTATGCAGTCATCCCAAATACAGTACCTTCAGTATAAATGGATGGTAGCTTATCAAAGAATCCACTTCAAAGAAGGACATTTACTTTCCCGCAAAACTTCAGCCATGTTATTGGTTTGTATTATAAATGTTTTTGTATAAACTGCACATTGTTCTTCTTTTACTAAGGTAAATTAAAACAAACATACTGGTAAATCAGTACACCTTATTTACAGTCTAGTACTTACAGGTTAGAAGAGATTAAAACCCAAGTTTCCAAAAAAGACATGCCACACCTAATTTGGGTGTGTAACTCATAGTAGCTGGGTATGGAGATAAAGAGATATAGAGGGCTTGCTGCACTCACTTGCTACCCTCAACTCCCTTATAGGGCCATCCCACCATGTGACATAGGTGAACATATGAAGACTGGGAGAGATAAAGATGATGCATATATTTAAAAAAAATCTGGGTACAATTTACCAATACCTGGCTGACTGGGTGCTAACCCTGTCAAAGAGGATACATACAGCAGCAAGGAGTGGAATGTACAGAGAATATTCCCTCCCTGGCCCTGATTCCCAGCCAGCACTTTGGAATAAACTAAGAGCTGCTCCAAACAAGCCACACAGCCTTGACACCAAATCCAGTGCATACTGGGACAGGATTTTGGGAGTTTAGGGTCTGATCCTGTCTCTGCTGAAGTCAATGTGGAAGCTCCATTGATTTCAGTGGTGCAGGACAAGACCTTTAGTCCATAATCTGTGGCTACCCATGCAAGGCAGACAATCAGATAAATACTTCATGGTGCAGTCTCAGTGCTTTGATTCAATGAATTGAAATAAACTGGGGCACAAGAGTATTGGGCACACTATACTTACAAAAGAGAGATATAAATAATGTCTGATCGTGCTCTCTGATACTTTCAGGGAGGCTGATCAGGTTAGAACCAACAAACTCACTAACATTAAAGGAAGAAGACAGGGAGTCTTGTAACTGTTTGCATAAGTAGGAAGGATTAATCATGCTGACAAAAACAGTATTTACCAGACTTATGATGTCTGAATAACTATAGTCCTGCTATGTGTTTTTCAGAATCAATTTTGAAAGCTTTTTATTCACAATGAAACCAAGAGCTTCCCACTACTTACCTGTATCAAGCAAAATGAGCAATGTCTACTTAGACTGTCCCCTCCACCCAGTAATTCCAAGTAATTTCAGGGCTGTAATCTCTACTAGTAAGTTTTTCAATATATTCAGAAGTGACAGTCTGGGCGGCATATATCTCATTGTGGATGCCATTTTCATTAGGGGGAGGAGTGGCAAGCCCACAGCACCTTGAGATGAGAATATCTCGTGTCTTCCCCAGAGGCAAAAATGATAATATGTAACCATTATATACCTGTTCAAGATGTTACACAAGTAATCAAAAGCCATGAGATGGGTAGATATTTAGGTTTTACAGATGGAGGCTGTTTTTGCCCAAAGCTACACAACAAGCCTGTAGCAGAGCTGGGACTAGTATTTTGGAGTTCCAGAATTGAACTAGACTTGCCATCTCTTAATTAACCAAAAAGTTACTGCCTGGCAGTAGTTTAAAACACACAACATAGAACTCTAGTGCCCCATCAAGGTTGTGAAGAGTAAGGACACAATTCCACATAATAAATTACACAGCCCCGCAATAAAACGTTGAGTTACATGATTTACGTCATGTGACACACGCTGCAGCATTTTGTGACATGTCCTGAATATCAATGAAGGCATGAAATGCTTTTCCGTTATAGTAATATCAACTAGGCTGTGCCATGGTGTACACTACATCTCAGCTCCCTTCACTGATGTGCATGACAGGGTACAAAATATTACAGCTTTATGCATCCAATGAAGTGAGCTGTAGCTCATGAAAGCTTATGCTCAAATAAATTGGTTAGTCTCTAAGGTGCCACAAGTACTCCTTTTCTTTTTGTGAATACAGACTAACACGGCTGTTACTCTGAAACCTGTCACTTTTCACAGTAATTTCTACACATTGTATTAAAAAAAACAGATCAAAAAGTCACCCCTATTTTGCTCTTCCCAGAAGTTTTCCAAGGTGATAATTATCGCATTCATATCAGTTTAGAGGAGTGGTTTATCTTTTGAAAATTCAGGGTGCTAGTCTGGGGAAAACAAAATTTAAAAGGGGGAAAAAAGCCTCATTTAGAAAAATCAATACAATTTTATTTTTCTAAATAAATGTGTAGGCAGATTGCTACAAAAAACACAGAATTTCAAGTGCAGTACATAATGAGTATTGTTGTCTCCAATAATTTACAGCACACTATTAATCATATACCTAGCCTTCTGTTGAATTCCTATGTGGGTCCAACATGAACCTATCATGTTACAGATGCATTTCTTACAATGGTAATGGATAAGGATGTATTCTCATGATCTTCTAATGGTGTAATACTATATCAATCACAGCATATTGCATCAATATAGTTTATCAAGGATTATGACCATTGTAACAGCCAGTGGTTGTTTTGAAATAGTTTTATTTTAAATTAGTCATCCTCATTGGTTGTCACTCTGAGGAAAACTACTTCAATTTGTGGCCGTGTGCTTAATACTTTTTCCTTGTATAAGAGCAGTCCAATACTAAACTAACATATGTGCACTAGCATCTACCACTTACCTCTGCTGTGTGAAAAAAATCTTTCCTGATGGGATATTTCATCATTTGGAAATTTGAAAGATACCCAACAAACATTAAAAAAGGAACCCCAACCAAACTCCTCACCCACAAAGACTGCTGCCACACACGACAATACACAGATGTGATACATTTAGTCCACCAAAACTCTGTGGCTATGCAATTGTGTTGCCACCTTTCCCAAATGATCAGAACAGTCCTGTTTTGGAGTGTTTGGAATACTGTATAAGCAAACAAACCCGCACAATTTTTCTAACAGTAAAATAAAGAATCTGAAATAAAACAATTTACAAATCAGACACCTACTCAAAAGATCTCCCCCCCCCCCACCTCCGGGAGCAAGAAAGTTGAATTACATCAGTATAGGCAAACATCTTTTACATATTCTAATTTTTAAAAAAGTTTAATGGCAAATATTTCTTCTATATCCCCACACCAGGAGTTCACTGAGCTTGAACAAAGTCCATAACATCAGTAAGAGATTTTCCACTGTCTTATGGTCCTTATCTAATGCCCACTCAAGATTCAGACCTTGATCCTGCAAACACTTATGTACACACTTGACCTCATAAATGCAAACAGTTCCATGAAAAACCATGCAACTACTCATATGCATAACATTACGTACATAAGTGTTTTCAGTATTGAGGCCTTTCACAAATTCTGTATATGTACAACTTAAAAACAACTATTGTTCTAGTTTGAGTTCAGTTTATTTCAATGTTGGTATTTCTTTGACGGGGCTCTGTAATCCCCCCCGCCCCATACACATTCTGACAAATTATTTGCTCTGCAATTCTCTTTTTGGTCATCTTTGTTAAGGTCTCCTTCCTTAACTCCTCCATAAAAAGGTAAAACTGTCAATACTTTTAAAGACAGTTGCATACAGCAACCACCACATTAGTCTGGGGGGAAAGAAGGAGAAGAGGTCCAACCATCTTGTATGCACGATGCTAAACTACATCTCTGCTGTACTCGTTTTGACGTCAAATTTTCGTAAAAGCTGCAGATGTTTCATCATTTGATTGTCTTGCTAAGGTTGGAAAATCCAATGCCAACGCATGTCATTAAGACTTTCTCTCCACCCTGGAGCTCTTCGTGAGATGGCTTGGTTTCAATTTTGAACATAATCTGGAAGAAGCTTCTCAAATGTCGCAGAAACTCAATTCTGAAAAGGAGAGGGGACAAGTGAGTTTTTTCTCTCTCTTTTTTTTTATTATAAGAAAAGAAGTGTTAAAACTAACTTCAACAAATCAGTTACTCATCTGGTTAACACAGTGGTCTTGTCCTGTAAGTAGAGCACAGACTAACATTCAATGAGATATGCAATGTAATTGAAGCTGTGTCTGTCCCAGGATTTTAGAGAGACAAGGTGGGTGAGGTAATGTCTATTATTGGACCAACTTCTGTTGGTCAGAGAGACAAGCTTTTGAGCTCTGTGTGGCTTGAAAGCTTCTCTCACATTCTGGCTACTTGGTACAGAGGTCAGAAAATGGGTGTTTGGGTTCGAAAAAAATTGTATTTGTATTATAGCAATGCCCAGATAAAGGCTCCAACTGAGCCTGGAGCTGCAAAAAAAGATGAAAAGACAGTCTTTGCCATGAAGGGTTAATAATCTAAATAGACCACACAAAGAGTGGGAGAGGAAACTGAGACACAGAGGTGGCATAACCTGACCGTGGTCACACAGCAGCTCAGAATCCAGTTCCCATGTCTCCCAAACCAGTTCCCCATCCATTCTGCCCCCCCAAAAATGTTCAGTGCTAAACTTTACTGGAATTTCTGAAAAATACTTTTGAGGGTAGCTAAGGAAATTAAAAATGTTTTGTGGGAGGGAATATAGCAAACAGATTCAAAAGCACAAAGCTGATCAGTTTTACAAGCTCCCCACTGCTAAAATACACACATCTTTAGAATCTAACAGTATCGCTTAAAAAAAAAGAAAAAAGAAAAAAAGAATTCAGATTCTGGACTTCTTTTGGAAAAAAGTGTTTACACCTGAAAATCTATTTTTTCAAGTGTACAGGTCTGAAGAGACTTCTCTATGGAAGAGAGACAAAACAGATTAAACAAAGCAGCTCTAAAGAGGAGACAAACTGGAGTGGATATGACAGAAAAAATAATGAATGGTATAAAGAAGGTAAATGGGATGCGCCTTGGGGATAGTCAATGAAACTGAAGGGCAACAAAATGGAAAATTGATAATTGCTCACTATGCAATGCTTGCCCTCTTTTCTGAAGCTGGTACCAACCACTGTTAGAGAGAGACAGGATACCAAAGTGGATGAATCGCTGGTTTAATCCACGGGACAACTGCTAGGTTCCCAAGATTCTCTTCTCAGATAAGCTTAGCCTTTGGAAAGAGGAGACCTGTACACCACTCCTGAGCCTTCTTTTGGCAGGTAGCCTAGAAAATGCCATTGTCCTAAGAGCTTTAATACTATATTGATCACACTTGTGAGATCAAATTCCTTTTCAGTTCTGTGTCCCCTGATGCTATTTTAAGAAATAGTTCCTGACACAGAGGAAGCACGAGGCAAGAGAGAGACAATCACTGCCGAAGCACTACAAGACCTAAGAAAGTCCCAAGGCACTCCCCCAAAAGCGAGATGGTCCAGAAATGGTGGCAGCACTGGGAGCACACTGTGGGGGAATGGAGGAGACAGAGCAGAGTAGGCCATTCTTCAATACAAGAAACCTCTGAGAGCAGTGAAAGCAAACAGAATTTGGCAGGAAATGGCAGAGAACTGTGGTCTTCCTTTGGGACAGTGTTTACTAATCCCCTGCTGTCTTGTCATGTAAGTATGAGGGGTGGAAATTAGGGAAAAGAGGGAGGAGGAGAGGCTGCCAGTGTCCACATGCACTTGCAGTTCCTCAGGTATGAAAGCCACCTCCAGGCGCAGCCTCGTCAGTCTGCAAGGGGGAGCAGAGTGAAGCCTGGTGTGCAGCATTCCACTTCTCCCCAAACTTCAAACAAAAGCCACTGCCTTGAACAAAACAACAAGTGTTTACAGAAGCAGTGTCTTTTTCCAGGAGGCTGCAAAGTGAAATGACGTGAGATACATCAATTGCACATGCACTTAAAAGTGTTTTATGGGCAAAGCAGCTTGTTCTGTAGTTCACTAAATTATCGCTGCCACAGAAGTCATTTCACTGACAGTCATTTACACTTCAAGCAGAAAAGTTAGGCCTACTTTACACTTAAAAGGTTAGCTCGACCTTGTACGTGGCTCAAAGCTGTGAAAAATTCCATGCCCTGAGCACCGTAGCAAGGTCGACCTAACCCTTGGTGTAGACAGCTACACTTATGGAAGAATTCTTACGTCAACCTAGCTACCACTTCTTGGGGAGATGGATTAACTACATGGACAGAAAAACCCCTTCCATCAACTGTAGCAGCTGTAGTGTAGACATACCTTTAGATGCCAAATGACACGCTGTCCCAAGGCTAGCTAAAGGGGCCTAACCCATTAGAAGTGTTGGTATATTGCACAAACACAGCTTCTATCCAACCATTGCCTTCATAAGAAGGCAGTTCTATTACAGAACTTGCTGTCAGATCTTTTCACTACAGGCTGAGTTACTCCCCAACACCACAACTATGAGGACAAGAGTCTGTTCAACATTTAAATGTCTATATATACACATTTCCCAGACATCAGCCAGCCAATTACAGTTTATGTTCCCTTGTGCATATTACGGAGCCATTAGACAATCACAACCTCCTATTTTTTGAGGCTGTTCTGTTTAAAACATGATGCCAAATCCCAAACAATGAGACGATCTCAGGAAGTGGTTTTCCCCCCACCAAAAAATGCAGATTAGGGTTGACTGAAACATTTTGTGAATTTGTGTTGATTTTGTCATTGTTTCAGCTGACATTTTGATTAAAAAATAGAATATAAAATTAACAAGGCATGCATTAAATGGATCAAAAACTGGCTAACTGATAGGTCTCACAATGTAACTGTAAACAGGGAATTGTCCTCGAGAGACTCCGTTTCCAGTGGGGATCAGTTTTGGACCCAGGCTATTTAATGTTTTTATCAATGACCACGATGAAAACAAAATCAGCACTAAAAGTTTGAAGAGGACATAAATATTGGGGGAGTGGTAAATAATGAAGAGGACAGGTTACTGATTCAGAGCGATCTGGATTGCTTGGTAAACTGGGCACAAGCAAACAATTTGCGTTTTAATATGGCTGTGTGTATAGGTATACATCTGGGAACAAAGAATGTAGGCCATATTTACAGGATGAGGAACTCTATCCTGGGGAAGAATGACTCTGACAAAGGCTGGGGGTCATGGTGGATAATCAGCTGAATGTGAGCTTTCAGTACGATGCTGTGTCCAAAAGAGCTAATGAGATCCTGGGATACACAAATGGGGGAATCTCAAGTAGGAGTAGAGAGGTTATTTTACCTCTGTACCAAGCTCTGGTGAGACTGCTGATTTAATTCTGTGTCTAGTTCTGGTACCCGCAACTCAAGAAGGAGGCTGATAAATTGGAGAGGGTTCAAAGAAGATCCACAAGAATGATTTCAGGATTAGAAAACATGCTTTACAGTGACAGATTCAAGGAGCTCAATCTATTTAGCTGAGGGGTCAGCAATCTTTCAGAAGTGGTGTGCCAAGTCTTCATTTTTTCACTCTAATTTAAGGTTTCGCATGCCAGTAATACATTTTAACGTTTTTAGAAGGTCCTTCTCTATAAATCTATATTATGTAACTAAACTATTGTTGTATATAAAGTAAACAAGATTTTAAAAATGTTTAAGAAGCTTCATTTAAAATTAAATTAAAATGCAGATCTATCAGTTTAGTATAGTGGTTCTTAACCTGGAATGCGAGATGCCCTTTCTGGGGGTGCGAGACATGCGAGATTTTTTTAGAAGGTAAATCATCGAAAACACAAATTAAGCATAGGCACCTAAGTACAACTACTTTGTTTCATCAAACCTATGTATTTATTAACATTATACATTTTTTAACAATTACTGTAATATACAAAGTTTTCACGTTTTCAAGTTTTTAAGCTAATTGTAGTGTAATTTTTGATAAGGGGTGAGAGAACATATTTTAACAACTCCAGACCACCAGCGGGCTGAGCGGGGCCGGGGTGTAGTGTATTAAATTTCTCCCCGTAGGAATGTGCTACTTACGGCATACTACTTACGGCCGCCAGTCTTGGTGCTCCACAAGAAGCACATTCCTACGGGGAGAAATTTAATACACTACACCAGTGGACAGAACTCCAGGCCGGCAGCGGGCTGAGCAGGGGCAGTGGCCAGGACTCCAGCTGGCAGCAGCATGCCAGTAAAATCGGCTTGCGTGCTGCCTTTGGCATGCGTGCCGCCGGTTGCCAACCCCTGATTTAGTTTAACAAAGAGAAGGTTAAGGGGTGACTTGATTACAGTCTATAGGTACCTACATGGGGAACACCTATTTGATAATGGGCTTTTTGTTGTAACAGAGAAAAAGTATAACACAATCCAGTGGCTGGAAGCTGAACCTAGATAAACTCAAGACTGGAAACAAGGCGTACATTTTTAACAGTGAGTATAATTAACCATTGGAACAATTTAGCAAGGTTGTGATGGATTTTCCATCGGTGACGACTTTTAAATAACTGAGCCAGAGTTTAGGGGTCTATTACAGGAGTGGGTAGGTGAGGTCCTATGGCCTGCAATGTACAGGAGGTCAGACTCGATGATCATGGTGGTCCCTTCTGGCTTTAAAGTCTATGAATCCTCCCCAGAGCGAATGCTAAATTCCCCTTTCCTTTTCCCAATGGCCATTTCCAGCAGGAGTAAGGCTTCCCTTTCCCTCCCTCCTCTTGGTCTCCTGAGCTGTTTCACTGTGTGCTGTGGTTGCCACCTCCTCCCCATGACACAACTGTATGCTGAGTAGCGTATGCTAAATTGTGAAAACATCCTAACCTTGTGTGATCTGGGATTCACAGATTTATAGATACTAAGGTCAGAAGGGACCATTATGATCATCTAGTCCGACCTCCTGCACAACGCAGGCCACAGAATCTCACCCACCCACTCCTGCGAAAAACCTCTCACCTATGTCTGAGCTATTGAAGTCCTCAAATTGTGGTTTAAAGACTTCAAGGAGCAGAGAATCCTTCAGCAAGTGACCCGTGCCTCATGCTACAGAGGAAGGCGAAAAACCTCCAGGGCCTCTTCCAATCTGCCCTGAAGGAAAATGCCTTCCCAACCCCAAATAGTGATCAGCTAAACCCTGAGCATATGGGCAAGATTCACCAGCCAGATATCCAGGAAAGAATTTTCTGTAGTAACTCAGATCCCACCCCATCTAATACCCCACTATTGCACACAACTGAATCCGTGGTATGGCAGCAGCAGTGCCCCACTTCTGATTTTAAAGTTGTCTCGGCAAAGGGAAAGGCTCCTAGACTCTGTGGAATCTGGACTATGAATGTGGAGGAAGGATCTATATGGCTCTATGCCAATGTATCTTTTCTTCAGCCCATTTTACTTAGGAGAACCATGTCAGTAACTGAGCCAGAGGTGGCATGCCTGGCATGTGAGCACCCCTCCCCCCAATTAACCTGGTAGAGTCCTCCTTCACATGGGGTCAGGGGAAGGGACCTATTCCAAGGCATTGTTCCCATTCCCAACACCATAATCCACCAACTGCACTGCACTAGACAAGGGAACTATACTGTAAATATCATTTATCAAATAATTAGCTTGGGATTTTTCAGTGTGAAGGTGCTAAATTCAAGACGCGACTAACATAGCAGCAATCAGAGGGAGGGGGACGTGCGGGCTGGGGAAATGGAGCGGAACTCAATAGCGTTTTGCTTCTCATCGTTATTTTTTAAAATGTCTCATGCATCTATGCTCAGTAGCTGTGGAGACTGATTTCTCAACCCTTAGATGGTAGCAGCACAGAAGTTGCAGACAGAAAAAAGAAACCTCACATGATCTCACATGAAACATGCTGATCTCGATAGAAATCCTCCTCCACTGCCAAAACTCTGCACTACCGTTACAAGAACTAAAGTAGCTGAAATCAGTCCACTTAAAAATTACTGCTTTACAAACTTTGTGGTTTAAACAACTGTAAAACATCAGATTATTACACTCTAATCACTGATGTTGGATGATATTACTGAACACTAAGTAGATACTCACCTTGTGATGGTCTACTTCACCCCTTCCATAAAGATAATCCTCCATTGCTCCCCTCAAAATCCATACAAACCCCCTTCCACACAACTCTGGTGGATCTGTTGGTTTCTGAGGTATCAGGGTTTGCTAGCAGTTATGCAGTTTGTAGTTCTCATGTGATGGCACCATCATTCTTCAGTTATCACAGTACTGTACCTTTCACATATACAGCACCGGTACCATGATAACCGAAAAAGGACAGTTCATGTTCTAATTGTTTGATATCATCCCCGCACATACGCATCTCTCCACTTCCCCTTAAAGAGGCACAGTTTGATCAATTCAATCTCTGATAACTGCTTTGGTCTAGTCAATTGTTTATCAGCCAACTACGGTAACAGGAAAGCAGCATGCCTTTTGCCCTTCTGTGTCCCAACCAACACTGGGGGAAACACAGCACTTCTCTCTCTTCAGACTGGTAACTGCCACAGACCTTGAAAAACTGTTAGAAAAAAGGCCAAAGCAAAAATAAAATGCAATCCATAACAGTTCTGAGACCCCAGGGTCCCAAGTATGTCAACGAGATACATCCTTGAGCTGTTTCTCTTGGACACTCATGCCATGAACTGGATACGATCTTGGTGTTAGTCAGCCATTCAGAATACCTTCCATTACGTGCACAGCTACAACACAGGTCATTAGGCAAAACAAGACAGCTTATGCTAGGTAACAAAAATGTAATTGACGTGTATACAATCCAAGACCCAAGAACCAACAACAAACTGGTCTCTGAAAGTTTAATTCCCTTGGAATCCAAGGGAAAATAGGAAAGTAAGGAAGTCTTCTTCCAGTGTGTAACAATAAACATTAAGTAACTTATGATGTGCTGATCATAAAATGATCAGCACACATGTCTGTTCATAGCCACAAATGAAGTGTTCTGCACAAAAATACCTATTATTCTATTAATTGCAAATGAAACAAGATTTTGTATTTAAATTAAAGAGAACAACTTACGTGTACGGAGACAGAGGTCCTAGTAGGACTTTGGAAACATCAGGCTGTCCAAGGGTCATGAGGAGCAGAACTAGGCTCTGGTTTGTTGAATCCACACAGCCTCCCTGTAAACACAAACATTTTAATTATTAATCTTTATACAAACCAGAAAATAGGAAAAAGATGGAGGAACGTTTACTTAAAACACAGAACTATTACAGCTCTCACATTTCAAGGGTCAAAAGATAAAATCCAGATTTTGTAATCGTAACTAACTTCACAGGGCATATTTGGAAAGGGACTTGAGTTAAAAAGCATAGTAAGGAAATTATTTTTCTAATACTATTGATTATGAAAACCCAGAGAATCTCTAAAATTTAACAAACAATGTAAACAGAGGAAAAATATATTGGTTTTGCATTTCACTCATTTTGGTCAAGTGAAAATAGACTAGTCTCTTTCAGGTGCATGTGCACTAACAGATTACTGAAATGCTTGGGTTATAGCTCTTTAGGTAAATGTTTAAAATGGGACACAACCTTGAAAGCTATTCAACTTCAAAAAAGTTAGTTAAAAGTAGTTTCAGGTATTACATCTGCCCAACCCCCGGCTGCCAATTATTGTGGTTGTGCAGACACATTTTCCTGTTTTCAAAGAACATTTCTCCCTCCTGGTGTTGCTATGTGAAAAATCCACACAACTACAAGTAACACAGGCTACGTGGAATGACATAAAGCGCTATCAAATGTGCAAAACAAAAGCCCTGTGGGAAAATAATATTTTTCTCCCAGGCTCAGCCTCTCAAATTACATCCTGGCAGCTTTACTTAGGGCAGAAATAGGGGAGTGCGCTGTTTTGAATGAAGCATAATGCCTTTATATTGAATTATTGGCTGAGCATTCAGCATATGAATCTACAGCATCATCCAAGGTTATGTCTGGGAGAACAGCTGAGCAGTACACAACCCCTAGAGTTCCTCTGGCTTTTGAAAGTCCATTGTTCTCGCCATTCCTTGGGCTTGTTGCAACTTGACCTGGCTAGGGATGTAGGCAAGAGTGTGGAATCTCCATTAAATTTAGAGCAGAAGATATCTGCAAACAACTGGACATGGCAGTTGTTCCCTTGGCTTTCTTATTCAAAGAGCAGACATAGTTTGGAGAAATATTTGGATATTTTGAACAAAAGTATGTCAAGGAGGGCATTTATGAAACTGTTTTCAAACTATGAAGCTAATGTGTTTGGGAGAGAGGAGTTTTGCCCATGCAGGTCTAGCTAAGTTGAAGATCTACCACACTACTTACTTTCTGGTAACTTGTTCAGTTACCTGAGAAACAAAGGTCTAGCCCCATTTCTGGCTCAGATGTCTGCACTGGCTCAAAAGCAAGAATACTTGTGACAATGTTTCTATTATAGGCAGGTTGCCCTATTTGCCTGGTTGACTGCTAAAACAAGTTTATGAAAGAGACTCCTTATGACCTAAATGAAATAATGCATTTCTAATCCTTGTTAGCTTATTTTTGTATAATGTTGCAGGGACTGTGACTTTAAAGTTGTAACTGATTCTGGGGCAAGGCTGAACTTGTGTTTTTTGTTTTTGTATTTTTAAAGAACTTGTATTAATTTTATGGAGTTGTGTTGATTTTAAAACTCATATTTATCTTATATGTATTGTACTGTGTGCTATGTTCTAAGGCTAAGAGGCTATGTTAATATAATTTAACTTTATATTTGTCTCCCGTATCTTTCAGTTACTATAAACAAAAGTAAAAATGTTTCAGACAGCAGTGTCATTTTGACATTGACACTGCCCCTTTAACATCCAAACAAAAAATTGATTGGACATTTTGAGAGAGTCTTTAAAGACTTGGGTTTACAAAATTCTGTTTTCTTTATTATTAATAAATAATAATAATAATTAAATAACCTAAATTTTGTTCCCAAACTAGTTAATAGTATCCCTTTAATCAAGGGAGTCTAGATGGCTTGGAAATAATTGCAGCCTTTAAACTTTACTTCGGAAAAACTCTTTCTTTTGATAATTAGAAGCAGGGAGCATGGTTCTGGATACACGCCAAACCAGATTACACAGTAAAACCCCATTTATCCTAATCTCACATTTCCTCCTAGCATGAGCAGTTTATCCAGAAATTGCAAACTGACTGTTCATCCCTTACTTTTCGATGGCCCTGAAATGTTTCTGATAAACAGGGTTGAACTATAATGAATACACAGCAACAAGCCATTCTTGCAACTGCTTGCAGCGTTCTGCATTTGAGCAAGGGGATACATTTTATCTTCTCGCTTAGTTGGAAGCAAGACTAGCTTTTTTATTACCAAATACAGCTAGTCAAAACACATGCAAGAGAAAAATCTGGCATAAAATTAAATTTGGACTCTCTCATAGACAGTCTGATCGAAATCTCACATCCATCAGTGGATGGACTCCTACTGACTTCAGCGGGTTTTGGATCAGATCCTTAATAGGCTCTCCAAAATGTTTTTTTGAGCAAACCAAATTAACCATTTCAAAAACTTGTACATGCAATTACACACTAGAGCTATTACCGTTCAGTCACATGGCAAGCAACATCTGCTCCTTTTATTTTATTTTTCTAAGAGAGTATTTTACCATCACCATCCAATTAAAAATACCCAAAGTAGAAAACAGTAACGAATGGGATGACTTCAGTGCTGAATTGGCTTCGTCAAAATGACAGGGTGGAAGGAAGGACCCTTACAAACCTTTTGGGAAAATAGTTACTAAAAGTTTATTGTTCGACAACATTGTACCATCTCTACCCCACAGAGGGAGGATGTGGGTGTGGAGGAAGAGGTGAGATGCAGTACCATAGAGGGCTGCAAACATCAGCACAGAGGCCTTGATTTGGATTCTGTACTGAAAGGAATGCAAAGAAAGCAGGACACTGGGACAACGTGCTCATGGACAGCTGTTTGATTTGGAGATTTTGAGGGTGTAACTTCATTCGTATACTAGACTCCTTCCATTAACACTCCTTCCAACCCCTCCCCCCAAGTTCTGCTGACACTACTTATTCCTCTGCCCTACACTTGGGGTGCTGAACCCCCCACAGCTCGCTGGGCATTGGACTTTTGGGCTCTTGAGCATGTGTGTCAAGAAGGCTGCACACTGACCCTTCCAAAATGGCTTTGTAAGGAGCTCTGAAATTGCCCTGCACTGACCCTGGCAGTTTGTGATCGCAGTCTTACATCAGTGTTTACAACTAATTTGAATGTGAAATGGAGAAACAATGAAATGATGCTCCTTTCACTTCAGAGTTTACAGCCCAACTCCTCTATCTACATTATCTTTTGCCTGTGAATGATTTCTCAAAACAGTGAACGTTTCTGACCTTACCTTCACTGACTTCTGTCCAACCTCTGCTGACCAATGCACTCGGTTTTGTTTATTGGTAACTTTTTGAAGTGGATTTACTCAGCCCGGAGAGTACAAAGGTAACATGAAACAGCAAAAAGGCCAAGCGCCTGCAGTTCAATTATTGCAGTTACAGAATGGTACAGAAATAAAGTGCAGGCTGGATGACTAAAAGGGTAAAGAGTACATGGCATTTGTCTCACACCATTTATTTTCAAATAATTGCCAGATGTTCCATCTACATTTGATTGACTATCGTTATTTAAGCTTTTTTAAAAAAAAAAGCTAGTCTATTCAGCAACAACTTGATTGTTAGTCACTGATCTGGATGATGTAAGTGGTATAGCTAGCAAAACAATTAGTCAAAAGTCATGTAGTTTTTCTCTTGTTAAATGTACAAGCAGGGTTGGCCACCTTTACTAAATAGACACCTAATCCACAGACACAGAAAAAAACGACGACTTTCCCCCTCAACTGGTTCAACTCTTAGCTGTGTACAAGAGCTTCGCAGACAGAACAAGATGGAGTATTATCTCCCCATTAACATTTGCTTTAGAAACAATCTGTGCAGCAGAAGAGGGCTTCAATACAGCATGAGCCTTAGATAACTGTTGGGATGTATATTTTGGAGGGCACATGGGGGTGTATATTTAAGGCTCTCTTTCCTCAGCACATTCCTCTTCCTCTCCATAGAGAATGCTGTTTGCTCTCTACATACTTGTTGCTACAGCTATGCTCAACATGGGAACATGTCTTCCAATCATTGATTTTTCTACCTTGACTGGCTGATGAAATTTTATGCCACGTTCCTACACTTCAATGGCCATGACTACTCTAGTTCCCCTCTTTAACCACTTGAATATGGATCTACATTCAAGAGAGAGATCTTTTCTGTTGAAAATTTCAGATTAAATCCAAACTCTCCCCAAAATAATGGGGAAAGCGATAAGATCACTACTAAAGGCCACCAAGATCACTGTTGCTCATTATTTGTATTATGGTACCACTTAAAGCCTCAGCTTAAATTAGGGGCCCGCTGTACTACATGCCAGATAGACACAGTGAGAGAGTGTTCCTGTGCCGAAGAGCTTACAAACTATATAGACAAGATGGACAAAGGATGGAAGGGGAAACAGAAGCACAGGGAGGTGAACTGATCTGCCTGCACCACAAAAGCAGCAAAGCTAGCCTAGAACCTCTTCCTCCAGAGCCCCAGTCCTGGGCCCTGTCTACTGATGAAACTTCCACCACTTTAAGAAACCCAAACAAGCAGGGGAAAAGCAGCTGTCAGGAGTACTGTCTATTGATGAAACTTTTCAATTATTACTTCTATGAAGTACTACGTCCAATAGTGCTAAAGTCACAGAAGACAGGGTTTTATGTTTTTAAAACAGCTTCTGAAAATTGCTCGAGTCTAGAGGCTCGGTTCAACCCTAATCAAGCAGGATGCATGCATCGGGGGCAGAGAGGAAAGAAATTTCTCACTCAGAAAAGGGCAGAGTGTTTGCACTGCTGCCTTTCCTGAGTGTGGGCAGCTTTAGTGCGTAGCTGGGGCTCCACAAGAATCCTGCCAGGCCCAGGTGGGTGAGAAGGCATGCGTTCAGTGTGCTGCCTACCAGGCACCAACCACTCCTTGGACTGAGCGAGCCGAGGGCCCCCAGAGAAGGGCTGTGGCACTAGAGCCCCTCTTATGGCAGGCTTTCTGCCATCATCCCTGGGTTACGAAGGCCCAGGCCAGAGTAACTCAGGGATGAGTCATGCCCTGGGTCAGGACCTGGTCTAAAAAGATTCCCTAGAACTGTGCCCCATCCACACTGGTGGCATAACTAAGTTAGAAAACAGAATTTTAAAGCTGCTTTAGCTAACAGCCCCATAGCTTAGACCAGGCCAGAATTAGCCACTTCACCCACAGCTCACATCAGCCCATTAATGGGTAAAATGACAAAGGGGTCACCTGACCCACCAACAGTCCCTATTCCTCTCTCAAACACTGCTTTGGACCTCAGACCAGTGCCACCACACACAGACATCTGATCTGCTGCTCTGCTCTGAGAGCCTTGCTACCTTCCTGCTCTGCCTTATGGCATTGCCTCTTTCTTAAGGCATAGCTGGCAATCAGCTAAGTTATTAGAACATACAATCTTCGGGCCAGCCCGTCTCCACTTCTTTTGCAAGGAACATGGTACATTACTGGGTGCTTAACAAAAAAAAAAAAAAAAAAGGGGGGGGGTGTATAATGATTAACAGAGCAGTCTGCCTAGTGGCTGGATAACATGTAGTTTTAATTTACAAAGCGCTAGGTGGTTTTATTTGCTTTTTAAGTAAAAAAATAGCCACTGCAGCTGGGAAGCCATGTGGAAATAAGGGTTTGATAGGAAATTGGATTTCTGATTCTTATCATCTGAAGGGTTCTAGGGTGTTTCCATGGCGCAGCAGACTCAAAGTGGGGGTTTTAAGAATTTAAACAGAGGAGTAAGATTTGCAATTCAGCTTTTGTAAATAAAGTACTAGAAGTGGCTGTTGCTGTAGGTAATTGCTACTGGAGGCATACAGCTGCAGGCTGTGACTCTAACCTCCCCTCCCCTCCCCCCCCCGCCATGCCCTGTGCCCCCCTCCCACCCTGCAACACACTTACAAAGCGCTAAGCTTTCAAATATGAATGGCCTTAGCTGCACTCTCAAAAATATGTACACTCAGATCAGTATGTTGTAGGCTAGCACCCAGTTTGCGCACTCAGTAGAAACATGCCAATACTGTAACAGTGCCTGGTACCCCAATGACTGCCCGACTCATAACATCCCTCAAAAGACCATCACTGTTTGGAGATAGAGACGGCATACTGCCCCTTGCATCTAAGCCATTAGGAATAAAGTACAGAAACTACTCGAGAGTTCTGAGACCTGATTCAGTGGAGTGGAGAGGAAAGCAGACTCAGACACGCCCCCATACAAGTGAAGTCCAATCTTCTGCATTTCTGGCATGGGTTCCCAGTGTCTAGCCAACACTGTGTTTAGTGCTACTGATAACTGCCCATGCTAGGTAAGTGTGAAAAACCAATTAGTCCTTTCCTCCTCAGCTATCTGTTAATATTTTGAGCTCTCAAGTATGTGCTAGGTACCTCACAGAAACAGGGACAAGAAATATCATTTTTGATGCACTGGAAGGGGATAAGGTGAAGAATCAGAAGACTGAAGCAGAAGAGTCTGTAGGAGAAAAGACAAAAACTGATAGGGATGCTGATGAGAGATTTACTGTAGGCATGGACACAAAGGACCAGATTTTTTAAAACACTGTGGAAAAGCAGTAATGGGATTAAATTGCTGTCTGGATTTGAAGGGAGGAGTCACGGATGACCTTCTGAATACAGATCTAGGTGATAAGGGTAACAGTGGTGCGATCAACAGCATACAATACTGAGTGATTTCCTCATTGTGCACTAGCCAGAGGTTAAGGCTGCACGTTTTACAATTCGGTCATATGAAGAGAACAGTTAAGGTATTATGTTAAAACTGAAAATAAGTTTTGCCCATTTGCCTAACTCATATGGATTAACAGATTCTTCACAAACTTAAACAACTCTCCAAAAAAACACCTTTTAGCTGAGACCAAGTATGGAAGATTTCAGCCCAAAAGGAGATACTTGAAAAAGTTATAAGCAAGTGAAACATTGAAATGCATAGCCTAAGGTGAGTTGCAATATATTCAAGAAACAGTTTACTGAGTTATCATCACAGCAACTATACTTCAATCTAATCTGGCAGCTCTCTCAGTGACATTAGTTTTCTCTATTTCCAATTAAATTAAATTTTCAGCACTAAATACACTCTGTACATGCGTGCCTCATAAGAAAGCTGGCTACATTTGGTCAACACCAGTAGTTTCTTCTCTCATTTCAGAGTGCATTTGAAGTACTTAAAGTGGATAAGCACTCTTTGTTAATCAGAAACTATAAATAAGAGGGCAATTGCTGAATCATTTGCAAGACTGAAAGCCTATTATCCACGTGAGAATTCAGCACAATTGAACAGTAGTCATTTAAAATCAGTTTAACACACACAAGGTTTTTCTAGAGTGAATACTAAAAGTATGCTTGTGGTAGATTGCAATACATGCAATTTACTTACTCAAATGCTGCCTTGGCTACTTTCTAATACATAATTCCACCCCGTACACGTACCAAATGAGAGGTTCTGTAAACTCATTTCCTCCCACAAAAACCATATTGACTAAAGCAGATAGTGATAAGATATTATCTTACTTTAGGCAGATATAACAAAGTTCCTCCTTTATTTTGTATAGAGGATCCTTTCAACTCGAATAGAAAAAGAGCACACTAAGAGGGCTATCCTCTCTAAAACAGCGATTTCCTTCCTAATACCATGCAAAAAAACCCAAACAGAGAGAGACAAGACAGTGTGACGCTCTGCACCTCAGTGGGATACCCTTCACCCCCATGTTCATCTTTATAAAATGATTGTGTGGTATCCAATGCAAAGTGTGTCATGCTGGGTATCTTCAGAAGGCTCATGATGCACTGAGCATGGCAGTTATAATGTTGTTATAGTAATTGTTACAGTAATGATATAGTAAGGTTGTAGGTTATAATTTCATGTATATAGTTATGGGGCTGAAAATGTACCCTCCTGGCTTAAAACAAGCTCAGGCAAAAACTCTCCAAGAACAGGGAGGCAGTTCACACCTCTTCAGGGCATGGATGTGACAAACCCAGCCCAGCCTCACAGGAACAATGGACACTGGCCTAGGCAGCAACAAAAGAATCTGTTAGACCCTGGAGGAAGTCACCCCCTTCCTTTGGGCAGTTTGGGACTGCAATGAGGTAATGCTCTGAAGGGGGGGGGGGGGAAGCGGGGGGCGGAGGCCAAAGCCAAGAGGAAAGAAAGGACATAATAAACAGCAGAGACATTTTGCCATGCTCTCTCTCTTCCGCCTACATCTACAGACACCACCACCACCAAGCGACTGAACCACTGGTCAAAGGGGAGAGCCTGGCTGAAGAGCAACTAGCCAGCCTGTGGTGAGAAGCATCTAAGTTTATAAGGACATTGAAAGTGTTAAGATCAGCTTAGACTGCATTTTACTTTTATTTCATTTGACCAAATCTGATTTATTATGCTTTGACTTATAATCTAGTTAATAAATCTGTTTGTTTATTCTACCTGAAGCAGTGTGTTTGGTTTGCAGTGTGTCAGAGACACCCTTTGGGAGAACAAGCCTGGTACATATCAATTTCTTTGTTAAATTGATGAACTTATATACGCTTGCAGCATCCAGTGGGCATAACTGGACACTGCAAGATGGAGGTTCCTAGGGTTGTGTCTGGAACCAGAGACACTGGCGAGTGTCATTCGCTTGCAAGTAGCTGGGAGCAGCTTACACGCGTGAGGCTGTGCGTGAACGGCTCAGGAGTGGGGGTTCTCACAGCACAGCAGGGTAAGCCTGGCTCCGAGAGTCAAGGACCGGGGAGGCCTAGCAGATCACTGGTCCAGATAACACCAGAAGGGAACGTCACAGACAGCAAGATACAGTATCTGCCCCTTATGATCCACACACTCAAAACCATTCATACACATAATGCTCTGCATGACCAAAATGCTGCCGTACAGTGCACAAGCCAATTCTGATGACAGGTGTGCAGTGCCATTTATTACACTGGTGAAGCCTCACTGAACTAGTGACTAGAACTGAAATCTAGAGCAGGGATTCTCAACGTTTTTCTTTCTGAAGGCCCCCATGCTATAAAAATGCCAGGGCCCAGCAGAGGGGTCTGGGGCTCTAAGCTTTCTGCCCTGGGCCACAGCCAGTCTAATGCCCTGCTTTGTGGCCCCCCCTGAAAGCGGCTTGTGGCCCCCCAGTTGAGAACCATAGGCCCCCAGTTGAGAACTGCTGATCTAGATATTCCAAATGAGGCTTTCATGTACACCTTCCACTCCTCCCCTTCACTTATTTTGCTGATATTAACCACAAATCAGACCCATCATTCAGACAGTCTCTAATGAGACTACTGCACAGAGGCTACTATAAACACATTATACATGCTGTATCTTCTTCCTATTACCTTGGGCCCAAGAGACTGAGGGAGCTAGATGCCCAATGCCTCCAGTCCAGCTGAAGAGAGGAAGCCCTGACACTGCTGCTCTCTCAGCTGGAAGACATGCACTAGGCCACCAACCCAATGGCCCTGAAGTCCTCTTTCAGTCTGGCATAGCTATGTCTCAAAAGCATCACACGAAGTGCTTCCTAGGCTTTTTTCAAACAGGTTCCCTGAGCACAGGAAGGGAAAACATGAATCCCCGCACAAAGCAGTCCAGGGAGGCTTTCTGCTGCGCCTGATATGACTCCAATTTTGTGCAGTAAGGCAGCATCTCAGATGTCATCCTTTGGCCTAATCACTTTGGTTATCTTGGGCAAGTCGACAACTGCTAAGCAACCAATTTTATTTTTTTTTAAAGCAAAATACAGATGGATTTTCAAATACAGCATGTAGTAGTTCTGCTGGGATGCACATTACAGCTCTCTTGTATCTCTGGTAACATTTCACACTTGAAAGACTTTCCTTTTCTGTTTCTGGGCATTGACCCTGCAGCAATCTCATTCTCTTATTAGAAAGAATTATTACATTTGCTCATGACAACACAACAGAGACAAAGAGCTTTTAACAGCCAGTCCAATGAAAATGGCCCAGTTGTTTATAGACAGAAGTGGAGAGTACTTGGGGCCCTGCAGTCAGAAAGTTGTGTCCTCCAAATGACTCAGGGTGGTACACATTCTAAATATGGGACATCTCACAGTATAGTCAATATTGTGGCAAGTCATTTACTTTTAATGGTGTCCACCACAGAATGAGGAGGATAAGATCCACCAACAACGTTCTTCACAATTGATTAAGACAGTCACAGGTCACTTCTTTGGCTGGATTCAAAGCAGGCAGCTCTATATCTGATTACCAACTACCTGAATCAGCCACCGTCCCATGTTTATGTACACCATCTTTGTATATGTTGGTGTACATAAACATGGGACAGTGGCTGATTCATATAGTTGGTAATCAGATATAGAGCGGCCTGCTTTGAATCCAGTCAAAGTGACCTATGACTGTCACTGTCTTAATCAATGTGTGAAGAACGTTGCTGGTGGACCTTGTGGATCTTGGAGAAAATGGCTGTCTAAATGCAGTTTAATATACTTCCTATATTAACTAAGCTTATTAGTCTAGAAAAATAAAACCCTCAATTTGGGTTTTAAAAGAGCAGTAAACTGGTACTTGAAGCCCAACAAAAGGCTAGACGTGACAGAAACATGCTTCAAATGAAAGCGACTCTCCTTGCACACTACCTTTCCTCCAGCTACATCCACAGGACAGCGAAAGAGAGAATACTTTGGCTACTTACTCTGTAAATCTCCTCAAGCAGCAGCTTTGCACAGTTCAGGCCGAGTTCTTCTGGGAGTACAGCAGTTCCCTGGCCCTGGGGATTAGATGCCAGTTCAGCACCCAGAAAAGTGCCATTTGTGGTTTCTGCGACAAGGGACAGGCCAAAACCTGGAGACCTGAAAGACAACGACAGAACTGAACGGTGTATTTGATTACAGTATGTGAAGAGCTAAAAGGAAGAAACTAGTTCATTCTAACCTTCTCATACAGGTCTCCAACAGTGCTCTCTGCTAGGAGGCTACTTGACTTGCACTGAATAATTGGTTACTCTAACAGCATTTCAGGATTAAACCAAGCCAAACGCTGCCTGCTATTATGGGGGTTATATTTCTGCCATTCCCAAGCCTAACATGAACAGTCTTTATAAGTTCATTTCATCTCTCTGATTACTGTTGCTTCCACCTCATTTAAAATCAAAAACAAAACAAACATTCCCTAAGGAGCCAAACTCTCTTTGGAAGGATGCTTGTAGATTTGGCAAGATCAGAATACAAATGTGGCACCAGATGCAAGTAATTAATGCTCTACTCCTGTATTATTCACCAGCTCTCCTTGATTGTTTCCACTTTAAGCCAACAGGTCAAAGCGTCACTTCTCTAGAAGAATTCCGTAACACCTATTCTGTGGAAGAATCCCCTTACCACAAAGCCCAGAATAATGCCAATATACAATGGTACCTTATTTTACTGCAGGTGTGAAGATGAGGTTTGTCTTACCAGAAAGCCTGAAGAGCTCTGTGTGGCTCAAAAGCCTGTCCCCATCACCAGCAGAAGTTGGTCCAATAAAAGATATTACCCCACCCACTGTGTCTCAGAAATCCAGAGATAGCTGAGCAGAGTTTACTGAGAAGTCCAGACAATACCCTTTGGCTTTTATTCATACAGTTGTCTCATTTTAAGCTTTAGAAAAAAACTGGCAATTGGCTATTAAAGTTAGCTTAACTCTCCTCAAATGTGTAAGTTTTCATACAACACATGAACTAGGGCAAGTGCCACTGAACTCCCTCTCCCCTACTCAGGCCTTTTCATCAGAATGGTCTAAATCTAAATTCTTTATTACTACCTAACAGCAAGGGACGCCTTCATACCGAACACAGAGCATGAGAGCTATGCAGCCGAACCATACCATGTGCACCTCCTCAATGCTTCTAATGCCCCTGAGGTTTATTATGGCTCCCGAATGCCTTACAAGATCTAGTTCTGCTGGGATAAGAAAGCACCCTTGACTGCTGTAGGACAGTCAAAACATGTAGTTCATTCACAAAAATGGCACTAAGGATGATTTTGCACCCAGAACTTCCAGGGCTCAGAATGATGGCAAGAAGTTATTGTTTCAGAAGAATATGCATGATCTACAACAAATGCCCCATACATCACGATGGAGAATTCTAGCAGCAAACTCACCCAAAAGTGCATTGTCTAAACCAGTGTTTCTCACCTGGTGGGTTGCAACTTCAGGGGTGGAGAGGTGTCATGAAGGGCTATCTGGGGGGTCAGGAGGCATTGAAATTTGTATTGCAACCTCAAGCAAAGACAATCTCGATCCCTCACTCCTTGAACACCCTTCCCCTTGAAGGTCAAGTGTTCTCTGTCTATGACTTGAAACACACATGCAAATAAATTATATATGTTGCTGTCACTGATATATTTACTATAAAACTAAGAGGGTTGTGAAAATGTTTGCCTTTGAATAAGGGATCACCAATCTGAAAAGGCTGAGAAATGCTGATGTACATGAATGCATAGCTACCTGACATCATCAATAGCAACTTCCTAAGAATCCCGAAGTATATGCGTTCACACAGAGTGACAAATGAAACAGCATTCTCTGACGCTGACCAGCATATCATAGCTTTTGTTCTGCTCAGAGTTTGGAGAGAGTTTTCTGTATCACTTTAAGGGTTTGAAAAGTAGAACTTTTGCCTTGTTCTCGGTTTCTAATAGCTCACATATGACAAGCAAGATGAACTCACAAGCTACAAGTCTCCAATTGCTAATTCACTAGTCACAAGACTGAGAGAAAGCTCATGAACACAGACACAAAAAAGACCTTGTGCTACAGCATCTCACATATGAGACACAAAAATCAAAGCCTGCCTCTTTTGCCATGAATGCCATTTGCTTTAACTGTTATCTCAAAAGAAGATCTTGAGGGTGGGAGGTACTGAAAAAGGTAAATGATTGCTCAAAGGAGGGATACAACAAGACAAATCAAATGACTAACAGTTTAATCTTTTCTGAATTCAGTTTGAGTAAATTACATGCCATTCAATCCTAATGGCTGCAGACAATTATGCCACAACCTGGCACGATTTCTCAGTGGCAATCTCTGCTCAAGAGAGGCCCCCTTATGGAGACTGGCTGGCAAAGTGTCAATGAGGAAAGGGTTCTCCTGTATGAATGGGAGTTCAGTTTTAATTGTCTGTCTGGGGTGTGAGGGAAGGGAGAGAGATTACGTTCGAATTTCCTTCAACTACAGGAGTCAATTAGGAAACTCAAATTCCTCCTACAGTTAAGTAATCCACGCTTCCACCTCTCATTTGCTCCCCATGACCTCTACATTTTACACTCTGGATTTTTGACACACCTCCTTTGCCCCCTATTTCACCTCACTCACTCCCCTTTTTCCCCGCCGGGTGTGAGGGGACTGTTCTTTGACAGGACCCTTCATTTACTCCTTCCTGTCAGAGACCCTGCATCACTCTAGTAATTCCTTCAATTGAGAAGGACAAGGTGCGGTTTCCTCAAGAACTCGTGGAGGATTCAGGCGGCCATAGCACAAGAGAACAGGTCCCTAAAGAGCACAATGAGGTGCTGCCAGCTCATGCTGACCCATGCAAAGCAGTAAAGTCAGCCCCATTCAGCCATGCACTGCTGCTGAACCACTACTGCAGCTTCTCCACACCAGCCCCTCCCACCCCAGGAGAAAGAACTTGTATTGCTTTCTCCCCACCCACAACCCCATACATCGCATGCCCCAGCAGCAGGCCATGTAGAGTTAAACCGATGTACCTCTTGGCCAGTTGAATAAAGCTCATTACAGCTACAAAGGAAGTGCTACACACTGAAGCTGCACAAATACATTCTCTGGTTGTTGCTAGTTAGGGGGCTTATGCAGCATGCCACTCTGCTCCTAATTCTCTCCACCCAGTCAAATGGAGAAGGTCCATTTCTTTCTAGGGCAGCTTACTTGCTGCAGAACAGCTTCACCTAGATCCTCCCAAAAAGGGAGTTTTCAAGAGTGCGTGGAATGCACAAGGAACAGCAGAGATCCCACCCATATCTAACCGCCTGTGTTTGCAGAGCAATGTGGGAAGTATATTAAGACATGTCCTTTCTTCTTGCCCTCCTACTTGGAACAGAGACAGAAAGAGCATCTGGAAAGTAAGATGGGAACAATGCCAAAGGACGTCATTTCTTGGTGGCTAGCAACCACGACAATGCTCTGTTAGTACACATGCTCTCTCGCTTTCACAAATCAGCAAAACCTGCACATGGTGACAATGGATTTGGCTCACACAAATGAAGATCTAATTCCACCTGTAGTTGCAAAGGGCATCTGCTACCATTTGCATTGATGAACTTTCTGGTGCAAGTCCCCAGACATATAAAGAGAGAAATACAACTCAGAATTTCTCGCTCCCCTTTTCAGAGGTGCTTTAGGGGTTGTGAAAGATGCTAAAATGATAGATTTCCTGAAGATGCTGGCATAGAGGAAGGGCCTCTGCAATCCTTTTTACTTGGAAGTCAAAATCCAGGATGGTGCACATGTGCTTGATTAGTCATTGCTAATCCTATTTATCCACAAGACAAGGACAATGCTGGAAATGACTGGGCAGGCTTCCACATGCTACCTTGCTAATTTGTGCCAACCAAGACCGAGGAACCAATTGTAAGAATGAGGGGAGTTCAGTCTCCAGGTCCATTAAGTCCTTAGCCCATCTCTGCAAAGGCTGCCAACCGAGGTGCCAAATGCCATAGTATTTTACAATGCAGACATGTCTAAAAGGAGTTTGTCTTAGTTCACTTCTTTTTACCACTTGGCTGTCAGGTAAAATCATGCCCCAGAAGTGAAAGGGTTCATAGCCTTGGCTTACTGTTAATACCTTGAGCCACAATACTTAGTCTCCAGAAGTGTTAGGTGAAGTGTGGTGAAATGACAGAAAAGAAGATAGTTTCTAAGAAACGGTCTGAAACAAGCACTCATTTCATATAAAGTAGCTTACAGTCAACAACAATTCTGTGCAGATTTTTAGACTTGCAAACATAACCAGCTACAGGGTAACACTTTCCAAATCACTTATATTCCATTATTAGAGGTGACTTAGCAGCCTAACTCATTAGAAGCACCTTGTTAGATGCTTTTGAATTTTTATCCATAATCTATCGTAAAGCGCTTTGAGCTGTTCTGACTCAAAGGCACCGTAAGTACAAAGGACTTCACTTTTCAGCTGCTGAGCCCTTGGCAGTTCCCAACGGCTATGACTGAAGTTGTGGATATTCAACATTTCTGAAAATCCAACATAAAGTATTTGATTTACATGCAGTTTACATGTACAAAGTGTCAAACGGGGGGTAAAATGCACCCAGAATGCTAGGCACTTATATGGCCCTCATCACCACAATATCTAAGTGCTTCAAAACCATTTATGGATTTTATCCTCAACACCCTTATGAACTAGGGAAGTATTACCCTCATTCTACAGGTGGGGAACTGAGGCACAGAATGGATTAAATGACTTGCCCAAGATCACACAGGGTGTCTTGTGGCTGAGCTGAAGCAGAGCCCACTTCTCTTAAGTCCCAACCCAATGCCCCATCCACTAAGCCACCCTTCCTACCCACAACTTGTCAGACTCTGGGCCCAAAAGCACTTGCAATAGAAGACTCAGAGAGAAATCACAGAAGAGAGCAAATTGTGGGCTTATGGAGCTGGACAGAGTTTTCTGAGGTGGAGTGGGAAGGTACTTAGCAAACATTAAATGGGAAGCAGTTCTAAGAATGCAAGCTCTGGCAAGAAAGTAGGCAAAAGAGACAAAGGGAGCCACTACAAGACAGACCTGGTGGTTAAGGAAGAGATGCATGTAGGGCACACTGACTACGGTATTAAGTATATTATTGTGATGATGCTATTTTACCAGCTACAAATCCATACTGAAGAACAGGTATGAGGGCCACGTTGTGCCCTTGGATACATGCACAGGGCTCCCTTAGACTTCAGCACGGCTCCTGGGCATGCATACAAGAACATGGCACAGTCTTCATGATGTACAATAGGCGTCAGCACTAAAACAAAATTTCAAGTGTCCTTCACAGTATTTACAACACATTGGCCTTTTGAATTTTTTGGAGAAAGAAACAGTTTTGCAGGTGATCATTCATGCCACCACATAACCATGCATAATACCCTTTTATTCCTTTGTCTTCCAATTACCAGCCTGTTTTCAATTAAAGCACTTCCCTTTCCCCACCAACAAAACAAAACAAAACACACACACACACACAAAAAAGAGTGCATTGTTTAAGCAAGTGAAAGACAAAATGACTGGAACAGTGTTTGTTCGGGGTGTTGTGCATATTGGAAACTGGAAAGGCTAGAGACAGTTATTCAAGGTTTCCTTCACCTTCACCCACAAATGACAAGTTTCTGGAATTTGGTAGGTCTTAACAAAACAGTCTCTCAGTTTGTCATACTATGTCAGAACTACAATATCTCCACCTTGCTTCACTTTCACATTTTGCTAATGAACCAGATCAATAACATGTATTAGTATAATGACTTTTTCTAATGCTCTCACTCATTCAGTTGGAAGCCTAACACTGACCTAGGCATCAGACTTCACGACTGAAGTGTGTGTGGGGGGGAAAAAGTTACCACGTATAGGTCAGTAATGAGTTTTCCTATATTTAAATTGTTTGGTCTCACCCTGCAGGTAGCACCATTTCCAACAAGAAGGCTATAATCAGGTTCGAATCGGAGCCTTCACACCATACCTACTCCACTCACTGAACTTTTGCCGCACCTTATACACAGTGCTAGACTAAAACAAATTAAACACTGAAGAAAGCACTCAAGGAAATGTTACCTTCAGTGGATGTACTGTAATGTTAAGTTGCATAGTTAAGAAGCACACTACATAAATCTAGACACAATATTCTGAGGACATGCACAATCAAGTATTTCATTTTTCTTGTAAAGACTCATTCATTAAACAGCAGAACAGATGACCAGGTCCTGAAGATTAAATGCACTATCAAACTTGATCGCATACTTTAGTCCAAAATATCAAACTTAAAAAAAACATTAGTATGATTTTATGTTAGATTCCTTGGAATCCTTGATACTTACTTTCCAGAACTGGTCCCCTTCATGTGATCTGTGTAGATATAAATATCTGGTATAAACTTATTTAGGATGCTTCTTGCTGAATCCACGATTCTGTTTGCTATCTGTGGCGACACTCTGACAGAATACCTATGTTATGAAGTCAAGGAATTTATTATGATAGGGAGGTACTTTAAACCAGAAAGATGGGTAGTGCACAAAGAAGTTTCAATACATTCTTTTGGATATTTCATTTTGCAATCTGTCCATTCATGGATGCCAGCCCATCTTTCAACCTGAATTTATACTTTTCTATAGCTGCATGCATTCTTATTATTTTCTACACATCTTTTTATCATTCTGATTTTGACAGTGAAGCCTGTACAAAAGACCACACTATATAACTAAGCAAACTCCTGTCTTAAAAGATGACCTTCAAAGAATATTTTTTTAAAAGGGCTGCATTACCTTTTGCTTTTTTTGTGTGTGCAGGCCTGAATGGTTGTGGTTTTGTCCTACCCTTTTAAAGGACTGGTGGAGCGAGTGGGGTTCTTCTTGTTTCTGGTGTCTTAGAAATATCAACAATATGAACTCTGGTCTTCCTGAGCTTTGCTGGAGGACCTCCTGTAGAGGAGAGGGTTTCAGATCTCTCTCACCTTTGCAGAAGAAGTGGGGTACCAAATCTTTAAACAAAGACATCCTCTCTCCAAAATGATCCCTAGTTGTGGAAGTGGGGTTTATCTCCAATGGCCTCCTTCCACACTTTTTAAAATACTTCAGATTTTTCAATTAGAAGCAGTAACAATGATTACTCTATCCATAGTTTCAAGGCAGCAATATTGCCCCACTGCGTGTTGGGGAGAAACCCATGTTCAAAAGCCCAGAATATTCATGCTCTTCCTGACGGTTAGAAAGCAAAATGCCTGAGAAACAGCTACTCACTACACAATATTGCTTTTCATCTGGCTTGCCAGAGGCAGCACAATGCCACTGAGTCTGATAAGAGTGAGTAAGCTCAGGGAAAGAAAAAAGAAAGGCCATATTTAAAAAGGGGAGGGCCAATTGCAGCATAGCCGACCTGTGATGGTGCACTGAAACACGGGCAAGAAAGGAAAAGGGGATGTTAAGATTATGACCACGTATCTGTGTGTGAATTGATAAAACAACATATAAATATACAGGGTGGAAGCGAGAGAGGCATGGAGAAGCTGTTCTCTTCATTCAAGTCACAGTTCTGGAAAGACTGTGACAAACAGTGGAATGCAAACACACACCTAGCTGCATCCTTGTTGATCTTACAGTATATGACTGAATCAACAGACTCTTTTAGCATGGTGACAACGTACTAATCCCAACACTACAATCTGAAATTCTGGACAGAGTGATCCATTCTCATGCATATCACAAGGGAGATAATGAGAAAGTGCCACAAGTAAAAAGTGAATGCACTGTAAGTCAATGCCTCTGGCAGGAAACCAGTCTCTGCTCCAGCTTTCCCTTCAGGCTGATGGAAAATGGATTGCTTGGGACTTTTCTTTCTTTTTTTTTTTTTAAGTTTATAGTTACAAACTGAACTACAAGTTACACAATGCTCAATGGGAGCAGGAGCTCATGGGTGCTGAACTCCAACACTGTTTCCCCCACAGGGAAGAGAATAACTGCACTTCTGATTGAGTAAACTTCTTATTGTCTTAATACGATGGGAACGGAAGGTTTGAGGAAGATACGCTGTGAAAAACAAGAGGAAAGAACGCACTAAACATCAAGGTCTGTTCCATATGCTTGTGCAGTATGAGCTTGTATTTTGCCATAGTGTTCCATTTTCCTTGCATTACACATCATCCACTTCCGTCCCTGACTGTACTATTGGAGGTCTAAGAGCTAACAGATTATACTAGTAACACAGAAGAGGCATAAATGCATGTGTGGACTGTGCAGTACAAACTGAGCTTAAATTTAGGCTCTCACCGGACATACATTTAGTATAATCACTATTAAATGAAAAGAGCCAAACAGGTCAACCTATAATAAATCAACTCAAGTTTTTTAAAAAAAATAAACCAACCTAATAGTGAGATTCTCTTTTTGGTGTTGCTACATGACACAGAATCATACAGATGTAGAGCTGGAAGGGACCTTGAGAAGTCATCTAGTCCAGGCCTCCACACTGAAGCAGGAGTAAGTGATAGGAAAGCATTTCTATTTTCCTTGCTACTTAAGCATTTCTGGTAAAAAAACAAAACAAGCAAAAAAAAAAAAACTTCATCTGTTTTTCATTTTTTTTATTTACTTGTTTCCTGTTGTGTTTTGGATAAGGACTTCATATTGTTATGCTGCAATCCAATAACCTGTGTGATAAGCACCACAATACGTATCTATATTACTCTGGTGTACACTGAGCCACACGATAAATTGCTATCCGCAGAAGGTTAATGAAAAGAAACACATGGGGGGGGGGAGGGGAAAAGATACGCTGTTCCTCTGATCCGTTTGATTTTGCCAGGGTCTGTGAACTGAATGGGTCGCAAGACTTTCCTAACTGGACAGGCAAATATCACCTCCCCACCTCCTTTGGGGGGCATTCCTCTTCTCGTTATCTGGACACCACAGTAAAAAAGGAGAAAACCGGTTAGCAAACAAATGAAAGACTACATCTACAAATTCAAACGGACGACTTTTATTCCACTTATACTAGAACGGTAACGAGAGAGGCCAGTGTCACATGAATACAGGAAAGGCAATGCTAACACCTAAGGCAATGCTAGAGCTAATTTACACCAAGAGGTAAAGATCATTCTCTATCTAATTTAAAATAGGATGGGCAATGCCTACCACTGAAAAATCTCCATTGAAGATTAAGTCAAAGGGATAATAAAAACTGGAAAAATGACTTGCTTCTGAAGGAATTTCATGAAGATTCTCAAATGCTTAGCACGCAAAGGACTAAATCAAATCTCCAACTCATCCTCATAAACCAAAAGGAAAGCAACAAGGATACAGATCTTTCAGCCTGTCAGAAACAGCAAATATTTTAAATAATTAACCTGTGTGCACACTAAGTAAGTATTAAAAAAAAAAAAAAAGGCAGGCAATAGTTAGGAACTCCTGTCTGGTAGGAAACAGTGAGGAAGGGTTTTTTTTTTTGTTTTTTTTTAAATAAGGTTAAGTTTGGAGGGACCACAATTTCTTCTCCACACCCAACCCCTGACCCAGCTCAGACCCACATTTTGGGACCTGCCAAAGGTACAATTATTAGTGGATTGCGGGAGAGAAGCCTCCCCAAATTGGAGGCCGCCCTGAATTTGCATAAGATTGTAGATTCAGTGGCTGTCTGGCTGAACCAGTGGTAAGGGATGGGGGAAGAGAGAGACGATCCCACTATCAGTACCTACGGGTGGGAAGTGTAAGCAAAGGAAGATGGAAACTGAAAGGACTGAAGAGAAGGAAATGATGCCGACCTTTTTTGGGAGAGGCAGGAGAACCTGGAGAGGAAGGAGAATGACTATTCTTGCCATCTTCCAACCTCTCCCACTCAATAATCTTGGCATTTCTCCCCCACCCTAAAAGGCCAACAAGAAGGGCAAAGAATTTTTAGTAACACATTTAATAAAACCTAGTGATGAGAGTACATCTCCTAAAGACAGAAGAGGGCAGGAAACACGTAGCTCTGTGTGAACCAGGGCAAAATGTCATTTCAGACAACGCTAAATGGAAATAATTAAAAATTATTACCTTTAGTTCAAAACCTTCACCATCGATTCCAAATTTTTTCAGCAAGGGCAGAGCTGTTGCCTTAAGTACATCCACCTACAGTAAAGGACAAAAAGCCAACCTCTTTACTACCATGAGATAAAACAGGCAATATTTATGTTCAAAGAAAGTTAAAGAATCATGTAAAGGGTTTTAAAGGATAGTCAATTATGAGCAGTCTAACGGTTCAGTCTGGGCCCCCCAGACTAAACAATACGTACATATTATAGACACAGCTGATGGTGCTGCCTACTATTAAGGTTGCCTGAAACTTCTCATTATAAGACCGTGTTTTCAGTTGCTTATAACTTTGCCCAAACTTTAACTGTTTGGACTGAAATTTCCCACACTGGATGTGTGCACTTTCAATTGTTTGAAAGTTGCAGCAAAAACAATGCAGCTGCTTTTCAGAATGAGGTTAAAGAAAAACACATTTTGTCCACGTTAAATTCTTACAACCATTTCTTTGAGACACTCTAGCACCTCCAGACTTTGGAGCAGGGACTTGAAATAAGGCAGGGGGAGGATGACAGGGAGCTCACCCTGGTGCCAGGGATGCTCCTTTTGCTGGTTCTGTGGGGAAACACCCCCCAAATTTGGCCAAGTTGTGAGCCTAGGAATAGTTTCAGTTTGGATATGTTCAGTAGAGACTTGAGAGTCTGATAGTCCTCTGAACAGTCAGTCTGCACTGGGCATGCTCCAAGTCGAGGGCTGAGCAGGACCTTCCCTGCAACTGCTGCTCTTGGCTGCTATGGGTAGCTGTGGCACTGGGCACCAGAATTGAGAGCAGGGAGACCATCTGTTCTTCACTCTCAAAGCTCCTCCTGCTGGTTCCCAGGCAGCACTGAGGAAGCTACCTGAATGGAATGAGAGAGGACAAGAGCCAGACCTGGGACAGCAGCAGAGAGAATGACCAGAGATGGATGAGGGAAGACTGGAATTCAGACAGGAAGCCCCCACAGGGAAAGTGGGACTGTCTGGGTAAAGAGAGTGACATTGGGATTGGAAGAGACAAGACTAGATATAGGCCAGGTGGTCTGTGACCACCAGAACCCACTCCCCTCCAGAATCTGCAACGGAACCCAAGATTCCAGAGTCTTACCATTCCTTGGCTGAGAGCAAATATCTGTGAAATCCACTAGCAAAAAAGCACCCCATCTCCAGCTAGTAGCTGGTCCACACAGATGACTGCAACCTACTTTTGCTATCAGTTATTCTGCTAGCTCAAATGGCAGACATTTTCAATGTGGATCTAAAGGTTCAAATCCTATTTCTGAGCAATGTGGGTGTTGATATGATGCCACAAGATGGAATTTGTTTTTGAGTTTTGTTTTTTAAAAACCTGGGACGTTACACGTGAAAAACTATAATAAAAGAATGTTAGACTTGCAAAGTCGAGGACTAAAGTTAGGAAATTACATAATTAAGGTTGCCTGTGCACCCTTAATTCAGCCCCCTTGTGCATGAACATCATGATACAGATAATCAAATATGATTCTTTTAGCATAAGTTTGTTTATTTATACACACATGGGTGCCTAAAGTTTTGAAAGTCCTCTTGAAATCCTGACAAGTTATCAGAGTTACACAATGCTTCTCTCTCTCTCTCTCTTAAGAAAGTGTTCTAGTTCTGGTAAAAAACAGTCCTACTGTGCAAGTTAGGAAATCCCCTTTTGCAATCCACTGGGTTCAAAATACTCCTGGAGGAGGTATCTATGGGGAGACGATGTTATGACCATACCATGGGACCAGACCACCTTAAAGTCCAAGTTTGTCTTCAACAACTGCAAGACATTGTAACACTGTAGTTCCCAAACAAGATCAGGATTGTACTGGGCACGGTACAGACATATAATATAGACTGTCCTTCTCCCAAAGAGTTTACAATCTAAATAGAAAAGACAAGTGATGGGGTCCAAAGAAGGACTATTATTCCCATGATACAGACAGATTAAGGGTTTTGCCCAAGGTCACACAAGTCTGAGCAAAGCTGAGAGTTGAACTCAGATCTTCTAAATCCCTGTCTAGTGCCTTAATCACACAACCATCCCTCCTCCAGAGCCTTAGTTGTAAACCACAATATACCGTCAAACTCTACCAAGGTTTGGCAGCCATAACAAAACTCAGGACTGCATTACAAAAATGCTGCCAGAAGTAATATCTCTGTCCAGTGGTTACACTTATAAAGGTTAGCGTTTGTGACCAAATGTATCCTTGTTTTTCTTTTTATTGTATTAACAAAATCATTTTAAAAAGCTATTCACTTGCCAAGAAACATTTAAAAAACCATTTTAATGAGATGACAACCAAAATGAACCCTAACAATAGGTGATCCTCCTTCTCCTAGATAGCCATTAGTTAAAACTCTCCTCAACACAGCGCCTATCCCTGTTAACACAGATAATGCTGGCATGTTGGCAGAGTCTCAGATTGGCTCCTGCAGTAATAGAAACACAGGAAAACAGGATTTAGAAAACAGAAAAGGACAAAAAGTCAGCAGGGAAAAATTTTGTTTTCATGTTTTTAAAGAGGAGATTACAAACAGCTGTTGAATTTAAACAGATTATTGGAGAGTTTGCTTTTTAATTGCTCCCCAGCTAGAACCCTGTATAATCAACTTCATGCCAGTGTGAACAACATTTCAATTATAAAGTCCTGGAACCCAAATCTTATAATGTTAGCACTCAAGAGCCGAGATGAGGTTCAGGAACTGTTACGGGTATATATTTTAAAATCAGATTACTGCAGCCACGATACATTTGCAGTATGTCAGGATAATCCCAATCTGTTTTCCCCTTGTTTGCATGTTATATTGGTGAGATGCCATCTCCTCCGCTTCATAAAGAGAAAAGTTGCCCATAGGCATAGGGGTATTTTGAGTGGTCTGTAGCTACACCAACTCTGGATGTGAGTTTGGTAAATCTCACAAGATAAGGGGCAGGCCTGGTCAGACCATCATGAAAAAATCTAGAGTATTGTAGAGCATGGCCTCGGTGACCCAGGAGAGGAGGTGGGAAGGGAAATTCTGCCATCCCAGTCTCTTCTCTGTGAATACTCCAGCATGGTGTTAGGTGCATGCTGCAGCTAGGGATGCTGTCTTTCTGGCAACTGAAGTAAAACTCTCAGTCACTGAAGTCATGTCACCTGCAACAGTGGGGGCGTCAATATCTCAGTTCAGCATCCATCCAGTCTGGAACATTTTCCCTGCAGTTCAATTGGCTTCAGTATCTTCCACTTCCTGCCAACAGTTACACGGTGTTGCTGCCCGCTGCTAAACAGCAGTTTGTTTCACCCCAATGGGTATGTGTGCACGCACAGTCAGAAAGATGCTTGTGCATCCAAGGCACTATGGGCCAGATCCACAGCCCAGGGGAGTCTTTCCACAAGTCCTCCACTTATGGAAGGTATCACCTCTCCTCCCATCTGCTTCACTAGTAGCACCTTCCCTAGCAGGAGGAGGGGTTTCTACTGTACCCCTTCTCCCCTTGCTTAGGGAAACTTATTGGATAGGGTGAGGTCTTTGACGCTCCCTTGGAGGGGGATAAGAAGTCAGGCATCTGCTGCTCCCGTTTCTAGGCCAAGGAAAAAGCAGCTAGAGCTCAGCAAGAGGCTGCAGCTGGAGTCAGCCATGGAAGGCAACTGAAAGGTATTAAGAGCAGGAATGCTCCTGGGCCAACCAATGTGAAGATAGCAAGGGGCGGGGAAGGAACAAGCCTGGCCCAGGAGAGGTGAACAAGACGAGCAAACAATCTTCATTCTCCTTGTTCACCAGCCCAGTGTAGAGAGCAGGAGGAATTAGCAGGGACTGTTGCAGCTACTCCTCCGACCCACTTGCTCTGCAGCTGACCTGAGGCAGAATGAGTGGGGTTTCCCCTACAGGCCCGACAGTGTAACAGCAGCAACTGCCCTTGCCACAACAGTGACCTTTGGTTAACGTCTTAAGGTTTTCTTCACAGCTGTAAAAGCTGGGATCAAGGAGTTTGGGGGTTTGCCTTTCACAACGAAAGCTTAGATTCTTCAGGTGAGGATGAGATTGGTTATACTCACTTGGGGAAGCTTCCCACTCAGCTCAGGCCAGCCAACCCTAGCATAAAGATGTTACATCACAAAAAACGATAACGTCCTATTGACGACTACAAAGGAAAAAGCTTCCTTAACACACAGAGGCTGCTCTCTTTCTTGTCCACATATTAAACTGTGATGGACAGATTCTCTTCTCATGCTAATTACAGTGGGGAAAAGCATTTTTTTTAAAGCAATCATTTTAGTTAAACGAGTGAAAATATGGGTGAAAATGCTGAGGTAATGTCTATTTAAAAGCTACTGGCTGTTAGAGAACTGGTGTTTTCTTTCAGATGTACGTTGGGGACTTAGGCCTTGTCTGTATGTAGATGTTGCACCAGTTCAATTAAAGTTGGTCTAAAAATCCAAGTGCTAGTTAAACCCATGCAAACCCCCTGCATGGACACTCTTGCATTGGTCAACTTACTGGCATAAGCCAGGTTTAAAAGTGTCTATGCAAGGTTAGCTTAGATTCTGCAGATGAGGATGAGATTGGTTATACTCACTTGGGGAAGCTTCCCACTCAGCTCAGGCCAGCCAACCCTAGCATAAAGATGTTACATCACAAAAAACGATAACGTCCTATTGACGACTACAAAGGAAAAAGCTTCCTCAATACACAGAGGCTGCTCTCTTTCTTGTCCACATGTTAAACTGTGATGGAAAGATTCTCTTCTCATGCTAATTACAGTGGGGAAAAGTATTTTTTTTGAAGCAAATTTTAAACTATCCATAATATGTTAAAGTTAATTTGCTCTTTTTAATAAACAGACTGGATCTTGGAGCCAGATATGCAGATGGATAAACTAGAACACCATTTTTTGGACAAATTGCTGTAGCTTTTCCACGCACAGCTCCAGAGCACCATCTGCTTATAAAATAATCAAAAACCAAGTCCATTTAAGACCAAAACTATATTTACCCACAAAGACCTCTATTCAGGACAGCATTGAAGCACGTATTTAAGACCTAGTCTACATACACAATTGCATTGGTGTGATAAGAGGTGTATTTTTAAATCATTTTAGTTAAACAAGTGAAAAACCTTGCATAGACACTTTTAAACCTGGTTTATGCCAGTAAGTTGACCAATGCAAGAGTGTCCATGCAGGAGGTTTGCATGGGTTTAACTAGCACTTGGATTTTTAGACCAACTTTAGTTGAACTGGTGCAACATCTACATACAGACAAGGCCTAAGTCCCATCTCAACAAGGATGTGTTTTCCTGAATCAAGCCTAAATGTTTAGATATATGTCAAAGCTTACTTGAAAACAGCATTCAAGTTGGGGCGCTTTTGCCCACTGAATTTTACAGGGAAGATTTTCTCCATCACCGTTAAAGAGAGGCAATTTAAAATAAAATTGCCTTTGATTTTTTTTTTTAAACATTATTGGTTCAATGAATATCTAAAATAGCAGTAAATGAATGATGAGAGAAAAACATTTCTTTTTTCAATTTCATTCCATGCCATTTGACAGCCCTTTGTGTATAACTAGTAACGCTCTCTGGAAATTCTATGATAGAACGTTTTTTCCATCCAAGAATGCCAAATTGTCAAAATTAAAACGTTTTGTGGAGACTGTGTGACTCTGCCAGAGTTACAATGTTCCAGGTTTCCTGGCAGCCTACCCGCCTGGCAGCCTTCCATGTTCTTGGCTCTTCAGCAGCAAATCTGGTGTCCTGACAGGGACCCGGGAACAACTGGCTCCCAAAGACCACAGCTCCTCGGTAGACTGGGTCTGCGGCAGCCCGCCAAGTGGACTGTCTCAGACCAGGTATTCCATTCTCCTTCACAGAGAAGTTCAATTTTTTTTTTTCCCATTCCAAATGACATTTAAAAAAAAAATGTTTTAAATCCTCCATGAAATGGAATTACCTTTCTCCACACAACTCTAATACCCAGTTTCCATTTCCCCTCCCATTTGTGTGGATGCTTACAAAGGAAATAGGAAGAGAAAACATTTTTTTTAAAACAACAAGAAAATGTAGTTGTAAACCATAAATACTGGCTGGGGGACTGAAGGGCCAGTCTAACATCTGCAACTGTACACAGTGCATTTTTAAACTGGTTAGATTTCCATCTGAAAGCATCCCTTTAATCTAATCACAGGAAGGATGGCAGTCTCCAACGTACATCTGAAAAAAAACACCAGTTCTCTAACAGCCAATAGCTTTTAAATGGACATTACCTCAGCATTTTCACCCATATGTTTTCCTCACCCCTCTTCCGTAATAAGACTACCGTTTTTAGATTGAGCACTGAACTGTCACTAACACAATTCATGGCAACTGTGGCTAAGTTCAAAGAGCCATTTGAACTTGTGTTCTTATTAGCTTCTTTCTGAACAATCAGGCTGCTTCCTTTCTGCAAGCTGGCTTGTAACTGTACAGCAGCTGAGTAAATTATGTACAGTGGTTTTGCTACTGTAACTGAATTAGTGTTGCATGACCTTTGTTTCAAATGAACTGTGGGCTTTATTTTAGCATCAGTATAATCCTGCACAATGGAAACAATAAGAAGCATTCCTACTTCACATAAAAAGCCCCTCAAAACTTCAGAGACAACTTCCTCTTTTCATAGTACTCTGGAGAATCAACCTCTCTCATCCTTAAGATTAGGAAAAGCAAACTTGGTGTGAGGGACAAATGGCAGGGTGCAATGTGAAGCCTAGAAGGATTGCCCAGGAAAGGATGAGAAGCGGCAGAGAACTGAAGTCAGCAACTGGGTTAGAAGCTAATGATGGGACCAGGATGCGGGGGTAGGGGGAGATGCAGAGAGGGGCTGAAATGGAAAGTGTCATAACTGAAATAATCTGAAGGGAGCCATACGGGCAGAAACATTCATAGATATTTTGGCATTAGATGTTCTATAAACAGCTGTCCTGTCTACCTTGCTTTGATTCTTCCATCTTTCACTTCTTTTTTTTTTTGCCTTTTGCTGTATTTTTTGGTCTCTCTGTCTTTCAGTGGGCTTTTCCTTCATTTTACGCTTGTCTGCAGTGTTACCTCATCACCCACCAACCCTTATTTCTCAGAGTTGTATTCTCCCTTCCTCCTCATCTTGTCATGTTCCCCTGCTCGTGTCTGCTCTACTTCCCTTTGTTACATTATTCTTTCCCTCTCGGTTTCTCCTTGCATTTCTTTCTAAATCAATAGAAGTTAAGCACTGAGGCACTTATGAAAATCTCACTTGGGGCCTATCTGCATATTTAAAATCTGGCCCTATGATCTTGTCACAGGGGGCACACACAACCCCATACTCAGGGCAGGCCTAAAAGTCTCACTCCCAGAAACCAGGAGGTGAAAACAAGGGTGGATCACTCCAGCTGCCCTGTTCTGTACTCTCCCCGTGAAGTTCTGACTCTGGCCACTGTGGGACACAGGATACCGGCCAAGACCATGGTCTCACCCAGTATAGCAGCTATTGTGTTCTTATGGTCTTGGAAAGAGCTGTTGAGCCCAGCAAGGGGCTGAAAGAACTGTGGAGTGGGGGAAAGACTTATTTTGATTTACGCTAATATCTGAACTATGATGTTGCTTAAATACACCAGACCCCCAAAAACTGGGGATAGTTCACTTGCAATTGGCTGGGTGTAGTTTTTGAGAAGCCCCCATAAGGGAAAACTAGGGCAGTGGCAGGGTGTGATGCTGGATCAGTAAGACCCTGGTACAGATCTAAAAAGTCTCTTATGCGTCTAGCTTCTCTGATCCCAATTTTGTTTTGTCTAAATGCTGAAGGAGAGTACACTGACTGAAATGTGGTGTTTACTTCCTGATTAACCTGATGGCTCCCGAGACATAACGTAGCACAGAGCATGGTGAATCCTACTTAAAAATACAGTGGGGTTTTGTGTCGATGGGGAGGGAAGAAGAAAAGAGTTGTCACGGCACTTAATGAAGTTTCGTTACTTACTGAAGGGTCTACTTGATCGTTTGTTACTCCCCTGAGGACGATTCTTAATGGATGTTTCATGAAAGGTGCCAAGCAGAGCAGACTTTCCAAATAATAGCCAATACTACGGTGGGGGCTGCAGTCGTGTTCCAACACCCCCCCGGACAGAAGACCAGGCTGATAATATAGGGTGGTACCTTTAGAGAGTGAAGAAAAACAAGTATCATTACCACACTAGAAACTAAGGAAGTGTAACACTCTGATACACAATGATGTCCACAGTGGGTCAATTCCTGGACAGAGAGGAATCTACAACAGAGGCAGGCAGCACTTCCAATGCACTACTCCCAACCCCACTTACCTCAGCAACTCACTCTGCAGGGCTTCTCTCCATTAGAGATTTCTGTACCTGGGCACATGCATCAGTGCAGATGCCCTACACTGATGTTAAATGGGGCTTACACTGTACAACTTACCTCAGTTTTTCTATACTGGGGGAGCAAGAGGAAACTGCACTGGAGCCTTTATTTTTATTTAAAGTTAATTTTAGTGATGTTATATTACACCATTGAGGGCTCACCTCGGGAGGCTACAGTCTTGAGTTCAACAGAGCCATCTCATCTCAACTAAAATAACTGGAAATAGCACCCAGTGCAGCAATTCCTAATGCAGGCAACCCACCAGAAGGGCCACCACCACCTAGTGAATCATTGCCACTAATTCAAGTTGTGACACAAACCAAGAATTACCTCCCAGAAAATTCCAAGTTATGACTGATTCATATTTCTCTGAGCCACAGCATTATAGCAGAAAGCAAACTTAATGGAACATGAATCACTGTTTTAGAACTTCCTGGCTTTGGCTCATTCTGATTCATTTCAGAGCATTTGTGTATTTAACACTTGGTCCTCTGGAAACAGATCACCATCTAACCTGCCTACCTCCAGCAAAGAGGTCCCTTCTCCCAGCTCCAAGTGACATACCATGGAAGAAAGGAACAGAGAAGAAGAGATAGTTACCTGTTTGGTTTATCTCAATCCTAGAGCCATTGGTCACTTTGTCAATCAGTCGTATAAAACTTGCTTCAAAATCTGTTGGAGTGGAAAAAGGGTTGATTTTAAATTATTTTCTTTGGGAAGTTATTCCTGGAAAAGTATTCAGCATTCATGAGACACATGTCGATAAAGCTCTCTCTCCTCTCAATACCCCGGGAGGATGAAGATAGACAGCTGGCTACTATTACTCCCAATTTTAGATATGGGGAAATAGAGGCACAGAAAGATTGAGCGACTTGCGCAAGGACATGGAGGAAGTCAACATCAGGGTTGGGACTACAACTCAAGAGTTCATTGCTACTTGGAGTTAGGGACCTCCTCTCTCTTTCTGCATACGGATACTGGTAAGAGAAATATTCCTAATAGGTTTATCAAATGAGATGTTCTCCAGAAATGGCATAATTCTGAATTTACACAAAACCACCAATGAACCCTCTTTCACGAAGACTCCATGAAAAAACCATGACTGAAGACACTGGAAAATGCTTAGAGCAGAGCAAAACAAAAGAGTACACGTGTCCACGTGAGAGAGTGGGAAAGGAGGAGTCTAGGCAGCTGAGCTGAGCTTGTTGCTTTTTTACAGTAATCATTTCACTGTTACCTTGGCCTCCTCCACTCTTCACCAGTTTGCTGTCTCCCAATACTTCGATTGCAAGCTATTTGGGACAGTGGCCATCTCTGCATTACTTGTACAGGTGCAACGTCTAACACAATGGGGCCCTGACCAGGACACGTACATGCTACAAGTTAATAACCACCAACAGTTTTTTCCTGTAATTATAAGTTCTCTTTTTAAAGGATTTTTAAGCCTTTTGTTACAGAAGACGACTTCAAAATGCAAAGTGCTGCTGCTAAAGAGCTGTTAAATAGACACCATCAAAAATCCCGGCTGGAAAGTTTTTATCTGCTGTTTCTACAAACAACACCTGAAGTGACAATAATAAAGACTAGAGAAAAATATTTATTTTTCCCACCCTCTTTCCATTTGTTTACTCTGTGCATTACAGCACTTTGCACAGACTTAGTTGCTCAATTTTCCAGTTGTGGACTCTCTTAAACAGCAAGAAGGAAGAAAGCAGTGTTTTGTTTAGTTTTTTAAAGTGAATATAGCCAATTCATCCCATATGAAGGGAGACCCAGGAGCAAGTGTAGAACCTGAAACTATGTTGAAAACTTAAAATCCAGTCAGTTTTAAAAAGTAAAACCATCCTCTTGGGAGCAGGCTGTACAACTCTAGCTAATAAGTCATCAAATTAATATAGCTCCTTTTTAAACGGTGACCATGTTTTACTTTTTACTGAATTACTTAATCTACTGATCGAAGTGGTTGCATAAACCATTAACTATTTGCCACAACTACTGTTCCAATTATTCACTATTCATTAATCAATATTTACATGCTGTAGATGGTTGCTATCACATGGTGTTGGTTCCACTCTCAGCTTTGATGACTCTTACACTCACAAAGCTTTCAAGATGGCACTGTGGTGATTTCCAGGGTGAATGTGTGCTTACGGGAATATTTACAATCTTTTCTGAGAACAGCCTTGCAGACAAGATTTCACTTGCACAAATATTCAGTCATGAAAATCAAATAAAAGGGGTTGCAAATACCAATGCAAATTCATTGTTTTTCATTTGAAAACTTTTCTTGCATTAATCACAATTCAAGTATTAATCCACCTTGGCCAAAAATAAATAAATAAATGCTGTATCTTGTTAAAAAGGAGTGGCAAAAGCTACATCCTCTACGTCAGTGGTTCTTAACCAGAGGTCCGGGGACCCCTGGGGGGGCCATGAGCAGGTTTCAGGGGGTCCGCCAAGCAGGGCTGGAATTAGACTAGCTGGGGCCCAGGGCAGAAAGCCGAAGCCCCACCTCATGGGGCTGAAGCCTGGGGCCCAGAGGCCAAGGACTGAAGCTGAAGCCTAAGCAACTTAATGACAGGTTTCAGAGTAGCAGCCGTGTTAGCCTGTATCTGCAAAAAGAAAAGGAGTACTTGTGGCACCTTAGAGACTAACAAATTTATTTGAGCATAAGCTTCATCGGATGCATGCAGTGGAAAATTCAGTGGGGAGATTTTATATACACAGAGAACATGAAACAATGGGTGTTACCATACACACTGTCTCCTGCTGGTAGTAGCTCACCTTACCTGATCACTCTCGTTACAGTGTGTATGGTAACACCCATTGTTTCATGTTCTCTGTGTATATAAAATCTCCCCCCTGTATTTTCCACTGCATGAATCCGATGAAGTGAGCTGTAGCTTACGAAAGCTTATGCTCAAATAAATTTGTTAGTCTCTAAGGTGCCACAAGTACTCCTTTTCTCTAAGCAACTTAGCTTCATAGGGCCCTCTGTGGCAGTTGTCTTGCTTGCTACCCCTTAATGCTGGTCCTGGCTTTTATATGCAGAAAAACAGCTGTGGTACAAGTGGGCCAGGGAGTTTCTATAGCATCGAAAAAGGTTGAGAACCCCTGCTCTACCTCCTACCAACCATGTCACTGGGGCAATAACATAGTTAAATAGTATCACAGCATTCAACCTGAGTAATAATCTTTGAGAATTTGGTGGTTTTGAGAGATACTGTTGGAGCCGGGACATAAGTGGCTGCGTACAGTGGTTGGAGCACGAATCAAGCCAAGGGTCAGAGCCGGTGACAAGGGGCAAGGATCAGGAACAAGGCAGGAAGTCAGGCCAGACCAATGTAGCAACCAGGTAGAGCCCAGTTGTGCCAACAACTTCCTGGGCCTCTCTTTGGGTTTAAATAATTAGTCCTGACCAATCAGAGGTCCCGGAGTTCCTCCACTCAGGACCCAGGAAAGGCCTCCCAGAGGAGCTTCAGGTTTCATGATCTCTCCATGCAGCCAATCAGTAGTGAGCTGCTGAGTGGGAGTAGGGAACCAACAGTTGACTGGGAACTGAATTGACCCAGGTTTAAGACCTGTTGGTCACGACAGGTACAGACTTAACCACCCTGTAGACTGAAGTTTTCTACTTGTCAGGCACAGCCGTGGCTGTGCAGGCCTCCCCACACAGCTCTGCCATGTACTTGAACCCTGACACACGAGGAACTGAGTTTGTGGGAGAGGGGGTAGCTTACTCTTGATGAACATTCATTCATTCATTCATTGAACAAGGGTGTTAAATAGCTATGATGGTGTCTATTGTAACAACTATGATGGTGATAACTATGATAACAACAACTATGATGGTGTCTATTGTAATTTACACCCAGAACTAGACTGAAAAACTCTCCAACAAACTCATTTCTCAGGGACTGCCCAAGCAAAGAAATCCTAAGACATTCAACTGGAATTAGATTTTTTTTTTAAAAAAAAATTCATTTCTACAGTGCCATAGATGTACATAGTGCTGTACAAAAATGGAGAGGGGTTCCTGTCCTAACCAGCTCAGGGTTCGCTCTTAAAGCTATACACATTGTGGGAAGCTCTTTGAAATCTTTAGTAGATGGATTTATTTCCATTATCTTCACAGCTAGCTGCAGCTATTTGGCCTGAGGGAAGATGACAGCAAACAGTGAAAGAGGACCAATTAAAAGGGTTGAGAATGGGAAGCAGACACACAGCCTGAACAAGCAATAGGCATGCAGGACGAGGTGCTGGCACCAGCAGTCAATGAGTGGGACCATTTGATCCAGAATCTGAATGGTTCCTGGAGCGCTCAGTCCTACTTAGAGGCAACCCATCCCCAGATCTGGCAATTCTAGTGAGCAAGGTCTGTGTACTGTTTAATCAGGGGGTTAGAATCACCCATGCCACTTCATTCTTGGCATCTTCTCCTTTCCTCTACAGTATCAATTGATCTCTCTGCAGCAGCAAAAGCCACAGAACAGACAGAATGATCTTCCATTGCCTAGATGAGCAGAGCTAACCAATGGCCCAGAGGAGAGGGCAGTGAGATAGAGCAAACAGGGTCACTGGGAGGGGTAACCTGGCTCCAATTTGGTCTATGACTGAAGATGCTTGGAAGATGACAGAGGATTCTGACGGCAATCTGATGAAGTTTGAGTGACCAAAAGGACTAATTCATTAGAAGACGGGGGCCCATATATCATGAGGGTCAAATGCTACCCCACTGAAGAATGTAAAGGCTTTTAAATTCATTGCACAATCACAGGGAATTTCCCACTTCAAGGCCATCTATGACAATTCTCATGATAGGAAGAGAGACAAGGAAATGGGGGTCCACTGCATCCCACGGAAGTCCTCTGATTCTTTTCCTCTCCCCATTTTCTCCTGCTTTGTCACCACACAATGCACAGCACCTCTAAAACATCTCTTAGGGCTTGCTTCACTACAAAATTAAGGTGACTTAATTTAGATGGACCTACAGCCACAGTTAGACAATCTAGATGGACCTAATCTAACACAGTTAGATGAGGTAAACTACCTTAGGTCAGCCTAACTCTGTAGTGTAGACCAAGCCTGACTTTGGTCCCTTTCATCTCTTCTGTGTCTTTTTTGAGTTAAGGGGACCAGAACTGAACGCAGTATTCCAAGTGGCAGCCATCCACTGATTTAGGACAGGACTTTCAAAGAAACCTAAGGGACCTAGATGCTCTAATTGCAGTGAATTTCAGTTGAAGTTGGACACCTCGGTATTTTAGACTCCTACAAAAAATCCCAGCCTTATTCAATAGCAGTATACTATTTTCTGGATTATTGCCTACCTCATTTTAAATACAACTTAATGCTGGTGGTGGGCAGGGAGAGCGGGGTGTTTGAGCACTGCTAGTTGTTTTCCTTGAACTGTGACACCCAGCTCTCTTAACCCCTTGCGTTAAGAGTTAATTCAGAACTCAGCCATGTATATGGCATCATCACTAACAGGTCCCTTGTCATAACAAAGCACTCTCCCTTGGTGTGCAAATAACTGCAGTTCAGCTCTAGAAATGACATTGGCAGAAGTCAAGAGGTTTAGATTGATGAGGAAAACTGCCAGCCAAATAATTTACATTGAGCTCTTTCAGATTAACAGATCAGGAAACACCGCAAGATAAGCTGCTGCCAAAAATACAAGGCCAGCTACAAGTGTTCACTCTCTATTCCTGGAGAGAAGTCCAAGAGAAGATGCATAAGATTTAAGGGTCAAATTCCTTATATTTGTACCAAATAGAATCATATTGGGGAATAAGCTTTATAAATAAAAATACTGAACATCTGATTAAGGGTCTTCAATATTTCACATCATTAGTAAAATGCCTTTGTCCCTTACAAGTAGTCATGATGCCTGCATCTATTTCCTGTGACTTACACTGTGTTTCAGAGCAGCTGCATCTCAATTCACTAATTCGTTAAAACATTTCACAAGAGACTAACTGCAGTGCATGGGGCCAGAGAGAGTACATCCATCAATGCCCACCGTTACACCGTACCGATAAAGGGACTGGACATATAGCTGGTCCATCCAGTCCCACCAGTTCAGAAATGGGCCTGCTTGGCTTGCCAAACCTTGCTCCAATCAAGCTGTTAGTAGTTATCTTGACAATCTTATTTCAAACTTTAAAACAATTTTCACTTTGGGATCTGCAATAAACCCTGGGAACATACTCCTGTTATTCACAGGTATAGCACTAGGAGAGCAGTTCAATTCAAAGAACTTCACTGGCACAGCAAGAGATGGAATTGCTGCCAGTGCGTTTTCTTTTCTTTTTTTCTACGTACTCTTAGGACTCTGTCAAAGGTAGATACCGTACATCAAGCATGCTCTCGGGAAACGGCTTCATTGTGTAACTGGGGGCAAGTCTTTTAGGGGAACCAACAACATGGGATTCAGCTCCTGCTCCAAGGACACCAGGCAAATCCCTGACAGAGTGGTGAGGTGACAGCGACCCATGCTCCCTGTCTGGAGGAAGAATCCACATCTGCTCCCCCCTCCCCAAGCGAGTTATGAACGAAAACAAACCGCACTTCGGATTTAGTGCCTCCTTTAAAAACAACAGCTCCTTCCCCCAACACCGACCCCAGATTCAGATTGTTTCCATCACACAAACCCGTCCCACCCTCCCCCAAATCACTGCCCCGCCCCAAGCCCCCCACTCCCGAAAAAAAGCCTCCTCTCCTGCCCAACCCCCTCTGCATGCCACCCCCATGCACGCCCTCCCTAGCCCAGGCAAGCCGCCCGCTACCTCTGAGGCCGGGGTTCTCCTCCTTCGCCCGGATCTTGCGGATTTTCACCGGCCTCCCGCTCAGCGTGGACAGCACCAGCCGCTGCCGCAAAAAGTTGCACCCCACGTAGCTGAGAGAGTGCGGCTGGCTCGCCATGCTGCCGCCCGGCCGCCCCCTCGGCGCTGCTGCGATCGCGGCGCCGCTGATACCCCGCGGCAGTGCCCAGCGCGCCCACGTGGTTTGGAACAGGAAGACGGAACGCTGAGACATCTGGGTCAAAGGGGAAGGGGGCGGAGCCTCCCCCTCTCAGAGGGAGAGGGGCTGAGTTGGAAAGTCCCTGGTGGGGATGCGGCTCAGCGCTGGTAGTGGGCAAGGTAACAGCGGCAGTGCGGTGGCAATGATGGGGATAGCAGGACGGGTGTTAGTAGCCAGAACAGCAAGAGCCAGACTGGCAACAGCCCCATACCAGTAATAATACCAGAAGCAACAGCAGCAGGGTTAGGAACAGCAGCAGCAGGAAAAGCAGTAATCGGAGCAAAAATAGCAACAGCAGTAGTCAGAATGCAGCAGCAGAAGCCATACCAACAGTTACTTTCAGCAGTAGCAATAATCATAGCGGCAATGGATCAGTACTAGTAATAATAGAGAAATAGGCATCATTGCCACAGTATTAGTAATAAAGGCCCTGATTCAGGAAAGTTCTTAAGCACAGGTTTCAGAGTAGCCGTGGTTTTCGCAAAAAGAACAGGAGGACTTGTGGCACCTTAGAGACTAACCAATTTATTTGAGCATAAGCTTTCGTGAGCTACAGCTTAACTTTGGGCATACCTAAGCACCCTTCCTAAATAGGGATGTTTTCCTGAATCAAGACCAAAAACAGCAAAACAATAGTAATAGTAGTAAAAGCACCAATCTGTAGCCATAGTGAACCATCAAATCAGTCAGACGCAACTGCAAAGGCAGGATATGAGAAAAAGCTTAAAATTTGTTTTAATGTATTTAAATTCTTTGTCTGAATTGGTAATAATAAAACAGAATGTACCATTATGTTACATCTTCACAGTAACAAACTAATGTAACTAATAATCAATGCTACATTATTTTTATTGAGAGTCATATTATCCACATTCTACATTATTATTGCTATTACACATTATGGGTTAGATCTTCTTTTATATTCCTGTGATGGCTACCCAAATCTTGGGTCCAGATACACAGGGGAGGGAGGCACTGTATGCTCACTACTCCCCCTTATTGCCAACATAGGTGGGCAGGCAGGCAGGGATAGGGTGAGCCTTGGCTCTGCTCCTAATGTGCCAGCCAACAAAGCTGAGACAGGGTGAGACTGTGGTGTAGTATATGTATCATATGACTTTTAAAAACAAACTTTGTATTTGTGGATAATCTAAGTACTATACCCAGATGTACAGACACTCTCTTCTCAACCTGTGTTTTACATAATTTTAACATTGACTTTAATAAAATTGCAGCAAACTACTATCTCCTTGGACAAGAGGCTGGGCAGAAAGGGGACTGTGGCTCCTGAACTACAGTTCCGGGAGTGGTGTAGCATTCACCACCCCTTATTTGCAGCTGTCCTTGTGGCACAGTCTAACTCCATTAAAAATTATCTAATGGCTGCATAGATCTGAATTTGGATACTAAGTTTGTAAGGCACTAAGGGTGAGATACTAGGAGGGAATGGCTAGTGTTGCTTGCTTGAACTGCACTCATGACTGTATCTTTAATAGTAATCATGACAAAGATGGTCTTCAGTGGAACTACGTGTCCAGGAAAGTATGGTCACATGAGTAAAAGTTGCAGTATCAAGCCCCTTAATAGTGACATGAGTCTTCTAATATAGGGGAGCAAGTATACTGTCATCACATGGAAACCCCTATCAGTAGCAAAAAGCTAAGCTAAAATAGACAAAATGCAAAACAAACAGGATCTCAAGTTCTCATCATAAACAGTGAAAGACAAATACACCAGAAGGAGTCCTCCAATGGGATTATTTTCAGGGCCAACATCACAAACCTTAGCACTGGGTCAGCTTTCAAGGTGCTGCACCTCTATATTGAGGGAATCTCAGTGACCAAGAGGTATATCCTCCTCCAGTTGGTCAGAGAACATGAAGCACACATCATCTTACCTCAGGAAATACACTCTACTACTGACACTCAACTATCAATTCCTGGTTTTGCTGTTGTGTCTTTTCTCCATCATAGGCAACATAGGATGGCATCCTACATCATGGAACATATTCCAGCAACTCCAGTTTAATCATTAGGTCTAAATGATGTAACTGAATGGTAGGCTATAAAAGTGAAAGACATTACTCTTATTGGTGTCTATAAATCTTCATCTGCCAACTGACCAACTCCTCTTCTGTTCACCTTCTCAGGACCTTCAGTCTACTGTGATGATTTTAATTCACATTGTTCCCACTGTGGAGTAAGGCTAGAGGAGTTGATGTCAATAGTTGACTTGCAGCTTCTATATGATCCTATTGACTCAAGCAATTAGCCTATATCTGGGGTCTTGAAGGCTTTTACCAATAGGAGAAATTGGTGATGGAGTCAGTTATTTCTTTGATCCACTCCTGTTTATTTACAAACAATGTACATAAAGTCTTGTTGCCCTGAGTACAGCAGGAATCAAAGAGCAGGAGACAGTTTCTTTGCTGACAATTCCAAGCCTCTTTCAGCCAGCACTCTACTATAAAAAAATCTCTTTCTAGGCTTTTTCTTGGGACCATGCTCCCAGTGCTTGGTCTGTCTGTCTCCTTGGATTTCTGCTGCTTCTCTGTCAGCTTCTCTGGGAGTTTTTGCTGTTTCTCTTTGCATACACAGGCCTGGTCTACACTGGGGTGGGGGTGGGGGGGATCGATCTAAGTTACACAACTTCAGCTATGTGAATAACTTAGCTGAAGTCAATGTACTTAGATCTACTTACTGCGGTGTCTTCACTGCGATAAGTCAATGGCTGACCCTCTCCCATCAACTCTGCCTCTCTCATCAAAAGAGAGAGAGAGCCTCATTATGAGTACACAAAAGCAGTCCTTAAGGCTTAATTACGTTCAAAACAAAACTGACCAACACAAGTGCTCCCCAAACTGCAGAATGTGTTTCAAAAAGGAAGAGTTGGTGGAGCATGTGTTGACTCCCTGAAAGAGCCTGTCTGAGAGAGAATATATGAACAGACAGACACAACGAGATCGCCAAGCATCTGCATTGGAGCCTTTGTGGCAGGTATGGAGTTAAACGAATGATGCAGTATTACAACCACTGAATTGAAAGTGCTCTAGAGGATGAAGAGGCTAAGACTTTATGGGATCTGGCAGTTGTCACAGATGGAATGGTGCAGGCAAACAGGCCAGACATAGTCATTATAGAAAAGAATTCAAACAAGACCATGCTAATTGATATTGCCATACCAGCAGTCAGAAACATAAAAAAGAAACAAGGAGAGAAAATGGGAAAATATGAAGAACTCTGTCATGAAGAGGAATGAGTATGGAAAACTGGAACAAAGATGATCCTAGTGATTATTGGAGTACTTGGAACAAGCCCTATGGGTATGAATGAGCAGCTCAAGAACACAGGAGTGCAAGACATCACAATCAGTGACCCCCAGAAGACAGCACTCTTAGGCACTGTGAGAATTTAAGGAAAGTCAAAGGAGAATGAGTGCATTTGAGCACGTAAAATGCAGGAATTCTGTCCAGGGTTTATCTACCCAAACCCATGGAGTCAGTTCATGGTCAGGATTCACTGGTGATTTATGGGGGATAAATTTTAGACAGTAGCTTTCTCCTTTTATGCTTAAAGATTTTGTATGTTGTGAAGGCTATCAAAAAAATTCCTATGTTGTAATTCTGAGGGATAATAATTAACTACTATTATCCATAAAATGGAGATAATAATCCTTATGATGCAGGAATGCTATAAAAATTTGTTAATGTTTGTAAGTATCCTGCAGATGAAAATCACTGCGTATACTAATTACTAACTCTTAACTCCATATCTGACTCCATATGTGTGTGTTTGGTTTACGACTGTGGTGTTTGTATGGTATGTGGCCATAGATGTTAACAATCCTTAGTAGCACTGTCATGTTATGCTGTGTCACTGAATGATTTTATTTCTCTGAAACCCTTCAGCTCTGTATTTATTGGCATGTAAATAATTCAAATCCTATAGTGAAAATGCGGTATAAGGAGCCGGATACTGTCCCAAGGCAAGACGAAACCCGCTTCTGGATGCATTTTCCTTCAGGCAGTGCTATCTTTTTAGTAATTTATCATTGGCTGCCTTGCTCTGCTGAAATATTCTTTGAACTGAAGGAAAATTAAGCAGAAAAGCCAGCCTGGTTTGGGAGCACTAGTCTAATTCCTGGCCCTGCAGTCAATTTCTTTAGTGGTGCAGGCCCACTTTCTGATGTAACTGAGAGCAGAAGTTGGCCCCTCGTCTTTTGGTCTGCGTTGATCAGAGCATGGAATACTGTAGACATAACAGGGTCAATCTGTGTTGTGTGCTTGTGTTTAGAAAAAGTAGTTTCCTGTATCACACAAAAGCAAGCCTGTAGCCAATTAAAGAGCAATACGGATCTCTTTTGAAGGAAAGTCATAACCTGAAGGGCATTAATGGCAATGGGGGGCCCAGAGGACGAGGTGTACCAAGTGGGGTAAAATCAAGGAGGACCCTTAGTGTTCCAACAAAGCAGTGGCCTAGGAGTCAGCACTTTGGTGCACAATTCTCAGCTCTGCATTGATTTGCTGCATCACCATGGGCTAGTTACTCTGTCTCTGTGTGTTTTGCCTCTGAAATGGACAGATTATTTACTGATTTTATTTATTACGAATTAAAATGGGCACTTCTGTGTGCACTGTAATGTATAAAATGTGTCCACTTCCCAAGTCTCAAGTTGCATCTCCATAACTAAGAACTGTATACAGTTTTTGCTACAGTTAACCAGCAGAAATGGAAAAGACAACTAAACTAACCCCCAGCACATATACCTCACACTAGGCAAATGCTTGAGGAAAGAGATGGGACTTGGATCATGCATTGAATGGTAACTCTGAGAAATCAGTTCTTGGTTGTGTTGCAGTCACTTTGTGCCGCTGCTCCACCAACTTCTCTGTGGGAGAGCCATGTATGATTCCTAGTCCTGGGGCCAATTTCTTTTCTCAGTTACACCAGCCCCAGCTCAGAGCTCTTGGCTCTATTAGACCAGCACAGAAAGAGCTGTGATGTCCACTGAGAATGAACCGTACCAGCCACCAGATGTTTAAATCTAGGGACAGTCATCTTGAGGGGGTTTCAGCTGATCTCTGCTGGCAGAGTGGCCCCACAGACTTACCTATTTTATAGGAGTATTGTGAGACTTATTTAAAAGTGCTTTAAGAAATTCAGGTGAAAGTGAATAGTATCATTCTTTATTTTCCCCACCTGCTTTTCAGTACATAATCACTTTTTAAAATGCTTGTATTAATTTGTTATTATATGGCCTGCGAGAAAGTGTAAGATCGTGCATCTCTTGAAGAGACTATGTTCACTGCAAATCAAACTTCAAGACTCATACTGCCAACTTTTTTCAGGAAGAAGGAAGCAGTTGAAGCAATACTTACAATGTAGAATAATACATAGATTGCTGTGATTCGTGTACAAAAATAACAAACAACCCCCCAAACACCTCTCCTCACTCATTGTCAGGGGCCAGACCAGCTAGGACTAGCTGCTGGACTGCTCCCTGATTGCTAGGCAAGCAATGAGCGCAGCTGTACTGCCTTGGAACTGACAGCCATTGGCCACAGAACCCTGGCTGGTTGCTGGTTTAGCAGCCCTGCTTATAACCTGGCCCCCACAACACATCAGTGGTTGCTCAGTGTGTACCCTGTCTCTGTCTCCAGCTCCCTCTGGCTTCAATTCCTAGCTCTGCCTGTGGCTTATGACTCTGGTTGATGCTCTGGCATTTGGCTTCTGTCTCTGGTACTGACTGTTGGCTTGTTTCTGGACTTTGCCCCCCTTGAACCCAGCTCCAAATAGTATGCTGAACTCTTGTTTCAACCACTAGGCCTGACTGTCTGTAGCCCAGCTGCCAGCACTCATGAGTGCTGAATGGAACTAGGCACCTTAGAAATATGTCACATAGCTCTCCAATCAGATTTGCAGGCACAATTATTTCACTTAGAAACCAAACCAATCACCATGGCTAGAGGAGAAGCTTCTTACTGCTTCAGTGGAGTGGAGGAAAAAATTAATGAAGCGGTGTTGCCAACTCTCATGATTTTATCACAAGCCTCGTGATATCTAGTGTTTTTCTTAAAGCCCCAGCTCCTGAAATGAACTGATTAGGTGAGAATCTCAGCTTTTATTTTCAAAAATAAGTTTCTACCTGTTGTGGCTTCAGAGAGAAGGTGAGTTTAACCAAGAAGGTCAGAAACCAGAAGGCAAATAAAAAGATCCCTAAGCATATATATATATATAAAGCCAGCCTCGTGGGTTGTTGTTTGTTTTTTTTTTGGAAGCCTGATTCATGATTTGTGAATGCTTAGGGCTGGCAATATTTTCAGCCGGAAAAATAGTGCCACCAGAGCAAGACGTAAAGTAGCTCTGTCCACATGGAGCAGAGGAGGTGACGCTGCAGTGTGAGGAGAAGGGCAGTGCAGAAACAGGAGCTGTAGGGTGGAAGGGGGAGAAGAAGTGGTGTATTCAGAGCATGGATAATGACAAATAAAAAGACAAACTAATTTTGAATAATAGTACTATAATTATTTCCAAAGGGTGCTGGTAATATCATAAATCACAAGAGCGAGGCTTAATTGGTTGATGCAGTCACCAGAACTTCTTGAACTGAATTATGAGACTATCTATATTTATAATTATAATTTATCATTCATTGTCTATATTTATTTAGGTAGAAAAGTTACTCCTGGAGGTGATATGCTACAAAATGGCTTTACATTGTAGAAGTTGGGAAGAATCTATGAAGTAGGTAACGTAACCAATATTAGCTTTCACTTATTATAATAATTATTTATTATTTATTAGTTGTATTGCAGTAGCAATTAGGAGCATCAGTCATAGAGCAGGACCCCATTGTGCTTGGTGCTGTCCAAACACAGGGGAAGGGGAGAAAGCCCCAGAAAGTTTACAGTTTAAGTCACTGTTCAATCTATACACTGTTACTATTTTAAGGCCTGACACTGCAACTCTTATTCATGCAGAGATCCAGTGGAGGTCATGGAGACTGCATGAGTGAGAGACTGCTCATGTAAGCAAAGGTTGTGAGGGCAGGGCCCTTAGTATGTAATGAGTTAGGGGCAGGATCCATTCTGCACTGCATATTGGTGCAAAATGAGGCAGAATCTCTCTGTAATGGGCCATCCGAAACTCTGCCCGGTGTAAGGAGCTCTCAGCTAGCGTAAAGCTGCATCACTGGCTCCAGCATAGGGTGGTATGTCAGGGGACAGTGGAGGTGTATCTCCAGAAGACTGGAGAAGGGCAAACATAATACCTTTCTTTAAAAAAGGAAACACAGAGGACATGGGGAATTATTGGGCATTCAGCCTAACTTTGATACCTGCAAAGATACTGGAACAAATTATTAAACAATCAGTTTTTAAGTATCTGGGGGATAATATAAGGAATAGCCAGCATGGATTTGTCAAGAAATAAATCATGCCAAACCAACCTAATTTCCTTCTTTGACACGGAAACTGGTCTAGCGGATCGGGGGGGGGAAGCAGCAGATGTGATATATCTTGGTAGTTTTTTTTTTTTTTTTTGGTAAGGCTTTTGACGCAGTCCCACATGACATTCTCGAAGCAAACTAGGGAAATGTGGTCTAGATGAAATCACTCTAAGCTGGGCGCCATAGGCATGCACACGGGGTGTGCCCAAGCACACCCTAATGCAGGGCAGAGTTCTGGGGGGGGGGGGGGGGGGGCAGAGGTAGGGCAGCTCTGCACACTGTCTATGTCCCTCCTCCCAGAGCTGACCCGGTTTCCAGCCCAGGGGAGATGCAGAAGATTGGGCCAACCCTGCAGCCACTCTGCCTCTACCCTTGTTCTGTCTGCTCCCTCTACCAGCCCCTTTGGTCTCCCTGGGATTCCCCCTACCATTACTCCCTCTGGGTCTTCTTTCTCTGGAGCTTCTCATGAAGTAAAGTTGTTATTACAGGTTCTTATCTCTGTAATGTATTTAATTTTGATGTATTTATTAAGTGTTAATTAATGCACTATGGGAGTCCCCCTTCAGCCCTCTGTATAAATTGATCCTCTTCTTTCCATATGTTTTGCCCATAGGGTTTTCTGCAGCCCTAGGGCAGCCAGCAGTAACACCTGCACCTTTGCAGTGGGGTGAAGGAAGGGGACCATGAGATCCCTATTTATTTATGTGATTTGCAAGAAGTGTTATCATTACTCAGGGTACCAAATGTGTTTAAATGATATAAGTGCCTTGTAAAATCCCAAAGCAAGCTCATTTTCATTTCTCATATAATAATCTCATATACAGTATACACACATTTTTCATTAATTATATGAGTTGATTTTATTATTATTAATAATAATAATTATTATTATTATTAACTAGGTTACTAGTTTTTTTCAGTGTGGAAAAGTGTGCTATTTTACAAGTTGAATGACAGAATGACATAATGCCCCCTACCTCCCACAATGTCCATCACCAAGTCTGATAACTTTGTCAAGTGTCCATTGCGCAACATGGTGGTGCCTAGCCCTGTCCCATTCTTCAGGGGGTCAAGGGGTCCAGGGCAGCCTGGGAGGCTAGTGGGGGGCCTGGCGCTGGCAGCAGCAAGTGACCTGGCCCCAGCCCGCTCGGCTCCACCCCACCGGCTCCCAGTGTTGCTCAGGGGCGGGGGGGGGGGGGGAGAGGTGGGGTGGGGTGTGCTGGGGCCAGGTTGCTCGCTGGTGCCAGGCCCCCTGCTAAGCCCCCAGGCTGCCTTGGACCCTGTGTCCCCCTGAAGAATGGGACAGGGCTAGGAATCAGATCAGTCTTCCACGTTCCAGGCCTTTTACAAATCTATTCAATGCTTTGCAGTCTTACCTGTTACAAGCTGTTCATGTGAAAGAGCCTTTTAGAAACTAGCACATGTAAAAAACAAACTAAGAAGTACAATGTCCCAACAGCACCTCGACTCACTCATGATTTTGTACATTGAACAAGATTTGGCTTCGTCAGTTAATTACAATGATGTGATTGAGGAATTTAAGTCCATAACACCTGGTGAGCAATGTCTCATTCTCAGGAAGATGAAGAAACCTTAATCTGTTTTGGTCAATTTGGGTTAGCTCATTATCTGGTTAAAGATAAAGATCATGAAAATTGACTGTATTTTTTTTTACGCCTGGTTATCACTACAGCAAAAATTTGGTATTTTGTGTCTCATTTTTTAAGTTTGTATTTTTAAGTAAAGTTTAGTTGTTAATTTAAAAAAAAATAAGTTTAGTTAAGTTTTAGTTTCTTTAGTTTGTTTGATGAATAAAAATAATGTCCCTTATGACTGAGTATTCAATAAACGTTCACCTTTAAAATAAATAAATAAATAAAATTCCCTGGGTGCACACCCTAATGAAATGTGCTGCACACGCCTATGGTGGGCACACAACTGGTTGAAAACCGTACTCAGACTGCAGTTATCAATGGCTTGCTGTCAAATTGGGAGGGCGTATCTAGTGGAGCCCCGAAGAGATCAGTCCAGGGTCTGGTACTACTCAGTATTTTCACTACTGACTTGGATGATAGAGTGGAGAGTGTGCTTATAGAATTTGTGGATGACACAATACTGGGAGGGATTGCAAGCACTTTGAAGTACAGGATTAGAATTCAAAACAATCTTGACAGATTGGATAATTGGTCTGAATTCAACAAGATGAAATTCAATAAAGACAAATGCAAAGTATTTCACTTAGGAAAGAAAAATCAAATGCACAACTACAAAACGGGGGAACAAGATGGTGGTAATGCTGAAAGGCTAGATGGTGGTAATGCTGAAAAAGATCTGAGGGGTTATAAAGGCTCAAAAATGGAATGAGTCCTATTAAGGGGCATATTAAGAGGAGTGCTGGATGTAAGACATGGGAGGAAATTGTCCTGCTCTACTCGGCACTGGTGAGGCCTCAGTTGGAGTACTGTGCCCAATTCTGGTGGCCGTACATCAGCAAATATGAGGACAAATTGGAGAGAATCCAGAGGAGAGCAGCAGAAGTGATAAAAGGTTTAGAAAATCTGACCTATGAGGAAAGATTAAAAAAAACCCTGGGCATGTTTAGTCTTGAAAAGAGAAGACTAAGGGGGACCAGATAAGTCTTCAAATATGTCAAAGGCTATTATAAAGAGGATGGTGCTCTATTATTGTCCATGTCCAGTGAAGGTAGGACAAGAAGTAATGGGCCTAATCTGCAGCCAGGAAGGTTTAGGTTAGACATTAGGAAAAACTTTCCAACTCTAAGAGTAGTTACGCTCTGGAATAGGCTTCCAAAGCACGTTGTGGAATCTCCATCATTGGAGATTTTTAAGAACAGGTTGTACAAACACCTGTCAGGGATGGTCTAGGTTGACTTGCCACAGTTCAGGGGGGGTGATGACTCTTGGGGTCCCATCCAGCCCTACATTTCTATGATTCTATTTGGGGAGGGCGGGAACAGGGCAGAGCACAGCTGCACTCTGCCAGTTCTCAGCTAGCCTATGATCTCTTTGATGACCTTGGCTGCTGTAACGTATGCTTGCCCAGGGCTGGGACTGGGGCCAGAGCAGCTGTGCAGCTTCAGAATCAGAGAGACAGAATCAGAAGCCACAACCCCAACTCCTGCTGTGAGTAAATCTTGTCCCCAGAGAGATTCTAGATCTCGGTGTTATTCTGGTTCATCTCAATCAGTTTATCTGCCCTGTATCACTCGCTTCCTTCATACTAGTCACTGGAAAGAAAACTGTAAATAAAATCAGTGTATCTTTAATGTGGTGATCATTTTAACCCTGTACCAGAGTGACAGTGGGAGTGACAGTTTGAAATCAATATACTCCTCCACCCACACTAAAGTTCCAGTACAATTCAGCTTCAGCATGATTCCATAACATGGGTATAACATGGTCTAGTCCTGAAAACAGAGGCAAGACCAACAGCTTTATACCACAGCCTGCTGACAGGGTAAGTAGCATAGGTGGACCCCAGGTATACCTACATAATTCACATTTCTATGCAGGCCACTCTCACAAATAGATCTTGATCATGTAAAGTGATGAGCATATCTGCAAGGTTCTGAGTGACATCAAGTTGAGTGGTCAAGGGTGCACATAACTGCAGTGCTAAGCACTTGCAGGATTGATACCATAGTCACTCATTGTTGAACACGACCTTGAGGTGAAGTTAACTTTTTGAGTTTACCCTCAGTCATTTATCCAAAATGGCATCAACGGAAAACCTAAGTAACAGGACTCAACTTTTGGTACTTCCTGGCTGATTATTACTCAACACCAGGGATTCTCAAAATGGGGGTCATGACCTGTCAGGGGTTCATGAGATTATTACATGGCCTGCCCCAGAAACACCCCGGGGCCCTGCCCTTCCATGCCAAGCACACTAGATGTAGGCAGGCAGGCTCAGCCCAGCAGGATCCAAGTGTGGAGGGGCTTAGTGTGGGGAGAGCCAGGTGTGTGTTCTGTGTGGAACAATCTGGGTGCCGGAGGCTTGGTGAGGGGTCTGGGTGTGGGAGGGATCTGGATGAACAGGGGCTTTTGGGGGGGAGGGGTTCCAGGTGCAGGGGCAATGGGACTCTGCAAGGGGGTCCAGGTAAAGATGGTTGGGGTTCATCGGGGGGGGTCTGGGTGTGGAGGGCTCAGTGTGGGGGTCCGGGTGCTGGCTTTGTGGGGTGTGTGTCTGGGTACTGGCTTGGTGTGGCTCAGTGGGGTGGGGGTCTGGGTGCGGGGGGCTTGTTGGAGTGGTCCAGGTGCAGGTGGGGTGGGGCTTGTTGGGGTGGGACTCAGTGGAGGTTCGGGTTCAGAGAGGCTCCAGATGCAGAGGGTGAGGCTTGTTGGGGTGTGGGCTCAGGTGCAGGGGACTTGGTGCAGGGGGTGAGGTTTGATGGGGTGATCTGGGTATGAGACCAGTCCAGATGAACGGGGGTTGGGCAGATGGGGGAGCAGCTCCCCATACAGTGACCCTTCCCGCCACAGTTGAGGAGTGATGGAGGTAGGAAGCACAGGAGTGTGGAGCTTCCTGCAGCCGGAGAGGTTTCTGGGGGTGGATCTGACCTAGCCCTGGCTGCTCCTTGCAGGGGAAGAGGAAGTCCCATCCTTCCAGCCCAGCCAGGACTAGCAGCTGGGTAGAAGCCACTGGCCTGGGTGTCCCCAGCTCTCCCCCACAGTGATTTACCTCTCTGCTGGCTGCTCCTGGCACCTGAAATGTTGCACCTGCACTGCTGGCCTCCCTTTGCTTCCCCGTCAGAAAGTCATTTGTGGGGGACATGAATTCTGCGCATGTGCAGTGGCTCAGAATTCCCCCAGAAGTAAACTTATTTAGGTGGCTCAATGTAGATTTAGCAGCCTTATTTTAGGCACCCAGTTTTAAAACTCTTGGACTTAGTCTTCTAATGTGTGTGTGTATATATATATATATATATGTACCATATACATATATATACATCTGTTTATATTCAAGAAGTATATTTATTTGAATATGAACAGATGTACGGTACTATAACAGCTTTAAACATTTTAATTATCCTTTTCACATTAATTGTTGTGCTCTACAGAAGATTTGAATGCAGCATAAGTGTTCAAAATCAGAACTGTTCTGCATTTTTCAGAATGGGCAGTAGCAACCTATGTGTGTCTTTACAACTTGTTTAGCTGCACACATCTTTATAATGATGAGACCAGTGTTCTACAGTAAATGATCTAAAACAATGAAATAACTCAATTGTGATGTGGAGTGTTTTGGACCACTGTTGTAGAATGTGCTAGTATTTTATTCAGAAGGTTCATTCATGCTTCCTTTCTTCCACTCACACATTTCACTCACCCCATTCTCTGCATACATGTAGTGCTCTTTCTGTCTTTCTCACGCATGCATGCTCTGGCTTTATCTAAACTGGAAATGGATCTATATCTGACATCCATTGTCACAACTCTGATCCTTCTCAAACATGGTTGAACACAATTTTAATGCTGTTTTAGATAAGGTCAAACCAAATTCCACACCTAATGCAGAGACCATGATGGTTCCTCATTCTAGCAGGGATGATCACACTAAATGCTGACCACAATTTGACCCTATCCACATCAGCAGCCACACTGTGTTTATCAAGTGGACTGATGTCTAATATGACTCAATTTCTACCGTAGATAGGGCTGCTCTCTCATTCTCTCCCCTGTGACCAATGTTAATTTATTTCTTTATGGGAAAGTCCTATAGAATTTAAGAGGGTTCTATAAAAATGTAATAGGATTCTAGAGACATTATTATAAACACCTACAGAATTTAATGGAGAATATCTTCTCCACAGGTCTTTCTTTAACAGTCCTACAGGAGTATTTAGCAGCATAGAAAATACAGCCCCAGGGGAAGGGGGAATAGGAAGCATTAAACCACCTTTGCACCATCTGGACTCTGGGCTGCCTTGAAGCCAGTGTGGTCCCTAGCATAAATTAGAACAGCCCGAGTGGCTTCTCTAATTTACAGCAGCTTTTTTGTCATTTACTGGCTGCTTCCCAGACTGGAAAAGCTCAGAATCTCTGGTGTGCAGAGCACTGCAGTGGTCTCTCCTCCTACTCCTGACACACCCCATTCCAGCCTCACCTCATTGCCAGGAAGTCCCTGATCTATGCTGTGGGGGCATGGGGAGGACAGCATAGGGCTGCATATGGTGGCTGTATATTGCTTTTGCACCAGAGGAATTGTCCCTTGGACAGCTATAACACATTTATGGTCCCCAAATGCTGCTAGAGCAGCATATATAGGGGACAGAGTGGGGGACAGAATTGGCCCCATCATTCTCCATTAAATTCCATGGAATGTTCCCACAAGAGTGCTCTCCCACAAACTGAAACTGACAGGATTTATCAACACTAGAGTTAAAACTGCATTTTCAATAGCTGTGATTAGCACCCACTGTTGTTAGTATAGCTTCTTTGATTAGTGTGCATACTGCATAGAGATTTTTTTTGTGATGAACCCACCCTGTAAGCTACCTCCAGGGATAACATAATTTGACAGTATGGTTCTCAGAACAGAATCCTGGTCCCCACTAATCAGGAAACTACTGTAACTTCCAGAGAAACCCGGATAGCAACAGCAGTGTAAACAGTGTACCAGAGTTTCAGCCGTGATGTGGAAAGGAACAGCTTATAATGGCTGCTGGAATTGGATGATTATTGAGGCCTGCAGTCTATGCATATCAAGTATTGTAGACTTTACTGCTGTGGTGTATTGAAAACTGTCTCACTTAAAGTGAGAGCTTGTGATTTTAAGGGGTTTCTTGGTCCTTCTGTAGGCTAATGGGCTCAGTAGGGTAGCCTGTAATCTGGGTCTTGTGAAATAAGTGTGCAAATAGTTAGCCTACACAAGGTGGTGTGAATTGTGCCTCTCTGTTTTAGAGTGCAGCCTGCCTTCTCTCTCTCTGTTTTGGGTTCTTGTGTGTTAGGGTTCTGAATTCTAAGAAATTAATGTTTGGTGCAACTGTCCAGCAAGAGTATTTTATGTTTTTAATCTAACTTCTATGTATGTACCATGAACATAACTGTCTATAAATGCATTACAAAATGCTTTTAAAAGGCACTTTCATATATTGTAACTGCATAATGCTTTTTCTTACATATTTAATTTTTCTCAACTTGGTTCCAAAATGTAAGTTTAATATCCTTACAAATCATAAAGTTTCTGAGTGGCTTGTGATCAGCCTAACACCAACTCTGCTTTCCGCTCATCCGCTTTGTTGGATGAAAGCTCATGAAAAGTTTGAAGTGGGATTTCTGCGGAGTTAATCTTTCCTTTCCCCCCTGTATGCTGGCTCCTGCTAAGAATCATTTTCACCTGTTCAGTCATATATTTGTTATTGAACTGAATAGAGTTTCAAGTCTATATCCTAAAAGCATCACTGTACACGCACAACAAAGACTCTTATCTTCCTGACAAAGCTCTCTTTGAGGAGGGGAAAATCAGTGCCAGAGATATGCTGGCTTCTTACCCAGAGAATCCCTACCAGATAATTGGTGCTAAACCGCAAGTGGTAAATGGGTAAATAACAAAATAGGTAAATAACAAAATAACAAGTCTTGACTCAGAGACTAGTGCAGTTTGGCTATATAAATAGGGATCTTTAGCACATATTTTGGGCCTAATATGCCACATAGTACCCAGAGCCTTGGTCATCAGGGTCTGACAGCAATGGTTCAGTTGGAGAAAACAAATATGCTGGATGAAGTCTGCATATATACATTACTTCACAAGTATACTCTGTAGCCATTTAGCTCCTCAAGTATATTACAGGTAGAGCTGGCTGAACAATTTTTGAGGGAACATTTTTCCACTGGAAAATGCTGTTTTGTCAAAATAGAAAGGTTTCATAGGAACATCTCCACTTTGACAATTTTCAGACAAAGAATTTCTAGACTCTTCTTTTTGACAAGGTTGAAATGTTTTGTTTTGACACCATTTTCTTTCAGTTGGGTTGTATTGACTTTTCTATTGCATTTATATTAATTATAATTTAATATTTTGTCGAACTAAGTTATCTTCCCTGCAGTTTAATTTCTGTGATAGACTTTCTGTTTAAAACAATTGTGCAACATTGCTCTCAAATGTTAATTAGTTAAATTAACTGCCATGTTTCATCCCTTGAGGTGGTTGCATTTCAGGAACTGCCAACAAGAATACTAATTAACGTCAATGCTGATAATGGCTTCTGTGACCTGGACAGCTGTTTACTAGGAACTGGCCCAGGACCTTCTAACTCATTTCTCAAAGTCACCTTTCATTTTGATGTTTAAAATTGAAGAGAGCAATGCAAAACGCACCCAAAAGTCTGGTTGTAATACAAATTATGTACAGGGTGGTTCTTTACTTTGGATCAAAACACATAACTGAAGCCCTAGCATGGCTTAGGTTGTACAACATATGGTGTGCACTGTGACAAGTGTCTTATTTGCGTCTCCTTGTCAGGCTGTTATGTTAATCAACATACACCTGGAAAGGTATAGGAATAAATTGGTTGTGGAAATGATCTCTTGAATTAGATTGGAAGGGGACAGAAGAGAATTCAGAGGATTGCCATTTGGGCAGGAATAAGAAACCAGGTCTTTCTAATATGCAGTTTTAATACTGAAATATAATAACTCATTCCTTAGGTCCTTTATTAACTATCAACAAGACAAATCAATCACACTTTAAGACCATTATCTACAGTTCAGCTGGATTCTGTCCCATCATATAACTGGAGAGTGGGTGAGATAAATGTGACAGGTATTCTGAGAAGCTAAAGAAATTCAGAACAGCCCCTTGTAATGAATGTGCAGTCAGGTGCTATTTCTTAACCCTATTTTCCACTACACTCCATGCAGGGCTACTACTTGAACTCATGTTGAAATAGGAAGGCCAATGTTTGCTACTATTTTGTGTTATCACTAAAGATAGACCCACACACAAATCCATGTACTCCATTTCTTAAGGGGGAATAAAGAACAGAATGGCATTCTCTCTTATACACGATTGTGTCATAATATACAAAAATAAAAAGGTCAGTTTCACATATATACATATACACATAATTAAATCAAGGTTGTCATTTGTCTAGCCCAGTGGTTCTTGACCTGTCCAGACTACTGTACCCCTTTCAGGAGTCTGAAGCCTGAGCCCCGCTGCCCAGGGCTGACTCCCAAGCCCTGCTGACTGGGGCTCAAGCATATAACTTAACTTTGCGGGGCTCCTGTGGTGTGGGGCCCCAGGGAATTGCCTTGCTTGCCACCTCTAATGCCAGCTCTGCACTTGCGACCCGCCCTAAACCTGTCCTGTGACCTCCCTGGGGGTTGTGACCCCCAGGTTGAGAAACACTGATCTAGATGATTTGACGTACCCCCTGGAAGACCTCTGCGTGTACCCCAGTTGAGAACCACTGGCCTATAAGTTTAATTTAACCCCTCTATTAAGAAAATAATAACCTTGAGTATAAAATGTACTGATGTGTATGTAGCACCTCCATGCACGTTTCAGTGAGAAGATAATTCTATTTCTAATGCCTGTGCTGAAGACTTCTATTTACACTAGAAACTTCTGCTGTACCTAAGGCCTTGTCTACACTGGATTTGCCCTGATTCCAGTTGACAGTGACCAGTTAGCTACCTGCGTATCTATATCAATGCAATCCCTATAATAAACTTCTATTTTCACCAAGGGAAGTTACTTTGGCGGGAAATCGGGGTAAGCACCATCAATGCAAATAGAAGCTTTGTCTCTTTTTTACAAGGGGCTTGCAGTGGCAAAGGTGCACCAGTGGCTGGAATCGGGGCCAAAATGAAAAAGGACACACCAACATTTTTTTAACATTGACGAGGCACTACTTAGTCCTATAGAATACATATCGTGTGATATCCACACAGAAAGTGATGCCTAAGTTACCCAAAAGATGCAACAAACTTTAGAATTTGCCACATTGACTAAAGCAGAGTTTCCAGTGGCATGTTGACAGATAGAAATCAAATCTTTACATTTGACAATACAGGAAGTACTGCTACCTTAAATATTATAGAGGGAGTGGAAAAAAATGGCTGTAAGCAACACATCTCAAAGAACAACACTTACCAGAAAGGTATGTAATATTTCCCCTCTCAACCCATATGGAAATACTAATAAAGTCTTTCGGTGACTATTTGTGTAATTTCTGAGTCATTTTAAATAAAACAAGAGTTTTTATTTTATCCCTCTTTGGTTCTCAACTCCACTCCCCCTGCTGACCGCTCCTCTTCACTCAATTGCCCTTCTCCTCCTATTCTTTGTCACCAACATGCAGAATTGGGAGTTGAGGTTGTGGAAGGATCTGGAGCTCTCCTTTTGCCTTGGGGCTGAGGGTTGGAGAATGGAGAGGGCCAAGGGTCCTTTTTGTGCTGGGTGTTGGGTGTATGTGGAACTTCTAATTAGCTGTCTCAACTGCTACCAGATATTCTACAGACAGCATGAGTGATAGCTGAGAGAAAAAAGAAAAGGAGTACTAGTGGCACCTTAGAGACTAACCAATTTATTTGAGCATAAGCTTTCGTGAACTATAGCTCACTTTATCGGATGCATTCAGCTCACGAAAGCTTATGCTCAAATAAATTGGTTAGTCTCTAAGGTGCCACTAGTACTCCTTTTCTTTTTGCGAATACAGACTAACACGGCTGCTACTCTGAAAGCTTAGAGAAAGGAGAAGTAAGTTACTACAACTTTTCTAGGGTACGTGGGAACTAAAAAAGGTGACTAATGAGTGCAGGTGGTGATATTTTTGTAAGGAGCAGCCAGAGAGATCAAATAAACTGTATTTGCGTGGCAGCAGCCGGGAGAACAAAAGGAAACACATTATGGATCAGCTTGCCCATGGCAAATTCTGTGCTGAGGCTTGTTCACATGAAAGGGGAAAAGGAATGCATATTTTCTCACTTTAGATTATTATTTACAATAGTTTGAAATAGTAAGAACTCCCAGATGTCAAAAGCTGAATTTAAAAACAAAATAACAAACATAGGATGCAAGGGCTGAAGCTGTCGTGAAGAATATTCAATACTATTAGGAGGAAGGACAACAGCATTTAAACTAAAATCCAATTCAAAATTACTTTTTATTTTAGTCATGAAGTGAAATCTCAGTTAAAAACAAATCCAGTTCCAAACTGCTATCCGGGTTTTCAGAACTCTGCAAAGACCTGTCCCATGCCAACTCTGATTGCATTCCACCTACAGCCTGCCCATTCGTTCTGATATTGGCTCCCTGCTCACCACAGCTTGGAATTGCTCCTTCTCTTGCACTGTCCCATCTATAGTATCTCTGCCTCCTTTAAAGCTACTGAGTCCTCTCCTCCATATACATTTTGCCTCAAAACCATCTTTCCCACATCATTGCCCACACCTTTTAGCCTAATACAGGAATCCAGCATAATTTCAATCTGGATTCAGAATAAACATGTATCAGACAGGAATGATGATAAGAGAACATCTACCCTTGGAAACATGGTGCCATGGAATAGAATAAAGAGGGCTATTGATACCTTGGCAGTAACCCACTTGAATATAAAGACTGTGGGGTCAGATGCTTGGCTCGGGTAAACTGGTATATCTCAACTGAAACTACACCAATTTATCCCAGTTGAGGATCTGGTTCTGAGAAACACTGTCTCACACCATTTGAACAAAATAGTCAGTTCTATTACTAGCAGGCAGAGTAGGAACTATTGAAATGAATGTACTCCTACAATTCCTCTTGTTCAGTACCTGCCCCTGATATGCCTAAGAGGATAGAGCTGAACTCACATGTTTACATGGTTCATTTGGGAAGGGAAGAGGAGCAGAATCTAGTACAATCGCCTGCAAGATACATAATCTGTGGGACTGGATTTTTCTCATTTTGCCAAATATTATTAGGCAGCCCACATAAAACAGATAATGGGCTGGATATCTGATACCACAGAGAACTTAGATACAAGCAGAGAGTCTGGAAAATAGAAGAAAGAAGGCCTGTGCCAAACAATTTTATGGTTATCAAAGTCTCAGAAAATGCTCACACAGAGCGACTGCATTTTTAAATGTAGTGTTAGCGACACCTAGTGACCAAAATGTTGTTGACATCTATGTTAAAGTTATGTTTCATTTAGATTTCGTTAAGGGGCAATTTTTCATCTTGAATTGAGGCAACTTGCATGCAAAACTCATTGATATGTTCTTTGGATTTGACTGAATCCTACAAAGATTAAGATATGCAAAGATAAGGCTAAAAATCAGCCTTTTCTGAACTTTCTTGCTCCTGAGTAGCACAACACTTGTGATACTTAAGATCATGTTGTATCTACTTGTTATGTGTAGAACTGAGGATCACCTTTAACCCTGAATGTCTTTGCCTTTCCCGGTTGGAGTTCAATATACCTCAAACATTCCTTTGTTGCCCCCGTCCCTTATAATAGTTCTTGTGAGAGCTTTACTAGGGCCCAGGTTCAAATACCCTTAAGGCTTGTCTATGCTTGAAAATTAATTTGGAGTAAGATAGGGTGTGAATTTAAAGAGCAATAGCTATTCCAGAATAACTCCATGTGTAGACAAGTCCTTACTCCTCCACAGTCCCTCGTGCCCTAAGAAATTAAGACACTCTCTATGAAGATGGCTCTGCTTCCGCTGATCTCCTGAGAGCAGCATGGTTCTCTTTGATCCATAGGAGATGGTGGTGTAACCCCTTTTCATTCTGCTACATTCAAGGCATAAGAACAAAGAAGCAAGTGTAAGGTGGTACATTAGAATGTCTTTGTTTTTAAACACAGAGTAAGAATGCCCAATGGTGCATATAATTTTCTTGATCTGGAACTCTTGGCCTTGCCACGTTTTGAATGGATGATCAGCCTTAAAGAAGCCTCTGCACCCCAGCCATGCTTGATTGAGGACTTGTAAAATGATCTGTCTCAGAATTTAAATAGCCACAGAAGTTTAAAGGCAGAGGAGACGTTTAGAGCACCCCAGAGTAGTCTCACAGCTTTGATCACATCTAATGTAATCTAGCCTGGCCGTATAGGTATTTCTACCACACTTCTCTCATTGCTTCTGACTGGCTTACAATATTATATAAACCTGGAGGCTGGGATTTTCAAAGGAACCAAAGAGTTAGGTGCCTAAATCCCATTAAAAATCAATTAAATGTCAGCAGTAGACTGAACTTTGATTCTAAAGTCCAGTACCTGCAAACACCTCTGCATCAGCTTAACTTTACTTGTGTGAGTAACCCCACTGATGTATATGTTTGCAGGAAATAGGGCTTATGGTTCTAAAGCTCACAGTTTAGGATGGTGCAAAGCTAGAGAGCACTTTACTGTACCCTGAACTTTTTAAACTGATCAAACTTTTTAGGATGATAAACAAGCAAAACCACTCATAGCAAATTCTACCTTGTTAGTGTGAAATCTCCCACTTGAAACATTCATCCTTAAAACGCACTGGACCAATTTTCTTCAAGCCTGGCTTATACTTATGATTTGCCAAGCATCTACAAAACTATGATCAACAGACAAGCTAAGGGTCTAATCCAAACCTGATGGAAATCAGTAGCAAGATTCCCACTGACTTCCAGGCCCTTAGTTCCCCTCATCCCCTGCATTCTCCCAAGCCATTCTTTTGTTATCTATGGACAACGTTTCTGCACACATGGGGAAAAGGGTGTTTTTAAGCACCCAATACATCAGAAAGGTTGGCCTGATTTTGGCTCAAACTTTCCCCAAACAATATAATCTCTGGGCAGAGATAAAGCATGGAAAATTTCACCTAAATGTGGTCTGAGAAATTTTTGAGAAAGGGGTGTCAGAAGGGAAACATAAGAACATCAGAGCGGCCATACTGGGTCAGACCAAAGGTCCATCCAGCCCAGTATCCTGTCTTCCGACAGTGGCCAGTGACAGGTACCCCAGAGGGAATGAACAGAACAGGTAATCATCAAGTGATCCAACCCTTGTCTCCCATTCCCAGCTTCTGGCAAATAGAGGCTAGGGACACCATTCCTGCCCATCCTGGCTATAGCCATTGGTGGACCTATCCTCCATGAATTTATCTAGTTCTTTTTTTAACCTTGTTATAGTCCTGGCCTTCATAACATCCTCTGGCAAAGTGTTCCACAGGTTGACTGTGCGTTGTGTGAAAAAATACTTCCCTTTGTTTGTTTTAAACCTGCTGCCTATTAATTTCATTAGGTGACCCCTAGTTCTTGTGTTATGAGAAGGAGTAAATAACACTTCCTTATTTACTTTCTCCACACCAGTCATGATTTTATGGATCCCAATCATATCCCCCCTTAGTCATCTCTTTTCCAAGCTGAAAAGTCCCAGTCTTATTAATCTCTCCTCATATGGCAGCTGTTCCATACCCCTAATAATTTTTCTTGCCCTTTTCAAATTCCAATATATCTTTTTTGAGATGGGGTGACCTCATCTGCCCACAGTATTCAAGCTGTGGGCATACCATGGATTTATATAGAGGCAATATATTTTCTGTCTTATTATTTATCCCTTTCCTAATGATTCCCAACATTTTGTTTGTTTTTTTGACCGCCGCTGCACATTGAGTGGATGTTTTCAGAGAACTATCCACAATGACTGCAAGATCTCTTTCTTGAGTGGTAACAGCTAATTTAGACCCAGTCATTTTATATGTATAGTTAGGATTATGTTTCCAACGTGCATTACTTTGCATTTATCTACAGTGAATTTCATCTGCCATTTTGTTGCCCAGTCACCCAGTTCTGAGAGATCCTTTTGTAGCTCTTCGCAGTCTGCCTGGGACTTAACTGGGACTTAATTCAGCCTTAGCTATCGTACACAATGCCTAACCCAAGTGAAATACTGGACCTCCTCCAATTACACAAATATCTTTATAGAGAGATTAGAATGTAAGTGCTCTGATATCATGCTTCTGAGGATCTAAAGCAATGTAGCTTTATATGTGTATGAATTCTTAAGCACATGATACTGCCAAGCATGTTAGTTAACAAATTCTTGACAAAGAAACAATTGCTTCCCTGCTTCCAACTAATGAAGTTAAGCCAAAACTCTGCATGTTTCCTTTGCATTTCAGAAATGTGTGGTTGCTGAAACTCCAAATCAGACAATGCTGAATTCTAGACTGTACTCAATGAGGAAGAAGTCTGATGCACTGACAGTTTTCTATTTTTCAGCTGAGCTATATCCACTACGTTTTTTTGCAGAACCTTAGGACACTAATTATACAGCTACTGGTGGTTACACAAATGATTGGTATAAGCAAAGAGATGATAGATTTCAAGGCCAGAAGGGACCATTGTGCCATCTAGTCTGATCTTCTGCAGAACACAGGCCATAGAATTTCCCCAAAATAATTCCTAGAGCAGATCTTTTAGAAAACATCCAGTCTTCATTTAAAAACTGTCAGTGATGGAGAATCCACCATGACTCTTGGTACATTGTTCCAATTGTTAATTAATTACTGTTAAAATTTTCATCTAATTTCCAGTCTGACTTTATCTAGCTGCAATTTCCAGCCATTGGATTGTGTTATCCCTTTCTCAGTTAGACTGAAGAGCCCATTATTAAATATTTGCTCCCTGTGTAGGTACTTGTAGACTGTAATCAAGTCACTTAACCTTCTGTTAAGATAGACCAGAGGTGGGCAAACTACAGCCTGTGGGTCACATCCGGCTCGCAGGACCCTCCTGCCCAGCACCATAGCTCCTGGCCCAGGAGGCTAGCCCCCAGCCCCTCACCCGCTGTTCCCCCTCCCCTGCAGCCTCAGCTCACTGTGCCAGCGGTGCAATGCTCCAGGCGGCAGGGCTGCGAGCTCCTGGGGCAGCGCAGCTGCAGAACCCAGCCTGACCCGGTGCTCTGTGCTGCCCGGTGGCGTGGCTGGCTCCAGTTGGGCGGCACAGCTGTAGCGCTGCCAGCCACCAGTGCTCCAGGCAGCGCGGTAAGGGGGCAGGGACCAGGGCGGGTTGGATAGAAGGCAGGGGAGTTCAGGGTGGTGGTGAGGGGGTGGGGGGTGGATGGGGTCAGGGAAGACAGAGGGCGGGGAACAGGGGGGTTGAATGGGGGCAGGGGTCCTGGGGGGCAGTCAGGAAGGAGGGGGGGTTGGATGGGGCGGTGGGGGGCAGTCAGAGGCTGGGGTTCCAGGACGAGTCAGGGGACGGGGGGGTTGGATGGGGCAGGAGTCCCGGGGGGGGGGCCGTCCGGGGGCAAGAAGCAGGAGGCGGATAGGGGGTGGGGGCTGGGCCACACCCCCCTCCCCTAACCGGCCCTTCATACAATTTCCGAAACCCGATGCAGCCCTCAGGCCAAAAAGTTTGCCTGCCCCTGAGATAGACAGACTCCCATATCAATAGGAATTGCTCATATGGAACAACTGCATAAATGAGCTTCAGATGGGTCACAGATGTTTCCAACTACACAATCCTAAGAAAATCCATATCTCATAAACCTTGACTTGCATAGAATATTCCTGGCTTTCCTCTTTCACTCATTTCTACTCTATTCCTTTGTGTTCTCTCTCTTTTCTTTCTCTATCCCCCCGCCCATGCACACATTGGCTCTTTGTGGCCCTTTCTGTCTCATCCCACTGCTGTCTGTTACCCTCCAAGGCCTTCTCACTGTCATTTGTTACACAAATCCCTAGTGTCAGTTCCATGTGCAGCCACATCCAAACAAAGAAGGGAAATAATTTGTTGTCTTTCCAGACTACTATTTTAAGACACTAGCATGTCCCACAACTGACTCACTCCACTGGCAGCCGGGGTATCCTTGTGTCAAAAATCATGATAAGATGCTCCTGAAAGGGTCCCTGGCAAGAAGGCTGCAGAATACAGCTCAGCTGGCAAGTGTATGTGATGAGAGGAACAGATGCTATATGAATGTATTGCTATATTTATGCAACAAAAAGATGTATCCTCCTTCCCCTGGCTGGCACCCCACTGGGGCTTGGGACCAGGAGTCCAGGGATGCTTGGATCTACAGAGGAAAGTGGCTCCAAGGGTTGTCCCATTCCCTTGTCTCTGACTGACATTCAGGGGCCAAGGAGAGGATAAGGGACGTAGCAGGTAGACCTCAATGTAGATTACGAAATTGTTAACATAATTTATTCTTAGAATACTAGGTTATCACAAACTTACCTTTACTGATTTTTTAAGAGATACAATTATTTTCAGAAACATGATGCTTGGAGAATGACAGCTTACATGCTTATGTTTTGTTTGGTTGTTCAATTATCTGAAATAATCAAGCTAGTTAAGAAAATTCCTAGGAGGTCTTTGCTTTCTGTCAATGTGACAGCTCCCCCAAATGTCAAGGAAAATAACAACTCGGCCATTAAATCTTGTTTGTTACCTCCAAGTGTGTTTACACAGACTCTGAAGTGCAGCTTTATAACTTCTATTTTGCATTAAAATTCTGTATTATTTGATGTTATACCCTGTTTTCAAAGATCTGTAAAAGCATTAGTTATTAAGATTTGTGGATTCATATAGAATATTTGATAGGAAGCTTTAACTGCAAATTGTAAATGTACTGCCAATGGAAGGTCGTAAATCTAGGAACCACTTGGTCAAAAAGGTTTTAAAGGTAACCTCTGCATAGTCCAAGAACGACCTAACTGATGGGCAATATAAATGTAGAATATACTATCTCTTTAAATAGTTTATGAGCTTTTTAGTGGTTCTCACTGTGTTCTGTGTTCTAGAAGATCTCTGAACCCAGCCAGAGCAGAAATATAGCTGGCCTTACATGTTGTTTCTATACAATAAGCATGGTTACATGGATTCCCCATGCCCATCTGGTTTCTTTATATTATGCTATTGTGTAAACAGCAAAAGCCAAAACAGTAATGAATGCTCCAAAGAACAGTCCTGGTCCTATAGCTTTTAGTTTTACACATGAGTAAAGAGCAGGCCCAGCAGCAGTGAGAAGGGCATTCAGCACATAACCAAGTTAAACTTTAGTTAATGGTTACTTAGCGTGTTAAGATAAGGGTAATCAAATCTCATGCTTCAGGCACATGCTGGTGTCAGGAAAAAAGACTTTTCTTCTACATACAGGATTGTACAATTATGTAGATACACTAATTTAGACTTTGATGGACCAACGATGTACTGCACTACAACAAATCCTATGTGAGTTTGCCTGCTCTCGATCCTTCTATGTTGCAACTATGATGAAACCCCACTAGAACAAGGAGCTGGCCTGTGGAGGAGTCAGTGATGTTTTTTACTATGTGGCTGATTTTTGTAATATATTTACCCTTATTTTATAGCCCACGACCAGTGACTGCCTCCATTCTGTGCCGTGGCTCTTCTTCTGAGCCCTTTGTCATCTGAACTGGTGTAAAACAAGGCTGTGTACTGGCACCCACGCTTTTCTCCATTTTCTAAGCAGCTATGAAAACGTTAACCCAAGACGGTTTGCCACAGGGCATTGGCATCCAATATTGGACTGACGGCAACCTCTTCAACCTTTCTCATCTCCATGCCAGAACTGAAGTAATATCAGCAACAATAACCAAACTCCACTCCGCAGATTATTGTGCTGTAGTTGCACACTCAGTGGAGGATCTACAAACAGGACATGAGAGGTTTCCTTTTTAACTCTAATACTAAACACACAGGACATGAGAAAGCAACCAGACCTGAAGAAGACCTCTGTATAAGCTCAAAAGCTTCTCTCTCACCAACAGAAGTTGGTACATTAAGAGATATTACCTCATCCACCTTGTCACTCATGAGAAAGAAAACATTTATATTTATTTTGTAACATCAGTTCTCTCTCTCCAAAATCTTATTTTTTGGAACTTGAGAACAAACCATTACAGAGCGCTTTCAAATAAATTTCCTACACATAGACATATATTTATATACCATGTTTGAAGGGACACCATTAATATAAACAATCACATTTCTGCCTGAAAATGTTTTTCTGACTATTGTTGCAAGCAACATCTAAAACTACTAAGAAATTAGAGGAAAAAAATCTGTTTCAGTTCATTTACTTTGTCCATTTGTCAGTACTTACTAGATAGTCACTTTCACTGTTTCTCTTTTTGCCATATCTCCTGCTTGCCAGAGGCTTCACACAGTATTAGGGTATAGACAAACTTTTTTAAAAATGGGAAAATGTGATTATAGTACAAAACTTGGCAAGAGGACTCAAGGGGAACTGGAGGAAAGCAGCAATTTGCACTGACTGAGTTTACCCCTCCTTGAAACTGGATTTATCTCAGCCAATGCTAATCACAGCTTCCTTGGTCTGTGGTAGGGGGGCAAGATTTTTTTTAAAATCCATAGTTTGGCACCTAAATTAATGGTATGATTTTCAAAAATCCTGAACACCCAGCAACTGAAAATCAGGTTTTAGGCCTTCAGCTATGGATTTAGGAGCTTAACTTTAGGTTCATGGTTTTGAAAATCTTAGATGGATGCAGCTGAACTCCATTGTGGGCCACCAATGATTGAAATCAGGGCTAATCCTTACTGTAGACAAGGATTTGGGTGCTCAGTAAGTGTTATGCTCTTCAGCATCACTTGCTGAAAATACTAAAATGCATACTAGTGCAATTATGTGTGCAATTGCTCATTTTAATCATGCAGCTCATGCTCATCCGATTGAAAATTTAGCCCTTCTTAATGTAGATATCTGGCATCATTCTCCACTTGTGCTGCACCTTCTAAAACAGGGGTGGCCAGCCTGTGGCTCTTCAGAAGTTAATATGCGGCTCCTTGTATAGGCACCGACTCTGGGGCTGGAGCTACAGACGCCAACTTTCCAATGTGCTGGGGGGGGCGCTCACTGCTCAACCCCTGGCTCTGCCACAGGCCCTGCCCCCACTCCACCCCTTCCCGCCTCCTCCCCTGAGCCTGCACTGTCCTCTTCCCACCACCCCCTGCCAGGAAACAGCTGATCAGGAGGTGGGGGAGTGAGAGGGAGGCGCTGATTGGTGGGTGGGGGGGCTGCTGACGTATTACTGTGGCTCTTTGGCAATGTAAATCTGTGAATTCTGGCTCCTTCTCAGGCTTAGGTTGGCCACCCCGTTCTAAAACATGATTTTGTTTGATACCTAAATTTCTGCATTGTTTAGTTTTTGCTTCATTTAGTGTCTTGAAAAGTTTCATCTTTGACTGTTTGCATCTTGAGCTGCTTCACTTAGTTCCCTGAGGAACGAATGGACACAGCTGTCTTGCAGCCTGTGAACTGTTGTACAGCAGCGTTTGCTTTGTCTTAGCTGGAATATGGATTTGTTTGCCAAACAGGATGTCCCAGCCAAGGCCTTCAAGGAGATGACTAGAGCAGTGCGAAAACGTTCACTCTGGAGGCGGCGTTATAGGGTTGATATGAAATTAAACAGGCAACCCCACCATTACCTCCTCTGTCAATTCCCACTCAGACCCTGGCAAGTCCTTTTGAACTGTGCCACTGTCTCATGACCAGCGGAGGGCACCCGCTTTCCTGCCCTGGCAACATCTTCTTTCTTTCCTTCTGTATCTCCCCCCTTCCCGTCCTTCCTCTGTATCTCCCCCTCCGACTTTTCTTCTTTCCCGCCCGGGGGGCGCAGGGCCCGCAGCTAAACTAGTGGCTGCTCTGCCCTCAGCGGCTGTGTGTGGATTTGATGGGGGCATAAGGCGCCTTTTAGGACCAGGGCCGGTTGCTCCTACCAGCCTCCCCGGCCCAGGGCAGCCCTGCGGGGCGGGCGGGGGCCGCTGCTGCACGGGAGCCTGGGGCTCGGAGCTCGAGCCGCGGGCCTGTGCAGGGGGGAGGGAGACAGACAGACGGCCGGGGAGGGGAAGGTTGAAGGCGGGGAGGAGGGGCTGGGCTGGGCTTTCTAGGCAGCGCTTCCACTTCCTGGCCCCGCGAGTGCAGCGCAGTCCCGCAGCGGCTGCGCCCGCGCCCTCCCCGCTAGCCCAGAGCTCCGCGCCGCGCGGGATGCGCAGCGGCCGCAGCCCCAGAGAAGGGTTCCCCGGGCGCCGGGCCGCGAAACGGGTCCCCTCTCGCCAGCCCTAGTGCGGCGGCTCGGCATGGTGGTGCGGCCGCTGCTGCGGGCCGTGATCATGGGCCCGCCGGGCTCCGGCAAGGGCACCGTGTCCTCCCGCATAGTCAAGCACTTCGCCCTGAAGCACCTCTCCAGCGGGGACCTGCTCCGGGACAACCTGCAGAGAAGGACAGGTAGGGGCGGGCGGGGGCCCCGGCAGCGGCCGCCGTGTCTCCTCCCAGAGGCTGCGGACCCTGCAGCGCCGGGGGCCGGCAGGTGAAGCGAAAGTCATTTTGAAGGGGGGATGGTTGCGCTGGCCCAGGGAGGCTCCGAAGCCCACTAAGACCCTGTGTACCCAGGCTCCCCGCCCCTGGCTGTGGCATTTATCCTGCCCCTGTCGCCAAGGCAGAGGAGTCTCTAGGAGCTGCCGTGTGTACTGACCGCCCAGCTCCTCGCTCCTGAATAAACTGCCTGTAGCCTCAGCTGTTTGGGTGATGGGGATCCTGCCGTCCCCTGGCTCCCTCGCCCAGAGCTGAGCTTGAATTCCCTTCGGGGACCGTGTGGGCCCTTTGTCCTTCTGAGATCGGTAAATCAAAATAGCCTGTGGTTTGGGGAATGTGTCTTCGGCCATTCAGTTCCCCGCACTCAGGGAAGAGCTTGCCTGGGTGTCCTTGGCCATAACTCCCTTGCTCAGATTGCATTCGAGTTGCGTGCATGCCATAATCCATTTGCTGCCAGCGGTTTACACTTCAGTGGTGAAACGGTTGCGTGCTTGGTAACAAATGTCCAGTATTTGAGATGTCTGGCATATCTTTCCCTCAGAGGTACTGAGTGCTCACATCTCTGATGGACTTCAGTTGAAGTGGGTGCTCTAAAAACCAGGACCCAAGTTACTGACTTTGGAATGACTTCACAATTAGCGGGGGGCTTCTGAAGACTTGGGCCATAGTTTGTAAAGTGCATTGGGTTCTTTTTGGGTTGAAAGGTGTTACATAAATGCATGACATGATTAATAATAAGACCAACTGGGAGGGGGAGAGTGAGCCCAGAAGAAGACAACAGCTCCTTCTCCTTTCAGAGACTCCAAAGGTTGGTAAGAGGGAGTTAGGTTAGGTGATGCAAATTGGGTGAGCTGAACTGGTGAAACGCAGGGGGGCCTTTTTGGTCACGTGTTTAAATTAAATAACATACTTAAAAGGTGTTGAGGTGCTGAGAAACAAATCTTATGTGTACATATAGTTAAGTTGAAACACAGTAATCTGGAGGTAAGGGGATAGATTTAGTGTCCCAAATAACTGGTTAAGCAGTCACAATTCATAATAGTGAAACACTGCTTCTTGGCAGTAATACAGATGCCTTGAGGCTTTTGTTGAATTCTGGGCTGTCATACTTTTTCTTGTATGAACCATATCTTAATAGAGAAATTATCTTATGAAACATGTCCCTTCTCATTCATGATCACATAACATTCCAGTGGCAACTACAGTCACAGTTTAGAGGGGACAGTAATGGTATTATTATTAGAAGCATCTTTAGCTGTACTTTAATTCCCTTTCCTAGACAGTATCATATTATCCCCAGGACACCCTCCCCGCATCCGTGTAGTCCATTTGATTGCAATTTGGTAGGTGGGGTAAGGTACAGTCCTGACACCACAGATGAAATGTTGATAGCTTTAAAGTGGAGGGCTTTATCAGGAACCAGCAGAAATGGGGTTAATATTAATTGTGCACATTTATAAAATACAAATGGTCATCTGTGTTTCACCTCTTTCTAACGTTTTGTTAAAAACAGATGAAACATTTATTGTGGCTGGACTCTATATGCAGTATAGGTTAAAGCATTCCCCTTTATTTTTCTTACGGTGTTAGTTGTCTGCAGAGGGTTTTTATGTGTTTGCTTTGGCAGCTGGTATGAAACTCATTTAATGTATGAATATCTCTGTGGAATATTTATATGAGGATTTTAATGTCTTGAAAGCACTTTGATATAAAGCAGTGTTCAGCAAAATCATGCTTGAAGTGAGTGCTCAGTAAAAGTACAGCATATTGCTTGGTGTTTAGTTCTTGTGGTTTTAATATTAAATGGTATCTTAAACCTAGACTCTTAGATGTTGTCCCTGGAAAAGGCATAAAAAGTGTCACAAGCACACACTGAAGTTCCATCTATACTGCATTGCTTCCTGTGGGCCCAGTCCTAACACCCATGGAAGTCAAAAGGAGTTGAGATGACCCCCTAAGTTAGGGAAATATTTAAAGGTGCTCACTTCTGTCATGGTTGTGTTGGTAAGCTCCCCTTCCGCCTTTATTAACCAAACATTATTTGACTATTTAGTGACATAGGCCAAGATTTTCAGAAGTATCTAGTGATTTTGAGGTGCCTCAAATACTGGATGCCCAAACTCAGAGGTATTAAGAGGTCTGCCTTTTCAGAAAGTGCTAAGTACTTTCTCTTTCAAAATCAGGCCTCTTTAAGATGTCTCAGGTTGGTCTGCCAGAAAATGAGGAGCCTGAAATCAGTAATTGCTTTTCAGAATGTTGCCTTAGTCTTAAGTGTCTTTTAAAAACAAAACAAAAAAGACCAAACCCCTAATATTACCCTGTCTACAAGTAGCTGTTGTAACTGTGTCAGCAGTGACTGTTTAAAAAACAATGGGCAGAATTTTCAAATGTGGGTATTGTCCACACTAACATTTTAATTGTTTGTAAGCCGTTCGTGGCACTGTTGGGTTTAAACATAGCTACGCTGTGTGTGGGTGATAACAGACGAATAATAGTCGTGATGTCAGTTGATAGTCTTACCCCTGTCCGAGTCTGACGGTATGTCTTCACTACAACTCTAAAGTGCTGCTGTGGAGCGCATTAACGTGGCTGTGTCGTCGAGGCACCAGCGCTGGGAGAGAGCGCTGTAAAAAAAAAACAAAACACCACCCCACCCCCATGAGGGGAGTAGCTCCCAGCAGCTGCAAAGATCATTTTCCTTGCCTGTTGCTTTGACTATGTCGGCCCCTATGCATCCTTTCACTGGCTCTCCCTTTTCTGTCACATCAAACATAAGTTACTTGCCTTTACATTCAAGGCCCTGCTTGGCCTATTTCCTCCCCCACTCCCCACCTATTATCTCTCATTGAGATGTCAACTCCCTCCTCTGATCGGCATATGATCCCAGACTCTATTGCTCCCTTGTTAAATTTTCAGAGGAGCACTATTGTTCTTTCTCCTGTGCTGCCTCTCGCACTAGGTAGGTGCTCACTGTAAACATCTGCAAAGCTACTTCTTTATTCAAATTCCTTCTTAAAAATTCTTACTTGCTATGATGCCTATAACTAACTGGACAGTGGTTAGGCTGCTCTTGTGCTATCATGCGACCACTGCCTATCATGCTGACCAATATTGTCTCATTGTTTCCTTGTATTCTTGCATCAGTCTGTCTGTAGTTATCTGTTGTTGTTCTGTGCTTAGGTTGTAAGCTCTTTGAGGCTGTGTTTGTATGGCTCCTACCACACTGGGGTCCTGGAATGGGGCTCATAGGTGCTTAAGAAATGGGGAGATGTTTTAAGAAGGCTGCTAGACATCTAGATGAGATGTTGGCGATGCAAAACTAAACAGAATGGGAGAAATCAGGGTCAGGGAGGTAGGTTTTGGGGATGTAAAGGTGGTAGCTGAAGCCATGAGAGAAGATAACATCTAGGGAGTGAGCATAGATTGGGAAAATGAGGATAAAACCCTAAGCAATACCAACACAGAAGGATCAGGAGGAGAAACAGTAGTTGTCAAAGACACTGAAGGAGCAGCCAGCTCAGGAGGAGGAGAACCAAGGGAACACTGAGTTATGGAAATACCAGGAAGAGTCGGAGAAATGCAATGGAGAAATTGAGAAGGAGAATAGAGAAGAGACTTTTGGAAGGAGTTATATAGCAAGTTCTGGATCCCTTAGATTTTGTTCACTGGGAGGCCATTGGTGACCTTGAGGAGAGCAGAAGCCATCTTGAGTGAGTATCAAGACAGAAGCTGAGAGAGTGGGTGTAGATGGCACACTCAAGAAGTTTGGTGGTAACTGGGAGGAAGGGGATGGATGGGAGGCTAGTTGGAAATGCCTCTCAAAGTTTTAACATTACTATGTAGGAAAATTGGGGGTAACAATCTTGTTTTCCACAAAGAAACAAATGTTGTGAGTTTTGAAGATAGTGGAAAAAACCCACATTTCTCAATTCTATAGCAGGTCTTCTTTTGAAAATAAAAAAGATTTACAACTGTTTACTAATCCATAGAAGGTTAACTAGAGTTAGACTTTGCCTTTTCAGCATCTGCCACCCTGTTAAAAACTTTGGCAAGGGTTCAGTTGTTGAAGAGAAGAGTCTTATTGAATGCATGTTCTTGAGGGTCCTTAGCAGTCTGCATTTATTATCACGCTTTCCTGCTTTGGAGGGGAGATTTTGTGATGCCTTCTCTGTTGCTAAGCAACCTGTTGCCTGGTGAACATGGTGGAAGTTTGTTGGCTCTGTGCAGTAACTTCCCACAAGGACACCCTAAGCTGTTGCAGAAGTTTTGTAAATAGACATCCATTTTATGCTTTTGGCAGGAACCGAGAATTATAATGGCTCTAGGTCCACAGTTCACCAGATCAAGTCCTACATTATTTTCAGAGGCCCAGATCTGTGTAAAAATGTATGGCCTTGTATACATGAAGGTTTTGTACCAGTATAACTATTTCAGTTAGCACAACCTTAGGGTGGATGTAGCTATACTGGCATAAAGAGCCTTACACAGATATAAGCTACTCCTGACAGAATTCATATGGCTCACATTTTTCTGTGCCCCACACGCAAAAAAACACACAAGAAATCTGCCAGGGGACACACGCCTCTTCCCTGTTAGCGCGCCTGTTCCAACGTGCCTGGAGCAGCCTCAGAGAGGGGGAGGGGGTCTGGGTGTGTGTGCCTGTGTGATTGATCACCGAGGGTGGCGGGGGGGCTACTGAAGCTTGCTGGCGTGGAAGGGTAGGGCTTTTTATTATGCATGAGGCAGACTAGAAACAGAAATGTAGCAGCCTGCCTGAGTTAATTGATCTCATTCTCTGAGGCAAAAATGTAGCAGCCTGCCTACATAGTAACATTGTTAATGTTCCTATTGTTAGTTAACTGTTACCATTCTCAGTCAGTACCCCCAGGAGCATAAAACCTGTGAAAGTTTTAAGGCCCTTACATTGCCAGAGTGATGTAAAGGAGCCTTATAAATGACAGGGAATCCTCAGATAGGAAGATCTATTTGCTTTCTCACTTTTTTCCTGTGCCACAGTGGCACAATGGGGTTAGATTACAGCTCAGGATTTATTTTACTTACCCATTTGAAAACAAAAAAGACTTTGAGGGCAAATAAAACATTTACCAAGCAGTCAATAAAATGTCAGTACAATCAGAATCAAGCACTTCCCAAAGAGCCAGGTCCAGGACAATGATTAGCAAAACTGTATGACTTTCATGTGTGAAAGTCTGAGCAATCTAAAATGACATTCTACTTGTTTTCTTTCTGTTTGGTGTTCTGTAATGTAATTTAAATGAAAATCCAGGATTATAACTGGAATGCAGGGTATTAGTTACCAAGTGTTTGTAACTTAACTTTCATGTGTTTAGGAAATGCTGAATAGTTATTGTGACTTTTTTTTCTGTATTGAAGTTTAAATAAATTACCAAAACAATTGAAACTGGTGTGATTATCGTGCATTATTTTGAAAAATAAAATATGCAGAATTTTGATTTTTTTTGGCACAGAATCCCCCCAGGAGTAATAAGTTTATTCCCTTCCCTGTGTGCACTTAGGGGGTGTGCCACTTTAATTGCACCAGTATAAGAGGTACAATTTGCATGTGTAGACAAGGCCAAAGGTCCTCTGCTGCAGCAAAGTAGTAAGGTATATAAAAGAATAGATCCAGTTCCTTCCCTCTCACTCTCATATTGAGATCCTCTTTCCAGTTTGCAAAACTCTCCAAGATTTGAAACACTAGGACAACCCTGGTGTTCCTGACACCGCTGCAGTGTTACAACAGGGTTTAAACTAGCATGGTTTGCTCACAGTATGGACATTTCCCTCCCCGCTGCCCAGAAAAAAAGAAAACCCAGTCCCCATTGCCTTTCCTTTCATAGCTAAACTTGCAGTAGAGTGATGAATCCAGCCCTCCATGCTAGTAGCATGGATCTGTAGTGTGTGCCCGCGATGTCAGAATGGGAATTCCCCACACCCCTTACTGCTAGATAGAGCACCTGAGATAAAAGTAATATGGCAGTAGGTGGAGATTTGACATGCTTTAAAAGTGTATTTTAAAAATGCTTGTTATCTGTCTTTAAGCAGCTACTTGTTTGGCAGTTGCAGTAAGGGAATGTATGTTGTTCCTGCCCTTTTTCCCTAACCACACCCAGAACTAGCTGGGTACAGGATCCGTGCTAGTTGGGGCAAATGGAAATGGTAACAAGGGTGGGGAGCTCTCAGTAATGCTAATAAAGCAGGTTAAGCTAGGCATATGCATGATGAGAGCATGATGTTAGCACTGAGAGCTGGTTTCATGATATTGTTGTGGTGGTAGACACTTCTTTACTAAATTACTTGAACTTGCAGAAAATGAGGGGAATGAAGAAGAGTGAATATTTGGATTTCTGAAATGTGTGACATAGTCTCCCCCAGGATAACACACACAGGACCAGCCTTAACTCAGCTGCATTTCCCTAGTATAACACCTCTTGAATGTGAAACTTTACAGTGTACTAGGTATTTGAGTCAAAGGTTTATAGTCTCTGCAAAATGTGTGTGTATATAGGATGAGGTGAACAGCTACTGTTCATAGGCTCTGCAAAGATTTATAGACTCTGCAAAATGTGTGTATAAAGGATGATGTGGACAATATAAAAATATATTCCTAGCCTGATTGGTATAGTAGTTGGCAGATTAATGCTTTCAGTTGTAGATGCTCTGCTCCTGAACCCCTCCTTCATCTCTGGCCCCGCTAGTAAAGTGATCACTTTGTACCTGCATGAGAGGTTTTTAGATCCTGGCTATTCTGCTGTTTGCTTTTGCAAGGCTGGAGCAAATACTGTTTGATAAAGACTTGGAATTTCAATGCATGAGAGTTCTTTTTCCTGAGGAACTGTAGTGCCATTAATTGAGTTCCTGCCCTGTGACTGCTTAGGGGCACCTACAGTGGAGACCAAGTAGAGTGAGTTTATACAACTAAAACCTAAATTGTCCCACATGCTGTTGTGTGGGAACTGGTGGGACTGCAGAGGAGTGTAATCCCCTGCTTTGTGTTCCCCTACCACCGAAACCTCAGGGCTCCAGCAGAGGGGAATATATGGGGTCCTAGGAGCTCCATTCTGTGGTGGGGAAAGGCTCACCTTCCATTTTTATGAAGAGGTTCTCCCACTCCATGTAACTGTATGTAGCTCACCAGGACTAAACTCGTGAGGGACAGATTTCCATGTCTTCTTCTTTCTGTATAGTGCTGATCATGGTGAGGGAAATCTCTTTGCAATGTAGGCAGAGTAAGGAAAGCTGTGCCTTTTGGAGAAGGGTGGACCAAGAGCACATCCTGGGACTAGGAAAGGGGTAGCATGGGTAAAGAAATAAAAGTGTCTGGATTCAAGTTGTTTTGATTTTAAAACTGCCATGACTTTGAATTTGACCGTTCCTAGACTCTGGGGATATTTGAAATCTTGACCTGATTGCTGTGGCTGATGTCCATATCTCTAAGTGAGAGTGTTGTGAACAGCCTAGTTGTGAATACGAACACTTCGCCTTAATTAAGGAAGATGTTTCTACCCTTCTATTGCTGCTTTAAAAACAAACAAAACCTGAAGGCCACTTTTTCCAGTGCTCGAGTGCATCAGTTGCATTTGAGCCATCTGAGACTTACTAAGGAAGGAGCTAGTAATATTCTGTAAATGAAAAGCTTCTTTTTCTCTTCAGGTTTGCATACTGCCCTCATCACTATAGTACTTGAGTGCCTTCTGATAGTTCTTCAAGCATGCAGAAAACTCTAATTAGAAGAACTGCGGCCAAGACCTTAAAAATTGTAAGGTTTTGGCACTTGTAGTTTTTCGGTGTCTTCCCATTCCCATACAACTCTCCTGTTTGGGGTCCTGTAGCTAGCTCAAGAAGAAAGTAAGTACAGACACTCCCAGGGCTACGCAAGATCCGACTTACGCAAATCTGCACTTACGGAAAAAGTTCCATAAGCTAGAAATAGCAGGGTTGGGTTTTTTTTGGCGTAACGGTCGGGTATATGTTTCCAACTTATGCAGAACTGGAGTTACGCAAAGCGTTCTGGAACAGAATGATTGCATAAATTGGGGAGCGTCTGTATCTGAATTAACAGTTATGATCCAGTTCTGCAAATCCCTCATGTATAAAATCAATCAAGTTCCACACTGGGAGGACTGGGTCCTAATTTCATAGTTAAAGGACAGAAGGGACTATTATGATCGTCTAGTTCAGTGGCTCTCAACCTTACATTTCAGCATATAGTATATAGAGCAGTATAAACAAGCCATTGTCTGTATGAAATTTTAGTTTGTACTGACTTTGCTAGGGCTTTTTATGTAGCCTGTTGTAAAACTACGCAAATATCTAGATGAGCTGATGTACCCCCTGGAAGGCTTCTGTGTACCCCCAGGAGTACACGTATCCCTGGTTGAGAACCAATGATCTAGTTGACATGGATAACACCAGCCAAAGGACCTCACCAAATAATTTCTACATCAGACCCCTAACTTCTGCTTAAGCTATAGCATATTTACATAGCAATTTGTGAGGGTATGTTTTGTGTGCTTCTTGTTTTTTGAGGAAACCAACCATAATAAACGGTTGCCATCTAACCAAACCAGTGGAGGAGTGCTGGTACTAAATGTTAGTTAATACCACGTGAATACAATAGTGTCCACAAATGATTTATGAAAGCATACATCACTTATAAAAACACTCCTTTGTAAATCTGGATAAAGTGAAAGAAATAACATTCTCTAGCTATAGTGTTTCAGACGCATGTTGCTTTCTTAAATACTCAAGGAGGCATCTAGTTGGAACTTTGATATTGTCTTTTAGTAAAACATCATCCATCTGAAAAAGACATTAACGTTCACCATACTGTAGAACTTAATGCTAAACTACATGCAGAAAAGTAGTCAATAGGACTGCAACTTTTTGATCAGGAAATATGAGGCAATGTTAGGCCCTTTCATTCTTACTGGACCCAGAGCATTTGTGTTCCTGGTTTGTTCTGCCTTTTTAAAGAGGCTCTATTGGTGACTTTCTCCTGTTTCCAGTCTTAGGACCTGATCCTGCAAACACACATGAGTAACTTTACTCAGTGTGAATACCCCCACTGGCATCTGCTCTAAATTGTAGTGAAAATGAGGGGAAAATATTTTTTTTTAGATTTTAAAAAAAATCACGTGTCAGTCACTTATAATTCACAACCCTTCTACCCTCAGGCTTCTGACTAAAGTTATTTGTAGATTTCTGGGCTGCTGAGGGGCATTGCTACATTAGTATATGCTTGTTTTGCTTCCATAGAGGTCGGTGTCATTGCCAAGACCTACATCGATCAAGGGCAGCTTATTCCAGATGATATCATGACACGGTTGATGCTGAATGAGCTGAAAAATCTACACCAGTACCACTGGCTGCTGGATGGTAAGTTAAGATACAGGGGGAAATCATTTGCATGTGGGAAAGACAGGAAATGTAGATTGGAAAGATTGTGTTCCTTTCACTTCTAAGACAATTAGTGGACACCTAGTAATTATGCCAGGGTCTTGAGAGTCAGAAAATCAGAATTCTGCTTCTGATTCTTCCATTAAACTGCCATGTGACCTTGGGCAAATCACAGCCTCTCTGCCTCAGTTTCCCCATAAGTAAAATGTGGATAATAGTATGTATTCTACTTTCTAGGGATAGTGTGAAGCTTAATTAATATTAATAAAGCGTTTTGTTATTCTTGGATGAAAGGTGAAAGATCAAAATGGTATTAGTTCATACAGCGTCTATCACAGTGGGGATCTCATCCACGACTGGGGCTCCTAGCTCGTATGGTATAATACAAATGGCTGAATTTTTGTTCTAGAATAGTTCAGCGTTTTTTTTTTTAAATCCTTATTCTTTCAGGATATAACCATTCTTTTGGTAAAGTTACAAAGTGAAACAGTCAAGCCACGAAATACCAAAACTAAGATTGCACACCCAAATTCAGCTGTGCCCTCTTGTATGTATACAGTCTGTAATTATATGTTCACATACTGGCTTTTCTTTTTCCCCTGAAGGATCTCTATCTTGTTGGAATACATAGGTTTAATCCTGTGAGTGAATGGGGGCAGGAATACCTATTCAATAAGACGGATGTTTTGCAGATCTGTGCCTTACTTTTAACCACATTCGATGTCAGCTGCAACAGTGTGAACCTGAATGTGCAGCCGTACAGCTGACAGCACTCATTGGACAGAATGAAGCAAGGCTCCACAGTTGATACGTGCTGTCCCCATGTCCTCTCTCGGTTTAGGTTGCAAACTCTTTTTGGACAGGGACCTTTGGCCAAAATCATTGTTAGTGTAATTCCATGGAGTTCAATAGAGTTTATATGCTATATAAATAATATTGGTCTACTAAACATGTTCATCCGAAAAACCTTAGTTCTACAACTGCAGTTTGTCATGGGTAGCTCCACGGCAGACTAAACTGAGTTGTTTACTGAGCTGCTGTAATGCTGATATGGCAAAGTATGAGTTTCCGCACTCTGAAAACAGTTTATTGGCTTTTACTGAACCACTGTAGATGTAGAGACTTGAGGCTTGTAGGCACTGAAGTGACTTTTTTAGAGTAAGGTTTATTTTTGCAGAGCTGTAAACGCTTTTCCTCTGCACTCAAACTATATATATGCTTTATTGTACCACTGCATATACTTTTTTGGGTTTGTATACACACCTTTTTGATACAGCAGTAGGTCAAATATTTCACTGAAATGGTACTTACTGCACCTTTCATCCAAGAGTCTTGAAGCACTTCAGCTCTCATAACAGCCCTGTGAAGTGTAAAACCTGTTTTCCAGTTGAGTAAACAGAGGCACAGAATGGCTGAGTGACAAAGTCACAAAGTGAGTCAGCAATAGAGCTGCGACTCCCCACTCTCTCACATCTAATTTTTAGACACATTCCCTCATCTACAGGTCATCTCAGGAAATGGAATGAGAGGATCATCTGTTGTAACACAAATAGGACCTGAAGGACTGTAACACATACACAGAAAGTGAAGTACTTGGCATAAGTGAATTGGTTCCTCACTTTGCGGGCATGTCATTAAGCTGAAATACTAGCTGTAAGGTCTTCTCAGATTTTTCAATATGTGCTTTGTTGTAAGGCTCTTTTGCCTTAGTTGTCCTTACTCTCATGATAGGGCGGTAATTGCCATTTCCTAATAGTATGCGAAAAGGGCTTTCTCTGGTTTAAACCTGCTAGAGCATGTCTACATGGGGAAATATACTGCCATAGCTAAAATGGAATTAGATATTCTGGAATAACTCACCCTATGGACACTATTCCAGAGAAGTAACTTTTATTCCAGAATAGCAATAGTGGAATAGTTTCTTCTGTAGCTATTGCTAGTCAATTGCCCTATGTAAACAAGGCTTTAGAAATAAGTGCTTAAACTCTTTGTGGAGAAACATTGGTTCCCTTTCTCTTCAGGTAGATTAGGTTTATTCAGTAACAAAGATGTTATCTTCAGACACTCCACTGCTCGGATCTGTTATTAATCTGAAATAATTGGATTAAAATTAACTACTGCCTTGATTCAAAAGTATGGTTGAAAGGCCAAAAAAAAAACCAGTATATTTCTAGTTAATGATGCCAGACTCCTGTACAACCGAAGTAAATATATTTACTGACCTCATTCTTTAGTAGAACTTTGGACACTAGATAGTTTAGGGTAGGGCCTGTTGTCAGTTTCCTTTTAGGCAAATTAATCCCTGGAACATCTCCAGTAAACTTCAGTGGCAACACAAAGGACGAATTTGACCCTTTATGGCTACTACCCGTTACTTCCTTACTTAGTCCTGACTTTTGCACTACCTTGGCGTTAAATCAGTTTTGTAATGAATGTTGAGATCACACAGGCTGCTCAGAATGGATTTTATGGAGAACTTTTCAAAATCTGATGTCCAGTCAAAGTGGCCAGTGATGGAACAAAGATGAATGGGAGGAAACAGGAAATAATAGCACTAAGGATTTTTACTTTGTCTTGGAGGTAGCTGTCAAGTGGAATGAGGAACGAGGGGAGGAGAGGAGAGACACTGGGACGATATCCAGAAAAACTAAAGGGGGTGAGGTGACCCTAAGTTAAGTGATACTCCAGAGTAGAGATTGTTGTGCTACGTGACTAGCAGTTTCTTTAAGTTGGATCCAGGCCATTTACTGTGTGTTAAATAATGTAACTCAGCCTTTGCTCTATACTAGTTTATTTTTCCTTAAAGGGTTTCCCAGAACAGTTCCACAGGCAGAAGCTCTGGATGAAACATGTCAGATAGATACTGTGATTAACTTGGATGTGCCATTTGAGACAATTAAACAACGGCTCACTGCACGCTGGATCCATCCTGGTAGTGGCAGAGTCTACAATCTTGAATTCAATCCTCCCAAAGATGTTGTAAGTGTTAAGCTGTAAGATGTAAAGCTAAGTGTGAGTTGTGATTGTATTTATCAAATGCACCTGTAACCCATTCTTTCCCTACTTCAAGCAGAGGTTCTCTGTACTGGAATTGTAATATGCATATTGTGGTACACTGAAATAGTTTGGAACACGAGTGAAATCAAGAAATGGATTCTTGAATGGCTGAAATGCAACAGAGTCCTTATAAGAGCATGATGGTTTTTCGTTACTGACTTTTGATATGCTTATCACAGGATGCTACCGGTACAATTTGTTGATTAAAGTATTTTTAAAACAATCCCAAAACTACTTGCTAGTATAACTCACAGGTCAAGTCAGCTTAATATATGATTAGTCAAAACTGTTAAGAGACCGCTTAGGTTTTAATGTCCCTCATACCGTGGGCCAAATTCTGTCCTCTGATATACACAAAAATGACTTCAACGAGTGTTGCATGTGTGTAAGTGAGGGCAAAACTTGGCCCTATATCATGTAGGATTAAGTTCTAATGACTTCCCCTTGTTAGCACTAAAGTCTTTTCAGTCTACTGCTGTTTTAAATCACTCAACCTCACTATTAAAAGGTGTAAAGTGCCTCGAAAAGAAATTGAAAGTGCAAGGTGAGGTTCAAGTAAAAACCTGCTGTTTAGGCCCATGTTCTGTTTGGTCATTCCCGTAAATGTTCTGCTCTGTTGGTTTTTATGCTGTCTGCTGTACACTAGTCATTGTAACATCTCTTCCATATTCTAACTTCCAACCATATGGCCATGCTGCTCTTCACCTTTTACAAGCTGTTCTCAGAGACCATAAATCATATCTGCCTTTTAGTTCTCCCAGTTGTCCATGACATTTCTGAAACAATTCTAGACATCCACCATTCTGCTCCACTATACATCAAGGGTCACTATACATAGGTTTCTGTGTTTAGTACATGTGACTTCACTGACTTGTGCTCCTCTACTACAATCTGAAAACAACAGCTACTCCATGCATCTGGAGTTTAAGTATGTTTTGTATACTGCTGAAAGTAAACATCTCACCAGATAAGATGGATGGTAGCTTGTCCTCTACTTTAGCTAAGAGCTGTTTTTTCTTTGACTAACTAGAAATTGATACTAACAGAATAACACAAAGGCCACTTAAACAGAAATATAAAGCCATTTTGCTCTTAACCACAATTAGGGCCTTGATGATATTACCAGAGAGCCACTTGTTCAGCGTGATGATGATAAGCCAGAGACTGTTACCAAGAGACTGAAGGCTTATGAGGCACAGACAAAGCCTGTTCTGGACTATTACGGGTAAGTAGTAAATAAACAAATACTTCTCTCCACATTAGGATGAACAGGAACATTTCTCTTAAAATGCACAAATACCACATTGGTGAATGATATAACCACTTAGCATTTAAGTCACTTTCCCTCTCAACTTGTTACACAATAATCGTAAAAGTACAATGACATATGTTGTATTATGGGTAGATCTCCCTCCCCCCCATTTACTTGATTAAAACCTCTTTTCCAAGAGCACTTCAGGAACAAAAAGGTACAGTGATGTACAGCACCTTTTACTGCAGTCATAGGAAGCTTTACAGTAACAATCAAAATGATCAACACTTCAAAAGTAAGGGCAAGTTCCACAACCGTGGAGCTGTTTCAGTAGGTATTTCCTTCCCGGAACTTTCACCGTATCAAATATCTGCCAATTTTCTTACCTCACTGGCTGGCCAAGGACTTAAGGTAGTAAAAGTTGCTAGGGGATAAAAGGCTAAAATCAGTAAGTGGCATGAGTGGGTAGAAAAACGTGTGAATTAATACAAAACGTGAGTCAGATACTTTAAAAACAGGAGTGTGATGTGAGAATATGGTATACTGCATTGCAGGAGGAAAATGGCGAGAGAAAAGTAGTCAAACTTTGGAATAGTTGATGGGTTTTTCCAAATCTGTCTCTTTAAGCACAGGTGCTCTAGTTAATGTGCAGATATTTTATGAATACCATTGGGGTAATAATGATGGATTCCCATGTAGATGTTTAGACATTTATCCCATTACTAAACTGACCTTTTGTCACTCAGAAATAGTCCAAAGCCTTTCAGTAATTCCCTGCATGTCTTGTACAGGGAGGGAGTGCTTTCTCTGGAGGGAAGAGGTTGAAGAGAGGGTACTTTAGGTCAGCAATGGTTTTACTGACTTCAGTGGACTTCCTTGGGGGCACAGGTGCATTGTAGGATAAGGGCCTATTTTATCAAGTCATAGTATGACAATGTACTCTGTAAAAATGCCATTGACAGAACATATACGTGGCAACTAAACAGTCACTCCCAAGGCAAATTCTCTTTAAATCTTTACTCTGTTTACATGGTATAACTTTAAAATTTAGTGTTTTGCCCACTTGGCTATATAGAACAATGAAATAGATTACATTAGTATTTGATCAAGGCTTTTAGAGCCAATGATTGTTATGTAGTACCTGCTTACCTTAGGACTAACCCTTCATTCTTTTTCATTTTCTTCATAATTCAGTAGTGACTACCTAGAGCGCTTTTTCTCCTTTGGAATACACCAGATCTGATATGGTCACTAACTTCGCTCTCCCTTTCATGTGTACCACTCTAGAAACAAAGCATGAAACCTTTGACATACCTAGGTTCTTCTTTTAGAAAACAGACAGTTGCTCTTGGGGCTGAACTCTTACATGTCAACAATGTTGCCAATACACCTCCACCAGGACAACCTTTGAAGTATCTTTCAACTCTGAAGTGGAGATACTGATTTGTCTACAGTTGTTCTTTTGTCTCGCCTTTAGAAAAAAAGGTGTACTGGAATCTTTCTCTGGAACAGAAACCAACAAGATCTGGCCAACGGTGCATGCTTTCCTCCAAACCAAATTACCAGAAGTGAGCCAGCAGGAAGCTGCCCCACACAGATGAAGTTGGGTCTTTGTTGGTAAGCACAAGCTACCAAGCTGTCTCCATTTTCAGAGTGATTGTCTAGAATATTAGAAACTTGCAAAAATCATGGTTTTGTTTTACTGTTTGATAGGCCAAACAGATCAGTAGCTAAGATCTAATCTCCAGCTGTCACCCCTCAGCTTTTCAACTTCGTGCATTCAGATTTTTCACTTCTGTATACTCATTTTAAAGCTGTATTTTTATATGCAATTTACCAAATTCTTGTAAAACAGTGACCAACTGTAATAAAAAGCAACTAGTTTCATGTCTGTGCATTTGCCAAAAAAAGAGTCAGTGTCCTTTTTCTGAAATGCTGATCTGGATTTTTAGAAAAATGAATTTGAGTAAAGTCACCAGCATTTTTTTTCTCAACATGATACATTAGGCAAGATGGCTTATAAAAACTCACGAGCAGAAGTGTTCAAAATTCACATTACCGTGTCAACTGCTCATGCTTACCAAGCACCTTTCAGCAAATGTAGAACAATGCATATTTACACTGTAGAAAAGATGCCGTTAGCTAGATACTGTGGATACCAAAGTCATGTAGTGAAAGTGGTGTAGCTGCAGGCTGAGTAAGGAAAACAGTAGTAACTCTCATTGAGAGCTGGTTACAGTTCAAACTCCTGTACTTGTTTGTAGCAGGAGGTTGTCTTGATAGCCCCAAACTGGATCATTGTCAGAGGGTAAATCACACTCTGATAAAATTTGCAGATATAAGTATCAGTGGTGTTACCAACAACAGTAACCCAATGCACCATTCTGCCCTCATGGAATTAATTTAACAGGCAATGGAAAATTAAAACTTTGCTTATCATGAATGTTGTACCTCACCTGGTCTGCTTTCACAAAATGGCTTAGGAAGATGGTGACCAGTCACTTTGAATAGTGCATAAAACTCATCTAGAAAACTTAATCCAAAACCCATTCAATGAAAGGGGAAAAACCTTGACAGCTGTAAGAGATTTAGGCACACCAGTGCACAGCATACCAGACTTAATATTCAAAGCGATGAATTTGCAATGTGAGGTCAAGAAAAAGGCCAAGGTAACTTTGGCTACATTCCTAGCCCACAAGAAGATCATTCTCTGTAAGGATTGGTTCCTCCTATTAGCAGAGTGATAAAGTGAGAGTTCAGGAGAGCTACTGAATTACAAGGGAAGAAAATAAGGCCAGATCCACAAAGGCACATAGGCTCCTGACTTCCATTAAAGTCAATGGAAGTTAAGCATACCAGTGCCTTTGTGGATCTGGCCCTAGATATTACACATTTAGTTGGACTAGATAACTACTCCAGCAGAAGCAGCATGTTGATCTAATTGCCTGAAGGAAGACTAATAATTTGGGTTTGTACTCCTAGGAGTAATGGAATGTAATTCAGAAGAGTCAAGTTTAGAACAAAATGTCAGAAAAATTTGCTCATGAGATCAATGAGGCTTTCGCCTGGCCTCTTATTTAACATAAGAAGCCATGCTTATTTGGGATACTTAATTAGACAAAGCACTAGAAAGCATACTAAAGAAAATGGGATTAGATATCTTATTTTCATGAATCCTGAACATTGACACTATACAATAGTCAATTAGGGGCTCTGGTCATCTTAAATTTCAGTCACACACAGCACTACAATAAAATGTTTTATTACAGAAAATTAAATCTCATTTCCAAAGCAGTGGGGGAGAATCTTGCCACAAGAGTATACCTTCAAGCTTCTTTGATTAAACATGTTAGCTATGTTTTATCAAGCTATCTTGAAGCCTTTATTTATCCACATTTAAAGTTACAAAACTGACCTTTTTTGCTATTTCACTCCACCAAGTTACAATATTAACAAAATTCTGACTACCTAGTTGCACCTAGAAGAGTCCAACTGGTTACACTCTGGTTACATTTGGTATGGTAGAGTGTAACTTTAATCCTCAGTGAATGAGGTTATAGAGCAGAGATATTAAAACAGTAGGGTAATAGTCTCTCCCATAAGATGAACAGAGATGAGTACACTGCATGTTTTGGTGGTAGAGAACCAGCCTCATTCTCATTCCACACTGGACTTTGATGGCTGAGGTCAACAGCCCTCTGTAAGCTTGACTCTTTCAAATACCAAGCAGTCCAGATTTTTGTAGCTACTGCTAGTCTTTACAAGGAACTCTCATACCCATTTTTTCAGCCTTACAGACTCTGCTGATTTCATTTCCCTCAATCCCACCTCTTCAGAAACTGGTCAGCAAGATCTAGGTACAGAAGTCAATGTAATAATCACATCCAGATAGTTCAACTTTATGGAACTGGTATAACTGGCAGCAGACCATGCTGCACAGAGCGTCACTCTGGTGTTGATCCAACAAACAGGTCATCTAGTAGTAGTGCCAGCATAGTTTAAATACTTTACAGTAGGGTTTTTACTCCAAAGTATTAACACCACCAGTACTGACACAGTCTAAGAAAAGCATCTGAAGAATCTGGAAAGCTTTTCATTTGTTGTAAGCATAAGGCTATTGAGGTAGGTACTATTCAGTTTGGGTCCTTTTCTTAAAAAAAAAAAAAGTGACAAATTTTGCAGCCACCAGGCTGTATGTCCATAGAGACACCTCTAGACATACACATGTTCCGTGGAGACGAGATTCCTTTGGACTGTTGCCTTAGCATTCCCATACAAAACCTTGATTTGTTCTATACTTCCATTTAACACCAGCATTACGGGGGTTTCTGGACCATTTCCAGACAAAAAGCAACAGCTCTTCCCACCTTTGCACTAGTCTAAATACACATTTCTTCACTTTCCCTAAGAACAGGATATTGGCTGCTCTTTCTCCAAGATGGCCCTGAGGCTTCTTACCCCTAGCAGAAGTGTGTTCTGTCCTTCACATGCCAGCAACATCAGGGCTTAAGCACCTGCAGATGGAACTTCAGTTCTTTCTACAAGGAAGGCTGCACGGTCACTGTAGGATACAGGGATTAACTGTGTTTAGGAGATGAACTATTGCATAGCTAGGTCATTTCTCATACTGTCTGGTCATTCTGAGGAGGAACTTAGTAAGAGAAATGACATGCCCTTTTGTGATCTTTCCCTCACTGTATTCCACTTACACTACTCAGCTGCAACAGGTTTTACAGTATTGGAGAATATACTCTTATATTCTCTGCAGCTTTTGGCTAGAGCCTACTGAGAGCGGTTATCTTCTCTCAATAAGGGATTGCTAGAGAGATCACAAGTGTTTAAGCCGGTGTGTACTGGAGGCCTAAAATTAGAATGTGCCACTAAATGTGTTCCATATCAGAAACGCAGATCAGCCCCCTCGTGCTAGTAGCTGACAGACATTCCAATGAAGTTCCAGAAAATGTTTTTGAAGCTTGACTGTTCTCACCCCTAAATTCCCATCCATAAGGCTTCTGTAGTACTGAAAAGAAGAAATGCTCTTATGGTTCTCTATAACCAAGCATGTGACTGGCCTACTCCTCACATAACATGAAGACAAAGGCCCAGATTGTGCTGGCCACAGTGGGGCAAAGAAGGGGACCAGAGAAGAAGTGGTTGCAGTTCCGTTTCTGGCACTGGTTCTGTGCCAACACTGGCGCCTCCACATCTTAGGACAGGCTAGGGGCCACTCCAAGGTACAACTACTGTCTGTGGCCATCCACCAGCAGAGAAAAGCCAAATCACAAAGTAGTTCTTCAAACTTGCTCCCTTTGCTTGTGGCTACAGAGGGACTGCATAGGAAGCTGGCCAACAATGCTAGTTCTGCACCAGCCTGAGTCTTCTGTAGGCTGAGGAAATCTGGCTGCTTTCCAGCCCCTTTATGCCACTTAAGCAATGCAAAGGGGTTAGTAAGCAGTAGAGAATGTGACTCAAGAAGTATATATAAACTAATACATTGCTGCTTCGCTGTAAAAGGAGAAAATATCTAGGTATTTCTACTGTGGTATCAGGGAGGGTCAGTCCTACACTGAAATAGCCCAGATACACAGAGGCTGTATACACAGGTGAAAAAAATCATGAAAATAATTAGGAAAGCTTAATAGCAGTTCTGGAGTGCAAAGACTGTTATGGCAAAATTCTGGAAATATTAAAAAGTTCGACTTTTGCAGAGGTCTAAAGCAGAGGGCTCTTAAGATACTGCCCTATATAGTGTTACTCTCAACAGTTAACCACTTGGCATCATTCAGCTGATACTGAAACAGAACTCTTCTTTCCTTTTAAACTGAAGAAAGCTTGAAATACCACAACAAATCTGAATTATAAATCAATACTGTTCAGTCAGTGTTTGGCACTCAGGCTTTCTTCATTACTAGTACGAAGGAGAGATCCTGGCTGCAGTACAATCTTATCCTGAAGTTGTTTTCCCCACCCTCAATCTCTCTCACCCAAAATATTTATTCACACTGGATCTTTGTTATGCAGCCCTAACATTTTAAATTAACACTAAATATTAGACAGAAGAATCAGCTTCTCAGTGACTGTGCTGCTAGAAATGCGGCTCAAAACTCACTTCTAAGCAATTATATACTTTGTCTCTAAAATGTACATAACTTGACAATCAGAAATAAGTACTTTGTCTGAAAGCATAAAGTAAAATTTTAATCCCTGTAGTAGAGGTAAAAAACCACTGCTTTAATTTGAGCCTCCAAGTTGATATCAGCTTTTGATTTATTGCTATTAATATGATAAAATTGGATTTGAGTGCTTACTATGTCAGCAGTATAGCATGAGTACAATTGTGATCTTTAGTATTCATAGAGCAAGACACGTCCATGTCTATAATAAAAAAGACTATAGCAGATTCCAACTAGAATCAACCACTTCTCGTAAACATTGTATTTGTGCAGATTTGTTTGTCATACTTTGATTCCTAAAATTAAGAATAAAGGCAAGTTTAAGTAGCAGAAAAAACATCCAGTTTCACATTCGATAACATCTGAGAACCCCTCTCCTAAAAGGGAACCAAAAATCTAGCAGCACATTTTCAAATAAAATGACAAAATGTGTTTCTGGATTACCCTCCTTCCAAAAAACAAATGCAAAAAATAAAGTGCAGCACCCAGAAAAGTAAGTGTCAAGAAAATAGCCACGTTCTTTTCTTTGTAACAAAAGTACTTGGCCTCGGTCTTAACAGTACTATATTGTGTCCATCATTTTGGGTTCCTCATCATCTAGGTGTACCAATGAGTTTAAATTAAAGAGACCTGTGTTTACGCAGCTTTGAAGAGAGTCTGCAGTCTGCAACAGAGGAGAAGATAACATTAATTCTACAAAAGTAAACACTGAAATTCTAATGTTGCATCTGTGTGCTTTCACGGTCTGTTGCCTAGCTCCCTTTAATTGTCTGCATCTCACACTCAAATCGCAAGTTTGAATGTGATGCATAAGGATTTGCCTGTGACTAACAGTAATGGTCATGTAGCTTATTAAAAATGTATTCCCTTGAAATTTAGGAAATCTTATGACTGTACTAAGCTTTTATTCATCTTATATGGAAAAAGAGCCTAAAGAGAAATAAATATACACTTAAAGTCACAAAGTCATCCCAGTTAACGTTATGTTGCTGATCAATTAGGGAGCATGCTTGTTTAAAGTTGAGTAATGCTCCCTTATAATGTTGTTTGGCAGCCACCTGCTCTGTCAACTGCTTGCAGAAAGAGCAGCCATTGGAGCTAGCTGGTGGGGGCTTGCAACCAGGGTGGACCGGCAGCCCCCCCATCAGCTCCCCGCTCCCCTAAGTTTCCTGTGCAGCAGCGCCCAGCAGGCTATCAATTGCCGGGCAGTTCAGCTGTCCCACCCCCCACTGCCATGTGCTGCTCCTGCCCTCTGCTTTGGAGCTGCTCCCAGGATCCTCCTGCTTGCTGTGCAGGGGAGGCTAATGTCAGGGTGCCCCCCTCCCCTGCCCCATGCTCCTGCCCCCCATCTCTACAGAGCAGTAGGGGACATGACAGGGCTCAGGACAACAGAGGGAGCTTGCTGGCAGCAGCTGCTGCCTCAACTTGCTGATCTACTTAAAAAGGCAGTGTACTTAAAGTAGGGTCACCATACTTGAAGGGCAACATGCATCTCTCTCTCTCTCTCTCTCTCTCTCTCTCACACACACACAGTGTCTGTCTGTCTCTGTCATGCTGTCTCCCCTCCCTCCATTCCTGCTGCCTTGTAGAGTGTGAGGCTACATTAACAACGTGTTAACCATTGCGGGCTCAGCTAAGTGCCAATTCATTTAGCAATAAGGCATTCCCTGGGAAATCTTCCACCCTCTGACTTCACCATCTCAACCAAGCTTCACAATCATCATTGCTGTGTACAATATTAAACTGTTTGTTTAAAACTTATAGTGTGTGTGCGCGCGTGCATATAGTCTTTTGTCTGGCGAAAAATAATTCCCTGGAACCTAACCCCCCTTATTTACATTAATTCTTACAGGGAAATTGGATTAGCTTAAAGTAGCATTTTTCAGGAACATAACTATAACATTAAGCGAGGAGCTACTGTAATCCTATTCTAAGTTACCCCAGATGCAAGTGAACCTGAGTATATAAATATCTTGATTAAAAGGATTTCAAAACGAATGTCTTAATTTTGACCCCATTCAACTATCCAAGTGGGGAAAAACCCTTAGTAATGGTGGTCTCAGGTTTCTTTTACGTCTAACATTTAAATCATGCTTTGTAATCCAAAACCAGCTACACAGAACCCTCAGTGTTTTATGAAAGGTATTTTGTAGTTCCCATTCTCTTATCACGGGCTACATTTTTCTTAGGTTTGATTACTTGTAGGTGTCCATTAATGAGAACGTTATGCTCATTTTTACTTGGAAACTCATTTTCACCTCCTATAATATAAAATACAAAATTTAATTATAGAACCACTTTTATAATAGTGTTTGCTCCAGCATACTTGAACCAGATAAAATTACTTGTGAGTAGGTTAAGTATGAATATTTAATGCATTAGGGCTGAATTATCAGGTTGTAAAATGCATCTGGATTTGTGCTTGGATGCTATTTGGGGTCTAGGAGACAAAGAGATTGCTCTGCATATAGATACTCAAAAAGCTAATAGTTTATATACAGAATATTTAACTTTACTCCCAGCTAGTGCCTTACTCCATAAGTAGTCCTATTTGAAATCAAAGGTACTACTTCACATGAGTAAAGATGGCAGACTCTGGCCCAAAAACAATTATGATTTCTGGAAATGGATTTATTAAAAACCTACCTGTGGCAAAAACTCCAACATGCCTAAGGAACTGAGACCAGTATGGGCAACAGGATTCTGAACTGACATAGCCTGAAAACTCTGTGACTGTGAAGAGATTTTCACTCTTGATTTGAATGCTTCGAGTTCATTTTTAAAAGCCTCAAAATAACCTTCTTCTTCTGCCTGTACAAAGAAAATGTTGCCAATTAAGTATTCCCCTAAACTCAAAACTAGAAGTGTATACTTATATAGCCAAAGTTTTACATTACTGGGGAAAAAAAGCTACACAATGAAGCACAGAAAAGGGAAACCACCACCACCCTAAACTTTAGATGAAAGTCTTGGGGAGAAACCAATAGCAGCTTTGTGAAAAATCAGCTAGGTTTCTTGATTTTTTTTGAAGTGTGGTTTAAATATTTTTGGCTGGGATAATGATAAAAGGCTATTTTCTTGCATCTGAGGAGTGGTGAATAGATCCTAATTTTAACTCATTCCTCATCCCATTCTAGAAGCTGAAAGGAGAGGGGATACTCAGTACTGGACTTTTCAGACGCAAGTCAACACTATTTAAAGTAGGGGCCCCCATTAATGGGCAAGGCACTCTGCCTCCCAAGTTTCAGAATGGTAGCCGTGCCACAAGTACTCCTCGTTCTTCTCCCTCCCAAGTGAATCTGCCAGTATGAACAGTCAGACTAAGTACTTGAAATTTTCATAGCAGTGCACAAATTCAGGCCCTATGAGCATTTTAAAGACATCCTTTGATTTGCAGCAATCCAGCCAGGATTAGTACAAACTGCAGAAGTGGGTATAGAGAGGTGCACCGCAGTAATACAAAAATACTGTTAAGTGGAAGGCTGTGACAAACACTGACACAAGTCAGAGTAAACAATGGAGTCCTTGATTACAAGCTAACAGGGACACCAAGTCCTTAAATATGCTTTTTTTTTTTTTTTAATTAGTTGTGACTTAGAAATCAGTTTGCCTGCTTAGCAGCTCTAACTCCTGTTTAGAATTCAATCTTGACAACATCAGCTTAGATGGGCTTTTTCACTAGCATGTACAATTTAAAAAACTTACTCAGACAAAAGTGGATTTTGCAGTTAAACTTCACTGATTTCAAATTTAGGATGAAAGATGGAGTTCTTGAATTCTTACAATATTAGGATGTGTTCCCCAACATCACTTCATATTTCAAGAACTCCATCTTTCATTAGTATTCCAGAATACTTCACAGCTCCAAAGTGCTTCATAGATATTAAATGAACTGCACACACTGTTCAGCAAAAATACCTGTAACTATGATTAAGCAGTTCTGTACTAAGTTTTAATTAAATGTATTACAAATTAATTTTGAGATACTGTGATGGAGTAGTTGCCAGACCTGATGCTAGTTTATTCAACTAGCACCAGAGTTTCCGAAGAAAGCTGCTGACCACACTGCTCATGCAATTCTTCTGGAACAGCATTTTTTATTTGGGAGGGTGGTGATATGGGCAAATGGGGACTGCAATGGATAGGTCCTGTGGAATGCCCTCTCTTTGACCCCCTCTCAAGATTTTAACATGCCTTCTAGTCATAGCTCTCTGGAGCCTGACACTGTTGCTCCTGGATGGCTATACTGAGTCATTACAGAGGCATAAAAATGCTCCCTTTCCTAAAGAAGGAGCATGCAGACTCTATGGCACACCATGAGCCCAGCTGCTTGAGAAGCTAATCTAGTCCTGAACCTACCTCCCTGGTTAAGCAGTGCAATGGAGACAACTCCTGTCCAGTGTCTATATCTTCATCTATAGTTAGTTTTTAGAGCACAGAATATTGATTCTGCAGGAACCCTACTCTTTCAGAGAGTAAGGTTCTAGAGCAAATGGGAGACAGTTTTCACCATTCTATATTACTCTGTGCATGAAAGAATGTACATTTATTGTATGATTATATATGAAGTACACATTGATTTTATGTTCTGTTCTCCTTTTGTACACGCCTAGCAGCACAACAAAATCCACAGAGCTTCCAATCTCATGGTTACACCGACCATTTATTGCACAAAGGGCTGCCAACAACTCAACCTTTCCCCTAGAGCCTGGGGCCATTCCCTTAGCACATATTTAGCTTGCAGCTGTCAGGAAGAAATTTCAGCTGCTCTTGAACACTGATACCTCTCAGATGCTGCAAGAGCTTCTCTAGCATTAAAATGAAATAACGACTTACTTTTGCTCTTTGGAAAAACAGACGAAAACAGCCTCTGGGATCCACATTACAACTTTTGGCCATTTCTATAATAAACTGCATAACAACTGCTTGGTGTGCTACTTGTTCCATCAGAGCTCTTTTCTGGAAACAAAAGTTACAAAGTTACATTTTTAAAGAGACTGTAAGCATGTAACTAATATTTCAAATGTGTTTTACTTTCATGATGTTCTCATATCTTACGAGATCAAACAAAGTGGGGATGCGGGGGAGAGACAGAACTATTGAAGAACAGACATAATGCAAGGTATTATGGAGGTTCTCTCCAGTAAGTAACTGGAAACATGAGGGGGGCGGAAATAGATAAATCATTTAATGTGATCTATGGGGATAGTCTTTCTGTAGCATTAAGTGGGAAAAATCTATACCTTCTCCCAAATTCAGAGCAATTTAAGATTTGCCTAATACCTGTTCAGCTTCTAGGTGAAAACACCACAAGATGAGATATTTAGCTGTTTCTTCACATACAAGGTATGGATGGTCAGACAAAAATCTCTGGCTGTCATCCCATCTGCTTAGCATGCCTGGTGAAAAGGAATTAGAAAGCCAAGTGTTATCATAAAAATACATTGCTTATGGTATTTGAATGGCAATGGAGACCAGGTAATTACTACTGGACCCCATAGGATATAGAGTTTTAGGCTACGTTTACACTGCAGACCTTACAGCGGCAGGCACAGCTCTACCACTGTAGCTGCACCGCTGTAACATCTCCCTTGTAGCCACTCTCCCACCAACATAATTAAACCACCCCTAACGAGCAGCGGTAGCTATGTTGGTGGCATAGCACTGTCCCCACAGGTGCTTTTGTTGGTGAAACTTTTTTTGGGATGGGGGGGTTACACCCCAACCAACAAAAGTTTAAAGCCAAAAGTGCCAGGGTAGACATAGCATAATGACTAAAACTCATTACCACTCAATGAATGATCAACCTGTCATCAGAAAAGTGACACAGAAGACTAAGACTAAGTCTTATTGACATGTGACCAAAATAATGATTGGCACCTTTTTTTGCTAGTTTCAGCAGAAAGGCCATGATTAAGAGTCCATTACAGACTGACTGACACTTTCACTTGTAAATGTGGTCTCTAACAGGATTGAGGCTAGATGGCTAGAGAAGCTTGCACTGCCTCTTCTGTATCTCTTCAGTGGCTAGAGTACTTCAGCTTCTGAACTACCAATATAGCAGAAGAATTAGACAGGAGACAGAAACAAAATAAACTTCCTCTACAATTTTCCTGTATAATGCACATAGTTGAACTAAGCTCAACATGATCCAAAGATGTATGAGACAAAAAGAGGCTCATTAACTGAACTTCTGCAACACTAGAAAACCAGGCTATTCCCATGGTATCTAGTGCATCAGTTGTCAAACTACAGCCCTTAGACCACTGGACACCTGTGGAACATTTCTTGGTGGGCTGCAGAGAGCTAGCTGGCTAACCACATGGTGCTGGCTATTAAAAATTTCATACTATAAAAAAAAAGTTTAAGAACTATTTTCCAGTTCTCTCTATTTGCATGTTAGATGTCTCCTACACATAAATTAAAAGTGAGTTTAACATTTAGAATTTCTCATTTATTTAGAACTTTTCTTTAGAAAACAAGAGCATCAATAAAGGAATATTATGTTTTATGACTTGCTGTCCAAGGCGACTGAGCTACACGGTAGGGGATCAATTCTATAACACCATACAGTAGGTAATTTCACAACTATAAGACACTAATCCAGATTTGAATTCAGAAGTAGAAAAAGGTACTATTAGACAAAGTAATTAATCTACCTCTGATTTACAGGTAGGATGTTAAAATGCAGAGACCAAATACAAACAGACCAAAGTGTAAAATGGTATGAACCAGGAGGAGAAATCATCAAGTTGTATTGCTTGCGACTGTCCTAAACAAAGTGGAAAGCTATATTAAAAACCTTTAAACCAAAACCACAAGAGAAGTCAGAATACTAAAAAAAAAATGTTTAGAGAATTCTTAAGTCCACAAGGTAAAAAAAAATTATTTTTATTTTTATACACACACACACACACACACACACACCTCATCATATTAAGAAATTATGACACTACAAAACAATTAAGTATTTGAGTCCTATCAGACGTCAGTCTGAACACAGATTTGGTACTTTGCATTCCACCCAGAAAGCTAGTAAGTAGATATTTCTGCTAAAATGATTAGTGGGGGAACAGTTAGCATTGTTCCTTGTGTGGTTATCCTTGGACAATAAAGTTATTTCATGGAGGCAGGTTAATCACTTCTGTCAGCATATACTGAGACAGCCTCATGCATCGCTTCACATTTACAAGGTTTTTTTTTGAAGCTAAGAGGACTAGAAACCATTTTTGTTTTTAAAAATGATACCACCACAGAGAAAAGCCAGTATGGCATATCAAGTGCCAACTCAACCCAATCCCTGGTTGGATGGGATGACTTCCATCAGGTAATCAACAACCTCAATACAGCTATGCCCCTACCAATACAGGAGCCAATCAATGACTCAGAACAATGGGACACATTCAAGATATTCATCAAATTTTCAGAACACTATATGACACAGGACATTTGAGTGCAATGGTTTTGATCACATTTCAATTATAGACTTAAAGTGACACCTAGTGGATAGTCTGATATACTTGGATAAGCTATTCTACACCTAGGTTACTATTAATAGACGATTTGACTAAAGTTATTTTCAGTAGTAAATCCATCATATGTATTAAAGCTATTCCTCTTGTGGCTTACATGGCAAAGATGTGTATTAAATACTTAACATCTTTACACACAGGGCTTGAAAAATCCACTCAATGCCGAGTAAATAGTGTTCGCTCTGAAGCACATGTACATGGAGAGGGTCTGGCAGTAAGGAGGTGTGAAAAGTACTAATCAATTTCTGCAAAATTTAAGCTGATGCAGCGCTTTCTTTCTGATTCTGCAAATAAGGCCATCATTTCTAACGCTGCTTATCTCTTTCCCCAAGCAGCAAACAAGAATTGCCCACTATGTTCTTTCTTGGTGAAAGCTGCAAGCGGCAGCCTAGGTAGGCACTAGAGCTAGTCACAGAAAGGTTTCTAAAAGAGGTTAGGAGCAATATAACAGAACCCCTGATGTCCCAGCTGCAACCAAGCAACTTTAGTGTGGAAGAGAAATCTTCATCTTCCGTCCAAGCAGTGGTGCTTCTTCCATCTTTTGTTTGTTTGCAACTAAGCTTAGTGCTCTCAACAGTATTTTTTAACAGTTTTTTTCCCCCAAAGCTGAAACTTCCTTGGACCTGTAGGTGCTTTGTGTTAAACCAGCAAACACAGCTGAAGTCTACAAGAGATTCTAATATCTGAACTAAAATATTAGAAATGTTGCTACTTAGCTGCTATTTCCACGGAAGGATATACTTATGATAAGCACTGAGGAAAAAAAAATGCCTCACTGTAAAAGAAAAACACTTCTGAATTTACAATACCACTGTTCTAATATCACTTTTCATTAAGTGTCAGATAAAGTATACAGAACCCTCTCTTTCGCAAGGACTTCAGTTATGCTGAGCACTAAAAAAGTGTTTATTGAATCCTACAGTCAATAGTGTGTTTAGATAAACTTCTGCGGCATGTAGCCTCTTACTTAGAAAGGACTATTTTGTTATGACTATCAAAGAAAATCCCAAACCCTGATCAACCAGAAACCTGAAGCTGGACTCTGCTAGCCAGATGCTTCATTTATAAGTGTCCATTTTATAAACCAATAGAACCTAACTATAAAAAGCTGGAAAAGAGAGGTACTTACCAAAATGTCTAATTTTTTGTTCATGTTTCTGCATGAATGATTTGGATTTGTCTTCATCCTCTATTTCTTTTCTTTTCTTTTGATTAATAAAACTCTGTGGGGGGAGGGAGAGAGCATAATCATAGAATCCTTTTCCATGTTATTTTAAACTATATCATTATGGGAACACCATTTGATTGAATTTCCATTTAAAAAGTCACGCTTCTAGTTGTAGGCCCAAACCCTGCACACACTGATGCATATACTTAATTTAACATGCATGAGGTGGTGTCTGGGAAACTGGGCTTTTTGACATCAGGGTTTAAACACACACTCCTTCTAATGTCTCTGGTCCTGGATTATTGCATGGAATAGCACTGTCATCTACCAAAGTATTTCTAACACAGCAGGTAGCAAGGCACTGAGTCTTTAAAACTTGAGAAATGCCTAACTTTTTTTGTCCTTAGTATTTGTAAGTTTAATATCAAAGTATTAATATGAAGAAGGTAGGATCTGATCCTAACTTTATCATTTGGAGACAACTGCTGTTTTGGACCAATGCAATTTGAGATCCCTGCTAGCAGTACAAAAACATTTCTTATGTTCCGATATCAGCGCAGGACCTACTTTTTGGTGGATTTTAATAAAATAAATGAAAGGATACTCATTCAGCACTTAATCTTGTCATATGGACTGTTCTGGATACAAAAGACATAATATTACAGTGACAAGTGCCATATAAATAACTTGATTTAACTAACAGTTCTATCACTCATTTTTACCTGGTTTTATGCATGTTGATATGGTTCGTACCTTATTAAATACATCCTTGCTAACAGAATCTGCGTTCCACAGATTTTGTGTTTCCCTCTGTATTAGTGCCTCTTCTTTCTGTCTCCATTCTTCCTCTCTCTGTCTCAATTCTAAAGCATCAGTCTGTGCTTTGGCATGTTCCTGATCCAGGGACTCAGAGTTATGCAGTGCTAAACTACCAAGTTTCTGCTGGGCTTCTGCTAAATTCCATTTGCATTCCACAGAGCTCTTCACAAACTCCTTTTGTTTTTGGCAAGCCAATTCAATCCCGTGACCATATATCTGTATGGGGGGAAAAAATCAGATTTGTTTATTTGGAGAAGTGGAGAGAATTTAGATAGCACATGAAAACAGGTAAGGTTAGTTGTAGAACAGAATTCTGAGATGGCAAAGTTGTGAGAAGGGAGGTTAAATTCTGAACGGTGACTAAAATTGATATTATACAGTTGGATGTTTACTTCAATGATTTCCACATTAAATTAGCTCAGTTTACACATAAAATACATTTTAATAACTCCCAGACTTGCAGACTCAGGGATCATGTATCACCAGTAACAAAGTTTCTCCAACCAAACTGTAGAAAACAATTATGATGAAGCATCAGCAAAAATAGGATCCAGCTGGCTCTCTCTTAGCTGTGCTGGTTCTGCAGTGCTAACAATAGCCGAAACACCAGAATTAACTCTAAACACATATATATCTGTAATAAGAAAGTGCCATCTTTACAGTCTCTGACCATAACTGGACTTTATGAGTATTAAATTCCAAACAGATTAATATCCTTTGCTTAAAACGCCTTGTGCAAAGGACAGATATGTAGAAAAATAATCTGTTTTACTTAGTTCTCACATAAACATAGGAGAGATTTTTAATAGTTATAAACCCCACTTCATATAGCCACCCAGAAAAAAGGAAGTGTATGAATTCCTAAATAGTGATCTGCAGATTCTCATGCTTACTTTGGGCTCTCAATCATGGTAGATCTCCTTTCAATGAAAGGGGACAAGTTGCTGCTTGCTCAAACTTACCTGAGAACCACAGATGAAGAGAATGTCTTAAAAGGAATGAAATATATAGTATTCCAAGGAGTTAACTATGCTGCCTCTCTAGGATTTCCAGTCCCTGGTTGTTCCAAACCCATACAGTTACCTCTCAGAAAGAAGCCCCATATACCTATACATTGACTTGTTCAATCACCCTTCTGTTGAAAAAGTTTACATACAACTCTACTGTACATACTTCATTTTGCCAGACACGCCCATCAGTGCGACAGAGAATGGGAAAAGGCAGAGTGACGGTCAAGTGCTGGCCTGGCGACCCCGACAAACCCAGCGCTAGCTGAGTGACTGTGGGGCACAGACTGGAATGAGGGTAGGCGCACGCTACAGTCACCTATCTCCGCAGGAACCACTGGGCCTCGTGTCAGCTCAAACCATGGGTGTCAGCATCACTTCGCTGCAGAGACTTCACACTCGGCTCCCATCCGCGGCTTCCCTTTACACTCGCCGCCAACGGGGGCGGGGGGGGGGGAAACGGGGCAAACAGCCGGAGAGGCAGGGTCTAACGAGGAGCGGGTTACCAAGCGCTCCGCGGCGGAGCTCGGGGGCGCCCCCGGGCTCTGCTCACCCCATGCGGGCGGAGCTGGACGAGCCGAGCGGGGTCCACGGCTCCACGCCCAGCAGGGAGCGGCTGCCCTGGCAGGGCCGGACCCGCAGCTGGCCCACGGGGCTTTGCCAGCGCGGCCCGAGGGCGGGCGAGGCCGAGCCGGGCGAGCGGTTTGGCTTCGTGCTGCTAGGACCGGGCCGGCGAGCCCAGCGCAGGGCCCGATCCCGGGAGTGGGGGGAGAACGTACCTGCGGGTCCGGCGGGCGGGGCGCGCAGGGCGGGTCCGGGTCCTGCCCCTCCCCTGCGCGGAGACCCCGGGAGCGCGGCGGCCACAGCGCCATCCCCGCCACAGAGACGCGCGGCAGCGGCTCGGCCCCTCCGGCCCGGCTCCTTCCCCCGCGCAGGCCCGTTACCGTTACCAGCTCCAGCCGGAAACTAGGCCTAGCGTCACTTCCGGAAACAGAGGGGAGGGCGGGGCGGTTGTGTGATGTCATGGCGGGCGCCGCCGCCCCCTGAGAGCTAGGCGAGGGAAGCGGTGCCCGGCCCGCTCGTGCTGGAGGAGCGCGGGGGCGGGGCCAGGTTTGTGTTGAAGGGGGAATAAAATCCTCGTTCGGAAAGGGACTAAAGCGAAGCGGGGCCAGGCGGAGGAAGCTACGCGTGTGTCGCGGCTCTGGAGCCGTTACAAAAAAGAGAGGAAATTGCCCAACAACTCCCCCCTCTTCCCCCGCAGATAAATGTGCTTCACGGACCACAGATTAAACCTGGGCCATTTTGCGGATATCTCCACTAGTGTATCCAGTGCATACAAACACAAGTAACTTTGCGAGATTTTTGTAAGCCGTAATTAATTACTCTGTTTTTATTAACACCTCTGTCATAACACAACATATCGATTTAACCATTTTAATCTGACAGATGGATGTGCCAAAAGAATCCTGCATTAAAATAGAATTAGGGCTGCAAAGTCGAAAGTTAGGAAATGCCAGAATTAAGATAATGTTTGCGGAGTTGCTGGAGGCATGTTGGTCCCAGGATATTGGAGAGACAAGGGGGGTCAGGTAATATCTTTTATTGGACCAACTTCTGTTGGTCAGAGAAGCTTTCAAGCTTATACCCAGAAAACCTGAAGAGCTTGTCTCTGTCACCACAGAAGTTAGTTCAATAACAGATATAACCTTGCCCACCTTGTCTCTCTAAAATAGTGGCAGTCACATCCCTGAATTGTAGGCCAGAATCATTAATTTCTGGTCTACAGTTTCTTGTTTTTCTAGACTCATTTTTCATTAATTTTTTGAGATAAAATCACTTTGTGCTCAGCACTTTGGACAACACCTCATTCCCCTCTCTTACTTATCCACCCTGTGCACTGAATGAGGGAGGGATTCTGTGGAAAAAAATGTGATCTTGCAATTAAAGACTGTATCTTAATGCATACACAGAAGGGTCCAAACTAAAGTTGCACAGGCAGCCTGAATTCTATCATTTCTTAACTTTTGAAGGCTTGACTTTGCACTCTTAATTTTATTTTAACATAGTTATTTGTATATCACAGAAGGTGATAGTACAGCTCTACTCGGCGCTGGTTTAGGTTAGGCTTCAGACAGGGGTGAAAGTGAGCCGGTATGGGCCAGTACAGCATATGGGTAAGAAGCCAGTACCGGCCCATATGCAGCCCACATTAAAGCGCTGCTTTACTTCAGCTGGAGTACTGTGTCCAATTTTGGTCACCAATGTATAGAATGGATGTGGAGAAACTGGAAAGGATCCAGAGGTGAGCGACAAAGATGATAACAAGGATGGAATGCAAGCCTTGTGAGCAAAGGCTGAGGGAACTGGCTATGTTTAGTTTGCAAAAATAGGAGATTAAGAGGGGACATGATAACAGTCCTCAAATACTTGAAAGGCTGCCACAAAAAAGATGGAGAAAAGTTGCTCTCTTTTGCCACAGAGGGCAGGACAAGAGGCAATGGGTTTAAACTATAGCATAGCTGATTTAGATTAAATCTCAGAAAAAACTTCCTAACTGTAAGACCAGTAGGACAGTGGAACACAGTGCCTAGGGAGGTTGTGGAAGCTCTTTCACTGGAGGTTTTCAGAAGGAGGCTGGATAGCCATCTGTCTTGGTTGGTATAGACACAACTCAGTGGTTCTCTGATTCCATGTATGTTGCCTATGTTATTAAAAAACAACTGAAAACCGGAGTCTGTTATGCGGACCCATATTAACCCCCTACATTCATCATCAGCAAGATTGTAAACATTGATTAGACCCACAGCACAGATCTCTGTCACTAACAGAGTAGTTCTGGTTTCAGAGTAACAGCCGTGTTAATCTGTATTTGCAAAAAGAAAAAGAGTACTTGTGGCACCTTAAAGACTAACCAATGAAGTGAGCTGTAGCTCACAAAAGCTTATGCTCAAATAAATTGGTTAGTCTCTAAGGTGCCACAAGTACTCCTTTTCTTTTTGAGAGTAGTTCTGATAACAGTAGCAGACTTTTATCCTTTATAGACCAGTCACTAGAGGGGGATGAAACACACATTTTGCTAGTGGATTTCACAGCTATTTGCTAGACAAGAGAGGAATACTGAGACTAAGGAATCCTGGGTTCTATTTCAGGTTCTGGATGGGAGGGTTCTCTAGTGATACACAAAGAAAGTAGGGTGTGTAATCCTGCTCCAACCCCTCGCATGTACCCCTGCAGCCTGTTTCTTTTCCCTTCTCTGCTTCTATCCACCCCTACTGCCTATTTCTGCTCCTATGACCCTACAAAAAGAACAGGAGTACTTGTGGCACCTTAGAGACTAACAAATTTATTAGAGCATAAGCTTTTGTGGGCTATAGCCCGGATGCATAGAATGGAACATATAGTTATATATACATATATATAAGTTGGAAGTTACCATACAAACTGTGAGAGGCTAATTAGTTAGGATGAGCTATTATCAGCAGGAGAAAAAAACTTTTGTAGTGATAATCAAGATGGCCCATTTAGACAGTTGACAAGAAGGTGTGAGGATACTTAACTTAAGGAAATAGATTCAATATGTGTAATGACCCAGCCACACCCAGTCTCTATTCAAACCCAAGTTAATGGTATCTAGTTTGCATATTAATTCAAGCTCACCAGTTCCTCCTTGGAGTCTATTTCCTTAAGTTAAGTATCCTCACACCTTCTTGTCAACTGTCTAAATGGGCCATCTTGATTATCACTACAAAAGTTTTTTTCTCCTGCTGATAATAGGTCATCTTAACTAATTAGCCTCTCACAGTTTGTATAACTCACAGTTTGGTAACTTCCAACTTATATATATGTATATATAACTATATGTTCCATTCTATGCATCCGGGCTGTAGCCCACGAAAGCTTATCCTCTAATAAATTTGTTAGTCTCTAAGGTGCCACAAGTACTCCTGTTCTTTTTGCGGATACAGACTAACACGGCTGCTACTCTGAAATATGACCCTATAGTCTGTATCTGTTCCCCACTCTGCACTGTGCACTCCCACAGCTTCTGCCCCTGTCCCCACTGCATCTTATCTCTGCTGCCCCCTCTTCCTTATCTCTCCAAATCTTGTCTCTAGCTCCATCCTCTCTGGTAGGCTTTGTCTCCACTGTCCCTATCCCTCCAGCCTATCTCTGCCCCCTCCACGGCTACTCCACTGTGCAGCCTATCTCGGCTTCCACTCTCTGACCCTATCCCACTCACTTTTCTTTGACTCTGTCCCCACAATCTGTCTCTATTTCCACTGTGCCCCTATTCCTCCCCTGCACAAATTGTCTCTGCTTCTCCTTCTCCACCCCTTTCTGCATTTCAGTCAGGCTGAATTCTCCTTATCCTAAGTGCTACCAGTAGAGGGAGACTTGAGAGCGCAGAAGAGACTGTTTTCCTGCTCTCAGTTCCTGTGTCTGGCTCCACAGTAGCCTTCAGCTGAGAAAAAGAGCAATTGCCAGGAAAGTTCTCCTAATATCCTATAGCCCTAGGCTGAAGCATGCTCAGTACAGATGATATCTTCAGAGAATTTAGCTGAAAAATTCTACCAAGACTGTACTGAGCATATGTAAACTGAGAAAGCTTGTAAGTTGGCTGAATTTTGGCAGATTTTCATGGGAGTGGTAAAAGGTATATCCTTGAGACAGGAGCAATCCCTTTGCCAAATTTCAAGTCCCTGTACCAAACATGCTAGGGCTTCTCAATGAAACAGTTGAAAAAATGTTTTAACAATGGAAAAATAATATATTTTCTCTAAGGCTGTTCTCACTGGCAGGTGACATTGTAAACAAGAACTAGGCAGTATTATCTCCTGCAAATGTAAACTAACTTGTTTGTCTGAGTGATTGGCTTCACAAGAAGTAGGAGTGAGTGGACTTGCAGGCTCTACAATTTTATATTTTATTTTTGAATGCAGTTTTTTTGTACATAATTCTACATTTGTAAGTTCAACTTTCATGATAAAGAAATTGCACTACAGTACGTGTATTAGGTGAATTGAAAAATACTATTTCTGTTTTTTACAACAAATACTTGTAATCAAAAATAAATATAAAGTGAGCACTGTACACTTTGTCTTCTGTGTTGTAATTGAAATCAATATATTTGAAAATGTAGAAAACATCCAAAAATATTTAAATAAATGGTATTCTCTTATTGTTTAACAGTGTGATTAATCACCCGGTTAATCATGATTAATTTTTTTAATCACTTGACTGCCGTAACTTTCGCCTAACCATATTCTGAGAAACGTATCAGCTGTTTTTACTGAAATGTTCAACAAGAACAAAATTTAGCTTGATGCAAACATCTGGCATGGGAAATTTCAGTTTGAATAGTTACAATTTGGCAAAGTTATATGGAACTGAAAACAGAGTCTTATCATGGAAAGTGTTGAGCAACCTTAACTATAGGTATTGCTATAAGCTCTGCCTACAGTACCTGGGTTCTGTTCTGATGGACCCTAAGAACTCAGTATACCATCTCCCCAGGACGTTGTACTGAGTTTATGATATTCTGGGAGACTTTTAATTCAGTGCATAGCAAGGCCTTGGTGGACGCTGGTGCAAGAATAAAATAGGGCCCCCCTTCCCAATTCCAAAATCCACCCCTCCAGCTCCCCCAGAGCCCCAATCCAGCCCCTGCCCACTGCAGCTTCTGCCTAGCTTCCCTGAAGTGCTGATCCAGCTCCCCCTAAACCCCACTGCAGTCTTCTTCAGTCCAGCCTTCAGCTCCTCCAGCTCCAGTCCAATCACCCCTCCAGGCCCTTTTGGCTTCCATGCTGCACCCCCTCTTCCCTGATCCACACCCACACCTGTTTAGGCCTCCACAAACTCCCCTCCAGCTTGATCCCTTCGTCCCCTCCAGCTTCTCTCTAAACCCTTCCATTTTCCCCATCTCTGAGCTACACCCCCAAGTTTCACTCCAGCCTCCTTTCCCCACCCTCAGCAGCTGATTCAGACCCCCAGCTCCATCCAGTTATGCTTGAACCCCTCCAACACCTGCTGCGATATAGCCCCCTCGATTTTCCTTCCCCAGTCCCTCCCCCCACACTCTCCTAGCCCATGCAAACCAGCCAATGCTTTTACCTTATGCTCCATCTTTGGGGGAGAGGGGGCACCATGTCACCTGTCTACCTCCACCCCCACCTGCACATCCCCTGGTTCTGTGATCCCTCCACAACTTTTCTGCACATCCTTTCTAGCTGCTCACACATGGGGCCCAGGGTGTCTCTGGCTGGAGGGCTCCCCCATTGCAGCTGCCTCCCTGCCCTGGAGGGCCAGCATGTCCTCCTCTCCCCCTGCAGCCCCTTTCCACTGTAGCACAGATCAACTTCTGCCAGGTTGGTGGTGACATGAATGGGGATACATAAATGTGTCTAGATCCAAGCACCCTCCGTGCTGATTGGGTCCTGGTGAGACTGTACCACTTGCACTGTTGTAGCTATGCCACTGCTTTCATAGAATCATAGAATCATAGAATATCAGGGTTGGAAGGGACCCCAGAATGTCATCTAGTCCAACCCCCTGCTCAAAGCAGGACCAATTCCCAGTTAAATCATCCCAGCCAGGGCTTTGTCAAGCCTGACCTTAAAAACCTCTAAGGAAGGAGATTCTACCACCTCCCTAGGTAACGCATTCCAGTGTTTCACCACCCTCTTAGTGAAAAAGTTTTTCCTAATATCCAATCTAAACCTCCCCCATTGCAACTTGAGACCATTACTCCTCGTTCTGTCATCTGCTACCATTGAGAACAGTCTAGAGCCATCCTCTTTGGAACCCCCTTTCAGGTAGTTGAAAGCAGCTATCAAATCCCCCCTCATTCTTCTCTTCTGCAGACTAAACAATCCCAGCTCCCTCAGCCTCTCTTCATAAGTCATGTGCTCTAGACCCCTAATCATTTTTGTTGCCCTTCGCTGGACTCTCTCCAATTTATCCACATCCTTCTTGTAGTGGGGGGCCCAAAACTGGACACAGTACTCCAGATGAGGCCTCACCAGTGTCGAATAGAGGGGAACGATCACATCCCTCGATCTGCTCGCTATGCCCCTACTTATACATCCCAAAATGCCATTGGCCTTCTTGGCAACAAGGGCACACTGTTGACTCATATCCAGCTTCTCGTCCACTGTCACCCCTAGGTCCTTTTCCGCAGAACTGCTGCCTAGCCATTCGGTCCCTAGTCTGTAGCGGTGCATTGGATTCTTCCATCCTAAGTGCAGGACCCTGCACTTATCCTTATTGAACCTCATCAGATTTCTTTTGGCCCAATCCTCCAATTTGTCTAGGTCCTTCTGTATCCTATCCCTCCCCTCCAGCGTATCTACCACTCCTCCCAGTTTAGTATCATCTGCAAATTTGCTGAGAGTGCAATCCACACCATCCTCCAGATCATTTATGAAGATATTGAACAAAACCGGCCCCAGGACCGACCCCTGGGGCACTCCACTTGACACCGGCTGCCAACTAGACATGGAGCCATTGATCACTACCCGTTGAGCCCGACAATCTAGCCAGCTTTCTACCCACCTTATAGTGCATTCATCTAGCCCATACTTCCTTAACTTGCTGACAAGAATACTGTGGGAGACCGTGTCAAAAGCTTTGCTAAAGTCAAGAAACAATACATCCACTGCTTTCCCTTCATCCACAGAACCAGTAATCTCATCATAAAAGGCGTTTAGATTAGTCAGGCATGACCTTCCCTTGGTGAATCCATGCTGACTGTTCCTGATCACTTTCCTCTCATGTAAGTGCTTCAGGATTGATTCTTTGAGGACCTGCTCCATGATTTTTCCAGGGACTGAGGTGAGGCTGACTGGCCTGTAGTTCCCAGGATCCTCCTTCTTCCCTTTTTTAAAGATTGGCACTACATTAGCCTTTTTCCAGTCATCCGGGACTTCCCCCGTTCGCCACGAGTTTTCAAAGATAATGGCCAAGGGCTCTGCAATCACAGCCGCCAATTCCTTCAGCACTCTCGGATGTAACTTGTCCGGCCCCATGGACTTGTGCACGTCCAGCTTTTCTAAATAGTCCCTAACCACCTCTATCTCCACAGAGGGCTGGCCATCTCTTCCCCATTCTGTGATGCCCAGCGCAGCAGTCTGGGAGCTGACCTTGTTAGTGAAAACAGAGGCAAAAAAAGCATTGAGTACATTAGCTTTTTCCACATCCTCTGTCACTAGGTTGCCTCCCTCATTCAGTAAGGGTCCCACACTTTCCTTGGCTTTCTTCTTGTTGCCAACATACCTGAAGAAACCCTTCTTGTTACTCTTGACATCTCTTGCTAGCTGCAGCTCCAGGTGCGATTTGGCCCTCCTTATATCTTTCCTACATGCCCGAGCAATATTTTTATACTCTTCCCTGGTCATATGTCCAACCTTCCACTTCTTGTAAGCTTCTTTTTTATGTTTAAGATCCGCTAGGATTTCACCATTAAGCCAAGCTGGTCGCTTGCCATGTTTACTATTCTTTCGACTCATCGGGATGGTTTGTCCCTGTAACCTCAACAGGGATTCCTTGAAATACAGCCAGCTCTCCTGGACTCCCTTCCCCTTCATGTTAGTCCCCCAGGGGATCCTGGCCATCTGTTCCCTGAGGGAGTCGAAGTCCGCTTTCCTGAAGTCCAGGGTCTGTATCCTGCTGCTTACCTTTCTTCCCTGCGTCAGGATCCTGAACTCAACCAACTCATGGTCACTGCCTCCCAGATTCCCATCCACTTTTGCTTCCCCCACTAATTCTACCCGGTTTGTGAGCAGCAGGTCAAGAAAAGCGCCCCCCCTAGTTGGCTCCCCTAGCACTTGCGCCAGGAAATTGTCCCCTACGCTTTCCAAAAACTTCCTGGATTGTCTATGCACCGCTGTATTGCTCTCCCAGCAGATATCAGGAAAATTAAAGTCACCCATGAGAATCAGGGCATGCGATCTAGTAGCTTCCGTGAGTTGCCGGAAGAAAGCCTCATCCACCTCATCCCCCTGGTCCGGTGGTCTATAGCAGACTCCCACCACTACATCACTCTTGTTGCACACACTTCTAAACTTAATCCAGAGACACTCAGGTTTTACCACAGTTTCGTACCGGAGCTCTGAGCAGTCATACTGCTCCCTTACATACAGTGCTACTCCCCCACCTTTTCTGCCCTGCCTGTCCTTCCTGAACAGTTTATAACCATCCATGACTGTACTCCATTCATCCATGAATGGATCTTTCATTGCACTTACAGAGGTTCAGTATTTCTCTTCTAATAAATAAGAGCAAGACTGGCCCATAGGAACCTCGTGCACATTGGTCTCCCCCTGTCATCTCTGCTGCACCCTTTCTCCTATCTTAAGACCCTGCAGAGGGCCCTCTATGAGATTGGGAATGAATGCTGAGGGTTGGGGTAGAATAGTGAGGGCTTGGAGTTTATGTGGATCATCTTCCCTTGAAAACCAATAGAAAATCTACTCAAAACATAATACAGCCTGCTACTATTAACTTTTCTGCAGCACCTCTCTGAGGTGTGCAACTTTTGGGGTGGGCTCCATGCATAGCTGAAGATGGAGGAATCTTGGCAGTGCACTTTAGAAGGAGCTTTGCTGCCAGCAAACCAGACAGGAGGGAATTGTGGAACCAGGAAAGAGGCACAGGATCTCTGTCTGGATGGCTCTTACTTCCGTTGGGTCCTTGAGATTTATGCAAATCTTGGGGATCCATGGATTGTGAATCTCCTGCTCATTCCAAAGTGGGACAAAACCTAGTTCCCGGATGGGGCAATCTCTAGGAAACATGACAAAGGTAATCTTGAAAAGTCTTCCTTTCCCCCTCCACGGCCTCATCGTGTGACTTTTTCCTCTAAAGGCTGGTGGAGTGGCAATTGGATCATTAAAAAGTTTTCACCTACCCATTAAGTAGTTTTATGCACTAGTTCTCACTACTATATAAAACAAATCACAAGTTTTTAGACCAGGGACTCTCCAATGTTTTTCATGGGCTGGATAACATCTTAATAGAATGATTGTCTCTTGGATCCTATTCCCACCTCCACCCCCCCTTCACAATTATGTAACATCTTTGTGGCAAGCACAGCAATTGCTTACTAAAGGCTTGTCTACATTACCCACTGGATCGACGGGCAGCGATCGATCCAGCAGGGTGTCAATATATCATGTCTAATCTAGATGCGATAAATCGACCTCTGAGCACTGTCCCATCAACTCCGGTACTCCACCAGGGTGAGAGGTGCAGGCGGAGTCAATGGAAGAGCGTCAGGCATCGACTTATCACAGTGAAGACACCGCGGTAAGTAGATCTAAGTACGTCGACTTCAGCTACCTTAGTCACATAGCTGAAGTTGCGTAACTTAGATCGATCTCTCCTCCCCCAGTGTAGACCAGGCCTAAATTGGAAAGTGATATTAGTCAAGTATTGTATTTTAATGAGATTTAGAAGTTGGAAACAAAGTCCCCAGTCCTGCAAATGTAACACCGACGGGCAGGATTGAACTCGGGACCTCTGGAGCTAACTGCATGAGTCTCTACCACATGAACTAAACACCTGGCGTCTCTTAGCTAAGGCTGTAGAGTGGACTCAATCTTTCTCTAAGTGGTCTCGGTGCCACTAGATGGGACAGAGCACCACACCCTGAAGGTGTGTGGGTTATACAAGCGCATGTGTAACTTGTGCGCATAGTACCATGATGTCTACCCATGTGAGCAAAACTATGCACATCTGTACATGCTTGCAGGATTGGGGTTTAGGAGAAAAAACATCCACATGTGACTGTGATGGGTTAGATCACAGAAACCCCCTTGGGACTGCCACCTGATGTGCCAAGACTACTTCTATTCCTGCTTTTCTGCCCTGTCAGCTTAGGACTTCAGTGCCCTGCCTGTTTTGAGCCAGACCCACTAACCTGCTGCAAACCCAGACCCAGGTCTGAACAGTGTCCCCTAACAGCTGTAGGCTTAATTGAAAGCAACTTAGGAAGTGTTCCTGTCCTTGACACTCAGATGCCCAACTCCCAGTGGGGTCCAAACTCTTAATAAATCCATTTTACCCTGTATAAAGCTTGTACAGGGTAAACTCATAAATTGTTTGTTCTCTATAACACTGGTAGAGAGATATGCACAGCTGTTTGCCCCCCCCCCCCAAGTATTAATACATACTCTGGGTTAATAAGTAAGTGATTTTATTAAAAACAGAAAGTTAAGTGGTTCCAAGTAGTAACAGACAGAACAAAGTGAATTACCAAGCAAAATAAAATAAAACAAAACACTCAAGGCTGTCTAGTACGGTAATAAAACTGAATACAGATAAAAACCTCCCCAGTTCCAATAAGCTTTCTTTTACAGGAGGGGTAGCTCAGTGGTTTGAGCATTGGCCTGCTAAACCCAGGGTTGTGAGTTCAATCCTTGAGGGGGCCGTTTGGGATCTGGGGCAAAAATTGGGGATTGGTCCTGCTTTGAGCAGGGGGTTGGACTAGATGACCTCCTGAGGTCCCTTCAACCCTGATATTCTATGATTCTAGTCTGGGTCCAGCAATCACTCACATCCCCTGTAGTTACTGTCCTTTGTTCCAGTTTCTTTCAGGTATCTTTGGGGGTGGAGAGGCTCTCTCTTTAGCCATCTGAAGACAAAATGGAGGGGTCTCCCAGGGGTTTAAATAGACTTTCTCTTGTGGGTGGAGACCCCCTCCTCTCTCCTGTGCAAAGTCCAGCTACAAAATGGTGTTTTGGAGTCACCTGGGCAAGTCACATGTCCAAGCATGACTGAGTTCCTTACCACCCAAACCACATTCCTGAGAAAGCTCAGATGTGGATTTGCATCTCCAAGTACATTGTTGGCTTAAGGGCTTCTTGATTGGGCACTTACTGAGAATAGTCTTTTCTCAGGAAGCTAACCAACTGCTTCACTAAAACCTACTTAGAATCAGACAAGTATACAGCCAATATTCATAACTTCGAATACAAAAATGATATATGCATACAAATAGGATTAATAGATTCAGTAAATCATAACCTCTACAGAGATATGTTACATGGCATATGTAGCATAAAACATATTCCAGTTATGTCATATATATGCATTCATAAGCATATTTCCATAAAGCCTTATGGGGGCACCGTCACAGTGACCAACCAGCTCTGCCCAGACCATTAGCAATTGCAGCTTGGATCACCAACAGTCCCTTGACCAGTTTGGTAACTTCTTTTTACACCAAGCTACTTTTGTAATATGTGTGTGTCAAGGTTCCTTCCCCACTCTGAACTCTAGGGTCCAGATGTGGGGACCTGCATGAAAACCCCCTAAGCTTATTTTTACCAGCTTAGGTTAAACTTCCCCAAGGTACAAACTATTTTACCTTTTGCCCTTGTACTTTATTGCTGCCACCACCAAGCGTCTAACAGATATATACCTGTGGAAGAGCCCGCTTGGAAACGTCTTTTCCCCCAAAATCCTCCCCAAACCCTACACTCCCTTTCCTGGGGAAGGCTTGATAAAAATCCTCACCAATTTGCATAGGTGAACACAGACCCAAACCCTTGGATCTTAAGAACAATGAAAAAGCAATCAGGTTCTTAAAAGAAGAATTTTAATTGAAGAAAAAAAGTAAAAGAATCACCTCTGTAAAATCAGGATGGTAAATACCTTACATGGTAATCAGATTCAAAACATAGAGAATCCCTCTAGGCAAAACCTTAAGTTACAAAAAGACACAAAAACAGGAATATACATTCCATTCAGCACAGCTTATTTTCTCAGCCATTTAAACAAAACAGAATCTAACACATATCTAGCTAGATTACTTACTAAAGTTCTAAGACTCCATTCCTTTTCTGTTCCCGGCAAAAGCATCACACAGACAGAGAGAGCCCTTTGTTTCTCCCCCCGCAAGCTTTGAAAGTATCTTGTCTCCTCATTGGTCATTATGGTCAGGTGCCAGCGAGGCAGGTCAGGTGCCAGCGAGGTTATCCTAGCTTCTTAACCCTTTACAGGTGAAAGGGTTTTTCCTCTGCACAGGAGGGATTTAAAGGTGTTTCCCCTTCCTTTTATATTTATGACAATGTGGACAAAAGTTTAGACTTTTAAAAAGATTAAAAACTTCTGCATTCTTCCCTCAAGCATTGCTTGGGAAGCATTCCCCCAAACCCGTCCCTTCTTGCGGTTCGCAGGGAGCCTTAGTTACATCCTTGCGCATGCTTCACTTCCCTGGGCTCCAGGCACAGGTGCCAACTTTCCATTGTGCCGGGGGTGCTCGACCAGCACCAGCTGTGCCCCAGGCCCCACTCTACCTCTTCTCTCAAGGCCACACCCCTACCCTGCACCCACCCCACCTCTTCCCACTCCCGCTCCACCCCTCCCCCACGTCTTCATGCCCTGTTCCAGCCCCTCCTTGCGCCTCCCCCTTCTCCTGCATGCTGCGAAACAGCTGATTGTGGCAGGAAGGAGGTGTGGGGAGAGAGGGGGAAGTGCTGATGGGGGGCTGCCGGTGGATGCTCAGCACCCACCACTTTTCCCCCGTGGGTGCTCCAGCCCTGGGCCACCCATGGAGTCAGTACCTATGCCTGCATGGATCCTCAGCAGCAGGCTCTGAGGCCTTTTTAACTAATTTTCCTCAATTAATAAACTGGTTGTTTGCATACTTGCTGCAGGGAAGTTAGAACTAGGGGTGCAGAGCTTAAAGTAATATTAGCAAGTGAATGCATGGTTTCCATCATATATGGGGTTTACATTTTTGTTCAATGGCTTTCAGCAGCCACACAATAACAATTGTTCCAGCGCTCCTGAATTGCTGTTAACATTCAGATTTACTGAAATAGATGATTTGGCTTTCCCCCATTGGCCTGTGTTTACTTTGTTACCTTAGCCGCTCCTTCTAGTATTCATATTACTTATTTTGCTCTCTTTTGTACATCTTTCCTTGGGACTTCACCCTGATGTGGAATACACATCCCCAACACCCATGGAAAGTAATGGGAGAATGGGGAGCATAGCCCATGGCAATCTGGGGGCTCTAGTAAGTCTGCTTTCTCTGCTTTACAGAAACCTTCATATAGCTGTAGCAAAAATGGGAGTTCCATAAAGGAATTCCAAAATGGACTTCACCAGCAGATTGAGAAGCTGGAGACGTGTTTGAGTGCTGAGATGGAAAAGGAGATAACCTGCCCAGGAAATGAGAACCTCCTGCTCACCAGCCTCAAACTGAAGAGATACTTCCAGACAATAGACGATTTCCTGAAAGAAAAGCAATACAGCCGATGTGCTGGGAGATCATCCGTGCAGAAATATCCAGATGTTTTCTCATTCTTGACGTACTGACAAATCGGCTTAAAAACGAAGGTACCATATTTGCATTTTTCCTAGGGAAACTAAATCATATTGGTTCAATAAAACAGCTGAAGAGAGATGGGGGATAATTTTATAACTCGCATTACATAGGCCCCAGTCCTTCTCCCAATTTCAGTAATTTCAGTTATTTCAAATTCACGTTAATAAAACTGTTTTAGAGTAGCATATAATTTAGTGCTTTCATTCCACACACACACACACACAATATTCTATATGAAAAACATAAAAATACATCATAACTGCTAACTAAAGACAAAATATCCGATGAAGTGAGCTGTAGCTCACGAAAGCTCATGCTCAAATAAACTGGTTAGTCTCTAAGGTGCCACAAGTACTCCTTTTCTTTTTTCTTTTTACGAATACAGACTAACACGGCTGTTACTCTGAAACCTGTAACCATACTGAATATAACTTTGCCCAGTAACTGTCTTAGTTACTTGAACAGGCACCAGTTGCTCAAGTTCTACACAAACACAGGGAATCTAAGACATCATCATGATCAGCAGGTGGTTGCTGCAGTGTTGCCTCATGCTGCTCCTCTCCAGTGAAATCTCATGTCTGGACTGTAACGGGATTTATGTTCTACAAGCCAGAATGACCAGCGAGAGTTTACAGCGTCTGTAGAAAATGGGAAGAAACTTTCCCTTCCAATGTCTAAATGAAATGACAGCTTTCAAGCCCAGAGATATCCTCAAGATCCGACTATCCCAGCAAGAGAATGCCAAGGTAGCCATCCAGCAGATCCTCCAAGAGCTCTTCCATATCTTTAACAACAATCTCACCCAAACTTCCTGGAATGGGACTTCCATAAAGGACTTCCAAAATGGTCTTCACCAGCAGATTGAGAAACTGGGGACATGTTGGAGTGCTGAGAAGGGAAAGGAGATAACCTATCCACGAAATGAGAACCTCCTGCTCACCAGCCTGAAGCTGAAGCGATACTTCCAGACAACAGATGATTTCCTGAAAGAAAAGCAATACAGCCGGTGCGCAAAAGCATATGATTCCACAGCACCTCATCTCACGCCAGACACACTTCCACATGGCACAGGTCAGAGCCACATGCAGAGGGCTCTATTCCTGCATGCACAGGCTCCAACTTTCCATTGTGCCCGGGGCGGGGCTTGACCAGCACCAGCTGTGCCCTAGGTCCCACCCCCTCTTCACCCCTTACCTCAAGGCCACAGCCCTGCCCCCACCCTACCCGCCCCAATCTTCATGCCCCATTCCGGCCCCTCCCCCTAATGTGTCACATCCTCGCTCCTCCCCCTTCCCCTCCAACCTCCTGCATGCTGCGAAACAGCTCATGGTGGGGGGAGGGAGGGAGGGGGAAGTGCTGATGGGGGGCTGCTCCGGCCCCGGAGCACCCGCAGCGTCAGCACCTGTGGCTCCAGGGGGCGCGCGCCGGCTGCCTCCGCGTTCCGAAGGCGAATGTTGGAACGTTTGAGTCTCCATGGCAACGCGACGCTTCCCCTGCCGGACAGCAGCGCGCTGATCCGGGCGGAGAGGGCCGGGGCTGCGGCCCGCCTGAGAGCGGAGGCGGCGAGAACCCCTCGCAGCGCCCCAGCGCGCCCCGGCATGCCGCTGAAGGTGGTGGTGGAGCTGCAGATCCACGCGGTGAGGCGGGTGCAGGGGCCCGAACTAGCAAGGGCAGCGAGCGAGGAGGGGCAGGGCTCCCCCCCCCGACCCCCACCGCACGACCTTCCCAGCTGTGTACGCGCGGCCGCGCAGGGCCCCGACGTGCAGCACCACTCCGCTGCCCTGGCCAAACGCTGCCCCTGCTGTCCCCACGGGCCGTGCGTGGGCTGCTGCTCCGTGTCATCCCAGCGGGGTCAGCGCTGTCGCCTCCCTTCTCCGGGGCACTGACAGGAAGCTGCGTGTTTAAAGGATTCTGTGCGGTAACTTGTAAAGAAACAACCAGTACTCTGTGAAGCACCACGAAATAACGTCCTAATGGCTTTTACATGGCCCTAGCCCTTCAGCCCCAGGGCATGCCCTGTGTTCATATACGCTGTACACTGCCTGTCCCGTGGGAACAATGGGAATTACACCGAAGGGGGAAAGGGGCTTAATGGTAAAGGTTAGGGCAATGTCAGGACTCAGTTCTACAACACTGTGTGCAATATTCATTGTGTAATAGTCTTTTTCAGGATTATTGTGTCAGTTCAGAGTCTGGCAAGAGCAGATAATAACCACCGTTTGTGTAGTGCTTTTCATCAGATGCGAAATAGTTATTTTTAAAGGTTTCTCTTATCTCTTAGCTTTTGAATTCCCTCTTCCGGCATCCGATTAAAATATTTTAGTTTCTGTTCAGTAAAATGTTAAAATCCATGACATTTCATCACCAAGGATACAGTTATTGAAAAAAGAAAGTCCCAAATATATGAAGCATAAAACCAGCAAATGCACAACATATTAACACTTTTTTAAATAAAAGGAACAAAACTAAAGAAAACATTCTGGGCCAGCTCACATAGGCCAGCCGTGGGTGTTTTTCTGCAGTGTAGACGTACACTTTTAGCCACTTTTGAAAATCCCACTCCAAAAACTCAATTCTTCCCTTAGTTATACAGCTGTAACTTCCACTGGTGTAACTGAAGATAGAACTGGACCCTGACTGGCACCCTTATCAACAGAGAAGCCCAGGGCACAGACATTGTACTACCTACTTGACCATAATGGTAGTCCCTGCAGATTGTGCAACAGGCACATTGGCGGGACAGAATGGGGAAGGCTGCCCTAAAAGAATTCTGATCACCATGATTGTTTTCTCTCTTTCATAAGGTCACTTGCCCTGGTGTGGTCCTGCCAGAGAAACATGACATTTACCTCAGTGTCTGCATCATGGGCCAATACAAGGAGACAGAATGCCTTCCTCCAATTTTCCCTCTCTTGTTTCATGAGAAGATGTGGTTTGAAAAGGTGATTCTCACTTATTACATGCTTTGGGCTTGATCCTCTACTGCCTTTCACCATGGATAGTAATTTACACTGTGCAAAGTGGGTGTAAAATGCTACCACCAGTGTACCGTTAGTAGAAGATTTTGATTTACTATAATTTTACACTTGCTTCCCATGCAAGGTAGCAAAGAATCAGATCTGTTTTATCTTTGACTGGGAACAGGTTCTAAAATTTAACACTTTGCTATCTGAATTTTTATTCATGGCAATAGCACTGGCGGTTGTGGATCACTGGTAAGACTGGAGTGTGCTCCAGGGAAACAATCCTATATAATCCTAGGAAGGACATTAGTGTGTTAGTTCTCTTGCTCGGGATTTATTTGGTTGCGATCCCATTTCTGTGGAAACAAAATAACATCTCCGCTGTGGGATGACTATCATCTGATTTTCATGATACTGGCAGGCATAGAATTAAAGATAATGACAGATGAATGCTTTAACCAACATTTTACATGCCATTTTAAAATCTGAATTAACCAAGAACACAAGAATTCAGCCTGAATTTCCTTGGGAGTAAATGGTTTGGCTAACTCTAAAATGTTCATAAAAGATTTTTAAAAATACTCTCTCTGCTGATTGGCTATGATATTGATGAATGGTGATGTATGCTTGATGATGGTTTTTAAAAATGGTTTCAGCACAGTTTGGCTGTGACAAGAAAATTTTGTTGAAATCACTACAGGTAACATAGTTTTAATACATAAGTAGACATTTTTTAAGAGTACAGAGCACATCTGTTACCGTTATTCTTTCCCTAATGGCTCTTGCTCTGCTCTGTTAGGAGCATCTCTGCTTTTTGCAAACAGCTTTCTGTGTGGCTCTGTTTTCACAAATAAATCTTTCCACATCTCTCATAAGATTCCACTTTCTAAGGAATACGATTAAATGCCTTTCACTTCCTAGGCCTGTAGTGACAGTTGAAGATTACTTGACAGTGAATTGAGCCTTGTCTTCACTAGGAAAAAAGGTGTGTTCTTACCTTGTGTTAGCTAATTCGCGATAATGAACATGACGTAAAGTCCTGTGAAGACAAGGGAGTTATAGTTTTAACAAGTGTTAGGTCAAGATAAATCCTAGGCTCCCACATAGTCTTTACTTTGACTGCTAACATGTATGAAAAATACAAATTGTCTTGTTTTTGCTAAGATACGACCTCATTTTTATTACCGTGTGTTAGCTTACACGACATTCAAGACCATACCTTTTTTCCTAGCGAAGATGCACTCTTTGAGTTTCCTTTCTCCAAAAAGGCTGTTACTGAAGTACTGTCCTGCAAGCTTCAATATTATCAGAGGTAGAAAGATGTTGACAAATTGGGTGGAAAACAGAAAAAATCCTTAATCCTATCAGCACGGAGGGATGGGCTAAATGACCTCCTGAGGTCCCTTCTAGCCCTACATTTCTATGGTTCTGTGAAAAGCAACAAAAATTATTAAGGGCTGGGTTAAAAGATGAGTCAGTGGAGATATAGCTGACCACAGCTGCTTGAAAGAAGTAAAATACTAAGGGTTAAATCCTGGCCCTATTAAAGTCAATGGCAAAACTCACATTGACTTCAAAGAGGTCACGATTTCACCCTAAGGCAGAGGAATCTCTTTTAAGGTGGACCAGCAAATTGTGGCTAGGAGTAATGGGATGAAATTAAGCCAAGTCAAATGTATTTATATTTATTTCATGTTCATAAAATATTCTGATTTTATGTATAGTCTTTAAAAATTACATAATAACAAATAGGATTGTCACCTTAGGCTCCTGAACTCCTCTCTTGTCTATATAGGGCTCGTCCTGTGCTTCAAAGTGATGGCAGCCAGCGCACTGATGATGCTTTGTGGGTTGAGGCCCCTGGTTTGATCAAGAACCCTGTATTCTCAAAAAAACCTGTGCCCCCTTTACACTAGCCCTTCCACCATTGCTTCTCCTAGTATAGTAGAACTATACTAATGTTAGTGCAATAGTGGGAGATTTCCTGAAAAACTCTTTAGACTTACTTCTAAGTCTGACTCAGAGGCTACAGTGTGTGAAATTTCAGGTTTAAACAAGTAAGATTTTCAAGACTTTAATAACTTTTTAAACAAATTGTTACAGTACTTTACAGCTGAGATTAATAAACATGTAACACGCAGTAAAATATATAGTATTTTCACAGGTTTGTTTGTTTGTTTGCTTAATGACAGCACAGCATGGCTTAGGGAAATATTTGTTGAATATATAAAAAATGTTCATATAAATGCTAGATTATAAAAATGCCCTTTGTATTACAAAGAACAAATATACACTGTATTACTTTCCTGTAGGTATTTGAAAGTGCTGTAGACCCTGCTGCTGTAACAGAGATGCTTGAAAGTAAGTATAATTTAAAGAATATTCAGAATGCATGTATAACTGAAGACAGTGTAGTTGCATCAGATCTATCTAGCTATCTATCTATCCTTATTTTTTATTGTTGTGCTACAGGAATATTTTGAATATATCATAATTTTTCAGCCACCTTGACATCATTTATTTGTCTTCTTTTAGGCAATATAACAACGTTTGGATTACTTCAACTAGTATCTTCAGGTAATGGGCTAGTAAATATTTTACAAAATAGTGGTTAATTAGACAGTAAAAGGAGCATCCCAGTGGGTGTTAACTTTGAGCCTTGCCTCCCCACTTTCTCCCTCTCTCCCATCTCCTCTTCCAGGGGCCTTCAAACATCTGCTGTCCCACCCCAACCCTGCATACACTTTGATCATCTATCAGTGAAAATAAGATACATTTTCTGACTAGTGACTTACTGGTTGATTTGTTAGAAATATGCAAATTGATCTAATTTCTTTCCTCTAATTTTCTCATCTCTTTCGCTATTATTGTTCACCAATGATATTTAAATGTAACATGAATAATAATTTAGAGTTCCATTTAGCAGATATTAGCACTGGCACTATAACAACTTTTTATTGTGGTTTTTATAAGTTAGAAAAATCAAGTGGACACAGGGTGGCAGAATAATCCTACTCTTTAAGGTAATCAAATATGGAACATTTGTATGTAGGGTAAAATCACTGGCAGTTTTCATTACTAAAAAATAGGTAGTGCTCTACCACTAATATAATATATTTTATGCATTTTTATATTACCGGTTGCTGTGTTAGGAATATTCAAATTACTTTAATTTCTTTTTCCACATTTTCTCATCTCTGTCACCATTGTTGTTCATCAAGGATATGTAAATGTAACATGAATAATAATGTAGAGCTCCATTTTCCATGATTTCAAGTTTCAGAGTTAAGTTGTTTTTTGTTGTAGCCCTGCAAAAATATGTAGTTAGATTTTTTTTACAATGGGAAGTTTGTATATTTTTCACTCTTCCTTCACTCAAAAAATGGCTGAAGGGATTTTACTCAACTTTTAAAAATCCAAATGTAATGCTTGTTAGTGAAACCAGAACTGACTCCAGTTTGTCTTGTACCAGGGTCAGCACCAGTGCAGTGAAACTGATTGCTGCCATGTTTCTATTTTCTAGTGTAAGCAAGGCCCAAGAGAGAGCTCTAGAGAGCCCCTAAAAATGACCCAGCTATAAAGGCTCAAGCTGAGAAGGATTAAGAATCTTGCTCTCTTTAGTACCTTTTACTGAAGTTTTCTTTCTTTTTGACTTTTAGTTGTGCCAGCATCAGAGCTGCAGGCTCTAATATATCATTGCTACAATATGCAGTATCTTTCATAAGGACAAACTGCAGCGTATCCCTCACCCTAAATTTTGAACAAAAATAGTTGATGATTTTCATTTGACGCGATACATCTCTCTGTGTTTTTCCCAAAGCTTCACCACGTTCCATGAGAAGCCTGATTGCACATTCTGCAGGGTGAGAACTGGCAGCTGCTCATTAGACAGAAGTAAAGGCCAGATTTTCAAAACTTGCACAGTACCCAGTAGCTCCCAGTGCGGTCATTCAAAACGTTGAACACTTTGAAAATCTTACTATTTCATTGATGTGCCAACTTACGAGTTAGTATGAAAATCTGTCCCAAAGCCTTTTATCAAAACCAATAGGCCATATGTTGCCTTTGGAGAAAAGTCTGAAGTTTAGGGTGTTTTAGTTCAAAGGTTGTCTAAGGGTATGTCTCCACTGCAATTAAAAACGTGAGGCTGGTCCATGCCATTTGACTTGGGCTTGTAGGGCTCGGACTAAGGGGCTGCTTAATTGTAGTGTAGATGTTTGGGATAGGGCTGGAACTCAGACTCTAGGACCATTGCAAGGTGGGAGGGCCTTTGACTGAGTCTGAATGGCCAACAGCCCCTGAGCCTGAGCCTCGTGATCCCACGTCAGCTGGCATGGGCCAGTCACAGGTGTCTAACTGCAGTATAGACATATACCCTAGGTGGATAAGGTTTTGTCTTTAGTCTCATTATGAGTGGGCCAGGGTCCTTGTATCTGAATGTCACAGAACCCATTCAAGCAGGGGAGTAGTGGCTTTTGTGGCAGGCATTCAGAACATGTTCTTATGAGAAATTTGCAGGGCTTTTACTTGGGGTTCATGAGCTGGTATTTGCTTGACACTGCAGCAAGTTTAGATTTCAGGAAGGCTGTGCCTCAGTCACAGTTTAGCAAATGGTGTGTCACAGTCCATCTCCTTGTTAGTCTGCTATCCTGGGGAAGCAAAGTGATGAAGGAGAAAAACGAGTTGCTTACCAAAGTGACCTTTGTCTCTGAATATATAGCTTATATAATGCCACACTGACCCGCTCTCTGCCCCTCTGCTTCAGAGCTCAATGTCATGGGCTTCTAGAAATAGAGAAGAACAACAGGATGGTTAGAAAGATGGGGATATTTATACTCTAAGTCAGGGGAATGCTGGACTCAGCAGTACTCAAAAAGGTTCCATGGTTGGGTGGCTGGGTGTGTGACTCCTGCAGTGTGGCTGTCTGGAGGGAGTACATTCAAAGAACAAAAGTTACTTCGGTAAGTAACCCCTATTCTTTTTCCTGTCATCACTTTGTGATGAAGTAGTATCTTTTATTGGACCAACTTCTGCTGGTGAAAGGGTCAAGCTTTCAAGCTACACAGTGCTCTTCTTTAGATCTGAAGCAGGTAACCAAGTGTCCAAGATAAACACAAGGTGGGACAGGTTGTTAAGCGGGAGGGGTACACACATGCTATAGGAGACCCCTTAAAATGAAGTGGGCCAGAAAGGATTAGTTTGTTAAGCATAAAGAGACCACAGCATGTGTGAACCCTTTATACTTAACAGTCTAACCTTTTATTGCCCACTTATGCTTAACAGTCTGCCCCACCTTGTGTTAAGCTCAGACGCTCTAGTTACCTGCTTCAGACCATAGGAGTTCAGTATAGCTTGAAAACTTGTCCTTTCCACCAACAGAAGTTGGTCCAATAAAAGATATTGCCTCTCCCACCTTGTCTTTCTCATATCCTGGGATCGACAGGGCTACAGCAACACTGCAAATCACTTTATGACGACAGCTATACTGAACAAACATAAGAATGTAAATATGATTTTTATAAGCACATTACAAACATGTCTTGTTTGATTTTATTTAAATAGACAATTAATTAGGTGAATTAGTAGTTTGTACAGTGCTTCAGAAAAGTAAAGCTCTCTCTACATGTTAATGAGCTAAATCCTAGTGTTACAAGGATATTGAGAAAACTCCCAGTGTACATCTGTGGGATCAGGATTTGGCCCTGTATGGATAGACAGATATATGGATAGACTCTGCATATTCTGGAAGGGCCATGCTGTGTAAAGGCAGACTCTTGAATGCTTTCTTCTCCTAATCACATCAGTGAGATTGATGGTGCTCAGCTCCCCTAAACTTGGGCCCTAATAAAGGAAAAGCAAAGGACAGATTTGAATGTGGTGTGCTCTCCGAAGTTGCACTGCTTTGGAAATTCCCCACAATACATGTGGATTGTTTGTCTCTGAGGTTATGCAGTCATTCCGATCCCAAAATAGTTTGGGGTACCGGTGACAAACTGTGTGTAAAAGATGGCATCAAGCTCCAGTGTTGCTGTGCTAAGCCTAATCTTTCATTACAGATGGAGGTGTAAATGGACTCTCTCCCTTCTGCCTCCTTCTTTTCACTTTCAAGATAGAGACAATCAGAAGCAGAGTAGACAGCGCAATGGAAATGAGACTAACAAGTCATTTGATTTAAAAGCAGTTATTTTCTCAGTCCCTGAGACTAACAGTATGACCTTACTGGAGCCTTTCTCACAAATTAAAAATGAGCACACAGCAGAACAGAGAGTGTTCACTGATTATCAGTGTTTCTGTTGTTTTCATTACACTGGCTGCTCAGGGCCCAAACTGAGGGTCACCCAGTTACCATTTGGAGCTGGGCAATATACCAAAGAGGAGCAAGGTGCCGCTGTCCTGAAAGCTTCCTACATCGAGCCCCAAAGGGCTTGTGCGCCTCCTCATACAGATCTCAGAGCAGATCTACAGGGGATACCACCCTTTGTGGATTCCCTGTGACACTCCTGCTGGAGCACACCTATCCCAAAGACCTCCTGTACTTCTGACTGAGTCATTCCTGATGTGGAAAGAGGGACAGGTCTCTTGGTGAGCCAGGTAGGGCTTGCACACTCTGCGAAGGGCTTGCTACAGAATGTGTGACTTCTAAAAAAATATTAACCATCTTGGAAACAGTTCTTCCTTTTTTCACTCTTTCAGTGGGGGACAGTCTCGCTTTTTATGAAGAGAATACTCGAGATTTTCTCTTCCCAGAGCCCAAGCTGACTCCTGTGTATCCTGGTGTGGAGAGAGAGTTACTAATGAAAACGTCTCCTAGTTTCCCAGTAAGTTGTCTCCAAATGAGTGTTTGCCATGGGTAGCTGAAAAGAATAAAGTGGGAGAGGTCTAGCCCAGCTGGCTAGTGTAACAGGGCATGCTACTTTGTGAGGATCTCAGTTTGAGACATGAATTTATACGGCTCTTGAACAGAGAGACATGCTCAAGTACCTTGTCTGGCTCTGTAGCGTCCTGAAAAAAGTACAAGGCATCAGTTGACTGAAGATTAAATCTACTAGCCAGAGGCCAATGTAAAAGATGGGTGAAGGGGCTCAGCCGCAAAGCTCCCATCCTCAGCTGCTGTGAAAGGGCAGGGTGTTCGGTAAATTTCCAGGGCACTGCTCATTGACTGTGTTTGGGGGCACAGTCTTTCCTAGCCATTTATACACATGCACACACATACATACATGCACATACATGCACATGCACACACATGCTAATGCACACACACACACACACACTCTCTTTCTCTCTCTCTCTCTTCCTTAGTTTACTCTTCTCCAAATCATCTTTTTTGGGGGGTCTTCTGTCCTTGTAAATATGTCCAGTGCCTGTCTTTCCTGATGCTCTTAACTTTCTGAAGCAGAAACAGAAGAATAAAACTGACAGAATTCTCAGCAGTTTCACTGAGGCTGATTGGATTATGCAGTAGAAGCAATAAAATTGACCAAGGTTTTGTTCATTTCATTCCGTTACTGCTTGGGAAAGCTATGAGCAGCAATATTCTGCTGGAGCGGTCTTCCTGCAGACTCAAAACTGCATTGGTTCACATTTAGAAAATTATTTTCAATATCATAAGGGCTAGGCATGTAATTATTTTTAAATAAAATGTTAAATTCTGTATAAATTGCTGGCTTAGGTTTGCACATACCAGGAAAATTTTTCTACTCACCATGGGCAAGTTCTGCCTAATACAGAGATACTTTAATGGCACCATATAAATATATAACACCTGAGTTACTGGTGTACATTTAGTCCAGTTTTCTTTGATGAGAATGGAATATTATAAAACAACGTAATTAATATCAGCCACATGTGTGTTAGGTAGGTCAAGGGCAGATTATCTGGAGATGATCATGTTGAGTATTTTGATGTCGTGTTGAAAATCTGAATATTTTATTAGCTTGCCACAGTAATGAGAGAAGAATAATTTCTCAATGTTAAGGCAGTCAGTGTTTCAGGTAACCAGCCTGTGAATGGCTTTATTAACCTCAGCTTCCTGATGTTTCCTGTAATTAAGATTAAAGAAAGTAAATTACCATTGCCTTGATTGAGAGTTTAAATTCATATACACATTTACTTCATGATGTTCTGTTCTTTCTCTCATTCTGATTGTCTGCTGAGAGAGACAAAAGTGACATCTACTTCAATCATGCAATTCAGTAAAACAAGTCTAATTCTGCTCACCTATTTTCTACTAACCAACTTGCCCATGCACATCCTGATATTTTTCACAGGGGAGAAAGGGTCAAACTATGATCCACTCTAAAATCCTGGTAATTTAGCTAACTCATCACTTAGAATATTAACAATACCCACTATTGCAGCAGATTCTCTTTTTCTAGATATCATTACTGTCTCAGTTAGTAAGTCTACTGGTACTGATGTTGTACGGCTCCCCTTCAAATCTTCTCAACTGCCCTGTAGGACTAGTGCTGGAACTTCATTTATAAAGAAGTATTTGGACTGCAAGGATTGAATGTGTAAAAAGAGCCCATTGCATTTCTTCATGCTAAGATTTCAATGTGGGCAAAAAATAGAAGGCAGCATTAGATTTAATTACCTAAAGTGGAGCTCCACTAATACTAGCTAAGATTACAGAAGCTAATAGCTAGGTTTTGATTAATGTTGTCTTATTAAGACTAATTCTGTTAATTATTATAATACATTACTATATTCTTGATACCACATTCATCTCTTTTGCTGTCATCCTTAATTTTTTCAGTGTTCTAGTCCATGTGACATTCTAGGTTTATCTAACTACTCTTATTTGGTGTCTGCTGTGTCTGATTGTTTCTGTTAACAATGTATACATTTTTCAGTTTAGCTTTCTTGATTTTCCAGGTCCAGTCTTGTGCTGTTTATAATTTTCTGCAGAGTACATTGCATTCTTACTATAATTGTGACATTATTTACTGCAATAGTCTAGATTTTCACTGTTATATTCATGACTTACTACTAACACAGTCGCCTTCTCTCACTCCCATTTATATTTTTGATAGGATGGTTTGATGACTTACAAAACTGGATGAGTAAACCCTTTGTGTCCTAGCAAAGCAAAAGTCAAAAGTCAAATGTACTGCGCTGGGCTCTCCAAATTTTCGGTCACATTGCTAAGTCCCATATTGTGATCCTGACTGATTGAAAGTCTCAGTTCATAATTTGAGTCTATTTTTGTACATTATTTGAATTTTATATTGATACTATATGTTACCTAAGGGATCAACCTGCAGGCTGACTCATGTGAACACTTCACTCATATGAGCAACCACATTGAAATAACTGCAGCCACTAATATGAGTAAGGCATGCAGGATTGGGCCCTGAATGTGCCCTTTCCTTCCTTTACTGCATTTCATGTGATCCATCTTCATAGGAATTTGTGTGGCCAGGTGGACTTTCTCGGAACAGAATCTCTGGAGACTGGGATTTTGATCTCACGCTGTTGTTACATTGCTGTAAATCCATTGAGTTCACCACATTTACTCCTGATTTACAGCATTGTAAGTGAGAGCAGAATCATGTCCACTCTGCATTTAATCCAGTTGACCCCCTTTGTGAGGTTTGGATTTACTGACAACTGAAATATCAAGAAGTAAATGTAAGCATCTTCCTAAGTGTAGCTGTTCCTAGGGTTTCCCTACAGAGATCTCTCTGTCCTAGACCCAGGCTCCCTATGCTCAAAGCCTCTGTCACCTCCTTCAGATATAGTGTAGAGTTAATGAGCCACATCTGCCACAATGACTTAGCAGGAATCAAGCAGCATCTCCCTGAGGGGTCCACCATCTGCCAACAGGGTGAATCAACAGAAGAACCTTGCCACCACATTACAGTTTGATACTCCTAGACTGTCAGACTGTGTAATAAAGAAAAATACCTGTTTTTCAATGTTTTTACAGTTGACATAAAGCATTTGTAATATTTAGAGATTAAATGCAGTAAAGCTAGGCTAGTGCAGTGTTAAGGTTGCACAGTTAAACCCTCAAATCTGGAAGTGCAAAACTTAAGTCCAAACATGCAACCTTAAAAACTGTTCTACTGTGGAAGTGAGCTGTAGCTCACGAAAGCTTATGCTCAAATAAATTGGTTAGTCTCTAAGGTGCCACAAGTACTCCTTTTCTTACTGTGGAAAGTGACTCTGTAAAACACTAGTTTTTTAGGATTCCAGTTTATTGTCTTGAAATTAATTACATCTTCAGTGTCCTCCCCTTGGGCAAAAATTCTGGTCACTTGTCCACTGGTACCTAAGAATTCAGCTCTGGCTTTTCAATTAAAAAGTGGTTGATCCAGTTGTGGGACTGTATCTCTTTCTCTTACGTAAATTAAAGTTAAATACTGTTGTTGCTGTGGTTGTCTAAGACATTTCTCTGCATTCTGCTTGTTCAGTTTTATGCTGCTGTGACCAGGTGTCCCATTTTTATTCTCTTATTTTTAGTGTGTCTGACTCTCACTTGGTGTCATGTGTTTTATTTTGTCCCTCCTTTAACATAAATGTAAATGCCACTGCCTCCAACAGTCTGAGACAATGAGTCAGAACTGAGCGTATGTAACAATTCATTTAGAAACTGAGAAGAAAATTCTAATAATAATATTAAGTGAAGTGTCCAGGTGGACTTCTAGAAATCTAGATCTGACAGTAGGGCCTGATCCAAAGCTCACTGAAATAAATGGAAACACCTTGACATCAGAAGCTTTGGATCAGGCTATACAGAGTAGGACAAGTGAAGTGCTCCATTAGTGCTACTTTTTATAACTGTGACTGAATCTATAAATGTTCCCTGTCAAGCCAGAACAGAATAGCCTGATGGGGCTGGAAGGTCTTCTTCTCTTGAGTCATTTACATGTTTCTACATCAAGTCTTGGCATGTGCTTTGTTGCCTATATATGCCTGGGCTTGTTTAGTTCAATTAAATTCATACAGAGACCCATGTTCTCCCACTGTAATGCAATTGAACAATGAAAACGGTATTTCCATCAAGGTCAATATGTCCTGAAAGCAGGTGGCCTGGTGATTAAAAGCTTTGTTAAATGTTCCTGCACTCTGTCATTTGTAGCAAATTTCATAGTATTTAAATGTAATTTTAGAGACAACAACTGACATGTTCCTCTCCTTTCCCTCCTCACTCAGCACCTGGGTAAAGTGGCCTAGCAGATAGTCAGTTTGTACATTGTCATAATGGGTTGATTCTTCTTTAGTCACTAAGCCACTATGTGGAGTAATAGCACTGAAACAATGTGAATGCTGATTTCTATAGCCTGGTGAGGCTGCTGGCAACCAAATATTCAATAGCAGCTTCAAGCAGATACATTTGATTTTTCTGCAGTGTTGGCAACACAGTCCCAGAAGTTCTTGCCCCTTCAAATTTGCTACCCTTAAGGAGTTCAAAATAGTTTTCAGTTGGCCGTTAGTAGCAAGTGTCGTTGACCGGAGATTGAACCCAAGAATAAAATGTGCCTGAATGCATCTTGTAATCAAGGAAGCCGCTCACTGTGCTAACTTGATTATCTGGTTGTTAATTTTGTTGTTCTGATCCAGCTAAAGTCATTGTAGTTAAGCTAAAAGTCATGATGGGCTGAATGGATTTGGGGAGACATAACATAACTCAGTTTTGAAACCGACTAGATTGGAAGTTGAATGTCTCCCTCTAGGGCTAAATTGTGCCTCTTAAAGGTTAGAGTGATGTGAGGGAGGGGGAGAACTTTTGGAGAAGTGTGGTAAGCAGCAGAACTTGCTGCTACACATTTAGGCTCTGGCTACACTACAGAGCTTACAGGGGTGCTTACAGAGGTGCAGATGCTCTAAGCCAATGGGAGAGTGCTCTCCCATCAACTTAATTACTCCAGCCTCCATCTGCGACGGTAGCGCTGTCCACACCGACGGTTAGGTCCGTGTAACTTATGTCGCTCAGGGGAGTGGCTTATTCACACCCCTGAGCGACATTAGTTATACCGACATAAGGGGTAGTGCGTAGAAGTCCTCATAAAGGTATAGCCAGTGCTTCCCACACAGGTCCCTTGCTTTCAATTGCTGCCTGTCCACAGGATAGGGCCCTGACCCACCTTTCCCCTGTGCAGATGCACTTTCTCTAGGGCTTTGAGCCTAGCAGGCACTGCTAGCTGGCACTACCCTTACACTTTCTAATACCTGCAGAAAGTTTATGGCTTCCTGCTCCCTCTCTCGCCATCTCAGTGCACAAATGTAGGAGCAGGTATAATTTGGTCCTTAATGTTTGTTCAGTTACCGTGACTTCATAGTTACTGCTTTTAAAGAAATCGGAACTACATTAAATGCAAATTCCAAAGTGATTACAAGTTAACAGATTGTGTTTGTTAATTACAGATTATAATTGTCTTTCCGCAATATTTGTCACCCTTTCACCTGCCTTGAAAGGAAAACTGAAATATAGATTCCGTTTTCACAGTTGTTTGGAGGGTGTAGTTTGGAGCATGAAGGGCCCTTTAGGAAGACTGGTCTTTAGTAAATACAGCTGTTGAACAAACAGGAAAGAGCTGCCTGCCTTCTCAAATCTATAAAAAGAATTATTCTCCCATTTCATCCCAGCTCTTGTTCTTTGAGGAATGGGATATCTCTCTGGGATTGTGTTAGTGTCTTACATATTTTTCTACATTGTTGGCCTCAACCATCATCTTTCCCCACTTTGCAAAGATTAGGTCCATAAAGAGGGTCCGTTGCCTCCCTGCTCAATATCGTGTTACCTGAATATGCAATCTAAGAGCACTTTGCTTCTTTTTTCTGCCATATTGCATTGCAAGTTCATTCTCATTTTGCTGTCTGCTATTACCCCTTTTTGGTTTTAGTATTTCCTCTAGTCACTTCTGATTCTGAAATAATGATTAAGAAGCTTGAGGAAATGTCACTGAATTAGAGGTGCTGTTGCTTATCTCTGTAAAACTGTAACACCTGCACCATGACATTATTTTTAGTGATTTCATCTCTTTATTATTTTTAAGGGAATTGCACCAAAAATTGAGTTTTCCACAAGAACAACCATTACTGAGCTTCCACTTCAAAACAGAAAGCAGTTTTATGTAAGTATTTTAATTAAAGCACACAAACATGGACAGAAACATGAATGTTTGATCTAATCTGTCACAGTACACCTGTCACCATTGCATTTAAGTACCTGACAGAAATAAGAATCACACCGATTCTGCACTGAAAGGCAAAATCTCTTTATTCTTCTCTCAGTTCACCTGCTATGACAAGGGTCTCATTACTTGGTGATTGTTGTCAGGAGGATGTTGCTGATTATTCTGGAAAAGGGCAACACAAAAAATGGGGCTTGCATTGTCTCCTAAAAGAGGCTAGACTTGGGCTGATCGTGATCTCTGGTGGGAAGGATTTCCCTGACCCATGGGCCTTTACTGAGAATGGTTTGCTTCTGGCTGTGAGTGTTTCATTTTTGCATGCTGTTGGTTGCTGTTTCTTCTGCTTGCTTCGCCCCCATCCCCCCCAACATAGCTTCAGTTTCTCTGGATTGTGCTATAACCAACTAGCCAAGACACAATCTCCAGTGTCATTTGTTCCTCTGCACCAGCAGGGTTAGGTACATTACCAGATAATTATTCTTTATGGTCCAAATTTTGCAGTCCTTTCTGGAACAAAGTTCTCACTGAAGTCAAGGGAGTTTTTTCAATTAAAGGTTGCAGAATTTGGCTCATTCAGAATTACTGCTTCTTTGGAGCCAAATGCTCAGGTCCTTACTCAAGCAAGGTCTCATTGAAGTCATGACCTCGGGATTTTGATTTTGGGTCTCAATCCGTTGAGCTGCTGAATGCTTCTTTAGAGATGCTCTTAACTCCAGTTGAATTCAGCAGAAGTTGGGATTACTGAGCACCACACAGAGGGCACTCAGCATTTCACAGTATCAAGCCCTGTATGAGAAATTGTCAAACAAAGGTAAAATGAATAAAAAAGATAGGCATGAGTCCCTGCTCCCTTCTTTCTGTTATTGACTTTCTGTCACTTCTCAGCACAGTCACAGATTCCCCAGTTTTAATTTGTAGCCACATAGAGCCATAGTCTGCTCTCAGATGTGTAGAAGCCTCCTGTTGACTTTAAACCCTGCTCAGCCGATTGTCTTTTACAGAGAGGTTTGCAAATAGCTTGTACATGTTTCTGCTTGGATAATTACTTTATGAGACAATTAATTTATCTAGCAGGGCAGAAACAGAATGAGGACACAAAGATCTGCATCTGTATCACCCAGGCGAAGGAGCATTTCACCAGCACGATGTAAGACAACAAAGAAAAAGGATAATAAGATCTGTAAGAGCCTTACAAGATTATTAAGATCCCGCTCTCCATCTCCAAATGCTACAAAGCACCTATGTCAGCTCTGCAAAGAAAACCAACTGCAGCAGTCAAGGTTAAGCCTGGGGTCTGTTGGATACAAACTGGATGCTGAAACCAGGCCGCCATTTGTTGTTAGACATGTAAGTCTTAAAATCGCTGTACTGAGGGGTTTTTTTTGTGTGTGTGATGATATGAGAGTAAATTGGGTGCTCCTGTTATCCTTCCTCAGAAAGCTAGATCAAGAGGAGACCCAAAGAAATTAACCAGCAGCAAATTTTAAATGTAAAAAGAAATGCTTAATTGATCTGTGGAACTCACTTCCACCAAATAGCATTGAGGTCAGCTAGTTAGCAGATTCAGTAAAAGATTAGACATTTGTATCATTAATAATTACATCCAAAGTTACATTTAGATGGGATAAAAATTATAAGAGACTTAAACCCTCATTCTTTAGGCCATAAACAAACCACTAGCTGTCTGGGGTTAGGAAGAAGCTGTCCTTCTGGGGCAGGTTTTTCCTTCATGGTTCATCATAAGGTTTCTTCCACCTTCCTCTGAAGCATCCAGTGCTGGCCATTCTCAGAGACAGGACATAGGACTAGATGGGCCATTGGTGTAGCAAGGTATAACAAACCCCATTTTTTTCTACGTTGGACTTCTTAAATGGCGAATCTAGAGAACATTCAAGTCAGTGGGAAGACTTCCGTTGATTTCCCTGGGCTTTGAACTGATGGGGCCTTTCATCTGAAGATCTCAAAGTACTCTACAAACACTAGCCAATTAAGCATCACAGTGCCCATGTGAGGTGTATATATATATATATGGAAAAGGGCGAGGGGGGGATTCAAAAGTGCTGTATCTCAGTATTTTTATATGTTAAGATGATGTGCATTGTAGAGAAGCCTAAATTAGATCCTGGCAGAGAGAGACACACAGACAGATCTATCTAAACACCCCAGCCAATCCACTAAATTATCTATGTATCATTTTCCCCAATGTGTAGTTTTACTTTATTTTAAATGGTCGTTTATAATGTTTTAAATTCCTATAGATACCCTGTTGCAATCCATGAAGGGCATATTGTTTGAGTTCCCTGTTCCATGAAGATGAAAGATTTTTTGAGTCCCCATGAAGATGAAAGCATTTTTCAAAACTGTCCTAACCACAAATTTAAAAGAAAACTCAAAAGTTCTAGTGCCACATCCACTACCTCTTTTATAACAAGATGATGTCTACGTACTGGTCATTTCCTTATTCTAAAAGCATCAGTAATGTCAGAATTCCCAGTGTTTTTTAGACTAGGGGGTTTTGCTGAAATGTCTGCACTGTGCTGTGTATATTGTTCTCCTCTTTTGTTTATTTTTGTAGTTGTGAACGAAAGAAAGAAAGAAAGGGAGGGAGGGAGGGAAGAACATTTTTTTTTATTCTTTTCTTTATAGACTGTAAGAAGCTGCAAATATGTTCATGTCCAGTCCTAGTTTTCACAGAATAAAAATAGCAACTTCATATTATTCCTTCATTTTAGATAGTTGTTTGCAGTGTTTCTGATTGTTGTCACATGCTGAATATATGAATAGAGACACTGGTTTTATGGCCCATGACAACTGTTTGTGACACACCCTGCTGTCTAATAACCCTCCATTGGCCTACTTCATTTTAAGTGGTTTCCTACAGCATGTGTGAACCTAGCAATCAGTCCCACCTTGTATTTAGCTTGGACCTCTGCTAACCTTCTCCAGACCTGAAGAAGAGCTCTGTGGAGCTCAAAAGCTTGTCCCTTCCACTAACAGAAGTTGGTACAATAGAAGATATTACCTCACATACTATATATCTTTCATTTTAGGTAGACAGTTCTAACCCATTTGGTGAAAAAACTTCATCACAGTTACCTTATCGAAATCCAAAACAAAATGTGAGCTCAGCAAGGAATTCGCTTGAATTTCAATTGAAACAAGGTACTTAAAATTTGTTTTTCATAAATTTATTATAGAAGTAGTAGCACCATTTATCCTAATTGTAAAGATGTTTGCAAACTATGGACTGCATTCTGCCACTCCCATTCCAAAGGGGCTGTTTGCGGAGTGAAGCACTACTTGGAGTGAGTAAGGGGAGCAGAATCTGGCCTGAAATGCAGAAATGTGCTCACAGCTGAATTACAGCCATTGCTGGGGTAGAAGACCATGGCTGCTGTTGTACAGTACACATCACTACTGCATGACAGTTTAGCATGGGAGCTGATTTCTCTCTTGTTTAGTAGTATGCTTTTTTGAAGGAAAGAGTTGTTGTCCACAGACCAACATTACCTCTTCTTCTCCATTATTATGTGCTACCACTGTCAGGAAGTCTTTTCTCTAAGGGACTTATCCAAAGGCCATTGAAATCAGTAGAAATACTCCGATTGTCTGCAACGTGCTTTGGATCAGGCCCCCTGAGGCCATGAAATCTATAATTTTTCGTATTCTTTGTTCTGATCCTTGTCACAAGCTGAATATTCATCAAGTAATCAGCATATTGGGCAAAGAAATAAAGCCATATACTCAAAGGGGAACTTCTTCAAATAGTCACTGATAGCAGTGAACTTCTACTCGGAAAAGTGACTTTGTAAAAATGCTACCTTCTTACTCAGATATTTCCTTTAGTGTAGTGAGAGTCATATCTGTTGCATTTATTAACAATGCTATGTTTATAGTTCTCTTTGCTCCTGTTAGCCCTGCAGAGCCATCACAGGTAGGACTGAGGATATGATCCTCCAATGCATTTCACCTGACAAAACTTAAGTGCCGCTAGAGCCTTTCTCATTAGTAATAGTTCACAGGATGGAGAGAACAAAGTCTGACATTCAGATCCCCCTCCCTGATCTTGGCAGCTCCTCCTCTCTGTGCCAAACGGATGTTTGAGAAGGAGCGAAGCTGGACCATAATATTTCAGTTTCTTGGTCATTTGAATTAACCTCAACATATCTACTGTCAGGGGTTCTCAATCTTTTTCTTTCTGAGCCCCCCCCCCGCCCGCACATCATGCTATAAAAACTCCACCACCCATCTGTGCCACAACAACTGGTTTTTGCATATCCCGTAGATAAAAAGCCAGAGCTGGTGTTAGCAGGTGGCAAGCAGGGCAATTGTCTCAGGCCCCACGCCACAGGGAGTCCATGAAGCTAAGTTGCTTGGGCTTTGGCCTCTGCCCCAGGTGGTGGGACTCGGGCTTCAGCTTTCTGCTGTGGGATCCAGCAAATCTAACACGGGCCCTGCTCTCTGCTTTATTTTGGCAGACACCCTGAAACCTGCTCGCAGCTTCCCAGGGGTCCCCAGATCCCTGGCTGAGAATCACTACACTATGTATTACTTCTGCAGTTGGTGATCTAAAGAGACTAGGTCATCTGTTGCAATTCCTTTGACCAATGGGAGGTTTTAAATTACGACTGTTATATCAGGCTGTAGAAAATGTCAGTGGCAGTGAGTTACAGAGGGATCTCACAAAAATGGGTGACTGGAGAAGAAAATGGCAGATGAAATTCAACATTGATAAGTGCAAAGTAATGCATATTGGAAAAAATAATCCCAACTTTACAAATACAATGATGGATTCTAAATTAGCTATTGCCGCCCAAGAAAGAGATCTTGGAGTCACCATGGGTGTTCTCTGAAAACTTCCTCTCAGTGCACAGCAATAGTCAAAAAGGCTGACAGTATGTTAGGAACTATTAAGGAAGGGATAGAAAATAAGCCAGAAAATACCATAATGCCACCTTGAATACTGTGTCCAGTTCTGGTTGCCATATCTCAAACAGGATATAGTGGAACTGGAAAAAGTTTAAAGTAGGGCCACAAAGATGATCAAGGGTATGGAATGGCTTCCCTATAAGGAGAGTCTAAAAAGATTAGGGCTTTTCAGCTTAGAAAAGAGATGACTAAGGGGGAATATGATAGAGGTCTATAAAATTATGGCGTGTGGAAAAAGTCAATAGAGAAGTGTTGTTTACCCTTTACCACAATACAAGAACCAGGGGTCACCCCATTAAATTAATAGGCAGCAGGTGTAATGCAAACAAAAGGAAGTACTTTTTCACACAGCACACAGCTAAACTATGGGATTCGTTGCTTTGGGATGTTGTGATGGCCAGAAGTATAACTGGATTCAGAAAAGAACTGGATAAGTTCATGGAGGATAGGTCCATCTGTGGCTTTAAACCAAGATGGTCAGGGATAGAACACCATGCTTGGTGTGACCCTAAACCTTTTCCTACCAGGTGTGCAAGACAGGTGTGGATCACTCCATAATTGCTCTGTTGTGTACACTCCCCCTTCTTCTTAATGTATGTGCAACATGCCTCAAGTCGCACCTGACCAGGATTCATCACCAGATTTGGTCTGCTTGGTTGGATCATTTGTTTCCCTGGCCCAGGCTGGGTACTGACGGGGAGTGTGACATGAACGCTGATCCATGCCCCTCTGTACTCTCCTTGAAGCTCTGGTACTGGCCACTGTCAGAGACAGGGTACCGGGCAAGATGGTCTGACCCAGTATGGCAGCTCTTATATTCTTATGCTCTACCAGGAACATTTTTAATCATCTTGTGATTACGTTCTGAGTTCAGTGCTAATATGTGGATGAACAGTGAAAGTCGTAATGTAAGAGTAACTGCTAATAATCAGTCATTGAAATGTCTTTTTTCTTTTAGCTTTATCTTTTGATAGCTGTGAAGCATCAAATGCCTCAGTTAAGGTAATTTAAAAAATAACTGTAAAATTACATCTCTTCTGTTAGTAGTTTAATCTACATATTTTAAAAAGAAAATTAAATGAGGGGAGTTGATGGCTCAGGGGACAGTAATGGCTAAGTCTGGTTATCTGTAATGGGAAATTATGAGAAAAGCCCTGCTCTGGTTATTGCGAGAAAAAAACTCACAAATTTATAGAATACAATGTCAAAAAGTTACAGGTCACATTGTTTTCAGAAAAAAATCTTTATTTTGCCATAAAAATAGGTTGAAACTATTTAAAAATCAGGCCAGTTACCCAGACATCATTACACTGGACATCTACGGAGCCAAATTTGTAAAATTCCTTAGAAGAATCTACTGCACTAGAGATCTGGCCAGGGTGACAAAGACCCATGACTTTAGATATCAAGGCTGTGACAAACCGACATGGAAATCTACTATAATAGAAATCATAGCCTAGACAAACATACAGTTTTAATAATGGAATATGGCGCCATTTGTCCTGAAGTCATCAATTCAATTCAATCTCAGAGCAGTATTAACAGGAAATCATTACTATCTGATAGCTGTTTGGTAAGCTACTGTATGTCTCTGTGAAATTAGTTAATAGTCTCAGTTTGGACTGGTATTCACATAAAAAAAGCCGCTGCCACTCTGGTTGATATGGTTCTCAGCAACTTTAGCAGAAAGGCCAAGAAATAAATTTGAACTATCTCACTCCTACATGGTCTCTACACATCTGGGTTCAGGCACGTCGGTAGGATAGCACCGGAGGGTTTGCATTACTGTTCTGCAATACACATCTCCATCTCCGGTGCTCCCAGTCTACCACCTTTCACCAGTACTAAATTCACTTTGAAATATTTAATCCTACCAATGTGCCAAAATCTAAGATCACATCGGAGGGAAAAAGGTTGCCCATTCTCCATTCCCATTCAATCATTGGCCACTGTAGTAGGTAATTTACTTTGCCCATTGTGATTATATTTTTTTCTGATTTTGACACTAGTTCACAAAAGATCAGACCAAATCATGTCACACAGACCATCAAACAGCCATCAGATACTGACGACTGTCAGTCATCACCAAGCTAGCCAGATTAACCGAGAGGTGGAAAGTTCCATATCCTATTACCAGTTCTAGGCTAGGAGTCAAAAAGTGCCCTCCAATGCTCACTTTTTACTCTTCTCTAAATAAAATGGCTCTTGAAAAGTGATCTATGATATGAATAAAGTGTGCATTGTTAATAAATGCTGGTTGTTTTTCTCCCTAAATATCAATTTCATAATTCATGATGTATAACAGATATTAGATCAGAGAACCCTTCCTCACCTCCTTGCTCTCCGTTGATCCAAAATGATGTTGTATAGATAGAGTATAATACAGCTGAAGGTTAAGATTCTGCAAAATCCCTAATCCAGAGCCATTCCTGTTCTTATAGAATGATTGAAAGAGAATATGAATGGAATAGAACATGGTGAAAGGATAACGATCTGCTGCTATTAGATGAATGTTGAGGCATAGGAAAATCATTTGTTTCCAGAAAAGGAGATGCTGATCCTATGACACTGTTCTGTTATAGTGACTTTATTTCTATTGTCCCAAGTGACTGATGTAAATGTAATTATTTTAGCTATTGGATAGTCATGCCACAGATAGGTGTACTAGTGTGCTGCACTCTTACTCACTTGCCGTGTTCTGGCTAGCTTAGAGAATTTGCCTGTTGTACTAAAGGGGAGAAGGGAGAGGTGTCCAGGGGATTAGCTGTATGTGTCCTTCATCTCTGGAGAGATAGCTTTAAATCCTGCTTTAGATTACTAGAGGAAATGAGTTTGTTGTTCTCACCCTGGTTCCCATCTGCCCATAAAACAAAAACACCAGGCTGTCTTGCACAGTCAGAAGTCTTGGCTCAAAAGAGATGTATGGGGTTGAAATAGATGTGGTCATTTTGGATCAGGATTGAGGTGCATTATGGAAAGGTGCACCACATTTACCTGGTTTAATCAAGATAGCACTATCAGTGTTAGTTCCTAGCACTACAATCTACCCATAGAATAAAAAAGACTGTGATCAGAGACTAGCTTATCCATCAGCATCCATGACCAGGTGTCAGCACACAGGACCATGTGCAGGGGAGCAAAACGATCGAGCTGACTTGCCCTGGTAGCTAGGCTAGGAGGAGCTCATTAGCTTGACCTCAGGAATGTAAAAGACTAAGGAGGAGTTCTCTGAGCCAAGAGAGAGTCACATGGGTTGACCAGAGCTATTACAGGGAGGATCCTGAAGCTTAGGCTGCTCAGGAAGGAGCTCGGGCTAAGATTTGCCTCAGCCCTTGCATTAGTTAAGAATAAATGCAAACGCCAGGGATGGGGTGAGTTTGGACCAAAATCTGTTGTGCTTGTGCTGCATTACGAGTGAAGTAAAAGTTTTGCCCTTTTACAGTGCCCCTGAGTCTTTCTCCATAGCATAATATCTGATGAGTGAGCTCATTTGGAAGTCACCCTGTCTGTTGTTGAATTGTGTTACACTGCTTCATCACTGACTTGTTTGAACAGTAAATGGGAAAGTGTCTTACAGGTACATTTTTGTGGCAAACAATTGAATGAGGTACTTGTGCCCCATGTGGCTCTTCTAGAGAAAGTGTGCCAAATTCTGTTCTCCTTATTACCGAGCAATGTCATTACTCCAGTGAGGTGTGTTGGATGGGTATAACTGGGACAGAATTTGACACATCACATTGCAACAGGTTTGGATTCTACAAGATTTCTGTTGGGTTCTAGCCAGAGAACTGAAGAGCAGTATCCAAAGTCGGACTGCTTCAGGGACTGAGAGAATGGAGTTGTTTGCTTGGAGTGACATTGTTGCACAAGCTCTGGCCCAGTATTTAATTATAAGCTCTATAGATAGACCTCTTTGTTGTCCTATCACAAGCACCTTGAAGTCGATATTACAAAAAACTCCCAACTGGCAAATTCCCAACTGGCAGGTGCGGGTTGTTTATAGGCCTTTTTCACTGCCCCACTTTGTGTTGTTTTTCTACTTAATCTCTTGCAACATCAAAAGTTAAGATGACTGACTGTGTGGGAAGGAGCTTCATTCTAATACAGCACAATTAAGGTTTAGAGCTTTATGGTAGAAATAGCTTGCTTATCTGATCCTACGCTACGCTGCATTTTCACAGATAAACTTGTTTCTGACTGGCTGAAATATTGACTTTTATTAGCCTTTGTTAGTGACTAATGGTTAGCTGTCCAACAGCGTGATAGATTCTGCTTATTATTAGAAAATGTGGCTCACAACTAATCAGAGCTTCTGTTTGGTCCAGATTTTTGAAGTGTTCCCATTTACCTGTCCAGATCTAGGGTTTGCTCATACTTAAAACTGTCCTTTTATACATATGGCATTATGAGTTTTCAACTTCAGCCTGATATTCCCCACCCCCTCTTCATTGCAACAAAATACTGCAGACTGTCACTGTTTGCTCCCTTCCTCTCCTTCTCTCTCTCCCCCCTTTCCCCTCCTCCCTGTGTCCTTTCTAACTAAGAAAAATGTTTCTTTGTTCCACAGGTTATCAGGGAACCGGATGAACAGACCACATCTGAACATGATTCATCATCTCTTGAAACAGATGAACTTGTAAATTACCCTGGCAGTTCTCCTACTCAAGGAGATTTGACGTTTCACCGCACAGCATCATTTGCCACCTCCCCACATTACAGATCACCTAGTCCTGTTCGGAGTCACTCTCCTCTGCAACAAAGGTATTGATCCTTTTTAAAAATCTGTAATTGAGTGACATAGTGCTGTAAGTAGGAGCAGAGATGTTGAATGACCAAAAACATTCACATTCAAGCTACTTTCTAAGGGTGTTGAGTTTGTGACTCTCAGATATGTTTCTGTGGATCATTTTGACAGTACTCAGAGTGATTATTGAAAGATATAGACCTGTGAGAACAAGTATGGGAACTTAGGAACAGCAATACAGCAACAAACCAGTGGTTCTTCGAGTCTAGTATATCCTGTCTCTGACAGTGACTAATACCAGATACTTGAGAGGAAGGTACAAGAACCGCATTATGAACAATTGGGGAAAAATACATTAATAGAAAAAGTTTCTTCCTAACCCCAGTCAATTAATGGTTAATGGCTTATGTTCTGATACGTGAGATTTATGTACTGTAAAGATCTTTTAAATCATACCTAATGTAACTGGATGTTCATATTAACCTTAAAAATGCGCTTTTGACCTCAATAATATCTAGTAGCAATCAGTCCCACACACAACTGATCCATTGTGTGAAAAACAAACAGACAACAAATGTATTTACTTTCATCAGCTTTAAATTTGTTGCCTTTAAGCTTCACTGACTGCCCACCTTGTTCTTATATTGTGAGAAAGAGTAGCTAGGATTTGTCTTCTCTGCACCATTCACTAGTCTTTATACCTCTGTCATGGCCCAAGGTATTTGACTTTTAAAACTGAACAGTCCCAATCTTTTCAATCATAGAACCATAGAATCATAGAATATTAGGGTTGGAAGAGACTTCAGGAGGTCATCTAGTCCAATCCCCTGCTCAAAGCAGGACCAGCACCAACTAAATCATCCCAGTTAGGGCTTTGTCAAGCTGGCCCTTAAAAACCTCTCAGGATGGAGATTCCACCACCTCCCTAGGTAAACCATTCCAGTACTTCACCACCCTCCTAGTGAAATAGTGTTTCCTAATATCCAGCCTAGACCTCCCCCACTGCAACTTGAGACCATTGCTTCTTGTTCTGTCATCTGCCACCACTGAGAACAGCTGAGCTCCATCCTCTTTGGAACCCCCCTTCAGGTAGTTGAAGGCTGCTATCAAATCCCTCCTCGCTCTTCTTTTCTGCAGACTAAATGACCTCAGTTCCCTCAGTCCTCATAAGTCATATGCCTCAGCCCCCTAATCATTATTGTTGCCCTCCGCTGGACTCTGTCCAATTTGTCCACATCCATTCTGTAGTGGGGGGCCCAAATCTGGACACAATACTCCAGGTGTGGCCTCACCAGTGCCGAATAGAGGGGAATAATCACTTCCCTCGATCAGCTGGCAATGCTCCTACTACTGCAGCCCAATATGCCGTTGGGCCTCTTGACAACAAGGGCACACTGTTGACTCATATCCAGCTTCTTGTCTACTGTAACCCCCAGGTTCTTTTCTGCAGAACTGCCGCTTAGCCAGTCGGTTCCCAGCCTGTAGCAGTGCCTGGGACTCTTCCTTCCTAAGTGCAGGACTGTGCACTTGTCCTTGTTGAACCTCATCAGATTTCTTTTGGCCCAATCCTCCAATTTGTCTAGGTCACTCTGGACACTATCCCTACCTTCCAGCGTATCTACCTCTCCCCCCAGCTTAGTGCGAACTTGCTGAGGGTGCAATTCATCCCATCATCCAGATCATTAATAAAAATGTTGAACAAAACCGGCTCCAGGACCGACCCCTGGGACACTCTGCTTGATGCCAGCTGGCAACTAGACATCGAACCGCTGATCGCTATCCGTTGAGCCCGACAATCTAGCCAGCTTTCTATTCACTGTGAAAGGGTCAGGCCAGATGGCTACAAGAGAGTGCTAGAAGGCAGATATATTAGGCCCAGGTTAAGTAGGTCCCTTTTCCCTGGGTAAGGTAAAAGGGAAGGTTCCAGAACAATCAGGAACTTTCTGGAAACAATTAAGGCAGACAGGCTAATTAGAACACCTGCAGCCAATCAAGAAGCTGCCAGAATGAATTAAGACAGGCAGGCTAATCAGGGCACCTGGGTTTTTAAAAAAGGAGCTCACTTCAGTGTGTGGTGTGCGTGTGGGGAGCAAGAGACGCAAGAAGCTGAGATTGAGAAGGCATACTACTGGAAGACTGAGAAGTACAAGCATTATTAGACATCAGGAGGAAGGTCCTGTGGTGAGAATAAAGAAGGTGTTGGGAGGAGGCCATGGGGAAGTAGCCCAGGGAGTTGTAGCTGTCATGCAGCTGTTACAGGAGCCACTGTAGACAGCTACAATCCACAGGGCCCTGGGCTGGAACCCGGAGTAGAGGGCGGGCCCGGGTTCCCCCCATCGCTCCATCCCCCAACTCCCTACTTGATACCGGAGGAGTTGACCTGGTCTGTGGGTTCCACCAGAGGGAAAGGTCTCTGGCCTGTTCCCTGATCCACTAGGTGGATCAGCGGAGACTGCGGGGATTGTTCTTCTTCCTTTTCCCCATGCTGGCCAGTGATGAGGCTAACTGAGTGAACAGCAGATTTGAGCCACGAAAGTGGCCAAACTGAGGGCTGCTGTGAACCTCTGAGGCGAGCAAATCCGCCAATAAGCGCAGGACCCACCAAGGCAGAGGAGGAACTTTGTCACACCACTTTATAATCCATTCATCCAATCCATACTTCTTAAATTGCTCTTTCTTTAATGTATCTATCTATAAATAGAGTCTGAGTCTTACTTTAACCTGATAGTCAGAAGTTGTCTGATATCATTGCTGAGTTCAGTCCGCCTATCACCCTGAAATATGTTAAGGGCTGTTGATTGCCTTGGCTGAAAGGGGAAATTTGTTGCCAAAAGTACATGAAGAATGATTTCTTTGGTGTCCACTGGTCCTGCATTGCAGAACATGCAGGTCAGAGGTTAGAACAGTTTGTTGGCAGCCACATGTTGCATCGGAGGAGGCTGCAGCTAGTTCGGTATTATTTTGGAGAAGAAATGGAAAAAGCTCTACACTTCAGAGAGCACATGGGAAACTTAACAGGACAGAAAAAATGGTCTTTTTTCTGAGACAAATTGTCAAGAACATATCTTCTTGTTTGTTTATTTGTATTGAACCGGAACCTTGTTGTGCTAGGTGCTGTACAAACACAGAACAAAAAGACAGTCCCTGCCCCAAGATCTTAAAATCTAAGGAACAGTTGCGTCTCTGGTTGGGTCTTTCCGAATAATTGATAATACCACCTTCCTCCCACCCCCCCACAGCCCTCCGTACACAGAGTATTTTGGATATCAATCGAAATAACTTTTAAATCATTTTCCCATTAGGCATCAATCCAGCAAAGCACTTAAGCATGTAGTTAACTGTCAGCATGTGTGTAGTCTCAGTTTTGCTACAATAAAGTCACTGGGAATACTCATACGCTTTTCGTTAAGCACATGCTTCAGTGCTTTGCTGGATCAGGGTCTTTGTCAGGAATGGCTCGTTGCTGAGTATTCCTTGTCCAGTTTTCACTGATTCTCTGACTGCTAGGTTCTATGTAGTATATAGGCTGAAGAGTCCAGAAAGATAATGTTCCATTTACTTTCTGTTTATAGGTCTGTGTAACGGATGGGAAAATAGGTGCTTCTGTGTGAAAAAAGAGGTGCTGACTAGCCTCAGACTTAGGATGGTTTAAGTTGGCTAAATTCCCCTCCATTGCATGCCATGTGAAAATAAAGCACTGGTGGCTCTTTATCTTCAAGAGATCATCAACAGAAAAACACAGGGTTGTAAGAGGGTTCCTCTAATATGTTTGTCTGTGTAGATGGGACAAATTGTATTGCAAAGGATTGTGATGAGGTGCTCAAACAATTTTAACTATACTATAAATGGACGATTAGGGCTAAACTTTCATATTCAGATGCCTAAAGTTCAAAAAGTTAAGTATCCAATCCCTTTAGTTATACAACCCAACAGGTACGAAAATAGCTGTGGTGTTTTAGATGAATAAAGCATCCTTTTACATGCTATTTCTTTAATAAAGAGCTTTCCTTCCTTCGTGCTGCTCCAATGGTTTTCTGGCATGACCAGTTCTCTGCTCAAGCCCCTATCCTACCCTCTCTTTCTGGGCAGACAACTGCCTAAATATCTGACTAAAATCATTGATACGTTCAGGGCAGCCAGGTTGGGTGGGAACTTAGAAAAATGGCAGCCCCTTATTTCACAGTGTAGTAGCGTGATTGTTTTGTGGAAGAGGCCGTCTTCACCAACTCAGCAAAGTCCAAATCTCCAAATCTCGTATGAAACTCTTGATTATGGCCACAAGGGTAAGATGAACTTGTGGGGCCAAATTTTCAAAGTGGCTTCTTTTTGTGCACACAGTTGCCTGCACATGTGATTTTTGTGTGTGCATGATCTCTTGGATGTGTCAAGTGATATCATTTATATGTTCAAACCCAATGTAAGTGTATTTTATGCCCATTTTGCACATGCAGACAGAGCTTCCATTAGGAAATCACTTGCAGATGCCAATGTGCAAAAAAAAAAAAAATTGTGTGTGTAGAGGCCATGTTTTGAAAACTTGTCCCATTATACGCAGCAGCGTGAATGTTATTGGTACATGCATGGTTTGTGTCTGAGATTGGTTATCTCTATGAGCAAACAAACGAATTAGGCAGCTTTTTCAGAATAGGATTTTGAAAAGTTTAACTCATTAAATCTAAGGGTGTTTTTTGTTGTTGTTGGAAAGTTGTGATTTTCTGGCAACTTATGAAATGGCAGCTTGGGGAGATAGTTTTATGGTGCTATATACTGCAGGGCTAAACTGAGACAGTGGTATCAGAGTAACATTGGCGATCATGTGGACTGCACTTAAAGAACTGGATTCTTTCTGTTCATTATCATTATGTGCAGCCCTGCAGACACTATGTTGGCTCTGCACTTTGTGGATCAGCGCTGTAAAATACTGTTTTCTTTTACTGGAGTTGCAAAGCACAGTTACTCTCTGAATTGCTGCACATAATGGAAGTATGGTGCTGAGAGCTGCACTTTGCTGACGGATACATGTTGTTCCTTGGCGGTTGATGTTTATTGGCTATAAGAAGAATCATTGTGGTGCTTTTCATGTTCATTTACTTTAATGTGAGGTTTTGGACAAAAGAAAAATTCATCTTTATCCTGGACTTTATCTCCCAAGGAATAAAGGAGCAGTCTGGCCTTTGCTTATAATAGTCAAAGCAGGTGTAGCTGCGCTACTTCTCAGTAATGTTAAAGCACATTGATTAATCCTCACACCTCTTCTGTGAGTTAGGAAAACAGCATTAGGCCATGTTACCAAGTGGGTACCTGAGGCATACAGTGGTTAAGTGTCTTCACCTGAAAGTAAGGGAGTGGCAGAGCAGGCTAGAACCCAGAGGTTTGGCCTTCTGTTCTAACCTTTTGACATTGCCTGCAAATTTTACTTTGCTTAGTCATTTCCTACTTGTTATCAATGCACTGGTCCTGCCCAAGAGAGTACAAATCCTGCACTGCAGACCATACTAGGCATGACTTAAACTGAATGTCGAAATTGCCTGGAGGCTTCAGTGATAATGTTAATTTATGCATTTAGTTACGTGGCAGAACCATCTATAATGCAGTCTTTTAAAGATGTTATAGTTGATTGACAGCACTTTGTTCAGGGAAGTGAATGCTGTCAGCAGGGGAGGGGAAGGCTTCTTTGGATTATTTTGCTGTATGCAGTGCGGGGGAGGAGGGATGGTCCAAAAGAGCAGAAGACAGCATCAAAGGGGAGAGAAAAAGAATGGTGGGGAAAAGGAAGATATTTGAAGAGACAGGGGAAAAGGTTAGGAAAAATGAGGAGAGCGTGAGGGAAAGAATGAGGTGGGGAACCTGGGGTGGGGGAGAGAGGAGAAAATGCCAGCAAAAGGAAAATGGAACATAATTCAAGGGAAGGCGTGGGAATGAGCAGTAAGTATCACCAAATGTGAGCAGGGAGAGAGGGTGAGTGAGCGAGAGATGAATGGAGATAATAAAAAGCTGAAGGAAATGGCAGAAAAAAAGAAAAATAGCTTGAAGAGGTAAGTGGGTGGTCTGTGAGAAACCAGCTGCCGGTAAAACGATTGCACGTTTGAAAATAATAAGTGTGAGGGAGACAAAAATGAAAATGAGAGAGGAAAATGTTCATAAAGATACAGAAGGGCAAAGATGGGGTGAAAGATCAGAAAAGGGAAAGAATGAGAAGAAGGAAGAAAATACCAATTGGGCTTTAGATCAGCAGGGCATGTAAATATGTGTGTAACTTTAAATATGTGAGTTGAAGTCAGTGGAACTACTCACATGCCTTACTGAACTGTGGCCTTGGCCACTAATATCTGTTAAGATACGTTATTAGAATATGTCAGTTTCTCCTCTCTTCTTCATTTGTACAGTATTAACACATCCACTTAAGAAAAACACAGCCAAAAGATTGCTGAGTCCCATCTTAAGTGGATCCTTTAAATCGTGGGTCATATTCTCAATGACATGACATATTTTGTGTTTCAAGAGGGCCAAACACCCTCTTTATGAATTATGAATAAGGTACTTGGCGGAAAAAATAAAATGTCTTTATGACAGAGGAGAATTTGGGATGTGACTGTTTTGATACATTTTTGCAGGTTATATTCCAATCCTCATTTCAGTTGGGAAAAGATCCACAAGAGAGTGCAAAATCTCCTAACCTCAAACCAGGCAAAGCAGAGACTTTCCTTTGTGAGTATTAATATTACAACTTGAGAGCAGCTGGTGCCGATGTGACAGTGTCACCTAATTATCTGCACTTCCCAGGTTATAGGTTTCTCTGTCCACTCAACCTCCCACTGCCCCCGGTGACTTATAAATGTTACAGCTGGGTTTTCAGCATCCAGAGTATTCACCCAGAGATGTCTGGCTAGGTCTGGACTAAGTATTGTCTCATTGGTATTCACCCAGAGGTGAAAGTAAGCCTGTCTGGTTCGGTCCGGTGTACCGGCAAGAGCCAGTACGCCGTGCCGGACCGGACCAGCTTCCTCCGGCTGGTGCTTTAAAGGGCCTGGGACTCCCCGCAGCGGCCGGAGCCCCAGGCTCTTTAAAGTGCCCCAGAGCCCCGGGGCTCCCAGCCACCTCTGCAGCTGGTAGCTCTGGGTGTGATTTAAAGGCCCCGGGGCTCCCAGCTGCAGCCGGAGCCTGGGGCCTTTAAATCTTGATTTAAAGGGCCCGGCCCGCCTCTTCCAGTTGGGGCCACGCCTCTTCTGGTCGAGGACTCCGGAGTACCGGTAAGTCCTTTAAGTTACTTTCACCCCTGTCCTCACCACCACTTCTGTACACTACACAAATGCAGCAGTGGTGTCCATGGCTGTAACAGAGAAGGGAATGAGAACGTAAGGGTGACTTAGGATAAAAAGAGGTGTAATAATGTTGGAACCCACACTCCGTAATGCATGGAGAGATGAATTAACAAAAGGAAATGGTTTCAGTACAATTGCTGAAGCACAAAGGCTTTTTTGATACCTCTTCTGCAGCGAGTCCATATGAATAGCACTCTGAACTATCTTGAGGTGTGAGCCACTGTACTTGTGTTCATTTATGAGCCTAACCCTGCACAGTGGCCAGCTGGATGCCTTTATTGACAGGTATCTCTTTGCTAATATGGGGATCCAGCATTCCTGGATCTAGCCTAGTATCCCATGGCAATTTTAAATAAATAAATTGGCACTTCACAGCCCTGCTTTACCGTGGCTGCCTTGCGCAAATACCTACCCGTTCAGAGGTACTCAAAGCATTCCACACTGTTTGGCCTATTTCTAATGTAACAAATGCACATAATACATTTCATTGATGCTAAAAGAGAAAGGATGTATATCTGAGCCATGATGCCCTCTCCCCAGGCCAACTATATGATCCTTACTGATAGCAATATCCCCACTGAAGTTACACAAGGGGTGAAATTGGTTCTCTCAGTCTCCCTTTATCCACCTGTAAAATGGGATTAATAATAAATACCAAACTCATAACAGGATGATAGAAGTCAACAGGAGAACTTGCATGAATAAGGGTTGCAGGATCAAGCTTTTCATTTCACTGGGATATTTAAGAACTCTGGATCTTAAAATTCAAACAGTTGCTGTCACACCCTGATGTCACAAAGGGTGCATTGGCCCTGCATGCTTCTTTTGGCGGCCTGTAGCGTACATCCCATGTACACTATAGCATAGTTATAAGTAGCAGTGTAAACAGTGAGGCATGGCTTAGGTGAGTAGAGGAAAGGTGCACCTGAAGGGTGTGGGTGTGCATGTGAGTTACATACTCTACATGGCTCTCTCCATGTCCACGCTGTGCCTCTCCTTCTACACTTGCTATTTTTAGCAGAGTAGTGTCCTGCTGCTGCCCCACTGCTGAAGCCTTTCCCCACTGCCTTGCCTCTGCCAGAGCCTTTCACTGACACATGGAGCTACACATCAGAGTGTGGACGTGGTGTTCTTTTCACTGTGGAGTATAGCTACATGTACACCACATGCCGCCAAAAACGGTGTGTAGTGTAGACATAGCTATAGTGCCATCCAGTGTAACTGACCTTAACTCCACTTAGAAAAATGTTTATCATGAAGTCAAACAGAGCCAACATTTATACTCTCTAGTGAGCAAATCCACTTCCCAGGGCCACATTAATCCCTGCTATAACTCCATATACTTTAGTTTAGTTACACCAGAGATGACTTTGAGCCGAACCTTTAAGTGACTTGCCACACAATAAATCAATGACAGAGCTTGGAGTAGAACGCAATAGAGCTTCCCTTTCAGTCCACTGAGCCACACTGCCTCTTTGGAACCCTACATTCAAAGTAGTCATGTACCTACAGCTCTTTTCTGCTCATAAAACTTTTGTAGTCATTTTGTCTCTGCTCTTCCCATTATTTTCAGTTTATACCTTGTATCAATCAGGAACTGTTCTTGTTGCATAATTTCAAAAATTTCCATATGGAGACATATTTCCAGTGAGTTTACTGAAGCTGGTGTTACTTGCTACTATCTCACTGACATGATTCCAGCCAATAATGCTGGGAAGTATAGAGGACAATCTCCTAGATTTATTGCCCTGAACTTATAGTAATAAGTAGTTTTAACTCCCCTGGAAACAGCTGATAGGTTTGCTTTTGGCTAGGTACATTAGCAGTGCTTATGAAGATGAACAATGAAATTAATCAGACAGGTTTTTTCAGGGAGCCACTGATTCTGAAATTGATGATGTCCTTGAAAGAAGGTCCATCTCTTTGAGGAGTTCCCCTCAGGATGACTCATTGGAGCAAAGATATTACTAAGTAGTTGTCATCAGAAAGGTAATCTGCTTAAATGCTTCTCTTCACCTTTAGATTTATTGGAATTATTTCGGATCCAGGAAATGTATAAATTTCTAGTATTTCTGCAGGAGAATCTGTTGTAAAAGTATTGTGACAGGGTCGGGCCAGATGGCTACAGGAGAGTAATAGAAGGCAGATATATTAGCCCCAGGCTAAGTAGGTCCCTTTTCCCTGGATAAGGCAACAGGGAAGGTTCCAGAACAATCAGGAACCTTCTGGAGACAATTAAGACAGGCTGATTAGAACACCTGCAGCCAATCAAGAAGCTGCTAGAATCAGTTAAGGCAGGCTAATCAGGGCACCTGGGTTTTAAAAAGGAGCTCACTTCAGTTTGTGGTGAACGTGTGAGGAGCTGGGAGCAAGAGGCACTAGGAGCTGAGAGTGAGAACGCGGACTGTTGGAGGACTGAGGTGTATAAGCATTATCAGACACCAGGAGGAAGGTCCTATGATGAGGATAAAGAAGGTGTTGGGAGGAGGCCATGGGGAAGTAGCCCAGGGAGTTGTAGCTGTCGCACAGCTGTTCCAGGAGGCACTCTAGACAGCTGCATTCCACAGGGCCCTGGGCTGGAACCTGGAGTAGAGGGCGGGCCCGGGTTCCCCCCAAATCCTCCCAAATCCTGGTCAGACACAGGAGGAGTCGACCTGGACTGTGGGTTAAGAAAAACAGCCAAGCTGAGGGCTGCCGTGAAGCTCCAAGGCGAGCAAATCCGCCAATAAGCACAAGACCCACCAAGTAGAGGAGGAACTTTGTCACAGTATGCTAAACAGCCCTATTTCCTGACTATACAACTGTAATTTACTTGTAATTGCCAAAGCAAGCTGTATTTTTTGTGTTCTTAAACTACCCAGTCACTTTAAGAATCATTATACCCAAAACAGTGACTCTAAAAGTGGCATCTTGGGTTTCCTTGTTTGTCGTCTCTCTAGGATACCGTATCAAATTTCATTAGTTTACATGAAAAACATTTCTCTTTCTCTCTTTCTCTCTCTCTCTGTCTTTTCCCAGCTGCCAACGCTGCAAACATCATAGTGGGATCTGAAAGTCATGATAGGTTCTTTCTGGTTAGTCCATCAGCACTGGCAGCAAAGATTCTGTAGCTGGAACTTTGTTTAACAGTTCTCGTTAGGTTTTTCAAATGGGTCTAGGCAAGTTAAGGTGCCCAACTTCCACTGAATTTCAGTGGGATTTGGGTGCCTAATTCTCTTAGGCTCTTTTGCAAATCTCAGTCACTGTTATAAGAGAGAACAGAATCCAGCTCAGTCTCCCTTAGATGTGTTACCTCTATATTATTAGCAGGAGTAAAAAACTGGTCAATTATTAAATTAGGAAAAATTACTGAGGTCTCTAGTGTATGGTGACATGGCTCAAGATACATACAGGGAGCAGATTTGATGAATAAGAAGGTGGCATTTTTACACAGCCCCTTTTCTGACCATAACCACACTTTAATTTGTTTCTATTTGTCAAACATTTTTCTTCACTGGAGACCTTATTTTAGATCCAATGACTCAGTGTTAAACAGCAGTCTGTGGTTTCATTTCTCAGCCAGCAAATGAAGGGCCAAATTCTATCATCCTTACATTGAGTGAATGCTCCATGGTAGCATTCTCTGAGATGCTCCCAGCTCCCCGCAAAGGGCCGGTTAGACAGGCAGAACTGCAGGGTCTCAATGCGTGGATGAGACGATGGGGTAGGGAGGAGGGGTTTAGATTTATTAGGAACTCAGGAAACTTTTGGGAAAGGGGGAGCCTATACAGGAAGGACGGGCTACAACTAAACCAAAATGGAACCAGATTGCTGGCACTTAACTTTAAAAAGGTCGTAGAGCAGTTTTTAAACTAAGGGCTGGGGGAAAGCTAACAGGTGTGGAGGAGCACGTGGTTCGGACATCCCTTAGTGGAAGATCTATTAATAAAGAATCTCTATGTCCTAATGAAGATGAGAGGATGGAAAATGATAAAATACAGGCAGGGTCTGATCAGAAACAATCAAATAAAGAAGAGTCCCATTCAATTACATTGTGTAATGGCAGACAGCTAAAAGGAGACAAATTTTTAAAGTGCTTATATACCAGTGCTAGAAGTCTAAATAATAAAATGGGTGAACTAGAGTGACTTGTATTAAATGAGGATATTGATATAATGAGCATCACAGAAACTTGGTGGAATGAGGATAATCAATGGGATACATTAATACCAGGGTACAAAACATATCAGAAGGACACAACAGGTCGTGCTGTTGGGGGAGTGGCATTATATGTGAAAGAAAGCGTAGAATCAAATGAAGTAAAAATCGTAAATGAATCAAACTGTACCATAGAATCTCTATGGATAGAAATTCCATGCTCTACTAATAAGAATATAGCAGTAGGGATATATTACTGACCACCTGACCAGGATGGTGATAGTGATTGTGAAATGCTCAGGGAGATTAGAGAGGCTATTAAAATAAAAAGCTCAATAATAATAATTGGGGATTTCAGTTATCCCCATATTGACTGGGTACATGTCACCTCAGGATGGGATGCAGAGATAAAGTTTCTTGACACCTTAAATGACTGCTTCTTGGAGCAGCTGGTCCTGGAACCCACCAGAGGAGAGGCAATTCTTGATTTAGTCCTAAGTGGAGCATAGGATCTGGTCCAAGAGGTGACTATAGCTGGACCTCTTGGTACTAGTGACCATAATATAATTAAATTTAATATCCCTGTGGCAGGAAAAACACCAAAGAGGCCCAACACTGCAGCACTTAATTTCAGAAAGGGGAACTACACAAAAATGAGGGAGGTTAGTTAAACAGAAATTAAAGGTTTCAGAGTACCAGCTGTGTTAGTCTGTATTCGCAAAAAGAAAAGGAGTACTTGTGGCACCTTAGAGACTAACAAATTTATTTGAGCATAAGCTTTCATGTTCTCTATGTATATAAATCTCCCCACTGTATTTTCCACTGAATGCATCTGATGAAGTGAGCTGTAGCTCACGAAAGCTTATGCTCAAATAAATTTGTTAGTCTCTAAGGTGCCAAAAGTACTCCTTTTCTTTTTAGATATTAAAGGGTACAGTGCCAAAAGTGAAATCTCTGCAAGCTGCGTGGAAACTTTTTAAAGACACCGTAATAGAGGCTCAACTTAAATGTACACCCCAAATTAAAAAACATAGTAAGAGAACCTGAAAAGAGCCACCATGGCTAAACAACAAAGTAAAAGAAGCAGTGAGAGGCAAAAAGGCATGCTTTAAAAAGTGGAAGTTAAATCCTAGTGAGGAAAATGGAAAGGAGCATAAACACTGGCAAATGAAATGTAAAAATACAATTAGGAAGGCCAAAAAAGAATTTGAGGAACAGTTAGCCAAAGACTCAAAAAGTGATAGCAATTTTTTTTTGAAAGTACATCAGAAGCAGGAAGCCTGCCAAACAACCAGTGGGGCCACTGGACGATTGAGGTGCTAAAGGAGCACTCAAGGACAATAAGGCTGTTGCGGAGAAACTAAATGAATTCGTTGCATCGCTCTTCATGGCTGAGGATGTGAGGGAGATTCCCAAACCTGAGCCATTCTTTTTAGGTGACTGTCCCAAATTGAGGTATAATTAGAGGAGGTTTTGAACAAATTGATAGATTAAACAGCAATAAATCACCAGGACCAGATGGTATTCACCCAAGAATTCTGAAGGAACTCAAATGGGAAATTGCAGAACTACTATCTGTAGTCTGTAACCTGTCATTTAAATCAGCTTCTGTACCAAATGACTGGAGGATAGCTAATGTGATGCCAGTTTCTTAAAAGGGCTCCAGAGGTGATCCTGGCAATTACAGGCCTGTAAGCCTGACTTCAGTACCGGGCAAACTGGGGGTTGAAAGTGTAATAAAGAACAATATTGTCAGACATATAGATGAACATAATTTGTTGAGGAAGAGTCAACATGGTTTTAGTAAGAGGAAATCATGCCTCACCAATCTGCTAGAATTCTTTGAGGGGGTCAACAAGCATGTGGACCAAGGAGATCCCTTGGATATACTGTCCTTAGATTTTCAGAAAGCCTTTGACAAGGTCCCTCACCAAAGGCTCTTATGCAAAGTAAACTGCCACGGGATAAGAGGGAATGTGCTCTCATGGATTGGTAACGGTTAAAAGATAGGAAACAAAGGGTACGTATAAATGATCAGTTTTCAGAATGGAGAGAAGTAAATAGTGATGTCCCCCAGGAGTCTGTTCTGGGACCAGACCTATTCAATATATTCATAAATGATCTGGAAAAAGGGGTAAACAGTGAGGTGGCAAAATTAAGACCCAGGCAGACAGTGAAGAGCTGCAAAAGGATCTCTCAAAACTGGGTGACTGGGCAACAAAATGGCAGATGAAATTTAATGTTGATAAATGCAAAGTAATGCACACTGGAAAGCATAATCCCTACTATACATATAAAATGATGGGGTCTAATTTATCTGTTACCACTCAAGAAAGAGATCTTGGAGTCATTGTGGATAGTTCTCTGAAAACATCCACTCAGTGTGCAGCGGCAGTCAAGAAAGCGAACAGAATGCTGGGAATAATTAAGAAGGGGATAGAAAATAGGACAGAAAATATCATGTTGCCTCTGTATAAATCCATCGTACACCCACATCTTGAATACTGTGTGCAGATGTGGTCGCCCCATCTAAAAAAAGATATATTGGAATTGGAAAAGGTTCAGAAAAGGGCGACAAAAATTATTAGGGGTATGGAACGGCTTCCGTATGAGGAGAGATTTATAAGACTGGGACTTTTCAGCTTGGAAAAGAGACGGTTAAGGGGAGATATGATTGAGGTCTATAAAATGATGACTGGTGTAGAGAAAGTAGATAAGGAAATGTTGTTTACTGCTTCTCATACCAGAAGAATTAGGGGTCACCAAATGAAATTAATAGGCAGCAGGTTTAAAACAAAGGAAAGGAAGTATTTCTTCACACAACGCACAGTCAACCTGTGGAACTCCTTGCCAGATGATGTTGTGAAGGCCAAGACCATAACAGGGTTCAAAAAAGAAGTAGATAAATTCATGGAGGATAAATCCATCAATGGCTATTCGCCAGGATGGGCAGGAATACTGTGCCTAGCCTCTCTTTGCTAGAAGCTGGGAATGCGTGCCAGGGGATGGATCACTTGATGATTATCTGTTCTGTTCATTCCCTCTGGGGCACCTGTCACTGGCTACTGTCAGAAGACAGAATACTGGGCTAGCTGGACCTTTGGTTTGACCCACTAGGGCCATTCTTATGTTCTTATCCCATTTAAGTCCAGGGGAACATTGCCCAATTAAGGACTTCAGAATTTGGCCCAAAGTGATTTAGTTCATTTGGATTTTAAAGGACAAATCCTGTGAGTAAACACACCTATCAGCAGATCCCTAAAGAGTATGTTAAATATTTTCTTTTCCATCACATGTTTTTCTTTCTTTCTTTTTTTTTTAACCTAAATGTCACTCATTTTGACGGGATATTAACATTTTTTATGAATGGAAAACTGGGCAAAATTCTGCTCTCAGTTACTCATGCACAAGTTCAACCCTGTTAACTTCAGTTGAGTGGCACACATATAATTGAGGGCTTACCTACAAGGGGGAAAAGCTTGGAGCAGCTACTGCAGAAAAGCTATTGCAGGACGTATTCATTTACACAAGCCCTCAGGGAGTGCCTTTCTCCACTTTCCTCTGCAGCTGAGGATGCAATACAACGAAACGGATAGTTCCAACCTTTGGATAATGGAGTTGATCCAATAAAAGATATTACCTCACCCTCCTTGTTTTACTTTACTAGGTTTTGGATAATCAGGGTTTTATTGTAATTCAAATGGGAATTTGATTGGGACACCAGGATTAACAACAATCATATTCTTGCAAAAGGAGCCAGAGTATCTTTGATGACCACCCTGCAGTCAGGGCCCATCTTTCATGTCTCATCTGAAAGGTCTCCTCTCCGATAGCACAGTGTCCCCAACACTATACAAGGACATAAGTTCAGTAATACCTAGGGCCTTTTCTTATATAGGCACCTATTACTCCCACCCCGTCTTGATTTTTCACACTTGCTATCTGGTCACCCTAGTAATGCCTCAAAAAGAAGTGTTCCACTTTTCACCGGCACTGATGCCTGCTGCAATAAGGGCATTGCTGGGGGTCCCCCATCCAAATATAGAGAAGGTCTCACTCTTAGCTTATGACATCTGAAAAGATCACCTCCTGACGTGGTGGAATTGCAGACAGCAGCCCCTCTAGATCTTTCTCCTTTGCTATACATGGCATCCGTGTGAGCAGCCACCAGTGCTGGCAAGACTAGGGTGACCATAAAGGATGGCAAGAAAGGTGGAAATTCCCTACTTGCTTAATTTGCACCGATTCAGCCTATGTGATTATTTATAGAGGAACATGGGTTCTAGTCGTGCAGCTGCTCCTCAGCCTAGCACTACATTCTCTTCAAGGTGTGCAGTGACTTTAAGAAACGTTATGTAGATCCTGTTCTGTACGGCTGCTGTCACAATTGATGACACTCTTGAACCGGATGCTGCTTATAACTGTCTCTGAAATGCCAAGTATAATTTAAAATGTAATTTTCACAGATGGCAATAACTGGTTTTCTTATTGCCTGAACTAAGAGGCTAAAGGCTGAGTGGGCATGGAGACTGTACAGCTTTCTCACAATCTACAAGTGTTCCCTCTAGGTCAGATTTGAGTCACATGGGGGAGCTTTGTGGTGGCACTTGCACTGCCACTGCTTATGCTGTATCTGGTTTATGGATTAACGAACTACCGCAGTCTCCACCCTAACCAAATTCTCCTATAGCTTATTTAAACCCATCTCATTTTTTAACAGGAATCCATCTCCAAGGCTGTACGTGGCTAGAGGTGCTTCTCTCAGTGAGACGTTTCACAGAGCACTGATAGTGCTTCTGCTTGAGAAATGTAAAGTTGCACTAAAGACTTATTTTGGCTGGTAGAATTACACAGGGCTGAAGGAGCTCTTAGGCACTTGAAATATTGACTAATTGCAGTAGGCCTCCTGAACATCCGGTTTAACACAGCAAATATTCTGTAAGCTCTCTTTATGCTTACATATATACTGGTTATATAGTCAGTACTTAGATGGCAAATTTCATGTACTTAATTGCATAGTAATTAAATTTTACAACAGAAAATCCTTGTGACAGGTCTGGTGGTAATTACTATAGGCCAGATTGATCATTTCCATGGAAGATTCATGGGAGCCAGAGAGACTGGGAAGTTTCCCCAAATCATTTTGGGGGAGACAGGATGGGCAGAGTGTGTGCAGAGGGTTCAGCCCCAGAATTCCTAACAGTTGATCCATAGGAAGCCAGGATCATCTATTCATAGACCCTGTGCCCCCCACACTGACTCCAGGGCCCTGGGTGCCCTAGCGAGCTCCTTGGCAGTACATCTGTAATGGAAGCTCTTTAACAGGGTTTCCCTCCCAGGCCACTCCCTCTTGAACATCCCTTCCAGGGATTTTGAGATCAATGGCGCAAAGGCAAGCTACAGAAAAAGTAATAAAGTCTTAGGTTCTCTTACCTTTTCAGTTGACTCTGTGCAGTTTTGAAGGGGATAATGTGCATAGTAGAGAACGGGAATTGTGCCACAGAGTGTCTGAATCCCCTTCTTAGGAAGCAAGGTAAGATCTGCACAAAAGGATAATAATCCTGGTCCAAAGCCTGCAGACCTGACTCAGGCAAAAGTCACATTAGACTGGGCGGGAGTTTCACCCAAGTTAGGAGTGCAGAATTAGGCTCTCTTTGTTTATCCTTTAGGTATGGGAAACATTGTTCACTGGAGGTTAATTAGTAAGTACATTAAGAGGACTTAATTTTGTGTCCTGTAACTTAAAATAGTTTTTCAAAATTGTATTTCTCCAAGATTAATTTTACAATAACCAAAAAAACTACTTGCCCAGAAAACAGACTTCAGAAATGATTTTTTAAACAAAAATTCTTGGCACTATTTTGTAATATACACTCTAACTCCTTTAGCAGGGACAACTCACCGCCTGCTGTACTCCAATTTGAAGAGTTGAGACCAACATCTCCATCTCAGAGTTGATCAGGGGTTCATTTTCTGTGTGGTGTTATGTCTAATCTCTTTCTTAACATGAGACTCTGTGTTGTGCTGGATAAGCGCAGCTGATTAAATGATTGCAGTGTGTGGCTCAGATATCATTTTCATAAGAGTGTGCATATATTAGCACATTAAGGACTAAAAATAATAATAATGGTGCTGCAGATCTTTGGGCCTTGGTTGTTGGCTGAATTTTCTGCAAGTATCACGTTTGGAATTACTTTACCACTGGGACTGTTCCAGCATTAGAACTGACTATCTAGAATGAGTTACTTTTTTCAGAAGTCAGTTCTCTTCTCAATATATGCACATCATTCTCATTGGTGCACTTATATATAGAGAAAAAAGACCCTTTGAACACTGAATTACTGTATGACATACATTTTTTCAGACAACCAGTTAAAATGAACCTGTGTTAAATGTGTATCCTTTCTTGAAACATTTCTTTTAATAAAATATTTCAAATAATTTCTTTATATAAAATAATTTTATTTAAAATGAATTTGTAATAAAATTATGATGATAGCATCTAGGACCTTTTCTGCATGTTTAACTGTAGGCTTGTCTGGTGAAGCACCATTTATGGTGTTATGCTAAATTATTATTCATAATAATAGCAGAGAATTATAGTGAGAGGTTTACCAAGAACAAAAAACCCACAGAGGGTACAGAGAAATAAGAGAAAGTCATAGATGTAAACATTGGAAAGGAATTAGAAGAGATCTTTGGAGGGAAACTAGAGGTGCTGCTATAGCCCCACTAAAATGCATTGAAGAGAGTCAGAATGAAAACAGTGGCATCATCCCTTCCAATGCCTTGATCCTACCCAGATCTATGCACATGGTTAGCTTTATGCGGTGAATGGGACTGCTCAGAGTGAGTAAAGCTAAGCACATGCTCTGTCTTTGCAAGATGAGAGCCTAACTAAAGACTGGTTTCAGAGTAGCAGCCGTGTTAGTCTGTATCCGCAAAAAAAAAAGGAGTACTTGTGGCACCTTAGAGACTAACAAATTTATTTGAGCATAAGCTTTCGTGAGCTACAGCTCACTTCATCGGATGCATGCTCAAATAAATTTGTTGGTCTCTAAGGTGCCACAAGTACTCCTTTTCTTTTAACTAAAGATTGTGAGTCCAACTGTCCTCATAGACTCATAGACTTTAAAGGACCATCATGATAATCTAGTCTGACCTCCAGCTAACCCTTAAATGAACCATTCTAACTCATGTAGCTGGTAGGTTGTTGGCATCCTTTCATCTGCGAGAGATGGTGGGAATTGCAACCTATGATGTAGATGGTTTGCATGTCTCATGTGACTGAATAGTCCAATCCGAGATTTGCATGATCTTTGGCAGTTATTGCAAATGTATGTATCTTGGTTGGGAGCTCCTTGCTTCCTACGGGCTCTTTTCTCTTCAAGCTGTAGGAGCCAGCTCCTGTCTTGCACTTTGATAGCCTGATGGAGATGATGATGCCGCTTGTTACGATCACTTGCCAGGATTTCCCATTGGTCAGGATCAATCCCAAATTCCTTCATATCTCACTTGCATGTCTTTATACCGAAGCTTGGGACGTCCTGTTGTTCCCTCTGATAGCTCCCCATATAGCATGTCCTTGTGTGTGCATGCATCTTCCAACCTACTCAGATGGCCCAGCCAGCGCAGTCATCTTTGCTTGAGCAGGGCTGTCACACTTGGTAAATTTGCCCTTTGAAGAGCCTCTGTATTGGTGACTTTATCCTGCCATTTGGTGTTGAGTATGCGGCATAAACGACATAGGTGGAAACTGTTTAACCTTTTCTCCTGCTGTGCATAAGTTGTCCGTGTTTTCACACCATACATGAGAGTGCTGAGGACACAAGCTTGGTACACGAGCATTTTGGTTGTTCCATGCTCTTTTAGTTAGTCTGCTAAAGGTGGTGGCAGTCTTTCCAATGCAAACATTTAGCAGCCTGCATTTCATGCAGGTAGCCTCATTGAATGCAGCGAGCCTGGTTATTCTATAGCTGCACATAGGATCCTAAACGAAGCTCAGCTTCGTTTAGGAAGGAGAGAATGAGCTGAGCCCAGTCAGGAGTCTGTTCTATAACAAAATCCATGTTATGTAATATTCCATTGAGAAGCGCACCCATTTCAGATAATAATTGAACCTTTTCAAGAAGCCCACTTTTGTTGGTGAGATCTGGCTTTTTCAGAGTTGTAATATGAACTGCCTTGTCTGGTCTCTGGGAACCAGCTCTATTGCCCTCGACTGATGGCTCTCTTTGGCTTCAGTCTATCAGCCCCATGGGTTTGTGTGAGAGTTTTAAACCATAGACTGACAAAGAGATGGTAAAGGGCAAATGACACCATCCAGACATGAGAACAGAATAAATAAATACAGAAAAAGACCATTTTCAGTTTCCCATTCATCTGAATGATAGTCTGCAATACTGTACTACATCTGCCACCATGGGAAGCTGTGTGAAGGCGTAAATCAGCAGCACTCCCAAGGGGATCCCCCACATGTGAGAGCACTGCTGCCTTCTTCTAAGGTCCAGGGTCAGACTGCTGGGACAGTAGTTTCCCAAGGAAAGTAAGTAAGTGCTTGAGTTTCCCTGCAAGACAGTGGGTAGGAGAATGGAAGGAACCAGCTCTGTAATGTGCATCCTGCCTTTAGGCATCCATATTAGACTTTATTATAATTAGAATAAGTGACTGAGATAATGCTTCATTATCTGTTCCCTGTAGGCTACCTCTTGCTCAGGATTGTTGCATCCTAGGACTGCTCATGTGAGTAAGGGTTAGCAGGATTACACTCACAGTCATGCTCATCCATCCTCAGGAGTGCAATCGGAATAGTAAAGTAGGAAAAAACAAAAACTATTTTTAAAGCCTTCCAGATTCTCACTGGAGGCATTTTATAGACTGCTGAGGTAGAGAAGTGTTAAGGATCACGTCATTTGCCGATTTCAACATTCACTTTGTTTAGGCTGTTCAGCTGCTGTGTGGTATTCATCCAAACCGCACATTGCTGACTTCTCTTTGGTTTTGAAGGCTTTTTCTTTGCAGCCCATGAAATGCTTTTCAGAAATAGAAAAGCCATTCATGAATTAATGAGGAGTTAATGAAAAGTCTGGGTAATGATCTCATATCTATAGAAATGAGCTCAGTCCCATGTCAGCTGCTGGTAATAACCAACACACAGCTGTTTCCTTACCAGCACTCCCTTATTTGACATGTAAAAGTTTTGCATATTATTTTTAGCAGTGAGACGCTAAGTCTGGTACTGGCTGAGGGAGGGACTAGAAGTCTGATAAATCTTTTCCATCTATGACCCCTGTAGGTTTGACCCTGCCTGGCCAAGACTAGAATTGACGAGTGTCCTGCAGTCCCCATCATTCCCACACTCATGGTGTCTTGTCTCTCCCATATAATGTCTCACTTAGCACCTGCATTCTATAGTAAGGATTCTGTTATGCCCCCTGAGGACCAAATCAGCAAAACCTGTTGTCTCTCTCTCAGCTACCGTAAGTGACATGAGGGACACCCTGCCCCAGGAACTCTGTAGTAGTGCTGGCCATGGCTAGTCCAGAAACCGAGGGCCAGATTGACATAGGATCTGCACACATGCAGACCCGGAGAAGGGCCCCCTGCAGCAGAAAGTCGGCCGTGTGGGAGGTTGTGGAAGGCATGATGTGCTCATAGTCTCCTCTCTGCTGCGGGCCATGCAGCCAGACAGCTAAGCCCCCAGAGTGATTGATGCCGGCCAGGGAAAGAACGTGCCCAAAGAAGTTTATGCAGCACATCTCCACTGCAGCTTCCACCTGCAGGGCTTGTATAATATCTGCATGGAGATTAAAGCAGCCCTTCCGTGGAAGAACTCACTTCCGCTGAGTGCCCTTCTCCAGGTTGAATCCCCACTCTGGATTCCCTTCACCAGCAGAAGTAAGTTTAGCCTGAACCCAAGAGTCACAGAACCACAGCAAGCAAACCTGGAGAAAGACAGGTCATCCATTCCATCCTTCTGCCAGTTTAGGGTTGCTCCTTCGGGGATGTTTTCTATATTTTGGCAGTGCTAGTAGTGGTTCAGTCTTGTTTAAAATGGAGTTTGTCTGACTTTCTTTAAGACTATTCCCCAGTTAAAATTCTAGCTTCCCATGTGGCAGCATTAGACCCATCCTCTGTCTAATGGGTTTTCCAACCTTGTTGATATTCTGAACATTGTAAAAATAAGATTAACACAAGTACTGCAACAGAAACCAAATGTTGGCTCTAGTTTTCCTTCATTTGGGGCCAGCTATTTGAAATGGCCTCTGGATTTGTGTGCTGATGTTTTTATGCACTTACTTTTTGCCTTTTAATTCTCAGGTGGGAAAAATTCCATTGTGGATGCACAAACGTATTTGCACATACAAAGCGGGTAGATTGGTGAGTTAGGTTCTGGGTTCTGAGTTCTTTCAATTCCTTTTGAAGTGAATGAAAATGAAGGGTGCTCAGTGATACCCCAGCTACTCACTCTGTGCATGCAAAAACTTTGTGCACCCTTGTTCACGTTTTGCACTATCTAAAAAGTAAGCACCAAAATACAAGTATGCAAATTTGAAGGATGGTTGAAACACCTTCAAGTATTTTGTCCTTAAGATGCAATTTTATTCTAAAACAAAATTAATTCAAAATCATTAGATCTACTCCTTGTGTATATTCATGATAACAGATGCTTACTTCAGTGGGAAAATATATATTTTTATTACTTTTCATTCTCTGTGTACTGCAGAGCCAGCACAACTATGGGTGAATGAGCTGGATTATTTTCTGTCTCTCACATAATCAACAGGTTTATTAATGATATTTTAGCTGCAGGGCCAGATTCCGCCTTCCCTTATTCCTGTGCAAACTCAGTGTCTTCAGTGTGGTGGTATGTGTGTAATCAAGAGCAGAATTAGGTTGGCACAATTTGTTACACTGGATAATGTACAAGTCCTCTCTACCCCCCCAAGCAAACAAAAAAACACCTCTTCCCAACAACAACAAAAACCCAGCTTGTCTCTCAGATTCCAGATGAAATCTTTTTGCAAGAAGCTGGGAATGAGCGACAGAGGATGGATCACTTGATGATTACCTGTTCTGTTCATTCCCTCTGGGGCACTGGCATGGGCCACTGTCGGAAGACAGGATACTGGGCTAGGTGGACCTTTGGTCTGACCCAGTAGGGCCTTTCTTATGTTCTTATGGTAAACTGAATGAGTGATCTGCATATTTTGAAACAATACAGATAAATGATAAAAACAGCAGTGAGATGTTGCAGGTTTATTGTGTTTCAAAATGTATATCTTTAAGTCAGTAGTCAATTTAACTGGCAGGAAACAGTTTCCTGACTGTTTTAGAACCTAAAGAGCTCTAAAATTAGTCTTTAAGACCCTTCCTGGCTCTGAAGTCAGTTCACTTAAGATTCATAAGCATATGTTTTACTTTTGTAAATGAGATATGACAGAATATTACAGCAAAATATTTTAAATCATAGTTTTATATTCTGATTGGCGTCTGGTTCTGGGGTGTTGTTTCTTGTTCAGGTGTATTAATCTGGCAACAACTAATTTATTATTTCTTATGATGAAGTGTGCTTTGGATTCTCTCTAGTAAAAATGTGTAAGGGATACAATAAGTATGGAAAGTTGGCATTCTGAATCCGAGCGGCAAGTTTCTCTTCATGATATATCGTAGCTAAGGCAGGAACTCACAACACTGGGGACCAGTTTTGACATTGGTGCAAAACTCAAGAGCATGTGCAGATCTCAGTAATCCATATTGATGTGTATCCTGAGTGAGGGTAAGCCCTTAGAGGTTATTGGTGGAGGTAACGCAGATTGATCTTGCAGAGTTGAGGCAGCATGCCCCGCCAAACATTGTTATTAAAAAGAGATTGCTGAGCCTCACTTGCACTGAGCACGTGCTGGGTGTAGTTAAGTGAGGGAAGGCAAAGATGGCTTATGCCTCCCCGGTCCTGGAGCTGCCCTTATTGACACTGTGTAGAGCAATTCCCTAGGGACCATTCCTTTATTTGGGGAGAGGCTGAGAGCATCACTCTGTGGCCCTGCTCCCTTCCACCTGCAGCCAGGCACAACACCCCCGGCTCCTCTCCCCCTGCCCACCCTGTGTGGCAGTGGGCATGTGTGTACCAACAGAGGCTGGTGTAAGAGCAACATAGCAAGCCTTCCCCCAGTCCCAGAGTCCCCCACACCAGGACAATCCTTGCTTTGCTTCGCTGACTGCCCAGAGATCTTGGTAGGGCAGAGGATCTGGCCCATAGCATGGAAATTGGGGGTTGCAGACTCACCTTAGTGGGGGCAGGAAGGATGGAAACAAGTCACGGTTCTGCTCTATCATAAAAAGAATCGTGTTTTCATTTAAATATTCATCACTGAATTAATTGAACCACGCTATAGCAGTTCAGGAAAGAATTACCTCTTATAACACATCCGTGTTTTGCTAAGAAACTCTGTGCCTTGCATAGTTCTGGCCTGCAATACATCTGTCCTGATCTGCTTCGCTTTGAGGAAGGAGAATGGCTTTGAGCTTCTAACTTCATCCCCTCCATCACATTAGCTTTGTGTGTGTGTGCGTATGTTTGGTTTTGTGACACTATTGACACAATATCCCAGTCTTCTCTGATCAGGTGGAAGTAAAGGGAAACCAAAACCATTCACCCATGAAATGACAAGTCAAAGGAAAGAAAAATAAACAAAAGCAGGGCTTATGCAACTTCCCATTCATCTCAATAGGACTCTGCACTACTACATTTCTCCCACCACGTGGCGCTATCTGAGGTTATAAATCAGCAACACTGGCATGGGGTCCTCTCTCACCTGATGCCAAAATGGCATCTCCCAACAGTGAGCAAGGACAGCTGGTCTTCTAGTGTGCTCTTGGATCCAGAGGAGAGCTAAATAGGAAAGAAGTTTCTTCAGGTAAGCAAGTGCCCAAGTCTCACTCTATAATGTTGTGGGCAGGAGACTGGAAGACCCAGCTCTTCAGTGTGCTTCCTGTTTCCCTTATTGGGCTTTAGGGAAGAGATGTTACACCATTAGGATAATCTTTTGGGGTTACCCTTCAGTGACTTTCCCCCTCCTTGAGCTTTCTCTTCTTCAGGGGTGATGGCTTTGTCACCATGGCTGCCTTTGTCAGACCATTGGACCCCTAATATAAATATTGCTTGTGGCTCATTAACTAGGGTGTGACTGCTTTATATACTCAGTATTTAAATAAACCGCATATACTGAGACTTATTACTGTAGATGCTGGCTATTTCATCTTAGCATATTTCAAGAGTGTTCTAAAATAGCTGATTCACAGTCTAGTAGTGAAGGCTGAGAGCATCTAAAACTGTGTATATAAACCTGACCTGTCAAGGTATGCTTCAGGCTAGTTTACAGCAGGGTGTAAGTTTTGTTGCAAATTACTTGGTTTCTCTACTACTGTATGTTAGAGGCCCCGGACCTAAGACTAGCTATGCACAGAAGCAATGTGATCATTGTCTATATAAATACGTGCTAGAGTGATTGCTAGAGAAATCTGAATAATTATGTGAAATTATTGGAATAAATTGTTCAAATGTTATTTGCCAGCTCTAGTACTTATTGTACAGGGATAAGGTATTTGCATGTTAGTTGTATTAGGGCTATTAATTCTTTCTTCTAAATGAGGGTAGGTGCCATAGCAGTGTTGTTTGTTCTACTGTAATTGAATATAGAATCATCTGCAGGAACATGTGACTCTTGCTGTTATTACTATTTATTTAGAGTAATAACTAGGATCTTCTACACTTTCCACAGTATGCATCTGATGAAGTGAGCTGTAGCTCACGAAAGCTCATGCTCAAATAAATTGGTTAGTCTCTTAGGTGCCACAAGTCCTCCTGTTCTTTTTGCGGATACAGACTAACACGGCTGCTGCTCTGAAACCAATCAAGGATCAGGCTCCCTTGTGCTGGTGTGGGCACCACAAGTAACAAGGAAGACAGTCTGTGCCCCAGAAAGCTCACAATATAAATACCAGACAGGACAAACTGGATGGGGATAAGCTGGGAGGATTCGGGAACAGAAAAATGAACAGTTCAGAAGAAAAAAAGAGGTCACATCTTACCACTTGCCTGTTTGCACAGGATTTAGCCATAACTTTTTTAAAAGACACTGTCAATCTGTTTCACTCCTTGCATTGATATTGCTTAAAACAAGGCAAATCCAAGCCGGTACCTTGTACATATTACAAAATATGCATTAATAGTTTTCAGTTAATGCTTGGTTCCTTGGCATCATTTGGCTGGAGTCGCTAAAGACTCAAAACGATTATTTTTTAAATGTTAGTTGGTCTGTGTTTGATCTTACACTGGTATAACTCAGGAGTAATGGGGTCACACCTATGTAACAGTGATGGAGAGCAGAATCAAGCCCATGTTTTCAATATTTAAACAGCTGCCTGCGATACTGCATCGGATGACATTCCTCTAAGGACAGTCAATTGTGGCCTTAAAAAAAAAATGATTGAGAAGCCATTCAATTACAAAGTATAGTTCAGAATTATGGTACTGCAAGGACATTGTAAAGAGAGGGGCCAATCATAATTTTGCCCTGCTTGAGAAACTGTAGTTTCTCATTCCCTAAAGTTTTTTTTTTATATGTCAGTTCACAACATCCCTGAAGTAATCTGCAGTCACTCATCACACTTTGGAAAAACTGGTGACAGCAACTGAAGATAATTAATTGAGTCTCCTGGACTCTCACTTTTTCAGAGGGATCTAGGCTCTTATTTCAGATATGCTGTTTCCATATTCCATGTGGAGCTGAACTCCTGACATAAGTCTCCACCTAATGAGAAGCAAAAAAAGTTTGGAATTTTGTCTCATCTCTCCTCTTAAAGCAGGCAAATTTCAAAGGCCATTCACTTCCATTTCATTGTTATCTGTCTCTCTGAGCCCGGAAAACTGTCTCCAAACTGTCATTTTCTGAGATTATTTATCACAGATCAGATTTATGTATCTCCTTGCATCCCAAGATGGATTGTTCCCATCTTGGTGCAGAGATGACCCTTTTATTTGGGTTAAAACTAAAACACCCTCTAAAGAGGGATGTCAGTGATTTGTAGTGGTGATATTCATCACCAAGGGAGATTTCTTCTCCCTGCATTTCTCTTGCACACAGAATGGGTCTCGTTATAGTCGAGAGGCTGGTTTTCAGACATTGCAAGTTATGGGGGAGTGAGTAAGGAGATGGAGCAGAGGACAGGAATTTATAACAGCTAATACAGATCACACAAGGAGGCTACAGTACTGACATGTTGCATGACAGGCATGTTGCATGTCAGTCAAATGTACATAGGCACCTGTTAGAGTAGGTCACACCAGAACTCACTGAGATTGTAGGGCTTCCTTTATGTCACCACTGACCTCCATGTGCTGACAGTGTCTCCTCTCAGGAATGAGACCAAAGCTCTGTCTGAGTCTCTGTTCATGAAGTTTGTTATTTTTGGGCAACCTGCTTTCTTTTCCTCCTCCCAAGAGCAGAGTTGCATTCATTCCCGGGGATGTGCAGACGGCAGGTGTATCCCCCAAATCAACCCCATTATAGTTGCATTTAAATGTGATACTGTTCAAACAAAAAAACCCCAAAGAAAAGCATTGAAACCACCTCAGCTAGGCAAGGGCATAAAAACCAATGCTAATATGGTCTGGAAAACATACATTCTGTCAGCCTCATAGATTCATAGGATTTAAGGCCAGAAGGGACCATTGTGATCATCTAGTCTGACTTCCTGCATAGCACAGGCCACAGGACTTCTCTGAATCTCTAGTGTGACATGGCAAATCCGTGACATTGGTATTTTTACGCTATATGTTACCTCATCGACTCTGAAGCCTACTGGGTTTGCTTGTAGCTTATGCAGTATTAATACTCCTTCGTTTATTCTCAGTTGTTGGCCATCTGAATCAGTCAGTGTGAGCAAGCACCTCTTTAGTCCCCTTTGTATGGATCTCTAAAAGAGAGGGGACGAAGCAAGCGCTTTCTCTCTCTCCTGTTATTGGCTGCCTCTGCTTTCAGTCATAAGAGCAGCCATTACAAAATAATAGGGAAAACTCTTTCATAAATAAACCTTGTAGGCTAAGACTTGACTACTTCATTGGTGTCCTAGGACTTCATTTGGGCAGAGGGGGAAAGCTATCTTCAGCAATAGAATCAGATTAACTTTGGTTTTGGCTTTTTGGTGCTTTTTGCAAAGATAAAATAAGATGACCTTGGAATATCCTAATGTTTTCTTTCAAAGGAATCATAACTTTTACTTCATGTTTGATCAGTTGGAAGAAGATCAAAGTGATCTTCTTTAAAAATTGCTGCTTTAAATGTTTGTCCATGATCAGCACCTTGTAGGAAGTGATTTATAGAAATGAAAAGCAATGGCAGAACTCTTTATTTCCACTTCGATACTTCACGGTGCACAGCCACAGGGCTGTAGTTTTCAATTCATTTTGATCAGTGGTGTCACTTAACCTTGGAAGGAGTAAAATCCCACATAGCAGGAAAAGTAAGCAGCCTTTTCTCTCCACTACCATATTTCTTGAATAAGTCTGCCACAGCATTTCAAATATTTTTCTCCTGTCTGTCAATTAAGAATATTTAACATGAAAATTCCAGTTGGATGCAATATCTGGAAGAGGAAAGGACTGGAACAGTTTACAGGGTGCAGTGATACAGATTAGACCTATTGTAAAGAATTCTTATCTCTCTGAGTAAAGGGTATAGAAACAGATGCTGATATGCAGTCTGAAAAAACAGGAACTCTAAAGGGTTAAAGACAATAACAGAAAAGGTGGAAATGGCAGAGGTGCTTAATGACTTCTTTGTTTCGGTTTTCACCATGGAGTTGGTGGTGACTGAACGTCTAACATAGTGAATGCCAGTGAACATGAGTTAGGATCAGAGCCTGAAATAGGGAAAGAACAAGTCGAAAATTACTTAGACAAGTTAGATGTCTTCAAATCACTGGGGCCTGATGAAATGCATCCTGGAATACTCAAGGAAGAGATATCTGAGCCATTAGCGATTATCTTTGAAAAGTCATGGAAGATGGGAGACATTTCAGAAAACTGGAAAAGGGCAAATGTAGTGCCCATCTATAAAAAGGGAAATAAGGATGACCTGGGGAATTATAGACCAGTCAGCTTAACTTCTGTACTTGGAAAGATAATGAAGCAAATAATTAAGAAATCAATTTGCAAACACCTAGAAGATAATGAGGTGATAAGTAACAGTCAGCATGGATTTGTCAAGAACAGATTGTGTCAAACCAACCTGATAGCTTTCTTTGACAGGGTAACAAGCCTTGTGGATGGTGGGGGAGTGGTAAATGTGGTATATCTTGACTTTAGTAAGGCTTTTGGTACTGTCTTGCATGACCTTCTCATAAACAAACTAGGGAAATACAACCTAGATGGAGCTGCTATAAGGTGGGTGCATAACTGGTTGGAAAATCATTCCAAGAGAGTAGTTATCAGTGGTTCACAGTCATGCTGGAAGGGCATAATGAGTGGGGTCCCACAGGGATCAGTTCTGGGTTCAGTTCTGTTCAATATCGTCATCAATGATTTAGATGATGGCATAGAGAGTACACTTACAAAGTTTGTGAACAATACTAAGCTGGGAGGGGTTGCAAGTGCTTTGGGGGATAGGATTAAAATTCAAAATGATCTGGACAAATTGGAGAAATGGTCTGAAGTAAATAGGATAAAAATTCAATAAGGACAAATGCAAAGTACTCCACTTAGGAAGGAACAATCAGTTGCACACATACAAAATGGGAAATAACTGCCTAGGAAGGAGTACTGCGGAAAGAGATCTGGGGGTCAGAGTGGATCACAAGCTAAATGAGAGTCAACAGTGTAACAATGTTGCAAAAAAAGCAAACATCATTCTGGGATGTATTAGCAGGAGAATTGTAAGCAAGACATGAGAAGTAATTCTTCCGCTCTACTTCGCGCTGATTAGGCTTCAACTGGAGTATTATGTCCACATTTCAGGAAAGATGTGGACAAATTGGAGAGAATTCAGAGAAGAGCAACAAAAATGATTAAAGGTCTAGAAAACATGACCTATGAGGGAAGATTGAAAAAATTGGGGTTGTTTCGTCTGGAGAAGAGAAGACTGAGGAGGGGGACATAATGACAGTTTTCAAGTACATAAAAGATTATTACAAGGAGGAGGGAGAAAAATTGTTCTTCTTAACCTCTGAGGATAGGATAAGAAGCAATGGGCTTAAATTGCAACAAGGGTGGTTTAAGTTGTACATTATGTGATGGGGCAAGGCAAGATGGCTATAGAAAAGTAGTGGGAGATAGATATATTAGCTCCAGGCTAAACAAATCCCTGGTACCAGGATAAGTGAAATGGCAGCTGCTTCAGGTAAATTAAGACACCTGGGGTCAATTAAGAACTTTCCAGAAGGCAGGGAGAATGCTAGGTTGATTGGGACACCTGAAGCCAATGAGGGGCTGGCTGAAACTAGTTAAAAGCCTCCCAGTTAGTCAGGTGGGTGTGCATGTCAGGAGCTGTGGGAGGAAGTTGTGCTGTTGGAGAGGCTGAGTAGTACACACCATATCAGGCACAAGGAAGGAGGCCCTGAGGTAAGGGTGAAGTGGAGCTTGAGGAAGTGAGGGCTGCTGTGGGGGAAGTAGCCCAGGGAATTGTACATGTCATGTTTCTAAAAGGTCAGCTACCATAGCTGATGCTATTAGGGTCCCTGGCCTGGAGCCCGGAGTAGAGGGTGGGCCCAGGCTCCCCCCCTACCTTTGCCCCCTGATTAATCACTGAGACGGGGAGACAACAGAGACTGTGCAAGGAAGGATAACTTCTCGTCACATCCCTTGCTGGCTTCTGATGAAAATGGCTCAGTAGACTGTGACCCTTGTCTCCAGAGAGAGAAGGGTTATGTGGAGGGTCACAGTGAGCCTCTGAGGCTAGCAAAAATCTGCCAGGAAACACGGGACCCATGGAGGCAAGGACAGAGCTTTGTCACAATTAGGAAAAACTTCCCAACTGTCAGGATGGTTAAACACTGGAATAAATTGCCTAGGAAGGCTGTGGAATCTCCATCATTGGGGATTTTTAAGAGCAGGTTGGACAAACACCTGTCAGGGATGGTCTAGGTAATACATAGTCCTGCTTTGAGTGCAGGGGACTGGACTAGCTGACCTCTCAAGGTCATTTCCAGTTCTATGATTCTATGGCCCTTTGTATGCCCCCTTCCTCATTTTTAAAAAGTAAACTATGACCAAGGCTCTAAGTAAATCATCTTAGACTAAAAGAGTATCCAAGTATTACTTTTCTGGCTGCATTGTGTCTGAATCCTGCATGTGAAACTGTAGATTTGTTTTATGATTCGTTCTCAAGGATGAATTAAAGCAGCAACGCTATTAAATTTGGAGAGCAAAGCTATTTCCTCCGCCTGCTGCAAGAAAGATTAAATATTTCATATATGCCTAATGTTCACTGTACCAGGTTCACGTTGTTTTATTGCTTCCTCGAACATCATAACTAACAGTGCAAATGAACTCTTAGTTCCTTAGAAATGGTTCAAAATACTGTGTACAAAACTAATGCCTTCAAATAAAAAATGGAAAAAAGTCATGTATGATAAAGTCAGATTTACAGTGTATTACGGTAAATGTTTACACTGCATAATTTTTCCAGTAACTCTTGTACAGTTTTCCACACTTTGTCATTCTCACACTGTAACTAAACAAGTTTATAAATCTGTATTGAATTTCCCATTGCCACAAGCACACATTTTAAGAAGCAAACAGGCCAACAGACGTCACTAGTATTGTTGAACTACTCTTTCTACATAATGGGGGGAGGGATAGCTCAGTGGTTCGAGCTTTGGCCTGCTAAACCCAGCATTGTGAGCTCAATCCTTGAGGGGGCCATTTAGGGATCTGGGGCAAAAATTGGGGATTGGTCCTGCTTTGAGCAGGGGGTTGGACTAGATGATCTCCTGAGGTCCCTTCCAACCCTGATATTCTATGTCATGTTACAGAACTCTCAGGCTGTAACTTGCTGTCATATCAAGCCTTACGCTGTCTTATCTGACTCCAGGGCTAGTAGCCTACATTTCTTTTTTGCTGTTGAAGAAAGCAAGTGACATTTTCTGGTATCTTTTAAGGGCCAAATATTTGGCTGTGCCAATGTGCAGCAGCTAAGCATCTGACCATATGTTTTCAAATGTTCTAATTTGAACTGGGTTACTCTCTACTCTCCTGGATTTGTCTTTGAGTATTGTGGTGGGTGACATTACGGTTTCATGGTTTATTGATCACAAATCGTAATGCCAAGAGATAAATAGAAGCTATTTATCACATCTACTTTTTATTACTTGAAATACCTTGTAACAGTGTTCCTGGGACTTTCTATTATAGTTGAAAGCCTGTAGTCTCCAAAAAGACAGTGATTGCATTTGGGATAAAGGATTTGCTTATGTTTTTGGGGTAAATGAAAGTCCATGTCTGCTTCCCATGTGCACTGTAGTGCACATGGGTTTTGCCTAACCCCCTTCTGTACTGGGACAGACAACACAAAATGTTGGCAACAAAGACAAGGAATTACCTTGGCAGTCCCTTGACATTTTATTCTGATCATCATCTGATCCAAAAAAAAAAAAAAAATTGGCTGCATATACACATACCTGCTACTGAGAAGGCAGTTGGACAATGAGGGAGGGGGAGATGGTCTGCCACAAAAATGTTAATACAAAAGAAAGTGTTTATTAATGGTACTTCTACTGGGTGTGTGTGGGTTAGGATTGCATTAATATGCGCTGCTTTCCTAGCAGTAGGCCCAGAAGAAAACACCCTAGGCCTGGGTTTGCTTACGCACGGCTTTACACTGGTATACCTCCACTGACGGCAGAGGGGACACTCCTCATTCTCACTCTTGTAAGTGAGAGAAAAACTGGGGTCCTGTGTTTCCCAAAGCAAGTCTGTCCCCTCATTTGTTTTCTTAGCTCAAACATGAGCTGGAAAAGCACTGAACATTGAGCATGGACATTGAAGTGTACACCCCAGGAACGCTGATTTGCTTAAATGTATCCCACATGCTCCAAACAGGCAGCTTTTGAACTGGCGCAGGCTCTGTATACCGGCCTGATACATTCCTCACCACACAACGTAGCATCTCTGTTTCCCTATGTTCCCATTCCCGCACTTGTCCATTCTTATTCTTTTTCTGTATCATGCATGGACTGGACAGCAACCCACACTTGATTCCTGATCTCTGAAATGCCAACGGGTAGTGCCTTGGAGATCTAGGTTCTACAGAGTTTTGCTGCTTGCCCCAAAAGCTAGATGGGAAACCAAAACCCTCTGTTAGTATACATAAGAGGTTTTGCTCTCAAACTGGAGTTGCCTTGATGAGAGAGCTTTTCCCAAATGGCTTTCTTGGTCAATTAATTCTACAGGAGTTCAAGTGCCAGATTGGCACAAGTGCCTCCAAGCTGTCAGTGTTTCCTTTCTGTCAGCAGCCATGACCCCACTCCTAGAATACTTGGCAGAGGAAGGATCTATAGATTAAGTCCTAAGTAATTGTCAAGCAGCAAGAGCATAGGCTGGGTGCCAAGTAAAATCCTTTACAAGAGTATTCGCTGCAAGCTCTTCGAAGATGAGACTTACTACCTTCAAGTGCTGTGTAAAAAGTGGCTGTGTGTCAATGAATAATTCATCTGGCTTGTCTTTCCTAAGGATGTACTGTCCCCACCGCTACATTATGGATAATGTGTGAAGACTAGGGGCAGATCCTATGAACATTTACCCCAGCTGGGGATCTGCCCCTAACTCTTTCTCGCCTGTGTGGGTTGCTCAGAGTTTCATCTAATGAATGCCACCATTGCTTTCTAGCTCATTTGCCACTCACTGTATGAGCCATTTGGTGACAGCAGAAAACTAAAGCTGCTGTTGAAATGACTCCTCAACCACTAATCTCAACACTGCTTTCAGGATTCTCATGCCTAAGTTCAGAACACTAGGAATTGTCTGAGCCCAATCCGCCATTTGCCCACTTCAATTATTGTTTGGACTGCACAAGAAATGCAGGACCGGGCCCTTGGGGGTTTGTCCCCTGCGGGTTGCTGTGGCCGATAGCATGGCTATTATTCCTGTCCTGTGTGAGCCATGTTGGTTGATGGTTTTTAATAGGTGATGTGCCTAGTGTGGCAAATGGCCAACGCCACTGTGGTGGGGCCCGAGGTTTTCCTTGGTGTGATGGTCAGGGAGCTGCCCCTTGCCCCTATTCTTGGGCATCGACGGCTCCGGTAGTGACTGAGGCAGGTTTTTTTTAAATAGGTCTCTGGCAGGGCCTTAATTGGCTCCAAGTGCTCCAATTAATCTATCGTATCCTCTCCTCAGTCGACAGGGAATAAGGCCCTGATCATCCTGGGGCTTATATACCTCCCATCGCTCTCTTGCTGCCCTCTGGCCCTGCTGTATCACATTAGAGACCACAATAACACATATGTAGGATAACTAGTTTACGCATCTGACTGCAGATGTGTCGCTCTGAGCTGCTGCCTTTTCATTTTATAAAGACCAGTGGCCTAACCCTGTTACTGTTACTCACACGAGAGAGGATTTCAGGATCAAGCCATCCACAAGTGCCTATACTTTTTAGGAATCTGTCCCCTGGTGCTTAGTAAATTGTAACGAATAATCATGGTTTTCCTTGCATAACAAATCCTTTTTTTTTAAGGATGTAGGATGCCATTTTGTGACTTTTGTATTCATTAGCACTCAGAGCCGTCCCTTGGGTAGTGCAAATCAGGGCGACTGCTCCGGGCCCTGTGCTTTGGGGGGCCCTGCGGGCAGGTGCGATTGGCAGGCACAGTTGGTCCTGGAAGAGACGGATCCATCACTTCTGCCCTGGGCCCCACACCCTCCTAGGGACGGCCCTGTTAGCACTCCAAGCTCAGAAAGAGAACCCTAGCTTTACTTCTAGTTAATATACTACCACTACAGGTGGGGAAAAAATCCCTGCTATTGCAGAAGGAAAACAATGAGCAAGCAGAACGGAGTGTTGTAAAATGCTCAGAGTCCATGCTATCAACTGAAGTGATGACGTGGGTGGAGTTTAAAGTATTCATCTGTAAGGCGCTGGGCCCAGATCTTTGACTGGGGTTCCTAGGTGCAACCTTAATACAAATAATAGACAGTAACAGTAAAATCTTTTCCGCCAACATAATGAAATTGCCATGGATTTACCCACTGTAAGTGGGAGCATAATTTAAAGAATGACACCTGTTTGCTAAGAAAAAGAGACTGGACACAGAGTTACTCTGACTTTCTCTTTTCATTTAATACTTGCTCTCAGCATGTCGTAACTACAGTAACAAATCAAGTGCTTGATACAGAGGGAGACCACAACTGGTTATGTGGTGATACACTTACAATTTAGGGTTAGACTGAAATGCTCTATGCTCTAGTTCCACTGTGCTTCTCCCTCTGCCACCCTTCTCTGTGTACCCTGGAGACGTATTCTCAGGCAGAAGCAGTGCACAGACTGTGTGTGTGTGTGTGTGTGTGTTACTGTGTGAAAGTCTGTGGGCCTGATTTTCCTCCTGACTTACACCACCATACGTCACTGGCAATGCCACTGAAGCCAATGGTGCAATGTAGGAGTAAAAGTGGTGGAGATGAGAGAAGAAGCAGGCTCGGAAGAGAGAAAAAGGCTTTGTTTAGAATGGTATTTGCCACTTTCTTTTAGTTGTCAAGGCTAAATGGGATGAGCAAATTCCTCTGAGTCACATTCTGATCTGCTTTTAGGCACAACTCAGTTTCAACGGGAACTTCTGTATGAAAATGGAGGGCAAAATATGGTTCTTTAGATGGTAATTGCTGGGTTTCAGTGAAGCCGGTGGGAGTTATTCCTTTGACTTCAGTGGGGCCAGGAATTGGTTATAGGAAAATCCATGATAGCTACCACTCTTCTTTCTTTATTATTTAAAATATATTTGTATTTTCTTTCTATTATTAAAACAAAGCATGCACAGGCACCATTTTGATGTTGTTGGAAGTGGTGATAATGATGGCCAGGCTGTAGAAATTTTGCAGTAATACTGTGTTTACTAACTCAACGCTCTCTAGGTTATCACTCCACTTTCCATGCTAATTGTGGTTGGCCCTTCACAGGTGCACATGGAGGGAGGGTGCCAAGAGCTTTTCTCCCCTCTACTCCACATCCAGACTAGGGATGTAAAAGGTTAGCTGGTAAGCATTAGGCTTACTGTTAACCGGACCTTAACCATTAACCCCTATGGCTGGCCACACTGGGCCAGCCAGCAGGACCATGGCCAGGGCCCCGCCGGGCTGGAGCGGCCCCCGCTGGGTGGGCCGGCGGGATCCCAGCCCTGGCCACGCCGTTGGGCTGGAGTTGTCCTGGCTGTGCCAGGCCAGGCAGGCTGGAGTGGCCCCAACCTCAGCGGGTTCCCAGTCCCTGCTGCGCTGGCCTACCACCAGATCGACATCAGTTAATGCTTAACCGGTTAAACGATATAATTTTAATTGTTTAACTAGTTAACTTTTTAAACTCATATTTACATCCCTAAGCCAGACCACCCCTTTGCATACCTGCTCAGGTACCAGCTGCAACGTAGGAGGGACAGAGAACCACTGCTCCATGGTAGAGCTAGCATTAGCCTTTACAAAGTAACATTAGGAACAGGGCCCCATCCCCTCAGCAGAACTGGTTAGGCATTGGTGGTGTGCGTACATGCACCCATGTGCACACACACACACACACACAGCGTTCTAAAGGAGGGGTGTCCAGGTGCAATCTGGTGGTCCAGTGTGGCCTGAACCCCTGTAACCCAGAGGAAGGATGAAGCTGTTAGTTTGGGGTTTTTTGCTGGTGCACTTAAACAATAAGTGATTTCTGTTCTTCTCAAGGAAGATACAGGTATAGGCAAATAGCACATGCCATGTTTGTGTGGCTTCATTTTTATCTTCTAAAATTTACATAAATGTATCATATATGCTAACTAGGTGCAGTCCCTTGTTCCTAGAAAGGTTTCCATTGAGACCTCCAGTGTCACTAAATTTGGACAATCCAGCCTGAAGGGTTTTAAGAGTTGTGCATGATTTTGAACACGTGACTCCCACTGATTTCAGTGGAAACAGCCTGGCTAAAACCATGTGTGCCACTTAAAGAATGTTGGGTCCAATCCTGAGGTTGCTTGCGAAGCTGCATAAGGGCCTACGGTAGCAGTAACATTCTGTTCCTCTTGTGTGGGGGGCCAGATCTGTGGAGAATCCTGGAAGAAGGAATCCACACCAGCACGCAAGGGAAATGATTTCTGCTGTGAAATCTCTGCAGGATAATGTGAAGGGAGAAGGCAAGCGCTTGACTCACACTTGGTGGTTCACACACTAAGAAGCTATGTGGCCAAAATTACAGGAGGACAGGCATCCCTGGACTTAACAATATCTTCAGAATATGGGTAGATTGTCTGGTGCTGCAGCTTCTCATACCTAGCAGTATCAGTTGCAGGTTGGCTGCACGGGTTCCTTAGTGCTAAAGCATGTGTTGGATAGGAGGATCCTTTCCCCTAGTCCCTCTGTAGGTAAAGGCTTTGCTTGCCGTCTTAAGATTGGGCCCCTGAGGGAGCAGTCTGCTTTCCTTACTGAAAAGGGCAATCCATACATAGTAAAACTACAAATGTGTCGTCAGCAAAAGCGATTTAGTAGTGCATTAGCAGTTCATCTCTTTTTTCCTGCCATAACAGGAGAAATACAGAATTCCACAGAGGGATGAAGAGAGGATGGTAGGATGGAGAAAGAATGAAATAAATAAATATTTATTTAGATCACAATGGGAACAGTATCCATAGTGCCTTATAAGAAGCTGGTTACTAAAAAGACTTTAAAATAAAAAAAAATATATAAAAAAAAGCAAAGCATACAATAGACAACTATGGAAACTGGTGGGTTTTTTTCTTCTATTAACAAAGCTGTACAAATGAAGATTTTATATACTAGTTCTGCATACGGTAAAGCACTGATTTACTTAATTTGTACACTCCTTTATTTTGTATAAACATATCAGTATTTTTACTTTAGAGTCACACTGTGTCATAGTTTACAATGTTTATTTTAAATACATACAGGATTATGTCTCGCTGATTTAATTTAAGGTGCAATTTATCAAAACCTACCGTAAGGATTATTTTCTTCTCAGTTCTCTTTGGCACATTTCCCAGTTTACGTAACTACAAAAGGGTAGGATTGAATTTACTATCTAACAATCCAGGAACCTGAATATTTTTGACAGCATGTAAATGCAATTTTATGTTTACTATAAGCTTATTTAAGTAAAAGAGACTCTTGGGTATAAATTTCAATTTGCCTTGCAAGTCAGATGGTCGACACGACATAGATGTGCAAGGCAAACAGTTTGTTCTTAACAGCGATTCCTCCCTCCGGGGAATGATGTTGCACCATGGAAATATCATATCCAGCATTGTATAGAATGCTTGACATTATGGAATGTGTTTATGAAGAAGCCCATGGTGATGTTGTCACTTTGTATAACAAGTCACTAGAACATATGGGTTCCTTAGTCCAGATACTTTGATAAGATAGGGCTTGGCACTGAAATGGTGGGGCCTAGGGCTTTTGCAGCTGCAAAATTACACATGCCCAACCAATAAATTAAACCAAGGAGCAAACAAACCAACCTCATCTACACTTGATATTATGTCCTTTTTCCGAACAGAAAAGATTTGGAAGTCACCCTATGAGTAGCTATTTTCATCTTCCTGATCTCCGCCTGCCCTGCAGCTGAGAAATACTAGCCTAAAATAAAAAATGGACAATACCAAAGCTGTCTTCTTGCTACTTCCAATGGAGATGTTTTAATAAACTATCAAAGTGGACCTAAGTTGGCAGAGAGTTTCACTTTGCAATAATTTATTCAAGTATAAGAAGAGCAAACCTGTCGCAATTTGCTTTACCCGCAGAGTTCAGTTCTGCTCTCTGGTGGAATTCATGGGGCGGGGAAAATCAACTACATAACATTAGAAGCTTTTCCTTGACCAATAACGTCCAACATCCATAATGATTAAAGTAAAAGCAACGTAAAACCTCATAAACGTTAAAACACTTATTGCAGAACCCTTAAGGCCTGTTTTCTTTCTAAAACTGTTTGCCCCATGTGTTGTTCAAACTAGCTGCAGAAATGAACAATTTGGCACATTATCAAGTTACAGTAGGTGTTTTATATGCAGTGTCATTTTGTAAAAATGTGAAAGGCAAAAATATTAACAAGAATTCCATACACTGAGTGGTAGAATGGAAGAGAGGTGTGAAACACTGCAGTTTGCCCGAGAGAAGCACATTTGCTTCATTTCACTGGCCTGGTTCTAACATCCAGTTTATAAGCTAGATGATTCCAAACAGGCATTCCAAAGCCTCATCCATCTTACATGATTAAAAAATGACATATTTTACAACTTGCCTTAATGCCTTCTCATCAACTTGTCCACAGGGACCAAATGCTGCGAATCCAAACAGTGGGGGGAAAAAACGGAAGTCTGTGTATTAAATTAAATATACTCAAGTTTGTTATTAGCTTTTTCTTAATTATCCTTCAGTGTCAGTGGAACTGTAGGCTTCAGAACTGTGATGTCTGGGTGAATGATATGGTGTCAGATTTATCTACGGCAAAACCTCCATTGACGTAGGATTTCTTGGTCTCCGGTTCATCATTATCGAGTATTGTTGTTTCCAAGGCAAAAGGATTGACTATGTTGACTTCAGAAGAGACATCCATTTGCTCTAGCTCTCTTTTGGAGAGCTTCTCCACAATCCCTGCACCAAAAGCATCTCCAAGGACGTTTATCATTGTTCTGAACCGGTCCCTATGGAGTAAAAATGTTGTGTTAGACAGGCCAGGATTTCTGGTTCCATTGTGCTTTCTTAGAAACCGTATGTTATTTAAATACAAATATTTTTTAGTAATCAGTTTAAAATTAAACTATACTGTAGACACTGAGCCAGATGCTATACCTGTGTCATTCTAGTGGGTTTACTCTGGATTTTCACTGGTGTAGGAACTCACAGCAGAATTTTTTCACTCTTTCCTCTAGGCAATATTATTTGTAAAAACATGGAATTATTGGTACTAAAAAGGGATTTTTTAGAAACAGTAACATTACATGTCTGTTATGGCAGAAGTTATCAGGTGGTGATGTTACATGTAATTTTACCAACAGAGCTGGGCAAATAAGTGATTTTTTTTTTTATTCTCTGTCCTGTTTCCACCCCTGCCCACCCCCCCCCCCAAAAAAAAAAAAAAAAAAGAAAGAAAAGAAAATCAGTTCATGTCAAACTACATATAAATATTGTGAAACATTTTGGCAAATTGAAAAAGTCCATTTTAGGGCTAAACAAATTCACTGTCTCTCATATTGACAATGAAAAGGCAGTGGGGCAGGGAAAGTGAGTGAGAATGCCTCTATACCTGGTTAGAATGCTACTAGAATGTGGGAGACTGAAGTTGAAGTCCCTGCTCCAATGACTATTTATAAACAGTAGAACAGTTTCATCAGGAGAGATCCCTTTATCTAAGGGCCAGGAAACTATCCTGCAGTTTGGGTGACCTCAGGCCAAGGGGGGAGTTGTAACCAGGCCTCTCAAATCCCAGGTGAGTGCCCTACCAATCGGGCTAAAAGTTATAAGAGAAGCCACTGCTGCACTGCATCAGAGTCCTGAAAAGCCTTTTTGGGGGGAGAGTGGTCAGTACTATTTAGTGAATTGACACAGTTTGTGGTTGGCCAAAACTGCGTTTTTTTGGGGGGGAAACTATTCCTCCAAAATGTTTTGCCCAGCTCTACTTACAAGTTCTTTTTCATGTGAGCACTGTCCAGTCTTTGAAGGAATGCTATGCTGTTGCTTGTTTTATTATGAGGGAAGCTGTGGCGACAAGCTGGAGAGTTTGCTCTCTGCTTTAATCATTCCAACCGGAATCAATTTTCATTGCAGAGTTGCTCCCTGGGAAGTGGGCATTGGTATTTTGGCTGAGATTCCAGAAAGAGGGGATTGCCTGTGTGCTGTTTGTCTATCTCTGTCTAAAAACAGGTGTCTGAAGTGTACATAAAACAAACTACACGAAGAAATAGCTGGACACCAGGTCACTGGTTTCCCCTCCAATGGGAAACTGACCAGAAAGGCCCCAAATTTGCTAAATAAATAAATAATAATGCTACCACTTGGCAGAGGAGTGACAATACTTTGCCATGTAGCGTAGTTTGAAATTTGGGGCCAGATGTAAATTGGCACGGAACTGGGACAGACTGTGAAAACTAGTGTGTCTGTTGTTTGTTCCCCAAGCTGCCAGCCCTTGGAGACTGAAGACTTTCCTTCCATGTAACCTCTGCGTGGCTGGGGCTTTGAGGGATGTTGATGCCAGTGCCTGGGGTGGAGGCAAGAAGCTTTTCAAAATGGCCACGATAGTGCCTCTGGTGGTAATACTTGCACAAATGTTTATTCATGGTGGTTTTGTGCTTATTCTTGCAAATAAAAACTCACTCAAATGTTCCCAAATACAAAGGGATTGCAAACACCAGGAAAGTGTATCAATGTTTTACTCACAAAATACTCTTGTATGTATTACATGTATCACATGAGGAAGCGCCTGAGTTAACCCTGCAGTGAAGATGTACCCCTAGAGGTGGAGCTGTGCTGGGAGCAGGAAGGGAGAGGAGCAGTGGTAGCTGAAGGCATTACGCTAACACAGTGTAGGTGGAATGCTTCTGGGAAATGGGGGAGCACACTGAAGAGCATTAGCTTTTGAAAGACAGGCTCAGGTCCTCAGCTGGTGTAAGATAGCATAGCACCAAAGTCAGTAGAGCTATGTGATATACACCAGCTGAGGCTGTGACCTATAGCATGTGTTCCCGCAGTAAATCCTTCCGGGTGAGGTGGTGTGGGGGGGCCTGGTTGCTAACTCAATCCACTCAGAAACACAGCCCTTTGCTGCCAGCTGGCTAGCAACTCTCCACTTGGGGAGCACAGCTGGAAAATTCTGGCTGCCTTCTGCACAGGAACGCTCCCCAAGCCCTGTCCTGCAGTAAACCCATGCTGAACCCCATCTGAACACACTAGTGGAAAAATCAGCCTGACGTTAATTACATTTTTAAAAATGAATTAATCTATTTAAGATGATTGAATCACAAATATTTTGTCTGGCACAGACTCATTGCCGAGCTAGGTACTGCAGAAGCAGCTGCCTCGTCTCTGCTATGCAGGTGCTATCATTAGTCATTATCATTAGAGCTTTGCTGATAAAGGGATTTTACTTGATGGATCCAGTTTTGTGGCTGTTATTTGTACTAAAACTGACTGTTGCTTAAGAGTGTTAGGAAATCAAATTTCAGTGCATATAAATGTCAGATTTCAGAATCCAAAGTTCAAGGGAGGAAAGAACCTGCATAAGACACACAACAGTAATTTAAAAAGAGGTGGAATATTATCAGTTTACAGGCACTGTGCGGTAAAGTTAACTGGCTGTAAATATCAGCACACAGGTTAAAAGCACTTTTGTGATTATACTGAATCCTTAGGAACAGCCCATTTTTTCTTGTGCATGATGCTCTCCCCTTTAGAGTCTCTTCCTTTCAAGTAATTTCACATTGCTGATGTTAACTAGAAAATCACAGGTCCTGGTTTAACAGCTATGGCAACAACAAACTTCTTTAGGGGATTCCAGAATACGAAGGTATGGTCTTGAAAATCTGCCCTATGAAATATATGGTATGTGGTACTATACAGGTTTTATGGTTCCTGAGTTTGGGACTGGTCACATTACTGCTATGGGTAGCATGGTAACAGACATCTAAAGAGCATCTTTAGCACTGGAAAATCTTTCTATTTAAGGGCATGGCACTTCCTATAGGAGGGTTTTCTGGTAAAAGCATTCTGACCTCTTCCAAACATTTTTCATGTAAACAAAGGTGGGTTGTGTGAGTTGTCCTAGAGTGGCTCCCCATTGTGGGTTGGATGCATCTGTCTCTATCATCAGATAAAGGGTGGACTGAGAGAACAGTATATCAAAGAAAAGACTGAGTAGCATGACGAAGACAAAAACTTGCGGAGATGCTGTAACTCTGTGCATCCTTTCCCTATAATTTCTGAGTAACATCAGTCTGACTTGATGAATTGCCGTATTGAGATAAAAAAGAAAGGTGGTCCCTCACAGCAGGTGGAGGTGGAAGAAACTGCTTTCACCCCCTAAAAGTACTGGATCAGAACTTCCAAGGAAAATATCAGCATGGCTGCTTGGAAGCCAAAAATGATGAAAGGGCTAAAGAGCTGATGACTCAGAAGAGCAACAGTATTACTTTCCAGTGCTTCCCTTTGAGCCTGTTGCACAATTCACTTCTGGTGGGCAGAGAGCCCAGAGTCACAGCCTAGTCGATGCTGTTGTCTTTTTCCTATATGAAAACTGGGAAAATCCAAGTTACCTAGCAGTGGTTCTTGTGTCCTCCAGTTCCCCAAGAGTGGCATTTGTTTTGTCATTAGATTAGAGCTGTCCGCAGGAAGATTTGACTTTGTTTGTTTGTTTGCATTTATTGAGAAAGTCCTAATATCTAGCACCAAGAGCACCACCCAACGTAAGCGATGAGACGACGGAACATTCTACACTGTTCTCAGAAAGAGTTCAGACAAATCTTAATCTCAGTGTTTTCTGGCCCTTGAGTCTTCCTTGTTGTCTCCCCTGGAGAAGATCAGTCACCAAAAGTTTCAATTATGTGCCAAGTTCCTTGGAGCTTTTAAAATCAAGGCACTGAAACTCAATAGCATGGTATATGACTGAGCTTTACTGATCATTTTGACACTGCATGGGTATCCTCATGACACTGACTAAACTCCCACACCGAATTTACAGCCATCAGGGAGAGAGGATAAAGAGATGGCCATGAGTCATCAGGTGAGAGGAAGAGGATGCCACAGCCTCCCTAATCCACTCTTCCGTTTCTGATTCAGAGCTGTTGTCACTCAGATTAATAGATTCAGTTACTTGGACACTTCCTGGAGATTCTGCTCCCTTCTTGGGACATTTGGGGAAAAGAAAGAACATTGCATCACCCCAAGATCAGTCCACAAAGGACAGAGTTGGTGTTCATAGCCTTGTGAATCTAGCCGGAGATATCTCACACTCACACAAGAGAAGGCATTTGTTCTCAAATTGTCAAGGCGGTGCCTGACCACAAAGCCCTTTTTGACTTGTTGCTTATGAACACCCAAACAGCAGTAACCAGAAGTGCTGGTTTTACATCTTCATCTGGCTAGGAGACTTTGCACTTACTTTTTGAATGAGGACACAGCCACAGGGGCCCATAATTTTATCATCACAAGACTTGATGATTTCAACATGCTGTACCTTGGACTGACCCTGAAGGCCATCCAGAAGCTACAGCTGGTTCAACATGCAATGGCCTGCCGGCTACACTGGCACGAGCATATCCATTCTATACTCCACATGCTATACCAGCTACTTGCTTAATACTAGATCCGTTTCATTGTTCTGGACCTTATCAGTAAAACCCTAAATAGGCTAGGGCTCTTATTATCCAAGAACCTGCCACTCTCTCCATACCCTTCCATGGCAAGCACTGAAGATGACAGATACCAGGTCCTATCATGTGGGTGAGTCAATGTTCTTAGTTGGTGGGCCCTTAACTGTGGAATTCACTTCTGCCAGAGGCCAGACTGAAATGGAGTCCTGTGACCTTTTGAAAATGTGTGAGACTTGTACTTTTTGATAAACCTTCCTCTAAGAAAGAGCGTCCCCTGTTGGGAGGTCTTGGAGATACATCAACAAGGAAATGGCATCAGTCCATTGGTGAGGGGATGAGAGTTTTGTTCATTGAGGGGAGCTTTGTATGTCTACATTTAATTTAACGTGACCCTGACACTTCAGAAATGTACATAATAAAAAAAAACAAATTACAATCGCACTGCCCTGTTCATTTGTTTTCTGTGGCTCAATGAAGATGGCATAGACCATCAGTGGTTCTTCCTCACTTGTATGCCTATGTCTAGACTAGGACATAGATTGTGTATAAAAACATGAGCTAAGTTGTGTTTATAAATTATACTACTTTCCTAGTCTAGACAAGGCCTTAGGGAGGGGATTTCACTGTTCCCGCATCTGTTAGCCCACTTTGCAGATACTGATATACAACTTCAGAGAGTCTCGGGCAACATTAAGGCAGCTGACAGCGAATAAGACCCTGGAGAGACTTTATCTGTCTGTTTTGGGAATACAGGAACAGAAATGCTCATCCTGTTGTAACTCTGACAGCCATCAGCTGTCTGACCATGACACATAGGAGGAACGGATGGCTGTACAAAGTGGATGGCTCACAGATCAGAGATTTTTCCTGCCATGGTTTTTTTTTTTTTTTTTTTTAAGAGTAATAGTCAAACTTTTCACCTATAGGTCTTTAAGCCTCTTGCAAAGTGGGTAGCACCACTATCTCCTTATGACAGATAGGGAAACTGAGGCACAGAGAGGCTGCTCTGCTCCAAGTAACACTGTACATCCATGACAGTCAGGACCCAGGATCATACTCCAGTCTCCTACCCCAGCACCTTATCATGTTGCTTCCCTGGGGCTTGGGTGTCTCGTCCTTAATCAGAGGATATTTTCTCCTCCATCAGTCCAGCACCTGGGGCCATTAGGGGTACCCCAAAATAACCAAGTGGGCAAGACCAAAACTTTTGAGACCTTACTTCCTGGAGAAGAGGTCTGTGAATAAACAAACCTCTAGAATCAGTGGAAAAGGCACATGACAAGCCCCCAGGAGATCTTTATCTCTCCTCTGGAAAAATGGCTTAACAGGATCAGGAAAGTTTTGATGAGCTGGAAAGGGGGAATCAAGGTGCGGGGGGGGGGGCATGTCCATGTTGATCTTTCAGAGTGGAGAGCAGCTCACGCAGAAAAGAACTTGCCACTGCAGAAGCCCTGTGCGACTGCACACTGGACACATGCTTAGAACTTTTCCCCTCTAAAACAAAACAAAAATCACAGAAGTAAACTGTTTGCTTTGTGAAAATTAGCTGGAATGTTATGTTTGTGGCTTGCATCTGATTACTGCAAATAAATTATGCAACTACCGTACCATTATTTTACAAATACCTCTGATTGAAAAGGATATTTTTGCTTACAGTTCTTTTCTTAGTTACATTTTGTAGTCTGTATATTTTTAGTTAGATTTTCATGAACTGAGGCCATTTTCTTGTGTACTCTGTATATGCAGTTACCATAACTGCATTGGTGAATCGGGGCACATGGGTGTACAAACAGGTATTTAAGCATAAGCAGGAAGTGTATATGCAGTTGTAGTAATTGGTGTGAGTATTTTTGTATGTATAGTGTGTAAAGGTCTTGGACCTTGTTTTTATCAAAATCTGGCCTTGTATGTCATCTTCACATAAAAGAATAATAAAAAGGGCCCGATCTGATAAGACTGTATCCTTGTTAATCAAAACAGGTAATTCTTTATATAATTGTATTACAGATCAGATGTGTGGCAGTGTTATCTCTAACCAACTTTTTTTCTAGTTAATTTTTAAACATATATTATTGAACAGCCCAGTTAGAAGGAGAAATAAATTCAGGGTTAAAAGTCCAGTCACAGATGTTCATGCACCATGTATAAAATACATTACTGAAATAATTAAATGCTGAATATATTAAACTTACAGAAGCCAGTCAACTGCTATGATAAGGGTAACATCTTCAGCAGGTAGCCCAACTGCACTCAGCACAACCACCATGGTGACTAGTCCAGCCTGGGGGACCCCTGCAGCTCCGATGCTGGCTGCAGTCGCTGTGACACTTAATTCCAGACAAATCAATGAAAAGACAGTTTGAAAATGTCCTCCTCCTGAATGGATTTCTCTGCTACATAGAATTGTGTGTTCATGGAAATATAAAACTAATTTTTACAAATCCTTCTTCATGACAATCCCATACTTCACTTGGAGTTATACCCGCATAGAGGCATGTGGGATCCAGGGCCCCAGTGGGTTTCTATCATTTGCAGATGTTTTTATCAGCATTGTTGTTGACATAGTGGCTGATCACATTTAGGGGTAGATCCTGGCCCGTCCTTGGGCAGGCAAACAAGGTGTAGAGGCTATGGAGCTGCCATGGTTCTGCTGCACAGGCAAGTACATATACCCCCCAGCATGCTTTGGAGCGGTCTAAACAGCAGTACTGAGGAGGAACTTGGGAGGGGTGGGGGGCATGGCCAATGGGATTGTAAAATATGCAGATCCACTGGACAAAATGTCCAGGTTGAGCATGTACTGCAAGCCTCAGCTGTTACTGTAACTACAGCTTCCAGACACTGTGGCCCCATGCCCTGCTACCTCATTCCCCACCCCACATTCCTACATAGGTCCTCTGTGCAAGGCTTATTTACTGAGGGTTTGTGGAAGAAGTGAAAAATTGAGTCTTATTGCTTAGTGGTGTGAATGACAGAAGTGAAATCAGCAAGATTCCATTAGGGTGCCTGAAGTAAATCCACAATTCAGTAACAAAAATAACAACACAACTCATGTTATGGTATCACCCTCACCTAATCGTAATTATTTTGCCAACATCCAAATCTAAGTCATTAAGCTGTGCAATAAACACAGCTGCCACGGCTTCATAGAGTGCTGTTCCATCCATGTTGATTGTAGCTCCGACTGGTAAAACAAATCTGGTAATTCTTTTGTCGACATGGTTTTTTTCTTCTGCACAGCGAAAGGTGACAGGCAAAGTTGCTGAACTGGGTCATAAATAAACAAACAAATAAGCAGCACACTACTAGAATACCTGTTCTTTTATTAATCTGATGTGCTTTTTTTTAAAAAAGCCAAACTGCAGTCAAATTCTGCCCTGGGGTGCGCAGGAGAGTTGTGCACATACAATGATAGTGCAGTTTGTCCTTCGGAATGAAATGGTAATTCCCATCTCTTCTCATTCCTGGAACAATAACTGAAAGTTTTAACTATCCTTAACACAAAGCAATAAAACAATTTAGCTTCAGATATTTTGTGAGCAATGAAATAATTTACAGCACTATTTCCTGGACTTACACTCAAGAGGCTAGACACTAATCTCAAAAGCATTGGTATAAATCCAGGATAACTCCATTCTAGCCAACGGCACACTTTTGGGTGCTATAATAATTATAAGAGTAATACTTCCTCTAGGTTTACACCCAATGGATTTACAATGAATGGTTCATGTGACATCAGGATGAGAAACACAGGCATCAATAAAATCAGAGCAACACATAAACTAAAGAGATGATGATTACAAAGTATATTAATGCTAGAGGAGAAAAAAATTGTTTTGATTACCTGGAGGAGACCATGAGGGCTGTCAGAAGTGCCTGAGCCATCCCTATGGCAAACCGAAAAGGGTTTTTCCTTACTGTTATTAAGTAGATCAGTGGCAGAACTACAACGGAATGGATTGCAAGTCTGCAAAAGAAAACAGCCTGTTCATATACTTAGATCTATCTGATCTCATGGTCTTAATGAGGAGGTGTTCACCAGTGTCCAGTTCTGCCCTCAGATACCTGTGTGCAACCCAGATTCACTTCAGTGATGATTACATGCATGTATTCCAGGGCAAATTATGCCCAAATTTATGTTAATTTTTGGACAGATGCACTTCTCCTGAACAAATTTTTTTGTGGGGAGGCATTATATGTCTCTGTTTTCAACGTACAATATGAAATCAGTTGAACTAATTAATATATTAGGATCAAAGTCAAACTGAAGATGTTAAAACAAATAAAAGAAAACGAGAATATTTAAACAGAACCTGTTCTTCTGTGTTGAAAAAAATGTTGGCAGTGTTGAAAAAAATGAAAGTCCAAAATATTCTTATAACTAAGACTAGAGGCTAGAGCTAAAAAATGGGTTAGCGTTATTAAAAAGTATTATATCACCTTTGGAAATATTTTCTGATTGGGGCTAAAGGGAAATTTGGTTTACAGATCAGTTTTCATAATGGCTTTGATTACATCCATCTCAAAATCACATTTTTGTACTGTGGGAAATTGCATATGTAAATTTGGTTCAAATTCTACTCTGTTAAATTAGTGTAAATCTCGATTAAATTCAATTGAGTTATTCCTGATTTACACTGGTGTAAATGAGATGTATATGGGCCCTACAGTACTGAATGTTGTTAGATGCTGAAGGATTATCATTTAACACTGTTACTTAGCTCACTTTTATTTGTATAGATAGCAGAAGAAGAACAAAATTCTCCCCTCAGATGTAGGTGAGCAACTCTTGCTGAAGTTAATTGGACTTGTGGGCATGTATCTGATGGAAGAATTTGGCCCTGGGTTAGTTAATTACTATACTTGCCTAGCACACATCTGTTAAATTGAACATAGAGTTCATGAATGTGTATGCTGTAGCTCCTTTATGGGCATTGAGGCTGAAGGTATATAGCTTATGTTAAGTATATTTGAAGTGAAATGTTTATGAAAGGTCTGTGAAATACTTCCTGCAATCCAAGGAAGGTCACATGCCATCACAGCAACAGCAATTTGTCATAGATAGGAATCGTCAGAGCCTGGAAAAGGCATACACCATATATGTGGCATGTACAATCTTGGAACTCCTATAGTACCGTCGCAGGATGTTCTTGGGAGCATGAGTGTGTTTGCAACACCATTTAATGATCTCACAGCAGCTGATAAAGATATTGAGAAAGTCTGAGACCACCTGTTCTGCCAGAATCAGGCAATTATCACAGCAATAGCTACCTACAGAACAAAAATTTACAGTGGCACATAAAATGGGCAAGTTATCAGACTGTAGGAAGAGAGATCTGTTTTACACTATTGGACTTTGTAGTTTTTCATCTGTAATGTGAGTGCTTGGTCCAGCAAGCAGAATGGAAGTGTTGAGAGATTCTGGGGGCTAATATTGGAAAAAGGAACTTTTTCACCATTCTGGTAAAAGCAAGTATAATTATCATCGGCCTATAAACAGGACATAATTGGCAACAGCTCAAATGAAAGCAGAATTTTAGGGAGCTGGTAAAACCGTACGTGTGAAAAACAAAACTGTAGTATATATCTAACCATTTAAGCCAAATTTGGACAGAATGGTTGTCTCTAAAAAGTCCGAACCATGTGTTTAACCGAAAAGAAATCAAGTTCTTTATGATGATGTGCAGAAAGATATTTTAGATCCAACACAACAAGTGAATAAAGGGAGAATGGAAAGAATGTTATGTGCTGGCGTTGAGACCTCTTTTACAAAAAGTTACTAAAGGTGAAATTTTCTATAGGGCCTAAGTGACTTAGGGCTTCACTCCCAACTGTCTTTAGGCACTTTTGAAAATTGTATTCTTAGGTATTGTTAGAATCAGTAATTAAACAGAATTATCCCAAGTAAATATGTTTGTGCTCATCTCAGTACTCATCCCAGGAATTTAGTCGTATCTTGCTTTACTATTTATGAAAATTTATTTTCATAAAAACTTCCTCTCTCAGTTGATTAAAATTTTTACAGTTAAAAAAAAAATGCCTATCAGCAGCGAGAAGGGAAGTCCTGGGAAATAGAGTTCTTCCTGAGATAGAAGCCTGCTGCCCAAGAACACAGATAAACACCAAGATTTAAGCAGTTCCTTGCTTTTTAAAGGAAGAGAAGGAATAGATTACAGGGACACCACTTAGTCCCCTGTCCTCTCCTCCCCAGCTTTTCTTTGGGCCCTGGTTCCTTTGGCTTGCTCATGGTGCATTTTAGGTCAATTCCTCTTTATTTAGGCTGATAAAGTGTCCCCATTCAGTGAGATGGAGAAGTACACACTTGAGTAGAGAGATACTGGGGAAGGCAGGGAGGGAGGGAGACATTGGGAGGAGGGAGACATTAGAACCAATTAGGGTTTGGGCATGGGAGACACTGGGAGCAACAGACCCTTGGCGGACTTGAAGGAGAGACATTGGGGGTGAGATGCACTACAATCAATCTGAGAGTGAGACATAATGGGGTTCAGAAACACATGAAGACATTTGGGGATGTGAGAGAAATTATACTGGGATTTGGGGGAGTGGAATAGAGAGAGAGAAAGACACTATGGGGTGATCGAGGAACACGTTAAAAAGTGGAAGGACAGAAGAAAAATCTGGGAAGATATGAGATAGGAGATTGGAGCTGGAGACAGGAGAGGGAAAAAGAGGATGGAGTGAAAGGACTGTACAAAGACAGGGACAAAGGATAAAGGGCGAATGCAATGGAAGTTGAGGGTGTTCTGCATCACACATGGATAAAATCCAAAGAGAGGCATAGGAAAAAAAAGAAAAGATGGTTGCAGAAAATTCAGAACAGAAAGCTGCAGAGAAAGAGGAGGCCAAAATATAAAGACAGAGAAGAACAAGAAAGAAGGTAAAAATGGAAGAGATTAATAATAAAAACCCAGGCTGGGTCTAGGGGAAAATGTAGTAATGAGGATGGGGAGGGACAACTACCTTGCTCTCCTACATCGTAAAGGGGAGCTAGGCATTTAGCTGCCTAAAGATGGGAGAAGGAAGAACAGGGACCTTTCCCTCACCCCTGCTACCTAATGCCCATTACAAACATTGCCAACCTCACTTCTGTGAATCTGGTCATAAAACTCTCTCCCTTCTGTTTAGGGTTGCAGAGAATGTGCTGCCCTTTGCCTTTCCCCATGGCAGCTAGAGCACGGCTCTCTGCAGAGCTTCCCGTAAGTTCCTGCATAGTCAAGGAGAGGGCGTCACTGGGCCTTGCAGAGCGAGAGCCTATTCTCTGCAAAGCTGAAAAGCCGGGAGCTCTTGAAGGGGTGACCTTCGAAGGAGCACTTGGGAACTTATTTACAAAGCGTTATGCTCCTGGGGCATCTGGCTGCTATCTAAACAGAAAGATAGTATGTGTAACAATACTTTATTCACAGTGTAAGTACTCCAGGGCAGGGAGTGTGTCTACCTATGTGTTTGTACAGCCCAAGACATGGGCCTGATTGGGGGCCTTAGGGTGCTACCACATAACAAATAATAATATTTAGTGTCCTTGATAAAACTGAAGTCAAAGGGCAGTAATAGTCCAGCTAGTGAATACCTTCTCTGGGCTATCTGAAGTTATTAATATACAAAACTGCTAGACTTAGCCTGTTCTTTCTATATGTTCCTGCCTAATTTCTGCTCATGGTTTGATTTATAATTAAGATCAGAAGAATTAGATTTGAATTAACTAATTATTGGCAATCATCAATTTCTGCCTCCTCTGTAAAACTGACAGAAAATGTTTCCACAACTAAAATGGAAATTTAAAAAAGTTTAAAACATTGTATGTTACACTTGTATGTAACCGACACACTCTTCTGCAGTGTAATATTTTGAAATATTATCAGAATCAAATATTCCATTTCTGAATCTGTAATAAATCTTAATTTATATAGTCATTACATTTCACTATTTGAAGTTTAAAATTATTTCTTGCTTGTCCCAACATGAAAGTGTACACAATTTAAAAAAAAAATTTTTTTTGAAAGATTCACAAAAAAATAAAGATCAGATCTTTCCATTACTTTTTAGAGCGGCTTGTGTTAAACCCATTTATATCACCCTCCCCTCTGCTCAGTTTTCAGAAAGCTTGTGAAATGCTTTTGAAGAACAGTGTGTGCCTGTATACAAAGCGGGCAGAACCTCTGAAGCTGCTTTGGATCTGGCCTCTAAACAAAACATGAATAAATCCTCAGTACGCTGAAGAAATTTTGTAGAGCTGAAGCTTAAGGCAACGAACCAACACAATCTGGATGCTATGCTTCAGTGCCTTGGAAACAGACATTTAAATGCACCTAACTTAATTGTACTGTAAGCATGTATTTATCTTTCTAACAGCATTCCTTGTGGGATATTCCTCAGAGATGTGGATTATCTATTGCTATAAGATAAATTGCTTACAACTATTAAACTGTCCTTGCTAAGGCCCCAGACCTGCAAAGGGATTAGTGTAGTGTAAGTGTCCACACACGAGGAGCACTTTGCAGAGTCATGGGGTCTAAAATAGATTTTTTTTTTTCCTTCAAGAGTTGCTCTGGATTAAAACTAGAGAGTAAATGCTGCTTTTGTGGCTTTATCAGCTACTCTTGTCTTGAAGAACCAATGTCTCAGATCATGCCTCCAAATCAATTCACAGAGTAGACTCTCTAGATGCAAACTGCCTGCTCTGTGTGGAAACGGGGCACAGCTTCCTCCCTGGCACCATTTCCTCTCCCTCTTCCATACAGTGGAGCAGGGCAGAGGCTACTGCTGGTGTAGGGGCACAGGTCCTCGGTGCAGATCACTCTCACCTCCCAATGATCCCCAGGGAGCTACCAGATTTGAGGAGGGCAACACAACCTTGTCAATAGGTTGGCAAACCCAGGCCGCCAACAACAAGCTGGTGGGAGCAGCAGGGTTCTTCATGCCAGGAGACTTCCTTCCCAGCCCCATCCTTCCTGTGTTTAGTGGAGGCATCACCCTATTTTCTAAATTAACATTACCTACTGAGCAGCCAGCTGAGAGAGAGAGAGCGAGAGCACTGAGTTCCATATGCACCTTTTCATTTTATGCTGCAAGCACTGGTGCTGGACCTAGGGGTGCTGGATTGAAGCAGTAAGACCAAACACCAGGGTTTCCATCATCAGCAAGCCCCCCAAATAAAAATTGTTCCAGCACCTCTGGCTAGAAGGCAGCTGACAGTTTAAAGTAAAGGGTGCACTTCTAGTGCAAACTATCCTCAAATGACTTTATAGACAGGGGATCTTTTCTCAGATCTTATTTTTATATCATTCTCTGTCTGAGTATAGCAGAGGCTGGTTTGTTGTAGATAATTAAAACCTAATAAAGTGTGGTCCAATCAAATCATACGTTTTCATTTTACCTTCAAGGAATGACATACCCGCTTAGTACTGTAGCCATATAAAGACCCAGTTTGCGAAAGATTTCCCAGTCCTCAACTTCTATTATCTTCCCAGCAATCAAGAACAAAATGCCAAGTGGCATATACCTAGGGTGCACAAACAGCTTAATTAAAAATGCATCCTTTTGCAAAGCTGATGTTGCTACACAGATCTGGCACAACATTTTCTTTCTGCAAGAAGAAAGATTTATTTTCATCACAGTAAAAATAAAGGAGAATTTGGGGTAGGATTCTGCAATATAGCTGAATTTACTCACTTTCAAAGGTACTACGTTAGAAGTGATTTTTAATATTAAAACATTAGTGTTTGCATGTTTAGGTGTCAAGAGTAAATATAGCAGTAACCACAGTCCTACATGTAATGAGTAAAGACATATTAACAGAGGTTGGAGAGATGGGTGAGGGATTACAAACTATGCCCCAATCCTGCAGAACCTTATGAATGTGCATAACTTTACTCACATAGGTAAGAGTTTGCATGATTGGGGCTTATAACCTTACCCTGCAAAGAAAGTTCCCTTCTTCTCACATGGATTGCAGTGCAGAATCAGGGGGCTATATCTTTATATAAGAATATACATTTTAATATATCAGGACAATGCATTTGTCTTTGCTTTGTGTCATAGAGAACAGAACTACCATTTAATTAAGGCAAAAGTTATTGCTTTACAACCAGATTATGTCTGGCTCTGTTCACATGTGATCTCACATGCATACAGCCCGATCCTATAAACTCTTATTAGGGTGTACAGTGCACACTGCCAGGAGCGGTGGTGCTTTTTCAGGTCACAGTAGTAAACACCACACTCTAATTATCAAGTGTTTTCAGGGTCAAACCCTATAAAGGCCTGGGTGAAAATTATGGCCCTGATCCTGCAATCTGATTTCCACAAAGGCCTATTACAGATAATGGAGTACTGAACAGCTGTGTGGTCAGGCTGCAGGATTTTATTCCAATTTCAAGATCAAGACCTGGGTTTGTAATCTGGTTTCCCTGTCCAAAGTGTATGTAGTATAATCTCACAAAACCTAATAATATTAGGTTAATGATGCTGAAGTTTTAAATTACATGACCACTTTGTATTTGTGAATACTGAATAAATGAGAGTTCAAATTCTAAACTGGCTCATGTTATTGTTTCTTATTTCGAATTTGCAAGCCATTTATTAGACTTACTTTTCTTTTAAAGTAGTTTGCTGTAAGAAGTGATATAAAAAAATAAACACAGAGCGTGATCCTGCTTCCATTAAAGTTAATGGCAAAACTTGCTTAAAGGAGGTAATAGAAAATATCAGGATATCATTGTACTCACCACATGATTATCTGAACAATTTTCATTGTAGCATCGTTCAGTGCATTGAAAAAGTCCACCAGAACTTGTCCCTTTTCTCCCATTTTCCCAATAACAATTCCAAAGACAATACAAAAGACAATCAAGCCCAGCACATTAATGCCATCGGAATACATGCCCACTATTTTGTATTCTTTGGTTTTGTTCTGTAGATTGAAACCAAGAAGAGCGTTACTGAACAGGAACAGTATATTTAGTTTACATGAGTCCTCAAATGAAAACACATCTTAGATCTTTTACTGAAAAAACAAGGCGCCTGATTCTCTGGTCTCACACTTACAGCAGGGAGTATGTGTGTGTGGGGCGATTAAGGTGGCTTTAAGATGCCTTTATGATCCTAAGGTTATGCAAGCAGGGGTGCTGGAACAATCTGTATAGTGGGGGTGCCGAGAGCCATTGAACCAAACTGTAAACCCTGTATATGATGGAAACTACTTCAAGCCAGCGGGTGCTGCCGCACCTCCAGCACCCCTAGTTCCAGCACCTATGAATTCAAGGACCTGTCCATACTGTAGGGTAAGTTACAGTGGCCCCAGGGCTGCTCTAATTTGCACACTGTTTCCCAGGTCCCTGGGAAGCAGAAAATAACTATAGCATAGTGTGCTTTAGCCATACCCCCAACATGAACATGACCCACTTCCTGCACTGGGGATTGAGAGCAGGGCTGATGTACAGCTCTTGTGCCAGACAGGGAGGTCCTCTTTGCAGGGGCCAATATCCAGATCACTGTAAAGGGGCCTTAGTGCAATTGAGAATCATGTTTAAGGTATCCAGTTTTGCCCTTAGTTACATGAATATAATTCAAATGAAGTTAGTGGATTTGCATGAGTATAATAATGAGGGTAGAATCTGATGCACGATATTTCAGTGGAAGACCTAAGTTGTATTGTTCAACTACTTATGGGTCTCAAGTGCAGTATAATTGTATGAGGAAAAAGTTAAATAGACACAGAGCCTGATTCTCCACTGCCTTCCACTTTAGCATTTAAGTTAGGTAAATCTCCCCTTGCTCTTATATTGTGAGACGGCAGTTTAAAAAAAAAAGAGCATCTGATCAATATTAATTATACTGTTCTGCTCATAATTCTGTGTTCATCTATTAAATCCCTTGTTACTCTTTTCTCTTCTCCAGGCTAACCCTAGTCTTTGCAAGCTGTTGTCATATGTAAGTCTTTCCATACCTCTGTTCATATTTGTTAAATCTCTTCTTTATTTTTCATTCTCTACTATATTTTTCTTGAGGAACTACCAAAACTCAAGAACATTTAACTACTACCATTTATCAGAATGCCATCATGTGGTCACATTCTTTTCTTTTCCTTTCTTTTTGTAATACCCACAGGTATTTTATTTATTTATTTAATCTCTATTGCACATTAGGCATATAGCTTGAGCAAGCCATCCATAATGACTATTTCCTTCAGTGAATCAGCAAGTTTAGAGTTCATCACATAAGACCTTTAGATTATTTTCCCCCATTGTGTATTACCTTATTTTTGTCCAAGATAAATGTCACCAACTTGCTGTTTACTTCCTCCTACAGATCATTAATATATTGAACAAACCACATATCCGTGTACAAATCCCTCCCTATTTCTTTTACCTCTCTTTGTAACACAGAATATAATAATAAAAACTGCACCTCCAAAGCCTCTGTTGTCATGACAATTGTGACAGGCTCTTCTGTAACCGCAGTGCTGTTTTTTTCCAGTTCATTTGTAAGTTTCACTTCTTCACGTTTGGTTTTATACTGAAATTTGTGGGAGGAAATGATAACATTTATTTGGGAACACTCGGAAAATTAACAATGGCAAATCTACCCAGTAATTCTGAGGAAAAGATACAGTTCTGACTTCCATAAAATTTTTGGCCAGCACTTACACACAAACATGTAAAGCTCTCAAATGACTTTGAGTGACTGAATTTCTCCATCTGAACCACTGGAAAGGGGCTCACTCATACACAGATACTATCATGCAAATTCTGCTCCCCACTGTTCTGGTGCACCGTGTGGAACTTGTGCAGTTCTGTGGGGACGGAGCAGGATTCCTGAACCCAGCACAAGAGAGCTGCAATATGCGGGTGTAGATGTTCAAAAGAGGAATTTCTGAGAGTCACTGTTGAGAGGTTGGTAGTGAAGATGGATCCAGAGCAACTCTGTAGCTCCACCAGCTATTCCGCATTCGCTGGTGGAGAACATATACTCCACAGGGGAGATGATGTAGCCATGAGGGTACAAAGATGGGTTCCTTCCCCTCTAGTCCTGCAGGGAAGCCTTTCGCAAGACTGGTGCAAGAAGCAGGATTTGTCCTTTAAAATATATATACAAATTTACTACTGCTGTAAACACTTAAACATACGGAACACACACTATTTTGTAGAGAAAGATTAACATCTTTTCTTGGGAAAAGTTTAGGTCTGTATTAGGTGAGTTTTATTGCCCCACAATAACTCTGGTAGGCAACTGTTGAGGAAGGCAAAAAAAGGGAAGCAGATGACATCATGAGGTACAACAAATATATTTGTGAATTTTCTCAAAGGTCTTTTCCCCAGTTTTAGATGTGAATGAATCAGGAACAAGACTGTAGGGTGAATGGATCTTTTTATCTCTGCTGTAGCACCAATAAAAACCTTAACTCTTCTAGGTCTCATTCTTTTTCAAGAGAGATCTTTCAGCTATAATCTGTGTTTATCATGCAGAGTAGACACCCAGACATCAGTTCCAACCATCTACAGCAGATTTGAGAGAGATGTTTGGGGTGTGTAGGGGACAAGTTAGGGGTGTGTGCATGCAGATTTCATCAGACAGAGGAAGAGTCTAAAGATTTTCTCAATGGAACTGTAAGAACAAGGCAATCAGATCATTACAAAATTATCACACCTCTACCTATCCATTATCTCTGAAGAGCAAACTTTATGCTCACATATTGCTTTGGTTCTTCTTCTATTTCCCAAAGCAGTGGGCCTTGGGAGGGATGAATACATTTTTTTGAGCTAGCAATATAAAGTCTATTTCAGTGGAAAGGAAAATGAGATTTTTTAACAATATAATGTTTTCCACTAGACCATTTGTCTCAATGCTGCGCAAGAGCCACCCTGATTTTTCATAACTAATTCCTACCACATTGCAATGCAAGGGAACATCCTCGGGACTTGGAAATAAGAAGAACTGCATAGGTGGGAATAAAAACTGCAACAACAACAAAAAATATTTGACCTTACCTGTTGAAAACAAGCCTGGACGAGGTTTTCTGGGAACATATTCCTGTTAAATAAAGGCTTTACAATGTTATGACATACTAAAAACAATCTATTTTCCAAAATAAAATAACCAGCTAGTCGAAAAACAGAATGGGGTGTATTGCTGCTGTACACAATCACTCTTCCCAAACAGTGCTGAATGTATCACTGTCAACTTTAAAGCACTGGCCAAGACAAAGCTTCAGGATTTATAATGCTCAGGTGGCTGTTTAATGTGGAATTCCAGGGTCACATTTCAGTATTTGACATTTAAATTGATGAACAGATACAGGATCCTTCTTCTATGCTGTGCTGTCTCCCTCATTTGCAGGAGGAGTATAGTAATGAGTCTAAACTCATTTTTATATAGTTCACCATGTATCGGGCAGAGACGTGCAGGAAGAGGAATGATGTTTATTAACATTGTGGTGGGGGGAACAGGTTTTTTGTTATAAGCCTGGATTCCGAAATGAATCTTGGCTGTTGGAAGATTCCCACATGTTCCAACATCAAGAACCATTTTCATTTAATGAAAAAATTAGGAACACAGAAATCACGATGCTGGATCAAACCAGAGGTCAATGTAATCCAGTTGCTTGTCTCAGACAGTGGCCAGTGCCAGATGCGTCAAAGGAAGTGGCAAGAAACTTTGTAGTGAGCAATTATGGGATAACCTGCCCTGATGGAAAGTTTCTTCCTGACCCCATTATGTAGAGGTTGACCCGTGCCCTGAAGCATGAGGGTTTATATCCCTTCCAAATCATCCTTAAAATCCTCTCTTTATTTTTCAGATTCTTAGTCAGGCAAAATTCCTTTAAAGTCTTGGGCAGTCTGCACAAGTGTGGACTGGGTGAAACCAGAACCAGGACATCAGGATTTGGCCCTTAAAACCAGTTGAGATGCAAAAGTTGCTATAATTCATAGTAGCAGAATTTTAGATCACCATCGTAACTTTTAGGTCATGGTGGTTTATGAGAAGGGTAGTCATCAGATTGAGACTAAAACTGGACAATTATCTAAAATAAAAGTAATTCAATTACTTTTTCTAAACCTGCATATGTTCCTCTTGTGCATTCACAGAATCACTGTACACGCCAGGCCTACATGATCACATACATTGCCGAAGTGGCGAGCAACAGGCCACCTTAAGTTTTCCAGCGTGGCTGAGCACGTGGAGCCTAGCTGAGTGCTTCTGCTGCAGCTATGCTGCAATAGGGAGAGATGGTTTTTTCCATCCACCTGCTGCTCCTGCTTTGCAAAGTGAAGGGGAACAGAGAGTGGGAATGTCAGAGGCTATGGGGTGGGGGACACAGAGGCACCAGTATGAACTATGGTGGTTTTGGTATCACACAGACCTCCTTGTGAGCTGTGAGGATGGTGGGGGAGGGACAGAGATTTTATGAATATCATGCCAATAAAGATTTGCTGTAATCATCAGCCAGTTTTTGGTTTCTTTGATAGTGAAATGTCATGAGAACACCTATCTTAGCTGTTCAGCTGTTGATTTTTACATTAGCAATTAAGCAAAAATGCCATAGAAAGAAAAGCATCCACAGATGTAAGGGATTTTGAGCAAGGACTAACTGTAATTGTGGGGGTGAGGTGAGAAGCCATAAAACATTTTTATAATTACTGAGCCATTACTGGGAAAGAAGCCCATTGGTCTGATGTCTGCATTCCTCTCAACAAATTACATATTATTCAGCTGATGCCAGGGATGAAAAATTTTATTGGGGAGCCCAGTAGCTCAGGTCTTTTGTACATACTTCACCTTGCTGGTTTTTTCCTAACCACTTCATTTATCCATCGTTGTCAGTACCATGGTCAGGGAAGGGAAGTAACCAGATTGCTTTGAAACCAGATGACACAGCAAACCAGTAGACTAGGCAAGCAGAGGAAATATACATGCAGTGTATCTGTTACCTTCCTTCCTTTATTGAGAAGAGAAAGCACAGCACAGCTACACTATGCAGTCTTCTGTGCTCTAGGAAACAGAATTCCAGAGTTGCCACGGGGCAACTAGCCTTTTGACCTGTCTTTTTTGGATACTCTTCGCATACTAAGACAATAAGTGTAACATTGTTTGCATTGGAGGCAGAGGAAATAAACTGCAGGGGCAATGTTGATGCAGGAACCTTGGGTGAGTTACAATCGGAAGTGTCTCATGTACACAACCTCATTTGCAAAAGCAACCCAGGCAGGTGCTAGTGTTGGCAAAAGGGTATTTTACAAAGCTGTTTTGTATGAATCCATCTTAAGCTATGTGATCATTTATCCAACCTTTGGGAACATAGGGTTTTTTCTGTATCCTTACTCTTCCAAATGATATTGTGAAGCATTTGTATGTTATGCACTTTAATCATTGCATTTATCTTTAACCTTTTGAAGCAAGAGTAGGGAAGCTGAAAAACTCACCTAATCAGATCTAGCATGGCATCCACTGTCGTGACTTCAGGGGTGCTGCCCGTTCTGTCAATTTCATCAACTTTCTGAGATACCCCAGGTTTGATGGTCACAACTAGCACAATCCCTGTAATCAAGAGAAATACACGTAGTTGGAATCCTTAAAGAGTAGGTTCTCCCAATAGAATAGAGACTTGTCTGGTCAGTGGCAGTTCTATGATGCTAGTGATAGAGTTAGACCCTTCTGACATTATTCTTCTTGTGTATATTATCTATTCAAAACAATTATATATATAAAATGTTCACCAAGAGCAATTACTTTAAGAGCAAATGGTTGCTTTTTCCTGTTGTGATGTTTTCAAGAACTGGTCTAATTTTTCTTCACACAGCTAGTTTTCATGACTAGTTTTCAGATGATAATAGGGTTGCCTCATTCCATGAATCCACAGAGCTGAATTTACTTTTGTAAAGATAGCCTAGAGCATTAGGTTCACACAAGACTAGGTTTCAGAAACAGACAGAACAAAAAATATCTGTAAACATAGGGCCTGGTCTTGCTCACAGTGAAGTCAATGACAAACTTCCATTGACTTCAGTGAGATCAGGATCAGGCATTGTTACTGTGATATAAGAAAAGCTAAGCCCTTGTCATGGTATTCCTTATTGTTCAAAATAAATGAACAAAAATAAATCAAATTGTAGGTCTGTGATCCCTCAACACCCCTGTCAATGAATTACTTTTATTGATACAGGCAGAACTAACTTTGTGTAAACTCCCCTCAGAAATAGAAATTCTAAAGCAGGAGCTGGCAACTCCCAATTTATTCTGTATTTAATATTGGTTTGCATTTATTCATTGAAAGTTCCTCACACACATATTTAAACTAAATAAAGTATTATCCTAAGCTGTGCAAGTCACAGGCCAAATTTATCCTGGTATTTGACACCAGTGAAGTTTTGCTAGGGATGAATCAGGCTCATCCATCTACACTTCCGTTTTTTCCAACTGTTAAGTAGCTTTTTCATGTGCAAATGGGTCATTCTTGGAGCAAAATTCTGCCTTTACATGAATTTACACTATTCCCATAAATGGGAGATATCTGGGCCCATAATTTGATCTTGTGTTTGACTCTACAGAGAAGCTGGCATATAGGGGGTTAATTCTCTCCCCTGGATCAAGAAGAAGGGCTACTGCTGCCTTCCCTGAGTGCAGGGAATTTCAAGGTGGCTGGGCTGAGCTGCTGTATAGAACTAGTGGACTATAAGAGGGCTGTGCTGCAGGAAGGCAGGAGTGAACCTGGCAGTGAGAAGGAGAGAGTGGGAAACGCTCTGGGAAGAGGGAAGGAGCTGAGAAGGGAAGCAGCAGGATTTCTTACTCCCTGGGGAGGTGAGTCACACTATGAACTGTGGCTGAAACAAGTCTCAATTTATAACTTTGCTTTTTGGACTCTGGTTGAAGAAGATTCTATGTGCATTTTTGTCTGGCCTGCAAAAAGGCAGATTGCTGTTTAGTCAATTACATCATGCTGATAATTAAACTTTACCTGGGCAGAGAGTCCCGGAACTGAAATCCAAAGCAAAACTCCCACTTATTTCAGAGGTATAGGATCAGGCCTTTAGATTCTTTCTTGAAATCCCCATATTCATTACAGGTTTGTCACAGGCCCCATAGAAAGATCTTACCCAACTTTAGATGTTGGACCACTGAGAATCGACTCAATCTCCATGTTAGCAGTGAAAATTCAGTATTTGCATGATACTGTAAACTTCTAGTTACATAATATTTTAAGGTTTCTAAAGGCTACAGTGTAGGATATTACCTAGAATTACAGCTATGACTGTAGTGCAGAAATAATATACAACGGCACGCAAACCAATCTTCCCAGAAACACTGGAGTCCAAAGCAGCAACACCTGGGCGAAAAAAAAAGAAATTAACTGATTTTAAAGACTAAACGTATTGTGTATATAAAGTGATTTATTTCTATGAAGGAGATAGTTCATCATCCTAAATCTTCCCAAACAACTAGCAAACAGCCAATACTAATAATATCCTGGAAAACTTTCTGTAACAGGATTACAGTGTTTGCTTGAGACACTACACCCTGTCACATGTGTGGAGCTTGCAGGGAAAGCCTTAAGTGTTTTGCTGACTTGTTGAAGCCAGTGACTTATTTCCCCTATCTGGATATAATGGATTTTTCCCCCAAGCTGTTTGAATATTTACTTTTAAAAGACCTCAGATTTGTAAGCTGCCACTTGGCTTCAGAATTAGCACCCACTGAAAAGCACGAGGGCAGTTCATGCCACTCAGAGCTATTGTTTCAGTCTGCTTGGCTGCATACTCAGGCAAGAAACAATGCATTGGTTCTGCCATGGAAGGTTTTTCTTTGTAACCAGAAAAGTAAGAAACTTATTTTCTGTTTAAAAATGAAAACTTAAATTCTTCTGAAAAGGGGAGGAGTGAGTAGAGCTGCTTCTACCACTGTGCTTAGATCTGCCACTGCCAGTAAGAGAGAACAGCTTTTGTTGGTGCAGGAGTCAAGCAGGAATTCTGATGTGGTGGTTGTATTTGAAATTAGCTTTAAGAAATGTTAACCTCTGGCACTAATATATCAAATACCAGGCTTTTGAGAGGGGTTCTCTTACGTTCAAAGGAATTCTGCACCGAAGATTTAACTATTTCAAAGATTTACAGTCATGCCAACATATCTCAAGTTCAATAACCAGGGTACAATTGTAAAACAAGCACCAAAACAGGTTCTGAAACTCAATAATCTATAACCACAGCTAGTTAATGACTCACTACTATCTATTTGTTATACCTCAGAGATCCCCTTATGTTTGCACTGATCAGTATATGTAGTCAGGTTCTCAGAGGTTGGTTGGCTTCCCTTCAGACAAGAAAAGAAACGATTTACTTAAGATGTTTAACCTCAGAAAAGTGAGTGGGTGTAAGTTTAAATATTTTCAAAGACAAAAATCTGACAAAAATCTGACATATGGACCCCTAACCACAGCAAAGATCGTGGCAAATGTACTTTATGCACATGCTAATAATAGCTTGAGCATCAGGTGCTTAGATAATACCCTGATAGTAGTGATCAGTTGTTTTCCACAATATGTATAAACAACAATTTAAAAAAGTATGGAGAGTCTCTTAGTATGTTGTCTTCTTCTCATAGACTTTAAGGCCAGTAGGGACCATCATGATCATCTATTCTGACCTCCTGCACAGTGCAGACCACAGAACCTCACCCACCCACTCCTGTAACAGACCCATAACTATTTGACTACTTGGACTTTCATGGTATTACAAGACCTAACAGAGAAGAACCAGGTTATGTACAGTAAGACTTGAAACAAACCCTCTGGGCACAGTCATATATATATAGGATCTCAAATGGGCAGAACCCATTTCCCAGCATTCTCAGGTCATCTGCAGAAAAACCAGCATCACAATGAGTGCTGATTGCATCTTTGTGGTAGCAATCCCACCAAAGAAGCAAATGTGCATGGAGACCAGACTACTATTTTTCACTTTTCATGTCAGGAGGTTGGTCCAATACATAGGGTAGAGTGGGAGAGTTTGCACTGCCTCTGTCCATGCTTGGATATTATGGTTATAAGTGCTCTTGAGATATGTGTGATAATTAATTCTATACTTGCTTTATGTATAATAGAAGGAGTTTGGTTTCGCGGGTTGTCAATCCCACACCTCCCACAAACGATAAATTCACTTACAAGATTTTAAACCATGTTTTAAAAAGAAAATGGATAGATTTTTGCTAAAAGACAAATCACATTTTGGTAGAAAATACTCAAAGTTTAGAAAACTATGTATTTTGTCAGGTTTCAGAATAGCAGCCGTGTTAGTCTGTATTCGCAAAAAGAAAAGGAGTACTTGTGGCACCTTAGAGACTAACAAATTTATTTGAGCATAAGCTTTCATGAGCTACAGCTCACTTCATTGGATGTCACATTGAGTATCAGTACTGGCCTCCAAGTGTGGCTCCAGCAGTGGTAAAATATAAACCCTACCACAAATACTAAAAGGGATGGGGTTTCTTAAAAACAAGGCTCCGATTTAAGATTCTCTTCAATCTGCCCGCCTTGCTAACTCAACCAGAGAGCTGAAAATAAAGCTATGTTATTTCCCTAATGTATTTAATAATAAAGATTCTATAATTAGGATAAGTTCCTGTCACAGCAATTCTACTGGCTCCAAAGTGATGTTTCTATGCAATCCCATTGTGTTCAATGGAGTTAGAGTGGTGTAACTTAAGGCAAAATATGGCCCTGCATTTTTCACTCATTTAACAATTCTGTTGCTGATGAGTAAGCCCATGCTAGAATTCAGCTTGCTCTCCCATTGCAATGTTAGGTGTGCTGTGTTAATAGCAGTAAAAAGTAGTCCAAACCTAAAAAGCAGTCCAAAAATATATTTGCCAGTAACATAAGCTGAGGTGATGGTTAGCTGCTCTGAGTAAGAACATGCTATTCTCATGCAGTCATTTTTCAGAGAAGAGCTGTTCTTTTAAAAAAGTACTTACAGAAAAATGGATTTTCTTCAGATTTTATGATTATACCACCAACCTCGAGAGCAAAGCAGTATTTCATGACAACTCCCACAGACGGTGTCTAGAGACAGAGATCTATACCGTACTTCAGGCTGACTTTAAAAATGTGCACTTTTCCTTTGCTGGGAAAGTTTCCTTTGTTTCACGTAGAAAAACGCAGGGTACACTTTATTTTTAAAAAGTAGAAAACAATCTCACATAAATGCATTAGTCCCCCATTAGCAAGGAGTGACTGAGTAATTCACCATACTGATATAGCACAAGGGTGTTGTACTCCCTCTCCCCCTCCCCCAAATAAAAAAAACTTTTTTTCTGGAAAAAAGACCACTCAAAAATCCCAGTGGAAAAAATTGAAGAGAGTCATGGAGGTTTTATAAAATGAAACACAGAAAACACCCTACATGATTCAGTTCATAAGCATATTTATTGCTCAAATGTGGCAAACACATTATCAAAAACATAAAGCTTGCAATTCTGTAAGTAAAATATGAGAATACAATAATAGCCCTACCATGCTTTTGTATCTGCCCTTAAATACCATACATTTTTACCAGTTTTATTTACTTTTTAGCACCTTAATAGGTATCAAGTTTTGACCAAACCATCCAAATGTACTGGAGCAGAGTGTAAATGTACTGTACAGAGGAAAATGGTTGTGGTAGATTCTCAGTCACTGGAAGTCTTTAAATCAAGATTGGATGTTTTCCTAAAGATATGCTCTAGTTCAACCAGAGCTATTGGACTTGAAACAGGAATTAATTCCTGGAAGTTCTATGGCCTGTGTTAAGCAGGACGTCAGACTAGATGATCACAATGGTCCCTTCAACATTCTGAAATCAATTGTCCTATCTTCTGGTATTTTACTTCCACAATTTGTCACCATATTGGCATAATGGACTAAAACACAAAGTTCTTTGCAAACATAAATTTAGTGTAGAAATATGGATCTTCAATTTTAGAAGAGAAGGAAAGAATTTTAGTTTATAGTATATCAGTATTATAATAGTTCAAAAATAATACGATTGAAATTAAAAAAAAAATAAAATTTGAGCTTTTTTATTTACCTTCTAGTTTTTGAGCTTTTAGGGGAGGTGACTTTTTCTAGCTTTTCTCCTCAGTTGTGAGGGCTAGAGACTTAACTTTAAAAAAGTGAGATTCTTACATTATTACAAGACTTCAGGAGCTGGGTCTTTAAGAAAAATTCCAAATATGGCAAGACTTGCAATAAAATCATGAGAATTGACAACATTGACAATTGCCATGTTTCTTCCTTTTGGGGTTCAATCTCTGACTTTTGCATTTGGGATCAGTGATGCTGGCTAAGTAATGGAAAAGATTCATAGCTTCTCTGGCCCATTTTTAAAATTTTGCATTTGTGTGATACCAGTTCTTTGTTAATTACATCAAGCCAAATTTCCACTTACACTGGACACTAGCGTCAGTCACCTGTAATCTCTCAAATCTCCCCAAAACTTCTTTATTTTCTTTTATTCAATTACTGCTGCTCCTGAAAACCCTTGTTGTATAAAATGAATGATGTGTTCTGATTAAAATCTTCCTTTTGCCCAGTGCAAAGTTGAATGCAAATGCAGAAACACAATGTTCCTTAGAGTGCCACCAAGAGTCATTGAGAAGCTGGGGCATCAATCGTTTCTTTCAGATGCTCAGTTTGTGCTACATTGAATGAGATGCGTTAGTATAAAAGAAACTTTTAGTTTCCTCAAAGTTAAGTTTTTGCATTGCATTTTACTTCAGGGAATAATCCTGAGTAATCTTTGCCATTCTTTTGGTACCAAGAGGATCCGAGATTGTTCCTGAATGAAGCTGATGTTTAAGAGCTACTTGAAAACTTTTAACATTTCATTGCTGGTATATTTTGCAGGATCGTTACTGTTTTGCTCTTCCATTTCAATAGACAAAGTTTCATCCAGTAGTACATTTGATCTTGAAGAATCAGAAGAATTTTTGAGACGGGCACCAGTCTCTTCTGTCTTGCTGCTTGATCCAACTTTCAGAAGTTTCTAAATAATAATCCCTTATTATTTTCAGCTACATGCACTCCCCTCTTTTCTTCTTCCAATGACAGACAACGCTTTGCCCCTACTACCTACACAAGCCTCACTCTGTCCAATCACCAATGAACTCCACCTGTTCTCCTTTCCTCTAGGCTTCTGAATAGTTCTATAACTTTCTTATTATTTCCTAAACTTTGCCACTCATTCATTATACTGCCATGCCAAATTTGTATAACTCTGCTTTATTAGGACTCTACTTAGTTAATTCAAAAGTCCCTAGAGATTTGGAAGTAAACAGGGTGGAGCTATATAATAGGGATATTTAAGGTCTGAGCAGCTCTGTCCTGGCATGTTTCTCATTCCTTTCACCTGTCTCAGGAGCTATTCTGTTTGAGAACAAGGGGCTAAATTCTTGAGACTTCTTTTTCCATTGCCCCTTACAGACGATGTCCATGTTAATGCAACTGCTTTTGTAGTGGTCCCAGTCCAAGATCAAGTCTCACATCGAGCTACAACAACTTTTTTTGTGACTCTAGAACAGGGGTGGGCAAACTACAGCCTGCGGGCCACTTCCCGGCCCAGCAGATGTTTTTATCTGGCCCTCGAGCTCCCACTGGGGAGTGGGGTCGGGGGCTTGTCCCGCTCCTCCCGCTGGGGAGCGGGGTCAGGGGCTTGCCCTGCCTGGTGCTCCCCAGTCCCCAACTCATAATTCCCTTGATGAGCACCATCTTCCAGCATGCAGAGCCATACTGTGCAGGCACGACTTCACCGTGCTGTTTCCAGGATCAGAACCCCACCCCTACGTGGCAGCGCCCCCCCACGCTGCTGCGCACCCAATCCCCTCCCGGTCTCCTACGGCCCCACCCTCGAGAGCCTCGAATCTGCCCAGGGCCACACTCGTCCCAGCTAGGGTGCCTCCGCCCATGGTGGTGCCTGGTACGGCTGCCTTGGTGTCACTGCCAGCAAGACCCCTAGGAGTCCCCGGTACCGCCCCTGTAGAGCTCTCTTCCCTGCGCCACACCCCATGAGTCCTCCCTGCCCCCACTTGGTAATATCCCTTATAGAGCCCTTCCATGCTACACCCCACAGAGTCCCCCTCCCCCACCGGGCATTCATGGCCCGCCATACAATTTCCATATCCAGATGTGGCCCTCAGGCCAAAAAGTTTGCCCACCCCTGCTCTAGAAATAGGGAAAGTCATCATCAAATGCATATCTGCAGCATTTCTCATCAGTTCTCTTAGCAAGACTGAAACAAGTCAACTTAAGATTAGTGGAAACTGACAGAATCCATTTCTTCCACCATCCCACTTAGCCCACACAATAAATTGTCCATTAAGCAGAATCAGCAAAAGGCAGACTGTTTAACTGCGTTTTTCAATGGTGCCACATTTGATGACCAATACTTAAACTCTCTCTACACCGAGACTTTCATACTGCTCACTTGGCCAGTTCCCAGCCAGCCAGACAGCAAGTGGTTGAGCTCTGTGTGGAATTGACTGCTGAGACAAAAGACTTAATCAAAGGACCATCCCACTTCCTTTATTATTTTAATGAAAAGATTATGGTGTTTACTGCCTGGCCAACAACCACCAGCCACCCAAAATCCTACATGGTATTTGTATTTGATCTGTAGAGAAACCAAATCACACTGCTGCAGGGAAATAATTGACATTTACAGACATGCCCACTGGGACATCATAGGGGGCAGCTACCTCCCTTCCTAATTTTCCATTGTAAAAGATAACAAATAAGAGCAAGGCCCCTTGAGGGGCAGAACGAGCTACTGCATCTGTTTGCATCATGTCTATTATGAGGAGTGCACACAGGAATTGAAATTTAACTGCTTTTGGAGAGGCACGTTCTGTGCCCCGGCTGGGGCAGAGGAGCTGTCAGCTCCCACTGAGGCCCCGGGGCCGGAGGAGCTCATTCTCCCCACCACGGCCCCGGGGCCACAGGACCTCTGTGCCCCCACCATGGCTCCGGGGCCGGAGGAGCTCTGTGCCCCCGCTGTGGCCTCAGGGCCCATGCCCCTGCTTGTCCCCCTTTGTTCATGCCCCTATTATCCATATTTGCATAGTAATTCAGAGGCTGATCCATAGGCAAAATGCAGTTTAAAACTGCACCAAATTGCATCAGCTTCACTGCTTGAAATGAGAAATTTCTGCAGCACCTCAGGGAACCATTAGAACATTGTTCAGCTCATGCCAGTACTACTGCTGCTGCTTGCTGCTGCTTTATTTGATTTATTTATTTATTTTAGCCATTCCCACTGCCACCTCCAAATGCTGAGCCTTGGAAATGCCACCAGGGACATCCTATGTAAACAAAACCACATGTGTGAATTTTATTTATCGGCTGTCAGAACAGAAGCACGAATGGCAGGAAATACATAAGACATCTCAAGCTACCGTTAGTGCTTTTCAACAGGCAATAACAGGAACAAAAATGTAGTGTTGTTTTGTAGGTATGGGCATAGAATCATAGAACTATAGGGTTGGAAGGGACATCGAGAATGCATCGAGTCCAGCCCCCTGCACTGAGGCAGGAGCAGGTAAACACAGACCATCTCCGATAGGTGTTTGACCAACCTATTCTTTAAAACCTGTTCTTAAAAACCACAACCTCCCTTTGAAGCCTATTCCAGTCCTTCACTATTCTTATAATTAGGAAGTTTTCCTAATAAGGAACCTAAATCTCCTTTACTGCGAATTAAGCTTATTACTCATTATCCTACCACTAGTGGACATGGAGAACAATTGATTACAGTCCTTGTTATAACAGCCCTTAACATATTCAAAGACTGTTATCAAGTCCACCCTCAGTCTTCTTTTCTCAAGACTAAACATGCCCAGTTTTTTTAAAACTTTCCTCATAGTTCAGATATTTTAAACCTTTTATAATTTTTATTGCTCTCCTCTGGTCTCTCTCCAATTTGTTCACATCTTTTCTAAAGTGTGGCACCAAGAATTGGACACAACACTCCCGTTAGGCTTCACCAGGGCCCAGTACAATGGGACAGTTACCTCCCATGTCTTACATACGACATTCCTGTTAATACACCCCAAAATTATATTAGCCTTTTTTGCAAATGTTTCATATTGTTGACTCATATTCAAATTGTGATCCACTATAACCCCCAGATCCTTTCCAGCAGTACTCCCACCTACCCACCTATTCCCCATTTTGTAGTTGTGCATTTGATTTTTCCTTCCAAAATGTAGTATTTTGTACTTGTCTCTACTGAATTTCATCTTGATTTCAGACCAGTTTTCCAATTTGTCAAGTTTGCAACACCTCCCAGCTTGGTGTCATCCGCAAATTTTATAAGCATACTCTTCACGCCATGATCCAACTCATTAATGAAAATATTGAATAGTTCTGGACCCATGACTGATCCCTATGGGACTCCTCTAGATATGTCCTCCCGTTTTGACAGTGAACCATTGATAACTACTGTTTGAGTACAGTCTTTCAACCAGGTGTGTACCTAAGTAATTTCATCTAGACCACATTTCCCTAGTTTGCTTATGAGAATGTCATGTGGGACTGTGTCAAGAGCCCGACTAAAAATCAAGGTGTATCACATCTACTGCTTCCTCTCTATCCTTTAGGCCAGTAACTCTGTCAAAGGAGGAAATTAAGTTGGGTTGGCATGATTTATTCTTAACAAATCCATACTGGCTATACCTTGTACCTCCATTATCCTCTAGGGGCTTACAAATGATTCTTCAATAATTTGTTTCACTGTCTTTCCATCTACACTATGGGTGCGCAGCACTTCTGAAAATCAGGTCCATTTAACAGAGCCGATACTACATGTTTTGCTATCCATGGTGGGAAAAGTTTCTGGCACCCCCTGAGCAACTGAGCCAAAACACAAAAATAAAAAATGGCAGAGCAGCCAGGCAGTGTGCCTGGATATTGATTGGTGCCACTGGATGGTGATGACTAGGGCAACCACCCTGATCACCCCCGAGGCTGGCCCTGTCCTTCAAGGCATTTCAAGTGGTTACCCTAAAATTGAGGAACTTGAAATTATTAATTAGTTTTGAGAATTTATCTAAAGAGATTAGTAAATTTTTAAGGGTGACCACTGGAACTACCCACACACAAAAGCCCTGTAAACACTCAAATCCAGGGGTTGTTCCTCACTTTTATCCAAATTTTAATCTGAATTTAATGAGAATATAAAATAATCAAATCTAAGGAAAGTTATTCTGCCTATTTGTAACTTGTTGACTGTTGTGTCCTCCTCTAGTGGCTAGTCTAATAAGGATCAACACTTACTACTGCTATCAGCTATGAGAATTACTCCTTTATCTCTAAGAACTGAAAATCCAGGGTTCTATGTCTAGTGTTGGAGTCTTATTACATATACTCTTCCTCCTTTTATTATATAAAAGAATTTAAGTTTATATTCATCTTCCATGGGACATTAATGCTAATCAGTAGTAACAAATTTATATGGATGTTGGCTGCCGTGAAATTTGGCAAATTTAATATTAGACTCTGCAGGCATTGTTTCTACTATATTTTCATGTAATTCATGCTATCATACGTTACATCAGGCTACAGATGCAAATATCGTTTCACATGGAGAGGGTCTTTTACACTATTCTGCAATTTCTTGAAAGGTCTATGATCTCAAATTCAGCTCTCAAGCGAAACGTGCATTCAGCTTGCATGTCATCATGCATGTGGTCTCCTTTATGACTGAGTAGAGCAGGATGAACTCAAAGCCATTTTATGAACAATACCACTGTATCTAAGTAGGAGTGAATGTTGTATTCACCTGACCTGACAATAAAGAATGGGTGAATCAAATGTTACATTACAAATAACACAAATATTTTTTCACCCATCTAGCCTGCTGCTGACATCAGCAGGCCCTCTATGCATGGCCTGGGCACTTCCCCCTCCTCATGATCATCAGTGGGAACAAATAATCCCAGGCCTCAGGCCCGCTGATTGGGGTGGGGTGGGGGAGGTGTCAAGGGGGCATTTGCCCATCCTCACTCCACTGCTCGGTACTGCTCCTGGAAGTGGCCGACACGTCCCTGCCAGCCCCTGGGGAGGTGGTCTCCGTGCGCTGCCCAAGCACCAACTCCTTCAGATGCCCAGGTCTGGGAGAAGTCTCTGCTGACTCTGGAATACTCCTCCTGGAACAGGCCCCAGATTCTCCTTCTCCTTGAGAGGAAGGGAACCCACTCACCTCATATTTTCAGGGGTAGTGACTGGCCTGCTCCTCCCTACTGTTTCTACATTAGCTGCCCATTGCCTTGCTTTTCCCACCCAATATCTCACAGGGATAGCTAGTAAACGTGTTTCTGTCCAAACCCTCAGTCTAGCAGTATAACTTTGTCATCCTGCTCCAGTGGGGAGCAGAAATGCCGCTGTCTGCAGTGTTTACTGGCCCTTAAACTATGGGGCTGAAAGATTCCCTAGAGTGCACGGGAGCTAAGGGAACCCTGGAACTCACACAAGCACCATAACAGATTTTGTATAATATGTATACTTCAAATATCACATCATTCACGTCACAGTGCATAGTTTTTACTGTAGTAGTGATTGTCTTGCCATTCCAGGTGCTGAAGTTTGGCATGGTAATAATGCTACACATTGTATAGTATTCTTGTTACACAAAATCAGCCTTCCCCCCATATGCAGAATCTGAACCTCACAGAACCCCACAAAACATCCCCAATGGGTCAGAAGGAAATGGGTGAGCATGCTGCAGGGCTGATGCATCCCCACTGGTGCTCCCTGTGCCTGGCTCTACAATTGCAGTCTCCTTTCTGATATGTTTAACTATTGCACCATAAAGGCTGTTCAAGCTCATACACAATTAAAAGATTCCTGCAGTATCTAGATATGGCCAGGATAAGCTGAGATGAAGAAGCAGCCTGAGAAAAGGATCCCCTGTATATAGCTGGCTTAACAACTGGTAGTGTTCGTTTCTTTAAAATTAGTGCATCTGAATCTACAATGAGCATGATAAAGTATTCAGTTTTGCAGTTATACTGAAACTCATCCTTTCTCCTTTCACAAACTCAGAGTGGATGAACTTTAAGAAAAAAAAAAAGGTTGTAAACTGAGTTTTGGAGTGCAACTAGTAGTTTAATTGTTATGCTTTTGGCTTGAGATCTCATTCTGGCAGCATTCATGAAGTTAGAGAAATTATTTCATTTACACTAAGGCCCCTTCACACCATTCTGGCAGTGTACCTAAAAATGGGTGTAATCTACACTTTTCTTTTAAAAGCATGTTATTTTATTTTACTGTAAATTAGAATTGCGTCCTAAATATAGAAGATATGGCTATACGAAGCTATACAAAGTTTCATTGGGCAGGAGTATGCACCTGTGCTATTGCGTAAAGTGTCCTGAAATATTTTCACCAAATAGAGTGTACCAGCTCTGTAAATTGCACTATCTTGCAGGTTGACTTGAAGTAGAATGTGATTTTGCATGCCATAAAATGGCCAGTTTTCAACATTAAAAAACCAACCAACTGGTCTACATTGGTAAGACAAGTATGGTAAAGGAGAGAAGTAAATGTGGAAATATAGCCAGATTCATGACATAGGACGGCAGAGTTTGCTGTACATTGGAACAGCATAAAAGGAGTGTGGAAACAAACCCCAAGGACTACCCCTGCTGTAAAGTGATGCCCTCAGCAGCATGAAGTTGCCAGAATAGTTCTATGCTGCATGCCTACCACCCCCAATAGTGGAAAGGGTGTGGCTGGAGAGTGCTGTGCTCCAGTTAATCCCAGCCAATGTGACCCAGCATAATTAAGAGCAACCTACTCCTATCGTTCAATGATGCCAGTTTTTACCCTCCTGTCAATTTCCCTTTTTCCATTTCTGGCTCTGTCTTTTCCATACTGCCCCCATATTTGGAATCATCTTCCAGTCCTAGTTTACAATGACACCACTCTCTCTTTAATCACACCCCTCCCAAAACCTCATCTCTTCCGTGGTGGCCATGAATCTTGACTTTATAAAGTATAATACATGAACATTTAATTTATTCCCTTATCTGGATTGCACAGTGTATTCTCCAGGACTAGACGACGTAAGAATTATGAAAAAGCTTTAAAACATTGTCTATCTACATCTAGAGCGGCTAGTATAACCTGTACTTTAAACATTGGTGTAACTGTCACTACCCCACATTGTTAAGTGTTTTCACAGCAAAATTCAGTGTAAACCCTTCTAGTGTTGAGGCATTTTATGACTGCTAATAAAACACAATTTACATTTGTTTGTGTGTAAAGGTTAAGTTTGGCCCTAAAATTTTAACTGTAAAGAAACATTGTATGATGAAGGTGGTGGGCTGCCAGATTGTGAGGTGTAGTTAATGGAAGCTATTGGGTGCTCGGCACTTTTCAAAATCAGTCCACTCTGTTAGGAATTTAAATATGGGCTTAGGAATCTAACCCAGCATTACTGAAAATCCTGGCACTTGATGTTCTCTGTATAGGACTGCTTACTGTTCAATGAATAATAATGGAAGTTTGGGGATTGTTTCAGTCCTTAGTTTAACCCCTCACCACCAAATAACTAGGAAAAAGGTAGTGTGCCTCTGCATATAATGTGGGCTGAGCAATTTGCACTAAGATGCTGATGAAGGGTTTTTGGCATATCTGACAGTGAATGGGATCTCAACTGCAGTGCTGCTGACAAATAAATGCATAGGTAAGAATTATACACTCATCACATATTGGTTTTTGCTTGTTCTAGAATTAGACCCAAGAATGAGACCCATTCTAGCTGTCCAATCAAAAATGCACTACCTAGCTTTTTTTTTTTTTTTAAAAAACAGAATGGAAGAATGCTGTCAGTTATAACCAAGCGGCAAGAGATAGTTTTGGTCAAGTATAAAGAAGACACTTGAATGTTTGTCATTTGCTCTGACAACTCATAGAAAGCTAAACTCACTTGCTAATCTACTGAACATTTTCAGAATAAAAGACACAAATGAATTAAAAACAGACAATAGAAAAAGTGATCATAATTATTAGAAAAAGATAAGTATATAGCATTTCAAATAACTTTTTCCACACCTGAAAGATATGAGAGGCTAATTAGAAATCAGCACTTTAATATGTGTTGAATACACAAAAATACCATTGCACACCAAATATGCAAATTCACCAACTTTCAAACTTCATATGGATGGATGGAAAGTAATTTGCTTTGAATGCCAAAACACTTGCTGCAAAATTTCAGTAAGTTGTCATTTCGATAATAAAACATAAGACAAAAACATAGACAGAATCCAGCTTTAGAAGAAAAAAGAGAAAAAACGAGCACACTTGCAGGGACTTTTAATCAGGTCTTGGAGGCTAGATAAGTCCAAGTTAATGACTGTTGTCCCTTGAAGGGACACAATAACTAAGTTAAGTAAAAAGTCTTTGATACCTCCTATGCTCCACAAAAAGAGATATACTTACTGCTTTACTGGCAACAGACATATTCCAAAATAGACTATTTCATCACAGCTAGTGACCTGGTTACCTGTAGTATTAATTCCCACATTGTTATATGGGATCATTCCCCAGTACATTTTAATGTTTAACAAAACTCTTAGTATAGTACTTAGCTCACACAAAACGCAAGGAATACATTAAACAAAACCAGATTTTACATGGCTCTGAATCCATGATGTGAACCTAGAACGTGGGATGGACTAAAAGTCTAAATTAGAGGGAGGATAACACATCGCTGCCAAACAAAAAGGCTAAATGATTTCACAGGAAAACGTAGAGGCAGTTAATGGATACAGTAGACACCCAATCCCCAATTACTGCACATAAAATATGATGTGAATACTGTTAACGAGGCACACACTGAAAATGCTTTATTTAGCCAGGTATTACCAGCAGTCAAAGGAATAGATGGGCAATTATTAGCTTACAGCTCCTACAAAGGAAACGCTAAGACAGTAAGTATTTTAATGGCTCGTGGCATTAATGTTACTACATATAAGGAAATACAGGAAAGGAAGAGGGTAGCTCATGGCACATAAAGAAAGTCAGTACAGCACAGTGAATTACTTTAACTTTTGGTTTGATCAGATTGCCACAAACAACAGATCCTCAGTGACATGAGTCGGAAAGAGATTGAAGGCTACAGATACTGCAGCATGCTTTCTTTAGACTCTTTGCCCTTGTGAGTTGGTGGTGATCATGCTCTGTGAACCAGAACAGCACTTCAAAATTTTATTATAATTAAAAACCTTAAATAATGCAGAGACTGCCTATGTTTCATGATGGCAACCAATATTGATGGGACAGGACTGGCTGTACAGTCTTAAGAGAATGGAAGCAAATCCTTGTCTATTAATAGCCCATGACACTGCAGTTCTCTCTGCCTCAGTAACACTGAACACCACGGGGTGTTTGCCTTTGGCATCCTTCAGCCCAAAATGTAAAGGTGACTTGCAAGGGAAATGTGTCTTTTTGCTCTTTACACAATAGACATGATGTAAAGTAACCACCCGGCACAGTGGGGTCCAAATAACAGTGTTTGCTAATGATATATATGTATGGCCTAGCTTCATATACACACTGCTGCTCTGCAGGGCTCTAGTGGCTTCTGAACTACAGAAGACTGTGAGGGCCACTAAAGGGTCAAAACTATTTAAAGGGATACTATCTAATTCCCAAACACTACAGGAAATAAAAATTGGCTTGTGCCTTTTATTTATTTATTGCTCCTTTATGATTTACAAAGAAGGTATAAACAATTTTACATATTTTTTAAAAAGTTTTTGATTTTTTTCCACATAGAAATGCAGGTCTTATTTGTTCTGGAGCAATCTGTGCTGACTTCAGAGCTAGTAAAATCATCGCAACAAACAGTGAAAGTTGAGCAAGTGTAAGGAGAAAAGGATTTTTACTCAGGTCTAGTCTGCACTTGGAATAGTCCCAATTCAGTCATCAATGGTCAGCAATCATTGCCGCTGCACTGATGCTGACCTGCAAACAAGGACAAGCTGGGGTTTGCACCTGTTGTGGTAATTGGGGTTTACACACTTACAAGGAAAGATAAATTTTGATTAGGTGAATCAGCACAAAGCTGACAATATTTACATTTTGCTTCAGAAGAATGACCTGTTTTCATTACTTCACTCAATCATTTGTTTCCTACCACTTCCTTTCTCTTAAGGCATATGGAGTCAGATGATTCTATGCACTGATGTTTGGCAGTCACTAAACATTATTCATGCATTTGCAGTATTCATCAGCAGCTTTCACATTTACTAGAGTTAGACTGTGAAACAACCACTTTGTAAATTTAAGTCTGTGAAGAATGGAAGCTGAAACTAATTAGATGAGCTCTATTTAGAAACATGTTTAATAGATGCCCTGCATCTGCATACCTTCTGAAACTTTTTTTAAATTCTAGTAAACCAAGCCCCCAATAGCACACAAACTGCCCATGTGCCTCCCTTCAACTGTTTTTCATCCCAATTATAACTGATTCCATCCATTAACCAAGTCCCTTTCTCCAATCACCAGTAAACTGTCTCTAGTCCCTTTCTAGACAGTTCTACAACTTTCTTATTATTTCCTATTAAGCATAATCACAACCTTTATGTGAAGAATTATTGCAGGTGAATGACACATTATTAGGCAAATCTGAGTAAAATATCATTCTTTTCCTCTAGCTGATTAAGACGTTTACGTCGGTATACAGGTAAAGTCTGAAATGTTACCAATCTTAGGGAACATTGCACTTTGAAAGATGAATTTTTCAGTGAGCACCAAAGAAATTGGATATTTTGGGCCAAATGATCTTTAATGGGCCCTTTGGACACAGTAAAATTTATATCTGCTAGCCAATAAAATTAGTTATGAGGAGATGGGAATAATTACAACTTGGTCTCTGCGGTAAACTAAAATTAATTAAAAGAACACTGTACTATACTGAATCTCCTATATTCCCAGAGCTCTTGACAGCATAACAACCGCATTTCTCATATTTTAATAAGATTTTCTAAAGCTTTATCAGGGGAGATGGGAAGACGTCACAAATAATATTTCCACCTAGCACTTACATTGACTAGTTACTAGGGCCTAGTCCTGCTCCCATAAGATCAAAGGCTAAACTCCCACTAGCTTCCACAGGTGCAGGCCCTTCATCCTCACAATACCTCTGTGAGGTAGCCATGCAAGTATTATCATCTCTCCTTTACAGCGTGGGAAACCAAGACAGCAGAGGAAAATTATCTCTTGCCAAGCTCTCCATTTACACAAGAGAGGGGGGATATTGCTTCCCAATGTTGAAAATGCATCAGGTAAAATCCTTGCCTCACGGAAGAAATCATTGGGAGTTTTGCTATTTACTTCATTGGGGCTAAGATTTTCCCCATCATGGTCAATTTATTTTAAAGTGTATCCTGTATCAAGGGAAAATCAAGAGACCAGACCATAAATGATTTACATAATGGCATAGAAAGTACATTTATAAAGTTTGTGGCCTATACAAAGCTAGGAGGGGTTGCAAGTCCTTTGGTGGATAGGATTAAAATTAAAAATGAACAGGACAAACTGAAGTAAATAGCATGAAATTCAATTAAGGACAAATGCAAAGTACTCCACTGAGGAAGGAACACTCACTGCACAAATGGAAAATGACTGCGTAGCAAGGAGTACTGTGGAAAGGGATCTGGGGGTTATAGTGGATCACAAACTAAATATGTCTCAACAGTGTAACACTGTTGCAAAAAAGGTAAACATTATTCTGGCATGTATTAGCAGGAGTCTTGTAAGCAAGCCATGTAAGCAGGGGAGTTGTTAAGCAAGGCAATTTGTTCTAGTGTTTAACCACCCTGACAGTTAGGAAGTTTTTCCTAATGTCCAACCTGAACGCCCCGTTGCTGCAATTTAAGCCCATTGCTTCTTGTTCTATCCTCAAAGGTTAAGAAAAACAATTCTTCTTCCTCCTCCTTGTAACAACCTTTTATGTTTTCAAATTTTGCCACCTCACTGTTTACCCCTTTTTCCAGATCATTAATGAATATGTTGAATGGGACTGGTCCCAGTACAGACCCCTGGGGGACACCACTGTTTACCTCTTTCCATTCTGAAAACTGACCATTTATTCCTACCCTTTGTTTCCTATCTTTTAACCAGATATCAATCCATGAGAGGACCTTCCCTCTTATCCCATGACAGCTTACTTTGCTTAAAACCTTTGGTGAGGGACCTTGTCAAAGGCTTTCTGAAAATCTAAGTACACTATATTAACTGGATCCCCCTTGTCCACATGCTTGTTGACACCCTCAAAGAATTCTAGTAGATTGGCAAGGCATGATTTCCCTTTACAAAAACCATGTTGACTCTTCCTCAACAAATTATGTTCATCTATATGTCTGACAATTTTGTTCTTTACTATAATTTCAATCAGTTTGCCTGGTACTGAAGTCAGGCTTACCAGCCTGTAATTGCTGGGATCACCTTTGGAGCCCTTTTTAAAAATTGGCACCACATTAGCTATCCACCACTCATTTGGGACAGAAGCTGATTTCAATTATAGTAGTTCTGCAATTTCACACCTGAGTTCTTCAAAACTCTTGGGTGAATACCATTTGGTCCTGGTGACTTATTGTTTAGTTTATCGATTTGTTCCAAAACCTCCTCTAATGACACCTCAGTCTGCGACAGTTCCTCAATACTATCATATTGTACTTTCCATGTGGCAAAAGCAGTATCCACTCAATGTCTTGCACAGCAGGATGAAGGAAAATAGTGATAGCAGTGTAAATGGCTACCTTGCATGGACATGCCTGTTCTGTTTTCTTAGCAAGCACTTCATAGCTATCTGGATACTGGAAGTTATTGTCAATATCTCCAGAAGTTACAGAACTTAAATTACTTAACTTAAAATACATAAATTACAGAACAGAATTGTTACAGAACTTAAATTACTTAACTTAAAATACATAAATTACTGAACAGAATTGGAATGTTGATTGCCCAGGCAATGACACTGTCTGGTCTTTTTTTCTTTAGCAAAAGCTGTTTGAGTTCTGTGCCAAGAAACTGCCACATTTGTATGACAAATATGCACTTGTGTTCAACGGAAACCAAATCTGCCAAGGCAACAGCAAAACAGCTCACACGGGTCTCTTTTTATGAATTTAGGCCTTGCAGTCTATAGACAGTGAATTCTGAGTTCCCAATAGTAGTTACAAACACAGATTACTGATATTTTGGGGGGAAATGGTAGGTGGTAAGCATATTATGTGGGGGGAAAATTATGTCACTAACAGAAATGTTGGACAGGAACTTGTTTCATGAATAGGGTTCTATGTCTGCCATGGAGGTCACGGAAGTCATGGATACCGTGACTTCCTGCGACCTCCGTAACTTCTGCAGTGGCCAGTGTGGCTGACCTAGGGCCTTCCAAGCAGCTGGCCCCAGAGCCAGCTGCTTAGACAACACTGGGAACAGCCACACCGACCACTGCTGGAGCAGCTCTGCAGCCATCTGCTTGGGCAGTCTCACAGCCAGCTGCTCCGGCCAATGCAGCTGGCCTCAGGGCTCCCCCCTCCCAGCTGCTGCTGGAATGGCTGGAGGCCCCCTGGGGCTCCCCTCTCCCAGCGGCAGCTGGAGCAATGGCGGGCCCTCTGGGACTCCCCTTTTGCCGGGGCTGGAGCAACAGCAGGCCCCCTGGGATTCTTCCCGCACAGCGGGCCCCCAGCTTTCCCCCTGCAGTGCGCGCCCCCCCCCCCAGATTGAATCATGAATATTTTTAATAAAAGTCATGGACAGGTCATGGGGCCGTGATTTTTTGTTTTTTGCCCATGACCTGTCCATGACTTTTACTAAAAACACTCACGATTAAATCATAGCCTTATTCATGAATAATGAATTTGGATCCTCTGAAGCCTGTACAAATTAACTGGATTATATCACTTATTTTGAAAATCCAGGTCCAGTTTCATCCACCACTCAAAGGAGTGAGCCTATTTCACAGCTTGTTTGAAAAGAGAAAAGGGCTTATTTCCTCTTGATAGCTTTTCCTGGAACTCTTGTCACTGACTCAAATTCAACATGATAAAAAATAGAACTCCTCTTTCTTTCCTTCTCCCTCCCATCTCCAGCACCATAAAATAGCCACCGTTCTCTCCATCATTTAAAACTTAGGGTATTTTTTCTCCTCTTTTTCTTCCCCCCACATCCTGGCTGTTGGGAAATCTCTAAAATCTCCTCTTTCATATTAATCACTTCTGATAAAAACCTTGTCTATGTTGTGGCCACTTCTCATCTTGATTCTTGCAACTTCCTTCTTGCAACTCCCTTTCATGTATCCAAAATAATGGCGCCAAAAAAACCCCCAACAAAAACTTTGCTGCTGCTGCTGCTCTTGTTTCTCCTCATCTCAAATCCCTTCACTGGCGTCCTCTCACCTTTACACCAGAATAATGCCTCCAAGGCTTGGCCAGCTCCACTCCTGCCTCTATTGCTGCACTCATTTCCTGGCAATTGCCTCATAGCATTTGATCCTGCATCATGGAAATCAATGGGATCTTTGCCATGGACTTCAGTAAACTCAGGATTGAGTCCCTTACAGTGTACATGCCTCTGACTGCTGCTTTTATTCCTTCCTACCAATCCTGTCTTCAACCCTTCTTTCATGCCATCCCTATGCTCAGCATTCTCTCACTCACTCTCCAACCACAAGGTGATCTCCCTCTCCTCAGTCAAATCCTGTAGGCCTTTCCATGATAACCCAGCCAAACGACAAAGGGCATATTGAACACAAGCCAAAAGCAAAGACTGCGTGGAGATGATAGAGTAGAGCACTTTGGCAAACATGGGTGGGTTTATTATGGAGTGTTAAAGGAAGACTACTTGAGCTTTTGTTTCCTGAACAAAAAGTGAGAGAATAAAAAACAAACAAATGAAAAAAATACCACAACAAACTTGTAGTTAGAGCATATTTGACAGCCAGTTCTGCCACCTTCTGCATTTAAAGCTTGATCCTGCAAATATTTTACTACTAGTTGTAGTACTTACTACTGTGCATTCATAGAGAGTACACAGAGTTAGTATTTGCAGATTTGGACCCATAATTGGGAAGCACTTAATCCACCATCAAGAATGGGGTGGGAGAGATGATTTACAAGACCTGCAAATGATCGTGGGAGAGTTTTATCATACATCTGGTTTTTAGCAGCATTATCTATCACATTCTGACTTAATCTTCTATTTCCATTCACATTCTATATAGAAACATTTCACATAAATAGAATTTTTATAATCTAGGATTGCAGATAAGAGTTTAATAAAATATTCTTACAATTTATTTTCATAAAAAAGGAGAAGAAAAACCAAACAGTAGTTGAAGGAACATAACAAACAGCATATTTTTAGTCATACCTGTAATCATGCTTGATATGATCAAGGGTAGAATGATGAGTTTGAGCATTCTCATCAGAACCTCTCCAGGAAATGCAAAGTAGAACTTGTCCAGGTTGGAGAGCTTGCCATATTCTCGTACTAGAACTCCTACCCCAATACCTAGAAGGTACATTAAAAACATAACACATATTCAGGATTATGCAGTAGGTTGTCATAAATAAGGTGGAGGAGAAGAAAACACAAGTATTAAAAAATGGGTAAAACAAAACTGACTACCAATTTTATTTTTTCCAAAGTAAGGTGACTTTTAAAATGACACCATGTAGCAACAGAGATACATACACCTCAGTCTTTTCTCTTGGCATATTACCGTCAGGTAACAAATTAATACAATAAATAATAGAATAAAATGTCTGAGTTGTGAGGACCAGTAATTTAGGCAACCAAATAAGGACACAAGAGCCTAACTTTAAGCATCTCTTTTGAGAAATCTTAGCGTAGGTCTTCCGAGGCTCAGCCCTTAACCACAAGGCCAGCAGGACTTTGTACAACTTACTCTATTTACATCTATCAGGAGGGTTTGCAAATGGAATTTTAAAAAACTTAAACATTTATCACAGTTAATTCTACTGGTATATTAAAAAAGAAACTAAGATGATCGATATGTAAGGAATTTTCTGATTTGGTTGATCCATATCAACTAAAATATATGTAAACTAGCAATATTTTTACTTCATACACTCCATGTCATTAGAAAGAAAAACATCATGTGAAAAATCACACCGCATCATTGTAGTTGCTACATTTGTTTAATAATCACCAAGTATTCAATTAACCTAAACCACTATTCAAATCAAATTATGCTTGTATTACTCCATTTGAGCCACCCAGAAAACACCAGCCAGTGAGTATAATCAATGGCTAAAAAGAAATGATCAGACACATCGATATTTATTCTTATCTTTCTCTTAAACAAATTAGGTGATTACTCTGTTTAAAGGAATGAGGTAAAAGATAGTAAATATTACTGAAAACAAATCCTTGTCCAGGAGAGTTAATCCCTCCACTCTGGCTGAACAAACCCTTTATTTTCAATTTTAACCTGAACTAAGAAATGAACATCAGTGGGCTAAGACACGTTTACCAATGTTTTGACAGCTATTTAGCTCTTGTTTCCCTAAATAATTATAGAATCATAGATTCCAAAGCCAGAAGGGACCATTGTGATCAGTCTGACCTCCTGTATTACACAGGCCATAGAACTTCCCCAAAATAATTCGCAGAGCAGATCTTTTCACATAGATGCGTGTGGTTTGAGATATTGGATACTATTTTTCTAATCAATAAATTTGTGTTTAACTATGACTTGATGGGTGTTTGATATTGCAGTTATATTTAGTTGGGTTATCATTGATCCCTTCTTTTTATATTTCCCAGTCTGTATTTTATGCAATTTAATAAAAATGGTAAATAATTTTTAATTTTTTTCTCTTCACCTTTCCATACCCTCCCTCCACCGTAGTTTTTATTTTAAAGGGAACAGTTGTATAAGGCAACAACTTTGCAATCACTCTGCACATTTAGGTCCTGGTCATGCAAAGTGTCAAGAGCCCTAATCTCCAACTGGGTTCAGTTCAGCATTCAGAACCTTGCAGGACTGGCCCAATCCGGCAAACTCTTACTAATGTTAGTTGCCACATTAAAGTTAGAGTAGGCCCAGATTTTTAAAGGTATTCTGGTATTGCTCCACTCAGTGTTGCAACACCTAACTGACTTAGGAGCCTAAGTCTCATTTTCAAAAGTGACTTGTCTACACTTAAAATGCTACAGCAGTACAGCTGTGCCACTGTAGTGCTTCAGCATAGACACTACCAACGTGGATGGGAGGGGTTCTCCAATCAACATAGGTAATCCACCTTCCTGATAGGTGGTAGCTAAATTGATAGGAGTATTCTTCCATTGACCAAGTGCTGTCTACAAGGGGATTTAGGTTGGCTTAACTGTGCTGATCTAGGGATGTGGATTTTTCACATTCCTGACTGACTTAGTTAAACCGACCTAATTTTCTAGTGTAGACCAGGCCTTAGGCTCCTAAGACTCCTTGAAAGTTTAGGCTCTGAAATGTCGGTATGTCTTCACTACCCACCGGATTGGCAGGCAGCGATCGATTCAGCGGGGATCGATTTACTGTGTCTAATCTAGATGTGATAAATCGATCCCCGAGCACTCTCCTGTCGACTCCTGTACTCCAGCGCTGCGAGAGGTGCAGGCAGAGTCGATGGGGGAGCGGCAGCAGTCGACTCACCGTGGTGAAAACACCACGGTAAGTCAATCTAAGTATGTCGACTTCAGCTACGTTATTCACATAGCTGAAGTTGCATAACTTAGATCGATTCCCCTCCCTCCCGCCCCCCAAGTCACTTTTAGGCTCGTGAGGTCTGGTCTACTCTACAGACCTATATTGGTATAACTACGTTGCTCAGGGCTATGAAAAATCCACACCTCTGAGCGATGCAGTTATACCAGCCTAACCCCCCGTGGTGGACAGTGTCATGTCAACACAGCTACCGCCTCTTGGGGAGGTGGATTAACTACGCCAGCGGGAGAGCTGACTCCCACCAGCTTACAGCATCTTCATTAAAGTGTTACAGCAGTGCAGCTGCATCAGTGCAGCCACATTACAGTGACCAAATGTCCCGTTTTTATTAGGACCATCCAAATATTAGGGGCTTTGTCTGATATATGCAGCTACACCCCCACCCCGAAAAAAAAAGTATGCTAATTTTTCACACTTGCTGTGTAGTCACCCTAAGCTGTGCCGATGCAGAGTTTTAAGTGTAGCCTTGCCCTAAGTGAGGTAGGTGGTGCAATAAATAACTTTAAAAATCTAGGCCTAGTGTATATCTAAAACTACAAGCTCAGCAGCAGCACAGCTGCAGCTATACTAGTGTAGCATAGTAGCCATTTAGTGATGGAAGAGATTTGTTCATCGCTGTCATTAATCCACCTCCTTGAGAGGTGGTAGCTAGATTCATGGAAGAATTCTTTTGTTGACCTAGCAGTGTCTATACTGGGGCTTAGGTCAGCTTAAATACATCTCTCAGGAGTGTGAATTTTTCACATCCCAGAGTGACATAGGTAGATCAACCTAAGTTTTAGGTGTAGACCAGGTCTAAGAGACTGATGTAAAGCCCATTGAAGTAAATGGATACTTGCAGGATAGGGACCTTATTTGGTTTGGGACTCTGCTGCTTCTGTGACAGCAGTAAGTAAATCAAGATTAATCAGTTGACAAAAATTGTGTACAAGGTATTTCCTTGATTCTCAGAAGGTTTGTTTCCAAAGTTATCGCATTTCTTTGGGAGCAAAATGGTAGGTTATGGGATGAAACGGTGGGGGCGGTTCTGAGGAAGAAGGAGAGGGGAAATGAAAAAAGCCAGCTATAAATACGTAAAACATTAAGAACATATTTTTAAAATGTTGCTGCTTATTGGGGTTTCCCTTGCTTTGGCAGTTGCAAGCTCTGTTCTGGGCTACTGCATGAATATATGACCAAGCTCTTTGAAAATTACAGTGAGGACTTTCTGATCTAAGCACCAGATTTAAAATGCCTCAGCTGGTGTTCTGTGTCTTTTGGGAGAGGATGGGGGGCAGCACAGAAAGGCACAGCTTTGAGCCACCTTCAACCTCTTCCTATTCCTGTCTGCTCTGGGAGCCAGTGTGGCACGTGGTGTGTTAAGTACAGCAAGAAGGAATTGCTCTACTTTATGGCAGCATCCCCTGGGGTATGCCTATGGGGTACCCAGGCAGCCACAGCAGCGGAGCATGGGCGCTGTGGGGACTCCTGGATCTTCAGAACATCTTGGCCTCTTCCGAGCACATTCTCTATCCTTCTCTATGGCATCCCTACACAGTGTTTGCACCTGAATAATTTTTCCCTAGCTGGCTAAGGGTCTTTTATGGCCCCAGAAACCTCAGATTCACATCCATTTAAGCTTGTCTCAGCTCTTCATTCTTCCAGTGCAGATAAACTGAGTATCACAGTCTTGCTATATGGGGTCTTTCATATGAGACCTTAAATACTTAGATCTTGTGTGCTCCACATGGAGACTAGAATCTCATGGTGCTTTATGTAAACTAAGGATTTGCACATGTATCACCACCCAAAAATTCTTTTTGTTGTGTTGTTCACTAGTTCAAATGCTATCTTCCACCCTTTAAGTGTCTGCATGTCTGTGTGCTCTTTGTAAGTACCATAAAATTTACCTCCCTCAAGTCTGATGATAAACCATCTTTTCTTCACTCCAAACAGAATAGCAGCAACTAGGCATGGGAACTTTATGAACTTCTACCTAGTTTGTATTGCTTCTATTAATGTGCAAGTTAACCTTTCAGCCAAATCCCAAGCAACTAAAAAGCTATTCCTGATTAATTTCGGTCAGTGAGCACAGACAGTTTAACCTTCCTGCAACACCCTGAATCTTATCCGCCTTCAAGATATTTGCAATATTATGCAAGTGTCCTTCATCAGTGGAAGGAGAGACACAAAACTCTCTGCTGTTTATCTAAGTGCCTAAATGAAATGTGTTGGAAAAGAATTAGTCTGAGTTCTATGTTAATTCTAAAGAAGGCTCTTAAAGCCCTAAATGTAAAAAAAATTACTGAATGTGTACTTATCAAGCTAAGTCACTAAGGCCCTGATCTTGCAAACTCCTATGTACATGTTTAAATTTAGATCCCAGTCTTTTCAATGGAATTACTCACATGCCTAAAGTTAAGCACATTTATAAGTGTTTTCAGGACTGGAGTTTACATTTAAAATAAGGTGTTGTAATGTATATAAAGTACAGTTCCACCATATATACAAATACTTGTTAATACAGAATGGAACAGGTACAGTCTCAGAGCAAGGTTGGTCTTTAAAAATAATTCTGAAAAGCTTAGGGAAAAAGTCTTGCTATTTAACAGTTCTGCTTCTTACTTCCTTTACTCTAGGCAGGAGCTCTGGCTGGAGGACAAATGTGGCTAACTTTTCCAAAATGCCTTCAAGGGGAGAGATGGGAAAAGGAACCATTAGCTACCAATCTCCCACTGTAAGGATAAAGAGGTGCTAGCTAGGGAGTAGGAACTGATATCAGGCTGAGTCACGAGCTGAATAGAACCCATCACTTCTGCCAGGGAAATGTTCAGTGTTGCTAAGTATGCAATATTTAGGTGAGAGGGCAAATGGAACATTAAGAACGGAGAGTACCTGGCAGCATTGGATTGGGGAGAAGGGAATGCTAGAGATAACATCTACTTAAAATCTAGTCAGTTTCAAAAAACAGAGTTCAAAGTAGCTTTGGGTGCTAGACTTGCTCTTGCGCCTCTCGGACAATTTTTGTGGTTTCAAAAGCACATTTTCCTATTTTTAAAAATGTGTTTCTCTCCCACATTGCTGCATAAAAGACCAAGACAAACAGGAAAACTGATTAAGGCCTTTGCTCTGTAAAGACAATAGTGCAGGTTGACCTCTGCACTCACACACAGCCCCACTGACTTCAATCAGGTTCTGCACAGGGCCCAGCCAGTGGGTTCTTTCTCCAGGATTGGGTCTAGTTGACTAGATGGGGGGAAAGGGAACAGATTATACCCAAAGAGCTGTCAGAGGCACATGGCAAGCAAGCTGAAAAATAGGGAAAATATTTATTTTCCCTTAATCTCTTTCAGTTCCAGTCATCTTAGGTGTTACTTGTAACAACAGTGACAAAAATGTCTTTGCACAGTGTCTTTTTAATTATTCCAGATGGTGACTTACTCATGAAATGATTATATACACCTTTTGATTTCCATGTACTGTATTTAATAAAGTTACTGGAAAGTGGAATGGGTCACCATTCGTAAGTTGTTTTCCCTGATCTTCTGTTACCCTCTCCACTTTTTTAGGTACCACTTCTACATGCCATTTTTTCAAATTTTTAAGATGGGGGTGGGGTTTCCTCAGACTCTCACCCATGTAATTTGTTTGTTTGCTTTGGAAACTCAGACAGTGCCACAGATGAGGCTTACCTCTCTCAGCAGTATTTTGAAACAGCTGTGCTGCCACTTCCCTATTCAGTCTACATTCTGACAAGTAAACAGCAATTAATTCTTAATGACTTGTGTAGCACCTCAAAGCACTGTGGAGTTAAAATAGGACAGCCACTAAAAATGGAGCTAGAAATGCTACACTAGAATTTAGGACAGGAAGTGAGAAGAATATTTTATTCAATTGAAGTAATGGGGGAATTTTGGTAGGCAGCACATATTTGCCTATGTATTGGAATTTGTGAATCATAGGTTCCATTCCTTTCTGAGCTGTCATCAGCATCAATTATGTCAGTACCTCTTTTCTGACTGTGGAATTTTATCCTTGGGAAATGTAATGCAATATAGGAAATGTAGTCTAGTGTAGAACAGATTCCTGTACACACCAGTGTTTTAACACTATGCTGATTAGACCTGTTCTGAGCAATTTAGAGGACACAGTTAAAAATGTCCATGTTATTGCTGTTGCTACCATCTTTGAAACTGAACCAATATTAGGAACAGTAGAAACTCTCTAGTGTAGACAAAGTTTCAATCTGTTATTTTCTTCTTCTCGCCCTTCTTGTTATTCCATTTCTCCTGGAGTGGTTCCACTTTCTATAAAATACTTGAATAATCATTGGGCAAGAGGGCATGAAAACTGCTCGATAGCCTTGTTCTTAGGGCACTCACCAGGGATGTGGGAGCTCTTGGTTCAATTCCTTGCTCCACTTAATTTTTTAAATAAAAATGGAACAGCTTCAACACCTCTTCCCCAAAATACCCTATAGGCCAATGATTCAGGCATACTTAGGGTTTCCAACCCTCCAGGGTTGAGTTGGAGTCTCCAAGAATGAAAGATTCATTTTAACTAAGGATTATGTCATGTGATGAAACCTCCAGGAATATGTCCAGCCAAAACTGGCAACCCTAGGCACGCTCCTGTGAGGTACGAGACCGAAGTTCAAATCCCCATTCCACATCAGGCAGAAGAAAGAACTGAAGCAAGATCTCCCACATCCCAGGTGAGCACCCTAACTGGTTGGCTAATGGTTATATGATGGGCTCCTCCCCTCCCCCTTTTGTGACTCAAGCCCTTTAAAAATGCACAGGCACAGCACATTTCATTCAACCCAAAATAGACTTTTTTGATTTACTGATTTTTTTTTTTTAATTTCTGGATTGGGTTCAACCAGAATCAATTTCCCCCCCAATATTTTTGGAACTGCCAGCAAACAAAAAAAATCAATTATTTACTGACCCCTAATAGCAGTCAGTGTGATAGGAGAGGGTAACTACCCATCAATTCATCACAAACGAGTCTCCACCACAGAAAGTTGTATAGTGTCCTGCCTCTTGAAGAGGGAACCCTGTGCTTCTCCTATAGCTCTGCCTAATGGAGAGGAAGCAGGAAATGATGTGAAATGATAGCATCTAGAGTTAGCTACACTGCAGAGCAGAACTGCAGTGCTACTTCTATCAAATCTGAGGCCTCTCAAAATCCAGGAGGCATGGGAGCTCTCTAAGTAGGTGATAGTACCTGCCTGCTCTGTGCGGGCATGAACCTCAGAGACTAGGTAAACTGTGATTAGGGAACCCTCTAAATGGTACAGCTGCAAACCAAGTACTTAGATGTGTCTGTCTCATTTGGGGCATCATGTAGGCGTTTACAGGTGAGTCAGATTATGACAAACAGGTGAAGTATGTCTCTGCATCTTATTTATAGGTATTGTTTTTGAAACATTCGCTAGGACTGGTGCATAACATTTGCAGGGAGAGAACTACACTTACAGTGCTTCTTCCCTTTAACCATGGTGTTATCTGGCAAATGACAGAAATTTAGGAATTATTAAAAAAATAAAATAGGTGCCTTGTCAACAAGCTCCTGCTTCCTCAGGACTCAGCTGTGCTGTTTAAGCACTAGCCCATGGGGGGGCCTTTGTGGAGCTGCATCACTGCAGCCATGTGCCTTCATAACTCCACAGCCAGTCACAGCTAGCTCTCCTGGTGCAACAAAGCAGGGCCAGGGCCTCAGGGTTGCATGGAGGAAACAGCCCCTGCACTTCTTCCAAGCACAAAGACAATAGTTGGGTTCTACGAGGGCTGCCAGCATGCCCCTTTCCCTCGTGGGGCGGGTCATGCCGTGCCACACATCCCGCCCACCTAACAACAGAACAGCCTTCCCCCCCACATTCCCTATGGCCAGAGCCCCCTTGGACCCGCTATGCTCAGCGCCCCTCCCCCCAGACCCTGCCACTAATGCACAGTGCCCTGCATGCCACCACCCCTGTCCAGTGCCCCCCTGCCCACAGCCCCACCACAACTGCCCAGTTACCGCACACAGAACCCCCACTCCCTAGTGCCTCAACATACAGATCTTCCCCGCTCCCTCACAGCCCAGCACCTGCCCGAGGTCCCCAGAGATCCACTCCCCCATGCCCTGCCTCCCGGCCGCACTCATCAGCCCTTCTGGGAGGCGACTATGTCTGCTGGGCTGAGCTGCCAGTGCAGCCAGGGCTGGTCCTGGGGCAGAGAATTACTCTGGCCCCCCGGGAGTGGCACAATCAGCCAGGCCATGGCCTGCCCCAGCCAGCCTCCGTCAGGACCCACTTGCCTGGAGGGGCCCAGCCAAGCCCCCTCATTGCCCTCCATCAACTGGCTGAGACTGGCCAGGCTTCTGCACCAGTCCCAGGTGCCTCAGCACCAGGGAGACAGGTGGGGCCGCACAGGTGGTGGGAAGCAGAGACTGCCCCGGAGGCGGAGATGCACGGGGGTCTGGCCACGGGGCAGAGAGAATCATAGAAAATTAGGATTGGAAGAGACCTCAGGAGGTCATCTAGTCCAACCCCAGCCAGGCTTTGTCAAGTCAGGCTTAAAAACCTCTGTGGATGGAGATTCCACCACCTCCCTAGGTAACCCATTCCAGTGCTTCACCATCCTCCTAGTGAAATAGTTTTTCCTAATATCCAACCTAGACCTCCCCCACTGCAACTTGAGACCATTACTCCTTGTTCTGTCATCTGCCACCAATGAGAACAGCCTAGCTCCATCCTCTTTGGAACCCCCCTTCAGGTAGTTGAAGGCTGCTATCAAATCTCCCCTCACTCTTCTCTTCTGCAGACTAAAAAACCCAGTTCCCTCAGCCTCTCCTCCTAAGTCATGTGCCCCAGCCCCCGAATCATTTTTGTTGCCCTCCGCTGGACTCTCTCCAATTTGTCCACATCCTTTCTGTAGTGGGGGGCCCAAACTGGACACAATACTCCAGATGTGGCTTCACCAGTGCCAAATAGAGGGGAATAATCACTTCCCTTGATCTGCTGGCAATGCGTCTCCTAATGCAGCCCAATATGCCATTAGTCTTCTTGACAACAAGGGCACACTGTTGACTCATATCCAGCTTCTCATCCACTGTAATCCCCAGGACCTTTCCTGCAGAACTGCTGCTTAGCCCATCAGTCCCCAGCCTGTAGCAGTGCATGGGATTCTTCCTTCCTAAGTGCAGGACTCTGCACTTGTCCTTGTTGAGCCTCATCAGATTTCTTTTGGCCCAATCCTCCAATTTGTCTAGGTCACTCTGGACCCTATCCCTACCCTCCAGCATAGCTACCTCTCCCCCAGCTTACTGTCATCCGCAAACTTGCTGACGGTACAATCCATCCCATCATCCAGATCATTAATGAAGATGTTGAACAAAACTGACCCCAGGACCTAAGTTTCCTGTCAGCGGCGCGGCCACGCAGCAGCATATTTAGCGCTGTGCAGGTGCTCAGGGAACCCACCTGGGGACCTACTGTGGCCGGGGATTGGCCAGGGGAGGGGTGCCCCTCCCCCAGCCCCAACCTAGCCAGGCCCCCAACCTGCCATGGCCGGGGTGCCCGGTCCTGGCAGGGTGGCCCAGCCCAGCCCGGCCCCAGCCACGGCCTGGACTCAGGCGTAGCTCGGGGTGGCACAGACGCAGGAGTGGCCCGGCCTGGACCAGACCCAAGCACAGACAGAGCGGCCCGGCCCAGCCCAGACCCAGGTGTGGCTGGGGCAGCATGGACCCAGGTGCGACCGGAGCCTGGCCCTAGCCACAGCCAGGGCGGCGTGGACCCAGGTGCAAGTGGAGTGGCCTGGCCCAGCCCCAGGTGCTCCCTGGGCAGCGTGGCCGGGCCGAGCCCCAGACGCGGCCAGGGCAGCCCAGCCCAGCCCGGACCCAGGTGCAGCTGGAGCACCCCTCCCCTGGCCAGAGCCCAGCCCTGGCCTGGATCTGCTGGGGCCAGGGAAGGGGTGCCTATCCTGCAGCCCAGGTGTTGCTGTGGGAAGAGAGAGCTGGGGGGAGTCCTCTCTCCTCACCATAGCCCTGGTGTCCCTTCCCACACCCAAACCCCTCATCCCCAGCCCCACCCCAGAGCCCCTGCACCCCAACCCCCACATATCACCTCCATATTGGTGCACATAACAAAATTAATTCTGCACATGGGTGGGAAAAATTAATGGGAACACTGCCCAGGACCAAGTTCATTCATGATGTAACTCCACTGAAGTCAATGACTTTGATCTATACAAAGAGTGAAAAAACACAACCTGAAAATAGAACAAAACAAATGAAGCCCTATAAGTAAAATATCTATAGCCACAAAATAATAAACATTTTGTTTTTATTACAAAATAATTTCAAATATAATCTGAAAAACATGCTTATTTCTCAACAATCAGATCTCCTCGCTTCCCATAATGAGTTAATTTGGATGGGTCAAGATAACAACTCTAGTGACCTCTTGGTTTCAGACCTCTATTTTTGTTGTTCTAAAAATCTGATGTCATTCACTGTGATATTTTTAAAATTTATTTTGGTCGTTAATTATTCTTGATTACTAGGACTACATAGCTGATAAATAATAAACCTGGGTCTTCTCAAGACATAATATTTATTCCAGGTTCCAGTCTGCAGGAGACGAGCTTATCAGCTTTGAGTTACTCACCATCTGTCTCTGTTCTTAGCCTTCTTCCCATCTCACTTTACAGCTTTTCTTTCGAGAATCTCCTCCACTCACATGGCTTCAACTGCTACTTATCCACTATTTTTTTTTTTTTTTTTTTTTTTAGCAAATCTACTTGCCCTCTCCTGAGTACAGCAGGGCAAAAATCTTTGACCGAACCATTTTTCAGTGAAAAATGCAGATTTGGTGACACCAAAACATTTTGTGAATTCATACGGGTTTCACCAAATTGTCTGTGTTTCTTAAAAAAATTTTAAAAAGCCCACCTCTCCCACAAAATAAAAACATTTTCTTTCTAACAAGTTCTAAATAAACTGTTTTAATTTTTCACCTGGAAATGGCTTCTTATTTAGAAATCTTTAATGTCATGAAAAAACAATTCAAACATTCAACGCTCAAAATCAAAATAAAATGTTTCATTTGACCCTGAACTGTTTTTTTTTAAACCTTTATTCTGGCTATAATAGTTGAGATTGGAAAGGCTGTTTAGTGAGAAACTGAAGATACAAGATAGTGACGTGTAGAGAAACTATTACTCTGAAACTAATCAAGACAACAACGTTGAGACATCAAAGAGATGACCTAGAAATGGAGTTCTGATTAAGCAGGGTCAGGTTGCTTATGATTCCTAAAATGTGTGGAGGTCTGAGAAATGTTTGTTTTGCAATATATTGTGAAAGTGTTAGGGTTGAATAATTTGTAATCTTTGTAAATGGACATGATGTGTTGCACTCTGTCTCTCAAGAAGCTAACAAGTAAGCATGGAATGTGAAACACTTGGAAAGAGGAACAATTTAAAAAAAAAATGAATTGGACTCTGCCAATTTTTTATCTGTGTTATAATTCTGTCCTTCAGCATTAGAAAGCAATTAAAGGCATGGGAACATATGTATTCATCAGATGTGGTATTGCTTGCAAGGGTCAGATGCAAGAATGCTACAGATGCTACAGTGTTTCTGGAAAAGGAAGAGGTAAATGTCATAAAAATAAAAGGACAGGTAAACACCTTTCTGTATACAGTGCGATAAAATCCCTCCTGGCCAGAGGCAGAACCCTTTCACCTGTAAAAGGTTTAGAAGCTAAGATAACCTCACTGACACCTGACCAAAATGACCAATGAGGAGAAAAGATACTTTCAAAGCTGGAATATGCGGGGGAACAAAGGGTGTCTGTCTGTCTGTCTGTGTGATGCTTTTGCCAGGAACAGATCAGGAATGCAGACTGAGAACTTCTGTAAATTAGTAAGTAATCTAGCTAGAAATGCGTTAGATTTCCTTTTGTTCAATGGCTGGTAAAATAAGTTGTGCTGAATGGAATGTATATTCCTGTTTTTGTGTCTTTTTGTAACTTAAGGTTTTGCCTAGAGGGATTCTTTATGTTTTGAATCTGATTACCCTGTAAGGTATTTACCATCCTGATTTTACAGAGGTGATTCTTTTACCTTTTCTTTAATTAAAATTCTTCTTTTAAGAACCTGATTGATTTTTCATTGTTCTTAAGATCCAAGGGTTTCGGTCTGTGGTCACCTGTACAAATTGGTGAGGATTTTTATCAAGCCTTCCCCAGGAAAAGGCGTGTAGGGCTTGGGGGGATATTTTGGGGGAAGACATCTCCAAGTGGGCTCTTTCCCTGTTCTTTAACACGCTTGGTGGTGGTAGCATAGGGTTCAAGGACAAGGCAAAGTTTGTACCTTGGGGAAGTTTTTAACCTAAGCTGGTAAGAATAAGCTTAGGGGGTCTTTCATGCAGGTCCCCACATCTGAACCCTAGAGTTCAGAGTGGGGAAAGGAACCTTGACAGTAGATTAACAATGCAAATACAGTTTGTGGTTAGCCTCAATTGGTGCATTATCTGTGTTTACTGGGGCATATGGACAGAAGGTGTCTTTATATTTTTGTGGAATGGGAAAATAGCACAAGGAGTCCTACAGAGGTTGTTTTAGACAGTCAGTGGGAAATCAGTGGTAGGAAATATTTTACTGATGGTCTTATTGCTTTTCAGGTGGGGCAGGAATGTTCCATCAATTTCAGTGGCTTTACTCCATTTTGGGTTTTATGGCATGGAAAGGCACCTAACAGTCATTCCTTTTAAATCTCCCTCTATTGAAAAATCCTTATAAAGTTCTTAATCTATATGTCCAAATTCCCCATCAGTTTGAACTGTGCACGTTGGTCTAGGCCTGAAGTTTCATGTACAAAATAAGGCTGTCAATTAATTGCAGTTAACTCATGTGATTAACCCCAAAAAATTAATAGTAATTAAAAAAATTAATCACGATTAATCACACTGTTAAACAACAGAATACCAACTGAAATTTATTAAATATTTTTGGATGTGTTCTACATTTTCAAATATATTGATTTCAGTTACAACACAGAATACAAAGTGTACAGTGCTCACTTTATATTAGTTTTTATTACAAATATTTGCACTGTAAAAATGATATACAAAAGAAAGTATTTTTCAATTCACCTCATACAAGTACTGTAGTGCAATCCCTATTGTGAAAGTGTAACTTAGAAATGTAGATTTTTTTTGTTACATAACTGCACTCAAAAACAAAACAATGTAAAACTTTAGAGCCTACAGGTCCAAGCAGTCCTACTTCATGTTCAGCCAATCGCTAAGACAAACAGCTTCGTTTACATTTACGGGAGATACTGCTGCCTGCTTCTTATTTACAATATCACCAGAAAGTGAGAACAGGCATTTGCATGGCACTTTTGTAGCTGGCATTGCAAGGTATTTACATCCAGATATGCTAAACATTTGTATGCCCCTTCATGGTTCTACCACCATTCCGGAGGACATGCTTCCATGCTGATGATTTTCGTTAAAAAAATAATGCATTAATTAAATTTGTGACTGAACTCCTTGGGGGAGAATTGTACGTCTCCTGTTCTGTTTTACCTGCAGTCTGACATATATTTCATGTTATAGCAATCTTGGATGATGACCCAGCACATGTTGTTTGATTTACGAACACTGTCACTGCAGATTTGACAAAACACAAAAAAGGCACCAATGTGAGATTTCTAAAAATAGCTACAGCACTCGACCCAAGGTTTAAGAATCTGAAGTGCCTTCCAAAATCTGAGAGGGACAAGGTGTGGAGCATGCTTTCAGAAGTCTTAAGAGAGCAATATTTCAATGCGGAAACTATAGGACCTGAACCACCAAAAAAGAAAATCAGCCTTCTGCTGGTGGCATCTGATTCAAATGATGAAAATGAACATGCATCAGTCCGCTCTGTTTGGATTGTTATCGAGCAGAACCCATCATCAGCATGGATGCATGTCCTCTGGAATGGTTGTTGAAACATAAAGGGACATATGAATCTTTAGCGCATCTGGCACATAAATATCTTGCGACACCGGTTACAACAGTGCCATGCGAACACCTGCTCTCACTTTCAGATGACATTGTTAACAAGAAGTGGGCAGCATTATCTCCTGCAAATGTAAACAAACTTGTTTGTCTGAGCGATTGGCTGAAGTAGGACTGAGTGGCTCTAAAGTTTTATATTGTTTTAGTTTTGAATGCAGGTTTTTTTTGTACATAATTCTACATTTGTAAGTTCAACTTTCATAAAAAAGAGATTGCACTACAGTACTTGTATTAGGTGAATTGAAATATACTATTTCTTTTGTTTTTTGCTTGGAAATATTTGTAATCAAAAATAAATATAAAGTGAGCACTGTACACTTTGTATTCTGTGTTGTAATTGAAATCAATATATTTGAAAATGTAGAAAACATCAAAAAATATTTAAATAAATGGTATTCTCTTATTGTTTAACAGTGCGATTAATTGCGATTAACTTTTTTAATCACTTGACAGCCCTAGTATTCTATTATTATTTAACAGTGCGATTAATCACGTGATTAATTTTTTGACTTGTGCGATTAATTAAGATTAATGCTTGACATCCCTAATTCAAAACCAATTTACATGAGAGGCGGGGAAACGTTTTAATTGTCAAATGAATGAACAAATCTTGCTTTGAAAAAAAGTTTGAGAACTTGCTGTCAGACAGCAAAGGAACTGAGTTTAACTTCAATTATCTTTGCTTTTGTTCTGTAGATATATTTCTAGTCTGAGGATGCTTGTCAAACCTCAACACTAGTGTGAAACTTAGAAATAAAGCCATCCACAGTCCGTTTTGTGTCTTAATAGTCAATCCAGAGTCTCTTTTAGAGATGCTGTGTCTTGTAACTCACAGCACGGATTCTGTCTTTCTGTGCTACATATACGTATAAATGAATTGGATTGAATTGTACGGAGTTTTGGAGAAGGAAAAGGAGACAAGCATCACAGCTGTTTAAAGAGGTACTACTGCGTGTGTGACACTTAGTATCACAGCAGGAAGAAACTGAAACCTCTCATTAAATTTCCAGACTAATCGTTGACTCAGGATGTCTGGTTTGCATTCATTAAAAATTCCAAATTAATAAAAGATGTAATTGAAGATTTAAAGGACGGAAGTGAATATCAGATGTTTAATGGAGAACCAACATTATCATGAACCTATCAGACAGTAATTCACTTGCTTTATCATAATCTCTCTGTTTTGTCCTCATGACAAAAATAGGAACAGTTCAGTTTTCACAAATGTGTTTCCAAAGATGGTTCATCCCTTTTCATTTTTTATGCGCTTCATGCTGTGTTTTGCAAGTGCACAGAAATGGTTCAGGAGAAAAGAGCCACAGCCAAGATAAAGGGGAACCCAGAGATGACGGAACAAGGAAATGGAAATAGGAAACACTGAGCTCTTAATATTTTTTCAGAATAGTGTTTTGTTTTGTTTTCCTTACATCTCTCTGAAGCAGAAAAGTTTCTCAAGCCAAGCCTAAACACTTTACAAATTACAAATTGTGTCAGAGATTCCAGGCCAAATTTACATTTGAAGCTGCCTGCCCAAAGGAGTCCAGTATGCTCCCTGGGATTGCAGACATGAAGGCTGTCTTCCATTTCGAGGGGAAATACCAAGTGTCTATCAAAAGAGGGATGCCATGTTAAGTGTTCTGCTGCTGTCTCTTCCCCCATGTTGCAGTTACTCTCATAGGAACTACACCAGTGGGATCCCCAAGAGTGTTCAGCATTTCTCCAGTTGTGTGCTGCTTGCTTTGAAATGTAACTGTGAAAAAGTCATCTTATTTCTCAACTCATTTGCTTCCTGTACACGTTCAGTCATCTCTGCTCACTTGAGTAGTAAAAATAAATTTGTAGGATTTTTTATTCTTGTTAACCCTGCAGAGTCAATACAGTTAAGAGAAAGTATGATGGAGTCTATCTGTTCTTATGCATCATCAAGAGAACTGGCAATTAAGTTCCCACTGTGGGTCCAAATTCTTATTCTTTTGCAACCCCAGTGAAGGCAATGTGCTTTGTACAGGTGTCATGGAGGTCAGATTTTGGACTGTAGAATTTTTACTACTAGTGCCAACGTACAAGTCCAGGTGTATGTCTACACTGGGGGGGGGGAAAAAAAAAAAAGAAGGTGTTCTTATCGTGGTTAAAATAGCAGTGTTGCCATGTCTTCACTGCTTTTAACTCAGGTTAGCAGCTCGAGTTAAAGCCTGTAGGGGAGCCTGAGGTTGAACTCAAATACTAACCTAAGTTAAAAGCAGTGAAGACATGGCAACACTGCTATTTTAACACAAATTAAGAACACACTTTTTTTTTTTCAGTTTGCAATGTAGACATGGATCTCCCTGTGCCATTTTTACAGTCAGTTTTCAGAGAACAACTCAACTTTAAAGGGTCCAAATATATGAAGATATTCCAAGCTAACAGTTCAATTCCTGTTAGCTGGAAAGAAGGAGGAAAAGGGGGGGTGGGAGGGAAATCTTGTTAAACAGATGCTGACAACAGACAGAAGTCTCACCCACCTTTAAAAATAAAACACGAGAGATTGAGCAGGGATGGAGCAGAAAGCATTTTTCCTGTCCACCAAGACGGCAGTGGCTGGGACAAACCCATGCTCCCCATATTCAAAAACACACACATAGAGCTTTAAAATGTTTTTTAAATAAAGAAAACAGATGACTTAGCTTTAACTTGCCTGTAGCTCCACCCCCAGCATCAGGTCAGGCAGTGAGTTTACTCCAGGTGTAGGAAGCATTCATGGCAGAATGATCCTTTCCCTGGATGGGGCTCTGGGGCCCAAACGTAAAAGGCTATTTTTTCATAGTCGATTGCTCCTCTTCTTACCTAGGTGGCCTGCCACTAATTCAGCATCTATGGCCTTCTGGGCTTGCTCAACTCATAAAGCCATGGTTATATTTTACTGCAGCAGGCCCTTCAATGATTAAATACGTAGCACTCCTACTAAATTTTGAAGAAGAGCTCTGTGTAGCTTGAAAGCTTGTCTTTCTTGCCAACAGGAGTTGATCCAATAAAAGGTACTACATCTCACCCATCTTGTCTCTCTATTTAATTAGTGGCATTTGTAAGAAAACCTAGTAGATATAATTACACCCAGAGGCAGAGTCTCATGCCCTTGGCAATGAGATTTTCACACTGTGTTTTCTTAACTGAACATGTCCCATGGAAGATTGCCAAACTAGTGTTTTTACTTTGAAGAAAGGCTGTGTTTCTCCTCAAAACCTTAGGTAAACTCTTTTTTTCCCTCCAGCATCTGTTTAACAAGATTTCCCCCTTTTTAATGGGGACTCAGGAAATCTGGGTTCATTTCTCAGATCTGCCATAGACTCCTTGTGTAACCTGAAAGTCTGATCTGTAGCTCATTGAAGTCAATGAAAAATCTCCCTTATACTTCAGTGGGCTCTGGATTAGGTCCTTAATCTATTTGTGCCTCAGTTCCCAATATGTAATATGGGGATAATAGTGTTTCCTTTCTCCACCCATTTGTCTGTCCTGTCTAGGTTGAAAACTTTTCAGGACTGGAAAGATCTTCTACCATGTGTATATACAGCACCCAGCACACTGAGACCCTGATCTTGCTTGGGAGCTCTGGGCACAACGGTAGTAAAAATAAATGATAAAAATATTGATAACAGCAAAATAAAGGTTGATCTATAAAGAAATAATCAGAAGTTGTACACATTCTCAAGTGCCTGTTGACACATTATCATCTTAAAGGACTGAGGTTGAGGAGAGTCTTGCTGACTGGCTAGACACCCCCATCACTTGTAGCTACAGAGGGGTTAATTTTCTTTTTACCTTTAACCCTTCCCAAATCAAGGTGGAATTTTTGTGTTTCCTATCTCATAAATAAGGCTACGTTTTAGTCACAGGTATTTTTAGTAAAAGCAATGGACAGGTCACAGGCAGTAAACAAAAATTCACAGCCCACAACCTGTCCATGACTTATATACTATATACCCCTAACTAAAACTTGGGATGGGGGGGGCCACCGGTGCTGTGGGGGGGGGCAGTCCGGAGGTGCTGTGGGGGGGGTGTCCCGGGACCCCTGCTGGTTTTGGGGAGGAGGTGGGTGGTGGTGCACAGTCCAGGATCCCCTGCTGGGGGTGGAGGAAGGTTAGCAGGGCTGGCAGGCTCCCTACCGGGCTCCGCGCAACTGGCGGCCGGCATGTCCCTGCAGCTCATGGTGGGGTGGGGGAGGGGAGAGGGAAGGCCGGGGGGCTCCACACGCTGCCCCAGCCATGAGTTCCGGCCCCACAGCTCCCATTTGCAATGAACCGCAGCCAATGGGAGCTGTGGAGGTGGTGCCTTGAGGCAGCGGCAGCATGCAGAGCCCCCTGGCCCCTCTGCCTAGGAGCTGCAGGGTAAGCACCGCCCTGCACCCCAACCCCCAGCCCTGAACCTCCTCCCATACCCAAACTGCCCCAGCAGCAGCTGGTGCGACTGGCTCAGGGGCTGCCTCATCTGCTTGGGCAGCCCCGGTGCCAGCTGCACTGGGTGCTGCAGAAGTCACAGAGGTCATGGAAAGTCGTGGAATCCATGACCTCTGTGACAGACACAGAGCCATACTCATAAATGAGTTGGTGAAGTTACACAGCTACTCTAAAAGTAAACTTCCTCATTGTAATCCTTCCTTCCTTTATCAGATACAGCGTTTCTCAACCTTTTTGATACCAGGGACTGCCTTGCTGCCTTCCTAAACTGTGTCAGGAAGATCTCAGGACAAAATATGTATGCCTACAAAGAGTGACTAATTGGCCAACGGAAAATGGAGGTTTAATAAGTGATGTGAAACCACACCATCTATTTAGTAATCTTATCCCTGAAAGATGAGGTCTCATCATTATCATTATCCCACAGATTATCCCTTGTCTGACTCTGTCTGTTATTAAGGGTTCCTGACACTTCCCAGTATAAGGCCTTATTTTCAGTTGCTTATAACTTTGCCAAATTTTAACTGTTAATGTTGTAATTTTCCATGTCAGGTAGCTGAGGACTCACTTCTGCAACTGAAGACAATGGGAGCTATGCTTTGATTATACAAAGTGCTATATAATGCTAAGTACTCTGCAAAACTGAGTCCTAAGGTTCTTAAATTGAGCACCCACAATTACTGGATATTTTTAACCTCCGTGCATCAGTTGTCCGTCTGTAAAATTGGGATAATATCACCCCTTATCTCATTGCCGTGTGAAAATAAAGTAATGTCTGTGAAACACTGAGATACTACAATGAGTGCTATGGAATAACCCATGAGGAAATTATTAATTCTGCCTTCAGAGCAGGGTTTGAATACTGTGCAGTAAATAAGCGAAGGGGTCAGACATTATTCAATGAAAAGACAATAACATATTGACTCTCTACTCATTAAGAACTTACCATCCATCCTGTGCACTGAATGAGACAGGGGTCCAGAGGAAATAGTAGTAAGTTATTGCGTAATTAAAGACTGTTGCACAATGCATACACACAAGTAGGCCAAATTAAGGTTGCACAAGCAGCTTTAGTTCTGGCACTTCCTAATTGCTGAGTGCTTGATTTTGCAGCCTTACTGTTCTTTTACTGTATTTTTGTACTATATCAGACAGACATATGTCAGTACTATGAAATATAAAATAATCATATTTTAATTTTAGACTAAATAGTGGGAAATGGTGAATTTGGGCCTATGATACTACTGAAGTGATACTGTAAAAAACAGAAATGGGGCTCCTGTAGTTTGTATAATAATTTAAATCCTGAGCAGGAATTATAGCTCTGTAATTCATTAATTAGATTGTTTTTATTTACTCCAATGTCTCTTCTCCTAGCACATACCCTCCTCCCAGGAAATGAAGGTGGGAAAACAGACATGGCACTAGTGATGTAATGCTTCCCATAAAGAGATTGGACAAGCTAAGACTCTGATCTCATGCTCATTGAAATCAATGACCAAATTCCCATTAGCTTCAATGGTGCAGGATCAGGCCTTCAATGAGCTCATTTCTCTCCTGCCTCCAGCATGGAGACGCCTTTCAGGCTTCATGAACTAGGGATTCTCAATTTAGTTTTCTTTGTTTTTTCCCCTCTGACAGGATTCCATGGTTCTGGCTAACGAGTGCTTTGCAGAGATGCATGCCTTCTTCTCTCTGCACTCGTCCCTGTTCCCATGGTGACTGACTCAACCTTCTCTCCCCATCAATTATATTCCCCCTTATCATGCTGCCTTCCCCTCCTCTGCTTCCTCAACTCTTGTCCCCCTTCCCATTTTCTGTCTCCTTCCCATTGCTGTGCCTCCCTAGCCACCATGGACAGCTCCTGTTACTTCCCTAAACCCTACCACACCCCATTCCCAGCTCTTCTTTAACCCCTGCCATGTGTTTTGGCCTTCTTTGATCATCACCTTTCCTCACATGTGGTGACAGTAAGAACATGTTAACTATTTAGTGGCCACCACTGTAGTCTGAGTTCTGTTTGGGAATTCAGGAAGTAGTCTAAGTGAATAGGCAGATGTAGCCTGGAGAAAAGAAGGGAGTTAATGGCAGAGTACAGAAACACTATTCCCCACCTCTTACAAATGCAGTGGTTACAGTCACTTTGGTAAATGGGATATCACATTAACCATGGAAAGGGAATCTTGCCATCCACAGTACCGTCGACAGGCAGCACTGTCAATATAGTGATCATATTTTTAAAATCTGCTTGGCCATGTTCCATATAATGTTACAGTTTGAGAAGTGAAAGGATTTTTAACAGTGACTTCCATCATGGATGCTCTTTGTTTACTTTTGATTTTCTCTAGGGTTAGAGAATGAAAATAGTCTGGTCATTTTCTCTTATAGGTTCTTTAGCTATTGGCCTTCAATTCTGTAAAATCTTATTTACAAAATCTACATTTGGGACAAATTTGACCTGTCAATGTTGCTTTGATTCTTAAGCAGATGTACAATTTGGAGGGGGTGAGTGGGACAGTTGCTTGTTTAAAAGTCCTCCAAACAAAATGACTGCATTCTCTTTAGTTAATATGCTTGGTGCCTCTCTTTATTTAGTGTATGTTGCAGGAGATGGTGGGGGTGGAGGGGAAGGGCTCTCAAGTTCAGGAGTGAATTAGAACAGATTGCCTTTTTTTCTTGGTTAGTTAAATAACTAAATATATAATGTCAGGTGCCCAAACACATAATCACTCTATAAATAAAATTGTAGTGTTCTAGGTTAACTTGCTTACCTACATCTTTGTGTAGCCTTGCAATTAGACAACACAAATGACCATGAGGTTGCACTATTGACAACTGCTTACCCTGGCAAAGAAATATGAAATGCTAAAATGGAGAGAGGATATCTGACCTGCATTAACTCTTTGGTTCACCTACAGAAACAAACTAAAAATTTCGGTAAACTTTCTTTTGAATTTATAAATGAATTCACTTTGGCCAGTCTTGTGCTCTTTCCTTGAACATTTGCATTTTACACACACAAATTTTTGTTGAAAGGAAATTTCAAAGTCACAAGCATGACACTTAGAGAGACAGTTCAGTCCCTTCTCTGCTCTTGACCTTTGCTCAGTCTGGATTGTAAAGCTGTAAGCCAGTCCAGAAAATGTATTCTTTCTAAATAATCACTTCAGTCTGTTGTTTTAATTCAAAGGGTCATTTTCAAATAAAAACTAAAACATAAAAAATCCAACCAAAATTGTTCCAAAAAGTTCTTCTACTTGAAATATCTGAAAAATTACAGCATGTTGTCCATGTTATTTCACTGAATGCACACAGTATTTCTTAGAAACTAAGAATAAACAGTTCTGAACAGAAATCCTTTTTTAAAAAAATCCTTATTTTTACTCTTCAGTTAATGCAGATGGATGTACCCACACACAAAACAACATCAGGCTTACAAAATGCTTTTTGCATAAATCTTAAACCACAGATCATAAATCTGTTTTCAGATTGTAAAAAAAATTTAAAAAAAATTCAAAAGTACATAAGATGGGTTCTTAAAAATGAAAAATTTATTCATATGAAAAGATGAATAGCTCAGGCACATAATTAAATGCTTCCCATATTATATTACAAGTGTGCAGAAGAAAATCCCACCAGAATCTTGAACCTTTCTTGTTTTTGTTTTTAATCTCCAGAGATGAGTATGAAATTGTTCTCTAGCTTACCTATCTTCCTTAGTTATGATGGGCAAAAGCTATATCAAACCACCATAAATGCTAGAGCATCTGAGCCTTCCCCAAATAGTTTAACAATTTAAACATTCTTTTGAGTAATTTGCAGTATTCTTCATATCCATCCCTTACTATATATATAGTTTTCTATAAAAGCCGGGTATTTTTTCAATCATCAGAATGATCTCTGAATTATATTCTCTTCCTCTCTATGGGATGTTATACTCCTCCTACAAACTAACCATCTTCATAAAGAAAAAAGCTATTTCCTAACTAAATTGTGTGCTCTAGAATGCACAAAACCAGTATGTATGCTAATTTAATTAAGAAGGGCTTACAATTCTGAGACTTATGGAGTTTTGGTATATTGCAGGGGTTCTCAAACTGGGGGTCAGGACCCCTGAGGGGGCCATGAGATTATTACTTGGGGAGGGAGGGTTGCGAGCTGTCAGCCTCCACCCCCAAACCCTGCTTTGCCTCCAACATTTATAATGGTGTTAAATATATAAAAATGTGTTTTTAATTTATCGGGGGGTTCCACTCAGAGGCTTGCTATGTGAAATGAATAACCAGTAAAAAAGTTTGAGAACCACTGGTATATTGCAAACACTTCTCAGACTGTAATAAGCAAATGACATTTTATTATGACATGTAATTAAATTAAATTGTTCTGAAAAGGGTTTTATTGAGGTTGTGGTATATAAGTTATACCTCCACTGAGAAACAGTAGAAATATAGGAGATAACATGCAGCTTGTTGCAATAGGCAACTTTGTTCCTGAAGATTAAGATAGCTTTATCTCAAGCTGATTTACTCTGTTAATATTGTGTCATTTTGTAACTAATCAAAAAAAACATACTAAGGTTCCAGTTTGTTGATTTTCAAAGGCACATAGGGCACTTGCATTCCGATCCCCTATTTGTAATTTGAAAGTCTTCCCCATAATTCCGACGTCACTCAACCTCAATGTTTTGGCTCCCCATTCAACTCTTGCACTGTATAACTCCCCTTGGAGTTAGCAGGCATTTTGCTTACCTGGGGTTGCAGTCAGGCCATAAATTTCAGTTCTGTTTGTTGAAGCTAATGTGAAAATGATTATTGTTTAACAAATTTATTTGAGCATAAGCTTTCGTGAGCTACAGCTCGCTTCATCGGATGCATTTCCACTGAATGAAGTGAGCTGTAGCTCATGAAAGCTTATGCTCAAATAAATTGGTTAGTCTCTAAGGTGCCACAAGTACTTCTTTTCTTTTTGCGAATACAGACTAAAACGGCTGCTACTCTGAAACCTGAATATTGTTCGGTAGCATTTCTATAGTTAGGAAATAACTAGTCCAGTTCATGAAAAACACATCTGAGAACAACAACTGTGTATGGATAATAATAAAAATAATAAAAAGTGGTGATGTATGTAGTCCTTGAGGGCCAGATTTTCAAAAGAGCTCAGCATCCAGTGTAATGACCTCTTTTCAAAATCTGGCCACTTATTGTGATGCCTAACTGAGCACAGCTATTTTGAAAATCTATCCCTTAGATGACAACACACACACACACACAAAAATATGCATGAGGACGTAAACTGATTTTACTTCCAGATTATAGCATGGGGAGAGTTACAAAATAATAATAATCATCTCCCCCTCCAAAACACACACACTTCAAATCATTTAGTAATTAATCTGAAAAAAAAAAAACAAAAAATGTCCAAAGGCAAATGTAAGTAACAAAACAATGGAAGCAACATATCCATGTAGGAGCAAAAAAGTAAAGGATGCTGTCCTCATCTAAAAAGTCATAAAATAATAACCAGAAGAAAACAGGCAGGAGATATGTCAGTGACAAATATTATATTTCATGCAAAAATATCTTTAAATGTGTCATGCAAAACTTGAATAACCACCCTTTCAGCCACTCTGGTCACATTCTCTGAGTTGCAGAAATTTGTGCCATTTTTCCTCAGGGGAAAAAAAATTACCATCCATCCCTAAAATACTGAAATCCATTTGAAATCACTTTACAGGGCACTATTGGCACATTGGATTGGTAACAAAAAGCAGAATTTTTCACTGCAGGATGCTGGCACAAACTAAGCATCAGAGATTACCAAAAGTTCAGTGGCCTGTGACCTGGATAGGCAGATGTCCAAATACAAAAAACACCACCACTGTTTGCATCTTTGTTAACAGCCTCCGCCTACAGGCCTAACACTGAATGGCCTTTGAGAATGAATTCCCCTCTTTATCTATAGGAGGTCTCTCTTGTCAGATTTGAGGCATGCTGACAAGTCTGTATGCTGAAGCTGCTTGCAGTGTGTTGCACCTGTGGTGTGGATACACAAATGACTTCAATTTTCTAGGATCTATCAGTCTGATACCACTAATGAGCATTACAGTCCCATGATATTTTAAACCCCCTATTGATACAGAAGTTTGCAGATTTTTCATGTCAGATTGAAAAAAATTCAGAGGCCTATTATTAATTATATTTTTATTCAAAGTTTGTGGCATAAATATTGGAGACTGTGATGAAGTAACAGAAAAGGCGGTGGGGGGGGGGGAGATAAATTAGGACTGTCCATAATACTACTTCTCCCCCACAATTCTATTTCTAATTGTGGCTATAACAGCAATTGGTTTATTTAATTTGCATAAAACTTCTATTTTTAACAAGCAGAACAGCAAAGTTCAAGCTGTGGTTTTATTTTATCGTGTAATGATTATATTCTGTCGTTAACACTGAAAACCAGTTTAACCAATAAGAAAGCCAATATGTAGGAACAGAAAAATGTTTATTCAGTCTAACATCAATTTGTCTCAAATTATTATTATTTTAAGTTTCTTACATTAATAGGTGTTAATATTTTATTAGAAGTGCATTGGCTACATAAGAGTAATTTACACTTCTAACAATCCACCATACCGTCTGTCAAGTAAATGAGATGACAAATTAATTATTTAGCAAATCCCGGCAGGAAAAAACCACTGAGGGTCTTCTATTTATTTATTTTACAGTGAGGCAAGTCGAAGCTGAACGAGAGCCTGCCTACATGAGATAGAAGTGTCTGCCCCTGTAAATAATTACACTGAAAGAACTCTCCATCTTGGAGAAAGGACGGGGGGTGGGGGCATTATCCCTGATATATGCCAGGAAGGCGAATTAAAGCACAAATGTGTCGATGCCAGACATTCAGGGCGGACTTTTAGAGCCTTGATCTTCCATTCCTTGCGTACCCACAGCTCCCTTGATTTTACTAGTAGCTTTTTGGTGCATAAGGAACGCAGGATAGGGCTCCTTGGTAGGCAGCGCTATAGAAATGAATCCTTGTCATTACCGGCATTCCAGCACTGGCCCTCACACACACACACACACACACACACACACACACCCCGTATGAACGTAAAATACGGTAATCGGATTGCTGCGCTGCGAGATGGTAACATTCATCACCATCATCACAAACGTGCCGCTGCCTGGCTAAACTAGGATGCTGATTCTCCTGCTGTTTCCACGGAGACATGCTGCAGAAAGCCCCAAAGGGAGGTATTTGGGGCGGGGGGAGAGGAATCGGATGGCTGCGCGGATGGGGGATTGTTAGATAGAGCGGCTCTTTATCCGCCACTCCCCCAAATTTGGAAGACCACGATTAAGAGCAGGCCTGAGCCACAAGACAGAGGAGGACTAGATGGAGGGGGGGTGGGGCTGGGGTCCCTGCTGCTGGGCCGCGGAAATCACCCTGCTGCCTGCCCGCCCGGCTGGGAGCAGCATCCTCCCAGTCCCAGCCCCGGAGGATGCCGCAGCTCCCCCAGCCCCGGCCGCCCCGCAGCCCGGCCCCACTCACCCAGCACCACGGCGCAGACCGTGCTGAGCAGCAGCCAGTTGTTCCTCAGGAAGCGCTGGCAGTCGCAGCCCCTCCTGCCTTTCCTCGCCATCGCGGCGGCACGGGCTGAGCTGCGGCGGGGTGTGAGCGCTGCGCGGGGCTCGGCGGCGGCGGCTGCTGCTGCGCGGGGCGAGCTGCTGCGCTGGGAGCTCGGCGCCTCCTGCCGCTGCTGCTCCGCCCGTGTGGCTGCTGCCGCTGCTGCCACGCTCTGCGACTCCCCGGCGCGGGAGGAGGGAGCGTGGGGCGGAGGCAAGAGGCAGACACACCTGGCCGCGCTCCCGCCTCGCCAGCCCTGCACCCAGGCGCCCCCTGGCAGGAGGCGGGGAGGCTGCTGGGCGCGGAGGCTCTGCTGCCTCTCCCGCCGGGGGGGCGCTCCTCGCTCCGACGCAGCCTGCGCCTCTCCCAGCTGCTGCCAAAGGAGGCCCTGTGTCGTTCTCCCCCGAGGGGCAAACTGGGGGGCCTGCCCAAGGTCACACAGCCCAAGCGCCCACCGGGGACAGCCCCTCCGCCTCCGGGACAGCCGCCCGCTGTAAGTTATACAGACAGGCCGGAGAAGTTGGGGGCACCCAGGGAAGTTATTTGCTGTCCCATCCCCCCAGCCTCTCCTCCTCCGCTCACAAATCTCTCCACTTCTCTTCCCCCACCCCTTCCAGACCTCTCAACCCCCTTCAGCCCCTGGCCTTTATACCTGCATTGGCTTTCTGGGGAAGAAAAATAGGGACATGTCTTAAAGGCCATGACAGTGAGCTGGACTAGGGGAAAACAGTAAACATTTTCCTAAGGCTGGCTTGTCCTGTCTAAGGATAGGTCTGCACTGCCATTAGTCACATGCGCTGGCCTTTGCCAGCTGACTGTTGACTCCAGCTCCTGGCCCTGGGCTAAGGGGCTGTTTAATTGCCGTGTAGATGTTCAGGAGCCTGGACTTTAGGATCCTGGGATGGTCCCAGAGCTTGGACTCCAGCCCAAGCCCTAACTCTACACTGTAATTAAAGCATGGGCCAGCCATGGGTGTCTAATTGCAGTGTAGATATAACCCAAGAGTCTGACCCAGCCTAGTGACACACAGTGATTACGCGAGTGTTGGCTGTAGAGCACTTCTGGTGACCAAGTGGTCAACACAGTGTAGTACTACTACATTCATCCATAGGGAACAATCAGTTACACCAGGAGTGAAGGTAAAGGAAAACCCCCACCCACTGTAAAAGAAAACCCCCACCCACTCAAAGACTGCTCATATTTATATATTGCACTCCATTACCAATGGCAAGCTTAGCTCTAGCAACTCCTGCCTGCAGTTGTCTGCAGTGGAGGCACTGGCGGCAGAGAGTGATGCTACCATCAAGCCGAATCTTTTCCATCAAGTACCATCAAGGCTTTTTCACACCCTTGAGTGAAATAAATTAGATCAACTTACTGCATCCATACAAAATTAAGGAATCATTTAAAAAGAGACTTATGCAGGTGAAATAGAGATGTTTTAAACTTTTTAATGAACAGGCTTTTAAAAAATTGATCTTATTATTATAGAATGACAGAAATTGGCTCTGTAGTTAGGGTAGTTAAGCACTGGAATAAATTGCCTAGGGAGATTGTCTAACCTGCTCTTAAAAATCTCCAATGATGGATATTCCACAAACACCTGTCAGGGATCGTCTAGATAATACTTAGCCCTGCCATAAGTGCAGGGGACTGGACTAGATGACCTCTCGATGTCCCTTCCAGTCCTACAGTTCTATGATTCCCACAGTATTCTTGTCAGCAAGTTAAAGAAGTATGGGCTGGATGAATGCACTATAAGGTGGGTAGAAAGTTGGCTAGATTGTCGGGCTCAACGGGTAGTGATCAATGGCTCCATGTCTAGTTGGCAGCCGGTGTCAAGTGGAGTGCCCCAGGGGTCGGTCCTGGGGCCGGTTTTGTTCAATATCTTCATAAATGATCTGGAGGATGGTGTGGATTGCACTCTCAGCAAATTTGCGGATGATACTAAACTGGGAGGAGTGGTAGATACGCTGGAGGGCAGGGATAGGATACAGAGGGACCTAGACAAATTGGAGGATTGGGCCAAAAGAAATCTGATGAGGTTCAATAAGGATAAGTGCAGGGTCCTGCACTTAGGACGGAAGAACCCAATGCACCGCTACAGACTAGGGACCGAATGTCTAGGCAGCAGTTCTGCGGAAAAGGACCTAGGGGTTACAGTGGACGAGAAGCTGGATATGAGTCAGCAGTGTGCCCTTGTTGCCAAGAAGGCCAATGGCATTTTGGGATGTATAAGTAGGGGCATAGCGAGCAGATCGAGGGACGTGATCGTTCCCCTCTATTCGACATTGGTGAGGCCTCATCTGGAGTACTGTGTCCACTTTTGGGCCCCACACTACAAGAAGGATGTGGATAAATTGGAGAGAGTCCAGCGAAGGGCAACAAAAATGATTAGGGGTCTGGAACACATGACTTATGAGGAGAGGCTGAGGGAACTGGGATTGTTTAGTCTGCAGAAGAGAAGAATGAGGGGGGATTTGATAGCTGCTTTCAACTACCTGAGAGGTGGTTCCAGAGAGGATGGTTCTAGACTATTCTCAGTGATAGAAGAGGACAGGACAAGGAGTAATGGTCTCAAGTTGCAGTGGGGGAGGTTTAGGTTGGATATTAGCAAAACTTTTTCACTAGGAGGGTGGTGAAACACTGGAATGCGTTACCTAGGGAGGTGGTAGAATCTCCTTCCTTAGAAGTTTTTAAGGTCAGGCTTTACAAAGCCCTGGCTGGGATGATTTGATTGGGGATTGGTCCTGCTTTGAGCAGGGGGTTGGACTAGATGACCTCCTGAGGTCCCTTCCAACCCTGATATTCTATGATTCTATGATCTTGGATGTAGATTCAACTTGGCAGTTTCTGTATGGGGAGCTAGAAAAGAATCTGTAATAAAAGCATCCCAATAAAATGGAAAAGAATTACAGGCTCATAGATCACTGCTGAGATACTGAAGTTATTTGAAAAATGAGCACAGCTATGGAAAATGACCAACATTCCTCCCCCAATAATTTGGGTGGTTATCAACCATATAGCTAGTGTACCCAGTGATCACACTTGCTGAGCAAAACAAAAGGCTGTATGTTATTTAAACAAGACACTTTGAATTTTGTGTGACATTAAGACATTCTGGAATAACTATTAAATGTTGTGTGGAAGACTTTGATGAAATTTTCAATATGTTTAATATAGAGAGACAATAGGGAAATTGTAGATCTCTCTAATAGTTATTTCATTCAAGCCTGTCTTTTGGGGAAAATGTTCATACCTATAAAGATCTCCAGATGTACCAGATTGTGACTAGGTTTGAGGAGCAATCCAGACCAGTGCAGGGTTTTGTCACCACTTGCCCTGCAACCCTGGGTGCCTTAGAGTGCTTTGCTACTGTAGCTCCCAGCCTGGGATGCTCACAACTAGCCTACAAGCATACATGTCAGACACTGAAGTGGCTGTGTGCTAGACTACCCTGGTTTAGCAGCTGTGAGCTCCGCAGCCTGTCTACAGTCCCACAGCCCCACTCTGGCTTCCACCACTCTTGTTTACAACCAGCAAGGTGACCCCAACACACCTCCAGTCCTGAATTTTCCCCAAACCATGTGCTCTAGAATGTTCAACCCTCTCCTGGACAGTTCAGAGAAATAATGTTAGTTTTTTTCCTCTAATGACACAGAACACATCACAGCTTATTAATACTGGGGTAAATACACTCTTCCCTTCAAACACAACACTGAAATAAAGTAAAAATAAAATAACTTAAAAAAATAAAACAAAAGGCCCGCGCCACTTTCCACAGCTCCCATTGGCTGAGAACGGCGAACCGCGGCCACTGGGAGCTGCGGGTAGCTGTGGAAATGTAAACAAATTGTCTGGCAACCCTCCAGGAGATTATCCTGATGGGCCGCATGCAGCCCACGGGCCACAGGTTGCCCACCACTGCTGTAAACCCTTTATATGATGGAAACCATTTCAAACCAGGGGGTGCGGCAGCACCCCCAGCAGGGCTAGTTCCAGCACCTATGCTGGCACCTGGTCTGCCAGCCTCACACCCTACTTAATCTCACTGGAGACAGGTAGATAGCTGCCTTCTCTCCTATCTGGAAGGATATCTGTTTCTCCCCATTTGGCCACAGATTTTCAAGCATAATATAATTAAGTATCCATATTTCCTCATATATATTACATACATTTCACAATTATATTAATCACCATTGTGTCTTTAGCTTACAGAAAAGACCTCAGTCTATACACTTTCATAATACAATACAATTGTATAAATTGACTCAATTGCTTATCAGTTGAGGTTCAGAGCCGTTATCTTTATAGACCAGTAAACCCCTCAAACTAAAGTTTATTCAAGCTGTGAGGAAGGTGACATGGAGTCTAGTGGTGAAGGAAGCTCCATGCTCTTTCTTCCCCCATTTATAAGCTTAATAGCTTTGTTTACCTAATTTGTAAAGGGACCTTCATTGTCTTTGCCTGAAGATTGGGCTGGTTGGAGAATCAAATATCCTTTCCATTGTCTAAGGCAGACCGGTTTATCAACTCCCCTGACATGCGTGTTTAAACACACTTTAGTCATAATTCTACCATATATCCATAAATCTTAAAACCCACCACATATATACATCATGAAAGAATATTAATGATCAGTGAGTTAATTTTCAAATGATACCTTAAAAGGCATATTTTGTACAAAGATTATTATGAAAGTGCACAGGGTATGAATACAGGGGTGCTTAGTGTCACACACACAAAAACAAATCAGATCATGTAAAAGTGCCATTACTTTTTTGTTTATGCTCATGAAAAAATGGACAAATTGGAGAGAGTCCAGAGGACAGGAACAAAAATATGAGGCTTAGTAAACAGGACCTATGAGGAAATGTTGAAATAATTGGGCTAATTTAGTCTAAATCAGAGAAGGCTGGTGGGGGGACGGGACACATAATGAATCTTCAAATATGTAAAAAGTTGTTACAAGGAGAAAGGCGATCAATTGTTCTCCATATCAAGCAAGGATAGGACAAAAAGTAATTGATTTAGTTTGTAGCAAGGAAGATTTAGATTGGATATTAGGAAAAAGCTTTCTAACTATAAAGGTAGTTAAAAACTGGAACAGGTTACCTTGGGAGGTTTTGAAATCTCCCTCACTGGATGTTTTAAAGAACAGGTTAGACAAACACTTGTCAGGGATGACCTTAATCCTTCCTCAGTATGGGGGTGGACTTGAATTATGTTTCTCAATGACCGGTCCGTGGACGAGCGCCAGTCCCTGAGATTTCCATGACACAGTTTAGGAAGGCAACAATCTGGTCCCTGGTATCAAAAAGGTTCAGAAACACTGAACTAGATGACCTCTTGAGGTCATTTTCAGCCCTACATTTCTATAGTTTCTATGATTCTATGAAAGGTGCACAGACATGAGTCCTAGTTGTTAGAATGCTAACCTGGGACTCAGATTCAGCTCCCAGCTCTGCCACATAAGAACATAAGAACGGCCACACTGGGGCAGACCAAAGGTCCATCCAGCCCAGTATCCTGTCTATCGACAGTGGCCAATGCCAGGTGCCCCAGAGGGAGTGAACCTAACAGGTAAATGATCAAGTGATCTCTCTCCTGCCATCCATCTCCACCCTCTGACAAACAGAGGCTAGGGACACCATTCCTTACCCATCCTGGCTAATAGCCATTAATGGACTTAACCTCCATGAATTTATCCAGTTCTCTTTTAAACCCTGTTAGAGTCCTAGCCTTCACAACCTCCTCAGGCAAGGAGTTCCACAGGTTGACTGTGCACTGTGTGAAGAAGAACTTCCTTTTATTTGTTTTAAACCTGCTATCCATTAATTTCATTTGGTGGCCCCTAGTTCTTAATTATGGGAACAAGTAAATAACTTTTCCTTATTCACTTTCTCCATACCACTCATGATTTTATATACCTCTATCATATCCCCCCTTAGTCTCCTCTTTTCCAAGCTGAAAAGTCCTAGCCGCTTTAATCTCTCCTCATATGGAACCTGTTCCAACCCCCTAATCATTTTAGGTTTCAGAGTAGCAGCCGTGTTAGTCTGTATTCGCAAAAAGAAAAGGAGTACTTGTGGCACCTTAGAGACTAACCAATTTATTTGACCATAAGCTTTCGTGAGCTACAGCTCACTTCATCGGATGCTACAGCTCACTTCATCACATCACTTCATTCATCAGAAACCCATCTATCTATGTTTCTAATGATCTAATCTCCCATTACTAACACCTGCCTTTTCCTAATGACTGGAGTTCCCTCCCCTGGAGAAGTAACTTCAGTGTGACAGGGTACCCCCAACATCATCTGGAAGGAGGGTCCCAACTATGGGAAGGTTTCCCTCTGTTCCCGTTGACTGTTCTCCTTCTCTGGGCTTTTCATCCTCCTTAACAGCGCAGGGGCTGTCCGACCGGAAATGGGACAAATCTACAGTGTCCCGGAAAGCCTCATCAGCATACCTCTCTGCCTCCCTTAGCTCCTCCAGTTCCGCGACCCTGGCCTCCAAAGCCCGTACACAGTCTCTGAGGGCCAGGAGCTCCTTGCACCGAATGCACATGTACGCCACCTGCCCACTGGGCAGGTAATCATACATGTAACACTGAGTGCAATAAACAGGATATCCCCCACTCTGCTGCTGGGCTTCTGCCCTGCATTCTCTCTTACAGCTACCTAGGTTAATGATAGGGTTTTTGTTTAAATCAAGAAGTTTTGATTTAGTTTAGTTTAAAGGTTTTAAAGAATGGCAAGTGTACCTTGCCGCCTTTCCAAACTCCATCTCAAAACTCCCTGTTAGCAGTCCCTGGCGCAAAGCTCCCTGGTCGCTTGCTCACTACTTTATAAAGCCCTGGCCTTCTTGATAGCCCCACTCCCGACTAAGGCTCAGCCAATGAACAAAGGCTTCTAGATTTCAAACCTTGTTTAGAAGCTCACAGCTTCCAACTGCCGGCCACAGCACACAGTCCTTCAAACAAACAAAACAAACAAACAAACACAAGCTCAGCACACAGCAAGTAACCCCCAAACACAAACACACACTACAGACAGCCACTTACCCCAAGGGTCCCGTATTTGCTCCTCCTTCACCTGGAGAACTCCCTCTTGAAACTCCCTGTTAGCAGTCCCTGTTTGCAAAAGCATACTTCCTGTGTGATCTTGTGCAAGTCACTTATCTTCTCTGAACCTCAGTTCACCATCGGTAAAATGGAGATAATAGTACTTCTTTACCTCACAAGGGTGTTGTGAAGATAAATGCCTTAAGGGTTGTGATGTGCTCAGGTACTGCAGTGATAGGAGATATACAAGTACCTAAGATAGATGGCACTGGAGATTTAAATCCTCTGCTGAGCCATAGAACAGGTATCACAACCTTTCCCACCAGTGTGCCTCAAAACTGACCTGAAGGCATCATCTTTAGGGGAGAAAGAACAATGGAGTCTTCTTGCTAATTCAGTCCTTGTACTCTCTCTGCCAGGTTTGCCAGTCGTTACCAGCTGAGATCGCTTTTGTGATGGAGACATGTCTTCTCAGAACTGGACAGAGACCACCAAAGTCATTTCACATACTGCAAGTCACCAAAGCACCATCAGATGGAACGGCGTTTAGTCATTACTGACCAGGGCTGGATATGAACAGCTGTCTCAGGGCAGTGCTGAATTCAAGGAGAATTCTTCCATTGTGAATATTAAATTTGTTGAAATACATTGATGCAACTAAAGCATTTGGAAAAAATTGCCAAAAATAGTTGCTAATATCCTACATGAGCCATTGACAGAATGATTTATTCTGCCTTTTTATTAATGGAAAGTCTGTTAAATGGGAATGTTGCATCAATTATTTTTATCACGAAGCCTGGCAACCTCTAGGAAATTTCAAATTATCAGATAATTTCACTTCTGCCTAATATAGCAAATCTTCAGAAAACATAATTTAATAAAAATTATGGCATTTGTAAGTACTTAAAACATTTCCAGTTGTCATTGTTTGGCATGAGTCCAGCTTGCTGCACTGGTTACTCTTCTCACGAAAGTGACTGATGATATTTTTTGGCTATGGAGCACGGTAAGAGGAAAGCTGCAATCTTTTGTAGAATTATCTAAAAACGAGCCTATTAAACACAATATTTTATTCTAAAAATTACAGAATTTAGCTTTCCTCAAAATAGCCTTGCATTGGCTCTACTCTTATCTTTCCAACAGAAAACAGGCAGTGGAAATAAAAGGCCTGATCCTGGCCCTATTTCAGGAATGTACATAAGCATTCCCTGAATTGGGATCCCGATAGATGCTGAGCACCTGCAGCTCTCAGATCTGACCCAATTGGTGTGGACCTGATCCTCTCATGACATGACCTCAAATTTAACAATCAGCATAATTAATGACATAATCCAGTTTAAACCCTCAAGATAACTTTAGTGTCACATTGCCTATTTTTTTAAAAAAAACCTTGGGTAGAGTCTACCATTACCTCCAGGGGCAGAGATTACCCAAATGCTGATTATTACCTTTTGATGGGGGGGAAACGACCCTAAAACTACAGCTTATCTGCATATTGAGTTCCCATTTAAATCAATATGAGTTGCATCTGCAGTATCCTGTGTATTTAATCTATATTCTCTTTTTTAATTTTATAGGATTGTCTATGTATTTTCCTGTTGCTGCTTCTAAATTCACACAGAGATCCTTATTTGATTTTTGTGATCCCCTTTTAGGTACTTGTATACTGCAGTAAGATTCCCTGTAAGGACCTCTCCTCCAGATTGCATAGCTTCATCTGCTGTCTTAGCAAAGACCCTCCATACCCGTATCAGCTTAATAACCCTTCTCTGTATCTTCCACAGCTGAGTTTGTTCAAAATAGGTTGGCTGATCAGCATGTGTTTCAACATGAATCAAAACAGCAGGATTTGGCCTGCAATCAGCAATGAAAGGCTAAATAATATTTTTATAAAAGTCATGCCAAATTAATAAGGCTATGATAAAACATTATGAGCCAAATCCATCCTCGTTCAACTCCACTGAAGCCAATAGGGTTATAGCCGAGATACACTTGGCCCTATATATTAATGTATTCTAGGGTATTTATCTTTTAAGTTGCAAGTGTATCGCCTGGTGGTGACAGCTTCTGCTGGATAGCTTTTCTCTACCAAACCCACGCCACTTCAGCGTAAACTAACTGGCCACATCATAACAGCTTCTTCCCTTTGAGAGCCATGTCACAAAAGTGCCAACTCCTTATCTCTTATTAAAAAAACCTAGAATAATTAATTTACATATTGTTTAAAAATACCCTCATTACTAATGACCCTACTATATCTTAAAAATCACTCCAAATCTCTCATAACTTTTATTAAGGCTTGTTCCTGCTGGCATTGATGCTAACAGGAGTATTACCATAGATTTCAATGGGAACTACAACAGGTCCTAGCTGTATAATAATTAAAATAATTTCCAACAGAGGAAATATTTTGACATTTTTATTTCCTAATTTAAGTGGTAAAAAAAAATTGTACATGCTGCTTGTGGGATTACCTGGATGCAGACTTTTTGCATTGGGCCTATCTAGTATGGTCCAACAGGGGTTTGTCCTGGGTCTGATACGATTCAATATTTTCATTAATGACTTGGATAACAGAGTGGAGGATATGCTTATAAAATTTGTGGATGCTGCCAAGCTGAGTGGAGTTGCAAGCCCTGTGGAGGACAGAATTAAAATTCAAAATGCCCTTGATAAATTGGAGAATTGGTCTGAAATCAACAAGATGAAATTCAGTAAAGACAAGTGCAAAGTACTATACTTAGGAAAGAAAAATCAATTGCACAACTACAAAAAGGGGTATAACTGGCTAGGTTGCAGTACTGCTGAAGAGGATCTGGGGGTTATAGTAGATCACAAGTTGAATATGAATCAACTATGTGATGCAGTTGCGAAAAAGGCTAATATCATTCTGGAATGTATTAACAGGAGTGTCATATGTAAGACACAGGAGGTAACTGACCCACTCTACTAGCATTGGTGAGGCCTCAACTGGAGTACTGTGTTCAGCTCTGGGTGCCACACTTTAGGAAAGATGCAAACAAATTGAAGAGAGTCCACAGGAGAGCAACAAAAGTGATAAACGGTTTAGAAACCTGGCCTGTGAGGAAATGTTAAAGAAACAACTCAGCATGTTTAGTCTTGAAAAAAGAACACTGAAGAAGGACCCGATAATTGTCTTCAAATATGTTAAGGCCTGTTATAAAGAGGATGGTGGTCAATTGTTCTCCATGTCCACTGAAGGTAGGATAAGAAGTAATGGCTTTAATCTGCAGCAAGGAGATCCAGGTTAGATATTACAAAAATCTTTCCAACTATAAGGATAATTAAGCTCTGAAATAGGTTTCTGAGGGAGGTTGTGGAATCCCCACTACTGGAGGTTTTTAAGAAGAGGTTGAAAAAACACCTATCAGAGATGGCCTAGTTATACTTGTTCCTATCTGAGCGCAGGAAATGCTCTTCCAGCTCAGAGCAAGTGTTGTTTAATAATAGCAATGGTGTTTAAGCTCCAGGAACAAACAGAAAATTTGGTCCTGCTTACGCTTGCTCTAAATTCTTTCCTTCCAAGAAACTGAGAAATAATAATGTGTTAAGCAAATATTGTTTTGCTCATGGAATAGCAAATTGTTCCACTAAAAAGATTATGCTGTTATGTTGCCGAATCAGGTTGGCATTTTTTCTTTTCCATAGTGTGAAATGTGCATTAACAATAATGATAAATGAAGAGTGAAGGACAGTATAATATTTTATTGCCACTCCTGCACTTTTGCAGAATGACTCATTATATAATATTGATGTGTCATACATGTAGCTACTTTAATATAATTGTATTATTACTTATTTGTGCAGGCAATGGGCTCTTTGCCACTCTTTACAAATGGCGTAGATGGAACTGGAGGGCTTTGTTCACCCACATGCCATTTGAAGGTTTATTTTAATGAAGACATAATGTAATGAAGCAGAATGCTTTTCCTGCAGAAGATAATGATAGCGAATGACAAGAGGGTTTTAAAGCTTAAATCACTCAGTAACACATAGAAATGGATGAGTGGGTGAACATTAATCTGTATTGTGCTGAGCAAGTTTGACAAAATAGGTTAACTCACACTCCCAAAAGATCTAGAGGCCAAAATGGGGAAAGCTTTCAAAAATTCTGGACTGCGAAGCATACTAAAAATAATTACAGCCATGTGGCCAAACTTTCAATTTATTTTCAGTACTGGCCAGTGCCCATAAAATTCATGCTGGGCATAGCTAAGCAATGATTTTGTAGCCAACTTTCATGATTTTTATCATGAGTCGCGCAATATTTGGTGTTTTTCTTAAAACCTGAGCTCTTGGAGTTGCATGAATACATGAGAATCTCAGCTTCCATTTTTTAAAAAAGTAAGTTTTAGCTCTTATGACTGTAGAGAAAAGTTTAAAAATGTAACCACAGTGCACCTTAAAGACTGGAAAACCAGAACCAGAAGACCAATAAAAAGAACTCAAAATTTAGTATGTTTTAGAAATCTCATGGTTTTTAAGATAGCCTTATTGTTCTTTAGGGACTAACTCATGGTTTTGTTAACATTTGGCGTTGGCAATATTTTCATAAACGCATCCTTACAGAGAAAGCTTTATTTTGTTGTTTGTAAGCTCTTTGGGGCAGGGCCCATCTCTTTTTTTTGTGTGCTTTTACATTGGCTAGCACAATGGGGTCCTGAACCATAACTGGGACTCCAAGCCATTACCACAATATAGATAAATAAAGGGGAAATAAATTTGCACTGGTGTTGATGCCCAACATGACTAACTTTGAGTGGTGTCTGCAGCGAGGATTAAAAAAAGCATGCAACTCCATATTAGTTTGTGGGTAGCAGTGCCTTGTAATTCTCTGGGATGCTAATGGCTCAGCTATGTAGGAGATGTGAACATGACTCTTCCACTTTTTTCTTGACAAAGGCTGAGTATCTTAAAGAGGTGATGTACTCAGTCTCTGGCAGAGGGAGAAGGCTGAAGCATTGGCAGAAGTTGTGTGACTTTCTTTACTATTAAGAAGTAAAGGACTGTACAGATGAATGCTGACTAATAGCAGAGGTAGGGAAGTCTGGGAATAAAAATAGGGTGGGAGGAGAGAAATGGGGAGCAAGAGAAGAAAAATGATGCTGAATTGATTTGGGCGAGGGCCAGGTTTTCAGCTTGTGCTGCATAACCCATTTTAATTAATCACAGAGTGATTTTTCTGGTGAATATCTACAAAGACAAGTATTTGAAATGGCTCATTCTCAACTGACAGAAGCTGATACAATTTGGGAATGGTTGCACTGGTCATGTAATTAGATTCTGACAATACCTGCTGCATACTGAATGCTCAGTGCTGCCCATGGCAGTGGAGATGGAATGCGTTTGTGAAAATTATGATTAGCAGAATATAGTAAGTGACTTGGGAGAGGTAGTTTTGAATCATATACTTGGTTGCCTACTTCTTAAAGAGATTGCAAAATGTGATATTTCCAACAAGGATTAGTTAGACAATGAAAAAGATTAAAACCTTATCAGGCAGCTCAAGTCAGAGAAGAACTATTGACAGTCTCCTTCCCTTATCGAGATATGCATAAACAGAATTAAAAGGCTCTTTTGCTGCTGGAGGGAAATGTAGTAGGATGATCTGATTGGGATTTGTTTGCCTAATATTTCCTCATGGAAAACACTCTTGTTACCAGCTATTTTTAGATGACTTTTAGGCCAATATACATTAGATGTTACATTGTGCACTATGGAAGATAATGTTGACACAGACAGCAATTTGGATGTATATTCCCCTCCATGCTTTGAAATTGCTCTTAAGAATGGATTTCTGGGGGACAATCTGCAGCTGGGAGTTCATAGCGGCCAGGCTGATGCTATAGGGAACACGATGTACCTGAGTACCCTATGGTTGCATTGGTCTTCTATGCAACTGCCTCTGCTTTCCACAGGTGTCCTGAGAACTGTGGGATTTCTCCAGACATCTCAGGACATCCATGAATTTAGTGGGTCTTGCCCCTGCCTGTTTAACTGCATGATGCTCTGGAAGAAACTCTGCAAATTGAAATTCTGTGATTTTCATTACCTCTATGCAGGTTTTCTACACAGATTTATCTTTGTCTGAAAGCACTGGCAATTGGAGAGAAAACTGGTTGTCAGTACTGGAGATGCCACAGCCTCAGCTGGTGGAGAATATTTAGGAGCAGTCCATTATGTGTTCCATAGTAAGAATCTCCTCATGAATTATATTGGAGCAAATCACAGATACAGTAGTTGGCTGTTCGAAGAAATGCCCCATAGGCAGAGGATACCCCTGCACAACTTTAAGAGGGATGAACGTATAGGCCATGTCAAATTCCATCCTTAGTGCTGAGAAGCAAGGGCTGGTGAATCTGGAAGGATCACTGGCATTTGGAAAGTTTCCTATGGTAAAGGAGACCAGATAACAATGACGCTTGGCGCAAACCCTGGCAGTCAGAACATAGGGATTGGTTCCTACTGACCAGAAGCAAAAAGCCAGGGCTAATCACACTAGAATCACTGCAGTGGCTCAGCTGTACCAAGGTATCTGTGCTGCTGTAACACTGCTAGTGCTGATGCTCTATGCTGACGGGAGAGAGCTCTCCTGTCAGCATAATTACTCCAGCTTTCTGAGCGGCAGTAGCTATGTCAATGGGAGAACTTCTTCTGCCAGCATAGCACTGTCACTTAAGTCTGTGAAACTTACATCGCCCAGGGATGTGACTTTTCCATGTCCCTGAGCGACGTAAGTTATACTGAAGTAAGCGCTAGTGTGTACAAGCTCCAGATTCCCAGCTACTGTAAACCAGTGCAGCTCCATTATCTTAATCTAGACTTGATAAATCGACTCCCGAGCACTCTCCTGTCGACTCCTGTACTCCAGCTCCGCAGTGTAGACCAGGACTTAGGAGATAAAGACCGGCACAGCTGAGGAACCGTCCCAGTGCAATTGCTCCACAGAGTGTCTACTGGGGATAAGGGAAGGTACAGAAATAAATGTAGTGTAGTACGATGTAGCCTGGTGAATGCTCAGTCAGTGTGGTAAGTAAATCTTTCACACAGCTGTTAGTATACAAAAGACTATATATTAGTGGAAATTATACAAGTAGTTATCTCAGTGGGATTGTTTATATTCATTCACAAGAGACATAGGCATCACTAGTGTTCCCCCTCTATCCAGTGATTCACTATATAATCTTGGGGAAATCACTTCACCTCTTTGCACCTCTGTTTCACTATCTGCAAAATGGGGATGATGGTACCTATTTACCTTGGTACCTTGAGATTTACAGATGAAAAGTGCTATACAAGTACTAAGTGTAACTACTTTATTATTTATTTATTAGTGGCCAGATGATGGGAAATTTGAAGTCCCTTGGCTTTGCCTCAGGGCCTTAATCCATCTGGTAATTAACTACTGAGAAGTCCCTGACCTGAAGGGCATTAAAATGTGAAGTATAAAAATATAAAGACAATTAATGTAATTACCTTTGTACCTCTTGAAAGGTTAAAATTTGAGCTGTACAATAGCATGTTGTCATGGATTCACTGCTTGATTTATAGCAGTTATCTTTTCATAGCAGATAAAGACTGGCAGTTATCAATAGGAAACCAGGACTTCAACCTGAGCATTCTGATAGGTTTATAATTAACTTTATTGACTACAGGTTTATCATATTTTCACAGTCCTGACTTGAAATGCTTTGTGAGAATAAACAAACCTTTCTAAAACTCTGAACTGATAAAATAGTCTTTGTAAAGATAAAACACTGCAGATAACAGAAGAAAAAGCTAATGACAGGACTCCCTTAGGAGGCATAATACCTTGAGTGTGATCCCTGTTCCTAGTACAGTATTTGCTTTTGTCGCTTAGGAAAGTAACCAAAAGACTAAAATATGAACATCTGAGTCCATCCCTGTGCCAGCGCAGGAATTGAGTGCAGATGGCTTGCACCACTGTTCAGGGACTGTGAGGCCAGTTCAGCCCTGGCATAGGATATGAACAGACTCTGCATTGCCATTATCTCCATGTGGCTTTTGGCAGCAGGGAATTTTCAGGCACAGGACCACTCCAGCCACACCTCCAACTCCAGCTGACCTCCAGTATGCCCATGAATGACTTTGGAATGCCCCCAGCAACAGAAGCTACTGAGGGAGCAGAGCAGAGCTGCCTCTGTATTTGGCACAGAGGCCCTCTGCTGGTGCTATTCACGGGGTGGGTGGGGTGAGGGGGAGGGCTTCTGCCTGCCCTATGTCTCTTTCCACCAGCTGTGCTAGCACAAAGGGGCTGAAGGGCAGTAATGAATCTGGCTCAAAATGTGCAGTAGAACTTCAAGTGCTATGCCCATTTCAAACTAATAGGGACTGGTTAAACATTTTAGAAGGACAAACAGAGATGTCCTCAATGAGAAAACCAAACCCCGTTTCACAGATCTGTGACTGCATGAGGATATGTCCACTGTAGTTCTTGCCCACATTCTATGACCGTGTGATATGAACCCGCAGAGAAAGGCAAAACGTGCCTTTTATCAGGGACAGGACTAGTATTATGGTGTTCCTCTTGAACATAATATGACATGAAGGAAGATCACTTTATTTTATAGCATGGGTGAGCCAGTTAAATTGTGACATATATCGTTACTAATTATGTAATCTGACTCCACCCTGATTAGGACTGAAGACCTACATTTAGGTCTCAGACCACTGAAGTGATTTAAATTAAAAATACATCCTGCATTACAAATGGAAATAGTTCAGGATATTGGTCTTTGCAGTATTGTATTGCATATGTCTAGATTTTCTGGGTGTGTTAGCAATGTGGTCATGAATGACTTATTATCAGCTCTGCTGTGTGACACCATCTCAAGGACAAGTCAGTGAATCAGCTGTATCCATTTACGTGGTAGAGAAAAGAGATATAACGTACATTAAGGATTGCCATAAAACAGTTCCTCCTTTTGTGATAAACGAATATGTGCATAATTCATTGCTGATAGTTTCCTTCTATTAGCTTGTTATGTCACCTCAAATATTACAGAGATGTAAAGAAGAAATTATAAGATATGTGGGGAGAGATTTGTTCTGTCAAATGACTTTCACCGAGGCCATGGTCACTTAGTTTATAGTTTGTAGCACTGCACAAAGATCACAAGGTGCAGGAAGCTGCAGAGAATTTAACTTGGAGGAAACTGCAGAAAAATCTCAGAACATGAGATTTCAAATGTATAAACTGCATTGAGCTAAGGGTATCAGTTAAGTTCTGAAGATCTTCTATGTGCCAGTCTTACCAGGGAAATTACCCTAATTAGGCACTTTGCAAGAACTCTCTCTTTTATGAAATCTTGACATTAACTTGAATAAAGTAAAGATCCATACTTAGGATGTTTTCTGGTTGTAATGTTTTTTCTTGCCAGAAAAATGCAACAAGTAAATCACCAGCAGATGCTACTATTCAGTGAGAAAGCTTTGAAATGGAGTGGTTTAAAAAGTACTTTGCAGATTACTGTGGCAGGTTACATTATCTATGAGTAAGATGTCCGGGAAGTTTGCTGCTGTATTTCTTCCAAATTCTGTAAGGGAAGGGGTAAGTGCAATGGCAGGTGGGTGTTGAGGCAGTCAATAGCAGCCTTGTGAGTCATGCTGTTGCTGAAGTCAGGACCAGGGAGTGCATGGCTGCAAGTAAATGGTCCAAGATCCATGGGGACAAGACCTGCTGATCTTGGGCCACTGCACTTTGATTCAACCTGCTTGCTCTTTACTTTCCTCCAAGCTAGAGGGTAGATTTCACCATTCCCCAAAGGTATGGATTGTTTATGGTTAGGTCTCCATGTTTGGGACTTTTTACAAGGCAAGAAATATATTTTGTGCAGGGGGGGTGCAGAAAGGAAAGAAAGAAATAAAGGTTTGGGCCATCCTTCTGGATAAGGGTGAGAGAATGATAATCAGTGAATCATTGTTTCAAAACAGAAATAAATTGCAAGCTCCTACAGATGTTCAAACTAAAAATACAGTTACAAATGGGGAAAACATTCATGGAAAAATACCTTTTCATTAAATATGAGCTCAAACTAGAACATTTGGTCCAATTTACCTCACATTGTAGGGAAGTTTAGATCTGGATGATCACAGAACCATCATGGCATAGACCCATCTCTGTTTACAGTAGTCCTAGAAGACTAGTTCTATAGAAACCTGTTTAAGCCTGCCTTCTAGTAATTCTTCGCAGGAAGTAGATCACTTTTCAGGTTTTCTTCAAAAACTATTAATGAGAAATAACTGGAAAAATACATCTTCCCACCTTCAACCCAAGCCACTCCAACCCACTAGTTACTAATGTTACTAATTGACAAGTGAAGCAAGCGTATAACGATACACAGATCACTGTATTAACAGATGTGTCCCAAGTTTTGTTGAGGCCACTCAGTCACAGATTGACATGTGAGTTCCATAACCATATCACTAACTTTCCTGACAAGCTTGGCAACTTTTCTGTTCAATCAGGCAGAGCTTGCAGCTGGCACCCTACCATTGCATATATTACCATCTCAGACCATTTCCTGCACTTGCACCTTCTACTTGCCTAATGCCATAAACCAGAGCAGTCCTGAGCCAGGAGGTAGCAGAGCCTGACACAGGTGCTCCATAGGAAGAGTAAAGTTAAAGGGCAATAAAAGATGGAAAACAGGAAGATTAAAGATCTCACACAAAATGAGACAGAAGGGGACTTACCTCTGAGCCCTCCTGGCTGCTGACAGACTGTCTTAGCTACTTTTCCTTTGTTGGTTTCTTAGCGAGAGAAAAGACCCACTGAGCAGGTGTCCAGTTAAAAATATTAACCCTCCTGTTATAATTATAGTGTATTATTTCAGGACATATATTAATATAAATTTTGTTCTACTTTATTGTAATACCTTAATTAATGCTATGGGCCTAATTCTTGTAATCCTTATTCACTCTGAATACTACTTTCTCACATGCTGCATGGTCTCATTCCTTTCAGTGGGCTAGTAAATTCTACTCAATGTGAATAGGGTTTGCAAAATCAGTCCCTGTGTGGTTTACAGCTTGATAAAGAGGTATTTCTCAGCCAGTTGTTCCCTCATGCCATTTATATACAAGTGTTTATGTAATATTATTATGACTTTTTCTGTGTTGCCCATGCACTTTGTAATTGTAATATTTTATGAATGAATAGGATTAGCATTGTGCTGTTCCTCATGAACATACGATATCTTTAAAGAAAGTGACTACTTCTAATAGTGTGTGTGAGATACTGTAGTATTTATAGATTTGGTATCACTGCATGCAAAATGAGCTAATCAAATAATTCAGTTCTTGGAGATTCTACAAGGCTAGACAATAAGGGTCAAATATTAAAAATGTTAAATCTGGTCCAGATTTTGGCTCTCTAACATCAGACGCCTTGGGCCTGATTTTTCAGACATCTTGCACCTGCAGCTCCCTACAGTTGTTGATGTTCAGCACTTTGAAAATCAGGCCTAAGGTGTCTCAGGCTGAGCACCCAAAATCACTGGTTCCTTTTGAAAATGTTGGCCTGCATCTGTTAGCATCTCTCCCCTAGAACCAATTAGAATAGTCCTTAATGTTTTTCCCCCCGGTCCTATCCCATCTTGTGTATTGATCATGCTGTCACTTTTTATTTACATATTTGTTATATTGTTGGAACATTGCTTTGTGAACTTGGACTCTCATGCAAGGCACTTTGGGCATCTCTGTCTTGGTCCCCCTTCACGCTTGGTGGAGTTGCCCTTGTACTCTTAGCCCTGGTCTACACTACGAGTTTAGGTCGAATTTAGCAGCGTTAGATCGATTTAACCCTGCACCCATCCACATGACAAAACCATTTTTGTCGACTTAAAGGGCTCTTAAAATCGATTTCTGTACTCCTCCCCGACGAGGGGATTAGCGCTGAAATCAACATCGCTGGGTCGAATTTGGGGTAGTGTCAGAGGTGAAAGTAAGCTGGTACACCCTGGTATGGCGTACCGGCAAGAGCCGGTGCACCATACTGGGGCAGCCCGGCTTCCCCGGGGGGCAATTTAAAGGGCCTGGGGCTCCCGGCAGTGGCTGGAGCCCCAGGCCCTTTAAATTGCCTCCAGAGCCCCACTGCTGGAGTCCTGGGGTAGTGGCTGCGGGGCTCCGGTGGCTATTTAAAGGGCTCAGGGCTTCCCTGCTTCTACTGTCTTGGCCCTTTAAATAGTCACCAGAGCCCCACCGCCGCTGCTCCAGGGGCTATTTAGAGGGCTGGGGCGGTAGAAGCAGGGGAGCCCCAGGCCCTTTAAACAGCCCCCAGATCCCTAGGGTGGGGAGGCTCTGGGGTCTATTTAAAGGGCCCATGGCTCCCACTGCCTCTACTGCCCCGGTCCTTTAAATAGCCGCCACTTCCCCAGGACTCTGACGGCTATTTAAAGGACCGGGGCGGTAGAAGCAGGGGAGCCCCAGGCCCTTTAAACAGCCCCCAGATCCCTAGGGTGGGGAGGCTCTGGGGTCTATTTAAAGGGCCCACGGCTCCCACTGCCTCTACCACCCCGGTCCTTTAAATAGCCGCCACTTCCCCAGGACTGACGGCTATTTAAAGGACCGGGGCGGTAGAAGCGGGGGAGCCACGGGTCCATTAAATAGCCCCTAGAGCCCTGGGGTAGCAGGGGCTCCAGGGGCTATTTAAAGGGCCCTTGGCTTCAGCTGCCTCTGCCGCCCCGGTCCTTTAAATAGCCACCGCTTCCCCAGGACTCCGACGGCTATTTAAAGGGCCGGGGCAGTAGAAGCCGGGGAGCCCTGGGCCCTTTAAATAGCCCCCGGAGCCCTGGACTGCTGCTGCTACCCCGGTGGGGAGGAGTGGAGGGGGCACTTACCTTACAGGGTGGGCTGGGGCTGGCTCTGACCCCCTCAGCCCCACCCCTTCTGGGGGCCAGAGCTGGCCCCAGCGTACTGGTAAGTCACTCTACTTAATTTCACCCCAGGTAGTGTGGACGCAATTCGATGGTATTGGCCTCCAGGAGCTATCCCAGAGTGCTCCATTGTGATCGCTCTGGACAGCACTTTGAACTCAAATGCACTAGCCAGGTAGACAGGAAAAGCCCCGGGAACTTTTGAATTTCATTTCCTGTTTGGCCAGTGTGGCGAACTCAGCAGCACTCGGCAGCACGGGTGACCATGCAGTCTCCTCAGAATCGTACAGCGTAGAATGTTTCTACGCTCCCCCTATCATCTCCGTCCCTGAGGTTATCGCAGATTAGAAGGCGAAAAAAACGCACTCATGTTGACATGTTCTCCAAGCTCACGCAGTCCTCCCGCACTGATAGGGCACAGCTTAATGCATGGAGGCATTCAGTGCAGAGGCCAGGAAAGAATTGCTGTGTTTGCTTAACAGCAAAAGTATCATGCCTCGCTAGCAATCCTGCCCAAGCCAGGTTGCTGTGTCACATGCACTCCGCGCTGTGTCAGCCTTGGGCGGAGGCATGACCGCATTGTGAGCAGGAAGGCCAGAGATATAGACATTGCATTAAGTAGCTTCTGTAGCTAGAGAAAACAATCCTGTGCATTTGGCAAAGTCTGTGGCAAAAAAAGAGAAGCCCCAAGACACACCAAACTGTTAATAATACACAATCACACGTTACATAAACCCGATCATCCAGGCAGGCAGTGGGCTGAGCGGGGCTGGCGGACAGGACCCCAGAAAAAAGGCGCGAAACGATTGTCTGCCATTGCTTTCACGGAGGGAAGGAGGGAGGGGGGCCTGATGACATGTACCCAAAGCCACCCACGACACAGTTTTTACCCCATCAGGCATTGGGAGCTTAACCCAGAATTCCAATGGGCAGCGGAGACTGCGGGAACTGTGGGATAGCTACCCACAGTGCACCGCTCTGTAAGTCGATGCTAGCCATGGTAGTGAGAACACAGTCCACTGACTTAATGCGCTTAGTGTGGACATACGCAATCAACTGTATAAAATCGAATTCTAAAAATCGACTTCTATAAAATCGACCTAATTTCGTAGTGTAGACATATGATTACAGTGCGTGCCACCAAAGTTTATCCTGGCTATCACAGTTACAAAGCTGTTCTAAGAAATAAGTGGATAGACATTTAGCTTAAAAAAATGAGAGTGAGAGAGAGATAGAGAGAGAGGAGTTATTGGTATTTCTTCTGAATTCCTCTAAGAAAAGATTGTCCTATAATGACTCTGATCATGCTTTCTTTGAAATGAGTGGCAAAACTCCCATTGACTTCAATGAGCTGGATTGAGCTCTGATATTATTGGTACTCTATCTTTACCTATGTATTTAGCAGCTCAAGACAGCTAGAGGGATGTTGTTATGCTTCTAATTTCCAGAAGACCTTCAGAGTCTAACTTGTGGAACTCTTTCTCTTTATCTTGGAAGATATGGTACATGCCTCTAATGTTCTATCCGCAGCATAAGCCGTATGCCAGTTTCGTTACTTAAGGAAATGCAGGAGGTGTTGGTTGTGGCAGAAATAAACTAAAATATAGTACCAAATTAGGAAACTATTCTCACAGATCAATGAATACTTTAATGTTTCTGCTTGTTTATTTTCCATACCAAGATAACTGTGAAACAGGGAGGAGAATCTGATGGTCTATGAGCTCCCAGATAATAACTCATAAAGTTTGTAAAAGAGGGGCATCTGATTTTGGTAGAAAAAGGGTATATGGGGGGCAGAGTGTCCTATCAGGGAAGGAGAAGAAAGACTTGGAAGGAATTGTGATTGTGACTAGAGTACCTTTCATGTTGCTATCATCACTGATACATGAAGCATGACATTTATAGGTTCATTACAGCACACTGGTAATCTGATAGTCTATTCGCTGCAGGGACATTACCATATTTATAGAAGTATGTGTTCCAATGCGACTGCTGCTGCTTCTCCCTGCATTATATGCCATGTATCAGTTACTTAACAGATTATGTGATAGGACAACATGCAGTACACAGTTACAAATATATATATTTCTTCTTTCTGTCCTCTAGTTTTTTCTTCCTGTGATCAGTGTGCTGTTTATTCATGAGAAAATATTTGGTCTAGTCCAACAAAGTCATTTTTCAAGAGATTTCACTAAGTAGACCCAACACATGTTTTAGGTGCCAGGTAATGATGGGCATTATTTAATGATACTTAGATTGTTGTGGTGTTCAAAGGGCCAAGATTGGGGCCCCATTGTGAGCTAAGTGCTATACAAATACATGTCAAAACATGGTCCCTTTCCTAGACAGAAGACAAGTGACATATGAAGAATGAGGGGAGGGAGATATAATTAAATACACGACACTTTAAAAAAACCTATAAAGATGAAGGTATCCCCGCTGTCCCTCAAGCCATCTTTAACAGGCATTTTTCTCACAGGCATTTCAGCAGATGTGGGTCTTGAGAAGAGAATAGTGGTTATACAGATCAGTTCATGGTGGGTGGTCAATGCACAAGAAATAGTGTGGAACATGTTGTGAAGATGTTTGTATCCACAGATATCTGGATTTCCTAAGAATCTAGGCAATTTTATTGAAAAAGAAAGTAATAAATTTATTATACAAACAGCATAAGGTGGCAAACTCTTTGAAGAATAGAAATGAAGATGACTTGTCATACATACAAAGACCAAACCCTTGGTTTTGCTGAAATATATTGCATCAGTACTCGTGTAAGGGTACTAATCTATTTGTTGAACTCAGGATACAAAGGTAGAAACAACATCCTCTGTGGCTGGATTTCTTTTTAGTAACTAGCCATATGTTTTTCCAAATAATACTGAATAGTGCAAATCATTCCTTATGAAGATAACAGCTATTCTCCAAACAAATCCGAAAGAGCTATAGTGAAAGGTAGGATACAATTATCTGAATTAAAACAGTCATCTTTGTTCAGTGCATCTTCATGTTCCCTTAGGTGAGGAGCGGGAAAATATACAGAAAGGTGTCAGGGCAACTGGACTAGAGAAACTGGTAGTGATGGAGGAGAAGGGGATGACCCTTAAAGGGTCTGTCTTCATGGCACAGTTAACTCAGGCTCTTAGCTCAATCCCCCCAACCATCCAAACAGGAAAAACCTCTGACTTCAGTCTGGAGGTGCTTTAAGCCTAGGCTAGTTTACCCAGATGGGGGTGAAGGTTAGAACCTGGGCTTCAGTTTAATTCAGGCTAGAACCCACCAACTGTGCCGTGAGGACACAGGCAACATCACCTGAGTGCTGATAGTCCTCCAATTTCTTTCCCACAATTCCCCCTGGTGGATAAACAAGTTCTCCTGCAATTGGCACCATTGACTGGGAAAGAAAGTTTGAGTGTCTCAGCATAACAAACGATGGGACGTGCCCCCAGACAAACATGGGCGAGTGGAGAAACAGCAAGTACACTGTAACATGGGTAAAGCTTTGCAGTGGGGATGCTCTCAGCTACTCAAGGCTACCTGGGGTGCTCATACCCAGGTATTAATCCCTTGGGTGATCTGTGTAGTGAAGACTTAGCCAAGGAAACTGCTGGCTGAATGGCCTCTATGATGTCTAGTAATTTGTAATAAGCAATTGTATTCTGAGAATCTTCAGAGTGCATCATGTGGTTATTGTAGAGGGAGGGAATAATTTGTTTTGCATTAATTTGAAGTTAACAGCATTCTGCGTAGCTTTGTGTTGAGAAAAGCACTTTAAGAAGACAACTTAATAAAGGGGAAAATGAAAATATGTAAGCAGAAGTTAAAGGAAATGAGGAGGAGCAGAGCAAATTGGGTAACAGATTGGGTACTTTTCATTCTACTACACTAGAATGCATTGTTATGCAACCCTAACAACTGCCACAGAGTATGAACACTTGATTATATGGGGGTGAATTATAACCTGAGGCATGAATCAAGGATTCTTCATTCTAGTAAATATTTGACTGCAGAGGAATATGCCCATTGTCATGCCAAGAAACCAAAGCTGTAACTATAGGCAATGTTCAACATGTAATTAGGATACAGTCAGGAATGGATGCATCCCAATCCTCTTAAAGAAGAACCATTAAAGAGCTTGCCACACAGATGGGGTTCCTCTAAAACAAGATTTAGTATAACAAGATAATCCACTGCTGACTTCAGGCTGTGATTAGATAATCCAGAGGGATGATAAATAATTGAAAAACAGTTGTGGCATGAAGAGTGTGAGCTTACAGGGTGGATCAGGGACAGGGGATCATTTTTTGATTCCTATAACAGTCTGTAAATGATGGCAAGGTCAGGTGTACATGTGATACCAACAAGGAAAATTATAGTTTCTGTAAATTTGATTTGAAAAACCAACACTGTCCAAATATTTAAAATATAAATCCTGATATATTTATTCCCAAGATGTCTATTATAGTGTAAAGAAATTATTGCACACAAAAACTGCATTTAGAAACATTATTAAGGTTGCTAAATTAAGCACTAAAAAGTAAGGAAATGCCAGGATTAATATTGCCTGTGCAACCTTAATTCAGCTCCCTTGTGTGTATACGTTATGCCATAGTTTTTAACTACATGGTCACATGCTATTTTTTCCACAAACTCCTGCCTCATTCAGTGCACAGCCTGGACAGTGCTCACTTAATGAGCAGCTATTCAATATTTTGTTTTTTCCTCATTGTTTAATGTGTGGCCCTATGCCTTATTTATCACACACTATTCAAAGCCTTCTCTGAAGAGAGAACTACTATTTTTTTCATGGGCTTTTCTGTAGTGCTCATCACTGTAGTATCCAAGTGGTTCACCAATATTAATTAATTAATTTTCACAGCACCCCCGTGTGATGGGGTGTCTACCGAACAGGACATGGGAACAAGGAGTCTGAGAGATCAGCCCACCTTGCTTCACCTGGAGGGTGCTTCAGGTTTGATTTTTTATTAGACTCAGTGGGGAAGGAGCTGGGTCTTCATAAAAGAAGGAAGTGAAGGAGGAGGTCCAGGAGAGAAGAGGAAGGGAGTTCCTGCTTTCTGGGAAGGTAGACTGAAGAAGGGAAGGGTGTAGGGCACAGTTGCCAACTTTCATGTGGTAAATGAGCATCCCGACTTCCACAATAAGCCAAAAATCAAGTTAATTCCATTTCAAACCAAGGCCAAAACAACCCAATCCCTAAGAACTCCAACACTCTACGTGACTAGATCCCCCCGGCATGCATTCTGGGACTGTGGTGGGCCCACTGTGCACCCCTGACTCTCTCCCCCCTTGCCCCTGCTTACCCCTTACCCCTGCTTGCCGGGAGCTGATCAAAAAAAAAAAAGAAGCAACAAGCTAAAAGCCAAAAAGCAACTCGTAAGCCAACTAAGCCAAAACCAAGCCCAATTTCTGTTTGTTTGTTTTTTTGCAGGTTTGGCATGTCTGGTGTAGGGCACAAAGGGGCTGTCCTAATGGGTTGGAGTTCCAGCAAGAGAAAGAAGGAGCTGGGAGGACCTAGAGTGAAGCCAGAGCCCTGGGAACCATAGTAGACCTATATTATGTATATGCAGAAAAGTAGCAAAAGTGGCTAATAGATAGGAAGTAGCCCAGGGAAACAGCAGTGTATCTGAAATGCAACCCAGATGGAGCTACTGTAAGGTGGGTGCATAACTGGTTGAAAAACTGTTCCCAGAGAGTAGTTATCAGTGGTTCACAGTTATGCAGGAAGGGCAAAATGAGTGGGGTCCCACAGGGATCAGTTCTGGGTTCTGTTTTGTTCAGTATCTTCATCATAGCATAGACAGTACACTTATAAAGTTTGTGGATGATACCAAGCTGGAGAGGTTGCAAGTGCTTTGGAGGACAGGATTAAAATTCAAAATGGTCTGGACAAATTGGAGAAATGGTCTGAAGTTTATAGGATGATATTCAATGAGGACAAATGCAAAGTACTCCATTTAGGAAGGAACAATCAGTTGCACACATACAAAATGGGAAAGGAGTACTGCAGAAAAGGGATCTGGGAGTCATAGTAGACCACAAGCTAAATATGAGTCAATGGTGTAACACTGTTTCAAATAAAGGCAACATCATTCTGGGATGTATCAGCAGGAGTGTTATAAGCAAGACATGAGAAGTAATTCTTCTGCTCTACTCTGTGCTGATTAGGCCTCAACTGGAGTATTGTGTCCAGTTCTAGGCACCACATTTCTGGAAAGATGTGGACAAATTGGAGAAAGTCCAGAGAAGAGCAACAAAAATGATTAAAGATGTAGAAAACATTACCTATGAGGGAAGATTGAAAAAAATTGGGTTTGCTTAGTCTGGAAAACAGGAGACTGAGAGGGGACATGATAGTTTTCAAATACATAAAAGGTTGTTACAAGGAGGAGGGAGAAGAATTGTTCTTCTTAACTTCTGAGGATAGGACAAGAAGCAATGGGCTTAAAGTGCAGCAAGGGAGGTTTAGGTTGGACATTAGGAAAAACTTCCTAACTGTCAGGGTGGTTAAGCACTGGAATAAATTTCCTGTAGAATCTCCATCATTGGACATTTTTAAGAGAAGGTTAGACAAATAGCTGTCAGGGATGGTCTAGATAATAGCTAGTCCTGCCATGAGTGCAGGGAACTGGACTAGATGACTTCTCGAGGTCCCTTCCAGTCCTATGATTCTATGAAAGTAGTATAACCTCAATAGTATTCATAACCATATACATTTTGACAGGTTTCCATGCCCCATTTAGGGCTTATGTCCCGCCCTCCGTTCCCATTTCCAGTCGTGTACGTTTTTGGATCATCCAGTACACTGAGCAAGGCAGAGGTCCTGTGGGAAAAAATAGTATGTAAACATGTAATTAAAGAGTCTTATGAAGCATATACACAAAGGAACCCAGTTAAGGTTGCACAGGCAACCTTAATTCTGGCATTTCCCAACTTTAAGTGCTTGACTTTACAACCCTAACAATATACTTTAACGTGTTTTAAGTGTGCATATTTCCACGTGAGCTAATGGAGTAACTGATAACTGTTAGTTATAATATATCAGTTATTATAACTGATAACTGATAATGGAGTAACTGATAGCAGTAATTGTCATCCTCTGTGTGGACCAGCACTGGAGCAAGAGGGGGAACACATGCTTTGCTTGTGGGTTTCACAAATATTTGCTGACAGCAAAGCAATGGTGAGATTCAGGAATCTTGGGTTCCATTCCAGGCTTGGGAAGGGAGTGTTCTCTAGTGCGTACAGACTCTTCTGCACTTTCCCCCATCAAGCTTGACTCTTTCTGCCCTCATCCTCTCCATTATGAGAGAGGATATCCTTAATCATATTTCCAATCCTAACAGAAGCAGGGGGGCTTGGAAAATTAATCATAACTCTTGCATCTTTGAGATTTCCAGCTTTTCTTGGCCACAGATATTTGGAATAACATGACAACTTTTAGGTGCTGATAAGTACCAAACTGTGAGCCTGATTCTTCTCTCTCAAACAATAATTCCATTGATTGACCTCAGTGAAATTATTTCTGTTTTTCAGTGGAAAATCAGGCTTGCAATGAGATCTAGTCGGGAATTTTCTGTTAGAAATTTTTTTCAACAGAAAGTGTCATTTCCACAACAAAATTGAGAACTTCCATGGGAAAACTTCAATTTTGCCAAAATGTTTGAATTTTCTCATGGAAAAAATTTAACAAAATATTCCATTTCAGGTCAGTTCAGTGTTTAACTGAATTTTCCTGTTTTGATACATTGCCTCATGGGACCTGTAGTTTGGAGGCCTGATCTACATCTCCCATGATGCAATAAGGCCTGCTGCTGATAGAGAAACATTGTGCATCATGGGAGTCATATGGCTGCAGATGCATTGTGGAAGATGTATTCCAGCCAGGGAGCCTGGCCCATAGGGAAGAATAGGGGCATTGAACCCATACTACAGCTCCCATGAGGCAATGAGCCACCATAGGTAAATATAGTTTCTTTACTACTGAACTGACTAAAAATGGAATGTTTTGGCATTTCTGAATCAAATTTTTTGGAACATGTCATTCCATGAAAAATCCATGCTTCAATTTGTACTGATTCAGGACAAAAACATTGTGAAAATCTGATATTTCCATCCCAATTTTGCTCAGCTTTACCTGGAACAAATGTTTGTGCAGTGTCTATGCTAGAATTTAGAATTATGTTAATTAACACATGTTAATACACAGCTAAAATTGTAAACCATCTATAGGTCCATCAAGTGTAAGCCATCTATAGGGCCCCATTCTGCCCTTTGTTAGGGTCACACAAATCCCATTTAAGTCAATGGGGATTGGGAACACAACTGAGAGCAGAATCTGGTCCATAATCATTACACTGCACATTGAATTTTGCCCTAACAACTTGTGGAAGTCAATAAAGCTGCATGTGGGAACAATCCTGCAATCCTGGCACACTCAACTCAGAGTGAAGACATCTAGAGTTTTAGGTGCACAATGAATGCAGGGTTGAGACTAGGATATAACTCAGGCGGAATTCAGCCCAGTATATAAAAGCCTAAGTAAGGAAAATAAAACTCAGTGAGAAGGAAGCTAAGCACTTTGCTTTAATGGGAGGCACACTGGCACTGATCTTGGGGTCTGGTATGGCTGCTTTACACTACATCACAAGATCATTCTGTACATACAGCCAACATAACTAACTGCGAGAGGCTCACTCCAGTGGACAGAGAGCCCTTAGTGGCATATAGTTGGCTTAGAGGCTTGTATGCCTCCCTCTCTGCTGCCCATGTTGGGAATATGGCCAGCAAGAAGGGGTTGTAGTCAGAGGATCCTAGCACCCTCCTGTCCCCCAGATGCTATATTGGTCCATTGAGACTGTTCATTGCTGGCAGTAACTTAGATCAATTATTGGGGTGCACTAATTTATGTCACGGGGATGGACTGGCATACAGTAGGTCCAGGACTGGATGAGCGCAAAAGCCACCTTTGCACCCCTCCTGCCATGACCTCCACTGTGTTCCCCTGTGCTGGAGATCAGGATCTGAGCCACTGTGCCTGAGATTCCTTTAGTAAAGAAAATGCCTGGGAATGACATCTGTAAAACAAAACACATTTTTCTCCTAAATATGTAATACAACCAATAAATGACCAAAACATTCCAGCCTATAACCAATTACAGTAAGCAAACTGATCCAACATAGCCAATTAAAAAAGTAAGGTAACTGAACCATCATGTGTCATCTCACAGCCCAATACTGATCTCCCTGAAGTCCCTGGCAAACTTCTCATAGACTTCAGTGGGAATAGGAACTGACACTTAATACATATAGCTGAAATTGCAGTGTTGAAGTTCCTGCTGAACATGTAAGTTACTGGTTAGCTATGGCTGTGTCCCAAAAGATACACATTATTTTTCTCTTACTTTGAGAAAAGACTTGAAGCTTGTATGGCTAATCTGTCTTCTAATCAGTAGCTGTCTTTCCATCAAGATTCAGTAACAGGGCTCAGATTTGGAAAAATCGACATTCTTTTCTCAGTATAGTAGCTGAGCATTTGTGTCTGTCTCTCATGTTTTTGTAAATCTTCCATTATGATTGCCTTCACAGCCCTGATTTATGGACAAGCATGCCAAGCATCCTTTAACTATTTTCTATATACACAGCGTCCTCCTTAGTATTGATTCCCAGTAGCTTTGCTAGCAATTCTTCCATAAAAGCCAAGATAGTTCTGACTTTGGTACCATGGGAAGACAGGGATTTCCAGACTAGATCAGACCCAAGGTCCATCTAGTCCAGTATCTTGTCTCTGACAGTGGTCAGTACCAGATGCTTCAGGAAAGGTACAAGAAAACCTGCAGTAGGCAGTTATGGGATAACCTGTCTCAAGGGAAAGTTTCAGCCTCATACCCATTATTTAGAGCAGTGGATCCCAACCCACCAGTGGATTGTGGGAAAGTTCTGTATGGGTTGCCACATCCAGGGTTATATTAACCTGTCACTGGGCCCTAGGCAAATATATGCTTCTCCCTGCCCAGGGCAGAGGCGAGGCCCAGGCTGCGGGGGGTTGGAGAATGAGCCCTTCCCATACTCAGTCTGTCCCACAGGGCTGGGGCTGGCTCCCCACTCTGGGTGTTCCAACCTGACGGATGGGTTTGCAGAGCCACTCACTCAAATTTGGTCTTGCTACACCTTCATCACAATGAAAAGGCATCCAGACCAAATCTGCGTGATGCTGCAGCCCTGTGCATCAGCTCGCAAAGCCTGAAGCAGGACTCTGGGACAGGAGCTGCTGCTGCGAGGTGTCTGTGGGGTGGGCTCGCTCTCCAATCCCAACCCCCTGAAGCCTCCCCTCTGCATGTGGCCAGGACTAAGGTTGCAGCATCGGGGCAGAGAGCAGTTGATGGGTTGTCTTAGTAAAAAGTTTGGGAACCACTGATTTAGAAGTTGGCTTATATCCTGCAGCATGAGAGTTTATATCCCTTTCAAAACACACCCTTCTTTCTCTCTTTTTAAAAAAAATCCTTTATTACTACTCTGGAAGTTCTTGTTATATTGACTAATATCCAGTCCTTCTTTGAATCCTGCTGAGCTGTGGGACACAATATTTTTTGGCCATGAACCTGTATCTCAATATCTAGCAAGTTCTGAGAACAGGCCTGGTTTTTTGGCAACTGAGTTTGTCTTTGGGAGTAGGTGTGTTTTGTAATTGCTGCTCTTAATATAATTACCTCCTCCACTTGAGTATCTTTGAGTTTCATTTTCCACACCTTCAAGGTTCTTGTTCAGTGTCAATCCGCCATTCAGCAGTTGTCATTCAAGTGGTGAGCAATTCAGTTTTGCCCTTCACTCAGGCAAGTTTTAATTCTTTTCAACTAAATGTAGTGCTCATGAACTATGTCTGACTGACAGCTCTGGAGTGTGAAGCTCTCTTTATCCACATTAAAACTCCAGAACAAACAGAAGCAGTGCAAGCATCTCTGTAATACCCTGACAATGTTGCTGAGCCCTAACCTGTTGTGGGTGAGAGGGGAGTTCAGTTTCCAGGTCCTTGTCCTCCTTGCTGTGACTTGCTAACAAGGGTGCTTGTTGTGAGGTTTGTGATGTGGACCCTCTTTCACTAGCAGTTGTTCTGAGACCACCAAACAGGTACCAAAGGGCAACAACTCTTTTTTAGAACTAACCTGGGCTGGATTTGAGCCAAACAGCTATAAATAAAAGCTTATTTTGTTAAGTACCAGAGAATTGCCTATAAATAAACTAATCTTTTTTTTTTATTGTGGGATATTCCATTATCAGCCCTATCCCCTTGTTGATGGGGCATACGGGCTGCACATTAGCAAGAAGGGGGTTAATGAGAGCCTGTGGATCCAATTAGCCCTGCTCTGTTACACCTGTAACAGAGTGCATGTGGGGAGAGAGGATTTAAAGAAGAAAACTAGTCAGTGGATGTCTGACTAGGAAGGAAAGTATAACTCTGCTTCCCCTTCTGAGAAAGAAGCCAGGTTGCAGCCAGGAGTCTGAGACAGTTCGCTGGTTGGATGATTCCTGGTGGATTGGATGACTGGGTCCTCAAGATAACCAAATGAGTGGTTGTTTGAAGATAGGCCTGGAGTGCTGCTGTGGACTTATGGGACAACAACATTTTGAGTTCCTGGTTTCTCTTATTTTTGGACTTTAATGTCTCAGCACTGGTGGAAATGAAGAGTGCATTAGTTGGAGAGCTATAGCACCACTGCATTGGACCTCATGGGAGGTGAGGGCCGACCCCTGAAGACCATGAGGCAGGGTAAGTGGCTGGCCATGGGGGCATGTTGCAGAGGCCTAACCTATCACACACCCCATTGTCCACTTTCTGATATAGTGTCTAAGAGTTCTCACAGAGATTTATTGAGTCAGTAGATTGATAAGTGAGGTGTCTATAGAGCCATGCCTCCAGCCTACCACCAAATGTGGAGAACTCTGCGCTCTTATGGGGTGACGTGACATTTTTTTCCAAGTTCTGTTTTTGTGGGCAGGCTCTTGCTTTAGACATTTTTTAGTACAATTCTGGCTCTTGTTCACTTTCACCAAAATAAATGTAGTTGCCCAAACAAAAAAAAAATGTATTGGGCCATTCTGCAGTATCAACTTGTAAAGCCCTTATTCTTCTGTCATTTACACAGGTGCAAACGTGAAGTAACTCCACTGAACCCGAGAGAGTTGCTCCATGTGCTTGTGTATCTGAGAGCAGAATTTGGTTCGCAGAATTCTCCAAAAGCATGTTTGCCTCATGGCATGTTGGCCCTGCTACAGTTTGTATTTCATTTTGTGTTCAACCTTCTTTCCATTTATGTATGAAAGAAAATGTTCATTGCTGATTACTTACTGTTACCATGGAAATAAGATTGAGGCTGTCAATATTTCTAAATAGACACTACAGCTGTGAGACATTTTATTTGAAATTAAAATCATTCTGTAATCTGCCTTTCCAAGAATGCAGTGTTGTCTGCAAAATTTGTCATATCAGCCACATTTTTCCAAGTTGGGCATGACATTTTCCCCCCTGCTATTTGGATGTCAGTGAAAATTTTGATAGTCTTTTATAGTGTCTTTTTGAGCTGGGTTAGTTGGATTTCATCACATTATATTTTTTCTTTCTTTCTTTCACTGGGTGAGCCTATTCCACGTGCTCTGGAGGATAAGAACTGAATTAGACTGTTTATGTACAGACCACCACTGGAATGTAGAATAGAAATGTAATAGCCATTCTGTACCGGGAGCATAAGAGAGCAGTGACTCCTATGCTGCAATTCTTATTCAGGCAAAATTCCTATTCACTTAAACAGGATTTTTGCTTTATAAGGGCTGAATAAGAACTTCAGGATTTGGCCTTGTGTTTTAGAGATAGAGTTAGGAAGTACCTTCATCTAATAGACACTATGGGGGCATTTAGTAGAGGCCAAATCTTACTTACTTACTCAGTCTCTGACTTAAATGGGAATTTTGCCTAAATGAAGATTACAGAATCGTGCCCTTATTTAGGCGTAATATAGGTATCTGATCAGAAATTTGATCAGATGCTAGTGATCTGCCACTATTCACACAGTATGTGGTGATCTATCATCTTAACTCAGAAGAAAGCGTGGCCTCTATTGCGTTAACAACATTTCCTATAACACCTAGGTTTTCCTTTCGAGACGGGGATGCTGGAACAACTTTTATAGGGCTGGTGCTGAAAGCCGTTGAACAAAACTGTAAACCCTATGTATGATGGAAGCCATGCATGCTATTATTACTTCAAGCCAGGAGGTGCCCAGCACCCCTGCTTAGGGGTGTCCCATCCCATTACAAACTGAGACCAAAATGCTTAGTTGATGATTCCGATGAAGTTACAACCCAAGAAGGATGATATGATTGCAGGATCAAGAGAGTATAATCTAAACAGAGCTGACATATCTGCCCATTACATGGGTTGAAATGAAAGTACCCCAAGAATTAAATAGTGACACACAATGGAAAATCAGTCATATTGTAGACTTATTGTCCAGTTAGAGGTGAATGAGCATTGTATTTCCAGACTTCCTTTTTGTTTAGTTGTTAACATTATTTTAACTCATGTGCATTTTGTCAGATTCTTATTATTCACAGATTTTGTCTGTGAATTTAAACCAGGCCATTAAGAAAATGTAAATGTTCGCTGAACTGAATACATTTTTCTGTTTTCTCCAGTGGACATCCAAGAACATGTAGCACTGTAGTAAAAATGTAGGAAAGGTATGTGCCAGAATTTTTAAAATCATGATTAGCTGTTTGTTGAATATTTAGTGCAGGCACAGAACTAAATGTTTTGCACTCAGAGCTGGCACTAGGCATAAGCAGACTAAGCAATGCCCAGGGCCCTGCCTGTTTGCTTTTTATTATTATTGGGTGGGGGGGGACGACAAAAATATTACTGCTGAGGGCCCCCAATGGGCTAGCACCGCCTCTGTTTGCACTCATGAAAATAATTAATCTGCTTAATGAGAGCCTTCTATAGCAACCAATGCCTGATATGTGCATCTCATGAATCCCATCCAGAAACCTGGGAAAACTAAATACACCCTCTCTGGAGGCCTTTAACAGGCAGAATGTTCTCGCTCACAAGCAAGCCAAGGCTGTACAAACAAGGAATATTGATTAGGGGAAAGGGAATGCAGTTATAAACTTGGGAAAACACAGCAACAGAAAATGTATGCGAATAAAGAGTAAAATACCCTCCTTCCAGTAATTTTGGCAGCATCTAACTCCATTCCTGTTCTCTGGTGAGACTGTCCCACAGTTGACAGTCTCTTGGCCATATCATCTCACTCACCCACCAAACACCACTCTGATTGGGATCAGTGAGTAGCAATAGCCCTTGTGTCTCTGTGCAGGTCTGTCTCTAGTCCAAAGGGAGCTGCTTGCTGGGAGGCACCCTCCCCTAGCCCAGCTTAGTGATTCAGCTTTGTTAGAGTACTGGGTAGATAGGATCTCACCGGAGTCCACTTGGCTCCCTTGTTGTTGTTGTTCTCTGTGATTGCTCTTGCAGCAGACTCCTCATTCCACATTCCCTGTGAGAGGTAACCAAGAGCATTAGGACCCCGAACAGTGGCCTGGCTGCACAGAAGGGAGCTCTTTGTCACAAGGTAAGAGTGCTTTCCCCTTGATGGGAGCCCACTACCCACCCCAATCCAAGATCTTATAAATTATGGTGTGTCCCCAAGAATGTTGCTAGAGAAACAGTGGGTAGGTAACTTAAGCAAATGAAGCTCTACTATGGCAGAATTTTTCCCTTTTCACCCATAGAGGCAGCGGAGAGTCTTTTCTCCTCTGGAGCACCTGGCCATAGGGCTTGTAAGGACGTTGTAACAAAGTTAAAGTTAGTTGAATGTGACATCTTTTGCTTTACTTGCATGAGAGATGCTGCAAGGGAACATACAGCCCTGGGCTGTATTTTTTAATGTATTTTTTACATACCTTTTTAATGAGATGCTTGTACTTTTTGTCAGTGGCGGATTAACCCCATTTGTTACTCTGGCCCTAGGCTAAAATGTCATCCCCTTCTGACTAGCTCGTTCTAATGAGTGGGAAGTAAAAACTTGCTCCCAAGCCATGTAAGCTGCCTAGGCTAGTGGCACTACCCTCAGCTGATAGACAAAACCACAGATATGCGTGAGAAGGCATTGAATGCTGTTTCTGAGTGATTAGAGACCCATCATAGGAAATCCAAAAAGAAAATGGAAACATTATGAAAAATCACTTTATCTCTCTGCCTTTTGACCATAGGAAGTTGTCCCACATTTATTGTTGCTTCTGGCTGTGGCCCAGGCACCCCAAATGACAGTGCTTATGAAAGTACAAGTATAATACCACTTGTTCCCAGAGAAATTGATGGCTCCTTCTATGCCTAGATCTTTCTTCCATGTCTTTCTGCACTAGCTAAAATTTTCTTTTGTATCACTGCTCCTAGAAGAGCCAAGAGGGGCTGAATTTCAGACAAGGAAGGCGGTGCAATTTTGTACAGTGTTCCTAGAAGTGACTGGATATGCTTAGCCAGCAGTTTAAATTATAGTAACACATTGGAGGGGAAAAAAAGATAAGGCTACGTCTATAATCACAATAGGCCAGTGAAACTAGTTCACAGTGTAAGTATTGCCCTTCTCCCAGCATGTCACTCAACTCTCTCTGCTAGTGACAGATGCAGGGGCAGTGCTCTTGAGCCAGCATTTGCTCCCAATCCTATTCCTGGATCTGGCTTAATGTACTGGGGGGGGGGGAGGGGGATTCCTCAACCCCCAAAGATGCCTCTTTTCCAAGAACTGACACCATTCTATGCCATGCGTAGGAGAACCCTCCCTCCAGCCCTGAACTGGCTTTTTTTTCCAAGCCTCCTCCCACTTTGAGAAGTGGCTCCATGCATTGGTGATGGAGGGGGAGAGAATTGTGTGTGGACTCCTGTGTGCCAGTCAAGGTGTATTCTCCTGCACCAGCAACAAACAATGTAAATGTTTTGTTAATGTCAACTTTGAAAACAGTGAGAGGTCTATCTCCTGACCTGGTAATATATAGCCTAGCCACTGGTCCCTGCTTGTCACCACAGATACTGGATAAATGGGCTTTCACTGGAACACAGCAGGGCAAAGGAATAACAACTGGCATGAAAATCCTTCTGTGATGCTTAATTTCAAAGGAAAAAAGCAAATTGTAAATGGACTGTCAGGACATATAGGATATTGGGATCATGCCATATTGACCTTTTGAAAGCACAATTGACCGCTTCTGTCATTCTCTTCTCCTTTACTGAAGTACAAGACAAAGTATTTGTGAACAGCAATTTTTTTTTAATGATAGATTGTTCCAGATACTGCCCAGTACGAGACATGGCAAAGAAAGAGGAATGCTAAGTGTAATGTTTTGGGATGTAATCCAGACCAGTAAGGAGTTACGTCACTGCCTACCCTGCAATCCTGGCATGCTTTAAATGCTCTGCTGCTGTAGTTCCCATACTGAACACTCCCAGCCAGCATGCACCAAGTGTCTGTGTTTAAACAGCCCTAGTCCAGCAACTCTGACTTGAACAGCCAGCTTGTTACACTACAGCCTGGTCTCCTCCATCAGCTTTGGTTACTATTAGCCAAGTGATCAACACACTCTCAGTCCTAAATTTTCCCCAAATCCTCTACCCTGGAGGATCCAGCCGTCTCTTGAGCTACTCAGAGAAGTAATAAGGTTTGTTTGCTAATTTTAAAGAGACAATACCCAGCAGTTTGCCACATTAATTGGAGTCAACAATCATTTTAATTCAAATGCAGCATTGGGTTGCTTTAGATTAAAAGTAAAACAAGTTTATTAACAAAAGGACATGGGTTAAGGGATACCAACTAGAAGTAATGAAGTTAGAAAAGCTTACAAACAGTAAATATGCTTTCTAATGGCTAAGACCAACTTCAGCAACTTACGATCTTTGTTCAAGGTAGTTTTCTGTCCCCCTGGTGGAAGGACACATCTTTCTCAGCTTGCAAGATCTCTAGCTTCTTATGTATGTCTAGTGATGGGTGCCAAGATGGCTTCTTCTCTCTCCTTATATTTTTTCCAAACTCACTGCTTTGTCCCTAGATTCAGAATGACTTCATGCTTTTCCCTCCTTCCTGTGAACTTCCCATCACCCTGCTGATTCATATGTAAATGGAGCTTCCACTGTTTTGGTCACACCTTGCTTAATTTCATTGGAGACAGATAATTGCTTTCCCTCCTATCTGGGAGGGAACCTGTTTCTCCCTGTTTAGTCACAGACTTCAAAGCATGATATCACTGAGTATTCGTAATTCCTCATAGTATTAATACATACATTTCACAATTATATTAGTCCAGTGTGTCATTAGCTTTTGTAAAAGATCTTAGTTGATGCACTTTTATAATACAGTAATATTGTATGCATGCAGTTGATTTGATTGCTTATCATTTGAGTTTCAGACCCCTGTATTTATAGCCCAGATAAAGCTTCTCTCTCCTGCTGGAGTGTAGACACCAGGCTGTCTTCTCTCCCACTTGTTAGCTTGATAGCTTTGTTACCTTATATGTAAGTGGACCTTCATTGTGTCTGCCTGATGACCAGGCTGGACAGACACATACACACACCTTTGTTGAGGGCAGACTGTGCTTATGAATTGCTTGCCAAGCAGATCTTAAAACATAATTCTAGTAGATATCCGTAACTCCTTGCACATACCCTTGGATGATGCATGTAGAGGGTATTAATGATCCAGTGAGTTATTTGTTTTCCAATGATATATTACATGCCACCTTTTGAATATATATCATGACAGCAGTGTGTTAGCTGTAGTGAGTATGTCAGGCCTGACGAGTTGCTGACACAGAGTAGTGAACCGCCAATGGGCCTGTGTCACACTAAGGTTGCAAAGTCAAAGCACTCAAAGGTTAGGACATGCCACAATTAAGGCTGCCTGTGCAACCTGATTCAACTCTCTTGTGCATAGACCTTATGAAAGTCTTTAATTAAATGATTACATATTATTTTTTCCACAGGAGCCCGGACTCATTCAGTGCACAGGATGGACCTGCTTTGGGGATAAGTTAGAGTTGTTCAGGGAAGGAGACCATTGTTTTTGAAATTGGAAGGTGTTCACTAAATGAAGCAGGGAACTACAGCAGGAGAAAGCACGGTCTCCTGGCTAAAGCCGTTGAGTGCTGCCTGGGAGAGCTGTGCCTCTGCCCCAGAGTTCCTATGTGAGACTAGGCAGGTCACTTCAACCAGACTTTTCAGAAGTGGCCATGTGTGAGCCTCATTTTCTAAGTGCCCGCTTGAGACTTGGGATCTGATTTGCAGAAGTGCTGAGCACTCACTGCTGCAACTGAAGCAAATGAGCACTGTACTTTGACCATATAAAGTGCAATATAATGCTATGTACTCTGAACAATCAGGCCCTAAATTTCTCAGATTGGGCACCCAAAATTAGCGGTCCCTTGTGACTTTAATCTCTGTCTCTCCGTTCCCCACCTGTAAAATGGTGGTTAATACCTTCATCTCCCAGAGGTGTTGTGAAAATAAGGTTAATTTTTTTGATTAGCTACTCAGCTACTACAATGATGCACGAGCACAATACAGAAAGCAATGAGGAAATCAATAAATCTACCTTCGGAAAGGGTTTTGAATAGTATGCAATAAATAAAGCACTAGGGCCAAACATTGAACAGTGAAGAGAAAACAAAATATTTGAATAGCTGCTCACTCAATGAGCAACATCCATCCTGGGCACTGAATGAGCCAGGGGTCCTGTGACAAATAGCATATGATTATTGGATTGTATCAATGCACGCACACATGCACACACACACAGAAGCTGAATTAAGGTTGACTTAACTTTTCAACCTTAATGTTGTTTTGACAGTTTTTTGTGTAATTATTATATTGTACTGAACTGTATGATGCCTAAGGGTTGGCAAGAGCCATTTATTGTTTAAACAGCTGCATATTGAAAGGGCTGCTCAGACAATTGGCTGTTTAACTAAAAGTTTGTAAGAGCCTGATGCACATCATAAATGTGCTTACTCTTATACTGCTGATAAAGCAGTTAAATGTGATTTTAATAGTATACATGCCCAACTGGAGAACACAGGACTAATGTCCTATCTCCGTTTCACTTCCTTAAGAGTTCCTCATAGAACTGATTCTCTTTCCCACTCGTGTAATTCAGAAGTAACTCCACTGAAGTCAATAGAGCTGTAGTGTAAAACTAGTATAAGTGAGAGGAGAATAAAGCATAGACAATCTTTGCACTAACTTGTGAGCCCATTTGCATGCCTATGCGGGGGTGATGTAAGATGTCCCCTTGCTCCTTTGTGTGGGCATTTCAGGTAGCAGTGAGAGTAGCCTCTGTAGGGCTGCTCCTCTACATTTCTGTCCATGTATAGGAAGTAGGTGGGTGGAGCCTTGGCTTCCTTCCCACCCTGAAATATTTCGGCCACCACAGCGGGAAGTGATGTGTGCCAAGCATAGCGCTAATTCCAGTGACTTCTCCCCTGAAGCAAGTGTAAGAAACCAGGAACCAAATTGTGACTTTGGAGCTGCAGTCTGATTCCTGGACTGCTCCTGGGGCAACACATCTATAACTGTGCACTGTCCTAAGTAAGGGGCTTGTGGCAAAGTCACAACTGAGCCTGAATCAAACCCATGAGAGGCCTGATCCAAATGCGAGTTGTTCCATTGACTTCAGGGGAACTTGGGTTGGGCCATTGCCCTGTTTTTGAAAGGGGTAATGAAGTGGTGTTTATCAAAAGGAGCCTTAAGATTTTTTCATAGACAGCAGCCTATGGTATTAGCCTCCTAAGTGTATACTAAGGCTTTCTTCCTCCAGTCAAACTTTCTTATTCCTTATCAGAAAATTGTAACTTAGCCAGTCTCAGCCAAAACGTTGTCCAGCAGTTCTTGCAGTCAATGGGAGTTTTGCCCAAGGACTGAAGGATTGAGCTCATGCTAGTTAAATTTCTGATTTAATTGGAAATCACAAGACCTATTATGCCATCAGACATAATGAAATAACCAGGTGACAGTTCTATATTTAATGATGAAGCTATTAATTTTCTTATGCTTTTAATCAGTTCTTTCATAACTGGCCATTTCTACCATTTCTTTCAAATTCCAAAGTGTAAAAAATTAAAGACAAAATTCTAAACTCTGGACTAACTGTATTGGAGTTACGCCAGATATATATATATATATATGTGTGTGTGTGTGTACCTGGGAGTGAAATTTGGCCCTCTGGTAGCAAATCAATTAGGAAGTAGACTTTTAAAAAAAGAGCTTCCTGTGGTGTTTTATTAGACTGGGACAACTATTCCAATTGAAAATGACTGCATGTAGTCCATGAACCTAATCTGTGATTGCCATGTAAACACAACCCATGAATTAATGTATTGGCTGGTGTAGATACTGTAGCTCAACTAAGAGGGGAAAGTGTCAGTTTTAAATAGAAGGATTAAATGCTGGAAAATTTTCTTGTGGAAATTCAGCTAGAGTTACAATAAATATTGCACAAGCATACTTCCTGTTCGCTAAGCAATACCATCTTTCACATTAATGATATAAAGCATGCTCTGTAGTGTATTAGAATGCTCATCACCCTTACTATCTGCCCTCAAGTTAAGTGGAATGCTCATAATTAGGAAGGTGATTAATATAAGAGAATATGCCAGTAGCTTTCTCATCTGTGTGGGGCAAATGTACTATCTTAGTAGACTCAAGGCCAAATTCTACTCAGTTACATTTATTTCAACAGGGATGAGATAGTGTGTGGGGGAATGGAGGCTTGGAGCCTTTGCCAGTCCTTCTAGCTGATGCTGTATGGTTCCCACAGTTGGCTCACTGAAAGTACATAATGGTCCATGCTAGCAGCAGGCAGGGCTTCTAACATGGAGTTACAACATAGATTTAAAATAATAATAAGCATACCACCATTAATAGTCATGGGATACATCTACACTTGGAGGTGTGATTCCCAGCTTGTGTAGACATACTTGTTAGCTCTCATCTAGCTAGCATGCTAAAAATAGTCCTATAACCATGGTAGTATGGGCAGTGTTGAGTGGTAGCACAGGCTAGCCACTCAGAGTACAAACCCACCTGGGCCCCATGGGTATGTATTGGGGCAGTTAGTCTGTGTTGCCACGGACTGTGCTACCTCAGCTATGCTAGCTCAATGACAGCTAGTGTGAGTGTGTCTGTGAGCTGGGAATTGCACCCCTAGCTCCAAGATTAGACATAGCCAGGGTGTGGCTGTCTCTTGGGAGGCTCTAGTGCTAGCCCCTGGCCCCTCCCCCGCTCTTCCCCTTCCCCCGCAGCCTCTGCTCGCTGTGCCACCAGCGCTCTGGGCGGTGAGCTCCTGCCGGGCAACGTGGCTGCCAGTCCTGGTGCTCTGAGCAGCATGGTAAGGGGGTGGGGAGCAGGGGGGTTGGATAAGGGGTAGGGGATTCTAGGGGGCAGTCAGGGGACACGGAGCAGGGGGTGGTTGGATGGGTTGGGAGGTTCTGAGGGGGGCAGTCAGGGGGTGAGAAGTGGGAGGGGGCGGATAGGGGGTGGGGAGGCACAGCCTTTGCTACCTGGCCCTCCGTACAGTTTCGGAACCCCGATGTGACCCTCAGGGCAAAAAGTTTGCCCACCCCTGCTCTAGTATCGTTTACTTCCTTTGCCATGCCCTTGCTTCCTCCTTATGCCCCTTACTCAGGGCTGGCCAAAGCAGTCTTTGAGCTTCCCTGAGTACAAAGACTGCTCCCTGGAAGCATTCTCAGAGGCACAAGAAATGGGGCTGTGAAAGAGGGGGGCACAGGGACACATGCTGCACTTCCTAATGGAGTAGAGCATTGGCTGTGGCCTTACTAAATTTCTGGCAAGTAAGACCTCCCAGAGCTCTCCTTAAGGCAGTGGGGCCCTTCCCTCTGCCCAATATGAGACTGTCACTGAAGGCTTGAAACTTCCATTTGAAAGGTGTAATTTCTGTAGTGCACTTTTTTTATTGCATGGTGGCAAGGCTCATATGGCCCGTTAGTGCAAAGCACTGTATGTTCACATTCCTGCTGGCTGCGCACTAACTAGCTCCATAGACAAACCCTGAGACTATCCATCTTGGCTTCAATCAGCAATGTATGCAAGAAATTGGAACTAGAGTGGTGATGAGGACTGATCTTTAATGCGGACTTTGATGATATGGTCACTAATTGTATGCTAAGAGGACTGTTTTAGCCAGCCACTCACAATATGATATTCCTGAATCCAATTTTAATAGTGCTAGTTAAACAGATGAATTACAATGGGTTAAACATTCACTAATACCCAAGGGGTTTGGATTGAGAAACTCCTGCTCTAGTGGCATGATACTTTCCTTTTTAAGAGAATTAACGTAGTGATTCAGCTCTAATAACTTATTCAGAACCTAACTTGAAAAACATGACTGCTGAAAGAAGGCAGAGCAAATAGAGGGCCATATTTGATCATTCTTACTCCCCTAAAGTAGTACCTTACTCTTCAAGGAATGCCATTTAAAATCAGTGTGACTACTTGCTGAGTAAGATTCTACTCAATGTCAGTAAGGGAGTGTGATGGGGTGTCTACCCCAGATAGGTGAACAAAGAGTTAACAGGAGTCTTAGAGCTCAGTTTGCCCACTTGGTTGCACCTGTAAATGAAACCTAACTGGGTAGGGACTGCATGGTTCTATAAACAGGAAGTTTGGAGTAGAAGGGGCTGTAGGGAATAACTCTGTCCTTGCTACTGGGAGACTGAGTGAAGAGATGTGGGAAACAGGAAGGCACTTCTAGGGTGAGGAGAGCGTCTAGGAAAGAGATAACAGCAAGAAATCCAAGGTGGCAGCAAGGAATCTGTGGAGTAAACCTTGACTGCCTTTCCGGGGGTCCCTGGACTAGAACCCAGTGGAGAGGGAAGCCTAGATTTCCCCCTACCACCCACTGGTAAGGTGGTATGAAGCTGCTGGGAAGGGGACATGGGCTATGGGAAGCTCTGAGAAAAGGGCATACAGACCAGTGAGTATAGAATTGAGAGTGGCAGACCAGATGGTAGGATTGTTGGATTTGCTGTTACCCCAGGAGGGGTGGGACTAAACGTGATCTGGCTGGAAAGCTGAGTCATGAGAAGACACAGGCCATGGCAGGGCTGGAACTGCTGTCCATAGGGGGGCACTAGAGGAGAAAAGGTTGCTGTGTCATGCCTAGCTGTGAGAAGACATTCCAGCGGTGAGGTGATTCATCTACCTGAAGGTAGAATCAGGCCTAGAATGAATATGAATATTATGCTGGGAGAGAAGTTCTATGCTTGATGTGGAGGGAAACAAGAGGGACATTCTTTACAGCATAGATGCAAGGAGAGGAGCAGAGAAGGGGAAAGCCTCTGTTAAGCTTAAAAAACAAAAATAAAAATACAAAAACCGAAGTAATGGGGAAACAAGCAAGTATGGGTTTTGTTTTTTCCAAAAATTGAGAAGTTAATGTTGGAGTACAAAAAAAACTACCAGAACAAATACAACAGAAAGGATTAATTTATAAAAGGATTACAAGCTTGTTAATGAGAAACTTTTGAGGTTTGTGTTTTAAAGAGTGACAGGCAGCAGCAGTACTTGTCACTTGTACAGCTTTCTGTTTGCTAAACACTCTTCTATATACAGCACACGTGCGATACTGTGGGTTAACAGCTGTCATAGTTGAATGCCTTTCTTTCCACTTCTGCAACACATTAACAGTGTTAATTTAAAATTGCCCAAAGGACAGTGCTGCTCCATCTATCATTAACATGGTACGGTAGCTAACTAATACTTATCTGGTGTCCCCAAATTGACTGTATTGGACTGTGTCCCATAGTTAACACACTGGAGTGATAAAGCTTCAAGAAACTGGCTCCATGCTCAAAGCATAAGGGGGACACACAGCTGCAGAAAATCATTGAAATGCCTTCACATAAATGGATGGTGCAGCTTCATCTGAAATACTGTGTGGAGTTCATGGTTACCCCACCTCAAAATAGATATTGCAGAACTGGAGAGGGTTCAGAGAAAGATGACAAGCATGATCAAGGGGATAGAAAAAAATCACAGATGAACAGTGATTGAAAAGAATGGGATTGTTAACTTTGAAAGATGACAAGAGGAGAAACAATAAAAGTATAAAATTAAATGTTTAAAAAAAAAAAAGCAATCTGCGACTTCTATTGTCCCTGTGCCATAACACAAAAGTAAGGCAACATTCAATGAAATTAAAAGGTGGTCAATTTAAAACTGACACAAGAAAATGGTTTTTCAAACAATTAGACTGCAATTAGCTGTTCAAATCACTTCCACAAAATGTTGAGGTCAAGAGTTTAGCAAGATTCAAACAGGGATTGGACAGTCATACAGATAACCGTGGATAGTCTCGTAACCGTAATTCATGCTAACATATTTTGGGAGGGATGTTAAATCTCATGCATCAGGGTTTAAACTAATTTCTAACTACTAGAGTCTGAGACCGAAGGTGGCATAATCTGCTCTCACATTTGCCTACTGAGGAACGTTTCTTACACCTTCTTCTGAAGCATCTGGTACTGGGCACTGTTGGGAACAGGCTACTGGACTAGATGGGCCTTGGGTCTGATTCGTAGGGCAGTTCCTAGTAAAAGCCTGCCATTCCCCCGTCCCCCTTCCACTTGTAACTAGCTGACCTGAGGAAGTGATACTTCCCTCAGTGACGTATCGGGGCCAACAACTCTGCATTTCCAGAACTGAAATACAGGGGCATGATTTGCTTCTGAGTGGCTTTATATCACCCTTACTCAGTTGACTTCACTGGAGTTCTGATTCTCGCCAGTCTGAGAGCAGAATTAGTCCCATAAATTCCAAAAATGATGGATCTGATTCTTCACTGTCTTGCACTGTGTGAAGTCACTAATACCGGTACTAAGTAGGTGTAAAAAGCTACCAGCTCAGCGTGGAAACACTTTACATTTAGTTTGCATAGGGACATATGGACATGGCAGTGGAGAGCCAGGCACATATATGCCAATATCTAAGGAGATGACATATATCATATTTTGTTTAAAAAAAAAAAAGAAGCAAGCAGGCAATTTTCCATGCTCTGAAATGGCTTTGGAAGTTATCCTACATGATCTAAGAACCTCTCCCCCAGTGCCAAAAACAAAGTCACTGATAAAAGTCACAATGCTGGAAAATAAAGTCTGCATTGGAGCCAAAATGTAAATGACAATAAGAGAACTGGATTAGACAGACATCAACATGGTAGAACAACTCATTTTTGAAATCAAGCAAAGAGTACCAGTATATCAAATGAGACGAATGTAATCACCTTCTTACATGAAGGTTATGCTGCAACACAACATTTTGAAAGATTGTGCAATTTATTCTAAGCAATATCTCTGATCTCCAGTCTGGCTGCTATAAACTGGACTATGTGGCTCCAAACCATCTTTCCTGTGGAAAAGGAAAACTTATAGCAACCAGTAAAGTGAACACAATAACTAGGGGGAGGCTGGCACTTCTGTCTCCTCTCCTGATTCAGGAGAAAACAGGCACTAGCCTCATGCACATGCTTTCACTTCAGCCCAGCAAGCTAGGAGTGCTGAGCCAATAGCATCAAAGTCTTGTCTTGACATCAGACCAGCTGGCTAGAGCTGCTGAGCCAGTAACCTCACATAGGCCAATCCCTCAACATCATGCTGGTAAGCTAATAGTGCTCAGCCCATGAACTAATAAAGGTCTGGGCCTTGGCATCATCCCCTCAAGCTAGAAGTGCTGAGCAAGTAACCTCACAAAGACGTGTCCCTTGACATCAGACCAGCAAATCAGAGTTGCTGAGTCACTGAACTTACAAAGACCTGCAACTTGACATCATACCAGAGAACTAGAAGGGCTGAGACAGTGACCTCTGAGAGGCCGGTCCCTTGCCATAAGCCCAGGAAACTAGATCTGAGGAGCCAGTAACCCCACAAAAACCTGTTCCTTGACATAAACCCAGCAAGTTTAGAGGTACTAATCCAGTGACCTCAGAGGCCTGTAAACTGGCCAGCAACCTAGAAGTGCTGAATCAACAAGCTCACAGGGGGGGTTATCAGCCCAACAAATTCGTGATGCTGAGCAGTGGCTATATGAGTGCAGCTCCACTCCTCTACCTAAAGCAGGACAGGTTTCAGAGTAGCAGCCATGTTAGTCTGTATTCGCAAAAAGAAAAGGAGTACTTGTGGCACCTTAGAGACTAACCAATTTATTTGAGCATATTAGAGACTAACCAATTTATTTGAGCATCAAATGCTCAAATAAATTGGTTAGTCTCTAAGGTGCCACAAGTACTCCTTTTCTTAAAGCAGGACAGTCCCTGTTCCTCTTACTTGTGTGTGCTTGGAGAGCTTAGCTCTCCTAGAATGCTCCTTCTTTTTGCATCTTCACTAAATGGGGAAACTTGGACTCAGCAGTTGGGAGAGTGTGAAGTAGGAAGAGCTGGTGCCTGGCTGGGGATTTCCTTGAGCTCCAACTTCCTTGAGTTTCAAGCCTTTGCACCAGTAGGTGAAACAGCTCCCTCATCTTGGGGGAGGGGGAGAGAGAGAAGAAGAAGAATTCAATATAATTGTTCCCTATCTTCCTGGAGAAGAAAGGAGGAAGATGGACAGAGCATCTGCTGGTTCCCCCTCCCCTCCAGGGGTCAGAGAGGGATAGCCTGCCCCCTCTAGCCATCACTCCTTTTTCCAGGGGAAAAGGAAGACCATGCCCATGGCTTCCCCTCCCTTATCAGATACCAGGGGAAACAGCATGGCTCTGTCAGTTCCCTCTCCCTTCTTGGCAATCCCTAGTGGGGTGTGTGGATGGGATGTTCCCCTATCACAGTTCCTTATTCACCTTTTGAATGCACTCCCCAATACGCTTACTAGGCTGAGTGTGGACCTGGCTGGGGACATGGACTCTCCTATCAGGTACATTTATTTTCTTTTTCCTGTGACATAACCCATCCCAAATGATGCATTGACACTTTTTTCTTCACAATATCAACAACCATGATGAGAACTGAATTGCCCCCTCTGTTTTGGTCTATTTTAACCATTGAGGGAAATGCCCCATGTGAAGGCAGATTTACATCTTAATACACCAGAGCCACCATAACCTGTATAAATCAGCATTCAGAAACAGGCTGCCAGATTCCCTCAATTAGCCTCCATCACTCTCAGGTATAAACTAAGGAAAATGCGACTGCTGCAGCCCTGACATGCTGATTTAATAGTTTTAGCGATTGACATAAAACTCTTAGGCAAGATCTTGGCAACTAGTGCAGAAACCACTATAATACAAATAAGGGGGGGAAACCCATCTTGTGTCACTGAGCTTATTTAATACAGTATTTTACCCACAAAGTAATGGAAAGAAGGTCCAGGCTCAGGGCATGTGTGCAACTAAGACCTATTCAACTTACAGTATTTTCAGGTAGTTCATTTTGTAAACAAGTTCCCTGTTAAGAGTGAGCAGGAAGGAGACAGAGAGGTTGGTGACCCACAGGGTATTGCAGACATCTAAGGGAGGGCATGGTTTGTTGAGGCAGGGGAGTAGGAGATGTGGGGTCCTGGTTCTCTTCCTGACTCCATCACTGAGCTTGGCAGATATCCCCCCCTCCCCTCCCTTGTGAAGGGGAAACTGGCTTTACAATGGGAATAATATTACTTACCTGTTTACCTTACAGCGGTGTTGTGAGGCTTGTGCTAATTTGTCTTGCTGGACCAGGGCCTAAGGGTGGAGGCAACCCAGTTGCAAAACACCCAGAATGGCATGGTGGAAGCTATATGAGAGTAGGGATTCTTACTGACAGAACACACATGTACTTACAAAAGGACTTGATTTAGGCTACGGCTACTTTAGTGTTTACAGCGGCGGAGCTGCAGCGATGCAGCCGAGCCACTGTAAGCTCTCTAATGGGAGAGAGCTCTCTCGTCAGCTTAACAGTTCCTGCCACTCGCAAGTCTGGAGTAATGTCGGTGGGAGAGTTTCTGTTCACACCAGCGCTTAAGTCAGTGTAACTTGCATCACTTGGGCAGGTTTCACACCCCTGAGCAACATAAATTATACCACAGCAAGTGCTGGTGTAGACATAGCCTACAGGTGGTTGGGGTGGGGTCTTGTCCTAGAGCTATAGCAATTGGAAGCCAATTGAAATGCAGTGGGCTGGGGGAACGGAAAACTTAGCTTCCATGTCAGAGAGCTTAGATGAATAGTTTGATCTCTGGGGGGTTTAAGTGATGCATAGGCTTTGTGCTGGCTCTCTTCCTGGGATGAATTTACCCAGTATAGTTTAGAGGTGAGCTCAAGACAGCACTCTGGGCCTGGATTTTGAAAAGACAGGGTTTGACCCCTTTTCACAACTATGTGGCTCAGACCCATCTCTAATGCGGATGTTTAGTTAGTGCTATTTTTAAGTAAAGCTGGCATTTTGTATCATTACCTCCTTCACTGCATATATAGCTCTACTAACTTCAAGCTGTTGAGCCATGTGTAAGAGTTTGCTCCCACAACCCTTATACAGACAAATACCCTCACTGGCTTCAAGAAAAATTTCACCCAAATAAGAACTGCAGGACTGAACGACCAGATTTGGTGTATTTCTTATTGACACAGAGTAGCAACTGTTGGATTTATTCAAAAATCTTTTGGTAAAAACATTTTAACTTAAACTGGGCATCTTCTCTTTTCATCCCTTAATCCACTAGTACCACGTGGAATAACTCTCTTTTCTAATGTCAGTGGGCTGCAGAAGTGCACACAAGTTTTGTTAACTTATTTTCTACTAGGGTTTGGTGCAAATGACCTGGTCCTACTCTCTGTAATCATGTATCCGTCTGGAGCCTGCTATCTGTTACCTAAGCAACAAGATGCCACAAGGCCTGTGTTATTGTACAATAATGGCATGCTGGAGGTAGGACATGATGAAGCAATAGCCAAGAATACATTATTACACAATAATCAGCCTCCCGGGGCGTTGAGATTTTTCTCCCATCTCACCCCCACATTGTTTTTAAATGATGTAAGTGTAATGGGTCAGAATCTGGTGTGTGGTATACTCATTTTACGCCACTCTGCCTAGGCAGTCTGTCACTAAAGATAGTTTAATCAGCTCAGGGAAGATCACTACACCACCACTAGACATCATTCTTACTCTGTAAAGTGACACTCACCCCTTGATGCCACTGTAACAGAGGGGAAAAGGGAGCTATGATACTCCTGGTTATGCTGATGTTCAGATGTGTGTTTTTCCCCCCCTGTAACTGCTACAGTTAATGTTGGGGACAACTGCTGTAACACAGTGGAGGGGAACTGACCCTTCACAGAGCAGCAGTCCAGGGAGTAAAACTGTGGTGATGAGTTTAATCCCCCTTTGCACTATCTGGCCTGTGCTCTCCACAGCTCAGCTAACCCCGGCATCTGCTTAGTGATTTTAGTTGTTCTATTTTAAACAACAAAAAATATCCCAGGACCGATGAGGCAGAGATCAAAGGAGGTACCTATGTGTTCCCTCTGCTGTATGACATTTGAATGCCCCAGCTAATCCAGTCCCAAAAGAGTCCGAGGTGGCATTTGATTGTAGGCATCTTAATTTTTAGGTGCCCGACTCCAGACTTCTTGTGCCTAGTCTACAGAAGTGCTGAGCACCGGGAACTGGTCGAGTCACTTCACCTCTCTTTGATTCCAGATATCTCTTACCGACTGTACTGAGCAGCTGTAAACACCTGAGTAAAATAATGCACAGCCAGGGCTGGAAACTTCTACACAATAGCCTGTGTTAAAAAGAGTAGGGTCAGTGAACAGAGTCTTAAGGGCATGCTCCAAAGTGTACTTTTTGAAGGAAAACAAATCAGATGCATTATCCTTTTGTGAAAACTTTTTCTTAACAAAATTAATGTTAACAAACAGCCCTTTATTTCAGCCCTTGGCACCTGTTGTGTGTGGTTCCTTCTCTGTCCTCTTCACACCCCACTCCAGGCACATAAGGGGAGTTAGGTTCCCAACTCCCATTGAAAGTAAGCTCCTGTTTGTGCCTTTGAAAATCTCGCATGTTGTTTTTGGGTTTCTACAGAACCAAGGCCCATATTTAATGATCAGTTACTCTAGTTAGAACAACACTGGAATTGTCCCAAGGCATTGCTCCCTAGGGTCAGGCACCACTAATGCACAGTGACTCCACCTTTACTATAAATTGTTGTGTTAGGGAGCTGCATGGCAAACTGGGGCACTGATTTGTGTGCATTTATGAATGATTATGTAGCCTTGTTAGACAAGCTGGGTGAGGCAATATCTTTTACTGGACCAACTTCTGTTGGTGGAAGGGACAAGCTTTTGAGCTTCATACAGCTCTTCTGCCAATCTGGGGAAGGTAACCAGAGTGTCTAAGCTACATACATATTGGGACAGATTGTTAAGCATAATGGGGGTCTCGCATATTGTAGAAGACATCTTAAACAACAACAATACTGCAGATATATAAAGCCATGTGTCACAAGTAAACTATGAATTGGGAAATGGTTGATCTCGAACAGAAGGGCCCAGTTTTATGGCAATGGTGAGCTTTGTCCAAAGAACAGTGTGCATATTTTCTAAATCACTTTGCAAAAATTGTGCTGAAATAAACCTAATTTTTATTTCCTAAACTTTTATTAGGCGTTGGTGACATCTTGTGGTAAGTTAGTCTAACTGGAAGTAAATAGTCTCTGTAGCTATCCCAGGATTTTCCCATGTCTCCTTTCTTATTTTGAAGTGGTAGTCTGAATTCTTACACACTAATAAAACAGTACAGTAGTAAATATCAAGGGTATCACTCATCACTCCATAACACCAACTTTACATGGGAGGAAATTCCACTGATTCAGTAAAGGTAAACTGGAATACAACTAGTATAATGAACTGGTAAATCCGGCCCCTAGCTATACGTTTTGTCACTTTTTTTTTTTTTTTTTGCTCCCCCACTTCCAAATTTCATTTGTATCCCTTGATCTCAATTCTTGTTTAAAAACTCTTGCCTGAATTCTGCCAGCAACTACATGAACCCTATTCAATAAGGCTCTCCATTTTTAACTTATTGTTCTCTCCGAGAGTAAAGGCAAGGGCATTCTGCTTTACCCCTTGAATTTCAAGTGTCGTTCCAATTCAAATCCCCAACTCTCTATCTGATCCTATGGCTCTGGGTCTAAATGGCATCCAAAAATAGATTTTTTTTTCTAGATCTGGCATGGATGTGACCTAAGAGGGTCTTGTGAGAACAGCCACAATCACTCACTGGTATATTTGCATTTATGAAGAACAACAATTTCACATACTTATTTTAGATTGAGAAAAGCAACAATAAGAAAGAACAAATAAAGTCTCCATCATAGGGCGCGTGCTGTGTGTGTGTTTGCGCACGCGCACCTCCCCTCTGTACAGGCTGCAAACAAAATAGCTGATGCTTCTGTGCACTGACAAGTCTTCTGATTTTTAAAATAAATTTTGGCTTGTGGGAGGGCTGTGTTGTAGGTGGATGTGCCCAGCAGGAGATGCCTCTGGAACCTGCTCCTCTTCCAGTTCCTGGTCTGAACTTTACAGTTTGCTTTCTACCGAAACACTTCCACCTATAGTACATTATCATCAGGCCTGTAAACAATGCAACAATTTACCTTCCCTGTATTTACATCATCTTGAGTTTCTATTTCCAGGACCTCCCTTCCTCTGAACCTTTATTGTTTAACAATGTTTCCTCATTACTTCTCCTGTCACTAGCATGTGTGTCGCTGGTCACAGTCCTTTCTTGGCAACTCCTTTACCCAACTCTTCTTTATTTTCTCCCTGGTAATTTCAAACCAAGATCTTCTTGCTGAGCTCTGGGGAAACAAGGGTGCTCAGCACTTGCAGAAGAAGCTCAGCAAGTTGAGGATTTGAGCCCTTGCGTTCTTAGTAGTGAAAAGAGCTGGTCAGAATTTTCCAGCAGAATATTTTTTGCCTTTGGGGAAAAAACCCATTTTGTTGAAATCTAAACTTTCTCCAGAAATGTGATTTTTTTAATGAAATTTCATTTAAAAATAATTAGAAGCAAAAATGTTGAATGTATGGAACACTTTGTTTTTGAGAAATATGGAACACTTTTTGTTTTTGTTTGTTTATAAATGTGTTTGGTTTTTATTTTTATTAAATTTGCTTTTACATTAACAATTATTAAGCCCTAATTTTAAAATGTAAAATTAAACAAAATATTTAAAAAATCATCACTGAAACAAAACATTTCAATTTTAGTCAAACAATGTTTTGATTGAGCCAAAATTATTTTTTTACCAAATTCATTTTGCAGGACATTTCAGAATTTGAACTCTTCTTTTGAATTTGGAGCCATTTCTTTTTGTGTGTCAGAATTTCCAGCAGAATGGAAATTCTGAGTTTTTGACCAGCTCTGGTCCTGAGCTCTGAGTATGATACACTGTAAATCCCAATAGAGGCAACCATACCACTTCTTTTGAGTGTATGCACAACTGCTTAGAACAGTGGCATTGGGAATGACCACAAAATGACAGCAAAATATTTCTAACAGATAGTGAAAGTGTGATATCTTCTGAGACTTCACAAAACCTTCGGGGTTTTTTTTGTTTGTTTTTGTTTGTTTTTTTCTTTTTTTAAAGCCATGTCTTCTACTCAGTCTTCTTATAACCATTTAATACAGTAAGACTGTGGTGGGTTTTTTTGTCTTGTTTTTTTGCTGTTGCTACCACTGGTTCAGCTTCATCAGTGATTGCAGTCATAGAAGTGCGAATGGAGACATGGTTCTGGTGGTTGCTGGCATATTGTGCACTGTCTTATACAGCATAGGGAGGAATATTCAGAAGGGCTCAGCAATGATTAACTCTGCTCCCATTGAAGTCCATACAAATTCTACTGCTGACTTGAGTGGGAGAATAGTTTTAAATTGACACTGAACATCTTGGAAAAAACAACCCATAGTTAGGCTTTGAAGGATTAGGTTTTTATTAGATCTGTTAGTTAATCGCAGTTAATGCATGTGATTAACACAACAAATTAACTAGGTTTTTTTAAAGAAGACATGATTAATAGCCATTTAATCACACTGTCAAACCATAATAGAATACCTATTAAAATTTATTAAAAATATTTTAGATGTTTTTCTACATTTTCAAATATATTGATTTCAATTACAATACAGAATACAAAGTGTACAGTGCTCACTTCATATTTTTATTACAAATATTTGCACTAAAAAAAGCAAAAAATACTATTTTTCAGTTCATCTCATTTCTTTTTTTTACAAATATTTGCACTGTAAAAAAGATAATCTAATAATAGGTGAGCACTGTAGAATTTGTATTCTGTGTAACTGAAATCCATATATTTGAAAATGTAAAAAATATTTATAATTTTTAGTAGGTATTCTATTGCTTTACAGTGCAATTTTTAAAAAAAAAGTTGCAATTCATCACAGTTTTAATCTCCTGATTAACTGTGATTATTTTTTAATCATTTGACAGCCCTAATTTTTATCAGTAAATTTTGGTAAACATCAATTTCACTGTACATGCACAAAATGACAGTGTTTCCAATGATCGAAATTAACAGGCAAAGCAAGGAAAAATGCTTCTTGAACTTTAGAATTTGACTTAAGACTATTTATTTTGTATGTTTTGACCTGCAATGTTGACAATTTGTGTCTGCCCTGTATTTCCCACAATTGTGAACATTTAAATGGATTTTAAAAAAATCAAGAATATATAGTTACAAAACACTGATTTCTGCCAAGGCTATCCCACATGTTTAAAATGCCAGTCGACACCTGAAGCTCTGTCTAGACTAGAGCGCTCTCTGCTGCTGCCACTGGTAGCAACAGTGGGAAATGCTAGCAAAGAACTCCAAGGGACAAATCCTCCGCTATAGCCATTTGCAACAGCTGCGGATTTGCCCTTGAGTATTGGTAAAGCCTTTGTCATTCTGGTTGCTTGTAAATTGTTAACTATTTCAGTTTCTAGGAAAATGTACTTGTGTCCACTGTGTTTCATGCTAATATTTTCCCAGTCTTGTTGTTGCTTTGTTTGTTCCGCTATGTGCCAAAAGAAATTTCACTCTCTCGCCCGAGAAAGAAAAAAGCAGTTGCTATTACGAGTAGCCTGTGTCAGAAAATTCATAACTCACAGCTTGAGGAAACAAACACTCCTAACTGAAGAGATCTGGCTAAATGAAACTTCAGGATGGAAGAAAAAAATATGTAAGAATCAGAATTAGGGGATCATAAATGTTAGGGAGCTAGCCTTGCTGTCCCATGCATGATATAGATACAGTGAGATGCTGCCAATATTTTGACCCACCAGTATTCCCTGTGACCTGTATTTCAACCTCATGCACCAGGGTGCGTGCACAACAAAGTAAATGGCTGAGAGGCTGGGGAAATGTATTCTATTTCTATATTTAAACAAAACTGTTTGCTTCCCTCCTTGGTCTTGAATAGCAGAAACACCATAGGAAACCAGCAGAGTAAGCCAGATCCATCAGTCTATGGAGCGTATACCTGCACAGCAGCTGGGAGCATGCCAAACTGCTATTTTTAGCACACTAGTTGAGTGGAGGAGTAGGAGTGTATGGTCGGAGCTCCAAAGCCAGTACCTCTGCACAGTAGACAGCTGCATGCACACATGATGGTTCTCTTGCAGTTGGTCCAGGCAACTCGCTCTCAGAAGAGGCTCCAAACAGCACAACAGTGCCACACACTGCCGTGACTTTGCTTCATCTGGCATGCTAAACCTAGTGAGGGTAGCTAGTGGCAAAACTGCTAGGGAAAGGGCACATCTGCCTCTCCAAGTGCATAAAGTATCCTATGGCAAAGCTCGCACTTCTACCAATATAGCTTGTTTCACTCAGGGATGCTGGAATACGCTATGCCAGTAGGAGCCACATCCATACTTGTAGCATTTTACCAGTATAGCTACACCAGCTCTGCAATCCTAACCTAGATTTCGCCTAAGCAAAGAAATAAATCCCAAATCTGAGCCAGGAGAAAGAGAGGAGGTTCCAACTTCGCAGACATGCCCCAGGCTACAATTGCAAAACAATTCATGTTTTTTACACTGCACTCATCACCTTGGTTTCTGAGCACCTTTCAGTGAGAAATAAACAAAGCATTAACGTGTGAATCCCTCTCCATTGCTTTATTATTACTAATATAACATCAGCAGTAGTGCCATGACAGTTCTCATATGCATTGATTTTTGTTTTTTAAATCAAAATGTCTTTAGCCTTTCAGATCTCTGAGTTCTCTGAATGCAGTAGCAGCTAGTTAGTTCATTTTACATCATCTTCACCGTTCCCATTCTTCAGTACTAATCCTCCAAGGTGCACAAATATTTCCTCTCGTTCTAGTTCTTTGTCTCTCCAGTTTGATCTTTATCTCTTTCTTTTGTCTTCCAATTGCCATAATTTGTCTTCTCTGTGCTGATCTTCAAATCAGAGTCTTCTGCTTTTCCAGACTACCTTGTGAGTCACTCTCTGTAAATCCTCCTTGGTCAATATTGTCTGTGAATCTAAGGTTGTGCACTGTCCTGCCACATAACATGACTCCATCCATTTTATCTCTCCATTCTACAGCCAAGCTGAACGAATCTGGCAATAGTGTGCATCCTTGTTTCATTCCTATGGTTGTCCTGCACAATTCCATCAGCTTCTTGTCTACCCTGACCAATTTGCTATAGATGTTTTCTAGCAGCTTGATCAATTTTTCAGGGATGCCATCCATACCTTCTCAAAACTTGCCATAAGCCTTTCTGCCAAATGCTATTAAAGCCTCTAAAGTCTGTAGAGTTGTTGTAATAGGTTTGGTTGTGTTCTGTATACTTCTCTATTTGTCTTATCACAAATAATAGATCTATTGTACTTTGTCCTGGTCTAAACACCTGTTTCTTTGCAAGCTGTACTTCCATGTATGTCATCTTTCTCTCTCCTGTGGATCATTCTAAAAATTCAGCAATTTCTTCCTTGGGTGCTGCTGAGGTCAGCACATACAATAATACAACTGTAACAGCACAGGATTTGATTCTGAATCTCCTCTTCAGCATACAAAAGAGATATCGGGTTAAATGCCTTGAGAGTCAGGCTTGCCTTTAGCTTCAGCACCAATGCAACTCCACCCTGATATCCACCATCTTCTCTAATTTCCACCCCACCATCAACCTCAGCCTGAACCAGTCCACACAAGAGGTCCATTTCCTGGACACTACAGTGCTAGTAAGCGATGGTCACATAAACACCACCCTATACCGGAAACCTACTGACTGCTATACTTACCTACATGCCTCCAGCTTTCATCCAGGCCACACCACACGATCCATTGTCTACAGCCAAGCTCTAAGATACAACCGCATTTGCTCCGATCCCTCAGACAGAGACAAATACCTACAGGAGCTCTATCAAGTGTTCTTAAAACTACAATACCCACCTGGTGAAGCAAAGAAACAGATTGACAGAGCCAGAAGGGTACCCAGAAGTCACCTACTACAAGACAGGCCCAACAAAGAAAGTAACAGAACACCAGTAGCTGTCACTAACAGCCCCCAACTAAAACCTCTCCAATGCATCATCAAGGATCTACAACCTATCCTGAAGGACAATCCCTCACTCTCACAGACCTTGGGAGACAGGCCAGTCCTCACTTACAGACAGCCCCCCAACCTGAAGCAAATACTCACCAGCAACCAAACACCACACAACAAAAACACCAACCCAGGAACCAAATCCTGCAACAAACCACGGTGCCAACTCTGTCCGTATATCTATTCAAGGGACACCATCATAGGACTTAACCACATCAGCCAGACCATCAGGGGCTCATTCACCCACACATCTACCAATGTGATATGTGCCAGCAATGCCCCTCTGCCATGTACATTGGCCAAACCAGACAGTCTCTATGCAAAAGAATAAATGGACACAAATCTGACATCAGGAATTAGAACATTCAAAAACCAATAGGAGAACACTTCAATCTCCCTGGTCACTCAATAACAGACCTAAAAGTGGCAATTCTTCAACAAAAAAACTTCAAAAACAGATTCCAATGTGAAACTGCAGAACTGGAATTAATTTGCAAACTGGACACCATCAGATTAGGCCTGAATAAAGACTGGGAGTGGTTGAGTCATTGAATTGTCTCGTTAGACTGACCTCACACTTGGTAAGGCAACTCACATCCTTTTATGCATTTATACCTGCTCCTGTATTTTCCACTCCATGCGTCTGATGAAGTGGGTTCTAGCCCACAAAAGCTTATGCCCAAATAAATTTGTTAGTCTCTAAGTTGCCACAAGGACTGCTTGTTTTTTCAATATCCTGTGTTCATCATGATAGAATTCTCCATTGCCTTCCCATATCATTTTGCATAGACGATTTCACACTCATATCTTTTCACTTGCATCATTACTGCAAGTGCTCTAGCCTAGGATAATGTTATGTTCTATGTTCAGGAATAATTTCTTATCTTTCAAGTACATCATGTAATTCCCTGTTCTGCATGTTGTTTTTATTTGTTCAGATCACATACTTTTCACTCCTGCCTTGGTTTCTGAGCAGCAACCATGGCCCTTGTTTAACCGGGTGATGACTCAGCCATTGTACTTTTTTCCTTTTTTTCCATTCTTCATTTGGTTCTATGGTCCAATAATCAAGAGTTTGTCCATGACTCCTCAGCTTTGTGGTTCAGTGTATTGTAATCTGTCTGCAACATTGTTCTAAGCTATCAACTAGCTTGTTCCAGCATCATTTCCGCCAGTGATACTTTGGAAGTTTGTTTGGTGACTGACTATAACTGCATCTACACTAAAGGCTCTTCCCGGCACAGTTATGTTGGTCACAAATCAGCCCTGGCCAGCAATTCTGGCAAAAATTTGTAGTATAGACCTGGCCTTGATCCCTTGTTAGTAGCATCCATTTAGAGGGTCTTGCCAGAGGCTGCTCTGGCTCATAAGTAGGCAAGGAGGCTTCATGCAGTTCATCTGATAGTTTGTGGCAAACTGGATTGGCCAGAAGTGTGTTGTGAGCTAGTGGAGATGGGAGGCCTATTTAGCAGTGTGGAAAAGAGCAAAATGTGGTCCTGCCCATTTAAGGCCTTGTCTACATGGTTACACTGGTAACTCCCCATGTGGATACTCTGTTCTGATATAAATGACTTTTTATTAGTTTAAACCCTTTCCCAAGTGATACATGCTAAACCAAAAAGGCATGTATGTCAAAATGAGTGTCTGTGCTAGAGATTATAATGGCATAACTAGAATATTTTAAATTCACACCTTAGCCTATATCAGCATAACCGTCTCTCCCTTACATTCATTAGTGCCCTGCAAAATCAAGTTCTCAGCTAGTATGGTGATCAGCATGATATGAATACTTAGTCAGATACCCCAACCACAGTGCTGTTTAACACCATGCTGGCGCACTGATTAAATACTGATTCAGAGGAGAAGAGTGTCATCTGCTGGATCCACCAGCACACTTCCTGTAGTATTTTGGGTGTATCTAATCTTGTCCCGTTGAAAGGCTGCCCATTTCCAGATCCAGCCCTGCTTAGCTTGTGAGATCTGGTAAGGTCACAGCACCAAATGCTATAGCTGTAGTGATAAATGGCTCTTCATTCCTCTGAATAAATTCCACAGAAGGGAAATGCTCTGAGGTCTCTATTATACAAAGGTCTCTTGCCTTGCCTAGACTTTCTCAACTCACATATAGGTACCAAGTTTTCCACATGGGACGATATAACTGATTCCTTGTTAATTTGTATGGAAATTAAAACAATTAGAACAAAAAAAGTCATTCTTACTCTTTTACTGAGACATCACTATCTGACTGGCATTTGGATGTGTCCTTATTCTCCCTTCATTCGCTGTTTAGGCTGAATGGGTAAAAATCTTTCCTCTTTCCCATTTTTTTTTTTAATGCTTCATTTATTTTAAGGTTTTGTTTTTTTTTTACAGTTGAAGGCAAGATATTTTCTACAAATTAAGTTTAGAATTAACGTTGCTTAAAACATGCTGATGCTATGGTGAGTGTGACACTAGAACTACAGATACAGCTGGATATTCTCCTGTTGTCCTTTCTTCGTATCCTCTACTTTTGAAAGGATAGGCCCAACTACCTGAAGTGTCTTTTCCTTCTATACGTCTTCAAGATCCTCTCAGTGCAGGGTGACTCTCTGCTATTGTGAAGCAGCACCCAGACACTCCACTCTGAAGGTTGCAGCTGAGTTTCTGGTGAAGGTGAATTTTCCATCACCTCTAAACTCTACAGGTGGAGACAGATCAGCCTGAAACTTGATAGGCTAGAGTAGAGTGCATGCAATATGAAGTCATTTGAATAAGGGTTGAAGCACCCTGAAATTGAAGGTACTGTCAAAGCTGCAAAAGTCTAACTTTTTTGTCCAGAGTTAGGGGGAAAAGAATGGTAGATAGGACAGAGCCATATGAAGCTTATCCCCACCCTGGGCTCCTCTAGGTCAGATCTAATGCATGAATGTCCATGACTTTAAATATGGAGAGGTATCAGAGCTTGGGAGGGATTCAGCCCTCTCTCTCCACTCAGCCTGCAAGGAGCCATGGGAGATTTTCCCAGGCACAAACACTGTTTTAGGTTGGCCCTATGCTACCCCTGGTATAAGTTTAGGTGCTGGATGTGGGTTGCTGGTGGATCTATAGCGTATGATGGGGATTGTGGGCTGCATCAGGCTGTGAAACAGACCTCTGCAGGCTGCTGTAAATTAGAGCAGCCCGGAATCCTGAGCGTGCTTTTCCTCTCCCTGGGCTGTTCCTCCTGGAAGCATGGTACACAGAGTGGAAAGATGATATGCTGGCAATTCACTAATGGGTCTCTGGTGCAGTGTGCAGACTTCCTAGCATAGCTGTTAGCTGCACTCCTGCCAGGGCTTCAGTATAAACTCCCTCTCTCCAAATCTGATCGAGCTTTTCAAGGAACATAGGTCTTCTTTAGACTAACAAAAAGGTGTTGTTCTAATGTGAGATAAGAAGATTTATACATTTTACAGAACAAATCCTAGCCCCGTTGAAGTCAGTGACAAAACTCCTATTGACTTCAGTGGGTCCAGGATTTTCAGTTTAGCACCTAGCGTAGTCAGGGTTTAACACCTTTGAAAAATGTTAGGACTTGACTTTGTGAGGAAGCCATTGCAAAATCAGCTAGGGTGTAAATTTAAAGCACAATAGCCATTCCATGCTTAGCATGGATCAGAAGTGCCCACCTGGGGAGCTTACAGTGCCTTTGTACCATTTTTACTTAATCCACTTTCAAATAGCAATTCTGGGTTATACCCTCCCCCCCCCCTCCCCAAGCCTTTAGCTGCTTCATTTGCCACCAGTTCTATTGCTCAAGGACAAAGGCCATGTAGTTACATGGTCTTTGCAGTCTTCAACTTCCTTACTGCAAGCTTCCTTGCTGCTGCCCAGAGATCAGAATCTGATCTCTGTTACACCAGTGTACATCCACTGACTTCAGTAGAGTTATTCTGGGCTTCCAGTACTGTAAGGGCTTATCTACACAAGGGAACTGGCTGGTAGTACTATAGCTATGCCACACTATACCAGCATAAGGTCACTCTTTTATTCGGGAGTAATTACTCTGTTTACTCCTTTGGAAGTACAATAATTACACCAGAATAAAGTCACTTTTTTGTTCTGGAATAGAGTGTCCACATGTGAAGCTATGCTGCCATAACTATATACTGCTACAGTTCTACCAGTAAACGTTCCTGGGAAGAATAGCCCACAGGCTCTCTGGTGTCCTGATACCAGTAGAATCCATTTACACTAGCTCCTCCAACCAGGTTTTTTTTTTTCTATCCAGGGTACTCTTAAAATACTCATATTTTCTCATTCACAGGATAAATGAGGGAAAGTGGGTTACAAATTCAGGCCCAGCAATGGCAGGATCATACAGCACAAAGAATACATTGTAGTGTATGTTGCATTGTTAACTAGCTTTGTGTTATACATGTTATGAGCTTCATGCTAACACTCTTAAAAGGTAGCATTCAAAAAATAATGGATACCCAAAAGAACAATTGTGTTCATTTGTTGTAGAAGGCTGATACAAATTGGACTAGCACAAGATAAATAATGTATCTCGTGTTAGAGATTGTTAGGCATTTCAAACATTTGCTAGCTCCTAGGACTGTCGACTAAAAGGTCATATAACCAATCCAGAGTTTTCTGGAGTGAGTTTAATAAGTGACAGCAGCAGCACCTTCAGCAGGATTGCAGCATGAAAACTGCAATATTACAGTAAAGTTTTTCTGACTCCCTATTGCCAGAGGTCAGTAACTCAAGTCCAGAGCATCAACTGGCTTCTGCTATCAAAACTTCCCCGCCTAAATTGTTTTGTCCCTGTAGAGAGTCTGATTGAAGGTGGGGCATTGTAACTTGTCTGAGCTCTACAGAGGCTCCTTAATTAAGTACACTTTTTTGAAAATGCCTTTCCATGCTATTTTGTGGCTGACAAGCTATTCATTGATATCCTGCAGCTGTACTGGAGCCTCTTTACCAAAATGCATGCTATACACTGTAGATACTAGAACAAGTGTGCCACAAGGATCCTTATCAGCATTAATTGCTGTCAAGGCCGGGCCTAGACCAAATGGCACTCTGAGGAGTGTCTTTGGAAGCCCCCCCCCACACACACACATTTGTTTAAATTTTTGAATATTGTATTTTTGATTGCATTCGTAGCCCATTTCACAACTTTGCATAATTTGCATGCGTGATTTATCCCTGTCATGAAAGATAAATTTGCATGCTAGGATCTGTAAATCTGTATTTAATCATGCCATGTATAAGCAAATAAAAATTAGTTTCCTCTAAGCTTATAGACTTTTTAATTTTAAGAATAACTGAAATGTATTAACATCAAGAAATTGAATTGTGCACCAACATTGCGTGGACCACTATTAAATAGTGTTACAGTTGGTGACAGTCTTACAATGTTAACCCTTATCCTTTAGTTCAAAAGGTCGCTTTTCTCCCCTTTGCTCTTGCGAACTGAAGCACGTCTCATTAAATATGTCCTTTATTAGTCATTACTTAAACTCGTCAAGTCTTAAAACACAAGTACACTTTCACAATTACACAGTATAATGTATCCGATGAAGTGAGCTGTAGCTCACGAAAGCTTATGCTCAAATAAATTTTAGTTTCTAAGGTGCCACAAGTCCTCCTTTTCTTTTTGCAGATACAGACTAACACGGCTGCTACTCTGAAACAATATAACAAGGTTCACAATATCGCAGCTGGGCTCTCACTTCACTTTGTTCCTAATCTCCCTGATTGACTTGCAGTGCCCTGTCACTTATATACCTACAAGGGCATGGCTGACAGCATTCTAGGAGGTTCAAGGAAAATGTAGTTCTCAGAAAGTCTGGAAGGTTCCTTGAGATTCTACAAAACTCCAGAACATTCTAGAAGGTTAGTGGAAAAACAAATCCACATGTGGAATACCTGAAACACTTTACTTCAAACATTCTATTTTCCCTTTTGTCGCTAACAACAAAACCAGCACACCAAGCGGTCGCCTGGGTGACCTGCCTCTAAATCTGGCCCGGGTTGCTGTGCTTATAGAATTAAGGTGAAGTAAATTTATTTTACTCTGAGGTTGACCTAGGGTGACCAGATGCCCTGATTTTTATAGGGACGGTACCAATTTTTGGGTCTCTTTTTATATATATATATGGTCCTATTACCACCCCCACCCCACACCCCCCCGTCCCGATTTTTCACATTTGCTGTCTGGTCACCCTAGGTTGACCTGACACACACTAATTTTAAAAATCATTATATGCTACCGTGCTCATCACCAGTTAATGCCCTTGGCAACATCATTAAAGTAGCCAGTGGGAAAAAATGGACAATGAAAGTGAACATCTCTTTCACTCTTAGAAGTGACCTCTCCTGGGTGGGGATGAGGCACATGAGTGAAGCAGTGTGGGGGAAATTGTACAGCTTCGGCAGCAACAGCATATCTGTTCTGAGTTCAGTCTGTTTAGGCAAAGCTTGTGGTGGCTTTTCTGACTTACACAGACTTCAGTGGGTGCTCTGCCTGAAGAAGGCATGCACAAGTAGGCTCTGTATGGATGATAATGGCAGGACCTCAGTATCCTGGGTCATCAGTCTAGCACCTTTCATCAGCTGTCATTTAAAAAATGTTTCTTCATTTATCTGAGCGGGGCTGTGCCTCCGGTGTACCCTAATTGTTAAGCCCTGCTGTGAGGTGTCAGTCGCTCTAAGCATTAAAGTCTAACTGAAGGAGACAGTGCCTCAAAATCAGGCTATAAAGCCACACAGCTGAGCCATTATCCCCACATATTAACTGTGAATAAGGCATTTCCCAGTGCATTCTAATGGAGGACATGAATCACTGTTCCCATCGAACTCCTCGTCAGTACTTGGCCCAAGCTGGAGAAGCTAATGATCCAACCAGCAGACCAAATTCGGTGAGGAATTCTGGTCATGTGCCGAATGAGGCACATGGCGCATATGCTATGAAGAATGCTTTCTAATAGAAGTGAACTCAGAACCTGATTGTAAAGAACTCTTACTTGCAGGGCATTCGAAGGGGAAGTGGGGGGAAAAAAACTAGTAGCTTTCGTTCCCTTTTGTCCTAATTCAGTCACAATAAGATGATGCACAGGTACCACTGCACTGGTACCACTGCTCGATCAAGCACAGAACTAGCAGCCTGAAGTTCAGGATTTTAGTCCAGACTTGCAGTGCAATCTTATATTGGTAAAATGCAAGGATTTTTGTAAATATAGCCCTTTGAAATCAATGACTTTTAAAAAAATCAATAGGATTTCTGTATGCAGATAAACTAAAGGAATAAGTATAGAAGAGAATGAACTATAGTTTTGTGTGCTCTGGTGCTAATCTCCTCTTAGTCCTTAGACAAGTAACTAACCAGTGCTTAATTAGTAATGAAAGAGGTGCTGGGGCTCAAGCAATTTTTTTACTTTCATAACTGAAGTGGCAAGCCCAGAGGTGCCAGCGCTCAGCCCTGGCAAGCCCTGACACAAATTAAGCACTGTAACTAACTGTTCTGTTCTGAGATCTATAAATTGCCCCATCACTATTATTACTATCTAACATCAGTGTTTAATTTGTAATGACAGAGGTGCCAGGAGTCAAGCAATTAGGTGCTGGGGCTCAAGCAATTTTTTTTACATTCATAACTGATGCAGCAAGCCCAGAGGTGCTGGGGCTATGAACTGTCAAGCCTAGAGGTGCCAGGGCTCAGCCCTGGCACAAATTAAGCACTGCCTAACATTCTAGTGAACTGAACATGAAAAGTACTGAAGTACATATTAATGCTTGTTTTTCTTCAACACTGAGACTATCTTTCAAGGTAAATACTAACCATCAGATTCAAGATCAATATGCACTTCTCAGTTCAATATACAGTAAAGTCTGAAAAGCTACCACAAGCTTTGCCTGAACAGACTGAGCTCAGAACAGATATGCTGTTGTTCTCCAGCATGTTGGGGGAGTGCCGATAAGTCAAAAATTCTGGTTAACTAAGAGGGAGGGAGTTTGGGTGTGGGAGGGGGCTCAGGGCTAGGGGTTGGGGCACGGGATGGGGTGTGGGGTGCCAGATTTGGGTGGTGCTCATCTCAGGTGGCTCCCTGCAAGCAGTGACGTGTCCCTGCTGCTCCTAGGCGGAGGTGCAGCTAGGCAGCTCTACGCACTGCCTCCACCCACAGGCACTGCCCCCACAGCTCCCATTAGCCATAGTTCCCAGCCAATGGGAGCTGCAGAGCCAGCTCTCGGGACGGGGGCAGCGTGCAGAGCCACCTAGCTGCACCTCCACCTAGGAGCAGCAGGGACACATTGGCGCTTGCGGGGAGCCACGTGGAGCCAGGTAGGCAGCCAGCCGGCCCCATGCCAACTGGACTATAAACTAGACATTCAATGAAGATCAGAAATGCTGGTTTATAGTGCTTTCCAGTTGGTAAAGTGCCACATAACACAGCTTTTACTGTATCTTAGTGTTGTCTTCAACCAACTGCATATGTGGCTGCATATGAACGTATGACTGGGAGACATGCAGCTGTGTTGCTTTTTGATACTTTTGGTTTCAAAATTAATAGTGTCTAAAGTGTGGGCTTTTCACAATATAAAGTGCATATCCTCTGCCTATGAAGGATTTCTCCTCTAAGGATCTGGCCCTAATAATTAATGCATGGTTTATTTGTTCTAGACAGCAGCAAAAGCATGAGGTTCAGCTATGTGGTTTTTGGTGAAGTCTTTTGTAGGAACCATTCACCATTGTTTGTCTGGATTAGTGATGAGCACAAAGTTCAAAAGTGTCAGAAAGGCATCCCCAAGTATGAATGTGCATTTTCAGTTGACTTTATCTATCTGGTTTAGAAATGGAACTGGAAATCTATAGTGATTGGGGTCTGTGTTTATGTACCTTTGCTCCTCTCCATGATCTCTGATTTGAAGAACTACATTCTATTATTGCTCAGTCAAAACAGTCCAAGGAAATCAAATTAGCTCCTGTCTCTTGTCTCTACATGAAGAGTGCCTGCCACACAGTGGGATATCATTCAGTTCCACTGCTCTCCACCCAGAGTGTAAATTGAATCGAACATCCTGCAGAAGCTGGACTGTGGAAATTCCAGCCAAGTTCTGCCCCCCCTCCCCCGCATTATACCTGTGCTCAGCACCTCACAGGTGCTTACAGGATCAGGCCTTCTGCCCTGCACTTCTCAGTCTGGTCGTGGTGCTCCACTGAAACCTGTGCTCCACTTGACTTCTCCACCCGCTGCTGTCCCTGCAACCCATCCCAAAAAAGGGTTTCCCAGAGCAGAAGTTTTCTTTAGAAACTTTAATGCAGCCACAGGTATTACATCTCAGCAGGTTCCTTGTGACTGGGTGCATCTTGACACCAAGGTTGGTGATCCTCCTCCTTCTCCTCCTCCTCCTCCCACACAGAGATGGGAAGATCTGTGTGTGGAGGGTTTCCACTGTACGTGGACCTGTGGGGACACAAACTGGTTCAGCATGATTATTATTTCATGTATCCTAGCTTGGAACACAAGTGCATCTATTTTAGGTCTATCCTATAGAGGTCACTGCAAACTCACTTGTGAAGAAGAGGCAACATTGTGTTTCACAATAGAATCAATGTTAATACTAAATGTAGGCTGAAGATTCCTTATCTGTCTCTAAGCAATGTTTATGCCTCATGCATGTTTGTAGAGTGACAAATGACTTTTACTCCTCATAAATAAGTCCTACTGTACCAGAGAGGAGGGCATTAATAAAAGTTAAATTTTCAACTTGGTTTTTCCATGGAAGAAAACCTGATGCTAGTACCATGCATTTTATAGTTTAACCCTGATCTCTAAATGAGAATAAAATTCTCACATCTACCTTGCATTGTCCTCCATTTTAAGGTGGATCTGCAATTTCCATAGAAACAACATCATAGCTTTCTATGTATTGGCAAAGGTGGTTGGCAAATAATTTTCATTGTACTTAAATCATGTTCAAAAGTGTGCACATAATGGCTTTAAAAAAATTACAAAGCCAGCTTGGCTTCACTAGTAGTAGCTGAGTGCTCAGGTAGACCAAACGAGGTCGACCAAACAGCTCCACCTTAACAGGAATCTGTGATTACTTTTATTCATGGATTTATTTTCCAAATGTATTTAAAGGGCTTATCTGCTGTATTGGAGTACAAAGGGGGATAAGGGATGTAAGGAACCTCTTTCTTTTGAAACAAGTGGGACATGATCCTCCTCTAGTACTCGAGCACTAGAAGAGATGGTTAATGATCCTATCTGCACCCTACGTTATTTTAAAATTTGTATTATAGTAGCAACTTGAGGCCTCACTGTGTTAGACCCGAGACAAATCTATAGTAAAACACTGTCCTGGTCAATGGGATTTTGGCAACTAAGTGCCTAGATCCCTTTTGAAATGAGACTTAGTTCTCTTAAATCACTGAGGTGTTGCAATGGTGAGTGCAGCAATGCCTAAATACCTTTTAAAAATCTGGGCCTTGAAGTCTATATAGATAAGGTAGACAATGGAAATATTATTCCCATTTTACAGATGGGGAACTTACCAATTTAAATGACTTGCCCAGGACATATAAGAAGTCTGTAGCAGAGCTGGGAGTTGAATCCAGAGTTCCTGAGTTCCATGCCAGTGCCTTAAGTACCAGATCATCCTCCTTATAACACAGGTTTACATATAAGGGCCCTTTTCCAGCCTCCCAGATTATTAGCTGCTTGCATTTTGCATCTTCTCAGACAAACAGCAAAATGAGCTCTACAGTGCACTCCAGCCTGCCAAGAAGAGTTCTACCCATGCTAATAGCGAACACCTGAGAGTAGAATTGATCCAAGAGTGCTAGGATAATTTTGGAAGTCAGTGAAAGGCACCTTAAAAATAGCTCAGGTGAAGCCTGGATGTGGTAGTGCAAGTAGAGGGGTAGTGCAAGTCCGTCCAAAGCAGGAAGAAATATGTTGTATTTTCCCCCCTTGGGGTCCTCTATCTCCTTTCTAGACCCGTATCTCTGTATTACACTCTCCACTCTCAAGACCAAAGCCCACATCACTTTGGTGGAAGAGGATTAGGATGGATTCCCTTTGGAGCCTATCCACACATTTTCTTACAAGTCTAGAGGTGTTCGTGAACTACTACTTGTGACATGAACTATTTCCCACCTCAGAGCTTAAAGATGCTCTATCTACAGCACTCTAAGCATCTACCATTCTAGGAAGCCAAAAACTCATGTCAGGAATGAAATTCAGGTCTTCTCTGCCTTAATGCAGAGCTCTGCCACTGGGCTAGCAGGATCAGCTGGCTTCAAATGTTATTGTAGCACTATTTTTATTTGCACAACAGCGTATCATTATTGATTTGTTTGTGTTGTAGGAGTGCCCAGAAGTCTGAATCAGTTAAGACATCCAATGGACGTAACAAACATCATGGGAGGAATGGAGAAAGGAAGATGAGTAACAGCAATATGAACAGGTGGGTTACATAAACTGGCAATGTGTATACTTTGATGATTCCAAGACACTTACATTTTTATTATATAAATATGTCTCCGTATATGCATAACTATATGTAAAAAACTTCTGTAAGATATTTACATAGAGCCATTTTATAACAGCAAAAGGTCAATCCAGAGTGTATGTCATGCTTGACTATTAGGCAGAAAATTAATCCATTGATTTTTATGGCTGTTATTTGAGCTAATCAGTCTCTCTCATTACCCATGTATTGAAGGCAGTATATAGCATGAAGCAAACTAATCTCAAAATGGAGCTGATGTTACAATAGTTGCTCTGTCTTGAGCTGAATAATTAGAGGAACCTAAGAAATCATTTACTGATCTCAATATGACACGTAACACAAAAGCACTTAGGAATGATAACTGCGATGTAGTAACCCTAGGCGGAGGTGGCATTTTTTCCATGCCGTTTAAATTACTAGTTAGTAGTTTATGATTTTAAAAAACCCACAAAAACTGAAGAGCCAACTGACTTCGAAAATGATTAAGCGCATGCTTAGCTCTAAGTATTTGAGTATTTCATTGAAGTCAAACTACTTTGACTACTTATGCAGGCCTTATAAATGTTTCATTGTAAAAGCTATGTATTGAGCTGTAAAATGGCAGAGCTGGAAATAAAAAATCAACAGCAGTAACTGTACACACTAGCAGTTGCTACTTAACATACAACATTATGGCATTGGTTTGTGTTTTGTTTTCAAGGGTAAACATACCTTTTGTTTTATATAGTAATATAATTTTATATAGTAATGGTGATTCCATTCTTTCAGCAGCTAAATAAATAACCTTTTTTTAGCAAGTCCAAAAACTCCATGAAGCATAAAGGGTTTGTTTTTTAATCTTGCGTAGTTAGAATCCTGTACTGACAACATTTTGATTGTATAAGTTGGGTGGGTGGTAGATGGGGCTATTTTTGTGTGTGTACATGCATATTCCCTCTCTACAGGTTGAGACATATTGCTTCTCTTGAAAATACGTTAGTTTGTGTCAAGGCTCACAAAGTATTTGGGTGCTGATAAGTTAACAACATTTATTCCTTGCTAAGTAAATTACTTTAACAGAAGGAAACAATGCCATGTACCTATCAGTTATTCAGATTTTTCAATTTCCTATTCATAAACGATCTGAATCTCTGTGCTCTATTTTTCTCAAATAAATTGCATATCTCTGGATTATGCAACAATAAGCAATCAGATTTGGCACACAAAAGGGGTGCTCTAGCAAACACCCCTTTTGTATACAACCCCAGCAACAACAGAGTTTTTGTTTGGATACAGCTTCCCAAGAATCATCTATCACTGTAGGAGAGCATTTAAAAAGATTAGGATAGTCATTCCCCTCTATATTGGTGTACTTGGGGGCAAGGAGACCTCATGAAATCACTAGGGCAGGATCTCAACCTATTGCTCAAGAGCATTAGCAGGCTTTTTCTAAAGGTAACCTTTAAGGGGCTTGCTACTGTAGTGTTAATGTAATTGAACACTTTGAAGAGTGGTACTCATCCAAGCACATTCTCAGCTGAAACTCTGAACGCCAGTGGTTTTCGTGGAAATGCAAACTTCTCCAGCTATAGTGAATAGTGGATTAATTAAGAATTTCTTTTACAGCCAAACTATAGGCTTAGAAATTTTAAAAGAGGCTTTAACTGACTTTAATAGAGTGAATTAAATGGGGGAAAACTGCAGTGAGCAGGGACGAGAATACACTTCTAGCAATGGAGGGAGAACACCTAGACATGTATAGGGCCAAATTATCCCTTAAAATTTGTACTCCCACTCCCATTGAAGTCAATGAATTGCAAGTGCATATCAGAGGGCAGAATTTGGTGTAGCAAAAGGAAATGCATTGAGCCAAGTCAGTGAGGGAGCATTTGCAAGCTAAAATGACAAAGATGACTTAAAGAAATGTGTCATGCTCAATGAGCCAACTTTTAGTTCAGTGCCATTTTCTGGAAGTCCTAGAAAGTGTATTCCATCAGGGCCAATCAGAGTTGTATTTTCAACATGAACTCAGGAGTTTTAAATTCAGACAGGAGGATTTGATCTATAGCTATTGTAACAGAAATTGCCTGCAACATTGTGATGGAGTATTTCTTGAGGGAGCGGGGGGCAGCATGGAAACTTTCTAGATAAATCATTCACAAAATATCATTACAATAGTTTTTACAGTGTTTTTAAATATATTTAATTATGTCAGGAAGACACTTTTCACTGATGATAGACCTGTTACTGTTTTTACAGTATCTGAACTTTTGCATATCTGCAGTCCGGAGTACCATGGTGCTAAATTTAATAAAAGCACTGAACTTGCTAAAGTGGCATTATATGATTCATTACTTATTTAGCTGTATCCATGCATTCTTTAGTCATTCACAGTCCACATCATGTGCCTGATCAAGAGTTTATAACCTGAACTGTTTCTACTGTTCCTCTACTTAGAGCCCTATTTTAAGAGGAATAAAGATACTAATGTAAAGAATTATTGATAGGTAGCATATCATATTGTTAATGTATTTTACAATTATTCTAATGTTTATATATAGAGCTTGGGGCACTTTTTATATAAATGTGAATGGGTTAAGCTTCACAACCCTTCACTGAAGTAGCTATTATTATGCCCATTCTACAGATGAGTAAACTGAAGCACAGAGATTTTTTTAATAGTGACTTGACAAAAGTCAGAGGGTAAAGTGCAAATGCAGGAACACAGACTTCCAAACCACTGCACCCACCATGAGATAAACTTCTTGTGGTTCAGAAATGTGCGCATGCTTGTATGTAGACCCAAAAGCAATGTCGGAAGAAAAATAACATTTTGATACCTGTTTATCATCTTTCTTTCTTCAGATATGTGCAAACATAGACTTAGCGTGTGAGCAGCTCCAACCTGGGACCTGAGCTTGTATTCAGTGAAATTAACAGGAGTTTTGTCACTAACTTCAAGAGGAGTGGGACCTTTCTAGGAAATAGACATAACTGTGTAGGAACAAAAGACATAAACCTCAAATTGAGCAAATAATCCTAGGAATAAACAAGACATTTAGTCTACTAGAAATAATTGCCTACAAAATCAAATAATGAAGAGATGCACAACATTATTTAGGATGCATGGCTTTTTTTAACTTGTAGATGCTGTCTAGATACCACAGTGATGGGCACATACTTGCAGAAGCTAGATAGAATCTTTTCTAAAGGAATGATAGAAGGAACAGTCAATGTGTGTGAGACTTCTATGATCTGATTCTAATATTGTTCGGACAAGTCTGAGTGATATTTAGTTAAAACAAGGTCAGTCCCCCCACCATAATTTACAGCTTTTAAAAGGATTTTAATTCTCGTGTAATGGCCCAGGCCATGAAGCTTTGGAAATTGTAGCTGGCTGCATAGTGTGTGCATCTTCCCTATGATTCCATGATAAGTTAATGCAAAATAATTTTCTGGACTATTAGATGTCATTATCTTCCAACCATTACACTAGACATTAGCTATTACACTGGAAATCAACCTATTGAAAGTGATGGGCCCATCTTGCTCTCCTTACTCTGGACCTGATTGTCCACAATGCTACCTTGCATTGAGCCAGACTGGGTACATCTGAAGTGGATGTGGAATATGAAAGGGAGGTACCAATTTTGCAGCATTATTCCCTGCTCTCTTTCCCACCCCCTCCCCTGCCAAAAAAAAAGTGGGAGCTCTAGGAATTGGGGTCTGGACGCTGGTGGTGGTAGTGCTGAGGAGCAGCCACCACCCATTGATCAACATGCTTCCTTCCAGAGGTGGCAGAGAGCCAACACAATATCTGTGCCTAAGCACCACATCTGCATGCCGTTCGGAGCTGAGGGTTTTGCACAAGGTGATTGGCCAGTGGGAATACAACTCCTGCAGGAGCAGTGTTCCATGCAAAGGTGATTGTCTGGGCAGAGGCACTGGCCTCTGCATGGGTGGTCCTGCCCTTTATGGGTGTACCAAGATCCACGCAGATCTCTGGACAACTGCGTGGTAGGGAGTTGAGTCCCCGGTCGCTCTAGGATTTTTTTTTTTTTTTTTTTTTTTTTGTCCTTTAACATGCATTTTCTGGACCTTAGCGCTTCCTCAGGCAAAACTTCCATTGATTTCCAGGAATGGGCTATGTATGTGTATATATCTATAATAGACTATGAAAAAGAATTTGAACTCCAGAAAGTATGGTTAAAGTCTGAAGGTATAGAAACAAGAGAAAACAGAAGACTAACCATGTGCGTGCCACAGAGGTGATTAGAAAAATGCTGGTGCTCGCAAACAAGAAAAGTGAGTTTCAGTATTGCTTTTATCAGACAAACAATCTCAGGTTGCTGTGCCTTACACAAGAAATAATTATTAATATCAGAGGATCTTAGTATAGGACAAACAAATGGTGGTTCCACTTTATCTCAGCATTTCCTTCTAATGTTTCTGTGTGGGCTGTGGGGAAATTACTTTCCTTGTTTCTTCTTAAAGTTGTAATCACTGTACTATATGTAGTGTCAAGACAGCATATACTAGGGGGTAGGATGAGTTCATGCCAGCTCCTGATACGGAAATCAGGACATACAAACCCTTTGGATGGTAATTAGGCATGTATGGCCAAGTATAAATTTTCCATAAGTTTTGCCAACTCAGATCAAAGCCTAAGGGCATGTCTACGCTATAAACTTTAGCCAACACAATTTATGTTGGCATAAATCTATTGCACTTGGTATATCACTTGTGCGTGTGCATGCTTGGCTCCTTGTGTCAGTTCTGCGTGTACTCACCAGGAATGCGTGCACAGTGTGGTGCCCCATAGGTTGGTATTCCAGTGTACAGCTCACCACCATCCAGTGCACTGTCTTTCAGGAAGTTTTGTCAATGCATGGGGAGGCAGAAACAGGGGTGACTGGGAGAAAGGTGCAAAGTTCCTGACATGCAACTTTCTCCATACTATAAAGTCAACCATATCCCATAACTTTTTTGTACCTTAAAAAAAAAAATCCCATGAACCTGCATGGCATCCTCTGTCTGCCATCTCTGACAGAAGGCTGGATGCTGCACAGCTCTGCACTATTGTCATGAGCATTTCAAGCACAGGCTGCATTATCTTCCAGCATTTGCAGTGCTGCAAGAAGAACTGCATCAGTGGGGAAGAGGACAGTTTCATGGAGGACAGATAGATGTGGGGTACAGCAAAAACCAATTTAAGGTTGATGGTGGAGTTCATGGAGAAGATGCAGATGGTGGAGCACTGCTTCTGGGCTCGAGAAACCACCACTGACTGGTAGGATCACATAATAATGCAGGTTTGGTAGGATGAGCAGTAGGTGCACAACTTTTGCATGAGAGAGACCACATTCATGGATCTGTGTGCCGAGCTCGCCCTAGCCCTTGTGCAGGGACACTAGAATGAGAGCAACACTGGCAGTGGTTAAATAAGTGGCATTCACACTGTGAAAACTTGCGATGCTGGATTGCTACCAGTACGTGGGAAATCATTCTGGAGTTGGAAAGTCCACTGTGGGGACTGTTGTCTTGTAAGCGTGCAGGGCCATTAATCGTCTCCTGCTACACAAGACTCTGACTCTCAGCAAAGTGCAGGACATAGCGGATGGATTTGCAGCAATTGGATTCCTGAACTGTGGTGGTGTGATGGATGGCATGCGTATCCTAGGCACCAGCCCACCTTGCCCCAGAGCATCTAACAGAAAAGGCTACTTTTCCATGGTTATGCAACTGCTGGAGGACCAACAGGGATGCTTTGCTGACATCAGTGTTGGCTGGTCAGGGAAGATGCATGACACGTGTGTCTCTAAGAATGCAGGAATGTTTAGAAAACTGCAAGCAGGGACTTTGCCTGTGGTAATCCGCCAATTAGGAAAGAATGTTGAAATGCCAATAGAGATCCTGGGGGACCTGCCTATTCCTTGCTCTCTTGGCTCATGAAACTGTGCACAGGCCACCTTGACAGCATCAAGGGAAGATTCAACTACAGGCTCAGCCAGTGCAGGATGACAGTTGACTGTCCTTTTGGTAGCTTGAAGGGACAATGACATTGTGTACTCATAAGATTAGATCTCTGGGATATTTTTCTCAAATGATTATAGCAGCCTGCTGTGTCCTGTGTAATATCTGTGAGGCAAAGGGGGAATGTTGCTGCTGGGGTGGAGGTGGGGCGATTGTCCTGCCAAGTTTGAACAGCCAGACACAAAGGCTGTTAGAAGAGCTCAGCACAGAGCTATATGGCTGAGGGAGGCTTTGAAAGAGTATGTTAACAGTGAGCCACAGTAATAGGTTGGGAACTGTGTGCTGTACCTGGCCTTGCAGTTTTGGGGCTTGTTAGGAATTATATGGCACTTGGTGTGCACCTCTGTCTATAACACTGTCAGCGCATCTATTCATTTTCTGGTCCTTGCTGTATGTTTATAACTATTACACTGTTTGTCACTAATCCTATGAGTTCTGTCACACAGCACAAAAACAAGTGAGTACTTTCAGCACTGCTAGGCATTCTGCAGCATACATTTTGTGATCTAATAAAGATGAATTAGTTCCAAAGAGTAGAATTTTATGGAGTAACAAAACCGGTGGAAAAAATCCATGGAATTTAACAACAAATGCATTCAAAACTTAAGTTCTGATCCAGTAGTAATTAACAAAGGGAAAGAAAATTCATATCCGTTTTGACTACACTTACAGCAACAGTGGCGCTCTCAGGTTAGTGTATGTGAATCTGTGGTTGTTCTTACTGTCTTCTGCTGTGGAGTGGTAGGGGTAAGGATGCAGCCTCTGGTGCCAGGAGGAATATAGGGGTAGGGGAGGGTTTGAAGGTGCTAAAGTGGAATGCAAATGAAGGTGCTAAAGCTCCATGGAATGCAAAGGGAGACAAGCCTATGATTTGTGGACCTATAGGTCCACAAAAATGTGCAGCATCTGTGTTTACTGCCAGAGAAGCCCCCTAGTGCATCTTCCTCTCCTTTTCCTGCTGGGACTCCTGGGCCTTTCTCCTGTCCCTTCTTTCCTTCTCCAAGCAGCTTGAAAGATTCACCCTCCAGGCCCTCTGCTTATGGTCTGATGCAGCACTGGCTTGCAGGCTCACGCTGAACATCTCATCCCAAGTTCTCCCCCTCTTTCTCCTCCTTATCTGGCTCAGGCATTCCATGGGTGAGGAGGGAGAACCCCTCAAGCCTGCAACTACAAATAAAACACAGAGGTACCATTGTCAGAACAGTCACAATGGAAAGCAAAAATTAAGGTTCTGAACTCCCTTCCCTTGCTCCCCAAAGTTTTAAACCAGACATGTTTAAGACACTTCTGCTTTGGAGTACTTGTGCACAGCACCAGCCATGGTGAGTATGGCCCATAGGGGTAAGGGAAATGAGGGAATTGCTCGGTTACATGAAACTGAATCTAGGGCAATGGCACTGAATACTGGCACCATTTTCCATAGCCAGGGATGATTTTACTGATATCTCACTTCTGAGGGTAACAAAGGCACAGAGCACAGCTAATGCTGGCATCCCAAAGTTGACCAGGCCTGTATTCCCCTAGCCTGTTCACAGCAATGGTGCCTGCCAAAGTCACCATGGAGTGGTGTGAGAAAGTGTTCTACTGCAGTGGAAGAAATAAGGCCACCATCCTTAGGATCCTTTGGGAGAGGACTGCAGAGTACCTCCATGAACATTTCATTAAGATCTCTCAAGGATTCAATGCGTACCATCTCTGTACATAAACTGCTCCCCATGCTCCCCTGCCTAACTCTGCAGGGGAATGAAAAGCAGATAACTGTACCTCTCTTTGTTGTACTTCTATCTCTTCTAGCTGTTTGCATCATTGTAAGGGGAAATACATTTACACACTTACCTGAGGTTCCTTCCCCTGAATCAGGCTTGCCTGTATTTAACTGCTAGGATTGCGATGGAGTCTAAAACAGGTCCTGGCTTATGGCATAGCTAGACCCCCCAAGCTCCACATCTCACATCCTCCTCCTCCTCCTCGCTATTCATGGCAGGGGCCTGTGACTCAGGCTCCTCAGAAATATCTAGGATGGTGTGTGGAGTGGTAGTGGGGTCCCTGCCAAGTATGGCATGCAGCTCTTTGTAAAAGTGGTGGGACTGTTGGCCTCCCTGGCCTTCTGGTAGCCTGCTGCAGTTCCTTTGCTTTCATGCAGCGCTGCTGCTGGTCCCTCTCATACCCCCTCTCCTGCTTCTCCCATGTAATCTGCTCATAGATGTCCATATTCCTATGGCTGATCCATAGCTGTTACTGCACAGCCTCTTCTCCCCACAGGCCCAGGAGATCCAATATCTACTGACTACACCAGCCCAGAGTGCATTTAGAGCATGTAGTTGGCATTGTTAGCTGGCCAGTTGCACACAGCAATGGAGAGCTGCTAATGTGCTCGCCAAGCTGGGCAATCAGGAAAAGCCATTTCAAAAATTCACAGGGTTTTAAAGGAGGGGGAAGATGGGCTTGTGGTCTCTGTGACCCCACGGAAGTGAAGTTCATGACTGTAAACAGAGGAGTCAGTGTCAGGCATTGTGGAACAGCTGCTGAAGGATGGTTAGGGTCGACATAGGTAATGCAGTGTCTAAACTTGGACTGCATTGACTTCAGTACATCAACCATAGCTCATTGCTGTTTGGGTAGGGGGTGTTACTGCGTCACCACAGTGAGGTTCTTACATTGGGGAGAGACAAATTTTAAGTATAGACACATGCATAATTAGGTCGACGCAAGGCGGCTTATGTCAACCAAACTTTCTAGTGTAGACTAGGCCCAACCCTACTTATGTTCAGACATACAGATTGAGAGTCTAGGCCAAATTTTGGTCCCCCTGTCTTCTTTCTCCTATTTGAAAATACACTTGATGCTCATACCTTGAGTTCTGAAAGCTTGTGTATTAAAAATTAACTTTTGGTCCCCCAAAGAGTATTGCATTGGCTATCCCGTCAACTGTATTTTGTTGTTCCTGTGTCTTTATATGAGATGTATAACTGAAATGATTGACACTCATGGTCATTAGAGATCTGATCAAACTTTTGTAGGAACTGAGGTGTTCATGCCAATGTCATGTCTCAATTCCAGTTTATCTAAGTATCTTCTATGAATCTAAAAATCCCCTGCAATTTCAGTTGGGTACAGTATTCTTAACTTCCTGTCCCTAAAAGGTCTCATAGGGTCACTGTATACTGTTAAGCAGCTGTTGTGTTTTTTCCCCAAAAGCAATTGCATTTTGTTGAAAAGATTCCTCTGTATGTTTGTGTATAATAGATAATAGGCCTGAATTTTAATGCTCTGATTGCTTTGTCTTAGCAGGAGTGTTTTCTGAATAAGAACACTGCAAAATCAGGCTCATAATTTGTCAAGTACTTTGTGCTTCAAGATGAAAGTGCTATAAAAATGTGTGGTGCTTTTTCATTTGTTTTCTAACACAGCTTTCTCACATGTTGGGTTCTAAATGCATATGTCTTAGCTTCCACTGGTGTGTTCTGTTGTTTTGGTGACTTATTTAGGTTTGCATGGGAGTGGAAGGGAGAAGAGGCTGGCTTTGTTGATGGTGATAGGAATTTCAGAAATCGTACAGAGGTATTCTGAAATAAAGTGGTTGCACTGTAAGGGGGAAAGAGGGAGGCAGGGAGGGAGATGTTGATGGTTACATAGCAAATAAGACTCTTTCTGATGGTTTTGTTTGTAAAATTGGGCCAGGTAGATGGAGAATAAAATTAGCAATCCAAATTCTGTAGCCCTTACTCTGTAATTATTCATGGGGAAACTCTCATTGATTTAACATAAGGACTGAGTCAGAGCTACAGGCTTTGGCTAGTACTTATCAAGCTGAAGAACAAGACCTTGACCCAAGAACTCACATCTAAGTGTGCCCCATTTGTAGGACTAGCTATTAGCTGAAAACTTACCACAGTCAGGTTGAATAAAGAGCTTTGGTTCCCTCTAGTCCTGCCACATCTAGGTGTTAAACATCTAAGTTCAAGGAACAGGAAGAGGTTTCTGGCTGAGAGCTGCTGGAGCGACAAACAATGGGGCGAAAGATGCATGTGCATATATGCTCCTCTCAAGCGTTTCAGTCTGTTTCCTGTGGTGAGACACAAGACTTGCTTTCACATTGAAAACTGGGGAATATAACCTCAGCATTTTGGAATGGATTTAACTTTAATCCTAGGTACGTGCTATTCCTTATTTTACATAGGGTGCACTTCAGTCTTTTATCATTTCACCTTAGTTAATGTAAATTGTATCAGTTACATTACTACTACTACTATTGAAACAGAAGATAAGATCAGAGATAAAATTCAAGAATTAGACTTTTGAATCAGCTAGCAAGATTTTTTTTTTTTTGGTCAAGGTGCCACAAACATCTGAAAGAATAAGCAAAGTTTTTTCCAGCTTTGAGTGCAGAATGCTCAGACTTTACCCCATATTACACTGTAAGAACAGCACACAGGCATGAAAAGCCAGCTAAACCTAAACCATCTATCACACATATCTTTTACCTGGTCCTCTGGTGATGTAGCCACTTTCTCCATTTCCCCATTGCTAGTTTCCCTCTGGCTAAACTAAGCGCTGCCCTTTCCAGGGTAACAGAAGCCCAAAAATAAAATGGTCAGTTTGGACAAAAGAATTCAACAAAAATAATTCACCTCCTCCTCATGTTCCTTCTTACCAGGTGCTTCTCCTGAGGGCACAACTCTCCTGGAGGCTGGTGTATAAGACATATATGACAAAAGGGTCTACACTAAAAATACCTGGTCTTACGCGCTCTGATGGGTTACGACAAGTTGCTACCCAACAGCAACAGGGAATAGTTGAAGAGGGGCTTCCTCCTTCGTTCTAATGGAAGCTCCAATCCTGGGTTTGTGAAAGCACTCAGATGCTCTTTTGGCCTTCCCCAAACTCTGCTTCAGTGCCAAGGGTCATATCCATAACTTACACATACTTTCTGCATAAAACTACAAATGTCCTATATGGCAGTTACACTTAAGATCTAATCCACTCACTGCTGGGGCATCCATATACTTAGCAATAAGTAGACTGGATAACAATGTAAGATTATGGGAACTCTTAATGCATCAATATCTTCATGCAAATTTACTGGACCCAGGAAGCTTAAAGAAAATCGTATGGAAAAGTACATCTCCTCTTGTACATTTCCAGGCTTCTTTAAAATAAAATACAGAAGTAAAAATGAGGCCAGGCTAATGGAAAAAGAGTGTTAGCTCTAATTAGGTCTCAGAAGCCATAGGCTCAAGGTTGGATGAAGGCAACTCTGTGTTCTACACACAGCATGACATGAGCATGAAGCTGCTCCTCCTGGGGCCCTGTTCCTATGCTATGCTATCACGTCAGTGATAATATAAGGTGATGAGTGCACAGTACATAAAAGCAGTAGCACACAGGACTCTTGCAGAGCACTTCCCAATACAAACTATGCATGACTTCCTGCTGAGCAAGCCACAGAAGGAGATCAACACTGGCTCAGGGGTAAGTTAACTCTTTCAGATGAAAGACTGTCCAGATACTAAAGTGTTTTAACATCCCCTCCATTCTGTCCCCTTAGGGAATGAGTGGCAGAGCTACCTCTAGGGAACTCAAGTCTTCTATGCGCTGCTATTCCTGGTTTTAAGGAGAGTCCGTCTCCCCTCCCACAGGCACACAGTCCGTGGGAGTTACTATAGGGCTCTTCCATGGCCATTAAAAGGTGAAAAGGGAGTGAGGCTTAGGAGTGCTGGCTAAAGAGACTGAACTTTCCTAGTCTCATTCACATCAGGGTTATAAACAGTTAATTTCCCCATCAGGTGACAGGATCTTTATCCACAGACTCCAGTGGCTACTCTTACACTGTTTTTCTTAAAACCTTTGCTTCTAAATCCAGGCTGTGTTAGGTCCCACTCCTACACCCCCTGATGTCAATAGCAGCACTCCCACTGCCTTCAGTGGGTGTAGGATCCAGCCTTTAGTTACCATCGGTGAAACCCTAGCCTCACTGAAGTCAATGGAGCATGGACTTCACCCCCATTATTCCAATTGCCTCTCTAGGCCTAAGAGATAAAAAGTAGAACATGCATTTTAAAAAACCAAACCTCTTTTAAAATTCCTGAATTAGTGTTTTCATACATAGTTATGCTGTGCTGCTAAGGTCTGATATCTCTGGAACTTCTAGGACTCCAAGCAAATATTGTGTGTCCCATTGGAAATCGGGCCATCTCCTCTTTCCAAAAGCTTAATGCTCCTCTTTCTATCTATGAAACGTTGTGATATATTAAATCTTAAACGTATCTCTGGTACAAGATTGTACATTGCCTGTCTGGGGCCTCAAGCCAGTGTAATTTTGGAGGCAAACTCCACATTTGGGGGGGAAAGGAAACATTTCTCCATGATTTTTTTTTTTTTTTTAAAGGCAGGTGTTGGCAGCTGCTCAGCAGTTTGGAATGTTAGAAGTAGCCCTGGTGAAGATGGAGTAGGGGGCAGTGTGCTGGTGGTGATATATTTAGTGGGCATCGTACATAGGAGGAGACCATAAATTGCACAAATGCAATTTATCACATGGTTCTGTAGTTCTTTGCACATTAGTGGGCTTGATTCACCCTTGTAGGTGCAGAATTTAAAACCTCCATTGTCTGTGGCGGCAGCTGCATCCACAGTACCACAGCTACCCTTTCTTGGGGATTATATTTAGAGCAGATCCCATCAATAAGAATGCATGATGGTTATCCCTGGGCTTCTGCTCTGATGTACTGCCCCCAGGATCCACAGAAGCTGATTTCATGCTTCTCTAAGGGGCTACCCATACAGGGTAAAACGTGTGTTTTTTTAAAAAAAAAAAAAACATTAGCTAACAGGTTCTAAAAGCCTAGTGAAGACAAGGCAACTTGCATTTTAACAGGTGTTAGCAGCGTATGTTCATGCTGATGTGTTAGTATGCCTTTTATCCTCCTGTAGGCAGGCCCTAATATAGACTGACACTACACACACACGCACCCAGACGGCTTTGTCCACGTCCTAAGATGCACTTGCCTGCTCTGCCTTCCACAGTACCCAGCCACCTGGTTCCACAGGCGAATCCTAGAAGAGAATCAAGCACAGTGTGTGGCTGGGGGTATGCAGTATAAGATGAAGAGGATTTGCTCGAATACCCTGGCTACACTGAGAATCTGAACCAGAATCAAATTTTACAGCTGGATCTGGTTCTTTAATGGGCTGAACCATAACCCTGAGCAAATACCTCTGAACTCTTTTGGGAGGGGTGGTCAGAAACCAGCCTAAGTATTTGGCTGGTCCTTTCTGTGGGATTACTGGGCTTTCCATGTTCTCTGTCAATGTTTCCAGAACCAGGAAGCAGTGCAGGGGGATTACATGGAAACAGATCTACCCTTATTCACACCAAATCAAGTACAACCATAAAGAATGCCCAGGGAGGCAGGGAAGTGTCACCAGCCTGTCAATCGCCTAGTTTCTCTTTCCCAGTCTCCCCGTGTGTGTGAGTCAGAGTGAGTGCCGAGGGGGAGAGACACACTCTGCCTTTGAATTAGCCAACCGGCTGACCAGGAGTTACCCGCCCCCTTGCCCCCTCCCTCCCCTCCTAGGCTCTGGCACTCGGGAGGCTGCTGGCTGGCGGCCCTTAAGCATTCACCCTCCTTCCCTGTACTGCAATCCCCCTGTCCACACAGCATTGATACAACCAGCGGAGAGCACGGGCAGCCCAATTCCTGGCGCTTGCAGCCCGGACCCCCTTCTCCCCAGACAAGCCTGGACAGACAGCACCTCTCCCATCACAGGAACAAAATTACAGCAGTGAGCTAGCAAGGTCACCAAACAAGTCAACTTCATCTTCCTCCCCTACGGACACTGATTGCGGGACACGGCAGTGAGAGGCGAGCCCCTCAAGTTTTGTAAAACCAGATTTCCCCACAAGAAAAGAAAAAGCAACTTTCCCCACTCCTCTCTTTGTATGTCTCTTCCCGAGCCCTGATGGAAACTGTTCATGCTCAAGTGGATAGCCTCTCTCAAGTGTGTTTGAAGGGAACCAAAGTTGCTTTTCTTTATTCAGCTCTCTGCTTGCAAGTAGTTGCTGTCATTCTTGTTTAGAGGAGAGAGAGGCTCTGCCTGGAGAAGGAATATGCACCTTGGGCTTTGTTGTGGAAAACCTGGTTACCTGGTAAGTGGATGCTGCCATAGGAACTTTGCTTGCAGGCGCACGCACACAAAAGTAAAAGCTGACCTATCCTCAAACCAAGCTAAGACACGCACATTAGCAAAAACACCACGGCAGCAGCCGCAATCCTGTGGAGTCTAAACTGTTTTGTATACACACTTTCCCCCTCTCCTTCTTCAGGGGGAAGTGTGTGTGAGAGGGAAAGGTAGAGTGTGCTTTACCGATCAGCTGGGAAGTGGACAGAGTACAGCTTCCCACAAGGAATCTGAAATGTAGCCCATGGCTGTACGTATCGTAGAACGGCAATGTGTAAAAATGAAAGGGGCGGTGGCTGCTTTAATCTGACCATAGGTGGGTGTGAGATTTATTTGCAGGAGGAGGCGAAGGGTTAATTGACAAGAGATGAGGCTCGTGAAATCTTACAGGCAAAGCAAAGGCTTGGTAGTTTGTCAACTAGTAACTAGTGTAAACTTTAGACCGAAGGAGACTTTAGAGAAGAATAAGAACCGGGTGAATGAATGACGTGAGGAATGCTGTATATGTATATGCAGACAATTAAGTCTTCATTAGTTATAGTTTATTTTAAAGTGTAGTTGTAATATAGATTCATTGTTTTACGGAGTGTGTGTGTAAATATAAATGCTGGAGTTGGGGTATGTATACACACCCAACAATTATATGTAAGACCCTTCACCGCTCCGTTTTTGTCAGCTCTCCAGCAAACATATGCTTTTACATTTTATTCATGCCTAGTGTCAAATATTATTCCCATGTCTCATTCCCACTGTAAGGGACTATATCCTGCTTCTCAGCTCCAGTCCTATAAATTATCTGGTGTTTTTCTGCAAACTGCCGAGACTGCTTTGGAAAGCATGAGTCTGCAGCAATCTTCTCTCAGGCTTCAGTGTTTGTTTGTTTGCTTAAATCTTGTGGTGAAGTTACTTCGAAGTTACTCACTTTAACTGAAAAGTCTGCTGTAGCGATAGAGAAATAGCAATGTCTGGAACGTCGGGACAAGCATTCTCTGACTCCGCGGGATTTGTCATCGGGTCGATGATTAAGCCAAGATTTCATAATTTCCTCCTCAAGGTATTAACTCTGGAAAGAAAATGACTGTTTGATGCTCTCCCCTGCGTTTCTTTTGTGGGCAGAGAATAGAGTAAAGCACTTGGTTGATATTCGCAAAAAGAAAAGGAGTACTTCTGGCACCTTGACACTGGAAGTGTCCCTCATTTCCCCTTTGGCAGCTGACCGGTACCTGTATGATTTCGAAATAGATGGTGCATTTAATAGATTAGTACACACGTTGGCAGGGATCGGCTAATTTGCTCTAAGCACGTCAGTGTCTGCTGTACTGAAGTGCCGTATTCAGAGCCCCGCAGAGAGGACAGGAGACCTGGACGCTCGCAGCCCGGTTGAGAAGCCCCGTGGTGCCCCCAGCGGTGTGCAATTCACCTGAGAGGTCATGTCAGTTTACCAGGGCGCCCTCCCTCCTCTAAGCCAGCCTCAGAAGCGAGTTCAAGGCTGAGCCCAGGTAGCTGGTGCGCTCGCTCGGTAGCCAGCGCTGCTGCTAGGGGGCCGCGGGTGGGGGGCTGACCAGAGGCAGCGTGGCTGCCGCTCTGCTTGTACCCTCCCTGCTGCAGTCTCGGGAGCTGGGGATAGTCCCTCACCCAGCCATTAGCCGAGGGCACTGCCCTTCCCCTCCAGCAGGGGACAGTGGAATGGGCGAAGCAGGAGGCAGGGGGAGCCAGGGGGTTCCTGTCTCCCTCCAGCAGGGAGGAGTGGGAGCTGGGGAAGGGTCTCACTCACTGCAGCCAGGGTTGGTGCTGGTATTTCGGCTGCAAACCGGAGCCAAAGGGTGAACAGCCACACCATTGCACCAATGATTTTAGGAAAGGAAGGGGGCTGCAGCTGGTCAAAATAGACGGACAGGTTTCTTTGGAAGCTTTTGTGAATGCTCTCCTGAAAAAACGTTGTCAAAATCTTGAAAAGCTTCTCCCATCTCTCCTTAGAGCCAAATTCTGTCCCTTCCAGATGGTAGAAATCTTCCCCTTTAAAAACAAAATAAAACAGCCCTGCACTTTCTGTAGTCCAGATGCAACCACAAGTGTCACTCACGTCAAAGAAATGCCAGAGAGCCGTTTAATGGTCCCCCAAGTGACAGCTTAATCTTCAGGCCTTTTTGTGTCACTGGTAATTTCTCTTTTGTTAAACTTCGCTAAGTTGTCATTTCTGTTCCATGCTTCAACTGGATATTTTTTTTCTTCTCCCCTGAGACACTAAGATAGTTTCTGACCTTGCTGGAAACTGTTAACTCTTTAATTAAAAGCTTTGGAAAGAGAAAGTGAGAGCAGCTGTCTTACGGTTCCCTCCCCACTCTGAACTCTAGGGTACAGATGTGGGGACCTGCATGAAAGACCCCCTAAGCTTATTTTTACCAGCTTAGGTTAAAAACTTCCCTAAGGCGCACATTCTTCCTTGTCCTTGGAACTATATCGCTGCCACCACCAAGTGAGTTAGACAAAGATTCAAGAAAAGGACCACTTGAAGTTCCTGTTCCCCAAAATATCCCCCCCTAACCCCTTCACCCCCTTTCCTAGGGAGGCTTGAGAGCAAACAAGGTGAGCACAGACCAATATCCCCACTGCTGCTTTTCTTAATATTTCTCACCATTGCATTAGCCACAGTGGGAGATCCAGTGTAGAGGAGTTACCAGTGGTGCCTGTGATTCTATCACCTTGTCATCTATCACCTTGACATCTATGTTCTGAGTCGGGTAGATAACATGGGTGGCAAAACCATACACAGCTGCTGTTGTCCTTTCTGCACTGGAGCTCACCATAGCTAGCTCTGATGGTTGGCAATGGAAGACTGGGGTGGGGGGCACTAGTGTAGACAAGCTAATGGGACTGTGAATGGGGAGTATAGACTTTTCACATGAGTATGGATTTGCAAGACTGGGTCTGTGGCTGTTGACCTCTCCACATCAGAGATCCACAGTCTGCTCACTACAAGTGTGTTTGGAATTAGGTGTCAGACATAGTTCTGCTTAAAACTGACTTGATGAGTTTTCAAACAAGTGGCTGTAATTAGCACAATGTGTGCTCTAATGTGAAAAGGGCTTTAGAGAATAATACACTCTGTGGGTTCGTGTACTCTCTTCAGTACTTTGTTTTCTTTTCTTGTAATGATTATATCCATTTAGATGGAGTCTGAAAGTTAAGAGGACAGATTTTATTCTTAGGTACATCAGTGCAAATTTACTCCAGGGACAGATTCTTGAGTTATTTCAGATTCATACTAGTGTGAATGAGAGAATTCTGTTCCGGGTGATTTAAAATCATTTTTATTCAAATTAATACTTAAATGAATTAACATGGTTTAAAAGTCACTTGTAATGGGTAAGTTCCAGCCATTTAAGGAGGAAAAATGTGGATTTCAGCCTTTAATAGTGACCTAATAGCAATACTATTGTGTGATCCTTGAACTAGAGCCAGATAACCCTAGAAAGGGCTTTATCCTGACCTCCAATTCACAACACACATCCTCATATACTAAGGAAAATCAGCTTCTAAGTTTGGGCCTACTCTCAGCTAAATCTTGTCCCCAGCAGCATCTGTGACACAGAAACTGCAGGAGCCCGCAAGGACCTCTTGGACTCTGAAGCTTCTGCTGCTTCAGAGGAAGAAACCAAAAATTGGAGGCAGACATGTAGCACTTACTGGCATCCAATCTCTCTCCTGTTCAGGGTGAGTTCAGGATTCTAACCAAGTGACTTATCAGGCCTTGGAGATGATGTGAAGGAGGGTAATGACTTTTCACCATTTCAATGGGGGTAATATGTATGGGTTTCTGACTGACTGACTGTGAAAGACTGAGGCCATATTACCTGAAGATCTCTTATGGCTGACAACTTCAAGCTAAAATGGATAGTCAAGAAGCAAATAGGGAAGCCTGTAGGGTGAAGAACAGTGTTATTGTCAGAGGGGGAGCTTTGCTAACCAATTTGAGTGGCTATCATGACAGCTCTGTCCCCTTCCAACACCCCCTTACCCAAACATAAGTGAGTGGTGTTGGTTTTTTTTAAAGACCTGTGCAAAAAAGATAGCAAGGAGAGAGTCTGGAGGAAGTCTGGTTTGTGAGTGTTGATGAGGAGCTTAGGGAAGGGGTGCTGGAAAGCTGCATTCCTACAAGGGCAGAATTTTATGGTTGTGGTTGTTATCGGAGGTATATGTTGGTTGTGCCAGTGGTGAGATGTGTGTCTCTGGGTGGAGGAGTAGAGAATAGGGACTGTTAGATGCCTTCACTTCCAGTCTTCTTGCTTTCGTGGCTTTGTGTTAGGTAATGTTACGTGCAGAGCAATATAAACTCACACATTATGTAGTGGTTTTGTATATTAATACTTTTGTCAGGAAATCTTTGGTTCATAATACTTCTATCCTGGTTTGTTGAGATGCACTGCAAAAAATGCATAACATAAGATTAAAAGTCTGAATATCTCCAGAGAGAAGACACTTCAGAAAGAATCAGTTTTTTTTCTGAGTATCTTCCAAACAATGAATGCATAAGAGCTGCAACAGAATGAGTCAAATAGCATAAGAATATGAACCCTGAATGTTCAATATTTCTGATAATTTAAGTTAGACCGATCAAATATTATTGACCTATTCTCTTATAGGGACCCGGTCTTGCACTTCTCACTCAAGCAAAACTACTATTGACTTTGTTGGGAATTTTTTTCTAAATAGGGATTATAGGATCAAATTGTACAGGTGAGATTTTCAGACACTCAGCATGGGTCTAACTCGACTTCTGTTGAAGTCAATGAGTTTTATCTTTCCATAGGATTATCCTCAATGTATTTATATTGCGTATGCATACTGTAGTAGAGGCACAGATATTTGTGAATTCATCTTTTGTTTCTCTTTATGAAGGAATTGATTCAGTTTTTCCAGTCCTGCAGCTTGAATTAAACTCCTACTATGTGGTTTACTGAGAGTAGACTCATGAGTCAGACATGTGGATTTTGAGTAACTGTTGTCATGTTGTTAGTAACAATGATGTCAGCTAAATAAAATACAGTTTTAAAAATAGTGGGCCTAATCATGTTTCTGCAGACATCAGTGGGAGGAAGGATAGACCCAAGAATGGACTTTACCCATTTTTAAATGTTATTTTCAAACTATAAACAAAATAAAATGCTCATGTTTATATCACATATCTGATGTTACAGTAAAGCAAAATCCGTCCAATAAATTAATACAATCTCAGGACAGTTTTAATTTTATTGGTAATATTTTTGCGTTTCTAAATTCTGAACTGGTAAGTCTAGTTGATTGAAGATATTACATTTAATACATTTGTATTTACATGTTTCAGTTATAATTTTGTATTCCATGATTTCTTTGATGCAGTGTACTTACATTTTTCATGATTAGTATGGTCAGAAGGATTTTTTTTTTAAACCATGTTGCAGGTGGTTATGGATCTGATTCAACGGTCAGTTACTCTTCAGCAGAACATTTAAGCATGCACTTAAATTTTAGCATGTGCTTAAGTCCCATTGACTTGTAGTTAAGCACATGTTTTAGTGCTTTGCTGAGTAGGGATGGTCTTAAGCACACACTTAAATGCTCTTCTGAACTGGTCCCTGTGTGAATAATAGATATGACTGAAACATCATGAAATGATAAAAATCAGTGACATATTATAATACTTAGCTATAATCTATCTGGATGAACAGACTAAACTGTATATAAAAGATTCCATAGCATCTAGTCGGATAATATTTCTGAGTGGTAAAGACCATACAGTAGAATGCATATGGATATAAATCTGAAGCCACACACAAATAATAGCAGGGTTATGCAAGCATAGAAATGTAGGCCTAAAAGGGACCTTGAAAAGTCATCAAGTCCAGCCTCCTGTACTGAGTCAGGACCAAGTTAATCTAGATCATCCCTGACAGGTGTTTGCCCAACCTGTTCTTAAAAACCTCCAGTGACAGGGATACCACACCTTTGCTTGGAAGCCTATTCCAGAGCTTGACAACATTTATAGTTAGAAAGTTTTTCCTAATATCTAAGCTAATTCTCCCTTGCTGCAGATTAAACCCATTTCTTCTTGTCCTACCTTCACTGGATGTGGAGAACAATGGATCACTCTCCTCTTTTCAATATTTGAAGATAGTTATGAGGTCCCACCCTCAGTCGTCTTTTTTCAAGACTAAACACGCCCAGTTTTTTTTATCCTTTCCTCAGAGGCTTCCTGATCAGAAGAGGGATACTGTACGCACAATGTTGAGGGAGATCAAAGAGCAATTAAGGCATTATCTATATGGTTAATGGAACCAAAATAGCAATATCTGTTGTACTTTACATCCTAAGTTATTTCAGTTTAAGTCTCTGTGTGGACACTCTCTCTCTCTTATTTTTGTATAACAGTGCTTTTATAGCAATATAACTTGTTTCCTTATCAGTTTAACAAAATCAATGTAAAGACACCGAAATAAGAGAGTGTGCACACAAAGACTTATGACTGATATAGCTTCATTGATTTAATTTGCCATGTACACAAGCACTAAATGCAACAGAACTAGCAAAGGATGACTTCAACTACTACAGATATAAATTGGTCAAATGTCACAATGGGGCAAGGTTTAGAGAAGCAATTTCTCAGCTGCATAAATGGTGGCTTCCTGGAACGCTGATTTGAGTGCACACAAGGGTCCTTCTCCAAATTAGCCTGAAGTGACACACAAGAGTTGGTCTAAGATGTAACACTTGTTGACTGATTATGTAATAATGACCCCAATAAAATTAATTTCACCATCGCTGAGAGAGAAGTCATAACAAAATCTAGGCCAGTGGATTTACCAGTGAAGAAGGGAATTTAAAAATACCCTACAGTAAAAAGTACAGAAATTAAAATCCTTATGTTTGGCATGGAGGCTACAAAATTATATGTAAACAGTCACAGAAGTCATGTACACCATTAACCAAAAAAGGAAATAGGATGGGCTGGAGGAAAAAACAAACAACAACAACAAAACCCCCACCAGGGTTAAATGGCATAGTTCAGGAGATTATTTAAACCAAACAGGTATTCTGCAGAAAACAGAAATCCAGCCCCAGGGGAAGCCAATAGAATGCAGCATAAACTATGCCAGGTAAAGTGTAAGATGGAAATGAGGGTGAAGAGGGAATTTAAATAGTAAATAGCCAAAGACATTAAAACATTCTCAAAGTATATCAAAATCAGGAAACCTATGAGAGAATCAGTGGGTCTGCTAGGCTAGCTGGGAGTAAAGGGGAGAAAGGGTACTAGCCTGGGACTCAGGAGACCCATCTTCAGTTTCCTGCTCTGCCAAATATTTTCTTTGTAACCTTGGGCAAATCAGTTAGTCTTTCTGTGCGTCAATTTCCCATGTGTCAAATGTGAATAATAGCACTTTCCTATCTCACAGGGATGTTGTGAGGACAAATACATTAAAGATTGTGAGGCAGTCAGATACTATGGTTGTGGGGGGCAGGTAAGTACCTGTAACAGAAATATGGGGAAACTAAGGAAGAAATTGCAGAGAAGCGAAATGACTTATCTGCAATTGCCTTCTCCACAGAGGATATTGGGGACCTCTGCAGGTGCTGTAAATTTGCTGCAGTTCAAAATATAACTTATGTATATGTATGAAAAAGGAAACAGAGGCAGAGATGGTGAAAATTAAATTAGATTTTTTTAAATTGGCTTATTTTTGAAAATTTAAGGTGTTTTTAGTAGCACACATAATTATATTTTAAAATATATACTTATTTTGACAGTGTCCCTTTAATATTGTTGACTAATGGGTGTGTTTTCTTCCATGCACATAAATCTCAATCAGTACTAAAAGAAGTTACACATGACTATCAAAAGAAGAACATCAACTTAAGTATAATTGAAATTAATGAATTATATTGGTACAATGGTTAGCTTGAAATCCAGTGATGTATAGTAAACTTTTTCTGTAAGTGTGAAAAACAGTAACAGATGATAAAAGTACAACAAAAACAAATCCGAGTATTGCGGTTTATTGTAGCATACAGTATTACAGAAAAAATAACAAGGAAATCAGAGTATTAAAAACACGTGGAATATATTGCCCTGGATTTGATAGGGCCCTTTAGGTGTGTGTATATATATTGTGTAGAAATATTCTTCCGTCAATTAATCTAAATACACTGTTGCTGAACAAAACGAATAAACCTGTCATGTATAATCTCCTCTTTATTATGTTTGTACTTTTCTAATGTAGTTAAAAATTATAGACAAGAATGATTTTGACTTGCTGCTGATTTATACTGCTGTAGTGTATAGCCTTGCCAACAGCATGACAGCTTTTTGTTTATAAGTTCTTTTCTAAAGAGCCAGTCACCTGTGTTAGGGCAAAGTACATTCTGCTTACTAAAATGAACCTTGGGAATCTAAGAACATTCAGCTCTGTCTGTCCTTGGTTGAGTTGCAAAATGTGAATTATGCTGCAGCCATGCATGAAAATAAATGATATTGCTTTTTAACCAATATGTTTTCTAATTTACATTCTTGTAATATAAAAAATAACAATGAAAAATAAGGGAATAGGATTAGATTAGACCCTTTGTTATCGAATAACAAACTGAAATATGTGTGTGCAAGTGTGTATATGTGTGTGTCTAATTGATATATATTAAACGTTATGTATATAAAATACACATGCGCACACACATGTGCGCGCACGCGCGCGCACACACACACACGCTTGATCTTCATGGAGCTGAGACCTAGGATCCCAATTCACCAAAGAAGTTAAGTGTATGCTTTTTTTGGGTAGATCAGGGCCATAGTGCTTAGACCTTGTAGGATTGAAGTTCTTAACTCTAAGCATGTGAGTAGAGTAGTCAGCGATGGCTCTCTGGGTACCTGGCACTGAGAGTCACCTTGTTACCCCTGCCTCCAGCATGAGGGAGTCTTGATAGTGGTAACTGGGTGTTAGCTCCCTGACATCACCAGCCTTTCAGCTACTCAAACACTCTTCTGTGGCCTATGCCACCCCGTCTCTGTCTCGCAGGTTAACAAGAGATGCACCCGAGTCCCCTTGAAGTGTTCCCCTGTGATATCTAGCTTCTGACGCTGGCTACTCACAGAAACCCCAGAGCCTCTGCCCCAAAGGAGCAATATGCCCCAGTTTACTGGTCAGACTTTAAATCACCACTCCTGTATAACACACCTCACATATGAGCACTTATACTAAAACAAAAATAGCTTTATTTTAGAAAGAGTAGAGATTCAACTAGAAACAATACAGAGTGGTAGAAACAAATGGTTACAATACAAATCAAAATCCTAAAACACGAACCTGGGTCTACCCTTACTAACAGTTACATTTCCTACCTAATAAAGTAGTTTTCTCTTCAGAGTTCAGTCTGTTGCAGAGATGGTTGACTTTACAGAAACAGGATCCAAACATTCATGAAAACACCCTTTCTCCACAAGATATTTCCTCAGTGAATGAATTCAGAGTGTCTCTCCACACTCTGTGATATACTGAAACAATCTTTTGTCTCTGGCAGATTCTCTATCTATCGAAACATTCCTTTTTGTTTTGTTTTTTTAACACTTCTAGCTGGTTTTGATTGTTTCCGGTTGTCTCTGATGCCTTTCCATTGGTAGTCTTGGGACGGAGTAAGGCTAGACAATTAGTCTTGCATTACACCACCAGCTAACCAAAGAGTGGTGAGAACTCCATTCTGTCTGAATGGGTCATCACCAAAAAAATATTATTCCATGGTGACTAATTTTTACTCCAAGACCATAAAGCATATTTTCAATATAGTTACATTATTCCTTAAATATTACCTGTACATACATCTTGCAATGATAATGAGTCTTCACAAGTTATGAGTTTTCTCTAGATACTTCACTTTATGGATAAATACCCTGAAAGACATGTGTTTGGTGTAGTGAGTTTGTCAGGTATGAGATGAGAGTTTGCAAAGAAAAGGGGGCCCTTTGCAAAGTGTCCTCTGTGTCACATAGTCCTATGGACTTCAATCATGAACCATCTAGCCCAGTGTCCTTTGATTTCAGTGGGGCTACTCATGTGTTTAAGTGTTTTGCTGGATCAAGGCCAGGGTTCTTAGTCATTTGCAAGATAGAATCCTGTGTGTCTGGATGAATATAAACGTGTGTAATTTGAGCCTCAGTTTTGTGTGTGAAAACTGCAATTGTGCAAAACAGTTAGCTAGATATCTAAGTCCTTAATCAGTAGAACACTTAAGCATATTCTTACATTTAAACACCTGAATCTGGTTGTTAAAATTAAGCATGTGCTTAAGTGTTTTGCTGAACTGGGACCCAAATTATCCCATTTGTGTGATATCTTTAACAACCTGATTTGCCTCCACAAATGCTGCTTCTGTTCACAGATCTGTTTGTGTGTGTGTATATGTGAACATTCATAAAAATGTAAGTGGAAAAATACTCTGGGAAAAACTTGGACTTGTACAATTAAAAGGCTGCCTTTGAAAATTTGGCCCTATGCTTTATTAGGACATTAAAAACAATCTGAATCTATAAGATTTACATCTTGATCCACCTTTGCAATGATTGCAATTATTTTTTATGAAATTAGCACAGTAGAGCACTCTTACAGTATTTTTTTCTAGTGAGTCCCATGCTGTGTAGTAAAGAAAAAGCCCTCTGCAATCTGTTCTGCTGTATTTCTGATCTTTAGAATGTCAACTGGCATCTCTTTAATGTCTTGTATGTGTCTGAATATTGCTTGGCTGCTGTGTTTTTGGTTTTCAGCACCTTTTTAATCAACAGACTGAAGAGCTGGCAGAATGGGATAGTGGTGCTCATCCTGGTGTTGACTTCCACTCAGCCCCTGCTTTTCAGTCCAGGCTGACTTCCTTGACTTGCTCAGCATTCACTCCCTTTCTGGCTAGTTTATCTAGTATGAAGACAGCTGACCCTATTGTAAACTTCTGCTTTTGAAGGGGCAGGCTTTCTTATTACTATTCTGAGTCATCATTTAGCTTTGTCCTCTCTCTTTGATTGCCTGTATATTGCTCACACTTTGCTGATCATAGTCAATATTTTTTCATATAGTTAAATATTGTGAACAGTCCTGTCATCATATATTATTTACTACAATGTAAAATATTTTTATTTATGTATTTTTAACAGGCTTAATCACTATGGATAACATACTGACCTTGGCCTGATGTCATTGATACCTGTGGATTTGTATAACACATTTTGATCATTGCAACTACTTGACAATGAATGGGAGGTCATGCAGTATGAACCACCGGATCTCGGGTACTCCCCATGGTCCTGGGATGATCAACGGACAGCAAATTCCACCTATAAGAGTTCATGCAGGAACACCCTGCCCATCTTCAAATAGCAGCACCCCAAGGCCAGCTATTGGAAACTTGTCTACCAGCCTCCATTTAAAGATGCCCCTGGGAGGAGGAGTAGCTCCTCAGAGCAACATCACTGACAGTACCATCCACCTCCCTGCTTTAAGTCCCAGGAGACAAGTGGTTACAAATGGGAAGCCTTTATTCCAAGTCCCACAGCCTCCAGGGCTGCCAGCACCACAGTCTTTAAAACCAAAGCAGCAGGAGTTTGGGAACATCTTCTGCCCAAGCACAATTAAAGGTAGGAGCGATTTTTCTAATTATGATCCTTCCTTTGCTGCTATCTCATGCTTAACAGTATTGGCTAAAAATTTAAATAGTTCATAGTTTGATTATTACCACAGGATTTCCAGTATCTAGTGATTGCCCAGAATTGTTGTATGGTGCAGTTGGTAATTTTATTTGCTTTTATAGCAAAGTTGTGCAAGTGCTACAGGAAAAATTCTATAGTGGATGTAAGAGCACAACTGCTCATTGATGGAAGCAGCAATGTTGTCGATGTTTTTGAAGTGAGTGTACTGCACAGTATGTAAAACTCTTTAGATACTTTGAAGGGCTACTGGCCACTGAGCACCCTTCAACCATGACTTACTGATTGGGAACCATTGTATGCGTCATGTGACGCAAACCTCACAAGGTGTGGAGTTCAGTTCTATTTGGATAGGCATTTGCTACTTCAGAGGCTTATCTGAACTACATGAAGCTCTGGAGCCTGCAAAACAAGGCTTGAACTGGGGGATTTGTTTCAGGTTGGAAATAGTGAGCACCATTTTAGGTATTTTGGCACCTTCCCTTCCTGTCCTGGAAGTTCAGAGAATTCCAGATTGAATGAAAGAAAAAAGTTACACTTTTCCAAACATCAGGAAAAGTTTTTGGGTTGAGAGGGGGTGGGGTGGGGTATCCTATTTATTCCAAGTGGGTTGCTTCAGCTGTCTCTTGCTTTTCACAACTTTACTCTAAGTATGTGGCTGCAGTATTTGAGGCGTTTCTTGACTATAATGAATATGCCATGTCTACATCTGCTCATAACAGGCATATTGGGCATACTGGATTTTTTGGAAAACTTTCCCTGTTCTTTTACAGTAAGGGATAAAGTGGGTTGAAAAGTCAGGATCTTTTCTTTGGCATGGAAGGAAAAGCAGAAAATTTTGGGCTACCCAGGTATGTGAATTGCTTTTAGTAAAGTTATATAGGTATTGGTGCTGAAGTCAAGAAAAGAAAACGGTAACAATCTCCATTAAAAGATGCTTGCTCAAGATACTAGTAGTTCTATAAAGGATACATTTCTATTTTGTAACTATGTTGAAGAAGTTCAAAAGGAAATGTTGTTCAAAATGGTACTCACCTTCTGTCCTATTAAGAGTAATGTTTTGTAATGCATTTGTGTATGGTAAGACTCCATAACATACAGTGTTTTTTTTTTTCTTATTCTCTGGATAAGAAAGGCAAGTCTGAACAGGCACTATTGTATGTCTCTTACTTTAGTTAAGTATTACCTTACTTCATTTGTGGCACTGATTGCATAACATGGCTACAAGTACAGTGTTAAAGCATCTAATAAAGAAAATATTGGACATCAGGGGATTTTTCAGTACATAAAAATATTACAAAATAGACAGAATTTATTGTTAGATATGTGTGTATTTAACAGCACTTTGTGAACAATCAGTTTCACTTTTTTTTTTTTTTTTTAAATCTACCCCCACTCTGCAAAAGGATATTCACTAGTAACAGCATCAGCAAAGCTGAAAGTGACACTTAAGAGGCAGCAGGCAGGAGTGGGCTGAGAGAAAAGGGATTAGGGCAGGAGGGAAGAGAAGTGGGTCTGGGCCTGTTTGGTATTGCTTTGAGGCCTGCCTAAAAGACCCTTTGAAATATCAACAGGGAGTAGAAAAGTTTTATAATTAAAATAAATAATAATTACCAAAACTCCAGGATATATTCTTTAAAGGGAGTTCTCTCGGGAAAGTAAATTTTAAAAATGTATCGTTTTCTCATAATCAAGTTGACCTCATCCCTTTAAAGTGTAGTTATGCTCAGAAAAATGACTCTGTATAAATGGCATGCCATTACGTAACATATCTGCTCCCTACATCTCTTTCAGTTGATTGCTGTTTATTTTTTTGGCAAAAATAAGTATTTTCTATATTTTTCTCTTATCCCTACATTTACATAGTCAACAGTTATGTGAAAATAACCTGGATGTTGTTCTGGCCTGTACATCAGCTGCAGAACTGTTAACTAAGTTGCAGACTCTTTGTGAATGGTAATAATGCAAGAACCAAAAATAAACAAGCGTGACTTTTATATCCCGTGGTGAGATTGTAACTCTGGAACTTAGAAAAAAACCTTTCAATTTGGAAATGTCATAAAGTTGATCTTGAAATCATTGTGTGACCATAATCATGAAACCCACAATGCCGTTTTTAGAGTTACTTCTCAGCATATAACCATACTGCAAGATTAGCCAATAATTGGCAACAGAATGCTGTGCTCTCTATTTGAGGAGCAATTACCTCAACAGCTAACCATAACATAGTAGGATTTTCAGGGTAAAATCTCAGTAGAAAACGTCTATTTGGGAATAGGGAGACTATTTTTATGCTTCAGTTCTGCCCCTTATGTTGTGTGTTAATTTCACATTCTGCACGTAAACTCCTGTCTAGAAACCTCTGTATCAGAAATGTAATTAATGCCCTTACATCTACTCTGTAACCTTCTCGGAGAAGGAGCTATCTTTATTCTATTGGTAAAGCATCATATTTGCCTATGGCACTGTTTGTGGATGTTCAAAATGCTGCTGCAAAGATCATTCTCCTGGAACATCTCTATGTCCATCTCACCCCCTTCCTTGCAGCCCTCCACGGGCTGCCTCTTCTCCATTGCAACAAGCACAAACTACTTGTCTGCACTTTTGAGGTCTATAGCCCCAACCCACCTATTGTCTCTTAATATTGAGATATTAACTGTCGTTCCACTAATGATGCCAGTCTTGACTGCCCGTTTTTATAATATTCGTACAAGCACCTCCATGCTTTCACCCATGCTTCCCCTAATGCATGGGAGGAGCTCATTGTAAATACTGAAAAAGACACTTCATTATCCTCCTTCAAATCCCTCCTTAAAACTATGCTTTTCAGTGATGCCTCCAAAAATCTTGATAATGGTTAGGCAGCTGATTTGCTGTGACCACTGTTGTCATGCTGGACAGTGTCAACTCATTGGGCATGGCTAAACTTGCAGATGTAGAGTGCTTTGAGTTAAACCTGGCTTCGGAGAGCGCAGCAGGGAAAGCACTGAAGTCTGTCCCCACTGACAGCTGCAAGCACAGTGGTGTTGCCACATTTGAGGCACTTGCAGAGGCATTGGGAGTGGTGCATTATGGGCAGCTATCCCACACTGCACCTCTACCCATTCTGGTGCTGTGGCTTGTGGGAAGGGGGCAGAGGGGGGCGGGGCATTTTGGGTCCTGTCCCAACACCCCGTGATGCATCGGTTCACATCCCAGCAATCCGTGTGTTTCCGTCCAATTTGGTGCCATCTTTCAACGTTTCTCGTACTGTGCGCTCTGTCTTCCCTTTCTGTCTGTGGGAATGGAGCCTGAACTGCTGAGGAGTATGCTGACGAGTCTCGCCAGCACGTCCCATTTGGCAGTCGAGTTACTCCTTATGATCCAAAGTGACAGTGAGAACTCCGATGATGATATAGACTCGAGTAACGCATATGACACAAGTTTGCTTGTGGCATTCACAGACATGCTCACCACCATGGAACGCCGCTTTTGGGCTCAGGAAACGAGCACTGAGTGGTGGGATCACATCGTCATGCAAGTCTGGGATGACGAGCAGTGGCTGCAGAACTTTCGGATGAGAAAAGCCACTTTCATGGGACTGTGTGCTGAGCTCGGCCCCACCCTGCGGCGCAAGGACACGAGATTGAGAGCTGCCCTGACGGTGGAGAAGCGGGTGGCTATTGCAATTTGGAAGCTGGCAACTTGAGACAGCTACTGATCGGTCGCTAACCAGTTTGGAGTAGGAAAGTCGACCATTGGAATCATGTTGATGCAAGTTTGCAGGGCCATTAATCGCATCCTGCTCAGAAGAACCGTGACTCTGGGTAACGTGCATGACATTGTGGATGGCTTTGCACAAATGGGTTTTCCTAACTGCAGAGGGGCGATAGATAGCACACACATTCCAATTCTGGCACCAGCCCACCTAGCCTCCGAGTACATTAATCGGAAGGGGTATTTTTCTATGGTTCTCCAGGCGCTTGTGGTTCACCATGGGTGTTTCATTGACAGGAATGCAGGCTGGCCCAGAAAGGTGCATGACGCACACATCTTTCGGAACACTGGCCTGTTCAGGAAGCTGCAAACCAGGACTTTTTTCCCAGACCAGAAGATCACCGTAGGGGAAATCAAAATGTCCATTGTGATCCTTCGAGACCCCATTTACCCTTTAATGCCGTGGCTCAGGAAACCCTACACAGGGAGCCTTGACAGCAGCAAGGAGCAGTTCAACAACAGGCTGAGCCAGTGCAGAATGACTGTAAAGTGTGTTTTTGGCCGTTTAAAGGGCCGCTGGCGCTCTCTGTATTGGAACCTGGATCTGGCCGATGACAGCATCCCCGCGGTTATATCGGCATGCTGTACCCTCCATAACATTTGTGAAGGGAAGGGTGAACGATTCACTCAGGCATGGAACTTGGAGGTTCAACACCTGGAGGCTGAATTTGAACAGCCAGAGAGCAGGGCTATTAGAGGGGCCCAGCGCGGGGCTGCAAGGATTAGGGATGCCTTGAGGGAGCAATTTGAGGCTGAAAGCCACCAGTAATTTCTGGTGCCCTGCACGGGAGTGAAGTGCAGTGGTTCCAATGTTAGTAGGAATCTGTGTTTGCTGCGCTGACTTGCAGTGCCTGTTGCTTTCCTGGGCTAAGGTATCTTTTACTTTATGCAATAATGTTTTCAAAGCCAAAAAATTCATTTATTGAAAAGAAACACAACTGCTTGGGAAACAAAAAGGGCAAGGGGGTGGGGTGGGGAATGGTACAATCACAGATTTGTGTATGGTCTTGTTATCATACTCAGCCTTCCTGTCTGGAGTGCTGTGCAATGAGTGCTGCACTTCAGGATGGCTATACTGCATGGTGATGGGGGTTGAGTGCAGTGGGTAAGGGTCGTAGTTTTCAGGGCTGGGTGGTGAAGCTACAGGTGTTGGAGGCAGCTGGTGGCGATAAGAACCTGGATGTTGGGGAAAGTGTGTTGGAGGTGACATGGGGGCACAAGGGAAAGCGTTCTAGGACAAGGGCTGCCGGGGGGAGGGGCGGGGCAGCAGCTCCGGGTAGTGCTCCGCCTGCATGGCTACGAGCACCTGGATAGAGTCCGCTTGGCGCTCCATTATGCTTATCAGCTGATCGATGCTTTGCTGCCGGAGCACCGCGTTTTTGTGCCGGTGCTCCTCATTCTGCTGGCAGATCCTCCTGTCACTGTTTTGCCACTCCTGCACTTTGATTTTCATTACTTGAATGCTGCATTACTTCATGCAACATGTCTTCCTTGCTTCTACATGGCCTCTTTCTGATTCTTTGGAGTCTTTTGGCTGGTGATAACATGGACGGCTGAGATCTCAAGGCTGCATCTGTAAAGGCAAAATGGAACACTTAACAGAGGCAGCATTGTTCATACCAGACATAGCAATGGTTCCCCCATACTTAAGAGCAAGCACAGTCTACACATAATTTGCCCATCCCAAAGCAAGTGCACATAACCCACGGAGCCCCAAAATGGTGAGTAAGCACAGGGTCAAGCGTGACTGACCATTTCACGGCTTTACTGTCCTCTGGGTTTCTGTGCCTTGGGGAGAGCCAACAGCAGCAGGGGGCCCCTATACTGAACACTGTCCCCACATTTTCCACAGGAGTTCATCCTGGAAGATATCTCACTGCTGAGGGTGACCAGGGAAGCAAGGGAGGGTCTTCTAATAAAATATGGCTTCTGCCCTGGCCCATACGCAGCTTGCCTGTGTGCAGCAATGGTCCCCCCCGCTCCTCACGGCACAGTGGCACGGACAAGTTAGCCTTATTGGGACAAGGACCACAGTGGTTCTCCCAAGAAACCTGCCCAAGCACATTGCCCAAGTTCTGGATGAGACCTTTGAAAAGATCACTGAGGCCAATTACCGCGATGTGAGAGAGCAATCAGCGCCCTATTCTGCATCTAGGCATGCATGCAGCCCTAACCCTCCTTGCCCCAAGAGCCCGAACCGAATAACTTCCTTCCCAAAATAAGAGCTGCTTACTGGGAACCTTCTCTGGTGTTTGTCCTTCCCCAAGCACCAGCCGCCACAACTGGCTACCTTCCTCCTGGCTTGAGAACAGCTCCTGGCTGCATGTATCTAGGGATACCAGGGTGTCTCCCTCCTCCTCAGCACCCTTGCTCCCGCTTTCCTCCTCCTCCTGCCTTGTTGAACTGGGCTCTGAAGTGTCCATGGTGGTACTCGGAGTGGAGATGGGGTCACCCCCAAGTATCACGTCCAGCTCTTTGTAGAAATGGCAGGTTGCAGGGGCAGCACTGGAGCATCTGTTTGCCTCACGGGCTTTGCAGTAGGCATTCTGCAGCTCCTTTACTTTAACCCTGCACTGTAGTGCGTCCCAGTCATGGCCCCTTTCCATCATGTCCCTTGATATCTGCCCGAAGGTACTGTAATTCCTACGGCTGGAGTGCAGTTGGGACTGGACAGCTTCCTCCTCCCAAACACTGATGAGGTCCAGCACCTTGCCATTGCTGCATACTGGGGATCGCCTGGCGCGTGGAGGCATGGTCACCTGGAAAGATTCGCTGAGAGCACTCCATGCCTGGCTGAGCAAACAGGAAGGGGATTTTCAAAATTCCCAGAGAATTTAAAGGGCGGGTCTGACAGTTGGTCACCTGAGGGCAGGGCAGTGGAGTTCAAAGTGATGACCAGAGTGGCTAGAACAGGCATTGTGGGACACTTCTGGAGGCCGATCACAGTGCACTAACAGAGCTGGGGTCCACACTGGCGCCGCAGCGCTCCAGCTGGGGCGCGCAAAATGTTATTCCCCCTTGTCAAGGTGGAGTACCAGGAGCGCTGTAGCCGCGGAGTCAGAGCGCACTACGTGCCTTGCCAGTGTGGACGGGTAGTGAGCTAGTGCGCCTGGGGCTCCTTTTAATGTGCTCTAACTCTCAAGTGTAGCCAAGCCCATTGTTTCCTTGTGCTCCCCACTTCTGTTTTATTTATCCACCTTTTGTCTGTAGTCTTGCAAACTCTTCAGGGTAGGAACTGCCTCTTTGTTGCATGTTTGTATGATAGTAGCTCCTAAAGGTGCATGTTAGGGTCTGAACCAAAGCCCATTGACTTCAGTGGGCTTTGATAAAGCCCGTAGTGTTTTTATTGTAGTGACAGTTTTTGAACTAGAAGGACATATACACATAGTTTATCACCAGCCCAATTCAAAGCACCATCAAGAGACTAATAAAATAACTCAGAAGGAACACAAAGAATGTGGTCATACCACTACTGCTCTGAATAGCCTCATGGTTTTCTTTGGTCTGACAATTTTTATCATTGTTTGTCAGAGAATTTTATTAGAGTCGAATGAGTTTGAAGAATAAAGTGAAATAAAGGTCTATTCTGGGTAGGATTTTCAAAAGGGTTCAGCTTTCAGGGCTATCTCTAATGCCACTGAATGGTAAAACTCCCATTGACTAATAAAAACAGAGTTAGGCCAACACTGAGTGTTTTTGAAAATGCTCCCCAATGAACTTGGTTAGATGATGAGAAACAGGAGTCAAAATATTCAAAACAGTGAGGGGATTTAATTTACGCATCTTCTAACCGCTGGCCAGCTTTGAAAATCTCAACTAGAAACTTAATTTTTGTTGTTAACTTGGGCAAACCCAGGGCCTGCCCCACTGAAGACAATGATAAAACTGCCCCTTATCTTAATGGAAGCACAGTACTGAGCCCTCTGTCTTGAAACTCCAACAGCATCTGCCTTTTACTAATAAATGGGTGATGTAGTCATGGCTAAGACTTTCAGCAGCTCTGAAAACCAAGAGTCACTCCCAGCTCACTGAAAGCAGCATTTAGGGCACAAACGGTGCTTCACTGTGGGACAAACAAGTAAAAGAACTAGTTGTACACTGCTGCTAGAGGGAGTTCCATTTCCATAAGTTCCATGCTTGGAACCTCCTGTTCTTGGAGTCCCACTGGGCTTACAGTCATCAGAATGAGGTGGTATGTAAGCCCTATTCTGGCCTGGTAAACGGACCTGTGTCTTTTAGGGGATAGTCTCATCTTTTCATGTTCCAAGCAACAATCCCACAAGTACTCGAACTCAACAATGCCTCAATAAAATTATTGAGAAGATGTGCGGGTGAGACAGAAATCTTCTTAATCATGAATTTGCGCATTGATGCACTCAGATATCACACGGTACAAAAAATAAAAATCGCTCTGAAAATGATGAGTATTTAAAGAAAGGGTCTATGACTTTGCAGTTTTTCCTGCAATGCTGGTGAAAACTTTGCCGATTACAAACTTAGGGCTGGATTTTCCAGTCCAGTCAGGCCAGCACAAAGTGGCCTTAAAGCAGCAAAAGATGGCTAATGGAGAATTCCCCCCAGGCAGGGAAGCTCTTTGCTGGCATACAGTTGATGGAGGTGGCTGTTCTGCTGCGACACCACCCTCCCCCCCCATGTCCAGCGTCAGAGGAAAGGGGGGGTGCACAAGGGGCAGGGCATGGGCAGGACCAGAAGGGGAGGGAGGGTATCAGAGTGGTGGTCTAATCTACTACATCCAATCCTCTAGGGATCTTAGGCCAGTGGTATAAGTTTGAGCTGCCCTGTGCAGCAATACTTTGCACAAGTGCAGAGAATGTCTGAATCAGGGAGTTGCAACCAGGTTCTTGTGGCCACCACATTGAATGTAGTGGAGAATCAGTGCTTTGGAATCAAATCTGGCTTTCAATCACACCAAAAAAACTCTGTAGAAATCAATGTAGTTGAAGTACAGGGAGGTAACTGAAGCTTGAATCTGGCCTTTAGAGTGTGACTTTGGAAATATTTGACGTACGTTATAAAAAATCATCCAAGTACACTTGTTAGTAAAACTACCAAATGGGAGCCATTTAAAAATAAACAAACAAAAAAAACTCCTTCTCCAGTGCACATAGAACAAGCTGTGCTTTAATTTACACAGCCACATAACCTCCAGCAAAGGTCTCTTCCATCTCTAATTCCTGTGATTCCAACAAGTTCTAAGCTTGACACATCTGACAGCTGTGGGTTTGATTTCTGTTGTAGTTTTGCTGAAAACAGTGTGCAATAAAGTGGGACGTGCTTGATATGAGATCATGAAGGGATTGTTTACATGAACGATTAGACCACGAGAAGCTGGGATGCGAATCTGCCCCATATTAGCCTGCTGTGGTCTAACTGTCTCTGTTCTTTCTGCTGACGCATGGTAACAGTTCATGAGGGTACTTTGATCTAGTCTGTCACAATTCAGGGCAACTGCATCTATATTTCCCCTCAGTGGTTCAGCAAGGGCAGCCGTTCTCAGGCTTTTGGCTCGCCGGCTGTTGCCTTTCTTGTGTGCAGACCCTCTCTCTCCTCAGATTGGATTATCTCCAGGTTGAATGGTTCCCTGCCTTTACTGTGTTATTCCCAACAAAAGACAGGCTTCCTAAACAGGCTTGCTTTTCAGAGACTAGTAAGAGTGATAACTAACAGTTATAAGTTATCACATGGCATTTCCTATACAGTACAGAGACAACATATTAAAAACAATGAAAGCATGTACACACATGCTAATAAGCTTACCAGAGATCACCCCAACTTTAACATGGGCTCTGGCAGGTGATTAGTCATTCAAACCCCACCAAAGGGGTCTCTTCTGAGGTCACAAGTTTATAGCTGATAGCCAAAGGAATTATATTAGCACCCAAAGTTACATACAATCTCAAAATACTACATAAACAATTGCATTTTTAATACAATGGACCCCAAAGTTATTACATCTAATTCAGTACGGTTTAACTTAATTCCATCAGGTTTATCCAGGATATTGTCAGTCTGTGACCAGCTCATAACACTCGAACGAACTGTTAATATGTGTCAGCAAAGGGCACGTGAACAGTTAGACTGTGGCAGGCTGTTGTGGGGTAGATTTACACCCTAGTTTACTGCAGACTAATTGTTCATGCAGACAAGCCCTAAGACTCTTCCTCACTGTAAAAAAAAAAAAAAAAAGAAAAAAAAATTGTCAATCATGCCAAGGTTTTTGGACTAGTTGTGGAAAAAGGAGCAGCTCTCAAACTGTTAAGCTGTGTGAGAACTGTGAACTTGGTCAGCAAGGATCATTTGCCCCTAGCTGTCAACAAAGGCTTGTTTTACCAGGAACAATAACCGCACAGGTTTGAGAGGAGTGTTATGTGCAAAAGCATTAATCAGTAAGCAGCTTGAGCCACATTCAAAATCTTTTACAGAGTTATTTTGCTCTTTAGTACTGTTGTTTTTATGTGTGTGTTGGCACAATCTGAAAAAGAAGTTCATCAGTATGCTGTAGAGCTCCTTACACGGAAAGCTTAATGCTGTCTTACTTTTTTTCCAGTTATTCTCTTTAATCAGTTTTCAACAGTTTATAAGCCTGATTATTGACAATGTTTAAGCAGCAGTGAAGTGATTAAATGATACTGACCCTAGTTTGTATCCACATACTTCAGCAGACTTGACATGGTTAAAAAAACAAAACAAGACTTGATCACAAGGAGATCACAAATGGGGACTTCTGGCAATTGGCTGGGAGATGCATTTGAAGACAACAGAAAGAGGCCTGGGTAAATTCTTCAACCAGATTTGGTTTTTGCCAAAAGAACACATTTTAGTGCATGAAACTCCCAGAGCTCAATTACAACAACCCATACAATAGTATTTGTATGGATTGGTAAAGATGCTGGAAAAAATATAAGGTGAGGGAAAAATGCACTCTGGGGCTTGGCATACTGCAGACAGAGTGTATTTGAGGTATATTTTCCCTGATTTCCATTTAAGCTCTGGTAGGTACATTATTGTTGCAAGAGGTTCCTTTGGCAGAGGATGTTTCAGAATGCAATTTGTTTTGCATTTGTCATGCTTCAAATGTAATTCAACTATTAAGCCTCCTTAAGCATAAAATATGTATTTGATGTGCAGTTTTTCAAGTATACTGTCACACAATACCCATGTGAATCTCAGGAGTCATTTATGAGGAGTCTAAAAGCAATGATCTCAAGCATGAACTTCTGGTTCTTTTTGTTGTTGTTTGTTTTAAATTAAAGAAAATGTGAACAGACAAGGAAACTAGCAAACACACAGAGACACTCATCCAAAAGGCCCCAGGCAACTTACAGACGTCCCTCAAGAATATTAGGCCTTGTGCCCAAATGGATCTACTTTTATATTGGAACTCTAAAATCCCTCAAGAGTATTAGGCATAATTACAGCACTTATCCATTTTATGTTAGAATTTAATTTAACTCCTGTTATATTCAATCCCTCACCTTTTTTTCCAGTGCTTTGTAGGTTATGGCAATTAGGGTTGGGGTTTTTTTAGATAAATCACATGTATCCCAAATAAAGCACAACAGAAAAGTCCAATCAAACAAAACACATATCTGCAAACTTCTGAGGCCAAATTCTCCTCTGTTACTGTGGTGCAACCCAACTGAAGGCAGAGGGTGTTGTTCAGCACTGTTCTGTGCCACTTTGTGGTTCACGCTGTGGGCAGGTTACAGCAGTGAAAAGTACCTGAGGACTCTGATCTGCAGGAGGCCTGCAGCTGGCTAATGAGGCCCCCAAAGTTGGCATTCCTGGCTATGGCAGAGGCATGAGCAGGCTGCAAGGGGGAATGATATGCTGATTCAACAAATTCTATAGGCAGCTCTCAGTGGTGGGGTTCTTAAAGAGCACTGGTTGTAAATTAGCAATGCCCTCCCCAGTATAATCTCTGGAGAATGATGACAATGCAGATGCCAGCTGCTCTCTCCCGGGGCAGCAGCTCTCACTGGTGCAGGGATGTGGATGGGTGTGTGTGCATTTTACATCCCTCTACACTACAAAGGGTGACTCAAGCTCACTGGATTTACACTAGTGTGACAGAGAGGAAAAATTGGCTCCTTAACTTTAAACTTTTTTTAAAACGCAGATAAAAACACACCAAACAAAAACTAACAAACAAAACGCTCAACCTGCTATTTATGTTGTTTCATTAGCCTTATTTGAGAATCTGCACATTAGCAAGAGATTTTCAGTTCTGCTTTTTCTCCAATAGGTGGCAACACCAATGTCTGTGTTCATACAGGAGGTACAAGGTACACATTTTAACTGTCCTTCCATTGGCTGAAATTTAGAACTGGTGTATCAGCAAATTCTTGAAATCACTATAATATCTACCTAGAAAGTAGCAAGGTCTAAAGTAGAGGGCACCAGACAAGGACTCCAACATGTGTCCTATTCCCTGCTCTGCTAGAGGCTTGCTGGGTAACCTGAGTAAGTAACTTAACATCTCTGTGCCTCAGTTTCCTCATTTAGCAATTGGGGATAATATGACTCCTACACATTTTAAAAGCACTTCGAGATCTTTGGATGAAAAACATTCTATTAACCCAAAGTATTAAGTACATTTCAGGGCTGCATTTTCACAGGAAAGGGAAATAGGTGCACATGCTACTGCTGAGGGCATCCTGTGGCAAATAATTAAAAATTCTGTGCCAAAAAAATAAAAATTCTGTGCCAAAAAAATAAAAATTCTGCAAATTTTATTTGTCAAATAAATGTGGAGGCTCCAGCATGGGATTGGGGAGCACAGGCCACTGGCTGCACAGAGATGGGAGATCACTGTGCAGCTCCCTCCGGGTCATGGACTCAGCGGTGAGGGTGCACCCAACCCTGACACAGCTCAAGGACCAGGCCTGCCCTAGAAACACCCCAGGGCCTTGCCCATCTGTGCCAGGTGCACCAGGTGTGGGCAGGCAGGCTCAGCAAGGCAGGATCCAAGTGTGGAGGGGCTTAGTGTGGGGGGATCCAGGTGTGGGTTGAGTGTTTTTTGTGGGGGGCAATGTGGGTGCAGGCGGTTCAGTGGGGGATCTGGGTGCGGGGAGATCTGGATGCACAGGATCTTGTTGGGGAGGTTCTGGGTGCAACAGTAATGGGACTCGGGGGGGGGCAGGTGAAGGTGGATGGGGCTCGGTGGGGGGGGTCTGGTTGTGGGGGGGATAGAGCTCAGCAGGGGGGTCTGGGTGTGGGGGTCCAGATACTGGGGAAGTGGGGCTCAGTGGGGTGGGGATCTGGGTGCGGGTGGCTCATTGGGGTGGTCCAGGTGCAGAGGGAGTGGGGCTCAGCAGGGAGGTTCTGAGCATGGGTGGTGAGGCTTGGTGGGAGGGTCTGGGTATGAGGGGATCTGGATGCATGGGGGTTGGGCGGATGGGGGAGCAGCTCCCCTGTACAGGGATCCCTCCCCCTGCAGCTGAGGAGCGATGGGTGAAGGAAGCAGGAGTGTGGGGGGTGAGGACGGGGCGGGGGAGACTTTGTAGATCTTCCTGCAGCTGGGGAAAAATCTGGGGGTGGGTCTGACCCAGCCCTGGATGCTGTGCAGGGGAAGAGGAAGTCCTGTCCTCCCTAACCCAGTGAGGACTAGCAGCTGAGCCCAGCACAGGGTAGGAGTCACTCGCCAGGTCTTCCCCAGTCCTGCCTCTTGCCCCACAGTGATTTACCTCTCTACAGGCTGCCCTAGGCCCCTGAAACATACTGCTGGGAAGGGTCATGTGACCGCTCTTGTAGTTTCCCTTTGCTTCCCCATCAGAAAGTCATTTTTCTGCGGGGAAGCAAAGAAATCTGCAGGAGACACAAATTCTGTGCATGTGCAGTGGCGCATAATTCCCCCAGGAGTAACATGCAAAAAATGCATAATTAGGCATGTGTGTATCCCAACTGAGTAACTGAGTGTCCACTAGGCAATTTTGTGCACAGTTACCCAGGCATGTGTGCAAATGCAGGTTTTTGGAAGCCACTATTGTACACACTTGTATTGTGCCTTCCTTGGACAATTTCAGTTTATTTAGCTGTATTATACCATGTTCTTCACCATCGTATCTCAGTGCTTTATTTGGTCCTCATTGTCACCACCATGTCTGGAGAAGACAGAGGGAAGAAATCCCAGGTTTCCCAGCTATTGCCTTTGCTTCAGCTGCTCTTAATAGGAAGTAAAGAGGAGCCATTCCTGCTACAGCTGCTCTGTGCTTGGAGTGCAAATATGGCCTTCCAGACCTCTCATGTATGCGAAATCATTCAGATTGTAGCAGTGCAAATGAGAACAAAATTTGGTCCAAAAATATGGGCAGTCCTGATAGACTAAGAGGTACATTCTCTATTCAGTATATGCCCGCTCCCGCTCCAGTTGAATTTGCTAGGGAGCCATGGACTTCAGTGGGGTCAGGGTCAGGGTCTTGTGACTCATTTTTAAAACACCATGTTGAAATATTTGGGATTCTGTTTGGCTTGGATAATAACTGTCTTGTGAGATTTCCGGTGTGTCCTCTTTCTTAGTGCACTGGATAGTGCAAGCATGGCCTTTCTCATGGTATGTTAGCACCTACATTTCTGGACCATGTGGCTTTTACCCTCTCTAGGGGTTGCACCTAAAGTCCCATCCCAGCTGTATATGCCGTTTGGAGTTGTATATGCCATAACCTACAAAGCACCCTATTTTCAAAATGAACTAGAATGGTATGCTTTCTACTGCAGTTAGTACCTTTCTGTGTTTTGTTTTAATGGGCAAGCTTTTTTTAAGCACTTAAAAGAAAACACACACCTTCTCAGTGATAGTACAGATACCAGCAAGGCAGTGAGGTCTAGTGGATTGGCTACTGGGACCTGGTATGAAAATCTGGCCCCACTGAAGTCAATGACAAAACTCCCATTGACTTCAGTGATGCCGGGATTTCATCCTTGGTTTCTGTTGCTGGACTCCCTACTGACTTGCTGTGTGCCCTTCAGCAAGTCATTTTACCTCTTTGTGCCTCCATAAACACCCACCTCTGCCCCTGTGTTTTAAAGTCTTCTCGAAGAGAACCAAACCTTTTGCTTCTGTTCTGAGTAGTTCTACATCACTATAGAGAAAACTTCATCTGTTGACCGTGGAACTAAATGTGTTTCTTCCTCCTGATCACTTCCATAATCTGATTTTACTCAGTAACTGAAGAAAATATGTAGGCTCTTTGGGGCAGCATATCATTTACTAATGATGGTACAGTTCCTAGCACAATGGGCTTTGACTTCAGTTATGGCCTGTAGACTGTAGTGTTATATAAATAATATGGTGATGGGTGTGATGCAAATGCTTATAGTAAATTAAATCAGAAGCTTATTTTATTTTGTACAATGAGCAAAAGTTTTACAACTGCTGTAAAAAATTAAGGTTTCAAATACAAAGTTATGTTCTGGTTAGCGTATTCCCTTAACTGTGCTGAAAAATGAATTGCAGAAGCAAAACGCATTTGATATATTTTATCTCCATTGCTGTATTTGTTGGACAAATACAATGACGACAAAAAATGTTCTCAAGTTTTGACACTTTTATGTGCAAAATTGCTAGCATGTGATGAAACTGTGATACTTCTCAGCGATGGCACTTTTAAGGCATCTAAGTTTTGATTCGCCCTTTCCCGCCCCTGGACCATGGGCAAGACTGCTCCAGATGATGTCCTTGTTGCCCACTTTGCCTTTGACCATATTTTACAGTAATATTGCAAATCCTCTTTTCTTTACTGAAGTGAAGTCCAGATATTCCTAAAGAGGACAAATGTGTGAGGCCGTCATTTATTCAATCAATATGCAACATATATTGGTGCATACACTTGGAAAATTAGCCTCTGCATATGCATAGGCAACGATTAAAAATACAGTACACGGTGATCTGTACAATGAAGTGGAGTGGAGTCGGGACATATACATGAAAGTTACACATTTTTCCTTGAGGAACTTGGAAAGCTTCAAAAAGCTAATATGCAGCTCCAGTTTGTACTAACCCTTAAGCCCCACTCATCTAGGTCCACTGTGTTTTGTATGAAATTATGTGGAAAGATGAGCTACCATTTATTTTCTCCTCTTTGCTGTCAGGAATAAAGACAGATTCACATAAAATCTACCTATTTATTTCTGCTTCTCATGCCACGATATAGCCCAGGACCTTCAAGACAGCAAACTTGCCTGGATAGTTGTTTTCCTAACAATAAAAGTTGTGAACACTGCTTCTTTTCTGCTGATTTCATATCTGTGTTCTTGCCAGCAAACAAAATCTCTGGTTCATTGTAAATTAACTTAATGCACAAAAATGCCAGGAGGAAGAGGTACAACGTGGGTGGGGTAATATCTTTTAATGGACAACTTCTGTTGGTGAGAGAGGCAAACTTTTGAGCTTATACAGAGCTCTTCTTCTATGTAAGCTCTAAAGTTTGTCTCTCTCACCAACAGAAGTTGTCCATTAAAAGATATTACCCCACCCATCTTGTCTCTCTAGTAGCCTGGGACCAGCATGGCTATGACAACACTGTACAGGAGGAAGAGGTCTTTGTTTATCAAAATGTAAGTAAGGGTGTTATGACGCTCTCATCCTCATCCTTTGTATCTGTTATAAACAACAGTGTATTTGAAGTAAAAGAGACAATGGCAGGAGTCCAGCTGGTGTGCGTGAAGATAGACACTTCTATGCTCATGGTCATAATAATCATTTGCAGTGCTTAGGGAAGACAGAACCATTGTATCTTACTGCTATTTGGTTAACTGATAGACATAACCCCCCCGACCCTCCCAGCACTGCCATCTTCATTGATTGTCCTATAGGCCCAAAAGATTGCACTGCAGGCTCAGATAAGATAAAATTTAGGGAGAAATATTCAAAATTCTGGTCATATGTTTCAATTATAAAAAATGCCCATGCACATAAGTAACAAGTTTGCATAAGCATACGGAAAGTACTTGAATGTGAAAAGATATTTATATACTGTCCGTATATGCACTCTCAATCAATTGTGTACTTGTGCAACATATGCAATCAGCTTGTTTGTACATGCAAACAGCTGTGTGGCTGTGCATATACATTTTTTTGTGGGTGAACCATAGACCTCAAGTTTTGAAAAATTCTCCTTTACTGTTTAGACCCAATCACGGAACAGACATGTAGGAAGGCACTCCCTATCTCCAAAATTATAGTGTAAAAAGATAGGACTTCATCATCAATGGAACCACTGAAAGAGTAAGGTATGACTCATTGTGACTACGGATGATGGAATCCACCTCATAGAGTGCCCAATAACCAAACACACACCTGGGTAGCTGTTTGTTTAATTAATTGAACCTCAACTAAGGAGTGTCACTAAAACAGTCAGGTACATTAGCTTTCTTTTAGACAAGTAGGTTAATCACATGTAATGTTTGTCAATTTCAAACATTTATAGTGTGCAGTGAATAGAAACCTATTGTGGTATTCTTGTTTATTTCCTTAAAGCTAAATGATACACATCCAAGAGAGAAAATAATTTCTAAGACACCAAATTAGTGATGCTTTTTCCAGTGTCCTAACTGTCCAAATACCGGTTCTGCTTCAACACACATCCTAGTTCATGACGAAAGTTAAATGGAACAAATCCCAACACAGAATTGGGAAATTGCTCCTGTAAGAAATTTTTCTCTCTGATCATCTTGTCATAAAGGCTTTCAAAAGTGCCTTTTTTTGTGAAAATGCAGCAGTGGTAAAATTGACCCATATTCTGTTTCAGGCTATTAGTGTGTCAAATGGTTAGGCCAAGCAGGGATGGATTTTCTGCAAATTCAGGAGAAAACAGCCTTTAAACACTGATTTCCTCTATTGTGCTATATCTGTTGGAGTGACCAGATAGAATCTGAATTGGGATCTTTATCGTAAGAAAAAGCTTTCACTTCCTCTAGCTAGAGTAGCAGTTCTTACCAACTAGAAGTTTATGACCCAAACGCATGTTGTGTCATAAGGAGCCACCCACCAGCTCAGAGCTTCAACATCCCGGGCGCACTACAACTCACTTAGAGGCCAGGGCAGGAGGTGGTACGAGTATCTTGCTGCCTAACCTCTCCTTCCTTGTTGCTGTGGTCGCTCTCTTTGCCCCTTCCCTTTCCCCCCTCCACCTAACGCAGATGGGCTTATAATTCCCACCATTCCCACACTTTGAGGTGCAGTGGACTTGCCTTCTTTAGGCCTCCGAGCAGCATCTTCCAATTTCCAGATCCAAGTACTGTGCAACTCAGCAGTACACCCAGCTCACCATCAGCACCAGCTCCCTCCCCACACCTCTTTTGATCTAGATGCCACAAAATCGCTGACAATTTTCCCTGCAACTCATAGTATCACAGTGAATTACAAATGTCAATTAGAAATAAAGGCTGCAACATTCTAAATCAGTCCCACAAATACAAAGTTAAAATAATAAAATGTACAGGCTTAAATTAGAAATGTAGCACAATAGAATTCCCTGTTTTTTTGTCGAAGTCTCAGGAACTTTTCATTTCCTCCCTGACATTTTTTCCTCATATTGAGACAATCAGGAAATGCATATCCTCCTTTTCTTCCTGATCCTAAAAGATATACTGCTGGGGCTAAATTCTGCTTTTGGAGGCAACCTCCTGGTTACAAGAATTGCACGACAGTAATTTTAAAAAGAAATTGGCCCCTGAATGGATTAAAACAGTAAATGAACTAAAACTGATACATGCAGAGAGCCGAATCGATCACAGATTAATTTTTCCATTAATTTGAGTGGCTTTGCCTAGATTCAGGAAAGTGGAAGTAGAATTCTTCCATCGACCTAGCTACAGCTACAGTGGGGGGGTTAGGTCGACCTAACTGCGTCACACAAGGTGGGAAACATAGTCCTGAACGGTATAGCTTGGTCGACCTAAGTTTTAGCTGTAGGCCTAAATTACCACTGATTTTACACTAGCAAGAAAGGAGCAACAATTCCATAGTGTTAACTACAACTTTGTTTATGCACAAGCTTGAGACAAAAGCCATATTTTATTTTATATTTATTCTATGTGGAACAATGAATTTTCAAAATAGCTTTTAAGGTGGCACACAAAGTATCTACAGGGTGAGATTTCCAAAAACACTCAGCATTGGGCTAACTCTGCTCCCACTGAAGTTAATATTTTTAACACTGACTTCAGTAGGTGCAGAGTCAGGCCTACTCTGAGTGCTTTGAAAAGCCCACCCATGCAACTTTACAGTATACATTTTTCAAGGTAAACCTTTTCTGTAGACTACGGGTAAGATTTTCAGAAGCCTCTAGGTGGCTTTTAATGGGATTTTGGCACCTAAAGGACTTTAGTGCTTTCAACATTTTTACCTCCTGGCTCAACAGTGTCCTTTTAAATACTTTTATTTAAACATATGATGTAGAAAACTGAAAATAAATCAAAGAGTGTATTAATTCATCTTAAAGGTTTTACTTACAAGGGTAGAAAAGAAGTCTATATTCTGACCATGGAGACATTTTAAAGAAGCCAGAATGATCTTTGAGCATTCACCTGTGTTCGTGTTGTATTGAATAACAGTGCAGGATAGTCTTCTCCACTCTCTGACATTAACAATGGGAAATTTACTTTGGCAGCCAAGAATAGTGAATAGCCATATCAAAGTATACTTTGTTATATCCTATTATGACATCTCTAAAGCCTGGTTTCTAAGAACAGTTCAGCTGCAATGTAACTGATCTACAGTATATATTTATTGAAGATTACTGTTGGAACATGTATTAATAAATCTGCAGTTGCATTGAAAATTACAGCTAATCAATTATAACTATTCTCTCATTAAGCAGCATTCTCAGAACATATAGTGCTTTTAAAAAAATCAGCTTAGCACTCGTGTCTTTAATTAGCATTGGTTCAGTTTAATAAGATCTGAAGTGTTACTTGTTAACCTTTGACCACTTTTGGCAGCACCGAGAGGACTTGCGGGTATTTGTTTCAAGTGCATAGCATGAAGGTCACCTAGCTTCCAAAGAACGGGAAAGATGTTTTAAAAATCTAATCAAGATGCAAAAACTTATGCTTCAGTCCTAGCAAACAGACTGAAGAACATTATTACCTAGCTATATTAGCAGAGACCAGACAGGATTTGTATTAAACAGGCAGTTAACAGATAATGTTCAGAATTTTAGACCTGATCCTCTTCGCAGACTCTATCAATGAGTCCCATCTGTTTTTATCACTAGAAGCAGAGCTTTTGATAGAGTGATCTGGCAGTTCTTCAAATTACTGTAGATACCTTTGGTTTAGGCCCAAATTTGGATTTTCGTCTTACCGTCCAACCCACCCACTATTGTGAGAGTAAACGGATATTGATCAGAAAAACTCCCCCTTCTTAGAGAGACATACCAATGGTACCAATTTTAATGTCTTTTTTTTTTCTTTGTGGTAATGCCGTCATTCACCCAATGGATCAGAAATAATTCTCATATAAATGGAATTACAATAGGAAACAGTGACACAAGTTAGTTTTATACGCAGATGATGTCATGACATTTGTTACAAGTCCAGCACACGTTACCCAAATTGCAAGACAAAAATCGCAAAGTCTGGCAAAGTGCCAGGATTTAAAATAAGCTACAAGTCAGAACTCCTGATTTATAAGTGTGCTTTCTGATCTGCAGAACGATATAAAAGATAAATATAAATACAAATGGGTAACTACTTCAATAAGAGCCATGGGAATATACATTTTTAAAAGATGGCAAGGCTTATGTACAATTAATCACACTCCTTTGGTTTAAGAAAATCAAAACAGATCTGGGAAATTGGTCCAAATATGAAACTTTATGCAGAACTATGGCAGTTTAAATGAATATATTACCCTAAATTGATTCTCTTTTCCAAACACTCCCAGGAAGTCTCTGAGATCAATGGCAATCCATGATACCCAAATTCATTGGGTTGAATAAAAAAGCCAGGGTTGAGCAATCTAGGGTATGCCTACACGGCAAAGAAATATCCACTATGTCAAATCTCAGAGCCCAGGTCAACTGACATGGGCTCACAGGGCTCAGCCTGCAGGACTAAAAATAGCAGTGTAGATGTTCCTGCTCAGGCTGGAGCCTGGACTCTGAAACTCAGCAAGGGGGAGGGTCTCAGAGCCTGGGCTCCATCCCAAGCAGGAACACCTAGACTGCTATTTTTAACCCTTTAGCCCAAAGCCACAATTGACCTGGGCTCTGACACTTGGCACTGCGGGGATTTTTTGCAGTGTAGACTTACCCCTACTTTAAAAAGACCATGGCAAAAGGGCTGATTGGCTTTACCAAACATTAAGCACTATTATCAGGCTTGTCAGATCAGAAACCTGATGTACCAAATAACACTAACCCATAGAGTGGGTACAGATAGAACAAGATTGTTGTGCTATCAACTCCATGTGATCCCCTGGACAAAGAAAACGCATAGGCCCGAATTACTATATAAACCATCATTTTCTGAAAGCAAAAAAAGAAATTTGGAATAATTTATTGAGAAAACTAAGCCCATACCCATCACCTCTATTGCCCAGTGCAGACAATTAAAAATTTAACCCAAATAAAAGCTTGGGAAATTTGGACATTTGGGAATTTTTATAGGTATATTACAATTTGGACAGCTGTTTAGAGACAATACATTTAGATCACTATAAGAAATCCAACAACTCAAAAAAGACCCCAATATTCCAGAACCTGCATTCTTCCACCCACCGCCTCAAAAAGGCAAACCTTTGGAAAATTGACAGAATTTGAAAAACTACTACATCAGTGAAGCGTATACTTAGAAGAAATAACTATGTTCAGGAAAAGATGGAAAGTTGATGGAGACATAGACACCAAAATTGAGAAATGGGAGAAAATATGGGACAATGGTCCTCAACCTTAATAAACACAATAAAAGAAAATTGTGTTAAAATTATTTATCAGTGGCACCTAACTCCCCTTAAAATTAAACAATTTAGCGTACAGGGACAGGCAAATGCTGGAGAGAATGTAATGAAATGGGAGGATTTCTCCATGTATGATGAAAATGCCCCAAAATCAGATAGTAGGGATTCAGCTGTCAAGATAATTCCTTAGTATTTTTGTTAAATTGTCTTGTAAACTCTGCATCTTATGTAAGCAATGAAGGAACTCATCACTCATCTCCTAGTGGCTGGTAGAATTAGCATAGCAAGGTGGTGGAAGAGAAGTGACAGGTTATGAATCTAAATGTAAAAGAACCCAGAAGTTTGGACCTAAACATGAGATATTGAAAGATTTTAACCAGCACTACCAACTGACAAGACAGAAGAGGAAGAATAGAAAAACATGACCACAATATGTGATCAATAACGCAAAGCTGAAGAAAGCGTCTGATAGTAGGTCTCATCACTACAGCAGTGGGAATGTCCATAGGCCAATTCATAATTTTTGTATTGTGTATATATTAAGCTTCTCTCTATTTAAGTTGTGAAACAAGTTTTATAAGATTTCTATTAGTAAATAAATTAAAAACTGTTGTAATGTAGGAGAAATTCTGCTTTCACTGGGAGCTCAGTGTATGTAGCAAGAGGACTGTTTGCATGAGGGAGTTCCTTTTCTGGCATGCTGCTGGACAGTGGTGGAAGCAAGAGCATTCCTTGTCATACATGCACATTCTGTGATTGTGAAAGTGGACAGTGCCGGGGCGAGGCAGGGTGGGTGGGTGAAGAGTTATCCCCAAATCCTCCCACAATCAGGATACTGCAGTCTGTCTGGAGATAGTGGCTCTGTGGATGAAAATATTGGAGTGTAAGTTTCAATAGGATGGAAGAAAAGGAGGAACTTTTTCTGTGTAATAGAGGAGATGTGGAGCATTTAGGCAGACCATGTCACTTGATTTGACCTGGACTGAACTTCCAGCTTCACTAACCCCCTGCTCCAGCCTGTAGAGAAATGGCTCAGAAGCCTCTTCCCAGCTTCAGAACCTCTTTCCAACCCATTTTCATGAGTGTCGGGAGGAAGTTTTAGGCAGAGAAGAATGCAGAGTTCCTTATCCCTTGCCATATCCATATCAGAGAGGTCAGCTCATACCCTCCATTAACACTAATGTTAGCAGGAGTAAAACATGCATTGTAAAGACAATATTACACTTTCATGTCTAACTATTAGTGTAGTCTGAATCAGTTTAGATTATTATCCTTAAAAATGTAAAGACATATGTAAATATATAGATATCTGTATGCTGTATATTTTCAATAGTTCTTTTCTCTTGTTTCATTCTAACAATTGCATATTTGGTATATTTAAGTGTTCGTCGTCTACTGCTGCTTAGCCCCTCATCTGAAGTCTCCAGGATAAATTCTGTCTTCAGATGCAAGTGTAAGCAGGGGAATAGTCCCGCTATTGTGGGGAACTTTCTTGGCTTCTGTACTACCCCGGTGAAGTGGACTAGCGAAAGGATCTGAGTCTTCGCTCCCACTTCCTTTACCCAGTGGCCCTTCTGCCCTTGAGGACTCCCCTTCCACTCTCCTGTCTGGCAGAGTCCTCATAACCCCAACAAGGCTGGGCCCAGGATTCCTGGGGGGCTCGACCCCCAACCCTGCTGTGGTCACCTAGGACAGGGGCTAGGGTGTCCCCACTCCTGGGTACTCTCTCTGCACTGGGCACTTCTCTGACCCACTGACCATTACATACAAGTTAAAGCAAATGCAAGTTATTTAATCAACAATTAATTTTAAAAAGAATAAGGGAAAATAAGAAAGGTTAAAGGAAACACATCAACCTGCTCTGTGGCAGGGAACTTCACAAACAGTGTCTCTGGAATGTCAGGGCAGTTCACAGTCTGTTCCTTGTAAGTCCCAGGGCTTCTTCTCAGGCCCTGGCTGTGCTGCAGGGATGCTGTGGGTTGGACACTTGCTCTGGTGGTGGCCACACGCTCTCAGGCTCTAAGTGGTAGGACCCTTCTTCCCAGTGTCGCCCCCGTCCTGTCAGGGTTACGATCCAAGCCTGGCCTGCAGAGCCTCTTGGCTGAGGTGTCTCCCTGTGCTGGGCCCGCTGCCCAGGGCCCCCCTCGCTCTCTCCAGCTGCTCACCGCACCCAGCTCCGGGCTGCTCCAGCCCCAGCTCCGCCACTCTGTCTCAGTGCTGGGGCTGCTCTGCCTCCAGGTCCCTGGGCTGCTTCTTTGGCCCCTCTGCCTCTGGTTGCTACAGCTCTGCTCCCAGGACAGGTCTGCTCTGCAGGCTGCTTCTGTAACTCTGCTCCCAGCACTGACCTGCTTCGTGGGCTGCTTTTCTGGCCCCTCTGGCTCTGGTTGCTGCAGCTTTCTTCCCAGGGCAAGTCTGCTCTCTCTGGGCTGTGCCTCTGGCTTTGGGGCTACAGCTCTGCTCCCCAGCTCAGCTTGGGCCCTTGCTTTCTCCTTAGCTCGGCCCCGCTCTGTCTGACCCAGGCAAATCCAGCTCACACGGAGGACGGGACCTCCCTGGCCTCCTGACTCCCTGATTAGCCTGCCCGCCCTGTCATTCAGGCTGACCTGGAGCATTGGCCTCTCCTCATTGTTCCTGGGGATTGGCAGTCTCAGGGTCCTGATTCCCCATAGACCCTTCCCCCTTTTTAGTACTGGAAGCTAGCAACTAAAACACAACACCCCCACTGAATGTTAGTAAGGGGGCAACAGTCCCCTTACACAAGCATGATGTTCTCACTGAAATTAAGGGAAGCTGCATGCATGTATCTGAGTAGATTTTGTCTAACAATGTTTTTTATGATATCATAATTGGTTCGTATAGAAATGATTATGATGTCATCAACAGGATGTTTGTAAGTGAGGGATAGTCATTGGTAGGAGCAGATGAAATCTTAATAAAAGATTCCTGATTGTATGCAAACCTTTAAAAATGCAGAAGGAAGAGATGTGGCCTCTTTTTTTGTGTGTGTGTTCATTTTTATGTATATGTATTTTTATGCATTTTATAACAGTTGCTAAACAGACTATTTCTATGAGCATAAGTAGCAAATGGGTGCAACATTTCTCTATTCATTTGTAAAGATGGTGTGATCATACAAACTTTAGGCCTAATACAAAGCTCAATTAAGTCACTATTGTCTTCGATGGACTTTGGATCGGCCATGTATTAGCTGCTGATGGGGTGAGGGGAGGAAATTAGCTGTTTCAGAACATAATTTTGTATATTTAACAGCTCACTGTAACTGGAGTCTTACACAGAGTCTAATGCCATTAGTTTGTTACATTTTTTCCTCTGACTATTTTGAATTCCTCTCTCATTTAAAAAAAAATTGTTTTCTTACTAAATATGGAAGCTGTTAAACTGAGACTTTCATTTACCTCATGGCATGTCCTATAGAGAAATTAAATTAAATAGGGCTGGCTTGTTGAATATCTCAACGTTTCAGACTATTATGAGCATTTTCACTGCTACTTGAAATGTGGAACATTTTTTTGAGTCAGCCCCAGAAAATGTTTAAAAGACAAAGGGGACTAGATGGATCATGAATCTAATAAGGAGTTGTAAAATCTTTAACTTCTATTGCTGATCCAAATCTAGCCCAGTTTGGTAGTGACAGAAAGCTGCTTTCATCTCACAGCAGTCTGGTGGGCAATATGAAAGTCCTGTCAATCTCGATATTTCCCACTCTGTCCCTGTCCCTAACAGGCCTTCTCCCCATATCTTCCTGAGCCTCATCTCTCCCCACAGATTTTCCCCTGCCTTCCAGCCTGTTTCCCCAGGGACCAGGGCCCTTGTGACGAACAGCACTGATGAGAGAGGAAGCAGGCTGACAGTGTCCAAGAATGGAAGTAGAAAATAGAAATTGACAGTTTTGTCTTGCAGAGAACCAATATTGTAGGTTATAGTAAATAAGGAGAATAACTTTAAGTTTGTGAGAAGCGTTAATTTTTTACATCGTCCTTCTTTGAACTGTTATGAAAATGTCTGAGAGCATGAAACTTGGAGTTTGGAGGGTCTGTGGCTCTTTAGTTAGAGGAGTTTGAAAAATTCAAGTTTCAACAAATACAATAGGAAAAAAATTCATAGGAAAACATTGTTTTTAAAAGGTGTCTTTGTCAGAGATAGTGACTATTTGATTCAGAACATATTATAGGGCCAGATTGTGAATCCATTATTTATGAAGAATATTACTTTACATCAAAGATAGTCTTATGGAAAGCAATGGGGCTATTAGTGGAGTAAAACACCACTCAGTGTGAGTAAAGAGCTCTCCTCTTGCCCATCAAAACATTCAAATGGTCCATATTAAAATCTGGAGACTAAGTGTAAATATTAAAATGTGAAATGGAGGGATTTCAGTTCTGGTATGAATTCAGTTCATAGTGCAAGCGTAGGCAAATATGTATGCACATTAACTTTAATCATGCAAGTATTCCCATTGACTTGAATGACTGTGCACATACTTAAGGTTAAGCATGTGCGTAAATGTTTTGTGGATTGAGACCTTAGTATCTATGAAGCTGCCAGGGTATCTCCAGAGTTTATAAACAATTTATGGTCCCTTGTGGCCTTGGAATCTTGAATTTGCTTTTCTTTAAAGCATGAAGCAAAAAATCGTAGTTTTCCATTAAAGTAGCTCACCTTTTAGTCTTTGTGGAAAAGTCCTATAGAACTTAGTAGAAAATATAAACACTTTATAGACTTTAAAAGAAAATTATATCCTTGCTATAGAATTCTATGAAATGGTTTAAAAACATATATTCTGCATTATATTCTCTAGGTTTTTAGAATAATTTGTATGGAAAACTAGTTCATTTTATCCCAACTAAATTCTATTTTCAGACTTTTCCATAAGAGTGTCTTCCTGGAGATTCATGTGTTAAAAATATGTTTGAAAGAAGGTTAATTCCCAGTTTAGAGACATACTGCCAAATAGAAGAGGCATGTTAAATAAGCAGAAATAGTTTTGTAAAGAAGTTGGAAAAATAACATATAGGAGATGCTTGTATTCTCTGAACATTCAAAAAGCCCTAGATTATTCTGGAGCGGAACATGACAAGTCTGTTAGAAGTACGTTAATTACTAGAATTTCTGGCACTGTTATTTTTATGAACAATTAAAAGAAAAACTCAGCATGTATGCTTTATGTGGCATCAATAGCAAACTATTCAGATGTTAAGGTGCAATATGATTTATTGATAATAGAGTTTAAATTATTTTTATCGCAGTAAGTATGTGGTTGCTCTTAACCCTGTATGCTAGAGTTTACTGGTTTTTTGATCCTCCTAAGAATTATTTTGGCCTCTCTTTCCTACAGAATATCTTAATTGCTTAAAATATTGCAACTTAGTATCCATTTATGTAATGATTTGCGTGGAGAGTCTAAATTTGTGTGGACATGACTGACAAAATGCAAATGAATCTTCACCATAGCTATCTAACTGGTGGCATTTCCAGGGCCATATTCACTGTGGTGTCTGAACTCCCTGCTTACTGCTGTATGTTTTGTGATAACACAATCACAAAAGAGACTGAGATTAGCCAAGATCCTTCACAGCAACTGTTCTCTTTGTACTAAAAGACAGAACCTATTATGGCATATTTGCCCCATAAATAACAAAGAGCATATGAAATATGCATCCTCCTCAAATCTGTCTGCCAGTTTTTAAGAATTACTAGTTTTTTTCTGATTTCTCAGTGCCTGCTCTTCAAGACACTCAGTCATTGTTTGTTATTGCTCTGTGCCCCTCAGTCCATAGTTATTTCACCAAAAATGTGCAGCTACAAGGAACATTACTGTCTAGTAGTGACTGCCCAGTGCCTGTAGCAATACCTTTTAAGTACCAGACATATACCTTCAGTATGTCTCTTTTTGCCTGGAACATGCCTGCTTAGTTCAATTCAAGGTTCGATAATTCAGTGCTTTGCAGTATACCTCTATTTATACAGGTTTCAGAGTAGCAGCCGTGTTAGTCTGTATTCGCAAAAAGAAAAGGAGTACTTGTGGCACCTTAGAGACTAATAAATTTGTTAGTCTCTAAGGTGCCACAAGTCCTCCTTTTCTATTTATACATGCACTGTGAATGTCAGACAGGCCTGCATAGCACCTGTACAGACACGTCAATGCCTGTAATAGGAATGATAAGTGTGTATATAACCTTAGCCAGTTCAGTGCTTGCACTTTGCCAGTGAGTACACAGTGTCTGAGCTGCTGATGCAGCAACTCCTTTGGGGAGAAGGGCCTTTCACAGACTCAGTGAAGTCAAATGAGGTAGAGGGAGCGGGATGTTTCAACTTAGGCTTTTACCTCTGCTGCTTTTCTTCTCCATCCCAATCTCTCCTCCCTTCCTCTTTGTAGTCCTGCTATTTCTCCCCGCCCCCGCCTCACTCCCCCTGTTACTGCCTTTGCTTTTTTCAAATATCCCAGTTTCCAAAGCACTGTCCAAACCAAGTGCTAAAACCCCTCGTCCACCTCCAGTCTTTTTAATGACATGGTGCTACTGTGCTAGCAACCATATGCTGCTGTTTAAAATATGTAATTTACAATGAAAAGTTTACATATAGCTATGTAAATAGATTTAGATAAGATAGGGTACCCTTCCAAGACCCTAGGCACATACTCGGGGGTCGGCTAGCCCACCCCCGACTTGTGCTGCTCCACTCTATTTTTAGCACATTAGCTGGATGAGAGCTAGCATGAGTATCTCTCCTCAGCTGGGAATCACACCCTCTGCTCATAGTGTAGACATCTGTAGATACAATGCAAAGCATCTACAGTGTGAATAGCTACAAGACTTACCTATGTGCAAAGATATGATTTTTCCATGCAGTTTTTTTTTTTCATTTTAAATTTTATTTCCCAGGAGAATGAAATAGATTGAAATTCATTTGAGGCTTAAAGCTAAAGGCATGTGCGTGCACATATGTGCAGTGTTTAATTAACTGCCCGAGAGGCAAGGGTAACTTCTGTTTTGTGTCTTGTAGAATGAGGTGCATGTCATCTGTAATTAACAAACAATTTTTATATATATTTTACAAGCTGACAAGCTTTATGTACATTTCAAGTGCTATAGATAATAAAATAATAAATTAATAGTAAAATTATTAACAGGACCTGATATTGAGAGATGCTGAGCCCCCTCAGCTCCCATTAATTTCAGGGAAAGTTATATGTGTCCACCATTAATGAAAATCAAGCCAGAATATCATGGTAAATGCACTATAAATCCTACAATGAAAGATGATCACATAACTGTATAGGATAGCATTTTCAAATGTGCTGAAGTGATTTAGGATCCCAAGTCCCATTGACTTCCAAGGAGACTCAGGCTTCTACATGCCTAAGTCACTTTTGCAAATGGGACCTAGGCTCCTAAATCATTTAGGTACATTTGAATATTGTACCCAGAGTTGGCTACATTAAATTTATTTCAAGCTGCTCGTGCTCTTTATTTTTAGAGGCAAGGTTGAGAGAAACAAAATTCTGACTGCCCACAATCCACTCACTGGTTACAGCACTTCTTTACAAGATTTCAGTCTCCATCAAGAGTACTTTCTGTCTTTTCAACAAAGGTGTTTTATTCTAGTGTAGCACATGCATACGCCTGGCTTTTATGCACTTCCAGCCATGAAAAATTTTTGTAATCTTTCAGATTGTTCACCCTCCACCCCATACACATACGCACACAGTTGCTTTGGTATGCCAATATTGTTTCCTACATCTTTACATTAGATGTTATTCAGTAGCCAATTTCAGATCCCAAACAATGTAAACTCAGCAGCCTCCTCCTCGGTGAAATAAAAGCTGTGGTTAAGATGTCATTCTCCATAAATCAGTTTTGGCAGGAATGAAGACTGAGGGCAGGAACTGGAGTAGTCTTTACAGGGCCTGAGTCATTCAAGTGGTCTTAATCCTACCTCTTATTCCCACTAGCTTTGTGGAAGGTAGATGGACGCACTTTAACATGAAGGAATGAGCTTGCTTTTTTTTTGTCACAACAACAAAAGCCCTGGGAAATTGCAGTTAATTAGCATGCCTTGGGCTAATGAAAGAATAAAACTGAAAGGGAAATGCCCAAGTCTTTGGGATGAGTGGAAGCATGTAGGGACAATGCATGTTTTAAATATTTGTGGCTGTTTGTATAATTTTCCCAGGGTTTGCCTCCCTGTGACTTGATGGGATAAGAGTGGAAAGACAAGTGGAAGGTTTTGTGTGGGTCATGGTGTAGTAACATTTCAGCTTTTAAGGAACATAAATAGGTCAAAAATTGAAGAATGCTGATAATGGCTGGCCTGTAAAAGTCAGTGTAATTAAGACTATCAGAATGAGACCATTTTCTGTTTGTATTAATATAATCTGCAGTGGTGACCACAAAACAACATGGAGTGTGAGGACGATAGTACAAACTTCAAAGGAAGGTGCAATAATCTCAGTGTTGGCAATTATGAAATAACTTGCCCATTTGTGAAGCTACTTCCTAAACCACTCAGAGGCTGGCATATGTCCTGAAGCACAAGGGTTTATGTCCCTTGTATAAAAATTGTGCATCCTAACTAATGTCACTGGGAATGTTCTGATTGGCCACATTAACAGCTTCATTAAATCCTGTTAAATTCATGGCCTCAGTGATACCATGCAGCTGCAAATTCCACAGGCTAATTATATGTTGTGTAAAAGGGCTTACCTCTGCAGGAACTGAGCTTCTCTCTGATTTGTAGAAAGGAAAGCCAAGACTATCCTTCCTCCATGCAGGAATGCCAGAACTGTTAAGCTGGTATCATGGAGGGGCTTGAGGAGAGCATGTAGCAATCAGGGCATTGCTTTATTTAATATTGAAAACTATGCATGTCTTTATTTTTCTTTAGAAAAAGACGTTCACTTCTAAATCCCCCACCCCATTTTAGCCTAGCCTGAGATTTGCCTACTGCTTCAAGATAGTGCTACTGTAGAATTCAAACTCTCATAGTGTCTGATAGACATGCTTGAAATGTATATATCAGTTAACAGGATTATCACTTGAAAAGACAATTGTATTTTTACTGAAAAGTTTTTTTGAGGCGATGAGATGTATTGATATTTAATGAAGCATGAAGCTTGTAAATGAACCATGAAAGCAATAGCTAAACTAATTAACTGAGCATAAAGCCCTTAGAATACATATGTTATGTGGGCTGCATGCTTATTATTTCTGCCTGGTTAAATTGACATCTAGGATAACATTCTCATATAATCTTTTAGGAGAAACAACATTAAATTTTGCTCTTAATGCTGGTTTGCTTTAGGCAGAGGTTCTGCATAGGTGATAACTATAAAAAAAGAGAAGCTGTCTCTTTAAAATGCCCTGCTCTGTCCCTGATCCCACGTGGAACAAACATGAGCAGCACTTTTGCATTACTGGCATAGAGGAGGAAATCGCCACTTAAATTTCCTGCAAGCTCAGATGTGGAATATTTAACTCAAACTCCAGGTTAAAAGTTACAGCAATGTAGCATCCTTGGGCAATATCTTTAGTTTGGGAAGTAGGTAGGGATTTAGTGTGTCAAGTTATTTACGCATTCCTGCTTGCATAACACCTCTGCCATTTCCTGTAACTCTGTTAATGTTAAAATGTTCATCCTCTCAACTTATGTAGTAGCAGTTGGCCTGTTTTGTCCTACTTGTATATGTCAGGCTCTTGGGGGAAAAGAGAGAGAGAGAGAGACACTTTACTGAGAAACAATACTCCAATATTCTGGTCTATACTAAAAGACTCACTAGAAATTTTCTATTGCAATCACATTTTAAAATCTGACAAATCATTCATTGTATGCTTGTTCATTGCACACTTTGTCTAGCAGGACAGCAATGAACATGATTTGTGTTGGTAAGGTGAGAATAAGATCGGACTGTCTTGCTAAAATTTGAAGAGTGAGACTGGGCCTTGCTCTAGGTGAGGGAGGTGCAAGGAAGCTCTCTATTTTTGCATCACATGTGCAGTGTTTTGGGGGTAGATCCTCAGCTGGTGTAAATTGTAACAGACCACTGAAGTTCTGCTTCTGAGGCTATGCCTACCCTACAGCTGATGTTGGTAGTACTTGTGTCACTCAGGGGTGTGAATAAACCACTCCCCTGAGTGACATAAATTACTCCAACATAAGCGCAGGTATGGACAGCGCTATGTTGATGGGATAGTGGCTGAAGCAGGGTCATGCCTTCCCCACACAGCCCATCTAAGCTAGTTGACTGCAGAGGGGAGTACATACTGCACTCTTTTAAAGGTGCTGCAACATGCACTCTCCCTTTGCACACCAGGGAGGCTGTCCTCACACTGGGTTGTACTTATTAGGCACAATCTTGACCTCTGGAGAGAGCAAGGAATCATAAGTTACTGTCACAGTCAGAGCTGTGTTTTTTCACTACCTGAAACTACAAAGCCTTTCAAAAATGAACTCCAGTTACCCGTGGCTGTACAAAAAGAGTGATTGTTCCAAGATGGAAAAGCTCTTGTGTCCCATTTCTAAAAGATTGGGATGCTGGCATGACAGAAATTGCCTCATATGATCAGCCTATATATAAGATTAATGACAAACCTGAAGAATTTCACGTGATATTGCAAAAATATATCCCTTATCTAAAGAAAAGCACAAAGGTACAGTGAGAGGTAAATGATATTGCAAGGGAGGTGTTGTGGGAGGTGAAGTGGTGTAGAAGTCTAAGACATTGTTTTTGTAAAGTATTGACTTGTTGTTGATGTCCATAGTCTGCTGTTTTTATGTACAAGATAATATAGCTTCACTTTGAAATTATTAAAGATATTTTTTGCAAAAATAATTCTTTACAAAAATGAGGCTGCCCATGGTCATTGTCCAATGTCCTAACATTGCTTTGCAGTGTCTTCCTGGTGATGTTACATCAATACATTATGATGAATTCCACTGATGTGACATCTTCCAATACAACATCATGGCTACATCCAGCTTTATTTTGTGGCTATCTGCAACTTTCTTTAATTTCAAAGTGACTTTCTGGTACATGTTTCACTGAGCTGTACTATTCAATATACAATATAGCCCAAAGTTTTCATGATATGTGTTGTATTTAACTGCTCAAGCAGTTTAAAGTAAAGGAGTACTTGTGGCACCTTAGAGACCGACAAATTTATTTGAGCATAAGCTTCATGCATCTGATGAAGTGAGCTGTAGCTCATGAAAGCTTATGCTCAAATAAATTTGTTAGTTTCTAAGGTGCCACAAGTACTCCTGTTCTTTTTGCGGATACAGACTAACATGGCTGCTACTCTGAAACCTGTCAAGCAGTTCAGTTTGCATGAAAAATGGTGCACCTATAGGTGAGCCCTGATACCGTACACTTGTTTTGCCCAACTTCAAACATTAAATCAGTAGCAGAGTCAGGAATGAGAACCATTGTCCTGACTTCCATTACGCTTCCTTGTTCTTTCATGTGTGTTTGTTTTCATTTTGATGATATTCAAAGTTTTCCTTGTGTTGATATTGTAACAACTAAACTTTAAAGTTCTGACTAGTAATAAGAGATGAAGATTTGTAATTGTCCTACTTTTACTCTATCTAGAGATGGAGGGCCTGATTCTGTTCTTACACTGCTTTAACACCTGTATAACTCCCTTTACTTCAGTGGAATTATTCTGATTTATACTGGTGTATGTGAGAAGAAAATCAGGCCTGGATAGAGTATGTCATTAACAGGTGGGACAAAGTAGTTTATTCACCTTTCAAGAAAAAAGTTCTTTATACCTGAAAATGTCTTGGTTAGTTGTGAGTGCATATAAAGTCACTGACTACTATCTATAAAGCTCAGAGGGTACATATACAGTGGTGAAATAGGTGATGGCCTGGAACTGAGATGGAGGGCAAGAGATCTGCTGTAACAGAGGAATACAGATATTCCGTGCACTATGTCATGTCAAGCAGAAAAACAGGAACAGCTGGCAAATCAGTTTAGAAAATAAACTGATATTGCATAGAGCACATTTTATCCAATATTGCTGATAATTAATTAAGAGCTACTCATTGCAGCTTTACTGATAGTGAAAAATAAGAGCGTTAAAAGATTCCCACTCCTTCAGTTAAACGTTGACTGGTACGTGTAGTTAACCGATAACTTATTCGTCCTTATGCAAAATGAGAAAAAAATCCAAAACAAAACAACACTTCCAAAATAATTTTTTATCAGTGTGGGTCTTGCTAATGTAAATACCAATACGTAATTAATATGAAATGTTATAAATATATATGCGGACTCCAGAGCTAAGTGAAAAAAGTTTCATACAAATTGTCTTTGTGCTACAGCATTTTCTCCTGGAAGCCTCACAAAGTTCACATTTTATAATACATTCTTAGTTTAGCCATTAGAAAACCCAGTGTTTTCATTTGTCTAAACTCAGCCACTAAAAATTGTTTCCAAGTAGGTGATCTCATTGCTGTCTGCTTTGAACCAGCCAAGTTAATTACCTGCATGGTATTGTTTGCACCGGTCAGTGCTGGATAATTTTTTACCCCAGTTCCACTTGAAGGGAGACATTGTTCTTCATGATGCTTTGTCAGTCTCTTTCGTCTCACATTTGCACTGCTGAAAGTACATGCCTGATTGCCTCATGGAACTGAACTGCAAATCACTTTGGAAATTAATGCAAGCTAATTTACAAAATGTGCTCTTGTAGCAGAGGAAGTTTCTTACTAACACAGTGTTGCCAATCCTAAGTGTGCAAAATTCAGGAGTAAGGCCTCAAAAAACCCATCAGATTAAGAATCATGAGATTTTTTTAAAAATTCAGTTATTTTTATTTGTTTTCTGGTTTCTGAGTCTGTCGGATGCAGTTGGGTTAAATGTCAAGCTTTTCTCTGTAACTGTGAGGGCTAGAAAGTGAATGGGAGAAGAAAATAGAAAAGCAGAGACTTTCACATAGTCACATAACTCCAGGAGCTGGATTCTTTAGGAGAACCTCCACCATGCTTCACGTGACATGTAGTAAAATTGTTTCTTGGCAAAGCAGTTAGTGGCCAGCTTGTACTCTGAAGTATTTGAGTATAAGTATCTCAGAAATGTTTATCAGATCAAATGAAATTTTGGTAAATGTAGAGTAGTTCAGCTACAACCCCTGAGCCCTCCTGAAGTCAGGTTCGGTTCTGGGCACTAGCCCTATCTGTGAACCAGTCCCAAGTTCTCAAAGATTCGCAGACCTGGATTGATGCAGTAGGCACAGTCCTTGGGCTCCTCCTCCTCTCCTGCTTCTTCCCAAAAGGCTCAGGGAGACCACCACTCCAGTCTTAACATTGCTGTCTTCTGAGGGGCAGGGAGGGGAGGTGGGCTGACTCTTCCCTCCTCCTCTGCTTTATGAGGAAGGTACAAGCTGCTTTCTGTCCCCTGAAGAGCCTGATGGGTGAGAAGGGCAGGCTGGTGGCTCCTGCAGCTAGAAAATGTCAGGGAGGGGGACACTGTGCTCAATGAGGAAGCGTGGGGATATTCACCAACTCCCCAGAAGTCAGCAATGGTGGGGTTGTAGGATCTAGGGGAAGGACCTGACTGGAGTTGGTAGGGAGCTTTGAGGCATGGGAGTGGTCTTTTCCCCTTCTAAGTGACTCATCAGGGTTTTTTCCAGCCGCAACCATTGTAAAGGCCCAGGGCCTTTCTGTGTGATCCCTATGAACAGAACCTTGCAGGCAGTGTTTAGCTGTAGCAAAGGTGTATGCGTTAGACAAGATATACAACCCATGAAGAACTACGCTGTGGTGTGGGAGTGATGGAAGGTAGTTCAGAGGGGCACTGTTAACTTGAAATGTAGCCGATTAAAAAAATGTGTTCAAATAATTTCAGGTACTACACTGGCTCCTGAGTCATTCCGCAATTTTTATGGTTTTACAATCTCATTCTGGAAAATGTTTTCCCCTCCTTTATTGATGGAGGAAAGACCCACACAAACAACAGGCAAAACTGACTGACTATACAGGGGGAAATTGTGAACATGAGTATTCACAAAGTGCTATCAAGTGCACAAAGTAAACAGACTGAAGAAATAGAGAAAAAGTTTTTTTGTCTGTTGCAGTCATCTTAGGAGTCACTTCTACCAATATTAGGTAAAAGTATTTGACTGAAGTGTTTTTGGTTTTGTTTTTAAGATGATGCTATCCTTTCACTATATACATTTTCATACTGACCAATTAAATTAACGTGAACATCTTACTTAATATTGTATAACTCAGAAGTGCATCACTATAAGAATTGTTTGGGTTTTCTGTGATGAATGGACAATGCAAGAATAATTAATTTAAAAAAAGATTTCGAAGATAATACACCATTTATTTAATTGGAAGACTGATTTGGATCTTTGGTGTGGTGTCTAATTCAGAATATTGAACATTAAAACAGTTTTGGCCTAGTTGGACATTTTTGCTGTACTATCATTTGTCGATTTTTAAAAATAGTTTACAGTTACAAAAACAAGATAAAATAGTTGCATTGTTAGAGGATATGATATGGGTTACATTACACAACTAGCAGATAAGAAGACTTGGGGACAAAAAATTAACTGGCTTTTACATCAACATCTCCTGCTAGAAGAAAATATGTTTAAACAAAAGGTTTTCTTCTTGCCTCTCAAAATGGTATGAGAATGATATAAACAAGAGGATCTATTTATCTGAAGTTCAGTTTGTCAAAGTACAGCAGTTAGATTTTCTTGTATTCTGTGCATATTGGCCACATTCTTGGGAAGATTGCAGTGGTGTATTATTGCATGTCAGAGATGAGGGAGGCTTAGCTATTAACCAAATACAAAGGGTACAGAAGGAAATAGGCTGAGGAATGAGGAAATGGATGGATTAAAATATTTCCATAAAATATTTTTACTGTTTACACTCGTTAATTATTAATGTTAATTATTGATGGGGAAACTGGTTTGATTTACGTGTAGTATGTTGATTTGGAATAAATTATTCACTACTTATCTGCAATTATTCCTTTCAGCCAATTCTGGAACAATTCTGCCCTTTCCCCAGTTTTACACGAGTATGATTCCATTGACTTCACTGGAGTATCTCCGGATTTACACCAGTATTAGTGAGAGGAGAAATAGGATCCTCTTATCATTTCAAATAATGAATATTATTCACTATTTTATAAATGTTAGTTTTCCTTAGAATTCGAGGCCTAATCCAAAACCCACTGAAGTCAATGGAAAGGCTCCCATTGATTTCAGTTGGAGTAAAGAAGACAGGGCTGAACCTCCACTGAACCTGTGTCATCATTTACATCTGTGTAAAGGAAGTGTAAAATGCTACCTTTCTGCTTCGGTAGTATTTTATACCCACCGGTACACTCACTGTGCATTAACAAAGGAACGTAAATAGTGAGAGCTGATGATAGCAGATTCCTAGTTGATAACTAATGTTTCTTTGATGGTAGAGATTGTGACCCCACCCCTTCTTCATAAAAACAAAAGCGTAATGCAAAATTTACCACAGACAATATTCACTCCCTTCCAGTTCTGAGTTAGAGGAATTGAAAGGCAAAAGTTTCCCATTAACAGTGAGGTATATTTATGGCGTAGTCCCACCACTAAAATTTACCTAAACACTTCTCTCTGAAATGTAGGTTTTCTCTTTTTTCCCTTTCAGAGACCAACTGAATATTTTGAACCTTATCTTGCAGTTATTACATGCTCTTAATTCCCATCAACTTCAAGGGAGTTACATGCATATAGGGATTGCAAGACCAGACCCTTTACTCACAAGTGAAAAAAGTAATGTATTGTGGGGCTTGTGTCTCTTTGTTTAACAGCTCCTTTTTGCACCAATCACCTTTCTGACTTTTTTGGCAGGTAAATTCCAATGAGCTCATGGTTAATCATGTATAAACAACAGTCTAATTGTATGGTTTCAAATTTTCATTTGACCAGCTAAACAAAAATATGGCCTGTCCCCCAAAAGAAACCTGATAATCTCATAGTCTTTGGTTTCCTGCTTCTCTCTCCTTGAATTTAAGAAAGTGGATGTTGTTATTGTTTCTTAACATTTCTAGAGAGTGGCATAGGGCATGTAGCACTGAGGAAAATATCAGATCACATTTGCCAGGTTTCTGAGGCAGGGCTCTTCTTTTCAAAGCTAAAAAACAAGTTCACCGAGCTAAACTATGCATTTTCTTTACAAATCACTTTGTCTATTTTTCTTTCTCCTATATACAGAGGCTATTCAAGCATTCACAGTTGTGATATACTAGCAAATTACAATTGGTTTCTTCTGTTACTATAGCATGCTTTTCCAGGGTGTTAGTTTTTTTGTTTTTTGGGTTTTTTTTTTTTGGAAACCCATTTGTCTCTTATGGTACAGAAAACTCGTTGGGCTTCCCCAGGATGGACAGACCTTATAAAATGACAGTAGCTGATGAATTATTTTTGGTGTGGGGCTTAAAGGTGCATATTATTGACAAGAGGACAGGGGGCAACCTATGTTATTTTCCTGACTTGTTTCCAGTTAGAACTTAGCCAAAACATAGGAACATCTATTAAATAGTAAGTTCTTTACTCTTTGTTTAGGACTAAGTGCAAATCATTAGCCAAGAAAGAAAAAAATCCCTCTCTGTTTTCTTTGGATTTGGTTGAGCCTCCCTGGGAAGAATTCATAGTAACCCCCAGAGGCAGGTATACATAAGAACATAAGAATGGACATACTGGGTCAGACCAATGATCCATCTAGCCCAGTATCCTGTGTTTTGGCATTGGCCAATGCTCGGTACTTCAAAGGGAATGAACAGAAAAGGGAAACCATCATGCGATCCATCCCTGTCTTCCACTCGCTGCTTCTGTCAGTCAAAGGATAGGGACACTTAGAGTTGCATCCCTGGTCATCTTGGTTAATAGTCATTGATGGGCATATCCTCCATGAACGTATCTAATTCTTTTTTAATTCAGTTATAGCTTTGGCCTTCACAGCATCCCCTGGCAAGGGGTTCTACAGGTTGTCTGTGCGTTGCATGAAGAAGTACTTCCTGTTGTTTGTTTTAAACCTGTTGCCGATTAATTTCATTGGGTGGGCCCTGATTCTTGTGTTATGTGATTGAGGAAATAACACTTCCTTATTCACTTTCTCCACACCTTTCATGATTTTATAGACCTCTATAATAGCCCCCCTTAGTTGTTTCTTTTCCAACCTGAACAGTCCCAGTATTTTGAATCTCTTTTTATATGGAAGCTGTTCCATACCATTAATCACATTTGTTGCTCTTCTCTGTACCTTTTCCAATTCTAATATATCTTTTTTGAGAAAGGGTGACCAGAAATGCATGCAGTACTCAAGATATGGGCATTCCATGAATTTACATAGTGGCATTATGATATTTACTGTCTTATTATCCATCCCTTTCCTAATGGTTCCTAACATTCTGTTAGCTTTTTTGGCTGTCGCACACATTGAGTTTCCAGAGCACTATCCACAATGACTCCAAGATCTCTTTCTTGAGTGGTAACAGCCAATATAGATCTCATTATTTCGTATGTATAGTTGGGATTATGTTTTCCAATGTGCATCACTTTGCATTTCATTAACATTGAATTTCATTGGCCATTTTGTTGCCCACACACCCAGTTTTGTGAGATCCCATTGTAACTCTGCTTTGGACTTAACTATTTTGATTAATTTTGTATCATCTGCCAATGTTACCATCTCACTATTTACCCCTTTCTTCAGATCATGTATGAATATGTTGAACAGCACTGGTCCCAGTATGGGACCCTGGGGGACACCACTACTTACCTCTCTCCACTCTGAAAACTGGTCATATATTCCTACCCTTTGCTTCCTGTCTTTTAACCAGTTGCTGCTTCATGAGAGGACCTTCTTTCTTATCCCATGACTGCTTACTTTGCTTAAGAGCCTTTGGAGAGGGACCTTGTCAAAGGTTTTCTGAAAGTTCATGTACAGTGTATGCACTGGATCACCCTTACTACATGTTTGTTGACCCCCCTCAAAGAATTCTAATGGATTGGTGAAGAATGATTTTCCTTTACAGCCAGAGAGCTGCTGTTTTGATACATGGAAGCTCCCTCACTGGAGGTTTTCAAAGGTTTTCACCTGTCTTGGATGGTTTAGATCCAACAAATCCTGCATCTTCACAGGGAGTTAGACTAGATGACCCTTGCTGTCCCTTCTAACCCTATGGTTCTATGATTCTATATGTAGTGCTAAGATGTGCTATATGGAATTATCTTTAGATACTCACTTTCAGGGATTCCAGCCTCCTTTCCATGAATGTGATCCCCACCCATAAAGAACTGTATAACAGTTTCCTGTGCTTCAGTGTTAATTTTAACATTTTTACTTGGAGCATTTCAGGGCCTGTTTCATGCTCTTTGACTATTAAGGTGGTTTTTAATACATTTTCCTTGTTCTGTAGAGAACAGCTTGGCAGAGTATTAAACTATGGCCAGTCAGATCATTAGGAAATTACTGCCATTCTGCTGTTAGATTAGGGATGGAAAAGGAGTGTGAAAGCTGCCAGTGCTTGTAATTGATATGTAGCCCTGCTGCCTTGTGGATTGACCCTTTCAGGTTGCACAAGCAACACAGTCAGGTCAGCAGTTGGTGAAATCCACAGAGCACACACAGGTGCTGCTGGAAATGGTGATTCAGTCGGTGGTATTGTGGAGTGGGAGATAAGATCCAGGAGCTTCCCGATGTAAGGGGACCAAGTAGTAATGTTGATCACTGTAGTAGTTTTGTTACTTCTAAAAATAGGTAATGTTGGCAAGGAGCACTAAACCAATGCTCTAGCTTTGTGGTGGGGGTGCTATGCTGATGGATATGGTCAGATGGGATGAAAAAATTTGTAGTTGTTAACGATTTCATGTTATTTCTTGTAAGAAGAGTATTACTAATCCTTATATCCCCATCAAATTTCAGGTTAGGTTATTAAGGGCTGCCTGATTTCTTTCCCCTTGTAGTTCCAATGGGACACAGTATTCTTCACTTCCCTTTCTAAATAGTATAGTATTGATACAGTGTGTCTGCTTAAATGGCTGTCACATTTCTCTCTCACTCACTCTGCATTTTGGTGGAAGGTGATGTGCTTACTATGTAAGATTTGTACATTAGTTTAGGTTTATACAGCACATTAGGATCCTTAAGGATAAAAGACCCTGTGTAAATGTAAGCTATTTCCATTATTATTACTCAGATAAAGAGAAAGGCAATAGTTTAAAAAGAAGTGTAGAACTGTGAAACTGACATAAATAAATCTTACTCACTCTTTTTTGAAATGTTTGCCACATCATGTGGAGTTTCGTGAATGAGTTTGCTTTGATTATTTCCTCCCAGTTTTAAAGGGAATCTGGTTTGATCAGGAGGAGATTGAAGGGTATGGATTTTTTTTCCTAAGCCTGCCGTTGCTATGAATGCCTTAACATGCCTTTTTGTGAAGTTCAGAACCCTCTGAGCACTCTTAATAAGAAACATACATCAGGGTTATATGCTAGAACTCATAGACAGAAGGTAGAGAATAATTTAAAACAGTAGTAAGGGACTTCTCATCGTGTTCACCCTGTGTTCTCCTTTCTGGCTTGGGGAGGATTTGGAACAAAGAACAAATAGAGATATAAATAATTTTAGTACTTATACCTAACCGTAATGTCAGTGGAATCATTTACTTTATATCATCTGCCTTTCATGTACTTGACATATTTAAACTCATTCATCTTCTCTTCTATGAACAAAAGTGAGCTGTTAAACTTCCCTTCGGTAGTCTTAAATCGTTATCTTTAGGACACAAAATATTCTGAATGTTTTGTGGTTATGTCCCACTTGCCTACACTCTTGATAGTTTCCCATACTGCTGTATAATAGTCCATCAATTTGAATCATGGCAATATAGAGGAAAGGCTTTTAAAGAACTAGCTATGTCTGTGTGGTAGGAGGGAGCTCTGGGAAGTTCTGCTCTGCAGTGGGAGCCCTAAGAGAAACTCTGACTCTCACAGAATTTCTCTCAGGGCTCCAAACTTCCATTGGACTGCAGGCTGCAGCGGCAGGTCTGTCCCACTTTGCAGCGCATACAACATGCACTCTCCTCTACACCTCTGCTGTCTGTGCGGGCTAAGGAGTTATGGGCCTGCCTTTATGCCCAGTCCTTTCATATAGCTAATGATACTAGCGGTGCAGTGGGTCTTCAGATCTGGGAGCAGTTCCTCTCCCAGCAGGATTATGGATGCAGGGTGTCCATGTGAGCAGACCCCCGGAGCTCTGCGGGGATGGACTCAAACCGTTCCCTAATTATGGCTCAACTATTCCTGGGAGACTTATCTCACTTTGAATAACACCGTGAAGGTGATTGTGTAACCTTCTTCAGAAGCTTGCTCTTTACCCAGATTGTTCTTAAAGTGGTTTCCCCAATATTGAACCTAGATGGTCCCTCTTGCTATTCAAGCATGTTCGTTCTCATTCTGTCCTTGTTTGATTAGCATGCGTAATTGATTCCATTTTAGAACATCGCTTTATATATTTGCAGAAAATTATAGGGCCCTCAGTCATCTTACCTCCCTATTAAGGATGCTCAGTTCCAATAATTTCTCCTCACTGGTACCATAGAAATGGTACATAATTGTGAATTCTCTGTTCTTGTCATGTGTAAAAGGGACATGAAAACTAATCTGTCTGATTTATTTTTAGGAGGTCTTGGCTGTGGGCCTCGGGGCAAGTCCATTGGAAAAGGCAGCTGCAACAATCTAGTTGTCACCAGCAGTCCCATGATGGTTCAGCGACTGGGACCTATATCACCTCCTGCAAACCAGGTCTCAACAGCATGCAACCAGATCAGTCCTAGCTTACAGAGGGCTATGAATGCTTCAAACCTGAATATACCTCCATCAGATACAAGGTCCTGAGTTACATTTCTTCTCTTCAGTATTACAAAAGAGCATATTAATTTTTCTGTCATTTAAGTACTTACCCTCATCAGAACAGGTTGTGTTTAAATGGAGTTACTCTGATCCATTATATCAGTGATGCTAGTCTGGATTTACACCACTGTAACTAAGGCTACGTCTACACTACAGAGCCTATGGTGGCATAGCTTTGCCAGTATAGTCCCCTGGTGTAGCTGCAGCCTACAGTGACAGAAGGAATTTTTCTGTTGGGGTGGGATCACTGCCTCCCTGAGTGATGTTAACTATGTCGACAGAAGCACTCCTCCATCAACATATCTGCATCTGTACTGGGAGTTTTGTTGGCATATCTGTGTTGGTCAGGGGTGTGGGTTTTGTTTCACACCCCAGACCAACATAGCTATGCCCATATAGCTTCTAGGTATAGACCAAACTTAACAGCAGAACTTGGTCCAAAGCTTCCATGCTTTGTTGTTCTTTTACTGGATGAAGACTTTCATAACTGCAAAAAAATTACTTTTTTTACAATGAAAAAATTATGGCTCAGTAGGTGAGTTCTGGGATGGAAACAGCAAAACTCCTAACAATAAATCCTATTGGTGCAGGGTTTCACTGTATTTTATGTCTGGTACAGAGCTTTGTATGTTGTGCCAGTGCTTACCAAATTATACTAATGTCAAACTCATGGTGCAGTGTCTCCATGAATTTGTAAACTAAAATATGGCTATTGACATTGCAAATGAAAATATTATAGAATCATAGACATTAAGGAAAGAAAAGAACTGTTGTATAGACCACCTTACTGCTAATATAGCATGTCCCTGACAGACTAGTTGTATAAACACTTGGTAGAATTTTCAAAAGTGCCTAAGTGACAGGGGAAGTTGTCCCATTTTCAATAACACCCAAGTCACTTAGGAACTTTTGAAAATTAGACTTAGGCTCCTAAGTGACTTAGGTGCTTTTAAGAATTTTTGTCAGTGTGTCTAACCATTGTGTTCAGTGCTGAAATGTATTTTTTTTTATTTACAAAATGCAACTGTTACTGTTTTTTAAAATATCTCGTACTGTATCTCATTACTTCACTGCAAGTTCAGGAGTTATTTTGAAGTGGTTAAAAACAATACTAGTATTTGGCTAGGTTGAAACCTTGGTTTAATCTATTTGTAAGCTATATTGTGAAGAGGGGATTTCCATCATTTTACCACTGAAGATTGTGCCTGTAGGGCCTCCATATATTTGCTGACTTGCAAATTAACTGCTCATCCAGTGTGTGTCACTGTGAGCCATTCAGATCCAAGGCCATGCCTCTGAGCCAAAAGCCATCATGATTAGTGTGACAGCAGTCATAATGTAGTTACAGTTAAAGCCACATATATGTGTGTTGTATGTGTATATACTCAGGTATTTAAATGTGTCACTTTTATTGAGTTTAAGCTGTGCCTTCCAAGTATCCATTTTTAGGCTCTTCTTTTGCCGAATTGTAATTCACTTGGGTGATTTCATTTTAAGGAGACATTTGCTAAAGATTAACTGAAATCATCAGCCTGTCAGAATTCAAGGTCCTGTATTTCTCCTTTTAATAACATGGCAGTAACTAACACCAATGGATCCCACAGGAAATTCCAATATTTTAACATTTGTTTTTGTCCCGCATTGGAGTGAAAAGTCAAAATATTGAAACTTGTTCCCAAAAGTTTCAATTCAGAAAAGTTGAAACGTTTCATTGTGGGTTGGTTCAACACTAAACCACATCTGCCTGAGCTGCGGCAGTGTCGTATGTGTGTGTTGTAAATGGGGGCCTCGTGACCCCATTCTTCTGTATGAGTTGGGCTGGCCTATATCCCTTGTGATGCCCCACAATGCCATAGTACACTCTGGCAGCTCTGCCTGGTGCAAATTGATGTTGAAAGGGACCAAAACTAAATGTTTCATTTTGATTTTCCCAATGGGAGCAGGACTGGGACCTAGGAAGTGCAATTCTTTCAGGGGAAACAAAGAATGCTGAACTTAGGTGATCATACATGAGTAAAGGAAAACAAGATTTTCACACTTGTTTCATGTTTACTTCTAAGGTTCAAATCAGCAGTTCATATTGCAGCACTGTTGCATTTCAAATTATAGAGAGAATGAGTAATTATATTCATAAATAGAAATGCCTTGTCGGTAAACTTGAAAGATTCTGATCCAAATCCTCAATTGGTCTAAACTGAAGTAAATGAAGCTGTGCCAATTTACACCAGCTGAGGATCTGGCTCTCTGTGTTACATAACTATGTCACAATCTCCGTCTTTACACTAGTACATAGAGTGTCCCCTGTAAGTATTTACTCGTCAGTGGGACAGATTTTCAAATGAGTTCAGCATTTTGGTTGCTGACAACCTGTTTCTAATTGTGAACACTGAACGCTTGACAGTCTGGCCACAATCTAGTTTAATTTTATAAAGTGCAACTTAAAAAAAAATAATTAGCAGGAGCATCCACTTGCATTTAAACCAGTTCAATATCTTTCTGAATGAGCCTGAGCCGGACGCACACGTTTCGGTTTGTTCGTAAAGGAGGAATAGCCATGCCAAATGAATTAAACTAAAAAATCCCCAATTTTATTTTCTAGAGAAATATTCAACCTACCATGTAAAAATCAAATGTTATTACACTTTACTTGCAGACGGTAAGTACATCTCTGTTTAGGGCCAGAGCATAGTAGTATTCAGGGCCACACTGCAGCCTAGAACTTTTGCCCTTGCAGGTGCCTAAACAAAAGCAAGAGTTCTCCCCTTACATGAGTGTGCTGACTACTGGACCTTGGGACTAGGCATGCAGAAGCAACTTCGGGATGCTGCACAGCCATTTACTCCCCACTCTGGAACCGCTGGCTGAGGAGTGGCTGTGAATAGGTAGCTCCACCTCCTACCCGAACAAAGCACATTAGCTAGCAGAGCTAAGACAGTCCCTGGGAGCGGCAACTTACTATCTCCTTGGAGCAGGGAGGCAATTATGACTCCCTGAAGTGAGCTGTAGCTCACGAAAGCTTATGCTCAAATAAATTGGTTAGACTTTAAGGTGCCACAAGTACTCCTTTTCTTTTTGTTTCTTTCCTGAGATGCTCCTGGAGTGGTTTGTCCTTGTGATATAGTATAGCCCTCAATGAGCCCAAATTACTGTTAGCTGACGCTTTTGATCAATTGACTGCTGACCACTGTGAAATGCTTGTTATGTTAAGCAACAGGAGAACTCACACAGGCCCTGCCTCCCAGGTTAAGGAGAGTGTTTCAGTAGAAACAAACACAGTGAGGATTTTTCAGCTGTAAACTACATAACTGTGTAGAATTGAGTGTCAAAAGCCATCTACGTTTCTCTTGCCTGGTGTTTCATACACTCTTCAAACTTTACTAATCTGATCAAAAGTTCTACCAGTCTCAGGTGAAAAGTTGTAGTATCAAACAGAATCATGTCAAGGACAGCCAGCATACAATTGCATCATTTGTGTAATCTTTGGTAAACATTACCTCGTTCACTGGAAATATCACACCAGCCATTGTTTAGAGTGTGCTCCTGCTCTTGCTGAATTCAGTGATAAGAATCTTATTGATTTAAATGGGATTAGGATTTAGCCTTAATCAAAACTGATAGCAAAACTGTGAACTATATATCTATATCTATATCTTTTTCACATACATTCAGTACCGGTACAACTAAAGCTGGAATTTTGGCTTTATTTGTATTGAGTGTTGCTCCTACTGCTGACACGATTGTCCCATTATGACATTAGTGTTGTACCTCTACCAAATAATAGCAGAATTCTGGGGCCTTGTAAATTGATTTCCCAGAGGAGGAAAGATCAGAGATGTGGAGTCTGGGTATACGCTAACTGTAATTTTCTTTAATTACACACATACCCCAGTTCTGAGATGAGATGGTCAAAAAGCATGCAGGGCAATCTCAGCCCAACACCAATGCCTGGTTCCTAGGGCTGAACTCTTCCTCAAGGATTGACTCTAATCAGATACCAAGGCAGAGAACAATCTTTCCTGCTGCTTGCACTGCTCCCTCTCTCTTGAAACTGTATCTACACAAAGACTGTGCATAACCCAAACTGAACGGTAACGCAGCATATCTTCCCAAGAGTCAAAACTTGCTTGTACGCTAAGAACAAGAACTTGGAAGACTAAGTGTAATAGCTCCACCTGGTACTGCCTGCCATAGCAATATCTGGAATATATGCAAATATAAGATGAGGTTTATTTCTCTTTTTGTTTTTGTTTTCTTACTGTAATTTTTGAACAATAAAAGTACATAGTAAAATAATATTAACCAATTGTTTATGGCAGTATATGTGCGTAACATCCAGGTAGGCATAGTTCTTTAGATTAAAATACAGAAAGAAATGCTTATCCCAGGGGCTAAGTGCTCTGACAATTTTTTTCATTATTTAGTAGTTTTATTATGGTGTTCATCACAGCCTGTAAATGCCCCCCCTCCCCCTGCAAGCTTTAATTAATTTAGCCTCTGCCTTGTGCAGTAGATAAGCTATTATTCTAATTTTCCAGAGGGGGAACTGAGACTCAGAGAGACTAAGTAACTTGCACACAGTCACACAAAAAGTGAGTGGCAGAACTGGGAGTAGAAGCCAGATCTCCTGAGTACTGGTCCAGTGCCTTTGCTTCTTAAAACACAAAATGTGCAATGAAAGCAACAAATCCAGCAATTTAACTTGAACCCACATGCTATAACTATCTTAACCAATGATATCTGCCTGTATGTCTAGGTACTTATAAGGCCCCCATCACCTCATCTCTCTTTGAGTACTTCAAAAATATTAATGAATTTATCCTCCTAACATCCTCAAAGTGGGAAGTTCTATTGTCCCCATGGTACAGATGGGGAACCGAAGCCCAGAAAGATTAAGTGACTTGCCTAAAGTCACCCAGGAAGTCTGTGCTGGAGCTGGGAATTGTAGCCCCACCCTGCCTCTCCTCCTCCTGCCTCTTTGAGGAAACCAGCGCCATTATTGGCTTAAGATGTTAGGGTTACACTTAAGAAATCCCAGGTATAAGCAAATTTCCTGATATTTCTGGGAAGAATTTACTTGACAAGATTGGGAAGATGAGAATTTCTGAAACACTTGTTCTGACTTAGCTGTGGAAACATCATAAAAACAAAACTAAAAGTCTTCAAACTGTTGCTCTTCTTTATTTTAATTCACTTACTGTGATTTTGTACAGTTAGATATTATCTGCATTTTAACCTTGAGTTATATCTTTAAAGAAGAATGATATTTACCAGCTTGCCTCCATTACAGACTATAATTTCCTTTGAGTTTAATATCTATTTCTCTGCTTATTCATCGGCTTCCAACTTTTCCCACCAACACCTGCCACCAAAATGGATGGATAGGCAGGTCAACTCAACAGAAGTTAATATCTGTTTAATAAGAAGTGGAAGCATAATGTTTTGCACTCAGGGCCTGCTTGTGCTTCCGTTGAAGTCAATGACAAAGTTCCTTTGACTTCAGTGGTGCAGGATCCAGGGGCGTATAGAGTAACTTTCATCCAAGACTCTTAAAGTGCTTTACAGATTTTCAGTTGGCTTCTCAACTATCCAGTGTATGCATGCAGTGCCTGTGTGTGCCTGCAGGTGTGGTAACTGAGCAGGCAAACCTTTGAAAACATAAAATTAGAGGGCACTTTTTAAAAAATTGGCCCTGCTATGACACTTTGTGAGACTATGCCAACACAGAGAAGATAGAAGAACCAGTACATTAGTAATATATAAATTTATGAACCGAACTTTTAAGTTGACTTTCTAAACCCCTGCCTTTCTTTTTCCTGCCTTTATTCCAGGTCCCTCATGTCACGTGAGTCTCTGGCCTCTACAACATTAAGCCTGTCAGAAAGTCAGTCAACGCTGAGTGTGAAACATGAGTGGTCTCATGGGTACAGGATTCTTCCTTCCCTTCCTTCCAACCAAGGATCCCAAAATGGCAGTGAGCTAGGAGACATACTGAGTATACCATCTGGAACATCCATGTCCAACAACAGTGTATCTAACTCATTACCCTCTTACTTGTTTGGTATGGAAAATAACCATTCCCCTTACCCGAGCCCTCGCCATTCTTCAACCAGATCTCATTCAGCCCGCTCCAAAAAAAGAGCCCTCTCTTTGTCTCCATTGTCTGATGGCATTGGGATTGACTTCAATACAATCATCCGTACATCCCCAACCTCTCTGGTTGCCTACATCAACGGTTCGAGAACATCACCAGCAAACATATCCCCGCAGCCTGAGGTCTATGGGCATTTCTTGGGAGTAAGAGGAAGCTGTATTCCCCAGCCTTGCTCTATTCCAAACACTCAGAAAGGTCTTCTTGTGGCTAACAGCAACATCACCCTCCCAGGTTATGGTGAAAATGGGACTGTGGAGTACCAGCGGATGCAGCAGTTGGAACAAAGTAGCTTGCAGTCGGCAGTCATGAACAACATGGTGGTTCAACAAGGTATACCTCTGATAGACAGCCAGCCAATGAGCATGTTAAAAAGTGAACGTGTGGATGATTTTTCAGGCAGCACAGTTGACATGCCTCCTCCTCCCCCTCTACCACCTCCTCCACCACAAGGTCCACCACCCCCTTACCATGCACATCAACACCGACATCAGCATGACCTCATAAACCATTCCCATCAACTTGCCTTGCCTTCCTCTGCCCAGGGCCCTCTGTTGGATGAGGATGGTGAATTAGATGATTTCAATGGTAAACACTGCTGTCGCTGGATAGATTGCAGTGCTCTGTATGACCAGCAAGAGGAACTTGTGCGGCACATAGAAAAGGTTCATATAGACCAGAGAAAGGGAGAGGACTTCACTTGTTTCTGGACAGGATGCCCTCGAAGATACAAGCCTTTTAATGCCCGTTACAAACTGCTGATTCACATGAGAGTTCATTCAGGAGAGAAGCCAAACAAATGCACGGTAAGTCTAAAGTGACAGATCCTGTCGGGTAGAAGTACAGTTCACTGCTTATGAAAGTTTAGATAAGGTTTAATTCTGCACTAATTTCTGCTGGTGGACAGAATTTAAAAAAAATTAGAATGAATGAACGACTGCCCATATTTCCACCTACACAGTTAGGGAGAGGTGTTCTCTAATATCAACACTTTACGTTTGACCAGAAATAACTTTTTCTGCCTATCTGAATTATTTCTGAATCCAACCTGAGAAAGACATATGAGACTTTCATAAAGCAAGGAGTAGATGCCATGAGAGTGTGAACTTGCCTGCATGATAAGTACTGTGGCATATTTATTACTGGTTGTAATTAAATTGTCTTGCCTTAGGTTAACACTTTTTCCATGAGCAGTTAGCCAATATGCAAGATCTTGGTGGTTGTTTCTGTTAGGAGGAGAAATAGATGATGGAGTCAAGTATTTCTCTGACGCAATCCTGTGTGTTTCTAAAGCATGTACAAAAATCCTGTTTCCCTGAACACAGTAGGACTCAAACAACAGGAGATAGCTTTTTCCCTGACAGTTCTACATATCTTTCAGCCGGCACTCTACTCAAAAAGCATTCTCTCCAGGGGTTTTCGCAGGGTCACTCTACCAGCTGCGTCTGGGGCTACCTTGGTGCTGCTCTGTGTGCTCCTTCTCCCTCTTAGAGACACACAGCTGCCGGCAAATCAATCCCCCATACTTGCATTTACATTCAACCCACAGTGAAACCCTTCTGACATCATAGATCAGATTCCTGAGCAGCCTTATGTGTGTCCTGTGTTTTGGGTGGTGGCTTCTAATCTTTCAGCTATCTTGAAACAAAAGGACAGTTAATTTTTCCCTCATCTAGCATGCATGGAAGGCAACTGTTATGCCTCCCAGCGTCAGTGAGGTGTCTCCCAACTTCCAGCGTAACACCTCACAACAAAAGAACATATATTTTCTAGGAATAACTGCTGATGGGTATTCAACTAGAAGGAACTTACTGGGTTTTCTCTATATCATGTGGAACATAAATCAATCCAAGGAAGCTATTGTCAGTCTGCTTCCAAGCAATTGTTTGTGGGTGTAATACGTGGAGAGGAATTCTTCACTTAACATTGTGAAAACCAGTAAAAACCTTACAGGGTGTAATAAAAACATTTGTAAGACTAGTTAGTGCTTTTTTGTCATTGTAAGGTGCCTGAACTTTTCATTGTGACTAAAAGATGCAATATTTATGTCACACCTATCAGAAACACTAAAAATGAATTAATGTTTTACAAGCACAATGTAACCCAAAGGACAACAGGAAGGATTTGCTGCATTGCAGAATTTTTTTTTCAAACTTAAAATGAATAGCATTTCTTTTACCTTAGGATGATTGTGTATAGCAAATGTTCCTGAACCTGACGCACTCTGTGTATATAGCATATTCTTCTATGTCACTGGAAGCATGAAATATAATGTGACAACACAAAGCACAGTTATCACTTACGGAAGAGAATAGGCAAAATGGAGACATGTTTTTTGGGGTTTTTTTTAAGTTGGTGCTTTCCGATTTTACAAGATTTCTGCCCTATGCATTAATGTATAATTGCAGGTGTTTTGAATTATGCCTGATTAATTTGAGAGACAAACATACCATGTCTCAACTTATTTTAGTTAATAGAGAAGGTGCTGTTCTCCTGTGCTCAGTCAAATGATCTTTGCAGCTGCATCCTGAATGGATGTGAGTGGGGCAAGATTGCATTTTTCAAGGCTAGAGAAAAGGATGTTGCAGCAATTGAGAACTGAGATGATGAGAGCTTAAATGAAACCTTTAGGTGTGTGGATGGATAAGTAAGGTCATACCTAACAGACACTATGTGGAAAGAATCTGCAAGGATTAGATATAGCCTGGATGTGAAGAGTTAGAGAGAAGTCTGAGTCAAAGGTAACAGGCAGGTTATAGGCCTGTGTGAAAGGCAGGATAGCGGAGTTGTCCAGAGTGAAGTGACCAAGAACAGAGGTGGTGTGGAGGGTTTGGGGGAAAGAAAGGAGGAAGAGTAAGAGCTCTGTTTTAGTCATGTTGCTCTTGAGCTGATGGCTAGACATCCACAAGGAATGTCAGAGACAGGCCAAGATTTTAACTTGGACAGAAGGTGAAACGCCTGGAGTAGAGAGGTAGATCTCTGAGTCATCAGCATATTTATGTTTGTGGAGAAATAAAGCATGGAGGGAAAAGTGAGGGGGACCAGGAACAGAGCTCTGTGGAACCCCCACAGAAAGCTGAGGGAGTGCAGGCAATGAGGAGGAAAGGGGGAAAGGAAGGTGAGTTGAGGAGAGGGGGGAGGTCACATCATACTTTGTCAATTTTCTCTTGAAATAAATTGACAAGATCCTGTGTTGAGAGAGAAGTTGAGGCAGGAGGGGAGGGTTTGAGGAGTGATTCTAAAGTGTCAAAAAGGTGACTGAGATCATGGGCATGGGATTCAGTGAAGCTGGATGTTTAACTAGCAAGATGGCAGAACTGAAAGAGGGGGAGAATGAATTTGTAGCGGAGGAAGTCAACCTGGTCATGGGATTTCTTCCAGAGGTGCTCAGCAGCATGAGAGCAGGAACAGAAGAAGTGGGTGTTGAGGGTGAGCCAGGGCTGGGAGTCGGCAGACCCCGAAGAGTCAAGGGTGGAGAGCGATGATTGGAGAGAATCAACAACCATAACAATGGAAGAAAGGGAAGAGAAGGCAGGGAGGAGAGGACTGAGAGCAGATGAAAAATCTTCAACACCGATGAACTGGACATCACAGAAAGGTTGAGTGACACGATGTGGGGGCAGGGCACTGATGGGTGATGCTGAAAGAGACCAGGTGATGGTCAGAAAAAGGGAAGTCAGCAACGGAGAGATCAGAGAGAGAGAGAGCCGTGTGGGGTGAAGATCAAGTCAAGTGAATGGCCCTTTTGGTGACCTGGGATGCAGGTTGAATTAAGAGGTGAAGGCGAGGAGACATGCAGCTATGGGTTGCACAAGTCATCAACATGAAAGCTGAAGTCACTGAAGCTGAGTGGGAGATTGTGAGGAGAGGAAGAGAGAAAGCCAGGAGCTAAAATCAGAGGGAGGAGGAGGAGTTGGTGGGTGTAGATTACAGCAACATGGAGAGGGAGAGAAGAGAAGAGTGAATTGGAGTCTTGCTCAAAAGAGAATAAAGAATGGGAAGAGGAAGGAAGGGGGGGATTGGAAGCACCAAGAATGGAAGAAGAGAAGCCCGACGCCACCACTGTGGTCTGAGCAAGAGCAGGAAATGTGAGAAAAGGAGAGAGCTCCATAAAAGAGGGCAACTGCAGATGGCATGTCAGACTAAGGGATCCAGCACTTTGTCAGTGCCAGGAGCTGGAGGGAGTGAGGTAGGAAGAGGCTGTGGATGAGTCTGATCCTTTTAGAGAAGGAGTGGGCATTCCAGAGACAGTAAGAGAAGGAAATGAAATAACCCACAGGCAATAAGCTAACCACATCATACTGCATGAACATTTCAGTGAAATAATGGTTCTTAGCACCAGGCAATTGTCTGCAATGGAGAAATATCCTCCTTTTATTCATGTGTCAGAAAAGGCCATGGTCAGTACATTCATCATCCCATATTCTGTGCACCTATCTATTGGAGTCCATTGTCAATGTAATATATGATATATTTGACTATTTTACGGAATCTCCTAGTATTGTAATGACAATACTTTTCAATGTACCATCAACACAATATAGGGTCAAAGATGCTTCTAAGCTATATTACGCCAATGCTAACAGAACTAGTGCAGACTCAGATCCATAATTAATTGTTAAGGTTAAGATGAACTAGAGAATTCAGTTTTCCTTCCTTCAAATAACCTTTAATAATTCTATGCTAAGTTATACATCTGAAAAAAAATCAAGGAACTGCTAAACCTGCAACAGTATCTTCCAGTGATTATAAGCATCTAAGTGCACAAGGTTACATAGGTAAGGTTAGGGCCAAGAAAAAAATTCTCCACTGAATTAAATGGATTTATACCAGGGATGAGCTTGTTTCTTTATGTTGATGAAATAGAGGTTTGGAGTAGTGTGTAACATATCTCAAGACGAGATGACGTAGCCACTGATAGCATCTGGTCATGACTAAGCAGTCTGCTATGATTCTGAAAGATATAGTAAAAGTAGTGTATGCTATGAGTCAACTAGCTGACAGTAGATATGATGAGTGGCGAATGATTGTGTTTGTTAGATTCAAACTTAGTGACATGCACTGGGGATTTCATTCCCAAGAACCTAGAATATAATTATACTATCATACCAAGAGCTAATAGCCATGAAACAGTGAAAGCAACAGTTACAGAAGTCTACATAAGAACACAAGAACAGCCATGCTGGGTCAGACCAAACGTCCATCTAGCCCAGTATCCTGTCTTCCAACCGTGGCCAATGCCAGGTGCCCCAGAGGGAATGAACAGAACAGATAATCATCAAGTGATCCGTCCCCTGTTGCCCATTCCCAGCTTCTGGCAAACAGAGGCTAAAGACACCATCCCTGCCCATCCTGGCTAATAGCCATTGATGGACCTATCCTCCATGAATTTATCTAGTTATTTTTTGAAACCTGTGTGACTATAAGGAAGTGATCATACAATGAAACTAGAGTGTAGCGGAAGAAACTTGCAGACTGGTCCTGCCTAGACTTACTGCTAGTACAGTGAGTTGTTCTGCACCTGTCTGAGCTACCCAGTAAGTTAGGCTTCCTGTATAGATTTGGCTGGATCTACTGTTAGAACTGCACATTCAGATTAGGCACTAGAGTTGGCTGTCCCTTTCCGGTACATTTTTTCAGTGCTACTAAAAATCCCAGTACATTTTTTTTTTAAAGTTGGAGAATGCTTCATGCACGGGAGGGATTTTTCCCACTGTTGATTGTGTTTGGAGAAGGAATTCCATTCAGTGTTTGTTAACACTTACTCCGTTCTCCAGAGGCTAATTAGAACTCCCGTGGGATTCTGTCCTAACATGTAAATCTGTGATGGATTTTTTTAGGGGCTCCTGTTGTTATTTGCCAATTACCTGGTTAGGAAACCAAAAGAATCTTTCCAGGACATTACAATTAGGACAGTAGATTGCCTTTATCTAAACTTATATCTAAATGTAAATGTTTCACATTCAAATTTGGCCAGTGTACTCCTTTATTCACTTTTATTTAGGAGAAAATAATTTTTCTGAATAAAAAAAATTCTGGTTTGATGGGTAAAGAGAGACAACTGAATCAAAAATTGATATTGACATGCCAATGGCTATTATACCTGTGGTTGCCATTAAAACCCCCAGCAATGTTTGCCAACAGTTGCCACATAGCAGTATTTGAGGTTTCCAGTTTCCTCCGATATTAGAAAAGGCAAGTTCTGTGGTAACTGTACAATAGCACTTGGCAAATGCTGACTTTTTAATGACTTTTACTGTACATGTGAGTTTATTTCGTACCCTGTGTTTCTCCTACACTGGATGCTTTTTGTACTTAAATGTTCAGCGGCCATGCATGGTATTTAATTAACTTTCTGCCAGTGTTATGCAAATGATAAGCTTAAATATTTTACCTTAATGTAATAATAGAAGTATGCAGTTAGAAATTTCAGGCTCTCTCTTCACATTTTGATACAGCTACAGTTGAGGTGCTCTCCCCCTTTGAAACAAAATACAGCCTTTCTGCTTTTAATAACACCTGAACCATCCTCAAGCACACTACTGCTCTGAAAATTAATCTTTCCCGTGCCATCAGACATTGCTAAGGGCATGAACCAGGCTCTGCCATCCCTATCTGTCTTGGATCGCTCTTTGTCCTCTGTGTTGTTAAGTCCAACAAGTGTTCCCTCTCTGAGTAGTTTTTGACAGAGGGATTCTTTCAATCAGTCCCTTTTTCAAGTTTCTCCAGATGCCCAATGGCATGCCTACCATGACAGATGCTCTGGCTTCATTCTTAACATTTGTCCCAGACACTTTGTCGTCTTCTCTGGAAAATCTTTGGTGATAAGAGGTCATTGAACTCTGTGACAAATCTTGGCATTTGTTATAAATTCATTCAATTTTTATACCTCATATTTTCCTGAGGCATTTGCTTTAGAATGCATTTAGATATCTGTGCCTTTTGGTGGATTTCCAGTTTTCACATCCATATAGTAAGGTGGAGATAACATTTGAGTTGATGATTCATAGTTTGGTCTTTAAATTGTAGATTTTTCAATTACCAAATCTTGTTTAAGCTGGTAAATACAGCTGCCATCTTGATAAATTATGACATTATTTCCTTCTGGATAGTCCCATGGGCTGCTATTGCTGTTGTTAATATTTTTGAAGTGTAGGATAATTACAAAAATGTTGAATTTTCCTTTTTATCTAATATGTTTGATGTGATTTTAAATAAATAAAATTAACAGTAATAGCCGCCTGTCAGGTCTGAAACAACATCAACTGAACATCTGTTAAATATCAGAAATATCTTGGCTTCCAGAATATATCACATGACACATCAGTCTAGCAAACACATAAAACAGTTGATATGTTAACGAAGAGAGACTAAGATCCTAAAACACTTGAGTGATTACTAAATGAAACGCAAGGAAACCTCTTCTATGGTGTATTTATGTATTTGTCTGAATAATAGCTGCTCAGAAAATTTCCATAAAATGAAACTTTGATGAAAATCAGAAACAATTTTTTGCAAAATCTTTATGGAAATTCTTCCATTTTCTAATGAGATCCAATAATGTACCTACATGCATACAATATACATTATGTACAGCATGTACCATGCATTCAGTGTGTATATCTATATTATAGGGGGAGCTTGGTAGCAGCCCCTATATTGAGGTCATCTAACACTTTCCATTATAGAAGATTTCTGCGACCTTTTCTGAGATGTTCTAAGACCTCCACTGGACTTTTAAATTTGGCAGGGAGAAAACCCTCAGGCCAGAGACGTTCCTTTTCTTTGTCCCATGAAACTCTGTTCAAGTTTGGCAGAAATGTAAACTGTTTAAAAAACTGCTTTTTCTGTCTCATCCTTGCATTCCTGAGGAAAATGTTGTCAATGGGCCAAAATAACAACTGAACACAGATGTTGTTAAGAGTTGGACTCATGCTGCTAGCAAAGCCACAGGAGCTACAGCAATAGCAGACACTGCTCTGGGAATGCCTGGGAGCCCACTCCCCAAAGGTGAATGGACAGCAGTACATACCCTCTCTGGGGGTACCACGTCCTGCAGGAGCTTACCCTACCTCCCTAGGAGAAGAGAGAGAGTCAGTTCAGGCTCCCTGTGATCTGCCCATGAACCTAGCACATGTAGCCAGTGGCTCACCCCCAACTCTGTGATAGCGTCCTTCTGCTGCTAATGTAGTCAGTTCTGTAGTTCAAGTGGTTGACGTCGGTGCTGCGTTGCTGACATTTCCGCATTCAGACCTCATTGAAGATGCATGATGAGGGGTTTGTTACAATCATACATATTAGAGTCTGTTTATACCTTTTAAAAATTAGGAAATTATATATGAAAAAAGGTTTAAAGAACGTTATTTAGGTTACACAGTCAACCATTTGAAAGTTCAGAAGTGCCAGGTTTATGGTTGCCCAGGCAACATTAATCCTGCCCCATATGCATATGCACTGGTACAATTTTCAATTATATGATCATGTAGTGTTTTTTCCACAGGGCCTCTGTCTCATTCAGCACACAGGATGGACATGCAAGGGACAACCGTTAAGGTTGCCCAGGCTACTGTAAACCTGGCATTTCCTAACTTCCAGGAGCTTGGCATTGCAATCTAAATAATGTTCTTTTAACACAGTTTTGTTTGTTTGTGAAATAGAGAATGTAGCCACAGAGCGGAACAATTAGTGAGACACTACAACTACTCCCAATTACTTGTGTTAGATGTTTTGGTGGGATTTTCAAAGGAACTTCAGGGAGTTAGTTGCCCAAATTCATTGTCAATAGGCACCTTACTCTCTAAAGTAATCTAAAAATCCCAGACTTGAGCCGCAAAGTATATACATATAGTTATCCATGCTATATATAAAAATACAGAAAGAAGTCCCAGATGCGGCACTGTCATCTTCAGGGTGGTTATTTGTGTTACCCAGTTTCACATCACAGAACACACTTTAGGAATCTTCCATTTGGTGGTGTTTTAAATTCCATTTCCCAAAAGGAAGTATTTGAAACAGTTTACCTGAAAAGCTGTTCTCTGTTTTAAAGACTTTAATCTGTAGAAAATTCGTGTCCAAATAGGCTTCTTTTCTGTTTCACTGTAACTCAGAACATGAATGTAAAGTATCTAAAAATGTAAATGGAATTTCCAAGTAGTAACAACACTTTTTCTGTCATCAGTACTATATTTTTAAATAATTACTTCACTTTAGAAAGTGGGTGGGTAGCAGTACACCAATTTATTTTTGTTGTTGGGTTTTTTCATTCCCTTGTGCTGTGTTTTAGAGGAATGTTTTCCAGATTTTCAAATGCTTCAATAAAGCTTTTGTCAAATAAAAGTAGAAATGAGCTTGAAACAAACCTTCAAATCATGAATTATGGATTTGGTTCTAGAGTTGGTTCCAATTTCTCTCTCTCTCTCTAATGGGCCAAACAAAAACCTGTTATCTGATCGCTCCTGAACATAGGGTTTGGAATCTGGATTCAAACTCAAACCTTCCCAGATTTCAGAGGACTTAGATTTGGAGTTTGGATTTGGCTCATTATAGAGTTAGGGTTGAGCTACAAATTCTATCTGAATTTGGTTTTATATTTGAGGGTTCAGTTCAGAGGTATGTCTGAATATGCATCAAAACGTTAGGATCCAACTGCCTGTGGTCCTGTCACAGGATCCAAACCACCTGAATATACAAAATTGGGCTGGAGCTTTAATGAAATTAGATGTATCCATTAGTTTATGATGAAAACAGATAATGGGCCCAATCCTTCAAACACTTCATCTTGTGAGTAGGTCTTACTTAAGCGAGTAGCTCCATTGACTTCTGTGGGCTGCTTGATAGAATTGAGGACTAGTCATGTGAGTAAGAATTTGTGGAATGAGGTTTCTATTTCCTTGTAACTTCCAGTCTCTATCTGGGTTGCCAGCTTTACCTTGCCCTTGGAGAGCAATGCTTGCTCATGGCTGAAGCTGTATCAGGAGTGGCATGAATAAATGATGAAAAATAACCCCAAACAGCTTTTTCAGCTTTCCATTTATTGATAGACCTGTCTAATACATTTCTAGAAAGATAAATAATAAAAGCCATTTGGATAAATTGAAGCCCCAACTATGATACGCTGCTTGTATCCCCCAGATTCTGTTTGTTACACCAGAAACAGACAGAAGCGACCCCCACAATATAGATTTTTTAAAAAGGAAGACGTAAAAAATTACTAGTTAATAATACTGTGAAATACGTCTCTTACAGTTTTAGCTCAAACAAAAATTGTCAGCTTCTGCTCAGAGTACTGACAACTCATTTGCTAGGGATTAAGCTTTTAATTAAGAATTAATGCTCTAGCCCATTGCAAAGAACCTTCTAGACGTGTGACACTTTTGATTTATCCCAAGTGTTCAGAGTGAAATTCAGTGGTATGCACAGTGAAGGACAAATATGAAGGTTTAGTTGTGAATATGGGTCTTAAAAAGTAATGTTGAAGATCAAATCTTATAGAACAGCTATCTGATTGTTTGCATAGAATAGTTAAGAAGTGGACAGTTGCCATATTTTTTGTGTATGTGCACATGAATAACTTTCCATTAGTTAAATATGTTGCAAACCAAAGGCAAATTAACTGCTCGTAAGGGTTTTGATCACAGCTCCTTATTTAAAGTTCAGGTAACCTTAAATTTTTTTTTCAGCATTCCAGTTTAGTTTAGACTGTTTCTGCTAATAGTGAAACGAATGTGTATAACGTCGTGTTTAAAGAAATACAAGCGAGGGCATTGATCCTGCAGATTCCTACAAGAATACACTATGTACACGAACAGTCCCATTGACTTCAATGGGGTTCCTCATGGGCATGATCCTGCCATCAGTGGCACACTTGTCTAGTTCAGTTGATTTAAATGAGACCACTCAAGCACATAAAATTAAGCACATGCATAAGACTTTGCATACGAGGCCCCTGTGGGTAATTCCATGCATGGATTAAAAAAATCTAGGGGTTAAGAATCCATAACACCCAGGAAATTCAGAACTCAGGGTAGAATGGGTCTCTCTGATCACGTTGCATCCCTAACTCACGTTGATGTGTCTACATTTTTCAGCTTGTATGGTATGTAGTCTATCACCCACTCTTCTATCAGAGAGGACTGTTCCATCCTTAATTTCTTTATTGTGATGCTCCATTTTAGTAGCATGCCAGGGCTACTCTGTGATTGAAGGATTGCAGCACTCCCAATGCACAGCTTCTGATTTACGGTTACCCCTTCTGGTCCTTTCTCCACCCTACCTGTCTGACAGGTAACATTTTTTTCTGTTTCAAGAGAATTAGTAAAAACAACAAAAGCAAAACCCCAAACTTTGTTTTAGTGATGCATTGTCAATCCTTAACAAGAAGCTTCCACAAACAAGTTCTGCCTCAGACTGTGATAAACCTTTTGAATCAGAGGTGGCGGTCCCCACAAAAGTGGAGGAGTGAAGGACTGGAAAATGTAGGTATTTGTTTTCCTATTTAAATAAAAGATACATTCTTATTACCAAAACCAAAAATGGGAACAAAAACCATGTTGCAAACAACCTAATAACCTTCACTGGAAATATTTATTCTTTGTTTCTGAAAACTATATTGCATGTTGCAGTAGCACAGAGGTGAATGTGTGATATTTAAAATGCTGGGGGAGAAGACCTTTAGGGGATATCTTTCCCCAGTATATAATTTCTTAAATACTTTATGCTTGAGACAGTCTGAATTGGGAATGAAAGGAAATGGGAGCATTCTGGAGGAGGATTGTTTATTCCTCCTGACCAAGATATTTTTAAAGTATCAGTATATTTGTTAATTAAAAGGCAAGTCTAAAGTATTCTGAACAGTGAATTCTGTAACAATGAAATCTATTGTCTGTCTGTCTGTTTGTTTATATTTGTGCAGAAGAAATTCTCTAGAACCTGAGTTGCAGTTTGCACATTCTGAAGCATTGAAATAGTTTGTGGTTTTCATTCTATTTCACTATACTTGGTCTCATTATTTGGGGTGGGCGTTAGGCATAAGCTAAAAGCCTGTCTGTATAACAAGCACAACCATGTCAGTGAAGCAGGTTACAGTACTGATGCAGTTACCACACTTTTCCATTTCATAGTATAAATGGGAACTTAAGCATGTTTCCAAAGGATTTGGACTGTGCAAGGCTTTAGCATGGTTCATGGACATGGTTTAAATATCATCGATCCTACAAAATGGAATCAGGTTGTAATGGGATCCCCTGACATGGTTGTACCATAGTGTAGATAGGTCCTAAGCAGGCCACTACAATGGGGTGCTATAATAGCATTAAGATTGCTGCTGATTTCTCACTGTCATTCTTCTATTGAATTGCTGTCTACATGTCCTCTGTATTTCTGAGTAAGACTGAGTGGAAACAGGGTGCCCTTTTGGTGGAGGCAGTGATGGAGATACATATTAGGGCCTAGGTGAGTTGCTAAGATGAATAAGAGGCGGATAGTAGGGAGCTATGGTGATAGGGGGTGCTGAAACCACCTTCCTTACAGACAACCGACATTCCGAGAGCCAACTTTGTTAACTACATCTGAGTTCACTGTAAATAGGTTCAACTGGATTGCCATAATTCTTTGAACTGTTTAGAGTACTTATTTTCCAGTGTCTTTTTAATATTGGTTTGGTACTTTGCTCACCATTTTCATTCCTGCCACCATCATTTATGAGGATGGACAGCAACTTTGTCCCACAAGTGCTCAGCTCTAGAGGATTAACACATCATGACAAAGTTCAAGTTCACAAGTGAATGGTTTAGAGAGATGTCATCATGCTAAGCAATTCTTTTTCTATGTTCTGTTTTGCTGCCTGTGGTACTGAAATATAATATTCCCCATCCGCTCATAAAGCAGCTTTTTTGGTATAAAGAGTTGTTATGAATGCTTTCCCCCTCCTTTCCCTCATGGAATGCTTTCTTTTGGTCATGAACTAGCACATGCTTAAGACAAAAATGATAATAGGCCTCCCTGGGTACTTTTGGTACATTTCAATAAATACATTCCCACAAAATGAAATTGCTTTGGCTCTTTACTATGTTCTTTAGTGGTTTACACTTTCAAAATTACCCCAAAGAGATCAGATGTAAACATCTGAAATGCCACGATTCCTGTTCAAGGTCGATCGTAGAGCACAGCTGATGGAGATATTTCCCTAGTAGCAATCAGATCTGTATTTTAAGAAAGTGCAACTATGCAAAAAACCTTATCTGGGCCAACAATTAAATATCATTGATTCTAATTAGGATTTGTCACATAATAGAAAGACAAAGTTTCTTTTGTTTGGTGAAAAGTCTACTTTGCCTGCTTACTAAAATGCATGGATTTCTTTCCAGTGGCTTTAGATAATCAGTATGACAAAGTTTCAGTCCTGTGATCTTTCAGCTCTCCTCAAGTGATTCAGCCTCACTTGTTGAAACTTGTTTAAGGTGTTTGTGTGAAGGCAGTCCAGCACAGAAGTTGTTATATGGTGTGACAATGAGGTCTGCACTGTTTGTTTATAGAAACCTGTGACTCCATCATCAATGGAACTAAGGAACATTTATGCACTTAATGGATTGTTGGGTTTATTAACTTTATCTGTAGTACTCCTGTTAGTAAGCATGCCCATGGTGATATACAGGCTTGTTCCTCTCTGGCCATCTGGCAAGGACTGGCTGTCTTTTCTGGCTGTCTGGGTCAATGAGATCTGAATCTATTGTATGAATTAAAAGAATTTGAGCTGCTAGTTATGATACTGATTTTGTTTTGGGCCAGTGAAATGGGCCCATTATGGCAGAACACGTCAAGGAAAGACACATACGGGTTGAGTGGATATTCCAGAATTCATTATAATTAGTAGTTCTGCAGAGGTAATAAATCAAAATATATCCGTGAGTCACCAGTTCTTTCCCAGACTCTTAAATTCAGAAAAATGAATTTCTGTGACCCATTGGTCAAAAGCATAGAATATTAATGAAACAACAGGCAATTTAATGCAAAATAAAAAGCAAACCTCAACCATCTGCAGTTTCATTGATTTATTTTAATTGTGGGAATTTGCTAAAAAGTGTATCATGTATAATTTGTGTGAGTTGACATTTCCTTTGAATGTAGAGGTTTGCTAATTCCAATCTGTATTGGTAAGGGTTGGTGTAAAGTCATTGAGTGAAATTCTAATCTCAGCTAGTGAGATTGCATCACCATGCATCTTGAAAATCACTGCTGGGTGATAATCTCTGTAGAAACATGCCCCTCCCTCCTCAGCATCTAGCCACCTCTGGTGATTAGCCCCAAAGTTTAATTCCATTATCTCTCATATGCTCCTCACTACCAGATATACAGTAGCCATATACTGCAAAGCAAATGGCTCCTGCGATGTATCTGTCCAGGCCTGGAAGATAGTCAGACGGGAACTCCTCATAGATGGCTTAAATTTATTCTGTCTAGATTTTTTATACCTTGATCATCATCCTGCTGTCTAAACATCATTAAGTATCACTAGTAAAACTAAGACTAAAGGCAAATACACTTCTGATTTATGCCGTGTTTTGTTGGTATAAACCAAGGCACAAGGGCAACTGATGGTCGAATGCTCACAAAGAGAAGGTTGCAATAAAGTAAGGCAGACACAAACTCCCCTTCAGAGGTATTGCAGGTGATCAGTGCAGGCTGAAAAGTGGCAGTGATGACTTGGACTGACTTGTGTCCAGGGGTACTGCAGACTGTGCTGATGGCAGAAATTAAAGTTGCCATCCCTTATTGGAACCCAGCAGGAGCTAATACTGCCTGTGGTCCTGTCACAGTGAACCCCGACATGGGGATGTGTAGTGCATATTTATACACCCTGTCATGGGACAGAGAGGAGAATCTACCTGTTAGACAGCCTCCAGGCTTCCAGACACCATAGAGCTGACTTGCTGGGCTTTTTGTTTTGCATATGCCTGTCCTTTTAAATCTGTATTTTTAACTTTAAACTTTTTAAGGGTCAGATTAAGCCAACTTTGTTCACATTGAATAGTCATTGCTCTCATTAAGTAGTCCAATGGATTTTAGTGGGACTAATCAATCACATGAATAAGATGTTACTCAGTATAAATAAGGGTGGCAGAAACAGGACTACATTTTTAAAGTTGTGGAGGAGATTCTGAACTCAGTTATACTGGTTTAAATCTGAAGTAACGCCAGTGAAGTCGATGGAATTATTCCAGATTTAAACTTGTCTCAGAGGGATCAGAATCTGGCTCATTGCCATTCTTTTTCTGTTACTTGATCCATTCTTGTCCTTCAGTGCTGTATTTTGCATGATTCTTCACCTCAGCTTTGATTTAAAATAAATCTTAAAATAGAGGAAAATTGCTACTGTATTAATGCATGCATGTAAAGTACAGGGGCTAAATAATGGCCGACTTCTCTGAAATTAAAATAGAGGCTACTGAAGATAATTTGAAAGTTTTTGAGAAATGAAAATGTAAAATTTACTATTCATAATGTATAAAAAGCAACTCATACTCTCCTAGTTTACTTTCTCTCTTGTTCTGTTGCTTAAATCCAGTCAATATTTTGGCTTGATTATTCACTAGATCTTCCAGAAGAAAACACGCAGCTCTGCAGTTAAATGTACAGAGAAACACATAATTCTACTTAATACACTGTAAATCTAATTCAGTAACATGATATAGGCTTTTCTTTTTAAGTCCATTCAAATCTTTACAAGGAAAAAGAATAGCCTGAACTGACTCCCAGACCAATAATTTCTTGTTTCAAATCTCCAAGGCAATGTATTCATTCAAGGCTATAACTTAATAAATACCATATATAATTAATATAACCCCCCGGACCCCCAAATGTTTAGCACTTGAAAATGTTGTCAGACAAATCAAGGCCTTAAAATTATACAGAAAGTCTGTGTAGTATTGGATTTCTATAGAAAATGCCAGCAAAATTTAGGGAGAGGAGAAACAGAAAATGAAAGGCACCATGTCCCAGATCCTTAATGGCAGTGACAGTGTATTGTATTTATTGTTTGCCTAGAATAGGGGTTCTCACAGCAACTTTTTTGGTGGCCCCAGAGTGTGATCACCATCTCTTACTAGTGGCCGCTCTGACAATTTTTCCTAAAATACTTAATTAACTTTAAGAAAAACAAATAAATATGCACATATACATGTCTAAATTATGACCTAAACAGCATAGAAACACAAATAAGGTGCTTTGCATGTTTTGCTCTTTTTGGTTGAGTTCCTTTTTTAGACTTGCTAGCTAGTAAAAAGTGATAGTTGTATATTTGTTAATATCCCTTTTCACAGCAGAGTTACTCAGCCCTGGGAAGCTGGGGGACAAATTAAGCCCTGGATGGGGAGGTAGGTAGGGGGGCTGGAGGAGGCAACAGGCGCCATGGGTGATGTGGGAGGAGGGGATGAGCCCAGAGCCAGAGTCCGAAGCCCTGCAGCTGGGGGACAGAGCCTGCTGCCCACCACCCCAGGGCTGAAGCCCAAGCCCACCGCCCCCAGAAAGGTGGAGAACTCATACTGATCGCCTGCTCCAACAGTGTTTGTGGATCCAGAAGCGGGCCGGGACAAGCTCCTGCTGGTGGCGTTGGGGGAAGGATTGCTGCTTTGTTCCCCTCCCTCCCAATCACCACCGGGGAGGTTGTGGCCGCAAGAAGAGCCCCTGGTAGCTGCATTTGAGAATTGCTGGCCTAGAATATTTTCATCCATATTAGCCTGGGGCTGAAGATAAAAGACCTTCCACTGAGGTACTGTTTTCTGTTGTTTCCAGTAATACCACAGGCAGTAACAACCTCAAGATTTTCCTCTATCATTTAGTTTCACTGAACTGTAGATAAACAGAGATCTGCTAGAAGACTGTTTAAACCAGGGAAGGTAGATTTTTTATTATTTTTGGGATGATTAATTACTTTTTAAAACTGATACCAAGCTTCGGTCTGCAAACAGTTTGTTGTTCGTAGAAATATATTTATCTGACTATAAATATAATCGGAAATGTCCAAACACATGTTCAGACTGTTCAAAGGCATGTGCTTGTTTTTAAATAACTGAACTTGCTGCAATTTGCATAGTGGCAGTGGTTTACTTTCCCCCCCCAAAATAAATAATTTGTTGATATGATTGCAGACAGGATTGTACAGCTGGGAGGATAGGGAAATGCTTGATATCTGATTGTACATGAGGGGAGGGAGCTTCTGGATACATGATTTTATGCAAGCTCCTATGTGTTTTGCAGCAAGCCTGATTTAAATTCTCCAGCAATCTTCATACTTCAGCCCAGTTTCTTTGGCAAGCCAGTTCTGGGGCACGTTGCAATTGCTGTGGCAACATGGAATAAGCTGGAAAAAAATGTGCAAGCATATGTTTTTATTTAATTAAATATTAAAATGAATAACCATCAATACAGCATGTTGTGTTACTAGCATTTGATCCTACCGAAAAACCCCTCTATTACAAAATATCTAGCTCTCATGCCACCGGAATGACAATTCACTATGCAAGGTAATATCTTTTATTAGATCAACTTCTGTTGGTGAAAGAGACAAGAGAAGTTGATCCAATAAAAGATATTACCTCACCCACTTTATTTCTCTAATATCTTGGGACCGATATGGCGACCACAACACTGCAAATTCACTGTACACACAATACTGATCACATCTAACTGCTCTGTGGCCAGTGTTGGGGCAGGAAGTGGGGTGGAAATAGAGGGAAACAAAGGATTTCACAGCTCTCCCTATGAGAAGGAGAGAGAAGCTATTTCAGAGGTGTTCTCTGTGAAGCCCTGTTCATTTCACAGCAAAAGAAGAATTTTGTGGCCATTTCTGCTACACAACTGCTTGGGCCAGGAAATAAGTAAAAAAAGATTAGAAGAAAGTCATTAACTGCAGGAACAATTTATCAGTGGAATTTATTTGCTCAGATGGAGGTTTTGACACCATCACTGCAGGTATTCAAGAGCAGGTTAGGTTGTAGTCCTGCCAAATACGCAGGTGTAGAGTATGTGACCTACATGGTCTTGCAGTGTGTTTCAACTAGGAGCCTACCCCAGGAACTGTAAAGTGTGGTCTGACTTGATTAGCTGTACAGTAGAACCTCAGAGTTACGAACTGCCCAGTCAAGCACACATCTCATTTGGAACCAGAAGTACACAAACAGGCAGAGACCAAACGAAAAAAAAAAACAAACCACACACACAAAAACCACACCACGGTACAGTACTGTGTTAAACGTAAGCTACTAAAAAAATAAAAGGAAAGCAGCATTTTTCTTCTGCATAGTAAAGTCAAAGATGTATTAAATCAATATTCAGCTGTAAACTTTTGAAGGAACAGCCATAACGTTTTGTTCAGAATTACAAACATTTCAGAGTTATGAACAGCTTCCATTCATGAGGTGTTTGTAACTTTGTGGTTCAAGATATATTTCAGATTGCGAGTGCAAGTTTGCATCTAGGTGTGAGTCATTATTTTATGTGAAGAAACTCTTTAAACTCTGCTTTGCTTCACCAGCCATATGTAAACAGAGATTTATATTTCTAAGAACAACCATTTCAAAAAGTTCTGCTTCTCATTCGCCAAGAACATACCTTAATAATATATCTTCAGTCTAAAATGTGTTGGCTCTGTTTACTAATCATTCACAACAAAATATCAGTATCTTGGCTTTTGTACAAGAACATGGTCTTTATGGCTTATGGTAATAAAACTTTGTCAGTTTTAGTCAGGCTGCCCTCTGTTAAATAACGTAATTTCAAAGTCACCATATGTTGAGAGAGAGAGTCAGCAGATTTTATTCTCTCTTCTTATTTCTGTTTTTCATGTGTTTGTTTTTTGGATAATATGCAGCAGTGATACTAGGTGGTATACAGATACATGTATATAATTTGCAGGGTTACTATAGGTATACATTTTCAGGACACAGCAAATAATCAAGTGATACGGTACTGATTCTTTTTCACAGAAACAGTAGATTCTGTTGAGAAATTGGATGACTCAGGAATGATACGTGAAGGAAAATCAGACAGGAAATAAAGCAATACACTTTGAGAATAACTAGAACTAACTGGTAGAGTTATAAACACATGAAGGGTCTGATCCTTCTAAACTTACTCATACAGAAACTCCAGTTGACAACAATGGGAGTTTTGCATAACCAAGGACTGCAGAATCAAGCTCAAAGTGAGTAAGGTTTTATTGTAATTTAATTTGGCATAATTCTAGCATAAGAGCCAAAACAACAGAATGCTAGAAAGGTTTTAGTACTATTATGGCATTTGGCTGACCTAACCAGAAAATGGCTGCCATTGCCTGGCAATTTAGCTTCACTCAGCCCTAAATCAATTCACTGGCTGGCTGTTCTTAGGGTACCTACTTATGTCTTGCTAAATCAAACAGGTGACAGGTTGTATTCTTTTACCTAAAACTGCCACCAGCTATATAAAAACAAGCAAGAAAGTTTCTTCCTTGTTCATTTTATAAGTACATCAACTTGTACATTTATTTTACTATTTAATTTTGTAAAGCTTATCAGTACGTTGTGGACAGGGGAAAATATCACATCACTTAGACTGATGTTGTCTGTACTACTAAACACCAAAAATAATTTTTTTAACATAGGCAAGGAGCCATCACTAAAAAGGACAGCAGGGGGGATGGGTGATTTTTAACTTGTGACCCAATGTACAATAGTAAGTAGGACGTTTAGCAATATTGATTTCTGACCTTTTTAAAAAAAATAAAAATCATGTCTGCATTGTGTTCAGTCTGTTGAAAGACGTTTTGCAAAGGCCTTAGTTCACAAACAATTAATCTCCCAGAATAATTTGTTTACCTGATTCTGTTGCCAGATGTACTGTACACGTATGGGTTACTCTTCGTGGTAGGTAAAGAGACTTAGCCTATAATGCATTTTATTCTGTTTCTGCGTTGTAATGCATATTGATCTTGATCATGGAAAATGTGAGCAGTTTTCCTTTGTTTGAATCATTCATCTAGCTTTTTCAGTAATTGTTGTGTCACTGAAGCAGATCTCATTAAGAATATGCCAAGGTCATTGAATAGCATGTCAATATAATTACAGTGCCCTTCAAGCTGAACAATTCAGACCTGCAAATAGCAATTCACAGTGAGGTAAGAGAATAATCTGAAATCTTCAAATTGGGGACTAGTAATAATATTTAGCTCTTACAGAGTCTGATCCGGAGTGAACCAGTGCAGTAAGTCTCCTTCAACTCCCGCTGATTTCAGTGGCCTTCTAAGGGCACTCAGCATGTCAGAGGACTGCTCCGCGCCTTGAAGGATTGACCCCATATTGCAGTTGTCATCTATACATCTCAAAGCACTTTATAAATGAGGGGAAAGTACCATTATCCCTGTTTTATGTTTGGGGAAACTAAGGCACAAAAGTAATGTGACTTGGGCCAGGTCACACAGCAGGGCAATGGCAGAACAAGGGATAGAACCCAGGAGTCCTGATTTCCAATCCAATAAGCCAGTAGTTCTCAAACTTTTGTACTGGTGACCCCTTTCACATAGCAAGCCTCTTGAGTGCGACCTCCCTCCCCCTTATAAATTAAAAACAATTTTAAATATATTTAACACCATTATAAGTGCTGGATGCAAAGTGGGGTTTGGGATTGAGGCTGACAGCTTGCGACCCCCAATATAATAACCTCATAACCCCCTGAGGGGTCCCAACCCCCAGTTTGAGAACCCCTGCAATAAGCAATTTCCATGCTCCTTTTTCTAGTCCCTTCTTAAAGTCATTTTTTTAAACAAGTTTAAAAACCCCATGCTACACTCAGGAAATTATTTACAAACAAGACCTCTGTTTTCCCTACTCCCCAGTGAAATAAATACATATAGTAAAGTCTCCACAAAGATCATGGAACTAATAAGATATACTTCCATACTTCCTTATTCAATCACTCTGCTTTTGGTTAATGTTATTTATTTAGGTTTCAGAGTAACAGCCGTGTTAGTCTGTATTCGCAAAAAGAGTACTTGTGGCACCTTAGAGACTAACAAGTTCCATTAAAAGGTGCAAAGTGCCTTCAGTACAGTAATATGTGTCTATAATGGAAGTTATATGGGGATTTCTCTTTTTCATAGGGATTTTTTTACTTTTCCACGCAGACTATTTGATGAGTGCTTTCTAACTGCCTGACACTTTTTCTTTCATCAATTCTTCCTATCTCTTCCTCCAGCTTCTCTCACTCTTCTTCAAAGAACTGAGTTTTTGACTTTCACGTCTGCCATTACTCTGGTTCTTGTCAACTGAAGCAAATGTGGGTATCGATTTCAAATGGCTAGTGATTTAAGATCACGGGTATGGTATGACAGATGTCCAATTTCCACAGAGCAAAGTTGTCCTCTGTATATAAACAATGAAGGATCATAAATGTTTTAAATACAGAATTTAAGGAGGGAAATTTTGGTATCCCTTTGCCTGACTTAGTTATTATGAGTCCAGTTCTACAATACTCAAAGGAATCCAAATATCCCCCTAAAAAGTACCTAAAATAGTTTCTATACATACAAATGCCATAATTTTAAGGTCCAATATCATAGGTCTTTCCAAAGTTAGAATGAGTGCTGCCAAGGTCCAGTTGAGAATTTGAGAATCTCCCTTTACTGTTGGATAAAGCTTCCATTTGTAGCTCTGCAGAGCCATGAGATCAGTTTGTAAATCTAGCACTACATTTTTTGATGTCGCTCTTTACTGAAGTGACATCCACATAACATATATAAATCAATCGAATGTACATTTCCATGATACATTCAGCTTGTGCATTTACCCTGGACATCTGATTTTTCTTTTGTTGTGGTATCTCTTTCCATATATGTCAAATGAATCTGAAATAAAAATATCAGAACACCAAACAACAAAGCAGAGGCACTGCACAGATGGTTCTGAGCAGTTACATCAGTTAAGCTGTGTGAAACTCATTTAGGTATTTCTGATTTAGGTGTTTAACTTTTTAGTTTCAAAAGTGGCTTGTATCTGAGGTGTTATCACTCTAGATTGTAGCAATTGTTGGCTGTTTAGCTAGAGGAGCCCAAAACAATGTGATAAAAACAGTACACATTTTTTAAAGAGTTATTGTGGCAAATCTGAAAACTCAATTCAGTAATGAAATTATAAAATAGATGGATTATAGTCCTGCTTAAAGTCTATAGTGAGCTACCGGTTTCTACTGAGCATGTGCAAACTTTTTTTTTAATAACTTGGCCAACTATACATGGGTTTTCATGAGAAGAGCAAAAAGCACATTCCTGGCACAAAGGCCACCCTCTGCCAAATTTCAACAGAAATGTGCTTGCTACAAAGCATATAGGCATTCAATTCTGTCAACAAAATGGTTGGAAGAATTTTTATTCCCATGAGCAAAACAACATATTTGCCCTAATGTTGTTCTTAGAAATGGCTGAACCATTTTTGCTGAACATTTCCAAAATTATTCAGCCTAAGACAGACACATGAGACAGGAAATTTCAGTCCAAACAGTTAATGTTTGTTATAATTATGAGCAACTGAAAACAGGGTAATACGATTGCAAGTGTTGGGCAACCTTAACTGAAGGCAGAGCTAGCAGCTCTGTCTATAATATACCCAGATATGGCATTTTCCTCATTTTCTGTCTATGTTAAAACATACAATAGCTGAAGCACTAATGACAGCTATAGCCAAGGTTGTCTAAGCATTTCCTTTTTAACTCCCAGTTTTCAATTGTGCATGACTTTCAAAAGTTTCATGTTTCAGGCTGAAATTTTGCAGGTCTGGTGTCCACTGAAATGTGATCATTTTGGTAAATTTGAGCAAAAACAGCTGAGCTGATTTTGAGTATAAGGACATGTGTGTGGTAGGGAATACATTTTTCCAGTTATTAAAAATATCTTGTAACCTTTTTGATCATCTGCAGAACTGAAATGGCTGGTGCTGAGAAGTTGACATTTGGCAGGGAAATAGTATTTATTGAGAAGTACCTTTGAGTGTTCCAGTGAAAACTGGTTTTGATTTGGCCTAGTTTAGAAAGTATGAGAATCAGACTTTGCACAAGTGGGTTGTGGTTTCTTAGCCCTTCTATTCAATGTTCTGAGGGAGACAGGAGGCTGTACAGGAATTCTGCCCTGTGCACTGCCAAGTAAGGTAAGCATTAGACATTTAATTTGCGACTTACCAAATCAGTGGGAGGTGCAAACACTCAGCACCTTGCTGGGTCAGGCCCAAAATATAATTGACACTATTGGATTTTATTTTTTTTTGAGGAAAAAATTGATGTGTTCAATTTGTCACTGGTTTGGTCAACCCTTATAATTATTAGCAATATTTTGTAGACTCACAGAAGTCACAGATGGGAAAGACCTATTAAATCCAAGCCTATCCTTATAAGATTGCAGAATGTATTCACCAACAAATAAGTATTCTGTACTTGAACTTATAGCACACTTAGCTCTTCAATGGGAAACTTCAGGCTTTTAATATTAAAATTGTCTCCCACCCAACTTGAAAGAGAAATTCTGTGCTTGTATTTTGAAATAATGGTTGAAGGGCTTCTTTATTCCAGCTCTACGATGTCTTATGGAATTGGTGACAGCGCATGCAGTTAACATGCAAGTCTTCCAGATGACTTGCAAAGTACACTGTGATTACAGGCAATGTCGGCCTGAAACATTCTTGTCTTCCTGTGAAATCATATTTATAGATGAAAGATGTAACAGTTATCGAATAGAAAATGTCCGACTAGATTCCTGGTGCACGTTGTCAGAAGTGAGTGTTGATTTTGTAGTACGTTTTGCTAGGAGTGGCTTAGCAGAGCTCAGTAGTGAAAGATGGAAAATGACAAACTAATATTTAAAGCATGTGGGCTGATGACAGTTGATACTAATCAGATTTTATGGTTCATCTTGACCTGTTGCCTCATGGGACACTGATCAAAGTCTGTGAATTCTTCTAGCGCAAAGAGTCATTCATTATGTCTCTCAGTGCGTTATTTCTGGACTGCCAGAAGATTTTTGCTAATAAATCAGAAGCATACAGCATGACCATGGGTCAGAAGCACTAACCTAATATCTCTGCATGATGTTTTTCAGAAGACTTAGGGTTGTTGGCTTGTCTGCTTGGAGTGAGTGTTTATTAGTAGTCACAATGTTCAATTTGTTTCTAAGACAGAGTTCCTTTAGTCCCCTTTAGTGCTCTTATTTGAAGGATAACTTATGCAGTATCTTCATGTTATTCATAAACATGCTGTGTGTTGAAAATGTTGTGAAAATATATAGAACGCTAGTGAATTGGTGCTGACAACCATTGACACTGTGACATTGTAGTTTGTCCATGAATCCTTACCCATTACTCTGAGATGTAATTATTTTGTTGGATTTTGGCAAGATATCACCTCTGATATTCAGTGATCAAAATTAGAATTTATGGTAATGCAACAGCAATCCTTCCAGAGAATAACAAAATTGTCCAGATTCATTACTGGTGTAAGTGGGAGCCGCGACACTGGTGTTATACATCTATAGGCAACATTTTAATCCTGTTAGACAGGTGTTTGTACTCAACTACTTATCCAGATTTTGCAGCTCAGAACCATTTTGGGGATTATGTTTTTGTGCCAGGATATTTAAGAAGCAAGGATCAATATAATTGATTGTTATTAACTAGGGGTTTCATTAATATTTCCCTTGGTTTTTCATGCTAAAAAGAAAAGACTGCTTTGTTAAGCATAGTTCATTAAGTGTAGCGTTAGGAAGTTTCATCATTACTGTAACTGGTTAACTGATATAATACCATACAGGCACTGCAGGAGATATAGATATAATGATAGGGTTCAGCTGTGTGAGTAGAGCAGACATGAAGTTATCGTGTCATTTCTAATCTCTGTTCGGATTTCTAAAGCATTTATCAGTATAGTATATGGGCAGAAGTGAACTATCCCCAGGCAAGCACCATGCGTCCAGGAGCACACCACCCCAAGGAAGGGTGCAACCAGGGGTGAAAGTAACTTAAAGGACTTACTGGTACTCCGGAGTCCTGAGCAGGGGGCGTGGCCTCCACTGGAAGAGGTGGGCCGGGCCCTTTAAATCAAGATTTAAAGGCCCCAGGGCTCCGGCTGCAGCTGGGAGCCCCGGGGCCTTTAAATCCCCCGCAGCGCTACCAGCTGCAGAGGCGGCTGGGAGCCCTGGGGCTCTGGGGCGATTTAAAGGGCCCCGGGCTCTGGCCGCCGCTACCACAGCGGAGCCCCGGGCCCTTTAAAGCGCCCCCTGAGCTCTGCTGCCGGAGCCCCTGGGGTAGCAGCAGGGCTCCGGCCGCTGCGGGGAGCCCTGAGCCCTTTAAAGCGCCAGCCTGGGGAAGCCGGTCCAGTCCGGCACGGCGTACTGGCTCTTGCCGGTACACCGGACCGGACCAGACCAGCTTACTTTCACCTCTAGGTGCAACATATTTCCTTATACTCCTGCAAGAGGCCAAATGCGGTGGGGTGGGTTCATGGCTACCATCTCTACATCCTCTTTGGAAAGCCAAGTGTCATTATGTGTCCCAGGCTTGGGCAGTTTGCATTCAGAGGAGTGCAAGGACTATAACTGTGCCTGGGGATGGAAAGAGGCAAACTCCTCGTGTCCTTTTTCCCCCAAGCACATTTGCTCCTTTGCAAACTATTCAGGCATAATCTGCTCTCTATTATAGGACATCCAATGTATGTATGTGTATATTCCACACAAAACACTAGAAGAGGAAATTAAGATTGTATAGTTAAACACTCAAAAGTGAGGAGATGCAATATTTCTAGTTGCATGCATAACTTTAACATTATCTCCTTGCGCACATGCACTGGATAATGTCTTTAATTACATCACCATCGCTGTTGCCCCTTGACACCAGTGTCACTCCGATGGGCCTTGCAAGTCAGCTTCCCAGTGGAGGAGAAAACAGTAATGTGGAATCTGGGAATACTCTAAGTATAGCTTTCTTTACTCATACATTTACACCAGTCCTGGAAGAGAGTCTGTCTCAAACAGCATGCAGGCAATCCCTTCTTCCAGAAATCTTGCTACCTCCAAGAACTTCCTCTTTACAAACGGCCGTCCTTAGGCAGCATACACGGCTGCGTAGGGCACCCGAAAATTTGAGGCACCATTCCCCTCGCTGGCTGTGGCTGGAATCCTCTCTTCTCTGGCCCCTCCCCCGTGCTGGGCAAGTGGGCTTCTCCCCACCCCCAACCCTACCCCCAACCCTTCCCTCCCTCCCTCCTCAGCTGGCTGGCTGAGGGCTCCAGCCTCTGGCTGTGCCACCCCAGCCCTGGGGAGCCCAGAGCGGCGCAGCCAGTCACTGGCGGCCCGGTGGCCTGGCCCACTGCCACCTGGAATGAGTCCCTCCCTGGACCCTGCCTGTGCCACTCGGTCTCCAGTGGGGGCTGGGCCGGGGCCAGGACAGGAGAAGTGAAACTTCCACTTGAGTCAGCGGGGGAGAGGGACTTAAAATGACAGTGCATTCACGGTCTCTCATACTTCCCTCACACACACACACACAAACACACACACACACAGTCTCTCTCACACCCAGACTGACTCTCACACCCACATACACTCTGCCTCTTATGAGTCACAGTCCCCCAACACAGATTGTCACACACACACAGTCTCACACTCCCCAACACACACACTGTCACACAGTCTTACACACACGGGCTCTCTCTCTGTCTCTCTCACACACACTGGTGCTCGCTCTCTCTCTCTCTCTCTCTCACACACACACACTTATATTATTGTTGTTGTTGTTACTGCTTGGTACTTCCTGTCAAAATGCTCATGGTGAGCCAGGAGTGGCAAGGGGCTGCAGGAGGGCCGTGGGCTCTGGCAAGACGCAGTCCCCATGTGACAATGCGAAGCCTGCCTTGAGCCACTGCCGCAGCGTCTGCTGCATACAAAGCTCGGTGTGTGTCAGCAATGGGGAGGGTTTCTGGGGGTCTGCAGGCAGGGGTGGTGGCTGTGCCCCCTCGACACATGGTCAGCGGCGGTGGCAGGGGACCGCCTTCAGTGGAGCATAGGGGCACCAGTTTAATAAATCCTAAGGACGGCCCTATATACAAACATTGCAGCCAAACCAACAATAATACATGCATTTCTTCAAGGCTCAAACCTTGCTCACACACTAAGGGCTTGTCTAATAAGCTAAGCTACACACCAGGACTTTCACTGCACTGTAGCAGGGCCCACATGGGATGTTACTGTGTGGCAGGCTGGTGCTCTGTAGATTCACATCCTGGATTGCAGTGTAGTAACTTTCCACGTACACAAACCCTAAGGAAAAAGAACTTAGAAGACTATGTACAATAGCACTACTTGGTGGCACCTAACAATATGCTACTTAAATACAGTAGAACCTTGATTTTACAAACACCACATTTACGGATGAGCAATTATACAAACCATTTTTCCCAATGGGGGAAAAAATCACTTCATGAAAGTAGTGTTGATGAAGAACAAGTCAACATCCCTTCCCATTCTGGTGCCTTCAGTGCTTTGGAAATCACTTTGTAGTTTGAAGCAATGCCATGCACCCTACTACCACACCTGCACCTACTGTGATTTTGAGATATTGAATATTATGAACTTTTCAATATTCTGAACTCGTCAAGCCCCAATTAGTTTGTAAAGAGGGGTCTTATTGTCATGCAATATATTATCATACTATTTTCTATAACTTACATACACATATTTATCATTATTCTGTTGCTATTATTTGTATTACCACAGTACCTTGGAGCCCTAGTCAAGCCCTTGTTCTAATTACTTTCATTCTAATGTCCTTGGGGCCAAATTCTCCCCTATGGTGTGGTCCCTTTATGCAACTCAGACTATGCAAAGAGGCCACAAAGCCTGTTTAACTGAGGGTTTCCCACCATAGGGGGATCCTGTGCAGTGTGGAGCTGGCAGCTTTGTAAAAGTTTTGCATAGCAGTTCATTTCAAGATTCTGTGTTTCTGAAAATATACAGTAACAAACAGTCATATAATGTCACTTTTGTGTAGATGGGACTGAAGGAGATTCATGGGTAAGCTAAGTGATGCATCAGTAAAGTTGTACACAAAAACCCGAATACATAGATATATGGGTATATGCAATGTAAGTTAAGTCTCTGATGTTAAACCACAAGGTAACTCTGTTAAGGTAATACGAAGGGGGGTGAATGTTCAGTGCAAGGAGTTGTGCATTGGGCATCATATATCACATTGAAAATGTATCTTCAAGGGACTGACTTAAACAGATAATCAAAGACATTCAAACTTATATCTGAAATTTACTACATGGTACAGTGAGTCCAGAAATACCTGGGCCCAACAAAATAGGAGATGATTGCTGAACTGTATTTCTCAAGAAATCTCAGTTTTCTTTTGTTTGTTTTTTTAAGGGAACAAATACTGGCCAACCTACCCCAATCCTCAGGGACACTAGTTTACATCACAATCTAGCGACCTTCAAAAATGCAGGTTTAAAAAGAAATGTTTATACATTAAGAATACCAAAGAAACCAACCTGCCTGTTCCCCTACCCTCCACATTTAAAACTACTTACTTATTTAAACATACAAGGAAGGATACAGAACTTATGCTGGTCCATGTTATTAATGGATTCATATCTGTAAACATGTACAACAAAAAGGTAGAGAAGATCAAAACATAGAGAAAAAGACTCCACTAAAAAGTGTTGACAGATTTTGAAACTTCAGCTCATGCACAGAAACTGTTGCAAAGGCAGTGTAATTGCCGTCTCCAGTTTCATACTTTTAATTCACAGGTATGATGTGTTTCAAGGTCCCTCCCCCACTCTGAACTCTAGGGTACAGATGTGGGGACCTGCATGAAAAACCTCCTAAGCTTATCTTTACCAGCTTAGGTCAAAACTTCCCCAAGGTACAAAATATTCCACCCTTTTGTCCTTGGATTGGCCGCTACCACCACCAAACAAATACTGGTTACTGGGGAAGAGCTGTTTGGACACGTCTTTCCCCCCAAAATACTTCCCAAAACCTTGCACCCCACTTCCTGGACAAGGTTTGGTAAAAAGCCTCACCAATTTGCCTAGGTGACTACAGACCCAAACCCCTGGATCTGAGAACAATGAAAAAGCATTCAGTTTTCTTACAAGAAGACTTTTAATAAAAATAGAAGTAATTAGAAATAAGAAATCCCCCCTGTAAAATCAGGATGGTAAATACCTTACAGGGTAATTAGATTCAAAACATAGAGAACCCCTCTAGGCAAAAACCTTAAGTTACAAAAAAGCTACACAGACAGAAATAGTTATTCTATTCAGCACAATTCTTTTCTCAGCCATTTAAAGAAATCATAATCTAACAAATACCTAGCTAGATTACTTACTAAAAGTTCTAAGGCTTCATTCCTGGTCTATCTCCGGCAAAGACAAAATGTAGACAGACCCATAACCCTTTGTTTCTCTCCCTCCTCCCAGCTTTTGAAAGTATCTTGTCTCCTCATTGGTCATTTTGGTCAGGTGCCAGCGAGGTTACCTTTAGCTTCTTAACCCTTTACAGGTGAGAGGAGATTTCCTCTGGCCAGGAGGGAGTTTAAAGGGGTTTACCCTTCCCTTTATATTTATGACAATGTGATATAGCAAAACTGTAAAATGAATGTGCAATTATTTCAAGGCAACTAAACAAAACAGAGTTCCAACTTTGGTCTATAGGCATTTTAATGAAACAGATGAGTATTTTCCTACACTCAAAGAGTTTAAGGCCAGAAGGCACTGTTAGATCATCTAGTCTGATCACCTGTATATCTCAGACTATTACATTTCACCAAGTTACCCCTGTATTGAGCCCAGTACATGTCTTTGACTAAAGCATAACTTGCGTATGGCTCAGGCATATCTTCCAGTCTTGATATAAAGAAATCAAGAGATTTGGTAGTTTTGTCCAATGGTGTCAAGGTTCCTCCCCCACTCTGAACTCTAGGGTACAGATGTGGGGACCTGTATGAAAACCTCCTAAGCTTACTTTTACCAGCTTAGGTTAAAACTTCCCCAAGGTACAAATTAATTTTATCCTTTGTCCTTGGAATAACCACTGCCACCACCAAACTCTAACTGGGTTTACTGGGAAACGTAGTTTGGACACGTCTTTCCCCCCAAAATCCTCCCAACCCTTGCACCCCACTTCCTGGGAAAGGTTTGGTAAAAATCCTCACCAATTTGCATAGGTGACCACAGACCCAAACCCTTGGATCTGAGAACAATGAAAAAGCATTCAATTTTCTTACAAGAAGACTTTTAATAGAAATAGAAGTAGATAGAAGTAAAGGAATCACCCCTGTAAAATCAGGATGGTAGATACCTTACAGGGTAATTAGATTCAAAACATAGAGAATCCCTGTAGGCAAAACCTTAAGTTACAAAAAAGACACACAGACAGAAATAGTCATTCTATTCAGCACAATTCTTTTCTCAGCCATTTAAAGAAATCATAATCTAACGCATGCCTAGCTAGATTACTTACTAAAAGTTCTAAGACTCCATTCCTGTTCTATCCCCGGCAAAAGCAGCATACCAACAGACACATGGACCCTTTGTTTCTCTCCCTCCTCCCAGCTTTTGAAAGTATCTTGTCTCCTCATTGGTCATTTTGGTCAGGTGCCAGCGAGGTTACCTTTAGCTTCTTAACCCTTTACAGGTGAGAGGATTTTTCCTCTGGCCAGGAGGGATTTTAAAGGGGTTTACCCTTCCCTTTATATTTATGACAAATGGTTAATCACCGTCACTGTTAAAAAGTTGTGCCTAATTTCCAATTTAAGTTTGTCTAGCTTTAGCTTCCAGCCTTGGGTTCTTGTTAGGTCATTCTCCGCTAGATTAAAGTCTCAGCTATCCACATGAAAATATTTCATAAATGTACTTATGGTATAAGGGCCAAGCTATAACAAATAAAATTCAGTTATATTATGTGGTACTGCAAGTTGAATACATTTGTGTTCAAATGGAGATGTACAGATGAATATTTCTTCAAGATAGTTGACAATATTTAAGTTTTAAGTAGTTACACAGATTCACCCAGCTACAGTATGTGACCAGCAGCCTTTTTTAAAAGCAAGCTTGTAAGTCTTCAAGTATTCAGGGAAAAAGAGGAGTCTAGTGTGATGGGCACACTAGCATATATACGTTCCGAATTCTTGCTTTCAAGAGTTTTTTTAAAAAAAATAGTGCAACATCTGTTAAATGCTTTTGCCTGAATATGCTTTTTTAAAATTTGTTAAGTACACAAAGGAGATAACAAAACATTTAATTCTGACGCACATTTTACCTTTATCTGAAAATGAGGTTGCAATTGACTAATTGTTTAAAAAAAATACAAAAAGATGCTTGATAATTCTGCAACTGTGTTTAAAATAATAATTAAAAAGTTTCAGCTAATAAGAAAATATAAAGAGGAAAAGAGGTAAGAGCCCTTACAATTTAAGTTTATATCAAGGATGCCCTAGTGTATAGATAAGCACCTTTTAACATGTTTATAAATATAAATAAAGAAATAATACCCTGCACAGCCCTTTTGCATCCTGGGACCAAATTCTGCTCTGACACACATCTAACCCCATTGACTTTGGTCAGAGTTATACAGGTGTGAGGGTGGAATTTGGCAGTCAGATTATGTTCTGGCTAGAGTGGTAATACTGCGTTTAAAGCATTGTAATATTCAAATCAATTAAAGTCAATGGGGTTGCAGCAGCATATCTGAGGGAAGAATTTGGCCCTCTGTGTGCTTACTTTGCAGTTGAATTAAAATAATGTGGTGTTACAGTAGGTGTTCTTTGAATTACTTTCTTGGATGCTTTCTAATAGTGCCTGAATACAATATGCAACACATTTGTCACACAACCTCTATTTAAGATAATTACTACCATATAGAGAGGTATATGAATAATTATAAAGTACACACACACTTTTCTTATGCTCAACGTATAATTAAATGTCCTTTGCTGTCACAAAACCCAGACATCTTGAGTAAACCTAATTCACCTTCATTATTCACTGTCTATTAGTTTCTCTAACTGTTAGCAGATTGAATTATGGTGAAAATCATTCATCACCTTTTGCTTTATTGGGCTGTAAGAAATGTATCATACCAGTGTGGTGTGAGGACCTATGTTAGGAGAACATGTCACTAGTTGGCATGACTTGTGTTTTACAAATTCCTGGCTCTTCAAGATATTAAGTATCACAGGAAGACATCGAAGTCCAGATTCATTCTCTTTTTGCCAGACTAGCTACTGTGCCCTGGTAGAGGCAGGGGAACTACTTGACATAAGCCAAGAAGTGGTATCAGATTCTGCCTCTCCTTGAGTTTCTGCTGATGGAAGGCAGGTTTAATATTCACAGGGTGTTCTACAGGAGCCCAGCCTGTGGAAACTGCCTATGGGATTTTCTGAATCAGCAAATCCATCAGCTGCCCTCTCTCCAGCCAACACAGTCCAGCTTTCGGGGATTGTTCCCTACTTAGTTTAACATCCTTCTGTTAGTGGTCTTTCCAGCAACACCCTCTTTTGCCTCCTTGGCATGTACATTCCATTCATTTTGCATAGTCCATGAATGCCAAATTGGTGCAAGTCACACTACTTTACCTCTCGTCCAACCCACTGACATCACCATTTAAATCATCAATTAATTTGCCCGCAACTCCCCTGAGATTTGCACTGCTTACTTCCGGGATGCATTTGGCCCATTAACTTTATTTCTAGTTATGTGTGTTTCCTAGTGGGATATATTCCTACCCGAGTATAAGTGGAACAGTTAAACAGATTATATGGACATAATCTAGTGCTGCTTCTGTGTCCCCTTTGATTTTGAAAGCAGCACCCAAAATCAATAGCAGCCCAAAGTGTACACTTCGCAAGGCCAGTCAATTTTTTTTAAAGGCCTACCTGCAATGATAGCAAAAGCAACATCAACAAACATTACTGTGGGAAAGTGAGTTCTGACACTTTCACATCTTTGCCATGGCATGTATCCAGTGCCATGAGTAAATATTAGATAGCAAACAAATAAGGAAAAATAGTTCATGAGAATTTCTTTCAGAGGATTTGCAATTTCACTTCTCAAACAAGTGAATTTAATCATTTGAGATTCAGTTTTCCCCTTCTCTCTGACAATTTCCAGCATCAACATTCAGATTGGATGTTTTTCTAGAAGATATGTTCTAGTTAAATCAGTTACTGGGCTCCATAACCTTCACTTACACAACAGGGAAGAATAATTTTGTTTGTTGCAGGCATTACTGGGTGAAATTCTATAGGCTATGTTATGCAGGAGGTCAGTCAAGATGGTCATAGTGGTCCCTTCTGGCTGTAAAACCTATGAATCACCCATTTCCTGTCCTCATTGAAGTAACTGATAGTGGCTATTTCTTAAACCTCTTTAAGCCTAATTTGCTTGCCTTATCTATTCAGCCATGCACAATAAAATATGTGTAGTCAGCAGATTCAGAAATTTAATGTTTTTGAATACTAATATCTTAACAAAAGATGTATTTATCTCAGTGATGTGTATATAGGGTGACCAGATGTCCCGATGTTATAGGGACAGTCCCGATTTTTGGGTCTTTTTGTTATATAGGCTCCTATTACCTCTACCCCCTGTCCCGATTTTTCACACTTGTTGTCTGGTCACCTTATGTGTATATTATACAAAAGTTACATTAAAAATGCAGCAATTTTACAGTATTTAAAAGTATGTAGCAGTTGTCTGTCTTTCCACTGAGCATTTTCACTGAACATCAGTTTTGTTTCCTACTTCACATTTTTGAGTTGTCTCATTGTCATGCCTGAACAAAACAAAGGTGGTATAATTAGAGAGCCGTAACGTTATTGTATGTTAAGATAATAAGCAAGAGGAGGCGGTAAATAATAAGAACATTTCTGAAATACTTTTACAATTAACTCTTAAAATGAAAAAAAATGATATATTGGAAGTCTAAACAGTCTTGCAAAATTAGACTTAAATGGAGCCAAGATTTCACCCACGATCTTTGTGGCATGCTATTTCAAGGAGATCAACTCGTCATTCAATATGCATGCCTGTTCATGTTAGTGCCCATGAGTCCTGTCTACCCAAACAGATGTACAGTTTTCTGGAGAAGGTCATGGCTACACTTTATGATAGCACAGAAAGGTGCAATTATTATCAACTATTTTGATTACACATATATGAAGATACAGGCCCTTTAACACCCCCATGTAAAGCTCAAAGAGTAGGGACAGGGATGAGTGTGGGGTTAGATTCATGTGTGGGTGGTGTGTAGTTACTAGGGTTGTTGATTAATCACAGTTAACTCACGAGATTAACTAAAAAATATTAATCGCGATTAAAAAAATAAATCGCGATTAATAGCAGTTTTAATCGTATTTTTAAAAAATAGAATACCAATTGAAATTTATTAAATATTTTGGATGTTTTTCTACATTTTCAAATATATTGATTTCAATTACAATATAGAATACAAAGTGTACACTGCTCACTTTATATTATTATTTTATTACAAATATTTTATTACAAATAAAACAATAAACAAAAGAAACAGCATTTTTCAATTCACCTCATACAAATACTGTAGAGCAATCTCTTTATCATGAAAGTGCAACTTACAAATGTAGATTTTTTTGTTACATAACTGCACTCAAAACCAAAACAATGCAAAACTTTAGAGCCTACAAGTCTTCTCAGTCCTACTTCTCATTCAGCCAATCGCTGAGACAAATAAGTTTGTTTACATTTACGGGAGATAATGCTGTCTGCTTCTTGATTACAATGTCACCAGAAAGTGAGAACAGGCTTGGACCTTTGTAGCTGGCATGGGACCTTTGTAGCTGGCATTGCAAGGTATTTATGTGCCAGAAATGCTAAATATTCATATGCCCCTTCATGGTTCTGCCACCATTCCAGACGACATGCTGATGACGCTTGTTAAAAAAATAACGTGTTAACTAAATTTGTGACTGAACTCCTTGGGGGAGAATTGTATGTCACCGGCTCTATTTTACCCACATTCTGCCATATATTTCATGTTAAAGTAGTCTCGGATGATGACCCAGCACATGTTCATTTTAAGAACACTTTTGCTGCAGATTTGATAAAACGCAAAGAAGATACCAATGTGAAATTTCTAAAGATAGCTAGAGCACTAGACCCACGGTTTAAGAATCTGAAGTGCCTTCCAAAACCTGAGAGGGGTGAGGTGTGGAGCATGCTTTTAGAAGTCTTAAAAGAGCAACACTCTGATGCAGAAACTACAGAACCCGAACAACCAAAAAAGAAAATCGACCTTCTGCTGGTGTAATCTGACTCAGATGATGAAAATGAACATGCATTGGTCCTCACTGCTTTGGATTATTACTGAGCAGAACCCCTCATCAGCATGGATGCATATCCTCTGGAATGGTGGTTGAAACATGAAGGGACATATGAATCTTTAGCACATCTGGCACATAAATATCTTGCAATGCCGGCAACAACTTTGCCATGAGAACACATGTTCTCACTTTCAGGTGCCATTGTGAACAAGAAGCGGGCAGCATTATCTCCTGAAAATATAAACAAACTGGCTGAACAAGAAATCAGGACTGCATGGATTTATAGGCTCTAAAGTTTTACATTGTTTTATTTTTGAATGCAGTTATTTTTTGTACATAATTCTACATTTGTAAGCTCAGCTTTCATGATAAAGAGATTGCACTACAGTGCTTATGTTAGGTGAATTGAACAATACTATTTCATTTGTTTTTTACAGTACAAATATTTGTAATAAAAATAAATATAAAGTGAGCACTGTACACTTTGTATTCTGTCTTATAATTGAAATCAATATATATGAAAATATAGAAAACATCTAAAATATTTAAATAAATGGTATTCTGTTATTGTTTAACAGTGCAATTAATCACAATTAATTTTTTTAATCACTTGACAGCCCTAATATTTACAACTCAGCATGAATGAGGGTGGCAGAATCTGGGACTAAATCAGTAATACCTTTCTTTTCATTACATTCACTGAAGCTGAACCCTTGAAATCATGTGAGTGAGAGACCCACATGCTATGTAGGCTGACAGCATGCCATCTCTTATGCCAAAGCAAGAAAAACACACCACCCAAGAGAAGAGTAAGAAATAAACATCCCAGAACAGTCTGAGCTATGAAATAACTATTCTGTTTACTGATAGCAAAAATGAGCAGGTGCAAAACAAGCAATATAACCAAAGAGCACAAAAATAGAAGCATGCTTGTCCAGTGGTTAGGGCACTAGCTTAGGTTCGGGAGACCCACATTCAATTCCCTGCTGTGCCACAGATTTCCTGTATGACCATAAGCAAGTCACTTAGCCTCTCTCTGGCTTGATTCCCCCATCTGTAAAATGGGGATAATATTTCTCTACCTCACAGGGGTGTTTTAAGAAGAAATATATTAAAGATTGTTAGGCACTCATATACTACTGTGACAGGGCCATGGAAGTACCTTAGGCAGAAAAATAATTGGCCAGTGCCAAATATGCACAACATTGCACTAAGTACAAATCGAGAACCTGACCATGTTTATAAAGCTAGGTAAAAATAAAATAACTGTGCCCCCAAACCAAACTTTCACTTAAAACCTTCTCTTTCAAACCTATAACTCTATCCACTTTCTCACCCTGCCCCTGGGAGGGGGTCCTTTTTACACATCCTCACTGCTGACCTTTTAATCTTCCTGTCACTGGAATAGAATCAAATCATTTAACCAAATCTAAATATAGATTCTTTCTTTCTTTCTTTCTACTCTAAAAGGCTTTGTTTCATCCCTCTGACCATAATTTCCAAGGAATAATATTCAACAAGTTCCATTAATACCTTATAATCAACACAATGCTGGTTAAGAAAAGGGGTAGATATGCAGCTTTCTCCCGCTCCCACTTCCTGCCATGCTGGCTGTTTTCCACCATAAAAGTTACATTGGTTTAGGCTGTGCCTTTTTTAAAGTTAATTTCTGTTTCCCAGAAAACTGAAGGCATGCTATTGTAATTCAGGTAAGCTTCTTCCACAGACTATTTAATCATGTCTCTGTCCTGAGAACACCTACTACTGTATATTTCTTTCATGTAGCTATTGAAACTTGTTATCAACTGATTTGTTGTCTGTCAGCTGTGGGAGCTCTTGGTAACGCGTAATCTAGGTAATTTGATTATTTTTGGATGTTTTTATTTCAGTATGTATGTCCTTTTTTAAAAGAATTTTTTAGGTCCCCCTGAACTTAAATCATTAGCCTGTCATCCTGAAAGTATCTTCCCTCACATCACACATTACCTCACAGAATGGGAAAACAATGTTAATAGAACTTATCAATATGTGTCAAAGACCTTTTGATATGGCATGGAGTTGAACAAATATTTAAGAAATTCAACATTCTTTATACTGTCATTCCAAAAGAGGCTAACCAATCTTCAGGCCAGTTTGTCCTTGACCCTTGCATGGTGTCCATATGTGTATGGGAAGGGCACAAAGCCTTTTTGTACTCTGTGCAAGGGCGAGGAACAGTTGCAGTCCCAGCACTAGCTGGGGTAGTTGTATTGGTGGGAGCAAGCTGACTGATTGTAAAGGATGGAGCAGCCACGTCATTCTCCCCCTGCACCAAGAAACGAGGAAGGGAATGTGCCTCTGTGAGATGCAATCCCTCCTTGAAGTCTTCTAGCACAGGGCAGCTGCTTATATCTCCCTGTAAAAGGCTGTGCCTAATGCACATTTGAGCCCAGTTTCCACTATCGGGCATGGGTGAGCTAGTTCAGATACAATAAAAAAGCAGGATATTTGACCCAAAACTCCAACCCAACTTGAAGGGTGGTAGATTTGTTTGTTTGTTTGTTTGTTTTATGTTTTTAATGGTGAGGTTTGAGATGTTAGTTTGATTTGTGCATGCCTCTGCAGTTTCTGATTCTGGCCAGGACTGGAAGTAGAAGTACTGAAATACTGCATGTGACTTTTCTCCCAGAATTTCTGGCTCTGCTAGAACAAGGAAATGATAATGGCTAATATTTATAAAGCACCTTTCATGCAAAGGATCTCAAAGTGATTAACAAATTGTGTGTGGGGGTGTGTATATACATATTCATACATATATATAATATAGTAATAACTTTCACACATCCCTGAACAACACACAATAACACTATACCACAGGGTGAGGCAGAAAGCAAAGAGTAACATTGTATTAAAGTGAAACTAGAAGGGAAATTTACCCATATTTGCATCTGACCAGAACAACAGGGTTAATGAAAAATATCATGAGGTCTTTATTTAAAAAAAAAAGTGTTCAGGAAATCCCAGAATGCTGAGATCTCATCTTTCCTGCTATTGTGTTTTTGTTTTGTTTATTTTTGGTTTTGCTTTTGTTTTGGAGGATTTTTGGTTTGTTTGTGTTTTTCTTAATTTTTAAGTCTTTTGATAACTCATTAGGTACTACTTGCCAAGAACTGTTGGGTTGCTCTGCCTTCTCCAAGTCTGGTTTAAAACATAAACTGGTGACATTGTAATCTTTCATTCTAGCCCTCACAGTGTTGTTTCATACACAGAACATGACACATAAATACAAAGCTTAAATCACCCTCCACCCCAGGAAATTGTGGTTAAAGCTCATTCAAATCTCTCTTTTTAATTAAATGTATTGGGGCCAAATTTGTCATTGGTGTAACTCCATTTGTTTGAATTGTTTGAATTAAACTAGGGATGAATTTTCTGGGTGGGGGATGTGCAGCAGGAGTCAACATGGCAACCAGTGATTCTCTTCTCTGTGGTCCAGCATCCCCAGTAAGGCTATGAAGAATGTGCTAGAACAGTGTCTGGAACAGTGTCTGTTAGCTGCTGCTGTTGTTTTCTGTTTCTTGGTGACAAAATAGTGAATGTGCAAACAGAAGAGGGTTGGCAGTCTTAAAAAGGAAGTAAACTGATTTACCCACTCCCATGGTTGCACTGTAGCATCCCACTGGAAGAAGACAGAACAACCCATTTACTGAAGGCTGGCGCTGTTTGCAAATGTTGGTCCTACTGGGAAAGGGCTAAGTGGGTTCTGGTGACTCAGAAGCCATTGACTCATTCTTCAACTGGGTATAAGGGAGATAGGAATGACCCTCTGGGGGAAGAAGGAGTTAGGGTGTGGTCTGAGAAGTCTGAAGTAGAAACCCTAAGAGTAGCTAAGCCCTAAGATGAACTTTGATATCTTAAAGCTTGTCTCCATTACAAAATCTTCTTATGTTTGAACAGGATTGTGAAGAATTCATTTAGCTGACATGATTCTGATCACAACTTACTGGTCAGGGTAGACCAGGGCAAACCATACTCAGCAAAGAGACTCTGGTTGGTACCAGCAGGTTTAATGACATGATCTCACAGCTTGAATCTGAGTCTGAATTTTCCAAAGTTCAGGGTTGTTTGGAATAGGGTTTTGGTTTAGCTCAGAGATAGGAACGGCCAGCAGGTTTGGATCTGAATGCAAATTTGCTTGTGGTTTTGGATGTGTTTAAATCTAGGGTTTTGGGTCAAGTTCAGCTGTATTTCAAACATTTATATTTTCTCTTGAAAGTATGGGCAAGGGGGTTTTCTAGGTCAATGGAACAGGAGATGACTAGCATGCTGACTTAATCCAAAAAGCCAAAGGTTTGCATTCATTTTGGCTGGATGACAGAATTTGTGCCATGTGTCCCTGAATATTGGGTATTTCAAGAAAATGATGACACACTTTTAACTATAGACATGCTAACAGGTGCCACGTAAATGCAGCCTATGTCATTTGTAGGAATTTGCAGTATTTACAGCTAGATTGCTGGCCCTACGCTCCAGGATCTGTGCTAAGATTTTAGGTACTCTGTACTTAACTGGAGGTTATTGTTTCCTGACATTCCATACTCCTCATGATGTGCAGCAGTGAAGCAGTTAAATTGACCCTTTATCAGTGTGTGATGCAATTCTTTACTAGAGATGCAGCAAAATCCCCTACTAACGAACAAGTCATTTGACATTTAACGCTTACTTCATATGCTCAATCTGTTAAATGCTGACACTTGAAAGTTCAAGAATGCCTGTCTGTGAACTCTTGAGTCATAGTGTATGTTTGACTACTTACAATGAAAGAATGCAATGAAGCAATTCGAGAGTGGCATTAACATTTTGATTAAAAGGATAACACAACCACATATTTTGTTCAGGAATAAGAAACTAGTACTGGGCAAGGAAGTTTGTGCAATAAGCCTCTTTAATATTCATCCCTGCAGTACAGCTGCCTGTTTGGTGGGTGGTTACAGCTGTAACTTTCAGAGTTCCCCAGGAGAAAGAAAGTAGGCCATGCACAATGGTGAAATTAATCTGTGAGTATGGAGAAGGGGCAATTTACTAGGCACGCAGAGGTGTGAGATGTTGAAAGAAATACTGCCACCTGTGGATCACAGGTCTGAGAAAACTTTTATACCCCTGAAATACAGGCTCCCTTCCACTAACGTAACTTAAAATCGTTGTGAAAACAAACTGTGGTCTGACAACTGGGTGTTCAAAAAGTTCTTATGGTCTTGTAACTTTGTTTCAGTTTTATCCCTGTTTTGCAGCTGCTATTTCCTTGATACATTTAATCTCTTTTAAAGTTTTTTTTTTTTACCAGACTGATGTAGTATGTTACATAATATCTAAAAATACTCCAAATGTTGCTGTGTCTTTCTCTGCCTTAATGTATCCCTGTGTCTGTATGTAAGAAGCTTAAACAGATGATATTTTTCTTATTTTAGAAGGTACCGGTATTTCTTTTTCTATCGATGTTTGAGAGACTATTTAATTGTAGCCACGCCACCAGTGAGGAAGGGCTACAGAGGCCCTATGCCAATATATTGTAATAGTTAAAAAGGTCTCTCTCTCTCTTTTCTCCCTAAAAGTTCCTATATATGTGGGCAGAAGTAAGTCTTTCTGGAGTGTACTTTTATGAGATTGGCCTTTTTAAGTGGCTTCATTTCATGACCTCACATGATTCTCACTGCTTCCCTCTGTTAGAAATATAACAACAGTGTTGAAAGTAAAAACTTCCTGAGTTTGCCTTTGATCTAGAGAGATTTTATTCTCTACCACTCATCCTCTACCTATGGCTCAGGCGGCTTGGCGTTTTGGGGAAAGTTTAAAGCATGGCTATGTCAAAGTCCTTACCTTTGCAAAAATATGGGGCCAAATTCTGCTTCATTTACATGGGTGGTTTAAGTGGAGTTTCTCTGGGGTTACATCATTGGATCAGCGCAGAGTTGGGCCCCAATTGAGCAAACTGTAACAAGAACTGCAAGTTACATCTTTATTCTCATATTCTGCTTCCCTACAAGCACAGAATTCTCACTGATCAATAGGAGATCTGAGGATGTCAGGAGAGGCTATGGTTGCAGATTCTTGCCCCATGAATGTCCATGAGGATCATGAGTCAGATTCTGATCTCAGTTACATCCTTGTAAATTAGGAATCATTCCATGTTAGTCAAGTGAATTACACTGGTGTATAGTCTGTATTAAGTGAGCGGCCCATTAATTTGTATGTATTTTAACAAGGTATTTATTTTAAAGATGAATGGGAAAATAGAAATTGCCATGCCTGATCAGAACAATGGCTCTTCATCCACATTATCCTGTCTCTGAGCTTGCAAGTACCAAATGCTTCAGAGAAAGATGCAAGAAATCCCATAATAAGCAATTGTGGAATAATCTGTCCACTGGGACAGAGTGGTTTAGTGGCTTGCCTAGAGGGACACAGGGATGGAACCCAAGAATCTTATTTTTCAACAACTCTGCTCTAACCATGAGTCTTGTACTGCTTTAAGATGTTTTGTTCCCTCTACTCATAGTCATACCTTTAAAATGATTTCTGATTGCAAAAAAGAAATCAGTGTAGCAGTAAATCTGCAGGGACTTTTGCCAATTTTAAAAAAAAAGTTAAAACGGCTGGAATAAAGAGGTTTTTAAAACTGCGTTCTGCGGGGTAAATATATTTTTAAAATTATTAGGAATTTTAACATTTGGATCTGGTCTAACAACTCAATAATCTGCTGGCTAAAAAGAATTTACACTGTAAATAGTACCAGGTTCTAAAGAGTCATTAAAACTTTCCGTTCTAAACTGCCTTTCTTGCAAAATGTTTAAATGTGAACACTTACAAAAAGATGGTCGTGATTCTGAAAGGTATTTGTGGCAATGGCATCAAAACTGGAACTTTATAAATATATATATATATATATATATATATATATTTACTCCAAAGAAAGTAGCAACTTGGAGCAAACCCTCCCCAACTATCTGGGTGATTTGGCTTCTCAGGATGGTTATAATACCTATCTAGAAATATATCTTGAATGTGATCATCAGAGCTACCTTTTCAAATGAGACCTGTGCTGTGCTCTCGCACCTGGCAGCACTGTCGCAAAGCCTTTGTCAGTAAATTAATCAGATAAGACTCGGAAATCCTCAAGCTATTTAGAGAGCCAGCACTGTATGTATCATATCACGAAGCTATTTTACTAAGTCAATTTTCTGACTGCATCTCCACTGTAAGGGTCAGATTTTGAAAAAAAATCAGGGCCAAAAATCAGGCCCAAGTGACTTGTGACTTTGGGTGCATAAGTTTTTGGGTGCCCCACTGGAGACCTGACTTTGACAGGGTGGTGGCTCATCACCTTCTGAAAATGAAGGTCCTTTAAAATGTCTCAGGCTGAGAACCTGTAAGGTGATCAGTCACTCCTGGGCTAATTTCCAGCCAATCCACAAGCCAGAAAATGGTCTGGTGATACCCAGGGCACTGAGGCCAGGTATCTAAGCCCCACAGTAGAAGCAGCAGCAAAGTTTGCTTAACGTCGCTCCAGAGTTTAGGACTCTCTTCTGCATGATGGTGGCAACAGACTCCCCAAACCTAAGCCTGCTCCAGCCTCGGTCTTGCTCTCACTCCAGCCTGTTCCTAGTCCTGCTTCAGTCTTGCTCTCAGGCCAGCCTCACTCCAGCCCTGCTCTGGACTCCAGATTCTGGCTCTGACCGCTTGAGCCGACTGCCATGGCTTCGACCACTAGGCCTGATCATCCCCATCATGGTTTCTGACACCCACATTCGCCAGTAACTTTGGAAAATCTTGGCCAAGGTAAATACCTTTGTGCAGAAAAATGCCTAATTTGGGATTACGGGTTACTGTGCCTGTACCTGCAAATCAGGTGTTAGATGCATAATGTCATTTTTGCACACACATATCCAGTTTGCACAAGCAATCACCAGTAATTATGTGCACAAAGTGTGCATGTCTTTATGCATCTAACTATGAGACAATCATGTCTTGGCTGATGTTTATTGAAGGGGAGGTCTCTAATTTCCTCCCCAGCTTCCTCTGCTTCAGCAAAGTGGGCCTGGATGTGACTCCCACACAGCACCTTAGCATTGCTTCTGTAGAATGATTAGCTCTTTCCTCCCTTGAGGGTCTTGCAGCCTTTACTCCCCCATCAGCAGCTCAGATTAGTTTCTCTCATAGGGTAATGAATATCTCTCACCACAAGGCAACCAGATCAGCCTTTTAACATGTTGTTTTATGGGGAATTTTTATAACTATATGCTTGATTCCAAAAGAAAGTCTCTGCATTTTTTGATGTACGAGAACATAGACAGGGGAATTGATCTCAGGAATGTGACTCACTTCATCATTAATTACCCTGGGCTTCTGAACTATGTATGGCTTTTTGAAGCTTAGCCATAAGATTTTTTGAATCGGGCCCTTTGTGGGAAACATAGCCTTTGTAACATATTGGCTAATCAGATGAAACAGCTGCACTGATTGAAGCTGCAAAGTAACGTACCAGGGAAGGGGAGATTCTATATACCTGTCTTCCCTGGACAGAAGTGAAATACTGAATCAGCAGCCGGCAGTGGGCCTCCAGCGAGATCAATCACAAAGGAGAAGTAGGGAATGTGATAAAAAAATTGTTACTGATGATTAAAAATAACAAACCCTTATGCGATTAGCTTCAAAATACAAACTTCAGCCAGAATTATGGATCTGCTTCCCACAAAGCTATTTGACAGAAAACAAATATAAGCATTTTCTCCTGCTGCTGGGAGGAAAAATTAGTATTCACAACATAACACTGACCTGTTTGTCAGGAAACTTTCTTGAACTATTTTGCTTTTGGAGCTAAATTTGCATTATTAAAATTCAGTGATTACATGGTCCATAAAGAGAGAAAAATCCAAGACATGGGTTGAAGATACAAATTTAAAAAAAAACCTATTCAGTGTAAAGATAACAGTGATTGCAGAACTACAAAGACAGTTAAAATATACTTGTAAGTTTCTGTATGTGAATATAAGGAGCTCCCTTTATGATCAAACATTTTGCTCAGGCTTGGGAAAGTGTTTTCTAAAAGCAGCCCAATGAACTGCTGTCACATTAAGTGACATACCCAGATGATTTCTTCTAATCAGATCTAGTCAGCTTGTCAAGGGCTGTATCACATTTCACCTTTAGTCTTTCAGTCATCAATTTCTTTACAAGCAGGTGCTTCACTTAAACAAGACATGAGTTAATAGTTGGGAGCATTCGGTGTCAGACTCCCAAGCAGCCGTTATCATTCCTATGACAATTTTTTTCCAATTTAGTTAACAGTTTATTCAGTTGTAAAACTACAATGACTCATATAATTAGAGGTTTCTGTGCGTGTCAACAAAAAGATCTTTATTGCTTGGTAACGAGTTGTGCAACTCTCTGCAGAGCTTCAAAAGAAACAATCAATCAGGGAATAATATTTTTGGAATGTCAAAAGTGGAAGATGACTGGATGCTAATCACCTTAAAATAAAACCATTGATTAATTACATAGCAAGTGATCCCTCTATCTGCATGATTTATTGAGTCTCACTTTCAGAGTTGCAAACCCCAGAGCATTACCAGTTAAGGGCTTAATTCATAAAAGCACCATGTACTATTTATACAGGTGATTTACAGTTTAACCCAGAAAAAAATGTGGTATGTGAGCTTTTGAGAAATGTATCTCTCCCTTGGTACCTCACTGTATAAATAGACCTGCAATCATTTCCCTACTATGTATGTTTAGAGTAGTGTTTTTGAACTATAATCTACCTAGGTATTTATATATCCCTCATCAACATAGAATCTAAGTGCCTCACAATTATTATTGGATTTTATCCTCACCACTTCTGTGTGAGATCAGAAAGTATTATCCTCATTTTACAGATGAGGCACAAGGAAAATCTGTGTCTGAACCAGGAATTGAAACTATGTCTCCGGAGTCCCCATCTGCTGCCCTATCCACTAGACAAGTGTTTCTCAATCAGTGGGTTTGGGCCCAGAGGGGAGTCACAGAAAGCAATCTTGCGGGGGGCGGCACAAAACATTGAAAAATTTATTACAATCTAAAGCAAAGAAATATTGCTCCTCCATTCTCACATACACCCTCACCTTCAAGGTCAAGTATTCTGTCAAATTCTCAACACACATTCTCTCTCTCTCTCTCTCACACACACACCCACACACACACACACACACACACTATAGGCTTATCATTGTTATCATTTATACATTTTTATTCTTTCTTTTATAGGACATGCAAGGGGCTTGTGAAAATTTTTGACTTTGAATAAGGAGTCACTAGTCTGGATGACTGAGAGACAGTGCAGTAGACAATTCTTCTTACCCTAGTGATTTGTATTAGGGAATTGCTCAACTGTTCCAAGAGCTGTCTGTGAAATAATCCACTGGGTTCTGTTCTGTCACCTGTTCTTGTTCTCCAAGGCTGTTAGGACACACAGTTGGATGCAGTCTCATCAGTAGGCAGATGATCCTCTGCTCACTAAATTTTTCATCGGGCCGAGATGGCCTGGTTTCTCTAATTTCCCCGTGTCCAATCAAAGTTAGGACTTGGATGAGAGCTAGCTGGCTTCAGCTAAATCCAGCCCAGATGGAGACAATGCTTGCCGCATAATGGCAGCTACTGAAGGAGATACTAGGGGAAGGAGGATGGTTCAGTGGTTAGGGTGCATGTCTAAGATTCTCTAGACCTTAGTTCAATTCCTGCTCTGCCACAGACATCCAGTGTGACTGTATGTCACTTAAAAAGAAAAGGAGTACTAGTGGCACCTTAGAGACTAACCAATTTATTTGAGCATAACCTTTTGTGAGCTACAGCTCACTTCATTGGATGCATTCAGTGGAAAATTGACAGTGAGGAGATTTATATACACACAGAACATGAAAAAATGGGTGTTATCATACACACTGTAAGGAGAGTGATCACTTAAGATGAGCTATTACCAGCAAAGGGCGGGGTGGGGGGAGAAAACCTTTTGTAGTGATAATCAAGGTGGGCCATTTCCAACAGTTAGCAGGAACGTCCAACTCTGAAACCTGTCTGTATGTCACTTAGTCTCTCGGTACCTCAGTTCACTATCTGTAAAAGGCTTATAATAGTGCTTCCCTTCCTCACAGAGGTGGCACGATTGTGAGGCACTGAGATACTACAGCGATGGGGCAGTATGACTAATTAAGATAAAATGGGATGATCCTCTGAGTGAGAAAGTATGCTCGTCTTGTATTACAATCCTTTCTTTTTCACTTAGCAAGGCAGTTGCGCTATTTCCTTTTAGATTCAGATTTTACCCCAAGTATCCATACCTGGGTCCACTCAAGACTAGATTCCTATGATGTGCTGCACTTGGAATCAGGGATGTGGACCACTGAAACTTCCCAAAGATAGTGCCCACTTAACAGTGTTTATGTTTGGAGGCCAATATGCCGGTGCTCTGTATATTACACTGTTTTCTAGTTTATTTCTGCTTTCATTTAACATTGTAGATTTCAATTTATAAAGCTGTGTATGGTTTGTGCTGGTTACTTCAGAGACCCTCTCTCTCAATGTCATGGCATCTGGGTTACTTGAGGTGAATGAAACACCTAGGGATGTTCATTGGGGGCTGGGGACAAGGCACTCTCTGTGGAGGGCCTTCGTTTCTGTTTTCTTCCTCCATTGGTCTGACAGAGCCCAAGTTAGTGATGCTGTAGGATGCATTACATGGCTAATTTATTCGCCCTGGCTTTTCCTGAAGGCTTGAGCAGAGAGAGTAACAACAATGATTATGCGTGGGGATTTTTAAGTAGTTTATGTTTTTATATTTTTGAGCATTCTTCTAGAGATGGTGAGAAGGGCACAGAACTGGGTGTGCTGACCAGGGCTGGCCTTACCATGAGGCGAACTGAGGCGGCTGCCTCAGGTGCCAGACTGTGCGGGGGGTGCCACTAGGACCCAAAGTGGAGAAAATTGTGTCTGCTGCTGGTGCATGTGTATTCTCTCTGCTCTAGATGCACAGAGATGGTGGAGTGCTGTGCTGGAGGAAGGAGGGCACAAGAGACATAACAGGCAGGCAGGAGAAAAGGTGAGAGGGAATAACAGAAAGCAGCAGCAGCTGCAGGGAGAGAGAGGAGGAGGAGGAGCCTCTTATTTACCTCTCTAGCACCCCCAGGAGCCTGGACTGATTAACACCAGCTTCTCAGGGAGCTTCCTGTTTCCTGCTGCTTCCCTGAATCCACTAGAGGAGAACGGGCAGTCAACTGAAGTAGTAGGAGCCAGTTAGACCCTTAAGACACTGATATCTTCCCTCACTTAGGCCCTGCTACCAGCCTGCTTATTTGTCCCCTTCAATTGCATGTTGAGAGCCACTATAGCTGGCCCAGAACAGCAGTCATGAGTGAAAGAAGAAAACGTCCCTCTGGGGCAGCATTCAGAAAAAGAAAGAAAGCAAAGGAAGCTTTTCTGTCTAAGCAGGAAGGAGCTCTCCTGAGATACATAGACACAAATGTTCATGGTGAGCCTTCCAGCCCCAGTGAGGATGTGAATAGTGAGGAGATGCCTGATCTTCCAGTTAGTCAGAGTGCAGGTGACCTGGCAGCTACTGCAGCATCCATATCTCCATCTCAAATGGATGTAACCATGCACATTCCTGAAGAAAAGTGTAGATCCGAGAAGAGTGTGGTAGAGGCGCAAGAAACAGCTGCTGCTGAGTTTAGTTCCTTAAGTCTAGATGATCCAGGACTGTGGACCCACTTGAGCAGTAGCCTGAGGGACTTCCTTTTGCTGCATGGGCCACAGCAAGTGAAATGTTACTTCATGTTCCCCAAAGACAATGAAAATAGAAGTTTCCATCCAACACATTACTGGTGTGAAATCCCCAATGGTGACAAAGTGGAGAGGCCATGGCTTATGTACTCAAAAACCCAGAATGCTGCACACTGTTTTTGTTGCAAACTCTTCCAGTCTAATGTTCCAGCCACATTGGGTTCTACAGGAACAAAGGACTGGAAAAATCTGGCTAGAAATCTGGCATGCCATGAGAAGACAGCAAATCACCAGAGAGCATTTTCTGGGGGGCAGGATAGCTCAGTGGTTTGAGCATTGGCCTGCTAAACCCAGGGTTGTGAGTTCAATCCTTGAGGGGGCCATTTAGGGATCTGGGGCAAAAATTGGGGATTGGTCCTGCTTTGAGCAGGGGGTTGGACTAGATGACCTCCTGAGGTCCCTTCCAACCATGATATTATATGATTCCATAGGTGGAAAGAGCTTGAGATGAGACTAAGGTTAAAGGCCACCATAGTGATCGGCATCAAGAGAAGATTGCATGAGAGTCTCTTTACTGGCAAAATGTTCTGAAAAGGCTCATTGCCATTGTGAGAATGCTTGACCCAAAACCTAGCACTGCATGGCACTTCAGATCAGCTGTATGTGCCAAACAATGGAAACTTCCTTAAAATTGTGGAGCTGATGGCTGAGTTTGATGCTGTACTCCAGGAGCATCTAAGAAGAGTCACCATGCAAGAAATGTACATGCACCACTACCTTGGAAAAACAATTCAAAATGAGATCATATAGTTACTGACAACAAAAGTCAAAGAGAAGATTGTGGTAGATCTGAAGTCAGCAAGATATTACTCTGTTATTCTGGACTGCACACCTGACATCAGCCATAAGGAACAAATGACTTTAATGGTGAGTTTTGGAACAACAACAGAACCTAGTGAAAATGTCCCTGCAATGGTGACTGTCAGAGAGCATTTTCTAGAATTTATTGACATTGATGATACTACAGGAGCTGGTATGACAAATGTGCTTCTTAAAAAGCTGGAAGATACGGGAATTGCGATAGCTGACATGAGAGGTCAGGGCTACGATAATGGTGCCAACATGACAAGAAAGAACAGAGGAGTGCAGACACAGATCCAAGAGTTAAACCCTCAAGAGTTAAACCCTTTTTTTGTCCCATGCAGTTCTCATTCATTGAACTTGGTGGTCAGTGATGCAGCATCAGCTTCTAGTGAGGCTTCTGAATTTTTTAATGTAATTCAAAGCATCTATGTATTTTTCTCTTCATCAACTCATCAGTGGCAAATTTTGAAGCAATATCTGGGAACATCCTCTCTGACACTGAAACCACTGAGTGCCACACAATGGGAAAGTCGATGGGAGGCGATAAAGCCTATCAAACACCAATTTGTGAAGATAGATGTTGCCATAGTTGCCATTATGGGGGATAATGCTACGACAGGTACTGTTCATGGGTGAACAGTGGCAGAGGAAAATGGAATCACCAGAAACATACATAACTTCAAATTTATGTGGGGTAGCATAACATACTGTTTGAAATAAATGTTGTAAGCAAGAGACTCCAAAAGTGTTGACCTTGATATATCTGGTGCAATGGAACAACTGGACAAAGCAAAGTCATACCTACAGTCTCCTCGGTTAGATGATGGATTTCAAAATGGTCTGAAGATTGCACAGAAGTTGGCAGAGGGACTTCACACTGAAGCTATTTTCTCACCCATTCAAGAATACGAGAGTCACCGAAGAAGACATTTTGATTACGAGGCACGGGATAATCCCATAAGAGACCCCAAACAACAATTTAAAGTTGAATTCTTTAACCAGGTGCTAAATGGTGCAATACAGTCAGTTGAAGAACATTTCATGCAGCTCAAGGAACACAGCAGTATATCTGGGATGTTGTATGATATTCCAAAACTCCTCACTATACCTGAAGAAGACCTACACTAGTAATGCAGGGCATTAGAGACAGTGTTGACACATGATGACATGCACGATATTGTTGTGAGTGATTTAGGTGATGAACTGAAAGCCCTTTCAAGATACATTTCAGCAGGATCAACTCCAAAGGCTGTTCTGGAATATATGTGCACAAATAAGATGACCACCCTCTTTCCAAATGCTTTTGTTGCTCTTCACATACTTCTAACAATTCCTGTAACAGTTGTCAGTGGAGAACGCGGCTTCTCCAAGCTGAAGTGAATAAAAACACATCTACGCTCCACAATGACACAGGAGAGGCTGGTCGGCCTTGCAACCATCTCAGTAGAGCATGAGCTGGCCCAGACTGTGGACCTTCAGGAAGCAGTTCAAATCTTTGCAACCAAGAAGGCACGGAAAGCACCACTTTGATTATTCAAACAGATAAAAATGCCAGTGTTTACTATGCAGACAAGAAAAGTTACATTTGCTGTTCAGGCGTTTGAAAGTTAAATATTACTTAAAATTTTTGAACAAGGCATTTTAAGTTGTTAGTTCTCCTTTATTGGGGTAGGTAACAGAGAAGTACCATGAGAGGAGTAGAACAGGAAGAAGGCAGAATTGAGACCTTTCAAAGTTTTGGCCCAAGCGAGGGGGTGTCATTTGAGCTCCCCGCCTCAGGTGCCAAAATGTTGTGGGCCGGCCCTGGTGCTGGCCTTGGAAAGCAGGCTCACAGACCAGCAATTTACTTGCTCCTGTGTAGTGCAGAGGAACATCTGGGCATTAGAGGCTGGCAGTTATAAGCAGCCCTCTTCCTTCAGAGTGGAGTGAAGCTGGAAAGGGAGTAAGAAGCTAAAAAGCTTGGGAAGAAGCTTAAAGATTCAGCCAGATGTCTCAATAAAGTACACCAGCCAGGGGGTGAAGGTTGGCTTAAAGGAGCCCTGAAGGAGACCATGCTTGAAGGGGGGGGCATGGCTAGGGAATTTCCAGGAGTACCTGAAGAGAGGCATCCCTTAGTTACGAAGAGCAAAGGGACTGCGGCAGCGCTAGAGGAAGAAGCCTTAGGGAAAGAGAAACCTGGAGAATTTGGTCTCATATTAGGAGCCTTTCTGTTTGTCTTGGACCATACAGTATAATACTGACGCTGTTGTAATTTGAGGCTTACTTAAAATTGGTAAAGCATCTTGCACTTGTCTACATCACCTTTCATGAGAGGATCTCACAGTGTTAACATTGATTAGTAAGAGCCTGCTGTGGGAGCACCTCAGACTCCTGGAAAGACAATATTGGGAAACAGGCTGGATTTAACAGGAAACTAATGAGTTGTCAAGCAAAATTGCCTCAGTGACTGATTTCAGTAAGAGCTTATCAGAATCCTGGAACAAGCACAGTACACAGCATGTTTCGTAGTCATTCAACTTAAATGGAAATATAACTTGTCCTGTTCTCAAATGTTCTCTGAAATGTACTGGCCTATCAACATTAGCTGAACCATTCAAATAAGACACATTAGAATTAAAAAAAGTACAGAGAAGGGCAACAAAAATTATTAGGGATATGAAACAGCTTCCCTATGAGGAGAGATTAAAAAGACTGAGACTGTTCAGTTTAGAAAAAAGATGACCAAGTGGTGAGTGATGACACTTGGTAGGGTTGCCAAGTGTCCAGTTTTGACTGGAAAGTCTGGTCAAAAATGGGACCTGGCAGTGTCTGGTCAGATGTGCTGACTGGACACCAAAAGTCCTGTTACTGTGGGTTGTCGGGAGAGGTGCCAGGTCATCAACCTGCACCAGCCTCTGCTCAGTGGGGGCTGCCTCCTACCTGAATCTCGTGGGTAGGCGGGCAGCAGGCTCCATGTCAGGCTGCAGCTCCTGTCCCAGCTCCAGAGCAGAGGAAGCCATCTGGAGTGGAGGGAGATGGAGAAGATCAAGCGATGAGGATGGGGGAGAGGGGAGAGCAGCGAGCTATCGGGGGGAGGATTGACCAAGAGTGGGGACTTGGGGAGAAGAGGCAGAGCGGAGTGAGGCTTTGGGGGGAAGAGGCGGAACAGAGACAGGCCCTTGAGGAAGAGGCGTAGCAGGGGCGGGGCCTTGGGGGAAGAGGGGCAGGGAGGGGGGCAGGTTTTCAAAAATTAGAAATTTGGCAACCCTATAAGGTTTTATAGACCCTCGAGGTCTATAAAATCATGAATGGTGTGGAGAAAGTGAAGAACAAGGAAGAGTTATTTATCCCTTCATATAACTCAAGAACCAGGTGTCACCCAATGAAATTAAGAGGCAGCAGGTTTAAAACAAACATAAGGAAGTATTTCTTCACACAACATGTGAGCAACCTGTGAAACTCATTGCCGGGGGATGTTGTGAAGGCCAAAGTATAACTAAGTTAAAAAAAGAATGAGATACATAAATGGAGGATAGGTCCATCAACGGGTATTAGCCAAGATGGGACACAACCTCATGCTCTCAGTGTCCCTAAACCTCTGACTGCCAGAAGCTTGAACTGGGTATGGATCACATGATATTTGACCTGCTCTGTTCGTTCCCTCAGAAGACGGGATACTGGAGTAGATGGACCATTGGTCTGATCCAGAATGACCATTCTTATGTTCTTATGAACAATATCATTCATAAAAATCAACTACCAGAGGGAAAATTCAGTGAGCCTGATTCTCCTCTCAATTTTGGAGTAAATCAGGATTAACTCCACTGAAATAATTGAGTTACCCTGGTGTAAGAGAGAGAAGAATCTGGCTATAGAAGTTTAATTTCCTGCACAACATGTCTTGAAAATATTAAAGTGAATAAAACAACAAAAAATAGCTTTTTTCCCAAAATGGTCATATCACATTTAATGTAATGGGGTAAAGGGCACAAGGGGGATTCAGAGGGCACAACATGTTTATCTACCTTAACATTTCTGTTTCAGCATTACTTAAAATTAGTTCATAGATTTCAATACTGGATTAGACCTTTCGTGTTTCATTCCTTGTAAAATATTTAATACATTGTAAAAGCTTCATATGCTGTTTCAAATATGGAAATATATTTGTACAGTATCAGGAAACAAACTTTAAATGGCTTTAAAATATTTCTCTCAAAACATATTTTGAATAAAAACCTATTTTTTGGAAATAGAAATATTGATACTATAACTACAAAAATATGTACTCTCTGGTCTTTCTCTGCTGCAAGCAAAAATAAATTGGAAGTGATTTCAAAAGCCCATGGGGCTCATTAACTTATTGTAAATGAACCTGTCACCTTTTAACTGCTAGAGCCATTCCCAGTAGGTTAGTAAACTTAAAAACTATTTATCACCTTTTTTTGCCTATAGAATACAAAAACTGTAGTCATTAGAAGCCCAGGATTCTTAGAATGGGTATACACTACATAAAAAAGTCATTGCCAGGTTGTAGACTGCAAGGAATGGTGTGTCCTTTTTGTCCTTCTAGTGATTTTTGTTCTTGCACAGTTTAAAGCTGATTTTGTCCAGTGGTTCTGAAGCATCCAAATACAGTCCCTCCAACAACTGTGGTCATATCAGTGCATTATGTGCCACCTGCACTACTTATCTCATAATGCCCAACATTGTTTTTAGAAATGGGGCTTGTGGATAACGTCTGCACATACGGCACTGCATGGTGAGATGGAGTGCAAATTACAAATGTAGATTTTTTTTGTTCTATAACTGCACTCAAAAACAAAACAATGTAAAACTTTAGAGCCTACAAGTCCACTCAATCCTACTTCTTGTTCAGCTAATCGCTAAGACAAACAAGTTTGTTTACATTTGCAGGAGATAATGCTGCCTGCTTCTTATTTACATCAACAGAAAGTGAAAACAGGTGTTTGCATGACACTTTTGTAACAGGCATTGCAATGTATTTATGTGCCAGATATGCTAAACATTTGTATGCCCCATCATGCTTTAGCCATCATTCCAGAGGACTTGTGTTAGGTGAATTGAAAAATACTATTTCTTTTGTTGTTTACAGTGCAAATATTTGTCATTAAAATAAATATAAAGTGAGCACTGTACACTTTGTTTTCTGTATAGTAATTGAAATCAATATATTTGAAAATGTAGAAAACATTCAAAAATATTTGAAGGTGTTCTATTATTGTTTAACAGCGCGATTAATTGCGATTAATTTTTTTAATCGTGCAGTTAATTGCTATTATGTTTTTTTAATCGCTTGACAGCCCTAATTCTAACCAATGGTTAGTTGCAATGCCTTTTGTCTATCCAGGGGCAATGCAACAAATCTGTAGACAGGGCCATAGACAAGAATGTTGGAGACCATGAACTAGGTGCTTTAAGTGTCCCGGATGTACAGTTCCACAAGCTCTGTGTTTGTGTATTGCCAAAATGGTTGTCAGAAGCACTGTTGCTACATGTATTTGGTAATGGAGACACTGAACAAATTCATGAAATATCTGTCCCTGCAATGCTTTCCTTGCCCAGTGTAAGATGTCCTGTAGATGGTTCTGTCTTTTCCATAGACTTATTGACTAGCAAAAAGGGGGAAAGAGGATCCTCAAGAGAGTTGTGTGTGAACACAGAGTGCTTAATCCTTTCTCGAACTTGTTTTTTCTAAGAAGTTCTGATCTAAACTGGACTAAATGTCTTTGTGTATGTGGGTGATCACATGTGTTAACTCAAAGAAAACTGTCATCCCCATTTTCATTATCACAATTATTTTTTCTGATGTGATGGCAGGCTTATTGGCTCACTGCTCTTGCCAACTTGTAACATGCAGTCGTACTAATTAGAACAACAGAATCACTGCGCTCCTGATTTAAATTGTTTTAACTCCTTAGGTAGCATTTATGCTTTTATGATGGCTGCCATCTTGGAAGACACACTTAGCATTGTCCTGGGGCACTCTATAGCAAAACCCATGCATCTCTACAGCCTGAGCTAAAAAGCCAGGCTTTGTGACGCATCCTCTGTGGATTGGGCACAAAGGAGACATGTAACTCACACTGACTAATGAGTTACATACTTTCTCTGGATACTTCCTTATGTGATGGCTGCCATTTTGGCTGACACACCAGCAGTTGAACCAGGCACCTTGTGACAGTGCACCCCATAATGCTTTATAGAAATATGTTTATGAGTTTAAATATGACATAACTGGAATATGTTTTATGCTAGATATGCCATGTAACATATCTTTGCAAAGGTTATGATCCACTGAATATATTTATCCTATTTGTATGCATGTATCATTTTTATATCTGAAGTTATGAGCTTTGGCTCTATGCTTGTATTTAAAGTGTTTGCTGTAGGAAGCACATAAGACAGATTTGATCAACATGGTGTGAAGGGGCTATTCAAGTACTTGGGAGTACTTAACTGACAGTGGACTTTGGGAGATGCCAATCCACATCTGAGCTTTCCTGGGAACATTCAAACTAGCATGTAAACAATGGCATCAGCCTGCAAAACACTGAATCTTTCATAGACGTGACTTGCCCAGGTGGCTAGAGACCCCATCTTGTGGCTGTGATGTTGCACGAGAGAGAGAATATAAAAAGCCATGGAAACCCCTCCATTTTGTCTTCAGCTGGCTCAAAAGATAGCATCTCCACCCCAAAGAGATGCCTGAAAGAAACTGGAACAAAGGACAGTAACTATGGGGGTGTGAGTGATCGCTGGATCCAAACTAGGAAGGAGTCTAGTCTGTCAAAGAAGCTTATTGGAACATCTCTGAGGGTGAGATTTACCTACCTACTGTATTAGGCTTAGACTTGCGTGTTTTATTTTATTTTGTTTGGTAACTTTGTTCTGTGTGTTAGTACTTGGAACCACTTAAATCCTACTTTTTATATTTAATAAAATCACTTTTTACTTCTTAATTAACCCAGAGCAAGTAATTAATTCCTGGGGGAGCAAATAGCTGTGCGTATCTCTTTATCAGTGTTATAGAGGCAAACAATTTATGAGTTTACCCTGTATAACCTTTATACAGAGTAAAACAGATTTATTTGGAGTTTGGACCTCATTGCTACCTGGGTATCTGGGTGCTAGAGACAGGAGCACTTCTTACGCTGTTTTCAGTTAAGCCTGCAGCTTTTGGGGGACATGGTTCAGACCTGGGTCTGTGTTTGTAGCAGGCTAGCGTGTCTGGCTCAGAAAGACAGGGTACTGAAGTCCCCAGCTGCCAGAGAAAATGGGCTCAGAGGTAGTCCCAGCACATCAGGTGGCAATCCCAAGGGGGTCTCTGTGACCCAACCCTTCACAGAACTAAAAAGGAAGTGTTGCTACAGCTTGAGCTAAAGCACCAGCTTTTCAAGCGGAGAGCTGTAACAGACCTGTATCCTCTGTGGATTGGGCATAGAAGGGATACATAACTAAAGCTGGCTGGGAAATAGTTTTTCTATCTTGTTAAAATTTTTGATATTTCAAAACAATTTCCTGTCCTGAATTGGACCAAAAGTCAAAATCTCAAAAATGTTCACAAACTGAAAAATCTGGAAAAAAAAATTGGATCAGGTCAATCAAAATGTTTTGCCTTGATTTGTCTTTTTAATTTTTTGTACTTTTACTATTAATTAGCAAATCTCAAAATGCAAAGTTGTTTCAGTGTGAAAAATGGATTTTTTTCATTTACAAAATATTCAAATATCCCATTTTAGCAATTTCCAAACTTTTTTTAGTTGTTTTTTTTCACAGTGGGAAATTCATCAAAACTACTAACCCTTTTCTGTAAACAGTTCCAGTTTTGATTAATTGACATTTTTCCAATAAAAAGCTTGTTGGAAAACTCATGACCAGGTCTATACATAACACACATCAACCAGTAGGTTACAGTTTTATAAGTCTGTGGTCTGATCCTGCATAAGTTACGTGACAAAACTCTCATTTAAGTCAATGGGACCTTTGGGTGCACAAGGGATATAGCCTGTGTTTGATATACTAAAAGGATAACTTGAACAGGGTTTAGATTTACTGTACTGGGTTCAAGGATAAAAGGTTGCTGTTGATTTGAAAACATCAAAACTTTGGTTAAAAGTGCATGTAATAGGAGTTAGCTTGCCAAGTTGTGTTGCCTCCCTTCTAGATTATGAGACAGCATTTTTATTTAAACGGGAACATAAATGAATAGATTCTCCAATCCCTAACATGTACTTCTGGCATGCAGGGTTTAGCACAAGCCAAGAGACAAACTTTTTCAAAAATTGCTCTGTTGAAAATATTGGTTGGGCAATCCTGCTGTTACACTAGGGATAAATGCAACAGTACTTGGATTAGAGAAGATGAGGAGTGCTGTTCCTCACTTGGTGTAAACTTTTTTTTATACTGAGAGCCTTAAAGTTCTTACGTAGTATGCTATTCTTGCTATCCTTTTACAAAAGAAAGGACTTCTGCTCATTTTTAAGTTTACTATTTGACCAATGGAGTCTACCTATCGAACTTTGTTTCCCCCTGCCTCTTCTGTGGAGTGAAAAATGTTAGCAGGTCTATTTACATACAATTTCTTGAACCTCTGATCCAGTGCTGTCAAACACCTGATTCATTGGACAGATTTTCCCTCCCCCCTGCTGTTAATTAAGTTAACACTAAAGCCTGATGGCACTTTAAATGTCAGCATTATTTCAGGAGGTAGGATGGGGAAGTGAGAGTGAAGCCCATGATGGAAGAATTGTTTCTTTTTTAAAAACTTTCCCCCCAAAGGGCTAACAATCACTTTGTAACTCATTGATTTAACCAAGGAATGATTTTAAAATATTTTACACATTATACAGCACATTTTATTCAAGGATCTCAAAGCATTTTTGAAAAGTGGGTCTGTAAAAAATAGTATCGCATTTTACCGAGAGAGAAATTTAAGATTTGACCAATACCATGCAATACGTTAGTCGTAGAAGTAGGCTTAGAATTAAAAAGTTCCTGAATTCCAATCCCATGCTCTAAACACTAGAGAACACATCCTGACTGGATTTCTGGTAAGAAAAAAGTCAACAATAGAGCTTGTCAGTTGAGAATTTTCTATTTTAAAATACTGTATTGTTTATCTTGTTAACAATCATTACAGGTAAATGCTGTATTTATCCCAAATAAGATATCATTTAAAAATATAGTGTCCCCACTCAGAACAACATGTGTTCTTATTACCTAAGGAAATGAGTTGGTCTCTCTCTCACACACACACAGTCACAGACAGACAGAGACAGACAGTGTCTTTAACAGGATATGCCATTTTCAAATCCTGAAAAATGTATTTCTGGAATGGTTTCCTGGTTCCTAAAAGAGAGTGTTAGGAGAGAAGGGTCTGATCTGCCTCTTTCCCAGCACTCAAGACCAGATAATATGCCTGTGGTGGCCAATTGTATAAGAGTTCTTTGACATTGAATGTGACAATGTGTTGTAAATGTTGGCTACAGATCATGTATCAGAAAATCTCCTGGGCTACATTGCCCAACAATGAGACCCCAATCATTCCTTCTAACGTTTAAGTGTTTGTGTTCAGTGTAGTTATCATCTGCCATCTGTTAATGGGATTGTAGTAGCTTTGAACAACAATGCAGTCATCAAAGGACCTGAGAAAACATGACAAATTGTGAGTGGCAGTATTCTTGGATGTCTCACTTAATAAGGAGTGATTGAACACAGCCATGTGTAGGAGTTCTTAAAGTATACATAACAACAGTGCAACTGTAAGAATAGGCGGAGTCAGTGCTTGACAAAAGGGAGACTATGAAAAATGCATAGCACAGTAATCTTAAAAGCAGAGGGAGCCTTGCCCTTAGACTTTAGGATCTCCTCACAGCACAGATCACTTTTAGAAATTTATTGATCCCTATGGGAAGGCTAGTGTGGCTCAGCTCATCCAGTCCAGTACTTGGGTTGGGAACATTAAATGGAGGAGGAAGATTTAAATTGAATAAATTATCAACTGAACATTGAAAACAAAGTCAGCAATGATGTAAGACCTTTTTCTGGCAATGATGTCAAAAGGTAAAATTACAGACTATTGAGTGAAGTGTTCCCCTATGTCACTGTGTGAAAAGTTACCCGCAGATCCACAAATCAAGGATGTCTTCCACGCATGGATTTCCCCCCGGCTGCACAAAAGAGGGCATGTTAGCTGCCTCTACAGAGCCATTCCAAAGCTGAGGGAGATGGGCGTGCGGCTAATGCACAGTAGCCTTTCCTGGCAACCTATGAGAACTCCACAGGAAGGTTGATACAGCAGGAGGCTGTCTGGAAGCTGTGCTATCAGGGAAAAGCCTCACAGGGCTCTGAAACAACAAGGGTGGAGGCACAACACCTTTGTGCAGATGGTCTTGTCTCCAGCAGATCCTTGTGATCTGTGCTCACCTCCACGGCTCTGGGAGCTTCACCTCTGCTTCTCCCAGTGGAGATGGGCAATTCCTACTCTCCAATGGGAAGAATTTGAAGGAACCTCACAGACTATTTCTGTCTTCCTGCCCCACCTCTGGCTTTCCCATAAGAGGCATGATCTGGCCCTACCTTTGGGCCATATGCTACACTTGATTAACATGCAGGTAAGGACTGTATGTGGCTTTTAAGTATTTTTTTTTTTGTGGTGTGGATTTATAAGAATCTGTCATTCCACTTAATTTGTATAGACTGTATTCTGAACTGTAGGTCTAAATTATCCCTGGTAATGTGCGTGTACAATAACTTAACAACAGGATAAAAAAAATGATATATCTGAACAGTTGTGGATTATTGGCACAGCCCTGCACTATTTATTCGGGGTAGAAGTCGTCAACAATGTTCGAGCAATGAGTGCAAATTTGGGCCATTAATGGGTTAAACCAAAAGCCTGGTTTACAAACAACTTTGAACTTTTTGGAAATTTGAATGCAGATCATGACTTTGTAGCTCATGCCCATCTATAATTTAGAATATGTTAGTTATGTCTTGTTTTGGCCCCTGCATTGAGTAAGATTCTTAAGAGTTTGAATTTCCCACTTGCTCTAGAAGTTGCTTGTTTCTGCAGGTTCTCCATGACAAACCTAACAGGCAGATTTCTGGCTCACAGGGGCAAAATAGCAGAGATTTCCAGGGTTAAATGTGTGTGTGTGTATACAGTTCTAGTGTATTCAATACAATATCAGCAACCTTGTGCAACACTTACTGCCAGCACTGTGTTCCCTCTTTATTTGGAATTTGTTTATTTACAGGTCAGTTTTATAGTGTTTTTCTGTTTCATTTTTCATTCCATTTCTATAGGATGAGGTGGTATTGTGAAAGGATTTCACATTTACTTTTTTCACACTATCTATTTTAGTGTCTTATATAGCACCCTTCATTTTATGTATTTAATTCCTTCCAATCAGTCTGTAATCAGATTTTAAAAAAAAGACTCATAAACAAAGGGTGAAATTCAGTTCTTTCTTTGCAAAATTTGCACAAATGGAAAAAATTGGTGCATATCTGTGTACTGTAAGGGCAGCACAAAGTACTTTGTATACTCCTGTTATGATAGGTTTCTGCATGTAGATCTGGCTGGGGTTTGGTTCCCATATCCATGTTTCTGCCAAATATAGTTAGTGTTTTGGCCTGCACCTGTGTCCATGTAGGGTGACAATATAGCAAGCGTGAAAAATTGGGACAGTTTTTTCGGGGGGAGAGGTGGGAGGATGCAGGGGAGGAGTATAAGACAAAGGCAAGTTCCTAATATCGGGACGTCTGATCACCCTATGTCCATGTAAAGATCTGTAGTTAAGTCAGGGATGGGGGCTGTCTGTCTACCATTTGGTTCCGTCTGCTGATTAGCCATCCAGAACTGGCTTCTTATTCATTTCTCTGCCAGTCAAAACCTAGAGCAGCTAGTAGGTATGATTAGCCAACTAACACTTTGTCACTGAAATTGCAGGGCTCAAACAGTTTAGCCAATATTATGTAAGACTTAGGAAAGGAGGTTAGAAGCCAGAAGTATATATTATTTAGCCAAGCAATTCAGTATAAAATCTATTATAGCTTATATCAGACTACTGTGGATTAGGTGCATTTTGCTGTGGAGGCTGCAGCTGAAGCTGGGCTGGACACAGTTTTCTCGTCCTGTGAGAATTTTTGAATGTTTCACAGTGAACAGCAAGTCTAAGTCTCCCTGTTTGGCACATCTGAAAAGCCAGGTTACCACATATTATGAGATGCTGTAGTCCTCAGATCTTATATAAGCAATTTCCGTTCTGTGATGATTTCTTAAGTGTTCAACAAAAATGAATGGGTTAATTTATTGAACTCATACTTGGATTATTTAGTAAATGTAGACATATTAAAAGGGGTCTGTATTTGAAGATGTGTACAGTATATGAATGATTACTGTTATTTTTTCTATAGCAGTGGCAACAAGAGGTCCCAATCAGAGTCTGGGCCCATTGTGTTAGGCACTTGGTAAGCACAGAGGAAGATGCAGTTTCTACCATTAATTTAGTAATTTAGTCTATCCCGTGCTTTGCTGCACATTGGGCTACCCACATTTGCCATCCTTGCCTGTCAACTGCCCTTCTCTCTAAATCTTCCCATTTCATGTTGAGGTGCTTAATGTCGTTCAGAACTGTTCATTTCCATGTTAATCTCAGTCTTTCTCTCTTTCTTCTTGCGTTTTCTGGCTTCCATTTAAGGGCAGTATTTGGTAAGCGTTCTTTTTCCATTCTCAGCATATATCCCAGCCACGGATATCTTATTTTGTAAGTTATTTGTGAGAGGGTACCTTGTCCAGTAATTTTTCTGACTTCTTCATTCATCTTCCTATCTCTATATGTTATTCCCAATAGTCTTCTCTGGCATTTGTGATTAAATGCATCCAGCTTTTGCGTCATACCTTGATCTTTCTATCTAACGTCACAAAGTCCTGGGATGTCAATTTTATATTTATCCATTTCTTTGATTACCTGTGCTAATTTTCCTGCAGTATTTAGAGTTCGTACATTCCAGGTAGATATGGATGTACTCTTTTTGGCCGTGAATTTGGACCATTGAGTGGGTGACTTCGCGATGGATTTGATCATCCACTGTCATATGCACATCTGAATGCTTTCCATCCTCCTCAGGCCATGATTTTTGGTTTATGTGTAGTTTCTGTAGCTAGAACTTTTTTTTTTTTTTTTTTTTTACAGTAATGGGAAGCCGCCCCATCGACCAACCCTTTTCCTTTTTGATCCGGGCTTGGGACCGGCACTGGTGGAGCTGGTTTCTACCACAGAGGTCTAATAATGTAATCTATTATAAATATGGGCAAGTCAATACAATCTAGTTGATTATGGACGTAGAGTTCGTTCCACCTATCTCAGAATGGGAGAGCCACCTTTCAGCCAGGCAAAGTCCAAGCTGAGGGCTATATTTAGTAGTCTGCAAACAGACAAGCTCTAGAGGGGGTGCAGAGGTACTGTGATGTAGCTGGCATCCCCACAGGAGTTCACTCCCAAGCCATATCTATGATATCCCTGGAGAGCTTCCCTGAAGTTCAGATAAAATCTGTATGAACACCATTTGCCTTCCTTCACCATTTTTGAGATTTTTTTCAAAAACAAAACAAAAAACAGACCAACACCACCAACAAAAGGAAGCTGAAAAATACATTTTAAAATGCATTTATTTTCTAAGAAATGAAATCAGTTTTAGACTAAACGGGTGTTAAAATTATTCAGAATAGAAATCAAGATTATAACCCAGTATTACATCCTGCTGAGAGTGTTATAGTCCACACTGGAGACAGTGTAATATGCTGACTGCCCCCACAATACTGCAAGCCACCTCCCAAACCATGCCCTAGCAGTATGCCCTGTGTGCATAAAGATGATATAAAAGAGGCAGGTTCAACATCACAACCCAGTGAGGCTTACACAGATCCCAGTATTCCCTGAAAAAGTCTATGTTCACTTCCATAATGCAGCCCTGAGCGAGTTGCTTGTCTCATCAGTGTGGCCTGGGATGGCTAGTGCTGTCCTTGGGCCTGTCCTTCTGTTTGCAAGAGGGTGCTAAGAGGGTCAGTTACCACATCCTATGTAGGCTGCTGTGTTCTGTTCGCACACGGCTGGCAGAGTAAACTGGTGCTGGCTATGGTACCTGGGGCACATGTGCTATTACTAGCACTGCTGCCATAGGGTCTGTGTGTGATGCTTGTTTGAATAATTCCACCTCTGTCTTGTGTAACTCTAACTTCATTTGCATATTGTCCCATGATTCTCTCTGACTGCTTCACAGGCAGGGGATCAGGTGCCTTACTACTTGCCACTGTAGACCTTATGCTCTGTGTGACCTAATGCACTAGCATAGGGTGGGTGACAAGTTCAACCACATGTGATACAGATATGAACAGGAGAAATCTAGAACAATTATTGTGCCAGTTTTAATGAAAAATTTGTGCAAATAGGTAAACTTGTTATTTTAAGTGATACCAAAAGATTGTGAAATCAAGCACAAGAGTTGGGAAGATGCTGAATATATGGAAAAACATGAAAACTGTAGGCTAAAATAAAGTACTGGTTTTTTGTCTGTTAAATCCCTGGTTTGAACTGGTACTTTTCTGTCTGAAGCTTGGGGATGGTTGATATGAAATTTTCAAACAATTTGTGTATTTAATTTTGATGTATGTGATAACTTTGTTGGGCATGATTGCCCATTTAAGATTCAATGCTAAGTAAAATGTTTTTTTCAGGTGTTCCTCTTATTAGTGTTCTCAATATCTCCCCCACTACCAAAGTCAGTTACAGCTTGATAGTTGCTTTGACCTTCCCTAACTACTTTTTGAAATAATATTTCTAATTAGCTTTTTGCCAGAACTATCAGTTTCCCTAACTAACCTCATTACCCATTGGCTAAAAGTTATTTTGCTTTTATACCTTTGGGCCTGGACTAACCTGGTAAAATCATCTTGAAGTTCTGCTGATCTCCATACATTTCTTGATCTGTTCTGGTATGGTTCTAATTTCCTTCAGCATTTCTTCTTACTCCTCTGGGAAGTCTTATATCTGATTCTGGCCTCTGTTCTCTTTCTTAAATTAACACTGAGGCTAATACTTAATTTAATTCTCTAGCAATCTACATATTTACCTTCTTAGTCATTAAATTATGCTTGCAATCTTGTAGAGGTCCTACTGTTTTCTACACTGACCTCTTGATCTTTACATACTTAAAAGTAACTTATTTTTTTCAACTTCATGTGCAGTTTTTTCTTTAATACAAGAACTGTAGATGTCTCTTGGGAGCTGAGTTATTCCCTGTGTGGTAGATACTTATATGGTTTACACAGGACTCTGTCGGGATATATAAAACATGTGGTCCCTGATCTTTGTAAATTTACCCATTGTGCATTTCAGCTGCAATCTGTCAATTGTAAGCAACAAGTGCTTCTTTGCAATAAAAAACAGCTGTGTACTTTGGGATCTTTTTGACTGTTAGTGGTACCTGATTTACAGTCCTATAAAGTCAAAGGAAGGATTTTGGTTTCAGGCCCATAATGCCAAGTTTTCAGCCATGGGCATGCTCATAAAAGTAATCAGGCATCTAGTGCACTTCAGATGAGTATAGGTGTGCACAAATTAGGGACCAAACTTTCAGGATCTGCCTGCACAGAGCATGCCCCCACGGAGCCAGTTGCAGAAGTCTAGATAACTGCAAAACTAACTACCCAACATGGAAATATGATGGATTGTAGGACAAAAGGTAGGCATGCTTTCATCAGTGGGATTCCACCCCTTCTCAAAAGATAGCTGTGAACAAGCAGGTTGTGAACATTGGTGTGGGCGTGTCCTGGTCTAGTGGTTAGATGACCCAAGTTCAAATCTCTTCTCTGCCTGATACAGATCTGGACTTGATCCCAGGTCTCCTGCGTTCCCAGATGAGTGCCCTAAACTCCTGGCTATTGAGTATTCCAACTAATATTTAACGAAGTATAGGAAACTAGAATTAGGAAGCAAGTGTTACAGTAGCTCAGCATATTTCTTTTATTTAGAAAAGTCCCATTTCTCACAGGGTGAAAACTTCTAATACAAATGCACGTCCTTTGTTTGCAGTACAAAATTTATATTTAATTTATAAATATATTATGTCACATACCGTTCTGAAGAATGGACGAAATTTTCAAAATGGGGAATATGAAGTCTATGCAAAAATATGAATGCATATGTGACCCTGTTTGTGCATGAAATTTTCACAACTACCCACTCAAATTAGGTGAATGCATATGTGGGGCCACCGCCTAACTAACATTTATTTGCACACTCCCTCAACCTGATTTGCATGCATAACCTTAGTAATTGCATGTTCAGATTTAAACATGAGAATATGCACTTTTTCATTGAGACCTCAGGCATTTCACATTTACAATTCATACCCAGACATATATTTTTGCAAGTTCAATGAGCATTTTATTTCAAACTGAGGCTCAATATTGAAAAATAGAATGGGATTTTTAAAAGCTTTCACTGTTGGTCTAACTCTACCCCCATTGAAGTCAATGGAAATCAGTTTACCAAGTCAGTTTACTGAACACTTTTGAAAATGCTGAACACTTTTGCAAATCTTACCAAGACAATATGATGGTCCTTATTAAAAACTCAGCATTTACTAATAGTTACCATGCAGTAATATCTTAGATACTGGTTATTTCCCTGTACTTTGAATAGGAAATAGCAGGCTATCTCAGGTGATGTGGTAAATTGGTAAATATTGACTTTTTAATAGGGACAAATACACTGTATATGGTCTGCCTGTGTATTTTATATATTTTTATGCGTGATGCTATTCATTATTTTGATTAAACCCAAATTAATCCTTTTTTCAAACTGGGCACTTGTCTTTAGCCCTGCAACCATTCTATTTTCTCCTTTTGTAAAGGATTAGAACAGGATGACAGAGAATTAGTCCTCTTTTTCATAATGTTAATTTTCCTCAGAGTTAGAAACTAGAAACAAATGTGCAATCTAAATTGTAATGATTAAAAATAGACTATATAAGTTCTAATTAGCATCTGAAAGGCAAAGAACTGAGAGAAAATATTTAGCAGCAAATTTGACTGTACAGAACTCTGTTGTTGTATCGTTCCTTTGCATGAGATTCAATATGTTCCTCCTCACTGAAATACATTTTCTTTTGCAGCAAAATATTACATATTCATAAATCTTGCATTCTTGGAACAATTTCCTCTCTGTGCCAAAAGACCAGAGCTCCTGGCATCTTTAGTAACATTCTCCTCAGTTTTTATCTTTCCTCTTATGTAAAAGATTTGTGGGTTGTTTGGGGTATTTTTTAAACAGACAATTGCTTGAACAAAAAAAATGATTTCAACTGCTTTCACTGCAGTGTCTATTTACAAAATTTTAAAATAATAAAATAAAATGACACCTTCCATGTAGCAACTCTAAGGGAAAATTCAGCTGATGACAACTCATCTTGCACGTGATCACTGCTGGTTGGATAAACCTAAGTAGCCTTTTGGGTATATTCTTCTTTTGGATGTTATAGATTATATTGTCAACTCAATCCTGATCCCATTGAAGTCAATGGCTGGATGATCAGATCCGGTATAGTCATCAGATTTACAGTATGCAACGTACTATGTATAATGCCTCTCCATTGGCAATATGCAGTAAATCTTCAACCAGTTACTTCATCTCATGGCAGCACCCCACTGGTTCTGATTTTTCATATCTGAGTTGCCCTTGATTCTTGTTTCCAGAATCTCTTTTGTTTCTTCGTCACATAAGGTCCTAGACTACTTCAGCCAAAGAAACAAAGGGAAACACTCTCCTTTGTTCTGTTACGAGACACTGTTACCAAAAAAGAATGGAACAGACCTATAAATGTTTCAGAAATGTAGCAAAACATTTAAGCCTTTACAAGTTGCTACAGTTCAGCCCTAGCAAGTTGTCCTGCTGATTGGCCACAAGTGTGCATGACTTACCAAGAACAGTCGCAAAATACTCCTGGAGGGGAACCGTAGTTTATATTCAGACCCTTTTACTCAACTAGATATACTAGTAAACAGTTTTATTTTATTATTTATGCAGCTGTGTTAAAACCTTAAGGAGACTTACCACATGCTGTTAGAGGCACTATAAATCATGGGAAAGAGTGCCTTTTGGAATGTCGTGTTCTTTTCTGTTCTCTGCATTAGCAAGTAAATACAATAGCACGGCAAGAAAATAAAGGAATTTAAATGTGCCATTCTGTAAAGGCATAATGAGCTCACAGAGGCCAATCCAGGATTTTTTTTAATTTTTTTTTTAATAAGCCTTTGCATTGCAGGTGGAATAAGATTCAAGCTCTTGTGTGAACCCCCCTCTCTGAGTTAGAGCAGCAAACTCTTTGTAAGGTTTAGAAATGTTCCTACACTGTGTGCTTTTGCAGATACCCTATGAAAATCCGTTTTCATTCACAGTATTTCAGCCATGTCTAAAAGCAGAAGAGAATCTATTCCTATGTGATTTTCAGCTGTTTTGCTAATGTAAGATGCCCAAACCTTTGGATGTTTGAACCAAACCTGAACACAGAACATTTTGACATTCATCCTTTACTGGTTAAGAAGTCTATATTCACAATCCAGGAAAGTGGCTGGAAAACCCTGTTTGTTGCATGAACTCAAGGTATCTGGATCTCCTTTTCAATATTTTTTCTTAAATATGCCAAAAAAAAATAGGGATGCTGGGATTCTGTTTAACTTCCTCTCTTCAGTAATTATGCTCCGAAATGCTGATACACAGAAATAGCAGCCAGGAGGCATGTGTTCACTCTCCTATTATACCAGTGATGCAATGGAAGATATTGCAACTTTGTGGAACGTTAATGTTGAGGTTGCACACATCAGATGGGTGGAATCTAACACAACTTGCTTACTGGACAAACCATGAAGGTGGAGTAAATCAGAGAATTTAAGATTATGACTAAGTATGGCACTACTAATTATTAGTAATATCTGGTTGTTGGTTGAATGGATGAGTGAACTACATGAGTTTTAGAACAAAAACATGCATAATGGCACCAGGGTGAGTGGTAGTTCCTCGACAATCTGCTTTTTATATACAGTTGTGATATCTGCTGTACATGTATTTTAAAATGCCAAAGTACTTTTTTTTTCTGGTACAGTTCTCGAAATTGGTGACTATAATAATATCTTCTTGTGAATCTCATTCACCTAAAACATCACTTCTTGATTTTGAAAAAAATACACTTTTGGAGAACTTGTAGTGAAAATATACTATAATTTGTGAAAATATACATCTGGCAGAGATAAAAGCTAGTTGTTCTTGTAAGTAAGGTTTCAACACACATTAAAGAAAATTAGATCTTTTTATCAGTCATGATAATTTGGCTTCCACAGCAGCATTTGACATTTTGGAAGGCACAATATCAATAATCATTGTTATTCCACACAAAAGGGTACAAAAGACACAACAAATGGATTTAGAATTGATGAGAACCATATAAGGCATATTAGAGAGTGTCTCATTGAAGGAATTTTTAAGTGGCCTTATTTAATTCGTTCAGGAGCTTTGGTGCTTCCTTTTTAACCAGTAAATGCAAGTGAGAAATGGATGACAAATTGCCCACAAAGAGCATGTATCAAAATTAGTTATGTAATTCTATTGCTCCTTATTTTTACAATGTCATAAATATAAGGGGAAGGGTAACAACCTTTATGTATGCAGTAATATAAAATCCCTCTTGGCCAGAGGTACAGAATCCCCTTACCTGTAAGGGATTAATCAGTTCAATTAACCTAGATGGCACCTGACGAGAAGGACCAATGGGGAAAGAAGATACTTTCAAATCTGGGGGGGTGGGGGGGAGGCTGTGTTTTTGTGCTCTGTGTGTGTTCTCTTGGGAGACAAAGAGAGAGACCAAGCAAGTAATTCAGCTCCTACTGAACGATACATCTAAAATTACAGGAATAGTAAGTAATAGCAAGGTAATGTGTTAGAGTATCTTTTGTTTTAGCTTGTGAATTTTCCCTGTGCTTAGAGGGAGGTTTATCCTGTTTTTTGTAACTTTAAAATTTTGCCTAGAGGGGAATCCTCTGTGTTTTGAATCTGATTACCCTGTAAAATTACCTTCCATCCTGATTTTACAGAGGTGCTTCTTTTACTTTTTTTCTTTATAATAAAGTTCTGGGTTTTTTTTAAAGAATCTGATTGATTTTAATGTCCTAAAACCCCAGAGATTTGATCTGTGCTCACCTGTACCAATTGGTGAGGATATTATTCTCAAGCCTCCCCAGAAAAGGGAGGTGAAGGGGTTTGGGGGGAATATTTTGGGGAACAGGAACTCCAAGTGGTTCTTTTCCTTGAATCTTTGTCTACCTCACTTGGTGGTGGCAACAAATACTGTCCAAGGACAAGAAGGGATTTGTGCCTTGGGGAAGTTTTAACCTAAGCTGGTAGAAATAAGCTTAGGGGGTCTTTCATGCAGGTCCCCACATCTGTACCCCAGAGTTCAGAGTGGGGAGGGAACCCTGATAGAGAAGCTGGTCAAAATTAACTTCTTCATTCCAAAGAATAAATCAAAAGGAAATTATTTAGTTAGGATTCAAAGAAGAGGAAAGAATTTCAAGGATTAAGTTCTCATTTGCTGAACTCCAAAAGAAACCCTGTCTGGTCCTCAGCCAGAAGGTTGAAGACTAAGAAGTGGGGCCTCAAAGGAAAAAGTGAAAATGGAGGAAACCTTTGGAGAGATTCTGACCAAGGGATGAAGACTTGTCCATTAGGATGAATCTCACAATGATATTCTAACTCTAAAGAATCAGTTTCCCATGATCACTTACCACAGATTATCAAGTTGTTTGGTTGCATAGCACAGGTCCATCATGTCTCAAAGTCATTTTTACAGTCACTTTTTGGAAGGATGCATATCATTTTTTGATTAGAGATTTTAAGAAATTTTACTCCTAGTTGTACATTGAGTGTTGGAGATTTCAAGGTTAAATGAAACTCCAAGGCCTGAGGTTTTGAAAATGTGCAGTCAGCCCTGGAACCTCCCCTGAGCGCAGTTCCTTTAGAGTGCGGTAGCAGTAGGGCACCATGCAGATGCCGACTGGCAGCGTTGTCACTCTCCTTAGCCCAGTGCTCACTTTGCAACAGTGAACAGTGTGGGGGCATTTCCCCACTTTTGAATGTTCAAAAAACTTGGTGGCTGTGGATGTAAGCTCATTCATTCCTCAGTCCCTACTTGAGGATACTAAAGAGCCAAATTGTCAGTGGATGTCTTACTTTTTCTGCTGTAATCAACTCAAAAAATATAAAGGCTCAGAGGTTAATTGGCTAATAAAACAGTTGGATCTGGCCCTTCTAGCTGCCTGACAATTTGATCCCACTGTGCTAAAACAATATGAAGGCTATCTGTGCTAGTTTGTGGCAGTCTTAACTGTATGCAAATTTTATGTATAGGAAAAAGCCTGAAAGTTTGTTAGTTGTGTGTCGAGTAATGAGGTTTGGCCCAAGATCTTTGAGGGGCTGGAACAGTTCTTACCATTTCCTTGACTTTTGCTTAAGACTAAATCAAGTTCCTATGTGAACAGAGAGATCCTTGGTCATACAGTGTCAGTGTATTCAACCTTGGGGGAATTGCTTAGCCAAATGTGTGAGGAAGGATGAAGAATAAAACTAAAATCCCATTCTACGAAAAGAAAAACAGTCAATTTAACTTGGTTAGGTTTTTTTGTTTGTTTAATATTGTGTCTGTTTCTTTAAAGTGTTCATATAATGTTGTAAATCTGTAATGTTTTATAAAATATCAAGGACATTAAGGTTGTGGGTAGTTTGGGACTCAAAATAACTAGCAGGTTCTTTTGCCACTTTTAGGGACTATGCTGATCCATCAGATCATCTTTCCGTGGGTCTTCCCACATTTCAACATCAATGTTCCAGTGGGGAGGGGCTAAAATTGGGCCCCAGCTGAGGCTACCCTTCCCCCGCCCCCCAGCATCCCTGGACCAAAACTGTGCAGGAAAGACCCACACACACTGTGGGGAAACAAGGACCCAGGTGGTGTCCTCTCCCTCACCATGTGAACTTGGGGGGAAATTGCAGAAAGGAGCCAGACAGAGACTCCAGCTGATAGGAGCAGCCTTAGAAGGGCCAAAGCCAGGATCTTTGGATGTTCAGAGAACTCTTACAGTTCTGACTGGACTGCCTCTGTCTTGGGCTGATTGTCTGTTCATTCCAATCCTCTCCTTCACAGTCCCTTCACCTCAGCTTCACACCTGCCCCACTTACTTTCATCTCCCCTGTCCTGGCCCTGCTGCACCCTTCCCTTCAGTGTCACCTCTCCCTGCACTTTTCTTTCCACTTAGCTGATCCCTTGCTAACTAAACTCATCCCCAACCTTCCCTCCCAATACTATGAAACTAACATGCCATTTGCTACCATCACATCGTTTGTTCTGTTTGTGTGTTGCACCTTTTCCTCCACCTATGCCAGTCTTCTCTATTTAGACTATAAGCTCTTTGAGACAGGGACTGTCTACTACTGTGTTTGTACAGTGTCTAGCACAATGGAGAGCCATTCTTGGTTGGTCCTTAGGCACTACCATAATAAATCAGATTGATTCAATTCAGTAGAGCAGTGCACAACTTGTCTGCTGGCTGAACAGGAGGGCTGGAGAGAGACCACATAGAAAACCCATAATGGTCATTGAAATGCAGAGTAATCACCACGCTGGTATTTAATTAGCTGCTGTGATGGAAGCTGGAAACAGGAAAGTGAGAATAAAAACCTGAAAGCAAGTAATCAAGAAACAGAAGAATACGGAGCCAGACAGTGTGTGTGATTCAGACAGATGATACGGTCTCTAGTATTTTCCATGAGCACATTTTTAAACCCTTGATTACAGTATTTTACTTAAGCGTGATGCTCATTTTTAAACTGATAAATGCACTGACCCTTTACTCTACCCCCTACCCTTTTCTGGTCTCATATGCAAAACATGTTATCAGTGTGGGTTTGAGGGAGTAATGACAAAATACCTTACGTTCTTAAAACAAACAAGTCTCATTTCCTGCTACCCCCTGAGGTGAGAGTAAAACACAGATGTTGTTTAAATACGATGGCCTTAGTCCTTTCCCATGGTTTACTCCTGAAATGAACATGCAATAAGGTATCCAAATGATCAGAAATTACTCTTACAATGAGAACTTCCTGTTCCAAATATTTCAACATTTAAGTAGATGGACCTAGCCTGAGATGCCTGTTCTTTTTCCAGCCTATAAGTTGCTCTCTTGGAGCAAAGTTGATGTACTTCTGTTTCTGCATACAGAACTTGAAAACAGTATCCAATCATTTCCAGGCAGTTAGATGTGAGTGTTTTATCCCACAGCCCCTTAAATCCACATAACTGTCATTGAAGTAAATGGGAGTTTTGCATGCACGGTAACTGAAGGACCATAGAAAAGGAATTAGGGCCTGGTATTACAAGCCTTGATTCACATAGGTAGTCCCACAGAAGTTAGTTTTATTTACTAAATGTGGTTCATTTCAACTGGGAATATTTTTAATCTTTCGATGTGGAATAGCTTTAGTGAATGTTTCATAAACCCCATAAATGTTTAATTGTACTAGAGAACTATTGACGCAGTCTAACATCTCATTGTGCTTTGAACTAAGTTATTCAACTGTTGATTAAACCATTTTTAGTTAAAATATCTAAATTAAAATTGGAGTGACTATATGTAATCTAAGTGTGTGTGTATATATATACACCAGGAGAAAAAGAAAAATGAAAAAAAAATCCCACCAAAAACCGCTAATGTGTCTTTAAAAAATCAGTTTCTCTGAACCTGGGACTATAAATAGTACTATGCACTAATCATACTTCTATGCATATTGCATGGTGTGCTTTTTTGGGTGCCTTAACTGAGCATTTCCATGCTTTAACATGTTTAGATTTCTTTTAACCTTAGCTCTGAATTTCCTAGATTTGTAATGCTTGTTTGGGTATAATAGCAAATCCTTCCAATGTTTTGCTACCCATAAGTTAGTTATATGTAAACACTCAACTTTAACTCCAGTTAATGTAGTTCTTATCTGGGAATTGATGTATTTATATATGGAAACACATACACACTTTGTGTGTGTAGTCTATTTGTTTGGTATGCCATTTGCTGCCAAACTGCATTGGGTGCCAAAAATAATGCAATAAATCCCCTATTATCTCCTGAGAATAATTTATTAATCACTCAACCATAGCAGTTGCTAACAAATTCACTAAAAATGAATTAAATATGTTTTAGGATTTTAATTAAACCACTAGATAATTGTTTATTTTAGTACAAACTGGTTGCAAGGCTGGCAGATAGAAGACCAAAGATATCAGAGGAGTTTTTACATAATGATTATGGTGGTAGTACAGCGTTTCCTATGCTCATGAAAGCTGAGCCCCCCCTACCCCACCGCTACTATTCCAGTCTGGGCAATGAACTCAGTTACAACCTCTGCAATTACCATATCTTAATTCATGCATCTTCTGCACCTCCCAGCTAGTCCTTCATTTACACTTTGAAAAGTGCTGGTGTAGGTCTCATGATATTTTCCTCACTTGGGGCCTGGGGCAGAATCTGAAATGGGCCCCCTCACCCTTCCAAAACTTTATCACTGAGGGAGGCCCCAGGAGAGGAGGGGGGAGGATTGGACCCTGAGCTTTGTGGTTGGTTCTGGCTCCCCACTCCCATGGCTCCCATGTTGCGACCTGTTGCATGGGGTTGCACTGCCACTCAGCTTTGGCCCAGCCACTCCTCTGTCATGACAGAGGGACAGCCAGGCCAAAATCGAATGAGGGGCACAGTGCCACTCAAGTCTGGCTAGCTGCTTCTCCATCATGCCAGGCTGGCCAGGCCACTCCTGAGCGGAGCTGCAGCCACGTGCACCAGGTCGCAATGGCACTAGGTTTGGAGGCCCTCTCAAACAGGAGCAAACTGCCCCTCTTGCCCTCTTACTGGGTGGCCCCAATTTTCCCTCCTTTCTTACATGCTTTGATCAGTGAAATATTTAACAATGGTGACATTTAAAGTGTCTATGTTGGCAGCCGAGTTAGCACCCATAGAGATGAATGGGGCAGTTCACATCTCAGAGCTATTGTATTAGGTTCTCTGAAAGCTCAGGCAGAAGTCTGCAATGGTTACATGTCACGTTTTGAAGGTTTCCTTTGCAATCTTACGTGAACCAATGACTCTTTAAAGAGAGGTTGGACAGATTATTGCCCAAGGTCTTCTCTGTCTTCTGTGAAGTCAGGTTGCAAAGGTGACTTGGCCCTCCAGCTAAGCCCCGAAAGTCCATCACCTCTGGGTATTATCTCCTCTCCCTGCCACTGCACAGCTTCAGCAGCAGCATTTCTTCAGTCATAGCGCACCCTTCTTTGGCCTCCTCAGGAGCAACATCTTTTCCTACTCCAGCCAGGGGTGAAAGTAACTTAGAGGACTTACTGGTATGTCAGACTCCTGAGCGGGGGCGTGGCCTCAACCGGAAGAGGCAGGGCCTTTAACTCAAGATTTAAAGGCCCTGAGGGTCCGGCTGTGGCTGGGAGCCCTGGGGCCTTTAAATCCCCCCGGGAGCTACCAGCTGCAGAGGTGGCTGGGAGCCCAGGGGTGATTTAAAGGGGCTGGAGCTCCAGCTGCTGCTAGCGCAGTGGAGCCCTGGGCCCTTTAAATCACCGCTGGAGCCCTGCCGCTGCTACCCTGGGGCTCCGGTAGCTGGGCTCAGGTAGTGGTTTAAAGTGCCCGGGGCTCCAGCTGTTGCGGGGAGCCCCAAGCCCTTTAAAAGCGCCAGCCTGGGAAAGCCGGTCCGGTCCGGCACGGCGTACCAGACCGGACCAGCTTACTTTCACCTCTGACTCCAGCCCTCCTTTCAGCAGCAGCATGCAGACTCAACAATAACCAGCCTCCAGGAGTGGAAATATGTAATTGGGCAGCATCACCAAACCTTATGCATTTCCTGGGTTTCAGCAAAATCTATAACCTTTGTTCTGTCCCTCCCAAAAGCTCTCCTGCTCTAATGAATTTCGACAGCGTTCACAGCAGTGTCTCTGTGTGTTGTCCCTATTTTAGCTTTAAAATCTTGATAGGTGCAGTATGCTTTATGATCAAAATTGGACCAGTGTCTGGCCTGGCCGTAGGATTAAGCATATCTTATTCATTGAAGGTGCCTTATTTTTGCTTCTACATGTAGAACCCTTTCTGAGTGTTTATCCTTCCCAAAAGCACACTGATAGTCTTGCTAACTGGAAACTGCAATCTAAAGCCTACATAAAATTCTGCTGGAAACCATCAGAATTTTAACAGCTACCCCAAATAAGGATTCCATGGGGGGAAAACAAATTCTAAAAATATCACCCACAACAAATGTTGGTTATTGCACCTTTTGGTTTGGTTTGGTTTTGGGAGGGGCTTATTGTGGGGGGCAGGGGGAGATGCAGGGGTGCTGGAACAGTTTTTATAGTGCAGGTGCTAGAACCATTTAACCAAACTGTAAACCCTGTATATAATGGAAACCACTTCACGCCTGGGGTGGGGCAGCACCCCCAGCATCGCTTGTTCCAGCACCTCTGGGGGGAGGGGTTATCTGATGACAGACTTCAGTGGAGCTATGGTGATTTATACTGTTGTCTCTAATGCTGGCTTCCAAGAGAAAATGAGAGGTGTGACTTTTTTTGGCATGTGGAACACACTTTGCACTGTATGATGCTACATTTGAAAGGCAGGCTTATGACATACAGCCTTCTCTCACATCTAAGCAGTTTCCTCTCATGTTTCCTCCAGAGGTGAAAGTAAGCCAGTACGCCCCGGTACGGCGTATCAGCAAGAGCCGGTGCACTGTACAGGGGCAGCACGGCTTCCCCAGGGGGCAATTTAAAGGGCCTGGGGCTCCCAGCAGTGGCTGGAGCCCCAGGCCCTTTAAATTGCCTCCAGAGCCCCGCTGCTGGAGCCCTGGGATAGTGGCTGCGGGGCTCCGGCGGCTATTTAAAGGGCCCGGGGCTCCCCTGCTTCTACCGCCCCGGCCCTTTCAATAGCCGCCGCAGCCCCGCCGCCGCTACTCCAGGGCTCCCGGGGCTATTTAAAGGACTGCGGCAGTAGAAGCAGGGGAGCCACAGGCCCTTTAAATAGCCCCCAGAGCCCTGGGGTAGTGGGGGCTCCAGGGCCTATTTAAAGGGCTAGGGCTCCAGCTGCCTCTGCCGTCCCGGTCCTTTAAATAGCTGGTGGAGCCCTGCTGCTTCTGCGGTGCTCCGGCAGCTAATTAAAGGACTGGGGCAGCAGAAGCAGGGGAGCCCCGGGCCCTTTAAATAGCCACCAGAGCCCCGGGCTGCTACTGCTACCCCAGTGCGGGAGGGGAGGCAGCAGCAGGGTGGGCTGGGTCTGGCTCTGATCCCCCTCAGCCCCGCCCCTTCCACCCTAGGCCCCGCCCCTTCCGGGGGCCAGAGCTGGCCCCAGCGTACTGGTAAGTCACTCAACTTACTTTCACCCCTGGTTTCCTCACACATGACATTCTGGAACAGTTAGCAGAAAACTCTGCCCAGGCTGTTCATCCCAGACGTTACAAAGGATGTCAAAGTAATTTTCATTACATATTTCTCAGTTCATTTTTAAAGAGAGATACTTCTCGGGGGATGCTCTCAGATCAAATTTGAACCAAAACTGAGGTAAGCTTTTCCAGAACTCAACAATCTGTTCATGGACGAAGGTATCAATATTCACTGATACCAAAGGAAGCTCCCCCATGGATTGAGAGCGTACACTGACTCTTAATACAGTCTTCTGTTAGCTGAAATGATTGAATCACAATCTGCCTTTGAGCAATAGTGCATCATCCTATAATATTAGTGGGAGTTCCACCTCAAACATATGCTATGTTGCCTTTAAACCACTTTTCAGAAATAAGATAGTGAAGATTTGTGACCCAGCAATATGGTATGACTATCTACATTTTGAAAGTTATTTTTTATCTGAGATAAATGGAGAGGGATAAGATATTTTCAAAATATCTGAATCCTCCTTTTGGAAGGTTAACTCTGCCTATTTTATGCTTGCTTCTCCTACTATCTTTTGACCTAGAAAAGCCCTGAAAATACACACTGTACCTTCCAATTGGATAGATTGTAGTAATTTTACCCAGCGTAAGAAGATGAAATTGTCTCAATAAATTGCATACTTTTACTATCATGTTCTTTTTTTTCTGCTTCAGTCATACTGAGAAGTTGTAAACAAGGAGTTCAAATTCTTATTCAAACTGCAATCTACACTCTTTTATCACTTTATATATGAAAAAAACATTGAGATTATTCTTTTAAACTTGTAACTGTTTCATTCTAAATTCCCTGTGAACTTTCCTGCCTTTCTATTACTGGAAAATTGCTTTTCAGAAAGGTGTGAATAGTGCTGATTGACTTTTAGAGAGCAGCATAAGCCAGAGCTATCGGCCCATACTAACAGAAATATCATTTTTCACTAAGTGCATCAACCACATTAATAATAGGTAGTAAACAGGAATTTTGAGCAGAGTAGCATTCTTTTCAAATTCCCTTAGTGACACAGGCAGTCCTTGTTAATGGTAAAAGGTGAGTATGAGGTAACCCAGCAGTTTCTGTTGAGTATAAAGGCAACATTTTCTATTATTATGTATACATCATGGGAAGGCTTAAGTCTCAGATAATAAGATTAGTAAAAGAGAGCAAGTATTTTTAGATTACTGATGTATCCAGTAGATGGTATTCAGAAAAGCAGTAGAAATCACGAGTTTCTTTAGACCTTGTTGGCTTCCCTTATAATCTAATTCATAAATTTTAATATTATGAAAAGAAGAGTGAAGTAAACCCATAACCCTTTTATCTGTTTTAATGAATTATAATTTAACAAAGGTCTTGAAGAGCTTTACACATTATATTTATAAATTTTTTTTAAAAAAAAGCAAAAATGAGAGAATTGGAACTCTCTGTGGACTTATTTTTGTATATATTTGCAAAGGAAATGCAAGTTTCTTAAATGGATACCATCATGATTTTAAAATGTATTTTCCATTATTTTTAGGTGTAAACATTTGTTATTGTTAATCATGACAGCTACTGTGCTCTTGCAGTAGAGCATACCTTTCTTGTACTATTTGTATCACAAAGCTTTGAGGACCCATCTTGGAAACCTTAACTGGGCAAAGGGCTATTGCATGGATCCAGAGTTCATGGGTGTTGAGATCTGTTGCTTTGCTTCTTCCATTTTTCCTCTTTGTTCTCTCCTCCCTCATTCTTTGTTACCAGAACACTTGCATTAAAACACAATCTTCATTTCTTAATTGTTCCTCTGCTATATCTCATTATATCTCACTTGAAGCCATGATTGTCATGGAAATAAAACCGAGGATTATGACTTCAAAGAAGATTAGCTCTTGGGAAACAAAGATTTGGTTTTCATGCAATTTCTCAAGTACTGCAGAGAAAATTAGAGACAGAGTTAAGTTCTGCGCTATTATAACAATGCCATCCAGTGAATTCAGTGGGATTGCATTGGAGCTACAAAGTGTAGATTCTCACAGTAGCTACTGAGAAGTAACATTTTCTCAAAACAGAACATTTTCAAACTGTTCCCTGAATGTCATTTCCTCTTTCTGGGAAAGCAATAATCTGGTTGGGGATATGACTGTATTAACAGATCCATCGATTCTTCCTCATGGAACAGGTGTTGTCTACCATTTCAGTGATTGAGGAGTATAGATCCTAAGGGTGAAATCTTGACTCTACTTGCCATTGACTTCAGTAGGGCCAGGATTTCACTCTAATTCTGTCTTCAGCTCCCAAGACCTATTGGATACATATTCCTGGTAGGAGACTGCTGTTCCCTGAAGCTAAGCTTTTACTGGCAACAGCAGTACGTCCATTTCTCCAACAACTTTTTGTCAGCATAGCAGTGCCACTCAAAATGGTATGCTGTCTAGTTGGGGTTTTTTTTTATAAGTACATACTTTATCTGCCTGTCAGCACCTGTATATACTTGGCATGCTAAAGAGGAGCATTCAAAGGTGACTGAATTCATTTTAGCCCCCAGAACTTAATAGTCAGGAAGGTAGCAAAACATTTCAGAAATCTAGAGTGTAATAGGTTTAATTGCTGAAGCAGAATAATCTGTTAAACACATGAGAAAATCCTTTTGAAAGTACTTTTATTACAGGCTTAAATGTAAATATACCAAATAAAGCATTTAAAGAGTGCCAATCAGATAACTGCAGGCCTATCATGCTACTGTGTGCACCACTGATTAGTGCTTATTATGTTTAGACTTTGGCTTTGCAACCTGGCACTTATGATCTCAACAGACACACATCATTTCATTTGTGGATATATCTTAATTACAGCATGGATTTTAAAAAAAATTATTTTCCATGAGAGTTCTTAAAATAAAACAATCATTGCTTATTTAGAAAGCAAGCTATTCTAGAGTGGCATTTACACATGCACAGGAATATAACTGATGCTTACTTTGCTGCAGAAAGCTCCGTACATTCCTTAGGTGACCCAGCGTTACAGCAGGGCACCGGTACCTTTGTGAAGGAAGTGTTTAACAAGCTGATTAGAATAATGAATATCAAGTCTCAGCTGCTTGATGGGCTAGAGGGATATGGTGGCTGTATCAACCTGGAATCTAGCACGACACACTAGATGTTCTGCAGAACTTCTGTCCATCGAGGAAAGAAAACATTGAAAATACCCAACATGGTATATGTGCCTTATGCACATTAATTAGTCACATTGAAGCATATCACATTCTAGGGTGCGCACTGTCTCAGGCTGTGGCTGATAAAAAGAAAATGAGCTGACATCCCAAATATCTGTTTTCCTGCAATGTCAGTGTGTTACACTGTCCCCATTGCCTCTCCTACTAGGTGTGTTAACTTCAACACATCCTGCTTTCAGGTCAATTTTTGTCTTTAAATGTTTTTAAGAGGGGACATCACTTAATTTGACCAAGATGATTACAGAAAACAACAAATAATATGGGCCAAATAAGTATCTTGCAGATTTTTTGTGTGCAGAATCTTGATGTCTGTTTCCATTCCCAGATGAATAATATAAATGCTAAAGTTAGGGCATATTTCAGATTTTGGCTCAAACTACTGAGTTTGTTTGCATCTATTTCCCCCCTTTTCCTTATGGACACTAATGAGAGACACACACACACACATTCTCAGCTTTAGGAAATCTCTAAACTTACACAGAAGAACTGATGCCAAAAGCCATAGTAGTTATGTTTGTGCTTATATGGGAAGCCAGAATTATAATGATTTTCAAATTACCTTAACAGCTAGCTCTTTGCACTTAAAATAGATGAAAACTAAAATTAAATTTGGTTTCCTGGCTGCTAATGAAAGCAAACAAGACTAATGACTAAATACAACACAGATAATGGATGTAGAAAACTTCACTGCAATGTAACCATAGTAAATCTTGGTCACATTAATCAGTTATCAACACAATTAAAAAGTATATCCTAAAATTAGAGTTGGAACAGTGTGAATGTATGTGGTTACTATAAAATACCTGCAAACTTATGACTACACAATGGCTGAACTGTGAACAGCTTTCTAGATACATCACTTTCAGATTATGGATGTACAGCTGAGAATAATGTTGCACAGTGTTCAGCTACTCAGTTTGTCCTGTGCTATAAGTCTTGTCCAAAACAACTAGGTTTGGAAGGGAGCAGAGCCTATGTTCTTGTCTTTTTAGACTGTAAGTTCTTTGGGGTAGAAACTTTCTGTGTCTCGCAGACAGTTTAGCACAGAAGGGCTTTATATTGTAAATAAGAAAATATATCCCCAAATGCTAGTAAATTATTTATCTTTTGGTACTGTTTAATGATATCTTAGTCAAGCAAAAGCATTGCTATATCACATGGAGGAAGGCATCTCATACCATAGGATGGTAGCATGGTGCAGTGGATACAGCACTGGACTGGGAACCCAGTGACCTGATGTGAAATCCTAGTCTCACTGAAGTCTTTTCAGCTTTGTGAAAATGACCCTTTAAAGCCCCAAGTGGATATATTACTTGTTTGGACTTTATTTTGCTTGCGCATAACAAATGTAATCAACTCATGATCACTTGCTCCTCAGCAACTACTAATTCCTCTTTATCTGTCAAAATGAAATCTAATATCGCATTCCCCTATGTTGGAGGCAGTATTTTTTGAGTTGGGAAGTTGTCAACTACAAATGTTAAAATTTCCAAGAATGTTTTAGTTCTAGCCACATGGGCTCTCCAGCATGTGTCCCTCAGATTGAAGCCCCCCATGATCTTTTTTTCCCTATACTTTGTAGATAGGAGTGAAAAGAGCAGGTCATCCTGTTCTCTAGTATGATTAGGTGGCCTGTCACCGATACCAGTTAGTACCCCCTTGGTTAGAACTTTAATCCATAAGCATTCAAAATCATTGCTTCAGATTGGTCAGTGTCTTGAAAACAGGTCATGCCATTTTCGACATAGAGTGCTGCTACTCTTTCCGTTTTGCCCACTGAATCCTTCCTAAATAGGTTATGACCAGTGATGAAAAACACCACATAATTGGCAAATATAAGTATTTACATATTTTATTATAAAATGATTTTTCTATATTACACTTCTTCTTGGTGACAAAATGTAGGGGCCAACCAATGCAAAGATGAGTCAGATGCTTAACTTTGTCACAAAACATGGTTAACTCATCAAAACTAAAAGCAATGTCTTTGTAACAGTGTGGAAAAAACCACATAACATACTGGTGATGGAGACTAAGCTCACTTCAGTGATGATTCTTTCCATGTTCAGGAAGGTAAAAGTATGTGTTAATTAAATATTATGTATTAAATGGGATAATATGTATTAAAAGTATGTATGTATGCATGTAAATTCTATTGCTGGTGCCAGGTTCCAACCTCAAGTGAGACGAAATTCTTTTATTAGACATTTGCATAATGAGAGTTTGGTAACTCTCACACTCGAACCTGTAGCTGGATTTTACATGTTCCCAAAAGGTTACATTTTCAACATTCAGCTAATTTCTCTTTGTGCTGTCCCACTCAGTTTTACCCTTTCATGTCCTATAGACGTATAGGATGTGAGTCAAAGCCCATTGAAATCCATGTAAAGACTCCCTTTAATTTCACTGGGATTTGGATCAGGCCCTGCATGCACACCTGTCAAGTAACAGGTGAATAGCCCTTTAGTTGTGTGCTGTTTGAATCAGAGCTCTATATAATTTTAGTATGCATCAGGGGCTCCTGAAGAGGCTAATAGGAGCCAGGTTGCTAAAGCATACACAATTCTTGGAAAGTATAGGGTTAAATATTTGCAGTGTATAGTTAGAAAAAGACCTTCACCCACCAGGTGCCAGGTTGTGGTCTTGGAACTCTTCTACAATTAGGAAGGATGGGGAGCTATATAAAACTTTGGCTTCTTGGAGGTAATTCTCAATTAGACTTGCTGGGCAGTACGGATACATCTACCCTCGGATAAAAAACCCACAGCAGGCCCAGGTCAGTTGACTCGGGCTTACAGGGCTCAAGCAGCAGGGCTAAAAATTGCTGGGTAGACGTTGGACTCAGGCTGGAGCCCAAGGTCTGGGACCCTCCACTGTCGCAGGTCTCAGGCTCTAGCCCGAGTCCTATTGTCTACACAACGATTTTTAGCCCTGCAGCCCGAGCCCCATGAGCCCAAGTCAGCTGACCTGAGCCAGCCGTGGCCATGCCTCAGGGCTTTTATCCCTGTGTAGATGTACCCTAGTACTTGATTCATGAATTGTTCAAAACTATGCAAATATGCTCTTAAAGTAGTTACCGGCCCTGCAAATGACTATTTAATGTACAGCATGATACTACACTGTTGTAGTCATCGGCTGTTAGTAAGGGTCCAAATACATAGAAAAGAGCATATCATCATGTTCTTCAGGAGCCTAGAGACAAACATAAGCAACTAGGAAAGTAAAACTCCACTACGAAAAGGAAAATATTCAGAAATATTCAGTCACTTAAATGTGACTGAGCCTATAGCTCCCAACAGCCACTATAATCTGTCTTGGTCTGTTTTCTGTACTATATTTAACTACATCTAGTATAATAATAAAAAAACTACCATGGAATAACCAAAATATGAAATTGATTAAAATGTTTATATTTGCAGATGAACTGAGTCCTATTTTGATGGCCACCATAGTTGGTGACCTGCCCATCCAGGGTTCCTCTATTTTAGTCACTGTCCATTAGGTCAAATTCATTACTGACTTAACTCCATTTAAGCCATTAGAGCTACTCTGGGAATGAATTTTGCCCTGTATATTTTCCTTTTGCAAGAGTAAGTTTTTCTTGAAATTGTAAGTTTACGGGGTTAGGAGTTTTTTGTTTTTTTTTTTTGCTGGCAGTTGGAAATATAAGTAAACTTTCAGCCAAATCTCATTCATGTTTGTATCCAAAAAGAGTGCCACAAAAGTTTGAGGAGAAAAAGCAATTAAATCACTGATTTTCTCCGTATTTGACAGAACTCTTAAATCCTAAATCTCAGGGAGTTGAAATTACTAAGTAAGTATTGTGCTTAGAGGCTACAGCCAGCTGATTTGTGCTTATGTATTTGAAAGGCTGAACAGCATCACCATAAATACAAATCTTCAGTAGGTGTTTTTAAAATTTGTTGAATGTATGTCACTGTTCAAGGGTGTGTCAGATCATTATGGTAAGTGTAGGTCTGTATACAGTGTTGGCTTTATAGCTAGAGCTGAGCAAATAATTTATCTCATAAATGTAACCATTTTTCTTTTCTGGGAATATCTATGAGCAGGTTATGATTTCCTCAGATGTATTTATTATTTGAAAAAAATAGATTACATTTTTGTGGATTTTTCAGCTATAGGGCTCTGATTCTCCATTGCCTTGCAATGAGTGCAGTCATTTTTAGTGCAACCAATGAAAAGTGGATCCAAAATGCTACTTTTTTGATCTGGTATTGCTTTACATCTACTTTGCACTCATTTTGCACTGGTGTAAATGACTACACAAAGTGCAGAACAATGTTGAATCAGACCCTACTGATCCCAGACAAACATGCAAGTTTGAAACTGACTTTCCATAGACATTTGTGCCAATATAACTTGACTGAACAAATGTTTAAAGTGAACACATACAGGATTTAAGCTTGACCGAAGAGAATTCCTTAAAACGTCTGAGTGAACAATCAGATTTTTTTCAGTATTTACTATGCTGTGTTTATGCTTTTGTTTCAGCATCATTCAGAACTCTGCAATTTTGGCTGAGTTTCTCTTTCTGTCTGTTCAGACATTTCTAACATACTCATCATTGTGCTAGCTGGGTACCTGCCACGTAGCAAACGAGGGATAGCGACAGTTCTTTGAACCTCTTACTCAAAGTGAAATTCAGGTGGTTAAAAGAACACAAAACCAAAATCTAAAAGAAAGTCATTGAACCCCATGTGAACTGAACCTTTAGGGTATGTCTTCACTGCCAAGTTAATTGAGGTGATAGGCATCCAAGTCTGAGCACGCAGGTTAGTGTAGCCTGGATCTGAGCAGCATACACTACAACACCATATTTCAGTGACTGTGTCCTCACTGATGCTCCACTCACCTATGTGTGCTGCTAGGACTTCTGGGGACATACCCCATGTTTCTTAGCTGCAGTAAGATGAGCCACTGTTTGATTCTTTCCCAGTGAATTTCAGGAGAAAATGTCTGTCCTGGGCACACTGGGGGTATTTTGGGAAAGCACTGGAGGACTATCAGCACTCAACTGGTTTAGCTTGCATCCTCACTGCAAAGTGCGTAGTAGCTTGAGTGACAGCAGCCCTCTGGCTTTAGCTTATACGTCCAGCCAGGCCAGCTAGCCTGGATGTAAAGCATTAGCACACTCAGGTCCGAGGCTTTTGTGCATGGACAGGAGCTGAGTTAGGGACAACACCTGAATAAGAACGCTAGTTAACTCTGCAGTGAAGACATACCCTAAGTTTTGAATGGTTCTGCAGCAGCTAAGTGGAGTAACTAGCTTCATTGAGGCTACACATATTTTTCTGTAATATGTATAATAGATATATTCAGATATTTCTCTCTTTTTGTAGTTAAAATATTTTGCAAAATTAACCTGAACATCTATTATGGATGTAAAGTAAATCAACACTGATGTGGGGATTAGCTATATTTGGTGATTTTGTTCTCCGTTTTGAGAATTTTGAGCTGTACAAGTAGCATTCTAGTAGGTTGGAATGGGAAAACTTTTGGCCTCACTTCAGGACAGCACTTTTAAGCACATGCTTAAGGTTAAGTATGTGCAAAAATGCTTCCTTGAATTGGGGCCTGATAGTATCCTTCAGATGTGCCCATTAGCTGTTGTTGCTTAGATGTTAATCCCATCCAATAAAACCGTCTTTATAAATAGTGATAGACAAACACCAAAGGTTCAGAATTCAGGTTTTGGTTAATGTAAACATGGACAAATAATTCTGGATACTTATAAGAACCATCCAGACCTTCTGACTCTCCAAAATTTGTCTGTAAATCTCATGAGAACTAGTTATCATGAGATTTCTAATACTTCTTCCTTCTGCTTGGGACAGAAATTCCTGTATTCTCATTGTATTATGGCATCATCAAGTCCCAACTTCAATTTTATTGAATAAAAATTAAAAAAGAGAGAAAAAGTTCATCAAATTTTTCCAAAAGAATTGATTCAGTTTTAGAAATGGGCAGAATTCAGGGGCAAAGAGGCTCTGTCACCTCTCCCCACCCCCAAATTGGTTCACGCAGGCCTGTTTTTATCAGCAAGAGACGTTATTCAAAGAACACACATTTTTTAAAGCTTTTGTTTGTGGTGTTTGGCAAGTTGCAATATTTGGCAATTCTCCCATTATTCATACCACAGTTACCCTTGCCCTTATTTATTTTTCAGCTAGTGACGGTAATAGACGTTTTGAAAGACACCATCCCAGATGTCAGTTAAAAACAACTTAAAATAATGATGTGGCTTTTTAAACATAATTTTTTGATTGTGGCTGCTCTCATATGTCACGGGGTGGGAAGTGGGGGGAGGTGGCAGGGGAACAACTTAAAATTCACATCCAGACCTTGGCTTCTAATGCAGGGCTTTGTTAACATGGGCTTTGCCAAGATTTTAGCGGTACTTTTGCTGAAAGAAGGGAAAAAGCCTCCTTGTCACCAGAGATTAAATGCTGAATGACATCATTAGGACTCAACAAAATGCTGGGCTCCTATGCAGCACTGCCCTCCGTTTCTTTCTTCTTTGTTTCTTCTCCTCTTCCTCTTTTATTCTACAACCATTTCTTAAATAAAAATACTGCTGTTCAAAGTCATTACATCAGTGATGAACTGTAAGTCATTCAAACTTGTGTGAATAAATGTAATTCCAACAGGCAAAAGGCAGGCTTTGTCTCTTAAGAGTGGATCCTGTTTGCAGTGATGTTTTGCCCCTGACTATTTTCCGTAAAGAGATGTCTTCCCGAAGACTGAGGAAAAAAATATTGCTAAATAAAATAAACAAATAAATAAAATTGAGGAGACTTTCATATGGGAGACCACGCAATTCTCCTCATCCCTGTGTTTGCAGAACTTGTCTCAGTTGCCCTAATCCTGCAAAGATTTACTCACATGATTAATTTAAGGCACTGCAGTCATCCCATTGAAATCAAAAGGATCGCTCACTACTCACCGTGTGTGAGCTTAAGTGTATACATAAATTCTTCCAGGATCAGGGCCTAAGGTTGTAAAACTGCTGTCTTGATCTAGCTCAGATAGGCAGACCATGCATTTTAACAGCTAAAATGGTTCAACACTAACGATTGCAAACCATTAGAAATGCAGTTTAAGAAGACATTTTGAAAACATTCTACTGTCTGTGCAAAATCACTTTTCCAAACTATATACTATACAGTAACTGAGGGCCTGATTCTAATTCCTCATGACTGGAAACCAGAAGGTTTTCTACTGAAGTCAATGACCTTGTATCAGTGTAAGTAAGATTGGAAATCAGGCCCTGAACTACTAAAGCCATTAAGATAATGTAAAGGGCCAGGTTCTCTTGCTAACACAGCTGAAAATATGGTGCACCTTCACTGAATTCAGTGGGGCTAAACCCAGGTTTACACCAGTGTAACAGATTGATACCAGTGTAACTCAGGCAGAATTTGCACCACCGTGGATAACTCTTGGCAAATATTTTTTTAATTGGTTCTTTGTTTATCATACTTTCTATCTGCAGCCCTTTATCAAGGCAAAATTCCCATTGTAAAGAATATGCTAAGAACTGCAGGGTTAGGCCCATATCTTCCACTGAAAGCTATCATGACTAAATAGCTTTCCAAAACTATTATTTAGAGCAATTAATTTCTTAAATACCTTTTTGTACAATTGGTTTCATAGTCGCCAATTCCTCAGAATATGAAAATGTTCCAAATATTGGTGACTTTTTTTAGAAATAGGACCTTAATAACATCGCTGCAGATCAGATTCAGTCTCCAAGTCTGTATTCATTTTGTTTGTTTGTTTACTTATTTTACAAAATGATTAGTACATGGCTTGTGTGACCTGTGCCATTTGACTGATACTGTTTCCACCTCTTGTGAGGTCAAAAGGCCACTGCATGCCATACAGTTGGAACACATGGTGGGCTCTGATCAGTCATTTACTTTCTTGTAATGCAAGGTCCTGTTTAGTGTGATACTTGTGCTGCTGTCAGAGGCAATGAGGGTCAGCAGTTGTGGTGACAAATTAGTTTTGACAAGCTTAATGACCCCAAGGAAGAAAAGTCTGCAGCCTTGATAGCAACGGCAGAATAATTGGCTAGCTCAGCCAAACAGGGAATGTGTTAAAAATCCCAGATCCTCTCTGGCAGGCCAATTACACCATTCAGCAAAAGGAGTGGAAGGTTGCCATCAGCTTCTACAGTCTTACAAAAGCATCAACAGGCTGTATTTCAATCAATTCAATTTTGTTTGGCGGGACATCAGGACATCAAAGGAAACAATTGGGCTTTTCAAGCAATGTTCATATTATAAACTCAGGAACAAAGCAAAGGGAAATCTTTTGTAAGAGCCCTTTAGAACTACACTGACTGTAGTAAGCTAGAGTGTTTCAGGTAAAGTGTGTGTGTTTTGAGACATTTATATGCAAGCCTTTTTTATCTTTCAGATTTTATCCAGGTTTTCAGACTATATAACAAAGCAACTAGAGTAAAATAATAGAGATCACGTATGTAAAACGGTAACAGCTGGTATGCACTTACCTGATACTGTTAATGCCTGGTCTATACATGGCACACATTGTGGTGACAAAATAGATATTGAAAATAGTCCTAACCTCAGCCAGTTATAGCAGATGTATTTGAGACTGCATAGTATATAAGCATGCTTGGAAAGGGAGAGAAAATGAATTGGACAAAAAGATGACGGTGACAGAGGTGTTAGCACTTTGGACTAGGGATCTTGGAATGAGCATACACCAGGCATGGAACATTTTAGGACAGTTTTCTTAAAAGGGAGAGGCCCTAATTCTGACCCTGTCTCTTCCTCTTATCTCTGCCTCCCTCCTCTATATAAAAAATGATACATAGCAGACTTTTACACATGTTTATTAAGCCTGCAAACTATGTAATTAAAATTAAATTATTTATAAATAAATAATACTTAGCACTTACAGCATTTTTTATTTCATCTATGAATCTCAGAGTTCTTTACAAATGTAGAAACATTCTCCTAGTTTTAATGTTGGGGAAAATGAGGCACAGAACGGTACTTGGCTACGGTCACACATCAGGTCAATGGCAGATGAGGGAGTAGAACCCAGGAGTTCTCCCAGTCCAGTGTCATATCTGTTGGACCAGCTGTACCATTTAGACTGTCTGCAACATTGTAGCAGCATAAGGCCACTGCCCAGGCATTGTTATTGTCTCAAGGTTTTAAAAAAAAAATAGAAACAGTGCTATAAATTGTCCTAATATTGGTGAAGAGATGGGTGTTCCTTATCAGTCACGTGAGTCATGTTGATGGGCTCCACAGGATACACAGTATTAAGGGAGTACTGTAATGGGTATAGTACCTCCTGGACTCCAGGTGATCTCTTTCTCATCAGTAGGGTCAGACTCTTGCTTTGGATAAGCATTTATAGTGTTATCTGGGACAAAACAGGTCATCCTTTCTGAAAACATCCTGAATTGCACAGTGTGCTATCATCAGCTTGTTTAGCTAAAATAAGAATGGACCTGGAGTGTCACCAAAAACCCCCATTGAACCCAATCTGAATCTTTTTTGAGGCTTGAAATTCAGTTAACTCTTTTAAAATTAATTTAATTATTGTGGCTCTTTGCACTCCCCGGTAGTAGCTGGTATGCAAAGGGGAAAGTGGAAGGTGTTTAAATGCTGTAGTTAAATTACTTTTGCAACATCACTAGCCCAAATGGAAGTAAGAAGGACTGAAAATCTAATGAGAGAGCCCAGAGCCCAGATTCATGTGAATTCAAGCTTGGTTTTAGTGGACCCCCCCCCCCCCCCAAAAACCCAAAAAACCCTACAGACCCTTCAGATTTGCCCCTCACTTATACACACACAACCTTTGTCGAAGTTAATGCATAAGATAGAGAGAAATTTTCATAGGGAGATGATCACCTCTGTGTATACTACTGTTAGTGACCAATACCTATTAGATAAGTATACCCTGAAATGAATGTGTTAATATAGGTACAAAGGCATTCTCACTCAGCCACTCAGTTCTACCAGGCCAGATACTGATCTCTTTCATAAATGCGTAAACTCAGAGTCATTTCCATAGAGTGACTCCAGAAAGACACAGCTGCAATGAGGATGAGACTCTACAGGTGTATTTTCACCTGTTAGGCTTGTTGGCAGTGTATTTGATCACCATGTGGGCAAAAATCCAGGTTCAGAGCTCATCTTCTGTCTTTATTCCCTCATGTGAGCTTCTTCCCCATTCATCTTTAATTAGATTGTGTGTGGTACTCTTATAATTATATCAGTAGAATCTTTATAATCTCACCTTGTCTCATTTTAAAGGTGTGAATCATTAAAATAGAATTAAGTATATATTGTAAATTAATAGATGACATACAAATCGGCCTTGCAAACTGTGTAAAAGTAGTTCTGCATCTTATTGTATCTTCCCTAGAACACTCCTCCACGGAAAGAAATGATGTATTTCAAGGACTGTTGAATGCTGGGAATATTCACAGTGGATCTACATGCAGTTACCTAGTTTAGGAGAGACACACTGAGGAAAATGTTCCATGTGGATAAAAGTAAAAAATAAATCATAACTTCACAGACTGGAGACTCATTTTATAGTCAGTTGACTTATTGAGCCATCTATTAATTCACTCTGTTCGACTCTGTTCCATTCCTTATCATCTCCTTCAAGGACCTGCATAACTTAACCCTTATCTACACATCTGACCTTGTTCGTTTGTTCTCCCTTGTCTCCTAGATGTGGTTCATCTAGTAAGACAGGATATTATTTGTTCTAAGGATAATATTCAACCAGTCATAGAACTGGATCTCAGTGGCGTAGCCAGGTGGAGAAAACAGGGGGAGCGGAGATAAAAAAAGGCACCGCCCTCTAGTACTCACTCGGCAGCGCTCCGGGCCTTCAGTAGCGCTTCAGTGTCGGGAGCGAGTGAAGGGCCTGATCCGAAGTGCTGCTGAAGACCCAGAGCTGACCCGCCGCCAAAGACCCGGAGCGCTGCCGGGTGAGTAAAAATTTAAAAGGCGCCAAAGAATTAAAAAGGAGCCACTTCTGCTCGGTGGGGGAGCGGCCGCTGCCCCTCTCCCCCACCCCCAGCTACACTACTGTTGGATCTATAGTATAAATAATTATTTGTCAAGTATCTTACTTGAGTGACAATATTCTGTCAGATGTACTCTCTTCTCTTTACCCAACCAGCCCCATTTCTCCTCCCACTTACGCGTCTGTGCCTTGTTCCATCTGGCATCCTTTGCCGAGAACCCTTTCCTGATGTTGTCTACTGTGACTCAATCTTCTCTTCTTTAAGTCTTTTTCTAAATGTTACTCCTTCTATGAAGCCTACAAACTCTTTCAGCTCCCCTCCGCGGTTCAGTGTCTCTGACAAGGTATAAACAAAATTCGTAGACCCTTCATGATTTGTGACTTCCATACTAACAACATGAATTTGTTACCTTTGTCATAGTTCAGGGCAACTGCACCTGAATTCCCCCTCTATGGTCCAGCAAGGCATCTACTTTCAGGCTTCTGGCTTTCTAGCTGTCATCTCTCTTGGGCACAGATCTGCATTTGTCTCCCACTGACTGGGGGTATTCCCAGGCTGCACAGTTCCCTACCTACTGTGAATTCCCCAGCAAAGTCAGACTACCTAAGGATGCCTGCTCTGCCTTTCATTCTCTTTGACGGCTATGAACAGTGTAATTGCCACAGTTATAAATTACTGCACAACTCCTTTTAAGCAAATGCATTTATTATTCAGGTAAAAGCATAGCAGAGTAAAAATATTTTTAAAAAAACCACAAAAACCTGCACGCATGCTAATAAGCTTACCAGAGATCACCCCAACCCCAACAAGGGCTCTGGCCAATGAACAGTCCTTCAGACCCCACTGAGGGAGTTTTCTGTGATCACAAGTTCCTAACCGCTGTTAGCTTGGAACAAGCGCATCCCTGGATGTGAGTCACTCTTTATCCAGCTTAGGCTTCTGGTCTTGTCCTCATGTAACAGCTGATCAGCAGACAATGAATTCCTCCTCATGGGGCAGCTTCTAAAGAATCCATTGCAGGATCTGAGTTCTAGGGCACATATTCTCATAGAGTGTAAGGCCAGAAGGGGCCATTATGATCATCTAGTCTGATCTCCTGCACATTGCAGGCCACAGAACCTCACCTACCCATTCCTGTAATAGATCGCTAACCTCTGGCTAGGTTACTGAAGTCTTTAAATCATGATTTAATGACTTCAAGTTACAGAGAATCCACCATTTACACAAGTTTAAACCTGCAAGTGACTTGTGCCCCATGCTGCAGAGGAAGGCAATTCTGGTTGTTTTTATTTCTCTTTTAAGCACCATGAATATTTATCCCAATATATTGATTTGTAATTAGGTTTGCACACCCATTATGGTGCCACTTTTCCCAGAAGCACCAGTAATCTATATAGAAGGACACAATGTTCTTAAACTGCTGTCTGCATTGCACTATGGCTTACACAGGATCAGTTTGTACTTTTCTTATTGAGCCATCTCTCTGTGTTAGGTATTTCCAAGGCACCTACGGGTACAGAAGCTAAGTGCTAGGTGTAGGAATTCATTATTGTCTGTGTTTTGCATTTTGTTGCTAAGGTGAAAAATGAGAATGTACCAAAAAAAAAAAAGGCTTTAGCTCTAATGAAGCATGGCTAGGTGTGACCCCAAAACCTCTTGTTGTCAATTGGCAAAGGGAACTGGGGTATATAGGGATCCCCTGGGTTATAAGTACAGGGATCCCCTGGGTTCATCAAAAAAATGTCATGTAAGGTCTCTAATGAAAGCCTGTGGCACACAAGTTGTCATAATCATTACGAGATGTGAGCACAAAAAATATGTGAGGAGTTAGATATATACGCTGAAAATTATGTTATCTGGGCCTTGTAGTTAAAGGTAGGTGACTCAGATGTAGCATATCCTGAGACAAACTTCTCCAGACAGGAGGAGGGAAACACTTATTTCCCTTGTGGATCATTGTGTATTGTGTCTTACAATAGAAGTTTTAATAGCATACTGAGTCAAATGCCAATGAAGAGCTTGCAGAGACTTCAGAAGGAAATTAACAAGAAGAGGTAAGCAGTGGGGGTGGGGGAGGAACCCTATTTTCAGGTGAACATCAGGGGTCTAGTCTGATATATCTGAGAGTGCAGAGAGACACCCTGGCATCCTTAAGTCTGTGAGGACAAGCCACCAGTAGGCTTAATCTTATGAAAGGGCGATCTCAGCCAACCCAGCCGAAAATGCAGGGAAAAGGACTTGGGGTAAGGTGTCCTGTAGGAAACAGGGGACTGCCTTGGGAGTAAAATTTTGGCTCTAGAAAGTATGTTATGATTTTGTTTTACATGTAACCATTTGTTTCCTATTTTCTTACTACCATCTGAGCGGTTCTTTGATAATAAACAGACTCTTGGTTTCGCTATACATATATCTAGGTGCTATGTGTTAAGCAGAGTGGCGATCCTGAGGTGACTCTAGTGAACTGGTGAGCACTATTCCATTGGGAGTAGTGAATCTGAGAGTTCTGTGACTATCCAGAGAAGTAGGGGCTGAGCACTTCAGAGGGATGCTCAGAGGACTTGGGGGTTGGTGTGTTCCTATTGCTAACCTGTACAGAGAGCACGAGGCCTGCAAGGCAGTGCTTGTGCTGCCAGTAGCTGGTGGAGTCAGGGAGCTGTTCCACAGAAGGCACAGACAAGACTTTCTCATGCTGGGAAGCATCACACTAGGGTTCTGCAAGGATGGATGAGCTGTCAAATAGCGTCTCAGCCTCCTTTGGCTCTCTGTAAATGGCCATTGTGAAAATGGTAAAAAATGGTTCCATAGGGGAACAAAATTTCTGCTGAATTAGTCAAAATGGTATCCAAGCCACTTCCATAGCCATTTGTAGGCTACTGCACACAGGACACTTCTGCTGAATAAAGTCATGGGGTAGCTATTGAGCTTTCAAACCTAGTGCTGGTTGGTTAAAATGTTTTCATAGCCAACCCTGCAATAGCTGGCAGATCTTTGACGTGGCTTTTGATTTGCATTTTGGTTTTTGCTCCAAGTTGGACACTCAGTAAGTTGGAACTGAAAACATTAAAGTGACTTAAATTTATCAAACTGACTGAGAGAAATTTTCTTTTAGATACTTAATGCAAAACAGAACCACACATTTTCTCTAAAAGAGAGGCCAGATCATCTTCTCCTGTGGGATGAGGTTTGCCAGAGTATCCCCTAGTGAGTTCCTTCTCCTTGATAATTTCACTGTAGGGCAGAGTTCACTTCCCTATTCCCCCTGCTCCCCCACAACCTCCGGGTACAGATAGTGGGCCCAGACCAAGCTGTGGGTCCCTGAGGCCATTTACCCAGAAGCTTAGTGCCTCCACAACTGCTTTGGACCCCAGCAGGCAAGCAAAGTGGAGGAGAGTTTTTGGTAGCATGGCATCTGCGGAGGCTGCCGAGTTGTGAATGATCTGGGACTAAGGTAATATAACCCAAACAAGCCACTTATTGAAAACCAATGCATCCAGCTGTCTGCATGGTGCCACTAAATGGAGTCTCATAGGAAAATGTACTCTCTGGTAAGAACCTGAGCCACCATCCAAAGCTCATACTCCTTCCCTCATGTTCCCCTAGTGTAAGAACTCTAAGAAAAAACTGATTGCAGTTCTCTTTCCTTTTGTGTATGTTTCCTCCTCTGTGAACTCAGATATTGTCTCTGCAGGTCAGATTAGATTTCTCAAACTCCCACCAAAAACTGGGAAAGTGACTTTTTTAGAGTGCCTCTTGCTGTCAACCATAACTCTCTATAGTCCTGATTCTGTCTTGTGTACATCAGTGTGAGAAGAGAATCAAGCCCTTTGAGCTTCAACCAGGTCAGTTTACTTTTCATTTAAACAAAGTAAAACACCTCTGTGTCTACTTGTTGCACTCTCTAGTGGCTCCCTTTTTTCACACAAATGTTCCTTATTTTAATGTCAAGCTGGCAGCGTGACCATCAAATTTCAGTCCATCATTCAACAAAGAAAAAGTATACAGTAGTCAATGGGGTCTCTCCCAAATCCTGTCCCTGGGTATCTTGTCCTCCCTGGATCATGCCTCTTACCCTACAGATGTGTATCTGATAGTCAGATTTGTTGGGTATTTTAAAAGTTATTGTCTTTCCAGGGCCATACACGTCTGCAGAACTGCTGACACCAGCACCCAAAATCTCTTCCCACTCTCCCACAATAGAAGTCCTGCTTCATGTCCTCACATTTTCTGGCCTCTCTTCTTTGCACTCACAAGTCTGGAGAGTTTGCTCACCAGGTGGGTTCCTTTAAGCTTTCACAACTCTGCTTTTTACTCAGAGGCTTATAACATGGGGGACTATTATCTGAATTGTCATGAATTTTGGATTTAGTTCCAGATAGTCAAAAGCATGTTTTCAGCTGAGCAAATCAAATGAAGCAAAAAAGCTTTTTTTCCTCTTTTATTCTTATTACACTTCCCAGCAGGGTAGAAGAATAAAGAATGCATACTCTAGATTCTAAAAGAATTTCTAATATATGTTCTTTCTCCATAAAATACACAGCTTAATCCTTTCTTTAGACTTTTTTTTCTAAATAAACAGGGCCTAATTGGAAAAAGCTGAAGGAGCTAAGCAGCAAACAATAGAAAACGTTTCCTGAGCTGGGAAGTGCATATTGAATGTTGCAGGAAATTTGCATATGGATTACTTATGGGGCAAAAAAGAAACATCCTTAGCCTGTTTGTTATTGTGATGGATTCCCACCTACTAGAATACCGTCCTTTGCCTTGTTTTCTCCAACTGTTCTTTTCTGCTTTCATTTTCTCTTAACAAACAGGATGAATAAGCATAATAAAAGAATAAAGAATAATGAAAAAGAAGAGCACTTGCACTTTGCAAAAGAAGACTAGAGCAAGAAAAGTAGCTGTGTCCAGAATAGGAGGAGACTTGTTTGGATTTTAAACACTAGGTCACATTGGAACCACACTCTGGTTCCCCTTTAACCAGAGACAACTGAATGTAGCTGAGACTGTATTTAATATCGAACTCATAACGTACTTCACACCAAGTCTTAGGTTGTTTAATTTAATTAAGTTGTTACAGATAAGAGCATAGAGGCAAGATACTGATATGATATTTTAATAAATAACTAGCATCCCACAATTAGCACCTGGTAGGCACTGCAGTCTTGTTCAGTATGCAATGTTCTTTTGTGATGAGGCACCATAGTTATCATGGATTCTGACCTAAAAAGAAAAATGTATTAAGGGACTGATTTGACATTCCCTGTTTATCCTAAATTCCCATTGACTTAAGTGGAAATGTTGCATGTACCAAAAAATGTAGAATTGGGCCCTGTTATGACAGAATCATATAATATGAGCTGGCAACAATATGGACCAGAGCTAAAGTTGCCTAACTCTTTGCATGATAAACCACTGTTTTCAGTTGCTTATAATTTTGCAAAACTTTAACTATTCAGTCTGAAATTCTTCATGCTTGCTCTCTTCCTTGGATTGATTTTATTTTAATGTCTCAGTGAAAACAATTCAGTCATTTTCAAGGATGAGGATAGGGAAAAGTAAGCAGCTTGGCTAATGTTAATTTTTCCCCCAACTGTTTCTTTGAAGAGCTCTGTGGTCTGAATAAAGAATTTGAAAATTGTTAGGATTATAGCGTTGGTTTCTGGAAAGTGTTTTTCACTGTTTCTGCAAAAGTTCACCCTTGTTTGACTGAATTTCATACCTGTGAAAATCTCTGTTTGCACATGGTCATTAGAGGTTGCTGATATCTTTTAAAATTCCATCTGCACTGATTACATCCCAGGCTCATAGGGCACCCTATCAACACAAAAATTGTAAGAGGTGAATTGTGATTGGATAGCCAATATCTGGGGAGAGAACATTTGGGATCAAAAAGGTCTGGCACTGGGTGCCAAGATTTTACAGGACTCACTTTCAGTTGTGTGAATTACCAGAAAGTGGTGGCCATTTTGAGAAGGCTACCTTAACTGAGGGCAGCTTGCAGCCTCAGTCTTGCTAAGAAAAATGAGCAACGATGGAAGAGGGCAATTATTGATGTGTTTCTGTGGAGGAGAGCTCATGTGCCAGCATCACTGGAAGAAGACATTTTCACTTATGAAGAATAATGGTGGGAAATGACTATTAATCCTAAAACTTTATTTAAAAAACTGTCTGTTGCACTAGATGTATTCAGCAGAAAGGGGAGAAAGAAGAAACCAAAGAGGTGTGTACAGGGCCTGGAGGAGTTACAGGCAGAAGGGACAAACCTCTCAGAACCTATATTTTGTTTTGTGGGGCAGCACTCATTTTAGCCCCAAAGTTCCCTATGTTCCATACAAATTTGGCATCCCCTCACTTTCATCGCTGAACATTGCTTACATCAGAAATAAAGAATCATGAAGCTGAGGTTATACAAAGAGGAAGGAATCCCACTGCATTTTAAGTTTCCCACATGATTAATTTTTGTGTGTCCCCCTCACTTTGGATCTTTGTCATACATTTGGGTGTTGGCAGGTTGAAAGATATGGGGAATTTGTGGGGAGGTGTGCAAGGGAATGTGGAAGACTGGAGGGAGCAGGAAACTACGGTGTACTTTCGGGCTGCTTTGCACCACCATGGTGATGCCAACAGCTGTAACCCAAATTAACTGGCCAGTATGCTACAGCTTTGCTTTATGCCTAACCACTTGATTCACTCAATAATTCTTTCTCTCTCTCTGGCCAAATGTATATTTATTTATACACAGGGGAGCAGCTTCAACAGAAGAGATTAAGAGAGACCCACCCTCGAATATCCCATAGTCCAGTGGTTAGGGCAGTACCTGAGAGGTGGGAGATCCCTCTTCAAATCCCTACTCCACACCAGGCAGAAGGGGGAATTGAACTGGGGTCTCCTACATCCTGGGTGCCGCCTCAGGTGCCAGACTGTAGGGGGGCGCCACTAGGACCCAAAGTGGAGAAAATTGTGTCTGCTGCTGTTGCATGTGTATTCTCTCTGCTCTAGATGCACAGAGATGGTGGAGTGCTGTGCTGGAGGAAGGAGGGCATAACAGACAGGCAGGAGAAAAGGTGAGAGGGAATAACAGAAAGCAGCAGGAGCTGCAGGGAGAGAGAGGAGGAGGAGCCTCTTATGTACTTCTCTAGCACCCCCAGGAGCCTGGACTGATTAACACCAGCTTCTCAGGGAGCTTCCTGTTTCCTGCTGCTTCCCTGAACCCACTAGAGGAGAACAAGCAGTCAACTGAAGTAGTAGGAGCCAGTTAGGCCCTTAAGACACTGATATCTTCCCTCACTTAGGCCCTGCTACCAGCCTGCTTATTTGTCCCCTTCAATTGCGTGTTGAGAGCCACTATAGCTGGCCCAGAACAGCAGTCGTGAGTGAAAGAAGAAAACATCCCTCTGGGGCAGCAGTCAGAAAAAGAAAGAAAGAAAGAGAAAGCAAAGGAAGCTTTTCTATCTAAGCAGGAAGGAGCACTCCTGAGATACATAGACACAAATGTTCATGGTGAGCCTTCCGGCTCCAGTGAGGAAGTGAGTGGTGAGGAGATGCCTGATCTTCCAGTTAGTCAGAGTGCAGGTGACCTGGTAGCTACTGCAGCATCCATATCTCCATCTCAAATGGATGTAACCATGCACATTTCTGAAGAAAAGTGTAGATCCGAGAAGAGTGTGGTAGAGGCTCAAGAAACAGCTGCTGCTGAGTTTAGTTCCTTAAGTCTAGATGATCCAGGACTGTGGACCCCCACTTGAGCAGTAGCCTGAGGACTTCCTTGTACTGCATGGGCCACAGCAAGTGAAAAACTTCACGTTCCCCAAAGACAATGAAAATAGAAGTTTCCATCCAACACATTACTGGTGTGAAATCCCCAATGGTGACAAAGTGGAGAGGCCATGGCTTATGTATTCAAAAACCCAGAATTCTGCATACTGTTTTTGTTGCAAACTCTTCCAGTCTAATGTTCCAGCCACATTGGGTTCTGCAGGAACAAAGGACTGGAAAAATCTGGCTAGAAATCTGGCATGCCATGAGAAGGCAGCAAATCACCAGAGAGTATTCCATAGGTGGAAAGAGCTTGAGATGAGACTAAGGTTAAAGGCCACCATAGATGATCAGCATCAAGAGAAGATTGCATCAGAGTCCCTTTACTGGCAAAATGTTCTGAAAAGGCTCGTTGCCATTGTGAGAATGCTTGCTACCCAAAACCTAGCACTGCATGGCACTTCAGATCAGCTGTATGTGCCAAACAATGGAAACTTCTGTAAAACTGTGGAGCTGATGGCTGAGTTTGATGCTGTACTTCAGGAGCATTTAAGAATAGTCACCACGCAAGAAATGTACATGCACCACTACCTTGGAAAAACCATTCAAAATGAGATCATACAGTTACTGACAACAAAAGTCAAACAGAAGATTGTGGCAGTTCTGAAGTCAGCAAGATATTCCTCTGTTATTCTGCACTGCACACCTGACATCAGCCATAAGGAACAAATGACTTTAATGGTGAGTTTTGGAACAACAACAGAAGCTAGTGAAAATGTCCCTGCAATGGTGACTGTCAGAGACCATTTTCTAGAATTTATTGACATTGATGATACCACAGGAGCTGGTACGACAAATGTGCTTCTTAAAAAGCTGGAAGATACGGGAATTGCGATAGCTGACATGAGAGGTCAGGGCTACGATAATGGTGCCAACATGAGAAGAAAGAATAGAGGAGTGCAGACACAGATCCGAGAGTTAAACCCTCGAGCTTTTTTTTTGTTCCATGCAATATATGTGCACAAATAAGATGACCACCCTCTTTCCAAATGATTATGTTGCTCTGCCTATACTTCTAACACTTCCTGTAACAGTTGCCAGTGGAGAACGCAGCATCTCCAAGCTGAAGTTAATAAAAACACATCTACACTCCACAATGACACAGGAGAGGCTGGTCGGCCTTGCAACCATCTCAGTAGAGCATGAGCTGGCCCAGACTGTGGACCTTCAGGAAGCAGTTCAAATCTTTGCAACCAAGAAGGCACAGAAAGCACCACTTTGATTATTCAAACAGATAAAAATGCCAGTGTTTACTATGCAGACAAGAAAAGTTACATTTGCTGTTCAGGCGTTTGAAAGTTAAGTGTTACTTAAAATTTTTGAACAAGGCATTTTAAGTTGTTAGTTCTCCTTTATTGGGGTAGGTAGCAGAGCAGTACCATGAGAGGAGTAGAACAGGAAGAAGGCAGAATTGAGAACTTTCAAAGTTTTGGCCCAAGCGAGGAGGCATGGGGGAAACATTTGAGCTCCGTACCCCAGGTGCCAAAATGCTGTGGGCCAGCCCTGGGCAAACCTTACCTCCTGATGGAAGAATTCTAAAGAAATTCCAGTGTTTGAAACTTGCAAGCTTTCCTGTTTTACTGAGATTATTCCTGCATACGGGACAATGTGAAATTTATTTTTGTCACTGAAAATGGGAAATATGCTTCTGCATATTCCTAGACAAGCAGACTTGTTCAGTAAAAAGTGGCCATTATTGCACAGTTACCATCCAGAGTAGAACCACAATTTAACATTTAGTATTTAAAGAAATGGCTTTACATGTATAGATTAAAATTAGGCTCAGGTAAGGAAACATCCTTTGTCCTCTCAGGTTCATGAAGGGGAAAAAAGTGCCAGTGCAACAGCAGTGGAAATAGTTATTTTAAAATGAGGAAACACACCTAATTTCATTGTATAATTTAATGCGTTTTTCCAGCTAACCTTGAATCTCTAAGTAAAGGTTGAGGTTTGACCAGGTATATTTCTTTCTCATCCAGATACCTCGTCGTGTGCATATTGTGCTTTTCTATCTCAAGCATGTCAAGTTTAACATCAATGTACATAACCAAATGGCCAATTATACTGTGCCTAATGTAATTGTTTTAATAAGAACTCTTTAACCAGACCCTTTAATTAAAATCAGTGTCAGCTTGCCAAAAAAAATTGGGACCAGAGAAACACATCTATTTTTCTTAAGTACATACATTTCCTGGTCACAAAGCTGGTGTTATGGACATGTTTTACTTTATTCCAGCATATTTTCTTTAAGCAAATACTATGCTCTTGAGAGATCAAAAGGAGCACTCACTGCTTTCATTTTGTTCTTGGCTCTGATCCATAATGGATTTTTTTAATTTAAAAAAAAATTATTTCCTTAAGAAAAATAAACAGTGACTCTGTGAATCATAACAAGAGTTCACTAATAGAGTAGGACCAGACTGCAGCTAGCTCTATATAGACATGTGGAGGGTGGAAAGAGCCTTCCCCTCACACACACACCTTGTGCAATTGTGCAAAAGGCTGCCACAGTCTCAGACCTTGGTGTACACAGTGCTGAGCAGTTTGGGGAATCAAAACACTGCCAGCAACGTGAGAGTCCACCCATGGAGCCACAGCCACAGCCATGGTTCTGCTCTCCCCACCACTGACTAGCTCTTGGACATCAGGATTGATGCACAGGACTAGAGGGGAGGGAAAACACATGCTGCCTCCTACTAACGAATGCATGACCGAGGCAGCAAGAGTGCCTCTGTGATCTGGCTTTGAGGAGGGAGGCAGACTGTGACTTTCAAAGCTTAAACTGAAGTTATGGACTTGATGCAGATTCTACCGGGTGAAGTTCTTTGGCCTGTGTTATGCAGGAGATCAGACTAGATAATCATAATAGTCCCTTCTGGCTTTAAAATCTTCAACAAGCCACAACAGAGCGCTATATTTTAATTAGCTGTAGTTTCAAACTACTTTAATAATATTTACAGGAAAGCTTTCTTTCTTTTTCTTTTCTTTTCTTTTTGTATTTTCAGTTCAGGTTCAGTTCAGGTTCAGCAGAGTTACTTTAGTTTTACACCAGGTAATGGAGATCGGAACTGAGCTCTTCATGAGGCTCACTTTGTCAAAATACTGTAATACAGAGAAGTTCCCCAACATGAACACCGTGTTCAAGCCCCATTGCCACCTGAACTTCAGTGAAAATCCATCTGGATTTGAAGTCTTGAACCCATCTCTTTCTTGGATATACTCTGTTGGGCCAAACCAGGACTTAACTTTGGATCCACATTCAGCTCTGATCTACTCTGCCTAGTTACATCTCTAATGTGTATGAATCTTTAATGAGAAGCTAGAAAGCGTTCAGGCTGGATGTGTTTTGTAAATCATTGTAGATGTTAGCGAGTGAATGTTATGTTCACTTCTCCTTTCCTTTCCTTGACTATATCATGTCTTTTATTTTCCTTTGAATCTTACTCTTCCCTTCTCTGATCCCATCTATTGTCAGGAAGAAGTGCTCCCGATTTCTGTATGACATCTCCAGAGCTTAGCAACAGCAATATTAGCTGCAATAGTGAACAGGTTTAAACAAAGGGAGAAGATTTTTGGTAGGGGAAGCTGTATGAATACACAGGACAACCTCTGTCATAAAAGGGTTTTAGAGACAAAGATTACATGTGAGCAATACCAAGGACAGCATGTTGGAAACTACTGAAAGTGAGAATGGGAGAGGAGTATCAAACAAAAAAGACTAGAGACACTGTCTACACACAGGGAAGCAATAAACCAATTCCCAAGTTCATTCTTCCTCTATTGGCTTCCAATCCATGTCTTTTGAATTATTATCAGATGATGTGTTCAGTAGTAGATTCTTTCCAAGAAACTTGTCATAATATTTACTTACTCTGCAACAACAGGAATGTCTTCCAGGGCTGAAATGGCCAGGCTTATTAAAATGAATGAAAACAAGAGCCATTTCCATGGTGGATGAGTCTGTGACACCTACGTTTTGTGGGATAAATAACATCCGATATACAGTACTTTGCTTCAGTTGAGCATATTTTATATCCTTGGGGTTCCCCAGAAGTGCAGTGCTTGTCTTCAAGTGTGAATATGGAGGAGGGCGCCATTACTAAGAGAGAAATATGAAGATCTCTGGAATATATGAAATATGAAAGAAGAGATTTGCAATTTCATGTTTGATTTTTGTATTGGAAACATACTAAGTATAAAGGGTTGTCAGTAGAGAGAGCTCTCATGCAAAGAGAAATTTGTGGTGTGGGAACAGCCCTCTACAGGTACTGCTCTTCCATTGATGTGGATCCTTGCTCCCCTTTTTCTGTTTTTCCTTCCAGAATTGTTAACACCACAGTGAAACTTAAAGGAAGTATTAAAGGTGTATTTCAATGATACATTCAATCAGTCTATGGCTGGAAACATCTGAGGCAATCCACGGGAGAACGTGAACTTTTGTCCAAAGAGAAACATGGGAGGAAGCACTCAGCTGTAACTTTGCCAGCAAAAGTAGCACATTTCAAACATTCTAAACAATGTGCCATGTTCTTCACTGTGATTTCATTGTGGATGTGCAGGTATAACAGCAGAATATAACTTTCTGTCCAAGATCTAGCCACAAGAATTTTAGATTTGAAAATTAAAATCGCATTAGGATATAATTTATTAATCCTGTGTCTATTCACAGACAAAATCATTTACTTCTCAGGGGCAAAGCTCCTAAATGGTTTGGAGCAGTGACAAATTGGGTACATCATTTATTCTCTCTGACTCAGAGAAAGCATTGTTTTCTATGTAAATCTGTGTATTAAATATATCTATTATTACAGTGTATGAGTTCATGAAAGAGAAATATACCAACTATGATTTACTCCAAGCTTTCCTGTGGTCTGTAACTTTTTTCTCTTCGTATATATGCTCACGTATTCAGGGTCTCCAAATTCTGAATATGTCTGAAGCTGGAATTTGCAGCTTATTTCTGCAGCAGAGATAACAGAATTTATCAGCCATTTCAAGGGCTGATCCAAAACCCCTTGATGTCAACAAAAAATGCCCATTGACTTCAACAAACTTTGGATCAGGAACTTAGTGAATTGTCTGGCAAACACCAACTGTAGTCATCTACAGTAAGTGTACATATAGCCCACTGTTATTTACTGGAATTGATGAATTCCAGGAGCCATGGCTTTTTATGATTTCAGAGAGCCTAACTTGAAAGGGAGGAAATCTCCCAGCCTATGCACTGTTTGAAAATATAGTTCTATACAAGCACTGTGCATACAAAAAAACAAACAAGCACCATGTCATAAAATGTGCTTCCACTCTGATGGAAATATTTCCTCTGCAATGAAGTGTAGCTTTGGATGTTATATTTTCCCCATCTATCTACTCTAAGGGTTAAAATCATACCAGACATTTTACATAAAATGAACCCAGACTTCAAACCTCAGCTGTGGCATGCAGTGTCCTAGTTGGTGAGCACCTGATGTCAGCGTTTTGAGTGATGTCTGACACTAATTATGTGTCACTTACAGGATTGCCAGGCAAGAGACTCAGGGGGAATAAAAAACTATTTAAAAGGTTTTGATATGAGGTCTTACTCTCAATTTTTTAAAAGCCCTCATGCCTTTTATAGAGCAGCACTCTGCTAATGCTATGGGCGAAGGGAAATGCTTTTTAAAAGGCTTTTAATTAATGTTTAAAATGCATCACCATTGTTTGAAAGCAATTTAGGAGCAGTTTCTACATCTGTTCCCTCCATACTCTAAAAAAGGGGGGAGAGGGGGAAATCTTTAATTCCTTTCATGTCACTCGCTTCAGTAGTTACACAGAAAAGCATAGTTGGGCAGTGTATCATATTACCTAAAATACTAATGGCAGATTGATTTTTAACGTTGTTGGATTCATTAATTATTCCTTTATCTGCTGCAAAGGAAGCTTTTTTAAAAAAAATATGTTACCATGGGACAATTCCAAGACAATCTCAGAGCCTCATGTGTATGGTATTGTGTTTATAAATACATATATGTATATCTCCTTTTTATATGCCTCTATATTATATGCACCCTGTGTGTGTGTGTATTATAGCAGTGCCTATATTTGCAATCTTAAGCCTTTCTCAGATGCTTATAACTTTTCCAAAAATCTACACTGGAAACGTCTACAAAAGACTTCCATGTCTGTGGTGAGCCTAAGAACAAATTATTGCCTAGTATCGAAGTCCCCTGCCCTTTTCAAAGCAAGCTAAACAAGAATCAAGCAAAAACAGTCTCCAGGAACATCTTGCTTTTGCCTATATCCTCAGGCCAACTTCAAGCCAGCACAAGCTATAAAGACAGGACATGTTCCTTTGGTGGATGATCTCCGCTTGTCCACTGGCAGCAAAGTACTTCCACGCCTATCCTCCTGGACCTCACTGCTGCAGCCTTTGGTGCATGTTATCACCAGATAATCTTGCCCTGCCTCCAAGAGGCTGATGAGATGAAAGGTTCTTCCTCTCAGACCAAACACGTTCCATGAGCATCTGTTCCTCCATGTCCAAAGCCCTCATTTTCAGAGTCCCACAGGACTCACTTCTCGCCCTCATATCATTCAACATCTATAAGAAGCCAAACTAACCAAGCTATTTACCCTATAGTCTGGAATCGGAAAAAGAGAAAAGCTGTTGTTTCCACTCATGTCTTCTATTTCTATTTACATTTCTTAGGCAGGATGTAAAACATTTTAAAATCAGCAGGACTGGATAACTTGTATACACAAATCTTAAAAGAAGGAGTTGGCGCCTATGGAAAGTAGTATTTGATCATATAAGTTAACCACCATTGATCTGATTCCTAATTACACAGAAGCCTTTATGTACTGTTGTGGCAGGGTAAAGGGGTACAAAAGGGGGCATAAATTACACTTACACTCACTTTAAGGCCCCTTTACACTGCTGGCTTAGTGTAAAAGGGTCTGAGTGTAATTGAGAATCAAGCCCAACGTTATAATGCATATGCACCGGGAGAAGAGTTAAGGTGACATATGGACCTGATTTCTGGGTGCTTCCCTTTGAAAATGTAATGTTCTTTTAAACTTTGTTTTTTATGTATGCATACAGACATACAGTAAATAGAGGGCATGGGGCCTCTGTATGTGGGTATGTAAATTTCTTATTAAATCCGTGTAGATGTCATAAAGAAGTCACAATCCACTCAATGTTTTATTAATATGCTTTACCATTATTTTTAGATACACAGTGTTTATAAACTTCTAATTTTGATAACTAATATACAATGTCTGTGTAAAGAGAAACAAAACAATTGCATATATAAATAAATGGACAGTCCAATGAATTTGTTTTAAAGAAAACTCTAGGTCAAAATTAAGAAGCACGCTGAGCCAGGAAATTGTCTTTATGAGCTAGTTAATGGTTTCAATTTGCATGGAACAGTAAAAAGAAAAACACAGTAACTATGATTCTTTTATTGCAGATTAGGAAAACATTACAAAGGGCTTTTTTATTAATTCCACAAAACTTTAATACTTCCAGAAAATCTGGCTGAATCAGGATTATGTTTAGGAGTGTTATTCAGTTTTAGAATGTCAAATGCATGGCACCTACTAAACTGACTAATTGCGGTAAAGGTGTTACATCCTCTTCCACAACCACACTTAATAACTTGGAAACTATGAAGATTTCCATTTGAAAATACAACTACAGTCTACTTGACTTTTTGTTCCTTCAGGTTATCATGGCTTCTGTGGAATAATTTAACAGAAATCTTATTCGCAAGGAATAGTCTATATTATATATAGTTCTAAAAAATATCCTTCTCAAAGCTTTTTGTCTTTTAAAGCATGAGAGATTGCCTAAATTTCAGAATTTTTTTTTCAGCATTAACATTTATACTTTATTGTCTGAAAAGGGATTTTCCAACATTTCAGGCTTAATTACCTAGTAAAAGATAAAGAAGAATTCACAATATCTAGAGTTGTGAATGTCATATGCATGAATTAAGGTACTATGAGGGGGAAAAGCTTCAATATATTTTCATTATTTTCAAGTTCTCCTCAACAGTGCAGAGTTCTTAAAAATGTTAATGTCTATATCTTTTAGGGTGAAATTCACCTCATTTCTCAATTAACCACATAATCTGAAATAAACTCTGTGTTAATTCCCCAATCCTATAGACGCTTGCACACATACTTAACTTTGCGTAATTATCTACAGGATCAAGGCCTAAGTCATTAACACAGGGCTGACGCAGTACAGAGGGTCTTCTTTGGAATCTCTGTAGTGGGGTGAATTTCACCGTATAAGATTGAAAGATACTTGAGAAAATGGAATTTATATTACAGCTATATACAGTTTAATCCATGTCATTTGAATGGAAATTTGTTCTATTCTAAACTTTCCTCTTGGAACCACTAGCAACCTGCCAAAATAATATAATTTCTACTGTCAGTGATTTTCGCTGTTGCTACCACCTACCTGTTCTCGAGTGATTTTTTTTTTTTCAAAATACTGGCTATTCTTTCATACCAATCCTGTCATCCTTATGTTTTCCTTTCTCATTCGTTTTTCTTTCAAAATTTTGTTACAGTGGATGGAATAAATGTAAGGGAAATTCCATGGTACATGATTGTCTGATTTCTCATGAGTCTATCTTAAAATATTTCAGAGTAATGAAGTGCTATAGAAGAAGATTATGTTTTACATTTTTGACTTCTGTTTTGACTTTTGCCCTCAAGATTTCATTGACATAGAACAATCAATATTTTTGCTTCTCTCCCCTCCCTCTACAAGCACAGTTGAATTTCTGGATGATGGTTTGTGACTGGAGAGCCTCAAAAGCTTTGGAGGTTTGGTTTGGATAAGAACCCCAAAATCTAGATAACCTGCTGCTCCCCCCCACACAAAAAATGTTCGGAACCATTGGGTTGTCAGAGTTGGGTTAGAAGTGTTGCAAAAACTTGTTTTTCTGAGACTTCAAAGACTTCCGACTTTGTGTTTGAACTGGGCCACAAATACCATTGAATAAAGCCTCTCATTTCAGTATTTCATCACTAGCATCTCTGGTTCTGTAAATCAAGGAAGCAAAGGCATGGTTTGGAAAGATTTCTGAATTTCTCTGACTCTGAAAAAAAATCGCATTGTGATTGAGTTTAAGGTGAAGGTTTGGGTTGGCTCACTCATCCCTAATGAGTATGCCTCTTCTTATACTGTAGCATTTAAAAATCAGAGTTATATATCTTGTCCCATCTCCTAAGTTTGCCTGGGCAATGTGTAGTCAGTTTTTTCTTTTCTACAGTTCAAAAAAAAATTGTGAAGCAAGGCCCAGAGATTCACCTCATTCTAGTTCTTTGTTTCCTTTCTCCATCCTTTCCCTATGTGTCTTCATTCTGTGGATTTTACCTGATCCTTTACTCATTATTCCAAGAATTAAAAGAAAAATTCCTATTTTTCTCTTTTTCTCACATTAGTTCTAATTAATTACAACCCAATGCAAATTATGGTCAGTCATTTTGATGTTTCATCTATCTCTACTTTTGCAAGCATTCATACAGTAAATAAAATATAACAAATGTTATTTATGGTACTCTAGAGTAAGTTAAAAGTTGCCCCTAATCTAGTTATTGCTTGTAGACTAGATGAAATGAATTATAAAAGGAACTCTGGAAATAGCTAATTATATCTGCAATATTATAAATGCTTGACATTTATGCTAGTACATTTTTATCTTTGCAAATGTACAAGAACAGCAAACTAGCATGTCATTCAGGAGACAGGTTCTAAAACTGTGCAATGAAACACACAGCAGCTATGATTAATTGCATTAATTGCTCTTGACTGATGGAGTCTAATTGAAATCAAATATATGTATAAAAAATGCTTGATGTCACAGAAATCCTTGTTTTTAGTTTCCCTAACATTAGAGATGCTGTGGAAGCCTGATCAGGAAAGAACTTGTGTTAGCACTTGGGAGGTGCACTTCTGTTTTGAGTAGATTAAGTAGCTGATTAGGGAAAGGAACAGTATTCCATTATTGGTTACCCGTATAGATTAAATCCTGTTTTGATGGAGTCTAATGATGAACTCTTTATTTTTTATACCTTATACAAAAACCTGTAATAGAAAGGTAAAATAATATCTTAAAGGTTATTTTAATGCCACTGAGGATCAATGATCTCTAATCAAGCAAATATTTGCACAGTCATTATAGCTTAGTTTTTGTTTTTTTAATACAAAAACACTAGCAAGGCAGTGGAGGTTAGGGTTTCGCGGGGTGTAGTTTGTACGGGGTTTTTTGTTTTGTTTTGGAGAGGGTTTTTTTTGTTATTCAATTCTCCTGATGGATATGCAAGCTGGAAAAAACCTGTGAGGAAAGATGGTCCAGTGGTTAAACGGGTGCTAACCTAGAACGAGGGCAACTGAGGTTCACTCCCTACTATGCTTCCTTTGGTCTGACCCAGTACGGCTGTTCTTATGTTAATCACTTACACTGTCTGTGCCTCAGTTCCCCAGCTGCAAAATGGGAATAATTGTGGTTTCTGACCTCACACTGTGATATGAAAATAGATACCTTAAAAGATTCTGAGTTGCTCAGATACAGTAGTCATAAGGGTAATATAAGTACCTAAGGGCTTGTAGGCATAGCAATGGGTGTTAGAAGGATGTGATTTTCTAAAGCACATCACTATGTTGTGTACTAACTGGCCTACTAACAAACAGTACTATGTTAATGAGCACTAGGAAACTTTTAGTTCACATCAACAGGGTCTACGTGGTCCAGTTAGTGCAAAACATGCTGGTGTGCATTAGAAATTACACCTCTTTCGTGCACACTGCTATGCCATGGGGGAGGGATAGCTCAGTGGTTTGAGCATTGGCCTGCTAAACCCAGGGTTGTGAGATAAATTCCAGCTCCGTTTCCCAGAGCTATAATGTCTAAATAGAGGTAAAGACACATCGTAGTCACTAATGTAAGCAGAAATGAAATGGCCAGAGCTATGAAGTACAGACATGAACTCTCTCAAAATGTGAGGGTGTTCAGCTTGGAAGTTTGGTTCAGACCCATCTCTATGAGAAAAAACAAAAGAGTGGGACAGGATTTTCACAAGTGGTTAGTGTTGGCCTTATTCTGTTCCCATTGAAGTCTATGGAAAAAATTCCATTGACTTCAGTGGAGGAAGGTAGGTCAGTGCTGAGTGCTTTGGAAAATCCCTCTCAGTACATTTTGAGACAAATGCTTAATTTAGTAACAGAATATTTTTAAATTACAAAGTAAAAATTACACTTGGATTTTAAAAGATGAAGACATTCAAATGTGGGTTTCTTTAAAGAAAAAAAATCTTTTCTTTTGTACAGTTTGAGGGCTGCAAGAAGGCCTTTTCCAGACTAGAAAATCTCAAGATTCATTTACGGAGCCACACAGGAGAAAAGCCCTACCTTTGTCAGCATCCAGGTTGTCAGAAAGCATTCAGTAACTCCAGCGATCGAGCCAAGCATCAGAGGACACACTTGGACACTGTAAGAAATAAAAGATCTCAAATTTGATTTCTTGTTAACCTGTTAAATCCTTTTTCTCTTAGCTGATTGCATCAAATACTGTATATAATTGGAGATGGGAGGATAGGAAGAGATGTCAGTTAATAGAGTTTGAGCTGTGGCAGAGATGACATAGTCCAGGGGTGGACAAACTCTGGCTTGCCAGCAGGGGCGGCTCTACCAATTTTGCCACCCCAAGCAGTCGCCACCGAATTGCCGCCATGCCCGGAAGAGCGGCGGAGCTGCCGCCGAGGGACATGGACTGCCGCCCCATTCTGAATGCTGCCCCAAGCACCTGCTTGGAAAGCTGGTGCCTGGAGCCGGCCCTGCTTGCGAACCACATGTGGCTCTTTTACCATTAAAGTGCAGCTTGCAAGCCCCCCCCAGCTGGGGGTGGAAGGGGGACTCAGGACCTCTGCCTTGCAGAGGTAGGAGTTTCTATCCAGCGGGAAGGAGGGTCTTGGGGCTTCAGCCCTGCGGGGCGCATCTGCCAGTGCTTGGGACTTCAGCAGCAGTGGGGCTGAAGTCCCAAGCCCTGGCTCCCGGCAGGTGTGCTCTGGGTCTCAAACTTCTGAAGACTGTCGTATGTGGCTTGGAGGGTCATTAAATTTGTCCATTCCTGACACAGTCAGTCTCAGTTAGGACAGTTACCAAGTTGTGTTCAGTTTTCTCCATTTCCTTTGCATTTAATAACACTGGGACTGACTGTGACAGAAACAGTCTGCTGGCCTATATGTTCTGAGGAAGCTCTGGTTACTGACTGAGGTATATAAAGGTAAGTAGTGGAGAAGGGTCAAGATTACAAAATTCAGATTTGGATTCAGATTTTGAATATCACAAAATTCTGGAGTGTTTGGAAACATGATAATGGACCACTGTGGAATTTAGATCCAGGTTTGATTCTGAAGTTTGGAGATTTCCAGGTGTGACGTTTCGGATCAGGGCTATCTCCAGTCAGTACAATTTGAAGTTGGAATTAAGACATAAATGCCTTGGCCATAACAGAATGGTCTGATGATGAACGTATTAGCCTTTGCCTCCAGAGATACCATAGTGCATAAGAAAACCCATTCAGATAGGAGCAAGATTCTGGAAAATCAAAATGTATCTTCCACAAGAATATATCCCAAAATACAGAATACATTAAGGGCAAAGACCTGTCTATTTTAGTCACACTACTTCATTAACTTCAGCCTGACTATTCACTTGGGAAAGGTGAGCCTTATTTGGGCTCTTAACTGTTATTACTTGTAGATTAGTGATCAATGCAAATGTGGCATGCTACTTTTTAGAAAATGATATGTTATAAGCAATTGACTTAGGGCCTGATTCAAAGCCTAGTAAAGTCAACAGGAATCTTTCCATTGGCTCCATTGGGTTTTGAATCTGGCCCTTAATGGTTACTATTTACTATGAAGTTCTGCTCTATTTTAAGACACATAGGGATTCATTATGTGGTATTGCAGGTTCTGTAGATAAGAAATTATTCCATGTCACAACATATAATGAATGTGCAATGAAAGACTGCTGAGAACGTTACCAGAAAGCAGAACATTCAGCTAGATTCAATTTTACAAAACTACGTAGTTTCTCGTTTAGTGAACGGACATTTTTAGGTCTTCCTGCATCAGTGCAATAGTTGCAGGAGGGAGAATGGCTGGAGAGATCCGTTTTCAAGTGGCCTTCACTCTGAAATGCTTTCTGTGGGAGGGAACCATTCTTCTCAGCAGAAATGGATTTTTTTTCACTGCAAAGAGCCTGTAATTTCTGAAAGCCAGTTAAAATGCTGCTTAGAAAAAAAAAATATCTAGAATATAGTGCTTCAAGATAATAAACAGAATAAATGTGTCACCTTAAAGTGATAAATATGCATACATAAGCCAGATAGGTAGTTACAAGGAGCTAAGCTGCAGCCGCACAACCTGCCCGTGGTTGAGGGAGTAAATGTCCCCCCTCTTCTACAATCCTCAAGACTCCAATAATCACAAACATCAATAATAATATATAGTTATCACTAGATAAAAGTTTTACTAAGATAGAGTTAAGATTGAGAGTACCTATCAGGAAGTTAAGGGCAAAACTCCATTAGCAAGAAATAAAATAAAATAAAATGTTATGCAACCGTTAGAGAGCTTATTCCTTCACTCTCCCACTTCACTGGTCCTTCTCGCATGAACAGAGAGCAACAATACCCGAAGTCCGAAGGTGCAAACAATTCGATATTTATTGGGGTGAACTTCCAGCAAGCTTAAATACAAGTTCCTTTTTCCTTATTTTCGAATCCCAACTTACTTCCTGTTTGCCCCTAATTTATATAGTAATATTCTTAGCTATACCTTAACCAATCATTCTACTGAAATTTAACTAACCAATCCTAACATTCTGTAACATGATTAGCTAACTAATTATATCCCACCACCTTAATTAGTTTACACCCAGCAAAATTAATTATACAGCAGACAGAAACAATCACAGAACCAGACAGAGACCATGCCAATAAACAATAGCAAAGTGGGAACTATAATGACAAAACAATACAGAAGTGAGGATTTCACATCCCAGCTATTGATAAGTGAGTTCTTGCCAGACAGGATGCTATCAAACTAAGTTTCCTTTTACATTTTCTAGGCACTTCCCTTTCTCTGGAGGCGATAGGCACTATCAGGACAGGATTGTATTCCTAAGAGCCCAATAGCACCTTCTTTCAATGTGACTAGTTTGGAATGTGAGGATGTGACCGTTCGCTTCCCAGCTTATGGCTGCCTCTGCTGCTTAGCCAAAGGCCTTAGCCTAAGAACAGGGCCTCAGACTGTCACAATAAGAGAAGGCTCTTACACCAGCAGACAGTGATTTTGATTCTTTCTTTTATACCTCTATAACTAGCCAAGTGATAAGAATACACCTAAATTCTTAGAGTATAGGCCTTTACAGACAGGCCTGAATATCTATATCCTAACAGCAACCAAAATATTGTTTGTGAATTATGGGTTTTTAGCCAAGATTTATTTAATAAACAAAATTTGTTTTACAACAAAATAAAATTTAGTTTTAAGCAGAAGCAGACAGAGTTTACAAAAGACATACCATCAGGAAAAAGAAATAATAGCATGTGACTTAGCTGACCAGTCGCATAACTTAAATAGCAAATTTCAAATAATGAACAGAATATTCAGTACAGACAGTTCACAATTTCATAAAAAATGTGATGTGTTTGCATATATTCTGTGAACAAAGTAAAGAGTTAAATTTATCAAATAACTGTTTGCAACAAATAGTTGCACCAGTTCTAATATTTACATATTATTGACATTCCATATGGTAGTGCAACTACAATTCTGGAAATACCTCAAGGGGTGTCAGAGAGCAGGCAAGTTAGACCAAGTAGATATGACTTTCAGTGAACCTAAAAAAACCGTACATGGTCATTTCAGGACTGTATATGTTAGCAATATTGTATATTTGTGATTGGCAATTAAGAGATGAAAAAAATTGTCTTGTCCTTTACATAAAAATACATATTCTTTGCATATTCCTTTTTATTGCCTTCAGTGTTTTAGAATTGTAGTGTTTAAAGGTTGCTTTGTTGTTGTTTCCTCTCTTTGTCATGTAGTAGACTAACCTGTTCTCTTATTCTGTCTTTCTGAAGCAGGTTTCCTCTATAACTCTTAAGCAGTCTGTCCAGGACTTTACTGCAGTTTCTTTACCTGACTTACTAAAGAATGTAATTTCTGACTAAGTCAAAGACTGCTGTGAGGGTGACGTAATTGTAAGTACTGCTGGAGATACTCATTCATAATGATAAAAACAATGATGAGGTAAAAGGAAATATGGCCTGGTAAAATTAAAAATAGGCATTTAAACATCAGAAAAGATTCTTTTACTTTCTCTTGCTTGCAAGCCTTCCTTTCCTCTTTACCATGCCATAAAGTTACTGGGCATTCTACCTGTGGTACTTCTCGGTATAGCCAATCAGTAGCAAGACTTCAGATGGATTTTCCCTGGGCAAAATAATATGTGGTTTAACCGATTTTTCTTTGTGCTTTTTTGATTTGTTTTTGTTTTAGAAACCTTATGCATGTCAGATTCCAGGATGTACTAAACGGTACACAGACCCAAGCTCTCTGAGAAAGCATGTAAAGGCACATTCTTCCAAAGACCAACAGGCCAGGAAAAAGGTAACTGTCCAAGAGGTTTGTTCTGCATAGGAATTATATTAATGTTGTAACGCTAGAAGTATTGAGACATCTTAAGTACCAGCACTTGTGAAACTGTAAAGCCGTGGTCTAGGACTGCTTGATTAAAGAAACCATCCATGAACAAATGGTAAATCCAGTGTGTGTATAGATGATATTTTCAGTTTTGATTCAATAAGGCTGACTGTTTTACTAGAAGTCCAGCAAAGATTATCATCTATTGGTATAATGATTAATCATAACGAATATATGTAATTCAGCATACGGAAGAATAATTTTGAGAAGGAAGATTTTATTTGTAAAATTCTTTCACCACACAAGTATATTGTGATGCAACATCCAGTTTACGCTGCCAACCTGAGATAGATAGATGTATGTTGAGGATTGATGGATGGTTGTTCAAACTGACCTGTATAGAAATATAAATTATATTTTCATACATCCCAGCCATTTTCAGACATCAAGCTATTTCACAATGCTGAGTCCCAGGTTTCTCAGTCCCATGGGAAAAAATGTTATCTGAGGACATGATCTGATTTTTTCCCTACATCTCAAGCCCATTTTTACTATAATCCATGATATACTGTTTTAGACCAATGAGGATAAGTGCAATGCTTTCATTTAAAAAAATGATGATGGAGATGGCCTTATCTGCACTACTGGGGTAAGTTATGCTACTCCAGCTACACGAATAACATAGTTGGAGTCAACATAGCTTAGGTTTCAGAGTAATAGCCGTGTTAGTCTGTATTCACAAAAAGAAAAGAAGTACTTGTGGCACCTTAGAGACTAACCAATTTATTTGAGCATGAGCTTTCGTGAGCTACAGCTCACTTCATTGCATCCGATGAAGTGAGCTGTAGCTCACGAAAGCTCATGCTCAAATAAATTGGTTAGTCTCTAAGGTGCCACAAGTATTCCTTTTCTTTTAACATAGCTTAGGACAATTTACGGCGGTGTCTACACTGCACTGTGTCGACAGGAGACTCTCTCCCGTCGACTTACCTTACTCCTCTTTTTCCGGTGGAGTACTGGAGTCAACCAGAGAGTGCTCTGTGGTCAAATTAGTGGGTGTTTACTAGACCCTGTAATCTGCCCCCGCTGCATCAATTGCAGCAGCTTCGATCCCCAGTAAGTGTAGACATGGTCTTAGAATAGTGTAGGGAGAGTTAAAACCCTAGAGTCATAACCCCTACAGAAGGGGCTATATTTAACTTGGGTGACAGCATGGATTGCCCTTGATTTGAATGGTAACAATTTTTGTTTAGACAGTGTCTGAAACACTAAAGTATAGTCTTACAAACTGCAAAATGTAGGGCTAGATTGTGATTTAACTGTTTGCCCTGAGCATGTAGCTGTGCTGCTCCCAGAGACCAGGGAACGAATTTTAATTCTTGGGAATTATAGTTTCCTTCCTGAATCTCCCTTGTGTCAGGGGAAAAGTAATCTCCTAGTGGTCATTACTGTGCTGGCTGGCACCTTGACCCACGCCTACCTGCTCTCTTCTTGCCCATGTGTGGAGGAGGGCTGGTGGTGGTCCTGTGCAAACTGGTTTCCTGGCTGCACTGTGAACCATAGGACACATAGCCCATGGAGAGCAGCAAAGGGGTGTTATATACCCCCCACTTACTCCCTTGTGTCAGCTTGTGAGGCAAGCGGTGGTCATGCCTGAATGTTCTGTCAAATTTACATATGACACATCAAATAAAACTTGGATAATGTATCTGAACAGAGGGCATTAAACTCTTAGGTAACATTACATAATTGAATGTAAAATAATATGGTATGCTCTGTACATGGTTGTGTCAAATTGCAGGAGCATGGAGGGTTCCATTCTTAGGATGGCATTTCCCATATGTTTTTGTTCATTTTCCATTCTTCTGTTATAACAGTTTAAAGCTGGCTCTTTTAACTCCTCACATAGTCATTTTTTTTTTAGAATTTAACTTAAAGTTGTTTAGTTTTTCATCCAGTCCATTTGGTAAGGATTTATTTATCTGAGATGGGTTAATATGTGGAAGTGGAAATAAGTCAACCCAGCAAAAAAACAAAGGAAGAAATGTGGCATCAATCAAGCCAAATGTTTAAAAACATGCACTGAGGTTGCAGTGTATAATATTTACAAGGTACAGCATAGTTACTGGACCTTTGAGAACTTATAATTGCTAACTTGCATCATGCTTTGGTATTTGAAATATTTCCTGGCAGTAATAATAATAATAATAAAAAGTAAGAAACAATAAACCTTTTAAGGCAGTATTAAGATTATTTACGACTTTAATTAAAAATGAAAATTGGCTTAATGTCAAAAAAGCCTTTACAAAAAATGTGAATTCATCAAAAATAACCATAAAAATTCCAAGGTGATAAAGGCACAGTGGAGTAATAGTTCCAGCCCTAGGGAACTGTTCTGTTGAAAAGAATGAAACCCTTTGCTGTCACACCCTGTTAGTCATGGATTCATTTAATATATCCTGCCTGACTGCCTGTAATCCTCGTTTTAACCTCCCCCTGCACACTAAATGACATTATTTTGGTGTCTTAAGTTGCTAGCTCTCCAAGATTGCACACTAAAATATGCTCTTCATGTTACACAGATTTTAAATAGCAGGGGAAATGTATCTGTGGCAATGGAGATGCCCTGGAATAAAGTACTGTACTCACCATGTCAGTCTGAAGTTACACTGATTCTTCCACACAACTTTTCATAATCCATCCTCAAAGCTCCTTGCCCCTCCCTCTGCTGTGTAACGTAGACCAGAGAGATGTTGCAGTGAGAATCAAAATGGATTATCTATCTATCTATCTATCTATCTATCTATCTATCATGTACTAACTTTTCACTGATGTGGTTTTGTGCTCTGTTGTGCAAGGCAAAGTGCCTAATTCTGCAGTTCTTTTGCAGGCAAAACCCCTATTGATGTAAATGGAAGTCTTTCCTATTAAGGGAACGAATTCCTGACCCATTGAAGTCAGTGGCAAAACTATGTATAATGTATGCAGTTCAACTAATGTGAGCAAGAGTTTGTAATTTATTTTTAAATACAGTATTGAAAATAAAACCCAAAAGTTTAGCAATTTCTAGTTTTTCACCGTGTGAAATTTCTAAGAAATTCCCCACATGACATCAGAAAGGATAGGGGAGGGGAAGGGGAATCAGAACAGAGAGTGAATGCAAAGCCAGAAATGTCAAATATCTGATCAAAGAAGTCTAAAAGGCCATCCAGATAATTTTCTGTTTAAAAGGTCTCTAATGACTTTCAGTCATGCATAGAAAACTGTAGACAATAACAACACAAAGTATTTTCTTTCTACATGTTTTAATTGGAGATAAAAAATAACCCATTGTTTAATTTAAACAAATTAAAAATGCAGCCTCCATGGTTGGAGTCCATCTCCCTAAAAACGGGTTAGTGCAACTATCCCTAAGCATGGCCTATGGAAGTCAGTAATATGGAAGTACAGATAGTACTCAGATTGGGAGAGGATTGAATACTGGCTTATAATACCTCTGACCTATAATCAGCTGTAAGATATCCCCACTTCTGAGTTATCCCCTCCTTTAAACACTTCCTTTTATGCCAGCGAAATGCAGTGTAGTGAATCTGAAAGACAACAAATTTTAAAACACTTTTTTACACAATGTGCAATTACCTTACGGAACTCATTGCCACAAGATACCATAGAGGTCAAGAGCTTAGCAGGTTTCAAAAAAGTACTGGATATTTATATGGATGATGTATCCACAATACATTCATTAAGATTTTTAAAAATCCCCAGATTTGTAAGGGATATAAATCCTCATGCTTCAGGACAGAAGTCAATGTCATAGTAATGAGATTAGAAAGAACCTTGGTTATTCCATAACTGGTCCCTTGGGGTTTCTCGCACATTCCTTTGAAGTATCTGGTCCAAGCCACTGTTGCAGACAGCATAGGACTAGGTGGATCTTGGGCCTGATCTAATTCAGCAATGTGAATAGTTCTAAATGGATTAACAAAAAATAATTTAATTCTAAATGAATGAACAAAAAAGTAATTCTCCAATCTATGTTTTCTTGCTTTTTCCTTTCCCCCATTCCATTTTTATTCCTTTTCTCCTGTTCTCGCTTTCCATGTCCCTTCTCATTCTATCTCCCACTTTCACTAGGTGTGATTTTTTTTTTTAAGGTATGCAACCAAAACTGTAATGGGAGGTTGTGGTGCATATGCTATAGTAAAATTGGTCCCAGTATCATTCTATCTTTGTTTCTGTCTCTTTAATAGACTCTGCTTTTCTCTTTTCTTTTCTCTCCTCCCTTACTTTTACCCTTCCTCTGTCCCCATACACATTCTGTATCTGAACTGTTTCTTCAGAAATGTATATGCTAAAGCAACTAAATGTTTCACATTTAATGTTTTTGCTAATCATTTTGTAGTATGGATAACATATTAATACAGAGTCACATGGATCATTTAGTCTCCCATTCATGATTATATAACAATCCTGTGGCATCTTGACTTCAGTGCACCTACACAAATGATGAGATTCTGGCCTTTTAAAGGTGAAAGCTCCAAAAATGACATAAAATCTGCTTTCTATACATATATGTGTCCCAGCTTCAATATCCAATACTTCGGGCCATTCTAGGGCCAGAAGCAAGTGTTGTGCTTTCTGTTGGGAAGTTGGGAATCCCTCCATCCCAAAGGAATGAAGCTCCAGTTTCTAGCCCTGCAGTGTCATGAAGTAACAGATTTTTATGTAAAGAAAGACTGTGACTGGCCTAGGGCTGAATATTGCCCAGTTTCGACCTCAGGACTGTGTGAGTTTTGCAGGGAAAATTCTGCATTTGGGGATAGAAGTAGGGTTGCCAGGTGTCCAGTTTTTGACCGGAATGCCTGATTGAAAAGGGACCCTGGTGGCTCCGGTCACCACTGCTGACCGGGTCGTTAAAAGTACAGTCAGCGGCGTAGTGGGGCTATGGTAGGCTCCCTGCCTGCCATGGCTCCATGCAGCTCCCAGAGCAGCGGCATGTTCCCCCTCCAGCTCCTATGCCATGGACAATGGGAGCTGAAGGGGCAGCATCTGTGGATGGGACAGCACGCTGCAGAGCCCCCTGGCCGCGCCTCCACATAGGAGCCAGAGGAGGACATGCTGCTGCTTCCGGGAGCTGCTTGAGGTAAGCACTACCCGGATCCTGCACTCCTGACCCCCTTCTATTCCCCAACCCCCTGCCCCAGCCCTGATCCCCCTCCCACCCGCTGAACCCCTCGGTCCCAGCCAGAGCATGCTCCTACACCCCAAACTCCTCATCCCCAACCCCACCCCAGAGCCTGCACCCCCAGCTGGAGTCTGCACGCCCCCATGCCCCAACCCCCTGCTCCAGACCTGATTCCCCTCCTGCTTTCCGAATCCCTCGGTCCCAGCCTGGAGCCTCCTCCTGCACCCCAAGCCCACACCTCCAGAGAGAGCCCTCCCCCTCCTTCCCTGCACATCAACCCCCTGACCCAGCCCAGAGCCCCCTCCTGCATCCTGAACCCCTCATTTCTGGCCCACCCTGGAACCCACACTCCCAGCCCTGTGCCCATACCCCCTCCCACACCCCAACCTCCTGCCTCAGCCCCTCCCATACTCCAAACCCCTCATTCCTGGCCCCACCCCAGAGTCTGCACCCCCAGCTGGAGCCTTCACCCCCTCCCACACCTCCCTGAGCCAGTTCAGTGAAAATGAGTGAGTGAGTGAGTGAGTGAGGGTGGGAAGAGCAAGCGACAGAGAGAGGGGGGATGGAGTGAGTAGGGGCAGGGCCTTGGAGAAGGGGCGAGGCAGGGGCAGGGCCTCAGAGGAGGGTTGGGGAAGGGGAGGAGCAAGGGTGTTGGATTTTGTGCAAGTAGAAAGTTGGCAACCCTAGGTAGAAGGAAGAAACAATTACTGTAATTGTTATTTCATTTCTTCTGACAAATACATAGTGGGTGAGATGAGGATTCATGCAAATATTGACAAAATGGGAGGTAGAAAAGTAGGAGGATAGAAAGTGCAGGATATTTGCCGCAGATAATGCTCATAATATTTGTTTTTACCTTACATTTCTTGAAATCTGGCAACCATTTCTATGACATTATAGATTATGATTATGACATTGTTCTATTACACTGCAATCTGAAAAGTATGAACTGTTGCATCTGATAATTTTTATATCCATTCATCTATATTAGTTAGAGGTAAATCCCTCTGATGTCTAAGGACCAAATCCTGTGGTCCTTATTCTGGGAAAATCCTGTCTGAAATTTATGATTAAGGGCCAGTAGCTGATACCTTTGCTCATATTGAGTAGTTCTTTATTCCTCTGTTAGTTCCCTGAAGCCAGTGAGATTACTAAAGAAGTAAGGTACTACTCAACATGAGTAAGGGGGGTGATTGTTTTTTTGCAGTCAGTAAGCTTAACATTTTCAAAGGAAGGTTCTGCACAGAAATTTCTTACATCTGTTTGTTTGATGATGTTGTGCTTGAGCATGATCATTCTATAGCTCTTTTCTTTATTAGACTCCTGTGCTGAAGTTACTTATGGGAAATGACAAAACTAAATCAGTAACAAAATCCACAGCTCATGCTGTTAACCCACCATTGACTCAAAGCCAAGTTAGAAAATGAATATTATCATTATTTCTTTATATGACAAATTTGTTGGGGAAACTGAACTACAGTCCTGTACAAACATAAGGACTTTATCCTTTCCATATAGACATACTCTGAGATATGATACGCTATTTCACCAGGAGCCCTGCTTAAGGAAAGTGTATTTGTAAAATGTATGATAATTCTTGTTCCTTTTTTTTGTTCCCACTTTTTTTTGAAAAAGCAACCCATGCAATAAATGGAGTCTGGGCTTCTTCAATTTGTGTGTGTGTGTGTGTGCGTAGATCATGGCATGAACCAAGAAATCCACTTTCAACTTCAAAGCTTTTGTATTGTTTTTTTTAGTCTTTTTAAATATATTTCTGTTACATTAAGGAAAACCTATTGGAGCCCTCCAGTGGCCAAAATAGTACCTCTAAATTTCCATAAATATTAAGCAGGGACAAGATAGCCTAGTTGACAATATCAGCCTTATAATTCCAAGATATAAACTTCATTTCCTGCAGTGGCTGTACTTTTAATTACAATTTCCAATGTATTAATAATTATACCGATGGACAAATGTTATTCATGACACTTTTATTTAGCTAAGACAGTGATGTAACATATTTCTGCAAGAAATATTGAGAGGTTGTTAGCAGAGAAACAAATAAAGTTAGGTTAAGTTTGCCTATGTTGTGATATCAGTAAAACAGCCCTGGTAGTCATTTAAATAGTTAAAGTAAACAAGACCACCTAAGATGAATTTAGAACCTCTCTTGGGGTTCATAAATCCACATGTGAGAGCTCTGAAGTGAAAAGTGAGAGCCAAGTTAGATCTAATACTGTCTTATTTATCTTGATCAAACATCTAGTCCTTAGCTATTTATATAGATACCATGTCTTTTAATAGTTCCTTATTTGCAAACTGTACTATTTTGAACATTAGACGTTCTAGTTCAGATTTATTATAAGGCAGTCTTTGAGAAATTGACCACTTCATTGCACTGATACTAAACAGGACTCTCTCTTATGGAGCTGTTTCTGCATCATTTTAGCTTGTTCAAATTGCTCTTAAAGAAACCAAACCTGGATTAATTCTGCCAGGTAATTTACCATGTTTACTGGTTCTGTAACATTAGTAAATGCAGGTTTGAAAGACTGCCACCTTTGCTGCTCTGGGTACTCCACTGTTATATACAATGTCATTCAGCTGAGCAGCTAAAGATTAGAACAACAGTGTCTAGTAGGGTGACAAGACAGCAAGTGTGAAAAATTGGGACAGGGGGTGGGGGCTTATAGGAGCCTGTATAAGAAAAAGACCCAAAAATTGGGACTGTCCCTATAAAATCGGGACATCTGGTCACCCTAGTGTCTAGGCTGACCAGATAGCAAGTGTCAAAATTCGGGACAGGAGGTGGGGGGTAATAGGTGCCTAGGTGAGAAAAAGACCCAAAAATTGGGACTGTCCCTATAAAATCGGGACATCTGGTCACCCTAACAGTGTCACTAGTGCGGAATGTGAACTTCAATGAAACAGTGATACCGTTGGGCAGCTATTTATTTATCTGTTTATTTATTTATTTATTTGTACATTCTTGTATCTATCATAGCCCTCTTTCCCAACAATTGTACTATGTGTCTACTATCTCTTCTTTCTCCATTTTAAGGCTGTTTATTGCTTCTCCACTGACTCCATACAGTCAGCATCTGAATGACACTTCAAAAAATTGTTCAAATGTTTTTAGAAGTTAGTTGGAGTTAGTTTATTGGATTTGTATATTAGCCTGATGGATGTTGCAAAACACCTGACTTTCTATTTCACCAAAGAGTCAGGGGTCTCCCAAATGTCACTATTAGGATGCTAGGGAGGTAGAACATCTTATTTGTCACAGGAGTTGCGTCTGGGGAAGGACTGAATATACAAACATTCGCCAAGTTTGCTACAAACATGGTTCAGTTTTTCCTGAAAATTCTCCCTTTTTGGTACCAAAATTGGCAACGTGAAAACTGGGGGCTTTGCACAGCTGCTCTCGGTGAGCTCATAAACCAAACAGCCCAGGGAAAAAAACCCTTCAGACGCTGTTGTTTCTATGAAGTCCATCAAGAGGCTTTCTGAGTTTCTCTGATTGGCTCTGTCAAATTGTGGAAGTAAATGAGGTGGGGAGGGAGAAGAGCAGTCGTTCAGCCTGTTTTCTGGCGTTTAAAAAAAACGGAAGGAGAAAGTTTTGGCTGGACTCAATGCGGGGTTTCCTGTCCTGACTCTCTCAAAGATGCATTTTAGTTGTTTGAATGGTAGCTCGGGCTAGCATTGGTTGGAAATTTTTCAGATGAAATTTTTTGTCATTGAAAGAATGGCCTTTTCCAAAAGTAGGCATTTCCATCTTAAAATTTTAGCTTTTAAATTTTTTCAATATTTTTAACAAACCTGGGAAATGAAAAATTTAGTCTTTCTTGGTTTACTGTTTTTTCAGTGGCACATTGTAACAAAGGGAGGAAGAACAAGAAAACTGAAAAACATGGCGGGAAATGAAAAATTAAAAACTTTGAAAATGAAAATTTTCAAAATCAAATATTTACAATGAAAATCTACGATAAAAATGTCACAAACATGAAAAACTGTTCCTTTTCAAAATCTTCAGAATAAATATGACTTCAAAGTTTTTCATTAAAAATGTTTTCCATTTTTTTATTTAGTCTAGTTGTGTACATAGTGTCCTTGTCTCCTCTAAGCTTCTACCTTGATTTTTATTGAGGAGTAAACAAGCTTAGCCTGACGTTGGTAAATCTGAATTAAGTGGGTTTTTTTAAATCTCCAGGTTGTTGAGATTGTGTTCTTTGTGAAACTAATGCTCTGAGATATGAACACTGTTATAACGGAGCCTGAGAACAAACAGGAAGAAGATAAACAACACTGAAATGTAGTGGCTCAGGGATCAATAGCATTTTTCAATATGGCTGATAATTGTATAATCAGAAAAGGCAACTTCCTTCAGATCTGCAGGAAGACTAGAATGGTTAGATAAATACTGCAGATGACCATGAAGAACAGAGGTAGCAAAGGTGGACTGGTGTGACACAGAATATCTGGAAGGGAAATGTTGAGTCTACAGAGGTTTGGGGCCCTGTTCCCCTCTCACTTACACTGTTTCTATACATGTATAATTCCCCTGGGTTGCGTGGGGTAGGAATGTTTAAGTTAAAGTGGGGTAGGAGCTACTGACTCACATCTTTCTACATGATCTTCCAGTTCCTTGTTGAATAAATTACCCCAATTCAGACTTCCTTACAGATCAGTAAAGCAGGTGTACATAGCCTCAGTGAGTGAAAGACGATTTCTTACTTATACTGCCATTCACATCACTTCTGAATTTGGCCCACTGTCACTAGGATTTGAGGCAATTCACTTTGACTAAAACCTTGTATAAACTCCAAGTATCTAGGCTCTATGCAGGTGAAGGGCAGGAGAGGTGAAATCCACCCTTCCAACCCTGAGATCAAGACACAGGGGCTGCATTGCAGCCTACCTTGTGTCTGCTATTCATGTGGGCTGAAATAGTAGCCACAACCCTTCCACAATCCTTATGTGTTGGGGCCATAAGAGTAGCATCAACAAGGATTATGTGGCCACTCCCTGGCTTATTCCAACCATTGCCCTCCTTGCTAGTCTGTGCTGGCATTGGGTAAAGAGACCCCTTCTGTAGCCCCCAGATTTTGCAAAGAGGCACTTCCCAGCTACATCATCCCACAGCCAAACCTCTTCCCCCACAATGCATTCCTAGTACAAATGATATAAGTGATGCAGTGCCTAATTTGTGCACCATAGGTCAATTTCACCGTCAGGGACGAATCTGGATCACTGTTACGCCTCTGGACCTTGGCCATCCTGATAATCTCTGTATCCCCTAGCAGGTTGCCTTTTTTTCCCCTTTATGTCTGACTTACTCAAATATATAAGGCTGTCTGCTTAAAATATGAAAAAACAAGCAAAATAGGTAGAATAAAAAAAGGGGAGCCAAAAGACACTCCTTTTCTGAGCAATATTTTCTCAGGCAATGATAGTTCTACATTAACCTGTAATGGGGCACTGGAACAATTTTTATAGTGGGGATGCTGAGAGCCATTGAACCAAGCTGTAAACCCTGTATATAATGGAAACCGCTTCACGCCAAGGGTTTGTAGCATCCCCCGCACCCCGAGTTCCAGTCTGTAATTAATAACATCTAAAAAGGCTTGACAGATAGTTTACTTTTATTGTCTGCTATGGGATGCTTTGACAAATACATCCTTCTCCCACAAATAATATAGATCCGGTTTTATAAATATGGGCAGCATATAATGCTGTGTAATGTCATCTTGATTGTTCATTGTTTCTTTTACAATAGGACCAAGTTCTCTGTTTAACTTTTATGAGTATATGTTGATTTCACCCCAGTATGGCTGAAGTTACCTGTTTGTTTGCATAGACTTTGAGTAAATGGAGTTTCATGCCAGTGTTTGGGTTTAGTGGCGAGCACAGATAAAGCACGGTGTCCAGGGTTTTTCTTTTGCTGAAATCTTTGGAATCTACAGAATTGTCTTGAGTTAGTTTTTTCATTCTCTTGCCTTAGTCTTTTTAATCCTTTCCCCAGTATTTTAAAAGGATCTGTTTGCCTGTGGAAACAATGTTAGTGCCTTTTTGCTGAATGTCTTACAAATGCAGCAAATAAACTCATTCTTTTTTTCCCTCTCTCTGTCACTCAGAATGATTGCCAAGAAAAGCAGGAGCCATGAAGGGCTGAAACTTTATACTATTGATATTCAGCAGTTATTAGTGTGTTGTGTTAGTGACAGCAAACAGCAATGTTGTAGATTATTAGCCTACATGTATCTGGAGAAACTGTTCACAACAAGGCGGGTGTTCAGAAGCAGGGCAAACAGCTTTTCTCCAGCTCCTAAAGTACCAGCCCTGTATAATTCTGTCTTTCAGTTTTAAGTTGCTCTTGTTCAAACTCTTAGTTCAGATTTCACTGTTAATACTGCAACAGGGAGAGAATTGAGTAAAGGGGTGAGGGGGGAGGAATCTATTTCCATGCTGTGAGAGCAGATGAATTTAAGGATATTTTTCCCCCACTTGTTTTCTATGGAGTCCATTTAAAATATGTCATTAATGCAAACAGAAGTGCATTCAGAGGGTAAGGGTCAGTGAGCAGTGCCCATGGCAACTAAGAAACTATTCTGCACAAAAAATGTGATAAAGAGTAAGTGTTTTAATCCTCAACTTTAATCCCTTTACTTCCTGTTCTCAAAATGAAATATAAATCAGGCACCATGGAGTGCAGCAATTTTTCCTGAAAGGGACGTTGGCGAGAAAAGGATTAGTAATGGGCAGAAGTGTTTAAGGAATTTAATCACACAATTTGTTGTAAAACTTTTGAGACTACGAGTGACCAGTTCTTTTGAGCCTGGCCAATGAAAAACAACAAAACATACTTTGAAAGTGATTAGAGGGCTGGCTCTGGCTGACACCCCCATTTGTTGTTGTTGTTGTTACATCATTGCAGCAGTTGCTGTGACTTAAGAAACCATGGAATGTACTTGGTGTGCCCACTGAGAAGGCTCCGAGATGGGGGTGGTATTTTAATGGTGGTGTATAGAGGACTCTTCTGATCTCTAGGAAACAGAAACAATAAAGCAACCTGCATTTTTCATCTTGCTACTGGGGTTGCTGCAGTTGTTATAATCAGGAGATTAGGAAAGCACTGTGACATTAATATTTACAGATAGTCTGCTTTCTGCTACATTTGTCCATCACTGCTTTCAGTCTGAGGTTTCCCTTGTGCTGCTATAGGCTTTGGCAATATGGAGTAGTGGTACATGTTCAAGGAGGAAGAGCTAGCATCACACTTGAAGAAATAAATATATTGTCACATGGCCAGAAAACAAACCAAAAAGAAACTGAATCAAAACACAACTGAAATATCCCTTATTTGACAAGTGCAGCAATGTTTGTTATGCCTGTATTCTACCTTTGTTATCAAACTATGCCCCTTTTCATTCATGCCTTTCACCTCTCCCTTCAGGATTTCTATGAGATTGTTTCCTGCTACTTTTATGCATATTCCTGTGACACTGTCACAAAGACTTGTCAGTAAATAGTTCAGCAACTGTGTGTATAAAATATATAAGCAGATATCAAACTCTTCCCACTGAAATCCTGTATCCTGGAGCTATAGAACCTGATGATCACTGCTGTATTCGTGCCATATTCAGTCTCACAGACTATGAGTGATAAAGGTTCTGCAGGCCACATTAGGTCCTTGGTGTTAGCTGTGCAGTCCTTTTGCCTTCAGTGGTTTTACACAAGTGTAACTGATTGGAACTAAGTAAACAATTCTATTGAAGAATAGAATTCAGCTCTCACTTTCTTAGTTGTGTTGGCTATACAGGCTAACATGAGATAAAAAATGAAATATATTTTTGTCCTTAAAGAAAGCAGACCTGACTGAATGCACACATCGAGCAGCTCTGTTGAGTGTGAAGGTACCATTTTACTTAATCACTTTTCAGACTAGAATTGCACTTTTAGATAACAGACTGAGTTTCACCTGCTTTGAGCCTTCTCAAGGCATGTGCACATCGTTGGATTTCTGTTTTTTTTTAATGCATGTAAAGTAAGGATGATTAAGATAATTATAGATAAAGAATATAATCGACTCACTTTAGGCTTCGTGGAAGTAGTGAGTTTTCAAGAGCAATTTGAATAAAGGGAGCATTGAGGCTTAATGTTTTTTCTTAGAAACCCAAAACTTGGGACAGCTTCACTGAGGCTTGTGAAATTTTGGGAAAAGCTGGCCCTGTTTGAGAGTCCCCAGACTGATTTACAGTTTCAGTAAGACTCAGGGGGGTTGGCTGTGTTGTAGGTTGAGATGTGAGTTTGTTAGAACCTGAAACTCGTAGCAGAATGTCTGTGTGTGGGTGGGGGTGTTATGGTTAAAGGGTGAACTGTACCTTTGACCCCTCACTCTGTCTCTCTATGGACGCATTTTGAAGCAACAGGCCCATATCTGTGCTTCTCTCAGGATGGAATCCCCTGATTTATGGGGGTGGGGAGGAGTGATAGCTCAGTGGTTTGAGCATTGGACTGCTAAACCCAGGGTTGTGAGTTCAATCCTTGAGGGGGCCATTTAGGGATCTGGGGCAAAAACTGGGGATTGGTCCTGCTTTGAGGAGGGGGTTGGACTAGATGACCTCCTGAGGTCCCTTCTGTGATTCACCCCATTTTTACACTGGATCCCCAAGTAAAACCCCTCCCCCCGCCCTGTTCACCAGCTGTATCCCAAGTCCAACTGGCTTCTGGCCCATGCTTAGGCTTCCCTCTGGGATCTTATGACTAGGGCTCCGTGTCTGTCACAGGGGTCACGGAAGTCATGGATTCCGTTACTTTCCACAACCTCCATGACTTCTGCAGGAGGGAGTGTGAGGGGGCTGTTACTTGGGAGGCCCCCAGGACAGCCACACTGGCTGCTGCTGGAGCGGCCCTAGGGACAGCCACACACACCACTGCTCCACTGGTCCTGGCAGCGGTCCCTGGGCCAGCGGCCGGAGCAGCCGCAGTCCCCAGCCAGCCAGCTGGAACAGCCACAGTCCTCTGGCCCCCAGCATCTGGTGCTGCTGGCTCCCCCCGCCCCAGTAACAGCCCCCCCACACATTCCCCCAGTGCCCCCCCCCCGATTTAATCACAGGTGTTTTTAGTATAGGTCATGGATAGGTCATGGGCCATGAATTTTTGTATATTGCCCGTCATAGGCGCTGACTCCATGGGTGCGCCATGGCTGGAGCACCCATGGGGAAAAATTGGTGAGTGCTCTGCACCCACTTGCAGCCAAGCTCCCCACTCCACCCACCCTTCCCCAGCTCATCTCCGCTTTCTCCTCCTCCCCTAAGCGTGCGGCGTCCCTGCTTCTCCTCCCAGGCTTGCTGCCGTGAAACAGCTGTTTCATGGTGTAACAAACTGTGGGAGGGAGGGGGGAGGAGCGGGAACATGGCACGCTCAGGGGAGGAGGCGGGGCTGGGGTGGGGATTTGGGGAAGGAGTCCAATGGGGCAGGGAGGGGGCGGAGTTGGGGTGGAGACTTTGGGGAAGTGGTTGGAATGGGGGAGGGGCAGGGGCAGGGGTGGGGTCGGAGCGGGGCCGGGGGGGGGGGGGGGTGAGCACCCACCGGCACCAGGAGAACTTGGTGCCTATGTTGCCTGTGACCTGTCCATGACTTTTACAAAAAATACCCATGACTAAATCGTAGCCTTATCTGTGACCACCAATATGAAAGTGCAGTAACAGAGAACAACTTGTTCAAAGCAAAGCATTATTTATCCATAGAAACATCACAGAGATGAAAGTCTTCAAACAACAGCAGCCTATATTCTTATTGCCTTAGCTAAGCTTTGAAACCATTCTTTGAAAGTTTAAGTGGCCCTCCTGTGGCCACTTATCTGTGGTGCCACAGCATCGGGGCCATGTTACAGTCTGTTTCTCTGCAGACTGCCTCCCTTCATCAGGCTGCTTTTTAATACAGTTTCCAAGTCCTTTGTTAAAGACTTCCCGCCTTGGTTCCCCCAAAGCCTCCAGCTAAAACCTTCCCCTCTCCTGTCCCCACTCACATCCTGGGATTCAGCCAGATCCTGATTCCACATTAATGGAGGTGAGCTTCAAAGACCTCTAACACCTCTACTGTCCATTTGAGTACTAGCAATCCAGCTCTGTCTACAGCCATTGTGACCTAGTCTTTGGATTCCTCAAGGCCACAGCAACCTATGAGTGATTTAACCCTTTGTTACATATTAGCCAGCAACACAATAACCACCAAACACACACACACACACATATATCATTCTTACCATGAATACATATATTACCCACATGTTTCACAGGGTTACAAACCCATGAACCCAAAATTTATAAAAGGTTCAGGGGATCCCTCTCCTAAACAAAACTGCCAGGTTTTGTCCAACTCCAACTGTTTACTATTAGAAATTGGCCCAAACATCAAATTTAGATCCTAGTGCAAACCTCCCAAAGCTGGGGAGTGAGGATTCGGATACAGGGGTTTTGGTTCAGATTAATCTAGAAAGAGGGGACACTGTAAAATTTGGATCTGGCCATGAAATTTCCCAAAGTTTAGAAGTGATTAGATCTGGGTTTTGGTTTTACTAAGAACATTCTTTATTTTGTATACAGATTTTCATACCAACTTTTCACAGATAACAAAGGAAAAAAGATGGGTTCACTCTCAATGGAGCCCCAGATGGATGTAGCATTTGTTCATTACCCTACTTAGAAGATACTCCACTCAGATGAAAAGAGAGATCTGCCAAGCACGTCTCTTTTCAGAGGAGGAGAGCAATTATTCAGCATAACTGGGCTCTTTGTCAGGTTGCATTTATTGAGAGAAACTAGCTGTTAGACAATAACATACAGTAGCTATATATATTTCCAAGTCAATCTGACACAGAATAGTATAAGATGATTTTTTAAAATGGCATGGGCTCCACTGCTAGATTGCTGGTCACTATGAACAAAGACCAGGAACCTTTCTGAATCGCAAAGAAAAGCAGCTTGAATGGGAGGGATCGTACATATTGTAGGCAGTGTTTTACATAAGGTGGTGGCAATATGAATGGGTTTAACTATCAGACATTAGCTCTGTAAGAAGCTGTGTGTGTCTGTGTGTGTTTCTCTCTTAGTTTTCATGTCTATGACTAGACTGCAGAGGAAAGGAATCTTCCTTTATGAAAATGTGAGCTTCTATAATACAGTGAAAGTTACACAAGAGACCACCCTTAATAGATAACCTCCTGTCTTAAAAGACTACCCCAAAGGATCCCCAGGCCTATGTAGTAGAATTCTGATCAACCTTTATTAGATGACAACCGCTGTTAAGCAAGCAATTTTGGTTGATCCAGTACATGGTTAATTAAGACAGATTTCACTGGATTTCTAATTGACTTCTCAAAAAGCAAAGCTTCAGTGTTATTTTCTGATTTTTGGAAAGTTGCACAGGCTCTGTTCCAGCTGAAATTTCTTCCTTCAAATGGCGTTCTTGCGTCTATATCCTTTTCTGACAAGGAAGAATGTGAGTTGCTCAATGGCAGGTTTTGAATATATTGATCTATAAGAAAGCAGTGTTTTATATACACAGTAATAGTAGAATTCAGTTCAGTCTTTCTCCTTCCCAACATTCTTTAGTCTTGAGAAAGCCATGTTTCTTATCTTGCACCACTATTCCAAAGCCAAAGTATTTTGTTACCTTAAAAAAAAAAATCTTCTAGTAGCCAATGATAACTGGCACAGGTACCAGATGTTTTTAATTTTTAGATTTATCTTTAAGAAGTATCTAGGATGTTTTTTCTTGATTTAGGAACGATCACAAAAATGAATTATATTTTATCGTAGCATTCTACATGTTGTGGTCTTCAGTATGAGTTATGGGGCGAGAGTAGCAAATATAATGTGTTTTTTATTTTATTTTTATATTGAAATGAATGCTACTCTCAGTGGATGATAGACTAGTCTTATTTGTTAACTTCCATTCTATTTACTGGTCAAGTGTTTTAATTACAACAGATGACGAAAGCTGTTTAAAACAGTGCGTATATTTATCTGTTAAAGCTGCACAGATTTCAGGTGATTAAATAGAGGCGAAGAGCATCAGGACAGAGACCCCTTCCTTCTATATTGTTTCCCAGCTCTCTGTTACTTCTGGGTGAAGGAATAAGGAGAAAACTTGGGAAGTACAAACTTGCAGAATTTCCACTGTCAGCATGATCTAGTCCTGTGCATGGGAGCATTAGACCTTGATGAAGTTGTTCTGTATGAGCAGCATGTGATCTACCATGCAAACATATAGCATGAATAAACACTCTTACATAGCTTTGGCTTCATGTTTAATTTTTAGTTTTCCAGTGGTCAGATTGGTGTACTCTATCAGTGCCATTAGGCTAGCAGGGATTAAATTTGGCTCTGCAATAGTGCAGGCAAATATTAACTTCTGGATACTCTCCTAGACAAATTCAGAAAATGTGTGGAGGCAAAGACAGAGGATCGTGCTTTACTTCCACCACTACCATCTTCCAGGCAGACAGTGACAGGCATACTTGACCACCACTAAGCCTTATTCAGTCCTTGTCAGCTGGGGCTGTTATTGTTATTGATTCATAAATTATGCAACTCACTTTATATCTATACATAGAAAAATAGTTTTATAATGCTATGACATTTTAGTGTAAAGAATTCCCCCCGTTAAAAAATTGATATTCAGTTTTATTTTGCCATTTAAGACACAACAGCCACAGTAGATCTGACAAGTACCAAAGACAAGTGGACACATTTGTTATTGGTACTTGACCCTATGTATGGAGATCTTCTGTTATGCATACAAGTGTACATACAGCCCATACAAGTTGCTTTCGGAATAATTAGATTGAAAATTCTTGGATATAAATTATATAGCTGGTAAGTTTTTGTGGTGAGAGAGGCCCAGTCTTTGTGAAGAAGCACTGATGTTAAAATGCTACAGTAATATTGAATGCCAGGCAGGGTTTTGAAGTTACTATGATCCTATTTTAAATGGTTTGGTAAAACTAATCCTATTTGAAAAATCTTAAACTACTTTTCTCATGGCCAAGACTCTTCATAAACACACATTTTTGTGGCATCTGATTCCTGTTGAACAAGAAGAACCTACCAATGTTATGCAGAAACACGCACAACCCAGATAAAACACATTGGTTAGAGAAATGCAAAACAAAAGGCCTTTGATTCTTAGTCGTTTTCTTTGGAAATATGTCATGCATCAAACTAACGTAATGCCTCTGCTTTTAGACTCAAATATAATGAAACTGAAAATTGAGGAATCTGGCCCTTATTCCCTCCTAATTACTTCCACTTGACTCACTTAATCTTGGGTGATTATTCAATCATACCTGAAATGAGAAAATGACGGGAGTAGAATTTCCATCTCTTGTTCTGAGAGCTTATAAACATTAGCAGAACTGTCATGGGGAAAAAAACAAATGTAAATCGCTGTTGACAGTGCCTTGTTTTTATATATTAAAAAAAATCCCCATATTGTGATGGAAGCAGCTCAAGTTTCTAAGTACAGAGCTTGTCAAGTCTTAGAATCATAAAATATCAAGGTTGGAAGGGACCTCAGGAGGTCATCTAGTCCAACCCCTGCTGAAAGCAGGACCAATCCCCAATTTTTGCCCCAGATCCCTAAATGGCCCCCTCAAAGGATTGAACTCACAACCCTGGGTTTAGCAGGCCAATGCTCAAACCACTGAGCTATCCCTCCCCCCTTCTGGGTGACTTAATTATTAAAGATAAAAATCTATCATTTGGAACAAGTATTTCATAAAGGAAGGTTGTGCAGCAGCTCAGCAGCTGCGTTGTTTACTTGCACCTGGGCCAGCCATGAATTCAGGCCAAGAAATGGCACACCGGAAACCTCTGTGCTCAGTGTGTTCAGAATGTCTGTCATTGATTCCATCACTCAGCAAGGTAACTTGCTACAGACGGTACCTTTGCCTCTCTGCTCAAGGGTAGAATGATTGGCATGTTTTAAGTCACAATGAAATTGCACTGGTGACTAGCTGGATGCTCATATGAGATGGACTATGTCACAGCCAGGAATACAGTATATTTGATTTGCAAGTTTGAAGTGAGCCACATTGCATAGTCAAATCAAAGTCTGGTTATTTCAGAAACTACTTTAAGAACAGATGATATCCCTATAACCCAGCCTGAGTAAGGGGCACATGTAACTATGCTCTCACAGAAGCAAAGCGGAAATTAGATTGTCAACATAGAGCGGGTCAGCATTTTTTCTTAACTTTTTTCTATGAAAATAGGCTGGTTGACAAAAAACAGAAATTTTCATGAGAGAATTTCTGTTTTTATCAACAATTGGGGGGGGGGCTTAATCAGGAAAAAATAACTCCAAAAACCAATTTTAGTTTTTGACAATGTAAACCAAAAAATTAGTTTTCAGGCTTTCAGTGAAAACCTGAAAATTTCTGTGGAAATTTCTGACTAATTTTTTAAAAATGTTTGCAAGAAATAAAATACATCTTTTTGACCAGCTGAAACTACGATGCTGAGAGTCACCATCTCTTTTTCTTCAGGGAGTATATAGTTTGTGCCTGCCCTTTTACTGGCACAGATAACTTTCCCCCTCTGCAATGGTTCCGGTGCATTGCCTGATGCATTAGTGGGGTGGAGACTAGGCTGCCCAGACATTCTTACTGGTTTCCTAGCACCATCTTTGCAGGAAAGAAAATAGCAGACCAAGGGCAGCTGTTTCTCTTTTTCCCCTCACCCCTCACAGTGTAGGCTATATGGAGAAGAAAGGGTGCGCCTAACACCTTTATTCCCTTGCAAGGGTGTGTAGTATGTCTATGACTGACCTTTTTATAGTTTTGTTTTGCAGTTGTGCAACTGACTGCAGAATCCACCTCTTTCTCCAGAATCTAAGCTTTCATTTTAAAAATAAATGTTTTTAGTCCTCATAGTTGTGAAGAAACCCTTCCAAATATGAGCTGAATGTACTGAATTGCAGTGTGGTCTTTCTGGGAGATAATTACATGGGTTCAGAACCCTCTGCAGACAGACAATCAGAGCACAGCTTTCTTCCAGAGTTTTTTATGAGAATTATCCCTGATGGCTGGGCAGGTCAGAAAATTTTGTGTTAGCACTGATTGTCCTGAGGGAATCATTCCCAGTGCCAGATAGAAAACACATGTCACAAACAAAGCAAAATAGAGAGAAATGTGTGTCATGTACTTTGTGTATATTTGGTTGACATTTTTGTTTAACACGCATATCTAATCTGTAAATACCCAAACTACTCTTCTCTCAGTTCTGTTAACATACTTTTCCCTTAATTGTACCTGCCTGTGCTTCCTAAAGAAAAAGGTGATCAGTTCCATGCTATGAAGTAAAAAGGACCAATTAATTGCAGACAAGCAATTTTACACAGGAACCTCTGGAAATCTTCACTCTGTGTAAACATTTATTTGAAATCTTTCTTCAAAAAGGATGGTTGTCTTTGTTGTATTATTATTTAATTTTATATTACGATGATGATGAATCAGGTTTGATAGAAATTAGCACCACTTCTGCTTCTTATGTTAAGAAAAATATAGATAAAAAGAATGTGAATATGTTTGGCCCCAGGAGTACACATGCACTTAATTTCATAAAAGGCCATATTACTGCTGGTATCAGTAAAGGCATAAGAACCAGTAAGTAATAGAAAGCAGACAGGAGTTCCTGGCTACAGTAGAAAAAACATCTGGGCCCTTGAGCAGATTGTAAATATGGGAGATAAATAAGAACTGATTTCCAGAACTCATATTAAACTTGATTTTTTTCTTTGAATTTTTCTATGCTTTGGGCTTTAGATAAACCCCAGAAAAACAAACATACATACATACAAACATATCTTTCAAACATCTTTTACCCTTAGGAATATTAAGCACTACTGTTGCATAATTTTTTTGTTTCAAAGAGAAAAATAATGTACAGTATACATGGGCTGAGCAAATGGTTTTGACTAATCACAGTCCTCATTTATTATTTCAATGTTATTTGTCTCTGTTATAGTTAATGTAGTCACACTGCTTGGAATATATGGGCCTGATTCTCCACTCCATTACCCCAGTTTTACACCATTGTAAATCCAGTGAAGTCAATAAGTCATACCAATGTAAAGCAAGAGTCATGCAGCTTAAAGCTGGTCTAACAGAGTGGGGAATGATTCAATGTGTTTTTAAGGCTTTGAGACAATGAAGCTTATCCTTGAAGAGCTGGGGAAACCCTAGACTCATTGCATGAAGCCACCAACAGATCAATCCCAGCACGAAATCCTGATGTTGCCTGACCTTCATGTTATGTCAGTTACTCACTGTCATCACGTAGTGGTGCAACATGATGAAATCACAAATTAATATCAGCATCATGCACCTGACTATTTTGTGGCTCTCCATAGTTCTATTCAGCATTGTTGCCTCTTTCCCTGGTTCCCCATTCCTGAATGTGGAAGGACAGGGATGTTTCTCTCTTCCTCTCTTGCTTCTTCTCTCCCTATCTTCCTCCACTGGATTCTTGGAGGAATTGGGTTAGATCCTGGATTTCTATAGCCCACTTACCTAGCACTCTCTGTATGGCCTCTCATGAGACCAGGCAAAGTGAAAGATGCTCCAATTAGACCAATAGGGCCTCATTCTCATTTACATTAGGGCCATTTTACAGCTACAGCTCTGCAACTATAACTCTTTATGTCTACTTTATATTGCCAAAGTGGTCTTAGTGTAAATGAGAATGAGGCCCATAAACTCCAGACGAGCTGTATATGAGGGTAACAAAACCTTACATGTGTCTTTAGAGCTACAGGCTGAGATCACTATTTTAAGACGTCTTACAAATGTTTATACTATATACATCACTTCCCTGCTCATAAAGGAAATGTTGGTCCCATTTGATAGTTTCTCTAATGTGCAGCAGTCAAGCCAATATTTCAATTCTGTGGAGCACTGTGCAAAGAAGAAAGCATCTTTCTTGGATTTCTTCTGCTCACCCTTCCCACACTCCGTCCCCCTCCCTTGGTTCTCAAAATATTTCCTTCTGTGGGACATCAGGATGTTTTGTGGCCCATATTTTGAGAACCACTGCTCTAATAGAACAGTCATTTATCAGGATTGTATATAGAAGAATCTTTCTCTCTCAGTTTCCTCTTCTAACCCCTCAACCTTTCTTCATTATCACTGCCCAATATCTTGGTGATCATTTTCCTGTGATGATGGTTTTTCCTTCTTATCTCTTGTGCTTCAGTTGCGATCAAGCTCAGAGCTTGACCAGGACATCCTCAACGATTGCCTCACTATTCAGCCTCTCCAACCAGCCCCTTCACCACATGATGCTGCAGACAATACCATGGGACGATCGCCAGGGCCTGTTCATGACATCTACACAGGTATAGTAAAAAGACAGGAAATTATCCCAGAACATTTAAAGTTAGGTATGACTGATGTATACTTCTGGGATTTTTAATGTGTGAAAAACTCTCTAAAATCCACCTCTTTTTCTTCCTAAACTACTCCTGAGAAGGACAGAACAATGGTATGTCTCTATCTGATATTTAAGTCTTTTTTTAGTAGGTCTCATTTTGCCCATGAAAAGACATACCACAATAAGGAATATGTTTGCTCTATGGGAATTGGACTCTTGCCAGAGGTTCAATTCACCCATTCCTTCTAGGCTCCTTAAGTTTATTAAATTCGATTTAGAACTGAAAGGGAATATTTCCCTCTTTGCTATTCATCTATAATTTTTTAAATAAAGTTATATAAATTAGGTTAAATGTGGCATTTTGTTAGAAAGTATAATAAACCCTTGTCCTATAGGTAAATATAAATCCACCAATAAACATATCTATATTGTTTACATAACAAGCCTTTTTTATAGTTTCAATTAAGTGTTTGGGAATTTCACTCTCAAATAATGACTAATGTTGGTTTGCAGTGGTTATAGCTGTTCAAATTTAAGAATTGATATTGAAATATTAAGAAAATAAAAGTGACAATATTTTCCAAAGTTCAAGATCATCTGTAACATGCAGTGGATGACATTTCAGCGTTTAGTATGAAATATCTAGATAACTGCAAAAACACCTATTTTTCAGTATTTGCTAGAATATTGTTGCATCTCCCAACAGTCTTCATTCTCTCTTAGCTGAGAGTCTAATCGAAAACCTCATTGGCAAGTCAAAGAGTTAGCTGAATCTTACAATGAGGAGGAGAACAATATAAAGTGGCTATTTTAAATAATGTTCTCCTCCTCATTGTAAGATTCAGCTAACTCTTTGACTTGCCAATGAGGTTTTCAATTAGACTCTCAGCTAAGTGAGAATGAAGGTTGTTATATGTGTGTGTGTGTGTGTGTGTGTGTGTACACACTATCTAGTAGTTTCATTTTGCTGTAAGACATGCCTGTTCTCAATTTGTTTTTCCCAAAGCTGTCATTGAACTATATAGTACTTTTAATGTCGTTTTTCTCATTTGTGTTTGATGTGTAATGTTATGATTGAGATTTACACAAAGAAAAGTCAGGAAATTGAAAGTTGTGGTTCCCACAGTGACTACAACTCAGGCCTTTTTCATATAAGAACTGTTTTGCCTTACTGCATATGATGTTAATTTTTAATGCCTTAATCCACGTAGTCTATTCAATTTCTTTCAATCTGAGTGTTGAGGGAAATGTCAAAATTCAAAGTTACATTTGTGTAACTATCTTAATTACTTTACTAACATAGGTTTGTGTACTTCTGATTCTCTTTTATTGCCCTTTGAGGAGGGGATGGGTACTGAAGAAGTTTGAATAAAATACTTGATGTGCTGGACCTTCATTCATCTGAATAAAAACTTAAAACTTTTTTCAGGAAAGAAAAAGGTTGGTTATTCTGCCCCCCCCTCCCCCCCCCCCAAAAAAATTATCTTTCATTGGTGACTTACTGACTTGGGGACAGACAGGGCCAGAGTTCCAGAAGACCTCAGCATGTTCTCACAAAAATGTCTCAGTGGGAGCTGCTGAGATTTTTACAGATCTTGCTTATATGTGCTGTTGAACTTTTCAGTTCTAGGTTGCTGATTCAAATCCAGCACAGGCTGGGAAGGACCAGAAGTTTCTAGGCCAAAAGAATTAGTGAGCTCAGTCCAGTTCTCAGTCAACAGTTGTCCACTCTATAAATGATACAATTGAGCACTCTATTTGTCAGTCTCAGCAGAGAGATCAAGGACCAAATAGGCATGGAAAACTGAACTCCCCTCTCCCTTGCAACTGGTGTTTTAGGATCCTAGTGACACAGAATAGAGCTAGTAGTTCCCCTACACATGCTTTACTAGTGGATAAATAGATGGCCTCTGACTCCAGCATCTTTCATTAGATTTTTTGTTTATTTTTCATTTCTGCATGGTCCTATAGGGAGCAAAAGTGACAATATACTGTGAGAATTAATATTTCTAGACTTATTCAAATCAAGAAATATTAGAAATCTCATTAATTTCTAGCTAAGTTTTATAGACTCAGGAAGTTTGGATGAGGTTTGCATAAGCATCGAAACTTTTGTACTTTTATCCATATTGAATCTCAAACCTTTAAAGTAACTGTGGTGATTTGAATAAATCCCCCAGTTGAGCTCTTTGACACAAGAAATTACTGACTAGTTACAAACTTTAGTAGGTTTTCAGCTCAGGACATTTTATATGCAAATCAGTTTATTTTCATTTAAATTCCAGTAATGCATTGGTTTTATGCTGAAATACAAGTTTGAAATGCAACTGGGCCACTAAGGCCTGATCCAAAGGCCACTGGTATCAATAGACTTTAGATCAGGCCCCAGTGCAGAAACTGGAAGCTCAGGAGGAAAGCTGCTAGGCAAGGAACTTAGTGTTGCCAAATCTCGTGATTTTTATCAAGGGTTTTTTTTGCTATTCAGGATAAGGGTTTTAGCTTTTTATGATCCTCTGCTGCTTTCTCATCATGAATTTTTGCCCCTATTGTCAGTGGCTGCCATCTCCCTTTATTGTCAATAGCACTGAAGGCACAGGTTGTTCTTAATCAAGATGACTGCCTTTCCTCTACAGTATCTGCATGTGTAAGAAGGGCTGCCAAAAAGTTTTAAAAAAAGTTAAAGTGCCCCAGTGTTTCCAATATGATTGAATCCAGGCTGCGGGGAGGCAATATGGCCACCCCCTCTACTCTGTCACTGGGAAACTGTGAGGGGGATGGAGGGATACATTAGAAGCAAGAGAAAGACCAAGGACAGGGTATGTCCATTACTCAATTTGGCCGGGGGGGGGAACAATAACAGAAAAATGTGGAAATGGCAGAAGTGCTAAATGACTTTTTTGTTCCAGTTTTCACCAAAAAGTTTAGTAGCAATTGGACATATTACTTAATGAATGCCAGTGAAAATGAGGTAGGATCAGAGGCTAAAATAGGAAAATAACAAGTTAAAAATTACTTAGACAAGTTAGATTTCTTCAAGTCACCAGGGCCAATTAAATACATCCTACAATACTCAAGGAGCTGACTGAGGAGATAGCTGAGCCATTAGCAATTGTCTTCGAAAAGTCATGAAAGACAGGTGAGATTCCAGAGGACTGGAAAAGGGAAAATATACTTCCCATCTATAAAAAGGGGAATAAGGACAATCTGGGAACTACAGACCAGTCAGTTTAACTTCAGTGCGTGGAAAAATTATGGAGCAAATAAGTAATCAATTTGCAGACACTTAGAAGATAATAAGATAAGTAACAGTCTTCACGGATTTGTCAAGAACCAATAGTATAAAACCAACGTAATAGCTTTCTTTGACAGTGTAATAAGCCTTATGGATGGGGGAAGTGGTAGATGTGGGAGATCTTGACTTCAGTAAGGCTTTTGATACTGTTTCTCATGACCTTCTCATAAACAAGCTAAGGAAATATAAACTTGATGGAGCTACTATAAGGTGCGTGCATAACTGGTTGGAAAACCATTCCCAGAGAGTACTTATCAGTGGTTCACAGGCAAGTTTGAAGGACATATCAAGTGGGGTCCCACAGGGATCAGTCCTGGGTCCAGCTCTGTTCAATATCTTCATCAGTGATTTAGATAATGGCATAGAGAGTACACTTATAAAGTTTGCAGATGATACCAATCTGGGAGGGGTTGCAAGTTCTCTGGAGGATAGGATTAAAATTCAAAATAATCTGGACAAACTGGAGAAATGGTCTGAAGTAAATAGGATGAAATTCAGTAAGGACAAATGCAAAGTACTCCACTTAGGAAGGAACAATCAGTTGCACACATACAAAATACAAAATGGGAAACGACTGCCTCAAAAGGAGTACTGCAGAAACGTACCTGGGAGTCATAGTAAATCACAAGCTAAATATGAATCAAGAGTATAACACTGTTGCAAAAAAAAGCAAACATCATTCTAGGTTGTATTAGCAGAAGTATGGTAAGCAAGGCATGAGAAGTAATTCTTCCACTCTACTTTGCACTGATTAGGCCTCAGCTGTAGTATTGTGTCCAGTTCTGGGTGCCACATTTCAGGAAAGATGTGGACAAATTGGAGAAAGTCCCAGAGAAGAGCAACAAAAATGATTAAAGGTCTGGAAAACATGACCTATGTGGGAAGCTTGAAAAAATTGGGTTTGTTTAGTCTGGAGAAGAGAAGATTGAAAGGAGACATGATAACAGTTTTCAAGTATGTACAAAGTTGTTACAAGGAGGAAGAAGAAACATTGTTCTCTCTAACCTCTGAGGGTAGGACAAGAAGCAGAGGGCTTAAATTGCAGCAAAGGAGGTTTAGGTTGGACATTAGGGAAAACTTCCTAACTGCCAGGGTGGTTAAGCACTGAAATAAATTGCCTAGGGAGTTTGTGGAATCTCCATCACTGGAGATTTTTAAGAGCAGGTTAGACAAACACCTGTCAGGCATGGTCTAGATAATACTTAGCCTTGAGTGCAGGGGACTGGACTAGAAGACCTCTCGAGGTCCCTTCCAACCCTATGATTCTGTTTGGGAGGCAGGGAAGAGAAGTGGTAGAGGATCTGAGGGTCAGGGAGTGGGCTGAGAGGGTGTGCATGTGAGGAGCCAGGGGCAGACTGGGGAGATTGTGAGGAGGCAAGAGAGGAGAGTGTAGGTGCAGGATGGTAATGTAGAGTGAAGAGGAGGGAGATGAGAATCTAGATGCAGGAAATAATCACAAGAGGAACAGGGATGTGTGAAATATGAGAGGAGACTTAAGAGGTGGATGGGGAATAGGGGAAGAGATGTGTGTGAGGGATAGAAGAACATGAGGGGGGGAATGGAGAGCAGTTAGGGGACTGGGGACTGTGGAGGGAGTCAGGAGGGGAGAAAGTAAAAGGATAAGTAATGAGTCAATGCTAAACCAGATTGAGCGGTAAAGTGGAGTCCCCTGCAAGCTGGCAATTTTTCTGTGTGTGCATTTAAGTTTGAATTTTGAAACTGAGATCTTTTGAGGCAGGTAGCTTCTCCCTTAAGGCTTTAAAAAAAATAGAGGTAGTGAAGAAAATAAATGTATTTTAATAGCTTGATTTCCAATCCTATTTCATGATATTTTACAGTCTGATTCATGATTTTTGCTTGGGGTTGGCAATATTGCATGACTGTTTGGATTCCTGGAGGAAATCGGTAATTTTTCATTTCTCACTATTTGTCTCTGCTTCCTACTGAACAGCAATTCTTGTAAACTAAGAGTTAATCATCATGCTTTTATGAGCTGTAATTTCTCATTAGTTAATTGACTGGTTTCTCTAACGCATTTATTTATTTATTGCTGCATCTATCAATCAGTTCACACATTTATTTGCTTTTTTCTTGGTGCACAGAAGACAGGTAGTATTGTTTCCCATCAATTAGCTTGGGATTTTATGTCAGGGATAGACAAAGCCATGTCATTTCATTCTGACAACCTCCCAATCCATTTGGAAGAAATTATTTCATTAACTACTTATCTGGGCTACTGGATAATGAAAAAGTGAAATAATAAAGGAGAGACTGGATTTTTAGGGAATGGCAATATTAAAATTATTCATGCTGCAGAGAATGGAAAAGCATTATAAAGTTGGCTGTGGTGTCCTAGAGAAGCGACTGTTCCAGTTGACAAATGGAAGCAGCAAAAATGATCCCACACTCAAGTTGAGGAGAAAAAGGGTCGACAGAATCTGAAGCAGAAAATAGATGATACTCACTTTTACTGTAAACTGTTACACAGGACCTATCACCTGAAATGTGTCTGTGCTGTTTTCCGATTATAGACATGAGCAGATGTCTCTGTTCCCAGTGGCCTTCATCAAACTTTTTACCAATTGGAGATATTTTAATAGTTTATACATATTTAAAAGCAAGAAATTTTTTTAATCATTTTTCGTCTAAGGGATGCACAAAATATATACTTGAAGGGATACTGTCAACTTGAAAAATCACACTTCTCTTTGGAACTGTTGTACCCGCTCAAGTTACAAGTATTGCCTTAGAAAACTATAATTGAAAGAAATGAGTGGAAATATATTTTTTCTCTATTTTTCCCTGTTTACTTTGTGCATTTGAAAGCACGTTGTATGTATCCATTTTCACTTTTCTCCTGTATATACAATTTCTTCCATTCTGAAAAGATATTTATAACCATCAACAGAAGGAGCAGAAAAACACTTATATGTGTTTTTTTTATTCAGAATGTAATATTTAAAGGGTTTTCTGTCAGAAACTGGAATCATTTCAAATAAGTCAATTTAAAAACTCCATGTTGAGGGTGTCCCTTTAAAGCTCTGAGCTAGCTTTCAGAGGAGCTGGGTATCCATAGCCCTCAGTGATTTCAGGTGCTTAGCACCTCTGAAAATCAGGCCATTAGTCCACTAAACATTAATTTAGACGTGAATTGTAAAGCTAACCTGCATATTTAAAGGTCCTAAGTAGCCCTACATTTAATTAGCTTTAGAAAATGGGATAAAAGGATTTTTTATTTAAAAAACCACTGTAGTTTTGTGGTTCATCGTAATGCACTAGTGAAGTCATTAGTCTTTTTTTTAATTCAGAAAACTGTAGAAGACCATTTCTTTTATTTTTTTCTTTCTTTTAAGAAATGGCAAAAATGAAAAACTTTGAGACTAGCACATTTTTATGGCTTAAAGTATAATCATGCATAAAAGTGACTTAGGACTTGTCTCTATAGACACTTAGTGCAAGAGAAGCCATTGTATGAATCTACAGTGCACTAGTTTTCCATGCACTACTGGCCATGTGGACCCTGCTACCGTGCACTAAAAGTTTCATAGCACACACCTCAGCTTGCTGTGCACTATGTTTTTGTGTAGAAAAGCCCTTTCCTTTGAAGAGCCTGATTCAGCAAACATGTACAAATGTGTGTTTAACTTTAAGTGTGTGTGGTCCCTTTGATTTCACTGAAATTACTCATACTTAAAGTTAGGCACATGCATAAAAATTTGCAGTAGCAAGGCCTAAAATGAAACCTATTCTGACTTGTGATATAAGAAGTTTAAATATAGCATAATCATCCTAATAATACAGTGGAGTACACTTATGGATCTTTTATTACCAAAAAAAGGTGAAAACAGATCCAAAAAATAAAATTAGCATTATAGATTAGAAAAACAGTTATAATAACAATAGTATAAAATATATAATTATAACAATGTTTTTTCATAAGCTATAATATTTGAGAAATTATTAAAATGTAAAGATTTATTGTATTTTTATAAACCTTCTAGATTTTAGAAAAACTTGTTATTTTTACTGTTTTCTATATGAATTGCATGGTTAGGACTAACCTCACCACTAGGTATATATTTAATTCTTGGTCTAAATTCTGATCTGTGTTGCACTGGTGCAAGGCAGAGTAGACTTTGACTCAGAATAATTGAGGGCCTGAGCCTGCAAACACTTAAGCAAGTCCAAAACTTTACTCATGTGAGTAGTTCTATTGAGGTTGATGGGACTACTCATAGGTGTAAATTTAGGCATGTGCATATGTATTTGCAGGAGTGTTACTTAAATATTCCTTGGACCAGAATGAGAGTGAGACTCAGCCTATAGCCCCGTGGTTAGGGTATGCACCTGGGAGACCCAGGTTCCAGTCCCTGCTCTAATGAGTATGTAAGTATTTTATACAAAGTAGAATAGCTTCAACAGGAGAGACTGAGAGAGACCCACCCTAGTGGTGCGGGCACTCACCTGTGAGGTTAGAGACCTGGGTTCAAATTCTTGCTCTGAATCAGTCAGAGCAGGGATTTGAACCTGGGTTTCCCACATACTAGGTGAGCACACTGGGTTTTTGGGCATAAGGGTGGCACCATCACTATCTCCTCCTCATTTTTTTTTTTTACAATTTTTTTGTGACAAAGGGCTGGCCCAGCTTAAGCACCTAACTCCAGGAGAGTATTCATGGTTGAGAATCACAGGTGGAGGGAGGCATCTCCTTCTGGACCAGAGTTAGGCACCTAATTCCCTTTGAGGAGCAGGGCTTAGGCTCCACCACTTTCTTCTGCATTTCCTACTGGCTAGCTTAGCCAGCTCCCCACTCAGCTTACTGGCTTTTGTGAATCCCATTCTTAGGTTCCTAGCTCTCCCCACACATCGTATAAGGAACCTGGCTACCTAAATTGCAGCTGTGGAATCAGGTGGGCAGCAGAGTGCCTACATATTAGATGTTGCAATGCTCAGTGTAAGTACCCCTTTACGAATCTAGCCCTATGTTGTCATTTAAAAAAATCCTAGTCATTCTGGTTTATTCAGTATTATAGTATCATGAAATTTTCAGTCTGAATTTATAAATGATATATTTTCTACTACATCCCTATATCCTAAAATATTTTGTGCCCCATCTCCTAGAATTTCTTATGCCAAAAAATCCTAAATGCTGTAATATAGAATATTTTTTTAGTTTTTAAGTTTATTATGCCATATGTGGCAAAAATTCAACAGTTTCACATTTTAAAATAAACCAAAATGTATAATTTATAAATTCTCTCTGAAAATGTCATGAATTGCACATTCTCCAGTGCTCTAAAATGAAGCAAGCTAATTACTGCAGCTGTTCACATTTGCAAGTTTTTCTTTGCACCAGAAATACAGAATTGTTGTAATAAGAGTTTTTAGATTCTGCAGAATATTTTTGCAACATTGCCCTGAAGACAGAGTTGTGAACCACTGTTCTAAGTAATATCATAGGGCCCAATCCTACAAATACTTTCATACATGCTTAACTTAGGAACGTAAGAATGGCCATACTGGGTCAGACCAATGGTCCATCTAGCCCAGTATCCTGTCTTTGAACAGTGACCAATGCCAGATTCTTCAGAGGAAATGAACAGAATACAGCAATTATTGAGTGATCCATCCCTTGTCATCCAGTCCCAGCTTCTGGCTGTTAGAGGCTTAGGAACACCTTGAGCTCGTGGTTGCATCCCAGCCCATCCTGGCAAATAGCTATTGATGGACCTATCCACCATGAATTTATCTAGTTCTTTTTTGAACCCGGTTATAGTCTTGGCCTTCACAACATCCCTGGCAATGAGTTTCACAGGTTGACTGTGTGTTGTGTGAAGAAATACTTCCTTTTGTTTGTTTTAAACCTGTTGCCTATTAATTTCATTGGGTGACCACTGGTTCTTGTGTTATGTGAAGGAGTAAACAACTCTTCCTTATTCACTTTCTCCACACCATTCATGATTTTATAGATTTCTATCATATCCCCTATTACCAGAGCCATCCCCTCAATACAGTGAATTGGGGTGACTGCTCTGGGCCCTGCACTTTGGGGGGCCCCATGGGCCGCTGGTGCAACTGGCTGGCCTCAGGCACGGTCGGTCCTGGAAGTGACGGATTCCATAGGATTCCTGGAAGTGACGGATTCCACCTCCATAGGGACGGCCCTGCCTATTAGGCATCTCTTTTCTAAGCTGAAAAGTCCCAGTGTTTTTAGTCTTTCCTCACATGGAAGTGGTTCCATATCTCTAATAATTTCTGTTGCCCTTCTCTGTACCTTTTCCAATTCTAATACATCTTTTTTGAAATGGGGTGACTAGAACTGTACACAGTATTCAAGGTCTGGGTGTACCATGGATTTATATAATGGCATTATGATATTTTCTGTCTTCTTACCTATCCCTTTCTTAATGGTTCCTAACATTGTTTAACTTATACATGTGAGTAATGTTACACATGTGCTTCAGTGTTGGTTTATTATTATTATTTGAAATGTAGAGTGCCTGGGTGCTCCAATCAGGGATCATTGTGCTAGATGCTGTACACATATATAACAAACAGATGCCCCAAACAGCTAATAGGCATATGAGGCAACTGGTGGATACAACACACAGATAAGGGGAGCACTAGGTGACACTGAGACAATTATTATTATAAGCATACACAGCTGTCACAGCACATCAGCAGCCTAATCATTAGGCATCATGACAAAGGAGGAGTTAGAAGGAAATCAATATAATGACTTTGTGGATAAAAGGCAATATGGGAGAAAGCATGAAGGTGTTGGTAGGAAAACTGGCCTTCTGAGTGATAAAGGCTGACATGTTGGCATAGCAGAGGTGGGAGCAATAGCTCAATGCCAATTAAAAGATGGCAAGTGTGGTGTGGTTAAGCCGTGAAGGGCTATCAAAGTGAATACAAGTAGTTTGTGTTTGTGCAATGGAAAGGGGGGAGCCAGCAGAGGGATGAAAAGATAGGGGTGATGTAGTCAGGGCAACAAGTCAGTTTTTACCTTTTAATTACAATCAAGAAGAAACACTGTGTTTGTAGGACCTGCTATCTTTTGTGACCTACTATTGAAGAGGCAGGGAATGGAGCACACTTAACTAACCCTCGAGGCATTACAGGAGAGAACAAAAAGGTGGGTCACATCCGGGGCCTGCCAAATTCAACATCATCTTTACCTCTTCAAATATGACATTTCATTCTTTTCTGTTCTGAAGCTTTTCATGGGCGGCATTTTGAATGGGTTTAACGTGGGGCAAAATGGGATTTGTCAAGGTCGGGAATTAGGAGATTACAATAGTCAAGAATTCCTGCTAATATTTCATATTCACAAACATTTTCATGAATACCCTGCAGTTGTCCAAATACTTTCAAATTATGAATAACGTGAGCCATTAATGGTAGCAAAACCAAACTTGCTGTGTTTATTCATTGCTATATATTCACAAATCAGGATTGTTTACTATTGTTACTATTTAGTGTGGTCTAGCTGAAATATTCTGGTAAGGCCAGGATCATGCAAACACTTATGATTGTGCTTATATTCAAGCAGGTGAGTAGTCCGTTTAAAGTCAGTGCACTACTCCTGGGTATAAAATTAGGCATGTGCTTAAATATTTACAGAATTTGGGCCTAATGCTACATTTGACCCTTATGCTTAGTGTCGAATAACATTTTTTGAGGTCCAGTTCTGAATTTGTCGAACACCTAAGGTTCTCATTAAATGAACATTATTGTCAGGATCAGGCCCATTTTGTACATATACTTTACAAGGACTCACTAACTTTAATATCTTACATATTTTATGCAGAATGCAGACATTTCCTGCAGATTTGTCCCTTTCTTCCCCAGCTTTAGTTTTGAATTTTAGAAGTTTAGTTCTTAGTGTAGCTTTAAGGTAGCTATTTCCACTTGGATGCGATTTGCTGGTGCTATGTGAATTACATGCATGCATCCGATGAAGTGAGCTGTAGCTCACAAAAGGTTATGCTCAAATAAATTTGTTAGTCTCTAAGGTGCCACAGGTCCTCCTTTTCTTTTTATGGTAATGATTTTCATTCAGCTTGTGAGAGAAGGAAAGCTTACGTGTATTGGTGAATTAGCATTACCATTGCAAAGTAACAAGCGACAACTGTGTTATTTCTATTTCCCTTCTTCATGCTAAGAGAAAACCAAAGTGAAAAGAAACTACAATCTACTGAACAAGTAAGAGTCAGGCAAGGATATGATATAATGACCTTCAGTTGAAGCAAGAACCTCAGGTTTTAATCCAGATCACAAACTTTATTGCTTTGGGGATTTCACCATCTCTTAATCACAAAAGTAATAAGAATTTCCAATATGTTCAACTGCTGTGCTTAATCAATTGTTCCAGCTGCCAATCACTGGCAATATCAGAAAGTACTGTGGACTTAACAAATGCCTGCCAGCCAACAAACCAGCTGTGACCCTTTGCTAACACTGAAGGGTCTAGACAGTGAACTTTAACCTCTCCTCAGACGTCCCTGACATATTACATATTGTATCACAGCAGGCTCATAGTTATTGCAGTACGTACTGGACAGATTTTATTTTGCTACTCATATTATGTGTACACGGACAGCAGAAACCCATGGCAGCAAGTCTCAGAGCCCACGTCTACAGACTTGGGCTCTCAGTATGGCATTACAAATAGCAGTATAGACTTCAGGCTCAGGCTGATGCTCAGAATCTGAAGGCTGCCTCCTGCCCTAGGTTTCAAACCCTGGGGACCTTTTTTGGCAACTAGCATCCTTCTCCAGTAACTTGCTGTAACACACTGAAACATCAAGTTGGCTTTTCTATGGTGTTGGGAAGAGTTTCTGCCATTTTATCTCTTCCCACACCTCCAAGGTGAAGATAGAGTTAACACTCTGCAGCGGGCTGCTACCTCAGAGCCAAATATTCAAATGTGCTAGACCATCAGGTCAGGTGATCTGGAGTATCATTAATAAAGAAGGAGGTATGGCTTCATTTTCAGCTTGTGGACTGCCTGCAAATTTCTGGTGAGTGTTAAGATCTTTAGTGAAGAAATGCTAGGCACAAGCGTCAGAAAAAAGCAAAAAAGTCTCAGAAAGCTAGGTTTGTAAATCTCAGTTCATGTTGCTAGCTGTTATTTGATTTCCTTGATATTGTCTAGTGGTTTTAGGAAGCCCTGAGTTCTCACTCCACTTCTGCCAATGACTTCCTCTGTGGCTTTGGAAAAGTTACTTAAGCTGTCTGCCTAGTTTCCCTAGCTGTAAAAAGGTTAGTAAGTATCATTATCTCCAAACTCCCAGGTTGTGAAGATTAATGTTTGTAAAGGACTTTGACCCAGGTCTTCAGACATATTTAGGCACCTAACTCCCACTGAAATAAAATGGGAATTAGGCATCTAAATACCTTTGAGGAGGATTTGGGCCTTTGAACATGGAAACACAAAAGGGGGAGCTGAAAGGAGTGAGATAGTCATGGGGAAGGGAGAAACATGGCCTGAATGCAGCCAGGTGGGCATGTCTGTTTTTCTCTTCTGATGCCAAATATCCTGTTCACAAGGATGATATAATTATTCCATATACAAATAGAATGTTAAATACAGTGATTTAAAAATAAAAAACACGCTAGCAAATATGCAACTTTAATTGAAGCTGAACCACAAACAAAAGGCTTATGCTGTCTTTTCTAAGTGGAAAGTATTTTCAACCCTGCCTCAAAATCTTTGTGGGCATGGGTAGGAGGAGAGGCATTTTGGGGGCAGAAATAGATTGACAGAACACTGATTTGACAGTAATAAATCCATGGTAATAAATTACACCATAGTTGGTAGTTTGCAAGAAGAAAGGTGGTAATTCTGCATTTTAAACATGTTCCTTTAAATTACAGGGTTCTTGCTCCATTAAGAGAAGAAATTGAATTTTTTAAAGTATAAATTCTGTAATATTTTAAAATGCTATTTCTCTTTTTTCTTACTTGTGAATCAAGTTTCTTTTTCCCTCCATCCACTTCATTTTTATTGCATGTCAATAGAATGCATAAGAATGCAGCTCCACAAAGAGAAAATCTGTAGGAAGAGAGATGCCTGTTGGATAATCTTTGTGTTGGTAAATCCTTCTGTGATGAGACCTCGAAAATGGCAGCTTGAATTTTTCCTATATAATTATCAAAATTAGATGACCTAAAAAGGTGTAACTCAATCTTAGGTTCACATTCAAGTCCAAAAGGCGATCTATCTGAAACTATGCCGTAACCTGAGCTTCTTAAGGATCATGGGGGAACAATAGCTTTTTCATGGTATTTATTCCTGGGAATTTCTTTTGATGGGTTTTATTTATGTTGGAGTATTATACAAACTATTGACTTTCATATTTATTGAAGAAACAGGAAAATACTTTTTTACCGAGGAACGCTTTGTTAAAAAAAGCCCTTTTTCATAATGTTTCTATGCAGATCTAGCTTATTATAAATTGGAGATAAGAAGAATGTTTGTTATCACAGATGTTTACTAGGTTTCATGCTATTCAAACTATGTGCTTAACTTAGATCAGGCAGCAAAAGGCAATTACTTAAGAGAAACTGACAACAGAAAGATTTGCTTTCTCAAATAATGATGCTAAGGACCCTCCAAGTAATTTGGAAGTTACTATCATACTGTACAGTATATTGAGAAATTAGAGATTCAGATCTAAGGGTACGTCTACACAAGAGCTGGAAGATGTAATTCCTAGCTCATGTAGACATACTTGCACTAGCTCTGATCAAGCTAGCATGCTAAAAATAGCAGCATGGCTGTGGTGGCATGGGTGTTAGCTTGGAATAGCCATCCGAGTACGTACCTAGGACCTCAGACGGAGTTGTACTTTATGTCTACCCAACCTGGGAATACACCACCCAGCTGCTGTGTAGACATACGTGTAGATACTACAGCCATGAGTGCTCTAGAAATGCACGTAAATATCTTCCTATTGATATGCGTCTGAAATCATAGCTCCAAATGCTGGCCCCCAGCTTTCCTGTAGCATTGAGGCTGTCAAGGCTGTGTGACATAACATGGCATGACTTGGAGGCTGCTGTCTTCCATGGATGCTGATGGAAACAGTGCTCCATAGCATCCATAAAGCCAACCAAGCCCTTCTTCTGCCCACTTTTGGAGTCCATAACTCCACTGCACCCAGACATTGACAGCTGAGGTTAGCGAAGGGCTCTGTATTCAGCAGGCTTCCCTTACTCTGTGTGGGGAAAGAAGGGGTGGATTCCTTTTGGACGATCAAGAAACAGGGAAGACAGAGCAGGGGTGGAATGCAGAACCCATTTAGGGCAAAGAAAACACCACTATTGCAATAAATAGGGAAGGACAGAGAGAGAAAGACCAGATCTGTGGAAAGCTCTAGAGGGGAACATAGAATTTACCTGTCAACATCTGCACGACGTGTGTGGGTCAGGACTTGGTCCATCTATATGTCAATGGCTAATTGTTAATTGATAAGAGTTGTGTATGTATGTGTACATCCAAAAGCAGAATTTGGCACAGTAACAGTTATGGGAGCTCTTTATATGTGTGCTAAGGGGACATTATACATCCCTACATTACTCAGATGAAAACAAGCAGATTTTTTTCTTTGTCAGCAGATTAAGGTCTCTAAATAGAAACATAGATGTTGGAGATGGAAAAGACCTCTTAGGTCACTCTAGATGCCTGTCAGTGCATGCTTGTTCCCTACCGTACTTTCTCCAATTTAGCTTTGTCCCAAGAAATGTGGCTTCTATCAGTTCCCTTGGAAACTATTCTCCAGTTTAATTGATCTCACCTTTAGGTAGTTTTTCTTAATATGCAGCCTACATTTTAATTTTCTTAATTTCATCTAATTTCTCTGTCATATACCTTGTGTTATCCTACACAATTCCTCTGCTCAGAAACTTGGAAGACTTACCTCTCCTTTTTGTTTAGCTAAGCCATACACTTTTTGTTCTCTATCTTTTTTGATGAAGATTAAGTATCTATGTTTTCACTCAAAATCAACTGCATGACGTGACACGGATGTCGGTAAAAAGCACCTAAGTTTGTCAGGAGATGTAAGGAGAGTGATCACTTTAGATAAGCTATTACCAGCAGGAGAGTGGGGTGGGAGGAGGTATTGTTTCATGGTCTCTGTGTATATAATGTCTTCTGCAGTTTCCACAGTATGCATCCGATGAAGTGAGCTGTAGCTCACGAAAGCTTATGCTCAAATAAATTGGTTAGTCTCTAAGGTGCCACAAGTACTCCTTTTCTTTTTGCGAATGATTTTAAGTTAACCCTTCAGCATGTGACTAGTTTTTTTTATTTGTTGAAAAATTATGAAAGTATTCAAATTTTCAAAAAGTAGTAAACATTTGTTTTTAATTGTGATATTTTATATCAGTTTTTAGATCAGCTCCAAGAACTATGCTTTATAGCTTTACAACTTGTTCTGCAATATGAAACAATGATAGACCCCAGATCTGCAGTATTTATTCAAGCAAAACTCCCAGGACTGGGTCCATAGTGTTGTCCTTTTTGATTTTAGACAATTGTCCATTGTGAACTGTCCAATCACATGCATATTTTCAAAACTCAATCAGTGTTTCTTTCATTATAACATAATTTGGGTTGTTTTTTATGGACCAGTGACATTTTTTCAAACAGAAAGCAAGACTTGAAAAAAAGTTGGTTTCTAAGAATTAGCATTAAATCATTCGTAGAAAGGGTGATCACTTACCTGGTAGTACTGACTGATCATTGAAATCATGTTGTGCCTACCATGATACTGAATATTGCTCTCCCTCTGATTTCAGCTACAATGTTCTCCAGTACTCATTCAAGTCGGAGTGGAACAGCTGCTGGGGGTGGTCCACCATCACATCCTGTCAATCACCCTTCTCCAGGGCATAATGTACAGGGTAGTCCCTGCAACCCACCATCTCAGTTACCTCCTCTCTCAGCTGTCGACGCCAGCACTGAGAGGTAAGACTATCTTTATTCATTTTAAAAATGAGAAGCAATTGACTTTGAACATTACTAAGTTTAGTAGTAGTTTTATTGTTACTCTTGTTTGTTTAGAATGTTGTTAACAGCACAGCCGGATTATGATGATACTTCAACATATATTTTGTGTTAGTGCACAAATGTAGAGTAAGTGACCACTATTCTTAGTAAATCCCAGAGCATATATTTGTGCCTCTGGGATTTACTTAGCTATATTCACTGGTAGTTTGAGAGAGATTCTTACTTTTTTAAAAATGTATTATTTGTACTATAGTAGTGCCCAGAGGCTCCAACCAAGACTGGAGTCTTGTTGTGTTAGGTGCTAACACATCGTAAGACACAGTCCCTGCCTAGAAGAGCTTATACTGTAAATAAACAAGACAAATAGTAGGAGGGGAAACAGGGATGAAGTGACTTGCCCAAGGTCACTCAGTAGATCAGTGGCAGAACTGTAACAGAATCTCAGGTCTCCAGACTGCTAGTCAAGTGTCCTATCCACAAGTCCATTATATGAAAACTATAAACAATAAGTAGGCTTGGAAGGATTAGATTTTCATTGGTTAAAGTCAATAAACATAAATTTCACTTTACATACACAAACCAACAAAAATATATTTCCATCAATGATTATCAAAATTTACAGAGAAGCAAAGTAAGCAAAATGTTGTGTGAGAACTTATTAGAGTTTGATTTAGGGATATTTACTTTGTGTTTTTCGACATTTGATGCTGACAATTTGTGTTTTGACCATTAGAAACCTTTAACTTTTGAATCTCAATGTCTACTGTCAACAATTATTGTCTGACCCCCAATAATTACCTGCAATTGTAAAAATTTAAATAGATACAATTTTTAAAATGCTTAAATCCTGTAATTTCTGCACAACCATGAAAAGTTAAACTGATCATCTTAAAAAAAAGCTTTAAAGTAAACATTGCTATTATTGATTGAAATTACAAAAAAATAAAAATAATTGAATTTTGCCAAGCCTATGAATAAGGATAGTGTCTCTCCAATTTAAAATTGCATTGAAGGAGAAAAGAGAAGTTGGAGGAGAGATGGAGAAGCTTTCTTAATAAGAATGAAAATGCTAATTATTGAGTTACTCTGTGTAAGTGGCTTGGGAGCCATGATTATTAGAGCCTCACTAGCATTTATATTCTTGTCCTACTTGCCAACATGTTGAAGTGGGCAGGTTGTCAGTTTGATTATTGCTGACTGACTTGGCTTTCAAGAAGTGTAATACACATGGGTTGAACTCCTATTGCATGTGTTTGTATTTGTTTTCAGCATGTTTAGTAGGAGGAAGTTATTTAATCATGAAAATTTGCAGGCTGAACTTGCAAGATGCTGCATGCCTCCAGTGAACTTATAAATGCCCCTCAAGCACAGTGAATTTGTAGAGTTCAGGTCACTTTGCACCTCTCAGGAGCAGATCAGCACCTTGCAGGACTGGGACCCTGATTTGCATGTTATTTGACATTTGCTGCTTTGAAAACTCTGGTGTAAACTAAAGCTGCTTTCTCGATTGAAATAAGCTCATATTTTTGCAAGAAGCTGATATCTTCCATATTGTGAAACTAGTGTGCAATGACTGGACTTGACTTCTAATTTAGTAGCAAAGGACTATGAGTCATAGTCAGAAGTCAGTCATTGCTGGTTAGGGACAAGATCTCCCATCTTTATGGTTTCTATTACTTTAGATATTTCAGTGATATAAAAGCAAATCCTCTGAAAGGGATCCAGTTTTCATCTATAAATATTACCTAAATGATTATTGATCAGATATTGCATTATGTTAATGGTTTCCACTTAGTATATTAAATCAAAATTCTGACTATACTGCATGAGACCTAGGTAAATAGTTTTTCAGTAGAAACATATTTCTGATATAAATTCAATGGTACACATATTACATTTTAATTTTAATATAAATATTCTATTCTTACTGTATATCTATGGACATTTTTAAATATAGTTTTGCTGATTTTACATAATTTTCAACACACTAAAATACACACTTCTATATTTCACTAATGTATCGCAAGGTGTTTAATTTTCTTCAGGAATAGAAATGTCAGTAATTAGGAAAGCACAAAAAATCCGATTATAAACCTCAAAAGAACATTCCTGGATTTCAGTTGCTGATAAATGGACCTAATTCCCCCATAATGAAAACAGTACTACAGCTCTGCCTTTTATCTTGAAGATGGAAGAATGGGATGGCTTGCGCGATTGGGCTAAGGTGTCTTTCATGTCTAGGTTGCCACTTTGAGTTCAATTAGTTCAGTCATGGCTGAAAGGGGTTAGAACCATCTGCTGTATGGGGGCAGTATCAGTTCACTTCTAGTGGAGGTGCCTCATCATAAATACAATCATCATTGCTGCTAATTGTTAGTATCCTTGTTAGGAGAAGGGCCAAGGAGTGAATGATATATAGACTCCTCTTCCCTGTAGAAGTGGTTCCTTTCAGTCGGAGTTGAGGGATATTGGCAAATGCTACTGGGAAGTTTCTGCTGCCTTTTGTTGCTAGACCACTAGCAGGGTCAGTCCAGTATTTATTACAAGCATTGAAATCACTGTTTATAAAAAACAAGTCCGCATCCTCTTATTAGCACATTTCTGAGAAGATTACTGTTGGGAGACCACTGTTGAAGCACTTTAATAGTGATGTGTATAAATAGTTCCTACCTCATTGGGGCCCTGATCCTGTTTGGGACCTCAGGACACTATGATAATACTGACAATAATGAATAATAATGAAGTTCTGGTCTGATACACTCCTTCCTTACAAGCCATTTTTTCCCCTTACGTGAACCATACACACATTTTCATAAACTGTTTCATAGTTACTCCCCATCTATGTTTGGGGCTTCTTTGGATTCAAGACTGAGGAAGTGCCAATAACTACATTAATGCAATGTTAAGAGGAAGCATTTAAATGCAGGAGAGTGAAGATTACCACAGCAGTGATAACTTGGTCACAGGGCACCTATATATATTTAGGCAAATATTTAACAGGAGAAATAATACAAAACACTGCATATAGCCAAGACACTGTGTATTCTGCCATCATGGAATTTTCCACAGAATTCACCCCTTGCTGCAGAATCTCTGTTTCCATTTAAAAAAAATTAAACGTCAAGCCTTCATGGTTGTGACGATAACCTTGAAAATGTGAACTAAGTATAAACTTGTCTGAGTGTGCAAAGAGCCTAAAATAATGGTTCTGAGCGGTGTGAACTGCCTCAGCCATCTCACTCTGGGACCCACTGACTTAGATCTGGTCTAAACTTAAAATTTAGGTTGACATAACTATCTTGCTCAGGAGTGTGAAAAACAGACACATCTGCATGCTGCAGCTATGCTGACATAACTCCCAGTGCAGACACAGCTAGGTCAATGGAAGAATGTTTCGGTCAACCTAGCTACTGTTACTCAGGGAGGTGGAGTTCCCACAGCAATGGAAAAACCGCTTCAGTTGCTGTTATCTGCATCTACACTACAGGGTTATAATGGCATAGCTATGGCACCGTAGCCAATGTCGCACCCATAGTGTAGACATGGCCTTAGTGATTATGCAAGCGTGAAATGTGCCATTTTTTCCAAGAGAACACAGAATTCTGCATACAAAATTAATTATTTAGCTGCAGCCAAGAGCCCAGCATTTTGCTTTGTCTCCCTGGCCTGCTGGGACCTGCCTGCAGCTGTCTCTTGCTCTGGACCGTTCTGCACAAGGGGAAGTTAATTGGACTACAGTGCATGCTCACATCACTGTTTTATAGAACAAGGCAGGAGTGGAGAGGGCTGGTGCCAATGCTCGAGTCCAGGTTGCAGCCAGGGAGAAGGGGGAGGCAGAAGGGCAGGCTGGACAGCTATGCTGCCTAGGGGCTTGGGGAGCTGAGATGATGAACTAGGGAAGTAGGCCACAACCTCTGCCTCCCCTCTTCCATGGCACACATGAGGAAGGGGAAGGATAATCTGTCCTGGACCACGTAGGCAATGTTGTAACTGCTGAGGCCCTTGGAGCTGGGCATGTAGTGTACAAAGTATGGTTGAGAATAATCATTGGTAAATTGTACAGCCCATTACGAGTCATAGTCGTGTGTTTGGTTGTGGAAGGGGTGAGAATGCAGGATATTTCCCAGAGATACAATAAATTAATACACGGAGATACAATAAATTAATATTGCCACAGAATTTAGGAGTTCTTACCGCAGACTTTGTTGCCACTGTGCCATGTAGTACATGAGGTGCTGTATATTCTGTATGAGCAATCGTGGCTCCACTAACACAGTGGAACCTCAGAGTTACGAACACCTTGGGAATGGAGATTGTTCGTAACTCTGAAATGTTCGTAACGCTGAACAAAACGTTATGGTTCTTTCAAAAGTTTACAACTGAAAATTGACTTAATAGCTTCAAAACATTACTATGCAGAAGAAAAATTCAGCTTTGAACCATCTTAATTTGAATGAAACAAGCACAGAAACAGTTTCTTTACTTTGTCAAATCTTTTTTTTTAAGCTTTCCTTTTATTTTTTTAGTAGTTCACATTTAACACAGTATTCTACTGTATTTGCTTTTTTTGTTTGTTTGTTTTTGTTTCTGGTGCTTCTTGCTTACATACTTCCGGATCCAAATGAGGTGTCTGGTTGACTGGTCAGTTCGTAACTCTGAGGTTCTACAGTATTACCCTGAGAACCTTAACTACTGGATTTTCTGCATTTTGAATAATTAACTTCTCAACCTTAATGTTGCATTAACATAGTTCTTGCTTTTAATATTCAATTACAAAAATTAAAATTTTAAGGAAAAAAAACAAAAAACGAAGGCTGCTACTACCTAATTCCACACCCACCAGCAGAAATTTCTCTACTGCTATAACAGAACAAGGCTGTCGCTTGTTTTCCAGCTGCAGAAATACTCACATCCATCATCTCCCAAGGTGAAATGCCCCATTATAGGTAATGGTATGTCATTCAATGTAGAATCTACTGACCCATTCACATGCACACAAGTCTGCGTTGTTTCAACATTAAGCTCCCCTCCCACACACTCTTTTCTCCTCTGTCTGAGTGATGGTTTCCCTGGACAAGGAGACTCCTCTTCGACCCTTACATTTGGGCAGCAGGCTCAGGATTCTAGGGAAGCCATAGTGACTCCCATTCCTTTTACTCCCATGGACAATAAGAAGGAGAAAACGTGGAGGAATCAGAGGCTTCTCTTCAACTTTCTCTTCCTTTGGAAAATGGGAAGGAGGCTGTAGAGAAGCTGATGAAGCCCTGTGAACCTGAGCCTCACAGTTGTGGGAAGGGGAATTGAAAAATAATGCACACATCTTGTGCAAGTTTGGTTCCATGCCAAAAGTCAAAGCACTGAGATTGGTTTGGGGGCAGGTTTTCATATCCAAATTCTCTAAAATTCAGGTGGTGGAAGCAAAGTTAAGATAAAACTGGAATTCAAATCTAATCTCTACCATAAAATTCATTTTTTCTAATTGTTTTGTTTTTATTTTTTTTAATGCTCACCAAATTTGAAAAGATTTTGACTGTTTAATTAAGAGAGGTTTCAGAGTAACAGCCGTGTTAGCCTGTATTCGCAAAAAGAAAAGGAGTACTTGTGGCACCTTAGAGACTAACCAATTTATTTGAGCATAAGCTTTCGTGAGCTACAGCTCACTTCATCGGATGCATACTGTGGAAACTGCAGAAGGCATTATATACACAGAGACCATGAAACAATACCTCCTCCCACACCACTCTCCTGCTGGTAATAGCTTATCTAAAGTGATCACTCTCCTTACAATGTGTATGATAATCAAGTTGGGCCATTTCCAGCACAAATCCAGGTTTTCTCACCCTCCGCCCCCCCCCACACAAACTCACTCTCCTGCTGGTAATAGCCCATCCAAAGTGACCACTCTCCCTACAATCAAGGTGGGCCATTTCCAGCACAAATCCAGGTTTTCTCACCCCCCCACACACACACAAACTCACTCTCCTGCTGGTAATAGCTCATCCAAACTGACCACTCTCCTTACAATGTGTATGATAATCAAGGTGGGCCATTTCCAGCATAAATCCAAGTTTAACCAGAACGTCTGGGGGGGGGGGGGTAGGAAAAAACAAGGGGAAATAGGCTACCTTGCATAATGACTTAGCCACTCCCAGTCTCTATTTAAGCCTAAATTAATAGTATCCAATTTGCAAATGAATTCCAATTCAGCAGTTTCTCGCTGGAGTCTGGATTTGAAGTTTTTTTGTTGTAAGATAGCGACCTTCAAGTCTGTAATTGCGTGACCAGAGAGATTGAAGTGTTCTCCGATTGGTTTATGAATGTTATAATTCTTGACATCTGATTTGTGTCCATTTATTCTTTTACGTAGAGACTGTCCAGTTTGACCAATGTACATGGCAGAGGGGCATTGCTGGCACATGATGGCATATATCACATTGGTGGATGTGCAGGTGAACGAGCCTCTGATAGTGTGGCTGATGTTATTAGGCCCTGTGATGGTGTCCCCTGAATAGATATGTGGGCACAGTTGGCAACGGGCTTTGTTGCAAGGATAGGTTCCTGGGTTAGTGGTTCTGTTGTGTGGTATGTGGTGGTTGGTGAGTATTTGCTTCAGGTTGGGGGGCTGTCTGTAGGCAAGGACTGGCCTGTCTCCCAAGATTTGTGAGAGTGTTGGGTCATCCTTCAGGATAGGTTGTAGATCCTTAATAATGTGTTGGAGGGGTTTTAGTTGGGGGCTGAAGGTGATGGCTAGTGGCGTTCTGTTATTTTCTTTGTTAGGCCTGTCCTGTAGTAGGTGACTTCTGGGAACTCTTCTGGCTCTATCAATCTGTTTCTTCACTTCCGCAGGTGGGTATTGTAGTTGTAAGAATGCTTGATAGAGATCTTGTAGGTGTTTGTCTCTGTCTGAGGGGTTGGAGCAAATGCGGTTGTATCGTAGAGCTTGGCTGTAGACGATGGATCGTGTGGTGTGATCAGGGTGAAAGCTGGAGGCATGTAGGTAGGAATAGCGGTCAGTAGGTTTCCGGTATAGGGTGGTGTTTATGTGACCATTGTTTACTAGCACTGTAGTGTCCAGGAAGTGGATCTCTTGTGTATACTGGACCAGGCTGAGGTTGATGGTGGGATGGAAATTGTTGAAATCATGGTGGAATTCCTCAAGGGCTTCTTTTCAATGGGTCCAGATGATGAAGATGTCATCAATATAGTGCAAGTAGAGTAGGGGCGTTAGGGGACGAGAGCTGAGGAAGTGTTGTTCTAAATCAGCCATAAAAATGTTGGCATACTATGGGGCCATGCGGGTACCCATAGCAGTGCCACTGATCTGAAGGTATACATTGTCCCCAAATGTAAAATAGTTATGGGTAAGGACAAAGTCACAAAGTTCAGCCACCAGGTTAGCCGTGACATTATCGGGGATAGTATTCTTGACGGCTTGTAGTCCATCTTTGTGTGGAATGTTGGTGTAGAGGGCTTCTACATCCATAGTGGCCAGGATGGTGTTATCAGGAAGATCACCAATGGATTGTAGTTTCCTCAGGAAGTCAGTGGTGTCTCAAAGGTAGCTGGGAGTGCTGGTAGCGTAGGGCCTGAGGAGGGAGTCTACATAGCCAGACAATCCTGCTGTCAGGGTGCCAATGCCTGAGATGATGGGGCACCCAGGATTTCCAGGTTTATGGATCTTGGGTAGTAGATAGAATATCCCAGGTCGGGGTTCCAGGGGTGTGTCTGTGCGGAATTGATCTTGTGCTTTTTCAGGGAGTTTCTTGAGCAAATGCTGTAGTTGCTTTTGGTAACTCTCAGTGGGATCATAGGGTAATGGCTTGTAGAAAGTGGTGTTGGAGAGCTGCCGAGCAGCCTCTTGTTCATATTCCGACCTATTCATGATGACAACAGCACCTCCTTTGTCAGCCTTTTTGATTATGATGTCAGAGTTGTTTCTGAGGCTGTGGATGGCATTGTGTTCTGCACGGCTGAGGTTATGGGGCAAGTGATGCTGTTTTTCCACAATTTCAGCTTGATTGTAGGGAGAGTGGTCACTTTGGATGAGCTATTACCAGCAGGAGAGTGAGTTTGTGTGTGTATGGGGGTGGGGGGGTGAGAAAACCTGGATTTGTGCTGGAAATGGCCCACCTTGATTTTCATACACATTGTAAGGAGAGTGGTCATTTTGGATAAGCTATTACCAGCAGGAGATTGAGTTTGTGTGTGTGGTTTTTGGGGAAAAAAGGGGGGGGGTGAGAAAACCTGGATTTGTGCTGGAAATGGCCCAACTTGATTATCATACACATTGTAAGGAGAGTGATCACTTTAGATAAGCTATTACCAACAGGAGAGTGGTGTGGGAGGAGGTATTGTTTCATGGTCTCTGTGTATATAATGCCTTCTGCAGTTTCCACAGTATGCATCCGATGAAGTGAGCTGTAGCTCACGAAAGCTTATGCTCAAATAAATTGGTTAGTCTCTAAGGTGCCACAAGTACTCCTTTTCTTTTTTTAATTAAGAGAGGGTATGATAAAGGTATACAAAATATTGTATGGTAGAGGGAAGGTAAATGTGGCCTACTGTTCATCCACTTTTGAATACAAGAACAAGGGAACATTCAATTAAATCAAAAAAGCAGCAAACTTAAAAACAATAAAAATGAATACTTGTTTACATGATACTTAATTAACTTGTGGAACCCACTGCCACAAGATCATTGTTGCCTAAATGCCCAGTTTAAAGGGATTAGCTGTATTTACAGATAATAATATCTGCAGTTACATTTTGCTTCTTAAGGCATGTTTCTGGACATAAATGACCCAATAACTGACTGGGTTTGGGAAGACATTTCCCCTATGGGCAGGCTGTTCTGTAATTCTCCACTATGAGGGATCTCTCATGTTCCTTTGAAGCTTCTAATACTAGCCACTATCTGAGACAGATAGATGTTGAGCTAGATGGACCTGGTATAGCAATTCCTGTATTCCTAAAGCATGAGAAATTTTAGCTTGAAAGGAATTTTTTAGGCTGTTATTAATGGCTGAATAGAAGGATTTAGAATTGAAGTATTCAACTTTATTACTGCAGTGCTATAATAAGAGTTGGAGCAGTGCTTTTATTTGCTTATTTGAGTATGTGGTTATATTCTTTTTATGGCTTCGCTATAAAACAGCAAGTAATTCCCAGCCAGACCTCCAAAAGCAAAAGCCCCCAAGTGGTTCTAACTGAAGAGTCAGGGCAGCTAATGCTTACATATTACAAAGCTTCTTGTCTGCGGTATGAAACAGGCTGGCTCTAAGAAAGATTCCACTTAAAGCACATAACAATGTTGTTCTGAAATCAGTACAGTAATTTCCTCCCATGGTTTGGACAGCTGGAGATTTGTCTGCTAAGAGGCTGTATCTTTTCTGCTAGTGAGGAAATGTCTGCCTGTTAACAATGACAGACTCTGAAGGATGGAGGTGAGCAACTGATCAAACCTTGGGCCCTGCCTTAGCCAAGCTAGCAAAGCCTGATATTTCTCTCTAGTCTGTTTCCATGCTTTGTCTCTTTTTTAGAGAGGTTATCCGCCCTCACTTGTCTTTACCAACAGCTTAATTCTCAAGCACAGATGTAACCCACCAATCATTGTGTTACAGGTCCCCCTCTGTGCTGACCCACAAAGGATATGAGTTGTTACAGCCACAGTTAACGAGCTCTAGCTCATGATGTAGCAGATTATACTTCTAGTCCTGGAGATCCTCTGTTCAATTCCCACTGTGTCGGTCAAGGTGGCCGTTATCATATCAGAGTAGCCACTGGCAGTAAGAAAAGGCTCTTCACCTGCTGATGAGTAGAGTCAGTCAAGGGTGAATCTTCACTCCTGAGTCTAGAGTGACTACTGTTTCTGTGACAAACTGAGACACCAGTCCTGGGGGCAGGAGTAGAAGTGTGCCATTGACTGTTCTGGGCACACCTCCTCATACCAAGGTAGGTTGGTCTTAGCAACAATGCCTCCTACTTCTTAACCAAGCAACAGTCTCTTTTCTATATGTGGAAAGACTATGGCTGCCAGCTTTTTGGAAGGAAAAATGTAGAAACACTTGCGTGCTGTTACATGTAAGCAAAAAGTCAAATAATTTGCACATAACGGTAAACTGCAGCTTTAACAAAAAAAATGCATGGATTTAGTGTTGGTGAAGACATGAGCTTGACAATGCTGCTGAATGAAGTTTTCTGTGTAACTACAAATAAAGCATGCATCAGGGCAAGCTTCTCATGCACTGGCATGCTTCACACCTGATATGAGGGGAAGGGGATTTCCTTTACATGTAGCAAGGCTCGTTCAGTCTCCATAGCCAGTGCAATTTGTGGCCTTTCTGCTGAGTAAGTGTAAAGTGTGTGTGTGTGTGTGAGTTTGTGATGTTGGAGCTGGAACTGGACCAATCTGAGTTCCCTTCTGGCCTCTGTCCCCTCATTGGCCCCTTCCCCTCACAGGGGCTCAGGTGAACAGGCTGAGGAGGAGACACTTCTCCCCGCCCCTCTCACTTGTGGGGTAGTGGAGGCAGCTTTCCTAGTGGCTTGGCAACTGCCTGCCACAGTGTTGCCAGCTCTCCTGATTTTTTCATGCATCATGGGATTTCAGCCAGGGCTGGAACCCGTCGGGTCATGTCACAAGAAGCACCAGCACCAATTTCAGACCTGCATGCGGGTGAGGAGGAAACACCTTCCAGCTGGCTGCCTTCCCCACTGCCCCACCTCCTGGGGAAGAGCAACCAATCAGATCTGCTGCAGGAGGCAGGCAGAGCTTTTTCCCACTCCCCTCAGGGGCTGACACCATCCTCACAGGAGGGGAGGGGGAAAGAGGGAGCAGCTAAAAGCCCAGCAGCTCAGGCCTCCATCCCTCCTTTCCTATGAGCAACAGGGACAGTTCCCCTGCTGCTCCCTCTTGCACTCTCCCTCCCTGTAACACCTGGCCTGGGAGGGGCAGAAGGTAGAGTGAAGAGCCTCTGGAGGCTGAAGCCACTCCCTCCCCTGTCCCCCCAGATAGAAGTGGGAGAGGGGACCCTGCTGCAGCCTCCCAGGTCTGGGAGAGGGGGTGAAGAGCCCCAGGAGGAATGCAGTTGAGGCTGGAAGGGGCAGAACTGATGTGGAGGCACAATTAATTGGTGGGTAGGGGGGGGATGAACAGATGTAGAGGTCAGGGTTCCTGCAGTAGGGGCCAAAAATCACCTCAATAAATCTGGGCGTGTTGGCAACACTAAGTGTCTCACACATGCACTGGGTGTGGGTGGGGCAGTTTGGAAATCAAAAGTCAGGCCCAAAACACTGTATAATCTTTTTTTTTGTAAAAAAAATACCTCATGGTTTGGGGGGATCTGACACATGGCTTTTGAACCTTTGTGGTTGGGAATATTGCAGCCAGATCAACAACATTGCTGCTGACACAAATCAGGGAGCCTCCCTCAATTGCTCAATGGCCACTTGAGCCTGCCCCAGCCCTGTATGTACACAGCAGGGCCCTGAAACTTTGCAGGACTCCTGCCACTCAGAATTGGGACACTCCCTGTTTTATGGGAGTGCACCATGAAAATCAGGATGGGTGACAAGGACTCATGCAGAAAACTGGCTTAACTGGAAACCTTATGAGGAAAAGGTGTCAACAAGTGATGGGCCTGGTGGGATAATCTACCTAGGTGTTTATACCAAGCTCATCGCTGTGGTATTTGCAGCTATAGGTGCACATATGCTTATCCATTCTGATGACAATTTCACCAGCTCAGCTGACTGACATTTCCTTCAGGTGGCCAGAGTCTGCCTGTGGTGCGCACAAAAATTGGGACAAAATCCTGGGACCTTTTGTATAACCATCAGGGACATTGGGACAGGCCCAGGAAACTGGGTCAATCCTGGGTTTCAGGAACACACGTTTGCCTCACTTTCAGAGAGAGAAAACTATTCTAAGGGTCTTCTCTCCCCAGTCAGATAGAAAAGATACTGCTGGGGAATTTGTCTCCTCATCCCTGGAGGTTACAAGAAAGAGGGTTTGTCCTCCAGTGATGCAAATGCAGCCTGCTGGGCCAACCAAGTTGGAACAGCTAGCAGAACAAATCAATGTTCCTGTAGCAGCTCAGTGACGCTGCCAGTGGAGTTGGTGACAGTAGCAGGCACGGAGGTCAGGAAAACACTCGGCCACATTCGGGTGACGGACGTCTGTGTGCTCAGTGGAAAATCTAGGTTTGATTTGCCCATCTTCTGGGGGTGAGGAGTGTTGTGTCACAGCTGCAAAATTTTGCTATTTTTGTCTTTGTAAAACCTTAGGCAAAACATGTATATTCATGACATTGTTAGAAAAACATTGAGTTTCACACAATTCTGTTTTGCAACAAATCACATTGTTCTTTAAACATGTTTTTAAACAGGAGTTTTTTTATGTCACAGATCTGGTAGACACCTGGCATTCTGGTGCATTTCACTGGGGTATAGTAGACTGTGAGCTAACAGGACTTTTTACTCGTCCACAACGGCAAAATGTGGAGAGTTGGTGAAAGCCAGAATGTAAGGCGTCATGGGGATTTTTATTTTTATATGAGAACTGCCTTGGAACTTTGCCCAAAACTTCCTGGCTTTGACTAGAAATACTAACATATGTAGAAAAAGTCTGTTCCTGATTATTGTGTGCTGAGCACTACACAGAGCACTGAGGTAGACAACAGCTTGCCCCATGCAGCTTACATTTTTTCCCCAACACAGTCAAAAAGAAGGAAGTTCAGGAAATCTAATAAGAGCGTGATCTTATGACCATACCAGCTCAAAGACATTTTGTTATGTTCAGAAAAGCATTGGAAATATTGGTTGTACAGCTGAATCTTCAATCTTTATAGAGTTTTACCCGTTGCTGTTGCACATCCAGTGTGTCAGTTACTGGGTCACTTATGCTCAGAGTAAACAAAGATATTTGGCTGTGCACAAGCTAGCTACACACCTCCTAAATTTTATTGCTATGTTGAGAAAAGTAGGCAGTCAAGATAAAGTGACTTCCAACATAGACTACATCTCCACTAGTGGTCACTGGTAACATGACATGTCATACTTTCACATGGATAAACCATTGTTGAACCAATTTTTTCCCTCCAATTTAATAGTTACAAATAGGCATGCTTGCCTTCCCTTTCAACTAATTTGTTTTAACAAAAATACTTTTTTGTGACCACGCAATGAAAGTGTTCCCTAGTGGCTAGAGCACTAGTTGGCCCCTGGCGTGCTGGATGACCCCGGGCAAGTCACCATACTATTTTGTGTGTCAGTTTCCCCATCTTTGAAATAGGGGTAGTGATGCTTTCCCCTTTGTAAAGCACTTTGAGATTTTACTGATGAAACATGATATATAAAAGCTAGATATTATTACTGTTATTTTACAGGAATTTATTCTTGATTTGTCATCTCTTTTAATCCCCCACAAGATTTCCACAGTGCAGAATAAGTGGAATTGTGTATTTCAAACAGTAAACTCTTCTTGAGGGAAGCTAATTGCTGTGCAGGGTGAAAGGCAGAAGTTTAAGAGCTGGTTAGGATTGATTATCATTTTCTTGGCCTTGAAAATCCATTTTTATCTCCCAGCTCTGAACTAGCACCAGAAGAGAAGAGTTCAGAAAAATAATAGGGAGTGAGAAGTGGTAGTGCCAGGATCAGTAAGTAGCTAGCATTTGTTACCTCTTGGCCTGAATAGTTAGCCAATATTCAGAGCCTTGCTGGGTTGTTTCCATTAGGAGGAAATATTGATTATGAATCAGGTTATTCTTTGGTGCAATCCTGTTTATTTACAAAGTACACAAAGTCCTGGTTCCCTGAACACAGTAGAAACAAACACAATTTCCAGACCTGCCTTTCCAGCCAGTCCTGTGCCTCATGGAGCAGGGCCATGCTCACCACTGCTTCTGTGGCTTTTTGCTGCCTTTCTCTTTCTTTTTGGTTGCTTTCAGCTCTCTGCAACGAATCAAAGACCCAGCCTCTGTGTTTGCAATCCGTCCCCAGGAAAAAAACTCTCAGCCAGCAGGGTTTAGTGTCTGGTCAGCCTTGCATATGGCTAGTGCCTTGGACAGTGGCTTCCATTGTCTCCAGGTATCTTAGTCCATTAAAGTAGCTTAATTGCTTCTGCCATGTTGCCTGAATGAAGGGTGGGTAGCACGCTCATCACTTTTAACCAGATCTGTGGTAGCCTAGAGATCAGACATGGCCAATGGCAACCATTAATACCTTCCAGCCTAACAATATTTGAAGTCTGTTCTGGCATCCATTTGCCCTGAATCCGTGCAACTTTTGTGCACACTTCAGGGGATACAGTTGACTCTCTTAGACTACAATCTGTGTAAAAGTGCACAACTGCTATTTGCTTTGTTCCCTTTTCTGGTTGAAACAAAGGGAATGCCTGTGACCTTATTTGAATGCATACACAATCAGATGCTTGTCAGTGCATGGCCACTAGCTCAGAGATTAATTGGTCTGAAACCAGTTCACTGTTGTAGAAGATTCACACAGAGAAAACAGAACCAGAAGAAGAAGGGGGATTCATGGAAGGGAGTTCAGTAGACACGACAACTCCAAGAAGATCAGGCAGTGAAGGTGAGGCAAACTCAGTGAGAGATTTCAGTTTAAACACACTGTCGAATATTACTAGGCCAGTCATGTATTTCCATGTCCCCATTGAGACTGGCAGTGTGAAATCAAATAAAGGAATGCTGGCCAAAAAGAACACTAGCTAAGAGAATTCCAAGGTGACAACTCTTTGAAAGTCTTTCAAATACTTCTATGAAGAAGTGGAGCACCATCAAAAAACCTTTAAGAGGTCAGGTTTACCCTGAATGGTAATTTTCTTTCTGCTTTGTTTGATTCTAACCAGCTTGAATAAGGACAGTCAATTGATACCGCAGTCATAATACTGACATTGGGTTCTGTGAAGGGAATCCAGCAGCCTGGATTAACAATAGAAGTTCTGTTTTGTGTGGAATTGCAAGAATGAGGATTTTCCCCTCCAAATCACTTCTTAGAGTCTGTGAAGCACAAACAATTTAGCAACAGTCAATTCTCTGGCCAAGAATCTCAGAACACTTGTACGAATTCTTTTTCCAAACATATAAAAACTTCCCACTCATCACCACCACCTCCAAATAATCATTTTCAGTGTGCTGGGTCCTGCATGCCACTTAGCAAAAAACTACTAATACCAACCCTGGTTTCTTGGTGGTAGTGGTTTGGTTTGGTTTGGTTTGGTTTTTTATATTGATGCTTGCTAGCAGTTTGCTCATACTGTACTCTTAATTTACATTATGTACAGGTCCAGCCAACACTGACCATGACATTTATTTCATTTAGTGGTGATCCATATTGACGAATTAGAAATCATCTATGCATGTCACGTTGTGTAAATTAATCTGGTCAGTTAAGCTTTGAAAACGTAATCATCTTGGTTCCCCCTGTCAAATCTTGAAACCATTTCAAATCTAATCATTCATTTACAGGACACCTTTCCTAGCTCCCACTGAGGAATGGCATACTCTGTAATGGTTCCTAGAATATGCAAGTTCTAGTTTTGAAGACCCCAGACAGCATGGAGGAAGGCACCTCTCTACAAATTTGGCTATTCCTGTTTGCATGGGCTGCAGGGCATGGCCACAGTTCAGGATGGCAGTTTCCTAGCAGTTACAAGCTGGTCCTGATTGTTTTAGAAAGAAAATTAAATTTGCAGTTCCCCCAGTAACACCTTGTGATTTATTCGGGGACAAATCTGGATTGAAACAGGTCCAAGTTTCTCTTTTGTGAAGCAGAAGGGAAGTATAAGTAGATACTATAGTCACTCATATGAGTAAGCCAGGAATTCATGAAGTGATTCATAAATCATTATAAAGACTACTAAAGTCTACTAAAAAGGATCCCTGTCTAGCTATACAAAGTGTTGTATTATCTTTGGGAGGTTTTTTAGATGTGAAATCAAATGTGAAATCTTTAAAACTGTGCTTTTCATTTTAAGTCTTTGAAAAGGATTTTTTCCCTGTTGTTGGCTGACGGTTAAAACCATTTTTCATTGATTAGTTTTCACAAATGAATTTTGAAAACACAGAGGATGATATCCCACGATTCTTTAAATAATAATGTAAAAAAAGACCAGTGTGTGCATTGTTGCTGATCTCTGGCAGCAAATCAATAATCTTTCTGTGTGAGTGCTATCCAGAAAACTAACCCCAGTCTTTCCTCTTTCTTGGGAAACCTGTAATCCTGCAGTTGTAGCGCTTTTTTAAAGCCCTCTTATATTTTCTTTCATAAACACTTACTTATATTTCTTCTTTTGTTAGCCTCAATTGTTACTGCAAAATACACATACCTCATCCCCACATTCCTTTGCATGTATTTTAAATGTATAGTGCAGAAGTTACCTGCAGCAGCAAAAATACGTGACGTGCTATAGACTGAGTTACTCATGTCTACACTACGAAATTAGGTTGATTTTATAGAAGTCGATTTTTAGAAATCGATTTTATACAGTCGATTGTGTATGTCCCCACTAAGTGCATTAAGTCAGTGGAATGTGTCCTCAATACTGTGGCTAGCATCGACTTACGGAGCAGTGCACTGTGGGTAGTTATCCCACAGTTCCGCAGTCTCCGCTGCCATTGGAATTCCGTGTTAAGCTCCCAATGCCTGATGGGGGGGAAAAACATTGTTGCGGGTGGTTTTGGGTACATGTTGTCAGTCGCCCCGCCCTCCTTCCCTCCGTGAAAGCAACGACAGACAATCGCTTCACGCCTTTTTCCCTGGGTTACCCGTGCAGACGCCATAGCACGGCAAGCATGGAGTCCGCTCAACTCACCGCTGCTGTTGGGAGCATTGTAAACACCTCACACATTATGCTGCAGTATGTGCAGAACCAGGCTAAGAGACGCCAGCATCAGGACGATTGTGATGAGGTCATGGACACAGACATTCCTGCAAGCGTGGGCTGTGGCAATTGGGACATCATGGTGGCCGTGGGGCTGGTTGATACAGTGGAACACCAATTCTGGGCCTGGCAAACAAGCACAGACTGGTGGGACCTCATAGTGTTGCAGGTATGGGATGATTCACAGTGACTGCGAAACTTTCACATGCGTAAGGCCACTTTCCTTGAACTTTGTGAGTTGTTTTCCCCCGCCCTGAAGCACAGGAATACCAAGATGAGAGCTGCCCTGACAGTTGAGAAGTGAGTGGTGATAGCCCTGTGGAAGCTTGCAATGCCTGACTGCTACCCGTCAGTCGGGAATCAATTTGGAGTGGGCAAGTCTACTGTGGGGACTGCTGTGATCCAAGTAGCCAATGCAATCACTGACCTTCTGCTAACAAGGGTAGTGACTCTAGGAAATGTGCAGGTTATAGTGGATGGCTTTGCTGCAATGGGATTCCCTAACTGTGGTGGGGCGATAAATGGAACGCATATCCCTATCTTGGCACCGGACCACCTTGCCAACCAGTACATAAACCACAAGGGGTACTTCTCAATGGTGCTGCAAGCACTGGTGGATCACAAGGGACATTTCACTGACATCCACGTGGGATGGCCAGGAAGGTGCATGATGCTCGCATCTTTAGGAACTCCAGGCTGTTCGAGCAGTTGCAAGAAGGGACTTACTTCCAATCCCCATTACCGTTAGAGATGTTGAAATGCCAGTATTCAGAGTAACAGCCATGTTAGTCTGTATTCGCAAAAAGAAAAGGAGTACTTGTGGCACCTTAGAGACTAACCAATTTATTTGAGCATAAGCTTTCGTGAGCATCCGATGAAGTGAGCTCACGAAAGCTTATGCTCAAATAAATTGGTTAGTCTCTAAGGTGCCACAAGTACTCCTTTTCTTTTTGCGAAATGCCAGTAGTTATCCTTGGGGACCCAGCCTACCCCTTGCTCCCATGGCTCATGAAGCCGTATACAGGCAGCCTGGACAGTAGTAAGGAGCAGTTCAACTATAGGCTGAGCAAGTGCAGAATGGTGGTAGAATGTGCCTTTGGACATTTAAAAGCTCGCTGGTGCTGTTTGCTGACTAGGTTAGACCTCAGTGCAACCAAGATTCCCATTGTTATTGCTGCTTGCTGTGTGCTCCATAATATCTGTGAGAGTAAGGGGGAGACATTTATGGCGGGGTGGGAGGTTGAGGCAAATCGCTTGGCAGCCAATTTTGAGCTATCAGACACCAGGGCGATTAGAAAAGCACAGCTAGGCGTGCTGCGCATCAGAGAGGCTTTGAAAAGCAGTTTCATGACTGGCCAGGCTACGGTGTGACAGTTGTGTGTGTTTCTCCTTGCTGCAAACCCGCCCCCTTTGTTGATTTTAATTCCCTGTAAGCCAACCACCCTCCCCGCTTCGATCACAGCTGGCAAAGGAAATAAAGTAACTATTGTTTTGAAACCATGCATTCTTTCTTTATTAATTCAAAAAAAAGTGAGATAACTGACAAGGTAGCCCTGGTGGGGTGGGGTGCGGGAGGAGGGAAGAACAAGGCCACATTGCTTATTGTAGCCACACTACAAATCAGAACTGTTTGAATGACAGCCTTCTGTTGCTTGGGCCATCCTCTGGAGTGGAGTGGCTGGGTGCCCGAAGCTCTCCCCCCCGCCCCCGCGTTCTTGGGCATCTGGGTGAGGAGGACATGGAACTTAGGGAGGAGGGCAGGCGGTTATACAATGGATGCAGCGGGGGGCTGTGCTCTTGTTGGCTTTCCTGCAGCTCTAACAGACGCTTCATCATGTCCGTTTGCTCCCCCATTAGCCTCAGCATCGCCTCCTGTCTCTGCTCTTTGCACTCACTTAAGGCTTTCCTGGCCTCCGCCACTGAAAGCCTCCATGCACTAAGTTGTACCCTATCAATGCAGGAGGACTGCATGAGCTCGGAAAACATGTCATCGTGAGTGTGGTTTTTTTCACCTTCTAATCTGCGATAACCTCAGGGACAGAGATGATAGGGGGAGCATAGAAACATTTGCACCTGGGGGGAGATAAAAAGGGAGAGTAAAATTTAAGATGATACATTTCTGAGAACAAAAGGGAGACTCTTTCACAGTGAATCAAGCAATTCACAGCAGACAGCATATGTGCTTTAGGTACAAGGTCGCATTTTGCCTTTTATATTGAGCGCCTGCTGGTATGGTGACACATCACACACGGCTGGGCAACAGAATTTGGTTTCCAGGCAGCCATGGTAAGCCTTTTGGTACACGGGGTTGGCTTCTTACGCCTTCATAACATGTGGGAATGGTTTCAAACTGCAGCGCCATCCTTTCCCATAGCAAGCAATGCCGACTGGTTTTCACATTTAAAAGGAGGGGCTGCGGTTTTCGGGTGGATGTGCAGCACACACCTCCGCCCACCCCACCACATGGCTATTCTCTGGGATGATCCCTTTTAGCCATGCACAAACAACACAGCATGAATGGGGTCCTTTTACTGTTCCCTTACAAAAATTCCCCTATTTCAACCAGGTGACCATGAATGATATCACTGTCCTGAGGCTAACACAGAAAGATAAAGACCAAATGTTGCTTGAATGCGACCAAAACCCAGGACCATTTGCTGCCATGCTTTGTGCTGCAGTGATAGACTACTTGCTACTGGCTTGGTGTGGTAAAGTGTCCTACTGTGGAGAATGAAATAAGGCAGCCCTCCCCATAAATCTTCTGCAAAGGCTTTCAGAGTACCTCCAGGAGAGCTTCATAGAGATATCTCTGGAGGATTCCCGCTCCATCCTGAGACATGTTAACAGACAGCAGAGCCAAGAGGCCAGTGAAGAAGCTTTGCAACATGTGACCTCCAGAAGAAGAAGGGGGAATGTCCAGGTACCAGCAACGCAGACACAGGTAAGTAACCATTTTCATATTCTCTCCACAGGTACCATTGCGGAGAGTGGACCAGATGATACGTCTTGGGGGGGGAGCAGAAGGAGACTCCACTGGTTGGAAGGCATGAGATGCGATGTCCTGAGGTTGGGGGTTCCACGACTACCACTCCCAAGAGAAGGAGGCAGGTGGTGGTGGTCGGGGACTCTCTCCTCAGGGGGACTGAGTCATCTATCTGCCGCCCTGACCGGGAAAACAGAGAAGTCTGCTGCTTGCCAGGAGCTAAGATTCGCGATGTGACGGAGAGACTGCCGAGACCAATAAAGCCCTCAGATCGCTACCCCTTCCTGCTTCTCCACGTGGGCACCAATGATACTGCCAAGAATGACCTTGAGCGGATCACTGCAGACTACATGGCTCTGGGAAGAAGGATAAAGGAGTTTGAGGTGCAAGTGGTGTTCTCGTCCATCCTCCCCGTGAAAGGAAAAGGCCGGGGTAGGGACCGTCAAATCGTGGAAGTCAACGAATGGCTACACAGGTGGTGTCGGAGAGAAGGCTTTGGATTCTTTGACCATGGGATGGTGTTCCATGAAGGAGGAGTGCTGGGCAGAGACGGGCTCCACCTAACGAAGAGAGGGAAGAGCATCTTTGTGAGCAGGCTGGCTAACCTAGTGAGGAGGGCTTTAAACTAGGTTCACCGGGGGAAGGAGACCAAAGCCCTGAGGTAAGTGGGCAAGCAGGATACCGGGAGGAAGCACAGGCAGGAACGTCTGTGAGGGGAGGGCTCCTACCTCATACTGAGAATGAGGGGCGATCAGCAGGTTATCTCAAGTGCCTATATACAAATGCACAAAGCCTTGGAAACAAGCAGGGAGAACTGGAGGTCCTGGTGAAGACAAGGAATTATGACGTGATTGGAATAACAGAGACTTTGTGGGATAACTCACATGACTGGAGTACTGTCGTGGATGGTTATAAACTGTTCAGGAAGGACAGGCAGGGCAGAAAAGGTGGGGGAGTAGCACTGTATGTAAGGGAGCAGTATGACTGCTCAGAGCTCCGGTATGAAACTGCAGAAAAACCTGAGTGTCTCTGGATTAAGTTTAGAAGTGTGAGCAACAAGAGTGATGTAGTGGTGGGAGTCTGCTATAGACCACCGGACCAGGGGGATGAGGTGGATGAGGCTTTCTTCCGGCAACTCGCAGAAGCTACTAGATCGCACGCCCTGGTTCTCATGGGCGACTTTAATCATCCTGATATCTGCTGGGAGAGCACTACAGCGGTGCACAGACAATCTAGGAAGTTTTTGGAAAATGTAGGGGACAATTTCCTGGTGCAAGTGCTGGAGGAGCCAACTAGGGGGGAGAGCTTTTCTTGACCTGCTGCTCACAAACCGGGAAGAATTAGTAGGTGAAGCAAAAGTGGATGGGAATCTGGGAGGCAGTGACCATGAGTTGGTTGAGTTCAGGATCCTGACACAGGGAAGAAAGGTAAGCAGCAGAATACGGACCCTGGACTTCAGGAAAGCAGACTTCGACTCCCTCAGGGAACTGATGGGTAGGATCCCCTGGGGGAATAACATGAGGGGGAACGGAGTCCAGGAGAGCTGGCTGTATTTCAAAGAATCCCTATTGAGGTTACAGGGACAAACCATCCCGATGTGTCGAAAGAATAGTAAATATGGCAGGCGACCAGGTTGGCTTAACAGTGAAATCCTTGCGGATCTTAAACATAAAAAAGAAGCTTACAAGAAGTGGAAGATTGGACAAATGACCAGGGAAGAGTATAAAAATGTTGCTTGGGCATGTAGGAATGAAATCAGGAGGGCCAAATCGCACCTGGAGCTGCAGCTAGCAAGAGATGTTAAGAGTAACAAGAAGGGTTTCTTCAGGTATGTTGGCAACAAGAAGAAAGCCAAGGAAAGTGTGGGACCCTTACTGAATGAGGGAGGCAACCTAGTGACAGAGGATGTGGAAAAAGCTAATGTACTCAATGCTCTTTTTGCCTCTGTCTTCATGAACAAGGTCAGCTCCCAGACTGCTGGGCAACACAGCATGGGGAGTAGGTGGCCAGCCCTCTGTGGAGAAAGAAGTGGTTAGGGACTATTTAGAAAAGCTGGACGTGCACAAGTCCATGGGGCCGGATGCGTTGCATCCGAGAGTGCTAAAAGAGTTGGCGGCTGTGATTGCAGAGCCATTGGCCATTATCTTTGAAAACTCATGGTGATCAGGGGAAGTCCCAGATGACTGGAAAAAGGCTAATGTAGTGCCCGTCTTTAAAAAAGGGAAGAAGGAGGATCCTGGGAACTACAGGCCAGTCAGCCTCACCTCAGTCCCCGGAAAAATCATGGAGCAGGTCCTCAAGGAATCAATCCTGAAGCACTTACACGAGAGGAAAGTGATCAGGAACAGTCAGCATGGATTCACCAAGGGAAGGTCATACCTGACTAATCTAATCGCCTTCTATGATGAGATTACTGGTTCTGTGGATGAAGGGAAAGCAGTGGATGTATTGTTTCTTGACTTTAGCAAAGCTTTTGACACGGTCTCCCACAGTATTCTTGTCAGCAAGTTAAAGAAGTATGGGCTGGATGAATGCATTATAAGGTGGGTAGAAAGTTGGCTAGATTGTCGGGCTCAACGGGTAGTGATCAATGGCTCCATGTCTAGATGGCAGCCGGTATCAAGTGGAGTGCCCCAAGGGTCGGTCCTGGGGCCGGTTTTGTTCAATATCTTCATAAATGATCTGGAGGATGGTGTGGATTGCACTCTCAGCAAGTTTGCGGATGATACTAAACTAGGAGGAGTGGTAGATACGGTGGCAGGTAGGGATAGGATACAGAGGGACCTAGACAAATTGGAGGATTGGGCCGAAAGAAATCTGATGAGGTTCAACAAGGATAAGTGCAGGGTCCTGCACTTAGGACGGAAGAATCCAATGCAACGCTACAGACTAGGGACCGAATGGCTAGGCAGCAGTTCTGTGGAAAAGGACCTAGGGGTGACAGTGGACGAGAAGCTGGATATGAGTCAACAGTGTGCCCTTGTTGCCAAGAAGGCCAATGGCATTTTGGGATATATAAGTAGGGGCATAGCCAGCAGATCGAGGGACGTGATCGTTCCCCTCTATTCGACATTGGTGAGGCCTCATCTGGAGTACTGTGTCCAGTTTTGGGCCCCCCACTACAAGAAGGATGTGGATAAATTGGAGAGAGTCCAGCAAAGGGCAACAAAAATTATTAGGGGTCTGGAGCACATGACTTATGAGGAGAGGCTGAGGGAACTGGGATTGTTTAGTCTGCAGAAGAGAAGAATGAGGGGGGATTTGATAGCTGCTTTCAACTACCTGAGACGTGGTTCCAAAGAGGATGGTTCTAGACTATTCTCAGTGGTAGAAGATGACAGGACAAGGAGTAATGGTCTCAAGTTGCAGTGGGGGAGGTTTAGGTTGGATATTAGGAAAAACTTTTTCACTAGGAGGGTGGTGAAACACTGGAATGCGTTACCTCGGGAGGTGGTAGAATCTCCTTCCTTAGAAGTTTTTAAGGTCAGGCTTGACAAAGCCCTGGCTGGGATGATTTAGTTGGGGATTGGTCCTGCTTTGAGCAGGGGGTTGGACTAGATGACCTCCTGAGGTCCCTTCCAACCCTGATATTCTATGATTCTATGACTTTTCCAGTAGCTGTACTGGCCACGAATGCATCCCAATTCTTCAGGACAAATCAAATATTAAACACTATTGCTTTTAAACCTTGTACTGTAGTTAAAAATGTGCACTCACCAGAGCTGCCTTCTCCGGCTTCAGGGTCGGGGATCCCGCCTTGGGAGGGTATTGGCTCCAGGGTGATGAAAAGGTCCTGGCTGCCGGGGAGAACTGATTCACCTCTTGCCTGCTATGCATTCTCCTCCTCCTCTTCCTCATCCACAAAATCCTCCTCTCTGTTGCGTGAGACTCCCCCCTTGCAGGTGTCCACGAACAGTGGTGGGGTAGTGGTAGGGTCTCCCCCCCCCGAATGCCATGCAGCTGATCATAGAAGCGGCATGTATGGGGCTCTGACCCGGAGTGACCGTTTGCCTCCTTTGTCTTTTGGTAGGCTTGCCTGAGCTCCTTAACTTTCATGCTGCACTGCTGTGTGTCCCTGTTGTAGCCTCTCTCCACCATGCCCTGTGCGATTTTGGCATATAAATTAGCATTTCTTCTTTTTGATCAGAATTCAGCCTGCACAGATTCTTCTCCCCATTCAGCAATCAGATCCAGTGTCTCCATTTCGGTCCATGCTGGCGCTCGTTTGTGATTCTGGGAGGACTGCATGGTCACCTGTGCTGCTGAGCTCGCCACACTGACCAAACAGGAAATGAAATTCAAAATTTCCCAGGGCTTTTCCTGTGTACCTGGCTAGTGCATCAGAGTTCAAAGTGCTGTCCAGAGTGGTCACATTGGAGCATTCTGGGATAGCTCCCGGAGGTCAATACCATCGAATTGCATCCGCATTACCCCAAATTCAACCCAGCAAGGTCGATTTTAGCGCTACTCCCCTTGCCGGGGAGGAGTACAGAAGTTGATTTTAAGAGCCCTTTAGGTCGACAGAACGGGGTTGGTTGTGTAGACGCATTCATTTTAAAATCGACCTAACGCGGCTAAATTCGACCTAACCTCGTAGTGTAGACCAGGGCTCAGTAAGCACTTCATAATTTATCCCATTACTGGTTGTATTTCTATAGTTTTTCCTGTACAGACACATCTTTTTAGTAATAAATTTGAGTTTATATGTAAATGTAGAAGCAATACAGAGACAAACTAAATTGTAACTAATAAGAAACAAAAGGACTACTCAATGAAAGCAAATAGAACAAGCAGTAAAGCATACACGGTTCACTTGAAATTTGCTATAATGTTAACATGAACTATGGATCAGCCAAAAATTAGTAAATGGGTTCCATATAAGGTCCAAGTCATGCAGAAGATGTTTGATAGAAATCTCTTCTCTGTTAAATCAGAAGAACTCAGGTGTCTTGGATTTAAATATGCTTTCCCATGTGATGCAGGTGTATTCTGTGGTAAGATTACTATAATTATAGCTCCTACTGTATTATTTGTGAGACTATAGCCTTCTTCCATTGTTGCCTAGAAAATACTATTTGTTGCTGGGTAGGCAACATGTATTGAGCGTGGTCATGTGAGTCAAGGAAGCCAAGCCTTGTAACCTCTCTACACCTCGGCTTCCCATCTTCAATGGGAATATTACTTATCTACTTTGTAAAGAGCTTAAGATGTACAATTCAAAGGGGTTGTTGTTGTTATTGCTAACATGGCTCAGACCCTTCCAGGAGGCCCATAAATATATCCAGGTAAATAACCCATCCCCTTATAGTAGCAGAAGTAATCATATGTTTTAGGCCCTATCTTCTGGAGTGTTGCAGTCCTTTTCCCTGCTGAACCAAAGCCTTAGCTCAGGAAATGCCCAAGGTTTGGAAGTTCATAAACTGGATCCAGATCCAAATTTTGATAAGCTCAGGCTCATCTCCATTTGAAATCATTTAACACTGCAAGATCTCCATGAAAACTGACGTTGTCTGTTTTATATTGGTTTAAGATCATTTATTTCAAAATATTTGAATATAAAGTGGAAAAATTTCCAAGAGCTGTTAGAGCATCATATGCAACAGAAAACAATACTTAATAAAAGGACTTGGGACTGATCCTACACTGCTTCTGCCCAGCATTTCTTCTTTTAGGCAATGCCCCACCCCCCATCAACCACTCCCTGTGCCCCTTAGAAGCACTGGAATTGACTGGTTACAGCCCTTCTAAAAAGGAAGGACTGTCATTTGTCAACTGGCATCACATTGCCTCCCCACAATACAGTCCTGCAATTTAGCAGTGGCCCTGATGTCAGGTATCCCATCTAAGTATCTATATGACCCTCATCACCGGACTGTCAAACAGAACACATGTTCTGCCTGAGCTTCTCCCCTGGAAGTTGAGGAGTTTGCCTGGTAGAAGCTTCAGACTGGGTTTTCATTGTTGTTTATCAGGTGTAATTTATCCATCTAATTTGAGAAACTGGATCGTGACGGAGTGTTTAGGACTGCACTCTATTCTTTTAGAAATCTGTATCAGTGCCCATTTTTAAAGCACTTTGGTGATTTAAATAATTTAAAACGATCTTTTGCTCTTATTTTTTGGGGGCTTCATACTTCAATCTGTTTCGTGATTTTCAGGTTTGCAGCTCCTGCTCCGTCTCCCCACCATATCAGCCCCAGGAGAATTCCAGTTCCCCCTCCCATGATGCAGAGACGGACACCCCAGACTCCCCATCTCCAGCAGACTATGGGAACACATCTAACGACATACCAGCCAATAACAAACCCCTCTTTTCAACCAAACAGCATCCACATCCAAGGTAAGAAAGTCATCTTGAATTTAGAAGCTGTTTTCATGTCACTGTTTACTCATAAAGCTGTAAATGAAGGATGGCTGAAAATAAGTCTGTGTTGTACATACCCATTTTTATGCCCCTGATTGTCTTCCCAACTGCACACCAAGCCTGTCATCAGGTTTTCAAGAAATCAGACATTTTTTCTCCCTTGCAGTTGTGGAGTGATGAAGGCCATCTTGCTTATTAACATACATGTTCTTTCAAGTTTGTGTTCTCATTTGCACTATGTTAACAGCTTCTTTCTCCCTCTTTGTTCAAACATAAGCCTTTGTAACCAAGAAGAAAATCAATAGCAGCTGAAAATAAATTTTTACTGATGTTGAGTCAGAATGGTAAATACCTTAACATGTTGAAAATATGTTGATATGGACAGCTCTATTTCCTCTAAGTAAAACATGCAATTTCTCATTTTTGCATGCACAGATTGGGAGCATGTTGGGTTTTTTTTAAAATGTCACACTAACTGTTCTGTGGTCTGTCATTGCTAGAGCAAATCACATCATGTAGAACAGTATTTGCAAACGTCTGTTCAGAACATCCATATAATTCACCCACTTTCGTGCCCTTTGTCATTCATGAGCATTCATGCTTTCTTCACCTGGCTGTTTAGCAAATGGCCTGCATGTGCACATGAACAAAGACTTTTGTTTGAACAGGAGTACGCTATTTGCAATCTCCTGACCATTACTCTCCAAGAGCTGGGCCTTGTTGCTTGCCAAGAAGGTGGTCAGACTCTGGATTAGCCTGATCTACTCTGGAATCTCATTTCACAGACAGATTTCTTTTAACTGGAAATACTCTGTCTCCAGCTTCATTCTGGGCTTTGAAAGCTGCACTGTGGCAGTTTCTAAGTGGAGATGAAGTCACTGATGCAACTCGGGCCGGGACAGCTGATCTTTTTGAAGATCAGAACCAAGGTTTTAAACTAACAATAAGGCAATCTGGGAGCCAGTGCTCACTCTAGTGTTCATATCAGCCCATCCTGTTGAGGAGGTGGGCCACCATGTTCTGCATATAGCGCCTCTGCAATGCTTTCATATCTGGTGCCAGATACGACAAGTTAAAGTAATCCAGTCTGGAGGAAATGAACCCCCGGATCATTGTGAGAGAGACAAGGTGCGTGAAGTAATATCTTTTATTGAATCAGCTTCTGAAATTGGTCCAATAATAGATATTACCTCACCCACCTTGTCTCTCTAATATCCTGGGACTGACATGGCTACAACAACACTGCATGGATCATCATCAACATTCTTATCAGGGAGGAAAAGGTGAGGAAGGAAGTACCTTTTTATAGGCCGTACAGCGCCTTACACAATGGGGCCCAGCTCCTTGATCAGGATCTCTTGGCAATATCATCACAATAGAAATAACAAAATCTTCCTAGCATGCTGCAGAAGGAACAAGGGGGCAATGGCTGCTACTTCTCCTTCTTCCTTTTTTTTATTTTATTTGCCACTGATGGCACCTGATTGTCTGGGCTTGGTGATGACTCAGACAAAACCCCAAGGCGTTTTACTGATTTGATGGACGGATGCCTTCAGTGGAAAGGAAAGACAAAGTCCAGTCTAGTTCTTTAAAGCATTTACCCTTTCTGACCAGCATCACCATGATCTTATATGGGTTCAATCTGAGCTGGCTTTCTCTTCACCCAGGAGCTAATCTCTTGTAGGCGTTGTGACATAATTGTAATAGTGCTGGTTACATCTGTGGAATATGAGGTATACGGGTGGATGTCATCAGCTTATTGTTGGGTGTTCTTCATTAGCTAATAAGCTTGTCCATTTGTGGCCTATCCAGTACAAAATGTATTCATTGTTATAAGAGAAATGGACTAGTTATTCCACTAGATACCCAGGTATGCCAAAGCAGCTGTCATAAATTCATAGCATTTAAGGCCAGAAGGAATAAATAGATCATCTAGTCTGACCTTCTGTATGTGACAGGCCATTATGTTTCATCCAGTTATCCGTATATGTGGCCCAATAACGTGTATCTTCCAGAGAGATCTGCAGTCTTGATTTGAAGATGTCAAGAGATGGAGAGTCTAGCACTTCTCTTGCAAGAAAAGGGACTCTCAGTGGACTTGGAGTGTACAGATGGCTTTACTCCACTTTTCTAACTCAGGGGTGGGCAAACTTTTTGGCCCGAGAGCCACATCTAGGTATAGAAATTGTATGGTGGGCCATGAACGCTCACAAAATTGGGGTTGGGGTGTGGGAGGGGGTGAGGGCTCTGGGTTGGGGCTGGGGATGAGGAGCTTGGGGTGTAAGAGGGGGCTCTGAGCTGGGACCAAGGGGTTCAGATGGCGGGAGGGGGATCAGGGCTGGGGCAGGGGATTGGGGCACCGGGGGATGAGGGCTCCGGCTGGGGGTGCGGGCTCTGGGGTGGGGCTGGGGATGATGGGTTTGGGGTGCAGGAGGGTGCTCTAGGCTGGGATCGAGGGGTTTGGAGGGTGGGAGGGGGATCAGGGCTGGGGCAGGAGGTTGGGTGCAGGGGGAGGCTCAGGGGTCCAGGCTCCCAGCAGCCCTTACCTAAAGTGGCTCCCAGAAGCAGTGGCATGTCCCCGCTCTGGCTTCTACGTGGACGCGCAGCCAGGTTGCTCTGCTGCGCGCTGCCCCGTCTGCAGGCACCACCCCTGCAGCTCCCATTGGCTGTGGTTCCTGGCCAATGGGAGCTGTGGGGGCAGTGCTTGGGGCAGGGGCAGCATGCAGTGCAGAGCCCTTTGGCTGCCCCTACATGTAGGAGCTGGAGTGGAACCATGCTGCTGCTTCCAGGAGCTGCGTGGAGTGGCCCCCAACCCTGCACCCTGGCCAGAGCGCCGGAGCGGGGCAAGTCCCAGACCCCGTCCCCAGCCGGAGCGCGAAGGCCGGATTAAAATGGCTGGCAGGCCAGATCCAGCCCAGGGGCCGTAGTTTGCCCACCCCTGTTCTAACTCCTCCAACCCCCAGGACTCTGGGAGCTTCCAGGGGCTAACAAGGCTGTCACCACAATAACTGGCATTAGTGGATAATGGTCTCCAAGAGGCCCTGATTTTGGCAAACTCCCAGCTCATCCTGGAATACCCTTTATGGCTTTAGGGGCCTGAAACCAGCTCAGCATTCTCCTGTGGTAGGGAAATCCTCAGCAGCTGCCTTATAGCATCAAAACCTCATTGCACCTCTCCAGCAGCACAAAGAGCATTTAAGAGAGAGCAGAGACCTAGTCCATTACATGTATTGTTTATTAGAGATGGGCCTGAGCCAAAATCCCAGTTTTGAAACATCCAGCATATGGAGGATCTTTGGGTTTGTGAGTTTGAATCCAACTCAGGACCCACACTGTGCAGCTTTCTTCTCTCTCTCTCTCTCTCTCTCTCTTTCTCATGGGCTGGACCAAACCCCCTGATCTAGACACCCCCAAGTTTTGGAGGCCAGGACATGTTTCCAGATCTTTTTCAGACCCACCTCTGTTGTTTACTATATACTTTTGGCCTTGCTCAGTAAAGTTTATGTGTGTTGAAAATTTTAATTTGTCAGTGGGTTTCATGTAGGAATCAATAGCAACTCATATTTGAGACCGTGCTGAGCCTCGCACTTAAAGTAGGTATCAATGAGATGTGGGTGTGATTTCATCAGCTATATATTCAAGAGAAACTGTAAGTTACAGTAACAACGTTACAAATGTAAATTGTTTTTATTTCAAATGTTAAGTAACTTTTTGTCACAGTCTGTCTTTTAGCATGGGGTGCTGTTAGCTGGGTGCTCCCTCTCACTTCAGCAAGAGTTATACATGGTTATATCACACTCCCTGCACTACACTGAAAGCTTTATCCTGTAAGTCTGATCTACTGGACTAAATTTTCCCTTTGGCACTTAAAAAAAAAAATTTTCAGGAGTTCATAGCTAAGTTTCCCTGTAGCAACACAAGGATTTCAATCTTCCTAAGTCACGTCATTATAATGTATTAGAAGAATACCATGGAGCTACTTCATCAGCCTAGGCTATTTGGTATATATCAGGTGGCTATGGGAAGCTCTGCTAGCCTCGGCCTTCTGCAGTTCATAACCTGCCTTTTCATGATTTAGATGGCGGTAACTATAGCCACTGAACTTTCAGCTCAATCTGCTACCAAACAATGGAGACATTTTTCTGTCTTAATATGTAGTCTTAAACTTGTCAGCTCAGTTTAAATTGCCTGTACCAAGGAAGAAAGGACTTCATTGCCAACAAGCCTCTTTAACAAAACAAGTTGTAAATGGTTTCCTTTGCTGAAAACTTGAACATCTTACAAGCTCATGGAAATCTCCGAGTGCTAACGCTTAAAAAAGAAATGATGTGGCAGATCCAAGATTGACTAGTCTTATATACTCTATCAACTACTTGCATTGTGGTACTGCTGTTTCTTGGAAGAACATTGGCAGCTGTTGAGATCTGATGCCTTGTTTCTGGGGATATCCAACATCAGAACACTACAGAGCTTTTCCTTAAAGAATATTCTTCGAGGGAGTAAATATTCCCTTTCCTTCCACAGGAAAGATAGTCGTATATGAAGACTTTCTCTTGTGAAATAAAAAATGGGTAGAATTGCGTGCTGCATGTGGGTTTGGAAGTGCCTACATGGTGTTTAGGCAATGTATTGAGCTGAGAAAGTGTATTTTTTCCCTTTGATCACCTCTCTTTTTTTAAGATTACTGTATACAGCAAAACTGTGCACATGAAGCATAATGCTTGTGAAGCAGAAATTATTTGTTTACTATTGATAGCACCGAGAGACCCCACAACTCAGTTAGGGCCCCATTGTGCTAGGTGTTGTAAAGACAGTCCTGACACCGGAGAACATGCAGTTATAGGCCCTGATCCTGTGGCTAGTTCTGCTCTGTGAATCCCTGTACCCATGGAACCCCCTTGAAGCCAATGGGGCTATTGTAGACAAAGGGTATGTCTACACAGCAACTAGACACCCACAGTCGGCCCACGCGAGCCAATTTGGGCTCACAGGGCTTGGGCTGTGGGGCTGTTTAGACTTCCAGGCTCAGGCTGGACCCCAAGCTCTAGGACCCTGTGGGGTGGGACGGTCACAGAGCTCGAGCTCTAGCCTGAGCCTGGAAGTCTACACAGCAATGAAATAACCCCATAGCCTGAGCCTGAGTCAGCTGTGGGTTTTTCTTTGCTGTGTAGTCATACCCACAAAGTTCCATTAGCCCGGGGGCAGTTGCAGGACAGGGGTCTTAGTTTAAGACCAGACATAATAGATTAAAGAAACTAACAAATGAGGTAAGGGCAATGAGGGACAGGAGCTAGCCATAATGAAAAGCCGTGTCTTTGTAGTAAAAGGATCTTGTTGTGCTTACAATATCCAGTTAGCCAAAGTCCACTGGGGAGTAGAGCTGGCTAACGCTGTACAATGATATTTGCTGCTGCTGCTGCTATCATTTTGGTCATTTCTGCAATAAGAACCTGGTTACACTTTAAGTCTGGACCATACTTGTTACCTATTTGTGGTTTATGGTGGTAACTAGAGCTGGCTGAATAATGAAAGAAGAAGATGACTTGTGATTATAATTCAGTGGAGAAAATTGCCAACAGTGCAACAACAGGCTTGTCTACACAGTGTGGCAGTGTGCAGCCGTGGTGTCTGAATTCTTTCATGCTAACATGTTGTGCATTAACTGATCTGTGTAGATCCCGCTGGCATGCACTAAACAGTCCCTCTTGCATGTCAGCATAGCACAGTTTGAAATGGGACTAAGTTAGTGCTCACTAGGAAACTTTCAGTGCAAGCCAGCAGGTTCTATGTGGGCCAGTTAGTGTGTGACACGTTGATGCACATTGGAATTCACACTCCACTGATGCATACTACCGCACCATGTAGACAAGCCCAAATATTGCCTGCCATGAAGTATACAGTCAGCTACCAAAGTAACAATTATGCATTCTTTATTTGTCTTGGGAACCATCAGATTTTTAAAGAAAATAAATTTAATTGCTACAAAAGTAATTTAAATAGTTAATTTAGTAAAGCAACCATCTTAAAACATCTGTCACAACTAGGAGTCCTTCTGGCAATACAGAATGTGACCCACTTCTCTTTTTTTAAATAGTATAAACATCACTAAATTGTCATTTCACTCTAGTCTGATAGCCTGCATGGTCTAATGGAAATAGTAGAAATATGCACCAAGAAACACCATTTTACAGCACCACAAGATGGGGTGCAGGTTTCCTTTGAGGATGAGGATTGATAGGTCAGATATAGAGTGATTGCATTGTGAAAAGTGTTCACCCAGCACTCTCAAATCAACTCACACAGGAAAATGATAAAAGATAAAAACACCACATCACCTGTGGGTGAACATGTTTCACAAATGACAGGTTTCAGAGTAACAGCTGTGTTAGTCTGTATTCGCAAAAAGAAAAGGAGTACTTGTGGCACGTTAGAGACTAACCAATTTATTTGAGCATAAGCTTTCGTGAGCTACAGCTCACTTCATCGGATACATACTGTGGAAAGTGTAGAAGATCTTTTATACACACAAAGCATGAAAAAATACCTCCCCCCACCCCACTCTCCTGCTGGCAATAGCTTATCTAAAGTGATCACTCTCCTTACAATGTGTATGATAATCAAGTTGGGCCATTTCCAGCACAAATCCAGGTTTTCTCACCACCCCCCCCCGCCCCCCACACAAACCCACTCTCCTGCTGGTAATAGCTTATCTAAAGTGACCACTCTCCTTACAATGTGTATGATAATCAAGGTGGGCCATTTCCAGCATAAATCCAGGGTTTAACAAGAACGTCTGGGGGGGGGGGGGGTTTAGGAAAAAACAAGGGGAAATAGGTTACCTTGCATAATGACTTAGGCTTGAATAGAGACTGGGAGTGGCTAAGTTAATTGTATCCAATTTGCAAATGAATTCCAATTCAGCAGTTTCTCGCTGGAGTCTGGATTTGAAGTTTTTTTGTTCAAGAATTGCAACTTTCATGTCTGTAATTGCGTGACCAGAGGGATTGAAGTGTTCTCCGACTGGTTTATGAATGTTATAATTCTTGACATCTGATTTGTGTCCATTTATTCTTTTACGTAGAGACTGTCCAGTTTGACCAATGTACATGGCAGAGGGGCATTGCTGGCACATGATGGCATATATCACATTGGTGGATGTGCAGGTGAACGAGCCTCTGATAGTGTGGCTGATGTTATTAGGCTCTGTGATGGTGTCCCCTGAATAGATATGTGGGCACAGTTGGCAAAGGGCTTTGTTGCAAGGATAGGTTCCTGGGTTAGTGGTTCTGTTGTGTGGTATGTGGTTGCTGGTGAGTATTTGCTTCAGGTTGGGGGGCTGTCTGTAGGCAAGGACTGGCCTGTCTCCCAGGATTTGTGAGAGTGTTGGGTCATCCTTCAGGATAGGTTGTAGATCCTTAATAATGCGTTGGAGGGGTTTTAGTTGGGGGCTGAAGGTGACGGCTAGTGGCGTTCTGTTATTTTCTTTGTTAGGCCTGTCCTGTAGTAGGTGACTTCAGGGAACTCTTCTGGTTCTATCAATCTGTTTGCAAATGCGGTTGTATCACAGAGCTTGGCTGTAGACGATGGATCGTGTGGTGTGGTCAGGGTGAAAGCTGGAGGCATGTAGGTAGGAATAGCGGTCAGTAGGTTTCCGGTATAGGGTGGTGTTTATGTGACCATTGTTTATTAGCACTGTAGTGTCCAGGAAGTGGATCTCTTGTCTGGACTGGACCAGGCTGAGGTTGATGGTGGGATGGAAATTGTTGAAATCATGGTGGAATTCCTCAAGGGCTTCTTTTCCAGGGGTCCAGATGATGAAGATGTCATCAATATAGCGCAAGTAGAGTAGGGGCGTTAGGGGACGAGAGCTGTGGAAGCGTTGTTCTAAGTCAGCCATAAAAATGTTGGCATACTGTGGGGCCATGCGGGTACCCATAGCAGTGCCGCTGATCTGAAGGTGTACATTGTCCCCAAATGTAAAATAGTTATGGGTAAGGACAAAGTCACAAAGTTCAACCACCAGGTTAGCCGTGACATTATCGGATACAATTAACTTAGGCTTGAATAGAGACTGGGAGTGGCTAAGTCAAGGGGAAATAGGTTACCTTGCATAATGTTTTTTCCTAACCCCCCTCCCCCCCCCCGACGTTCTTGTTAAACCCTGGATTTGTGCTGGAAATGGCCCACCTTGATTATCATGCACATTGTACGGAGTGTGGTCACTTTAGATAAGCTATTACCAGCAGGAGAGTGGGTTTGTGTGGGGGGGGGGTGAGAAAACCTGGATTTGTGCTGGAAATGGCCCAACTTGATTATCATACACATTGTAAGGAGAGTGATCACTTTAGATAAGCTATTGCCAGCAAGAGAGTGGGGTGGGGGGAGGTATTTTTTCATGCTTTGTGTGTATAAAAGATCTTCTACACTTTCCACAGTATGCATCCGATGAAGTGAGCTGTAGCTCACGAAAGCTTATGCTCAAATAAATTGGTTAGTCTCTAAGGTGCCACAAGTACTCCTTTTCTTTTTATGTTTCACAAAGCAATCGCTATATCTGACCTATACATTTCCCAGACCTGAAGAAGAGCTCGGTGTAGCTTGACAGATGGTCTCTCTCACCTAAAGAAGTTGGTCCAATAAAAGATATTACTTCACCCACTGGGTCTCAGTTACGGTGATGTCCTTCAGAGAATGTGATCGGGATAGGCTTTGTGAGATTCTGCAGAGACATGATGAAATCTGCATTACAAAATAGGGTTTCTCACAGAGGGAACTCCACTGTCCTCTGAAACTTTCAGGAAAAAAGTGCTCACTGTGCTTGTGTGCAAAAAGGAGATCAGATATCTCCATTTTCTACAGGGCACGCATATGTATTTTCTTTTCACAGTGAAATATGGACCAAATCCGGGTCTCTGGAGTGTCTGTGATGAGGAGACATTGGCCTTCCGGGGCTCCTCTGGGCCCTGCAATCCCAGAGATCTCCACTTATACTGAGGTCACAGGACCCCTCCCCGCACACCACCCCATCACTGCTTATTACAAGGCATGGGGTTAAATCCTAACTGCATTGAATTCAATGGGAGTTGCACCATGGGTGCCGATGGAGTCAGCATTTCACCCTGGAACTTTAGATGTGCTCAGTACGTGGGAGGAGCTCAGCACCTCTCAGGGTCAGCCCCTCAGCTTGGTACAAGATAAGTTTTGTTAGAAGACCTGTTTAAAGTATACAGCTATTACTTCTATTCTATTGACAAGCATTTCATTTTCCTCAGGAAAATTTTCCTGAGGAAAATTATCATGCCAGAAAATAACTGTTTTTGTGTCCAGAAGTTATCAAACTTTGACTACAGCACTTAAAAGAAAGGAAAAACAATTGAAATAACCGTACCTGGGTGGGTGGGTGTGTGTGTGTGTGTGTGTGTTTGTGTGTGTGTGTGTGTGTATATACACACACATATATATTTTCAATCCTTATGTTGAACCGCCATGCCTGGAGGTATTAATGACACACTATGTTCTATAATTCCAATGTTTACAGCTTGGATTTGCCATGTCAAATGGATGGGTAATTAATAGTATTGAATACATTGGAATAGAGGGAGATGGTGGTTATTTAAAGTAAAACACAAAACTCAGAAACATCTGGTAATGAGGTTGGTGTGTTAAACAAATAAAACAAAACAAAATGAGGCTGACTTGGCCTGGACCCACTACACCATCTGGGGCACAGTGCCACAGTCTGAACCTTTGCTATAAACATTTGGAATGTTACAATGGTTTGACAGGAATTGCATTTGCTTTTTATCTTATCATATGTATTTTATTACATTCTTGAGTGTCTATTGGGAGCAGTAAATCAGCTGTCTCTTCAGCTTTCCCTGGTATCACCAAAGGTAATGCTTTGGGTCCATTATTAATCAGCGTTTACAGTACATGGTTCCTTTGTGTGCTGTGATAGGATATGAATTAGATGTTCATTTGTATGTAGATCAGACAGAGTTATTTTAACATGAGTCTTATTTGTTTCTGTGCTTGCTGTTTTATCAGCTTGTCTTGAGAACTTGGAGGAATGGCTAGAAATAAAAATAAACTATTCGTTGTTAGCTCCAGATTCCAACTTAAATTGCACTACTACTCTTATTCTGTTTAGTTATAAAAAAAGGCATCGTGGGTTCTGCTTACTGTTCTTCAGTGACTTACACATTAACTTGCTCAGTATATAAAAAGATGTTTTTCCTAATTGTCAATCCTGCAAACTCCAGTTGGATTTGGAAAGTCCAACTGGTTTCTTCCAGTCTGATGCCTCATCACCAGTATCCCTCACTAAACTGAGGTGTGTAATAATTTTGTTACAGTGCAAATAATAGCGTCTACAACCATAGACCTAAAGAGTGATTCTGCTACTGGAACTTCATTAAACCTGTCTCTTAGACATTCTGTTAAAGACGTCGCATCACAGCACAGAAACCACTACCACAGTTTAGCTCCCTTGTGGGCAGGTCCAGCTGTGAGGCCAAGAATGGTAAGGGATTGAATTGCAAACCTTCTTGTCTGAGGTATATTGCTGCTGGACATACAATCTGCAAGGTTGTGTTCATCTCACACTTTTTTTTTTCTTACTAGCACTACATTTGCTAAAACAAACCAAAAAGTCTTTTTTGTCATTTTTCACTTTGCTGTTCTCCCACAATATATCTCCTATCTGTAATAACATGATGTTTCTTTTTTTTCCACCTAAACCAGTTTGGACAAGTTCAACCTTGATGTATACCCAATGATTTCCATGGAGCTGGGTTGGGTCTAAAATAGCTGAGTGTAAGCTGGAGACATAAAGTGTTCATATAAATACATACATTTGAGTACTTGAAGATTTCATTAAGTCTTTTTTAACATTACAGTGTTTACTATCTACAGGCATTCCAAGATATTTTGAATGCCTCTAAATAGTGTGTGTGTACATTATTCCCTAATGTTCTGCTATTGTCGGTTTGATTCTCCATACTATAAGTTGGTATTCATAACCTGAATGTGCAATGGATGCATATTCATTGACCCAGTAGAATACAGCATATTTTTCTCTCTTTCCAGCTTAAAAATGATTGATGAATTTGTTAATTAATTAAATGCTTTGTGTGCTTTCTCTATTTTTTTTCTCCATTATGTCTGCACAAAACAGCAGTTCTCTTTACATTGGGCCAAAAGGTACAATGCTTTCTCAGACAAAATTATTTTGCCTCAGCAATGAGTAAGGAGGGACAGGAGGACTTGGCTCTTTGTGCTTACTTTGGGGCTTAGTTAGTGATTGCACCAGGCTATAATTTGCAATAGTCAATGTTATTGCCAGACTGTTCTGCATTAAGAATGGGATGCTGTGAAAAGGCACAAATAAAGAATGAGTTCAGAGCAATGAAAGAACATTTTCAGCATGTGTCTTACTGGGCCCTGCCAGCTGGCTCTGACTACTGTAGATTGAAATGATTGTGTTTCTGGTAACTGGTCTGACTCAACAGTAAACTTTCACAATGTGGCCCAATGCTGATTGAGACAGCAGTTGTTTTTAAGAGCACTTTTTAAGTTTGTCAATAGTAATGGTCTAAATTGAGTTTTGGAAAGTATTGTTTTTCCTTTTTTATTTTACTACAGTTTTTTTCTTAAATGTCAGCGCTGTGCAGTGGGGAGATGTATTGTAAATAGCTAACATGCTTTGGAAGCTGACTCATTTCTGTTCCAATTAAACTTTTTAAATACAAAAGTATTCAAAACACTGAGCCCAGACCTAAGAGTTGCTAAGAACCCACAAGTCCTACTAAAGTCAGTGGGAGTTGGGAGTGTTCAGCCTCTCTTGGGATGGAGCCCACAGTATGTTAGCACTGCCTATAGCACACATTTGCTGTCTGCTTTAAGGGAAGGGTCAGATTTGTGCATTGTTTTTCTGCTTCTTTCAGGGTGAGCCAGTGTCCCTTCCGCTCCCAAAGAAAATAATCTGAGAGCAAAACTTTAAAGCAACTTATAAAACTGTATTTGCTGGCTTTTTTCCCATGTAACCTTTTACAAGGACAAAATTGTGTGTGTGTGTGTGTGTGTGTGTGTATAATGCATGCACACAGATTGGTTGGTTATCTCAATGTGGGCGAACCTAAGTTTCTTATCAAACTCCTCGCTGCTTTTACAAACTGACAAATAGTTCCTCTTCTGAATTCTAAGTGAAGGATCAGACTGCTTTCCCCATCCTTAATACTGGCCCATATACATCCACTTAAGTATTAAATTTTCCATTTTGAACATGTACACGCTACACATGCCAAGATTGGGATATTTCCTCAATGAGCCCACAGAATTGTAGTCTCAAAGGAAAAATAATTAGAATCATAACGTTCCTAAATTGCAAATCTTTTCTTCTGCTTGGCAGGAAATCAATTGTACCACACAAAGTGATACAGCACGTTTTCCAGTGTATCCTCTCTGCTGCTTTACCCACTAATATTTATGAAATACATTATCCGTGCATAAACACTTAGCACATGTCCTTTATAGACATTTTCCTAGGAAAGGTAATAAAAATATATTTGGATCGTAGTTAGACTACAACAGTTTTGTAGAGTGCTTTGAGCTCTTGCATGTAGGGTGCTATCAAAGTGAAAAGTATCCCCCCTGTAAAGCAATCCTAGATCGGAAGTGTTTTATTTTTTAATAGTCTCTGCAGCTTTAGAAATGCATTCAGGATTTATTTTTTTTAAACGATTCTTTATAAATAAGTTAGTGCTGGATGACTCAGGTTGGGCACTCTTTAATCATTAATAATGGACAAATAGGCTGATATTCATATTCAAGTGACCTATAATTTGAATATTTAGACACACCCCTCCCAAATATAAATATCATGAGAGTGAACATCAGCCATCCAACCCTGCATGAGACAATGCCATCCTATAAAGGGCTACTCCCTTTACTTTCAGCTGTCTTTAGGTGGTCTTCTACCTTCTTCCATGTCATCAGGTAGCTGGCTGTTCATTTCTTAGTTATTTGGGGGTCAGCAACAGGCCCTCGCATCTTCTCTTAACCACTCAAGCCACCAAGATGGCTACTGTTTAAGGGGGAGACAATCCATAGACCTGTCAGGACTAACTAACTTCCAGGAAATTCAGAGTCTGCTATGGTCCCTTGACATCAGCAGAGGCCAGAGATGGGTACTGAATATTCTCTGTTATCATGAATACGCATTTATAAGTATTCGGTTTGGCTATGACTGAGACTAGCAGTGTCTGAATGATATTTGTGCAATATTAGGCTGCTGAACAGCACTGAAGTTTGCACTATTGGGCTAATGTATTTGACTTGCCTGTCCCTGGTAAGTACCCAAACTAAGATTTGTCCATCACACCAGGTTTAACGCTCCCTTATAATACCTTTTGCTATCCTATTCTAAGGAAAAGCTGCGGGGATTTTTAATGACCACAAGCTGGCAAAGTTGTCTTAACTTTACATCTCATCCACACTACAATTAACCAGTTTGCTACTGATTTTTTTTTCTTCTGGCTTGAGAAGAGATTTGTCGTCCAAGTTTGATTCATAGCCCCAAACCTGCAGCGATCACTTTGTTTACTGCAGCTATGTCAAGAGATGGGCTTTTTCTGATTTTAGTGCCAGTAGGGGAAAAAAAATTTAATCTATGAAGTTAAAAGAAAATTACTCTAGGAGGGCTGTGTCATATGACGGTTAGTTCACTGTACTAGTTAGAGGAGTCAGCCTCGCACATCAGCATTTCTGGTGATAGCAACATCTGTGGAAGAAACTTGAGATACAGGAAATTCCTTAAGGTGCTTTTTGAAATGGGGGTGATTTTTCATTGCAGTGGCTTTTTGGTATGACTTACTGTTACATATTCTTCAGCATGAGAAATGGCACACCGGCCCCTAGACAATGGACTGTTTGCTTACAAAATCTTCTGAGGTTGTATTGCTCCTGGGCTTGTCTTTTAATGGGAAAGGAGATAGTCATGCACACTTTCTGGGTGAAGTTTAAAGATACTGGATTTAGACTATAAAGCCCTCAGTGGGTTTACCTTTCAAACTCCTCTTCTCCTTTTTGATTCTTCAGCAGTTCAGATGAGGCAAAGCACTCAAGCTAGTAATGTGTTGGTACAAATGAGAGAGGGGGTGATAATCGGTGTTTTTATGTAGGGGTCTCACCTTTGATATTTTCTTCCATCCTCTCCTCTCTGAGTCTGCCAGAGCCTAAATTGATTACCGTCAGAGCATGCTATAAGCCCTATCTGTTTTTCTAGGGGAGGGAGGGAGTGGAAAGAGGGGTCTTGCATCTAACAGTGGGGAAAAGCCTTTGGTTGGTATTGAGCCAATTTGTAAATATTTTTGATCCAATGGTGGTTTTACTTTTGGCACATGCTTTAAAACTTGTGATGAGCACATTTTAGAAACCTGAAATAAATGTCTTAGCTGTTCAGAACCCCAGCAAATAAGCCTGTTACCTCGACCTAACGTGCAAATCTGTAAGTGGGTGGGAGGAGCATGATTCCATGGGATAGCTCGTTCTGTTGTATGCCTTACTAAATTGTATGGCCTTAGGTTTGCCCTGTGTGTTGCCCGCTAAGAACTGCCATCTCACCTACTCTGTACTAGATTGTTTCCTCTCGGTTACTTGATACCCATATTTGTAGAACATTAACTCGCCAGATATTTGTATGCCCGTTATAGTCTTAAAATGTCAATAAAGAACATAAAAACTAGGCTTCTTTTTAAATAACCTCTGAGGAGTTTTCAAGTGATTTAGACATAATGGACCAGATTCTCAACTGGTGCAAATCAGTTTAGGTTCGTTGAAGTCAATGGCGGTGTGTTGATTTGCACCAGCTGAGAATCTGACCTGATGTCTACATGCGGGAATAGTTAAGGGGGAGTGTGTATATGTTGTGAGTGCAGCCCCATCATTCAGAGCCTTGTACATCAGTCTCTACCATCTCCAACAGTTTGAGTCAATTTCAAGCACTTGGATGGGATTTAATCTGTCGCCTTAAACCCAGAGCCAAATCCTAGGGCTTTATGCAGTCCTTATTCGGGCAAATCTTTCCTTATCTTTAATGAGAGTTTTTCCTGAACTTGAAGCTAAGTGAGATATGCAGGCTGTCAGATCTTTGAACAGGACTGCAGAAGAAAGGGAGTGTTTTCATGAAAACATCAGTCTCCCTATAATGACTCCTGATCAACTGCTGCCTCCACAAAGGTGGCGTTAGAACGAGGATGGTTCAAAGATGGATTTAAAGTAGTTAGGAGCCAAAGGTGACAAAATCTAATGAAGGAAGCAGAGAACATTATAGTGAATCGGATATTAAGGCAGAAAAACAATTGCAATAAATGGGAGATTTTGCCATTGACATCAGCGTGGGCAGAGTTTCACTCACTGTGCTTGTCATTGTTATTGTTCTTTGTCTCTCTATCTGAGCCATCCAGACAAAATATCAAGGTATCTTAATGTCTTATCTTGTCTCTTTGTTTTAGGCTTTTATGGGCAACTACAGACTTTCTGTCCTCCACATTACACTGACGCTCAGAGGAACATACAACATGGTGGCTCTTGTAATATGGTCCCTCCTTTTGAAGACTGTCTAGTTCCCACATCAATGGGCCAGGCGGGGTTTGATGTTTTCCACAGAGCTTTTTCAGCACATTCTGGTATTACAGGTAAGTGACTGTTGTGAACTAGAAATACCTATACACCTACATTCCAGTTGTAAATGTTACCAGGCTTTGCTGACTTCTCAGTTACAACTAGAGATGATGGGCTTGATTTCCTCTCCCCCCCCCCCCCCCCCAAAATCTGATGTGTATCAGAACTTTGCAGGGTGTTAGCTATGGAGATCTGGTTTGGGCATATCTCTATAACATCTGGCATGCATACAGACTGTGTGTTGGCTGTATGTTTCTTTAGATTCTGAATTCCTGTACAGGGTCAGTCATGCACCAGCTCATGTATTCACGCTGAAATACTGTCCTCTGAGCCTTGTGAAGTCTTTCTGCTCCTGCAGTCTCCTAGAAGCATTGTCGCATCTAATCAGGATGACTCAACCCATTAGTTTTGCTTTATACCTTTTTGCCCAAGATAATTTTCTTAGTCAAGGAATTCATTTGTCTAGATGTGCATGACAATAATAGCCCGTAGTGCACACCAATTCTATCAAGATGTAATTTGCTCATTTACTCTCAGCTCCCTATAAAGATTTGCGTTCTACCCTGAAAAGGTCAAATTTACACCTGTGCAGAGGACCTGCAAAAGGCCCATGGTCTATCCTGGGTATGCGGACACTGCAATACAACACCTGCGCCTACCCCGTGTCAGCTGACTAGGGCTCACGGGGCTATAAAGTTGCAGTATAGACATCCAGGCTCGTGCTGGAGCTTTGGGTCCCTCCCCACTCACAGGGTCCCAGAGCCAGGGCTGGCTGCAGCGTTTTTGCTGCCCCAAGCGGCAAAAAAAAAAGAACAACTTGCCGCCGAATGGGGAGGCGGAATCCTGCCCACCGAACGGGAGGCGGAGTGATGGTGCGGCCGCCGAATTGCCGCCGGTGACCGAAGAAGAGCCGCGTCCCCGCCGCCAAATTGCCACCGAGTGCGAAATGCGCTGTGACGGAGCGGCCGCCGAATTCCCGCCGCCACCGAGGGCGGATTGCTGCCCCAGAGCCCGACGTCCTGCCGCCCCTTTACATTTGCTGCCCCAGACACCTGCTTGGTTTGCTGGTGCCTGGAGCCAGCCCTGCCTGGGCTTTGGCTCATCTACACTGCAATTTTATAGCCCCACAGCCCAAGTCCCGCAAGGCTGAGTCAGCTGACATGGGCCAGCCGCGGTTGTTTTATTGCAGTGTAGATACACCGCCTGAGGGCCTGAGTGGGACTTAATAAGTAATGCCTGGGCTATGTGCCATCCCTCTGCACTTAAAATGTGCTACACATCTAAATCCCGGTGTGAGGTGCTTAAAAGCCCAATTATATACCTAACTGCCAATTTTAAGATTCATGGCAGCCATCTACACAAGCATTTAAAAATCCAAAATAAGGACCCTGCTCTGCAGTTATTCTCCAGTATACACACCTAGTGCTGCACACAGTCCCATTGAAATTTGGTGTTTGCAGGATAGGGTCCTCTGCACTGCAGAATAATCCTGCAATAGTTTGTTGTTTTTTATCTTATATTGCATGTGTAGAAATCCCATAACCAAGGGCAGAAGGCAGATTTATAAAATAAAAGGAACTCAGCTAAACTGCACAGTTATGGGAAACTCCACAGTAGAGCAGCTGCAGGATCTGTCCATCCCTATATTCACACACACACAGAGCGCATATAATTATTTGTGTGTCTGTGTGTATATATAATGTGTGTTTATACATACAGTGGGTGACAGCCTAGTCCTATTGAAGTCAGTTGGAGTTTTACCATTGATTTCAATGGGGCTAGGTTTTCCCTCATAGTAAGCAATTTATCTGAACCTTTAAGTTCCCATGCATTATTTAAAAAGCTATTTACAGCAGTTTTTCTGTGTAACTATTACAGTTGGTCAGTGTAAATTCATGATTTCTGTATTCTTTTCCAGTTTATGATCTTCCATCAGGGTCAACAGGTATCTTTGGTGATTCGTTGCACAATGGGTCTGAGGACGCCAGTTTCCTTCAGATAAACGCAGTGGATCGTTGTCCTAGCCAGCTTTCCTCGGTCTATACAGAAGGCTAAAATAATCTAATTAGAATCACAAATACTCTAGTGCATATCATCTGTCCTTTTTGATGGTCAGGAACAAATGTTACAAATATCATTCCTCCGTAAGACTGCTGTCTATCTGTAGGTTTCAGCAAGAGGAGGAAATGCAACCATCAGACACTCAACCTCACAGAAACAGCCAATCAAAGGGGAAAATGTGGGTAAAACAAGAAAACTTTGCCAAAACTTTAGCAAGTGTTACTTTTCTTTTGATCTGCGGCATGGCAGCACTCCTTTTTTTTTTTCAAAGGGAATTCAAATACTGAATAAGAACCCTGCCGCTGGCTGTCATCTTTTCACGCCGAATTAGCAACATCATTTAAGACTGCAGTTTTGCGGGGGGGGGGAGATGTAAAAACTAAAACCAGAGAACACTACAAACATTTTCAAAGGCTCAGCTTCTTGCACAACGTATTTGTCTGTGGTGCTTACAGAGCTAGATACACACAAAGACAAAAAAGGGAAAACAATCTGAGATGCATCATGGCATCACCAGCTAGAAGCATTGTTGGGGCTTCTTGGAGCCAAAGAGCATTGGTACTGGATTTCCTGCCATCCTTGTTTTGGTTTCCTGATCCATTCCACTAGAATATAAGCCTTCCAGAATGGCTATAACTATCTTTTTCACTGTTACTTCCATTTTAACATTTTATACAATGAATAAAAAGAGTTTAACTAAAAAGGCACTAGGATTTCCTTTATATCTGAGCAGCCCTTATTAGTACTGCTATTGAGAATTTAATAAATAATGATAAACTTTCAATAGAATTTTTAACCATACTATGCAATTTAAAAGAGAATTATATTCCTGCTGTAAAATGCTATAGGAAGGTTAAAAATAACCTGTAGAAAAGATATCATTCTCCATTAAATTCTGTAGCTTTTTTAAGCAATTTGTATGAAACCTTATTAAATTTATATTGATTCCTATTGGCTTCATCCTTATATAAGTCTATGGGCCTTTTCCATAAGGGATGCTATATTTAAGGGTTTGTTGATGTTTGTGCTAGGTTATTCAGAGATCTACAACTGAGTTGTTAAGTTGTGGGTTTTTTAACCTTTGGCTGGCCTGCAAGTTTTAGCTTGGGCTGAAAGCAAATCAGTTAGGCCATCTTAAAAGCCACAAGTGTTTAGGCAGGGCAGGGAATGAAGTTACGCAGTAGAGATGTGGATTTTGTCATTGCTGTGCACCCGTGTAATTGGAGAGCAGCTTTACTTATCACTTATTTAAAACTTTATTTTAAAATTATTCATCCATATTGTGAATAAAAGCTTTTGGGACATCTTAATTTGCTTATTAATATCATGATGGCTTCATATTATGGCCTGACAAAATATGAAGGACTAAGGTCCAAAGAAATTTTTGCAGGCCAGCAAGTTTGCATGCATGTCAAAGGATTATTCACAGAATAGACCAAAACTTTTCCAAAGGAGTCATTAGTTTAGAAAGATACATTTTAAAAAATTGTCCAAATATCTGCTTATAATGAGATGCTGTTATGATCTGTCAAGTAAATTCATTCCTCATTTAACTGCACTGACTTTGCTGGAGTTGCACCAGGGATGAATTTGGCAAAACACCAGGCCTCAGAGGACCCTCTAAATCAGGAGTGGGCAAACTTTTTGGCCCGAGAGCCAGAGCTGGAAATAGAAATTGTATGGCAGGCCACAAATACTCACAAAATTGGGGTTGGGGTGCGGGGGGAGGGGGGGTGGGCTCTGGTTGGGGGGTGGAACCAGAAATGAGGAGTTCAGGGTGTGGGAGGGTTGGGTGCGGGGTGGGGGGGTGAGGGCTCCGGCTGGGGGTGTGGGCTCTGGGGTGGGGCTCGGGATGAGATGTTTGGGGTGCAAGAGGGTTCTCCAGGCTGAGACTGAGGGGTTCGGAGGGTGGGAGGGGGATCAGGGCTGGGGCAGGGCTTTGGGGTGGGGGGGGGTGAGGGCTCTGGCTGGGGGTGCAGACTCTGGGGTGGGGTTGGGGATGAGAGGTTTGGGGTGCAGGAGGGTGCTCCAGGCTAGGATCGAGGGGTTTGGAGGACAGGAGGGGGATCCATCCAATGGGAGCTGTGGGGGCGGTGCTTGGGGCAGGGGCAGCATGCAGAGTGGAGCCCCCTGGCTGCTCCTATGTGTAGGAGCCTGAGGGGGGCCATACCGCTGCTTCTGGGAGCCGCGTGGAGTGGCCCCCATCCCTATTCCCCAGCTGGAGCTCCGGTGTGGGGCAAGCCCAGACCCTGCTCCCCAGTGGAAGCTTGAGGGCTGGATTAAAACAGCTGGCAGGCCGGATCCGGCCCCCGAGCCATAGTTTGCCCACCCCTGCTCTATATTCTATCACATCTGCACATATACACTTAATTGGGAGAGTTTCCTCTAGTCTATCAATAAAAACTACACAACGTTTAAACAAAATTAAGTACTTACACACACAAACTATACAGAAGTAACAATAAGGGTATGGCCTAAATTTGGAAATTCTGTGTAAAATTAATCCCTCTTGTATTCGAACTTTGACACCAGGGATGAATTTGGCCCTTTGTCTTAACTCACAACATTGTGCCTAGGCATCATATCATCCTGTTTGCAATGGTAAATGATGTTGCACACTCATTTAAAGCATCTGCACTGAGCTAAAGTGCAGCACAGTTGGAGATACGCCCTGTTTTCATCAGCTGAACATCTTGCCCAACACGTTAACCCTGAGTTTTAGCCTTTGCTGGAGATTTCATTTTATCCTATATTAAGGCCACCTCTACGGTCATTGCAGAAACATAACTCACTTTGGCTTCAGCAGGAGTTGTAGGCATGCTTAAAGTTGTAATTTCAGGCTCACGGGGCTCCATTTAATACCACTGAAGTCAATGGGAGCAGGATTGGGCCCCTTGTGACTCTGGACCATCAAATCAGTTACGTTTTCCTCCTTACTGCAACCCTGACATGGTTGTCCATGATTTGTCTGTCACTCACTGTGTATGAAAAGCGAAAAATAACTTCAGAGTTCAGATATATACCTCTTTGGCCTTGGAAGCTACTGAAACCCTACTTTTTCTAATCTCTGAACATACAAACTATCCAGTGAGGAGGGCTTATAAAGAAAGACATGGCAGAAGTGGTAGAAGAAGGAAGACAAAACAAAAAAGGATGTCGAGAGTTTTCCTTTTTGTCAGATAAGTTTGAAAAAAAAATACTCTTGTAAGTCAATCACATTTTTTACTGTGCACAGCTTGTAAAGTGCCTTAAACTTAAAGCAAAATAGTTAAAATACTGTCTCCGGAAGCACATAGAGATGGGCTACCATTCTGCAAAAAGGGTATGCCATGTTTACTTATATATCGAGAGAGAGAGAGACTTCACAATTATTTCATTCTCATTCTCATAAACTTCAGGAGATCATCTTGCATCAGCTGGATACTTAACAAAAAAAATTCTTATGTGGCTGTTTTCTTGAATATTTAAATAGAGAATTGCTTGTCCCATCACAAAGAAAAACTGGTGCTTGTGAAAACATACACAGCCTAACGCAAGTTACTGAATGACATGCAATGCGTGTGCCTCAAGATTTTGTTATTGTTTTAAATTGCTGGAAAATATTAACTTTCTAAAGGGATTAAATCTAAAATGTTTTTATTTTAGAAAGTGGACATTAAACAATATTATAATGAAATAATTTACAATAATTCTTTTTATATTATTCTTTGTCCTCATATTCAAATGGTGTATTTATATCTACAGGAGAAAGGGGTCTACACTGGAATTAAAACGTAGTTTCAAATAGCTTTTTGTATCAAAAAATAAAGACATCCTAGTTTACTAATACCAGTTTCTGAAGTGTTGCAATGTTAATGCCGTCTGTCACATGATAGTGTGCTTTCAGATTTTCTTGAAACATTGTGAATGACTTTGTATAAACCGACATTACGTGTGTTCATTACCCGCTTTGGCTGTGTAATTTTATAGCAGCATTTTTGTAAACAGCACTTTTTGTTGTTTGAATTTTTCTAATTTTGTTTTTTTCTTGGACCAGATAAAGCAAAAAACCACACGTTTAAAACTGTGTGTTTTAACTTTTTATTGTGTACAGAAAGCAGAGTATCTTGTGTAATAGTTTTACACAAAGCACTTTGGGGAGGAGAGGGAGTGAAAATATGTTTTCTGTAAGCCTTACAGACTCTTGTACATATTTATATATGCTCATATATAGAGATTTGAACTTCATATTCCATACTGTATATCTAGCTGATTTTTATTGTACTGGCACATCTGCTGCACATTGCAAGGCATAATCTTTTAAAGAATTAGCTCTACTTTTTTTCTATTAATATGTATAGTTTTGTGATTTGTTACAGTTATGTTTCATATAATCATAAGTTATTTTGTCTTGTTTCAAGAAGTCTTTTTTATGTAAAAGGTAAAATGAAGGGTTTGTGCATATGATACAAAATAAAACTGGAAATTTATAACACACTGACATGACTGGTGGAATGCCTTAAAACAAGATTGCTTTAGTCATTGTTTTTCACCATGAGGCTACTTAGAGTTTGGACTAGTTAATGAAATTAGAAACAGATATAGGGAAATAAATCTCAGAAGTTTGTTCTAAAAATTCTTCCGGCTTTGGAACCAGAGTTTAAGTCTGGATTTAATAATATATAAGGGGATGAGGAACTGCAGAAAAAAATGGTTGTCTTAACGTGTGTTTTACTTGTCAGGATGATGCATAAATAAAACATGAAGTTTTGTTTAATTAAAACACTCATATTTTAATTTGTATTGTTTTTCCTATTCATGGCCTTCTCTGAGCAAATATGCACTGGGATTTTTTGTTGTTACATTTGATACATCATATTTTTAATATGCCCATGGAGTTCAGCTCTCTGAGATGAGTTCTGAACACGCTAAAATAGATCCTTGCTTCTTTTCACTATGTTGTGTGAGGGAAAATACGGGTCAAGACAGAAGCACAATCTAACCCTCTATCACTGCCCATCCTGTACAACATTTGTGCTGGAAAGTCCAGTGTGCTTTGGAAAGCAGCTGGTTATCTCTTACCCAACCTCATGTTATAACAGCAGACATGCCATAATTGTTTTTAAATCAAGCAGAAATTCTAAACCAAGAAATGAATCCGGTATGAAAAGACATCACAAAGGGAGTATGCTTCAAAACCTGATCGTTTCTAACGCCAGTTAAACTTATCAGGGAAATGGCAGATAGGAGCTCAAGCTATAAATAATTAATAAGCCACTTTGAGATATTTGTGCATAAAGCTCCTAAAATGATGGGCCTGATTCTACTCCCATTAAAGTCAATGGCAAAATTGCCATTGAGTCCAGTGGGAGCAGGACCAAAACTAATGGGTCAAATTCACACCCTCACCCCTGAAATAACTGCAAACTTCAGTGGAGTTACACCAGGAATTAAATTTGCCCGATACTTTGTTGGACTTGACCTTCAATTACTAAAGGAAACTCACCAGTTGGTTTATCAAATACTGTCTGACTGCTGTGAGCCACTTTGAAGTAATGTAAAATGATTGAGCTGCAAGATTTTTGTAGTTAATGCTCATCTGTCTGATGGCCCCAGCACTACGAGGCAGGCACAGTAACCATCCAGTGGAGACAGTGGGATGAGACTTCTCGAAAAAAGATGTCAAATAGATTTTGAACGTACAGCATGGCAGTCCTTGCTCTAGTTCCTTGGCAGGGGAGCCAGGCTGCTCTTGCCAGGAATGAGAAAAGGGGATAACAGGGACACATGCTTCTGCCAGCCAGACACAGCATTCCCTCTCCTCACCCAACACACAGTGGGCGGCCATTTGCTTCCCATCTCCGCCCAGCACAACTTCATGGTCTGCAGCCATAGAACAGTCCCTTTAAGAGGGAGCAGGGTCTAGTGCACATGTGACTGATTAGCCACCTCCCAGTTGGGGTTAAAAGAAGGCACCTGGGCCTTGTAAAGGGCTGGCAGGAAGAGGACAGACTGAAAGAGTAATGAAAGGGGCAGGTGACATCTCCCTGAGAGTCAGCCAGGAAAGGAGCTAGCCTGCAGACCTTCCTGAGCTGGACAGGCACTGCCAGGAAGCTGAAAAGAGCTAAGAGACCAGCAAAGGGGCTAGTTTGCTGACTCTCCTGAGCTGGAGAACTTGTAGCAGGAAGCTGAAAAGGGCTGAGTCATTGGACTGTGCCTTGAATAGAAGCTGTGGAGTGGTTATAGAGTTCCTGGCCCTGACAGAGAGGAATGGGATGTGTTGCAGCAAGGTAATATACATAGGATCTTCCTGGTTAGGAAGTTCTCTAGTTGCTGCTTAAAGCATGGCTCTTTTGTCCTCACGCTACATGGTGTCATAAGCGAGTTATAGAAGGAGTAAAAGAAAAACCCGAGACCTGCCAGAGTGGTGAGTGAGTGGGGAAAATGGAAAAGCAGGGAGAAGACCTGTGAAAGCTGCAGCAAAAAGGAGGCAGTGCACAGTCTCAGCACAGCAATGGAGTCTATAGCACAAATGGATCAGTTTGAGAAGTTTGATTTTTGGCAACCCAGACAACTGGCCTTGCTGGATCCATAGATTTGAGCAATTCCAGATGGCGTCTGACTCAACAGAGCACAAGAATACCAGGTAAATGCCCTGATATTTGCCATGGGTGATACTGCTGATGATATCCTATGTACCCTACCCCTTTCCGCTAAGGAAAAGAAAGAATACTCCAGAATGAAGGAGGCTTTTGATGTTCATTTCACAGGCAGACCAAATATTATATATGAAACGGCCAGTTTAATACGAGGTGCCAGGAACAAGGGGAAACAGCTGAGACTTCAACTACTGCAGTTCGTAGTCTTGCAGAATATTGCAAATATGGAATGTTAAAAGAACTCATAAGAGACATCTTACCTCATAGGCAGGCAGGCAAGGAGCGTTTTGGTGAGGGCAGCACACCTTCACCTCAGTCTGCTTCCCCCTGCCATCTGTAAGGCAAATAGCAGCCTCCATCCCTTCCATTCATCAGTGAACATTCAATGGCGGCTGCACCTCCTGTCCAGCCGCCCCTCCTTTCCTTGAAGTTCGTAAGTGGCTCAGTGGTGTTCCCCATCCTTGCTTTAATAAGCAGCTTGGGTGCCACTAAGGTTAGTACGTCCGCCACCTCATCCTTGATTTCTTAGTGAGATGCTTGGAAAGGATTGCTCTGGATGACATGCCCATTCAGGACCACAGCTCCTTCCCACCTTGCTTTGTGACCCACTGCTGGTGTGTTTTTGCAGCCGCTACTCAAATATGACAGACTCCTAGGTGAGTGCATCCCCATCTCCAAGAGAGCTTTCCAAGGGTCTGCTGAGTGCCTAGCTGCTCCTGCCCCTTCCCCCCAAGTCCCTTTGGCTGGTCCTCCACCTAAGGCTCTTGTGTTTTGGGTGAGTCCTTTGGAGGACATGTGGTGGGAGTTTACACAGAGGGCCAACCAGGTGGGGGATAAGCAGGCAGTGGTTTCTAGATTTCTGGTTGTTCTTGGGGTGTGTGAATAAGACGGAGAATATCCTATTGCCCTTATATAAATCCAAGATGCCCACATCTTGAATACTGCGTACACATGTGGTCCCCTCATCTTAAAAAAGATATACTGGCATTAGAAATGGTTCAGAAAAGGGCAACTAAAATGATTAGGGGTTTGGAACAGGTCCCATATGGGAGGCTAGGACTTTTCAGCTTGGAAAAGAGGAGACTAAGGGGGGATATGATAGAGGTATATAAAATCGTGAATAGTGTGGAGAAAGTGAATAAGGAAAAGTTATTTACTTGTTCCCATAATATAAGAACTAGGGGCCACCAAATGAAATTATGGGTAGCAGATTTAAAACAAAGAAAAGGAAGTTCTTCTTCACTCAGCGCACAGTCAACCTGTGGAACTCCTTTCCTGAGGAGGTTGTGAAGGCTAGGACTCTAACAGGGTTTAAAAGAGAACTGGATAAATTCATGGAGGTTAAGTCCATTAATGGCTATTAGCCAGGATGGGTATGGAATGGTGTCCCTAGCCTCTGTATGTCAGAGGGTGGAGATGGATGGCAGGAGAGAGATCACTTGATCATTACCTGTTAGGTTCACTCCCTCTGGGGCACCTGGCATTGGCCACTGTCGGTAAACAGGATATTGGGCTGGATGGACCTTTGGTCTGACCCAGTATGGCCATTCTTATGTTCTTGTGTGTGATCAGAAATGCTCCATCCAAATGATTTTTCAATAGAAAATGTAGTTTCTGCAAAATCAAAATGTTCAGTGGGAAAACTTCTGCTTCTGCTGAAATTTTTGATACTTCTTTCAGGAAAACCAAAATGAAATATTTTGTTTTGGGCTGAATTGCTCCAAATCTAGTTAGCTTGGCTTTTTTAACTGACCTGAAACTTTTTGTTTAATCCGTTCAGCATTAAACTGCGTTTTCCTATGGGAGTTCTAGTTGTCTCAAGGAAATCGTAGTTTGGATTCCTGAAGCCCCAGTGCTCTCCTATGGACTGGGCTCCCTAGCTGGTCTACACCTTCTATGATGCAGGGCAGTCTCCCCTCCGACTGAGTGGCATGGTGCATCATGGGAGTCGCATGATTGCGGGGGCATCATAGGAGACACCTATTAAAATGCTATTTTGTATGTGATTTTTAGAGGGACTAGGTCTGTACAAAACCACAACCGTCTACTTTGCTGGGCTAGGATTATCAGGGAAATACCCCTGATACTCCACCATGTTCAGAGATCTCGCTATTTTCTAACTTGACTCCCCTTACTTTTATCACTGCAAACAACTTCAAACTCACTTTGAATCACCTTTTGCACAAACAGAATTTTAAACTCTCTCTAGAAAACACTGTTATTGAGCTTCCTCAACATCAGCTAAAAAGGTTTCTACTTCAGTAGGCAGCCTTAAAGTAAACACTTTCCATAGCAAAGTATGTCCTCCTTACTGCAATATATACAGTAAGAACAGGAAATAGTGTGAGTAAAGTTACCACCACACTAAGGGAAATACTTGCTTTTTAAGTTCCCCACTGTCTAATCTCCCAGATTCTTAATTTATATCTCTCCTCTATCCCCCTGGAAACTAAACTGTTCTTATTTCAAAGTTAGATATGAAAATCATTCTACCACATCTTCCCATGTCATTTATAGATTTACAGCTAAAGTAAATTTACCTGGCAGTCAGTATCATTAATGATTCACAAAGGAGATGGGCTGGTTTACTGAACTGTAACAAAGAACTCCTTTCTGTGTTCCTTGTTAAAAGTTCCAGCATACCTTTGAAATAACTAGCAAATGCCAACCTCATGCATGGTTGCAACTGTGTACACAGGATAAAGTGCTACAAGTACATCCCAGGTAGGCAGAAGGAAATATTTTTACCCTCAATATTGTATATATTTTTGACACACAACCTAGTCCAACCTCCCAGTCTGTGAGAATCCATTTTTGCACACTATCGTCTTGTCTAAACACACAAGATGTACTGCTTTAGCTATCCTGGGATAAGTGGCACAACCCCTGTAGTGTGGACACAGTTACACTAGTATAAAAGCTCTTACACTGCTATAGCGTATTCCTGTAGGGGATGGGGAATAAACTATCCTGACAAAAGGCAACTTTATACTGGTATTATTGCTACAGCAGTTGTAACGATCTAATTGTATTGGTAAAAAAATCACAACCCTGACCAAAACAATTACATGTGTACAAAAACTGTGCATAGACTAGGCCTAAGAAGTACAATGCTGTAAGCACAGTGGGTGCAATAATACATACATCTTTGTCACAGGCTGGCTGGCCCTTAAGGGCTCAGCCTGTGATGGATCAACTCCCCCCCTGCCCTCCCACTCCCCAGTTTATCCTGATCGGCTAGAGATCAGATGGCTTAACTTAGTTATTAGACAGAGCTTGGGAAGAGCTGACGATTCTCAAAGAGCTGGGTAAGGCCAGTTGGAAGGGGAAAGCCAGAGGAGAGGAGGTGGGAAGTGTCCTGGCTCTGAGAAGCAGCCTGAAGGAAGGTTGAGAAGGAGAAAAGCAGACAGGCTTCTCCCAAGGTTTGCTGGAAGCTTGATTGGAGGCAGGAACCCTGAGAGTAGCATCCTTTCTGAACCCCTGCAAGGGGGGAAGGAGCATGCTAGCCCCTGGACTGTGGGGTTCTTTGAGGCACAGGAGCCTGGGACTAGGCTTGGGGACAAACTGTAGTGGTCAAGGTGCCTTTGTGAGGAAGAGGCAGCCAGCAGAGCCTGGCTGGGCTGCAGATTCAGTTGTTTTGAGTATTTTTGTTGGACTTTTGTAAAGGACGCTGGCCCCAGAAGGGGCTGGACTTCATAAAGTGGTCTGGCTGAATGGCCAGGTCACTCCTATGCCTGGAGTAGGCTGAAGGACAGCAGGGGAAACTGAGGCAAAAGTTGTTGCAGGAACAAAGCCAGCCAGGAGGTGACAGCGTTGGGTGGCAACCTTGTGACAGTCTTAGGAGCAACTGTATTTTGTTCTAATTATTTAAATGAATTTACGCTGGGGTTTTGAGAGGACTCTAAGTGAGTGAAGTAGCCAATTTCCCTTGTAGTTCTCTTCGTCATTCCCTCCCCGCACCTTAATTCTGGAATGAAACCCCTAGATATTGATGTTCTGATTTTCAAAGGTACTCACCACCCATTGACATTGGTGGGAGCTCTGAGTGCTTTGAATATTAAGCCACAAAGTCCTCTAGATGCAGAACAGTAGCAGCAGCAAAGTAAGCTTCACCATGCTATTGTGCTCATGTGCCTCAACCCTGATTCCGTGCCCTTCTCCAGGGGTGAGAGTAGTTGTGTCCATGTCAACTTTCTCCTTGGTGTCTCTGCCAAGACTGTCAACAACAGTGCAAAACATGGTAGTTACTCTGTGATATGGACACCTATTGAATGGAACCTGGATTGAAATGACCAAAATTGTTTCAGGTGGCCCACCAAAATGCTATTAACAAATGCCACTACTTTCTATTACTACCAACCTGGCTGAATCTGAATCACTGTCTCCTGGTGCATCTTCACTGGGAGAAAGGTGTGTTCTTACCATGTGTTAGCTAGCACATGGTAACTAATATCAAGTAAAATCCTAGTAAAGACAAGGCAGTTTGTAGTTTTCACACAAGTTGGCAGGTAGAGTTCAAATCTAAGTGAAGAGCCTCTGGTTTATGTTAAAATCCGTTAACATGTTAAAACTACAAACTGCCTTGTCTTATCTAGGATTTTACCTCATGTTGAATCTATGGGTTAGCTAACACTATGTCAGAACATACCTTTTTTTTTTTCTCCCTTCCCCCCCCTCCACTGAAGACAAGGCAAAGGTGAAAGACTCTCCGTTCCATTAGCAAGCCCTGAAGCCACCCATATCAATCTGCCTTGTCAACACTCCTCAGGTTTGACCAGCAACATCTCTGATCATCAAGGCCTGGACCTATCTGTATCAGACATTGCCAGACATGCTGCATTATGGACCAATGACTAGTTTGAGACCACCAAACTCACATGAAACATCATTTAGGGTTTGGATCCACATCTCCAGAACAGAAAGGTCAGTGCACTAGCCCACTATGAAACCAATTACTTATTGCTAACCTTTTCCCCCTCTAAAAATAGCAAGATCTCAATTACAGGAGAGCCCTATTTATCAGAATAGATGGTTGGATATGTAATTTGTGCTGAGAAACAGTCTTGCTCTTGAAGAGAGTTTTTCATGTAAATAACACAGAGTGGTGAGCAAAACCCACATTTTGATAACAGGAATTTTTTTAAGATAAAAAATCTAGCTAATAGGTGCTCTACTGCATTTATAGAAAAATGATTTAGTTCCTTCTTTTGATCCCTAACCTATACATTATAGTCAAGGAAGCAGACACCATGCTCGCTGATTCAAAGAGAAAAGCAGTGTGCTCCAATCCCATTGTTCCTCATTTCATTTTCACATGATTGTGTGACCTCCAACAGGACATTTATCAGATGAGAACAAGCTGAAACCAAATTGATTGGCGCACTTAGTCTTTCTTGCCTTTTCTGAATGAAGCTGTGAAGCACTGTACTTTTCTTGTATGAATTATGGTTTTGTGGAGTCATTGTTCAATTTAAAACATAGGGCCAGATTCTCTCATTCACCCAACCTGCTCTCAGCACAAAAAACATGGGGGCAAGAGGGAAAGGTGGCTATAAGCCATCTTTGTTCCCCTGATCCTGGAACTGGTCTGATATCCAGCACAAGTTAAAGCAACCTGAAGGCCAAATGGCTATTATGGCAGACATAGATCAATGTGGAACAGGGATGGCCTAGTAGTCACTCCTGGTTTCTCCCTGGCTGCATCCCTAGCACCAGCCACGAGGAAGTGGGGTTGATGCATGAGCTGTTATGACAGTCCTGAGCTACCTGAGGATTCCCCTACGCTTGGGGTCCTCAAATGGCTGGTTAAGATGGGTTTAGGCTGCTATGGAACAGCAAAGACCATCTGGGGCATGCCAATGAACTGAGCCATAGTTCTGGGGGGGAGGGATAGCTCAGTGGTTTGAGCATTGGCCTGCTAAACCCAGGGTTGTGAGCTCAATACTTGAGGGGGCCATTTGGGGCAAAAATTGGGGATTGGTCCTGCTTTGAGCAGGGGGTTGGACGAGATGACCTCCTGAGGTCCCTTCCAACCCTGATACTCCATGATTCTATGGTCAGTTGTTTGGAAGAAATTGAAGAGTTGTTTTTCTTAATAACCACAACACGACTGGGGCAAATTAATTCCTGGTGTCATGTTTATGTCATGCTAGATCTAGCACACTTCATACTCTTCTTATCCTCCCTATCAACATTTATCTGGCCCCAGGGATGGGAAAAGGGCAGTTTTGTCTCCCATCTAGAATACTGTGTATAGTATAGGCTAGAAGGAATATTACCGCTCTGTAAAGGAGGCAGCCTAGGGCAGTAAAGGTGACAACGTTATTAAGGGAGATGATGAAAAAAGCTAACAGAGCTCAGTTTGCTGTAAGAAGTTCGTAAAGGGCCATATTTTAAAAACTAGGTTTAAACTGGGAACTCGGGTGGAAGCATTTAATGCAAGAGGTAAAGACTGATCAATGGAATATGTTACAGGGGAAGACATTTGAAACAAGCAGGGCCGGCTCCAGGCCCCAGCGTTCCAAGCAGGAGTTTCTGCGGCGGCAGCAATTCGGCGGCAGCTTCTCCGTTCCGCCGTCTGCAACGGCGATTTGGCAGCGACTGGTTTTTTTTCATTGCTTTGGGTGGTAAAAACAGTAGAGCCGGCCCTGGAAACAAGTTGTAAAACTTGGTCCAAAAGATTCGTGATAGTGACTTCTTTCTGGGAAAGAAGGTGGCCAGAAGAATAATAAAGCAACAGTACAAAGGGAAACCAGGAACTGAGATTAGCTCCTTTATTTAAAGGCTCTCGAGGCAGACTACAAACATTAATGAATGAAGCCACTAACTGACAATCTGAAGTTCGTTTACTGTATAGCAACTCACAAAATATCAGTGAGTTGCCTGTACACCTTCGTCTTAGCTCAAGCCAAATGATTGTCAGTTGTCACCAAAGGCGGCAATTATTGCTTGTTGGAATATGTACAAAATTACAAAAAGGACCCCTCGTTATCTGTCAGCTTCTGGACATAGATCAGTCTCCTTGACTTGACCTCCCTGGCTCCAGATAGATGGAGGCTGGAACAATGCTAACATCTTGGGCCTGATTCTCCATTGCCTTGCATGCCATGAAGTCATTGCAGTCACCTTGCCATTCTGAGTGGGTACTGCTACTTTGCCCTGCACATGGAAATCTGTAAATGACTGCACAAGATGTACAGTAATGGAGTATCTGGGCCCCAGTCTTCTCATGCTCTGTTCTACTCTGTCCTCTCACTTGACTCATCCTTTTCTCTGTCTCCCACTCATGAAGGAGCTCTAGAGCTGCCCCAGAGGCAAAAGGTCTCTGTATATGGCCCTGGCCACCCGTGGATACCCCCAGATACACAAATTCAGGGTAGGTGTCAAATCCCCAAACTCATTCCGCAGGGAAAGAGTGGGCAAACCTCACCCGATTTGGTCCCTCAAAGTAATGATCAGGAGAAAATGTCCACAGTCCATTTCCTGTAGGTTTCCCTGGGGAAAGTGATTGACCTTCTGTTACTCCCACACAGCTTGGTGGGGAGGTTTTCAAGGCATTGAACATGAAGAGCAGTTGGGTACCTAACTCCCATTTGTGCCTCTGAAAATTTCCCTCCAGAGAGTTAACTGGAAGAACTTTCATAATCCCCGTTACTTGTCACTCTTTATGCTCTCTGTCAGCCCACATTTTGGAAAACAAGAATTTGCCTTCCCAGTAACCTGCCAGTCTGTCATTAGCCCCCTATCTTAAAATAAAGGCAGGCCCTCTACTTCCCTATTTAGACATATTTTGTATCTAGAAACTACTTTATTTACATATTTGCCAAGAGTTTTGGCACTTTCTTCCTTAATCCTCTGGTTTTTAGACCCATTGTCTGAGCTTTGGCTAATGAAAGAAAAGAAGTGAAGAAAAGTATACTAGAAGAGTGTTGGCCTTGCTATTCATTGGTCCAAATTCTGATCTCACCTGTGCTGGTGTAAATCAGGAGTAACCCCACTAAAATCAAAGGAGTTAAACCAGTGTAAAACTAATGTGAAACCCAAATCAGGCCTGTTAAATGCTGCAGCAAGAGTTAATCTAAGCTTTCTATTCTTATTTTTGGGTGGGCAGGAGAGAAAAAATGTGTAATAAACTTCGCTTTGCCTCAAATGTCTGCCTGCCAAAGCTGTGGAGCGTGTGTAACTATAGAAATGTTGGCCTTAGTCCTATAGCCTTACCTCATCCTGCAAGCATTTAACAAAGACTGTGTTATTGAATACCAAGTTCCAACTAATTATCAGGAGTGAGAGAGAGAGAAAGGGGACAATGAACACCTGACTCGATGCCATGTTAATAATTCACTCAGCTGTCTTGGCTAATATAAGCCCTCCATGCACAAGAGTTTCATGAGATCCTGGAATGAGCTTTCATTTTCAGAAAGGTTTTCCCCTAGTGGTGGAGGAAATGCTATGAAAATGGAAGCAATCAAGGTCAGAAGTGTGTCTCCTGTTTGCACACCTTTCATCCTGAGCAAACGTATCTTGCTGATGCGTATTTTACATGCAAAAGATCATCAGGCTCTTTGCTCCACTGGGTTGCCTTAGTACCTCCAATAATTAATCATGAAAATTGCACCCAGGAATTCCAAGCATGCAGCTTTCAACAGTGACACAATTTATCTATGTATAAGGCCACTAAAAAAAATGACACTGGACTGTACCTCCCCAAAGGTCACATTCTTTACTGAACTCTTTGCATAATTTAAATGTTATGGCCTCTGGATATATATGCATGCCATGGTAGGGGAAGTGATTTGTAAAGCAGAAAGGCTTGTTCTCCAAAACTGATTAAGAATAAAGATGTCTTCCCGTTGTGGGTTTGCATTAAATAAGTAAGCACTCACGGGCAAATAAACCAATAAACGATAGATGAAAGCCAATTTTATCCACTATGTTCAGGTTGTTTTACACCAAACCACCAGCAAAAAGCAACCCCAAAGAGAACAGAGCTGGCCATGGGAGGATCATCCTCATCTTTTACTGCGGTTGGGTGCAACAGCTTCTCTTCATTCATGATTTGATTGTAAAAAGCAACTACACTCCTTTATTAAATAGATAGCTGAAACAGAGTCACTGCCCAAAACACAAGCCGTATGCAAGGCTGGAGTCAGATTCAAGCCCTGTACGTGTGAGAGAAAGGGGAGAAACACTACACAACACAGAAGGCAGCAAGGAATCCCCAGAGACAAGTAGAGAAATACTTGTAGTGTGTCTCTGCGAAAAAGCTGAGAGCACTTTTGGATAAAGTAGCTAAAAGAGGTTTGGAATGGTGAGCAAAGAAACTATCTCCTGTTGTTTGAGTCCTACTGTATTCAGGGAAAGCGGCCTTTATATACATATTCTTTGTAAATAAACAGAATTACATAGTAGCATAACTTCCATGCCCTAGAGCTGGCATACTGGCTTCTGTGACAGATATGGCAATTTCCTACATATCCTTGGGAGACCTTATTGATTTAAGTTTAACTATCTTTGGGGTCCATTGTATTAAATGCAAAATGTATGTATTATGGTGGGCCAAGGATCGCATGTAATTTCATGGGGAAGGGTACTCCCAGCTAAGAACAGTAGGGGGTGATTAGGTAAATTCACTCAGGTTGTAACACCTCCAGAGAGGTACTATCACCTGGAGAGGCTCATAGATACTACCTCAAACTGGAACCTCCAGAGATCAACAGACAAAGAACAGACTTTTGGAAAAACAGCCTAAATGTAAATTGACTCTGGACCTTCTTTCTGATTCAACAAACGAACGGGACCTTCTGTCCAAGAGAGGGCTCCAATCCTGGTGGAAGGGTTGGAAGGACCTACCAGACCCCCCTAAGAACCTCATACACTGTTCGCATGTGTATAGGAACGTCTATTGTTTTAATGTTTTCTCTGTAATAGTCTCACCTTAAGTATAAATGTGCTTGGTTAGAAACTGCTGGGTGGTGATTTGTAACTGTGGACAATTACACTGTTCATAGCCTCCAAAGAGAAAGCAGAGCAAATGCTGGCCTATTTAGGCAGTCTGGCTTGATAGGAATATCACAATGTACGGCAGAGCACTGTGCAGCCTGAAAAACTCTGGTCAGGAGGGAGATGCAGGTCTCTACCCAAGAGAGATAAGGGCAAGAGCAAGAAACCTTTAAGTGGGTGCCCTTGGTAGACCATGGAAGGAGAATATAGCTTCAGTTCCCCTGAACTGTGACACCTTCCACTCCAGACTCTTAGCTGTAGCTGGAGAGGGGGAAGCTCTGGCAACTTCTAACTGCCATAAAAGCCCCTTGGCGGCCACAGGCACCTAGTGCAAGTTAGAAATGTTCACCTGGCCCAGAGCTGAGGAAGCACAAAGGTGGCTTAATGCTACAGCCAAGGATTTGAGCCTACAGGTATGTGCATTTAATTTCTTAGGGGGTGATTCTGCAATGCTGAGCACTCTCCATTTCTAGTAAAAGCTACAGGATGTGGTGGCACTCAACACCTCACAGAATCAGGGCTGTAAAGAGATTTTCAAGCACAAGACCTAATCTTGCAGTTATTGAGTGGCTTTTTCAAGGTTAAAACTAGCTGGGTGCAGAGGCCCCTTGCCTACTTGCAAAAACTGAGCTTATCGTGAGTATTAAGAATAGAAAGTACATTTATGCTTCAGTTCCTCATCCTCTCCTCAGAACTCTGCCCTCCCTACAACTCCTGTTATTTCACCCCAAATTTCCATCCTGCTCTTTTCACATTCCATCTCATACATGTTTCTTATGTCTCCTCCCACCCTCAGTTGCACTTGGGATAACCTGCTTCTTCCTACAAGCCAGGCACCCAGCTTCTCCTTCTTTCAAATCCCTCTTCAAAATCCACTTTCTTGGCAAACCTTTCTTTTGCTGGTCCCTTCCAATACCTCCTCATTATTCCTTACTTTAACTATTTTCTTGTATATCATATATTTCTGGTAGATTATAAGTTCTTTAGGGCTGGGACCTCAGGCCTGATTCTGATCTCACTTACACCAATCCTACACTGGAGTAACTCCATTCACTTCAGTGAAGTTACTCCTCAAATACACTGGTGTGAAACTACAATCCCTTGGGCCCAATTCACTGTTACACTGCACCTTGTGTAGTCATTTGCCCCAACAGAAAGTGGATATAAAGCACTACCAGATTAGAATGGTGGCATCTTACCCTTAGGTTGCATTGGTGTAAATGACAATGCACGGTTGGAGCAATGCTGAATCTGACTCCTTCTGTGATTTGTAAAGTGTTTGTACACATTTGGGAACTACACAAATAATATGAGATATGGCTCCAATTACTGCCAATAGGACTGCTTGCATGAGTAAGGTGAACATGACTGGGCCAGTGGTGAATGTTACAGATATGGCAATTTCCTGCAATGACCTTAAACTTAATTCGATAAGGTATCTTTTCAAGTATCTTTGGAGTTCATTGTATTGAATGTAAAGTTTGTGTATTATTGCAAGGCCTGGATGATCAAAGGACACTATTGAGCAATGTGGCAGACAAGAACGGCTTTTTGAGACGATACATGTGCAGTGGATTTCCTGGGAAATATCTAGGTGGAGATGTATGTGAATTCCCCATCTCTGATTCTGCAGAAACCCAGCCTTTTCAAGCTATATCCTAAAGAAAGGGCCTTTTCGCTGCTGAATCACCTGGCACATGAGGCCAAGATCAAAGGCCCAACCTGGTGGTTCCGGTTCATTACTATTTCAGATTCAAAACTTGTAACCATGGAGAAAACAGAGATGGGGGTTTTGAAGTACTGACACCTACCAGAGTCCAAGATTAGAGTTGGGGTAACCTCTGGTAAACTTGTTAGCATGCATGTAGGTTCTTTTATTATTTTTATATGTTTTATATGTTTAAGAATAAATGTGCTTGCTTAGAAAGAGTGGGGTGGTAAATTGTGGCTATGGCAATTTATGCTGTTCAGAGCCTCTGGAAAGGAAGCAAAATGCAGATGCTGGCCTGTTCAGGCAGTCTGGCTTGCTGTGAATATCACAATGTAAGCAGGGAAATTTGCAGCCTGGAAAAACCCTGGTAAGGGGTGGGGGGGAGAGAGAGGTGATGGCTGAGGAGCCAGGAGCCTAGAGTGGATGCCCTGATGAACTAGGAAGGGGAAATACAGGTGCAGTTGTCCTGAACTGTGACAGTGAGGACTGGAGTTAACCTCATTTTTACAGCAATTGGTAGAACTAACTGCATGTCCACAAGGAGTAATGTTTTTAGAATGCTGTTTGGGAAAGGCTGTGAAAGTACCCTCCATTGGTTTTAAAATCCCCAAACTGTCTTAATCTTTGTTTTGAAAACTACATTTTTTAAAACAAAACAGAAAAACCAATTCAGAGCTGATACTGGCTGCTAGGTTACATCAATAGCATCCTGTAAACAAACAATGAGACTAGCAACAGGCACATCTCCAGCAGCAGACGAACTGCAAACTTTCATCCATTTGTTACTTCTGTTGAAGAAGTTTTATTACTTATCGGAAAGAGAGAGAGAGAAAGAAAAAGAAAATAAAAGGTGTGTGCATCAGCAAAGTCCAGTGCATGGTAGTTATACATTTTACAGTGACATCACCAGTACCATATACAGTAGTTGCCTAATGCATGAAAAGATATACAGAAAAAACCAAAATTCCCTACAAACCCAAATAAACTTCCTGAGTCACAGGATTCCAAGAAACTGAGCTATCATTCTTGAAACTGTTCATACATCTCACATAATTGGTATGTAATCTTTGTCTAAATTTGCTGAACCTCTACAGCCTGAATATTTCTCAACAATGCTAATTTTGTTTGCTCTCTTCCTCTCTCTTTACGCTTTTCGGTCCTGATTTTGATTTCACACTCATTTTATCTGTGTGTAATTCCACTGGCTTCAATGGAGTTACTCCTCTTTTTACATTATTATTATTATTATTTATTTATTACCATGGCATCATGCAGTCCTAGTAATGGAACAGGACTCCACTGTCCTAAGTACTGTACAAACACAGAACAAAAAGACAGCCCCTACCCCAGAGAGTATATAATCTAAGGAAAAGACAAGAGACAAAGGGTGGATATAAACAGATGGCAGAGCACAAGGAAACAGTATGACAATATTGATCAGCCTTAGTGGCAGAGGTCTCAGCACACCACCAGCCAAAAATTTGTCAAGAATTTTGTAGAATCACAAAAAAGGAGAGTTTCTTGAGGAGAGTTTTGCAGGGGGATAATGCATTTGTTCTGCAGACATTTAAGGGGCCCTTCGTCCAAGTGTGAGGGGCAGCAGAGGAGACAGCACAAATGTGCTTGTTGGAAAATGTAACAAATGGGCAATGGAGGCTGGCATCATGGGACGATCATAGGCAAGAGGCAACATCTCAGTAGTGAATGAGAGATGGTAGGTAGAGTGAGACTAGACCATCAAGGTCCTTGAAGGTGAAGACAAGAAATTTGTTTGATGTGATAGGGAAGGATGCAAAGAAAGGGGTGACACGGTCAAAGCAGTGGGCTAGGAAAATTATTTTTTCAATTCGACGAAGATTGCATTTGTCAAGGCCAGAAAACCGGATGTGAGAGTAATCAAGATGTGAGATAATAAGAGCTTGAATGACAGTTGTAGCTGTATAGCTGGATAGGAAAAGCTGTATCTTTGAGATGCACAAAGAATTGGCAAAATTTGGACGTATACAGGATATGAGGCTCTAGAGAGAAGTCCAAGTCAAAGTTTATAGCTAGGTTATGGGCCTGAGTGACGGGCAAGAGGGTGGTGGTGTCCACAATGACAGAGAAATGAGGTAGCAAGAATGGTTTGTTGGGGAAGATTAGGAGCTCTGTTGTAGCCATACTGAGCTTGAGCTGATGACTACACATACAGTGGTAAAAGTGAGAACAGACTCAGACTAACTCTCTTAAAAAGAATGCTAAATTTGTGTGGAAACGTGTAATGTGCCTTATTGATATTCAAAAGGTTGTTCAAATAAAAAGATCTGGAGATCTAAGAGGCCCATATGTAATATTAGTTTGAAACATCTGTTCACTTCCTCCCTTAAAGTGAAACTGATCAGAGTAGTACTAATGACACTATAGTTAAGGATGAGAAGACATTATAAAACCTTATTCGTGTTTGCTCAGCACTTCCTGAATATATTACCTTTTGGGCTAATACTTTCCAAACTTGGTTCGTCGTTCAAATGTCACACCAGTGTAAATCAGGAGAAATTCTACTGAAGTCAATTGAGTTAGTTGGGTGTAAAATCAGCCTTAGCAGGATTTGAATCAGGCCTACATAGAAAATTACCGGAGAAAATTTGAGCAAAATCAGCTCTTGTTGAGCTATGCGACTGAAAAGAATATTCTTCCATTATACAAATATTTGGATGACCCTTGTCCTTTAAAATGGCTGTCCATATTTGTCTATTTTTCTGAGAATTTTTCTCAGTGGTGGTGTGGAAGCATCTGGGAGAATACTATGGTACCTCCTCAATTTGGCTGCAGGCAGATACCCATAAATGCGTGGTACTGGAGATTTGATGCTCTCTATTTCCCTGAGCCCTACATGAAGGTGTAGAAACAAAGAGCTTGTCTACATGGGCCATTATTGCATGGCAAGCCAAGGTGTGACACTACAGCGCACTAGCTTGCCACACAGTTACATCCCACATGGACACTGCTACACCACACTAAAAGTTCCATAGTGCCTTTTGATGTTGTCCTGTTTCAAACAGCCTGAGTGGTGTTAAGGGGCCTTAACATAAATGAGAACTAGGTACTTTGTGTCAGGAATCAGGGCCTGAGGCAAAGCCAGTCTCCAGGCAACTTAATGAGCGCAGATGGCCAATAGTAGGCTGCCAAACTGGCTACACCGCCTGATTGGCTGGAAGAGTCAGCAGACTTGCTCTTAGCCCCACAGCAGGTGCAGTTCTGTGGTGGCTCAAAGCATTTGTCTACAGCTGTGATAGCGCCTGTGCCTGTTTGTTCCCAGTCTTGTTCCAGCCCTGTCTCACGCCAGGTAACCTGGGTCTGACCCTGGTCTCTGATTCCTGATTCTGACTCTGAACCTAGGCTCTGGCATCTGGTCTCTAACTCCACTTTTGACTCGGGATTCTAACTCTTGGCTATCAACACCTGTTTTAACCACTGGGTTTGACTGCCCGCATCCCGATCATTGACTCTTTATAGTCAAAGGAAACAATGGAATTTACAGTCTTACATCTCAGTTATTATTATTTGTAATATGATAGGGCACAGAAGACTTAATTAGGGACCCATTCTGCTAGCCACTATACACACATAATAAGAAAGTCCCTGTCCCAATGAGCTTACAGTCTAGATAAATGGAGATTGACTTTCATAGAGAAACGCTCATGGAAACTGCAAGCTGGATTGAGGTCATTATATGGTTCTAAGACTCAATTGAGAGATATTGCAGAAACAATTACAGGCAATAATTTTTCCCCACAAATCAAGATTTGTCTTATTGGCTATTTTTTTATTAGTCATGCTCCCTTACTTTATATTTGTTCCTGTTCTATAATGTCACACTGAATAGAAAATGGCTTTATAAAGTAACAACCAGAAGAAAGTTTGGCAGCGCTTTACAAATAGTGGCTAATCATTAAAGCTATTTGATGTTCATTGTATGGTAATAACATTATTCATAAGGAACTTATTCAATAGTAATGTGGCTGCATTGTGCAGTTCAACAGTAACCTCTTGAATCTTATCCTTGAATACCTTCCATTTATTGTAAAGATTTTAAGCAAAATTTTCTACAGATAATTTGAAAAGGGGCTATTTTCAATTATTTGAGAATCTGAGTGACTGTGTGGGCCAAATTCTCCATTAGATGTCTACACCCCATGTCCAGTGCATTTGAGGACAGAATTTAGCCCTTTAGAACCAGCCAACTCAGGTTCGCAGGGCTTGGGCTGTGGGACTGTGTCATTGCAGTGTAGACTTCCGGGCTTGGGTTTAAGCCCAACCTCTGGGACCTTTGCACCTCGCAGGGTCCTAGAGCCTGGGCTCCAGACCAAGCTCAGAAATCTACACAGGAATGAAACAGCCCCACAGCCCCGCAAGCCTGAGTCAGCTGGCATGGGCTAGCCACGGGTGTCTAGTTGCTGTTTAGATATAATCTGAGCAACAAAAACTAAGGCTATCTTCCAAGCAATACTTTGAAAATCCATCTCCAAATGGTTTGCATTGTAAAACAGCTAAACTGTCTACAGATATTGTATTATGACTATGATTGGAGAGGAATGTACATAAAGCAAAAATCTCCCAAGATGACAATCATTCTGAATAGTGATGAAATCATCTATTCTTGTGTCTGTCATGGGCTAGAATCAACCACATCTAGACAGGAGCCAGAAATCAGGCTTTTACCAGATTTGGGATCTGACAAAAACCAAGAACTATAAGGTCACATTAAATTTGAAGTTTAGCCTACTTCTATTTACTAGTACAGAACAATGAAGCATGTAAGTTTCCTACTATAACCTAGATAATTTTCATTTCATTCAGAGCACATGCTGTCAGATTTCAGCTGTTCATATTCATACTTTCATAGTGAAATCTGTCTAGCTAACTAACCAGCATTATCACGGTTTTTTCCCAAACACAAAAAACAACCATATTCTTTCAGATAATGTTGAGAGACTCCCTCCTTATCAGTGCTAGAAATATCATGAGAACTGCTTGTAAGACTTTGGCACTGTTGGCGCATAACCTAAACCCTAGTTCTGTCTAGGCCTGAAGCATGAATCGTAGCCGAAACTACATCTAGATCCCAACACCACTTTTATGGACTATTTCTACTAATAACCACTTTCTATTATGTTTGTTACTCTATTCTAGTTGTATGTACATTTTGCCAGTAAAATTATTTTTACATCATTTCATCAAGTACATTTTTTTCTCCATGGTAGATCTGTTCTTATTGGTTAAAAAACCCCAAATCGTCCCTCATTTCGGGTCAGATCCAGAACCCATTGACTCAGTGGGATTCTTTCTATTGATTTTTATGGGCTTTGGATCAGGTCTTTACTCTCCCCTTTGTGCATTTCTTCTAAACCATTTACCAGCCTGATCTCACTGAGTCATTCCATGTTGCCAGACTGCTCAGATTACCTCTGAGAAAGAGGACAAAAGTTATGTGAGGGAAGGAAAAGGAAGAGATTAAAATAAAAATCCAAGTCCTACCACTTTTGAGGAAAAACTGCAGTGAAGAAAAGATTAATGCAGAGGTTTTAGATTCCTAAACTATTTAGTATTAAGATACATAAATATAAAAAATTCCCCTTCAGTATCTCTTCCAAGGAATTTTTAGTTCTTGCCAGAAGGTTACAACACAACAATGGTTACTCAAGAAGCTGGTTAGTAATCCATGAAAAAGATATTGGCATTTTTGTTATTTGCTGACATCACACAGAAAGAGGAAAATAAGCAAAAGCAATAAAACTTTCATATAATACATATTTGCTGTTTTTCCAGTAATTTTAACATGACTTTATGTCTTGCAGGGCAACCAAGCCCTGTAGTTTGGTCTGTGGTTAAGATGCCAAAACCCACTGATGCAGATCGTATTGTTCACTGTGGAGAGAGCTCCAGAAAGAATGTAACCAGCCTCAAAAACGGCCTTGTTTTTGTTTTGGTTTGGAGGTGTTTTTTGGGGAGGGGGAGATGGTTTGCAAGCTGAAAACTTCTAGTTATATCTTCCAAGAATGGCACAAAGGCTCAATAAAAAGAAGAAATAAAAACTCATTGAGCTTGATTCTGCTCTCCTATCATTGTAAATCAGAAATAAGTCTGTTGAAATCACTTGGATTAAACCAGTTCAAAACTGGTCTACGTGAGATAAGAATCAGACCCATCAGCTATTAAAAAAGGACCATCATTCTCAGGTAAACTGAAAAGAGTTAGTTGTGACAGCTCTCATGAACACAATTTCCCTTGCACAGTGCAAGCAGCACACTCTGGTGTAGGTGCCAATTGCAGTCTGTGTGAGCTGCCAGATAGTTAGTTGATGCTGTGGATTTCCCTGTCCTTCCATGAGACCAAACCAGATGACAATGTTGAGACAATTAAAAATGCTCCAGCTCCCTCTGAAGTTTCCCTTCAGGGAATTCCTTTCCCAGCTTTGTCTCTGGGTTGCTGACAGATGGAACTAAGTGAAGAGAGACATTTTTCAATCTCAACCTCCAGAAGGCCCAATTTAGTTTAATTTCTTCCCCTACTCAGAGATGCCTAGGGAATCCTTCCCTTCCTCAGCATTCTCTGGAGCATCCGATTCTTGAGTCTTTAGATAAGTGTTTTCTAAATCCAGTCCTTCTCTCCTCCTTATGCAACTCACATTGACCACCCTCCTGGAGGGATATTCACATCCTCCCCATATCACTGACCAGTGGATAACACTGCCAAAGAAGCTGAAGCAACTGCTGAAAAAGGTGATACTAAAACACTTTACCAACTCAACAAGGTTGTAACTGGCAAGCTTACACCAGCCATACTGCCTGTTGAGGACAAACAAAGAAAGACCTCAACAGAAAAAGAGCAAAGAGAGCTGTGGACAGAACAATTTCAAGAGGTGTTAGACCAATACCACAAGATCTATTGATTTTGATACAGAATTTAAGCACCCAGATTAGACATCATAACAACTCACATCACACACAAAGAAGTGAAAGATGCAATAAAAAAGTTAAAATCTGGGAAACCTGCAGGTGAAGATCAAGTCAGGGGAGAAATGTTAAAAACTTGTGATGACGAGACCACCAATAAAATTAACAAACTCTTCTAAAAAGTATAGCACCAGGAAAAGCCTCCAGAACAATGGGAAAAAATGGCTTTATAGTCAAAGAACCAAAGAAAGGCAACTCACCGATTGCAATAACTGGTGATGTGTTACCCTCCTTTCAGCAATAGGCAAAATCTTCTGAAATATCATTTTAAGCAAAATAAAGAAGTGGTTGAGGCAAAGCTAAGGGAAGAGCAGGCTGGATTTCAACCCAGAAGATCATGTGTTCACCAGATTTTCACCGGAGAATAATCATCAAACAGCGCATTGAATGGCAATAACCATTCATAATAAACTTCATAGATTTTAAGAAAGCATTCAACAGCCTCTATTGTGATTCAGTCTGGAAAATCTTGAAGTGTTATGCCAGCAAAAATGAGCATTACCAAAATTCAGATTACACAGTAAAATAAAGGCACAGTTAAGCGAATGGTTCAGTATAGACACTGGTGTCAAACAAGGATGCATTCTCTCATCTCTCCTGTTTGGCATTGCCTTTTTCTCATTATGAGAAAAAGTGTAGACAGATACAACACAGGGATCACATGGCTTAATGACAGTATACTAGGAGATTTGGATTTTGCTGATAACATAGCTCTTCTAAGTGTGTTGGGGGTGGGAAGGAAAAGGGCTGAGTACATCTGCTTTGTGAAGTGGAAGGCACTCAAGGACAATAAAATCAACCCCCAACAAACAAGTAAAGCCCAAAAGACTGTCCAGCATTACAAAAAAAAAAAGAGCAGGCTAATAATTAGTTATGAGAAACAAATTAAGCAGAACACCAGCAACTCCCAACTCAGACATTACATTAGAAGAAAAGGAATGCAAGGGGTGAGTCAGTTTATATACCTTGGCAGTAAAGTATAAACCAATAGGATTATCCAAAAAGAAATAATATCACGAATTGGCAAAGCAGTGGCTGCATTCACCAGCTTAAACAAGATTTGGTCATTGAGCATCTACAGTTTGAAGAGCAACCTATGAAACCTTAACTCAAATGTTATTTCCACTCTAACGTATCAATGTAAAAGCTGGAAATCCACCACAGGTACAGACAGATGTCTAAATGCCTTCAAAAACAAATGCCTCGGGCAAACACTAGGTATACAATGTAATTAATTTATAACAAATGCCAAGATTTGTCAGAGAGTTTAACAGGCCTTTATCTCTAAAGTTACCCAGAAAAGACAATAGAAATATTCGAGACGTGTTAAGAATGAGCCAGACCATTTGCCATTGCAGGTGTGCCATTGGGCAGCTGGAGGAACACATAAAAGGGGCCAACTGAAAGAATCCCTCTGAACACTGCTCAGAGGGGGAAAACTAATGGAACTTAACATAGAGGATGTTCCAAGAGTGACCCGGTATACACAGGGATGACAAAGTCTTGTTTGTGCTCTAAGGGATGTTTGATAGCTCAGAAAGGACTCAGATTCAGATCACTGACCAAACATCCCATTGGCACTACTTTGCCTTGTTTTGTTTCCCCTCCTCCTCACACACATGCACGTGCATGCGTACACAGACTCTTGCCAAGTACAGTTTGGCTGGACCAGAGGATCCAGTGCAGTGACTACTTCTGTAATTCTCTATATTTCAAGCAAAACACACAATAAAATGGTATTTGACCACATAGCAAAAAGACTGACATTTCAAGGTGAGGTACACAGATAACAGAATACCAACATCTTTCACTCTGAATGTATATATGAACTGTGTGGTACAAATCCTTCCTACAACCTCATGAAGTATTAATAGTCTTCATGCAAGTGACATAAAAACAAATGTACAAGTTTTTGAATGTTTGTTAGATAATGTTATTAATTTAGAAGTTGTGCTATGGATTGCTAATCTCCCCTAGACAGGCAATAAAGTTGTGGATTGTACTTCTGACCACAATGCCACAAGATAATGATTGCTAAAAGTTCTTGATTTTTGTGCCTGTATATTTGGTAGAATTTTATTAATTTACGACGATAAATTCATTATTTTCTAAAATAATTTATTTACGCTTAGGATAAAATATTCTGAGGCCATAACTTGGCCTCTGAATCTGTGTTTGCAATTTTTGCGCATGCAGAAACCTGAAGGTGTTTATCTATCCTATTAATATGTACAGCATTGCAGAATAAAATTAGAGGCTGTTTTTGGCCCTAATTCCTTGGGTTACCCTGTGGTCTTACTGTTTCCTAAATCAAAACAATGGCCTTATAATCACAATTGATTTTAAACCAGCTGTGTTTTGAAAGCAATCAAGGAAAACAGCAGACTCAGAATCAATACATTAATTAGGGCCTAACTTGGGCTCTGACAAAAAAGGCTGCAGTAGGTTATTAAAGGGCACAAACACAAATACTGACTTGAAAACTGCGGCCAAATTCTGTCTACACCAACTATGTTAGCATATATGTGAGGCTTCAGTTGGCCTCATTACTTATCTTACACTCTACAATCAATCTTTTGTCTTCCATCAGGTATGCATCTTCAGATCAATCCTCTCTTCAAATCCATCTTCTTTTCTAGGTTGTTTTCTGTCTGTTTCGGGCCTCCCCACTGCCTATCCTGCTTCTGACCATGAAAAACACTGTTGCCTGTTGAACAAGCGATAGCAGCTTTTGGGACCTTTCAGCTCAGTTTTCCATTAGAAAATAAATGTGTGATGCAGAGTCAAGGGATTTTCTCAGTGTAGTTTGTTTATTTATACACTGTACAAAAGTCCTGATTCCTGCAACAGGAATGTGGTGGATGTGGACTGTAATACTTATGATGTGGACTGTAATACATTGATCGAGTTTCAGTTCAGTTTAGTGTGCAGATGCTGCTTGGTGTTGGTGCACTGTGTGAACAGGTGGTCAGGCTATATGCTCTGATGATCCCTTCTGACCTTAAATTCAGAAACCTCAGCTAACGCACCATGCCCCTATCCTAAAGGCCATTCTCTTTGGCCTCTGTCCAGGGGCGGCTCTACCAATTTTGCCGCCCCAAGCAGTCGCCGCCAAATTGCCGCCATGTCTGGATGGAAGAGCGGCGGAGCTGCCGCCGAATTGCCACTGCGGGACACGGACTGCCGCCCCAAGCACCTGCTTGGAAAGCTGGTGCCTGGAGCCAGCCCTGCCTCTGTCTTTCCTGGAAACCCACAGCTTAATCGTTGTTTCCTGATCCTGCCTCAACCGCTGGGCTTGACTTGGGAAACCACCTTACCCAAAGTTGCTCGCTTAAGACCACATAGTCTGGAAACGACATTAATGCTCCTTTTGGCTTCTTTGCAACACATAGGAATACCAGAAAGGGTTTAACTGCCAATCAGAGAGTTCTTTAACCCATACAGCCCCTTTCAACAGCAGTCTGGATGAGACTACTGCATGGTTAACTTCAACTGTTTCTATGAGGAGTTTCATCCTGGGTGCTTCTACCTCAGTGACTCATAATGTGCATGATATTAACACCTGTTCCATAATACATTTTTGTTCTAAAAAATTAAGTAGTAAGACAATAAGTAGCAAATCCTAGATAAAGGAAAATAAATGAAAAATGTTCTCTCTTATTTTATTAATCCACTCCTCCCTTCTACCTTCCCCCTGCAATGTTCTTAAGTCTTATTCATGTAAACTTATCTAATTCAGATTGTATTCTGTAGTGATAATTGGGGCCTAGTAGCCCTATCCCAGTTGTGAGTCTAACTTTGGGAAAGTGGTTAAAAGTTTATAAAATCATCCCATAACATACAATAATAGATGCAAAAGGGAGAGATTGAATTAGCTCCAAAAAAATTCTTACTGATATGATTCAAGCATACCTGGAAAATAAAAAGGGTGGGACCACAAGTTAATTGACAAACCTGGTGTGTTGGACAATAGGCCTAACTGGTGAACAAGATAATGAGAAGGTGGATTGTTTCTCCCATCATCCATCTTTCAGGGTCCTTAAAAAAGAGACTTTGGGGCAAATGCTGGCTGACTGAAAGACAGAACAGGAAGGCGTGCTGGAAGTAGGGGTGCAGCAGCAGCCCATGGCTTGAAGTAATAATAGCAACCAAAAGTTTTACAGTTTTGTTCAATAGCTTTTAGCACCCCACCCCCTCACACACCGTTTTGCCCTCTGTTGAATAAGACTGGCTTAGCCAGCCAAGACTGTGTATGTTGTAACATTGTTACAAGCCTGTGACCAAAGTGGTAGACTAACCCAAAACAGCCCAACACTAGTACAAGTTTGCCAGATCTCAGAGTAGCCGCTAAAGCCCTGCGTTGTGCCTGTGTTTCTCCCACAGTGAGGCTGCAAGTGAGTCAACACCAGAGACAGAAGCTACATTTTCTATCTTTGCTGTTCTTTTCTCTTCCTCTTTTGTGTGTTTGTCTTGTTTTGTCTTACAGGAAGCCATACTGGGCTTTAACAAGAGCAACAACAGTAGCTCCAGACCAACTAACTTCTCTTTTCCCCAAAAAGGACACTTATTAGCATCTTCAATACAGTCTAAAAGACTGTCAAAGAGGGTTTTTTTCCCCTTATAAAAGCTCACTACAGCTAAAGGGAACAAAGGATAGTGTTAAAGTGAAAGCCTTATTTAATACTCTGTATTTCAAATTCTTTAACTGATTTTCCTTTTCTGTTTTTTTAAGAAAAAGTTTTCAAAGAATTGTTCATGGCGCGTTTGCTATAGTACTTAACAGGCAGAAGTCTCTGAATACCAAACCCCAAAATTCATTTAAAGTACCATTACCTCCGCTGCATGCCCTACCTCTCTATAAATGATTATAATCAATACTATACAGATTTGAACATGCAGGTTAAGTGAACATTAACAAAGGGACATGTTTGCAGGGAAAGGGGTGGAATTAGGTAGATACATAGTATCTAGCTACTTTCTAAAGCAGAACGGAACACAATTGAATGTTTAAATTACTGCAGACTTTGTGAGGAATAAGTTATGTTTTTGGGTGTTGGCTAACATCAGTTACAATTTGCAACTCGCTTCTCCATTCCTAGCCCCAAAAAGGTTGAACTGGGAGGTGAAATTTTAGAGTGGCAGACCCAAGGATCCTACAAAGAAATTCAGGATTTGTCTGTGTCCCTTAGGCTGTGATGCTGCAAACTTACATTAAAATTCAGGGCAGGTGAGTCCAATTACCAGTAGCTCCAGCCAGGAGATAATGGGTGAGGGAGTCTCAATCTGGGCTAGAAGAAGCTAGGAAAGCAGCTGAATTCCCTGAGAAAATATAGGCTGGGATTTATGTTGTGTTATTGATAAAGCCTGGGCAGTGTGTGCAAAGCTGTAATGGGGGGGTCCATCCCCACCCCTTCAGATTGGTCTCTAGTGAAAAACCAGTGTCACTCCACAATTTTGTTTTGCTTTGGGAGCAATAGACCCCCTTGGCTCCTCTGCTGGAAAGCTTCAAGCAATGGTGAGCTTTGGTGTGCAGAAGACCTCTTTGCTTTGTTCCCCAATAAGGTAAAATAATAGATTTACTTTCCCGTTGTTGTCATGCAGCTGCGTGCCCAGTTCTGTGTACAGCTTGAACTCCATTCATCAGGCCATCACTGGGCTAGGTTTGTGTGTGCAAAACCCAGGGCTCCAGGGGAATTCAGAGTGAGTTTCATGGTTTGCACTGCAGAAAACTCACAGTTCAGCAGCTGCCACCATGTTTCATTCACAAGGAGGGAAGCTGAATGCCTGTTAAGTTGAGTAAGTGGAACTTTATTAAACCCCCTGCACTGCTCTGTCCACTTGGCTCAGTTGCTTCCAGCCTAACTACCCATATTCTCTGTTTCCCCAGTGTTCTTTCACTCACAGTCCCTCCAGGAAACATGAGCCCTTTGACTCCAGTACCACAGATCATGGTACAGGCACAAGCAGAGGAAGCACTAAGGGCAAAAGAGGAACCATCTGCCTGCTCTCGGTTTCTGAGCCAAGCACTAAGGCAGCTCAGGAGCTGCAATAGTAGGAAAGTCCTGCTCAGCCCCTGCAACCCTGAGCTGCAGCATGCTCAGTCCCTCTGTAAGGATGGGGTCCATGTGCAGTCCAGGAACCGTGGGGGGAGTGAAAATGCTCAGCGCAGATAGAGTTTTCAAAGAATTTAGCTACCACACTCTTAACAAGTCTCTACTGAGCATGCACAAACTGAGATTTTATTCAAAGGCTTATAACATGGGCAAATTTTCACAGGGATGGTAAAAGGCACAACTCTCACAAGGTGACATCACTATCAAATTTGAAGTCCCTCCTCCAAAGCATTAGGTGCTAGAATTTCTCAATGAAACAGTTGTAAGATTTTTTTTTTTAACATCGGTAAAACAATGTATATTCCCCTAATCAAATTCTCTGAAACAGCTTTAGTGTTTTAGCAGAATCTTTTCAAAATATTCAGCTTCATGTAGACACCCAGCATGGGAAATGTCATCCAAACAGCTAAAGTTTGGAAAAGTTTTAAGCACCTGAAACCCCAGTTTTGTAATAGAAAGTATTGGGCCATCTAAACTGCAAGCTCTGCACCACCTATAATATGCGTACATGCGTGCGCACACACACACACACACACACACACGTATATATAAAATGTATTAAGAATTCATATAAAGAGGGTGGGTTTTAATTTAGGATTGGCCAGAGGGCTAATCACTCAATCTTTGAATTGCCTGCCAGAGGGGGATGATGGCCCACTAGCTGGAAGAGGATTGGAAACTGAGGCACAGTTGTGAATCTCAATAGGAAGGTACAGCAGTTCCATGACAAGGACTTTACTTATATTGTATATCCATTCTTTTGCTCTCTGTATGTTCATGTCAGATTCTGAGCAGGAATTGTGCCTGTTTGAAAAGTGCCTAGCACATTGTGGGTGTTACTGGAAACCAGTAATAAATAATGATTATTAAGCAGGCCTAAGACTAGTTAGTTGATTGAGGAGCCAGTCATTTAGCTCCTTGTTTAAAGTTTTAAGTCAGTTATCCTTAGAGCCCTGTGCAGATGCAAAAAGGTGGGTCCACATCCAATCTGCATCTGCCAGGATCGACCCACAATCTGCTAGCCGTCTTTTACCTGCATTTGCACCCGCATGCCATCTCACAAGGGTTAGCAATGGGGGAGGGGGAATGTGGGGGAGGCGGGGTCTTGCAGGGAAGAGGCAATGCAAGGGTGGGGACTGGGGGTAAGAGGTAGCACAGGGTCTCAAGGAGAAGGGACAGCATGGAGGAGGGTCTGGCAGGAAGGGGTGTCGCATCACGTGCTACTCCCAGGGGCTCACAAGCGACAGCACACGGCAGCAGCAGTGTGTGTTGCATCGCCGTGGCCCCACCTGCTCCAATCCCTGTGGCCCGGCCTGCCGGCTCCTGGGCAGTAGGGACTGGGAGCGCAGCCAGTGCTGCCGGGTTAGGCCATGGCGGGGACGCTGGCGCTGCCCGAGGGGCCTGAGCTGCTGGACAGGAAGCAGTGTAGCAAGCAGGTGCTGAACAGCCCCAACTCCGACCTGCCCCCCAGCCACTGGCTACTGCCGCCAGTCCTGAGCATGCTGCGGCCTCCAGGCTGCCCAAGCCGGACACTGGCCAGGCACTGCCTGTGAGTAGAGCCCTGTGTGGTTGTATTTGCATCCGATCCACTATCCACAAAAATGGTCTGCAGATATCCGCATGTGCGGATATGAAGGGGGCATCCTTGGATTTGCAGGGCTCTATTTTTCAAATTCTATTTGTCTGGCTGCCTTGGATCTGTTATGAGAGAGACAAAGTGAGTGAGGTACTTTTACTGAATCAGTTTCTGTTGGTGAAAGAGACATGCTTTCGAGCTCCCCAGAACAGAAAAAGAGCTCTGCAGAGCTTGAAAGCCTCTCTCTTTCAACAACAGAAGCTAGTCCAATAAAAGATATTACTTCACTCACCTTGTTTCTCTGATGTCCTGGGACCAACATGGCTACAAAAACACTGCAAACAATAATGGGTCTGTTATGGCAATCAGTTCTGCAGATATGGGATACCTTTACATTTTTGAAACTGAAGAAATGGACAGAATGTATCATAATTAGATATAAAATAAGGACCTTTGTGGGATGGAAATTTCTCAACAGACTTTGTGTTCCTTTAAATATGACCATCTGACCTCATTATTTAATATAATACTGTCAAGTCTTCTGTTAGATTTTCCTTGGCTGCAGTGTTGGACTTCTCACTATAAAGACACTTCGATACGATGGTGAGGGAGGGTATATAAGTAGCTAGATAAAAATAGAAACATAAGGAAAAGCTGACTAGTATTCCTTGGACAATTGTCATTATTATATTAAATGGAGAGTAGTGCTGTCTCAGAGTGCCCTCCTTGTAGGATGAAAGATAAGTGTAGAAAAGTTCTCCCACAGGAATGAACAAAAAAAATAGGCAAAAATCTAAGGCCTAATCTGTTTTATGCCTGTAACAGTGAAATGGCATTTTTTAAATAGCTGGAATCTTTTCAGAGCTGATCCTAGAGCTGTGCAAACATTGCAGCCACCCTGGCTGCCCCTTGCTTAAGGCATCTCCCTGACACCAACGTCCTGGTACTGGGAGTGGCAGCGACAAAATAAACAGTGGGATTTATTATCTTTTTAAATGGGAGGAAGATATGAGAGGGGCTGGAGTCCCCTGATGGATTGCTGGGAATGCTCTGGTAGGGGTAGAGAGACTGAAGAAACTAGTATCCATGAGCTGCATCTAAATATGTTAGACTGCTGCTGAATTCTCTCATAAGGGGAAGCAGTGGAAATGCGTATCCATGAGGTAATGCCAGCTCTGGCTATGGTGGGGGAATATGAAGGGATTTATTAGGGCCCTAAGCTCAATATCAGGAATTTTTCATATTAAATGCTATCTATGCACCTGAGGTTCTTCTATGGTTGTCAATAAGAACATAAGAGCGGACATACTGGGTCAGACCAAAGGTCCATCTACCTCAGTATCCTGTCTTTCGACAGTGGCCAATACCAGGTGCTTCAGAGAGAATGAACAGAACAGGTAATCATCAAGTGATCCATGCCCTGTCGCCCATTCCCAGCTTCTGGCAAACAGAGACTAGGGACACCATCCCAGTGCATCCTGGCTAATAGTCATTGATGGATCTATCCTCCATGAATTTATCTAGGTTTGGGGTTTATTTTTTAACCCTTGGCCTTCACAACATCCCCTGGCAAAGAGTTCCACAAGTTGAGTTGACTGTGTTATTGTGTGAAGAAATACTTCCTTTTCTTTGTTTTAAACCTGCTGAATATTAATTTCATTTGGTGACCTGGTTCTTATGTTATGAGAAGGAGTAAATAACACTTCCTTATTTACTTTCTCTGCACCAGTCATGATTTTATCCAGTCAGATCCTCCCTTAGTCATCTCTTTGGCAAACTGAAAAGTCCCAGACTTATTAATCTCTCCTCAGATGGAAGCTGTTCCATACCCCTAATCATTTTTGTTGCCCTTTTTTGAACATTTTCCAATTCCGATATATCTTTTTTGAGATGGGGCGACCACATCTGCACACACTGTTCAAGATTTGGGCATACTATGGATTTATATAGAGGCAATATGATATTTTCTCTTATTATCTCTCCCTTTCTTGGTTATTCCCAACATTCTGTTAGCTTGTTTGACTGCTGCTGCCCATTGAGTGGATGTTTTTAGAGAACTATGCACCATAGTACCTCACATGCAGCTTATATTTACTCTCACAATACTCCTGTAAAGTAGGAAAGTGCTATTAGTCCCACTTTACAGATGGGCTAAGTGACTTGCCCAAGACAGTTGGGAAAACGTTTTTCTTCACACAGGAAGTCTGCAGTAGAGCAGGGACTTGAACCTGTCTCCCCCCTAAGTGCCCTAACCACAGGACAATCCTTCCTCTCCCATGTTAAAGATGAGGCTATTTGGTGCACTTAATGGACACTGTACATTATATCAGTTTTATTACCCCCAAATTGCGATCTAAATGTTGGTAAGAGTGAAAGATATTAGGAATAGATGACTGGTGCCTCCCCATACTGGGGGGACACAAGCTAAAGGGGAAGACACTTGACCACCCCACGTGTCTCCGTGCCCGCTCCCCGCCTGGGGCCCCCGGCGCTCTCCTCGCCCCACCTTAGCTGCGGCGGGGGGGGGCTCTGTTTTCCCACTGCACTGGCTCCCCCACCCCCAACACATTAGGTCGCTCTCCCTCGCAGCTGAGCCCAAGCGGGGAGCGGAACGAAGCCGCTCCCAGTCGCTGCTCTATGCAGCGTAGCCAGCTGCCTGAGTGAGAGCCTGGCTGGGGAAGGGCCGCAGCAGCTGACTCCCTGCCCAGGCTCTGCTTCCCGTGATAGGGGCTGAGCATGCCGGCTCACTCGGCTGCTGTCCCCAGAAGCTGAGCCTGGGCAGAGGAACAGACCACCACGGCCACAGCAAGGTGCTTTCCAAGGCAGCTGCCGCGCTGAAGCAGGCAGTATCATCCCTGTGGTGGGAAGAGGCTCTGACCCTGCCCCTTCTACTCCGGCTCTGGTCATGCCCCTTCTGTTCTCCACCCAGGCCAGCTGCTGCAGGGGGCTTGACCCTGCCTCCCCCCTCCACCCGACACATCGCCTTTGTCACAAAGACATACTCATGCTCTCTCTCATTGAGCTAAGGCCCTTAAAACCAGTAGCATAGTCATGGTACCGTGGGCAGCAGCGACACAGAATAGCTGTGCTGTCTATGTAACCATGGGGCCTAGGCAGACTTGTACTTACGGTGGCCCTGTGCTGCCACTCTCTGCTAACTGTGCTGCTGCAGCTACGCTGCTATTTTTAGCACTCTACCTCCATAAAAGCTAGCACAAGTATGCCTACTCAAGCTGCTCCCAGTGTAGATGTAGCTTTATGATGATAGGTTGTGTGTGGGGTGATGCCTGCCTCACATGCTACCTGAATGGCCATATCCCTAAAGATAATAACGTATTTATATTGCACCTTTAATCCCAAACTGATACGCAAATTTTACACAGGGTCCATTCTATCCAGCACTGAGATTTAGTTACCTCTGGTGCTACACTAGGAAAGTTTGTAAGTGTTTTTCTGCACCATTGCTGGAAGCTGTAGGGTGGAAAGGGTCTGGCATCTACCTCTGTGTCATCAGAACATTCTGGAATATTGAGGAAGATTGGCTCTAGCTTCAGAAGCAAACTTTGCTGTTGAGTCCTGTCTTTATTTTACAAACATACACAAGGAACAACCAGGCACCATTGCCTCAGCATTCATTAATTCTCTTTTAAACAAGACAAAAAGAAACACCCAGATTCTCTAACAGAAAAAGAACAGTTCTCTTGGAAAAAAATAACTTTCAGATTCAACTGTCTGCCAAAATAACCCTTGTGGTGTAAATATCTGAAATAAGTCTTCCAAGAGCATTGAACAGTTACCACAGTCTCAGCAGTGGAGGGAAAAAAAAAACATTTCCAAAAGCCAGATCCTAAAGAAAGCTGTGCAATTTCAACATTCAATACATCTAAGAGTCAACAAGTAGACAAAGAAAATTCAGACCTTTGATGACCCCTGGTGAATAAACTAAGCACTGCATTGAAATGCTAGCTAAAAATTGTATTTGAAGTACAGTCCACGCAATTCTCACAATAGTCAAATAACAAAGAAATATTGTTCTTTTTTAAAAAATACAGAGCTGGCGTGCCAAAGAAAATAGGCTTTCTGCAGCTGGAGTACTATCAGAGCTTACAGTACAAGTTTTTAGGCAATCTAAGCAGATTTTCAGATAACGAAATTCTACATTCCTATATCATTGTAATACAAACTGGGCAAGCTTGTTGGGGGAAAAATTAGTTTACAGTGCAAATATATCATATGTCTCTTATGACCCTCAAACAAAAAAGTTTAATCCATACAGCAATTACATGGAGTATTAGAGATGGTAAACCCTGATGCTGTGGCCTCAGTTAGATTATCTATGTCTCAAGTCCTGTTTCATGGAAGAGTTAACCTTATTTACCTAAAATTTAAAGTTACAGGCGTGATCATTTTGCCTTTGGCTCCTTGTGAATCAAAATTCCTTTTGTGCAGACTCCTACTGTACCTTATCTATAAAATAAAATTAAAAAAGCCTTTTTAAAAGGTTGCATCTTGTACATTGATGTGTACATAGACTACACTGTGTATGGCAGTAGTAAGCTATCCTCATTAGTGTGGATTTTATCAGGTTATGAATGAGAAATAAATTATTTTAACTTTTGGAGAAGAGATCAAGGGTGGTAGGAATCTATCTATGCATGAGTCTTACTCATACTAATTATAAGAATACAATTATGTGCTAAATTCAAAGAGGTCTGATTTGGCCCTACTTATATATGTAATAATTAGTACTGTCCTATGTTTAAGATAAATAATCTTTCCCATTTATGTAGTGCTTTTCATTCCAAAAAGACCCCAAACTTAGCAAAGTAATATCCTGTACAGATTATGTACAGGGACCCGTGATGTTTTGGGGATTACCCAAACCAGTAAGGGGCTCTGTCACTGCCTACCCTGTAACCTTGGGTGCCTTTATGCTGTGTAGCTTTGGTTCAGATGCTTGACACCAATAGTTTGCCCACAATCACAAGGTCTCACCCTGGCTTCCACATGCTAGTTACTCCTTGGAGGGTGACACCAACAGCACTTCCAGTCCTGAGCCTCCCCATCCATCTGCCCCGGATTCTTAAATATGAGACACTTGGACTTTTCCCCTCTGGTTCATCACTCATGAAGGCATAAAACCCATTCCCCCAACACCAGCTTATTTTAAGCACGCACACTCCACACCGTTTGCGCAACAGATACCTGCTTGGGATAAAAATAGAAAAAAGGTTTATTTAATAGAAAAATCGCAGATTCAAAGATAAAATAGTAAGGACCAGCAAACATTCACAAGCAACACAGAAAATAAACATAAAGATGCAACCTCAGGCTTTACACTTTCAAATTAGATAGACTCCCTTTTTTAATAAAAGTAACCTATTGGCTCTGAACAGATTTCCAGCATACCCCTTGCCATAGAAAGGATCCAGCATTTCATGGATGGCTCCCACCAAGCAACTGTACCTCAGTATCTGGATGCCTTTCATGTCAAATCCCTTACATTTTTTAAAGGGTTTTTTAGGGTTTGTTTGTTTTTTCCTTTAGTCACTATAGATATGCAAAGTTGAGAAATCCTCAGTTGTCTCAGTGTCGTTCCATTAACTTTAATGGCCCATTGTTGCCTTTTCCTGGGTTGTACAATGTGTCTGGTTTTGTGTAAACACCTGGTTTGAGAACCACCACCACCCCACCCTACTGTGAGGTGTATGTAAAATTTTAGTACAGGTTATGAGCACAGTTTTCTATATACATAAATTCAAACCACAGCCTTATACACATGTCCTAATCATCAAGTTCAGAACATTGCAAGCTTTCATAAAAGACCTTATTCAGCATATTTTCATACACAATAACATTACATACAATCCGCTGAATGAACTGCTTATTCTTTGGGATTCAGACCCCCTGCCTTGCCCATGGATTGTCTGGACCCTGACTGTCTCAGATCCCTCTACCACTGCCAAAATAAAGTCATTCTATAGTGAAATCTGGCACCTATATAACAGTGCACAGCATTACTACTGAACAATGTGAGACTGGAAGTGAAGAACACCTTATCGCATTGGAAAAGCAGGAAGAATTTTAGGTAAGTGCCACATTTTAATTGCCAAATATTTTATAGCTCTTCAATAGCACATAATTTTCTCAAAATCCTCTTGGGCTGAAAATTTCCATCTTCAATTTTTGGCCAAAGTCTGTGTAGCCATTTTCTATGTGATATTCTTTCTTAACTTTTACTCCCATAGGTTTAAATCTAAAATCTTGTGCACAATTCAGCAATGGCTGAACAAATTTTCATCAAACTTAGATCGTTTTGTAAATCTCATTGAGTTCTAAGGAATAAACCAATTTTGAAGGAAAGTTGTTTAATGGCTTAAAGGTTATGAAATTTGAAGAGCAGGATTCGTACAGTCAGATTTTGTGTTCAGCTTGTAGTTCTAGTAACAGTGGGGAGCGGGCTGTGTCACTCCCATCTCCCACGTGTGTGCTCGTGGAGGATTGGGTCTGCTACCATCCCGTCCCCTCCAAGTGACAATGCTGAATGAAAAGGGGTGTTGTCCTTGCATAGTAGTATCCCATTCCTCACTCTGAAAAGGTAGGTGGGGGGAGTGGTCAGACCACATTTCCTGAAGAGCCCAAGCATGTGTTGAATGCCTGTGGGCCTGCCTTGTCAGAGGAAAGTAAACATGAGTGGGGACTCAAGGAGGAGGATGTTAGGGCATGTAGAAATCCCAGATTTCTGCCAAATTGGTAAAAGTGCTGGATATAAATTTGTATCTGAACTGCTATTGATGTTTGGATTTAATGCTAATTTTTGACAAATCCAAATATTGAGTCAGCTCATCTCTCTCCAGCTACTCTGCCTATTTTATCTAGCTATACTATATTGACTTGACAGAGACAATTCAGATATCTGAGACAGTGGCATGCTGTATAAATCAGTTTGGCAACAGTGTCTTCGTAGCTGGTTAATAACTTCAGATGCAGGTGCATCTCATGCTGCCCTATGAGAAAATGTTGGCCAGTTGTTCGATTTACATAAATCTGTGATGAATGAGCAATTTGTCTCATCTGAGAATGCCATTTTAACTGCTGAGGATCTAGGACCTTGTCACTTCTCTAACACTGCATGTAGAGAATATCCTCCTCCCAGAGCACTGTCCTCCCCTTTCCCAGAACCCAATAGAAGGCTCTTCATGGCCTCCAAGATCGACACATGCAAGAAGAGGGCAAGAGTTGTTGAGGCTGAGGGATCTGAGCTGGGTCCCATCTACAACCTTGCCAGGAATGCTCTGGTGAGTTAATACAGCTTGCCTCAACTTTCCTGTGGAAAACTGAGGCACCACAAAACCACTCCACCCCCATAAAGTAAAATGATATAGTATGGATAAGTTCTTAAAACTTATGTCTATAGAATAATATAAACACCCATATTAGTGCCCGGTATTCTTTCATACAACAACCACATTTTAACCGTACGTGTGTACGCACTGAGAACTTCATGTTTTCAATGAGACTTTAAAACAATTTGTTGCTATGAATGTTGGTATGATAGGGCACAATCCAACTTCCATTAACCTTTGTGGGCATTGGATCTGGCAAACAGCTAGGAAGCATTTTTATATAGTTGGACAGTTGGCTTATGGATAAAGTAAATCAAGATTCATCTTTATATGTACCTCTTCACCAATAAGGTAGGCTGGTTTCAGTTTAACACTTTTTATAGCACACTATACAAAGAATAAAAATGTTTTTGTTTCTTGTTTTACATAGTAGTGTCCTATCTAGTAAAGAAATGCAAAGTTTATTATATTCCAGAGCTACAGACATTCTGTCTCAGCATCTCCTATAGAATCAAATTTGGGAAACCATTATTTTTGCAAATGATATCTACTTATCTTACCAATTACCACCCTGAAGGGGCAGGTTAATTTTTGCTGATGTCTATTTATAAGGATGTGTAGGCGTGTGACGTTATTGCCTCAACTCACAAACTGAAAGGGACAAGGTCAGGTTAGAAATCAGATTTTAAAAAATCCTTTAGAATATTTTGCAATATGAAAAATGAAATTTTTTTTGCATTATTTATGCTGGGTATTTCCTTCTTGTATTTCATTCATCTTGGACAATGAAAATAGACTAAGCAATTTCACTTTTGTTTGTATTCAGCCGTGCAATCTGTTTCATATGTACTAGCACAACATTGTGGAGTTTGACTTATAACCCTTGACAGAAAAATGTTTAATTTTTTTTTAAAAAATCATTTGTTGTAAATGAATTGTTTGAAAAAATCATTAAAATATTTTCATTACAGGGACACTATCAATTTTAAAATGGCACTTCTTTCTGAAATTGTTTATCTATTTTTGTTACAAGTAATGCTAAATATTCTTACGCTGAGAGTTAGAGAACAAGCCATCTTTCTTTGTCTTTTCAGTTTGCTTCCTATGTGTATTTCTGTCTGCCTACAGCCCATCACTGAAGCATGTATGCCTACTCAGCATTTGTGTATAGTCAGTTTCATGTTTTTCCCTGTACAGTGAGTCAGTTAGTTTCCCCTTCATTGTCTGGGTCTTGTGAGGGGAAAGAACAACTTTAAAATATAGGAAACTGTGGTTGTAAAATCACAAAAAGTGGCTGGGGGACTCAGGGGCAGCTTGTAGTGCCTGAAGTTACTTTACATTCTTAAAAATTAATAAATTGGCTAGATATCTAGTTAATATACCCCTTAATTATTATTATTATTATTAATTTTTTTTACAAAACCTAAATGTGACAGGTGCCCTTTAAATATCACAGATGATCAATGGAATTTTAAAAGTTCAGGACACCATGATAGGAAAATGATCACTTTGGGCTCAGTCATTGCTGTTGTATGCATTACCTTAGTACCCTAGTCATGGACCCTGAAACCTGTGCTAGGTGCTGTAGGATGACTCAGACCCCATAGAACAAAGAGACAGTCCCTACCCCAAAGAATTTACAAACTAAGTATACGATAAGAGATAACAGATTGATACGGACAGAGAGACGGGGGAGTACAAGAAAAAATGAGACAGTTCTGGTCAGCATGATAGGCAGCAGTCCCAGCACATCCACAGCCTAACTATTGTCAAACTTTTTTTTTTTGGGGGGTGGTCATGTTGCTACTCTGCCCAGGACCAGGCTGGAAAGCAGGTTGTGACTCAGATTCAGTTCAGTAAGAGTTGAGTGCATGCTTAAGTGCTGTCCTAAAGAGGAATGCTTTCCTGAAATGAAACCACAGTTCTACCGATACATGTTTATCTGGACCTGAAACATCTCTAGAACAATGGCGTTGGACTCTGGGGTTTTTATCGTATGAGCACAGAAAAAGTTCACCAAATTCATATTTTCATGTGACAAGTCAAATTTTAACCCAGGACTCCAGAGATGAAATAAATCCTTAAAAAAAACTAAACTCAAAATATGACTTTTTTTCTTTTAACTAAAACATTCCAGGGTTGGAGACCACATCTCCAGATGGAAGTTTGTTATTTAATAAATAATAATAATAATAATACTTAATAATAAATTAATTAACCAGATATCTAGGCATACCCTTAAGCAGCATAAATTCTTCATTCATCAAATGGAACAATACTTGGGAAAATAATCATACTGTGTTTACTTTTCTCCAGTTGCTGCCATTCACATTATGTTTTTATGAAACTTATACTGAGCTTATCAAATGTATGGTAGAATTGGCCAGTAATTCACTCGCATTCCAAGGTCCATACACAGTAGGATGACTCAGACCCCATAAATATACTTCACCTGTCTCACTGATGTATAATAATGATACACTTTGCATAAAAGGTGCAGGTAGAGGAAGCCTGTCATCACTGTAGATTGGGGGAATCTAAACTGTGAGTGCACATCTGTATCTGGCTCAAAGCTGAGCATGTAGGTCATTACTAGAGCTGCTAGGAAAATGGGTTTTTTTCATGCAATAAATTCTTGACTTTTCTTAAAAAAAAAAAAAATAGCTTACAGCCAAAAAAAATTGATTTCAGTTTTCTGATGTAAAAAAAGAAAGTTGTATGGTAAGTATCTTCTTTCTTTAATATTTTGTCAAAACCCTAATTTTCCCCTGAAAAGTTTTAATGGAAATTTTTTTGACTGGTCCTAGTTGTTACAGTTCTGTGCTGCCTGAAGTCACAGCGTCCTCTCAGACTATGTCTTAACTGGAGGAGGGGAGTGAGAGGAAAGCTAACTCAAGTTAGCTGTCTTGATGCAAAACCCTAGTGTAAGTAAGTCATGGGTAGTTTTGACCTCAGTGTAGATACTTGAGGTCAACTCTATATCCCCCTCCTGGAGCTGACTTTGACTAGCTGAGGTAAAAATTACCCATGATTTGTCTCCACTAGACTGACAGCTCTGGAAACTTGTATTCTGTTTATACACAGATCAGATACACAAGAATAGGCACCAGTGAAAGCTTTCCCACACATTGCCCTGCCAATGTGCCTCAGCCCTGATCGAGCTGGGAGGGTAATTTAATTGCTGTCTTCTTTATTGAGGCTGCTAACAAGAGTGCCAGGTGTCAGACGCTGTATATCACAAATATCAGTGATATTAGAGTTCAAATAGATACTATCCCTGCTATTTAGATTTGGAAAAGCAGCTGGCATGAGGCCTGCTGTGGTTACTGATAGTTTTTCTTAGAATAGGAGCACAGATCAGTGAGTTTCTCCCACCCCATATCAAAAGACCCAGTGGCATGTGTGTTGCAGCCAGCCACTCTCCTTCTTCTAAACCACTATAAAAGAAAAGGGGGGGAAAATCGTCTAGCCTCTGTTTTGGATGGTGTGGGGGAGGGGTGCAGTGCTTATAGCTCAGAAATGACTGGGCACTCTGAGGGTCCAGTGACTGATTTATTGTTGCCTGATCCTAGTCAAGGCTTGGTTAGATGAAGATAAAGCCTTTCTCTGAGTCAGGGCTCATGTTACAAGAGAGTAGTAAAACACGGTTCATTCTTTAGTATCCAGATACTCAGCAGGGGCACACAATCTTCACCCGCAGCTCTTCATCCTTTGGACTGTGGGGAAAAGGAGAATATAATGTCTAGTTCCCTGGGCTCCTGAGTGGGGAAAGACCATTTTTGACCACCATCTCATCTCTTTCAATATTGCCTATCTTCCAGTTGTCCCTTCATCTAGTCTTTACAAGCTGATCTGTGCCATCTCATGGTTTGCTCATGTTCTCCCATCTGTTTGTATCCATTTACTGTCTCATTTTAGACTGTTAGCATTTTGGAGCAAGGACTGTTAGAAGTTAGGCAAACCTGTCTCTGTTATGTGTTTGTACAATTAATAATCATCATCATCATCATCATCTCTTGTTTCAGTGCTCCCACTTCTAGCTTCCAGGAGGAGGAAAGATGACAGCAGAAGGTAGGCCTTTCAGCCCTACTCCCTCATCTAAGTACCCCCATGTACACAGGCCCTGTATCTGAATAGGACAGATTCTGAATGCGAAGAGTTAAGCACATCTCTCCAAACTGTGTTTTGTGCATTTCTGATTGATTTTGTGACGTAGAAAACCATCCACTAAAAACTGGACTGAAGCCACCAGGGCTGGTCCCTGGGTAACTATTGGGCAGGGGTGCTGCAACAATTTTTATAGTGGGGGTGCTGCTGATGGAAATCAAGGAACCCATGTATTTGGTGTTTGTTATTACTACTTAGAGCCAGGGGGTGTGGCAGCACCCCCAGCACATACAGCTCCAGCACCATTGTCATTGAGTGGTGAAGACTTTCAGTTGACTCCAAACCAGTGACCCAGAGATCAAAGGCTATCATAATGCCCAGTCCTCTGCACGACCTGCACTATTAGGGTATGACTACACTTTGAGCCGGGGGTGATTTCCAGCTTGAGGAGACAAACCTGTGCTAGCTTGCTAAAAACAGAATCATAGAAATTAGGGACCTTGGGAAGTCATCTAGTCCATCCTCCTGTGCTAAGGCAGGACCAAGTCACCCTAGACCATCTCTGACTGGTGTTTGTCTAACCTCTTCTTAAATACCTCCCAATGACAGGGATTCCACAATCTCTCTTAGAAACCTTTTCTAGGGCTTACTATCCTTATAGTTGGACAAATTTTCTGAATATCTAACCTAAGTCTCCTTTGCTACAGATTAAGGCCATTACTTCTTGCCTACCTTCAGTGGACATGAAGAACAGTTGATCATGGTCCTCCTTATAACAGCCTATAACACATTTGAAGAGTGGTATTAGGTCCCCCCCTCAGTCTTCTTTTCTTAAGATTAAACTTGCCCAGTTCTTAAAACCTTTCCTCATAAGTCAGGTTTTCTAAACCTTTTATAATTTGTTCTCTTGTGGTCTCGCTCCAATTTTTTAGTGTCTTTTCTGAAGTGTGGTGCCTAGAACTGGACCCAGTATTTCAGCTGAGGCCTCACCAGTGCCAAGTAGAACATTACAATTATCCCCCATGTTTTACATACAACATTCTTATTAATCCACCTCAAAATGATATTAGCCTTTTTAGCAACTGCATCACATTGTTGACTTTCATTCAGTTTTATGATCCACTATAACCCCCAGATCCTTTTCAGCAGTACTACCATCTAGCCAGTTATTTCCCATTTTGTAGTTGTGCATTTGATTTTTTTTTCTTTCTAAGCAGAGTACTTTGTATTTGTCTTTATTGAATTTCATCTTCCTGATTTCAGACCAATTCTCCAATATATCAAGGTCCTTTGAATTCTAATCCTGTCCTCCAAAGTGGTAGCAACTCCTTCCAGATTGGTGTCATCCATAAATTCTACAAGCATACTCTATGCTTCATTATCTAAGTCATTAATGAAAGTATTGACTAGTATTGGACCCAGGACAGATCTCTGTAGAACCCCACTAGACACATCCTCTGATTTTGATGGCAAACCATTGATAACTACACTCTGAATATGGTCTTTAAATCAGATTTGCACCCATATTATAGCAATTTTTATCTAGACCATATTTCCCTAGTTTGCTTATGAGAATCTCATGTGGGACTGTGTCAAAAGCCTTACTAATATCAAGATATCAAATCTACTGCTTCCCCTCATCCAGTAGGTCAGTAACCCTGTCAAAGGTGGAAATTATGTTGATTAGACCTGATTTGTTTGAGGAAATCCATTTTGGCTATTAGTTAGAATCATAGAATCATAGAATATCAGGGTTGGAAGGGACCCCAGAAGGTCATCTAGTCCAACCCCCTGCTCGAAGCAGGACCAATTCCCAGTTAAATCATCCCAGCCAGGGCTTTGTCAAGCCTGACCTTAAAAACCTCTAAGGAAGGAGATTCTACCACCTCCCTAGGTAACGCATTCCAGTGTTTCACCACCCTCTTAGTGAAAAAGTTTTTCCTAATATCCAATCTAAACCTCCCCCATTGCAACTTGAGACCATTACTCCTCGTTCTGTCATCTGCTACCATTGAGAACAGTCTAGAGCCATCCTCTTTGGAACCCCCTTTCAGGTAGTTGAAAGCAGCTATCAAATCCCCCCTCATTCTTCTCTTCTGCAGACTAAACAATCCCAGCTCCCTCAGCCTCTCGTCATAAGTCATGTGCTCTAGACCCCTAATCATTTTTGTTGCCCTTCGCTGGACTCTCTCCAATTTATCCACATCCTTCTTGTAGTGTGGGGCCCAAAACTGGACACAGTACTCCAGATGAGGCCTCACCAGTGTCGAATAGAGGGGAACGATCACGTCCCTCGATCTGCTCGCTATGCCCCTACTTATACATCCCAAAATGCCATTGGCCTTCTTGGCAACAAGGGCACACTGTTGACTCATATCCAGCTTCTCGTCCACTGTCACCCCTAGGTCCTTTTCTGCAGAACTGCTGCCTAGCCATTCGGTCCCTAGTCTGTAGCGGTGCATTGGATTCTTCCATCCTAAGTGCAGGACCCTGCACTTATCCTTATTGAACCTCATCAGATTTCTTTTGGCCCAATCCTCCAATTTGTCTAGTTATAGAGGAAAAGAAAAAATCATTCCCCATGGACTGTGCCTTGATGTGGTGGGAAGGCTAGTGTGCCCCCATAACTCCGAGAGCTATGCTGGTGGGTGCATAACTCCTGGTAAGGTCACCTACACTAGATATGTTGAAGGGTAGGCCCTCTCTGGTAGGGGATTGGGATAATGATGACCTGCACCTGTTTAAAAAAAATAGCAAAGTAGTTAGGGAAACCTACATGTAACTGGGTTGGCTGCTTCCTGTATGCCCCCTTGTGGCCTAGCTTCAGGCTACAAGTAGCCTGCCTCACTTTCCCCTTTTGGACTATTCAAGAAACTGAAAAAATACTTTTATCCATACCCACCCCTCTGAGATTACACTTTATTAAATTATCAAACATTCAAAATAAAATTTTGAAGTCCATCCATAATCTACACAAATAATGGTTTCTCTTCTTCCCAAACCTTTCTGCTTTGGCAGGCCACTCCCAGGCCCTTTATAGCACAGGTGCAGCCCGTTCCCCTTAATTGGCTCATTTGGGAGCATGTTCTCTGGTACTGGGGAGCTGGACCTATTTTCATCACAGGGGCCAGCCACTCTGTGGCACTACGCTACTGCTCAGTTCAACAAACTCAATCCAACTCAATTCAAATAGACCTAGAAGAGAGATGATGCTGTGGGCAAACCCACAAGAAAGCTACTCTACTGAGGAATTTGCTCTCTCCTAAGTACATTAACAAAATTGTTACATGAAATGTGAAGACGCTATATGAACCTGGTAAAATAGTCCAAGTAACAAAAGAAATGGACAGATGTATTCTAGGCCTAAGTGAAAGCAAGACAAATTACGTTGTCAACTGAACACATCCTGCTGCATTCTGGACTACCAAATGTTCACAGAGATATGGGTCTGATACTTTCAAGGAGGGCAGCCAAAAGCCTGATAAAATGGTCACTAGTTTTGGAAAGAGACGGCAATCAATTGGTTAAAAAGTGGAAAGGCTCCAGGTCCAGGTAACATTCCAAAGGAGATTCTTAAGAGAGACTTGAAGAACACAGACATTTTGTTAGGCCTCTTATGAAAGATATGGGAAGAATAAAAATACCAAACAAGTGGAAAAGGATCATATAGTAAAGCAACCAAAGAAAGGGGACCTCAACTAGCGTAAAAACTGGAGGAGCATTCAATTGCTGTCTATTGCGAGTAAGGTATTTAAATGCTTTATTCTAGACAGAATAAAGAAGGTAGTAGATTTAAGATTATGCTAAGAACAGGCAGGATTCAGACAGGAGAAATCATGTGTAGATCAAATAGTAACCCAACGTATCATCATAGAACTGTCAATTGAACAGCAGTCACTGCTTTATATGAATTTATAGATTTCCAAAAAGTCTTTCATACAGTGGCTAGGACAGTTTTATGGAAGTTGCTACACCACTATGGAATCCCTCCAAAATTTGTGAACATAATTAAGAGCTTCTATGAAAACATGACATGCCAAGAAATATATAATAAACTGACTCAGCCATTTGAGGTTACTATGGACATCAGACAAGGATGTCTTATCGCCTTTGATCCTTTTACTGGTAGTGGACTGGGTAATGAGAGAGACCACAGAACAACCAAGGGCATACAATAGACTTACACAGAAGTCAGATGACCTTTACTTTGCAGATGACTTCAACTTGCTATCCCATACCTACACAGACACGCAAACCAAAACAACTTATCTCCTATGCACAATTAGTAGGGCTGAAAATCAACACTGAGAAAACTAAAACCATGAGAATCAACACACAAAAAGAGACACCAATAATACTTTCTGGGACTGACACAGAAGAAATCTGATATTTCACATATTGTGGTAGCATTATAAGTACAACAGGTGGAACAGATGAAGACATGAAAGGCAGAATAGCAAAAGCCACACATGCATTTGTAACTCTGAAGCTGATCTGGAGAAACAGAAATCTTGCCCTTCAAATTAAACTTTAAATATTTAACACCATTGTAAAGTTAGTCTTACAAAAGGGTGCTGAAATTTGGAGAGTTAAAGACCTTAGTAGCTTAACTCCAAGTTTTGATAAACAGCTGCCTTAGACGCATCCTCAATTTCAGATGACCAGAAAAAAAAATCAGAAAGAAAGAACTTTGGAGGAAGATAAAACAGAAACTGATAGGACAGAAAATTAAGGAATTAAAATGGAGATGGCTATGACCAATATGGAGGAAAGACCTGAATAACATAACATAACAAAACAGGCATGGGACTTGGAACACCCAGGGCAAGAGGCAACAAGGTAGACCAAGGCTACTATGGTAATTCACAATAGAAGCAGACTTGAAAGCTATTAAAATTACATGGAAAGAAGCAAAGACTGCAGCAGGAGACTGTCAAAAATAGAAGGCAGTGGTGAAGACCTTATGCTCTGTGTGGAATAGAGAGGTATAAGATAAGAAGAACAAAAAAAATAAGAGTGTAGCCATGGGAACACAAGCTGTGGGACAGATTAGCCGCTGTATACATACCCATCCAAGACAGTAGGCACCTACTCAGGGTGACAAGTGCCCCTGCTTCTTCTCCCAGCCCTGCTCTGCTGCTCTTGCCACTGCCAAAACCCTCTATTTTTAGTGCTCTAACTCAATCAGAGCTAGCACAGGTATGTCTCCTTGAGCTGGGAATTATGCCTTCAGTTCAAAGTATAGATGTATCCTAAGTCCCTTCTCTCCCCAGGTATATTTATAAAGTCATTATCTCCTGAAGTAATTTTAGTTCTGCTGTATCATGGTCCATAAGATTATATAATAAAGCAGTAGTGTTATCATCATTCATCCTCTAAGCACATTACAAAATATTTGCCCCTTGTATTCACATACTGTGATGAAACAACATAATTAAGTACCTTTTTCAAGATTAAAATATCCAGCCATCTCCTCTATATAAAACTTCAAGAGTTAATTTCCTTAAAGTGAATATTATGAAGCACTGGTAGATTCAGTAGGGGAAAAAAACGTTGAAAATACTCAATTTGCTTCAGGAGATATGCAAAAATGGCAACCCCCCATATAGTTAAAAGATCAAGGGAAGGAATGAAAGATTAAGCAGCAGATGAGATAATAGACAAGATAATTACAGAGCATTAAATCCTCCGATTTATTTTTAAGATGTTCAAGCTCTATTTAGAAAAGCCCATTGCTAACTTTTGTGAAGCTAAAATGAATTGTCCTCAAATATTGAACAGTAATGTGACTGACGGAGCCAAAATTTCATCATTTCATTTTGTAAAACAGCCCCTACAGTGACTGGGCATGGAGTGCAACAGTGGCACAACTGGGAGATGTGTTGTCTGAAGGAAATGGTATCTCAGGCTTTCAGGTAGCAAACCCCAAAATGCCACGTGGTGGGGGAGGGTCACCTTCAGTGAAGAATGTGGAGGGTGATGGAAGCCATGTTGCTCTTCAGTGTTCTCAATAATTTACAATAGGCATCATTTCACAGGCATCAGGAATCATTTCACAAGGGAGCCAAACAGACCCCCTTCTTACCCAGTGTCAAATTATCACTCTGCTGTTGTGTAGAAAAGGAAAAGAACTGTAATTCAGGGGTAGGAGCTATGGTCACAGAAGTATAACTGCAATGACTCTGATATGTAGATTGGTTTGTGTTTCCCTGACTAACAGGACTTAGGTGAGAAGGCAATGACAGATGCAGAGGCAAGTAGTGACCCAAGTAGTGGAAGACACAATGAAGATGACGGGATGTAGAAGCTGAGGCATGTACGTGATCCTGGAGGGGGTACCTGAAAAGAGTTTAGTCTGCATGAAGTATTGCCTGATAAAGCTGATGGAAGAAAAGATCCGAGGACTGGAGATGCAGGTGGAAGCTCTGGTCAAGTTCAGAAGGTGGTTCAAGCAGATGATGGAGCAAAGATATGAGGAGGCTGAAGAGAAAAGCTCAGACTTGCAGATGGAAGCAGGACCGAAGAACTCTGAGGGGATACTGCTGGGTGAGGAAAGTGGACAGTGGAAGCATGTGACGCAGAGAAAAAGACAGGCTAGTGAAGGAGAAACAGAGCTCAGGAACAGGTCTGCGGAGTTGGAAAATGAAGAAGGGGCACAGCAAGTGTTCAGTGAAAGAGAGAGGGCAAGGAAGAAGAGAAGAGCAGCTAGTCCTATAGGAAGAGGGCAAGAGTCAATGGAGATAACACCAAATATGAGCCCCAGGAGGATACAGTATGGGTTGCAGAGAATTGCAAAGGACAATAGGAATCAAGAGGACTTGCAGCCAGAGGGAACAGGGGATAGACTGGAGAATCGCACCATCGCCAGGAAAAGGCTGGTCTATGTGATTGGGGCTCCTTACTGAGAAGAACAGACAGGCCTGTAACAAGAGCTGATCCAGAGAACAGAAGAGTGTGCTGTCTGCTGGGTGCTAAGATACAAGATGTGAACCTGAGGCTGAAGAGGATCCTAACGGGAGCGGGAAAGAATCCACTGATTGTCCTTCATGTGGAACAAATGATACGGCTAGATTCTTGCTGGAACGTATCAAGGGAAACTATGCAAGGCTGGGGAAGATGCTTAAGGAAATCGAGGCTCAGGTGATCTTCAGTGGGATTCAGCCTGTTCCTAGAGAAGGGCAACAAAGGTTTCACAAGATTCTGATGCTCAACAGATGGCTGAGGCAGCGGTGCTATAAGGAGGGCTTTGGGATGTATGGCCACTGGGAAGCATTCATGGACAGAGGACTGTTCTCTCGGGATGGACTTCATCTGAGTAAGGAGGGAAATAGACTTCTAGGATGCAGGAAGGCACAACTGATCAAGAGAGCTTTAAACTAGGAATCTGGGGGAGATGGTTGGGAGATGTTCAGGTAATCTCCACGCCGGATTTTAACATTGAGAGGGAAGAAAACGAAGTAAGAAAGGATACAGCCGTGGGTAGGAGAATGGACATAAGGAGGAAGGGTAGTGTACATACCAGTCTAATAGGTGATACTGGCGGTAGAATGTCTTTGCCTAATCGGGTAAAGAATGTGAGTGAGGCCAAACAGCAAAAATTAAGATGTTTGTATACTAATGCGAGGAGCCTAGGTAATAAAATGGAGGAACTAGAGCTACTGGTGCAGGAAGTGAAACCAGATATAGGGATAACAGAAACATGGTGGAATAGTAGTCATGACTGGACTACAGCTATTGAAGGGTATGTGCTGTTTAGGAAAGACAGAAATAAAGGCAAAGGTGGTGGAGTAGCACTGTATATCAATGATGAGGTAGACTGTAAAGAAACAAGAAGTAATGGAATGGATATGACAGTCTGTCTGGGCAAAAATCACATTGGGGAAGAAAGCTACTAGGAACCTCCCCTGGGATAGTGCTTGGGGTGTGCTATAGACTGCCGGGATCTGATTTGGATATGGATAGACCTCTTTAATGTTTTTAAAGAAGTATATACTAATGGGAATTGTGTGATCGTGGGAGACTTTAACTTCCCAGATATAGACTGGAGGACAAGTGCTAGTAATAATAATAGGGCTCAGATTTTCCTGGATACGATAGCTGATGGATTCCTTCACCAAGTAGCTGCTGATCCAACAAGAGGGGATGCCATTTTAGATTTGGTTTTGGTGAGTAGTAAGGACATCATAGAAGAAATGGTAGTAGGGGACAACCTTGGTTTGAGCAATCATGAGCTAATTCAGTTCAAACTAGATGGAAGGATAAACAAATATAGATCTGTGACTAGGGTTTTTTATTTCAAAAGAGCTAACTTTAAAAAATTAAGGAAATTAGTTAGGGAAGTGGATTGGACTGAAGAACTTGTGGATCTAAAGGCGGAGGAGGTCTGGAATTACTTCAAGTCAAAGTTGCAGAAACTATCAGAAGCCTGCATCCCAAGAAAAGGGAAAAAATTCAGATGCAAGAGTTGTAGACCAAGCTGGATGAGCAAGCACCTTAGAGAGGTGATTAAGAAAAAGCAGAAAGTCTATAAGGAATGGAAGATGGGAGGGATTAGCAAGGAAAGCTACCTTATTGAGGTCAGAAAATTGTAGCAATAAAGTGAGAGAGGCCAAAACCCATGTAGAGTTGGACCTTGCAAAGGGATTTAAAACCAATAGTAAAAGGTTCTATAGCCATATAAATAAGAAGAAAACAAAGAAAGAAGAAGTGGGACTGCTAAACACTGAGGATGGAGTGGAGGTTAAGGATAATCTAGGCATGGCCCAATATCTAAACAAATACTTTGCATCAGTCTTTAATAAGGTAATGAGGAGCTTAGGGATAATGGTAGGATGACAAATGTGAATGAGCATATGGAGGTAGATATTACCACATCTGAGGTAGAAGCCAAACTTGAACAGCTTAATGGGACTAAATCGGGGGGCCCAGATAATCTTCATTCAAGAATATTAAAGGAACTGGCACATGAAATTGCAAGCCCATTAGCAAGAATTTTTAATGAATCTGTATACTCAGGGGTTGTACCGTATGACTGGAGAATTGCTAACATAGTTCCTATTTTTAAGAAAGGGAAAAAAAGTGATCCAGGTAACTACAGGCATGTTAGTTTGACATCTGTAGTATGCAACGTCTTGGAAAAAATTTTGAAGGAGAAAGTAGTTAAGGACATTGAGGTCAATGGTAACTGGGACAAAATACAACATGGTTTTACAAAAGGTCAAACCAACCTGATCTCCTTCTTTGAGAAGGTAACAGATTTTTTAGACAAAGGAAACGCAGTGGATCTAATTTACCTCAATTTCAGTAAGGCATTTGATACAGTTCCACATGGGGAATTATTAGCTAAATTGGAAAAGATGGGGTTCAATATGAAAATTGAAAGGTGGATAAGGAATTGGTTAAAGGGGAGACTACAATGGGTCACACTGAAAGGTGAACTGTCAGGCTGGAAGGAGGTTACTAGTGGAATTCCTCAGGGAACAGTTTTGGGACCAATCTTATTTAATCTTTTTATTACTGAACTTGGCACAAAAAGAGGGAATGTGCTAATAAAGTTTGCGGATGACATGAAGCTGGGAGGTATTGCCAATACAGAGAAGGACCGGGATATCATACAGGAAGATCTAGATGACCTTGTAAACTGGAGCAATTGTAATAGGATGAAATTTAATAGTGAGAAGTGCAAGGTCATGCATTTAGGGGTTAATAACAAGAATTTTAGTTATAAACTGGGGATGCATCACTTGGAAGTAACAGACGAGGAGAAGGACCTCAGAGTATTGGTTGATCACAGGATGACTATGAGCCGCCAATGTGATATGGCCATGAAAAAAGCTAATATGGTCTTGGGATGCATCAGGCGAGGTGTTTCCAGTAGAGATAAGGAGGTGTTAGTACCGTTATACAAGGCACTGGTGAGACCTCATCTGGAATATTGTGTGCAGTTCTGGTCTCCCATGTTTAAGAAAGATTAATTCAAACTGGAACAGGTACAGAGAAGGACTACTAGGATGATCCGAGGAATGGAAAACCTGTCTTATGAAAGGAGACTCAAAGGGTTTGGCTTGTTTAGCCTAACCAAAAGAAGGCTGAGGGGAGATATGATTGCTGTCTATAAATATATCAGAGGCATAAATACCACGGAAGGAGAAGAATTATTTAAGCTCAGTACCAATGTGGACACAAGAACACATGGATATAAACTGGCCATCGGGAAGTTTAGACTTGAAATTAGATGAAGGTTTCTAACCATCAGAGGAGTGAAGTTCTGAAACAGCCTTCCAAGGGAAGCAGTGGGGGCAAAAGGCATATCTGGCTTCAAGACTAAGCTTGATAAGTTTATGGAAGGGATGATATGATGGGATAGCCTAATTTTGGCAATTAATTGATCTTCAACTATTAGCGGTAGATATGCTCAATGGCCTGAGATGGGATGTTAGATGGGGTGGGATCTGAGTTACTACAGAGAATTCTTTCCTGGGTGGCTGGCTGGTGAGTCTTGCCCACATGTTCAGAGTTTAGCTGATTGCCATATTTGGGGTCGGGAAGGAATTTTCCTCCAGGGCAGATTGGCAGAGGCCCTGGGGGTTTTTCGCCTTCCTCCGCAGCATGGGGCACGAGTCACTTGCTGGAGGATTCTCTGCACCTCAAAGTCTTTAAACCACAATTTGAGGACTTCAATAGCTCAGACATAGGTTAGAGGTTTGTTATAGGAGTGGGTGGGTGAGATTCTGTGGCCTGCGTAGTGCAGGAGGTCAGACTAGATGATCATAATGGTCGCTTCTGACCTTAAAGTCTATGATTCTATGACACAGAATTGTTTGTGAGACAAGTGATTGAAGCTTACGTGTTGAGAGAAACCGTTCTAACTCTAGAGAAATGCCTCCAAATAGCAAGGGCAGTTGAACTGTCCAGGAAAAGGATAAAAACAGTGACAGCCATTAGTGACACAAAAGTACACAGTATTAAAGAAACCCAGGAAGCATAGACAGACTGACAAAGAATGCAGGCATCATGGTCCAATGTACATACTGTAGAAAGCAACAGGGAAGCCAGAAAGAAAAATGCCCAGCCTATGGGCAGCAGTACACAAGGTGTGTGAAACAGAACCACTTGATGACCTAAACCAACAGGTACCTCAAGAATTAAAAAGCAGCAGTACATTAAGTGGTTAAGAATGTCCAGATTTCCAATGAAAAGGAAGATATCTGCGGGGTGACTTTAGCAGGACCAAAGACTCTTAATATACATGCACTACCAAAGAAGGTTACCAGCTTTTCAACTGCCATATTTGCAGTTATACTTTTGGATCAACAACCAATTCAAGTCCAGCTGGATTTCAGAGCCATCTGCAATGTAATCCCAGCAACTCTGATAAACAGCAATATTAGACTGGAAAAATGTGACCAAATGCTGGTGATGTACAATAAACGATTCTGTGGCCAGTGGGTAAATACAGGCTGTTGACAAGAAACCCATGAAACACGAGACATTATTGTTTGGAGTTTATAGTAGTTGACATGCCAGAGTACCACCTACTGCTGGACAGCAGAGCAGTGCAAGCCATGGATATGATCGCAGTACAAAACCAGAATATCCTTGATGCAAGACAGGAGGGAGAACAGTCACGATGGGCTCTGTCCAGCGGTCTAACAGAATATAAGAATATATTTCAAGGAGATGGACACCTTGAGGCCAAGCTGAAGTTAGAAATAAACCCCCATGTGTAGCCTGTGAGACTTCTGAAACACAGAGTTCCATTAGCCCTCTTCGAGCAATAGAAGAAGGAGCTGGCAAGCCTGCAAAGAGGCAGCATCGTTACATCTGTTGAAACTCGCACAGAGTGGATCAGCAGTGGTGAGAGAACCTTCAGTTAACTGAGGATCTCCAGTGAGCCAAAACCATTTAACAGAGCATCGAAAAGAAGTCTCTACCCTCTACCAGTGATTGAGGATATACTACCTCATCTATTCAGGGCAAAAGTATTCGTTCTATGTGATGTCAAGGATGGGTTGTAGCATATTGAGCTCAATGAGCCATCCAGTCACCTGACAACACCTGCCATACCTTTTGGCAGGTACTGCTGGGTATGAGTGCCTGTGGGCATTAACCCAGCCCCAGAGCTGTTCCGGTGTAAACTGAATTAGGCACTAGAGCGACTCCCAGGTGTCAAGATTGTAGCTGATGACGTTCTTATTGTAGGAGATAAGATACCAAGGAAAAGGCAATCCAAGACCATGACACCAAGCTGTGACAACTTGCAAACAGTTGCCAGGAGTGGAAAATGCATCTAAATGCAGACACATTGAAGATGAGGTCAAACTGGACATCTGTTCACTTCTGAAAGACTACAGCCAGACCCTGAGAAACTGAGAGACAATAAGGAAATGCCCAGACTAAAGGCTGCAAAGGGAGTCCAGCGATTTATAGGGACAGATGACTATCTTTCCAGATTCTGCGTATGCCTATGAGAAACCTGTGAACCCTGTGTATGCCTATCAGAAATCTTTGAGACAGTTAACACACAATGTTGCAGTGTGTAGATTGTCAGAGACCAAGAGCAGGCATTTGAAAGAGTAAAGGAAATCATAAGCATGAGACCAGTCCTAAATTACTACTACCCTGCAGAGCAGCTACAACTATATTGTGATGCTTCAGAAGGAAGCCTAGGAGCAGCATTGATGCAAAGCCAGCAGCCCATAGCATTTGCTAGTAGACCCTCCAACAGACACAGAAAGGGGATTTTCTCAGAAAGAAAAGGAGCTACTGGCTGTGCTCTTTGGAATGATTCCATCAATTAACCTTTGAGCACAAGGTAGACCTGCTGTCTGATCGTAAGACATTAGAAAGTATCATGAAGAAGTCACTGTTGGGTGCACCTGAGTGCAACACATGTTATTGAGACTCCAGTGCCATGAGGTGAGGAGAAGGTACAGCCCAGCAAAGTCACAGCTGGAGGCATATACACAGATGGCTCTGTGGAACACGAGAAAGTCTGTCAACATGTTACAATACCTGTGCATCTCTCATGGGAGGCTCCAGGCAATCCAACAAAACACCAAACAGGATGGGGTGCTGCAGGCAGTAAAATGATTCAGACTTCTAGTGTTGGGTCAGATCAAAAGGAGAAAGTTCCACAGGAGATTACCTCCTACTACCGGATGAGGGATGAGTTGGATGTGTAAGACACTATTTTATTTATGAGGAACCAAGCAGTAATCCCAGGAAATTTTAGAGCTGACCTCATGAGATGGATACGTTCTTCACACCTGGGTGGAGGCATGCTTGAGATGATCCAGGAATGTATTTTCTGGCCAGGCATGAATTCCAACAGAGAGCATACCTGAAACAGTGTGAAGTGCATAAATGGTATAGTGGTCAACAACAGAAGGCAATTCTACAGCCTCATGAAATCCCAGCCCAATTCTGGGAAAAGATTGAGACAGACTCATTCACTTTTAATGAGAGGAACTCCTAAATTTGGGAATGGCAATATCTGATGCTTTTGCTAAACAGCATTTTTTTTTAGAGACTATTATAAATCTTCAGAGATAAAAATAAACATATGAAGGACTCATTGTATAAGTCTTGTAAAAGCCTGCAAAAACAGGAGAAAGAAATCAATTAGAATTACCATGGCAACAACCAACAATTTTACATGCAAGAAGGAAAGAAAATAAAACAAGGAAACAAAATAGAAAATGATTGAAATAATATGGGATTTTAAATAAACATGGTAGAGCAGAATCTCAAGAATGTGAGAGTCTGTCATTCATTTAAAATATAATTTCAGATGAGGCAAATGTTTTTCATTCTTATTGATGATGGGTGAAATCTAAAATATTATTGATAAAGTTTAACTACGTATAGAAGGTTAAAAAGATTTTCAGGAAACTGAGGTCTGGTAAAGTAGAAACGTAATATAAAATGAACCTAAATCCATCCTATCTATGTGACTGTGTCTCTGTTTTTGTTTTGTTGTTTTCTCCTTAAATAAGAGCATAGAAAAATTGAATTATGAAAAAGTATATACCATATTTTATACCAACAATTTAATAATCTATGGAATGTTAACATACTGTAGAGATTGAGTCTACATTCCCTGTCTACTCCAAACTTCCATTGGCTACAATGGGAGTTTGATATGCACAGTTTGCCCTTTATATCAGAGGTTCTCAAACTGGGAGGGCACAGAATGTGTTCGGTGGGGGAGGAGGGAAGAGGTTGCTGAGAATCTTTAGGGGAAAAACTTACTGCACACATTTTACCTACAGCAATGAATAACTAGAAAACATGATTCTTCCAGACATATCAGGTCCTCAGATGGCACTGTACATTTTGATGCATTTCTGTTAAGCTTGTATAGCATTATACGAAGTTGTTGCCATCTGTAGGTTAATCAGTTTGCTACGACAGTGTGTACATTTAATTGTAAGCATTGACCACAATCATGGTTTTGCTTTTGCTCTTATTACAATGGATCATTAGCTCATTTGTGTAATTTGTGGAATTGCTCTTCTCCAAAAAACAGGTGCACCCATCACACTAACAACGTGATGCCAGTAAGTAGTACCACTTAAAATTTACATTGCTATATACTTGAATAGCTCTGTTTGAATCAATGCCTTACTGTTTTTAATATTTAATGAGTTGCATTTTTTATTGGTAATATGTACTTGTGTGAGGAGAGTGGGGGGCGCATAAACTGCTATAGACACAAAGAAGGGGGGCGTGATCAAATAAGTTTGAGAACCACTGCTTTATATATCAATGACTCAACAAAATGATTAGAGGTCAAATTCTGCTCTCTGTTCAACCCTACTGAAGTTTGTGGATTTGTACTGGTATGATTGAGATTAGAATTTGGTCCTTATTTTTACAGTGATCTTCAGCAATGTCTCCGTCTTTCCTTTTTGGCATTACTTTCTATGTGCCAGTGAGCCTACAGAAACTGGAGCTATTTTATACTGTGATTTCAGAATGAGAGAAAAGCAGAATCACCAGCAAAGCTCAAGTTCTTAAAATGATATTCTTTAGTAAGAGAGAAGAGAAAATGGTAAGGATGAACAAATAGAGCAGGGCATTAAGGATGGGAAGAGAGCTCTGCTGCAGAAATAGAATGGATGAGGAATGTGAGATGTTGCATCACATGTAACAGTCATAACATTAGTCTCTTGTGTTCAAAGTTTGTGAAGATGGAATTTTCTCATCCACATGCTCATACAGTTGCCCTTCAGTCATGCAGTAAGAGATTTTTGGGGCCTTGAAGGTCAGTTTCCTAGTTGGAACAGAAATTGGTGACACAGCATTAGGTATTTTCTTAATATAGTTTGTGTATTTACAAAATGTACACAAGTTCTATTTCCTTCAATAGAGGAGGTAACGGACAACTCCTTCCTTCAGAAACCTTGGGCAACATGCCATTACTCCGTCCCCAGAAGCAGCTGTCTTGCCTTTCTCTCTGTCTCTCTCTTTCCATGATCTTACACTGAATCATAAAGCCTACCTGACTGCTTACCACATAGCTCTTTCTCCTTGCCCCTGCATTTTACACCTAGGAAATGACTAGCCCAAAACTGTTCATGTGGGGCCTTTCGTGCTCACCTTATAAGTGCTGCCACACCTTTATTATAAAGATGTCAGCAATGTTGTCCATTTTCAACAGCAGTAGCAGCACTGCTGTGCTGTGACAATGGGAGAACAGGTATTGTATGTATTTGTGACTTCCAAGCTTGATATTTGCCATTATCAGTGTAAAACCACCATTTTTTTAAAAACATGGCAGCCTGTCTATTGAGCAATACAGGTCACCAAGAGCAAGTCAGGTTGGTACTTCCCTCTCTTCACAGGCTATTCATTGAATCTTGGATCAAATCCAAGGTTTCAGTACTCTCTTCGAAGCTTGCCACGGGACTAGTCCAAGTTACCAGAAGGATTATGTTGCCCTGTGAGATCATGACTTCCTGTAACCGGGCACAGACTCACTGGCAGCGCCTCCTGCTGGTCATCCTTGGGAATTAGCGTTCCAGTCTCCAGAGCGCCCTCTTCAGGCTAGTGTCTCGCCTTGCTACTGGCTGCTGTGTCCCTCCCAGGACCCCGGTGCCCCTTTCACTGGGTGCTGCCCCCTGGAAGTACCCCACAGCTCTGGGTCTCCCCCTCCCAGGGGAACCCCCCACCCATTATCCCTACCTCGCCTCAGTCGTAGGCTCCTGCCAGTCACCAGCTAGCCCCTGCGCCCTGGGGCAGGCTGTAGTATAAGCCACTCATCACAGGCAAAGTTGGGTTTGGACCTGCTGCCTCTGTCTAACCTTGGGCTGCCCCCTGCAACCCCAGTACCTGTTGGGCCTAATGCTAGGCCGCAGCCTGGGGCTTTCCTGGCTGGAGCTCCCCAGCTCCTCAGGCCCTTCCCCAGCCCTTCTCCAATCTAGGTACTCTGCTTAGGTCCCTGCAGCCAGGTCCCTCCCTCTCAGAAACTAGAGAGAGTGTCTCTTCTGCTCCTGGCTTCCCTGGCTTTTATAAGGCCCACTGGGTCTGTTTGGGGCATGTCCCCCAGCTGTGGCTGCTCTGCCAATCAGCCCAGCTCTTCCCCTGCCCCAGCCCTCTCCCAGGGCTATCTTAAACCCCTCTGGGCCCGAGCGGGTATCCACCTCGCTACACTTCCCATGACATCTGTGTTCCAGTGGAACTGTCAACCTCAAGAGTGAAACCCATGTGTAGGGTATGGAGGTTTCTCAGAAACCGGTCCAAGATGCTGGAACTTGCTCTGGGAAAGATCAGGATGATCAAGAACCTCAGTTCTTTCAAAGCAAAATACAAACCTTGATTCTTTGAACTATTGTCCTACAAGAATACTACACACACAGTACAAGTCCAGTTCCTGCTCCCTGGAAGAAAGAATATTAACCCACTTTAGAGTCTTGATTTATTTTCTTTTGGATTCCACCAGTGGTGAAATCTAACTCAAGGATTAAGAATAACTCAATGTTTATCAATTCAATTTAAAACTTAAGATAGTAAAATAAACTCTATTAAATCAATACAAGTGTAGTTTGATTATATAATAAAGTTTTACTTCAACCTAGTCTTATTAAAGATGTTTCTCAGTTTAGGCCTTTTTACTTGCATGTGGCTCATCCTTGAAACCTCAATAATAAATCTTAGAATGGGGAAGAAAACAAGAAGGGACTAATTGTAATAAATTCAATTAAAAATTTCCCTAAATAAGCTGCCAATTTTTAACAAATGCTAAGCTCATGATTAAAATCCATTTTTTCTGTAAAGATGAAACAGGTAGCTTTTCCTGTTATCTGGGTTCAAATAAATTTCTCCTCTCAGCGCAGTCTAGATACCCATCGTTGTTTTCTGAACAGTTATCTCTGGCTAGTCTTTTGAACAATGCACAGTCTTGGGCTAACAGAACCTTCTCTTGTACAGTTTAGGTGACGAATGCTTCAGACTATACAGGGTTCTGAGCAGATGAAGAGCTAAATCTACTTTGAACTCCACTGCAGACAATGCTTTGCACATCTAAATCACTTTGTGCAACATAGAGCATTACAGATATTCATAATATAAATTAGATAGACTAACAGCTGGGAGATGTGATTCACCTGTTTTCTGGGTAGGTCACCAGTTGCAAGGAAAGCTCAAGATTCATCCACAGCTAACCAAGAACTTGTCAGGAGTTCTCCAAAAAGGCAAAGTAACACATAGAGTAGGAGTACATTCCTCCACCAAAGAAAACATTTTTATTTTGTGCTCTGAAGGCTATGAGGCTTGTAAGGCGGTGTTCCAAGGTATAAGTATCTCTTTGTTGGTGAAAACCTCTGTTTTCCAATTGGGTTTAGCGGCAGCATGAAAACAATCTTGCTGCAGAGTTGGAGAAAATAGAAGTAAACAGGGCCGGCTCCAGCGTTTTTGCCGCCCCAAGCGGCAAAAAAAAAAAAAAAAAAAATCTTGCCACCAAACGGGGAGGCGGAATCCTGCCTGCCGAACACGGAGGTAGAGTGATGGTGCGGCCGCCGAATTGCTGCCGGCGACCGAAGAAGAGTTGCGTCCCCGCCGCCGAATTGCTGCCGAGTGCAAAACGCGCTGTGAGGGAGTGGCTGCTGAATTCCCGCCGCCACCGAGGGCGGATTGCTGCCAGAGCCCGATGTCCTGCTGCCCCTTTACATTTGCCGCCCCAGGCACCTGCTTAGTTCGCTGGTGCCTGGAGCTGGCCCTGGAAGTACAGCAAAGTTGAGGCAGTAACCCAAAGAAAAAATAGAGCAGAAGCTACCTAAGAAAAGTCTGAGCATCGGAGGGGAATGACTAGCATTTACAACACTTGAGAGAAATTCTAGAAACTGAGGAAAGGGGATACACAACAGCCAGGGCAGTAACTGAAGAATAGGTAGCTAGTAAACCAGCAAACCACTGGATTCTAAGAGAGGTTTTAGAGCCAAAAAGTCTAAATAAGGACAGTGGAATTAAGAAAAGAAAGCACCCAAGGGAGAAAAATCTCCTAAGGAGGTGAATGTTTGGCACAGGCTAAAGTTAGAGGAAATTACAGAACCTGTAGAGAGCAAAAGTAGACCCAGTAGAAGTCAAAATAAGGTGAGAGGCACAGTCAAGAAAAATAATATAGATCGTCCAAAAAGATAATAGAGGAATGTTGTGGTTAGGGTTGCTACTTTCAACAGTTTTGAAAATGAAACGCAGGATAATTAGCTTTTACATTAAGTTATAGGCAATCTGTACAAAATTTTCTTAACCTTACATTGCCTTGAGAATTTATTTATTGGGTAGCTGTGACTCAAGGACCCCTTGATGCCAGCTGACAGAGGGCACAGAGGTACCAGGGATCCAGTGTGTTCACCAAAAGGAGTCAGGTGAGGTCTCTAATAAAAGCCTGTGCCACACTGGTTATGTAAGGAGTTATGTATGTACACTGAAAATTATATTCTTAAAGTCTGTGTCTAGGGACTGGTCATCAACAAAGGTGAAAAATGTTTTCTTTCAGGCCAAAAACATTGATCCATCTGTCTGTTTACACGTAAATTAAGGATTGTATGGGTCACAGTGGGCCTCCGTTCACCAGTCTGAGCTAAATGCTAACGAAGGATTGTGAAATCTTGAAAGAGAGAAAAGTAACGGGAAGGAGTAAACTGCAGGGGGCCCTATCTCAGGGTGCGTATCAAAGGCACGTGTTGGCATATTTTGAGGTGCAAAGACATATCCTGGCATGCTTTACCTAGGAAGTAAATGGACAGCAAGTTGCTTCATGAACGAAAGGTTCTCAGCCAGACTTGGTTGAAAATGCTGGAGAGAACTTCTGGTGAGATAAGCTTCTTTAGACAGGAGGATAATTTGCTAGTTACGTTTAGTATCTAGAAAACAAGTTATGATTTTGTTTTATATGTAACCATTTGTTTCCAATATTCTTACTCACTATCGCTTGAATCTCTGTTCTTTGATAATAAACTTTATTCTTGTTTGCACTATCACTATAAATATATCTAATTGCTGTGTGTTCAGTAGAGGTGTGTTCTAAGGTATAACTAGCAAGCTGTGGAGTACTGTTCTTTTGGGAACAGCAGACCTGGTAATTCTGTGAGTGTTCAGTGACTAAGGGGCTGGACACTATGGGGAATGCTTGGCAGATCTGGGGGTTGGGGTGTGCTTATCACTACTTGTACAGAGGCATCCAGGACTGCAGCAGCCTGGAAGTCGGTGCTTGTGTTCCCAGAGGCTGGTGATTTCAGGGAGGAGAGTCGAGGCTGGGGGAAGGAAAGAGACTGAAAGAGAGGCTAGATGCAGGGGACTAAGCAAGCCTGTGCAGGATTAGAGCAATCAGAAGAGAGTCCAAGGAGGTGAGCAACAGGTTGCTAATCAATCACAGAGAGGGAACAAATATTAAAGGTAAGGAGGCCTAGACAGAGGACAAAAGTAATGCTGTGTGGCAACCCACATTGGGAGTGTAAGGGAGACTCTTAATAGTCTCCTACCATTTTCTCTGAGAAGTTAGGGACTTTAGGGCTTTGCTTTTTTCCACCAGAAGCCCCATGCAGTGCACAGAAAACTTCACATGCTAAATCTGTTGTTTATGCCGCATAATATTTACAACACAGTTGTTGGTGCTAAGAGACTCTTTGTTTAATCCTTTTACAATCAAAGCAGTAGTGAGTGAAAAATGGTAGTATTTCTGGTTTGTCATACACAGTGTATGTCGTTAGAAACTGCATGTTAATGCAGAATAGCAATCTACTGTAAATAAGCAGTATATCTTAGAGTGACCAGTCAAGGCTTTGCCATCAATGCTGCTATCTACAGAAAGAGGCACACAAGGGGCAAATTCCAGTGGCGTATAGGCCTTGGCTGGCCCTTTGAACAGGAGTGAATTTCACCCGAGGTGAATGCATTCATAAAAGCCTTATTAAAGCCAAAGTATGGGATTTTCATCTGAAGAGTTTCTGGGAAAGAAAGATATGTATTTTTTTAACTCAATGTGGCACATCTAGTTGTTTTGTTTTTGTTTTTAAATTATCAGTATTTTAACTTAAAATTTTTAAAACTATACTGAAATGAATGCAAAACCAAATGTAATACACAACTGAAAGAATGCAAGGATTGTTCATTCATATTGGTTTCTGTAATAGGTATTTCACAGTGGTCTGTGTACGCCAAGGAAAGTGTTCTTCCAATGAGTCTCAGCCGAGATTAGCTTTTAAACTAGGAATCTAGCAATGGCTAGATCAGCTAGGGTTAGGACAGCTTTGCACTGCAGCTAAAGATCTGGCCTAAAGTTTTGCAAATTTTCTATAGTACAGCAGAGTATCAATAGGGACTGACAGTAATGGAGTGTCAGGGTTTTGCTAATTAACTAATCTAAGCCAGTCTATTAATAACATCTGCCACTTATACTTTTTAAATTGTGTTCTCCTTTAGTTATTTGTACTTGAAAACTCTGTCCCTGGTCTGAGAGCAAAGCCTGTAGTTACCATTGCATACCTGTCAAGTGGCCCTTCTCTGCTTTTCAGTAGATATTTTCTCACCTTTCCTATTGAGTCTGTGAGGTTCCTCCTGTGAACTTCAGAGAATGTCTTTCTAAAATCTTTAAGATTACAAAACCTCTGGTTTCTCGGAAGCAGAAATCTGTTTGATCCAATGGACAAAACACGTAACTGTACAAATATTTCACTCTTATTCCTGCCCTCTTTCTGTTAAACATAGGTTCCTTGGACCTCAAGAACAGAAAAGACAGAGAAACAAGTCAATGGGAGGAGAAAGGAGTAATGAAGGGGTTATATTATGAGTAGACCATTCAAAAAGAGTTCCACTGATTGCAATTTTATGTAAATAAGGGTTACAGAAATAGGTCCAATAGCTGGAAGTGAGAACCACATATGTTTATCTACAAAAACTTAGTTACTGTTGGCTCAAATGCATTTCGTATCCAGTCAATCAGTAGAAATCAGGCCATCCCTAGTTACGGCTGTATTAGTATTCAGATCAACTTAGTCCACTTATCTTCCCACCCAAACATCACAGCACCAACACCCACTCACAGATTCTTCACCTCCACAACAAACTTCCCTTCACACGTACTGCCTCTCACGCTGCACACTTGCAGTTCCTCAAGCAGACAGCAGTAGCCCCACCCCCACCCCTTTGTGAGCTGCTCCAATTCAAGTCTTGCACACATGGCACTAAAAGTTTACCTGCTAGTTATTTATTTATTTATTTCTAGAAACCAGGGGCCAAATTCTGATCCTCTTGAAGTCAATGGAAATTTTGCCATTCATTTCAATGTGACTAGGATTCAACCCCAGTCTTTGTGTATCCTCTCGAGAAATGTATGCATATAATCTGAAGCTCTAAATTCAGTGGTGTTGTACTAAGAATAAATTCTACAGCTCCTTAGCCTCTGGGAAAATTCCTTTGTAAGAGACAGTATGCTGGGTGATGACTAGCTTCTAATGAAAAATATATGAGCATTTACAATGTAGACTGCTATAAAGTAAACCCAAAGTTTTATGCCTACGTCTAGTCAAATGGAAAGCAAAATGTAAACAAATTCCATCCTCAGAGAAATATAGAAAACTCCCAATGAAGTTAATAGGAATTGAAGGTGTGTCTCTCAATGAAGAATTAGGCAGAAATAAGAATAATGCACACCATTTTATCCTTAATACACTATTCTTTACCGCAGAACAGTAAACAGAAGGGCAAATGCTGCATTCATGCCACCATGACATATAAGTCTTGACACATAACAATGTTACACAGTAGGAAATAGTTGTGACTACAGATTGAGTGCTTTAGAAGCAGCTAAGATGAAGAGAAAGGGGTCAGAAATTTAAAGAAATAGCACTTTACCTGATTCATTTGTGGTATTAGTGCAACACTGCTTCTGTATCTGCATGCATTAGGAAATTAAATAAAATCTACACTATAGACTAAGAGATGGAAAGGTCCATGCTCTTGAAAATGCAGGATTCTTCTCTGCTATACATTTCCCACTGCTTTATCTGGTTTTAAATGTCTGAAGTGATGGAGCTTCCTAGGATTGCTTTGAATTCTTCTGTGGAGAGTTGAACTTCACTAGCTTCCTCAGCGGTGAATGGGTGACTTGACACAACTTTCTGACTCTGGATACAAGAAGGCACTATTTAAAATCAAACTCTTAGGTCAGTAACAGTATAGGAATGTATGGTATAAAGGTGCTATTTTTAGAAAGTGCACTATTCCCAGAGAGTTGTGTTTTTAACAATTCATGAATCTGAACTAATTACTTAGATGTTTTAGCCACCACAAACACATACACACTGTTTAAACCAACTAGTGCAATTTCAGCTTTAAAGCTGGTGCGGATCTGATTCTGATCAATATTTTGAAAACTGCACTTCCATTGAGAAATAATACTAGAAACCGCTGCCATGTGACTTATTTATGCATTTCATTCTTTCAGAGCAGGCAGACATAAAGTCAGCAGGTGGAGCTGCGATTCCCTCAGCAGGGCTGATATACGTTTCTATGCTGAAAGATCATTCAGTTACATGTGCTCACTCTGACAGCCCATGCTAACTCCCCAGCCAGCAGAAGGTCATAATAAAACATGAACATTCAATAATGCAGTTGTTACGTCATGTTGTAAGTGCACAAGCCAGGAGAAGAAGAAAACACAGAATTGACAGTGTTTGTCCGCACAAGCTGCTTTGACTTTTTTTAAATTAGAGACAAATGGTACCATTTTAAAGTGATATACATGATTCTAATGCATCTTACATAGTGCAGGACTGTGCCATATTACTCATGCATGGACTAAAAAGGGTACACTGATGTAAACACATTTTTCCATCATCTTCAACATTAACACATGTGAAGTACATCTTTATGGATGTGAATGACTTCATAGAGTGCTATTTATTTTTTTCATATAACATATAACGGCAGTCCCTCTAGATACTACTACTATTTAGTTAAATCAGGGGATCATGACCCCAGGTGTCACATGGTAGCAACTATGCTGTCTTTCCCATATTTTCAAATGGGTGTGGGTCCTAATTAGCTCCTGGCTAAATGGGAAGAGGGTCCTGGTATGGAAAACTTTTAGGACCACTGACCTAAGGTAAAGGAAGTAAACAAGATAAACATTTACAGAGTGCAAATGGTACACTGCTATACATTTCTTTGTGACTATCAAACCTTTCTTTATTTTATTGCCTTGTTTAACTATCCCAAGAAAGGTTTCAGAGTAGCCGCCGTGTTAGTCTGTATTCGCAAAAAGAAAAGGAAAGCATAAAAGAAAAGAAAGCATAAGAAAGCATCGGATGCCTACGAAGTGAGCTGTAGCTCACGAAAGCTTATGGTCAAATAAATTTGTTAGTCTCTAAGGTGCCACAAGTCCTCCTTTTCTTTTATCCCAAGAAAGCTTCTCTTACTTTGCAAATTTTTCATTTTAGTACTCAATCCATGCCAAAGTAATAATGATTCAGTTGCTTTCACATGACGGACAAAACACCCAGTTGTTTATATTTGCTATAGGTATAGTGGCCATTTTAATTAAAATCAATAAATAATTAACCCTGACTTGATTTTCTGTGTAGTGTAGCAGAACAAGTACACTTGGGTTTTTGTGAGGCAAGTAGAAAGGAACTCTGGTCTCATTCTGAATATTTTATATGTTCTTTTCCTTTCTCCCCCACAATGTTTCTTCTCCTTCCCCAGTACTACTTTAAAAAACAACAACTCAGAAAGGTAGATTACCAGTTTGTTCTTTCGGTGTTGTGCTAGTAATAGTGCCAACCCCAAGTGTTCAAGCAGCTTGAGTGAAGCCGCCAAAATCATGAGATTGGCTGAAAAAGATTTTTTTTAAATATTACATTTTTGTTTCTTTTTATTTTCCTCTTGAGTTTTGAGGGGTCATGTTTTCAAGCTTTTCTCTGCAACCACAAATTCCAGACGTTTTTTGTAAATGAAAGCTGATATAATCACATGACTCCATGTGCTGGAACTTCACAGAGAACCCCAAATATCATGAGACTCATGATGAAATCATGACAGCTGGTAACATTGTTACATCTTCACAGCTGCTCCCTGAATTGGCCTTTCTGGATGCAGCACTGAGCAGAGTTCTTTATTTCAGAGACAATATGATAGCCCAACGGCAGACACTGGGGCTGATGGTGTTTAGCACTGGCAGAACTGTAGGAAAATGTTAGGTAAGATTTTTTTGTATTAAAACATAGTTGAGTCAGCTAGTCACAGTCTGAACAACTCTGGATTAAGTCTATAGAAATGAGAAATCTGGTCACTCCCATGATCAGGGTGCAGAGTGGCCCATTATGGCCAGGATGTGTGGAAATATGCTTAGAATGCCATTTTAATTTACTATACTGGATATACACGTAATTCCTTTTATCTGAAACCTGCTAGTACCTTATTTATTCTACCATTTCTAAAGAAGCAATTAGAAGCTGGGTGATCAAATACATTTCTTATAAGGACCTGGCACACACAATCATGTGACAACAGATGGTATCTGAAAGCCTTTGTGAGAAGTATGGCCAATGTTAAATAGACTGTGAATATGCAAGGTTGAACATATATTCTTAGAGTACCATTCATCTGCTCAGGCATCTGAAACATGGTAAACAAAATTCAGTTTATTTTGGTATAATGCATGTTAATGTGGAGAGCCATACAAAAGACATGGAACACTCAGTCCATACTGCTGGCTGCTGCACAGCAAAGCATACAAAGCAAGGTTAATGAGGTTAGCCCCAGAGGGGGACTGACTCCAGTCATGCACTAGAACGTTGGAATTCATCAAATTAGTGGACAAAAACTAAAAGCAGCATATGTGTTCAGAGCAGGAACAGAGACTCAAAAAAATCTAGTGTAGGAAAAACCAGAAGGTGTAGTATAGATCAGAAGATCCCCACTTTGCAGGGGAGATGGCAGTAGCCCTGCAGTCAACAGCAGGGGAAGACAGGTGAGCAATGCACTTGTGCTAATGTACTATATATTGTCCTAGCTACGGAGTATTAGCCCTGGATTTCCTTGTCTCCCTGAGCATAGCAAGTTTTGGCTCTTGGTATTAAGATGATAGAAAGTGTGTAAGGCAGCACACTAATGAGAATTACCATTAAGCAATGTAGAGGTTGGCAGCAATCAACAACAATCGGCTCGGAAGCAGAAAGAGCAAAGGCAAAAAGTCAGAAAAGCAGCTTTTCTGGAGCGGATTTGTTTTGGTTGCTTTCAGCATCAGGCGAGGCCAAGTATAATGTATGTTTAACAAACGTGATGCACTGTCGGCTAATATGATCCACTCTCTTGTTAAGACTTCTGGGTTGGTTTCAACCATTTTTTTCTTTTCATTCGAAAAACATTCTAAAGACGTCTTATGGGAAATGACTGTGAAAACAATGAGCCCAATCTTTGAGCTTGGTTTTTCTGCTCCACACACTATTGGTGAAATTTCTAAATGTTCGCACAGCCCAAGTAGCCTGTTGCATGCTCCAAATGGGGCCCAGCACATGTGTAGGCATTCTGCAGCTTTTCAGAACTGGTTTGCAGATGTACTGTTCTCTGAGTGCTCTGGATGCTAAGCCCTTCAAGATGGCAGTGTCAGGGCCTGGCGAGGAGCTGAGCACTAAAATGACATTTTCAAAAGCATTCAGCAGCCCAAACATTCTGCCAGGTGCTCCTAAGTTAGTTATGCCTGGTGCATGGTTCAGACAGGAGGCACAGTTAAACCACTCATGCACCAGCAATACTCATTGATTGCTCTGCATGTCACACACAGGAAACAAACAGCGAGCTGATTTGAAAAACTCAAACACATAATAGAAAAAGAGGAGAGGGTGAGTCAGACAACTAGAAAAAGGCTCAGGGAGAGCAAATAGTAGCTTAGGGAGCTAGAATCAATTATTGCAGGCCTTCGGAGTCCATGACTTGCAAACATGGTTTTAATGTGCTTGACTTCAGCTGATATTATGGTAACTGCAAGTATCGCTCTTTCTGAATAGTTTCTAAAACAGTCTGTCAGGTAGTACACGTGAATGGGGGGCAAGCATCATGTGTTGTGTCACCAGACGTATGGGATGAGATAGGAGGAGGGAATAGCTAAGGATGGAAAAACATTACAAGCTGTAGGTAGTGGATGGAGGAATCAACACTTCTGATCTGTGGATTCCCAATATACAATGAGCTTTCAGCAATTTTAGGCATACTTATGAAAGATTAAAAAATAGGAGTTCCCACATTGATTGGCAGCCAGTGTTGGAAAGGATATATGAAGGGCGGGCACTCTGGAATGACTAAGTTAAACAGCAGAGCTGGGGAAGTCTTATTCAGGTCAAAGACAAACAGTAATATTGAATTCATTCACCCTGTCACAAGAGCATGCAAAATCCATTTTGTGTATGCCAATTCTGATATACACAGCCCCAGCAATTTCATTTGGTACGAATGGGACACAGTAGACTAGATGGGGAACCTTAATAGCCTAGTTATAAATACTAAGGCACAGTCAGGCTCAGTGGAAATATTAAAACCACTCATTCAGGCTGTCCTTCCACCAGATATATCATGTAATGGGGGACAGAAGAGAGTTGTGATGGAAAGCAAGGAAAATTATTTGGGGGTAAAAAAAGAATTTTCACCTAACAATTCCTAAAATGTTGGTTGTACGCTTCAGCACTGTATTAAACAACATTTCCATTCCCATTTAGATTTGTTATTGTCATTTAAGCATCTAGAAAAGCAGATGGGAAAATGTTTGGAGCTTTTTCATTCACAATTGTTCAATAGCCAAGTTTCACTTGAAGAACTGGTTTCTTGGCAAAAATCATTTTTAAATTGTTATTAAGGAACTGTTACATTTCATTTAAAATGCTAAGGCCTGGTTCTGTGTTCTTTACATACCCCAAACTGCGATTGACTTGCCTTCCTTTCATGGGAGTTTTGAGTATGCAAGGAATGCAGGATCAAGATCAGTATAATTGAATAGCAAAAAACTTTGTTGACATAGAGTTAAAGTTGTCCGGTGATAGTTTGTGCCCTTTTAGAATGCCTCATTCAGCAAAACTCAAGAGGAGAAAGTTTTTAATTATTCAGGGTATTTGCATGAATTCAGAAGCTTTGGTTCTTATGAATTGATACACTCGTGTTGCTGCTTATAATTCACCTGAAGTCACAGGTCCCAACCCTGTTCCTGTGTAAGTCAGTGAGAACACTCTCATTGAACATCATCCCTGCAAGACAAAAGCTAGGAACAGTATTTCACCTTAAATCCATTGGTCACATCATGGCTGCCTCCACAGCAGCACTTTTATTTGTGAAATCACAAATGAAAAATTATAATATTAAATAAAGGAATAAGTAACTGAGCAGACAGAAACAAAAATTCTGCTTTCTTTAAATAAAAAAATAAGGGGAAACTCTTGTTTTTAGTACTGTGTATTCCATGAGATGTCAGCAATTCTTCAGTGGATTTCAGTTTTGTTTCATATCTAATCATTAATTTGCACCATGAATTTACTGTGTTTTTATCTGTTTTCCCTATGTTTCTTAAATCTCAATGCCCCAAGCTAATATAAGGCGGAGTGTGTCACCCTTCCTTACAATGAGTAGTACCACACTCTGCAAGCAGTTCCAGTGATTTCAGTGGTAGAACTTGAAGGGGGATGGTGTTACTCAGCAAGAGTGAGCATGGCAAAATCTAGCCCACAGTAAAGGAACTAAGGGCACATTTACACTATGAGGATTATAGTGACATAACCCTGTAGTGTAGACACATGCTACAGCTCCGGAAGGAGTTCTTCCTTTGTTTTAGCTAGGTCTACATTGGCGGTTAGGTCAGCATAGCTACAGCACTCGGGTGTGAAAAATCCACACCTCTCTGTACTGTAGCTATGTCAACCAAAGTTTTAAGTGAAGATCAGGCCTAAATTATTCCCATGAGGAGCTAGAATAAAAGTTTAAACTTTGAAATTATTTTTAGGGATGTCAAGCGATTAAAAAAAATTAATCGTGATTAATCACGATATTAAACAATAATAGAATATCATTTTTTAAAACATTTTTGAATGTTTTCTACATTTTCAAATATATTGATTTCAATTACAACATGGAATACAAAGTATACAGTTCTTACTTTATATTTATTTTGATTACAAATATTTGCACTGTAAAGAACAAAAGAAATAGTATTTTTCAATTCACCTAATACAAGTACTGTAGTGCAATCTCTTTGTCATGAAAGTTGAAGTTACAAATGTAGAATTATGTACAAAAAATAACTGCATTCAAAAATAAAACAATGTAAAACTTTAGAGTTTACAAGTCCACTCAGTCCTACTTCTTGTTCAGCCATTCGCTCAGACAAATCAATTTGTTTACATTTGCAGGAGATAATGCTGCCTGCTTCTTGTTTACAATGTCACCTGAAAGTGAGAACAGGCATTCACATGGCACTGTTGTAGCCAGCATTGCAAGATATTTACATACCAGATGCTCTAAAAGATGCATATGTCCCTTCATGCTTCAACCACCATTCCAGAGGACATGCATCCATGCTGATGATGGGTTCTGATCAATAATAATCCAAAGCAGTGCAGACCGATACATGTTCATTTTCATCATCTGAGTCAGATGCCAAAAGCAGAAGGTCGATTTTCCTTTTTGGCGGTTTGGGTTCTGTAGTTTCCGCATCAGAGTGTTGCTTTTTTAAGATACCTGAAAGTATGAAGGGGCACAAGAATGTTTAGCATATCTGGCACGTAAATACCTTGCAATGCTTGTTCTCACTTTCAGGTGACCTAGAAAATAAGAAGCGGGCAGCATTATCTCCTTTAAATGTAAACAAACTTGTTTGTCTTAGCAAAAAAGTAGGACTGAGTGGACTTGTAGGCTCTAAAGTTTTACTTTGTTTTTGAGTGCAGTTATATAAAAAAAAATCTACATTTGTATGTTGCACTTTCATGATAAAGAGATTGCACTACAGTACTTGTATGTGGTAAATTTCTTTATCATTTTTACAGTGCAAATATTTGCAATAAAAATAATAAAAAGTGAGCACTTACACTTTTTATTCTTAGAGACTAACCAGTTTATTTGAGCATGAGCTTTCGTGAGCTACAGCTCACTTCATCGGATGCATAGCATATTGTGGAAACTGCAGAAGACATTATATACACACAGAGACCATGAAACAAAACTTCCTCCCACCCCACTGTCCTGCTCGTAACAGCTTATCTAAAGTGATCATCAAGGGAGGGCCATTTCCAGCACAAATCCAGGTTTTCTCACCCTTCCCCCCGCCCCCCCCACAGACACACATACAAACTCACTCTCCTGCTGGTAATAGCCCATCCCTCTTTGAAACCTCTCTTTATAATGCGCATGATAATCAAGGTAGGTCATTTCCAGCACTAATCCAGGTTTTCTCACCACCGCCACCCCCACACACACACACACACCCCCCTCCAAAAACCACACACACAAACTCACTCTCCTGCTGGCAATAGCTCATCTTACAATGTGCACAGCAATAATCTAAGTTTAACCAGAACGTCTTGGGGGGGGTGGTGGTGAGAAAATGTTGGCATTTTTATGGCTGATTTAGAACAACGCTTCCTCAGCTCTCGTCCCCTAACGCCCCTACTTTACTTGCGCTATATTGATGACATCTTCATCATCTGGACCCATGGAAAAGAAGCCCTTGAGGAATTCCACCATGATTTCAACAATTTCCATCCCACCATCAACCTCAGCCTAGTCCAGTCCACACAAGAGATCCACTTCCTGGACACTACAGTGCTAATAAACGATGGTCACATCAACACCACCCTATACCGGAAACCTACTGACCGCTATTCCTACCTACATGCCTCCAGCTTTCACCCTGACCACACCACATGATCCATCGTCTACAGCCAAGCTCTGCGATACAACCGCATTTGCTCCAACCCCTCAGACAGAGACAAACACCTACAAGATCTCTATCAAGCATTCTTACAACTACAATACCCACCTGCGGAAGTGAAGAAACAGATTGATAGAGCCAGAAGAGTTCCCAGAAGTCACCTACTACAGGACAGGCCTAACAAAGAAAATAACAGAACGCCACTAGCCGTCACCTTCAGCCCCCAACTAAAACCCCTCCAACGCATTATTAAGGATCTACAACCTATCCTGAAGGATGACCCAACACTCTCACAAATCTTGGGAGAAAGGCCAGTCCTTGCCTACAGACAGCCCCCCAACCTGAAGCGAATACTCACCAACAACCACATACCACACAACAGAACCACTAACCCAGGAACCTATCCTTGCAACAAAGCCCGTTGCCAACTGTGCCCACATATCTATTCAGGGAACACCATCACAGGGCCTAACAACATCAGCCACACTATCAGAGGCTCGTTCACCTGCACATCCACCAATGTGATATATGCCATCATGTGCCAGCAATGCCCCTCTGCCATGTACATTGGTCAAACTGGACAGTCTCTACGTAAAAGAATAAATGGACACAAATCAGATGTTAAGAATTATAACATTCATAAACCAGTCGGAGAACACTTCAATCTCTCTGGTCACACAATCACAGACATGAGGGTCGCTATCTTAAAGCAAAAAAACTTCAAATCCAGACTCCAGCGAGAAACTGCTGAATTGGAATTCATTTGCAAATTGGATACTATTAATTTGGGCTTGAATAGAGACTGGGAGTGGCTAAGTCATTATGCAAGGTAGCCTATCTCCCCTTGTTTTTTTCCTACAAACCCCCCCCCCCCAAGACGTTCTGGTTAAACTTGGATTATTGCTGTGCACATTGTAAGATGAGCTATTGCCAGCAGGAGAGTGAGTTTGTGTGTGTGGTTTTTGGAGGGGGGTGTGTGTGTGTGTGTGTGTGTGGGGGTGGCGGTGGTGAGAAAACCTGGATTAGTGCTGGAAATGACCCACCTTGATTATCATGCGCATTATAAAGAGAGGTTTCAAAGAGGGATGGGCTATTACCAGCAGGAGAGTGAGTTTGTATGTGTGTCTGTGGGGGGGGCGGGGGGAAGGGTGAGAAAACCTGGATTTGTGCTGGAAATGGCCCTCCCTTGATGATCACTTTAGATAAGCTGTTACGAGCAGGACAGTGGGGTGGGAGGAAGTTTTGTTTCATGGTCTCTGTGTGTATATAATGTCTTCTGCAGTTTCCACAATATGCTATGCATCCGATGAAGTGAGCTGTAGCTCACGAAAGCTCATGCTCAAATAAACTGGTTAGTCTCTAAGGTGCCACAAGTACTCCTTTTCTTTTTTCTTTTCTTTTTACGAATACAGACTAACACGGCTGTTACTCTGAAACTTTTTATTCTGTGTTGTAACTGAAATCAATATATTTGAAAATGTACAAAAACATCCAAAAATATTTAATAAATTTCAGTTGGCATTCTATTATTGTTTAACAGTGTGATTAAAACTACAATTAATTGCAATTAATTTTTTTAATTGCGATTATTATTTTTTAGTTAATCGCGTGACATCACTGCGAATAATCAACAGCCCTAATTATTTTCCAAAAGTGCTAAGCAAATGTATAAAACTCTTTTCTGGTTAAGAAATAACCTGCACTAATAATGAGACCATCTGTTTATTTTTAGACCATGATGTTAGGCCTTATCCCTCCAAAATGCTGAGGAGGCTCCTGAAAGACATACTACTTATGAGGGATAGGGTCCAATATGGTTTCACCTCCTCTTGCAGATGCATCTGAGGAGTTAGAAACATCTGACCCATTTTTATAAAAAGGGTACTGTGTGGGTAAGTGGCAATGCTTTTCAGGAGAGCTATAACTGAGGCAAAAGTAACTCATCCAGGTGCTAATGAGCATAACTAGGAAGAGTGAGAAAGTAGATAAGAGTAGATTTGATCTAAACAGACAGTGCCTACTGAGGCTCAGGTATGATTTAGGTTAGTACTCTCTATACTCTAGGAAGGAAAATATAGGTCTGTCCCAATCAAACCACAAAGTACATGTACAGAGTGCACAATCAGCTTAGGGTTTCTATATGTAGGCTATTTGTACCAAAGCACACAACAATTACAATTGTCCTTTAAGCATGAACCTTAGTCCAAATGAATGCATGAGGGGTTGAAGCATGAATTCTCCAGAGGCATTGCTAAGGATTTTCATTCAGAGGAGTGTTTCCCAATATTCAGTATCTTATAGACATGCACACGATTGCAGTGGACTATTAAAACATTAAATTATCTTTCTCATATTTAAACTCATTTTGGGTTGGTTCCATTTGAAGCCATTTGAAGAATGACTTTAACCAGTCCAAATGCCCAGTTCTGCAAACTCTTCTACTAAGTATAGCACTATGCCTAGCAATCCAATAAGTGTTTGCAGGATCAAGCCCAGGTTATTTTATAGATACCTAGCAATTAGAGGAATACTGTCAGGTATGCTATTTATCATTAAAATTGAAAGAATTTTTTAAATCTAATTTTACTTTTCCCTTTTTGCATTTTTCTTTTGTTGTTTGTTTTTCTTTGTTTGACACAAATGAGGGACCAACCTGGTGAGCTGATGAAGGTTTTAGTGGGGAAATTGTAGCAGAGGTGAGAATGTAATGCCTGATCTCATTTTTGCCAGCAAGCCAATGTACCTGGAGACTTTTTAGCTGCCATTCTTTCAAGAGAGATAAAGGATTAAACAATGAGTCATCAACAATAAAAAGACCTACAGGCCTTGATCCTGCAAACATGCATGTATTTGATTTTAAGAACAGTAATCATTCAATTGTCTTCAGTGGAATTATTCCCATGCTTAAAGTTATAAATGTTTGAGGCCAGGTCTACATTTAAAACTCATGTCGACATAACTCACGGTGCTCAGGAGTGTGAAAAATCCACTTCCCTGAGCTCCATAGCAATGCTGACCTAACTCCTTGTGTACACACAGCTAGGTTGACAGAAGATACAGTCCCTGCCCCCAAAAGCTTACATAGGCAAATATTCCATTAGAACCTAGAAGGTCTGAAAGCTTATAATCAAACATGATTTAAATACTCTCTCCAGCAGTGAAATGTTAATTGCAATAACTCTTGAAAGTGCTACCTTCTTCACCCCAGGCTAGCAAGGGATTTCTGTAACGACAAGCAGAGATGGCAGATTGGTATTCCTTACTGGTTATATGCATGCTGAGTCTGAGTCAAGATATGAACGATGCAAATAGAATTTTCATCTAAAGAGTCATCACCCAAGGCTACAAGTTAGTGTGCAAACTTTAAATTGGTAATGCAAAACGAAAAAACCTTTATGTTAGGGAAGCACTGTACTGCTGGAGGCAGCATGTTTTTGGCCCGGATGTAAAATAATTCTTGATCACATCTCATTAAAGATCCTGTGGGCATTTCTTGCAAGAATTGCTGTTGGTGTTTTGGCCAGATTCCAATCTTGATAACTGCATAATGTTTACTTATTCTTCCCTTGCAGTTTCAATTGTGTTCAGTATTCTTTACTTCCTTTCCTAACTCTTGTGTGTTATTTTTATGCACTGAACACATGTATGAATACAAATAAAAGTGCTTTAGGATCCTTGAGGTTGAAATGAATATGTAAGATATTTTCATTATAAACTTGACCAGTGCCTCCAAAGAAGATCTATAACAATGGAATTTCTTTAGAGCAAAGGTCCTGGGACTACTTTAAAAGCTTAGGGAGTTTTACATTTAGTATGATTTGCCTTTATGAAGGAAGGAACTCCATCACACTCTCTCATCTCTGAAAGCTCCACTCAGATCCCTAAAGTACAGACTTCACAGGATGATAAAACTCCCAATGAAGACTTTATTGAATAGTTAGGAGCTGACTTCCCTGTTCTCCGCACTATTCTAACAGCTACCATTTTGACAGGGGATGATCTGCCAGCCTGCATTCCATCAGTCTCTGTAAGATGCACTAAAGACACAGTTAAAAGATACAGTTAAAAGAATGAGGAGGTAGCCATGTTAGTCTGTATCCACAAAAACAACAAGGAGTCCAGTGGCACCTTAAAGACTAACAGATTTATTTGTGCATAAGCTTTCATGGGTTAAAAACCACTTCTTCAGATGCATGGAGTGAAAATTGCAGATGCAGGCATTATATAATGACACGTGAAGAGAAGGGCGTTACCTCACAAGTGGAGGACCAGTGTTGACAGGGCCAATTCAATCAAGTGGATGTAGTCCACTCCCAATAGTAGATGAGGAAGTGTCAATTCCAGGAGAAGCAAAGCTGCTTTTGTAATGAGCCAGCCACTCCCAGTCCCTATTCAAGCCCAAATTAATGGTGTTAAATTTGCAAATTAATTTTAGTTCTGCTGTTTCTCTTTGAAGTCTGTTTCTGAAGGTTTTTTGTTCAAGTATAGCTACTTTTAAATCTGTTATAGAATGTCCAGGAAGATTGTTCTCCTACTGGCTTTTGTATGTTACCGTTCCTGATGTCCGATTTGTGTCCATTTATTTTTTTATGTAGGGACTGTCCGGTTTGGCCAATGTACATGGCAGAGGGGCATTGCTGGCACATGATGGCATATATAACATTAATAGACGTACAGGTGAATGAGCCTCTGATGGTGTGGCTGATGTGGTTGGGTCCTCTGATGGTGTCGCTAGAGTAGATATGGGGACAGAGTAGGCAATGAGGTTTGCTACAGGGATTGGTACTTGGGTTAGTGTTTCTGTGGTGTGGTGTGTAGTTGCTGGTGAGTATTTGGTTCAGGTTGGGGGGCTGTCTGTAAGTGAGGACTGGCCTGTCTCCCAAGATCTGTGAGCGTGAGGGATCATTTTCCAGGATAGGTTGTAGATCGTTGATAATGTGCTGGAGAGGTTTTAGCTGGGGGCTGTACGGGATGGCCAGTGGTGGTCTGTTATTTTCCTTGTGGGGCCTGTCCTGTGGTAGGTGATTTCTGGGTACCCGTCTTGCTCTGTCAATGTGTTATCCCAAAAGCAGCTTTGCCTCTCCTGGAATTGACACCTCCTCTTCTACTATTGGGAATGGACTACATCCACCCTGTCAACACTGGTTCTCCACTTGTGAGGTAACTCCCTTCTCTTCATGTGTCATTATATAATGCCTGCATGTGTAATTTTCACTCCAAGCATCTGAAGAAGTGGTTTTTTACCCACGAAAGCTTATGCACAAATAAATCTGTTAGTCTTTAAGGTGCCACAGGACTCCTTGTTGTTTTAGTTAAAAGAATGTTAAAAGAAAAGTTAAAAGAATGTTATGGTTGCAAAGTCAAGCACTCAAAAGTTAGGAAATGCCAGAATTAAGGTTGTCTGTGTAACCTTAATTCAGCCCTCTTGTTCATATGAATTATGGCACAGTCTTTAATTACAAGACACCCCATGTTATTATTTTTTCTTTTCCTTTCAATAATTCCTGTTAGCTGATAAATTCAACCTGGCTTCTGTCTAGTTGCCAGAGTGCTCAGCACAATATTGTCATGGTCCCTCAGCTTATACCATCCTCAAAATGCCTAAGAAAGGCACCAGAAAGAACCCACAGAGGCCAATTGCAAAAAAGAGCTAGGGTAGGGAGGATAAAAGTAGGAAGAACTAATACACATACTATCTGCACACAAGGAGCACATTTGTGGAATAGGCATCTCCTTTTACGTTTCAGAGTAGAACTGTACTTTAATTAGTAACCATGAACTGATGATTTTATTTAGAACACAGTGAAAGGATCATACTCTGAAATTTACAACAGTTCTAAGTAAACTAATAAATTTGTACTTTTCCTAAGAGTGAAGCCTGTAGCTTTAATCTAAAGGGCTGACATCAGATATATTGCTTTTTAAAAATTTTGATTAAACATTATTTTTGCATGAACCATGTCATAGGAAATTACAATAAGTACTAAGGGAAAAATCCAATAGAATAATATTGATTTTGCACCAATGTATTAAAATATAATAGTGTAAAAATATAAAATGTTTGTTTTCATTTGAATTATTATTAGGTAAAGGGAAATAATACTGAGCTCTCCAGGGGTTGCCCAAAAAGACAGAAAAGGGAAATAGAAAGAAAGAAAAAACAAAAGTAAGACATGCTGTTCATACACTGCAATATTTGTAGTTCATAAGGAGCTATGCTTACATGGGAACTGCATTTATAGAAAAGTAACTAATAAAAATAGTACACTTTTATTTTACAAGGGTATGGTCAGTAATCTCATTATTAAGTATCACCCTTGACTAACAAGAAAATACATAAATATGTAAAGTAGTTTGTCTGAGAACAATTTCCTTCATTCTTCAATTTTACATATACACACCACATAGGGAAATGAATACTTATAATCATACCTGTGCAACTATATTGAAGTCAGTGAGGATTCATGAGAATAAATGACAACAGAATTAGACCTAATGCCGCCTTCTAAAAATTCATACAAAATCTATGCTAATAAAACATTAATATCCTACAGTTATGCGCTCAATTTCAGAAATGCCCAAATTTAGGTTGATTGTTCAGCCTTAACTCTGCCTCCATTGGCTCATGCATTATGATAGTCTTTCATTACACGAGAACTTACTGTTTTTCAAACACTAAAATAAAATATTTTTAAATGTTTACAATATTAATGTCAAGGTCATACATGTAAACCAAAATTAGGCATCTCCTGACTTCCAAGGGCTTAATTGTACAACTTTAATATTCGATTAACTACAAAACACTGTATAAAAGAAAGTTAAGGTGCACTGAATGAGGCAAAAATGTGGAAAAAGTAGAGTTTGATGATATAATTAAAGATGATATCATAATGCATATGCACATGGGGAGCAAATTAAGGTTGAACAGACAACGTTCATTCTGATACTTCCAAGTTTTAAATACTTGATTTTGCAATCTTAATATTCTTTTAATATAGTTTTTGAGTATGATTTCATGGTTTTTTAAAATAAAAACAAACTGAAAAACAGAATTTCATCCTGTGGAATCATGTTGACTACTATATGGTTCATCAACAGGGTTGGAACCTTTTGATCCACAGCACTGATCTCTGCTATTTGACGTTACAGAGTAACCGGTAGCAGTAGGAGGTTGTAATCCTCCATGTAGGTCAACCACTAGAGGGAGGTGAAACACACACTTTGCCAGTGGGTTTCACAATTATCTGCTGACAGGAGAGGAATGTTGATACTCAGGAATAATGGGTTCTATTCCAGTTTGTGGAGGGAAGTGCATTTAGTGGTAACAGACCCTTGTGCCCCTATCCCTCCCAAACCTAACCCCATCCCATCCAACCTGTCCTTGTCCCCGTCTCCCAACAACACCCTCTTTGGCTACATGTCCCAATCTCCCCCTACCACTTCCACCTACCTCAACTCCTCATACCAGTCTACCCCATGTCATTCTCCTCACGCCTCTGCACTGAGGTCAGGCCACTTGCTCCTTTTCTCTGCTTCCTGCAAAACAGCGGGAGGAACATTCAGAGCACAGGAGAAGACAGTGTCCATGGTCTCAGTTCCTGTGCTCAGTGTCAGTGTGACCCTCACTTGTCAGGAGGAGCAATTGCAGCAAAAGTCCTTCTAAGCTCCACTGGAGCAGAGCCCTTTGATCTGGCAGAACTTATGTTTTCCACTAGCTCAGAGGCCTTCCCCAGCTGCAGCACTGCTGAAATATTCAGGAATTAAGCCAGGGGCTCCTGTAGAACTTATAAGGTTTGGAAGAGATTTTGACAATGCACCTGTCAACCCTACGAGGTCCACAGAAGGCCTTATTCTTTCCCTCTACATGATACAAGTTCCCAAGAACCCTTCTCTCTGCACCAGTTCTCCCTACCAATTTGTAGCAATTTAGATGATGAGCCAATTCACTGGGAAGATGGCTTTGCTCTATATGCCCGTAGACTCACAGCAATCTTAGTGAACACAATTTACTGTGTATGCTCCATGTATGATTGCTAAGTGCTAACACTTAGTCATATAAAAATTTGATTTTGGCCAGAACAAATCTGTGCCCTGGTCTTCACTGAAGGCTATTGACATGCCAATTTTCAACTTTCAAACGTCAGCTGATTTGATTGGACGAACACACACACACACACGTCAGGAATTTTTTTATTATGGGGAAAGTGTTTTTTTACTCTCTTCATGCTTAAACAGCTGACCAGTTTTTGCTCAAGTTTACATGGACATTCACTTCAGGCAGAGACCACATCTGGAAAGTGTCAACCCAAAAGGGGGAAGATTCAGATAATTAACATAGAAATCATAGAAATGTCTGGAAGGATGTTGTAACTGGAAATTATTAAATGTTAATCGTCTCAGTTAATTTTCACCTGTTATAGTACAGCCACTATATTAACATTTCAGCTTTGCCACCTGCCAGATAATGTGTAAAACTGATGTCCTGATAACAGTGTTGTGTTGCAGACAATTCAGGTACACACAAACATACAGTTAAGGTTCTTTAATAAGCAGAGTACTAGCAATTTGCTCCACAATCAAACACCTTGTAAACTAGACTAACTCCCAATTATGCTGGGGTTCTCAGGTTACAATACAGTAGCCTTAAAATGAAACATCATTACACTGATCACCAGTTTATTTCATGTTTTTATTTTTAACTTTCCCTACCAACCAGCATACCATGCAATTATACATTTTAATAACAATTTTTTAAAATATAAACATTAAAAAGACTCTCTTCATCAAAGGGCAGCCCCAAACCTAAGAAGTTCTCCCCAAGAAACCACTATGTAATTTAATTTACTCACATTTTCTTGTGATATTTACAAGCTTTAAACATTGACCACAAACCCCAAAAGTCTTTTAAAAAAGATTCCTACCCCAATCACTAGATTTCTCCCATTAGTAGCTCCATTAAACATTCAGTCATTAGAGAGTCCATGGTACTTTCCAGAAGAATAGGACTGTTGGCCCCATATTGCTAAATTATACTTTGGCATTCTGCCTACCTACCATTCCTCTTTGAAGTTTGTTGAATTAGATACCACACATGCTTGAAAGGTGCCCATTTAAATGTGTTCCATTTTTTGATTTTCAGACCGTCTTTCTTGCAAATGTAAGGCCAGATTCTGGCTGGCCCTTACTTGGGTGTCCACGGCAGAAGGCAGAAAGTGCCTTTCTCTATGCTTGCGTTGCCCAGATAAGAGCTCTCCACAACTGTAGTCTCCCACACCAGTGACTGTTATTTCAGGATGTAATCCACCTGAAAGGAGCAGGGAGAGTGTGGGGCCATAGACCAACTCTACCTTTCTGAACCATGCCACAAAGCAAACTGGTATGGTGCACCCGCAGAAGGGGTGTAGCAATGGGCATGCTCTTCAGCACTGTGGAGCTCAGGGAGGAATTCTGGAAATCTCAGAATGCATATTCTTAAATGAGTGCCTTATAAACACGTGTAATAATAATCCAGTTAGAGGAGAATGTAATTACTTCTGGACTGGGAGTCAGGAGATCTGGGTTCTAATTCCTTGTTCTTGCCCTGACCTGCTGTGTGATCTTGGGAAAATAATTTCATTTCTCTTTCTCAGCTTTCCCATCTATTTAAATGAGGTAATCTACACTTACCTTACTTGATAAAGTGCTTTGAGCTCTAGTGGATGAAAACACTATATAAGTGCAAATTTATTATTACTGTTGGCAGTGTGCAATTTGCACAATCTAGCCCTTACGGTTTCCACTAAACTTTACTAACAAAAAAAAAAGGGTAAAGCATGCCACAGTACTTAAAAACTGATAACCTCTGATTTCTGATGTGTATATTTAATTTATATTTATTTTAAAATGCACCCATCCAAAGCCTTAAGATATGAAACATCCTATAAAATACATATGCAAATACACAATTGTTATAATTTTTGTTGTTCAACAGTGATGGAAGTTAATGTTATACCAATAAAATAAAAATCAGCAGGATCTTATTAAAGGGGAAAAGGCAAAATGCCACATTTATTGTGAATACAGAAAGAATCATAGTAAGCGGTTAGTTATAGCTATAACATTCCATTCAATTTCATATTTATTCACACATTCATTCATACACACACACATACACAGGTTCTGCAAGGTTGTCATCATAGTTATCAGCCTTAGAGTTGCTCATGCCAAGCCACTGGCCAGGTGGTTTGGACATGAGGAGGGAGAAGGGCCTTGTCAGATGCTCATCTGATTCTCCTGGAATTTGGTTTGCAGAATCGGACCCCAAAGTTCTCACTTTCTAGAGTCCATTTTTATAGGAATTTCTTCCTATGCCAGTCTATGGGAATTGCTTCATCATGCTGTTGCTGAATCAATCAGCAGATGGCACATTCCTGACGACTCCGTGCTGCCAGATGTTATCTTGTTCTTTGGTTCTCCCATTCTTGAGGCTGTTGGGTGGATTCCAGTCTGCCCTCCGGGGGTCCTCTGGTTATATCCACTTGATGCCTTCTTCAGCCGATGGACACTGGATTCTTAGGCTGGCACCTCCCTGATCATTCAGTTATTATCCACACCAAGCATCCATCCACATACATCCTCTATCTCTATTTTAATCACAATTGTTAACAAAGCGAGATGAATACAACAAAAGGGCGGGGAGTCTCTGGGTGCTGTTTCTGTTGTTACAGAGTATTGCTTTGAGTCTCTCTCTGTGTGAGTAGTTGTTGTTACAAAGAATTGCTTTGAGAACAGACTCTGTCTTAGAATGTAGTAACACAATTAGCGGCTTGCAAGTTTCACACAGAGAGGGAGAGAAACAGTACCAAAAACCAAGAGACCTCTTAATTAGTAATACCCTGGAATTTAAACTATGGGGAATCAAACTCATTTGTGATTTTAATACAGAACTTCTTTAATATGATCCAACATAATGGCCATATCTGCAGTCTTAGGTGAGCTGCTTGCACTAAGTATCTTTAGAAATATACTTCTGTGCTTTCAAATTCAGTAGCATTTTCTGAGATTCACAACTCAAAAGGAAACACCTCATCTACCATAGAAGCACAGCCAATTTGGCTAAAACATGCCCTCTATTTAACAATGAAGAGCCACACTATGCAACAGGTTTAGGTATGGAAATGAAGACTAGGAACTTCAGGGGAAATTTTAGTTATACAGAATGTAATTGTCCAAATTGGAATTTGGATAGTGTGTTGGCTTTAACCATCTGCTCTTACAGAAAGAATCATGGGAATCTGAATGATCAAAAGTATCAGGACCTTAGATTTATGTCTCACTTGAAAATCAGCAACTCCAGCAACGTAGTGCCCTCTAATACTTTGCTGAGAATTAGCGTAATGCTGACCCAGAGTACTAGCATAAGGCAATATGTATCCAAGCTAAAACTATACTACAGACCTTTCAAATGGAGGATCCATTGTGTCGACTTCAGTGGGAGTTTCACCAATTGGTTTCTCCATCCGTTTATCTGGATTATTATTATTATACTCTGTACAATGTTTTAATTTTCTTACTGAATTCCAGGTTTGATTTTATGAAGAGTTAAATGCAGATTTTTAAAAATTCTCATTCAGAAGACAGACATGTTTAATAATTAACCCTGCTAAAAATCTTCTGCCAGGGACTACTATTTTTTATGTAATCTTTACCATTCTCATTAGCACTACCAATCTTTCATCAATCTTCAATTCAAATTAGGGTTCTTTCTTTAAAGGTTATTTCTTCTAGATGAAGAATGATATCACATTTTAATAAGAAGTCTATAATTATGGTGTCATATGTCTGCAGCTGCAAATAGGACATCCCTATACTGCAAATCAAATGTCTTTACCTTATTTTTAAATGCATTACTTCATAATTTCAGAGCCCAATCAATGTATTGAATTAAAAGGGACTTAAGTGATCATCTTTTAAAAATTGTCCTCACTTCTTCATTACACTTTCCCCCTAATATCTTTGTGAATCAGCAGTCCAAAGTTCATAATATTTTTTTCATGTTAGTGAAGTACAATTATTTTTGGATAAGTGCTTCCACCTCTGTGGGAGAAAAAATTCTTCAGTATATCCACTTCAAAATAATCATGTCATATATGTTTTCTAAAGCTTTCCATTTGAAAAGACCCTTGGGGTAAGTTTGTTGTCTGTAGTGTGTGTTTTTGTGTTTGTGATGTGCTTGCTGCTTGACTGAAATTTTCCCTGGTGTCTGTTTGTTTGGGGGACTGTGCGCTGAGCCTAGCAGCCTGCTAGGCAAGGCTGGAAGCTTCTTAACGAGGCTTTGATCCCTAAGCCCTTTAGCACCCATCAACCTTTAATCAGGGAACCGGGATACTCAGGAAGACCAGTACTTTAAAAAGCCCGCTCCTAAGCAACCAGAGGAGCTAGTGAACAGGAGCAGCTAACAGGGGAGTTTTGTGAGGGAATTTAGAGAGAGAGTGTGTGTGTGTGTGTATGTGTGTGTGTGGGGGGGGGGGCTAGATACACTTACCATTCTTTAAACTTAAAGCCAAAACCACCCCCTGATAAAAACAAAACAATGACAAAGGAATGAGCTTCAGGAGTAAAAAGAGAATGCAGGCAGAAGTCCAGCAACAGAGTGGGGGCTATCCAGTTTATTGCACCCGATGCAGCATGTATGACTATCTGCCCTATGGGCAGGTGGCATATGTGTGCATCCAGTGCAAGGAGCTCCTGGCCCTCAGAGACCATCATGGGCTTTGGAGACCAGAGTGGCTGAACTGGAGGAGCTAAGGGAGACAGAGAGATACATAGATGAGATTTTCTGGGACACAGTAGAACGGTCCCGCTCCTGGTCTGACAGCCTCTGTGCTGTTAAGGAGGATGAAAGTCTCAGGGAAGGAGAACATCCAACTGGAGCAAAGGAAATGATCCATAGTTGGGACCCTCCTTCCAGATTATGTTGTGGTATCCTCTCACACTGAGGATACCTCTATGAGGGAGGGAACTCACGTTATTAGGAAGAGACAGATATTAGTATTGGACGATTCATTGATTAGAAACATAGCTGGATTTGTGAAGACTGGGAGAACTGCATGGTGACTTGCCTGCCAGGTGTGAAGGTTGCAGATCTCTCGCGACATCTAGATAGATTTATGTGTAGTGCTGGGGAGGAGCTGGTGGTCGTGGCAATTGTAGATACCAATGACATAGGGAAGGATAGGAGAGAGGTCCTGGAGGCCAAATTTAGGCTGCTAGGTAAAAGACTGAAATCCAGGCCCTCCATGGTAGCATTCTCTGAAATGCTTCCAGTTCCACATGCAGGGTCAGTTAGACAGGCAGAACTGCAGGGTCTCAATACATGGATGAGATGATGGTGTAGGAAAGAGGGGCTTAGATTTACTAGGAACTGGGGAAACTTTTGGGATGGGGGAACCTATACAGGAAGGATGGGCTCCACCTAAACCAAAATGGAACCAGACTGCTGGCACTTGAAATTAAAAAGGTTGTAGAGCAGTTTTTAAACTAAGGGCTGGGGGAAAGCCGACAGGTGAGGAGGAGCACATGGTTCGGACAGAGACATCCCTTAGGGGAGGATCTATTCATGGAGATTCTCTATATCCTAGTAAGGAGGAAAGGATGGAAGATGATAAAATACAGGTAGGATCTGATGAGAAACAGTCAAATGAAAAGATTTCAGAGTGGTAGCCATGTTAGTCTGTATCAGCAAAAAAACCGAGAAGTACTTGTGGCACTTTAGAGACTAACAAATTTGTTTGGGCATAAGCTTTCATGGGCTAAAAGCCACTTCATCGGATGCATGCAGTGGAAAATACAGTAGGAAGATATATATACACAGAGAACATGAAAAACTGGGTGTTGCCATACCAACTGTAACGAGACCAATCAAAAGGTGGGCTATGATCAGCAGGAGAAAAAAAAATGTTGTAGTGATAATCAGGATGGCCCATTTCAAACAGTTGACAGGAAGGTGTGAGTAACAGTAGGGGGAAAATAGCATGGGGAAATAGTTTTTACTTTGTGTAATGACCCGTCAACTCCCAGTCTTTATTCAAGCCTAATTTAGTGGTGTCCAGTTTGCAAATTAATTCCAATTCAGCAGTTTCTCATTGGAGTCTGTTTCTGAAGTTTTGTTGTTGGAAAATTGCGACTTTTAGAGCTGAAATTGAGTTACCAGGGAGGTTGAAGTGTTCTCCGACTGGTGTTTGAATGTTATAATTCTTGACGTTTGATTTGTGTCCATTTATTCTTTTGCATAGAGATTGTCCGGTTTGGCCAATGTACATGGCAGAGGGGCATTGCTGGCACATGATGGCACATATCACATTGGTCAATGTGCAGGTGAACAAGCCTCTTATGGTGTGGCTGATGTGCTTAGGTCCTATGATGGTGTCCATTGAATTGATATGTGGACAGAGTTGGCAATGGGCTTCATTGCAAGGATAGGTTCCTGGGTTAGTGGTTTTGTTGTGTGGTGTGTGGTTGCTGGTGAGTATTTGCTTCAGGTTGGGGGGCTGTCTGTAAGCGAGGACTGGCCTGTCTCCCAAGATCTGTGAGAGTGAGGGAATGTCCTTCAGGATAGGTTGTAGATCCTTGATGATGCGCTGGAGAGGTTTTAGTTGGGGGCTGAAGGTGACGGCTAGTGGCATTCTGTTACTTTCTTTGTTGGGCCTTTCCTGGAGTAGGTGACTAGTGGGTATTCTTCTGGCTCTGTCAATCTGTTTCTTCACTTCACCAGGTGGGTATTGTAGTTTTAAGAATGCTTGATAGAGATCTTGTAGGTGTTTGTCTCTGTCTGAGGGATTGGAGCAAATGTGGTTGTATCTTAGAGCTTGGCTGTAGACAATGGATTGTGTGATGTGGTCTGGATGAAAGCTGGAAGCATGTACGTAAGTATAGTGGTCAGTAGGTTTCCAGGATAAGGTGGTGTTTATGTGACCATCACTTACCATTCAATTACATCATGTAATGGCAGACAGCTAAAAAGTGACAAGTTTTTAAAGTGCTTATATACAAATGCTAGAAGTCTAAATGATAAGATGGGTGAACTAGAGTGCCTTGTATTAAGTGAGAATATTGATATAATAGACATCACAGAAACTTGGTGGAATGAGGATAATCAATAGGACACAGTAATACCAGGGTACAAAATATATCGGAAGGACAGAACAGGTTGTGCTGGTGCGGGAGTGGCATTATGGGTGAAAGAAAGCGTAGAATCAAATGAAGTAAAAATCTTAAATGAACCAAACTGTACCATAGAATCTCTATGGATAGTAATTCCATGCTCTTATAATAAGAATATAGCAGTATGGATATATTACGGACCACCTGACCAGGATGGAGATAGTGAGTTTGAAATGTTCAGAGAGATTAGAGAGGCTATTAAAATAAAAAACTCAATAATAATGGGGGATTTCAGCTATCCCCATATTGACTGGGTACATGTCACCTCAGGATGGGATGCAGAGATAAAGTTTCTTGACCCCTTAAATGACTGCTTCTTGGAGCAGCTAGTCCTGGAATCCACAAGAGGAGAGGCAATTCTTGATTTAGTCCTAAGTAGAGCACAGGATCTGGTCCAAGAGGTGCATATAGCTGGACTGCTTGGTAATACTGATCATAATATAATTAAATTTAACATCTCTATGTCAGGGAAAACACCACAGCAGCCCAACACTATAGCATTTAATTTCAGAAAGGGGAACAACACAAAAATGAGGAAGTTAGTTAAACAGAAATTAAAAGGTACAGTGCCAAAAGTGAAATCCCTGCAAGCTGCATGGAAACTTTTCAAAGGCACCATAATAGATGTGCAACTTAAATGTACACCCCAAATTAAAAAACATAGTAAGAGAACCAAAAAAGTGCCACTGTGGCTAAACGACACAGTAAAAGAAGCAGTGAGAGGCAAAAAGGCATGCCTTAAAAAGTGGAAGTTAAATCCTAGTGAGGAAAATGGAAAGGAGCATAATCTCTGGCAAATTAAGTGTAAAAATATCATTAGGAGGGCCAAAAAAAGAATTTGAAGAACAGCTAGCCAAAGACTCAAAAAGTAATAGCAAAAAAATGTTTTTAAGTACATCAGAAGCAGGAAGCCTGCTAAACAACCAATGGGGCCTCTGGAAGATCGAGATGCTAAAGGAGCACTAAAGGACGATAAAGCCATTGAGGAGAAACTAAATGAATTCTTTGCATCGGTCTTCACGACTGAGGATGTGAAGGAGATTCCCAAACCTGAACCATTCTTTTTAGGTGATAAATCTGAGGAACTGTCCCAGATTGAGGTGTCATTAGAGGAGATTTTGGAACAAATTGATAAATTAAACAGCAATAAGTCACCAGGACCAGATAGTATTCACCCAAGAGTTCTGAAGGAACTCAAATGTGAAATTGCAGGACTACTAACTGTAGTCTGTAACCTATCGTTTAAATCAGCTTCTGTACCAAATGACTGGAGGATAGCTAATGTGATGCCACTTTAAAAAGGTTTCAGAGTAGCAGCCGTGTTAGTCTGTATCCGAAAAAGAAAAGGAGTACTTGTGGCACCTTAGAGACTAACAAATTTATTAGAGCATAAGCTTTCGTGAGCTACAGTTCACTTCATCGGGCATCTGATGAAGTGAGCTGTAGCTCACGAAAGCTTATGCTCTAATAAATTTGTTAGTCTCTAAGGTGCCACAAGTACTCCTCTTCTTTTCTCTTTAAAAAGGGCTCCAGAGGTGATCCCGGCAATTACAGGCTGGTAAGCCTGACTTCAGTACCGCGCAAATAGGTTGAAACTATAGTAAAGAACAAAATTGTCAGACTCAGAGATGAACATAATTTGTTGGGGAATAGTCAATCTAGTGACAAAGTTCCTGCTCTACTTTGGTGGGTCTTGCGCTTATTGGTGGATTTGCTCGCCTTGGAGCTTCACGGTAGCCCTCAGTTTGGCCGTTTTTCTGAACCCACAGTCCAGGTCGACTCCTCCTGTGTCTGACCAGGAGTTGGGAGGATTTGGGGGGAACCCGGGCCCGCCTCTACTCCGGGTTCCAGCCCAGGGCCCTGTGGAATGCAGCTGTCTAGAGTGCCTCCTGGAACAGCTGTGCGACAGCTACAACTCCCTGGGCTACTTCCCCATGGCCTCCTCCCAACACCTTCTTTATCCTCACCATAGGACCTTCCTCCTATGGTGTCTGATAATGCTTGTACACCTCAGTCCTCCAACAGTCCGCGTTCTCACTCTCAGCTCCTAGTGCCTCTTGCTCCCAGCTCCTCACACGCACACCACAAACTGAAGTGAGCTCCTTTTTAAAACCCAGGTGCCCTGATTAGCCTGCCTTAACTGATTCTAGCAGCTTCTTGATTGGCTGCAGGTGTTCTAATCAGCCTGTCTTAATTGTCTCCAGAAGGTTCCTGATTGTTCTGGAACCTTCCCTGTTACCTTATCCAGGGAAAAGGGACCTCCTTAGCTTGGGGCTAATATATCTGCCTTCTATTACTCTCCTATAGCCATCTGGCCTGACCCTGTCACACTGGTTTTTGTAAAGGGAAATCATGCCTCACCAATATACTAGAATTTTTTGAGGGGGTCAACAAGCTTGTGGAAAAGGTGGATCCAGAGGACATAGTGTACTTAGATTTTCAGAAAGCCTTTGACAAGGTCCCTCACCGAAGGCTCTTAAGCAAAATAAGCTATCATGGATAAGAGGGAAGGTGCTGTCATGGATTGGTAACTGGTTAAAAGATAGGAAACACAGGGTAGGAATAAATGGTCAGTTTTCAGAATGGAGAGAGGTAAATAGTGGTGTCCCCCAGGGGTCTGTACTGGGACCAGTCCTATTCAACATATTCATAAATGATCTGGAAAAAGGGGCAAACAGTGAGGTGGAAAAATTTGCAGATGATACAAAACTACTCAAGATAATTAAGTCCCAGGCAGACTGCAAAGAGCTACAAAAGGATCTCTCAAAACTGGGTGACTGGGCAATAAAATGGCAGATGAAATTAAATGTTGATAAATGCTAAGTAATGCACATTGGAAAACATAATTCCAAATATACATATAAAATGATGGGGTCTAAATTAGCTGTTACCACTCAAGAAAGAGATCTTGGGGTCATTGTGGATAGTTCTCTGAAAATATCCACTCAATGTGCAGCAGCAGTCAAAAAAGCTAACAGAATGTTGGGAATCATTAAGAAAGGGATAGATAATAAGACAGAAAATATCATATTACCTCTATATAAATCCATGATATGACCACTTCTTGAATACTGCATGCAGATGTGATCGCCCCATCTCAAAAAAGTTATATTGGAATTGGAAAAGGTTCAGAAAAGGGGAACAAAAATGAATAGGGGTACAGAATGGCTGCCATATGAGGAGAGCTTAATAAGAATGGGACTTTTCAGCTTGGAAAAGAGGCGACTAAGGGGAGATATGATAGAGGTTTATAAAATCATGACTGGTGCGGAGAAAGTAAATGCGAAGAAAGGAAGTGTTATTTACTCCTTCTCATAACACGAGAACTAGGGGTCACCAAATGAAATTAATAGGCAGCAGGTTTAAAACAAACAAAAAGAAGCATTTTTTCACACAACGCACAGTCAACCCATGGAATTCCTTGCCAGAGGATGTTGTGAAGGCCAAGACTATAACAGGCTTCAAAAAAGAACTAGATAAGTTCATTGAGGATAGGTCCATCAATGGCTATTAGCCAGGATGGGCAGGAATGGTGTCCCTAGCCTCTGTTTGCCTGAAGCTGGGAATGGGCGACAAGATGAATCACTTGATGATTACCTGTTCTGTTCATTCCCTCTGGGGCACCTGGCCTTGGGCACTGTCAGAAGACAGGATACTGGGCTAGATGGACCTTTGGTCTGACCCAGTATGGCTGTTCTTACATTCTTATGTAAAAAAAAATTATGTTGTTTTATTTAACTAGATTTTTTTTTAAAGGAACTGCCAAATGAAATTTTAGGAAATAGTTGAGCAAAAATATTTGCCCATGCAAATTATAACATACAATTCTAGACACACAAATTATTTTAAAGCAATTCAAGAGAATAAAAATGATATACACACATGCAAGTTTATGCAAAAATTGCATGCAGATTTTAAGTCCTATTTTCGGAAGTGGCATAAAAAATACACATGCAAATGCTTAGCATTTACAACCACAAACTATGTTTGCAGCTTCACATTTTACACTGTGTGCTTTAGCCAACTGGCTAAAGATATGATGTTGCCATAACCAAATGCTCAGATAAAGACCACTCCTGCAAAAGGGACCACAAGTGAGGACTCTTAGACCCTGGCAGAGTCCAGTTGGGATCAATGGGATGCCTCATTGCATGAGGGTCTACACACTTCTAAATCACTTTGGAGGACTGAGGTGTTAGATGAAAATTATTAATATTAAACATTTTAGCAACAATTTTAACCTTCTGTATACAACAAACAGGTTTGAGTTTGATAGGTTTTTAGTGTACGAGTTAAGAGCAAGAATGAAATAATAGACCAGAAGCTTGAACAGATGTTTTCTCTAGGCTCCACACAATTGTTCATTAAATACAGAAAGAAAAATCAGTGTGCCAAATTTCACAAGAGTATACCAAAATCAGGACATAATGTTAACATTAAAAGTGAAAAGTTATTACAAGAAAGAAAAGAAAAAGGTAACATTCTAAATAAAAGGGTACAAATCTCTTATAGTTTTTCTTTCTATGGGCCAAATTCTGCCCTTCATTACATACTCAACTCCTATTGGGAATTTTTTTTAACATTATACATATTTGGCCAACTGACCACACATACGTAACCCACAAGCTTTATATTGTAGCCCTCAAAGAAAGGGACAGAAGCAGTGGGAGGAGACATGGATTTTAGCTGGAATATTCTGTCGCAACACATATACAGGGGAATGCAATTCAGCTATAAGGGTATAGAAACATCGGGAAATAGAGTGTGGCAATTACTGGACATGCTTAGTAGCTGCTTCTGAAGTTGCATAGAAATTTTCACTGTAGGTAAGCACCTGGCGGGTCACACTCAGTTACCCTCTGAAAGCTGAACCAATCAGAGTCTAGGGGGGCATGGAAGGCGGGCAGCAGGTTATAAATATGAGTTAAGGATAGCCCTGTGGACCATCCATACAGGACTAAGAGTTGTGTTTGCTGTGAAGACTTGGGCCTTGTCTACACTACATAGTTTTGTTGACAAAAGGCAGCTTTTGTCGACAAAGCAGTGAATGTGTACAAACCGTGATGCAACTTTTGGCAGCAAAAATGCCATTTTGGCAGCAAAATTCAACCACCCCGACGAGAGACATAAGTTTTTTTCCTCTAAATTTTTGTCGACTGTAGACACTGTGCTTGATTTTATCGCTTTGATTGCCCATGAGGAGTTGTCCCACAATGGCCATCATGACCGCTCTGATCAGCGGTTTGAACTCCACTGCCTGCAGCCAGGTAAACAACCATCTGCCCCTCCCCCTTAGAAGCCCCAGGAATTTTTAAAATTCCATTTCCTGTTTGGTCGGCGTGGAGAGGTCTCATCACATCTTCCCAGGTGACCGTGGCAGGTTATCGAAGCAAATGCTCTCCCACTTAGACCACTGCGGAGCTGCTGGATCTGCTCCGTATATGGGGAGAGGAGGCTGTGCAGTCCCAGCTGCGCTTGAACCATAGGAATTGGGATACCTACAGGCAGATTTCTTGAGGCTTGTGCGAAAAGGGCTATGATTGGGACATGCTGCAGTGCAGAGCAAAGATAAAGGAGCTGAGGCAGGCGTACCCTAAGGCAAGGGAGTTGAAGCATCACTCTGGTGCTGCACCTAAGACCTGTAGGATCTATAAGGAGCTGGCCACTATCCTCAGTGGCGACTCCACTGCCAAGAGCCCTGTGGATACTTTGGCGGGCATGGATGCGGTGGAAAGAGGACCTAACCTGGAGGAAGAAGTCATTGATGAAGAGGTGGAGTTACATGACAATGTGGAGCTCTCGGCAGGGTCACCCAGTGGGGCAGCCAGACAGGAACTGTTCACCACTCCAGAGGTGTCTAGCCAGTCTCAGCAGTTCCTCTCCATCGAGCAAGATTCAGGAGAGGAGATGCCTGGTAAGTGGCTGTGGTTTGTGTAGTGCGGAGGTGGGTTCAGGGTATGAAAATGTAGAAGGCTGGCTGTGTTTCTGTGAGCTGGACATTTCCCTGTGTAGCTAATCAGTACAGTGGAACAGGGTGTTGATGCACACTGAGATCTCATGGAAATCGTTCAGAGAGATTTCTAGGAAAGTTTCCTGGAGGTACTCGGCAATCCTCTGCCGAAGGTTCCTTGGCAGAGCAGCTCTGTTCCTTCCCCCATTGTAGGAAACTTTCCCATGGGTGGGGGAAATGGCTGTTAACCTTGCTGTTGAACCTGACCCCATCCCACTCTGTGACAAGATCTATGCACTATATGCAGCATAGGCAAGAGCGGTAACGCAAGAGGCCTACAGGCCTGCATCCTGTAAGACTTAGCTTAAGCTAAGAGCATTTGCATATGCTGGGCCGTAGTATTTTGACCCAGATAACAAACTAGGCCAACCTCTAGCCTAGCTCAAGTCCCTAGCTGTCCATTATAAGCAACTCCTGCCCCCAAACCTGCAAAAGCCCCTAGACAAAACGCTGCCACAAGCAAACCGCAGATCTTGATAATAATGAAGTGCGTCAGCACAGTGCTAATTATGAAACTGTTTACTTTGGCTCTTTATAAGGCTTTATTAACAATGCTTGAGTGATAAAAAAAATTAAGGAAATGTATCATTTGACTTGAATGTAAAAAACTATATAAGACTGGTATTATAGGGGCAGGACAGAGAGAGACCAGGATGGCACCTGCGTGTGGCAATATCTGTCTCCTTCTCCCTGCATGCTTGTATTCAAATAAAAGGACCTCAGACTGTTTGAGCCAAACAGATTGTGTGACTCGTTTTCCACAACAATTTGGGGGCTTGTCTGGGATCCACCATATACCATCCATGACTAGAGGACCGCAGGCCGTTTCCCTCCAAACCCAAGGTGCCATGTAAAAGGTAAGAGACCTTTTAAATCTCTAAATTGGGTTTTCAGTGGAGAACTGACTGTAGACTCTGGAATTGGGTGAGTTGCGTGCTGGATCTGAACTTTATTTTCAAACAGTTCTGATGCCTTCAGGTAGGCTGGAAAAGTCACAAAGGTGGTTGTCTAGGACTTAGTTTGTGTGTGTGTGTGCCAGTGTGAAAGTAAGGATCACAAAAAGACGCCCAGAGCCCTCTGCGAAGCTTTGCTCATGACCAGAGGTGTCTCTAAAGCAAGCTCTGTGGCCCCAATGGAGAAGGGCGGTAAAAGCCCTGGCCAAGATGGGTCGTTTCTGCACGGCTTGACCGGTGAAACGGACCCCGTCTAAGGCAAGGAAAGCGTGCGTGTCCCTATGCTCCGTCTTTGGACGACCCTAATTCTTTGGCCATTGACTGATCCTACACCTTGCCTGAAGCGACAGAGTATACGGCTTTAGCCAATGCTCTTTGCGAAAGGGGGCTGTGGGGAAGATCACAGGCTAGGACCACTGACTGGTCTTACACCTTGCCTGATGCTATACAGCATGCGGCACTAGCTGACGCTCTTTGGTGAAAGGGGGCTGTAGGAAGGTCGTGAACACCCTAAAAAAGTCCACCCTCTGAATAGGACCCGAAAGGGGAAGAAATGGGGGCCGGTGGGTCCAGAACGATCACCGTCCCACCAAAAGGCCTAGTCCTTTCACTTGCAGGTTTCTGGAAAAAATGGAATTGGTATACCAGGGATGATTCAAAATTACGGTCTCCCCAGAGGGAAAGTTTTGCCCTTGACAAGATTGTGCACCTCAGAGGTGCACTTCTGGCAAATGTTTGATGAATATTTCAATTGGTATGGAGAAACAGAAAAACGGCACCATGAATCTCAAAGGAGGAGTCTCAAGGACTCCCAGGAGAAACTTAAAACACAATTAATGGAGACAAAGGAGAAACTGGGTTCTCCAAGCACCTGCTGGCCAGCAGATATCTCTCTACCCTTTAAAGCCTCTTTGGGGTACCCCCTCAGCTCCATCTGAAGATCCTATAAACTTATATTTAAACTTCAGTAGCGGTGGGCAATATTCCTAATCCCCACCCCATCTCTTTACCTCTGACTGTTTCTATCGGTCCTCTGTCTGACCATCATGCCTTCCTCCTCAGCCCTTGCTCACAGGTTAACCTTTTGGGAAGAGGCTTGCTATGTAAATTAAAATGTACATGGACACTCCAAGAGGGAGACCTCGTTGCAGCAGGAACTGCTGACTAAGGTTCCCCCCCCTTGGGGGCTGATCATGCTGACCAGGTTGGGTACATTGGGTCCGCCCAACCGGTTAAAATTCCGCCTGAACCCAGCAAGACCTCTTCCTAAAATTCGCCTGAATCCTCTCTCAAAATAGGCCAAGGAAAAAATTTGACCAGTAATCACCTCCTTAATTCAGCAAAGAGTCATCATTCTTACAGTCAGTGAGTGTAACTCCCCATTTCACCATGCTGTTAATGCTGCTGTTCTCCCTACCTTTCATGTTGTCCCTAGCCCCCTGCTACTATCCTTTCCGGCAAAGCACCGGTGCTGAGGGGTTGTTACCACCTCAAATAAGGAAAAGGTTGTATTAAGTCCGGACATAAAGGATTAAAGTTATTGTTAAATAAGATGCATCTAGATATGAGGAATGAATGTGTGTGTATGTAAATAGGTGTGTATAAATAAATAAAAGGGGGGTTAGTCAAAAAGCCCACCCTCCTTGCTAAATTGGTAGTGAAACAATACCTGTGCCCATGAAAAAAAAAATGTAACAAGAAGAAAAAAAGAAGAAAAAAAAAAGAATCGGGCCAGACAAGCAGGCAACCACAGTAGAGGAAGTTAAAAGAAAAAAGGGAAAGGTTAACTTTGTAGTTACTGGAGGAAATTAAGCAGTAAAACTTTGTACAAATGTTAAAAGAAGGTGTTATGAAAAGAAAATTCTTAGTTTCTTTGCAGCCATTCCTTTTGGTTATTTAGGTGGAATCATTTAACTATGAACAATCTTTGTTTTATAAGTTTAAGATGAATTGGTGTTGTTTTAAAATTATAAACCCAAAAAATACTTTTGCCAGACAAAAGAAACTAGTGTTGTTTAATTTTGGTATTTAGCATTTAATCCTTAAGGTGATTTAATGCTTTAGAAGATTTAAAATTAAATGTTTTTAAATAAAGACCAAAGTTGTGGCTGCAGCAGGGCAGTCAAAGCCAGGAAAATGGGAAAAGATTTTAAATCTGTTTTGGTAACAAATAGCAGATAAAAGCTGTAGTCAGTGCCCCACACTAAGTCGTAAGGTGGCTCTACACGGTCACTTTGCCAAAGGGGAGCCAAAATGGGTTGTGTTTTTTCCTTTTCAAATCAATGTGTGTTTAAAAGCAGAAGTTAAAAGTTAGAAGTTAATTGCATCGTTTTGAGACAAAGTCTCTAAGTGGCTAATAACTTTGAATCCAAAAGTAAGCCGAGAATGTCTGTGTTAATGCAAATCACCTAAATAATAAAGATAGAAGCCATTGAAACCTGACCTGCCTATAAAACAAATACAGAAAAACATGGGGAGTAATTCCTCAGTTTTGCCTGCAATCAGCAAGGGTATTTACAAAGAAAGGACTATTTTAAGCAATACTGCCAACAGTGTGTAATCTGCCAGCAACATAGTGTTGGTAAAGCTGTCAAGGTTGGGCAAGCAGCACATCCCCCTTCCTGGGGACCTTTTGTAAATATTCAGATTGATTTTATTTAAATGTCTAAATGTTGTAATTTTAAGTGTGTTTGTTTTAGCTAATGTATTTTCCAACTGGGTTGAGGCCTTTCCCTGTAAAAAGGCAGATGCCAAAACTGTTGTAAAACTTTGTTTAAGGATTTTGTACCACAATTTGGCATACCTGTGAGTAGAAACAGTGATAATGGACCTAATGTTATTGGACAAATTATAGCAAGTTATGTGCAGCTTTACAGATCCAACACAATCTCCACTGCCCGCACCACCTGCAGTCTGCCGGGTCAGTAAAACGTCAAAATGGGATTTTGAAAAATAAACTGGCCAAGATCTGTGCTAAAACAAATTTAAAGTGGCCAAATGCCCTCCCATTAGCATTAATGAATACGAGGGCCACTCCCAATCGAAGAACTGGACTCAGCCCTCATGAAATTCTAACAGGGCACCCGATGCAACTACTGGCTGCGCCCCCACTGGCCCTGGCTCAGATGGGCATTCATTTAATGAATGACACAATGCTTGATTATCGCCAGGCACTAATGAAGTGTGTCAGGTCTCTTTATACACAGGTAAAAGAAGCACTATCCAAGAATCCTGAGCAACCCTGCCACTCGCTGGGACCAAAAAAGACTGGGTCTATATAAAGGTCCATCAATGAAAGACCGCCTGGCCCTGCGCTGGAGAAGCCCTTACCAATTCCTGTTAATTACCAACACAGCTGTGGGGTGCCAGAGACTGACTGCCATCCCTCCACCTCAGGATGATCCTCCAACTGATGCTGCCGTTCCTTCTGGACAGCAGGAGAAAAGAACAAGGTGAAGTGCTAGTAACCTCTCCCTTATCCACTGACAAAACTATTTGCATTTGGACTTTGCTAGAAGAACCAAACCATTACAGGGTGATGTGCTAGTAACCTCTCCCCTGCATAATGCTAAACCAGGGCTTTTCCAAGTAAAAAGAAGGAACACTCGCTCTGCTGAAACCACCAACGTCCAGGGATTCCTGACTACAAAAGACATTAAGAATTGGCCCTGATGGAAAAGAATAAGTATTGTTAATTGGCAGGGAGGGAACTGTGGGGACTGCGCTTGGAAATGTGAAGTTGAGTGGTGGGATGGGTTTTTTTCCGGGGGCTGGGGTCTGTGCTTACTAACAAGTACCATCAAAATGCACTGCCCTCCCTAATTGGCTTCTGGAGGATAAATACCAAAAACACCTTGCTACCACAGACATTACTCCCACCATTCCCTCCACCTCTGTCACCACCCCTAAAATTTACCCAAATACAGATAATACTATATATTCTAATGAAACCCAATGGTCCAGGCCTTCAAATGGGTCAGTGAAAATAAAAATATATAATATTACTACAAATGAGCTACAGGAATGAGAAATTGAGATTAATGGGTTCTATGACGGGGTAAATATGACATCAGCTCCTGTGTATTGGATGAAGTAGGCCCTTACTGTTATTTGATCACCCAACTGGTGAATAATCAAACAAATACCCCAAAAAAGTTTGTTCTGCTGCTGAAAAGCTTACTTGTACTGAAAATGTCCCAATAACTAATAATTTAAACTGTACCATATTGCAGTACACCCCATCCTATGCTATTGATGCTGAGGCCTCTCAAGAGTATATGTCAAGGTTCCTTCCCCACTCTGAACTCTAGGGTACAGATGTGGGTACCTGCATGAAATACCCCCTAAGCTTATTCTTACCAGCTTAGGTTAAAAATTTCCTCAAGGTACAAACTCTGCCTTGTCCTTGAACCCTATGCTGCCACCACCAAGCGTCTTAAAGAACAGGGAAAGAGCCCACTTGGAGATGTCTTCCCCCCAGAAAATCCCCCCAAGCCCTACACCCCCTTTCCTGGGGAAGGCTTGATAAAAATCCTCACCAATTTGCATAGGTGAACACAGATCCAAACCCTTGGATCTTAAGAATAATGAAAAAGCAATCAGGTTCTTAAAAGAAGAATTTTAACTAAAGAAAAAGTAAAAGAATCACCTCTGTAAAATCAGGATGGTAAATACCTTACAGGGTAATCAGATTCAAAACACAGAGAATCCCTCTAGGCAAAACGTTAAGTTACAAAAAGACACAAAAACAGGAATATACATTCCATTCAGCACAGCTATTTTACCAGCCATTAAACAAAAGAAAATCTAACTCATCTCTAGCTAGATTGCTTACTAACTTTTTACAGGAGTTCTGAAGAGCATTCCTGATCTGGTCCCGGCAAAAGCATCACACAGACAGACAGACCCTTTGTCCCCCCTGCCCCTCCAGCTTTGAAAGTAACTTGTCTCCTCATTGGTCATTTTGGTCAGGTGCCAGCGAGGTTATCTTAGCTTCTTAACCCTTTACAGGTGAAAGAGTTTTGCCTCTGGCCAGGAGGGATTTTATAGTTCTGGGTACAGAAAGGTGGTTACCCTTCCCTGTATATTTATGACAGTATATAAGGGTGTTCAGCCATCAAATGTGATATAATACTTCAAAAAGAGAAATTGGTTGGAGTTTCAATGGACTATAATTAATGCTACATAGAGACTATAAAATTTACACTACCCTTATCTAGTTTTCAGATTACCTCTATATATCCTAATTGTTCAAAAGGAGCTGCCATTCGGTTGGCACAGCAACGGACTTGAGTTTCCACTAGAAAGAAGAGGGACTTGGCTGGACCCCTATGGGATGGTGCAAATAGCATAGCTGCAATCTGGAATATCCGTAAAGGTCAGCAACATGAAGAAAAAATTGGGACAGTTGGAAAAAGCCATGGGCCTTATTACTGGAGCACAGCTAGCCCAGGTTCAGGTTGGTGTTGGTGAATTATACGTTATCTTAGCCCTTAGTTCAATGACCCAAAAGCTGTTAACAGAGATGGTACTGGGTATCACCAACGCTGGAAAGGCATTGTGGTGGGATCAGGCTTGTTCAGAGGTTCAGGATTTTCTGAATGACCAGCTCACGGCCATTCAGAGGGATCTTGAACATCAGGTATGGCCCTTTACCCTTACAGTCACCTCAGGAGTACCATCTGATCTGTGGCCATGGAGACACACTTGGAGATTTTCTAAGTGAAAATGCAGATGTTCTAAGTGCTCCTTCCAAGCATAGGGGCTGGTCGGAGGGGTATGGGCTCCGACCTACCAAATCCTGCCGGGTCCGTGAGGAGGATGCATGTGGGACTGGATAATTCACCGAAACATCTGGGAATTTGAACTACCTGGTATGCCCAACTGATTTGTAGTCAGTGCTCCTGGAATAAAGCCCAACATTTGGGTAGGGATTGGAAGCCACTCTGGCTGTTAGAACCCCCTCAACTTCAGTGTGTACGTAAACTAAAACCAGGAGAGGTTGTCACTCTTCATGACACCATCTGTTGGGAGGGTATGGGACACGGGACTACCCTGACAGGACACCTACTTTTCCAAGCTAATAATAGCTGTGTGCATGTTAAGACCACTACCTTGAATGATGTACACTTTAATCTCACTATAGCCGCAGGCAATCATATCATTCATTGGCCTGCGGATAAAATTTTACAATTAGCCCTTAGGTTCCAAATACTCTTTTAACTGGACTACTTTAGTACCTGACCAATTCCAAAATTTGCTTTCAATCCTACCAGAGGTTAAAAATATCCTGAATTACAAGAAAAAATTCATATGCTCCAAAAAATATATCAAATTAAAAAGCATGCTTTCCATACAGCCTATAAAGTGTCTACTTTATGTACTAAGTATAATGTATTGTGTTCTGTGACTAAGGCTATACAACAACCCCATCATATTGTTACAATGGGAATGTTAATGCTTTTAGTGTTGTTTAGTTTAGGATTATGTTATCGTTATTGTAAGGGATGTAATAAAACTAGCACCTTCCATATTTATCCTAACCATGCATTGTTGTTGCATTCAACTAAAACCCCAAAGGCTAAGCCATTTAATTTAAAATAAAAAAATACAAGGTTTGATAAAAATGAACGTTTAAAACTAATAGTTGTGCTAAAAGTACAAAACGGGGGAATTGTGAGGGAAATTGCTGTTAACCTTGCTGTTGAACCTGATCCCATCCCACTCTGTGACAAGATCTATGCACTACATGCAGCATAGGCAAGAGCGGTAGCGCAAGAGGCCTACAGGCCTGCATCCTGTAAGACTTAGCTTAAGCTAAGAGCATTTGCATATGCTGGGCCATAGTATTTTGACCCAGATAACAAACTAGGCCAACCTCTAGCCTAGCTCAAGTCCCTAGCTGTCCATTATATGCAACCCCCCACCCCTAAACCTGCAAAAGCCCCTAGGCAAAACGCTGCCACAAGCAAACCACAGATCTTGATAATAATGAAGTGCGTCAGCACAGTGCTAATTATGAAATTGTTTACTTTGGCTCCTTATAAGGCTTTATTAACAATGCTTGAGTGATAAAAAAATTAAGGAAATGTATCATTTGACTTGAATGTAAAAAACTATATAAGACTGGTATTATAGGGGCAGGACAGAAAGAGACCAGGGTGGCACCTGCGTGTGGCCATCTCTGACTCCTTCTCCCTGCATGCTTGTATTCAAATAAAAGGACCTCAGACTGTTTGAACCAAACAGATGGTGTGACTCGTTTTACACAACACATGCCATTTGGTAATCACTTGTGCAGGGACCATAGCGTGTGCAGCACAGGGAGCAGGGCAGAAGCCTCAAGCATGTGGTAGATGTACCCTAATTTCCCTGCTAGAATGACACCCACCTGTGGAAAAGGGTGGGAGAATTTTAGATTTTTCCCCCCTAGTTGGCTGCACCACAACCATTGCAGAGTGAGTGCTCTTTTCCCCATGTGGAGCGTCCCCCCATCACCAATACTCACCATGCTTTGGGTGTTCGCAGATATGTGTGCTTGCCAAGAATCAGTGAGAAAATGATTGTTTTGTTGCAAAAGGTGTATTTTACTGAAATGTTTCAATGCTGTGTGTGACTTTATCATACTTCTGTGCATTGTTCCTTGTGCTTTGGCAGATGTGGCCTTCAGGAACACCCCCCCCACACACCAGCCGAGCGTCTCCGCCAGATAAGAAAGCCCCCAAGATGGAGTAAAGAAGACATGTTCCGGGAGGTACTGCACTCCTCCAATGCAGAGAAAAGGGAACACAAGGAGTGGTGGGAAGCCAAAAGGCAGGACAGAAAAGAAAATCAGGAGTTTGTTAAGGATGCTACTGAGTGGATGATTAAAGTAATGGAAGAGGAAACGCAAATGCTGAAGTCCTTAACAGTGCTGCAGACTGAGCAGATCTGTGCCTGCCCTCCCCTGCAGCATATTCAGAACTCTTTTCCATGCTGCCTCCAAACTCTGCCCAAACATTGCTTTCCACTTTCTGGGACTTCTGGGTTTCCCCTTCAGTCCACCCCCTCGGCAACTTTCATAATGATAGCTGGACCTATACACAGCTCTGAAAGTTACCTCCTTTCCCACCAAGCATCTATGTGTGTTTGTGTGAGTTGTTTCCTGTGCAACAAAAGCAACGTTTTTGAATGGTTACTCATCTTTATTTGTTCTCTACAAATTGAGATAGCAAGCACTACCAATACATAAACAAGCAGTTTATTCATGTGCTTCCTTGAATGTAAGGCCCCAAATGTCACCATTACTTCTAGAAAAACTACATGTAACATTGTAGCACCAATCACAGAGATATACATTACTGGTTCTCATTTTCAGTGTTATCTTAAAGCCTCCCTGTTTTGAATTGCCCCCCTCTGGACTCCTCTGATAGCCTTGGTATTTGGCTGCTCAAAATCAGCAGCCAAGTGGTTTGCCTCAACACTCCACCCCGAGCAAACCTTTCACCCTTAGCTTCACAAAGATTATGCAACATACAACACACGGCTATGACCATAGGAATATTATCCTCAGTAAGGTCTAGCCTGCCATAAGGGCATCGCCAGCACACCTTTAATCTGCCAAAGGCATATTCCACTGTCATCCGGCACCTACTCAGCCTGTTGTTGAAGTGCGCCTTACAGCTTTCCAGGTTTCCCATGTAAGGTTTCATGAGCCACTGCTCTAAGGGGTATGCTAGGTCTCCCAGGATCACTATGGGCATTTCAACATCCCCCACTGTAATCTTCTGGTTTGGAAAGAAAGTCCGCACTTGTAGCTTTCTATACAGGCCAGTGTTCCTGAAGATGCATGAGTCATGCACCGCCCCGGACCACCCCAGGATGTCAGTGAAACGCCCATTGTGATATACATATGCCTGCAACACCCTGGAGAAGTACCCCTTCCTATTGATGTACTCTGTTGCAAGGTTCTCTGGTGCCAAAATTGGAATATGTGTGCCATCTATTGCCCCTCCACAGTTAGGGAAACCCATTTCTGCAAAGCCATCCACTATTTCACATACATTTCCCAGAGTTACGGTCCTTCATAGCAGGATGTGATTTATTGTGCTGCACACTTGCATTAACGCAGCCCCAACGGTTGACTTCCCCACTCCAAATTGATTCGCGACTGAGTGGTAGCAGTCTGGAGTTGCCAGCTTCCACATAGCAATTGCCACGTGCTACCAAGAGGTCACCTCTTTCTAGTTTTCTTGTACCCCAGGTCTGGGGAGAGCTCTACACACAGTTCCAGGAAGGTGGCTTTCCGCATCCGAAAGTTTTATAGCCACTGCTCATCATCCCACACTTGTATGATGATACGATCCCACCAGTCAGTGCTTGTTTCATGATCCCAAAAGTGATGGTCTATCCTGTGAATGCTGTTCTGTGAATGCCAAAAGCAATTTAAAGTTGCTCCTATCCATATCACACAGTATGTCAGGCGACTGGGAGTCTTCTTCAGTTAGGAACTTAGTGATTAACTGCACTGCCATCCACAATGTCTTCATGACAGTTAACAATGCATAGGAGAGCAGTGCACAATCCATCCCTTCTCACAAAGATGCCGGGGTGCATAGCAAAAAAGGGCCATTGAAAAAAAGCTGCAAAAGAAAGCCTGAAGCCCATGGAGTGCTGGGACAGAAAGCAGTACATCACGGGACATGGAGCCCGGTCCCAAGATGCACGGGATAGGTACCCACAGTGCATTGCTCTCATTGTCGATGATAGTGCCCTAACTGTGGACGTGCTCTGCCGACAGAGGGAGCGAGTGTGAACATGACATTCCAATTTTTATTATGTAGATTTTTGATTTTCTACATCACTTTTGTTCACAAAACTTTTTAGTGTAGACAAGGCCTTATCTACATGTGCCACTTTGGATACAGGTGAGTGCTATTCCAGGGAAGCAGGAAATGTTTGGTATAGTGTGGTGTGTATTACAGACCTAGCGGAGAGTGGATTCTTGGATGCTAATATCTAAACCAGGGGTTCTCAAACTGGGGGTCAGGACCCATCAGGGGGTCACAAGGTTATTACATGGGGGGTTGCGAGCTGTCAGCCTCCACCCCAAACCCCGCTTTGCCTCCTGCATTTATAATGGTGTTAAATATATTTAAAAGTGTTTTTAATTTACAACGGGGGGTCGCACTCAGAGGCTTGCTATGTGAAAGGGGTCACCAGTACAAAAGTTTGAGAACAGCTGATCTAAACTGTATTAGTAAATTTATTCACCAAAATTTGGGTTATTGCTGATCATGCACTATACGTATCTTCTGACTTTTAAAACAAACTTTGTATTTGTGGATAATCTAAGCACTATACCCAGATGTACAGACACTCTTTTCTTAACCTGTGTATTATACATTTTTTTTAACATTAGCTTTAATAAAATTTTTAAATCTGTTCTTATCAGTTTGATTAATGAGGCAGAAACTACACTTCTAGTAGACCTAGAGGGAGAGTGGCAAGGAAGCATTTGGTACTCATAGATGCTACAGAGCCTATGGAACTTACTCTTAGCTATTAGCTAACTGCTTTAAACTGGGATTCTGTTTTGGTTAGAGAGAGAACAAGGGCAGTGTGGAGTGAGATGTGGGATTTTACATTCTTACCTAATTTAGCTGGGTTTATGGGGAGAACATAGTGTTCTACAGATTGAAAGCCTTATAGAAATTCAGGGAGTGGATCTTATATATACTGATCCCAGTACCTGTACTACTTTGGATATAGGCTACATCTTTGTTTCACCAGAATCTGAGAACTGGTCAACTATTAACCCAAGGGCTGGAATACCACTAGCTGTGGAGACCACAGACTGTTTGAAAGTGTTCTGAAATGTCCGGAAAAGGACTGAGATTCTACCATTCTTTTCAAGTTTTGAAGAGTCCCGGTGCCAGACATTACATATTATAATCACACTATAAAGACTGAGAAATCATCTCTGAAAGAATACCGGAGGGGAATGTATTTATATGTGTGTGCTAAAGTATAGGAGTGTAAATGTTATGTTGAAACCTTACATTAAAATTTCAAATATGTAACAGCAACAAAGGATGGGTAGAGGCTATATCAAGAACACATGTAGATTTGTCTACTAGTTTTTGTTTAAAAGCTACTCATAGTATTCTAAATACTATTTACAATTTTCATACTATTTGTATTCTGTGTGCTTTGAATGTTTGTTTACTAAAATGTGCGGTTCTTTCTTTGAAGTTGACTAGAAACCATTAACACCTACTTGTCAAGATTTTACATGCAATAGCCCTGCAGTTTAACTCTAATGCTTTCTGAAAAAATATCAAACTCTGGCCTGTGCTTCAGCAAAGAGTTATGCTGAGGTGCTGAAGAAACAAAATGTAATATTGCCTCAGCATCCCCATATTCTGTTACACATACAATATAAAATGCAAGCCACAAACATAGATTTTGGTTGCAAATGCAGAGGCTGCCAAAAAGGCCATAGGGTAGGGATAAATTATGCCATTTGATTTCAATGGAGAGCTGTATGTGTGTAATTAAGGGCGTAATTTGGCTAAAAATTGTATATGTTTACATGTTGAGTTTAAATTAAGAACAGCTATGTCTATTGTTCAGGGTGGATAGATAATTGTATTTAAAAAACCTTATTTCTATTAAAAGTTTGTTTTCTTTTAACTATAAAAACTTTATCCAGAGAGAAGCTGTGATACTTTCCAGACAGATCACTGCGGGGACCATCCACAAATGACATTTGCCAAAAAGCTTCCTGGTTTTCTGGTAGCATGATGATTGCTTACATTCAGCTTGTATCCATATAATCTAACCTGGGTAATGGGAGGCACATAACTGAAACGCCTCAGCAGCTGACAAGAGAACAAATTTCTCCCCTGCTCCCACATTACTCTGGGGAAGGAGTAAATTATTCTATCCCTTCTATTTAAGTTCCTTAAGGTACAGCTATGCTGAACCGAGAGGTGTAATTTCCAGCTTGGGTAGATGTACACATGCTAGCCTTGATTGAACTAGCATGCTTAATATAGCAGTGAAGCCACAGCAGCACTGGTAGCAACTCAGGCCAGCTGCCCAAATATGTACCTAGGATCTTGGATGGGATTGTATTCAGGTGGTTAGCCTGAGCCAAACTCCAGCACCATCACAGCTACACTGCTATTTTTTGTCTGCTAGCTTGATCAAAGCTAGTGTGTGTACATCTACCCAAACTGGAAACTATACTCCAGCTACTGTGCAGACCTACGCTTACTCTCCCCTGTATCACTCAGCCAACTAGTAGGTGGCAGACCCAGGGTTCCTCATATTCCCGTCCTTCTCTATTTGCTTGCAGTGGGAAACAGGAGGTGAATAGCCACTGTTCTCCCCCCAAGAGTCGTAATGTCAGGAGGGTCACTTTACTTCCATAGGCTCTAAATTACACCAACAGGTAACAGCGTCAAGGGGCCTTTCTATCAGAGAGGAATAGTTGGAGTGTAACTGTGCACTGGCCACCTCGCTGCTGGGCCTACATGACCTGGGGATCCCAGTATGATGGACAAATCCTTGGCAGCCTGGAGTGGTGTAGAGAGGCTGTATTGTGGGCCACCATCTGACCTGTAAGCTTTATTGAAGATAAGCGTCTGTAGTGCTCTGCTCTATCGCCACCTCCATGCTGCACCCTTGTGGAGCCTCTGAAGACAATAGGAGCAGCGTTTGCTCAGCATCTCACGATAAGGCTCTATTTTAGCAAATAATCCAGATGTCAACTCAATCACAGTGATAGTTTTACTAATTCTTTAATATTATTTCTTAACTGAAAAAGTCTCCACCAGTCAGTTACTGTAGGTCTTAGACCTAATCTACACTTAAAAATTAGATCAACCTAGCTACATTGCTCAGGGCTGTGAAAAATTTTGTACCTTGTTCAATGTAGTTAGGAAGATACAGAGAATACAAGCTGAGTAAAGTGGATTAAAGTTTGTTTGGAGATGTGGTGTGTGGAGATGCAAGATGGTAAAGGTCTTCTAAAGGGGTGTAATATGTTGTAAGGATAGGGCTTTGTGTGGGGAGGGAGTAGGCGGATTACAGACTGTGCCTTTGGTACAAAATGTTTGTGAGGGTATAGGCTGGTTAGAGGTTATGCATAAGGATTCTGGATGTGTGCATTTGGGGGAAGTTATTGGAAGTTTCTAGGGTGTACCTGGTTTACAGATTGCATGTAGCAGAAATGTTAGAGGGACCAGTAGCTAAATTACAGGGTAGATGGGTTCTCAGTAGATGGATTACAGGGTGCATGGTTGGGAATGTGTGTAGGGAGTACCTGGGTTACAGGGCACAGGAGTTGTGTGCATAGGATTGTAGGTAGGTTACAGGAAGAGTAAGGGATGTAGGTGGGTTACAGGATGTTTGTGTGTGGGAACAGGATGCATTTGGGCTGTCGGTGAGTTACAAGGGGTGTGTACAGAGGGGTTGTAGGTGAGTTGCAAGGAGTGTGGAAGGCAGATGATATAGGTGTTGAACAGATGGCTACAAGGTATGATATAGGTAGGGGCTGCAGAGATGTAGACAGGCCACAGAATGGGTGTGTTGGGGTAGGTGCCATAAAGGACAAGGATAGGGTGGGGTTTGTGGGTTGCAGGATGGGAGGGCCTGGGGTGTAGGTACATTGAAGCGCTGCTGTAGGGGTGAGGTGTGTGTGTGTGTGGGGGGGCACTAGCAGGGCTGAAGGATGGTGTAGGGTCAGGGATGGGTACATTGGGATTCAGGTGGGAGTGGGGTAAGGGATGTGTATGTTGATTGCAGGACAAGAGCAGAGGTGGGGGATCTGCGTGTGCAGGTGAGTTGTAGGGCAGGGCTGGCAATGAATATGTGGATTGCAGGCTGGTGTATGTGGGTTGCCAGAGATAGGTGTGGAGAGTTGGGATGGGTGTACCACAGTCAGTGTAGAGTGACGAGGGTGTGTGTGGTGTGGGCAAGCGGCAGGGCGGGGTGAGGGCAGGATGGCTACGGGTGGGTTCCAGAGTTCGCGTGGGGGTGAGAGGCGCGCGCAAGCGAGAAGCGCGCGTAGGCAGGCTGCACAGTGGATACAAGGGCTGTGTGTGGTCGGGGGTGCCGGCAGGTACCAGGGTCGGTGTATGCGGGGTAAGGAAAGTGGAGGGCCGTGCACCCGGGGATTGGCTAGTCACAGGCTTTGCGCGCGCGGCGGCGGCGGCTAGAAGACGCTGAGTGCGGAGGAACTGCCGTCCTCTGTCCCCCCTCTAAGATGGCGCCTCCAAGCCGCCGTTTTCATGGCGCTGGGGGAAATCGGGCGCGAGGCGGGACTTCCTCCGTGCCCCGCAACTCCAACTGCTTCCTCAGGGCGCGCCCGGCTAGGGGGCCCTGAGCGACTGGCAGAGAACGTCTCTCGCCGGCCCACATCCGGGACTTTCCTCCTCCCCCTCCTCTCTCCCACGGCCGGAAGTGACGGCAGAGCCGGTCGCCGCGTTGTTGGTGCACGCGGGCGCCAGGTGTGACCACGCCCCCTAGTCACGCACGGCGGGAATCGGCGCTCGGTAGTTGCGCCTGTTGAGCGGAGTAACTGTCCTCGGTAACCGCCCCCTCGCGGACACCACATTGTGCTCAGCAACACCCGCCTTTGCGGGAAGGGAGGGACGCGACTCGCACGCGCCCCAAGGGGAGGAGCGCTCAGCCCGACCCCACCCCGCGTTCAGTGAGAGACAGGTGCGCTCCCCTCCTTCCTGTGAGGGAACCGAGTCTCCTCCCACCGGCGCCGGGACGGGGTGTCAGTCATGCGGTGGCCCCGCCTCTTCCGGGCCTCTCAGGCTGGGCCGCCGCCTCCTCCTCTCTCGCTCGCTCTCTCCCTTTTGTGAGTTATAGCAACCGTTGCCTTGTGAATCAAGCGCCATAGTCACCGTAGTCCTGGCGACTGTTACCCATCAACAACAACCGCTCCTCTCCTCCTCCTCCTCCTCCTCCTGCTGCTGCTCCTCACCCCCATCCTCACCCCCTTCCTCATCATCACCCACAACAACAACAGCCACCAGCAAGAGCAACAACAACAGCAACACCACAGCCCTGCACAGCCCAGGTGACTATGATTGTTCCGTGCATTCCGGGTCCCCGGGCTGCGCTGCCTCATTGATTGAGATGTAGCCAGAGGGTGAGGCTGTAACGCGTGTCTCCCTGCTGGCTGGTTGTCCCACCCCCCTTGGTTGTACTTTGATGGTGGATGGGGAATGTGGTGTTGGCTGAGGGAAGGAGGAAGGAAGCGCGCGGGGGGGGGGGGAAGAGTCACGCTTCTGGTCTGCGGGACGGTTGTGGAGGGGGTGGACAGGTATCTCCTTGGTCTCCGTGTACAATAGAGGGGAATTGTTAGAGGAGAGGAGATGAGGTGTTGATGAGCCCTGTCTGAGAGTACCTGCTTTAGCGAACACCCAGGCATGGATTCTGCAGCATACCAACAACCAGGGAATGTTTCTCCTCTTCCCTCTTAGGGGCCTTGTTCTGGGGTTGTGAGACTGTTCAGATTTAGATGTTTGTGAACTTTTTATCTCCTCTGGTGATACTCACACATTCCCTCGCCCTCTTCTGTGCAGCCCTAATTCTGTGGCCAGATTATTTCCTCCTTTAATCATCATTAGTTTAATTGTTTGTTTTTGGGAAAACTGTATTTTCTTTGTACTGTAAGTTTTTTTTCTATTCACCCAGTAGTCCCTCCAACCACCACCACAGACAGAAGCAGTTTTGCTTTGCGGTCCAGCTGCTGGGAAAAAAATATATATATTAATGCTGTTTTTGTACTTGTGATTTAATCTGGATACAGTGCCTGTGTGCTAGTTGGGTTTGTAGTTTATCCACAGTATGTTATCTTCCATGTAGTGATGTTTGGGATAGAGGATCCATTTCAGTTTCCTTAAGTTTCCCACAGTGAAGGGAATCTTAGTTATTTTCATTATGAATGTGAGACTTTGTGTACATCAGATAAATGAAAGAGAGAGGAAAACATTAAGAAAACTTGCTTTGCAATTGTATTTGTCAAAGCTACTGTAGTTTTAGAGGATTTTTCTTGGTAGGTCTTTTTCTGCAGAGAGCTGAAATTTAAGTCAAGTTGTTCATAAAGAATGTATGAATCTTCTGAACTTGAAATGCATGTCTATTTCATCTTCTTTTTGGTTGTTAAGATCTAGGGATTTGCCTTCTGAGCATATACCATCAATGTATTCACTTGTTTTTCTGGACATAAGGTGTGTATTAGATACCTCCGTGGGGTATCATGGGGAATTTCTTTAACATCTTTATATCCAGTTCTCTTCCCCCCTCCCAACCACCCCATGATGTCAAATCAACTCCCAGTTAATAAAATGGTCTCTAGAATTTACAAGTTTTTTTAAAATACAGATGATTTTAAAAGTGTTATTTCCTCATTCCTGTATTTAATGTAATTCATAGGAAAATGGTAGTGTTTTACAACAAGATATTTTTGTTGATTTTAATTTTGAAGATACTTTTTTCCACCTTTACATTTAAGCCCTGCATTGACTACAATCTTGTTCCTCGTAACAACGCCAACAGAAAGATATTGATTTATTTGACAGAGCAACCTCTGAAGAATGTGACAGTGTCAATTATTCTGGGGATTGTCAAGTGCAGAGGAGGTTAGATAATTAATGCATTAGTGATACTTATATTATTTTTTGAACTAAGGCTTATTATGTCTCTTGCAGTTTTACTTTCTAAGTATGTTTTCGTATGCAGTCCGTGTAACTGAAATGATACATTTCAATGAACCACCAAAGGTCTCAAAATTCTCATTTGTGGTCTTGTCAAAGTTTTCATCCTGAACAATAAAACAATCATCAGTAATACAAATGTTATTTTCTTTTAACTTAATATACTTTATATTGAAAAGGAAGAATGACTTATTTTCCTTTCTCCTAGCATAAGTACTGTGATCAGATGAGTTCCAAATACATTAAAAATTACTGATATCAAAGAAGTCAGTTCATCACTGTGTGTTCAGTATGTTATCTAGTAGAGTTGTTACATGTAAATCTTAGTAAATTAATTTCTAGAATATAACAATTATTAGTTTTTGTTAGGGAGTTTACTTTGTGATTCATTATTTGTTAATTCATTCCACGTGTCTAATGTTGCTTGTAAGGTAATGCCCCAATTCTGCAAGCTGCACAGTGTGGGTTGGACTCCCTACACCAGCAAAGAGCCCCACTGATGATGGAGTTCTGGATGGGTCTAGAGATCTGCATGGGTAGAGCAGCTTTCAGGATCAAAGCCTAAATTAGCAAAGAAAAGTGAGCTGGCTGTGGAAGCAGAAAGCTTTATCTTTTGATGGCGGGGAAAGGGGTACAGTAGGTTCTTTTTTAAAAGACTGTATTTTAAAAAGTGTGTTGTGTTGTACCACAAAAAGTTTTTAGTATTACTCATCACATTTACTTTAAAGGAGCTGCTGCATGAGGTAATTAAAAATAGTGCCATGTCACATCAGCTAGCATCATAGACTTTTACAAAGAAAAGCAGAATTAACAATTTGTTCCCACCTTAACGTTTTAATGTTTCATAGATGGGATCTTCATTATGCATTTTGATTCCCCAGTGCCCTCAACTATCAGAATACCAGATGTTTGCGATGTCAGACAGCCTTTTGATAATAAAATGGTTTGTGATTTTTATTCACGTGTTTGTGGTTTAGAGTACATAGCTGAACAAGTGTGATTAAAAATGCATTTTAATGCACTTGCACATGGCTTCATTGAGTCTTTGTGAGTTCTGTGCTCTGGTGTGTTAGCTAACTTGCATTGGGCTGGAGAAGACAGATTTTTTTTGGCGATATATTCAAAAGAAATAAAATGGGAATCCATGACCTGCCATTTTTATGTAATTTAAAATCATTTGTTTTCTTCATCTCCTAGGATAACTGGGCCTTGTTTCGTTACTACTGTATATTTTCTTCTCTTCCTAAATTTAGCAGTTTGTTAGTATAACAATACAGTTCTTAAAAATAAAAATGTTACTATTTCTTTTAACTTAATAAACTTCACACTGAAAGGGAAGGATGACATATTTTTCTTTGTCCTTACCTGGAACAGAACCAGGTATGCTTAATATGGTTAAGGAATCTAAAATGTTGTACAGTTTAATCATAGTGGTTGCTTTGTGGCCTAGTGAGTGTTACTGATTTTCAGGTTTTTTTCCCACCTCTTCTGTCATTAAATTACTGTATTGCCTTTTCATAGTCAAAATTGAGTGATGTTTCTTATGCAAACCACAAAGGAGGCCGACCAGCAGCAAACATTGACATGTGTGATATTAACAAGGGAACAGGCTTTTTCAACATATAAAATATATTCTGTTTATTTTTTTAAAATTTGTTTTGAATTGAGATTACAGGTTGTGAATGCAACACAAATATACAGAAAATAAAAGCAAACTTTCAAAGTTATTATAGAGCTAGAGAGCTTGTAGTTCCATGTCAGATGAATATAGACTCTAATTAGAATGCCAAGAAGTGTGTTTTTAAATAATGAATTAAACTATTAATTTTTCAGCTTCTTCTTAGTAAATAGACTTTCAAAAATCTGCATGTTTAAAAGGGCATATTTTTCCCACCAATTCTAAGTTTGGCATTATTTATATGTCTTTAATAAAGGTGGTGTTAACAGTGGTTGTAGTTTTTCTGTGCTTGCAAGTTCAATGTACACACACATTTTGGAAATGTAAGATTAAGTGGATGGACTGATTTGACTAAATTTAGCTTGTTAGGGACAGATGGCTGCTTTAAACAGGTGTCACTTTCATTTCTAGTGCATTGTGCTGGGACTTCCAGTGGCTCACAAAGTCCTGTCTAAAGCAGGTGGCATCTTCTGCTTTTGTCATTAGCAAAATCTACTCTTTTATAGGTAATTATTTTCCCAGTGACTGGGTACATTATAATATGTGGTATAGTTTATCAGAGTCTTAAATGGCTCCTCATAACACATTCATATATTACATTTTTGGATAATCCGCTTATCAAACTTTTAAAGGGGGGAAAGGAAAGCATTATTAAGCAATATAAGTTAGCAGCTTTTGAATACAAGTAGGTGGAATAATCCTAATAGCTGGCTTGCAAGACAAGTAGCAAATTGCAGCTTGAAGTAAAAACTTGTTTTGCTAGATAACTGACCTGTAGCTTTTTAAAATCTGAATTGTTATGACTTAATTTTTATACCAGTGAACTATAAGTAGGAACATTAAATACATTTTAAGCTTCCATCTTTTATTTACAGTTTCTCTTGATCTGTGGGACATCTTTATTCTTTTCATTGTATTTAATATTAACTGTTACAAGTTAAAATATTCTTAACTTTAAACATTTGGAAAAAGAAAGAATTGGGGTATGAGAACTAGAGCTTTTTAGTTTTTTACTTTCTGCACCAGTGTTGAGAACAATGACTGGTGCCCATTCTTAATCTGTTACATTTCCTCTATCAGATGCACCAGAGGGTGCTATGCTATTTCAAACACAATAAGAAAAAAAGCTAAAAAGCACCGATTTATTCAAATACATAGATTAACTATAACATTTATATTTTTCAATTCTTATTGTAAGATCAAGATTTTTCTGTCTTTATTCTATGCGTCTCCATATAGCAAGATGTTTTTTCTCTAAATACTTATAGTAAAGATTTTAAAATAATAGACTGTTCCATACAAATATGTAATTTACATGGTATACAGTCACAGTTTACTTAAAATTTAAAACATAAGTATATATTTATTAGCGGTGCTTGTATAGCAGATGTAGTTTCCACTTTTATGTATTTGCTTTATATCTTTACATTTACTCTTATTTAGGTATATCACTGCTAATCTCAATAGCTGAATTAATGATTTGGCTTAGGAAATTTTTAGTGTGCTTTAATGTACTGCCATTTCAGTTTTAACTATTACTCATATTTCATTTGGGTTGTTAATTATTTTACAGCTGAGTTTTGTTTTGTAACATATATTACCTTGCGTTTTTGTTGGTCGGTTGTTTTATTCCTTGCTGCAAGTCTTGCTGGAAGAAACTGGGGGTCAAAGCAGATAGAACTAATTATTCTCTCATAAGTAGCAAAGAGAGTACAAGAATCTAGTGGACTGGAACGCTTTTATGTACTTTATCCCCCTAATTACTGGGACTGATGGGGTAATAGAGAGGCAGTAGCCTCTTCATATTAAAGATAACAGCCAGGTTCTTTTATAAATACACTATTGTGGGTATGTGTGACTGACAAATTAGGATTTCTTTTTTTACCAGTTTCATAGCAAAACACAGAGTTTTTGCATGACTAAAATTAAGTATACAGTTATGGTAAAAATGGCAAAATACCTTTTAAAATTTTTTTACAGTATCTTTGCTTTTCATACCAATAGCAAAATTGTGGAATGCAGTTTTTTTACCACTTGTGTAGCTTAATAAGGTCTTAGGAATTTTTTTTGGATATATGATCTAATAATGTACTGTTTGCAGCACATATTGAGCCTTCTTGAGGAGATGTGTAAAGTGGTGAAACTTTAACTCTGCTAAACTTACACTCACACACACCAGTAGATGGGTGAAAGTAAGGGTGTCTAATTCAGTGGAATTGCCATGCTGAGGAGCCACAAAAAGATGTATTCTGCTTTAACTCACATGTTCTTACTCCTTTCTGTTAGTTGCTTTTTTTTGCTCTTCTCCTGTCTTCTGGCCACTCTGTGTGAATTACACCATGCTAAGAATCAGTGAGCCAAATTCAGAAATGAAGTATTAGATGTGTTTGTAAGTTGCATGTTGGTAAGGGGGTCTAAACTTGTGCAACGTGGATGTGAGGGAGCCAGAAAAGTGTACGTTATACCAATTTAGACATTCTTAAACTTATAGTAGTTTACATAGAATCTTTATCTAGCTAGATTCTTATATGGTATCCATCACTGTTCTAAGCCAGTGCTGAACATTATACACTAATCTCTGAATTTGACCCACTATATTCACTTATATTTTGGTAACTTCTGCCTCACTTGTTAATGATTGGGAAAAACCTGTTTAGCAGTATTTTTAAAGCTTGCTTCCTATTATTAATAAACCCAATACATTGGAGGGTGGGTGCTTCCTTAGTTCCACTGTCTTTGAATGTACATGTAAGGCAATCATCACATTGTACACAACGCTACCATGTGTAACTATGTAATCTACTATCATTCTCTTGTACCCTCTTATTGTTACTGTCACTTGTGCCTTGTCTCAAATTAGATTGTAAACTCTTCAGGATAGGCCATGTCTTCCTGTGTTTATAGTGCCTGATTGGGCTTTTGGGCACTACCCCAATACAAATAAATAACAACAGTGGGTCTTGCTTGCTATGTACCCGCGAAGCAAGTGGCTTCCCTCTTCTGCTTTGTTACCTCAATGTAACAAAGTTAGCTGCATTTCTCCTTATTTATCATGTCAAAGGCAATTTCTAAACAATGAAACACACACTATTCAAGGCAACAGTATAGAAGTGCAAAATATAGGGTACCAATTAGTACTTCTCTAAAAGGTGCCATTTGCCCAATTCACTGTACTTAAGCTAAAGCCCTACTGTTCGTTTATCTGATTTCTGAGTTGTATTTTTTATAAATAATGAATAATGCAATAATTCGGGCCAGGCTGGGGGATTGGCTTTTTTAACTTTTAGAATTTAAAATTAATATGTAGAAATTTCAGTGGAAGTAAATTTTTTAAAATATGTTTTTAGTTTGAACAAGTTAATTCACTTCATAAGCTGAATCTTCAGTTCGTGTTCTGGAATGTTCCTTCAGTTAAGTCAGTACTGATTTTTTAAGAATATTTACCTGAGATTTTATTTTTCTTTGTTGTGATTGTGTTGAATGCTCAGTGGCCAATTGAAGATATTTTACTTACAAGTGGGTTGATAACCAGCATTGAAAATTTGATATACTGGCCTTCAGCATGGCCAGTGACATATCATTAGCAAACACCCTAGGTAAAATGGAGGATGGCCACATGAGCACAGTTAGAAATGTTGGGTTTAATTTTATTTGTCATAATTTACAATATTATCTGGGTTACTTCCTGCTCGGTTCACATTCTGCATCACTAAGAGTTGAAGACCAAAATAATACAAGATGAAAGTGCAAGTCTTAGATGAACAGGTCTTGAAAATTTTATCAGTCACCTGCTAACCAAAGGACTAAATCTACTAGCTAGAGGTAAATGAGGGTGAGACAAGATTAGCAAGATCCCTGGGCAATACCCTAGCACGAAATTCATCTGCTGGGAAGGGGGTAGATGCTGGGATTGCTATATGGGTGTGCTTTCATATCAGCCTCTGACAAGGAGGTGTCATATAAACTTAAAGCTCCACCTCTCCTTTAACAACTGGAATGATAAAGGAGCTTTTTGTGTGTTCTCCCTCTTCTTGAGCCTCCTGGCTGATTTGTCATAGTAGGGTCTCTGCAAAATTCTGAATGACAGGTGTAAATCTGACCAGTCCTGTTAATTTCACTCTGTTGCTGCTTTGCAAACCTGTGGTATGGGCAGAAGCAGAGATATTGTAGAAAGGGAGCAGTACATTGATTTACACTAGGTTCACATTTGCAAGGGCCAGAAACTTCATGAACGTTTAAATTCTGCAGAAATCGATGATATAATGCCTTCCAGCCCCCCATTCCAACTACCACTACCACCATGCTCCTAAGTGAAAGTTTCCCACTTCCCCCTGGCAAGTGTATATTTCAAGCCCTCTTAGACAGAATATAATGCCACATATGAAATTCATCGAAACATCATGTAAGGTCACAGAGATTGGGTCAGTTCATACATTTGACCAGTGACTGTCAGGGCCCAGTTAAAAACACTTGAAAGCATCCAACAATAACAATGCAAGCAAGATGTGGGGGGTGAGTGGGGAAACACAGGTTGGAGGAGTGTCATCTGGGGTTAGCTAATACCTCACATATGGTATTAGATAATGGTTAACAGACCACTTTCTTCTCCTGGCTCGTAAACAAGGTGTGCAGTTTCCAGGGTTAAGGCCATTTACATTTGTTTTGTGTTTTGTTGAGTGTCTTCCTGTCACCAGAGGAATTGATGAATATATTGGTAAAATGAAGCAAAGAGAACACAGTAGGTACATTTCCTTTTGTTTTGGATGAAACTTAAGAAGTGAAATTCTGCCCCCATTGAAGTCAATGGGAGATTTATTCTTTTATGTTCACCTGCACATCTACCAATGTGATATATGCCATCATATGCCAGCAATGCCCTTCTGCCATGTACATTGGTCAAACTGGACCAACTGGTCAAAATTCTTTTCTACGTAAAAGAATAAATGGACACAAATCAGACGTCAAGAATTATAACATTCAAAAACCAGTTGGAGAACACTTCAATCTCTTTGGTCACTCGATTACAGACCTAAAAGTTGCAATTTTTCAACAAAAAAACTTCAAAAATAGACTCCAACGAGAGACTGTTGAATTGGAATTAATTTGCAAACTGGATACAATTAACTTAGGCTTGAATAGAGACTGGGAGTGGATGGGTCATTACACAAAGTAAAACTATTTCCCCATGTTTATTCCCCCCCCCACCCCCCCACCGTTCCTCAGACGTTCTTGTCAACTGCTGGAAATGGCCCACCTTGATTATCACTACAAAAGGTTCTCCTCTCCTCTCCTCCCCCCCCTCCCCCCCCGCTCTCCTGCTGGTAGTAGCTCACCTGAAGTGATCACTCTCTTGTTACAGTGTGTATGGTAACACCCATTGTTTCATGTTCTCTATGTACATAAATCTCCCCTCTGTATTTTCCACTGAATGCATCCGATGAAGTGAGCTGTAGCTCACGAAAGCTTATGCTCAAATCAATTTGTTAGTCTCTAAGGTGCCACAAGTACTCCTTTTCTTTTTGCGAATACAGACTAACACGGCTGCTACTCTGAAACCAAAAGAATTCTATTATGCATCTCTTGTAATATGAGCCATGCACATTAGTGACATATAGATCAAAAGGGAAAAGTTTGTGTCATCCTTCAATCAAATCTCCATAGTCCCGGAAAGCATATTACACCTGTTTACAAAATTAAATGAACACTTCCATGTGTTCAGATTATTCCTGTCAGAAGTCATGATTGTATTCAGGTTTGTTTTAGTGATGGTTAATGAGAGTCAATTTGACCACCTACATAATAGCTGGTTTACCATATTAAATGTTATATAGAAGATCAAGTTGGCATACATTAGCTAACCAGGCACTAGGCACTTTAAGGTCACACTACCAATTCAACCATTACTGAAAGGGAATGCTTTTTGCTTTTTATTTAGTAACTTGTTTCAGTCCAACCTGAACTGGTTCACTTTACATCAAACCATTTCAGTTGAGCTACAAGTTGTGTGCTAACTGGTTAAATAATTTTATAGATTCACTTTATTGCAATATACTAAGTTCAGTTATATGAAGAAAATGCAAAATCATCTGACAGTTAAATTTTAGACTTGGTTTATAAGTAAAATTAATAGTGTGGTAACTTTTCCTTCTGCTTAAGGATGATTCTTTAAAAACTTTCTGTTTATATGTTCTTTGGGTCAAGGGAATGGATCTTATCCCTTGACCCAAAACATCCCTTCTGCTTTTTGGATGGAGGGGTTAAAATCTTGTTGGATTAAAAATAGCGGAGGGGGCATGCAGCTGAGGAATGTCTCCTTCACAATGTCAATTCCTGATTCTGTAGAAATCCTGCTGTGTGTGCTTTGTGGTTTCAGGATCAGTCAGGTGTGAAGGGGTTGAGGCAGACATTCTCCATGGCATTGTCTCCTCTCAACCTCTTGGTCGTTCCCTACTGGAGTGAATACAGACTATATCAGAATAATGTATGCTGTTGTTTCTCTCTAAATGCTCTGAACCCTCTTTCCCCAACAGGAAGGTTCTAGGAGTCAAAACCACCTGGCAAACTCATGGTAGCTTTGCTGTGTTAGAGCCATGTTAATATGGAGGTGAGAGCTGGGAGGCATTAGGCCTCAGCGTAGTTAGTATAGGGCAAACCACAGGTTTTAGGACTGCAACCTCAATCCGCTTCCCCCTACTCTCCGTACCCCACATATTTGTTACTTCTCATAAAAAATGGTGTAGCAAATTAGAACCTTTTTAGTTTCTGGAAGAGTGTAAACTTCACATCTCCTGGGACGAATGTAACATTGGGTCATCGCTTGAATGCAGAGAGTTAGTTTAGTCTAGCCAGATGAAGTCATAAATAATATTTGTTTTATGGTGTTCATATTATGATTTTAAAAATCTGGTTTTATAATATTGTCACAGGGAGGGGGATAAGCACAAGAGGGTTTTGACAACTAGGCCGTTGCTTTGTGGTTGTCTATCATAGAGCGAAGGATACCCAAAAGCCAATTGTGATCTGAGGAGCTGCAGGATTTGCAGTGTCTCTATGTGCATGACATAAGTACCTTGTACATCAGTAAGGAGGCCAGCAGGTTATATAAGCTGGCCAAGGACATTAGCAGCTGGGAACAGAATTCCTTTAATGTAGACTTGAAGGCACATTGGACAATTGTAGGAAGAAAGGAAAAGGTTGAGGGGCTAGTTGATTATATGTAAAACCTTCAGTTTAATCGGCTGTGTCAACTCTATAGAGTGAACAATCTGGACCAGATGTGACTTAATTTTATGTATAACCTTGCTTTCCACTTTCCAGCTTCCTACTCTTTGTAAACTAATATTTTCATTTTTATTTGTACATTTGCTCTACATGGATTAGTCATTGTATCATATATTTCTTATGCACTGATACAAAAGCTGCCTACATTCTCCTACTATACTGCATTTGTAAGATTTAACCTGATAGAATAGTAAGTAATAGACCTGCAACAAACCCAAAGTAACTGTTCAGTTTGAGAGTACACAGAACTGTGTATCGAGTTGTAAAGATCACCAAGGTGCATAAATTTCCTGAAAAATATAAGAAACATATAACAAATATTTCCATGGGGCTAACAACCATCTATCAGGGTACAAACAGCACTTGATTATTAAATAATAAAAATATTGTATTAATTGCTTCCATGTAATTGACTGTCAACTTCTAAATCAGATGGATTCCCCAGGGTTTCTCAAACTTTTTCATATTGGAAACCATAGTTTAATACAAACGTTATGTTGCGGACTGCCTCACCTCCTATTAACAAGTGTAAAGAATACTTTCCCTCCCATTTATGATCATATAACATTACTGTGGCACATAGTTTTCACATACACAATTGCACTAATTACAATAGAACCTCAATTTTATGAACACCAGTCTTATAAACAACCAGTTATACGAACCATTTTTCTTAAAGTGAGGGGGAAAAACCCATGTAACGAAAATTATGTTGATGAACAACAAGTAAATGTCCCTTCACATTCGCATGCCTTCAGTGCATTAGAAATCTCTGCAGTGGTTTGAGGGACAAGAAGGAAGGGATGCAGTGCATCGTACTGCAATTTACGCATTGTACCTACTGTAATTTTGAGGTGTTGAATTTTATGAACCTCTCAATTCCTAATTAGTTTGTACAATGGGGTTCTGCATTAGAAACAGATTTACTGTGTTTTTAACTTGTTTTAATGAAATTTAGCAGCTAGAAACAAGAAGAAGTAGAAGTAGTGTCATGTGACTAACCAGGTCTCCATGGACCCTCAGACAGTAATCTGTTGACCACCAGTGCTCAGTTTTACAGCAAGTTTTTTCCTGTTGCTGGCCAAGGCTTCTGTTTTAATTCCTTATTACTACATTTAAAACTTGACCTATCAGTGTAAGTGAATAAGAGAGGGGACAGCAGCTGGAGTTTGCCACACAGAACAGGTGTTTTGTGTTACAAAGAAGCGGGATGGCTGTGCAATACATAATCTCTCCTTGAGAATAGAAAAATACTGTTTAAATGTCTCCCCCCCTCCCCCCATGCAGTGTATTACTAGTTATTTTTATTCAGATATTTTATACTTTGAACTTTGTAATCCTTTGACCACAGACTGGAAACTGTATGTGTGTTTATTTGTAAAATATTTTACTAGGAGACCCCTCGAGGTACGGGATTTTATTTTCAGTGGAGTCCGGAGATGACAAAAATAGCAGCAATATGAAAAAGCATACACTAGGGAGAGAGAGAGGATTCTTTAGGGCTCTTCAAGGGGGGTATAAGTAGGAGGAAAAAAATGCTTGGTCTGAATATCCTGGGAAAGAAAAACTTAGCTTCCCAATGATGCGGTATTCTAGGTAGTCTTGCTTTCCAGATCCGTAATTCAGAGTACTACATTTTCACTGCAATAGCTGAAGGGACACAGCCAAGACAAACCTAAGGTCAACATAAGATTTTCCATTAAACTTCTTAAAATACTAAAAGAAACAGCAACCCAGAAACTGAATGTGAAATTGAGTAGAAGCTTACTATAAACCAGAGTGAAGCTAACCAGTAGTGTTGGCTTAGTGATTAGGGTATGAAAGTTAGGTAACTTTGACTGCCAATACTTCATTGTGCCTCAATTTTCCTCATTTGTAAAACAGCGAGAGTAATACTTGCATTTCTAACAAAGAATTTTAGGATGAAAAGCAGTAAATGCAAAGTACTTTTTTGTGTTTTTATAACTTCTTCAACTTTAATGATAATGGGTTGGATTTTCAAAAGTGCTTTAGCAGCATAAATCCCATTGACTTCCAGTGGAATGTGTGCTCCTAAGTCATTTAGAAGCTGGTTTGAAAATTCTAAACCAAAGGCTTTTCAAATAACAGATAAAGAAATTTTAGTTTTTACAATACAATTTTGAACAAGATAGTGTCCCTTTAATGAAAAACATAGCCAACGCAAGTTACACTTTTTTCTTCTCGGCATTTAAAATTAATGTCTCAGGGACAGTGATCCCCTTGTATGTAGAATCTTGTTTGGGAGAGGTTGATTGAAGCTGAGCAAAATTCCATATTTAGCTAGTTGCCCCATGACTTGTACATAAAATCTTAACAAGTAGAGAACAATAAAATCTTAACAAGTAGGGGGGAGGGATAGCTCAGTGGTTTGAGCTTTGGCCTGCTAAACCCAGGGTTGTGAGTTCAATCCCTGAAGGGACCATTTAGGGATATGGGGCAAAAATTGGGGATTGGTCCTGCTTTGAGCAGGGGATTGGACTAGATGACCTCATGAGGTCCCTTCCAACCCTGATATTCTGTGATTCTATGAGAAGGTGCCTAACTGAGAACTTGAAGATTTGTGACTTTTTTGTCATGGGGATAATTGTGAAAATATTTTTCCTTGTGTGGGTTAGACTTTCATTAACTTCACTAAGAGTTGGATTGTGTGGCAAAAGGGAGAACGGTGTAAATGACATATTTCTTGAGGACATGCAAATAGCTGCTTTAAAGTGGAGTTTCCAACTTTAGAAAAATTGTGTGGGCTATAGGCTTGTGAACATTTATACTGCATAGTTCTGATTGATTGCCATTGAACTTGCTTGAATATGAGTAATTTTACCTGGTGTCCCATATTCAGCACAGGGAAATATGGTCACCCTAACTTTAGAAAAACTCTGTGGGCTATAGGCTGTAGGGTTGTGCATTGTACTGCACTTTATACAGTTGCAAATACAAGGCAAAGGGGGAATGATGTGGAATTTTATCAAGGGAAAAAAATAGCCTCTGAGGAAGTGTTTGTGTGGTGACTCTACATCATCGCTGAGACCAGCTTCATATTATGCGATTAATTGCCTCCAGGGATTGAAGACATTTTCATGGCCTATTCCTTTGGCTGGGTCAAATCAATGTAGGGGAAGCCCATTCTCAGAAGCCTGAAGTCCTCAGCAAAATTAATGTTGCTCTTTTACTCATAATCAGAACTGCTCGAGGGATGCACAGACTCATGTTGTACATATCACCAATTGTGATAAATAGTGTTTTAATAATCAAGACTATATTAGGAGCTAATCTATTGTATTCAAAGGCAGATGTTTCTTTGTTGCTTGAATCTAATTAAATGATCAAGGCATGAACAAGTAAATACATTATACAGAACCTACATTTTAGTTACATTCAAAACTGACTTCAACTTGCCTCCATCAAATCCTGGTAGTTCAGTAGAAAGGCACATATGACTTACTAAGGTGCTTTGCAGTAATGCTTTTTATATAGTTTTACCAGTCCGACTGAACAACAAAATGCACAGTAAAACTTGTCCTAAATGATCGAGTACTGTAACAACATGACTGTCTCTTTTCTCAAAGTCCCATTATTCTCTGTTTCTAGCTTTAGGAACATCTTAGCCCAGTGATGCTGTATGTCTGATTTTTTTTTCTTTTAATGCACATTAGGGTTTATACATGTTAGAAACAGATTAAAATGTATGTCAGAATTGGAATGTTATAAAGCTTATTGAACCAGACAAAACATTTGAACAAAATAACTGAAAGACAAGTAAAATATCACTGTGTGAAAGTATATAGCAGTATTCATAATATTTAAGGTAGTTGTATATTTACTGTAATTTAGAGGGACACTGTCAGGTTAAAAAAATCATGGGCAGTGTAATAACATTACTTTTAAAGTAGACCAGTTATTTGAATGATTTCCTATTTTAAAAAGTTATCTTTGTTACTAATAACTTCTTAGATAGTTAAAATGTAAAATATCTTATTTTACTAGTTTCCAGTTTTAAAAATCTAGTTTACTTTTTCGATGGTTTACTCTTTATATATCTTATTGGAGAATATAATTAGACTGGTCAGTTTACATTCAGTTTTGTTTTCTGGTACTTTTACAATTACAAGTTGAAGAGATTGTAGGGGAATCTCAAATACAGTTTTCAGTAAATGAGAAGACTTGAGCTAATATTACGTTTTGTTAAGCCCTCATTTAAAAAAATTGTCTAAATTACCTGGCAGTGTCCATTTAACAATAATTTCAAGATTTGTCAGATTATGTGAAAAATTCAGTTAAAAATGTTCCACATTCGTTGATATTAATAGGCTTACATACCTTCCACATGCCACTTTTTAACTGATTAAAAGATACAGAATCATATCTGTGACATAATTGAGATGATACATTTCCTGACATTCAATCTCTGTCGTAATTAATACCCAGTACTACTACTATAATAATAGAATCACATATAACATAAATTTCAATCTCATTCAGTTTTAGTTGAATCCTGCAAATTCTGTTCATTTTTATGTGGCTCTTCTGTTTTAAGACAATGGACGTTCCATCCATGGTGCCCTTTAAGTTTACATCATGGTGTCTTATTGTGTATTCATTACTTTATTTGTGTTTATGTTTGATCTGAATCACCTTTGTGATATTACATTAGTATAAAAATCATAGCAGAGGATCTCCAGGATTAAGTGGGCTAACCTGTTTTATGCAAACTATGGTGTGTGCGGTCTAAATAGAATGCATATTCTGATGTTTCAGTTATAGAAGTTGCATTTATTTTTTTTCTTGATTTTATATTTTCGTATGCTTTTAGTGGAGCTGAGGTATGTCATAGTCAGTAAGGTGAGTGAAAAGAATCCACAGGCTTCTGTATGTATCCACAAGCCTCTGCTTTTCTGGGGAAGGGTATGGTTAGATACAGAAGATTTAATAACATAGAAGACTTTATAAATCGTATGTCATTAAGAAATACAAATGGAAACTGTTGTTCCTGTAGGTCACGCTTGTGGAACAAAAACACAATATTGACATCTGTACAAGTTGAGGCTTGCCCAGGCCAGTATCTTTTAAGTTGTTGCAGCACAGTTAACTGAAAAAAGTCAACCAGGAGAATGCATCCTCTATGAACTGAATACACTTCACTGCATAGCAACTAAAAGCAATGTAGGCAGTTACGCACTAATATGTTTAGTATTTATCTTAAAGTGGTGGTAGTGGTGGGGGGAGGTTTGAGTAGGGTGATAGAGTCAAGATGTGACTAAAGTTATGTTTCTTTTTGTGTATAATCATTTTCTGTATATTTTTAATTTAAATTATTTTAGAAAATGCTGTGAGGCCAGTGTTGATTTTTGTTTTCTTCAACCTAACTGGAAATAAGGGAATTCTGAGCACAAATGTGTCTAAAAAGAAGCTTAATTAATTGAAGCAATCATTTCTTTAAAAAAAGATATAAAAGATTGGAAGCTCAAAGGTATCTTGATGTTATGGTAGTCTAGGTTGTGTTAGTGAATATGAAATGACATTTGTAATAATTTTCCTATGGGAGTATGCTTTTGTCACTTGTTCTTAACCAGATAAATCCCCTATGGATAAATCTTTCTTGAAAACTACTCCCATTGGATTTGGCCTTAACTTGAATATTAAAAAAAGCAGTATGATAAACAATGGCATGATGAAACGTTAGTTATCCCTTGCACCTTTGCTAAGAAGTTCCTTGTCCGGTGTTATCAATCTTAATCCTTCAGTGGTTCTAATTTTCTCTGCTTTATTAGTGCTGTTCCATTTGAATTAAAGCAGTTTTTCAACTAGAAATTATATTAATTGATTTCATTTTGAGATAACTGTAAAATAGTCCATGATTATTTACTTTTAGAATTATTATACTTTTGAACTTGTGTGGCTTCTAATCCATGAAATGGAAGAGGAAGTGCTAAATTTTTTAAAGGAGATTTGGCAGTCAGCTGAAAGGACAAAGTATTAATGACACCTTCAAGACTTTAAATGAGCATACGGTAACTCTTTCAAGATGCTTTTGCCAAAGTAACCAGATACCAGATTACTAATTTTGTAGGCTATAAAAAGGAAAAATCTAATGGAATGTGGTCTTAAATATCTAATTACTAATTTTATTTTAATTGTTACTAAACAAGGATTAAAATTGAACATCTATTCTTAAACCTTTTTTATTTTAACATCTTCTGTACTTACCCAGTTAATATTTTAGTGTTGCTCTGGTTTCCGATTATGTTATCACCACTGGCAGCAATGTATTTTCATACACTCTTTGTGATTATTGTTCTGTTTCTGATATTTGCTGAAACCTGATTCTTGTCAGCCTCTATTTTGGGGCCTACTTTTTCTCATTTATTTTTACCACCTCTTCCCCATTCATACATATTTCTCTGCTGCCTGAATTCCATATGTTTTAGTAGTTCACAGTTTACCTGAGAAGATCGGATGTGGCAGGGTTTCTAAATGTCACACATCCGGCAGTCCTGACACACATCCGGCTTCGCTGCCAGGATAGCCTGCAACTACTTTTGCCAGACTCCAGGGTCTGCAATGGCATGTTGTTGCAGGCAGCCATGCAGTCACTTTGCCTTCGTTTGCTGCTCCTCAGCTTTCTTTTGAGGGGGAAACCTTTTCTGTTTTTTCTCAACCCCCCAAATGATTGGTTGTTGGTTTTTTTGTTTAAATATTTGAGAGAATTTTCCTCCATCAATTTTAAATTAGTGCAAGATGGAGCAAAGAGACACTCAGAGTATGTCTACAGTATCGGGTGTGAAAAAACACACCCATGGCCGACATAAGTTACACTGACAGAGGCGCTGGTGTGGACACTGCTATGTCAGCTGGAGATGCTCTCCTGCTGACATAGCTACCGCCACTCGTTGGGAACGGTTTAATTATGCTGACGGGAGAGCCCTCTCCTCTCGGCGTAGAGCAGCTACATGGGAGACCTTACAGCAGTGCAGCTACCTCGTTACAGCTATGTCGCTGTAAGGTTTCTATGTAGAGATAGCCTTAGGCCTGGTTTACACCTAAATCTTAAGGCATGGCTACACTTGCAAATATAGAGCGCTTTGCATTAAACCAGCCTTCATAGAGCGCAGTAGGGAAAGTGCTGCAGTCTGTCCATACTGTCAGCTGCAAGCGCACTGGTGTGTCCACATTTGCGGCACTTGCAGCGGCGTTGGGAGCGGTGCATTGTGGGCAGCTATCCCACAGAGCACCTCTTCCCATTCTGGCGCTGTGGCTTGTGGAAAGGGGGCGAGGGGTTGGGGTATTCTGGGTCCTGTCCCAACGCCCGTGATGCATCGGTTCGCATCCCAGCAATTCCTCTGTTTCTGTCCACAATTGGTGCCATCTTTCAACGTTTTTTGTACTGCGTCTTCCCTTTTGGTCTGCGGGAATGGAGCCTGAACTGCTGAGGAATGTGCTGATGAGTCTCGCCAGCACATCACGTTAGGCAGTCGAGTTACTCCTTAAGATCCAGAGTGACAGTGAGGACTCTGACGATGATATCGACTCGCATAACGCATACAACACGAAATTGCTTGTGGCATTCACAGACATGCTCACCTCAGTGGAATGCCGCTTTTGGACTCGGGAAACAAGCACTGAGTGGTGGGATCACATCGTCATGCAAATCTGGGATGACGAGCACTGGCTGCAGAACTTTCAGATGAGAAAAGCCACTTTCATGGGATTGTGTGCTGAGCTCGCCCCCACTTTGTGGCGCAAGAACACGAGATTGAGAGCTGCCCTGCCGGTGGAGAAGCAGGTGGCTATGGCAATCTGGACGCTGGCAATTCCAGACAGTTACCGATCAGTCGCTAACCAGTTTGAAGTGGGAAAGTCGACCGTTGGAATCATGCTGATGCAAGTTTGTAGGGCCATTAATCGCATCAGGCTCAGAAAAACTGTGACTCTGGGTAACGTGCATGACATTGTGGCTGGCTTTGCACAAATGGGTTTTCCTAACTGCAGAGGGGCGATAGATGGGACGCATATTCCAATTCTGGCACCAGCCCACCTAGCCTCCAAGTATGTTAATTGGAATGGGTATTTCTCTATGGTTCTCCAGGCACTTGTGGATCACCGTGGGCATTTCACTGACATTAACTCAGGCTGGTCCAGAAAGGTGCACGACGCACCCATCTTTCAGAACACAGGCCTGTTCAGGAAGCTGCAAGCCGGGACTTTCTTCCCAGACCAGAAGATCACTGTAGGGGAAGTCAAAATGCCCATTGTGATCCTTGGAGACCCCGCTTACCCTTTAATGCCGTGGCTCATGAACCCCTACACAGGGAGCCTTGACAGCAGCAAGGAGCGGTTCAATAACCGGCAGAGTCAGTGCAGAATGACTGTGGAGTGTGCTTTTGGCTGCTTAAAGAGCCGCTGGCGCTCTCTGTATGGGAAGCTGGACCTGGCCGATGGCAACATCCCCACGGTTATATCCGCGTGCTGTACCCTCCATAACATTTGTGAAGGGAAGGGTGAATGATTCACTCAGGCATGGAACTCGGCGGTTCAACACCTGGAGGCTGAATTTGAACAGCCAGAGAATAGGTCTATTAGAGGGGCCCAGCGCAGGGCTGCAAGGATTAGGGATGCTTTGAGGGAGCAATTTGAGGCTGAAAGCCATCAGTCATGTTTGCTGCCCTGCACGGGAGTGAAGTGCAGTGGTTCCAGTGTTAGTAGGAATCTGTGTTTGCTACACTGATATGCTGTGCCTGTTTCTTTCCTGTGCTAAGGTATCTTTTACTTTATGCAATAATAAAGAATGTTTTCACCGCCAAAAAATCCATTTATTGAAAAGAAACACAACTGCTTGGGAAACGGAAAGGACAAGGGTGTGGGGTGGAGAACTGTACAATCACAAATTTGCGTATGTCCTGTTATCATACTCAGCCTTCCTGTCTGGAGTGCTGCACAATGAGTGCTGCACTTCTGGCTGGCTATACTGCATGGTGATGGAGGTTGAGTGCAGTGGGTAAGGGTCGTAGCTTTCAGGGCTGGAGGGTGAAGCTACAGGTGTTGGAGGCAGCTGGTGACGATAAGAACCCGGATGTTGGGGAGTGGCTTGGAGGTGACATGGGGGCACAAGGGAAAGAGTTTTGGGACAAGGGCTGCGGGGTGGTGGGGGGGGGCAGGCGTGGAAGTGCTCCGCCTGCATTGGTACAAGCGCCTGTATTGAGTCCGCTTGGCACTCCATAATACTTAGCAGCTGCTCTGTGCTTTGGTGCTGGCAATCCTCATTCTGCTGGCGGACCCTCCTTTCACTGTCCCGCCACTCCTGCACTTTTTGATTTTCATTAAGGGACTGCTGCATTACTTCATGTAGCATGTCCTCTTTGCTTCTACATGGCCGCTTCCTAATTTTTTGGCGTTTTCCGCTGATAATAACAAGGATGACTGAGATCTCAAGGTTGCATCTGTAAAGTCAAAATGCGACACTTAACAGAGGCAGCATTGTTCACACCAGACAGAGCAATGATTCGGCCATACTTAAAGTAGACAAGCACAGTCTACACAATAGCAGAAATTGCCCGTCCAAAAGCGAGCACACACAACCCACAGGAGCCCCAAAATGGTGAGTAAGCACGGGGCAAGGGGGGGAGCCGTACTGTCTTCTGGGGTTCTGTGCCTTGGGGAGAGCCAACAGCTGCAGGGGGCCCCTAAACTGAACACTGTCCCCACATTTTCCACAGGAGTTTGTCCTGGAAGATATCTCGCTGTTGAGTGTGACCTGGGAAGCAAGGGAGGGTCTTCTACTACAATGCGGCTTCCGCCGTGGCCCATGTGCAGCTTGCCTGTGTCCGCCCGCCCCTCACGGCACAGTGGCGCAGACATGTTAGCCTTACTGGGACAAGGAGCACAGTAGCTTTGCTAAGGAACCTGCGCAAGCGGATTGCACAGCTTCTGCATGAGACCTTTGAAAAGATCACTGAGGCCGACTACTGCAATGTGAGAGAGCACATCAACGCCCTGTTCCACATATAGGCATGCATGCAGCTCTAACCCTCCTCGCCCCAAGAGCCCGCACTGAACAACTTCCTTCCGAAAATAAAAGCTGCTTACCAGGCATCTTCTCTGGTGTTTGTTCTTCCCCAAGCACCAGCCGCCGCGACTGGCTACCTTCCTCCTGGCTTGAGAACAGCTCCTGGCTGCATGGATCTAGGGATGCTGGGCTGTCCCCCTCCTCCTCAGCACCCTCGCTCCCACTTTCCTCCTCCTCCTTCTCCTCCTCCTCCTCCTGCCTTGTTGAACTGAGCTCTGAAGCGTCCATGGTGGTCTTCGGAGTGGATGTGGGGTCGCCCCCAAGTATTGCTTCCAGCTCTTCATAGAAACGGCAGGTCGCGGGGGCAGCACTGGAGCAGCTGTTTGCCTCGCGGGCTTTGTGGTAGGTGTTCCGCAGCTCCTTCACTTTAACCCTGTACTGCAGTGCATCCCGGTCATGGCCCATTTCCATCATGTCCCTTGATATCTGCCCGAAGGTATTGTAATTCCGACAGCTGAAGCGCAGCTGGGACTGGACAGCTTCCTCTCCCCAAATACTGATGAGGTCCAGCACCTCGCCATTGCTCCATACTGAGTATCGCCTGGCACATGGAGGCATGGTCACTTGGAAAGATTCGCTGAGAGCACTCCACGCCTTGCTGAGCAAAGTGATGACCAGAGTGACTAGAATAGGAGTTGTGGGACACTTCTGGAGGCCAATCAGAGTGCATTAGTAGACCAGGGTATCCACACTGGCGCTCAGCGCTCCAGCAGGGGCACATCAAGCGCTATGCTTCTCGTCGAGGTGGATTACCAGGAGCGCTCCAGCTGTGGAGTCCGAGCGCTCTACATGCTGTACCAGTGTGGACGCATCATGAGTTAGGGCGCCCGGAGCTGCTCTAATGCTCTCCAGCTTGCAAGTGTAGCCAAGCCCTAAGTGAATTGTCCCAGGACAACTCACCTGCTTAAAGTTAAGCACATAAACGTTTGCAGGATCAGGTCTTAAATATAAAGTCGGTGGTTATGAAGGCAAAAGTTAAAGTTCTTATATTAATATTAACTTGTTAATGCTGTATGTAATATGGTAAGTGTCTGGTGATAATGATATAGGCATTAGCACTTTCATACAACCCCATTATCATATGCTTCTCACTTGCTAAAATAAATACTTTCCAGTTGCAAGTTTTCATGTTTGGCTTCAGCCATGATGTGACTTTTTGTTTAAAGTTTGAGCAATATTCTTTCAGAAGTTTTTCAGTTGTTATTTAAAGGTTTTTTTTTTTTAAATAGTAGTTTAATTTTAATATGCTAGTTTTCTCAAGATAGTTAAGTTCAAAGGGGCCCCACTAAACTGGATGACTGTCAAGAAAATGTCAGATGAAATTCAGTGTTAAGTGCAAAGTAATGCACACTGGAAAACATCCCAACTATACATACAAAATAAGCTGTTACCACTCAAGAAAGAGATCTTTGGAAACATCTGCTCAATGTGCAGCAGCAGTCAAAAAAGCTAACAGAATTTTAGGAACCATTAGGAAATGAATAGGCAGCAGGTTTAAAACAAACATAACAAAGTGATTGTGCATTGTGTAAATAAATAATCTGTGGAACTCATTGTCAGTAGATGTGAAGGCCAAAACTATAACTGGGTTCAAAAAAGAATTAGATAAATTCATGGAGGATAGGTCCATCAGTGGTTATTAGCTAAGGTGGTCAGAGATGCAATCCCATTCTCCAGATGTCTCTAAACCTCCAGCTGCCAGAAGCTGCGACTGGACGACAGGGATGGATCGCTCAAAATTGCCCTGTTCTGTTCATTCCCTCTGAAGCATCTGGCATGGTCCTTTCGGAAGACAGGTGCTAGGCTAGATGGACCATTGGTCTGACCCAGTATGGCCGCTTTTATGTTCTTATGCTTTCCCCTACCTCAGGAAAGACTGAACTTTATATTTTGAAATTTTCAGATTGACTAGTCCCCAGTTAATATTAGGCCCTTTTATACTCGGAAAAATAAATTAGTTGTAAGTGTATTAAAGGCCAGTTTTGTATATGAGCGTGGCTGTGCTGGTTCAGGCCCTTAATCTTGATATTAATTGTATACCATAAATACACTGGAAGTGTATTGTGACAGAATGAGTTAGTATAAGAAGTTAATATTTTTGATTTTCTGAATTCTGAGCATTTAAATTCCTATCTGTAATATTATATGAAGGTATATTTTTTATTTTAATATATCATCCACAAATACAGAGAAGATATGTGAAAGGCTTATTTAGATAAATAAAAGTCATATTTATGGAGGTAAATTGCCTCATTCTGCTATTTTGACAAATAGATTGTCATGCTGATATTTTTAGAATGGGACTTTCACTGTTCTAATGTCAAAATCATATTTTCCATTTCACTACAGTGTCAAACAGTCAGCTTTCTTTGCCAGTCATCCATTATAAACTGATGTTATTTGAGACTGTTTTACTGTATTGGAACATGTGAAAGAGATACAAAATCTTTTTATATAATTCAATACATATTGATAAAAACCTTTTAAATAGCCTTTTTAATTTTGCAGAAAATATTGTTTAGTAGCAACTTACATATAGTTTCTCAAGGCACATTTATGCTGATGTATTCTGCCTCTCTCTTTTTTTCTTTTTAAAGCCATTCCCCCCCACCCCCCCGCGCTTTGGTCAGTGTTTCACAGCACTTTGCCTCGTGTCCACCTAAAATCTCTTATTTCTGAATATTAAAATTGTAGTTTTTATCTTGAAAATGTAATACTTACTGCAAATATAAATGCCACAGTTGGACACATTAATGCATTTCTTCACCTATTAAAATTTTATTAGGTATTGGGAAGGTACCACATTTCAATAAGAATAGTAAATCAGCAGCAATTTATCCAATGTTACCAAGTCCTTCATTTTGAGTGGAGTACAGTTTGAACATATATGTTTATATATACAGTTTGAACATATGAATTAGCGTCTAGGATTAAATACGATCTTAGTTCTGCATGTATGTCATATTCTCTGCATAAGAGTTACACCAATGACACCCACAAAGTGCCTATTTTGTTTCTGTAAAGTTAGTGCATTTACACAGAATTGTGAAGAAATATACAGGTCAATGATTTTAAAACAAAAACATGGAAAAGGGAATCTTTTAGAAAGGCAAGAACCACTCCTCCGTCTACCACTGCTCTATGTATCCTCAGTTAAGCAGGGTATATTATCTGTCTGCTGTGTCCCTCCCACCCCTCTACTTCTATCTTCACTCATCCCTGGCTCCTGTCACTCTGCATAAGCCACTCTTCCACCTGCTCCTCCCCGCTTTTTCTGCGCCTCTTTCACTGGCTTCACTGGCTCATACCCCTGTTCCCTTTCTCACTCCTCATTAATCTGTATTCAAATTAGGCCACTTTCTTCTTTTCCTCTGCTGCCTGGACACTAGCAGGGACCATTGAGAGCACAGGAGAGACAGTTTCCCAGCTCTCCGTTCTTGTACTCTACACCTCTGTGGCTCCCAGGAGGAGCAATTGTAGGAAAAGTCTTGCTCAGCCCTGGCTTGTTGTATGCTTACTTGTTCTATGGTTTGGGCCGTGTGCCATCTGGTCAGTCTGTAGAAGCTATGAGGGGATGGTGCATATTCAGTGCAGACAATCTTCAGAGATTTTAGCCAGTTTAACAAGTCTCTACAAGGGATGTGTAAAATGAGATTTTTCAGGGTTTATAATTTGGCTAAATTTGGGCAGATTTTCATTGGGCTGACAAAAAGCACATCCCTGACACGAGGATGGACCTCCTTCTGCCAAATTTCAAGTCCCTGCTTCAAAGCATGGAGGTTTTAGAGCTTCTCAACAAAAAAATCGTAAGGTTGTTTTTTTTTTTTTTTTTTTTTTTAACATGGGCAATGAACATATTTTTCTCTAACCCCATTCTTGGGAATGGCTGAACCATTTTAGCTAAATTTTCAAAAAAAATTCAGCCTGAGGCATACACTTGGCATGAAAAATTTCAGCCTAAATGGTTTACATTTGGTAAAGTCATAAGCAACAGAAAATAGTGTTGGGATTCCCTCTGAGACCTCTTTCCACTTGGCTTCTCAAAAATTCAGTTCAACTCCAGATTTCTTCACTTAGTTATCTTTATTTGACATACAGAAAAACTACGCTGATTTGATCAGAGTCAGGCTCAGGGGATGGGTATAGGGCATATCCTATATCCAAAATTACACAGAAAACCTCTTCCTTTGTATACATTTACACATTACATTGCATTTACTATACATTGCGTCACACGTTTTGGGATAAGCTTGGTTACTTTGTAGGAACAAATCCCTATATAGCATGCTTTGCTCATGCTCTGTTCATGTATAATGCTGATCTTTACATTCAAGCTTGCTAGTGGTAGGTGGCTAATCAGTTTGGAATTGGAAAATCCACTGTGGGGGACCACTGTCTTCCAACTATGCAAGGCCTTGAAGAGTATCTTGCTGCACAGGATTGTGACTCTTGGCAGCATGAAGGAAATAGTGGATGGATTTGCAGCAATGGGGTACCTGAACTGCTGTGGGACAATAGACGTCACTCATATCCTTATTCTGGCGTCATCCCACCTTGCCTATGAGTACATAAACAGAAAGGGATACTTCACCATGGATTCACAAGTGCTGGTAGATCACTGGGAACACTTCACTGATATCAATGTGGGCTGGTCAGGGAAAGTATATGGTGTTTGCATCTTTAAGAATACAGGCCTTTTCCAAAAGCTGTAGCAGGGATACTCTTTCCCAAATGGCACATTCCTACTGGTGATATTGAAATACCAATTGTGATTTTGGGGGACCCAGCCTACCCCTTGCTCACCTCGATCATGGAGCTGTGTGCTGGCTACCTTCACACCACCGAAGGGAGATTCAGCTGTCAGTTCAGAAGGTGCAGGATAACTTTTGAATGTGCGTTTGGTAAATTAAAGGGTCACGGGCACTGTTTACTGATTGGATCTCAGCAAGACAAATATCCCCATTATTATAGCTGCATAATATCTGTGAGACGAAGGGGGAAAAGGCTACCGCCAGGGTGGAGGGGCAAGGTACACCATCTGTCTGCTGAATTTGAGCAGCCAGACACCAGGGCTATGAGGAGAGCCAACCGCAGAGCTATACTGTTGTGGGAGGCCTTTAGTATTTTAACAGTCAGCCACAGTAGTATGTGGTGTTTTTATGAAATACTATTGGCTCCCCTTATGAATTTTGTAATACACTTGAGTTTCCAAAAACAGAACTTTATTGCGTGCCAAGAAACAGAAAGCAAAATTAAAGTGCAAGTACACAAGGTTCAAACATTGCATTAGCCCTGTGAAAGGCTGTACTTTAAAACAATAAATATTTATATTTATGTATTAATAAAATACTACAATCTTTCAGTCTTGTTACAAAATGTGTCGTGCATTGTGGCTGGTCCTGTAGTTTTCACAGGTCAGTATATATGTAGTTGTGGTTCTCCGTATTTTCCCCTTGTGTGGAGTTAAAGGGGTAAGAGTTCATATTATGCTGCCACCTGTTACACTGTGGGGGGGTATAGGGAGCAGTGACTATGGAGTTTTCCATGGATTGGAAATTGTGCTGTGTCCAGAATCTTTGGGCATGTATCTCGAAAATGCTCTTCAACATCTGTGTTTGTTGCCTGAGTAAACCTGTGATGTCCTGGCAATCCCTTTGTCACTCTTGTAGCAACCACTTTCGCCATTCTTGGTCTTTATTCCTGGTCTTGGACATGTAGCCCTTCCAAGTCCTGTGTTCATGGTCAGCATTGGTGGAGGATTGGAGGATCTCGCAGAACATATCCTCCCTGGATCACTTCTTTCTTTACTGGATCAGAGTCAGGTATTCAGCAGTCATAGAATGGAACATTTCAAGTGTACCATGCCAGAGGCTGCTGATTAAAACAGATACACCATTAGATTTACAGTTTCAAAGGAAACAGAAAGATTAAGTCTCAAAACTCCCTTACATTATTTCCATAAATACCTTTAATAAGAAATGCCTATTGTAGCACCTTATTACCGCACCACTAGGCAGCTCAAGCTATGGTGAGTCCTACCCAGTGGGGTGAGTCTGTGTTGGTTAAATGGAAGATTTATACATTGGGTGCCCTTGGGTATGAGTATAGGGAAAGTACATTGAATATTGCTTCTGTTTTAACAGGCAGTAGTGAGTTTGGCTGGTATCTCACTCCTAAGGGCGATAAAGGCAGAGCTGCTAATGGCATCCCAAAGCTGCCCAGGTGCTAGCCGATTTACTGAAATGATACCAACAGAAGTGGTTGCAGACTAACGTGGAAAAGTCTCTTCTGTTACAAAGGAAGAAACAAGGCCGCCATTCCTAGAAATACTTGGGAGAGGATGGCAGAGTATCTCCATGAAAGTTTTATTGATATTGTTCAAGAGGATAAAAAGGTCATCCCTGTTCAGAAAAACAAGTACTCCACATCAGATGTATTGTTGTCCCTGCTGCCTGGCCCAACTAGGCAAACAATGGAATAGTGGGCACTGCCTTTGCTGCTGCTGCTTCTTTTTTTTTTTTAAATCTCTGAGTACAGGACATTGATATGATGTGGACTATGTAAATCAGACTGCCATACTAATTTTTTAAAATTTATTTTCTAACATATTACAAGTAAAGTGAGCAATCAGACATCAATGCTTTTGTTCTGTAAATGCACAGACGTGGTGGGTGCCATTTTAATGGGGAAGAGAGGGAGAGGAAGTTTCGGTAACAAAAAGGTAAAAAATTCTTACAGGGAATAATATGTGTACATGCTTAGCTGATCTCAGTTTCCCTCAGTTTCACGCAAGTGGCAGGATTGTCTTGACTCCAGTGGAGTTTCAAACAGCACCTAGGTCATTGCATGGTCTGCATTCCCCTCCTTGTCACTGTCTCCTGCCCACTTCCTCACTTACACTGCAGCAATGTCTACATGAGGCTTCCGCAGAGTGTCCACAGTTGTATGCGGGGTGCTAGTTGGGTCCATGCCAAGTGTGGCTTGCAGTTCGTTGTAGAAGTGGCAGGTCTGCCAGGTTGCCCCAGATTTGTTGTTGCTCTCCCTTGCCTTCTGATATGCCCACTGAAAGTTCCTTCACTTTCACATAGCACTGCTGCTCATCCATGTTGTGCCCCAGTTTCAACATCCCCTGTGCACTCTGCACATAAATGTCTATATTACTTCGGCTGTTCCTTCACTGTGCTCGCCCAGTTTCTTCTTCCCACAGGCTGAGGAGATACATGACTTTCCTGCTCCAGGCAGGAATACGTCAAGTAGCTCTCTGCATGCATGGAATGGGCATGATCGGATACTCACAACAAAGGTGGGTCAATAGGTGTGCTTGCCAAGGTGAGCAGTTAGGAAAAAGCATTTTAAAAAGATGCTGGAGATTTATAAGGGGGTGGAGGGTGCTTCTGGTGGTTGTGACCCTTGGGTAATGGAGTTCAGAATTGTGATAGGAGGACCACTGTCACAGGGACCCAAGGGCATTATGGGACAGCTACTGGAGGATTGTTAGGGTTGATAGAAGTAATGCAGTGTCTACACTCAGGCTGCATTGACACAAGAAGGTTGACCGTACCTGTGCGTCGTTCAGGGAGGTGGCGTAATTGTGTCGCTTAAGTCATAAGGTGACAAATTCAGGTGTAGATACACACAGAACTAGGTTGAAATCAGTCAACTTAGATTGATCTAACTTTATAGTGAAAACCAGGTGAGGCCATCAACTCTCACTGAAGTCAGTATGAATTAAGGGTGTTCAGCAGCTTGCAGGAGACATATATCTCATTAGGATTGGGCTCTAGGCCTATGGTTTTGTATTTTAAAAGCGTGCTCTTTTGCTGAAGGTAAAAAAAAGTCAGTTTTGCTTTCACTACTTTAACATATTTCAGAGTAACAGCCGTGTTAGTCTGTATTCGCAAAAAGAAAAGGAGTACTTGTGGCACCTTAGAGACTAACCAATTTATTTGAGCATAAGCTTTCGTGAGCTATCCGATGAAGTGAGCTGTAGCTCACGAAAGCTTATGCTCAAATAAATTCGTTAGTCTCTAAGGTGCCACAAGTTCTCCTTTACTTTAACATAAAAACACTCCAAGGCTTTAAATTCAGGAGAGGAAAAAAGGATCTACTGCAAAAGAGTCCCCTTTCCTTGGGGCCCTACCAGCATCTCCACAAGAAGAGGATTTGTTCTTTCAGATTTCAGAGCTTTTTACCTCCACAAGTCTTTATAAACCTGCTACTCTGAAACCTTTACAAGCCTCACTATTTCTAGAGGTCCTTGGAAAATCTTAACCAAGCAATCAACACAGAGTATGTTAGCAGAGACACAAACTCTTTTCTTCCAATCCTTTTGCCAATTTTTAGAATCCATTCCTAGGCAATGGTTGTTTTGGTTATCCTAGACTACGCTATGACATACCTACCTTAAACTTTCCCATCCCTTTTTGGGATTGTCTTTCTCTTTTTCTGTTGGTGGGATTGATTACATTGGGGGCTGTTAGTATTAGAGATAGTGGAGAATGGCTATACTACCCAGTTCTACTCCTTGCCACCTTTGAGTTCTTCTCTAATCAATTTGCAACGGTATAACTGAAGACATAATGTGAAGGCACTGGGATTGCATAATTGTCACTAGGTCTAATTTGGCCAATAGAACCTTCATTACTGGTGATGATACACAATGAGGAAAGAACTCAGTTTGACACACACATCTTAGATTGAGTTCACAGGGCTGTTAGACAAATTTGGCATAGAAATCATTGGGAGACAGTAAACTTGAAACATGTGCCTCTTAAGTCATTTTTTCAGAATTGACTTATTGCCTTAAGGTTCCAAGAGCAATATTCATTCAATTGCCTTACATATATATAGGATTTTCTATTCTTTTTTTTCTTCTTAAACACATAGCTTAATAAATTGCTCTATGTTGGTAAATGCATAGAATGAAACGTGCTTTCTGTGCAATTGTATTAACTTTGCTGTTGAAACTTTAACTTTGGCATTTCCTGCCTTTTTGAGAGTTTTTAACTATACAACTTTAATGTTGGATTGAGGTATAGGAGTTTGCATTCAGTTAGAATGCTGTGGGGTTAATATGGACAGGTTTTGAATAGTTTTCCTGTTTTTAAATTTATTTGCATTGTTAGAATCTGTCATTGTTACTTCTTTATAATAAGATATGTCCTAAATTGAGTGCTGACTATTTAAGAGTTTTAAGCTCTTTAACCAAGCAGGTTGGAACTGTAGAAGGAGGCCTACAGGTTTATTAACGCTGCTTATCCTGAAAGCACAGCATACCTTTTCAGGTTGCACAGCAACAGACTCCTAGCAACGATAATAGATTGAATTTCCAAGAGTGACCATGCCGGATGTAATAATAAAGCAAGAGTACAAACAGTTGTCATGGTTTTCTTTTCACAATAAACTAGTCTTCATTTAGGGAGCTTTAGTCTTTCAAAAATGGTCAACTCCTTGTAAAACTAAGGATATTTAAGAATAGTTCTGGTACCAAAACAAGTCTGCTTAGAAAGAGTGACTCTCATGTTTTTAAAAAGTGAAGTAGTATTAAACATACAGAAAACAAAGAAACATTACATGGATTATCAAGTAAGGAGGACACTTAATACCTACATAAAAAGGTTTGTCATTCATAACTTGTTCTATAAGTTGATCCATACTAGGACTTTATTAAACGTGGTGTTGAACAAGTAAAACAAGAATTTTGGAAGAGATAGAAATAGTCATGTTTCAGGGCATAAGGCACCCTTTAACTAATACAGGTTAGGAACAGACTTTTCCTGTGAATTATCCCATAACTGCCTACTGTAGGACTTGTTGCACCTTCCTATGAGACAGATGGTGTTAGAGACAGGATACTGGTGTGATCTATTCTGACAATTCTTATGTTCTTATGCATGATCAGTGTTTTGTTGCCTTTATTTGTTCAGTTATCTCCTCTTGGTTCAGCTAGCATGAATCCTGGGCCAGTTCATTCTAATTTATTTTTTTTCTTTTTGGAGACACATGTATGTTCATGTAAAAATCAGACCATATTAAAAAGGTTTATTTCTTCGAAAAAGCACAAGAAAACTGGATCATTTGATTCCCTAGAAGTCTTTTTTTTTTTTTTAAAGTTTGTAAGCTAAGTGTTGTAAAGACATTTGTAGGCAGTGACAATAAATAAAATTGCCAGTAGCTGCTGGACAAATTTATTTCAGTGTCATAATAGTCTGTCAGAATTTTCTCTTGTCAAGTCTTATATGTGTGAAAGGTGAGTATGTGTGGGTAGGCAGGCGGGTGGTAAGTAGGGTAAGAGAGAGGAATCCTTCTACAAAACTAAAATACAGAAATCTGGATGCACCTGTCCATACTGTAGTTACAAATTCTGACCTGGCTAATTAAGTTGAGATTTGAACTGCAGCTTTTGACAGCAGTAAGATGTAAATGTCAGGGTGGATTGATCTTTAAATCACTGATTTTAGTCATAATTTAAATCAGCAAGCAGGAAACCTTGACTTAAATCATCAATTTTAAGTGTTTTACATTTGTACTTTTCAGTTATTTTCCTAAAGAAACGTTTATTCTCATTGGTTGGTAATCATTAAACCATGATGATTTGCAAGTAAATACAGCCTTCACACTCAATTTGGTGCTTCTTTTTGATAACTAGGAGGATACCTATATCTCTATTCATTTATTTAAGCAATTATGTAGCTTAACTAACATTTATTTAGTCTTAATTTTTACATTTGTATTATGTTAAGAAATTCATCATTTACCATTTTATTTACTAGATTAATTTTTTACTTGCAACATGTGTCAATCTCTATTTGGTGGAAATTCAGATTCAATTTAAAATGCACAAAAACGGCATTTTAATTTTTTTAGTGAATAAACTACCTTGAAGCTGGATACATAAACTTCTTTTCCTCATCAAAATATTTTGCATTTAAAACTACCTTGTTAAACAAAGGAAGTTAATGAATTGAACTGATTGCTTCTGTTCAACGTGTGTTTAAAGATTTTAGAACTAGAAGATCTCATTCTCACACCTAATTTTTATTCATATATTGGAAGAGGAAAACATGCTTTTCTACTTTTTCAGCTACCATCTGGTTTCTTAACTTTGAATGAACTAGCCATTGAACTGCACTAGTGGAATAAACTGCAATGAAGAAAGTTATTCTCTCTGCACTTGCAAAAGAAGGTATTGCTGTCAAAAGCTGGTTTAGCACTTCAACAAACTCTGGTGCAAAGCACTTAACCAGGGACTTCCACCAATTCAGTGGTTTGACATTTTAGAAAACTTGACAGCAAACATGTACTGTTCATTATCATTTTTGTATTTAACTTCAATGTTTTTAATAGATTATAGTAAGTTTTTATTCCTTAACATGGGTTGTCAATTTCAAATTTAATCTTAAATAGGTTTATTTTTAAAAAATATACCTATATTTAATTTAAATTAAAAATTTGATTTAAATTTTAAAAATCCGGTTTTAAATTTTTTAAAATACATTTTCATCTATTCTGGCAAATATAAACATGCCAATACACGTGCTAATATACATATGTTCAGTTTGTGTAAGTGTTTGGAAAAGCTTGTTAGAATGGTAGCTTATACTAAAGACCACCAAATACAGTAAAAAGAAATTATGTATCATTGTTACATTTTTTTAAAAGGATTTACATTGGAAAATGGCACCATTCTGATTAATTGACAACTGTCCTAACATGGTATAAAACACACAGCTTCCGTTCATGGTAAAAACAACCACTCCATAGAACTGAGCAAGGAAATGATATAAAAATATAAACAATTATAAAAAATAAATGTGACTTTTAAGTTGGGATGTTTTACTGGATTCATATGTTACGCCATCATTCTGCAATGACTTTTCCCAAGCATAGGAGTTTGTCTGGGAAGAACTCATTGTGGGACTGTGTCCTTTTTTTGCATTCCTAAAAGAACTTTGTTAAAATGACATTTTAGGCCAGGCTGTGATATTCTTACTCTTGTTGGATAATACGTTATACTGTGAGTTGTTCTATTTAACTCAATGAAATTCTTTTTGACTGAAGTACTAGCTGAGATGAGTAAGGATATTGCAGTCTGTCCCTCTGTCTTTGACATTTTTAATTCACCTACTAAGCATCTTGGGGTGTCTACACTGTAGTTAAACATCTGCAGCTGGCCACTGTCTGCTGACTTGGGCTTTGGCTGCCTGACCTGTAAAATTGCAGTGTAGATGTTTGGGCTTGGGCTGGAACCTGGGCCCTGGGATCCTTCCCCACTCCAGTTTGAGCCCAAACATCTATACTGCAGTTTTACAGCCCTGCAGCCAGAGTCCCATAAGCCCAAGTCAGCTGACATGGACCAGCCACAGGTGTTAATTGCAGTGTAGACATGCCCTTAATTTTCACTGCTGTGGATTGGTATTCTAAGATTTATCAAAGACTTTTGTAATAGAAGCAGTAGAGTACCAATCTAAATGATTAACTTATGTTTGCAAATTATGTAAATACTTTTTACACAACAATGCAGTGCTTTAGATAAAGCCATAATATTATGTTAATTTACCTTAACGTTTTTAACCGTAAACTAGAACAAAAATGAAACAAAGGGACATTCAAATAGAGGGTCTGAAGCTGATCTCACATAACACTTGTTTTATACTGATACAGTAACTTTGACTTAAGTGATTTTATGGTATTGTTCCACGATCTGAGAGAGAAGGTAGGTGAGGTAATATGTTTTATTTGACCAATTTCTGTTGGTGGAAGGGAAAAGCTTTTGAATTTCACAGAGCTCTTCTTCAGTTCTGGAGAAAGTAACCAGAGTGTCTCATCTGAATACAAGAGGGGAGAAATTGGTAAGCATAAGGGATTCATGCATGCTGTAGGAGAATACTTAAAATGACATAGGTAATTGAGGGTTACCAGGCAGTAGTGTGTGTTTTGTTGTAATGAGCCACAAAACCAGTCTCTGTAAATTCCGTATTTTTTAGTGTCCAGCAGTTATGAATTTGTTTCCAGGCTCATCTTTTAAAGATGTTGTGCATGTTTATTTTGAGGATGAAGACAAAGAGGTTAGATATGGAATGATCGCTTTGTGAAAAGTGTTTGCCCATGAGTGATATGGTGTTTGTGACTCTTATTATTTTTCTGTGTGAGTTCATTAGAGAGTTCAGTGATTGTGTGGTTTCACCCACACAGTTGTTGTTGGGGTATTTGTTACATTGGATGAGGTGCACCATATATTGTAATAAGCATGTCTAGGACACATGGATCTTGAAAGGTATGTTGTGGGGGATATTGATCATTATAGTAGTGGAGATTGACTGCAGGTTTTATATCTGTTTTTTTGGCAGGCCCTGGGTGCCGCTTTGAGTTGGTGTGTCCTGGTGTGTGGGGAGCTTGATTCTGATGTTGAGTGTGGTGAGGCTGGGTGGTTGTTTGAAGTCCAGAAGATGGGGTTCAGGAAATGTTTCTTTCTTGATGCGGTCCCTATCAACTCCGAGTTGTAGTTGTTTAATGATACCGTGTATAGGTTCTAGTGTGGGGTGACAAGCAGGGATGTTTAAGCACCTTTCCTGATTAGGGGTGCTTTCCTTGAATCTGGACTTACGTTTATTTAAAATAATAGTTCAGTATCTCAATATTTATTACTGTACTAAGAAGGGACAAATGTGTTATAGTATTGCACTCTCAATGTGGTGAGCCAACAACTACTAAAGAAACTGGATGGCTTAAAAGAAAAATTATGGAGCAAAGAAGAGATGGATTTCAAAAATATATTTACAGGGGACTTGAGATAGAGAAAGGAAGGGTTATAATTTAGATAGAGGGATGAAGATGTGAAGATATAATTTTTTTTAAGTGATGGAAAATGTATAAGGAAACGGAATATGAAAATGGGGAAAACTGCAAAGAATAAAATTGTTTGAATTTGTAATTTAGTTAACATTTCTTAAAATAGCTCCTGTAAAGATTTTAAGTAAAATTGTTTGTTAGTGGCAAAGTACAGCATTTGAAATTTTCAAAGCAGTGAAGGGGACTTAGACACATCTTCCATTATAAGATTAATTATAAGAATGTGTCTAAATCACCTAGACTGCTTTCCAAATCTCAACAAGTATGCTGTTGTCCAGAATCATCTTAATTATCTTTAATAAACACACTCTTTGTTTTTACCAAGTACCAGGATCTCTCGCCACATTTGGTATCAGTATATATTTTTTCATTTTAATAAAAGCTTTTTATATATTTACAAAGAACAGGATGCTGCACAATGTAGTTACTCTTCCATTCTTTCCTTACTGAGACAAACCTGTATAGTTAGGAATGCAGCATCCAAGCCTGACTACCTGCACTGATGGCTCTATGAACGTGGGGGAAATTGGAACACAGGTAGTGCAGTATGCCAGACATTATAGCAATGGAGGGTAAGTATCACAGCTTTAATCATTTGGATAGTATCATTGGAGAGGAATTCAAATGATTATATCTGAAAGAGCACCTTGCATGTCTTTAAATTATTTATGAATAAATATTTTAAAGAGGAGTAATGGTCTCAAGTTGCAGTGGGGGAGGTTTAGGTTGGATATTAGGAAAAACTTTTTCACTAGGAGGGTGGTGAAACACTGGAATGCATTACCTAGGGAATCTCCTTCCTTAGACGTTTTTAAGGTCGGGCTTGACAAAGCTCTGGCTGGGATGATTTAGTTGGGGATAGGTCCTGCTTTGAGCAGGGGGTTGGACTAGGTGACCTCTTGAGGTCCCTTCCAACCCTGATGTTCTATGATTCTATGACTGATTCTATGATTTGTTTTTATAAAGAGGAGAATAGAGAGGGGACAGGGTAGCTGTATAAAAGAATGAATAGAAACCAGAATGATAGAACAAAACTCTTTGTAAAGAAATGTCATATCCTAATAAAAGAAAAATGTTGAGCGAGGAAAAGGTAAATAAGTTAAAAAGAAAATAGAACATAAGTAATATATGTTCTTAAAAGAATTGTGGATTTATTTAAAGCAAATTAAGAGAATTTCCAAAGTGTTTCTAAGTATAGAAAAATACTATAGAGAGAGCAGACTAAAGAAGTAAGAGAGAAGATAGTAGAAGAGAAGAACACAGTGAAAAAAAGATTGGTAACAAATAAGAAAGGTGTGGCTGAAACGGCATGCGATATAATGTGTTATGAGGTCATATTGAGTGTTTGTCAAAATCAGTCTTTGAGGGTTTTTAAATTACTGATGTTGGTGTGTAAGGCCTGTGTCAAATTTACTTCTAAAATTCTGTTTGCAGACAGATATTTCCAGGGAGATGCTTAGCCCAGACCATTATTCACTTTTTTTTTAATTTAAATGTATGTGTTTAAAATGTAGAGATGAAAATGCTATTCCACTCATCTGTTCTAAAAAAACTTCTCATGTGTCTTACTCTTCCATGCTTACCTTAAACCAGTTCTTTCATAGCAATGCTTTCCATTTGATTCTTTTGCAGATCAGGGCAAAAAATAATTAACGTTATACTATTTTAGTACTTTTTAACATCGTTTAAATGGAAAGTAGACTCATTAGCTGTTTTTAAAGTTACTGTATTGACTCATTTTAAGAAAAGACTTTTAAATACTAAATGTTCCAAGTAAAAATCTATATGATGAGCAACATAGTTGTCCTCTGAGTGAATATAAGACAGAATTAATTTTCCTGTGGCTCAGCTGCTATAATATAATACCCTGCTAGAGCATATATGATATCCTTCTTGAATGAATTCACCCAATATTCAATATACAATATTCACTCTGGAATCATATACTGTATTTATGGCACAATCTGCCAATATAACGAGGAAAATAAATGAGCCATTTTGATGCTTAATTAAATACTGAGGGTCCAATTCAATGGGTGTACATCATATTTATGTACACCCATTGCATTTAATCAGAAATAAATGCAGAATGATGTTTTCCTAGTAAATAGAAAATATCGTTGAATGTGTCTTTCTCTTTTCATAACATCCTACAGGGGATTAATATTAAAATAGCTTATATGGAAATACTAAAAGCACTGATGTAGAGGATGAAACACAGCATTCCTATGACTCAATCCTTTTAAAAATCCATTGGATGAGAGAGTAGGAAAATAATCTTTATGGCCCTTTTAAGAAGAGGGTGCAATATTGAGATCCATACATTAGTCCGCGTCAGTTCCAAAGTCATTGGTGATCATAGGGTTAGAAGGGGGCCACAAGGGTCATCTAGTCTAACCCCCCACCAAGATGATGAGAGAGGGAAGAGGGAGGGGCACCGCAAAATGGAATGATGGTAACTTGCATATGATCCAGACCTTCATGGGAGCATCTGAAGAGGATGCAAATTCCAGCATGCTTTCAAAATTCATCTTGATAACCAGGAAATGTTAGAAGTTTACTTCTAAAATGAGATATTTCATAAAATCATTGTTAAGGGAAACTGTTTCCTCAACCCTCAAAGTTAAGAGATGTGCAGCACAATCATAAACAATCTCTTGGAAAGTGTGTTCTGTGTGATGGTGGGTGAATCCATAATAATCTGTAAATCCAAGTTGCATTTTCTGTTCACATTCATAATTTTTGTTTAATTACAGAGATGCACAAGGTTTTTGTCTTCCAGTGGATTTGAACTCAACATTGTTAATTGTTTTGTAGCCCTCAGCCTGTTCTTTGCAGAGAATTGACTTCATGCTAGAAAAATCCAGTTGAAGCCAAGTAGTTAGTATTGGATTATAATCTTGAAGAACCATATCTCATGAAATAAAAAGTTTTAAACTTTTATATTTGATGAATTATCACACCAAAATTATGAAAGAGCAAAAAATGATTGTGAATGTCAGATATGTATTATTTGGAGAAGAGAGAATACTGCATATACTCTGATTTCAACAATATGCTGATGACAACATGTTTATCTCACTTTCCAAACTAGTGCCATCACAAGGACTTCACAAGGTGTACAAGGGATCAGCACCTGAATGAAGAGCAGTACTTCAAAGTTCATTTAGGCAAGACTAAAATGATGCTGGTTAGATGGAATTAACTGTGACACTGAATTCTCCTTTCATACAGGGCATCTCCACCCTATTTATTAAAGTGTTAAAAAGCAGCATGATCATCTTACATGATTCATTAATCCTAACTAGGGTTGCCAGGTGTCCAGTTGTCAACTGGAACGCCCAGTTGAAAAGGGACCCTGGTGGTTCTGGTCAGCGCTGCTCACCGGGCCATTAAAAGTCTGGTCGGCAGGGCTAAGGCAGGTTCCCTGCCTATCATGGCTCTGCACAGCTCCCAGAAGCAGTGGCATGTCCCATCTCCAGATCCTAGGCATAGGGGCAGCCAGGGGGCTCCATGCGCTGCCCCCGCCCCAAGCGCCGGCTCTGCAGGTCCCATTGGCCAGGAACCGCAGCCAATGGGAGCTGCGGGGGCGGTACTGTTGAACAGGGCAGCGTGCAGAGCTGTCTGGCTATGCCTCCACGTAGGAGCTGGAGGGGGGACATGCTGCTGCTTCCAAGAGCTGCTTGAGGTAAGCACTGCCTGAAGCCTGCACCCGTGACTCGTCCCGCACCCCAATCCCCTGCCCCAGCCCTGATACCCTCATGCCCTCTGAACCCCTCGGTCCCAGTCCAGAGCCCCATCTTGCACTCCAAATCCCTCATCCCCAGCCCCACACCAGACCCCGCACTCCCAGCCGGAGCCCTCAATCCCCTGTGCCCAACCCCCCTGCTCCAGCCCAGAGCCCCCTCCCACACCCTGAACCCCTCATTTCTGGCCCCACCCGCAGCCTCAGCCCGGAGCCTCCTCCCATACTCTGAACCTCTAAGCCCGCCTCCCCAGCCAGAGCCCTCACCCCCTGGGCCAGTCTGGTGAAAATGAGCGAGTGAGGGTGGGGAGAACGAATGATGGAGGGAGGAGGGATGGAGTGAGCTGGGGCAGGGCCTTCGAGGAGGGGTGAGGAAGGGGAGAGGCCTCAGAGGAGGGGCGGGGCAAGGGTGTTTAGTTTTGTGCAAGTAGAAACCGTAATCCTAAAAGATAGATAGCATTGATGGACCCCCTGCCCAAAAGCCTTCTACCTTTAGCTTGTTATGAAACTCTGCTGCTTCCTTCCTGATAAGGATTTTAGCACAGTGACCTTTGTTTTTGTTACCACCACACTGGAATACTGTGATTTGCTTCCACAATCAGCCCCAATTATAGTAATGCAGAGATTGTAGTTATTTTAGAATGTCTCTGATTGCCACCTCCATAGTTCAAGCCACTGTGAGCATATGACCGCTGTCCTCTATTCCCTTCACTGGCTCCCAGGCTGATTCTGGTGTTGTGTTAGGCCTTAGTTTTGATTTTCAAGGCTGCTAGTGGATTAGAACCCAACTACATCCGTGATTAGATCTCCATTCCAAGACAGCTGTACTCCTCTGGTACAGTGCAGCTCACACTTGGGCAGAATGTATGAGAGACAGAGAAAGTGGGGGGTTTTGAACTAGCTGTGGAATGAGCTTTCACAGGAACTTGGACTAATCTGAATTTTAACTACCTTTAGGGTATGCTGTATGATCCTCCTCTTTGGGAGAGCTTTGCCACCATAACAAGGTAGATAACATAAAACCCAAGCAAACAAACAAACAAACCAATCCACTAGCAATATTCAACCCAAGCAGAGTCTCCTCTATCCAGGAAAGAAAAAGGAGCAGAAGGCTCCATGAAATCCACTAGGGATCTCACTATGAGGCTACTACAGGGATTGATACTATTTAAAACCCTAAATTAGATAGAAGGTTGGTACCCAAACACAAAAATAGAAGGAGATTTTCAAAAACACCTGAGAGAGAGGTGCCTGACTCCAACTGACTTTCACCTGACTCCCATTAGTGCCTTTGAAAATCTCCCCCATAAACTATTGAAAATTTTACCCTATGTCTCCATTTTTTAACTTCTTAAAGTGCCCAACTGACTTTGAGCACAAGTTCCATTTTCAAAAATTTGTCTGGCAGTTTGTGAATCACTGTCTCTTAACATCTTGTTCTTCTTCAAGTGATGGTCCCTATGTGTATTCCTCATGTGGGATATCCATTCACACCATACGCCTGAGTCCGGAAATTCTTCAAAGCAGTGTCTGTTGGCTTGCACCTGCACAGTAGCTCTCCTCATGCTCCTATCCATGACGCAGTGTGTGTAGAAGCCTCTTCAGTTCCTTCTTACTGCCGCATGCCTGAGTTGGAATTGTCCTCCTTCACGTAGTTGCATGACCTGTAATGAAACCATTTATAAATAGTTATAGTCTTAGATTAGTAGTTAATAATTACATTTTAAAGTATAGTATAGAATATTTCTTTTCCCCAGGTTGGGGAACCCCTCCCCGGTTCCAGGACTATGCATAGAATACTGGGATTCAAGAATTGTGTTTCCTGACCTCAGTCCTTCTCCATCAGTGATGAACATCAACATTGCCTGTATTGCCTGGGTGAAGTGCATATCTTTGTGAAATGCAGTATCTGTCACTCTTTCCCACCCAGAACTCGAGAAGTCCAGGGGTTTCGCCTATGGATGCACCTGTTAGGGTGTTATACCAATAAAATAAAAACGAGCAGGATCTTATTAAAGGGGAAAGGGCAAAATGCCACATTTATTGTGAATACAGAAAGAATCATAGTAAACAGTTAGTCATAGCTATAACATTCCATTCAATTTCATATTTATTCACACATTCATTCATATACACACACACACACAGGTTCTGCAAGGTTGTTATCATAGTTACCAGCCTTAGAGTTGCTCATGCCAAGCCACTGGCCAGGTGGCCTGGACATGAGGAGGGAGCAGGGCCTTGTCAGATGCTCATCTGATTCTCCTGGAAGTTGGTTTGCAGAATCAGACCCCAAAGTTCTCACTTTCTAGAGTCCATTTTTATAGGAATTTCTTCCTATGCCAGTCTGTGGGAATTGCTTCATCATGCTGTTGCTGAATCAGTCAGCAGATGGCATATTCCTGACGACTCCGTGCTGCCAGATGTTATCTTGTTCTTTGGTTCTCCCATTCTTGAGGCTGTTGGGTGGATTCCAGTCTGCCCTCCGGGGGTCCTCTGGTTATGTCCACTTGACGCCTTCTTCAGCCGATGGACACTGGATTCTTAGGCTGGCACCTCCCTGATCATTCAGTTATTATCCACACCAAGCATCCATCCACATACATCCTCTATCTCTATTTTAATCACAAGTGTTAACAAAGCGAGATGGATACAACAAAAGGGTGGGGAGTCTCTGTGTGCTGTTTCTGTTATTAGAGTATTGCTTTGAGTCTCTCTCTGTGTGAGTAGTTGTTGTTACAAAGAATTGCTTTGCAACAGACTCTGTCTTAGAATGTACTAACACAATTAGCAGCTTGCAAGTTTCACACAAAGAGGGAGAGAAACAGTACCAAAAACCAAGAGACCTCTTAATTAGTAATACTCTGGAATTTAAACTATGGGGAATCAAACTCATTTGTGATTTTAATACAGAACTTCTTTAATATGATCCAACATGGGAAGGCTATGAGGTCCTTCTCTAATCCAGGCCAGGGAGAACTCCCCTGTAAATCGGCCTCAGCTGACCAATCAAACGTGTGCCTTGGAGTGGAACCCTCAACATCTAAGCCCACGGGCTCTTCTTTCAGGGCTCCACATGAGAGTAAAGGGGACTCGCATGGGTGCAAGGATAGATCCACCATTGAGGACTCTCCATAAGAAACGCACTTCTTCCCCAAGCTTGTCCAGGTCGGGCAAGATGTTGCATATGGAACCTAAGGAACTGTTTCCAATGAAGACACCCTCTCTCCCCCCCCCCCCCCCCCCGATCGGAGGGCAAAATGTAAAAAGAAGGATCTGCTGGTTTCGTCGGTCACCTTGGCACCGAAGCGCAAAGATATATGTTCCTCAGTTTCGTCTATGAGTGCTGGTAGGTAGAAGGGCCTTTTCCTTCTGAAGACCATCCAGTCACTGCAGGAGCACTGGATGCGTCAGACTTAACTGGGGAAACCCCTCAGGGACCAAGGTATACTGAGACTTATATAACACAGGAGGGTATATTCCTCTCTTATCCCCAGTCTTCATTTCTTTCTGGCCCAGCTCTCCAGAAGGATGTCCTTACTCTGGAGGAGAGTCTACATCACTGTCCCAGGAGGCATCTCATCTCCAGCCATGTGGCAGGAGTGCCGTGGTACTGATGGCACCGCTCCTAGTGGTGGAGCAGTTCTCAGATGAATCAGAGGAGATGGCTGCACCAATATCTCCGTGGAGACAGTTGAGCTGCGATAGACAGTAAAGGGGATTATGCTCACCATTCTGCTGGGTATGACCCCCTCCCCAAGAAAGCTGGTACTGATTTTCTTGGGGTCCCTTGCAACTGATCAGTCCTTCTTTTTGGCTTGATTGGGTTCTGTGGGATCCGATGGCAGGTGTCCAGGCGCCCTCAAGAGTCGTACTGCTCTTCTTTCTCTTGTCAGTGAGTTCTGTCTGTGTAGAAACATGTGGAACTGAATCTACAGGTACTGATGATTCTGATGGCTATCTCTTTATCATCCCTGGATGAGGTGGTCGCTCCTTCTTCACTTTCTCCACCGCATGACCGCCGCCATACCACGAGCTGTTACAAGGAGTTGCCAGTGACCTGCATCTCCCATTTGGACATCTTGTAGCTGCAGGGACCGAATAAGTTAGCCCTACCCATCAGTGAGGCCATACTAGAACTGGCTAAAGTGGTATGGCACACTCCAACATCCTATGCCCCTACACCAGAAAGGGCCGAGAGACAGCATTTTGTTCCTGCTAAAGGGGCTGAATTCTTATTCTCCCATCTTTCCTCCAACTTGCTAGCAGTTCAGGTGACTGCTGAAAGGGTTCGGTCGCACTGTTGATGGGCCTGTCTGACAGATAAAGCCTCTAAGAGATTGGACCTCCTGGGGAGAAAAGTCTTCTTCACAGGCCTGCAAATTTGTGTCACTAACTACCAAGCATAAGCAAAATATTATTTTAATACCTATCCCACGCTTGTAGACTTCACAGACAAGCGTCCTACAGAAGACAGGACCCAATTTCAATCTCTTTTAGATGAGAGGAAGCTAGTGGCAAAAGCAGCCCTCCAGGCTGCAGTGGATGTGGTGGATATGGCTTCCAGAAGTTTACCCACTGGTCTAGTCATGAGGAAGGATTCCCAGCTGCAGTCATCTAGGTTTCCTAGGGAGGTCCAAAACATCCAGGCTATCCCTTTTGACAAGTCGAATCTCTTCAATGAGAAAATGGATGAGCTCCTGCACTCATTAAAAGTCTCGAGATCTCAACTCTGCATTCCCTGGGAACTTATACTCCAACCCTCTGGAGGAAACAGTGGAGGCAATCCATGATCGAGGCCATCCCCTCCCCATGCACCTTATTACCAGCGCATGGCTGAGCCTCCGCACAAACACCAAAAGATTCAGAGGCCTCACTTCTTGGCTCCCTCTTCTGCTACAGCCTCTAAGCGCTCTCAACCTCCAGTCAAGAGCCACTTATGGCATATTGGTAGAGACCTGTGTACCGCCACTGATGCCAACTGCCCCATCCCCTATCATCTTTGGGGACTGTCTTACACTCTTTGCCCACAACTGGAACAAGAGCGCTACAGACAGCTAGATTCTGGAGATTCTCTTTCCCACCTCATAAACCCCCTTCCCAATACCCCTTTGGGGACCACTCTCACGAAGTTATTCTTTAAGGGAAAGCAGAATCCCTTTTACACCGAGAGGCAATAGAGTGTGCCCTGTCTCATTACTGTGGGAGAGGGTTCTATTCCCCATATTTTCTAATCCTCAAAAGAGACAGAGGGTAGAGGCCCATCCTGGATCTTCTGCAACTCACCATCTTCATTTGAAAGCTGACGTTTCGAATGATTACATTGGCATCTGTAAAACCCTCCCTTCAGGAAGGGATGTGGTTTGTGGCTCTCAACATGAAGGATGTGTAGTTCCATGTGGATATTCACTCATCACACAGGAGTTTCCTGCGTTTTATGGCAGGCCTGGAACACTTCCAGTTTCAAGTCCTCCGCTTTGGGCTGGCTGTGGCACCGAGAAGATTTACAAAGGTTTTATCTCTGGTCGCAGCCCCAGTGAGATGATAGGACCATACGGTATTCCCATACCGTGACAGTTGGCTCCTGGTAGGCCACTCTTGTCAGGAGGTCATATCAGCAACAGCGTTTCTCATACAACTTTTAACAGCCCTAGACATTTGCATAAATGAAGAAAAGTCTGTTTTTGTTACCTACAAGATCAGTGAACTTTATAAGGGCAAAGTTGGACTTGGTTTCCGTGAGAGCATACCTCCCCTCAGAAAGGTTTTGTGCAGTTGGCAACCTGATTTCACACATCACCCACAGTGCACAAGTACTTTTCACTGTTAGGCCACATGGCCACATGCACCTATGCTAGACTTCACTTGCAGTGCCCGCAGGCTTGGCTTAATTTGATTTATTGACTAAGCAAGGACCACATCAACTCCAGGGTGGTCGTTCCCAGCAGAGTTCTCACCTCCCTAACTTGGTGGTTGAACCCAGAAAAGGTCATGGTAGGAGTTCCCTTCAGCTCTCCCACCCCAGGGCCACCATTGTGACAGATGCCTCCTTTTTGGAGTGGGATGCTCACCTGGAAAACCACGCTATTCAGGGAACCTGGATCCCATGAAATATAAATTTACTGGAACTGAGGGTGGTCTGCCAAAGGCCTTCCTTCCTTTTACATGCTCAGTCCATGTACAAATAATGTCAGACAATATCACCATGGAGGTCTATGTAAATAAACAGGGAGGAGTGTGATCTCATCCCCTCTGCCATGAAGCCATCAGGCTTTGGAACTGGTATATCAGAAACAGTATCATGATACAGGCATCGTACCTTCCTGGTATTCACAACTCCCTGGAAGAGAAATTAAGCAGAAGTTTCTTGATAGATTTGGAGTGGGAGGTTCGTAACACATCGTAAGTGAGATATTTACACAGTGGGGTGCACCACTATGGGACCTCTTTGTGTCCCAAATGAACAGAAGTCTCTCCCTATATTGCTCTAGGGGAGCCATAGTTGTGACTCCCAAGGCAATGATCTGCTGATGTTCTGTATTAATGGCCTCAATATGCCTTTCCTCTCATTTCCCTGCTTCCTCAGATTGTAGGGAAGATGCATCACAACAAAGCCAGCATCATTCTCCTATCACCCTACTAGCCAAAACAGTTCTGGTTCATGAACTTGGAACAATGTCTGCATGCCTACCAATCAGGATCTTCCCATTCCTGGGTCTCCTAACCCAGGGTGGGGTGTGGGGGGAGAGACCAAGCATCCCAGTCTGGTCTCTCTCCATGTCAGGGCCTGGTTTTTGGATGGGCGTCAGAGATAGAATGTCCATGTTCATCCCCTGTTCAGGTGATCCTTAACCAAGGTAGAGAAGAGTCTACTAGAACTTGCTATCTTGCCAACTGGAGACACTTTTCAGCCTGGCACGATTACACCAACATTCTCCAGATACTTTAGGCATCCCAGTTGTTCTAGGCTATCTCCAGTCCCTGAAGACTTCAGGTCTCTCTTAGTTTGCTAAGAGTACACCAAGCAGCAATTAGCGTCTTCTTCCCTCTGGTAGAAGGATATGCTGTCTTTAGTTAGCCAGCTACAGTATGATTCATGAAAGGCCTGATCAGGACCTTTCCACCAGTGCTTAAACCTACCCATCAACGGGACCTTAATCTTGTCCTGTCCAAACTCACTAGTTTGCCTTTCGAACCCACAGCAACTTGTGCCATGGCCCACCTGTCCACAAAGTGGCATTCTTAGTAGCTCTCACCTCAGATAGGAGGGTCAGCAAGCTCAGCGCCATCATGGAGGACTCTCCTTCTACCGTGTTTCAAAAGGAAAAGGTTTCTTTTCAACACCAACCCAAGTTTCTCTCCAAGATTGTTTCAGAGTTCCACATCAATCAAATTAATACTTCCTGTATTTTTCCTGAAACCCCATGCTTCCCCTGAAGACAAGAGATTTCACTCCCTCAGTGTCAGGCATGTATTCACCTTCTACCTGAAAAGCCCATTAGGAAATCATCGAGACTCTTTATCACCATAGCAGAGAGATCATGTGGACAAGCCATATCCTCCGAGAGGATTTCTAATTGGGCCTTGTGATGAATCTTATGCTATGTCTACACTTTGCAGCTTACAGTGGCACAGCTGTGCCACTAATGCCTTGCTGCTGCTCTTTGTCAGCAAGAAAGAGCTCTCTTGCTGACAAAATAAAACCACCCCCAATGAGGGGCGGTAGCTTTGTTGGCAGGAGAGCCTCTCTCGCGGACAAAGCACTGTCCACACCAGTGCTTTTTGTCATTAAAGTTTTTGTTGGTCAGGCATGTGTGTTTTTCACACCTGACCGACAAAAGTGCGGTGTATACATAGCCTTAGAGTGCTACAAGGTAGCAGACATCCCCTGTGGGTGTCACATCTCACTCCATGTGAGCACAAGCTGCTTCCATGGCATCCCTGTCAGATATTCCTCTGCAGCACATCTGCAGAGTGGCCACCTGAAGTTTGATCCACACGTTCAAGATGCTCTACATTGTAGTACACGCCTAGGCTAAGGATGCAGCAATGGTATTGGCAGTATTGGAAATATCTTTACTACCAGCTTTCTCGCACCTGCCTCCAGTCTGAACACTGTTTGCCAATCATCTACGTATGGAATATGCATATATACCATCACTCTAAGTAGTGGACGTTGCTTACTGTAACTGGAGGTTCTTTGAGATGTGTGGTCCCTATCTGGATTCTACTACCTGCCCTCCATTCCCTCTGCTTTGGATCCTATTGGATTTGCAGTAAGAAAAGGAACCGGAGAAGCGTCAACCAGAACTTCCTCTTATATTCTCGGTTGGGAGTACAAGGAGAGCTACTATGTGTGCACGAGCCAACGGATGCTGCTTTGAAGAATTCCCGGACTCACATGCATGCGTACCCAATGTGTGGAGTACAGATAGGGACCACACATCTCAAAGAACTGCCAGTTACAGTAAGCAATGTCCACTATTTTGAGTGATGGTACGTACGTTTATGTAACCTCCACATTTTGAAGCATTCTAGAACAAGAGGGTCTTCTGGATTAGAACTCAATATGAATGCATATCTGTTTGGATTATATTGTGAATATCTTTGAGAAAGAGAACTTTTGCTGAGGTTACTGAACTTAAAGCATTGGGACTCAAACCCCATAGTGTTGTATGCAGGCAGACATTTTGTAGAATGGAATGGACATTGATACATATTTAGAAATGCATAGGGTGTGACCAGATTTATTTTAACCAAGAATTAGAATCATGATTGGTAAGGAATATAATGATTAAAGGGAATATCTGCTTATCTTAATTGAAATTCCATTTTTGAGATGATTTTTTTTCTTGATATTTTGATACTTTATATAGTTACATTAAACTTTGGAGGAACGGTTTTATATATTTTGCTTCTAAAAGAAGCTTCCCTGAAAAGATTGTCCAGTCAGAAGGACTGTTGAACAATTCAGCCTTAAAATCTGGTTTTACAAGTTCTTTTTTGAGCAATTGCACATGTCTGTTCCACTGTAGGAATGTGTGCGCCCAATGCACAGTTGTTGGAGAGTTTCCCCTCAAGTGACTTGAGTGCCCCCTGCTGCCTCGTGCTACTATGGAAAGGTATAAAGGGTGGAGCTGCCCCTGACCCCACTCGGTTCTTCTCTACCCTGGTTGTTGGAGGTGCTGTTCTTGATTTTGAAAGTCCTTTGTTTCTTCTTGTATATAGTACCTGTTGGTTAGTTTATAGTCTGGTTTTAAGGCTGTTTTTTTTTTTCTGGCATAGTTTAGATTTAGTATTAGAATTAGGTTAGTAGTTGATAGTTTGGATTGGATGGTCCCCTCTTCCTGGATACTACTGCTGGTATCAGAGTCATGCCTCTGTGTCTGGGCTTCATGTTCTGTCACTCTTGTAGCAAATGAATGCCTGTCACTGACCCCACCACAGCTGTCTTAAATGCTTGGGGGAGGCCGATGTCAGTGACAAATGTAACGTTTGCAAGGGGTTTAAGCCCTGTTCTGAAAAAAGGGCAGCCAAACTCAAGTATTTGATGTTGGAGTCAATGCCCCATCCGCTGTTGGAACCTTCTCACTCAGCAGGTGCCGAATTCATCCATATCAGTTAGCAGTGCTCCTTCTGGTTTGGCTGAGCCATGAGACAGGTCTGCATAGCCAGTGCTGAAGAAAAAGCACCATAAGTCTGATAAGAACTTGGTACCAGAGACTTCAAGATCCTCAGCACAGTAGTTGAATGCACATAAGAGGCATTCCCTGATGCAGTTCTCAAATCATAAGAGGTAATTGACTCTGGAGTCTAAGTTGGCGCTGTTGAGACAGACTCCTGAGTTATCAGCCTTGATGTCTTTAGCACAGCTATCGATACTGCAGGATCAAGAGTCTTTCCCAGTGCTGTCTATGCCCAAAGCTTAAGTGGCAGCTCGTGAGTTGTTATTAACCCTGTCAGCACCTGTTTTCCTGGCTAGCCAGGACTTTCATCTGGCATCCGCGTCTGAGGTGTCAATGTCAACTGTTCCTGCTCCAGCTCTGACTGGCTGTATAGTAGCGTCGGACCCAACAGTTAAAGTGACTCTCAGCTCAGTACCAACTGGAGGGAAATCAGCCATGATTTCACCAGTACCTTCATCCCAGCCTCTAAGCCTGTCTCTGCTGGGGTCAGCTCTCTTCTGGATGGAGGAAGCAGATTCATCATTGGATTCTGAGGTCGTTTCTTATGTGTCATAGCCTGGACATGTACAGCAACCCTGTGGAGTACCGGCCACTGTCGCAACATGACCCATCTCTCAAGGACTAATGGCCCAGATGTATCAGTGACCTTTCTGGAACCCTTGGGGTTTCTCTCTTCAATCTAGGGCCTCACTGCACTCTTTACCTCACACTTCTTCAATTGGGGCATTGTGAGCTACTGCATCAAACTGAGCATCTACCCACCCTTGGTACAGGGCCTGGTACTGTACATAAGAACGGCCATACTGGCCATACAGACCAAAGATCCATGTAGCCTAGTATCCTGTATTCTGACAGATGCTTCGGGGAAATGAACAGGAACAGGTAATCATCAAGTGATCCATCATCCCCTGTCACTGATTCCCAGACTCTGGTAAACAGAGGCTAGGGACACCATCCTTGGTCACCCTGGCTAATAGTAATTGATGGACCTATCCTCCATGAGTACATGCAGAGATTCACTCTCAAGAGTTGCCCTTGTAGGAATCAGAGGAGGCTCCACCTCCTTCTTCATCCTTTGACAAGGCAGTGGTAGCAGATTCTGTTTCTCCCCCACCTGATGGCTGTATAGTTGTTGAGAAGGATGGCTACAGCTCTGGATATTCAGCCAGAGAAGGTCAAGGAAAAGTCACACAGGCTGTGAACATTTTAGTCTCAGTGGGACCCTTCTAAACTAACTCTCCCTATTAATGAGGCTGTCCTTGCGTTTGTTAGATTGTTATAACAGACCCCATCTTCTCTGCCCCCTAATGCAAAAGGAGCAGAGAGAGGAGATACTATATTTCTTTGCATGGGTTTGAACATTTCTATAACCATCACCCTCTGGGCTCCCTGGTAGTCTCTGCTGCTAATGAAAGAGAGAGATGGGGTCACGAGGCATCAACAATGAAAAGTTAAGAAACTGGTCTTATTTGTAAGGAAGCTTTATTCTACAGGAGGTTTGCAGCTTAGAATTGAGAACCAGCAAGCTCTGCTGGGTTACTACGATTTTAGCCTGCAGGATAATATTTTAAAATTTAAGGACAGGCTTCCAGATGATGTGAAACAGGAATTTTGCTGCGATAGTGGATGAGGGCAAATTAGTTGCCAGATTGGCTCTGCAGGCTGGTCTAGATGCAGAGCAGTGTCCTTAACCATCACTATGAGGCAGTGTTAATGGCTGCAGTCATTTTGTCTCCCTCCCTCTGTGGTTCAACAGACCATTCAAGACCTCCCATTTGAGGGTCCTTTGCTCTTTCTGGAAAGACTGATAAGAGGCTGCATAGTCTCAAGGATTCAAGAGTGACCCTTAAGTTTCTAGGTATTTATGTGTTGACATCAAAAAGAAAGCCCTTTTGTCCGCAGCAGTCCCAATGTTATCAGAGTTTCAGACCTAGAACCTGTCCGGGAAAAAGGGCAGAAGTTACAGGAGAAGTCCGCCACCTGCCTCTTCTTCTGTAGTTCATCTAGGCAAGCTGGATTCTTGAAACAAACATTTTGATATTTTGGTCAAGGGCAGACTGCCTGTCCCCAGAGTGCCATCTTTTTTTCACACAGCCCCCCCCCCCCATTTACTAATCACCTATCCCACTTCTTAATTGCTTGGTGTCATGTCAACACGCATGGATAGATCTTTAGCACAGTGGAACTGGGATACACCCTTCAGTTTATTTCTATCCCCACTTCTAGCCTTCCTTTCCGATCTCTCTTCAGGGACCTCTCTCCCAAGGTCCAATCTCTTCTTCTCTGTTGTTCAGGGGAAAGGGGATTTATTCCTGCTACTTCCTAATTCCGAAAGCAAAAGTGGGTCTTAGGCCAATTTTAGATCTAAGAGATCTTAACAAGTTCCTGAAGAAAATGAAATTGCGGATGGCCAATCTGGATTCATTTATTCCTTCTTTGAATCCTGGGGACTGGTATGCCACTCTCAACTTAAAAGGTGTATTTTCACGTAGGAATTTTCTGTGGCTCTGGTGAATTGCCAAGTTTCATGATCAACAGATCCTACTATCAATTTGCACTGCTAGTCTTTGTCCTGTCAGCAATGCCTCTTGTGTTCACGAAGTGCCTGGTGGTGGTAGCAGTGTTCTTGCAGAGGTTATGTGTCCACGTTTCCTTACCTAGACAACTGGCTGGTGAGAGGCCAGTCCATGTCTTAAGTACTGTCCAGCGTGGCCATTATCCAGTCCACTTTTGATGCATTGAGACTGCTAATCAACACAGAGATGTCGATCTTGACTCACATACAGAAAACAGTATTCATTGGAGTGGTCCTGGACCTTCCTGCCATGGTTGAGATTCCAAACAATGTGAGCCATTGCTCTTAGACTTAAAGGCACATCCTGTCACTACAGTACAAAACTGCGTCCAGCTTCTAGGGCATATGGCACAATACACTTATGTAATGCAGTATGCTCTTCAGAAAGCTACACGGTTGATTAGCCTTGGTGTATTTACCAGTCCATCATCAGATGGTGGTTCAGGTACCAAATCATGTCCCTGGACTGGTAGACAGAACCCTTGAATATTTGCACAGGAATTTCCTTTATTCCTCTGCAACAGATGCTCACCCTAGTCACAGATGCATCAGATCTATGTTGGGGGGCTCGCTTGGGTCTCCTGCAAACACAGCGATCACTTAGGTCTCCTTCAGACACAAGGTCTGTGGTCTGCCCAGGATCTACAGCTACATATAAATGTAAGAGCGTTATGAACCATGTATTTGGCTTGCATGACATTCCTTGTAGATATCTAGGGAAATAATTTGTTGGTGCTAACAGACCAGCCAGGTTTTACATGAACAAGCATTACATTACAGCAGCCATATTTTACATGAACAAGCAAGGGGTAGCCTGATGGATGCAACTGTGCCAAGAGGCAATTCTGCTTTCGGATTTCTGAATCTCCAACTCTGTCCACCTGAAATCTGGCTACCTTCCAGGGATATAGAATGCTCTGGCAGACTACCTAAGTAGGTTGTTCACCAATCACCATGAGTGGTCTCTTCATCCAGATGTAGCCAGATCCATTTTCCATTTGTGGGAAACTCCTTAAGTGGACCTGTTTGCAACAGGGACGAAAGAAAATGTCATCAGTTTTATTCCTGAGCGGGTCACAGCGCAGGTTCTTTGACAGATGCCTCCCTGCTAACATTGTCAAATGCCCTGCTGCATGCCTTCCCTCTGGTTCTGCTCCTGCCCAGAGTTTTGTCCAAAATCAAACAAGACCAGGCTTATCTTATCCTAATAGGCCCAGAGTGGCCTTGTCAGCACTGGTTTACAGCTTTATGAACCCTATTGGTCAGACCGCCACTATCACTACCACTAGAAGTAGACATGATCTCCCAGGACTGCAGCTGCCTTCTCCATCCCAATCTGCAGGCCATCCACCTGTTAGCCTGGGTGTTTCATGGCTGACATGTTTGATGGGGGTTTGTTTTAAGGAAGTACAGGAAGTGCTTCTAAATAGTGGAAAGTCCTTTGCCTAGGAGTACTTACCTGACTAAATGGAAAAGATTCCCTGTCTGGTCCCGACAGAAAGATGTTTCCCTGGCCTGGGCTCATATCCAGTATGTATTGCACTGTCTCCTGTTCCTGAAATAATAAAAGTTAGCCATTAGTTCCATCAGAGTACACATAGCAGCTATTTTGGCTTCCCCCCTCCTGTTGGTAATCACTCACTGTTTTCCAATCCTATGTTTATCAGATTTTTGAAAGGTCTGGACAGGCTATAACCATAAGTTCAGGAGGCTGTCCCTCCATAGAACTTGAATCTAGTTTTAGCAAAGTTGATATGTTCCCCACTTTGAGCCACTGGCAACCTGTTGCCTGCTATACTTTTCAGTGAAAGTGGCTTTTATGGTTGCTATTACCTTGGCCAGGAGAGTGGGGGAATTGCAACCTCAAGTGTCAGAATTCCTGTATACAGTCTTCTATAGAGACAAATTTTACTTTCACCCTCACCTGAAGTTTTACTAAAATAGTTTTTTCTGTTTTCATATTAACCAAGCAATCTATTTACTGACCTACTTTCCAAAGCGTTATACTCATAATGAGGAAACGCTCCGTACTCTAGACATTAGAAGAGGTTTGGCTTTTTACCAGCATCAGATTAAACCATGTAGGTCTTTGATGCAACTGTTCAAAGCATCACAGAAACGTATGACTTGCTGGGTCCTCGATAGGTCACCTAGTCCAGTCCCTTGCACGGAGGGAGGACTAAGTGTTATGTAGACCGTCCCTGACAGATGTTCGTCTAACCTGTTCTTAACCTCCAATGATATATATTCCACAACTTTCCTAGATTATTTGTTGCAGTGCTTAACTACCCTTACAGTTGGGAAGTTTTTCCTAAGGTTTAACCTAAATTTCCCTTGCTGCAGTTTAATCTCATTACTTTTTGTCCTGTTCTCAGTGGAGAAGAACAATTTATCATCCTCCTCTTTTTATAACAACCTTTTAGATATTTGAAGACTCTTTTCATGTTCCCCGTCAGTCTTCTCTTTTCCAGACTAAACAAACCCAGTTTTTTTCAGTCTTTCCTCATAGATCATGTTTTCTAGATCTTTAATCATTTTTGCATTTGTCCTTATTGAATTTTATCCTGTTCATTTCAGTCCATTTCTCCAGTTTGTCAAAATAATTTTGAATTCTAGTCCTGCCCTCCAAAGTGCATGCAATCCCTCCCAGCTTGGTATCATCCTCAAACTTTAGAAGTGTACTCTGTGCTATTATCCATTATTCACCACTTTTCATCAGGACTGCAAAGAGAATGAAAGGCTATCCAGTGTCTTCCCAAAGGATCTCCTCTTGGATATCCAGTTGTATTTGATTATACATACATACATGATTGGCTAACATAATGTCCCGAAGTAGAGTGGTGGCCTATTCAACCAGGTCTCAAGAAACTTCTGGCTCATGAGTTCAACTTGAATATTTATAAGGCAGCAACCTGGTCATTGTTTCATATGGTTGCGTCTCACTATGCAATCTCTCTGTAATTCAGAGGCTATGCAAGGTTTGGATGAGTAGTCCACCAGTTCCCTTTTCAAATAGACTCTGAGCCCACCTCCAGTTCGATCTGCTTGTGAGTCACCTACAGTGGCATGGACGTGTGCAATCACTTGAAGAAACAATTACTAACCTTTTTCTGTAACTTGTTCTTTGAGATGTGTTGTGCATATCCATTTCACAACTCTTCCTCCTCCTTTGCCTTTCAATCTGGTAAGAAGGAACTGAGCAGGGATTAGATGTGGTTTCACCCTTTATATCTGGGCACAGTAGTGTGAGGCAGCAGAAGGCTCTCTAGTAGCCCTGACAGGTATTGTAGAGGGAAAAATCTCCAACTGTGCACAGGGTCTGCATGCACCTACAGTGGACTGGACATGTACAACACGTCTTTAAGAACAACAGGAAAAAAGTTAGTAATGGAAACTTCTCACTGAATCACTGGGAGAATTTTTACTCTAAAAATGGCTTTTCTGTTAGCAGTCATTTCATGTAGAAAAGTCAGCGAGCCAGGGCCATTATTAATTTAAAAAGCCATCTTACAGGGTTTTTTGGGTTTTTTTGTTGTTGTTGTTTTTTTTACACACTATTATTCAAGCTGGATCCTGAATGTTTTCCAAAGAGAAATAGTCTTCCACTTAAATCAGCCTATTTCTTACATTCCTTCTTTCCTCAGCATTCCTATAGCTTGGAGAAATAGTTACATACACAGAGTATAATCTTTGCAATGAAGAAAACCTCAGAGGAAATCTGTCCTATGGGAACCAAACAAGGGATGCAAAGCATCTCAGTCAACTCTTTTTAGGTTGACAAGTCAACTCTTTTTTAGGCCTACAGTTGATCAGTAAAGAACTCACTGTAGGAGTAAGGACACACTCTACCAAACTAGAAGGCTGCCTATTGGGCAGAATAGCAAAGATACAACAGATCTCATCATGAGATATATCATCTTGGTGTATCTTTTGTAGTGCTTAGCAAAATAGAAGTTTTTGTTTCATTCACTTTTGGATGAAAAGTCCTCCAGTCTTCTCTTGGTATCTTTCATCAGACACTTATTAATTTTTGAAGGAGAAAAAAGGGTTGAGAGCTTTATTTGGTTTTGGAATAGTTTTCCCCCTTCTCCCCTTTGTTGGAGGATATTTGCTGCTTTTTTTTCCTCCCCATCAATTCAAGGTCTCTGGAGCAGCAGGTACTCATGTGGATAGAAAGGGAAAGTAAGTTTCCCTTATCTTTAATCTTATCTTTTCCAAAGTGTGCTTCATCAGAACCTACTTTGTGCATTTTATTCTCTGTTGTATTTCATTGATTGGACATGCATAGGGGTATTCTTCCTAGTATAAACATTTGATCTGAAGAGTGAGGGAGAGAAAAAAATGGAAGGACTCTTAGTTTCAAATAAAAATCTTTCTGCCTGGGTAATGTTTGAGTAATGATTTTTCTAAAATAGACCTTAGTTCTTTGTATTTCCTCAGCTATGGTAAGATGCCTAATGTCTGAATATGGCTGTATTTCTTTAAGCAGGCTAGCAGGGGAATTTAAGAGAGATTGTCAAATTAAAAGTCACACTTCTATCAATTATTTTTTAGTTCAAGCTTTCTCAATCACAAGAGGAATCTCATATATTACCTCTGGTCCTTGAGGAATAAAGGTAGAAGACCAGTATGAGACTGACAACAATGGGTACACACTTCAGAGAAGGTGAAATTATGGATAAGGAAAACTAATTTCACCTTTTTTCCCCTCTAATCTCTTTCAGTTATATAATCTTAAATGCTTCTTGTAATAATGATAGATTAAAAAATTCACAAAAACGTAGTATTTTAAGTCGGTGTTCCTTTTTAACTATTTTGTTTGCTTAGTATCCTTAATGATTACTAAAACTGTACTTACTGATTTGTATAAACTGAAGATTTCTTCAGTTGAAGTAATCTAGCAAATGAAATTCAAATAATCTTACAAAAACCATTACTCATTATAGGTCCAGTAGCCAATCAGGTACTATCCATGCTTCAAATTTTCAACTATATTAAGAAAAATAATAGTTTAAAAGTGGTCAACATAGTTCATGTTACAACTTAAAAATAACATTTTACAGATGTGTTAAAGTCCTACAAATATAATTTTGAACACAATTCTATTGTACACAGTTTAGTTGTACTATGAATAGGTCTTGCAGAAAAATTGTATTAGTTTCCCGTAATGCACATCATTATTCTGATAAAATAAGCACTTGCAACATGGTTCAAAGCAGGAAGTAAATGCTCTGTTTGTTTGCACAAGCAAATACATTCAGATATGTATACAGTTTTGTATTTATGTTACCACAAGTATGTTCACCTATGATATTTGAACTGCAGTCATGTAGGGCTTGTCTTCACTGCAACAGTTAGCTAGAGTTAGTACACTCAATTACTGCACTGGAGTTAGCTTAGCTTGAGTGAGAGCGACCACGCAGCAAAACCACACTAGAGTTACACAGTGATTTGATTAGCAACACAGAATGATTGGATTAGTTTCTGATGTAAAGGGTGGCAGCTCAGGCTAGCTGCTTTAGTACAAACCTGCCTGGATCCTCGGGTACATATTCAGGTGGCTAACCTAAGCCACCACCTGCACTATTGTTCTAGATCAAGCAGAGCTAATGCGTGTCTGTTTATTCGCTCTGGGAAGCATGCTTACAGCTACAGTGTAAATGTATTTTTAGTTTATACTTTGTTTTACTACTCTGTGAAGACAGAGGAAAAAAAGACTTCCAATAATGAGTGCACTTCAATATAAGCAGGACAATGGATACTTTATTGCGTCCTACGATTCCCTGCATTAAAAAGCATATCCAAACTTGTTTCTGAAGGGTCGTGAGGGTGTTCTGTCACAGTTGTAAAAATGGAGTAACTTAACGTGATTGTGCAGGTTAAGCCATATTAGCATATTTTGAAAACAATTTAACTTTGTGTTGTTATGAACACAACCTTAGAGTTAAAAAAAATTTTTTTTTATTCCTATAGCCCAATGTTTGAGGACTCCCAAAATTGTAATTTTTTAAATCATGTCTTTATTTTCTAAGGCAATATCCTGGTTCTGAAGTGCTTTCTTATCTTTATTCAGGGCAGCAAACATTATTATGTGCTGATGCTCAGTTTTCAAGATCTATGGTCACCTTTTCATTGCTTTCAGTTTCTCAGATCACAACAGGGGCCATAATGGGGGCTGTCGGACCTAGTGGTTGATGCCAGGAGTAGAGTTGGGTTGGGGTCACGCCAATGGTCAAAGCCAAAGTCAGCAACTGAGGTCAGGGCAAGGAAGCAAGAACCAGGAAAAAGTTGTGCTGAGAGGGACAGGGACGAGGCATGGTAGTAGGAACAAAAAACATGAAATAGCAAGAACAAGGAGCCACAACTAGTTGAGGAATCAAGGACTTGGTCTCAGAGGTCTAGGCAGTAACAGGCCTAGTGATTAGATGCTCAGACAGGGTGTGGGACAGGAACAGGAAGCTTTATACCCAGTGGTGTCCAATCAGCATCTGCTGTCAGTCATCTGACACAGCTGAATAAGCAGGTGTTGCTTCTGGTAGTTGAATATTAGTAGCAGTTCCCTTGTCAGTGCTTGCAGGTGGTGAGTATAAGACTCCTGCTTGGCAGCCTCACGGGCCTAGGTTTTAGACTGATGGTGCCTGACAGATCAGTTCTCTACTTACTAATTTTTTTTAAAGATTCTTGCATAAACATTTGGTTATTTTAATTGAAGCCTCTTCTGGATGTTGGTTATACTCCCATACTTACAAAATTTAACAAGAAAAGAAGCTTTACTGAGGTCTGTGGTTTCTCAGACACTTGTGGTTTAAAAATGTTCTTTGTGGTGGATGTTGTTTCCTTTTGCAATCTTCACCTCTTATCTGGGTGGATTATATTAACAACTGAATATCTTCCATCAAAAGTGATATCAAAGTCTGAGAGAGGAAATAACCAACAAAATTACAAACAAGCCTCTTGCAAGAGGATATCCACTCTGCAGCTCAGTTGTGCACACTTCTATGAATTTTTTATTTATTTTAGATTATTTTAGAATTACATCTCTTTTAATGCCAAAAGTGGTATGAAGTTGAGAGCAAATATGAGATTTAGTGTTGGGGATTCTAATGGCTTTTCTACTTCATTATGAAAAGCCTTGTTTTTCTTCTCTTCTGTATGTTTGGCTTGATCATTAAAGGAAAGAGTATGGTTATTAATCTTGGCTACAGTATATGCATAAAAGGAAACAAATAACAGCTATCCACAATATTATATGGTTGTTGGTCAAATGACCCACTGCTTCAAAAAGCCCACAGCTTTCTGGCTCATAAGCACTTACCTGCTCCCCTCTCCCCCTCCCCCCCAACCTTTCAAGAATTAAAAGCAAAGGCCATCATACTGAGTTCACTAAAGAGCATTTGCAAAAAGCACAAAAGAGAAAGGTGGATACTTGAGGAGAAAAATTGCTTTAAAAAGGAGAGCAGTGGAAAGAGGAAGAGGGATTTGTTACCCTTTAAAAATATCATTTTAAAAAAATTGTCCCCATCACCTTTTAAAACAAAACACCGAGGAAATGTGTAGCAGACGCTCTGTCTGTAGAAAGGCAGGTTGATTTCTTGTGCACGTGGTTTCTGGTTTAATTAGCATTTATCAAAACTGCTTTGGCTCAGTTTTATATAAAAACATCAACTTCTAATTAACTTATACTTTTAAAATGGAAGTAGCCTTAAGTAAGAGCTATTGAAACATTTAATAATAAGGCCAGATTTTCTTGAGTTGAAAATGAGATTGGAGTGTTATTTCCTGACATTAACATCTAGGTATGGACATTCTTTGATCCTAGTTGAGTTAGCAGGCATCTCTTTCTTTCTCTTTTATGCCTCTCTATTCCATGTCAAACATAGGGCCTTCACTACTGCCTTCCATCTTTGCCAGCCTCCTGCTGCAGTCTTAGCTTCTTCCCATGTCACTGTGAGCTTTCAGTTCTACTTTATTGTGTGTTTCCCTGTTATCCTTGGTCTACCTCTGCCCAGTGCTTGTCTTATGATATTCAGTTCTTTACTCCATGTATGTCGTAGCCAGCTCTGGTTTCCTGTCCAAGGTCTAGAAGCATTTCTGGTGAAATCTTGTCAAGGCCACTTGCTTTTCCTGTGGCTCAGTGCTGTCTCTGCTTCCTCAGTGGCAAAAGGCTGTAAGATGTCTTCCTCAGTCTGAGGTGGGGCCAGTCTGTATCTGCACCATTTCCTCTTTACTGACTCCTCAAAGGGCTTGTTCCTGCCAATCCCTGCTGGCTTTTGTTATTTTACTTAGGTGTGTGGTGATGCTGTTCAGGGACGTTTTACAGTGACATATAGGTGGTGGTTTCTGTGCTGCTCCATACTTCCTTATGAGTAACCATGCTTTCCTGCTAGACCTTGCCATATTTATATCAGATGCAACTTCTCCCAGCGTTCCATGCGACAAGCATTGAGACTGACACTGAGGTGTTTTGCTAGGACAGGAGTGATGATCCCCATAACAAACACTATCCCAGTGGAATTATAGAAAATCAGACTGGAAAAAATACTCAGAGCTGACCTATGAGTATATATTGTGCATACTGCTTAATACCTCTGTAGAATGGGTAACATAGTTATCTCTGTCTTGTATACTTTGTGGGACTATATAACCATGTATGGGCTGTTATCATTCCTAAGTGTCGTCCAAAGACAATGTTGTCCAAACTGTTGGGACTCAGTGTGTTCCAGAATGAGGCTGAAAAGCCAATGATTGGGAGGTCCAAAAATCTTTGATATCAAATCTCTATTTATTTTAGATACTTACTACATCACTGTAGTACCTGAGCGCCTCACAATCTTCAGTGTGTTTATCCTCACAATCCCCTTGTGAGGTAGGGAAGTGCTATTATCTGCACTTTACAGATGGAAAACTGCGGTGCAGAGGCTAAGGGCTTGGTTACACTTGCGTGTTAGAGTGCATTAAAGGAGCCCCGGGCGCACTAGCTCACTACCCGTCCACACTGGCAAGGCACGTAGAGTGCTCTGACTCTGCCACTAGAGCGCTCCTGGTACTCCACCTCGGCGAGTGGAATAACGTTTAGTGTGCCCCCGCTGGAGCGCCACGGCACCAGTGTGGACGCCCTGTTCTGTTAGTGCGCTCTGATCAGTCTCCAGAAGTGTCCCACAATGCCTATTCTAGCCACTGGTCAGCACTTTGAACTCTACTGCCAGACCCGCCCTTTAAATCTCTGGGAATTTTCAAAATCCCCTTCCTGTTTGCTCAGCCAGGCGTGGAGTGCTCTCAGCGAATCTTTCCAGGTGACCATGCTGCCACATGCCAGGTGATCCCCAGTAAGGAGTGCTGGCAAGTGCTGGACCTAATCAGTGTGTAGGGGGAGGAAGCTGTCCAGTCCCAGCTGCACTCCAGCCGTAGGAATTACGACACCTTCGGGCGGATATCAAGGGACATGATGGAAAGAGGCCATGAACGGGACGTATTGTAGTGCAGGGTTACAGTGAAGGAGCTGCGGAACGCCTACCGCAAAGCCCGCGAAGCAAACAGCCGCTCCGGTGCTGCCCCTGCGACCTGCCATTTCTACAAAGAGCTGGACGCGATACTTGGGGGCGACCCCACCTCCACTCCGAGTACCACCATGGAGACTTCAGATCCCAGTTCAACAAGGCAGGAGGAGGAGGAGCAAAGCGGGAGTGAGGGTGCTGAGGCAGAGGAGGACACCACGGAATCCCTAGATGCATGCAGCCAGGAGCTGTTCTCGAGCCAGGAGGAAGGTAGCCAGTCACGGCGGCCGGTGTTTGGGAAAGTGCAAACACCAGAGGAGGTTCCCGGTAAGCGGCTTTTATTTTGGGAAGGAAGTTATTTGGTGTGGGCTCTTGGGGCGAGGAGGGTTAGGGCTGCATGCATGCCTAGATGTGGAATAGGGCATTGATGTGCTCTCTCACATTGCGGCTTCAGTGATCTCTTCAAAGGTCTCATCCAGAACTTGGGCAATGCGCTTGCGCAGGTTTTTCGTGAGAGCCACTGTGGTCCTTGTCCCAATAAGGCTAACTTGTCCGCGCCACTGTGCCGTGAGAGGCAGGGAGACCATCGCTGCACGCAGACAAGCTGCACCAGGGCCAGGGTGGAAGCCGCATTGTAGTAGAAGACCCTCCCTTGCTTCCCAGGTCACACTCAACAGTGAGATATCTTCCAGGACAAACTCCTGTGGAAAATGTGGGGACAGTGTTCAGTATAGGGGCTCCCTGCCACTGTTGGCTCTCCCCAAGGCACAGAAACCCAGAGGACAGTACAGCTGTGAAACAATCAGTCATGCTTGACCCTGTGCTTACCCACCATTTTGGGGCTCCCGTGCCTTAAGTGCGCTCGCTTTGGGATGGGCAAATTATGCTATTGAGTAGAGTGTGCTTGTCCTTAAGTACGGAGGAACCATTGCTCTGTCTGGTGTGAACAATGCTGCCTCTGTTAAGTGTTGCATTTTGCATTTACAGATGCAACCTTGAGATCTCAGCCGTCTGTGTTATCACCAGCTGAAAGACTCCAAAGAATCAGAAAGAGGCCACGTAGAAGCAAGGAAGACATGTTGCATGAAGTAATGCAGCATTCAAGTAGTGAAAATCAAAAAGTGCAGGAGTGGCGGGACAGTGAAAGGAGGATCCGCCAGCAGAATGAGGAGCGCCAGCACAAAAGCGCGGTGCTCCGGCAGCAAAGCACGAATCGCTGATAAGCATAATGGAGTACCAAGCGGACTCTATCCAGGCACTCGTAGCCATGCAGGCGGAGCACTACCGCGCCTGCCCCCCCACCCCTGCAGCCCTTGTCTCAAAGGTCTTTCCCTTGTGCCCCCATGTCACCTCCAACCTGCTTTCCGTTTCCCAAGCAGTTGTGTTTCTTTTCAATAAATGGATTTTCTTTTCAATAAATAGATTTTTTGGCTTTGAAAACATTCTTTATTATTGCATAAAGTAAAAGATACCTTAGCCCAGGAAAGAAACAGGCACTGCATATCAGCGTAGCAAACACGGGTTCCTACTAACATTGGAACCACTGCACTTCACTTCCGTGCAGGGCACCAGACATGACTGGTGGCTTTCAGCCTCAAATTACTCCCTCAAGGCATGCCTAATCCTTGCAGCCGTGCTCTGGGCCCCTCTAATAGACCTACTCTCTGGCTGTTCAAATTCAGCCTCCAGGTGTTGAACCTCCGAGTTCCAGGCCTGAGTGAATCATTCATCCTTCCCTTCACAAATGTTATGGAGGGTACAGCACGCGGATATAACCGTGGGGATGCTGTCATCGGCCAGGTCCAGCTTCCCATACAGAGAGCACCAGCAGCCCTTTTAAACGGCCAAAAGCACACTCCACAGTCATTCTGCACTGGCTCCGCCTGTTACTCTGCACTGGCTCCTTGCTGCTGTCAAGGCTCCCTGTGTAGGGTTTCTATGAGCCATGGCATTAAAGGGTGAGCGAGGTCTCCAAGGATCACAATGGGCATTTCGACTTCCCCTACAGTGTTCTTCTGGTCTGGGAAAAAAGTCCTGGCTTGCAGCTTCCTGAACAGGCCAGTGTTCCGAAAGATGCGTGTGTCATGCACCTTTCTGGGCCAGCCTGCGCTAATGTCAATGAAACACCCACGGTGAACCACAAGCGCCTGGAGGATCATAGAGATATACCCCTTCCGATTAACATACTCGGAGACTAGGAGGGCTGGTGCCAGAATTGGAATGTGTGTGCTATCTATCGCCCCTCTGCAGTTAGGAAAACCCATTTGTGCAAAGCCATCCACAATGTCATGCCCGGTATGCAGAGTCACGGTTCTTCTGAGCAGGATGCAATTAATGGCCCTGCAAACTTGCATCAACACGATTCCAATGGTTGACTTTCCCACTCCAAACTGGTTAGCGACCGATCGGTAGCTGTCTGGAATTGCCAGCGTCCAGATTGCCATAGCCATCTGCTTCTCCACCGTCAGGGCAGCTCTCAATCTCGTGTCCTTGCACCGCAGGGTGGGGGCGAGCTCAGCACAGAGTCCCATGAAAGTGGCTTTTCTCATCTGAAAGTTCTGCAGCCACTGCTCGTCATCCCAGACTTGCATGACGATGTGATCCCCCCACTCAGTGCTTGTTTCCCGAGCCCAAAAGTGGCAGCTCACTGTGGTGAGCATGTCCGTGAATGCCACAAGCAAACTTGTGTCATATGCATTACTTGAGTCGATATCGTCGTTGGAGCCCTCACTGTCACTTTGGATCATAAGGAATAACTCGACTGCCAAACATGACGCGCTGCTGAGACTCGTCAGCATACTCCTCAGCAGTTCAGGCTCTATTCCTGCAGACTGAAAGGGAAGACAGAGTGCGCAGTACAAAAAACGTTGAAAGATGGCGCCAGTTGTGGACAGAAGCACAGGGATTGCTGGGATGCGAACCGATCCATAACGGGGCGTTGGGACAGGACCCAGAATGCCCCGTGCTGCCCACCCCCTTCCCACAATCATCAGAATGGGAAGAGGTGCTCTGTGGGATAGCTGCCCGTAATGCACGCTCCCAATACCTCTACAAGTGCCGCAAACGTGGCCACGCCACAGTGCACTTGCAGCTGTCAGTGTGGACAGACTGCAGTGCTTTCCCTACTGCGCTCTCTGAAGGCAGGTTTAACTCAAAGCACTCTACATCTGCAAGTGTAGCTATGCCCTAAGTGATTTTTACTCATAGTCACATGCAACGTCTGTGATGGAGCAGAGAATTGAACCTGGCTAGGTCTCCCAGGCCTAAACTAGTGCCCTAACCACTGCACCTCTCTAAATTAAGGGTCTGGCCTGTCTCGCACTATTCAGCTGTGACCTAAAAAAGAATCCAGTCAAATGATATCTTCAAAGATACATAATTACCAATGAGTAATTTAATTGCTGCTTTATGGTCATCTCTTGAAATTGATAAGATTAAGTGAACTATTTTCTTGCTCTTACAAATTAGTCTACTTTTATATTTTCACTGTAGTTGTCCAGCATGAAATTGTAGTCATTAGACATGAAAAAGCCACTGTGTCCATTCTACTGGAATTTTACAATTTGCCTTTCTAATAGAAGATGTATGATATGATATCTAAATCTTTCTCATATAAAGTGATGGAAAAATGCAGGTGTATTGATAGGTCAATCAGATTTTAAATTAACTGGTTAAAGTAGTGTCAGCCTGAGCAGTCTGAATCTTTACAAGTCCAATAAATATCTCCTTCAGTAATGTTCATTTTGTGGCTGGGTGGGTGGCTGTGGTTTTTGGGATCTTGTTGCATGGCATTTTTGTAACTTGTGTTTTGTCCCTCTCCAACCTCCCTGAAAAATATGTAGAGCTCTAGATCTATGTTTCTAATCCCCAAAGATACTGTTGGAGTTGACTGATAAATTTAAAATTTAGTTGGCAGGTTAGTTAATAATCAAGAAGTTTCCCAGGACAAAGGGACAACCACAGAAGGACATGCTCTCTAGCCAGCTGTCTCTGTATTCAGGAAACTATTTTTGCTGTTCTTATCTGGTTTGAATTAGTGAGGTGTAATTCAAAACATTTCTTCTTTTTTTCTGGTTGATGTGCACCTATCAAAAAGCATTTTATCAATGATTTGTTTGTAATAATAAAAAACCCTAATATTTCTGTGGCATGTTAACCAAGGGGATTGTAATGTGTAAATCCTAATGTGAGCTGTGCTGTATGATTGACTAAGTAATTTCTGATGTCACAATTGCATCACCCAACAATGAGCTAAGCACCAGCACAAAATCAGGATTCTAATCCAAATGAGGCATTTGTTGAATGGCCCAAAATTCTGTGTAAGTAATGCTCTCTATCAATAGTTGTAAGAAAGTGGCCAAGGAATGAGACTTGCAACTAATTTCATAGAGGTATGCGCTCAGAATTGTAAACTGCTAGATGTGAATATTGCTCCTAACAGAAGATACAGTAGATCATCAGCTGGCACTAAGGAAAGGGGTGTTTGATGTAGCATCTTTTCTTTAGAGTCCTGTGTTAAAAGGGGCACAGTTTTGAGGAGTGGGGTATTTCACTATTAGTATATTACACCTGTTCTCAGGATCTGCACTTGCTACCTATGGGTTCCTAAGAATTTGAACTCTGGTTTTTGACCCCGTAAGCCCTACATGATTAAAGCCTGCTTGTTTGGAAGACTCTCTCCATGTGCTATTGCCAGGTTATAGCACTTAGCTACTACAGTGCTTAGCACTTTAGATCAGTGGTTCTCAAACTTTATTTTTCGCAGATCACTTGAAAATTGCTGAGGGTCTCGGCGGACCACTTAATGATCTTTCCAAATGATGTTTGTACTGTTAGCTGACTATTGTAAAGCGCTTTGGATAAAAGCGCTATGTAAAAAAACCCATAATACTTAACGTTTTTTTTGTTCTATAAATAAAAGCACACAACTCATATTTTAATATCACTAGTCTTACCTTTCTAATGCGATGGATGTGCCCTCTCTCCCCCACTGTGGCAGCCCCCGAGCTGAGGCTGGGAAGGAAGGAGGGTCTCTACCCCGCCACAGCAGCCACAGAGCTGAGGCTGGGAAGGAGAGCCATCTCTCCCTGGCAGCTGCAACCCTGGAGCTGGGGAAAGTCGCCTCTTTCTCTGGCTGCCGCAGCCCTGCACATCCCAAATTCCCCCCCCCCCCTTCTCACCCCATTGCCCCTTCCACCTGTCCCCTATTCCTCCCAAGGACACCACCTCCCCTTACATGTCCGTCTTCTCCAGGGTCCAGGTACCTAATTAGTGGAGCCATGCCTCTGGCTCCACTAATTAGGTGGGTGGCCCTTCATTCTCTCGTGTGGGCCACCCAGGTGCACACCTTAGAGGGAACTATCCGTGGAACCTCTGCTTTAGATAATGTAAAAAGTAAATTACAATCAGTGGAGGTGCTAGCTCAGGAACTCCCTCAGTTTAAAAGGGAGGAGCAGCTGGCAAGGAGTTGTTCGTGTTGGGGCCTGACTCTCTGAAATTCACTCCCTCACCTCTTTACCCTGAAATAGCCCAAATCTGTTGATGAGGGCATGCTGCATAATCCAATTTTGCTCAGTTTTCTAAGGAGGAGGAAGCTGGAGGAGAGCTGCTCTTTCTAGGAGAGGGTAAGGTTAAGATTAATCTCTTTGGTTGATTATTTTTGACTTGAAAGTGAAGAAATGCAAAGTCTACTCACCTGTATAATAGGACAACTATGTAGCGAGTACGGGAAAGATTAGGGAATTACCAAGGTTTTTATGTTTTAAAATTGTACTTGTTTCGTGTCTGCCTGTTGGTGCTGGTCTGTATTGTCTGTTTAGATTGTAACTACGTCTGGTCAGGGACCATTTTGTGTTTGTGCAGTGCCTGGCACAATGGTATCCTGATTGTAGCATTTAGACACTAGTGAAATACAAACAATAATTAAATGGCAAAAAACTTTGTTCATGTGGCATTAAGGTTGCCTGGTGATAATTTGTTCCATTCCAGGACATTGAGTTCAGGAAAACTCAGGCTTCTGAAAACCAGAAAATACAGAGTTGAGGGAAACACCCATGCAACCTTAACTTTGCCCCCAGAAGCTGGCAATAGTCACTAGGAATGATCTACCTGCACTTCAGCTGCATTGACTATGTTAGTTGTAGCTGTATTGAATGGTGGAGGAATATTTTGGAGCAGCTTGGAAGAGCTGTGATTGTGATATAAAAACATCTGGGGATTAGTTTGAGGAGCATCATAGAACTTTGACTGTGATATGAGGAGATCTGGGCCTGAGTCCCTCCTCATGTGCTGTCAAAAGAAGGAGATGGATGTGTACTTTGAGGTTCTACTCTGCATCATTTCAGTACAAAATTGCGTAGGTTGTGTCAGTGGCAGGACACTAGGGCTTCTTGCAATGAGTATGGTCAGTAGTGAGATGAGATATGAAAGTAGTCTCTGGATTAAAAAGTGTGGTATTCTGTCAGAGGAGTAGGCTCAGTGTTTTAGTGAAGGGCAAGTAGCACCTATCCATCATAATGAAAAGACAAAGTGTATGTGTGTTGTGGGCTCCCAAAGAGGGCAGAGTTAATGCTGTGTGGACATTAACCTTAACTCTGGATTTCTTAGTTTTCAGATATTTGAATTTTGCTGAATTGGATGTTCTGGAAGAGCATGCACTATTACTGGCCATGTTAACTTTGCATTAATGAACTTTTTTGCCATTTAATTTATTAGGTTTTCAAACAGAAGGAAAAATGCTTGTTGGTCATTTAGAAAGTTATAATTCTCATCCAGGTTTGTAGCTGATATGCTACTGTGGCTAGGTAAAAAGAAAAGGAGGACTTGTGGCACCTTAGAGACTAACCAATTTATTTGAGCATGAGCTTTCGTGAGCTACAGCTCACTTTTATATAACTTTTTCAGCAGTAGATCTCAAAGAACTTTACATTATTATCTGCATTTTAGAGATGGGAAACTGAGGCGCAGAGAGCTGAAGTTATTTGCCCATAGTCACCCAGCAGGCCAGTGGCAGAACTAAGAATAGCTCCGGGCCAAAAGCGTTTCCACTTCTAAGCCACTCAATTACTATGTGTTTTCTCTGTGCTCCGTGCACCTCCTGTACATTTTATTATACTGGAATGAGGATAATGGCCATGCTTTGCAATGTATAGTTCCTAACAGGGTGGGAGAAATCTCATCCATGGTCTATGTCCAAAAACCTTGTCCGTTTTATTACATGATTGTTGCAGTAACTATAAGCATATGAGAGAAGACTGGTGTGTCTCTCTCCTTCTCCATTCCCTACCCCACCATTCCCTACAATATGTAGCCTGCCCTCCAAAATGTCCAGCTCCCCTACTCCTTCCTGCCCCATAAAGCCATGAATTAGGGTTATAGAAGCCATTAACCTGTAAGACATTTCTCTTTGCTGTCTCCTGCGGCTGCCCTATCTTGCTATTGCATTAACCATAGCCCAAGCCGAACACTGAGCTGGCCTCTCACTCCAGATGTGATTCCTGACCCTGATTCAGCCAGGCATGCCCAGGTCCAGTCCACCCCTCCTCCAATCCAGGCTCTTCCCCCGCACACTCTGTGAGCCCCATCATCTCACACCAGGGTGATGTGTATGTTAACAACTTACTCTCTGGATTTCAGATGTTTAAATTTCTGTTACTTTCATTAGCTCCATGCCAGATCTCAGCTTGGAGGGAGATGGGCTAGGACACCCAAAGAGGAGCAAGTGTTTCCCAGATCCTACAAAAGACAGCATGCAGGGAGAGGGGCTCAGACCCCTGCAGAGGGTGAGGACTCCCCCAGGTCCTAGTATGTACACACATGGAAGTGGAGATTTTAGTGACAGCCCATGACACTCATAAACCCCTAATTTCTGCTACCGCTCTATTCTTCAACCCCTCCTGTCTTCTCCTCTCCTAGTTCCTCCCCTCTCTGCCTTACCTGAACTCTCACAACTCCCTCTTCCCTCCCTTACCATAATTTATCCCCCCTCTAGATCCCTCATTGGAGACGCAAACCCCTCTGCCTTTTGCCACCTACTTTTGTACTCCAATCACCCCTTCTCTCCTAGTGAGCATTTGCATGTATAATTTATTTTCTTAACAAAACAAAACAACCCCCCCCCCCAATAAAATCTTGATGGAGACAGATTTTTGCAAATGTTAACAGTTCATTCTCAGATTTCTGCTCAGGGTGTGTTTCTGAATTTACTAGAATCTGTGAAGACAGAGACCCCAATGAGGGATCTAGAGGGGGGATCTCTGTCTCAGTAATCTGGGGTCTCTGTCTTGGGAACCCCTGACTCAAATGCTTCCACCTTTGGCCAATTAACCCTATCCTGTGCTGCCATGAGGTTTGGCAAATGACAAGACAATTTCTATAAGCATATGGATTTTACAGCACTTAGAAGAGTTGTCCTTTAAATACCACTTAAAGGCTTCTCAACCTTAGCTAGAGCAGAGCATTATAATATTACTCCTGAGGGAATTCTGCACCAAAAAATTAAAAATTATATGCACAGTATTTTAAAATTCTGCAAATGTTATTTGTCAATATATAAATGTGGCTCCAGCATGGTAGTGGGGAGCACAGGCCACTGGCTGCATTGAGGTGGGAGATCACCCTGAGGCCCCCACTTTCCCTGGTACAGAGACTTGGCAGTGAGGCTGCACCTGAGTCTGACCCAGTGCAAGGGCTGGGCTTGCCCCAGAAACAGCCTGGGGCCCTGCCCCTTTGCTCCAGGTGCACGAGGTGTGGGTGGGCAGGCTCAGCCAAGCAGGATCCAAGTGTGGAGGGAAGAGGTTTCCGTGGGGGGCAATCTGGGTGAGGGCGGCTCAGTGGGAGATCTGGATGCCCAGAGGATCGTTGGGGGGGTTCCAGGGCAATGGGATTCTGCAGGGTCTCAGTGGAGGGTCCAGGTGCTGGGGGAGTGGGGTTTGATCTGGTGGGGTTCCAGGTGCAGGTGGTTGGGGATCAGTGTGGTGGAAGTCTGGGTGTGGGGGGCTTGTTGGAAGGGTCCAGGTGTAGGGGGGTAGGGCTTGTCAGGGTGAGGGCCTGCTTAATGATGGGGAACCCCAGCTGCTGCTGAGGGGATGCTGCAATCTGGGCTCCCGCCTCCCCCCATGATTCCCCGATCCCCTTTTCTTCTCCATCCCACTCCCCTCAGTCCCACATTCCCCTCCCCATGCCCTATTCCATCTCCCCTTTCTCCTCACTGCCTCTTCCCCCCACCTCATCACCCCCCCCCTTCCCTCATTTTCCTCACCTCCCCGCCCTTACCCAGCCCGACCGCGGGCACTCACTGTTGCACGGAATAGAAAACAGGAAGGTTCCCAGCACACAGAAGGGGGTAGCATGACTGGCACTAGGACCCAGGAAGCGGCGTTCAGCTGCAGAGTCAGCAGAGTCCAGACACAGCCTCCTTCAGCTGGGCAGCTCTGCGCTTGCCAAATGAGGGGGGGCAGTGGCATGTAACCCCATGTGCCCCCCCATTCCTTGCCTCTGTTTGTAGGGGGGCAGCCCCCCCCCAAAGTTTGCCCATGATCACCTCCCTCCCTCCCTCCCCATGCAGCTTCCCTGCCATTTTCTGCAGGGAAACACAGGAAATCTTCAGGGGAGGGGGCATTTTCTGCGGGCGCGCAGTCACGTAGAATCCCCCCAGGAGTATAATATTGTCTGAAATAAGAGAGAGAGAACGGAGGGGAGGGTTTCCATACATCCATCAGCAGCATAACATTCAGAGAAGTGTTAAATGACCCATTCATCTCAATGAGATGGTCTCAGCTGAAAGAGTTGGGACTTAAATACAGCCTGAAACAATAGTCTAAGACGTGAACTGCTCCATTCATGTCAGTGGGTGTTCCCTTCCCAACTCCCCAGTGGTGGAGAGTTTTTGATATATGTCAAGCATACCCCTTCTCAGCTCCTCACCCCTTCTCATTGTGTTCTTGCCTTGGTCCATGCTTTGAACTTGCCAGTTCTAAGGTCCTCACTCAGGGCGTGTCTGCACTGGCATTTTACGGCGCTGCAACTTTCTCGCTCAGGGGTGTGGAAAACCACACCCTGAGTGCTGCAAAGTGGCAGTGTAGACAGTGCACCAGTGCTGGGAGCTACTCCCCTCGTGGAGGTGGGGTTTTTTTATAGTGCTGGGAGACCTCTCTCCCAGCTTTGGTGCCACAACTACACAGCCACGTTAAAGCACTGCCGTGGCAGTGCTTTAATGTTGCTAGTGAAGACATACCCTCAGAGTGGCAAGGCTTCCCCAATCCTGTCCCACATGGTGGGGGAAGACTGGAGGGAGAGGGGCTCAGACATTCCCAGAAAGGCAAGACCCCCAGAACCTGGCTTACATGAGAGAGGCAGGGCGGGCAGGGTCCTGTAGATCCTTGTGGGCACACTGGGGGGCTCAGATGCTCCCAGAAGGCCAGTGACCTCCCCTCCCCAGATCACATGAAGCAATTAGGGAGTGGGGGGCTCAGACCACCCCCAGAAAGGTAAGGACCCTTCAGAATATACAGGATGAAAATGCTTTCTGCCTTTTAGACTTTTACATAAGCAACAAATTTTAGAAGTGAACAGTGCACTACCCAATCAGAAATTTAGTGTATCTGACCACTTTCTGCCCCATGGCTGCATGAAGAAATAGTAAAGAAAGAGACTCACCTGTGACTATGACAGACTCAGGTGTGACTTTTTTTGTTTTATTTTTGCTGTCTCTTCTCTGCCACCTTGTGGGCTGATTTATTTTAATTCCAGAATGGAATCTTGCTGCTTTTAATGAAGATGACTTTTTCTTTGTATTCTCATTATCCTTTATCCTGATTTGATATATTCTGCTGCTGTTTTATGTTAATTTTTATTTTCAATTTTGGAGTATAATGAAATTAGTGCTAGCATTTTAAATGCTATAGTAACATTAACAGAAAGCTGATCAGTCAAATGTATGCAGGCATTTCTGTAATAGACCTAGGCTCTAACTTACTGAATCGGTCATGCTGATAGCTATAAAAAAGTACAAGAATGGCTGTTGATGATTGGATCTTTGCTTCTTACTGATCTGCATGTGATGATTTGAAACAATCTTAATTACACTTGAACTTTTTGTAAGCACATATTTCTTTACTCTCCCATTGTGTACTCTCTTGGGTCCTCCCTATAAAAAGAATCAATAGCAGTCTTTGAACAAGTATACAAGTTTCATCAGTTCATTTGTCAAGATAATTTAAGAATTAAGTTCAAAATGTGAACAAAGCAAATATTCTGCAGACATTAAAGCTTGGAGTAAGAAATCAAAGCTTTTGTTCACCCGTTCAACCCTTCCCTCCAGAAATCAAATTTATCGGTATATAATAATACCTCTCCTGACTCCCATGTAAAGTAATCAGTCCCACAGGAGTTGAGTCCATTCTGTTGAAACATGTAATCTGGGAAAAGTGTTTTGATAGGAGTCAAAATGTGGTAAAATTTCTTTAGAGCATTATGTCCCAGTCTACTTCTTGGGTCATTGAAGGAAGCCTAAGGGCAGTTTATATCCTCAGCTGGTTCAAAGATCAAGATAATGATTTGCATACATATCAAAGTTCAGTCTCAACTTTTATGTTCCATTTATGCCCCTAACCCTGTGTTTCATTATCCATCACCATCTGGTGGACCTACTACTTGGGCTATTGATACGGACTTATATAATACAAGTTTTAAAAATTCCTGCTGCTAATTTTGGGATTTTCATTTTATCTGTTATAGTTTAAGATTTTAATTGCCTTTCTGTGCATTTTTGGAATTCCATGTACCAGTACAAAAAATACGTAGATTTTTTTTTTATGCACGTGAGATGGAAAATGCCTTTGAAGTTTGACACATTTATGTGCATCACATGATAGAAAGACAACACCAATGCACTGAACCAGGTCCAGAAATCCTTCAGCTAACTTTTGGCAAAGTCTGCTTAATGTGCATTGTCAAAATGAGAAGTATCATTTTAAATTAGCCAAATGAATGAAGATTCATATTCAAATCCAAAGTAATTGACAAATTGATTAATTGTCCTGAGTTAAGAATTGCATCTTTGCCTTCCACAGCCTTTCTTGGCTTAATGAAGGGGAGAGGGAGTTGAAGAGGGAAGATATCTGAAGGGGAAGTGGACAGTTTAAGGGGAGCTGTCGGGAGTGGGGAGAAGAAAGCAGACAACAGGGAGAAATAAGGGAGTGGGAGCAGACTCTTGGTATGCTGCACTGTACAACTGCACTTACACTGGAAGTGGGATCCGTGGAGCAGGAAGGAAACTGGGAAGCAGGGAGTGTTAAAGGGTAAGGTGATTCTCTGCTCCCCTCTAGTAAAATTATTTCTCATTTCCAGAGAAATGGTTAGAGTCAGAGAAGCACAACAGCATCAGCTTTCTTGAGCTACGAGTGGATATGTTGGCTTTGATAGTTTTCCAGAAATCTATATATGAAGGTGCACAAAAATTTAACATCAGTAGTCTACCTACATAAATAAGAAAAACAAAAAGCTCCTTCACTGGAGGTTTTCAGAAGGAGGCTGGATAGCCATCTGTCTTGAACAGTTTAGACACAACAAATCCTGCATCTTGGCAGGGGGTTAGACTAGATGACCTTGGCAGTCCCTTCTAACCCTACGATCTAAGAAGTTTCAGCCTTCCGAAAGGCAATAATAAAGACTCAAATAGGCAGTCTGCTACAACAGAGTTGATACAGGCAAAAAGCAGTTGTCTGTCCATCAGATCTATGCACATAAGTGGTATCCACAATTAAAAATAATAATAATTTTTAAAAAGGATTGGCTGTAGGAGCAACACAAAATAGGAAATATTAATGGAATTATTACTCTGAGTGCTAACAGTTTTCATCTGTAAAGCAGATGTGGACGGAACACTAAAATAAAGCTTTTGTTTTTAAGGGGCAAGGAACCCAAAGTCAAGGGAGAGAATAAGCTGTAGGAAGCATGGCCAAAAGATATTTTGTGTCTATTTCCACTAATACTATTTGTAGGTCAGCTAATACATAAATGCAGCAGAAGCATATATAATAACCAATCCAATATGACCTTGATTTTTCTAATATATAGATTTAGAAAGTTTTTTCATCATGAGTGATCTCTCTACCAAGCGCAATAGGTCTCAGTCAGGGCACCCTGGCACAGATTCATTGAAGGAGCTTTCCCCCTATTAGATTTGTTTTGTTTTAGAAAGAAAATTCATATTTAAAGCTAAACATGTATCTTTAATTTTTATTGAAAATATATGACACAATAACCTGAACTTTAAATGTGAGCTGTAAGTACAAACTGTTATTACATCCTGAAATATGCTGAATGTCCTCATTAAACAACCAATAAAAAAACATTCAGCCTAGAAGCTTACCCCTTCTGTGAAATCTTCTGGCTGTTTGTTGCTGGGAAATGGATGAATAGTATAAGTGCAGTTACAGAGTTTTTGCATATTCTGGTTTGGGTTTAACAAACAAGGTGATGTTACTGGATTTCATGGAACAGGAAAAAATGTTTTAAAGAGGGTACAGTAAAAGTTATTTCTTTACTCAATGCCTCTGCAGTTTAGTGAATGAAAGTATTCAGTGTACATGTCAGAGCTTAAGAAGACTTTCATTTTATCATTGCAGTTTGAATTTTCAGTTTTACTTTTCCCAATGCATATCGCAACCTTTGCTTTGTTAATTTAATAATTGAACAGAGCTGCTTCTTCTAATCATCCATAAAGTATATTTTTGCAACCAACAGTTTATATGAATTTAGATTATTTTTGCACATTACTTTGCATTGAAAGGCTTTACATCTATCTATATTTTGCTTATTCTAATTACAGAATTAATATTATGTGTATTTTTGGCAGCAACGTCTTTGAAATATTACAATTAATTGTTTTTTAAAAAGGATACAAATCTGCATTTTTATGTCTCAAGTATTTCTGCTTCACTGTTCTACAGGATGATTAATATTTTCTAATGAAATTCTGTTTTCCAAGAAGAAAAAACAGTCAGGGTAAAATATGAAAAATGTTTTAGTTTGTCCAAGGCTAATGTTGACTTAAATAGGTCTAGGTCTTCATGGTTGACAGCTGCAGATAATTAGCTTTTTCTTCCTTAACAAAGAAAGCAAATGGAGCCGCAAGACATTCATTGCCTTTTCTGTCATCATAATAATAATGTATGTATTTAACTTCTGCATTTCTTTAAATTGATTTAGTGCTAAGCTGCCTACATTACATATAATGGGAGTGACAAGTGAAAGCTGCAAAGTATATTTGTGCTGCAAGAGGGAGAATGATTGACACCTAGGTTCTTCTTTATAAGAAACAGCAATGTTTCAGTGCTTTATTTATTTATTTTTTTAAAATCCTAAATATATCATTCTTAACACTGTGGAGTTTAGAAATAAATGTTGAAAAAGGGTTGCCATTTGCACTTCTCTTAGTGTGGAAACAACAAAGGTAAAATATTCTAAAAGATCTTTTTCAGTTGTGTTAGATGTTCTAGCTCTATGCCAGCACTGCAAATTACAGAGAAAAGAATATGGATTTTAGATTGCTAAAATAACATTTTTTTTCTCATTCCTAATTGATTGAAAATCTGTCTGCTTGAAAGAAAGCAAGTAATAATGACAAAACCAATGCAAATACATACACATGAAAAGCATAGGGACATAATAGTTTGATTTATGTTAAAGCCATACCATTTTGATACAAAGCTTGCAAGACCTTTGGTTTCTTTTCTGAGAAAGAGATATGGGGTCCATTTATGTATTTTATAAGTCACCAGTATAAAATGTATGCTTGCTCTTAGTTTTACTTACTTTATTCAGAGAGGAAGGATAATTGAGTGGTTAGAATGTTAGACTGGAACTTCGGAGATCAGCATTCAATTCCTTGCTTTGCTACAGACTCTCTGTATATGACCTTGGACAAGTCTCTGATACCTCAGTTGTATAAAATGGGGATAATAGTACTTCTTTGAGTGGCCTCTATGCGTTCTCACTCTTGGGGTGTGCCAGAGGTGCAGCTTGGACAATAAAATGCTTTGTAGCCCATTGGAGCGCTCTCTTGCCGCCTCCTGCCTGTCCCTTCACTTTTCTTGAACATTCTGAGAGTGAACCTATAAAAGGGAATGTGGTCCTCTGGCTGCCTTAGTTCCCTTCCAACTGCAGTGCCAGACTGACTGGAGCCTCTCCAGATGTGACTCAGATCCACCTCTTCAAACAACACCATGCCTTTAGTTAGTTTTTAGTCATAGTTAATTAGGATTAATATAATTGTTTTGTTTAACTGCAAAGTATTTTTATTTAAATTTGTAAAGATCCATTTGGTTCTGCCCCTGGGTGCAGTCTCCCAGATTCCATGGCGGATATGAAGGGAAAATAGCTAGAATTTAAGAGATGTGCCTCTTGCCCTGCCATATTTCCTCTGATGCCCATACTAGGTGTTTTGGGGGAAGAAATTAGGGGGAAAGCCAAATTAGGAAAAGAACAAATTAAATAAATATTTAGATAAGTTTGAGTTCAAGTCAGCGGGCTCTGGTAAAATTCATCCTAGGGAACTTTAAGGAAATAGCTGAAACAATCTTGGAACCGTTAGCAGTTATCTTCAAAGACTCACAGAGGGACAGGGGAGAGCAAACATAGTACCTACCTTTTAAAAAGGGGAACACAGAGGATCCAGGGAATTATAGACCAGACAGCCTAACTTTGGTATCTGGAAAGATGCTGAAACAAATTGTTAAACAATCATAGATCAGCCTATAACACCAGGATATAGGCATCCCTATGGTGATGCCAAATATGTTTTCAGAAGAAGATCCTATGGGAGAAGTAGAATTCCAGGACATTGACTTAGAACCTGGTTACCAAATGACAACATAGGGGTTGCTGCACCATCTTCTCTTTCTGAAGTTGCCATACAATTTCATGAGCTTGTCTCTATAACATCTTTTACTTTGGAGATACTAGATAGAAGAGACCTCATCCTGTTTTTGATATTCTGGGCGTCCGTAATTCCAAGATAACAAAACCAGTATTGGAAGGGCTCTTACGAAAAGGATCTCGTTGAATCATGTGTCTAAGAAGGCTGATCATGTTTACCAGCTGTACTACAAAAGTTTCTTTCTATTTCACACACATCCTACTTCCAACTCTGTGGTGGCAGCTGTAGCTGTCCAATGGGTAAAAGGAGGCAAGATGTATTGTACCCAATCTGACAAGAAAGGCAAGAAGCTGGATACTTTGGGCAGGAAGATCTTCTCCTCACCCAGTGTAGGCATCAGAGTCTCAAATCAAGCTGTGATATCTAAGTATCAGTTCCATCTCTGGGAGAAGATGGCTATCTTTAAGGACCTGCCTGAATATCAGTCATCGGGATATTTGTCGGTGCCAGTTTGAGTCTTGGAACAGATGCCACGGCTCTAAAGGCACCGGGGATGGAAAAGACTGTTAGCCTGTCAAGGAGCTTAAAGCCATGTCAGTTCCAGCTATACTGGTTTTGAAGAAGAAGTGGTTGAGGGAAAAGACTGCCACTGTTAGCTGTGCCAGATGGCATTCATTAGACTTACCAGATCTGTCTGATACTGATGTACCCTCTATGGTTCTAACTTTGAGATTCAAGTCAGTTCCGGGTTCCACTTCAAAGCCCAGTGTTGTGTGGCTGAGTATTTCTCCAGATCTGGTATTTTCCAGGCCTGTGATGCTAGATCTGTCCCCTGCTCCAGTTCTGGCACAGTCATTGGATCCGAAGAGAACATGAATAGTAGTGGCTGATATCCATCTTCCTCCTCTCTGAGTGGTCCTCAGATTCGTCAGACAGAAACTTGGTGATGGAGAAGAGACAGTCTTCTTCAGTTCTGCTATCTGTTTTAAGGGAGATGGGTTGTTCAATACTAGAAACTGATGACATCCTCAAAGATGAAAGATACTAAATTGACATCTAGATACTATGTGAACAAGTAGAGAAGAGCTTATTCCTTACACCTGTGTAGGGACTGGTGCATCCATCATACCTAGGACCCTACCAAGTTCGCTGTCCATTTTGGTCAATTTCATAGTCATAGGATTTTTAAAATAGTCAGTTTCATGGTTTCAGATGTTTACATCTGAAATTTCATGGTACTGACTGTGGGGGTCCCAACCCAAAAGAGAGTCATGGGGTGTGGGGTCACAAGGCTATTGTAGGGGGCCGTGGGATTGCCACTCTTACTTCTGTGCTGCTGCTGTCCGGGTCACTGCCTTCAGAGCTGCACAGCCAGAGAACAGCAGTTACTGGCAGGGCGCCCAACTCTAAAGCCATTGCCATCGCCAGTAGCAGCGCAGAAGTGAGGGTCGCAGGGTATGGGTGGGATGGGTTTCCATACGTCCAGGTGTTGCCAGAAGCCTCCTCCCACAGTTGGGGGCTGACAGCTGGTGCTGTGGCCTCTCTGTCCGGTTCGGGGGTTGACAGCCACCCCTCACTTCTGCACTGCCTTCAGAGCTGGACTCTCAGCCAGCAGCCACAGACCTTCCTGCAGCTGGGAGATGTTCCTGGAGGTGAGTCTAACCTGGCTCTGGGAGCGGCCCCTGCAGGGGAAGAGGAAGTCCCATCCCTCCGCAGCCTGGGCTGAGACTAGCAGCTGGAACCCGGAGCATGTTAGGAGCCCCCAGTTGGGGCATCCCCAGCCCTTCCCCTCTCCTACAATAGGTTGATTTCATGGGGGAGATCAGATTTCATGGTCTGTGACACGTTTTTCGCAGATGTGAATTTGCTAGGGCCCTAATCATAACATTTAATTTATAGTACTTCACCTAGTAGCAGAAGACAACACACTGGTGGATCAACTCAGCAGGACCAGAAACAGCTACCCAGCTAAAGTACCTCTGACAGAAAAAGTCTTTGCCTTTAAGGGTCATCTGGATATTGATCTGTTTGCAGTTACAATGCCAAATGCCTCAGAGCAGGAGCACACAGCCTGTCCATTTCAGATGTGTTCCTACTTGACTGGGGAATTTTTCTATTCTGCATCTTTTCTCCATTTCCTCTAATCCATAGAGTGATACAGAAGATAAAGCAAGACAATTCCAGAATAATTCTGATTGCTCCAGCATGGGCAAAACAGTAATGACTTCCGGATCTCCTTCACGTCTCTAAAGAAGTGTATCATTGTTTCCTTGTGACTACAGATATGTTATCTCAGTAGGACAACTGGATCTTTCACCTAGACCCTCAGTCTCTATGCTTGACAGCATGAGCTGTAGGTCTCTAGCTGGTCTAAAGAACCTATGAGGTCCCCCTCCCCCTTTGAGCCTCTGAATGATTTACTGATGTTTTACGTGTCAATCAAGACTTACATGTACTATACGAATTATATCTACCAGAAGACCAAGTGAAATACAAGTCTTGATGGTGTATCCACTCTTCAGTTTCCCCAAAGACAGTGGTCCTCCATCTTCATCCTAAATTCCTCCACAAGGTGGTTGCTAACTTCCATCTTAATCAGGCAGTTCGTCTACTGATATTTTTCCCCAGACCTCATGCGCCTTCAGGTGAGTCAAAACTCTACACATTAGTTGCTGAAAGGACATTAGCTTTTTATTTAAATAGGACTAAAGACTTTAGAAAGTCCTCTAATCTCTTTATAACATTCAAAGAAAATAGTGTCAGGCTGTTTTACTTCATTTTTCATTCAGATGGGTTGGGCTATGTCTTGAAGAGAGCTACAAACTAGGCTCTGGCCCCCTTTCCATAAAGATTAGGATTAATTCTACAACAGCTAAGGCAGCTTCTCTATGCCTTAGCCATATTTCCATTATTAAAATCAGCAGGGCTGCAACATGGAGCTCCATCTACACATGTACTGAACATTACTCTTGATTTAGCATGTAGATCTGATGCCCAATACTGTTGAAGAAGGTGGGATGCTGAGTCCTAATAAAATCTTCCTCAGTTAACAGTATTGCTTATCAAACTATCCCAGGAGTTGGAATGTATAGAGGCCACTCAAAGAAGAAATTTATTGTTACTCACTTGGAATCAGAGTTCTTTGAGATGGATTATATTCATTCATACTCCCTGCCCGCCTTACTCTCTTCTTTTGAGTCCTGATTGCAGTCTAGGACCTGAAGAGACAGTGGAAGGAACTAAGGTGGCTGCAGTACCATACCACTTTTTAGAGCCTTGCCTTCAGAATGGTCAGGAACTGTGAGGGGAAGAGTACGAGAGTGCTCTACTGGAGAGTGCTATGAAATATTCCACTAGCACACCCTAAGATTCTGAATGCATAGAGTTCATCTCAAAGAACTTCAATTACAGGTGAGTAACCTTCATTTGTCTTTGTTGCAGAGGTATTCTGAGTATAAATACAGGAAAATTTATGAGGCATGGTCTGCATTGTTTTGGAAAAATGGCAGTCACTGTAAAGCAAATGTAAGACTGGAAGTTGATTTTTCACTGTTGACAGAAGCCGGGACCTAATGTGTATACTAACTTCAAGAAAAGGAAAATATATATATATATTTTTAAAATCAAAAGAAATTTTCAAGTGTCTCTCAAAATTTACTTTAGATTTATTTAGTTTTTTCTTATTTGTTGATGTAGTTGATGAAGAACTGGATCACATAGTATTAGTTGATGTAAAAGGATCACATAGTATTAGTTGAACCTAACTGAAATTTTGAAGGGTGATTTACAAGAAGGAACACAAAAGAAGGGCTATCGATGTGTTATTTACATTGAATATAGCTTATGTTTGTGTTTCAGGTTACACAACTTGCTGGCTTCTGCTGTGTGTAATTTTTAATCATGCATTATGGTGGTAACTTCACATCCATCATGGAACTTCACAGGAGCATGGAGCTAATCATGGGTGTGGCAAGTGTTGGGGGTGGGAGACTTAGGATATTTTTTGAATTTCAAAGTGTTATATTTTTAAATAACTTTGATTATATACCTTCTGAGGTATAAAGTAAGGATATTTCTCCCAGATCAAAACAGTATACTAAAAAAACCTGTCACTTACCATACCACTGCCCAACTGTTGATTTGTTCTGTGTACCAGTATAGTTCTGGGGGGTGTATGTTGAGACGTCCCACAAAACAGAGCTGGGTACCTATGATTCTGAGACACCTGAAAAGCAAAACCACCCCCCTCCCCAATAAAATAAATGTGTTGAAAGACCTTGATCCTTGCTGTTAGGAGCATGCAAAATGTTGAGAGTTGTTGTAAAAAGATTCTGATTATATTTTGAGAAATTATGGTGGGGCACTCTATCCTGGGAAGCAGTGACTCTGAAAAAGATTTGGGAGTCATGACAGATAATTGTCTGAACATGAATTCCCAGTGCAATGCTGTGGCTAACGAGATCCTTGGATGCATAAACAGGGGACTCTCGAACAGAAATGGAAATGTATTTTTTTTACCCCGTTTTTGGTATTGGTGCGACCTCTGCTGGAATACTGTGTCCAGTTCTGGCATGTACAATTAAAGAAGGATATAGATAAATTGGAGAGGTTTCTGAGAAGAGCCAGGCGACGATTCAAGGAGTAGAAAACTTTCCTTAGATAGACTCGAGGTGATCGACTCAAGGAGCTTAATTTATTTAGTTTAACGAAGAGAAGGGTTACCGGGTGACTTAATTACAGCTTGTAAGTACCTACAAAGGGAATAAATATTTAATAATGAGCTCTTCAGTCTAATGGAGAAAGGTACAACACAATCCAATGGGTGGAAGGTGAAGCTAGACAAATTCAGACTGGAAATAAGGTGTACATTTTTCACAGCGTAATTAACCATTGGAACAACTTATCCAAGGGTCATGGCAGATTTTGACAATTTTTAAATCTTCATTGACAATTTTAAAATCAAGATTGGTTGTTTTTCTAAAAGATATGCTTTGGGAATTATTTTTGAGGAAATTCTGGGAGCTCTCTTATGCAGGAGGTCAGATTAAATGATCACAATAGTCCCTTCTAGCCTTAGAATCTAAAAATTTATGTGTTGGGAAAATATTCAGGAAGCTGTAATACATGACTGTATGCATCAGATGATATTCTGCATCCCCCATATAAGTGATGGTGCATGTTTCTGCCATTGTCTTGATGTTTCCTGCTGACTGTTCTGTAGAGTGATTTTGTTACATTTGTATTGTATTCTGATTAGATCAATTATGTTTGTTTATAAAGTGTGCAATTCATTAAGATGAGGATGGACTGCACAAGGCCCTCAAAACCAGCTGCAGAGGGACACTGGTGTGGCAGCTACTTAGTGGAGCCTCCAGATCACCTCCTTGACAGTGTGGGTGATACTGGGGTCATCTAAGGTAAGGGCCAAGGTATCCATGGTTATGCAGAACCAGTGGCCCCAGCACTCACTGGGAGTGGTGCAAATGGAGCTGCCGCTACTCTGGTTGAGAGCCTGAAGTAACTGCCATACCATGTCCTACCGTGGGCTGTGGTGATGGATTTTGCCTCCCATCCCAATACACTTCAGATTAGTAAAGCTCAAATACTTTATTACTTACCTTCCTTTGTAAGGTGCTTTGAGATTTATACGTGACAAACTCTGAGAGCTAATTATCATCATCATTTGGGCTTTAAGTGTAGGAAAGGAATCATCTGATTTGCAAAGGTTCTGATTGTGCTGGGGTCTGGTCTAACAAAGATTAACTGATTTTACTTTCTTGAAGTGAATCAAATCTTTGTGATGAAAATGGGGAAAATATTGCTTTGGAAATAGTTTACCCACTTTAATCATGCTTGATGTAATTACCTTGGTGCCTGCTCATAGCTACTTACAAAATTGGGGCCTTAGACTTCAGGGAATCTCATTTGATCTTCAAGACTGTAGATTTTGTTTCAGAAATGTCACTTGCTGAGGACAACTGCAGCCATGGCTGAAATCTGTGAGATTTCTTTACAACTCAGCTGCCCGCTCCTGTTGCCATAGAAATGGATGTCAGATTGGAGAGGGTTGGGGAAAAAGCGGGGTAAGTGCTTTAAAATAATCACTGGTTCCGTTTTGAAAGCATGATTATTGTAAAGTACTTACTTTTTTGTTGCTCTGACATCAGCTTCTATAAGTGGAAACAGCAGTGAGCCACTGACTTGTTAGAACTCCTTCTAGTATATTTCAGTTGTTGTATTTGGTTAAAATTCTCAAAATCTTTTTATTTTAAATTCAACTAACAAACCAAAGGCCTGATTCCACAAACACATACGAAGAACTTTACTCCCATGAGTGAAGTTTGTTCATGTGCAAGTAGGTGTTGGCAAGATCGAGCCTATGGGCTTGTCTACATTACCCGCTGGATCAACGGGTAGCGATTGATCCAGCAGGGGTCAATTTATCACGTCTAGTCTAGACACGCTAAATCGACCACTGAGCACTCTCCCGTTGACTCCGGTACTCCTCCAGGGTGAGAGGTGCAGGTGGAGTCGACGGGAGAGCGTCAGCCATGGACTTACCGCAGTGAAGACACCAGGGTAAGTAGATCTGAGTACGTGTCCTCCCCCCTCCCCCCCCCCCCCCAGTGTAGACCAGGCCTATGTTTTGGAAGATACGTTTTTTGTATGTGGTGTTCTTCAGTAGTTTAAGTTTATGGCCATGATCCTAAAATGGAATGCCTGCCAATGAATCCTTGCATAACATATGCAACCTTATTGACTGCTGCGTGCCTTTGTGCTATCTCAGGCATGTGTGTATGAACAGCAGATTGCCAGATCACAGCCCCATTTAAAGCTCTAGTTTTTAAGGTAGCACTAAATATTGTAAAACTGAACTGAATCTACCAAACTCATGTCACATAGATGACCGAACAGCCAGCAGATGACAACTTTTGGTCCTTACCGACTTGTCTAGATGTTTGGAATAGCAACCTTGAGATGAAAAATTTTTTTTATCCAATTACCAGTGCCCTAAGCCATCCAGTCCCTCCTATTTTTTTTCTATTCTTAATACTGTGGTGTTTGTCATGCAGGTATTCAAAACAGAAGTTATCACTTTACATAGTAAATACATGTACATTGTACAGCGTTCATGGTGTGAGATACTTATTTCATAAAACAAGAAACGGTACAGTGTTTACAACACAGTGATTTCAGCATAATGTATTAATTCTTGTATCTTTAAATGTTATGTAGTTGCCATTTGTAGTAATTGCAACCATTTCAAGTTGTTACAGCTGCATGAAGGATGAAAAGGGAGAATTTTTTATTTGCCTTTCTCCATGTTGTGGTTAACGTCTACTCTTACTTGTCATATGTTTAGCTATGAACATTCTGTTTAAAATTTACATTGCTTCTCATCAGTTTTTCTCTTTTTTCCCTTACCTGTAAAGTATATTGGATTTTAATTATGTTTCGGTTTATGACAAATTGACAACGGAACTTGCACACCTTTTGAATTATGGAATTGGTTTACATATGGTAACTCATTACTTCATAGAAGGGAAAACTCATTTTAAAAAGAGACTTTTACATATTTATTTATTTATTTTATTTATTGTTTTGTTTAAAAGAGATTCAATCATTTAGGGTGACATTCATCTCCAGGCCAAGGTCCTGCATGAAACCCTGTTCATCACACAAGCCTCACTTTAGTTCTTAACTAAAAAGGGTTTGTATGGTATACAATGCCTTGAGGATGGCCCAGATGCACTGGGGTGAATTTTACTTTAATTATACATCTAGGCTGAGATTTTCAAAGGAGCTTAAAGAAATTGAGCACTCAACTCCCACTGAATTTCAGTAGGAGTTGGGCATCTAACTCTACATTCCTTTGAAAATGCCAGACCTAGTGTATAAAGCAACAAAACAAAACACACACATACAGAACTTTGCACATAGAGGAGTAATACTGAGAAATTTGATATGAGAGAATCTCTGTGGAACTACTCCCCAGGGAGCCAAAAATTGGTGGGTCTAACTGAAATAAACTACTCTAGCTAAAATAAAAAAGATACTCAGCAGTAATGAACTCAAGATATGGCAAAGTTGGACCTCAGACTGTTGCTCAGAAAAAGAGAAAATCATGCTTAGGGTAAATAGTGTGTCCTAGATTCCTAGGGAAAAGGAGAAGGAATTATCAGGACTAAAATCTCTGAACATGAGGAATGGATTTATTGCTTGAAGTCAAGTTTCCCTCTTTCTGGAGAACTAACTCAAGAGAAGGTTTCCTGAAAAGGGAAAGAATGAGAGAAGTGGGATTGTGCAAAGGTGAAGAACATTACTACTATTCGCAAAAAGAAAAGGAGTACTTGTGGCACCTGAGAGACTAACCAATTTATTTGAGCATAAACTTTCATGAGCTACAGCTCACTTCATCAGATAGCTCCATCCGATGAAGTGAGCTGTAGCTCACAAAAGCTTATGCTCAAATAAATTGGTTAGTCGCTCAGGTGCCACAAGTACTCCTTTTCTTTTTGTGAATACAGACTAACACGGCTGTTACTCTGAAACCTGTCATTACTACTGTTGATTCCTGTTAAAGGTTCTGGTGCCCATTGGCGGGTCATTGTTAGAGTATGTCTGCACAGCAATTAAACACCCATGGTTAGCCCAGGTCAGCTGGCATGGGTTCATGGGGCTGTAAAATTGCAGTGTAGATGTTTGGGCTTGGGATGGAGCCCAAGCTCTGGGACCCTGTGAAAGGTAGGGTCCCAGAGCCCAGTCTCCAGCCTGAGCCCAAATGTCTACATTGAAGTTTTACAGTTCTGCAAACCTGAGTCAGCTGACATGAGTCAGCCACCGGTGTTTAATTGCTATGTAGGCATACCTTCAGAGTCCTCAGTCCACCTTTTGAACCTTCTGTTGTAGAGTATTGTAGAGTGGCATGATAGGAAATATATTTTAATCCAGGTTTGTTTGTGTAGGTAGTTTCTGGTTTGGTATTGTCAAAATATTTAATTCATTTATATTTATTATTTAAATACCTATAATGCACTTGGCAATGTACAAGACAAAACAGAGAGTCAGTATCCCAGACATCTCACATCTACACATGATTTTGATACTAAATTGGGAAATTAATAAAAATATTATGCTAGTAGAAATCTGGGTAGGTATACTTAGGAAAAATTATTGTAAACAAGTTTACATCAGTGCAAACATATTTTAAAATTAATATATTGTTTTAAATGTTGAAATCAAGAATACTAATCAGTAAATTTTTTAGAAATTAACTTTTCCACTGTTGGTTTATTTTACTTTTGGATTCCCCCTTCATAGAAGCCAAAATGTTTGGTTTCAAGGTGTGCTCTGAAATAAGGCATGAATCCCCTGCTGAATGGGTGCAAGGGTTCACTCATGTAATAAATTGATGGATTGGGGACCAGGATAGAAAGTATGTTAGCTTTTCCTTTCTGTATGTCCTTGTCCACCCTCTGTCACACTCTTTAGAAGTGCTGCTATGCATACATCTAAGGTAGCAAGTTGTACAGTATAGAAGGCATACTGAAAACTGCATTCTTGTATGTTGGTAGGCAGTAAAGGGATTTTTTTAAAAAAATATGATTTATAGCAGTGTATGTTTATTCCAGAGCTAAAAACAGGAGAATAAGTGAATTTTAAGGTTTTTCCCCTGCTTAGGTGGAATAAATTTCATTTTAACATATTATGTATTTATATATCAGATGTCTGTTACTAGAAAAATTTTAAATTTAGATTTTTTTAAAATATGTTTTTAGGAATTTATGTATATATTTACTTTTCCTGGTATTTCAAGAGCAAAAATATTGATTTATCGTAAAAATAGAAATAAATTTGGTTGGTTGGTTATTTTATTGATCAGCTGGGAGAAAGTGGAGATAGCTTGAGCTGTTTTATTGATATGTGATGTCTTATTTGTGGGGTTTTGTCATAGAGCTCAGTACAGCCCGTGTGCTTGTTTATCTGTCTGATTACGTAGAGATATCTGTGCAGATATCTATAAATATAAGCATACAAATTTATGTTTTATAAAAGACAGGGTACCATTTAAAATCTGGACTTTAATATCTACAGTGGATAATTTAACAATCAGATTTACAACCATTTTTATTCTAAGAATATGGAATACCTCAGTAAAGGAAATATTACTGAACAGTAGTGTGCAGTGTTGTAGCTCTCTTGGTCCTAGGACATTAGAGACACAAGGATAAGGCAATATCTTTCATTGAACCAACTTCTGAATGGTAATGTCTGTTTTTAAAATGGAGTCAACTGTACCTTTGATAAAAAATTTCAAACTACTGTATGATTGTGTATAGCCATAATTTGTATCCTTTACGTGCCACATTCTAGATTTATGTTTTAACATTTATCACTGACATTCTGAGGGGAAAAGTTTTGACAAGCAGGTTGGCCTTTCACAGTCCATGGAGCAACCAGGGCAATCTAATCATTGTATACGGTAGGCTGAAGGCTGCAAAATGTTTATTGATTCAAAAGTAATTTATTGTACATTTTGCAAGTATGAGGCAAATGTGTTTCATAGGTCTCTGTATTCTCTAATATAATAGGTATATCACATTTTAATTTCCCATTTCTTGTTTTAGTTGTCAGATATACTTTATGAAGACACAAAGAGAAAAATAAATAATTGAATTACAGGGTTATCAATACAGGGTATTAAATCCATTAATATAGTAATGCCATATGAGCAAACAAAACTTGCATTATAGATTCTCCTCTCCATGATTAGCTTCCCTAGAAGGTACAAAATTACACTGTGTTCTGTAATTTTCTGTAAAAAATTTCCCATCTGGCCTGGGGAGCAACAGTCTAATGCAGATGTCACTCTAACTTGTATCCTCCTACATATAAGTACTAACACTAATCCACTATCCCTTTGGGATGATTTAGGAAAATATAAAATTTGATTTTTAAATTAATTTAGCTTAGATTTTCGTCTTTGGGAAATTATAACTCTAATACATGTACTGTACAGATAGTTTTGGATATGTTTAAGTGGTGTCATTTCCAGGATTTAATAGAATTTTAATAATACATTTTACACATCTTATGAGAATAAATTAGCAAAAAAGCCTTGTTGTTTAGATGTCTATTCATTAACTGAAAAGTTATTTTGAAAGAAGAGGAAACTAATGTATGCATTATGGGACCCAAAGAATTATACTATTTTTTGAGAAGTTAAGCACAAATGCCATGTATCTGTCACATAACAATAAAACAGGAATGCCATTTTGTTCGAGAGGGTTGACCTATACTTGTGCACCAATTTTGTCCTGTACCCATCCCAGGACATTTTCACAGGCAGACACATTCAGTCATATCTAGGTTTTAGGTGGGAGATTTCCTGTATTTGAGGTAAGATTGAAAAAGGTCCAACTGCATCTTCTCCTTATGCTTCCTCATTACTCCTGAGACAATTCTGCACCAAAAAAATAAAAATTCTGCTAAATGCTGCATATTTTATTTGTCAAAATAACACAATATAATCATGCCGGTTTCAATTATTTTGGTAATTACTTCAACTACAATACAGAAAAAAGTCACAATAACTATGTAGCATTTCCTAAAGAAATGAAAGTTAAGTTACAAATACTTGGTAACCAATACCCTGCATTCCAGTTATAACCTTGCTAGCTACTTTGGGAAATGCTTGGTTCTGACTCTCCTGACATTTTGTTGACTGCTTGATAAATGTTTTATTTGTCCTCAGGGTCTTTATTTATTTATTTTTTTAATGGGTAAGTAAAATAGATCCTGAGCTGTAATCTAACCCCATTGTGACCCTCTGGCACAGGAAAAAAGCAAGAAAGCACACACATTTTCCTAGCTGAGGATTCCCTTACTGTCGTTTACAATAAGGCTCCTTCACACCACTGTGGCAATATAAAGGAGCCTTAAAACTTTTACACCTGTTTTATGCTCATGGGGGAATACACTAAGAATGGGAACGATTAACTAACAATAATAGGAACAACTATGCAGGCAGGCTACTACATTTTCTGCTCTGTCTGAGGGGACAGAGCCTACCTCATGCCTACCTCCAAACAGCCCGAAGCCCTATTCCTGCACTCTGGGTGCACCACAGTAGTTAGCGAGAGAGACAGAGTTTCACTCACACGCATGCCCAGACCTCCTCCCCTCGCTGATTTATGTCTCCACCAGCTTCTCCAGGTGCTCAAACAGACTCATCTGGGCTGCTTGGGAAATGTTAAATTGTGTGTGGGTGGGTGGGTGCGTGGGTGTCCGTCCCAAATTTCTTTGCTTTCCCATTTTTTTGTGACAAAGTAAAGAAATCTGCGGGGGACATTAATTCTGCGCACACGCAGTGGTGCAGAATTCTTCTAGGATTACCTCATGTAATGTGGAACATATATCCATCTGGAAAACACAATGTCAACAGCAGTCCTGCAGTATTTACAACCAGGTCTTGGTTATGCATGTTAAGCTGGGGTACATCTACACAACAGAGAAAACTCCGCAACAGTGAGTCTCAGAACCTAGGTCAGCTGAATCAGCCTCTTGCTGTGGGGCTAAATGTAGCAGTGTAGATGCTTGGGCTGGAGTGAGGGCTCCAAGACCCTCTGTCCTTGCTGGTTTTTAAAGCCTGGGCTCTAGCCTAAGCCCAAATGTCTACATGACTATTTTTAGACCCACAAGCCTAAGTCAGTTGACCTGGTCTCTGAGCCTTGTTGCCATGGGGTTTGGGGTTTTTTTGGATTGTTTGCACTGTAGTCATACTCTGAGACCTCATTCTTGATCAAATCATAGATGTATTAGCTTTCTTTGCTGATCACTTTGCATTCAACAGCATGATGCAAAAAGCCAGATCTGTGTTCACTGACATACTAATATCTTGAGAATTATTAAGGGTTAACCAAGGGAAATGAGAATTAAATCTTGCTTTAGAATATTTTTCATGTGATAAAAATAGTTTTCCATTAGCAAGGAGTGGCTCCTAACGCACACTTTCTCTTTTCTAAAGCCATGTGAGTTGACTCTTGTGTCTATTGACAGAGCATGGTCTGGCATGTTTCCAACAGTAGAATCTACCAGGAAATTTCTTGGTCTCCATGTGTTGTGTGGATTAGGGGAGAAGTTAGTTTCATATTTTCATTGAGGACTCTGCCTTGCCTTTATTGGATTGGGGAGGAAAGGGGAGAGGAGGCTCTTTCTAAACATATATCCTGGAAGGTATACTATTCTAATATTGTAGCTATAGACAGTTTACACATTGTTATTAATATTACAGAGAAAACTGAATAAGGATCTGTTACGGGTGGTCTGTTCAGTGTCTTAAGATTAATTATATGCTTTTATTACTGAGTTTTAAAAGTCTAGCTGCTTGGGTAGTTGTTATATCAAGTAAAATGACTCTCATATTACAATATGTTATTATTTTATTAGTATGAACTAGGCCAATTTCTTCCCATGTATTCTTTGGCACTTTTTGTTGTTCAATTATGAACAGGTCACGAGTATTACTGTGACTATCAAGATATTCAGGCATGTTCACGGCCACATCATCCCTTTGAAATTTCACTTCCCTTGAAATGCATTTGCACCCTAGCCCCAAAGTGGAGTTTCAATATATGAGGACTTTAGTTGTGATTTTTGGTTAGGCTGACAAATAGTGAAAAAAACAAAGTAGTATGTCTTGAGTATAGTGAAGCTTGTATTCCAGTCCCAAGGATAATTAAGGCAGCATGCCAACTAAGCCGGATCAAATCTGCAAGTTGGGAGCCTTGGAAAAGGTTAATGGTACTTAACCAATTCAGAGTGCAATATTGCTGTTTCGTTAATTTGTCACCAAACAACTAAATATTTATAGTTGAAATTTTAAATTGCTTCCTGTGAAATAATGGTTGCTTTATGTGTGATTTTTATTAAAGAAAACATGATGGAGTTCTCATGCACCTTCCTACATCTGTGATCTGTATCTTACTTGACCTAATTTGCCATGTAACCATCCTCTCTGCCAAAGTTCGTCTTTAAAACTCCTTGGGGCCTATAAAGCCTAGTTCTCTCCTTAGAGAAGTGTTAACAAATAGTGACATAGACAAGAACAAATAAAAAGTCTATTTAAAAAAAAGTGGAACAAACAAGTCTTACGCTTAATGCCACCAATCCTTTGTGTTTTTGTTTCTTCCATCCATCCATCCTTGATATGTTGTCTATTTTGGGCCAGATCCTCAAATACTAATGACCATATTGCTTACTGCTATGAAAAAAGTTTGTGATCATGTAATTAAAGACTGTCATAATGCATATGGCATGCAAAAAGGCCAAAATTAGAAAATGCCAGAAATAAGGTTGCCTGTGCACCTCTAATTTTTGAGTTCTTGACTTTGCAACCTTAATATCATCCTCCATTATTATTTTATTTTATTTTATTTCATTTATTTTAGTGATAGATTTGTCACCTTTGGTTTAGAGTAATGAGCATATAAAAATTGGATTTAACCATACCGTATTTTATGGATAAAAAGTTCCAATTGGAATTCCTGAATTATCTTAATGTTTGCTACAGCATAGCTGATAGGAAACAATTTATAATTGCTATGTAATAACTGAGTAATGATTATATCTGTTTTTGTTTTTTAGCATTAGGTATATACTCTAAGGCAGGGGTGGCCAACTTGAGCCTGAGAAGGAGCCAGAATTTACCTATGTACATTGTCAAAGAGCCACAGTAATATGTCAGCAGCCCCCCATCAGCTCCCCCCTCCGCCCCCAGCTCCCAGCCCTTCCCGCCCACCGGCAGCCCCGCCAATCAGCACCTCCTCCTCCCTCCCAATCAGCTGTTTCATGGCGTGGAGGAGGCTCGGAGGGGGAGGAGCAAGGGCATAGCAGGTTCTGGGGAGGGGGCGGGAAGGGGTGGAGTGGGGGCCGGGCTTGTGGCAGAGCCAGGGGTTGAGCAGTGAGCATCCCTCGGCAGATTGTAAAGTTGGCGTCTGTAGCTCCAGCCCCGGAGTCGGTGCCTATACAAGGAGTTGCATATTAACTTCTGAAGAGCCGCACGTGGCTCCGGCGCCACAGGTTGACCACCCCTGGTCTAAGGTTTTAGAAGGGATATAACTAGTGCTGTTTAGTTTTAGTCTACATCTACACTTAAATGTTGTGTTTCAGTGTAGCCACTCGCTACAGCCATGGGCGGGGTTTTACCATCACTGTAGTTAATCCACCTACCTGAGACGTGTTAGCTAGGTTGACAGAAGAATTCTTCCATTGACCTAGCGCTGTCTACGTTGGAAGTTAGCTGAATTTAACTGTGTCACTTAGGAGTGTGGATTTTTCACACCCCTGAGCCACATAACTGGGTTGACTTAACTTTTTAGTGAAGATCTGGCCTAAATGTCTTATAATTCAATAACATGTTTTTATTATACTTGCATATTTATGAAAAATATGCTGCAGGAGGATGTGACAAAATGGGGAATATCTATTATTTTGTATAAATAGTGTGCATACCTCTGTGTGTTTGTTTATGATGGGTTCCTGGCTATGGAGTTACAGAGACCAAGCAGAAAATGCAAAACAATGGCAAAGATAAGGTACTATCTTGGAGAATACCATGGCTTCTTAAGAGAACAACTGGGGGAGCTGTTAATTGGGGAATGCCCCTACTTGGCTGCCTTCAGTCTGGCAAACCAGGATACATCTAAGATTCAAGTGGCTACTAAAACATTATATATGCTAACGTGCTGAAAGGGAGGGGAAAGATGTCAGCTGCTGCAGGCTGACATAGACTGACTGGGAGTCAGTGTCTGAAGCGTATGTTGGTTTTTAAGAGAATGGGGGGCAGCAAGGCTAAGTCATGTCTACCTGCATGCTTGAGAGGAATTCTAGGTGTTGGTGAGGCAATCTGCATACTAGTCTTTTTGTTTTAAATTCATTTCTCTCAGCACTCTGTACCTTTTGGCAAATAAATCATACGTCGTTTTGAAGAAGCTGAATCTGGGTCATGCATACTATTAATGTCTATAAATTCCTAATGGGAAACCCTTGCAGTTGCCAAACTCACTGGGTCTGCTAGGCATCATTGCTGCCAAATGGGATGGAGCAGGTGTAACTCCGAGACCCAGTTGGTGTGATTGGATCATGCGATCTCACTTCAAACAGATGTGGAGGCATGGTCCTGACACTTGAAAGAGGTTTACTTGTGGGACTAGAAAAGTCTCAGAAGAGGCAATTTACCCGGGGATCATGACAGAAGACATTTGCCCTTTAAATAAAAATGGTTAATACTTGTTTGAATTATCAATTTTTATAGTCTTATAACATTGGTAATAAATTGCTAATATTTATAATAGCTGAAGTGAAAGGTGTATAAAATAGATTAATTTGCTTTCTGCTTTTTAGAGTCACATTTGGTCCCATAAGCAAAACCTGAGTAAAAGGGCATTGCCTGTGGGTTATACATAAAAAATGAAGAGGGTGTGCCTCTATCCTCTGGGATTCTTTTGCGCAAGTGGGGTGTGAATCTGTATGGTGGAGTCTGGCGTGATCGGAAGCTCTGTGTGGAATTACGGAACGGTTAAAGGGGCTGGGACAGAGGATTCACTGCTGTGCAAATCCTCTTGTCTTTTATCCATCCCTACTCCCCACATTCAGAAAGAGCACATAAAGCTCTGCATACTACTCCAGTCATTGGGTTGGAGTAGCTTCTGCATCTTGGAGACAGGTTTTCTTCCCTCATATACATCTGCCATCAACCCACACTGACTAATTAGGCTAGATGCTGACCTGTAGATTTTGAGTGTTGTTTAATAACTTTTGACTCAAGCTTATGATCTAGAAGGGCATCTAGCCTTGATTTGAAGACATTGAGACATTATGGGTGGAGGTGGGATCTGGGAGTTACTGCAGGGAAGGACATACAGACAGAAGAACTGAGGAGATACAAAGGCTAGATAAGAGGGAGGGAAATGGAGAAAAGAATGTGTGAAAGGAAGCATGGGAAATTAAGGGCAGAAATAGTGGTTGTACTAAAGGGGAACATAATTTCTGTCTGTGCGATACTGAATGTGCCTATATGGTACTGAATAAATAACTTAAGGTTTTATTACTACATAAAGGACCTATTTTACCCTTGGTCTTCATGCAGACCTCCCATTGACATCAGTGGGGGATCCACTATGGATTGCAGGGAGGACAATTCTCAGTATATACTCCCAATCTAAAGACTATAAATTAAAATAAAAATTGCTCCTTTCCACTAAAAGAGTTTTGGCACCCCTGTTTAGAAGCTGTAAAGATAGCATCATATGGCGTATGCTGTAACTTGGTGAGTGGAAGAGTGTCTAGAAAAAGCTGAGATGGCCTGAATGGTCTTTAAGAAGATTGGATTAATATACTGGAACATCTCCATTCTAATAGTACCATAGAGAAAATTTGAATTAGCATTAGGTGGCCTGGGCAGTTGTGTGTTGGTAAAACAGAGAGATTTCAGCAAAGATCAGGATTTTTTTTTGTTTGTTTAATGTGATTTTATTTTTAAATGTTTTTACATTAAAATGTGTTTTATAATTTTGTTTTGTTCTTTAGAGCTAAGAATATATTTCTTTTTAATTTCCATTTCCTTGAGAGTTGGTGCTTATATCGCAAAAACAGCAAAATAAAACTGAGGAGGGAAGAGCCTTAAATGACTTCAACTTGATATATGCGACAATACAGTTGTTTAGTGGAATCAGGAAGATTCCCTAGTGCATAAATTTCACTTGAGTAAGCTAATGTCACATAGTGTTAAATCTATCATCAGAAATACAGGAAATAAGAATTTTTCTAGCATCTCCATTAGAATAGATTAGACTCCATATAATATGCCTATATTTGAACCTTTTAAAATTTCTCCTTACAGGATTTCACAGATGTATTGAATATCCATTCCATTACCAATCTCCTAAGTCATCCAGTCCCTGCAAAAAAGCATTTGCAATACAAAATAAGCCTTTAAAGTATCTGCAGAGACAAAAGTTACAGTATGACAAACACTATAAAGAATAAAGGCAAGTGATGTCTTATGTGGAAGGGAGGAGGAAGCTGTCCATTAATGATATTTAACATACATCAGACAATGGCTTGAAAAATCTGCAGTTACTTTGCTTGGTGTATAAGGGTGCCTAAACCACCAATTTCTGCAGAATGTAAGTCTTTATTTAAAATAAAATTGGTTTTAAAGACACGATTGGTGCAGGATTTCCACTTTGGGGTCCAGACCTCCAATGTGAGACACGTGGCCAGCTCCCTAGCTCACAAAATTTTTGACCCTCTGATGCCTAAGTAGGCCGCCTCAAGGGCTTCATACTACTGTGTGCTCTAGTCTTGAGTACTTTTGGAGCTCCAGAACCTTCCAACCAGTTCCTTTCTGACTTGGGTCAGTAAAGGAGCTTTCCATGGGAACTGAGCAACAGTTCTAACCAGCACAGCTCTTGCTCATGCTGAAGCTCGTTTAAGTTTATTTCTGCCCTATTTCTGTTGTTTCTTCTGTTTTCAGTCAGTGCTCCCGAGCCCCGGAAATCTCTTCCTTTTGACTCTTCGCATCTTTCAAAGATTTATATATTTAGGCTTGTTCTCTTATCTTCCTCATGTTTTTTTCAGAAAGACATATGCAATACCAGCTATCTGTCTGTCTATCTTAAATGTAGGTGTTGAGGCTGTCTGTGGTTGCCTAATACTTTCCATTATCAGTGTTGTCAACTCTCCAAATTTTTCACAAGTCAAGTGATTTCAGCCAGGGCTGGAGCAAGTCTTGTGATGTCATGAGATTCTCCAGTCCCTTTGTGAATGTCAGCCCTACCTTGGGGATGACCCTGTCTGATTGGCTCTTGGGGAAGAGAAGCCAAACAGGGATGCTGCAGGAGGCAGAAAGAGCTCTTTCTCCCCATCCCCTCATGAGCTGGCACCATTCTCACAGGAGGGGAGCAGGAAGTAGAGTCTGGCAGTTTGCTCCCTCCTCCCCCTTCCCTGAGCAAGGGGGAAGATCCTTCCCTCTGAGGGACCGTCTACCTACCTGTAGCACCAGGCCTTGCAAGGAGAAGAGGGACCTGCTACAGCTGCTCGCCCCTGGGCCTGTTAAAAGGGGCAGAAGACCCAATCAGGCTGTAGGAGGAGCAGAGGTCAAGCTGTGTGGCAAAACTGATGTGGGGGAAAGAATTGATTTAGAGTTGGGGGCAGAATTAATTGCTAAGTGAGGGAAGGTGGGAGTCAGAGTTCCTGCAATGGGAGCCTGAATCACTGTACTCAGTACATTTGGGAGTTTTGGCAACACTAGTTGACACATACACTCTGGGGGTAAAGAGGGGGAGTTCAAAAATCAAAACTTTTTCTTTAAAAAAATCTCATGATTTCTTGGGGTCTAATTCATGATTCTTGAACCTTTGGAGCTAGCAGTACTGCACTGTCAAGACCCAGTTTTCAGTTGTTTGTAACTGTACCAAACTCTAACCATTTGTGCTGGAATTTTATATGCCAGGTCTCTGCCTCAGGCTGATTTGTTTTTTTTTAATTCTGAAAACATGGTTCAACTGTTTTAACAACATAAGAATAAATATTGTTCCAATATTTAAAAAAAAACAAATTTTATTAAGAAGTCTTAGTGCCTCAGTGCTTTGGTGCAGACACTTGAAATTTGACAAGAGTGGGTTGGTCGGGGTAGAGCTTTTGTTTTCCCCATGAAAATCCACCCAGATTTGGCTGAGTTCTAAGCCTCTGAAAATCACCATCAGCATATGCTCAGTAGACATTTGTTAGAGGCAGGATGGCAGACAAATTCTCCAGAGGTTCTATTTGCACCAGATATGTTACAGTCAAGGCTCCAAGGGCTGAGCAGCACTTTCACTGCAATAGTTCCTCCTTGCTTCCAGGGGCTGCTGAGCATCAGGTGCTAGAAGTGAGAGCTGCAATGCTTGCCTGTGCTCTCAGTGATTCCTTTGCTGGTGCCAAGGTAGCATGGAAGAGAAGGAGGAACCAGCCTAACTTGAATGTAGAGAGTTAAGAATCAGAGTGGAAAAAGAGGCATGGAGACAGGGATGATGACAGGGTCAGTCTGGGATGGGGAGTAGGAGCGGAGGAGCAAAAGGTTAGGATGGGAAGGAAAGGAACAGAGGGGAGCCAGGGACAGATGGGGGTTTTGAAACAAAGGGGACAGGACAGGAGTGACAGACATAGGTAGGGAATATTAGGAGCCAACACCAGGAGAGAGTAGGCCACGGGGATCCTGTGCACCAAGTGAAAATAATCCTTTAGGGAAAAAGTATGTGATCATGTGATTAAAGACTATCTTAGTGCATACACAAAAAGGAACCAAATTAAAGTTGCATGGACATCTTTCATTCTGGCATTTCCTAACTTTTGTGTGCTTGACTTGGCAACTAACGTTCTTTTAACATTGTTTTCTTATGTAATTATGGCAGTACAACTCTCAGTTACATACTTAAGGAGAGCTAGTTTTGCATTTAAAGGAGGATTCAGCCACTTTCCCATGTACCAAGGGTACAGCATGTCTTTCCCAAAATTAGATCACTTACTCTTTGCGGATAGATAGATTTTCTTGGAGCTTACAGATAATTTTGGTACTTAGTCAAAATTTATTAAAATGCATCTTTAAAAAATTTAACTTCCAGACTTTTTTCTGTGTCTCAAATGATCTTAACAAACTAAATAAAAACACAGGTTTCGTGATTTCCTGGTCGCTAAAAGTCCCTGAATCTTGTGCATATCTGCATTTGAAGATACTTTTAGGAGCCATTTTTCCCATTATTCTTCGTAATTAAGTTCCCATTCATCCGAGGCAGATGAAAAATATTCTAATTCAGACAATTCCATATATAACGGCCTCCTTCCAAAATGGATGTCATCTCCCTTTGTTCTCAATGGGGCTGAAGCCACAGATTGCTCTTAACAAAGATGGCTGCTCATTAGAAATTAGAGGTGGCCATTTTGAAAGGCCGATTCTGGGAAAGAGCAACCACTGAGTTATTGACACCATTCCCTGCAACATAGCACCCCCCAGCAACACTTTGGCTCAGCAGGCTCAACACTGATCTAAAGGGGAGAGCACCCTTTACTGGGTCAGCCCCATTGGTAGGGTGCGCTGTGTTGCAGGAAGCAATGAGCTGAGGCTTTCAAAGAATATCAGGGTTGGAAGGGACTCAGGAGGTCATCTAGTCCAACACCCTGCTCAAAGCAGGACCAATCCCCAACTAAATCATCCCAGCCAGGGCTTTGTCAAGCCTGACCTTAAAAACCTCTAAGGAAGGAGATTCCACACCTCCCTAGGTAACCCATTCCAGTGCTTCTCCACCCTCCTAGTGAAAAAGGTTTTCCTAATATCCAACCTAAACCTCCCCCACTGCAACTTGAGACCATTACTCCTTGTTCTGTCATCTGGTACCACTGAGAACAGTTTAGATTCATCCTCTTTGGAAGCAGCTATCAAATCCCCCCTCATTCTTCTTTTCTGCAGACTAAATAATCCCAGTTCCCTCAGCCTCTCTTCATAAATCATGTGTTCCAGCCCCCTAAGCATTTTTGTTGCCCTCCGCTGGACTCTTTCCAATTTTTCCACATCCTTCTTGTAGTGTGGGGCCCAAAACTTTGACTCAAGCTAGGAGAGAGTTCACTTCTAAAGTTAACCATTGAATTTGCATTATGATTATTCTTTTTGGCGGGGGGGCTGGAATGCTGACACAGACATTCCCTGGCTCAATAGAAACTGTATAATGCACTGTTGCAGCTGATGAAGTGTGATAATAATACTTCTAAGTCCTGCTGCTGCTCTTAGAGCTGTTTGCTGTGGAGCTGCACACTGTATTTGTTGGCTGGGGAGCTGCCAGATGCAGTCAGATTGGAGAGAGAGGTGAATAGTGTAAAGATGTGGCTGGACACAGCAAGCTGATCCTGGTTTCTGCCTGAGGAAACTTTAATAAGCCTAGGTTTACATCTTGGTTTAAGTAAAATAGACTTCAGTTACATTGCAGCACAGTTGCATCATTCAGTCCCAGCATCCCAAGTGCTCATAGTGCAGTCCATTGGTTTGGGACTTAGCTGGTGTCCTTTGCCCTGCCACCATCAGGAGAGAGAGAGTAAATAAGCTGTAGTAACGGATGCAGCCAGTACCTACCTGTCAACAGGAGAATGAGGTTCTGTAACCACTAACTTTCAGCCAGATTTGTGTGATACACACTTCCCTCTCAACTTGTGACATCCCTGCCTGACAAGGGACCAAGACCCAGAATAAGGGATACATGAATGATGGACACTGATTACATCCCCCAGTCCATCCCGAATGGATTGTTCCTGGTAGATATTTCCAGTAAGGTATTAAGTGTCCCCTAACACAGTGGTTCTTAAGTTCTTACTAAGGTGACCCACCAAATGCATTTTGCGTTTTTTTGTGACCCACCCAAGGTTCAAATTGGGGGAGGGGCAAAATCATAGGCATGTCCTTCTCATCCTTGGAGTTTGGACCCTGAATGGGTCACAAGAAAAGACAAAATGCAGTTGGTGGGTTGTCTTAGTAAAAAGTTTAAGAATCACTGCCCTAAAATAAGGCTTCCACCACTTCCTGTGCAAGTCTCTTTCACAGTCTAATAGGGAAAGTTTCTTGTGTTCAGCCTATATTTCCCTTTGCTGATTGTTGGATCATATTAAAGAAGTTCTGTGTTAAAATCACAAATGAGTTTGATTCCCCATAGTTTAAATTCCAGGATATTACTAATTAAGAGGACTCTTGGTTTTTGGTACTGTTTCTCTCCCTCTCTGTGTGAAACTTGCAAGCTGCTAATTGTGTTAGTACATTCTAAGACAGAGTCTGTTCTCAAAGCAATTCTTTGTAACAACAACTACTCACACAGAGAGAGACTCAAAGCAAGACTCTGTAACCACAGAAACAGCACCCAGAGACTCCCCGCCCTTTTGTTGTATTCATCTCGCTTTGTTAACAATTGTGATTAAAATAGAGATAGAGGATGTATGTGGATGGATGTTTGGTGTGGATAATAACTGAATGATCAGGGAGGTGCCAGCCTAAGAATCCAGTGTCCATCGACTGAAGAAGGCGTCAATTGGAAATAACCAGAGGACTCCCAGCCTCAAGGATGGGAGAACCAAAGAATAAGATAACATCTGGCAGCACGGAGCCATCAGGAATGTGCCATCTGCTGATTGATTCAGCAACAGCATGATGAAGCAATTCCCATAGGCTGGCATAGGAAGAATTTCCTATAAAAATGAACTCTAGAAAGTGACAACTTTGGGGTCTGATTCTGTAAACCAACTTCCAGGAGAATCAGATGAGCATCTGACAAGGCCTTGCTCCCTCCTCATGTCCAGGCCACCTGGGCAGTGGCTTGGCATGAGCAACTCTAAGGCTGGTAACTATGATAACAACCTTGCAGAACCTGTGAGTGTGTGTATGAATGAATGTGTGAATAAATATGAAATTGAATGGAATGTTATAGCTATAACTAACCGCTTACTATGATTCTTTCTGTATTCACAATAAATGTGGCATTTTGCCTTTTCCCCTTTAATAAGATCCTGCTGTTTTTTTATTTTATTGGTATAACATGATTTCCATCTTATTATTAGGGCCCTATCAAATTCACGGCCATGAAAAACGTGTCATGTACTGTGAAATCTGGTCTGCCCCCATGAAATCTGGTCTTTTGTGTGATTTTACCCTGTACCATAATCTTGCTACTCTCCACCACTCACAACTCCTTTTTGGGTCAGAATCCCTACAATTACACCACCGTGATATTTCAGATTTAAATAGCTGAAATCAGGAAATGTACAATTTTAAAAATCCTATGACTGTGAAATTGACCTAAGTGGACAGTGAGTTTGGTAGGGCCCTACTTATTATTTCACCCTGCTGAAATCCTCTCCCTCCTTGGGCTTTATACTCATCAAGAACAGTTATATACCTCTGTCATTGACTGGCTAGGTTTTCCAAATATCAAGATCTTTCCTTGTCATTCTATCTTATCCAGACCTTTACACATTTCAGTTACTCTTCTCTAAATACCCTCCAGTTTGTCAACACAGTTTTGGTGCTGAGATTATCAGATTTTAGCGCAATACTGTACAGCCAGGAAGAGGAAAATGAAATAGTGGAAATAAGAGGCAGTGAAGAAGTTCTGGACTAAGCGGGTTCCTCACAATGGGTGTTACTCATCTCTGTGCGTCCCCCCCACCCTATTATTTATCAGGATGTAAATAGTCTGCTGGCCTTCTGAATGTTGCTGAATTTCACCCAGTATGTTAGGAGAGGTAATGGGATGATGCAGAGGGCTGCAGACCTTCTGATAATTACAGATAGACTGAATAATGCTGGGAGATGCCCTGAGCGAGGGCTAGTCTACAGTAGAAGCGATGAATCGGCGCAGCTGCATCAGAGCATCTGCGCCACTGTAGCACATCTGGTGAAGATGCTCTATGCCAACAGGAGAGAGCTCTCCTGATGGCATAATTACTCCATCTTCACGAGAGGCGGTAGCTACATTGGCGGGAGAGCGTCTCCCACCGAGAACAGCACTTAGGTCGCTGTAATTTGCATCGCTCAGGGAGGTGGCTTTTTCATACCCCTGAGCGATGTACGTTATATCGACATAAGCAGTAGTGTAGACCTGCCCTTTTTCTGTGCAGGAGAATTGTATGGCAGGGGCATTGGAGAGATGTTGGGTTTCTGAGGTGGTGAACAAGATTAGTTTGTGGGGCTCTGTCAGAAGGGACTTAGGTTTGGGTTATTTCCCTTTTATCTTCCTAGTCAAAGTCCTGTGAATTGTTTTTGATTTGCCATTCTTACTCCAAGGCTATCTTTGCATGACAGCCCATTGGAATGTGATGAACATATGGCGACAGGAATAGTTTCAGTAACTACTTCCCTAGAGCTGAAAGGCTCCATCTCCAATACCAACCTCCTGAGCTGTCCTGTCCCTGCAAAATGAATTTTCAGCATGAACTGAAGCATTAAAAAATGTTCACTGTCTTATTTCTCAAAAGAAATTAATCCAAGATGGAAAGTATGATTTTTGTGACTCCAGGTGCACTATGGTGTAATTCAGTCCCACAGAGCAGCAACATTTGACAACCCATAGTGCTGTATTTAACCTGGAGAGTATCTACAACTAAGGCTATGTCGAAACTGCACTTTCATCTGTAAAACTTTTGTCTGTCATGGGGTGTGAAAGAACACACCCCTGACTGACAAAAGTTTGACTGATGAAAACCGCTGGTGTGGACAGTGCTTTGTCAGTAGGAGACACTCTCCCGCCAACAAAGCTATAGCCCCTCATTGGGGGTGGTTTTATTTTGTCGGCAGAAGAACTCTCTCCTGCTGACAAAGAGCGGCTACACTGCATATCTTACACTGGCACAGTTGTGCCACTGTAAGGTGTGCCGTGTACACCTAGCCTAAAAGACTGTGAGAGGAATAAATTAACAGGACTGTGGTGGGGCTACAGTGAGTAGAAAGCTCCTTTTTGTTCTGTGTTTGTACAGCGTCTAGCATAGTGGGGTCCTAGTCCATGACTAGGGCTCCTATGCGCTACAATAACAAAAATAAATAATAATAGCAAATCTCAGTTCTTCACACAAAGGAATGGCTCCTTTTGATAGGATTTTTGTTTTGTGTTAGCGGCAGAAAATAATTCTAACTGCTGACTTACTGTTTGGTAATGGATAGTAAAAGCTCATTTTAAGGGGTACCTAAACTTTCCAAATTGCTTTAACTCACTTCTAGTAGCACAGAGAGCAACATGGAATGTAATACTCTGCATTATTTTGAAAGTGCTCCTGTACAATAAGTGACCCATAGAGATACCCAGTGAAGCATAATGTGTTGAGTTGTTATTAAACTTTGTACTCACTAGTAATGTGAGAATTCTTGTAATATCAATACTTTTTTTTATCCTGGAAGGTATTTGACTTTTTTTAAGACCCTCTTACACCAGTCCCAGTGTTTTTAAATCACTGCTTCTCCCTCATACAATTGCTTCCATAGAATTCTAGTTTTGGAAAGTGACTGATACACCATGTGGATCTCTGCTCATCCGACATTAGTTAGGCATAGGAGGGTTCTTCCTGAGCTTGTTATCATTTCCTCTTCCCCCACCAGACACTTGTTTATGTATCCCAAAACTTTTGTTCTATAACTTTTGTTCTTTATTCCTATAATTTGTGCCTTTTACTAGTTAGTCATTTTTGTACTTTCTGTAGTCTCTAGAAAAAATTCCCTTAAAATCAGGCCAACTTCTAACTTTCTAGGAGCTCTAGAATTCTTGTAATAGCAATACTTACTTGTAGCCCAGAAGGCATTTTTGATCTTTTCTAAATCTTTTCTTTTTCAATCCTAGCTTACTGCTAAATATTATTCAGTAGAACCTCACTCATCCTCATTAATGAGGATGATCTCCAGTCCAGTATAGTGGGGTCTGTACTGTAGTGAGATTTTTGCTGAATGGAACCAGTGTATTTACATCATGTTCCTCTCAGGGCTGTGGGATATGACCACATCTCCCTCTACCCTCTCCAGTTCCCTTTTCTCTACCTGATCCACCTTCACTGCACAAGATTATTTATCCTGTTTCTCCTCCTTCCTGGTACTAAGATAATGGGTGTTGGAATCAATAATTTAACTTGTCCATTGTGCTGAGGAAGGATAGTCCAAGTGCCAGTGCTATCCCCTTTTATTTGTGATTGGAAAGGAAATAGTTGGGAGTAGTGCTTAGGGGAGATCGTATTTTGCTATCAGACACTGTAATATTATAACTATCACATTGTGGTTTCAGTGGCTGTAAGCGCTTTGGGGCAGGAAGTGTGACTTATTACATGTTATATGGAACCTAATACAATGGGACCCAAACTGCTTTATCTAAATAAATTACTGCATGAATCATGTGTAAGTGGGTCATATTATGAATTAGGCCAGCGGTACTCAAACTGGTTTGGGACCCCAAAGTGGATCGCGATCCCATTTTAATGTGGTCATCAGTGCTGGCGTTACACCTGCTGGGGCCCGGGGCCGGCGCCAAAGCCCAAGCCCCATCACCCAAGGCCAAAGCTGAAACCCGAGGCCTTCAGCCCTGGGTGGTGGGGCTCAGGTTACAGCTCCCCTGCTTGGGGCTTAAGCCCTGGGCTTTGGCCTCCCCAGCCCTGGATGGTGGGGCTCGGGCTTTGGCCTCCCTGCCCGGGGTAGCAGGGTCTCAGGTGGGCTCAGGCTTTGGTCACCCCTCCTGGGGTCATGTAGTAATTTTTGTTGTCAGAAGGGGTCGTGGTGCAATGAAGTTTGAGAACCCCTGAATTAGGCCTTCAACTTGAAAGATATTAATAATTTTGATTCAGATGATGTATGAAAAAAGCATCAGTTTGAATCTGATTTGAAATAAGAAAAAAAATGATTACAACTCTTTTTTGTTTGAAAAAGTAAAAAAGGTACTTAAGCAACTTGTGTATGTCATCTGTGTACAGAAAAATCATTGCCAGCATTAATCATTGTCATTAGTTATCTACACAAGTGGTTTTCAAACTTTTATTCTGGGGACCCAATTGAAGAAAATTGTTGATGCCCGTGACCCAACGGAGCTGGGGATGAGGGGTTTGGGGTGTGGGAGGGGTTCAGGGCTGGGGCAAAGGGTTAGGGTGTGGGGTTGAGGGCTGCGGGGTGGGGCCAGGAATGAGGGGTTCAGGGTGTGGGAGGAGGCTCTGGGCTGGGGTTGGAGGTTGGGGTGCAGGAAGGGGTTCTGAGTTTGGGGGGCTCAGGGCTGGGGCAGGGGATTGGGCCGCAGACTTACCTCTGGCAGCTCCTGGTCAGCGGTGCAGCTGGGATGCAGAGGCAGGCTTCCCACCTGTCCTGGCACCGCAGACTGCACTGCGCCCCGGAAGCAGCCAGGAGCAGGTCTGGCTTCTAGGCGGAGGCGCACGACTCTCATCCGCAGGCACTGCCCCTCCCTCCCCCACAATGCAGAGCCAGTGCTTGGGGCGGGGCAGCACACGGAGCCCCGTGGCCCCCCTGCCTAGAAGCTGGACTCTCTGCTGGCCACTTCCAGGGCGCAGCGCGGTGTCAGAACAGGTAGGCACCTTAGCTGGGTAGCACCGCTTACGGGACTTTTAATGTCCTGGTTGGCGGCGCTGACCAGAGTGACCCAGTGCCTCGCAACCCAAACTTTTGAAAAACGCTGATCTACACTGTATCATTGTCATCTTCTCTTCAAATCAGTTTAGTGTAAACTTTTTTTTATAATACAGTCATGGGAATTGCATCAAATCTAAATATAATAGGCAAAAAAATAGAAATGTTATTTGAAACCTTTCATTTAAGAGTCTTCAGTGATTCATAGAGAAGAAAATTATTTTCTTATAATGGACATTATAAACATTTTTCTTGTATTAGAGACAAAAAATAGCTAGTGTAATACTTTTTTCTGTTTGTAAGTAAGCACAAGTGTTTGACTTCAAACTGAGATTTTTGTTCATGATCAAAAGGAAGATCATTCATTACTTCCTAATACTCTTCATTATTTTGTTGTATGAACGCTTATTTCACTATTTTTAATGCTGTTGTAGGAATACATAGTTTATATTTATTACATATATCTCAGGTATTGTCAATAAGGGATTTTCTGTCTGTATACTTCCTTAGTTAATGATGGGTATGTTGTTTATATGTGTCACATTCCGGGGTGTAGTCCAGACCAGTGAGGGGTTCTGTCATCACACCTCTAGCCAGGTGTTAACAAAGTTAATTGGCAATCACCTGTCAAGTGGCCATTCTTTAGCAGCAAAGGGGAGCAGAAACAGATCAATCTGCATTTTAGCAAACAAACAACATGGAACCTCTTTCATCATGAGACTCCATGTCTCCTTCCTCACAGTTGGAAAGAATTTTATTTAAGGGGTAACCCTCTGGAAAATGCATTTCGAAAGGGTGACTGGGCTCTAAAAGTGAGAGGCAAAACACTCCTGGTTCTCTCTCTCTTTCATCTGAGAAGACAAAGGAACCAGCCCTTTGGGGAGGAAATCCTGACCTGAGACTTTTGGTCAGCGCAGTTGCTGGGAACCACATATGTGGTAAGGATTTACCTTGAGCCAAGTCTAGCTTGTTAAGTTTTAGCTACTAGGAAGCGTTTTATCTTGATTTCTCTTATAATCATTTCTGACTTTAATACATTATATTTGTACTCACTTAAAACCTATCTCTTTGTAGTTAAATAAACTTGTTTTATTTTTAGTCTGAACTAATCCAGTGTTATGTTTAAATTGAACTGTTTGGTAACTCCAGTTAAAGTAGAAAATCCTTGAATATTGACCTTTACAGGGGCAATGAACCTTTAGTATCTGAAATGTCCAGGAAATGGCTGGACAGTGCAGAACACACGTTTTTGGGAAAATTCGGGTCTGGGAGTTTGTTGGGATCACCCTGCAAGTATTAACCAAGACTGATGGAAGCTAGAATGTGACTGGAGTGTTGCTGATAGGCTGCTGGGGTCAGAGCTGCTGGACCAGGGCTACAGCTATACTCAGACACGCAGGGTGTGACTAGCATGCTGATAGGTTGTTTGTGAGTGGACCTCGTTGCGAGCTACAACAGCAAAGCATTTTGAGGTTACCTAAGGTGGTGGGACAGGTGATGACAAAGACCCTCACTGGTCTGTATTGCACCCCAGAATGTGACAGTGTGTAAACCTTTTAATTCTGAAATCCAATTCTTCATCTTTGGACACCAGCTTATGAAGAAAGGATGGATGCCTCTTCACCTTCAGTTTACTTACAGGCAGCAGAACCAGCCATGTGTTAGACATTTTGGAGCTCTGGCTAGTTTTCTACTTCTTTCGTTATCTTCCTTCCTTCATTTTTCTCTCTGCCTCAGTCAGAGGCAGTTGCAGTAGATCAACTAGGTTGAGGAAGTAGGAAATTCTGATACATGATCAAACTTGTGGAACTATACATAACAAAGATTAACACAGATATGAGTTTAACAATTTGGGAGCTTGCTTATCAAGGGAATGGATCAGAAGACTAGAGGAGCCTGAATTGGTTAGAAATTAGAGCAGTCTATCTGACCATGAAACACCTGCTATCTTCATCATGATTGAGAATGACAGCTATGTCTTATGTAAACCAATGTAGTGTATAAGAGTACCCCTCTCTTCTGAAGAAGGCTATATAATACTTATACACAGCCTGGCCCAGTCCCTATCTGGTTGGACACCAACTGCCCCTTTGTGTTGTGAGTGGACCTAGCCACTGTTTCCCATATGTTTCTAAGCAAACTGGGTCTATGGAGAGCCTGGTCACTGTTCTTAGGTGTGGGTCTGTAAGGCATGCTCCCAGGCTCAGACTTCTTGTCAGAACCTTTCCTTGGGACATGAGAGACTGTTGTCCTGCGATCCCCAGACCCTGGAACCTTCCAGACACCCCTACTTGCTTACACAGACTCTCTCAGAATTCCACTTAGGCTGTGGTCACTCTGATATTCTAGTTTAATCCTTTAGAGGACTAAGTAGCAGGTAAGCAAGAAATACAAATTTAACACAGGAATTTCTTAATCACAGCTTAAAAAGCACTAGATTGCTACAGATCTAGGCAAAATTACTGAAGTCTTGGGACAGACTCTCTGAAGGGGAGAGATCAGACTGGTAGTCGTGAGAGGGGAGTGTGAGTTATCAGCATTTCAGGCTAGGTAGAGTCCGTCCAGCCAGTTCTTCCGGCATGTAGCGATGACCGACTCCCTCAGTTAAAAAGCACCTCTTTAATAAAGTTTCTATCCTTTTTTGCCTGGGTTGAGAAACTCCAGGCTCTTATTCAACTCAGATTTCATTGCAGAGAATTCCTTATGCCATGGTGTTGGGACCGCTTTTGAGAGGCAATTAAAGCTAATGGCACTAGATTGCTATGTGATCGTTTCTCAGTCATAGTCATTCAGCTCAGTCATTCAAGCACCTTTCCTGGGCTGGGCACCTGTCTGTAATGCATTACAATAACTTATATTGTCAAGGTTAGACCTGTACAGCAGCTAACACAAAACAGATATCTGAATCCGAAATGGAGGTTACAATCCAGAATAGAGTTCACAGTTTGACCTAGACATTTCCCACTTTCTTATATTGCTAATATAAATAAAAGGGGATCTACAATAGCTGTGAATATAAGGGAAATCGGATTGTTGGGCCAGCTAACCAATTTGATTAGTAAAGGACCATGGAGGATGGACTCTACATCCAGGAGTGTTCACACAGATCACCAGGATATTGGGTACTGCAGTGGTTTAGAACTGTTTGTCTCAGCAAAGAATTGCAAATCTCTTCCCCCCCCCCCCAAATAAAAGGATCTAGCAGGAAGGTACAGATGCTCCCTCACAGAATTGGAGCTTTGATCTTATGTAAACATCCTCCTCCCAATTTTGCTCATTCCAAAGAACCATCAGAAAAATAAAAACACAGTTGTAGTGCACTTAATAAATAGTACTTTATTGGCCCAAGAGACTCGTTCCCAGACCTACTGGACATAGTATCAATGGTTGATTAATGACTAACTCTGAGGACAATGTATTTAGTCAAGGATGCACACTTCACTCAGATTCAGGATCCTAAAATTTCTAGCCTCAAAGCTGTGTGTCAGATGCTTATAAGAGAATTACTTCTCACAAATTATTTTCATAAAGCTTGATTTAGGACAAAAAGCTATGAAGTTTGCATATTCCAAAGTATGGGAAATATTGACTTGAGGAAAGGAATTTTAGGCCCTAGCCAGCCCAAATCCTTATCATCCTGGACTATTTGCAAAGCTAGGTGATTATCATTAAAATAAACCTCAATGAAGGTGCATGTTGCTGCAATAATAAACATTCTAAGTTTCAAGAATCCTAGTATTGGTGCTAGAAACACAGTTGTAAAAAGGTTGCTAAATCAGAAGAGAATATCAGTGTGACTACAGTGCCAAGTTTCAGAGTAACAGCCGTGTTAGTCTGTATTCGCAAAAAGAAAAGGAGTACTTGTGGCACCTTAGAGACTAACCAATTTATTTGAGCATAAGCTTTCATGAGCTACAGCTCACTTCATCGGATGCATACTGTGGAAAGTGTAGAAGATCTTTTTATACACACAAAGCATGAAAAAATACCTCCCCCCACCCCACTCTCCTGCTGGTAATAGCTTATTTAAAGTGATCACTCTCCTTACAATGTGCATGATAATCAAGTTGGGCCATTTCCAGCACAAATCCAGGTCCTCCCCTCCCCCCACAAACCCACAGTATGCATCCGATGAAGTGAGCTGTAGCTCACGAAAGCTTATGCTCAAATAAATTGGTTAGTTTCTAAGGTGCCACAAGTACTCCTTTTCTTTTTACAATGCCATGATCAATACTATGGAAAACTTAATCTAATCCTTCAAGCACTGACAAAACCATCATTTGAATCTAAGTGTGTGCGCGCCCACGTGCACAGTTGTTGGAGACTTCTGCCTTAGCGACCGTAGAGCGTTAATGGTTCTTCACAAACCTTTGTTCTACCTAATCTGCATCCAAACCTGACGGTTTGGCTGCTGCATAGTTGAATGAGCAGGAGCAGCAGTGCTCGGCCAATGTCCAGCAGATCCTGTTGGGAAGTAGAAAGCCCGCTACCAGAGCCACCTACGCAGCCAAGTGGAAACGATTCACCTGTTGGACCTCAGATAAAGGCTTCCAGCCAGAGTGAGCCTTGTCGCAGCTGATTTTAGACTACCTTCTGCATCTCAAGCTCCAGGGCTTGTTCCTTTCATTGACCAAATTCCACTTTGCAGCCATCTCAGCCTTCCATATGCCGCTCGAGGGCAGATCGGTTTCCGCCCAAAAAATGATGGACGGATTTCCCAAGGGCCTTGAACTCCTCTACCTGCATGTCAAGGACCCTGTTCCCCCATGGGACTTGAACCTGGTGCTGTCGCAGCTCACGGGTCCTCCTTTTGAGCCTTTGGCTTCCTGTTCTCTCCTCCTGTCCTGGAAGGTTGCGTTTCTTGTCACAATCCGGTGACTTCGGCCCGTCAAGTCTCTGAGATTTGGGCGCTCACCTTGGAACCACATTATGCGGCCTTCTACAAGGATAAGATCCAGCTGAGACCGCACCTGGCTTTCCTGCCCAAGGTGGTCTCTCTGTTTCATTCAAGCCACGACATTTACTTACCAGTCTTCTTTCCAAAGCCACATAAATTGGAAGAGGATCATAGACTGCGTGCCTTGCGCGTTAGGAGGGCTCTGGCCTTCTACATTTACAGGAGGGCCAAACCATTCTGTAAGTTGACTCAATTGTTCATCGTAGTGGCTGACAGGATGAAAGGTCACTCTGTATCCGTTCAAAGAATTTCTTCTTGGATCACCGCCTGCATTCTCTTCTGCTATGATCAAGTGAAGTTGCCACCCCTAGCAATTGTCACTGCGCACTCGACCAGGGCGCAGGCCTCTTCAGCCGCTTTTCTGGCACAGGAGCCTATCCAGGACATCTGTAGGGCAGCCACCTGATCGGCTGTCCATACGATTACGTCCCACTATGCACTTACCCAGCAGGCCTGGGATGATGCCGGCTTTAGCATGGCAGTACTGCAAGCCAGGAGGCTGTGAACTCTGAGCCCACCTCCATATATACTCGTTGTGAGTTACCTAGAATGGAATCGACATGAACAAGTACTCAAAGAGAAAACAATTACCTACCTTTCATAACTGTTGTTCTTCGAGATGGGTTGCTCATGTCCATTCCATTACCCTCCCTCCTTCCCCTTTGTCGGAGTTGCCATCAAGAAGGAACTGAGAGGGCGTAGGGTTGGCAGCGCCTAATATACCGACACATGAGCATGGCTCTCAAGGGGGCACCACAGCCCACCCTCCGGATACCGCTAAGGCAAAAGTCTCCAACAACTGTGCACGTGGGCGCGCACACACCTAGAATGGAATGGATGTGAGCAACCTATCTCAAAAAACAACAGTTACGAAAGGTAGGTAACCATTTTTTCTGTCGTTTTCATAATGACGAGGCATTACTGAGAATAGGCTCTGACTTAGCACTAAAAGTGAGTTCTGTCTTCTACTGATCTTAAGGTTTGTACTGTAGTCCTTTTGTCCAAAGCATGGATGTGAAAAAGAGAAGAACTGACGCAAGCTAGACACGAGTAGGGAAATAAAAATTTATAAGAAATCAAAGACACTTATCATTCAGTGAAAGGAATAAAAACTCCAAAAAGATCTGTCACCAAATAGCTGCAGCGGCAAAGAGTCCTGTGGCACCTTATAGACTAACAGACGTATTGGAGCATAAGCTTTCGTGGGTGAATACCCACTTCGTTGGATGCATGTCGTGGAAATTTCCAGAGGCAGGTATAAATATGCAAACAAGAATCAGGCTAGGGATAACGAGGTTAGTTCAATCAGGGATGATGAGGCCCTCTTCTAGCAGTTGAGGTGTGAACACCAAGGGAGGAGAAACTGTTTTTGTAGTTGGCTAGCCATTCACGGTCTTTGGTTAATCCTGAGCTGATGGTGTCAGATTTGCAAATGAACTGAAGCTCAGCAGTTTCTCTTTGAAGTCTGGTTCTGAAGTTTTTTTGCTGCAGGATGGCTACCTTTAAATCTGCTGTTGTGTGTCCAGGGAGGTTGAAGTGTTCTCCTACAGGTTTTTGTATATTGCCATTCCTAGTATCTGATTCGTGTCCATTTATCCTTTTACATAGGGACTGTCCAGTTTGGCTGATGTACATAGCAGAGGGGCATTGCTGGTACATGATGGCGTATATTACACTGGTGGATGTGCAAGTGAATGAACCGGTGATGGTGTGGCTGATCTGGTTAGGTGCTGTGATGGTGTCGCTGGTGTAGATACGTGGGCAGAGTTGGCATTGAGGTTTGTTGCATGGATTGGTTCCTGAGTTAGAGTTATTATGGTGCGGTGTGTAGTTGCTGGTGAGAATATGCTTCAGGTTGGCGGGTTGTCTGTGGGTGAGACTGGCCTGCCTCCCAAGGCCTGTGAAAGTGTGGGATCGTTGTCCAGGATGGGTTGTAGATCACTGATGATGCGTTGAAGAAGTTTTAGCTGAGGGTTGTATGTGATGGCCAGTGGAATTCTGTTGGTTTCTTTCTTGGGCTTCTCTCACAGCAGGAGGCTTCTGGGTACACGTCTGGCTCTGTTGATCTGTTTCCTTATTTCCACATGTGGGTATCGCAATTTTGAGAATGCTTGGTGAAGATCTTGTAGGTGTTGGTCTCTGTCTGAGGTGTTGGAGCAAATGCGGTTGTACCTCAGCACTTGTCTGGGATGGAAGCTGGAGGCATGAAGGTAGGCATAGCGGTCAGTGGGTTTTTGGTATAGGGTGGTGTTAACGTGACTGTCACTTATTTGCACTATGGTGTCTAGGAAGTGGACCTCCCGTGTAGATTGGTCGAGGCTGAGGTTGATGGTGGGGTGGAAGCCGTTAAAATCGTGGTGGAATTCTTCCAGGGTTTCCTTCCCATGGGTCCAGATGATGAAGATGTCATCAGTGTAGTGTAGGTAGAGAAGGGGCGTGAGTGGACGAGAGCTGAGGAAGTGTTGTTCCAGGTCAGCCATAAAAATGTTGGCATATTGTGGGACCATGTGGGTGCCCATAGCGGTGCCACTGGTCTGGAGGTATATATTGTCACCAAATTTGAAATAATTGTGCATGAGGATAAAGTCACAGAGCTCAGCAACCAGTTGTGCTGTGGCATCATCAGGGATACTGTTCCTGACAGCTTGTATTCCATCTGTGTGTGGAATGTTTGTGTAGAGAGCCTCTACATCCATGGTGGCTAGGATGGTGTTTTCTGGAAGATCACCAATGCATTGTCGTTTTCTCAGGAAATCAGTGGTGTCACGGAGATAGCTGGGAGTGCTGGTAGATAGGGTCTGAGTAGAGAGTCCACATATCCGGACAGTCCTTCAGTGCCAATGCCCGAGATGATGGGGCGTCCAGGATTTCCGGGTTTGTGACCAGGCATTCTAAAGAAGGTCTGTAATCTATTCTGTGAGAAAGATAGATAGTTCATGGATGAAATGAGCACAAGCTTTATACAAGAAGGTATGTAAAATGGCTACTGTACTGTGTTCAGTGTCTAGATATTGGAGACTATAAGTGCAGGTATTTTCAGATATCACTTTTGGCCGACTAATCCTGCCATCAGTAGTGTTTTGTTGATTTATCACTCTTACTTAACCTTCTCTATTCATAGTTTATTCTTTTCTGTGATTCTCCCTCCTTTGTTTTCTTCCACTTGGCTGTCACCAAAACCTCTAGTGAACAAAATAATATCTGAGAATAGAAAAATGTAATAGTTGACTGAAATGTTTATTTCCTTTCTTCTAACTTTCCTACTTATGAATCTGATCCTGCCTTAGGAGACCTTATGAGCGAATGTTAAAGAATTATTTTTTAGAATTAGTTTTCCTAAGACGACATATTTGTAATATCTAGCAGGATTAAATATAATTTTGATGCTCTAACAGGTTTTATTAGTATGTTGCTATAGCTTTGGAAGCACCTTTTGGTAGGTCACAGCAAGAGGTCTATGCCACATCCTTTCGGCCAAAAGATCTGTGCTTCACTGGAGATGGGGAACCCTATTATGATGACTAGTGAATACACGTATGGGAAATTAGAAGTAAACCAGTAAACAAAATTTCCAGTCAGCGTGCCTTTTGTGACTCTTCCATTGGGAATTATCAGAAAGGGTCCATGCTAATTTGTAGCTGTCTATGCTTCTTCCTCTTGGGTCCAGGTACCATAGTTAGGTGTGCATTAGTGGTGATATATGGAGCTACAGAATCAAGTTTACAGACTTTCCCTAATTTCACAGCTATTCCTTCTCTCCTCCCTAGAACTCTCCAGATGGTGAACAAGCTATTTTGCTGAATAAAATATGTCAGATCAATCCATATCTCAGAAATATCCAGCTGTCTACTCCTGTCTATTTTGTTATCCCTAAGTGAGTCAGAGGGGACAGACAATCCAGAACTAATTTTCTCCAAATTAGTTTCCTTAAAATTAAAAAAAAAATGTTTAAAACTTTCTTCTTTACCCACTCAGAATAGTGCATCGAAGTTGTCTTCTACCTTAGAAATAGATTAACAGATTCCACGGGCAGAAGGGATCATTGTGATCTTCTACTCGACTTCCTGCATAACATAAGCCATGGAACTTCCCCACAATAATTCCTAGATTATAGAAATAGGTGTATGCAGCCCACCAAACGTTAATGATGATCGTAAGAACTCTTATTTGAAATAATCATTTATTTGATTTATTTATTTAAATTTATACAAAAGATAAAAAGAATCCATAGTATTTATTAAGATCTGTTCACATTTGTAGTATGGTTCAAGAACTAAGCACAGTGTATTAATTTATTTGTTGATACTTAGATGTTCTAAGAATTTTACTTTGTTGTATAAGTCATTATGTTGCCTAAAATTCTTAACGAGTGTGTTGGTCATTCACTACTATGAGTAGGTAAGATCAAAGATTATGTTTTCATTCTGACCATTAAAAGCCAGTCATCATTGCGTGTGATTAGAAGATTTAGTTTACTTTGGCTTCTAAGATGTTTTATTTACCCTTCTAAAGGAGAAAAAAGAAATTTCCTGCTGCACTTGAAAGTAAAATGTACAGGCTTTTAGTTTCAGCGTTGAATTAAAACCTGGTACGTTATTTGGTATAGACAATAACGTGTATGTAGTGGAACAAAACTTTACAAACTAGTATTTAGAAAAGTAAATTAGTTCAGGATGAAGGAGCCCAATAAAAAAATAAATAGTTACTATTAAGCTGACACATTTATACAATACTATTTGATAGACAGTAGATAAGGTCAGGCTCTTAAACCATTCAGTCTGGTATGTAAAGTGTTGAAAACAGAAGGATCCCTACTGTGAAACTGAGTGTATTAAATAATCTTTAGGAAGCTTAACAAACAACATTAGAGTACACAAAATTTGCAGTAAAACATGTATTCTTAACACAGTTACTTTGCCTGGGTTTTGCCTATTAGGCTGAAGATATGCTAATCTTGTCACGTGCAGCAGCTGGGTTTGTGCAATATTCTTTTCCTTCTCCTACGGGTTAATTAGCCTTCTTTCAAAATGTGGCCTATTTAGCTGTAGATTCTCATGATTCAGCCAATACTGCCGGTACAAAGCAGAACTGTTAACAGGCGGGTGTGTCCTACTGCTTAATTAGCCAGAATAAAAAGGTCCTTTGTCAAACAAGCATCTGTTGCTTGTGATCCACCTGACAGTCCCATTAGGCAAAGATGACTAGACTGAAATTGGGCATCTCTCTCCTTCAACAATATACAGCTCATTTACATATGTGGAGCATCCCTGAAAAACTGCAGGGGTTTATTTAGTTTATCAGAATGAATTAGAGTAACTGATAAACATCACTTGAAGAAGCCCTGTAAAATAATTTTACTAACTAAACTGCTCCAGGACATGGCATTAGCAACAACTGCCACTGAACAGGGACACTATACATGTTGGATGTAAAGCAGAGCATATTTCACGTTTAAGGAAAATCCTGTGATGTGTGAGGAAATCATGTTAAAGAATTGTCCTCATGGGGTGAGCCTGGACAGTGTAGAAATAGAGGAGACAAACCAAAATACTTCTGAATAGATAGGAATTAAGGTGTTACCTTTAAAATATCTGTTCAGCGAAAATTGGCAACTGCATTTATGTTCCCCAAACATGCTTTAGCATTCTAATTGATCTACTGTTAAATCAACCTACAGAACTAATCAATTCAAGTGCCTCTGGCAAAATACTAGTTAGAATGTATTGTAGTTCCACTGGGGAGAGAGAGACAGCAAGTTACATCCTTAAATCTAGAGGGATTATTTTTGTTTTTGTTCTTTTCATTTACTAGATTCTTAAATTTGCAGACTTAAGGCCCTTCCCCATGAGGGCATCTGCATTAGGCATTTTTCTTACTGTTGCTACCATTGGTAGCCACTGGTGGGAGCAATGGTGGGAGCACTTGTGTAAATAGGGCTCCAGGCTGCTGCAGGTGAGTTAATCATTGTTTCTTCTTTGAGTGGGGTCCCTGTGGGTGCTCCACTTTAGGCTAGCTAGATTTCTTTATAAAAAATTTTTGTTTTAGTAAAATAGAGATTTTTTTTTTTTCATGGCCAGATTTTCCTCTTTTCCCCGTTGGGGAAATCTTTATCAGACACAATGCTTAGCTCACCCAGATTTAAAAAATGTGACTCTTGCCATGAGGCAATGCCCATCTCAGATGGTCATTCATTGTGTGTCCGTTGTTTGGGAGAGACCCATATCCCCCCAAAATGTTCATGTTGCAGTAACCTGAAAGCCAGGGCAAGGCGTGACAGAGAACTCTGCCTCAGATCATTTAGATGGAGAAGTCCCTTCAGCCTACTCCTCCAGGAACAAAATCTACATCAGCAGATGGTTCCCCAAACAAACCTTTGCTAATGGGAGTGCTCAGCCTTCCCAATCGTCCAGGAAGCAAGCCGCGACCTCCCCCAATAGGGACACTCAAAGAAAAAAGAGCTCCCTGGCAAGGGCGCCTTCTTCGGTGCCGAGTTCAAGTAGAGTGAGCACCTTTGAGGCTCCAGGCGGCTCCAGGCACCTCCGGCACCGTCCTTCAGCGGACCTCTACCAAGCCCCGCCATTCTGGAATGTAGTTGAGATGTTCCTCCTCCATGGCACCGACCACCCCGGTGTAGGAATCAGCACCAAAATCGACTCAACAGGCAATACCGCCCCCACTGGCATGGATTCAGTCATCAGCACCATCAGACAGGCCAACCATGGCACCAACCATTTCGAGAAAGGCACCGACTATATCCACATCAGCAGCACCGCTGCCACAGAAACGTACTGCTCCACAGCAGTTTCTACAACACAAGGATATAGCGATCTCCTCAGTGCCACAATCACCCTTGCTCGGTACCGAGGGGATCTCCGGGCCAACTAACCGAACAATTGCCCACTTCTCTGGCTCCACATCCCTTCTCCAATGATGAAGAGGAGGAAGTACATGGGAACTGTTTCTCCTCCCAGCACTCTTCTCCGATGGGACGAAGACCAATATGTGAAGCAGCTGAGACCAAATCTCACCATCCTTGTGAGGTACAGCAATGGTATGGGCAACCCTGGCTGGGTCCACCGTGATCTTTGTCATGCCTTGCCCTGACTTTCAGGTTACTGCAATGTGAGCATTTTGGGGAGATATGGGTCTCCCCCAACAACGGACACACAATGAATGACCGTCTGAGACAAGCATCACCTCACGGCACGAGTCACATTTTTTAAATCCAGGCGAGCCAGGGATTGTGTCTGATAAAGGTTTCCCCAATGGTGAAAGGGAAAAATCTGGCAATTAAAGAAAAATATCTCTATCTTACAAAAAACAATTTTTTTAAAATAAAGGAATATAGCTAACCTAAAGTGGAGCAGCCACAGCGACACACATCTTGAAGAACCATTGTTACTGCACAAGGTGAATAACTTCTTCATCTAACCCTGCTCACAGCATGACTACATGATGCGAAGATTAAAGTTAAAACATTATCATCTGCCAGTGCCTTTCTCATGCTGATGCTCTGATTGTTGATTCATAGATTCATAGATACTAAGGTCAAAAGGGACCATTATGATCATCTAGTCTGACCTCCTGCACAATGCAGGCCACAGAATCTCACCCACCCACTCCTGCGAAAAACCTCTCATCTATGTCTGAGCTATTGAAGTCCTCAAATCGTGGTTTAAAGACTTCAAGGAGCAGAGAATCCTCCAGCAAGTGACCCATGCCCCATGCTATAGAGGAAGGCGAAAAACCTCCAGGGCCTCTTCCAATCTGCCCTGGAGGAAAATTCCTTCCCGACCCCAAGTATGACGATCAGCTAAACCCTGAGCATATGGGCAAGATTCACCAGCCAGATACCCAGGAAAGACTTTTCTGTAGTAACTCAGATCCCACCCCATCTAACACCCCATCACAGGCCATTGGGTCTATTTACCAGGAATATTTAAAGATCAGTTAATTACCAAAATCATGTTACCCCATCATACCATCTCCTCCATAAACGTATCGAGTTTAATCTTAAAGCCAGATAGGTCTTTTGCCCCCACTGCTTCCCTTGGAAGGCTATTCCAAAACTTCACTCCTCTGATGGTTTGAAACCTTTGTCTAATTTCAAGTCTAAACTTCCCGATGACCAGTTTATATCCGTTTGTTCTTGTGTCCACATTGGTACTGAGCTGAAATAATTCCTCTCCCTCTCCGGTATTTATCCCTCTGATATATTTATAGAGAGCAATCATATCTCCCCTCAACCTTCTTTTAGTTAGGCAAAACAAGCCAAGCTCCTTGAATCTCTTTTCATAAAACAGGTTTTCCATTCCTCGGATCATCCTAGTAGCCCTTCTCTGTACCTGTTCCAGTCTGAATTCATCCTTCTTAAACATAGGAGACCAGAACTGCACACAGTATTCCAGGTGAGGTCTCACCAGTGCCTTGTATAACGGTACTAAAACCTCCTTATCTCTACTGGAAATACCTCGCCTGATGCATCCCAAGACCGCATTAGCTTTTTTCACAGCCACATCACATTGGCAGCTCATAGTCATCCTGTGATCAACCAGTACTACAAGGTCCTTGTCCTCCTCCTCCATTACTTCTAATTGATGCATCCCTAGCTTATAACTAAAATTCTTGTTATGAATCCCTAAATGCATAACCTTACACTTCTCACTATTAAATTTCATCTTATTATTATTACTCCAGTTTACAAGGTCATCCAAATCTTCCTGTATGATTTCCTGGTCCTTCTCTAAATTGGCAATACCTCCCAGCTTTGTATCATCCGCAAACTTTATTAGCGCACACCCACTTTTTGTGCTGAGGTCAGTAATAAAAAGATTAAATAAGATTGGTCCCAAAACTGATCCCTGAGGAACTCCACTGGTAACCTCCCTCCATCCTGACAGTTCACCTTTCAGTAGGACCTGCTGTAGTCTCCCCTTTAACCAATTTCTTATCCACCTTTCAATTTTCATATTGATCCCCATCTTTTCCAATTTAACTAATAATTCCTACTGTGGCACGGTATCAAACGCCTTACTGAAATCTAGGTAAATTAGATCCACTGTGTTTCCTTTGTCTAAAAAATCTGTTACTTTCTCAAAGAAGGAGATCAGGTTGGTTTGGCACAATCCACCTTTTGTAAAACCATGTTGTATTTTTTCCCATTTACCATTGACCTCAATGTCCTTAAGTACTTTCTCCTTCAAAATTTTTTCCAAGATGTTGCATACTACATATGTCAAACTAACAGGCCTATATTTACCCGGATCACTTTTTTTTCCTTTCTTAAAAATAGGAACTATGTCAGCAGTTCTCCAATCATACAGTACAACCCCTGAGTTTACAGATTCATTAAAAATTCTTGCTAATGGGCTTGCAATTTCATGTGCCAATTCCTTTAACATTCTTGGATGAAGATTATTTGGGCCTCCCGATTTAGTCCCATTAAGCTGTTCGAGTTTCGCTTCTACCTCAGATATGGTAATATCTACGTCCATATCCTCGTTGCCATTTGTCATGCTACCATTATCCCTAAGATCTTCTTTAGCCTTATTAAAGACTGAGGCAAAGTATTTGTTTAGACATTGGGCCATGCCTAGATTATCCTTAACCTCCACTCCATCCTCAGTGTTCAACGGTCCCACTTCTTCTTTCTTTGTTTTCTTCTTATTTATATGGCTATAGGACCTTTTACTGTTGGTTTTAATTCGCTTTTCAAGGTCCAACTCTACTTGACTTTTAGCCTTTCTCACTTTATCCCTACATGTTCTGACCTCAATAAGGTAGCTTTCCTTGCTGATCCCTCCCATCTTCCATTTCCTGTATGCTTTCTGCTTTTTCTTAATCACCTCTCTGAGATGCTTGCTTATCCAGCTTGGTTTACAACTCCTGCCTATGAATTTTTTCCCCTTTCTTGGGATGCAGGTTTCCGATAGCTTCTGTAGCTTTGATTTAAAGTAATCCCAGGCCTCCTCTGCCTTTAGAGCCATAAGTTCTTCAGTCCAATCCACTTCCCTAACTAATTTCCTTAATTTTTGAAAGTCAGCCCTTTTGAAATCAAAAACCCTAGTTGCAGATTTATTTTTGTTAATCCTTCCATTCAGTTTGAACTGAATTAGCTCATGATCACTTGAACCAAGATTGTCCCCTACAACCATTTCTTCTGTGGGGTCCTCACTACTCACCAAAACCAAATCTAAAATGGCATCCCCTCTAGTCGCTTCAGCAACTACTTGATGAAGGAATCCATCAGCTATTGCATCTATGAAAATCTGAGCCCTATTGTTATTACTAGCACTCGTCCTCCAGTCTATCTCTGGGAAGTTAAAGTCTCCCATGATCACGCAGTTTCCATTAGTATTTACTTCATTAAAAACATTAAAGAGGGCTCTATCCATATCCAAATTAGATCCCGGCAGTCTATAGCACACCCCGAGCACTATCCCAGGGGAGGCTCTAGTAGTTTTCTTCCCCAGTGTAATTTTTACCCAGACGGACTCTGACGTCTCCATTCCATTGCTTCTTATTTCTTTACGTTCTACCTCATCATTGATATACACTGTTACTCCACCACCTTTACCTTTATTTCTGTCTTTCGTAAACAGCACATACTCTTCAAAACCTGTAGTCCAGTCATGACTACTATGTCACCATGTTTCTGTTATCCCTGTAATATCTGGTTTCACTTCCTGCACCAGTAGCTCTAGTTCCTCCATTTTGTTACCTAGGCTCCTCGCATTAGTGTACAAACATCTTAATTTTTGCTCTTTGACCTCGCTCACATTCTGTAGCCGATTAGGCATGGTCATTCTACAGCCAGTATAACCTATTAGACTGGTATCCACACTGCTCTTCCTCCTTATATACATTCTCCTACCCACGGCTGTATCCTTTCTTACTTGGTTTTCTTCCCTCACGATGCTAAAATCCGGCGTGGAGATTACCTGGACATCTCCCAACCATCTCCCCCAAATTCCTAGTTTAAAGCTCTCTTAATCAGTTGTGCCATCCTCCATCCTAGAAGTCTATTTCCTTCCCTACTCAGATGAAGTCCATCCCGAGAGAACTGTCGTCTGTCTATGAATGCCTCCCTGTGGCCATACATCCCAAAGCCCTCCTTATAGCACCACTGCCTGAGCTATCTGTTGATAGTCATAATCTTGTCACACCTTTGTTGCCCTTCTCTAGGAACAGGCAGAATCCCACTAAAGATCACCTGAGCCTCGATTTCCTTAAGCATCTTCCCCAGCCTAGCATAGTCTCCCTTAATACTTTCCAGCGAGAATCTAGCCGTATCATTTGTTCCCACATGAAGGATAATTAGGGGGTTCTTTCCTCCTCCCTTTAGGATCCTTTTCAACCTCAGGTCTACATCCCGTATCTTAGCACCTGGAAGACAGCACACCCTTCTATTCTCTGGATCAGCTCTGGTTACAAGCCTGTCTATTCTTCTCAATAAAGAGTCCCCAATCACATAGAATCACCTGCCTTTTCCTGGTGACGGTGCTATTCTCCAGTCTATCCCCTGTTCCCTCTGGCTGCATGTTCTTTCCATTCCTATTCTCCCTTTTAATCCTCTTCTACCCATCCCGTATCCTCCTAATGCTGTAGCTTTTATTTGTTTATTATTATTTATTATACTGGCTTAAAGCCTCACTTCAAATAGTTATTTTGTCTGATCTCACTGTTCTCGTTCAGAAAAATCTAGGTGCTGTAGGTAGTAGAGCAGGTAATTCAGTAGGTGGCACCCTTTGCTGAGTAATTAAGGAACAAATGCCCAACATAATTTTAAGGACCATTTTGCTAGTAGAATTATTGGCTTTCAGACAAATTGTAAAATAAAGGACATGACCACTTATGGATATTAATGATTGCGCATAACTTGTTGTATCAATAGTGGGGTTAATTTGTATGGTCTCTCCAAATTCCCATTACATCTGCCTACCTAAATTCCACTCTAAATTTCAGATTCCAAGGTTTCAGCTTCCAAGCAGCTGTATGTGTGCTATTTTATGTAAATTATTTAATGAGATAATTTGCTTGATTCAGACATGTGGAAAATAATCCATTATGTGGTCCTTATGAGGTGGGGTGGAAAAGTAAGTGCCCCAAACTGGTTTGGGAGAAGAAAATGATATAAAGTGTAATCTCATTCCTCTGTACCAGCCAGGAAAGAGGTGATTCCTGGCTAGAGGACAAAGAAATAAGGTTATTGTTAGGTGGTGTACACACATTAGCTTGCAGTTATGATTGTTCTACATTCCTCTGTCCTCAGTTCCTCTCTGCCAGCAACACTGGGTTAAAGAAATAGTCTTCCCGTTGTCTTTGATGCTTTTTGTCATTTTTTAAATAATATTTCTTAAAACTTCTTATGTTTGGTATTAGTGTTTTTACCAGATTTTTGCAGTTGAGAACTTTGTCTGCTCAGTGAGCGATACGAAATTGTAAATCTGTAAAAATCCCTCTATTTTAAGAGTTGAATGTCACATGACAAGATTTCTGTCACTTGAAGACAGTCATTCTTCCCAGAAAATTTGAAGTGATGGACGTTTTGTAGAAAAGCAAGAAGGGATTGGGATCTGTATCAAATGCATTTCTGTCATGTTGGGATAAAGGTTTCCTGTATGCTGTTTCTCTTTCGCCTTGTGTAATAAAGGAAATGAGATAAAAGGCTAGCCATATGATCTCTGTAGGTATGAAGGGGTTGACTCACCACTAGTGCCTCTTTGTGGTCAGGTGTTGCTTAGTAGCTCTCTCCCTATCCGGTACCTCCTGTTGATGGTCGCTCTGGGGCTGTGGTGGTCTCCCTCTTCCTGTGTCGTGGCCCTCTGGCCAGGTCATGTTAAAGGGCAGTTAATGAAGAGAAATAAGAGGAATTAACACAAATGAATTATCCTTAATTGGGTTAAGGCTCTCTTCTTTCAGAGGGCACTCATCTGTCTGTGGCCCTAAACTGAGTTCACATGTAGTAGAGGTGACTAGTTCTCTCTCTAGGAGAGTCAGCCTCTGGCCCTCCTTTCCTTCAGGCAGGGGCTGTTGGGCAGCAGTCCTCTGAGAAGTTCTTGCTTGCAGTTTGCCCTCCTTCCAGGAGCTGAGGACTGAAGGTCAGCTCTGCTCCCTGGTCTGCCATCAATTGACATGAGTGTCTCCTTCTTAAGCTCCTCCCTCCAATCCTAACATCTCTCATGGGTGCAATGGGGTGGAGCCACCCGGGCCCACATTAAGTCTTGAGAGAAGTGCTAGATCCTTGCTTCAGGAGGGCAGTCTGTCTCTACACTGGGCCCTTAGCCATGTTGAGTGGTGCTCACTTAATCTAATGAGTCACTTACGTAACCTTCCTTTCTCCTTCACAAAGTTGTTTCTTCAGCACCCAATGTAGGCAATTAGTAAGCAGTAGCAATACCCAACTAATGTCCAGATTCTTCAGCCCTTCTTCAGACTGAGCAATACTTACATGAGTAATCCCAGTTTTGGAGGAAGATAATTGAGAAGATTGTAGACTTTTCCAATTGTACTGCTTCTGCCTTCCCTTGTTCCCCACTTCATCATGTCCATATGATTTTGTGCAGGCAGAAGAAAACAGAGGAAGCAGGCCCATTGCAATCTTCTCTAGAACATTTGGCCATGGCAGGTCAGTGTGTGTGTGCCGTTAAATGATACTGCTTGAAGTGGTTCCAGTGCTTGAAGTCATATGTGAAGATCCTATAGTCTGGATTTGTGAAGGAAGTATTTTATTAATAGATGATGATGATACTAGTATTCTTTTTCTCAGTCAGAGAACTTCAGTTATAGATTTCTAGAGTTTATGGCCAGAGGAGACTGTTAGATGTTCTAGTCTGACCTTTGGTATATCACAGGTCATTAAATTTCACCAAGTTATCCTATATTGAGCCCAGTAACTTGTGTTCTGACTCAAGTATGTCTTCCAGAGAGACGTCCTGTCTGGATTTGAAGATGTCAAGACATGGAGAATCCGCCACTTCCCTTGGTAGTTTGTTCCAGTGGTTAATCCCACTCACTATTAAAAAAATTTTTTTTTAAAAAGTGCCTTATTTTTAATCTGAATTTTTCTAGCTTCAGCTTTTAGCCATTGGTTCTTGTTATGACTTTATCCACTAGATTAAAGAGCCCTTTAGTATCTGGTATTTTCTCCCCGTGAAGGTACCTATATGCTGTAATGAAGTCATCTCTCAGTCTTCTTTCTGATCAGCTAAACAGATTGAGCTCTTAAGTTTTGCTCTGTAAAGCAATTTCTTCAGCCCCTGAATCATTTCTGTAGCTTTTTTCTGCAATCTCTCAAATTTTTCAAAATCCTTTTTAAAATGTGGACACTAGAACTGTATGCAGTATTTCAGTATTGGTCTCACTGATGCTATCTGCAGAAGTAAAATCACTTCCTACTGCTACCTACTACTCCCCTGTTTACACATCCAAGGATCACATTAGCTCTTTTTTCTACAGTACTGCTCATGTGGAGTTGCTTGTCCACTCCGACCCATAAATTCTTTATTGGAGTCAATACTTTCCTGGATAGAGACCTCCATTTGGGAGGTATGTCCTGCATTTCTTGTTCCTAGATGTATCATTTTGCATTTGCCTATAGACTGTTTATACTGTAACTTATCTGAAGCAAGAAATAGCTGGCTTTAAGAAATTACCTGAATCAGCTACAGACTAAGGACAGACTCATTTCTAAGTCTCCAGATTTATTCTTTCATCATTGATTTCCTGCCTTAGTCGTAGACTACAAATAAGTCAGATACATCTCTGTTCATTAAGATTATTAAATAATAGAGATATTTGGGGCTTAAGTGAGAGCAGAAGATGCCCCTAAATATTTAAATATATGAATGTTTGAGCCTGCATTCTTTGGGAGAAAAAATGCCTTCCATATGGTGATTCTTCAGAAAGAAAAAAATAAAGAAAAAAGTATTTCTGGTATTACATATTTTACTCATTGAACTTTTTCAATATACTTTGCTCATTCTGTGTCAGTACTTTCTGAAAACTGAGTATATGGGATACACCATAATTTAAAAATGCCTTTTTGTAGAAATGACTTATAGTTCTCTAGAATTAAGGACAGTCAGTATGAATTGTGTTTTGAAGTATTCAGTTCAATACAGCGGTTATTGGAGACTTTATAAGAAGGCGTGTTTAGTGCTGGCTCAATAAAAATGAAATACTTATAAGTGCAGTTTCTAAGACTAATTATATTGTTCGCAGTATAGATAGCTTCAAGTGTCCAGATTTAACTACGATGCAAAGATATAGGGGTTCATTGTCCTCTCAAATGAGTTTTACCGTAACGTAACTTCCAAGGACTTTCATGGAGTTGAAGCTAATTTATCCCATGACAAGTGGAGAAGAATCAGGTTAATTTCTCTAAAAGTTCTTTACTTCACAGCAATAAATAGGTTCAAAAGCACCTTGCTACTGAACTAACATACACTGTTATAAAGCAGGCTGGTAGGTAAACTAGGAAAAATTACTTATTGTTAGCATCTAAAGCTTGAAGTATTCTGTTCTCCGTTTTCTTTCTGTGCAGCAGCCATAAGTAAATAGAGCAATAACCTGTATAATGCTACATAAAGATTTTCTTATATTTTAGGATACAGCAGCTGAGGGGCGGGGGGAAGAAATGTGCACATAGCCATGTGATGGTAGGGGGGAAAATCTTTTAGCTAATCCCCAGATTAGAATTTGGGCAAATGTTACTCTTTTAAGATTTACATAAAGATAAGTGACAACAAGCAAAAAAGTTCATGTGGTAAACTGGATTTTACATTTTAATTTTATTCAGAGACCACGATGCAGACATCAGAGACTGTGTCGGACACAGGTTCAACAGTGACTTTACAGACATCTGTGGCTGGCCAGGCAGCAGTGCCCACACAGGTAGTACAGCAAGTACCAGTACAGCAGCAGGTAGGTGGCTGTTAGTCTTGGAAAAAACATGAAAAGTCAAGTCACAGTTGTGCCTTTCCTCAAATATAATGAAGGACTGATTTTGTATAGGTCTGCTAAATGAACTCTTCTGCCTGTTTTTATCCATTTTATTTTGCTAAAACCAAAAGAGCTACATAAAAAGACACACTGCTTCTAGGATTTATTCCTTGAATAAGATCATCAAGACATTTATCAGAGGTGTATAACCACCATATATACATATATATGTGGTAGTAATAATAGATAATATAATAATAATAATGTAACATCATAATTTAACATTAATGTAAATGATTAAATATTCAAATTAATTTATTTGAAAGGTTAATAAGGAAAATATTCCTAATATTAATGGCCAGATTCTTTTCCCTTTTTGTTTTGCCCCCTTGAATCAGTCTAAAATAAATGCAAAACGAGTATTACTTTGCACCTCTAAAGTTGTATGCTAAACACTGATGACACCATTGACCTGAAAGCCCCACCCTAGAATTCATTTCAGCAGCTGAACCTGTGCAAGATCTACAGTGTAAATTGAACTGATTTGGGGGAATAGGTAATTGGGTGCAAGAGTTGTGCCTTATATTTAAAATAGTGTTCAAGGGTTTTTTTTTCTCATACATGTAAATAAATCAGAATTTAGTCATGAGCGTTTTGGGGATTATGGATGACAGTGATGTTATCTTGCACTGAGAACTGGCTTTAAATAATTATAGAATCATAGACATTAGAAATGGAAAGGACCTTTTAGATCATGCAGTCTGATTTCTTGCCAATGCAGTTTTGTTCCCAGGAGTAAACAGTTTCTAGTATTTTGTCAAATTTAGTTTTAAAATCCCAGGTGTTGACTTGCCTCGTATTTTTCATTGTTGATCAATTTTTCTTGATAGTAAGACCAAACTTTCTCTCTTCTAATTTCATGCTATTACTTCTGCTTATATTTCTATGTATAACATGGAATAATTCTGTTCCGTTCTAGGGTATTAATTCAGCAAAACTGCTTAGGCACACAATTAACTTTAGGCACATGCTTAAAATCATCTCTATTCAGCAAAGCACTTAAGCACATACTTAAGTCCTATTGAAGTTGATAGGACGTCAGTGTGTACTTACATGCTTTGTTAAATAGGGATGGTCTTAAGCATGTGCTTTAAAGTTAAGAACGTCTCAAAGTGGTTTTGCTGAGTTGGGATCTTAGTGTTTAGATCTTTCATTATTTGTGGATAGTTATGTTTTTCTGTCTCCTTCCTCCTCGTAGTTATTGCTTAGCCAATCTATAGTATGTATTTGGTTCTTTTAATTTTTCCTCATAAATTAATCCCTCTAGCTCTATCATCAGTTGTGTAGATCAATTGTGTAGCTTTCTTATACTTATTCCAATTTTTTTTCTATTAATGTGGTGTCCAGAACAGAACACAATAATCTAGATGTGGTTGCAGTGGACTCTTATCTGCCTGCTCTGGTGTGATGCCTTAGTGTATGCAGGCATCTGAAAATCACATTGGTCTATTTTTTTGCAGCCATGTAGCAATACGTGCAGCAATTATACCACCTCTAGATTCAGGGGATTACTTTGTGGCCCTTAACCTCCAGGATGTGTGTTTTCATGTAGCAATGCATCCAGCTCACAATTGCTTCCTGTGGTTCACAGTCAGTCACAAACATTATCAATAATAGATACTTCTTTTTAAGCTCTCTACTGCCCCAAGAGTCTTCATGAAGGCTCTGTCATTAGTGGCTGTCCAGCTGAATAGTTAGGAGTGATCGTCTTTGCCTACTAGATTACTGATTCCTCGAACAACGAGGTACAATCAGCAGTTGGAAAGGCTCTACCTCTTTTCAACACACTGGGGCTAACATTCAACAGAGAAAAGTCCACTTTGATACCTACCCAATGTATCAAGTTCATTGGGGCCACCCTGAACTCCTAGACCACCAGAACACACGTACTGTCAGACAGATTTGTCACAATGTCCAACCTCATCTCCCAGCTTCAGTTAAGTCCTCAAACAACAGTGAGAACTTGTGTGCAGCTGTTGGATCACATGGCAGACTGCACATTCGTGACACTTTACACCAGATTACATTCCCGATGCCTTCAGGATGGGCTCAGAACCATCTATGCCTGACAAATATTACCTAAACAAACTGGTATCTATTCTACAAAAAGTCCTTGAGTCCTCGAGTCCTCATCTGCTTTTTCTCCCCAAGATCTCCTCGGACTTCCACACTCACCAGGACATTCAGTAACTCATCTTCTACTCTCAACTGCACAACTGTACGAAAGAAACCAGTGTACACATCCTGGATGTTAGGAGGGCACTAGTTTTCTGCCTAGAAAGAACATGCTTTTTGTGTCCTTCACAGACTTAATGACTAGAACCCCAGTTTCTGCCCAAAGACAATCCAGGAGGGCACTAGCATTCTACCTAGAAAGAACTAGACCCTTCAGAGTTTCTCCTAGGCTCTTTGTATCTTTCACAGACAAAATTAGTGGAACCTTATTTCTACCCAAAGACCATCAAAATGGGCTTTGGGATGCATTTTGGCCTGTAGCAAACTCTCAAGAGTGCATCCTCCCTCTAGGGTGACAGCCCATTTCACTAGAGCACTGTCCACCTCAGTTGCTTTTGGCAAGAATGTCCCCATCAAATCTGTAAATCTGTCACCTACTCATCTGTTCATACCTTTTCCCAGCAGTACCCCATGGTGTATATTTGCAGCTCTGATGCAGCCTTTTGGATGACTGTTCTCCAATATATATTAGGCAGGATTCCTCAGCACCTGCCCCCTTAATGTGGGTACTGCTTGGGAGTCACCTGAAGTGGAGCGCACATAGGGACACTTACTTGAAGGAGAAGGGGAGGTTACTTACTTGTACAGTAGCTAGGCCTTCAAGATGTTTTGTCACTATGAGTGCTCTATTACTTACCCTCCTTCCCCTGCTAACAAAGACCTGTGATCAGAGGAGTAGTGATCCATGAAACTCTCTGTCAACTGGCAAGGGGGTTGTAAGAACATCCTGATTCTGGTATGTACATTCTGGCTCATCAAAGAATGTCATGTGTGGTCTTAAATGAAAGCCAGAGTCACACTGGTCATTAATATCATTCTGAAATATAGGTACAGATACTATATAAGGAATTGTGTATGTATACTGAAAATATGATCTTAGATTCTGTATCGCAGCAGAAGTCGAAAAATAGGTTTCTTGTCAGACAAAAGATGTTTATTTGCCTCTGTGTCAGCATGTAGATTTAGCATTGTAAGCAAACACAATGGAGGCACATTTACATATGAAATCAATGGAGAGCTATGAAGTCAACAAGGAAGAGCACATGGCAGAGGAAGAGAACCTTACCTGGAGATACATTTCAGAGGTTTACTATTCTATATTTGTAGAACAGAGAAAACACCCTGTCATGCTGTACCTAGGAAGTAAATGGGAATGCATTTACATTCATGAAAATGTGATCTCAGCCAGCCTTGTTTGAAAAGGCTGAACAAGACATTAGGGGTGAGATAAACTTCTTTAGACAGGAGGTTAGCCTGTTAAGTTTAGTGTCAAGAAAGCATATTATGATTTTGTTTTATATATAACCCTTTTGTTTCCATTATTATCACTTACTTTCTCTCAGTACAGTGGTATTAAACAAGGACCTGATAGTACAAACTGAATCATACAAGTTGGTGTGTACACTCTTCCCCTGGGGACAGCAGACCTGAAATTTTTTAGAGTGTTCTGTGGAGAAGGGGCTGGACGCTACAGAGGAATGCTTTGAAAGGGCTTAATGACTGGAGTACACCTGTTGTTAACCTAGCAGGCAAAGGCAGGGCTAATATAGCTCAGAGGATAGAGCTTGGGTAGCTAACAGTCTGGTGATATCAGGGAACTGATGCCCAGTTAAACACAAACAAGTCTTCCTCATGCTGGAGGCAGGGGGGTAACAAGGTGACTCATAGCCTTGGGTATCCTGAGAGCCAGCACAATATGGATACGCACACATCTAAAATGGAGTACCCACAGGGACAAAACACTAGTTACTGTACAAGTAAGTAACCTTTCTTCTTTGCATGATTGTCCATATACATATTGCACTGTTGCCAGAGTCTTTTTTAGTCAGTGGTACCTGTTGGAGTGGCACATGTGCCCTGCCCGCCCTTGTGCCTGCAGCCACGGGCATAAAAGGTGGGGCTGCACCAACCAACTCCAGTTACTTCTTGCTGCCCATGGTTAAGAGGCAGAGTTTATCACTTCTTTTGGCATACTACCCATTGTCTTCTAATATTAGCGTAAATAGATAGTTTTTAGTTAGCGGTAAGAGCTTTGGTTTAGGTTTTTTGATAGTGTCTGTTTAAAATTCCATTCAGGAGCTTATTTTTGTTTTTTTTTCTTTATGGGAGGTACTTGCTAGCAGTCTGTGCACCATGACTGACCACAAATCCATGTGATTCAAACATCACCTGTCTTGAGAAGCAGTCATGCTGCTGAATGAAGGCCAGACAGAATGTTTCTCCTTTACTGGTGTGACATTTAGAGACCATTCTCAAGGATACCTCAGAGCTAGAGAATCTCACCTCACAGAATTTCTTTGAGCAGTCGATATGTCCACATTTGGACTCTGGCCTTTCAACTTTGGAGGCTAAAAAGGTTGAATGGTCTTCCAGGACTGCTCCTGCCTCTTTATCTTCTAAGACCATTGAACTAGCCATCAAGTCTTCTGCCTTGAGAAAGTTATCAGGAGACAGAGGTAATAGGAAGGAGAAGAGGCACAGATCACGCTCTCCAAGTGTGGTATCTAGGCCTCAGAAAACGTTGAGGCTTTTTGATGTAAACAGTGCTTCTAAACTTAAAAAAAAAAAAAGGGGGGGGGGGAGGGCCTTGAGCACCCATCAAGTTCCTGCTTGGGCTGATTTGGACTTGGACTTATCTCGTATTTTACTCAGTGCCATATCGGCCATTTTGGGATCCTATGACCAATCCTCCAGCACTGACTACCCTGGTACTGGCAACACTGGTACTGATGACTGGTGTATCTTAATGCTGTCAAGATTATATATTGTGGCCCCACCTGCTCTCCTGCCTGTTCCCTTTGTATTGCTTCCATCTTAAACTGTTTTGGCACCAAGACCATATCTTGCTACCAGAGAACTTATCATTTCATCAGTACCAGACTCTCTGCTTCTTGCTTCCACAAAACTATTCCCGTTGGCACCACCTTTAGTTCTAGGTCTAGTACTATCTAGTACTAACTAAAGTATATCCCATACAAATTCCCACTACACCAGTGGGAACAGCACTGCCATTCAGTGAGGAGGTATTCATTTACCTCATAAGCTTTGGGGGAGAGTGGAGAGCCTTCTACAAGATCCTAGTTGTCTGGGCTTTCTGGAAAGCATCTAAGAGAGGCTCCCATTATTATTATTTATTTATTATTATGGAAGGAGCTCATAAAGACACCCTGGCCATTGGTACCCACTTCCTTGGCCTTTAGCATCTTATACATTCTAGTATACCTGGAATTTCTGGATGCTTTGGGGATATTCTCAGCATTGAAGACCTGTCTCAACTACCTGTACAAGACTCAGATCTCTGTCTCCTGAACAACTGAGAATGGAGTTATATCCCCCACAACAGCCAGAACCATCTCAGGAGGTTTCTCCTCTGGACGAGACTTGCAGGAGACAGAACTGTCCATCCCTGCGCAATGTCTTCATCCCGAGATGAAGCAGTGGTTCCAGAAACTTAAACATCTACTCCTGATGATTACAAGGTTTTTCAGGAGTTAATGAGGAGAATAGCCTTGACACTCGGAATCCCAATGGTTGAAGTTCAGGACAGGCCACATAGATTATTGGACATCTTGCACACTTGGTACTAGGATGTACCTCTCTTTTAGATTCTGCTAAAATATTGTGGCAGATACCAGCTTCACTGGGTTGCACTTTGAAATGTGCAGACAGACATTACCGGGTACTATCCACTGGCTCTGTGTAACCTTATACTTAGTACTGGGATCTCTTGTAGCTACAGCTGCAAATGAGATCTTGCCAGACTCAGCTAGGATCTACTCTAAGCATAAGGAACCTAAAAGATTAGACCTTTTTGGCAGAAAATGTTATTCCATCTCTAGGCTGCAGATGTGGATTTCTAATTACTGAGAGGTATTAGCCAAGTATGATTTCATAAACTGTAATACAATGCAAAAATTTATTTATTAACTCTAAAGAGGAGTTCAGGTCCATCTTAAAAGGCAGCTGGAAGTGAAAACATAATTGCAAACTGCTCTGTAAGCAGTTGATACGGCATGTAAATCAATGGGAACAGCTATACTAATGCACAGATCCTCTTGGTTCTCCTTCTGTGATATCCCTAGAGAATTACAAATGACTACTGAGGACTTGCCCGTTGAGGGTTGTAATTTATTCCATGACCACCTAGGGCAGGGGTTGGCAACCTGCGGCACGCGTGCCGATTTTTGGCCGCACTCTGCTGCCAGCTGGGGTCCCGTCCGCTGGCCCCACTCAGCTCGCTGCATGCCTGGATGATCAGAACCCCAGACAGACAGTGGGCTGAGTGGGGCCAGCGGCTGGGACCTGTTACGAATTACACCTGATAGGACACGCACACATGTGCTACGAATTACACCTGGTAGGACACGCACACATGTGCTACGAATTACACCTGATAGGACATGCACACAAGTGCTACGGATTACACCTTGTTAGGACACGCACACAAGTGCTGCGAATTATACCTGATAGGACACGCACAGTTCGAATCTAGGCTGAGGCACAGAAATAAAGTCCACAACTGCAGAGTTCCCAAAAGGCACTAAGTTTATTACGCTCGAGCGTGGTGCCCCCCTGCTAGCCAGGAGGGGACCCTGAATACAGATTATACAAAGGTTATATACTTTTTAGCAAAGCATGTTGCCCTCGTGCATCGGAAACCTTAGCCAATAAACAAACCCTTGTCTTATCTACCACCTATCCCTGCTTGGTGCATTCCTCGTGCTATACCAGTATGTTAATTACACAGCATGGTTCTAAAGCCATGCATCAGTAACTTTTATTATCAGGATGGGAGGCCTCACATCAAGGCCAAGAGACAGGGAGTTAGAGACTAACAAAAACCAGATACTGGGAGTCAAGGCAGGCTGGAGACAAGGAGGAGGATTTTCACAGGGATTCAGTATCTAAGGATCACTCCTCCTGGTGTATGCTGTGCTGGCATTTAAACAATGGTGGGCCCCAAACCAAAATGAAGTCACATGTGCTAACTTTTCCTTAACAGACCCCAGGCCGGCAGTGGGCTGAGAGGCTCAGCCCACTGCCGGTCTGGGGTTTCGGCCGCTGGCTTCTGCCAGCTGCGGTCCCGACCGCTGGCCCCGCTCAGCCCGCTGCCTGTCTGGGGTTCCATCCGCTGGCCCCTGTAAATGTAAAATGTATTACTGGCACATCAAACCTTAAATTACTGAAGACTTGGCATGCCATTTGTCAAATGTTGCTGACCCCTGTTCTAGGGCAATGCTCGTTGAGAGTATACACACGAACCCAAAATGCAAACACTTTGGACTTCAAATGTACCAAAAACAGCCTGTGTGTCATCAGTCCAGGTTCACACAGCTTCTCAGGGAGCTGCAAAAATTCTCTGGAAGAAGACCATCATCAACTGACATATTATTGCCTCTGCTTCCCTCATTTTCCAGGCAACAAAATTGACTCAATGCATGGAAGCAGTTTACGCATTACTTCGGATATTTCTAACCTATCTCCTCCTGTTGAGGATGGACTGTCTGACTTCCACCACTTCTGGATTACAATAACAGACCAAAGAAACAAGAGTTTGTGTAGTGGGTTATACAGTCCAATATCACTCCCTGTTCCACGCTCTGTCTTCTTCCCCATCCCTATTCAGGAGCCTCTTTCACAACAGCAGGTTAGAACAGGGAATAAAATCGCTTCTTGCTCTCAGTGCAATAGTGGAGGAACCACACCACCTGAAAAGGAAAAGATTTTACTTGAAGTATTTCCTTATCCCCAACTAAAAGGGAGGACTTTAGCCTATCCTCGATCTCAGGGCACTGACCATTTACATCAAAAGCGGCAAGTTCAGAATGGAATTTAGCAATAATCATCCCGACCCCACACCTGAAAGACTGGTACACTGCTCTAGATCTCAGAATGTGTATTTTCATATTTCAATCCATCGGACATACAAACAGGGCTTTGCAAATTAACCCAGGGAGGTCATACCAAACATAGGGGTTGTGTGAAAGAAGGTACAGAGGTGATTGTGTAAAATGTGACAAATAACCAGACATAGGTGGGAGCTGTGACAGAGCCCCCAGGACACAGGCAATACAAACCTTGACAAGGGAGTATAACCAATGAGAGATAGAGTTATGACGAGTTTTGAAGGTGATAGCAGGAAGCTTAAATTTGATACGCTATCATATGGGAAGCCAATGGAGGAATTAAAAAAGGGGAGTTACATGATTCACTTGATTGGCAGGGAAGTTGCGTTTAGTGGCAGCATTTTGTGTAGACTGAAGGGAGGCAATGTGTGTGTTCGGGAGGCCAGAGCCTGGGAAGTTGCAGTAATTCAGACAGGATGTAAAGACAGTGCGAATAAAAGATTTTGCGGTGTTGGGAAACAGAAAAGAACAGATTCTGGAGCTGTTGAGAAAGAAGTGGCACAATTTAGAAATGATGTGGATGCGTGAGCAGAGGAGGAGGAGTCAAAATGTGAATGTAAATGTGGACAGGAGACTGTGAAGGATCATGGACAAAGAGTCTAAGTGGGGCAGCTGCATATCCAATGTAGATAGGAGGGATAGAACAGCCACTTCCCGCATACTATGAATTGAGAGGGTAAGTGGAGTCCTCTCTGAACAGTGAATCAAGAGGCCTGTGTGTGAGAGAGAGCGAGAGTGTGGCTAAGGTTGAAATTTGACCTCACGCACTTTGGGAGCTGGCATCTTCTTCCTAAAGATGAAAATAATGAGAAGACAGGCAAAAAGAAATGTAATTTTAAATATCTCATGATTTTAAGCTATTCTTGTGATTTTTGGAGGTGTGTGTGTCATGGGGTGTATAGCCCCCATGTTGGCCTGGCAAACAAATGGTTAAGGGGAGGAACTACCGGCCAGTACTGATTGGCAGCCTCACAACAGCTGGGAGAATAAAAGAGCTGAGAAGCAGAGGGGCAGGGTGGCTGCCAGAGGAGCAAGCAGGCTGGAAAAGGAAACTCATGCCAGCAAGCTGCTGAGTAGCTGACCAGAGACATTACCGAGAGAAGGCATAATCAGATCTACAGGCTGGAGAAGCCTACAGAAATTTGAGTTCCCCTACAGGCCACTCACAGACTTAAAAACTGAAGGTGTTTCCAGATCCTCTGACTACCAGGACCAGCTGACTTTGCCAAGTATAAGAGGAAAATCCACACACCCCAGTGGGACTGAAACTAGCACCCTTCATAGCCCAGAATGGGAATGTCATAGAGACTCAGGCAAGAGGAGCTGACTGACCACCCTGCCAGATCAAGCAAACTCAGTGAAATACTCCATCTGACCAAACGGGGTGCTGTTGCACCAGCACATCAGCTCACAGGGTGGTCTTATTAATTTTGAAGGTCTGGCATTGGCAGTACTGGCTACAGGAGGGAAAAGATGGAGATTAACAGTGTGGGCTGTCATGGGCATATCCATGAACACAGATATCCCTCTATGCACAGACACAGGGAGATGATGTACCCTATGGAGTTATCCTAGATGCTCTTTACTGAGAGTTTGCTGCACATAGTTTTATTTCAAATATAAATTCAAATATACAAGGATTTTTTTTCTGTGTTGATAAATGGAAACAATTTTCAGAAATCCTGGATATATACAAATTAATCAGAATATTCACTTTGTGGCAATTAGGCTAAAGATACATCAGTGAATCTATATTTGCTTCATTAAGTATGTATATGATATGGTGATTTTTAAAGAGAATTGCTATTTTCTAATAAAACTAATGCATCTTTGAATTTTATTAGAAAATAAAGTAATACATCTCATGTGTGCTATGTTTGAGTAAACAAACTTCTGTATATTTACATTTATGGTGATATAAATAATTGTTCTTTTGTAGTGAATGATACTGTTTTAGATTAGGGTTTTTTAAATTAAAACTGATTACAGTATTTCATTTGTCTAGCAAACTATTCTCTTCCTACATTTCTTTAGTATTTACATCATTCTTAAATGACAGCTCATGCTTGTGTTGCTCAGTGTTTGTTTCTATAGTGTAGTGATAGCTGTCCTTGGAAAAACGTAGAATACATTTTGCTGAAGAAATACTATTTCTCTGAAGGAGAGGGAGATAGTTAAATAAAAAGGTGAAACTGACAGCCCTTTTCCTGGAGCTGTATTTGTGTTAAACTGTCCTTTATATTGAGCAGATAGCAAATTAGTATCTGTCATTTTCTCAGATATTATATATCCTTTCTTTGCACGGAGCCAAAATAAACATGACTCTTTTAAATGTCCTATTCAGGGCTCCTGAGTCAGACAAAACTCCCGTTGTCACCAATAGAAATATAGGATACCCTCATGGCAGCCAGGAGAGGTGGTGTAGGCAGCCAAACTGCATGCATTATGGAGGAGGGGGAAGCCTGCCCAGGATTCAGCATAGTAGATGGGAGTTGGAAGGCACCTACTATACCCTGCATTAATGAGGAGGCAGGATAGGAAACAGCAATGTCTTTCGTGTCAGCTTTCCTTCCACCCCACCACCCTTTTCATCTATGAGAGAATAAACATCTGTTCCTGGAAAGCCAGGCTAAGAAGCCAGAACACTTCTACCTATCTTTTTTTTTTTTTTTTTTTTTTTTAAGTCTGCTGTGGGGTAGAATTGTCCCAAGACACTTATGCCCCCCATCTCTCAAAAAAGTTAGGACTGGGAGGTTGACAGGGAATTGGGGGAAGAATGGCCACAGCAGCGTTTTAATATCACTGCTCCTTTCCCCTCCCCTCCCCTCCCCCCATCAGCGGCCCTGCTGGTAGGGTCCCTACCAGCAGGGCCGCAAACGGGGCAGGGACAAAAGGGGCAGCGACATTAAAGTGCTGTCATGGAGGGTCCTTAAAGCGCTTTAATTTAATGTATGGGCCGGTACCGGCAGCCACTTCTTACCAGTACACCGTACCGGCCTACTTTCACCCCTGAAAATATCCCATGCTATCCTGATACAAGGGGTATTGTTCAGCCAGCAAGTTCTCTATCATCCTTCTTAAAGGAATATCAAAGACACAGTCAAAATTGGATGGCTCCAAAGTACTAGTTGATGGTTTCTGAAGCATATGTAAGCGGGGGAATAGTCCCGCTCTTGTGGGGAACTTTCCTGGCTTCTGCATTACCCCGGTGAAGTGGGCTAGTGAAAGGATCTGAGTCCTTGCTCCCACTTCCTTTACCCAGTGGCCTCCCTGCCCTTGAGGACTCCCCTTCCACTCTCCTGTCTGGCAGAGTCCTCGTAACCCCAACAAGGCTGGGCCCAGGATTCCTGGGGGGCTTGACCCCCAACCCTGATGTGGTCACCTAGGACAGGGGCTAGGGTGTCCCCACTCTGGGGTACTCTCTCTGCACTGGGCACTTCTCTGACCCACTGACCATTACATACAAGTTAAAGCAAATGCAAGTTATTTAATCAACAATTAATTTTAAAAAGAATAAGGGAGAATGAGAAAGGTTAAAGGAAACACATCAACCCGCTCTGTGGCAGGGAACATCACAAAGAGTGTCTCTGGAAATTTCAGGGCAGTTCACAGTCTGTTCCTTGTAAGTCCCAGGCCTTCTTCTCAGGCCCTGGCTGTGCTGCAGGGATGCTGTGGGTTGGACACTTGCTCTGGTGGTGGCCTCATGCTCTCAGGCTCTAAGTGGTAGGACCCTTCTTCCCAGTGTCGCCCCCGCCCTATCGGGGTTACAATCCAAGCCTGGCCTGCAGAGCCTCTTGGCTGAGGTGTCTCCCTGTGCTGGGCCCGCTGCCCAGGGTCCCCCTCGCTCTCTCCAGCTGCTCACCACACCCAGCTCCGGACTGCTCCAGCCCCAGCTCCACCACTCTGTCCCAGCATTGCTGCTTCTGCTATGCCTCCAGCTCCCTGGGCTGCTTCTTTGGCCCCTCTGCCTCTGGTTGCTACAGCTCTGCTCCCAGGACAAGTCTGCTCTGCAGGCTGCTTCTGTAACTCTGCTCCCAGCACTGACCTGCTTTGTGGGCTGCTTTTCTGGCCCCTCTGGCTCTGGTTGCTGCAGCTTTCTTCCCAGGGCGAGTCTGCTCTCTCTGCGCTGTGCCTCTGGCTTTGGGGCTGTAGCTCTGCTCCCAGGACAGGGTCTGCTCTCTCTGGATCTGGCACAGCTCTGCTCCCCAGCTCAGCTTGGGCCCTTGCTTTCTCCTTAGCTCGGCCCCATGCTGTCTGACTCAGGCAATTCCAGCTCACATGGAGGACGGGACCTCCCTGGCCTCCTGACTCCCTGATTAGCCTGCCCACCCTGTCATTCAGGCTCACCTGGAGCATTGGCCTCTCCCCATTGTTCCTGGGGACTATCAGTTTCAGGGTCCTGATTTCCCATCGACCCTTCCCCTTTTTAGTACTGGGAGCTAGCCAACCAAAACACCACCACTGACTGTTAGTAAGGGGGCAACAGTCCCCTTACACATAGGTTAAATTCTGACATATTTCAGCTGGGGTAGCACTCTGCCCTAACTGAAGGGGTAATTGACAGTAGATTCTAACTTTTGAGCTTTCATAGATACTAGAAAGTCACCCATTTTGGTGCTTGTGGCTGAGCTGGCAGAAGAGGCGGGAATGCAGTCTCTATTGCTATACCTTTACCAGTTTTACAGCATAGTGCTGTCATCATTCACTTCCTCCAATAACCCTAACCTTAAACCTTAAGCCTACTTCTATCTCTCCCCTTGCCAGTGCACCAAATTGGCACTGTTTAGATGAACTAAAACAGTTTTGACTTAAGTATGCAAATAAACTTGAGGGGGAGGGAGTTATAACTTGGCTGAGTTACCTCTGATGTTAGAATGCGTCTCTGCCTGCAGCACTAAGTATGCATATTAGACTTTTCCATTGTTCCTTTTCAGTTGTCACCAAAATCAATAGGGTTCTTCCCACTGATGCCTACCATATTCCCGGAAATCATGGAATTGATTGGACCCAGTCTTCAAAAGTTACCTCATTAGAGACAAGTGCCATCGAGAATGTTCAAGTTTTACTGAAACAGCACAGCTATTGTAACAGTTCTTTTTAGTAGGACAGCATATTTAAACTCTGAAATATAAAATGTGTCTTCCAGTAAGATATTTATGCACAAGACCTTTTCTAATGTATTTCTCAGACATTCCCACTAGAATTCTTAGCAATCCAATTTAGCACCTTCTCCTTTGCAAAGGAAAAACAAGAATAAGCAAAGGTTTAAAAAATTGTAATTTAAAATGTGAAATTCCATTATTATTTAGCTATTTCTTTTCACTCTAGATAAATGTGCCTTATCTAAAATGTTAATATAGAAAATAAGTGATAAAAGAAATCCCAAATCACTGGTCTGTTTTCTGATAATTCTTTGTTGTTATTTTATATAGTTTCAACAGTGGGCTAGTGATGGACAAGAAGACAAAGTTCATTGCACTAAAGTTATTGTGAATATATTTTCCAAAAAGATTTAATGTTGTTGAAATCAGATAACATTTCAATTCACTACAAAAAGCACTTGAAGAGCAGTTCTTCTCTGAAAAGTAACCTGTAAAAATGGCATTGTGGGAGTCCCATGTTTGTCTCTCAATAACTTCATATTAAATTTCTGCCATTTTAACACAATTTTTTCTCCTAACTGCCAGCCCTGCAAGTTCAGCCTGGGCTCTAAAAGTCCGTCTGCACTTTTTCTGAGTTGCACATCTTTATCAGTGATAAGATTCTGCAACTGGGTCTTAATCATGACGTTAAAAACATGGCCGGACGGCTGCTAAAATTCATATAATACATAAAAGCAAAGTGTGAGTTCTAAAGTTCTGTATAAGCCTACAAAGTGGGGTGGACTAGCTTTCCCAAAATTGGCTTATTACCATGCGTCACAATTAAAAGATGTGATCAACTGGGTTAACAATAGACCATCCAAACACTAGGTAAAACTTGAACAAGACTGGAACCCCAGATGTTCATAGCTATTCATAGTAATTGTTGGTTTAAGATGAAATTTAGGTCACCAGAAATAATAATAAAAAAAATCACCTATTCATCCAGATTACCTTAACAGCTTTGAACAAATTTTCTAAACTCCTGTTGGTGAGGCCCTTTCCCTTAGCTACTTTCATTAATAATCAGGAATTTATCCCTTGTAACGATCAAAGTGACTATTTGTTGTGGGTAAGAACTGAGATTACTCAATTGGGAGAGCTGTTCCTAATTTGAAATCATAGTGTAATAGGGCTTCCACTTACTGAGTGCTACCTCATGGTCAGAGCTCCCCCTGCAGTGCCTTCCCTCAGCTTTCTCACTCCTGGGCCCTTTATGAGCTTTACACAGCCCCTTTTGTGCATAGAACTATTCTCCACTTGTGGCTGGTTTAATGACCACAAACAGTTCCACATAGTACTTAATGTCTCAAAAATAAAGTTCAGCAATGCAACCCAAGAGTTCACAGTTATTTCTGTCTCTTCTGCCACCCACACAGAGCTCTTCTCCTTCCAGTATCTGTTCTTCACAGGGTTACCACTGCAAGCTATTTCTTTCTGGAGCTCAGCCTTCAGGCTCTAGCTTCCTTCTACTATCTTCTCCCTTCTTCTGGTGAGAAGGCTATCTATATGCTTCCCTCTTCTCGAGAGCTTTTCTAAATTGGCTGGAAGAGAAGAGAGCCTTTCCCCACCCTACAGTACAGTGCTCCTGGTCCTAGTCTCCTGAAGGTATGGTGTCCTGTCCTCTGCCACCCAATGAATCTACTAATTCCCCAGGACTGCTTCTTCTCTTCAAGGCTATTTCCTGGGTCTTTCTTTCAGCTTCCTGGAAATGGGGTCTTCTGGCCCCATCTACTCTTAAAGGGCCAGTCTATCCCAGTACATGTACCAAGAGATATGTAATAATATAAAAATCCGGTGTTTTTAATATTTACAAGTGAAACAGTTTATTGTGAAATTTGGATACGAGTCGGCCCTATCTAGGTCTTTAACTGCATTTGAGGAGTTTACAACAATTTTTGACTGTGTCAAAAGCCTTTCTAACATACAGATATATCACAGCTATTGCTTCTCCCCTATTCACAAGACTTCTTACCCTGTCAAAGAAGGATATTAGGTTGGTTTGACATGATTTGTTCTTGACAAATCCATGTTGATTATTACTTATCACCTTATCTTTCTTACAAATCAATTTTTTTATTTGCTCCATTATCTTTCTGGGTATCAAAGTTCAGCTGACTGGTCTATAATTCCCTGGGTTGTTCTTATTCCCCTTTTTGTAGAGAGGTACTATATTTTCCCTTTTCCAGTCCTCTGCGGTCTCTCCCATCCTCCAGGTTTCTGAGATAATTGCTAATCACTCAGACCTCTTCTCAGCCAGTTCCTTAAGTATTCTAGGATGTATTTCATCAGGGCTTGCTGACTTGAAGACATTTAATTTGTCTAAGTAATTCTCAACTTGTTCTTTACCTATTTTAGCCTCAGAGCCTACCCCATTTATACTGATGTTCACTATGTTAGTCATCTAACGTTTTTGGTGAAAGCTGAAACAAAAAAAGCATTTAACACTTTGGCCATGGCTGCCTTTTCATAGAATCAAAGAGATGTAGGGATGGAAGGGACCTTGAGAAGTCATCAAGTCCAGCCCCCTGCTCTGTGGGAGGACCAAGTAAAGCTAGACCATCCCTGACTGGTGTTTGTCCAAATTGTTTCTAAAACATCCCATGATGGGGACTCCACAATCTCCCTTGGAAGCCTATTATAGAGTTTAACTACCTTTATAGTTAGATTTTCCTAATATCTAACCTAAATCTCCCTTGCTGCAGATTAAGCCCATTACTTCTTGTCCTACCTTCAGTGGACATGGAGAACAACTGATCACTGTCCTCTTTATAACAACACTTAACATAGTTGAAGGTTGTTATCAGGTCCCACATCAATCTTCTTTTCTCAAGATTAAACATGCCCTTAAAGTTTTTTTTAACCTTTCCACATAGGTCAGGCTTTCTAAACCTTTTATCATTTTTGTTGCTCTCCTCTGGACTCTTTCCAATTTGTCCACATCTTTCCTAAATTGTGGTGCCCAGAATTAGACATAGCACTCTAGCAGGGGCCTCACCGATGCTGAGTAAAGTGGGACAATTACTTCCTGTGTCTTACATACAATACTGTTAATACACCTCAGAATCTTATTACCCTTTTTTGCAATTGCATCACATTTACGATGCATATTCCATTTGTCATCCACTTCAAGAGCCAGATCCTTTTCAGCAGTACTACCACCTAGACAGTTCTTTTCCCATTTTGTAGTTGTGCATTTGATTTTTCCTTCCTAAGCGAAGTACTTTTCATTTTTCTTTATTGAATTCCATCTTGTTCAATTCAGACCAATTCTCTAATTTGTCAAGCTCATTTTGAATTTTAAACCTATCCTCCAAAGTGCGTGCAGCCCTCCCAGTTTGGTGTCATCAGCAGATTTTTTAGCATACTCTCTACTCCATTATTTCAGTTATTAATGAAAATATTGAATAGTACTGGACCCAGGACTGATCCCTTTGTGGTCCCACTAGATATGCCCTCCCAATTTGACAACAAACCATTGATAACTACTCTTTGAGTACGGTCTTTTAACCAATTGTGCACCCATCTTATAGTAATTTCATCTAGACCACATGACCCTAGTTTGCTTATGGCAATGTCATGAGGAACTGTTTCTGTTTTCTGCTATTTTCTTTCCCTCCTCATTGAGTAGTGGTCCTACTCTGTCTTTGGACTTCCTTTTGCTTCTAAAGTATTTTTAAAATGTTTTCTTATTACCCTTCATGTCCCTAGCTAGCTTAATGACATGTGCCTTGGCCTTTCTAATTTTGCCCCTACATGCTTGTGTTGTTCCTTTATATTCATCCTTCTTAATTTGACCTAGTTTCCTCTTTTTGTATGACTCTATTTTGAGTTTCAGGTCATTGAAGATCACCTGGGCAAGCCAGGGTGGTCTCTTACCATTCTTCCTATCTTTTCTCTGCATTGATATACTTTGCTCTTGTGCCCCTAATAATGTCTCTCTAAAAAGTTGCCAACTCTCCTGAACTTTTTTCCCTTAAATGTGCTTCCCAGGGGATCTTATCTACCAGTTCTCTGAGTTTGGTAGTTTCTCTGAATATAGGACAGCCTTAACTTATACACAACTTAGTGTTTTTGTTTATTAACATACCTGTAAATGTTGAGTTTTCTTAGTAATTTATGGGGTTTTTTTTTCAAGTCTGGATTCTGTCTTCTTTTTCTATTTTTCTCCTGTTTGTATATAACCCTTTCCTAGTGTTAAGACTCCAATAAATTTTAACTGTTAGTTTCTGTTTTCCAATATGTAATGGAGACTTTTTATTTGAACAACAGTAGTACTATAGAGAAGGATAAAATAAAGTATAAGGTGGTCTTTGAAGGACACCTCTCAATAGTAATGAGGGATCCAGAGAGATGCCTTTAGAACTAGTAAACATAAACACTACAAATGAAGGTTAATAATAATTTAAATAAATTAAAAAAAATTTTTTTTAAATAATTTATTTGGTTCTCCTTTGAAAAGATTCACAAAATTGAATTATGCAGTTGATGACACATGGAATAAAAGTCATTAAATGTCTATTTAGAGAGAGAGAAGGAGCTTGTTCCTGCACAGTAGAGATGTGAAGTTTTGTGTATATATAAGTGCAAGATAAAAATGATGAATAGAACAGGGAGCACATTGGACTCAATCCGGCAACAATGTGTGCTGCAGTGGGCTGCCAAATTATTCTTGCCTAATAGCAGAAATAAGGCTAAAAAGGAGAGGATGTAGCTAAGTGCTACAGAAGTATGTTAAGGAATTTGCTTAAGTCCACGTTTCCTCAAACATGTCCATTTTCCACTCATATCCCTCCCTTATTTTATTTTGCACTGTTAAGCATAAGGGAGCAAATATAGAAGGGATTGGCACTAGCCCCCACTTAATTTACGCTTAATGCCTCATACTGCACAAGCAATTAGAGGAGCTGAGTTAAAATAGATCATGTAATCTGTCCAGAGAGAAACATCCATCCACCAAAATTTGAACAAATCTTCATATTCATCTCAGAGCACAGCCATAGCATGCAAAAAGGATTGTGAGGATGTATCATTGAGACAGAGATGCACACTTCTATTAATCAAAATTGGAACCTAGCTTAAAACCATGTTTAGCATGTGCAAAATGTAATCATGAACTGATATGGACAAAGAATATTGATTGCAGTGTGTGCTGTTTCTGTGATGCCTACCAAAAGCAATCCAGACTAATGAAGATACTAAGAATGAATCTGAAATCTGAGAAGGGGAAAAAATATATATCCAGCATTATTTATAGGCATGGCAGTTGATATTTTTTAAACTGTTTATAAATAAGAACATAAAAGCAGCCATACCGAGTCAGACCAAAGATCCACATAGCCCGGTATCTTGTCTTCCGATAGTGCCAATGCCAGGTGCCCCAGAGGGAATGAACAGAACAGGTAATCATCAAGTGATCCATCCCCTGTCGCCCATTCCCAGCTTCTGGCAAACAGAGGCTAGGGGCACTGTCCCTGCCCTTCCTGGCTAATAGCCACTGATGAATCTATCCTCCATGAACTTATCTAGTTCTTTTTTGAAACCTGTTATAGCCTTGGTCTTCACAACTTCCTCTGTCAAAGAGTTCCACGTTGTGTGAAAAAATACTTCCTTTTGTTTGTTTTAAACCTGCTGCCTGTTAATTTCATTAGGTGACCCCTAGTTCTTGAGTTAGGAAAAGGAGTAAATAACACTTCCTTATTTACTTTCTCCACACCAGTCATGATTTTATGGATCCCAATCATATCCCCCCTTAGTCGTCTCTTTTCCAAGCTGAAAAGTCCCAGTTTTATTAATTTCTCCTCAGCCGGCAGCCGTTCCATACCCCTAATAATTTTGTTGCCCTTTTCTCAACCTTTCCCAATTCCAATATATCTTTTCTGAGATGGGACGACCACATCTGCATGCAGAATTCAAGATGTGGGCGTACCATGGATTTCTATAGAGGCAATATATTTTCTGTCTTATTATCTATCCCTTTCTTAATGATTCCCAACATTGTTAGTTTTTTTGACTGCCACTGCACATTGAGTGGATGTTTTCAGACTCAGTGGCTGCAAGATCTCTTTCTTGAGTGGTAACAGCTAATTTAGACCCCATCATTTCATATGGATTGTGTTTCCCAATGTGCATTATTTTGCATTTATCAGCCTGGAATTTCATCTGCCATTTTGTTGCCCAGTCACCCAGTTTATTTTACCCTATTTATTTTTCTAATGTTTCCTTCTTAGTGGTTTTAATACAAATACATTTAATTTGAAATTTAAAGTTCCCTGTTGTGCAACATTTCACTTTTGTGGTTCAAGATAGTTTCTGTTTTTGAATTGAATATTTTTATTTGCTTTATTTTTGTTGACAAATATTTGCATCCACATTCTGTATAAATTAGTGCTCCATTTGTTCCTCTCGGGCAGCATATTTTACTCAAGCATGTAATTTGTTTTGGTATTGTTTTCTTCTACAAATAATAATAAAAATAATCACTAAAAAGCTACATCAAAATAAGCATTCATTCTGCCTCTCATTCTATTGGGGACACGCTGATTGCTTACTCCTTCTCCTCTTCCAGTTACTCCAGGTTGGAAACAACCAAACAAGAAGAGTCAAAGAAATCTACTAGTAGGTCCTTGTTAACCCCATTTGCTTCCTGTGCCAGTCAGTTTATTTCCTGTCTTCTGGCAAGACAGTTCCAACAGTTCCCCTGACTATGCTTCCCCCATCCCTAATAATACCAGTTTTAGAGCTTGAACACCATCAGAATGTCATAAATGTTTCAGTATCTTGTGTAACTTACGCCTTAATAGCTGGTTGCTCTTACGCTGTCACACAGGCAGGGAGACCAATCAGACAGTTTGAGATTTAAAGGGCCTCTGGTGGACACTCTCTCTGAGCCTCCCAATCACTGTTCTACTTCACAAGCAAACAGACCACACTGTAAATTTTTTGTTAAACATTTAAATAAAAGTTGTCAGGCAAAAATGACATATAAAACAGAAGAAGGGACAGAAAAAAAAATTTCTATAGTGCTACAGTCTTACACTGAAAATGGTGATGAGTTTTTCCTCAGGCCAAATTCTCCTAAATGTATTGGGCCCCTATATCTTTAAGGAGATATCTGTTCTCCTTCACCTCCCATCCCTAAATAGAGAGATATGCCCTACTCAGTCTAAGGCTATGTCTGCACTACACCTCACTGGTGGCGGTGTGTAGGATATATGTAGCTACAGGCCACAATGAAAATCCTACTGTGCCCACACTGTAACTACATCATGTGTTGGTGAAAGGCTCTGGCAGAGGGGAAAAGCTTCAGTAGCTCCCTACTGCTGGAGCCTTTCACTATGGTGAGGAAAGCCTCTGACTGCGGGGAGGAGGGGAGGTTCCTTAGAGGGGGAAGGTTCCAACAGTAGGGAGCTGCCAGAGCTTTTCCTTGTTGGGAAAGTCTTTTCCTGTAGAGGGGCAAGGTTCCAGCAGCAGGGAGGCAGCAGCACACTACACTACAAAATATAGCTGTGTAGACAGGCTTGGGCAAGTAGTGAGTATATAGGATATGTACTTGCATATATACTCGCACCCTTCAGGAGTGTCTTTACTCCACCCATCTAATAGGTGTCTCACTGGCTACACTGCTGTTTATACCCACACAAGGGGGCTAGATAGGTATGCATTCTACACACAGCTGAAAGAAGCGTGCAGTGAAAATGAACCTTAAGAAGATGTGCCCTTTCTCAAGAGGTTTAACACAGATTTGGCTTTGGTAGTGAATGAACTTTTTCTAACTTAAAAAGTCAGATACTTCCTTATAAATATAATTTAAAATAGGATCTAGCTTAGTTATTTAACAAGTTTTAACACTTCTTTAAAGTGGTTTTCTTCAAGACAAAATTTTCCTAAACATAGGCCATCACAAGGGCTTTTTAGCTATATTATTTCTCACTCGTCACCATAAAGAGACCATTTTAGTATCTGGGTTATAGGGAGTCGTGGTTTTTCCCTAAAAATATATTGGACCCAGCTCTAAATTCAGTTTTGAAGGAAGTTTTTCTTAAACTTCATAACCAAAAGCTGTTTGTGAGTTACCTGATCTTTTAAATTTTCTTCTCAAAGAATTATACAGAATATATGCAGTTCTACCAGGGGGTGTGTGTATGTGTTTCTATAGTAGCATCAAGTCTCTAATGTTGACCGTGTGTGTTTGTTTTTCTACAGTAGCATCAAGTCTCTAATATTGACCTAGCAAGTAACCTTTTATTTTCTGAAGGCTTCATTGTGAGCTTATAACTCTGAAAAACTGATTTTCAGACTCAGGATGTCACTCAACTGTCATTTCCAACTGCCATGGAACCTTCTAGTTACAACATTTTTAACTCCTAACAGGGTTTCATTGTGTTTTTTTTTAAATAAGTCAACATACATCCTCCCACCTTTACTCTGAAGCATGGTCTCTGGCAAGGTGGCAGAGTGGATGGAGCATTATCAGTTGCTTTTTATTTGTACTGCTGCAAGGATTTTTATGCATCAGCATATTGAATTAATAAAGACGCTGTAGGAGTTCAAGAATGTATAATTTTTTTTAAAAAGTCCTGACTATTTATCCTGCTATCATTTTTTTAATTTAAAATATGGATGAAACTATGGAACTTGTGTTTCTCTTCTTAAATCTCAGATTGCAGAACTTGTTTATATGATACAGGAGAAAAAAATCCTTAAAAACAGACTTTATTCTTGAAAACTATTATAATCTTCTGTCACTTATCATGTGAAACACAACAAAACACACATTTGAAGGTGGAAAAGTGTGCTTTCAGGACTGACCCAAAGCTTGTTGAAATTACTCTCATAGACTTCAGTGGGCTTTGGATCAGATTCCACCAGTGCTTGTAGAGCAATTATGATTTGGGCTTACAATTTAGGATAAGATAGAGGGCACAGGAATTCAAGGAGGATGAAAACATCACTAGGTTTGATTACTCTTGAACAAAGATTTTTGTGTGATGCAATAATTTATATGACCTCTTTTCATGCACAAAATCTGCTTTGAAGTCAAGTAATAAGAAGAGCTTCTGGATTAAATAGTGGTCTCATGATTTCACTTCTTTACTGAGTCTCCCTTTTATAAGGCCAAAGATTAGTTGGAGAGGAAACGTATGCAGCCGTTTCCTGTCGTACTGTTAAGAAATCATCTTTACCACTTGATTAAGATTTTTTGAAAAATAACAGGTCAGGTACACTTTCCAAAAGAACAGGCTGTGCAAGAGCAGTATTGTCTTTGTATAAATAGTTCACAATGGAAATATTTCACAAAACTTCTGGTGGTAAACACTAATTAATCTAACCTTCAAAAAGGATCATTTCAAAAACCTCCATTTTTCTATCGAACTTTAGCAGCAGTATTAAAGTGTGGGATTGTTCTCAGAATCTAAGCTTTATAGTCAATATAGGAAAGAGTTTCTATAAGTCTGTCACAAAATCTCTTTTCTAAATGAATGAGTCAGTACCAGAAAAGAGAGAGTAGAAAAAAAATCTGTTATAGTCAGAATTTTGCAGAGGTAGTCAGGATGATAGAGATGTTCTAATTGAGAAGTTCTCAAAGAGTCATTCCTGATGAGCCACAGAATGAAATGAGAACCATGCTAGAGGGGTATTGGAGTGCTGGGAGGCCTTAAGGCATATTCTACCAGGTCCAAGGCTGCCTGACAACAGCATGTCTAAGAAATATTTCTGTCACTGAGATAGGGAAGGTTGCTATCTGAAGTTCAATTCATAAATTTATGCAACATTACTTTTTTGACTTGGCTTCCAGAAATAGGGTGGAATTGTGTTCTGTGCCTACTGAAGTAGGTGATACCTGGGGCAGCAGAGTGCAAAGGTGGGTTTAAGTGGGGAAACTCTGCTTTCAATACTCAGAGAAAGGCTTTATCTATACTGAGGGTTTTGATATAGTTACACCAGTTTCACAGCACTCACTTAAAAAGTGATGCAGCTTACCCCAATTAGAAACTCCGGTATATCACACTAATGCAAGCCCAGTTTTTACACCAGTGCATCACATCTATACTAGGGATTTATACCAGCTCAGCTACATCAGTATAGCTGCACTGGAGCAAAAATCCAGGGTAGACAAGGCTAAAGGAAACTTACTTACCTAGAAAATGTAATTCTTAGAATAGATGAACAGCATCGATCCACACTTCTCATCCACCTTCCCCAGTTCTTTTTAGGGTAGATTATGATTTAAATAGAAAGGAACTGGAGTGAGTTCCAGGAGGCTTCTGTTGTGAAGGAGTAAATATGTAGTCGAGTGTTTTCCAGGTGGTTCTGACTTTGTCACTGAGAGTACATGCACTCCCAAGAGTATGGCTCTGAGATGTCAGTACTGTAATGTGGTAATTGCAGTCTTATCCCACAGCTGTCGCATTCTCTATTGTTTAATAACTGTTAGAACATTCATGTGCCCCAACTATTTCATATTGCTTAGTAACCATTAGAACCACTTTAGCACTGGACATTCTTTTTGCAAAATACCATGTCCCATAAAGTGCCTGGTGGTTTTTTGTTTTTGTTTGTTTTTACAGGTACAGCAGGTGCAGACCGTGCAGCAGGTACAGCATGTCTACCCAGCACAGGTGCAGTATGTGGAGGGAAGTGACACGGTCTACACAAATGGAGCTATGTAAGTTTTATTAATTGGAATTTCCATACCTGGCAGGATGTGTGGTTAAATACACATCTCTAATGACACCTTACTGGCTTCAGTTTTGTAAGTGGATGAAAGAAATTGTCAGTGGTTAAAAGCTTGTTCCTTGTAGTGTCATTTGAAATAATTCTTGGGAGAAAATAGGAGATGAATTCACATAGTTTAAATATTTTCAGATAGAACTTTTGCCTTGAAATTAATACAGGTGTATTTCTGTAACTGTTTTAATTGGACCTACATAACAATTACATCTACAGTATTCTGTCATATTTTTTAACCTGTAGTTTTATGGGTAAGTTTAAATCCTAGCCATAGAAAGAGTTATCTAACTTTCCAATAAAGTTTTTTCATAAAAAAAGACTCATGTTATTGGCCACGTCCCCTTCCAATTATAATCCTACTTGCAATAGCACTACCTGTGGCAACTACAACAATTACTTGTGGAAAAGAAGTGATGTGTTTTTACTGTGTTTAATGAGATGTGTTCTTTCCCTTTCAGGAGGGAAATAAGAGTAACCTTGTCTCAGTTAGTGCTACATGGTCCCCTTCTCCAGATATCTTCCTCTTCCATCTGTGTTGTGTTGTGTTGTGTTGTGAGTGCATTTAGGAGCAAGGAGCACACAGAAGCATGTGTGGTATCAGCAAAGATTTATTTATTGATAATTCAAAAGCGGCACAGCAGAATCAACTTTATTTCCAGGTGTAGCAACTCTTCAAAGTTAACTCTTTCAGTGCCTTCCAGCACAACATGGTTTTCCTCTCTTCCTACGCCTTCTCCCAGTGACCCACTGCACATACTGCCTTGCTGCTTGTTTTCCTTCTCTCTTGCACATACTACTCAACTATCCTATTCTAGGCAGGGCTGGTAGCACTGTCTCTTATTAAGATTGCCCAACTCTTCCAATTATAAGACCCTGTTTTCAGTTTCTTATCACTTTGCCAAACTTTAACCATTTGGGCTGAAATTTTGTGTGTTGGGTGTCTGCCTTGGGCTAAATTAGTCTGAAAAGTTTCAAGTAGAACAGTTCAGTTATTATACACTGTTTTGTCCATCTGAAAAAATTCTGGCTATCTTTCTGGCGAAATGCCCTAGTGCCCCCATTCTTTGGAGCACAGACTTGAAATTTCGCAGAGGTAGCCTTTGTCTCAGGGATATGCCTTTTGCCATTCCAGTGAACATCTGCCAAAATTTGGCCAAGTTATACTCCTTTGAAAAATTGCATTTCACACATGCTCAGTAGAGACATCTTAGATTTTAGTAGCTACATTTTCCAAAGATTCTGTCTGCAGTGGGCATGCTGCAACCCAGGGCTGAACAGAACTCCCCCTGCAATTGCTGTTCTGGCCTACTACAGGGTATGCTGTGTGTGGGACCAGAACTGAGAGCAAGGAGTCTCTTTCTCCTCCGCTCTCAGTGACTGTCTTGCTGGGCTCAAGCAGCATGGATGAAGAAGCTGCCTGATTTGAATGCAGAGGGAAGAAAAGCCAGCCCTGAGAAGGGGTGGCAGTGAGAGTAGATTGGGAAAAGGAGCATGTGGGGTGGAAACTGGGACCGCAAGCTGGTTGTGGGAGAGAGCGAAACTGGGACTGGCTGAGCAAGGAGGCTGGGACTGGGGTCCAGGGGAGACTGGGACAGAATGAGCCAGAGACTGGGACTAGCTGGGCAAGACTACTGGAGCTGGAGGAGCGAGTGTCTGGGAGCCAGTAGACAGCCAGGAGAAAGAGATTGGATGAAGAGCCAGGGAACCTGACTGGGATTGACTGGGCAGTAAGACTGAGACAAGAGACTTGGGGGGGAGGCACCAAAGTTAGATGAGCAGCCTGGGGAGAGAGAGTGCCGTTTGGAGCCAGTGGGCACAGGGAGCATGGATGGACCACTAGAGACCAGGATGGAGGCAGTTCAGATGAGGAGCCATGGGGGACAGGCGGGTCTGGGCCTGGATGGACAAAGAGACTGGGGACAAGGAGTTGGGGGTAGGGAGGAACTGGAAATGGATGGGCAAGGAGACTGGGACTGGAATGAGAAGCCTGAGCAGTGGAGACTGGGACTGGCTAAGTAAGGATAGTGGGACTGGATAAGGAGCCAGAGGTTGGGAAGAGACAGGACTGGGACAGGGACAGATTGCAGGGGATGGGTCAGAAGGGATCGTGCTTGGGGAAATGGGCAGAAGAGTCTGCCTGTTACAGCACATTCTCCTCTGGAGCTTGGAATGGAACCCAAGATTCTACTTTATGTCAGTGTAAATCCCAGTGTAGTTGTGCATGCATCCCATGCTCATGAGATTGTCGTCTTTTGAATAGCAGCGTCTCTTGGGACCGTTCATGCAGCCTGTGCCTCCTTGTGCTCCCATGTGAGGGCATAAAAGCTGGACCAGCCGCGTCCTTTCCATAGTTCCCTCTTACCATCTGTGGCAGCGAAATGGAATCCAGCTATGTCCAACCTGCTATTCCCTTTTCGCAGATATAGTGCCAATTAAATCTTCTCCCGTTGTCTTCCACATTTCCAGAGAACTTCAAATCTGGTGGGGCTTTTGTGTAAGGGGCTAGCCAAGACAGCAAATTCTGCTACGGATCTTTTGTAGTAGGAGGCCAGACGTAGGAAACTGTGCACCTTGGTTACATACCAAGGTACAGGCCATGCTCTGACATATCCACCTTCTCTGGATCTGGGCCTGCTCCCTCCATAGAGATCATGTGCCCCAGTATGTCACATCGCTAAAGAAAAAGCTGACACTTAGTGTCGTTAACTTTCAGATTGGCACCTTTCAACTTCTTGAGTACTGATTTCAGTTTCTGCAGATGTTCTTCCAAAATTCAGCCTATCACAATGATCTCATCCTGGTAGACTAGGTAGGATGTTTTCTGCAAGTCTGCTGACACAATATCCATGAGCCTCTGGAATGTACCTAGCACATTACACAGACCACATGGCAGCATGTTGAGCTCAAAAAGTCCCTGCTTGGTGCACAATGCTGTTTTAGCGTTATCTTCTGGATACACCTACATTGGCCAATCCCCACTTGCCAGGTCAAGGGTGGAGAACCATCAGTCTTTAACCAGGCCATCTAATGTGTTGTCAGTGTGGCGTGAGGGATAGTCATTATTAACAGTTGCATAATTCAGTCTATGATAATCCCTGCAGTCCCACACACGTCCATGTTTCTTCCACACCAAAATCACTGGAGCAGCCTACAAGCTCACAGAGGGCCTAATGAGCCCACTCTCCTCCATTTCTTGCGAGCCATTGCTTGAACTCCTGCTGAAAATGAATGGGGATCCTTCCAAGTCTTTGATTGATACGTCTGGCATTCTCAGAACTGATCCAATACTTTATTAACACAGTGCATCCCAGATGATGGATCACCATGACTAAATATATTTGCATATTCTAACAAAACTTCCTGTACTGTTCACATCTGTTCAAGCTTCAGACTGTATTGTTTAAACTTGAACTCAAGTCCTGCATCTCTCTGAGCCTTTCTTCCCAGCCCTTTGTTGCCTTGACCCTGGTCTGGTTTCAACTTCCTCACATCAACTGGGTTCTTGGTTTTGTGATCTTCCTGCAGGACCAGCACACCCCTTTCAAGTGTGCCAGTCACCATATGCTGATACACGACCAATGGCTTTGTTGACATGTTGGCTATCCATACCAGGATTTGCCACATCAGCTCCTACCAATCGAGTGTCCAGTGAGGAGCTCCAGCCTATTTGAAGGTTAGGGCTCAATCAGACCACCTTCATCATCTTGGCACCCACCTTTGATCTGCCTGGGATAATCATCTCAATTTTAGAGGCTCCATCAGATTTTTTTCTACCACCTGTCCATGCACTTCCACATGGCCGTCTGTAGTGAACAGGGGAAATCACCTTCCCAACAGAGAACAGGAACAGTTGGTGAAATTCACAGCAACATGGTATTTCTTCAGGAAGTCCGTCCCAATCAGGCATACTGAGAGCCATCTTTTACCAAGAGGAATTCACAGGTTAGTTGTAAAGCCTGGAGGTTGATGACTGTGTGCCACATTCCCAGAACTTGAAGCATCATTCTGTTATCCACCCTGACAGCTAATTTATAGGGTTGATGACTCCTCTCAGTCTCAGTGGTATGTATAATGGATACCTGGGCATTGGAGTCTGGAGAAATACAGTGCCAATCTCTCCTAATCTCCCCTTCCAGATAGTATCCAGCCCTTCTGCACCAGCAATCTCCACCTTCTTCTTTGGAATTTTTTTCAGTAGCAATGTCCATTGGGGCTGCACATGTGTCCTGTGCTTCCTTGTGCTCCTGTACAAGAACATAAAGGGCACAGCAGCCACAACCCTCCCATAATTCCCTCTTACCAAGTGTGGCAGCAAGATGGAACTTAGACTGAGTCTGATCTGTGCTGCCAGCTGTCAAATATACCTCCCCCACTATCAAGGCTTACTCTGTCAGAGGTCAAGCAACATCCTTGGCCTGTTTCAGAAATGTTCCAGTATCTGAACTCTGCTAGGTGGAGCAGTCTGCTCACATTTGTAGAGCGCTGTGCACTGCACTTGGCTAGTAGATCCAATACCAGGTTCAGAAGAGCAGTACTCCCATCATTGTTTGACTAATGTATCTGGTGCTCTTCATGCCTGCCATCCTGAAGACGATGCTCTGTGCCAGCCATCTACAGTGGAATCCACGATGACACATACACAAAGAAAGAATGGTTAGTTAATCTCTAGAAACTGTGTTTCTTTGAGATATTATAGTCAGTGTGGATCCCCCAACCCATCCTTCTTCCCTTCCTTAAGAGTCTTCAGAGAACATAGGCTTCAAAGTACAGGGGAACTTTTTTTTATTTCCTCAATTTTCATGAGTCCAAACTTTTCTTAAATGCTATGTGTCCAGTGGACTTTAAAACATTTTCTATTTCCATGAGCAAGAAATACTGGATTGAATACTGGATTCTGCAGTGTTTGTCTCCTTGTACAAAAACTGTCTTGCTGTTTATGCTTACATATTTATTTTCACTTCTTAACACATTTTGGAAGTGTCTGTATAATCAATAATATGTAGGCTGTATGGTTTGTCAACATTATTCATTTAATGTCACAATGGAATTTCTACATGTTGTATTATCATGCAACCCTGTTTTAGTGTAAGTTTTCTCCCATACAGTTATTCTTGTTGCAGATATATTTTATGTAATTATTCTATATATAGAATATACATAGAGTAGATTTACTATAATTAACTACTGGAGAAAAGCAAATTACTTACCTGTAATTTTTGTTCTCTGATAAACGTAGACCCACCCGTCCCGTCCTTCTACCTTTCTTTAGACTTTATGCGTTTTCTTTAGTTAAACAGAAATTTGATCGTTGGAAGCAATGACATTCTATTAGTCCATCCAGCCTCAAGCCATGTGATCTGTTTCTCTTCCAATGGTTTAGAGAGTCTGTGCTGGAGAAATCGCCACCCCTTGTGTGTTTGAGAATGTTGCTGTCTACCAGCAAGAATGGGGGACCTCTGACTGTATGGATCTGCTGGCTATACTTTCCTATGGTGGGGCTATGGAGGCTATTGCAGCCCACAAACTTCAATATTTCCTTTCCATATCTTGGGAATAAAGGATTCTGTTCAGTGTAGCTCCCAAGGAGCACCCTGCATAAAACCTGTTTATTCAGTCATTATGCTGGGACATGGGATTCAAGCCAAAATGTGAAAGAAAGTTATGATACAGTTGCTGTGGGAGCCATAACTTTGAATTTCTTGACTCTTTTGCAGGTGAATTACCATCTGTGCACATTAATATAACATTTATATTAGACACATTAGAGAGTGTCTATGGTAATTGTAGAAAATTAGCGTACCCCAATATACAGCTAGAACATCTTAAATGTAAATTTATATATGTCTTCTTTATCTCTATATACTCTCATACCCTCAGGAGCAAAGAGCACCCACTAGTTTCTGCCATTTATTTCGGTCTTGTGCTGGTCTATTCAGGCTTCTGGGGGCTTGTCTACACTACTCGCTGGATTGGGGGGTAGCAATCAATCCAGTGGGGGTTGATTTATTGTATCTAGTATAGATGCGATAAATCGACCTCTGAGCACTCTCTCATAGACTCCGGTACTCCACCAGAATGAGGAGCGCAAGCGGAGTCGATGGGAGAGCGTCAGCTGTCAACTTACTGCAGTGAAGACACCGCGGTAGATTTAAGTACACAGTAGTGTAGCCTTGGGTGTCATGTTAATAGATTTGGCTTCTTGCTCTGTTATTATGCATAATGTTTCTCTCGGCCACCCTCTTTTTCTCTATTCATGTTGTCTCCATATTATCATCTGATTGGAAATCGTGTTGGTGGCATCCTTAAAGTGTGTCCTGAAAATGTCCATCTTCCTCTTCATACCATGTTTAATGCTTCAGATTGGTCTGCTCTTCTTAGAATTTCTGATGTTGCAAGAAACTCTTTCCAGTGAATTCTGAAAATCTTTTGTAGTTGTTAACTTTGGAATGGGTTGATCTTCTTCTTATCAATTTCTGTTGTAGATTTCCGTGACTCTGGTTCAGGAAAGAGGACAGACATGATGCCAGTGTTAAAAATTCATAGTTTTGTGTTAGTGCCAATCATGCTACTTTTCCAAATCTTTTCAAATTTATGTAAGTCGTGCTGCTTTTGATATTTGTTGTTTGATATTAGCATAGTGTCACCATCATTTCACATCTCAACCCCCAGGTAAAATGACTTACTTCTTCTGGTGTTTCTTCGTTGTTTTCTCCATCTACTTTGATGGTTGCTTTTGGGGTGTTGGATGGCCATATATTTTTGTCGTTCTCTTGCTGATGAACAAGCTAACTTGTTTTGCTGTGTCTGCCAAAAGCTGGGTCTTTTCTTCCATTAAATTATATGTTGATTAATCAGGACAATGTCATTGACAAAAACAAAGTCATCAAATTGTGCTTTATAATTTATCCATAAAATTCACTACTTATCTTTTGTGGTTACTTTCCTCATGACATAGTCAGTGATGAATGCAAACAATAGTGGGGACATAATACAGCTTTGCCTTACTCCAGTTGTTGTCACTGCAGAGCATTGATTGATTTTGTCACCATCTTTGACTGCACATTCAACATTATGATATAGATCTGCTATTTAATCATTTTTGCTTGTATTCCCTAGTATGCCATAATTTTCCAAGGACTGTTTCTGTGTATACTGTCAGAAGCCTTCTGGAAATTTATAAAATTTATCACAAGAGGGGCTTTCCATTCTACACTTCGTTCTGTAATATGTCTGAGAACAACAATATGGTCTGCACATTATCTCAGTGGTCTAAAACCAGCTTGTTCTTCTCCAAGTTGGAGATCTATACGTTTCTTAAAATGTTCCAGGATGATGTTGCACGTGATTTTCCCAGCCACTGAGAGTAATATAATTTCTCTCCAGTTATTGTAGTTGGTAAAGTCGTATTTCTTTGGCAATTTTACAATAAGGCCCCTCTTCCATTGGGATGAGTTCTTTTCTTCATTCCATATTCTATCCAAAAACCCAAGGAAAGTCATAGAGGGCTCTTTCATAACTTTCTTTAAGCATCTCGTTGGTAATGTTATTTTCTCCAGCTACTTTCCCATTTTTAAGTTTACTGATGGCTTTTCTAACTTATTCCATTGTAATGTCTTCTAAATCAATATCAAGCTCTGGTGGTAGGTCTTCATCATGTATTTCTAATAGTTCACTTGGACTTGGTCTATTTAAAACAGCCTGAAAATGTTCTGCTCATCTTTTCCTTTGTTCTTGTTCTGTACTTAGTCTCTTTCCATTTGCATCTTTAATAGGGCCTCCAATACTGCTAGAGTTTCCTATTAGCTGTTTGGTTGTCTTACAAAGTAGTAAATTCACCTCTTTGGCTGGCATCTTCAGCCTCTTCATAGATTCTATCAATAAATGCCTTTTTATCTTTTCTAGCACTCCTTTTTATCTTTCTGTCTAGAGCTCTGTATTCTTCTTGCTACTTGCTTGTCTCTTCTTGTCTTAGCATTCGTAAGTTTTTGCTTTACACTTTTTTTCCACTGCTTCCCAAGTGCATCACTAGACCATCCATACCTTTTAAATTTCATTGCTGTTAAGACTGTCTTTGCACTTTCTAGATAGCACTCTCTGATATCTTCCCACATAGTATCAGTGTCTTTGTTTCCTTCAGTTTGACTCCATGAGAACACTGAACTTGTTCTTCAGTTCAAACTGAAAAGCACATTTTGTGTCTGGGTCTTCTAATTTTGCACACTTGCTTCATGGCCTTTTTTTAACCACATTCTTCTTCTTTAACTTGATCTTCAATTTAGTGATACAAAGATTATGGTCACTTCCCATATCTGTTCCCCTGTATGCACATACATCTGCCAGCAAGCTGCAAAACTTCCTTGAAATGCAGAAGCAATGTATCTGGTTCTTTGCAGTACCATCTGGGGAGTTCAGTGTCACTTTATGGATTTCATTATGCGGGAAGGGAGTGTTGCTCCACTTATCACTAGGTCATTCACACTGCAACTTTCTGTTTGTTGTTCACCATTTTGATTCATGTCCAAATCCTTGCCGCATTTGCCCATAATATATCCAACCAATCATTATTACTTTATTACATTATTATTATTACTTCCAACCTTTACATTAAAATCATGCATAGTCATTGTGATATCATATTTGAGAACTTTGGTTAACACATCCTATAACAAATCATAAAAAGCAATTTTTTTCTTTTCCAGGCTTTTCCTGGTTTGGTGCATAGCATTGTATGACTGTTAGTTTGAAGAATCTAGTCTGAAAACAAGTTCCAATAATTCCTTAATTTAACTATTCCCACTTGCTTAGTGCCTGCTCAGCTTCTTTCAACTTTAGAATTTCTGTGCCAGCTTCATGGCTATCATCTACTTTCCTACAGTAGATTATGATCTTATTTGTTTCTCTGAAATGTAGTTTATTTGAACCTGTCCACCTACACTCACTGATAACAAGGACATCAAGATGATAGCTGTCCTTTTTCTCTCTTTCTTTTTTTAGCAGTTTTAGTAGTTTCATATATTATTCTCACATTCCAAAATCTGATTTTCATCACTGATCTGATCTTGACCAACGTACTTTTCAGGACATAGGCTTCCTTCTGGGTTTGGCTAATGCCTATCATATTCTTCCCATGAAGCTGATGTCTTTTTGGAGCCTGTGGCACACCAATATGGCTGCCGGCATTCATTCCTGTACTATATTTGTTTTATGTGATGGGGTTACCAGCTCCATGCACAATCCTAGGTCCACAGCTCCTTATTCATTATATGGAACTATCCATATTTTTATTTACATCCACCATACTCTATAGCTCAATGAATAGTCCCTTCAGAAATGGTTATATCCTGTGTAAGGCTAATCTACATTTCAAAACTATAAGTATAACTTCTGACAAACATTTCTACCAGCTCAGACTGGCTAGTCCACAAAAAAGTCTGATGAGTAATTCTGAGTTTTATAATTATGCCCCTTTATTTCTTATGTGGACCAGAACTACAGAAAAATTAATAGGATTGCAAAGAAAGTCATTTCCCTCATTTTAAACACAGAAGTGTTGTGTACTACCCCTTTACAGTCACTGTAATATGTGCCAATACTTCTAACATTAGATATCTGTGTGTGTGTGTTTTTTATATATATATAAATTTATAATATTATATATAATTATAATATTGTATCTATAATTTTGATTATTTCATGTATTTTCCAAGAACTGTATTTGGAAGAGAGTGCTTATAATTAGCAATGTGAATTAATAATTCAATCTTTACAGTTTACAATTGGGGAATAATGATTCTGAAAATAAAGTAAAAGATGATTAACACTCAAAAATTATAGGCTCAACTTGAGTGCACATTCCTGAGTTCAGCTTCTTAACCAGCTTCAAAATTGTATAATTAGATGGCTGCTTTTTTTTTTTAAAGTAAAACATGACACTACAGGAAGAAAATTAATTGCGAGGAAAAAATATTTTTGAAGAAAACAATATAAGTAAAAGTGGTTCTAAAACTAAAAACAACCCCTACATACAAACATAAATACAGAGATGGTGATCACCTAGTGAATTAATAGTTCAAAGAAAATTCAGGGTCATGGAGAGTTAAGGTACTGGCTAAGGCATGATGGGATGGCTGGAAGGAGCACTAATTTATAGAAGTGAACAGATCAGAGTCTTGACGTTTAGATAAAACCTAATAATAGAGTCAGCTGGGAATACATCACTCTCTGTGTGTGTGCATACACACAGTCTAAACTTAAGGGAGAACAATAACAAGATTTATCCTTTCTGTATCAGTGCATTTATTCATGATTATTATATACGTTTTCCCCAAAAAGTATGACAGTAGAAACTGAAGAATTTAAAAAACAAACATACATAGTAACAGTATTTAGGTGCCCATAGTCAGTTGTTAAAAATTCAGCTGTGCAACTTCAAATTTATTTTAGTAGTAGCATTACAGTAATGCCTAGATTTACTGAATTCACAATTGGATAGCTGGTTTCTGTTCTGATGTGCTACAAACTACTCATTCTGTAAAACAACTTTTTTGTCCCTGAAATTTTATTTCTAGTAGTATTAATTTTTTTTGAAAATTTCTAGAGGAAAATGGTACGTAAACAATAAAATATAACAGGGCATGCACAGAACTTTAGTAACTGGCATGCCTGGTGGTGTATTATGATGCACAAGATTGAATGCTTCCAGTTCTCAGGAAGAGATGTTACTAAAGAGTAGAACGCACATCCAGGAACTCCCTCCTCACCAAATATTTTTTCACAGGTTTTTTTTGTTTGTTTTATTCTGTATGATGCTGCAGTCTTCTTAGATTGGTGGTGAATTCTCACGGCTGTTTTTATACTTTTGAAATAATAATAATAATAATTAATAATAAAAATCCTAGCTCTTATATAGTGCTTTTCATGTATAGATCTCAATAGACTTTACAAAGGAGGTTGGAATCATTTTAAAAAAAAAACTTTAAAAGCTACTTTAGAAGCTCCACCCTCTCATGACAATAATAGTATAGCACAAGGATTTAAAAGCATTACAATTTTTTAAAGTGAAGCTTCATAGCTTCTAAAGTGGCTCTGAACAACAAGGGAGAATCCCGAGGGAGTTCATGATGGCCAGAGTGTAAAGGTAATTTAAGCTATCAAGTTCTGGTCTGTGCTATTATCATGGCCCCATGTATTCTGTGATTCTGCCATTGTTTAAAAGCTAATAGATTGCAGAATCTAGAGAAGGATAAATTACCACTGAGCCCTTGCTCTGCTGATTTGTTAATAAATCAAGTGTAAGTCTTTGTTCTTTTAAAAGAACAATGTATTGTCATGGCCAGTAGGGCACTGCTTAGCAGCTGACCTGGTATCTATTTCCTGTTCCAGTCTCTTAGACTCTTTTGTTAAGGCAGAATGCTCAACCCCTTGTGAGGAAAGGGGAGTGGTCTGCCTTATGCACATGGACTCTTCTGAATAACTATAGAGTAGTGTTGACAAAGTGCATAGAAAGTCTTGCCCATGCCTTGTTGTCCAGAAGGATAGTAATTTTGGGTGCCCTCACCCTGTGCTGTCTGGTTTCATGGTTTACTGTAGGCAGCATACACTGCCATCCAATTAACTCACCCTTCTGGAGGGCAGGAGGCAGCAGCCAGATTCTGGCACAGCTGGGACCAGAATTGCCAACTTTCTAATCGCACAAAACAGAACAGCCCCACCCCCTTCCCCCGCTCCTTCTCCGGGGCCCCGCCCCCCACTCGCTCCATCTCCCCTCCCTCCTTTGCTCACTCTCTCCCACCCTCACTCACTTTCACTGGCCTGGGGTTGGGGTTTGGGGTGCAAAAGGGGGGTGAGGGCTCGGGGTGGGGCAGAGATGAGGGGTTTGGGGTGTGGGAGAGGGCTTTGGGCTGGGGCAGGGGGTTGGGATGCGGGGGGGCATGGGCTCTGGATTGGGGGTATGGACTCCGGATGGGGCCTGAAATGAGGGGTTAAGGATACGGGACAGAGCTTCGGGCTGGGGCAAGGGTTGCGGTGCGGGAGAGGTGCGGGCTCTGGGGTGGGGTTGGGGATGAGGTGTTTGGTGTGCAGGAGGGGGCTCCAGGCTGGGGCCGAGGGGTTTTGAATGTGGAAGGGAATGTGGGCTCTGGCTGCGGGTGTGGGCTCTGAGGTCGGGCCAGGGATGAGGGGTTTCAGGTGCAGGATGGGGCTCAGGGCTGGGACAGGGGGTTGGGGTGGGGGAGGGGCTGCGGGGTTCCAGCGGCACTTACCTCGGCTCCCAGGAAGTGGTCGCCAGCCCCCTGCAGGCACCACCCCCGCAGCTCCCATTGGTCGCAGTTCCCGACCAATGGGAGCCGATGCTCAGGGCAGCGTGCGGAGCTCTCCTGGCCACCCATGCGCCATGGTGCTGCAGGAACCTGGAGGCTGCTTCTGGGCAGCGGAGCTAGGGCAGGTAGGGAGCCTGCATTAACCCCAGGCCCCACTGCGCCACCGACTGGACTTTTAACGGCCTGGTCAGCAGTGCCAACCGAAGCCGCCAGGGTCCCTTTTCAACCAGGCATTCCAGTCAAAAACTGGATGCCTGGCAACCCTAGTAGGGACACAGACAGGAAGTAAAATATCAGGTGCACAGTTGCAGGGATATGGTGAATTCTGTGACAAAAAAGTTGAATTCCATGGCAACTTGGGAAAGTGCCAAATTGCTCAGCCACAGAATTTCAAAGTGCCTCTGATTAAGATGATTGGGGCAGGTCACAATTCCCAGAGCTATTGCTTCATGTTCTCTGCAGATGCAGACAGATGACACTGGATTGGGTCTAAACTCGGTTCACATTTTTGAGATTTTTTCTGCAATAATAATGTCTAGAAACGCAACTGAAAATCAATCAGATTCTGGGACGCAATCCTGCAACAAGGGGGTGAATTCTGCAGCAAATTCTATGGACAAAAATTAAAATTGCCAAATACACAGGACCCTGGTTTTGCTGAGGATCTGAAAGGTCGGAGTTCAAGCCCACCTGATGATCCATATTGGGGGAAAATACTTATTTCAATACTTAGTCATGGAAGTCAATTACTCAATGCTTAGACATTGCAAAATGCTATTGTCAGTGGGGACATGGGTTGTGCACCAGTCTTATTTAATTTGATTGCAACTATTGTATACTCATTTCCACAGTGTTAACATTGCACTCACCCAATAAAGAAGACAAATAAATACCTTTTTTTTTTTCTTTTCCTAAAGCCGAACAACAACTTACCCTTATACAGAAACCCAGATGTATAGCCAAAACACCGGGGGGAATTACTTTGATACTCAAGGAGGTTCTGCACAAGTGACAACAGTGGTCTCATCTCATAGTATGGTGGGCTCTGGAGGGATTCAAATGGGTGTCACAGGAGGACAACTCATTAGCAGCTCTGGAGGGACCTATCTGATTGGCAATTCAATGGAAAATTCTGCTCATTCAGTGACTCATACAATGCGGGCCTCCCCAGCGACAGTAAGTATTCACAACTACATAAATTTTTAGAGCAAGTTTCCTGGTCCCTGTTGTGCTCTTTTATGACTATGTATGTTTCCTGTAACCGAAATAATGTGTTTGAAAAAATAAGTAATTTTGATCCCCATCCTGCAAACACTTATAAAGGTGCTTAACTTTGTGCATATGAAGAACTCCACTTAGTTCATTGTGCTGTTCATGTGGATAAAGTTGTGTGCATGCTTGAGTATTTGCAGGATCAGGGCCTTAAATTGTTGGACATATGTTTTTCTGCTTTCTGAAAAAGAAACAAAATATTACCTTGCAAGGAACACTTTGTTTATATAATTGAATTTTATAACTAATATCTTAACCCTACAGATATATGTAACTTCTTTGCATTCATTGCATTTTCTAAATCCAGTTTTGGTATTTATTTTGTATCATATCTCAAAATAGTCACCACTAATTCTGAATAGTTCCACTATATTAACTTTTAGTATTGTTCTGCTTGTGGTTAATTATTATTTATTATTTCTGGTCATTCCCAATTATTATTTAATATTTCTGGTAACTCCCAAAGACCCCAATCTTCTGAGGATCAGAGCCTCATTGTACTAGGTGTATTAAATATAGATACCAAGAAGCATTCTGTTACCACAGTGATGGGTGACCTTAACCTATAGAGACAAACAAGGCAAACATAGTCCTTTCCCTTAAGAACTTAGTCAGTCCTGATTCTAATTAAGAAAAATTGGTTTATATTTACTGTATCCTTGCTGAATAGCTCTAGTGTACATTTTTTACCTACTCCTTGAGGAGATTCTGCCCCGATTATGGACATTAGAAATTAAAGGACAAGTGAAATTATGGAAAGTGAAGTAGAAAGAGCAAACTGAAAAATGTCCTCAGGAGAAGAATAGCAAGATGGAGCATGACTAAATAGTATTTATATATTAGTGCAAAAAGTTACTAAAAAACTAAGGGATTTTAGTTTTGGAGACAGCTGAAATCTGTAAAAATCAACTAATAATATGTCAACATTTGAAGCTGCATGCATTTGAAATGATGAGCCCATTACTGTGGCATCAGATAATGCAAATGATCTTGTAAAATAACAATTAATTGCATTAATATAATCAAGGACTAAATGCAATCTGGGTTATTAAAAGTAAAAGGTGATATTTCCCGCTAACATTGAAACTGCCATCACTATATGGTATTGTAAATTCTTTTATTGAGGACTGTTATGAATGAAAAGAAAAAACGTAAAGAACTCTGAATCATAGCTTAAGTCATGTTATATTGGAAAATTAAGAGAACAGAGATTCAGCCTGCAGCAGCAGTTTTTATATGCATGTTTTTTGATCACTAAAGGAAAGGGATTATATGTTGCAGCATTTACAGTATTTTAATTTTAAAAGGTGGTTCTTAAAGGAGTATCACTGATAAATCAGATTTATTTAATTAAAAAATCTCTGATCATATATTTTTCCTTTTCATGGCTTTTATATAGAACATTTTGCATTAGTTCCTTCTATAGCCCAATTCAATGAAATTGAAGAAATTCTGCAGTTTTGGTCTTACAGCCAGTTTAGTATGCGTCCTAGGATTACAAAATAGGTGCAGAACTAGAGTAGTTTCCTATAGGCAAACGTGAAGAGAAGGGTCATCTCCACAACAGATGTTCCTAGAAAAAAAAATTAAATGGCAAATATTTTCTTGTGTTCTCTTAGCTATTATTAATGGCTTTACGTTTGAATAATAACGTCCCCTCTTTATAACCCAGTAGCAAGAAAGCTACCTGATCCTACCAGTACAGATAAAATCTTGTGTTTAATAGGATGATGCCATTCTGATGCTGTTCTGTTACCATATAAAATAATATGTCATAAGTTCAGCAGTCTGAAGTGACAGCAGAATAAAATAAGTGGAAAAGATGAGCTCAGCGGGGGCAAACTGTTGATTAAATGTAAACAGCAAACATAATTGAAAAAAATATTTCAGAAAAGTGAAGAATACTGGACTTGCATTGAAATCTGATATACTTGAAAATTTTTACTAGTCTGAAAGTCCCATGTTAAATTTTGCAACTGAAAACCAAATTAGAATTTTTTCCCAAATATGGAGAAGCATGTCTCTATATTTACAAAGGATTTTATAATATAATCTACAATTCAACAATTGTATTTGCCAGGTTAATTTTTGCTTTACATAAGACACATTGCCTTTGAAACAATGCGTCTTTTAAGAGCATAGACAGTTTAAAATGTGGTTTTTCCAGCAATTATAATTTTAACACATTAAGACAAGCAATATTTTTTCTATGTTTTGTGATCATTTTGAACAGAAACAATTGGCTTGCAAAATAAAATATATTTTTAAGGTAAATATCTATCTCAATTCCCCTGCTCTTGCTGTTTGTGTTTAAAAAAGTTGTCTTAAGCATATAGTGTGTTCCTGTGTACATTACCGTAGCAGGTTTGTTTTAGGAGTGCAGAAAAAATACTTTGTATTTGTAAAATTGCTCTTTTATCACTACAATAATATTTCTCCTCTTCCCCCATGTTCAGAAGGTACCTTGTATTTGTTTGAGTGTCTGGTTAAGGAAACTGAATAAATTGCAGATTCATTTCTTGCTGCTAAAATGTTAAGCAGGAAATTGCTAAATGGTGTATGAATTTTTTTTTATTACATTGGGCACTTGGTATATATGGGTTCAACTGATTACATACAAGCGTTTGACTGAAATGTAAAAGGTTCAGCTCAAACTGTTAATTGATCTGAAATACCTACTGAGTTTTAATTTTACTTGGAAGTTAATAATATACCAGCCAATCTTTAGCAATAAAGTACAGTGTTTTTATATGCATTGCCGACTCAAGCTCAGATAGCTAGAACTCATTTCACTTGTGACCCTCATCTTAATTGCATCATCATAACGCTTTTCTATACTTGTCTAAAGAATTCTTTTGAGTGATCTAAATAACGTGTATCAAAGCTGTTGGTCATTGTGATAAATATGCAGCAAAGTTTTTCAAGCCTTTTGAATGAATTTATATAATTTTCACAAGGAGACAAAGGAAATGTAAGCAACTAAAATTTTGCTTACTGCCATTTGTGTGCGCACATCATAACCGCTATCACTTTTGTCATATCTGTATCTAATTCTGTTTTGTCACTTGCACTAAGCAACTTTATTTGCTGTCATTCATCCCCATTAATCAAATCACAAAGCTTCTGTAGAAATTAACAGTTTAGTTTTATTAATAAAATTTTAGCTAGTCCTGATTTTTAAAAAAAGATTAGATAGATTGGTTTTGGTGTCAAAATATGACATTAAAGGGATGCTGTCAAGTTAAAAGTCAATTTTTAAAAAAAATAACCTGTGTTACTCACAGTACCTTAGATTATTAAAAGTGGGGGGGAAAATCTAAAAAAATCCAGTTTATTTTTCTTCAGATTTGCTATCTGTTTACTTATTGCGCTCTTCAACAAAAATAGACTATCATTGACAGTTTTTCTTTTATTTTTGTTCACATTCACTTTATGCTTCTTCTCATGTATCAGCATAATCTTGAGATGTATCATAATCATCATCCATCATGGCAAATCCCAAAGGATGTAGCCTTCTTGCAGATCTAGCTAAATCATTAAGGTGATCTGGCTGGATGTTCAGTTTATGTTCATATCATATCACACCATCAAAGCTTTTGGCAACCATGTGATCACCAGCTGTCTAGTGGCATTCCTTGGTACACACTTTGTTGGTTTTCTCCTGTAATGTTTGAGGACTGTTTAAATAAAATAAAATCATATTTTGTTTTGGATCATGAAAATATATTCATATTTGCTTTTGTAAAACTTTTACAAAACAAATATTGAGTCCACAATTCTTGACAGTGCCCTTCTCAGGTTACAGCAGGAATTCCGTTAATTACCAATTGTGAACTTTTCAGAATCTCTCTTTCATAAACATACTTGAGGGATACATTGGCATGCATGAGGAAAGTTTGTTAGAATTCATGTTACTCATTACATTTCCTCCATTGGCATTGCTTATTTCCATCAAACACTTAGCTATTCTGTTTAGCTGTAATAATTTGCATTTTCCTAGTTATTAAGAATAGTTTATTGTACTAAAAAACTTACGGCAGCCAGACCAGAGATGCAGCAGTAGTGTGTGATGCTGATATGAGGGTAGGCCAAGTTCAGTTGAGATTAATAACATAGTAAAATTGGTACATTTGGTTTGAGTGTTTGGACAGGTCAAGAAAAGACTCCAGTTGCATTGTTGCAGAACTCTCTTCCTGTTACTGGTTGATTGTTATGCTGGTATTTACAATGATATTGAAGAAGGCTGCATGTTCCATCCAAGGTGGTGGATGAATGAGGTAGGAGTTGCTGAGGGCTGCAGAGGTTCAGTAAAGACAAGAAAGTAATAGGAATATCAACAGCCTCTAAATTATAGAACCTGAATCTCCAGACAGTCTCCCCATACTCAAATACATATGCACTGTCCCCGTGATAAAAGAGAATTATTTTACAAATATTTTTCTGATGTCAAAACTTAAAAAACAATTTATTTAACTACTTAACAGTAAGTGTGTTGCAATGCCTGTTAGCCAATGAGAGGCTCCCGTTTGTCAGTCCTGCTGCTTCTAACAAGTTTTGGGATTGATCAGCAAGTAATGTGGTGCCATGCATAAAAGGCATCACCAAGCGCAAGCAGTCTTCCACTCACACTGCTGGAACGTTTTTTGTAGTGTAGATCCTTTAGTTCAATCAGAAAGTACATAAAATTAAAACAAAGCAAATAACTAAAAATATTTTGAATCCCCATACTTATTATTTATTGTTTCTGGAATCACAGTGTGCTAGGCACTCTCCAAACATAAAAGGAGGCATGGTTCATATCTGAAAGAGCTTATGCTCCTTATTTAAAAAACAAAACAACAAAACCACACCAGCTAGGCATCTGAGGGTAGGAGAAAGGGTATTAACAAACAAAGAAGGTGGCCCAATGGTAGTAATACACCATGTTAATGGCACAATTAGAATTATTTAAAAAAAATATAAACTTATAAAGTGTCATAGTTTTATTTTATTCTGGGATGGTTGTGTTTTGGGTGATGGTTTGGGATCAGTTTTAATGTATCCAAACAATTCAGCCATTCCTAGGTGAAATAACTTTTTTTTTTTTTTAAGTTGGCAGTTTATAGCTGTACAGACTAGGGGAAGGCAAACTGATTCAGATAAAATATTTTGTCACAGCTTTTTTGGAGTGTTTTTATAGCCTGAACTGAACTTATTTCCTTTCTCGCTTCTGATTTCTCTATGGGACTGAACCCAGCAGGGCTTAAATTCTGGGAGATAATGACATTTCCCTTTGGGATTGAGGCATACACAAAGCCAGATCTACAAGTCCCTATGTGAGAGCTTGAAGATTTGTGTTTCTGAGTGTAGTGTACTCTTGGATATATTAGCCACAAACTGTGAAAAAGCCAACAGCAGTGAAACCCAATGGAGAGTTTAGGGTCTTTCTGCAGAAGAAGGGAGAGAAAGAACTGGCACACTCAATAGATTGCTTAATGGAGGATTTGGGGGGAGTGATGAGCTGGCCACCCTTTTAGGATGCCAGTAAAGGAGAGTAGATAGCCACTAGTCCTCTTCCCAGAAGACTGGATTATGTCAGGTGGGAAGCTTAGGCCTATTGGGGAATGTTGTCTGGTTGGAGAGGAGAAGCTAAACGTTTGAATGAGTTTTCGAAAAAAAACTTAACTTTTTAGATGCTTATCTAAACCCCAAACATTCTGGATATTCACTCATGCCTAATATGTTAAGTATGTACATGCCTTATATAAAAAATGATAATATAACAAAGTTTATATTAATCGGTCAATATGTATATTCTTTTGTGGTTTCAGACATATTAAGGATGTGCAGTTGCACCAGGTTTTCTGTCCAGTAGCAATTATAAACTTTTGATTGTGATTGATCCTGCTTATTTTTTTGAATTGAATTGATCAATTTTAAGAAAAATCATAGGTTTTTAAGGCTTATTTATATTTTATTTTAAAGTAGACACTCAGCGAAGACTCCAGAGACAATCTTCTTCAGAGAAGATTTTTTAATTTATTTTTATAATTTGTATTTCTTTTGAGGGTATATTTAAAAAGCTTTTGGTATACCATGCTTAGAATAATTCCTTCTCTCCAGCTTCCATTTCTTTTTTGTCTGCTTAGCAAAATTCATTATAATCTGTTAAAGGCTCCACTACTGCTGTGGAGAATCCTGACAGAATTTCTCAAGTTTAATTTTTCTGTCTGTTCAAGTCTGGGCTGTTCTCTCTTGAGATGATCACTGCTGCTTCAGGCCTCTTTGATCCCAGGTCAGCCTGTCAGCCTAACTCACCTCACTAGCACCACTTCCTTTTCAAAGAACAGTTGATGTATATTTTGTGCTTTAAAGGAGACAATTTCACAAAGATAAAAAAAATTGAGCCAGATTAGCTGGGAGGAATAATGTAATCAGGAAACTGTGAATGATGATTGGTAATTCTTTAAGAACACTTTACTACATACCCCAAAAGCCAGAATCAAGGAAGAAGGCCATATTGACTTACAAAAACCTAGCCTGGTTTAGAAGGGGTGTGAAAACAGCTATATTTTTTTTTTTAATATATAACCAATGGACGAAAGGGGAAGTTCTTAGTAATGAATATAAATCAGAAGCTAGGAATTATAGAAAATTGATAAGGGAAGCAAAGGGACAGAAGGAGGAATTTATGGACAGCAGCATTAAGGACAGTAAGAAGGAATTTTTAAAAAGTATATTAGGAACAAAAAGAATCCTAACAATGGTATTGGTCTAGTGGAAATGGTAGAATTACCAAATATCAATAATGATGCAGAAAAGGCAAAAGTGTTCAATAAACATTTGTTCTGTATTTGGGGGAAAAAACAGATGATGTAGTCAAATTCATTCCACTAGTATCTCAAGAGGCTGTTAAACAGCAGCTACTGAAGTTAGACATTTTAAACTCAGCAGATTCAGATAACTTGCATCCAAGAGTTTTAAAAGAGCTAGCTGAAGAGCTTGCTGGATCGTTAATATTGATTTTCAATATGTCGTGGAACACCGGGGAAGTATTAGAAGAAAGCTAATGCTGTGCTAACTGATAGGTCTGACAATGTAATCATCGAATGGGTGTGTTTCTGGTGGCATCTTGCAGGGATCGATTCTTGGCCCTACGCTGTTTTACACTTTTATTAATGACCTGGAAGAAAACATAAAATCATCATTGATAAAGTTTGCAGATTACACAAAAATAGTGGGAGTGATAAATAATTAAGAGGATACAGAAAAATCTGGATGGCTTGGTACATTGCGCACAAGCAAACTGTGCATTTTAATATGGGTAAATGTATACATCTAGGAACAAAGAATATAGGCCATACTTACAGGATGGGGGACTTATTCCTGGGAAGCAGTGACTCTGAAAAAGATTTAGGGGTCATGCTGTAAAATGAGCTGAACATGAGCTCCCAGTGCGATGCTGTGACCAAAAGGGCTAATACGCTCCTTAGCCGAATAAACAAAGGGCATCTTGAGTAGGAGTAACAAGATTATTTTACCTCTGTAATTTGGCACTGGTGCAACTGCTGCTGGAAAACTGTGTCTAGTTCTGGTGTCCACAATTCAAGAAGTATGTTGATAAAGGAGAGGGTTCAGAGAAGAGTTACGAGAATGATTAAAAGATTAGAAAATATGCTTTATAATAATAGGTTCAAGGAACTCAATCTGTTTATTTTAACACGGAGAAGGTTAAGGAGTGACTTGATTACAATCTATGATTACCTACATTGGGAATAAATATTTAATAATGGGCTCTTCAGTCTATCAGAGAAAAGTTTAACAAGAGCCAATGACTGGAAGTTAAAACTAGACAAATTCAGCCTGGAAATAAGATGTACATGTTTAACAATGAGAGCAAATCATCATTTAACCAAGTGTCATGATGGATTCTCCATGACAGATCATTTTTAAATCAAGAGTGGATGTTTTTCTAAAAGATCTGCTCTAGGAATTATTTTAGGGAAGCTCCGTGGCCTCTGTTATACAGGAGGTCAGACTAGATGATTACAATGGTTCCCTTCTGGCGTTGGAATCTACGTATCTATGAAATACTCTAACTCAACCAGAAGTCACAGGCTTGATGCAGGAATTATGTGGTGAAACTCTATGACCTGTGTTATGTAGGAGGTCAGACTAGATTATCATAATTTAGCAAAAAAAAATTGTTCTTTAGCCTTGTCAAAATTATGTCATTTATTTTGTAATCAGACATTCTTTTCAACACTTTACCTGAATAAAAAGGGCTTGCATTTCTAAAACAAAAACAACTGTCCGAAAGAGAAATGTAATGTTCAAGATTAAGAAAAGTACCTTTTTAATTAATGTTGCAATAAAATTATTACTGTAACAAGGGAGAAGTTAAATTTGCATGTGTGCTAGTAAAGTCTAATACATGACATCTGAAATCTTTTTTATTTCAGTTCATATGTGTATTGATGAACCCTACTGATGCTTGTAAATTAGACTGGAAAATCTGTGGGTAGTATGGTAATAAGGCAATGTGCGGGGGGGGAGAGGACTCAATAAAAATTGTCTATCGGGAAAAAGATAAGTGTCTTTAAACTTACAGTTAGTTTTGAATATGCCATGTTTTTGTTTTTTCCATTTTACAAGACTAATTCATTTCTTGCTATTTTTACTGCACACTGAGTGAACATGATTATCTGTCCTCTTACTGAACTCTAAAAAAGGGTGTGGGTGTGGGAAGGTGTTTCCATGAAAGCTTTTCTATTTTACATCTCATTGCCTCTGTCATTTCCAATGTTTTTTCTCTGCCGTAGCCACAGTTACACTTAATACAGAACTACAATTACCCTGTAATTTTACTCAATAACACTACTACAGAAGCAGCCAAAAGTGACATTAAGATCCAAAGTTATGAAAAAAAGACTGGGTGGGGGTCTTTACACATATGCATTAGGAATAATACTGCTGTATGTTTAAGGGGTGATATATAATGATAATTTTCATCTTAAAAGGTAAAATTATTCTGAATAAATTAGAATATTTTCTCAGAGCTGAAACCTGCACTATGTGCACACCCAAAACTTCCATCAACTTTCCTGAGATCTTTGGATGTGTAAAAAATGCTATGTCAGGGAAGAAGGCTAAAATCCAGCCACCACTGAATCTAATGGCTAAACTCCCATTGAATTCAGAGCATGTAGGAGTTCACTCTAGGTGTTTGGGAGCACAAAGAGAAAAAATGTTGCCTTGAGTTCATATCTCTGTCTTCAAACTATGCAAGGGGTTTTCTCATATCCTTGGGAAAAACTCTTCAGGACCCTGGGTGTGGGTTGTATTTCCCCACCCCACCCTCTGCGTTTGGTTAAAGATACTGAATGTTCAGAAGGTTTTTATATTTGCATTGTGACTTAGAAATAAATTTTGTGCTTGTTTTATTTCTTGAGCAGAGAGGAGGGTGAATTGAATTTTCTGAGGGCCTGATCCTTCAGTGTGTATAAAAGCAAAATGCCTCCCAAAGTTACTGGGAGTTTTGCTTTCACAGGGACTCCAGAATCAGGCAGTTAATAGAATTTGTTCAATAACCTGGACTGAAGTTTAAGCAATTCCTGTTGAACTTTAAGCAATCTATCAAAGTTTCTCTTGTCAGCCTTTTATTACTATCTTGTCTTGAGCCCTTTTTTTAATGACATCTATTATCAGATTGAAATGGCGATTGAGACACTGCAAAAGTCTGATGGTCTGTCCACTCACAGAAGCTCTCTTCTCAACAGCCATGTAAGTTGCCTCTTCTTCATGTAAACTAATCTCCTGCTTTGTCTGCATGCTTAATCTATCTCTAAATGCCTGTTTGGTTTTATTGCTATTTTATTTTATTTTGTTTTTTTGGCCTCTTAATCTTCCTTTCTCAGGCACTTGTAATCTTATACAGCATCTCCCATGGCTATGTTTTGTCAGGTGAAATGTCACTAAATACATATATATTATTGAGTTAGTTTCTTAGGTTCTGCATTATGTCCACAGGTGTTACCACATTCTGAGTTTCACAATAATGTAATTGTGAAAATAATCATTGAAAAATTCTTAATTATCTAGGGGGTTGGTATTTGAGATAAAATTAGCCTCTAAAAAGAATCTGGGCACTGTATAATAATTTTTTGGGGGTGGAGCATGCAGCATGAGTATGTAATATCTTTTGGATTATTTTAGAGAATGGCATTACTTTATTCTGAATAATGAATTTATTGAAAATGACAAAAGAATGCTGAAGGTCCATAAAGTGGTGTTGGTATTTCTGTTAAATGACTTATACAAGATGTTGCCTCCATGGGCTGAAAAAATGAAAACAATTGATTACTCTGAAAGCTGGAGATATGTTTTGCTCTTTGTGCCTCTTTATTTGGTCTGAATTTACAAATCCTAAAAAAAAAGAATCTTCAGTAAGAATAACTTTTGCCTAAGGTGGGTGTTCGTATAAAAACAGCATTTTAAAATATAGTGGTAAAGATATTAAATGTAACTTTTGTATAGAGAGGGAAAAGGGCCCAAAGCTTAATCTCCAATTTACTGTATAAATTATAAAATGAATTGCCAGCCCAAGTTTTTCCAGAAATATCTTTCCAGCTGGTAAAAGTTGCTTTATTTAAATTATATTATTTGGCATTTGTATATGTTCCCTCCTTATCACATATTAAGGCTACTAATCAAAACTGATTCTTATTCTCTGATCACACTTTTTTATTCTTCTACCAAAAAAATGGAGAATAGGAAACTAAATCTCAATTTCAAAAGTTTATTTTTGTACTATCAATTGGTTTCATGACAGTAGACACAATAATTTAGAAATCAAACCAAAGCAATTATACATTTTGTTCTGAAAATGTCCCATATTCGGAACCTGAAAAACCAATAACTTTGTGTGAAAGTTTCCCATCATGATGGCAAGAAACAATAAGGGATTGATTCTAAAACACGTGAAAGAGAAAATAACTTTAGAAACTGCTAAAATTGTGGGAAGAGAGATTGAATAGCATCAATGTGATTAAGACTTTTAAATTCTATCTTGGATGTTAAAAAGAAATGTTGTTTTGAAGATAGAAGGCTGCCTAGAAATTGCATTATCAGGGTTAATTAGATACCATTCTGAAGAGATCATAACCTTGGCAAAGGGCCAAAGCATGTTAAAACTGGAGATACAGAGAGCTGTTACTTTGTCTTGAATCCCATATGGAAGCACACAATCGTTAACATCATATCTAAGAAGAGCTAGATGATAGGCTGTTTACCTTGGGTAACTTTATTCCATTATTTACATATAGACGTATATAGTTATATGCACTATTTACAAATACCTTTCTGCTAATAATATTTACATGTACCCATTATACTATGTCACAACTTTTCTCTTTTGTTCCTTTAATTTGGGCTTTATTTCAAATTTTAATAAAAGATCAGTATGTAATCAGGATAGGGCTCTGTCTTTGATTCTGTATAGGACACACAAACATATTTCTTTGACATGATAGTCTTGACAGCCCCAATCACCCATATAAGAAGTTGACAGAAAATGGTTGAATTTATTTTATAGTTTGCCTATTTTTCAAACTGTATTTATTTTGACTTCTGACTCAAATTGGTGTAACATGGAAGAAATATAATATGTTTTTTTGTTTTCTCCCTATTTCTCAAACTACCCTTCATTTTGATTTCCAGAGGTCTGAACCAAAGCGCATTAAGTCAAAGTAGAGACACTTCTGATATAAATGGGCTTTAGATCAGGCCTGAAAAGCTGTGTATTTCATTAGAATTACCTTTTACATTACAAATGTTCTATTCATCCATGACAAAAATTTAAACTCTCAAAAATAATAGTCTGCTGACTTGGCTTTCTATGGTACTATACCTCCATTGTTAGCCGTCCTGGAGTGTGGTTGCCTTTATTGATGCTTGCTCATTTTTCATTTCTCCTCTACTTTTTTCTTTTTCTGATTTCTTTGTGCATGAGGTTGACTTGACTAATCAATTTATAATTGAATGTTGTATAAACATCGGAGTTTTAGTGAAGCCGGAGTCAATTTGCCAGTTTTTACCGTGTAAACACTTCATACTTATCCATCCTTAAATGCTACTAATACTGTTAGTCAACAAGCTAGTATTCAAATCCTGAACAGCTCAGATGTAGAATTCTTATTCTGCATTGAAGAAATATGTTTACAATAGCTGTATAATGTTTGTAGATTATTTTCCTTTTAAAATTACATACAGCCTTGGGCACTCTTCTTTCCAGCAATCTAGCAAATAATCACTTGATGCCTTTTGCCACTGAAATACATCCACCCTAGAGCAAAAATCCTTGTTCTATGCTTATCTTGGATTATGCTGTGCCAACATTGGCTAATGTAAGTTATAGTTGAAGTAATATCTGTCAAGAATTCAGATCATTAGTAAAGTGCACTTAAAATGAATCCTAATAGGTTATAATCCATCTGGAAAAAAAACCCCAACTGTTACATTTAGAAGTTAATTGGGAAATGCATTTTTTGTTTGTTTGTCAATCAGTATTTCCCTTTGGGAAAAATAAGAATAGTTCACCCTTCTTAATCTATCCTGATTAACGGAGATTAAATGCAAAGGTTGAAAGATGTAATTATCTTGGTTTCTAGCCTCAGATATGCTTATGTCAGTTCATTAGTGAAATAAGTTGTGTTTTTTTAAATAAACCAAGGTAAAGGTTAAAGTTTCTAGTGATATTTTTTTTCATAGGCTTTATATCAGAATGGTAAACAACCAATTTAAAAGACATTTGTGAACACTATGACTCAGTATTTTTTTAAATAATGATTTTAGATCTACCAGCTGAAATAAGGATGATAAACTGCTCTGTTTTATTAGATTCTATTTAAAGTGCAAAATTGTCTAAAAGTCTGGCTAACAGCTCTACATCGTGGAACCATTTAAGTACGTCAAACACAGAGACATTTCTTCTTGTGGGTATTTGCCTACCTGTCATTCGTATTACCTGCTAGCAAGTTAAAACAATAGAAGCCATCTCAGCTCATATTTTAGAACATAAACTAAAGAATTACAATTTTGTTTTCTATTTTGTTCTCCATGGAAAAGGAGAACATGAAGATAGCCTCTAAAAGGTCTTGGGTGAATTGTTGTTCTCGTTGCACTTGGCAAAGTGCACATGACTCTGATTGAAATGGAGGTGAGAGTCCAGTACATTAATTATACCTCTAGATTTTAGTGAGTACTAATGTAAGAGTGACTGTAGAGTGGGGGCAGGATCTAAGAATGTTCTATTTTAGGAGTACAGAATTAAATTTTTTCACATTAAAATATTTAAGATCTGTGTCTTAAGTGATTATGTTCAACATTAGCAAAAGTTTTCTCTTCCTTATCATTGAAAAGTTTGTGTTACCACTCTTTATTAGTAAATGAATGCGACAGACTACAGTATTATCAAGTAAACTGATCTTTTTGCTGCTGTTAAGAACATATATTTTACTCATGTTTTGCCTTGATACTTTACATTAAAATTTGTTACACATTTCTGTTGAGAACTAATGCATCAGAACAAAATTTTGTTGCATTGGTTGAAATCATTTTAAACATACCTGGTTTGGAGTTTCATTGGAAACTCAAAACTGAGCCCAGATTTTTTGTAAAATCCATTAACCTGACTGATTTAAAGATTCACACTGAAATCATGCTCTTGGCTTTGACATCAAAACTGGTGAAACTTGGCAATTTCAGCTGCTTTCCTGTTTACATTTTTGGGCTCATTCAAACCCAAAACTCAAAGGAAAATTCTGGGGGATACAAATCTGTGGTATGGTAAGCCAAATGAAAGATTATCAGAACCCTAGAAAACTGAAACCACAGACTTTCACACAATTTAAGTATAACCATCATAGCACAAAATAGGAGTATTTTGTGCTATCATTTTTCTACTCAGTTAAAGCTGGTGGGAAGATTGGAGTGAAACTGACACAGGCAGTCGACCTTGTTAAAGTGCTTTTTCTTAGTTTGTTTTCTCATCTGTTAGTGGCAGTTTATATTATATATGTTGTAAGTATTCCCAAAAAGATACCATTTGTGCCTCTTACTATAGAGCCACTGAAGTACTCAGCATGTAAGTGTTTTTCTGCCAGCTTCCAAAATTACCCACCAAAGTTCTAAATTAAATGACCTGGAGAGAGAGTTTTTATAGGACTCAGTCCTGTTCCCACTTAAGTTAATGACAAAATTCCATTTGGCTTCAGTGGAAGCAGAATTGGGCCCATAATCTGTAATAGTTGTATTAGTTCATTTCAGCACCACCTAGATTGCTCCTTGCCTTGTGTTTGTTTTTTGGTTCTTTATTTATGGTTAAAAAATAAAAGAATAAATCTTGTTCAATTAAATAGTGTAACTGATCTGAGTGCCTGGGGAAGCGAAACAACTCTCTGCAATACATTAGTCTAATAATGCAGATGGATTAAATGACTCTCCATGAGTCCAACAAGCAGTTTCCTTTCTGTGGTTGTTTAAATACATTTATGATTGGTTAAATTCCCTAAAGTACTAACAATTTGTCTCCAAAGCCTAGATCAATGTACAGAAAATTAATGTGTGGTACTGGACTCTTGAATACTTTAAGAAATGGGAACTATCTGAGGTCACAAGTGTTATGAGTTCTGCTATTTCCATGTATTTCTGAAAGACTCAAAGACACCATCGTATATCTAACACCTCTAAAGAGGACTGCCTTCACTTGAAGAAAAAAGTCACCATTGAATAGACATTAAAAGCAATCTCAAAATGTACTAAGAAGCTTTGTATTGTACAGCTATGTTAATAATAGCCTAAAACGTTTATTGTGAAATTATCTGAATTTACTTTTCTTCACTGTCTCCTATTTGAAATAGCTCCAGTGGCTTTTAGACAACTATGAAACAGCAGAAGGAGTCAGTCTCCCCAGAAGTACGCTTTACAATCATTACTTACGACACTGTCAGGAGCACAAGTTGGACCCAGTCAATGCTGCCTCCTTTGGAAAACTCATAAGGTCAATTTTCATGGGGCTACGGACCAGGAGACTAGGAACCAGGTCTGTGTAAAACAATCAGATCTTAGATTATAGCATAGAGAGAGTGTAGGAATCATTGTGATCATGAACCTTGTACATGATACACTAAACAAGCTGAAAGAAAACATTTCTTAAATGTTAAAATGTTTGTCTATAAATTTCTCATGTAATGTCAAACTGTGTCAAGTTGTTACAGAAATCCATTACATTTCTCCTTGTCCTGAAATCACTTATTAATTTTGAAACATACACAACAGATTTGTAGCAATACAAATATAATATAGGCTGTTGGTTGTAAACTATGCATCAGATGGAGAATAATTACTATATTTCTTATGAGTTAAAAACCTGGTTATATTTGTTTTTTATTTTTCATCCACTACTTAATTTAAGTATATGCTGAGCACAAAGTGGTGGTTGATCATTACATATAAGACAATAGGGGTGTTCTGCCTTTCCATATAAGAATAAATTAATGATCTTAATGTAGATCAGAATTTTTATCAACTGATTTTTTTGTTTGTGTTATAAGGGACTGTTATTTAATGCTGCCATGATTCTACAGCTTAATTACAAAATAGCTTCAATTCCTTATTTATAAATTGTCATTACTGTTTTTATTTCATGCAGTGATATTTCAGTGTGGTATGATAAGTAAATATGAGGGACACTAAGTGTAAAAATAGAGGAGTTTTTTCTTGTATGTTTACCCAGTGTAGTGGGCTATGCTTAAAGCCTTATAGCAGATTCCATTCACTCATTCACAGCTTTTCCAAACACTTACCTCTTAGACGGAAATGTTCCATGCTTGTTCTGTCTGAAGGAAAAGTAATTATTATTAATGTTTTGTAAATGTGAGCCTTTAGGGGCCCTTTAGCCATGTTTGCTTTAAAGGAGAGTAAGGGAACAAAGATTTCTAATCACAGTTTTTTTTTAAACAGGGAGCTAACAAAATTGGTGAGTTTTGAAATTTGAAACTTGTCCGTTATTTGCTTTGAAAAAAGAAATAATTTTGATTCAACCAATAAATGAGAATTTGAAAATAGTGTATAGAGCAAGACCGATAGAAAATGTGTTTAAATCTTTTAAGTGTATAAAGATGCACACTTACACATGTTGCTGGCAAGTTCCACAGAGCTGAATAGTTCAAGATCTTTTCCATTTCTTGTTTCCTTGTCCAGTCCTTCCAGATACCAGGACAGCAGCAGCATGTTGTCAGTGGTATCAAAGGCTGCTGACAGAACTAATAAAACTTACACGTACATCTGACCTTTTTTCCCCTATTACCAAAAGGAATTTGTCAATCAAGTATTTTTCTACACCATATCCAGGCCTAAAAGAAAATTGAAAATAAATTGGGAAATTAAAAAAAGATCCATATATCACTACAATCTTCTAATAATCTTCAATCTTCTCCACTATTAAAAGGGTTCAAGATAAGGTAGTAATTGGCACTGTTGTCAGGTGGCAGTTTCTTGAGCAAAGACATAATCACAACTTATTTAAGGATGGCATGAGGAGCCTGGTCCATTTTGTCCGTTGCACTCTATACCTTCCCAGCACATCCATTTGTCTCATTTATATTTTGCTACTGATCCAGTGGATGCCTCTGATTGGTGCACTATTGTCACTTTTGTCTGTAAAATACAAGTGGCAAACTCCTTGTGTCAAGCTATGCTCAAAATGTTTCCTGAGAGGGACCATTTGCATTATTGCTGCACAGAACAGTTTGTCTGGTCATATCTATGTTGGTCCAGTAACTGATGAGAGTTTCTTAGCTTTAGCCACAGTTACAACAGAGATGTCTACTATTAGCTGTATCAGAAAGAGCTCTCCACCTCTATGCTCTAGTGTCTACCATTGTTGTTTTGTAGGTCACAGGTGGCAGTTGGACAGAGTGAAAGAAGGGAATATGTAGGGGCAGTTGTGTTGGTCATTTATGGTAGAAGATTATCATCATGTCATGCTAAGATATTGACAGTGTCCAGCCGTTGATCATTATTTTCTTAAGCGTTCTGAAATCTTACTTCATCCATCAGTTTGTATCCAGTCTAATAAACCTCAATATGGGCCAAAAGATGTTATCCTTTTTTTTAAATAAGGAGAAAAAAACTAGTTCCATAGGTTTAAAAACACATTAAAATGTTGTTTATACTTAAAATGTTTTTCTACAAAGGCCCCAGTCCTGCATTTGACTATACACAGGCAGACCACTGCCCCTGTGCTCAGCCCCACTGAAGGCAATAGGGCTCCATACAGGTGCAGGGGTCCATGTGTGCTTAAAAAGTTTGAAGTCTGGGACCAAAATTATTACAGACTGGAAAGCCTGAAGTCTCTAGGAGCATTGGTGTCTTTAATATTGTTGGCCTTGCTCAACCTAAGCCACTGAACGCTGCAAAAATTCTAACAACGTTTGATTAAGGGTTGCTCCTGTTTGTGCTACTATATATCAGTTAATTTTAAACACATATGTGTGTGTACATGTGCGCTGGTGTGTGTGTGTGCATGGGTATATTCAAGTACATTGAGCTTACACATGCCCAGGGAGAGATTATGACACACTTATTCACCCTGAGTAATACGTTACTTCACAAATAGTCCCATTGAAGTCAGTTGGACTACACATGGTATAAGGTACTATTCGTCATAAGTACAGGTATCACAGCCTGGTCCATGATGATTTATTGATTATTTTAAAGCCCCTTTTTGCCTGTCTGTAATCTGTTCCCATAGAAACAGGGACAGCATCTTGCAGCCTTCATCAGGATTGTTAGAAAACTTGTAACTTTCAGTAGCTCCAGGTAAGCCCTGCCAGTTCAGTTTTAACAGCACACAGCATTTAGGATATTGTAGAATCCATACACATACTCTTTTTTCCATTGTATATAGTTCAATAGATACTGCTATAAAGCCATCACTGAAATAGTTGGTAAATTCTTATAAATTTCAGGAATTGCCACTGTAGGCACAGCAAAGTGTCTCTTTGTGATTTCATAGATCTTATATAAAACTAAACTAAAGAGCCATATAAACCAAGCAGCAGAGAGCTAATACTTCTTAGCTCTGGCAGTATTAGATACGCAATGCCATCACTTCAGAAGGGTGGTGAGGTCATAGATCCTGCCCACCACTGTTCATTAGCTGCTATTTCATATCCTCCATGAGAAGAAGACCCCCCCCCCGGCAATCACTTTAAAAACATTAAAAGCTTCAGTTTACTTCTTAAATTCTTTAAAACAAGGCTTCTAATGTAGCACTTATGTTTCCTTCTTCAAGTGGAGGGAGGTCATCCAGTATATGGAGTCTTGCTCAGGACACTAAATTCTTGTAGTATTTTCCTAGGAGATGACCAAAGTTTTCAGCCAACAAAAGTGCATATAACCCTAACTAATCTAATGGCAGGGTAACAGAAACTTGGTTATAGTGGTGCAAACCCAGAAAAGGAATGCATATGCCACACCAGCTCTTTATTACTGGCATAGCAGGAATGAGAGGGTATGACTGCAGAAAAGCAGATGTGACTGGGACATTTCCTACACAACAATTATCCTCAGATATTTTTTTCATCCATAGTTGCCATTGAAAGCCAACAAAAGTTAGAAGACACCTAAGGCTGAAACAGCCATCTATAAAGCAACACCAAGATCAGGGCAGTACAAAGGGGAGTTCTAACTTATCTTAGCACACCATCTGCTGCCTTGCACTCTTTGTATTATGGCTGCACTCAAAGCCATATCAAATGGCCCTATATAGTAACGGTCTACAAAAACTTTAAAAAGTCCTTGCTTTTGTCTCTGGAAGGAAGAAAACTGAAAGAACACTGATACTGAACTTATTATATTTAGTGCTATGCAAAAGTACAAGTACTGATATTCTCTCTAATGTTTGCATATGGAACAACTGATATTTTCCTCAGTATTTACAAACTAATAATAACTAAATAATTGTTCTGTTGCTGTCCAAAATTGTGAATTTGCCTCAGGTAGAAATTCCCATTTCCACAACATTTTTTTTCTCTTCCTGTCATCGATGGCAGTTTTTTGCAGAGTTCTGATTTATAACTCAAGCCTTACCATCTGAAAAATATATTGTTGAAGAATGCTTACAAAATATTTTTCAAAATCAGTAATGACAGGATTTCACTGTTGTTTTATTCACATGAACAATATGTTTTCCTATTTTTGTTCTGTTTCAGAAATTGTGTGATTTCAAGTCTCTATATTAAAAATATCATGCTATGCTTAAAAGTTTTACTATATATATAGTATAACTTTTAAGCGTAGCATAATATTTTTTATATATATATATACACACACACACACACACACACACACACACACACACACACACACACACACACACACACACACACACACACACACACACACACACACACATATAGTGACAAAGTTCCTGCTCTACCTTGGTGGGTCTTGTGCTTATTGGCGGATTTGCTCGCCTTAGAGAGCTTCACAGCAGCCCTCAGCTTGGCCATTTTTCTGAATTCACAGTCCAGGTCGACTCCTCCTGTGTCTGACCAGGAGTTGGGAGGATTTGGGGGGAACCTGGGCCTGCCCTCTACTCCGGGTTCCAGCCCAGGGCCCTCTGGAATGCAGCTGTCTAGAGTGCCTCCTGGAACAGCTGTGCGACACCTACAATTCCCTGGGCTACTTCCCCATGGCCTCCTCCCAACACCTTCTTTATCCTCACCATAGGACCTTCCTCCTGGTGTCTGATAATGCTTGTACACCTCAGTCCTCCAACAGTCCGCGTTCTCACTCTCAGCTCCTAGTGCCTCTTGCTCCCAGCTCCTCACACGCACACCACAAACTGAAGTGAGCTCCTTTTTAAAACCCAGGTGCCCTGATTAGCCTGCCTTAACTGATTCTAGCAGCTTCTTGATTGGCTGCAGGTGTTCTAATCAGCCTGTCTTAATTGTCTCCAGAAGGTTCCTGATTGTTCTGGAACCTTCCCTGTTGCCTTATCCAGGGAAAAGGGACCTACTTAGCCTGGGGCTAATATATCTGCCTTCTATTACTCTCCTATAGCCATCTGGTCCGACCCTGTCACTATATATATATATGAATAAGATTAAAACAAAGACCATTATAACAAGTTTCTTGAGATCACTGACGCTGAAGTTTAGTTGAAACTTTAGATTACCAAATTTAGTTTGTCAGGGTTTTTTTCCACAGATTTATTATGGATCTTTTGGATCTGGATAGTATGGATTATTGTCTCTGCATATGAGTCAATTTAAGGGGCATTTACTGGGCCTGATGCTCCTGGTTTACACTGATGTAAGGGAGAGGAGTTGATCTTATGAACCCAATGGTATTATAGAAGTATAAAATTGATGAATCAGGAGGAGAAATTGGAGAGGAGAATTTGGTCCAATTTCTGTACTCTATTTTCCAGTAGAGGTAAATTGTAAGACTTTAAAGGGAAAAAAAAACAGTCTGACAAATTATTTCTGTTTTATCAACTTTTTTTCCCCTAATTCTTATTCTTTCGTAAAGGGGGAACTCCAAATATCATTACTATGGGATTCGTGTCAAGCCAGATTCTCCTCTTAATCGGCTACAAGAGGACATGCAATATATGGCTATGAGACAACAACCCATGCAGCAGAAACAGAGGTACAGTGTGGAAATTGTAACTATATTAAATATTTTTTCATATTTCTAGCACTTGAAACCTGGGAGGATTGCTTTAGTGTGATACCAAACTCCTTTCAGCATTTTTGGAAATTACTCGTCTATATGAAGTAGTTAATAAACCTCTCTAGTATGCATAAATTTTGCAGCAAAAGGGAGTAAAGTTGTCTTTTGTATTTTTAAAGGAGTGTGGGATGCTTTTATTTGTGCTTCTTAGTATTAAAGACTTATTTTCCATTCTGACCCACTAAATAGATACTGTTATTCTTGCATGGAGATGATATGTGTTGCAAATGGGTTTTTTTTCTCCCCCATTGGTATTTTAAAAAGGTATTGTAAGGAAGAAGCTGTGTGATGTAGTGTACTGGGCATCAGGAGACTTTTGTTCTATTCCCGTCATTGGGGACAAATCAGGCTAGATTTACACCATTCTTTGTTAGAAAAAGGTTTGGGTGTGAGTTCTTTTCCACAATGTGTTAAGTACTATGCTAAAAAAAATTATAGAAGTATTAGGATTGTTTCTTGATTCAGAGATAATTTCATTACACTTTGAATTTCCTCAAAAAAAGAAAAAAGGTTTAAAAGACTGCAAGAGATGGTCCTGATATATTTCTTAAAACACTGTATTCTTGTTTACTAGTCTCTAAAATTCCACTTCTAAGGAGATCAGAATTGAAATTCTGTTAAGTTTGTTCTGAAGTTTCCAGATATCAGTTAACCAAAATGTTCCACAAGACAATGGTAAAGTTGCAAATATTGATACTAAAAGCAAAGTATAATATAGTTGTCTTGAAATTTATCATCTGGACAATCTTTTGGATTATTTTCTCCCAAATTGATTGAATCTGATAAGATACTTTGAATTTCAAACTCCATTGTTCATATTTTACTATTACATCTTGTATGTGGCCTTATAAGACAGTGGATCAGATTTAGCCTGGGATTGACTTCCCTTTTGCAACAGGAAACATAGTGTATCATCCCTACCCAAAAAGAGGGGAGGTCCTGACCAGGAACCAATATGACCAATGTCATCTAGATATGCTTTGATTAAATGTTTTCTCTCAGCAGCTGCCACTAGTAGTGCTTCTGTGGAATCCCAGCTGTAATTTAAAGCAGCTCCATTCACTGGAAAATTCCAAGGAAGGGAGGCGGCAGTAAAACCATCTGTCTTCCCTTGGCATATGTAACCACTAGGAACCAAGATGGCAGAGGGAGACTGCAGAGATTTGCATATGTTTGAAAAAGACTGTCTTAGACGCGTGGGTTCTAGGGACAATTCAGGACAGATCCATATATATTTGATAGACTGACATGATACCACAAAAGGAAATATTTGATATCTTTGAAATCAAGGAATCCAGAAAAACTCAGGAAGTCAACGAAGACATCTCACAAGCACTACAGAAAGAGGGCCATAGAAACAGTTCTATTGAAGAAGCAGTCCCATACAGTGTACTCAGCATTCTTTGTTGTCTTAAAAACAATCAGGACCTAAAAGCCATCTTCAGTCTCAGAGCACTTGATAGGTTCACTTGAAAATCAAAGCTCATCATTTCCATGAGTAGTAGCAGTGGCAGTTGTAAATATTTATATTATGATAGCATGCAGCTGCTTAGGGCCCCATTGTGATAGGCACTGTACAGACACAAAAAAGAGAGAGTCCCAATTCTGAACGGCTTAGAGTCTAAAGACACAGGCTGAACAGTCAGAGATGTAGCTATAACATACAAGCAAATGAGTATGGTGAAGAATTGGCATTTTTTTTAAGTTACATGTATTGTATTTTGTTTGTTTGCCTGCTTTTGTTGTTGTTGGTGGTGTTTTTAATGGGGGTTAAAGATATGGAGGAAGGGAATAAGAAAAGGAAAGAAATGGAAGCATTAATTTCCAGTATCATCTGCAGAAAAGACCCAGGTTGATTGCAATATATTATCATGTCACTAGAGTCCTAAGAGCAGGAAAACTGACCAGTGATTTACAGATTCCCACTATGGAGCTTAAATTGTGTGCTTCAGGCCCTTACAATACCTCTCCTTTTACCTCTGAGGTCAGTATTCCTTTACTTTGCTCACTCTTGTGGTATTTTCTCTAATTGCTATAATGTCAGTTCAGATAGCATTGTAAACAAGATCATTGCCCATTGAGCTACAATACTTACTCCTGAGGGCATTCTGTGCCAAAAAATTCAGCGTTTATTTTAAAATTCTGCAAAATTCTGCAAATTTTATTTGTCAGATAAATGTGGAGGCTCTAGCATGGCATTGGGGAGCACAGGCCACTGGCTGCACCGAGGTGGGAGATCACTCTGTATCCATCCATCCCCCCCCCCCCCCCGCCCCAGGACATGGATTCAGCAGTGAGGCTGCACCCAACTCGGACACAACGCAAGGACAGGGCCTGCCCCAGAAACAGCCCAGGGCCCTGCCCCTCTGTGCCAGGTGCACTAGGTGTGGGCAAGCAGGGTCAGCCTGGCAGGATCCAAGAATGGAGGGGCTTAGTGTGGGGGGATCCAGGTGTGGGTAGAGAGGGTTCTGTGTGGGGCAATCTGGTTGCGGGCGGCTCAGTGGGGATCTGGGTGCAGGGGGAATCTGTATACACAAGTGCTTGTTGGGGGGTTCTGGGTGCAATGCTAATGGGACCCTGCGGGGGGGGACTAGGTGAAGGTGGTTGGGGCTCACCGGGGGGGTCTGGGTGTGGGGGTGATAGAGCTCCGCAGGGGGATCTGGGTTTAGGGTGTCCAGTGCGGGGGGCCCAGATGCTAGGGAAGTGGGACTCAGTGGGGTGGGGATCTGGTGCAGGTGGCTCGTTGGGGTGGTCCAGGTGCAGGGGAAGTGGGGCTTGGCAAAGGGGATTCTGGGTGTGGGGGGGATGAGGCTTGGTGGCAGGGTCTGGATGCACGGGGGTTAGGTGGATGGGGGAGCAGCTCCCAGTACAGTGATCCCTCTCTCTGCAGCTGAAGAGTGATGAGCGCAGGAAGCGGAAGGGGGGAGTTTGCAGAGCTTCCTGCAGCCTGGGGTGAAATCTCGGGGTGGGTCTGACCCAGCTCCGGATGTCGTGCAGGGGAAGAGGAAGTCCCGTCCTCCCCAGCCCAGCTGGGACTAGCAGCTGAGCATGGCACAGGGTAAGAGCTATGAGCCAGGTCTTCCCCAGTCCTGCCTCCTGCCCTACAGTGATTTACCTCTCTGCCAGCTGCCCTGGGCACCCAAAACATACTGCTGGGAAGAGTTGCATGACTGCTCTTCTTGCTTCCCCATCAGAAAGTAATTTGTTGGTGGAGAAGCAAAGAAATCTGTAGGGGACATGAATTCTGCGCATCCGCAAGGGTGCAGAATTCCCCCAGGAGTAAATACTTCATTTTCCATCATGATAAAGTAGTTCTGAAGACCAGTTTTGCTTTCATCTCAGAAATCAAATACGTCTTTCTCAGATCACAATAAATACCTGCCTGAATCCGAAGCATCTTCTACTTCTGGGGGAATTCTGCCCCTCTGCGCACATGCAGAATTCATGTCCAGCGCAGAATTTTTTTTCTGCAGAAAATACATTCTGCCCAAGAAGTGCTGCAGTTCCACCTTTCACCCAGCAGAGGCTGCTGTGGCACCAGAACAGCCGGCTGACTGGCAGTAACAGCTAGCAGCCAGCTGCGCTCATCACAGCAGCCTGCCCAAGGAGGCAGAATGGGGCACACGGGGCTGCTGCGGGGTCACAGACTGGGGTTCAGAAGGGCTAGTGCGGGGGACAGACTGGGGAGCAGCTTAGGAGCTAATGGGTTGACAGCATCGAGCCATGGGCTGAATGGGAGGGGTGCTCCAGGACCACAAGGGGATGAGGGCAGAGGGGGGCAGGGCCATGTTGGGGACAGCAGGTAGGGGGGCTCCAGGCGCACATGGGGACAGGGGATGGGGGGTTCCTGGGCCACATTTGGTGCAGAATTGGTGCATAGAAAGACTAGTAGGATGATTAGAGGAATGGAAAACCTACCTTAGGAGAGGAGACTCATGGCTTGTTTAACTTAACCAAATGAAGGCTGAGGGTAGATATGATTGCTCTCTGTCAATACATCAGAGGAGACATACTAAAAGTATGCTAACCATCAAGATAGCCTGTTTTGCAGCTCATACTGCCATGGCGAAGCTGCCCCGAGTATGTGCTTATCTGAGACTGTAGGCACCTACCCAGGGTGGCTAGTCCCTCCTGCCACACACTGCCACAGCTACATTCTGTTTTTCATATGCTAGCTTGATGAGATCTAGCAAAAGTATGTCTCTTTGAGTGAGGGATCACACTCCCAGCTTGAAGTGTAGACATAGCCCTACTGTCAAGTTCCTCCTTAGCTCTGCTTGGCTTATCATATAGCTTGTTGAAACCTTTTAATTTAATGTACAATAATATATTCTGTTTTGAGTCATCGGTTTGTCTCACTGTAGGGAAAATTAATATTTAAGCAGGTGTCCTTTCTGGATGGGGGTGAGGAGGCATTCTTCCTTAGTACAATAACCATTGCACGTTTCCAGTTTGATTCAATATGGTATGGACTCCATTTCCACAAGTAAAATAGCTGTTGTCCATCTTCTGTACCTTCCCAGGATAATTTCAAACACTTTTTTGAACTTTTGGAGGTATCCACTAATTATGCCTGCTCTGTGTTTTCTATCCCTGTCTCAGTGTAGAGAAAACTTCTTTTTGTTTTGTTTTTGTCTGATCCAAAGATAACGTATTTTCCATCACCTCTCTCCTTGTATTTTCTGATTACTTAACTCAAAGTGTTTGCTACTTGTAGAAATTCATTCATATCATTCTCTGGGACATAAATGTAAAGAGACCATTCTTGACTCTTCTATCTTATCCATATTCTTTTTAATTCCTATACAAATAGTATCCATTCTATTACACTGCCTAATTGCTAACACAACTACTTTTATCAGTCTGTATCTTCTCTTCTTGTAACTTTATGGACCCTTTTAAAACAGTTTGGCCTTATAAGCTACACTAAAAAGTATGGAAGTGTAATATTATTCTTTTCTCAAAAAAAACAGTATAATGCAATCTATAGAACTATGTTATAGTCTGGTTATAATACAATATCTAGAGCAATGTTAAAGAAATTCTGGTATTATAATACTAATCAGCTTCCCAATTTAGTGTTTAAGAAAAGAGCCTTCAGTTTCTTTTTGAACAGCCAAGGTGTTTGGACTGTGCAGTTGTAGAGCTGATGTAACATCATGATCTAAAAATGATTTAATTCTGCTTTGGCTTCCAGCCAGATAGATATGGCTCAACACTGGTTGTTGCTTTGCTAGATGTTGGAACCCTCATTTGTTCATTGTTGTCTTCTGATTCTCATTTTCATCTTAGCTATAATTAACTTTTCCATTCTTGGCATTGAACTAATGAGAGATTTTAAAAGTTGTTTTTCATCAAAGAAAGTTCACATTCTTTAGACTGTCTAATGTTTTCTTGCCTTTGGTTGCAAATAGATGCATTTCTAATAAGGTCACCGGGTCACTTGTTCGAGGTTCATTGTAGATGTGCAACAGTGCACTTGCAGGACAGTTCTGGCTCTTCAGATACTATTTAACAGCTAGCATAACCTCTGAACCAATCCACACACCAAAGAGTACTAAAAATATCTAAATATTTTTCAGATATCTGTACATTATCTACAGATTTTTGTGTATACAGTAAGTTATTAAAGCATTTGGGTTTCTTTGATTTCCTAATCATTAACAGCTTTAGCTTTTGGTTGCTTGTGGCGCTGCAAGCTGTTAAAATTACCATTTGCTTTTTGCTAATTTTAAAACCAGGGGCTGCTTTTTTTCCATTAGCATCAAGAGCAAGGTCTTCTATGGAACAAAACACTAAAATAAGATTACATAGCTTGGTATGTTACACGCAGCTCTCACATACTGGATCAGTATGCCACATTCCTCTATTAAAAAATCATGAGTCAGAACTGCAAGTCATGAGATTGGCTTAAAGGGTTTTTTTAAATAATACATTCTGAAGTCTTTCAATTTGCTTTTTGTTTGTTGAGCCTTCAGGGTTCACGTTTTCCAGCTTTTGTGAGCAAACCCATGAGGGATACAAACTTTTTTTTCTTCTTCTTCAATGAAAGCTCAGAATCTCACTTAATAGTATGACTCCAGGTCCTGGATCTTTCAGAAAAACACCAAATAGTGTGAGACGCACAATAAAATCATGAATGTTGGCAACATTGCCACAGCAAAATCTTTAAGCCTTAAGAACTTATCCAGAAGGGGTGTTGCCTGTTTATATAACTTTTTATCACTTAGTCAGTCCACTGTGAATTCTGTTCCTTCAGAGTCGTACGACAGTTTTCAGTTCAGTTTTCTTTCTTACCAGTTTGCTTGTGTGTGTCCATGTAACATCAAAGAGGCATCTTGCCATGCATTTCTATTCTTTAGTTTCTGCTCCATTCCCTTAGTAAATGTATGTGGTTTGTTGCAGAGAATTTGAGTCAATGGTTATTTATATAGTGCCATTGTAACTTTACCTGCAATATGTTCAGTAGGATGGACTGGGGGGAAATGAGAGAAAGGGAGGCCGGAGAGAAGTTTATGGAAGTCCAGATATAACAGAGTTTACTCATCCTTTTTGGGAGGTTATAGACCCAGCACAGCCAGTTCCAAGTTTCAGCCCTAGAACAAGAGTGTTCTGGGAGATATAGTTCCACAAGGGATGCTAGAAATCACAGGCTGGGCAGCAATGCATGTGAGGAGAGGAGGCAGAGTTATAAAAGAGATTATTTTCCTGGGATGCCAGTTTTCAGAAGTAATGAGTCAGACTCCCCAAAATCATGAGATTGGCATAAAATCATAAAATTTTTTTAAAATATGTTTTTGCTTGCCTTCTGATTTTGTAATCTTTTGGGGGTAAACCTCCCATCCCCAATTTCTATGTCATCGTTTCAGCTTCAAAATTTACCCTTAAATACATGCACGAAAAGGCAGGCTTTTTCTTCTAGCTGCTGTGCATGTGAATTCTACTCATGGGTGAGCTGGCACCCCTGCATAAAAGATTGGGCTTTTTTTTTTCTAGTAGCGCCCTTTAAGTGTTGTGCAAGCATTTGTCATACTCCCCCTCCCAAGAGTGTAAGGGGCAGCATGACCCAATCACCAGCCAATTCTTTCTGACCTCCTGGGGAGTGGAACCCCACTGAGAGGAAATTCTGTGAACTTTGTTATAGTGCCTATGGTTGATAGGGTTGTGGGGACTGGTAACCAGGGCCGGCTCTACAGTTTTTGCCGCCCCAAGCAGTGAAGAAAACTGCTGCCACGGACGGCAAAAGGAAGAAGTTGCCGCCGATTTGCCACCGCAGCCAGCAAAGGGGAGAAGCTGCTGCCGAATTGCCGCCACGGCGGGCGGAACAAAGAAGCTGCCGCAGAACTGGTGCCGCGGCCGGAGGAACTGCCTCCCCTTTCTAACTGCCGTCCCAAGCACCTGCTTGGGACACTGGTGCCTGGAGCCGGCCCTGCTGGTAACAAAGGATTATGAAGTACCTAAAGAACAGTGACGTTAGGCTAAAGAGCCAAAAGTAGCCAATGCCAGGAGGGAAGTTAAAAAACTATCAAAGTGAAGGAAGAAGCTATGATATAGCTATGTCCTATGGCCAGGATTCCCAAGAGATGGTGGAAGAAAGCCCCCTTTCATTCACTCTCTATCAATAAGGGAAATTTGCTGGATAGATAGGAAGTACTGTATCTTAGAGATGTTATGCAGAAAAAATCTGCAAGATTTAGACATAGCCTGGATGTGAAGACCTAGAGAGAGACCGGAGTCAAAGATGACACCCAGGTTATGGGCCCGAGTGATAGGATAATGGTGGTGTCCACAGTAATCAAGAAAGGAAGGAGCAGGGAGGGTTCGTGGGGTGGGCGGGAGCTTGAGCTTTGTTCTAACAATGTTGAGGTTAATGAGCTTGAACTGATGGCTAGACATCCAGAAGGAGATATCTGATAGACAGGCCAAGATTTTAGTTGGCCCTGCCCTCTGGATGGTCATAGAAACTCCTCACAAATGTAGAAAATTGACACTATTATCTGAAGACTTTCCATACTTTTACTGTACTTGTAGTTAGCCATGTAAAATTCCTCTGAGATCCAAATACCCTTTTCTCTGAATCAAATCTTTTGAAATATGTAATATCCATAATGTGTCTGTATCCTTTATAGCTCTTCTTTCACTACTAATAAAGAGGCCTGGGAAAATGAAAGAAGTCTGAGTAAAATAAACAGTAGGCGAATTTTAGAAAAGAATGATTAGACCTGGAAGGGAGATTGTATACACTAGTGACTGGTAAGTATTTTCCATGTCCATAATTAAAGCTTAAAAGGTAACCAAGACTGGCTATACACTTCAGAAGGAAATGGGGAAGTCTCTCATCACCCATATTGGTGAGGCTTTATTTTTTACTACTCATAAAAGACAGTACGTCCAAGATTGCCTACCATACTCAGCGCCGGGCTTTACTGAACCTCTGGGGAAAAAAATCTTCTCTCTTTCCATTTCTCAGCTGGATCCTGCAAGTTGTTTCTCAGTGCTACTGACACTGGTCAACTCATGAGATAAGTCACTCTGTCACCATGCCAAAATTCAGAATTTTCCCCAACATATTTCACATAAAGCACATTGGAGCAAATGCTAAAATAATCCTGACTTCAAGCACTAGAGGATTAAATTGGCTTTTATATTTTTAATTAAGTTCTTACTAAATCCTAGAAATTCTTAAAGGATTGTTTTTTTTATGCCCTTTAGGCATTTTGGATTGTATTCCAAAAGCTGAAAAGTTTGTGAAATGACACATTCTGTAGCAACTAGCTACGCTGTGTTGCAGTATCCGTTTTGATTAACAGGAATTTTCAGATAAAACCTGATGTTCTCTCCAGTATTTATAATGGCCATTTATAATTAGAAAAGAATTTCCAAATGCCTCCACTCCAAATTGTAGCAATTGCAGGTGCATCCACCCTAGAATCAGGAACCCATGCGGAAAAGTTCTGTAACCGTGACACATAGGGTGAAATCCTGGCTCCATTAAAGTCAATGAGAGTTTTGTTATAGACTTTAATGGGGCCAGAATTTCACCCTTGGCCTCTATGTGAAGCCAAACTTCAGATAAATGTCCTGGGATAGGGTGGCCATGTATGTACTTTCGGAGACCTGATATCCTAAAGGTGATCATGCTTTAAGTGAACAATCAGGCCACTCTGATCTACATCAACAAAAATGGAGGTAAACCTTCTCCTGTGAAAGTGGAACTGCGCAACACAGAAATGCTGCTGCTTTGGACAATTTATGTTTTGTATATCCTATGCTATGTAATTGTGCATTTAAATATATTTCTAGTGTCCCCAGAGCTTTGTATAGGCACCCTTTGGTGTGGAGTTTTCTTTTAGAACAAAATCTAAGTAAATAAATAAGACTCTCCAGGTTGCCATTTAATTGGATCAGAATGAGAACATGATTACAGTCAGCCATTTAATAACAGACTCTCACAGATTGTGCAGTAACTCCTCACTTAACGTTATAGTTACGTTCTTGAAAAATGCGACTTTAAGTGAAACGATGTTAAGTGAATCCAATTTCCCCATAAGAATTAATGTAAATAGGAGGGGTTAGGTTCCAGGGAAGTATTTTTCGCCAGACAAAAGACATTATATACATATACAGAAAAAGTTTTAAACAAGTTCTAATCAGGTGATTGTCTGGGGACCTGCTTATGAGCTCCCTGAGCTTCTCCTAAGCGTTGCTATCAGGTGGGATATTTCCCAGGGAATGCTAAATGATGAACTAGCACTTGGCTGAGCCCTCAAGGGTTAACACGTTGTTGTTAATGTAGCCTCACACTCTACAAGACAGCACCAAGGGAGACAGGAGGGAGGAGAGGCAATAGATGCACACAGTGACTGCAAACACTTCCCTGGGGAAACTGAACACGATGATGAACCCACGCTATCCCGCTGGAGCACACCACTCCCTTCTCCGGATGGCTCATGTACGGCTGCACAAGCGCCGACTTTCCAAAGTGCCAGATGGGTGCTCAACCCCTGGCTCTGCCCCAGACCTGCCCCCAGTCCATCCCTTCCCCCAAAACCCCCCCTGCCTCTTCCCCCCCCCCCCGCTCCCCTAAGCATGCTGTGTCCTCACTCCTCCCCAGCCTCCTGAATGCCATGAAACAGCTGATTGCGGTGGGCGGGAGGCACAAAGAGGGAGAGGGGAGGCGCTGATCTGCGGGGCCTGCCAGCAGGTGGAAGGCACTGGGGGTGGTGGAGAGGAGCTGATGGGGGGCTGCTGGCCCACCCTGATTCCAAGCCCCCACCCATTAGTTTTGACGGGTTGCTCTTCCAGAGAATCCCTCAAGTAGTGGTCAAAGTACTGTACTAGCAGGAGCTGGCCAAATTATGTTATAACCGAACTTTGCACAACTTTAAACAAGTATGTTCTCTAATAGATCAGTGATGTAACAACAAAACACCGTTAACCAGGACAAGGTTAAGTGAGGAGTTAACTATACCTGGATCAGAGGGGGGTGGAACAAATCTTCTTCTTCAAGTGCTTGTTCATGTCGATTCCATTCTAGGTGTGTGCACGCCCACGCGTGCGGTCGTCGCAGATTTTTGCCTTGGGGTATCCGTAGGATCAGCAGAGGTGCCCCCTTGAGTCCCACACCAATACATCAGTATATCAGGCGCCACCGACCATACGGCCTCTCAGTTCCTTCTTACCACCTGTGGTGGTTGGTAGGAGCGCCTGTCCTTGCATAGCAAGGTCTAACGATTTTTTGTCTTTACTGACTTCAAGCCTTAGGGCCTTGTAAATAGTTTGTTAAAAGTAGTTAGGGTTAAGTAGTTGTTAAGTGTATATGCTGTAGGAATCAGCAAAGGCTCCCCATGAGGGCAAGCCAGCTGCTCAGACCCCTCGGGGCAGTGGAGCGCCACCAGTCCCCAGAGACAAAGAAGTGCTCTCCACCTCCACGCCGCAGATCGCTGGAGTCACAGCCCAGATCCTCTGGGGATCGCCTTTGTCATCGGCACTGCGATTGCAGTTCCTGCTGTCTCGATGCAGATTGCCTAGAAGGAGATGCTGGTCTCCGTACGACTGGTACTGTTCGCCCACCCGCTTTTCATCTTGTAGGTGCAGGTCCCAGTCACCTGCCCTGTGGGAGTGCTCTCTGTCATATCTTCAGTCTCCCTGGCACCAGCACCGGCACTGATCCACTCGCTCTGGGCACTGGTCTCTAATGGCAACAGTCAGCAAACAGACTAAAGTGTTGACTTTCCACCATGGTCACCAGAAGGGGATTCCTCTGTCACGGAAGGGCAGTTAAGCCCCTCGCCTAGACTTCATTGGCATGAGTGGGCACCCGACGCCATGTTGACGTCAATGGCACGCCTTGGCAGCACGGCCAGTGGCCAGCACAGTGGCCTTATTGGAGCAGGTGGGGAGTGCCAGTCATAGCGATGCTCCCTTCACACCGCTCATTGGCCACCACCTCGGAGCAACAGCTGGCAGCACGAACAGCACCAGGCTCGGTGCACGAGGCATGCTTGGAGGTCAAGCCAGAGGAGACTGCATCCACCCCTAAGTCTCCCTCCCCCAAGGGGGAAGATGCCTCCCCCGGCAGTACAGTCACCATCTTCGTCCCCAGATGAGGCGGTTGCAGGACCCTTGAGGGCCAGCCCACCAGATGATTTTAAAGAACACTAGGCCCTGCTTCAAAGGGCCTAGAGGTGGAGGAAATGACTGAGCAGGTGGACACCTTGTTTAATGTCCTGTAAGCGTCTACCCCAGCCCGTATCGCACTACCAGTTTATAACATTGTCCTCAAGATTGCCACAGCCCTCTGGCAAACTCCCTCATCCATCCCTCCCACCTCGAAAAGGGCTGAAAAGGAATACTTTGTCCCAGCCAAAGGGTTTGAGTACCTTTACACCCACCCTGCCCCTGGCTCACTGGTGGTCTCTGCAGCCAATGAAAAGGATAAGCAAGAACATACCAGCTCGACCCCCAAAAATAAAGAGGCCAAAAGATTGGATCTGTTTGGGAGGAAAACTTATTCAGCTGCCAGCCCTCCTAAGAAGAGAAAAATTTAACTTATGGGACGCTCTCTGTAAGTTCAAGGAGTCTCTCCTGCAGGACTTGGCCCAGGAATTCAGCACCCTGGTGGAAGAGGGCACCATGGCGGCTCAGTGCTCCCTCCAAATGGCATGGGACGTGGCTGACTCAGTGGCTAGGGTGGTCGAATTGGCAGTGGTTATGAGGCACAGCTCTTGGCTTCAGACTGCTGGCCTCTCCCAAGAGATGCAGACCTTGATCCGAGATGCAGACCTCCCATTCGATGGGATCGGTCTTTTTTCAGAGCAAACGGATGCGAGGCTGCATGGGTTGAAAGACACTTGGGCTACCCTTCGCTCATTGGGCATGCATACGCTGCAGTCTGCAAGAAAGCAGTTCCGACTGCTCCTGCCACCTAGGCCTTAGCAATCTTGTCCTGGGTCTACAAGAAGAAGGGACAGAGATGTTAGTTTCAGCCGCCGCCCTCCTTCTGCTCACCTGCGCAGTCCAGCCTGGCAAAGCACCTCAGGGGCCAGAAGTGTTCATTTTGAGGGTGCGGTCGAGAGCAACGCCCCACTCACCTCTAAGGATCCACCCCGTTCTTTCCTCAACTGTCTTCGTCCCTACTGTTTGGCCTGGTCATGGGTCACCTTGGACCATTGTGTGCTGGAGATAGTGTCTCAAGGCTAAACCCTGCAGTTTTCGGCCACACCACACTCCTACCACCTCTCTTTCTTGTCCCTCTTCAGGGACCCTTCTCATGAGCAACTCCTCATTCAAGAGGTCGAGAACCTCCTGCACATGGAGGTGGTGGAGGAGGTCCCTCTGGACATGACAGGAAAGGGATTCTACTCCAATTATTTCCTAATCCCAAAAGCAAAAGGGAGCCTCAGACCCATTTTGGACCTGTGATGCTCTCTCAAGAAGTTGAAGTTTCCCATGATCTCCCTGGCCTCCATCATCACTTCCCTGGATCTAGGAGACTGGTATGCCACCCTCGACTTAAAGGATGCTTATTTCCATATTCCAAGGTCACAGATGTTTCCTCCGTTTCCAATTTATGGTGCTGCTCTTTGGCCTCTCATCAGCTCCAAGGGTTTTCAAAAAGTGAATGGCGCCAGTGGCTGCTTACCTGAGACGTCAAGGGGTCCAGGTCTTCATGTATCTCAATGACTGGCTCATCAAGTGCAGGTCTCGGGAACAAGTACAGAGGAGCCTCAGTCTGGTGTGTTCCAACTGCCACGATCTGAGCCTGTTAATAAATTATCAAAAATCCATCTTAAGCCAGTCCAACAAATAGAGTTAATCAGGGCAGTTCTCAACTCCACACGAGCCAGAACCTTCCTTCCAAAGGTTCGTTTTCAGGCCATGTCGGACCTGATCTGCCATGTGAAGAGCCACCCACACATCACGGCTCACACCTGCCTGCAGTTGGAGGGAGTTCCCTTCATGGCCCTTCATATAATGTCAGGGAGCTAAAAGTGATTCACCTGGCCTGTCAGGCTTTCTTGCCCCACCTGAGCGGCAAGGTGCTACAGGTCCGCATGGACAATACCGCCGCGATGTATTACATCAACAGGCAGGGCGGTGCCAGGTCGTCGGCCCTTTGCCAAGAAGCTCTTAGCCTTTGGGTCTTACGTATGCGGCATGTCATTCATCTGGTAGCCGCGCACCTGCCCGAGACCAGAAATGTGCTAGCAGATTGCCTCAGCAAGATCTTCGTGTCTCGCCATGAGTGGTCACTCCATATGGAGGTGGCCAGTATGATCTTCCAAAAGTGGGGAACTCTCCAGGTGGACTTGTTTACGTCCCATCAGAACAGGAAGTGCCACATGTTCTGTTCACTTCAGGTGATGGACAGGGGTTCCCTGTCAGATGCTTTCCTGCTCCCATGGTTGGGGGCCCAGATGTATGCCTTCCCGCCAGTGCCATTGATCCAGAGATTCCTCGTGAAGATCAAACAGGACAGGGTGAAGGTTATCTTGATAGCCCCCGAGTAGCCTCATCAGCACTGGTTCGGCACGCTGATGGACCTTTCGGTAGCCGCCCTGCTGTGGCTCCCTCTTTGGCCAGACCTGCTGTCCCAGGACCATGGCAGGCTTCTGCACCCGAACCTGGATGCGTTGCACTTATCGGCATGGCTACTGCAAGAATGAATGCAGAAGAGCGGGAATGCTCGGTCCAGGTGCAACAGGTCTTGCTAGGTAGCAGAAAGCCCTCCACCAGAGCGACTTACCTGGCCAAGTGGAAAAGATTCACGTGCTGGGATTTGGAACGATGCATCCGGGCTGAGCGGGCCTCGCTGCAGGTGATCCTGGATTATGTCCTGCACCTCAAACTTCAGGGCTTATTCCTGTCATCAGTCAGGGTCCACCTGTCCGCTATTTTGGCCTTCCACCCTCTGTTCCAAGGCAGGTCGGTCTTCGCTCATGACATGACAGCCCAGTTCTTGAAAGACCTGGAGACCTGTCTATACCTTCATATCCAGGACTCTGTCCCTCCCTGCAATTTGAATCTTGTGCTGTTGAGGTTCATGAGGCCTCTCTTCAAACCTCTGGCTTCCTGCTCTCTTCTCCTTCTCCCCTAGAAGCTTTTGTTCCTGGTGGTGGTTATGTCTGCCCGCAGGGTGTCTGAGATCAAGGCACTTTCTTCAGAACTGCCCTATACCGTATTCTACAAAGATAAGGTGCAGTTGTGGCCACACCCAGTGTTCCTGCCCAAGGTAGTTTCCCAGTTTCATACCGGCCAGGACATAGACTTACTGGTCTTCTTTCCAAAGCCCCATAAATCCGAAGAACACAGGTTACACACCCTGGATGTCAGGAGGATGCTGGCCTTCTATATTGACAGGACAAGGCTGTTTCGCAAGTCAGCACAGCTGTTCGTTGCTGTGGCAGACAGGATGAAAAGTTGCGTAGTGTCTGCTCAAAGTATTTCATCCTGGATGACAGCCTGCATCCAATACTGCTACAAGCTGGCAAGTGTGCCTCCAATGGCGATAGTCAAGGTGCACTCATGGCTCAGGTGCCGATCCAAGAGATTTGTAGAGCTGATACCTGGTCGTCTGTCCACACGTTCATGTCCCACTATGCGCTTACGCAGCAGGCCCAGGACGATGCTGGCTTCGGCAGAGCAGTGCTGCAAGACTGTGAACTCCAAGCCCATCTCCATTGGCACTGCTTGTGAGACACCTAGAATGGAATCGACATGAGCAAGCACTCGAAGAAGAAAAAACTGTTACCTATCTTTTCGTAACTGTTGTTCTTTGAGATGTTTTCCTCATGTCCATTCCATTACCCGCCCTCTTGCCCTTTTGTCAGAGTTGCCAGCAAGAAGGAACTGAGAGAGCGTAGGGTCAGCAGCATCTGATATACTGACACATAGGTGTGGCACTCAAGGGGGTGCCACTGCTGACCCTCTGGATACCACTACAGCAAAAATCTCCGACGACCGCACACATGGGCATGTGCACACCTACAATGGAATAGACATAAGCAACACATCTCAAAGAACAACAGTTACCAAAAGGTAGGATAACCGTTTTTAACTCAAATGAAGCAAACCCAGGCTGGAATTCTGCCACTCTTCTGAAACCTACACAGTTTCTGTTGTTCTGCAGAGGAAAAATTCAGACCTCAGCGGAGGTTAACACCTTTCCCCTTCCGTGGAGGATATTCAGGTTTACCTTGTTTCCGTTTCCCTCTAGTTGCAAAACTTCCAGCTAAGCTCCACAAAGACAAAGTGTCCATATAAATCCAAACATATTTGGTTGAGTTACGAATTTTTCAAAATCACCATTTTCCATCTGTGTTTTTCTCACAACAGCTTGTTCCTGGCTTGGAGTAAAAATCCTGAACGTCCCCAACACTGTATGCACTGCCTTACTTCATTATGCCACAAATAGTGCACTTCTTGACAGGACACAGTCGACACAGATCCTCCCTCTGCGAACCAGGAGACCCTGAATTGAAGTCTCACTTCTTTTACTGACTAGTAGTTAATAGTTCTGTGTCCTTTGCCACCCTTATTCTTGAGCAAGGCCTTCTACCCCAGTGAGGAGTTATATAAGCTGGAAATACAACCCAACTCTCAGCCATTTAGCCAGGCTGCTTTAGAAGGAATCAGTCAAATCTAAGCACTCAACTATACAGTGTTTCAAATGGACCGACTCATGAATTTTGTTACCCATCATCTAGTGGCTGGTGCACAATGGAGAACAATCTATTTCTGCTGCCAGCTATTATAGTTAATCCTTTCACTTTAGTGGTATAGGTGCCATAGTGTTGAATATCCAGAAGTCAAATCCTGCTGATAACAGGGAGGTCATAACATTTGCACATAACAGAATTAATTTTCTTTTAAAAAAAATCCTAGCAAATTACCTACAAAAAAACTACATTGAAAGAATGGTATGATTGCAAAGGCCTGAACATTAGGAAATGCAAAAATTAAGATTGTCCATGCAATATTAATTCTACCTCCTTGTTTATGTACATTATTTATATAGGCTTTAATTACAAGATCACATACTATTTTTTTTCCACAGACTCTCTGTCTCATTCAATGCACAAGATGTTTGGTGTTCAGAGAATGAATCCAGGGTGTGCAACGAGTGAGGCTGTTGTTTGTAGGATCCCTGCTTTATTTGTTGCAGAAGTTGGAAGGTGTGTGGTGAATGAGACAGGGGATTGCAGGAAGAAAAAGGATTGTATCATAGCTAAAGGAGTTAAATGCCATCCTGGAGAATTGGATTCTATCCCAGACTCTGCCATAGACTTCCGATGTGATGCAGGGCAACTAACTTAAACCATACTTTTCACAGGTGACCATTAATTGTGTGTTCCTCGTATTCTGGGTGCTCAGTTTTAGACACCTGGAGCCTGTTTTCAGAAGAGCTGAGTGCTCACAATTGCAGTTGAATTCACTCAGAGCATTTGAGGCTCAATCTCTTTTGCAGAAAAGTTGTATGGTCAGAAGGAATGAGCTGAGCATAGGGTTGGGCATCAGGAAATTCCTGAGTTTGATTTACTGTGTTTCTGTTTCTCTATCTGTAAGATGCTTCAGATGATTGATTAGTTAATATCTGCACAGTCCTTTAAATATAAAATTGCTAAGGACTCTAAAAAATCAGGCCTAAGGTGTCTCAGTGTAGGCAGCCGATCATTAAGGTACCCAGAATTAGTTGATATTTTTGTATGTAGTGTAATTGTAGCCATGTCAGTCCCAAGATATTAATTCAGTTCAGAATATACCTGAAGAAGAGCTTTGTGTAGCTCAAAAACTTGTCTCTCTCACCAGCAGATATTACCTCGCCCAATAAAAGAGATTACCTTACCCACCTTGATATTTTTGCACATTTTGGCCTTAATCTCCCTTCCTCGGTCTCTGTCTGAGAAAGCCCTCACTACCACATGGGGTATTGAGGAAATAAATTATTTAATGTATGTTAGGCCCAAATAGTACAGTGATGAGCCATAGAAAAGCTTATGAGGCAAGTATTAATTCCATATTCATTGCAGGGTTTGGATATGGTACAGTAAATAAGGTAAGAGAGCCACATATTGAATTATAAGTATTAAGAGAAATATTGAACAACTTCCTTGTTCAGTGAACACAGTTCAGCTAGACCAACCAGCTGGCCAATCGGAACATAATTTTAGTGAATCAGTGTCCCCAGCCAAATTTAAATTTGAATTAATTCCTGAGAGGAAGAGAGCAACCACAGAATCTAGTTGAAAAGAACTTTTATATATTGAGATTTTTGCGAGATGGAGAAATCCTATTTAAGGACAGAGCAACTGAAGTGGACAGAATCATACTGTGTAACAGTGGACTTTTGAGGAGTTGAATAAAAGGATAATTTTGTCTAATTTTGTGTCCAATATTTTTTAGGTACAAGCCTATGCAGAAAGTGGATGGCGTTGCAGATGGTTTCACAGGAAGTGGTCAGCAGACAGGCACATCTGTTGAGCAAACTGTAATTGCCCAAAGTCAACATCATCAACAGTTTTTGGGTATGTGAGGGCACATTATACTGGTGTACAAATAAAAATAAACATCTGGCATCACCATAATTCTCTCTAGACTTAGTGTCCCATTAAAGCTTTCATTCATATTGGGGCACCCAGAAGCTAAATTCCCTCTAAGCTGCGCAGCTGCCTATTAAGCCCCGTGCAGGGGCTTAGGGCTGCGGTGGGGAGAGGTGCCTCTCCCCCAACACGGACCTGCCCCGGACTTGCCGTGGCTGGGGGAGAGGCGCCCTGGCCCCAACCAAGCCCCGGCACAGACCTGCCATGGTTGGGGGAGAGGTGCCTCCCCTCCCACCCCCAGCTCAGGTGCTGCTGCAGGGAGAGAGAGCTGGGGGGAGTCCTCTCTCCCCGCCGCAGCCCCCAGGCAGCCTGCACCCCAAACCCCTCATCCCCAGCCCCACCCCAGAGCCCGCACCCCCAGCCGGAGGCCTCCCACCTTCCCCCTCCTCACCCCAACGCTCTGCCCCAGCCCTGAGCCCCTTAGCCCCAGCCCCACCCTGGAGCCCCCACCCCCTGCACTGCAATCCTCTGTCCCAGCACTGAGCCCCCATCCCACACTCCAAACCCCTCGGCCCCACCCCCACCACATGAATTTTGTTATGTGCACTAATATGGAGGTGATGTGTCACACATCACCTCCATATTGTTGCAAATAACAAAAATTCATTCTGCATATGCGTGGGAAAAATTAGAGGGAACACTGCCCAGAAGTTATATACAGAAACTATATGCGCTACATCATGAAGCTTATGCAATATTTCACATACCTCATGTATGTATAGAAGAAAAGTTGTGCAAAATCTATATTTGCACTATACTTGTAAACATATACTGCAACACAATTTACTGTATATATTGTGTGTCAAATTTACAGTCAGACTTAAAACTGATGCCTTAATATTTGTGCTCACATCCATTGTATGCTTCGCTCCTGAATGTGTGTGTAAAATGGGGTTACATTCAAGCTTTGCAATTGCAATGTATTCATTACCATTTGGAAATATGGCCATGCATGCTATATTTTTAAATGATATAATCTATACTACTGTAGACCGAAGGGACCAAAATTTGAAAACTTTTGGTCCAAGGTCTACATGCACAAAAATGTGCAATTTGTGCATACATCAGTTCATGAGGCATTTACCACAGGTGAACATATAAATCATATATGTGCACACAGCAGTGGTAATTTAATAACTATTTGCATATATAACCACCTGATTTGAACATGCCATTACATAATTGCACACTTAGCGTTAGGTTCATAAACTGGGATTTTAAAAGCACTCACCATTGGCCTAACTTGGCTCCCATTGACTTCAGTGGGAGTATATTTAGGCCAGTGGTAAGTGTTTTTGAAACACACATAACTGGTCACACACTTTTTTTTTTTATGCAGCATACTCAAAGTATGCATTAGGTATGCATTAAAGTCCATTAAATTCCAAATGTAAACGCTGAATACTCTGACAAATATACTACTGAATGTACTAAAGCTGTTCAATAGTGCAAAATAAAACCTAGTCAATGTGAATATGCTATAAACTCACATATTGTACTTTATTCTGTGATTTACTGAAAATATCTTGTAGACTGAAATACCTTAGTGCTTGCCTTTGATGTACAGACATGTAGGATATACATAACTTCATTTTAGCATGTTATATATCCTGCCGTATAGTATATCTTGTACTTAAAAAAATAGTTTGTTTAAAATTTTGTGTTGATAATTTTTTATTGCTATTTATAAAAATAAGGACGTGTTTGTTCTTTGGGTACTATACCTTTTAGAATTTATTTCTTTGTATCATTCTTAAAGGTTTTCCTAATTAAACTGTAATTGGTACTATTTACAATAGCTTTCTTCCATTATGTTGTCATGGAAACAGATGCATCTCGAGTACTTCCAGAGTTTGGAGAAGTTGAAATATCTTCTTTGCCAGATGGTACTACGTTTGAGGATATCAAATCACTGCAGAGTCTTTATAGAGAGCACTGTGAGGTAAGAAGGATGTATTTCATATACACTGTTTTACCTTTGATTATTTCATGAGAAGTCAAACACTCTCAATGCAATATGACTATACAAAACATATTACAGCCTGAGAGAGTCTAACTTGTCTAAAAAGCAGTTTGCTTATTCAGTTCTAAGGGAAATTTTACAATAAGATTTTTCTGGAGTCTCTCGTTTTGTAAGAATAGCCAATATTAGTATATTTTATACAATTTTGAGAATGAAAATTAGTTTGTTTTTAAAAAGTTTGTTCTTGATCTTGATAGTTCTGTCAGATTTGAGAAATTAAGATTTCAGATTTTGCATACAATATTTTGGTTTTGCTGTGGGAGTATAAATCTAATTCAATTAATCATTTCTATTTTTTACATTAAGAAACAAATATTTTTTTTCAAGTATTACAAAAACAAGTTTCCTGAGATGAGAGCTTTAAGCCACATTTCATCTGGAATATTTCTGTGGCTATTACAACTATTTCAAATGATGTGAAATGGAAAAGATATATGAACCTTCAGTGCAGAAGTAGTCATGGCAAATTTACTTTGTCTCCCTTGATTTTTTAGCTATTTTAGAAGTTTTGCTTATGTGAATTCATCAAATATGTTTGTTTAGGGCAGACCTTCTCTTTTTTGCCTCACATCCACTTATACTTCTATTAGTGTATCTCTCTGCACATATCGGATATATACTCTGATCACTGGTTAAATTAGAAATATACATTTCACCACTGTTCCTCCTAATTATGCAAAATATAGCCAGTATATAAATGTTGTCATAACATACCCTGCTAACGAAAATTTAGGTAGAAGACCACCTGCACTTGCCTCTTTTTTTTTTCCCCCCCCAGGCAATATTGGATGTTGTAGTGAACCTTCAGTTTAGCCTGATAGAAAAATTGTGGCAAACTTTCTGGCGCTATTCTCCTTCCACTCAAGCTGATGGCACTGCTATTAGTGAACCGAGGTCAGTAAATGTCTCTTTTACTGGTTATTATCATCATTTAACTGCAGATGTAAAATCAAATAGAAGTATAGTTTTACTACTAACTGGAAACCTAACTTGCTATCATTAATTTACGAGGTTAAATTAATGCTGTCTAAAATGTTTGTCCACTCTAACTAGTGTTTACCACAAATTGCTTTTTTGAAATGATTGTATATGTATATTTACCATTTTATTTGGTTTGGATCACTACAGTAGAGGTATCTTTTCATAACATTGTATTCAATCTTTTTTGAGATAAAAGGACCATTCTTATCATACCTCTGCATAAGTTATGTGCTGTAGCAGAAATTTGAAGACCATTTTTCAATCTCATCTGACACAAGGTGCAGCAGTGCTGTTGGGTGTGGTTCAGACATGTATAATGTTTTATTAAATAAAATATTTTAAAGTCCATTGTTTTCCTATCTGCATGTATATGCATTTTCATTTATTCATTTGATACATTTGTTCACACCAGCAATCTGAGTGAAATAGAAAGTCGACTTCCGAAAGCAAAGCTGATTACTCTGTGCAAAAATGAGACTATTCTGAAATGGATGTGTAACTGTGACCATGTGATGTACCAGGCTTTGGTGGAGATTCTCATTCCTGACGTCCTTAGACCTATTCCTAGTAAGTTGAACACAGATGACGTCTTGTAAGGATTTTTTTTTTTTTTTGGTCTGGTGATCTTATGCCTACAATACCTCCCAGGAAACCTTTGGGAGTGATTTTGAAGGCTACAGGAGCAGTATATGTGGTCACTCTTAGCTTTATAGTGTAGAAAGGTAGCAATAGGTGTATGCATTGTATTTAAAGAAAAAGGGATTGATGATTTCACCACATTTATAAGAGGATAAAAAAACAGGCTTCCAGAAGTTTTCAGGATATATTTTCCTAAAAAAAAAAAAGATGCTTTTGTCATTGTATATTATTTATTTTATTATACTTTAGTATCAAAAACGTTGTTCCTTTGTACTCTGACTCTAGTCTACATGATAGACTCCAACACACTATGGGTCTGAGCCAAAGTCCACTGATATCATTCAGAGTCTTTCCAGTTATTTTAGTGGGCTTTGGGTTAGGTTTTACATTAGCTTCTAAATAGCTAATAAAAATTATGTATATGCTGTATGCTTTCGTTTCTGGACAACTAAACAGTTGTTGTTGATCAGGGGGTTACTAAAGTCAGTAGGTTATGAATTTTAATGTTACACTTTACTATTAAAATGGTGTAGTGCAAAGTCAAACATTTTTAGCCTTATTCGTTTTTCCAGGCTATCACATTTTTTGTTCTATGTCCGACCTGATAGACTCAGTGACTTATTGTAGTATAATACCTTGGCCAGCCAACCATTATCAAATTGTTTTACTCAGGAGTACAGTTTTCTTTTCAAAGCTAAAATTATTGGAATCCGTAATTGCTCAGGCAGTGAATTTTAAGACTGCTTTTGACAGAAAACTAATTCACCTTGGTTTCCAGCAAAGTTGAATTCCTTTATAAAGTATTTATTATGTCATGTATGTCATGCTAAATATTATGAATATATCTTCCATTAACAATAATAATTAATGATATTGTACAGGTAAAATCCATATAACTACATATGCATTGTGTTCGCTTCATGAACCAAACAATAGTCATTTCATAGTTAAATTGGATTAATATTTAAAGGAGATGGTGCCTCAGATAGCCTTGTAACTAACAAAGCTATTTTCTGTTGGTGTCAATACAACTGCTACTAATGATTCCAGTTACAGACAGGTCAGAAAAAAATTACACCTACACCTTTGTAAGAACATGCTACTGACCTTCACTTATTAATGAAACAGAGTGGAACGTCACTATACACAGTACAGTACAGTACTTGTGGTACAAGAAATTTTAGCTTTGTGAATCTAAAAGTCCAAATGCCAACCATATATTAAGACAATTTTTTAATTAAATTTTATAGTTAAAAAGGCAAAGATTAAGATATTGGTGGATTGCAGTTGTATTTGACCCTTTTATTAATGAAATAGAAAAGAGAAGAAGAAATGCTGAATGATTATCCTTTTTAAATACAGAGATTAAATAAGCAACCTTCGTCTACATACTTAAACTAATTGGCTTTGACCTATGTTTATGGTGGAGTTTATTTTTCTGTTTAATGTAAATAGGTAGAATCTTATTTTCAAGTGAATTCAGTCCAGCTCAAACAAATATTCAAAAAAATTTCAATTAAAGTTCACAAATTGAATTGAGGTTTGAATGAAGGAGAAATGAGCTATTAAAATAGTCTTCCATTCCATCCACACAAAGTAGTTTCTGATTTTAAAAAATGTATTGCGTAAGTGAAGTTATCATGGAATATTTTAATGTGTGTATATATGCTTACTGATTTATGTACCAGATCCTGCTTTTTCCCTTGCCTTTCACTTGCTTCCTCTGCATTGACTGGTAGTCCCCAGAGAAGTTTTGTAAATTAGCTTATTAGCTATGACATCTTCCTGCCTACTCTCAATTTACTTCATGAGCTAGATGGAGCAGTGTCTGTACAGGATTTCAAAAAATTCTTCATTGATGAAGCATATATGTCCAGTGCTGATAAGTCCATGTATGTTTGGGTCCTCTTCATTCTGTTTGTCATTACTGACAAAGGATTTCCATTAGGAATGAAATGCAGTAATGGATGAACATACCATTAGTTAGATTTGGATGATTATGTATGCTGTATGTGGGATTCCTGTTGTTTGGGTGATGCTTGATAGAAATATCTTTTAATCCAAGGACCACTTCCTACCAACAAGCCTCTTCCTATCTTTTATGGTATCCTGGTGGGTTCCCATCCATACCCTCATCTCTTCAAATATCTTTAGAGGGCAGATGTTTGATCCACTTTCTTTTTTGGATCTTCAGGAGTAGTTACCTAGCCTGTTTCTCCCATACTGATCTTTTGCAGGAGTGACGGCACATAAGTAGGCCCACTTCCCCAAATTCCCCATCCTCCACCCCTGCCATTCTGCATTAGTGAGAGTTAAAATCCCCCTCGCCCTTTTACAGTGACCCTTTAATTCAGCAACTAAAAGGTACCGTTCTGTCACAAAGTCCATTTAGCTCAATAAAAATCCCTAAATTTAGTCCAGATTTAGTTCTTTAGCACAGTGTACTCTGGAATGAGTCTCAGTACAAGATACAAAATGCCAATGCAAAAACAGCAGTAGTGGGAGCAGCAGTAGTTTATTACCTGCTTCAGAGGTTGAGGAAATGTCTTCCACTCACCACAGTAGGCTAAATACAGGATTCAGGGAAATTTGGGTTTATGTGGCTGGCCCCATAAGAACAGAGATGGGTGAAGCTGACTTGCTAATGGCTTTCTGGAAAAAGCATCATTCAAGAGTAAGAGTGGAAGCTGAGAGCAAAAAGGGGTAGTGATTTTCTCAACAAGTACAAGTTCTTCTTTGAGTGGTGGTCCCTATATGGATTCCAAACATGGGTGCGCATCCGTGACATGCGCCAAAGCTGGAACAGTTTTGCAGTAGTAGCGTCCATTGACCTGCATGTGTGTTGTGCATTGTCCGCGAGCTCGCATCCAGGGTTATCAGAGGCCATGCAGGTCAACACTGCTCCAGTTCCCTCTTATCGCCACATGGCTAGAGTCAGAACCCATGTTCCTCAGTGCTCTTAGCCTTGCTAAGAGAACTGCTTGTCCATTTTTTCAGTGTATATAGTTGTTTATAATTGTATATAGTAGCTTGTAAGACTCATAATTAGTTAGGATCCCTGTTGGATTTCTTCCCCCGTCGGACAGATCCCTCCCACCCCGCGCTTCCGGGGATTGTGCCCTGGCAAGGCAGCTTTGAAACCCACGCTCCTTTGCTGTGAGCGACGAGCACCAACTGTGCCTTTACTGCCTTGGCGAAGCCCATGTCGTCACCGGCTGTTCCTTCTGCCGATCGTTCCCGCTCCGAAATTGAGAAGCTAAAGAACTTTGCCTCTATACATTTCTAATGGAGGAGGCTATGCGCCCATGTGTGCAGTCTGATCCGAAACTGGCAGATCCATCGGAATGGCATCTGTCACCACTAGTAAGTGCCCCTCTGTCTTGCTCCTATGCAACAGAGCCATAAGTACTGCCACAGAAGCCACACCATGAACATAAGAAGCATGGACATGGGCATAAGGGCAGCTCCCCGATGGGCACTGCCCTGAAACACAGCATTGCCTCCCTGAGCCAGATCAGGTGAAGAGTTGTGCGTCGACCCGGCTGCCCCAGCTCCCAAGAAGCCCCAGAAGGAGCATAAGGCAAAGCACCATCCACTTTTGAGGACCTCTCCTTTGACAACCAAAAGCTTTAGTGACAAGACGGATAAATCCCTCCGCGCTCTCAGTGATTCCCACCCCGCTCTGTGGTCACTCACCATATACACCTAGGCCCCGACCTGCAGGCAGCAGAAGTCGTCCTTTTGCCCTGCCCCAACACCTCCTTCTACCCCTACTTCCAACAACAACAGGCATCGTCCCGACATCACCAGCGCTCTCAACAACTGCATTACTCCGCTGCTACCACTTCTGCCCCCTCAACCTTCCCACAACATCAGTCAAAACACCCATTTTGACTCCCCCATCTGAACCTCCTCCTATCCCTCTCATGCTGCCCCATGTCACCCTTGGGGGCCGTCTTGCCTGTTTGCCCACAACTGGGACAAGATCACCACAGACCGCTCGATGCTTGACATCATTCACCAGGGGTACTCTATAGAAGTCCTCTGATTCCCCCCTCATCGCACTCTCCTGGAGATCCTTCCCACTCAGATCTCCTCTGAGAGGAAGCAGGCACTCTTCTCCGAAAGGGTGCCAGAGAGCGCAACCCCCTCCATTACTAGGGCTGCAGCTTTAATTCCCTGTATTTCCTTATTCTGAAAAAAAGAGGCAGCTGCTGCCCCATTCTGGACCTCCAATTACTCAACAGGTTCATACGAAAATTCAAGTTCTGGATGGTCACATTTTCCCTCCTTATCCCTTCCCTCCCTCACGGAGCCTGGTTTGCAGCTCTCAATATGAAAAACGCATATTTCCACATCGACATTCACCTGGCTCATTGGAAATTTCTCCATTTTACGGGTTGCTCATTCCCATTCTCAGTTTTGTGTCCTCCCCTTTGGCATTGCCACTGCTCCTTGTGTATTCACAAAAGTCTTTGCCATCATCACAGCCCACATGCGACGCCTTGGCCACTCCGTGTTTCCCTATCTTGATGACTGTTCCTCATTGTGATGTCACGCAACCACCTCCCTTCCGGTATACAGACCCTTTGCAATCTCCTCGCCAACCTGGGCATTTGTATCAGCAGGGAAAAGCCAGTCCTCGTCCCTACCCAATGGATCACCTTTATTGGGGCATTCGTGGACGCTCTTGTGAGCCGAGCTTTCCTCCCGGCAGACCCGTTTGCCATCCTCACCTCTCTCATCGCAACATTATGCCACAAACCGCACACCTGTATCCACCAATGTCTTTCCCTCCTTGGCCACATGGCGGCCTGCATCTCCATAACACCCCATGCCTGCCTCCATATATGCTGCCTTCAGCTGTGGCTCAGGTTGATCTACAAACCACAGACTGCTTGAACAAGTCTGTCCTGCTCCACTGGTTCGTCCTCGAGTCCTTCATGTGGTGGACCGACCTGTCCAAAGTCTTGGTCGGCACCCTGTTTACACCTCCCACTCTCTGCACCACTCTCACCAGAGAGGCCTCCCTCACTGGTTGGGGCGTCCACCTGTCTAGTCACATGGCCCACGGCCTCTGGATACCGAGAGAGGCCAAGATGCACATCAACATTCTGGAATTGAGAGTTGCCCGTCTTACCTGTCAGGCATTCCTCCCTCTCATAAGATCATATCACATTCAACTGCTGTCCCACAACATGGCAACAGTTGTATATATCAACAAGCAAGGCAGTGACAAGTCACTCTCTCTATGTGCAGAGGCCTCCAACTCTGAAAAGGGTGCATCAAGCACGAAGTGATACTACAAGCCTTGTATCTTCTGGGTGCCAGCAACTCCCTAGCGAACACACTCAGCAGGTTTTTCTATGCGACTCATGAGTAGGAACTACATGATCCCACATGATGCTCTGTCTTCCGCTGGTGGGGCACCCTGTGCTGGGAACTCTTTGTGACCAGTGAGAACTGCAAACTCCCCCTCTTCTGCTCCAGATGGGCATTGGGGCCAGACTCACAGGGCAATGCCCTTCTCCTGCCCTAGACAATGAAGTCCACTATGACTTTCCGCTCATTCCCCTACTCCCGCAAGTCCTGCACAAGATTCAGTGGGATCAAGCGAAGGTCATATTGATAGTCCCCTTTTGGCCTTGCTAATACTGGTTCATGGACCTCCTCCATCTCCCTGCTCATCCTTCGCCTCCCCCAATCTGCCTCCACACCCACCCAGGTCTCCTCACACAGGTGCAGGGATGACTCTGAAACCCCAACACATGCCTGCTGCGCCTCACAGCGTGGTATTTGGATCGGGCTCGCAAGTAGACAGAGCCATGCTCCACCCTAGCGCATGACATCCTCACGCACAGCAGGAGGCCATCTTCTAGAACCTGCTATCAGACAAAATGGAAGCATTTCACCACTTGGACACACCACCACCATTACCCACTAGACTCCATATCCATTCCTATCCTCCTGGGCTACTTCCTCCAACTTAAACTGTAGGCCCTCGCCCACTCCTCCCTCAGAGTCCACCTGGTGGCTCTCAGAGCCTTCCTCCCTCTATTAGACAGTTCCTCCATCTTCACTCACCCAACCACCATTTGCTTCCTCAATGCCTTTCAACCTGTACAAAAACCTACCCCTTCTTGGGACCTGAATATCTCTCTCTCTCTGTTCTCACTAAACGACCATTCGAAGCCCTCGCAACCTGCTCTATTGCCCACCCTCTCCATGAAGATGATCTTCTCGGTGGCTGTCCCCTCAGCGATTCTGGTACTCTTATAGAAGATGAACACTTTTAGTTCTGAAGCCAGCATTAGCTGGCATGACTCTAATGAAACAAACAGCACTACTCCCAATGCCATTTCCTGCAAAACCTTTTATTACTGACAGCAGCACTTCACAGGCTGTAACAAATCAAAAGCAGCTCAGGTCACTTTTATTGTTAACTGCATGCAAGATCACCTTGTCACTCTCTAAATTAGTTTTCTTGTGTGATAGCCAAATCAGTACCAAGAATGTCTAAAGAAATGCCGTTTTAAGATCTTTTGTAGTTACCAGGCACATAAACAATTACTGCTTCAAAGAAAAATAAGAGATTTTAATTTCCTCTCTAGAATAGGGCTTAAAGAAGTAAAGGCCAGCACACATTTAGGTAGCATGCTTTCACTTGATTGAAACAAAGAGGGCACAGAATTTGTTTTGGGTTTAAAATGACACTTCTCCCTCTGAGGTCTTCAGAAATTCATGGTTATTCTATACAATTTTTATGTTAAATAATCTATTTTATATACATAAAAGAAACTTCCTGCTGTGGAAGTTAGTATGCCTCTTACTATCATCTATTCCTCTTTTTCATCACAACAAAAGACAACATTTACTTCATCAGTTGTTGTTCGTTTCTTTTTTTATCACACTTATTTTGAAAGTAGAATAGAGATACTTTGCTCTGAAAGATGAGTATATGAAAGAGATGTTTTACTATATCTGTTGTTCAGTGTTTGTCCATGAAAAAACTAATTTTGCCTTAGATAACTAGTATCATTAACTTAGTGGTTACAGCTCAAGGAACACTGTATTGAAGAAATTCTCTAAAACCATTGGTCACATGAATTAATGCACAGCTAATTAATAAGTGTACAGAAATAAATTTGCATAGCACCAAAAGTATGCTAGGTATTTGACAGACCAGAAAAAAGAAGTCTCTTTTTGTCCTAGAAGACTCATGAAAAAGCCTGTTCTCATAAGACTTCCAGCCCAGTTTTGCAACATCACAAGGCTCAGACCTTACCAGGTTCACCCATCACTAGTTCCCACTGCATAGTTGAAAACAAAATAATATGCTCGGAAGACAAATAACTTTTTTATCTTTTTTGATAGATCTAAATAACTTTGATTCCTTTAAAAAACACACACTTTAAAAAAGGGAATCATTAATTATTTTAGCTGTAGGTGGATATTTCTCAAAGAATATAACTTTTCTTTACAACTAATTCTTACTCTACTGGAGAGAGATGATTTTATAAATGGATCCAATCAATACTCAGTTGTAGACATTTTCATTGTTTCCTTTTACATGTCATTCAAAATCTTTTAAAGACAATTGAGTTTCCCCCTTTCAAGGTTTTTTTACACCATTATTACAACTGCGTTATTCATCATGAGTCTACTGAAACTTATAGTTTTCCTTTCTCTTTTATGTGACACTGTTTTGGTAGATCTATGTATTATACTTGAGAGAGCAAGTGAGAGGTAAGGAAAAGTGAGGTTTTATTTACTGTGGAGGAGTTCCTGTTTTTTCTTTTCCAAGTGTAGCTCCCTCAGCACATATTTCCCTTCCATCCCCCTTCATGAACTAGAACTTTTTCTCACTTGAGAAATGCAGGTTAGTGTCCATCTCTTCCTTTATAGAAGGGAATATGATGTCACAGGCTCATCGACAGGTCTATAAAATTTCTCTCGAACCACCTGTGTGGACCACTCATCAGTGCTGAGGGAGCTGTACTGGGAAAGGGAAACAGAGGCTTCTCCACGGTAAGAATAACCCTACTTTTTATCACTTATGTATATTTTTATATTTTGCTGATTGATACTGCCTTTGAGCACTGCACTATCATGTGTTTTATTCTTTAAAACTGGAATAAGCATCATGTTGGTGATGGTGCAGCACAATTTGGGCTAACTTGAGGAAATTGTACTTTTGTAATAATCACAATTTTTTTGTGCCTCTCTGTACCTGAGAAGAAAAAGCACTTAGGTGCAGTGGAAGGTTGAAAATTAATGATGTAAAGAGAATCCTGCTTGTTTCAGTAGATACAAAACAGTTGTTACAGTTATTGATGTTCCTCTACAGAAATACCTGAAACAGTACTAACCACTGGTGTTTTGTTGCTTTGGCCATAGACCTTTGAAAGCTTCTTAGATAAGGAGGTCAGTTCTGCTTGGAAAAGCTGAAAATAAAATAATTCTTGCATATTATATATGTGAATGAAGAATTTTGAACCTAGACTGCATACGCCTCTGAGTATGTAAAAACAGCAGATCTCATCAATATAGAATATTAAAATATAAAGGACATGAAGGTTTCAGTACAGGCACTTCTTTTTCATTTGGTTTTTATTCTTTAATGTTTAGGTGCCTTGACCCAAGCCATTCGCAATTTTGCAAAAAGCCTTGAAGGTTGGCTTTCCAATGCCATGAACAATATTCCACAGAGAATGATACAAACCAAGGTAAAATTAAGTAACTGTTTAGTTTGGAATGAAAGTTGCATTATTCAACAGTGAGCCTGAATGACATTAATGACTATAGTAAAAATATTTGCATTTTGATAGCTACAACAAATGCTGTTATGTTTATGTTTTGTTTGCTGAAAATCTTTAAAACATATGAGGAAACATTATTTGATCTGTAATTTTAAATGCTGTGATTCACACGTAAGATGGCTCGCACAAAATGAATATATAATTAAAATGTAATATAAAAGAATCATCAAGGGACAAGTTGATCTAAAAATAATGTAAGTACAATATGATTTGAGAAAATGGATTTCTTCATAGGTTGCCGCTGTAAGTGCCTTTGCCCAGACTCTGCGAAGATACACATCTCTTAATCACCTGGCTCAGGCAGCTCGTGCTGTGCTTCAGAACACTTCTCAAATCAACCAGATGCTCAATGACCTCAACCGTGTTGATTTTGCCAATGTCCAGGTAAACTGTAGCTTTACAAAACAGAGTTTATCAAGTGTTCTCTTTTGTTTTCCCCATAACTCTGATCATTAGTATTAACTCACATATTTCCACCCAGAAAATGCAACAGGTACATTTTGCTGAGGTGTATGCTGAGTGTGTCTAGCCAAATCTAACAGTTTACACAACTGTCCCCAGGAAGGAAAGATATCGGAGCTTTTTCCTCTCTATTTCCTCTGTTCCAACCCAAAGTGTTCTGCTGACTTTCATTTAGTGGAGATGCAATTGAGGAGTCCACTTATTTTTAGAACTAATGCTTCTTTCCTGTGATGAGGTCTAAGGCAATAGGTGTGGTCTTCTGGGCATATCTAATAGTAGCTAACTATACTGCAATATTTCTAGCGAGGGTGTCCTACTCACATTTTTTAAACATTTAAAAGTAATACACTTACCTGCTATGGTCACAGTGTGTTTCAAATTATTTATTCTATTTAAAATGTGATTCCAGTGTCTCTGTAAATATAGTATAAATCGCATAATTAATTTGGATTAATTTTGTTTGCCTGCAGGCAAACAAAACGGCCTTGATCTCACCCACTGCTTACTACTCTCTGCACTAGTACTTCTCTGCTCACCCAACATGCTGCCATTACACTCCCTACAACCCATCAACTCCCAAAATTTTCATGATCAATGTTAGAAAGGACTAGAGTTAAAGAAGTTTCATATGAAAATATTTGAGTATTGCTCTCTATTCATTTCTGTTTTTTCTACAGTATTTTTAGTTTAGATATTTTATTTAAAGCCCATTTTCATATTTTGTTTATTTTTTGCCCACCTTTTTGTAAGAATGAGATTATGGGGGATTTAAAAATAAAAATGGCTTCATTAGTTTGCCTGGAAAGAGTAGTTCATCCTCTTCATTCAGCTGATTATTTAATCTTTCATAATAATTTTCCTTTTATGCATAAGCTTCACATACTGATGTTAATTGAAGATATGTTATGTACTGTAATAGGAGCAGGCTTCCTGGGTATGCCAGTGTGATGACAACATGGTTCAGAGACTAGAAACCGACTTCAAGATGACTCTTCAGCAGCAGAGCACTCTGGAGCAGTGGGCTGCCTGGCTCGATAATGTAATGATGCAAGCATTGAAACCATATGAAGGAAGACCCAGCTTTCCTAAAGCAGCACGGCAATTTCTGCTAAAATGGTCTTTCTACAGGTAGTACTTAAAATTCTTTTAAAATGTTTTCAGTGTATTTCATACTTTGCTGTTGAAATGTGCGCACACACAGAGATTTTGATAACATGGAAGAAAAATAAGATCAGACCACAGAGCACTCACTATTAAAGATCCCATAGTGTTTTTCAAAAGGGTAGGGTTATATTAACCTCAAATTCAAGGCCAGAATGCAACTCAGTGGTTGAGGAGCGATCCTTGTGAACTGTTTCAGAAGCATTGTACAAATGCAATGAGAGCCAAATTTGGTCCTAAATTTGTGACATGTTCAGGAAATCTTTGGGATGAAACACTATAAAACTGTAAAATTATTTTTATTAATATTCATTTATTAAAATACCATGTCTTCTATTTTTATTTCGTTTTGAAGACAGTCTTTTTTAATATGTGGAAGAACATCAAGCAAAAAGTACATATTCTGTGTTACTTCTGTTACCAAAGAAGAGCTGGTAAATAAAGTATATTCTTTGTGTGTCATGTTTGTATATAAATACATGGTAACATTATGTAACTTTTTTTCTGTCTGTATAAAGTACATTGACAGAACATTTCTTAATTTTTTAAAGATGATCCATTATAGTATCTGTTTCATGAGTCTTTAATATTGTGGAGTTTTTCAAACAAAACCTGCATTTGTACATACAACAGGTATACCTGCTAACTTATTGGCACAACTTACGTGACCAGCTTTAAAAATTGTATCAATCAGAAATCCGTACCATTGTGTTGCAGTTTTGGCACCAATGATGGTATAGCTGAAAGGCATATTTTCTTTTGTACTTTCAGATCTTTGTTTAAACTAGAATAATTATAATCCAATGTTTTTTATTTAAGATTCAAGTGGAAGACTCTTTCTTGTATTTTAATGCCAGTTTTTCAAAGGACTGATTTTTGCATGTGCCTAACTGATGTGCATGTAACCTTTAATGTGTGCCCCCAAATTAGGATGATTCAAAACCAATGCATCGAAAGGTGTGCATGCATAAAGAAATACACTTTTGAAAATCTGGCTCCTAGATTCTAGGAGTGTGGTCTCAAAGATGATAATTTCAGAGAAAGAGGAAGGTTGTTTACCTGTAAAGTGACTTCTCTGAAAATAGTATAATATAAAAATGCAAATTCACCTACTCTATTTAACTTTTGAGAAATGTTTGGGATGGGTCTGTGCCAAAATAATCCATATTTGCAGAGCAAGGTATGGTATATAGATTCTGGAGTATTCAGGCAAATAATCGTTTCTAATATCTTTCCTGCATTGGTTTCCTTGACATTGCACCCCAAAAACCCCATAACTCAGGAGTTTTGTGTCTGTGGATAATGTTAACTGCAGAAGATTCTTCTCTGAGTTAATTCTCCATATGGATAAGTCATGTAATTGTAAATATGGGGTAATTTTAATATTTATTTTATGTATATATCTTTTTCATTTTTAAACAGCTCAATGGTTATTCGAGACTTAACTTTGCGCAGTGCTGCTAGTTTTGGCTCTTTTCATCTGATCCGCCTGCTTTATGATGAGTACATGTTTTACTTAGTAGAACATCGTGTTGCTCAGGCAACAGGAGAAACACCTATAGCAGTTATGGGAGAGGTAAGATAATATGCAAGAGACTTGACTGGTTGATTTAGAGATGAATTTGGAATATACCTTTACAAAGTGTCTGTAATTTCTAATTAAATGTGGGAAGAGTTTAATAAAACTGCTGTAGGCATAAGGTTTGGACTGGGTTTGAAATAGAGCAACATTTTCAAACTTGGGTGCCCAAAGTTAGGTAATCTTAATCCACGTTTAGGCAACTAAATAAAGTTGCCTGATTTGCAGAGTTATTGAGCACTCATAACTCAGGACTCTATAAAAATTGCAAAAGAAACCTGTAGTTGGAAACTCTTCTTTTCAGTGAACTATCCGCAGAAAGTAAGAATTAATTTCCTTAAACATTTGCATAATATACTGAAAATCTGAAATAAATAATTTGGATTAGATATAAATGTCTCAGATTCCATTGTGCAAACACTTACATTTCCTTGATTTTACACACAACTAGTCCTTTTGGCTTCACTGGTACTATTCATGTACATAAAGTAAAGCCCATACATAGGTGGTTGCTGGATTGGGACCCATATAGTTAGCAGGTGGCTAATCTAACTGAAATGTGGTGGTTTTTATACCATGGAATCATCACATTATGTCTATTGCATTGTTAAGTCAACTCACAACTTAAGTTGACATCATATAGCATTCTTTCTTCAAGACTTATTTAATATTATCCATAAATGTTTTACTTTAATAGAGGTTAGGGAAGTGCCATATACTGTTAGCTTAATTTGTGGTGTCTTAATACAACATAATACGGCATCACACAATTTAGAAAAATAAATCATTCTGAGTAGTCACCTGCTAACCATTCAGATATTTATATCCAATACTGACTTTTTTAAAAAATTGCAGTGTTTCCCCATTATAATGTATGTATAGTAAGGAATATGTCAAAATGTAGAGTTGCTATATTTCTGTCTTTTTAATTGAAATAGAATTTGCTAACTGTGAGGTGTTTAGCATGAGGGTTTCAATAATGGTCTGGTATAAATTGAGGACTGGCAAACTTCTATAGCTCAAATAAGAACCAGCCCAAAACTGTTTTGAGTTTTGGGGGTAAAGTGGTTAACTATTTTTTTATTTATGCCATTTATGTATCTGTGCAATTCCTGGTTTTGGATGATATAGCAAAAGGAAGGCTAATTCTTTCTGTATTTTTGACCGAATGAAGCCAAGTAATGTTAGAAATATATTAAATAAATATATGTTGTTCTTACCTGAGAATTATAGGTCAGATTTTGTTCTGCAGTTTCTCATTCAAAAAAGGGATGGAACTGGAGGATTGTTTTCCAGGTGGTGTGGGTGGCTGGTAGACAACATTGCATTTAGTTAGTTTGCATAAATCAGATAATTACCAGAATAAGATACACCTGATGTAAACCCCGACTATTTGGCCACACTGGAAGAAAACGAGACAATTGATATTATTTAGACTGCAACTCTGTCATCTCAAATATCTGGGAATATCCAGCAATAAAATTGTACAGTGCAGGTCATCATCATTTGCCAGATAATCTCCAACCTGGTCCTGGCCATCCCGTTGCTGAAATCCAGCCACCCTCCCCTTGCATGAGGTAAAAAGGGCTAGAAAAGGAGGGGGACTCAGCACCCTCCTGTACCAGATGTAGGAGCCCCCAGTTCTTTTCCTCAGCTCATTTAAGGAATGCTTTCCTTCAAATCCTTTCCCAGTCCATTTCATCTGATAACTGTATCCCCTCTGTAACAAGTACCTGCGCTGGCCATCTGCCACAAGGAGGCACAGGCAATTAAGCTTGTCTGCCTCCCACACATCCCACTCCGGGTTCCCAGATATTTACTGATTCCTTCCTAAATACTGGACAAAAATAGTCTGCTCCCCTGTTAGATAGTGTACCTCATCCTTCCCAAATAACTTGGGTACCCAGTAAGGTACCTGTTCTGTTCATTCCCTCTGCGGAACCTGGCATTGGCCACTGTTGGAAGACAGGATACTGAGGTAGATGGACCTTTGGTCTGACCCAGTGTGGCCGTTCTTATGCTTGTATATGTTCTGATGTGCCACCCACCCCCAACCTGGTATAGCTGCTTTCTGCTCTTCCCTGCTCTATCTGTGTAAACTTTCCCCCTCTACTGTCCACTGTAGGAGGGGGAACCCCTTTTCTTCAAGCCAGATGGACAAGGATTCACCACATACAGCTGTGGTGAGCACACTTGCACTGGTTCAATGCATTTACATTAGGTGTGTGCACTAGTGTCATTGATGTAGTGACATGGGTGCAAATTTCTCTATTACAAACAAGGTCTTAAGGGTAAATTTTGTGGAAGCTTTTTGTTTAAATATTGGCAGCACATCATAGGCACCAAAAATATTTTCTAAACTGTACGATGCAGGAATATCTTACTCAAAGAGCTTACACTCAGAACAGGCAAGGATCCTGACAAAGATGTCAGATAATTATTTTAATCAGGATTTTAACTTCAGTTTTTAATTAGTTTCACCATTTTCATTGCCGGGGCTTTTTATTTTAGCTTTGATGTTATTTCCTTATTGTAAACCATGGTAAAATGTATCTTAGTGGGAATGGAAAATGAACTACTGTACTCAGTGAAAGTCTCTCTGATTTTCTGCACCCTGTCATTCCCCACCTCTACATATTCTTCCTTTTTGGTCAGTAGAAAGACTGTATTTAAAAATCACCAAAAAGAAAAACCAGTCTTATGTCAAGGTCATTCATCTACCAATTGTGGCAACTATTTTTTTTTTCACAACTGGTACATGTCTAGCCTCACTGTGTCTTTTCTAAAATACGCTGTCACACATCTTAATTTTGATAACTTGGTTTAAAAGTTTCCTGGTCGCTGCAATATAGAATCAGAATTGTTCAGATTAAGGTGGACCAGTCAAAAAACAAAGGTTTTTCTTGCTGTTTTTGCACCACGGCAGCAAAGCAGGTATTTGACTGTAACTGTTTTAAAAAATTGGTGAATTAAATTGCAAATAATTTTCTAACTGCATGATAAAAAGGATGGACTACATCACCATTTTATTTGATATTTAAATAGGATGTGCAGTATGGATTTTAAGACTAGCCAAGAATATTTATTATTTTGCAGTTTGGCGACTTAAATGCTGCTTCCCCTGGAAATATGGATAAAGGTAAGTACTTAATCTCTTGAACATATAATTCTTTATAAAACTAGTATTATCTGGAGCAAGACAAATCTTAATATTATGGAAATATAGTAGGGCTGTCACGTGATTAAAAAAATTAATCACCATTAATTACGCGATTAAAAAAATTAATCACCATTAATCACACTTAAACAATAATAGAATAGTACCATTTATTTAAATACTTTTGGATGTTTTCTACATTTTCAGATATATTGATTTCAATTACAACACAGAATAAAAAGTGTACAGTGCTCACTTTATATTTTTTTTATTACAAGTATTTGCACTGTAAAAAAACAAAAGAAATAGTATTTTTCAATTCTCCCAATACAAATACTATAGTGCAATCTCTTTATCATGAAAGTTGAACTTACAAATGTAGAATTATGTACAAAAAACTGCATTCAGAAATAAAACAATGTAAAATTTTAGAGCCTGCAAGTCCACTCAGTACTACTTCAGCCAATCTCAGACAAACAAGTTTAGTTACAATTTGCAGGAGATACTGCTGTCCACTTCTTGTTTACAATGTCACCTGAAAGTGAGAACAGGCATTCACATGGCATTGTTGTAGCCAGCACTGCAAGATAGTTACGTGCCAGATGCCCTAAAATTCATATGTCCCTTCATGCTTCAACCACCATTCCAGAGGACATGCGTCCATGCTGATGACTGGTTCTGCTCGATCCAAAGCAGTGTGGAATGATGCATGTTCATTTTCATCCTCTGAGTCAGATGCCACCAGCAGAAGGTTGATTTTCTTTTTTGGTGTTCAGGTTCTGTAGTTTCCGTATCTGAGTGTTGCTCTTTTAAGACTTCTGAAAGCATGCTCTACACCTCATCCCTCTCAGGTTTTGGACGACACTTCAGATTCTTAAACCTTGGGTCGAGTGCTGTAGCTATTTTTAGAAATCTCACATTGGTACCTTCTTTGCGTTTTGTCAAATCTGCTGTGAAAGTGTTTCTTAAAATGAACATGAGCTGGGTCATCATCTGAGACTGCTATGACATGAAATATATAGCAGAATGCAGGAAAAACAGAACAGGATATATACAATTCTCCCCCAAGGAGTTTAGTCACAAGTGTAATTAACACATTATTTTTTAATGAGCATCATCAGCGTGGAAGCATGTCCTCTGGAATGGTGGCCAGAGAATGAAGGGGCATACAAATGTTTAGCATATCTGACACGTAAATACCTTGCAACGCCGACTACAAAAGTGCCATGTGAACGCTTGTTCTCATTTTCAAGTGACATTGAAAACAAGAAGCAGGCAGCATTATCTCCTGCAAATTTTAACCAAACTTGTTTGTCTGAGCGATTGGCTGAAGTAGGACAGAGTGGACTTGTAGGCTCTAAAGTTTTACACTGATTTATTTTTAATGCAGTTATTTTTTTGTACATAATTCTACATTTGTAAGTTCGACTTTCATGATAAAGAGATTGTACTTCAGTACTTGTATTAGGTGAATTTGAAAAATACTATTTCTTTTGTTTTTTTACAGTGCAAATATTTGTAATAAAAAATAAATATAAAGTGAGCACTGTACACTTTGTATTCTGTGTTGTAATTAAAGTCAATATATTTGAAAATGTAGAAAACATCCAAAAATATTTAATACATTTCAATTGGTATTCTATTGTTTAACAGTACGATTAATCACAATTAATTTTGAGTTAATCATGTGAGTTAACTGCAATTAATTGACAGCCCTAAAATATAGTAGCACAGAACCTAAAACTAGATTCTGATAGTCTTCTGAATGAGTGGTCTATAATATCTACAGTATGTTTCAGTATCAAATGATTACAGGATGCTGTAGATATGGCCTCTAATAAGAAAATCTTTTAAAAGGGCTGATTGTTTATACATTAGTAGGTATTCAAAATCCCACCCCAAAACTGGCTACATGCTGGTGTGTGAATCTATACACATTTGTGTGTAGATAGTCTGTAAGAGTTTTCTCTGAGTAAGGACTGCAAAATTGGGTCCATTGTTTGTCAAGCACTTTGCCAAATAACTAGCTTTTTAAATAGTTAGAAGTATAATAGAGAGTAGGTAAATTTCTAGGTCCTCTAAGTAGAGCCTTGGAATCAGCAAATTTGGCCTCTGTTCTCTTCTTTCCCACTGGCTTGCTCTGTGATCTTGGGCAAGTCACTTAGCTTCTCTTCATCTCTGTTCGTGTTAAATTCTGCAGACGAAAGACATTATATAAGTACAAAGTTATTGTTATTTTAGTGACACTATTATATTTGTTTGAGCTGGCTTGAAGTGGCAAAAAGCAATTGCAATATTAAGAATGTGTACTATAATATTTGAAGCTGAGAGTTCATTGAACACATGAATCTCACATTATGCACTGACAATTTCCCAGTAAAATCTCAATTTTCAGTTTATACCTTCTCAGGTAGCTAGATTTCTGTTTTTCATATCTTATGTGTTATTTGCAAAATAAAAGCCTTAGTAATTCACAGTATTTAGATTTTTTTTCACTGTGTGCTAGTTTCATGGTTGTTTGTTTGTGCAGATGAGGGCAGTGAAGTTGAAAGCGAAATAGATGAAGAGCTAGAGGAATCTGGAGAGCCACAAGCCAAGAGAGAGAAAACTGAGCTAACCCAGGCATTTCAGGTGGGCTGCATGCAGCCAGTACTAGAGAGTGGAGTACAGCAGAACCTCCTGACCCCACTTCACAATGAGCACATTGTCACAAGTACTCAGACTATCAGACAATGCAGTGCTACTGGAAATACATATACTGCAGTCTAACAAATATTAAAGCTTTTTTCCCCCCAGATTACATTAGCCCTGTTGATGTTGGGCTTAATATGAAAAAACGAGAATAAGTCTGAAGGCGACTGTTGTCAAATTTTAGCTTTGTTGAACGTTACCTTTGTTGGAGTTGTGAAATGGAATGGGTGTATGTATTTTGCCAGATCTGTTTAAAAAAAAATTTTTTGTAAACAAAGTCATTTTACATTGGTCACTCAATATTAAGAGTTTTCTTAGTTTCACATGTCAAGAAGGATTTTGCAAAGCTTACTATTAATGTTTTTGTCATCTTATAATTAAAGTAATTTAATTTTTTCATAGTTTTTTAAAATATGTTAATGTTAATTGTTAGTTATGGTGATGATTTAATATACATAGTTTTTTAATTAGATGCACTTCTGTGAAATATCAAAAGAAATATTTTCTTTGATTTACACTGGAGGCATATTCATTTGACAGCAGATGCATCAAATTTGTCATAAAAAGGTGCTTTTCATTGGACAGAACTAGAAGACACTACTATTTTGATCACATTTCTGAGCATTCAGTGGGAAAGTTTTAGGAATTTTTATTATAATGCTGGAAGGTTGAGAAGATCTATTGTTTTCTTTATCTAAGGAAGAGTTGTGTTTTCTGCATTCATGAATGCAGACTAAATGAGAGAATGGTAATGTGTGCATAATAAATGTACATAATTATCAGACCATCATGTAAACAATGCAAGCTTCCATTGAAACCATCAGTTTTACATTTTGTTTGCATACCAGTTCCTCTGTTTGAAGACTACTGATTCTATATTTGAGACCACTGCACAGATGCTTTCAGCTGTTAAGTGGGACTGTAGTAGATAGATACTGAAGTTGAAAAAGAAGTGACTTGATTTTTTTAAGTGTATGTGCTACTTATGCTGAACTGGACATACAGGAAACCATTCCATCTGGATGACTTTCTTCTATTCCAGGTCTTTTTCCTACTAGTAGTTCAATCTGCTGCTCTTATAAAAGATAACTTATAGAATGCAAGGAATGTAGCAACCTGCATCATATTTACTTCAAAAATATTTCCTAGTTCTTAAAGTAAGTGGATTTAAATTTTTACAAAAATTAAATAAGGCAGTGTAACTGGCACACCTCATTTGTACTTATTCCCAATTGTGTAGAATTTGAATAGGTGGCTAGATGGACCATTGCCATTTAAGAATGTACATCAGGGATCATTGTACCTCGGCTATTACATGGTGCCTTAAACAGAACTGAAGCTAAGATTTAGTACTTTTTGTTATTAATAACTCTTAAATTCATTCAGCAAGGTGTGCCTGTCATTTTCAAATTCCCTAAGAAGTAAGGGCAGGTTACATATTCTTCAAAGAAATAAAGGAAATTTTTTATTACTAAATGGTGTTAATATCCCTCTTAGAGTGACAATAAACCTATTTTTTCTTGTTTCTAGCTGAATTTCACTTTATTACAAATGAGATATGCTTGGGGATCTGGAAAGCAAAACTAGCTTTAATGCCAACTTCAAATGTTAACAAAGTAGGTTACCCCAGCCCCAAGCATGGTTATATATTTTCTAAACCCTTGTCTACTTTTAATTTTAGAAAGTAAACAAAATGAGCAGGTACTTAATGCAGAGCATGTTTTCAATTTGTATGTGTGGTGGGGTGTCAGTCTGCAATTATGTTTAATGGCTAAATCATAGAGAATGTGTGTACATCCCATTTTAATTGACATGAAACATCTCACAGGCATGTGTGATTATTTTATACATTTCATTATTTTTAAAACAGGCACACAAATCTACTCAGTTCTAATAGTGGAAATAAACAAGCAAGCAAAAAAGCCAAAAATGAAGGAAAGTACACACACAAACATTTCAGTTTTATTGAGAGGGCCGGTTGGAAAAAAACCTAACGAGTTATTTAGTCTGGTTTATTTAGTGTGTCTTTGGACTGATCTTTTTTACCTGTACCAAATGGCTGAACAGCATGTGAGATGAACAGTATATTTATAGTATACATCTTTCTTGCTAGAGTTTTCATATGCTCCAAGAACTGATACAGATCAAGTAAATTTTCTTAATACACTAGTAAACATTTTTAATGTATAAAATAAGTATAAATTGTTTAGAGTTGTACTTTTCAGAATTTGGGGCCCGATTTTACATGCTCTACAGCTCGCACCAGTCAATGGGTGTTTTCCCTGAGTAGAGAGTGCAAGATAGGGTTTATGTCATTTACAGTATTTGAAATTTATGCAAGCTCTAAGTTTCATAGATTTTGTTCACCCAGATATTATTTGCGTGTCCTGATTTTTTTTCCATCCAAAAGAGCATGTCTGCACCCCTCATTAAAAAAAAAACTAAGCTGTGATAAATATTTATTCCCCTTCATTGTGCATTATGAACTGTTTACAGGTTAAATTAAATATAAAAATAACAAAATATTTTCCATTTTCAACATCGTTTCTTTTAATGCTTTAATACTGACGTTCTGAATTGGACCAGATATATTTACTGGTTTCATCTTTTGTGTTGGCAAACTTTAAATGTTTTCTTTTCCTTGTCCTGTATTGTTTTAATGTTGGATTTGCTCATGCTGAGAGAAAAGTGTGATTGTAACATGCAAATTTGGATTGCTATCAGAGGTGGAGCCTGTAAGCCCTCCATGATTCATCTTCTCCCCCCAGTTGTTCACTGTTCCCACAGTGCAAAAAATAAGAGTAAATACAAAAATGGAATGTATTTCACAGTTTGAACCAACAATAATTTTTATGCCTTAGATGAAAACTAGAACGTTAGATGAATCTGAGAATCTAACATGCCAGAAATCTTAATTAACTAGAGGTGATCTACTCCTTTTCTTTCTGAAAAAGAGTGTTTTTTATCAAAATTAATTGGAATCATGGCATGTTCAGTTAATTGAATGAAATAGTTTGTATTCCCATGTTTATAATTCGATTATAGTGTCAATTTTAAATAACATTTCCATCACTTTCTTACAAGATCTCTCCTTTAATGAAGTAAAATACTGTGTATATTTACACGTTTGGGTGGTGTTTGTGGGTTTGGTTTTGGTTTTTTACATTTAATGGAGTTGTAATAAATCAAACACTATATATATAATCAATCAATTTGCACACTTTTGCTATTTATTAATATATGGGAAGGGTTAATGATTTTTGGTAAAAACAGAGATTTAAAACCGTGTTCCCAGTTCTGCATCATGTAGTATGTGGCTAGACTTAAGTGCCAACCCTTAAGCCCACTAATTTCATTGGTGCTCTGTGGGGCTGCAGCAGTTTGCCGACATGCTACAAATTGCAGGGTCAGTGCCTATGTGATTTGTGGATTTTATCTGATCCAGACACTGATTTCAGAATAATTATTTTTAAAATATCCCCCTCCCCCTTTAGCACAAATAATGCAGTGAGCAATGTGGGGGGTATTGTTGATCCACTTTCTCAAAACATGGGGCCCAATTTTCACAAGTTTTTATATGTATGCAAAATTGTTGGTACTTTTTCATGTCTCTCATTGTACACTAGATTTAAAATTACTTTTTGTCTCTCCAACTTGCTATTCTTTTTGTGCTTACTCTTGTACTGTAGCATGTTTAATGCATCTTTGTTTAGATAATATTCCTTACACAACATCTGGAGAATAGTTTTAAAATTGTTTACCTACAAAATAAGCGATGTGCAACATTACTGCCTTGAGTTTCACAAATGGGTAAAATCAATAAAATGCTGGTGTATTGTCATTCAGGAATGTATAGGTCTATATACAAATTTGTTTAATTTAAAACGAGGTATTTTTAAATGTCTGAAACACTGCTATGTTCAAATTATTTTCATTTGAAGACCGTATCTGATATCTTTGTGGTTCTTACCAGATGTCATCTGCACTGTTTAGGAAAACACGTATATTAGTTTAAAATGGATTGCAGTTGTTTCATTTAGAGAAGTGGTTTCACAGAACAAAAAAATCATTTATAGCCATAAAAAGAAATCAATAAACTCTGTAATATTAGAACTCATTTTTGACAGTAATTTTAGAATTTGAAATATTAATTTGGGAAAGCAGTACTAATTCCGGAAAATTGGGCCCTTGTCTCTGTGGAACAGGACAACCTCTGTGTACATGGTTAAGATAAGTCAATGAATGGAATTATAGTATCTCTGATACTTTATTTGGTGATTTTAAAAAACTGGAATAGAAGCATAAACACAGTGCTTATTTCTAGTATTAGAAAATTAATTTGATGTAATGCCTTGCATTAACCCTTTGAGCATTGTAAGTCACATGATAAGGGGAAAATCTTTTCAGGTAATTTAATTATTAGTCTACTGAAGATATTGTATACATCTAAGTGTCTGGTTATGTTGCAACAAATGTTTTTTTCTAAAGTAAATGCTTGCATACTATGTAGACTTTTCAATTGTTGTAGAAGGCTTGATTGATTTAGGCTAAAATATATACTGCCATCTATGTGTACTGTCTACAGCAAAACAGTACTTCAGCTCCTTTAGTTTCATAATTCCATAAATATTTAATGAAGGAGTCAAATATATGGTCCTATAGATACAAGTTGTGAAGTACTTAAAATGCCTTTAAAAGGTGGGAATTTAGCAAAAAGGGTTATTTTTAGACTATTTTGAAAATCTCATTAGGGTAGCATTGGAAAGCACCAGTACTGTAAATGGAAATCTTTAGGAATAAAAACAGAACAAAACTGTCATAATAAGTAAGGATGAATTTTGCAGGACATTTGAGATGTTTGCAGTTAAATTTTCTGCACAATCTTTTGCATAAACAATTGCAAAAAGAACATAATTTTATTTATACCACTTCAACATTTTGTCACTGTGAAATGGCATATGGATAACAAAGAAGATAGAGGCACTTGGTTCAAGTTCATCTGTGAAAGCACTTTTGGATGGCCCTTACTGAGTGTCAGAATTAAAAAAAAAAAAAAAAAAACCTATAAATTTGCATCTGCATTTTGGCATCTGAAAAAACACCTTTTTTCTCACAAATAAATTGTGCATACAAAAATAAGGGCACAAATTTAGAAGTGGGTGGAGACTCTGAAAAAAATAGTTCTAAATGTCACCTTACTATATGAGAATATTGTAGATATTGTACTGGTTCCCTGCAGTATCAACCAGTGATCACCATTATCTGCAGCTGTGCTTGCTTTAGTCTAGCTGAGTGCAAAAAAGTCTCATATTAAGATGTTTAGTGGAATTACATCAGTAGTGTAGTGCAGATATGTTGTAAACTTTTTTTTAGTCAGATAAACAATGCAAATTCATGCATAATTAATTAAAACAAATGCAATACTCAAAGGGTTTTAATTTAACAATTTTTTATTCATAATTTACTGTAAATGCTTCTCAGTTTGCATGCCTTGATCATTGCTGCTAGTGATTTTATGTGCCAGTAGACCTGAGTTTAATTTACCAATTTTACTTAAAAAATAGTAAAAGCCACTTACAAAGTGACTGCCTATTTTTTGTTTGAAGTCAGATATGCCTTATTTTCAAACATTTGTTTTAACTCTTTTGTTTTGTTTGAATTTTTTTAAAAAAATTATGATGATGGGATTGGAAGCCCTGAGTAATGAAATATTTGGTAAGAATTGTTAATTTACATCGATTGTTAAGGGTGAAATTCATCCCAGAGAAGAAGGCCCAGCACAAGATGGTGAGCCTCATTTAAGTCACAATTGGGCATGTGCTTGATTGCTTTCCTGAATCAGGGCCTTGTTTAACATGGGGCTCAGGTGGTGCAGATGATCTTGCCGGGGCTGTTGTACTGGGCTGAATTTCACTCTAAAACAATAAAAGACATTTTCAGAAGAATATAGGAATTGGGAGGAATAACCTCCTTTGACTCATGATTATCAGTGACCCGATTCAGTACTCCAGGCTCAAGAAAATTAACTACTGAAGTTAGCAGGAGATTTTTTTTCATAAGGAGTGCTAAAGGGATCCCATTTTCTTTGGCTGTCCCTCAATGCGAGGATGATGTCTGCCAAGGGGTTCATTGGTGAGTTTTTAAGTGGCTGAGGAGCCCAAGTAAATTTTCCTTGAATAAAATATTACGGTGATTTGGCTTATTTTTATACATTACATATAAAATTAAAATAACCCAGTATATAGATTTTAAATATTTGTTGGTCAAAAAAGGTATCATTTTGTACCAAAGCAAGTTCCCTATCCCTGTCCCATCCCCACTTGTTGCCATCAAAAATTTGGATTTACAGTAGTAACCAGCGAGACTGTTACAGAAACTTTAAGTGAGTGCCTTTAGAAAACTTGGAAATTTGTGCCTGAGATGGTAAACTTTTAATTAGGTTAATTGTAGTGCTTACCAATCAGTAAATTCTACTATCACTCAGGGCTTTCTTACCTTCTAGGTAACTTCCTTTGTTGTGTTTATTTTTATTTTTTTTTAAAGTGCCATCATTTAAATTTCACTTAGTAAGTGGCAGATTACATTATTCAGTCCCACAAGCACAGAAACATTGTAACACTAGGAGATATTTGAACTTTTATTTTCCAATTGACTGAATATGTTATGTAAATGAGGTAAGCAACTTTTTTGTAGATTGTATGTGTGAGATAATGTAATGTTCTTTTCCAGTTTTTGGATTACAGTTAAATATACTTTTTAATTATTTAAAGAAAACATCTTTACAGAATAACGTGATGAGTTTTTTGTATAATGTATTTGATTTTGTAAATATGTATTTCCTGATGTGATTTTTGTGAGAAATGCTAAATCTTTTAGTATATCATGTCCTCTCAAAATTGGCAGGAGCTAAATAATAGTTTGTGGGCAATTTGTATTGTGTACTGTACAATAACTGGGGAACTTTTATAATTATAAAAATATATATTAACTTTTAGTGTGTTGTTTAAACAAATGACTGGAACATACTAAAGATAGTAGGATTTTTCTGAATATTTCAGACTTGAACTCAGGCTAGCTTTCTTGTGTTTTTCAAAACAAAATTGTGTCTTGTCTTTTAAAAATCAATAAATTTGTTTTCTTGTTACAAACAAATTTTAAATGTTTCTGTTTTTATTAATTTTCTTGTATAGCCAAATATTTCACAGTACTGTTGATTTGGGAGAAAAATTAAATAACATCACCTTTCTGGCTTCATAATAAATCAAGAAATATTTATATTTAGAAATACTGAAAATAAAATCTAAAAACTACTGTGAAGACCATAGAAGAAAAATATAATTGAGTAATCAAGTGCTGCTTCTGCTAATGAGCTGTCCATGATCCCAGTATTAACAGGTTATAACGGGTTTATTACTCCTCTGGTTTGATTCATTTCACACTGATATCGCTTACCATTTCTCAACCCAGATTAAAATTTTATTTTACAAATTATTATTTAAATTTAGAATACAAATATCTTATAATTTAGGACCTCAGCTCATAATAATGTAGCCTAGATTTTTTTAAAAAAAATTATTTTGACCCTTTTTATTCCTGCTCCCCAGTTTAATATATATGGCTGAGTTCTCCTCAAAGAGAAAAATTTTGCACTTTAATTTGCATTGCAGATCTCTATGCTAGTTCTGTGCTCAGAATCCCATGCTATCTATAGAAAGTTTCCTGTCTGGAACATACCCAGAGTACACAGTGAAGATCTTCACTGCAAATAAGAAGTCCAGTATACATCGTTGTTATTAATATTTACTTTTATTACAGTATAATCTGGTGCCTCCAACTGGGATTTGGATCCCATTGTAACAGGTATGGTACAAACATATAGCTACTGTTGCTGTCTTTAAGAGTTTTTACAATCTAAATAAGCAAGACTGACAAAAGGATGGAGGAATGAAGTAGAATTAACTCTATTTATTGGTGGAGATTTGAAAGATCAGAAGGGAAAATTTTGCATAAGGCAAATAACAATGTTTTGACAACTGTTTAAACTTGGTATAAAAATGGTTGAGGCTGAACCAGACTATACAACAGCTTGGCTTGCCAGCATGGGTGGGTCTAACTACATTTTAACCGGGTTGAAAAAATGCACTGTAGCCCTCATAAGGTATGTCTACACGGCAACTTGGAGCAAGCTTCCCAGCCTGGGTAGACTCATGTGAGCAGGGCTCGAGCTACACACTAAAAATAGCAGGTACGGACATTGCAGGTTGGACTGGACCTTGGGCTGTCAAGCCCACCTGACCCCCTAGGCTTCAGAGCATGAGCTCCAGCCCAAGCCACAATGTCCACACTGCTGTATTTAGTGTGTTAGCTTGAGCCCCATTCATGTAAGTCTGTCTACCCCGGGGTGCAAGGCTCACTCCTAGCTGCAGTGTAGACATAACCATAATGATCTACGCTGCTAAAACTTAAGGAAGTTGGTTAAACATGAAAGTTCGCCCTGTGTTGATTTAACCTACGTTTTCTGCATGGATTTGCATGTGAAAATGCAGTCAGAGTATTTTGATGTGCAACCCCTTACATAAGTCCAGAAAGATGCATGGAACTAAAGCCCTATTTCCAGAGATGCTGAGCACCCTCACCTTCGCTACCTTCAGTGCCAGTTATAGATGCGCAGCATCTCTGGAAATCCAAAGACAATTCTATTTACCTACCTGCTAACCTATACTCAGAGACCACTGATTAATTGTAATTTTTACTTATTTATTTGTATACTTCCAACAGCATGTTTTGCATCTTACAGACAGGATTGAAGACAAAGTGCTTACAATTTAGATACATCATGGAAAACATAGGAAAAAACTAACAGAAAGATTGAATAGTGAAGTTTAGCAGACTTATTTGTTCCTCAATTTTTATTTGTTTAATAGACTTTCTGTTGTCTGTTTTATTAACCCTTCTGTCTCAGAGAGGAAGAGTAGGATTTTTAGGCCTTTTATAAGAAATGCATTTTAAAAAAGGACTTGAAGAAGAAAAGGGTGGATCAGGTCAAGTCAAAGGTTCCAAGCATTGGGGAAGGCAGAGACATGAGTGAGAAAGAGACAGGAATGCTTGTATTTTAACTCATTTCATTTACAGTGTCATCTGAGGCTTCATTTTAAATTCATATTTTTTATTCTTGCTGAATAGTTGACTCATGGAGTTGGTATTGTGCAATGTGTCTGCCACCTGGCTGTGTACGCTTTGGAGATGTTGGTTCAGTTCATTTTTAAAGGTAAACTGCAAGAATAAAATGAAAATTGAGTTAAGTCCACAAATCTGTGCTGATTGTGCCCACTAACCTGATTGCAGGGTTATTCAGCAGAGATATCAGGTTTAATTAGTCCTCTGTAAGTCTTTTACTCTGAGTAATTCATTGAAATGTCAAAGTTTGCTAAAGATGGCTTAGAATGTATTATTCTGTGACATCACTCTCACCATCCTCATTCATGCTATTAGCCCCAGGCATTAAATGTACTTTAGAGATTTGATGAGTTATCCAAATCTTTTGAAAAAAGAAAAGGAGTACTTGTGGCACCTTAGAGACTAACAAATTTATTTGAGCATAAGCTTTCGTGAGCTACAGCTCACTTCATCGGATGCATTCAGTGGAAAATATGAAGTGAGCTGTAGCTCATGAAAGCTTATGCTCAAATAAATTTATTAGTCTCTAAGATGCCACAAGTACGTCTTTTCTTTTTGCGGATGCAGACTAACACGGCTGCTACTCTGAAACCAAATCTTTTGATGAATCTGCCTGATATCTGCATTCTTGAGCAATCCCATCATACACGTTTAAAGTCTGCACATGTGTTAAATCCTTTCCAACATAATCCAGTCCCTCTGCTTTATTTAATTTCAGTTAAGATACATAGACTCTACTGTATATAATAGCAAATATTGCATAATGAAAAGTAAAGTGGATATAAATGTCTTACTATTGTTCATCCAAAATTTCATTGAGAACTTTTCTAGGTTGTTAATAGCTAAGATTTATTCTCATACATTTATCTGTGCTGAGGGTTGAAGGTGGTTCTGGTTTGGTAGGAGAGAGTAAATACCAGATGTGAACCTTTTTCCACCTCAGCTCCCTTCAAGAATGTTTTCAGTTTTATGTAGCTATCTACTACTGTATTCTTTAGACACATATACTAAGTGTCTCATCTTAACTTGCAAGGCAGAAAAGACACTCTTGCAAGTTATGATTTTTTAAAGTTAATCAAAGGAAATTAGTGGGGCTTAATTGGTTTTCCAAACTCCTATTCATTACATCAGTCAAAAACATTTTTCTTCCACATGGTGGAAATATGGGATTGTTGTGAGAAGAAGCACAGTGGAGAGCATCGTGGTGTGAATTTTAATCTTCTGCAGATGTCTTCTTCAAATATTTCATTGCATCTTAAACACAAAAAAGTAGTGGCTTCAACACTGCCAAAACCACACATTCATAAATCATTAGCCAGGCCCTAAAACCCATGAGATTTGCTTTAGAATTCTGGGTTTTTTAATTATGCATTTTGAGTTCTTTTTATTTGCCTTCTGGTTCCTGAGCCTTTATGGTGCACTTGGGTCATATTTTCAAGCTTTTCACCACAACAGAAAAGGTTAGAAACTTGTTTTGTTTTTATTAAAGCGGAGCTTCTCACATAATGATATGACTCCAAGAGCTGAGGCTTTAAGAATAACACTAAATATTGTGAGACTCATGATAAAATTTGCAAGAGTCGGTAACACTAGGGCAGAGGTCGGCAACTTTTCAGAAGTGGTGTGCCAAGTCTTCATTTATTCACTCTAATTTAAGGTTTCACATGCCAGTAATACATTTTAACATTTTTGGAAGGTCTCTTTCTATAAGTCTCTAATATATAACTAAACTGTTGTATGTAAAGTAAATAAGGTTTTTAAAATGTTTAAGAAGCTTCATTTAAAATTAAATTAAAATGCAGAGCCCCCCAGACCGGTGGCCAGGACCCGGGCAGTGTGAGTGCCCCTGAAAATCAGCTTGCGTGCTGCAGGTCGCCTACCCCTGCACTAGGGCTTTATTTTTCGTTAGGGTGACCTGCCGTAGAAAGAGAGCATCTTCAGACTGAACTTGTTATACTTGCTTTATTTTACTCTGCTTAGCACAGTGCCTCCAATTTTTTCTTTGTGAAATCCAACTGGATATTCAAAACCTCTCTTTCAATGAAGTTGCCTTGCTAGCCTGGAACCCTATCAGGAGACATATCAGCCCATTTCAACACTAAGTAACCTGAGTTTAGGGTCCTTCATTTGAGGCAAATAATAAAGTGAAATTTTCAACTGGCAAGTTTTATAAATCAAGTTTGTTGGATTTATATGAAAGATGTTCTCAAATGCCAGGATATCAAAGAGACAGTCTCTTGGGAACCAGCATCCAACTCATTTATGGATTTATGTATTAAAACCAACACTTCTAATGGTATCCAGCAATAAGCTGAAATTCAGTGCAGCCTTTAGAGCACATGTGAATGTATTTCCTGCAAGAAACACTCTTCTACAATTGGGCTACTACATTCTGCATCAGCTAAATCTTACTAATAATTTTCAAAATTAGCTCCATGTAGAGCACATTACTATAAGTCCCAAGGTGACAAAAGCATGGATTATTGTAGTGAGGTCTACACCTAAAGAGAAGGGCACAGCCTTCTGGCTGCAAATAATAAAAACCTTTCTTGGCCACTGCCTATGCATCCAGAATTAGCTGGGGATCCCAGAGGAAGAGAACATGAGTCACAAAAAGAAAACATAACCCACCAAATTGAGGGATACAGTTTCAATTCTGCCATTTATTTCAGTTTTTTCCCACCCAACCAAAATAACTCCAATCCTGTCTGAGCTGAGATGCAGCTAGTTCTCTCGCCTCTCAGCGCTCATTCTGGCAAAACACTTGAGTAAGCCAATGTGATTCCAGCAGCCTGACCTGATAATACAGGGATATATAGCTGAAAGTCATCTGCCACTGTACACTATCTTTTCTGATGGCCTCACATACACGCTGGACAAGTTGGACAATAGAATAACCCACATGAGCCCCCTCAGCATATATGAGCAATTGCCCAATGCTACTCTTGGGTCTTCTCAGAAAGATAAAGCCAATCAAGAATGCAAAAGCAAAGGTAGTTGAAGTTATTACAGGACTGAAGAGAGCACATGCAATTCTGCAAAATGTATATACAGAAAATATTTAGGCTTGGACCACCACAGGTAGAGGCCCTGATTTTCCACTTCTTTATCCCTAATGCAAGAATTAACACCTGTGCAAAATGAGTGTAAAAATGCTACCAAATCAAAATGGTACTGGTTTATACTTGCTTTGCAAAGGTGTAAATGACTACACAAGGATCAAGGCAGTGGAGAGCCAGGCCCAAAAGTAAAAAAAGAAATCCCTCTGCCACCCAAATTTTTACACATACAATTTTGCAGAGAAAAAAAGAGATTTATGATTATTGTATTTGCAAGCCAGGAGTATTCAAACTCTTTTACAGTGTGGACCACATCTTAGTAGAGAATTTTTCTCACGGACTCTCTCTCCCAGGCACAATAATGCAGAGCACCTTTCCTCCCACTGGAAGTTTTGCTTATCAATATTAGGAAAGCGTTCAATGTTGTCTAACTTATTTTAATGCACTGTACTAACCTGGAAATAAGGAGGAAAGGTGGCATCACACCAGCAGCCATCTCTCCAAAGGCTCCCAACAAGTGCTTCATGGACTGCTAATGGTCCACTGCCCACAGTTTTGGACACTATTCCAGATGCAGGACTTGGAAAGCTATTTTTAATTGGGGAAGTCCCATTAAGTAATAAAACCCCAGCGTGTCAAAGAGATCTTGAAAGGCCAGGATCAACACAGCAGAACACACATTTTATACTGGGTTCAGGAAAAGAAAGAAAAGTTGCCTCTTGAAGTTTGGTGACTTTGGCTAACTGCACGATCGTCCAGAGTCACTACTAATTACCTCCATCAGCTTATTTCAGATGAGGTCTGAAGGCATGATACGATGCAATCCTGAATCCTGCACAGAAGCCTACCGGATAAGGCTATCAGTCTTTCTACCCCACTGACCAGTCAGGGTCCATTTACAGATCCTCTCAGTTGGTTTATTAATTGGAGATTGAGATGACCTGGCTAAACTGATGCAGCAGTGATGCTGAGGTGTTTTTCTTCCAACACACAACTACTCACAAAGAATCTGTAAAATAAATTCCCCCACCCTGATAAATGTCATTAGGCCGTATTATTCAGCCCTGACTCAGGTAAAATACCCACCAACTTCATTGGGAGTTTTATCTGAGAGAAGCTACAAGATCTGACCCATTATCAGTATTAAGAAAAATAATTTAAATTAGCTTCATATTTCAAGGCTATTTACTCCAGCTCTTCCTGACTCTGCTATAATATGGATCCCACAGCACAAAACATGGCAGAAATCCAGAGAAATTGGTTATTTCTGGAAGACACCATTCAAAATAATACAGTTTATGAGCAAGAACTGTCCTATCTTTATTGCTTCTATTTTACAGGGTAATATTCTGTACACTATTGATACTCTCAATTAAATAAGCTATGTACTGTATCATGTTTAAAATTCTATTTAACTTGCCTCCTCTCAGCAGCTTACATCTATAGTGTAAAATGCCACATGGCTCACAGCACACTAAATTGTAGCAATCATTTCGTTGCACATCAATGTCTGTGCCAATTGCCATTACATATATGAAGCCAACCATCAGTGCACACACGGACCTGACATTGGCCATTGAGAAACCTTGATCCATTTCTGGCACAGTCAGAGGGATGCCAGATAGAGTTGGTGCGCTGACTTGAAGTTGATGTGGCTGATCTCATTCCAGATTTTGCTAAATCCTATCATGTGCATTCTTTCCCAGTGGCTGGATTAGTTTAACAGCAGGGCATTTTTATAAAAACCTTCTTGACAATAGTACTACAACAGTGTTGCTGTTGCCAGCTTGTTCTGAGCAATTTTCTGAGCAGAACCATTTTTAGTAAGAACCCTTCTGGATAACACATTTTCCTGTGGAATTGCTATGCATTCATAACCTGGAGACATTTTTGCTATCATAACTGTTCCAGCACTCCAGTTCTGTTGGGATTCCTTAATCTGGGCAGACTCCTAGAAAGTTCAGGCTAGTTAATAGGGTACCTGGGACTCCAAGCCAGAGCCCACTTAGCTTCCCAAAGGAAGTTGTCTTCAGCAGCAGGACAAGTGTGGGAGTTCAGACTTTCCTGCTTCTTTCCTGCAGGAATTCAGGAAATTCAGTCTGGTCCAGAGGGCTGGAGAAAGGTCCCCTTTTCCATTTAGGGATGAGTGGGGTTGGAGGAGCGGCCAGCAGAGCAGCTGTGTAGAGGGATCTCTGCACAGCTTGCACACTGCAGAGGAAGTCCCTGAGCTGGTCCCATGGAGGCCAAAGTGCAGGGAAGGGCCCCAAGAGCTTCAACCTGAAGTCCTGGCATCTTGCACGGATGTTGAGAGGTTGCACTGGCAACTGCTATTCCAGCCCACGGGCTGGAGTAATGGTCAGAAATGGGGATACATTGCAGAATCCTTATTGGCTGTAGTATGGGGAGACGCATTCTACTTTCCCATCTGCTCTCGTTACTTGGGCTTTATGTGGGCAAAGTGAATTCCACCCTAATATGATCATTTTACCATATATTTGCAGGTCAGTAGCAACCAGTGATCACCATTCTCTCCCTTTCAGCATTGTTTCTGAAGTTCAGGAAAGTATTTTTTCCTCTGTGACTATTCACTGAACCCCTCCCTTCCTGAAGCTTCACCCAAGAAAGCCAAACCCATGAGTGCATCTGAACAAGATAATGTGCTATTTTCATCCCCAGTCAGCAGGCCCACATTCCATCAATGAAAGACTAGTGTGGCATAGCCCACTCCCCATTCTCTCAACCACAGCTCTTCAGACAAACTTCAGGAACATGCAGAACAGATATGTTCACCCACAGCCCTCAAGGCTCAGCATGGGACCAAATAGCCAGACTTATCCCCACTGTCAGACTCCTCAAGGATAAGTGAATGCTGTGGCTATCCATATTCACCAACTAGCTCTGTGATGTGTATCTGCAACACTCTAATATACCAAAGCTATTGGTGATTTACCCTCAAAGCTTTTAAAGTCCCTATCCCTCTCATAGCAGGGAAATATTTAATAGTTTTGAAGTTAGTCAGCTAATATATCAGGTATGAAAAAGAGTTTTGTATAATATTAGTGCTAAAATAATGTCAGTACCTTGCAAAAGGCATTGTTCCCTACTTGCAGTGAGGTAGAATGTGTGCATATGAAAAGCCCTAACTAATTTATTTAAAATTTTAATTTCTGGTTATAGCAGGCGCGGTAGATTACTCTCTATCTTTATCTCTGTTTAGGAAGTTTATGAAGAAGCCTATTAACTTGATAGTGCATTTCCTGGAATTTAATGATATTTACATGGTTTTAAACTTTTGTAATAACATCTAGTTGCTGTGGTGATAGTCACACAATAAGGCTTTAGTCCTGCCAAAACTTACACATGCTCAACTTACAGGGACTGATGGTCTTTCATCTATAGTATTCTATAAGATTGTGTAAAATGTGTAAATAAAATGTCAGAGGGTTTTCATATTGTGGGTGTTTCCCCGTGTATTTTATATGCACTGACAATAGAGAGCTAGATCTAGCCTTTGTTATAAACTCTCTTAATTGCAGAATATGTAAAATTATTTTGTTTCTGTATTGTGTTGTGGCCACAGTTGATTCAGGGACATAAGAATCTTACTGAGGAAGCACTCATTTAGGGTTATAATCCTTGGACCAACCTAGGGTTTTGATTTTCGTTTGCAGATTTAGCCAGTACAACAACAGATGTGGTAGTCAAAAGATAATGCTTTACACAGAAGCCTGAAGAATTCAGTCTTACAAGAGAAATGATAGCTTGTTCAACCATTTGCCATGGTAGTACCTGTTATCGGCTAGAACTTAAGTGTAGCCATTCCTGTATCACACTTAGTGATGCTGCATAGTTGTAGTTTCCAGTTCAGAAAGATGATGCCCCCTACTTCTGTGGACATTTGTATTTGATAATGCTAGTCCTAGCTTTCTTGGTTTTCCACAAAAAGTGTTTGATACTTTGAACCAATTTTGTAATAGGGAGGACTTGTCAGGGCAAAAGTAGCCTTAGAAATATGTTCATCTTCATCAAACGAACATGGCCCCATAATTACTGCAGCTAGTTTTATTGTAACTTGGGGCAAATACCAATTTAATAAAATAAACTCTTTAACAGACATGGGACCCTAAAGTTCTTTACCTACTATCAGTGGAAACAGAATTATGAGCATCACTAGTTATGGAATTCATCCCACTAGGGAGGTAATAACTGCACAATTCATGACGAAGAAGCCAAATGCACATGATGAAGATGTTTATCCTTGAATGAGATTGATTTCACATCCCACAGATGCTAGTTATTATTTCTCCTCTTCCAGACAAATATAGAAATAATAAACAGGTATGGCTCAGTGAAATGGTTTCAGAATGTATAATATGCAGGAGCATCATTATATTCTCTGGGCTTGCAAGTTTAGTCCACAACTCAATGCGTTTTCACTTCCTTCACACATTCAAGGCAGACAGGCATACTACCTATGATATGGCTGAATTTTTTTACGGTTAATCCAAGCACCTTTATCTGTTTTCCAAATGCCCCAGTCCTATTGTACCTCATTCTGAGGTCCCTTGTCTCATTCTGGAACATTCTCCTTCTTAGACTCTCCCAGTAATTCTCCTAATAACCCCCTTGGGTGACAACCTATCTGACAAAACTGCAAAGGCCAAAAGAAAAATAAATCAAGGTAACTCTTATGACCAGGCAATTTAATTCAGGCTCTCCAGATTTTGTAGCCTAACTTTCCAGAACTTTGCCATCTGTGGTGGTCTCTGAAATAGTAAAAAAACCACCAGCCTCTTAATCTTCTGGTGAAGGACAATCTTCAGTGGGTTTACGATCAGTTGACCAGCTGGAAAAAGCTATTAATAAGGACAGTTACTACTGGGTTTCTCTATTGTCCTTCTTTCCTCCTTTCTCTCAGACCTGTTAGCCAAAGCATTTGTAGAGACTACAGCCCTACCTCCAATTGTAGTAAAGGGGAAAAGGGTTAGTCAAATCTTCCAGTGTCCTACTAGTCAAGGTCAAATTACCTACTGTTGCTGAAATTCCCAGTAACACTGTTCCCTTAGATGTATGGGCCTCACTTGAAGGACCTAATCTAGAAGGGCATTAAAACATTAGACTCTGAGTTGTCTGTTAACTCTCTCTCTCTCTCTCTCTCTCTGGTAACCGCCAATAAAATGGATTTGAAGGATTCAGATTTCTTGGATAACAACTGTCTCCACAGTTGAAGTCCCAGATCAGCCCTGCTATTTTTCCTTGGGGGACCTGCTGATTCTATGCAGGAAAGTTACCACGGTTCTAAAGTTTTATCCCACCTTCTCCTTCAGGCGGTCCTGTAGCGTTTCTTATTAACTGTGAGCAGAATAGGCCTGATGATGTTTTACCTCTCTACCCAGCACTCCAAAAATTAAATACCGTAATCTATGCAGCCCTAAATTTTGGCAAATTACATAAATTTCCTGCTGATTAAGTTAAACTCAGGTCTGAAGCCCCTAAAATGGATTCTGCAATGGGCAACTGTTTGCAGAGTAATTCCCTACCAGTTGGAGGTAATGCCATGAAAAAAGTCCCTCCAGGTCTGAGATATTCACCTTGAAATTTTAGTAGCAACCTCAGAGTAAAGAACTATAAAAGCAAAGACACCTGAGCGAGACAAATTGGGAACTATATCAAGAGAAAATATGCTTAAGTGGAACTTGGGTTGTGCATAGGCCTCATGCTGGCTTCTGCACAACAGGGGGAATTTACCCACTATGTTCCATTCCCTTAAACCTAAGTTGTTGCCACTATGAATGCAGCTGTTACCAGAACATCCATCTTTTGCAAAATGAGCTACCCTTGCCTATATTAATTAGCAACCTGATTGTCCATGTAGTATGTTCATTTAATTAGCATTGTAGAAAGAATTAACATTTAGAAGCGTAGGAATTGTGATACCTGAAAAAGCCAGTAAACCAGGAAGAAGAAAAATACAATAGATCCTGGAAACCCTGCAATGGTATACTGTAGTACCATAGGGGAAAAGGGGGGATTTTCTTGCTGATTTGATGCGATATTCATCTTATATCCTGAAAAGGAGGATTGATTGCCTTGTCGTTTTTATGCTAACTAATATAATTGCTCATATGTATTCAAGTTTCAATGAAAATACATACCATCCTCATTGCTTAAATTAACCATTTTAACAGTTAATCTCCACAGACCCCATCTTGTTTGCTTTTAATTCAGTAGTTGCTGTGGTTAACAGGGAAGGAGGAGTTAAAAACAGAAAACAATTCTATTTTAAACTGTTAATTTACTTTTTAAAGTTTACAGTTTACCTTCAATAATAAAATCATAAATCATTTTTGTCCTATGATGCAATCCCTGCACTTAACTTTTACAGCAAAAATGTTTCACTAATAATGTCCTTACACTTTTCTCTTGCCAAGACTGAAAAGTGCTCAATGAAAACTTTGCTCTTACAGCAAAATAGTGACATCTCCTGGTCACCACTCTGGCTACATTGATTAGTTCTCTGAAAACAAGGAGGATAAAGGAGAAACACCAGGGAAGAAAATGACTGAATTATTTGGATTTTAGTAAATAATTTGATACATTTTTATCTTACTAAATCACTCTCTCAAAATCATTTAAAATAAGCTTGGATATGAACACTTGAGAATTACCTGAATGATAAAATAATTATTAATGTTTTTAAAAATTAGTTTTGAGTGTATGATTTTAGGCCCCAGTGCTGCAAATTAGGCATACTGTTAACTTTCACATATTATTAACTTGCATTTAAGTAGGCCCATTGAAGCGAATGGGGTGGCTTGGGTGCATAACCATACTCATGTCTGATCCATGTAGCAATTTTGGTGCCTAAGTCCCCATGCAATCGATGAAACTCCCCCTTGGCTGCTGCCTAACCCTGTAGGCACCTAAACTCAGTAGGTGCCTATGTTTTAGACACTGGGAGGTGATCTAACCACAGTTTTATGGGATATTCTGATGTGGGGCTCCCTCAGCATCTCGTATTGAAACTGTTCCATTGTGGATCAATAATGAAATAGTGTTTGGAGCAGGGGGCCTGGACTCAGTGTCTCCTACCTCCTGCCCTAACTACTGGATTAGAGAGTCATTCTCACTCTGTAACCCAATGACTGTTCCACTGTGGCTAAATACTTACATAGTCATTGGGGCAGAGAGAGAGAGAGAGAGAGAGAATGACTCTAGTTCAGTGGTTAGGACACCCACATAGATAGCAGTGTTGCACATGTGATTTTCTAGGCATTTCTTTGCTCAGGATTGCAGCGCTTGAGGATATGCCTATACTGCAAAAAAGACCTGCAGCACCAAGTCTCAGAGACTGGATCAACATACTCCAGCTCACACTACAGAGCTAAAAATAGCAATGGAGATATATTTGGGCCGGGCTGGAACCTAGGGCTATGAAACTCAGCAAGTGGGAGTGGGTCTCAGAGCCTGGGCTCCAGCCCAAGCCCTACTGTCTAAACTGCTAGCCCAAGTCAGCTGACCCAGGCTCTGAGACTGGCTGCCACAGGTCTCTTTTTGCAGTGTAGATGCACTCTAAATCCCTTTATGGATCCCAACCCTAAGAGCTGACACGATTGGGACCTCGGTGGGTATCAAATGTTTTACTATATTCCAAATAAGGTTCTTTTCTTCTTCTTCTTTCCTACTTCTCAGCGGACACAGGGCAAACAGGCTCCATGCTGAAGGCCCAGTTTTTACACTGCCAGGAGAGAGAATTTTTGAGTGTCTTGGCTAGCTTCACAACCATTCTGAAAAGCACAAAAATGAAGTCCAGAATACAATTTAAAAAACAGGGATTAGTATGGACACTGCTGCTTTAAACCAATTCCACCCCCACTTAGGGTGACCAGATGTCCTGATTTTATAGGGACAGTCCCAATATTTGGGGCTTTTTCTTATATAGGCTCCTATTACCCCCCTCCTGATTTTTCACACTTGCTGTCTGGTCAGCCTACCCCCACTGCTCTTTTATCTCCCCAAAATGTGAAAAGCTGGGGTCAGGGAACCTTACTCCCAGATGTTTTGCCATTTTCAAATTCCCCCTTTTAGAATGTGACCTGTGACCTTGATTGACACCCAGCTCTGAGTGCCTCCCCTCGCTCAGCTTCTGGGCAAACTGCTGCAGTCGGAGCGTGGGCCCTATAGAGGGGGAAAGGGGGGGGGTTAAACGTTTCACCGCACAGCCCTGCCCTAGGAGGCTGCATTGAGCCAGGCCTCGCAGTGCCCCTCCGGGGAGGGGTTGCTCACGTGAGCCAGGCTGCCCGGAGCGCCCCGGGGGAAGCCGTAGCTGCCCTCCAGTCCGCGGGTGTAGCCACGCCGGTGGCCGGGAGATGTCACTGTTTCGCTGCAAGCGCCGAGATGTCGCCGAACACGGCTCACCCCAAGCGGCGGGGGGGGGACGGCTAGTGGCGGAGCCGGCTTTGTAGAGGGAGGGGAGAATGCTGCGTTGCCAATGCCAGAAAGAGCCGGGAGGTGTCTCAAATGTGGGACTTGTTTATCAGTGAAACCTGCCCGCCGCCTCTCCCTTTCCCTCGGCTCCCTTACGCGCTGCGCTGGGCCGGGGAAGCAGCAGGAGCAGCCGCAGCCGCCTGAGCTCCGCGGCTGGGCGGCGGCAGGGATCATGGCCGCCCCTCAGCAGCCCCAGCCCCTGCAGTACAGCGTGAGGCTGCTGCTGGTGAGCGAGGAGCAGCTGCGGGGGGGGCTGCAGCTTGCCAGCCCCAACCAGGGCGCGCTCCAGCTGGCGCTGCAGCCGGGCGAGGAGGATGCAGACGTGACTGTGACAGACGGTGAAGTATTGAGCAGGCGCGGTTGTGAGGCTGCGTGGGTGGGTGGGTGGCTGGCTGGTTGTCGGGGCTGCTCCTGACAGGGCAGCGCATGGGGGGCGCCCGGCTTGCTGTTGAAAGCTGTTTTCCATCCTTTCCCCCCGGCGAGCAGGGTCCCGCTTGCCCCGGGGCTGGCCCCTCCAGAGGCCGGGCTTGCTGTGCATGAGGGACGGGACTGAGGAAGGCTCCCCTGGGGGCGTGTGCGCGGACGGGGCCACTCAGCGCAGCCCGGCTTCATTTGCGCGACGTGGGAATCCCTCCCCGCCTGGCAGCACAACTTGTTGCAGTGTGTGTGTGTCTAGACTCACCCCGAGGCCGAGAACCGATGTACTGGAGCAGGAGGGACCGGGGGCGGGGGAGTGAGTGTGGCCACCTGATTTTCATGTTCAGTTGCAGGACAGAAGTTTCTTCCTGCGTAGTCAGTAGTTGCTTTGTCCGCAGTGCACTGAGCCCCTTCCTGAGTCGGTGACTCCATGCAGCATTCTCGGCTTGGGGTGCTGTCTAGCAGGGACTGAATGGAGGTGAGCGTGGCTTAGCGCAGTGGTTCTCAAACTTCTGTACTGGTGACCCGTTTCACACAGCAAGCTTCTGAGTGCAACCCCCCTCCCCCTATAAATTAAAAACACTTAAATATATTTAACACCATTATAAGTGCTGGAGGCAAAGCAGGGTTTGGGATGGAGGCTGACAGCTCACAACCCCCGCATGTAGTAACCTTGTGACCCCGTGAGGGGTCCCGACCCCTGGCTGAGCAGCTGGTGAAGACACTGCGTTTTGTCAGCTTTTCCGGCAGGGCTGTTCGTTTATTCTGTGTACCTCCTATCTTTGGGGGTCCCTCGTTGCTCCTGCAGTACAAGTAATAAATAACAATACTGTGGTGATGAGCGCAGTAGCAACGTTTAGATAGACACGCTGCAGCTGGTCAGCTGGTGTGTCTCCATTTGTTTGTACAACACCAAACCCTGCGGATAATAGTGGAGTAAATGGTATTTCACAATGTCCTATGAAATAATGGATTAGATACAGGTTCTTACTGTGACTTTAGTGAAAACACAGCTGCCATTATGTGCTTGTGAGTAGCACACAGGACCTTTTGATATCAACTAATTTTATGGAGGAAAAGTATTGGCCAGAATGTCAGGGCTGTTCCCCCTACATTTTTATTTTTTATTTTAAGTGTGTGCTATGGGATTTTTAACATTAACCAGACATAGATAGAAGAGGCCTTTGTTTAATATCCTTGAAAGAGAAGCTCTTGATTCCTCCCTAGACAGGAGAGTAAAAGCAATGAAATTGAAGGGGCATGGGGGCAAACCATTTCCTAGATGCATTAATTTGACTCTGTGTTTATGTTAACGCTTAAAACTTCTCACACACTGGTTTCCTGTGTTTGCCTTGCAGCATTACAACCAGACTATGTATCAAAGCCATGTCCAACCACTGTTAGCTGTGGGGTTCAATTAGTCTCATAAATAAAATCCAAGAAAATACTTCCCCTTTTCCAGACACTGTGAATGGCAAGGATCAGCCCTCCAATCCACTGACAATCATCATCCATTAAATATACTGGATTTTATTTTTCTACCAGCATTTAGATATTTGAATTGGAAAAGGATCATGTGACCCAACAGAAAACTTGAAAAATACAATGAAGACTTTGTTTTTATCAAATCTAGGTTTTTAAACAGTCTTTGAAGTCCATAACAAATCCCAAACCCTTTTATGCTGCTTTGGTTTCTCTGCTGCTGAGCCAATTCACAGAATTGAGGCCTGATCCTCCCAGCCAGCCTTTACTCACCAAAGGCAGTTCCTTAATCATGCAAGTATTTGACTTCGGTGAGGACTACTCATGTGAATACAGGATCAGGCTCCAGTTTATTAAGGGCTCAATTATGGCTTTTGGACACTGACTAGCATTGGGGGCAGTACCATCCTTGGCAAAAGAGGGGAATACATCCAGAACTGTAGCTCTTTAGGGGGCAGCATGCTTCCACATCTGCCTCACCTCTTGCACATTCACATAGCACCCTAAGCACTGTCAGACCAGGTGTGAGGTGAGATTCTTTTTAGAGCCATATGGCAGTTTTATCATTTGCTGCTTGAGCAGTTACTATATTATGAGAGAGATTCAGATTGTAAACTCTTCTCTTATATGCCTTATTTTAGCCCCCTGTGACTTTGGCTGTTAGAATTGATTTGGGCTGAAAGTTGTCACATTTACTTTAAAAGATAAGGAGGACTTTTCTGTGAAGGCTGAATAAAATTGGTCATATGTGCCTTCTCTTTAAGATATAAGTTATTTTAAAAGAAATTATGCCGACTTGAAATCTTGACATGTTTCTTAGTGTCTCTGTAGCTCAAAAATGACTTCTAACCCTTCAAACTTTCTGTGTGACTAAATTTTCTTCCAAAATTGTGCAAAGGCTATGTTTAGGGGAAAAGTTGTAATTCAGCAAACTTATTAATATTTGTTGTAATGATTATTGTGTATGAGTACTTTGCCCTCTGGTGGATGGTTGCAGCTTAGAGCAAATATTAAGGTTCCTCCTCTACTTAACCAAGGTAAAAGGCTTTCTCTTAGCTTAAAGAGTAGCAGACTGGTTTTTCTGGTGCTTAAGAACCAAGGTTCAGTTCTGGTCTTTGCAGACTTGCGTGGTTTGTCTATTAATTGTAGGCTTTATTTGTAGCAATGGCTTCATTGCAGAATGGCACACTATTTTTTTTCTCCAAAGTGTGAAGGAAAATTGGTTACCCTTCTTTGAGCTACAGATGATTAAAAATGACTGTCAATATGGAGGCACTCTGTAGCAGCAGATCGGTAGTTATAATGGAGCCCTGATTTCCAACATAAGCCCTGTCCTCATGTCCAGTTATTCAATTCTATATGGGTTCTTCTACCATGCTCACCATCTTATCCGAATGCTTTCCAGTAGTGCATTAAGCATCATGACAACTTCTGTCATGTGTTTGTTCTCTAATCCTTTCCCTCAGTGGAGGAGTGGGTGCACAGTGGAGTGTTTTGGAATTTTTTTATAATACACACACACACACACGTTACTATATGTTTATGCTTGAGAAGGCAACGCTGAAGACATGTACCCCACAAGTTCATTTGGAAACTTGCCTGGTTTCCTGCCAGATCGCCTGGAGGGCTGCTGTGGAGCCCAGACTTCCAGGGTCTGTGGCTGCAGGGCAGCCCCGCTATGCCAAAACTTTCAGGAACCTGGGGATTGGCTCCCAGATCTGTAGCAGGGAGCCTGGAAGTCCTGGGATAGGCTCCTAAGGAGCATAATTATTATCAGAAATGCCACGTGTTGGTGTTCCTGAAACAAAAGGTTTTCTGAATTTCCAGTTCATGGAAAATTTTGAAATATCAAAATTTCCTGTGAACCAGAAATCCCAAGTTTTGGCTAGTTCTAATGGTGAATCAATATGTAATACATACTGTGAACACGTTGACTCTCTTCTCTCTAGTGTGGTAATTAGATAATGTGCTATCTTGCTGTGATGAACAGGTGTGTGGCCTGTATTTATAGAGTGGATTGGATGTAGGTGAACATGTAGACTGTCCAGAAGGGGACAGACTTGATGACTCTTATTCAAAGGGTGAATATTGGGATTTCTAGCCGTTATAGGGAAAGTGGATGTAGCAGATTGACTTTTTGCTTATGGCTGGGATGGTGGGGTGGGGAAAAGGTATTGCTTCTGAAATGTACATGGAAAATAAGGTCTGACCTATTTTAGTCTTTAAACCATGGGGGGTAGGTGAATGGGGATGCTCAAATCTCTGGTCTTTATATGGATAGTAACAAGCAAGATAAATTCTTGAATATTTGTGAAGTGCTTAGGTATTATGATGATGGGGCCACATAAGAACATAAAGATGATGTCGTCTCTGGCTAATTATGGGAGACTGAACGTACAGGTGGTGTGTGGTTGCGTGTGGGCCGTATGTTGTGGTTGGTAGTTTGCCAGAGTTTGTAGTCCTTATGGTAATGTAGGATGGGTAGCTGGGTGGCAATGTGTGTCTGGTGTTTTAGGCTGAGAGTAGAGAGGTATATGGAGGTGGAGTTAAGATTGTTTTTTAGAATATGTGATTTGACATTTTACAATAGTACAGTGTATGAACTATATGAGTGATTTTGAATATTTTAGTACTGCCTACCTCAGGTGCTCAAAAATCATGAGTGACTTAAAATCATGAAGTTATTTTTTAATCATAAATGTTGGATTCCCCTCCCCTTTCAGTTTTCTGAGACTTTAGGATTCACTCACTTCATGATCAGCTTTTTTCCATAACCATGAGGGGTAGAAATGTTTTTAAATAAATGAAAGCTGAGATTCTCATGCAATTTCTGGATTGCAGCCTCTGGAGATATCTCCAGAATCACAAGATTTATGATAAAATCACAAGAATTGGCAACATTTAATATTTCTCTACCCACCCTTAAATGTTTATTTCCATGCTTCAGGACTTGTAGGATTTGGTGGGGGTGTTCCCCCGGAACACTCCTTGATATACAAAGAAATAGCAACCTTAAATTTAAGCCAGCAAAGTTTTGAACATTCTAAAGCAAATTTTTAATGAGACTAGAGAGTGCTTTTTTATAGTGTCACAATATTGTTGTCAAGCTATTTAAAATAAGAAAGAGAACATGATTGTTTTGGTTTAGAAGCAAACTACATAGTTCAAAAAGCAAAGTGAAGACTATGCAGCCATGTACTTCCAAAATTTGACTCATTTAAAATCTTGCATCCTTCTCTTATCCAACTACTGCAATCTATTATTTTGTGGAGGTGTGCGGAATCAATACTTAACTGCTATGAAAGACCACTAGCCAGTACTTTTATGAGATCAAGGTTTTATACTTTTTAAAAATCACTCTGATTGCATTGTAATAATTAAAATAAGCTTTAATGCTTACACTGCAAAAATACAGTGTAAAATTTCAGAAGCTGGATATTTAAATTTCTTTTCCTTCCCTACTGATTTTGTTGTGCCTTATACAAATGTTTCATTTTTATCTTTTACAAATACAACTAACATTAACTTGCACACTTCATAGGTGGGTTCATACTTCAAGATGCCGAGCACTCTGGCGAAGTGTTGAGCGCCTTCAACTCCCACTGACTTTAATGGAGTTGAGTGTGTTGTGCACTTTGTAGGATTGAGCCCCGAGCGTCTTCATGACAAAACAGCTCTGAATAGGATTTGTGAGAGAACTGGTGCTGCATTATTTCTGTATCAAAGTGGAGGGAATGAGTGGAAGTGAATGATACATCAGCTGTTCCCCAGATGAATTCATTTTGATTTTTGTTACCACAATGGGAAATAAAATTCTTACAATTTTAGGGCTGTTTTTGTAACAAAAAGTTAAAGGCTGTGAACTAGGGTAACTTAAATCATATTACATTTTCTGGCTTTATAGAATGTATAGGAAAATGCAGAAGTGCTGGCTAGCAAATATATTTAATTATATTTGAAATACACGTAAGAATGGTAGCCTAAATAGGTTAATGGTGGAAATAGTTTTATTCACAGGACCTGCACTGCACAATGTATAGGAGCCAAAAGTGAACTGGATGACGAGGCTTGTTTGTTGCGACCAGTAAGAAAAAAAATTCCTCTACTGAACACTGCTGCTTTTCTTTTTTCTCCCTGACAGTAGTTACACTTAAACTATCCTATTTTACTCAAAACAGACATCCAAATTCAGAGACTGGTGGCCTCATGATAGTCAAAATTCACGTCTGGAATTAGTATGCATTTTGTTCTTTGCATATTTTTTGAGTTTTGGGGGGAGGAGAAACAGAAAGTTGGGAAGAGAGGAGACTTGAGGATAACTGAAAATATATTTCTGTTCTATTGTTTGTTAGTGTGAGTTGACTTACACAAGCTAACTTTTTAATTTTTTTTAGCTTTTTATTATTTTTAAAAGTATTGGCATCTGAGAGTGGTCTTGAATTACAAGACAATCAATAGAACATTAACCAAAAAGGAAATCACCAAGGGAAGTGCATTAGGCCAATCAAAAACTTATTCACAGCTCCACATAAACATTACATAGGATAAATTCCACAGCAAATATATTTCAATCAAAGACATAGTTTGAAGTCTAATGCTCTGTTGATTTGCTTTAATTCAGAAATCAGGAAGTTAAGCATTTATAGTGATTTCCAAAACCACAGTCTTTCCTCCACGTGCTAGTTCCACAGTTAAGATTTCAGAAGTAAGTTGTGGGAACAAAAATTGGTACTCCATCATAAAAAGAAGGAGATATCTAAAAAGAGATATCTAAGTATCATGATTAGTACTAAGTTTTGCTGCATAAAAAACTTGCATGTTGAGCAGTCAGGTTTTACAAATTCTTCACTTGAAAATTGAAACCTTAGTCTTACAGAACTGGGTCTTAAATTTGGAAATTATTAAGCCTTTTTTTCCCTTTTGATTATTTTTATTTAAAATGCAACTTCTGAGAATATTGAAAATAATGTGTAGGGTTCTGGAGATGTCCCTGCTCTACATACCCATCTCTCTCAAAATAGTTTGAACAGAGACAAATTAAAAATCCTTTGGCTAACTCAGGATTAAATTTTTCATCCAACAGTTTTTCAAATAATTTGAGCATTGAGGTAAAAAGATTATTTTTAGTACTTTTTTTTTTAAAAGCCTATTGGTTATAGACTGCAGACACTGGACTTTTTTCCAGGGCTTTCAATCTCAGAAGCAACATAACATTGTCTGGTACTAATGTTTTCAATAACATTTTTAAATACAGCATAATTTGATATCTTAAATCGGGGTGGCCAGCATGAGAAGGAGCCAGAATTTACCAATGTACATTGCCAAAGAGCCACAGTAATACGTCAAAAGAAAAAGAGTACTTGTGGCACCTTAGAGACTAACACATTTATTTGAGCATAAGCTTTCGTGAGCTACAGCTCACTTCATCGGATGCATTCAGACTAACACGGCTGCTACTCTGAAACCTGTCATTATGCAAGGCACTGAATTTAGCCATATGGAGTGGAAATCTATCAACTTCATGAAAAAACTCATACAGTCCACTGAATGTATCCGATGAAGTGAGCTGTAGCTCACGAAAGCTTATGCTCAAATAAATTTGTTGGTCTCTAAGGTGCCACAAGTACTCCTTTTCTTTTTGCGAATACAGACTAACACGGCTGCTACTCTGAAACCAGTAATACGTCAGCAGCCCCCCTCCCCCCCCATCAGTCCCCTCCCCCCGGCTCCCAGCGCCTCCCATCCACCGGCAGCCCCATCTCTTCCCTCCCCGCACCTCCCAATCAGCTGTTTTGTGGCCTGCAGGAGGCTCTGGGGTGGGAGGGGAGGGGAGGGGAGGATGAGGAGCAAGGGCATGGCAGGCTCAGGTGAGGGAGCGAAAAGGGGTCGAGTGGGGGCCGGGCCTGTGGCAGAGCCAGGGGTTGAGCAGTGAGCACCCCCCGGCACATAGGAAAGTTGGCGCCTGTAACTCCAGCTCCGGAGTGGGTGCCTATACAAGGAGCCGCATATTAACATCTGAAGAGCTGCATGTGGCTCCAGAGCCACAGGTTGGCCACCCAGTCTTAAGTGTTCCCTTTGTTCTACTGAAGTTTCCAAATTCTGAATCTTTGGAGCAATAGTATCCAGCTTTGATCCATTTTCTTAATAAGGTGATATAAATTGTTTAAGGTATTCTACTCATCTGCAGGGGTTTGGTCTTCTGCCCACAAAAGTAGATGGTAAAACTCACACTGACTTCAATAGTGCATGATCGGCTCCCAGTTATGAGAGACGCCAAACCTATAAACCAGATAAACGAGGGTGGAAAGGTGGAGGAAGTGTGTGTGGGGAGGCAGTACTATCTCACAGGCTATATTGACTTTAAAGAAGTTTCTCACCACCTCAGCCAGTGTTGATACCTGTCTTATTGATTTCAAGAGCCAAAAGAGTTAAAGGTGTTGTAAATCTTTTCACTGTCCAATGACTTTTTCAATGTCACAATTTTTTTTCTGGAGGCCCTGCTTCACTCAGTTTTTTGGCAAACACCCAAAAGCACTTATTCTAAAGTTAGAAGGTTATTGATTGAAATGCAAGAAAGCAGAACAAGCAAGAACTTTGAAACTGAAATTGAGTAATTATGCAAAATGAATGTAATTACAACCAATTTAAAGTCTTTCTTCTTTTGGAGGCAAAATATTAGTTTTTTATTTTACTAACAACCTTTCCTTGATGAAAAGGAAAGAGAGTAAAAGTAGGTTTCAGAGTAACAGCCGTGTTAGTCTGTATTCGCAAAAAGAAAAGGAGTACTTGTGGCACTTAGAGACTAACCAATTTATTTGAGCATGAGCTTTCGTGAGCTACAGCTCACTTCATCGGATGCATACTGTGGAAACTGCAGAAGACATTATATACACAGAGACCATGAAACAATACCTCCTCCCACCCCACTCTCCTGCTGGTAATAGCTTATCTAAAGTGATCATCAAGTTGGGCCATTTCCAGCACAAATCCAGGTTTTCTCACCCTCCGCCCCCCCCCCCCCCACAAACTCACTCTCAATTCATGATGTGTGAAAGATATTTACTTTTCCAGCTTTTAACAGACAGGCACAAGGTGAAGAAGAGAGGGGATAGAAAAGATGGTTGGGAGAGGGGGTTTAAATAAGGCTTTTGTTCATGTTCTTGGAAAACTGGTCAGTCATGAATGGATGCTTTAGTCTGGCATGTTGGCCACAACACCTGTCGCTCTGGACCCTGGCTCACATTCCAGTCAGGAATGTTATTTGGTTGGCCACCTTCTTCTCAGACAAAGCAGGGCTGGATGGCCCATCTCATCTTGCTGTGCTGACAAATGCAGTGCAGTTAATTTTAGGATTCAGTGAAAAGCTGAGAGAGAGTGAAAGAGAGGATAGAAGGAAGAATGGTTGGGCAGAAAGTACCACAATTATGTATCCTTACTGATGGGCTGAGGACAGGATATCATGATGATATGATGACTTTCAGGACTCACGGCCTGGTGAAGAATAAAGTTTCTTAAACAAGAGCAAGGCTTGGTGTTCTTCTTCTCGGAAAGAAAATCATTTAGTCTGGTCTGTTCCTTCTGTCTTGGGATCGAGGAACATAAGATGAGAGTTTTTTAAAGTCTTCTTGGAAGAACCCCTGCAAAGGGGAGTGGGTTGAAAAATGGGCAGCATAGTTCATCTCATTGTTTCATTCAACCAATTTAACTCACTTGCGTAGGTAACAAACTTGGCATAGGTAACTTTGTTCCCATTATTTTTTTATTTATTAAATTCAACCTCACAGTCCTTGAGCTACGGCAGCTAGACCTTTTACTTGGACTAATTTTAATTTCTCTGGGGTTTTTTTTTTGCACCTGTTTAATAACATTCACGATTAAAAACACTTGACTTACTTTTTATAGTTAGTTCCCAAGCAGGCAAAATTATAGGCCCAGTTGTTAGAACATATCTTAGACCAGATCCTTAGCTGGTGTACAACTGGCAATACTAAGTAAAGATGGCAAGTATGTGATATGCCGGAAACATGGAAAATATATAGGATTCCTACCCCTCATTATAATCCTTGGCACAAGAGTGCTAACTACTGTAATTTGCAGTAGTGAATTTTTTGAGATCTGAAACTAGTTTGAGACAACCAACTCGTTTTTCGTAGGCTGCTAAACACTAATCCAAAATGATTTTCAGGCAATACTGACCTGAGCTGGATACAAGCAGTTAATCTTGAGGGGCCACAGTTCATACTCTGTTACCAGTCCCCTGGGCCATTCATTTCCCCACATCAGATACTTTTTGCTTTGATGAACGGCAGTATTATTTTACTTCCCCCAAGTAGATACTTAGATTGTTTAATCTCCTGATAAGTTTTAAAACATATAAAACTTACAATTTAGTTGTAAACTGAACCAATTTATCAAATTTGGAAATCTGTATTAGGCACTGAAAAGTAGTTATACATCTGTTCTAGTGCTGTAAATACACATGCATTGGCTTTATTAGCAACAATGGTCTGCCCAAGTATAGTAGTTGCAAACAGTTCTAAGCAGCAAAGCTGTTGTAGCGTCTTATCTACTTTTTATGCCATGCAAATCCTCCTTTTTCTTAGTGAGGACAAATAGTTGCTCCTGAAGACTAAGAAAATCATAAAGATGGTACTTTGGGAGTATAATTCAGGCCCTCCCTGGTACTCTGGATGTATGGAGGTTTATAATTGCTCTTTTCCTTGTCTTTCAGAAGTGTCACTGAAGCATAGAGGATTTCTTGGAGGGATTAAACAAATAATTTTAAATTATCACACCTATTTTAGAGTATTACTTTTTTTCTTTTCTTTTTTCAAGGGGAAACTGCAGGTCCTTTCCATCAGGCAGCTCTTGAAATAGAGCAGATTAGTCTGTTTGAAGGAACCATTAGTATGGCTGAATGTGATGCAAATAAAAACAGGAATCTTGAGATTTTCCTGTAGCTGTTCTGTTTCATAGTCCCATGCCTCCTAATGAGAACAGATCATAACTCAAGACTTTTCAATAACTAAATTCTGAAAATGTATTTCCTTTATTTTTCACATGGGCCAAGCTCTGGTTGTCACCTGCATAGGTTTGAAGCATATCTGGAATAACATTTGTTTTTATAGTAACCACAGTATTAATGATATGTGACCTTTATGTAATCATAAGTGATCATATTCTCAATTTGAAAAACCTTAACGTAGATACCATTAATTCATTCTTAAGTTCAACAATGAGTAGTGTTAAAATGGAATGCTCTAGATGGTGTGCTTTACATAACCATACCAAGCATGGTCCAAGTAGCCAGGACCACCAGATATAGCTCACAACTGGAGTAGTAAATCTCACATATTCTCCTTGATTAGACTGTGAGTGCACAATAGATACTCAACTTTTTCTTGTGTTGTCTGTACTGTTTCCTGCTTGAACAACACAGCCAGAAGAATAACAAATACTGGCATGGTATGTATCTTAATATAAATCGTCAGGCTTTTCCATTTACAAAAAGAAAAGTCCTAAATCAGATAAACAACTCTTTTTTTAATTTTTTAGTGGGAAATAAGTGAGAACTAGTTAAATCTTTACTGATAAAGCCATAAAGACAATATTGGTGATGATCCACAATTATGGGGAATAGAGCTGTGAAAAATCTAGTGCCCCTATAATGCCTTTAGAGTCAAAAGGCTAACTATAAACATTTCTAGCTTTCCACCCTGATCAGCAGTCCCCATAGAATTGCCATACAAGAAAAGTGAACATGCACCCGGCTGTGGGGTTATCAATTAATGGTTATCCAGAAACAGCGAGCACTCTTCTTTCTCCTTTCTTTCAAACATAGTGGATATAGTGACTGCATTATTTCTTTGAGTGGTAAAAAAACAATGTCACTGGTCAAGGGTCGATGTCAATGCTAGTTTCATTTCCTGTGTTCAGATTTAGGCCCGTACTGAGGAAAGCACCTAGAGCACACACTTTATTTTTTTAAGCATTTCTTTAAGTGTTTTCCTGGATAGGGTTACTTTGCTGAAGAAAGGCCTTGGTTTCCTCATTTAATACAGGTTCTGAATGACAGAGTAAATTTCACCATTTATATACCTTCACCCCAAGGAGGGGGAGAGAGCGCCTGGGCCACAGTCATACCACACCTTTCTCCTCCACCCTCTACCACAACACAGGCCACCTGGGTTGGCTGAACCTGGTGAGGGGCAATGAGCTGCAGCCTTCTAAGGGTGGAGCAATGGGTTTAACCCTCTTGTACCTGGGAGTTCTGAGCAGCTGTGTGCTGTTCCAATGTCAGCTGCAGTTTGAGGTCAATTTGATCTTCAGTGCTGCATGGTAGTCTTGCACTGAGTATTTGTATTTGTCAGAATGAACAAGACACTCGAACAGTTAAAATGGAAGAGCAAAACTGGTTGACTTTGTTTCTGCAGTGACTTTCTCAGTGGTTTGCTTGTATCTTTGCTGCTGCTTTTCTTTATCAGTGCTGATAAAATACCTGTGAATAGACGCTAGCTCTTTGGTTTCTGAATAGCATAATACTTAGCCCGGGTCTACACTGGGGTGGGGGATCGATCTAAGTTACTCAACTTCAGCTACGTGAATAACGTAGCTGAAGTCGACCTACTTAGATCAACTTACCGTGATGTCTTCACCGCAGTGAGTCGACTGCTGCCGCTCCCCTGTCAACTCCGCCTGCACCTCTCGTGGAGCTGAAATACAGGAGTAGACGGGAGAGTGCTCGGGGGTCGATTTATCATGTCTAGACTAGATGTGATAAATTGATCCCCGCTGGATCGATTGCTGCCCACCGATCCGGCGGGTAGTGTAGACATACCCTTAGTTACTGTAAAGAGGAACTGATGAAGAGTAGAGTGTCTCAGTGCTTTACTGTGAGTGTGTGATTTCCTCCGCCTTTTCCCCCTCCCCCATGCTCCACACCCGCTCACATCCATCTTGGTTACAGACTGAAGTTTAAGTATGTAGGGCAGACCATAGTAACAGCATCCCCTTAGTATGTTACTTACAAGTAACAAGTCTCCGGGACCAGATGGTATTCACTCAAGAGTTCTGCAAGAACTCAAATGTGAAATTGCGGAACTATTAACTATGGTTTGTAACCTGTCCTTTACATCAGCTACTGTACCCAATGACTGGAAGATAGCTAATGTAACGCCAATATTTAAGAAGGGCTCTAGAGGTGATCCTGGCAATTACAGACCGGTAAGTCTAACATCAATTCCGGGCAAATTAGTTGAAACAATAGTAAAGAATAAAATTGTCAGACATATAGAAGAACATAAAATTGTTGCTCAAAGTCAACATGGTTTCTGTAAAGGGAAATCATGTCTTACTAATCTATTAGAGTTCTTTAAAGGGGTCAACAAACGTGGACAAGGGGGATCCAGTGGACGTAGTGTACTTAGATTTCCAGAAAGCCTTTGACAAGGTCCCTCATGAAAGGCTCTTACGTAAATTAAGTTGTCATGGGATAAGAGGGAAGATCCTTTCATGGATTGGGAACTGGTTAAAAGACAAGGAACAAAGGGTAGGAATAAATGGTAAATTTTCAGAATGGAGAGCGGTAACTAGTGGTGTGCCCCAAGGGTCAGTCCTAGGACCAATCCTATTCAATTTATTTACAAATAATCTGGAGAAAGGGGTAAACAGCGAGGTGGCAAAGTTTGCAGATGATACTAAACTGCTCAAGATAGTTAAGAGCAAAGCAGACTGTGAAGAAGTTCAAAAAGATCTCACAAAACTAGGTGATTGGGCAACAAAATGGCAAATGAAATTTAATGTGGATAAATGTAAAGTAATGCACATTGGAAAAAATAACCCCAATTATACATACAATACGATGGGGCCTAATTTAGCTACAACTAATCAGGAGAAAGATCTTGGATTCATCCTGGATAGTTCTCTGAAGACGTCCACGCAGTGTGCAGCGGCAGTCAAAAAAGCAAACAGGATGTAGGTTCACTCCCTCTAGGGCACCTGGCATTGGCCACTGTCGGTAGACAGGATACTGGGCTGGATGGACCTTTGGTCTGACCCAGTATGGCCATTCTTATGTTCTTATGTGTTTGCCTCAGTGTCCTGAGGCAATGTTTACACTGCAAAAATAAATAAGTAAGGCCTGTGGCAGCAAGTCTGAGCCCAGATCAACTGACTCAGGCTCACAGGCTCATGCTATGGGGGCTAAAACTACAGTGTAGATATTTGTGCTTGGGCTGGAGCCCAGATTCAAACCCAGTGAGGAGAGAGGGTCTCAGAGCCCGAGCTCCAGCCCAAGCCTCTACACTGCTCCTTTTAGCCCTGTAGTACAACCCCCACAAGCCCGCGTCAGGTGGCCTGGGCTCTGTGACTTGGTGCCAGGGATTTTTGTTGTTGTTGTCAGTGTAGACCTACCTTGATTGTCCAAAACGATGCTCTCTGATTAGCCTTTTTGATGAGTGGGACGTTGTTTTTATTGAAAAATTGTGTAACTTAAAAGACTGAGGTAAACTACCTGGGGTTTTGACACATTTTCATGGACTGAGACTCTCTCATTAAGAGAAGCAGATTTCAAGCTAATGGTTCTCCAGATTTGGACATACAGGCAAGTAAAAATGGGGGATGTTCAATGAGCCCAAGATTGTTAATTATTAACCCTTCAGAATATATATACATGAATCAGAGGTGTAAATAGATACGATAGGACAGTTGATATAACAGTTTGCAGACGTTATTCATAATGAACCTCCAGGTAACTAGACTGGATTCTGGATAGGCTTTTGCTGTTTTTTAGGATGTCCCAAACATATCTTATGTGCTGTAGATTTTTATACTGCACGCATCACCAAGGTATATTATTTTCACCCTAATCCAATAAGGATGTCTCCGTGGTTAGGGTGGTAACCTGGGATTTGGGAGACCCAGGTTCAGTTCCTTGCTGTGCTATAAACTTCCTGTGTGACATTGGACCGGATGTCCCCCATATCTCCATTCCTCATCTGTTAGATGGGGGAATAGCGCTTTCTTTCCTCATATGTGTGTTGTGAGGATACATACATAAAAGATATTGAGATGTTCAGATACTACAGTAATGAGGGCCATATAAGTTCACTAGACAGACTAGCCCCTGGGTTGGTGCACAATGGTCTGGGTGGGCCCAAGATTCCTAAAGATTGCTTGAAGCATCAGGATGAAGACTGAAGTCCACTCCTCAAGTACAGTGGAGCTGCTTATGGCAGGGGAAAAGCTTGTCTGTGCGGGAGCCATATCTTTCTTTGGAGCTGCTCCTAGGTGGAATAACTCCTGCACACACTAGCTTTGATCAAAATAGCAGTGTAGCCATGGCAGCACAGTCTCTTGCAAGACCACAGGTACACATTCAGGCAGCTAGCCTGGGCGCTTGCCGGCACTGCTGCAGCTATGCTGTTTTGGTTTTGTTTTTTTTTTTTCTTCTTTTAGCATGCTAGCTCGATCAAAGCTTAGTGTGTATACACCTACCTGAGCTGGAAATTGCACCTCTAGCAGCAGTATAGTTGTACTCTAAGACCCTTCTCAAGCATCCTCACTTTGCAATCCCAATGCTTGCTGCACTTCTCAGTCAATAACAGAGCCCAGTAGCAGGCATCAAATAAATTAAACGAAAGCGCTCCTCACGCTTATTTCTCACTGGGTGGGGGGAGAAAGAGAGAGAGAATCATATGTAACAACTGGTAGTCATGCAACTTGGTGTCCTGCTGGAAGGGACCAGGCTACTATGGTGATGAGGGTGATAATAAGGGCCTGAATAGAATATGGGTAAAAGTGTCTCCGAGCTGCTGGTGGGACAGTTGTCCACACCCTTATTGACTGGCTTTTAAACTCCCAACTAATTATTAAATATAGATGTACAATCCTCTACAGATTTTTTCTCCATTTTTACCAAATTATTGAATACGAATATACACCCAATCCCAGTTTGCCCTGTCCCACCTTCTTCCCCTCACAACCAACAGCTGTCCATTCCTCACTGCTTCCCTCTTCTCACTCCACTGATCCTTCCCGCTCCATCACCTCGCCTTCCCTTGGTAAAGTACAGTAGTCCAGGGCTCGCTGCTGACTATGTGAATGACAGGCTGGGGGAATCACCATTTTCTAGTTATTTATCGGATATTGATATAAAACTCCCTTCAGATTCCCCCTTTTCTCTCATATTATGAATATCAATATAAAATCCACTCAGAGCATGTTGCTTATTTCTAATATTATCAAATAATCAGGTTTTGCTGCCTTTTTTCCCAGTTCTAAAATATTAACATACAGTCTCCTAATATTTGGCTCAATTTTCTTTCTAATTATCTATCATTGTCTTAATATCCTCTCTGATTTTTTCCCCATCATATAAAGTCTCATATTAGCCCATTTCTATCTGTTTCTAGAATAGTGATATAAAATCCTCTCAGATTTTGCCCCTTTGCTTATAATTGGACCTCAAAATGTTCCACTTCCCTAATTATCCTTTTTTATCCCCCTCACCTCAGATTCTCCCTTTTTTATTTTGATATCAGTTTTTAATAATTAATCTCCTCAGATTTTGTTGTTTTCCATGTAGTTACCAAGTAGTGATATGAAATCCTCTTAGATTTGGTGGGTTTCACATGTTCTTTAATTTCAGCAACATCTTTCTAGGAAGGAAATTATTTTCCTGAGTCTTTGTCCATATAGGAGGTTGTAGGAAGAAAGCAGGGGGTTGACTCCCCAATCATCAAGTTTCCTCCTCATGTCTGAGTGTGAAATTGCTCCAATGGATATAAAGGATAAAACAAACTACCAAGGTAAGTGGTGGAATCTCCATTTCTTAATGTCTTCAAGACTGGGTGCCTTTCTGGAAGATATGCTTTAGTCAAACAAGTTATTGGGCACTCAATACAGGTGAAAGTCTATGGTCTGCGTTACACAGGAGGTCAGACCAGATGATCTAATTAACCTTTCCGGTCTTTAATATGTATGAAAATGACCACTTCCAAAACAGTCCCACTGCACCTCCTCCTATGTATTCCTCTAGAAATTAATGTGCTGGAGTTTGAAATAGTAGCAACAGTTTGAAAGTGCAGCTTGATTGGCTCTGGTGCTATTTCTGAAAGTACAGCTTCCTAGGAATAATGTTAGATTCAGTTTCTTGGCGTGCCTGAACGTACACATGTGCTCTAGGCTGGCCTCGGGTTGTGTGTGCGCGTGCGCGATGATGATACCAACCCATTTCTAAACTTCAGCTCTAAATGTGGTCTCTGGTTTACCGATGGCATCAAACTCCTCAAGCCTAAAAAAATGTTAGGAAGCAAACAGACTGAAAATCCCTCTTCTCAATAATAAATATCACTATTAACAAACTGTTTTGCTGAGTTATGGTTAAGGCTTCAAATTAATCATGGGTATTTATGGTATAAGTCATGGACAGGTTACGAGCAAGAAACAAAAAATCGCAGCCTGTGACCTGTCCATGACTTATACCATAAATACCCCTGATTGAATCTTAGGGTGGGAGGTACTGCCGGGAGGGAAGCCCTTGGCACCAACTGCCGGAGGGGAGCCCCAGGGGTCCACAGCAACCAGTGCGGGGGGAGCCCAGGCACATCCACTGCCACTCCGGCTGCTGCTGTGGGGGGAACCCCGGTGGGGCCAGCAGCTGGCCTTGGGGTCAGCCACACTGGCCACTGCAGAAGTCATGGAGGTCACAGGAAGTCACAAAATCCATGACTTCTGCGACCTCTGTCACAAACACGGAGCCCTAGTTATGATACTACTAGGCTCGGTCACAGTTGTGGCAGCCTGGTTTGAGTTAACGTCTCTCTCTGGCATTTATATAATTTATGTAATGTACCATCAAGATTCTCTTGTGCATATTTTGTTTTATCTATTCTTTTTATGCTCCATAGTATGAGTGCCTGTTCCACCCTTTTTTTTTTTTTTTTAATTGCAACAGCATTGATGTACTCCAACCAAAGCTGAGGCAAATTCAGGATCAGTCCCTGCCCTAAAAATTTGCAAGCTAACTATACAAGACAGACAAAGAATAGGGGAAAGGAAGAAGTATAATTCCAATTTTACAGATGGGGAAGGTGAAGCACAGAGAGCAGGGGAATCAGGAAAATTGAACTAAGTTTTCTAAAAATAGTGTGAAAGTAAGAGTGTAGACTATGTTTAGCTTCTTAACTATGTAGACAAGGAATAACTTATCCCTGAAATAGATGTGTGCTTGGGTTTTTTTGTTTTGTTTTATTGTTTGTTGTAGGGGAATATGTTTATGTTGCTGAATTTGCCAAATTTCAAGCACAGAGGAAAATAATGGATAGATACAGAAACATGTGACAGTCTGATTCAGGGCCCATTGAAGTTAATGGAAAGACTCCCATGGACTTCAGTGGGTTTTGGATCAGCCCTGCAAGAGCCTGTTTTGTCTACTCTATACCACCTAAGGCAGGGGTGGCCAACCTGTGGCTCCAGAGCCACATGCAGCTCTTCAGAAGTTAATATGCGGCTCCTTGTGTAGGCACCGACTCGGGCTGGAGCGCAAGTGCCAACTTTCCAATGTGCCAGGGGGTGCTCACTGCTCAACCCCTGGCTCTGCCACAGGCCTGGCCCCCACTCCACCCCTTCCTGCCCCCTCTCCTGAGCCTGCCATGCCCTCGCTCCTCCCCTCTCCCCCCCAGAGCCTCCTGCACTCCACAAAACAGCTGATCGGGAGGTGCGGGGAAGGCGCTGATCAGTGGGGCTGCCAGTGGGTCGGAGGAGCTGGGAGTGGGGAGCTGATGCGGGGCTACTGATGTATTACTGTGGCTCTTTGGCAATGTACATTGGTAAATTCTGGCTCCTTCTCAGGCTCAGGTTGGCCACCCCTGACCTAAGGGGTCAAATATCATATAAGCAACAAAATGTAAACTTGGCATGGGTTAGGGCAACTTTTGACAACTCAGTTTTGCTGCACTGGACAATGCTTCCTTTTGTTCATTTGCAGCCCTGTTGTCAGTTTTGGTGCAAATGTATGCCATGAAGTCACTGCTGTTTTTATTTTATTTATTTACTGCAAATTGTTATATTAATATTCCTTTTTAAATGTAAATATTTTAATGCTGTAATCCAGCCAAGGGAAATTCCACACCCGCACCCCACCCCTCACAAGCAAGGGCAGGAGTATCCTTAAAAGGTTTTACCATACAAACATCAGTCCAACTTAAGAGAGCACTATCAACTTGAAATTTAGACCAAAAAAAAAACAAAAAAACACAGAGAGAGAGAGAGTTCCAAGTGGTCCCTCTACCAGTTTTTGTGATTTTTATGATCACTTTTTCCTGTTTTTTTAAAATGTTTTTTTCTCTTTTGTTTCTCCGTAAAACAACTCTGACTGTAGTGGAAACAGTGAAATTGTCTATGTTCAAAATGCTGTCAAATCATAAAATAAATGAACTTAAAAAAAACCCCTCCCTCTCTTAGTCTTTCACTTGGTATTAATTTTGGGTGTTATCTGTACCTAAAGTAGTTAAATTTTCTTCAAGTGGAAGTGTGAGTTTTTTAAGTTGACGGTATCACTTTATATTTATTTAAATAAATCCAATAAGCAGCCCCGTCACAGTCATAGTTACCTGATCCTGCAAACATGTATGAGTAATTTTGCTCATATGAGTAGCCCCATTTATTTCAGTTGGGGAGTACTCATGTGTGTAAACTGAGTAATGTGTTACTCCTACATATGGTTCTAGGATCAGGTTCTTTTTGTCCAAAAACAAATAATCATGGATGTTTGTTTAATAATAGGTAATTGGAAAGTGAATCATGCAAGTTGAGATCATGATGGTGTGACCACTTCGGTGCCAATTGCTTTTATGCCAAACATTTCTGGCAACTAAGAAGTGTATTCCAGAGAGAAGCCTTCCATTCATCTCATATTGTCAGATGTATGGAATGTTCCAAATCTGAAATGGAATTGTTTGAATGTGTTTCCAGAATTGTAGCAGAAATCCATTATTGGGAAACTTTATTTTTGTTGTTTGTAGCTCAGGTTATGTGTTCAGCTAGCTAATTAGAAAGATGAAGAGTATATTTGGCACATCATGCATGATAGGCATTTCTGAATCACATACAGTAATATCTGTGAGCTGGGGTAAAGGACTTTGAATTTGAGGCTAGATGTTACAATACTTCTAATGTTATTTGAAAACGAAAAGAGGGACTGATATAAAATGATGGACCAGATCCTTAACTGGTGTAGCTCCACTAAAGTCCTGTAGATTTAATAAGTCTTCCCCCCACCCCCACGCCCTGGTAATTGACTAAAGAAACCTAATACTTCCACACGTGTATCCTGCAGGTTCAGCAAATCTTGTGCATCAGGCAATGGCTACAGTCCAGTTACTGGGGGTGGGGACCATTAAGAATAGTCTCCTTAGAATTTCATGGAGAAAAATGTTCTGGATTTTTTTTTCCTCCCTCTCTTTTGGGGATGAATTCTTAAATAAAATTGTTTCTCCTTAATATCCTGACATTTCTTTTGACTACAGAATTCTGGTGCTAAATACAAGATGTTAATTTGCACCTCGTAGTCTCTTTCATTTTATATGTTTAAATAAAGTGTTACAAATCCTGAATTGCTGGAATTTTCCCTGCTATACCACACACAAGTGCTTAAAGTAGCTGTTGGTAAAGATGAACAAGCTAGAATATAACATTCCTATTTTTTACCTTTTTAAAAATTTAGTTTTTAACTGTGTATTGCTGCTCAGAATACCATGCCTTTGATCTATTGTGTTGTTGCTTTTACTTCAGTGACCATCAAAAAAATATATTGTGTGTTTAAAAAAAAGGGGGGGGGGATCATATTTTGTCAATTTACCCTTTAAAGTTTTGTGCTGATATAGCCAGAATTTAGTAAGACATTCAAAACATATTTATAGACATAAAATTGCCAAAATAAAGTGATGATTTGTGAATGTTTCATTTATATTTCAAAATATTTGGTGTCATCAAGGATATAGCATTCTTGTGTGTTTGTTCTGTTGTGTTTTTGTTTTATTGCTACCTAAATGAAAATGTGAGGCAAGTTAATGACATTTAAAAGATATTTGTTGCACACAAAATCAGATCAGTTTCCCTAGGTGACTTCATATATTTGAAAAAAAATTACATATTGGCCTTTTTATGTTTTGGTACAAAACATTTTATTAGGATACTGTGCTGCATTGGTTTATATCGCCTTTTAAACATTAATGAAAACAACATGTATTGAGATTTAGCATTTATTGACAAAAGAACATGTCCAATTATACCTAGCTATTGATTGCATGTATTTACATATATAAACATAATTTTAAAAATCACTCTTAACATGAGAGAAGTATAGTTTTGCATATAGACTGGATTTAAATATCATCACTGCCCCATATTTCATAGACCTGCCTATTCTCATACAATAGTTCGACTCCCTGTTTGACAAATTACTTCTGTCCTTTAAAATAGTGTCAAGGTGCATTTGTTTAGGAAACATGAACCATATTTCACTAGTAAAAGTAATAGTTAGAAAGGTGAAAAGAAAAACAGAAAAAAGCAGTTGAAAGGTGACTGAGGAAACATTGTCTAACCTTTTAATTTCTGCAAGGCTGGTCATTTTACATCAGTCCTCTCCAAGACATTTTCCTATAAAGAGATTGGTGCACAGACTCCTTAAATGTCAAGCTAAGCAGAAGCCAACAGTATGAGATCAGTTTACTAGTAATGGTACACAGGGCATTATGAAATGCTATTTTTGGTTTTCTTGCCTGGGGTCCTTAAAAGGTCCAGGGAGATAGCTTATGCACTTCTACTGGGTTCTTTTCATCTGGACTATGTGCAGGTCCAGTGCTACAGCAGGTATTCTGTAAATCACAAGGATTTATAATCGTAGCTTCTGATTTAATATTTTCCCATGTGAAGCTAATGAAGCTGCACCAATTTATACCAGCAGAGAATTTCATCCAATGTTTTCCGAGGTACTTGCATGACATTCAAGGTGACTCATCAGTGCATTTCTCAAAGGACATGTGCATGTTTTAAGACAAATAAAAATATTGATCAAAAATAATTAATCTGTATCCAAAACGGTGCTGCAGTATAACTACATCCATGCTTCAGTCCACACTGAATGTCTTTCCTCACTTGGAGGATTGCCAACCCTTCAGGATTGTCCTGGAGTCTCCAAGAATTAAAGATTAATCTTTCACTAAGGATTATGTCATGTGATGAAACCTCCAGGAAGACATCCAACTAAAACTGGGAACCCTTTTGCTCAGTCACACACCCCCTTGGTTATTTTAGAGTGTTCTCCTTGACTCCAGTCTCTGACCCTTCATTTTGCCGGCTACATCTAGAACAATCTAGAATATCCAGCGAGAGGTTGACTGAGCCAAAAGCTCAACGAGGACAGATACAGAGCTACCCATGCCACACCTCCTGACTCAGGCACCATTTTTAGTTGGGTAACACTCTTTGTTAATATGAACAATGAATATTTGGAGAAGGCATGGCTGAGGAGAAGATGGGCTGAGGCTGATATTTGGATTTGGTGATTTGACTTTCCTAAGAATATTAGAACTCCTGGATCTAAAGATCAACCTATTTGTCCAATCCTAGCTTCCTCCTTTATAACCTGCTCCTAACATTTTTACTGTACATGTTACCATGTCAGCTGAAAAAGGTAATTTGTTTGGTGACAATTTGTGTGGTAATCACAACATGACACTTTATCCCATTGGGGCCCACAGAATGGAGTTTGAGCAATCAGCATACTTTTCTATAATCAGAACAAATCATATTGTTATCCATGACACAGTTTTCTTCCCACGCTTTGCAGTGAAAGTGACTCCTGATCTGCTTGTGGTTACAAATTGTATTGCTTAAATCACGTCAGAATACAAAGACACAGCTGAATTTTGAAGCTGATAGACTAGAGCCCTCACAGGTGCACGCTCATAATAGTCTGCTATAGTTGCAAAGGTCAGGTTTATAAGACCTTCTACAACCCAAATTAATGTTCAGTAAAATGGTACTCACCTAAAAGGGGTGTGGAGGCAGATCTAAAAATTGAAACAAAAAATCATCCAAGACACTTTCTTCTCTGCCAGATAAATGGAAGGAAAAGATATTTTGCAAACATACCTTATAGATGATGTGGGGATAAATACATTGGATTGTGAGGTGTTTCAGATACTAAAATAAGGGGGCCACAGAAGCATCTTAAATAGATGTACAATTGCATTTTGCTCACTTTTTTTAAAGGTGCATAAGGAGAGATTGAGAGTCCTGTCTCCTGATGTCATTTGCCTGGTTCATAAAAATGGATCCTCTGATCCCGCATCACCACGTTCGCACTATGAAGATGATGGGGCATGGTGTCAGAGTAGATGTGGCCACAGCTGGGCCTTCTTGTACCCTGTAACGGGGGGCCAACAATAGATGTGCTGTCCTTGCACACAGGGGTCCTTGCTTTCGCTCCTGGTGATACGAGTAACTCTCATTTAAGTCAATAGCAATTATCTGTATTGTGAAGCAGGGGGAGAGAAGGTGGCACAGGAGCAGCTTTTCTTCCCTCTCCTCTCTCTGTTTTTGCAAACTGCAGGATTGAGTCCTAAAAGAACAAAACCATTTGTCAAAATTTCTAGTGCACCAAAAGTGACTTCGGTTTTATTTTATGGGGTTGGTATAGTGTCAGGAATTGGGTATTGTTCCTTTACATATTTTGTGAGCCCTTTGGCAGCACTCACTGTGTTTTAGAAGCCCCCAGAAGCCAGCCAGACCACCAGCTTGTATGTACAGCTAAGCCTTGCATGTTGTGTATATTTAGGAAACATGATTATTTGGACCCCACCCTGCCTGTGTGGTTCCTTCATTTTAGGTTTGGTGTGTAAAGAGCAAAAGACACCATAAGTGGAGGGGCAAGGTTATGTGGAAGGAGGCAAGGTGGGAATTTGTTTTGGTGGTGAATGTCTTCTACGCAGGTCTTCCTCTAGACACAAGACCTACTTTTTAAAATATATTGTGGAGATGGGAAAGAGAGAGAATACAGAAGCTAGAGCAGTAGACTTGTATGTTTGCATTCCTTTGGCCGGAAGTTGGTAGTAACAATTGTTGGATTAATTTAAATATTTTGAGTATTGCCTTTGGGGATTTTTTTAAAAACGTTTTTTCTTGAAACGTCAATAAAACATATTTAAAAATAGACCGAGAAGACGGTACGCTCCATGCAAAAGTTCAGTTGTTTAGGAAAAAACATCCTGTGATATACAGGCTTTTCTTTTGGTGGTCCTTGGTGGTGTTGGCCAAATAACTGTTGGTATCAAGGAGTATATTTTTGGCATTTATTTAAGGCCTCTAGGAAAGAGCCAGTGCTAACACCTCAAGTCAAGGAACAGCAGTCCAAAAGCAAATAAAACTAAATATCTACTGCCTCTCAACTGTAGAGTAGGGATATATGTGCAGAAATAGAGATCTTGCCGATAACTGTGTTTTTCAAGTAAACAACCACCGTCTAGACATATTTCCAGCAAGGGGATAAAGGGTTTTCATTTCAAATATCATTGAGCACTGAGCTGTGAAAGTGAAATTATGCAGAACTTGTTTCTCTAGTTTTTTTTAAGGCTTTATCATATTTCTTCTCAGACCGTGAATTTCAGTATCTGCTGCCAAGGATCATTTCAACTGGATTCTTGCTTTAAAAAGGGGGAGAGGGAGGGAGGAAGGAAGGAAGAGTTTTGGTTCCCCTCCATTCATGGAATTTGAAGGAAGAATATTGCCTTCATTCTTGCTTTTGGATGTGTAATCTGCATCACCACACATCTCATTATAAAATCAAATACTCTGCATGTATATGGTTCTGATGGTGCAAGCCATATAGGTTTTATGGTCCCATTTTTCCTCATTGGTCAGCGTGAACTTTCTGGACAGATTTTGCTTTCCTCTCTTAAAATAATAAGCTCTCTGCCAAACAAACAAAATTAGAGCCCAAGTCAAAACTTCAGTAAAAATATAAATTAAGCAAATTTAATACAGTGTAGTATAGTTATTGATTTGTATGCAAAAATCAAGGCTTGTGCTTCAGAATGTGTATGTATGTAGGTGCTGACTTATACAATCGGCTAAGTGCATTATAGGGATGTTTTTGTCTTGTTTTAAACCATTGGGTTTTGGCTATAGATGAGGGCAGCATACCTTTTAGATAGGAATAGCAAATTTCTTATCAGCCTTATAATGAAGGCACTCAGGTACTGTGTTGATGGGGACAGTATGAAACTATAAGGCAGATTGACTATTGTCTCATCTGGTACAGTACGGTTTTTAAAAATCGGCCGTGTGTTTTTTGGCCTAAAGTTTTGTCGTCTGCTGTTTTCATCCAGTTTAAATCAACACCATTAGGGTTTGAAGAGGCAGAGCATGTAAGCCCTGGTCTACACTAGGACTTTAGGTCGAATTTAGCAGTGTTATATCGATGTAAACCTGCACCTGTCCACATGATGAAGCCCTTTATTTCGACTTAAAGGGCTCTTAAAATCGATTTCCTTACTCCACCCCTGACAAGTGGATTAGCGCTTTAAATTGGCCTTGCCGGGTCGAATTTGGGGTACTGTGGACACAATTCGACAGTATTGGCCTCCGGGAGCTGTCCCAGAGTGCTCCATTGTGACTGCTCTGGACAGCACTCTCAATTCAGATGCACGATTGTTTGCTGTTGCTCTGACGCAGGGAGGGGCGACTGACGACACGGCTTACAGGGTTGGCTTACAGGGAGCTAAAATCAACAAAGGGGGTGGCTTTACATCAAGGAGTATTTCAGGCAGGACTTCACGGAGGGTTCCAATAAGAAATGGTGCACCTAAGTTATTGTTCTTATTGGAACAAGGAGGTTAGTCTGGCCTCTGATTGATACATGGCTAGATTTACCTCGCTGCACCTTCTCTGTGAGTGACTGCACTGTGACCTAGAGGAATGAGTCCCCTAGACGGGGGGGTGATGGGGGGGGTTTGCAAATGAGTACAAAACAAATCTGGTCTATTTCTTGTTTTGATCCCTCCATCCATCTTTTACATCTTTGGCTGGCAGCAGACGGTGCAGAAGGACTGCTAGCCATCCTCATCTCTTGCCTGCCCGGCAGAAGATGATGCAGTAGGACTGCTAGCAATCCATATCACCTGCCTGCTCACCATAAGATGGTTCAATAGGACTGACTGCAGGACTAAAGAGAATGACTTGATCAAGTCACTCCAAATTTAGTTCCTGCGCACATGTCTGCCCAGGCGCTCCTGATCAACCTCACACAGGCGACCAGGAGCACCTCAGATTTGATGATGACTGCTACCAGTCCTATTGCACCGTCTGCTGCCACAAGGCAATGGGTTGCTGCTGCTGTGTAGCAATGCAGTACCGCGTCTGCCAGCACCCAGGAGACATACGGTGACGGTTAGCTGAGCGGGCTCCATGCTTACCGTGGTATGGCGTCTGCACAGGTAACTCAGGAAAAAAGGCGCGAAACGATTGTCTGCCCTTGCTTTCACGGAGGGAGGGAGGGAATGGGGGCCTGACGATATGTACCCAGAACCACCCGCGACAATGTTTTAGCCCCATCAGGCATTGGGATCTCAACCCGGAATTCCAATGGGCTGCGGAGACTGCGGGAACTGTGGGATAGCTACCCACAGTGCAACACTCCAGAAGTCGACACTTGCCTCGGTACTGTGGAAGCACTCCGCCGAGTTAATGCACTTAATGCACTTAGAGCATTTTCTGTGGGGACACACACACTCGAATATATAAAACCGATTTCTAAAAAACCGACTTCTATAAATTCGACCTAATTTCGTAGTGTAGACATACCCTAAGTGTTAAAATGTCCTCCATTTATAGAGAAAACCTGCTGTCATGTAGCACCCCTGAATTGTAGGCTAGCTTCTGACTAGTAGAATCAGTTACTTATCTATATCGTGCGATCATCGGCAGGGTTTGTAGAGAGACATAGCTAGAGTATTCTTCTAGTGACAACCACAGTCTGGCATGTACTTTATTATGTTAAGCTTGTCCCTCTGTTTTCCCCACCGCCAGTTTAGTACACAGGTCTTGCTTTTTTATAACAAGTCCTATTATATTTATTCTCAATTTTTAATAATTTAAAAAGACTTTAAATCATAAATCCTACAGAACATTTTCTCTACTAAGTGTAGCTGGATTAAAAACACAGATTCCTCTGCTCTAATGTTTTAAAGCAATATGAATTCCACGTGATATTCATTAAGACGGCTTAGAATTAGTGCCATTTTAAATGTTTTATACACTATTGCCAAGGTCAGCAATCATTTTATAGACACCTGCAGTTTTTGGTTTACTGTTTTAGGGTTCATTGATAACTCATCAGCAAAAGACTACTAAGGCCTATTTGTATACTCTTTTAGGTACTAAATAGTGGGCCATTATTGCCAAATTCAAACCTTTTTGTCAGCTAAAATATGGGGGCAGCAAAGACATTGCAGTTCTTTTCCTATGTTGCATATGGAGTCAAGCATAATACTGCTGTATGAAAGTTACCCTACCTTAGTTGATGGACTGCAACAGAGATGCTCACCTGTAGTAACAGGATTTGTCCAGAAATAGGTTTCATTAGACATTCTGCTTCAAACGTAGCTAATGTGAAAATAAACTAATGCAGGGGTTCAATAAATGCAATCTATTAGTACTGATGTTTTTGACATACTAGCTGTTATCTCTAACAATTGTCAGTGGTTAGCTTTCTCTTGGTTTCTAATTCTTACAATTGTAAACATTGTTAGCATTCATGTGAACATTGAAAGTTGGGCTCTTAAAGAATTGTTGCTGATTTTCATTGTGCTCGATTTATCAAGGACCAAATGTGTTTCAGATCCACAGTTAGGCCACAAAAGACTTTTGCTGTTAGTTTGCCAATCGTATTCTGGGTAGTGAGTATTCGAATCTTTCCTTTCCTTTCCTTTCCTTTCCTTTCCTTTCCTTTCCGGCTTTGTGGAACTCATTAAATAATTTTCTAACCTAACAATTATTTAAGTAGAACTGTAGTACACAAAAATTGTTCTCTCTCTGTCTCTGTTTGTCTGTCTGTCTCTCTCCTAGGGCTTTTCTACACAAATGCTTAGTTTGTACCAAACAGGCACTTACTATCTGTGTGGACCCTGCTGCTATGCACTAAAAGTCTCCTAGTGCCATTCAATCTACGCCTGTTTCAGAGCACTCCGCGGCACTTTTAATGTGCAGCAGCTGGGTCCACATGAACACTTAGTCCCTGGCAGGCCAGCACAATGTAGACTTACATCTCAGCTTGCCGCAAAATATGCGTGTAGACAAGCCCTCAAAGAGGAGAGGGATGCAGGGCAAAGAAATTAAATGGGGGAGAATTCATGTTCCATAGCCACTACCAACTCCCACCCCTGCCACAGTGGTTTCTGTTGCCAGTGGCAAGTGACTACTTGAAAGTCTCCCACCTTGCCTCCTTGCTCCTATCGCAGTCCCAAATGTAGCTCTCCTGTACGTTGCTGCAGGTTCAATCAGCAATCTGTTAGCTCAGGCTTTTCTGCTCTGTTCCTATGGCACATAGCTCAACTGTGGAGAATACCAGTGGCTGCCCATCCAGCTCTGTGCCAAGCAATATGTAGTTTTCTGCTGAGTAGGAGGGGAGAAGAATTTAAAAACATGAGAACAATTTAAAAAAAAAATGTGGAGGGGAAAAAACAAGACAAACAATGGGTGAGAAAGGGGACTGGGAAAAAGGAACAAAGTAGAAATGCTGTGTTGAGGTCAAATAAGTCCAATGAGCTCTTCCTGGGAAGGAATTTAGTGGGATTTATTCAGTTTATAGTACCCAAGAAAACTGGAGAGAGGAGGGCTGTTTGAGATCTGAAGGAGTTCAGCCTATGTGCCAATTTGTGTCCCTAATATTTTGGGGTAGGAGGGCCTTCCAACCAGTTCCTCTGAGGCCACTGTGCCATAGGAGTTCCCCACATGCCGGATATCCACTAGATAGGAAAGCTCTTCAAATATTGTTAGAGGAAATTCATGAGCTGAAATTAAGCTGAGCAGAAAGATCCTGCAGCAGACTTTTCAACACAACTTATATCTGCTTTTAGCTCTATAGGATGGCATGGGGACATGGGGGTTTCTGCAGGCAGACAGCCTCTGCATGCTGGAGAAGGGGGTCCCTGAAAACCCTGATAAGCCAGGCGAAGTGGAGAAAAGGATTAAGTAAGGCCTGGGAGTGGAGTCGGGGACTATTAGATAAATATTTTAAATGTATCCAGTGACACAAAATCATTGTCTGGGGAGTGCAGTGCAGGTGCTCAGCATGCAATCTTCCCATACGTAGGTTGGAAGGTCCCTCTGGTGCTATCTGCAATTTGGCAATCTGCAAATCCCATGTCTCGCTACTCCTCCTGAGTTCCCCATGCAAAGTCTAATTACTTGGGCTTTGCGTGTTATGGGATGAATTACATCTAGAATTAGGAGAGTATACACAAGGCATCTAACGAGACAATTTCTGGCCTAAATACCAAATGAAAATGTTATGCTTTTGGCCTTCTGGCAAATGAGTTTTAACACTCAGAAATGGATTTTAAACAAAAGCAATTACATAATTTTGTTCTTTAATATTGACAGTTTCAGATAATAAAGCCCTCAGGCAGTGAAAATGGCAAACTCATTTTCATAGCTGCCAAGTTTGGTACAGCTCCATGTGTGATGTTTATACAAAATAGTCAGTGAACTAATTTGATTATTTTCTAAATAAATTGCATATAGCCATAAACTTCTGCTTAAAAAATTGTGTGGGATGTATGTAGTGCTGCTAAAGGGCACACTGGTCCTGCTGAATGAGTTCTTTCTCTTTTTCTCTGTATGAGTTTTCCATGAGATGTGGGACAGACCTGCCAAATTCATAAATGTCACATGAGATGCATGACACTTGATGGGTCTGGATTTTTGTCTCCTGTGTGCCCTGATCCCAGATGCTGGTAGTTTCTTCTGATAAGGAAACAATATGTCAGAATTTTGAACACAGCCTTCAGTCTGGAAGGAAATAAGAGTCAAATCCCAGCATAGCTCTCTTTCGATGCCTTTTGACAGTTACAAATGCTTTTCTTTCAAGAAATATCAAAGAATAATCTGGGTTAAATAGTCTTTACTCCAGTATAGATGACATTTCCATACCTCTTCTCATTGTTTAAATGGTTGTGGGTTTTTTTAAGGTACTGGACAAAACTATAGCTTTACATTCTTATTGGCCTTCCCTTTTATTTCACAAGTAAAATTTTCACTCAACTGAGCTCTGCTTGTACTCTAAAGCCTCTGCATTTCAAGCCTCTTGGGGGGCCTCTGTGTGTAGTTTTAAAGGCATACTTCAAGATTGCTCTTGTACATTTACAAGAAGCAGCAAGCACAATGTGTGTCTTTTGAAATCTTGCCTCGTGGTAGGATATTGAGCTTGGCTTAAGAACATAAGAACGGCCATACTGGGTCAGACCAAAGGTAAATCTAGCCCAGTGTCCTGTCTTCCGACAGTGGCCAATGCCAGGTGCCCCAGAGGGAGTGAACAGAACAGGTAATCATCAAGTGATCCATCCCCTGTTGCCCATTCCCAGCTTCTGGCAAACAGAGTCTAGGGACACCATCCCTGCCCATTCTGGCTAATAGCCATTGATGGACCTATCCTCCATGAATTTATCTAGTTCTTTTTTGAACCCTGTTATACCCTTGGCCTTCACAACATCCTCTGGTAAGGAGTTTCCACAGGTTGTCTGTGCGTTGTGTGAAAAAATACTTCCTTTTGTTTGTTTTAAGCCCCTTATTTCCCTTTAGTCTTTTGGGTGCAATAATTTTACATGAATACACATCCCTGTTATGAGTTGTGTGATCACCGTCAGTATACCCCTTTGCGTCAGGGACCAGAGCTGTAAGGCTTCATCTCCTTCGCTCCCAGTAGGCCATCTGCCTCTGTGCGCCATTCAGCCCTTCCTCTGGTCTCTGACTTCAGTCTCCTTTCGCAGCTGTTTTGGAGTGACTGTCTTCTTCCCTAACTCTGGTATTGAGCCCTGGGCCTCTCGGACTGCATCTTCCAGAGGCATCTGTTCTCCTGCAGACTCTGCTTCAAGCCCCTTCACAAGAGTCCCAGTGGTTCCTTCTTCCAGACTGAACTTTTTTGAGGCAAAGGTGGTCTATTAAGTTATCATCTGAGGTCTGTTGGTCCAGCACCCTGTGGCTGAGAAGCAACTAATTAACCACAACATGGGTGCAATAGATGTTGGCTCCAGTTAGTTATCCCTTCTATCCTGTGATGGGATTTCACCCTATTACAATCCTATTTTCTAAATTAAAAACCATTTCCCCCACTATGAACTTTTCTCCAAAAGATTTGGATCTCTTGTCTACAGTAAAAATACTATTCTAGTTAGAAGTCAGCCTGTTTATACACCTTATTCTTGCTGGATGAAATTCGACGCTGTGGAGAGGGCCAGTCTAAGGTCTGTGCCCCCATTTAAGCCCTACTTTTAAGTGGTGGGTAGGATTTGTGGTGGTGCTTTCCATGAGATTGGTAGGAAGCTATTTCCGGGTGTCAAAGTGAGACTGGGAGCAGGAGAGTGCAGCACATGGGGAATGTCCCTTCTGCCTCTGGATTGGATTAGCAGCTCTCCCAGTAACTAGCCTGTTCTTTGGCTGGTGCAGTGAGAGCTCCATTCCAATTCCAATCTACTCTAGCCATTGGTTATTTAGAGCTATTTGCAGTGAATCATGTTGTTCAGTACTGTAGCCTGTACTCAGGCACCAATGTAAATGAGCATTTGAACATAAATAACATTGAATCTTGCTGCTGATATAAAAATATCTTTGAACTAAAAAGACAGCCATTTATGTAGCAAAATGTTTTTACACGGTATGACAGTTAACTTTGTTTTTATTGCATTTTTTTATCCTACAATATAAAGTCTGGTACTTTTTCTTTTCAAATAACTCACAACATTTTTTTTTATATCTAATCAAGTTAAAGATGTACTGACAGATTTTTTTGCTTTGTTTTTGTTTAATGCCCACGCTATACTAGGCACTTTATGAGTAAGTATGAAGAAAAGGCCCTAGCCTGATAGAGCTTGTAGTCTGATCCTAGGGATCTGCCAAGTGTGAAGAACAAATGTGCAATCAATTCACTAGACTTTTATACCTTGAGTTAAGAAAGACCTATCTGTAGTATGTTATTTACACATGGTAGGATGAGACAACAGAGAAAACAGTGAATTTACCATGAAATTGCTATAAAAGAGCACAGAGAAAGGAAAAAGTAGAGCTTGTTGGAAAACTTAAGTGAAAACTGGAAATGAACACTTCTGTGAATTTTTTTTCTTCCGTTTACTAACTCTTAAAATTATATTTATAGCTGAGAACCTTTTACCTTCATTATACCTAAGCACCAGTCCACTCTAAAAACAGTCATGTTTTAGTAACCAATTTGTGACATGCTTATCTCCGTTCCAGTTACGAAGACATACCGGTAGTAATGTGGAGACGAAAAAGTCACACAACATAATCATGTGTCAGCTGAGTTTGTGACTGCATCTACCTCACCATGTTTGGATGTTGCATTCAGAAAAAAATCGGGGCATCTATCCTTTAATTAAAGTTGATTGAATTTTTTTTGAACTGTGTGTGTGTGTGTGTGTGTGTGAACAATTGGCCTTTTTAAAAAAGAAGTTAATGAAAAACAGGTTTTTGGTAAATGAAAACTTTGATAAGCAGTTGCAAATATATTTTTGGAAAATTGAAAAATAAATAAATAAAAAATACTTTAACAATACAAAATGGGTCTATTTCAAACACTCTGACTTTGTCTGCACTGGAAAGTTGTACATCCCCCTAGCCTGGACAAAGTTATGCTGGTGAACTGATGCTTTATACAGGTATAGCTATTTATGTACAGGAAGTGGAGTAGTTGGAATAAGGCACCTTTGTATAACTTTGTCCACACATAGCTGTACCAGCACAAATGCTGATCAGAAAAGAAAAAAAAACCCAAAACAAAAAAACCAACCCTACACTTAACTAACATAGTTAGACCAGTACAGCTTTCAAGAGTAGACCAGCCCTTTGAAATGAAAATAACTTCACAGTTTTTAACGAAAATAGGTTTTTACTTTTCAGCGAGTTCTATCAATGACACCTCGGCAGGGATAGAGTGCTCCGAGGGCATATATGCACAGCAGCTCCATCCGGACACCCGGCAGGGTGCTCTAGGATGTCCTAATTGCTGCCCAGAGAGCTGTAAAGAAGGAGGGGTGGCCCTACTGGCTGCACAGGGATAGTTTAAGGGATCAGTTTACATGGGAAATAAAACAGTGTTTAGAACTGGTTACGGGAGGAGACTAGAGAGCCAACTTAGCTTTCTGGCCAGGATGCCATACATCTACTGTGTATTAATTATGTTGTGTGTGGTCACAAACCATTTAGAGACAATATGTTCATTCGCTGATTACAAACTAGATTAAAAGTTGTAGTGTAGAGCGAAGGCCTAAGATTAGAAATATATTTTTTATCCTTTTATGTTAGACAGCAGTTAGTGAAACTGACTATACGGTTTCCTGTAAATAGTCAAGCAGTATTGACTGAATAGTACTGTAAACACTTTTAAAAGTTTGCTCAGGCAAGAGGCAAGCTGTGGCTTCCATTTTTCTGCTAAACTCTTGTTCATTTTATTACTTCATTTTCCCCACCAACTGTCTCTTTGTCCACCTGTCACATGCTGTCTGTAACCTAGATTGCAAGTTCTCTGGAACTGGGATTGTCATTTGTACTATTTGTCTGTACAGTGCTAGCACAGGGGGCCGTAGTGGGGAGGTTCCTAGGTGTTACCCCAATACAAATAACAGCAGTCACCTATTTTGAAGCTGACTAGGTGTCAAATATGTGTATGATGCCCCTAACTCTGCAATTTTCTGTTCAATATCTTAATACCCAAGAGCCTCATTTGAATTGCAAACTAAAACTATATTTGTTTTTGGTTTTTTGGGGAGGGGAGTGTAGATAACGTTCAAAAGGAAATTTTTGCACTAAATGTATATATTTACCTCCGTCTCTTCTTACTCCACAAACTACATTTGCCACTGTACTTCCTCTTCCTATCCCAGCACTCCTAGAAGCATTAGATGGTAGAAGTGCTAAGGGTCTCCACCAGGAATAATAATATTTATACCTGATTATTTTTTTCAGGTTACAGAGGTGCCAATAATTGTAATTTTCAAAACACTACAGATCAAAAAGTGGCATTGTTTATAGTTCCTTTTTGATATGCTCAGCCTCAAGAGAACCCATTCCCAGGCTAACATAATTCTAGACCCCATGTTGAACCAATATTTACTTGTGAATTATTTGATAGATCTCAGGAGCATATAGGTTGTTGATCTATAACTCATCTGTTTGAAGCCTTTTACTCAGTAGTAGCTCCTCATTTTTCCCTCTCCTCCTTTATGCCCAATCTCAACTGCATAAATGTTGACATATATTTTATAAAATCATAATTTATATTTTCTCTTCAATCTTGCAGACCTTGTAAATCTTTTGAGCATCTCACTGTGGTTGGCAATCTGTGCTACCAAGTACAAAGAAAGAAAATAAGTATGCTGTTTGCTTTCCTTCCTTCGTACAAATAGGCAGTGATCTGATCGAAAAGTGACAGATTATTGCCAGCAGTGAAAATACAGATACAGCAATAAAGATAACTTTAACAACTACGATAGCAATGTAAGAGAAATACTTGGTGTATATTTATAAAAGTTGAGGTGTGTATATTGCAGTTGGTCAAGTTTTATAAACCTTGTCAATTTCAATGTATTAACACTTCTGAGACATAACAGGTAGTCATGATGTTTGTAATAGAATGAACCAGTTTTTCTTTTGCCATAACAGTCCATAGTCTGTGTGCCATCCATGCAGTGATGAGACCACTGCTGTTTTCCATTTTCTGGATTTCCTTTTTTCCCCCCCATCCATGACAATATGGAACTCGACTGTGCTGAGGCCCCCAACTGTTTAATGGTTTGTTGTATCATAAGCAGTATTTCAGGCTCTAGTTCTTGGAGATATTACATTCTGGATGCAGAGGGAATGTCAGACATTTTATTTCAGCAAGATAACTTGATTCCAAACCAGTCCTGCCATATCTTCTAGTATATCCCCACTTCTTAGAATTCTCTTTAGGTGACTGGAACTTCTGTTTCTGTTCACTTTGTTGCTGATTTAGTAGACCTGCTGTTGGAAACCAGTTCATATATTGTGGCTGTGATTGTGGATTACTGTGATATCTACTTGGGTACAGCTTTGAATTCTTTCTTACATTACTGTGTGGCAACTTCAGATGCATTGGCTTGTTCAGTAGATGAAGGTCACATATGTATATAAAAGTGCTATCAACTCTCATTTTCTTAGTCACCTTGTTCTTTCTCTGACCTGTGATTCTCTCCCCCCCCCCCTTTTGCCTCCTCTGGATTGTTCACATTTTTCTTCCCTGTTCAGGATTTGCACTCTAGGTATCATTATTTCCAAAGATATTCTGTAAAAGATGCTAAAGATGTTTATGATTCCACCTTTCTTAGCTCTCCCTGATATGTTGGCTTTCCTTTCAAAAGAAACTTTCTCATTCCTGTTATTGTCTTTAAGATAATGAGCCATAAAAACTGAATGGCATTTGTTTTAAGCAAGTTAGTTGCAGGACTCTGGTTCAGTGTGCGCTAATCAGTATGGTCATCTCATATGTTGCAATAATGTGACATCTTGGCATCTCCTATATAGGTGGCCTGCTCATCTCATACTATCAGCAAAATTATAATCATGTAAATCAAGTTTGAAAGTTGTAAAGAACTGCTGATAGAAGCTCAGTAATTTTAGTCATCATCCCAGGTGGGAATTTTTTAAATTGGTGAATATAAAAACTGTTAAACACTGCATATTAGCAGAAACTTTTGGACATACAGATCATGCACATTTCCTTATTTGTTTATAAACCAACTAAGCAAATGGTACAGCATCAGTCAAAGCAATAAATCATAATTGGGTGTGTAGCAAGATAAGATTATGTGACAGATCAGAAAAAGTGGGCCAAGCATTCATACTATAATTCGCTTTTTTCTTTTAATTTGTAGGGCCTGTGTTTGTTTCGAAGGGTGGGTGGGTGGGTGGATGAATATGAAAGCCATGCAAGGTACTAATTTTTTAGCTTCTTCTGAAATGTGTAATGTAAAACTTTCCATTTCTGTAAAATAGCTTGCATTTTAAGACTGCCAGATTCTCACTACTCAGTGCTTTTCCTGCAAGGATCAATAGTTTTGCTTAGTTATTCATTTTGTTTCCTAAATTTCTAGAACTGATTTTTGGTGCTGAAATCTCCTCCAATAGTTTTACTATGTTCTCACTCTTGTAATCTCTTTTCCTAAATAAATGATTAATCTTCTGGGAAACTGGAATCAGATGTTTTTGAACTGGCTGGCAGTATTGTATAAAATAGCTTCCAGAGCAGTCGAAGGTCCAAATATCTCTTTTGTGCAGCACTCTTGAGTTATCATTCCTTCGTCTCAAAAATGAATTCCTTCTTGGGATCCACTCTTAAGACTGCTACATTTTAGAGAAACAAATTTAACCTGGGAAGACTTTATTAATTTCTCACCAACATCAAAACTCCCTCCAGAGCAAAGTTTCAAACATTTGTTAATTGCTTGAAAGATGCTGTCCGTCTTCAGTAATGCTTAGCTATCTGAGAAGCTCTAGTTTAGTTTCAGTTCTGACCATACTACCAAAATGGTGCTTATTAGGTATTGTGAGTTTATCTACCAGGCTTACCTCTGCTCCTTCAGCCTTCATCCAACTTGAATTCTCTGTTGCATTAGACTTTTACGGTGAACAAAGTATTGGCTTGACTGCATTATGCACTAATGACTATTAATGGATCTCTTGGGTTCAGTGCTTGGTTTTTATCACCAGTCTGTCTTAATGAGCTCAGTTCACTGCCATTCATAATAGTCTCACTTATGATCCCATCATTGCTCAGCATGAAGATGATTCACTGCTCGGTTTTGTAGCATTAACAAGATACTTTAGCAAGAATTTTTCTTTAGAATGAGGTGGGCTGTAATTTCTATAGTGCATTGAACTGGGACTCAGCAGACCTGGGTTCTATTCCTAGCTCTGCCACAGTTCTGCTGGGTGACCCTGGGCAAGTCACTTCACCTCTTTCTCCCTAGTTTCCCCATCAGTAAAATGGTGGTGATGTTAGTGACTTCCTTTGTAAAGTGCTTTGAGATCTGCAGATGAACGGCTACATAAGAGGTAGGACTGTTATCATTTATTCTGACTCTGAGAGTCCAGTAATTATATCATGAGTATCATCACATCTACCTAATATCTCGTTTTAGATTTTGAAGAACTTAACTCCAAACCTGATATGAAGAAAACATTGCTCCCAGCCTTGTCATTTTAAATGACTGATGGCAGCTAAATTGTTCCTCCAAATAATATGCTCCTGGTGGCTGTGTTTGGTAGGGAGGGAGTCCTTGCTTTGTGATAAAATGTTGCCATTAGTGTCTAATGGAATCTTAATTAATGACTTATGGGAAACATTCATTTTAGTTCTATAGGTGGATTTTGAGGCTTAATTTATAAATGTTTTAAAACCTTTTGAGATCCTTGGGTAGTGTTTCTTAAAAGAGAGAGAGAGAATATTTACAATTCCCTACTGGGGGACACTGTCTAATAAGATCATGCATGAAACTCCAGTTAATTGAGAATGTTGCTATATTCCTTGTGAGAAGGCAAATTATCAAAATGCACTCTGACCATTTGACCACTGGCTGATTACTAGTCCAACAAAGTATTAGTTATATAATCAACTAAAAATTAGATAAGATGAAGTGTTGTGGGTTGTTGTTTTTTTTTTTAATGGACATAACTGACCTTTCAACCACTTACCGTATATACTTGCCCATTAGCCAAGATGGAGAGGTAAAAATGGCAAAAACTCCATGACCCTTTCATAAGCAGACCCTATATTTTATGGGTTGGCAAACTTTGGCTCCCGGTCCATCAGGGTAAGCTGCTAGCGGGCCTGGATGTTTTGTTTACCTGAAGCGTTTGCAGACACGGATCCCCGCAGCTCCCACTGGCCACAGTTCACCGTTCCCAGCCAATGGGAGCTGCGGGAAGTGGCAGATGCTCCAGGTTAGCAAAACTTCCTGACCCACCAGCGGCTTACCCTAACAGGCCGGGAGCCAAAGTTTGCAGACCCCTGCTATATTTTTAAAGTTGGCATCACAAAAAACACTCAAGTTTTGCTGGAATTATTTTAATGTAATCTAACAAAAAACCTGTTGTTATTATCACCTTCAAAATTATAGTTAGTGTTTTAAATATCCATTTACTGATATTAAAGTCTCATATTGTTCTAAGGTACTTATTTAAAAAGTCTTAAAATCCTTCAAAGTCCGAAACAGTTAATTAAACTCTGCTTCAGTCACAGCTGTTACCTGCATTGTCATCGTAGATGTTGGCAGTGTCATCTTCAGACTCATATTCCTTCTCCTCATCAGCCTCTGTTGTGTCATCATCAGATATGGCATCGTCTTCTGACCCATCAAGCGCATTGCTGATACAGCATTTCTGAAATGATTTTTCTGTCATTTCCAAGGGAATGGACTCCCACGCGTCCTTGACCCACTGGGCGACCAGATTGATTTTGGCTTCATAAGATTCCTGCCTTTTGTCAATTTTGCCATGCTGAGCACATCCATTCAGACCACATTTTGCGTAGCCTGTCTGTAAAGGGTTTGTTCAGGCAGATGTCAAGCGGTTGTAGAACAGAAGTTAAGCCTCCAGATATTACAGGCAAAGTAGTTTTCATTTTTTTGGCCACATTTTTCACCTCATCCATCTTGTGTGCCCTGAACATGTCCCAAACGAGCATAGCAGATTTCTTGAAAAGTGCTCCTGGTCTCTTATTCCACACTTTTTTCCAGCCATTCAATAGTCCCACTTTCATCCATCCATCCATCCCTTTTCGTGTGCACGTACAATGACACCAGCAGGAAATTCCATGTTTTTAGGCAAGGTTTTTCTTTTAAAAATAACAACAGGAGGGAGCTTTGATCCATTGGCCAAACACGATAAAACCACGATAAAATTGATTTTTTTTCATGGCCAGTGGTTTTAATTAAAACTGTTTTTTCACCAACACCTGTTACCATTCTGTTGCTCGGAAGATCGAATGTCATCGATGTTTCATCCATATTTTCTATTTGTTCAATTCAAGTTCAAATGCATATTCCTTTCGATGTTTTATAATAAACCTTTGGGGAAAGGTTCGATTTTTTTCTTCCGGATCTCTTGGCAGCTTTTGCGCTATCTTTGTTTGCTGACGAAGACAGAGACCATGATGGTTCATGAAGCGAGTACACCAACCCGCCGATGCGACAAACATTGATGGCTTTACTGATTTGTATTTGTCATCTTTTGACATTTGCAGAGCACGCAGACAAATTCCAGTTCTAGTGACAACATACTCATTTTGTCGACATTCAACAACCCAATCATTGAAATCTTTCTTCAGCTCAGGAAATGAAGCACACCTCGTTGGACATTTTTTCTTGCTTCTTGGCATGCCTTTTAGTGTTGTTTTATTTTTTCGCCATTCTCTTACTTGCTTCTCATTGATACAGAATTCACAAGCAGCAGCGCAATTATTGTTTGCTTCTGCATATTCAACAACTTTAAGTTTGAACGCTGCATGATAAGCAGACTGTTTTCTTTTGATTTCACAGTTGTTCATTTTAAATACTAGTATGAAAATATTAGAAAATAATAATTTAGTTATAGATTTTGTAGGACTTTATGTAGGAATGTCACCTGCTTTATCACTGTCAAATTATTATTGTTCTTTGTTTGTTTGAAAGCAGCCCTGTAGATTGGCATGTCTGGGCAATAACAGGCTATTTCAATTTTATTACAGAATCCATCGATTCTGTGTGTTATATTTTCAGATTGGCTCGAGACTCACGAGGTCCATTGGTAGAAATGCATGAAGAGATCAAATTACACAGTAGCGGACTGACACCAGTGCCATAGTACTATCGTTCATTGTATTTTTCTGATTGGCTTGTAAGGTGTAGCATTTTGTGAAATGCATGGGTCAAATGTCATGCAGGTCTGCAGCACTGCTCTTTTAGCATTCATTTCAAGCCAATCTAGTCTACTAAACAAATACTTCGCAGCTTTAAAAGGCTGCAATATTGACAATAAATTACTTTACAATCAATATAAGTACTCACTATAAAAATAATTATAATATAGTCCTGTAGTAGAACAATTCTAGGAAAAGCAAACCGCTAGTACTAGGAAAATTGAACTTTAGGGAAGCACATTCTTTAAGCGCTTTGTTTACATGGACATGAACTGAGAAAAATTGTATAATTGATAGCCATACATTTTATTTACATTAATACTTCTTTTATCTCAATTATAACATAACAAATATACAATTTAAGTAAAAATAAAATGTTAACAAATTTTTAAACAAGTGAATCCAGAATTGATGTTCCATCATCAGCGATCTACAACAGGGGTTGGCAAACTTTGTCTCCTGGCCCGTCAGGGTAAGCCGTTGGCGGGTCGGGACGTTTTGTTTACCTGGAGTGTCTGCAGGCACGGAGCCCCTCAGCTCCCAGTGCCCGTGGTTTGCCGTTCCAGCCAATGGGAGCTGCAGGAAGTGGCACGGACCGAGGGATGTGGTGGCCACCACTTCCCTCAGTTCCCATTGGGTGGGAACGGCGAACCACGGCCACTGGGAGCTGATGGGCTCCGTGCCTGCGAACACTCCAGGTAAACAAAATGACAATGTATTGGATATTCAATAATTCAGAAGAGCTTAAAATCATCAAATTTTGGTGTAGACCTGTTGATAAGCCGACCCCGGCTCTTTGATGCTTCACTTTTTTACCAGAAAAATTCGGCTTATGAACGAGTATGTACGGTATATTCCTGATCATGCAAGACGCTTCTTATAGACCTACAGAGAGATGGCCTGCATTGTACAGAATCTTAGTCTGTATAGTTAGCTTTTGATGAAGTTGCTTCAGGCAAGATCATCATGCCTCTTATATGTAGGCAAAAAAGCACAAGTTTTCAACTTGGCTTTTAGTGTTTATCAGATGAAATCATAGTCATATGTTTCAATGTTTTATGAGCTGTTACACATATGAGGTTTTGTACAGCATTTTGTAGTGTTCTGCATGAAAGGTGTAATATACAGTAAGTGGACGGTACAGGAAGCCATGCATGCCTGATTAAAGAAAATAAAGTTTTCCCTAATAGAAATGAGGAATTGTACAGAAATACATACATTCCTTAAATATTACATATGTAACACTGCTGAAATCACTGAGACGTCATTATCTGTTAAGTACATGTTAGTTACTACCTGTCATCTTAAACTTTTTTAAATTAAAAAAGATAGTGATATAAAGTCAAGTACTATAGGTTCTGAATTTTAATAATCTTTTTGAAGTTTTCTTGTTTTCTTTTCAAGTTGCACTTCCTTTGGGTCGTACACTGTGGGTGGGTGTGTATGTACATATATGTTTGTTTAATATATATTATGCATGTGCACGCATAAACAAGCAGCTTTTGGGCTGAAACTTTACTCACTTTCAGTATTGAATATCCTCAAATTTCTGCTCACACCAACATCTGGGGTAAGCTTTCCTTAATAACAATAACTGTTGTTTTTGTACTGAGTTCACTCCCTGATTTCTTCATTCTGTGCTCTCACTCAAGTCACAGCATAATACCTGTGGATGTAAATGGGACTAGGGTCCAGCCCTAAAAGTACCCTATGCTTGGGGGGTGGTTTATTTATTTATTATTTGTATTTTAGTAGTGCCTGGAGAAGACAACCAAACTCAGAATTCCAGTGTGTTAAGGGCTGTAAGGTTTCAGAGTAGCAGCCATGTTAGTCTGTATCTGCAAAAAGAACAGGAGTATGCATCCAATGAAGTGAGCTGTAGCCCACAAAAGCTTATGCTCTAATAAATTTGTTAGTCTCTAAAGTGCCACAAGTACTCCTTTTCTTTTTTAAGGGCTGTAAGAGACAGTTCCTGTCCCACAGAGCTTAAACTCTAAATAGACAAGACCAAAAGGTGGGGGGGGAAACAGAGGCACAGATCCGCTTTCACAATGTTACTAACATTTCAATTACAGTGAAAATGGCATTGCACGCTCTTTTCATAACTTACATGAAATCTGCCATATACAGGTCCCACAACTGTTTGGGTAAGGGCCTACTGGAACACAATGAAGGAGCAAAGTAGTTTGAATATTGCCCAGTGGTTTGCCTAAAATTATCCACATATGAAACAGTAAAGAGACCACACAAACTTCCGCCTAGTATGTGATATTTACAGGGGATGCTGTGACTGACCACAGGCTCTTCATGGCTGTCTCCTACTCTCTCCGAGTAGGAAAAATCCTCCTTTTCACAGCACTCCAGATTTGAAGACGCACAGTGTGTGCTCTTTTAACCCCTTGGGGCATATCAGTTTTTTGTAGTCTAGGACATCTAGAGTGGATTCTGGCTTCTTGTCTGGTGGTGGTGTATATCTCTGAAGGTTGTCAGTAAATATTTTTAGCACAGGTTGGTTAAAGACTGGGTGTGAGATTTTCAAAATCACTTAAATGAGTAAGGAGCACAAGTCCCATAAAAGTCAATAGGACTTGTGCGCTTTACTCACTTGGGTAGCATCTTCAGAAGCACCTTTTACTCCTCCTGACTCTGCATATGTAGATGCTGTGCTAAACTAAGAGTATGTATAGTATAAATAAAGTGTATCTCTAGTTTTATTATCTGAAAAGCAGCAGTTGGAACTAAAAAAACATTTAAAGTAATTACACAGTCAGGTTCCAGGTGAGGCATTTTTCATAATGTGCTATAAAGGATTAAAAGTATTCTGAAAAAATGTGAGAAGAGATTATAGACTGAAAGATTTGTGTTGGCTTCATTAAATGAAATCTAATTAAGGTTTTTTAATGTATTTTCTTACTTAATGAAAAAAGTACTGGCATGGATGTGCTCTGGTGGAATGAAGAGAGAATAGTCCTCATGTCTAAGACAGAAACACCTGTATGTGAATTAAAATGTTTAGCAGACTTTATTAATGGGGAAAACTTAAAAAAAAAAAAGTACAAAAATATCTAGAATTTTGAAATGCTTTATATGTTGAAAGCATTCTACCAACACTAACTCATTCCTCCTCATAACACCCCATCAGGTAAGTGGGTATGTACTAGCCATTCCCATTTTCAGGTAGGCTGTGACCAGAGTCCCCGGGAGCCCCGCTGAGGTCACTCAATTAGGGTGAAGTTCAAAGAATGGGGCAGATAATCCCCAAAACTGGTGGATATTCCAATACTTAGTTTTACCAAACTAGTGCAAAACAGCTTCTGTAACAGCTTCTGATTACCCAGAAGCCAACAACCCAGTTCCCTTAAAGCAACCCAGCCTTAGGCCTCCACCCAGACACCCAAGTCAAATATGATGAGGATTACTGAAAATCTTATCCATCATATAAAAAAGTTCTAACAATCCCAAAGAATCAGACTCATTACCTCCCAGGTTAAGGAATATTCCAGATCTTACGCAAATACATGCTTGCAGCCAATTCTTATTAACTAAACTAAAATTCATTAAAAAAAGAAAAGAGAGAGTGTTGGTTAAAAGATCAATGTACATACAGACATGATTACAGTTCTGAGATCAGATCCACGGTAGAGATGGTGAGTTTTGTAGTTGCGAAGAGTTCTTTCAGAATTAGTCCATAGGATATAGTCCAATGTCCATATTCAGGGTGATCCAGGTTAGGGAGATCTCAGCCTTATGCCTTAAGCTTCCTCTGCATGAATCATCAAGCAGATCTAAGATAAAAAGGATCAGGACCCCAGACATTCTTATACAGTTCCAGGCCTTCTTTGACAGCTCGGAGTCCTTAGGCAAACAATAGGCAATTATCGAGATTTTGAAGTAGACCTATTTCCTAAGCATCACTTGTAATTAGCTACAGGGATTAACATACAATAATTTATTCATTAAGCAGTTTATCACAAACTTGAAAGAGACATATAGACAATGACGTTATTTCACCCAAGGTTCATCTAAAGGTTGTTAATCCCTTTTGATCTCTGAATCAACAGTTATAGTGATAGACAGGAACTGTCTGTTTACATAGCTAACATCTAACAAGATATGAATACACACATACAATTAGTATCACCTCTAATTCTCTAACAATACAGGTTTGCATTCAAACTTTTAGCCCATCTACCATGGTATGGCCCTAATTACCATTTGCATACTTTTCTAACATGTCTCTAAAGGTTGGCTCTGGGTCATTTAGCCTGCAAGCTGCTTAATCCTTTCTAGCCATGCGTCACACTTTTTGAATAAGAGATTTGTTGCAATTATATAACAGTGGGAGTGTCCCTCCTGCTGCCCCCTCTTCCAGACCTCAAAGGAAAACTCAAGGAATATGAATCCTCACAAAGGAAGAAACCAAAGAAAAGGATTTATGTAAGATCATGTGAATTGAACCACCAAGATTTGTGCAGCTCTAGTTTTAGGTATAAATCTAAATATGACAAAAGTTTATCCTTGGAAGGATAATGTGGATCTGTTTCTGTATGTCCTGCACTTGTTTTAGACCCAGGTTTCTCGATGATGTTACTGAGAATTATGTGATGCTTACACTCTGGTTATTACTCTACTAGTGATCTCTCCCCATTCTTTACATTTTAGGTTACTGATGTAGTATATGATGCTGCCTCTTTAAAAAGTACCGTATGTGAGCACCACCCTTTCATATCAGCAGTGAAAACATTACATGCTGGGAAACTGAAAAGAAGAAATCTGCCTGAACCACAATTTTGAACCTGCTCTCCCCAGCTCCTCTCTAAATTTTTTAGAAAAGCTGGGATCCATATCCAGATTCATTTGTTGATGTCATATGTTGTGGCTCAGTTCTATCTAAGAAGCTGACTCAGAACACTTGGAGTTTGGAGGAGTAAGTCTCCAAATCTGGATCTGTACTCTTACAGTTGAGTTCTGTCTATATAAAAAGCCATCCAGTAAATCTAGCAGTATAGCTCTGTCTTCCATATTAGCTCCAGTCTCTCTTTGTAACTTTGTACTGTGTGTCAGCCTTACCACTTCCATGAAACTTTTGTTAAATTTTGTAGTCGGTGTATTTGATTTTTGGGTACTGGATAGACCTACAGAAGAAAGTAAGTTGCAACACTGAGAAAACAGTAACATAATAGAGTAGCCGAAGAGTGAAATTCACTCTTGAGTGCATGTGTGCGCATTGTTCCAAAGAGATTATTTGAACTGGTTCTTTGATAAAGAAAATGTTTCATTTCCCAAAGGTGAGATCTGTGTAATGGACCGTGGCTGTGTAGATACTGCTGTTTTCAGTGGGGATTAAACCCTGGAGATATTTACCACCAAAAGCACAGGCCTCTACAACTAGAACTAAAGGAGAACCCCTATATAACTGTGGGGGAAGTAGCTGATTGCATGGTCACTTTGGCTTGTTACTTGAGGAGGTTATGTGTAATAAGCAATTGTATTACTCATGGACCATCCTGATGTGTTCATGGGCACAAGTCCAGGGAGGAAGGTACATGCACACAGAAATGCGTGTGTCTTGAAACCCAAATTTGTAGGTATCTGTCTGGGTTTGTACAAGCTCAAGCTGGGAACACACTCTTGAAAATTCGTAGGTTTTGAATAGTTAAGCCTAGAATAACATATGAAATGTGTATTAGAGTGTCCACTATCTTTATATTGTGTTTATTTCTAGCCACAGCAGATCTCTTTGAAGTGCAGAGTTTGAAAAATTTACCTCACACCTCCTAGCCCCAGGACTAAGCCCAATGGCTAGCGGGGGAGGAGGTGGAAGGAGAGGAGATATGTGGGCTGCTGTGTATCTCTCCTTCCCTCTAGTGGAACTTCCTGCTTTTTAACAGAATAAATACAGTGTATTTGATGGACAGTATGTTACCATTAACTTTCTGTTGAATTACTGTTTTTAAATGTAACTTACTAATTCTTTTGCTTTTTTGTGCTACCTTTCCCATCCTGGCCTCACTCCAGTTTTTCTCTTTCATGTTCTATACCAGATCATAGTATATTTTTCTACATTATTTTGATTGTCTGTACCCTCTTTCCCTTCTCTCTCAATCCACTTTCTTATGTTCTTTTCTTTCCTTACACTACGTGCTCCACCTTCTCCCCTGTGCTTTTTCTCATTTGCCCCCCAAAATCTTTTCTCTCTCCCCGCCCCCAAAACTCACTCATTCAGCTCTACCAACCTGTTTACTTATTTGTAGGTCTTTAAAAAATTACTAGACGCTTAACTGACAGAGGATTACACTAAAATGAGAGGCGCAACTGTCTGGAAACAAAGCTCAGTGATGGTATCTCCTCCCGACTCCCAAATATCAGGGAAAAGAGAAAGTGCTGGGATTCCTTTCAGGGTATTGTCTCTGAAAACACTGGAGCTTAGATACTATGGTGATGAGTGGCAGTTTAAAACGCTGTTTGAGGGCTTCATCTTGGGTAGCCCCTGCTTTGTAGATGCCAGATAAATTTGAAGCTTTCCAGCCATTTTCAGGTTGCTGGAAGTAAGGATGAATATTTTTACAGGACGTGCAAACTGTGTCACATGCTCACCTCCTGACAGCTGCAAGGATGGTTGTGCGAGAATCTGATCATTTACCATTTCCCATCCCTCTGATTTTTGATCTTCCTCTTCAGAGAGTAGTACCTGTGCTTACTTCAGCTGAAGAGTGCTTAAAAGTATATTCTTGTTAAGCCAAATAATTGGATCATTATCAGTAAAGTTGTAGAAAGTAGGGTCTATGGGTGGATTTCATTTCGCACGCAGCGTGGCATAGTATAACTGCATTTAGTGACACCCAAATGCCAAAGATGCAAAAGAAGGAAAAATTGCTGCGGTCCCTTCATTCTGTTTTGTTGCTACAGCTTGATTCCTTTTTTTTTCTTTCTTTGCAACTCCACTGGTTAGAGCAGCAGGTTCTGAACCAAAGGTGTGACCCAGCAGTGCTTTGTTAGAGATGTTTACAGGACTGCCTGCACCAGATGAGCAACCAGTAAAATTCCACTGTTGCTAAGATCCTGTGGGAACACAGGGCTGGGGAGAGGAGGAGGGACTATCACCTTTCTTCCTTTTGCTGCATCTACTTCTGCCCCCCGCCCCCCAAACACAGCACAGCTCACAAAGGCCTGTGGCATATGGATGGTAGGGGGGTGAATTTTCAGCCATTTTGTGGATCACAGAGGGGGTGAAGTTTGAGAACCACTGTACTAGAGAACAAATTTCTCCCTTAAATTGCCCATCTTTAGTGCATGCTTAGGACAGTTTTAAATTGTAGATATCTATACTTCTGTTTGTGTTTTGTGTTTAACTTTTTAAAATTTTCTAAAGTATTTTTTTCCCCTTCAGCTGATGGCGTCTGTGTGTTTAAATGCTTGGTTAACAGAGACACTGAATACTGTCGTGTGGGCAAAGAATCTGTCCTAATTACACTGGGGTACAACAGTGCCTTACTCCAATTCAAGTCACATTCTGGTAAGTGCTTGCCGCATCACAGACATCTTGCATTTCTGAGAATCGTCTTTCTCTCTCTTTGCTGCTCTATGAATATGTTTACTAAAACTCCTCCTATCTTTTCCCTCTGTTCTACATTATCTATTACATACTGCAATATGTTCATGATCCATGTGACTTGACATATCAGTCTCCAGTTCTAACCAGCGATTGACATACAAGGCATCCATTTTCAAAAACACTACCAGAAACCCATTCTTATTCTTGAGGACAGATAACAGTTGAATATGGTACTCTTAACATTTCGTCCTTGATAAATGTAAGACTCTGTGTGTAAGAGCCAGCAATTTTTTAATTGTCCTGAAAGCTGTCCTTACCTTAAGGCTAAGCTCTTCATCTGTACAATTATGTCATTAAATAGTTTTGTAATTCAAATGCTTTTGAAACCAGTAATTCCTTCCTGTTTTTAGCTTTTCTACCAAAATATAAGCATCTATGCGCATTGGTATACTGTAACATATACCTGCAGTCTGTATGTATTCTGTGTCTGTACATTAGCTTGACTCTACTGATGCTGAAAAAGAATCCCACTGTCGTTCTTTTAAAAAATCATTTATCAACTGCATTTAAGTGAACTTATGAAACTTTAATAATTGCAGTTCCATTTGACCAAATTTATCCTAAGTCTAACAGCAGCAAAATTTATTTTAATATAATTTTATTATAATAGCTATATGCATAAATAAGAGAAATTTTCTCACATTGACTTTTCAAAGCTTGCTTAGTTCCTGTGCAGGGCAATTCAAAAACTTAGTTCATTTATTCTGAGGAACGTGCATTTTAGACCAAATGTAATTATGACATAGCACGAATAGAATTCTCGCTCTCCTATCGCATACCCAACACTATATACAGGAAAAAAACAACTCGACTCAACACATTCAGCCAGCAATTTGGACTGAAAATCGATCGCAGTAAGATAGATTCCATGACCTTTAATAGCGCCATCACCAGTAGGGATAGAGGATTATATTCTCACCAATGTAGAAACATTCACATACTTGGGCAGCACCATCAGCCAGGACGGTGGAACAAGCCAAGACATCTGGAACAAAATCAATAAAGCCAGGAACACCTTCAGGAGCTTAAATACAGTCTGGAAATCCTCAAAATACAACACCAAAACCAAACTCAAGATTTATCAGAGCTGCGTACTTTCAACACTACTTTATAGTGCAGAATGTTGGGGAATGAGAAAGTATGACATGTCCAAACTGTCATCATTCCATACAACCTGCCTCAGAAAAATCTTCTGTATCTTTTGGCCCAGAACAATCTCAAACCAAGATCTTTTGACACTGTGCAGCCAAGAGGATATGAGCACCATCATTACCAGGAAGTGTTGGAGTTGGATTGGCCATGTGCTTTGGATGGAAATTGATTCCATCACCAGAGTAGCAAAAAGGTGGACACCTGAAGGCAAGCGAAAATGAGGCTGCCCAAAAACAACATGGCAAAGAGCTGTGGAAGCCGAGCTGAAAAACCTGGGGCACAGCTGGGGACTCACTGAAATAGTTGCCAGAAACAGACAGGAGTGGAGGAGCGTCGTAGCTGCCCTAAACGCCAGAGGCGTAATGGGAACATGATGATGATGATGAAAAGAAGTCTCCTTTTTCTAGATCACCTGGTCTTTTGTCAGGTACCACACCATTATCACCACCACCACCTCCTGGCAGGTTTTGAAAGAGGTGTATTATTAGATCATCTCACTTGCATCTATAAGGGGAAATCATTCTTACATCCTCCTACATTGCTAAAGCAACACAGTTACAACATAAAATTATAGCTCGGTATTGTTTCCCACAAAATGGTGTCACAATTGAGAAGAAATAATACTTTTTAAAAAATGAAAATGCCAGAACAGTGTTTATAGAACAATTCAGTAATAAATGGGGACTTGACAAATAATCAGAACCACTGTATGGATAAATTATTAGATAAATCTTCAGTGTCAGGATTTGAATAATTTATTTAAAAATCCTGACTGTTCTTGACCTTTCCCAGTGTTTGATGTTATACAGTACACCAATGTAAAACCACACTTTGACCTTTCAGAGTTATCGGTTTGCTAAAGTTCCGAGCTGTTTAACAGATCTTTCCATAAATAATCTGTGATGTACATCTTGAGGATTTAGCCTGACTAGTTTTTTTTCTTTTTTAATGTTTTCTGTATTCCCTGAAGTGTCTCATTTAGTCATTATGGTTCCAATTCTGGTGGGCATTTTAGGTTAAGGAGATCAGAGCACAAGGAGTCTTTTTTTTCTTCTACTTCCCTCTGCTGCAGACAGCAGGAAAAGACCTCTCCAAACAAGCACTCAGAAGTGTCAAGAATGTCTTCTGCCCAGCTCACGGTGTTCCAAAGGGGAATGGCCTGGACGTTAGGAGGCAAGTGCAGTTTTGCCAGGAAAGAGAGATTTCATGAGGCTTGGTCCTACTCCTTAGAGAGATCTGATATAGTTTAAAGATCTGATCAGCTTCATATTATGGAACTGTTAGCTAAAACTTTTATAAGAAATTGAGAATACGGTATTACGTGTAGCTAGTTGGAAACAAGCCATTTTCCAGTGTTCTCTTTATTATATTTGAAAATGGGGAAAAAATAAATTGAAATGTCCATGTAAATCTATGCAAGTTACTTTTACCCAGAGACATTAAAAAAAAAAAAAAGTCTGTTGAGTTTAAACAAACACCCTGTTGATATCAAATATAATGTACCGGCTGCTACATAAACTTGAAGTTGCCAATAAAAATGGCATTTATTTTTGCATGATTCCTGAGAAGTTAAATAATATTTTAAATGTATAAAGATCGTATACTGCATAATAGTGAACAGTGCCCCAATTGTGAGAAAGCTAACAACATTTTAAGAATGAAAGATTATAGGGCAGCAGCCATTTTTTGTCCGATGTCCTAGGCATAGGCCTTATTGGTGCATATAAATATTTTTTTTAAATGAGAGAAAATAATGCTACCATCTGCAAACTTGAAGTGAAGACTTTGTCCTTTTTAAATTTCAAGAGATTTTATAGTTATGGAAATGTTTTATTAGCTGAGAGTTCTCAAAGTCCTATTTCTTTTCTAGATGAGGAAAAATTCATGCGCCACTTGTGCCCATGCAGAGAACTGTTGTTCTGTGCCTTCCTGCTTCCAGCATTTAGACAGCAGTAAATCATAGATTGTATCCTCCATTTCCTGCTGAACATATGTGCAACATCTGAATAGGCTCAAGCAGGCCATAAAAATGAAAGTTAATGTATCTAGTACCTACAGGCTTTTCTTTCAAAAACAAAGATCATTTATTTGGAACAGATTAACCAGCCAGTCTGTAGCCCATCTGTGGTAGGTTTGGTGTGTAGGTCTGCTCCATAGTACAGATGTCCTGCTTAATTTAGCACAGAATTGCATGATGATGATAGGATAAATTGCTCTTTCAGGGTGGCCGTAGGAATGCAGATTCCTCCTTTACAATCCTCCTAGTCCTGGCATATTGCTATTTGAGGAGTGACTCCAGAAATCAAACAGACATGCAAACAGTAGTTGTGTTTACATAGCCTAATCAACTCAATTCTCAAATCCTTAACAAAACACACTCACACAAACACCACACAGCAACAATACTCTATGCTACATGCAAGTGAGTACAGTAAAAGGGGGAAAAGGAAATAGGTTGATGTCGTTGATCTCCAGGCACAGAATTTTTATATATACATTTTTTTGGAAATCTAATGTTTACTGTATTTGCTATATGAATAAATTGTGTCTGTTGATGTGATATGGACCTAAGCAGATATAACATATTTGATAGTGACTTTTTAAAATTATGCCTGTACTTGAATATAACAGCACATAGGCGTGTCAGAAATGCAAATACTCATGTTACGTTCCATGCGGAACATCTGTGCATATTTGTTCCATTGTGGTGCCCAGACCTGGTTGTGAAATTTGCATCTAGAGACCATTTGCTCACTGGAAAGGCTCTCCTATGGCTAGATTGTCCAGTGATTAATTTGTTCACGTATTTTTGCACACCTCTATATTGAGTAATTTTTGGTTGTACTAGGTCTTTTCGCTGCGATTCTGAAAATAATCTGATTTTTGTTCACACCCTTTTGCTTTTTCAACTTCAGCTGCACTCTTAGACTCTGTTTCAACAAAATACATAAGCAAGTACTTAATTTTGTTTTTCTGATTCAGAATCTTAATATGCATCATGTGAAGTTCTACTCCAATATAACTATGTAATCACTTGCTAGTTTTTTTTTTTTAAAGTTCTGACTTTTTTCCATGGGACTCTAAAAAGAGGAGATGGTTTGCTTCATCTAGACCTGCTTTATTACAGTCAGTTTAGAACACGGTTAAATTCACAGAATTTACTGAAAAAATCTTAAACGTTACTAATGCATAAGAATAAAGTGTGAATGTATCAGAAATATATTTATGCACAACTGCACCCCTAGTTTTGCAGATATAAATAGAAGTCCCAGTCCCGGAGTGCTCTGGCTGCTTCGCACCTCTCTGTGTGTTCACAGTGCCCTAAAGTTTTAACCCAGTGGAGGATCTCTCCTGTGTGAGTGGAACAAGCATTTGTTAGACATCAAAATATAGTTGTTCATTAAAATAGTTACCACTATGACCTGTCTTGCTTCCAGGGAGGTGCATGCTTTCTCATTGTTTTCCATGCTGTGTTTAGAGCGCAGGATCCAAGATACATAAAGTGATATTGAGGCCTGCTGTTCTGTTCTCTCTCTGGATGGCTCAGTAAATGATTTTTATGCCTTCTGTTATTTTTCATGTCTGTTGTTCTTGCTGTTGGCATTTTGAGTCTGCCATCCCCCTTGAGTGATAGCTTCCATTGTCATGACCTTCATGGAATATTTACTCTTTGATCCAATGGGGGAGCCTGCCAACCAAAAACTTACATGCTATTTTGAATATCTCACTGACCCTTTGCAAGGCAATAAGATCTAAAGGGTATCCCAAGGGCTAATCTGATTCTGCTGCTGCCATGTTATCTCAATATGATATCATGCTGCTAGTTTTTCAGAACCTCTCATTCCTCTAACCTCTTGCACAGATAAACTAAGCGAATGTATCCATTGTTGGTGTTTAAGGTCAGCAATTGGCAAAATGATTATAAAGAGGGGAATTAAGGGAGCAGAAAGAAGATCAGTCACATCTTTCCAGCTTTTGTGTATCATGTGACATCCCACCATTGCTCTAGGACAGCGGTTCTTCAAACTGTGGGTCGGGACCCCATTTTAATGGGGTCCCCAGGGCTGGCTTAGACTTGCCGGGCAGCAGGGCTCAGGTTATAGGCCCGCTGGCTGAGGCTGAAGCCCTTGGACTTCATCTTTGACCCCTTCCCCGCCCAGGGGAGTGGGGCTTGGGCTTTGGCTCCCCGACCTGGGGCAGTGGGAGTCAGGTGGGCTGAGGCTTTTGTCCCCCCTCCTGGGGTCGTGTAGTAATTTTTGTTGTCAAAAGGGGGTCATGGTGCAATGAAGTTTGAGAACCTCTGCTCTAGGAGTTAATCCATGTTGTTTCCTTTCTCCCTGCATGGTCATATTTATTTTTTGAAGTTTAATGTGGTTTATCAAATGTGACGACTGTGTAATCCAGTGCTTTTTTCGTTGATGATGTAGCCGAGTGAGTTAGAACATTTTTTTTGCTTTTTGTTTCCTTCATGTCTTTTTTTAGTTCTGATCTGGATAATTTTAAATTTCCAGATTTTCTGTTTTACATTCAAGATTATTAATATTCCGCCAAACTGTCTGAGTAAATGACATGAAGACAGTTACTTGGAAACTGATTTTTTTTTTTTCAGCTCAGCCATAGCTCTCTTCACCACTCTTTGATCCACCTGCATGTAAACCTCTGCATAATGGCACTGTTTTTGTCTCAGAAGAGGGGATTGTCTGACTGAAAAAGTCATGTTATGGTTTGTTTGCCTTCTTCTTTAATGTTGTCTGGTAGCTCTGTTCTCAGTCTCAGCAAAGACATCCCTTGGAATTTCCAAAGAGTGTTTCAATAAAAATTTTTCTCAATTTTTCATTGAAATTTTAAAATTCGTGCCTTAGGGAAATGTCTAAGCACCTGGAGTGTTCCACTCCCACTTAATTTTCAGTTGTCGTGTTCCAGTGAGAGTACAGGGTTTGTTGGGTTAATTTCTTGTTTAAAAATATATTCCAGTTCAATCAGTTAAGCAGGACAGGTATTAGACAATGTTGGCATTATTTTGAAATTGATGTTGGTTAACTATTCTACAAACTGCTGTATCCACCAAGTCATTCAAGTGCCAGTGTGTCCTGAACAAGAGTGGGCCTCGGTTTTGTTGGACCCTATGTGCAGTAAGGAGTGCAGGGACCCGTCTCCATCTCTATGTAGCTGGGCATGTAATATTATGCTTGGTTAGTTGGGGCTGTGTATGTAGAATTGCTGGATGAATGAAATAATGTAGCCCTCCTGTACACAGTAACTCTAAGGTAGAGCTGGTTGGGAATTTTCCATCAAAATGATTTTTTGATGGAAAATGCAGTTCCTACATAATTAAAACTTTTCATGGGAAAATGTGGTTTTGGTTTGTGTTCTCTTAACCTGCTCCTCTCCCTGAAAATATTTTGGTTTGAGTTGATTTGACCCAAATTGTAATATTTCACTTTGATGGCCTGAAACAAACAGTTCCATTTTGAGTTCAGCATTAAACTGCATCTCCTGATGGTGCCAGATTGCCTTGTGGCAGTGATAGGACAGTTGCCTGATGTCCCTATTCTCTCCTGTGGGCCAGGCTCCCTGGCTGGACTATATCTTGTATGATGTCCCGTGAGGCGTAATCAGAGGCAATATCACATTGCATCATGGGAGATATCGTCTGGCTAGGCAGTCTAGTCCATAGGAGAGAATGTGGGCACCAGACACCTGAGCTACAACTCCCATGATGCAAAGTGTCACCACAGGTAGATGCAGTTCAATTTGAACTGACTTGAAACAAAACATTTAGTGTCAGTTCAGCAAACTGAAATAAAACACTTTGATTTGGAAATATCCAAATGGTCAGTTTCAATTGAAAATGCTGAAACAAAACCTTTCACCATTTCTAAATGAAAAATTTTCAGAACTCTTCATTCTGGGAAAATTCTGATATGTCAACTTTTCATCCTAATTTGGGATGAAAACAAATATTTAAGTATCCTAATTTCCCATGGGACAGAAATTCCAATTTTTTGCTCAGTTCCAATCTAATGTCATTACTTACCATAGTTTGTATGTTTCACAAAGTACATGGTCTGGTGGTGCTGTGTGCTGGCCCTGTATTGTTTCTGTGGTTAATCTATAGTACTTAGCATAGAAAACACAATAGGCTTAAACTTTGTTTTGTTTAAATTTTTGGCTGGAATTTGATCAGAGCTGTTTAAGGTACAGAGCTTTATTCCCTCCAGGTGAACAGAGGATAGTTTCAGGGTTCATGTTGCTTTTAAAAGGTGAGGGTGACAGTATATATTTGTTTATGTAATTTATCAGTAACTTAAGACATGGCGAAACATATTCTTTTTGAAATGATTAAAAATCAGGTTGGGGGAAACACTCTGTGGATGATTGTCAACACACCATGGTTTGTATGTTGAAGCTGTGGAATAAGTTTGGTAAAATGCCATGCCAATAACCCATTACCTTTTGAAAATTAGTAAAACCATAATCTCTACAAGTCTGGAGTGCACTCCAGCAAACTAAAATCTGCACACTGATTAATGTGTCTGTTGATTTCTGCCTGTGCTATGCACACTGGGACTGTGAGTCTTCACTCACTCTAGATTAAGTGAAGAGAAACATGTCCCTGATCTCTCATGATGGACCTAGTGTCTCACCCCCAAATATTCATCAACCTTGTTAGAGGATGCACCTAGATGTAGACATATAGCATTGTGTACATTTTCTCTAAATATGACACAGAGCTAAATAATTAGCCCATAACACATTTTCCATGTTGAACTAATAATTGTTTACTGTGGTGCATATGGTCTACAACCCTGCTTCAGTTATGACAATTAACTGTTACCAAACATGTTTGTTCTCTGTAATTAACATCGATTCATAGAGCTTAAAGCTAGAAGGGACTATTAGATCATTTGGTCTGACCACCTGTATATCACAGGCCATTAAATTTCACCCAGTTACCATTGTATTGACCCCACTAAGTTGTATTTTGGCTAAAGCATATCTTCCAGAAAGGCATCTAGTCTTGATGTGCAGATCTGAAAAGGTGGACAATCCACCACTTCCTTTTAGTTCTGAGATTGTAGTTTAAATCAAAGAGGTTCTGGACAGTTACAGTAATTTAAATAATCTTTGTGCAAAGTCGGTGTGGAACTTTAATAGCCACATCTCATGGCACTGCTCTTTCCAACTTCCAGGATTATTTCTAAATGCTCCACTATATCTCATACTTTACAATGCAAATAATAATTAAAACAGACCTGATTTAAGTTTATGTATAATCCATTTTAATGAGGTTGATAAAATGGGTGATAACTTCCTGTAGCTCAAGTTGTTTTTATAGTATTGTAGTAGCTTGAAATTGAAGGTGCTATTTTAATACCCTGCTGAGAAGACCGTTTGATGATGATTGGCTCCTTTTATCTTTATTGGTTTACTTTGGATATGAACCACTTTGGGGCCATCAGTCCTGTTGCAAATCAAAAAAACCACAGTTGATGTAAAGGCCCCTCTATGTTTGCAAATTGGCCCATTGAGGACACAGTCTGTGAGCATCAAGTTCCCCTGTATTGATGTGGGAAGTGATTCACTCACTAGTGTGCATGGAACAAAACCATTCCCAACATTTTTGCAGTAAGTTTGGATTCAGTAGAAGAGCTTAAAAGGACAGAAGAGAAATCACACGCTACAAGGAAAGGGAAACAAACACTACAAATAACTGAATTAGTTTGCAAATTATAATGTAATGTTCAGTCATCATATTCACAAATTATTTAATGTTGGTGGAATTGTTAATAAATGAAGTGTTAAAATGAACATCTGAATTCCATTTGTCTCGTCTGCCATGTTTATGGCTATGTAAAGATTCACATTCTGCAGAATTTTGTTTTATTTTAAGAGAAAAATTTCTTTGCTACCAAACTTGTGGCAATCCACAAGGACTCCTGAGAGCCTTTTCCTTCAGGTGTGTGCTGCCCCTGTTGCAGTTGTTACTACTGCTGCTACTGTGTCTGCTAGGTCACTGCTAACTTCAAATCCAATATATCATCTTGAGTATGTAAAAGGGAAGGTTGGTTTGTTTGTTTTGCTTCTGCATCAGATACTTGGAAGATTGTCTATCCTTGATGAGCATATACAGTTGATTTCAGTGCTAATGCCATCATTAATGGTACTGTCCTTATCAAATGGAGAATTAAACCTCCATTTCCTTGGTTGGAGTTGTGAGATCCCGGTGTTGTGCATGTAAGAGCGTGTTTCACTGATTAACAGTAGAAGAGCTGATGAACCTAGCAGGGTTTCATATATTCTGTGTAATCCAATCATCACCTAGAGCAGGGGTTCTCAAACTGGGGGCCAGGACCCCTTAGGGGGTCACAAGGTTATTACATGGGGGGTCACAAGCTGTCAGTCTCCACCCCAAGCCCTGCTTTGCCTCCAGCATTTATAATGGTGTTAAATATATATAAAAAGTGTTTTTAATTTATAAGGGGGGTCGCACTCAGAGGCTTCCTATGTGAAAGGGGTCACCAGTACAAAAGTTTGAGAACTACTGATCTAGAGAGTCTTGTGTTCCTCTATGGGACCAAATTCACTGCTCTGTAAACTTACAAATCGCGGCCCAAATTTACTGTTAGTATAACCACAACGCTCTAATTGCAGACTCCAGCCGATGTTCCGTTTAAATGTGTCTGAATTATTCTCCACTGCTGTTAAGCCCCATCGCCTGAAACCAAAAGGGCTAGAGGCTAATTGTAGTATTGTTAGCCGATGGCCAGGGATGTTTGGTGAGGTGCCAGCTATGCCCGTTTATACCATCCGTGACTTTAACCGCTAGGACGCACTGTCCCTTCGCGGCGGGCAGCCCGGGCTAGGCTGACGGATGCCCCAAGGTCCTAACCACCCGTGACTTTAACTGCTAGAGCTCAGAGCTCCTTCGCAGCGGGCAGTCAACACTGACTGACAGGTGCCCCAATGGCAGCACTAAGAGCCTCTCCACACCCGTGACTTTAACTGCTAGAGCTCAGAGCTCCTTCGCAGCGGGCAGTCAGGATTGACTGACAGGTGCCCCAAGAGTTTGCCCCGTGGAGGCGGCACAACTCAACGCTAGGCTCTTAGTACTCTCACCTAATGGCCAGGCTTTATAGCCAAAACGGCTGAGGTTCTTTTAATTGTGTTGGCTGCTTTACAGTAAACCAGAGAAACAAGTCAGGCTTATGCATAAATGGTTACCAAAATTTATTAAACTAGATTCTAATCATGTGGTTACAAAATTGCTAGTGCCTACTTATTTAAGTGTAGAGATGTTACACACACAAACAAGTTACAAAACTGAAGCTACAATCCCAAAGAAAGAAAACAAAGTATAGAGCTCTATTTCAAAATATGTGTACACTAAAGATAGGAGATCAGGTGTGGGTGCTTCTTACCCTCCTTGCATCTCTCGATTCCAGCGGTGCCAAGCCAGGATCGGTCACTCAATTCCGCGGAAAGACGAATAAGGGACAAGGCTTAGGGACCCTCTTAGCTGCAGAAGCCTTGGGAGGCTGTCACTTATCTGACCAGCAGATAGATAGTGAAAAGCACTCAAAAATCATGGTGCTGTAGGTCCCCTACTTATACCTCTGTACTCCTTTATTCTCTTTCTCCTTTCTATGCTAAATTGGGGCTGGTCTGTCGGGGTGACGCCAGCTCTCGCAAGAGTAGTTCACACTTGCAAGGGAGAAACAATAAGTTTCGACTACTGGACACTTCTTTTATCAGGGTAAATATTTTCCCACCTAGGATGTTGGTGTGTGTGCATCATGCTGTTTTAGTAGGGGCTAAGAGCCATGTCTGTCACAGCGCCTCTGCCTGCTGTGAGCCCAATCGTTGTATACGTTCCCAGAGGCACATTGTCGCAGCACACCTGTGCTTCTCTCAGCTTCAAAGGCTGTGCTGGAGTGCCCTGGTGTTTTGGCTCCCGTGTGTTTCCAGCAATGCTGGTCTGAGGGCGGGGGGGCTGGCTGTCTGGCTACAAGTATGCATTTATTTAATGACTTATCACTTGTGGTTTTATTTTTGTACTCTGCTTTTTTTTTTTTCAATCATGAGTCTCTTTTTGCCATATTCTGTTTTGTTTTTCTCTCCCACGCCCTTCCAGTTTTATTATTGGAGGCCTCCACTGTGATAATGCTGAGAGACTCCATCTGCTCTGAGCAGATGGGAGAGGTGCACTAATATTATGTTTCATATTTGAGTATGTTTCATCTACAATGAGGTTAGGCATCTCTCAGAAATCAGTATAGCTGTCTTGCTAATACATTGTCATGTAGCATTTGGTTGGCATTTTACAGTGGTATGATACAGGTTGGTCAGCATGAGTTGTGACAGAGTATCGGGGTATCTTCTCCCCTCTTGAAAGAAGTCTGAGCCACTCATATCATAGGCTGGCCCCCTCACAAAAAAAATTATTGGTTTGGATCCTGGGAATTTAAGTCCTGACTAGAACTTGCCTTTACTCAGTGACTGCACAGTTCAGTTTTCATGCCCACAAAGCATCTCTGCATTGCTTCATTGCGGTCACTAAGCACTAAAGTAGTGTATAAACACAGTCTAGATATATCATGTCTCTGAAAGGTTACCAAACTGGTTGTATAGATTTTCTTGGATTAGTGGGGATTTTTTGGTAATGTTAATAACTATATCAGATGGCTGAGAGGTACAGCTGGTAAAAAAAAAAAAAATTCCATCAAAACATTTTTCTACAAAAAATGGCTTTTCTCGTTTAAAAAAAAGAGGTTTTTGAAAAAAAATCCCTTTTGTCTAAATAGTCCAGGTTGTAATTGGAAAAAAATCTGAAAATTTAAAAATATCAGGGTTTTTCTCCAAAAAAAACCCCAGAACATTTTAGAGAAAACTTTGAAAATGAAAAATTGTTAATTTGGTTTGAAATTTTTTGCAGGAAAAAAATCATTTCCCAACCTGATGTATTGTAAAGGCAATTTGACAAAGAAGTGTGGGGTATCAGAGAAAAGCCACAGAGCAAACAACAGCTGGGAGAGGAGAAGATCTGCTGAATTGAATGTACGCGCAGTATAGTGTGTAATGTATTGGAAGGTCTAAATTCAGAACTGAAGATCCCTATCTTAAAATGTACACAATATGAGGAAAATCTTCCCCTTAAAGTTATTTAGAATCTTATTCAGAGCCTGAGGGCCAATTTCACAGGTGAGGAGCAAGTTAGTTCCCCTTACAGTGACTTTCAGACTGTAGAATCCCTTAGAGCTACTTGCATCTGCTCTAGTGCTGGGTAATGGAATCTAAGGGTATGTCTGCACTGCAGTCATGTGGTGTGATTACAGCTCATGGTGTGCAGGGATGGGGGGGGAGGGCTCCAGCTGGCGGTGCAGGCTCTGGGGTGGAGATTAGGGGTTTAGGGTGCAGGAGGTGCTCAGGGCTGGGATCAAAGGGTTCGGAGGGCAGGAGGGGGATCAGGGCTGAGGCAGGGGGTTGGGGCACAGGAGGGGGTGCAGGTTCCGGGCGGCGTTTACTTCAAGCAGCTCCTGGAAACAGCAGTATGTCTCCCCTCAGGTTCCTACATGGAGGCGTGGCCAGGCAACTCCCATAGGCCACAGTTCCCGGCTGATGGGAGCTGCAGAGCCAGGGCTTGGGGCGTGGGCAGCATGTGGAGCACCCTGGCTGCCCCTACACGTAGGAGTTGGAGTGGGGACAGGCAGGGAGCCTGCCTTAGACCCACTGCGTCGCTGACTGGCCTTTTAACGGCCCGGTCAGTGGTGCTGGCCAGAGCTGCCAGGGTCCCTTTTCGACGGGGCATTCCGATCAAAAACTGGACACCCTGCAACCATAATTTCCCCTCTTGGTCCTCCCGGAAGAGACCATACAAAGGTCTTAAAAGGGGCAGAGCATCAACCTTCAAAAGGTCCTGCAAGCAAGTCATCAACCCCAGTCTGTACCCGTTTATCAATGTAATTGATTCAGGATTTTCACAAGTAACTCATCAGCAGATATCCTAATTGGACTGGGAGTCAGGAGCCTAGAGCTGCTATTGCTCCGCAGATGTGGCTGTAGTCACCAAAGGTTATTCTCCATTTTGGAAGGCTGGGTTCTGTACTGCAGAACAGACGATGGCTGTGAAGCTTACAGCAGATCCTTGTTGCTGCATTATTGTTTAAAAGTTTAAATAAGTAGTAGAATGCGTACTCTCTGTGCCTTAATAAGAACAGCACACTGTCTACCTTTTGGAATTCATCTCTGAGTGCCCCAGCTTCCGTATCTGTAAAATGAGAGAAATAATATTTGCCCTCCGTGTAAAGGGCTTTGAGATCTGTAGATGAAAAGCATTCTAGAAGAGATTTATGATTACTAATTGGACTTGAAGCATCCTATCTTAGATGATACCCAGTTGGCATCCTTTTCCTATTCTCTACATTCATACAAGTAGAGTGGTCAAAAATGGTAACTGTATTTGATGAAAAATGTTTTTAAAATGAAGAAAATGTTTTTTATTTAATGTGCTTGTGAATTTTTTCACTTTTTTTTATTAGAAAATTTTAAATGTTTTACAAATGTTTTGATGGGGGGGAAAGCCACTTTTTTCTCATTGTTTTTGCTTACTCCTCCTGGAAAAAGTAGGTGTGGGAGTACAGGGGTGGGAGTACACTGTCCTTCCTGGTCTTCCACCCCACACCCAGCTTTTTGCAGTGGGGACAAAAATGAAGTTTGACCAAAATAAAATTAAAAAACCTGAACGCATGAATGTTTTTTGTTTTGTTTTGAAACCCATTTTTCATCACAGAGATATCACATGAAAAATGTTGACCAGCTTTTCAAATAAATCCCCCTGTATTTTAGAAATGAATACATGGCCTAAGTTCTTTTTTATTACACTCTTTAGCCAAATGCAGCATGTTGGAAACTTTGTCCCATAGATGAGTCAGGACGATCTCATTCATAACTGATTAGCAAAAGTATCTGATACTGTCTGTTTTATCAACCCTGGAAAGCTTTTGAATGTGGAATAGTTTTAATTAATTGTCAGCTATGCTGAAGAAGACCTATTGCTGCTTCAGCCAATGAATGCTACCACTAGCTTTTATAAAAGGAGCTGGATGAATATAAATAATGGGGTGTTAAAGTTCATAGACCTCAGGAGTAGTACTGTAGGTGCCAACAGCATGGTTAATTCTGTAAAAGAAACAAATGTGCTCTTGCCCTTCCAGTCACTAGACAGGTGCCTTTTACAGTTAATATTCTAATCAAAATTTTACGTGCATCAAATAAAAGAAATCCAGTAAATCCAGGTAGCCATGTGAAGAAGTCTTAGGTCTGATTTCAGCCAGCCACTAAAGCACTTGCTTAAAGTTAAGCATGCGCGGAAGTGCTGTGTTGAAGGGGCGTGTCTGAGGCACCAGTTGGCACCCTCTTACAGCTGTGTGGGACTGTTACCGAGTCTGACTCCGATTCTGCCCTTGGATAATCGCCTAGTCCTGTGTCTACTGATTTCTTGTTAAGGACCTGGCCAGACTGCTGGGGTCATAGTCATCTCAGCGAGCTTGCAGGCTGATAGATGTGGGTTAGCGAGGCTTGTGCTAGCGCTCTATATATAGCTGTATAGACAGCGCTTTGAAGGTGCAGGTCAGGCTCTGAAGCCTGGGGAGGAGGCTCACTGCCACAGGTTATATAGACATACCCCAATAGTCCCCAGCTGAGCAGGCAGGAAATTTTTCCCATTAACTCTTTAGTCACTAAGCCGGCAGGGGGTCTATACCACCCCATGACAGGGACCTTCTGTGCCTCATTTAAAAGGAGCTAATTGGGTACTGCATTTGGAAGGAGAGCATGTTGCTGTGTCTCTGTTTAAGGCCACCATAAAGTTCCACCCTAAGCACCTTCACTTGGCTGATAAAATCAGTTAGAAGCACATAATCCATTGTAGTATCACTAATAAGGCCTTGTCTACACACTGAGTTGTGCTAGTTTAACTAAAGGTCTGTTTTAAAATCAGTTTAGTTAAACTGGCACTAACCCCTGTTTGCACCCTGGTTTAAACTGATTTAACTTAATTTGTGAAGGAATTGACTTAAGATAAATCAACATGAGACAGGTTTTAAATTGATTTAAAAATATCTAATAGGGGTTTGAACCTGTTTAGGTTAATTGGTTTTTAAACCAATTTTAGTTAAACCGATGCAGCTTTGCTTGTTAGACAAGGCTCTATTGGTGACTGCTTCACAGTGCCTAAAAATACTTGTCATTTACTGCACATCGCAATTTCCACCTTAAGTGACCTGAACAGGAAACCAAATGGGTGTGACTTTTTTGTTGCTTTGTTCTGATGTGTATAAAAAGGCAATAAATAAAACTGCTTGTTTTTTTTACTTAAAAATATTAAGAATTACATAAGAACGGCCATACTGGGTCAGACCAAAGGTCCATCTAGCTCAATATCCTGTCTTCTGACAGTGGCCAATGCCAGGCCAGTGAACAGAACAGGTAATCATCAAGTGATCCACCTCCAGTTGCCCATTCCCAGCTTCTGGCAAACAGAGGTGAGGGATTTTCAAGTCTTTCAGAATTTCAAGAATTTCGGTTTTGGAGTTTTTTGAAGGATTTTATTAGAGGTCTTATAATATGAATTGTGAGTTTATCAGCCCTTAGTGGAGAGAGAAGTGTTGAAACTTTGGCAGATTTTTCCTTTCAACTGTTTATAGAACATTGTGAGTTAGACAAGTGTGGTTGGGATTTTGGTTTTATTTAACAAAAATTATAATCCCCCTCTCAAATTGATTTTACGTGCTTGATATTATGATATCATCCTTCCAGTTCTCAAGTTGTCCATCGTATCTTCAAGAAAGACCAAAGTAGAAAAGACCTGAATTTCTAATATTTAAAAAAAAAAAAATTTTTTTTTGGGACACAGGTGGCGAAAAATTTTCAGGCCATCCTTATATGACATAAAGAAGCAAAAAGAGCCACAAAACCCAGTATCTTTTCCTTTGCAGATGACCTTTAAATGCTTTTGCAAATCTAATCCTCACAAGAACCTTGTGAAGTAGGTAGGTAAGTATTACTGTGTTTTACCCATGAAGAAACAAGCAGCTAGGTTAAGTAATTTGCCCAAGACAATAGAAGGAGCCTCTGTCAAAGCAGGGTTAGAGGAGTCTGGATTTTGAGACTCAGATTACTAGGCCATGCCCCGCTTGGTTAAATAATGCTGTACTTGGATTTATAGCCCACAAAACAGTACAAAGTACTTTAAAGAGACAGGGCTGCAGAATCGAGCTTACAGGTAGTAGTATGGCACCATCTCTGGCAATCCAGCGGCCTTCTGAGAAGAGAATCAGTTCCACTACTATCCTAGAAGGACAACGTGTTGTACAGAGTCCTAGAACCTTGGTAAAGTACATGGGGCCCTAGGATTAACAGTAAATATTCTGTTGGTCCTTGAAAATCAAGCAGGAATGTTGAATAGATTTTTAGCTCCAAGTGTTTGGCACTTGGTTGGAAAATGTAGAGTTCTAATCAGGGCAACCCAGAAATATGCAAGTTATGTGTTTAACCATTCTTGGGTGGATTATTTTTGAACTTTACTTTCAAATAAAGACTTGCAAGTAATTCTGATTCAACAGTCAGCCTTAAGTTATCTAACCTATTTTTTTGCTGTACTATAGACACTGCTTTTTATTTGTCCAAGTAAAATTATAAATGTTCCTACCGGCATGCAGTTTTGAAAGCCTGCTTTACATACTGAAGTTGAATAGATATTTAAAATAAGACAGTATGGGATAACATCTTTGTTAAATACAGAAGTATACCTAGTCCATTTTCATAGTGGCTGGGGCAGTGCTTTGGGCATGTCTCCAGATCTGCTGGAGCAGATTAAATTCCTAGTCAGAAAACTAGGTTTCAATCAAAGAACATTAGTCAATATATGAGCGTGAACATATTCATGAGATCTGTGATGGTTAGCAGCAGCCAGGAGTTGTAAATGTTAAAAGACGTTTGAAGAGATATTTTCTGTTAAGTAGAGTAATTAACCAGAAGGGAAAAATACTACATCAGTGTGTGGGCTGCAAATGGAACCAAAAGAGTTATTGGAAATACCTGCTTAACACAGAAGACAGAGTGGCTAGCAATGTTCTGCCTCCTTCAGGAACAATCTATGAATGAAATAGCCACCCCATTCATACTAAAAAGAATCCAAAATATGCAGCTCTTCCATTACAGATTGTCACTTCTGATTTATCTTCTATATCCATTTTATTTACAGTTTTTTCAGTCATTCGTTCAGTTTTTACACAGTCAATTGTAAACATGTAGAACTGTGGCTGTTTATCATGGGATTTACATAGACAAACGCAAGTAACTGAGGTTTCAGACAATATCTGAAAACGATAACCTTGTAATGAATACTTTTTGCCTAAAGAGATCTAAATGATTTCCTTTAGGAACAGTGTCCTGTATGAGGAAGAGAATAAACATAAATTTAAAAAAATCAAACCTCCAAGCTGCAATAATAATTTCTATCTGCGAGCTGATCTGGAATTTGAAGTTATTTATCTATAATTTCCTGCATAAGTAAAAGACTCTCTCTTTAGACGTGAAATATGTAAAGGTTGAAGGGGCTTAACATTTAAATTTCAGTAGATGGAAACAAAATAAGAGGAGAGAGCTTTGTGTGGTATGTTGATTCAGTTAGAAGCTGGATTGAAGGCTGTGGGGATTTCAAACAGGTGAAACAATTAGTTTTTCATGGAAATGTTGTAAACTGATGCTTTAATTTAATTTATTCAGCTAAGATTTTTATTTTTTCATTTTGCTGGAATGAATTAATTGTTTCTTACCCAAAATGATTATCACGATTCATATTTATTTTTTAATATAAAAGTAGCTCACATAGTTTCTAGCGTAAGCCACTGAGGTACACACAGAAAATAGAGACAGGATTAAAAGCTTACTCTAAGCTTGCTGGGAGTTAAAAGATGTAATGCAGTCACTATTTTTTCTTCCTGAATCTTGAGTACCTTGTGTGATGTTTTGGATAACAGGATGGCAGTACAGTTCCACTATTACGGCAAGTTCTAGTAGAGGAGAGTGGGGAGGGACACAAGGAGCGTCTGTCTCTTTCCCCATTTCTCCCCTTTGCATTCTTCAAGAGGCTCTTATGTTCTTCCAGCATCCACCCAGGGCTTATGTAAAGGAAACTGATGGACTGAGGTCATCCGAGGCCAGTACTGAAAAAAAACAGACTTTTGTCTAAACACTTCATTTAGGACCACTATTCTTTCTTCTTTTAACCCAATGTCTGTTCGTTTTATAATTTGCTGGGATCATAAGTGGACAATTACTGTTGCAATCATCTATCCCGACCCAGAGGAGAGAGTACGACAAGCAGATGAACATAGTTCTTTCTCTTCTTCCCATCACGCACATCCTCTGAGATCAAAGATGAGTCATGTTAACACTTTTGCAAACTGTGTGTGTGTGTGTGTGTGTGTGTGTGTGTGTGTGAGAGAGAGAGAGAGAGAGAGAGAGAGAGAGAGAGAGAGAGAGAGAAAAGATTGTCCTTGGGAGGGAAAGGAAGGCAAAGGTGTTGCACCAGCTCTCACCTTTCAAATAATTAGGAAGGAATGGAAGAGGCATAAGATATTGGCTGTTTTTGGAAAAGAATTTTTCCCCTAGCATGGGACTCTTTACTGCTTTACTTCATGGGAAGCTAACAGCAGAAGAGTGAAATGGGTTAGTTTCTGGCCCACTTCTAGACGCAGGGCAAGCAGCTTGGCCTCACAAGGTTCTGTTCATCCCATGGAAACTGTATATCTTTTTAATGAGTTTTCTCAAATTTACTTTTTCTCTGTGCTGTGAGGGATAGAAAGGGGCATGTCAGTGATGCATCATGTAGTGGCAGTGTTGATTCCAGATTGCTTATAGGTTGCTCCAGGGCTGGATATAGTCAGTCCAGGACCCCAGGCTCATAAGGCAAGGCAGGCTCTCTCCCCACCCCAATCCTTCAGTCCTGCTCGCTCACCATGGCCCCATCTTCACACAGGTGCTACCTCAAGGCAGCACCCTGGAGCCTCCATATTCACCCATGTCATATAATTAATATATATGTCATACAACCCACTCCCAGGAGAGTGTTTGTTTAATCAGCAGGGGAGTTGTAATCGAGGGGTTTACAAAGCTGTAAGAGGGCTGCGCATGCATCACAGAGTGTGGGATTGCTCACCTCTGTGACTCAGCAAAGTCCACCGGGACACATCTGGGCTGGTGTTTTCCAGGCACATGGACTGATGATATAAAATAGGAAACCGTGTCATCATGCTTTTACCTTTCTCCTCTCCCATGTAAGCTGGAAGCAACAAGAATGCTGCCCCAGGCTTAAAGGGGAAGCCTGTGTATTAAGAACTGTAACCTGCCTGCAACATCCAGTGGGGTGAGAAAACTGCTTGATCCAAATACTGCCTAGTCGAATAAGGTTTAAGATTTAGACTGTGTGCTTACTTTTTATTTTCTTTGGTAACTATCTCTGGTCTTTTGTGCTTTCCACTTATAATCACTTAAAATCTCTCTTTCTGTAGTTAATACATTTGTTTTATATTTTACCAAAAACAGTGTGTTTTGGTTGAAGTGCTTGGGAAATCTCAGCTCAGTTTACAAAGGCTGGTGTGTGTCCTCTCCACACTGAGGGAGGGGCAGACTGGGTAATGAACTTACACTGGTCAGGCTTCTGACCAGGGCAAGACAGTATGTTCTGGGGGTGCAGGGCTGGGGGCTTGGGAGATTTGCTGGTGCCTTTCTCTGTGTGATTTGTGAGTGGTTTAGGGAACATTCGCGCAATCTAGCTGGGTGTGGGGCTCCACATGCGGTTGGGCTAAGTGATAACAGCACCTGAGGGGTTTGCTGCTTTTCACTAGCAAAGCATTGTGAGAGACAGCCCAGGCTGGAGAGTTAAGACCCCAGTTCCAAGTTGTACCCCGGGGATCCCATCAAAGAGCCCCACTTGTAGTGGCAGGCAGATGGGTCCTCCCTTCCCAAAGAGATAGTGGTAGCAGAATAGGCTTTCTTGTCCCCTGCCTCACAGGAGTGGCAGCAGTGATCCACCGCCCCACAATGGTAGGAGCAAGTGCCACCGCCCCCCGCCCAATACTTACCTCTGCGGCCAAAGTGTACCTGGTTGGGTTGGGAATGAGCCAGGCCTGCTGCACTCTCCCACTGCTATATGCACAGTCCCCTGTTGGGGTGGTGTTGGCAGGGTCCACCAGAGCAGTGGGTTTCAAACTTAATACCCCTTAGTGTGTTATCTAAGCCTTAGGTGTAGACCTATAAAGCCTTTGCTTTAGTTGGCCCTGGGTTGCCCCACAAGTTCAGTGGGTTGTTACATGATTTGGTTCAGACTTGCTTGAGAAACCATGCATGTGTTTGTCTTATTCATCAGTGCTAAGCCCTCTCACTGAAACAGACTATATGGCTGTAAGGAGCGTGGAGACTCTATTCAACTCCACCTTTCCAGATTTAGTGACTCTACGTGGACAAGGGCTGAAAGACCTGAGCAGCAGCAACAGAAAAGTAAATCGCTGGCTAAATTTCTAGTGAGTTCTGCATCCTGTTTGCCATACATTTTTACCAGACATTTAAAACATTTCCTTTCTGAGTCTGTTTTGAAGTTCCTACTCAAACAGAACTCCCATTGACTAAGGTTTGCCTGAGCAAGGACAATAGGGTAGAACCCTTTATTTGTATTTGATTCATCAGCTCTACTTTTTTTTTCTTTTTGTGTGTTTGTATGTTTCTCCTTAGGAAAGCTCATATCCAACTTGTTGAAGTTTTTATGGGCTGGGTTAGGAAAGCCAGCTGCTGCCTCTCCTAGCTGTCTTTGCCTTGTTTGTGGCAGCTGTCCCCAGCAGAGAGGGACCAGTACAACTTAAGTCCTGGTTTGGGGAGCTCAAAAGTCGAAGAAAAGATGGAGGAGGTGATTGTTTTCCTTGGTTACTGTATTCTGAGATTTATTGTTGTTGGCTAATTAACTGCTGTTATATTTTTATTTTCCAGATCTCTGGGTTTGAAGGGCTGCTGCTCAAACAGCTCCTACTTGACTAGAGCACTAAGTGACAACTTCCTTGTGTATGTACTTTGTATTCATCAGAAATTAATTATTTTTATTTGAAGACCTGTGGGTTTTGGAGTTCTCTCCCCTACCCCCCTTTCTCTTTCTTTTGGTCAGTAAGTTGTTAGTATAACATGGTTTACTTAAAACTGTTCTGACTGCTCTTGTTTTAACTTTTATTTCAGGAGCCAGCCATGAACAGAGGAGGGAAGACTTTCATGCTTGGTTTTATTACCGTTTATGCTACTTTTATGCAGAAACCTCTTTTCAGAGCTTTTCCTTTTCTAAATAAATTTTATATTTAATTAAATTTCTGGTATGTGTTGTCTTTTGTTCCCTGTGTGAAAAGTTTTGCTTCATTTTTTTCAATCAGATCCAAAAGCTGCTGAGCAATCTGATTGTCCGCTTTCGGGCCTGCTTGAGTTTTCCTACCACATGTCCAATATAAAAAATGTTCAGATCCACAGACGCACACCCTGTCCTGCTCCAGGGGTACTAGCTAGAATATTGGTAACATGCATAGTCCTCAGCAGCCTCTAGCTAGTGGTTTCTTAGACCATCCCTCTGCCCTGCAAATTTTTGTGACTTCATCCTGGGATGGATACCTCCTAGCACAAAGTTATTCCTTCCCCAATTATTCCTACTGTTCTCATTATTGGCTGAGGCTACTCTAGGTGGACTCTGAAGATTAACTCCCCTTTGCCCAGCTTTTCTGCAACACAAAGAAACTCCTCCAACAGATTCAGCCATAACTCATGGCCACTTGAACAGGCCTGTCAGGGATTCACCACAGGGCAACAGTGTTATGACCACCCACGTGCTCCTCAATAATCAGTTCAGATATTGAGACTCATCTCTCAAGGCTCCCGAAGGTTTAACAAAGATGGAGAATTCCATACCATGTAATATAACCTAATAATTTAACACATGCATTCCATTACTAGCTCTGCCATCATATTCTGCTGTTTTGCATTAACATAACATTTTTCTTAATGTAAATAATCAGCTGTAGCTGAGACTGTTGGGTCAGCTAATAAATAGCTAACTTTGTAAGAGGCACCATTCCCCTTCACCACTCCTAACAAAATCTATCACTGAGTTCTTGTTGTGAACATGCTGTTTTGCTCTCTGTGGGTTAGTAGCTTTCATATTTTGCTCCATTTTTCTTTTTTTCTTTTCTAGAATACAGCACATTTTCAAATGCACTGAAGAGGTGCCGGAATCAGAAGAAGGAACACTCCGTTTTCAATCAGCGAACAGAAGAGGCATCTGCTGCTCAGTATTTTCAGGTAACAAAGCCATCTAAAGCCAGTTTTGTGGAAGCTAAGTTATAGATGTTTCCCCGTTTTTCTGACCTTAGTCACCGGACCAGGTAGAAAGTTAGCTCAGGATTCTGCAGCAAAGGGTCAGGCCCTTGTTACTGTTGAATACGGGTAGTTTGGTAGAAGATGGGCTTTATCTTTTTCTATTTTTCCATTCCTCCTTTCCTTTTAGTTTTATGGCTGTCTATCTCAACAACAGAATATGATGCAGGATTTTGTGAGGACGGCCACATATCACAGAGCTATTCTACAGAACCACATAGATTTTAAAGACAAGGTAAGCTCTGTTGGATCCAAACATAATCGTGTCCGGAAGAATAACATTGATTGAACTCTCCTGTCTGATCTTTCCTAGAACTTTGTGCATGAGTGTACTGATATGCAACTCATATGTTTACAGAAATAGGTGTCAAGTATACGGATGCCTAGGCAATATGGTGGTGGGTCACATTAAAGGTACCTTAGGATAGATTGAATCTAAACCCTGGATCCAAACATTAGATCAGAATTTCACAGCTGGCTCCTGCAGACTAACCAGAAACCCAAATCTGAACACTCCTGAAATCTTTCTCTAACAGTGCCCAAATGCTTTACAGGAAGGTGCAATAAAGTTTGCATTAGGCAGGTTTGGGGCAATCTGCCCTACTCCTCCCCCTACCCCCCCCCCCCAAAAAAAAACCCAAATAAAAAAGATTAGGTCTCCTCCTACTTGCTAATAGTTAAGAGACTGGCTTAAATCATGAAGTATGAGGTTGAATATCCCTTCCAAAAATGTATATCATATCATACCTCTGGATATTCATAGAATCATAGAACTGGAACGAACCTCGAGCGGTCATCTAGTCCAGTCCCCTGCACTCCAGGCAGGACTAAGTATTATCTAGACCATCCCTGACAGGGGTTTGTCTAACCTGCTCTTAAAAATCCCCAATTATGGAGATTCCACAACCTCTGTAGGCAATTTATTCCACTGTTTAACCATCGTATCCATATACATGGTCAATCCCTTTTTTGAATCTTGCTAAATTTTGATCCCTAAAGACATCATCTTGTGACAATGAGTTCCACAGTTTACTTACACATTGTGTGAAAAAAGTGTTTCCTTTGATCAGTTTTGAATTTGCCATCTTTTAGTTTATTGAATGTCCCTGCTGCAAATTGGGTAGAAGTCTTCACTGAGCAATTTACGGGGATGCCCAGTCCCCTTTCTTGAATTGATATCGTTAATTTAGAACCGTGTAAGGTGTATCTGAATAGATAAAATGTTTTCACACCAAAGTCGCATTACTCTGTTTCAGTGTTGAACTTAATTTGCCACATTGCGCAGTCACACCTGGCTTTGGTTAGGTCCATCTGCAGTTCCTCTCTGTTCTTGACTAACCTAAATAACTGTGTAATCTGCAGAATTTGCTGTCTCACTATTCATCCCTCTTCCAGATCATTAATCAGTATGTTAAGCAGCATAGGATCCAGTATGGAACACTGCTATAACCAAAAATGCAATCTGAAAGCAACAGTTTACCAATCTGCTAAAAGTTTTCCAGGTCTGTAAATGGCTAAGACTGTGCGCTACACCTGTAATGTCTTCCCCCAACTCCTGCTTTCTGTGTGCACTTATCTGCTTTTTAAGACAACAGCAAAAAACAAGGCTGACGTCAACTCAGGGCCATCTAAAATTGACACCACCCCAAAACAAGACTTTTAATACAATCTAAATTATTAAGCAAGAAATTTCCCCTTCATAAAACATAAGTCAAAATAAAGAAAATAGTTAAAATAAAGTTTCTCTTCACTTTTTAAAGTTTCTGATATTCTAACTGAGTTTTTCTTCTTTGTATGTGTTAATAAAAGGTTAAGATGCATTTTATGATGCCTATTTGCAATGGGAATAGGTCAGTCATACCTTTATGCAAACCTCAAACCATACTTAACTGTTTAATTTTGTAAAAGTAAAACAAAGGGGTTTAAGAAACCTTAACCCCTTTTATGCCTGAGACAATCCTCCCCTCCCATCGACTCAACAATACCAGTGAGCTAAGAGCATGGGAGGGCTTGCCCAGTTTGCCTGGAACACCAGTGCCTGGCCCATAAGAGTGTGAATGGTATTGGATTGTTGATTTGTTACATCATCAGCTGATTAATTTTCTTACCAGAACAGGTAGAAATCTGGTATTACAGGGTCTGTAACTAGTAGAACAGCAGTGGATTGGGAACACTCCTTGTCCTTTGGCTCCCTACTGATGAGAACCCCAATAAGAGTTTTTGCTTTTTATAGTGAGAAGGTAGAAAATGGACAGCAGAACCCAGTTGTGCACATTTCTTTTATGCTGAATTAAGGAGGAGGAAGTGTGTAGGCTGTGTATATTTTGTACCTGTTGGCCCCTTTAGCAGCTATTGCTGTTGTACAGCTGCTTGCGTTCTCTCTTGGGGTATTTATTTTTCCAACTGTTGGAGCTGCCTTGGCCTCTGTTCAGCATACCTAATAGTAAAGCTGTTACAAACTTGATGCTGCCGGCCACCCACCTAGAGAGTGGTCTCTCTATTCCCTGTCCTGTGAAATGAGAAGTTTCAGAACAAATGTGGTAGAAAAATTGGATTGGATATTTTGTGAGAAAACTCTTTCCCACGAGAATCTGAGAATTCCAGTGCTGCTTAGGTTTGGGCTAGCCAGGGCAGAAATACTGCACCAGTGTTTACTGTGAAAGCCAGAAAGCATAGAGGCATATGAAAGACTGAAATATATAAGAAGCGTGATGGGGGGAGGGAGTAGGATGAGGATAAAAGAGCACAGTAATTTTCAGATCTTCAAAAAGAGTTTGATTCAGTTGTTACTTGTTTCCTAGCCAGTTTGGCCATTCAGTTGATTTTCACATTTCTGTCACTTTCCTCCTTTGATGTAAGGAAGTCAAATTACCTGAAGTGAAAGGCATTTATGGTGGAGAAGCAATCACCTTCACATTTCAATTATTTTTTGGAAAAATTTATCTTGTGAAGGAATGAAGCGGTTGGTCTGAGGTGTGGTGGTAAAAACTGATTCTGGACCCCCTGATAACGTTCTTGGCGGTATTTTCAATACACATTCTGTTTGTAATTTGAGTAATAGATGAGCTACTTCAGAACCAACTGTGGGTAGTGCTTGTACCAACCATTTGTGTTTTTAAGGAAGCCTAAAGAATATGGAGACAATTTTTAAAAAGTAATGAATCCTCGATAATAAAGTTAGAAAACATTGCTTGGATTGTCCTCTACACTACTTAAAATTGTCCTCTTCTCCATAACAACCTTTTAAGTGTTGTCTCTACAGTACTTTCACTGGTGTTGCCTCAAACTTTTTAATCATACATTTTTTCTATTCTTGTCTGGTCTCCCTCGCTATTTGGCATTAGGAAATAATTTACTAAGTACTTGTGTTGCTTTTGAAAATTTTACCCTGGAGTTCAAATGTTGAAGTGCCACTAACATGGCACCTTGCAAGTCAAAATGTCTTCTTGTGGTTTAACTAGAAGTAATGACCTAAAACAAAAAAATACAATATTTTTAAATAGATGGTAAGTGTAAAGTTAGAAATAATTTCCAAATTCTCTTTTGAAAATGGGATTTAGACTCCTAAGTCACTTGGCACTTTTGAAAATGTTACCCATAAGTGTAATTTTTAAAAAAAATTATTTGAGTAGTTTATGTACTACACCTGCCCTAAATCTCCCCAGCCAATTTTTGTGACTTTTAAAGTCACATTTTTCTTGTATTTTAAAAAGTCCCCTCCCCACCCTCCTTTGCTGTATGGAAGACTCACACAAACAAAGGGGAACTGACCTGATTCTACAGGGGACCAAACGATATAAAAAGTGCTCTCAAAGGCATTCAGTAAACAGAGAGAGAAATTAGAAAGAGAAAACGAATCTTTCAATCAGATAATAATTAGATGTTACAAATAACAACAGTATGGTAGAAATAGTTAGACCATACTGTGATTGATTTTTTTAAATTGATAGTGTCCCTTTCAGGAATAAGGCCCTTATTCTAGAGCCTTGCAACCTGACCCAAACCCAATGGATCCAGACAACAAGTGTCAGGTCCAGGTGAGGTGGAATAACAGCTGGACGCCCTCAGGGTGCTCTCCCCCTGCTGCTGGTGGGGCCGGACTGGCAATGGCTGCGAGCCCCATTCCTGCTGGCTGTCTTAGCGCTTCTTATTTCACAGCACAGCAGGGGGCAATGGATGACAGGAATGGGTCGTGCGGCCGCTGCCAACCCCATGGGCAGGAAGCTGTGGCAGTGCTGATTAAGGGATGGGGGGAAAGGTAGGGATCGGGTTGGGTCCTGGTCGGGCCTAAAAATTAGGCCTGAGCAGACCTCTGTTTTGCAAATGCTTAAGCATGTGTATATCTTTCCACCTGTGGATAGTCCCACTAAATTCACACGTGGAAAATTACTCACCTTTGTGAGAGTTTGCAGGATCATGACCTCACTCTAATTAGATGGGTACAGCACAAATCCTCCCTGAAATGTTGATTTTTCACAATTATTTAAGTAGCTACACATCTACTTCAGACTAGTTCTTGAAACTCCCACAAATTACTGTCCTTATTTATTTACTTATACATAGATATAAATACATGAGTGCAAATACATATATAGAGTAAACTCACTAACAGCCAGTCCTAAAACTAGACACTTATATTGAGAATATTTGACTTCTTACTGGGAAAAAAATGCTAATTCCATGTATTGAAAATCCACTGTGGTCACTAAGACAATGCACTGTGAAAATCTCTACACAGCAACTAGACACCTGCAGCAGGCCTGTGCCAGCCGATGTGGGTTCATGGGGCTTAGGCTGTGGGGCTGTTTCATTGAAGTATAGACTTCTGGGCTCAGGCTGGAGCATGAGCTGCAGGGCCCTGCGAGCTGGGGTGGGTCTCCAAGCTTGGGCTGCAGCCTGAGCCCGGATGTCTACACTGTAATGAAACAGGCTTGTAGGGCTTGGGCTGTGGGGCTGAGTCAGCTGACATGGGCCAGCTATGGGTTTTCTTTGCAGTGTAGACATACCCACTGAGGGCTGGATTCTGATGCTCTTACAATGGATAGTGCCTGTCATGACATTGCTGGCCCCTTAAAGGGAGTCTGGGCCTAGGCTACCTGTGAAGAGTTAATTTAATGAGCCCATCTAGGTAGTTAATTGGATAATGAACACTTGGGCCTGATAAAAGACTATTAGGGCTTGCTTACAGGAGGTGCTCATAGAGAAAGAAACTTTCCAAAGGGAGAGACGCTCCCAGGATTGGGAACCACAGGCCCCAAGGAGGAAGGCTGTGTAACCTCCGAGCCCAAGGAAAGAGACTTTAGTTCAAGCTTATTTTGGATTTAATAAAGTAGAACCCCTTCAGGGGAATCTTGTCTCATATCCATTTGGACTGTGTGGAGTTCTTAAAAGGCCCTGAAAGAAAGGAAACCAAGGTAGGTATGCCTGCAGCACCACATTATCTCAGTAGGGGGCACCTCCATGCCCTATAGCAGTACCTTACTCCACAAAGTCGGATGGACCATATGAGAAGTAAGGTGTGTTACTGGATGTGAGGAAGGGGCTCAGAATCTGGCCCTAAGTAGAAAGCTGCATTTCTCCATTCCATTGGTAATGTTTAACCATAGCCATTGGTTCTTCCCTCTCCTCTCAACATATACAAAAAGGAAAGGTTATGATCAGCAGTGTTCCCCAGTAGGTTTTGAGAAATCTTCTACCAACAAATCCTTCCGTTGGCCCTGTGGTTAAACAGAAACTTGTGCTTGATTGTCATTGGCTCCCTGCCTCTACCTTTTCTTTATTCCCCTTTACCCAATATTTGCAGTAATTTGCTGTTTTGAAGTTAGCTCCTCTGGGCATGGAGGTGTGGTCTAATACCCACCAAAGCATGGAAACAAAACTGGCTCTGTTACAGCCTGTTGTCTGTGAAATAAAAAATGAACTTAATAAAATCTTGCACTAGGAAAAGAAAATAATATTAGAGGCAATGTTTTGGCCCCAAGGCCTAATTTGAAGCTATGTAAAATAAAAGAAACAATGTTAGTTGCCTTAGTATTTCCTGTATCTGTGAAACAGAGATTCAGACTGGCTACAATACGCGCTGGCGGTTGGATTGCTTTCATTAGTACGTAGCCTAGGTTTCACATAAAGTATGTTTTTTAAAAGTGAAGCACGCTTTCAGCCCTGACAGATTTTCTTGCCAATACTACTTCTCTTTCTTTTTATGTATTCACAAAAATATCTTATTTTTCAAGGCTGCTACGCAAATTGCATTATTGGGAGGTTTTGAGCTTATTGGTAGATTGAGCTGCAGCATTTATTAGAGAAGGGCCATTGGGGCAGTTTTTGGAGCCAGTTTAATTTAAGGCCAGGGCTCAGGTTTGAGGTTAAGTCAGGAGCATGGTCTGGTTTCTGAATAGATAGCACTGAAGTCTTATGAGGTTTTGTTCCCAAATGGCAAAAATCACAAAGTTAAATGTTCTTGTGAGATTTCCACTATCTTGGGCCAAATCTCATGAGAATTTCAGCCAGATTTGAATTGCAGAATAAGGCTTCTTGTTTTGTATCCAGCCCAGAAACAAAACCAGAGGGGGCAGGTTCAGATCTGGAGATTCATTTCTGAATTACTTCTCTTTCACTCACATTCTCACTCACTGGTTAGGCTACTCATCTTAATCATTCTGCCACTAACTACCAATATCTATCTATGCACTTTTGAATCTCTTTAACCATGAAATCTTGAGTGACTTGTAATTCCATTGCTACACTCTTTATGCAGCTTAGTATAGAGGGATTTGTGTGGACCTGCTGGTGTTGGTAATAAAGATAGCAGCAGAATGCAGACTGTTTAGGCAACACTAAGGCACCAGCATTTGAAATGAGAAAATACATTGAAAGAAATCCCCACTGCATACTTTACTCACATAAGGAGTCCCATTGGAGGACTCCACAGGGCTATTTATGTGATTAAAGTTATACATCTGCATAAGTGTTTTCATTTAAAAAAACAAAAAAATCCAAAACTCAATGCTGCAGTGATACTATTTGCTTAAAGTTAAATATGTGCGTAAGTTTTTTCGGAATCAGGGCCTTCATTTGAAAACTACACCCAGCTATTTATGGACCTAGCAGTATGTAAAAATATTGCACAAAATATATACATATATGTCTGTGTATGTACATGTACATCTAATCTATCTAAATCTTACTTAATACTTCACCCATTTTCTGTATTCTTTGTGATACAGCATGGCCAGAGGGCAGCAGGAGAGTGTTAGAAGGGAGCCTTATTCCCTGTAGAGGGAAGAAAGTTTGCTATAGATTTATTAAAGCACCTGAAGCCAATTAGAGCCCCTGAAGCCAGTCACCTGATAAAACTCCCCTGCTTCAATCAGACAAGGAAAGGAGATGAAGCAGAGTGGATTGGTGTTGGAGCAGAGAACAGTTTGGAGGAGTTGAAGCAGAGTGGATTGGTATTGGAGCAGAGAGCAGTTTGGAGGGAAGCAGAGGAGAGTTTGGAGAAGTGCTGCGGTGGGCTAAGAAGACCAAGACCCTAGGTAAAGGAACACCTGGTTTGTGTAGAGGGAGGGCCGGAAGCCCCACAAGCTGAAGGGCAGTAGAGGGAAGTAGCCCAGGGGAAGGAACCGCTAGTTCAAGCAGTTTATCTATTTAAATGTAAGCACCCAAAATAAAATTTATGATGATTGGCTTTTTAACACCATTTTTCCTCCCAGTGTAAATATTTCTTTAGGAGGTCATGCTTGGTCCTCTGGGACTTAGACATACAAGAATGAAATAACAACTTTGAAAATAATCCACCTTCTAAACTTCTTTTTTTTTTTTTTTTGGTGTGCCTTTTGTTTTCAAGGTGGTCCTAGACGTTGGCTGTGGATCAGGAATCCTTTCGTTTTTTGCAGTGCAGGCTGGAGCTAGAAAAGTCTATGCAGTTGAAGCCAGCTCAGTGGCAAAATATGCCGAGGTAAGTGTTTTGTTCAACCAGGTGTTAAACTGGTCTGTAGGTAACTAGTGTACCACAAAGGCAACAGATATCTAGGAGCACATCTCACAAATGGCAATGCTGCAGATTTCTGTTTGTAACATGACTAAGGATGTATGTTGTTAGTGTTCATAATTTAAAAATATCTTTAAAGATATTCTGGTTGATACAATGTAATAAATACTGATAGTAATATAATCATTTTCCTTCCTTTTTAATAAGGTCACAAATGCCCTTAAAATAGCAATGATTAAATCTTTTCTCCCCGACAAAATTTTTTTTGCTTTTCCCTTTTGTATTTTTTTAAATTTTTAACAAAAATTCTTTTGGCTGTAGGTGCTCTGACTATTGATTTAATTTCCAATCCCTTAGTGAGATTAGTCAGCTCCTTCTCTGGTCTTAGGAAATAATCACACACTTGACTGAGCTGTAACATGTGTCCTATTTAAGTCAAGAGAGGGAAATAACTACTAAGGTCACCGATTAGTAAATAATATAATTTTGTGCGTCTTTCTGATCCAGATATCTTATTTTTCTTTTAGTGAGTTGTAATACTAATTTAAAGATGATAGATGTACAGCACTCACAACTGGCAGTCTTTTAAGCATAGACAAAGCAATTAAGGAGCTGCAGTGGAAGTTTGCCAATGCTACCCTAGCAATGTGGCCCTATCTTGCTCTGTTAGAGTCGAGATGATAGCTCATCCTGCAGAACCAATTCAGTCCTTGAGCTGTCTGTCAATTGTAATAATGGTTTTCATGATAAGGAAACCTGTGAACTGGGAATTAAGGCTGTTTGGGTTTTAAAGGAAGAACATCTGCAGTATTAGACACTTTTACTTTTTTTCCAAATATTCATAGCTACAAACCTTTAGGTTTTAACATTTTCCTTTTGGCTCTGATACAGGGCTCCAAAGAGTCTTCCTGTTCATTGTTTTATAAACTTGTATCAGTGAATGAATGTCTCATAGAAATGTTCTGGATTTAAGAAAGGTAAATAATAGGATAGATGTAGAATTGAGCTAGGAATCGCATAGCATCACCTTCATATTTCCAGCTTATTTGTGCTGTGGTTAAAAATGCTTGAATAGAGGCTACTCGTTGTTTTTGATCATTTGTTTATACATAAACAAGATATTGTGTATATATATTTTGTAGCTGGTAAGTATAAAAAAAGGTTTAGTGTAATCACTCGAAAGGACTGTGGAAAGACCTGCATAGTAGGCCCACCTTTTTTTTTTGTTCTGGAAAATCTTTTCTGTCTTCAAATTTAGATTATGGAAGAACTCTCGCTGAGTTTTAGCTTTGCTAATTAAAGTGAGAACTGTTTGTGATGTTTATCATTTGCCAGAGACATCAAAAGGCATCTGAAAAGTTACACACACCCCAAAAAATTATGCATGGCCAAGTTCTGACTTCACTGGTGCTGCAAGGACAAGTTCAGTGGAGTTAAAATTGTGGTCCAGTCACTTGATTTCATGGTAAATTGAAGTATTAACTAGCAGTGGTCAGGATAATGGGATACCAGATCTCTAATAATAAAGAACAAAAGGGAACTCAAATGACCTGGGACATTGGAAATGAGATGTGGAATTTTTTGCCTTTTGGTCACAGGTTTGAATTTGGTCCAGGTCAGAAGTAAACAAAAGTGATTGTTATCAGTAGGCTGATAGCCTGAGGACAGGTAGATTATACATAAAGAAATGAATAGACACCTCCCCCCCGCCCCATGGTTGTGATAGAGTTCATGCCACGTCTGTGTTCTATCAAGTGCTATTTACACTTATGGTGCAATATAAACCTTTTATTAGAATAACTGGTGCCCTACTGGTGTAGAGAGAGAGACCAAGAATCCATTAGGTCCGGTAACTGAATTGCCTTCCCACTCTCAGAGCTGGTTTCTCCAGGTGATGGCTAACATACATTGGTGGGGCAGATTGCACTGCTGCAGACTGTGCTTGCACCACTTCTTTTTGTGGAGAAACAGAAAACTTCAGTCCCCAGGGCGGTCAGCCCAGCTACTCTCACAAGCACTAGATTAACACTGAAAATAATTTTTAAAAAGGGAATATGTATAACAATATCAACTACCTCCAGGGTTAAATGCTACAACTGCTTAACAATATCTGACAGTTTAGAGCAGAAATGAAGAACACCGTATTCAGTTGTAACTACAGGGGAGGGAATGTTGGGTGGAAAAAATGCAGGTGCCGAAATTGGGATTTACCCAGGGCATAAGAAGTAGTTAAGGTAATGAAGGGTCTTATCCGCTTCTTGGTTTTAAATTTCATTCAAATTATGATATCTTCAAGAGCACAGTACCCCCTTCCCTGTGCTGAAATATGGATTCATTATTGTTTTAGAAGGAAGAATGTCATGTTGTCAGTCACCAGCACAGACAATATTAGCTGACAGAGCACTGAGTTTCCAAACACCATCTTTCTAACTACTCTACATGGTTCATATATGGTTCTGTGTTCCTTGGCACTAACCTATCTTATCTGCTTCTTGGTGGTGGTTAAAACGTAAGAGGGCAATTGAAACTTCTTAATTTTTTCCTCAAAATAGCAGTCTACAAAGCACCCAGGAAAGCTTTCCAAGAAAGAATTAATAAGAGAGTGCTCTAGTGAGTTCTCATGACTCAGACTTCCTTTTACTGTATAAGATATGCGGCAAGAGGCTGACTAATGCACTATGAAGTATTTATGTGGACCCAGCTGCAAAATGAGGACAGACACATGCATAGAATTAAATGTCAGGCCTGCAACTTTTATTAGACTTTAACATGGGGAGGGGCACTGCCCACCCATCATCCATACTCCCCTATACCAGGCATTTAATTGGTTCCAGTGCAGGGGTTACTGGGCTCCTTATCATATAACCCATTAACTGGTGCCAGGGCTACTGGGCTCCTTCCCATATAACCCATAACGTGGGGTGGCTCTCCTCAGCCTACCCCCCATGACTCAGATCTCAGTCCTAGCACCTCCCCCCTGTGAAGGGGACAGTGGGTGAAGCAGGGTGGGGACCTCAGCCCGTGAGGTCACAAGGTCTGACCTTGGCCCATGAAGGCTACAAGGTCTCACTGTATCACCTGAGCCCAAGGCCTATCACCAAAATCCCAGATCTCTTACCTCTGGGAACCATTCGTTTTATTCTCTTAAACACACTGGAAAACAGCCACAGTGGGCACCAGCAATACGTGGTCGCTTCCTGCCCAGCCATGCCGCCTGGTATCAGGCCACCTATCCAATCCATGCCCGCACATCTAGCTGTACTTCAAAACCTCCCTCTGACCGATGTACGCCGTCATTCCCAGAAACTTTTGTCTGATTGTAATGGATGTCCCTATGATGTATCACTGAGCCCCCTTTCTCCAGGAATATCATGGTGACCCCCTTATTTACTTTCTTACTACCTTGCCCATATGCACTAGGTCTGCTCCCAGCCATTGCCTGTCAGTGAGCGCAGAAGTGGCATGAGCTGATCCCACTGCATGTCTCTTCTCGACATGTACAACTTCGCCCCTGCAGCCCAGCTGAGATCCAGCTGCTGTATTGGCCCAATGCACCGCAGAGTGCCCACAAATCCAGATATTGCATATGCTATGTGTGGCTTCTGAAACAAACAAGTTAGTTATGTTTTGCTGTTCCCTGCCATCTTTTGCTTGGTGCAGATGTAAGTCCTGTAACACCTTGATTTCTAGCACCCTCTTGAGTGCACCTGCTGTGAGCTGAAACCCCTTGTAACTGCTGATGTTGCTATCCCAATCCTGAAAGAATAAGTACCAAATTTGGAGGGAGGTCAAGATCACAGCAGTGCAGGGTTTTTCTCAATGCTGCACTGAATTGGTACCTTATCAGACCTGCCATCATCGTGTATGAACAGCGGTCCTGGTTGTAGGCCCCAGGTTTTTAGCAAGGCTCTTATTACCTTTACAGGGCACAGGTGCTCATCTGCACATTCCTTCAGCCCCACATAAGCCTCCTTTTCCTTCTGGCCTGTTTATGAATACCAAAAATGCAGGGACACTGCTCCTGCAGATAGCTGCACATCATCTCTTACATTTAATGGGACCTGTCTGCAGCTGCCATAAGCACCAGTTCACTCACTCTAAAAGCAACAGAGAAGGCAACAACAAATGCTGCTGTAAATAAAATGGCTTTCCTCCCACAGCTGCAGTGCCTATACTAGTGGGTAACCTGTAATCCCTTCCTTACTTTTTAAAAATATACGGCAAGAGGTTGACTAATACACTATGAAATGTTATAATTTGGCAAAAATAATTTGTTAAATAAACCACACTGAGTGGTTCAGTAACCTTAACATTTTTATTGTGCTGTTTTTTACATACTAGTTTTCAAAATCTAGTAACACAGTGAGTCTTCATTAGCAATGTTCTAATATATAACGCCTGGTTATAGCAAGAATGGATTAGTTTCTATCAGTTTCTTCCTGGTTACAGTCATCATTCCTCTTGTGGTATTTCTTGCAATCTGTTTCAGATGTCCAAAGTATATACTGTAGGATGTGAAATTAACAAGTTAAATTTATTGAGGCATTTCTAGAACAAATATCCATAGACCTGGTAATAGTGGGGGACTTTACCCAGATATCTGTTGGAAAAATAATACAGAAAAACACAAAATGTCCACTAAGTTTATTGGAATGTGTTGGGGACAACTTCTTGTTTCAGATGATGGAAGAAATAACTGGGGGGGCAGCCATTTTAAACTTGATTCTGACTAACAGGGAGGAATTGGTTGTGAATCTGAAGGTGGAAGGCAACTTGAGTGAAAGTGATCATGAAATGATAGGCTTCCTGATTCTAAGGAAAGGAAGGAGTGAGAGCAGCAGAATAAGGGCAATGGACTTTTTTTAAAAGCAGACTTTAATAACCTCAGAGAGTTAGTAGATAAAGTCCCTTAGAAAGAAAATCTAAGGGGGAGACAGGAGTTCAGGCAAGCTTGCAGTTTCTCTGAGACCATATTAAAGGCACAACAGCAAACTATCCTGATACAAAGGAATGATAAGTAGAATAGTAAGAGGCAACTATGTTTTGCCTCAGGAGCTCTTTGATTACCTGAAAATCAAAAAGGAATCTTACAAGTGGAAACATGGACAGATTGCTTAGAATGAGTACAAAAGAATAGCACAAGTGTGTAGGGACAAAATCAGAACAAGGGGGAATGAATACAAGCCAGAATAGGGAGAGAACAGGTTAAAGAATATTTAAATAAGTTAGATGTATTCAAGTCAGTAGGGCCTGATGAAATTCACCCTAAGAAACTAGCTGAAGCAATCTTGGAACTATTAATGATTATCTTCTAAAACACATCAGCCTAACTTCAGTACCTGGAAAGATACTGGAACAAATTATTTAACAATCAGTTTGTAAGCACCTAGAGGATGATAGAGTGATAAGTCATAGCCAACGTGAATTTGTCAAGAAAAAGTCATGCCGAACTAGCCTAATTTCCTTCTTTGACAAAGTTACTGGCCCAGTGGCTGGGGGGGAAGCAATAGACATGATATATCTTGATTTTTAATGAAGCTTTTGATGGTGTCCCACATAACATTATCGTAAGCAAACTATGGAAATGTGTTCTAGATGAAATTATTATAAACTGAATGCACAAATGATTGAATAACTATGCGCAAAGAATGGTTATCAATGGTTTGCTGTCAAACTGGGAGATGTATCTAGGGGATCCTACAGGGGTCAGCCCTGGGTCTGGTTCCGTTCAATATTTTGATTAATTACTTGAATAATGGAGTGGAGAGTGTGTTTATAAAATCTGTGGATCACACCAAGCTGGGAGGGGTTGTAAACGCTTTGAAGGACAAGATTAGAATTCCAGATAACTTTGATAAATTAAAGAATTGGTCTGAAATCAGCAAGATGAAATTCAGTAAAGACATATGCAAAGTATTAAACTTAGGAAGGAAAAATCAAACACACATCTACAAAATGGGAAATAATTGGCTAGGTGGCAGTACTATTGAAAAGGATCTGTGGGTTATAGTAGATCACAAATTGAGTATGAGCTAACAATGTAATGCAGTTGCAGAAAAGGCTTTTTCGGAGTGCCTTAACAGGAATGTCATAGGTAAGATACGGAAGATAATTGTTCCACTCTACTTGGCAGCGATGAGGCCTCAGTTGGGGAACCATGTATAGTTTTGATGGCCCCATTTTAAGAAAGATGTGGACAAACTGGAGAGAGTCCAGATGAGAACAACAAAAATGATAGTTCAGATTTTCTAAATCTTTTATGAGGAAAGGTTAAAAAAACTGGTATGTTTTAGTCTTGAGAACAGAAGACTGAGCAAGGGACCTGATAAGTCCTCAAATATGATAAGGCCTGTTATAAAGAGGACAATGATCAATTGTTCTCTATGTCCACTAAAGCTAGTTCAAGATGTAATGGGCTTAATCTGCAGCAAGGGAGATTTAAATTAGATATTAGGAAAAACTTCCTAACCGTAAGGGTACTTAAGTGCTGGAATAGGCTTCCAAGGGAGGCTACGAAATCCACGTAATTGGAGGTTTTTAAGAACAGATTAGACAAACACCTGTCTAGATGTACTTGGTCCTGCCTCAATGTGGGGGAATTGACTTGAGGTCCCTTTAAGCCCTACGTTTCTATGATTGTCCTAGCCCCACTGAAAGAAAGACGAGGCAATGTATGAGGATTAATTAGGCCACAACATTATTCACTCAGTGTGTATGGTAGTACCCAACAATAAATTGTATAATGCAAGTCATGATTAAGGCTGTGAGTTTGTCACGGAGGTCACGGATTCCGTGACCTCTGTGACTTCTTTAGTGGCCGGTGTGGATGGCTCAGAGGAAGCTCAGGTAGCCCCTGCGCCAGGCGCACCAGCCACTGCTAGGGCAGTCTTAGGCCACCATGCCCCCAAGCCCCTGTCCCCCGTCCCCCCACCCCCGGCCACAGCAGCAGTTTGGCTTCTCAGCTCCCATTGGCCGGGAACCACTCACAGAGCTGCCTGGCCATGCCTCCACCTAGCAGCTGAGCAAGGGGGATGTTGCCGCTTCCAGGGAGCCCCCCAGGTAAGCCCCGCCCAGAGCCCACCTCACCCCGTCCTGTGCCCCAACTCCTTGCCCCCTCCCACACCCAAACTCTGCTGCTGCTGGGGTGAGGAGGCACGGAGCCAGGTAGGAAGCCTGCTGGCCTCGCCAACCCCCCTCCCCAGCACCAGCAGGGGTCCTGGGCCGTGTGCCACGGCCCATGCCCCCCCGCCCCCCCCCAGCAGCCGGGCTGCCCTCCCCTTGCACCCACAGGACCTCCAGGCAGCCCATCCCCAAGTTTTATTCACTGGTAAAAGTCATGGAGAGGTCACGGGCCATGAATTTTTGTTTACTGCCTGTGAACTGTCCTTGACTTTTATTAAAATTACCCGTGACTAAAATGTAGCCTTAGTCATGATTATTTCCTTAATTGCGTCCATCTTTTTGGAACAGCTGATGGCACCCCTCCATTTGTATGAGGATTAAGGGAGCTGGAAAAAGGGGGAGAGTTTCTCTCTCCACCATACCAGATTTCAGAACCCTATAACATCTTCCCTAGCTTTCCAACCCATCTTCCTTAGCTTCTTTAAGGGAGGCTATCCACTAAATCCCCTTCCAAATCCATTTGATCAAAGAACCATTATCCCCTCTGTAATGTGTACCTGTACTGGACACCTGCCACAAGGAAGCATCAGCAATTAGCTTGGCTGCCTCCTCCTCACCTTTATTGGGTTCCCAGATATTTACCAATTCATTCCCTCATATGGGCCAAAAATATATCCACTCTCTGGTCGGATAGGGGTACCCCATCCTTCCTGAATAACGTGGGTGCCGAATATGACATTTCCGGGTGAGCAATTGCCAATCCATCTTGGTGACATACGAATTTAGCCACCTCCCTATTCATGTGCCTCCTGGCCTTATCAACCAGTGGCCGCTTTATGGCTTCCTGCCATACCCTCCTCTGTAACATCTCAGACCAAATAATCATCACCCTCACGCAGAAATCTGGATCTGTCCCACATCACAGTGAAAAATAACCACATCTGGTGTCTGTGTCCGGGCTGCCAAAGAGTGCACAAGGGCATCAGCTTGTCCCGGGGCATGGCCCTCTTTCCATACCAACTCAGCCTTGCCCTGCTACTGAGGCTCAGCTGCGAAGCTCCAGGTGACTTGGCAGTCTGCCTATGTGCCCAGTAGCTAATACTGCTCACCTGATTGCTGTGAAAGGGGACTTCTCTGGAAGTACATGGAGTATAAATACCACCCCCAGGTCCCTGGAGGGCACTGCCCCCACCCCCACACACACACACCTTGTCCAGTCACTTCTTGTCCTCCCTGTTCTGTCCAGGTAAATTTCCCCCTTCCTATCACCTCTGCCACCCAGCTGGGGAGCGGGGTAGGGTTCTTAGAGGGACAACAACCCCTTTTCTTCTGGCCAACTGAAGAAAGACACAACACATTCAGTTGCAGTGAGCTCATTCTGTGCTCTGTCCCCTTTCATGTGGGCCATATGACAATAATGCAATAATCTGATTTGCAGACTGCAGTAAAATCATATTCCTTATATTAGCACCATAGAAAGTATTGCAATAGTATTTTACTGAGATACTGTATTGCCTACAGATGCGCAATGGTTACATAGGATATCTAAATAGGGCAATTAAGGGGGAAGATGTAATGGGTGTTGCACAAGGAGAGATGCTGGTTATAGCTGAATTATCTAGTTGTTTAAGCTATTTCCCTTTGTAATATTCTAAGAATATTATTTCACTCTGTACTGTGCAGTACTCCTGTGACCTTTTCAGTGTTTGGTAATTTAATTTTCTGGCATTTACATTTTCTACTGTGGCTTCACTAAACTGTGCAGGAAAGATAAAGGGAAAGATTCTGTGATCCATACCACGGGAGTACATCTGGCATAACTCCAGAGAAGCCAGTAGAGTTACTTTGGATTTAAGATCATGTAAGGGAGAAAATTTGGCCTAAAGATATCAAATGTGACACCTTATTACAATCCAAGCAATATAATTTGTTCTTTTTCATCCCATGCAGTGACAGTGTACCATGCTTAAAATAATGAGATTATAGCTGTCATGCTGTGCTGTGCCTTCCTGTTAACATTGCCTGCAAACTGGAAAAATTTATAAAAGAGGGGCTCCATCCCTGCCAGCACTGATTCATCTGTTAGTAGCCTCTTTCTAGCTTCAGTATATAGTAACCCCGTGTGTCCAGCTCTTTAGCTGGTTTTCAGACCAGTGTGCCAGCTTTTCTCCTGTTCCATGACTCCACACCTTGGATATGCAATTGCTGACAGCTGAATCCTGCCCCACACAGTCACATTGCCTGCAGGAGGGGGAAAAGATTGAAACAGCCTTTGTCCAAGGAAACAAACACTTTGGTGCATGGGGAGGTGGGGGAGTATAGCTAATAGTCCTTGGTGGTGTACGAATGAGCCATGAAACGAATGCATAATCTCAGTCTTCCAACTTCGTTATAGTAAATCCATTAGGCAAAAACAGGGGAAACAAGACTAGGAATGGGTACCTGGCAATAATACTAGATTTGTCTAAACATAAAATGTTATTCTTAGGGTGACCATATTTCCCAAAGGAAATTGCCCGAGCACCCCTCCCTTTCCCCCTGTCCCCAGCACAGTGTTGGCCCGAGCTGCTCGCCGAAGCCCAGCCCGCACAGGACTAGCATCACTGCTCACCAAAACACTGACTGGCCCCTGTGCGAGGCTGGCAAGAGCAAAAAAAAAAAGTCAAGACAGCAGGGACAGGGCTTAAAAAAGGGACTGTCCTGGCCAAAACCAAACATATGGTCACCCTAGTTATTCTAAGCAGCTCATGTAAGGCCACGGGGGGAAAATAGCATTATTGGGCTGAACTTTTTTTTTTATGTAGAGCACTTGAATAAACGGGAAGAAAGGGTTACGATGCATGAGTTTAAAATGATTAAACTGCAGAGGCTAGTGATGGGATCATCAGAAATAAAAAATGAGTCCTCGTGGAATCCAAGTGTGTTTGCTGTGCGGTACCAGTAAAAGAAAGCCCTTCTGGGAGCTGCATGGTGACTAATCTTATGAGAGAATCAAGAAGAAGAGATTTGTGTAGAATTAATTATTCTTAAGGCTGCCATTTAGCTGCTTCCACTACTAACAGTGAGGGTACAGATCTACTAAAAAAACTGGGTAGCCTTGAGAGGATTGATTTGTGTGTACATGCCCATGCGTGCTATACAGCTAATGTAATTGAGAAAGGTGTTTCACATGAGTTGGGAGCAGTTGCCACTTCAGCAGAGATGAAGTATAAATGGTGACAGCAGCATAACACTTGCACCTGTTTGTAGTGTAGTGTTTACCTAATATTTATTTATATCATATTGTAAACCGAGCAACAAATAGACAAACTGCACCTGTTTGCATTTTCAGTTATTTACATTAATATGTCTTAGCAAACAATTTACCATGAAAATATTGCAGTTATCTCATCTGCTCCACTGAGTGTTAATATCCAGTGCTGTTTTGTCGGGCTTATGTAAAATGGTGACGGAAAACAGGTGTCTGAGGGACTTTGCAGCACAGAGTGTCACTGGGTAAAGGCTTGAGAGTATGTCATTTCCTCCCTTAGGAGGGGCAAGTTGTTGGCTTCTCTTGAGGAAGCTGTTGTATGACTGTGGCTCAGAAAAACACAACTGGATGCTGAGGATGTGGTAAACTGTTTCTCCCAGGCCAGATCATTGTCCCTGCTCCAGGTGCACAAAAGAACCATGAAGCCACTAAGTGTCCTCCTGAGGATTCCCCCAGTGTACATGGAAATTTGTATGTGCTCTATAGCCAGCCTAGTGGCTCCTACATGCTTCTCTATACTCAGTGAACACTGTGCAGTGATTGAAAAGGGGATGTGAGCTGGGGCTGAAGTAGTCCCAGGATTAGGGTACTGCAAAGGTGGCATGGAAGCACGTTTGCTTCTCCCCCGGCCTGATCACTCACTGAGCCCAGGTTAGCTAGAGCAGAGTATCTGGCCTTTGCTATGTAGCTTCCTGTTCCTGGCTTAGATAATTGAGAAAGCTGTGGTGAGAAAATTCTGAATATCTAAATGCCTCTGATCCTCTTGAATTTTATCAGTCCGAGTACAAACTTGGACTGCATTGGTAGATGACCATCTGGTAGTTAGATGAAAATCAGGAGTCCATGATAATATTGTTAGATTGATCAATTGCCTTAGGTACTGTAGATCCATTACTTTCATTGTGAGCTCTTTGGGGGAGGGACCATCTTTTTGTTCTATGCTTACACGGCCCCTACCACAATGGGGTCCTGGTCCATGACTGAGGCTGTTAGGTGCTACTGCAATACACATAGTGAATGATAATTATGAGCCATTAACCAGCCTGTGAACCCTACTGGGAATAGAGAAGACTGCCCTCCAATGACTGCATTTTTCTCTCTCAGAATGATGCTCATGGATAGTTTTGAGCCATTGGCCTTTCACCTCCATAGTTCTTTTCCCCTATTGTTTACAAAATAATCACAGCTACCTGCATTCTTGAAAAGAGGATTCCATCAAAAATAGCTGAAATGTGAATGTTAGCATTTAAGATTGGTTCCTTTGCTGATTTAAAAAAAAATAGTAATAAGTGACTAAAATATGAGCGGATATCGAAGGTTTTATCAGAGCCGAATTAGAAATTGTGTGAAAGTGTTAAATGTAAAAGCTGCATTTGAGTTCAATTTTTTATGAACTGTTGTTACAAGTAGCACCTAAAATTTCTATAAAAGAAAGATTAGAGTTTTCAGTTTGTTTATTTTGTGCACTTGATAGCAATTTTGTGTAATGAGTTTCAGTGCTTTCTCTGTATAGTCAACTTTCCTTTTTTGTTTGTTTGTCTTTCGTATGGCTACCAAGGAGGGAAAAATTTAATATATTAACAGGAAGTGTGATTGGAAAAAATCCCAAATGGCAAAGGGATCCATGATCAGGGGTAGCATTGGAAATGACCATTTAATTCAGTTTTCAAAATTGAAAAGATTTCAAGTTGGCATTGTATACATGTTGTGCGTTTTTAAAATTAGTTTGTGCTATAACTAATTTATAGCTGATCCTGCATACTCTTACTCAGTTGAATAATTTTTGTGTGCATAAGAGTACTCACAAAAGTAAGAACAACATGTGTGAGTAAAGGTTTGAAGAATTAGATCCTTTGTTTAAAAAAGTTAAACTTAAATTCTGTTCTGAAACTTGTGTGTGCCCATTTTCAGATAAGAAGACATGGTTTTCTCTCTGACAATTGCAATTGTGTCCACAATTCCTAAGAGGAATCTCAAAAAGTTCTGGCTACCAAATCAATAAGTAAAAAGCTGTCTACTCAATATTTATATTTTATATTATAGTTATATTAATTGCTAAGGCTGCTGTCACTTTTCCATTTTGACAAAGCCCTGTGGCAGGCTTAGCAAACAGACTACTTTTTAGAATATATGAAATATTTTATACTGCTTGTCATGTCTTTGTGAGATGCATTGTACTTTGGAGAAATTTGTGTTCTTAAAATCAAATTACAAAGTTCTATAATAAGCAAGAAGAAAACCACTGTTACATAGGGGAAGCTACAGTATTTTGTTTAATATACCAGTATGAGCTGAGAGAGAGGGAATATATTCTTAATTATCAGGTATCAGAGTATAATAGATGTAGTGGGGTTTCTCTGGAGAAAGCCAGGTGGAGGATGAGATGGTATAACTGGTCCTCAATAATTATCATAGGTCAGAAGTTTATTGTACAACACCTGGTCCTGATCATGCTTCCGTTTAATTCAGTGGGAGTTTGCCATGGCTTCAATGGAAGCAGGTTAGGGCTCCTGAAGAGAAGAGGGATGTACCTGAGAGATCTGTTGTTACCTTTATGTATTTGAGATTAGTCAAGAAACTCTTCGCTGATGAAAGAAAGGGCCACCTGTTTGACTAGGACTTGAATGTGTCATGAATGCTGCATAAAAAAGATGAAGGGAAAAAAATTACCAAAACACTAACATACCCTCAGTTGGTGGCAGATTGATGCAACTCCTTTGAAATCATTGGAATTACATCAGAGAGTAATGTAACTGTTGTATTTTGTTTTGTGGAATGTGTGTGTACAGTCTTATCTTTTCATCAATGTCGTCTTGCCCTGCTCTCATATTGTTCTGAAATCTAGGTCACTGGCTGCATACTGTTGCTATTATAACAATACACACACATACCCACTGTTCATTCTCTGAAAAATCAAAGGGAGAGGAGGGGGAAAAGAGATGGAATGTTCTGTTTTCTTTGTAAACCTTTTCTTTATTATGAAACACTGAAACTTCCCAAGTATTTTGTTTCTTTAGTTTAAATACGTTGATGTACACAATAAAAGCATGTCTATTTCGGTTATGGGCAAGGTTGGTTATTGCAGGAATTTGTGATATGCTGTGTAGGAGACTATCACACTGTCAATGCGTGTATAAATATAGTCTCATTTTGCATCATATTTCTTGCCCAATGTCACCAGTTCCAGTAAAGCTCTAGCCTGTTTGGGTACCTTGTTGTATGCTCATGACAAACTTGTGCTGCTCTCACTCGGCACTTGCCATGTACATGAAATCAAAAGTATTTTCAATATGGGTGTGTATATTTAAATAAGCAGTCCCTAGTTAAAAAGGTTTCACAGCCAACCTATTTTAGCAAGAGATCAGTATGAACAACTGGAGATCCATTTTGGGAGTCTGGGGGGCAGGGTGCTTGAAACGAGGGTCAAGAAATAGGTCCCAGACTCATTTTTCTTAAAAAACAGGAGCTCCCCTGTCTCTACCTGATCAGTGGATCCACATTAGTTGTTAATAGAAATATCTTTGGATTGCAAAACATTTCCAGTATGTTTGACTGGTGTATTAGAGATTATAAATTAGAAGTTCTTGTTATAGATCATGTCTCTGTCTTGGCTACACCAATCTGGACTAAGCTGATTTTGCTTCTCATAGGGTTTGTTGTTGCCAGTAGTCAAGTTAGGCCATATCTGCATTTTTAGTCAATGATAGTTACGTTGTCATAAAGCCACTGCAGTTAGCATATTGCTCATGCACATGCATATTTGGTTCCTTGCACTGGTGCTGCCACTAACCATATTGCTTCCAGTCAGTGTGCCCCTTGCAATCATCCTGGGTACTGTCTTTTGGGAGATATTAGCAATGCATGGCGGGGTAAAAACAAATCGTGCAGGGTGACTGGGAGCAAGGGATCAGGTTCTCCTCATGTGCCATCCATTTCCTGCAATTTTCATACCTTGTTTAAAATCCCAGAAACCTCCACAGCATTTTACTGTCCGCTATTTCTGACCGAAGCACGGAGCTCACACAGCTCTGCGCTGTTGTCATGAGCCTTTCAAGCAGAGGATGCGCAATCCTGCAATATGTGCAGACCCACAAGAAGAACCCCAGTATTAGGGGAGATGACTATTTCTTTGAGGATGGTTTGTTGAAGGACATCACAAAACTGATTCAAGGTGATTGTTGGCATTCCCGGAGCAGCTGCAGACAGTGGAGCACTGCTTTTGGGCCTGAGAAACGAGCACTGGCTGGTGGGATCATGTTGTAATGCAGGTTTGGGATGGCAAGCAGTGGCTGCAGAACTTCTGGATGTGAAAGACCACGTTTCTGGATCAGTGTGCTGAGCTCGCCCCACCCTCCAGCGCTGGGAGACCAGAATGTGCGTGGCATTGATTGTGGAGAAGCAAATGACAATTGCCGTGTGGAACCTTGCAGTGCCAGATTTGCTACCGGAGTGTGGGCAATCACTTTGGAGTTAGAAAATCCACAGTGGGAGCCGTTGTCATGCAAACGTACAGGGCCATTAATTGTCTCTTGCTACGCAGGGCTGTAACTCTCAGCAATGTGCAGGACATAGTGGATGGTTTTGCAGTAATGGGTGACCCACACATCCCTATTTTGCCACTAGCCCACCTTGCCTCAGAGTACATCAACAAAACGGGCTGCTTTCCTATGGTTATGCAAGCATTGGTGGATCACCAGGGATGCTTCACTGACGTCTGTGTGGGCTGGTCTGGGAAGATGCGGGATGCTCACATCTTTAAGAATATGGGACTGTTCAGAAAACTGCAGACAGGGACGTTCTTTCCCACCTGGCAGATTACCACTGGCAATGTTGAAATGCCAATAGAGATCCTTGGGGACTCCTTGACAGCACCGAGGGAAGATTCAGCTACCAGCTCAGCAGGTGCCAGAGGACAGTTGAATGTGTTTTTGGTAGATTGAAGAGCCACTGGTGGTGGTAACTCACAAGATTGGATCTCAGTGAGAAAAATATCCCAATGATTATAGCTGCTTGTTGTGTCCTGAGTGATATTGGTGAGGCAAAGGGGAGGGGGGGAGTTACTGCTGGGGTGAAGGGCAGAGGTGGGGAGCTGCTGAGTTTGAACAGCCAGACGCAAAGGCTATTAGAAGAACTCAGTGCAGAGCTATGCTGCTGAGGGAGACCTTGAAAGAGCACTTTAACAGTCAGCCACAGTAATGGGGTTTGGTGAACCATGCTTTAGCTGGCCCTAAAGTTTTTTTGGGGGGCTATTAGGAAGGAGTTGTCTAGTGCTTGGTGAATATTTATCAATATAAATGTCTTTTAATGCACCTCTGAATTATGTGGGGCTTGCTGTATATTTTTAATACGTACACTGTGTTTTTCACTGAACTTATGAGTTCTGTGGCCCGTTACAATAAGAAGCTGTAAGTGCTTTGAGTAGCTCTAGGCATTCTGGAGTACGTGTTGTGAAGCAAAGAAGATGAATTAATTTCCAAAAAATAGAAATTCCCTGTGTACCAAAACCAGTGCAAAACATGTGCATGCAAGTCCAAAACAAACACAATAAAGCTTTTAAAAATAAATTAATGGAACAGAACTTAACAAGGGGAAAGAATATTCATGTCCATTCCAGGCCATTTTGGCTACACATAAAGTAACTGTGGCTCTCATAGGTCAGTGTAAGGGAAGCTGGGGTTGTCCTTACCATTCCCGTGGTGCGGTTGTAGTGATAGGGATGTGGCCTCTGTTGCCATGTGGAATGTTGGGAAGTGTAGGGAAGTGCTGTGATGCAGTTCTCCACTGATTGCAAAGGATGATGAGGCCATGACTGTTGAACCTGTAGGGCAACAAAAGAGTGTGTATTTGCTTCCAGAGAAGCCCCATTATGTCCTGGTGCATCTTCGTCTACTTTTCCTGCTGGGACTCCTGGGCCTGTCTCCTCTCCACTCTGTCCTTCTCCATGGTGTCTGCCATGTTCACCCTCAAGGCCCTTTGCTCATGGTTTGATGCAGGACTGGCTTGCAGGTTCTCACTGAACCTATCATCCTGAGTCCTTTTCTTTTTCCTCCTTGTGAGGGTCAAGCATTCTACAGGCCTGGAGGGGGCACTAAATATCTGGCTGCTCGATGCTGGGACTGGATGACAGGGGATGGATCACTCGATAAAGTGCCCTGTTTTGTTGACTCCCTCTGAAGCACTTGGCACTGAGCACTGTCAGAAGACAGGATACTGGGCTAGATGGACCATTGGTCTGACCCCATATGGTTGTTCTAATGTTCTTATGACGGCCCAAGAGATACATGGATAACCAGAGGACTGCCATCTAAGAAGTACATCACGGGCAATAGCAGGGACAGCTTTCTCACACTGCCCTGCCAATGTCTCGATTGATCTGGGGGAATCATGGCACCTCTACACCTGTTCAAACCTCCGTCTGTCTGTATCAACAAGGGAATCAATTAGTCCCAATGTAGGTGCCAGATTTTAAAGGGAAAAACACCTGGCTGTCAGAAACTGAACTGAGACCACTGAAGTTATTTCACCTAGGTCATAGAACAGCTATCAGATGCTAATAACTTTTGGTTGCTACTGACGTAGGATGGAACTCACCTGCTATGACAGTAAAATTTTAATTGTAAAGTCATAAAGAACTTACCATTTTGAAGGTTAGAGTTGTCACATAGTTCCATTTTTTTAACCTCAAATTATATTTTTGCACCTGGAATTTAACACTAGTTGGAACTCTTGTCAGTGGCTTATGTCATGAGATGAAAAGGCAGAATCACCAATCAAACTGCACTAAATACTTTGGAGTTAAGGATTTTACATCCCAAATTGTGTCCCCCTTTTTCTCCTAGATAAAATTTCTGGAGATGAGAGAGATGAAAGTTACAATAGATTCATAAACATAAGCCTACTATATGAATACATCTGAAATATTTATAGCTCCTACTTCCAGTAAAAACCAGGGCCAAAAGAGGGCAAAATATAGTCACCGAATTAGGCCTGGTCTACGCTACAAAATTAGGTCAACATAAGTCATCTTACATTGACCTAGTTGTGCACGTGTCTACGCTCAAATTTGTCTCTGGCCAATGTAAGCGCCCCACTATAGAGCACAGTTCCTGTTGAGGTCAGTTGCAGTCATGAACTCTATAAATCTGGCCTCAAATGTCTCGGGCACCAAGAAAATATGGAACACACAATTAGTGACTGCCTGTGAAGTTTGGTTCAAGTGAATTGCCCAGCATCACATAGGAACTCTGTGGCAGAGGCAGGGTTAGGATCCAGTTCTCCAGGACAGCATTCAGCTGCCTTAACCATGAGATAATCCTTTTTCTTTCTGCAATCCTCTGCTTCATTCACTATGCAACTTCAAACTTCTGCAACAAATGAGGCAGGGGTCTTACAGGCAACAGTCCTCCTTACTACACAATCCTGGTTCATTCCCAGAGTAGATCCATCCTTGTGTACTGAATGAGGCAGGGGGCCAGTAGAAAAAATAGTCTTTAATTACATGATCACATATTATGTCATCATGCATATACCCAAGGCTGGCTGAACTAAAGATTGCACATTTGTGGGAATTTGGCATTTCCTAATTTTTGAGTGTTTGACTTTGCAACCATAATCTTTTAATATAGTTTTAAATGCAATTTCCTAATTTAAAACAAACACACACACACACACACCTCTGAAATTGTCACATGGAATCATATTGACCCTTAACTAGGCTCAGCAGGGTTCAAATCTTTAGATCCACAGAACAAACCTCTAATACTTGAGCTGGTTGTGTAACTGGGGAGCAGTAGGAGTCTATTATCTTGTATGCCTACCAGCTGCTAGAAGGGGATGAGAGAGTTTGCCAGTGTATTAGCTGAAGCCCAGTATACCTGTACAGGTATAGCTGTATCAGTGAACCTTCCTATTGGAGATGCAGCTTAAATTGGCAACAGCACCGGGTTTGAGACTTAGAACTCCTGGGTTCAATTGTAGGTCCTGGAAGAGAGTTTTCTCTAGTGGTTATAGACCGTTCTGCTGCTGTTCCCCCAGCCTGCCTTTGTCCCCCTCTGTTCCTGCCCCCATCCCTTGGTGCTTCCCCCCACTCTCTGGCTCCTGCATCGAGCCCTCACTCCTCAGTATACCAGTCAGGTGGCTTTCTCCTTCTCCACTCCACCTGGGCACTACCTTGGGGCACTAACAGCACAGGAGCTCCTAGTTCCTATACCTTAAGCCACCGCTGTTCCTGGCAGCTGGGAGGAGCAATTGTGGGAAAATTCTGCCCAGCCCCCTGTAGCTGGAGCATGCTCGATACGGATCAAATCTTTAGCGACTCTAGCTGCCTCTCAAACAAGTAAGTCTCTACTGAGCATGTGTGACCTATGATTTTTTTTTCCCCCAGAGGCTCGTAATTTGGCCAAATGTGGGTGAATTTTCAAAGGGCTAGCAAAAGACACATCCCTGTCATTAGGGTGACTCCCCAGCCAATTTTCAAATTCCTCCTCTAGAGAATGGATGTGCTAAAGCTTTTCAGCAAAATGGTTCTGAGAATTTTTTTACGTGGGCAAATCAGTGAATTTTCCCTAATTTCATCGTGAGAAATGGCTGAACCGTTTCAACTGAAATTTTCCAAAAATTTTCAATCTGAGGGCAGACAGCCAGCACTGAAAATTTCAACCTGGATTGTTAAAGTTTAGCAAAGTGAAAAGCAATGGAAAACAGAGTCATATAAAGAAAAGGAGGACTTGTGGCACCTTAGAGACTAACAAATTTATTTTGAGCATAAGCTTTCGTGAGCTACAGCTCACTTCATCGGATGCATTCAGTGGAAAATACAGTGGGGACATTTATATACACAGAGAACATGAAACAATGGGTGTTACCATACACACTGTAACGAGAGTGATTAGGTGAGGTGAGCTATTACCAGCAGAAGAGCAGGGGGTAGAAGGAAATCTTTTGTAGTGATAATCAAGGTGGGCCATTTCCAGCAGTTGACAAGATAGTCTGAGGAACAGCACGGGAGCGGGAATAAACATGGGGAAATAGTTTTACTTTGTGTAATGACCCATCCACTCCCAGTCTTTATTCAAGCCTAAGTTAATTGTATCCAGTTTGCAAATTAATTCCAATTCAGCAGTCTCTCGTTGGAGTCTGTTTTTGAAGTTTTTTTGTTGAAGAATTGCAACTTTTAGGTGTGTAATCGAGTGACCAAAGAGACTGAAGTGTTCTCCAACTGGTTTTTGAATGTTATAATTCTTGACGTCTGATTTGTATCCATTTATTCTTTTACGTAGAGACTGTCCAGTTTGGCCATTGTACATGGCAGAGGGGCATTGCTGGCACATGATGGCGTATATCACATTGGTAGATGTGCAGGTGAATGAGCCTCTGATAGTGTGGCTGATGTGATTAGGCCCTATGATGGTGTCTCCTGGATAGATATGTGGACACAGTTGGCAACGGGCTTTGTTGCAAGGGTAGTTTCCTGGGTTAGTGGTTCTGTTGTGTGGTGTGTGGTTGCTGGTGAGTATTTGCTTCAGGCTGGGGGGCTGTCTGTAAGCAAGGACTGGCCTGTCTCCCAAGATCTGTGAGAGTGATGGGTCGTCCTTCAGGATAGGTTTTAGATCCTTGATGATGTGTTGGAGAGGTTTTAGTTGGGGGCTGAAGGTGATGGCTAGTGGCGTTCTGTTATTTTCTTTGTTGAGCCTGTCCTGTAGTAGGTAACTTCTGGGTACTCTTCTGGCTCTGTCAATCTGGTTCTTCACTTCAGCAGGTGGGTATTGTAGTTATAAGAATGCTTGATAGAGATCTTGTAGGTGTTTGTCTCTGTCTGAGGGGTTGGAGCAAATGCGGTTGTATCGTAGAGCTTGGCTGTAGACGATGGATCGTGTGGTGTGATCAGGGTGAAAGCTGGAGGCATGTAGGTAGGAATAGCGGTCAGTAGGTTTCCGGTATAGGGTGGTGTTTATGTGACCATTGTTTATTAGCACTGTAGTGTCCAGGAAGTGGATCTCTTGTGTATACTGGACCAGGCTGAGGTTGATGGTGGGATGGAAATTGTTGAAATCATGGTGGAATTCCTCAAGGGCTTCTTTTCCATGGGTCCAGATGATGAAGATGTCATCAATGTAGCGCAAGTAGAGTAGGGACATTAGGGGACGAGAGCTGAGGAAGCGTTGTTCTAAGTCAGCCATAAAAATGTTGGCATACTGTGGGGCCATGAGAGTACCCATGGCAGTGCTGCTGATTTGAAGGTATACGTTGTCCCCAAGGTGAAATAGTTGTGTGTGAGGACAAAGTCACAAAGTTCAGCTACCAGGGATGCTGTTCCTGACAGCTTGTAGTCCATCTTTGTGTGGAATGTTGGTGTAGAGGGCTTCTACATCCATAGTGGCTAGGATGGTGTTTTCAGGAAGATAAGCTTACCACAGGTTGTGTTCTCAAATTTGTCTGGCTAAGCAGGGTTAGTCCTGGACAGGATTTGGGTGAGAGTCCTCCAAATAAATGCAGGGTCTTGCAGGAAGTGAAGATGATGATTCATTAGATGGCACTCTTCCAGCTGAGTGCATATTGGCTTTAGGGGACACCATGCTGTTACAGATGTGCTGTGTTTTGGGTAAGATATGAACCAATTCCTGAATATTTGAGGCTGTGATGGAGAAGCGGGGGAATCAGGCAGCAGCATTCACAATAATAGGTCTGTGTGTTTCAGTTTGGGTGGGGGGTGGGATTGGACAAATGTTAGTTTGGGTTATTACATTCTACCTACCAGCCCAATTCACTCTGTAGTTTTGATTGGATGTGGTATTTGTTTTCACTTCCTGCCCTAAACTGTTGTGCAGTTTGCTCTACATCTGCTGTGTTCCATCCCAGAGTTAGGAGTGAAAGGGATTCATAGGTAGTATATAGTTCATAAAGAGTTTTGGCATCCTTCAAAGTGAAAAGAACCATGTAAAGGGAAGATGATACTTATTACATTTTTTATAACTACCTTAGCAAGAACATTATCTTACCAGGAAGAAATTGTGTGCTACTTTGACTTCCATGTGAAAAAAAAAACACTTTAATGATTTCTTTTGGTTACAAATATGATTAAATAAATTACCCCTTCACTCATTAATTAAGGAGCTTTAATTAAACTAATTTTCTTGGATATCAGCAATAATGTGTTCTTTGTGTTGGGTTTGAAAAAAAAATACATGATGCTGAAGAATTGTACCTTGCCTTCTTAGAACACTCTAGTCACATTTTAAATAACCTTGCTATTGAACTGTTGACAAAATGGACAAGACTGGTAAACTAGCTGAATGGCCTCTATGAACACTGTTCCAAAAGTTTACAAGCAAATACAAAATTGAAGAGGAACAAGACATGTACCTAGGGCAATACCATATGTGCCCATAATCGTATATCAGAAACCAGACTCAGAAAACTACGTCTGTCTGTTGGATCAAGTTCAATAAAAGGCTGTTTTCATGGGGGCAAACTCAGTAGGGTTTGCCAATTGAGTTCTAACATGAATATCTGTTTTGACTCCTGGGGATACATGCTGCCTTTCCCTGTCTTCTGTTCCTGGTTCCTGTTAATTATAGCTCAAACAACTCATTGCTAGTGGCTTACTCCAGCCACTGAACAGTCTTTTCTCTGACAATGAATTGTGGAAATAAGTTTGAAGATCTCTTCCACTAGCACCTGAACTAAACTTAAACATCGGGAGGTTTGTCTCTTCTAATCAGCTTTTTTCTTGGGAATCCACATGGCTTCATGTAGAAGATTTCTTTCCCCCAACTTTCTCCTTTTTTCTGTGGTCTACATTATAATGCAGGATGCACAGACTCAAATCATGGTCCCCCCCCCTCCATACACAAAGCAGGAAATGGGTTTGGGTGTCTTTCAATCCAGGGTGTCAGGATTGGGGTGAAGGTGTCTTTCAATCCAGGGACAGGATACACAGCCTCTATGCCACCTCTGGTGCAGCCTCAAGGCTTTGCTGGCAGCTGCAGCCCCACTGTGCTGTCTGTAACTGTATTTTTGGCCAAGGGATTTGTATGGTTGCTTCTCCTGGCTTGCCCCTGTCCCATTCTGAATCTCCTCCCACTGTGCTGTTGCAGTAGGTGCCCCCACAGAGCCGTGCTCCAGGGTACAGCATCCCCGTGCACAACCTTTCCCCATTCAGACTGGTTCACACGAGATAATGTTATCAGTATGTATCACACAGTATGTATTTGTATCCTACAGGCAAATTCTAAACATTGTCTAAACAGATTTTGGTGCTTGCTTTGAAGACGTGTTCTCTGAGTGCCAAGGTACATTACAGATAAATATGACATACATTTCTAATCAGAGTGACTTTAGAGAGATTATTCCTTCCCCAAACACCTTGCCACCCAGTACCTAAATTCTGAGTCAGTTTCTCTTGTTCAGATGAAAGAAATGTAGATCAAAAAGTTAAGAAAAGTTTGCCCTGAGGTTCTCAGCCTGCATAGGATTCTGCACATGGTACCTGGGGATTGTGCATGCTCTATAAAAGGTATTCCTTGTTTTGTTTTTGTTTAGAAACATCATGCCTCAGACTTTCCTCCGTGTCTGAGAACATTCATCCCCTGAGAATATTCATGCATTTATGAGTGTGTAGATCAGTTAGGAATAGCCTTTTCTAGAACTCTTTTGAAGAATCTTAAAGATCTCTACTGTGTGTTCTTCTGTAGTGGATATTAACTTCCGTCTTTCTCTGTGTGCGCGCGTGTTGTATTCTTTTCTTCTAGATATTGATTCTAATTATTTCTTAAAAGATGATGTAACTTGTACTGCAACTTGCTGATTCTGCACACTTCTATGAGTTTGCTCTCATCAGAGTATTTAGAAACTTTCTTTTAGTAAGGCATGAGTCTGTACCATTTTTTAAGGTTTAATTGCAGTGCAGGCTTTTCAAAGGCTGATGAAGTTACTAGATACTGAACAATTCAGAGGGTTTCACATTACCCAGAGACTTCTGGTAGAACCATGCATAACCAAAGAAGCTAACATGCTTGTTTTATTTCCCCCCCTTTTACTCTTTTTCCAGATACTAGTGAGAAGTAACAACCTCTCTGATAAGATCATGGTTTTATCAGGTAAAATTGAGGAAATCTCTTTACCAGAGAACGTCGATGTGGTTATTTCTGAACCTATGGGTTACATGCTGTTCAATGAGAGGATGCTGGAAAGTTACCTCCATTCCAAAAAATGGTTGAAGTCAAACGGTGAGTATGCCGGCACTGTTGCCCAGTGATGGACTGGGAGAAATGACAGTTTTCAGAGAAGGGAGACAAGAAGGACCTCCAAATGGTGGCTCTGGACAGCACTGGTTGGTGTCGTGTTTCATCACCTCCTGTAGGCTCTAAGGAAATGAGAGTTTTCTCCCTTCATTTGAGCATGTTGGAAGCACCACTGTTACTATTTCATATTGTGATTCGCCGGTGAGACCAGCTATTTCAGCACTTAACCTGTATGTGCTGAATGTGTTGTCCTTGGCTGCCTCTTGTGTCACTGAATTTAATGTGCCACCATATGCATTATGGGTTGCCTCTCAGTTCAAAGTTTATAATGCAAAACATGATGGCAAGCTAAACTAAAATGCAAGGCAAGAGAGGGAAGAGAAAGACCTAGAGTTGGACAAAGAATGGGAAATGTCATGAAAAATGTGTCTTTTTTTCTTTGAAAAAAAATGTGAAATTTGAAATGTTTTCACCAGCTCTAATCAGACCACACCCAAATTCCTAATTCCAAGGCCTCTTGGTACCCCACTCTTTTCCAGTGATGTGTCCAATCCAGCCAGAAACAACTGAGATCCACAGGTCAGTTCAATGGGATCTGTGTTTCAATCTGTTACTGGTTGGAGAAGTTTTGAAGGAGGCTTCTAAGTCCAAGGGCCTCCTGAGAAATTTCCTTGAAGGGAAGTCTGAACCTGCGGTTGCCATAAGTTATATTTCACTAGGTGAATTCCTGAAAACAAACTAAAAGATCACTAACATAGGTTTTGTTAAAGAGAGAGACTTTCTCTCATGACACCAATGTGAAAAACAGGATGTTTTTAGTATATTAAACTAGTTAGGGGAATGTGGGCTGATAGGCTGAGCACAGGATTAGGAACTGGGAACTACTGAGTGTTAATCCTGGTTCTGCCACTGACTTGGTCTGTGGCCTTACAAACGTCACTTAGGCTGATGTTTTCAAAAGTGTCCATTAATTTTAATGCCTCTGATTTTGGGTACCTATCTACAAACTCTTAGGGTATGTCTAGACTGCAATGTAAGCTCAGGGTTAGTGGATTTGACCCCACAGACCTTAGGCTTGCAAGCCCAAGGCTTGAGTGTTGACGCTCATTAGTGACCCTAAGTTTACAGTTTCTGGACCCAGGCTCCAAACCATGTCCCGGGGTTCCTAGCACCCTCCCCAGCACTCTAGCCCTCAGTTGATGGTACAGTGTGGGAAAACTTGACTATCCACCCTACACATTACAGGAAGTTGTTGCAGCCTGCTAAGTTCCCAACATAACCTGCTGTACTATCTTTTGGGTTTGCACACTCCCAGCAACTGGAGCCAGCAACATGGAGGAGTCACATTTGAAGTACTCCTCTTGCTTGTGCTTTCACTCATGTTTCAGCAAACGGACAGAGCATCCATGAGATGCTGATGGACATTCCGACATCGTTTTCTGACCTACAGAAGGCACCTGACAGGAGGACGAGGAGGATATGCACATGGAAACATGGAAGACTCAAACTGGCTGGTGCTGCTTGCGACTCTCAGTATAGCCGCTGATACCCCATATATAGACAGGTACTTCTGGAGCAGGGCCACAAGCACAGATTGGTGGGACCACATTGTGATGAAGACCTCAGGTGACCATCGGTGTGCCCAAAACTTTTGCATGAAGAAAGCTACATTTCTGGAGCTTTGTGAGCAGCTTGCCCTGGCCCTCCAGTGTCAGGAAACACAAATGAGGATGTCCACATTGGTCTAGAACAGGGGTGGCCAACCTGTGGCTCCAGAGCCACATGCGGCCCTTCAGAAGTTAATATGTGGCTCCTTGTATCGTCACCGACTCCGGGGCTGGAGCTACAGGTGCCAACTTTCCAATGTGCCGGGGGGGTGCTCATTGCTCAACCCCTGGCTCTGCCACAGGCCCTGCCCCCACTCCGCCCCTTCCTGCCCCCTCTCCAAGCCTGTCGTGCCCTCACTCCTCCCCCTCCCCCCCCCCGAGCCTCTTGCATGCCACGAAACAGTGGATCAGGAGGTGTGGGGAGAGAGGGGGAGGCGCTGATTGGCAGGGCTGCCAATGGGCAGAAGGCGCTGGGAGCGTGAGGGGGTGGAAAAGAGCTGATGATGGGCTGCTGACATATTACTGTGGGTCTTTGGCAATGTATGCTGGTAAATTCTGGCTCCTTCTCAGGCTCGGGTTGGCCACCCCTGATCTAGAAGCAGGTTGTTATAGCCGTCTGTAAGCTGATTTCCGCGTACTGCTACAGGTTTCTTGCTAACCAATTTGGCATTGGAAAGTCAACTGTAGGTAAGATGGTGGCGGAAGTTTCTGAGGCAGTCAGGCATGTGATTTACCCAAAAGTGGTGGGTATAAAACAATATTCCTGAAGTAATTGCTGGCTTTCCAGAATGGGATTTTCAGACTGGAGTAGGGCCATTGATGGGACTCATGCACACAGTTTGCCCTCCTCAAGAAGCACATGAGTATGTAAACCACAAAGTGTACTACTCCATTGTCATGCAGGCCTCTGTGGACCACAGAGGCCAGCTTATGGACACCAACATGGGCTGCACTGGAAACGTTCATCACGCTAGGTTTTTCTGACACCTGGGAGTCTACATTCATGCATAGACTGGGACACTCTTGCTACCAAACGGCATTGTCATAAATAGAGTTACTGTCCTCACTGTTATTCTGGGGGACCCTCTGCACCCCTTTTTGCATTGGCTTATGAAACCATATTTTGATCTCAGAGGCCCTGGCAAAAGAAGGTTTATTTATGCTCTAAGCAGCTGCAGAATGGTGATTGAATGTGTGTTTGGCAATTGAAATGCTGCTGGTGCTGTTTGCAGACCTGTTTGGATTCCAGTGTCATCAGTCCTGTCTGCATCACTGTGGTTTGCAGTGCTTTTCACAGCCTTTTTGAAGCCAAAGGTGAGCCATTTGCCTCTGAATAGAGCTATGACAGTAATGGATTGGAAAGCGCACCTATCCCATCTAGGGCAGGATGTGCCCAGGGAACACAAATCAGAGATGCTCTATGCTCCCACATTATGGATTTCCATGGGAGAGTAGTGTGTTTTTATAAATGTGCTTGTACAATGGTTACGGTAAATGAGGTACAGCCACATCATGTAACAAAATGGGACTGTGGGAGCAGGGATTGATTGCCATGGATTGTACTTGTGAATGACATACCCACTTTCCCCATTTCATAAGCAGTTATGTGGCAAGAACTGTAGATACACAGTATGGCTTGATGTAGATAGATGTTTTGAGAAATAGCATTTGGGTATAACTTACCAGTTGTCCTTTATCATGTGTTTATCTTTATTATGTGAAATACACCTTATATGATGTGATGCAGTAATGGTAATGAAATGTCTTAATAAAAGAAAAGCCTTTACTTTTGAACATGAATGAGAAAAAAAGAAAACAGTGCCAGGCAGGCCAGCTGTCATTCACACACCAAAACACCAGTAATAAACCAACGCCAAAACCATTAATAAAACACAGTGCATAAAGCACACATTAAACAGTAAAACATTGCTAACAAATAACCCCCCCGCCGCTGTTGTGTGTCCCCTGGCACCCTGTTCTCTTTTCCCTTCCTTCCACATTTAGCACGCGCTTGGTGCTGCTGCAAAGGGTGGAGGCGTTTACAGGGGTGGGCGTCTGCACAGGTGTGGAAGCCTGCAGGGGGTAGGGAGCCTGCTTGGGGATGTAGGACTGCATGTAGTAGATTTGCTCTGTTCAGCTTCTTTTAAGTCCAGTTACATGGAACCCTGCATCCAGCGATGGAATTGTTCAAAGTGTTCCTGGTCTACAGCATGGGGTTCCATGGAGGGGACCCAGGACATGGTGTGGGTGCAGCAGGACCCTGTACTCTGGCAGCCCCAAGCATAAGCAACCTCTCAAACAGGTCTTTCTGCTGGGCTCTGTCATCGCCCTCAGCCCATGTTCCTGCTACAGAAACTGTGTTGCAAGCCTCTCCTTGTGCGCTGAAATACTGTCCTTTGGCTCGGCAGCCTGCCTGTGCCTTTCTGCTTACTCTGGTACTGCACCCGCTTGTTGGCAGTGTCCAGAATGTCCATTTTAAGTTCATCACGGAAACACTTCTGTTTGGACTGGTGTGTTTCAGTTCTACATCCCAAGGACCTGCTGCAGTGGGCCCATATTGCTGAGGTGGAAGGACCAGCAGAGGTTGAAGGGCCAAAAAGCAGACATCAAACAGTGCACTGTTGTTTCAGTGCTTCACAACAGGTTCAGTAGGCAAAAGTGCCTTGTGGAATCTCCAAGGCCAAAAAATGATACTTTGAAAAAGTATCCCAGAAGCTCAGTGGACACAATTCAGTTAATCACAGTGAAAAGACTGCGCAAACAATGGTGAGTTATTATTTATAATTGTTTTCTGTTTAAAAATGGCAGACCTGTTTGGCCCTTGGGATGGGGTGGAGGAGTATGCCATAATGCCACAGAGATTTTTCAGACTTATGGCGACGGAGCTGCACAACTATGAGTGAAGTGGGCTGGCGACTTACAGAAGAGGGCCGGGACAATATGCTCTTCACTGAAATTTGACTACCTGTCTAGAGTTTCTCTTATAGGAAAAGTTTGCGGCTGTCAGTGCCCAGGACTAGATCAGAATTTCTGAGTGAATTAACAGGAAACTGCATTCGCATCCAAACGAATTACTGCCTCCCCATGACTCCTGATGCAAGCTGCTCTGAGCACATCTACCCTCGACTACATGCAAATGCACAGGAACTCTCTCAGAACTAAACAGCCAACCCCCTCCCCTCAGCACACTTCTGGACCACATAAAAACCCTGGCCACCCAACCGTTTCTCTTTTACAGGGGGCTCTTAACGCTGTGCGGTGCCCTGATTTGTATGGCATGGCATTCTGAAAGAGAAGGCAATATAAAGTCCTTTACTTGTAACTCCCCAGCACATCTCTGTAAGAATGCACAAGTTTCCAGTAAAAAGTTAATTTCAAATGCTTGTTTCGCTGTTGGTTGCACTTCTCAGCCTCCCTTTTGAATTCCACCTGGTGGTTTGGGGGGCGAGGGGGAGATGCCAATGTACTGCCATGCAGTCCGCCATTAACAGATATGTGCTGCTGCCCGCCGCTTGTAATAAATTTTTCATTGGGTCATAAACCAGAAATCCTTCCAACCCCTATATTAATAACAACAAACATGGTGCTAGAAACTTACCAGGTTGAGGGGTTCCTTCTGCCCCTTGTGTTTCTGCTGCTAGCTCCGCAGCTGGTTCTTTCTCTAGGGGGACATCAGAAAGCTCCTCCGAGTAGGGACCCAAATGTGCTGCCGCTACGCAGGCAGCAAAGCCTCCTTGGGGACCAGTTTGAGCACAAGAGTCACTTTGTCAGCCTCATCTGGCACTTGCTGGCTCCCCTCCAGTCCTAGAGTGGATGTAGGGATGAGAAGGTCACTGGCCTGGCTGACCAGGCTGCTGTGAAGCGCTGGTGGCTCAGTGCTCAGCACAGTATCCAGCACCCGGTCACACTCTTTCAAAAAGGGGTAGGATGACGGCGAATTACCATCGTTCTTGTGCTGCTTAATCTGCTCCCTGCACTGGTCCAGTGAATCCCCAATGCTGCAAACTTCTTTCATATTTCCTGGTATGTGTCGTCATTCCTGGAACTCTTGCTAAAGTCACTGTTTGCTTGCCTCGCACCAGAGATTAACCAAAATCTGGCTGCGCTTCCTTGACCAGCTAGCAACATGATTGGCAAAGGACTTCTTCATGTCGGTGGCCATCACAAATGACGGAGAAGATTCACTATGCTTGCAGCTCAGCAGACAGAAAAAAATGGAAGTATTAAATGTGGAGCCGCTGTACTTGAACCAAGGGGTGGCTTCCCTTTCCTGTGTGTTGATTAAGAAGACCGTCCTACGGGATTGTGAGAGAAGTTTTCAGACTCTCAGGACCAGAGTCTGGGGGGCCCGGGCCTGATCTGCATCGATACTGCAATAGATGGAGTTTGGACCAAGTCAGACCCTCCACACTGCAGGGTCCTGGGCCCAGCCCTGGGCCCAGCCCTGAGTCAGACAGAATTGTGTACAGCAGGAAGGGGCTTTCATTAGAATTTAGACATATGGTAGAGCAGTGGTTCCCAAACTTTTCGGCATCACGCCCCCCTTTTAATTTTCGAGAAACCCTCATGCCCCCCACCTCTCCTTTACCATCATCCAACCCCCTCTGATCCTTGCCCCTAACACCTCCCCCAGGACCCCACTCCCTATCCAACCCCCCGCTCCCTGTCTCCTGACTGCTCCCCCGGGACCTCCTGCCCCTTAGCCAACTCTCCCTCCGCCTGCTCCCCACCTCCTCACCAGGCTGCTCAGAGCGGCAGGACTGGCTTGTTGGAAATCCTGGGAGGTGGGCGGGTGCAAGCTGGGCTGCCCGCACAGCAGCGTCACTGCGGGGGAGGGTGGACAAGACGGGAGGGGCCGGGGTCTAGCCTCCCCGGCCAGGAGCTCAAGGGCCGAGCAGCCTCGCGCCCCCCTTGGAATTTCTTCACGCCACTCCCCCCCCCCCCCCGAGTTTGGGAACCAATGCGATAGAGCCTGATATTTTAGAAGTGTTGGTGACTGGCAGGTACTATTATCTTCAGTCAGAGTTGTGGGTGCTTAGCACTTCTGAAAATTGGGCCCTTTGAAATGGAAGTTGGTCACTTAAAAACTAAAGGAATCAAAAATTAATGGACATTTGAGCACGCAGACCTTAATTTATCTGTATCTGTTTCCCCATCTGTATAATGTAAATGAGACTTATTTATATCTACCTCACACATGAATGGTAGTTAGAATTAGCTATTATTTGCTGTGTTGTTGTAGCTGTGTGTATTAAAGAGACCAGATGGGTGAAATAATATCTTTTATTGATGAGACAAGCTTTCAAGCTGCATCGATCTCCGATTTGAAGAGCTCTGTGCAACTCTAAAGCTTGTCTCTTTCACCAACAGAAGTTGGTCCAATAAAAGATATTACCTCACCCATCTTGTTTCTCCAGAATTAATCATTGTTTATAGAGCACATTGAAAATGTAAAATGCTGTATAAGTGCCAAGTGTGTAGTAGCAGAAGCTGAAGCAGCATGGTCTCATGAGCAATTTTAAAAACCTTTAATCCCCATCCCAGGTTTTACTCTGCAGAAGTATTAGTATTCTCTAAGCAGCAGGTCTTAAAAGAAACGTGTATTTACTGAGTGGATGTGTGATTCTTTTTGTGGTCATAAGTTCTGTGGTCTCTTGCTACATGTTGTTGTATTTGCAAAAAGAAAGCCATTTGTTCTTTCATTTGTGCACCACAATTTGCACCAGTTAAAACAGATGTTTGAAGAAACATGTTCCAGTCCAAAAACGACTGCTCTATGGCCCCTGCTCCCCATTGATGCACAAACAACAGTGTGCAAAATATTTCTTTAATATTATTTTTGAAGTCTTATCAAGCAGCCTAATCCACTGCCCTCTGAAATCAGTAGAAGAATTCCCATTGACTTCAGTGGCCATTGGATTCAGTGCCTAATTGATATAGAAGTCAGGACACTTGGATCCTTTTCCCGGCTCTGTCAATAACTTGTTGTGTGAGGTATGTAAACTTCTATATGCCTCAGTTTCACCATCTGTAAAATTGATATAATACTTCTCTTTACATGTTTGAGCTTTATTTTATTAATACTTTGTAAAGCGTTCTTGAGATATCTGGATACAAGTTCCCATGTAATTATTATGTCAAGCTGCTAATGCTAGACCCCTTGAGGATTACGTAGTTGGTACTCTGCAGTTTGATTTATGATTGAGTCTGTTGACATATCTTCTGTGATAATATCTGTGGAAAGAGTTGTGTATATGGTCAGCTCTAAATAAGCATGTTTCTCCAATTGTGGAAATGGTGAAAAGGTGTTTTAGAGTAACATCTAACATTTTACATACTTTAAAGAAGAGAAAATGGTTTAAATGTCTAATATAGTGACATAAAACTTATAATGCTTTATCATTCTTGGCAGGCTTCTGAAATATCCTGACCCACGTCATAAGTGGATATTTTTGTTATTGATTGCTTTAACTTATAACTGCATTTCAATAAACTACATATTATTACCTGTAATGGGAATCAATGTTAGTCTGTTCAAGGTGCAAAGCAATTATTGCTTGCTGGTATTTTCTGTACATGTTTCCACAGGGCTAACCAGACATTTGAATTTTGCTACTATATATTATCTTTTGTTTACTAGGAATGATGTTTCCAACATTTAGTGACATTCATTTGGCTCCTTTTTCCGATGAGCAGCTCTACATGGAACACTACTCCAGAGCCAATTTTTGGTAATGATTGTTATGTTTTTTTAAAAAAATTTTGCTTGGAGACTCAGTAAAGGTTTTAAAATGAAACAAAGCACATGGCAGAAAATCCTTCTAATTTTCCATGCTCACTTCCTTTAACCTGATCCGCAGCTATGCTGTGTGAGCCTATCAGCTCTGGCTGTGTCAGAGCTAGGATGGGAAACCACGTCCACTGGGCTCTCAAGTGCTGCAGAAAAAGATGTTTATGAATCCATAGTTAGTAGGTGCATTTCTGTGTCAGTAATAAACCAATGCCCCAGGATGGTGCTTGAGGGGTGTTAAACAAATCAGACTCCTGACCATATACAGATGTCAAAGATCCAGTGGCGTTTTTCATAGAGACAAGGTATTGACTTCCATATCCTGGTCAAATTCTAAGTCAGTAATTACATTCTGTCTACCTAAATTCCTCCTGTAGCTTCAGCTAGAAACAACGGTCTTTACTTCTTGCCCTAAATTGTTGTTAATGTTCGGGTGCACTGTTAAACAGCTGCTGTGTTCTACATGAGAGGTGGCTCCATTTCAGCAATGGGCAAAGAAGTCTACCTGTTGCTCACATACCTATTGTGGTGGTAAATAGACTTGTTAACAAAGTTTTTGAATCCTTGGATAAAGACATGCTATGGAACTATGAAGATTAATAATTAGTAACCTCTTTTGGAGACCACAGATATATATTCCCCACTTACAACCATTCCTTAGGTTTGCGAAAGAGAAAGTGATAGGAGTTCTAAAGGTTAAGTCATTTGTTTTAAATCAATCAGTTTACTAATCACCTGGATTTAGGAATAAACTTTCCCTATGGATAGGTCATTACATAATTATCCATTAGGGGATTTCTTCCACCTTCCTCTGAAGTATCCCTTATGGAAAGGTGGTATACAGTTTAATAGGGATGAAACCAATAGGGTTGTATAGAAATTGCTCTGAAATCATGTAAAATTTAATAGAGACTTTTGGACCAGATCCTCTCCTGATGAGTCATCGCCCGCTGATTTACACCACCTGAGAATGTGGCCTTTATCCTTTCTTTAGGTTTGTCAGGCCATCCTGTAGAATTCCATAATAGGCATATAGTTCTTCTTTGAAACTCCATAGGATGGTTCAAAAAACCTATGGAGAGACTATTGTTCTCTATTTATATTATCTTGGTGTCTGTTAAAATTCTATAAGACATTTTTATAATGTACCATGTGGTAGTGGCCAGTGTCAGAGACAGGATAGTGGATTAGGTGGACCAGCTGTCTGATCTGGTATGGCAACTTTTATGCTTATATGAAAACTGTCCACCTGCTTTAGAGACAACAGTGTTGCTTGTCAGTGTTTCTCTTCAATGTAGCAGCCTAATTCTCCTTGTCCAAAACACTGTATTTTAGTTGAAAATGTAGGGCCAGACTCTGCCCTCAGTTACATTGGTTTAAATCTAGAAGTGCTACAGACTTGCATCAGTGTAACTCAGAGCAGGGTCTAGCTTGTAATTTTATATGTGAGAAAATTGTAACTGTTTTTATTTATCTAGAGTCTAGAAAAAATAGCAACAACTTCAGGTGTGCTTTTCATAGATTCCAAAGCGACCATTGTGACCATCCTGTATAACTCAGGCTACAGAACTCCACCAGAATAATTCCTTTCAAACTATAGCATCTCTTTTTTAAAAAAATCTTGTTTTAAAAATTATCAGTTTTGGAGACTCCACCCTGACCCTTGATAAATTGTTCCAGTAGTTAATTACCCTCATTGTTAGAAAAAGTTAGGCCTTATTTCCCATCTGAATTTTGTCTAGCTTCAGCTTCCAGCCACTGGATTTTGTTATGCCGTTGTCTACTAGACTGAAGAGACCATTATCAAATAATCGTTCCCCATGTAGGAATTTATAGACTGTGATCAAGTCAACCTTTATCTGTCTCTTTGCTAAGATAAGAGATTGAGCTCTTCAGTCTTTCACTAAAAGCATGTTTTCTAATCCTTTAATCATTTTCATTGCTCTTCTCTGACCCCTCTCCAATTTATCAACATCCTTCTTGAAAGGTGAGCAACAGCATTGGCCATAATATTCCAACAGCAGTCACACCAGTGCCAAATACAGAGTTAAAATAGCATCTCTCTTCCTACTCGAGATTCTATGGTTTATGCACTCATGGATTGCATTAGCTTTTTTTAGCTGCAGTATCGCATTGGGAACTTACATTCAGCTGATTATCCACTATAACCTCCAAATCTTTTTCAGGGTAACTGCTTCCCAAGATAGTCCCCTATCATGCAAGTATAGCCTAAATTTTTTGTTCCTAGATGTATATGTTTATATTTCGCTGTATTAAAATGCATCTTGTTTGCTTGGGCCCCAGATTGCTCTATATCGGTGACCTGTCCTCTTCAGTATTTATCACTCACCCAATTTTTGTGTCATCTGCAAACTTTATCAGTAATGATTTTATGTTTTCTTCCTAGTCATTGATAAAAATGTTAAATAGGATAGGACCCACTAGAAATATACCTGTTTGATGAAGAATTCCCCATTTACAGTTGAGACCTATTTATCAGCCAGGTTTTTGGTCCATGTAATGTGTGCCATGTTCATTTTGTGTCATTCTATTTTTTTATTCAAAAATTTCATGTGGTACCAAGTCAAATGTTTTAGAGAAGTTGAAGTATATTACATCAACACTGTTACCTTTATTACTCAAACTTATCTCATCAAAAAATGTTTTCAAACCCTATCTATCATTTCAGTTCCTCCCCACTTAATCTTTAGCTTCTGCTCTTTTTGATCTCAAGAATACAAAAAAAATTATAATAAACTACAGATTGGGTGGAATGGGGCCCAATATTTTGGTTTTTGTTCCATGTGCCAGCTTCCTTGGGAAGCCATAGTAGAAACTCAGGGATTGATGAATAGGGGTTGTTATTGCTTAGTGAGGGGAATAGATGCTGAATTAGCCGTCTGAAGCAGAAACGTATCTGCTTTTTCACAGGGCTCTGCAGAACAAGATGTTATTGGCAGTATCCAAGCATTTCACTTTAAGGTTGCTTGTGATGCTTCATCTCCATCATTAGGGAATGTAAGACCTCTGTTTGACAGCTTACAAGTGGGGAATACAAATGGTGTGATGTACACATAAATATTCTGTCTATATCTGTCTTTACATATACAGTATGTATACAGTATCTGTATTAATGGCAAAAAAATCTGCTTGTCCCTGCCATTAATTAATGCCACAAGCTCTTAACTGCTGATGCTCTGGTGACGTTATCTACATCCAGTTTCTTAACATAAATATCCAGACCTGCAAAATGACGTCTAGCTGTAATACATACATTGTGTCCTATAATATTGCACACTGATACAATTATTCAGGTGAATACTCAGAACCAGTCACTACAGGGTTGCTAAGAGAATGATAGAAGTGGAAGATCCTAATTGTTCAGGTCTGGAAGTCCTTCACAGATAACTGGATCTGGGAACTTAATTCACTTCCCCATCATGATCATTGTTGTTTGTTTATTTATTTATTATTTGTATTTCAGTAGTGCCAGGTCTGGATTAGAACCTCATTGTGCTGGAAGCTGTACAAACATAAACTAAGAGTCTCTGTCCCAAAGAGCTTACAGTCTTTGTAACAGGATCCTTTCCTCAATGTTTCAACAGCTCATTCCTTTTCTTGAACAAATCTTGAACAAATTTGCCATGTAAATGTTGGGCTAATAACACTCTTACATACTTTACATGATCTTACATGGATAATCCAATGCACCTGCAACATTGGAATTTTTCCAGCCCCGGTAGTTCCCAGAGCACAACTGTTCATATCCTAAGTTATCCTAAATCATGCAGCGGTCTTTCAGTGTGGATGGGTGTCCAGCGGGGATTGATCATGCAAGGTATCCAGCAACTCCTGGAGTGTCTGAGCACTTTGCAGGACCAGGTGTTTAAGTGGAAAGACCAACAAATTAACTTCACTTGAACCTTGAGCCAAAGTTGAAACCCAGGTCTCTAGAGGTGAAAGTGCAATGTTTTTACCACTGCTTCACTTATCCCCTGGTGTCTTCTCTTTGTACTAAGATATACTGATATATCCAGTACAGTCCTAGAGCTGGGCACAGGGTCCCCAGCAAATTTAGGCTGTGTATCTGCTCTTCTTTTTTAGTCATTTAAGTTGTGCCAGCTTGTGCTGTTTAGTGCTAGCCAGTGCCTGTATAAGCAGAAAATTCCATGCCTCCAAATTCCCTTTTCACTCAACTCCCTGGTTTGTTTTTTAGAAAATCTGCTTGCTGTATGTTTAATAATCCTTCCTATGTAGCTAATCGTGTCTGAAGAGGGTTTTGCTGCAGATCTTACACATTTTTTGTCCCATTTGCTGTAAGCAACAAAAGAGTAAATGAAATGGCTGGAACTGCAGTTTGAGTTGGCTCTTGTGAAAACATCAGGTCTGTGAAATGGTGCAAAAAACCTGATCACAGAATCCTGGTGCATGTCATATCCCTAGTTACTAGGAGTTTGCATAATTTGTTTATTAATGGAGGGAAAGAAGGATGAAATAGTTAACGCAAACACAGATTTATTACTGTCCAAAGCCAATAATGGCCACAATCCAGCGAGGCACTGGCAGGATTTGTTTTTTCACACTTAAAAGTTAGTTTACCCTGATGCTTGACAGATGCAAATTAACTTGTGTTGGGTCAAAGTCAAGGATGGCACATTTCTGGAAAGGGTGATTGTTTGCAACGTATCTTACAAGAGGAGATCACTCTTTCTGTTGTAAAAAGCCTTCTGAAGATAGGTACAAAGCATAAATATACTGCAGGTGGTTAAAACAGTCTGTTCTTTGCCTTTGGCATACTTTGTGACTGCCCCCAGCTTAAATGAGAGGCAGACTTTCTTCTCTAGTATCTCCAGATAATTCATTTCATTGAATGGACGTTCCATTGAATAATACTGCACAGACTTAACTTTAAGGAAGAGTGGGCCAGTGTTTAATACCAACCACTGAGATACACAGAAATTCTTATGCTCCCTCCATATGAATGGGGGAGGTTTCAATTGATTAACTGATCTTTCTGCCACAGTAGATAAGAGGTTCTCTAGTTGTGCATCAGTAATCATGCTGAAAAGGGGTAGAAGATCTCCTGTCACTGGTGGTATTAGATGATCTCTTCTGCTACGCTTACCATTAAGAAGAGAAGTACAGTACTCACTTTAAGCATCTTTCACTTGGAAATGGGACATAGGACACAGTTCACATTGTAGCAGATTAAATAATTAAGTTAATATTTTAAAGCAAAGTTAATACATCCAAAGGGGGCATTCTTAACCTGTTTTAAGCATTAAAATTGTGTTTTGAAAAAAATCCAGACAATATTTAAAATATTTGTATGATGTCTTTAAAATTAAAACAGGAATTTGAGGTTTTAAGCATTCTCCTAAGGTGTTTTCAGAGACTGCAGTAGACTTGAGACCTTGATTTTGCATCTGGATGATGATTTCATCATCAGAAATTTGCCTCGGTTGCAGACATCTTTTTGTTTATATTGCCAGAGAATTGCTGAATCTTCCTGGGCTTTAATGAGTGTCTCTAGCCTTTTTCAGTGCTCCATTGGATTGATAAGTGGGTCAAACCTCAGATTCTGGGTAGTTGTTGGAGGCAGATATTTTTGATTTCAAAGGAGTTTTACAGGGGGGCTGGATTTGCTGTCAGTGAGGGCTTGGCACAGTTGGATCAGCTGTGCATGTAACTTGTCTCTATTATTTAAAAAAAGTCCTATTCACTTAGGGTGAGATCCTCACACCCATTTCCCCCTTTATGCCTGGTAAAAGGGCCAGAGCCATGTGTAGGGGCCCTAAAAGCCTTTTATACAGCTAGGGGACAATTCCACTCAGCACAGGCACCGTGGAGACAGCCATAAGCTGTCTTCAGAGGATACCCTTGAAAGCTTAGGGGGCATGGTGAGGGCTGCAGGGGTGTGTCAGGGTGGAGCTGCACCATGCATTGCTGTAGGGTTTTTGGGCAGCACTGCAGCCAACAAGGCAGCCTAGGGAGGCTGCCATAACTTAGCATATGCCCTCGGGGCAGTTTTCAGTTGTTCCAGAAGCCTCTCCAGTTCCTAGAGCAGCCCAGGATTGGGAGGGCACAAAGGTAGCTTAAAGCCACCTTAGCTCCCACTCCCCTGGTCTGTGGATTCTGTGCCATGCCACTAAGAGGTGAAGTGTGGGAGCCCTTTCCTGATGCAGAGAGGTCTCTTGCGAGTTCAGCTGATGGCATCAGATTCCTCAGCCTGGAAGAATGCACAAGATGTCTAACCAGCAGTGGATTTCACTGATGCCAGGAAATAACCTGTAACGTGCATATGTGGTGTGGGGGGGAGGGGGGTGAAGAGTGGGGTGGGGACAGAGATGATTTGAGCTCTCCACAAATTCTAGGAGGGGGTTTAAGGGTTCAGCCACACTTCACAATCTGTTTGGAGACACAATTGTGCATGGATCCTCTGGGTGTGAGAGCCCCAAGAGACTTCTTCCATTAAATATTTTACTACACATTACTGTCTGTAGGTACCAGCAGTGTTTTTATGGGGTCAATCTATCCAGTCTCCGCAGTGCAGCAGTGGATGAGTACTTCCGACAACCTATCGTAGTAAGTATTTTCTCTCTCTCTCTCTTGCCTATCTCATCCCCTCCATAAAGTTTTGCAGTACCCTGTCTAGGAGAGCTCGAACCGTAGCTGTATAGTGTCATTTGGTTTGAGTACAGAACTTTGGTTTCCAGTGACCAGTTCTGTTAGAACCAGGAGCATCCCTGTCAGAGGTTAATTACTGTTTGTACTATACCTGGCTTCCTCTTTTGTCATGAATAACAGAAGTGCAGAGTTCTGTGCCCCTGTGGCAGCTACTTCATATGTAGTATGCCAAACTGTCATGATTGATCCTCATGGCATCCTGTCTCCTCCTTGCTTATCTACATTTACTGGTGTGAATGCCAACAGAGAGATTGTTCAGAGGCCATGTGTTACATGCCACCCTCTTGGAGGGAAAAAAGAGGAAAAACTCTGGAACAGAAAGTGCAATGAGTTTATACTTAGTTTTTCCTCAAGGGGAAAGGGGGCAATGCAACCTGCAGATCCTCTGGTTTCTAGGGCATCCCCCAGAAAAGCCCAGCTATCTTTGTGGCTTACCTGCCCCTATTCTCCCCCACACCCCTACGTCCTTGGCAGCACAGCTCCCTTATCCGTATTTCTGTCCCCTTCACCTGCGCTCTAATAGTAAATAAGGTCCTGGCATTGGCTGAGCTCCTGAGAAGACAACTTTTCAAAGCAAAGTTGCAATCCAGGGAACTCCAGGTGACACTCTGCAAAATCTCAGGCAGGTCATAGGACTAAATGCACTTGGTTTTGGCTTTGAAAATTAATACTTTTGAGCTCTCTTTAACCTAAACTGCTGTTCTGTTTCTCCAGGGATCACCACTTATGCCCACGTCAGTCTGTTATGTTGTCAGGACTTTGTACCCAGTTTGGGATATTATGTTTAAAAACCGTAACTTGAATATCAGTACAATAAATTCAAGTTACCTAGTCTATAGACCCAGAGCTTCCTCAGCTGCAGGCATAAGCTCAACATTAGCTGTTTGCCCCTTGTGTACCCTGCTAAAAGAGGAAACCTAGCTTGTCCCTCTACCTTTCAGTTTGATTGCTCTCAAACCATCGCCACCACTGCCCTACCTTTACAAGCTGCTGATGATATTTTAAACAAACCTGTGTGGGTTTTGTTACAGAATTAAAACTAGATTCCCAAAGCTCTTTAGTTTTTACAACTTTCTAGTCATTGGTTTCTTTGCTGCTTATCATTAAACCACTCAGGTCTTGCCATTTCTAGTTTGTTTTCCTGGGTTTTAGGGATATTGGTGCCTTTCCAAAAGCATTAAACCTGTAAATTCCATGGTTTCACAGTTCCGAACAGTCCCTTCCTTGTCCATTGCATGTAAATGGCTCTCTCTCCACCCAGTCCTCACGGGGTCACAATCCCTAAAAGAGGCATTGCAGCTTTCAGCTGGAATTTGCATTATACCTTTGTTTCTCCCTTCCCTCCTCTACCACACAGATTAAAACAAAATTAAAAAATCAAGCCAGTAGCCAGGTTTCTATATAAAGACAACCATTCTTTTTTTACATATGTTCCTATTTACTGGCTGCCTCAGAATGAACCTCTTCAATTCTGTTCTCTCTCTTTGACATCAGGCCAGACTCCATTTGGTTGGAAAATGGCAAAAAGTAACAAAATTTATTTTCCATTTAAATTTTGAGCTTTTCAAAACTTTGCCACCAGTCCTTTGTGAGCTCTCTGTAGCTATTCAACCTAGCACTCCAACATGCACACCATGTTGGTTATGTCACGCTTTCTGGCAGTCCACTAGAGAATGAAGCTGATCTGTAGAGGTAAAGCGTGTCCTATGTAAGATACATATATATATATATATATATATATATATATATATATATATATATATGTATGTATATGCAAAGATGTGTGCTTGGTTTATAAGCCTTTGTTTTCTTAATTTATGCCCTTCCATTAAGATCAATAATAGAGTGTATTATTATAAACCACATACAATTGTTAAAAAGAAAAAAAACACACCTTGGGATGTGCCTTTTCCCCATACATACACTTCACTCCCCATTGGGACTCAGTTTTTAAATTCAGTGTATATCACAGGCAGAGTTTGTGCTAAGATTTTAGCACCAACTGGGAGTTTGAGTCCTTGGAGGGTCTGGATTAGTGGATGTACAAAAAGAGGTGGGAAAAAGATGTTTTCAATTACGGGTGTACTGACTGCTCCTAGCCTGGTTACTATTCTGCATAATTAATTTTGATTCTCATGTAATTGTAGTTAACTCTTCAGCATATCTCCAAAATTCTATAATTGGTCAAACATTGTACGTGTGGTAGAGGAGGCCACATGAATTATTTGTGTGTTTGTTGGTGAAAACAAAATGAAAATGGTTGTATGATTTAGCAGGGTCTTTAAAAAAGTTTTGTAACATAAGTGAGCTATCAAATGCATTAATTGCAAATAATACTAATGTAAACTCTAGTAGAATGTTTTTTAGAACTGTTAAAGAGAATGTGTCATTAAAATAAATAAAGATATCTTCTTTTTTGTCAGATACCTAGTTTAGAAGGTGGCAAGACAAAATGATAACATTTGTGACTTTTTTCCCCCCTCAGGACACTTTTGACATCAGAATTTTGATGGCTCGGACAGTGAAGTACACTGTTAACTTTACAGAAGCTGAAGAGGAAGATTTGCATAGGTTAGTATAGATCAGTGTCCTATTCTTACTCAGTTTTTTAATTATTTGTGTTTTTAGAAGACGCTGTTGGCTCTGGCTGGAGCTGTGGTCCATGGAACATAACTTGCATGGCTCTAGCAAAATATCAGCATTATCACCTGCAGTGCCCTCTTACCCCCTACAACAGTGGCACAGATGCAACATCAAGGGTAGTAAATTCGTTCAGTAACTGGTATTGAGGTAGCAGGATTTTCATTAAAGGTAGTTTATTGGGAACAAACCTAAGAAAAGAAAAATCCCTCTAAAGGGGAGGGAAAATAATAGCTTGTGTGTTTATTTTCTTCAAGAAGAGGGACCATTCTGCAGGGTTAAGGATGACATTTACTGATATTTAGGAACATTGAGGTCCCCCCAGATATGCCAAGATTCAGGCCATTGGAGAGATTAGTATTCACAACACACATCCCTATTAGCTAGGGCTTCTCATCTTCAGAGGTCTTTACAGACATTCATTAATCCTCACAACCTGCCAGGGAGGGAGGTGAAAACAAGGCTTGGAAAGGTTTCCTTGGGCATCAGGAAAACTTTGAAGCTAACACTGAATCTCAGTGGGGAAATGTGCTGTGCACAGATTGCCACCGCTTGTGCCGAATTATGTGGTGATTTTGTTGATACAGACGGTCACTGTGATATGCAGCCTGCTTGAGATTTGTATTAAAAATATGTATGGTTAAGAGGTTCCGTTTGAGTTCTCCTATTCCTGAAGTTCTTTTAGTTTTTGTTTTTAATATTCAGTAGAAATTATGAGACTGAATATGTTGCCAGCTCATTCAGCATCTTAACAATGCAGAGCCTTTTGTTTGACAAGCCTTAGAAAATCACTGCAATTTTGTACTAGTTTTTATGATTATCCTGACTCAAGAATGTATTTTCTCTCTTTTTTAATAAGGTCTTTGAAAAATAGCTTTTGTACAGCAATGTTTAAGTTACTAAAGCTTGATGGTGTAGAAACAACATTCATAACAGTTCCATTATTTTGTGCAGTACCTCTAGCACCAAGAAGAATAATGCCACTTGGATAAAATGGTGGGTGAATGAGGGATCAGGGAAGGTAGTTGCTGTTTGGCTTTAGATTAATTAATTGTAAAAGGCATTGGTGGAGTAGTCTTTGTATATGTTTTCATTCCTGCAAAGAGAGAGAGAGATTGGGTCAAGCAAGTTCAATATAGAAAGACATCATCTGTATACCAGGGAGCAGTGGTTTCTCTGTAGACTATTTGCAGGAGCCCTTTTCATCCTGGTGATAGACCAAGCCCCACTGTGCATTCTACATACCGTGAAAGATTCCAATCCCCATTTGACTTGGTAGCATCATCACAAACCCCCTGTCCTGCATATCCCTCTCCTTTCTTGGAGTAACTCTTAACTCTCTTCTTTAAATTATTCAGACTAAAAAGGCTCAGCTGCACCTTCTTAGTTTCCTAATGGTGCCTTCTTGGCTGCCGCCTGCCTCTAAACTTTTCGTTGAGGATTTCCCCCTAAAACTTTAGGCCACTGTGCAGCTTGACAGCCCCTAGGTACATGACTGGAATGAGGTGTACCCTACCGGAATGGGAGAACTTTAGGGTCTCTTCCAGGGAACACCACAGGAACTACAGACACACACAGACTCCCAACACACATCTGCCAGGCTCTTTTGGGTGAAATTCAGACCTCCTATAGTTCTAGTATGAGTTGCAGTCAATTGTATTTTATGGCACAATAGCATGGTCTAGTGAGAGAGAATTGCTTCCCCATTTCACCTGGTTAGTATGCTGGCTTGCTTCAGTGAGTTTCACAAGAAATATTTAAGTATGCTATTCACACCTTCCTCTAAACTGGTGAACATCACTATTTTGATTATTACCATTCCCTCCAAGGGTTAGTTTTATGGTTCATATTTCCAGGAATGGCAGAGATTTGAGTGCAGCTATTTAGCCAATGATATGTTATTCCCAGAAGTACTGCCTTACTTAGTGATAATCCTGGAGGTGAAGTGAAGTAATATTCTACTGCCTGTTGGCTTAATTAGCAGCATGCTTGCCCGTGGCTCAGGAGTAAAGCTGTTTGAAAAAAAATTCTAACAGAATATTTTCTTGCAGGAAATATGACCCCAATCTAAATAGAAGTTTTTCCGCAGGAAAAGATAGATTTTTAGTGGAGTTTTCTGTTAGTAAAATTTAAACATTATGTTTCAGGTCAACCTTAATCTCTGCATCTGCCTGCACTACTGAGGGCCCCTTGGGAGTTGTAGTTCCAGGTCTCTCATGGCCCCATTCTTTTCTGTGGAACCTGCTCTCCAGCCAGACTATACGTCCCGTGAGGCACTACAGTCTGTCTGTGCACTGAGTTGCCATCGCATCCTGGAAGTCCCATGGCTCGGGCAGATGCACAGGTTAATATTGACTCAACTCAAAATGTCACGCTTCAGCGGGGGAGTGATGAAATGTTTAGTTATAATTGAAAAGCTTAAATGAAGCATTTCAACATTTTTAAATTTATTTTCCAGAACATTTTACAATATTTTTTCAGAACAAGTTTTGATATTTTGACTTTTTGTCCTGATTTGAGATGGGAAAAAGATGTTGAAATATCAGAATTTTCTGCAGGATAGAAATTTAATTTTTTGATCAGCTTTATTTAGAAGGTTGAGTTCATATTCCTTACAAAAAATTAGACTTCTGGTCAATGCTGACTCTGCTGTAAGAGATTTTAGAAGGGCTGGGAATGCATGTCACTTCTGTTCCACTTTCAGTGGCTGTCTTGGTGGAATGGTAAAGATCCCCAAGGAATCCACTTATATGCTTAAAGTCAAGCACATGCTTAAATCTTTTTAAGATTGTTGCCTTTAATAGTAGGTGAAGAGCTTTCCCATCTAGATTTTTAATGAAAGTTTTGAGAAATATGGCAGTGGTTGAATTTGAAACGTTATTTAAAACTATAACTGTGTTAATCGTGGGGAAAAAGGGAGAAGGTACAGAGAATCTCTCACATGTGTACATACATGCGCACACACACATCACTTGTTTTTATTTTAAAAGTACCACGGACCATTGCAGGTGTTATATAATCCTACAAATAGCTCGCTGTCATTATTCTGGATTTATTGCTTCTGAGGAGTGAATTTCTGCAGCTACTGTTAAAAATTTAACAGACTTATGTTTGTAAAACCATATTTGAGCGTCCCTTATATTAAAAAACAAAAGACTCTCCCACCCACCCCCTGTACTCACAGTAGTCTAGATTATTGACCCAAAATGCAGTAGCCCAGGTTTAAGCTGCAGAGTGCATACAGAACAGCTAATGGCCTAACTTTAGAGGTGCTGAGCACTTGGATTTTTCATTAGGAATTGCGGTTGTTCAGCATTTCTGAAAATCAAGCCATATGTTTCTAAATGACGTAAAAGAATTATCCAGTGTAATTTTTTTAAACTGATTTTATCTGGGATGTGACAATTCAAGCACAAATTGTTGTGGTAAAGGTGTGGAAAACACCACCAGACAGGTTTCAGTAGAATGTTTCTGCTGGAATTTTGTCTGCACTACGTTTGTATGTTAACCTGGCAACATTCTAGTTTTCCTCCTGCAGAGTGGAAATCCCCTTCGTTTTCCAGATGATGCAGTCCGGACTAATCCACGGCCTGGCTTTTTGGTTTGACGTGGCATTTGTGGGATCACTGTATGTATATTTTTTTAATCATTCCCATGAAACATTAAACACAGAAAAAATTGCCTCCTTATTCATGCAGGAAGGTGTGATCTTACTTTAATGTTGAACTTGTCATATTATTCCCAGTAGGGAATGCCTTCTTGAGGTAGCAACCATGGGAATGACAACACAGCACTGACATTCTTGCCTCCAGCAGTTTGTGGGTTGGGATTGTTCGCTGTTACCTTATGTGGGGTATGTTCAGGAATTGTGATAGTTCGGGATGTTTAAGTATTTTTTCTCTTAGGTGTCATCCCCATATCTTTCTGCACAAAACCAACTCCTTGATTACTGCCCTATTTGAGTGTAACTGTTCAGTGTTATGGGGAAGAACAGGAACATGTGCTGTGATTGTTCACTTTGGGCTTGGGCTTGCTTGGGGGGCCAGAGGCATCTCAAGAGAACAGCTGGAACCTGCTGTGCTTGGTGCTGCTACTTACTATTCTGGAAAGTAAGTGGTGGAGCTGCACAGGGGAAAAGAAGAGTAAACTTCTCCACATCAGAGAGAATGTCACCCTCAGTCTAACAGAAAAGCCTGTCCTATGAGGGGGTGGCGGAGAGAGATTTTTCTTTTATATTAAATAACTTGATAAGAATTGTACACATCTTCAGGAAACAAAGAATTATTACCAGACCCCGGGAAGCTAAGTCTTCAATTATTTTATTTTCTTTTTGTCTTTATTGATAAATACCCTTCATCAGCCCCTGATATAAGGCTCGCTGAGTAAGGGTTTTTCTAATAACATTACATTCTCTTTTTTCTTTTTCTCAAAGTAGTAGTTTTCTGTAGAACTTGAATTTTACTGGCAAGCGGATTCGGAATAGAGCCTGTCTTTAGCCCCACGTGGCACAAAGCAGCAGAGAAAGTTTCCAGCTATGTGGGAGCTGATTGAAACATATCAACCAAAGAAGCTTCCATTTTGGTGTAGAATGCAACAGCCTGTCTGCTGACCAACATAGGCTGACAAGAGTGGGACTTTGATCACTGCATCAGATAACTGTTTAAATATCGAATAATGTTTAAATTCCTGTTCTTAGTATTCAGAGCTCTCAATGGGCTGGACGGGGGATATCTCACAGGCTGCCCCTATCTTTACAACCACAGGCTCCTTCGAGACTTATGGAAATCTCATTGGCCAGAGGCATGAAAGCTGGAAACAGGACATTCTCAGTGGGTGGTCCTCTGCAGAGGAACTCCTTGCCACAGTAAAAAGGAAAGACCACAAACTTTACTACTTTCAGGACAATCCCATCTCTTTGCCATCATTTCCCTTAATTAGATTTAAAAAAAAAAAAACAGAGGGAAGATGGGGGAGAAATGGACATCTTACTTCCTGGAAATAGAGAGAGTAAAGAATACTGGTCCTGTAGGGAGCATCTGTTTTGAATCGACATTGGCTAGGTGTGCAGATACCAGGATTACAAACACAGTACAGGTTAGAATAGACACATGAGTTGTTACATTTGAAGCCTTGCCTTCATCGTGGACCAAATCCCCAGATTTTTGATTGTTCTTTGAAGGCAGATGGATATTTTAAAGTTTTAAAAACGACAACAAAAATCAAATAGGATCCCTTCAGGACTAGTCACGGTGCAAGTTTAACACACATTTCCTCTGGCTTTTTAACACAAGGAATAGTGTCCAATAACTAATAATAGTTTATGAATGAAGGAAAGAGGACTGGAGGAATAAATGAATTCCTTTTTCATTCTATCTTTCCTGTCCTTCCTGCTGTTCCCACTGAGACAAACTATAATCAATAATAATCTTTCCAGTTTTCCCTGATGGAAAAACGAAATGGCCCTCTCCCTTTTTTTCTTTCAATATTCGTTGCATGGCTTTCCAGGGAGCTGTTTTACAAAATGCTGTTTCAGTGAGAAGGGGAATGGGAAGAAAGTCCCTCAGATTAGAAAAATAGCACTCATCTGACAGTAGAAGGCAATAGTCTTCTTCCCAGCAGGACTACATGAAGCCCAGCTGTGATGTTACTTCTGGAGGAGAAGTTGGAGGCCTTAGGGCAGCTATCAAGTACTTTTTAATTCAGTTGCTGCCTGCAAACCTGCTGAGCATGTATGCCCTGATGCATGGCTGCCCATTTCCCATCCTTCAGATGCAGAATTGAACCTTAATTATATGGGTCTGTCATACTAGATGTGAGAAGGGAAGAGGTATGGAGGTAAATCAGTGACACTTGTAAATCAGGAATTTAGCATTTTGCACAACTGGTTCATAAGTAGCTTAAAGTATATAACAGACAGTTATGGGACCCATCATTCATAAATTCCCTTCCAAAATTGTGTTGCTTTCTAACAGAACAAATGAGAAGGAGCCTATGTATCTTTTTTTTTTTTTTTTAGGGTAACTGTTTGGTTGTCAACTGCTCCGACGGAACCTTTAACTCACTGGTATCAAGTACGCTGCCTCCTTCAGACTCCCCTCTTTGCCAAAGAAGGGGAAACTCTCTCAGGGAAAGTCCTGTTTGTAGCGAATAAACGGTAAGTGGCAAAGCAACTCCAGGAGACTTCTCATTTTGGTGTGCCTCTGTTGCTGAGGTTCTCCAAAATGCTGCACCCATTGGGGAAGTTAGTAGCATAGAGACTGGATGAGGTAAAATCAGGGATGCAGATATACAGTTTAGCAAGCTGGGGAAATGGAAAAGTCAAGCTGCACAGGGTCTGTTTTAGTGCTTCGCATCTCTGCATCCAAGACTGCAGGGTATAAATTCACCCTTCATCGTGGTGCCCAAAGGAAACATGTCTTGCCAAAATGTGGAAGGAGTATTTCCATGTATCATGGGGAGGTTGGAAAAACTACTAGCTCAATGTACATCTGCCAAATGACTTGATTTATCAACCAATTTAAAGATCAGATCAGCTTTCAGTGCCTATAAGCATCTGTCTGTCCACACAATCCTAAATTTACACAGCAAAATTGATTTTCATGGAAGGAAAAACATTGTCAGAAGCAGCATTTTCTTTGGTTTGAAGTGCACAGCTGTCCCAGTTCGTCAGTGGTTTTTGAGATATCTCATTGTGCATTCATCACCCTCATTTTTTTCAATGCAACATTTTTCCTCTGCGGATTTTGAATGTTTGTATTTTTTCCCCTTAGTGAATCTTGTGTTAGGGACAAGTAAAGTGGAGGTGGTGCTATATCCTTGCTAATTTTCACTTCTGAAAAGGATTTCCTATGGACACACTTTTCCCTGTTTACGACACTACTCCTGTATCACTGAGACACAACTTTCCCTTTTTAGTGTGGCTAGTGAAGAGGATGGTTCTCTAAGGAGTACATTTTTGTCAGTACAGAGTTAGTTAGCTGCATTCCTACTCTTTTGCTGTCAATGGGAGTTGAGAAGTATCACCCTTATGCTCTGCTGTGAAAACATTCCCTGAAGAGACTGGTTTGCACAGCTGGTTCATTTCAATCTAGCACACCTGCATGTGTGCTTGTAACTGAAAGCAAATATAGAAATGTGAATCATTTTGTTGTTGTTGTTTAGCTCTGGATATGTGCCTTATGAGTTCAGAGAGTTCTCATAAGATCAAAACTGGTAGAAGCACTCACAAAGCACTTCATTCACACCTGCAATAAATGCCCAACGTGGGACTTTTTCCAGTTTCCAAGCTTTTGGATTAGGAGCTCTTCTTAAAGGAGATAAATAACACAAGTCACAATACGTTTCTTTCAAAAGTAAAAAGTATCAGTTACTAAATGTGTAAAGAGAGAACCAGTGTGCTGCACAAAGTGACCACACAGCCACTACTATAATTACATAGTACTATATTCTTCCTTCCAATTCTGCCTTGGCAAATGAACTATAGTAAGCTTTCTGGAAGTTCCAGTGTATCTTGGCTTTCTTTGATGGATTTTTGGCCCAACTTCATTGGTAGGTTTGCTGGATTAAGGATTTAAGGACTGGGTTTTATATTGATGGCAAAGATTAGATGAACGTATAGGTAGAAGCAAACTTGACACTTAGTGAATCCTTAAAACTGATTCTTTTTATCTATTTAGTTTTTTATACAGACCTGTCACTATGGTGTCTGAAAGCCTATCCACACCCACTCTGTTTATACATGTGCTTGTGATTGGCTATTTAGTGTGTGCAAATCAGGGTGGATAAAAATCCATGATTTAAAAAAAGAAAAAAATCACATGCTTTTATTTACATTAAACAGACATTTCTTTTTGAAAATAAACCTGTTTTCAATTGACAGCCTATGTTAAGTCCAAAATTCACTATAATCTGATAAAGTCATTTAAATAATTTTTAAAAGTCTGGTGCATCAATGAGCTTCCCTCAAAATGTAATGAGTTCAAGGGTGCTTCTTTTTCTTTTTACAGAATCGGGGAGAAGACATTTTAAAATTAGAGGTCCACTCAAACTTTATATATGTCACAGTATCATATACTGCATTATGTTTCTGTATTGTTTCAGTCTTTACAATAGAGCAAATGATGATATTTTACATTTTTCCAAATTTAAGTACTTCCAGTTTCTGTTAGGCCAAAGAATTTTTACCTCAATTACTTTTGGTTTCATGGTAACTTGCAGGTGCAGAGAGAATATCTTTTTCTTCATTTGGACTAGTTCATTCAAAGTTGAGAAACTGACTGGGAGCTGAAAAAGCAGGAAAGCTTATTTTCTTCTTCCAGTCTGTGAATAAAAGCCTGGTGGGAGAAGATGAGATTTATTAATTCTAAAAATTTGAAGGCCATGAAACTAGATTTTCAAAGATATTTAGGTGCCTAAAGATATAGATAAGTGACTGGCTGAATTTTCAAAAGCACGTAAGCAGGTTAGGCACTTAGGAAAATACCACTAGCACCTATTTAACATATGTGTGTGCCTAAAACCTTTGTAAATATGGCACATGGTGACCAGAAACAATCTGTCAACTCACTAACTACAGTTAATTCTTCCTTCGTTTAATAAATCAGTTTGAAATAAAATAAGTTTTGATAAACTTAGTTTTGTTCTTATGTATCCAGCACATTTAAGGCTGGTTTATTTAATTACTGAAAAATAATTTTAAAATGCTGGTTTTGTACATTTTTAATAGGATTTAATAGATGCATTTGGATGAAAATTGGAATTTAGTACAAAAATCATCTAGTAAATAAGAAATGCCTCATTCACTGTTTTCTAACAATAAGAACTGTAAAAATTAATAATGTGAATGTGTGTGTATGTATATATATATATATGTTTAAATAAATGTGTATAGATACACTATATCTTCCTGGTTAGCAAAAAGAAGTACCAAATTTAGTTTAAAGGCTAAATTTGGTTGCGAATCAACATACTTTAATGGTTACCAACCAGTGAGAATGAACCTTTCTTTGGTAAAATAACTAAAAAGTATAAATGCAAACCAAGATTAAAATTGATGATTTAAATCAATCCATCCTGCAGAAAATAAATATAAAGTCATATGCATATACCAATTGAACCATTATCAACTGACAATAATAAAGAACTTCCCAACTCCATAGAAATTTAGATCACTCCTCTCAAATTACCCCCTCAGGAAGAGCATGAGTAAATTGATAATGATGGACTTCAGTGTGCCCTAGAGTCAATAAACTGTCCCTGCTAGACTAATGAGGGTGCCCTGTCTATAACACCAACACATACAAAAATAGAGACTGGTTGCTAAAGGGTACTGATTTCAGCTTCACAGAGAGGTGGTCTTGAAGATTTACATGACCTAAATGATACAGGACTTTATACATTAAAAGCAACATATTGAATAGCATCAGGTAATGAAGTGGAAGCCAGGGTAGTCCATTGAGCGTCAATGTAATCTGTTCCATGTGGGGGAGAGCAGGCAACCACATTCTGCACTAGACAAAGTTTCAGAATGGTTGTGAAAGATACTGTCATGTACAATGCATTGTAATTATCCATTGTGGAGGTTACCAAAGCATACATAATTGGAAAGTTTGCAGGCAAAAGGAAAGGTTAAACCTTCTTGCCAACCAAAAACGTATTAAGGCACCTTTTTCCACCTCTGCTCTCTGGGAAGCCAGAAACAATCAAGGACTGCATAGAGTTCATAGAGTCCAAGGCTAGAAGGGACCATTGTGACCATCTAGTCTGACTTCCTGTATAACACAGGCCATAGAACGCCCCTAAAATAATTCCTAGAGCAAATATTTTAGAAAAACATCCAATCTTGGTTTAAAAATTGTCATGATGGAGAATCCACCACAACCCTTGGTAAATTGTTCCAATGGTGAATAGCTTTCACCATTAAAAACGTATGCCTTTGTGACTGTGATCACCGGAGGGGCTATACTGAGAATGCTCAATCAGGACAAACTGCAAAGAATAGGGAAGATGATCCCCAAATAAACTGGTGGTTTATTCTTATAATTAGATTCACCAAGCCAGTACCTTTAAGCAATCCTGCCTTTGGCTCCCACCCAGACAGCCAAGTCTATATATTAAGATTTATTTAAAACCTTATTCACCATATATAAAGTTCTACCAACTCCAAGAGATCGGACACATTATCCACCAGGTCAATGAATATTTCAGATCTTACCCAAATACACGTTTATACCAATTCTTATTAGCTAAATCTACGATTTATTAAACAAGAAAAGAAAGAGAGTTACTATGGTTGAAAGATCATTATGTATATATAGATATGAATAAAGTTCTTAGGTCTGTTTCGTACACAGATGGTGAACCTGCGGATTTGTAAAAGTCCTTCCAGAATCAGTCCAATAGGCAGTCTGTGTGTAGAGTTTGTTCAAATTCTTCCATAAGAAATTGCAGGGCTAATCTAGAGTAGACATGAGACCTCAGTCTTGCAGCTTGAACTTCCCCTGACAAAATTTAAGCAGATCTGAGTTAAAACAGGATCAGACCCTAAGCTTCCATTATAGTTCTCTAGCAGGCTGATAGCCTCTTGACAGCAGACATCACAGCAAGGGCCTTACCAGATGAAGAGAGGCAGTGTATGTTGTTGCTTTAAAGCTAAACTTCTATTTCCTATGTATACACAGGTACACTAGTAGTATTAATTAACATAAGGCAATTAGAAAAAAGAAAAGGAGTACTTGTGGCACCTTAGAGACTAACCAGTTTATTTTGAGCATGAGCTTTCGTGAGCTACAGCTCACTTCATCGGATGCATCGGTGCTATGCATCCGATGAAGTGAGCTGTAGCTCACGAAAGCTCATGCTCAAAATAAACTGGTTAGTCTCTAAGGTGCCACAAGTACTCCTTTTCTTTTTTCTTTTTACGAATACAGACTAACACGGCTGTTACTCTGAAATAAGGCAATTAGCCATTCAAACTATCAAGGCATTTTATTATGGCATAGACAATTTAAGCTGAAGACAATGTAAGTAATATTATTTCCTTCAATATCTTACATCTTGATCTTAAGGTTAACTGAACCATCTGCATGCATAATATAGTGTAATTAAGACATGAAAGGGAATTAGCATCCATAAACTAATCTGGTTATATTGTTAACTTCTAACAAGATATAGGTAAACACAGACAAATACAATTAGTATCTATTCTTAATCCTCTAACAATACAGGCCTACATGTTAACTTGTAGTCCTCTTAACATGGCTTTGATAACTATCTACAAGGAATGGCCCTGGGTACCATTTCAGTACTTTTCTCATATGTCCTTAAAAGGTTGCTTTTAAATCAACCATCTGCTAGGTGCTTAGTCCTCATTGGCTCAGTGTCCACCTTATTTTGTCTGATTTAAAAATTTTCTCCTGATTTCCAGTCTGAATACCCCCCTCAGTCATGGGGCAGATACCCCCCTGCCATCATTGCCACCATTTTATCTCTGGTCTATCACTGCACACAGTCGGTCTGGACTATTCACATGGCGCTATTTCTCTCCAGTCTTTCTGTTCAGCTGGGCAACATTCTGAGGGCTCGATTTACCCTAATTCTTTAAAGGAGTACAAATTGCACTCTCTGTATCAGCAAGGGCTGCTGTACCCAAGAAAGAAACTTGCCTCTGAAAGAAGAGAAACAGTGTTTGTACTGCTGCCTTCCCTTGGGGGTTCCACCAGGGGAGAGTCGCTTTAAAGCAAAGTCATGGTCCCCGAAAAGCACAGCTGATAGCAGCAAGAGCTGAACTAACATATCCCCTATCTGCCCTGACCATACTCCCTCCTTGTCTGGTTTCACTCACTTATGGGGTGCACTAGTTGGCAATTTGCCCACTGGCAAAGATGGGGTTGTGGGTAATTTATGCCACCACGACCACCGAGGGGAGGATTTCCTCTGTCTTGGGTTATACCAGTGAAGCCCAGGACTGAATTAAGCCATGTATCTGATGTCCTCACTAATAGAGAGACAAGGTGGGTGAGGTAATATCTTTTATTGGGCCAACTTCTATTGGTAAGAGAGGGAAGCTGTCAAGCTTACACTGAGCTCTGTGCAAGCTCAAAAACTTGTCTCTCTTTCCAACAGAAGTTGGTCCAGTAAAAGATGTTACCTCACCCACCTTGTCTCTCTAATATCTTGGCACTAACACAGCTACAACAACACTGTCCTCACTAATGACCAACTGGGACTGCCTCTACCAGGCCAATCAGCATGGCTGCTGGTTCCTCCAAGTCTCCCACAGAGTCCTCTGTCTCCTGCTCAGGGCAGCAGCCCTCTGTGGCAATCATTCTTTTTCATGTAGATGCAAAAATAGATGCATATCTCCAGAGGCAGTAGAAACTGAAAAAAAAAATGCCAACATATAAAAATAATTCCTTCAACTTTGGGTCTTGTCCTCAGCCTCCTGCTACGGGAAAAAAAATTAAATAGTGACTCAAACTGGGAGAAAGAGGGTTTAAATTAAGTTGAAAAGTGGTTCACCAACTTGAATTAGGGCTGTGAACCCCAAAACTGGTTTGAAATTTGTGGAAAGTACAGACTCTGTGAGGTTCTTGATGGTTCTGTGACATGCAAACAAACCTGTAGTAATAACAATAATAAATGCAGAATGCCTGGAGCATTTCCTGGGTCTTAATGACAAGCTAGACTGGTGTTGCCTAGAGACAAATAGTAAGATTTTTATTCAGAAATATGGACACACATTGAGCTTTTGGACTGGCCACCAACAGTGTGATCTATGAAATGAGGCACTTATCTTTACTGTTTATCTTATTTTTATGTGTAAATTCCATTTCCTAGTAACAAGTCCCTACAGAAAATGCATTTCTGGGTGATGATTGCACTTGGGTGGCTAAAGTTATTTGTCCATTTATTTTGTACTATCACTCAAAGTGTGGTACACTCACCAAGAAATACACTGCTTGCATATTGTAATGATCAAATAATGATCTTTACTGCATTTTTGGCCAACAAAACTCATTGTTGAATGTCAGCCTCAGTTGCAATGAATGCATATTATGCAGCCTGTTTTAGATGTTGGGTCCTAAGTCTTCCATGCACTTTTGTACATTTTACCCATTGGCTATGAATAAGGAATTAATTTAGTCAAGCATGTATGAAATCGGAGGTATTGATCCCCTTGCATTTTGCATATACCAAATGCTTGCAACTCAAACACTAGGTATTCTGGCAATGCCATTATTTGACTTCATATGTTACCGATATAATTGTAGATCAGTTATGTTGTCTTTTTTGTACTTTTATTTTTGATACAGACAGAGTTATGACATTCAGATTGTGGCTGTGGTGGACCAGACAGGCTTTAAATCTGGTAACATCCTTGATTTAAAGAATCCGTTTTTTAGGTAAGACATGTTCTTGGCTAAAATACATCATCATTTTTAATATAGTAAAATATAGGGTAGGGGAGATCTTGTGTCAGAAATGCATCACTTTTGCTAGCTATGCTTCTGATATTACAGGCTATTTATTTTTGCCCATACTAGGGAGAGACAACTATAGGTTAGCATTTATCCATCATTATACACTTAGCAGCAATTGTGCTTCTTTTCTTTCTGAGGAGGAAAAGGCAAGGTTTAAAAAACTCTCCATTAAAACAGGCGCAACAAATTAACTTCAGTGCACTCTCTGTAAATGAGGCCATAAAAATAAATAATATAGCCAACAACCCCCTTTCCTCACACACATTCTATTGAGACTAAAAATGTCAGCACTAAAGTTGAGTCCTAATACTGTTTTTTGAGACCAGTAACACAACTAACAAACAGTGGTATTTTCTTGTCTTTAATTTGAATACAGGTCTCCTCATAGTTAGGCAGTATTACATGTACATTTTACTAAAGCATTGCAAGGGGAAACTAGGTGCAAGCCCCTTAATCGTCCAATGCTGTGGCTGAGCAGAACAGAAAGTTTTGTCACACAGAATGTGGTGATGAATTTTTTGGTGCTAATTTACGCATAGAATCAGTTGCACCTTTCAGCCACGTGACTCATCACTGTGAATCATGAGAAATCTGCAACTGCATTGAGATATACAGTGAGGCATGGCACACATTTGAAATTAGTTGCTGGTGCCAAGCACCCACCTTCCTCTACAAAAACCATATGGAAAGAACCACCCACCCGAACCAGTTCAGTGGGCTTTTGTTGGGCTGCTCTCTGCTGCATAGTTCCCTTTGGGAAAAGCTGCCAGCTGGAGAGCAGAACAGCCAGGAAGCAGGCCTGTCAACTCTCACAGAAGGCAGAGATCTGTGGGAATAACAGCCTGTCCATTCCTACAGACAGCAGCAGCAGTGCCAGCTGCAGTGCACCTGGCAGGTTGCAGTTGGCCCACACCCCTTTTTCAGTACTGCTGCTTAGGGCAACAGTAATTTAGGACATGTGGAGTAGTCGACTTTTGGGGAGCTAAACTCATAGTAGGTATGAAGAGAAGTGACTGAAGTAATGGGAGATGTTACTACACAGCTGCCTATCCTCTCCATGCAGTCATTCCTTCCTTCATGACGCTGTTTCCAAGGGCTTCCTGTTCACTTTGGGGCATGCTGGCTGTCTGCTCCCCACTCCACAAATCCTCAGGAGGACTGCTTCCATAATCTGTAAGCCTGTTTTGGAAGGTGGTTGGGGAGGTAGTGGTTGGTTTCTGAGGCAGTTGCCACCTTGCCTTTTCCTCCTTGTCACACATTCACACTGCAGCAGCAGGAACGTAAAGAATTGATGGACTAATAGAAATGGTGGAATTGATTTTTCTAGGGTCTTCTTAGAGGTGCACATGGGAAATGGTGTTTCCCTATTTCGTTACGTGTTTCCCACATTAATTAGACCTTCATGATGACTCCTTCGTAAGCCTTTCAAGGCAGGCTGTCCTATGTGTGTGGTGAAATTTTAGGCATTTTCCCTTTCCTTTATACATGCACCACATTCGAGATTCTCTTTTTAAGAATGGGTCACTTTGTGTATACTTTAAAATGCAGTTAAATAAATAGATTGTTTGGGCAAACCTGCAGTGATTCTAAGCAAATCTCCATGGTGTAAAAACTGCATTTCCTCAGACCTGCCATTTGACACGTACATCTTCCCTGTTGAGTGCAATTGTCTGCCCATACCAGAAGAAAGACAGGAGGCAATGGATGTGGTTTAATTAGGCTGCAACTTTATTCACCTAAAATACCTGGGAGTACCCGGCAATAAATGTCAGGTCATCATCATTTCTTTAATCCAGTGGTTCCCAAACTTGTTCCACCGCTTGTGCAGGGAAAGCCCCTGGCGGGCCGGCCGGTTTGTTTACCCGCCGTGTCCGCAGGTTCGGCTCTGTAAAATGCTACCATTTTGATTTGGTAGCATTTCTCACTTCCTTTGCATAGGAGGCAGGGCAATGGAGAACCAAACTCAAGAATTGTAAACAAGGAGAGCAAAAAAGACCTCCCATATAAATTCTGCAAACACATTGCATTTTAGCATATGCAGTAGCATTCTGGTGACTTTGTATTTTATTTTATTTTTAATACAAACCCAGATCCAGATCCTCAGCTGATGTAAATCACCCTAGTTTCACAACACTAGCCTGATTTATGCTGGCTGAAGATCCGGCCCACCGTATTTCCTGTCTTATGGGGCCCTTATTACATCTGACATTCTGCCTTATGTATATTAAGGGGCTGTCGTTTAACTATTCTCCCCAGGCCTAATCAGAAAAGCCACATAGATATTATTTCATTTGCTTAATTCAATTAGAGCCATCAGCCATCAAAGACTGTTTTGTTTTAACTACTGTGTTCTCTCCTATCCATATTTATTTTTAGGTATGCCTAGAATATATTGTTATATGGTAAACGAAAAACAGAAACAAGATTCTCACCAAGCCAAGTAACCTATAAGACTGAAAACGTATTCAGAGTAATAGGCTTGCTGGTCCTTGTGCAAAATCAGATTGTAACTGTACATATCTGTAATAAAAGATTTTATGCAAGCAGTGTGACATGGGAATGTTGCAGTTCCATCCAGTTTTTAAAACTGAAATTTAGCTTGGGCTCACATTTGCAACACAGCAGATTACTTTGTTCTGAAATGCTTTGTTGATATATATAAAATGTTGGGTTTTGTGTGGGTTTTCAGCAAAGTTGGCATTTGTTGCTTTTTAAAAAAAAATATTAACGAAACAAACCTACCTCATGTTTATATATGTGATACATTGAAGAATCTTAAAAGCAGAACACAATATTCATATGTAAGTTTCTTGGAGTTTCCTGCACAAGTTTCTTGGTGGTTTCAATATGTTTGTAGCTGGTCTTACAGGTTACCAATGTTAAATACGGACTCATTAATTCTGTTCTTTCTGAAACATGGAAACAAAATGATCCTTTGCGAACACCTTATAAATATTCTGTGATTACTCTGTAGATATAAAAGTGAAACACTACACACTTGTAAATTACTGCTAACACCGTTTACAATAAAAAATAAAATATGGGATATAAGTGAGGCTTTTACTGTTTCTGTAGCTCAGTGGGAACTTGCAGATTGTCCAGTACTTCTAGAGAACTTGTTTTATTCCTGGCAACAGCGGGTCAAGAGAGAAACTTGTGGCCATGCTACAGTTTCTAATAAGGTCTCTCTCCAGATAACCTGACTCCATCCACAAGGATAACGAGCAATAAGTGAACTGTACAGTGTGTGTGTATATATATGGATTGTGGATACCCTTGAATGGCTGAATTAACAAATTGGCATCTACACTCTCCGATTCCTGAATGGAAATAAAGTAAGGTAAAGCTATGTCTAATTTTAGTATTTATATTTCAAGCTAATCATGGATGCCACATTTGACCCTGCCTGGTGATTACAATCCTAGCAATAATTGAAAGGCTGCATTCAACTAAAAAGTCCCACCACAGCCACACCATGGTCTCTCCCAGGCATTAGGCTGTATTTGTCCAGAGGACTTTCCTAGTCAAGGACCCCTTGCGGGGTCCATCAGGAAACTGTTCTGGTTTCAGAAGCTTTTCTATATGTTGACAGCCATTTGAAAAATTATTTTTTTAAGAATATTTTTTTCCTAAGTATGGAAATTGTTAGCTCATATTTTGAAACTTGTCAAAATCAAACATGGACTTTTGTTTGTCTGAGGCCTTGGAATTGTAAAAGTCAGTAACACTATACCCTGCAAAAAGTGGTGTTTGCTTGTCTAAGAGGATTTTTCCAGCAGCATTTAGCACTGCCAGTTTGTCTGATTGTAGAAATATGTAGAATGAACAATAAGAATGGCATGATATATCAGGAAAGCAGTATAAATTTAACAGATATGAAAAAGAGATTTCTGAAGCAATGTCTGATAATGGGGCCATCAAGGTTGGTCACCTTTAGTCTTTAGTTGATGGCTTGATTTTATGTATTTATTTTTAGGTAGAGATGGGCCTATGCCACAAACTTCAGATTGAAAGGTAATTTTCAGACACCCCCAGTTCAGGATTTTTCACAATGGCTTTTGTCCCAGCCATTAAAAAAAGACTACATGTGAAAATTGAATCTGGATCTATCTTAAAATTTTTAACCACTTCCTTCAAAATTCAGAGCTGTTTGGACCTAAAGTTTTGGTTTGAGTCCTTCTCTGTTAAAAAGTGAATACATAGTGAAAAATATTTCCTGAATGAAAAACCTTAGACTGTGATTCCTGTTTATGTAGTCTGCTTGCTTTACTCTTGGATTTATCCCCCCCCCCGCCCCCACAATCTTACCACACTGAAAATAAAACACGATGAAAGGAGAAAAAACCAAAACAGGGGATATGAAGTAGTTTTCCTCGCTTTAATTCAGTGAAAAAAGGCTGATGTATCTGATTAGCTTCTTACACAGAGTTTGTGGAAATTACTGCTTTGTTATGCACCCTAACCAATTGAGAAGTATTTCATAACTAGTCACTTTTGGGGGTGGGGGCGAATCAAGATGATCTGGTCAAACTGGTATTCATATTTGTATTCAGTTCAGAAATTCTATTTATTCTCAAACTGCAACCCAAAATGGAAGAAGAGATTAGAGTTATGTACATCACACAACATTCCCATTTAGGAATGCAGTCCTGTGTGTCTTAGTTTTTTCATAATCTCTTTTGTTCTCTTCTTTCCTGCTGTGAAGCTAGCATACACAATTTATCTTGAAGTGGTACAATGTACAAGCCTCAGTATTAGAAGTCTTTCCGTGTCTATTATTCTAAAAATTAGAGTGTCAGTGAAAACATCTGATTGAGTCAAAAAACAAACGTGATGGTAATGTATACTTAAAAAGTGATACAGTATTATATACATCAGTTGCCCTCTCAATGCAGCGAACTTCAGCTTTGCGAAGCTGAAACCAGTGGGGAGAGGATGGCTGGAGAGTCTGGAGGAAGCAAAGAAAAGGTGGTGGGCTGCCCGAGACTTGAATCGATTTGACTGCCTTGTGAAACCCAATATTTCTTTAATGATGATTTCAACCTTGTATAAAAATGACAGATTGCCATACATCCCATAGACACGAGAAAAGCACTACAGGGGGGCATGCTAAGTATCACAGCTAGGAGTGGTGAATTTTCATTCTCTGCAGGATCTAGAGTCCTTGAGATGGCTCTGCTCGAAGAAGTAACACAGGGGAGAGATACTTCTTAACAGCTTATTGTTCAACTGCTCTTGGTTATTTTCTCTTCACCCTAGAAGTAGAGATGCATTAAAAGAGTTAATAATACTAATAAATGGACAATTATTCATGATAAATTTTCAATAACTGACATTCTATCTGTATCTGTCCTTCATCCCAATGGATAAATAGGATATTTTAATCCCTGAGAATACTAAAAGAATTCAGCATGATTGATGTTACTACAGTGACTGCCAAGGAATATAATCGTTTGCTGCACACTAGAAAGTGTGCCAGACTCAGAAATCTTCCCTTGTGATACCCCTTCAGCACTCACAATGGTCAGGATGCCCAGAAACAATCTCCATGCATCTGGCTCTGACTGCATTGGAACTGCATAGCAGAGCTGGTATTTATTTTCTTGGCTTGATTTCCAAGAGCCATGCTCTTCTCTCAACTTACAAACCATGGCAGTTGCAGGTGCAAAAGCACAAACATCATATACATTCTGCTCTCTTCCTCTTCATTCAGCCATATCTGGTAAGTGGCTAGAATTCTTTTCTCCTCCCCCAAATACATATTTTCACTAGTTTGCACTGAGTCATAAGTTTAGGGTTAAATTCTGCCTTTCAGAGGCAGAGCTGTGGAACAAGGCACTGGGAGAGAGAAGGAGTTGAGTCAATGGAACTGAGAGCAGTCCTCTCATAAGAAACACTATGTGCTTAAAACACAGGCCCTAAAACACCCATTCTGTTTTCCTAGGCAAAGGAGTACAGGTCAAGAGTTTAATACCCAAACCTATTTGGTGCTATCCAACAGCTCACTCCTTCTGGCTTCACCAATACGTATTCACATTCAGCAATGCAGTTGAAAGAATTACCCCCACCTCCAAAAAAGACACAAATGTAAATGGATAAATGACAATGAATTAAACAGTGAGACTCGAAAGACTTCATTCCTTTCTCTAATGGCTCTCTCTCTCAACTCAGCCAGTCAAGCAGCTGGCATGTGGTGTGTTGTACAGATGGAATAGCAGTACTGCAAGCATAATACAGCTTACGGGAAGGTGTCTAAGGCTACACCTACACTTTACACCAGTGTCGGTGACATGTAGGGTACATGGAACTACATGCCACACTGAAAAACAAGCTGTGTCCACACCACAGTGTGTAGCTACACATGTCAGGAAAAAGCTCTGGCGGGCTGAGCCTTTCCCTGCTGCCTCCTCCCTCCAGAGACTTTCCTTGCTGCTGGAATCTTTCCCTAAGGCAGGGAAAAGCTCCAGCAGTGGGGAGCTGGCAGAGTCTTTCCCTGCAGTGGGGGAAGGCTCCGGCAGCAGGGAGGCCATGGGACACTGCACTGCTAAAATAGCAATGTAGACAGGGAGGCATGGCTTGGGCATGAAGAGGCCATGTGGGTATATACCCTGGTACATACCCACAGGCTTCAAGTGTGTCTTTACTTGCCTAAGCTGTGCCTCATTATCTACAGTGCTATTTATAACCAGGCTAGAGGGGCTAGCAATGTAAGTACTCTCTCAACTACATGCCACTTAAAGACGAGTGCAAGTGTAGACATACCTTGAGCTTGTATCCCTTAGCTAACCAGCCTAGTGGCCAGATTTGTGGTGGGTCAGGATCACCCACAACTGTTGCATGGACAAAAGAGAGGGAGCATTGTTCACTGCCCCTGGAACTAGTGATGATAAATCCTCTCTCTTAATAAACTTGATGTTTGAACCAGAGCCAGTGTTCTCACTTACCCTGACTTGAACTTACTGTCCACTAACCTTCTTTGTAATTAGTTTGTGGTGTACAGCTTATGTGGTACCACCTAGTCGTAATGCTTGTGAAGGCATCCCAAGAGATTGTATGCTTGTTCCACTAACAGTTCATTCAGTGGAGGATAAAATGGAGGCATTTATTGCTGTTACTAGTTTTCAGCTCTGTGGTTGGGGTTCTAGGGTTACCACCCAGAGCTAACAGGATGCAGGTCATTTGATGTTCCTTAACCTGGTAACTCTGGCTAGAACTCCAGTATCAGCAGTAATAAAAGGTAGCAGCTGGACAGCCTCTAACACAAGATTGGGTTCATGAACCAGAGTAAAGTTCAAAGGGGGGTGGGTGTGTGTGTGTGTGTAGAGTTTGTAAATAAAACTCTAAATTCCAAAATCGCAATCGCAACAAGGTCAAATTATTCCCTTTAATAGCAAGCAGAATAGGTTGTGCACATGTGCAGTGTCTCAATACTGGGGTGGAGCCATTCTTCAGGTTCCTGCTATACTTTAGCAAGACACTTTTTGAAATGTTAAAAGAATTTTAATTGAACAGCCAGCTCCAGAGATCTGGCAGGAAAATGCCCCCCAAATAAGCCAAGCGTATGGCTCAGAAAGCAGCCACAGTTCTTTTTATAGAAGACAATACAAGAGAAAGAATAGTCATCATTAATGAGCCTGTCCTCACCTACAGGATTCATCTGGAATTCTGGATATCAGAAGTTCCTGGAAATCATCTCACAAACACTGAAGCTGGCAGATAAGATGTAAGAATGCCTCTCTTTTACACCCCAAACGGAGACTTCTGCGATAAGAACATCTGGCCTCATGTTTATTGTTGGAGGTGTCCAGCGAAAAATTTGATTTATAATACAACAAAGTTGTCAAGTAGAATAAAGACATTAAAATCAGGGTAGATTGAATTGAAAATAACAGCAAATGAATATCAAGATGGCTGGTAGTCCAGAGCCTTTGGCTCTAAAAGGCCTGACCTATGCTTTTCTAGGTGACTACTTGACACATTAGACTTATTGAATTTCCCCAAGCCTTTGCAATTTATAAACATTGTTGAATTGATTCTTCTCTCATTTACACAGTGTAAATCAAGACATCAAGGGAGTAACATGGATGTAAATTGGTGGCAATTCCTTATGAGACCAGCTGTCCCAATGTAACTTGTGCTAATTGCTACTAAAGGTTCATGAATTTTTTTTAAAAGTATTTATTTTTTCAGAGTCTGAGGACTTTGTGGAATCACTGCAGTGAATTGTAAATGATTCATGAAGTGAAAAATCCCAACCCTTTCAGACCACCAAGAGATTACAGGACACCAATGTTTTGCAATTAGAACTGTGAGAAATCAATAGTTTTTGCATAACCAAATGGAAGGATTTAGTGAAATTATTGTTCAGTGCAAAATTTGCAACATTTGACTGATTGTTGCTGTAAGGGTTCGTTTTTCCTACAGTGCCTGAAAAAAGAAACAGCCACAAGCCTTGGGTGCAGTGTAGCTGGATCAGCAGAGAGACACAAATGGCCTTGACTAGCTGTGTCTATAGCACAGAGGTATCTTGTGTGTGTGCTATGATGGGCTAAGGATGCTATGGCATACAAGTGTAGTTGAGAGAGTAATCCACTAATCCCTTTCATTATTGCCTTTGTTGAGACTCATCAGAAGTATAATTTTAGCTGCCAAAATGCCTAATCTGGGAAGCTGGCTGAATTAATTATTAAGAAAGTAAGGAGTGCAATAGTAGTTCCTTTAGGTCTGTCCAAAACCAGTTGGAGCACTAAAGAGGCTAACTATGATGCCAAACAACTAAGGAAACACGTGTTTCCTAATTTCTCTCACTTCCTAATACAAATTAAAAGAGTTGACCTTTATAACCATTATGAAATTACTAGCTGGTACATGTATACTTACTGGTGCTCTGCCCTCTGCTCTTCCCCTCATATTTCTCCACTTGCTACAGCCCTATGGCCAGCTGATTGGTGGGATATGACATGACAGATAAACACACTAATCACTGTCTCTGTCCAGACTGTGCTCTCTTCCTTTCTAATCCCTACTCCTCTGCCTCCCCTGCTTAATCACCTCTTCCCTATTCCCTCTAGGCTTTCCTCCATCTGCTGCTGGTCTCTAAACAGCTCGCTGTTAAATGACAGGACTGTGACATTTGATATTACAGAATCATCTTCCTCTGTAATCCTTCCTCTCTGAGTCTTAATATTAAAAATAGAGATGATTTTAATCATAAATAATATATGGCACTTGTATAGCATTAGAACACCCCAGTCAGGTACTTAACTTTTGTTCCAATTACTGAATATTACAACTGATTCATTGCAGTCTTTTTTTAATTTAGAGGATTTTGGACTAACCTAGAGATTAAGTGTCAAACTGAAGTAGTGGGTGAGGCTTTGAATGTCTCAGCAAGAGGGCAATGGGATAAGGAATCCTACCCACCACTGGACCACACAGCAACTCCTCAGCTGATTCATGGTGTTACTTCCAGCCCGTGATCAGTGTGTTCCCTTGCTGTGTGAGAGGAGGAAAGGTTGGCGCATCTGTGAAGCAGTGGCTCTTGTGACCCTGCTGAACTTTCTTATGGGTCTTCTGTGGCCTGTTGAACAAAGAACAACCATGGAGCGAGCGCCACATCATACAGATGGTGCATATCCTCGGCCGCTGCTAGCAGAACTGCACTATTTCCATTGTCAGTCGCAGAGGTGGGGCCTGGATTTACCATTGAATGCACAATCTTGTGTTTGCCTTGATGATACTTGTTCCAGAGCAGGGCGGGGCAGAGACATCAGGTTGGTAGAATATTTAGCACACTGGAATGCAATATATTGGACTGTTTGGTCACTGACTGCAGCAGTCAGAATTACCAGACAGAAGTAATTGAGTAATTGTAATTGAGTAAAGTAACCACAAAGCAAGGGGATCTTTGAATGTGTGGATGTGCCATACTCTGATTACATTAACAATTAAGGAGATGCACTCTGGCTGGGAGGGAGATTTATTGGAAAAGGTGTAAATGCAGAACCCAGGACACTCAGGAAAAATGCATTTTAGTGGGGGAAGAGGGACAGACACTTCAAGTCCCGAAGGTAAGTTTTTAAGCTTGCTTAAATTAACTGTAACTATAATAGGGTGGAAGATCTTGTGGTTAAGACACTGGACTGGGACTCAGGAGATCAGAATTCAGTCTCTGGCACTGCCATGGACTTCTGAGTGACCTTAGGCAAGTCATTTTATATCTCTGTGCGTCAGTTCCCCATCTCTAAATGAGAATAATGAGAGCTGGTACGAGGAAAAGTTCACAAAATGTTTTTGAGGTATTCAGTCATAGTGGCCATATAAGAAGATAGGTCAATTTTACCATAGCTAGCCAGACCGTCGACTAGCTGTGCCTTTGATTTTCTCTCAATTTTCTAATAAACACTGCTTACTTTAAGGTACTTTGGATTCAGATGGTAAAGTCTTCGAATCATGGAAGGATAGGACTGGAAGGGACCTTGAGATGTCATTGTGGGACCTTGAGTCTTCAGCAAGAACTATTTTTGATTCAGTATTTGTACCGTGCCTAGCACAATGGGCCCCAATACCCATTGGTCTCTACCATAATTCAAATAATAATATAATTTGTTTTTATTGGAGTAGCTTGTGGACCATTCTTAGAAACAAGAATAGAATTTCTGTTCTCTAGGGAGTGCCAGAAGGGGATAGGGAGTGTCAGAAGGGGATGAGGACTAGTAGAAGGAGGAACCGCTTATCAGATGTGTGTGCCAGAAGGATGTCCATTCCTCAAAGGATCATAAGGAACGGTAGGAAAAGGGCAACTTGGGTTACACCAACCAATATGTTTATGAGAGCAGCAGAACAACCTACCTCACAGATAGCATGGGCTGCACACACAACATACTGATCTCTATAATACCACAGACAGTGCAACCTAGGATATCTTCAGTGACTGAGACAATGCCATGAGAATTTCAAAGAGGTGAAAATTAAATTATAAAAAGTTAGTGAAAACTGGTTTCTGTGCTGATTGCCTCCCACCATGTGGTTAGTACGAGCATTCCCGACAAAGTTGTAAATTTGGATTGGATGTTTTTCTAAAAGACGTGCTCTGGGAATTATTTTCGGGGAAGTTCTGTGGCCTGTGTTATACAGGAGGTCAAAGTAAAAGATCACAGTGGTCCCTTCTGGCCTTTCTATGACTCTATGACATACAGCTAGGCTTGGCCCTATTTTCATTTTAGCTTTGCAGACCATCTTCAAGTGTCTTGCCCAAAGAGAGACAGTGAATTGGTGGCAGAGCAAGGAATAGAATCCAGGAGTCCTGGCATGCAAGCCACTAGAGAACATTCCGTTGTTACCATTCTTCCCGCAGTTGCCTCAGCAATTAAGCTAAACCCCATTACACCACACAGCTCTATTTATCCAGTGTGTTTCTGAGATACTCAAAAGTATTCACATAAATGGGAAATTGTGAGAGGGGTCTGTTAACACAAGTATGAATAAAGGTCAACCCATTATTTTTCCTCCACCCCCATTTACCAGTGACAACATATAATCCCATTTTGGCTAGAACGAGATGGGCAGAGGTGGTATCCTAATACTCAGTGCCTCCTTATGTAACTTGAGACAATTACTATTTTTAAACTTCTTGTTATCTTTACAACACCTCTTATCCCTTCAGCTTGTTGAATGAAGCAGGAGAGAGTGCACAGTATGTGCCCCAGTACTGTTCATTGTTACCACTGATTTCTTTAGATTGCAAGTCAATGTCAGATTGACATAGATGCCCTGCAAGAAGCTGGTTTCCAGTATAACTATGCTAACACTGATTCCACATTTGCTACAACTATTATATTGTAATTACAAAGTCTCTTGGCCATGTATCTGCTGTGTTAAGAAAGAAAATGTTCAATACCTTAGATGATAATCTTAGCCCTGGTCTACACTATGAGTTTAGGTCGAATTTAGCAGTGTTAGATCGATTTAACCCTGCACCCGTCCACACAAAGAAGCCATTTTTGTCAACTTAATGGACTCTTAAAACCGATTTCTGTAATCCTCCCTGACGAGGGGATTAGCACTGAAATCGACATCGCTGGGTCGAATTTGGGTTAGTGTGGACGCAATTCGATGGTATTGGCCTCTGGGAGCAATCCCACAATGCTCCATTGTGACTGCTCTGGACAGCACTCTCAGCTCGGATGCACTGGCCAGGTACACAGGAAAAGCCCCACAAACTTTTGAATTTCATTTCCTGTTTGGCCATCGTGGCGTGACCACTCAGAGCTCATCAGCAGAGATGACTATGGAGTCCCAGAATCGCAAAAGAGCTCCAGCATGGACCGAACGGGAGGTACTGGATCTCATTGCTGTATGAGGAGATGAATCCGTGCTATCAGAACTTTGTTCCAAAAAACGAAATGCCAAAATATTTGAAAAAAATCTCCAAGGGCATGAAGGACAGAGGCTATCACAGGGTCCCACAGCAGTGCCGCATGAAATGTAAGGAGCTCAGGCAAGCCTACCAAAAAGCCCAAGAGGCAAACGCCCGCTCAGGGTCAGAGCCCCAGACATGCCGCTTCTGCATGCTGCATGCAATTCTAGGGGGTGCCCCTACAACTACCCCACACTGTACATAGACTCCTCCAAGGGAGTCTCACACAAGAGGGATGAGGATGAGGAGGAGGAGGGGGAGGTTGAAGATCGCGCACACCAGGCAAGCAGAGAAACCATTCTCCCCGACAGCCAGGAACTGTTTATCACCCTGGAGCCAATACCCTCCCAACCCAGGCTCCCGGACCTTGAAGGCAGAGAAGGCACCTCTGGTGAGTGTACCTTTGTAAATATAATACAGTTTAAAAGCAAGTGTGTTTAATGATTAATTTGCCCTGAAGACTTGGGATGCATTTGCGGCCAGTACAGCTACTGGAAAAATCTGTTAACGTGTCTGGGGATGGGCTGGAAATCCTCCAGGGACATCTCAATGAAGCTGTCTTGGAGGTACTCCCAAAGCCTTTGCAAAAGATTTCTGGGGAGGGCAGCCTTATTGCGTCCTCCATGGTAGGACACTTTATCACAGGAGGCCAGTAGCATGTAGTCTGGAATCATTGCATAAGAAAGCATGGCAGCATGTGGTCCCTGTGTTTGCTGGCATTCAAGCAACATTCGTTCTTTATCTCTCCGTGTTATCCTCAGGAGAGTGATATCATTCATGGTCGCCTGGTTGAAATAGGGGAATTTTATTAAGGGGACATCAGAGGTGGCCGTTCCTGCTGGGCTGTTTGCCTGTGGTGGAAAAGAAATCATCCCCGCTTTTAGCCACATGGTGGGGGGAGGGGTGAAGCGATCATCCCAGAGAATTGGGTGTGGGGGGGATTAGTTGGGTTTGTGCTGCATGTTAACCTGAAAACATCAGCCCCTTCTTTTAAATGGCCATGTCTGTTTCAATTTTAATCTCCCGTTTTTTCCTCCCGCAGCTGCAAATGTTTCAATGCTGCGACTAGCATCTCCGTACCAGAGGCTAGCGGAGATAAGAAGGCAAAAAAAACGCACTCACGATGAAATGTTCTCTGAGCTCATGCAGTTCACCCGAACTGAAAGAGCCAAGCACAATGTGTGGAGGCAGACAATGGCAGAGTCCAGGAAAGCACAAAATGAACGCGAGGACAGATGGCTGGAGCAACAGGAGAGGTGGCGGAATCAAGAGGAAATGTGGCAGCAGCATGATGAAAGGAGGCAGGATGCAATGCTGAGGCTACTGGAGGATCAAACTGATATGCTCCGGCGTAGGTTGAGGTGCAGGAAAGGCACAGACCGCCACTGCAGCCCCTGTGTAACCAACCGCCTTCCTCCCCAAGTTCCATAGCCTCCTCACCCAGACGCCTCAGAACACGGGGGGGAGGGATGTAGTGCGGCCTCCGGGCACCCAACCACTCCACCCCAGAGGACTGCCCAAGCAACAGAAGGCTGGCATTCAATAAGTTTTGAAGTGCAGCGTGGCCTTGTCCTTCCCTCCTCCCCTCCTCCTGCACCCCACCCGGTGCATCCCTCCTCCCCCACCCCTCTCGAGCTACCTAGACACTTATCCCCTATTTGTGTGACGAATTAATAAAGAATGCATGAATTTGAAACACCAATGACTTTATTGCCTCTGCAAGCGGTGATCGAAGTGGGGAGGGGAGGGCGGTTGGCTTACAGGGAAGTAGAGTGAACCAAGGGGGCAGGTTTTCATCAAGGAGAAACAAACAGAACTGTCTCACCATAGCCTGGTCAGCCATGAAACTGGTTTTCAAAGCTTCTCTGATGCGCAGCGCACCCTGCTGTGCTCTTCTAACTGCCCTGGAGTCTGGCTGCGCATAATCAGTGGCCAGGAGATTTGCCTCAACTTCCCACCCCGCCATAAACGTCTCCCCCCTACTCTCACAGATCATAGAATCATAGAATATCAGGGTTGGAAGGGACCTCAGGAGGTCATCTAGTCCAACCCCCTGCTCAAAGCAGGACCAATCCCCAATCAAATCATCCCAGCCAGGGCTTTGTCAAGCCTGACCTTAAAAACTTCCAAGGAAGGAGATTCTACCACCTCCCTAGGTAACGCATTCCAGTGTTTCACCACCCTCCTAGTGAAAAAGTTTTTCCTAATATCCAACCTAAACCTCCCCCACTGCAACTTGAGACCATTACTCCTTGTCCTGTCCTCTTCTACCACTGAGAATAGTCTAGAACCATCCTCTCTGGAACCACCTCTCAGGTAGTTGAAAGCAGCTATAAATCCCCCCTCATTCTTCTCTTCTGCAGACTAAACAATCCCAGTTCCCTCAGCCTCTCCTCATAAGTCATGTGTTCCAGACCCCTAATCATTTTTGTTGCCCTTCGCTGGACTCTCTCCAATTTATCCACATCCTTCTTGTAGTGTGGGGCCCAAAACTGGACACAGTACTCCAGATGAGGCCTCACCAATGTCGAATAGAGGGGAACGATCACGTCCCTCGATCTGCTCGCTATGCCCCTACTTATACATCCCAAAATGCCATTGGCCTTCTTGGCAACAAGGGCACACTGCTGACTCATATCCAGCTTCTCGTCCACTGTAACCCCTAGGTCCTTTTCCGCAGAACTGCTGCCTAGCCATTTGGTCCCTAGTCTGTAGCTGTGCATTGGGTTCTTCCGTCCTAAGTGCAGGACCCTGCACTTATCCTTATTGAACCTCATCAGATTTCTTTTGGCCCAATCCTCCAATTTGTCTAGGTCCCTCTGTATCCTATCCCTGCCCTCCAGCGTATCTACCACTCCTCCCAGTTTAATATCATCCGCAAATTTGCTGAGAGTGCAATCCACACCATCCTCCAGATCATTTATGAAAATATTGAACAAAACCGGCCCCAGGACCAACCCCTGGGGCACCCCACTTGACACCGGCTGCCAACTAGACATGGAGCCATTGATCACTACCCATTGAGGCCGACAATCTAGCCAACTTTCTACCCACCTTATAGTGCATTCATCCAGCCCATACTTCTTTAACTTGCTGACAAGAATACTGTGGGAGACCGTGTCAAAAGCTTTGCTAAAATCAAGAAACAATACATCCACTGCTTTCCCTTCATCCACAGAACCAGTAATCTCATCATAGAAGGCGATTAGATTAGTCAGGCATGACCTACCCTTGGTGAATCCATGCTGACTGTTCCTGATCACTTTCCTCTCGTGTAAGTGCTTCAGGATTGATTCCTTGAGGACCTGCTCCATGATTTTTCCGGGGACTGAAGTGAGGCTGACTGGCCTGTAGTTCCCAGGATCCTCCTTCTTCCCTTTTTTAAAGATTGGCACTACATTAGCCTTTTTCCAGTCATCTGGGACTTCCCCCGTTCGCCACGAGTTTTCAAAGATAATGGCCAATGGCTCTGCAATCACATCCGCCAATTCCTTTAGCACTCTCGGATGCAACTCGTCCGGCCCCATGGACTTGTGCACGTCCAGCTTTTCTAAATAGTCCCTAACCACCTCTTTCTCCACAGAGGGCTGGCCATCTACTCCCCATGTTGTGATGCCCAGCGCAGCAGTCTGGGAGCTGTCCTTGTTAGTGAAGACAGAGGCAAAAAAAGCATTGAGCACATTAGCTTTTTCCACATCCTCTGTCACTAGGTTGCCTCCCTCATTCAGTAAGGGGCCCACACTTTCCTTGGCTTTCTTCTTGTTGCCAACATACCTGAAGAAACTCTTCTTGTTACTCTTGACATCTCTTGCTAGCTGCAGCTCCAGGTGCGATTTGGCCCTCCTGATTTCATTCCTACATGGCTGAGCAATATTTTTATACTCTTCCCTGGTCATGTGTCCAACCTTCCACTTCTTGTAAGCTTCTTTTTTATGTTTAAGATCCGCTAGGATTTCACCGTTAAGCCAAGCTGGTCGCCTGCCATATTTACTATTCTTTTGACTCATTGGGATGGTTCGTCCCTGTAACCTCAACAGGGATTCCTTGAAATACAGCCAGCTCTCCTGGACTCCTTTCCCCTTCATGTTAGTCCCCCAGGCGATCCTACCCATCTGCTCCCTGAGGGAGTCGAAGTCTGCTTTCCTGAAGTCCAGGGTCCATATCCTGCTGCTTACCTTTCTTCCCTGTGTCAGGATCCTGAACTCAACCAACTCATGGTCACTGCCTCCCAGATTTCCGTCCACTTTTGCTTCCCCCACTAATTCTTCTCTGTTTGTGAGCAGCAGGTCAAGAAAAGCTCCCCCCCTAGTTGGCTCGTCTAGCACTTGCACCAGGAAATTGTCCCCTATGCTTTCCAAAAACTTCCTGGATTGTCTATGCACTGCTGTATTGCTCTCCCAGCAAATATCAGGAAAATTAAAGTCACCCATGAGAACCAGGGCGTGCGATCTAGTAGCTTCTGCGAGTTGCCAGAAGAAAGCCTCATCCACCTCATCCCCCTGGTCCGGTGGTCTATAGCAGACTCCCACCACTACATCACTCTTGTTGCTCACACTTCTAAACTTAATCCAGAGACACTCAGGTTTTTCTGCAGTTTTGTACCGGAGCTCTGAGCAGTCATACTGCTCCCTTACATACAGTGCTACTCCCCCACCTTTTCTGCCCTGCCTGTCCTTCCTGAAAAGTTTATAACCATCCATGACAGTACTCCAGTCATGTGAGTTATCCCACCAAGTCTCTGTTATTCCAATCACGTCATAATTCCTTGACATCACCAGGACCTCCAGTTCTCCCTGCTTGTTTCCAAGGCTTTGTGCATTCGTATATAAGCACTTGAGATAACCTGCTGATCGCCCCTCATTCTCAGTATGAGGCAGGAGCCCTCCACTCACAGACGTTCCTGCCTGTGCTTCCTCCCGGTATCCCGTTTTCCCACTTACCTCAGGGCTTTGGTCTCCTTCCCCCGGTGAACCTAGTTTAAAGCCCTCCTCACTAGGTTAGCCAGCCTGCTAGCAAAGATGCTCTTCCCTCTCTTCGTAAGATGGAGCCCGTCTCTGCCCAGCACTCCTCCTTCATGGAACACCATCCCATGGTCAAAGAATCCAAAGCCTTCTCTCCGACACCACCTGCGTAGCCATTCGTTGACTTCCACAATTCGACGGTCCCTGCCCTGGCCTTTTCCTTCCATGGGGAGGATGGACGAGAACACCACTTGCGCCTCAAACTCCTTTATCCTTTAAGTCCGCAGTGATCCACTCAAGGTCATTCTTGGCAGTATCATTGGTGCCCACGTGGAGAAGCAGGAAGGGGTAGCAATCCGAGGGCTTGATGAGTCTCGGCAGTCTCTCCATCACATTGCGAATCTTAGCCCCTGGCAAGCAGCAGACTTCTTGGTTTTCCCGGTCAGGGCGGCAGATAGATGACTCAGTCCCCCGGAGGAGAGAGTCCCCGACCACCACCACCCGCCTCCTTCTCTTGGGAGTGGTGGTTGTGGAACCCCCCGTCTCAGGACAGTGCATCTCATGCCTTCCAACCAGCGGAGTCTCCTTCTGCTCCCCTCCCTCAGACGTATCATCTGGTCCACTCTCCGCATTAGTACCTGTGGAGAGAACATGAAAGCGGTTAGTTACCTGTGTCCGCGTTGCTGAAACCCGGACATTCCCCCTTCTTCAGATATTGTGGAGCACACAGCAAGCAGTAATAACAATGGGAATATTGGTTTCACTGAGGTCTAACCGAGTCAGTAAACTGCGCCAGCGCGCTTGTAAACATCCAAATGCACATTCTACCACCATTCTGCACTTGCTCAGCCTACAGTTGAACAGCTCCTGATTACTGTCCAGGTTGCCTGTGTATGTACGGCTTCATGAGCCATGGCATTAAGGGGCAGCCCCCACAGTAGATTTGCCCACTCTAAATTGATTCCTGACTGACCAGTAGCTGTCTGCCATTGCAAGCTTCCAGAGGGCTATTGCCACTCGCTTGTGAACTGTGAGGGCTGCTCTCATCTTGGTATTCTTGCGCTTCAGGGCAGGGGAAAGCAAGTCACAAAGTTCCATGAAAGTGCCCTTACACATTTGAAAGTTTCGCAGCCACTGGGAATCATCCCAGACCTGCAACACTATTCGGTCCCACCAGTCTGTGCTTGTTTCCCGGGCCCATTGCCACCAGGATGGCCAAATTGCCGAGGCCTGTGCTTTGAGAGAAGTATGTGTCCATGTCCTCATTACTCTCGTCACCACGCTGCCATTGCCTCCTCGCCTGCTTTTGCAGGTTCTGGTTCTGCATATACTGCATGATAATGAGCGAGGTGTTTACAATGCTCATAACTGCCATGGTGATCTAAGCGGGCTCCATGCTTGCTGTGGTATGTATGGTGTCTGCAGGAGAGCAGAGTTACAGGGGAAGCAGTGGTTGGATGACCAGTTTTGCAGACCTATTGCACCATCTGCTGCCAGGACACAGCAGCTGAGCAGGCTGCACGCTTGCCGTGGTATGGCGAGACAAGAGCAGCTGAACAGAGTTGCAGCGAAAGCGGCCTGGGAGACGCCCAGGAGAGCAGAGTTGCAGCAGAAGCGGTGGATGACGACAATGGTTTGCTGACCTACCGCACCATCTGCTGAAAGCAGTATGATGCCCACACAGAAAAAAGGTGCGAAACGATTGTCTGCCATTGCTTTCATGGAGGGAGGGGTGACTGACGACATGTACCCAAAACCACCCACGACAATGTTTTTGCCCCATCTGGCATTGGGAGCTCAACCGAGAATTCCAATGGGTGGTGGAGACTGCAGGAACTGTGGGATAGCTACCCACAGTGCAATGCTCTGAAAGTCGACGTTAGCCTCAGAACTGTGGAAGCACTCCGCCAACTTAATGCGCTTAGTGGGGACACACACACAATGGTCTGTATAAAATTGCTTCTATAAATTCAAACTAATTTCGTGGTGTAGACATACCCTTACTTAGGCTCATAATATCATGTGCAAGAGGTCTTTCAAGCAATGCAGAGCACTTCCCTTTTTGTCACTTTAGCAGGTCTCACAGATTTCCTCCCCTCCCGCCCCGCCCCCCAGGCCAAACACCAGCTCCCTCCTTTAATTTGGAAAATGTTTTAATCAAAGATTCCGGACTATATATTAAAAAAAAAAGTATCTACATTTTGCCTGTAAGATACCCAAACATACAAACACTCATTTGTGTATGCAAAATAGGAAGGGACCTGTTTGGTGTCCAATTATAGCAATGACACTTTACGTAGCAGTACTCGTTCCTATTTGAGATGTAATGCTATAGTCATTGTTCTGGACAAGAAATAAGCAATGTGTGTCAATGTGTTGGGGAGGTGAGACTTCTTCACTCATATACTGAACATGCGAGAGGAAAATGTATGACACTTTGATGCAAGACATTTGTGGTGGGAGCTTATGAAATTGTGCCTTATTTTCAGCATGACTTCAAGCTAGTCTTTGTGCACCTTCAATATTAATGTCATTAAGATAACTACCTAACTGTGCCCATGTACCAGGTGGCGAGACATCTAAATGATGATATTTTGCCTATATTTTCTTTTTAAATATTTACCATTTCCCTCTAAAACAGATAGGGAGGTAGAAAGGAAAATGGAGAAGGGTAGAGTGGGGGAACATTCAGAAGCATTGTTATAACTAAGAGTGCAATTCTGTGAGATGCTGAGAAATAATATAAATGGAAATTGAAGGCATTCAGTCCATCACAGAAATTGACCCTTAGAGACAGTGCATGACATTAGAGAGAGAATTGTATATTTAACATTAGGGAGGGGCTTGAACTGGAATTCTAGCTCCAACCCTCAACCAATTTTTGGGAAGTTCAGATCTAGATTTTATAAAGGGAGCCAAACTTTGCAGCGTGCACCTCCCTCTAATTAACATATAGTAATTGTGTAACTCCAAAAACACAGACCACGCCAGATTTAAAAAACCAAACTTCTGGTCTGTCAAACAGTAAGAGATCCTCTCAAAATCTGCCAGTGCACTCATTTCATGATACAATTCCATGGTAATGAAATACTGTAGGTACTACTTTAAACAGGGGCTAAAAAATAAAGGCTGTTAGTACTGTATATAGATGGGGAAAAAACAGCTAGAGCACTGAGGCCATCCCTCAGAAAAGTGGTCCAATCTGCTCAACACATAGTTGCGCTCTCAGATGGTTCCAGAAATGCCAGTGAAGAAATATTTCAGGGTAGGATTGGGCCTCATAAGAATTAGGCCCAAACGTGTGATCCTGAGGGTTACATCGGCAACTTGTCAGCAATCCAAATAATGTGTTATGACACCCTGGGTTTAAACAGTGAAGATCCTCTTAAAGTTTTGCTCCCTTTCTTGACCTTAGAAGAATAATAATAAAACTTTACACATAGCCCTTTTTGTTTAAAAGTTCTCTTTCTAAAAAAAAGAGAGTGACTTCACCTAACAGGTAGGTTTTTTTTTACAGCTCAAGCAGTTCCTCAAAAGGAATAATGTTTTGCAAATTGTTTCTTGGTGACAAAAATAATAGAAAAAAAAACCCCAATATTAGTAACAGAACAAGTTCCCCCATTAAGTTAATATCTGTGTCTGTCTCTTTGTATCACTTCTGTAGTCAGTTATATTTATAACTCATATTGCAGAAGTATTTGTGAAACTCTGTCTTTATTTCATAGCTACCATGATGAAGCAAGGATAATGACAGTTGCATGTATGACTATGGGATCCTTTTACATTTGGAAGTGACATAGCTATCTCTAACTCCTCCTATCAACTGAAACAGATCTGACTTTGACATTTCAAAGAGCCAACCATCTGTATATTATTTTAGAGATAATGGTGCCATCTGGTGGCATATAGTATTTATTATTAGGGATTTATTTTTTGTATTTCTGTAGGAGCCCTAGTCATAGACCAGACCCCATTTTGCTAGATGCTATATAAACACAGCACTAAAAGAGGGTCCCTACCCTAAGAAGCTTATAAACTAAATATAAGACAAGAGATTCATGCACAGGGGGTAAAAGAAAACAATGAGTCAGTATGGGTCACCATAAGTAGTGGTCTCAGCACACCAGCAGCCTATAACCATTGTCAAGGTTTTTGTAGATATGATAGAAAAGGAGAGTTTTAAGGAAAGATTTGAAGGGGGATAATGCTTTAATTTTGCAGATATTTGTGGGGTCCTTTCAGGTGTGAGAGACAGTATGGGATAAAGCACAGAGGAGCTTGTTTGAAAATTTAACACAGTGGTCTGCAAACTTCATGTCATAACCCCCTCCCCCCCAGGAGATGCAGTCGGGACCAGGGGCCAGGAGTGGGGCCATGGCCCCCACAGGGGCAGGTGGGATGGAGCCCTTTCGGCAGTGGCACTCCAAGGAAGGCCGGAGCGAAGTTTAGGGAGTCTTAGCCTCCCCGGCCTCTTATACCTACCGCCCAAGGCCCCCACAATGGTGAAGCTCACTCCAGTAGCATCTCCGTTCTTCCATATTTCCCTCACCCCCAAAATCTGTTTATGTAAGGACCCAAAAAGGGACTGATGGGTGGACTAGCCCATACCCTCATTATTTTGTCCAATTAGGACTAGTTTCTGACACACCAATTTTGGTTCACTGATTTCTAGACCCACATTTTCTTATTTATCAAATAAAGTCCTTGAGTTATCAAATAAAGTCCTTGAGTTATGTCAGTAGCCCTTTTTGTTTAGACTAATTCAATCTTTCTCTCCCTTTTGTACCTTTTCCCATCAATAGGTATTATTATAGGTTATGAACTTCAACATACTTTTTACAGTTGAACTCACAATTAGGATAATCAGGCCAACAAATTTATCCTAACAATCCAAGGCTAAATGCTATAATAGAGAGCCTCCATTTTGTTTTGGGCTCCATGTGTGACTTCAGTGGCCGAACGCCTATCTTCCCCAGTTTGTGAATTGCGAGCAGGGATAGGCTCCTCCCTGCAGCCCAGATTTAGGCACCTATTCCTATGAGAAGGACATAGCTTAGCACACACCCCTCTCATCAGCAGCACTCACTGGCTAGCTTAGGCAGCTCCCTGCCTAGCATGCTGGTTTTGTGGATCACCATCTAAGGTACCTATCTCTCCCCATTCATTGTATAGTAGCCTAGACGTCTAACTCAGCCTTTGTAGGTCGCAGTGTTGTTCCTGTGATTATCTAGGCACCTAAAAATTAGATACTGCAAAACTCAGTGTTGAAATGCTAACGTTCTTTTGTGGATCCTACCCCCTGAAATTGTGACCGAAAACCTCATGCCGTAATTTGTTTGGTCATGAACATTTATACATTCTCTGAAGCACTCTTGGTCTGGTTTGCAGTGATGGGTATATGCGTGGTCATTTGGGGATTCCAGCCACACAATTTATAAATTCTGTCTCAGATTACAAACTCTATATGTATCCTTAAGAAGCTGCAAACCACATTTTGAAGTTACAGCCTTTTGTCTTCTCTGTTATTCTTTTGCCTCCATTTTGGACTGAAATTCCAATAGGGGTAGTGGCAAAGGCCTAGCAATACAGGATTGTTAAATCTCGATTGTTCTCTAGTCAAGAAGGAAGCACTTTAAAGCTGCCTTCTGTCCAGAACTGGTTTGTCAGGGGAGAGGTCACTTTGGCTAACAAAGTCATCTGGCAAGGATCAGTGATCACTTGAGGAGACTGAGCAGGATGTCACTTGACAAAGGTCCCTCCCAGGACAACACTACAAAACTTCACAACTACCATATGCCTCCCACGAGAGTTAAACTGTAACCCAGAAGGCTCACACCTTTGGGTGGAGTTCTGTGAAAGGGTGTATTTAAGCTATGAGGAAGGCTGCAGGGTCAGCACTGAGCCATGGGAACAGATTCCAGCTCTCTAGAAAGGGTGGCAGACAGAGGCTCTGTGCCCTGAGAGTATATCTAGAGACCACAAGACGGGGCAGTGGTTGGGATCCAGTCAGACTCTGGAGACTTCATACAGCTAGCAATCCAGAGATTTGGATTCCCCTCACGAAAGTCTAGTGAATAGCTGAGAGGGGGGCACTCAATTGGGAGCTGTGTCAGCAGGTATCCAGAGAATACACATTTTTAATTTTAGAGGCAGAAGTATACACTTTTTGAAGCAAATGTTCAGTGAAAAAAAATTACTTGTTTCACATATCTGTGGATTGCAAGACAGCTCTGTTTGTAAAGTGGTATGCAAATCTGTGATATTACATAACTACTACTAATCATTTTACAGTACATCCATTTCTAAAATTATACTTAACTACTGCTGTAGCCCCAAGCCTGCAGCTCTTGAATTAAATGGTGGGCTTGGTGTTTTTTGGCCATTGATTTCAGAAGGCAGAGAGCTGGACCCTAGTCCCATCACTATCTCCTCTATTAATTTCTCTTACCTCTGGACTGGAAATCTATTTTTAAAATGAAAATATTGGTGAATCTGTAAAACAAAAAAATTCAGTAAAACTGGGGAAATATCTGCTTGCTATATAACTTATTTTCTTCTTCTCTTAAGTGTGGGATGCATTTCTTTATCACCTACTTCTTTTATCCTGGATAATATACAGTTACAGTAGTCTATAGCCTCCTCCAAAGCAGAGCTCTAGATGCCTTTGCCATATATTAAAAATATAAACAAAGTAATACAAACAAAAATAAAGGCAGAAGCCTCCATAAAACCAGGAAGAGAATAAAACGTTCCTTTCCAGCCACAATTCCCAAACCTCAGTGTACAATCCCAGTCTTGGGGAAAGAGGGAAGATAAACTTTTCATTGTGTCCTTCTGGCCAACAGATCTGGGTTATTTTGAAATGAGAGCTAAATGCTGAGTTGTGCTAAGCATGGGGTGGGGAAGGTAACTCTAAGCTACCTTTCCATCCCACCCTGAGATAACCAGGGACCAAAATCTCTCTCACTCACAGACTTTCCACACCTCTACATGTTCACGATGATAGGCTGGTGTAGGGGAATCCTTAATTACATCTTTAAGGTAGCTTACCAACTGCTTTGCAACACAAAACAGCTGGAGCTGGGGATGAAGACCTAGCCTTAAGTGGGTGAGTGAATTCCAAAGTTCAGGAGAATGCCCTGCTAGCAACTTTTTTTTTTTTAAAACAAGGGGGCAACTTATTGTAACTGTGGCAGTATGGCACAAAGGGGTTAGGGGGTGGGCTTAGAGATGCACGGACTTTATAGGCCCATTGACGGCTTTATAGCTCAAAACCTATAAATACAAATCCCTGCATCATAATAATACAGATATACTTTAGCAGTGGCCTCCTGATCAGTCAAAAGATACTAAGTATACAAGGTTCAGGGAAATCAAAGAAGTAGCTAAAATCTAAAACTGCATGAGTAACTTTATCTTCCCACATATTATATATGGGACACGTTTTAAAGAAGCAGCTTTTCACTAACTTGAATATTGCTCCTGGAAGTGCTAGTTTTGGAACACGCAAGGGGAAAAGCCTACTCTCACTTTAAGTATCACACAACAGCTGGTTCAAAACCTGAGGTGACCCGCTACAGTATAATTAACTTCAGCACTATCATGGGAGGAGCTGCACCAGACCTGAGCACTTTCAAACAGTGATCTTTTAGAGGAGATTTATTTTTAAAGAGAAACCTAGACAAAAAGAACCTAAAGTCAAATGTGAGGAAATTAAACTCCTTAGATTTTGCATGTAGGCCAGCACTGCCCATCACAGGCCCACTGCAGCATGGCACACCTTGCAACAGGAAAATACTCTGTGGTTTAATGGCGATGTTCAAAGGGTTCTTCGAACCATCCAGGGCAAAGAGACCCAGCCTCAGGTCAGCTCCCGGGCAGGCCCAAAGCGACGATGCAGTGAGTGGAACCAGACGGGCACTAACCACGGGCACAAAACCAAGCCAGAGACTGTGTCTCTGCGCAGGTGGGAAGCTGGGAGACAGGCTCCCCGCACTTGGGTTGTTTTACTACTTTATCCCGGGGGGGGCAGGCAGCAGCAGCCCCGCCCCAGCGTGTCTTCAAGAGGCGGGTTTCTCAACAGGGAGCCAAGAGCCCCCCGCTGAGAACATGCCCCTGCCCGGCCGGGAACTCGCACCCCGCCTATGGCCCACGGGAGCGCGGCGGGCCTGGCCTCGCCGCACCACCCTGGCGCGGACGCCCCGCAGCCCCCCAACGCCCCCCCGGCTGTGGTGGCCTCAGCCCTTGCTGCTGCTTTACGGCAGCCCGCTCCGACGCTGTCGCGCTGCTTCCGCTGGGCTCGCCAATGGGGAACGCTCCGGCGACGCCCGCCCATCCCCAAGCACGCTAGCCGGGAAGCAGGGCTGCGTGCGGAGTCTGCCGGGGCCGCGCGCGTGTCTGGGTGAGCGGGGGCCGGCGGTCGAGGGGGGCTCGGCGGCGGCGGCGGGGAGCCGCCCGTTGCGGGGGTCGCGGGTGGGTCTCCCCGGCCCCGGCGACCTCCCTGCTAGGCCCGGCCCCGCCCCACCGCGCTAAAGGGATCTTGGGGTCGCCCGTGGGGCTCCCTGGGTGCCCGCCTCGCGGGGGCGGGTGAGGGGACAGGGCCCGCTGAGAAACTCCTCCACGCGCTGCGCCTGGCCCGTCTGGCGGGTGAGGCCGCGCCCCGGGCCTGTGCTGTGGGCACTGAACTCCTGCGCCTCGCCCGGGCCCGCAGAAGCGAGCTCGGGGCGGGGGCGAACTGGGGCTGGCAGGTACAGCCCAGGCCTCACGCTCTGCCTCCGGGCTCGCAAAGCCCTTAGGCGCTGGAGTCTGTCACCCCCGCCGCGCCTTCATACCCCGCTCGGCGCCGTTCGTGCCTGGCTTCTTCGGGGCCGCCCCCTACGTATGGGGCACGGCCTCCTGCACCTGTCCAGCAGGGCTCCGCTTTCTCCTCCTTCACACCCCTCCTCGGGGCTTTGTGCAGCAGCCCCAACAGGATTAGTTTGGACAGATTCAATGGTTGGATTCGATGGGGGAGAGAGGCTGTATTATTTTTGAGCTTAGAATAAGTACTTATTACGATTCTAAGTGTATCATACTTTTTTAGGCTCCAGTCCTGTAAACACTTGTGTGCGTAACCTTACTCACATGCTTAAAGTTCAGTGCACACATTAATGATTGCAGGATAGAGAGGCTTTATTTATGTGTCCTTGTCCTATTCTCACTTCCCTATTTGCATTTATCCTAACTTGTTAGTCTTAACTTAATTCTGTGCTCTTCAGGGCAGAGACCTTCAGGTGCCTACTGTACTCTTGGGCACCGTGCAAATAATAAGCATTTAGTAAACAAGGTTTCATATACAATTTGCTTTTACTTCTGCCCCCATTCTGTATCTAATAGCAGGTTCTGGATCTTTAGGAGTGAAAATAGATAATGTTTCCCTAAAAAATGGAAGAACAGAACTTCCCAGTGATAAAACATAGCATTCATTTAGTGTTCAGCCTGATATACAAAAATATTCAAAAATTCTCAGTTAGTGATAACATTTTATCATTTCTGTTAAAAATGGAGAATTTTTGGCAGGAGGGAGAATGGCATTTAATATGAACATTATGGGATACTTAGTCAAGCAGTTGTAATCTTAGTTAACCTGGTTTGGTAATCAGATGCACAAATGATTACAAGAGAAATGGGAAACATTACTTTTCTCATTATAAATTTAAAGTTAGAGATACAAAATTATGAATTAGTGCCACAGTCTTTTAGTACTTGTTTTCTTTTGTCTGTTCTATCATATAGCTTATGACAAAGGATTTTTTTTTTTTTAAGTTAGAGGTGTCATAATGCTCTTGAACTAAAACAGACGCATCCATTCATGGTCTCCAGTAAGTTGTGCCTCTCTTTCTATATTTCAGTGTCACTGCTATGGAAGCCAAAGGTAAAAAGAGATTTATGGGGAAAAATGGAAAAGCACCACAAAGAAAACATAAATTTAAAAAAGACAATGGTAAGTCTGCAAAGAATAATATTTCATAAAACTGTTCTTACTGAAGGGTGGAGAATGCAACAGGTACAACAAACTCAAATTCATTTGCATAAGTGGGTTAATCTTATGAACAATACCTTAACTATAATATTGAAAATGAGCTAAGATGGCGCAAGTGGGTTAAGGGTGCAAACCCTTCAGCTTTGAAAATCTGATCTAAAATACTATATTGGGTTAAAATCGAAAATGTTCTCATTTTTAGTCCAAGTTTTTCCAAATTGCCAACTATGCTGAAGAATATGGTCACTTTGCATTCTCTGCTTAAGAGAATCTCTCACAACTGGAATAAGAAAATTGCAATAAGATAGGATTGAGGTACTTCAGGAAACTATAGCTCAAGCTAGTGCTTGTCTCTTCACTTTCACATTTGTGCATTGCCTATTTGTATTAAATGCGAGAGGGAAAATATTCAGTATTCTCACCAGATAGCACATTAATTAATTAAAGCTGTTTTACTGTGAAAATAACATGAATAATTTAGTATTAGCAAGAACAGAGTCCTTTATTAGGTTCAGGAAGCATACATTGAAAAAAACACACACACCCCACACACCCCCACCCCCCGACCGACAAAAGTTTTACTGATGAAAAGTGCTGGAGTGGATAGCTCTTTGTTGGCTACCGCCGCTTGTTGGGGGGTGGTTTTATTTTCCTGGCAGGAGAGCTCTCTCTTGCCAGCAAAGAGTGGCTACACAGGAGACCTTACAGCGGCACAGGTACGCAGTGTAGGCATAGCCTCGGTTTAAAAAAAAACAAAAAAGGATCAAAACAACCTAATTGTGCAGCTGAGAGGATGAGTTGTATGTAAGATCGCTGTACTTTCTTGCAGTGTTCTAAGTGCCTACTTGCTGGCAATTTATGCTGTCACTTACCTGAATACCACAGATATTTTAAGTGTTTTCTAGAGGCTTTTAATAAACAGAAAAGAGGAGGAATTGTTCTGTTAAAATGTATATATGTTGTATTCCTGTATTTTGCTGTCCTTGGTGTCAAACTGGCCCTTTAGAATAGGAGTGGACAAACTTTTTGGCCCAAGGGCCACATCTGGGTGCGGAAATTGCTTACAGGGCCGTGAATGTAGGGCTGGGGCAAGGGGTTGGGGTGAGAGAGGGAGTGCGGTGTGCAGGAAGGGGCTCAGGGCAAGGGGTTGGGGCAGAGGAGGGGTGCGGGGTGTACAAGGGAGTTCAGGGAATGGGGTTGGGGTGCAGGAGGGGGTGCACAGTGAGGTGGGGGCTCAGGGCAGTGGTGCAGAGTGTGGGAGGGGCAGGGGGGAGGGGTGCAGATGTGGGAGGGGGCTGGGGTGCAGGCAGGGAGGTGGGGTATGGGCTGGGGGCTCAGGGCAGGGAGTTGGGGTGCGGGATGTGAGCTGGGGGCTCAGGGCAAGGAGTTGGGGTGTGGGCTGGGGGCTCAGGGCAGGGCGTTGGGGTGCAGCAGGGGTGCGAGATGCAGTGGGGGCTCAGGGCAGGAGGTTGGGAAGCAGGAAGGGTGTGGGATGCAGCAGGGAGTTGGGGTGCGGCAGGAGGGCGGGGGGCAGGAGGGGCGCTTACCTGGAGCAGCTCTGGGGTGGCAGCAGTGCGCGCCAGGGCCAGGGCAGGCTCCTTGCCTGCCCTGGCCCCAGCCCCATGCCACTCCAGGAAGCAGCCAGCACGACGTCCCTGGGGGAGCAGGGGCAGAGAGCTCTGTGCGCTGCACTTGCCTGTGGGTACCTCCCCCGAAAATCCCATTGGCCGCGGTTCCCCGTTCCCAGCCAGTGGGAGCTTTGGGGGAGGTACCCACAGGCAAGTGCAGCACACGGAGCTCTCTGCCCCCGCTCCCCCAGGAACGTGGTGGTGGTTGCTTCCAGCCGGCAGGCCGTACTTTGCCCACTCCTGGTTTAGAAGGTGTGCTGGTTTACCACAATTTGCTTTGCAACCATCACACAAAACGTTTAGCCATTTTATGCCATTTATGCCTGGCTGCTTTCATTGGTGGAAGTTTTCTAAGCATCTAAGAGTGAGCAATTACCATGTCTTGTATCTAGAGCCACCAGATACAAGCCAGAGAGAAACTAATGTGCATCCATTCACATTATACCAATTAGACTACTTTTGTTCTTCAAATAGTGTTTGCAGGACTGGGGCCTTAGATTTCGGAGGCAGTGAAACTCTTACTACAAATAAGGCAGCCTTTGTTCCTTTAGAATTATCCTCTCTCCACCTTTGGTATTGCATTACATCTATATGGAGGATTTAGGGCAAAACTAGGAGAGGGATCATAAGGCTATGATGAAAAGGCTAGGTGGGAGGAATATAAAATTTTGTTATAGATTAGTAAGAATGCTTGGGGCTTTTCAGAATCTGAATCATTTTTATTCTGTATCAGCATGCATGGATTTTGGTGTATTATGTGTAATCTAATTGTTACAAAATAATTATTAAAACTTTTAATAGTGAATGAAATTTGAAAATAATATCCGTTCTAATTCTCTTTTTGTTGTGCATAGATTCTGGTCCACCAAAGAAGTTTTCTACTAAAAGAGGTGAAGAAGGAAAGCCTAAATTCAGATCCAAGAAGTCTGAGAAAGGAAACAAAAAACTTGGTAAGACTAGTGTGAAACAATTCAAGAGTAAGCAGCAACCAGAAAAGTTCAGTAGGAAGAGAAAATTCCAGGAGGATAATGAGGGTGGTGAGTATATTGTATTTTTTGTTTTGTTTGGTTTTGTTTTTTTACTTTTTTCTCAGAAGAGATATATCCTCTGTAAAGTATACTTACAATAAAATGGAAGCTTATTTTCTTTCAACAATATATATTTTAAAATATGTTAATAGATTTAAGTGGGATCAGGGCTATGCTATAATTGCCTTGAATTGTGTGAGATTGTATAATAAACTTTTTAACTGTACGAGTTGACTATTCTCTGTTGTAATCACCATAGAGATAAGTAACTAGGTCATGCCTATGTACCTGTTGTACTGAGAACCCCATAGTAGAAATTTTGAGATAGCCATGATCATAAATATATGTGGAACCAAGCTGCTTGCACTGGAAATATAGAGGGAGGGGAGGATTGTCTTACTGCTCTTTTCAATACCCTCCTATATTATCACCAACTTCCATGGTATTTCTAATACTAATAAAACTCTAACTATAAAAAAAATTCTTCTCCATAACACTCTATTGGACTTCCAATGGAAAATGTTATTTCCGCCAGTTTAAACTGATGACTAGACAAGTCACATGACCCACAGTCTGTGGCAGTGAAAATTCCAGTTTAACATAGGTAGTCCACCAGTAAACTAAACCTATTGGCTAATTTCTTGGTATGGTGGCATAAACTGATAGGTAATAGTTTGTAGTGACAAAGAGAACTTCAAGTATTACATGACTAAATTAAAGCTGTGACTCTCTGTCATCTGCCTTTCAACCTTCAACACAGATCTAATAAAGACGGTATGAATAGTGGGGCGATTTGGAGATGGTCTCCTTTTGAGGAAAGACAACCCCCAACTCCCCCTTTGGTACAAGAGCACCAGCTGCTGACTAACCACTGGTGTTGGTATCAAAATGTAAAAATCATGAGTTTTTATCTTTTATCATGCTTCTAACAATGGTAGCCAAAACTGGAAGAACAAAGGTTTTTATTCTCCATTTATACTGTTGGTCTATAGGCCTGTAGCATTTATTCACCAGTTAAATCTGTGTTATGTACTGGATGTTTCTCCATTTTTGTAAATTTATTTTTCTGTGTATGTGTATATACAGACACTTTTTAGTAAATATTTAGTTCTGTCACTATTTTAATAGTTTCATAACTCTCTGGTTCTGGTGTCTCTTAATGAGAGCTGTCATTTGATTGCTGCTTCCCAGCAGACGTACAGTTCTGCATGTAAAGGGCTGTCACAAATTAAGTGTGGCTTAATAATTGAGGGAAACTGGAAGCTCGTACGATAACATTAAAGTTCTGTTTTGTAAGTTTTTTCACTGTTTTAACTTTGATTTAGTTTGGGGAATACTTGTATCTTTTGAAAACTTTACAGAAATAGAGGTAGTGGACGAATTAAATCAGAGTTATGTTGTTTTTTTAATGGATTTTATCTTAAAACAACTGTAAGCCTCCAGTCTTGCTCTGGAGTCATTCAGATTTCAAGCAAAACATCAGTTTTCACCAACTATGTCAAGAGACTGACCGGTTTTCTGTTAACTTTTCTCTTATTTGCTCACTTCATTTTTTAAAAAATAAACTGATTCTAAAATACCTTGCATAAATTACAATCCTTTAAAAAAGGGAAGGGTTGGTATATTGGAGAAAAATGAAGTGTGTAGTGCTAAACTGTTAAACAATTTATTCTTGAGAGAGCGCTTTTAATTCATCCATTCTGTTGGGCTTCAATTGCACAGTGCTAGTTAGCATGCCTTGCCCCCTGACTCTTCACTTCGGGGAATCTGTATTGTATATAGTGATTAATTTTGCTACGAGATGATTAAAGCTAAAAGCAAACATTAGTCAACTTTTTCTGTACCTTAAAGTTCATTTATGACATCTCATATGAAGAATCCTTTTAAAGTAATAATCTTGCTGTGCAGCAGTCTTTAGCCACTGTATAGTAAAAGCTCCTAATGAATCCCACTGACTGAAAGGATTAAACATGCAAGAAGGCTTTACATATAAAGTCGCAGTGAGTAATTGTTAGAGCTGATATACTTAAATCTATAAATGAACTCATCTGTCGAGAATCTTTTTTTGTTCCCCTCTAGTGCTTTATGTACTTGAAAACCTCTTGAACAGATTCCAGTAGAAGACATTAACATGTTAATAGGAACAAATTTTAAGAGACAAAATCTGTGTATAAGAACAGTTGTCATTTATTAGAGGGCAGTAGCTCAGAAACTGATTGTGGCCTTTAGTTTCACGTTTTTCCTCTTTTTAATGTTTATTTTTTATCTACATTCCATCATAAAAGGAGGGTGCCAATGGTATTGATCAGAGGCAGATGTAGTGTTTGCAGTTGGGAATGTATTCTTTTCTAGCACAACATTTTTGAATTCTGATAGTTTATCTCAAGAATGTGAAAGGCAAGAACCCCACCAAGTTTAATTTTTGTGGGCATATAGTCCTTGTTATCTAAGATATCACAAAAAATTTGTGATTTAAGTTATATTCGTTTAAAAAAAAAATTTAACTCTCCCACTTTTTGGGGGATGGGGAGTGAGGAGAGAAGGGGGGATATGTTGAGCCATATTCTGATGTAAAGTTACTAGAGGGGCTGTAGGTGCATTCTGGGTCAGAATTCATCCTATTAAGACTTTAACTTACCTCTATCCTTTGTCAAAGCTTTCAGAATAATCTGGCAGTTGTCTTGCTCTTCCAATATCTGATATCTCCCAGGCAGAAGCTGCCAGTCCTAGCAAGTCACCAAGGATGCAGTTCACGAAGGGAGCTACAACTGAGCATTACAGTGCCTAACTATTAGACTACCTGCCTCCTTGCGGAATTCACAACCCAAAATTAGGTAGCCAGATTCCTTATACAATGCATGGGGAAAGTTAGGTGCGTAAAAAGAGGGATTCACAAAAGTCAGCATGCTGATGGTGGAGTCACCTAAGCTAGCCAATAGGAAATGCAGAGGACGGGGTATGGTCTAAGCCCTACTCCTCAAAAGGAGTTAGGCGCTTAAATCCAGGCCAGGGGATGGCACCTCCCTCCACTCATGATTCACAGCAGTGAACTCTCACCTGGAGTAGGCACTTCAGCCAGGGCTCAAGAAGAGCCCAATAGCCTAGCGGCTAGAACGCTTGCCCAGGATGTGGGAGACCATCTCCACTTGCCAACTGGCTGAGCTGGAGTAGGGACTTAAACCCAGGTCTCCCACCTCCCAGGTGAGTTCCCTAATAAATGAGTTTTGGGGTATTCTGTAGTGGATCTCTCTCAACCTGTCCTACTGAAGACATTCCACTTTGTATGAATGCTTTGATATTCAGAGAGCTGCGGACTGTACCTGGGAAGTGGGAGACAAGGTACCAGTCCCTGCTCTAATGAATACTGACCACCATCACTACATCCTTCATTTTGTGTAGAGCCCAGTCAGACAGATGTGCTTTAAAGCAGCCTCTAAGCACGTTTATTGGATCAGTACCTGTAGGTGGAGGTTGTGAATCCCCATCCCACCAGGAATTAGGCATGATTTTATCAGTGAAAACATAGGCTTCTACAGCAGCTGAGCAGGGGTTTTGTGAATGCCACTGGCACCCAAATATTGGTCTTACCTAACTGCACTCTTTAGTTGTATATCCAAATCCCCTTGAGAATCCCACCCCAAGTGTTCAGTATGTATTAACCCTTTCAGATTAGCTAGCTAGGCAGTCAGGGGTGGATCCTCGGATCATTTCAGTTGTCATAGCTCTGACTTCATTGGACACCAGTTGAGGATCTGCCTCCCAATCTGTTGACTATTACTTCGTTATAAACAATGTTTTGTTTTTATCATCAGGGTCTGTACCTAAGAAGCCTAAATGGAATGATTTAAAAAGGAAAAAGAAGGAATTAAAGCAGAGCAGACAACTTAATGACAAAACAAATTATGACGTAATCATCAAATCAAAACAGATATGGGAAAGTGTGAGAAGGTAATAATGGTTCTATTATGTTTTCTTTCATACAGTTCTTTTTAATTAGTACTCATGCAGTGGTGAAGCGTTGCTCATTCTGTCTTGGTACCTTCATGAATGTGTATGCTTGTATTTCTTCCATGTAAATTCCATGAATAGATTATAATTTAATTAGCTTGAATTAGAATTCTCTGGAGGTCTCAAGTTACATTTTGATGACTGATGGTAGAAATAGTCTTGAGGCATCTGGGTTGATCTTGGTAAAAATGTACAATAATAATAAATGAGCATAAATTCAGGGGAGATCATTTCGATTAAGATAATTTGAGGCCTGATCCTGTAAAATGCTCAGGACCTTAGTCTCACTGGTTGAGGCTCTTTGAAATTTTATAATCTGCCCTTATCCTGAGTGAGTGAAATATACTTATGCTTCTGGCCAGAACTTTCATAAATGGGTACCCATTGTGGGAGCTCATTTTAAAAAAAAAAATTTGGCCTTCTTGCTTTCTAGCTCATGACTTCCAGTTATTTTGTATTTCCAAAAAGCTGCTTTCTGATCTAAGAGTCTCCTACTTGTCTGTTTTTGTTTGTAGGAAAAACTGTGACAAGAAGAAGCGAGAGAAGCTAATAAATGAACTACATAAACTGCTCCAGGGGAAAATTAAAACTGTAAGAAAAATACAGTAACAAATGTAATTAAAAATCAAAGTGGGCAAGTTGATAAACCCCTTTTTATGAATAGTGAATAAGTGTGTTGCACTAAATGACCTTGTGAACCATACAGTACAACCCTGTTTATCCAGAAGCTCCAGGGGACATTGAAAATATCCAGATATAGAACAAGGTTTCAGTGAATGAAGAAATTGTGCTCCCAGTCTTTTAGGATAATAGTGCCAGGAAAACTTTGCTGATCAGTTGGTTTAAAAGGGGACTTGTTAGCCCACCAGCATTCTAATCTGTAAAATTCCCATTGGATGTAAGTGAACTTTGGTTAACTTGCAGTTTCAGTAAGAGTTGTACTTGTAGTGGATTTTTTGCAATTGATTCTTTTAAAAAACCTACACAAAGTTAATGCCCTGGTGCACATTTCTACCATTACATTTTCAATACTAACAGTCTCATTATTTTTAACGTCACTCTTTAGGTGTGTATGTTTGCTGTGTAGTGTAGTGAAGCATAGTCAGCTGTTGGGTTTTAAAGTGAATTGAAATTTTGGCTGCTTGGTGCTGCCTGCTGTGTTAGATTGAGCATCCTGATCATATTGTCATGTGCTAGGGTGAGACTGCGTGACTGCTGTCCCTGTGAGAGTCTCAAGAAAACAGGCTGTGCATCTCATGGGGCTATTCCAGTCAATAAAATATTCAGTATTTTTGGTACATATTTACAAACGATCACAAAACATTCCATTGCCTGCAGTAGCTAGTATTGACTGTAATGTATGTTTGGTAAAGAAATACTGGAGCAATGAAAACCGTTAAAACTACACTTACTTTAAAACTTGTTTCTTTATAATGTATTTTATTTATATAGCGTCTGTTTCCCAGAGTATCCCTATGTGCTGCATAAAACTATACTCTTAACAGAGTAAATGTGTTTATTTTAAACTTTTTCCACGTAAAGTCATGCAAAAAGCTGGGATAATAAAAATGTTTATGTTACAGATGGCATTTGCACATGACTCAACTCGAGTTATCCAGTGTTTCATTCGGTATGGCAATGACAAGCAAAGGCAAGAAACATTCGAAGAATTAAAAGGTATTTTTCCCTTTTATATTGTATTTGCTTTGGAAGTTAGCACTATTTTGTATAATGTAGCTCTCCTTAATGTACTTCTTTCCTCCCAAAACTCTATTGGTACACACGTTTGAGTTACTTTTTTCTCTTTAGGTGTCACTTTCTCATAAATTAATTCCTGCTTGGGTGCAGTAGGTCACTGAGCAATGGCTTTTAGTTTTGTTTTGTAGGAAAGTAAACAAACATGCGATTTCAAGGGGTGATAAAAACTGCTCTTTTTCTTTTCCTCCCCAGATAGCCTACTAGAATTGAGCAAATCCAAATATTCCAGAAATATTGTAAAGAAGTTTCTTATGTATGGGTGGGTATGAAGAAGTAAACCAGTTCTTCTTTTTTTTTTTTTTCCTTGCATATATTGTTAATTTTGGAATGTGCATGTACTTCTTTATTATTAATCTGTGTATTGTGAATAATGGCTTTGGCCCAGGCTGTCTCCTCCATGTGAAATTATCTTGGTAGTGTATTTGGGAATGAGGATTGCGAACTACCTGCTGTCCATAATACAGTCCCCTTGTCACCAGGTAGGCTCTCTCTTCTCAGAAATTCTGGACAGCAAATAAAAAAAAAAAAAAAGACTACAAGTGAAAAAGGGTGGGGGGGAAAACACACTCAAAGCCTTCCCTTTTTTTATGTATTATAAAGTCCTACAAAGATATGCCCTTCCCTTTGTCAAGGTTACAGTAGTGCAGAAAAATGTCATGTCTCCCCCTCTCCTGCCCCCGCCACAGAGTTTATCCGAAGTCTCCTAAAATAAACATGCACCTTTACTGTGGAACAAGGAGCTTTCTGTCTGTCCTTGTCTTGCTCTGGTGGACAGATTGTCAATGATCATTTTTTTCTTCTGTTCCCTTCAGCTAGATCAGCTAGGTTTATGGAGCTTAGCTGTGGCCTGGTCTAGACTTAAAACTTAAGTTGACATAGCTACAGGGCTGATGGGTGTGAAAAATCCATGCCTTGAGCCATGTAGCTCTGCTGACCTAACTTCTGATATAGATGCAGCTAGGTTGATGGAAGAATGCTTCCATTGCTTTAGCTATCATCACTCGGGCAGGTTTCCTACAGTGACAGAAAGCCACCTTCTATCTCTGTAATCTGCATTTGCACACAAGGTTATGCTGACTAGCTATGACACCTGTAGGGTAGGCATGGCCCATGTACTCCACACCCTTCCCTCTCTGCTTCTACGCTATTGCAGAGCTGACAGAGAAACACAAGGTTGGATGAGAATGCCTAGATGGATCCAAGACACAGCCACCTATAGGCACCAGATGACTTAGATGGTTAACACGCCAAGTCAGCATATCTATTCTGTGCACACACTTCCAAGCAGAGACTTTAAGTTGCAGTTAATGACGTTTGAAGTAGTATTAACTGACGGTGGGCTCCCTTCATATCTGTGGATACTAGTGGGAAGCTCAGGGGGACTCAATGGCAGAGCTACTGTTAACACCATAGACATGAGCTTTTTGTTCAGTTTCTAATTGTATTTTCATAGTAGGTGTTTGGTTAAGGTCCCAGGTGTAGATGCCTGTCTTTGTTGTATTACTGTGCTACTACTTAATCACTCAGCTTTATTTTTGGAAATGTATATATTTAATACCATCCCTTTTCCCTAATCTCCTGTCTCTCTCGGTGTCCATCTTTACACATGGTACAGAACAAAACCACAAGTTGCAGAAATAATTAAAAGCTTTAAAGGTGAGGTAAAAAAAATGCTCCGCCATTCTGAAGCATCTGCCGTGGTAGAGTATGCATACAATGATAAAGCCATCCTGGAGCAAAGGATCATGCTAGCAGAAGAGCTCTACGGGAACACGTTCCAAGTTTATAAGGTAACGTTTGGTCCTTCCTCCGCTTCTGTCTATGATATTTTATTCATGATGTTGCTGTGTCATGCCCTTATCTGCTATCCTTAAGTTAATTTGTGTCCTGAAGTACAGCCCCCCTGTAAACTTGTTTTTTCATGTTTCAGATTCATGTTTAACGCACATTTCCATTATGTATTAGTGGGTTTTTGCTTTCATTTAACTTAGGCTGGGGTTTTTCAAAGGAGCATAAATAAATTGGGCACCCAAATCCCTCAGGCTCCTTTGAAAATCTCATCCCTCGTTGACTTAACTGTCTTCCCCATCATCCTATTCAACACCAAATCTATTATGTAAGTGACAAAAGTAACCTTTTAATTGTTCAATGTGAAGTCTGTAAATTAACCTGGAGTGGAAAAAGTCAACCACAAATAGCCAAGCATTTAGAAAATAACATTTGAGAGAGATTTTGCTTCCTGACACAAATATATTGAATATAAAGAAAAATTACCACTTGCATTTACTACTCTGATTCAGATACATTTAAATTTTAAGAACAACTTGTCTTCTGAGCTAATAGGATTTATTTTCCCTTGACAAATCATCTTTTTATTTGTTTTACTAAAATCTTTTGCTGCATCATCAGAGATGTGCAAAATTTCCCCTGGCTATGAATGCATAATGTTAGCTGGGAATAAAACGAACCCTAAAGATATATAAATTAAAAATGCAGTATACATTTTTTTTGTCTCTTCCCTCCCCCCCAATTGCCCGTGCAACATTTGTGAGTGTGTTCTTAGTTTGAAATTCAGTATTTTTGCCCTTATGTTTTCAAATTGCAGTAATTACTTTCTTTATCCTAATGTGGAAACAAAAGTAACAAATGTACATGTTGGAGAAGGAGCACTGGATGAAGTGTCACGGGATAAAAAGGTTTATTAGGAATTCTAATGTTTCCAGACTTAAGGGTGTGGGAGTCCATTCTCTGTACAGATACCAGATTTAACAACTGACCTGGAAAATCATTTCACTTTCTTCTGAAGCCAAGAATCCTAATATTGCAAGACGTGAGTTCTTCAAAGCTTTGGTTTCATAATGATTTATAGCATATTCCTTAATAAAGACTTCCAGCTCTTTTTTCCCCTTCCTTTTAATGAGATGCTGGTCAGTGGAATATTCTGTTTTATCACCTGGCTCTGCTAAGAGCAGCTTCTCTTGGAATAGTTACCAATGTGAATTGATGGGCTATCAAGTCTCTCATATTTGATGGACCAGCATAGTCTTGGATAGGAAAATTCCAGGAGGTTTCCTCTTTCTGTTCTGTTGGATAGTAATTTATAATCCAACTGATGTGTTGCCATGCCTAGCACTGATGCTTTGAAATCTTAAATGGAGAAAGGCACATCAATATACGTACTTAGCATGTTGCCTTTGGCTGAGTCTCTTATTTCCCCATGTAATGCCTGACAACGTTGTGAATGTCTGGGAGTATATGTTGTTAGTGTAGAAGTGTAGATCAGTTTGTTTGCTTTTGTTTAATTTTTAAATTATAACTGTTTTTGGCATCTTTAAAATGGTGTAACTTAATTTTGTTTAAACTCACACAAAACTAAATTAAGATATGAAGGTTGTTGCATATACTGTGAGGTGTTTTTCCTTCTCAAATTGTGAATGGATGATGAAGAAAACTTTTCTTTAGAACCTGAAAAGCAGCAGTAATAATTTAAACCTGGTGTGGGGTGTTTTCATTTCAGTCCCCAGTTCACCCTACACTGGACAAAGTATTAGAGGCTCATCCTGAAAAGCAAGAGGCCATTATGGATGAAATGAAACAGATTCTTACCCCAGTGGCACAAAAGTAAGGATGCAAATAACTTTCTGAAGACAAGACATGACAATCAGAGCAAATTGTGTGGGGATGGGGGGATATTGTGGTCACAGTGCAAAAAATACTGTTTGCTTTCCTGTTCAGCCACATTTACTACTGCAGCCATAGTGACTGACTGTAATTCCACCCACTAGGAATTCTAAATCAGTGTATAATATTTCTCACATACTAGCCTATCAAAAGACAATTCATGCAGTTCTCATTAAAAACTCTGTAAATTCCAGGTATATTTTATACTACAGCCTTTTTAAAAAAGGAAACAATCTACAGAATTAAGCAGCTTGGTATTTCTTTATAAAGGAGAATCAGGCAGACTGACCCAATGGTCTCTTGAAAAAACATCCCTCAAGGTGTGCAAAAGTGCAGTTCTTGATTGACTCCTCCACACTTCAAAAGAACTGTTTTTGTTGTTGCCTCTAAGAATACTTTGTCTATGACACTTAGCTGATGCCTCATTAGGGCTGCTGGTTGTAACTTCTCTTCCTCGCTCTGACTGATTTCCTGAACTGAAAGAGCATCCTAATATTTTCTGCATCATAAGACAGATAACTGCTAGCTACAGTTAGACCAGAGGAAATGAAATTGTGTGTTTTGAAAGGGTGTGTGACTTTCTTGTCTTTCCCCCCCACTCCTCTTGATACACAGGGAGGCTGTGATAAAGCACTCACTGGTACATAAAGTATTTTTGGACTTTTTCATCCATGCTCTCCCAAAACAAAGATCTGTAAGTATTTCTAAAGTGCCTTAAGTATAAATGTTTTAATTTCTTGCATTAATTTTTATTAAGTAACTAGAGTTTTGTTAAATGCCCCAGATAGTGAACTAGGTGGGATATTCAGCACATACGTGTTTTTGCTGGGTTTTTTGTGTGTTGTGTTTTAGGTTTCCTGAAGTAGCAATTCACTAATTCCTTCCTTCTGAAACACTGGCCTGACTCTTGAAGATTCTGTGCTTTGGAGATCTGAAACAAATACCAAAAAGTTATTAAACATTAAAATTATGGTGATAAGCCTCTTTATCTTGTGTTAGGTGACAACCTTAAACAAGGATCTTATTGATAGGATATCCTGATTTTTATTTTGCTGCAGGTTATCTTTTTAAAACAAACATTCAAATAATTTATTTGAGTAATAATTACAAAAATATACTATTTAGGAATTTTTATAGCAACAAGAAGTACTCTTATCCTTCATTATTACACGTATACTTAGGTTGAAGTCCCTTAATGTACATGAGCGTTGTCATCTTGATTGGAAGTTTCTCTCTACCTATGAAGATATATGTCAGTAATGCATAATAATTTGATGTTTGTAGCTGTGGTGATCCCAGGATATTATAGAGACAAGGTGGGGGAGGTAATATCTTTTAATGGACCAACTTCTTCAGGTGAAAGAAACAAGCTTTCGATCTACACTGAGCTCTTCTACCTGAAGAAGAGCTCAGTGTAGCTCAGAAGCTTGTCTCTTTCACTCTTTCACTCTTTCTCTTTCAACCGCAGAAGTTGGTCCATTAAAAGATATTACCTTAGCCACTATGTGTCTCTAGTAATTTCATGGTTACTATGCATTCTCACAATAAAACAATATTTTGTCCCATTGTGTACAACAAATATTTTTAATGAGATTTCACAATAAATTTTGCAATAACTAAAAAAGCAGTTCCCATAATAACTGAAATGAATGTCTTTTTGAAAGTGTGCAGTGATTCTTTAATAGTTGGTCCAAAGGTAACTTACTTGCAGTGGTGGTTCTCTAAAAGTGACAGTAGGTCTTGAGTCTACACTCTGGAGTCTACAGCAAAGACTTTATTGGTGCAGGAGCAGGGCCATACTATATAAATGGCTGCTTGCCCACCTGCCCATCCTTCCTTTGAAATTTTTCACATCCTATACCAAGATGTTCAGACTCTTGACTTAAGAACCTACAGAGGTTCTAACACATTAACTCCTTTCCAGTCACCACCATGCTTGTGATTACAGTTTTGAGAGGGGAAGTCTAAGCATATGTCTACGCTGCATCAACACAGCTACTGCGCTTCAGCAATGCCACTGTCGTGCAGATGCTTCCTATGTTGATGGAATTATTTTTCCATTGATGTAGGTAAGCCATCTCCAAGAAATAGTAACTAGGTTGATGGGAGAATTCTTCTGTCAGCCTACTTTCATCTACAGTGCGGTTAAGTCAAATGAACTATGTTGCACAGGGCTCAAATTTTTTCACAGCCTTGAGCGATGTAGCTAGGTCGACTTTACTTTTACATGTAGACTAGGTCAAAGAAATTTCTACGTCTTTAGGATCCTTTTGATGCCAATTGCATAGGCCAGCGCAACGCAAGAGTGTGGCTCCAGGCACAGTGATAGTGTTCACAGGGTTACAGGCAAAATATATATCTCTTCTCTAAGACTCTTCTCAAAAAACAAATCCCCTAATTATTTTTTCTTCCTCAGGAAATGATTGAAGCAATCAGAGAAGCAGTAATCTACCTGGCACATACACATGATGGAGCCCGTGTAGCCATGCATGCTTTATGGCATGGTACACCCAAGGTACAGTAAGCACTTTAGCCTACACGCCCCTATGCCATAGGTTATTAATTGGCTCTGCTGTTGTTGGAAACTTTGATTTTGTTTGTGTCCGAGGCTGCTGTGTATTGGTTTTTCCCGTGATCTTTGCACTAGTGCAATTATCCTGTGTAGATTACTTTGTTAGAGCATGCATGAAAATGGGCCAAACGTGTCCCTGACCTATTAGCAAATGTAATCTCTGTATTTGAGGGTGGAAATGGCCACACACAATTTTTTACAATGGCAAAACTCCTTTTTAAAAAAAAATAATAATTTTTATGGAGGCCGCCAGATAGTGCTTTTAACTTTTTGAATGTGTTACAGTTCCCTCAGTATCTATCCCTTAGATTTCCTGTAGCTGGAGGAAATTTGGAGGTGGGGAAAGAATGGTAAAGAAGCTCATAATGTAAAACATGTTTAACTTCAGAATGTAAAAACTTCAAAAGCTTAAAATTATAAATTAACTGAAAGGCTTCTCTGCTTGCCAAGACTGGTGTTTAGGGTTTCTCCTTCAAGAGTTGATGATATGTCAAGCTATGTAAGGGATAGCATTTACCCGCTCTGCTTTAAGTGTTAGGGGTGTAAGGAGTGCTTTCAGAAATTTACATGGAACCTTCCATGTAAGGGTATGTCTACACAGCAGCGGGGAGTGTGCTTTTCAGCACAGGTAAATGGACATATACTAGCTCTGTTTGGTCTTTTTAGTGCACTAACTCAATGTAGCCGCAGCAGCATCTCAGGCTAACCATCTAAGTATGTACTGGGTGGTTGAGTGGGCTTGTACTTGGGCAGCTAGCCTGTACCATAGAAGCTACACTGCTATTTTAGTGCACTATCTGTGCTGGAAAGTGTGCTCCCAGCTGCTATGTAGACATACCTTAAGTGAAAAGAAATAAAGTTACATATATTTTTTTTTTTAAATGAACTTGTAATTTAAGTCTACCTACCTTGCTAGGGCATGGCCCTTAAGTAGAATGGTAAAAAGGGACAGAGCAGTGGCTGAAGGGCCAAAATGAAGGCCGGAGAGGAAGTCTTTTGGAAGATATGCTCCTAGTGAAGCCCCTTTAGAACAGAGCCCCTGCTGATGCATAGTTTAGGAGCCTTACTGAGCAGATGTCTGCCCTAGAGGGGGAGTTGAGGTATGTGGGATAAGAGTTCCCTCTGGTTTTCTGTAGGAGTTGTGCCACAGTGAACTGACTATCTAGGAATGGGGGGGATTGGCAGACTGACCTTCTCCTGTACACAGCAGGAAATCAGGAGCTAGGGGATGTCCATTAGGCAAGCAGCCTTTACCTTTATGTAATTTGATAACAGCTGCTCTTTCTTAGTTCTCCCCCAAGCCAGCCCAATCTTGCAGAAAACCCCAGGGTTTCTCTACTGTGCTGAGTCTTGCCATAGAATTTGGGTCTAACATTTCACAGTCTCAGTTGCAAAAGTAATGCTTATAATAGTAATTTCTTCTTTTTAAGAAATGATCTGAAATTAAACTCGTATAAAGAAGCTGCAAATAGCAACTTAGTTATTAAATTATTGACAAAGGCTTACTAATGTTTCTCCCTCTTCTTTTGGATAGGACAGAAAAATAATTATGAAAACCATGAAGACATATGTTGAAAAAATAGCTACCGTGAGTGTTTATAAACCTTATGTTGAAGTAGTCACTGAAGCATTTTCATAACTGTCACATCATTCCCAATTTACAAAATATCGATTTGAATGTACTCTGAAGTTAGAACAAACTGTGAAACTGCAGTCTTGATAGTAAACTTAGACTTATTATACTGATCCTTAACTGTATCAAATGTTAATATACATTTTTGTAGAAAGAGCCTTGCAAGAATAAAAAGCACACTAGCTGGGGTTGTATTTTGTGCTAGTAAAATATCTTACTAGTACCCAGTATTCTGTATTTCCTGCACCTTGTGCAGGTGCTGCACATCTATTATCTTTCTAATTTTTTTTCAAAATATTTTTCTCTTACTTGTTACTGTGTGAAATACTCAAAGAAACAAAATGGGAAGCTCACATTGATACTATTTTATACATCGTACTGTTACAAAGTAAAGAAATGGGGGGAAAGATCATTTTTCTCAGTCTCTTTATGTTCTAGTAATTGTAGGTGTCACTCACAACAGTGAAAGGTTTAAAAAAAACTTCAAACAGAAGTGTCTATTTGCTTTATCGGGCACATTGATGGAATTGGACTGTAACGTCTCAGGAAACAGATCTAGGTATTGTGGATAAATCATTGAAGATGTCTGTTTCCACAGTAGCATTTTAAAGGGCAAATAAGATAGACTGTATTAAGAAGGAAGTAGGGAAAAATACAAAAGCCACAGTGGTAAAATCTCATATTGCAGGGAATCTTGGTTGCCTCTTCTTTAAGGAATAGAATAATTATGCATTTAGTCCAGTATCCTGTCTTCCGATAGTGGCCACTGCCAGATGCTTCAGAGGGAACAAGCAAAACGGAGCAATTATCACATGGTCCATCCCTTTCCATCCAGTCTCATCATCTCGCAGTCAGAGTTTAGGGACACCCAGAGCAGGGGTTGAAGCCCTGACCATCTTGGCTCGTAGCCATAGTTGGACCTATCATCCATGAACTTATCTGATTCTTAATTGAACCCATTTATAGTTTTGGCTTTCGCAATATCCCGTGGCAACAAGTTCCACAGGTTGACTCTGCATTGTGTGAAGTACTTCCTTTTGTTTCTTTTAAACCAGCTGTCGCTTAATTTCGTTGGATGACCCCGGTTCTTGTGTTATGTGAAGGGGTAATTAACACTTCCTTATTTACTTTCTCCATACCATTCATGATTTTTATAGACTTTTATCATATCCCCCATTAGTCATCTCTTTTCCAAGCTGAACAGTTCCAGTGTTTCTCTCCTCATATGGAAGCTGTTCCATATCCGTAATCATTTTTGTTGCCCTTCTCTGTACTTTTTCCATTTCTAATGTATCTTTTTTGAGATGAAGTGACCAGAACTACACTCAGTATTCCAGGTGTGGGTGTACCATGGATTTATTTATTTAGTGGCATTATATTTACCGTCTTATTATCTATCCCTTTCCTAATGGTTGCTAACATTGTCAGTTTTGGTGGTTTTTTTGACTGCCGCTGCACATTGAACAGAGATTTTCAGAGAACTATCCACAATGACTCCAAGATCTTTCTTGAGTGGCAACTGCTAATTTAGACCCCACCATTTTGTATGTATAGTTGGGATTATGTTTTCCAATGTGCATCACTGCATTTATCAACATTGAATTTCATCTGCCATTTTGTTGCCCAGTCACCCAGTTTTGTGAGATCCCTTACTCAAGTTCAAAGCAAAAGAGTAACAATCTTGAGTAATTTAGTACCATCTACAAATGTTATCACCTTGCTGTTTACCCCTTTTCCCAGATCATTTATGAACATTAAACAGCACTAGTCCTAGTACAGATCCCTGGGTTACACAAAAAGAAAAGGAGTACTTGTGGCACCTTGGAGACTAACAAATTTATTTGAGCATAAGCTTTCGTGAGCTACAGCTCACTTCATCGGATGCATCTGGGTTACACAGTTGTTCATCTCTCTCCATTTTGAAAATTGACCATTTATTCCTGCCTTTTGTTTCCTATCTTTTAACCAGTTACTGATCCAAGAGAGGACCCTCTCTCTTTTCCCATGACTGCTTATTTTGCTTAAGAGCCTTTGGTGAGGGGAGCTTGTCAAAAGTCCAGATGTACTATGTCCACTGGATCACACTTACACACACATTTGTTGACCCCCTCAAATAATTCTATTAGATTGTTGGCGCATGATTTCCCTTTACAAAAGCTGTGTTGACTCTTCCCCTATCATGTTCATCTGTGTCTAATAATTCTATTCTCCAGTATAGTTTCTACCAGTTTACCTGGTACTGAAAGGTAGGCTTATTGGCCTGTAATTGCCGGGATTGCCTCTGGATCCTTTTTTAAAAATTGGTATCACATTAGCTATCCTCCAGTCATCCGGTACGGAAGCTGATTTAAGTGCTAGGTTACATACACAGTTAATAGTTCTGTAATTTCATTATGAGTTCCTTCAGAACTCTTGTGTGAATACCATCTGGTCCTGGTGACGTATTACTGTTTAATTTATCAGTTTGTTACAAAATCTCCTTTAATGACACCTCAATCTGGGACAGTTCCTCAGATTTGTCACCTAAAAAGAATGGCTTAGATGTGGGAATCTCCCTCACATCCTCTTCAGTGAAGACCAATGCAAAGAATTCATGTAGCTCAGGGGTGGGCAAATTTTTTGGCCTGAGGGCCACATCGGGTTTCTGAAATTGTACGGAGGGCCGGTTGGGGAGGCTGTGCCTCCCCAAACAGCCAGGCATGGCCTGGCCCCTGCCCCCTATTGATACCCCTTAATGTCTCATCCATGCATTGAGACCCTGCAGTTCTGCATGTTGAACTGGAAGCATTGCAGAGACTGCTTCCATGGAGATCCTGGACATTAATCTGTTACCTAGCAGCATAAATTTGGCCTTCAGGACCTCTCTCCTACATTTCCCTATGTCATTGGTACCTACATGTATCATGGCCACCGGCTCCTCCCTGGCACCACACACAAGTCTGTCCAGATGTCTCAAGAGATCTGTAACTTTCGCATCCAGCAGGCAATTCACCATGCAGGTCTCCCAGTCATCACAAACCCAACTATCTATATTTCCAACAATCGAATCCCCCATTACTATTACCTATCTCTTTCTAATAAGTGGGGTTTCCTGCCCAAGAGAGAGATCTTCACTGTGAGAGGATACCATGACATCATCTGGAAAGAGGGAGGATTCCAACTACAGGACCATTTCCTTCTGCTCCAGTTTGATATTGTCCTCTGTAAAATTTCCTTCCTCAACAGCACAGAGGCTATCAGACTGGGGGTGGGACCACTCTGCTGTGTCCCGGAAAGTCTCATCTACACACCTGTCTGTCTCCTTCAGATCCTCCAGTTCAGCCACTCTAGCATCAAGAGTCCATACTTGGTCTCTGAGAGCTATCAGCTTGTTTTCTGGGTTTAGGGTTTTTTTGGCGCGCGCGTGTGTGTGTGTGTGTGTGTGTGGCCTAAGTTTAGAGAATGTTAGGTGTATCTGGCTTTCACACTCCCTCGCAAAACTCCCAGGTTTGCTGCTCCTGTTCACTAGCTCTGCTGGTCACATAGGAACTGGCTTTTTAAACCCCTGTTCTCCCCAAGTAGCCCTGCCTGCTAGTTAACAGATCCTAAAGGATTAGGGATCAAAGTCTCATTAAAATACTCTCAGCCTTGTCTACCAGACCACTAGGCTCTGCACATGGTCCCCCAAACAGACCACAATATAAACTTCTTTCAAGCAGGCACACAGCAAGCAAACTTACCCAAAGAGTCATGTAGTCACACCTGCTTCACCTGGAGAACTCCTTCACAGAACTCCCCTGTTTGCTGCTCCTTTTCACTAGCTATTATGACACATGCTTCAGAGCAAAAGCTAGCTGCCATCTGGAATCATGAAGAAATCTTTCCTTCTCCATCTGCCTTCTTCCACAGTATCATATTCAGTTTGGAGAATTATTAGAATAATAACTTTTATTTGAAGCATCCAGCTTTGGCCACTAATGGACATGACTTGTTGGTCTGTTTCAGTATAGAAGCTCCTGTTTTGTTAGATGAAAAAGTCTATAGTATATACATATATGAATCACTTTGAGAGAGGCAACAGATAGCTAATAGTTAAGAACTGTGTCAAGACCTCCTGGTTGTGCTCTTAAGGAAGTTGGTGGAAAGTATCTCATTGACATCTATGGGAGTTGGGTCTTGCCCTTATCCTGTAGGTTTGGATTTCACTGAGATTTGCTCCCAGAAATCTGGTGAGAGATGTTGACTGTAAGGTAAATCTACTGGAGAAATGAAATTTTATTTTTTATTCTGTAAAGCAAATCTTCGGCCTCAAATGGATGGGTATTCATAGAATCCAGTTGAGAGTTATTGAGAGTGCAGCATGCTGCACAGCTGTCTAGACAGGGAAATTCATCAGTGTATAGAGACAGCTCTGATTTTTATCACTTTTGTTTTAAACAAGATGCTTTTATTATAAATGTTGCCTCCAGAAAATAATTTTATGTTGTAGGACTACTTCAGCCAGTCATTAGAGGAAATCATTCATCAGATCTCAGTTTTTTGCAATTTGGACAAGTTTTCATCACAGCTAACATTTAGGAAATGATATGTATGTGGGGCAGCATTGCATGTCTCTAAACCTTCTTGATGCCCTGCCCTTACAGGGTGAATTCTCTCACTTGGTCTTGCTGGCAGCATTTGATTGCATTGATGATACCAAGCTCATGAAACAACTAATCATATCTGTAAGTAGTTGAATTTTCCTAACATATTCTATTAAATGTTACCAGTGCAATTAGCAAAAGAGGCCATTCATCCTTAGGATACTAATATATGACTTTCCTAGCCAGGTTTTCAAACGTTGTTTGTCTTCAGTTTTCTCTATCTTTATTTCAATGCACACAGCAACTATTATGATTTTTCTTAGCATGAGGAGACCTTGGTGAAGGACTACACTTTTGAATGTTTATGTAATTTATATCTCCTTTACTACAGTCTTCAAACTAGATCTAAAATCTGCTGGAGACCCTAGTTTGTACTTCTGCTGATTTAGCTAGGGACTAGTTGTACTAGAAATTTAAAGTATATTGAACTTCATTTCATTTATTGAAAATTCTGGACTTTCTCAACTGAAATTCTTCAAAATAGACTGCAAGTAATAGATGACTTTGAGAGCTCTCGCTAGTTCAACTAAGTTTCTTCAGTGCTAGAAGACTTTGTCGAACAAATATTTAATTTGACCCATCTAAGGATTACACCCAGAGCACTATGTAGTTTCTTACTGTGCAACATTGTATTGTAATGAAGATTTGTCTTTGGTAGAAATGTAGTGCAAATTGAAAAATAACGTTAAGTTCTGGGATTTCTCAAAGTGACAGAGATTTGTATTAAACTGCTAAGAGAAGTTGAAGAAACCTGGCCCAATACCTGGGAAAGGTGTAGTTTATTTTGAACAAGAAAATTCAAAGATTTTTGGTTCAGGTGAACAAAACATTAATCTGAGATAACGCCCGAGAGCTTGAAGTATCGACATAGTAGGTCAAACTAGCTGAACAGAGTAAGAAAAGAAGGAAATAGGAACATCAGATTATCAGTAAGGACTAAAAGTCAGCTCTTCTGATTAAAAATGAAGACCAATGGTTATTAGAGAGATGGCACTATATACCAGAGAGTAGGCAATGTGGTTTGACATGTAAAAGTCAAACTTAAAGTTGGCTAAAGAATATTACAGTTTCAGGGCAAGTGCACCTGTATTCCTGCTCCATGGCCCACCAAGGGCAACCAACTTTATGCTTTCAGCTCCCAGTTATCCCCTCTCTTGGGTGGTGATGCTTGTTGTACTCCTCCTGACCGGACGCTGCACAGCTCCCTGCCTTACATTATGATATCCCCAGCTAGCCAGACTGCCTAAAAAGGCCAACGCCTGTGGTTTGCTTTCTCTCTGGGGCCCCTGACCAGTGTATTGCCCACAAGTATAGGTTACCACACAGCTCCTTCTAAGCAAGTACATCTATTCCTAAGGTAGAAGCATGACAGAGAAAACATATTAAAACAATAAACGAACCTACACGCATGTGAAAAAACTTACCAGAACTTACCCCAAACTCCAGCCTTGGCCTCTGGTCAGTTTCAGTTCTTCAAAACCCACAACTGGCTTTTCCCCTTTGAATAGAAGTTCATCTCTCTTAGCTCCAGAACAGAGGCTGGCAGATCAGCTGTTTCTTTACTGATCTTGGCCTTCTGTAATAGATAATCAGCTGACAATGATCCTCTTCTCAGTGCATAGCTTCAAAATGCTGGGTTTTTGCATAACTCAAGTTGGGAATTTGCTTTAACTTCTCCCTAAGAATTCCACAGGAAATCAACTTAAAACTTATTGTCCCCAAAGTCCATACTTTTTCTTGCAAATTTTCAGTATAGTCTTTTGAGCTCCCAGGTGTCTCATCTGTCATATCTACCCCCTAGAGCAGGAGTTCTCAATCTTTTTCTCTGAGTCCTTCATCTTCCCTCTGCCCCCCGCCCGCCAACATGCTATAAAAACTCCATGGCCCACCTGTGCCACAACACCTTTTTCTACATATAAAAGCCAGGGCTGGTGTTAGGGGTAGCAAGCAGGGCAATTGCTGGAGGCCCCACAAAGCTAAGTTGCTCAGACTTCAGCTTCAGCCCTGGGTGGTGGGGCTTCATCTTTCTTCCCTGGGTCCCAGTGCATCTAATGCTGGCCCTGCTTGGCAGACCTGAAACCAGGCCCCTGGTTCAGAACTGCTGCCTAGAGAAGTTGCATATGATCCCAGCCCACAATGATACATCGTACAATAAGGCCTTCCAGGAATATTTCAGGAAATTGCCATATCTGTCACAAATGTGTCTCAGCCTTCTAGACATGCAGATGAAGTAGATCTCATATAGAAATGAATCTAAAGCCTCTACAGTGAAAAGAATGTTAAAAAAAAAAAAAAACCCACTCCTTGGGATGCTAAGAAAATAAATCTTTATTACTGGGAGGTCACAATGCTATAGTGTTTGACAGAACTAGTCTCTGCTTTTGTAGTGTTACAAAATTTGAATCCCTATGTGGCTTGCTGGCTGTTAGGGAACTAAGGGAAAGTTACTTTTTCTAAAGGGCAAAAGGAAAACCTTTATTCCAGTCAACTCTTTTGGCTACACCGAGCCCTAATCCTAGATCCAAAAAACATCTCTGCTTCTTTCGGCCCTCCATGGTTGGAACTGTAAATTGGGCTAGCCACATGTCTGGACTTAAGATTTGAGTAAAAAAGCTCTCATTCATGGTGGTAATAGACGCAAAGTCTGTATCTAGTCTCTTAAAGACTGCAATATGAAAGGTGTTGGCAACGAGACATTACACGACTGTGTTTCTTAAATTTTTCTTGAGTATTTTTCTATGGTCCTATAACAGAAAGCCACAAAATTCTCTAATGCAGATTTTATTAAAAATAACTAGGGTTATGCTTTTGTTTCAGTGAACAAAGAAGTAGTTATGGTCTTGAAAACTTATGTAATGTATGTTGATTTCAGACTCAAGATGAATATATTGTCTTTATTATGTTAAGTCAATATGACCATCAAGATACCTTTGTTACTAAATTAGCCATTTCAGATGACTGCTACCTTGAGTTCTGAAGTACTCTGTTTGTCTTTGTTGGCTGGTTGATTCTGATGTACAGCGTAAGTGACATTCGTGCAGTAATGTTCAAGCCTCAGTCCTAATCCCTAGTGAGAAGAGAATACATGTTTTATTGCACAGAGAATACACTCTGGCCAAGGCCTGAAGTGTGAAGACTACAGAAATGAGAAGCTCAATAACTAATCCAGAAGCCAGTGCCAGATTAATACTTTGGATATCCTAAAGCAGTGTGTGTAAAATGTGCACATTTTTCCACTAAACAAAATTTTACCGGCTTTTGTGCATTTTCTTCATATTTTAGGTAATAACAGTCTTGCTGTCTTCTGCAAAGCCCCCCCCCCCCCCCCCCCGAACATAATCTTTATTAGCATGTGTTTTGGGAGACAAAGGGTGAAGAGGTACTGGTTCAATTGTTCACTTCATCTTTTACTAGCTGTTGTTGAAGGATTTCCTTGCTGGAAACCAGGGATTTTAAGGGATTTTGAAAAGCAGAAGGGTTACTTACAAACAGTATGGACATAAAATATACTGAAATTGCCCAGAGCTCTGTAACACCATCCCTTTTGTTTCAGAAAATATAACTGAAATGTGCATTAATATTTACCTTAAGTCTGCTGTAACAGTTTTTGAAAACTCTTTGGCTAACATACAGGGTATTAATTCTCCTGCAATGTCCTGCAATTGGAAGGCAAAATCATATTGCCAACTTAAAACAAAATGTGTGTACACAAAGCAGGAAGAACAGAACATGAACACACAGAAAACGTACTGCTGGTAATAGATACTTCTTTTTGAATATATAGGCACTCTTCAATAAACAAAACAAAAAATCGTGGCCTATCAATGAGTTTTTTCGACACGCCTCTAGGGACACGTGCGTTGTGCACCAGCATTCTTGTTTATGTAATGATTTTTCCTAGCCAGCCATTAATCCCTAGGAAATGCCCTCTGTATTTGTTACTAATGCTTCAGTAAACTACAAGTGATAATGGTTATTCTCCTAGCGGAAATGTGGCTTACTTTGTTACTTACAATTAATTATTGCTGCTGGATGTTCTCTGCCTAGCTGAATTCAGGATAACTTCTTTGTCTTCTTCCCCATCCTCAACTGTCCTTTGCATGCTGGCTGCTGCACAGATGTACAATTGGTTGATAATCACACCTGATGACTCGTGGTGTTGGCTATACCTGGGTGCTGTGATAATGTGTTCCCTTCCACCTTTTGTCTGTTGGGATTGTAACTTCTTTGGGGAGAAGTCTGTCTCTTACTACATGTTTGTACAGCACCTCACACGATGGGGCCCTGATTTCAGGAAGTCTGAACACTATGGTAATGCAAATAGTAATTTGTACTTCTATTTTATCTTCCATCCAAGGATATCAGAGCATTTTACAAACAAAAATTGAATATCAAAACTTGATCTCATTCAGCACTATACATTGACAAACTCCACCTAGACGTTATACACTGGGTTTTGAATAGTATCATGTAACTATAAATTATGACCTCTCTTTCCCCAGCTTTCAGTCTGAAAGTACTCAGACCAGGTTTGTTGCTGAAAAGTATTCTTCCAGCAGTGTGTTATTGATGTTTGTATATTTACAGGAGATAAGTGGTTCTTTGCCCAATATTGTAAACAACAAATATGGAAGGAAGGTCCTGTTGTACTTGCTAAGTCCAAGGGATCCTGCACATTTCTTACCAGAGATTGTCAAAATTCTGCAACAGGGAGATGGAAATGCTTACAGGTAACTAAAATGCATAACTGGCAGGCTGAAACAATCCACACGTTTTCCCAACTCCAGCTTTTTGAACAGGACACTTAGTCATTGTTTTTGTTTCTGTTTTTTTTTGGTTTAAAGACTGTGACAGTTTCTTTATGAAGATCAGTTACCACAATTGGTTTCCAAATAATGTCATTAATTTTGCTGAGTTAATATTTTGCAGTTTCTATAACATTTTATTTCTCCTCACTCTACAAACCCACATACAAGCCAAACCACCGAAAGCAAATAAGTGTGTCAGCTATCTGACAGAAATCGTAACAGTTGTGATGTGATTTCTGCGTAGATATATACCTAAATATATGTGCATAGTGACTGTATTTGGGTTGCAGTAGTATTTCAACTGTACAAAGGAGAGGACAATTTTTACCCTTTGCTAAACTAGTGGAAGTCTCAGAACAGATTTAAAGCTTTTTTTTTTTTTTTTGGACATCCATCATTGGTGTTCTAAGTTGTACAAGAGTAAACTTGAAATCTAGCAGTAAAAATGGAAGATTTTAGTTCTAATTCAGCCCCCCCCCCCCCCCCCACGGTCTAATTTAGATAATTTTTTAAAAAGCTGAACTTAGTTTTTCTTAAATAATTAATGCATTGGTCACTTATCTGTATTTCTCCTTTGTGCATCAGCAGCCCTTCTTTGTGTTGCGTTATTTGAGACCGTAATAAACCAGTCTGGCAGGCCCAAGATACACTGTGGGATTTTGAAGGATATTTATTTTGCCATTCTGCTAGTTTAACTGATGCTGATGTTTATTAAATACTGCAGAGATGGCAATTTCACAATGCTCTGTGAACAGTTTTCCTTACACAGTCTCTGTTAGAGCTTTGAGATGATGACAATGGCAGGACAAATAAGAATTAAAATGAAAGGGTGGAATTGGTGTGTATGGCACATTGGCAATCACTTTGAAGTTAAAGACTACTGTGTCACCTGATTGGACACTTTTCTCATTCTGGCTATTTTTAAAACCTCTGATGGTTATCCAAAGATCATATTAAACTTGATTTGCTGTGGAATACAGAAAAGGGACTGTGTTTTTTTAATTTGACCTTTTAATGAGGACATCATCTGTCTAAATAGCAAATATGGATTGAATTTATTTTTACTTGATCTTTTATAAAAAAACAAGTTTTCTGCAATAATCGGACCACCATATTGTGTATTACTATTTCACCAGTAAAAAAGATTCAGATGTCCGCCGTTGTGAACTTTTAGAAGCCATTTCCCCGGCCTTGTTAGGTTATCTGCAAGAACATGCCCAAGAAATGGTGATGGACAAAGCTACGTGCGTCTTGGTGGCTGATGTTTTAGGATCTGCTCTTGGTGATGTCCAGCCTGCCATGAATGCAATTGCTAGTTTGGCAGCAGAGGAACTGGTTCCAGGTGGCAAAGATGGGCAGGTAGGTAACGCATCTAACACAGGGCAAGCAGTAGAGATATTGCTATGAATTTGTTTCCATTGTATCATTTAAATAAGATTTACTACAGTTACCTAACACATGCTTTACTGGCTGCACTCTGAAACATTCCCTGTTAATGTAATCTGCACTTTCTGTTGCATTTTCTGGCCATGTCTTGTGTATGTATATATTGTAACTGCATTTGAAATAATGATGGCTTAGCTAAGCATTTCACTTGCCTCTCTGAACTGGGTACTTAGTTCTTTGTAGTCTTGAATCTGCCAGACTAGTGTGTAAAAAGTCTTTCTCTGACAGTGGATTTACATTTTTTGTGAGTGGCAGAAATGTATAGTATACAGAATCTCTCAAGAGTTGTAGTGGTAGCAGTTAAATGAGACTATAAAGAATTTCTGCTCACAATGAAGATATTATCTTTGTGAAGGAGTTCAGTGGGTGTGAGCTACTAAATAAGCACACACCTGCACACAGGGAAGGGGCACCAAGATCCAATTTCTTAACTTTCTGACAAGGAAAGAAGGTTGGATTCCTATAGCAGTTTATTGTAATATTGCTAACTTCATCAGTAAGCTAAAGTCAGACTGTGCCTTCAGACATGCATGTGTGGTTTCCACAACCATGTGGGACTCCAGGAAGAGCTGGGAATCTAGAAGTATCCCAAGATTTCAAGCTTTATTGATAAACCCCTCAGTCACAATGCACAACTCTCTCGATAGACCCTTCCGTCACAATGCAAAGAGCATCCTCAGCATACTGTGTTATTGGGCAAGCATTTACAGTCCTCATTCCCTCTGCCTTGCTTGAATGAACTTTCAGCCAAATTGCTCTCGCCCAATTCCCCAAGTTGGCCTGATTTTTGGGAAAGCAAAGATAATGCATTGTCCAGTTTTGAGATGTAAAGCTGCATGTATTCATGGTACCACAGCGAAAACCACCTCTCTACCCCAGTGTTTTTGTGCACACATTGAATGGCTCAGCACAGCGAGCTGGACTAGGTGACCCCCTTGATGTCCCTTCCAGCTGAACATGTCTGATCCTGTGAATATGAGCTGTGAGATACTAGATCACTTGCAAGATTCTGTTGGAGAGGGAGACAGGAAGTTGGTTTAATGATTAGGGATGGAAGTCAAATATAGTTCTTTATAAAATAAGAGCTGTTTTAAACTTCTTGACTGTTCCAAGCTGAACTAAAACCAACTTATAAAAGTTCAGGACCACCAGTGTTCCTTGCCCTATGATATCCAGACTGCCATCAAAGCACTCACTGACTTACCTTTTCTAGTTGTGATTTCTCTCACAGCTCATATCTCTGATCTTCTACTTTTTGCACGTAACCCCCACTTCCACCATTTTATGACCAATCTGTGCTAGACTTCCACGTGGACCTCTTATATATTCCAACAAGCTCTGGATTTCCATATAAGCCATTCTTCAGTGCGTGTCAGCTGGTGAAAATTTGGAAGAGCCACAGATGTGCATAGAGGCAGCTAGACCAGGAAACTACACTTATGTGTTACTGGGAAGCTGAAGGTGTGTTTGCAGGCCAGGGGAAAGGGTTGGCTAGTGAGGAGCAGAGGATGTAGTCTGTGCACTGACAGTCTGGAATGGGGAATGGGTTGCACCTCTATAAGTTAATGTTTGAATAAGCATCCAAACACTTGCATTCTCATCTGTTTTGATATTTGCTCATCACTAATAGTGGTGAAATGGCACAATATGATGTGTTGCGGGTGGGGGGGAGCAAGTTGGAATTTTTTTTATAAAATCATCTGACAGTGTACTTTGCGTTTCAAGCATAAGCGCACCAATACATGTTTGAAAGACTCCTGAGTCTAACAGTTAATCATTGATTTGTTTAAAGCTTCACATCGCAGAGCATCCAGCAGGCCATCTGGTTCTGAAATGGTTAATAGGGCAAGATGAAAAAATGAGAGATAATGGAAGAGAAGGTAGGCTGTGAAATTCATCTTTAATAGATCATATGTCAGCTTTCAGCATAATTAAACTCATTGTGTAGGTTCAAACAAAAGATTGTTGTGTAAATTTTTAGATGTATCAGAATATGTAAAAGGTGGCAAAGAGGCAATAAATGGTTTAAATGTACTTTAGATGTACATAAAAAAGTATTTTTGTCTCTGTGCAGTTGTGAGATGCTGTATGAGTGAAGTGATGGAAGCTAAGCTCACTTTTTCCACCAGAGGAGGTTGACCTGTTTTTTAGAAACAGAAGATCCCAAATGTGCTTTGCTGGTATCAAGAGTGTAGTCTATTCCTTTGCCATTTTACTTAATAAATGTTAGCATGTTAAAGCTATCTGGCATTTTAAAACATAGACAAGATTGTAGATGGCATCTTTCTAATTAGAAAATGTGATGTTTTATTCCAGTTTATGAATATTGTGATCACCAGCTAAGCAGACCTGTAATTACTAGAGTGTATTTGTTACTGCTGCTGGGTTACCACTTGCATTATAAAATTTTACCTCAAATATAGCACATCTCTGCTATTTTATGGCACAGATGTTATCATCCGGAATGTAATCTTAAAAAAAATTAATTCAACTTTTTGCTGCAGAGCAACAAAATCTAGCACCTTGTGGATTTTTTCATCCTGGCTTAAGATGTTTTTCTACCATCCTAGTAAAATAATCTTTTTATGCAAAACTTGTATGGTTTTTTTACTGAGAGCTTTTACTAAGCACCATTAGGTATCTCGAATGCAACAGATTGGGAAACAGATTATGTAGTGTGTGTATTTTTTTTATTAGAGCTGGTTGAAATATTTTTGAGATGTTACTTCATGGAACAGATGGAAATATATTGGTTTTGACTACATTTTCCTACGGAAGGATTGAGAGAGAGGAAAAAATGTGCACAGAAGCTCTCAGGTTTCCAATCTGGAAACCAGTGCAGAACTAAAACATTTCAAAAGTTGCTGTGAAACAGTTGTCCTACGGGCAGCTCTTTTTGCAGTGTTTAATTGTCTTTAATTTGCGACAATTTCCATGCAACTGTGTTGAACCCCTGCTACACTTTTCTTTCAAAGGCAATACATAGAAATCCCTATTAGTATGGTTTCACAGTTTTTACCAGATGCCTGCTTCTAATGCTGATATAAAAGCTGAGATAGGAGTTCAGATGATTATGGAGTGGATGTTACTAGGCTTTTTTTGATGCATTAATTATATTGGTCTATGTTTAACCTATCTCTCTTTTTTTTTTTTTGTTGTTTTTTTTGTTTTTTTTGGTCTCGCTGTAGTTCTGATATCTATTGTTCTCTGTCAGAGTTTGGGTTGGCACAGTTTTAATTCCTTATTAGTATTGAATTAGAACTTTTTGTCAGTTCCATCATTCAAATGTTAAAGGGGGGAATTTTGTCTGAATATCTTTTATCTACCAGCCTAATTTAGACAATTAGTAGTTGATCAGTCCCTAATGTGCAGTTCTACTCTGTAAAGTGACTTTAAAATGGAATTCCGTGTTTATCCTTTCTCAGTTTCAAGATCAAATTTGATGATAATTTTACAAGTTAAATGTTTTTCTAAAGGCCACTCGTGCAAACTCAGCCTGGGATCTGAAAGTCACACTGCGCTCTTCCCTTCTTACACATCACCAGTAGCAATGGTTCTGCAAGACCAGTTGTGCCCTCAGGGACACATGTGTAAACTCTGTTGCTCCAGTGTCATTGAACAGAGGCAGCTGAAGGCCCGTAATGGGAATAAATTTAAATAATTCTGTTGGCAATGCATGAGAAGGGATAGAACCTTCTTACTCTTAGCCATGCTGACAGCAGGGATAACAGGTGCAAAACTTGATCTTGTTTTGGTGTTGAAAGTAAGTGACGATGATTGAATGCACGCAGGAAGCAGATCTTTTCAGTAGCAAGGCACCCTTTACCAAGTTCCTTTTCAGTGTAGAAACATGCTTTTTAAACATGAATAGCTTTTGGTACTCTAAACAATTAAATAGTAGAAAGAAACAAATGTGTGTCTGTCTTTATACCAGTGAGTTTTCATACAATTCAGTGTTGCTATTGTCTAATTAATTCTAAGCATTGCTTAGAATTAGTTTCACATTTGCAAAGGTATTGACTGTATTAAATAGTCAATTATTTTGACAGTAAGCAATAGCTTCTAAATATAGATTGGATTAAAATGTTTGATTAAATCACTGTTACAGAGGACTTTTGAGTAGGCCACGTTGAGTAATTTCACCTCGCTCTTTTTTCCCCATCTAATAGGATGTTTTGCAAGAACATTGGTGGAATGTGTCAGCATTAAGAACATGAAGTCCTGGGCAGAAGTAAATCGAGGTGCCATGGTTCTTTGTTGGTATGTAGGACACGTGTGTTTCTAATTGGGTCCCATTGTTTTAACTCTTTATACAGAGAATGCCATTCAAGTTTTCAGCCAAAATAAGTCAGTTTTCACACACTTACGTACTTGCTTTTAATTGTGGTGTTTACAAGCATGCTGTAGAGCAGTGGTGGGCAACCTGCATCCCGTGGGCTGCACACAGCCCATCAGGGTAATCCGCTGGCGGGCCGCGAGACAGTGTTTACATTGACTGTCCGCCGGTGTGGCCGCAGTTCACCGTTCCCAACCAATGGGAGCTGCGGGAAGCAGCGGCCAGCATGTCTCTGCTGACTCTCAATGTAAATGCTGTCTCGCGGCCCACCAATAACACTAACAGGCCGTGTGCAGCCTGCAGCTTGCCCACTACTGCTGTAGAGAATAACACTTGGCACATGCAAGCACAGACCAAACCTATTAGTTCCCTGAGCTCAAGCTTTGCTACTGCTATGAAATAGCTCTGTGCTGGAAAAGCCTTCTAGAGACTGAAAAACTTACTTATTTCTAACACTGTGCCCACCAGTGTCCCTACCACGTGTATGAAAATCCTGAAACAATATGCCAGTATATACTAAATATGTTTTGTTCTTGGATGTGCCTGTATTCAAAGGTAGCAAACAGGTATTCGGGCATCTTCTGTAAAATGTTGTTCAGTTTGTCTGTTGTACAGGCTGTCTCTCAAGGCCTTTCCTGTGGTATTGGAGTTATGTTTGTGTTGTTCTTCCTGGGCTGGAGCGGTGGTGGTTCTTAGAGTAAGCCATGCAAAAGTGTATTATGTGCCAACCTGTTCTCTGTAATAAAGTCATGAGCCACAAAGCCCACTGTCTTCCTCACCTCCCCAGGATTAGACCATCACACCAAGCATCCTACTTTGCTTATTAATACATTTGTTGGCATTTAGTAAATAGGTGTAGTTTCACTTTGTAATAGAAACTTTCAGTGTCACATCAGGGAAATCTGGAAATGGGTGGCTTAGTAAACCCTAAACATCTAACCTGTGAGGTTTCAAAACTCTCAGTTGAGCAGAGATAACAAAATTACCTAATTAGCTTTTCATAAGTATCTGACAGAACTGAGTCAAACACACCTAGCAACTTGAAGTAGACAAAATATCCTTTGTAAATTTAAAAAAAAAAAAAAAAAAAATCATTTAGTTGAATCTCTGTCTCTTTGCTTTCCAACTCTAATTCCTATTGCTGTAGGGTAAGGATAGTCTGATGCTCAGACTGATTCTGTAAATAATTAGAAACCATTTAAGTGATGAAAATGTGATTATTGTGATCCAAGTTCAGTTTTAATTCTCAAAAAGAAAAGGAGTACTTGTGGCACCTTAGTGGCACATTACTCTAAGGTGCCACAAGTACTCCTTTTCTTTCTGCGAATACAGACTAACACGGCTGCTACTCTGAAACCAGTTTTAATTCTGTTTTGCAAACTTCAGTAGGGTTGCTGTTGATGGGAATTGGTCGTGAAACATACTATTTGCATTCAAATTAATTTAGTAAACTCTGCATTGTGATAGAATTGTTTGACTTACAAAGAGTTTTCACATCTTTTTTCCTTAGCTTTTATAAACAGACCCCTAATGTTTGATGAGCACATTTAATTCCTTTAAATTCTCTAATCCTGCACACAGATATTCAGTAGGATTTGTGTAGAATGATTTGTACATTGACAGTATGTTGTTACTTAACATTTGTCCTTAACTTAGGGCTTTGAGATTTGTTTAAAAGATTAACTCATCCCTGGTGCCATTGGCAGTTTTCTTTATATATGTACCCTTTATTGAATTATTTTCATCCTACATATTAGAGCATTCAAGAAATTGTCTATCTTCACCCTTCACGTTTTAATGATTAAGGCTAAGATTTTCTCATGGATATTTTTAGTAAAAGTCACAGACAGGTCACAGGCAATAAAGAAAAATTCATGGAAGCCCGTGACCTGTCCCTGACTTTTACTAAAAATATCCATGATAAAATGGGAAGGGGCTGGGTGGCTGGGATCTTCAGAGCCCCCACTACCAGTGGGGACTCAGAGCTCCAGGTTGCCCCTACCCCCGCAGCAGCCAGGGAGCTGCAGGGGTGCCCTTGCTGCCCGAGGCAGCTCAGAGGTTGGGGGCTCGCTTCCTCAAGCGACAGGGGTACCTCACAGCTCCCTGCTGCTGCGGGAGGAAGTGGAACCCTGCAGCTCCCAGCCTCCAGGGCTGAAGTCACGGAGGTCTTTGGAAGTCATGGATTCTGTGACTTCCGCAACAAAATCGTAGTCTTAATGATAATTCAGATACCACTGTATGGTAGTCACATTGACTTTTTGATTTAAAAAAATATATCTGTACCTTTTACAGGTGCTGTGTCTAAAATCATATGACTGTACATGTGTTCCATCAAAATATACATAATTCACTTTGGTTTAATAATTTGTAGACTGCCACATTTCCTTCTCTGAATTCTCCCAGAAAATTACCAAGCCTGGTCACTAGTATTAAGAGAAACTGGATAAATCACAGGATTTGTAGTGGATATGGGACCTTTTAATTGCTATGTCACAAGTTCAGGTCATTAGTGACTGAAACACTGGTTGGTGCCCTAACAGTTTGTAGATTCAGTTAATTTCCTAGTAGACAAGCATCCACCCCTCAAACCTCACAACAGTTAGTGCTGACTGTGACACACTTGGTAGTAATCTCAGTGGAGAGACCAAGGACAGAATGTGAGTGGAGACCTTACCTACCCCTGGAGCTGGTAATTTGGGTCACGATTGAGGGAGGTTATTTGGGAAGTGTGGATTACTGATGCTCTGTGGCTTCAGAGAGGAATTCGTTTTCCAAGATTGTCAATCCAATGTCTTTCACCAATACTAAAATCTAACCCCTCCCCAAAGGAGAGGGATTCACACATACACACTGGTTTATAAGTATATAGTTTCCTCTTGTACTAGAATTTCCAGGCTTTCATCACAAATTCATCTTTGTAGATAGGAATTCTTTCAAGGGCTTCACATTTATTTATTTATTTGCTAATTAATAAATTACAACTTTCAGGTTTTTATCAGCTTTTCATGCATTATTTTTTTGTTATTGTAAGATGCTCAGAGCAACTTGACGAGCTGCTTTTTTCCTTCATTTTGTGTGGCACTCATTTAACTTCCATAATGTGTAATAATTAATCTTATCCATGCTTAATTGCGTACTTTTAGTCTAAAGATGCTGCCTAAATTATACAGCAGTGTTGAGCTCAAAAAGTGCTTTAATCAGATACGGGTAATGACTACAATATTTTTTTACATAAAATATTTAAAATGTTGTTGAAATACAAAAAACAAAACAAAGATGTACATATAAAAGGTGCCCCTGATATTTCTGTCAGTTTCTCCTTTTGCCAGTAAGGAGCCCAAATGGCTGTAGGATTTTACCTGTCTTTTGTTTGTTCCTGTTTTAAAGGTGCCCTTTCTGCCTGCAGAATTTGATTTTTGTTCATTTTTTGTTGGTTTATAGAAGCATCTATTCATATGCCTATCTAAATCTCTGCTTTACCAATCCAATTCACTTGAAGGTCTTGGCTTTGGTATTTATAGAAGCTTAAATTGCTGCCCTATTTTGTGTTGCAAATGTGCAGTCTGTTCATCACCATAGCATGTGCTGAACACTTCTGATATTTTTGTCACCCTTGATGAACTGGATTTTATAATGGAGAATCAAAGGTCTCCTGGTTCTGATCGCAGACTGGTGTAAATTAGGCGTAGTTCTGTTGACATCTAAGTGGAGTTACACGAGCGTTCAGCTAATATAAGATCAGAATCCAGTTCACTTGTGCACGTAACACAGTGCAATTTCCTATTGGCAACTTGCTCAGAATTAAAATTATATGGAACCACTACATGAATGATACTATTCTCTTTAAGTTCTTATACTTCAACCATTGCCATGGTATTTGAATGCCTGATAACTTGGACATAAGGATTATATCCAGTATTGAGAGACCATGAAAAAATGTGTGTCAAGAATAACAGGCATAGCTTTTAGAATTCCTGTATATTGTATCGGCAAAATACATAAGGCTTTTTATGCAAGTAAGAGGTCTTATGAGTCAAAGAGGACAACATATATTTTGCCCCTTTTAGAATACATAATTGCAAATGTTCAGCAATTATTCTCTTTAAAGAATATGGGGATCTGAAATTCCTGTTCAGTTTGTTAATTCAAAAAGCTTGCAAACTGCTATACAAAACTCCGCTCATTTGAGCAGTTGATAAATAAAACTTTTCATCAGAAATTTATAAAAAGCAGTCCAGAGTGGATTACACTGTAATATGCTCTGTTCCAAATGGTAAACCATACCAGTTTCTGCTTGCTTTTTACCTTACAGAATGTTAATTTTCTACATACTTGGCATGTTTTTTTCAGTATCCTGCTTCTCGTGCTCCTTACTAGTTTGTGTTGCTTGTGGATAGGCAATATGAATATGACCTTTATCTGTGTTGGGTTCTTTTTTTTAAAAGAAACAAAGTTCCCCCTTAGATTGTAAAAGAACTTCTAGTTATAACTAAAAGCTTAACAGAAATTCCCAGTAGGACTTATAAGTCCATAGTCAAAGAATTACATCTCGGAATAAAGTAGCTGAAAATAGAACTGCTCTTTATTGGATGTGGCGTGGCTTCCTGGCTCTTGTACCATCAGCCTCGGTGGGATTTTAGGTCATAGGGAGGAGACCGATTTGTATATAAACAAACTATATTAATGCCTCTTTTCACATTCCATGCTTGGTCTATTTATCCTTGTTAAGAACCTAACAAATTAACAAGAGGTTATAGTTGGCTAATCGCAAGTTCATGGTAAAAACCGTAGAAGTTGGAGATGTTAAAGATCTGTTGTCATTCAGTCCATCACCTAGCCAATGGATGTTTGTTCCTCATAGTGTAAAGTCTTAAGCAACAGGGCATCCTACTGCTGCTTACCTAGGTGAAAATGTTCTGTGTAAACTAACCTCACTGCTGGGAAGCTTTTTTCCTGATGATCATCCTAATTTTTTTTCTTAATTTCATCCCATTCCTATTAGTTATACATCCTTTTCACTGCTGAAATAATACTATTTTTAAGCGAGGAAACTGGCTTTCCAGGGTTAACAGAACTTTACATGGTTTATTTTTATTCTATGGTCCTGGAGTATAGAAAGCCCAGAGTGTCAAGTAGAGACTACTAGATCCACTATAGAGCTATGCCATCATTTGCTGTGTACTGCCTGGTGGAATTGCTTCCATATTTTTGTGTGTGTGTCTCTGTGTGAGAGAGAGAAAATCAGTACCTGGCCTGAAGCAGGTCTCTCTTTAAATAGTTAATGATTTTATTTATACTGTCTGACAGTATTTTCGTTTGACTTAAAAGTTGACCTTTTGAAATATAATGTTTTCTCCCCCTTTCTTGTAGCCTTCTCCGAAGCACAGATCAAGAAGTGGCAAATAAAGTCAAAGGAGGACTAAAAAGCCTCATTCCAAAATTGAAATGCAATAAAAATGTAAAAGGAATAGAGGCTCTGCTAGAGATGTTAACTTCCTAATTTAAATGAGGTTCAGAAAGACCAGTTTCCTATCATTGTAACCAAATACAAGTCAGTGGAGGTTTTGCACAGTGTTTGATTATTTTTGTAATATCCTTTGTAAAAGTGTATTTGTAAATTAAACTGTTTCTAAAATGATTTGGCTGTTCTGCTCATAAATCCAGTTGTCTCTAGTTTCAGAACCTGAATGACACTGAATCCATAATCAGGGATTTTAAGCTCTCGCAGACTAATAACAGTTTATCAAGGCATCTGAACATCTAGCTCAAAATTTAAATCTCTGCTTGTTTTTCCCATTATCTTGTATAAAACCTATTTTATACTGCTAATAATTATATATACTACTTTTAAAAGTGATCACCTAATTACAGTATAAACTGAAACACATCTTCTGGAGATATTCTTATTTACTGAACAAATCCATCCGTTCTTAATAATGATCTTCTCCATCTGGCTGGCCTTGTTTTAAAAAAACAAACCAAAAAAAAATCCCTCCCTGTCCTCTTGAACAGAGATGGATGTGACATGCAAAGTTTGAGAGATCCTGATAGTAGCTCTCAAAAATTGCTTTGGCTTTTCAAATAGATCTGAAAGGGGTCAGTAGTTATTTGTAATGGGTTATGCAGATTTCTTACCGGCAAAATGTTTTTTTTCTTCACTCCTCCACTAAGCATAGGCTTTTTTAGCTTAACATTTGAGGTGTTCAGCAAATGGAATTTCCTGTTTGTCTCCTCCTTTTAGTGGAAACAAAAGTGAATTTAATGAACGAATTTAATGTACTTACAATTACTGTTGGCTGATACATTTTAACTAGCCTTGAGAAAATAGAACAGTACAGTGCCGCCAACCACAACATGCATATAATCTCTTGGCCCAGCAGAATGTAGAAATATGACATAAAACACAGCGTAATCACATCTGGCACAGGATTAATTCACTTCCTTATAGGATATATCCTTGGCTAGTATTTGAGCACTTGCTCTCGTGAGAAGGCCCAGTGAAGTCATTGAGAGAAAAGCATGCAGGATCCAAGCCCTAGTATTTGAGCCCATCCCTGCTCTTAGTAAATTAATGGAATTTTACTTTCCTGAGAGCAACACTGGGCCCATAGTTAGTGCAATACTGTTGAGGTTTTAATCTCCCCAAAATCAGGAAACTCAGGGTTAAGATTTGCATTGTGACAGTATTTTTACCTCCTGTACTTGTGCAGTATTGCAGCTTTTAATTACATGAACTTATAACTCAGGAAATGTAACATAGTATCTGCAAGTATTTATATAAAAAGTATGAGTTAATAGTGCAAGTTCAGAAATTATCACTTGAAGGATGAAACCTTGAAGTGGCTTGAAACTTTTGGCAATCTTGAAGGGATGTATATTAAAAATGTGCCATATTTATAACAGCAAATATTTAACCATTGTTTTCTGGTAAAATATAACTTCCTTTGGTTTAAGATAATGAATAATATAACTTTGATTGTAAATTGTATAGCAGTTACTGAATTGAAATACATGACATATTAGGTTTTTCTAAAAGGTCTATATCTAGACCAGGGGTGGGCAAACTACAACTGACGGTCCAGACATTTTAAGCCAGCCCTCGAGCTCCCGCTGGGGAGCGGGGTCTGGGGCTTGCCCCACTCCAGCGTTCCAGCCAGGGAGCAGGGTCGGGGGCCACTCCACGCTGCCCCCGGAAGCAGCTGCATGGCCCCGCTCTGGCCCCTTTGTGTAGGGGAATCCAGGGGGCTCTGCTTTGCGTGCTGCCTCCACAGCTCCAATTGGCCGGGAACTGCGGCCAATGGGATCTGCAGGGGCAGTGCCTGCGGACAGGGCAGCATGCAGAACTGCCTGGCCACGGTTCCGCATAGGAGCCGGGGTGGGGACATAGCCACTGATTCCAGGAGCTGCTTGAGATAAGCGCCACCCAGAGCTTGCACCCCTGAGCCTCTCCCTGTGCCCCAACCCCCTGCCCCAGCCCTGATCCCCTTCCTGCCCTCTGAACCCCTCAGTCCCAGCCCAGAGCCTCCCACACCCCAAACTCCTCATCCCCAGCCCCACCCTGGAGCCCGCACCCCCAGACAGAGCCTGAACCCTCACACACTACTCCCCTGCCCTAGCCCAGAGTCCCCTCCCGCACCCTGAACTCCTCATTTCTGGCCCCACCCTGGAGCCCACACCCCCAACCAGAGCCCTCATCCCTTCCCGCACCCTAGGCCCAATTTTGTGAGCATTCATGGCCCACCATACAATTTCTGTTCCCAGATGTGGCCCTCGAGCCAAAACGTTTGCCCACCCCTGATCTAGACAAAGATTATTTTGCTGGTAAAAGAATAACTTGTACCTTATTAAAATGGAAAACTTCTTTTAGGGTGCTGGGTAGCTTTTGAGCATCAATTTAATGTGCAAATATGTAGAGTTGCACATGTTCTTTTTCAGACTAAACTTTTCAATAGGAGCTTAGGGCTCATCTATGAAAATCAGGCTACCTATTTAGGGTGTCTAAATGTGCGTTCCGGTGCCTGGCCTTACACATGAAAATTTAACAATTCTGGCATCAGCATGCAAAAAATTAAGGGAACAAAAACCATTCAGTGTTGCTGTGTTGTGCCCAGGTTCTATTATCTGCATTAATTTCTAGCTTTATGTTTAATACACATATATCCTAAAACAAATGAAACACATTGTGTAATCTTCATGAGAAGCAAATCTCTCTTGCTTTCCAACTATCCACAGATTAACACGCGATACAGTAACTCCTCGCATAACGTTGTAATTATGTTCCTGAAAAATGCTACTTTAAGCAAAATGATGTTAAGCGAATCCAATTTCCCCCATAAGAATTAATGTAAATGGGGGGGTTAGGTGCCAGGGAAATTATTCTGAAGCTTGGTTGAGGTGGTGAAGTCAGAGGGTGGGATATTTCTTAGGGAATGCCTTACTGCTAAATGATGAACTAGCACTCGGCTGAGCCCTCAAGCGTTAACACGTTGTTAGTGTAGCCTCACATTCTACAAGGCAGCAGGAATGGAGGGAGGGGAGACAGCATGGCAGAGAGAGATCAGCAAGTTGAGACAGCAGCTGCTGCCAGCAAGCTCCCTTTGTCCTGAGCCCTGTTGTGTCCATCCCCCTTCCTCCACCCTCCGCTCTGTGGAGATGGATAATGGAGCAGGGGGAGGGGGAAACCCTGATATTATTATTATTATTATTACCCTTCCCTGCCCCTCCACTGCACAGCAAACAGGAGGCTCCCAGGAGCAGCACAGGGCAATGCGGGGAGGGACAGCTGAACTGCCCGGCAATTGATAGCCTGCTGGGTGGCTGCCGCACGCAGAATTTAGGGGAGCTGATGGGGGGCTGCCAGACCACCCTGGTTCCAAGGACCCACCAGCTACCTCCAACAGGTTGCTCTTTCCCCAAGCCGTGGACAAAGCAGGCGGCTGCCAAACAACGTTGTAAGGGAGCATTGCGCAACTTTAAATGAGCATGTTCTCTAATTGGTCAGCAATGTAACAACGAAACGTTAACTGGGACGACGTTAAGGGAGGAGTTACTGTATAAAGAACTCTGTTGTGTTGTGAAACCAAAAGTCCTAACCAATAAATAGATGAATAGAATATTAGGTTAATTAAACCTGGAAGTGCACACTTGCATGTCATAATTAAAGCAAATAGATTCCACCATTATCTCAGTTCATATCTACTGATGTGGCCATACTGTGCTGACTATGCTTCTTTCTGATCCCACTTAATCTTATAAATAGTAGTAAACACTTAAAGGTTAATCCCAATTAGACCTAGTTGGCAGTGACATCAAATGTTCGTACACGTATCCATTCCAGGATCAGCTATTGAAGGACTGTTGCAACTCATCCGTTTCTTTAACTGGATTTTCTCTTGTGACAGTGAAACAATTTTAATTAGCATCAGATAATGAATTTAAACTGTAGTGAAGTGTTTCCAAAATTACTGCCCTAAATAACGAACCTGACAGAAATATGTAGCAGCATTTGTGACTGAGTGAGTAATGATAGCAATGATGGAATAATAGATCATTAGCTACTTGCCTCAACTGCCTCACAATCAAAGAAAAATGTCTGGCATATATGAATATTTCTCTGTCCAGAGAACTTACAGGCATTAGAGAAAATAAGATACCACTAAAGATAACCAGTGGTAGACTGAATTGCAAAGTTGTATACGAATATTTGCTTATATTATCCTGGTAGGTCTTTACTTTCTTCAATTCCACATACTAGTACCTCTGACTGAACAGCCCCCTATCTTTCTCTCTTCCTGCCTCAAAATTATCCTAATGCCTCTAGAACTGATTGCTGTTGTTTGATTCATAATTTGATTATATATTTCTCATGTCTTGTTTCTCTATCTAGAGACACTTTCACTCAGTTCTTTCTCCTGAATTCCTATTAGGTTATTCCTCCTTTTGTATCCCATGCAAATATGACCACTTGGCTTGAAGTTCGTTTTTGTTTTCAGGTGTTTGGTTTTTATTAGAACATCTACTGGCAGCTACCAAGGAAAGTTGGAGTGCAAGCTCTTTGGAGCAAGGACTGTCTCTTACAATGTGTTTGCAGCAGCTAACATAAAGGGGCCTCTCGGCACTGCAATAAAATGTTGTTACGCTTATGTTAAAATTTCTACTGTTTTCACATAAGAAACAAGTCAAACTTCTGTTAGTGTCACACAACATCTCTGAAAACTGATTGTCTGAGATGGGGAGGAAGATTTTTCACATCTGTTATGAAAGGGACTTTTTTTTGAGGGTTAAGGAATTATTCATATGCAATATGTAAATCATAAATTACTTATAAAGAAAAAGGATTTGACACTGGGGGGCAGAGGAGGGGAGATAAATTTTCCTGATCCCTGGTGAAACTAATTTAACAGACACCATGTCGTTCATTTCCTCCTCTGCTGTGGGACCTCCTTTGTGTGGGGAGATGGAGATTGATAGACATGGTGATTAAAAGACCTTGATAGTATTTCCTTGTTCTTCCCTCTGTGAAATATTGTACCTGGTGAGCCGCTCATGTTACATATGTTAGATAATGTAACTTACAATATTGCAAATACTTAGCGTGTACTGTTAACTATTGTTTTTCTAATAGAGAAGAAAATGGCTTGTTACAAGAATATTTCAGGAATTTAGAGCTCTTATTTGTGTTAAAACACCTAGCCAGAGGAAAAATGATTCTCCTTCTAGGTCAGTGATACTCAGACCTCAGTGGTTCAAAAGCCGAATTACTGATCAACATTACCCGAAAGAGTAGTGTGAATTCATTGTTTCATTTACTGTAGTACTATACATTCAGATTTAAACAGTATGATGGGGAAAATGTTTAGTTTTATATTAGGGTTGGCGATAATCGCAGTTTATTCACGCGATTAACTCACCCTAATTTTAACATGGTGCTTTTCCCAGTATAGGCAAGGTCCATGCAGCTTGAGCGGTATCTTAAGTGTAGTCCCTAATATGAAACAGCTTGAGAGCGTAAACAGACAAAACCATAAATCATACCCAAAATGTGCAGAGGGGCCTAGTGCAGTGTTTTTCAAACTTCAGGTCGTGACCCAGTAATGGGTCGCCGCATGTCAGGCACTGGGTTGCTCCCAGTCAGCACCGCCAACCGGGACGTTAAAAGTCCTGTCGGCAGTGCTGCCCAGCTAAGGCAGGATAGGACCTACCTGTTTCAACACCGCACAGCGCCCTGGAAGTGGCCAGCGGCGGGTCCGGCTTCTAGGCATGGGGGCCACAGGGATCCGCACGCTGCCCCTGCCCCGAGAAACCAGCCAATGGGAACTGGGAGGAGAGGGGGGCGGTGTCTGTGGGCAAGAGCCGAACTTGCTGCTGGCTCCTTCCGGGGCGCAGCGTGGTCCGCAGTGCCAGGACAGGTGGGAAGCCTGCCTCTGAACCCTGGCTGCACCACTGACTGGGAGCTGCTGGAGATACGTCTACACCCCAACCCCCTGCCCCAATCCCCTGCCCCAGCCCTGAGCCCTTCCAAACCCAAAACCCTTCCTGCACCCCAAACCCATCATCCCCAGCCCAGAGCCCCCTCCCACACCCTGAACCCCTCATTCCTGGCCCCACCTCACCCCAGCCTTGAGCCCCTCCCACACTCCAAATCCGTCATCCCCAGCTCTGTTGGGCATCAACAATTTTCTTCAGCTGGGTCCACAGAAAAAAAGTTTGAAAACCACTGGCCTAGGGGATGGTTCTAGTTTAGAGGGCCATATTTTTAGGGTGATTGTCAGCATTGTTATTGACACAGCATTGGTGGGCTTTGTGAATGAGGTGAACTTGAAGGAGGGGTTTGAATGAGGAGAGGAGGTGGCACCTGGCACTTTGGGTCGGGGATGTCATTTCAGGCCTAGAAAGCAGCATGAAAGACAGCACAGAAGCAAGGGAGTGATGTGGTAGAATGTGTTGGTGTAGCAAAAGGGACAAGAGAGCAGAGATGTAGCCAGGGGCAGAATTCTGAAGAGGAGGATGAGAAGGCTGAACTTGATGCAGAAGACAAGAGAGAGCCACTGAAAGTGTTCAGAGAGGCGTAATTTGTCTGAGCAATGGGTGCTTAAAAGCACTGCATTTTGCATCCTGGGCTCTTGGGAGACCAGATAAGAGATTTACATTAAATCAGCACTGTCATAAAGGATTTTGTATTGCTTCCAGTGCATGGAGAGTTACTAATTCATATAGCCCTCCCATTCAGCAAAAATAAGAATTTACTCAGAAAGCCAGCTCATTTTGGCTTTCTGATCCACCATTCCATTACAGCTCCTGAGCTTGCCATTTGGCTCTGGCCATATCTTGTTTTAAAGCAGAGAAACACATGTTTGTGATTTTGAGAATGTGCATTGTTCGCTGCCTGTTAATCCTATCAGCAAAAAGATGAAGATTAGTGAAGCTGGTCGAAAGCTTAGTACGTTCAACCTACCATTAAAGTAACTTTAGCTTGTGCCATCAGTGAATCAGCTGTGGTGATGGTTTTTGTTTTTCTTTCTTTTGTTAATTGGGTTTTGGCACTTTCTTATTTTATCTACACTTCCTTTTAAACTTGGAACATGTGGGCCCTGGCCTAAAAGGAAAAAAAATGGCAGTGAAATTGTAAAAACATTCACTGACCTTTTTGAAACATGCAGGCTGAATATTAAACAAATCCCTGAAGTTCCCTGGGCCAGTGCCTGGAATCAGCTCTGTTTTGTGCAGTGACTTTTTGGGAAGTTTTTAGGCATCGACATTGTCTTATGCAAGTAAAAAGAATGGGGAAATTCATCTCTGTCCACAGGCTTAGGCCCCCAGCTGCAGGGCCTGGTGGGCTCCATCCCCTGACCCATCCACCCCATCACCCTGGCCCCCGCTGCCTCCCTCCCTACCTCCTCATTCAAGACTTAGGGCTTGTCTACACTACTACGCAGGGTCGATCTAAGATACGCAACTTCAGCTATGTGAATAAGGTAGCTGAAGTCAATGTACTTAGATCTACTTACTGCGGTGTCTTCACTGCGGTAAGTCGACAGCAGACGCTCTCCCGTCGACTCCGCTTACGCTTCTCGTTCTGGTGGAGTACCGGAGTCAACAGGAGAGTGCTCAGCGGCCAATTTATCACATGTATACTAGATGCGATAAATCGACCCCTGCTGGATCGATCACTGCCCGCTGATCCAGTGCGTAGTGTAGACAAGCCCTTAATTTGTCCCTCAGCTTGCCAGGGCTGAGTAAGTCTGCTGTGAAAAGTGATATCTGTATGTTTGTTAATATCATGTTTCACTGCCTCCCAGCTAGCTAACAAGTCTGCTGCTGTGAAAAGTGATATTAACAAACATAAAAATACCATTTTTTACAGAAGTAGACTTACTAGCTAGCAAGGCTAAAACAAAAATGCAACCAAAAGAAACAATAAGACAAGAACATGCAAAGCACCATATCTATTCTGTTTAGGTCTAGTAAAGAACAGAGACAACAGTACATGATTTTTATTATTGTCTGCAAAAAAAAAAAAAAAACCCTACATAGATTACAATGATTTGGACATGTATATGTTCATATTTATATGTTTTTTCTAAGGTTAATTAAGTATTTTAGGAAAAATTGTCATAGTGGCCACCAGCAAGAGTTGGTAGCCACACTCTGAGGCCACCAAAAATTTTGTTGTGAGAACCCCTGTCTTAAAGCATCGCCAAACCCAGATCACAGAGTTTTCTGTATGGACACTAGTGGGGTAGAACCCAGGTAAAATCTGGTGTTAACCGTGCAGTGCTCTTAGTTCTTGTTTTAACCTGCTTCCAGCACATGCTGTTGCCTTAAAGCAGTGGTGGGCACCTGTGGCCTGCCAGGGTAATCCAACAGTTTGTTTACATTGACTGTCCGCAGCTCCCAGTGGCCACGGGTCAATTAGTAGTAGACATATTCCAGCCAGTTTCACCTACCAAAATCAATTAAGGCAATCGGGTTACACAATGAGGAGAAAACTTACTATGCAGAATCATTATTACTGGTAACCATGGGTGGGAAGGACAGAACAGAACTTGACTTTCAGATCACAGCCTGGGTTTGCATAGGCAGCAGTTAAGGGAGGGAAAAGTTCTTTTGCTTGTAAACTGAGCAAACTAGATGTGGAATTTACTGAGACAGTAAATATGGAACCTCACACTGCCATTCTTCCAAAATCGCTTTATGGAGTGGAATTGAACATAAACTGTCAGTAGCTTTATAATGAGGTGTTTGGTAATCCCCTGTCTAAAGTCACCTGGATTATTTTTAGGTTACTCAGACTATTTTTATTAAATTACTTTAAATTATGTGTTCTAAAATACATTAAAAAACCAACAACCTCTGTGCCTTCGACCTTTCATTTACCAATCCAGGCTAAAGTCCTAAATGACTGTTGTATATTGTCCAATTTCTCTACTAGTGAATAAGGAAGTTAATAAAGGTTATGTAAGTAACAGATAAGCATGGCACAAATATAATTTAGGTTACATAAAAATAGGACAAACTCAGTAACCAAAACAGCTAAAGATATTTTTTAAGCTATCTGAAGTGAGCAAAAGAGGTTTCCATTATCTTGGGTTTTAATAAAGTCCCTTCATTTTTTAAAAATTTGAACTTTTTTAGATAACTCTCTTTATGATTCTTAAACCTAAAACTGCCTAGTTTAAGATAAAAAATTACTACTTGCTTTGGAGGCACGGGACTAGTACCAGATCCCCATTAAATTATTATTCTTTGGTTGCCCCTTCAACAGCTATATTTCTACATTAGAAAAATAAACTTATATGCTTAATTGCACCTACAGAGTGATGATCTTTTCAGACAAGCATCTGTGCAAAAGCTCTTTCCAATGCGGCTTTCTTTTAATGTTGGGGGCTGAAACGTTGGAGGTCTGCTTTTCCTTTTAATCCTGTAGGGTTAAAATAAGGTGGGGGGAACAATAATTAATTGTTCTAATGGATGAGACCAGTCCATCTTGAACACTGGCTGCTCCCTTGAATACTGGAGTGAAGATCTTCGCTAAGCCTGCATTGAAACACATGGAAATAATGTATTTTTAGTCTCCCTCAAGGGCTCATTAGTATCTGTAATAGCTTACAATGCAACAAACTCAAACATGGCACATTAACAGGACAGAATTTTAATTTCACAATGCCATGAAAAAACCCATCATCTTAAATATCCCAAATTCTCTGTTACACGAAACAAGGACTTCTAGCTAAAGTCTTATGCTCTGCCCCTCCTCGTATTTCCTCTGATGTTTACTACAAGCATGGAAGATTCCTTCAGTTATCCAACTACTGTTGTCCTCATGGTGTCCAAACACCCAAGGCTGCACTGGATGGTTTTAAGATCCTTGACATACAGTACGTGACTTTCATTTTAGTAAGCTTAGTACACTGGGTACACACATGGAAGCCTTTGTGAGTGGAAGAGGAGGTAAGAATAATGAAGACTTTTTAAATGAATGCACCTAGAGCTAGAGTCACACAAGGATTTAAGTGCCTGCCTAATTAGCCTGGAAGTAGAGCCCTGCATGGATACGCAAATGTGTATCTGCATCCGATCCGCAAAAATTATCTGCAGATATTTGCACATGTGGATTTCCACAGCTCGACAGGGGCTCTGCACCAGGGGCCGGATTGAGGCTCCGACGCATCCCCCCTCCCTGCAGCCTGGTCGGGTAGCTGTGGGGAGCCGTAGTGGCCCCTCTACCTACCTTGGGCGGGGGGGCCGAGCAGGCTCTGGCCCGTGTCCCTGCCCCTCTGCCCCGGGCATGTGGAGGATCCATGCCGCGGTTCATCACAGCTGCCTGCCTGACGCTAACTGCCAGAGCCCTGGGCAGCTGCAAAATGTGAACCCGCACCTGCGGGAACAGTTCAATGAGATAAAGCGGCTGGCCGTGGGGCTGCAGGGCTCAACCTGTGGGACCTGAGCCAGTGTGTGGGTTCAGCGCTCACCTACCGAATTGGTCCCAGGGCTGAGCTTACACAAAATGGCCGGGGTGGGGGGGGAACATGGGGGGGAGGAGGAGTAGGGTGAGGCCCTCCCTCACAGCTTTGAGCCTAGTGGTCAGGGCAGTCTCCCTGTGCCTCCAACCCCCTACCAGCTCTGCAATGGGCCTTCCCTGTGCCTCCAGGTCCCCACTGCTCAGCTCCCAGGGACCCCCTCCATGTGCCCTCGGGGGCCAGCCCCCCCACAGTCCCCAGGGGATCCCTCCCTGTGCCCCCCAGTCCCGGGTTCCCCCCATCTCCAAGGGCACCTCGCCCTGTGCCTTTCCATCCCAGCCCCCGCACCGTGTCCAGTAGTCCTGTGCATGTGTCCCCAGGTCACAGCTCCCAGGGGTCCCTCCCTGTGCCTCCAGGTCTGAGCCGCACCCAGTGCATTTGGGGGGGGGGTGTCCCTCCGTGTGCCCCTCCATGTGCCCCCAGCCCTGTTCGATGTCTATCCAGGTCCTAGGGGGCTCCCTCTGTGCCTCCAGGTCCCCGCTCTTCCCCAGCGGCCAGCTCCCAGTCCCTCAAGGGCCCAGAGGGGCCCCTCCCTGTCCCCTTAGCCCTCCATGGCCATCTAGCTCCTTGGGGGTTCTTTCCCTGTGCCCCCAGGTCCCAGTCCCTCAAGTTCCTGGGGTGCGGGGGGCTCCCTGTCCCCTTAGAACCCCTGCATGTCCACTTAGCTCCCAGGGGCTCCCTCCCTGTGCCTTCAAGTCCCAGCCCCCCTAGCTCTCAAGAGGCCACCCTCCCTCTGCCCCTGAGGCAGGGCCGCCGGGGGGGGGGGGTGCAAGGGGCCAAGTGGGGTCCCGCAGACAGGGCAGGGGCAATTTCAGCAGCAATTCGGCAGCAGGTCTTTCAGTCCTGCTCTTCCTCATCGGTGGCACTTTGGCAGCAGCTTCAGTCTTTTGTGGCAATTCGGTGGCAGGTCCTCCTGTCCTCTTTTTTCTTCGGTGGCGTGACTTGGGTTTTTCTTTTTTTCTTCTTCGCCGCTTGGGGCGGCAAAACTAACTTTTTTTTTATGGAAAGGGCCCCCGAAATTGCTTTGGCCCAGGCCCCCTGAATCCGCTGGGTGGCACTGCCTCTAGGTCCCATTATCCCCAGTTCTCAGGGTGTCCCCCAGGTCTTTGCTGTTCCCCCAGGCTGTTCTCTGACCCCCCCACCCCCAGCTCCTCATTCTCCCTAGCTCTCAGGGGCTCCATCTTTTTCTTGCTTATCCCAAAGGGAGGTGTTAGTGCAGGGTGTTGGAGATATTTTTAGGCACAAACCTTCCTCCATCACCACCCACCTGAGCTACCTTCAGTACACTGGAACGTTTGCATTTGAACTGCCTCCATCCCCCAACAACCTACCTTCCCTGGGGCTGGGAAGGAGCACATGAAGGGGGATGCTCAGTATTGGGGTGTGGGGAGAGATCTGCCCTTTTGGAGTCTCCCCCCATGTCGCTCTCCCCCTCACCCCCCACATCCCCACACCAGTGAGCCTCTGTACTCCTCTGGTTCCCACCCCCCACCCCGCCCCCCGCTTTTCTGGGGCTCTCAGGTCACCATGCTTCTCTGTCACTATTGCCCTCTGGTTTCTGGGCCACCCCTTGGACTGTTGTATGGAGCCCAGGCACGCAGTAGGGGCTGGGGCAATGAGGCGGTGGGTGGTAGTGGGAGCCAGGGGGTGCCAAAATACAAGTTCACCTAGGGTGCTGTTTTCCCTCCGGCCAGCCCTGGTACTCTGAATACTGTTTTTGAAGTGAGAGTTGACAGGCGGGGTTATAACAGGTTTGCCTGGTGGGAGAGAGTGAGAAAAGCAACTGGGTTGCTAATTGCCTTCTCCATTGATAAAAAAAAATAGTTCTCCCTGCTTAACACCACGTTTAATGTTCATGGCTACGGCAGAGTTAATACTGTTCCCTTTTCTGTCTCAGCTGTCTGAGAGACTGCCTCACACTGAGGTCTCCAGTGGGACTTCAAGACCTGACCTTGGCAATTTACAGTCAGCTGTACAATGCAAACAACAAGCAAGAGCCGAGCCATTTTAAAGGCACATCCCCTGTCATGTTATTTTGCTATGAAATGACATCAATCCTCATTACTTCCTCTAAAGAGCTGACCTCTTTCCCCATTTTACGCCATATATGAAGGCACATAAATAACATTTCTAACGTTCAGATCATTGCCCTCATTCCTATTTTAACCCCCCGCCATGATGTGTCTTAAGTGAAAAGAATGTTCCCAGTGAACTAAACTAATGAACCCCTATGTCCACTTGATTTTGGCTGTAGCTAATTTAGAGTCAGAGTCTGCTATTCTTCCTAATAGGGCGTTAGGTAGACCTTGTTATGTTATGCAAATAAGCCCATTGATTTCAAATGATGTTCTCATGGAATACAATACTACTGAAGGTGACTGGGGGTGTGTGTGAGAGACAGAGAGAGAATTAGATCCTCAGTATGTACATGATTCTATCATGCGGATCAATGTATACTCATATCCTCATTTATTATGATTTTATCAATGTTGAAACAAATTCAAATGCTTCTTTTCTTATAAGTATAGTTTCAAAACTACTGGAAGATCTATTGCTAAGATCATGGGGAAGAAAATGCCCTATTAGCTAACCATGTCCTTTCCCTTTTGATGGGCAGGGATGGTGTCCTTAGCCTTTGTTTGCCAGAAGCTGGGAATGGGTGACAGGGGATGGATCACTTGCTGATTACCTGTTCTGTTCATTCCCGCTGAAGCACCTGGCATTGGCTACTGTCAGAAGCCAGGATACTGGGCTAAATGGACCTTTGGTCTGACCCAGTATGCCTGCTCTTATGTTTTCAGAACTGTATTTTAACTTAGATCTGAACCACAACGAACCCATATAGTTCTTAACACACTAATAGACGATATTAACTTTAAACACGGTTGCTCATATAAAGTACATTTAGTTTACATCTGTATTCTTAAACAGATTTTTTTGCATTAAAATGGGCTTGGAAATCTATCACAAACATTTAGCCAAACTTACTAACCAGTTCTTTGCCATTAGGGCGGATATTAATGGAAAAAACAAAAAAGAATAAAATCAACATTTTTCTCACTCCTAAAGTTACTCGCTCTGGGCCAGGAAGCAAGTACAATTCTGCAAGGCTGCATTAAAAATAATATTGGCAAATCGAACCATGAACTATGTGGTATAGGACAAATAAGGTCCAAAAACCTAAGAAAGACGTTGTTTATATGTGAAAGCAACCGATGTAGCTATAGCGGGTCCATACTATCTGTGTCCGCGCCATGTTTAAAAACCTAATACATAACCTATTTCTGCACTGCAAAGCAATATATTTTCCCCCCTTCTACATCTGTTTAATTTTTGAGGTAAGAGTCATCCTGCCTTTTGCTGAGTAGCAGCCACTGCATGGGAACAGACTCGGTTTCTTTTGATTTGGCCACGGTGGGTCATTATTGTAGGATGTGTATCAGGCATGGCGTTACAGCCCTGAGTCAGCTGTACAACTCAAAGTCTCTGGCTGGATAATTCATCGAGCGCCATCAACACTGGCGTCGCACATATAAACCAGGCGCATTGCTGCTGTAATAACGAGGACCAGCAAAAAGACGCCGAGAAGAAACTGTAGTCAAATAGATCTGTAATTTTTTAAAAAGACTAAAGTTTGAGATTTGCCTTCAGTATTTTCTTATTCCTTTTAGAGCTGTTGCTTTATCTTTATTTGACTTGGGTGATCCGTTGTAATAGTGTTTCCTCTGCTTTCCCCTTCTGCTCCTCTGTCCTTTTATCTTTCCTGGAGTATTAATTGTATCTAGGCCTTGGTAAATAATGGGTTGGGCCTTCTTCACAGCACTCAGACATTTTCTTCCTGGCTCGTCGTATAAAGTCAATCTTGCCTCTTTCCTTCCTTACAGCTGTATACTCATAGGCCTTCAGTTTGCTGTAATAGTCTGAGAATTTATTGTAGAGGATGGAGATGGGCATTCCATTCAGAATTATTCCAAAAGCAATGCAGAGGAAAGCAAACAGGCACCCGAGGTGAGTTTCTGGACACATGTCACCATAGCCCACTGTAGAGATGCTGACCTATAGGCAAATCAATAGTAATCTATTAGCCAAACAGAGGAGCGCACACACACACACCTTTCTTTAATCTAGCCAGCTGGGGAATATGGATTTTTCAGCACAGTTAAGCTATTTTGAACATTTGTATACTAAAAGCCTGAATTATTACACACTGACTCTACATTGTTCCCCCCGCCCCCTCACAGGTTACCATCCCAAAGTTTAAAAACTATCCTTAAATAATTAACCCCACTGTTGTAATTAGGAAGACCTCTGGATTCCGCTGTGTGCTGCAGACAGCATCCCTGAGCCAACCACACGCAGGTCTGCATAGATGGTAGTGTGTGTTATGTCCAGGGGCATGGACACAGATTTATGACCAGACCCATCCAGTGACCCTCCCACTCTGTGCAACTAGCTGCAGTAGAGGCTGGGTTGAAGCTGCATGACAGCCTTGTGCCCTTACCCTGTTTTTAAGGAACGGACTGGTCTTCACCTCTCCCCCCAACCCCCATTCACTTCAGCCCAATAACTTGGGCTTTGAGGGTGAAGTATGTGTGAAGTGAATTTTACCTTTACCTGTCAGGTGCATAAAGTGGTGAATGTGGTGAAGAGCGGGGCCCAGACTTGAAGTGTGTCCTCTAGCAGTGAAATACATTTTAAAACACTTGCCTTTGGGAAGAATGGTTCATCAGCTCATTTTAATATGGATTTTTTTAAAATAAGGAGACTAAGGAAGTGTGTAAATAACAAAGAGCCTTTTCAGCTGATTAAAAGTTTGTTTTGTTTGAAGTGTATGTCAATAAGTGAGTGATTATTCTTCCTGCTCAAATTCTGCCATGTTACAGGCACAGAGGGGATGGTGGCTGAGTGCATAGGATTGCCCTGGGACTTTTAACTGAAGTTTGAGCACTGGGAAACCTTTTGACACCAGATCTCAGTGACAACCGTAGCTGTTTCAGTGAAATCATTTTTAAAGTTCAGGAAATAATTCTTTAGGCACCACCATATTACGTGAAAGTGTGAATCTTACCATCTCGTTATCCATAGCTCTTCTGAGACTTTAATGCATGCCCTTCTTCACCCAGGAGCATTTTTTTTCCTGCTCTGCCATACACTGATGGGGAAGGTATTATGCTGGCTTTTTACATTGACATGAAATACTTCAACAGTTAGAAACTGCCCAAATAACATTTAGTCTAGCATAGATCCCAAGAGGGAATTACCAGTCTATGTCTACTACATACATTTTGATGTTTGTGAACTTTGTTTTCATTTAGTTCATAATCCTGTGTCTGTGTATAATAATAATAAGAAACATGCTAGCAGAAATGGCTAAAACACAGGAAGGTGTAGTCCCAGCCCAGTGTTCTTGTGATTATAGCACTGAATTAATTTTTGAACATTATGGCAGGCAGTGTGCCAGCTTCTCACCTTTTAGACAGAATGTTATTTCAGATGAATGAAACAGTAGATTACATGGGGCTGCACCTGTACCATAAAAGGCATTAGGCATTTGGTTTAATAGCACTGAAGTCACTGGCATTGAATGATCATAAAGGCTCAATATCTTCAAATACTGAGTTGAAAGCAAGATATATATCTACCATAGCCCCTACAAGATTATTATCCTGTGCTAAGGGTTTAGTCCTCTTACATTCACTCTTGTGTTACACATGAGAATTTTGAGGATATAATCATTTGTGTGTGTGACTGACAAAGCTATCCACTATTTAACCTATCTGAATCTCTTAATTTTTTCCTATAATGCATGGGGGTAAAAGAGAGCCATGCCACGTAATTACTATTTGCACATTAAAGACAGTCCTGCAAACCCTTGCTCTTATGTACAAACCTTTTTTAACAGAATCCCATTAAGTCTAACAGGAATACTTGGATGAATAAAGACTATTCGCATCAATAAGCGTTTGCAGGATTGGGCTGTATGTATTTTTACTGCTTCCGGGCTCTATGAATGATTGGATGTATGCAGAAAAGTGGCACCCATGGGTCTTGGTTTACTGTCCTAATATTCCACTGGAGTGTTCAGCATGAAATTTATAACCTCTGGGTGTACTATATCTGTTGATTAAATGGGAACCTGCAAAGGCAAAATGTTGCATTCCAGTAACTTTTCCAATATGTGCTGGGCACCCCAGTATCCAGGCTCAGGGGCACTCAGCACATGAAGTTAAAAAATAATGCAACTAGATTTTTCTGCTGGTAGCTGGAGTGATGCAAAAGGACTGGAAAGGAGTTCGGTCTCCCAAGCTAGAGCTTCCAGAGCTGGCAGAGAGCCAGAAAAGAAGTGCACAGCTGTAGCCCACAGTCTGGGGTGTCTGTCAGGGATGTGGCCAGCAGACTTGCGGTTTGGCTATTCTGAGTTGACCCATGGCTCCTTAGAGGCCAGAGTCAGCTGCTGTAAAAAGGAGTAGCCCTAACTATGCATCTGAAGAAGTGGGTTTTACCCACAAAAGCTTATACCCAAAGAAATCTGTTAGTCTTTAAGGTGCCACTGGACTCCTTGTTGTTTTTGGGGCTAGGACTGGCCCTAGAATCAGGGAACTGCAAGCAGAGCCTTTGCACCCCTTCTCCCTACAAATGCTCCTCCCAGACGATACTGGCTGCAACTGAGATTTGAGCCCTTTGTTCTTTCAGCACTAGCCATATTACCATGTTTCTCACTCTAGTCTGACAATCTAGCATGCACCATGCTGTCCTGCCACAGCTATCACAGAATAACAATAGACCTGTGGCCTTCCCGCTCTTTCATTCTGCAGACCACTTCACAAAGGAACAATCTCTTCCTCCCCAACCCCCAAACTATGAGTCCCTGCATGTTTAATGCTGTGGCTGAGAAGAAAGGTTCTGTGGGACACTGCTAATGCATAGGCTCTCCTAGCTTGGCTTTTAGGGGTACTCAGTCAGCACCTCGGAGTAAAGTCAGTGGTGGGCCAGCCTTCAGCCCTGCCATGATAGTAGGGTAGCATGGGGAAAATCTGTACAAATGGGCCCTGGCTCAGCCTAAGAGAGTGCGTCCCCCATTTTGGGAAATGCTGTGCAACAGACTGAAGTCCTCTGTTTAGTCACAAGTACAGCACAGACAATGGCTGTGAAAGATTCCCTGTGCAGATTTGCCCCTGTGCCTCAAACCCCATCCACAAGTGTAAACGCTAAAGATGAAAAGGTCCCTCAGGTTCCATGTCAGCTCAGTCTCTGGCCTCTCAGCTAAGACCACCAGCAACCATGCCATTGGTGATTTTGCAATATGAACCTCTGCCCACTAGGAACTAGCCTGAGACCACCTACTCATTCCTCCTAAACAGCCACGACATGTCATGTCATCAACTTCCTGTCACTACTGACCTATACTAGATTGAAACTAGTGACCTAGATGCAAAAGGCTCTGTATCCCATTACCAATCCCTTGAGCCATTCAGACCCCACCTGATCTATTTTTGTCTGCCACTGGTATTGTATAAATTACAACCAAATGCCATTTTGAGTGTGTTGTAGAGATGCCACCTACCATTGGACAACTGCCCGTTACAAAATATTTTACAGGGCCAGGCATCTGCAGCTACTTCAACTTCCATAAAGTTGGAGGATTTAAATGTTGAGAGATGTAATCAGAACAACCTTTTGTCATGCTGGGTCAGTGCAGCCTTTTACAAACTCCCCCCAAAAAGGGGGGGGAAAACCCTGTACAATACATTTATCACAAACTACTAGCAGTATACTTCTCTGCAATGCTGACACTTCCCCCACCCACATACAAATCCTCCCCCCCTTTCTTTAATGAGCAGCAGTGGAAGCGGATGTGTGTGGCATAGTCACAAATAGCCACCGACTTCCAGCTCTGCTTCACTGATTATACCCTGATGCAGTAACCGATGTAAGCTTGCAGCAGAGGTGAGTGTGTGTGTGCGAGAGCTCATGTCCTGTAAAAGCAAAGCTCAGAATTCGGAACAGATGTTCACAAATCCGGGATGGCCCTGCTGTTTTCATGACAGGCAGCCAATCTCGCAGGGGAGGGAGCAATGGCTACCCGGCAAAGTGCAATGCATTTACTTACAGCAGCCCACCACCACGCATGGGGGATGCTGGTGAAGCTGGTGCTGGAGACGTCGTGCTCCACAGAGTAGACCATGGCGGAGAAGGCGAAGATGCCCATGGCAATGAAGAGCAAGAGGCAGCCCACCTGCTGGTAGCACTGCCGCAGGGTAAAGCCGAAGGCGCGCAGGCCTGTGGAGTGGCGGGCCAGCTTGAGGATGCGGAAGATCCGCATCAGGCGCATGATGCGCAGCACTTGCCCTACTTTGCTCACCCGTCCCACCTTCTCAATGTCATGCTTGTGCTGAGAGCCCCGGCCTCGGGGCTGGTCATCGTCGGCAAAGCACTCCAGCAGCAGCTGGAAGTAAAGGGGGAGGATGGCGATGAGATCCACGGCATTGAGGGGGCTGCTCGCGAAGCGGCGCAGGTCTGGGGTGGAGACCAGCCGCAGCAGATACTCCAGGGTGAAGAAGGCGATGCACAGCGTCTCGACGTGCTCCAGCATAGGGCGACTCTCTCCGCTTTTCCTGTCCACCTGCTGCATCTCTTCCACAGTGTTGAGAGCCAGTGCCACCACAGAGACGAGCACAAAAAGGCTGGAGGCCACCCCCATAGCCTTGGCGCTGACAGAGGAGAAGGGCTTCTCCATTAGGTTCCAGAGGCGCCAACGCTGGGGGCCATAGTAGCGCATGTGGTGGAAGAGCTGCTCGCTCTCCTGGGACTCCGCCTGGGCACGCAGTTCCCGCTGCACCTTCAGCTGCTCGCTCAGCTCGTCACGCCGCTCCTCGAAGCAGATGCGGCAGCAGCGTGGTGTATATTTGAGCCGCACCCCCCAGTAGCTCAGCTCCTCCAGGAAGCTGAGTGGGCACAGCTCGTCACGCACCTGCAGCACCCCAGAGGCGTAGAAGTTGTAGACCAGCTGGAAGACAGCGGGGTCCCGATCAAAGAAGTACTCATCCCCCTGAACTGCATAGTCATCGCACAGACCCAGCTGGCGACGGCGATCGGTGGACGTGGCCAAGCGGCCCAGACGGGTCTTAGGGTAGATGGCCACTGCCTGGTAGGTGAGGCGGTAACTTTTGCCACCTACATTTATGTTCAGCATGGAAGAAGCAGACGCTGCTGTTCTGGAGGAGAAGGCAGGGGGGCTGGGAAATGGTGACAAGAACTTGCTTCTCTCCTGAGATGGATTTTGCAGCTGCCTTTCATCTTCCTCCTCTTCTTCTTCCTCCTCCTCCTCCTCCACATAATAGTGGTAGTTCCCCTCAGTTTCCACAGGCAGCACAGACTGAGAGGCCCATGGAGTAGTAGCAGAAACCACACTCTTCGTCTGTGAGCGCATTCTTTCTTTCTCCTCTCCCGCATTGGTTTCTGGGGGAACAATATTTGTTGCAGCTCCTTCCCTTCCTTTACAGTCTGAGAATGGGAATGGTCTCCTTTGGTTAAACTTCAACATGATGCTTCTCTCTCCTCCTCCTCTCCTTCCTTTGCCTTCACCTGACTGAGGGACTAACACCAGTCCCCACTGCCACCACCACTGAGACAAAGAGTGCTTCTTTCTTTCCCTCTGGAGCATCAAACACAGCGGCAGTTTCACATTTCTCTCCCGTCCAGCCACCTCCTCCAGTTGTTGTTAAAGCTCAGGCAGGGACACAGACACACTGGGACTGCTGTTGACCGCTTTAATCTTGCTGACAGGGAAGATCTGAGTGCTCAGAGAAGGGGATTTAAAGGCTATTATCCTGTTTCAGCCCCGGCTCCCTCAGTCTGTGACGTGAATGATTATGGATCCATAAATCTGTGGATAATCAGGAGAAAAAGACAGAGTTTTATTGCTAATAAAAAAGGGCATTTCCCAACCCCCAGTTTGTATGTGCTCAGGATTCTCTGAACCGGAAAAAAGAGGGTGAGGGGGAAATAGGGAACAGTATCGATGCCTTTCACCAGACACAGCTGCAGATTGTTTGAATGTTCCATAATCGTAATAAAAATAATTCATCATTATTATACATTGACCTTCTTTAGTGATGGTCACCCATCGCTCTTAAAGCTCTTTGCAAAAGGTGGGTGAGTATATTTAGTCGCACTTTCCCTTGGCAAAACGAAAATGCGGTTGGAGAATCAACATACCACCTATTCAGTGAAGGGCTGAGAAAACTCACTGCGCGTACAGGCCCTCTAAGGACTGCTCCAACAAAACCAGAGAAGCTCGGATTTGGCACTCCTGATATTTCTAAGATAAGCTAAAAGGCAGAAAAAAAGATTCCCCTCTCTCCCAATTCTGCCCCTCTCTCCCAACATTCAAGCCTTTTTTATGCATCATAGAGAAGCAAAAGGGGTACAAGGCCATTTAATGTTCCCCGTACCAGTCACGTTTAAGTGTAAAATTAGGCTAGGTATCATTCAGGACAAAACTCTCTTCTTCATTATTCTGGACCCATTGAAATGGATCATAGGACAGATCCTTGGCCCTGATCCAGCAACTTCACGTAGCTCCAGCCATGCTAACCAGCCTTAATGCCACATTACTTGGCCCAATGAGGACACTCCCTGCTTTGTGGAATCCTCAGGTGGTACAGAGCTGCTGTAATGCAGGGGGTTAAGGGTGTGTTCCAATACTCTGAATCCCTGGATGTCAGAATGGCCCCTTAAGGCCTGTTAACTATAAATAGTTACAAGAGAAATAAAGATAACACGCTTCCAAATATAAAACTTAACAAACTAGCCTTGGTTCAAGGTGAAGTCCCTTACCACATGTTCCCAGTAACGCTGCTGACCAAATTCTCAGGATCTGCTCCCAAAGGCTGTTTCTTTTATCTTCTTGGGTGAAGGAGGGCATGATGGATAGGGAGAGAGAACTTGTGTTGTTTTTGCCGCTTCCTTTTATAGTTCAGTCCCCCCTCAGAAATGCATTTGCTGACACCTGGCCAAAGGCGTCAGCTTGTCCTTTATCTTTGAGAAACAAGTTTATCCTTTCCCCAGACTTGTGTGGTAAACACACTTCAGTCGTGATTTCAGCTTATGTTTATAACTTTACTTATAATGTTGCTACATACATCTCACCATGATATTATTGACCAGCAAGGAATTAGTTTTCAAATGATAACTTACCAGCCATATTTTGTACAAAGATTATTATGATGGGGTGCAGAGTGTGTGAATACAGAAGCTTTCAGTCACACCAGTGATTTCCACCAGTTCAGCGATTTCACTTTCTTTAAAATTTGGCAGCAAACATGTACTGCTTAATATTATTTTTTGTATTTAATTTAAATGATTAATATGTTATGTTCAGGCCTAAACTCATTATACATTGTCAATATCAAAGTTAATTTTAAATAGTTTTTTTTTAAATCGTGTATTTAATTTAAACAACAAAATCTGGGCTTTTTTAAATGAAAAAAGAATTGATTTTTATCCACGCTCCGTGGCTGGCAGGGATCTCTCTGGTAGGGCCTTGGACCTTTGAAACTCATTTCATCCCTATGTTTGTCTTCAGGGGTGTCCTTTTCTTCCTGGCTGGTGAGGAGCTGGATGTCAGGAAAGGGTAGCAATGGCAGTGGACTTTGGGGATTGTGTGCAGGGTCAATTAATTACAGTTATATTAATGTTGGTGCTGTGTATTTGGTTAGTGAGGGGGACCAGACAGGTCTATTTATTTTAATGTATTTTAAAGAAATTCTCAAGGAGGACCAGAACTTCAGATCTCTTTCTTTTCTCTTTATCCTCCTGTACCTGCAGGTGCATAGGCATCCAGCAGTTTCCGACATTTATTTTGGTCTTGTGCTGGTCTGTTCAGGCTTCCAAGTGTCATGTTGATGGATTTAGCTTCTTTCTGTATTGACCTTCGTAATGTTTCTCTTGGTCACCCTCTTTTTTGTCTTTCCAGCTGGTGTCCATGTTGTCAGTTGACATAGAAGTCATGTTGGTGATATCCTTAAAGCGTGTCCTAAATATGTCCATCGTCTTCTTCTTGCCATGTTTGATACTTTAAGGTGATGTACTCTACTTAGAATTTCTAATGTTATAATAAACTCTTTCCAATAGACTCTGAAAATCTTTCACAGGCATTTACTGTGGGATGAGTCGACCTTCTTATCAATTGCTGTTGTGGATTTCCACGACCCTGCTCCACAGAGGACAGACTTGATGTTAGTGTTAAAAATGTGTATTTTTGTGTCAATGCTAATCATGCTACTTTTTAAAATCTTTTCAAGAGGATGGTCCCCAAAGATATTGCGGGGATTCAGAGCTTTGGATGGATGCTCTTTTATTACACTCCATATAAAGTGAAATATATTAATAAATACACTTATTCTGGTTTTACAGTGCTGTAACTCCACTGGGACTTAAATGGGAGCATTCAGAGCCACTGAAAAATTAGGTTGGTTTTATGTAGGTGTCAACATAGAAGACACATACAGATTTCAGTACCTAATTCTAGGCATGCAAATTCAGACAATGTTGGCATAATTAATTATTACTATTTGTTTAAAGTAGTGTTCAGTGTGCTAAAATAAAATACTGTGCAAAAAATTAAGTAAAGCGTGATCCCTGTTCTGACAGACTCACAACCTAGAAAGACAGACTGAAAAGTAAGGGAAAGGGACTTATTAAAGTTCATTATCTTAAATTAAATCTTCTTTTGTTCAAAGTTTCTAGATATTAACTTGCATCATTAGTATCTTACAGCTCTGAGATAAAATGCTCTAGAGAACACTGGGAAAAGGCAATGGTTCCCACTGTTTCATTAGCAATAAGGGACATAAGAGGCAGGCAGAACGGTAGGAAAGAGATCTTTACTAAACGTGCACATAGGCTAATGTTACCTGCTGAGTGGTAGCATGGTCAGAACTTGCGTTCCTCAGCCACAGGTAATGCACTAAATCATGTGCCTCCTGAAACCTGACCCTCTTTCTCCACTTCCACTCATCGTAGCACACCTGTGATGTTATTAAGGTTGCCCTCTGTCCAGGTGTTTCCAAGATCATCCCCTTTTGGAGGTAGCTGTCACGGGAACTCTGTACAGGTGCTCAGTACACACTGCTAGCTGTCCAGTTTAATGGGATCAGGATCACCTCAGATATCCTGTTTTTTGTACCTCATAGGTGGCACCCTAGATGTTATCCCGTGGGAGCTTTACAGTTCTGGTGTCATTCATGGATGACCTGCGACAGAAAAAGCTAGAAGGAAGAAAACCTGAGAAGTACTGGAGAAAAATTCTGTGTGACAGGCAGATTCGGGAACAGAATTCCTCTGAATCTTTGCCACTGCTGTGATGGAAGCAAAGGGAACCTACTTCTCATGTGCCACAGAGACAACAAAGTCTTGCCCCGCACAACTCTTTCTGCTGAAAGTCATTTTGGGGAAATATGGTCACTCTGTGTAAACCGAGTGTGCATCCAGGCCTGTTGAGTCTCCTGAAGCAGCCAATCAAGCTCAGGACAAGAAACACAATGTCCTCTTTGAAATAATTTGAAACCATTCTTACAAGAAGCAGTGATGGCAGTAGCAATGATCCTTGCCCTAGGCATTTATAAGAGCTCCATATAAAAGTAGTATGGGCCAGATCCTCAGCTGGCATCAATGAAGCTACACCAATTTACACCAGCTGAGGATCTGGCTCTATGGGTCTAGGTGTTTGTCTAAGTATGTCTATCTACAGAAGCTGCTGATCTGTCACACAAAGGAATTCAGGTTGGTTAACTGGAATCAAGTTCCTTCTTTTGGTGCACACTGGATGTTTCATAGTCAAGGGTCATTCACTTTTATGGCACTGCAGCTCTAGAAAGAAAGTCTGCAGTGAACATCAAAGATGTTATTTTGTATTGTACATTCCAGCAATAGTTTTCAACTTTCTTTAACATTCTTTGTAGATTTTGGGACTGATAAGAAAGACTGTTTGAAGATAGATTGCAAAATTTCGGAATCTGTGTCCATGTATATGATCACATCCCAGAAGTGCATGCAATTCAGGGCATGCAAAAACAATGACCAGGCATTCCTTCTCTATTCCAGCATATAGTTTTGTGTTGTTGGAGATGATCCCCTACAGGCAAATGCTACAGGCCGGGTATTTTATAATACCACTGCTTCCAATCTGCATCATGTGCATTGTACTGAATGATTACAATTTCCTTTACATCACAATATCAGGACTGGATTGTTAGCTACTAATTTTTGGATTTGTATGAAAGCATTTTGCTGTTGGATTCTTCCTAGCTGCTAAAAGAGAGAGTAAGGCGTCTATTAACAGGGACTGTCAACACCTTCTTTGTAGAAGTAAATCCACCTACCACTTTAAAACATGCAGTACTCCATCCCTTGACATCAGCAACCTTGCAAATTAATGCCCAGTTTCCAGGCTTATTTTTTCTAAGCCAGCTGAGAAACTAGCTAAAAATATCCTACAATGCCACCTTTCTGCTGCCAAAATCCTGCATCCTTCCTAATCAGGCTTCATGCCAGGGCACAATACAGAGACAGTACTTGTTGCCCTAATGAATGACCTCCTTTCATCCACGGAGAAAGAAAGCACATCCATACTTATCCTGCCATTCTTCTCTGTGACACTCAGTGTGTTGATCACCAAACTCCCCTGTTCCAGCTCTAACAGTCTGTAGGGGTGAATGGAAATGAAATGGCTCAGGTCTTTCCTCTCAGACTGAACCCAAAGGGTTATTATGGGCATCTGCTCCTCCATCTCCAGGACCCTTACAAATGAGCTCCTGGAAGGCTCTGTAGTGTACTCTCCATCTTCTTATTCAATATCTCTATTAATCTGTTAAGGCAGGGGGTGAGACAAGACAGGCTGACAGGCAGATTCAAAGATCAGGACACCAGCTCTATGCCTCCTTTACCATAATCATAAACAGCACCACCACACAGCTTTCTAATGGCCTAACTGTGATTAGGAGCCGGGCAGACAGCAGCTGGTTGAAACTGAACCCAGACTTTAGTGAGGCTGTTTGGGAAAGGGAGGGGAAAACACATGCTTAAAATGTTTTCATTCTCCATCACAAGACCATTCATTAAAGATATCTGCGCTCAGATTGTTAACACAATCCATGGCTTGGGCGCTCCGGAAGCCTCTTAGACTCCATACTGCAGTTGGATACCCAAATAGATATGATAGCAAAAAATGCCCATTCCAATCTGTGGTTGGCCAGAAGACTGTGCCCAATACTATCAGACACAGATCTGGCCACAGTGACAAATATTTGTAATTCCCAGTCTTGACTATTTATCTTTATATCTAGGAATTAAACCCTCTGTCCTGGAAAAGCTCCAGCTTGTACAAAACACAGCAGTCTGAAGGCTAACAGGAAATCATTACCCTAGGCTGCCACTTGGCTGTAGCTCCCCATTCAAGATCTCTGTCTTGATTTGCAAAGCTGTAAGAGGGCTCAGATCTAGCTACCTGAGAAATCTATTCACCAGGTAGCTACAAAGTCCACTGGAACAATACATCTGTTGACTACTAGAGGGTGACTTGAGGGATACACACTCTTTTCAGGGGCTGGACCAAGACCATGGAAATGCCTACTAGAAAGAGGAAGAATTACCACTCACCTCTCCTCTTCCAGGACTAAATGTATAACACACCTCCTTGTCTCTGCTTTTCTCATGAGCTTTACTCTTACATACACCAGTGCACACACGTTTTTATGCACAATTGGAAGAAAATACACACCCTTAAACTTGCTTCCTGATGACCGGAGAGGTTGAGAGAGATGCTGTTGTTGTGATTCTTACACTTGGGAGTTGCTCAGGTATTAAGGTGATGAGCACCAAGCCTCTGTAGATAAGACAAACAGTGGGCTTGCTGTCTCTGAGGAAATAAACTAACACATAAAACAAATTTTCCTTTCTTGTTAGCCACTTTAGTCAATACTTTGAGCATCTGTCCACCATCAGCTTTTATTACAAGCCGACATTTCCTAGTGGTAAAAAGAAAGTAAAAGGAATGGGGAAAAAAGAAAAAGATAAAAGCCTGATGTTCACAAATCAGAAAATTGGCATCCTTTGGTCTGTGAGAGATGGTAGGAATTGCAGCCTATGATGTAGATGGTTTGCAATGTCTCATGTGACAGAATAGTCCAATCCGAGATTTTCATGATATTTGGCCGTTACTGAAAATGTATGTATCTTGGTTGGGAGCTGCTTGCTTCCTACGGACTCTTTTCTTGGTTTCCTATTTTTGCCAGGTGCAAGGTTCCCATCTGCCTTTCAACTTTTGGTCAAGCCCCATACACCTCATTAGGCGGACAGACCATGGCAGGTCAGTACCTAACTGTCTGGGGGCTGCCCATCTTTGTGGCAAGCTGTGGCTGACCAATGGAATGCAGTGATTCCTCCCACCGTTGACCCTTTGCGCCCTCCTCTACGCCAATCAAGTGAGAGCTTATAACCTGTAACTGCCACCTTCCATGTTGTGTCCATGTTGCCAGCAAGGATGGAGTGTCCTCGCCATGTGATGTGGCTGCAATAGCCTGGGCAGTTGATAAGGAGGCACTGCTTTGCCCATGTGTCAGAATCTCCCTCTTGACTTCACTGGTTTGGACCAAAGGAAGGACGGGCGTCGATACATTTGGAACCAGCTATACTGCAGGCGTTGCCAGTGCAGAGGAGAGCTTCCATCTGCCTGCCTTTCAGGGTTCCACTCCTAGCTTGGTTATCAGCCACAGCTGAAGGGCCCAATCTGTCCTGTGTGGATGTCATTGGCAAAAACACTGAGTTTGCTCAACCGCTTTTTGATGGGATTTCCTCCATCAAGGTTTCCACTACCCCCCTCAGGCGCTCATCAGCCCAAAGCTGTTGGCGCTTCCTGAGGTTTCTGGGTTAATTAACGGCCACCCAGCACTCGGCATTGACCAGTACAGGTTTTATTGCTTATGGTCATAGCAGTAGCAGGTTTTCAATTATGTACAGTAATTATGTGTGTGCAGATTTTTTTTTTTATAGGCTGGAGGAAGAAGAAAGTAGGCTTAGGTAACCAGGCAGTGGCCAGCATCCCTTGAGAAAATGTTGACTGATCAATCAGATGACACATTTATAACAGACTTCCTGAAAATAGCATTAAAATGGACAAAGGCCATGGGAAAACAAAGCTGAGCAAGCAAGCCATGAAGTGCATCTACTCCTCCTTGAAAAGTGACTGTATAAAAGTGGCATTTTCTTACTGAGCAGATCTGCTCTGTGTGTGTATCCAGAGCCAGATCTGCTTACTTGGTTGAAAGAAAGTATGATTTTACTACTTTTTACTGCCCCTGGCCCTGCACAACCAGCACAGCTCTGTGAAAGTGAATTGGGAGGAATTGTTCATAGATGTCAAGGCCAGGAAGGACTGCTAAGATAATCAAGTCTGATGTCCTACCCAACACTGACCATAGAATTACACCCTGACCCTGCAATCCCTGCATTGCAGTCAATTAATTGTGGTTCAACTAAAGTTAACTCAACTTCCATTAACATGAGCCTTTGTTCAACCCTATGGGCTTCAACTTATGTGCTCAGTTACACTTGCAGAGTGACACTGAAGGGCAGCACAGGTGTAATGGGGAGCAGCATTTGGTCTGCAGGACCTTTGTTTTCTGGTGATGTACAAACCAGAAAGAACCCAGCTTGGTTCTCAGATCCCAGGGTGACTCTGCGAGGTTGGCAGTTAGAAAAAACATTTTTACTTGTAAACTGAACAAGGCACAAAGCCGTTTTCACAAAATCACTGTTCAGCATAGAATCACACTTTTAAGACTGAATCATAGAATATCAGGGTTGGAAGGGACCTCAGGAGGTCATCTAGTCCAACCCCCTGCTCAAAGCAGGATCAATCCCCAATTTTTGCCCCAGATCCCTAAATGGCTCCCTGAAGGACTGAGCTCACAACCCTGGGTTTAGCAGGCCAATGCTCAAACCACTGAGCTATCCCTCCCCCCGAATGTGGTAAGTAATTAAAAAAATTAAATCTGTCAAGGATGTAAGTTCCAAGAAAAGGGAATAATTATCAAAATAGCTAGGGCCCCAAGTTTGCCCTCAGGTATGGATGCATTTCCTATTGACTTCAGTTAGATTTTTACTAGTATATGTGAGGGCAAGAAATGGGCGTTTAAGCTTAATTTTCAGTCACTATATGAACAATCTCTCAGGCTTAGTGAGTGGGGAATTCTTTGGAAACTCACCCTAGGTAATGCTGATGAACATGATACAGTGAAATGAAACATACAAAGATTCGGTGTAAGTTCTTTCACTCAGTCTCAGTATGGAGTAATGGGCTTGGAGAGCTCAGGTGAAAACCTGGCTCCATTGAAGCCAATGGGAGTTTTACCATTGACTTCAATAGGTCTGGATTTCACCATTAGGCTCCAGTGAGAATTTGGACAACAGAAATTCTACATGAGCTGTAAACACTCACAAAGCAGACTAGGGAGCAGGACTTAGACAGAGGGTTGTGTGTGGGGAGGGGCCCTCGCAAGGAGGAGCACCATTAGCATTCTGCTCATGCTTGCTGTTTGCTTCTCCTCCTCCACACACCAATTCATTATAAGGAGTGATTGTCAAAAAAAAAAAAAAAAAGAAAAGAAAAAAAAGTCCTCCACTAGCGCCATGCCAAGACTTAGATCTACTCAGCGCTGAGAACCTCCCCTGTGTCCAGCTATGTAAGGCATGAAAACAAGCCACAGTGGGCAAGGGGATGTTTGAAGCTCTGGGTTGGGGAAGGGTCAGTCTCCTGTAGCTCCCTGCTGTCCTCAGCTGAAGACTTTCTCTGCTCCCAGCTCTTTATGCTGCTGCTGACTTGGTGTTTCCTCTGTGGCAGCTTCCTCCTCTTCCATGCATGCTCCAGCTGCTGCTGCCTCCAAATAGAGACTGTCACAAGTGCCCACTCCTGACTCCTTCACACGACACCCACCTGGAGATTTCCTCTGGGGCTTCTTGCCTCTTCCAGTCCCTGGGAACTTCTTCCTAAGTCCCACCCCTCCCCAGGTGCTTTATGTTTTCCCTCACTTGGGGGCTTCATTGTTGTCTGCTGCTTCCTTTTTCTGCTCCAGCACACAATCCTGTCCGGCCAACCCATCCTTGTCCTTATCCGTTTCTTTCTCCCTCACTTCTCAGCCAGCTGGCTCTGTAGTGCCTCTTCCCTGCCTCCAGTCAACCTGTCCCGATCTATAGAAGTTGCACATATTTTAATAAAATAAAACCACACTATACAATTTTAATCAGAAGTGGACCCCAGATGCACTTAAAAGAGCCCAGTGAGGGACATACGGAGTCAGTCATTCCCTCGGTGATGTCATCCGAAAAGCATTTGTAGGTAAGACATTATCTTCAAAATAGAAAGTGTGAGCTGGTCATTGGAAAAGTGAGTAATGTGAAGTATGTTACAAGCAGTTGGCTGTTTATTCTGAATTAGGCCTGGCTCACACAAAGCGTATGATGCTGCCTAGAGAGCAGAGAACTCTGACCAAAACAGGATGCTTGAAAATATTAGAAGGATATCAGAATATCATTGTGCAGAAAGCATCAAAGTTCAACAGAATAAAACAATTCTTTGGCAAACAAAGGGGTTATGAATAACTGGGGACGGGAAGAGATCAAACCTATGGGGAGTCGGAGCATAAGGATCATTGATTGATAAATGTGCTGTTGAATGTTGATCCACACAGCATCCTGTCTGAGGGCTACATTCTGGCTATGGCAAAGCCATGGTGACCCCCACTAAGGGTATGTCTACACAGCAGCAGGGAGCATGCTTCCCTGTGCAGGTAGACAGACACACGTTAGCTCTGCTTCATCTAGTACAGTAACAATAGCCGTGTGGCTGGGTTACCAGGGACAGTTACTTGGGCTAACTGCCCAAGTACAAACCCGCCCGGACCCCCAGGTATGTACTTGGGTGGCTGCCTGTGTTACCCCAGCTACACCGATATTTTTAGCGAGTGAAAATGAGCAGAGCTAGCGTGTGTGTGTCTACCCACACAGGGAAGCACACTCCCAGCGTAGACATCCCCTAAGAGGTGCAGAGGTGGCTGTGGGAAAGGCCCTCAAATTCTGACTCACTCCCCTGAAAGAACTGGGCTGCATAAACATGGAGGGTGAATAGGTACTTTTATGGAAGGCCAGAAAGGGAAAGAAACTATCGGTACCATAGTGGCTACAAAAACAACCATTGTAGCTTTACATATACTTGGGTGAGGATGGCTGCTTCTGTACAGAGAGATAATCAGATAGTAACATCATAATAGCCACTCCATAAACTGGGATTATCTACCCTAAACTGGGTCTCCTTCTGGCCATCCTTGTACAGGAGCTGCCACAATAAAGGTAAGATGCATACCCTTGCTGTCCTTCCTCTAGTATCCCAGCAAGACACTCTCTGCACTACACAGCCATGGAATAGCTATGCAAGCCAATCAGGCAGGCAGGGTTGCATCCCACTAGCAATGTAATGCACACACACAGTAGTAGGAGAGACATATCAAAGCCTGACCCTGGCAAAGACCAGACAGGCTGGCTGCAATTGCTCATGAATACCAAAACAATACAGGCCAAAAAGTATTCATGTAGCCAGAAAATGACAACATGAATTCATGTCCCTGCAAACCACACACATCTGGACCCCAGCGAGACAGCAGTACAGCGAGTAAGACATGCATGATAATGCAAACCAGCAGAATAAGTCAAAATGGGATGAACAATACTACAGAAAGGGCCATGTCAACTCCTGGCATAGTTCCAATGATTTCAGTGGGTTTACACCAGGGACAAATCTGGTCCATAGTGACTACTAAGATGCTCACATGCCATGTATTCATGAGTATCAGTTATGCAGACAACCAATGTGAGCAGAAAACCAACATGGAAATATATAGTACATATTGAACATATGCCAGAACAAACAGGGCGCATGTATGTGATAATGCAGCAGTAAGCAGCTGTGACAGTCTGTACTCTGATGTTCATCCCTTTTACAAGACTATGCTAAATTTTGCACAAAGTATGCCTTGAGAGGGATCATTTGAAAACTCAGAACTTACTGATCAGGATTTTCCTGGTAAAATATGTGTGGCAACATGGTGTGCTGGAGCTTTGGTACCTGGCCACCTCACTGCTGTAAACCCAATTTGAAAGAATCTCATGAATCCATTCACCACATTTCTCATACTGCTACTCTCTGTTTGCCTGCCAACAGCCCTGCATAATCACATCTGACAGCAGGAACTGCTTTTCCTGTTCATGGCCACTTGGGTAGTGGCTGTAATTCTGAGGACAGGTGCCATAAATCCCAGGCACATTGTTGAGCCATATTGTCAGGATCCAACCCACACCCCCATCTCTGCACAGAAAACACGACAGATGGGACAGTGCATGTGATCAGCAGGCTGTGGACTCAATGTGATGAAATGATGGTGTCATGTTGGACAAGATGGTAGAACCACAAGGTCCACACCTACCTGCTTTGGGTTGAATAGACAATCCATGGGCTCAGAATGCCTGTTCTCATTGTGTTCATCATGATTTATTCCACCCTGCTTTAGCCTGAGACTAGAGGCACCAATACTCAATATACGAGGCAGTCATCATGGAAGTTGGATAGTAACAGGAAAAAGGTAAAGCGTGTGGTCTGCAGCAGAACCCTCTAGGAGTGGATAAAGCCTCAACAGGGTCTAGATCTACTAACATTAGGGAACCTGCTGACAGACTTTTCCTCCAAGTCTTGCCTACTTTGACAGACACTTCCATCCTAGTCATGCCCCTAGATAAGCCCTTCCTCTCAGCTGGTAGGGATGGACTCTTTTTCTTCCCAGTCCTGAGTCCTTGATTTTCCTGCTGAGTGAGGCACTTCACCTATCAATTAGTTGGCATCATTCACCCTTGTGTTCTGCCCCATGGTCTGCTGCTTTGCTGTTGAATTTTCTTGTTTCCAGAACCCTTGTAATTGCAAGACACACATCCCAGGGATCCTGCCTCGGTCCCACTGGGAGCAGAACCTAGCTTCCTTATTATGAAGGATGTCATGGATATGCTTGCTTTCACCTCAGCCCATTTGTGGACCCCTTTGACTCCACTTCAGAGATGGAGCACTCTGGTGCTGCAGACTTATGTGGGTTTTCTAGGCTCACCTGGGGGGTTTGTGCAGCTGTTTTTTTTCATGCATGTGGATTATTCATTTGCACAAACAACACCACTTTGTGCCATTCTACGGGCTGACACATCAGCTGCAACATAACTGCTTTTATGCCACTTGTTTCCAGAGTTGGTAATTGGCTACTTATTCTGCACATAGTGCTCTTGTCTTATGCGGTCTTGAATCTCTCACTCCACGTGCTCTACCTTACATACGTGTATGTGCAGTGGCAACCAAGGTTTGCCCCTTCAGGTATAACCAATGATCTGAGCCTATTTCAACTGTGGCTTGTCCGTCTGTAGAATGAAATATACTCTACATACAGCACACTAAAGGGCTTATCGCTCAGATTCATTATGAGAATTTAATATGCTGTCAGTGTGAGGTTCACTCTGTTCAGTTTTAGCATACAAACTGAAATATTTGGCTGCAAAATTATTTGCACTTCTTTACACAAAAAAAGCTGTTTAAAAATAAACAAGCTACTCAGGGGACTTTTCAGAGAAAATGAATGGTATTAAAGAATTTGTGCTGCAGAAGAAGAGATTTCACTCCTGATGAAGATGCTTCAGTCAGTAATAAGCTCTGATTTTAAATTGCAGGGAGGATTTTCTGAGAGCAAATAGAATGGCACAGCAAAGCACTTCAGGTGACAGAGCTGTATACTGAGGCAAACATCAGTCTATATGGGCAGAGAAGGGTTTTGCAACCTGGACTCCTGTCATAGTTTGTGTGTGTGGTTCTCTGTCTCCCTCACATTCTCAGAATTGTTATCCATACCATAACCATGTGCCATTTGTCAGTCACTTTAATAGCTGAACTCTCATCATGAATTTCATGAGTTTATAGGTGAGTGGTTTTAAAAGGTTATTTGCATTGTCCGATAGTCTCCCACACCCACTGAGCACTATGTACTGCTTGTTTGATTTACAGTCTAGACCATTGTTTCTCGGCTGAAAGTTCAATTTCTAATTCTGTACTCCTCTGCATTCTCAAGGTATTGTAATTATCCAAGAGTTCAACTTCTGTTCCCTCTACTGCTCTCAGAAATTGTTTCCTTACATTGTTTTGAGAGTGAGAGACAGAAAAGACCTTTTGCCTGTGCTGTCTCTGAAGGAAAGGAGAAGCATTAATATACCCTTTGTTAAACTTCCATTTTCTGTGTCATTTGGAAAAGGCTGCAGCACCCTCAGGATAGTCAGCAGGAAAGAAAGGCAGACCGAGCTGCAGCTGAGTGTCTACAGAAGGTCACTGGAAGAGGAGGGAAAGCCAACTGCCTATTTAACCTCATTACCACCATCATAAAATACCATTTAGAAAAATCATACTGAAAATGATTCCTTTTAGAAAATACAGTAGGCACCACTTTTTTGGAAACAGACCCCGAAGCCTGATTTATTAACACTGAATGCTAATTTCTGATGAAGACTTAATGACTGGTTAATTGCATGATGCTTTATATCATACCAGAGTTGCCAGGTTATCTCAAACCTCCACATGGCCAGGTAGTTATTCTCAGATTTACTTGGCAGACAGTATTTACCAAGTATTCTGTAGGAACATGCTGCTGGTACTTCAGAGAGTAATTATGGGCTAGATCACTGATTTTCAGGCAGAAGCGCTGAGGGGGAGGAAAACTTTTTGAATGTCCCCTACAGGAGTTTCCTCTGAATTCTACCACCACTGAGGTGGAGTTTGCCCCACTTCCTCTGCTCCCTAGGCAGGGTTCATACTGTAGCCATACTGCCAGGACTTCCCCCACTGGGATATGCAGGGGGATTTATCCCCCCTCCGCTGTGGTGTTTATGCTCTACAAAAGTAGGTGGGCTAGATCCTCAGCGGGTGCAAATCATCAGAGACTCATTTGCTTCAAAAGAGCTGACATAATTTATACCTGGTGAGGATCTGGCCTGGTGCCTTAAAGGCAAGTATTCCTTCTTTTCACCTGACCGAGGAACTGCATCAACTTAAACACACAGTGTTAAATATCAGGAGCCAGGCAAATAGCATCAGGGAGGATAAGAATTAACATGGAGTTTTCATCCTTCATTATGCATTTCCTTGCCTTTGGCTTCTTTTAAATATTTTATTCAAATACGTTGAAATCAGAATAAAATCAAGAAAGTATACCAGCTGTCTGCAAAACGAGGGTCATGTGAGAATTCTTAGTAGAATACAAAGCTGCTAGGTACAATATTGGCACATGATATGTTGCTTCCTGGACACTGGGATAAAGGATGTCAAAATCAGGGTTCCAGATACCCTAAACATGCTGGAAATCTGCCACTGCTTGTAGTTCTAGGGGGAATAAATGGTATCAGAGAAAGTTGATTTAATATACATCAATATAATCAAGAATTACTTCAGGAGCCTGGGAGAGAAGTAAAGACAAGACAAGCCCAGATGATCTTCTCAGAGAACCTTCTGGTGCCAAGTACAGAGTGAAGAGAAGAGAAAACTGACACTAGAGAGCAACTGATGGATGTTCAGATGGTGCAAAGATGAGGGTTATGGATTCACACAGCACTGGAATGCATTTTGTGATGGGACATGATTGCTAGGACTAGACAGTCTCCACTTAAGCAGATGGGGTGCTATCCTTCAGGGTTCAAAACTGGTAGGGCATATTAGGTGGTCTTAAAACTAAGTAGGAAGGGAGGAGGGGGAAATCTTTTGCTTAACTCAAATGATCTGGCATGTACTGCCCACACAGAAAATGAAACAGAGGATGGAGTTGTTCTGAAACAGCAAATGAAGAATAACAGCAGCAGTAAGGTACCAACATGTGCAAGTTATTCACAAATATAAGAGGGATCTGGGGGAAAACAAGCCAGGCATACTAACAGTGTCAATAAATGATAAGGACGACTGTATAATCAATTAGGCATAACTGAAAAAGAGAAATTATTCTCCTAACTAGAATGTCACCATGCAATCTGCATCAGGAGATAGAAAGGGAAGAAAAGTATAATTATTATTTATTTGTAGAGATCATGGTATATTCAGCACTTTACAGAACATATTTATAAACATTCCCTGCCTTGAAGACCTTACCAGTCTGTGACACATGGCCAGAAAGGGTTCAGCAGCTTGCAGGCTAATTGATTCAGATTCAACTTTTAGAGACATGTCAGAAAAGTATGTAGATGGTAATTAGGGCCATTCCATGTTAGATAGGCTAGAACTTTGAAATGCAAACTTGTACTGTTAGAAAATTAGAGGTGATGCATAGGCCATGTCTACACTACCCACCGGATCGGCAGGTAGTGATCAATCTATCAGGGATCAATTTATTGCATCTAGTGTAGACGCGATAAATTAATCCCCGATCGCTCTGCTGTCGACTCCAGATCTCCACCACAGTGAGAGGCGGAAGTGGAGTCGACGGGGGAGTGGCGGCCGTCGATCCTGCACTGCGAGGATGCGAAGTAAGTGATTTTTAAGTCTATCTAAGATACGTCGACTTCAGCTACGCTATTCTCGTAGCTGAAGTTGCGTATCTTAGACTGATCCCCCCCCACCCCAGTGTAGACCAGGCCGAAGGCTAGGTCTACACTACGCACCTTTTAGCGACACAGCTGTGCCGTTACAGCCGTGCTGCTAAAAGTTGTGCAGTGTAGCCATTCTTTATTGGCAGGAGAGAGCTCTCCCACTGACAAAGTGCTGTTCACACTGGTGCTTTTCATTGGTAAAACTTTTGTCATTTGGGGGCATGGGGTTGGTGTTTTTTTCACACCCCTGAACAACAAAACTTTTACTGGGTATGTCTATACTATGAAATTAGGTCGCTTTTATAGAAGTCGATTTTTAGAAACCAATTTTATACAGTCGATTGCGTATGTCCATACTAAGCGCATTAAGTCAGCGGAGTGCGTCCTCACTACCATGGCTAGCATCGACTTACAGAGCGGTGCACTGTGGGTAGCTATCCCACAGTTCCCGCAGTCTCCGCTGCCCATTGGAATACCGGGTTAAGCTCCTAATGCCAGATGGGGCAAAAACATTGTCGCGGTGGTTTTGGATACATGTTGTCAGGCCTCCCTCCCTCCCTCTCTCCCTGAAAGCAACGGCAGACAAGCGTTTCACGCCTTTTTTCCTGGGTTACCCTTGCAGACGCCATACCACGGCAAGCATGGAGCCCGCTCAGCTCACCATCACCGTACATCTCCTGGGTGCTGCTGGCAGACGCGGTACTGCATTACTACACAGCAGCAGTTCCTTGCCTTCGCAGCAGATGGTGCAGTAGGACCGATAGCCGTTGTACGTCTCCTGGGTGCTCCTGGCAGACCTCAGTGAGGTCGATCAGGGGCTCTGGACAGACATGGCTATTCTCCTCTTAGAGCACCGAATGGGAGCCAGAGACTCCAGGTCATTCTCTTCTTTAAGTTTCATCTCATGGAGATTCAGTTGCAAAAGGCAACTTTATAATCCCAAAAGTAGAGAACAAAGCCACAAAAGAAACCTTCAATGATCCACTTCCTTCCTGATAGAGACCAACAGGTTACGAAGAAAAGGGAAACTTGGAACCAGTGACTGTGAACTCCTTGTATTCAGTATAGTCAGAAATATGTTTACAAAATACAGGAGTATTAGGTTACAGGAAAGCAGACTTTGAAGAATTAAAGAATTGTTGAATATGGAGCAACGGGAAGATGAATTGAAATCCATCTGTGTCAAAGGAGGCTGCAGGATACTATAAAATAATATAATTAGGCTCCAGCCCAAAAGATATTATCTATGTTTGAGACAGGTTGATATGACAAACAGATGGGCGAAGCACAAGGTGACAATGAAATAATTGTGATCACTCAGATAAGCAGCAGTCAGAGCTCACCAGCTGCCTAAACATTGAGTGTTTTGTAGACAACACAGCAGAGTGGGTTTTAAGGAGAAGGGAACAATTCAAGAAACAATGATATACTATAACAATCTGATCCAAATTTCTACTATCCCATTCCCAGAAATAGAGAATTTATCTCTGGTATCCTCTGAATGTTCTTTATGACCAAAATCTGGGAACCTTTTAAACATATATAGGCTCATTCAACCTATCCTTCTGAGTTTTATCTACTTCATTAGACCACCTTGCATTTGACAGTTGAAGACTGATGATTAAGAGTTCTTATGTTTTTAACCTTACATTTTATTAATTATTGGGACACTGATCATATACATGTGCCTGTGCACGTGAGTGTGTACGTATATGCCAATGGATGTGTAACACTTGGTTGAAAAACCAAAATACAGTAAAAGGTCACTAATGAACAGCTCTCAATTAACATCTGAGCTCACATGATTCTCAGTGCAGGGGCCAGAGTCCATACATGGTTTTCATTGTAAGACTTGTTTTCAAACTGGCAGAATTTTCCTTTCACTACTAATGCTGGGTTGTTGTTTTTTTTTGTTTTTTTTTAAACTTTCTCCATTCTTTCAACTTGCACCACGAAAATAGATCAGTCATTTTCACTTTTGTCCCTAGTCAGTATAATTTTCAGACTGTCCAGCTGTAGCAAAATTCTGCAATGTCTATGTTGCAAAGTGTGTTAGAGGGCTAGGTGCACCTCTGTCCCCTTTCTGGTCCCTCTGAGTGCACTCCTTCGGGTGTCAGGTCCTGTGCTTTTACCTCTCGCAGCGTGGAATTTCACAATGCTCTCACTCTTAGCCCTGGTCTACACTAGGAGTTGAGGTCGAATTTAGCAGCTTTAAATTGATTTAACCCTGCACCCGTCCACACGACGAAGCCCTTTTTTTCGACTTAAAGGGCTCTTAAAATTGATTTCCTTACTCCACCCCCAACAAGGGGATTAGCGCTGAAATCAGCTTTGCCAGGTCGAATTTGGGATACTGTGGATGCAATTAGACAGTATTGGCCTCCAGGAGCTATCCCAGAGTGCTCCATTGTGACCTCTCTGGACAGCGCTCTCAACTCAGATGCACTGGCCAGGTAGACAGGAAAAGGCCCGCGAACTTTTAAATTTCAATTTTCTGTTTGGCCAGCGTGGCAAGCTGCAGGTAAGTGCAGAGCTCATCAGCAGAGGTGAGCATGATGGAGTCCCAGAATCGCAAAAGAGCTCCAGCATGGACCGAATGGGAGGTACGGGATCTGATCGCTGTATGGAGAGAGGAATCCGTGCTATTAGAACTCCGTTCCAGTTTTTGAAATGCCAAAACATTTGTCAAAATCTCCCAGGGCATGAAGGACAGAGGCCATAACAGAGACCCGAAGCAGTGCCGCGTGAAACTTAAGGAGCTGAGGCAAGCCTACCAGAAAACCAGAGAGGCGAACGGCCGCTCCGGGTCAGAGCCCCAAACATGCTGCTTCTATGATGAGCTGCATGCCATTTTAGGAGGTTCAGCCACCACTACCCCAACTGTGTTGTTTGACTCCTTCAATGGAGATGGAGGCAACATGGAACCAGGTTTTGGGGATGAGGAAGATGATGATGATGAGGTTGTAGATAGCTCACAGCAAGCAAGCGGAGAAACCGGTTTTCCCGACAGCCAGGAAATGTTTCTCACCCTGGACCTGGAGCCAGTACCCCCCAAACCCACCCAAGGCTGCCTCCCAGACCCGGCAGGTGGAGGAGGGACCTTTGGTGAGTGTACCTTTTAAAATAGTATACATGGTTTAAAAGCAAGCATGTTTAATGATTAATTTACCCTGGCATTCGCAGCTCTCCTGGATGTACTCCCAAAGCCTTTGCAAAAGGTTTCTGGGGAGGGCAGCATTATTCCGTCCACCATGATAGGACACTTTACCACTCCAGGCCAGTAGCACGTACTCGGGAATCATTGTAGAACAAAGCATTGCAGTGTATGTTTGCTGGCGTTCAAACAACATCCATTCTATATCTCTCTGTGTTATCCTCAGGAGAGTGATATCATTCATGGTCACCAGGGTGCTTTTCTTAAGGGGACATTCAGAGGTGCCCGTTCCTGCTGGGCTGTTTGCCTGTGGCTGAACAGAAATGTTCCCCGCTGTTAGCCACGGGGAGGGGCTAGCCACACGGTGTGGGGAGGCAAAATGCGACCTTGGAACGAAAGCACATGTGCTATGTATGTAATGTTAACTGCAAGGTTTACCGTGAAAGAGTGTACCCATTGTTCTATAAAATGTGTCTTTTTAAATACCACTGTCCATTTTTTTTTCCTCCACCAGTTGCATGTGTTTCAAGGATCACAGCATCTTCTCCTTCCCAGAGGCTAGTGAAGATTAGAAAGAGAAAAAAAACGCACTCACGCTGAAATGTTCTCTGAGCTCATGCTATCCGCCCACACTGACAGAGCACAGACGAATGTGTGGAGGCAGGCAATGTCAGAGTGCAGGAAAGCACAAAATGACCAGGAGGAGAGGTGGCAGGCTGAAGAGAGGTCTGAAGCTGAAAGGTGGCAGCAGCGTGATGAGAGAAGACAGGATTCAATGCTGAGGCTGCTGGAGGATCAAACTAATATGCTCCAGCATATGGTTGAGCTGCAGGAAAGGCAGCTGGAGCACAGACTGCCGCTACAGCCCCTGTATAACCAACCACCCTCCTCCCCAAGTTCCATAGCCTCCTCACCCAGACGCCCAAGAACGCGGTGGGAGGGCCCTCCGGCCCTCCCACCCACTCCACCACAGAGGATTGCCCAAGCAACAGAAGGTTGGCATTCAATAAGTTTTAAACTTTTAAAGTGCTGTGTGGCCTTGTTCTTCCCTCCTCCACTACCCTTCCTGGGCTACCTTGGCAGTTATCCCCCTATTTGTGTGATGAATGAATAAAGAATGCATGAATGTGAAGCAACCATGACTTTATTGCCTCTGCAAGAGGTGATCGAAGGGAGGAGGAGAGGGTGGTTAGCTTACAGGGAAGTAGAGTGAACCAAGGCATGGGGGGTTTCATCAAGGAGAAACAAACAGAACTTTCACACTGTAGCCTGTCCAGTCATGAAACTGGTTTTCAAAGCTTCTCTGATGCGCACCACACCGTCCTGTGCTCTTCTAACTGCCCTGGTGTCTGGCTGCACGTAACCAGCGGCCAGGCGATTTGCCTCAACCTCCCACCCCGTCATAAACGTCTCCCCTTACTGTCACAGATACTGTGGAGCGCACAGCAAGCAGTAATAACAGTGGGAATACTGGTTTCACTGAGGTCTAACTGAGTCAGTAAACTGCACCAGCGTGCTTTTAGATGTCCAAATGCACATTCTACCACCATTCTGCGCTTGCTCAGCTTGTAGTTGAACAGCTCCTGACTACTGTCCAGGCTACCTGTGTATGGCTTCATGAGCCATGGCATTAAGGGGTAGGCTAGGTCCCCAAGGATAAGTACAGGCATTTCAACATCCCCAACGGTTATTTTCTGGTCTGGGAATAAAGTCCCTTCCTGCAGCTTTTGAAACAGACCAGAGTTCCTGAAGATGCGAGCATCATACCTTTCCCGGCCATCCCACATTGATGTTGGTGAAACGTCCCTTGTGATCCACCAGTGCTTGCAGCACTATTGAAAAGTACCCCTTGCGGTTTATGTATTCTCCGGCTTGGTGCTCCGGTGCCAAGATAGGGATATGGGTTCCGTCTATGGCCCCACCACCGTTAGGGAATCCCATTGCAGCAAACCCATCCACTATGACCTGCACATTTCCCAGGGTCACTACCCTTGATATCAGCAGATCTTTGATTGCATTGGCCCGCTCCAAATTGATTCCCGACTGACCGGTAGCTGTCTGGTGTTGCAAGCTTCCACAGAGCTATTGCCACTCGCTTCTCAACTGTGAGGGCTGCTCTCATCTTGGTATTCTTGTGCTTCAGGGCAGGGGAAAGCAACTCACAAAGTTCCATGAAAGTGCCCTTATGCATGCAAAAGTTTTACAGCCCAGACCTGCAACACTATGCGGTCCCACCAGTCTGTGCTTGTTTCCTGGGCCCAAAATTGGCATTCCACCACATGAACCTGCCCAATTAGCACCATGATGCCCACATTGCCAGGGCCCGTGCTTGGAGAGAAGTCTGTGTCCATGTCCTCACTCTTGTCACCGCGCTGACATTGCCTACTTGTCTGGTTTCGCTTTGCCAGGTTCTGGTGCTGCATATACTGCTGGATAATGCGCGTGGTGTTTAATGTGCTCCTAATTGCCAAAGTGATCTGAGCAGGCTCCATGCTTGCTGTGGTATGGCGTCTGCACAGAAAAAAGGTGCGGAAGGATTGTCTGCTGTTGCCCTGACGGAGGGAGGGGCGACTGACCACATGGCTTACAGGGTTGGCTTACAGGGAATTAAAATTAACAAAGGGGGTAGCTTTACATCAAGGAGAAACAAAAACAACTGTCACACAGAATGGCCCTCTCAAGGATTGAACTCAAAACCCTGGGTTTAGCAGGCCAATGCTCAACCCACTAAGCTATCCCTCCCTCTGGTATTTCAGGCAGGACTGAATCTCCATTAAAGTTTTCAAGGTGCCCCTGACAGACCTCACCAAAACAATTGTCAGCCGTTGATTTCATGGAGGGAGGGAGGAGCAAATGAATACAAAACAAATCTGGTCTATTTCTTGTTTTGATCCACTCCATCTATCTTTTACATCTTTGGCTGGCAGCAGACGGTGCAATAGGGCTGCTAGCCTTCCTCATCTCCTGCCTGCTCACCGAAAGATGGTGCAATAGGACTGCCTTCAGGACTAAAGAGAATCACCTGGTTGAGTCACTCCTAATTTAGTACCTGCGCCCATGTCTGCCCAGGCGCTCCTGACCGACCTTACCGAGGCGGCCAGGAGCACCTTGGACACAATGACGATGGTTTTCAGGCCTATTGCACCATCTGCCGCCACAAGGCAATCGGTTGCTGCTGCTGTGTAGCAATGCAGTACCGTGTTTGCCAGCACCCAGGAGACATATGGTGACAGTGAGCTGAGCGGGCTCTATGCTTGCGGTGGTATGGCGTCTGCACAGGTAACTCAGGAAAAAAGGCGTGAAATGATTGCCTGCCATTGCTTTCACAGAGGGAGGGCCTGACGACATGTACCCAGAACCACCCGCGACAATGTTTTTTGCCCCATCAGGCATTGGGATCTCAACCCAGAATTCCAATGGGCGGCAGAGACTGCAGGATAGCTACCCACAGTACAACACTCCGGAAGTCGATGCTAGCCTCGGTACTGTGGAAGCACTCTGCCGAGTTAATGCACTTAGAGCATTTTGTGTGGGGACACACACAATCAACTATATAAAAACGATTTCTAAAAAACCGACTTCTATAAATTCGACTTAATTTCATAGTCGAGACACACGCTTAGACTGGGCCCTGGGCTACAGTACCCTGTGCATCAGTTGTACTTACCCTGCAGGTCTGAGTGCAGGCTTCTGTGGCTTTTCCCTTAGGGAGCCTGCGGCCAGTGGTATCCAGTGATCAGACTGCCTACTTAAAAAAATAAAAACCAGCTTTATATTTTATCAGCAGGAACAAAGTAATTAGAAAAAAAATCTTTAAAGAACAAACCATCCACACACATCTGTCTTACCTAAAGCCTTACCATCCTTTGATGGTGCCCTGGGCAGGACTCGCTTCTCCAGACATCCCTAACAGTTTCCTGAATCTCCTTCTGGTTCTCCCTGAAGGGCTCTCTTGAGGATGTTCCAATTTAAAAGTGGCTATCGTTCTTTGTTCTTCTGTGGTTTTTGGCCTTTTCTGTTCCTGGCCTAAACCAGTTTTGTAGACTGATTTTTTTTTCCTGTCTCCAGCCAAAGCTAATAGTTCTGGCATTGTCTCCTAACAACCCTTACATGTTTGCTGAGAGGTGACTTATCTTGAACCATTTTTTTTTCCCCCCTGCCTGTTTTTCTAGACAGGCTCATATTGAACTAAACCAATATGTTCATATAGTAAACACACCAATAACAGGCCAACAAAAGTATTCAGAAATTGTCACAGAACAGCTCCAATTCCATCACACCAACACTACAGACAAATATTTGTTTATTTCAAATAAATCATAATTATTGGAATTTAATTAAAAGAAACGATTCTATTGACCTTAGATTTTTTTAAAACTATGCTTTTGTAAAAGCTAAGTTTTGATCTTAAATTGCTCTGGCAATGTCAGTTTAACCTAGGAATTTATTTACTTCCATTTCCTTTTTTCACAGCTACCTTTTCAGAAAGTGCAGTAAGAGCAAATAAATATCCATCCCACGAAGGCATGAACACTTACAGACTAAATGGTAATGATTCCTTGAGAGATGTGATAATCTATTGGTAACTGCAGAAGCTTAAAATGTATACTGTTTACTTGACTGCAGTCTAATTTATAAAAGCATAATTGAAGATACATATTCTTTTCTAACACGTCTCCCTCATAGCAACAACAGTACTTAGTACTTTCCAGGCTTGAGTCTCCTCTCATTTAAACTAGTGTAAACCATTATGCTATTATATGTTATAAAATTAGCATGGACTTCAGTGGAGTACAACAGTTTACATCAGTTGAGACTGTGGCCCAATATATTTACATTCCTTTTTTAAAATCAGAATTGAGGCTAGTTTGCATAACAGGTAAGATAAATAATTACAAACCAGATTCCTTTTATTTTTTTTTCCTCAGGCAAAATCCCATGGGAGTTTTGCCCAAGTGAAAATAGAGTAAAGACCCTCAGGATTTGATTCTCGTGTATCATTATTATGGGCCAAATCCTGCTCATTTCAGTCAGAGAGGTAGCCCAGTTGAAGCCATCGGGACTACTGTATTTGGATGGGCAATGCAAGCATGATCTGGCCCTGGAGGTGAAAGATGGTCCTATATATGTAGACAATACATAAAGAGAGGTTTTTGTTGGGACAAGATACCAGGGTGACTGGGTGCAGAAAAAGATAGATGGGTTAACTTGATAGTGGCTTTCTATGGCATAAAGTGTCAGTTCAGCGGAAGGTTTCCCTTTCTCCCTACACTCTACTGAGCACCAGCACAGCACGTCCATCTAGCTGGCAAGACATTGGAATTTTTATTTTTAATCAAATTGTACCTGGCCTCCTGCCGACAAGCCATGCCTGAGGGCTTTCTACAGGCTCTCCACTGAGAATCCTCAATGTCATAGTCCAGATATGTTTTATGAGGGAAAGGGCTCCTAATGAGATCCACAGAAAGGGGAATCTTCCTCTAAGCAATTTGGAAGTGTGTACGGGTTTGGGATTTGCTGATGGAAACTCAGCACTGTGCTGGATGGAAATGTTACACTTGTCAGTTTTCATAAGTAACACCCTGAAGGGAAGTTCTAACTATCAGGCCTGCTCACAGGATAGTTTATGCCCTATCTAATGAACTGAAAAAAATGGATTTGTTTCTGTATTTTAATTTGCAGTGTTGGCTGTAAAGTTAAATTATATTAATGGATTACTGTGTTTCTGAGAGCTGAAGTACTTTAGGTAATTAATCAACCTGGAGTTATACGCTGTGCACAGTGTGATGAGTGTAATATTTAGTATGTTGATGAGACCAGGCAGAGTCTCACTTCTTGCCTGAATGAATATTGTGAGATGTTTAAGGAGAGAGACTTCACAATTTCCCTGTCTGTGAGCAATGTGCTAAGTAGTGAGTATAAATACGGCTACATGTGAGATAGCTGTGTATTAGAATTCCCAGTGAAATACTGGAAATTTCATAGCTCAAAAAGTACAAGGCATAATATTGTCTCAAATGCACAACTGATTGACTACACCTGCGCATCATTCTTCAAAATCAAGAGCTCAAATAACCAAAATTTATCATCTAAAGACAAAAGCAGTATTATATGAAAAGGAGATCGGTATGGCTTTGTCTTACACAGTTGGTGTGCTTCAAAGATACTATGAATGCTACCAGCTGAAATGTGTATGATTTTACAAGTTAAAAAACCTCTTTACGCTTCACTAAAATCCAACCCACCACTTTGTACCAGTTCCTTAACTTGTTGTTTCGTTCTGTATCTTGTCCTATGAGCACAATTTACCACAGTTACGGCACCTTTCACCAACTGCATCAATTGCTCCCAAGATGCACAAAAACATGTGTATGGTTAAATATAACATCTGCATATATGTAAAACTTAAGCCACCCAACAGTCCAGAAAAATGAATCACAGTGTCTTGCAAAGTCAGAGTGCCATGTCAATTACTACAGGTACTATAGAATCAACATCCAAGATAAAATATTCTCAAAGGAGCATTCTGTCATGAGACACCATATGGTTCTGTCTCCCTCTTGCAGCACATAACCTAACTACATAACAACTCGTTCACCAAAGTACTGAAGAGATGTTGCTGGAATGGCAAGAGGAGAAGAAGTAGTGCTGGAGAAACTGGAAAACAAAAGACAGTCCTGGACCCTTCACAAAATGGTCCCTGTCACACTATCTAGAGTGGCTCATGACTGAGTACCTGCCCCAGGGCAGACTGTCAGAAAACAGGGCAGACACTTTCCTTGTTTTCTCTTTCATTAGGGTCCGTCTTCCCCTTTTCTATCTTGCCTTCTCCTAAGGGGGAAATGCCTTTTTATAGGGCCCTCCCCAAGGCACCAAAAGCAAACTCTTTGCCTTGTCTTGGCCATGGGCCTCCCATTGTCCTTCTCTTGCTCAGCCCCTTCCCCTAGGCTAGCCTTGACACCATAACTCATGCATTGGCATTCTCTCTGCAGATGCCCCTGTTGCCTGCGGGCCTAACATAATCATCCCTTCCCTGTTCTCTTCACAGGTTGGACTCTCTTGGGCTCTCTCTTCTTCCCATTCTCTGGGTGAGGCTTCTGTCCCCCATCCTGGTTGGGGCACTCCCTCCTCAAGGGTTGCTGTTGCCCACAGGTGTAACAGTCCTATTCCGGCCGACAGCCTCCTGGCCCTGGTACCTTGCAGGCCCTCTTGCTCTCTGCTGCTTCTAGTGGCCTCTTCCTGTGGGAGCTTGAATATATACAGCTGCTGCTCAGTTAGCTGTGCCAAATAGGCCTGTTGGTACTCCTGTGACTCCCACTGTCTCTGCTGGATTTTGAGTGCCTGCAGCAGCAGGGCCTGGAGCCACCCTTGCTGCTTGTCAGCCTCTTTCCACAGGGGCACCAACTCTGGAGTCCAGCCTGGGAAGGTTTATGAGCCCTCAGCAAAACATGCTTCCCCGTATTGCAGCTCCATGGTCTCTTTCCCTGCCTTTTGCAGTTTTTTCCACAGTCCCTCTAAGTCTTGCTACCGCCTGTTGTATTGGGGCACTCATCTCCACAGTCTTTCACTGTCCCCTTGTGTCAGGGTGATCGTATGCCTGCGTTCTCCACCACAATGTCACGGGGTGTGTCACTCACTGCTGGTCCGGCGACTCCTCTTGGTTACGCTGGGGATTAGCTTGAGGCCAACACCCTTCCATCCATGGTTTCCACGCCATTGCCCTGTCCCTGTTGTCTGCCTGCAGGCCCCTCTCGCAGCCTCAGGAACCGCAGCATCCTCTTCATGACTCAACCCTCTGGGTTCATCACCATCTGTGTTCCCCCCTTCCAGGGGTTAGTGTCTCAGTCTAATAATCATACCACTTTCCCAGTGGCGAGTGGGGCCGGGCCCAGCCCAGGAACCCTGTGGATAGCAGCCTCCTGCTGTGCGTCTAGTTCCTCTCACTGCTGTTATGATCTCCTGGGCTACTTCCCTATGTCCCCAGCACCTTCTTTGCCCTTGCCTTAGGGCACTCAGCTGGTCAATCACTGCAGCCCAATAGGAGCTCTCTCTTGCTCCCCCTCCCTGCCAGCAACTGACCTGTCCATGGTGCTAGCTTTCTTTCAGCCTACCAAGGACACAGTCCTCACCCCTTGGGCTCCCAGCAGCAACTGGCCTTAGTGCTTCCCTGCAGGTCCTTTTATGTAAGCCTGCTGGGCCCTGATTGGATGGTTGTTGCAGCCTCTCTCCTATTGGCTGCACCTCATGCAGTCTCTCTGGGCTGCTCAGAGGACTCACCTTCACTGCCCCCTGCTGAGGTTAACCCTTTCTGCACTTGTGTGGGACAAACACCACATCACAGGGCAATTAACCAGCCTTTGTATTGCAATGATTCTTGATGGCTCATCTGATTTTGATAGTCCTTCTGGATGGGTGGTGGGAAAGTGGGAAGGAGAAGGGAAGGAATGATTCTCGTGCCTGAGTTCACAAGTTCAGGGCAAATATTTTCAAAGTTATAAAGCAAAACTTACATATTTCCTTATAGCATGGAATACAGACATTACACATGTGATTAATGCATGCAGCAACTTACAAACATTTCAAAGCGTCTAAACATTAAATACATTCTTATAAGACTAATACCTGTTTTGAACAAAACTAACATATAGGGAACCTGGTCTGGTCTCCCGCTATGAGGGTGTCAGTTCTTAGCTAATGTCTGCAGCCTGGGCAAGAGCTGGCATCTGGCCTGCCAGCATCACAGTCCCCCCTGTATTTCAGGCTTTAAAAATACTATTTTATTTAACTAAGACATGTAGCATAAAGTCAATCACTGAAGGTACAGTAAGCATTCATCTGTAGATACTTCAAAAATAACAGCACATGCTACTCAGTGAGATTATTCATAGACAGTGAAATTCAGTCCTCCTTAGAGAGCACCACAAGGCCTATGAACCACGTAAAGTTCCACTTAAAGCCTCAGAGTAGGGTTTAAATGGAGTTTGACTGGTGCATAGGACTTGTGCTGGCTCTCTGCTCAGGGGATGAATTCCACACAGACAGTAAGGGAGTTTGTAATCCAAATTAATTAGTGAATTTGTATAGAGAAAATTGTTTGCTAGGAAGGGATCAGATTTTCAAAAGTGTTTAGGCACTTAAAGCCGCAGATAGGCATCTAGAGGGATTTTGAAAAGCACCTAAGGAGGTTAGGCACCTAAGACCCATTGATTTCAATGGGTGTGAGGCACCTAACTTGCTAATGCACTTTTGAAAGTTCCCTAGGTGCCTCCGTAGGCATCTTTGGGTGCCTAGATACCTTTGAAAATCTGGCTTACGGTGCTTATTAGAGAAGTGTGACAACAAGCTCCCTGGCATGAAAAGTACCCAGAGCTCTGGATAGGCACTGAGAAAAGAAAAGGAAAGAAAAGCTTGCAACCTCAAGTGACAACGAACAGACAAAGGATAGTGGATGGGGCACAAGAGGGACCAAAGTGAGAGAATGGTAGAGTTAGCACAAGACTTGTTAGCTGTGCTGTGATATTTGCTCAGATTTGTTCAGTGTTGTGCTAACACTTCTCTGGCCTAAGGACAAGAGTTTGCTGGCTTTTAGGAAGAAGTGTGTTTTAAGAAGGGACTGGAAGGTGGAAAGGAGGGAGCGTGTTATACCACGTGAAGGAAAGAGTTCTAAGCATGCTGGAGCTCATGAGATGAAGTGAAGTGTGGAGATGTGTTCCAGAGAAGTACATGAAGTGTGCATGTGGGCTAATCCAAATAAAAACTTCCCATAGTTCTAAGTTCAATTTTAGTTTGTTCATAGGAGGAAAATATCCAAGGAAAGAACTAGCAATTAACATAGTGTAGTGATCAGGCTTGCATTTTTACAAACCATTTATATTACTGTTCTTACTACTTAATTACTTCCCACATTCAAAACAAATGGGAAGGAAAGAAAGTGGGTAAAAGTACGTGATCAATGGGTTTGAGTATTTAATTTTTGTCATTTACTCATCAAACATTTGCCATTCTTGCCATTATTTAATTTTTTTAAAAGGCATCAGCCTCAGCTGCAAGATACAGATCTCAGTCTGGATTTTAACCTCCTCAGTGTTAAGGGGCATTCAGATTCATGGCTTTGTTTCAGCTCATTATAAAAGTGGGATACGAGTGTGACCTTTGGATCCACACACCAAACCTGTGGTTCGACGGTAAAGAGAGCATCATGGCCTCCATATTTGTTTTCACTCAGTGATTACTAGAGCAAAGCTGCTTAGTAAAAAGGTGTTTTCTAAACTGCCAGCCTTGCAAACTCATCCTCGGATCTGAAAGCCAAGCTGCTTTTCATAGAATCGTAGAATCATAGAACTGGAAGGGAGGTCATCTAGTCTAGTCCCCTGCAATACCAGTTTTCTCCCCCTTGCATATCATCACCAGTTTCTCCCCCTCTTGCACATCATCACCTGTAATAAAGGTTCTGCAGGTCAAATTATGCCCTCAGTAACACCCAGGACACCTTATTGGTTTAGGATTATGCCTAAAGGGGCAAATCCAGCCTCAGAATTAGGCTTAAACAATCATGGGTAATGCATGGGAGGGCAGGAGTGGGGGAGTTCGATCCTTTAAACCTTCTCACCTGGAAAAATATTGAAGTTTTGAGTATGTTATCCTATTACAAGTACAAAGACGCAAGATGTGTATTATATCACAGGAAGGCGTGATCAGAATTGCACTGGATTTGCTGTATCTGATATGATTGGGAGTCAGTGGTGCTAACAGTATCACTCTGTGCAAAGGTTCAGATTGCTAATGTGAACATCAGTCTGATTTTGGTTATTTTCATGCAGAGAGGATTCAGAAAATAAGAAGGAAAAGAATAATTTTCTCAGCAGTCATCCCATTGTCTAACTGCAGTTATCTGGATGACACCCTGCAAAGTTAGTAATTCTTCAGAAAAATGTTTCCAAATCATTTGCAGAACTGAGAAGGGAGGTGGGTCTGTTCTGGGCACTGTCAAGACAAATAATGAAGGTCATAAAAAAGATGGAAAAGCATGATTATTCCAACAGACTGTAACGGGTCAGGCTGGATAACCCCGCTGACCTCTTTGCCTCAACTACCTTAGGCTCTATGAAACAAAATCATACTTGTATTTAATTAGTGCTATAGAAGGCTCTCAGATATGCAGGTATCTCAGTTCTCCTGGGGATGCAGTGAAGGTTCAAAAAGTGAGATTGCTAAACTCAGTTCAGTTCCTGTATCAAACTTTAAACCTAGAGCTTCAGAGATGAAAGACCACTGCACACCTGGACACCTTTTTCTTTACAAAATGGCTAAACTACTGCAAACAGTGCAAGCTTGTTATCTGTAAGTCCTGTGGTGTGGTAAGCATACAATGTACAATGGAATTAGAATCACTGATCTAATTAATGTTATCCAAACTCCACTATACCCACCTAGCCAGATTCCCCAGCTGGAGTAGATCAGCATAGCTGATTAACTCTAATGGAGTTGCACTGGTTTACACCAACTGAGGCTATGATCCAGTCAATTTAGACCCCCACACTGCTACAGAAAGTCATACAAACTATGTAAATCGATTGCTTCACCCTCAGTGAGTCACGACTGCTTCCAGGTGGCTGAGAGCACGTAATCAGCTATTTAAGAGTGGACAGTAAGTCTACACAAATGTGGAGGGTAGGACATGACAAAAGAATACAATATCCCTTTGGCACTGCACAAAGCCTTTTTTTCTTTCCTTAACTTGCAGATACTCTGCAAGGAAGAACCTGCAATGGGAGAAAAACAGCATGTTGCCAACACCGCTGCTAGCTCTTCCTCTGTCTGTACCCGTGGGCCCCCCGCCAGCCAGACCAGCATCCTGACCCTGGAGGCTTCCATTCAGGCCCTGGTCTTGAATGAGGGATGGCCTACATGCTCCCATTGACGAAAGTCAGGTGGAGGAAACCACCCTGTGTGAGAGGTGTCTGTTGTTGGAGTGCTTCAGGAAGCAGGTAAGAGAGCTGAAAGAGGAGATGGCTCATCTGCGTAGCATCTGGCAGCACAAGGGCATCATAACAGAATGAATATCGAAACATCTGGGATGCACAGGATGCTAGCCAACTTCAGATAACAACCGTGGCATCAGAGGAGGAACCAACTGCTTTATGGGGAAGAAACTGGCTGTTGGCCACCTAGGTGCTCCACCTCTCACCCAGGCCCCCTGTTCTTTGCAGTCAAGAACTGATATGCTGTATGGGCAATTGGAGGTGAAGAGCAGATCCCAATGGCTCAGAAGGAGGAGCCACCTGTCCCCAAGGCTGGGAGGATCACGACCACCACAGCCAAGAGGAGAAGGCGTAGGGTGCTGGTGGTTGGGGTCTCCCTTGTTAGGGGGATGGAGGCATTCATCTGCTGACCTGACATAGTGTCCCAGAGGTACGCTGCCTGACTGCAGCCTCCATCTGAGATGTTACAGAAAGGTTGACAAGGCTCATCCATCCTCTGACCACTACCCCATGTTGCTCATCCATGTGGGCACTAATGATGGGTGGGCACAAATTGTGGGCACATATGACCCTCAACAGATCATCAGTGACTACAGGGCTCTGGGAGAAAGGATGAAGGAGTTGGGGGGTGCAGAATGTGTTCACGTACATCCTCCTACTTGAAGGTATCAGTCAGTGACATGTACATCTTGGCAATGAATTCATGGCTGCACAGATAGTGATGATGGAGGACTTCAGTTTCCCTGACCATGGGAAGCTGTTCCAGGAAGGAGGACTGCTGTGAAGAGATGGGGTCTACCAGACCAAGAAGGAGAAGAGCACCTTTGTGTACTGACTTACCAGCCTAGTGAGCAAGGCTTTTACTACCTACAAAGGGGGCATGTGACAAATGCCCACAGGTAAGCATAAAAAAGTTGACCTTAACAGACAACTAAATGTTGGGTGGGGACATGGAAAATTATAATAGGGTCATAGGAGCAATAAGAGGGAAATTAGTGGGAGGAATTGGCTCAGCATCTTAGATGTCTACGCACAAATGCAAGGAGTATGGAGCATAAACAACAAGAACTGGTAGTATTAGCACCAAAGCTAAATTATGACTTAATTGGTATCACAGAGACTTGGTGGGATAAATCTTATGACTGAAATATTGGTATAGAGGGGTATAGCTTGCTCAGCAAGGACAGACAAGGAAAAAAGGGAGGAGGTGTTGCATGATACGTCAAGAATATATACACTTGTTTGGAGGTCCAGAAGGAGGTGAGAGGCATACCATAGAAAGTCTCTGGGTAAAGATAAAAGAGGGGAGGAGGGAAATAGCATAATGTCATAGTGAGGGTCTACTACAGACAGCCAAACCAGGGAGAGGAGGTGGATGAGGCATTTCTAGAACAAATAACAGAAATATCTAAAACACAAAACTTGGTAGTAATGTGGGACTTTAACTATCCAGTCATCTGTTGGATGTTCTTGGAATGTATTGGGTACAACACTTTGTTTCAGAAAATAGCGGAAGTAACCAGGGGGACAGCCATTTTAGCTTTGATTCTGATGAACAGGGAGGAGTTGGTTGCAAAATCTGAAGGTGGAAGGCAATTTGAGTGAAAGTGATCATGAAATGATAGATTTCCTGATTCTAAGGAAAGGAAGCAGAATAAGGAAAATGGCCTTTAAAAAAGCAGACTTTAACAAACTCAGAGAACTGATAGGCAGTGGCATGCTGGCTATGTATGCAAAGAATGCACTGCATATCCTGTGTGCCATACCAGCTGTGCGCACCATATGTGAAAGGTCATGCCACATAGAGGATGCCATTTTGGACCACGTAAGGCATGCCTTACTAAAACTGTCACAGCACTCTATTGCTGATAGGTAAGGTCCCATGGGAGGAAAATCTAAAGGATAAAGGAGTTCAGGAGAGCTGGCATTTTCTCAAGGAGACAATATGGAAGGCACAACTGAAAACTATCCCACTGAGAAGGAAAGATAGGACAAATAGTTAGAGGCCAATATGGCTCCATCAGGAGCTCTTTAATGATCTGAAAATCAAAAAGGAATCCTACAAAAAGTGGAAACATGGATGAATTGTTAAGGAGGAATACAAATGAATAGCAGATGCATGCAGGAACAAAATCAGAAAGGTTAAGGCACAAAATGAGTTATACCTAGCAAGGGACATAAAAGGCAATAAGAAGACATTCTTCAAATACATTAGGAGCAAGCAAAAGATGAAGGAAAATGTAGGTCCTTTACTTTGCAGGAAAGGAGAGCAAATAACTGACGACATGAAGAAAGTTTAGGTGTTTAATGCCTATTTTGCTTCAGTCTTCCCTAAAAGAATTAATTGTGACTGAATGCTTAACATAATTAATATTAACAAGGAGGAAGGAACACAAGCCAAAATAGGGAAAGAACAGGTTAAAGAATAGTTAGATAAGTTAGATGTATTCAAGTCAGCAGGGCCTGATGGAAATTCAGGATACTTAAGGCACTAGCTGAAGCAATCTTGGAAACATTATTGATTATCTTCAAGAACTCATGGAGGACGGGTGAGGTCCCAGAGAACTGGAGAAGAGCAAACACAGTACTTGTCTTTAAAAAGGGGGAAAAGAGGACCTGAGGAGTTATAAATTAGTCAACCTAACTTCATTACCTGGAAAGATACTGGAATAAATTATTAAATAATAAATCTGCAAGTACCGAGAAGACAATAGGATGATAAGGAATAGCCTAGCATGGATTTGTCAAGAACAAATCATGCCAGACCAACCTAATTTCCTTCTTTGACAGGGTTATTTGTCTAGTAGATAGGGCGGAAGTAGTAGACATGATATATCTTGATTTCAGTAAGACTTTTGACACAATCCCAGACGACAGTCTCATAAGCAAATGAGAAATATGGTCTAGATCAGGGGTCGGCAACCTATGGCACGCATGCCAAACACGGCACGTGAACCAATTTTTAATGGCACCCTGCTGTCTGTTGGACCCGGGCAGAGAGCAGCGTGCCACTAAAAATCCTGCCCGGCCTGGCCCGCTCTTTTCCGCCCCCCACCCACCGCTCTCTACTTGCACGGCAGGCAAGCTTCCCCCTCCCCCCGCCTCTTCCCCCAGCGTGCTGGGTTCCTGCCCCTCCTTCTCTCCCTCCCTGCGGCCGATCAGTTGACGGCCCTTGCTACGAGCGGGAGAGGTAAAAATGGAGCTGCAGGGCACTCTCTGCTCTGGGGGCCTTGGGGAAGGGGGTGGAATCAGGGTATATCCCCTCCAGCCCCCTGCTGTGAGCCGCTCAGGGCAGGGGGCTGGGAGCACCTCCACAACCCGAGCCCACACCCCCAGCCCTCTGCCCTGACCCCTGAACCCTCCTCACACACCCCCAGCCGCCTGCCCTGACTCCTGCACTCCACACACATACCCAGCCCCCCCACACCCCATGCCCTGACTCTTGCCCCCACCGCATCCCCACTCCCACCCTGAGCACCAAATGGGAGCTCCTGCACACACACACCCACATTCCCACCTGCACCCCTTGCACCAAATGGGAGCTGCCCAGGTAAGTGCTCCACACTCAAACCTCCTGCCCCAACCCTGAGCCCCCTCCCTCATTCTAGCTCCTGGACAGACCCTGCACCCCAACCCCCAGCCTGCTCCTTCACCCCCAGCCCTGTTCTCAGTGCACTCCCACCCTCAGCTCAGTGCAGAGAGAGGAAGAGAATGGCTAGAACGAGGGAGAAGGTAGGTACCTACTCTATGTGGACAGGGCCGGGACCCCAGACCGGCAGTGGGCTGAGCGGGGCTGGCAGCCGGAACCCTGGCTGGCAGGAGCCGGTGGACGGAACCCCAGACTGACAGCGGGCTGAGCGGCAGCGGGCTGAGCCGCTCAGTCCACTGCCAGTCTGGGGTCCCGGCCACCGGCCCCTCTCAGCCCACTGCTGGTCTGGGGTTCTGGCTGCCGGTCCCTTGCCAGCCGCAGGCCCCACTCAGCCCGGTGCCAGCCTAGGTGAACGGAACCCCAGGCCGGCAACGGGCTGAGCGGGCCGGCGGCATAAGATCAGCATTTTAATTTAATTTTAAATGAAGCTTCTTAAACATTTTGAAAACCTTGTTTACATACGACAATAGTTTAGTTATATATTATGTAGACTTATAGAGAGAGACCTTCTAAAAAACGTTAAAATGTATTATTGGCACGTGAAACCTTAAATTAAAGTGAATAAGTGAAGACTCGGCACACCACTTCTAAAAGGTTGCCGACCCCTGGTCTAGATTAAATTATTATAAGATGGGTGCACAATTGATTGAAAAAACATACTCAAAGGTAGCCTGAAGGTGTCTACTATGAAGGAAATAGTAATGGTGGCGTGGAAGAGGTGAACCTCTCAATGACCCTCGGACGTATGCAGTGCCAGCAGATCAAGGAGCTGTGCACTAGCTTCGTGCCGATGTTCTCAGCCACCCCAGGATGGAACGAATGGGCATACCACTCCATTGACACAGGTAATGCTCACCCAATTAGAGCCCAACCTTAGCAGGTGTCTCCTCAAGCTAAAACTGCTATAGAACGGGAGATCCAGGATATGCTACAGATGGGTGTAATCCACCCCTCTGACAGTGCCTGGGCATCTTCAGTGGTTCTAGTTCCCAAACCAGATGGGAAGATATGCTTTCGCATGGACTACCATAAGCTAAATGCTGTAACTCGGCCAGCTATCCAATGCCACGCACAGATGAACTATTGGAGAAACTGGGGTGTGCCCAGTTCATCTCTACCTTAGACTTAACCAAGGGGTATTGGCAAGCTTTCACTTCTCGTTCTCCATCCACTCCAGGTGAAAAGGGAAACTCTACCATCAGCTTCTCCTCCACTAGCCAGAGTCCAAAGGAAACAGATTCCTCTCTCCTCCTGATACCTCATAGTGGGATGTATGTTTGGGGAGTATATTAGGGAGCACAAGCTTTATTCCCTATGTAGTTCCAGACTCTACACTTGCATGTCCATGCACAAATGCATCCCCCACCCCACAACGCAAGCACACACCCTTGTTTGGCTGGCTACTGACCTGCTTGAAAACATGGACTCCTTTCAGATATGATTATTCTCTTGAGCACATTCTTCTACCTGTACTGCAGCCCATCACACAAGATAATGCAATGTCACTGAACCAAATGACATCCACACCCAAGATGTTACAAAACCACCAGAATGGTACTCCCATTCCTAATTTTAAAGTGACAGCATCATATACTGTATATGGACTTTGCAACATGTGTCTCTGAACTTTCTGGGAATGAACAGACTTTTCATGGTGCACAGCTTTGTATTCATTGTTATAAGTTTATAAAATATACAATAACAAAGTTTTTAATATATAACTCTACATGAAAATCAAGTAGATTTTTTGACCACTACAGTGATTAGCTATTGACATTCATAGTTATACAAGTATACTGTATCCGGCAGAGCACCTTATAAAATAAAGAAATACCAGGGCAGTATAAATATTTGTTTATTTTTCTTGGCAGCCACAGACTATGGCCTTTAAACTGATTGATGGTTAACTGTAGAACTGTAAGACTAGGTTGCAGGATTATCTGAGGATAAACAATGTTCACACCTGTCATTGTATTTGTCTCATGCTGAATTACAGGTACTATTATAACCTTCTGAAGGTGGGTCATGTGGGCTACCTCTGGGAAAGTATGTTTGTGGTGTTCAGTGATCACTCAGTGGCTAAGGCGCTTGCGAGAGATCTCTTTATTTTATGTCCGGTTCCAACTGGCTCAGCATAACGACTTCACAGTGCCTTGTTCAGACTCTCTGTCGTTCCATTAAAGGCACAGCCCCTCACACCATAATATGCATGTCTGTGAATTTTGCAAGCCTATTTAGCATTTTAGCTCATTTCCATCTATATTTTCATGCTCTTTGGAGTAAAGTTATCAGTATTAACATCTTAAAAGACTTTGCAGCTGATGCACGCATAAAACAATATTTGAAGGGTTGCAAAAGCATTATAATTATTACTCATTCTGGATCAGGGCCCACAGGGATAGGTACTGTACAAAGTTGTCTTAAAATTAATATTTCTCTAACCAGAGATGAATCAATAAATTTGGGGGCAACTTCCACTTGTGGATCTCTGTAGGATTATAACCTATAGGAAACTGAATAGTTAAGAGGAATTCAGTACCTTCTGCCAGGTGATGACCAAAGTCATTACTATTTGCTGGCTGTTTGGTGATCTATGTGAAATTAGTTGGTGCCTCAGTCTGTGTTCTAGAGAGCTGGTCTCTATATTTAAAAAGGCACTAGTTGGTACTGTCAGTAGAGTTGACAAAGGCTGAGTGGTCATGGAGACCAAACAACCGTATTGCTAACGGGATGAAGCATAAGGGCATGTGGGTATATAAAGGACTTTAGGGTTACCAGGTCAGCAACTTTCACCCGCACAAAATCCACTTTAAAAAAAAAGTTGAATACAATCTCCCTAAATTATAAGTATAGCCTATAGACAGTGTCTGATAATGAGTTGCTTAATTAAAGATTGGATTCCCGGAAAGCAACTCTTATATCAGTCAAGCTAAAAATGAGAGAATATGGAGAAGAGGTTGCCTGAGAGAGAAAAGTGTTTCCCGACAGGAGATGACAATGGAGGGACATTATATGCTCATTACAGAGATAATTAATAACAATAAAAGTCTGCAAAATAACTTGGAACTTATAGACAAAAGTGAATTTAAAAACCAGAGGGTAATCAGAGTTTCAGTATTCCTAATAATTTCACCAAGCACAATCATTTTCATAAAGAAATAAATATTTTTAAAATTGCCCGGGGCCCACCCCCCAGTAATTTATCACATTTGCTACATTTTTTCTCCACTAGATTACCTGCCAGGCAGGACAATGGACGGCCACATGGCCACCAACATATCACTTGCATATGCATTGCCTGCAATATCCCTTTGTTCTGATCAAAAGACAAAGCAGAGATGTTAAACCATGCACTCTGCACTCTCACAGTCGCTCCAGGGGGCCAGATCCTTGCCTGATTTGCCTTAGCAGTGGTGTGTGGAACAGCCTTAAACCTGGCTTAGCCAGCTCCAGGAGGATTTCCTCTGAAAGGGTGTCTCTGGGTGCTGTGGAGACACTACAGTAGCTCTTAAACCTTCCCATCCCCCTCAGTTGTTGGCATGGGGAATGGCTAAGGGGATGGTGATGGTCGCAGGGGCATCCCGGTGAACCCCAGGCCAGTCCTAGCACCTGCTAGCAGCATGTGCAAAGTCTGCTCTAATTCATGCCCAGTGGAGAGTTGCCGTACAGCTGCAAAATGCAAAAGGCGCCTTTGGATCATCCAGCCCCTCAGCTGTGCTGAGATCTGCTCTTCTGTAGCTGAGGGTATGGCCCAGTGTTTCATCTCAGACTCGGGAGTGGATCAATAGCATTTATTTTGGCCCTCATCACCCTGTAATATCTGGGCATTGCTCATATACTAATCCTTCAAGGGAACTGAGGCCATTCAGCATGCAGAGAAATTTGCTCTCGGAACAGTCCAGAATTCTGGGGCTCCTTCCCTCCTGGCACCCACAGTTATGTTTTGCCTCCATTACTCTCCTGGCCAACTTACGAAAAAGGCTTTGGTGGATATTACAAATTCATCTGAAATTCCTCCAGCTGTGTTAAGTTAGTCATGGGGGATGTGTGTTATTAAAAAGTCACACTGCTGAAGCTAACTCTAACACAGCCAGCATCTCCCTTCCCCCTTGTTTGCATGTCTTTATAAGAATGTTTGTGTGATGATTTGTTAATCGCTTCTCTGATCATTTTACACAGCCAGCAGTATTCATAATTTGGAAATAATTACACTGGAAGAATGGATAGCTTGTGGCACCAGTAATGCGTATGAGACTTTCACTTCAACATTACCAATGAAAATCTGTCCCAGCCTGACGATGAAAAGAAAGCGTTACTATTGGTGGAGGAGGAATCCTGGCCCTGGAGAGGTTGGGCTGCAGTCATGTGAGGAAGTTCTCATACAAGTCTAAGCATTCCCTCTACTCCTTTCCTGTTGCTGGCTCTGTCTATTTTGCCCATGTGACGGTTAGTGTAGTGCAGGAAATGGACATGCCGGGAGGAAATGGGGTGGTGGGGGGAAATGCTGGTAAATAGCTATCTACATTCTATACTGCAAGAAATGAAAGCTGCCCCATTACAGATAGGATGAGGGGACCTGCAGGAGGCCCTTGCAGAGCTGAGAGAAGTATGTGGTGTTGTGTTGGGAAGCTGTCATGTGGCTGGGAACAAGGAGCAGTTGGCCTGCAGGAAGCTCCCAAGACAGATCAGAATTCAAAGAACAAATAAAATTTTCCTTCAAAATTGAATCTCATCACTGAAGGTGTAACAGGTGCAGGGAGTTTATCAAACCCTTGGAGGAACAGAGTGAAGTACGTGTCTGAGAGTAAAGCAGAGCCTGAAGAAGGGCTTGTCCATGTGCAGAATTGTGTTGGTTTAACTAAAGGTGTGTGTAGCCATTACTACTATGCTCTTCTCACTCATTTTGATGTATTAGGGCAGGATTTTGCTTGGAGTTGCTAGTCTTACAATCAGCTTAATGGAATACAACATAATCTTAGTTATCAATCGTAACAAGACTAGAAATGAATCTTGAAAGCAAGTAAAACCAGAGTCAAGTTACGTAATCCTGTCTCAGGGAGTATGATCAAAACACAATTGCAAGAGAATTGTGCCATTGCAGAACTAGCAATTAGATAAAATCTACAAAAGTGGGAGGCAATATTCCTACTCTGTGTAGATAAAACAATCACTTACCGCCTTGAAAGCATAGTCTATAAATAAAATACAGTAGAAAGTATAGATTCTAAAGCCAGAAGGGACCGTTGTGATCATCTAGTCTGACTTCCTGTATAAGACAGGTCCTAAAACTTCCCAAAATAATTCCAAGGGCAGATCTTTTAGAAAAACGTCCAATCTTGATTTAAAAATTGTCACTGATGAAGAATCCACCATGACCCTTGGTAAATTGTTCCATTGGTTAATTTCTCTCACAGTTAAAAATTTACACCTTATTTCCAGTTGGAATTTATCTAGCTTCAGCTTCCAGCCATTGAATCATGTTATACATTTGGCTGCTTGAAGAGCCCATTATTAAATATGTGTTCCCCATGTAGATACTTATAAACTAGTCAAGTCACCCGTTAACCTTCTCTTTCTTAAGATAAACAGATTGAGCTTCTTGAGTCTATCACCATAAGGTGTGTTTTCTAATCCTTTCATCATTCTCATGGCTCCTCTCTGAACCCTCTCCAATTTATCAACATCCTTCTTAAACTGTGAACACCAGACGTGGACCCATTCCAGCAGTTGTTGCACCAGTGCCAAATATAGAGGTAAAATAACCTCCCTGTTGCTTCTCAACATTCTCCTTTGTATGCATCCCCTAGAACCGAATTAGTCCTTTTGGCCACAGCATCACACTGGGATCTCATGTTCAGCTGATTATCCACCATAACCCCGAAATCTTTTTCAGAGTCACTGCTTCCCAGGACAGATTCCCTCATCATGTAAGTATGGCTTACATTCTTTGTTCCTAGATGCATACATTTATATTTAGCCATATTAAAGCACATATTGTTTGATTGCATCTAGCTACCAAGTGAACTAGATTGCTCTGTATCAGTGACCTGATATTATTTACCACTCTCCCAATTATTGTATCATCTGCAAACTTTATCAGTGATGATTTTATGTTTACTTCCAGGTCAATAATAAAAATTTTAAATAGCGTAGGGGCCAAGAACTGATCTCTGTGGGACCCGACTAGAAACACACCGATTCGATGATGATTCCCGGCTTACAATTACATTTCGAGACCTATCAGTTAACCAGCTTTTAATCCATTTAATGTGTGCCATGTTCATTTTATGTCTTTCTATTTTTTTAATCGAAATATCATGCAGTACCAAGTCAAATGCCTTACAGAAGTCTAAGTATATTACATCAACACTTTTTCCTTTGTCAACCAAACGTATAATCTCATCAAAAAAGTTAGTTTGACGGGATCTATTTTACATAAACCCATATTGATTTGCATTAATTATATTACCCTTCTTTAAATGTTTATTAATTGAGTCCACTATCAGCTGCTTCATTATGTTGCCTGGGATTGATGTCAGACTGACAGGCCTGTAATTATCCCGGGCCATCCAATTTACCCTTTTAAACAATGGCAGAACATTAGCTTTCATCTAGTCTTCTAGAATTCCCCAGTGTTCCAAAATTTATTGAAAATCAATTTTAATGGTCCAGCAAGCTTATCAGTCAGGTCTTTTAAAACTCTTGGATGCAAGTTATTTGGGCCTGCTGGTTTAAAAATGACTAACTTTACTAGCTGCTGTTTAACATCCTCCTGAGATATTAGTGAGGTCCTTTTGGTATTGAAACCAGATGTGAGGGATTCATACTGAAGCATAAAAACCAAAAGAAATCTTTATTTCAGTCAGAGAGATAACACACTATTTATTTGAGTATATCCAAATTATATTAATAGGGCAAAATATTCCTTCGGAGGTACAGAGTCCATGGGGTAAAAAATGCCTGTTGGAACACAGTCTGGCAAGAACACCCCTCCAAAGGAAGTTTAAGCCAAAAACCTAATAATCTGGCATGATAGCTAGTTGCTCAGTGCAGTCAGCATATCTAATTAGTATGGGTGAGTTTGAGCCTTTAAAGATTAGACACAACCTTGAGCTTGTGGTTGTGGCACCAGGAGGCACTGTGACTCAGAAATATACCCCTAAGTCACAATTTCTACACTTACAGTATTTCTCCTTGCTCCTGGTGTGGTAGGAACTTGTTGCAGGGTACACTGCTGGTGGCCAGTGAGTAGAGGATTGAGCCAAGGCTTTACCTATTCCCTGCCTCCTCCCTTCTCCCCTGCTCCATATAGGGAGTAAACAGGCACGTGACACCTGCCTTCTTCTGCCTTCCCAGAGCCAAGATCTTGGTAACCCACACAATGGCATAAGGCAAATTCTTACCTCCTTCTGCAGGCATGTAGTTCAAGTCACAATCTAGTCTGGAAAGCAAACAGAATACCATTATCAGGGAAAAATAAGTATCCCTGTGGTGGTTTCAGTGCTATTTGCAAGATTATAATCACAAAGACATTCAGTTGCACAATACAATCATGATATGAAATCTTAAAATCTTAAATTGAAAGTTCAAGATAAGTTCTATGGTTTAATTCCATGTGAAGATAAACCAAAATAAAATTAGCACCCTCCATTCCAACAATCTCTTCCTCTTCTGGAAATTCCCTATACTTAAAAATGACCACTCAGCCCAATTAAACCCAAGCCTCATTGCTTACAAGAGAGAAAAGCATTCAAATTAAGAGTACAAATTTTCTGAAAATATTGTTCTGTACCTAACCAAGACTTCATTGAGACCAAGAAAACGTGATGAAGTCTGGTATCTGTAACCTGGCTTATCCCTGATAGGTGACAATTTCTTATTTCTAGTAGACCAGAGCTGGAGCACCCAACAGGGAAAAAATGGTGGGTGCTGAGTATCCACCAGCAGCCCTCCATTTGCTTTCTCCCACCTTCCCAGTGCCTCCTGCCTGCCAGCATGCCCCGCAGATCAGCGCCTCTCCCTTCCTCCCAGCGCCTCCTGCCTGCCACTAACAGCCGTTTCGTGGCATGCAGGAGGCTGGGAGGGAGGAGCGAGGACACAATGTGCTCGGGGGGAAAGGGGTGGAACTGGACAGGAAGAGGTGGGGTGGGAAGAGGCAGGGCATTGGTGGGGCCTTGGAGAAGAGGTGGAGTGGGGGGCGGGGCCTGGGGCAGAGTTGGGGGTCGAGCACCCCCTGGCACTTTGGAAAGTCGGTGCCTGTGTAGTAGACAGTAATTCACAGGTCACGAGAATGTCAGTGGCATTGGTGTTGTAGAAGTTTTCATATTTGGCAGGCTCCATGTAAAAAACAATGTGGTGCCACTCATTATCACAGGATCTAATCCAAGCAGCCAGTGAAGCAAATAATATCTTCCTGTATCACTCATTCAAAAATATTAATCAGTCTCAGATGTTTCGTATACTGTACACCAGTATTTTCCAGCTCATCAATTCTTGAGATACTTTTCAATTTCTTATTCATTACAAGAATCCCTATGTGTTCCAAGGTTGGGCTAGAGTTCTCCAAACCTGCTACATAACCTCCATCTGTTACATCAAAACAATTGAAATATTGCTGTCTGTCTTTCAAAACCATAAAAGGACAACATAGGAACAGCCATGGATTACACCCACAGTCCATCTAGTCCAGTATTTTACCTCTGTCAGGGGCCAGCAACAGATAATGATGAGGAAGGTGCATGAAACCCAACAGTAGGATAAGAGATAATCTGTCCCCCATGAAAGTCTCATCCAAACTCCTAATAGTTAGCAACTTGTTGGGTGAGATTTTATGTCCTTTCCAAAACTTTATTTAGCATCAACTATTATAACTTTGGAGAACCTTGTTGTTCATATAAATGTCCAATCCTTCCTTGAATCCTGCTAAGTTTTTGGCCTCAGTGACATTCCATGGTAACGAGTTCCATAGTTTAACTAAAATTATATGAAAATATATTATTGTTGTGTTTCTTTCCATCTAGTAAATAGAAGCACTTGGTAGCACGTGTTAGACTCTAACTAAGTTTGCAAAAGAGATTCCATTACAGCCCCTCACCTTACATTATTCTGAAAATATTTCAAAACATTCCCCTTTTTGGGTTGAGATTTTCCGGTTTTGGTGGCTGCCAGAAGGTGACTATTTCTAAACAATTTGAGCAAAACCTCTTCTGCCATATATGAGTTTAGCAAGGGTGAAATAAGTACCATAAGTAAAATTCTATTTAAAAAGGACTAAGAAGCTGACATTTGAAACTTGCCTGGTCATCGGGTAATATCTGAAAAATGAATCATGTGCAGTAGAATATTTCCACCAAGTGGGCACCAGAGCCAGAGTTTGTCAACTTGGCTCCCATAGTTAACTTCTAAATAAAAGTGACTTTCAGAAATGTAGTGCACCCACAAATTCAGTTGAAGTCAATGGATGTGGCAGGTGGTCACCACTTTTGAAAATCAGGCCACCTGAATTTCAGTGTCCAAATATGGAGCTTAACTGTAGGCAGCCAAGTTTGAAACTGTTGGCTTTAAGCACAGATACACTGAGTATCTGTGCATAGTTGGTCAGGTGCACACTTGTTTCAGAGAACTTACCAGCTCTGTGGGTCAAACCAGTGAACTTGAAAATTGTACAAGTGGACATTTGTGGAGAAAGGAACTTAGAAGCACTGCATGTAAGTCTGTAAGGTGCACAAGTGGAATAGGCAAAGATCAAAGAATTTAGGAGTTTGGTAGCAAAGGTAATGGAGCTTGTAAACTGTGCAAGGTGATTACTTCCAGATTTTCTTTTCCCAGCCTCTCTGTTTCTCCTAAGGGACAACAAGGACGTTAATGCTGTGTAAAGGTGCAATATAAAGGTTCCAAGATCAAGAAAAACACAAGTATGGTTACTCTAGTAACATTAACTCTAGTAACATTAACATCAGTCACATTGCATTTATTTTTGATTCCCCATTTCTTTGTTAAATGTAAATATTTGTTATTACTATATACTATGACATATACAGGATGTACAAAGGAGAGGCATTAACATTTTGGAAGTAGCATTAAAGTAGCATTAACATTTGTGATGAGGAGAGATTAATAAGACTGGGACTTTTCAGTTTGGAAAAGAGATGACCAAGGTCATCTATAGATGATAGAGGTCTATAAAATCGTGACTGGTGTGGAGAAAGTGACTAAGGAAGAGTTGTTTACTCCTTCACATAATACAAGAACCAGGGGTCACCCAATGAAATTAATAGACAGAAGGTTTAAAACAAACAAAAGGAAGTGCTTCTTCATGGAATGGACAGTCAACCTGTGGAACTCATTGCCAGCGGACGTTGTGAAGGCCAAAACGACATCAGGGTTCAGAAAATAACTAGATAATGTAATGGAAGATAGGTCCATCAATGGCTATTAGCTAAGATGATCAGTGATGTAACCCCATGCTCTAAGTGTCCCTAGCTGCTGATTGTTAGAAACTGAGAGTGGACAAGAGGGGATGCCTGTTCTGTTCATTCCTTCTGATGCACCTGGCACTGGCCATTGTCAGAAGACAGAATTCTGGGCTAGATGGACCGCTGGTCTGAATCAGTATGACTGTTTTTATGTTCATATGTCCTCATTTTTTGAGTGCCTGATCCTCTAGTCTTAGCATTGCATTAACATAGTATTTTGCATTTAATTTTCTAGGTATTTCCTAGGCAAAAGGTGGAGGAAAACCAGAAAGGATACAATCATCATGGAACTAGTTTTTGGACTTTCCTTTTTCTGTGAATAGCACTGTCCTGTTTTGGATGAACGCCAAGGGTTACTTTATTGTGTGTTATTTTGTTGCCCTCTAGTGGCTGAATACAAGGAACAGTATTTTCATCTTCAAAGTGTATGTGCATCGTCATTTCAAACTCTCGTGGCTGCAGCCTGCAGAAGATAAAAGCCTTAATACTACTTTGCAAGTGTGACAGCTTCTAGGTTACTGCTAGTAAGTTGTTATTATTTTTATTATTTTTCTCCACTAGTTGTTTATAATACCATTTAGCCAGATAAAAAATAAGGTGTTTTTTTTTACCATTATGCTTTTTTATTTCACAATAAATCTGTGTGTGTGTGTGTGTGTGTATTCGTGTGTGTGTGTTGCGTATTCTGTGGAGCTGAAATGAAGATGGCGCGTTTGGTTTGTTTCCTACTTTTTTCAGCCAACATCCTCCACGTCAGCTATGCCAGAAGGAGCATATGAACACAAAAAGTTTCTTTTAGTGGGGTCAGTTTATCTTTAAAAAAATGTGATAAAGGTGAATAACTTTCGGCAGATATTTAAAAACTTGAAGATATACCCTGTCGTACTAATAATTCAAAGGAAGGTTGACTTTTGCAATGGCACCATTTGACTGTTCTGAATCCTTTATAAGAGGATTTTATTACCAGAAACTCAAGCACGGGATCCCCTATGCAGCAGAATGTCAATGAAACACAGTACGCTACTAATAGATTGCGAAACCCATTAAACCAGACCGCACCTTTTTTTCTTAAAGGCAGATGGAAATTTCCCTCCTATCGGAGGCATATTCAATCTCACAGAGCATGACTTTAAAGCTTCAATAGTCTCCTATTCTCATTCCATTGTTACAACACCTATCAAATCAAGCAGATTAAATTGTTACACAGTAAGTATGTGCTCCAGACCTTTACTGTATCATAAAAAGTTCCCTGTTGTACAAAGTTGCATTGTATCCCACACAGAACATTCAACTCAATACCTCATAATTAAACAAAATGGCAAACTTTTTTTTGAGAATTTAACTGACACATTTTAATAAGTGTATGGTGGTGTTGTAGCGGTGTTGGTCCCAGGATGTTTTAGAGACAAGGTGGGTGAGATAATATCTTTTATTGGGCCAATTTCTGTTGGTGAGAGAAACAAGCTTTCAAGCTTACACAAAGATATTACCTCACCCACCTTGTCTCTCACATTTTTAATAATTCACTTAATTAGCAAAGGCACGACTCAAGCAATTCTGTGTGTCCTGGAGATTCAATGTATGTAAAATGTGTCCCCTTGGACTTAATTTGTTATTAAACAGTGATTGTTCCTGTTGTTGTTAAGCAGTCATATTGAGATAGCACCTAGAAGCTTCAACAAAGTTGTGACCCCATTGTTCCAGGCACTATACAAACATACAAGAAATGACAGTCCCTGCCCCAAGGAGATATATGATTGACTTAGTCTCATATATGTTGTAACAAACACATATGCCCCATTGTGAAGGAATGCACCTCTGTATTTACACCCTACATACTATTGTAATAATCTTTCTACAGAATATGCCTTGTGAGGCATTGTTTGAAAATTAATAACTCATAGGTCAATAGAATCATGGTGAAATGCATGTAATAAGACTGTGTGTAAATTTATGAAATCTCCCATGTATGACGTTAAAGGCACATGCTCAAACTCACGTAGCCCCACTTAGGTAGAACTGGTCAAGCAAGCCTGTCTTAAACAAAGGAAAGTGTGTTTACCTCATTTTGCATATAAGCTATAAAAGAGTCCTCAGACAGTGAGAGGGAGCGAAGAAAGAAGACAAAGACAATTTCAGCAAACACAGGTGAAAAGCAACAGCATATCACCTTGTTCCTCTCAGACTACATGTATCCTTGCTCTCAGCTGGGAAGAACTTTATCTAGGAGTCACTCTCAGGAAACTGCATTTCAAAGGGTGACTGAACTATAAAAATAAGGGGCAAAAACACCCCAAGTTATCGCTCCCTGACCATCTCTTTTTTTCCACCTAAGATGACAAAAGAAACAGCCTATGGACTTTGGGTGCAGATCCTAGCCTGAAACTTGGTCAGCAATGATACTGGGAACCTGTGGTAAGAACTTCACTTTAAACCAAGTCTAGTTTGTTACGTTTAGTACTAGGAAGCATTTTATCTTAATTTTTCTTGTAACCATTTCTGATTTTAATACCTTAATACTTGTACTCACTTAAAATCTCTCTCTTTGTAGTTAAATACACTTTTGTTGTTCTTTAATCAAAATTAATCCAGTGCTGTGAACTGTGTAGGAACTACATTTAAGGTGGCAAGCTGTTATATATTGTTCCCTTACAAGGACAATGGACCTAAAAATATCTGACCTGTCCAGGAAAGGGCTGGACAGTACAGAACACACATTTGGGGGTGGGGGGATTCAGGACTGGGGGCATTTTGGAGTCACCCTGAAAGTAATAATCAAGGCTGGTGGGAGCCAGAGTGTAGCTGATGTTTGCTGATGGACTGTTGGCATCAGAGTTGCTGAACCAGAACTGTGGCCATACACAGATACTCAGGGTGTGACCTGGATGCTGGCAGGATGTGGGAGCTACAACAGCAAAGCACTGCGAGGCATCCAGTGTTGCAGGGCAGGGGTGACACATCCCCTCACTGGTCTGGATTGCAACCTGGAATGTCATACCCATATGTACAGTTTCTTACTATTTTTCTCTCATAATCAAGTCAAGTGTGTGTCATTCTACCCACCTATTCATGCAAGGCAAGTAATTTTTTGAGGATGAGTGAGGGAAGTAGTTTTTTTGTTATCTTGGCCATATGTGGTGAGTAGGTTTTGTCTCTGGGCTGAGAAATTTTTCTAACAATTTTGCAAGACTTTTGTCAAAAATACATCTGTCTATCCATGAATTTTGAAGCTGATTTTTCTCTGCGGTGGTGGCAGTGCTGGAAATATGGATACTGATCTTTAAACATCACAGTTAAGTACCTAGCTCAGTCATGAAGCCATGGGGAATGTGAATTTCCCTATATTCCATTACTTTAAAAAATGATACCATGTGGCTAGTTGTTTTTGTTTTTTGTCTCTCTCCATTGACTCCAGACAGGAGTGAGTTCAGGTTAGTTCTCTTCTCAAAAGTGGGATGGGAGCTTGAAATGGGGACAGATTAAGTTGCTACTAGGTGTTGGGAGAGATAAGACATGAGACTCCTGCCTTTTTATCATGGCAAACGTGTGGATTTTAGGGTTTTGAATTGTGACCTTACTTATGCTTAGGGCCCTACCAAATTCTCGGTCCATTTTGGCCAATTTCATGGTCATAGGATTTTAAAAATTTTAATTTTCATGATTTCAGCTATTTAAATCAAATTTCACAGTGTTGTAATTGAAGGGAGCCTGACCCAAAAAGGAGTTATAAGGTTATTGTGGGGCGGGGAATGCAGTACTGCTACCCTTACTTCTGCGTTGCTGCTGGTGTTGCCTTCAGAGCTGGGCAGCTGGAGAGCAGCGGCTGCTGGCTGGGAGCCCCGCTCTGAAGGCAGAACTGCCATCAGTAGCAGCGTAGAAGTAAGGAGGGCATGGTATAGTTTTGCCACCCTTACTTCTGTGCTGCTGCTGGCAGGGCACTGCCTTCAGAGCTGGGCGCCTGGCCAACAGTCGCTGCTCTCTGTCTGCCCAGCTCTGAAGGCAGTGCAGAAGTGAGGGTGACAGTACCACAACCCTCCTAAAATAACCTTGGGACCCCCTGTGCAACTCTCTCTTGGGTCAGGACCTCCAGTTGGAGAAACGCTGGTCTCCACTGTGAAATCTGTATAGCATAGAGTAAAAGCACACAAAAGACCAGATTTCACAGTGGGAGACCAGATTTCACAGTCCGTGACACGTTTTTCATGGCCGTGAATTTGGTAGGCTACATAAAAATCAAAGCAACACACACATACTTGTGTAATTTGGTATCTACATTTTAAAATGTGCCTTCTAAGATGACTGAAAATTGAATATTTTGAAATTATTAATTAAATGTTTTTCAGGCAGACCATGTGCTGTGACCTCTCCACCCCCTTTAGATTTTTCCTAGGTAGGTCTGATAAAAAATTATCCATTGAAACTTTTTTAAACAAAAAAGTCCTTTTTTTTACCATATGAAATTTTTCATGGAAAAATTTTGCTTACTTCAAAATTTTCCAGGTTTTCCAAGAAAAACCCAAACCTAACATTTTTCATTTAAAAAACCCTAAAATTTTTCAATGTTTCAAAAACCCAAAATGTATGTTTTCAGTAATTGTTTGTTTGTTCAAAACAAAGACACAAAATTTTTACTAAAAACCAAAAAATATTTCAGATTTTGAACAGCAACAAATATTCAGATTGCTCCTTTTTAAAAAATGAAAAATGTGGGTTTTTTCATGAAAATGTGCAGGAAATTTTTTTATATTGCTTCCTCCCCCCCAAATATACCTTGAAAATACCATTTTCTGACCGCCCCTACAGGAGGTGCTCCTCACTCTGTTCTGTCTAGGCACAACTCTGCAAAGACTGTATACACGAGAAAACTAGAAATGTGCCTCTTTATTTCTCTCAATTATTGGAGGCTATGCTTTGCAGTAATTTTCAGTATTAGTTTTTCAAAAAATATTTCCCCTTGAAATAATTATTTACTTACTAGATTGGAATATGGATGGCTTTGGAGCAATTGTGACATTGTATATCAGGCACCCAGGCCTTTATACACCATGCTAGGATACACTTCCCCCTTTTTGGACCTGATTCCATCTTGCCTTGTGCACCATTTATTGTCACTTACTCCTGTACAAAGCAAATGCAAAAGGTGAATTCTGGTTTGGTAGTGTTTTACCCACATTTTCCACTCTCTTTATTAAATGACTGCTCAAAATGCAAAACAGTGGAGAATCAGGCCCCCAATTCCGTATTTTGGCTGCATAAGTGAGTCTCCAAATTTAAAAACAACCAAACAAAACCCACTGAGTTATCTGGATTCCTGGGGAATGAGAATGCGCAGCCCCAGTACAGAGAGAATGAACACAGTGGCTTTGATCCTTGGGTCTAGCCAGGCTGTGCTTGGCATGTGACCCAACTGTGGGGAAAGGGTCAAAGCAAACATGACCTTTGTGCTCCACTGATGCCTGGGGGCCAGTTAATCCTCCAGCATAAATCAGGGCAGCTCTATCTAAACTGGTGATGCCCCAAAGGGCCATTATGTTGGCCAGGGATTGCCAAAGTGCAGCCGTGCTTTGGCCAAATGCTATCCTTAGCCACACAATCCTCTACATATGCCTCCAATTCTGTGGGACTTCTCAGCTGCCCTGTGAGAGCAGATTTATATCTCTTTTGCACAACTGGAGCAGAGCAAAGGGGATAGATATAAGCCAGGACCTGGCTCATTGTCTGCAAAGGGGCAGCTAATTGTAAACCTTCCATTTCCAGAATATGATTTAACCAAAAATATTATCAAAACAACTAAAAAGTCCATGGTTGTTTACTAGTTTCAGCAATTTTTGGCTATTTTAAGCAATTCATGCTTGACCTAACCTCTGATAGGAGGTTGCCTTCTGTTTCATAAATCATTAATTATCCCAGAATGTTCACTGCTGTTAATGATCTAAGAGGCCTGTTGAGAGGTGAAGTGACATTTGGGAAATTAAATATGAAAGAGCCATGAAGGCAATGCAAACACAAGAGCAAACAAATTTAAAAGGAAACCATTCCATTGTGCTTGTCTTAAAGATTAACAAAAAGAAAAAAGAAAAGGAGTACTTGTGGCACCTTAGAGACTAACCAGTTTATTTGAGCATGAGCTTTCGTGAGCTACAGCTCACTTCATCGGATGCATAGCATATCGTGGAAACTGCAGAAGACATTATATACACACAGAGACCATGAAACAAAACTTCCTCCCACCCCACTCTCCTGCTGGTAACAGCTTATCTAAAGTGATCATCAAGGAGGGCCATTTCCAGCACAACAATTAGTGCCCAAATCCTGCTTCACCTTAATGGAACTCTAATTGTCTGAGTAACTTAATGCTAGATTTGGCCCGTGACTGGCAAAGTGAAAGTTACGGCTTTCTTGAATCAGGAAGCCAGGCATGTACAGTATTCAATAGTGCAGCATTAGCCAGGGTCTAGCAAATTGCTGCTGGTTTTTAAATACTGTACCATCAAACAGTTTTCTGACAGCAGATTTTACTCTACTTGCCACTTTTAATATAGCAACAGATGGTGAGGTGGGTACAGTTCATCCAGCTTCAGTGCCAATGCCCTTTGTTAATAAGAAAAATGGTTCAGTAATGCAAACCATAATCATTTGATTTCACTAGCTGGTGAATGAGCTGATTAGCCCATCACACATTTCCTTTTTCCATCATCCCCTACACTTTTGCAAAGTTCCTTCTCTCTGTTGCCAGACTTGGACTCTCCATCTCTATTCCTTAAGGACAAGAGGTTTTTGCAAGGTGATCAGTTAGAGTCATGACCCCAGGAATACTATGTGCATCTTTATATTTTGGAAGGATTGTTAATGTTTTCCAAGGGCTGTATTGCTTTGCTGTTTTAAATTTTCCTCTCTCAGATAGCCCCGCAGAATAGAATATGAATACCCAGAGATCAGCAGCTTTACTGTTTTATGCCATTCTTGGCTGGCTGCTTTGGGAACTGCTCTGAAGCTGTAAGAGGTCAATCTATAATAAATCAAGTGGGTATGTATGAGTGACTTTCAGACAACACAAGGAAAGTCTGTGTTATTTTTGAGCCTCCTACTTATCCTGAGCATATTTAACAACTCATTCCTTGAAACTATTGACAATGGCCCTGATTCAGCAAAGCACCCAAGTCAATGGGACTTAAGCATGTGCTAAAGTAGTTTACTGAATAGCAGTGGACTTAAGCACATACTTAAGAACTTTGGTCCTGAAGTTTTATTTACAAGGTTAGAAGCCTAAAGTCAGCAGCCAGAATCAAGAGACTTCCCCATTTTAATTAATGACTGGCCACTCTACACAGGTCCTACACTTTGAAAATGATGATTAAAAACTAATTTAAAAAGCATAATCCTATGCTTTTTATGGCACTTTAAATATACAGAGAATACTAATATTCACTCATTGGGAAAAGATTTTCATTTGAGTTTAAAAGTAGAAGGCAGATTAAAAATCACATACTCAAAAATATTTCTTTCAGACACAAACCCAGTAACACATTCCATACAAGAAGATTTTGTTTTTCTGTAATCAAAAGATTCTCTTAAAAATAAGCTGCTATAGTATGAGGTAATAAAGCAATAGACTGTAGCTATTTGTAAGCTATAAAGTATTGAGATAGAACCACAGAAGTATAATTATGTTTAAGGAAATATATGCAACTTTTTGTACAGATGTTTTTAGATTACCAGAGAGCATTGTGCACCAGAAGTCCTCATTCACCAGAATTCTTGTAAATTTCAGTTTTCTCCAGTTCACCTCTTAGTTTAGAGACTAACCAATTTATCTGAGCATAAGCTGTAGCTCACGAAAGCTTATGCTCTGATAAATTGGTTAGTCTTTAAGGTGCCACAAGTACTCCTTTTCTTTTTGCGAATACAGACTAACACGGCTGTTACTCTGAAACCTCTTAGTTTGCATCTCAGAGTGGTGAAATGCCATTTCTGAGGAGCCAAGAGGCAAAAAAACTAATTTTAGAAGTTATAATGTAACTACAAAGTACAGAGTTTTGTTTTTTGCCATACAGCTTTCCAGAAAGCACCTATTTTAAACATGTATGATTAATAGAGAAGAAAACGTCCAGATGGTGCACATCAAATACACCACTGCTGGGGAGGAGCAGAGCTAAATGCTAAAAGAACTCATTTAACCCTTTCCCCGAAACCATTCAATGAGAGCAAAAAGTCATTTGTTAATACTATATATATAGTACTGCACAGTGTGTATACAGGCACAGGCATATGCAAACACACTATACTATACTGTATTATATAAGGAGAACAGATCATATATCCACATATATCTATACAGTTATCTATATATCTAAGGATCGTATATTCCACCTGAAGAGCTCAAAGTGCTTTACAGACTCTAATTAATGCTTACAATGCTCAATTATCTTCAATTTACAGATGTGGAAACTGAGGCACGGCAAAGTTAAGTGATTTGCCTAAGATTACATGGGAGTTCTGTGGCAGAATCAGGCGTAGAACACAAATCACAGGACCCACCCTCCTTTAACCATCAGAGCAATCTATTGCTCCTTCCCATTTTCGAGTCTAGAAACCCGAAATAATCTTAAATGACAGGTTTAAACTGAGAAAATCCAGACTGCCACTCCATCCTTAATATTTCTTTCCTCCAAAAGTATTGCAGCTCATAAAATAACACTCAATACTGAGAGGAATCTCTATGTTACAATGCAAAAGCTTGGGGAGAAATGAGTTAACAATTCTGTGGTGGCCTCTCCTCAGATTTTAATAGATTTTATGGAAACCAGATTTATTCTGCATTACAAGTTTCATTATGCACATTCTAAAGCTGTAAATAACGTACAGGACCTCCCCTTCCCATCTAGCTCCAGGTCACTTTGTGTCAACTGAGATGGAAGGATGCGGAACTGCTGGCACTGTACTGCGCACTCATGAAGAGGGTGGGAGCCCAGGCCTTGTTCTCAAGGGCCTGCCTCTCTGGAATTTTCTCTCCCTCAGTACACACCAAAGCACATCACCGGCAGGCAGCATGGAAACCTTCCAGAAGCTGATTTCCTTTTCTTAGTTATCATGTTGTTTTCATAGTCTGTGTTGCATAGTTTTGTGTGGCTACTTCAGCAGTTGAATGTCAGGGTTTTCCATGCCTTGCTCGTGCTCTAGCTTTTCCAGACAGTGGCTTTGGGTCACTGCCGATGAAGGTTGAATTTGTATGTGAGTTCTATGGTGGACATGAAAAGCATATCTACCTTACTTAAAAGTGTCACAAGTCTAAAGACCCCTGTGGTAGTGAATCAATTGACTCGGGCTCATGCTACAGGCGTAAACATAGATAGCAGTGTAGTTGTTCCTGCTCGGGCTGGAGCCCACTCTTTGAAACCTGTCGAGCAGAGTGGTTCTCAAAGCCCAAGCTCCAGCCTGAGCAGGAACGTCTATCCTGATATTTTTAGCCCCATAGCATGAGCCCCATGAGCTCAGGTCAGTTGCCTTGGGCTCTGAGACTCACCACACATTTTATATTTGCAGTGTGGACGTACCCTCAGAATTCATGGAGGGAGTTAGAGGTAAAAAGCAAGTCACTGGGAAGTCCTGGATACCGAGTCCCAGCGCTGGGATATAATAACCCAGGCCTTCTCAACTAGTGAATTTCTCTCCTCTTCCAAAAAAAAAAAAAAAGCATTGAACAGTCTCTATCTGCTCCCCTCTTCTGAACCCACACCATCTCATCCCAGAAGCAGACAGAACTAGCCCCCTCAAAACTTCAGGCCTGCCTAGGACCTGTCCTTTCTCCCCAAAAAGCAAATGAAACTGACCACCAGTCACCGTCTTCTGAATTTGCCAACAACAGAGACAGCCAGGTCCTTCTCCAAATCAAGCTTTGGAATGGCTAAAAAAGTCAATGTAAGACCCAATCGCTGCAAAAATTGGAGGGAATGATGGTATCTGTGTCGCCCAGAGACAATGACAGAGTAAATTTGTATCCTTATATGACTGCCAATCTTTTAAACCATCCAGGTGCCACAAAATACTTTGGGCCTCATTCTCATTTTCATAAAGGCCAGTTTACGCCACACTGGCAGTATAAAGGGCCTTAAAGTAGGTAAGGCCCCTTACAATGTTGAAGCGGTATAAAGTACACCGTAGTGTAAATAAGAATTAGGACATCTTTTTTTGATTGAATGTGACTGTGATTTGTAAAAAAGATACAAACGAAAAGAAAAAAGTTCTATTGCTTTAAGTCCAAACTGATTTATACAAACTATGATGAATTCAGCTCTTTATAGACCCGTTAACATGATTATAAAATTCTCAGTGACCTAGACTGTCTGCCTGACTTCCTTCCATTCTGGAATAATGATTTAAATGCACATTCCTTTTCTAAGCTGTCCCTACTGTACCCGCATAATGAAAAATGCAGCATATTGCAATAGCAAACAGTAGAAACATTCTTTGTGGAAATCACAAAATGTTAAATGAAAAAACTGTATTAATGTAACATCAGTGTTACACAGTTGAAACAAAGAGAAAGACTAGCCATGCCACAGCTAAAGGGCTAGAGGCACAAAGAAACGTAGATGCGGTGAGGCCGAGCATCATTGCATCTACCTTTTCGGTGCCTAGAAAATCACTGGGATTCACAAAGTCTGAGCTGGGTGCCGAGGCTCCCTATGCAACGAGTGGGGAGAGAGAGGTGCCTTAGAATGGGATTCACAAAAGCCAGTATGCAAGGAGGCTCCTCACCAATACTGGCCGAAGGGAGGTGCCTAGGCAAGGGACAGGTGCGAAGTTCTGCCGCTCTCTCAGAGACAGGTGCCTAAGTCCGGGTTGCACGGAGGGGCTTCGCTCCTTTTCGGTTTCTCAACGGCAAAGCTTCTCATGGCATTGGGCACTCACGCCGTTTCTTTGGGGTGGAAAAACACCAGAGGATGGGGTACTCAGCTGGGATGTGGGAGACCCCCTGATTTGAGTCCCCCTATGCCAGAGGAGGAGAAGAGATTTGAACAGAGCTCTGCCACCTCTCAGGTGAGTTCCCTAGTCACTGGGCTATAGGATAGTCTGATGTGGGGCTCCCTCAGTCTGTTCAAGCTGATGTGCTGTGGATATACAACCAAAAAATGCACTGGAACAGGGTCCTGGGTCTCCCACCTCCCAGGGGAGTGCTCTAACCATCAGGCTATAGAGTCACTCTCATGCTTGCTTTCTCTCTCTCTCTTGGGCCCAATGTAGAAGCTGTTCCACTGTGGATAAATAATGAAAGAATCATTGAGCCAGAAAGAGAGCAAGAGCATGAGATGATGTTGTCTTGTAGTTAGCACACTCAGCTGAGGGGTGGCAAATCCCTTCTCCCCCTCACGCAAAGGGGGGATTTGACATAGGTGTCTCCCACATCCCAGATGAGTGCTGTAATCACTGGGCTAAAAGTTATGAAAGTCCTCATCCTACTTCTCCCCTCTGAGCCCCCCTCCAGCCATTTTGTGTAAGCTCATCTATAGAGGCTTGATCCAGGAGGTGAGCTCTGAGCACTCTTATCAGATCAGGCCCTGCAGGCGAGCAAGAGGGAGGAATGCCTAACTTTCTCCCCCTGCCCCGGTTTGTGCACAAAGGCACCCAGACACCTAGTGTAGGGCTGCTGTGTGCATGCCTAAAGGTAGAAATTTAGGAGCCTAAGGAATTTCTACTGCAAAAATGTAGCTGTGAAGTGAGATTAGGAGACAACTAGATTTAGCAACAGCTGAGTGGGAGCTTTGTGAATTCTACTAGGGCCGGATTTAGGGAGTTATAGTGGCAGTGAGGCACCTAAGTCCTTTTGTGAATCTAGCCCAAAGTTCCTATCGATTGATGTTGCATGTATGGAGTATTTTCCTCTTCTTGTTAAATTTGGAATTTAGTATGCTAATTTCTTGTTTAAAATCTTTAGTACAAAGTGCCCAGGATAGGCTCAATATGACCAAGCTCATGACGAGGAGTTAGTAGCCTCAACTTTAAAATGTACTGATCAATAACATGAAAATAATTGTGTTATCTTAAAATTCTGTATTAAAGATTTTGCTGTTGCTGCTGCTGCTCTGTCTGTAAACAGTTTTTTATTTTTTTTTATTTTTTTTTGTGCTAAGCTGTATTGCTCACATTTTGACAATGGAAAAAGATGGAAACTATCCAGTCCAACACCACAAAACAGAGCATTCCCTCAGCTTGGGGGAACATTAGATTGAGGAGAAGGAGGCATTGCACTGTGGCAATCCCTAGCTGTTGGAAAGGCCCCCTGGGGACTACGGCAGCTGGTAAAAATTAACTGTAGCCCTAAAACTGCTCTCACAAAGTATCAAGATCTGGGAGCTGCCAAAGTGGCTTTGAGACACCTTTTGTCCCAATCCACTGAGCATTTCCACTGACCCCAATGTTTTTTATGCAAAGGCTCAAAGTCTGCATAACATTGAACAGGACAGCAAAAATTCACCGATTCATAGATTCATAGACATTTAGGTCAGAAGGGACCATTATGATCATCTAGTCTGACCTCCTGCACAATGCAGGCCACAGAATTTCACCCACCACTCCTGCAAAAAAAACCTCACACCTATATCTGTGCTATTGAAGTCCTCAAATCGTAGTTTAAAGACTTCAAGGAGCAGAGAATCCTCCAGCAAGTGACCTGTGCCCCATGCTACAGAGGAAGGCAAAAAACCTCCAGGGCCTCTTCCAATCTGCCCTGGAGGAAAATTCCTTCCCGACCCCAAATATAGCGATCAGCTAAACCCTGAGCAAATTGCAAAAGTGACTCTAAAATCCTGGGTCTGCTGTTTCTTTTTCTGGTTGTGTGCAAACATGGTGGGTGGATAAACAGAAATCTGAGACTGGCAGTGTTTGTTAGGTTAGCTAACTGCAGCTGAAGAGTCAGACAATGAAGAGCAGAATAAATTAAACATTGTTTATGCTCATATTCTAGCTACAGTAGCTCCCAGAAGCCCCTATCTGGACTAAGGTCTCACAGTGCTGGGTGCTGTACAAACATGCTGGTATAGGTTCCTAAATAAACTAATATTAAGATAAGCTCCATTTGTACCTAAAGTGCTTAACAATTTCCTTTTAAAGATTCTGGCAAGTCAACAAGAGGCCTCCATTTGGTATCATACAACTGTAGGTGCCTATAGCTTGCAGATTAGCCAGTGATAGTCAAAACTGGTACATAAATGCTAGTCTTTGTCAGTAGGTGGCTATTTTCACTTGGTACCTGAGGCAGTGAGAGCTGTGTATTTTGGGTACTGTTCTTTCTCTTTGAAGTGGAAGCAGTATATCAAATATTTTAAAAAGCAGTTCTCATGACACCATTATGGGCTATGTGTAAATAAACAGCTAAAAAGCTGTTCCTTCTCAACGCTCATTTAACATAAGTTACACAGGCGCTGGAGGCTGGTGAAAAGAAAAAGGGGTTAGGAATTACGAACTATTCCCCTATGGCTGATTATTCCATAAATGTCAACTATGCACTTCCTTTGAAGCATCCAGTACTAGCCACCCGTTCTCCTATTGTCAGACAAGATATTGGCTATCTTATGTTCATAGTTTTGCCAGTGTCACGTGGTGACAGGAATGTCGCATTAAGAATGCACCACATCCTATGCCTTGGGGGTCAGTTTGTCAGAACATGTCTTATTTACTCCATCTGTTCTTTAGCATAAGAAGATTGTGGTTTCTTTGACACTTGTTTAATTAAGAACAATCAGCCTCTTAGGAGAACATTCTGGGAACAAAGGTGCTCCAGGATCACAGTAAATCAGCACAATCTTAATGCCTAGACAGAAAGATTACCCAGTCTCTGGTTCTGAGAAAGAGGCCTGGTGGATCTCCATCTCTTCGTTAAAGGAGAGGAGGAAAAGTCAGACGCTTTTTTTTTACCTTTTCTAGGTATAGGAAAACTCCTAGAGAGAATGTCTGATTCCTCTGAGGTTTGAGCTACAGTGAACCTTCTTTAGGCTACAAGCTTCAGTTTAACCTGGAGACTGCAGCAGCCTTAAGGCTTGGCTACAGTTGCGAGTTACAGCGCAATAATGGAGCCCTGGGTGCACTAGCTCACGACCCGTCCACACTGGCAAGGCACGTAGAGCACTTTGACTCCACGGCTACAGCGCTGCTGGTACTCCACCTCGGCGAGTGGAATAACGTTTGGTGCATCCCTGCGGGAGCGCCGCAGCACCAGTGTGGACAAGGTGTTGCATTACTGCGCTCTGATTGACCTCTGGAAACGTCCCATAATCCCCTTAAGTCAAGTGGCCACTCTTGTCATTGTTTTGAACTTGCTGTAGGAATGCGGATATGCCCTTTCAAAGCTCCATTTCTGACAGCTGCCTGCTTATCTGCTCCGGGACAAAGGAACCATTACTGAGGAATGCTGCTTGCTTTGAGTGAGTGAGAGAGAGGCGGTGGGGGAGGGGGGGGAGGGAGGCCTGCCACTGAACTTACAAAACAGCATGCTGACATGCTCTCAGGCCCCCAAAAACCCACTCTTTCTCCCTCCACATACACACAACACCCTCCCTGTCACACTCCACTCCACCCCCCGCATTTGAAAAGCAAGTTGCAACCACTTGCATGCTGGGATAGCTATCACAATGCACTGCTCTTTGTAGCATTGTAAGAGCTGCTAATGTGGCCACGCCAGTGCACTTCCCGCTGAGAGTGTAAACACTCGGCAGCGTTTTCCCTGCTGCGGTCTCCGAAGGCTGGTTTAACTCCCAGCGCTCTACAACTGCAAGTGTAGCTACGCCCTTAGACAAGAATATACATCTAAATACAAAGGTTCTAACCAACCATTTCAGCTGAGCTAAGATCTTCTATTATCCACCTGACCCGCATATTCCTCTGCAGGGAGTGAGGTCTCCAGTGAATATACTCCTGTCGGTTGTGCGTGCGCTGCAAAGGTTTGAACAAGTTACTGCCTCTGGTGCAACACCAGGCCACGTTACAGAACTGGGTTTATTTCCAGACGACAGTGACGCTGCGAAGCACACGGGTGAGCACTTCCCTGAAGTCAGTGGGATTACTGTAACTGCTCCCCAAGGCGCATAAAGAGGGCAAGTATTGGAGACTTCTAAAGTACTGCTGCAAACAGTGCACCTACAGCACCTTTCTAAACAAAGAGAGCTCTTTACCAGCTAAGCAATGTGCTTTCTGGATTAATGAGAGAGGCATGAAAAACAGGAACGTCATCTGTAGACTTGCACTGCAAGAAATAAGTACAACACTAACTGTCACTCAAGGGAATGCGAAGGAGCTGCCACAGGCTAAACTGAACCAGTGACAGCCAGGAAAACAACTGAGAAGTGGGGGAATAAAACAACAACGTGGGAAAGCATGCTTTGGGCTTGGCTACCCCGCCCTGGATTGAGTGCCAGAACGGAGGCTAAACCAGTCCTGCAAAATTGCCATGAAAATTTGCCAGCCCAGTAACAGAGTCAGGTCATCCATTCCGATAATATTTTACACACTCGTGAAAAAAGGCAGTCGTTGCATTCAGTGAGTAGAACAGATTTTTGCAAAGCTGGATCAAACCCTTGTGGGCCCAATTTTGAAGTTCAGGTGACTGAATATGACGATCAAATCTCACCTTGAATGCTTAAATCAGCCCTTTGGAACTTGCAGGGGGAACTTAAGTTGCTAAGTGCCAGTGTGAGTGTGCATAGATATGGGCCTCCTACTTAGGCTGAGGTTTTCAATCCTCCTGAAGGGATATGGATGCCGTTCCCATTAAAATTAATGGGAATCAGCTGTCCAAATCCCCTAAATGGCTTTGAAAATCTCATCCACAGCATGTAAATGATGGCTGCTAAATCACAAGATAACTTTCTGTATTAGAAAAGAAACTTACTGAGGACATACAAGAACTCACCTGTCTTAATAATACATAAGCATGAAAACAGAGTAATGAGCAACAAATTTGCACTGTCTGTTCATGTTCATACAATTTGCAGTGATAGTTCGTGTATTCAAGGGATCGGAACTTGGCCTGCCTGCACTCTGCCTTTGATTGTTACAGTGTTCTCAACATAACCATACATTTTATAGGGCAGTTTCAACAAAAAATACTGTACACTGGAAAAAATGCTGTTCTGAATTTTAAATGAATCCTTTCTCAAGTTCCCTTCCAACTGTGGAAGTGTTAAAACTCATAAGATTAAACCTATCCACTGACAGTAGAGTAAAACATTTCCATTCCCACACCCCTGAAAGGTAAGCCCAACAAACCATGCACAGGGTAAAAAAACCCTCAGGTAGATATATTTTATTAAACCTTGTGAGCAATATTCCATGAAGACTCTTCTAATGAGGCCTTGGTTCTGTCAACCATTTGCCTTGCGCTATTGCTATACTTCCACAACATACATGCGACATCGATAAATACCATTGAGTTTAATTCAGACTTTTGGATTTAGGGTAACCTGGGTTCTGTGGGCCTTACTCCCCACCCCTTATAACTATACATTTTACACCCACTATGCACTGGTATAAATGACAACGAAAGATGCAAGGCAATGAAGAATCAGGCCTACTAGAAAATATGCTTTCTTAGCTACATCTGGGGTAAGTCTAAAGAAAACTATTAACCTCCATTGTTTGTCTTCATTGTGATAAAATTATCTTTAAACAACGATCCTTATTCCTAAGTGTGATAAACAGATGTTTTGGGGTTTGGGATGGGACCTCATGATTCACAGCACATGAGATGGAATGGTGTAACTGTCTGGTGCTATCATACTGCAAACACATTTCTGTCTGTCCCTCTAGGGATCGGGTTGTGGGAGGGGAAGAAGGCCAGATTGGTACTATCATTCTGCAAACACATTTCTGACAGCTACACCAACTCCCATCGCCCATCCCCAACCCCAGGTTCAGAAATAGCTGAAGTCCTCAGGATACATGGGAGGAATGGGGGGAAAGGCAATAAGTGTTATGTGCTTAAAGCATGATTCATTTTCAATGGAGAAGAGCTCTACAACACAAAAAATAAGTAGACAAATGTCTTTATGGCTTAGCGCACATGCAGAAAAACAAAACATGATTCCAGTAACAATACAGGCACAGACAGCACCTGCCACTATCCTGTGATTAAATGGGCTGTTCTTCAACCCTTGCTCTCCCACAACCCGAAACCTTGACCAGTTTCAACCTGAGGGATTGGCACTCCATAAACAGCCTTCCAGTGCAGTTAGCACCCCTGACAATGACTGGTAAAAGAAAAGAATGGCTGCATCCTTCCCCCATCCTCCAAAGCAAATGCTGATGTGGTCTTTCAGAGATTGATAGCTCCCAATAGCAGAGGTTTGTAAACAAGCTTGAATCATGAAGACAAAAGCATTGCACAATGACCACATTACAACTGGGCTGCCATCCTCCACAGCACAAACCCAACTCTGAGGTGATAACCCAGTGAAGGCACAATATGTGCAATGTCTCACGAACAATTGGCTAATGACCTTCAGCTGCCGGGAAGCAAAACCCCCACACTGCTATGTAGCCCCACAAATATGTGCCAATGTTCCCTCGTGCTTTTCATGTGCCCATTTGACAGCCCTGATTTCCTTTGCCCACTGAGAACCAGGACCGTGTGCACTTGGATGGAATCCAGCTGCCTATAGAGAGTTTGTAAGACAGACTTTCCTGTTCCCACATGGGACAGAAACATTCCCCTTTACCCTCACAAACATTATGGAGTGTGCAGCAAGTGCTGATTATACAACCGCATTTGCCACATTGGCATCCAGATGGGTGCACAGGCAGCCCAAATGACATTTCAACCTGCCAAATGCACACTCCACGAACAATCTGCAGTACTGAATTTGTAACTGAATTCCCTTTTTCCAGGGCCATTGATGTCAGGGTATGGTTTCATGAGTCAAGTTATTAACAGGAAAGCAAGGTACCCCAAAATAACAGTTGGCCCAAACATACCAGAAAGCACAATATCATTTCTGGGGAATAAGAAAAGGAGTACTTGTGGCACCTTAGAGACTAACCAATTTATTTGAGCATAAGCTTTCGTGAGCTACAGCTCACTTCATCGGATGCATCTGGGGAATAAAGTCCCTTCTTCCCCCTTCAAGTACAATTTAGATCTTCTCAGCATTCTCAGCAAACAATCTCAGCATTGTTTATATTCATGTATCTGTCTCTGTGGTCCACCAAGCCTTGTACAATGAACAAATAAGTAGCCTTTTTGGATCACACTCTCACTTGTCCCTTGTGATAAGCAAAGTATTGGGATATAGGTACCACAGATGGCCTCTGCACAGTTCAGATGTTATACCAATAAATTAAAAACCAGCAGGATCTTATTAAAAGGGAAAAAGGCAAAATGCCACATTTATTGTGAATACAGAAAGAATCATAGTAAGCAGTTAGTTATAGCTATAACATTCCATTCAATCTCACATTTATTCACACATTCATTCATACACACACACACACACACACACACACACACACACACACACACACACACATACGCAGGTTCTGCAAGGTTGTTATCATAGTTACCAGCCTTGGAGTTGCTCATGCCAAGCCACTGCCCAGGTAGCCTGGACATGAGGAGGGAGCAGGGCCTTGTCAGATGCTCATCGATATGCTCCTGGAAGTTGGTTTGCAGAATCAGACCCCAAAGTTCTCACTTTCTAGAGTCCATTTTTATAGGAATTTCTTCCTATGCCAGTCTATGGGAATTGCTTCATCATGCTGTTGCTGAATCAATCAGCAGATGGCACATTCCTGACGGCTCTGTGCTGCCAGATGTTATCTTGTTCTTTGGTTCTCCCATTCTTGAGGCTGTTGGGTGGATTCCAGTCTGCCTTCCGGGGGTCCTCTGGTTATTTCCACTTGACGCCTTCTTCAGCCGATGGACACTGGATTCTTAGGCTGGCCTCCCTGATCATTCAGTTATTATCCACACCAAGCATCCATCCACATACATCCTCTATCTCTATTTTAATCACAATTGTTAATACAACAAAAGGGCAGGGAGTCTCTGGGTACTGTTTCTGTTGTTACAGAGTATTGCTTTGAGTCTCTCTCTGTGTGAATTGCTTTGAGAACAGACTCTGTCTTAGAATGTACTAACGCAATTAGCAGCTTGCAAGTTTCACACATAGAGGGAGAGAAACAGTACCAAAAACCAAGAGACCTCTTAATTAGTAATACCCTGGAATTTAAACTATGGGGAATCAAACTCATTTGTGATTTTAATACAGAACTTCTTTAATATGATCCAACACAGAAACCTCATCCTCTCAAATCCAGCTGTTATTTCTGGACCTTTTCTTATAGCAACCACTGATGGGCAGTGTTAATCGCCACGCAAACCTGCACAACCACAAGCCTGGTGGTGCACTTTCCGATCCGAAAGTGGTTTGCAGTGGATGTAGTCTGGTGAGGCCAGCTTCCACAGAGCAATAGCCAAAGCTTCAATAGTTCCCTGGCCTCCCTAAATTGAGTGTTCTGGTGCTGGAGGTTTGGTGCAACCTCCTCACCCAGCTCCATGAATGTCTGTTTCTTCATTTGGAGGTTCTGAAGCCACTGTTAGTAATTCCAGATTTTCAAAATGATGTGATTCCACCACACTGTGCTTGTTCTCTTGCATCAGAAGCAATGATCCACCCAAGGTCATACTGTCATACCTGTGCCATGTGAGCAGAATGAATTTTCAGTGACCCTCAAGATCAGCCATTTTTGACATATCAGAAAATTCTGCTGAAATTCTATCCAGAATCTTCCAGTCCACTTCTTCCATACATAACCATTTATCCCGCAATAAGGAGAAGGAGAAAAACCAGATCATCATTCCATTGCTCCACGTCTTCCATCCAGTTTGGCAGGCAAGAAAGGTGATCAGGAACTGCCATTGGTAATGTGTGATGGTGAGGGACAGTACCAACATCACACAGCAAAGCAGTTCCCAGAGTCTCTCTTTGTGATGCACGGAACCCTGGGATACTGCCCCTGAAATGGTAGCGCTAACGTTGTGTAACAACAGGGCAGTGTGAATGCAGGTAAACACGCATACACAGCGCTATACCCACATTCCAGCACAACATAATGTGGATGCAGGGCACAGTTATGGGGAGCATGCAAGAGGCCCAATAACCATGTGTACATGTCTGTGTGGACACAGCTTCAGGCAAACACCTGATACAGAAAATTTGAGCATAAACTCAGTTTAGTAAAGTTATAAGCAACTGAAAACATCCTTATAACGGGAAGTGCCAGGGAACCTAAATTTTAGGTAGAACTGCCCCACGTCCAATAATTTAAGTCTTCTCTCCCTTCCCCACTAATTTCCCTTGTTTTGCTCTTTCCCAGCTCCACTCCTCCTACTGGAGTAACTAATGATTTAGGCTGCATTGTGTTTCAAAGGGGCATTAGATGGAAGAGAATGGAGTTCTATTATAAACACAAATAAATGTGAGTTATTCTACAAATATACGGAGGGATCTGAGAAAAAGAAAGGAAATTAGTAAAAAAAATCCTTTTACACATTTTACACTTTTTTAAAATTTATTTTCTATTTCAGGTCATTTTAGCAGGTTTTTTGCTTTGGCTTAATCAAGAGAAAAGTAGGAAGCAGCATGTTTGTTGCTGGCAAGCAGCTTGAATACTCTTAGACTGGGGAATTGGAGCAGAGGGATAGAAACCAGAATGGAGAAATTTGCATATTTATAGTATGCTGATAAAATAACCAATGATTATGCAAATATCTGCATTCTCATTGGCTTATAGTTGTTAACCAGCATGCAGGGATTTACAAACAGTACAGTCAGACACAGGAGCAGTGATTATGCAAATAATCATTCAGAACCAGAAAGCTCAGAATGTAAAGGGGGGAAAAAAATTGTCACATGTCACTAATTCTACAGTATCCCTGCCCTGAGTGGCTGAAACCAATCCACTTCAGTATAACAAGCCAAAATGAAATAGTAAGGAAGGGAAAGCAAATATTATTTGAGGAGGTGGTTACTAGATGGGGAGTAACTTCCTGTTGCTCAGGAAACATATGCTGGTAGTAGGGAAAAGGGAAGTCATGAGTTCTGACAACCAGAATGATGCTAAATTCTAGTATTGCAAAATAATTCTTGTGAAAGGGAATTCTCAACAAAGCTGTCTGTACTTCATGTTTTCCGCAATCCTTTCAATCACTGCTGCTAGCAAGAGCATAGAATAGACTTGCTGCCAGTATTTTTAATCAGTGTATCTAAGGCTGCACAGAGGAGGTCAGGATGAGACCGTTGACATCAACATTCTTGCTGTTGGTAGTAGCAGAGCTTCTCTGTGGTAGATTTTCAGGAGGCGGCCTGATGAAGACACAGCACTGAAGCATAGGATTCCAGATGAATGACTAATTTTTCAACCTAGTTATTTACTTCCCAGCCCTCTGAGTACCGAATTTTCATAATGACTACTGTTTTATCAGCTGTATAGAAGGTAGATTTGTCTGTTTTGACTAACTGGCATGGGATTGCAAGGGGTTTATATGAGCATGTTGTTTCTGCAAACTATTGTGAACAATCCTGGCCAATGGGCTCCCTGCATGTATCATTTAAGCTGCTTACCAGCTAAAAACCTGTTCAAGTGCAAGGTGAAATACTGCCAAATTGACATGAAAACAGAAATACCAAAAAAGCAAAGACTAGAAGGCTGTTGGCCTGCACAAAGGAAGCTGTTCAAAAGGAAGCAATACTTGGTTTTGTGTGAAAAATAATGTCATGCTGGTTTTTATAGTAGAGGAAGCCTGGCTACATTCAGGTCTTTTCCAAAACAATGTAAAGAGGAGACATTACAGCTAGATGGAAAGTGCAGAAAGAACCAAAATGGAGTTAAATAGTCCTTTACAGAGCTGGTTAGTCTAGTTTCTTGCCATCTGAATAGAGATGTTTAGTAAGACAAGAGGTTCCTATTGATTAAGGCCAAGCTCATGTTTCTGCTTATGTGGATCTACAACTTCAATGTTCAATATCCATAAACTGGGACAATTCCGTTTGTTAGCACTAGGGAGTTCTGTAGCTGCTGCTATGACATTTAGAGGTAACTCAGGCTTATCCAGACTGGAGTAGTTAATTCTTCCATTCTAATATTGCCCATGCCATTCTTCCCCCCAGATCAGAACTTTCTATTTAAGGTTAGTCAAGGGATTAGATATTTAACTCATTCTCATGATGGGCCCAGGCTTCCTGTGAGATAGGTGAAGTAGGTTTTGGGCTTTTTTTAAACATTCCCTCCCCCCCGAAACAAACCCAAGTGGACAAGGAACCTTACTCATTTACAAGTTTTATGCTTCCTTTGTTACTTCATCCTTGTGTAGTAGACAACTGTATTTGTTTGCTATTATCCAGTTGGGTAGTCCTACTTGTCGTCTAAATGACAAGAGCTGCCTGGTCCCAGCTCTTTCCTGTTGAGGTCTGCATTCTTTAAGCATTTAAACTGAATTAGCTGATATAGTATTCTTATTCTGAATCAAGAGCTAGTGTTGATAGTCATCTGGAAAGGTTAGATAGGAGGAAAGTGGGCCTTTCACTTGGCATAGTGAGATTTGAAGCAATGCATCAGTTGATTTGTGGTAAATTTAGGGGAATTATTTGTTACTAAGGTCAAGTCATACTTGGGGGTGTGAAAAATCTACCCCCAAGCAATACAATCTAGCAACCTTAACCCCTAGGCAGTGCTAGGTCAGTGGGAGAGCTGCTTCCACTGACATAACTCCACCTCTGTGAGAGATGGTAGCTAAGCTGATGGGCAAGTGCTCTCCTGGTGGCTTAGAGCATCTACAGCTGCTGGGCTACTGCAAGTTTGTAGTATAGAGCTGCCCTGAGAACAGTCATTCACCTTTGTTAACCTAACACTAGGCCAGTTTCTGGCATTTCAAAGTGAAGAAAGACACCCCTGCATAGGACTAGTGTTGAGCCCTGCAGGGTGACCGGCCTCCTACGGGGCCTGCTGCTGTAATGGCCGAGGTGGGTAGTGTAGAAGCAGGACTAAAGTAGTTTTATGCTTTAAAGAAAAACTTCAGATTCAATTACCATGGAGATTTGTGCCCAGCAAGTTACTAGATCATAATGCTCCATTTCAGAGCTAGTTACGAATTCATTTTAAATTTTGCTATGAGGATTAAGTGAAACTAGAGTTTTATAGACCAAGTAAGAGGTTTTTGCATAAAGACAGTCTAAAAAAAAAGGTATGGTCTCATTGGATGGAGCCATTTTAGCTTAAGACTGTTACAGGAAGTTTTCCATTCAGCTCTACTCTACATCTGAGTTAGATCAGACACAACAAGGTATGGCAGTAAGGTGCAAATCAGCTAGTAGTTTGCTCTTCTAGAGATTCTTTAAGGGTGCTGGCCCTAGTTCCATGCTGCATTTATATACGCATGCTGGTGCTAGACACCCCTTATGGGCAAGGTTTCCAAGCTTTGTCATCCAGCTACCTTTGCATGGAAGCCAGTTTTAAGGGATGCTATTCAGGGCCTTTTGGAGTTCAGGCTACTTAAGCAGAATTTCAGGTTGACTTTCAACAATTGCACATTACAGATTTGCCCATATTTCCAGCTGCTCTTCTTATGAGCGATTGATATGATCTACCCCCAAACAGCTAAAAATGATCTGCCACATGTCACTTTAGACTAAGTTTGTGCCACAATCTCTTGCTACAGACAAAAAGTGAAGTATTTGAAGCATTTGAATTGCTTTGTCCTGAATCAGAAGTTGTAAGAGGGCAAATTATGCAGAATTAATGGCTTTGCTTACAAAAAAAATTGTTCAGCAGTTTGAGCTTTTGTATCTATATGCAGTAAAGCTTCTACCTATCCTTACCCAAGCCAGGCTACCCAAGCAAATGTGACTTGGCACAAGTCTTGAGTTGTAGGGAGAAAAGCCAGGGAGTGAAATATGAACACATGAATGCAGGGGTGAGCAAAATGTGGCCTGCCAGGCTCCTTGGCTGCCCCCTTACAAATCACTGAGACAAAGTCCTGGGGCAAAGTGGGATGCTCAGTCAGGCTGCCTGCTCCTGGCATGTCTGTGTGCTGGGGGGGGTGGGGGAAGCAGGTCTCAGTATGCTACCCCCAGCCCCATCCTCACAGCTCCCATTGACTGGAAACTGGCCAACAGGAGCTGTGGGGGTGGTGCCTGCAGACACTAGTTGTGCACAGAGACCCACTGCCCCCCTCTCACCAAAGGGGTGTGCAGGTATATGCCAGTGCCAGCAGCTAGCTCCTTCTGGGAGTGGCATGGGGCCACAGCAGGCAGCCTCCCTGAGCAGCCCACTGTGCTCAATGCCTCCTGGCCAAAGCCTACACCTCATACCTCCTCCTGCACCCCAACCCCCTGCTCCAGGTCAGAACCCCTCTTGTACCTAAATTCCCTCCCAGACTCTGTACCCCATCCCCTGCCCCAGCCTGGAGCTCCCTTGTGCACCTAAACTCCCTCCATTAATATAGTGGGGCAAAATTCATGGAGTAGCCCCCCTGCAAAAATTGCCCACCCCTGCACTAGCTGCTATAAGCCAAGTTCGCTGCATGCCAAGAATTTAGATAGCATAAGGTATAGTGCCATCAGCAATGCTAAAACAGCAATGAAAGCCCTCAGTGTGATGGATTTAAGGTAACTAGATTTGACTTCCCCAGAAGTCAGTTCTACAGTTAGCAGCTCCATCTTGAACTGTACCCTTACATTGCAGCATTAGTAGAGTGCATAAATTGCAGAGATCTGGCAGGTGCCTTAGCTCTTTGGGATACTGCCAAAACAGATAAGGTTTCTAATTTTCCAGTATATTTTTAGACTAACTTTCCCAATTTGAGTTTTAGGGTAGAAAGAAGAATATTTCTTCTTGCTTTAGGCCAGAGGTGGGCATACTATGGCCTGCAGGACTGTCCTGTCTGGCCCGGCCCTTGAGCCCCCAGCCCCTCCCCTGCTGTCCCCATAGCCACACCAGCTCTGGTAGGGCTGTGAGCTCCTGCTGCTCTGAGCTGCATGGTAACAGGGCAGGGAGGTTGGATAAGGGGCAGGTCCTAAAGGGCAGTCAGGGACAAGTAGCAGGGTTGTTGGGTTCTGAGGGGGGCAGTGGCCAGGCTGGTTGGGGAGGCACAGCCTTCCCTACCCAGCCCTCCATACAGTTCTACACTCTGATATGGCCCTTGGGCCAAAAAAAAAAATAAAAAAAAGTTTGCCCACCCCTGCTTTAGGCTCAGAAGAAAGGGGCCAAGATTTAAGTGACTTATCTAGCTGAGACCAAGATACTGCTTTAATTCCAGTGTGTATAATAAGGTTCACTGAATATGATGAGTCACTTTGTTTTAATTTTATTTAACTTTACAGTGGTTTTTGATAAAGAGCATTCATCCTCTGTACAGCCCTAAGGTGGCACAGGCAGGAAAGATTCACAATTCACATACAAAATTACTTATGTTTACAAATTTTTGGCAATTTATCTGAATAACCCGTTTTCTCCTATTGCCATTGACCCAACCATTGAAAAAAGAGTTTACAATAATTTACATCTGAAATATTTCAAAGTGCTTAATAGTGATTGTTCAGGAATATTTACAAGTGGCCTATACAAATATGTACAGGTGGTACACTACAGCACAAGTTGTTCCTGGAATATGGCTTTCTATGGAAAGTGCTTTAAATAGTTGGTCAGTGGTAGTACTGACAAATTCAAGGGTTACAGATAAACAGTAACCATCAAAAGTGGATTTGTGGACATATTTACAGAGTTCTGGTAATTCATATAAGATATTTACACAAGCTTGCTCCACACATTCAGAAGGTTTCTTCATTTCTTCCATCTTGGAAGAATCTTCAGCTACTTGCCTGTTACCATCCCAAAGAGTGTAGAACACAAGTAGATCGCCAACTAGGGTATTCAAGCTAGATCATCATCTGTGCTTACAACAGATATCTGTATGGAAGGAGCAAATGTGTGTTAAAAGCAAGTCTTGGGTTGCAAGACAAGTCTACTCATACTGTGCAAGAGTCTGCTCACATCATTTGCAAGATCTGTCCTGTCTAGAGACAGACAATTTGTATCTTTGCAAGATTTAGTTTTAGGTTTATCTTTGGAAAAAGGCAAGCTAGAGCTACATTACAACATAAAACATTGCTTTAAGGTTGACATCTAAAGCATATTGCACTTTAGTTATATATAGCTTTAAGTCTAGTGTTGAGTGTGTTTTTGGTAGCTGAAGTGATGAATCCAGGCTTGCAGCTCTGCATGTTGCTAGAGCCACTAGACCTCCCAATCACCTACCCTCCCAAAATATGTAGGCCTCACTTCACCTGCCAATTAATATTGGTAAGAGGGACATTGTAGAGGGACCCCTGCTTATAGTAACTAACTTGTTGGTAAGCTATTCAAATGTATGGCAAACATCCCTGCTGCAGTCAGCTTTCTCAAGGCTCATTTGAGAGCAAGCCCAATGCCTTACAGCTCTATGTACCAAGTATCTCCCAGGAATTCTACATGCTGCCTGGCCATGCTGGCAATCCTGGTCTCAGCTGCCTAAAAAGTAGTATATCATAACTGCTGTGCATTAGTTTTTGCCATGTTCAGCCCAATGCTCTGGCTATGGGTCTTCCTTTGGTCTCCTACTGAAGTATAAGAAGGAGGCTGTCAGGTCTAAAGTGGAGATCATGCCTTCCAACTGTGTTACAGGAAGGTTGGCCAAGTTTGTCAGGAGTGAACCAAGTCAATCTTTGGCAATTTGCGACTAAAGAATATGATCTCCAGCTGCTATTTTGACTCATTTAGAAGCCACATATCTGTACTTACTGCAGGGTAAGTGTGTCCTACTGAACTGCTGTGTCTCCCAATATCAATAGTGAGGTCTTCTTCAGTGGTTTTCAAGTAGACAGGATTGTCAAAATTCATGCTTTTCATATTCTTGTGTTGCCAGTTACGCCACATGAAGTAGCCACCTGCTGCTGCCGCCAGTGCCAGTAATACTGCAATAAAGGAGACAAATAAATGAGTTGTTTGACATTCAGCTAGAATGATTTCTAGTGAGCTAAGCCAAACCAGTCCTGGGGTAGTCAAGTTTTAGTTCTTTCTATGGGTGCAAGCCATTGCCAGCCAGAAGCTAGTTTTCCCTCAACTGAATTTTTAGAACAGGCTTGTGTTGCTATATTTGTTCTAGTTGCACCCCTACCCTACTGTAAGGCATGTTACCATGCAATGACTGTTTTAGGACTGGCCAAATAGGATAGCAGCAGATTAAGTGATAATGCTCAAGACTAATGACTAAATCTTTACAAGTGCATGGTTCCCTTTTGTATGGGATGTCAAGAACAGGAAGTAGTTGTAGATGGGCTTAGTGTCTAGTTTAGAAACTCTTAAAACTGACAGTGCCCCTAGCATTGACACCACAGAATGTCATGTTCTGCTTTTGAAACCATCTATTTTGATGGATGTTCCCCCCCCAGATGGTCAATCCCTTGGAATGGCCTTGAGTTGTACCCAGCTACTCAAAGTCTTATCAAGAGACTGCACCCAAGTATACTTACCCAGAGGAAGAATAGCCCAGGCAGCTGAAGTGCCTTTGGCAGAACTGACTTCCGACACTGCACTGCTGAAATTATGTCCTGGAAGAGGAATACATACAATCTCATGTATTATTTACTCCTAGGCTGGCAGAATTTAGTCCAAGGCTAGCAGCTTCCTCAGACCATAGCTAAGAGTCCCCTTGTCTATACTCCTGGTTCAGTGAGTGAGAAGTAAAGAATGCATTCTAGAGCAGTACTACTTGAAGTGGTGGTCCATGGACTGGTGCTGGTCTGTGAGCCATCAGCTGCCAGTCTGTGCCCATGTTGGAAAAAATTGCTAGTCCCCCACATCAGATAGCTTGAGAAGCACTGTTCTAGAGATCGTAGCCCACTAAGTACTCTTCCACTTTCTGCAGTTGTATGAATTTGGATTTCCTAGGAAAAGAGTCTCACTGGTAACTTGCATGTCCAACATGAGATGCTGGACATCACAAGAGGACACATGCTAGAACTAGCTTTAACACAGTCTCACTTGCCATTTGAGTGATGTGAAGGCTGACCAACATGTTTCCTGATTGCATGCACAGGTTTAGCATGTTTGTGCTAGCTGTCTGAGACCAGTTTGTGTACCTGCTCAGTCATCATAATGCATGATTGAAAGTGAGTTATTGGGACCAATACCTCCAGGAACTGGTCCAACAGTTGGTGGTTTTTCTGTTGTGCTGGTATCTTTTGTCTCAATGTAAGCCACAGTAGTTCCAGCACCTGAAACTGGTTATAAATCAAGAACCCAGTTAATCCTGAAGTTCTGAAACAGCTTGCTATTAAGTGGTGGTTGTGAGTGCTTAGCAGATGGTAGAATGGTCATGCAGCTTTTAGATTTTACTAGACAAGATCTTGACAGGTTTACTCTGCTAGGAAGTTGGTCTCAGCTGCTAGGGTTTTTTTTGCACTCAAATCTGATGCATTGGGAAGTATGGTAGGACAGTTTTAGAAGCCAATAGCTTGCAGCGGAAGTTTAATACTCCTAGATTTTAGGATCCATCAATTTTCACTGAAAAGAAAGCTTTGAAACAGGTCAGCCAGATTTCTGGTGTTGCTGGTAGTTATCCAAAGCTGTAAAATGTAAGCTAGGTAGCCACTGTGTTTGACAGGCCATTTAGACGTTTTGCTCACTCCTCTGATTACTGCTGAAATCAAGAGTCATACAGGGATGAGTTTTTGGAGTGCTGATCATGAACTCTAGCAGAATGTCACACTAAGTAGCAATGTACACATTGTATACACAGTGTGCTTGAACTAGTTCAAGTTCCTCTGGCCATTTAAGGAGCGCCTACAGGAATTTTATTACTGTACAAGAGCTTTGCCTGCCATGTAACTGCAGTCAGAGGGCCATTCAATGAGTTAGACTAACTGGGCAGGAGATTGTTAACTCCTAACAGAGTACGAGCCTATTCAACTTTAGCACTTACCTGCTGTTTGAAGCATAAATGAATCCTCCAGTTAAAAATGCTAGGACCTCCCCCCAAAGTCTGTACCCATTAATGTTTGATTAGTTAGAGGAGTTACAAGTTAGGCTAGTGGTTCTCAACCAGAAGTACATGTACTCCCTGGAAGACCTCTGCATATTATATCTGTACCCTGTATATACTCTGTACCCCAGGGATATATCAACTCATCTAGATAGTTGCCTAGTTTTACAGGCCACAAAGAGCACTAGGGAAGTCAATACTAACTACAATTTTATACAGACAAGAAAAAAGCAATTTTGTAATAATGTGCAGTGATGCATGTCTTTTTACGTCTGATTTTGTAAGCAAGTAGTTTAAGTGAGGTGAAATATGCAGTATGCAAGAAGACTCTTGAAGGGGGTACAGTAGACTGGAAATGTGGAGAACCACTGAGTTAGGCAAGGTGTGGAAGGCTCTAAAAAGAGCCAGCTATCTAGTAGCTCAGTCAGCTCCCCCCACTCTGATGGAATGCACAAGGTCTGATCATAGTATATGGTGATGAATATGCAAAAGCCAGGCACAGACTTGCAGGTAATACAGTCACTGCAAGAGTTTGCATTTTGTTCGAATGCCACAGTTTAAGTCCCCAAATAAATACTAATCATGTAGCAACAGTGGAGCCTTAAATCCACTGTTAGAGCATTACTGTATGAGTCTTGATTGCACAAGAGTCCCTTATTAGGTACCCCTCTACAGTAATTTCAGTGTTGTCACTATACCTTTACACCTTAGGCCATCATCTTGTAGGTTGTATCCAGTAGGACATGTGCAGGTATACTTTGGAGAGTGCTCGTTTATCTGAGGAGCAGGCAGGCACAGATACTCACAGCCACCATTCTTCATGGTCTCATCACACCAGTTCTTGCCTGTTGACACAAGTCAAATTTAAAGCAGACCAGTGCTTTAGTCTTGCAGACAATTGTTTAGTGTTGTTACATGGCAGAGGATATACTGACTGTCCATACATGACAGGACAGTTTCTAGGCCGTGGAAATCAAGCCATGCAGCAGCACAATATACAGCTTTACTCTTTACAGGGGGCCTTGGAACAGAAGTAGCAGCCCTGGACAGCCCACCTGCACTACCACCTCTACTGTAGTGCTAGTTCTGCTTAGTGTGCTTTTTGGCCAATCAGATTGGAACTCTTCCACCTCACTCCCCTAGAGGGAGATTTTCTAGGCTTCAGTACCTACCTGATTTAATAGCAGCAAGGCAGAGGTTCATAGTATGAAAGTCTAACATTGCCACAGTTTACATCCGTTACCTGTGGGTTGAACAAGCTCGTGATACACAATGATATCCTGAGCATCGTTGAGGTTGTTCACTAGCGTAGCCAATTCAGATCCTGTAAATTTATTGGCACCATAGACTGCTTCATTCTCTCCATCAATCCAGTAGACACGGTCCTAGGAGATAAAGTTATTGCATCCTATTATGGTTGGGACCAGTTTGGTTTGTCCATTACCAGGGATGGTTTAGTTGTCCCCTGTGCATGGTAAATCCGATTTAGTGAGTGCAAGTATTCTGAAGTATTGACGCAGTTCAGCTAGATTAGGATGACTCACATTATTGCTGAGGCAACATGAAATTGTTAAACTTATAACTAGCCTTAGTGTGGAATATATTCAGTTTTGTATTTGCTACTCTATCTCTGCCTCAGTAGAGAGGCTACAGTAATCCCATTGCAGCAGCTTTTCTGCAGTCTTCCATTTATTAGTCTCTTGCTGTACCCTGCCATTCCAAAGGGAGCCTACAGTCAGTTCCCTACTGGATGCCTGAGACTTATTCTCACCTCAAATATTGTTAGAGCAAGAGGATGAGCAAGAAATTCGTGAGATTTTAACACAATCCTACGATCCTGGCCATTCAGATCCACACTGGACAGCATATGTAGCTTTGAATCAAGCCAGTAAAGGCGGCTTTTTATAAGATCTAGAAGGAAAGAAGTTGCATTTTAGTACATTGAATCTGATCACAAGCATGTGTTACCTGGAAAACCTCACCAGTGATATTGCCTTGGGGGGGGTGTGGGGATACTTAACTTTGGTTTAGTAAGTGCTGACGAATGCTATCTAGAGTGCATGTGCACTTGGCTTCCACTAGTAGAAGAAAAAGAGGTACTAATTTACATATTAGAAGGCAGCTGCACCACCACAGTACCACCTGGATTGATGTTCCCTGGGTGAAGAGTGTAGCCCTATGATTAGGGCAAGTGTTTATCAATATAATCCATGCATTGGGGCTACCTCATGAATGGTGTAGCATTTTATCTGACAGCATCTGCTATGGGTCAAGCTGTCATTAATGGGGAGGACACTTGAAACAACTGCCAATGCTTTGACCAAAGCTGGTCATTTTAGACCTGGAAGAAGTTTGAATGCATAGTGCCTAGAAGCCATGGCTGTGTCCTAGTGTGTCCAATGCCTTCTCATTGTTACCATGTTAATGTGAACTTCCACAAGTTTTCCAGGGAATCTTGACTTGCAAACTGAGATTCCTTCTTAAAGAGCTAGTGACTTCAGTATTTCTGAAAGACATTTTGGGCTCACAGGGAAGTTAATTTTGTAAGAACATGAAATACCTAGTGCAATTCCATTAGGCCACTGGATCTCTGTTGTCACCAGCTGCTGTCTACCAAGTCCATTCATTCCTGCCTTTTCTATTTTGGCTGGTTCACCCCAGTCAGACCAGTACATAAAGCTGTAAAGAGACAAGTCATTAGGCATCTGCAGTTTAGCTATATTGTAATATACTTTAACATGTAAGCAGCAATACTAGCTTGTATTTATTATAGCTACAGGAAGGCCTGGAATTAATCCACACACTATGGCTTGATAGAAGCCTGAGCACACTGGAGTATGCTTGGCTCAACTTGTCACCTTCAAAATGGTTATCAGCTTTCAGCTTACTGTTTTGTAGTTTGCTTACAAATCTAGGTTAGTATAGTACCAAGAGGACTTGGCATTAGTTGGTTGTACAGTGTAATGCTCACCCAGAGAGAGGATCCACGGCTATGGAGGCTGGCTCTCTTAGGTCTGTATTAAACAGGATCTTTCTTTTGGCACCATCAAGGCTAGCCACTGAGATACTCTTTAAAGCTGAATCAGTCCAGTAGATGTTCTTATAGACCCAGTCAACAGCAATTGCTGCAGGACTGTGTACATTGCTTATGATTTTTAAGTGTTTGCCCACCTTGTCACGACTATCAAGTGAGGCACTGGAAGAGGAAAAAAGGGATAAAATTTAGTTTCAACCACTGCACACTAGAGATGTGCCAGTTAAGCCAATAGCTGTCTAGAGGTATAATTACAGAATTCTTGTGTTCATGATTTGAAGTAGCTAGCCTCAAAATTGAAAGAGGTTTTTAACCTAGACTTAAGTTGTTTGCTGCCCTTTGATCAAAGTATAGTTCAAAAGGTCAGAACAGTTGGCCTCAGAATGTGCTCATACTTTGGCTGCAACTCCAACTTCAGTAGAGGTACATGCACAGCTTTGAGTAAGAGTATCCCACTGCATAGGTGTTTGACTTCAAGGCTATGGTTACTGAAGTTAGGAATTCTAGAGAGATTTGAGCTGTAGACAGGAGAGAATGCTTGTCCGACTTAAGTCAGAAAGTGACTGGCTAAAGACTAAAAACTAAGAGCTACAACTTCAGGAGGACAAACACTTAGGATGAAAGTTTGAAGCAGGTAGGTTTACCTGAAAATTGCTTTTTGGCTGAAGTCAGCCCAAAAGAGTTTATGCTCAGCAATGTCAGCATCTAGAGCTATAGTGTTTCTTAGCTGCTCTACTAGTTGGAGATATTCTTTCCTTTCCAGGCCAATCTTCCTGATGTCCCGACGATTAGTGAAAATCAGACATGGTTCTTTTCCTGAAAGGGGATTTAGAAATTACTTGCAGTTCTAGGTTGAACCAAGTCATTCTTAGTATACCAGTGTCATCCCAGAAATTTAGAAGCTTTGAGTACAGTGTTAGAACAGGAGTCTAGCGGCCACCACATGCAGAGATATTAGTAGATCTTACAAGCTTCAGCCTCCATTGGCTCCTATGCTTTTACACTAGCAGCACTAAGTGCTTAGAGGGACCTCTCCTGCAGTTTATAGCTCAACATGAAAGATTGCCAACTGTTTTTCCTTTGCCCCCAGTGTCTTCAATATTCAAGATTACTGAAGGATTAAAAAAAAAGAAAAAAAAAAAAAAGAGTACTGTGCTCAATTAAATGCCTCTGAAAGAGAGAATGATGGTACAAATGACTTGTTGCAGTGAGGTCTTCAGCCTCTGTGCTCTTATTAGCAGAGGTGGATTTAGCAAATCCTTGAACCCAATTTGTTAGGCAGAGTTTAATTGGCCCTTTAGTGTATTTGCTATGGGGAGCCATGTACTGTAGACCACCAGCCAGGTGCAGTAACTCTGGTGTACCTTTGTCAGCCTCTTCAGAGGTAACCTTTTCTTATATTTCTAATGCTTTTGGGCTCTTGATAAATTGAGTATGCTAGTTGTACTTACCTACTGCCTTGCACACTCCAGTAGCTAGATCCATTTGATAGCCATGACTACATTCACATTTGTAGCCTCCTTTTAAGTTAATACAGATTTGACTGCAGATCCCAGGATTCTGGCATTCATCAATATCTAAGACAGACTGTAAAGTTAGTCTTGAAACAAGAACAAGACAACTACCTCATTTAGGGGTCAAGATGGTAGTAGATACTTGCCTCCACATGTTTTCCTGTTTATCAGTTCAAACCCAGCTGGGCAGTCACATTCATACCCAATAACTAAGTCTCTGCAGATATGAGAGCATCCACCATTGTTCACCAGGCATTCATTCAAGTCTGGAATAGAGTTAGAGACCCAGAAACAGTTGTGGCAACTTAACTGCAATCTCAGGCAGTGCATGCCTGTCTAAGTTAGATTAGGCCAGAAATTCAAGGATGGCCAAGATTCCCTTTGCAGACACTTGAGAGTCCTATAGGGCATGTTGGTGCTCATGTGGACATGTAGCTAGTTCTGCAAGTACATCAAGTGATCCAATTGCAGATTTCAGCTAAGAGAAGCTCAGTGCTATTTGGAGCTAGAGTTTCTGTACTATGTTTTACAGTTATCTGCAGCCTGGTTCATGACTAAGCATAAAGCAGCACACTAGTCAATTCAGTTGTTAGAAGATGCAGGCAAGTCACTGTTCAGTTCTAACTAAAGCAAGATCCTTTAGTCTTTAACTAGAGTCTCCCAACCATGTAGAGTTACTTACTAAAGGCATTTGCACTCTGATTCTTGCAGACAAGACTCAGTTAATCTCAAGCCTGTGAGTGACATTCCAAGTAGTTGGCTCACTTACTGCATTCCTTGAGGGGTTCGTCACTCCAGTCCTGGCAGTCCTGCTGCTGATTACACACTTTGCTGATGTCTATGCATTCCCCACTTCTGCACTTGAATTTGCTAGGTCCAGAGCACTGATTGACTGTCAAGATAATGGGAGGGAAAGGACCATTAGATAAAAATCGAGAAAGCCCTGTTATAAACAAGAGTTTCATCATTTAGTTCTGTATTTACCATTTTTACAGTTGACTTCATCAGTTCCATCTAGACAGTCTCTTACACCATTGCATTGCCTGCTACCGTGGATACAATTCCCATCTTCACATTTGAACTGGTCTGGTCTACAAGTCCGGGAAGCTGAAGAGAGAAGTGCTGCTGAGTTAGAACCCTGAAGGTCTTGGAGACTAAGTTATAGAAGTCAAAGCCTTAAGGTGTTTTGGAAGAGCCAGTGACTGAACTAGGGAAGAGGTAATGAGTTGGAATTGGTCCCTTTTAACAGGGACTGTACAACAGTTACTTACGGCAGTTTGTTTCATCACTTCCATCCTTGCAGTCTGAGTCTCCATCACACCACCACTTCTTGTGAATACATTCTCCTGAGCCACATTGTACTTCACTAGGAAAACACTTCACAGGATGCGCAGGCTGGCGGCCACATTGCTCTAGAGATTCATCTGACTGGTCTGAACAGTCTGCATCATCATCACATACCCAGCTAATAGGGATACAGCTAGAACTTTTACATTGAAATTCATGTGCTCCACAAGTAGGTGGTGTGCAGTCCAGTTCATCACTACCATCACTGCAGTCATCTTGGCCATTACAGACAAAGTTTTTGGAGATGCATTGCCCGCTGGAGCAAGTGAACTCTGCTGGGCTACAAGTTATATTGCCTGGTAGAGAGAGGGAGTTCAATTAGTGTCAGGATTTTAGAACTATGTCTGCACCATCTACAGCAGGTTCTTAACTTCATTGACCTAACTCAAGTTATTCTACAAAGGGGTAGTGGTGAAGGTCACTTATGCAAGCATTTACTTCAGAAATTCCAGTCAGCCACTGCAGTCATTAAAACTATTGGCATTCTGTTAGGTTTGTGTCCCATATTTGGGAATTCTATTAATGTACGACTTTATAAGCCTTTAAGATTTAGATGCTATGCCCAGCTTCAGAGTAGAGACACTTACAGTATCAACTCAGAGGACTTTTGTTTTAGAAAGTGAGCCTCTGGCACTTGCAGATCCTCTGTGCATTTTGTTGGGTTTAAGAGGCATTCAGTGATGCCAGCATGACAAGTGGGTTGGTTCTTGAACATGTGACTGGAGGGCAGTGGGGAAGAGTGTAGGAGGAAGTTCTGCTCTGCACACTTCCTTTGAAAGTACAGTCTAAGGGAAAGCTAGATTTTAGTATTATCTTTGGTGACATCTATGTTAAGAAAATAAGCTGCTGTCTAAATCTAGGGATAGAGCCCTTTTAGTACATGTTTAGGGGGGGAATTTGTTAGTGTAGCAGCTAAAGCCATCTGCTAAGAGGCTTTACAGAACAGCAGATTTATGAAGTCCAAATGACAGGGGACTGCCACATGAGTATTACAGTACTGAGAGGATCACCACTAAGCAAATTACATTTAGTTTTGCTCTCCAGTGAACTGTATAATAGTTAGGATAGCTCAAGAAGTTTTTGCTTTGAGTCTTGAGAGCTATTGAAGCAATCATTGCTAATTCATTCCATTGCTTGGAGTGTACGCATTTGGAGAGAGAATGGGTTACTACTTAGCCACTGCAGAGAGAATCTGATAGTTTGAGTACCTAACTACAATTCAGATTTCACATTAGGGAGGCAGTGTCCTTGCTTAGAGGCACTTATTTTAGCCTTTTAAATTGGTCTGATATAGATCCATAGTAGCACTTACAAGTGTAGTGCTGACCATATAAACAGAACAAGTTTTAAAATCACTTATAGCAAGTTCAACTGAACAGGACTGGGAAGAGCAGAGAGTTTGATTGTATGATGTGACTACAATCAGACACTACAGTTAAGTTTACAGAAGTTCTAGTTCTAAGAGCACCAGATGGCTACCCTACACAGCTAGTTCACCTTCAGGCCAAGTACATTTGGGAAAAAAGCTACACAGGCTACCATTTGTTTCTTCCCTTACCACAGTTCTCTTCATCTTCACCACTGTCACAGTCATTTTCACCATCACATTTCCAGGACAGAGGGATACACTGAGTTGATTGAGGACCACAGCTGATTTCATTTACCCGGCATGTTCTCATGTCTATTGAGGAGTGGATTGGGGAGAGAGGTCAGTTTCAAGAGCTACTTAGGAGGTCTAGAGTTTAGGTTTTAAAGATTCTACTGAAAGCAGGTTAGGATTCAGACAAGTGCTTAAATCCAGATATTGCTTTTCTGTGAAAGTGTAAAGCTGCAGTAAGTGGACTACATTTCACTTGTCATGGACAATGACAACTGTAGAGTCAGTTCTAATACTTTGACCATTAGAAATGGTCATTCTGAGAAGAGCTTCAGGTCCTTCTAGGAGAGAAAGAACTGTTTTATCTGGGCTATGGAATTAGAGGTTACCATCAGCATAATTCATAAGGTATTTCTGATGTCTATCTGTATGGCACATGTAGTTATTTTAGAGTTACCGTTTCATTCTCAGGGGAGGTGCGATAGAGGGTAGCGTTAAGTTAGTTAAGAAGGCAGTTAAGTCTGCATGTGCAGTCGCATGCAAGTGTTTGAAATTTTTCCTCAGACTTTCCCTTCATTAATACTGTAGCAATGGGTACATGAACTGACTTTCAGGTGCAGCCAGGGCCATGTGGTACCCTTTAGAGTGCTGTATTCACAATCAAGAGGGCTAGAAACTGAGTCAAGGTTCTCTACTCTGGTTCCCATAATGAAATTAGAGTCTACAGAATGCATCAAGGGCAGGAGGACAAGGCAATTCGAGGACATGCTCAAAACATCTTCAGACATTCTATTACAGATAACCCTGTTATATTTCCACATAAAAGGAAATCTTGAGCAGCCTTAATAGCCCATAGGTCTGGCTAGGATTACAGAGAGGTAGTTTACAGGGGGCTTTATGCAGATACATTAATTGATCGGACACTGAAGTTTTTCCCCTGTTCCTGACGAGATATCTGTAACTCTGAAGACTAATTCTTTGAAGGGGCTTGCAAAGAGAGGCTAATACTGTACTAGCCTGAAGTCAAGGGTAACTTGGGGGGCAGGAGAAGAGCTCAAGTAGCAGGTATATGTAACTGATTGCTTGTAATAAGATGCTAGCTTTAAACCTAGAGTTATGACGACATGCTAAAAGATGGACAGTTTTTGGTTGAGAGATTTCAGTTTCCTGCTCAGATTATTTTAATTTGATTGTCAGCACAATGATAGGTTCACTCACGGCACAGTTCAGGGCTTTCATCAGATCCATCTTCACAGTCTGGGTCCCCGTCACACTGCCACCGGTTAGGGACACACTGACCACTGTTGCACACAAAGTCAGATTCAGCGCAGGTCGTCTTCACTGCAAAGAGAGAGTCCCAGTATGTTTAACTGCAAACTAGATCTTGCAAGTACAATTATATTTTAACAGCTAATCTCCTAGGATTATCAAGAACCTTAGTCTTTAGATGCAACAAGTGTTTTTTACTGCAAGCCTAATAGATGTTTAGGATACTTAACTCTTGTGTTATGGAGTGGACTTCTGGAGAATTGTACCAATACATACTTCAGCTATAAGTGGTGAGATATTATGGCTTTTACATCTTTCAAAGAACTGCCACTGAGCATTATCTTCACTCCTCCCCGCAAAGCTGCTTTATAAAGCACTAGTAGTTGGAGTATGTTGGATGCAAAGCAAGTGGTCTTTTCAAAGAGTCCAAGCTATTAAAGTAAGCTTGGGTACAAGCAGATGTCTTGCATTTGTAAGATTATCTTGCCAGTATTTGTGGCCAACAATTCATAAGTGTTGAGTTGATCAGTGGACATCTTAGATTTAAGTCCAAATTTTAGAGTCTAGATTAGGTTGAGATAGTAACAGGCAAGAATTCTAAGTTGCACACACGAGGGACTTCAATAAAGTCTGACTGAATTAGAGTAGTTTTCATCTCTGAATTACAGTTTAAAACAGTATATAAAAGTCACTTGCCAACCAAGCTACTAAGTACTTAGAAAGGAAAAGCTCTTTTGGTCTTTTTTGCACTTCAACTTTACTTTTAAGAGGACAGCCTCAGCCCTGCAAGAGAAGTCTAGTTTGTTAGTGAAGATGTTACCTTTGAATATCAGGTCTCATTTAAAGTTATGGGGAAGGTGAAGGGAGTTGCAGTCATTCATATTTGTTTCAAGTGAGAGATATGGTACTACTGACATTAAGAATAATCTGACCAAGATGTTTGCTGAAAAACAGTAGGTGTAGCAGGGATGTACAGCCACTGTAGGTTACATGTTTGCTGATGGTGAAATGAAATTTCATCTGATGTGGTGCTCTGAGACTTAAACTGTCAACTCTTGCATTTGAAGAGCTAAATCTGCAATAGATTAGAGTATTCCTCTTTTGCACAGGAAATTCAATTCAGCCCTGTAACAAATGCAAGTATTGTATATAGTGATTAGCCAACATATGATTAGACATGGTGGAAATTGGATACCAGGGGAATTTAATACTACCTGATTTGCTAGGGGAAGGAAATGGAGGCTGTAATCCATAACAATTACTTCACTGATTAATATTAATCTGCTATGATTTGTTATTTTAGAAGATAATCCAACTGAGTTAACAGGTTCTTGAAGGCAGAGTTGCACTGCAGTGGTAAACTGGTTTTAAGTAGAACTATGTAGCTAGTTCAGAGGGACACGGCAGGAGAAAGCAAGGAACACAGCATTCTAGCTAGTTCTCCCCCTTTTCAGCTCCATGGGTGTCAAGGGACTGGTGACCAAATGGTCTAGGACTGCACAGGCAGCAGCTGTAAGGAGCTCAGGACAGAAGGAAGCTGAGTAGTTCTTGTCAGTTTCCTTTTACAACCCTTTTCCTCTAATTAGATTGTCCTGGACAAAGCAAGAGCTATGGAACAGTACTGCAGTCAGAGCATATTTGGAAAGAGGGGTACCCCTAAAGGTACTTCATTGGGTGCCCCATGAGGCTACTTTGGGTATTGATATTTTAGCTGTCTAACCATCTAGGTAGGCAGTTCAGTTTTAGTCATATCAGAGACAGACAGCTTTAGTGTCAAATTTGAGCACATCTTAAGTGAGGTCTTTATGGCCATGGGAGGGGTCAATTAACTTTGACTAGACAGAACAGGTTGTTTTGAGGTTCAGCTAGAAGGGCACTATAGCTGCCTGGACTCAGTCCTGCAGAAGCCTGACTGCAAGCTTTAAAGCTACACCTGTGAGAGAATATACAATTCTTGAACACAACTGAGATGCCATTAGATTTGGATGTCCTATAAAACCTTGGTTTGAGCCTGTTGACTCTACTGCCTCCCTCACTCACCACTAGCCAGATATTGGTATTAGTGGAACTCTTCTCCTAAGCTATGCTTTGTTATGCCCCTCCAATGGGGTGCTTACTCAAGGAACACTTTGCAGTTGCACAAGGGCTTACCACAGGAGCTCTCATCACTGCCATCAGAACAGTCTTCATCTCCATCACACTTCCATAACAGGGTTATACAGCGTCCATTACTACACTGGAATTGAGATTCTTCACATTTTGCTCTTGCACCTGGGATTAAGAAAGTCAGTTTAGTCAAGCTACTATAGCTACATTTTACTGATGTGTCAGGTTAGCACTGGAAGCTTTTGATCAGGACAGTGGGACAAGAACTGAATCCCTTGTTTCACAAAGGCTGCAGATGTCAATAAGAATGCTTAGATGTTCATTAGCTTAGATCAGTGGTTCTCAACCAAGGGTACACATACCCCCAGAAGACCTGAGTACTCCCAGGGGCACATCAACTGTAGATATTTGCTTATTTTACAACAGGCTACATAAAAGCACTAGCAAAGTTGTACAAAGATTTCCACATAGACAATGACTTGTTTCTACTGCTCTATATACACGCTCTACACTGAAATGCAAGTACAATATTCATATTCCAATTGACTTTTTATAACTAAATGGTAAAAAAAGCAAGCAATCTGTCAGTAATAGTGTGCTGTGACACTTTTGTATTAAGTCTGATTTTGTAAGCAATAGCTTAAAGGAGGTAAACTTAGAAGTATGCAAGACAGCTACCTGAAAGTGGCACACTAGACTGAAGTTTGAGAGCCACTGGCTTTGATCACTAATAGTGCATCATCATTTGTGTCTGTTGCTGTAGTCATATTTCAGGCCAGTGAAGTGTCACAAGACTGGGTTATTGACACCACATTTGAACTAGGAATTTAGTGGAGAAGTTTCCTGACAGTTACCAAAAGGCCAGAGACTTAAAATGGTGCAGATGCTAAAGGACTGCAGTCATTGTCTTGCAAACTGCAAGACAATACTTGTTTCAGGGATTTTTAGACACAAGATACTTCTGTAGTAGAGCCTGTGTGTTTTACTCAGATGGAAGAAAGCCTCTTTTCATGTGCCTTTTCTACTCAGAAGCAAAATCAGTTAGCGTGTGGGAAAGATTGCCTGCTCTGACCTCAAATGCAAGAGTGTCTCACTCTATCACTGAACTACACAAGAGTTCATTTCTGACAGTTCTGGACGATATTTATTAATCAGACTGTTTGGTAGAGTCAAATTTAGTGGGTTGAAATCCACTAAGCCTAGGAAGTTTCGAGAAGGACTGGTCACATACAGTTATGTTCTCCATGCCAGTATCTCATGTTACCTCACTCTATGGCAGAAATAGACACTGTTTCCAACACAACACATTTGCCCTTGCAATGAGACTGACAGCTGTGGCAATTCATAGACAACCCCATGATGCTTTAGTGAAAGATATGTTACCAGTTTGAGAGGTGAGCTTCTTTACTAGATCCCGATAAGTCACATGAATGTTACATGATCACATCCTTACTATGTGGACAGCACCCCAGCATCAAGTTCAGTTTTAGCATGTGTTGATGACTAAGGAATAGGTGCAAGTCCTTCTCCCCCAAGGATACTCAATGGTTAGGGTGGGGAGGGGACATATGGTCTTAGTATTAAGTTACAGCACTCTTAAGTTTTAATCATTAAGAGTTCAAAATAAGTGTTGTGCCTCATGCAGACCTTGTCCGTACATGGGCAGCTGAGTTTTAGATTTTGTTTGTTTCCCTAATTTTTGGGTTGGTTTTAGTTAGAAGCTTGTAGCATTTGTCAATCCATTTGAAGGCAGTACTTCAAAAGTCAGAGTAAGACACCATTAGTTTTATTTTCTGCACTAGAATTGTTTGCCAAGTGTTTGATTTAGAGAAAGATGGGTACGAATGTTTACAGCTGTGTTATGGTATTTGTTATGATGGATATCTGTTAGATATGTACTCCATTTGCAAGCTGGAATCAGCTACAGCTTTCTGTACGTTTCATAAGTATGTTTTCCCAATACAACTTGTTCAAGTGAAGCTGAATGACCCTATTCCTCATAGGAGGTTCACATCATGCCATACAGACACTGATATCAAATCAGTATCAGCTTCAGTACAGCAGCTGTCTCTTGAGCAGTTGCACAAGCACAAGGTTTGTCTCGTGTGCTTACATGCATTACATTTATGTCTTAAAGTCTAGAGAAGTGACTATAGCATGATGCAAGACTCCTGCTTCCCTCTTGTTTGTTGCATCATTTGATGAGTTGCCTTGATGCCAAGAAAAAGTTAGAAGGCATCTATTTTTAGCTTTTTCAAAAAACCCTACACCATTTGTTGTTTGCAATCTACTTTAGTAAGCAGAAAATGCAAGCCAGCATACCAAGTCTCTTCAATTATACCATAAGAGCACAGTCAACTTGCTGACTTAGTAAGTCCACTGCGTAACAGTGGATGGCCATCAACTTGCCACCAGGTGGTCCCAGAAGTACTGGCAGAACAAATTGGGTGAGGGCAAGTGCAATCTCCCTGCAGAACTTCCAATGTTGTCAATACATGCTGTGCTGCCCAATGCTAGCCTACATTAAGAAGCCATTGTATTTCAAGTTTTGTATGCAAGTTGTCTTTCAGAGTTTCAACATCTGACAAGCAGATGAAACTAGATTAGTGTTTGACTAGATCTGTCAGGACATCTCATTTTATAGGAGTGTTACAGTAGTAAAATACCAATTAAACTGAACTGATTTAATAGGCAGATCTTTTGTTATGATTATCTACTCCAGCCTTGGATGTTGTGCAGAAGTTCAGCCATACAGTGTTCTTCACCATGAGAATGGTGGGTGATGAAGGATTTTTACTCACTTAGATTGCCCTGCCTGGAATTATGAGTTTTGCATAGTGTTGACTTCTAGACTGTGTGTTGCCTTAATTTATGATAGAATAAGTCAACTATCACTTTGGTCAGTCAAATGTGATCTTTAAAGCAAGTTTTCAGATGCTTAGGTGGAGTCCACTGCCAGTAGTCTTGTTTTGTTATGGATTGTAGGTACTTAATTATTGCATAGCATTCCTTACAGAGATTTCAGATTTTGAAAACTTGAAGTTTAAGCCTGGATCAGGCCATTCTTAGTTTGAGGAATATCTTATTTCTTCACTATTGCTTGTTTACATAGGATGTTTTGAGTCTCATTGATGTACAGTTTCCTTGCACTTATGCCTTGTTTACACTTTGGTTTGGCAGTGTAGCAATACTGGCAAGCCTTTAATGTAGAGAGGGGAAAAGAGGTCCTTTTGTTGATGTAGCTTGTTTTGCTAGGGAGAACTGGTATCAGCTGTACTGGCCAAAGGCTCTTATGTGGTTATTACCAAACCTAAGCTGTGCAGGCAAAAGCCCTAGTGATGTCAGACTTTCTTCCTGCATTGTAAAATAGCTATGCTGCCAAGACTTAGGCCTGGCCTAAACTCACATGAGACAGTGATTCAAAGATTAAGGATGCTCACTCCCAAAGAAGTTTAGAAAGATTGCAAGACAGTTTTAGAAGTGGAGTGACTAGTTAAATCTGGATAATAGGACATTCATTTCCTGCCAGAAGTATACAAACTATGAAGCTGCTTTCTAGCTACTGCAGTGTTAATCTTTAATTTTAGTTTGATATTTCTTATTTGATATTTCAGTCTTGAGTCTCAATATCATCTTAAGCGTTAATCACTGAGTAGAGAGGGAAATCAGACGCAAACATGCTATTGTTTGGGGCAGATGAAGATCATGACAGGTCTCTAATCTAGCATGAGAGTTCCAGAGTGTTTTGGGACCTGTCATTCCCATGCCAAAATGGGATCATTCAAGGAAAAAAAAAAAAGCTTAACAGCAAGTTTTAAATACCACATTCAGAAAGCATGCCTAGTTGCTGATGTAACAACTCGTGACATCTGCATTATTCTACATAAGTCTGCATTTCAGCATTTAACTCCAGAGGAAATTTAATCACTTGATATGTCAGTTTGGTAGTACTATTGTTTAAATGATGAACTTACAACCCTGAACTTAATCACTGCAGCAATAGTGATTAAGTTCATCATTTAAGCAATAGTACTACCAATCTGTAGTAGTAAGTTAGTAGTTAACCTTTACTATTTTTAGGAAATGTTTTGTTCCTAGAGACTTCCAGTATTAGGGCTCTGAACCAGCTACACTTCAAACTTAATCTAGTCATTTTGGTGTAGAACAAGAATAGGAATGGCCTACACCCCCAGAGGAGCAGTCAAGTTAAGCACCAGTGTCTGCATTTTGGTCTTTAGACAGAACTACTTGTTCTTAGCTCTGCCACTGTCCCAGTGTGACAATCCTTTTACCTTGGATTTCTTCCTCCACCCTGGATTTGTTGCATACTAGATACTGTTATCTAATGCAGAGAGTTTGCCTAGTACTTTGAGAATGGGTTCTGCAAAGTGCTACAAGTAGTTGGCTAGCAACTGTAACCTGGAAGCAGAAGTTGCCAATTATATTGGGACATAGGTATGAATGTGCAAGATCACATCTTTAGTGTTTTAAGTACTTAGATATTACAGATCAGACTCCAAACCTGGATGCATGAGCCCCTTTACCTTAAGGTTTCAGAGTAGCAGCCATGTTAGTCTGTATTTGCAAAAAGAAAAAAGGAGTACTTGTGGCACCTTAGAGACTAACCAATTTGCACCTAAGCTTTCGTGAGCTACACGAGTACTCCTTTTTTCTTCTAACCTTAAGGGTTATTCATACAGTATGTCTATATCGACCACATTCCCACAAGTGTGCATCCTTGTAGTAGGAAGCTCAAGGAGAAAGGTTACTGTTGATTTGTCTGTTCCTTACAAAGCAGGAAAGGAAGACTTACTTGCACCATGTACCTATTAGAAATCAGTCAAGTCAGACTCTTGGCAATGTCTAGTCCTATACCTCTTCTCAGAGTGCACGTATTACTAGTTCCACAAACAGTAAAGTAGCAGCATACGTTGTTCTGGGCAAATTGCTGCCTCTGTTCCTATTTAAGGGGCTGTATGACCAAGATGTTCAATTTTTCAGAGAGTTTGGAAAAGCAAAGCTTATTTCATCTGAGGCTGTGATATTGCTGTAATGGTCATATATAAAAGAACGTGCTGACACCACTTTGCAGTACATATCACAAAATGCTGTGGAGGAAGCTCAAGCAGGAGTCTAGTTTGTCTTCCCTGAGGGCTGTCAAGTACCACTCTGGAAGAAAAGAGTCTGTTCTTAGAAGTGACAGATATGAGGGCCAAATAACCTGATTACAGCAAGAACCAGAGTTGGGGACCTATCAAAGTAGGCTTTAAAAAAGTAATGGGTAATCCCCTTCAAGGCAGTTCTTATCAAATTGCTTCAGTTGGTTTCAGCCTAAGCCACTTCGGTTGCAGTTTTACATAGCTAAGCCCCTTTATTGTCTGCACAGTGGGCAAGCAAGATGACCCTGGGTGGGAAGCAGGTTCTAGAAACCGTTGCTGCAGTATTTAGGAGGCCCACATGGAGCAGAAGTCTTCCTCAGTTACAATATTGAGTACCCCCTGTGATGGTCAGGCACTCCCCTTTCTGTAGGGGAAACTGACCTCCCCCAAGTCCCCCCCCCACCCAATTGGGAGCCTGCTGTGAGCAGAGGGGCTCAGTGCTTTTGTTAAGGTCATGCTTTGTAACAGCAATATCACTGTTACACCACTCAAGATTAGTAATGAGCATTGTTTCTTTCCACTTTGTATATGGTGGAGGGAATATTATATGCTCTTCCCTTTATCCCTGGGAGCAGTTATAGCTACTTCATGTTTTCTCTCTGGCAAGGAGCTTGAGTGTTGTCCCAAGTGCTGATACTGACTAAGGAGATCAGCTTGGAGGTGTTGACTATGCCCATTTTCTGAAATAAGGAATAGCTACTGCCAGTGTCAGCAAGGCCTCTGATAAGAGTGACGAGTGGCATTTTCTGAAATGCTTTCTCCCCCCACTAACCCACCGTTTCCTGATCCTAAAAATCTCTCTCAAGTTAGCTAGTACATTTCCAGACAAATGCAGGTCAGGGGGAACCCTAATTGATGGTTGTTAGCATCTTGACTGGATATCTAGTTGGCTGACCAATCGCTAAGGTGTCATTTCAAATGTTTTCTTTTTTGGTTTAGGCAACTAGCATATGAGGTTTAGCAGCTATAGGCAGAAGAGTGGTTTTGTGTTTGTTTAAGAGAGAGGAGAGGCTCAACTACATAGCCTGAGTTTGTGACTTTAAACTCAAAGTTCACCCCCGCCCCCACAATGCCAGCCAAAAGAGCATTTACACAAAATTAGAAACTGCAGATGGCCTGAGCTGGGGCCAGTGTCACTAGCTACTAGAGTAGCACAGGAATGACCAGACACCACCTGGGAGATACCCATTCAGTATGTGGCTATATTAGCTAGTTCATAAGTGCACACACCGCTCTTCCCCAGCCCCCCATTATGCAATCCATTCAGCCTCTTTCCCCACACCCAATCATCTTACAGCTGGAGTAACCAGTAATTATCCAAGTATAATTGGCCCCAGTTATTGGGTGATGAGTACTATGAACCCTGTCATGCTTCTTGCAAGGATTGTAAATAGAGTAAAATCCTGTAATGGGCTCTTACAAGTCATTTCCTCAACGCCTATTGTTCAGCTAGCAAGCTAATCAAGCCACAGGGATTGGGGCCCACCTACCACTGATTCACCACAAGTGGGGCAGTCCCTGTTGGCTGGCCCAGGTTTGACAGGGAACCATTCCCCTCCCACGTAGAGGGAGAGGGAGGGATAATCCCCGCCCTAAACTAGTCCTCTGCCTAGGTCTTTAGGCCACAGGGCTCCGACTTTCCCCATGCCCCTGCACGCTCAGGAGCGACAAGATCCGTGTGCTTGTTACTCGGCTACTGAGTTATGGAGGAGGAGCAGCTCCTCCACCACTCCTCTTTCCCTGCGTGGGCCCCCCCACAGCGAGTCACGAGCCTGCCTGAGAGCGCTCGCGCGCTCTGCTCTCCTCCCCTGGGACCCTCTGGAGGCAGCAGCCCAGTAACCTACATGCGGGTGGACTGAAGGCGTGATTCCCCAGCACGCGCCGCGGGTGGGGAAGGGAACTAAATCCCCATTGTCCCCGAAGAGGTGCCTCACGTGAAAACGGGCTCAGTATCAATTCAACAGCATGGTCCCCCCCTTCCTTCTCCCTCCCCCACCCGCAGGGCCAAGGCACACCAGGGAGGGAAAAGGGACACCCAATAAAAGCGCCCCGAGCCCCACCATCGCTACTCACCGCGCACAGCGCCGCGCTCGCCCAGCAGCCAGCAGAGCGCCGCCAGGAGCCAGAGCCCCCGGAGCGAGGACGTGCCCATCGTGTGCACCAGCTGCTGCGCGCACAAGTTAGCAGCCTCCGCGGAGGTGGGGCGACGGGAGCTTCCCGGTTTTCGGCACCTTGCCCGGCCGCCTGCAGGGAAGGCAGCTCCGGCAGGAGAGAGGGGGAGCAGCGAGCTAGAGACATGCACAAGGGGGAGGGTGTCCCCACGACGCTCTTATACGAACCGCCCAGCTCCTGTGTGCGGCGGCGGCGGCCGCCGGTGACTCACGGGGGCCCCCGCCGGCCGCTGGTTGGCTCTCGAGCGCCTCCAATCCCCGCCGCCTGCCCTAATTTCCTGATCCACGCAACCTGCCCAACGCAGCTGTGCGCGCTCCTCCATCCCGCCGGGCGCTGCTGCTGGGCCAGGCAGGGGCACGGCCCCACAGGTGAAGCTGGTGCGAGCTGCTGGCATCACCTGTGCGCGAGCGGCTGCCGCAGTAAGTAGTGACTTCCCGCCAAGGGGCTTCCTGGGGGGCGGGGGGAAAGCGTGGGGGGCACCTGTGCTTCTGCACCTTAACATAGACTTGATGGGAAGTGATTGACGGGGAATGTATGTACGCCCCTTGGGTTATTTGGATATGCCTGTGCCTTGCCCTCTGTGACAGGGAAGGATGTAGAGTTATGATGGTTAATGTCTGTTATGTTATTATTAATAATAAGCATCAGTGGAGATCGCTCATCCAGGTTTCTAGTGGGTATATTTAAAAGCTTGCATATAAACATGTACTCACTCTAGTGAAAACTGAACATTTTCTGAAAATACAATTCCCTTTGATTTTTTGTTGCATGCATGTAGTTTATCCTCTGCAACAGAAAGCCACCCAAAATAACATATTTCAGAGGAAAGTTGCTTCTTCTGCGTTCTCTCATCCACCATTCTAGTTTGCCTATTAATAACAGTGCATGTTGAAATTTACTTTGCAAACTGATTTTTCTCAAAATAACTATCTTTTAGACTTCTATTCATGCATGCATGTATGCATACATACATGTGGTTTTCCTTCTATAATAGAATATGACTTAAAATAACACAGCACTACTATTGAGGAAGAAAATTGCTACTTCTGCATTCTCTCATCAAGGATTATATTTAATTGCTAATTATACAAAATTATATGTTGAGGTCCTAGAATTAAAGACTTAACCTTTTATTTAAGGGGAAGATTTGGTAGTTTTATTCTTCTTTTGTAGACTTTCTAACATTCAATTATAAGTTTTTATGAAAGAAAAGAGATCTGTATAAAACACATTTGTTTTTTATGGTACTTTTAGGATTTATAATTAAGTGTTGGTGCTTCTCTGTTTTCTCATCCACATATTTTAGTAGAGCTGTTATTTTATGTTAATATTATATACCAGGCTATTAATTCCTTGGTGTAGGCAGAAAGCTTCTCAAGCTGCTAAATCCTAAAAACAATGGAAAGAGGTGGTTGCTATTTCAGTCTTTTGACATTAAATGCCATGCTAAATCTTTCTTAGCCTACATTTAAAAAATACATGTTTTTAGAGCTGTGCCTGTGAGTCCATTGATGGAACAGTATCTCTTAGTTTCTAGACTTCTTGGATATTGTAACATTTCTCTGTATGCTGTTTTCAGAGTGATGCTCTTCTTGGATCTTATCAAGTTATGCCATCTTACATGATCCCATGAAAGACATATTGTACTACCACATTGGAATGGACCCTGTTCTTTCAACTGATGTAGTGAATATACCTCCAGGCCCCAAATGGGCAGTAGTCACTGGGCTCGGTACTTGCTATAAGAGACCATATTTAATTTCATATATCTGGAATGAATCGAGGGATCGCATCTTTAATACTAATGTCTGTATGAGGAATGAACATATATTTTCTACCACCCCACACCCATGCTACTGTAACCCCGATGACCAGGGTTGGCAGGCAGGATTGAACCTAGGACCTCTGGAGCTTAGTGCATGAGCCTCTACCGCATGAGCTAAAAGCCAGCTGGCTATTAGCTAAGGCTGCAGAGCAGACTTATTTTCTCTCTCTCTTTCTCTCTAAGTGGTCTCGGTGCCGCTAAATGGGACAGACCACCACACCCAGAAGGTGTGTGGGTTACACTACCTCATGCCTTTTGGGGTTCTGTGCTCCCAACACGGCTCATATGCTGCATCAACAGATGCTACAAAACAGTCTAATCTCTTGGATACATATACATTTTATCTGGGGTTTTCATAAGACTGTACTGGCAAATTCATACCATTTCAAATAAGAAAAAGAGTGTATGTGTGGGAGGCGGGGATTAGGGTTTTCAGGAGGGCTGATTAGTCACTGACAATTTAAGTGGCTATAGTAAAAACATTGCTGCTTCCTGTAGATTTTAAGTATGCAATATTTCCTTGGGTTATATGCATGGTCTGCTTTATTAAAATTGAACAACCATGTAAATATTTTATTCTCTTTATAGACACATCTTATATACTATACACTCAGTGCAGCGACACAATGTTAGACCCTGATCCTGCAAAGACTGAAGAATGTGCATAATTTTATTTATGTGAGTAATCCCTTTGAAGCCAATAGGCCTGCTCATGTGTATGAATTTAAACAGACTTAGAGTCCAAAATGTATCTTCAGTTTAAGCACACAAACAGACAAACAAAACAACAGTAGTTCACCTAGACTAAAACACAGAAAATAATTACAATAATATTAGTCTAGATCATCCCCTTCTGTGCTGATACCCACAGGAAGGAATCTTGGAGAGAGAAAATCTTCATGAGGACATCCTAATGGAGACCCCTCCATCACCTGAACATCATCCTGTTGGGGTTTGCGCTTTATAAAGAAGGTGGTGTGGCCTGCCCCCAAAATTGGGTTCCTTGGAGATCCATGGGAGTCCAGGGCCATCTGCATGGAGTTCTTGCACCTTTGCACCAGCTCTGGTCTCTGTTGACCTCGTTTCATGTGGAAGTGGGGAGATCGACAAGCAAAGGGTCCCCTGTGCATGCAGAACTAGGGGTTATGATCTGAGCCATCTGTCTTCTGCATTAAAATATTAATGTTATATGTAAACCATAAAATATACAGAATGTGTGGAGTGCTGAACTGCTATTTCTTGTAGCATCTGGACATTAACCTTGCGTGGTTTCTGAGATCTCACAAGTTTAGACACCTGGGGAAATGAATTCTAATCCTGGTTCAACCACGGATGCCTTCTGTTTTATTGGATAGGTCACAACTTGAGTGTAGTTACGCCCAGGTATTAATTTGACTCTATGTTTTAGATTCCTCGTTTTTTAAACTGGATCTGAAGATACTTACCTTGCTCATATGGCTGTTGTGATGATTAATTAGTTAATGTGTGCAAAGTCCTTTAAAATCTGAAATGGTATATAGTGTAAAATATGAAATAATAATTAGTACTATAATTTATATATTACTTATTTTTATTATTAGTGAACTCTCCAGGGGAAATTCTGTTTTACATATGTTTTCAGCCTTATAACTGATGGATATTTGGGTTTTTGTCTTGAATGTTTAGTGAAATACTATTGGAGAAGCTGTAAGAGATGGAAGTTCCAAGAAGCAAGATGAACCTATCATCCACAGTCCTTGTCTTGGAAAGTGACTCAGGGAAAAACAAATGGCATCACCAGGGTCGTAGCCTTACCATTAACTTTGCCATCTGGATTTCTGGTGGACCCAGGGCTGAAGAGGCTTTCAGATCACCTCAGACCTGACAATGAGGTTTTTAACAATTTACCTGAACAAAAGTTTAAGACTGTTACTCTTAGAATGTCTGTTTTGGAGGATAAAGTCTCAGCATTAGAGGCTTGATTTCGTATTTACTGAAGTTACAAAAGAAAATAAAGAAGTAAAGAACAGGATGGACCTTTTGGAGTACAAGCAATGCACAAGAAATCTTAGTAGGGTTGGTGTTCCTGAGTTCTTTTGGCTTGAAAGATCCCATAATATCCTTTTCCAAAAAAGGGGTACCGGCAGCACTGGGATTGACTCCCCCTGAGACCTTTCTTCTAGAATCAGTGAGTTTTTTGCTTCTCTTATACCACTGACAGCTTGCTATGAGGATAATTCTCATTACACAGTCTGCGCTTAACACAAGAAGTAGGATTTTGAAAGCCTCCAGGACCTTGGGTGAAGCAAGGTGTCAAGGAAAAAAAGCAAGGTTATATCCATAGCATGCCGCTAATCTAGTAAAGAAAACAAATGTCTTTGTGGCTGTGAAGAAAATCTGCACAGCATGGGATAGCACTTTGCCTTATTGTCACTTGCAAAACTGAGGGGTCCCCATGGTTGCAACAAATGTTTATTTGGACCTGAAGCTGATATTAATCATTTCATAGATCAGTGTATGGCTGAATTAACAGAGTAGGTGAAAGAGGCAGATTCAGTTGCTGTCCATTGAAGATTTAGGGCCATATTCTACTCGGACTTACCCAATGAAATACCATTGACCAGTGGAATTTCACAGCGCATGAGTCAGAACAGAATTTGTCCCTTTAGAATAATTACGTATGTGTGCAACAACTACTGAAGTCAGTGGAATGTATATGTGTATCTGAGGGATGAATTTGCCCCTTAGACCTTTTGCTCTGAAAAATATCTGACTTGCTTTAAAAGCTTCCCCCTTCGGATTGTTTGGAAGTTTCTATAGTTGTTGAAGCATGCAGCATGATTCACACACTCATACTGCCCTAATTTGCTTTCTAGAATCTTTTAATATACAAATAATTAATCATGCGCAGTACACATTCAGCACCTTTCATGTAAGGTTTTCAAAATACTTTACAAACAGTAAATTAAGCCTCACAAAATCTTTGTGGGCCACATGTTATCTTCATTTTACAGATGGAGAAGCTGAGGCAGAGAGAATTGTAAAAGGACATTTTGACCCCACGGAATTCAATGGGAATTTTGTCATTGACTTCAGTGGAGCCAGGATTTCACCCTTTTGTGCATAAATCAGATTGTCATGGTTTCCTCTGTCTAGTCAAAAGAACAAGGAGTACTTGTGGCACCTTGGAGACTAACAAATTTATTTGCCCAAATAAATTTGTTAGTCTCTAAAGTGCCACAAGTACTCCTCATTCTGTTTGCTGATACAGACTAACACGGCTACCACTCTAAAATCTGTCTAGTCAGTTACTTAGGTAGTTTCCACTGTTTGGCTCTCTCTGGTCACTGCTTGAGAGAACCACACAAACATTTTTTTTTTTTTTTAAAAACAGGAAAATATGAAGAAACCACAATAATTGGAAGGGGGACTCCGGGGAAAGTGTAGAACCTGAAAATATTTTTAATTCATATTTTTTTAGCTTAGTAAATTTCAAGTGGATGCTGTGTGTGTCTGTCTCTCATCTCTTGTCCCCCCCCCCGCCCCCCTCACACACACAGCTCTCGAACCAGTGGAAAAGAAGGGACTTTATGTCTCAAATTTTTAAAAGTTCATGGCTGTCTGTGTGCAGATTAGGTCTATGCAAAAGTGCATGGACACACTTTGGAAAATCTGAGACCAGATACCCAAATTGTGTGTATTATAATGTGTTTTATTCCCCTGCAAGAATGTAAGACTTATTTTGTTGTTGAAAAATTATTAATTTAAAATGTTAAAAGGTCAAAGACTAGGCTACTGTGATAGTAGAATACAGGGAGCATGTTGGAGAATAGAGAGAAATGTGGCTGAGAAGTTAGGAAGAGTCCATAAAGTTCCTTATAGATCAGGATGTTGGATCACATTAAAGAAGTTCTGTATTAAAATCACAGAGTTTGATTCCCCATAGTTTAAATTCCAGGGTATTACTAATTAAGAGGTCTCTTGGTTTTTGGTACTGTTTCTCTCCTTCTATGTGTGAAACTTGCAAGCTGCTAATTGCATTAGTACATTCTAAGACAGAGTCTGTTCTCAAAGCAAATCACACAGAGAGAGACTCAAAGCAATACTCTGTAACAACAGAAACAGCGCCCAGAGACTCCCCACCCTTTTGTTGTATTCATCTTGCTTTGTTAACAATTGTGATTAAAATAGAGATAGAGGATGTATGTGGATGGATGCTTGGTGTGGATAATAACTGAATGATCAGGGAGGTGCCAGCCTAAGAATCCAGTGTCCATCAGCCGAAGAAGGTGTCAAGTGGAAACAACCAGAGGACCCCCGGAGGGCAGACTGGAATCCACCCAACAGCCTCAAGAATGGGAGAACCAAAGAACAAGATAACATCTAGCAGCACGGAGCCGTCAGGAATGTGCCATCTGCTGATTGATTCAGCAACAGCATGATGAAGCAATTCCCATAGACTGGCATAGGAAGAAATTCCTATAAAAATGGACTCTAGAAAGTGAGAACTTTGGGGTCTGATTCTGCAAACCAACTTCCAGGAGCATCAGATGAGCATCTGACAAGGCCCTGCTCCCTCCTCATGTCCAGGCCACCTGGCCAGTGGCTTGGCCTGAGCAACTCTAAGGCTGGTAACTATGAGAACAACTTTGCAGAACCTGTGTGTGTGTGTGTGTATGAATGAATGTGTGAATAAATATGAGATTGAATGGAATGTTATAGCTATAACTAACTGCTTACTATGATTCTTTCTGTATTCACAATAAATGTGGTATTTTGCCTTTTTCCCTTTAATAAGATCCTGCTGGTTTTTATTTTATTGGTGTAACAAGGAGAGAGATGTGATATTTCATGCTGAAATGGACAGAGAGCCACTGAAGATTTATGTGAAGAGAGTGGTATGTTCCAGTTAATATGAATGGGTGAGCAGATGAGTTGCAACAGTTACATTAGTTAAGATGCAGAAAATTCTGAATAGCCTGCTGCATCCATGTGAGGCCACAAATGCAGTGGAAAATCATGTTTCTGCTGTGCAGGAGGGCTAAGCAGCAGAGAACCAAGACAGGTGGACTGTGCCCCGTTCTATATGTTCTAGAGCACAGAGGTTTTTGGTGAGTCCATGCATGGTACCAGAGAGTGGTAGAATGTGGTCAAATGGGGTTGTTGCCAGTGGAATTGTGCACAGTCTAGATGTACTGGGCCAACCTGCCATATGAAGAAACAGTGAACTGTGCTTGCTGTGTCCCTCTCCCCCTGCAATAGTGACTGTGGCTTGGTCATGTCATTTACTGCATATTTGAGATAGGTATTTCAATCTCTGAGTCCCAGGACATTTCTGCCATGTTCATAAGGTCACATCCAGTTTACCTGGGCTACACATTCTTTTCCAGTATTTTGCTCAATGAAAGTAAATGAAGGTCTACTCTAAGCCCTGGTCTACACTAGGAGTTTAGGTCGAATTTAGCATCGTTAAATCAATGTAAACCTGCAACCGTCCACACGATGAAGCCCTTTTTTTTTTGACTTAAAGGGCTCTTAAAATCGATTTCCTTACTCCACCCCTGACAAGTGGATTAGTGCTTAAATCGGCCTTGCCGGGTTGAATTTGGAGTACTGTGGACACAATTAGACGGTATTGGCCTCCGGGAGCTATCCCAGAGTGCTCCATTGTGACCGCTCTGGACAGCACTCTGAACTCAGATGCACTGGCCAGGTAGACAGGAAAAGGCCCACGAACTTTTGAATTTCAATTTCCTGTTTGGCCAGCGTGGCAAGCTGCAGGTAACCATGCAGAGCTCATTAACAGAGGTGAGCATGATGGAGTCCCAGAATCGCAAAACAGCTCCAGCATGGATTGAACGGGAGGTACGGGATCTGGTCGCTGTATGGGGAGAGGAATCTGTGCTATCAGAGCTCCGTTCCAGTTTTCGAAATGCCAAAACATTTGTCAAAATCATCCAGGGCATGAAGGACAGAGGCCATAACAGGGACCTGAAGCAGTGCTGCATGAAACTTAAGGAGCTGAGGCAAGCCTACCAGAAAACCAGAGAGGCGAACGGCCGCTCCAGGTCAGAGCCCCAACCATGCCGCTTCTATGATGAGCTGCATGCCATTTTAGGGGGTTCAGCCACCACTACCCGAGCCGGGTTGTTTGACTCCTTCAATGGAGATGGAGGCAACATGGAAGCAGGTTTTGGGGATGAGGATGATGAGGTTGTAGATAGCTCACAGCAAGCAAGCGGAGAAACCGGTTTTCCCGACAGCCAGGAACTGTTTCTCACCCTGGACCTGGAGTCAGTACCCCCTGAACCCACCCAAGGCTGCCTCCCGGACCCGGCAGGCTGAGAAGGGACCTCTGGTGAGTGTACCTTTTAAAATAGCATACATGGTTTAAAAGCAAGCATGTTTAATGATTAATTTGCCCTTGCATTCGCGGCTTTCCTGGATGTACTCCCAAAGCCTTTGCAAAAGGTTTCTGGGGAGGGCAGCCTTATTCCGTCCACCATGATAGGACACTTTACCACTCCAGGCCAGTAGCACATACTCGGGAATCATTGTACAACAAAGCATTGCAGTGTATGTTTGCTGGCGTTCAAACAATATCCGTTCTTTATCTCTCTGTGTTATCCTCAGGAGAGTGATATCATTCATGGTCACCTGGTTGAAATAGGGTGCTTTTCTTCAGGGGACACTCAGAGGTGCCCGTTCCTGCTGGGCTGTTTGCCTGTGGCTGAACAGAAATGTTCCCCACTGTTAGCCATGGGGAGGGGGCAAGGGTGAGGGGTTAGCCACGCGGTGGGGGGAGGCAAAATGCGACCTTGTAACGAAAGCACATGTGCTATGTATGTAATGTTAACAGCAAGGTTTACCGTGAAAGAGTGTACCCATTGTTCTATAAAATGTGTCTTTTTAAATACCACTGTCCCTTTTTTTTTCTCCACCAGCTGCATGTGTTTCAATGATCACAGGATCTTCTCCTTCCCAGAGGCTAGTGAAGATTAGAAAGAGAAAAAAACGCACTCGTGATGAAATGTTCTCTGAGCTCATGCTGTCCGCCCACACTGACAGAGCACAGACGAATGCGTGGAGGCAGACAATGTCAGAGTGCAGGAAAGCAAAAAATGACCGGGAGGAGAGGTGGCGGGCTGAAGAGAGTAAGTGGCAGGCTGAAGACAGAGCTGAAGCTCAAATGTGGTGGCAGCGTGATGAGAGAAGGCAGGATTCAATGTTGAGGCTGCTGGAGGATCAAACCAATATGCTCCAGCATATGGTTGAGCTGCAGCAAAGGCAGCTGGAGCACAGACTGCCGCTACAGCCCCTGTGTAACCAACCACCCTCCTCCCCAAGTTCCATAGCCTCCTCACCCAGACGCCCAAGAACGTGGTGGGGGGGCCTCCGGCCACCCAGCCACTCCACCACAGAGGATTGCCCAAAAAACAGAAGGCTGGCATTCAATAAGTTTTAAAGTTGTCAACTTTTAAAGTGCTGTGTGGCATTGTCCTTCCCTCCTCCACCACCCCTCCTGGGCTACCTTGGTAGTCATCCCCCTATTTATGTGATGAATGAAGAAAGAATGCATGAATGTGAAGCAACAATGACTTTATTGCCTCTGCAAGCGGTGATTGAAGGGAGGAGGGGAGGGTGGTTAGCTTACAGGGAAGTAGAGTGAACCAAGGGGCGGGGGGTTTCATCAAGGAGAAACAAACAGAACTTTCACACCGTAGCCTGTCCAGTCATGAAACTGGTTTTCAAAGCTTCTCTGATGCACACCGTGCCCTCCTGTGCTCTTCTAACCGCCCTGGTGTCTGGCTGCGCATAACCAGCAGCCAGGCGATTTGCCTCAACCTCCCACCCCGCCATAAACATCTCCCCCTTACTCTCACAGATATTGTGGAGCGCACAGCAAGCAGTAATAACAGTGGGAATATTGGTTTCGCAGAGGTCTAACCGAGTCAGTAAACTGCGCCAGCGCGCTTTTAGACGTCCAAATGCACATTCTACCACCATTCTGCACTTGCTCAGCTTGTAGTTGAACAGCTCCTGACTACTGTCCAGGCTACCTGTGTATGGCTTCATGAGCCATGGCATTAAGGGGTAGGCTGGGTCCCCAAGGATAATTATACGCATTTCAACATCCCCAACGGTTATTTTCTGGTCTGGGAATAAAGTCCCTTCCTGCAGCTTTTGAAACAGACCAGAGTTCCTGAAGATGTGAGCATCATGTACCTTTCCCGGCCATCCCACGTTGATTTTGGTGAAACGTCCCTTGTGATCCACCAGAGCTTGCAGCACTATTGAAAAGTACCCTTTGCGGTTTATGTACTCGCTGGCTTGGTGCTCCGGTGCCAAGATAGGGATATGGGTTCCGTCTATGGCCCCACTGCAGTTAGGGAATCCCATTGCAGCAAAGCCATCCACTATGACCTGCACATTTTCCAGGGTCACTACCCTTGATATCAGCAGATCTTTGATTGCATGGGCTACTTGCATCACAGCAGCCCCCACAGTAGATTTGCCCACTCCAAATTGATTCCCAACTGACCGGTAGCTGTCTGGCGTTGCAAACTTCCACAGGGCTATTGCCACTCGCTTCTCAACTGTGAGGGCTGCTCTCATCTTGGTATTCATGCACTTCAGGGCAGGGGAAAGCAAGTCACAAAGTTCCATGAAAGTGCCCTTACGCATGTGAAAGTTTCGCAGCCACTGGGAATCATCCCAGACCTGCAACACTATGTGGTCCCACCAGTCTGTGCTTGTTTCCCGAGCCCAGAATCAGCGTTCCACCGCATGAACCTGCCCCATTAGCACCATGATGCCTGCATTGGCAGGGCCCATTGTTTCAGAGAAGTCTGTGTCCATGTCCTCATCACTCACGTCACCGCGCTGACGTCGCCTACTCGTCCAGTATTGCTTTGCCAGGTTCTGATGCTGCATATACTGCTGGATAATGCGTGTGGTGTTTAATGTGCTCCTAATTGCCAAAGTGAGCTGAGCGGGCTCCATGCTTGCCGTGGTATGGTGTCCGCACAGAAAAAAGGCGCGGAACAATAGTCTGCCATTGCTCTGTTAGAGGGAGGGGCGACTGACGACATGGCTTACAGGGTGGCTTACAGGGAATTAAAATGAACAAAGGGCAGGGCTTTACATCAAGGAGTATTTCAGGCAGGACTTCACGGGGGGTTCCAATAAGAAATGGTGCACCTAAGTAATTGTTCTTATTGGAACAAGCAGGTTTGTCTGGCCTCTGATTGATACAAGGCTAGATTTACCTCGCTGTACCTTCTCTATGAGTGACTGCAGTGTGACCTAGAGGAATGAGTCCCCTAGACGGGGGGCGGGGAAGCAAATGACTACAAATCAAATCTAGTCTATTTCTTGTCTATTTCTTGTTTTGATCAACTCCATCTATCTTTTACATCTTTGCCTGGCAGCAGACGGTGCAGGACTGCAAGCCATCCACATCTCATGGCTGCTCGGCAGAAGATGGTACAATAGGACTGCTAGCCATCCGAATCACCTGCTTGCTCACCATAAGATGGTTCAATAAGGCTGACTGCAGGACTAAAGAGAATGACCTGGTCGAGTCACTCCTAATTTAGTCCCTGTGCCCATGTCTGCCCAGGCGCTCCTGATTGACCTCACAGAGGCAACCAGGAGCACCTCGGACACGATGATGACGGCTACCAGTCCTATTGTACCGTCTGCTGCCACAAGGCAATGGGTTGCTGCTGCTGTGTAGCAATGCCGTACCGCGTCTGCCAGCACCCAGGAGACATACGGTGACCATGAGCTGAGCGGGCTCCATGCTTGCCGTGGTATGGCATCTGGCCAGGTAACTCAGGAAAAAAGGCGCGAAACGATTGTCTGCCGTTGCTTTCACAGCGGAAGGGAGGGAGAGTCTGATTACATGTACCCAGAACCACCCGCGATAATGTTTTTTACCCCATCAGGCACTGGGATCTCAACCCAGAATTCCAATGGGCAGTGGAGACTGCGGGAACTGTGGGATAGCTACCCACAGTGCAACACTCCGGAAGTCGACGCTTGCCTCAGTACGGTGGAAGCACTCCGCCAAGTTAATGCACTTAATGCACTTCGAGCATTTTCTGTGGGGACACACACAATCGAATATATAAAAACGATTTCTAAAATAATGACTTCTATAAATTCGACCTAATTTCATAGTATAGATATACCCTAAAAGAATTTGGCAGAGGAATCATCAAGCTATTGTCTGATGTAGGTGATGATTTGAAAGAAACAGTAGGAAGATTTACATACCTGGGTAATGAAGTTGAATAGCATTTCTTTTAACTTTTAAATTACATTAAAATTGATCAGCGCTGATACTCTTTTTTTATGGGTGTTATACTGAAGTGCTGTTATGCTTTGCTTACAAAGGAATTCGTCTGGGTAGGATGAAATAACCTCATAAAATTCAATTCCTTTATCTGTTTTCATATACATAATAAAAATCACCCAGCTATTTATTTAAACTAACCACATAGCTCCCAAATTTCATGTTTCTGATGTATAAAATAAGCTTGTATAAGGTTTGGGATGTTTTGAACTATGCATATATGCTGTAGATATAAATATAATTTCTTAGAATGTTGCAATATTTTTCTCTCTCTGAGTTTTCGTGGAGAAGGGTATCTTGTGGCACTTGTTAATATTACTTGTTTAACTGCGTATACAGCACCTTGAGGCAAGTGGATAAATCTAATTTGTACATTATGAGTAATGCTTTAAGTTCTACAGATATACATGCAGTTACAATAGTTTGTGTTCTAAACAGACAAGTACTATGTCTTCATGTGAAAGGATGTTCTTGTAGTGGAGAAGGATGGTCTTACATTTAAGATACTTGACAAGGGTTCAGGAGATCTAGGTTCACTTCATGGCTCTGCCAAAGACTTTCTGCATATTCTTGGGCAAGTTACTTAATTTTTCTATGCTTCAGTTCCCTGTCCAGGCAGGGTAATAATATTTCCCTACTTTATATTAATGAGTATTAAATGTTCAAATACTTCAGTGATGGGTGTTGTACAAATAGCTATATAGGCAGCATATAGACCATAATTAGATTTGGTCTAATTAAAAACATATTATTTGACACATTTCGAACTTTATATTATTCATAAATAATTCACAAACCAATCCTAACATTACACAAACAAATTTCAGCTAAAATGAGGTTTCTTTTCTTTTTCTTTTCCTAAAATGAGGTTGCCTTTCTTAAACCTGTTGAAGTGCAAGTTTCTAGTGCCCCCAGACTTTGGAACAAAGACTTGAAATCTGCCTGTGGATTGCTTTGATGTTGGAATTTGCCTTTTGCTGTTTCCATAAAAATCAACCCAAATTTGGCCAAGTTATAATCAGTGTGCTTTGATGGATTTAAATCACTGGTTTTAATCATGATTTATATCAGCAAACAGGAATGTTTTATTTAAATAATCAATTTTAATCTTGTTTTGCATTTGTACTTCTTAGCTATTTCTGTAAAGAAAGGTTGATTCTTATGGGTTGGTAACCATTAAAACATGTTGATTTGGAACTAAATACAGGCTTTACACTAAATTTTGGTACTATATCTGTACGCATTTCTTTAAGCTGTTATGTGGCTTAACTTACATTTATTCAGATTCTTAATATTTAGGTTTTTTGTTATGATAGAAAATGGTGAATGATGCATTTGTGATCCACTAGATTAATTTTTTACTCATGATTTGTGTCAAGCTCTGTTTGGATGGAAATTGGAATTAAATTAAAAATGCAAAAAAAACCCCATTTATATTTTTTCATTAAATAAAACTACCTTAAATGTTTATAAGTTTATAAAAACATGTTTTACATGTAAAACTGATTACTTAAAAAAAAAAAGTATTATATACTGGCCATGAACCAAGCTCTTAGGTGCTACGATAATAATAATAATAATCTGTGGTTATAGAATTAACCTAATAGTTTCTGGGTACCACGTTATTCAAGATTTAGAACTAGTAGATCTCCTCCTTTCTCACTTTGTTTTTATTCAGAGACTGGAAGAGGAAAACCAGGTTTTCTCTTTTTTTTCCCCAACTCCCAATCAGTTTCTTAACTTTGAGTTAAAAAGTCATTGAACTGACCTAGCTGAATAAATTGAAACAAAGAAAATATTCTCTCTGTACCTTTTGAAAAAGCAGCTGTAGTCAAAAGTTGGTTTAGCGCTTCAACAGCTCTGGTTCCAGGTGCTTAGCCAGTGGCTTCCGCCAGTTGAATGGTTTGAATTTCATTAAAACTTTTGCAGCAGACATGTATTGGTTAATGTTATTTTTAATTTAATTTAAAGTATTGTAATAGAGCATAGTAAGTGTGGGCCTTAAAATTTGTCCTAATTTTAAATAGGTTTATTTTAAAAAAGAAAAGTGTATTTAAATAAAAAAAATCCAATTTAAGAAACTCTGATTTTTTTAAAAAATAATTGATTTTTATTCACCTGGTTAATAATACAAAACTAGGGAGGTAGTAATTCTCTTTTGTGTCACCCTGATGGAGCCACACATGAAATACTGGATGCGGTTCTGGGCTTCACAATTTAGGGATGGTATAAAAAGACTAGAGATGATACAAAGCTGGTAACAGGTAATGAATGAAGACGAAGAGATATGGCATGAAGAGAAACAGAAGTAACCATGTTAAAGAGAAGACCCAGAGGATTTATGATCACAGAGTATACATACGTTCAAGGGAATGGTATAATGAAGAAAGGAAATTATTCACACTCTTGGAAGATGGAAGGACAAGGTGCAATGACGTGAAGCTAAAGAAGGAAAATGATAGTCATTAGGAAAGGGTTCTTAACTATCAGAGCAATTGGGCAGTGAAATAGACAGTTGAGTAACCATCACTGCAGATATGATGTTAATGAGAATAATATAGTTGAGTATTCTTGCAAAGTGCAGTTGGTCAGGCTAGATGGTCTGTGTGGCCTTTTCCATCTGTCTATGATTTTGTGAACTTACAAATGTCACTCCCCAGCCCAGGCTCAGTACATCATCCTCATCACCTCTCATATGCTCCCTCAACTACCATTCATCTTTTTGTAACAGAAAATCATCTTGGAATCACTCCTGCTCTCAGGAGCAGAATTCCCAGTGACTTCAGTTGGAGGATCAAGCCCTTTGCATTTTCCATTTACATACATTTTTCTTTGTTTTAGATAGATAATTTGCCCAGTAGTAATCAGAAATGACTTCATAATAACAGGTTTCAGAATAGCAGCCGTGTTAGTCTGTATCCGCAAAAAGAACAGGAGGACTTGTGGCACCTTAGAGACTAACAAATTTATTTGAGCATAAGCTTTCGTGGGCTATCGGATGAAGTGGGCTGTAGCCCACGAAACCTTATGCGCAAATAAATTTGTTAGTCTCTAAGGTGCCACAAGTACTCCTGTTCTTTTTTCATAATAACAGCTATTCTGTCCTCTGGATTTTCCAGTATGTCCTGTCTTCTCTCTCTCTCTGCCTTTTGGTAAGATCTCTGGGGGCAGGGACCATCTTTATCTCTCTGTCTTGTGCAGCACCAGGTGCATTGTTAGTGCTTATCTAATAACTCTAATAGAAGTTGGGGGTGAGGGTTGCCAAAGAATGCTCAATATCCTTTCACTCGGAGATACATAAAAATTGGAACTTGTTACATTATTCCACTGATAGGTGTCTGAAATGCAGCTTTATGTAATAAAATAGATTATATATAGAGAAGGTATTAAAGATGTAGCAAACTAATATTTAATTTGGGCACTGCATATGTTACTATAACAGAGGATTTCTGTATGATTTTTAATTTTATATAGTTTAAAGATCCCAAAGTAATGTTAATGCTCAGCACATCTTGGGACAGAGATAAGATTTTGCAAAAACAACTGTTCCTCGGAACAGCACACAGAGACTCCCACCCTTCTCACGTTCTTTACCTTCCTTGTTATGTAATATGGTAAGGGGGTTAAGCAATTTCGTTACACCCTATAAGAGTTGTTAAAGTCAGAAGAGATATATGTTGAAATAAAGTTCGAAAATGCATGTGAATGGATGTTGTGTGTAAATAGAAGATGAACGGTTAGGAGTGCCAGCCTAAGAGTTACCACTTCAGTATCGACTGGCCGAAGAATGCGCTAAGTGGAGATAACCGGATGACCCCCGGAGGGCAGACTGGAATCCACCCAACAGCCTCAAGGATGGGAGAACTAAAGAACAATATAACATCTGGCAGCATGGAGCCATCAGGGAGGTGCCATCTGCTGATTGATTCAGCAACAGCATGATAAAGCCACCTCCATAGACTGGCATAGGAATAAAACTCCTATAAAAACAGACCCTAAAGACTAAGGACTTTGAGTCTGGTTCTACAACCACCCTCCAGGAGCATCAGATGCGCATCTGACAAAGACTCGGCTGCACCCTCACGTCCAGGTTACCTGGCCAGTAACTTGGCATGAGCAACCGCTAGGCGGGTAACTATAACAACTTTGCACAACTTGTGTGTGTATGTGTGTGGGAGTGAATGGGATGTAGTACTGGCCACCGACAGTACTAGGAGTTGTAAGCCGGTATGACATCGTGCATCAACTGTGGGAAAGGGACTGAGAGACTTTTTCCATTGGACCATATGAACTGGAACCATAAACTCACTGAACATTAAATCTCACCAAATGAGGGTAAATCCATCATCATCGTATCCACTCATTATACTCCACGCCTGAACATAGCCATTATATGAACAACATACCCCCATATCTCAATGCCTGTACTTTGACCCATTAACCTTTTACCCCCCAATCGGGGAGATTGAAGATTACGTATTCCTTATGCAACCCATTCCTAAACCGAATTTCGGACCCCATGATAATCTATACCTTATTCCCTGATAACCAGAAACTTCTATGCTTAAACTCTGTACCGTTTTCTTTTTACTTCAACATCATCTCAATAAAATATGACTCTTTACTTGCTTTGCCTCTTTTGGTATTTTGTGTGAGAACATGGGATAGAATGTTTATGATTACATGTTTACTGTGCCTCTTTTTGTATTCACAGTAAACACGGCATTTTGTCTTATCCCCTTCTAAAAGATCATGTTGGGTTTTATTTTATTGGTAAAACACATACAAAGACCACTTGTGGCATAATAATATCCCAAGGAAGAATATCAGTTATTTCAGAGAAAATACCAATATTTGTTGTTCCATAACTGCTATAAAGTATAACATTTATGTAAGTTTCTCTACTTATTTTTCATTACAACAAGAAATGCAGCTGTAATTTGTGTTCTTACTTTTATTAATGACATTTTTGTTATGTAGGCATTACTGTAATTTACTAATGGGAAATAGCCAGTAAATGCAACAAACAGAGAATGTACAGTACAATAAATAACATTTTATATTTCTGAAATGCCAGAATGTTTTACAAAATATTACCTGAACTACTGAGATTGCTCTTCTTTTAATTGCCAGACAGCCTCAGCAAACTGTCATTGTTAATTGAAGCTATTCTCTGAAATAAATCCTTACAACTGAATTTTGATAGTCTGCAAGATGCATTAGAATTATGCTTACACAACTCTGGAATATTTCAAAAGTTTCAGTTTTTAGAGTGCTGTTTGCCTAATGTCCATAACTTATTACAAAATAATTGCTTTCCTATTTCTCATTAGGCCGAGTCCATTCTCACAGTCCGGTACACAGTGCTCTCCAAGCTGTCATGCAAGAGGGGCATTGCACATGCAGACAACGGCCCCCATATTATCACTGGGCAGTGCAGGGAAAGTGAGATATTAGTTACCTTCGTCTTGTTGTGGATGGTAGTGATTCTCGTATGTGTGATTTACTTAATTGAATAACAGGTCATGATGTTTTCATAATATTTTTCCTCGTCTGACTTATTTATTTTTTAATTTTAATGTGAATCGATTGATGGTAAAAGGTGGCAGATTGACAGCCCTGATGGAAGCTGTCTACTTCACTACAGATTAGGTACATCACAGGTAGTGACACTGCATATTTCCCCCACATTGTACTACTTACATGATCTGTAAGGACCACCTCCAGGGGTAAAGGGTAGTGCAATACTACTCAGTCCTCTGGCTCCCTGCTGAGAAGGATGGCAGTTAGTGTCCGTTGGATGCTGGTGTTTTTTATTAATCTTATGTGGAGACATTTTGGTGGTGCTCGTGACCACACTGTACCTCACCAGTGTTAGTTAATTAAGCCTCACAAGCCTCCTGTGGTCCAGAGCAGCATGTCTAGATAGGGAACTGAGGAGCAGACACGTGACTGCAGGTGTGTTGGTTCTGAGGGAACAGGGTATTAGTGCTAGCCTGGGGTGAAGGGTGGCCACTTTCTGCTGCATCACTGCCTCTCAAACTGCCCAGCATTATCTTATGTGTTCCCCTCTCCCCTCACATTCTGGAAACCTCTTTAGGGTGAAGTTGGGGCAGCTGCTGGCAGGGGCTCCTTAGGGAGCAGGCCTGGGAAGCAGAGTGAAGAAATGGTCCTTTCTACAAGTGCCCCAGGTCGCTATGGACACCCTGAAATTTGTGATGCTTCCCTGCCAATCTCAGGGTATCTATGGGTTTTGAGGACCAAGCCTCATGTCTGCTTTGTGAGAGGATGAGGTGGTAAGCTCCACCCACTGATGGGACAATATGAAGGAAACTGAGAGTTAATCCCTTATGTAAATTTTTTCTGGCCCTAGTTTACAGCCTTGTTAAGAAACCATGCTATAGACAGCCAACAGCATGATTTTTGCTGCTGGTACGTTTGTTAACAACAAACATAAAAACAAAAAACACACAAACCCCCAAACTGGTCAACATTTTCAAACCTAGGTGCTTGAAGTTAAGCTTCAAACTTCATATTTAGAATTCTAAATAGACGTGTCCTGCGGCTCACAATGAAGGCTAAATAGGTTTAGGAGCCTAACTCCGGTTTGACAAATGTGTCCATATTCCCTATCCACCATGACAGTAACTCTGCTAGCGACAACTCGACAAATCAGAATTGATTGTCAAATACTATTTTTCCAGACTCACGCTTGGTAACTGAATATAGCTAGCAAGCATGGTTCTGCTCCCAGATTGGACAAGGCTTAAATGGCTGAAGGCTTTCTTCTCTGGGAAGCTTTAGTTATTTGCCAAAGGCATTATGTTCAACTCCAAGTTAGAAACTGGGGAAATAATCAAGTTGTCATTTTGTTAGCCGATTACAATTTTACAATAAACTTAAAAGGGGGTTAGCAATGGCTTCAGATCGTTATTTTAACAAAAAACTTGTAAGTATCAGTAAATTGAATCTTTGTGTAGGAGTAAAGCCAAAGTGCTGGTTAGTAAAATTCTCTTCAAATGATATAATATCAACTGTGCTGTATTATCAGGAGATGAATCAGCTAGACTGACTCCTTAATTTTTAAAGGGAACACTGCTAGTTTATAATATCTTTTTCTTCATTGCTTGCAGGACTTCTTAGTGACTACGTTCTCCATACTAATTTTGTTGTTTGCATTTGGAAAACATTATTTCCTGTGTTTTCAATGGAGCTGAAAAATAAATAAGCAAATGAGTATATTGTATTATTTATTTTTATTTGCTTATTTATTTGTTGTCTCTGTAGTGGCAAAGTACAAAACATATAGGTTCAAAAGTGAAACTCAGGTCTCTGTGCAAAAATAAACATTCTTATAAACAATGCAAATTTGCACACAAATTATCTCTTTGCATCAGACATTTTTATGAAGGTATTTAAATACCCTTTTGTCACCTTCTCCTGGTATGGTCTTTTTGAGGGGGTCTCTACTTCTCCTGACTGGTCCTCCTTAGTTTGCTCTTGGTCAGGGCAGTTCTTGGACACTCACCTTTAATTAAGTCTAGCAGTCTGCTTCATTCTCTTGGCTGTGTTCATGGTGGGAGCCTGAAGCAAGGATGTCACCCCTTTGCTGACCCAGACCTTTCTACCTCCCCTTCTGTCTCTGTTCTCCCCTTTATAGCAGCGTTTGTTTCTTCTATTGGCTGCAGCAGTTGGTGCCTGCCTCCAGGGCTGGATTAACGCAGGGGCTTTAGGAGCTGCCTGCATACTGTGGCCCCACGCTACTCCTGGAGGTGGCCGGCTGCTGGTAAGTCCCTGCGGCCCCTGGCGGGAACTGGCCAATGGGAACTGCAGGGCAGTGCTTGGGGGCGCGGGCAGCGCATGGAGGCACGCTGTCCTCCTGCCCTTAGGGGTGCGCAGAGACATGTCAGCAGCCGGCCACTTCTGGGAGCAGCGTGGGGCTATGGCTGGCAGGCAGGCAGCCTGCCTGAGCCCTGCTGCGCTGCCAGCCAGGAGCCACCTGTGGTAAGCACCTCCCGGATGGAGCCTACACCTTGCACTCCCCTCCTGCACCCCAACCCACTGCCACAGGTCAGAATCCCCTCCTGTACCCAGACTCCCTCCCTGACCCCGCACTCCTCATCCTCTCCTACACCCCAACACTTTGCCCCAGCCTGGAGTCCCCTCCTGCACCCAAACTCCCTCCCAGAAAGAAACTAATATAACAGTTATTCTAAGGTAAGAAGTAGGATATTTTGAATTAACTTAACTATATTCTACATGTTTTAAGACTGAAATGTAACCACAGAACAGCTTTATGTTAATTAAAAGGCAAATTTAGTTTAGTGTTAATCGCCTTGATGCCATAATTGTGATCATTTTGTTTTAAATTAGAAAAAAAGACTTGCATACAGGGGCCCCAAAAAATCTAATAGCCTTGGGCCCACAGGAGAGGTAATCCGGCCCTGCCTGCCTCCATGACTGGTGTCAGGGTTCCTTCCCCACTCTGAACTCTAGGGTACATGAAAGACCCCCTAAGATTATTTTTACCAGCTTAGGTTAAAAACTTTCCCAAGGCACAAACTTTGCCTTGTCTTTGAACAGTATGCTGCCACCACCAAGTGATTTATACAAAGAACAGGGAAAGAACCACTTGGAGTTCCTATTTCCCCAAAATATCCCCCCCAAGCCCTTACACCCCCTTTCCTGGGGAGGCTCGAGAATAAACAAGATGAGCACAGACCAGCCTTGGATTTTTAACACCCAAAAAACCCAATGAGATTCTTAAAAAACAGAACTTTATTAGAAGAACAAAAAAAGATAAGAGAACAACTCTGTAAGATCAGAATGCAAGATAATCTTACAGGCAGTCAGATTCAAAACATAGAGAATCCCTCTAGGCAAAACCTTAAGTTACAAAAAGACACAAAAACAGGAATACACATTTCCTCCAGCACAGCGAATTTCACAAGCCAAAACAAAGAAAACCTAACGCATTTTCTAGCTAGATTACTTACTAACTTTACAGGAGTTGGAGGGCTTCCATCCTTGATCTGTTCCTGGCAAAGGTATCACACAGACAGACAAAAGCCTTCCCCCCCCTCAAGATTTTAAAGTATCTTGTCCCCTCATTGGTCATTTTGGGCCAGATGCCAGCCAGGTTACCTGAGCTTCTTAACCCTTTACAGGTACAAGGATTTTGCCTCTGGCCAGGAGGGATTTTATAGCACTGTATACAGAAAGGTGGTTACCCTTCCCTTTATATGTATGACAACTGGCAACTCCGGCAGCTGCGTGGGGGTGTGATCAAGCTGCTTGCTTCTGAACAGGAGAGATTCTCCTTCCCACTCTATCTGTGCTCAGTATGGGGTTTGTAGACCCCCTTACACCTTTTACATGATTTTGTTACAAAGGCCCCAGTTCAGCAAGCTGCATGTGCCTAACTTTAAAGACGTGAGTGGTCCTACTGAAGTCACTGTCACTACTCACACAATTAATAGGCATGCACTGAAGTGCCTTGCTGAAGTGGGACCTAAGAAAGGAAAACAAAAGTTTGTAGGCCTCGTGGAAGAAGTGTGTTTTAAGTAAGAGTTAAATGAGGAGAGGAACCAGAGACTCATAGACTTTGAGGCCAGAGGGGACCATCACGATCATCTAATCAGACCTCCTGCACATCGCAGACCACAGAACCTCACCCACCACTCTTGTAGTAGGCCCATAACCTCTAGCTGAGTTACTGAAGTCCTCAAATCATGATTTAAAGACTTCAGGTTACAGAGAATCCAGCATTTACTCTAGTTCAAACCAGCAAGTGACCATGGCCCCACATGGCAGAGGAAGCCGAAAACCCCCAAGGGTCTCTGCCAAATCTCACCTAGGGGAAAATTCCTTCCCAACCTCAAATATGGTGATCAGTTAGACACTGAACATGTGGGCAAGACCCACAAGCCAGATACCTGGGAAAGATTTCTCTGTAGTAATTCGGAGCCCTCCCCATCTAGTGTTCCATATCCGGCCATTGGAGAGATTCGCTAATAGAAGTTGCAGGTGGACCACATGCCATTGTAGGTAACCCCATCCCTCCATAAACTTATCAACCTCAGTCTTGAAACAAGTTATTTTCCCCTGCCGACCCCTTGCCAACTGCCTGCTGCTCCCCTTGGAAAGCAATCCCAGAATTTCACTCCTCTGATGGTTAGAAACCTTCATCTCATTTCAAGCCTAAACTTGGTGATAGTCAGTTTATATCCATTTCTCCTGGTGCCAAGACTGGCCCTTAACTTAAATAACTCCTCTCTCTCCCTGGGTCCTTACACTCAATATTAGAATCAGACATGGAGATTACATGAGCATCTCCCAATCACCTCCCCTGAATTCCTAGTTTAAACTCTTTTAATCAGCTGAGCCAACCTCCATCCCAGAAGTCTATTCCCCTCCCTAGTCAGGTGGAATCCATCCCATGAGAACAGTCCTCTGTCCATGAATACATCCTAGTGGTCAAACATCCCAAAGCCTTCCTTATTGCACCACTGCCCGAGCCATCTGTGGATCATCATAGTCTTGTTTCGCTTTTGCTCTCCTCCAATAGGGACAGATAGAATCCCACTGAAAATCACCTGAACCTCGATTTTTTCAAGTATCTTCCCCAACCTGGTATAGTCCTCCTTGATGCATCCCTGCAAGAATCTAGCACTATTATTTGTTCCCACATGAAGGACAATCAGTGGATTCTTTCCTGCTCCTATTAAGATCCTCTGCAGCCTCAGTCTATATTCTGTATCTTAGCTCCTGGCAGACAACACATCCTTCTGTTCTCTGGATCAGCTCTGGTGACAGGCCTATCCATTCTTCTTAGTAGGTAGTCCCCAGTCTTGTAGGCCTGTCTCTTGCAGTTCTTTGTGCTATTCTCTGACCTTCCACCTTCTTCTTATCTTCCGTTCTCACTTGCAATCTTCTGAGAGTCATTCTCTATCCTCCTGAGGCTCCGAACTCTGTCAATTTCCATTGTCTCTTGCCCGTCTCTTCCCTTCTTCCTTGCTCTCCCATCTTTTGTTATTGCCTGCCTCTCCCCTTCATATTCCAACTCAGTGAACCTGTTCCTCAGCTGTGTTTCTTCTTCTTCTTCACGGGCCCATCTTTTCCTCTGTCTTGTTCTCATAGTCACATGCTTCCACGAGCACTTTCTTCATCCAGCCATTTCTTGTCCAGCATAGATCTGCAAGTCTTGAGTTTTCTCTTCAATCTCTTCTCTCCTTCCCTCCATCATCCACTAAAATCCCCTTTGAAACTCAACCGTAGTTTCTAGCTGCCTCTTTAAACCCTGGATCTTCTCTTTCATCAGATCTGTCAGGCAGCACTTCATATAAATGAAGCCCCTTTCAGGTATTCTCTCCAGAATAATGTAAATCCCACAGCTTCCACCTCCAGTCATTTTCATTGTCTCTTCCATTCTTCAGGAATCCGTAGCTGTCATAGCCTTCCTTCTTAAACACCTATCAAGAAGAAAACAAAAAACAAACAACCCCCCCGCCACACACACACACACACACACAACATAACCTGTCCCCTAAACTCCCACTCAAACTCCCCTTTTTCAGCTGTTTGATGGCTTGTGCTCCTGTGCCACTGGCTAGACAGCTACTGTCTTTATAGGTGTGCTGCCTAGGGAAGCTCCACTCCCTAATTAAGGTTCAACTGTGACCAAAGGCTCTACTTCTCTTACAAGAGGCTGCTCCACCAGACTTTACAAATGAAAACAAACCAGCAAGCAACAAACACACTCAAGAACTCACTCACTGTCTCTAAGGAACAGATCTGGTTAGGAGAGGGATCTTTGTGGAATGGAAGAATACACAAAAAGGAGAATTGGAGAAGGAACTAAAAAGACTGGTTAGTCATGCAGCGTGGGCAGAGTGGAGAGAGCAAAAGGAAGGTGAAGTGATGGAGCAGATAGATAGATATGCAGGAGCTGAAGTGGAGGGCTTTGGCATTAAGGATAAGGCACAGAAAATAAGGGGAGCCAGTGAAGGGTGCTAAAGAGGGACTGGACATTGACAGAGAGGTGAGCAAGGTAGATTATTTTCACAGCAGCATTTAGACAGGGGTAAGGCAAAGGTGTGAGCAAGGTGAGAGGCAGTGAGGTCAGAGATGAGGAGTTTGCAGTAGTCAAAGCCCAAGATGATCAGGGCTTGAGCAAGGATTTTAGGGCAGACTTTGGAGATATTGGAGGGAAAAAATAGGTAGGATTTAGCAACAGTATCGCTGGAGATGGGCAAATGTCTAAACTTCTTTAGTCATGAAAACAGACTGGAAATTTTGCAAGTACAGATTTTCTCCTGAAAGTTTCTGAGTTTGAAAGGTTCACAAGAATAGCTTGGTCCACAACAATAACTTCTTTCATTGTGGTTCAGAATTTCTGCTTCCTTTATGCCTGAAATCAGGAAGCACAGAAACACACAAAATATTTAAAAAAGCTACTGAAACTTTTTGACATCTCCATTCATTCATTTCATCAATTCATTTGGGGGGTATTGTTACAAATTAGGGTGAAGATTCACATTTTAGTAGCACCAATTTGCCCCCTTTGCATGAATCATTCTCAAATGTAGATTATAGGACAGATTCTAAGGTCTTCGCTCCATTTTTAGTCAACTCCCGTGGCAGTTTTACCAGAGTGAGGAATGAGTAGAAACTGATGTTGACTCCAGAACTTGTCCTTACATTTGGACTCTTGACTCATTGCAGCCTGAGTTGAGCTCTTTGGGACACAGACTTTATTCTCCCATGTGTGGACACATTGTGGGCTCTGCTGGAACTAACAGTATATGATAGATACAATTTTGTTGTATTAGTTGTATAAGCATAAGGTACAACCTTGACAGGATGCACTGGATGTAGTTGGTAAATTTAAATTGCAGTTCTATTCATGGTTAAACAAGCCTGCTCCTGCTTAAAGCTCTTATCTTTGTGTATGGAATATTTTCAAGGACACTTAACAGAGTTCAAATCTTCAGTCTCAGCTGTTGTGTGAGGCAGAAGAAATACAACGATTATACACAGATTCCTCTTATGCATTAAAGTGCATTTCCTTCTCTGAAAAGTGACTATGCAAAAAAGTGTCACATTTTAACTCAACAGATCTACTCCCTCTGGGTGAAATACACTGCATCATGCAGACAAAATGCACATGGGGCAGACGGGCGTGAAATCTACCACCCACACTCAATCTGGGGCCAGGGTGCAGTGTTTCTGTGATCGCAATCTGTCTTATGGGTTGGAATAGCAGCATCTGTCCATCCATGCTGTGTGTGTGCACATGGTATTAGTCCCCTCTCCAGACTTGCTCCACAGCTGGAAGAGAGAGTGAGCTGAATTCTATTAATTGTTAACAGGTTTCAATTACAGGGCAAAATTCTCCACTCCATTACACCCGGGCAATTCTAGCAGCAGCCAGTGAAGTCATATGATAGTTGTTGTTGTAGGCGACTCATCAGCTGCTACATCACCATTTTGGGGGAGCTGAGTGGGACCTACATAGTCATAGCTATACTGCCCACATCCTACTTCACCACAAATCTCCTGCGGCACAGGACACCCCCAGGTGAGGTGCAGAACTCTTCAGAAGTTCCCCAAATCCTTCCCTCCACAAGCTGTGGAACTGCCCCAGTTCCAAGGGGTTCAAGGTCCTTGTGAAGACAGGATTTTCTGTTAGAGTTTTAGAGCTTGCTCAAACGAGAGTGTCCAAAACTGCACGTGCAGCTACTTGGCTGCACAGTTTTAAAGGCTAGATTTGGAGGTCTCTAAAATGTAGTCCAATATGTTCTCATTTTTTTTTCCAGAAGGAATCCCGAGTCTTTACTTTGGATGGCTAGTTGTGGTAGGGGCGGTGAGTTAGGTCCTGGATGTATATACATGCCTGCCTAAAGTTTTGCTTACCAAATTCATCCCCAAGACAGTAGATTCCACAGTTACTGTGAATATTTTTATACTAAGAAGGAAATATTTCTGTCAGCACTTGACATTTTAAAAACGTGTGTTGTATTTACATTTCCTTTGTTAGATAATTGGATGTAACAGTGTAGCATTCTCTTTCAACCTGAATTCCACAGACTGCTGTTGTTATCAGTAATAGAATTGCACTGGAATGTATGTGATAGGAGAACAATAGCTCCATTATGACCTACTAACATGCTAATCTAGTTTGAGTTTAAAAAAAAAACCCCAAACTTGTATAGTAAATGAAGCACAGTGAAATGGCTGAATTGGAGTTGAATTAGTTTCTGTAATACCAGAAACTGTGATCTGTGACCTCTTTCTTTTACAAAGTAATTGAATTCCAGTAGTATTTATGACAGGTTTCAGAGTAGCAGCCATGTTAGTCTGTATTCGCAAAAAGAAAAGGAGTACTTGTGGCACCTTAGAGACTAACCAATTTATTTGAGCATAAGCTTTCGTGAGCTACAGCTCACTTCATATGCATCCGATGAAGTGAGCTGTAGCTCACGAAAGCTTATGCTCAAATAAATTGGTTAGTCTCTAAGGTGCCACAAGTACTCCTTTTTTTTTTACGAATAGTATTTATATTGCCATTTCTAATTAGCATAGAGTGTCAGTATTTTATTCATTTTTTTTTTACTTGCATTGCTTAGCTTTCACTTTTAAACTAGCCAGTTAAAGAATATTCCCCACCCCCAACATTGAGGACAAGTCTTATGACATATTAGTAACACCCTATTTATGTTAAGGAAATTTGGTGTAACTACAATGGTCAGTGCCCTCCCATCACTGGGACATCAGAACACATCACAGTCCTTAATGTATTTTTCTTCTCCTCTGAAGTAGGGAAATACTATTATCCACTTATGGGGAACTGAAGCACCAAGAGGCTGACTTGGCCAAGGGCATACAGGAAGTCTGTGGTAGAGCAAGGCATTGAACTTGGGCCTCCTATGTCCTAGGCTAGTACCCTAACCACTTGACTATCCTTTCTCTGTCAATGATGAAGCCAAAATGGCACCCAGCAGAGTTTACATCAATCCAGTTTATTCTGGTATGTTACCAGATGAACTACACTTCCACAAATCCTGGTTTGTGCAAATGCAGCGCATTTACATTAGGGATTTGCACAGGTGTAACTATAGTATTGATGTACTTGCACTGATGTGAATTTCCTTAACATAGACAAGGCCTAAGAGTGCCTCTTAGTAAAAAATGCAATGGTACTGTGTGAACCTTGGAAGCAATATAAAGGATATGACGTAACATACATACATCCTCAGTCTATTGACTTCAGCAGGTCTTGGATTAGGTCCACACTGTCTTAAGGCTTGATTCTTCTCTCATTGAAGTCATTGCCCCTTTACAGCCAAATTTTCAAAGGTATTTAGGTGCCTAAAGATGCAGATAGATGTGTAGTAGGATTTTCAAAAGTGTCTTAGCTCCCACTGAAATCAGTGTAGGCTCGTAAGTCACTTAGGCACTTTAAAAAATGTACCCCGTATCTGTTTTAGTGAAAACTTGATACCTTTTCTTGCTAATTTAATGTATCAGCTGCTGCTAGCTCATATGTTATTTCCACTGTCATAGAGAAAAAGATATTGATTGTTTCCTTTCCTCTACTGGATCCCGGGTAACTGAGCTGTCTCTTTCACTGCAGGGAAACCAGATTTACTCATTAATTTCAGATGCTTAATTAAATCAGTTAAAGGTTTCTAATTTCATTGTGTCCATTCAAATGCTTAAATACATTTATTGTGCCAGTAGAATTGGTCCAGCTGTTTAAGGATACATTAGTACTGGCATCTCTTAAAATAAAGAGGTTTTGGTTAGTGTATCTGGTTTATGAGTCACACTTTCTAACTCAATTTAAAATAATTGGCATCACATTAAAAAAGTAAGCATCTTTTAATATTGTATAGATTCTGTATACTATATGTATAGTGTAGTTTCATAAATCAGGTGGAAAAGTTGTTGAATTTTATAAGGGTACATTGGATATGTGTCTGTTAAATATACTTTGCACTCAAGAACAAAGATATCATGCATGGGAGTTGCCAGATAGACACGACTTAACAAGAACACCTGTTTAGTTGTAAGATATTGTATTCATAGACAGATGCTACATTGGTGTATCTGTTTTCAGGTTTGTACCCAACCTATAAAAACAATGGGCCTAGTTTGTCACTGCCTTGCATCTTCTGTCTTCATTTAATACCTGTGCACAGTAGGTGTAAAATGTTTGGCACCCATGTTGCTCTCAGCTTGCACAAGTACAAATGACTGCATAGGCAGTGAAGAATAAAGCCTTATCAGTAGTGCTGGGAGCTAGAGAGACAGGGAAGTTAAATTCCAATCATACATAAAGAAATACAAGTAATAAAAATACCATTAGAGTCTTGAAGGCCAAGAAACTCTAAATTGAGAATTAAGTTTTAAAAATATATACTAGAATGTATGGTAATACATGTTTAAGGTTTTTCTAATCTTCCATGCACTCCATAAGGGAGTCACAGACTGTCAAAGATTCAAATAAATCCTGTCAAATAACTCCAGAATTACCCATCTCTACTTTTCCAAAATATGCTCACAGGAGAATATGAGTTATCACTCAGAACATCTAAAAAAACTAAACGTAGAGTCGACCAATCCATTTTTGACATATGAGAGTCTAAAAAAAGGTTAGAAGCATTTCACGTTCTCTACAATTCCTAACTCCCATATCTCATGAATGCCTTTTCTGATAACCCTCAAACTTTCCCCCCAAAATTCCTTTGGCAGAAGACCAAGTATGAGAAATATCAGTCAGCTGGATTTTGTTCTGAAGAAAAGGGAGTGTGTGTCAATTTCAGTTACAGCTTTATCTGTGAGCTACTTCTGTGGCATCAAAAATACCTAGAGGCTTCTGTTTAAGTCTGTTCCCTAGTTCATGGGTATGCTAAGTGATATGCAAATCAGACACCATATACTGTTACAGTTACTATTACAATTTACAGAACAGGACTTAGTTCAATAAAAATATCCCTTGAGAAGTAGGAGATTTTTGTAGATTTTAGCTATAATTTATCTGTAAATAGGCTACCGATTAAAATGGAAATAAAAAGTACCTATTAAAGCTGATGTTGATGTCAGTGAGAACAGAAATGGACCATAGTTCTGTATAAACTCAAGAAGAATGAAATTTGCAACACATAGTAGCATCAGAGTAGTGTCCCAAATTCCATATCAGCTTCAGTGCCCCAGATTCCACATCAGGTTCTTTTTCTAACTAGGTTTGAGTTTCTACTGTGATTCTCAATCCAATGTCATGTATATTTATAATACATGGAAGCAAAAAGGCATGATTAGTCATGGGTATATGGATATTGATTTGTCTCAAGTAGCAAATTGGATTGACTCTGACAACCCATGACATGACCACATACATAAAAATACATGGGGCCTGATTTTCATTTACATTAAGGGTAGGTCTACACTGGAAAGAAAAATCCATGGCGCCATGTCTCAGAGCCTGGGTCAATTGACTTGGGCTGATGTGGCTCAGGCTGCGGGGCTAAAAATAGCAATGTAGATGTTTCTGCTCAGGCTGGAGTGCAAGCTTTGAGACTCAGTGTATGGATTTTTCTTTGTGGTGTAGACATACACTGAGGCCCCGTTACATCACTGTGGCAGTGTAAAGTGTGTGTACATTACATTTAAAGTAGGGCTGTCAATTGATTAAAAAAATTAATTGCGATTAATTGTGCTGTTAATCAATAATAGAATATCATTTATTTAAATATTTTGGAGGTTTTCTACATTTTCAAGTATATTGATTTCAATTACAACACAGAATACAAAGTGTACAGTACTCACTTTAAATTTATTTTTATTACAAATATTTCCACTGTAAAAAACAAAAGAAATAGTATTTTTCAATTCACCTAATACAAGTATTGTAGTGCAATCTCTTTGTCATGAAAGTTGAACTTACAAATGTAGTCTTATGTACAAAAAAACCCCTGCATTCAAAAATAAAACGTCAAACTTTAGAGCCTACAAGTTCACTCAGTCCTACTTCTTGTTCAGCCAATTGCTCAGACAAACAAGTTTGGTTACAATTTGCAGGAAATAATGCTGCCCACTTCTTGTGTACAATGTCACCTGAAAGTGAGAACAGGCACTGTTGTAGCCGGCATTGCAAGATATTTATGTGCCAGATGTGCTAAAGATTCATATGTCCCTTCATGCTTCAACCACCATTCCAGAGGACATGCGTCCATGCTGATGACGGGTTCTGCTCGATAACGATCCAAAGCAGAGCGGCCGATGCATATTCATTTTCATCATCTGATTCAGATGCCAGCAGCACAAAGTTTTTTTTGTTTTTTGGTGGTTCAGCTTCTATAGTTTCTGTACCTGAGTGTTGCTCTTTTAAGACTTCTGAAAGCATGCTCCACACCTCATCCCTCTCAGATCTTGGATGGAACTTCAGATTCTTAAATCTTGGTTGAGTGCTGTAGCTATTTTTAGAAATCTCACATTGGTATCTTTTTTGCTTTTTTTCTAATCTTCTGTGAAAGTGTTCTTAAAATGAACATGTGCTGGGTCATCATCCGAGATTGCTATAACATGAAATATATGGCAGAATGTGGGTAAAACAGAGCTGGGGACATACAATTCTCCCTCCAGGAGTTCAGTCACAAATTTAATTAACACATTCTTTTTTTAGTGAGCATCATCAGCATGGAAGCATGTCCTCTGGAATGGTGGCCGAAGCATGAAGGGGCATATGAATGTTTAGCATATCTGGCATGTACATACCTTGCAACGCTGGCTACAAAAGTGTCATGCGAATGCCTGTTCTCACTTTCAGATGACACTGTAAATAAGAAGCAGGCAGCATTATCTCTGGTAAATGTAAACAAACTTGTTTGTCTTAGCAATTGGCTGAACATGAAGTAGGACTAAGTAGACTTGTAAAATTTTAGAGCCTACATTGTTTTGTTTTTGAGTGCAGTTATGTAACAAAAAAAAAATCTACATTTGTAAGTTACACTTTCACTATAAAGAGATTGCACTACAGTGCTTGTATGAGGTGAATTGAAAAATACTATTTCTTTTATCATTTTTACAGTGCAAATATTTGCAATAAAAATAATAATAATATAAAATTAGCACTGTACACTTTGTATTCGAAAATGTAGAAAACATCCAAAATATTTAATAAATTTCTATTGGTATTCTATTGTTTAACAATATATATTGTACATATAACTCCAAATACCACATTCTGATGTGATGACTGGTAGGCAGGAAAAGGCATCGGTGACTAAACTCAGAGATCAGATTGACAGAGCCAGAAGAGTACTCAGAAGTCACCTACTACAGGACAGGCCCAACAAAAAAAATAACAGAACGCCACTAGCCATCACCTTCAGCCCCCAACTAAAACCTCTCCAACGCATCATCAAGGATCTACAACCTATCCTGAAGGACGACCTATCACTCTCACAGATCTTGGGAGACAGGCCAGTCCTTGCTTACAGACAGCCCCCCAACCTGAAGCAAATACTCACCAGCAACCACACACCACACAACAGAACCACTAACCCAGGAACCTATCCTTGCAACAAAGCCCGTTGCCAACTGTGTCCACATATCTATTCAGGGGACACCATCATAGGGCTTAATCACATCAGCCACACTATCAGAGGCTCGTTCACCTGCACATCTACCAGTGTGATATATGCCATCGTGTGCCAGCAATGCCCCTCTGCCATGTACATTGGTCAAACTGGACAGTCTCTGTGTAAAAGAATAAATGGACACAAATCAGACGTCAAGAATTATAACATTCAAAAACCAGTTGGAGAACACTTCAATCTCTCTGGTCACTCGATTACAGACCTAAAAGTGGCAATACTTCAACAAAAAAACTTCAAAAACAGACTCCAACGAGAGACTGCTGAATTGGAATTAATTTGCAAACTGGATACAATTAACTTAGGCTTGAATAGAGACTGGGAGTGGATGGGTCATTACACAAAGTAAAACTATTTCCCCATGTTTATCCCCCCACTCCCACCCCACACTGTTCCTCAGACATTCTTGTCAACTGCTGGAAATGGCCCATCTTGATTATCACTACAAAAGGTTTCCACCCTCCCCCGCCCGGCTCTCCTGCTGGTAATAGATCACCTTAAGTGATCACTCTGGTTACAGTGTGTATGGTAACCCATTGTTTCATGTTCTCTATGTACATAAATCACCCCACTGTATTTTCCACTGAATGCATCCGATGAAGTGAGCTGTAGCTCACGAAAGCTTATGCTCAAATAAATTTGTCTCTAAGGTGCCACAAGTACTCCTTTTCTTTAAACTCAGAGAATGCGCAAAAAAATTTTAGCTTACCAAAAGCTTTGAAAAATAACTATTTAGAATATGCACACGAGATATAATCTTACTAGCATACGTGTAGGCATGTCATTCATAGTGTGGTTTTCAAAATCCAATGTAAAGTTTGAAATATAAGAACAGATGGTTTGATGTTCCACATTAGATTATTGGTTCAAATCTCGTGTCCAGCATTCAGCAATACTCAATGTCTGATGCTTTTGAGAAAGGTAACCACACTGGTTTACCACAATGCATCTGGTTAATTGTGCAATATGTGTATATAGGAGGAAAAATTCCTTCCTGAGCCACATGCTCAGTTTATTCCGTGAAGCAAAAATTTTTATCACACTTTTCATCATTTTAGCTTGCATGAACAATTTAGAGATTGTAATTTGGTGTTATCTCTCTGTAGAGCTTAATTCCCTGGAAGAAGAAGAGTAAGCTAAATAAAAACTGTAACTAGTTTTATCACTATTCTTTAGTATCCGTGTAGAAATAGAAAAAACAAACACTAAATAAGGGGCCTAATTCAAGTTGAGTTAAAGTCAATGGGAGTCTTTCCATTGAAACACCGTATTAAATGTTCCACCAGGAGGCATTAAATGGTCCACCATCTCTGGAACAGACAATTAGATTGAGCTAGATAACTAAAATAATTAATAATATTTTAATAGACAAATGTAAAATACATTATTTTTATATTTAAGGCCTGGTCTCCTCCCACCACCACCTTCACTACCACTCTCAAACAGGAAAAATACAGAGAATTTTCTCCTGTCTGTTGTTTTTAATTCATGATCCCTTTTTTCTCCTTTGTTACAAGCCGATTCCATATTAGTTTTTAACTGTTAAACAGGGCTAGGAATATTTAATAAAGAGAATTTATTGAATAGATCATTTTTTCCCCAGTTGCGGATGGTTTGAGTAATAAAAATATACCAGGACTAGGAAACACTACAAAAATGTATAATGATAATTAAATCTAGGCAACAAAAGAGTGAAAACAAATTCTGGTGTCCTTACGTTGGCTTTGTACCTGCACTGTGGGGACCATCTTGCTAGATGGAGCCCACAGTTAGTCAGGTGGTTGGCTTAGTGGCCTAAGCATCAAGTATGAAATACTTGCATTTAAAGAAACCCCAGATTTGAATGTTCCATAATCTTTCATTTTCCCAAGGTGATAAATTGAGTATCACAAAAAAGTTTACTTAGTTGAGTCTTTTGGACAAGACTTTGTGAAACGGGTTTTTGCCTGCTGTCTTTGGACATTAAAGACTCCAGGGTATTTTAGTAAAAGCAGTAGCTTATCCTGATGTCCTTGCTTGAGAATTTCCCTTTCAATATGTTGTCTGTTCATCTTAGTGGGCGCTGGATGTCCATCCAGCTACCTTTCTCCATCCCAAAGGTGACTCCATTTTAGTGATGCAGTGTTTCCTCCATGTATACAAAGGGCGAAATTCTGGCAGGATGGCTACCTAAAAATCCACATACTTTGGGGAAGAATTAGGGTAAAAGTTTCCATCCCATTTATGACTCCCATCAAAAACCTACAGAGAGGCTGCTCTAAAGATCATCTGCCACAGGAACTAAGGAAGGGCATATCTGGCAGGGTTCTAGGATTTAGAGAGTGTTGTCCACATGTTGGGGTATGTGCTTCCCCTGGCCTGGCAATAGAACCAATGCATACTGCCACACAAGTGGGATGATTCCTTCTCAGGGCAGGAATAATCTGGATGTGAGGACCTATCTGCCCAGAATACATTCACACCTTATGGCTACTTTTGCAGTATATGGTGGCATTGATACATTAGGCTGAAACTTGGTTCACGGTTTGTAAAATGCTTGTTATTTTTAGGGTAGAGGATACTATGTACATTTAAGATACTATCAGTACTGTTTATTACCTGTAACTTGAATTCTCTGAATTTTTTCTTACACAGATCCGCTATCTTCACCATGTCTCAAAGATCCAGAAGCTGTTAAAGCAGTTGAAAAGAGGGTTGCAAAAGAGGGTTGCAAAAGAGGGTTGCAAATTTTTACATATTTGCCACGGTCATGCTGTTCCATCATACTGTTCCATCAGTATGATGGGGGGCTACTAACGGACTCAGCCTCAGAATCTATCCCCTGCACCTGCCTAGTAGTAGGGAGTTGTGAAAGCCCCTGAAGAAAGGGAGAGGGAGAGTGTAACCATGCAGGAGAGAAATTCAGAGCTCTCATTGCAAGTGAGTAATAATAGTTTCTGTCACAAGCTACACTGAACACAGTGCATGACAAAGCAAGATAAAATATCAGTGCATGTTATGAATGCATGTGACTCTCTAGGCAACCCTTTCCTGAAGGATACCATCCCTGGTTCATTCAATGATGTAAAATTATAATTACTCATGTCCCAGGCTCACTGAATAGCCAGTGTATATACCATCCACCTAGCAGACTTCGGTGCCATTATGGCCTATGAAGTGAAAGCTAGTAACAAAATCAAAGTTTTTACAGCATGGCTAAAATCTTGGCGCTAAATCCAGCCCAGGCCTATGCAAATTGAAAGCAAATGTATATTACTTAAATGGAATTCTCCGATAGCAGTGCACATGGTGTTTGAGTGAATATAGGTTTGTTCACTCTGCAGAAACATTGATGCATGGACTTAAAGACATAAGGTGAAATCCTGGCCCCCATGGAAATCAATGGGAGCTTTGCCATCACTTCAGTAGGGCCAGAATTTCACTTCTGGTCACATGGAAAAGGGGAATAATTACCCTAAAAATGACCAGCAGCCACACCAACCACATGCAAGTTGCCATGAAAGAAGCTGCAGGAACTAGCATCGTACTGAGTAATGTGATGACTCTGAGCCAGCCCAACTCATGTGATTTTGGCCTATGATAACAGGATTTCTTTTGCACTGAACACAGCTAATAGAAAAGCAAAGTATATGTTGCTGCCTGCACCAAACAGGCTTTGTGGGATGTTGCCAGGATTTAGTGAATAGCTGAGAAAGTTGCATATTCAGTAAGTGACTTCATATTTAGAGGGGTACTTGGTGCTCTCATCTCCCTCATTTAGGCCCAATTCAGCAAAGCGCTTAAGCACAGACTTAACTTTTACCTTTGTTGAATAGGGATGAGATTACTCAAGTGCTTGAAGTCATGCATATGCCTTAATTTACTTAGATTATAAAGTCTTTGGGGCAGTGGCTGTATTTTTGTTCTGTGTTTGTACAGCACCTAGCACAATGGGGTCCTGCTCCATGACTAGGGCTCCTAGGCACGAGGGTAATAAAATAATAAATAATAATAAAAATAATAATTAATAGGTGCTGAATCAAGGCCCTGTGCAGCGCTAGCTGAAGCGTTCCACAGGGATAGAATCCTCAGGCAACCAGCCCCCACAGCAAGGGATAGGAGAGTCATCAGGATTGCCATAATTGAAATTAACTGTGTGTTGTTTCAATTAATTGTTCCAATTAGTCTCTCTGTTTCTTTTCAGTTATGCCTTCCTACAAAAATGTCACCTGGGATGCTGCTGGAAATTGAAAATGCTCTAACGGCCAGGCGCTCTTCAATTAAAACTCTTACTATTTCTAATTAGCTCCCTGCCATGTTTTCATTGTAACACTGAGAAGTTTTATAGGTGGAATGGATGGGGAGTTGTCATCATTACAAGAATGGCATTGCATTTAGAAATTCCATTATTACAGTGGCAAAAATGAAAAATTAATAGAAAAAAGAACTAAACTGGTATATTTTTAGCTGGTGAAACTTTCTGGTTCTCTTATATTACCTCAGCACCATGGTATGATATTTGGGTTGCAAACGATGCAGGAGAACTTTAAACCCTTGGTCTCTCCACCCACCCCGGCAAACAACCAGCCAAACCAACCAAGTCCAAAAACTCTTTTCAGTAGGCCAGATCCTTATATAAATGCAAATGAATAACAGTATTACAACATGTGCATCCTGGGGACGAGTGCGTGGCTTTGCAGACAGTGTAGACAGGTGAGCTTCCTCAACCATGGGATGCTCTTCTGGGAAGGAGAACAGCTCAGAAGAGATGGTATCCACCTCACCACAAAAGAGAAGAGCATCTTCACATACCGACTCACCAACCTAGTGAGGAGTGTTTCAAACCAGGATCAAAAGGGGCAGATGACAAAAGTCCACAGGTAAGCATAAAAAAGATGACCTTAACAGAGTGCTAAATATTGGGGAGAACATGGAAAATTACAGTAGGGTCGTAGGAGCAACAAGAGAGAAATCAGTGGAGGAATCGCCTCAACCTTTTAGATGTCTATGCATCTTTGGAGGACACTTTGCATACACTTTGGAGGACAACATAAGAATTCAAAATGACCTTGAAACATCAGCTAATTGGTCTGAAATCAATATGATGAAATTAAATAAAGACAAGTGCAAAGTACTAAGGAAAGAAAAATCATATGCCCAGCTACCACATGGGGAATAACTGGCTAGGTGTTAGTATTGCTGAAAAGGATCTGGTGGTTATAGTGGATCACAAACTGAATATGAGCCAACAATGTGATTCAGTTCTCTAACAGGTTAATATCATTCTGTGGTGTATTAACAGGAGTGTCATATGTAAGATCTGGGAGGTAATTGTCCAGCACTGGTTGGCATTGGTGAGGCCTCAGCTGAAGTACTGTCACCGATTCTGGGTGCCACACTTCAGGAAAGATGTGGGTACTGGAGAGAGTCCAGAGGAGAGGAACAAAAATGATAACAGTTTAGAGAACCTGATCTCTGAGTAAAGGTTAAATAAAATGGGCAAGTTTAGTCTTGAGAAAAGAAGACAGAGGGGAAATGAAAATAATTGTCAAATATGTTAAAGGCTGTTATATAGAGGACTGTGATCAATGGTTCTCCATGTCCACTGTATGTAAGACAAGAAACAATGGACTTCATCTGCACCAAGGGAGATTTAGGTTAGATATTAGGAAAAACTTTCTAAAGATAAGGGTAGTTAAACTCTGGAATAAGTTGACAAGGGAGTTGTGGAATCCCCATCATTGAAGGTTTATAAGGACAAGTTGAATAAACATCTCTTAGGGATGGTCTAAGTTTATTTGGTCCTGCCTCAGTGCAGTGATTGGACTAGATGACCTCTTGCGGTCCCTCCCAGCCCTACATTTGTATGATTCTATTATTATCCTTTTAAGAATTAAACTAAAATTTGTACTGACACTGTTCATTCACCACATGAGCTATTAAAAATGTATACACATGCACGAAAGTTAGGGGCTGATCCTGAGAGGAACTGAACATCTGCAGCTCCCCCTGACTTCAAAGAGGGGTCACATGGCTTTGAATTCAGGGCATGGTCATGTGGATTACACACCCTTAGAGTGAAGTGTACAACTCCAGGCAGCAGAATTCTGTAGGGCCAGCCAGCTAACTTCTCTCTGAGCAAGGACAGAGCGTCACCTCCATTTAGCTCAAGGCCAGTGGGCTGCCTGCAAGTTGTGGCGAGGGGTAGGGATTGTGATCTCATTCTGCTCAGTAGCTGCTTTTATGACTCAGTGCAGGGCGGTATGCTCAGTAATGCTATCATGCAGATCTTCGGGAATGATAGGAGAGGGAGCCTTTGTTACCCCTTCTTCTCATTCTCTGACTGGTCATTGATGGCAACAGCAGCCACAACATATTGAAGCCCTAACCAAAGAACAACATTGGCTAAATATCCTTTATTTAATTAAAATAGAGAAAGTTTCCCTCACATCCATTGCTTATGCTGTTGTATCATAGCAACACTGCTTATGGTATTTATATAAACCCCAGTTAATCAACCTTCAGTTAGCCAAAATTCCTGGTGAATGAAGGATGAGACATGCTTCTCTATCCTAAACCTTATTTTCCTAAAGGTTTCTCACGCCTCTGAAACCCTTAGGAAAAACAGGGTTACACTGTGTTTGAAATAAACAGTTTTTGCAGTTGATCAAACATCTGATCTTTGCTTCGATGTTTAATGAGCCTCAAGCACTGTTTATTGCTCTATCTGTTTCAGTGCTGTTAATGTGATCCATGGAATAGCGTCAATCACTGATGAAACAGGAGCATCGAAATGACCATCTTCGTGTGTTAGCACAGTAAATAAGACTTTTTTGATCTTATTCATATTTCCAACACACTGCCAAAATATTTTGGGAGTTTTTTCATCCATTGAGGTGAAAAAATCCTATAGGCAAAAGTGCTCCAAAGGTTGAATGCTATAATGGGAATTTCCTGAGAGGAGGAGCTATACTATTGGTGAAGGTATTTGTAAAAGGGATACCTTGCTGCCCATGAGATATGTAGACGATAACCCCACCACTCACTGGTCCAACATATACACACATCATTTACAATTTTCTTGTCTTTGGGGAAAAGCCTGCTCCAGGAAAAGGCAGTATTTGACAAATAATATCCACTACCTGCACTCAAAAACATTGTCAACACCCCCTCTATTTGCCTACTCCTAGAAATACAGTACAGTGGTCCCATCAATAATGAGTGATAAGGATAACAAAACGAAAACCCTACCAGTAGAGAGAACCAAATCTTCACTCAACTACCATATTTGCAATGTCTCCCATTTTCCCGCCATGTTGGCAAGCAGACGTTACAAAAAAAAAAAAGCTGGACATGAGGAGTCTTATGTCACCAGATCAAGTTGTTCCCTTGCCATTTCTTTTCCTTCCCTCACAATTCCTCAATGGATCCCATTGCCAGTGTTACTCCCACTCTGTTCAGAGGTCCCTCAACTGACCCTGCTTTCCGTTTCCTCTGTAGCATTCTATCCATATCCTAAAGCTCTGATGGCTTCCATTACTCTAGGCTTCCATTGTTTCCTTCCTTCCTCGGCCTGAAATTCCTTCAGTTCCCACTTCATCTGAAGCTTCCATCCCTAACTGAACCTATTGTACGAAATGGGACTTGCCCAGCAGTCATTATCTGGAGATGGAGAAAAGGTGGGGTAAAACTTTTACAAGTCAACATTCTATGGGAAATATGTTCAGGTGGGGGATGGGAAACAAAAGTTTCATGTAATATAGAACTTCAAAATCTTAGATCTCTGCAAGTATTACAGATCAATGGCCAAAGTGCACACAAGGACAAGAGGAAAAAGGGCAGAGATAACACCCTTTACCATTACAGTGTCTAGGTACTTTGTTATATTTATTTACCATTGCGGTCTCCTTTAAAACTTATGTACATGCCTCCTTTAGAGATTGTGCTATTTTGTACATGTGCTAGAGACCTTACAATGTGTACATTTTGATAAATCATTAAATAAATACTATTTCTAAAAGAAGTACTCATTACTTGCAAAATGTTTAGTTTTGTGTGTCCTGATCCAAAACGCTATAGACTAAAGCCTAGATCCTTAAAGGTATTTAGATACCTAACTCCCATGTAAATCACTGGGAGTTAGGGGCCTAAATACCTTTCATAAGCTGGGCCTAAAATGTCAAAGGACTCTCCTAAACTCCACCTGCAATAACCACACCCATAGAACAGTTCACTGCATGCATAATGCTTATTTGTATGTACCAAGCTGATCTTTTGTACATGCAGATGTAATACCATACATACCTTTCTCACAGCTCTTTGTCCCAGGTTGCTGGTGAAGTTGGTGTGCTGGAACACACTCATTATTTTTAAAATTCAAGGTTATATGGTGTCCCTTGGAGGCTCAGCATTGAGTAAGATCTTTCAGGGGATGCGATCCTTCCACAGAACTCCTGGGGCACAGAATGGTTGTGCAGGCTGAACCACCTTCATTTTGAGTGGGGCCATGGCTCTGCCTCCTAATCCTCTTTGGGATGATTTAGGGCACAGGTAAGGAACAGTCCCTGTGCTCCCTGGGTCAGACACTGCAATTGTGACTAGCCTGGGTGCAGAATATACAAAAATGGGAGGTTCCAAGCATGCTCCTATCCACATGACACATGCTGCCCTCCCAGCAGGCACGAGCTGGATGATAATAAGAATCTAATATATTTTTAAATTAAACTGAACTACATTTGTAACAAACGTTAATGAATGCGGCACAGTATGGAATAAAACCCCAACACACAGCTTAGCAACATACACTAATAATTGCATTCAATAAGGGTTAAAAAATAAGTTGACTCTTACAGTCACTCCATGTGCTGTGAAAGAGCCAGAGCTCAGTGCCACCCAAAAGCTTTTGCTGAGCAGCAGCACCATATGGTGGAAACTGGCTTCCTATTCCAAAGCACGTGGGGCCAAATTCTGCTCTCAGTTACACTGGTACCACTGAGATCAGTTTGGCTTACAGAAAAGCCATTCTGCAGACGTTCTGCAACAGGAGTCTTGGTTCTAATTCAGAATTCTAATTCAATTTTAATACTTGATCCTGCCATGAGTGCAGGGGACTGGACTAGAAGAGCTCTCGAGGTCCCTTCCAGTTGTACGATTCTATGTCACTATGATTCTTTGGGACATTGAGTGAGGTTCTTAAGGGAATGTCTTTGGAGTAAGGACCCATCTCTGAGAACGCCTTCAGGCATAGATTATTCCTGTGTATTGGTGGGAAAGGGATGGGCTATGTGTGGGGCTGCTGTCGGCCACATAGGGGACACATACTAATGCTGTTTTCACTATATACTGTTTGTGTGCCATTTTGAGCACCTCTTCATGGAGTTCCAGAAACTGCCCCTTGATTTAAAATATAAAAGTTGGCAAGTGATTATAATGTACTCTAATGGCTTTGAATATTTCCTTGGGAAGCAGCGGCCAAATTGTTTTAAATTATTTTACCCGTAATCTCGAGAACAGTACATCATTACAGTGAGTGCCTGATAATGCCTGTCTCAGCTAACCCAGGTGTTTCATTACAGCCTTCTCTTTTCACATCATAACTTTTTGAAAAACTCTCCTTCCTGGCTGGAAGTTTGCATGCTTGCTGTCAGCCTAACGGAGAACTCTTTCCTTTCCTTTTTTTAATTTATAGTAAATAAACTTCAATATGTGAAGTTGATACTTTTGGAATAAGGTTCTTAGGCTTTCAATTTAGTCAGAGGACTTGGTATGGAGGCACACACTGGTATTCAGTGCACATGCTAGACTTCAACTAGCTCAAAGTTACAAGTTCAACAAATCTTTGTTCAAGAAGTAGCTAAATAAGGATTTGAATGCAAATAGTGTAGCAGAAAGCAAAGATTCTAATTAAATTTTACAGAAGAGGTACTTAAAGAACTGGTATTGTGGCCACAACATGCCTGAGAAGGGTTACAATATACCTACCTCAAACCAGAGCAAAGGAACGTGCACCATTTTACCCTGCATTTTACCCTGCATTTCAGACTACAAACATAGGATACCTGCATATCCAGTTTGGCCATATTGGCTACAGACTAAATGTTTCTTCTGAACTTGTTGATGTTTTTAGGAGTGCCTTAAAACTGCATTATTGCTCCTCTGCCCAAGACTGTGAAATCACCCATCTTTTTAAAACTGGATGGCCCATGCACATCTCCCACTAAGGAGGAAGGGATGCCACAACTGCAGAAGCTAGTATTGCCTTGGTTGAATTAGCAGTTGCAGAACAGCTCTGCTGAACTGTGCCCCAACCTCCTTGATCAAAATTTGCCCATCTTCCGCTGTCCGAAATGCACACAGTGCATTTATTCATCTTGTGTGCAAAGACTAGGATTTGGCCCTGACTGAAGACTCAGGATCTTTCTAAAATGAGAGAAGGCAGAAGAGGTTGGACCTTTGTAGAGGTTGTGGTGAAGCCAGAGTTGGTTGGAGAATGTATTGTGGCGTGTGATCCTAGAGGTGGGGTGGGACGACTCTAAAGTCATTGTACACGCTGGGTTATCTCTGTGATGGTGCACCCCATAAGGCTTTATGGAAATATGCTTATGAATGTATATATCTATGACATAACTAGAATATGTTTTATGCTACATATGCCATGTAACATATCTCTGTAGAGATTATGATCTACTGAATCTATGAATCCTATTTGTATGCATATATCATTTTTGTATTCGAAGTTATGAATATTGGCTCTATACTTGTCTGATTCTAAGTAGGTTTTGGTGAAGCAGTTGGTCAGCTTCCTGAGAAAAGACTATTCTCAGTAAGTGCCCAATCAAGAAGCCCTTAAGCCAACAATGAACTTGGAGACGCCAATCCAAATCTGAGCTTTCCCAGGAATGTGGCTTGACTGGTAAGGAACTCAGTCATGCATGGACATGTGACTTGCCCAGGTGACTCCAAAACTCCATTTTGTAGCTAGGCTTTGCATAGGAGAGAGGAGGGGGTCTCCACCCACAAGAGAAAGTCTATTTAAACCCCTTGGAGACCCCTCCATTTGGTCTTAAGCTGGCTAAAGAGAGAGCCTCTCCACCCCTGAAAGAAACCGGAACAAAGGACAGTAACTACAGGGACTGTGAGTGATTGCTGGACCCAGACTAGAAGAAAACTAGTCTGTAAAAGAAAGCTTACTGGAACTGGTGAGGTTTTTGTCTGAATTCAGTTTTATTACTGTAGTAGACATAGACTTGCATGTTTTATTTTAGTTTGCTTGGTAATTCACTTTGTTCTGTCTGTTACTACTTGGAACCACTTAAATCCTACTTTTTATGTATTTATTAAAATTACTTCTTACTTATTAATTAACCCAGAATATGTATTAATACTTGGGGGGGGCAAACAGCTGTGCATCTCTCTCTATCAGTGTTATAGAGGGTGAACAATTTATGAGTTTACCCTGTATAAGCTTTATACAGGGTAAAACAGATTTATTTAGGGTTTGGACCCCATTGGGATTTGGGCATCTGAGTGTTAAAGGCAGGAATACTTCTTAACTTGCTTTCAGTTAAGTCTGCAGCTTTTGGGTACGTGGTTCAGACCCTGCGTCTGTGTTGGAGCAGACTGACATGTCTGGCTCAGCAAGACAAGGTGTTCGAGTCCCAAACTGTTGGGGAAAGCAGGGGCAGAAGTAGTCTTGGCACATCAGGTGGCAACTCCCAGGGGGTTTCTATGACCCAACCAGTCACAATCTCAGCCATTGATTTTGCTGTTTTAATATTGTTTGCAACTGTAGCAGGCTGCTGATGGCAAACTGGCCATTTTTTTCAAACTATTAACTGAAGAAGAGAACGCACCCCTCCTAATCTGTTGGCTTAAATATTCTTATCTCCATCAGACAACCCTCTGCAAGTGCTCAGCACTAAGCATGATAAATCATTAACTTGTTAAAAAACTGGAAGAGAGCCATCTAAAATGGTCGGTCAAGAGTGAAAATATACACAGCACTAACCTAGGCCATTAGCTAGAGATCATTTGTTCTTTGCAGATTCACATTTTTAATGTGCCTGCTGTATATATGAACATTTTGGGCCAGTTCCTCAGCCCCAACTCGATTCCCTTTGCACTGCTCCCATGATGCAAAAGGTATAGAGAGATGACCAAATAGAAGTAGGAGAATCTTCTTGCATGGGAGAATCTCTGGATGGGGAATGGCTGATGTACCGGACTCTGCACCCCACACTTTTAGCCTCCCTGGACTATAGGGTGTTCTTGGTTTGCCACAGGTAGGAGGGGGCATGTCCAGAACATGCTGCACTCTAGCTATCCTGGACCAGCAGAAGAGCACAAGTTAGGGAAGCCCTCAGGGTGCTTTAACTTGCATTGGGGTGGGGGTAAAAAGTGGGCTCCAGCTGTCCTCAGGATAGGGAGCAGGAGGAGAGTTTGGGGAAAACCTGCTATACTCTCTCCTTAGGTGCTCCCAGTGGAGCCCAGGTGCATCTGAGGGTCTGGTCCGTAGGACCTGATTCTCCTACATCTACTGTGCTAAATCCAGAGTTAAATTCATTTATATCAACTGAGTTACAGTGGCATAAAATTACTTTGTCTGAAAGCAGAATCAGGCCTAGACTCTTCACACTGTATTAAATATAGTACTCTGCGTGTTTGTGAATATACAATAGTGGTGCTATTGCATCCATCCATTATAAACTGCTTTCAGGGGGTTATATACCAGACAAAGGTATATATTTCAGCTTGGAAGTTATTGGTCCTGCAAGTTTTAGCTGCAGAATTTTGATTTTAATTTTCCTTAAGTCAGTTTGGTATGGTGGTTTTTGTTTTATTTTGCTTTTAGTTAGAAGTAATCTTTAAAATGAAAATATTAAAAGTATTTAAAAGAACTTTGCTAGCAAGCTGCGAAAATTAGAAACTGCGGGCATTGTGACTTTTTCATGACATTACTTATTCTACGTGCATTAACATCTTGCTGGCTGTGCAGTGTTACACATTGATGTAATACACTGTCTGGGCTACGGCACTTGTTAGAATAGGAGATGGGCAGGATGGGAGAGTTTATAAAACATAATACTAGAAACTTAAAGGCTTAACACAAGGGAAAAGACAGCACAAAGTCAAAATATAAGGAAATATTTAAAAAATTTGTGCTGAAGGCAAGGCAACTTGAAAGAACTGAAACAAAGAAAAATTAAACTGGAAATAGAAGAGAGGGGAGATTGGAAGGACTAGATATGGGCCAACCACCAAGGAATGCGGACATACAAAAAGGGAGTTAAAAAAGCAAAAGGAAATTGTGCTAGCTAAGGAGTGAAAGGCAGAAAGAAAAGTAAAACATTCAGCTCCTGAGCACTCTGCTTCTAGAAGTGCCAACTTTCACATGAGACATAAAACCAAGGTCCTGGCCACTCATGGCCATCAAAGCTGTTACAGTTTATAAGAACAGGAGTCTGATGCAATATGAAATGCGTTTGTGACTTTTTTCTTTTTAATTGTATCTAGAATGAGAAATTAAATTTTACATCTAATTTGGTTTCTGATCTCAGACAAAGAGATGAAAGGCTGGGTATAGGCTTTGGCAGGGGAGGTTTGGCTCCACTGTTGGGAAGCGGTGTCAGGTACCACCTCCACAGACCTCTGACCAAGAAGATAGTGCACAAGAAGTCTGACATTATCTCAGCCTCAATCTGTTGTGGAGCACTGAGTTTGTAACGTGCAGACAGAAGGGCAAGAACTCTGTTAATTATGGGTCCCTGCCTGGGGCATGAGATGAAAATTCTTTGTAGAGTTCCTAGATGGAGGGAGGAGACTGGATTATGATGTAACTTTCCTCAAGCCCATGGATAAGGCATCTACACACTCCCTCATAAAGCTGTATATGTCAGCTGAGGTATTTAAAGTCTGCCAGGACAGGCAGTCAAGGGTTTGGACAATCTTACTGGACAATCTTACCCTCGAGAGAGCATAGGGAATAGCTTTGTAGAGTTAGGAATCTGAGTGTGGCAGGCCTCCATCCTCGAGCATACCCCTTCATGGCCCTGCAGGTACACAGTCCTCAGCTCCCACTGGATGCTTACAGTCGTTTACTCAGACCCATATGCTGAGAGCAAGATAATCTTGGTGGGGTCCCATTTATTAATTCTTTTTTACAGAGTACAAAAAATCCTCCTAATTAGGCTGACAAGTATCCTCTCCCAAGTTCAGCAGTCCCCAGCCTCCTGCCCACTGCTATAATACAAACAATCTCATTCTCCTTAGATCAGGAGTCCACAAGCTTCCTCCTGGAGCTGTGTTATAGTTCAAAAGACTCAATTGCTGACATCTGGAGCCTGCACCCTGGAGCTGGGCTATAATTCAGGCCAGCTGCACGCCAGCTCGCCCCTTTTAACTCAGTCCTTTCACCTACCAGTTTAGCCAGACCCCAGCTTCCTCCTGTTGGTGGTGTGTCTCTGTTATAAAGAAGGAAGCAGCATATATGCTGTCTTTCACTTCAGGATTTGTCCCAGCTGTCTTGGAGAGAGAGGAGTACTGCACCCACTCTGCACTAAAAAGCTCCTAGTTCCAAACCCTTAAAGGGACAGTATCATGGGTTTTCCCCCAAGCACTAATTATTCCCCTGGGACGACTTCCTCTCTCCCAGTATCTGCCTCTGCCCCTTCCTACAATTCATGTATATCCAAACCCTCAAAACCTTAAAGGGCCATGCCATGGAACAGGGGTTGGCTGACCCTTAGTCCCCACTGGCCTTAAAGGGGACGGACCACCTCTGTCACAGTGAGGTAAAAGGGTCAGAGTCAGTCACTTTGAGTTACTCACACAGACTCCTGCATATCTGCAAGCTCCTCATGCTAGGATCTCTAAGAATCCTAATTCTTTTTGTGAAGAATAGCCCATGTGTTGCAAATTCATCCATCATAAGGGAGTACCCACTCAGAGCATCTCCTAGCCCTAGAGGCACATTAGCCAAGAAACAATCTGCATTTTCTGGACAAACTGTTTCAACCCCATTAGCTGTGCAGATAGTAAGATATTCGAATCATAGATCCTGGCACACAGCTAAACCCTTGGTCTCAAGAAACTGTAGCACAGGGGTGCTGTTGTGGGTGTCTCAAAGTTTTAGACTGCATCATAAGGCTGATCCTGCATGATATTGAGTGCCTTCAAGACATAATACCTCATAGGTTTGGCCCATATATTGGGTAGCCCTGGATGGTCATACCACTGAGTTATCGGGGCAAGAAGACTGTAACAATGCCCTGGATGTATCCCAGTGTAGATAATTATATTCTACCCATCTAAAATTGATTCAGCCCTTCTAAAATTGTCCATTAGTCATGGGTTTCAATCTTGTGACAGGTTGTCACTCCTGGAATGCAGTCTGGGAGCTGGTGGAACAGCTGTGCCCCCTAAACATTCAGCTTCGCTGGCCTCTCTCACATTGCTCTGCTGGTGAAACAGCCAGCCTCGCAAGGCCCTGTTATCACTCAACATGACAACAGATGGTGCCACACACTTAACTGAGCTACCTGAGTGCTTTACCTAAGCCACTCAAGGACAAACAGGAAACAACACCCAATTTCCCAGCTTCCCAGCCTTGCACTCTTGCTGGAATATAAACCCAGAATTATACCGTCTTGCACTGCACAGGGATCTGTACAATGCAAGCTCATTAATATAGTTAGTTTTCCCCTCAATGTGGGAAAGATATGCACACAAGCCTGTGTTAACCAAACTGAGATGTCCCAGACCCTTCATTTAAACACACACTGGTTAAGATAAAACATAAAACAAGTTGAACTACAGAAAGATAGATTTTAAGTGATTATAAGTAAGGCTACATTTATGTCACAGAGGTCATGAAAGTCATGGAATCCATGAGTTCCAGAGACTGCAGTGCCATTCTCTGCTTCAGCCCCAGGGGCTTCCAGGACTCAGGAGCTGACAACCAGTGGGGCCCTGGCAGGGTTCCAGTGAGAGGTGACAGCAGCGACAATCAACAAGGGGCCCCCTGCAAAGTTCCAGTGACAGGGTTCCAGTGATAGGTGACAGACTCCTGAGGGGGCCCTCCTCACTAAGGGTTCCAGTGATGGGCGACAGCCTTGTGGGGGGAGAAGGGGAAAGGGGGACACCTCGGCTGAGTGGCTGCGGTGTCCCGTTTTCTCTTTGGGAAATATGGTCACCCTGCAGCTCCCAGCCACTGTGAGCATAGCAGGTACCCCACAGCTTCCAGCCACCATGGTGATAGGGGAAACCATAGAGTCATAGCAGCAAAAGTCACAGACAGGTCACAGATGCCATGAATTTTTGTTTATTGCCTGTGACTTTTACTAAAAATAACCATGGCAAAAATTTAGCCTTAATTATAAATAATAGCAAACAGATCAAAGCAAATTACCTAGCAAATAAACAAAAATGCAAACTAAGACTAATATACTGGGTATATAAGATTTGAATTAGTAATCTCTCACCCTGACTGATGATATAAGCAGTCCATTTTCATACACAGACTAGAAATCCCTTTAGCCTGGGACCAGCACTTCCCCCAGTTCAGTCTTTGTTCCTCAGGTGTTTCCAAGCACTCTCCTGTGTGGGGAGTGTGGTCAAGAGATGATGTCACTCCCCACCATATATAGTGTTTTCATATGGCGGGAACCCTTTGTTCCAAGCTAAGTTCCCAGTCCAGTTAATGGGAAAATGCAGGTACCAAAATGGAGTTCAGAGTCATGTGGTCTGATCACATGCTCTTGCCTGCCTTGTTGAGTCATAGCAGCCATTATCTATATAGACTGTCTGGAGCGTTCTCGGGAAGGCTTACCAGGTGGGGGAAGCTTCCCTATTACCTTGAATAGGCCCTTCACAACCAGCTGTATAGACTGGAAGCATCTTGCCTAGTGGGTGTCATCCAGGTGTAACCACATTTGAAATACAGATACATAGTCAATATTATAACCAGATACAAAAATGATACATGCACACAAATAGGATGAGCATATTCAGCAAATCATAACTTTTTCATAGATACCTCACATGACAGATTTTGCACAAGATGCATTATAACTATGTTATAATTATATTATAATGATACCACTATGATGAATATGGGATGCAGGGTCACACACCTGTTATGCTCCTGTTTGGGATACCCCGATTTTAGGCACACCAGGGGAAGCAGATACTGGATGATAGCGACTCCCCACAAAGCCCTGGTTCTGGCTCCTCCCAAGCTGCTGGCCACCAGAGCAGAACAAGTGCAGATGGGGTAATAATTTGGTAGTGACCAGGACCAGCAGCAAAATACTATCTCCTGGAGCGAATAGGGAGAGCCTTGTTGAGACATGATTCCTTCCCTGTGGTGCTCCAAGGGCAGAGTAGCTCCTTGGCACCCCTTATATTGGCCAGGTGGCAAAGCCACCACCTAGCACACTGACATTATTGTTTATATAAATATATTTTAAAATAAATCATACTACACCATCATGTTCTCTCTCTCCCATCTCTTACACATTATCTATATGTATATCTCACACATGCAGTTGTAAGCGTGAAAGGGGGTCAATTTATCAATTTGCCACAGTGCCAGTTAGATTTTAAAGCTGAAATCTAACAAACTAGGTTAGCCAATACATAAGAGAATCCAATAGGATAACCCCTTTTTATTGAGTGCCTGGAGCGTTCGCTTACTAGTTTTAACACTGGATTCTCCTCAGGGCATCTTTTAACTTGAACAGTATTTCTCAAATCAGAACATTTGCTTATTCTTAACCACCCAACAATTTATTAATTCACTCAGAACCACATTAGTATATAAACACTAGTTCACCACTCAAATGTAGACACTGTCAATGTTCTAAATGTATATTACACACACACACACACACACACACACACACACACACACACACACACACACACACACACACACAGTCTTATCACAGATTAGAGTTGAGACTCAGCCGTTACATCAAGGTACAATGCAAATTACCAGGATTTCTTATTACATTTACTTATGATCATCACTTCTCCATTCTTTAATACCGATCACATTGATCAGACTTCCAAGGATGTACTTGTCTTCAAGGCACTTTGAAGAGTGTGGTTAGTACAGTTTGAATGGATTGGTCCAAAAGGGACAAGTTTAAAAGCAATTGGTTAAAACAATTCTTTTCAATCTCTTAGATCAATTTTCTCGGAGTTATAAAGGAGTTAAAATCTAAAATATGTAACTTGAGGTCTCCATAAAGAGCATAGCTTCACTAAGATAGCCTACTGTTATTTATATTAAAGAATAGAAGGGGCAATACAAGCTTTGAAATTAAATCTCACCACTTCTTATTCTCTTAACCCTTGGATAAGGGAAAGTCCTTTCCACATAGCTGGTCCAGGCATCAGTTGCACTTAGGATTCTTCAGCTTCTTGTTGGGTTCAGTCAATCAACTCTATTGCACACATGGTGACTTCAGTGAATATACCCTAGTTTCAGGACTTGTAGGAGGGGGCCACCCTATTATTTTCACTGGACACATGCCAAGTGAGTGCTTAGATTTTAGCTCTTTCAGTTTCACTGCCGCTTCCACTGGTACCCAGTAAATGATATTGGTGTATAACAAATTTCTTCAATCCTTTTATCAGAGGCTTTTTAAACTTGATTTGTTTCAAAGACTATATTTCATTATTTGCCCCTACTATCAAGTGGGATCCCTCATTTTAAACCATTTCTCTTGATATCCCAAAATTATACCCTGGTTTATATCTTTTAAAGTTTGTTCTTCCTTGTGCCAGATCATTCCTGTTACTTCTAGAGTGCAACAATTATTTAAAATGAAAACCAACAAAATCCTTAGAATCTTCTAAATTTGGAGGACATACTCCATACCTTCTTTGTGTACATAAGCATTTCACCTTATTTAGGACTTACAATAGAACAAGAGACATTTTTTCACATATAGAAGTATGTAGATCTGACTCCCAAGGCAAACAAATGTGTAGATTCTAATTTAGGGTGAAAGATTATTCACCGTATATTTGATTTACAGGAACATAATATACAGTTTATACTTTGGGGGTGAAAACACTTTGCATAAGAAAGCAGCGTTTGACCCTTGCTTGGGAACTTGGGGTTCTTTTTTAGCTAGGTTGGGAGGGAGAAAAAGGTTTTATCCATATGCAAATTATGAGAGATTCTTGCCTAGGTGATTAACAATACCCTTATTTAGCCATTTTAGTTTCTGTAGTTTCTATTCTTGGGGAGAGGAACTCCCAACCTTGGCAGATCTGTAGTTCCTAAAAGTGTCTCATGTGAACCATTTTCTTATTGTCTTTACTTCTTAGGTGGATCCTATTTTGGGATAAACAGAGGTGAATAGCTTTTCTAATTTTACCTGGGCCAAAAGGAATCAGTAGCTATTAATCATTCAAAGCATATCTGTTTCATATAACCCTTACGCAGGGGCGTCATCAGCATTTTAATATTCACCACCCCATGTACCTACAGTTACCAGGGTGCCATCCTGTACTGAGGAAAGGCGCTAGTGCAGGACAGTGATTATTGCAAATCTTGTGTTTTTAAGAAAGTCCACTGTACAGTTCAGATCACTGGCATTCTGCAGTTGTTGCAGCATGTGTTGCACCTTCTGCTGCTGGCTTGTATTGCAATACCTTGTCTTTCTGGATATTTTTAGAAGTGATCTTCATAACACTGTTTTCTATTTTGGAAGTGGAGAGCTAAAAATGAAAGTACCAGATTTCCCCAAAGAAAGTGGCAGATCTCCTCATTTCCAGGTAATATCATTTTTATTGTCATAGGACCTGCATGGCTGCTGGACAAAGAGAACTGATTCTAGCATGCAGAAAACAAAGAATATGAATGAAATATTAGATATGGGAATGAAAGAATTATTCACCTAATAAAATCCGATTGTTAAAAAAGGTCTTCATTAAATCCTGTCTTAAAAAGTTCATTTAGAAAACATATTCTGTAGCAAGTGGATGCCCTTTAATTAAATACATACAATTCTTTCTGAGGCATTTAACAAACCCCTAAAACATACAATCAATATGTCTTAGAGAAACACTATCTTTCTTTTTTACCGAGAAGGTGGCATTTACTCATGTCTTTCCATTGCAACCAATGAATCAAATACATGAAACAAATTTGCAGGTTTCAGCAAAATGTATTGATTCCTGTAGGTCCTTGGAAAAAGTGCATTGTTTTATTTTCCATACAGATGCTTCCTACTGCATATTACTGTAAGTCAGCATGAACATCCCATGTATATGGTATGACTGCATTGCAGAAAATGTCTCAGGGCTTTAAAAAGGAGGAGAGGATTTTTGTTTTTCCCAATTATGGAAAAAAACCTATGTCTCAAAATGTTCACATTATACAACAAATGGAGTAAAAAAGGAAATTGGACATAAGTATCTTTTCTATTTTGTAAAAGAATGATTACAATACGGTGCCATATAAGTAATATTCTGTATGGTATATCTGTCTCTCTAGCAATGTCACATATAAAACATACAATCTACGATCCCCCACTTTATATAACATCGCATGTTCGGTAAGAATTGGACCTCATAAAAAGGGGTCCAAAGATAATGAAAAATAACACAATGAAAGAGTAGATACATTTCTAAAATACTTCAATCCTGGACTTTCTCCCTTCAGTTATTGTGGCTTATTTCATGGAGGAGACAGAGAGTGTTCATTACTGCTCCACAACTATTCTCAATGCATTCCCCCTCTACCGAATGGGAGGGAATCACCACAGGGGAATCCTCATAGAGATTTCCTCACAGAAAGTCCCTCTTGCAGCTTTTAACACAGGAGGTGACATTGTAGCCTGTTAAAATAATTTTCCTCCTGTTATGTTTTTTCAACTGAAACTCCTAATTAAGAGGAAAAATAGGTCTCAGGGGAGTTGAATTTGGGGAATTCTTTATACAGCAGGGGCTAAATGCTGGATTATAATAAAGCTCCACCAAATATGTAAGAAGATACCAATATTAACATAATTACACCAACATTTATTGAAGGCCAAATCATATATATTCTCAATGGAGTCAAAATCATAGGCGCTGACCTCCTCTGTTCCTGGGGATGCTCAACCCCTCTTTGCCCCAGGCCCCACCTCTTCCCACCCCCATTCCGCCCCTCCCCCCACCTCTTCCCACCTCCACTCCTCCTCCTCCTCCGCAGTGCTTCCTGCATGCTGCCAAACAGCTGATCGTGGTGGGCAGGAGGTGCTGGGAGGGAAGAGGAGGCGCTGATCCGCTGGGTTGCTGGTGGTTGCTGAGCACCCCCTATTTTTTCCAGCCCAGAAGCACCCACGGAGTTGGTGCCTATGAGTCAAATGCATAGATACATAAATGTATAGTAGCTTTCTTGGATTCAGGAAGAGATTGCTTTTCTCCATACAATTCTCCATTGTATATTTATGAATGGGGTTTCTAACTGTGTATCCCATATATTAATATTTTTCTCTTTGTAGATTAGAAAACTTATAGTGGATATGACAATAGCATATTGTATCTTTGGGAAATTATTTTCTGCCAACTGGATTGAGGATCAACAGAGTTTCAAAATCAAAAAGACTTCTCCTGCCCTGAGAACAAATTTTAGGGTCATCTGATTATGATGAAAGATTTTGGCTTAATTTTTGCAAGTAATTATGGGCGCCCAATTTGGGACACTTTAAATTGGGATTTTCAGATGGCAGGTACTCAGCATTTTCTGAAAAGCAGGCCTCCTGACGTTGTCTCAAGGTGGGCACTAAAAATCACTAGTCACTGTTGTTGAACATTTATTTAGGTCTTTAAATCCAGAGAGGGAAATGTAATTTTAATAAATTCCTGAGGTGCAGAAAATCATGAATTTCCTATAAAAGTTTCCACTGATTTAGTCCTACCCTTTCCCAGCGTTTTTTACTTTAATATTCAATTCCTTGACTAAAACAGGAAGCAAGAGAGAGGTGGAGTCTGGCTCCATCCCATAATACTCTGGTAACCCAGTTAACCCTATTATGACCACTTTACTACAAGGAATGTATTCTGAAAACTCTTAGGCCTAGTCTAGGCACACCTTTGGTACCAGTATAACTATCTAAGTCTGCAGTGTGATTTTTAAAAAAAATCAAAATAGTTATACCATACAATCTGTAGTGTGGCTCCAGTTAAATTGGTATATAGGTGCCTTATACCAGTATATTTTATTCCCATTCCCATACAGAATACCTATACTGATATAAAGCTTCTTTATACCAATACAACTGCATCCACACTTGACGGGTTGTATCAGTTTAACTAATCTGGTATAATTAAAGCAGTGCACCTTTTGTGTGGTGACAAACCCAACCTTAATTTGATGAATGTGAGAGAAAAAGGAAATGTAGTGATGAGTCCTTTGATTATATTATCCCACTGAAAGCCTGGCTCCAATCAATGATTGTGTATATGATGAAGAGACTTATGGCTTTTTAGGAGCCCAAATCAAAGAATTTGAAAAAAATTTCCCTAAGGCATTATGTTCCATGTAAACCCAGGGAGTGTGAGAGTTTCACCTCCTGACACAGAAAATCTGTAGGATTGGGTCCTGGGAGAAGGAAATTCTGAAAGTTCCATTTGGTGGATGTGTTCTCTGTGTAAAAGTGCCTATTATATGTGTATATGTGCACTGGGATGCAGGGACATAGTTTCCTCTCCATGTCTAGTTTGCTTCTGCGGCCTAGCCAGCAGATTTGTCTCTGACTTCTTTATCACCTACATGAGCCAGGCTGTCTCTAAGGACCCCACTTCTGAAGCTGAATGAATTCATGGAATAAAGTAAGAACTGGCTTGAACTTTTGCCTGAAATTGACCTGAGCCTCAATTGTTTGAGCATTGAAAAACTGAGTGTATGGGCCAGGACCCCATACCTAGGGCTCCTAGACATGACAGTAACACCAATAAAATAATAATAATTGCTACCTCTTACCACTGTAACCTTTAGTATTACCCTTGCACCTAAAAATTCTGCAGGAACTGTGAAACTCATTCCGTGTTTCAAAACCATTTTATCTGAGCTGCACAATCACAGCAAAGGGAGTCAACTCCCCCCCCACAAACCCTGCCCTTGTTACATCAACACCAGGTACAAACTTGCTTCTTGGAACCAGAGTGTCTCTTGATTTCAAGATTGTGCAATTGGCTTTTCTAAAAGGCTTGTTTCTCCTTTTCAAAGATGGTTTTATTGTCCAGAGTCACGAAATGCAAATTCACTTATGCTCAGCTCTTCTAACAGACTTTCTAAAACTATCAGGTTTTTTCTCAAGCGGTTTTTTTTAAAAACAAAAATCTGCATTGTGTTGTAGTTGGAGGATTTCCAAGGTAAAGATGATTTTGCCTGGAACTGAAGTTAGCTGTCTTCCCTTGAAACTTACAAAAAAAAAAAAAAAAGAGTTTGACCACCCAGAAGCTGTTTTTCTCCCAACACTGAAACTGGTTCCTTAATGTATTAAAACCTTGCAACAACCTAGTCTGCACAGTTTTCAATATGCCTAGGTCCATACAGGGGATAGGAAGAGAAACAGCAAGTGCAGCTGACAGTAAGAGGCACGCAGTTTATTCATAAAACTTGCCAATTTGTTTAGGCTGGGCACCACATATATAAGTTCCTCCCATTTTTAAGAAGAGTTGGGGGAACAGACACATAGTGAGCTTTTTCCTTGGTGTATTTCTGCCGAACAGATAAACAGTGGAAATGATCAGCAGACACGCTGGGAGGGATTACTTTACCAGAGGAAAAGTTTAAAGCTTCCCCACCCTCCAGCCCTGGAGGCAGCGGGGCTCCTTCCCCCCTCCCCCATGAGACACCCCACTAGGGTGCGCCCCCTCTCCCCACAGCATGCCCAGCTCAATGGGGCATGATTGGTACCTTTCTTATCCTCCACCACAGTGCTGAGGCAGAAGTGGGTGAGGAGCAACACCAGGACAGCGGCTCTCCCAGCCCAAGATGCCCACTGGCTGCTGCCCGGGGCTGGCAGCTCCAGTCCCTCATCTTGGGCTGGGAAATAATCAGGGCCATCTCTAGCTATTCTGGGGCCCTACACAGCCCCCCCATGGGGGGGGTGTGGGGACCCAGGCCTCCATGGGGGGGATGGGGCTGGCTTGGGGTGCAGGGGGGAACCCCACAGCACCCACTGGTGGGACAGCTGGAGCCGGGCCACTGCACTCCTCAGGGGTGGGAAGGGAAGGGGCGGGGCTGGGAAGAGGCGGGGGCTTTGGGGAAGGGGTGGAGTGAGTGTGGGGCTGGGGCGGAGCAGGGGCGGGAAGAGGCGGGGGCCATGGGGAAGAGGCAGAGCAGGGGCTGGAGCAGCACACAGCTGCACAGGGCACCAGAAAATTTGGTGCCCCAAATTTCCTGGTGCCCTACGCAGCTGCGTACTTTGTGTATGGATAAGGCCAGTCCTGGAAATAATCCCTGGGGCTCAGCGCAGGTCTCTCTTCATCCCCCTGGCAGCACTCAGCTCCTCTCCCTGGGTCCGCGCCCCGCAGCTCTGCTGACCATACTGAGCGGCTGCCTGGGCACCGGGTGGAGGCGGTGGCACTGGGGCTAAGGGGTACAGGCACCACACTCCCCGGTGATTAGCAGCGGCTCCCACTCCACATGCGTGATGGAGAAAGTGCCCGGGGTCTGGCTAGGGCTGGGACCTGGCAGGCCGCTCAGGTGATTTAAAAGGGCCCGGGGTTCCTGGCCACCACTGCTGCTACAGCAACGGCTGGGGCTCCAGGCCCTTTTAAATTGCCCCCTTTGCCCTGCCCACCCATTGACAGGCCTGGGTGTAGACAAAACCTGAGGGAGCACATCTATGCTTCCTGGTTTTGGCCAGGTTTTGGTGTGGAGCGTGAATAGATAACCACATTCGCACAAGCAAAGCGCAAGTAAAGATCCACAAAAGAATAATAAGTGCAAGATGTGGGGGGGAAAAAACAAACAAAATACCACTGCACTTTCAGAGTGTGACTATATATCTAGAGTCAGAGGAGCAGTCATGTCTGTGAGCCAAGAAGTTTCTGGAAGCTGTGGAAGAGAATAAACTGGATTGGGTTTTAGATGGGTGAGTTAGAACTGCTTGCAACATTCTAAAGCAAGTGCAGGAGAAACAGCGGGGAAGCTGTTTGCTGCTAAGTGCTGTTAATTATAGCGAAGCAGGGAGAACAAAAGGACGGATTGTAAGTACTGTATCAAGTGAATGAAAGTGGGGTAGGGACTACCAAAGTCATGGTCCCCAAACCTGAGGGAACAAGAAATGTTTAGGAATATGGGCAATAAACAGGAAGAACTGGATATCTTAGTACACAAGCAAAATGATGATGCCATTGCCATCACAGCGATTTGGTGGGATCTATCTTATGACTGAAATGTTGTTATACAGCAATATAGCTTGTTCAGGAAGGACAAGTAGGGGAAAAAGGGAGGAAGTGTTGCATTGTACATAAAGAATGTATATACTTCTTGTGAGATTCAGAACGAGGTTTGAGGCAGACCATTGAAAGTCTCTGGGTAGATAAAAGCAGGAAAAAAACAGATTACATCACGATAGGGGTCTTCTATAAACCACCAAACCATGAGGAGGAGGTGGTAGAGGCATTTCTAGGACAAATAACAGAAAAATCCAAAATACAAGACTAGCAACAGGGGACTTTAAGTACCCAGACATCTGTTAGAAAAGTAACAGGGCAAAACACAAAATGTCCAGTAAGTTCTTGGAATGTGTTGGGGGCAACTTCACTATTCAGATGGTGGTGGAAGCACCACCAGATGGTGTTTTAGACTTTATTTAGACTAGCAGGAAAGAATTGGTTGCAAATTTGAAGGCTGAATGCAATTTGGTGAAAGTGATCAAGAAATGATAGATTTCACAATTTCTAGGGAAAGGAAGGCGTGAGAGCAGTAGAATTAGGAAAATGGACTTAAAAAAAGCAGACTTTAACAAACTCAGAGAACTGATAGGTAAGATCTCATGGGAAGAAAACTGAAGGGGAAAAGGAGCTCTGGAGAGCTGGCACTTTCTCCAGGAGACAATATTAAAGGCAAAAAAAGCTATCCCAGTATGAAGAAGTGTAAGAGGCTGATATGGCTTCCTCAGGAGCCCTTTAATTACCTGAAAACCAAAAAGAAATCCTAAAAAAAATGGAAACATGGATAAATTGCTAAGAATGAGAACAAATGAATAGCACAAGCATGAAGGGACAAAACCAGAAAGGCTAAAGAGACAACTAAGGGGAGATATGATAGAGCTCTGTAAAATCATGACTGGTGTGGAAAAAGTGAAGTGTTATTTACCCCTTCACAGAGCACAAAAACTAGGGGTCACCCAGTTAAATGAATAGGTGACAGTGTTAAAACTCAAACAAAAGGAAGTACTTCTTCACACAACACACAGTCAGCCTGTGGAAACTGTTGCCATGAGATGTTGTAAAGGCCAAAAGTATAACTGGGTTCAAAAAAAAAAAAAAGAGAAGTCCACAGAGGTTAGGTCCGTGAGTTAGCCAAGAAGGTTAGGAAAGCAACCCCATGACCCAGGTGTCCCTAAGCCTCAAATGGCCAGAAGCCATGACTGGACAACCCGGGATGGATCACTTGAAATTGCTCTATTCTGTTCATTTCTTCTGAAGCATCTGGCACTGGCCAATATCAGAAGACTGAATGCTGGGTTAGATGGATCATTGGTCTGACACAGTATGGCTTTTCTTATGTTCTTACAAGGGACATAAAGGGCAATAAGATGATGTTCTTTAAATACAGTAGGAGCAAGAGAAAGACAAAGAAAAGCATAAATCCACTACCTAGTGGGGAAGGATATCTAATAACAGATGACACCAAGAAGGCCGAGGTGTTTAACGCCTATTTTTCTTCATTCTTTGCTATTAAAATTAATTGTGACTGAACGCTTAACAGCAAGGGGAAAGGAACACAAGTAGAATAAGGAAAGAACTGGTTAAATAATATGTAGTGTATCCGTGTCAATCCCAGGATATTAGAGAGACAAGGTGGGTGAGGTAATATCTATTATCTTTAATCAATAAAAGATATTACCTCACCTACCTTGTCTCTCAGGATAAATAACATGTAGATAAGTTAGACATATTCTAGTTGGCAGGGCCTGATGAAATTCAGCCTAAAATACTTGAAGAACAAACTGAAGTAATCTCAAAACCATTAGCAATTATCTCTGAGAACTCATGGAAGATGGGCGAGGTCCCAGAGGACTGGAGAGGGGTAAATATTGTATCTATCTTTTAAAAGGCAGACAAAGAGGGCCTGGGGAATTATAGACCAATCAGCCTAACTTTGCTTCCTGGAAAGATACTGGAACAAATTATAAAACTATCAATTTGTAAGTTAGCAGGGTGATAAGTAGGGCTGCAGATTTATCACAGAATTTTAAAATAAAAAATCATGGAACAGTCTCAGTAAATTTAATAAAAGTCACAGGTTTCATGGTTTTTGACAAAAATTCTATGACAAATGAAATTCAACTATACATCATTAAAATCATAGGCCAGTGTCATCATCATCCTCTGCTGCTGACTTGTCCTTGCCCTGCCAAGGAGGCATGGACCATGTGGCCTGGCACCCAACCCTAATTCCAGACTGATGACAAGGAGAGGCTGTGGATGTGGGGTGCAAGCCCACCCCACACTCACATCCTAGCAGAAGCTCCTGTGTCCTGGGGGTTGCCCCAGCTCTTCCACTCCAGGCATTGCAACCTGGCACATCAAATTGCAGTGCTGCTCAGGGTGACTGGGCCACAAATGAGTGAGTGGTACTGTGACCCCATGCACCGGTCACAGCACCAATCATTCAAATTTGTCCTGGCTGCTCCCTTAGAGCCTTGCAGCAGGAAGTCATGGACAAACAAAGAATTCACAGTATCCATTCTTCCTTTAACAGTCTTTACAATTACTTTGTACATGTAAAACCCAAATGTGTTTAAGCTAAATGAGCAGCTAGATATGCACTGATGAGCTTTGCATTCACAGAAAAGAGACAAGCTGAAAAATGGTCCCCAGACCATTTTTGTATGTATTGTGTTTGTATACGGAAGATTATATCATCCTGTTAAAAACTAAAATTTCATCAGCTTTATGAGAAACTGTAAAATAAACATAGTGGACCAGAGTTGAAACAAATGCATTATCTTCTTTTCACTCTCTTGCCTTCTGGACTTGCATACATACCACTATCATGTACTGAGCCCAACTTTCAGACATGACTGTCTAATTTGATTACATTTTCACATGCAGCCTGGCACTTCAGGCAGGTAAAATCAGTAATTACTTGCCTGAGTGCCCAGTTGTATATATAAATCCCAGATTTGCATAATTTAGGCATCTGCTTTGGAGAATCGGGCCAATTTTGTGTATCCCAAATATATATGTAAAAATCTAAGTGGGTGGGTATCCATTTGGGGGCTTCACGTGGTACAGATTGGAGGATGGCACAAGGAGCCACCATGCACCCTATGCAAGGGCAGTGTAACTGGGGGAGTGCAGAGACACTTTCGTTCACTCCTAGGTGTGCACATCAGCCCATTGTGGGCAGGGTGGAGATGAGGGCCCATTCCTCCTCTCTCTGTTTTGGGTACACTGAGTGCTGGAGATGGGGAGGAATAGATTGCATCATAAAGGTTGTACCTCTCCAAACTCCTTATGGCAGAAGCAGTTGAGTTTAACTTCTGCGACTCTTTCTATGAGACTCAGACATATGGAGGGGGTATCTCCACACAAAAAAGGGCACTCGATGCTTGAAAGCTTTTTTGGATACTTATCACTCAATCCTGCCATTGTTGCGTGTGCAGAACTGGGACCAAATCCTACAGAGTCCTCTGCACCCTAAGTTCCCATTGCTTTTAATGGGAGTTGCAGTTGGTGTGCACTATTTTACAGGATTATGTCCCTAATGTGTTCAGGTTTCAGAGTAGCAGCTGTGTTAGTCTGTATCCACAAAAAGAAAAGGAGGACTTGTGGCACCTTAGAGACTAACAAATTTTTGAGCATAAGCTTTCGTGAGCTACAGCTCACTTCATCGGATCCTAATGTGTTCAGTGGGGATTGTGGCTGAGGATTGATGGTAGAATCAGGATCAAATATTTGTGTAACAGGGAACCACCAAGGATTTCCCTCTTGCATCAGATTCAGCTCTGGTACCAGCAGCACTGATTCCAATCACTAAACCCAAAGGCAGAGTGATCTCATCCTCCAGCTCCTACTTCATTTGATAAGAGGTTTGTTTACTCAGTTTAATATCTTTAATTAGACTCCATTGTTACAGAACTGTTGCAGTGTATTGCATTACAATAATTCTCCAAGATTGGTAAGTGAAACATTTTCTTCAAGTGTTTACTGCTCTCTGTGCTTTGTATTATATTCATATCTCCTAGGGCTCTGCACAAAAATAGCTGTCACAAATGAAGCTGAAGAATATTGGCTTTTAATTGGGCTAGGCACTTTGTTTCCATGATCAGTTTTGACCAGCTGCCTTCTCCCCCAGCCCCCCGCCTGCACCATCACAGTTCAGATATAGCTCACAGAAACAACTGCTTCCAGCAGTTTTGTATTAATAATAAATTGCAAGGCACGTCCTCATCTGATATGCCCTTCTATTCTTCAGGAATAGGATTATTATAATCTTTGAGCATCCCTTTGATTCCACCAGTTTCTGTAGTGAGCATGGGCACTTGAGATGTGCAACCAAGACTTATAGGAATGTAGTAACATTTTTCTGAGACAAATAAAAGTGCTTCTAGTTCTTCTATGAACCCCAGAGGAGTCGAGAAATATTTCTTCTGTCTACCAAGCAAGCTCTACTTAAAAATAAAGTTTCCAGAATACCATGCTAGTCAGTGTATTAAAGAGAGAAATGTCCTTTTAGGTCAAGTAATTTAGACCAATGCAGTATTGTTACCAGCAATATATTTTTCAGCTTTTTTCCCTAGTCCAAACGTAAATAATTCAGGGGATGGAGCTTCTACGTTTCTTTTGGGAAACTATTCCCCAGTCTAGGAGATCTCATCTTTGCTTATATCAACCCCTATAGACAGACTCCTAACCATTTTTGTTGTTCTCTGAATTCCATCCCAGCTAATGAACATTTTTCTAGCACTGGGCTGTCCAAAACTAAACACAGTACTCTAGATTTGTGCTTCCTGCAGCTGTACACAAAGAGGGATGCTGATGTGTTTGAGAAGATGCTCGGCTTATGCATTCCCAAATTGCACAGGCTTTTGTTGTTGTTGTCATATCCCATTGCAGATTTGCACCTAATTCACTGTAGCCACCCTTAGATCTCTTTCAGCATTACTGCTTTCCAGCTGCTTCCCATTAAACACAGTACCTGTATTCCAGATTATTTTTATCTGGATAAGTATTATTAGCTTTCATATTTCCAAACTGGATCTCATTTTACTTCCTACCTGTATTTCTAATCTCTCTTGGTCCCTTTGCATTATTTTCTCTATCCTCACTGGTGCTCACAACATCTGCCAATTTAGCATCAGCTGTGAACTCCCCTCCCTTTTCCAGTCCATTAATGCAAATGTTAAATGAGACTACTGGGTCTCCCGTTATCTCTGTTATATTTGACTGTATACCTCCCCACAAGATGATACATTGACATTTTTCATTATCCTGGGTTTACAGTCTTTCAGCCCATTTGCAATCCTTTTGACAGCACTCATTTCCAAGCCAATTTGAATTAATTAATGTGTGTCTATGTGGAGATGCTTTGTAATATTTAACACAGAATTATCAAAATCAAAAGGAGAGCTCCTAGGGTTGTTGAAAGTTCATCTTACAAGCGAAAAAAACAGGATGGGGTAGTTAATTATATATAATAGCTCTTGAGATCTCAAGAGACTAGCTCTTCACACCTGGTGAGGGAGGCTGAAATGAGAAGCTGGGGAACCTGGTAAACAATTTAGGTCCACATCAAAGGAGTGAATAGGCCACATTTGCTGGTAATATCCATCTGATGTCTGCACTCAGAAAGGGTTGAGGTTGCATTCTGAGAAAGCATTTACCTGTAAACTCCACTACATGCTGAAGATACAATGGTAATCAAAGAGGTCAGGAATCTCTTCTGAAGTTCAAAGAGATTTAACATCAATACAATAGTCATGCAATGATGTGCTATGTGTTTGACTAGGGAAGGGGTTCTCAACCTTTTTCTTTCTGATCCCCCCCCACCATGCTATAAAAACTCCACTGCCCACCTGTGCCACAACAACTGTTTTTCTGCATATAAAAGCCAGGGTTGGTGTTAGGAGGTAGCAAACAGGGGGCACAAAGCTAGGTTGCTTAGGCTTTGGCTTTGGCTTTGGCTTTGGCTTCAGCCTCAGCCCTGGATGGTGGTGTTCAGGGCCCCGGGTGTCAGCCCCATGCGGTGGGGCTTTGGCTTTCTGCCCTGGACCCCAGCAAGTCTAATGCCAGCCCTGCTTGGCGAACCCCCTGTAACCTGCTCATGGCCTCCCAAGGGAGCCCAGAACCCTAGCTGAGAACCACTTGACTTGGGAAAATGGTCTAATGTGTTTCATATTGGCAACTTAAGTAGTTAACTATTATGGAAATTTAAAAACAATGGGTGGAATCTACAAAAGGATTTAGGTGTTGCAATGCTGAATGTCATAGGTGTCTAGAAAATCACAGGAACAACACTATGATCCACAAAGCAGGGCTAGGCAGGAAGAATGAAGGAGGGGCCAAACAGATTAGGGGAAGCAGAGATTAGGAACAACATAGAGGAGCTGTAGGAGAGATTTAGGGGAGATGACGGAGGGAGCAGCATGAGCAGGTTTTTGGATAAGGGGAGAAGAGTGTAGTGTGAAGGGATTTGGGGAGGGAGAGTTGACAGTCAGAAGGTTTTGGGGCAGGTAGAAAAGAGTGAGAGGAAAGAGGGGTTGGGACAGGGAAAAGAGATTAAGGGTGGTTATCAGGGAAGAGGTAGGAGATCCTGGGCTACTGGTGGGCAGCAAGGAGAGTGAGGTAGTTTGGGGAGGAAAAAGACACCATAGGACTTGGTAAGGGGAGAAGAGAGTGATGGGACTTGGAGGAGACATGGGAAGGAAGGCAGTGAAAGGAGGACAGTGAAAGGGAAATTTAAAGGATGTATTTATAATGACTGAGAAGAGAAGTTCTTGGAGACTACAAACACCAGACAAATTCTGCTGCTGGGGAAGCCTGGGGGAACACAGAAGGGAATCTGTCCAGAGATGCCTGGGGAGCCTGAAAGGAGTCAAAGCCAGACTAAGTTCACCTACCCCTAAATTCAGATCAAAATGACTCCCTTGGTCTCCCCAAGAGTTTCTTGGTGACTGTGCCAATGGAGCTTTTCTCCTACCATGGTTGGCAGAAAGATACTGACTTGGCTAGCTAATAATAAACTATCAAAGGTACCCATCAGAGAAATGGGTATATTACTAATGTTCAAACCATCAGACTTTGGGGTCATAAGTCAAATCAAAAACCTTACTTCAATGCTAGGAAAAATTTCATTTCAAATGACATACCAGGGCTTTGAACTTGCTGTAATCTTCGAAAAATTCATGTCCGACCATTCACAAATTCAGAGCCCCCTGTCAATACTGTAAATACTCTGAACAATCTGACAATTTTTGGATTTCTATTATTAGGACTGTATAAAATCTGTTGTCATATCAATGGAATGTAATATACTAATGAAACTTGATTTCTACAAACAATTGTTTAACTGTAGATGCTGCCTGCTGTGAAAATGCAATTGTTAATGATGTCAAAATAGTTTTTCAGGGAGAATAGGGGCTAAAGGAAAATACAATAGGTTTTCCTAAGAAAAACATCATAAGAAATTGTTCTGAAAGGAACTTTACTTCAGTTTGTCTCAATCAAAGCTCATCATCTAGGGTGAAACTCTCCCTTGTGCAGAGAACCAGCATAAGACAGCATACCACTTAAATTCCACTTATGTCCTACTTCGAAGATTTAAGTTGTTTTATACCTCTGCACAGAACTTTACCCTAAGGGCTTAACTGCACTTGAGTGATGTATGGGGATTGAAGCTGGTCTTCTGCACAGGGGTAAATTTCACCTACTGATTTCTAAGGATTTTCTAGGGAAAAATTGCAGAATTGAGGCCTAGGTTTGGTTCATGGAGATTGAATTAACTGGGTTGGTCTGAGAAATGTGGGAAGTTCCTTTTGCTGTGGTGGTGGTGTTTTTTGTAGATATGAACTAAAAGGACTTAATCAAGAACCTGACTTGTGCATTTCAACCCAGGATACCTGAGAGCAGACTGGAAGAGACGGGTAGCATTGTCTCACGTCTTTCCCTCTATTTTCAGTGTTCTGATCTCATCATTGGTATTTTAAGACACAGATGCAGTCCTTACATTGTTTGGAAGGTTACACTGTAGTTATCAAAACCCACCCTGTATCACATGCATGAGTGTCTGTGTAAAGACTTATTATTGCCAATATTCCACTGACTTATTTCAAAAGAGAAGGAGAAAAATGGTTAATGTTACTTCATCAAAATGAACAAGTATTGAAAAATACAGCACAGGGAACTCCCACTGTGCATGCAGCATGTCAGAATCTGTAGATGATTGCTACAAAATAAAATGAAGCTAGTTCCCCATGGTTACAGGTGTCCTAAAATATTGGCAGAGAGATGTCAATGACAGCAGATCTCTCTCAAAACCAACTTACTCTTTTCCTTTCCTCTCCATCTGCTCATTAATCTGCAGCAAAGCCAGGGAAGAGCCCAGTGAGATTCAGCTGCCACTGCTGTGGTATTTCATCAAGGAAATACAGGCCAAAATATATTCAGTGCAAAATCTATATTAATACAATGCTATGATTGAGGACTGAAACACACAAGACCTGATTCTCACTTACCCCAATGTCCCTTTACACTAACCAGACTGATATAAAAGAACCTTAGTGTAAATGAGAATCAGGTCCACAAAAGTCAGGGAACTGAAAGTTATGATTCCCATTGCAATTCTATCACCTTGTGTTTATAAGAAACTAAGAATGGCCATACTGGATCAGACCAGTGGTTCATCTAGCCCAGTATCCTGTCTTCCGACAGTGGCCAGTGCCAGAGGCTTCAGAGGGAATGATTGGAACAGCGCAATTATCAAGTGATCCATCCTGTCATCCAGTTCCAGCTTTTGGCAGTCAGATTTAGGGACACCCAGAGCATAGGTTTATGTCCCTGACCATCTTGGGTAATAACCATTGATGGACCTGTCCTCCATTAACTTATATCCTTCTTTTTTGAACCCAGTTACACTTTTGGCCTTCACAACATCCTCTGGTAACGAGTTCCACAGGTTGACTGTGTGTTGTATGAAGAAATAGTTCTTGTGTTTGTTTTAAAAACTTGCTGTCTATTAATTTTATTGGGTGCCTCCTGGTTCTCGTGTTATGTGAAGGGATAAATAGCACTTCTTTATTCACTCTCTCCACACCATTCATGATTTTATAGATCTCTACCATATCTCACCATAGTCATCTCTTTTCTAAGCTGAACAGCACCAAGTCTTTTTTAACCTCTCCTCATATGGAAGTGATTTCATGCCCCTAATCATTTTTGATGCCCTTCTCTGTATCTTTTCCAATTCTAATAATTTTTTTTTGAGATAGGGTGAATAGGACTGCATGCAGTATTCAAGATGTGGGAGTACCAGGGATTTATATAGTGGCATTATGATATTTTCTGTCTTATTATCTATCCTTTTCCTAATAGTTCCTAATTTGTTAGCTTTTTTGACTGCCACTGCACATTGAGCAGATGTTTCCATAGAAGTATCCACAATGATTCCAAATTCACTCTTTTGAGTGGCAACAGCTAATTTAGACCCCATCATTTTGTATGTATAGTTGGGATTATGTTGACTAATGTGCACTACTTCACATTTATCAACCCTGATTTTCATCTGCCATTTTTGATGAGTCATCAATTTTGCGAGATCTCTTTGTAAATCTTCTCAGTCAGCTTTCAACTTAACTATCTTAAATAATTGAATATTGTCTGTAAACTTTGCCATCTTACTGTTTACCCCTTTTTCTAGATCATTTATGAATATGTTGAACAGCATAGGTCCCAGTACAGGTCCTTGGGGAACCTCTCTATTTACCTGTTTCTGTTGTGAAAACTGACCATTTGTTTCTACCCTTTGTTTCCAATCTTTTAACCAGTTACTGAGCCATGAGAGGACCTTTCCTCTTATCCCATGACTGCTTATTTTGTTTAAGAGCCTGTGGCACGGAACCTTGTAAAAGGATTTCTGAAAGTCCAAGTATTCTATATCCACTATATCACCCTTGTCCACATGCTTGTTGACAACCTCAGTGAATTCTAATAGACTGGCGAGGCATGATTTCCCTTTACAAAAGCTGTGTTGACCCTTCCCCCAACATATTGTGTTCATCTATGTATCTGATAATTCTGTTCTTCACTATAGTTTGTCTGGTGCTGTAGTTAGGTTTACTGACCTGTAGTTGCAAGGATCACCTCTGGACCCTCTGTCATCTGGTATTGAGGCTGTTTTAAGAGACAGGTTAGGAGTTCTACAATTTTATATTAGAGTTCCCTCAGAACTCTTGGTTCCTGGTGACTTATTACTATTTAATTTACCAATTTGTTCCAAAACCTCCTCTATTGACACCTCAATCTGGGACAGTTCCTCAGATTGTCACCTAAAAAGAATGGCTCAGGTGTGGGAATCTCTCTCACATCCTCTGCAGTGAAGACTAAGGCAAAGAACTCATTTAGCTTCTCCGCAACTGCCTTATCTTCCTTGAGTGCTCCTTTAGCACCTCGATTGTCCAGTAGCCCCACTGAGTGTTTGGCAGGATTCCTGTTTCCGATGTACATAAAACATTTTTTTGCTGTTAGTTTTTGTGTCTTTTGCTAGTTGCTCTTCAAATTATTTTTTGGCCTGCCTAATTATATCTTTACTCTTGACTTGCCAAAGTTTAGGGTCCTTTTTATTTTCCTCAGTAGCATTGACTAATATATGCTGGTTTTATATATATATATATATCTGTATTACCCTCACCATATAATTAGTATGCATTAAGCACCAATAACATTAAGCACAAGTTCTGTAACGATATAGCCTAAAATAGCTTATACCACAATCCTGTTCACTTATGCTAAGTACCCTATGACACCTTGCATTTGCTGAAGTAAACATTTGGCATAAGCAGATAGGAAACTTGTCAAAATCAAGATACATTCATTCTATATCTTAGTACAAGCTATGGAACTACCTCCACAGACCAGTACCTGAAATGCTAGTAACCAAAACAAAGATAAAGGAGGAACAGACTTAATGAGCTAGGGGACTGGGACAAAGGGGTTGAATATCAGTGACATGTAAAGAGATGTGTAACTTGTAAAATCATCATATAAAAATACCAGCTGAAACGTGTATCTTTGGGAGCACACCTTCTGCGTAAGGTGAATTTGACATTGCTGCGTGAGATGGCTTCCCGATCATATGGAACCTTTTCCCTGTACTCTATTATTATTCGCTTCCAGCAATAAACCTGACTGAGATTAGTTATTTGGCCTCTTGACTATATTTCATAACAAACCTAAAGTGTGGCCAAGCAATTGACTCTACAATTTATCAACAGTAGGATTTGACTTCCAATTTTTAAAGGATGTCTTTTTGCCTCTAACCGCCTCTTTTACTCTGCTGTTTAGCCATGATGGGATTTTTTTGGTCCTCTTGCTATTTTATTTATTTGTAGTATACTCCTTGGGAATAGAGTTTGTCCATAACTCTAAAATGGTCCATAACTCTGAACAAGATGTTATGGACTTCAGCCATGGGAGAGTTGGGGCTGCAGCCACAGGGTGGGGGGCGGGTTAGGACTCTGGGCGAGTGGGATTCAGGGCTTCTGCCCCCTGGGAGCACCAGGGCTAGGGTGACCAGCTGTCCCGATTTCACAGGGACAGTTCCAATATTCAGGGCTTTATCTTATATAGGTGCCTATTACACCCCACCCCTTGTCCAGATTTTTCACATTTGCCATCTGGTCACTCTAACCAGGGCTCAAGGCTTTAGACTTGGCGGGGAGTGCTGGGGCTTGGGCTTCAGCCCCACGGCTCCGTTCCTGGTTTAGCCTCATGGTGGGTGCCGGGGCTTCAGCCCCACGGCTCCACTCCCAGTTTCAGCTGGGGGGCAGGGGCGCTGGGGCTTGTGGCTTTAGCTATGGGGGGAGCACTGGGGCTGAAACTGACACTCCCCTGGTAGCTAAAGCCCCGAACTCCAGCTCCCTCGGTGGGGCTGAATCTGCGAACAGAGCCGGAGGGCTGAAGTCCTGAGCCCTGGCACCCTCCGTGTGGCTGAAGTCAGGAATGCCAAGCCCCAGCACTCCACCCGGTCTAAAGCCCTGAGCCCCAGTAATCCCTAGGATCAGAAGCCCTTAGGCCCCCCCCACCCCACGCCCATGCCTGGAGCCCTGACCTGCCCCCTGCGACTGCAGCCCCAACCTCTCAGTGACTGAAACCTGGAGCCTCAGGGCTAAAACCCAGAGACAGTACAATATTTGCTTTTTTTTTTTTTCCTCCCGTCTGTGCTGCTGCCTGATTGAGGACTTCCAGTTTCACAGGGTGTCCGGTTGAGCGGTAAGTCTGTTAACTCTGGTGTTTGTAAATTTGAGGTTCTACTGTACATTTTGTTTGAGCCCCGTTGTGGTGTTTTTAAATAGCTTTCATGCAACTTTCAGGCATTTCACTCCTGTTTAACTAGCTTCCTCATGCTAAATGCTACTGTGGTGGGTTTCTTTGGTATTTTCTTCCCTACACGGAAGTTTAAATTTAATTACATTATGGTTATTATTACCAAGCAGTTTAGCTGTATTCTGTGCTCCACTTTAGGACTAAATCAAGAATTGCCTCTCCCTTTATGGGTTCCAGGACTAGCTGCTCCAAGAAGCAGTCATTAATGGTGTCTAGAAATTTTATCTCTGCATCCCGTCTTGAGGTGACATGTACCCAGTCAAAATAGGGATAGTTGAAATGCCCCATTGTTACTGGGTTTTCTGTTTTTGTAGCCTCTCTAATATCCCTGAGCATTTCACAATCACCATCTCATCCTGATTAGGTGGTCAGTAGTATATTCCTATCGCTAAACTCTTATTTGTCAAGCATGGGACTTCTATCCGTACAGTTTTTATGGTACAGTTTGATTCATTTAAGATTTTTACTATATTTGACTCTGTGCTTTCTTTCACATATAGTGCCACTCCCCCACCAGCATGACCTATTCTGTCATTCCTATATATTTTGTACCCCGATATTACTGTATTCCATTGATTATCATAATTCCAACAAGTTTCTGTGATGCCTATCATATCAACATCCTCATTTAATACCAGGCACTAAAGTTCAGTCATCGTACTATTTAGATTTCTAGCATTTGTATACAAGCACTTATAAAATTTGTCAATATTTAGATGTCTGCCTTCATGTGATGTAATTGAGTGGGGGACTCTTTTTCATTTGACTGTTTCTCTGCAGTTTCTAACTTTGCTTTATCAACTTCCACCCTCTTCTATTTACTAAGATATAGAGCATCCCCATTAATCCCCTAAGGAATGTCTTTGTCCAAACCATGTGCTCCTCTGTATCTGCTGGCTTTCCCCCAAACCCTTAGTATAAAAACTTCTCTATAACCTTTTAAATTTTGCATGCCAGGAATCTAGTTCTGTTTTGGTTTAGGTGGAGCCCATCCTTCAGCTATAGGCTCCTTCTTTCCCCAAAAGTTCCCCCAATTTCTAATAAACCCAAATCCTCCTCCCAATGAGGACCATCGTCTCATCCATGCACTGAGACCTTGCAGTTCTCCTTGTCTAATTGGCCCTGCACACAGAACTGGAAGGATTTCAGAAAATGCTACGATGGATGTCCTGGATTTTAATCTCTTACTTAGTGGCCCAAATTTGGCCTCCAGGACCATTCTCCTACATTTCCATATGTCACTGGTACCTAATGTACCACAACCACCAGCTGCTTCCAGCACTGTACGTAAGTCTATAAAGATGTCTCAAGAGGTTTGCAACCTTCACATCCAGCAGGCAATTCACCATATGATTCTTCCAGTCATCACAAACTATATTTTCCGATAATTGAATCCCCTATTTCTATTATCTGTCTCTTCCCAATAACTGCCACCCCCCTAATCCCCAGAGGGGTATTCTGAGTGTGAGAGGATACCATGACATCATCTGGAAGGAAGGTCCCAACTATGGGGTTCCCTCTGCTACAGCTTGATGTTCTCTTTCTCTGAGACCTTCATCTTCCTCAACAGCACAGAGGCTGTCAGACTGTGTGTGTGTGTGTGGGGGGGGGGGGGGGGGCGGGGAAGTCTCCTCTATGTAACTTTCTATCTTCTCTAGCTCCTCCAGTTCAGCTGCCCTGGTCTAAAGAGCCTGTACTTGGTCTCTGAGGGCCACGAGTTGCTTGCACCAAATGCACACATACGCCACCCGCCTACAAGATAGGTAATCATACATGCTGCAGGATAGCCCCACTCTGTTGCTAGACTTCTTCCTGCATTAGTTTTACTCTTGCTGGGTTTATTTTTTGTTTGTTTTTTTTGGGAACGGGGGGTTATTGGCCTAAGTTTAGAGTATGTTTGCTAGGTGTAGCTGCCTCTCACACTCCCTCTCTAAACTCCCTTCCAAAACTAGATAAGTTCATGGAGGATAGGCCCATCAGTGGCTATTAGCCAAGATGGACAGGGATGGTGTCCCTAGCCTCTGTTTGCCAAAAACTGGAATGGGCAACAGGGGATGGATCACTTGATGATTACCTGTTCTGTTCATTCCCTCTGGGGCACCTGGCAGTGGCCACTGTCAGAAGACAGGATACTGGGCTAGATGGAACTTTGGTCTGACCCAGTATGGCCTTTCTTATGTACTCCCTGTTTGCTAGCTCCTCTGGTTTCTTAGGAGCTGGTGTTTTAAACCCCTGTTCTCCTTCAGTTAGCCCTGTCTCCTTATCAAGGGATCCGAAAGGGATTAGGGATCAAAAGATAGCAGGCTAGAACCTTGTTATTAAAGTGTCAGCCTAGCCTAGCAGGCCGCTTGCTTAGCACACAGCCCCCAGAACAGACCACACTATAAACCTCAAGCAAGCAATCACACAACAAACAAACCGACAACAAACTCACCCCCAGGGTTTGCTGCCCCTGTTCACTATACATAGCTTAGGTATACAGAGAGATCACCTCATCCACCATGGAAATGCCTTGAAGGTAGAAGTAGGTGGCAGCCTTACAGAGCAACACTCCACACCAGTCCAGGTTAAAAAGTACATAATAACTTATCCAAATTAAATTAAAGGAAATTTTAAGTAGGTAGATAACAATCTGCTAGCTGGAGGTTAGCCAGGACACTGGGGCTTCCACTAATACACAAACAAAATGGGCAAACAGTGCCATGGAACTGCAAAGCAGGTATCGGTATGCACTTGACAGCACCATGTCACCCAAATGCAGAGTAATATGAACATTGCTAGGTGTAAGTGATAAATACTGTAAACAAATGACCACATAATTGTGTTTGAAAAAATGAACAGGCAGGAAAGATTGGATACTTGTTGAATTGCAGGTGCATGTTCATATACAAAGTTACTTCCTGTAATATCATATATCTATATCTATCTATATACACAGACTCCAATATTCCTGAAACAGGTTACACTGACATCACATGATACTTACGAACTCAAGTGAATTGTGTGCAAAGTGTGTGCACGTGCACGCACACACACAGTCTGAGGGTTTCCTTACATGTCAGATAAAAAAAAATTCTGAACAGTGAAAGTAATTAACCATTGCAACAATTTACCAAGGGTCATGGTGGATTCGCCATCACTGACAATTTTAAAATCAAGATTGGATGTTTTTCTAAAAGATCTGTTCTAGGAATTATTTTATAAGGAAGTTCTGTGGCCTGCGTTATACAAGAGGTCAGACTAGATGACCACAATGGCCCCTTCTAGCCTTAGAATCTATGGAAAAAACCCAGGGGCAGATCTTTAGCTGGTGTAAATGATCACAGATCCATTATTCAGGCTTAATTTAATTAGACTTTATTCAGGCCTAATTTCATTAGAATAAAGACTGGGAGTTTTCACTACAAAAACTAATTTCCTGCTGCTGATACTCACACCTTCTTGTCAACTGTTTGAAATTGGCCACCTTGTTTACATTGACCTCATTAGCACTACAAAAATAATTTCCACCCCTTCTTGTCAACTGTTGAGAATAGCCCACTTCCACTTTAATTGAATTGGCTCATTAGCACTGACTCACCACTTGGTAAGGCATCTCCCATCTTTTCATATGCTGTGTATTTATACCTCCCTACTGTATGTTCCACTCCATGCATCTGATGAAGTGGGTTTTAGCCCACAAAAGCTTATGCCCAAATAAATTTGTTAGTCTCTAAGGTGCTACAAGGACTCCTTGTTGTTTTTAAGGGAAAAAGATTTCTTTGAATGCTATGTAAATTACTGATACAGGAAGGCCCTAAATTTTTTCCTGCCTTGACTGTATCTTGGTTAACTCCTGTTCAAATACCTTGGCACCCCTATAGTTATCGTTGTTTATTGCTTATTTCTCTTGGTGCCCAATTATGCTACTGGTAGGTGCTTGCAGTCAGAGAAGGGGCACTGTCCTTACACTATGAAACTCAGATTCTAAAGGTTTGTACCGTATGGCTCCATCAGCGCCGAGTATAACACCAAGGTTTGGAAGAGGTTCTGACCTCCCACAGAATTTCCTGGTCCGCAGGTGATAATGCTACCAAATAAATAATAATACTTTTTAAAAAGTGAACCTTCTCCTGTGCTCCCCCACTCCTCGCTGGAGACAGACAGGCATGTCAGTCCAAGATTCCATATAGAAACCTACTATTTCCCAGTACTTCTTTCAAGCTGAGTGCTGTTCCTTTATCTCTCTCTTTAACTGACTTTTTCTGAGCCTGACCAGGAGCAGACTGGAATGCTTAGTGATGATGAACATAGAAGTCTTCCCCCCAAACCCCCACCACACACAAGAGGGGAGTAATCAAAAGAACTCTAGCAAATCAAAAGTCTCATTGCTGGCTGAAGTTGTCAATAGCTTGTATTTAAGGGGACTGGAAGACTGCAGGGATTAAAGTTGGCATACAGACCCTTTGACCTCCAGTGATTCAACTCTAGCCTCTACCAATAATTGATGTCAGATGGCTGCTCAGTGCCTTGTGTGAAAAATGTGGTAGTTTTAGTCCAGTTTCTAGTGGACACAGGTCTACGTTACAAAAGCTGCCATCACTATTAACATCTGTGTTAAGAGGCCAAGGAGTGAATGGGAATGGAAAGTGAACTACCCTGTCACTCTAGAGGTGATTCACCTAAAACAATAATAAAACAATGAATGGGAATGGAAAGTGAACTACCCTGTCACTCTAGAGGTGATTCACCTAAAACAATAATAAAACAATGAATGGGAATGGAAAGTGAACTACCCTGTCACTCTAGAGGTGATTCATTCGGGTCAGGATTGACAGTTATTGGCAGAACAATATAAGGAATCTTGTACTGCTTGTGTTTTACCTCTTCCGTGGCTGAATAAAGGAATTTAGGTTCCAAGTCTGTAAATCTAGCACTCTTCAGACACACAGAATTCACCTAAAACAATAATAAAATCTCCCATTTCCAACCCATGTCTTAGCTTACACGTAACTCATAGAACCCAGGAAGGATCACATGTATGGGAAAGCATAACATCAGAAAACAGACAGCAGCCTGAGCTGCTAATTGCTGTTTCTGTATAACTAAAAATAGGCAAGGATGACAGTGAGCCACATTTGCACAAAACGACAGCCATGGTGCAACAATAATCACATAATAAGGAACACTTAAAAGACAAACTGAGTTCTTACTTGAAGTAGGACCTTCTGGTTTGCCCTATACCCCGGTGATATCCTTACCTATTCACAAGTTTTAGTACAATTTTTTTTTTTTGTATTTCAGTAGTGCCAGGCAAGATCAATGCCCTGTTGTGCTAGGCGCTCTATGTGCACAAAGTAAGATTGTAAACTCTTTGGGAAGGGGCTATTTAAATAGACAAGATAGACAAAGGTTGTGAGAAAAGTGTTATCCCCATTTTACAGACGGGGATTTGAGGCAGAGAGCGACTAAGGCCAAGATTTTTTAAAAATTGGTACCTAAAGTTTGGCTATAAATCTTTTTTTAGATAACTAAATAAATGGCCTAATTTTCAAAAGTGCAGAGCTCTCAAGTACTCTCATTAAAGTCAACAGTACTTTTGAAAGGCTGGCCCTTTATTTAGATGCCTCGGTAAGAATTAACTTAGTAGCCTGATTTTAGGTACCCAGTTTTGAATATCAAAGCCCAAACTGACACAGAAAGTCCATGCTGGAACTAAGAATTGAGCTCAGATCTCCTGTGCTGCAGATCAGCACCTTAATCACAAGACCATCCTGTCAATTATTTGAGCTATATAAGCTTGACTGTGAACAATATGATGGTTGCAAGAGTGATACACTCAAGCTGTCAATCATAAATCCAGAGGAAGCACTGTTGGGAATGAATTAAGAGATATCCCTGGTGTCTTCAGGTATCAGGCTGGGTAATCCCTCAAACAAATTGCATTTAAAAACCTGGACTTTAAATAAAATAAAATAATAAATAATAAAATAATAATAATAATAAAAAACCTCTCCATCCCTCACCAAAAAGAAGTCACTGTCCTTGAATCTGGTGGGAAAGCTGCACAGAAGACAGAACTTGTGTGCATCAGCAGAAGATCTGACAGTAAAACATTATGCTTTTTTATTTTTTATTTCCTGCTCTCAGGATGGTTGCAGTCAAGGTGGCTTATTTTCAGTCTAGTATGCATGAATTTTATGTTCTGGGACTCAGACAGTGTGCCCAAATAAGGACAGGGGGCTTCCAGGAAATGGAAGTGAAAATGCTTTTCTTCTCTACCCTGTTGAAAATGTAATCATTTCATTCTTTGCAGCAGCAAGAATCTTTTCTTCCTGCTGTTAGGTTAGCAGCAGTCTGAGTTGTAATAAGCTTTACTAAGGTAATAATAATATATAGGCTGTTATGTCTTGGGAATCTATTCTGCAGCTAAACTGGGCGGGGGGTGGGAACTCAATCTATCCATTACATAAACTTACATCTCATCTCTAAACTACACAGATATTGGCTACTAGTTCCTCCTTTTTTACACACAATCCTATGTTATTTCAGCACTGGCAACTTAGAGAGATAAATGCCAGCCAGGAGCAGGTTTTCTGGGGTGGAAGTAGGTGTCCTTTAGAGGTGGCTATAGCAGAGCCAGATCCCTGGCTGGCTCTACTGAAGTCAATAGAGTTAAGCTGACTACATCAAATGAGGATGTGGCCTGAGAAATGTGTCTAATTTTTACTATCAAAGAACCACCACCATGTATAAGATTAATGCTTGTGAATATGAACTTTATGTTTGATTTTTTGTATGCTGCATTGGACCGTAGGTCACAAGAAATGTTCAACAGCTTTATTTGCATAGACTGCTTAATCTTTTATAGAGCCTGCAAGAACCCATGTCTTCTCCCAATGAAGTGAAGTGTTCTGACTCAGTTTCCAGCTGGTGAGTGTGAATGAAACTTCTCACTAGAATTAGAAGAATTATTCATGGCATTTATCTTCACAAGCAATAAGCAGGTGTTCCTGTAACATACAGAAAGCAATTACAGTATGTCTCTCTTCTGGGACAGGGACTGAAAATAAACCATGTCACTTGTAATGCACTTGGAATTTTCTCTAATGATTTGCGGAAAAATACTTATTAAAACCAAAGTTTCAATATTAGAGGCTGCATACAGATTATTGCCTGTTTAAGAAACAGGCATCTCCTCCTAGAGGGCTAAGACAAGTCAGTACAATGTGGCTTTCAATCTAGGTTGCATTCAGATGCCCTAACTTCCAGTCTTGGCTGATCTCGATCATAGAAATCTTCTCCTTTAACCTTCAGGTTTTGTCCCCAACTAATCATAGTGTAATTCCAACATCAGTAATTACAAATATGTTAAAAGCAAATCTAGGCAACCCGCTCCGGTTTTGTGAAAACCTTGGTTAAAAGATCATGAAACCTTCCTGGTTTTGAATAGTAGTACTCTTCCATTTTTTATGGGTGTTAAATCTCTCAGCACCTACATCTCAGACGTTTGCTCTGTAGAGGATTATATCAGCAGCCCTATGCCTTGGATAGGTTTCACTTTTATGTGTCATGCTTAGCAATCTAGTACTTATCTTAGGTTCATCACTTCAGATCCAGGTCAAAAAAGCATTCGAGCATGTGGTTCCACTGCCAGAGAGTTTTGCCATTGACTGCAATAGGACCAGGCCTGGGCCTGAAGCATTCAGTCCTGCAAACACTATGTACTTGAGTACAGTTACTCACATAAGCTGTTGAATGGGACAGTTCATGTGAATAAGGTTATGAGCATAAAGGTTTTACAGTGTCAGGGCTTCATATACCTTTACTCTGCTCTCTACATCACAGAGGCCCCCCTTCCATTCAGTTACCAGCCTGAATAGCAGCAATCTCTATAAAAGCTTGCTTTTGAGCTAACAAGTTCAGGATGTGTCAAGACTCAGGCTTTTGCTGAATGACCAGTTCTTATAAATGCCATTCTAACTTCTTTGACCTCTCACTGAGACATAGGCCAGATTAGTTCCAGAGTACTCAGTGGTACTACATTACCAATCAGTACCACTGTAAGGCCAGGAAGAGGGTGCTCCCTTTTATCACCCCACCTCGTTCCCCATATGATAACTGGGTTCTTAAATTGATTGGTTTACTTCTCTAGATCTGCAACTATCCTTCCATATATGTATATGCCTATAGAAGAGGTTGAGCAAACACTCAGTCCAACTAGATTTCCAATATAGTATTTGATTAATTACACTCTCTGAACTACAGAAAGACCTCCCCAGCAGGAGCTCCTGGATAATATCTCTCAGCCAAGTTCATTGCCATCAGTATATAATATTTGGATGGGGTGAATGTGACAAAGGCACTAATAAAGCATTAAAATGAAAGTAATGAACAAAACGGGAAATCGAAATTGAGAAGCCAATATGTTTGCTTGTAGTCTCTTAGGCCACATCTACCCGTAGCTATGCCCCTGAACCCCCTGTAACGTAGACACAGACTACAGTGACAGAAGGGGTTTTTTCATTGCTATAGGAACTCCACTTCCCTAAATGACTGTAGCTAGGTTGATGGAAGCGTTCTTCCAGCAGCCTACCTGTGTCTACATCAGAGGTTAGGTCAGCATAGCTAGAGCATTCTGGGGTGTGGAATTCTCACACCCTTGAGCACTGTAACTATGTTGACATAAGTTTCAAGTATAGACCAGGCCTTATACCTTATTTAATTACACTCCACCTTGCTCCAATGAGCCATGCAATAATGCTCCAGTTAAATGAACGAGTGCTCTACAAGCACGCATAGTCATCCAAACAATGTGGTTGGATCTTTCTAATCTTTGGATTGGAGGAAGAAGGATGTTTTTGTGGCTAAGGCAGTGGGCTTCGGTGATTTAGGTTCAGTTCCAGACTCTGTTAGACTTTTTGTGAGAACTTGGGCAAATCTCTTAATCAGCCTGTGCCTCAGTTTCCTACCTGTTAAATGGGGATAAGACTTTCACTCTCCCATCACTTTAAAGGTGCCCCTTTTAAAGGATATTCCTCTAATAAATTAGTATTTTAATGGAAGAAGAGATGAGGGGAATTTTTCTGCCTCCAATGGATTGTAGTTCGCTCTCTGGATCCTACCAAAGGATCCCTGCCAGAACTTACTCTTACCCCTGGCTCACAAAGATCCTGGACTTCTAAAGAGCAACTTTTTTGTACTTAAAGTTCACAGATTGCTTTTTTAAAATAAGCCATTTGCCCAAACATTTCCAGTGGGAGCCTTTTTTCCTGAGTAATGACTACAAAATGTGTAAAGGGGATTAGGATCTTTCAAGGGGGTAGGCATTAAAAATTCTGCATTTACCAACAGCAAGACAAACACCAAGACATTTTTCATAAATATTCAGTCAAAACTAGAACTGCACTCCCTGCATTCTCCCTTTTTATGTTTTCCAAAGAATATCCTAATGCATGAGTTCACAGACAGAAATTCATTGCAACAGCAAATTTTAACTGACTCTATCAAAATTGGTTTTTGAACTTATAAATGTATTTGTTCCAGAAACACCGTCCCACAAGTTAACGGGAATAATACCATACAATCCATATGACCAATTAAAACTCAAACCTTTAATTTTGGATTTCTGATAGAGTAATTGCAATCAACTGCTGCAGATCAATTTACACATAAATAAATATTTGAAGTAACTACTCAATAGATAATTTCAAATTCACCTAAGATATAAATATCTACAGATAACTTGTAAGCAGAATGAGAGGCTAATTCTTTCATCTATATGATTTATTTGCTCAGCTCTGGGTACCACACAGTAGTATCTGAGATCCCAATGAGAGTTTTGCATGAATAAGTTTCAGGGTAACAGCCGTGTTAGTCTGTATTCGCAAAAAGAAAAGGAGTACTTGTGGCACCTTAGACACTAACCAATTTATTTGAGCATAAGCTTTCGTGAGCTACAGCTCACTTCATCGGATGCATACTGTGGAAAGTGTAGAAGATCTTTTTATACACACAAAGCATGAAAAAATACCTCCCCCCACCCCACTCTCCTGCTGGTAATAGCTTATCTAAAGTGATCACTCTCCTTACAATGACAGGTTTCAGAGTAACAGCCGTGTTAGTCTGTATTCGCAAAAAGAAAAGGAGTACTTGTGGCACCTTAGAGACTAACCAATTTATTTGAGCATAAGCTTTCGTGAGCTACAGCTGAGCTGTAGCTCACGAAAGCTTTTATGCTCAAATAAATTGGTTAGTCTCTAAGGTGCCACAAGTACTCCTTTTCTTTCTCCTTACAATGTGTATGATAATCAAGTTGGGCCATTTCCAGCACAAATCCAGGTCCCCCCCCCCCCAAACCCACTCTCCTGTTGGTAATAGCTTATCTAAAGTGATCACTCTCCTTACAATGTGTATGATAATCAAGGTGGGCCATTTCCAGTACAAATCCAGGGTTTAACAAGAACGTCTGGGGGGGGAGGAAAAAACAAGGGGAAATAGGTTACCTTGCATAATGGCTTAGCCACTCCCAGTCTCTATCCAAGCCTAAGTTAATTGTATCCAATTTGCAAAGGAATTCCAATTCAACAGTCTCTCACTGGAGTCTGGTTTTGAAGTTTTTTTGTTGTAATATCGCAACTTTCATGTCAATTGACTGGACAGTCTCTACGTAAAAGAATAAATGGACACAAATCAGATGTCAAGAATTATAACATTCATAAACTAGTCGGAGAACACTTCTATCTCTCTGGTCACGTGATTACAGACATGAAAGTTGCGATATTACAACAAAAAAACTTCAAAACCAGACTCCAGCGAGAGACTGTTGAATTGGAATTCATTTGCAAATTGGATACAATTAACTTAGGCTTGAATAGAGACTGGGAGTGGCTAAGTCATTATGCAAGATAACCTATTTCCCCTTGTTTTTTCCTACCCCCTTCCCCCCTCCTCAGACGTTCTTCTTAAACCCTGGATTTGTGCTGGAAATGGCCCACCTTGATTATCATACACATTGTAAGGAGAGTGATCGCTTTAGATAAGCTATTACCAGCAGGAGAGTGGGGTGGGGGGAGGTATTTTTTCATGCTTTGTATGTATAAAAAGATCTTCTACACTTTCCACAGTATGCATCCGATGAAGTGAGCTGTAGCTTACGAAAGCCTATGCTCAAATAAATTGGTTAGTCTCTAAGGTGCCACAAGTACTCCTTTTCTTTTTGCATGAATAAGGACTGCAGAATTTGGCCTTTAATATGTATGAATCAGTCATTCACACTAAAATGCAGCCATTCCTGGAATGAAGTACAGCACCTGTTTAACAGCACCCAGAAACACTACCCAACATATGAGGATGGAAAGTAAAGAACACTGGGCTTGATTCTGATTTCACTCACTCTCGTGTCAATCAGCTGTAACTCAACTGAAGTTATACCAGTGTAAAAGTAGAAGTGAGATGAGAATAAGTCATAGGGTGTCCAGTACAAACTACATATGGAATTCTGGTGGTCAGGTTCCAGCCTGCCTCTGTTATTGGAGCTAACACCCCAATAACTCCCTTGCAAAAAGTGTCAGATCTTTAATCACCAAAGTAGTTTAGACCTTGGTTTTATATCTCACTTTGATGATGAAGGAACCATCACTTTGGCATCTCCTAACAGGAGACTGAAGCACATGCTAAGTACTAATTTAGAGAAAAGAGTGCCACCTACTGAGTCAACAATACCACAAATAGATACAACATGTACACATAATTATAATACTTAAACAGGATAATATAGTGATATGAACTGTGGCCTCAGAAATGCACCTACAGTTCCTGTGGCAGTAAAAGCTATGCTTGCATATCTGCGGGATGGATTTAGCCCACACATCATGTCATTTACTAAAGTAATCATTCCATCTTCTCTCAGTTGTGTGCCTCCTTTCAGTTTCATACTTATAAGGTGCAATAATTGCATGGGTACATTTGCACCAGCAAATTAATAGATGTGAATCATGCAAACTCATTGGTTAAGTGCATGTGCAAATGAGCACTTGGGCACCTACCTATTGCTTTGTACACATAGTTAACTCATGTCCACATATAATTGTGGTAAATTTGTGTGCAGTTGCAGGAACACTTATGTATGTGTACTCCAGCTTCCCTTTTTTGGAACTGTGGTCTCTTGGTTCTGTGGTCTATCAGCAAAAGACTATTTCAAACAGGTGCTACATTACATTCTGCTTCCATCGGGTAAAAACGTAATAGGCACTTATGCTGGTATCCTTACTCTCGTGAGTAGTCGACCCGTGTCAGTAAAGACTACTGATTACTCACATGAGTAAGGGTTGTTTCATGGAATTGAAAGCTTAATACAAAACTAGGCAGAGTCTTCCATCCTTCTTTACTTCTTGTAGGGGAGGGCGATGGGGAGGCAAGAAATCTAATGGGTTTTTAAAAATCTGTTTACACTATTCACTCCCACTTCTTTACATCTAGAATATCCAGGTGACTTGCGTGTCATTTTAAAGCTCAGAATCTAAATTTTAAAACTGCGCCTACCTGTTACAAGTGGCTGAAAGAAAATTGGGTGCTGGGGCAAGCCCAGTATAGTAGGTCTGAGGGTGCAATCTGCTTTCTCAACATGTCTGTGTTGTACCCAGTGCACTAGACGCTACTAGGAGAATGCACAATTCAAGCATAGTGAGAAACTCCAGCACAGCTTTCTTATGCCTCTCAAGACACTATCCCTCCAGTGCTTGTCCCAGGGTCATGCTGTTCCATACTACCTTCTAGTTAGAGCTGTGTGTAAATTGCACAATCTGCCCCATCATGAGCAAATGGATCACTCTTTGAAACATGCTTTTACAAAGGTTAATTGTCATTTTATATAAACATACATAGTATCTTTGACTATTAGGGTAAATATGCCTAATGGCCTGTGATGGGATGTTAGATGGGGTGGGATCTGAGTTACTACAGAGAATTCTTTCCTGGCTGTCTGGCTGGTGGGTCTTGCCCACATGTTCAGGGTTCAGCTGATCGCCATATTTGGGGTCTGGAAGGAATTTTCCTCCAGGGCAGATTGGCAGAGGCCCCGGGGTTTTTCGCCTTCCTCTGCAGCGTGGGGCACGGGTCACTTGCTGGAGGATTCTCTCCTCCTTGAAGTCTTTAAACCACGATTTGAGGACTTCAGTAGGTCAGACATACGTTAGGGGTTTGTTACAGGAGTGGGTGAGTGGGATTCTATGGCCTGCATTGTGCAGGAGGTCAGACTAGACGATCATAATGGTCCCTTCTGACCTTAAAGTCTATGATTCTATGATATAAAAATAACCAGTAGGGTTCAATGATGAAACATTTCTTATTAATATTTCTAGTCATTCAGAAAGTTCCTAGCTAGTTAATCTATCTAGTCTATCTTCTGCATTTTCATACAGCCTATCCCCATGGTACATAGGCCAAAATTAATGCGTGCAAAAGCCCAGAACAGAGAGGCATCTTTCTCTTTCGATTCTTCTACAACACAAGTGTGCACTGGTGTGTGTTCAGCGTCTCTTTAAGATCATCATTTCTGATAACAGCTTTATTGAAAAGGTGCATTGGACACACTGAACCGAGCACTATAAGACTCGAAGAATTAATGATCAATAATTGCATGCTTTGTTTCAGGCCTGTGGAGTCTATTTTCTGTTAATACATGATGAAGAATACTTTTAGACTATATCAGAAAAATATGTAAGTGCCAGGCAAGGCAAGTGATTCAGGGTACTATGCTATGCTTAGTTGCATCACCCTCAACTACACAATTTGAAATACGTTGTTGTTCAGTGAACAAACACAGCAAGTTGGGCCTGAGAAACAAATGAAGGAAGAGATGGAGAAACCAAGAATGAGTTTACGAGAAGGTAAATGCACGAAGGAGGGGAAAAAAAGGAGATGGGAAGAAAGAGAGAAGACTGGGATAAAGAAGCCTAAGAAATCTTAATTTCTCCTGTGCTTAGAAGTGTTCACAACAGTCCTGCTCATGTTTAAGTCATGTTTGCTCATCAGGGTGTTTATATCGAGGCTTACAATATGCCTAATCCCTTTATCCTATGAGAGTAAAGGACTAGCTCTTCAGATCTAGCAAAGATTGATCCCTTCTGACAGACACATCACAATCCCTCCAGCAGATGTAAACTCCTCTCCCCTACACAGACAGACTTCATCTTGCAGTGACATCCTCTGGTAGCCTGGCCTCAGAGCAGGTGAATCTCTCCCAGCCTGTATGAATAAAGATAGATCTGAGGTTGTGACTTGGCGGGCACTGAATGGAGCAAAAGGAAGTTGGCTGTGTTGCCTTTAACTCTTGGTCTGGCACCAAGATGTTTAACCTTCTCATTCAGGGAGAATTTGAAGGTCACAGCACAAGACAGCCTAGTGACATTGCATTTTGGCAAAATTAAACAAGAAAACAACATAACATATTTGAAGAGAAATTTTGAGAGAGTGAAATCACTGAAAAATTTGCACTTTCGATCCACCTCTCCCTAAATTGGAGTTGGGAAGAATGTACCATACAACCTGGACCAGAAGGAAATAAAAAAACATGTACATTGGCTAGAAGTTCTACAACCCACCCTCTAGGGTCCTACCCTCCTCATTTTACAGGTCTTCACTTCATAGCAGTGGGTGAACTGACATCTTCCTAGCTGGAAATCTGCTCTGGATGTAGTTGTCCAACGCACTACAACATCCAAAATTTGCATTAAAGATCTGCATGCTTTGGTGATTGGATTAAACTTGTAAATGGCAAAGTTTTGAAAATATAGTTTTAACAGAAAATGTGAACTGAAGAAGAGTTTGGTGGAAGCTCGAAACCTTGTCTCTTTCACCAGCAGAAGTTGGCCCAGTCTTTTACATTACCTCACCCACCTTGTTTTTCTATCTCACAAGGTCACAGCCTAAATACATTAAAAATGCAAACTGCAAGATAAACATTATAAACAAGCTACTTCTGGATAATGGTTAGAATTTTAATGCAATACAGGTGATTTCTAAGAAATCAAACTACATTTACTAATCCTCTTGTGAACTGTTGAGCATGTTCTTTCTGAAAGATGTTTTCAAAACATTCAGTCTTAAAACTTTATGATCTTTATGTGTATGCATGTGTACACACACACACACACAGTATAAAGAATAATGGGGAGGTTTGTTATGAAGATAATACAAACTTGTTGGATTAGTTCCTGCCAAGGCTGGCCCCGAAAGGGGAGGCCATCAAAATAACAGAGAACTGAAACATTGAAAACGAACTGTTTAGAACATATATTTGTGTCAACTTAATCAGGTCAAGTTCGCATCATGGCAGTTGTGAAGAAACAAAAATACTAAAATATAGCAACATCAACATCAGGGTTTGTCTACGCTACAGAGCACTATACCAGCATAGCTATATCATCATAGCTTTGCTGGCATAACCCCACAGTGTAGACATAGACTACATCCCTGGAAGGGGTTTTTCCAATTGGTGCAGGAACACCACCTCCGCAATCAACGGAAGCTGTGTTAATAAAAAAATTCTTCTGTTGATATAGCTGCGTCTACACTGGGAGTTAGGTCAGCATAGCTATGCTGATCAGGGGTGTGATTTTTTCACACCCCAGACCAATGTAGCTATGTCAAACTAATTTTTAAGTCTAGAACAAGTCTCAGGCAGTGCAGTGCTCTACATGCATTGAGCTTTTATCTTATCTATTTATTTTAGTGCCTAGTCCTAAATATACAATTTGGCATAGTGCTTACTGTCATGAGGACTGCCAGTGAGTTCAATGACAGTTGTCCTGCTAGTAAGAATTATGCCTAGTAATGTTTACTGGATTGGAGCCATTGATATTTATAAAGTGCCTATAAATATGGTGTCTAAGCACTAGTCCCACTGAAGTCAATGAGATTTTGCAACTGACTTGAGCGAGTCCAGGATTTGGCTCATTGCATGTATCTAAGGGCTTGGCTACACTTGCGAGTTACAGCGCAATAAAGGAGCCCCGGGCGCACTAGCTCACTACCTGTCCACACTGGCAAGGCACGTAGAGGGCTCTGTCTCCATGGCTACAGCGCTGCTGGTATTCCACCTCAGTGAGGGGAATAACGTTTCGTGCATCCCCACTGGAGCACCGCGGCGCCAGTGTGGACACCCTGGTCTGTTATTGCGCTGTGATCAGCCTCCAGAAGTGTCCCACAATGCCTTTTCTAGCCACTCTGGTCATCACTTTGAACTCTACTGCCCTGCCCTCAGGTGACCAACCGTCAGACCTGCCCTTTAAATTCTCTGGGAATTTTGAAAATCCCCTTCCTGTTTGCTCAGCCAGGCGTGGAGTGTTCTCAGCGAATCTTTCCAGGTGACCATGCCTCCATGTGCCAGGTGATCCCCAGTATGGAGCAATGGCGAGGTGCTGGACCTCATCAGTGTTTGTGGGGAGGAAGCTGTCCAGTCCCAGCTGCGCTCCAGCTGCAGGAATTACGATACCTTTGGGCAGATATCAAGGGCCATGCTGGAAAGGGGCCATGACCGGGACGCACTGCAGTGCAGGGTTAAAGTGAAGGAGTTGTGGAATGCCTACTGCAAAGCTCGCGAGGCAAACAGACGCTCCAGTGCTGCCCCTGCGACCTGCCGTTTCTATAAAGAGCTGGACGTGATACTTGGGGGTGACCCCACCTCCATGCCGAGTACCACCATGGACACCTCAAAGGCCAGTGCAACAAGGCAGGAAGAGGAGGAGGAGAAGGAGCAGCAAAGAAGGAGCGAGGGTGCTCCGGTGGACGAAGACACCCTGGAATCCCTAGATGCATGCAGCCAGGAGCTGTTCTCAAGCCAGGAGGAAGGTAGCCAGTCGCATCGGCTGGTGCTTGGGGAAGGACAAACACCAGAGGAGGTTCCTGGTAAGCGGCTTTTATTTTGGGAAGGAAGTTATTTGGTGAGGGCTCTTGGGCCGAGGAGGGCTAGGGCTGAATGCATGCCTAGATGCGGAATAGGGCGTTAATGTGCTCTCTCACATCACGGTAATCAACCTCAGTGATCTCTTCAAAGGTCTCATCCAGAACTTGGGCAATATGCCTGCGCAGGCTTCTCGGGAGAACCACTGTGGTCCTTGTCCCAGTAAGGCTAACTTGTCTGTGCCACTGTGCCCCGAGGGGCGGGGGGGACCATTGCTGCACACAGGCAAGCTGCATATGGGCCAGGGCGGAAGCCACATTGTGGTAGAAGACCCTCTCTTGCTTCCCTGGTCACCCTCAGCAGCGAGATATCTTCCAGGACCAACTCCTGTGGAAAATGTGAGGACAGTGTTCAGTATAGAAGCCCCCGCTGCTGCTGGCTCTCCCCAAGGCACATTCTTAAGGAATAACTCGACTGCCAAACGTGACGTGCTGGCGAGACTCGTCAGCATACTCCTCAGCAGTTTGGGCTACATTCCCGCAGACCGAAAGGGAAGACAGAGCGCGCAGTATGAAAAATGTTGAAAGATGGTGCCAAATGTGGACGGAAGCAAAGGGAATGCTGGGATGTGAACCAATGCATCACGGGGCATTGGGACAGGACCCAGAATGCCGTGCTCCCCTCACCCCCTTCCCACAAGCCACAGCACCAGAATGGGAAGAGGTGCTCTGTGGGATAGCTGCCCATAATGCACCACTCCCAATGCCAATGCAAGTGCCGCAAATGTGGCCACACCAGTGTGCTTGCAGCTGTCAGTGTGGACAGACCGCAGCGCTTTCCCTTCTGCGCTCGCCAAAGGCGGGTTTAACTCACAGCACTCTACATCTGCAAGTGTAGCCATGCCCTAAATTTTAGACATATACAGTTGTGCTGACTTGTATAAGTAGTAACTTTCCAGAGATATAAATTATTTTTACTATCCCCAGTCAAAACATACTTTCTGCATTTATAGCCTTGTTAGAATTATTCAGCTGGGATGAGTAGACCTTGAACAGAGAGAAATGACAAAAATGAAATTATGCTGAAAAATTAAAAATTACTGATGGCATACAGATTTGATGACTGGGGGCACTCAGAACTATGATGTCAACATCTTACCGCAGGTAGCCTTTAAATGTATTTCTGTGTCTGCAGATCCCTTATTGGGAGTACAAATCAGTTGGGAAATACACTCCAGTACTACTTTATCTCAAGAGACCTAAACCCAACATTTGAAGGAACTTTCTCCACAGATGTCCATCTGTATCCAGTCACTAAGCACTAAGTACAGCAGTCAGGATGTACAAAGCTGATATTTAATATTGACTGTTGTTGATCTTGTTGGGTGGCAAGTGGTACACTTCATTGCATCATTTTAGGCCCTGATTCAGGAAAATATCCCTATTTAGGACAGCATTTAAGCATCTGCTTAAGTTTAAGCATGTGTTTAAGTTCCTCTGAAGTTAATAGTACTTAAGCACATATTTAAAGTTCGGCATGTGCTTAAGTGCTTTCCTGAGTTACAGTCTTTATGTCCTTTAGCCTGATCATTCTGTTACCAAGTTATTGACAACTCTGAATTTTAACTAAAACGAATTTTAACCATGCCATTAACACTTTTTAAATTCAGCAACTTTAGCTCGGTGTTTTGAGTGGGTATGTGCCAAAAAACCCCAACCTATTTGATATTAAACTTGGACTTCAAAATAATCTTTCAGCACTAGAAAGGTATTTTGGAAATTGTATAGAACATTGGACTGATTGCATCTCAATTTGTGAAGACTGGAGACAATATGGTCCCATGCATGACAAAACAGAATTGTTCTTCAACATCTGGAATCCCATAGTATAGGTAGGCCCCTTGTTTAGGACCTCATCCTCCTTCCACTGATTTCAGTGGAAGTTTTTCCTTTGACTTAGCTGGGAGAGGAATGGGTCCTTTAGAAGCATCTGTAAGACAGAGCCTCTTTCTTATGTTCCACTGGGACACCGTACATTATGAAGTAGTTGTTGGTCATTACAAGTGGCAGAAGCTGGCCCATGATCACACTAATACCTTACTTCAGGAATAGCGCCATTTCCCTCAATAAGACAGCTCAGAGTGAGGTACTACTCAACATGAGTGAAGTTGGAAGAATCATCTGGCTTGTCATATCATGGTGCTAAATTGTGTTTTGGACATCAGGCCCACAGAGGGAAGCTAACTCCCATCCCTGTGGAGTGTAATATTAATTTCAATCGGCCCAAAAAGCCAAAGATGTTAATGTGACCCAGTCACTGTCTAACATTAAACAGTATTAGACAAAGTTCAGGATTTGGTATTCAGAGAGCTCAGCCTGGCAAAGAGACACCATGAAACATTCTTTAGCCTTTTATTAAAAGGATACAGTACAAGAATGAAAAACAGTTAAATACCATATATTTCAAATGCTTTAAGTAAGGCTTTCATTTTAACAGCATTCCTTGTTCTCTTACCTGGAAAGAGTCTTTAGAAGGATCCCCTCCCCACTTTGCCAGTCTCTTAGATGGTGAGAACTGCCCTTTTTGGAGAACAGAGAAGAAGTTGGTTGAAAGAGGCTGGAGCTATTGTTGTTAAAGTCCACTCCCATTTTCTAGAAAACACACACACACACACACACACACACACACACACACACACACACTTAAAATGCAGCTTCTGTCTTTGCTGTTGACTTTTACTTGCCACCTCACTGCTGGAGAAACACAGGCATGGCACTTGGTCTTATTAGCCACTCTGAGACATGGCAAACTTGTACCAGCATTGGGCTGCGTAGGGCATTGATTCTAGTTGTCCTTCTGGTCACAGGCTTACAGTAATGTTGCAAAAGTTACATTATTGCCCAGCTAAGCCAGATTCTTATTAGACAGAAGGCAAAAGGAGAGGGATAGGAAAGGGAAAAAATAAAGTGGGGGAGGAATTGGAAAAGGACACACAACGGGGGGGGGGGGGGGTGACAAAAATCTCACATCCCAGATGCATTCGGTATTTAGCCAGAGCCTGTGGAGATGGAGGAATCATCTGTGTCTCTCTCTCTGCCCTGGTCTGGTCTGGTCCAGACATCTCTCAGGATCAGGACAGTGAAGGCACAATGCTGGATTCTGGGGTCCCAGAAGAGGGTGGGGTGGGAGCTATGAGAAGCTTGCTTCTTCCCCTTCTTTAAGTCAGCCAGTATCATGGTAGCCAGCTTTCCGCTGCCCAAAGTCTCTTTTTGAGAACCCCAGAAAGGGAATAATGGACGGAATAGCTGGTCCTCTCATTATTTTGTCCACATTAGGCATAATATCCGACATGCCATTTTTGGGTCACTGATTTCCAGCCACTTCTCTTCTTTATCCGATATGACCTTAACACAGTCCTTGAATTATATCAGTAAGCCTTTTCATTTGGACTAATTTAGTCTGTCTCCCTTTCGCATTTCTCCCCGCCATCAGCATTTATCATTATATGTGATAGGAGCATTTCGTAAACTTTTATTCACTTTCTCCCAGTTGAGCTCATGATTTGCGTAAATTTGTAGGCCCAATGATTACAACAGGGGGATACCCTGACTTTGGACCGTCCAGGCACACAGCAGTAAGTTGGAGTTTGTGCACATGCTTACTCCCACCTTTGGCATAGATCAATGGCTCCCAGATACATTAGCCAGAACAGCTAAACTGACATGGAAGGTATGATAATTTGCTGCTGGCATAAGCCTCAGAAAAATGCTAACCCCTCCCCACCTCTTAATGTGCTCCTGAAGCAAGGGGGAAGCAGAGAAGGAATTATGCTTCAGATGTGGGCCTCTAAGGATACAGCTACATTTAATCTGGGAGGTGTGATTCCCAGCTTGCATAGACATACCCTCGTTAGCTCTGCTCAAGCTAGCACCTAAAAATAGCAGCGTGTCCATGGCAATATGGCTGGCATCTCGGGTTAGCCACTTGAAGTTGTACCCAGGGATTGCACTCTGACAGTTAGCTCGAGTGGACAACCTGTGCCACTGCAGACTCACTTCATTTTTAGGCCCTTGCCCAAGCAGAGCGACAGCAGGTACATCTGTGAATGGGAACCATATCTCCCAGCTCAAATGTCGACGCATCATAGTCACAGTTCCTTCCTGAGTTATTCGAAGGTTGGTGGAACTCATTCACCATCCTGTGCTCAGGACTGGTTCAGAAGCACAAGCTAGTCCTTGTCACCTCCTTCTGTGTGTTTAATTTTGCATATTTGCATTAGGCAAATCATTTTAAACATAGAAAGTAGGAATTATTCAGAAGAATCTATATTAAAGTTAAATAATATTTCCACTTGAACTTTCGTTATTGGAAGGCAGAGCAGCCTTCTGGAAGCACTCGCTGCTTTAAATAATGGTGATTTCACCTTTGACTCATTCCTTTGCAAACTCAATTTTTTTTTTTAAAGATACAGAATGGTTGGTACTAGAAAATAACAGGCATACTATCTCTTGTATTGCAGTCATCGTTTATTCAATATCATTCATGTACAATATGCTGTCTTTAAAAAAGGAAACAAACCACTTGGGAACTATACCAACCTAAAACAACTGTGTAGTGAATGAAACAGGAAAAACAAGTTCATTTACAAGGACAGAAAGTGTGTCATAGGCTAGGCAACACAGAGAAACAAACCACCCCTCACTGCTCAAATCCCATTATTCCTATTCTTTCACATTACCTCATTAGTTTAGCAGACACCCCAACACCTTTTTGGTTCATCTGTTAACAGGACAAAGTGCTGGGTTTTGACTTACTCTGTTATACTCTCAACCAGCTCAATCAATTTGTTAATGAGATTTGGTGTGAAAAAGAAAAGTAGAGAAACAAGTGTAATTTTACAACACCACATTTGCAATCGGTAATTTACACACCAATAAGTGGCACATGCTGATAGCAGCTGATAAACTTTCTGACAATTATTTGAAACAGATAATTTTCTGCATTCGAGACAAGTGGATAGAAATTAAGTAACAAAGAGGGAAAGGCACAGCCATGGACTTGCAGAAGGAGATAGCCATTCTTGGGAATCCACACATTGTATGGTATTGCCTTGATGTCACTCTGGCCTTTTGCCTCTAGATTTTTTTTTAAAGTGTGGCTTAGCACAAAGCTGCTACAGATCATCCTTGTTCGTTATAGCCAGTAGTGAAACGAGGTCATGTGTGCTGAAGAGCAGATACCCCCCAGTGCTTTAAGCCATCAGGAGTTGGGCTGTCAGAGCTTCGAACAAGAAATGCTTCTGTCATGTTTATACAGCTCAGCCCCAAGGTTTCTGTAAAGGAAAAAGCCATCACTTCATTCCCCTCCCACAGCTCTGCCCATTGGCATGTGAACAATACTTTTAAGGCTAAATTAATGCAAACACTGTGTGCAGTGGCTTGCTATGAAATGTTGAAAACAACAAGAACTTACTGTACTACAGCTGTACTTTTATATGTAACAGACTTGAGATGTAATGAAAGCGCTGAGAGAATATTGCTGTCTCCCATAAACAGGGAAATTATATCCTTAATCAAAGCACTACTGCCAGTGTCGAGAATACTATAGACTGCAGTAAGCTTAGCTGTGTTTTTTACTGTTACTATAGATTATAGCATGTAGCATCAATGTCTAGTAGATAGGGCTCTGCACTGGGACTCAGGAGATGTGGATTCTGTTCCTGCTTCTGGCACTGAGCTGCTATGTGACCTAGGTAAGTCACTTCACCTCTTTGTACCTGTGCTTCCCCTCTCACTCTGACAATCTGAATAGACAAGGCAGACTACACTTATGAGCTGAGATTGCCTCACTGTACTCTGTGTGTACTCTGATCTCAGTTGGGGCCTCTAGGAGCTCTTGACATACAAATAATTACTAACTGTGAAGAACAGTTATTCTCATGAAGTTCACAGGAATGGCTGGAGTCAAGCCCAAGGAAGCTTCCAGACCCTCCATAAAAAGTGATAGCCATATTTGTCCCCTGGCTTTAGAAGTGCTTTCAGTACACAGAGCTGAAAGTCACTGCACTTAAGACCTTTCTTTGGGTGCAAAATCTGTCTGTCATGCCACAAGTGAGGAGGGTTCCCTGGCAGCCTAATCCATACTACTGTTCTGCATAAAGGGGTAAGATTTGAAGGGGAGACAGACACCTCCTACGCAGCATGCAATATGCCCCTTTCCCACTCTGCCCATGTACATCCACTCATTGATGGCATGGAGAATCTGTCTTTTATTGCATGGCAAACCACTGAAATCAGTTCAAGACATGGGCATAATGAACCAGAGCTAAGGGGAAACGTAGGATTGCTTTGCCCTTGTGAAAGTTAAAGTGTCCACTGTTTTTGGGTGTCTCTCATACAGAGCACCCCAAACTGAGCCACCTGTAATTAGTGAAATTTGGGCTTACATCTTTTCTGTATTAATCTGACATTTCTACATCCCATCTGTCAACCTCCACTCTTCAGTAGGAGAGCCCTGTGGCCAGTTTCACACCAGCAAAGCCCTATAGTTATAGTCAGAGTGTGAGGTCTCCCTGATATTTCAAAGGCAGTGAGTTTGAATTCTGTATTTACCCAAGGGAAGCGGTAGTAGGCAACTCTCTTGCATTTGCAGGATAAAGGACAAGATGGCCTAAGGCTGTAGATCTTTCCTATCTCTGATTACCACAGGAAAAACACAATTATTTTTGTTTACTGCCAATAACCATAGCGTGACAGTGCTTTATTTTAATTTCTTAAATGATAACTTGCTTCCTTTACCTAAGAGGCAAGCATTTTCTGGAGGCACAGGATGGGAGGGAGCGGAATGGGACTCTCTTTATATCTCATATTATTCTGGTTAGTAATCAGAGGCAGTCTGATAGAGAACAGCTGCTAACCTGCATTGCATCCTAGTAGTTCTGTGTCAAATACATAGAAAAGCCCATGGAAATTAAAGGTCCTTTTGTCAAGTTGAATAATGCTTTGGATAATTACGGGGGTAGGGGCAGCCATTCTTCAAATTCCCCTAATGAAAAACAACATTCACACTACAATCCAGAACAGTGGAGGTGATTTCCATTCTATCTAAGCTCTCATCATGCTGATAGTTACACAATACAGTGGACTTAATGCTCCCTGCATGTGACAATCCCCATGCGTGTACTTCCAGACATTTTAGGGATGTAAACAGAAACTACTCCTCAGTGAATTTTTACTGTTTGTGCTTTTTTGGGATTGTGTTGCTTTATGCACAGTGTCAGCAGCATCTCAGTGAGCAGCATAATGCTGTACTCTTCTTCTTTCTCCATTATTATAACCACCAGAGACTACCTGCTCTACTGACTCTGCAGCAGGGGAGAACTGTTTCTGTGCATCTCACAACGTGCCAAGGCACTACCATGATACAAATATTAGCAGCCAACTCTCAAGCAAGAGGCTTTTTTCTCTCTCCTTCAGTCTAATGCAAAGCCAACAACAAGAGAGAGTTATAGACTTACAACTGAGTAATATGCCAGTCTTCCTCTGTCCAGCTGGCAGGATAGAGTGAGAGCATCACAGGCCCAGTGCCAGACCCTACTGTAAGCCAAATAACTTATGCCCCTTTTGCACGGTAAAAATGACAACTGGGATGAAGCAACATAAGCAGCTAAGACCAGAAATACTGATCTACACTGATGGCATTCGACTACCACATTGTGCTCATCATGCCTATATAGTACAATACTTTGGTGAAATCTAGGGGGAATGATAATACTGTAAAAGTTAACTTGTAATAAGTTCTTTGACTTATGTGAAATGGAACAATCATCACAGTCTTGTTCTTAGTAGACAGGTGGTGCAGGTTGGCCCTAACTGCCATCCTTAGCTGACAGTGTCAGTAGAGAGACTAATGAATGAATAGTCATGGAGACTGAAATACTCTCTTAGCCCCAGAGGTGATCCCTCCAGGCGAGGATCAAGACATTTTGTCAGGGGAAGCTTACATTGCCAGTGCCCAGGCTGTCCCCTGTTTAGTCCTCAGTGTGCTCTGTCTTTCTCAAGCACTAACTTGAATTTTAAAACTAAATAAAATAAAGGGACATTTTCAGATTTTTTTTTACATGCCCCATTACATGTAAAGGTGTCTTTTTCAGTTTCTAAGTACAAGTTATGGCTGGATCCTGCAAACTGAACCATGTGTGTGGCCCTCTGTGACAATGTGGGTACCCACTGCCTTCAGTTGGTATCCACGCAGGTGGATGCTTGTACGGACACGGAGCTGATGACAAGACTGGGGCCCAATGGCTCATTTGTCCCTTAGAGCCACAGCTTTGCACTGAGGGAAGTACAGAGCTGCACTGGCAGGAGCTCTAGGAGAGCGCCTCTTGGAACCTCTCTGCATGCAGGGGGAGCATGTCTACTGCTACCTCTTTTAAGGGGCTATGGGATGCTCCCTCCATGTGGCCTGCCAGCTCTGGGGGCTCCGCAACAACTTGCAGAATTGGGCCCTTGGTAAAGTACATATTCAGGTGCAATTCAACTCAGTACACCTGTGTATATCCAACTAGTGTGAAGAGAAACTGATGCACAATTGCGCATTTTGTTATTTTAGAAGATGTCCCTTTTCAGATATGAATATAAATGTTATTGCTTGTAAATTGGCCTACGTGTGTTTTGTGATCTGTTTATAAATAATGGATGAAGGAATTCTCATAAGGGAAAACCATACAATTTACCTACAAGAATTCTGTCAAAATGCGAGTTATCTTTAAGCTCTCTCCCTACCTTCTCCTCCTTTCTTACAGGGCTTATATTCCTCATTTCCCCATCGTTGCTTGTCGGAAACAGACCCTTCAAGGAGCTAAAGATTTAAAATTAAGTAGGTAAACAAACATATTTGTGAATCACTTTAGATTTTAACATGGACCCGAACCATATGCATGGATGGTTTGCAAACTACTATGCAAAAAATCTATTCTTGTGGTACTTTTGGGTTGACTAGAAACATTAAAAAATAAAAATCATAGAGAGCCTCTTGTGATGAAATGGTTAGAACACAGGATTTGGATTCTGTTCCCAGCTCTGTCACAGATTTCCTGTGTGACTTTAGGAAAGGTATTGAGCCTTTTGGTACCTCTGTTTCCACATATGTAAAATGAAAATAACACTTCCCTTCTTTACAGGGATGTAGCGTAGGTTAAGCAATATTAGATGTGGTAGTGTGGCCAGCAAAAAGGCATTGATCTAGCACTTGGGAGACTTCACTTCTATTCCTGGCTCTGCTCTGTGATATAGGCACAGAGCTTTGGCTAAAGTCTCTCTGCCTGTGTTCCCTCCAACATCTTTTCTATAAGCTTTTCAGGGCCGGGGCTGTCTATTACTATGTGTCTGTACAGTGTCTTTCACAATAGGAGCCCAACTTGTTTGATGTAACCAGGCTGTATAAATATTGTTTATTATTTGCATAGCTGTGGTATGGCCTGAGATCAAATGTAAGGTAGTGTAGCAATCCAGAGTATTGTATTATGGTTATTTTAACTGAAACATACAGAGGTTTACACATTTAATTGTAAAGCCGAGTTGGAATTATAACATATAAGGAACTGTGTGCTACAAAAGACAGCACAGCCGTTCAGTCACAAATGTAGAAGCTAGGGCTAATTACAACCCGGGATCAGGTCTAGCAAGTTTTAAAATACTTTACAGATATTTCGTAAAATGTCTCTGAAAGCACTCCGACAAATAGAGTCAATGTTATACAATAAAACATTCAAGAAAAACTGAAACAAATCAAAATTCAAAGGAAAAGATGCAGTTGCAATGTCCTCTGGAAAGACCGCAGAAAAGAAGAGGGCGAACAAGATCTATAACTCTATATAATTATCCTTATTTGCCTTCAGCATTCAAAATGGGCAGATTGAAAATATTTAACAACAGAAGACAATCAAGCATTGTTTCAAAAAACCGAACAGCACAAAGGATTTATCATCAGCTACAGGGAATATAGACACTGGGCGCGGTGGCATGCGCCTGTAATCCCAGCTACTTGGGAGGCTGAGGCTGGCGGATTGCTCAGCTGCAGTGCACTCTGCTGATCCGGTGTCCGGTACCCCTGACAGCCTGGCCAGTGAGTGGCCGAAGGACTGGCTAGAATGACGTGTTGTGAACAGCGCTCTCTCTGTGAGGGCTGATGAACTGATTGATCAAGGTGACAGGGAATATATCTTAACGATCTAATAAATGTGGAGGGCCTAGCCAATGATTGGAAAACCATTGTAAAAGTGTAAAAACCAGCAAAAGAATCTGTAATAATGTCTTCCACAGATGATGTACCAGGGGCTATTCAGCAAGGTCTGCGGTAGGAAGGAGGTGGATGGTCAGGAACTAGAAATACTTTAGGGTCTTTTTGCAATACTAATTGATATATGTGATCTCACTGGAATGTGGATCATTGTAGGAAAAGACATAGCAGCTTGTCTCCAGTTCAAGTACATTCATATTTAAGCATTTGGGTCCTGATCCAAGGTCCATTGAAGTTCATGGAAAGTCTCCCATTGATTTCAATGAACTCTGGATCAGAGCCTAAAAGTCTGTGCCATCTCATTATGGTTTGCCTAGGCAGCTTGCGAAACATATGTACACATTTCTCATAATAAGACATGCATCTTAAAATTCCCCTCCTATCCCCGCAGATATAAAGGAGGCTACACCTGACTGGCAAAGCTTTTCAGAGAGAGTTTGTCCCACAAATTAATTTGATGATCCTGTTGCATGGGTGAATACCGTAGAAAAGCATTCTTAAATATTAATTTTGATTTTTGAATGGATGTCAGTCGGTCACCCATGTTCACATCCCTTTTGCCTACCCTTCCCATAATTATTCTAGTGAAGGAGTTTGCTGGTGGGAAGTGTTTGCTGACACAGAAAATTCTAAACAAACATTGCAGAGTTGCACTTATAAAGTGAATTTTGTATTCACACTAGAAACTTGATACATTCATCCCAGACAACATTAGACAACACGGTGCGGGGAATGGCTCTGGGCACTGTACACCAGAGCTCCTATGGCTGATAGCACTGGGGAGATATATCAGTGCAAGATATATTTGCCAAGATAGAAAGAGCGCAACGGCCAGATTTTCAAAGGTATTTAGGAGGTGCGTAAAGAGGCAGCACCTAGTGGGTTTTTCAGAAGAACCCACCTGTATCTTTAGGTGCCTAAATTCTTTTCACATCTGGCCCCTTGCCACTAAATCCCAATGTCCCTCTGCAGAGCAAGGCCTTTCAAAAGGAAACATTAACAAGGCTACTTGATACACAAGCACATATATACTTTAGGAACACGCTTTGAAAAGACCCCTTCCTCTAGACTGCTTTAAGTACCTGGAAGTGATGAAGCATAAGCCCGTAGCTTCATGGATACCAATAATTTTCTCATGCAGTGGGCAACTAATGAAGCTATTGTAATCCTGAAATATATGGAGCTTCAAAGGCCCATACCGGAAGTAAACTAAGCAGAGAGGAAGGATAGTCTTGTGGTTGAGGCACCAGATGGGGACTCCAGAGATCTGTTCCTAGCTCTGCCACAGACTCCCTGGGTAACTTTGAGCATGTTGGCTGAATCCTTTTGTGCCTCAGTTCCTTATATGTAGAATGGTGATGGCAATATTTCCCTACCTTACATGGGGGATGTGAGGATAAATTTGTTACTGGTGCTCAGGTCTTCAGTGAAGGTGACTCTGTAAGTACATAGTTAAAAGTGGTCATCTAAAATTGATTGTCTAAAAACCAAGTTACCTCAGCATAAAGAATGCAATCCATAGTATCAGTCAAATCACTGTTAAGCATAACAATGGTTCCATGCTTGCCGTGTTCAGAGACTCATTTTCAGAAACTTAAAGAGTTTGTATTTCAGTTCCCTCCCCACTGGCTGGTCAATAAATAGCCATCGTCCCCTAGGCAATTTTTGGATTACCAGTGGTGCTGCAATAACACATCCTTTTGTCGTCAGAACTCAAGCAATCCTTGAACATCAGTCTTCCTCACGGTCCTCCCAAAACAAAGAAAAGAGGAGAAAATAATTCATTCCAACCAATAGAGACTTTAAACCTTTTACTTCTGAAAGCCCAGCTACAATTTGGGCCAGATTGTGACTGACCAGCATGGCTAGTATGGGGTGGCGCAGGGCACAAGGGCCAGTCACAGACACAGTCCCTGTGCTCCTGTGCACATGCAAGCAAAATACATGATTCATGTACACAATCATGAAATATGTATGCAAGTATTAGGTACACACAACTCAACGTCTGACCCAATAATTATTTTACATTTATTAAGAACAGACCTTTGCATTCTGTAAGATTGCAGAATGTTTACTAACTTTACATCACTTCACTCACTGCTCCATTTTATGTTCCCCTTGGATGCAATTTTTGCAGCACCCTGCAATGCTATCCTACAGTTTAAGAAAGGAAGTGAAATAGAATATTGCATGCAACTGAAATTGCAGATAAATATTTATAGTAAGTCAAAAGTTTTATGGTTCTTTTGTTGGGGAAAAAAAATCACATTTCCCATCAAGCTGAACAAAAGGGCCCAGTTGTGAAATCACTGGGAGTTGTGCACATAGTGAAATGTCTAATAATATGATAAGCTGTTATAGGGAAGAAAAGCTGGTAGAAAATTGTGCAAATTGGGGACATTGCAGAAAAATTAAGCCACTATATACTATTTGTTCAACCATAAATAAATCACTGCATGTCATTCTCCATGTGGTTCCTCTGTTCTATGTCTGACATTGATCCCATACTATGGGACAGCCCTTAGGTTTTTAAAAGCGAACAGAGGGTCCAGAATCAAACACTCCATTCATATTTAATTTGTTTATCTAGCAAAGTTGAATGAATTCATATTACATTGATGCGTAATGATTACACACTGCCTTGTTACTTCATCTGTAACGTACAACATAGTAATTATGAACATTCTCAGCCTTGTTAACAAAACTCAGCTAATGACAGAAGTGAAAAACTGAGTAGCATTTATTATATATTTATCATAAATACTTGTAAGATAAGTTATAATGATTTGCTTCTATCTATTCCACCTATCTTGCATCACCTGTCTGTGTGATGGAAGTGGGCTGGAGCAGTAGTAAAAATATTACTGAGAGAAACCAAAAGGATAAATGAACAGTCTGAAGTCTGCGCTTTCAGTACAAAATCCATTGTCTACGTCATGCACGAATATCAGGAGATCTCTATTTTCAGCATTAGCAAGCTGCATGTAGTCTTGTATCTTTACAAAATAATTATGCTGGATTTATTCATCCCTGAACACAGTGATTTTTTCATGATGGGATACCATGGTAGCTCAGTGAAAGGATAATTTCATCTCACCCTGAAGCTGTGAAGCCCTAAAAAACTCCCGAGTCAGTCGATGTCAGCACGTTCACAAGAACTGCCTATTGCAAGGCATGTCTCCTACACAATAAGGCCAATGTCTGTGTTTTCCTAAATGTTACATAAGTGGGACAGAAAAATCTCTCGCGTGATTTCCTCCATGACTGTTTTCGGTATCTTTAGTAGACACTCAATGATCCCCAGACTCATCATTCTGACTGTTCACCTCTCCCACTCCTGTGCTTGTGCCTTCTTCCAAGCCATCCCCTGTTCCCAATAGAACTTGCCAATCCCAGTGTGCCAGGCTCCCTCCCTCCTTGCACTGAAATCTTTCTCAAAAGGCCACTTCTGAAAATGCTAGGCTTTGTCGCCACTATCCCAATTAAAAATAAAGTGTGTCCTGCAAGGTGAAATCCTGGCATTACTGAAGTCAATGGGAGCTTTGTCATTCACCTCAGCAGGGCCAGGATTTCATCCTATGTCTTTAGTTGTGTCTTGTACAGTACCAAGCTCAACATCAGCGTATACATAGTGCACAGCTTTGCTTTCTCTACACTCCACCCAAGCTACTTTCCTGACCTGTGTTTTCATTCAGTTTCCCACTGAGTCGCTCATTTCTGACTTTATGCCTCTTCCATACCATGAAGTATATGGCCAGGTAGGCACCCAAGTGACCCTTTGGTGTATGAAAATTACTGAATTCAGACACCCATTGGAAACTGTAACCCAACAGCAATAACTTACTTTGATAAAGTATAGTGCCTTTCATCCAACAGGATCCCAAGGCACATCACCAACTTAACATATACAGGACTCAATTCATCCATTGTGAAAAATAAGGTGTCCCTGGGATGGAAAGTGGCAACGCTTACCAGGCTCTGTTAAACCCTACACAACAGTTCAGAACAGGAGGCAAATATTGCATCCAAATTAAAATGCAGATAAATCTTGCAAGGTGGGCAGTGCCTTCCACCAGCCAATGACAGTTGAAGGCGCTGTGCTTTGCTTCATGCAGGACTGGGCCTCATAGATTTTATGGAGAACTAGGTGCCTAATTACCTTTGAGGATCTGTCTGTAAAGCCGGGTGGGTCTCAAACCCAGGCCTGCAGAATTGACAGGCAGCTAACACCTCCACACTGCTACCCAGCAGCAGTTGTAACCAACTCATGCTCCCCTACCCACAATCTGCTGCGGGCACAGACCACAGGAAGTCCCATCTCAAGGGGTTCAACAAACTGCAGCCTTATGGTGCCTGGTTAATTCCCTGCCCTATATAAACCCAAGGGGTGTTTCAGGAAGTGTCCATGCAACAACACGGATCACTAGCTAGCTGCCACGTCCACCCTGCATTCTCTGTTCCTGAACTCCTGGTATTGACCTCAGCTCTGACTTGAGCCTTGACTCCCACTTGAACCCCGGAATATCCACATGGACCCTGATACCTAGTATTGACCCTTAGCCTGATCCCCTACCTGTCCAGGTCTGCCCTTCAGCCTGATCATTGACCTTGATACTGACTCCAAACCTTGGTGTTTGTTCCTGCCACTAGTCCCGCCTACATTCACCCACGATCCTGACACTGGGCCCTAACACACATTGAAGTCAATGGAAAACTCACAGGCTTCATTCTTTACAGAACTAGGCTCTACATGAGGGAGAAAAAACTGTCACACTGATATGCAAAGCAAATCCTCAGGAGAGTTATTTTACCTTAACATTAGGAACAGGAAATAAGTGTGCATGGGTAAAAATTAAGGATCATGAGATAGGGACTCTAAACTATTTCTGCTGTATTCTGAATAGTCTATAAATTCTAAAGTTTCATTTTAAAATAAAATTTGGCAAAAATTTCCAGAAGCGGACACTTTTTCGGGGCTGCCTCTCTTTGGCCCTAAATCTCTACCCTTCATTGTAATGATGCAGCCATCGTAACATAAGTCAATCTAAAGCTGTCTCCAGCCAGATGCTAGTAATAAAGATGAGAATTCATCTCTCCGTACCCCATTCATCTCAAGGAAGTCTGAATTTTGGTGAGCAAAAACCATCTGAGATTTAACACTGCATCTGCCCTGACTCTCGCCCCTGAATCTTCTACCACAGAAGCAGTTCAGTTATTCAGGGCTGAACAACTTTTATCCCAAATTGGAAAATATTTAAAAACAAGAAACACTCGCCTCTATTTCTGAGGTGAGGCAGGCTGGATTTACTAGGCAATCTCCTACCTGGAATGGTTCTGCTGATTGATACTGCAATGACAGAAAAGAAAATTATCTTTACCTCCATCACAGCCCTGGCATGTTAAACCAACCCTGCCTGGAATTAATTTGATCCCTGGCTCTGACTGTCTTTTATATTAATGTCCCCATTAGACCACGGAAACTTTCATTAAAAAAAGAATCAGACTAGCAGTTTTGGTTGCTTTCATGGGAATAACTTTCACTGAGAATCGAAATGACTTGGTCAGCTGCAAAACATGCCAGGAGGCAGCAGTACTGTGCCAGTCACTTGTTAGCCATTGCAGAATCCACCTCTCTTCCTCTGAGTAGTCCGTGGACTAGAACAACCAGATTTTTTTTTTTTTTTTTTGGTGACAGTGCCCCTGCAGTACAGTGCAGTGACTGGCTTTAGGACAAGAGGAGTCAAGGTGTCCTTTAGCCTTTCCTGGCTCCCTTCACAAGCATATTTCTCCCATTTTAAGTCCATGTGGCAATTCTCTTTAGTACACAGGGACTGAAGAGATTTTTTCCTCCAGTTTCGTGTCTAGATTTTGGCAATAGTACATACAGAGATTAACACTGTTTACCGTAGGTGTAATAAACAGCAACATTTTACTTTTCAAAATCTACCAGATTGAACCAAATGGCACATTATCAAAAAACCCTCTTGAGACATGGATATCCTGTACTCCACCTCCACAATAAAGTGTTACATCCCACTTAGATCCAAACACCTAACTGCCTCTCTTAGTGTACACTAGGGTTCACATTCAAGATTGACTCAGGGCTAGGGTTTGGATTCAGGTTCAACATCATCAGCCTCTTTCTATGAGCTACCCATTTTGTGAGATTTTTGGCTGCATCAAAACCCGATCCAGGAAAAAGGCCCTTTTTGGATCCATTCAGAAAGTAAAGCTGCTGGTGCCAGTTGAATCTGGGGATTTGGATCTGAATTCTCCCCCCACCTACCCCCACCACACACACACACAGATCAAAGGGGGTTGGATTAGAGATTTCAGTATTGGTCCATCTCTAATTACATATTATACAAAATCTTCAATCCAAAACTTTATTCCCCCTCAGGCAAAATTACTCAGTGCACTCACTGACCAGAGAAACCACACACCAAACAAGCTGTTTGCCAACTAAGCAGGAGTTTACTCTGCACAGAAATCAATGGGACTACTTGCAGAGTAAGATGCTATCAAAGTGGGTAGCATCTTAATATGAATTTCAATATGATTAGTTCCAGTGAAATACATGGGACTCTTTGTGGAGTCATAAGGAAACAATAAGCAGCCAGTTTGTTAGCTGATGACACATATTAAGAAGACTGAGCTCCAGCCAGACAGAGGAAGTTGGAGAGAAAAGGTGGGTGAAGTAATATCTTTTATGGAACCAACTTCTGTTGGTGAAAGAGACAAGCTTTTGAGGTCTTCAGGTCTGAAGAAGAGCTCTGTGTAGCTCAAAAACGTGTCCTTTTCACCAACAGAAGTCAGTCCAATAAAAGATACTAGTAACCTCACCCTCCTTGTCTTTTTAATAGGAAGTTGGAAATGGAGCATCAGGAAAAGTCCATAGCTCTTTTTATTTATGTTCTGCATTTTTTTCTATTTAATTATTTTATCTGATTTAATTTAATTTCATTTGTACATTCATGTAGCACCATATTTGCCAGATCCAACTCTCTACAGGTATCCAAAACATTCCCTCCATTTTTGGCTGCAGCTTCCTGTGTCTTTGGATGAAACTCTGATCATCCCTATAGCAACCTGCAGGGAACTTAGAGTGAAGAGCACAGGGTGCAGAAGGTAAGAGTTTGGAAGAGGCACCCGGAAGTTAGTCATTATGTATATGGCTGGAATGCTAGCCCTAGCTGCAGCATCTTCGTAAATATTCTCTTAATAAAAGAGCTAGTTTAGTTTTACCAGCATGCAGTTCTCTTGTGTTATTACCCAGCACATGATACATGAATCCTTCATATACTACGAATGAGACATTTTGATATGCGTCATAATTCTAAAAGGAAATTTGCCTAATCATTAAAATGAGAATCCTCGGGGATCTCACAGCTGCCTAATTAATATCAAAGAATTTTTTAAAAATTCAGGTATTTTAAAAATATTGCTTTTCATTTCCTTAAGTTACACAGATTTTTCTGAAACCATCAAAAGGCAATTGTAAAAAATCACAGTAGTTTTCCTTTAAATAACTGCAAATATACCTCATAAGTAAAATTTACAGCAAGGCTTCATTTAAGATTTGAATATTAAATATGAAATTGTTGCTGTCCACAAAGATCATATAGCTCAATAACTATGGACACCTCTGATGACCAAACTAAAATTACACAGAGCATGTTATGTGCATATGTAAGTGTGAAAGTTATTTGATAGATTTTAAAACTTTGAAGCATTTTGTAGCCCTATCACTCTCCCCCCATTTTTTTCTTTTTAGCTATTTCATGCCATTTTCATTTGCTTGCTTTATGCTCAGAACATTGGATTTTTATACATATCATACTCATGTACTATATTTTTTCTGTTATATAATCAGTTTAAAAGCCACTACAATATGAATCAAAAATGAGATTCCTACAGATATATGTGTTTTGTAGAACTGGATACAATTTCTCCAAGTTATAACTAAAATCAGTGTATTTTGCTAGCCCCCCGCCCCCAAGTCTTTCTTGTAGGTAATATATTGAGAATGATTCCGAACACTGAAGTCTATTAGTTATCCTGCTGGATATCATAATACCAGAGAGAGAGAGCATCTATAAAGTAGATAAACAAGCTTTCAATGTACATCAAAGTAAAACTGAGTTAGAAGATACAGTAAATAACAATCTCACCAGTCAGACCTGGTGGTAAACAAGAGACCTCTAGTACTAGACTTAATTTTGTGCCAAGATGTGTGTATCCCTGAGGCCAAGTCTCTCTGCATCAGAATTCCATAGTCCGGCTGCTTCGATCCATGAGTTAAAGCCATGAAAGGAATGGACAAGCCAATTTAGATCACTGAACAAACCTTAAATATTCATCCTGCCAAATCCTGGAGCAACTTATGGGGGCAGAAGGACAGGAGAAAGGAGAGGCAGCATTGTCTATTAGTTAAAGTTGGGAGATAGTGGTCAAGATGCCTGGTTGGAGTCTATACCCAGCTCATCTGGACTATGTCTCAGTTTACCCATCAGTAAAATGGCTATTTTATCTACCTTACAGGGATGTGTTAAGGCTTCATTTATTAATGTTTACGAAGTGCCTGAATCCTGAACACGCTGGATGAAGATATCAATACCTTACCTTTTGTCAATGTGTTACTGCATAAAAAATAATTGCAATATGTAAGGAGAAACCAAGTCTCTTGGTTCTTACCAGAGGAAATATTGATATTTAACCTCACACTTGTTCTTGGTGAGACCGAGAGTCTTTGTTGTTATTTCACTGCAGCTCAAAGTCTGGCCCAAGAAGACAGCTTGAGAAACTGGCCTGTGCTCTGGGGAGATCTCTGGGGGAAGGAGCTAAGGAATCACTTCCCAAAGCCACGACTATAGCCTGTAATAGCCCCTGTGGCTGGAATGTCCCCTCTGCAGGCAGAAATGGCCAGTAAGGCCATGTAGTCACACACCAACCATGCTTACATGCTTCAGCCTATCCCACAAGCTTTCCTCTGTGCTGTATGCAGGAAGTTCCTGAAGAATTATATTAGATAGACTCATCTGCTGAGTGATGAATGTCAAACAAATATTTATTAAGGAAAAGCACCTATAAGTAGTGGTCAGTTACTTACAAGTGGAAAGCACATCAGGATGAACTCACCTGTCACCTTCAGCAATGGACAATCCACAGTTTCAGCTTCCCTTTGTCAGGCTGACATATATATCTTTTTTGTTATCTTTTCTTATAAATATGTATTAGTCTCTCATTTCCCTATCAATTCTCCACTCCTGTCAGTACAAGGTGTGTACTAACTCTAACTGTTCTGTTTTAGCTTTGTTGTTTAGGGTTGCAACCCTCTAGGATTGTCCTGGAGCCTCCAGGTATTAAAGATTCACCTTTAATTAAAGATTATGTCATGTGATGAAACCTCCAGGAATACGTCCAACCAAACTTGGCAACCCTACTGTAGTTGCTAGCATCTTCTGTATTCCTCACAAACATAATTGCTCTGCATCTTTCTTACACATGTGCAACGCTACTTATGCTTAAACTGTAAAAGAGTTAAACCACAGCAGGCTTCTGTGAGGCCTAACTATGCCTTTGCTCCCAACATGTTTGCTCGTAAGTACATAAAAGGTTGTTACAAGGAGGAGGGAGAAAAAAAATGTTCTTCTTAACCTCTGAGGACAGGACAAGAAGAAGTGGGCTTAAATTGCGGCAAGGGAAGTTTAAGTTGGACATTAGGAAAAACTTCCTAACTGTCAGGGTAGTTAGGCACTGGAATAAATTGCCTAGGGAGGTTGTGGAATCTCCCTCATTGGAGATTTTTAAGAGCGGGTTAGACAAACACCTGTCTGGCATGGTCTAGATAATACTCAGTTCTGCCATGAGTGCATGGGACTGGACTAGATGGCCTCTCGAGGTCCCTTCCACCCCTACGATTCTAGGATATTGGATCCCAAGCACTCTGAAGAGTGCAAGTGCCATGGGCAGGTATCTCACAAACCGTCCCACACCATTTCTGCTGTATGCAGTACCCAGCACGCCTTGGAATGGGGAGGAGCAGAATTTGCTCCACATGAGTAATTTACTCTTTACAGTTCAAACCTAACACTTGGTAGTCAGCGTTGGTAGTGTTAATAATCCAGAATGAAAGGGGATATTTCCAAGAGCCCAATATACACTTGTAGTTTGCATCTATCTGCTAGTGTTTTCTCAGAGGAATGCGTACAAGGCAGATCAAGCAGAAATACCAGTCACATCTGCAGCATTTCCACTCATCCCATCTGCTTTTTATTTCATCAGCTGGGAAAGCACAGCTCTAGTCATCTCAAAAGACCTTTTTATAGGGATTAGTGTGGATAATTTAGAATTGATAGGAGGAAAAATGTATCCTGCTTGGCCAGATATTTTTAAAATGTATTTCTACTGGGTTTGATTACAGTGTAAAGACCTGTTTATTGTTGTTGCCAAGACACTGTAATAGATACAAGCTGCATTTAAGCATCCTCATACCTATTTTGCCTAAACCATTTTTTTAGACCACAATATTAATAAACATTAACCAAAATCTGGACCTCTGTAATGTGACATGGGTCTAATTTCTTCCACTTCAGGCCAATGTCAGTATCACTAGCAGATTGAGGAGGGAACCCAGGAGGGAGGGTCTATTAAGAGATAGGTAGAGTTCAGTGACATGTCTATTATTTTTCTATTTTCATGGTGATGGATCAAGCGTATAAGGTACAGAAGTTCAACAACCCAGAGACTCTCTGCTCCCACCATGCAACTGGAAAGAAAAACACTGCTGAGCTACTGGGAGGAAAGAAGGCCTAGAATCCAGGCTGATGCCCCTTGTCCATGGACCTGGAGGTCACCTTCACCACCTTAGAGCAGGAGGAAATACTACTGAGTTTCTCAGAGCAGGAGGAACACTGATCAGCACCATGAAAATACTAGAAGGGAGTGAAGATGTGGAAATTATGGCTTCACATTTGTGAATGATAATTTATTGTATGTTTTGTGAAATCATAACCAAAAATGTTAACTTCTAACTGGCTAGTTTTATTAAATCTAAATGGTCATATCTCATTTCCTCCTTTGGTTATTATGACTGTGCAACAGTGAGATGACAATTGTTACAAAATGTTATGGCAGAGCAGGGAGGGATACTCCTACATTGGATTAAACTAATGGTACTCTCTAAATTGTCACTATATGGATTTAATTGCTCCCTTGCTTAATTTTTACCTGCATCCACAAGACGAGGACTTTGATAGTTGGCCAATAGGTAATCTGTGTTTTTCAGATGGTAGAATTCTATTTTTCTGCAAGATAAAAATTGAGGGATTCTAGATATTGCACCTGCATCCGTCAATCTAAGCTTAGGAGCCATGTATAACTTGGAACCGTAACTAAAATAGAGAGAGACAAATTGTCCCCTCCTCCTCTGCATGTGGAAGGGGAAAAAAACCTAGTGGATGCCTTGTGATATGGGACAGTGCTTCCTTTTCAGCACTATTCCCGGTTCTTCTGACCTTACTGAAGGTTCTGCAAGGATCTGGATCCAAGTGTGAGGAAGGACTGGGCAATTGGGGGAGGGAGTGCAGCTGAAGAAATGGCTATTCTCCATGGCATTGTATCACACAAGCCTGTGGAAATTCGACATCAAAATTAATGCTAGAGTTCACTTAGGTGTTGTGTCCCTATATGTGGAATAAATCCATGTGTGGGATTTCAGGGACAACTGGCCGGAGGGGAAGTCTTAGAGCACGGCTTCATTGGAGCTATGCAGCTAAGGGGCTGGTAGAGGGCTATAAGAGTCTGGAAGGCTGCAACGATGCACAGGGCCTCTGTGTGGATGCCTCTTGCAGATCATCCTCAAGATGCATGTGGATCTCAGGCAATCTACAGATAGGGGATGCAGTCTCTGCCCTTTCCAGATGATGTCAAACATTATGGAGTTTCTTGTCTCATACAGCTTATTCTCATTGAGGGGATGATTTGGCTACAGTTATTTTTCAAAATTATGTAATACTTTTAAAAGTTTGTTTGTATACAGTGTACACACATACACCAAGATCTGAACCCATTTGCTTACCGCTAAATAAATGAGTTGGTTAAAAACCCATAGACAATCAGTAAGATTTGTAGTCATCTTCTGCCACAATCATTACTGGAGTTCAAGCATGGACTGAGGCGAAATGTACCAAGGCATCCATTAGGTCTATTCAAGCTGTATATAGAAGTAAAACAAAACGGTACGGTATCCTGCAAAGACTCCAAGCTGAGGGGGTGACTGGATTCATCTGTACTGACATTAGTTAGCAGCTGCAATGAGAGCCTGCGGATTGTCAAGTGTAGGAAATACTTCGCAACTAGGGTACACACTGACAAAACACAACAAGTCTTAACAAGTACATAATTCAATAACCAAATGCTGAAATGGGTCTGTTCTTCCTCTCAATTTGTTGCACTTTCAGCTGCCTTTCCAGAATTAAAGCATATCATTTGTACGGAAATGGGGGAACTTGTGGAAGTCAAAGCATGGAGTCACAGTTTAAATCTATGCCTCACTCCTACCTTCTGAAACATTAAAATTAACTACAGCTTATTGCACGTGCTGACAGTCACTGCTATTTCGTGGTGCTGGCTGCATAACAGGATAAAACCTATATTAATTTTATCTCTAATGCTGAAGTCCTCCATATAATACAATTAACAGAATCCAATAGGATTTTGTTTTATATAGCTGCCAGAGAGAAATTGTGGAATCAGGACTGGGGGAAAGGTAATCTATGAAAGAATCTTCCTTAAGAAGTGATTCACAAAATGAAAGTGTTTAGAAACTACTGCCGATAATGCTACACTCTACAGAGCACCTTTCATAAAAGGACCTTAAAGCCCTTTCCATTATAAACAGTATATTAAGCCTTACAAATCCCCTTTGAGGTACATATTTTATTCTACAAATGAGTAAACTGAGGCACAAAAATATTAAGTGGCTGGCTGAAGGTCACTGCAGTGAGTCAGCATCAGAGTCTGGGATAGAACCCAGAAGTCTTGTTTTCCATTTTCTAGCTGTCACCACTAAATCACACTTCCTACATAATTATATTAATCACGGTAGTGGTCTGCAAGCGTGCATCATATTTTTACTGTAAAACCAAACTGGTTTTTGTCTCATCTATTTATCTGACAATTGGGTAAAATATTACTTTTTTCTCATCCTAAAACTTGCTTCGCTTAAGTGATGTTGCACATGTGAGAAATTGCAGAGTAATCATGTTTAGCGTTGCATATATGTAAGAAAATGAAAAGGAATCATGTTTGTGGTGAAAACAGAAGATAAAGTAACCAGAAAGCTAAAAAAAACCAACACCACAGCACGCAGTTTGAGTTAGTTACAGGGGTGGAGAATTGGTATGAAAATGAGACAAGATAACAAAAGTTATAAATGAGCAGCCTAATAAAAGGAAGCTTAAACCGTGTATTGTCCAACGCTGGAGGCAACTGTGAGAGACCATCCCAATAAACTTCCCACTTGTAAGTAACTGATCATTACTTGCTGAGTGTTTTGCCTTAATAAAGATTTGTTAGACCCATCTTCTACGTGCTGAATTTCAGTCCAACAGAGGAGGGTGGGGCTAAGTATGGAAAAATGTAATAATTCCTATAAAATGTGTTATGGATCTTTAGTGACCAGTTTTACATAACATCTGATGGTACCTCGAAAACAGCTTTTTGTCAACAAGTGGGATATCTGTGCTTTTATTAGGGACAACTGGCACAAAGAGTAGTTTGATTTTATACAAATGTATTTGCTGATCATCCTGACTGAGATTTTCAAAGCCACCTAAAGGTCTTTGATGCTCAATTCTCACTAGAAATTAATGGGAATTGGACCCTCTAGGCAGCTTTGAAAATCCAGCTCCACACCCTTTAACTAAAGCACTTAACAGAAAAGTGGAGTTAAGAGATTGTTTTAATTGTAAATCACCTAATATGCAGAATAGGGCTGGGAGAATTATTTGGATGAGCTGAGAACCTGACACTTCCTGAAGCACCAGCATTCTGGTAACTGAATCTAAACTGAGCATTACAGGTTTGGTTTGGTAGAGGTGTACATGGCTACATGCGTGTGGCAGCACAGAGCCAGCTGCATATATCCGCCTCCCTCCCAATAGTTCCTCCCATCCCTGGAGTGCAGCTGGCAGGAGACAATTGATGGGGGGGGGGGGAAATGTAGGATGGAGAGGAAGATCTTGTGCGTAAGGTATTGAACTGGCATTTAGGATATTTGGGTTCTATTCCTAACTCTGCCATGGACTTTCTGGGTCAAATTCATCAGTTCTGAATGTACATCTACACTGCATGCTTTTTTCAGGGGTGTAGAGCATTCATACCTGTGTAGCCTCCTTTGTACAGGTATAAAAAATAGCAGTGTAGAACATGAGGCTCACTTTAGGAGAGTAAAGCCATGCCTGAAGGGTGTGGGTATGTAATTGAGTGTATAATCTACACGTATCTCTACACGGCCAAGTCATGCCTCCCCATCTACACTGTTATGTTTAGCAGGATAGGGTCCTCCTGCCTCCTCACTGATGCAGCCTTTCCCTGCTGCACGGAAAGACTCCAGCACCAGGGAGGCAGCGGAGGAAAGTGTCTACAGCTCCCTGCTGCTGGCGCCCGGGGAAAGCAGAGCCTTTTCCCCCTGCCGGAGCCTTTCACTGACACATGTAGCTACACACCATGGGGTGGTCACAGATTGCTTTTCACTGCAGCATGTAGCTACATGTACACTACATGCCACCGACACTGGTGTGTAGCGTTGATGTAGCCAGAGTGTGATCCACAAAGTCAGCACACCATGTGGGGAGCCACCTAAGGTGGCCAATGGGACATCCCAATCTGAGAGGTGTGTGCTAAGTCCCCCGTGTGTCTATTTGTCACTTCCAACAGGGGTGTGGCAGGCCAGCCAGCAAGCTAGCTCAGGACGCTAGTAGGATTCAGCCAGAGTTTTCTCACATAAAGAGAAGCTGAGCTCTGCAATCCTTTCTGGGCAGCTCTGAATTCCACCTTTTAATTCCCCTTTCCATGCCTGCTATTTCCTGTAGGTTTAGCAGGGTGGGGCAAACTGGGTCTGTAAGCTTTCATTAACCCTCTCATTGCCAGTGTGGGACTTATCACAAGGTTTTTCTGAACTGTCCTATAGAGCAGGGGTGGGCAAACTTTTTGGCCCAAGGCCCACATCTGGGTGGGAGATTGCATGCAGGGCCATGAATGTAGGGCTGGGGCGGGGGCTTGGGATGTAGGAGGGAGTGCGGGCTGTGGGAGGGAGTGAGGTGTGCAGGAAGGGACTCAGGACAAGGGGTTGGGGCAGAATACGGGTGCAGGGTGTACTAGGGAGCGCAGAGTGCAGGAGGGGACTCAGGGCAGGGGATTGGGGTGCAGGAGGGGTGCAGGGTGCGACGGGAGGTTGGGGGTACAGGCAGGGTGCGGTGGGGGCTCAGGGCAGGAAGTTGGGGTGTGGGCTCTGGTCCAGCGCCACTTACCTGGAGCGGCTCCGGGGTGGCAGTGCACGCACGCTCCCTGCCTGCCCTGGCCCTGCACCGCTCCCGGAAGTGGCCGGTGCCATGGCCCTGCGGCCCCTGGGGGAGAAGGGGCAGAGGGCTCCACATGCTGCCCTCGCCTGTGGGTACCTCCCCCGAATCTCCCATTGGCCACGGTTCCCCGTTCCCGGTCAATGGGAGCTGCAGGGGGACGTACCCACAGGCGAGGGCAGTGTGCGGAGCCCTCTGCCCTCCCTCCCTCAGGGGCCGCAAGGACATGGTGCCAGCCGCTTCCGGGAGCGGTGCAGGACCCACAGCGCCACGGGGGTGGCAATCCCGCAGTCTGGATCCAAAGCCCTCATGGGCCGGATCCGACCCATGGGCTGTAGTTTGCCCACCCCTGCTATAGAATTTATCAGAGAACTATATCCCAGCAATAGGAGGATTCAAAAACTATACATCATTTATAAGTTCTTTTGGTCTTTATTATATATATTACAGATTCTTATTAAATGTCTATAGAACATTATGGGTTTCAGCCCTTTGGTACAGGATTTGTCCATAAAGAGCAGAGTTTCCAAACCTGCATAGTCAGCTCTAAGCCATTTGCTTCAGGATATGGAATGGCGTTATAGATGCAGGATGCTACTCCGTTCCGATGCAGGGTTTGTGGATTCATACTGGGTGCTAATGCACCCATCATGCATCACTTACCCCCACCCCTGTGACACTGCAAAGAGCCTCTCTGGAGATTTCCTCCAAGGCACAGAGGGTAGGACTCCCTCTCGCTGGGTCTCTGACTCAATGATTGAAAGCATTTATCCACAATGTAACAGACACTGGGCTGGAGAGAGACTTTACAGTCCAGTAGTTAGGGCACCTACCTGGGAGATGGGGGACTCTGGGTCCAGTCCCTCTTTCATTATTTATCCACAGTGGAATAGTTTCAACAGGCCAAACTGAGGGAGCTCTGCATCAGAATACCCCATAGCCCAGCTGTTAGAGCACTCCCCTGAGAGATGGGAAACACTTGTTCAAATTCTCCCTTGCGGGGGGGAGAGAGTGTGGGGGAAATGAACCTGAGTCTCTCCATTCCAGGCATGTGCTCTAACCACTGGATTACAAGTTAGAAGGTGGAAACTGCCTTCTCCTGCTGGATTTCAAATGAGACCCTATCCTGTATATGGCTTCTGGATACTTACCGGATCAGGCCCTGCACTCAACTTAGGTAGCCCGAATAGTTATCTTCCCTGGTTCGTGGATTGCTCTGGGCTTTAGAGGGGAGATAAGCATCTAGATGGAGGCAGGACATGCCCGGAGGCAGAAACAATAGCATCTAGGGCATGTTTACTTTGAAAAGTTAGGCACTGAGTGGGTGTAGGAGCCTGCAGGAGTTTTGTGGATCACAGTGGAGCCAAAACAGGGACTTGGACAGCTTGGATCTGGGCCAGAGTCCGCTTGCAGGGGTTCTCTACTGCCTGGCTGACTATAGCAGCATGAATACAGCATTTCTACCACGTCTGGGCTTTATGCAGTTACACCCTTCAGGGTTTTGTCCATTGGGAGCAAACACAGTAATTTCACAGTAATTTCATCTTCTAAAAAATGGAGACAAGCAAAAAGCAAAGAAGTTTCAATTCATTGGAGAGTCAAAGGGAAACTCCCTAAAAAATGAGGCCATATTGTAAGTAATCTTAGTAGGAAGAGGTTCTTGAGCCTGTAATCCTGTTTGCATTTCCATTCATTCATATTCATATTTCCTGCAAGGTCTGAGATCCTACAATCCTATATGAGAGCTCTGTTGGTTTTCAGATTAACCAGCAACAAACTATCTGAGATCCTTTCAAAACAAAAACAAACTATACAAAGTGCCATTTCTACCGTGTCACTTGTCTGATCATAACATCTAACTCGGAGTTTGCTTCAGGTAACCAACCCACCTGATCCAAATTTATGGGAATTTTTTTGGGTCAAGAAATCACACTGACAATTTTGTGTCTAGTACTGCCTGGTACAGAAATAGCATAAGAACAGCTTTGCTTGGGGTACTTTGACATTTACGCTTCACATCGTGGCCAAAACTAAGGAGTGCAAAGGTTGGAAAGGAGTGAGCTAAACTTAACCAAAACTCAAAGAATAAAAATGGTTTTGTTAATGGTTTGGATGAAGATTCTTATGGAGCTTATGTTATTCTCTTTAACATGGGTCATTGAGACACTTGATATTAAAAGACAATGTTTTGAAATGGCAACAGTGTATACTAACCTGCATTTATACACTGCCTTTCATCCTGAAGGATTTCCAAATGCTACACTTTATTTATATGATAACTTACCCACCACTGATATGCTACCACCTCTTGGTATAATGCAGCATCAGTTTTGTACCAGTCATGCTACACAGCAGTTTTCATGGGGAAGGAGACTAGCTTCTCCAATTGAAAATACAATCGGAATTTGAGATAGTGAGTATTAATTACCAATTTGCAAGATGGCTAGGTGCCATTATTACTCTTGTTAAAAAGGTCACAGGATGTTATAGCCACAGGAAATTATGGCCTTGAGTTTATATTTCTTCTGAAAGGTGGTGAGGCAAATTCTGTTGTCAGTTCCACCAGAGTAATTCCATTGTAGTTACTCTGGATTTACACCAGTGTAACTGACAATAGAATTTAGGCCTGTACCTTCTTCTTCAGAGTGCTCTGTAGAACAATGCTGGGACATTGATTAAGTACCTACTCAGAAAACAGTGGCAACAACCGTCAAAACTACATATAGTTCCTATTTATATTCAGTTTCACATCCGAGTGACGAAGCCTTGGCTCCACTTATCTAGAGCACAAAAAAAAGATCACAACCCAGACTAGAATAGCTGCAGGCCATGTTTTTATTGTTACTAATTAATACCAGATTGCTATGCAATCATATGTGATAAAAATGTCTGTTTTATGAAATATTCAAAGTCGGATTTAAATTAATAGAATACTTGAGTGCATGAAAAGGATGTTTGTTTCTCTTTATAACACATGCTACATTCTGCTCCTTTATCCCCTCTGAAATGCACATGGACAGATCCCTGTTCCTTATGCTAGTTTTCGCCTAAAACAGCAATTATTGTTTCTCCCTAGAGGCCTTTCAGTTTTTTGAGCTACACCCACTCAGTTTACAGCTTGTCAACAGTTGTATTTGGTAGATGCTCATGATATTCAAGAAGTGAATTACCTGTATGCTTTTCAGCTGGTTCTCTACAATAACCACCATCCTTACAGCTAAGAGACTGGATGGGATGCTACTGAGAGTCCATGAACACTACTTTCAACCAACTGAAGGTCACTGTTAAATAACAGAAAGCCCTTCCTCATACTAAAGGCCAAATGTGCTGCTGCTTCAGTTCTCCCAAAAAGAATTATTTTAAAAACACCATGAAACATCAGTAGGAGATCAAATTAGGGCTGTATTGATTAACTGAATTATTGACATATTTTGTAACAAATGTTATATCAATTAGAAAATATCTAGCAGTGGAACATTCAGGAAAGAATCCAAGATGAGCAACTCAGCAGGAAATATTACTAAAAAGGACACAAAGATATCAAGCAAAAGATTGTTTTTAAAAATGAAGGGTAAAAGTGGAGGCCAATAGTTTTATACATGACAGGCCAATGATCAGCCAATTAATTGCTCTATTGCATAACAGTCTAACGGAGTACTGAAAGACAAATTTTGCTGACCTTCACTATCTTTGAAAAAAAACACATTATGAATGCCAGCAATGTTCGTTGTCAGTTTATGGTTCTCTCTTCCTCTGTCCTTTCCCTCCCTGCTACCTTCTTTTAATGCCTGAAGAAACTGAAGCAAACACAAATAATGTCAATGCTAATGTTTGGAAAAGATCACACAAAAAGCTGCCCTAGTTAACAGGGTGTTTTGACTTGCAAACTCTGATGGCTAGGCTCACAGAGAATATAGAAACCAGCATCCTTGTCGTCCTTTTGGCAGTTGCTAGCTGACGAAAAAGAGAGCTTGCCCTTGGCTGAGCCAGTAGGTACTATGCTCAACCATGCCTTTCTCACTAAGAAGCTGCTCTTTACATTTTTTTTGTGCATAATGTGTCATCCTTTCCCACTTCATCATGCTAGAACAGGCATTGGACGGGAGTCTGCTACATGGCAGCAGTAGCAGAAACAATCTTGCTTTACTAGTGCATGTTTATGAACTATTTTCAGAACTGTGGAGGTAGCCATATTTTTAAACAACAAGCCTTCGTTTGGAAAATCCTGAAGATCAAAACCAACTTACAAAACTAGTCCCATTAACTCGATTCACAGGTTTCCATACCATGACACCAGGTAACAAGAGAAGAAAGTTATAGGATCCCACTCCATCCTAACTAGAAAGAAAAGGTGGTTGCAACCCTTGGAATCCTGTTTATCACAGGTGGGGGTCATGCCCCCGGGATGAAAGCAATGGATAAGTAAGGCAAGCAGGCATCAGGGCCCACCATTCTCTCACAGAACCCACCAGCGGTTCTCTCATTCACTTAGGTGGGAGTAATATCAGGACATTGATCTTCAGACAGTCAGCTGTTAGGAGTAGAAGGTGGTAATGTCCCACAGAAACCTTTGCTTAGGGTGGCCACCTTTAATCTCTGCCAGAGACTCCACAAAAGCAGCATCAACAAAGGAAGCAGTGAATATACATTGAAACAGCATGTTCCCAGCTGTCCTAGTTACACCTGTGGCACTCTGTGCCTCAAAATAGCACCCTTGAACCCGCATATTCACCACGGTCATATAACTATGATATGTTTTGTACAAAATATGCCTTGTGAGGTATCATTTTTAAGGTCTTGATCCGTTGAACATTAATATCCTGTTAGATTGTATGTGCTATCATTATATGTGAAGTTATGAAGTTTGGCTATGTATGTGTTACTGAAATATGTTGTGAGGTTGGGAACACCCACAACCAGACTTTCAGGTACACCAGTGGAGGAGCCAGATGCACTGATGGCCCATTAAAGGAATCTACACTCCCAAGGACTATCCCAGGAACTGTATACAATAGACACTTCTCAGAGATAGCAAAGAAGACTGCTTTGTCCAAGTCATAGCAAAGGATCTTTCCAGCAAGCTGGAAGTGGCATCATTACTTGGCCTCACTCTCCCCACAACTCAACACCTGGAAACAGATCTGGAGGACAAAGACTTTGAACTAGGGAGGTGGTCCTGGGCTGGAGGAGACTTCCAGCCTCTGTATTGAAGATCTGTGACCTGTTTTAATTATCATGGTGAGACATGGCTTAATTCAAATCCTGTTTAGCTATAGAACTTAGACTGCAAATTTATTTTATTTCTTAGGTAACCAACGTTGATCTCTACGCTCACTGCTTATAATCACTTAAAATCAATCTTTCTGTAGTTAATAAATCTGTTGTATATTTTACCTAAAACAGTGTGTTTTGGTTGAAGTGCTTGGGTAATCTGCTCAGGTTACAAAGGCTGGTGAACTTTCCTTTGTAGAGGTGTTGAACTTAATGAACTTACTCTGGTCAGGCTTCTGACTAGTGCAAGATGGTACAGCTCTGGGGTACAAGGCTGAGGAGCTGGGGGGAACTGGCTGGAGCCTCTCTATTGTTAGTTCATGAGTGGCTGGGAGAAGCATTCATGTAACTCAGTTGCCTGTGTCCCTACCTGTGGATGTCTGTGTAAGTACAATTCCTGACAGAGATTTGTGGCTTAGCAACAGCATCACAGTGTGAGAGGGAGCCCAGGTTGGTGGGACAGAAGACTCAGCAGTCCCAGAGTTCAGGTTGCACCCTGGGAAAACCCATCACAACACCCCGTCCTCAATCAACACAGCCCACTTGTGGGGCAGTGCTGTGCATCTGCAAATGGGTACATGAAGGGTACCTTGTACTGCTGAACCTATTTCCCTGAGCAGACTTTCTGCTGCTGGGGCCCTTCACTAGTATCTACACTGGCATCAGCTCTAGGCTGCATTTGGCTCATTGTCTAAGGGATGCTGGAATAATTTTCCTTTTCATAAATGCAGGCATATTTCTAGAGAGTTAATAAACCTCATATTTAGGAACCCTGCAACCTCCCAAAACGACATTCAGTAATACAAAGTTAATCACTGAAAACATTCATAGTCAAAGGAAGAGTTTATTCTGCAAATAATTTGCAGCATTGCTCAGCAGCTGAGTGTCATTAAGTACCGATCATTTCATTTAGGGCCATTCTGCCATTGTTCTGTGCACAGAATTCCCATTTAAATCAATGAACATTCTCATAGATCAATAGCATTATATAGCCTTCAGAGCTTGACCCTGCACCCACTGAAGTTAATGGAAAAACTCCTCATGACTTCAGTGGTGCAGAAGCAGGCCCTAGGTCAGCAATATAATCTGTTTGTGTGGGGCATTTATTGCCATCTTCTCTTGTTAAAAATTCGAATGATTTTTCAATACAAAAAGGCATGTACAAAGACTAAGGATTCTAAACGGCCGGAGGCAATAGAAAAAACAAACGTACAGAGCAAACTAACTTTAAAAAAGAGTCTAATTTATCATTTTTAAATCAAGAGATTTACACAATAGGCTGTAATCAGCTCATTGGAAGACAAGACTTCAACCACTGAAGAAAAAAATATAGAAACATATTTCAGTGTGTTAGACCAAATATCCAGTCATGGACACTAAAAAAAAAAACTGGACTCATCCCATAACCAGCATATCGATACAAAAAAACATGTAAAATATGATCAATTCTAAATCAAGCTGTGACTTGTTCAGAAACGAGGAAGACATGAATATTTAGTGGCTTCAGAATCATTTATATGATCAAATGTTTGTGGCACAACTGACATTTGAGAGGGTAGCTTAGAAGACAAAGAGCTTCATCATCGTTTTAAAAGCTATAGATTTTTTAGAATTGTAAATAAGTGTGTGGCAAATTGAGGATCTGTTTTCATAACATCTCTTTTCAAAGATTTAAATGGCATGATGTCCTTGATATAAATTGAATGTTTTTTGCAATCACCAAGAAAATGAATGCAAATTAGAAGAGTCCTACAGATTTTACTCTTGATACTTCCCTGTCTCAAAAGACTAAAATGACACACAACTGAAAAATCCCTTTGTATGGATAATTCAGGGTCAAACGTTTCCACCTAACAATTGGAATAATTTTGGCAATAAATAAAGAGGATTATCTCCCCCAGCAACCTCTTTTAAGCCTATTACACAGAAGTTGGAGGCACTGGACTTATTTTCCAGAGTCTCCAAACAGCATTGCAATACGGCTTTACCTTGTAATGTTTTTCAATAATATGCAGTGCTATTTAAATCCAGCTTATGTTGATCTTGACCGATAATTATCTTTTTTGATTCTTTTCCTTCTGTTCTACTGAAATGTCCAGCTTTTGATGTTTAGCAGAAATAGTATTCACCTTTTCAAGGATAGCTAACCTAAAACATTTTTGTGAAGAGCTGATATAAAGTATTGAAAATGTTCTCTCCTGCTAACATAGAGAGATCAAACTTACAGATGCACTAGATCTACATGGAAAAATCTATCTCACAGGGAATATTGGGAATAAGTCAGTTTCAGAAGTTACTTAGAAGCTTATGACCCACTGACTTTCAATGAGACTTAGGTTCCTAGGGGCCAGATTTTCAAAGGTATTTAGGCACCTAAAGATGCAGGTAGGCACTTAGTGCCATTTTCAAAAGCACCTAAGCATGTTAGACACCTAAGACCAATTAGTTTCAATAGTAGTTAGAAACCTAAGTACTTCTGAAAATCCCACTAAGGCACCTATCTGCACCTTTAGGTGCATAAATACTTTGGAAATCTGGCTCAAGTCACTTTTGAAAATGGAACTTAGGCCCAGATCCTCAAAAGTCACTGAAAGTGAGCATTAGGCACCTACATACCTTTGAGGACCAGGGCCTTGCAAGGTTGAGTGGAGCAATGCCTAAATGCCTTTAAAAACCTGGGCCTAAATAATTTCTGATGTCTTGAGCAATCTACATTTCTTTGGTTCCATGATGTCACAGAGTCCAATACTGAGAAGCATCACCCAAGAAGCTGCAAAACAATGCCTGGCTAGAACACTAATAAATATAATAGAATAGACATATATTAAAAATAACATTTCCTAACAGTAGTGCTATGGAGATTTTAAAAAGAATTATAAACCAGAAAAATTATTACATGTTACATTTTCAATTGATCAAAAAAAAGTTCATCTTTATAGTTTCCCTTCCTGCTGCCTTCACCAAGATCATCATCAAGGACAAGGCTCCAACCACAACATCAGATTCCAGCTCTAAAGCTACTTTTGCAAAAAAAAAAATTGGCCCCACATGTGATGTCTGCAAGGGTGGGGGGTCTCAAGAGCAGGGCTCCCAAGAACAGCCCAAACAAGAAGTTTGACAGGAGACGATAAGCAATGTTTATTCACAGGCATTGGCAATTTCAGCAGTTTTATATAAGGACACAAAAAGAAGAGAATGGGAAAGAGGAAGAACACTAAATAAGAAAATTTGAATTAACCTTTATATCTGAAACATGCATACCAAGTACTCTCAATTTTGTAATCTATATACGATTTTCTCAGAGCTAGCTGTCTGTGTTAAGGGTATGTGTGACGCTCTGTACCTCAGGGGGGGAACTCCCTACACCCCCATGTTCATCCTTACAATATGTTTGTGTGGTATCCAATGCAAAGTTTGTCATGTCGGGTGTCTTCGGAAGGCTCTTGATGCACTGAGTATTGTTGTTATAGTAACGTTATAGGTTGTAATTTCATGTATATAGTTATGAGGCTGAAAATGTGTCCTCATGGCTTAAAATGAGCCCAGGCAAAAACTCTCCAAGAGCAGAGGGGCAGTTCACACCTCATTAGGGCATGTATGGGACAAACCCAGCCCAGCCTCACAGGAACAAAGGACACTGGCCTGAGCAGCAGCAAAGGATCTGTTGGACTCTTGAGTGAGTCACCCCCCACCTCCTTCCTTTGGTTAGTTTGGGACTACGATGAGGTAATGCTCACCTGACTCTGAAGGTGGGGGTGGGGGAGGGGCAAAGCCAAGAGGGAAGAAAGAACATGATAAAAGGGAAAGATTTTGCCATGCTCTCTCTCTCTTCCACCTACATCTACAGACACCACACCAAGCAACTGAAGCACTGATCAAAGGGGAGAGCCTGGCTGAAGAGCAACTAGCCAGCTTGTGGTGACAAGCATCTAAGTTTGTAAGGGCACTGAAAGTGTTAAGATCAGCTTAGAATGCGTTTTGCTTTTATTTCATTTGACCAAATCTGACTTCTTGTGTTTTGACTTATAATAACTTAAAATCTATCTTTGTAGTTAATAAATTTGTTTTTTTATTCTACCTGAAGCAGTGTGTTTGGTTTGAAGTGTGTCAAAGACACTCCCTTGTGATAACAAGCCTGGTACATATCAATTTCTTTGTTAAATTAACAAACTCATATAAGATTGCAGTAGCCAGCGGACATAACTGGACACTGCAAGATGGAGGTTCCTAGGGTTGTGTCTGGGACCGGAAATATAGGCTAGTGTCATTCGGTTGCACAATCCAAGGAGCAGCTTACATGCCAGAGGCTGTGAGTGAACAGCCCAGGGGTGGGGGTTCTCACAGCAGAGCAGGGTAAGGCTGGCTGCCAGACTCAAGGATTGGAGTGACCTAGCAGATCACCGGTCCAGAGAACACCAGGGGAACGTCACAGTATGACCCATTCTCTTTTTTCTGTCATTATTTCAAAATTCTGAAATTTATCCCTGATGTAACTATTAAAGACAGCGGAGTTACTACAGGGGTGAATTTAGACCTCAATAGCACAACAGCACTGCTTTATCAGCCATTAGACTTATTAATATTTATCCCCATATAATACAATACATGACTTTCCAGCGGTTGCCGAGTTTTCCCATCTGATATCCAGTGACATATGGCTATATGGAGAAGTATCTCCTCTTCTTAGAAGTATCTGCCACTGAAGTATCCTCCTTTGATTTTCTGCAAGAGACATAGAAAGCACCTGCTTTTGGCGACTATTCTACATTTGACCTTAACTCCATTTCAGTCTCAAACTGAGTCAAAAGAAGACATTAGGGACACCACTGAAAAATCACTGAGTGGCAACTGAAGGAACAAACAGGAAGTTGACAGAGACCTGGAGAAACTATTGAAGAGAGGAGCTCAAAGGGGTTTGCTTCTTTATGATGTAACAAGAAAACCTGGATCTCTCTTTTAATTCTGCTTGTTTTTCACCTAGTATCACCCTGAATCTCTGCTGAGGCTAAACGGGGAGAGAGGACTGCAAAGATGACTTTTAAGTCCATTTTGCATTCCCCTGCCAGTCCAGTCACCCAGAGCAAGTTAGAACTGCTCTAAATTATACCACCTGCCATTATTCCCTTCAAATATGGGAGATCCACGGGTTTTAAAACCAAAAGGTGACATGTTTTATTACTTTTGTCAAGTAACTAAAAACAGTAATTTCCAGAAATATTCCTTTTTAAGAAATTGTTATTGAACAAATAACAGTTTAACAATAATTACTAAAACAAAAATGAGCCATGTCATAGCTGAAGGCAAATTCTGACTAATCTTTGAGGTGGGAGATTGATGTGTCCATTCCAACAGAGTGGTCCTGGAAACATGCACCCACATCAGGGGGTGTCATTGTTCAGTCACAGTTTTGGCATTCAGATTTATTTCTCAGGGTGAGCAGGGTAATTAAACTATCAGAACATGTGCTAGAATTACAATTTGGAAACAGGGCAAAAAGGGGTTCTTTTCCCCACTGATATTGAGGGATATTGTTATTGATAAAGGCAGTAAAGGAGAGGTAATGAATTTCTAAAGTAGATTATGTATTCTTATTTTGAGTAGGGGTTGGAAAATATACCTATGGGCCTTAGTCGGGGGGGACCACTCCAAGATGCTCAGGGTTGGTGAAGGCATCCTGGCCTGCCTGGTAAATGGCTTGTTTGTGTACCAGGAAGGGAACAATTATATTAATAATCTACTGCACCTGCTTTTTCTGCTCACTGATAGGCCCAACCTGCCCCTGCTGTCTACCTCCTCTTTGCACTGCCAGCATGCTACTGACCTGTGGTGGGTGAGTGACTCCTTACACTAAGCTGGGCTGGTGGAAGTATCCCACCCCCATCTGAGGAGGTGAGTGGATGGGGGTCTCTAAAAGGAGAAGGATCTACATGAAAGAGGAAAATCTACACAGAGGAGAAGGAAGATGGGTTGGGGGTCTGCATTGCAGAGAAGAATAGAAGTCTGCACTAGGGAAGAGGCACATCTGCTATGGCCTGTGCTTGTCATATCAGATTCTAGTCTATAACCTACTCAGTCTGTTCCAGCAAAGGCATTTCATTATGGCTTTGGCTCCAGCTCTTGAATGCAAACTCACCTCGCTGTGTTCTGCTATTCATTGAAAGGTTAGAGTCTGCCTTCTTTTTTTTTTTTTTGGCAGGGTCCTTTCACAAGTTTATACAAGGTCATATACATTTTGCTGATTTTTTATAACAGCCACCAGCGCTTACACTGCATTTTTCATCATAGCACTTTATAAAGGAGGTCACAATCATTATCCCCATTTTACAAATGGGGAAACCGAGGCACAGAGAGGTAAAGTGACTTGCCCGAGATCATCCAGCAATGAATGAACTGGGACCAGGAATCCAGGTCTCCTGAGTCCCAGCCCAGTGCTCTATCCAGTAGGCAAAAATGTCTCCCCATTAAAAGTGTCCTCTTTCCTTTTCAGGTGGACTGTTGTAATCTCTTAACCAAATAACGAAGGGCCATATTTTTTCACTCTTGTGTTCAGTAGTACCTTATTCTGTACCCGGTCCCTCTGAGTTCAGTAGAGCTGCTTATGGCATAAGGTACCACTTGGTGGTAGAATGTGGCCCAAAGTTACTAACCCTCAGGTACCAACAGAAAAACACAAAGGGCTAGATTGAAAGTTTGCTCTTAGCCCTGTGTAATGGGCAGCATGTAGCTGCAGCTGTCTAGAAGGAGCTCCAGAAAGGAATGGTGAATCAGAGACACCCCTGAGTAAAAACTCCTCTGGAGTGCCTGTTTTACACAGGGTGGGGGAGTATGTTGCACTGGCCCATTACCAGACATAGCTACTTCCTGCTCATGTCCAGACAACTCCGCTGGATTGAACCATGGCTCTGCCAACTCCTTGCCTGTCTCAGACATGTCCCCAATCCCTTGGCTCGCAGGGAGTGGGGTATCTTCCCCATCCCTTATGCCCAAACACATGGGCCATGTACACATGGGCCACAACTGATTCATAAAGCAGCATTTATTAGATTGGCTAACAACAGACAAAATGGAGTAGCAAAGAGGACATGCAGATATTAAGGGCATGTCTACACTATAATCTTAAATCAACCTAGGTTAGGTCGACTTACAGCCACCATGGTAATTACTGCGGTGGCTGATGTCCACACTACTCTCCTTCTATCGGTGGTGCGCGTGCTCACCTGGAGCACTTCCACCGACTGAAGAGGGGCAGTGTGCGGGGGCTGAAAGCCAGGGCTCTCAGCTCTGCGCAGCTTCCTGCTGGGATCCAGCTGCCCCCCAGGCTTCTCGCCTTCCTGCTCCTAGCTGGGAGCAGGGGAAAGCCACCTGGGGCTTCTCGCCTCTGACAGGGAGATCTGTGCCCAGAGTCCAATCAGCTGCCGTGCTCCTGGGAGGGAAAACCGAGAGTCCGGAGGGGAGGGGTGCGGCAGCCGGGCTCCAAACTAGAAGCCTCGGTGCAGCCAGGCTCCTTGCCGGGAGCCGGAATCCCAGAGAGCTGCAAGACTCCCAGCAGGGAGCCCAGGTGGCAGCCCAATCTGGGAGCCTGCGTGCCAGCCCGTCTTGGCATGGAGACCTTGCAGAAGCCCCGCTGGGGAACTGGGCTTTCTTGTTAATTTCATAATACCTGTGGTCCTAGTGGTTTCTAAGCTCCCCAGTAGTGAATGGGTTAAAAATATTTATTTTCCTGTAACAATTATCAACAAACCCTAGAAACTGTGTGCCCATCTGGAGTCAATTCTTTAGCAGAAGCTTTAAATAGAAGCAACCCAATAACAAACCACAACCTGTTCTGTAAAAAGCTGTGCAGCAAAGAAGGTACAAGGATATACTAGTTAGAGTTAGTCAAAACATTTCCGATGGGACTTTTTCTGTCGGGAAATGCTGTTTTTGAAACTTTCAGCAGGAAAGTGTTGATTGTGATGAAACTTCGTTTAGAAAGAAAATGAAAAGGCATTTTGTTATGGTTGGAACAGAACATTGATTTTTCCATTTTGAAAGGACTTTTGTTTCCAAGTGTATTCTATATTATAAATTAATAGAAAATAAAAATTTGAAATGGTAACAAAATGTTTAGATTTTATCAAAAACAGAACATTTTGATTGGCCTGAAATAAAAACATTTCAGAAGGTTTTTGTTCTCTTTCTGATTTGAAACAAAATTTTGAAATGACAGAATTTCCCATTAAATGGAAATTCCAAGTTTCCACCAGCTCTATTAGTATATTATTAATTTTTCCATTCAAACAGATACTATGGACCTGGTCTTCATTTCAAATCAGCTGTATGTAGCTGAATGGAAAAATCAGGGCCACGGAGCCTTATTGGTATTACAGCTTTCAGTCTAAATGGGCTCAAACATGGAACTGTGTGGCAGTGATTCAAAATGAGGAATGCTAAACTACAAGAGAGGCCATGGTACTTAGAGAACTAGGGCCTGATCCAGTTCCCATGAAGTCACTGGGAGTCCATTGAACTTAAAGGAATTGAATTAAGCTCTTAGTTGAGGAGAAAGAAAACTGGATGGAATTCTCTCAACAAGTCTAGCTGCTTTACATTGCATACTTATTAGCCTCAGAAGACACTCATCTGATCTAATTTAGAATCCTGCTTTCCCAGCTTCTGCTTTTCTAAAAAGATGAGTACCATTTGTAATGCTTTGGATGCTGAATAGATTTTATTGTATTTCCAGCCAGAGAGGTATGAAGCTAAATGCTTTGCATCTGATGGGTGAAAGCATCATCCATATTCATATCTTTTAACTGGGTGCTCAACTGGGATTTGCAGAGATCTCCTGTTTGCAAGCACTTGAACTCTGGCAAAGGACGAATCCTGCAGAGAACAAACAGAGGCTGGCGTGGGGACTGGGAAAGAAACAAAGCAGAGAGAACTCATTTTGCTAGTTTATACACTTCTTTCTGGAGAATGGATACAGCCACATTTGAACCAACACCACCAGTCAAAAAATTAAAAAAAAAAAAAAAAAGTAAAAAAATCCCTCTATGAGCTTTATTCACCAAAATGATTCCTCTTGTGGCATGTACAGCTCAAATTAGAAACCAAGGAAGTACATAAATCGTAACGGAAGGGTGGTCTTGTCATTAAAGCACAGGACTAGGACACAAGAATTTTGGATTCTGTTCCCAGCTCTGCTACAGAATTGCTGAGAGCCTTTAGCCAGGTCTCTTTAGGGCTCGATTGTGATTTGGACTAAATACACATGAACGTGAATAAGAATCTCCTTCCTTATACCTTGGATCCAGGCATGCCCACTTCTCCCCCCCTGCTCTTAGTGGGGGAGTGAGAGGGTCAAGGAATGAGTGAAACTTTACCCTCACCCCTATCTCCCAGCTTGCTGGAGCCATAGGCCAACAGAAAATTACATACCAAGAGGAAGCAGAGAGGGGATTGTGCCTCAGAATGTTTTGTCATACTGCCTCAGAGGGCTAGAGTGTAACTTACACTCCTTCCCATGCTCAGGGCTGTGCCTAAAGACATGACCTAGCCCTCAGTCAGGCCAAGCTCCCACAGAATGCAGTGGGATCTCTAATTGCTCAGGCATTCTGAAAATCCGGCCCTTTATTTAGGTGTCTAAATTTAGGACAAAATTTAGACACTTGGTGTGACCAGGGTCCCAGTGGGGAGCCAGCTGAGGGAGAGGAATTATTTAAGCTCAGTACCAATGTGGACACAAGAACAAATGGATATAAACTGGTCATCGGGAAGTTTAGACTTGAAATTAGACAAAGGTTTCTAACCATCAGAGGAGTGAACTTTTGGAATAGCCTTCCAAGGGAAGCAGTGGGGGCAAAAGACCTATCTGGCTTTAAGATTAAACTCGATATGTTTATGGAGGAGATGGTATGATGGGATAACATGATTTTGGCAATTAGTTGATCTTTAAATATTCATGGTAAATAGGCCCAATGGCCTGTGATGGGATGTTAGATGCAGTGGGATCTTAGTTACTACAGAGAATTCTTTCCTGGGTATCTGGCTGGTGAATCTTGCCCATATGCTCAGGGTTCAGCTGATCGCCATATTTGGGGTCGGAAAGGAATTTTCCTCCAGGGCAGATCGGAAAAGGCCCCGGAGGTTTTTCACCTTCCTCTGTAGCATGAGGAATGGGTCACTTGCCGGAGGATTCTCTGCTCCTTGAAGTCTTTAAACCATGATTTGAGGACTTCAATAGCTCAGACATAGGTGAGAGGTTTATCGCAGGAGTGGGTGGGTGAGATTCTGTGGCCTGCATTGTGCAGGAGGTCAGACTAGATGATCATAATGGTCCCTTCTGACCTTAAGATCGATGAATCTATTCAATTAGGGTGAACAGCAAAGAATGGGGCAGACAAACTCCAAAGATGGTGGATAATTCAATAGTTAGATTTACCAACCCAGCATAAAACAGCTTCTTTATTACCTCACTGGTTTTCCAAAAACAAACAACACAGTTCCCTCAAAGCAACCCAGCCTCAGACCTCCATCCAGGTACCCAAGTCAAATATGATGAAGATTCCTGAATATCTTACTTCATCATATAAAATAAAAGGTTCTACCAATCCCAAAGGATCGGACACATTACCTCCCAGGTTAATGAATATTCCATATCTTACCCAAATACATGCATACAGCCAATTATTATCATCTAAACTAAAATTTATTAAAAACTAAAGAGTATAGTTAAAAGATCAATATACATACAGACATGAGTTAAATTCTTGAGGTTCAGATACATAGCAGAGATGGTGAGCTTTGTAGCTGCAAGGAGTTATTTCAGAAATAGTTCACAAGTTATTGTCCAATGTCATTGCAGGGTGTTCCAATTTAGGACTAGGATTTTAGTCCTTATTGCTTATGTTTCCCTGTATGAAGCCTCAAGCAGATCTGAGATGACAGAATCAGGACCCAACGGTCTTTTATAGTTTTCTAGCATCCACTTGACCACACAGTCCTGGGTAAACAATAGGCTTTTGATGTAACCTTCTGTTTTCTAAACACCACCAGTAATTAGTTACACAAATTAACATAGGGCAATTTATCCATTAGGCAGTCTATTACAAACTTTAAAGAGACATATAGACAAGGACATTACTTCACCCAAGATTCATCTAAATGTTAATATTCCCTTTTGATCGCTGAATTAGTAGCTATAGTGACAGACAGGAACTGTTTACATGGGTAGCATTTAAGATACACACAATGACTATTACGTCTAACAATATAGGTTTGCATTTCAAAGTTCTAGCCTATTTAGCATGAATGGCCCTAATTACCATTCACATGCCTTTCTAACATGACTTTCAAAATTTAGATTTATCAACCCAGCATAAAACAGCTTCTTTATTATCTCACTGGTTTTCCAAAAACGAACTTTAAAGGTGGGCTTTGGGTCATTCAGCCTGCAAGCCATTTAACCCTTTCTGGCCATGAGTTATATTTTGTATAAGATTTGCTGCAATTACATAGCATTGGTAGCAACAATTGTTCGCATGGTCATACTTCAATTAGACAACATCACACTTGGGTGTCTTAAACTACTGTGCCACAATTTCCCCATGTGTAAGAGGGAAACAATACTGTGGGGAACTGTAAGTTTCTGATTTATTTTTATGAACATTGTGTGACTCAGTTTTCCCCTCTCACCTTATATTGCTGCCCACTGAGCATGAAGGGGTTAATTTCTTTCTTGGAACAGATCAAGCAATGCAGTGTCTTGGGGAAATCACCTAAGCATGGATGAAATTACAGGAATTAAAATCCTAGGAGAGAGAGAGAGAGAGAGTGTGTGGTAATTAATGCAAATCCCTAGACAGGTAAGCAAGTCTGCAGATGTACCACATCTGAGGTTCCGTTTTGACTGGCTTCAAGAGGCCAGCAAACAACAAACTGAGAATTGCATAAAGAACCCAGCCTGATACAGAGGAGCAGCCACTGCCACTTGATCCAAGAACTGAGCGAGCCTGTATCCAGGAGGGACAGACTCTGCTGAAAGGATTTTTGGAGGACTTTGAAACATATCTACCTTCTGCACAGAGATGCTGGTAAGAGGGGCATGCATAGAAGTGGTTTTGTTTTCAAGATAAGTTCTCTGTAATGCTTTTGTTCAGAATAAATACGGTGCTTTCTGAAGGCTGGCAGGTCACTGGTAAGCACTGTCATTGCTCCAGAGAGCTGCACAGCAGGTACTGAACTAAAAACTTAGACTTCCAAAGGTGATGACAGGTAGTGGCAAGAGGAATTGCAGCCTAAATCCCCAGTCTAGGGGGAGAGGAATATAGGTTCTTGCCCCACAAGGGGTGACAGCTAGAGGCCTGAAATCTGAGTGGGGATGTCTTCAAGGAGTGCATGAAGGCATCAGAGGTACCGTTACCTGGGATCTGTGAAACGCTATTTGAGCCAGCCTGTGATGTGTATGCTCATATTTATAAAGTGTTGTGGGATCCTAAATTATGCCTAATTATTTTGATATTATACTATGCTCCTAAACAAATTAAGCACATTCACTGTCATTTAATCTGTTTCTGGGTGGGCTGAGGCAACTTTTCTTTAATGCAAATAGTTTACTGTTAAAGGGCAATGTTTCTCTGACTCCTACTAGTGATTTGGTCTAGCTGACCAAACCATTGAGCTTTATGTATTCAGCTTGGGCTCCTATTATCCCCTTCCGTAGAAACCCTGCAGGAGGAGTGAGACTTCACAGGAAACTCCATGTATGGGGTTTCCACTGCATTATCCTCCCAAGGGAGAAGGGTGTGCAAATATGACTGGTGGCATGGTCCTCTAGCTACACAGATGCCCGAGTTCTGCTGGCAACTTCTTTTCCATCCCTGCCTATACTAAGGCACCTGCATGCAGAGCCAGTGCCTGTGTCATGCCCTTTATTCCCCCAGTAGCATGTTTCCACACTTCATACTGGCAGCAGGTCTCCTTCCCTTCCAGTCCTTCTCCATTGGGAGACCAGCTGTGGCTCTGAAGTAACTACTGCTGAAGGCAGCAGTTAAGGATTTTCTGCTCTGATCAACATTAACTTCCAGTGGGTTTTCTGCTGCAAACAGTGCAGATTTTCTAGAGGATAATGCTGGCACTCACGCACAGGGGCTTGGGGGAACAATTCTACCTCAGCTTCACTTCCTCCTTCTGAATTTACCAGCATCATTTGACCAGTACCTGTGCTTCCTCCCCTACCTCTCCTCTCCATGAAGGGGATGACTTGGCCCAGTATAGACAAAAGGGAATTTGAATGTCAGCTGACACACCACAGATAATTGCCTAGCATGCCAATTCTTTCATCATTTCAAGAATGAAGAGAGAGCAGGAGGGAGGGAGGGATCAAAAGGACAATGAAAAATGTAAAGGAGTACTTGTGGCACCTTAGAGACTAACCAATTTGAGCATAAGCTTTTGTGAGCTACAGCTCACTTCATCGGATGAAACTGTAGCTTCTAGGTAGTATTTCACATGTGATTTGCAAGTGTCTGTCAACTGTGTGGAAAAAGCCAAACAGATCCATTTTTCCAAGCACACATCATCTGTCCTTTGTTAGCCTTTTATCAAACTTTAATGCAAGTTAACAATCCCACAAGTTCACAGAGTGTCATTTTTAACAATACATCCCAGTCATCTGAGACCTAAACAGCTTCCTGGGAATTCACAGCCTTTGTTAAGATGAAGAAAACACGAGTATCTGCATTGGCAGCAGGAGATGCTGTTCAATATGAGGCCACTCAAACAATAAAAACAGTATGTTTAAGTAACATTCAAGTTGCTGCTGGCACCAGATAGCCAGAGCAAGGAACTCTATACACTGTTAATGTGTTGCTATTGATTCTCCATTTTGGAGCTAGAGATTAGTGCACATGACATCATCCACTGAGCTCCAGCCTTAGACGCAAGTAACAATTTGAATTAAGGGCAGAATTCACCTTTGTCTTTGAATTTCCTTGCTCTTGATAGGTTTCAGAGTAACAGCCGTGTTAGTCTGTATTCGCAAGAAGAAAAGGAGTACTTGTGGCACCTTAGAGACTAACCAATTTATTTGAGCTTACAGCTCACGAAAGCTTATGCTCAAATAAATTGGTTAGTCTCTAAGGTGCCACAAGTACTCCTTTTCTTCTTGCTCTTGACGACAGCTTTAAGGTTACTTAGCCAACAGATTAATTTCCCTTCCCTTTATTTGAAGTGTGAAGGAAACTAAGCACATCTAGTGCTCTCGCTGGTTAGCTTGCTGCTGAACTACCTCTCAGCCATGGAGGGGATACACAGAGAAGGCTCGACTGTGCAATCTTTACTGTGCACAGTAGAGCTGCTTGGAATATTTTTGACCAGGCCTTTTTTGTTTGGTCTAAATATGCTGTTTTATCCAAGCCTAAACAATTCACAGTGTTGACAGAGTTTTCAGTGGGAAGGTTTCTGAGGCCTAGGGTTGACTCTCCAGTCACTGAGAGACCTGAATCAATAGCAACATTGCTTCCATCCTTTCCCTCTCACTCTGATCTGCAGGGCAGTGTAGCAGCAGGACCATGGTCTCTCACCTTAACTTCACCTTTCTCAATTACTTGCTTCCTGCCAACCAATACCTGCTCAAAAGGGATTTCTGTTGTTATCTGTCCTAAGTATCAGAGTGGTAGGCGTGTTAGTCTGTGTCAGCAAAAAGGAAGAGGAGTCCTTGTGGCACCTTAGAGACTAACAAATTTATTTGAGCATAAGCTTTCGTGAGCTACAGCTCACTTCATTGGATGCATCGGATGTACTAAGTTGACTTTTAAAATTTCAGAAAGGATCCCAATTTTTTTTTTAAGTCCCGGATAATTTGCAGAGCAGAGCATAAACTAGCTAAGCATGGCTTACTGATGCACTTGTGTAAATAAGTTCCTCCGTGTGCACATCTGAGTGGATTTTTAAACATCCTTTGTAGTCTTTTTTAAAGAAATGTCAGCAGAGCATGCACCTTGCATGCGAAATGAGAGCAGACCTGATCTGAGCTATACATTAATGATCTGCAAATTTTAATTTTAAAAGCAAAGGCTGTTTCTGAGCAATGCAAAACAACCTCTAAAAATAAGCACAAAAAATGTATCTTTAGCACCAAAATATCTTCAAAGACAGTTAAATTTTGGATTAAAAAACAAACAAACCCCACAATTTCATCCAAGCTGATCCACCTTTTCAGGCCAAAGCACTTTCACATCATCTAAAGTTTGGGGGCGGGGTGGGGAGAGGAAAAAGTATTTAATTAAAATGATTGTTAAAGATGAATCACCAGGCAACACATTTTTGATTACCTTATTTCCCCAGAATGAGCAGAAGCATCCATTCGATTGGCCCCTTCTGTGAACTGATCGTTCGTTCTAGTCACTGATTGCCCCTGTCAACAATCATGTTGCTGGCATTGCTCCTTGCTCTAGACTGCTGCAACATTAATATTTCATGGAATAGTAATAAAGCAGAGCCAAACGCTGGCTTCTCTAGATGATTAGGAAAGTATTACATTAAATGGATCTGATGCTTAGAGGGAAGCTGATAAACACAGCTAATTCTCTCAGCAGCATTACACTGGGTGTGTATGTAATGAATTTATTGCACAACTGACTTTTTTATTTCTTCTATTTTTCCCTCCCTACCATGTGGGATTTTTTTTTTTTAAGTTCATCAGTTTTATTCATACATTAAGGCACTCGTGTGTTCTAAACTGGCTGCTTGCCCATTTTTTCTGACATTTTGGACTTGTAACATCTTAATCCAAAATCATTATAGTAATTAATAGGAATAGGAGAATATAGAACAGGCTCTTTCCTGGAGGTTTCTCTTTGGGTTTCAAGTGCTAAATAAGGCTATACTAATTGAGGGCCAGATTGTTGCATGTTTGCAATGGGAAGGTGTGTGTGTGTATGGAGAGGAGGCAAAAAAGCTGCTCCACACTTGTGCAACCCATGCAAAAGCTAAGGGCAAGCCAAGTTCTTGTACTCAGTATCCTCAAATCTAAGATCAAACAAGAGACAGTCTCAGACTTCAGATCATTCAACTTTAAATGCTCATAAAACTACTGAACCAATTTTCTCCAAATTTGGCTTGTTTTGTAAATCTCCGGTGAGGCATAATCAAGGCAAGACTGCAGACTGAAAGTACTGCACTGTCATGTAGTATGTTCAAGTTTGTGTAAGAAATGCTAGCTCATGTGTGTTGTACATATTAACTGACAAATTTTTGTTCATTTATAATACTATAGGAGAGGCATAAGCACAGAGCCATCCCTTGGGTACAGCAAATCGGGGTGACCACTCCGGGCCCCGCACTTTCGGGGGTCTTGCAGGCCGGTGTGATTGGGTGGCGCAATCAGTCCCGGAAGTGACGTATTCATCACTTCCGCCCTGGGCCCGGCACCCCCTTGGGATGGCCCTGCATAAGCACAAGGGAACTTTCAATCTTTACTCTGAGTACTCCCGAGTTCTTGATTTTTCAACCTTAAATGTTGCACATGTAATAATCCTCCCTGCCCCCGCGATGCCCCTGTCCCCCAGAGTTAAATACAAATTTGTTGTTATGGAAAGGAAGAACCTTGTAAGCTAGTGCATGACCCTGGTGAACTTTCTCCAGCAGAGATGACCGAGTTACTAATGTTTATACAGAATGACATGGTTTTCTATATTCAAACCTCTGCTAGTGTTCTCCTGTGGTTTTACAGCCTAACATTAGTTATTCAAGCTCACTTTGCCTCTGAAGTTATAGGCAGAATAGAGTAGCACTAGACATCTCATGTCATCTTAAAAATTGTAACTTTAAAACCTCATCAAAGGAGGATGAACAGATGTATGGTAGATTGCTGAGATAGGAGTTTCAGCATGTCTAAGGCCAGTGGAAAATTGTGTACACAAATTAAGACATCTTTTGGGGCCTCAACATTTTACAGTTTGAGGGAATCTAAGACATCATCAACACCTTTCTAGCCAAGGCTACTAAAAGGTGGAAAAGAAGTGGGGTACACCACATAGGAAATGTGGGTTCCTTTAAAGCCTCACAAATTATCAGGAAATGTGAGAAACCCTATTAAAATTTCCAAAAGGTGAGGGATCGGGAGTGCTCCCCTACTGCTCTGACATCACTGGCAACGAAGGACTTCTTTTAGGCTGTTAACACCCCTCTGTCATGGCTGCCATGGGGAAGGAAGCCTCCTTCCCCCTGGCAGCCATGAGAAAGGGGTCCTTCCCCATGGCAGCCATGAGAAAGGGGTGTTAATGCTTAAAAGAAGTCCTTCGTTGCCAGTGGTGTCAGAGCAGTAGATGGATAGAACTGGGGAAAGGACAAGGAAAGGGGACTGGGGGAAAACAAAGCAAGTGTCATGTAGATATGGATAAAGGGCCCCCCAAGATTTGCTACTTTTCCCCAGGCAAAGAAATTTTCTCAGTGGCTGTTACAGAAATCAGCTTCCCTACACACATCAATGCATAATCAATCAATGTACAGTCAGTGAACAGTGAGATTAGTTCACAAATTCAGTGAAAACAGTCCTATGGAAAGCGTTAGACAAACTTTAGCCTTAGGAAAGGTATAATTAAGAATAAATGAAATCATTAAAATGCAAATATTAAGATAAAAGGTTAGATCAATCATCCCCCCTTCTTTTGACTACTTTGATGTTCAGGCAGGAGCACTAATAGAGCAGCTGGGGATTTTCCTTGCATTTACTTCAACAGAACTATGCTGATTTACAGCACTTGAGGATCTGGTCCCTTAGCATTATTGTGGACAATTCAATGAAAACTTCTGCTCATGGCAATCAAAAATGTAAACAAGATATTTTAAGAAAGGGAAAGAGTGAGTAGTGATGACATCTTTATCTAGTGATACCACAGTACTGCCAACTCTCATGGTTTTATTGAGAATCTGGCAATATTTGGCATTTGGTTTTGAAAGAGAGAGGTTGCATAAGAATCCCAGCTTTCATTTTAAAAAAAGTGAACTTCTAGCCTCATGATTGCGGAAAAGGCATGGAGTGAATGCACCCTAAAGGTTAAAAAACAACACACAAAACAACCCACAGTAGGCATATAAAAGAACCTAACATTTGAAAACAAAAAAACCCACCAATTGCATGATTTTGGGGGCCTGACATTACTTTTGAATGCTTCAAGTTTGCAATGCTGACTGATGTTGTCCATACTGTTGTGTGACTAGCAGAACTGGGGAAAGAGGCTCAGGCTTCAGGAGTGACGTGGTTTGGTGTGGCTACAGTGATGCAGGATGCAAGCTGGCCTAGGTTGCTACTAGATAAGTGTGGCCTCTCAGAACGCCCGAGTGGCTTCTATGCATGTTCAATAAAGATCTCTTTCCTACAGCTGTCTGCCTGCTGCATCGCTTATTACTAATAAAGCAAACCCCTCTCCCTGCAGAGTTTGAAGGGAAAGTCTGTAGTGATTTTTTTTTTCTGAATGTATTGTTTGAGGGATTTTTGGTTGGTTGGTTTTTTGGAGTGGGAGAGCAGGAGAAATGGTACTTGTTTCTAGACATATTTTACTTGTTTCTAGACATATTTTACTTGTTTCTAATGGCCTTCTGTTGGAACCGCTTTCTTCCCACGCAGTCCAGGAACTGACTGCCTGGATTTAGGCACTGAGATAATGGTAATTAGCAGTGTGCATTATGAGTTTTTGTGGTTCCTTGTGTGCAACAAAGCTATTTTATGTGTATTTTTGTATTATTGTTTTTACTGCCAATAAAGCCACTGTGACAAAGTTCCTCCTCTGCCTTGGTGGGTCCTGTGCTTATTGGCAGATTTTCTCGCCTCAGAGGTTCACGGCAGCCCTCAGTTTGGCCACTTTCGTGGCTCAAATCTGCCGTTCACTCAGTTAGCCTCATCACTGGCCAGCATGGGGAAAGGAAGAAGAACAATCCCCGCAGTCTCTGCTGATCCACCTAGTGGATCGGGGAACAGGCCAGAGACCTTCCCCACTGGTGGAACCCACAGTCCAGTTCAACTCCTCCGGTATCAAGTAGGGAGTTGGAGGGATGGGGGGAACCCGGGTCCGCCCTCTACTCCGGGTTCCAGCCCAGGGCCCTGTAGATTGCAGCTGTCTACAGTGGCTCCTGTAACAGCTGCATGACAGCTACAACTGCCTGGGCTATTTACCCATGGCCTCCTCCCAACACCTTCTTTATTCTCACCACAGGACCTTCCTCCTGATGTCTGATAATGCTTGTACTTCTCAGTCTTCCAGTAGTATGCCTTCTCACTCTCAACTTCTTGCTCCCAGCTCCTCGCACGCACCACAAACTGAAGTGAGCTCCTTTTTAAACCCAGGTGCCCTGATTAGCCTGCCTTAATTGATTCTAGCAGCTTCTTGATGGGCTGCAGGTGGTCTAATCAGCCTGTCCGCCTTAATTGTTTCCAGAAAGTTCCTGATTGTTCTGGAACCTTCCCTGTTACCTTACCCAGGGAAAAGGGACCTACTTAACCTGGGGCTAATATATCTGCCTTCTATCACTGTCCTGTAGCCATCTGGCCCGACCCTGTCACACCATTTATTAAAATTCAAAAATAAACAGGAAAGGGGAAGATGGTATGTCCTCCCTTTGAATACTATAGTCAGTCTTAGAATCACCCTATTTAAAAAAAGGATAACAGCAGAAAAGGAAAGGTCCAGAGAAGAGCAATGAAAATAGAGTCCCAGAAAGACTTGTGTGAGCAGAGATTAAAAAGATTAGGATTAGTTCGTTTAGAGAGGAAAAAACGAGAGGTGACAAAATAGAAAATATAAATTAATGAATGATTTTGAGAAGGCCAGCAGGATGCACCTACTTAATGCTCTGAAAGTGGACCCAGGGTCAACCAATGAAATCAAAAGGCAACAAATTAAAAAGTGATAAAAGGACTATACAAAAATGCATAATTAATCTCTAGAACTCACTACCACAAGGTATAATTGAGTTTAGTAGAATTCAAGAGAGTTTTTGAATTTATATGAATAAGTGAGAACATCCGCAGTTACACTAGGTAAGATAAAAATGTACATACTTATAGTTCAGAATATAAGATAGCCACTACCTGCCTGGAGTTAGGAAGAAAATTTCCCCAATAAGATTGTTATTGCATATTTGTTTATTATAGGGACTTCCTCTTAAGCATCTGATACTGACCACAGTAAGGAGTTTGGACTCCACACATTATTGGTCTGATCTAGTATCACAACCCCTATGTTACTATGTTCCTAAAATTTTAAATAGCATTTGACGTGTTTTTTAAAGTTACTAATTTACATTTTCTTTATTGGCTTCACCTTTGTGTCCTTACACTATACTAGCTATTGCAGGTCAATGCTTTGTCCTGCAAGAAAGAAGGGCAGATGGAGAAGAACAAAGCATCAGACCTTCCAGAGTCAGGTACCGTGTCTTTAATTCTGATAAAGTGAGTTCCCCAAGGAATGAGTCCAAGAGGGCCCTAAATGGCAAAATGCTTCTGGCTTGTAGTTCAGTTAAGTGGCAAAGATGGACAGTACGAAAAGAATAAGATTGCTGTGGAGGTGGAAACAATAAGACAGTTATGGCCTTTCAGAAATACAAACAGAAAGTACATAGGCACGAAGGGAGCCATGTAAAACATAATTTATGTTTATAAAGTGTCCTTCATCTTCTTCAGCACTACATAAACCTCCAGATGCAGCAAATCCTGGAATCTCTCTCTCTCTCTCTGTGTGTGTGAGTGAGAGAGAGAAATACTGGGTAAAGGTGGACACATTTTTTGTTCTGTTACAGAAGATAAGTACAAATTTAAAAGCCTTGGAAGCCAAGACGGATCAGCTAGCTGTGGAAGTCCAAGACGGAATCTGGCCCATTAATTCTGTTTTGTGCCACATGGCTTTACTGAGCAGTGGAATATTCTCCTTAGTAGAGGGAATCCTAGGTTGGTATCCAGCAGCCAGTCCAATCTCCTATAAATCCCTTCTTCTGATTCTTGGCATAAGGTTCATGGCTAGAGAGGAGGAGACAGGGCCAGGGCTCCTCTTCACCTGGCTGATCCCAGGCTGCCTTCCGTGGACTACTGGCATCCAGTGTAAGTCAATATCTTGTATTGAAGACTGGACTGGTGACCAGGCCATTGCCCACTGGGACCAGAATCAGAAAATCATGAAAGTCACTACCTTTGTCCAGACTTCCAGACTTGCACTGTCAGCAACTTGAAAGATCTGGAAGATCTGAACCATAAGTTTGAACTGAGTTCATTGAGAAGAAATGTGAACACCACACATGAAGTATAGGCCCAAGCTATGAGACAAATCAGGTACAACGATAAATTGTACCTGACTGTAAATTGTACCAATTAGGAAAAGAATGTTTACATAATCATAATGAGTTATTAGAGAAACAAGCCTTGAAGCATTCTCATTCTTCTAGCTATATGTCTATACTGTGCAAAACTTTATGGCGTCTGGGCACCATCGTTCCTGATGTAGAAGGGGATCCCTGATGTTTGAGCAGAAGCTAACAGAAAACTTGAATGCAGACTCCCACTCATCATAAGTTAATTCTGTCAGCTCTATCAGTCGTAAAAGAAAGAACAATGATTTTAAATCTGGCTGAAACGGGGGGGGCAGGATTTAATGGCTGCCTACAGTTCTGGGATAAAAAGGCCAAAAAAGCATTATCTTCCCCAATTTGGGGTCAGCAGCTCAGATCAAGAGGAGAGAATTCTAGTCCATTTAGAAAAAGCGTTCAAGGACCTGAATCACAGATGTAGTACTTCTGTACCTGGCTAAGCTTCACATAAGATATGACGCAAAATCGTTAGGGCCTGATTCTCCTCACATCCCCACTTTACATACCATTGACTTACTTAGAGTTACTCCTGATATACTTCACTACTAAGAGAATTAAGATTTTTAGTCTTTTGGGCTAATGAAATCAACTGAAGTGTTGCTGGGTAAAACTGTAGTAAAGAAACAATGCAGAAGAAAGGCTGAACCCATAATTATGGATGTTTATTCATAAGCTATATTTAACTTGTTTAACTTTCATTAATCAGGAGTTGGGGAAATTACAATTCTGTTGTAGAAGGACACAAGGCAGTTAAATCTTAGTATTTTCTCCTCCCCCTCCCTTGCATATGTATTTGCATATACAATTTGATTTGGTCTGAACAATGTGTGTTACTGACACAGGAGGCGGAAATTAATAAATGAGAATGTTTTCAGAGAAGATTTTTAGCAGGAGACTGTCTTGGCATTGTGCCAGCTTTCCCGCATAAGTAGCAGGCTAACTGTGGAAAGGTGTATATTCCACACAGTAACAGTGACAGAGCTAGCAAGTGGCTTGAGGCTTTTGATTTTTTTTTTTTTTAAATGTGTAACACTAACATTTACAGACTTACAAAACTGATACTCCATTTTACACAGCCCCACACCTCAAAATCTTACCCCAGTTTTTACTCTGAAAAGAGAGAAGAGATAGAGGGTGCATAAAGTGCATTAGGGGCCCTTCTATTGCTAATTGGTTTTACCCAGGAGGAGCTCAGATACTAGGGTGAGGGCTTTGTACTGCAGTCCATAAGAAAGATAATCTGGACAGGGTACTGGTATGTATGGATTTCTGGCATGTGTCTTATCTATGGTGAACAGGGTAAACAGTTAATGAGGTATTGGTGAAATACAGCTGGGTCTCCAGTCTGTGGCGGGATGATGGTTGGAAGAAGGATGTTTTTCTTGCATACATGTACAGATTAAGATGCATGATGTGGTCTCTTACTTTTAGGGAAAAGCTGGCCTGGTAGAGGTTCAGTTCTTGAGCCTGTAACAGGTGGGTTGTTGGTAGTTTTCAGGGCAGTACAGAGTGTAAAGATTTGGTAGGGATACTGAGGAGCTGGGGTCTATACTGGAAAGTAAGCTAGGGATCAACGGAGGAAGATGGGGCTGCTATAGGCAAAGGGTGGGCCGAAATAAGCTCTGTGTTAGTATCTCAGTACCTAATTTTCTGACTTTAAAGTTTGGTTTTTTTTTAATTTTATATTTAGCTGTAACTGTCTTAAAGCTTTTCTTTGGAAAATTTCTAGGTTGTTGTTCCTTCTCCCAGCCCCCCCCAAAAAACCAACTGCGCTCAAGAATACGCCCAGGGAAGGATCAGCTGGTTAGGCTCCAAATACTAATTTGTCAGGTTCAGACTATGTCAATTGTTATTGTCAATGGAAAGCTGTCCAGTAACTTATCATACTAGAGCTGTGGTTAGATTCTGGGAAATGGTAAAATAGATTTTTGACTAGCGTGAGGGGACTTAATCCGGATAGATTTGTTGGTTTTGACTGCAGTTACTTCCCCCAACTCTCCCTCATTCCAACAACTTCCTCTTTCTGCTTTTTGGGGGTGGGCAAGTTTTCTTGTGGGGTACAGAATTTATAGAAGTAGTGTTACTGGACCTCCAAGAGATCTGAACTTGCAGTCATGTAATCTGTGCTGATCATCTTAGAATTCAGTCACCTTAGCAAGACACATAGGTAGGTTTGCACTGGGCCATTGGAAACCAGGATTTACATCCCAGTGGAGCAGAGGGCCTCTTTTGTTTCTTACAGAGGACATACATAGACAGCTTGTCTCTGCTCAATCCCCAGATACATTCTATGCAGTATGACATCTCAGCACTCGATTACTTCTCCCTGCTGCTAAGTGTCAGTGATGAGGGCAGGCATCTGTGGGCCCACTCACCACTTCCACATGTCTTCTGCATTGGACTCATCTTACACCCCACTCAGCTCCCTGTACCATTACAATCTATTGGCCACAGTCACTGTTGTCTAGTGAGGAGCAAGAATCACTCCCCAGGCCTGAAGAAGGACTAAAGTGCACTATGGCTCTGATGACCCTCTTTCTTAAAAGACTCGTAGAGTCATGGAGAACGCCTGGAACCTCTTATAGGAAAGCAGCTCCTTCCAGTGCCCTGCCTGAGCAACCAAGGCACTTAGCACTGAAAGTAGCTATCAAATCCTCTCTTCACTCCATCGCTAGCACTGTGAGTGACATGAGTGAGTGACTATGAGGGCATGAGTGTGAGAGTGGCTGTTGGGTAGATCTCAGACGGTGAAATAGATATGGAGTAGAAAAGGAGGAAGAGACTGGAGAAATAGAAAAAGAAGTAGTCAGAATAAAGTGGAGAAGTTAGGAGAAATTGTTGCAATGAGCAGATGCCAGGAGAGGGACTGAGCAGAAGGGAAAGATTAAAAAAAAAAAAAAGAGAGAGAGAGATAGGAGATAAAGAAAAATGCAGGAGAGGATGTGGCAGATGAAAACAGGGAACAAACAGACCCTGAAAGTTAGAATGGAAGAAAGAGAAAGTCAGAAGAACAAAAGCAAGACATAGTAAATTGTATTTTAAAATATTTCATAGGAAAATGAATGTCCTCCCCTCCCCAAAATTACATTTAAATTGATGTGATGTTGGATTATATGAAATTCATTCTGCCATTCCCCCCTCTCTGTGGAGGTTTTGGACCAAAATATCTACACCATCAGATGAGAGGGGAATTTAAATAAAGGGCTATATCATTTGGGGGAGCACAGCAGACTTGATAAGCACGATCAGTATAGCAGGTAAAGTTTGTACCTTTGGTGAGCCTGGTATTTTCCCCCACCTCCTGTGGTGTTCACAACAGTTGCTGGGAGAATTTGTAACTTCTGCAGAGTCTCAAACGCTGTTTTCATCAGGAGAGCAGTGGAAATTATCAACTCCACCTGCCTAGCAGGTAATATTATAATCTCCACTGAGGACTTGACGGAGACCCATCATAGGGAAAACTGATGTTGAGTAGCTATGAAGTTTGGAAACCAAAGTTTGTGATGAAATAGGCATTTCTTTTTACTTGGATCACAATAATGTGTTTAATATGTGAGCAGGGTGAAATTCTGATTCTTCTTTGTTTCTAGGTGCTTGGAATTTGTAAATGAAGTACACTGTCATCACTTACCAAAATTAACTGGGCTTTTACACGAAGCTGTGTGTTTTTAGACAGAGAGCCAGATTTTCAAGCACTTGGCTTCCACAATGGGTAGTGGGGGAAGAAGCAACCAACAAAAAATCCTCAGCCACCAACATGCTCTTTTGAAAACCTGCCCCCATGTTTACTATTCTACTCCATTTTCCCCTCCAAATGGACATTGCTCTACAGATATTATGTTACACATACATTAAGTTTCAGTATGTAGACAAAGATTTTTCCCCAATGAAAGTAAATTTGGGGGAAAACCTCAGAATAAAAGCAAAAATCTCCTGGCTAGTCCAATTAACTTCATATTTTTGGCAAAAAGGCCTCTGGCCTGAACCTAAAGGGGAGATATTTCAGGTCAAAAGGTACTTTTGTGGGAAAATTAAAAAGGGGTCTAAACTGGACTCCAAATGGAAATGTTCTCTAACTTTAACTATACAGTCACTGAGAAATAAGTGTTAGCATGTTCCATCCATAAAGCTCCAAGGTGGGAAAATAGCATTCTCCCTATTTTATAGTTGGAGAAACTAAGGCAGAGAGAGAGAGTAATGTGACTTTCCCCAAGGACACATGAGGCACAGGCAGAGCAAAGAATACCCCTGTGCAATACCTATTGGTGGATGCTGCGTTTAGCAACAGTCTAACATTAGACAATGAACATCTCTCGTTAGCACAAATTGTGGAACTTTGCACTTTGAAAAAGACTTCAGAGACTTAACTTTTCAGTGCTGCTTTTATTTCTGCACAGTAAATCTTAGCTATCAATCTGAGCTAGTAGTGAAAGGCTCCTTATCCCATTAATAATCTCCTTGGCTATTTAGTATCAGGAATTTTTTTTAAAAAAAGTTTTATTGTGTGAATAACCTGTAAAATCTCTTACACGCTAGTAATTAAGCCATTTCCTTCTGTACAGATGTTAATTAAGCTGATGAGTTGATGGCTTGACAGGCTGAAAGTTGTAGTAGTGCATACTATATTTGACCCAGTGACTCACTGCAAAGTGTTACTGCTGGTGTTTAAGAGATTGGAAGTGACCTGCGAAACACCTATCTGATGCATTTTCCCCCTTGTATATTGATCAGAATTAAAATCAGCAAAAGCCTCAGGGTCATGCCATTGGTGACTGAGCTGAACACATGGTGAACACAGAGATACCAGTACTATAATTGGCTGAGAGGTAGCCTATCCAGGAACAATCTTCTCAGCAAGGACAACCACTCTGAGATATTTCAGAGTGGTAGCTGTGTTAGTCTGAATCAGCAAAAAGAATGAGGAGTACTTGTGGCACCTTAGAGACTAACACTTCATCAAGACAGTAGATAATACAGTAGGAATATAGATATAGATATATATGCACACAGAGTACATGAAAAAATGGGTGTTGCTAAAGCCCACTTCATCGAATGCATGCAGTGGAAAATACAGTAGGAAGATATATATATATATACACACACACACACACACACACACACACACAGAGTACATGAAAAAATGGGTGTTGCCATACACACTATAACGAGAGTGATCAATTAAGGTGAGCTATTATTGATATTGATCACTCTCGTTATAGTGTGTATGGCAACACCCATTTTTTCATGTACTCTGTGTGTGTGTGTGTGTGTGTGTGTGTGTGTATACACACATCTTCCTACTGTATTTTCCACTGCATGCATTCGGTGAAGTGGGCTTTAGCCCATGAAAGCTTATGCTCAAATACATTTGTTAGTCTCTAAGATGCCACGAGTACTCCTCAATCTTTTCACTTTGAGATGGTGATTGCACTGTAATATACACTGCTTGCTTTAAGGTATATTACAGTCCTCAGAGCCTCAGTGTAACAAATGTCTGCTGAACTAACGAGGGAATTAAGGCATTGGCCATATCCTAAGGGAATGAATTTCTTCTTCTAATATAAGCATATTTTGTAAATTGTAGGATGTAAATTTACATAATCTTACATACATTTGCTTAAATCGAGGCAAAAGCCATTAGAAGTAGGTGCCTTTCCACTTTATGTTGATACCAAAACAAAATTCACTCGTGTTAAATAATACTATTTGCAATAGTGTTCCTATTTTACATTGGCAAATCCTTAGAAGGGGAGGGACAAGTCTTTTCATGGTAACAAATACAAGGAGGTGGGGAAATATAGTGTTTCTCCTGACACTTTTCCAGCAGTAGTATAGAGGTTACTATGATTTCAGTGAGGCTCTGCATGGGCACAGGGGTTTGCCTGTGCATACCTACTTGCAGAAGCAGCTTTAATGATCACTTAACTTCAGAAATGTCAGTCATGCCTTTAAAATAAAAACAAACAAACCAAACAAACCCCACCACACACACACAGAGCTACATAGTGATGTTGTTTAGAAGAAGCATAATAGCAGATAAAGTATCATGGAATAAACAGAGTCCAAATAATATTTTTTTTTCCCTGCTGAAGAGTTTGTCCTCTCACCTCAGGGGGGAAAAAAATCTTTTTTTTTTTAAATGGAAGAAAAAGGTTATTTGTTAACCTAAGTGAAAATATACTCTATCCTCACTCATACCCTTTTTCTCTACGCTTGCCTTAGACTGAGGTCCTTGGGATAGAGATTGTGACTTCCTTTCTGTTTGCGTGGTGCCCAGGGAAACAGAAGATGAAATAAGAAGCGACTCTAGGTACAGTCCAAAGCCCATTAAAATCAAAGACAAAGTGATACCTTCACACTTTGGCTTTGGATCAGGCCCTCTCTGCCTTCAGATGAAAATTTCTTGGTTTCAGCTCACAGCACCCATCACTAGGGAAAGCAACAGATTACTGGAAAACCCAGCCAGGCATGCAGAAAGATCCAAAAAGTCATAATCTACTTGGCAGAACTATAGACTTTGTAAATCTATGGCTGGTGTGGTTGGTTTGTTTTCAGAAAGCATTTCAGGCTTTTCACATTATACCCTGAATCTCAGCTGCTGGCACTGATGAGGACTGAAGGATCATATTCAGTATAGGGTGGGGGTCCCTCTCTCTGCTGAGATCAGTAGTAAAGGATTTTCAGGGAATAACCTTGGAGTTTGTCTCTTGAAACCATGGCAACTAGCATTTCTTCCTGTAAAATAATTTCTTGTCTCACAGTCAGCCATTACATGACCCCTTCACACTCTCAAGTTGATTCTCTTTAACAAAAAACAAAACCTGCTACAGAAGGTAAATCCTCCATTGGTTATTCTTAATGCTAAAGCCTGAATTAATCAATTGAACAACATTACTTGCTAACAGCTGAATAATAAGCCACAGACCAGCCTTTGCACTATGGTCCCTCATTTTTTTCCCTAGATTACCATGATTAAGTCTGAAATAAATGTAGACATTCTTGGTGAATGACTGTTTGTCTTTTTAATTAGAATCTGACTGTAGATGGGAAACAGCATTCAAAGGTTACACTGGATGCTTTGTTGTCTAGTTTGAGAATCATGAACACTGTTATTTCCCTTTTTTGAAGGCATATAAAGGGGCCAAAGGTTATTTGCATGTTATCTGTTCTTCAGTTAGTCAACTAGCGTAATTCCCAATAGCTTCCCAAAGTAAGGGCCATACTGTGCCCTCAACCTATGTGAATAATTCCCATCAGCATCAACATACCACTTGTGCAAGGAAAGAAGGGCCTTGTATGGCCCTAAAAGTTGAAAACTTAGTCTGTAGCAAAGAATTGATAAAGACTGGTACAGTCTGAGCAAGGGACCTGACACACAGCACAGAAGGCCAATCTCCTTTCTTGTTCCTGTGTACGGTGCCTTTAAATGTAATGGAGTCTCCATGCCTGCTGCAGGGCAGTCTTTGAGGCGTCTGCCATTTTGTGTTTCGTGTCAAATGCAGAAAGTTACAAAGGAAATCACTGTGCTCTCATATGAAGGTTTTATGGTTTTTTTTTCCTTAATCTGAAATAAAAAAATTGTCTAGAGTGAAAATTACATATTTTGCTCTGTTAGGTAAAGACCCTTTCCCCACAGCCAGAGTTTCAGACACTCCACATGCACCCAATCACAGTTTCAAAGATGCCACCCTGGCCCCTTTTGAGACTCACCTAAAATGTGTCTCCTAACCAGAGCACCTGGTCTTTAATCCCACTCCTCCATGCTGGATGACCCTGCCCCTCGCCTCATCTCCCCACCCAGTTCACTCTCTGGGTGGTCTGCCCAGTTAACACATCCCAGTGGATGTTAGCTGAGTGGCCACTGTCATCATCTTTGAATCTTCCATCTCCTCCTCCCCACGTATGAAGGTTTAATAAATTCTGCTTTGCTTCTTTCTCCACAACATTTTGAAAATCCAACCCTTTCCCCAACTGCTAAGATGCTTGTCCATGGTTATCTATCAGTTTGGTTACTGCAGCATCCTCCTCTTTGGCCTTCCCAATATTACCCTTCTCACTTCCCTGCAATCCAGCCAAAGCTCAAGTGCTAAAACTATCTTCCTCACCCAGCCACCACATAACACCACTTTTCCTTCACTTGCTCCTTTTGCCAACCATTGCTTCTTTCAAAATGGTAGGGCCTTGAAAGTAATCTCATTTCTTATTGTGTCCTCCTTTGCCCCTCAAGGCAGCTTGCCAGCACTATCACCCTTTTCATTTCCTTTTTCCCCTCTGCTGTCTTCTTTTATGCTGTCTTCCAAGCATAGACTGACATGCCATTTCCAGCATACCAGAACCCCACCTGTTGTCATCCAAATCCCTTATGAAGAATCTCTCTAGCTACAAAGCCCATAAACACTAAACCAGGTCAGTCAAATGTCTTTTTGTCCCCAATGTTACCTGGTTGAACAATGGGGGCGGGGGGTGGTATACTAGCTTAACAACTTTTTCTGGGTCTCCCCAGTACATCTTGCCTTATCTGTGTCTATCTTTTAAATTGTAAGCTCCTTGGGACAGGAGTTTTATATTTTTTCCCCTCATGCCCCACTAAGCACATCTCTGGCACTTATATAATAGTCTGTTAATTCTGTTCCAAGGTCCATCATAGGAGCTAGGCAGACAGTTGAGACAGTGTTACTCAGAATTTGACATTCCTGCATGTTACCCCAGAAGTTTACTGTATGGCAGTCAGCAATTTTGTATGGTTTTCAGCTGGCTGCGGCTGAACAAACATTGCATAGATAGGAAAAAAATATTAGGCCCTGAGAGGCAAGGCCAAATAACAAAACTGCAAACATGCAGTTATGTTATCAGAATGGGAGGACAGAATAAGAAGTGAATGTACTGTGAGAATAGAAGGAATGTTTGGATGGCTGACCTTGGTCTTGAGCGCTTCTGATATGTAAGATATTGTTATGACTACTCATTATCTCTTATTAAAACATTTCTAGTTTTGCTGAAAGTAGAAGAATTGGTGACCTATTAGGGGTTACTATGGTGACCCACTAGGAGTCACTATAGGTTATGTGCTTTGTTTGAAGTTAACTATAAAAGATTAGGTGAAAGAATTTGCTTTGGCCCAGTCCAAGGAAGTTTTCTTTGGGCAAGGATCTGACAGCTGAGTTCCCCAGCGGCTAGATGGAAGGTGGGCCCCCCCCGAAGACCAGCTGCTGAGCCCTTGGAACCATTTCAGACTTTTTGGGTAGCTATACATGTTTTTAAGTGCTTTAACCCAACTGTGACAACATGTGTGCACCTAAAATCTAATAAAAAAGTAGTTTTAGATGAAAGCATTCTTGCTTGTATCTATTATTTATCAGACAAATAAACTGTGCCCCCACTGATTTATTCTTGGCAATGCCTGGAGAGAAACAGTAACTTTACCACCGCTTTGGGTTCTGAAAACCCTGGGTAACAACAGATGGGACGTAAAAGTAGTGTCAGGAGCAACCTGACACCTTCTTCACTTCCTGACAGTAGTGGCAGCACTAGGAGACTTGCTAGGTAGCAGCAGCACAAAGCAACAGCATGAGTAGAATTTAGGTGACGAGAACTTGCCATGGTAAATTCTGAATGTGTAGAGTCTTAACCCCAGTGTAGTGGCAAGTTCTAATACACATTTTTTTATTACAGTGGTCATGGTTAATATTTTCCAGTTTCACCTTATATTGCGGTACCTCAGCATTTGCAGTATTCCCTATATTTTATATCTTGTCTATTTCAAACATTTCTTAAAGTGTCTAGAGCCAAGGATAGGGGCTTAAATTATAAAATGAAAAATAAAAATAGTATAGGAAATAACTCAGGAATTCTGCAATTACTGAGGTAACATTATTTAGTTATCTAAGACAATTGTCAAGTTTTTATGCTCAGCCTCTGTACATCTGCTTAGAGGAGGGGAACAATATCATACTTTATTATTCACATCCCCCACCCCCACCCCCCCGGTTTATATTAAATATAGAAATACTAGTTATTTAAACACCTTCACTTGTGATCTCAAAGAGCTTTACAAAGTTTAATAAATTATGACTCTCAACTACCCTGCTAGATGAAATTTACCTCGTCTGTGAGGTGCGGTAAGGATGATGTTTTGAGATCACAAAGTGCAGCCACCTCATGGATGTAACATTTAACAATGCAAAGCAAAACTACATGACAGTTTAGGACAATAATTGAAGGAGAATGTTGTACCTAACTAAAACCAAAGGAGAATGTTGAAAGGTAAAATATAATTACCTGAGAAGAGAACTTGCCACTACACTGGGGTTAACACCCCTACACATTCAGAACTTACCATGGACCCCTAATAATTTTTAAATGGCCAGAACCTACCTAAAAGATAGCACCTCCAACCCCACAATGCCCTCTACCCCAGTACTGATTCAGAGGAAATTTGTCACCTATAGAATCATCAGCATTACATTCTGCAGCAAATGGGTGTTCACTGGAGGTCTTAAAATACTGCTTAAAGATTTACTATACTCACTCTGGGACCAACTAGTAGCAAAAAAAACCTCTCTTGTCGATGAAGCCAGTGACAGATTAAATACCTGTTGTTTTATATACCATCCGTGCTACAAATAAATGTTACTCTGCATAATACTGCATACACTACGCTATTCTTGTTTTAGACCTTAAAAATCACATACAATTGAAGACTAGTTTTTAAACTTGAATTTCAATATGATTTTTGAGGCTGCTATTGCAACACCTGGTACAGGTAGAAACCAGTGCTTTCACGTAAGTAGAGACCTGCGCGGATGCAAAATTTGGATCTGCATCCATCCGTAATTCACAAACATGGTCGGTGGATGTCTGCAAATCTGCAGACCTCTACATGTAAGATTCATAGTATCTCAACCAGTAACAGCTGTGTTTAGTAGACAGCATTAGTCTACTAAAATGTCAGAATTGCAGTAGAATAAACCAAGATGCTAAGCAAAAAGAACTAGTTTTTAAATCATAGCTATTCTCTAAATTATTAAAATTTCTTCAATTTGATTTTTACATCTCAATAGTCCCACCAAAAAAAAAACAACAAAAAACCACAAACCCCACAACCAATGTCTCGATCAATGAAGACAATATCAGAGAAACAAAATCTCCCCTTACTTTCTTTGGACCATTACAGGTAAGTGGTTCCCGTGTCAGGGCTCAACGCTAAGAATTCAATACCTTGCAGGATTGGGGCCTTTATAAGCCCAGTCCCATAGCGGATCTGTACTAGTGGATCCCTGCACCTATGCAGAGCCCCATCAACTTCAACTGGGCTCTGCGAGAGTGCAGGGATTCATCTGCCTGGGGCAATTTGCAGGATTAGGGTCTAAAATAACAACAGAATGGGAGTTAAGCAGCCTTTCAAATTTTGATGGGAGAGGGAACCACAACAAAGACCCAAATATTTGTTGTTTAACTTTTTTAACTGCTCAGTATTTCCACATTGTTTAAATACAAATACTGGAAGTGATTCTGTCACCTGCTCTTGATGTTTTGAAAACCCTGTGGTGGGAGCAGCACAAGTATTTGCAGCATGAATAGACTTAAAAAACCTGTGATCAGAAAAAACAAAAAAGATTCAATTATGCTTTCCAGGGCAATGGATGTTTGGTATCTTTTAACTATGGATTAGCAGGTTGAGGACAAGACAGAAAAATAAGTCATACACTCAAATACTAGGAGAAAAACAGGTTTCAGAGTAGCAGCCATGTTAGTCTGTATTCGCAAAAAGAAAAAGGAGTACTTGTGGCACCTTAGAGACTAACAAATTTATTTGAGCATAAATTTGAGCATAAAACAGAAATTGCTACCTACCCCTTGAATGCCTCTGCTACTTCTACCCTGAGAGGCTTTTATTAATCCCAGGTCAGTACCTGTAAATTCCCTGCCCCTACTCTGCAGCAGGGCTGATGCAAGGGGAGTAGCCAATCCAAATTTTCTAATTCAGCCCCCTCTGCTTGCAGGGCGGATGTCATGGAACAATTTTTGTGACATGTCCAACTGTCTTGCTGCTACCCTGATGCAGGGCTGACATTAATCTCACAGACCTGTGCTCTATCATGGAAGGCAGAGGCAAAATTCCTTACAATCCACGGGAGCCTGGAAGGGACTTTAACATGCTTATTCACTTAAATTGAAGTCACACACTGAACTTTCTGCTTTGGCAATCTGAAATCACATTTTTTCCCCTTCAGCTCTGGACCCTGTTTCCAGCTAACTGTACCTTTAACCAAACCCCGAAATGAACAGGTATCTTTTCAACTAAACTGCCAATTGTATTTTACATTAGTGTGAGCACGACTCAGACGCTACCTAAATTTGATGCATTTTGGTGCTCGCTTTGGGACTTACAACTACAAAACCATATGAGATGCTAGGAGGTATAGTCTCTCTTGGGAGGAAGACAAGCCACGTAGGAAGCATGAAGACCCGGAAACGGCTGTAGGAGACTGGATGTGAAAGCAGCAGGCACAGCTGCTCAGCACACCCGAGAGAGACTTTTATTTGTACTTTTAAATATTGTTTTAGGTTAACAGTTTTGCTGCCAAAGTTGACAACTTCTTTAAATGAGCAATTTGCTTATATCATGATAATAAGGGGTTAGGCCCCAGCACTGTTGTTCCCCAAGGTACCATAGCAAATTAGGTGGGCTGCATTTGCAAACCCGTACATCAAGCATTGAGTTATCCTGTGGACTTTCCCCTTTCGTATAGAGTTATTGTGTCTTTGAACATCTCCTATTAATTAACTGAATACTCCTGCCTGAAAGGGGGCCTCAGAGAGCTTTAACAGCAATTTGAGAGCTTGTTTGCCAAGAGGGTTTTGCCAATCTAGCATCACTTTAACAATTCCAGACAATCAAAGTCTAATGGAACTGACAGAAAAGAGCAGGGCTAGAAAAGAAACCCTGGGAGTAATGTACAGTAACTGGCCCCATTTCACTCCACTGCCCAGGGGTGGCAGGTTTGTATAATTTTTGGTGGTGCCCAGAATGGGTCTAGTTCCCCCCCCCCCCGTCCTCCCAGCCCTGTAAGCCAATATATATTTTATTAAATGTAAAAATGGACTGGAAATAAAGTTTCCCTTTATTGCACAATATCACTATCTTAAGAAAAAATTATTTAACTAAGAATATCAACGTTATTAATACTCTTTTGAACACGGAAACCACCAAGCACTCTTTGATCAACAACTCTCAAAAGCAAATACTTTCTAAAATTAAAACAAATAGAGGGTTAGGGTTGTTGATTGTTAGCGGTCCTACAAATCAAGAATTTGTTGCTGGGATAAAATGAAGCTACAACGCACCGGCGCCACTAGATTTCAAGGGTCAATTAAAAGTGGAAAGTCAGAACCAGCACTCGCCTGCTTCAATATATTATATTTTGTTGTACCTGTTGTGACGAAGTGGGAATACTGTGTGGGTGCCTAAGTTTCCCCTATGCATTTCTTAAGGATATAGGTGGTGGGATAAGGGTTTCTGATTGTTGTAGAACCCTAGAGAGCCAGCGTGATACTGTCTGCCACACCATGCACCTCCTGCAGCGAGTCCGCCTGGGCGGGGCTCCTGGGGAAGCCAGAGGGCCCTGTACCCCAACTCCACTGTCAGACATGACTCTCAGCCAGCCAGTAAAACAGAAGGAACACAGTATAAAACAGAGCTTGTTGTAGGTACAGAAAACAGGACCCCTCAGTCAGTTCCAACTTGGGGGTGGGGAGCCCAGATCCAAGTTCTGGGCCTCTCCCAGTTTCCCCAGCCAGCTCCAAACTGACACTATCTCCGGCCCCTCCTCTGACCTTTGTGTCTTTTCTGGACAAGGCGGCCACCTGATCTCTTTGTTCTCCAACACTTTCAGTTGGCACTTTGCAGGGGAGGGGCCCAGGCCATCAGTTGCCAGGAGACAGTGTGTCGGCCATTCTCTCTGTAGACAGCATCACACTGGCTCTCTGGGGCTCTACAACAATCAGAAATCCTTATCCACCTAGATCCTTAAGTGCATAGAGGAAACTGAGGCACCCACACAGTATTCAGAGAAACATTAAGAACATTCCCACTTCATAACACCTATATACAACCAATTATATACTTTAAAGGATGTAAAATAATCAAGTATTGTGCTAAACATGATCATACCCTAAACTGACTACCAAATTTAAGTTGCGTGTTTTTCCCCTCAGGTGAGGGCTCTGGGGTGGGGCTGGGGATGAGGGGTTCACACTGAGGAGGGGGCTCAGGGCTGGGACTCAGGGTTGGGGTGCTGGGGGCACAGGCTTTGGGGTGGGGCAAGGCTGGGGAAGAAGAGTTTGGGGTGCAGACAGGCTGCCCCAGGGCTAGGGTCAGAGATGACTCTTCCCCCCGCCCCTCCCCGCCAGCAGCAGCGAGCTCCGGGTGAGGGACCCCTCCTCTTCCCCCCCAGCACACTCACTCTGCACATGCTCCTAGGGCCCCACTCAGGTCCAGGAAGCCCCCTCGCCTCCCCTATGGTGGGTACTGGTGGGGGGGTGGACTGCCATCATGTGTGGCCTCCCATGCTGCTGCCCCTGACCATAGCCTCACTGGGGGTGGGGGATGGGGCTGCCCCTCGCCCAGTGTGGGGCAGGAGTGGTGGCTGCGGGGCAGGGTGTCACAAAATTTACCCAAGCCCCAGCGGCTCAGGAATCCCCCCGTCTCCCCTGCGGTGGGTGGGTGCTGGAGGGGGGAGGGGACTGCCATCACACGTGGCTTCCTTCCTTCCCTGCTTCAGCCTGCTGCCCTTCATGGTAGCCTCACTGGGGGTGGGGCTGCCCCTTGCCCAGTGTGGGGCAGGAGTCGTGGCGGGGGGGGGGAGTGGGGCAGATCACAGGATCAAATACTCACCGAAGCCCCAGCAGCTGCTCAGGTGAGTGAGGCCCCCTCAGGATGATCAGGTCCCCCGGAAGTCCCCTCAGCGTCTCCTCCTGGTGGGGGGAGGGAAGAGGGCTGCCAAGCACGTGGGTGCCCCCTCCCCGCGGTGCTGCAATCCAGCCCAGAGGCAGCGAGTAGGGATTACAGCAGCTGGCTCTAAGCACTCGCACGATGCATTGGAAAGCCTCTGCTAACAGGACCCCACTGGAGCCCTAGGTGTAGTTTAAAGCTTCTTCCCTTGCAATGGAATCCTTGGGAGACAGCAGAGAGTCTAGGGATGCAAACTGAATGCACCTAAGCGTGTGTGGGAGGCGACAGGGAGGAGGATCAAGAGTTGGATATGGTAAACTGGATCCGATGAAGTGAGCTGTAGCTCACGAAAGCTTATGCTCAAATAAATTGGTTAGTCTCTAAGGTGCCACAAGTACTCCTTTTCTTTTTGCGAATACAGACTAACACAGCTGCTACTCTGAAACCTGCATTCCTTCAGGCCATCCTGCCCTCCAATACTCATTGGCAGGGCCGTCCTTACCCATACGCGAAGTACGCAGCTGTGTAGGGCACCAGGAAATTTGGGGCACCAAATTTCCTGGTGCCCTTCACAGCTGCGTGCTGTTTCAGCCCTGCTCTGGCTCTTCCCGAGGGCCCCCGTCCCTGCTCCACCCCAGCCCCACTCTCCTGAGCTTTGCAGCATGGCCAGGCCTGCACTCACCAGTGATGGGAAGTGCAGCAACCCGGCCCCAGCCGTGCCGCCAGTAAGTGCTGGGGGGTGGTCCCCCCCTTCCCCTCATAGAGCCCCAGAATAGCCAGGGACCGCCCTGCTCATTGGCAACTCCTATCGGCTTCAAATAGAAGTTTGAAGAAATTAGTTCAGTCCCCTAAATAAAGATACTATGTGAAAACAAAGAGAATAATCCACTACAACTTTATCACAGTCAGACAATACTTGACAATATCAGACAACACTTGTAGTGCAATACATTTTTTGAGCCATAGCCTCAGCAGCTGGAGCATACTGGTATGGCACAGCTTCACTGAAGTCATTAGAACTACGCTAATTTACATCAGCTGAGAGATTGTGGCCCACTATTTTCCATGAGTTAGAGACTGCTGGTGTAAGTGCTAGGTGAAATAAAAGTCATAAATGGGACACACCATTTTTTCCACTCATAACAAGTGGATTATAACCTGCCCCCTAATTTATATAGGCATTACACACATCCCATACTAGAGCTCTAAGACCACAAACTGTTACACACCTCACCAACATTTGTTAATAGCATATGAAGTTCTTTAATTTGTGTTCCATAATTTGAATGTAAGAGCATTTAGCTTTTTAAATAGGTCAGCCTGTTCCCATTGAAGTCAATTGGGAAATTCTCATTACATTTAAATGGGAGCAGGATTGGGCCTACATTCTTCAAATTAGAAGGGTAAAGATGGTGCTACAGTGATTGTACTAAAAACAAAGATTAATACACTGTCAGGTTATTAAGGTTTACAGAAATATTTAGGAGACAATGTTAATAGGTTTCAGAATAACAGTCGTGTTAGTCTGTATTTGCAAAAAGAAAAGGAGTACTTGTGGCACCTTAGAGACTAACCAATTTATTTGAGCATAAGCTTTCGTGAGCTACAGTTTATGCTCAAATAAATTGGTTAGTCTCTAAGGTGCCACAAGTCCTCCTTTTCTTTTTGCAATGTTAATAGAACATGCTAGATTAGCACAGAGGAAAAGCTGAAATGTTTATTTTCAAAGCATAAGACACGGATCCTGTGTTAACCAATGACTGTATTTACAGCTACAGTAACTTAAATAGAATCCGTTTTCTGACAGATGCTAGTGCAGTTGGGGGAGATAGAGCATGGCATGCATGAGACAATAGGGCTATCAGTTTAACCAGCTCAGTAAAATCCTAGTATCAGCCAGTAAAAATAGATAGTTTCATAGATGTGGTATCATCAGAAGGTTATGCATGAAATGGTGTTTTAATCAACAGGAGTGTGATATGCAAATGGATGCATATTATATTCTGATTGTTAAGAGTAGCTACTATTTCTCACCATCCACTAATGGCAATTCCTTAAATTAGTTAGTACTGAACTAGCTATTCCTGCATCCACTGTTCTGTGAGATGGTAGCATATGATGCTCTGGGTGTGCATTGAACTCTGTGAGCCTATTTCAGCTGGTTCCAGTGGAGTTATATGTCAGCAAAGAATCTGGTCTAATATTTATCTCCACTTCTCAAAATGCATATTTTACATTTAGAAGACGGGGGAAAAAAGGTATGGGTTAATGAAAATAGAATGAAATTATTTTGGTGCTCCTTTTCATTTTGTTTGTTTTGTTTATGTGAAAGTAAAGCATGTTAAATGGATTAAGAACTGACTCACTGACAGATCTCAAAAAGTATTGGGGAATCAATCATCATCAAACTGGAGTTTTTCTAATGGGTTCTACAGGAATTGGTTCTATGCCTGACACTATTCAACATTTCCCATCAATGATCTGGGAGCAAATATAAAAAAACACTGCTGATAACTTCAGCAGATAACAAAAAGTTTGGTGGCGTGGTAAAGAATGAGCAGCATTGGTCACTGATACAGAGTGATCTGGATCACCTGATAAACCAGGCCCATTCAAACAAAATGCATTTCAATACAGACGAATGCAAGGTCATCTAGGAACAAAGAATGCAGACCATACGTACAGAATGCAGGAAAGTATCCTGCAAAGTAGTGACTTTGAAAAGCATTTAGAAGTCATAATGGACAAACAACTAAACAAGAGCTGCCAGATGTGATCTGGTGGCAAAAAGGGGCTAATGCAATCTTTGGAAGTATAAACAGGGGAATAGCCACTAGGAGGGGAGAGATGATGTTACCTATATAGCATTGGTGAGATCAATACTGAAATACTGCACATAGTTCTGGTGGCACATAGTTTTTGGGGAAAAAATATGAAAAATGGAAAGTGTGCGCAAAGAGCCACAAAAATTATTCCGGAGGCGGGGCAGGGGGAGCCTGACAGTGAAAGACTCTGTTTAGCTTATCAAATTTAAAAAAAAAAAAAAAAAAGAGGTGATCTGATTTACTGTGTATAAGTACTTTCACAAAGAGAAAATGCCAGGTACTAAAGGGCTCCTTAATCTAGCAGAGAAAGGCATAACAAGAACCCATGGCTACAAGTTAAGGCCAGTAAGTTCAAACTGGAAACAAGACACACATTTGTAACAGTGAGTGTGACTGACCATTGGAACAGACTACCAAGAGAAGTGGTCTTCAGATCAAGACTGGATGCCTTTCTGGAAGACATATTTAGTCAAACACAAATTATTGGGCTCAATACAAGGATAACTGGATGAAATTCTATGGCCTGCGATTTACAGGAGATCAGACTAAATGATCTAATGGTCCCTTCTGGGTTGAAAGAAAAAAACCCCACACAAATATGAAAGCCCTTGGATAGCTACCAAAAAGCCATTTCTCGCACAAGGCCCACAAGCACCAATCCACATTGGCCAAATGCCTTCTGTGTCCTAACATCAGAGAAGAGAAAAAGACAAACAAAAATGTCAAAGCTGAACCTCTTCCTCTAGGTCCCTGCCATGAATCTTGATTTATATGGGTCTATCCTGAAGATTGTAAGCTGTGGAAGGCAGGAACTGTTTTTTATTTGTGACCTGTAAAGACCATTCATGGTACTTAAATAAAAATAGTATATGAGTATGTGATGTTAGCATTGCCATCACTGGACCAGGGACTCTAAGAGAAGGATATGAGCTCCCCTGCCTGACTCATTTACCTGGATATGTCGTAGAGATAAATGCACTTGCCAGCATCTGAATTAACTTGATTTATAAATTGGACCCAAACCACCTATAAACATAAAATGCATCAAGTTAATGTGTTTTCAGCATGACCGGTGACCTTCAGCTTGCAAACAGAGGTGTGATGAAAACAGTTACTGAGGAGTAGGGATCTCCGTATGCCTGAGGAGCATGTATATGTTGGCCTTACCACTGTGATGATTACAAAGAAAGGCTTTAGAAAAGCATGGTGAGGCCAAATTTTCAAGAGAGGCCACTAATTTTGGAATCCTCAGTTTCTGGGTCCCCAACTTTAGACACCTGCAGCCTGATTTTCTTAGGTACTGGGCACCTGCAGCTCCCACAGACTTTGGCTGGTGTTGGTAGCATCCAGCATCTCTCAGACCTGGTCTACACTAGCGGGGGGGAATCAATCGATCGAGAATAGCGTAGCTGAAGTCAACATATCTTAGATCGAATTAGAATCACTTACTTCGCATCTTCGTGACGCAGGATCGATGGCTGCCGCTCCCCTGTCGACTCCGCTTCCGCCTCTCGCCCTGGTGGAGTTCTGGAGTCGACAGCAGAGCGATCAGGGATCGATTTATCACGTCTACACTAGATGCGATAAATCGATCCCTGATAGATTGATCACTACCCACCAATCCGGCGCGTAGTGTAGACGGGGCCTCCGAATCAGGCCTTAAGGGCCAGGTTGTCAAAGGAATTGAGGCGCCTAAGCATTCCTCATTGATTTCAAAGGTGCTAGGTGTGTAACCTGCCTAAGCACTTCTAAAAATCCCATTCAAGACATCTGCTCCTCCACAAATGCTAATGGAAATGTACCACCAGAATAAGTAACAAACACAAAGCATGGCAGAATTTCTGTACTTTCATCTACCATGTAGATGCTATGTAGCTGTCAAAGTCGATGTATAAATTGCACAATTAGGCTTCAAAACACTCATGCGAAATAAACACTTCTTGAATCTATTACATACGGAGAAGCCGAATTTGGTCTAACTTTCTTGGGTCAATGTTTTGAGTGATTCTTTTCCAGCTTCTCTCTTTCCTCAGTACATGCATACATACAAAGCATGCCCATGCTTATAATGTAGCTGACCCAGTGATACTTTACATGGTTTTAGAGTGGTAGCCATGTTAGTCTGTATCAGCAAAAACAACGAGGCGTCCTCTTGGCACCTTAGAGACTAACAAATTTATTTGGGCATAAATAAAGTTGTTAGTCTCTAAGTGCCACAAGGACTCCTCGTTGTTTTTACATGGTTTGATACTCAACTAGAGGGGCTTTCTTGGAGCTCCAGAAATGGCTGAAACAGCCATGTACAGGAATTAACCAGAATCAGGAACCAGAGTAAGCATGGAATCTGGTGAAGTTCTATAGGAATCCTGAGGAGAGGGCCTGACAGATCTCATTCACACCAATGCAATTTCAATTTAATGATTCAATTCCAGATTTACATAGAAGTAACAAATCTGACCTTAGGAGTTCAACTCCCACAAGCATCTCTGTGCTTTCCTGCATCGTTCCCCGTGCCTGGAACGTCCTCCCTAATCCAATAATGTCATTCAATCTTCCATTCCCTTCAACAGTGACTCACATGCTTATACCAGCCTAACAACATTTTAGTAATAATAATTTTAAAAAAATATGAACCTTGCAAAAACAACTGCAGAATGTTTAGTGTAAGCCTGCTTTGGGATAGGGGAGGGTTATCTTTATCATGCCACATCCAGCCTAGACTGTAAGCTCACCTTTACATCTGGTCTGATTAGTTGGAAGCTACATGCATTGTTGGGTTTGGCTGACAGTGAACTTGCAGACACAGGGGACCTCTTCTTTCAACCTTCCATTGGGGTTGGACTCTGGGACAGATGGCATAAAACGGATAATTTTGCCCTCATTTTAAAAAAAAATCAACAGAATTGGAGAGAATGCTTAGAAGGACCAGAGGATATGGAAATAGTCTAGAGACAGTAGAGACATTGGGTCAAATTCATCCAATGCAAACACAAATGAACAAGTGTAATGCCTGTTGAAATCCTGGATTCAACATTAGTCATGTTGGAAACAATAATATAAGTAACACATCAGTTGTAAGGGAGTCAGTAAATTGGTGTATCTCAAAAAATAATGTAACCTGATCAATTTGGCATTCAGTAGGGGCTAAACTCCTGTTCCACTGACTTCTATGGGACCAGAATTTGGTTTGACTTGGACCAGAAATCCCTGCCTTTCTTGGAGGTTATCTTCCCTCTATCCTGCATGCCTTCCTCAGGACAGGAAGGCTACCATGGCCTTATGGAATAGACTGACAAAATGCAATAGGGATGAAGACTAAGAACATATGGAGTTTAATAGATTACTGAGCCATCCTACAAAATTCAAATGGAGATATAATTCTACATTAAATTCTATAGAATGTTTAAAAGAAACTTGGGTGAATCTAACCAGCCAATTGGAAGATAGCACTTCTAACCCATGCTATTTTAATCTTAAAATCCTAAAAAGGACCTTTTCAGACACTGCCAAACTCCCCTAGGTAGCAGAGATAAAACATTGTGAAGATTGTGGAACAACTGAAAATGTCAAAAAATAGAAATCTAGCAGTGTAAGACTGTTTGAATTTGCCACAGTGGAGGGATTATTCCATCTCGCAGGACTGACTCAGAGGCAGTGCTCTATAATGTGGAAAAGTCTGGTGATAGCGTTCACCAGCTCCTTGGAGAGCTGAGTATGAAGCCTGATTGGTCACCAAATGCTACGCTGGCCAAAGATGCCACATGAGATGACTTAATCCCTAAGACCTCTTCTCAGAAAAACCACACGGATACATCAGAGTTGGAGTTAGGGCAGGTTAGAAGTGAGTCTAAGGAGCAGGGAGGGAAAATAATTGCTTATAACTGAACTAAATAACTGAATGCTCATTAGTAAGAAAACCAAGCCCCTACCTATAAAACTGAATTGGAAAACCAAGCTTGCAGTAAAAATATAGTGCTACTGTGGGCCCCAGATGAGCTGGAGGGCAAATACTTAACTGCTTTTCTTAATCAGCTAATACCTAAGGCTCTCTAGATAAACCCTAAGGCCAGCTTTACATGGAAAGAACCTACAGACCTCTAAGGAAGACTTTAGCAGGCACTGAGGGATGGACAAAACAAGCCACAGTGACTTGATGCAACCAGGAAAACCAAAGAAAAAGAATGGATCGATTTCTTTCCAAATAAAGACCAATTCGAGCAAAAGGAGGGCTCCCTTCCCAGTGTCAGCAAACTATTCCAGGAGCTGAATGGCAAGGCCATTTTATTATACCTGATTAACCCTAAAAATAACTTAACACTAAATGAGGCTCGGTGGGAATGCACGAGTCTGCCTGCATGGATCCACTGGCACAGTTGTGACCTTAGACAATTGTGTTCTCTTCAGGACAGGAACTGTGTCTTCATATGTGGTTGCACAGCACATAGTACAACCCAGCCCCAATTCTGATTGGGGCCTGTGGGCACAACACCAACAAAGCTACACATTATGTGATGTGAAATAAGCAGAGGCATCCAGTAGCAGCCTAGCCATATTAACCCCAAACTTATCAGCCACGCCCAGAGAAAGAGCAGCTAGCAGTAGCCTGAGACTAGGCTATGGTTGATACAGGCAGAATGCCTCCCAAATGATACAGGTTCCAAAATTTGGCCTGTAGCCAAAGACTGGATTTTGGGACTCAGGCAGCTCCCTACTGCCCACCTTTTTCCTGTCTTTATTTCCATAGAAACAGAAACTAAATCTGTGAAAATAAAGTAAGGGCTTCTGAAAGCTGATGTATTAAAAACAGTGCTCGCTTACCTAATTTTGCAGAAAGGAAATAGCTGAATACAAAGCTCTCTGCTATCAGATTCATCTACCTGTGTAGCTGTGAAAATGCTAGCTTCTAAAATGCAGTCTGTAGTTAAGTCTCTTTGGCATTCATTAAAGAGTTCATTAGAAGAAGGCAGCTTTCATTACGCTGTTAGAAAGTGTCAGACCTCAAAGCATGATCAGCCAATGAGAGTTCGTTATCACAAATTCTATAATGCATAATTACTTCCTGCTTGTTTCACTGGTGTAATGTGTTGACACATGATATCCTGTGGGGAGTTTACTTTCTCTTGAAACTCAAATACCCTCCCGCCTGTGCAGTTCAATTAAACTTATTAAACTCAGTTTTGTCTTCCCTTACTTCTGGACTCTTAATTATAATTACTCCAACAAGAGCAAACCACCACTGAGGATGTGAGTGCCCAAGGGAGAGAGCTATGAAAGGCTTAATGTCAAAAAGTATTTTAATTGTAAAAAGTCCCAAGTTAAAAAAGGGAAGGAGACCCCAAATGCAGGATGCACACAGAGTGTATTTCCTCCTTTCTCTTCTTATTTCAAAAAGTAGAGACCTGGGCACTTCCTTATCTTGCCTCAGTTTTCTTTGAACCCAGAAGAAGTCAGCACTGTTCACTGGGGATCTCCATTTTAAGTCACGAATGAGAAAGCAAAGGCTTGGGAGTGTTGATATTTATATCCTCATTCTGCACCAGCTAGTGACAATAATGAAGCACTGGAACTTCTCATTGAGGCATGGAAACGGCCCACTATTTCTTTGTGTTTTGTTTGTGTCAACTCTGCTTTGTTGTTCTGGTTTACAGGGGTGGTTGTTAGTGGTAGTTCCTTCCCCTCCCCCCCACACAGCAAGCAGGAGTCTCAGGGAGCAGCTCCAAGGTAGAGGGCAGAAGCAGCACTGGCAGTGGGGGGAACTTAAGGGAGCGGGGAGCTGATAGTGGGGCTGCTGGTCCACCCTGGTTCCAACCACCCACCGGCTAGTTGCAAAAGGCTGCTCGTCCTGAAAGCAGTGGACAAAGCAGGCAGCTGCCAAATGACGTTAGAAGGGAGCATTGCACAATTTTAAACGAGCATGTTCCCTAATTGATCACCAACGTAACAACAAAACAACGTTAACCACGATGACTTTAAGTGAGGAGTTCCTGTATCTATCTTTTGTTACTGGAACTTTATAAACCAAATTAATAAGGTTTTTAAATAAAGTCTCCCTTTCTTTATACTTAGAACAGACTGCTGTCTTCCTTTCCTTCCTTGCTGATTTTAGACAGCCAACACCTCCAATGCCACACCTGCAATACCAAGACTCAGTAGTACCATATGTTCAGAGGTGAGGAAAATGAAAACACACATACTGAGGTTTATTATGAGTTTAATGATTTAAAAGGAGAAAAAGAGTTCCAACCTCTAAATGTTATACTGGATATCAGCAGAGTGGGAATCCTTTTCAGCTAATCAAATGCCTTCTTACACAATACCAATTATTTATTTAATCTCTTGTTGAGGTTATTGCTGTTTCCAGGTGCTGAGGTATACTGGGATTCAGATTACGCTATCATACTTTCACGCACTCAAACAGTAAGAAATGACTCAATTACCACTGCAGGGGTGTGCGCACGCGCACAGAACTCAGTAATGGGATAAAGAAAATGGAACAGTATGTTACATGACATATGTAGCATACAAGGGAGCTTCCAGAGAAGGGCTTTAGTTAGGATGTTTTGTTATACGTTGTAGGGGAGATTTGCAAATGGCAGTTATTTGTATTACTATAGCACCTACAAGCCCTAATAAGGATCAAGATTCCATTGTGCTAGGTGCTGTACAAATGCAAAACAAAAAGAGAGTCCCTGCCCCAGCGAGTCAATGGCAGCTAACTGCAGGTAAAATGTGTTTCTAGTGTTTATTATTTATATTATGGTAACGCCCAATCGGGAGTGCCCCCCCAGTGCTAAGTGCCGTACAAACATGTCAGAAGAAACACTCCCTGGTCTGCAGAATGCACAACATAAAACAGATAAAAAACAGATGAAGGGTGAGGGAAGTGGGTAAAACATACAAGTGAAATGCTCACGGGGGGGTGACAGAAAACATCTTGGTTGTTTTCCAGTGCATATAAAGTAACTGAAATGTAAATATCTTTTCTTTGCTCACAGGCTGACACTTGTGGTTTATTCCACATTTTCTAGTGTTCATTCCCTTCATGTTTTTGCAGTTCTGCCATGATTCTACTATTTTCTCTTCACTGCTGATAGTGCCTAGTAAGCTGACTTCAGGGCTTTAATATTATTGCATTAAGAAACTGAACTGTCTACCCTATTGATCTTTGTATCAGATCATCCTGGGCTATGGAGCCGCAAAGAATTTCTGGCTCCTTGGGAAAACCTGACACACTGAACCAGCTCCTTGTTACCTCACCAACTGGCTCATACAGCTGAGAGAGGAAAGCAGATCAATAAACAGCATTAACCAATATTTTGACATTTGTAAAAAGTATATGGGAGCCTGAGAAAGGAAATTAAAGGAGAGCAATGGGTGGGAGAAAAAAATGAAAGGGGAACCAAAAAAGGACTATATCTCCTTAAAAGAGATCCACGATGCAGCAGAATGATTCTATAATCTAGTAGACATGAGAAGGGGAATCTTAAAGTATCTTTAGGCAAACAAGTAAGCCAGCTTTCTATGTACGAAATGTAGTTTATATTTTCCTGTCAAAATTATAATAATTTCCTCATTTTGTTCCTTCCAAAAGTGGCCGGAGAGCAGTGCTTTTCCATGAATGCTTTTTGTAACCCTCTGAAAAATCCTGTTAATGCTTTCAAATGTTGAACAAACTTTGGACATGTGCAGAACTAGAGTTTTGGACCAGCCTATTTCAGAAACAGAAGCCAATTGCAAAATATGGATCCTGATATGAACGACCTCCAATGCTGGGTGAGTGTTCAGTAAGGTTTTGGGTTAGTCAGAACTGTGTTTTGGAGTAGAGCTCTGGCATGGTTTGGCTGGCCAAACTGTTAGAATTGAGTTAGGCCAAAAGTCTGAACCTTGTGTAAACACAGTTGGTTTAAAAGCTTTATATCTGGGGCTATAAACAAATGATAAATCCCAAAGAAAGAAAAAAAACCATACCTGGCATAGCTGCTCAGATGTGATGTGATTCAAAGAACTAGTAGCTCCACTTCTACATCTTGATAGGTAGACAATTCTGCTGTGTTGTTTGTCTAAGACCACTGTGCAAACCTGACAAAGGTTCAAAAGTTTAACATAAAAGTGTAAATCACAGATTCAGCTATAGCAATGTCTAAAAGTTGCAGAAATCCTCTTTAATGTTATAGTACATATGTTGGAGGACTATAGTTGGTGGGCTTCATGGAAGAAGTACATTTTCAGAAAGGATTTGAATGTATTCTGTGTATTCACCCCATAAGGCTTTATGGAAATATGCTTATGAATATATATATGACATAAATAGAATATGTTTTATGCTACATATGTCATGTAACATATATCTGTAAAGGTTATGATCTACTGAATCTATTCATCCTATTTGTATGCATGTATCATTTTTGTATTCAAAGTTATGAATATTGGCTGTGTACTGGTTTGATTTTAAGTAGCCTTAGTAAGGCATTTGGGGAGCTTCTTTAGAAAGGAATTTGCAAGTTAAGTGCCCAATCAAGAAACACTTAACAGACAATGGATCTTGGAAGGCTCCAATCCACATAAGAAGTCTACTTGAGGACGTTCAAGGTAGCATGTGAACCATGGCTGCTACCTGTAAGTTCTGAGTCATTCATGGACATGTGACTTGCCCATGTGACTCCAAAACTCCATTTTGTAGCTGGGATTCTACACAGGGGGAGGAAGGGGTGTCCACCCACAAGAGTAAGTCGATTTAAACCCCTGGGAAACCCTTCTGTGACAGGTTGGATCACAGAAACCCCCTTGGGGCTGCCACCTGATGTGCATGACTACTTCTGCCCCTGCTTTCTCTGCCAGCTTGAGACTCCAGCACCCTGTCTTGCTGAGCCAGACACACCAGTCTGCTCCAACACAGACCGAGGGCCTGAATCACGTGCCCCAAAGCTGCAGACTTAGCTGAAAGTAACTTAAGAAGTTTTCCTGCCTTTAACACTCAGATGCCCAATTCCCAATGGGGTCTGAACCCCAAATAAATCTGTTTTACCCTGTATAAAGGGTAAACTCATAAATTGTTCACCCTCTATAACACTGATAGAGAGATATGCACAGCTGTTTGCCCCCCACCCCAGGTATTAATACATATTCTGGGTTAATTAATAAGTAAAAAGTGATTTTATTAAATACAGAAAGTGGGATTTTAGTGGTTCCATGTAGTAACAGACAGAACAAAGTGAATTACCAAGCAAACTAAAATAAAACACGCAAGTCTAAGTCTAGTACAGTAATAAAACTGAATACAGATAAAATCCTCACCCAGTAAGCTTCCTTTTACAGACTAGTTTCCTTTTAGTCTGGGTCCAGCAATCACTCACACCCCCTGTAGTTACTGTCCTTTGTTCCAGTTTCTTTCAGGTATCCTTGGGGGTGGAGAGGCTCTCTCTTTAGCCAGCTGAAGACAAAATGGAGGGATCTCCAAGGGGTTTAAGAGGTGGAGACCCCCTCTTCTCTCCTATGCAAAGTCCAGCTACAGAATGGAGTTTTGGAGTCGTCACCTGGGCAAGTCACATGCCCATGCATGACTGAGTTCCTTACCAGCCAAGCCACATTCCTGGGAAAGCCCAGATGTGGATTGGCATCTCCAAGTTCATTGTTGGCTTAAGGGCTTCTTGATTGGGCACTTACTGAGAATCGTCTTTTCTCAGGAAGCTGACCAACTGCTTCACTAATACCTACTTAGAATCAAACAAGCATACAGCCAATATTCATAACTTTGAATACAAAAATGATACATGCATACAAATAGGATGAATAGATTCAGTAGATCATAACCTTTACAGAGATATGTTACGTGGCATATGTAACATAAAACACATTCTAGTTATGTCATATATACATTCATATGTATATTTCTGTAAAGCCTTATGGGGGGTACCGACACACCCTCCATTTCGTTTTCAGCTGGCTCAAGAGATAGCCTCTCCTCCCCCAAAGAATAACGGAAAGAAACTGGAACAAAGGACAGTAACCATGGGGGTGTGTGTGATTGCTGTACCCAGACTAGAAGGAGTCTAGTCTGTAAAAGGAAGCTTACTGGAACACCTCTGAGGGTGAGGTTTTATCTGTATTCAGTTTTCTTACTATATTAGGCATAGACTTACGTGTTCTATTTTATTTTGCTTGGTAATTCACTTTGTTGTGTTACTACTTGGAACTACTTAAATCCTACTTTTTGTATTTAATAAAATCACTTTTTATTTATTAATTAACCCAGCATATGTAGTAATACCTGGGGGGTGGGGAGGGGCAAACAGCTGTGCATCTCTCTCTATCAGTGTTATAGAGGATGAACAATTTATGAGTTTACGCTGTATAAGCTTTATACAGGGTAAAATGGATTTACTTGGGGTTTGGACCCCACTGGGAGCTGGGCATCTGAGTGTTAGAGACAGGAACACTTCCTAAACCGCTTTCAGTTAAGCCTGCAGCTGTTAGGAGATGTGGTTCAGACCTGGGTCTGGGTTTGCAGCCAGCTAGCATGTCTGGCTCAAACCAGGCAGGGCACTGAAGTCCCACGCTGTCAGGGAAAACAAACCTGGAAAGTAGTCTCAACACATCAGTTGGCAGTTCCCAAGGGGTTTTCTGTGATCCAACCCATCACAGTATTCCATCTTTCTTCTTTTCCAACATTAGCTTAAGCAGCCCTCCGTTGATCTCTCTCAAGCCTGCCATTAGATCTAATTCTTATTGCTGCCAGTACTGCAGAAGTCTTTCCAGTTGTGTTGTTGAAGTCCAGACTCTGCCATGCAACATTACTAGTGATGTCAGTGTGGAAGCAGCCATTAGGCTGAGAACTGGAGAAAACCATTGTTCAGTAAATACTAAAACAGGAGACTAGGTAGCTCAGAGGATTGGCAATAAGCTATGAAATCCATGACCTATAGGTTGCCAGTTCAAATTTAGCTCAAGTTAGAAGGGATAAAAGTTGAGCTCAGGCATCGCAGACAAGAGTTGGTCCCACCAGATACCTGTTTTATCATGACCTAACTTGCAGCATAATTGCAGCTTCTAGCGAACAAGTATCCTGACCACTGATTGAGACAGCCTTAGCAGTCTAAAAAGACCAGAGGCTGAAGGGGCACAAAGGATGTTCTACTCTTTTATCCTATGGGTGTGGTTTCTCCTGGTCAGATTTCAGACTCTTTTGTAAAGTGACATGGAGAAGCTGGTTTCTTGACTACCTGGGCTGTATTTGCCAGTGTATAAACAAGATTTCAAGTCAGTCTGGCATCTTACACAAGCAAATACATTGTCTGCATTTTTTTTCTTTTCAGTAATCTATGCACACACTACTAACACCTGAATAAACATGTCCCTAGATTTTATTTTGCATTAATTTTATCCGCCAGTCTCTCAGCTTGGAGTCCCACAGGCTTTGGAATTCATGCTGGGCTATCCAACAGCATGTGCTACCTGATCTGCCTGTTCCATGGGATGTTGGATTTACTCCTCCCCATCCCCACCCCAGTTATGATAAATATAGCTCAGGGGTCGGCAACCTTTCAGAAGTGGTGTGCCGAGACTCCATTTATTCACTCTAATTTAAGGTTTCGTGCGCCGTAATACATTTTAATGTTTTTAGAAGGTATCTTTCTACAAGTCTATAATATATAACTAAACTATTGTTGTATGTAAGGTAAATAAGGTATTTAAAATGTTTAAGGAGCTTCATTTAAAATTAAATTAAAATGCAGATCTTATCAGTTTAGTGTGATCCTTGCCCTTGCTTTTCCTTGCCGAATTTCCAATGTCTGGCACGTATTTGTATACTTTAAGCTGCACACAGGCTTCTGAGTGATCAGTTGTTAACTGGCTGCAAGAGGGACAGAGGACAGATTTCATGTGTGAAAATACCTGTTCACACAGGTATGTGGATCCAAATGCTGAAAGCATTGCAAACACAATTTTCTTCAAACGATTAAATTTCATTGGCAGGGACGTCCAGCAGGTCAGAATAGAGGCCTCGTGATCTCTCTCGGTAGCTTCAAGTGCACTCCGCAGATCTCCAAACTTTGATGCCTACAATTCTGAGCTTTTTAACTGAATGAGCTGCATTTCGAAATCTTCAACACCCATCCACTGAAAGACAGACAAATCCAAGTCGCTTTCGTTGAACTTTTCAGGTTTAATTAGAAAAGAAAGCATTGGGCCAAATCGCTGGAAATTTTGAAATCTGTCAGAAAATTCTGATTCCAGTTCTTGGATGTACATTCTAATCTCAACGTCAAATGCAGTGCACTGTTCCATGTGGCAGAACCCCGGCTGGCAGGGGGCTGGCAGCCGGTACCCCTGGCTGGCAGCGGAGCCCCCAGGACCAGTGGCCAGGACCCGGGGCCGTCAGCAGGTTGAGCGGGGCTGGCGGACAGAACCTCAGCTGGCAGGGGGCCAGTGGCTGGTACCCCAGGCCAGCAGCGGAGCCCCTGGGACCGGTGGCCAGGACCCGGACAGTGTGAGTGCCACTGAAAACCAGCTCGCGTGCTGCCTTCGGCATGCGTGCCATAGGTTGCCTATGCCTGCTTTAGAGTTTCACAGAGCTCTTCCTCAGGTCTTAAGAAGGCAACCAGTATACCTAATCTAAGAACATAGTGGGAGAGTTTTTCAAGCATAAGGGGTTCACACATACCATACGGGACCACTTAAAATAAGTGGGCACTAAGTGTTAGCAGGCAGTAGGTTACAAATTGTTATAATGAGCCATAAAGATCAGTGTCTCTGTTAAGTCCATGGTTTTTAGCGTCCAGGTGATTTTAAGTGTGTAAGGTGTGTATCTTGGACATTCTTTATGGAGCATATTCTGTGGTAGCTGAATGCCTGGCTATAGATAACAGATTTTTTGGTATGTCTGGGGTGATTGCTGGATCTGTGAAGTTAAGTGTTGTGATCCATGGCTATTTTTGTAAGTAGTCATTTGTAAGGTTCCATTATTGAAGCTAATCATGGTGTCCAGGAAGTTGATTCTGGAATGTTTTAGAAAGAGTTTCATGGAGGGGTGGGGGTTGTTGAAGTTGAAGAAACTAAGAGGAAGTTTAAATAATCTGTCCAGAAGATGAAAATATCATCAAATGTACGTCAGGTATATTGTTGGCTTTGTGGTACATTTTTCCAGAGATTCTTCCTCAACGTGGCCCAGAAAGATGCTGACATATTGGGGAGCCATCCTAGTCATAATGTGTGTTTGTTTTCTTATCTCCATCTGTTGGTAGGAGGATATAACACCTACTGTCTGAACTGTCACATTTAGATGTGAGAGAAAGTGCTACATAGCAGATAATTTGGAGGGCCAAGTACAACAGTAGATAAAATAAAGCAGCAACAGAGAGGGTATACTGAAAGGCACCTGACACTGTATGAATGGTGTCCTTGAATATCCAATGCATATTAAGGCACCAGCTATCCAGGTCTGGAACAAGTTATCATAGAAATCTATTCCTTCAAGCTGTGGTTTTCCAAACAGACCCTTTGATTCCTTTGAGGGCTGCAGGATTCCTACATGTGCTCCTTGTGGGTCATTCTTCTCCAGCACGCATAGTATCAGGCTGTGTGACAAAATAATTTGCGATCTTCAAGCTGAGCAGAATTCTGTTCACATCATCTCAGGTATGTGGACCCATAGATCAAACAGTTAATTGATAAAATAATAATAATGCAATAACTAATTAATACTCCCAACAAACCTATGAGGTTGGCATTCTGAGCCCCTTTAACAGAGAACGTGAGGCACAAGATAAATTATCTTACCCATCAACAGTGTCAGAGCCAGGCTAAGAATTCTGCCGCACTTTGTTCCTCGTCCAAAACTCAGCCGGCTGGAATATGTCTGTGTGTGCGCCACAGTATAATGGACATTATGTTCTGGTCCGACTCCTACCTAGCTCCAAAAAGCAGTATCACTGGAATATGTAAATAGATTGTTCAAAATATGTTCTCATAACAAAGTGCTTTAGGCTAGGTCAGCTATGGAAAAATTTATCAAAGCAGGGAAATTATTAACTGGCAATTGAATGTATCGTGGTCTTCTCTCACCCTGCAATGGAAGAGACACAAAGAGTTATGACTTCACCTAATGGAAGCAAGGAAGCAAAGAAAGTAGTTTATTTGTAAACCCTAGCACCTCCCCTTCTGGCTCAGCTAATCAAAAACCCAACAAACATATATGTAAGAAAAGAGGCAGGAGATACAGAAGGGAGGATAGAAGAAGGCGGCCACGGTTACTACATCCTACAATGAAATGGACAGAGACAGCCAGTGGGGCAAGCAGTAGGACAGAAAAGGGAAGATGCCGTTTACCTGAGGCACAGAGTGCAGCAGCATCTGGATTAAATCCTCTTGCAACATGAGTGACAGCTCTGCCCAGCAGTGGTTGATGAAGAAATAGGAGAGGTTCAAGTGTCAACACTCATGTTTCAGTTGCTGCCACAGCCCTCCCTGCCTGTGAGGTGTTCATACCCCTCACAGTGTGTCCTCTGATAACCAGAAAGGTGATTCTGCAGGCTGTTTGTGTACTTGATTAATATGGTCTTTGGCCCCATTGATCCTCAACATCTTGGAGCCTGTATCCCTTCTTAGGGCCATAGAAGTGGAAAAATTCTTGAATCTCTTTGTTGAGTATGAGCCAAATGACTGCAAAGGTTCAGAATATGAAACCTGCTCATGCTCAGGTTCTACGACTTCTGAGTCACAAAAGTCTCAGGAAAATCCGGATCTGGAAAATTCGGATTTAACTGCCTATGACCAGAGACCTTTCGCACTAGAATACAGCCTATGTGGAGGTGCTGAATGGTAAAGCAGATCTCTTGGAGGTGATGGAAGGTTTGGCTAGCAGAAGCCACAGAGAATGCAGGAAGGGAGTCTGAGCAGGAAGGGTCTAACTATGGAGCAGTGGGTGGGCAGCAACATCAGGGATGGAAAGAGAAGAGGCAGCCCAGGACAGATTGCTCAGCAGTACACTGAGAACTCAGAAACATAGAATCATAGGACTGGAATGGACCTCGAGAGGTCATCTAGTCCAGTCCTCTGCACTCATGGCAGGATGAAATATTATCTAAACCATTCCTGACAGGTGTTTGTCTAACCTGCTCTTAAAAATCTCCAGTGATGGAGATTCCACAACCTCCCTAGGCAATTTATTCCAGTTCTTAACCACCCTGACATTTAGCAAAAAGAAAAGGAGTACTTGTGGCACCTTAGAGACTAGCCAATTTATTTGAGCATAAGCTTTCGTGAGCTACAGCTCACTTAGGAAATTTATCCTAAGGTCCAACCTCAACCTCCCTTGCTGCAGTTTAAGCCCATTGCTTCTTGTCCTGTCCTCCGAGGTTAAGAAAAACAAATTTTCTCCCTCCTCCTTGTAACATCCTTTTATGTACTTGAAAATGTTTCAGAGTGGTAGCTGTGTTAGTCTGTATCAGCAAAAACAACGAGGAGTCCTTGTGGCACCTTAGAGACTAACAAATTTATTTGGGCATAAGCTTTCATGGGCTATAACCCGCTTCATCAGATGCATGGAGTGAAAAATACAGTAGGAAGGTATAAATATACAGCACATGAAAAGATGGGAGTTGCCTTACCAAGTGGGGCAGGGAAAAAAAGTTATTTTTCCTCCCTTGATATCCTACTGTTAATTGAATGTCTCATTAGACTGACCTCAAACTTGGTAAGGCAACTCCAATCTTTTCATGTATTTATACCTGTTCCTGTATTTTCCACTCCATGCATCTGATGAAGTGGGTTCTAGCCCATGAAAGCTTATGACCAAATAAATTTGTTAGTCTCTAAGGTGCCACAAGGACTCCTCGTTGTTTTTGAAAACTGAACAAATGCAATTTTTTCAATCTTCCCTCACAGGTCATGTTTTCTAGACCTTTAATCTTTTTTTTTTTTTTTGTGCTCTTCTCTGGACTCTCTCCAATTTGTTCACATCCTTCCTGAAATGTGGCATCCAGAACTGGACACAATACTCCAGGTGAGGCCTAATCAGCGCGGAGTAGAGCGGAAGAATTACTTCTCTTGTCTTGCTTACAACATTCCTGCTAATACATCCCAGAAGGATGTTTGCTTTTTTTGCAACAGCATTACACCGTTGATTCATAGTTAGCTTATGGTCCATTATGCCCCCCCCCCCCCGATCCCTTTCTGCAGTACTCCTTTCGAGGCAGTCATTTCCCATTTTGTATGTGTGCAACTGATCATTTCCTTCCTAAATGGAGTATTTTGCATTTGTCCTTCTTGAATTTCATCCTATTTACTTCAGACCATTTCTTCAGATCATTTTGAATATTAACCCTATCCTCCAAAGCACTTGCAACCCCTCCCAGCTTGGTATCATCTGCAAACTTTGTAAATGTACTCTCTACATCATTATCTAAGTAACTGATGAAGATATAGAACAGAACCGGAACCAGAACTGATCCCTGTGGGACCACACCCGTCATGTCCTTCTGGCATGATTGTGAACCACTGATAAGTACTCTCTGGAATGGTTTTCCAACCAGTTTTGCACCCATCTTATTGTAGCTCCATCTAGGTTGCATTTCCCTAGTTTGTTTATGAGAAGGGCATGCAAGACAGTATCAAAAGCTTTACCAAAGTTAGGATATATCACGTCTACTGCTTCCCCCCATCCACAAGGCTTGTTACCCTGTCAAAGAAAGCTATAAGGTTGGTTTGACACAATTTGTTCTTGACAAATCCAGGCTGACTGTTACTTACCACCTTATTATCTTCTAGATGTTTGCAAATTGATTGCTTAATTATTTGCTCCATTATCTTTCCGGGTACAGGTTTCAGAGTAGCAGCCGCGTTAGTCTGTATTCGCAAAAAAAAGGAGTACTTGTGGCACCTTAGAGACTCACCAATTTATCTGAGCATAAGCTTTCGTGATGAAATGAGCTGTAGCTCACGAAAGCTTATGCTCAAATAAATTGGTGAGTCTCTAAGGTGCCACAAGTACTCCTTTTTATTCCGGGTACAGAAGTTAAGCTGACTGGTCTGTAATTCCCTGTCTTGTCCTTATTTCGCTTTTTATAGATGGGCACTATATTTGCCCTTTTCCAGTCTTCTGGAATCTCTCCCATCTTCCATGACTTTTCAAAGGTAATCGCTAATGGCTCAGATATCTCCTCAGTCAGCTCCTTGAGAACATGTCAAGCAAAAGCAGCTTAAAAATGGGGAAGGGAGAACTAGAGGGAAGTTCCTGAAGTGACTCTGCCCTCTCTTGGCTAGGAGTCAGCACTGTATTCTGGCACAATCCACTGTCCTGAGGGAAAACTGAACAGGGACCAAGAAAGAGGAGGACTCCAGGCTCCCAAGCAACTGCTTAGTTTGCTGGAACAAATACAAAACCCACATGAAGATGGATGGTCAAATGGATCCAGCACAATACCTGCTGTACTGGGCATGCATCAGGATCTCAGGAGTCTTTCTTCCCCATGACTGGGTGGTGCCAGTGGGCCAGACAACCTAGGCTGCAAGCACTGGTTTCCTCCTCTCCTGCTAACTCTGTGGCTGCTGCCCGCTTCCTGGGAACAAGCAGAGAGGTACAGTTTCAAATTAATGATTCCTTGCTTGTTACCTCTGCAAGGCAAACTTTCATGGGGCTTTTGTAGTGAGAGAATAGTCATCTTCAATGACATTACACTGAGTATGAATATTACCCTTAATGTATAAAGACTAGGGTGTGAATTCTGGCTGTTCAGGTTCTCCTGCTTACTGTGGTGCCCAGCTCCCACCTCTTCACTGTAAAGAGGAAAAGTCAACTGTCCCGTGTTTTAATTAGTCCCAAATCATTTCCTTTTAGCTACATCTTTCTTCTCACTTATTTCCCTTTCTACTTCCATCTAACAATGAGTTTCTGAGTGGGCAGCTTCTCAAGTGCTACAGGCTTTGGCTGCAAAGAAGTCAACCCCCCGCCTCCCCCCAATGCACTTGTGTGCACATGCACACACACACTTCCTGCCGCTCTTCTGAATTTGAAAGACTCTGACATGGGAGCCTTAAAGCAGTGTGAACGTAGGCCCTTACAGTAAATGCTAGGGACCTGAACTGGGAGGTGGTTTAAATTTTTTAGGAATTTCAGAAATTAGGTCAGCAGAGGATGCACAGTGAGGAGGGAGAAACACAGGTTTAAAATCCCTCCTATGAACCTTTTCCTCTGTTTGCTCTGATCCTTCTGTTAGGAACCATTTTTAAGCCCCTTCGTTTTCAGTTTTTATCAAATTTCTCTCCCAAATTGCCAGCTTTTGAGAGAGCAGGTATTTGGGGTTTGCCAATTTTAAGCTGAATTTTGCAAGAGCTGAAATTCTCCAAACTCAGCTCCCTGCTCACGGTCTCTGCTGGACAGCACAGTGCACCTGTGGGTAACTGCTGGTTGGTCGCAGCTGCTGCTGCACAGTGTGGGAGCGAGACAGGCTGGGAGTTGGGTTCTGGCATATGAGAGGGACTCTCTGCCCATTCCACTCTCCCTTCACCCAGCTGACTGGGAGCCAGGTGATAGCCCTCATCTGCTTTCCCTACAGGAGAGAGCCCCCTCCTGACCCTGGCTCTTCAGCACTGCCCCGTCCACTTCCCCTGCACAGTAGGGGAGTGAAATGGTCAGGGAGACCACCCAACTGCTGCAGTGTCAGGCCCACAGGGAGCAGAAGGCTCTCCTCGCCCCCCTGCTGCGAGTACTGGGCACCCCTCACCTTCCCCCTCCACCCGCTGGTCCTTTGTTGTCAGTTGTCACCGATTTTCAATTTTTTTTTTTTAAACAATGAAAGCGCTGGGAGATTTTAAACAAAATAAAAACCAAAACCAAAGGGCCTTAACTATTCTGTGCAGCAGAAGGGTGCATTACATAACTCCCTTCCTTACCACACAATTGTTGAGAAGATTTTAATTTTTTTCCCCATGAATGAGCCATACCCTACTAGCAGTAAATCCCACCTGAGTATACAGTGTGAATAAAGGTTTCAGTAGAATAAAGCCATTGGTGCACTTCTCAGGCAGTTGACAGCCTGAAGCAAAGGCATCAGACGCATGCACCAATAGCCTACTAATTGCACACCATTTTGTGGCTTATTGCTGTATCAGCTGTGTCTTGTACTTCATAGTGCATGCAAGCTGTCGCAGTATTCACTGTGACACACCCTGTCATGTCTCACCGCCTAAACAACAATATATATTGCCAGCTACAGTCAGGAGCAGTGAGTGGAGATTTACTTTGGGGAGGTGGGAATCCTTGTAGTCTTAAAAAAAAAGGATATAATGACAGAAAATGATTGTAGCAAATAGGTATGAAAATGCACACACAAGTCTGAAAAATAATTAAGACATTGCATAGGTGGCTGGACACATTTAAAAAGAAATCTGTTTACATGCATTAAAGCAAGTGGTTTTGCATATTCTTTGTTTCTTTGAGAAGGTGTGACAGAAAGGAGGAGGAATATTAATTTAGATTCTGAAATATATTAAAGCCTTAGAAACGTTATTCATCTGACCCACTTACAACACTATCTAGCTCCCAGGAGAGGCAGATGCAAACAGCCAATCTCCTAGCAGTTCTTTCACTTTGCTTGCCTCCTACAATGCCCAAGCCAAACTGCTTCCAGTTTTATTAAAAAGGTTTGTTTCGTATGTTAGACATGGTAATTCAGGCAGGAAATCAGCTAACTTCCTGCCTTTATCGGCTATCATCTGTGGAAGCAACTGTGTTCTGGATGCTTTACATGTCTTGATTTCGTATTGGAAAAGGAATATTATAGGAAGGGTAGACACTGACACGTTCAGCATGAGTTTTTGTTTACTACATACACAAATCAGATTTGCCTCTTCCCTTTTCTATAAAGAACGAGGAATGTAATGTTTGATTGCGCTATCCCCAGGAAAAGCTGGGGAAACTCATTTAATGTTTAATTTACTGATATGAATAGAAGATTACAGAGAAAAGGTCAGGAGCTGAATAAAGATAATGGGGCTTGCATAGAAAAACGGAGAGGTAACGTGAGAGAAAAAAACCAATGCTGGGGAAAGCACGATCTCAAGTCCCCAGAAGAATGAACAAGACCAACCCCAAAGGGGATATTCTACTAGTTTAACTTGCCAGCAATAATTATAGGGTTTTCTTCAAACTCCCGAGTGTGTGAAATGGAGATTACTTACTTGTAACGGGAAGTTCTTTGAGATGTGTGGTCCCTATCTGTATTCCACATGTGGGTATGCATGTCCTCCATGCGCCTGAGACCAGAGTTTTGTCGCAAAGTGTCAATTGGTCTGGGCCTGCGCAATTGCCCTCCTTGTGCTCTGAACCAAGAGTGGCCTCTCCAGCTTCTTCTCTTTGTGGTGACTCAGGCTTCTGCTTCAGCCCCATGGGGCAGGGCTTAGGACCCCAGGCTTCAACTCTATGCAGTGGGACTTCATCTTTCTGCCCTGGGCCCCAGCGAGTCTAACACTGGTGGGTCCCATGAAACCTGCTCACAGCCCCCCAGGGGGCCCCAGACCCCTGACTGAGAACCACTGATGTAGAGCAGTGGTCCCCAAACTGTGGGGCGTGCCCTCCTAGGGGGGCATGGAGGACATGGCAGGACCCGGGCCAACCCCACGAGGGGCAGGGAGGGAGAGCCACCCAGCTCCACACTGCCCCCAACTCTGCTCGAGCCCGGCCCCAGACCCTGGCCGCAGCTGCGGCCCTGGCTCAGCTCCTGGACCTGCTCCCAGCCATTGCTCCAGCCACCGGCCCCAGCTGCAGTTCTGCTCCCAGCCTGGGACACAGGGCGGGTGGAGGGCAGAAAACAGACACATTCCTTTACTAGTAAAGGGGAGTGCGAGAGGAAAGGTTTGGGGACGACTGCTGTAGAGGTTGCTTGCGCTCTCAGAGAATGGTACATCCAGAGATCTACTAAGAAAGTCTCTGGGCAGATAATGTTTGTCCACGAGATCACTCGGCTATAGTGACAAATTGGTTTATGTGAAACTCAGAAATTACCGTGGGGATGAATTTTAGGTGGAGTCAAAGGGAGACTTTTTCTTTATGAAACAGGATGTACGGCAGGTCTGCCATGATAGCTCCCAGTTCATTCACTCACCTGGCTAATGTGATGAGGACCTAGAAGGCAACCTTTATGGAGGGATAGGACATGGAACATATGGCCATCAGTTCAAAGGGTGGTCTGGTAAGAACTAAGAGTACCAGGTTGAGGTCCCATTGTGGAGTGGGTTTCGCTATTTGTGGGAAGCTCCTAACGAGATCGTTCAGGAAACAAACTGTGATTGGGTGAGTAAAGACAGAGTGACCTTTCACTGTGGGATGGAAGGCACTGACTGCTGCCAGATGAACCTGCAGTGAACTACGTCCTGATGTCTTGAGGACAGGAGATAGTTTAAAATAGCAGGCACGCCTGCCAATTCTGATAACTGTTTCTGTTGTGTTCAGGCACAGAAATGCCTCTATTTAGCTAGATAGCATTTCCTGGTGGAGACTTTCCTGCCTCTGATTAAGGACATATGACCATTCTAGGTCTAATGCCCATCCAAATAACAAGCTGTGAGAGGACGAGGGCCTGGGTTGGGTTGTCTGATCCTGCCATTCTTTTGAGTTAACAGATCCAGAAAAGGTGATATATTGATGAGAGGATAGGATGACATTCATAGGTCTGGAAACCAAAATTGCCTGGGCCAGTTGGGTGCCTTGGCCCTGTCATGGCAAATTTTCCGCAGAATCTGAGGTAGCAGGGGGATGGGAGGAAAGGCGTACCTCAGGTGGTCTGTCCAGGATAACAAAAGTCTTGGCCTAATGCTGCTCTGGAGTAAGAAATTGAATTTCTTGTTTGCTTTGGAGGCCAACAGGTCCCAAGACGGTGTTCCCCACCCAGTGAAATTTCATTCAAGACTGAATTCTGTATTTCTCACTCGCCATCTCTGGAGTGGTGCCTGCTGAGATAGTCTGCTAGAGTATTCTGCATTCCTGGTAAGTATGTTGCCAGGAGCGTATGTGGTTTCTGATGTACCAGTTCCATAAATTCACTGCCTCTTTGCACAGAGGAAGAGATTTCACTCCACTCTGTTTGTTTACATAAGAGATGGTTGTCATATCCGGAATTATGTGGATATGACAGAACTGTATATGGGTAAGCTCCAGGAGACTGATATGCATTCTGGCCTCCTGGGAGACCAAGTGCCTTGTGCACTGTGATTGTCCATGAGGGCTCCCGATCTTATGAGGGATGCAGCCATAAAGATGGTTATGCTGCGTATGGGTGGAAGGAAAGGGCTTTTGGCTTGCACCTTTTCCGGTTTTGTCCACCATATGAGAGAGAGCCTGACCTTTTGGGGAATTGTTACTTTGGTATTCATATTGTCCCTGTCTACTGAGTAGATAGACTGGAGCCAGCCTTGCAGGCAATGGAGACGAAGCCAGCAAACAGCGTTACATAAATATATGAAGCCATGCGGCCTACCAGAGAAAGACAGACCTGGACTGTTGTGCAAGGTCTGAAGGTGACTTATGGACTGAAATCTGTCCATAAGAAGATAGACTCCTCCTCAGCAAAAACCTAACATCATGTTTATGAAATGTATAATTTTGGTAGAAGTCAAAACTGGAAAAGTGGACTTTTCATTGTTTACACAGATCCCCAGTTATGTCATAAGGTGGAGTAAGAATAGGGTCACTAACTGGACAAAGGGCAGGTCAAACCAGATATGGAAAGACAGTGTAGCTGTTGCATCTCACCTGGCCCGACACCACTGTGACGACCTTTGTGAAGACCCTGGGTGCTTCACCAGCCCGAATGGGAGTACTCTGACCTGGTTGTGCTCTTGTCTTACCTCGAATCTGGGAAACCTTGTGTGTGACTGGGGACTATCCATAGAAAAGTGGGCATCTTTAATGTCGAGAGCTGCAAACCATGTGCTCTCCTCCAGGGAGGGAATTATTGATGCCAGTGTCACTAGACAAAAATTTACTTTGTGAATAAAGATATTTAGTTGGTGTAGATAAAGAATTGATCTTCAATCTCTGTTTTTCTTGGGAACTATGAAATATGGGGAGTAAAATCCCTTCCCTTGATGTTGGGATGGCACTCATGCTATGGCCACTCACTGAAGGAGAGTCCACCTCTTGATGAAAGATTTCCTCATGAGAGTAGTCCCTGAGAAAGGACCAGGAAGGGGGTTTGTGGTGAGGAGATGAGATAAACTTGATTGTGTAGCTAGAATGGATAATCTCTAGTACCCACTTGTCTGTTATTGCCCTGGAGTTGTGTGCAAAGTGGGCAAGATGGCCACCAAAAATTTGGAGGGCAGTATAGCATTGCATCAAAACTGGCATGTGGTTCTCGAGAATCCCATCAAAAGAAACCACTGGGTGTTGGGTGCGGTTGAGCAGCAGCAGGGATGGAGGAAGCTGCATAAATGGGTCTTTGCATCCTTTGTTGTTTTCATGGGAGTTTGTAAGGGCACGGGTGGTAAAAAAGTCAGGTGGATGGGGCCAATTCAGTCAGGGTGGATGTGGCCCAGTCCCAACAGTTGACAAGAAGGGGTGACTATCAACAGGGGGAAAATTACTTTTTGTCGTGCTAACGAGGCCAATTCAATCAGGGTGGATGCGGCCCATTCCAAACAGTTGACAAGAAGGTGAGAGTAGACAAGGTTTCCCTCTGTTGATACGCCTTCTTGTCAACTGTTTGGAATGGGCGACATCCACCCTGATTGAATTGGCCTCGTTAGCACTGACCACACCCCCACTTGGTAAGGCAACTCCCATCTTTTCATGTACTGTATATTTATACCTTCCTACAGTATTTTTCATTCCATGCATCTGATGAAGTGGGTTATACCCCACGAAAGCTTATGCCCAAATAAATTTATTAGTCTCTAAGGTGCCACAAGGACTCCTCGTTTTGCTGATACAGACAAATTGGCAACCACTCTGAAACCTAATACTGGTGGATTCCAAAATGTCCTTATTCACTGGCAGAACCACCCTATTAGGGCCAGAGGATTGAAAAATATCCAGAAGACTATATTGCGCGTTATGGACTCTGAAGGTCAGCTGCCACTCTCTGCAAAAGTGACTGGTACTGCCTGGGGTCATGAGGTGCTGAAGGGATGAAGGAGAAACTGCATCATCAAGTGATGAGGATGATACACCTGACAGAAACCTTGAGGCTGGCTCAAATTCGTCCTCTGCAAGCTCTGACAGAGCCAGTTGGTATCACTTGGGAGAAGAGAACTGCTCCAATTCCTGCACAGATCTGGGAGTCATATTTACAGATCCCGTGGAGCCCAGTAGAAAGGATCAGACATCTTGGTACCCAATGCCTTGCCCTGCAACAGTCCCCTGGGTAGAAGGGAAGCAGCTCCTAGGCCTCCTATGGGATCTGTCTGGGCTTCTCCTCCTTGGGGGAGAAGCCTTGTCTGAAGCATTGGTTTTGTCTGATGAGAAGGTAAGCTCATTTTTGTTTTGTTTTTTATTTGCCAGCAGCACCAGTACTAGTGGAAGAATGCTCTAGCTTGTGGATGTTGTAGAAGAAGATCCTCTTCTTCTTCTTGAGGTGGTCTACACTATAGGTGAGCCCTGGTCTACACTATAGGTCGAATTTAGCCACGTTAGGTCGATTTTATAATGAATGCATCTACACAAGTAACCCCATTCCGTCGACCTAAAGGGCTCTTAAAATTAACTTCTGTACTCCTCCCCGGCGAGGGGAGTAGCGCTAAAATCGACCTTGCTGGGTCAAATTTGGGGTAGTGCGGACGCAATTCGACGGTATTGGCCTCTGGTAGCTATCCCAGAGTGCTCCAACGTGACTGCTCTGGACAGCACTTTTAACTCGGATGCATTAGCCAGGTACACAGGAAAAGCCCCGGGAACTTTTGCATTTCATTTCCTGTTTGGTCAGCGTGGCAAGCTCAGCAGCACAGGTGACCATACAGTCCTCCCAGAATCGCAAACGAGCTCCAGCATGGAGCGAATGGGAGACACTGGATCCGATTGCTGTATGGGGAGAAGAATCTGTGCAGGAAGAACTCCGATCAAAAAGAAGAAATGCTAATATATATGCCAAAATCGCACAGGGCATGATGGACATAGGCTACAACAGGGACACACAGCAGTGCCGCGTGAAAGTGAAGGAGCTCAGGCAAGCCTACCAAAAGGCAAAGGAGGCAAAGGGTCGCTCTGGGTCAGAGCCCCATACATGCCACTTCTATGATCAGCTGCATGGCATGCTAGGGGGGACCCTACCACTACCCCACTACTGTCCATGGACCCCTGCAAGGGGGGAGTCTCATGCAACATGGAGGAGGATTTTGTGGATGAGGAACAGGAGGAGGCGAATGCGCAGCAGGCAAGTGGTGAATCCATTCTCCCCGGCAGCCAGGACCTTTTCATCATCCTGGAGCCAATAGCCTCCCAAGGCGGGATCCCCGACCCTGAAGCCAGAGAAGGCACCTCTGGTGAGTGCACATTTGTAACTACAGTACAGGGTTTAAAAGCAATAGTGTTTAATGTTTGATTTGCCCTGAAGATTTGGGAAGCATTCGCAGCCAGTACAGCTGCTGGAAAAGTCTGTTAACATGTCTGGGAATGGAGCGGGAATCCTCCAGGGACATCTCTGTGAAGATCTCCAGGAGGTACTCTGAAAGCCTTTGCAGAAGATTTCTGGGGAGGGCTGCCTTATTTCGTCCTCCACAGTAGGACACTTTACCACGCCAAGCCAGTAGCAAGCAGTCTGGAATCATTGCAGCACAAAGCATGGCAGCGAATGGTCCTGAGTTTTGGTCGCATTCAAGCAACATTCGGTCTTTATCTTTCTGTGTTAGACTCAGGAGAGTGATATCATTCATGGTCACCTGGTTGAAATAGGGGAATTTTTGTAAGGGAACAGTAAAAGGACACCGTTCATGCTGGGATGTTTGCACTTGGCTAAAAGGGATCATCCCATAGCCACGCAGCGGGGGGAGAGGTGAAGGGATCATCCCAAATAGCCATGCGGAGGGGTGTGGGGAGGTGTGTGCTCCACATCCACTCGAAAACCGCAGCCTCTCCTTTTAAATGGCAAACCCAACTGGCATTGCTTGCTATGGGAAAGGTGGACGCTGCAGTTTGAAAACATTCCCACATGTTATGAAGGCATTAGAAGCCAAACCCACGTACCCTTTGGCTTACCATGGCTGTCTGGAAACTGAATTCTGTTGCCCAGCCATGTGTGATGTGTCACCATACCGGCAGGCGCTCAATATAAAAGGCAAAATGTGACCTTGTATCTAAAGCACATGTGCTGTCTGTTGTGAATTACTTGATTCACTGTGAAAGGGTCTCCCTTTTGTTCTCAGAAATGTATCATCTTAAATTTTACTCTCCTTTTTTATCCCCCTGCAGGTGCAAATGTTTCTATGCGTCCTGTATCATCTCCGTCCCTGAGGTTATCGCAGATCAGAAGATGAAAAAAATGCACTCGCGATGACATGTTTTCCAAGCTCATGCAGTTCTCCTGCACTGATTGGGCACAACTGAATGCATGGAGGCATTCAGTGGAAGAGTCCATGAAAGCATTAAGTGAGCGCGATGAGAAGAGGCAGGATGCAATGCTGAGGCTAATGGGGGAGCAAACGGACATGCTCAGGTGTCTGGTGGAGCTGCAGGAAAGCCAACAAGAGCACAGACCGCCACTGCATCCACTGTACAACCGCCTACCCTCCCCCGCCAGTTCCATATCCTCCTAACCCAGATGCCCAAGGACATGGGGGGCGGGGAGGCTCCGGGCACCCAGCCACTCCACTCCAGAGGATGGCCCAAGTAACAGAAGGCTGTCATTCAAACAGTTTTGATTTGTAGTGTGGCTACAATAAGCAATGTGCCCTTGTCATTCCCTCCTCCCCCAGCCCACCCTACCTCACCCGGGCTACCTTGTCAATTATCTCACTTTTTAAAAAATGAATAAAGAAAGAATGCATGGTTTCAAAACAATAGTTACTTTATTTCCTTTGCCAGCTGTGATCAAAGGGGTGGTGGGGGTGGTGGTTGGCTTACAGGGAATTAAAATCAACAAAGGGGGCGGGGTTTGCATCAAGGAGAAACACACACAACTGTCACACCATAGCCTGCCCAGTCATGAAACTGGTTTTCAAAGTCTCTCTGATGCGCAGTGTGCCTACCTGTGCTCTTCTAATCGCCCTGGTGTCTGGCTGTTCAAAATTGGCAGCCAGGCGATTTGCCTCAACCTCCCAACCCACCATAAACGTCTCCCACTTACGTCTCACAAATATTATGTAGCACACAGCAAGCAGTAATAACAATGGGAATATTGGTTGCACTGAGGTCTAACCTAGTCAGCAAACAGCGCCAGCGTGCTTTTAAATGTCCAAAGGCAAATTCTACCACCATTCTGCACGTGCTCAGCCTATAGTTGAACTGCTCCTTACTACTGTCCATGTGTATGGCTTCATGAGCCATGGGAGCAAGGGGTAGGCTGGGTCTCCAACGATAACTATTGGTATTTCAACATCCCCAATAGTAATTTTCTGGTCTGGGAAGTACCGTAAGTCCCTTCCTGCAGCTGCTCAAACAGCCTGGAGTTCCTAAAGATGTGAGCATCATGCACCTTTCCTGGCCATCCCATGCTGATGTCGGTGAAACGTCCTTTGTGATCCACCAGTGCTTGCAGCACCATTGAGAAGTACCCCTTGTGGTTTATGTACTGGTTGGCAAGGTGGTCCGGTGCCAAGATAGGGATAAGTGTTCCGTCTATTGCCCCACTACAGTTAGGGAAACCCATTGCAGCAAAGCATCCACTATGACCTGCACATTTCCCAGAGTGACTACCTTTGATAGCAGAAGGTCAGTGATTGCATTGGCTACTTGAATCACAGCAGTCCCCACAGTAGATTTGCTCACTCCAAATTGATTCCCGACTGACTGGTAGCAGTCAGGCGTTGCAAGCTTCCATAGGGCTATCGCCACTTGCTTCTCAACTGTCAGGGCAGCTCTCATCTTGGTATTCCTGCACTTCAGGGCGGGGGAAAGCAACTCACAGAGTTCCAGGAAAGTGGCCTTATGCATGCGAAAGTTTTGCAGCCACTGGGAATCATCCCATACCTACAAGACTATGCAGTCCCACCAGTCTGTGCTTGTTGCCGGGCCCAGAATCGGTGTTCCACTGTATCAACCAGCCCCACTGCCGCCATGATGTCCCAACTGCCACAGCCCGTGCTTTCAGGAACGTCTGTGTCCATGTCCTCCTCACAATCGTCCTCGTGCTGCTGTCTCTTAGCCAGGTTCTGCACATACTGCAGTATAATGCGTGAGGTGTTTACAATGCTCCCAACAGCAGCGGTGAGCTGAGTGGGCTCCATGCTTGCTGTTCTATGGCGTCTGCACAGGTAACCCAGGGAAAAAGGTGAGAAATTATTGTCTTCAGTTGCTTTCACAGAGGGAAGGAGGGAGGGGAGACTGATGACATGTACCCAAAACCACCCGCAACAATGTTTTTGCCCCATCAGGCATTAGGAGCTTAACCCAGAATTCCAATGGGCAGCGGCGACTGCGGGAACTGTGGGATAGCTACCCACAGTGCACCGCTCCGTGAGTTGACGCTAGCCATGGTAGTGTACTCCGCCGACTTAATGCGCTTAGTGGGGACATACACAATCAACTGTATAAAATCGATTTCTAAAAATAGACTTCTATAAAATTGACCTAATTTTGTAGTGAAGACATACCTTAGTCTGGTGTTGAAACATCTCTGAGGAGGATCAGGCCTGACAGATAAGGAGTGCATGGACAGGGTAAGGCAAAAATATCCTCCCATGAGGTAAAGGTTTCAGTCCTTCCCGGAGTTTGACATACAATCTTTAAACTCAAAATCTATAGCTGAAATCTCCAGGTGGCATATGGTGAAGAAAATGAAGAGACATCAATGGCTGGATTGATTTCCTAGGAAATCAGCGAATTCTATTTGCTTCCACTAGACATGGACATTTTTTAAAAGAAAGGAAGCAGCGTGTTTATTTTATTGGGCATTATCACGACAAGCTTTGTCGCTTGAGTCCTGGTTAGCGTTTTGAATTACACTGATGTTTTACGTTATGTTTTTTAATATACTGTATTTCTTTATACAGATATTTCTGCCTAATGCAAATAAGCTCTCTTATTGTTACCTGTTTAGAACAGAGTAGCTTAGGTCTAAATACTGGGGACACTCATGCAACCATAGTAAAAAGGTATTTTTATGGTCTCCTGCACTCATAACACAAGGCACATATTTACAGAGCTAAATTATTTCTTTATTATGAAAGCACCAACACCACATTCTTCAAAATTACTGGAATTTTATTTGCCTCAGGCTTATGACTTGCAACCAAAGACATTGTGCAAAGAAAGCAAAGATTAAGTACACTTTAGGGAAAAGGTGATAATCCACATTGGTAACATAAAAGGTCAGTTTGATGAAAGAAGCCATCCATTACACTACATAGATTGCAATATTCAATAGCATTTTTCAACCCAACTTTTTTTAAAATCGAGAGAGAGAGAGAGAGAAAAGCAAAGTTTACAATAGACATAAATTTTATAGAATTTGAAAAGCATTTTTTTCTCGAGATAGAGCATAAGGTGGAAAAAATGCACACGGACAGGGTGGGGTGGAGGCTAACTACTGTACATTTATAAGCTTTTAAACAATGTTGCATATATGTACCACAGTGTAGAAAAAAAAACAGAACAAATAAAAACCTTGAAAACTGCCTGATGAAAAATAAAATAACCAGCAGCTTTTCATGGTTTCTCCTGGTTATCAATGCTACAAAAGACATTTTTTCGTCTTTTTGATGCCATTCAAAAGCATCTCATCAAATGATAAAACCAGGCACAATCAAACCATTACCAAGCTAAACCCAAACCCATAGAAATATACTATCAACCCACATTTTTCCATCAAAAGCTTTTTTTTTTTTTTTTCTTTCTTTTTTTTAAATCTTTTGAGGCCCATTTGGTCACAATATGTTACAATTTTTTTTCCCTTTTTTACACCATGATATCCTTGTTTGTCTGGCACTATCCTAAAGCTAGTTTATAGAAGATGAGACTACAGAAACAACCCAATGTCTATCTGACAAAATGAATTCACTGGGTATAAAATGACAGAAGGGAATGGCGGGGGGAAGAGATTAAACCCTATGGATCACTCATCGTCACTTCCACTTGCTTCTGACTGGTCCTGCAAGTAAGAGACAAAAAAAAAGGTCAGAGATTTTTTGCCAGCGATTCTTTGGATTGTGATACAATAGGAATTAGAAAAACGATAGTTAAATTGACAAATCAGGATTGCCTTAGGAAAGGTGCCACAGTGTGAATATTTCTGCTCCATGACATTTCATGCTCATTGCTGTGAGTCTCTTCAGAGGAGGGAAGAGCTGGAGAAAGCACAGTGTCAGGAAACATTAGTTCCTTTCTGTCTGCCCAGCAAACTAGTTAAAAACATTTGGCAAATGTTGCCCTAGTGTCTTGGAATGAATGGAAACATCTATGGTAAATTCATAATACTTAGCATTTTGGAGATAGGGGTGAAAGTGAGCTAATCTTGTGTGCCCCATTTTTGAATTTTAGAAGTGCAAAGGAAAGCCTGAACATCTGAAAAACAAGCTCCAAAACTGCCTGTGTTAAGACACTTCTGTGCCTTCATTATTTAGCACTAACTCCTATTTCCAAAGGCTGGTTAAAAGAAAAGTTGTAAAGGTCTCCTTTGCAAGATTCACAGCAAAGTTCTTTTCCCCACTACAGAGGTTTTGTATAAGAGTGTAAGTTCTTTGTGGATTTCTTTCAAGTCTTTTTAGAATTCAGGGGGCCCAATCTCTCTCAAGCAAACTTTGATGCACAAGTTTGCTTAATATTTCTATATACAAAGAATCGAAAGTCGTGATAATGGGTAGAATGGGGGAGAAGGGCGATAGCTGCAACTATTTCCACTGCCTTAGTGATTAAAACTTACATTTTCATCTTGATCCTCATCACTGTCATCATCACTCACGACAGGCTTGGCTTTTACCCGGCTTTGCCGCTTTTTGCCTTTCCCTTTGTCCCGGCTTTTCTCATCCTTCTTATTCAGTTTGATTTTCACTTTCACAGATTTTGCTGCAAAAATTGACATGAATGTAACCGCTGTTATTACAGTAGAATCTCAGAGGTGTGAACACTGGAGTTATGAACCTCATTTGGAATTGAAAGTACGCAATCAGGTGAAGTTTAAAAAAAAAAAAAACATTTGACAAAAGTAAGGAATCTGTTTCTATGCTTTTTCATTCAAATTAAGATGGTTAAAAGTACCATTTTATTCTACATAGTAAAGTTTCAAAGCTGTATTAAGTCAATGTTAGGTAGTAAACTTTTGAAAGAACAACCATAACGTTTTGTTCAGAGTTATGAACAACCCCATTCCTGAGGCATTGATAACTCTGACGTTCTACTGTATTTTCTTCTCTCCCCCATTTCTCATTCAAAATACAGAAATTAGCTGTCTAGGACCACAACACAGCTTCTTAACACAATCTCTCTGTTCATGAACATTCTCCTCCTGTAACAGCCTGAAAAGATCCCTTCCCCTCTGTGTTCTTTATCATGCCTTTACAATATCTGAAGTAGAGATATTTGCTTGTACTTGTATTTTTCTGGATAGTTCAATAAAGAATGGCGTTTCCTTGAGCTGATAAGCTTCATCCTCACTATGCAATTAAAGGGAGTGGGGTAGCTGCAGGCTGCATTTGGTTCTGGGATCACTCTCTGAGAAACTCCTGTGCAAGAGAATACATTTTATTTTTAAAATATTTTTTCTTGTCTGTGGATAGAAAGTATCTGCTTTTAGTTAAAGCCAGGTAGTGCTGCTTTAAATTACACAAATACCAGATAGGGTAATTGGCCATCGTCAGGTAGGTAGCTTTCTGAACAGAGCACTAGGGTCTGATTCCAAAAGATCAGCTCATTTCCAAACAGCTGAATCATCTCCTTTTATGTACTGTAAAGTAACTGGTTGTTGCTAAAGGCAATGTGTTCTAAGTAATAAGGGTCCTCTATGGTTAGCAGAGCTGTGATCAGAAGATGTGAGAAGAGGTTTGTATGCAAGCAGTAGCCACAGGGACATGCCATTACAATGGTCTCCACCAGAAGCTGGCAGTTCACTAATCATTTTGGAAGTCATCCAGAAGTATTTCTGCTGAGACTTTCAACTCTGCTTGGTTCTTCCAACAGAAGTTCTGGCAAGGAGCATACGTTTACAACCAACGTAAACAGAGAAAGAAGAGCACACAAGAAATACTACAAGGTAGTTAGTCAGTGGCAAACTGGTTCACTGTATGGGTAAGTCCTCTGTGGGCAGGTAGGAAAAATGAACATTTCTATAATTTTTGTGTGTTTTGGGTTGGGTTTTTTTTTGGCCTAGAGATGCTTGAAGTCTTTGGCACAGTTCTAAGAGATGTGGCCAGAACAGAGCAGCCAGCCAACGAAGTCAGGGTTGAGAGAACCAATACAGCAAATTTGGTAACGAACTGTTTGCATTAAAATGGCCAATGGAAGAACGAAAGCCTGTAACCAGTTTCCACATACAAACTGGAACGACTGAATACCAAGTGAAACCTGCTTCCCTCTCTCAGATTTGAACAGGGGACTTACATTCTGACTCCGACTCATCTTCCTCCTCATCTTCCTCATCGTCGTTGCTTTCATCCTCGCTCTCATCCTCTTTGGCAATCTTCTGTCGGGCACTCTTGAAGACTGACTGGAGAACAATAGAATCCTCATAAATCTGCAACATGAAAGCAAACCTATGTCAGAACTGAAAGCCAAGCTTCATCAAAAATTCACAGCATGGAACATTATTTTCTATGCAAACCCACAGAGAGGGTGGCCCTTTTTTTTCATGACGAGTAACGAAGCTTGTTGCATGAATTTTACAAGAAATGCCAACGTTGAATTTTTCATGATCCAAATGAAGAAACCTGCCGACAGTGCATCACAAAATACAAGTCCCTCAATGTATTAACTTTTAAACATCCAATTAGAGGGAAAAAAGTCCATCCTAATACGCATCCATTTTTCTTTTGATTGTGTATTATCATTACTGCTCTAACTATAGTATATTTCCATTAGATCATAACTATTTTGGAAGCATTCAGAATGAGCCTTCAAAGACAAGCTTCCTAACTATGATCCGGATTATAGTCTAACAATATATTTAATAGTGACAAATGTACCATCCTGATACTAATTATCTTTAATGGTTAAGAAGTCCATTACTAATAGAAAGAATCTGTGCTAAGCAGTTTACTCCTTCCGACTGGATACAAAAAGGCTAAAACATCAATGCTTATTCATAAAAACGCTCCTTTATTAACATTTCTGAGACTGCTAAGCAACTTTGGTCCATCAGCGTTCATCTTAACCTTGTCGATGAAAGAGAGGAGTACATCTTACTTGTAATATATTTATCAGAGTAACAACAAAAATATCAGTCTAAATGGCTTGCAAAAGAAGCACTGAAACTTCATAATCATCTTTGCAAATGAACTCGTATATGCTGCTACACAGAACTTAGGAGTGATGTATATAACTGAATGTATATTTCTACACTAGCTTGGATTATTCAGATAGCTCAAAAGGTACTTTAGAATCACAAACAAATTTATCCCGACTAAACTTAATACCAATTACTATAAGATTATATATACAAACGTATCGTGGGGTGTATTGGGTTTACTAATCATAATGATTGAGAGCCTTAGTACTATTACTAATTCACTGTATTATTTAACAAGTCCCTCTTTATTGGACATAGACAGTTTGTGAGCAAGACAAAGAGCAGACTTTGGTAGCTATCCCAACCTCTACTGTTTATGAACTGCATCATTACACAAAAGATCACCAAAGCTACAGAATTCTCCTCTGATGCTTCAAATGGTTCTGATGCCAAGTGGTAAGGACAGCCTGGATCATAATCTGTTACATGGAAAGATAAAATTAAGCTTGCTTCAAAACAAATTACTACCTTTGGGCCAAATTCTAAATCCCCTAAAGTCAATGGCAAAACTCCCAGGGAGAGAGGAACCAGATTAACTGATTATAAAGCCAGAAGAGACCAATGTGATCATCTAGTCTGCCCTCTTGTATAACACAGGCCATAGGACTTCCCTGAATTAATTTGTGTTGGAACTAGAATGTATCTTGAGCAAAAGATCCAATTTAAATATTTCCAGTGATGTAGCATCCACCACAGCCCTTGGTAAGTTGTTCCAACAGTTGTCCTCGCTGTTCAAAATGCGTGACCTATTTCGAGTTTGAATATGTCTAGCTTCAATATCCAGCCATTTGATTTAGTTTAGACCTGTGTCTCCTAGATTAAAGAGCCTTCTATTATCAAATTTCTATTCCCCACGTAGGTGGTTACAGGCTGACCAATCACCCTTTACCCATCTCTTGGCTGAGCTCCTTGGGTCTATCATAATAAGGTATGTTTTCCAATACTTTAAATCATTTTTGTGGCCCTTCTCTGGACCCTCTATCCAATTTATCAACATCTTTCTTGAACTGTTGACACCAGAACTGGACACAGAACTGTTGACAGCAGTGCTAAATACAGAAATTACATAACCTTTCTACCCCTTCTCAATATTCCCCTGTTAATACATCCAAGGATCTCATTAGTCCTCTTAGCCACAGTGTTGCAGTGGGAGCTCATGTTCAGCTGATTCCCATGACCCTCAAGTATTTTTTCAGTTACTGCTTCCCAGGATAGAGTCCCCTTACCACGCTGCCTGGAGCACTGGTGGCACCTCCCAGTGCCCATGGTTTACTGTTCCCGGCCAAAGAGAGCTGCGGGAAGTGGCGGCCAGCACGTCCCTGCAGCCTGCGCCGCTTCCCGCAGCTCCCATTGGCCGGAAACGGTGAACCGCGCCACTGGGAGCTGCGGGCGGCTGTGCAAATGTAAACAAACTGTCTGGTGGCCTGCGGGCCGCAGGTTGCCTACCACTGTTATAGATAGACGTTTAAGGAGCCAGTGTGAATTGGTGGCCGCAGCAGACACCAAGTTGTACCCCATATTGTGCCTTATCTATTAGGAAACTGATCCACAAGCATGCAAGATAATTGGCTTCTGAGTTGTCAGTGACTTGGAAACAGGTAATGCTATTTTGATAGAATGCCTTTTGGTCTCCTTTTCTGCCCATCTGATCCTTCCTAAATAGGAAATAGTCAGTGATTAACATTTTAGTCATTAAACTCTTGCTGCTAGTTTCAATAATACTAACTAGGTCGAATTTATGCTCACAAATGACTAATTCCAATTCCTCTTGTCTCTTACCCAGGACCCTACAGTCAGTGTATAGGCAATTAAAAATTTTCTTCTCTTCATGTCTCTTGGTGCCTGGATTCTCTTCTCAAGATCTTGAAATTGTTCTAAACGAGTGCTCATCTCTTACCCCCATCTTCCCCTTTGTTATTTGTTTAATGCCCTCCTGACTAGTCTAGCAAGCCTTATCCCCTAGAAGATTGGGCCCTTATTGTTTTATAAGTGAATTTCACATAGAATTAATGGAGTATTTCAGTCTTCTCATCTGTCACCCAGACTTTCTGTATTCTTTCTACTAGGATCACCATTTACCTTTATGTCTTGCATTCATTGGCAGAACACAGACCTACGCATAAATCCATACCCAGCCAAATCCTGCATACTACACCTGCCTGAGATGAGAGACCTATGGAATTGACATAAGTGATCTATTCTCTGGACTTTAGCAATTCAGGGGGAATTCATTAATACAGTCTTTCAAAATGGATGTCCTTCATCAACCAGCAATACCAGTAAGGGAATATCTTCACAGCACAAATGGACTGCAATGTACAGAGACCACAAAGCACATATCTCCAATGGCACTAAGTGGCCATGAACTGGTTTTCCTCAGCAGAAGATTCTTCCACTGGAGGGGCGGGGAATGTAGTGCCCAGCTGGCAATGAATCAGCTGCTGTACAATTCCTCTGCATCCTCGCTGCACTCTAGTGATCCCCAGGTGATAAAAGGATCCTTAGGGCCACAGCCATTTAGTGTACATTAGAACAGGCCTGTGACTGTTCTAAACTATGCCAGGGCCAGCACAGAACTGTACCCAGAATCGGGGAGCTACAACCAGCTCCTCTGTGGCCCTTTTCCTCCAATTGTGTCCAGTGCATACTATATGAAGAAGAGCATTTGGGCCTTTGCGTCTATCACAATTCAAACAGAATTTTAACAGAGGTCTTATACACAGAGTTATCACTGAGCAACAACAGAAATTCACTGATAAAGCACTAAACACAATGGAAAATAAATGAAAAATACATGTATGCTTAATTTTAACACAAATGCATATGTGATTTCAATCAGACCTGCGATCCCTCCAAGTTGAATGTCTGAGCATTGTGACACAGCAACATGACATCTTTTTCCAAGTCACCAAGGCTACGGTACTTATGGTTACGAATTCTTTCCTATTGGTTTTTTTTTTAAAAGGGGAAGAAAAAGAGACAAGAAAAAGACAGGACAGTTGGTTAACACTGTGTTGTAATCTTGAATACAAATATGAATGCATTAATATTAGAAACCTCTACTAGAAATGTCATAACTATGTGGAGTGACAGATATTGCCTGATTTTATTTATTTTTTTAGAAAGAAATGTCTAAAATAGGACACAGTTCTAAGCCGTGTAAGGACAAAAAGCAAAGTAAAGTTATGCAATTGTTGTGTGGAGCTGAAGGGACAAAACCAGCAGAGACTCTGCACTGCTGTGTGTAAGAAAAGAGATTAATACCAGGTATCTTCAGCTCACTAGGGAGATGGGAAACGGGGAGGGAATTTGTGGGAGTGCCAGGGGCATGGATACAGTATATGGATACAGCATGGATCCTCCTGGCCACAGAGGTTCAATGGATTGCTTACACTATCTCCCCACATACCCAACAGTATCTGGATGTAGCCCGGCTACTCCAGAAGTTGATTCAGATTTAGAAGGATGATATTCCGGAAGGTTGCCAGTGTTCCAGAAGAGGAAAAGAGATAGCTGAGTAAGAAGGGATGCTGGCTGAGACTGCGAAGCTACAAGAAACGGGATTACCAGAGAACCCTGAGAGGAGAAGCTGTGAAACCCTAGGACAAAGGGTGAGCTGAGGAACTGTTTTTGTCTGTAATATGCTTATGGTTGGACAAATAAACCTACATATAGGAGACCAGACATAGCTATGAGTACTTGTTCATCTGAGGAGAAGCCCTGGTGTGTCATGTATGGTGGAGAACAAAGGCACCTCAAATGGCCCCTGAAACAAGGGTGAGGTGGATCTTTGGTGCCCAAGGAAGAGGGGGGAAACTGAGGAAGGGTGCCGCAGAGCAACCGTTGGCCACAAGGTTTTGGGCACTCAGGTGTTGGCCATGCATTAGATGGTAATTCCGTGTTTAAAATCTAGGCTTCAGAACATATGCAAATTTGTAATGTCCAAACAGATCACAATTTGGTGGCGATTAAATGGACAGCCCCAATATTTCTACGTCCAGAATGAAAAGGTATGAAGAAATGCCCTCTCCCAATTAAGATGCCTACCTTTATTTTTTTGAAGTCCACTGGCTTCCTAATTAACTCATAATATTCTGGCAATTCTTTCCTAGATGGGAGCTGAATGAAGACTTCACTTAGTTGCCGTCCTGAACTGTTGAGAAAAACAAAGACACAAAGCAGACAATTACTGTAGCTTTGTAGTGAAAGAAAAACGTACACAATAGCGATCACCAACCATAAAAAATAAGCACGCTTACTTTTCTTTCAAAGGATCAAGGATCAGTTATGTTCAGAATAATCACCAAGTTCAATCATCATGGATTCGTAATCTGTTACTGTCCCATTTTTATGTTCTCAGCCATTGTCACTTTACAATTACAAGAGTCCCTGCCCATTGTGATGTTAGAGGTAACTCAACCAATCACCACTTTTACTCTACAGCTAATGAAGCAATTTAATTTGCTGTATGAGGGAGACTGCACAGATGGTAGATTATTACTTGGCTCAACTGCCTCATCCATGCAACATAAAATATCCTAAACACATGTAGCCCTTCGCCATAGCACACACCCACCATTCGCCACCCACGCAAATCAACACTATCTCCCAGCATCTCCCACCCTCACTCCTATTTTCCAGAAAGCCAAAAACTTGAGCAGCAAAGCTGCAAGTCATCACTACTATCTATTAGCGCTTCTGTAGTTATTTGATAGTGAGGTCAGGGTGGAGCAGCTAGTCTCCATAGGACAGTCTTCTGCTAAACCTAAAGCTATATCTCTCAAACAAGTCCACTGCAAGTTATTCTGTCATGGAGCTGGGGAAGTGACCCAGGGAGGAGGACAGCTGAGGGGAAGGGGAAGAGATAGCAGGGCCCGGTCCTCCTTTGATGCCCTGTAACCAATACAGATATCTGAACATCTAGATATCTGTGGTTTTGGGGGTCAGAGGATAGAATCTGTTGGCTAGGGACCTCATGTTCTAAGGGAATGATGAGGAGTAAACAGTTTCTCACCTCTGCTTACTTTTCCCACATGGTCCCAGATTTCTTAATCACAGTTTGCTTTCCTCACACTTAATGCTCTTATATTGTTCGACTGTGACACCCCTCCCCTTTTATATGCTGAATTTGATAGAAAGAAAAAAATAAGAGATATTCCAAGCACAACTTCTCATACCATGGAAGAGAAAAGAGCCCAAGACCACCAAGTCTATTTGGAACTTTACCAAGCAGACCTAATTTACCTGAGAAGCACTTAGATACTACGACAGGCACTACAGACAATCTTAATGGACAGACAGATAATTCTATTCCAAAGGCTTGTTTTGACTTTGCGAGAACAACAGTGAACTGTATTTAGCAGTTGCATGCTAAAGGATACTAGTCTCACTGTGATACTCAGGATGGGAGGAAGAATTACATACATTTATAAGGGTTATGAACATAAATCCTCTACGTGTTGCAGCCACCTATGGATCCATCCAATGAAAGCTGACTTCTTTGATGAGGACAAAGGGGGTAAAAATGCACCTACCAACAAAAAAGCAACCAAACAAAAAATACCTTTTAGGTTTATGTGTAAGGATTTTTTGGAGACAAAATTAGAGAGATTGTAATAAAAGCTTGACTGATGCCTTACTGTGGGGTTATTACTACGTTCTCATGAAATAATATAATGTAATACAATTAATGTACAATTATTTATATACATGTATAAGACCCTGGTAAGGATCCCTTAGAGGGCATGGGACAGGCTGTATGTGCGTATTATAGGCAGCACTAGTAGCGCCACCTATAGGTCAGCCGAAATGGTTCAACTGTTTGAGACTGAAGATAGGAAAGGCTATGTTGTTTTTGCCCATGTTAAAAAATATTCTGGCAATCTCTTCTTTGAAGTGCTTTTCTTCAAAATTTGGTAGGGGGTGGCCTGTGTGTCGGAGGTACCTTTACTGTCCCCATAAATATCCAACCCAATTTGGCCAGGTTATAAACTTTTGGGGGAAAAATCATAGTTTGTACCTGCTCAGTAGACACTTGCCGGAGCTTACTAGCTAGAAACCTCGAAAGAGTCTGTCCTCACTGAGCGTACTTGAGCCTCTCACAGTTCCTAGTATTGACCAGACAATACATGCACCATCCCCACAGAGTGATGGAACATGCTCCAGCCCAGCGGTATGGGGGTGCATAAGGACATTCCCTGTAATAGCTGCTCTGGGCTGGGTGCTGGAACTGAAAGCAGGGAGCCTGTCCCTTCTGTGCTCTCAATGACCTTCCTGCAGACACGCAGGCAGCATGGAGGAGGCAACAATAACAAGATTCAAATGCAGGACCAGCGGGGAAAGAAAGGAGTAGACTGGGACAAGGAGTCTACAGAGACTGGGAAGTGGATTGGTGTCGATGGTGGTGGAGGAATGGAAATGGCAACTGGGAGTTTGGGATGTAGGGAAACTGACATTAGCTGGGCAAGGAGATTGGAGCTGGCATGGAAGGCAGGCTGGTTCGGCAAGGAGGCTGGGCATGGAACTAGATGACTGGGGGGATAACACACTGACACTGGACAAGGAGATGGCCTGAGGGGAGAGACTGGAAATGGCTAGGCAAAGAGACTGGGACAAGGAGCCAGGAAGAGGGAGGGGGAATGGGAGAGACAGATTTGATGAGGAGCACAGGGAGGGACATTGGGAGACATCATGGGGATGGGGAAAGGGAAAGAGCGTGGAAAAGGTGCTTGGAGGAGGAACTGTTACTGGCTGGGGAAGGAGACTGAGACAGGTTGGACAAGACAGGGCAAAAGGGGTCAAAGCTTGAGGGAGAATGGTAAGAGTCTGTGCTCCCTAAAGCACACTCCCCTCCAGAGCCTAGAACGGAACCCAAGATTCCTGAGTCTCACCAGTCCTCTGCTGTGAGCAAGTATTTGTGTACTCCACAGGCAAAGTGACTCATTCCCTCTGGAGCTGGTCCATATAGAGAATGACAAACTACTAGTGCTATAAGTTACTCCGTTACTCCATTAGCTCAAGTGGTACAGGTCTATGTGGAGGACCTAAAGGTTCCCACCCTGCTGATGACCCATGGAGGTGTCATTGTGATACCACTTGATAGAATTTATAGTTTTTCCAGTTTGTTTTTATACACCTAGGAGATTACACACACAAAAACCTACGAAATCTTTACAAGTGGCCACAAAAAGTGTATTCCTCATTTTTTGGGTGCTTGACTTAAAATCCTGGTGTCTGATTAATAAAAGTGCTAAGCACTCAAAGCTACAAATGAAATTAATAGGACCTGTGCTTTGAACACATAAAATGCTATATAATGCTAAATCATGACCTAGTGCAGAGATAGTCAATTATTTTTTGTTAAGGTCCAAATTTCTTGGTCAAGGTATAGTCAAGGTCCAGACGCCAGAGAAAATAATAATAAAAAAATTGCAAAAATGATAAGTAAATAGAAGTATTTTAGGGCCCAATCAAAAGCGTCTGGCAGCCGGATTTGGACCGCGGTCCACCTATTGACTACCCCGTCCTAATATCTCAAATTGAGCACCCCAAATTAGTACATACTTTTGACCGTAATCAATCTGTGCCAAAGTTCCCCAACTGTAAAATGGGATAATGTCACTCTTCTCATAGAAGTGCTGTGAAAATCCATTATGGTTTGTGAAGCACTAAGATACTACAGTGATGAGCAGCACAGAAAAGCTCATGAAGAAATTAAGAATTCTGTCTTCAAAGCAGGGTTTGGATAGAGTGCAGTAAATAAGTCCTAAGGCCAGACATTAAACAATGAGGAGAAAAAATACTGAATAGCTAGCTCATTAATTGAGCATAATCCATCCTGTGCGGAAGAAAAAAATAGTATGTGATTACATAATCAAAGACTATTATAATGCATATGCATAAGGGGGCTCAATTAAAGTTGCACAGGCAGCCTTAATACTGGCACACGCCTGTATGTGTGTGTAAAATATACATATACTGCACAGTAGGCTAATTTTCAGAGGATGCAACAAGTTGCTTGCAAAATGGCATGTACACCAGATAAAAAGCAAACAAAAACTTACAGTTATATGTACAAAATTACTTATTTTGTGTAAACAACTGTGCGTTTTCACAAACTAACAGATGTGTGCCATTTTACAGACATACTTGTTATATCCTTGTTTAAAAATCTAACCTCTTCACTTAATTACTTACATATACACAATACATATATGAGAGAGAGGGAGAGAGAGGGCCAGATTCCTTGTTGCAAAATAACTATAAAAAGTTAGTAGCTTTAGCATCAGATGTTCACCACAGCCACACAATTACATCATACAGTGAAATACAGTCTTTTAAAGTGCTGAAAAAACCTAAACAGCTATTATTGCTAGCAAAGCATACCTGCTGTTCTGTAATTTAAAAGGTTTGGCAAACCAAATTCACAACTTCTACCACTCCTCAAAACTGACATCCTGGATGAGCTCCCCAGAAGGAGTGAGTCTCACTGCTATGTTTGAAACTTTAGAAGCTTCGTACTTCAATAGAAAAAAGTCTATTTGAGCAGAAGCAATGCAGTCCCGAGTTCAAAGTGAAACAACAAGCTGTTTTCATAGTGGATTGGCCCCCACTGTACTTCAGATTCTGACAGCAATTAAAAACAATTTGTAGTGATATCCTTTAAATATAAAGCAAAAAACTACTGAATAATCTGTGTTCTGTTCACATTTTAAACCACTCAAGCTTCTCTCTCACTACTGTACATAAGAAAAGCCCCTTGATGTCTGTATAGCTTTTGTATGTCATGGCTACATAAGTATATACATAGACGGTCTTATATTCTCTAATTATGAAACTAAATAGTAACAAACTAAAATCCAGTATTTTGAAAAATAAACCAGGGCAGAATTTTATCTATGGCTTTGGTCATAGATTCTATTTATCAGGCTAAAAATGCAACACAAACAATGAATTCCTTTGCAATTTGGCACAACTCATTACTGCAAATTATTTAAAGCCATGAATAGGAAAAAGCATTAAGGATTGAAATATGCAGCAGATACAAATGACTTAGTCTACTGAGATCAATGAGAGCACAGAGTTTTACCGTTTTTTACTGAACCTCCTCTCACACAAGGATTCCATCTCCTATTCCCTTTGTGCATACATATCCATACCATAAATGGACAGGGTTAGAATATATTACAAAACACTTCTTTTCTAGAGAAGTCTCAAATGGCCATGCTGTGGGTATGTTGGAAGAAAACTGTTAATTATGAACAACAGACTCCTGTTTTAATCCATATCCCCCCACTTTTATAATTAAAAATAATAACCATGACAGCATCCTCATAGAAAGCCTGCGCAGTAAATCACTCCTGGTTGCCTAGCAACTAGCAGGATACATGCTGAAGAGGAAGAGGGACCTGTACACATTAACAGAATTGACTGTGACAGAAAGAGGAGTGATAGTTCACTACTACTGCACTAGGCCACCCATTTTTGTCCATGTGGGCACGCATGCAGATACAGATCATATCATTAGAGCAGCAGTTCTCAAACTTCATTAAACCGCAACCCCCTTCTGACAACAAACAATAGTACATGACCCCTTAGGAGGGGACCAAAGCCCGAGCCCGCCCAAGCCCAGCTGCCCCGGGCGGGGGGCCCAAAGACGAATGGATTTACCGCCGGGGTGTGGGGGCCTGTAATCTGAGCCCTGCTGTCCAAGGCTAAAGCCATCAGGCTTTGGCCCTGGGCGGTGTGGCTTGGGCTTGAGTCCCGGGCGATGGGGCTCAGGCTTTGGCTTCAGCCCTGGGCCCCACCAAGTCTCATGCCAGCCCTGGTGACCCCATTACAATGGGGTCCCGACCCACAGTTTGAGATTAAACTTTGGCTTTAAAAAAAGAAAAAAAGTCTTTCTGCTCACTGGTTGTTTTATTTCCATTTACCTTAGGAGGAGACTAACCTCCCTTCATTTTTTAATTTGGTTAGAGAGGTATGTTTATGTTTGCAAAGTTATCCTCAACGGAGTTACGTCAAGGAAGGATTAGGTCCTATTTGTATGCATATATTGTGCCAGTTTATTTCTCTTGGCAGTACGTTGCCTGTTCTTTTTGACAATCTCCCTTCCTTGACATGAGAGATAGAAATGATAAGGTATTGACCTATCAAATTCCTCCTCATTTCAGATATCTGAAGTTGAGGAAACCAGACAGGAAAACAAAAAAGTTGAAACTGCTCATATTTCTTTGGAGAATTTCACACGTGGTGACAGAACAGGACAACAATGACATTCTGTTTATAGTTGGCAGAATAAGGAGTCCTGAATGCTTGCATTGTACCCTGGAAGACCTCAACATGCAGCACAATGTGCTAATTATAGTTGCCTTTCAAGTGTAGCTCTGCTTATAGAGAAGCTGTTCTTATAAAAATAATACTTCATGGTAAGAGCGCTCCTCTGTATTTTATAAACTCCATGCATTAGTCCAGAGAAATAGACAGACTATGCATTTTTGTGAAATATGTTTTAATTATTTCCTTGCAGACTTTGACTTTTTCCAATAAACAGTGTGCTTTCATCTATTGCTGAAGCAGGAAGTAAGATTTAAGAACCTAAGAACGTAATTTCTATTCATTTCCATTGTTGTCATTTGAATATTTGGACCACAATCTTGGTCAGAAGAGCAGACAAAGTGGTTTGGGTTGTGTATTTGAAAACTTCAGAATCCAGCGTGGTTGATTCTGATAGGCTGTTCACATTACAAAACAGCTATAATTCACTCAAAAATAGGTAATACAAGGAAACTCCTGAAGCAACATGCATAAATTCTTTCAATTTAAATACAAAAGTTTCTTTTCTCCCAAAGCTGAGTCCTGCTAAAACTGGTGTGCTAAAAGCACTAGCAAATATTTCAAATTTTTTAAAATAAAAAGCGGCAGTGCTAAAATGTTTACCAGGTACCAAACACAGGAAGAGTCCCCAGCACAAGCAGGAACCATGGGCAGTGTAGAGAGAGCCTACCCTCCAACTTTCATATCAGTCTTGGTAAATGTGGTTAACAACCCTCTGCGGAGAGAAGGAAGCACTATGAAACTGCCAACTACAGCCCTGCACTCACTTCCACCTGAACTGCACAGGCTGATCATCAATCACAGGAGCCCACCACTTTATACAATGGATGTGTACTGTGGCAAGCTCTGGTAAGAATCCATCCCTGTTTTCTATGACTCTTCTTCTCTAACATGCGGCTGCTAACATACAGTTTCTGTCAGACAGTTTCTGACCCAACCACTAAGTAAACAAAATACCCTGATACAATCTGACACAAAAGCAGAAGAAACAAAACATCTGATGTCCTTAGCAAACCCCTCCAAAAGTTAATTTGTCTGTAACATGGGCTTGTAAAAGGGCCTGTTTTTCTTCAAGGACAGTCAATGTCAATAACAAGCTCATCATTAAAATATAAAATAGCCCAGGGGAGAGTTTCAGATTCTCATATTTTTTGTTTGTTAATACACAGAACTCTGCAACCTTTGCCATTGCCTTGCCAATGTAAGAAAAAAAAGGGAGAAAAATTGCTCTGAAGCTGTAGCTTCTTCTTGGTGACAACACATTTGTGAGATTTGATACACACTTTCTGTAATGGATCGCCACTTCAGGCACACATGTAAGTTACATAAGCTAGTAACAGATGAGACCAACTCTTAACCACTCAAGGCAGTTAGTGTGGCAGTGAGTTACAGCATTCATTTTTCAATTCTGAAGATCATGGTTTAACTCGTTTTAAATAGCAGGTAAAAAGAAAAACGTAGAGATGTATTAATAAAATAATAGTTATAAATAGCAATGATAGGGATAGCCTACTTTCCGTTCACCTACATCACATGTTTCTACATAATTCAGAAAAACTGGCAGTCTTCATTCAGGCAGGGTCATCGCTGGAACAGGAGAGTGTTCCAGTCCAGACAGTACCTGTCCTGGACCATGATGTCCTCGTTTTCAAAAGTTTTAACAGACACGACGGAAAAATTCTTCTGTCATTAGTACCAGTGTAAATATGGAGTATCTCAACTATTACAGTTGTCCTAGTACCAGTTAACTGGTACAACAAAGCAGAATCCTCCCGCCTCCCCCCCACTTCCCTCTGTAACACTAAAAACTAAACATTTTACACACATAATCCTTCATCAAAGGATAGATGAGCTCAGGGATCAGCCTTTCACAGGTATGTAAGTCACAAGTGGCAAAGAGGATGAGGCCTAAGTGAAAAAAGTTTGCCTCATGGCCCAATGCTTGAAAAATCCACTTGCCCATAGCAAGTAGAAAGCTTCCCTTGGTGAGTGTCATCCACTCTACAGAACACTTTCAATTAAAAGAAAAAAAAAACAACACAAAAACTTCTAGCCCTTATGGTTGCAAGAAAACATTTCAAATGTGAAAAGAGCAGAAACCAGTCCAGTGCTATCTTTCCACATCTGCAGACAGACAGCACCAGTGCCTGGGCTGCTGTTCAGAGTCCGGCCAAGCTTCAACCGCGTGAAAACTGGACACCAGCCAGTGTGACAACACATTTCCAACGGAAATTATATACCTACTATTATCACAAATACCCTCTATCATTATTGCAACTGAAATAAACTAGTTTTATTCACTGTGTTTTTCAGTTTGTGCACTTGACAGCACTTGTGCAAGATTCACTGCAGGTGGTCAGTTGCACATCCTGACTCAAGCACTAGCATGTTAGCGTCCCTCTCACATACACTATTCCCCAAGCCCTGAAAGAGGATATTTACAAATAACAAAGCAGTAGCGTGGCAGCGGTGTCCAAGTTTGGGTGTGGAAAGGAGTCTTTGTCGCTGAGCCCCAGCATGGGATTGGGGGGGGGGCAGGGGAAGGGTGTATCAGGAATCCTTCCATGAAAAGGGCTGAAGAGTAGAGGGATCATAGTGGAGGTGCCAAAAGAACCTCTCTTCACCCTTCAGAAACCTGCAAGGGGCAGGGGAGCCCCAGGAGCCTTGATGGCGGGCCAAAGGAGCCACCCTCTTCACATCTCAGGCCTCTGCTTGGAGTCAAGAGGCGTGGAAGCCTGGCAAGGGGTTGGCGTTACACTTGATATCTATATATTTGCAAAGGAGAGGGCAAAAACTCTCTCTAAATGGAAGTTTAGAATTTGCAGAATATGGTACAATGCAGTGAAAATTGCCAGCAGACCTCACAATTGCAGGACAGATGGTTTATTTTATTACCTGTCCCAATATTTTTAGTGGATTTCATTGTGCGCATTTCACTGAGAATCTCCTTCATGCAAACTGCCCCAGCAGTAGCTTGAGAGCAGTGCTCTGAGTCTGCCTAGCCACTGCTCATGCTAGGCACAGTGGACCAAGATGATGTCATAAAAGGAGTAGGAATTTATTAACTGATATTTATCATAGATTCCCATAAAGCGTGTTCAGAAGTGATTTCTAAATAACTTATAACTATTTTTAGTTGTTCCCTTCAATCTGTTCCCAATCATATAAAGGCACTAGTCTTCACTGACAACTATGTCCAAGCAGGGTTTCCAACTTGAACTGTAATTTGCCATAGTAGTCTTAAAAAAGGGGGATGGGGATTGGGAACTTACCTTTCTTACTTCACAGTACTTCAAAAACCAGCAGAAACAAATTTGCTCAAACTTAACTCCACTGACTTCAGTGCAGTTATACTACCTGAAATTTGATTCTCACACATGTGCATACACAAGCACAGGACAACTCAAATATGACATTTCTGTAACAATGACAATTTAAAGAAATAATAATATTGTGTTGGGGGGGGGCTGTGATGGGAGAGAAGAGATATACAAATTCTTAAAGCAAGAACACCACAAGAAAAACAAAAAAGCTACCTCACATTTCATTTCTTTTTATGCCAACTGGACCCAGACAACAATTTTAAGGAAAAGTTGGCTTCATTTATTCAAAATACAACTACACAATATATTAGGGGGTTTGTATTCAAAGGCTTCAAAATAACCCAGAGCACTGCTAGCCTCCTATTACATCTTTAGCAAGCTCCACTGGATAAGAGATCTGTTTTTTAATTCTCTGTCAGGGGACCAATAACATTATTAGAATTTTATTATGCATAAAGCCAGAGGGGAGTATTTGTGCACTACTCACATCACTCATAGCTGTAATTAAGATGTTCAAATTCTCAGTCCTGCTACTCTTATTTTGGTTTGGCAGAACGTACAGTGAAGGCAGTTGCCATTGATTCACTTCTGGGATGACACAGTTCATGGCAACTGGAAGCCATTTATATCCAAAGGGAATAATAATTAGAGATATTAAATCCTGTATCCACAGTGAAGAGCATGGGGCTTAGTGGGTCTGAGCAGCACAAACACTGAGAACACGTACCTGAAAATGTAGGTTGCTTACATCATCCATAACTGTATTGTTGAATATCTGCCAATATTTTTCTAACTATTTTAAAGTTCAGATTACTCCAAATGGGAAACTATTTTAGATAACAAATACTGCAGTCTGTTACAGTACAGCCTTACTTACATAGAGGATTTGGGAGACATGCAGTTCTCTTTGAAAAAACAGAGTTTCAGATAAGATGGTAATGGTCAGAAAGCCAGAACACATTAGAGATAACTCAATGGACATACATGCTCAGCAGCTAGCTTTATAGAGGTTGTGTTAGTTGCAACTCAGTCCCTATGAAGGCAGCAGGCAAAACTTGACAGCACTCTCATCCAAGATTCTAAAATCTGTGTATTTATACAGCCCCAATAACACAACTGGGATTTATTGGGTATTGGCTGGACAGTTAACTTAGTGAGGGTGCATGTAATGGGACATGGAAATTATGATCACCTGTGTATTCTCTGGTGTCACTTCTCTTCCTTAGCGCTGCTCCCTATTGTCTATGTAGTTAAACCAACACTGAAGATGAAAACAGCAGCTTATTTTAAGGAGAATGGGGTGATTAAAAAGCCAGAGAAAGGGAAAAGCAACCGATACCTTGGATTATCTTGGGTAGTTAGGTTGCTGCCTGCTCTGGTTATTTCCTGCTTAAGTGCCATGACTAGGCTTGGATAATGTAAAATAATTTATAGACACCCTTAACAGATATTAAAGTACAAAACAGGATTTACTGTGTTGAAACTTTTCCAGGTTTTGTGATTAATTATTATTATTTAAATCTAGTACTTTCTAAAACAAAGAATTCATACGAACATTTGCCTATGACTTCCACTAAACACTGTGTGTTTTGTGGTCCTTTGATGGGTTAACAAAAACAAAACAAATCAAAATGATGTCACCAGGACCTTGAAACAGGAGATGGTGGGATGCTTCTGTCCCTGTACTCCTTCTCTTGGCAATAATGAATCGTTACTCTATATTCTAGATATGAGAAGGGTTCCTATAGGTCAGAAGAACTGATCATTTCTTCTGCCCCAACAGGGAACCCAAAAAAGGGGAAACGCCTATATTGCTAGGTGGGTAAAGGATTGCATTAGTGAGGCTTAAAGATGAAACCCTTCCCTTCGCCATAAGGGCCAATGCCCATATTACCAGAGCAACAGTTACATCATGGGCAGAAAGGAGATGAACATCCCCACTGGACATTTGCATGGTAGCAAGCTCAGTCTCCCAGTTTACTGTGCAAACTTCTCAGGATACCTTTGTGAAGAAGGCTCTGTACGCTGCCCTCAAGTGAGTTGTTCTACCACCCTCCGAAGTGCCTCTTGCGGCTTGCTGTGTTAAGTCTGGGGTAAGTTTTGCTTTGAGATGTCCTAGATACTGACCTTAAGAAGGTGTATAATAAGAGAAAAGGGAATTTATCACAGATTTAATTTCTCCTAGTCCTTACCAAATCATCTTAGACATCCACCTTAGTAAGGAGGCTGCGAATCACACAATTGCTCCTCACCTGTAGGTTTTCCATTCCTTCCAACCATCACTTAACCTGCCCTTTTAACTGTCTAGCTTTTAGGACATTTGAACAAACAGGCAAACATCACAGGTGTTGATTCCGAAACAAAGTAGGAGGGAAAAAGGCACGCTGCCTTCAACTTCATTTAAAAAAAAAAAAAAAGGAATATGGCAGAGCAAAAAACAAAAAACCAGAAAACCCAACTACAACCAAACCCTAAAATAAACGCCCCAAAGACAAGGAACAGTGTATAACAAGCAATGCAAAAGAGAAGTTGATGATACTACAAACAATGGAGAGCAGCTTAAAAAACAAACTGACATTTAAATAGCATTTGATAGTGTCTCTTTATTACTGCGGTACAGGCATTATACACTGCAGCGGGCTATTATCCAGCTTAAAGAATTGTATTTACTTCCAATTAAGCTCTTCTAACAGCTAAAGCTCTTCCCACAAATAGAAAGATTGGAGAACGCATTTCCTGCAAGAATGGACGGCTGACAGTAGAAAAATATGAAGAGGGCATTCGGTTTGAAGCACAGGAGGCCAAAGGGCACCATTAAGTATTTACAATAGGTGAAGTAAGGGAAGTGACATAACAAATTACAAGTGCGTGAATGGTATAATTTGTGTTAGTATTTCCATTCTATAATCCTCTCACAAAACAGGTTTATAGAAATCAGCCATAAAAACAATTTGAGGCTAGAAACTGGAATTAGCTGACCAGTTATTAGTCCATGTGCTATTTAAAAAACAAATCACTGTTATAAAATACCACCCACTCCTTCAAGGAGTTATTGCACTTGGAAGCTTGGAAGAGGATAGTGATATCATTTGAAGTAAACATACTAACTTCTATTCACAATACAAAGCCTTTCTCCAAATGTGGTAGGTACATATGCAGAGGTTGGGAATCAGGGAAGGAATCTTGGAAGCCAATTAATGTAGAGAGCAATAGCTGAAATGGAAAGTATTCTCAGGAAGTCACAGGTTTATTCTCTCAGTGCATATGCTTAACTGTCACTAAATACACTAAGGAAAGATGTATGTGTGGATAAGGCAGAAAACTGACCCTCCCCACCCTTCACTGCCCCACCCCCGTGTACATGAATCACAGGAACACCCAGTCTTGGCTTGTTCAATGACATTAATAATGTTGAAAAGCCAAACATCACCATCACCTTCATTCTGCCTTAATAATCTAAAACATTTTTCAACCACTTGAAAATATTGTTTTAAAAAAAGATATGAACTACCGATAAAGATGAATAGCTGAAAGAGAACAAACAATAAAAATCCCAAATTAAAGTTCTAGGGAAGTGCCAGCAACGTGTACAATGGAAGGACTATTTACGTAGTTATTACTTAAATACTGAAATTTATCCAAGTTCTGCCTGGGGCCTCATCCTGATGACTATAGCGGAGGAGCTCTCTGAACCATGGAATAAGAAACGGCTCATATACCATAAAAACAGCTTTGCGGCCCTGGTAAATGGAGGTACTCCCAAACTCTTCACCTATCTAAGCTGCAATCCTGAATCACAGGCACTGGGAATCAGAGAAGGGGGAAATTGAGAAATGAAGTGGCCGGTGGAGCAGTCGATTAGCTGGCTTGGAGTTAGGAGCTGAAGCTGAGTGCTGGCCTACAGGGATTGTGAATGACAAGAAGAGAGGGAGAAGGATCAGAGAACAGCCTGGGTCGGTGCAAACGAAAATTTTTGCACGGAAAAAAAGAGCACTACAGATTTCAAACTGACAATTTTCTTCTCTGTCTTTATAAGAGGCATATAAAAAAAATGTAGTTAGAATGTCCATTTCAAAACCACTCCTGGAAAGCTCTACACCAAGTGAACCTTTTGCTTTCTTTTTGGGATGGAACTTTTCAACTCCCAGTGTTGAGGATTTATCACTTGTCAAATTTATTCAGAGGGATAAGTAAACTGATTTTGTTTTTCACGTTTTAAATGAATGACACTCTTATTAGCAGTTATCAGTTTATAATACAGTATATGAATATCCTAAAAGCAATCAAAAAGAGTCAGGGCCTGCAGGTGAGGTAAAGAGACAATTCTATTTTGACCCCTGCATGTGCAGATGGAGTTTGGGTGTATAAACACTATTTGCCCAAATGGATTTGTGCATGCAAATGCTAACATTTGTGTGCTGATGGAGAAGAACTGAACATTCAGAAATGGAAGCCAGCGTCTGTGAAATAAGGTTTTTCATTCCACGCTTCTCTTCCCCCCTACCTAGAATGGGGATGGCACTACTTACTTACTTACCCTAAACCCTCTGCAAGGTGGAGGAGCAGTAAAAAGCACCAGGCAGTGGGGGACAGCAAACATGATTCCTGTATCCTAGCTCTGATGTGTCTGACAGAGTCTGGGGGAACCCAACCCATCAAACACAAGACTGACAAAAACAGTACTTAATTTGTAATGAAAGAGGTGCCGGGGCTTAAGCAATTTTTTTTAAATTCATAATTAATGCAGCAAGCCCTGGCACAAATTAAGCCCTGGACAAAAGAAAGTATGGATTAGTGGAAGGAGTAAGAACAGGGCTACAGGCAACATTTATTTTGATGTCTCACTAGTTGGAAGACAGTAACCCTTCATTGTCCACAGTGAGGCCATGAGCAGAGGGGAGAGAGTAAGGAGCTGGTCAAGCATTCATCTAGGGTTTCCTTCACCGTGTACAACAGTTTATGCATGCAGTATGTGGATTATGAAAACTGTATGTGCACAGTGTGGTTTCCTGTTAGATGATGCTCCAGCATTAGTTCTTCTCCACTTCTCCCTGTCCAAGTGTTTTCTCCCAAAGGCAAGGAATGCTCAAAAACCCAGGAAAATCTAATGAAGTTAATATCAAAACCAGCTGCCCAATTGGCCCATCCCCCATAGAAACCAATGCTTTCTTTTAGAAAGCAAAACAGACCATAGATGTCCACCGGAGGGAGGGGGAGGGAGAGAGGATGAAGACAAAATCAGAAAGAGGAACACACTTTTCTGACAAGTTGGTTAGATAAGTCCATAACACCACACCTTATCTCAAAAGCTGCTGCCATAGAACTACATAAAAGGAGCGCACAATGCTACTACACAATCCTGTGACCACTTCCACCCATTTTCACATTTCAACAAATAGCTCAAAATAGTTAATGGGAACAGCCAATTATTCTTTAATACTTGGGAGACTACTCATTCTCCCCGTAATGGTTCTGACCCCATGTTTCTCATACATAGAGCTTTGATGCAGGGTCAGACAAATTCTTCGAGCTAAAACTGCCAAAGGTGATATGGCATGTCAAACTAGACAGGTAATTTTTTTTTTTTTTTTTAAAGAGAACACTTATCCACTGGAAAACAAGGTGAGACCATACTGTAACCTTAAAACTATGTCCGATTGTTACTCAAGCAGAACTACACCCGACGCCCCAAAAATTCAGTTAAATTAATTTATCACAACACTGTAGCCCAGATGTTTCCAAAAATATTAATTTACTATTTTCACAAACAAAAACATGTACAAAGGACTTAATGTTGAAATAGTGTTTCAATGAGTCATGCTAATACTCAAAAGTTAGATCACATTTCCTTTACAAAAATTCTACATCTTTAAAAAACCCTACACATTAGACTGTCCAGAAATAACCTGTCAAGGGATCCAGCCAGTTCCTCACTGACATGTAAATCTTCACCATTTATTATCATCTTTACTGACTTACACCACACACTCAAACTTAACTTTGCTCCTTTCTTTGGTCCATAGTGGAAATATGCTGTTGGACATATACATATAATTTTATTACATTGTTTACTGAATGTTTAGTCAAGATTTTGAAATGAATACAGTCCAAAGGTCTGTTAAGTTATGGTATGTACTAGTGGAATAGAGGAATATTTTAATGAATAATGACTCTCATGGTCTTATGAAATGTCTTGACTATAGCATTATAATATACAGAAAATTGGCCCCTTGGATAAGAGATGGACTTTTTCAATCTCCTAGTACTTTATTCTGGCCTTTCTACGCATATTTTTGCAAATGTAAGGGGACAATATTAAAGCTAGGTGTACAATGTTAGCCAGCTAGGATGACAGTGATGAATGATTATGAAACAGTGGGAGATTCACTGGATAACTTAACTGCACACTGCCAAACATTCTAAAAAAACCACTTACCTACCTGTACTGTAACTGCTGTTCTTTGAAATGGGGGGGCTGATGTGTATTGCACTCAGGTGTGCATACACCCAGCACACTGAAGCTGGAGATCTTTGCTCAGGAGTACCAATGGGGAGGTACTTGTGCCCTTCTGGGCCTGTCATTTGTGCCCTTCTGGGCCTCCCATGGTCATTTAAGGGAAGTGCTGCCTCATCCCACCTCAGGTCCTTCAGAAAAAATGTCAAGAGTTGAGACTCTGATGCAGAGGGGATGGATGGTAGGTCATGGAATATACATTTGCACTCACATCTCAAAGAACAACAGTTACAGTACAACCAGGTAACAGTTTGATTCTTGAGTGGTTACAGACATGTATTCCACTCAGGTGACTCACAAGCTGTACTGGTAGGAGGTGGGGCTCAGAATCTACTTCAAGAATGGCAGAACTGCCTTTCCAAAGTTTGCATCTGATTTAGATACAACCGTAAGAGCTTAGTGTTTGGTAAAAGTATGTAGGGAGACCAAGTAACAGCCCTGCAAACATTCAACATAGAAATAACACTGAGGAATGTGATCAATGTTGAATGAGCTTGTAGCCTCCGTGGAGGCGTGATTTGAGCTACTCTGTATGCTGTTGTAATGTAGGAAATTATTCACCTGAAGACTGCCCTACCCTTCATCTGATCTGCATAGGAGGGAAAAAAAAGTCAAGGCAATGAATGAAATAGTTTAGTCCTCTCCAAATAGAACATGCATTGTCTCACAATCACCATACGAAGGTGCCGCTCACCTGTGGTTGAGTGTGGCTTAGGAAAGAGTACCAGTAAGTACATTATTTGGTTAAGGTTAAAACTGTGAAACCATTTCAGACAAAAATTTTGGGTGCAGTCTTGGGGCCACCATTAAGGCCGGTTGCTCAGTTGCGCTCTTTGCAGATGTCATAGCAACAAGAAAAGCCATCTTTTGGCATAGGAAGGACAGAGAACAGGTTGCCAAGGGCTCAAATGGAGGTCCCACAAGGGCAGCCAGCACAGTATAGAGGTCCCACAAAAGAACTGCCTCTCTCACTGGTGAAAAGAGACAAATGAATCCTCTGAGAAATCTCACTACCATAGAGTTGGAGAGGGGTGACTTCCCTTGGATTGGAGGATTGAACACTAACATCACTATTATGTGGACCCTCACTGAACTGAAAGACAGACCAGAGGACTGGAGATGTAACAGATACTCCAAAATGTCTGGAATGCGGGCTAGCATTGGTTGAATTCTCCTGGCTACTAACCAAACTGAAAAACATTCCCTCTTGGCCAAATAGATAGTCCTAGTGGAGGGCTTTCTATTATTTAGTAGTACTTGTCAAACAGCTTCTGAACACCATTTCTCTTTATCTACACATGCAGCATCCACACTGTGAGATACAGACTGCTCAGCACTGGATACCAAATCTGACTCTGGTGCTGAGTCAGTAGATCAGGATAAAGAGGAAGATATGGGAGGTCAGACTGAGAAGGCTGGAAAGCCAACATTGTCTTCGTCAAGCTGGTGCAATGAGAATCAGTTTGTCATGATCCAGCTTCAGTTTGAGAATAACCTAAGGATACAGTGAAAGGGGGAGGGAGGAAGGCATACATCAGCGTCAATCCCCAATTCAGATAGAACGCATTGGTTAAGGAGCCTGGACTGAGACCTGCTCAAGAGCAAAACTGATGGCACTTCTTGTTGTCTATCATTACTAACAGGTCAATAACCAGAATGCCCCATTCTCCAAAAATGGAGCTCACCACACTGCTCTTCAGAAACCACTCATGATTCTGTGAGACATTCTTGCTGAAGTTATTCACAGCAGGACCCTCACCCCGCCAAGTGAACAGCTGTGGGAATCTTGTTCTTTTTGATGCAGTACTGCCAACATTTTATTGCCTCCTGACAAAGCTGGTTGAAGTGGGCTCTTCCCCACTTGTTCACAGAATACACTGAAGTGGTGGGGTTGGCAAAAATGGCTCAAAGCTCCAGGAGACTGGTATGAAGGGAAGCTTCTTGTTCTGTTCTCAGATGTGCTCCTCAACATATTCTGAAGACATCAGTAAGTACAGTTCTGATCTGAACCAGTCATTGTGATTCAAAGCAGAAAGAACAGCAGCTAGGGTAATCACCTGGAATGCCATGTATCTTGTGTGCTTGTTGAGACCTTGATGATTGAGGCCTCACACTTCCCTTTGATTTGTGGGGGTCAAGAAATACTGTGAGTAGAATCTGTTTTCTTGATGCTGCAGGGGAACATCCTCTACAGCTCCCGAAGCCTGCAGAGTCTGGACCTGTTGGAGGAGCGGTGACTTGTGAGAGAGGTCCCTGAGAAGGGACAGAGTAGGAGGGTGGAAAGGAGAGAGACACAGAAATTGAATGACATAACCTGATCCCACAGTTCTTAGGACCCACTTGTCTGAGGTTATCATTTTCCAAGCACAACTGGTCCCCAAAAGGTGGAGATATGGCCAGGAGGTTCACAAGTGGAATGCTGCTCTAGATCTGCCCATCAAACTGGCTGCTTGGCCAAAGGACAGGCAGGCTGTTTAAAATTGGACCGAGAAGGCCTTCTCTTCTGTGACTTATGTTTCTTCCTGGGGAAGTCTTGCTGCTCAGCAGGCTAGGATGACTGTCAAAAGTACAGTGGGAATGGTACTGTTGCTGATCTCCAAAAGAGATGTCATTTATGGTTGAGGTGTAAACCCCCAATGAGGTTTTAGTGGCCCAGCAGTCCATAAATGAGTGTAATATCTCATCAGTTTTGTCATTAAATAAAAACTGACCATGGAATGGTAAGTCCTTTATAATCCACTGGACTTCAGGAGCTATGCCAGAGTTCTGCAACTATGAGGCTCTTACTGTACTAGTGGAGGCCATAACTCTAGAAGATGAGTCCATCACATTCAGTGCTGACTGCAATGGCATCTTGGCCACAAGACGGCCTTCTGCAATGAATGCCTTAAACTCTTCCTTGAAGGACTGAAGCAAGTTATCCACAAATTTGGTCATATCTAAATATGATTTTGTAAATTGGGAGGCTAACAGAACCTGCTGATTCACAATAAGCATTTGTAATGACAAAACTGAATACATTTTTCTCCCCAACAAATCCAGCCTCTTAGACTCTTTGTCCTTAGGAATGGACTTGTACCTTCCCTGACAATCTCTCATTTGTTACTGTTACCACAGGAGAGTTTGGGACTGGATGTGAGTAGAAGCTCTCAAAACGCTACATTGGGACATAATACTGTTTATCATTATGTTTTGCTGTGAGTAGTAAGGAAGCTGGGGTATGCCAAAAAGTCTTTGTAGGTTCCAAAGGTGCTTCATTATAGGGAGAGTTACTCTCCCAGAAGCAGAGGACTGGAGAACGTCTACCAATTTATTCTCTCACACAAACTTGGCCTGAATGCCCAAGGCTGAGGCCAAGCACCTCAGGATTTGGCTCAGGACTGGGACTTTGCAGATCAAGGAACATTCCAGTGGTTCCAAGGAGGCCAGTGAGAATAAGGATATGGCATTGATGGCCCATAAGCACTGGGCCAAGAGCCTCTATCCCTACTGTGGGAGCAGTGCTGATCTCTGTATTGGTGGTGATACCCAGGATGTCTCAATGACTGAAGAGCAGTGCCTCAAAACCGATGGAGGGGAAAGATGTCCCCAAGCTTGAAAAACCTTCCAAGCTGTCCAGTAGCAATGAAGCTGCCAAAACAGAAGGAGCAAGCAAATGTCCAGACTCACTGAAAAGCCAATAGGCAGGTTGTATTGGTGCCCAGGATGACACCCTGAGTACTGGAAGGGACATCACACACCCATTCAGCACCAGAACAGACCTCTACGTCAAAGCTGCCGCTGGCACTGATCCCACAGATGTGGTCTGCACCAAAATCATCGTTGGTACCAAAGGTATTACATGTGCAGACAGGCCCTTTGGTACTGAGGAGGTGGCTGTCTTCAATTCTGCACTCAAAGTTTAGACAGTGTGGAAGATGGTGCTGATGACAGAGAGAATTCTGTGACCAGTCTAGGAGGCAGACTCAGCAGAAAAGCCAAAGCAGCTGAATGCTCCTGAATTATTGGACAATCAGGAACAGAGAGGCAGAGCAAGTCCAATGATGCTTGGAATGCAAATGGCATGGAGACAACCTGTGCCAATGCTAATGTTGTCAGTACCGGACTTAATGGGCATCCCACAAATGGTACCAAAGCTGATGGTATGGTGTTCAATTGATCCCATCTTGGAACCAGAGAGTGGTTAGACAGCCCACGTCAGAAGGCTATGGGATATTCTGGGATGGGTTTCTCTCAATCTTTCCTGTTGAAGCTGTTCCACTGCAGATAAATAATTAAAGAATCATTGGACTTGAACTTTTGTCTTCCATAGCTGAGGGGACTGCCCCAACAACTAGGCTAGAGAGTCACTCTCTGGCCCACTATTTAATACAAAGTGGAATGGCTTCAACAGGAGAGATTCACTCAAGAATATCCCATAGCCCTGTAAGATAAGAGATATGTATTCAAAACACATTTCAGGCAGAGGAGGGACTGAACCTGAGTTTCCCACACACTGGGTGAGTATGCTAGTCACTGGGCTAAAGGTTATAAGTGCAGTGGTAGGATTTCCTTCATTTTTTCTGAGAAAGGGCTTACACACTTAGCTCCAGAAGAGGATTCATGGCTGTGAATCCCAAGTGGAGATAGGCCCCTAACTCCCTTTGAAGACAGGGTTTAGCTCATAGTCCTTTCCTCAGCGTTTCTTATTGGCTAGTGTAGGTAGCTCCCTGCTCAACATGCTGGTTTTTGTGTATCCAATTCCAAGGTGCCTAACTCTCCCCAGGCATTGAACAGGGTGGCTGAGTGCCTAACTCAGGGCTGTGGATTACATTAGGCGGCAGGGAACCAAAATACTAGGCACTGCAACAGTGAGTTGAAGTCCCCTTTGTGGATCTAGCCCTCTTAAATAAGTTTGACAGTGCTTTATATTGCTATAGTTTAAGTTAAATTCCTTACAGATTTAGGATAAATTGATACAAAGCATTAAAATCGAAATCAGAGCATCTACACAAGAGGGCTGCACTTATTTAACCAAATCGCAAAACCTTTGGTTAAATATTGGTACAACTTCCTCAGATAGACACTGTTTAACACACAGGTTCTTTAAGCAATATAGCAAGATCGCTGGTTTTCCAGTTCTCAGCCAAAACCAGACATAGGAAACAGAAAAAAAAACACTTCCTCTTTGCCTTAGGGCTCTTCTGCCTTTCTGTGCCTTCTATTCATATCCCTGCTCCAATTACTCTTTGTTAACCTCTTCTTCCTATTTTAGCATGCAGTTTATATTAAAAAGCTATTTCTATTCTAAACCTTTGTAATTTCACTGCAAAAACACTATATAAAAGAAAACAACAAATACAAATCTGGAATCTGTAGGCAAAGCTAGTTTGAAAATCTGAATAAAAAGTGATTCTTATCTTAGGAGGAGGTGTCGTGAAATTTCAGGGCTTTAGTTATTTGAGGCAGTTAACAGAGATGGCATACTGAATACTAGCTTATAATGAGAAGCTAGCTTCAAGCTCACTGATGGTTGGTTATAGTGCCATATAATATTTCTATAGCATATTCTTTGTCAGTTCAAGTGCTCCTCATTCCATCCCTAAAGAGTTTGGAGAATGGTTTTAAGTGCCAACATGAGAACCTGTACTAATAACACAGTAGCCATGTGTTGGAAAGATTTATATCTAAATCATTAAGGCAAGAGCCTCCATTAGGCTAAAGGAATAGTCTGAGCCATCAGGAAGACTCTTCTTTAGACCCCATGGCTTCGGGTAGGAGTCAAGAAGTTAGGACTGAAGAGAGAAACAAAAATTAAGAGAAGGGAGACGGTCAGGGATGCAAATGGAGTATAGAAAATGAAAATATTTTGTATCTGGTTTGTGCTATTTGATTATTAAACAAAAACAAACAAACAAACCCCTGAGGTTTTGCTGGGATTATCTACATCTGGTTAATGGAGCGCATTGTACTAAGAAATACTTCTCTTGTACAGGGCAGTGGAATTTCCAAACAAAGAGATTATATGCCTCTCTTGTAAATAAAATTCTCAACAAGTCCCAGTGTGTACCAATGGAAGTTATGTACATGGAAGACCAGCCCCAAAGTCAGATCATTTTTATTTACAGTTAAAAAACAACACACCATCGAAATCCTAGAAATGGTTTGTCAGCAACCCTAAAAAGACTGGGAAACAACAAAGAACCAATCTACAAAACTGAGAGCTCACCTGTCCTTATAGTTTATCACAGTATCGATAATGGCGTTCATCTGTTTTGTCAGTTTTGGTGGGTTGGGTGACAATTTTTCTGCAGGAGGTCTGCCTCTCCTCTTCTTTGCCTTCTCTCCATCTTCTTTGCCAGAATCCTTATCCACATTTCTTCGTCTCTTTCGTTTTTTAAGACGGACTTCCTCTTCCATTTCTTCCAAATTGCCGTCTTCAATTGCCTGTCAATCATGGATTCAGAAAAATTATATTTAAAAAAAAAAAAACAAAGATGCAAAGAAAATAAATCACATTTTAAAAGACCAGTCAGATGTAGACAACTCAACACAATAAGTCTATTTATAAACAAGAGTTCAACAGAAAAATCAGTGAGTGGCAATCAATAAGACACTAAACTTAAAAGTAATTATAAAAACACCTTCACCACAGATGGATTCATATTAAACTGAACCCTCAGTTCCATCTTCCAAGTTACAAGTCCATATCTGAGGGCCTATGCCACTACGCTAGTAAGTACACAGCAAAACATGCATTAATTTCTTTGTTTTAGTAACAGTTATGTTCTAAAAAAGATTTTAATGCGAGTGTTTGCAGACAGGACAGTCCACATTAGTTATCAATGTAAGAAAGTAACACAGCTTTTTCTATACATTCTTTTTAAGTAGGAGCATACTAGATTCAGCCTTCGCTTCCAAAAGAATTTTCAAATTAATTTACAAATCTCCTAAGAATTAAAACCACCTCTAAAATGTTGTGCAATTTCCCTTCAGTATAACAAGTGAAGAGGCAGAAGCGGTGACAATATGATGTTTTATAGTAAAGAGCACTTGTATCATGGCATGGAAAAAGAAAAACAAAAGAACAGTCACAAACAATAAACACTAGTTCCAATTACCTGCAAACGTGTGCTTTTAACCAGAGCCAGCAGCACTATGCAGAGAGATAATAAAGTGTCTACAAAAACAAATCAGGTACAAAGAGAACCTGCTCATATACTGACAGATCCATGTGACAAAACAAGCTGAACTTTTTTTTGCTTTTGAAAAAAACTCAAAAGCCCCCAGAAAACAAACCCCCAATGGAGAGGGGAAGCGGGAAAATAACTCCAAAATATCTAAACACAAATCGGTTATAAGAAAACTGAAATTAGTAAGAAAGTATAAAGAGACTACAAAAAATATTCAAAATCTTAAAATTAGGCTTTAGGATTAATGCTCTCTCAGAACATAACTGATGTTGATATTTGTCTCTCTTGCCTCTCAATATTGCCTTGAGTACATGCAAATGCTAATCAATCCTTTCTTGTAGCTGAAAGAGCTCTAATCATAAGGCAATTACCTTCATTTTTCCACAGCACCAAACATGTCTAATATTTATGATCATGTGAGTATAACAATCAATATTAAAAAAGTGATTACAGCCCAGACATAATTTCTTTGACTTGTGTACAATGTATCTTGAAAAACGTTTTGTGAACAAAACCTGGTGCACAACACAAGACAACCTGGCATGTTAAAAATGCCAGTGGGATTTCAAAATCTGTTTCCTATGCATCCTCCGATGTGCAAATCCATAGAACAAACATGAACACAGAATCCTGAGGGACAGCCTGAAACTAGGCCTTAATAATCAAAAGACAATTTCCATCATGCTTCCACAGCGTTCATATAACCATTATGAAGGAGGCTTGATCTGATGAGTTAGGAAGAAAAAGGAAGGAAAAAAAATCTGCACACAAATTCATTAATATTCATTTGGCTAAAGCAGGACACCCACTATATACCACTGCATCTAGCGAAGATTACGAAAAGGAAATTTCTCCGTAAATCTTGGAAGCTAGAAATGCTAATAATAAATACAGCATGCAAGGCTGTCAACAGTTAATGTTATTGCTCTCCTTAAGCACTCAGTTGCACACAGAAATACGGAGAACACCGGCTTTTGATGTGTTACACACCTACACATGCCTGTGATGTAGTTCTACTGAATCTTCAAGACGGCAATGAAAAAGGATATTTACCTTACCACTATCAGCAGGCCGGCTATCGGAAATCACAGTTAGTGGGGATAAAATTAACAAGCCAGCAAAGCAGCGAGCTGCTAGTCTCTTCATCAGCTGATCAGGAAAAAAAAGAGAGCTGGGGAAAGGCTATGTTTTCATATACAAGTAATTTTATTTTACTGAAAATTTAATACTGAATTGTGGATACTCAAATCTGCTGTTTCATTCTACCTGCTACAAGGCCTGAAGCCTTCTTCCTTCAGCCTGCTTTAATATTGACAACTACTTATCATATTTTCCCTTATTATTCCAGGCATCCAAATAGATTTTTAGCTGGGCAGTTATTGATTCTCGTAATAATTAAAATGCTAACTGAACAATTTCATATACAATTTAAAAACAATGTGCATTTTAAAACTGTACTTATTACACAATGCAATTTTATTGTTCTTTTATGAACAGATAGGTTCAGGTTATTGAGACAGATTACTATGAAAACTACTCTGAATTTAAAAAAAAAAACAAGGTAAATATTCTAATTTAATTTGCTTTAGAAAATGGGCATTTGTTAAAAATGAATATTTTGCTTCTAGAACAGGACTTTGCTTGCCAATCCTTCCCCCCCTCCGCCCTCTCTTAAAACCCCCCAAACAAAAGCACTACCTCCATCCCAGAGCCTCCACATACCTCACTTACCCTGAGCAACAATTAAAGGCGCAAATGTTATCTACTGTTACTTTTTACAGGCCGATATAAACGGTAACGTTAAAAAGAACATTTCAGGATATTTAAAGATACATTTTCAATCCCATCAAAACCAAAAAATAAAAACACAAATAAGCCAGCTGACATTTGCTCTTATGCTCTGTAAATCTGTGATTAGCAGACAAATGACAGCAAATTAATAGCCAGTACATCACAAGTCTGCAAATGAATATTAAAAAATTACTTCAGTACTAATGTATAGACATATGTTATTAAAATTAGCTCTCAAAATCATGTGCAGAGACATGTAAATTCAGACACTTTTCTCCTTAATTTAAAGCTGTAGTGCAGGCACCAGGAAACCAGTGTTACACTAAGAACAGTCAAATACTGTCGTTAACATACAAGTGACAGCTAACTTTAACATTAATTTACAAATGGTAAATTAATATCTTGGATTATACAGTAAAATTCAAAGCTAAAATTATGATTTATGCTGCCCAAAAAGTTGAATACAACTACACGTAAGTCAAATATCAGAGATATTATAATCTTTTAAAATATATATTATATATGAATGAGGACAGATTGATTAAACCAGTGCAGCTGACTGAGCTCTGTGCTAGAAAACCTTACTACACAGGGCTAGAGTGCCACACCAAACAGAATGCCCTTCCAAACCTTTACCAGCACGGTAATGAAACAAATCCCAGAAGCAAATCCCCAGTTTCTGACTGATGACGTGTTGCGCAAGAGTGCAAGACACAGCACAAAGACATCTCCCATGCTCAACTGCCTCTGGATTAGTGAGTTAAGTAGAAAGGGAGTCAGGAAAATAGTGTACAAATAAGAGTTTAACACTTTCCTTGCCTAAAGAAAACGAGATGTGTGACTACAATTAAGCTTGGACCCTATTATCATAAAAGAAAGCTGCACCAAGCTCATGTAGATCCCAATGCTGCAAAGAGCTGAGCACCTCCTGAAAGGCACAGGGCGCCCTCAATTCTCAACGAAGCCAATAGAAATTGTGAGGACCTCAGCAGCTGGGCTCATACCGAGGAAAAACCTTTCACTGCTATTAACCATGTACTTATTACAGCAGGCAGTGCATTTCTGAAGGATATCGGTTCACTGCATACTTATTATACTAAGGCAAGAAACATTTCCTTGCTAGGGATCCAAGACCCCGAGACTGCTCAGGCACCAGAATTCTAAGGAGATATGATGATGTGGATGTTGAAAGTGAATGAAAGGGAAAAAACTTAAAATTGCCCTTTATAGAAAGTTTGGCCAGATACATCTCACAGTGTTTTCTGAAGGCAACCAGACAGAAGTGAGTGCTAGAAGAGTGGGCCTGCCCCCACAAATGGCCTACAAGCAAAATATGGAAGGTCAAACTAGTTTACATTTTGTTTCATCCCTTTGGACAATATGAACATTATAGATGTATCCTCAACATTCACTTAGTTGAGAGTCTGGAAAATTTGAACATGTGAAGTGTGCTGAGAAAAACGGGTGCACGCTTTCACTTAAGTCTTATGGCACCAACAGCCAGTAACATATATAGTCCTGACGCCTTCCTTAGGTCACCCCCATAATATTCAAGGGAATCCTGCTATAACAAGATGCACCCATCAGGCAAAATCAGAATTTAAAAAACAAACACACACCATAAGGAGACTATCAAAGATATTACATTAAACAAATTAAAAAGTTGTATCTTATAACAAAGTGGGTAATGACAATACCAAATACTTTGTATTTACATAGCACCATTCATGAAAGGCTCTCAAAGCACCATACAAATTAATTAAAACTTAGAGCAGTAATTTTAGGTAGTGGTTAGACTCATTTTAGGTCAAGCACAGATCAGGTAACTTGACTGAAATCACACAGTGAATCAAAGGCAGAGCTGAGTATGAAACTCAGTAGCTTGACTTCCAATCCCTCTCTCTCATCATTAAAGGACACTACCTCATAGGAGATTTGTCATGGACCAAGATACATAGTAACTTCCTTTGCTCTGAGATCACCATTAGGCACAGGTACTAGAAAATTAAGTGGCACAAAAAAACATGACCCTAATCTGAAATGGTGAGAACCTTCAAAAGTCTACTTCAGTCATGGCTAAATACCACTGTGATAAGACTCCCTGATAATGCTGAACACACTGATCATCAGGCAGCCTTTTTGGGATTACATGAGAAAACTGCAGGGAACAAGTATCTCTTCTAATGTCCCACTCTCATTCACTCTTAACCCTAACCAGTCTCTGCCAGGAATGCTGCTATAGTTGGCTCCTTTCCCTCCAGACACAGTGCCTGACATCTCTTAAAACCACATAAAGAAATCCTGCTGCTATGCTAGAACGTCAGTTGTCCAGTTAAATATTTTCACTGAAGGTGCCAAGTATCAGAGGGGTAACCGTGTTAGTCTGTATGCACAAAAACAACAAGGAGTCCAATGGCACCTTAGAGATGAACAGATTTATTTGGGCAGAGACTTTTGTGGGTAAAAAACCCGGGTTTTTTTACCCACGAAAGCTTATGCCCAAATAAATCTGTTAGTCTTTAAGGTGCCACACCAGACTCCTTGTTGCTTCACTGAAGGTTTACCAAAGGACAGGCAAAAAAGAAAAACTGTCAGGTCCTCAGGCCAAAACCAAAAATCTAGCCTGGAAGCACAGGGAAACCCTTCCTTTCAAATATCGATATGCCAATGAGATTCCAATCCTAGAGATTCCTCTTCTGCTGTGGTCTTAATGTGCTGCTTAAGGTATTTTTTTTTTCCTTCCACCGCATTAAAAGCTTCTTTTCTCATTTGTTTGTGTGTGGTTTTGGTAATAATCCCAACAACCTCTAGGATGCCAGGAAGTAAGCTGGGGTACTAAGAGGACGATCTAATCCAAGGTAAACCATTGCTGCCCAGGACACAGACCCCGCCCTCTTGGAGTGTTAGTTGACTGACAATGCACACTAGAGAAACTCTTCATAGAACACTATTTTAAATAAAGCCCCAAAATTAAAACTTTTCAGAGGCCCATCAGAAATCTGATATGATCCTATGTTTCAATTAATAAGAAATTCTAGGGTTTTGAATTGGGACTTAGAGAAAACTGAAGACGTGACTGTTCAACAAGAAAGTGGGATATTAATGGAGAAATATCCCACTTGAAACCCTTCACGGGCTTCCCCTGTTTTTCCTTATTAAGTTTTCTAATTTAGAATATTTAAAAACAAAATAAAAGGGTATACCATCCATAAAAATCAGCTATTCATGGATTATATACTTTGGTATATTCTGACAGTAAATGAAACATCAATCAGAAGAGTGTTTCAGAGAAAGTACCCAAAATAGATATTTAAAGTATACATCAATAGTCAGATAACATAAAGGAGGTAGGTAGGATCTTAAAACTGTCTGAGTTTAAAAGGGTAAACCCTTCATAAAAGCAGAGAATGCCTTATCCATGTAAAAAGAAAAGGAGGACTTGTGGCACCTTAGAGACTAACAAATTGATTTGAGCATAAGCTTTCGTGAGGTACAGCTCACTTCGTCGGATGCATTCAGTGGAAAATACAGTGGGGAGATTTATATACATAGAGAACATGAAACACTGGGTGTTACCATACGCACTGTAACAAGAGAGTGATCACTTAAGGTGAGCTATTACCAGCAGGAGAGTGGGGAGGGGGGGACCTTTTGTAGTGATAATCAAGGTGGGCCATTTCCAGCGGTTGACAAGAACTCTGAGGAACAGTGTGGGGTGGGGGGAATAAACATGGGGAAATAGTTTTACTTTGTGTAATGACCCATCCACTCCCAGTCTCTATTCAAGCCTAAATTAATTGTATCCAGTTTGCAAATTAATTCCAATTCAGCAGTCCCTCGTTGGAGTTTGTTTTTGAACTTTTTTTGTTGCAACTTTTACGTCTGTAATTGAGTGACCAGAGAGATTGAAGTGTTCTCCAACTGGTTTTTGAAAGTTATAATTCTTGACGTCTGATTTGTGTCCTTTTATTCTTTTACATAGAGACTGTCCAGTTTGATCAATGTACATGGCAGAGGGGCATTGCTGGCACATGAAGGAATACTTCCAACACACCTCTGAACAACATACTAACCCACAGAGATCTTCCTACCAAGACTACAAAAAGAAGGATTCTAGGTGGACTCCTCCTGAAGGTTGAAACGACAGACTGAACTTCTACATAGAGTGCTTCCGCTGACGTGCACGGGCTGAAATTGTGGAAAAGCAGCATCACTTGCCTCATAACCTCAGCTGTGCAGAACACAATGCCATCCACAGCCTCAGACACAACTCTGACATCATAATCAAAAAGGCTGACAAAGGAGGTGCTGTCGTCATCATGAATAGGTCGGAATATGAACAAGAGGCTGCTAGGCAGCTCTCCAACACCACTTTCTACAAGCCATTACCCTCTAATCCCTCTGAGGGTTACCAAAAGAAACTACAGCATTTGCTCAAGAAACTCCCTGAAAAAGCACAAGAACAAATCTGCACAGACACACCCTTGGAACCCCGACCTGGGGTATTCTATCTGCTACCCAAGATCCATAAACCTGGAAATCCTGGACACCCCATCATCTCAGGCATTGGCACCCTGACAGCAGGATTGTCTGGCTATGTAGACTCCCTCCTCAGGCTCCATGCTACTAGCACTCCCAGCTATCTTCGAGACACCACTGACTTCCTGAGGAAACTACAATCCATCGGTGATCTTCCTGAAAACACCATCCTGGCTACTATGGATGTAGAAGCCCTCTGCACCAACATTCCACACAAAGATGGACTACAAGCCGTCAGGAACAGTATCCCCGATAATGTCACGGCTAACCTGGTGGCTGAACTTTGTGACTTTGTCCTCACCCATAACTATTTCACATTTGGGGACAATGTCTACCTTCAAATCAGCAGCACTGCTATGGGTACCCACATGGCCCCACAGTATGCCAACATTTTTATGGCTGACTTAGAACAACGCTTCCTCAGCTCTCGTCCCCTAATGCCCCTACTCTACTTGCGCTACATTGACGATATCTTCATCATCTGGACCCATGGAAAAGAAGCCCTTGAGGAATTCCACCATGATTTCAACAATTTCCATCCCACCATCAACCTCAGCCTGGACCAGTCCACACAAGAAATCCACTTTCTGGACACTACGGTGCTAATAAGCGATGGCCACATAAACACCACCCTATACCGGAAACCTACTGACTGCTATTCCTACCTACATGCCTCCAGCTTTCATCCAGACCCCACCACACAAGCCATTGTCTACAGCCAAGCTCTACGATACAACCGCATTTGCTCCAACCCCTCAGACACAGACAAACACCTACAAGATCTCTATCAAGCATTCTTACTACTATAATACCCACCTGCGGAAGTGAAGAAACAGATTGATAGAGCCAGAAGAGTACCCAGAAGTCACCTACTACAGGACAGGCCCAACAAAGAAAATAACAGAACGCCACTAGCCATCACCTTCAGCCCCCAACTAAAACCTCTCCAACACATCATCAAGGATCTTCAGCCTATCATGAAGGATGACCCATCACTCTCACAGATCTTGGGAGACAGGCCAGTCCTTGCTTACAGACAGCCCCCCAACCTGAAGCAAATACTCACCAACAACCACACAACAGAACCACTAACCCAGGAACCTATCCTTGCAACAAAGCCCGTTGCCAACTGTGTCAACATATCTATTCAGGGGACACCATCATAGGGCCTAATCACATCAGCCACACTATCAGAGGCTCATTCACCTGCACATCTACCAATGTGATATACGCCATCGTGTGCCAGCAATGCCCCTCTGCCATGTACATTGGTCAAACTGGACAGTCTCTATGTAAAAGAATAAATGGACTCAAATCAGACGTCAGAATTATAACATTCAAAAACCCAGTTGGAGAACACTTCAATCTCTCTGGTCATTCAATTACAGACCTAAAAGTTGCAATTCTTCAACAAAAAAACTTCAAAAACAGACTCTAACGAGAGACTACTGAATTGGAATTAATTTCCAAACTGGATACAATTAACTTAGGCTTGAATAGAGACTGGGAGTGGATGGGTCATTACACAAAGTAAAACTATTTGCCCATATTTATCCTACCCCCCACTGTTCCTCAGACATTCTTGTCAACCCCTGGAAATGGTCCACCTTGATTATCACTACAAAAGGTTCCCCCCCCTTCGCTCTCCTTCTGCTAATAGCTCACCTTGAGTGATCACTCTCGTTACAGTGTGTATGGTAACAACCATTGTTTCATGTTCTCTATGTATATAAATCTCCCCACTGTATTTTCCACTGAATGCATCCGACGAAGTGAGCTGTACCTCACGAAAGCTTATGCTCAAATCAATTTGTTAGTCTCTAAGGTGCCACAAATACTCTTTTTCTTTTTGCTAATACAGAGTAACATGGCTGCTACTCTGAAACTTATCCATGTATTGCACCACCTAGTGGCATAGAAGAAAAGGAGTACTTGTGGCACCTTAGAGACTAACAAATTTCAGCATAAGCTTTCGTGAGCTACAGCTCACTTCTAAGGTGGCACAAGTACTCCTTTTCTTTTTGCGGATACAGACTAACACAGCTGCTAATCTGAATACTGGCATAGAGATACTAAGCACTTATGACAATGGTTTTAAAACACTTATTCAAAAACAGCATGACAAATGCCAGCATCAGGCATGAAGGTACTGAACAAGAAGTTATTTCTTCAGAAAACAGGACTCACGTTACCAATTTGGAAGAGGTGGCAGGGGAAGAGGAGCTATTTCCCTAGCTATGGGAACGCCCTATGCCAAAATATAAGACCACCCTGTTTTTCCACATCAAGTTTATATCACGTCTTATCTTCCAAGCCCAGTGCGGCTTTCCCAATGCCTACACCTCCACTCTTTCCCCTATAGGCCCTTTCTCCTTCCCCTCTCCATTTATGTCTTTGTTCATGTTGTCCTCTGTGCCATATAATGACACCTCCAGCTTCTTATATGCCAAATGGCTTTTTCTTCTCTTTAAAATCCACTTCTGTTACTTGTTCTCCCAGATGATGTCTGCACCCTTTTCTGTGCTTAATGCAATTGTTTGTTTCAGAGTAACAGCTGTGTTAGTCTGTATTCGTAAAAAGAAAAAAGAAAAGGAGTACTTGTGGCACCTTAGAGACTAACCAGTTTATTTGAGCATGAGCTTTCGTGAGCTACAGCTCACTTCATCGGATGCATAGCATATTGTGGAAACTGCAGAAGACATTATATACACACAGAGACCATTTCTGAATTTGTTAACTCCTTGGGGCAGTGCCCTTGTCTTAAGTGTTTGGAAAATTCTATTTACATATATGGCACTATATTAATACATCAAATGAAGGTGAGTAGAGACCCCAGAAAGTCACCATATTCCAGACACAGCCAGACAACACAACACACATAAAATAAGCTGTTGCCTAGTACTATGAATAAACTTCTAAAGTTCATATAAGGATTGAAAGGATTATTTTAACTGAAATTCACCTAGGTTGCCTTTGTTGTTGAATGGCATCCTGCAATCACTAAGAAAGACTGATTTTGCAGGAGTAAATTAACACAATATTGCTTTAATTCTATCACAAGCAAAGTTTTGATGGATGAACCTAGGCTTTTCTTGCTTCTACTGCTGACCCCACCCTTTTGTGGATAAGCTAAACTGAGCAAAGACATCCCAGATCACGGAATTGCTTAAGAAATCTCCTTCCAAAAACTATGGTAGGTGGGGAGGAAAGAGTTTGAGGGTTTTTTCCCCCTTTACAAAGACAATATTGGTAAGCAAATGCATAAGCTATATCTGTAACCCACATCACCTTCTTCAAGTATGCTGAACTTTTAGAAGTCAAGAAAGCTGAAATACTTCACCCAGGCTATACTCTACCATGAGGTTTAGCAGTTTCAAGCCAAAGGCTTGTGCTTCTATGTTGTGTTTGGGGTTTTTTTGGTTTGTTTTTTGGGTTGTTTTGCTTTTGAAAATCCCACCAACAGGTGCCTAAATATGGGTTAAAATCTAATTTTAGGCTCCTAAATTTGTCTTGTGTGTACATAAAAGTTCACAACAACTTTATTAGTGTACTGAAAGTTTAAATAACTTTTCAGTATTAATGCTGAAGCATTTTGCTTTGAAGTGATAAAGATTTAATGTCATGAAGAGAAAGTTTTTAATAGAGATACAGTATTAGCCCTCGGTGCTCGAAACACTTATGCACATGCTTACTTTTAAGCACGAGTGATCCCATTAAATCAGTGGGGTTAACATGAGTAAAGTTACATACCCACTTAAATGGCTGCAGGATCAGGGCCTTAAATTTTCAATATTTTGGTTTTGTCTAAAACGGTTTTGTAAACGGCAAACAACAAACCCTCTATTAGTTGTGGCACAATAAACAGCATTTATAAGTTAGTTCATGATAAATTTTAATCTTAAATTGCAATAGCACAAGTTTTCAAGTTAATTTTACAAAGCTCAACCTAATTTGATTTTTTTCTAAGTCATGTGATTTAAGCACCGATTTTCACCATGATTTAAATCACTCTACCCTGAGCTAGCAGCTGAAAGAGCCATGCAATATCCATTTAAAATTTTGTCCGAGTTGGAGAGAAAGAATAAGGTCAACGTAAAACTAAACAAATGTTTTAACCACTTATTAAAAATAATAAAGTTAAACTCAGTGGACCCTTTCATTCTCAAAGAGGAAATAGTAAGAGAGGAATTAATTTAACCACCTAATTGCAACATTCTGCAGTTATTTTGAGGGCTTTCAAGCGATTTAAAAAAATTAATTGCGATTAATCGCACTGTTAAACAATAATAAAATACGATTTATTTAAATATGTTTGGGTGTTTTCTACATTTTCAAATATATTGATTTCAATTACAACACAGAATACAAAGTGTACAGTGCTCACTTTATATTTATTTTTATTACAAGTATTTGCACTGTAAAAAACAAAAGAAATAGTATTTTTCAATTCCCCTATTGCAAGTACTGTAGTGCAATATCTTTATCATGAAAATTGAACTGACAAATGTAGAATTAGGTACATAAAAAACTGCATTCAAAAATAAAACAATGTTAAATTTTAAAGCCTGCAAGTCCACTCAGTCTACTTCTTGTTGAGTCAATCGTACTGACAAACAAGTTTGTTTACGTTTTCAGGAAATAAAGCTGCTCACTTCTTGTTTCCAGTGTCACCTGAAAGTGAGAACAGGTGTTCTTGTGGCACTGTTGTAGCCGTCATTGCAAGATATTTACATACCAGATGCGCTAAAGGTTCATATGTCCCTTCAACCACCATTCCAGGGGACATACGTCCATGCTGATGATGGGTTCTGCTCGATAACAATGCAAAGCAGTGCGGACCGACACATGTTCATTTTCATTATCTCAGTCAGATGCCTCCAGAAGACGGTTGATTTCTTTTTGGTGGTTCAGGTTCTGTAGTTTCTGCATTGGAGTGTTGCTCTTTTAAGACTTCTGAAAGCATGCTCCACATCTCGTACCTCTCAGATTTTGGAAGGCATTTCAGATTCTTAAACCTTGGGTTGACTGCTGTTGCTATCTTTAGAAATCTCACATTGGTACCTTCTTTGCGTTTTGTCAAATCTGCAGTGAAAGTGTTCTTAAAAATGAACAACATGTGCGGAGTCATCACCTGAGAATGCTGTAAGATGAAATATATGGCAGAATGCGGGTAAAACAGAGCAGGGGACATACAATTCTCCCCCAAGGAGTTCAGTCATAAATTTAATTAATGCATTATTTTTTTTAACAAGCGTCATCAGCATGGAAGCACATCCTCTGGAATGGTGGCTGAAGCATGAAGAGGCATACGAATGTTTAGCATATCTGGCACGTAAATACCTTACAGTGCTGGCTACAAAAGTGCCATGCAAATGCCTGTTCTCACTTTCAGGTGATACTGTAAATAGGAGGACAGTATTATCTCCTGTAAATGTAAACAAACTTGTTTGTCTTATCGATTGGCTGAACAAGAAGTAGGACTTAGTGGACTTGTAGGCTCTGAAGCTTTACATTTTTTTTTTTTGTTAATAACTGCACTCAAAAACAAAACAATCTACATTTGTAAGCTGCACTTTCATGACAAAGATTGCACTACAGTACAGGTATGAGGTGAATTGAAAAATATAGTTCTTTTGTTTATCATTTTTACAGTGCAAATATTTGTAATAAAATATACACTTTGATTTCAATTACAACACAGAATACAATATATATGAAAATGTAGAAAAACATCAAAAAAATTTAGTAAACTTCAATTGGTGTTTAACAGCGTGATTAAAACTGCAATTAATTGCGATTAATTTTTTTGAATTAATTGCATGAGTTAACTGCGATTAATTGACAGCCCTAGCTATTTTCTGTCAGTCAGATAGTGAGTTCCACATTGCCAGGCCCTTTCTACTGCTGTGTTTCTCAATAAGGAACACTGAGAGAGGCACAGTAGATCTTATTCCTTTAATGGTAGAAGTATCCAAAAGATCCTACCACTTTACAGTTAATCCAGTCAGGTGCTGGGTGAAGAACAGACAGAGCAATCCAAGATGCCACAGGCTCAATGGCCTAAGAGGAGTTTAAACGGGGTTGCTTCTCAGAGGAACAGAGAGCACAGTGCGATGACAAAGTCCAGTAGGAGCAACAACGTCCTTGCACTAAGCAGCCAAAAAGGAGCACCAACGCTTTGAGCTCCATCTTGTGATGTCTTATTATGTTTAATCCAGAGGTAACTAAAATGAATGTCCAACACACTAGTCTTCCATTTCTCCACCATTTCTAAGATGTTAGAAGTCTCTCAATTTTAATTACAACATAAAATTATAAAACTAATTTTGCTGATCTTTGGAACGACTTGAGGAGAATTTTAATTCTTTATAAACAAAACCACATTTCCAGGGTACAATAGACAGAACATTCTATTCATTTTCAGTACTTCAAGGTGAGTTAGAGGTTACATTTTTAAGAGCTCTCCCAGTTTTTACTTGCCACCAGATGGATACATTTGGCAAAACCATCTTGAGGAGTCCAGTTTTTAAACAGTGTTTATACGTTTGCCAGTTGTGTCTCTTTTATTGTTATATACTGGGACAAACAAATCTTGTTTATATTTAAATTACCCAGTAAGGCCTTGATCCTGCAAAGTCTCAAGAATGTGCATACTTTTACAAATGTTTTTATTTTTCAGGTTTCACTGAAGTCCATAGGGTTCTGCTTGTGCACAGAGTCCCACCCACGTTTCCCGGTCAGGAGCCCATGTGTTCTGCTTGGAAAACAAAGGTATAAAGGGTGTCTACTGCCTATTTTGGTCTGCTTTCAAGACTCATCCCATTAAAAAAAGAAAGCCATAGAAGTTGGTACTAATGGTGAAGTAAAATATTGAACGTTTCTCTTTTTGCTACAGACTGAGGCCTTGTCTTCACTGTTGAAAGAGTGAAGTTTTTTACCTCCAAGTAACTAGTATGCATGAGCTATTCTGAGATAAAAACACAGAGAAGACCAGGCACGTCAGTTTTCCATGAGATAAACTCAGAAAGGCCAAGCCTGGAGGCTTCTAGCGCTGTTTATCTTGGGGTAGCTCATGCGTGGCAGTTACCTCGAGTAGAAAAACAAAAACAACACAAAAAACTACAATTCTCTTTTGGCAAGGCCTGAATGAGTATTTGTGGCCAAAACACATGACAAGCTGCTTGGAAGGTTATATGTAACCTTTGTTAAAAATTCAAATCCAGCCCAGGAAACCCATTACTACTCAATCACTGTTCAGAACCCTAAGAATCGGTAGTGACAGTTCTGATCCTATTACATTATAAAACCCACCATCATAATTATCAGTACTGTTTGCAATCTCAGAGAAGCAAAAGATCCAATGATACAGAGAAAGAGGAAGCCCTCCTGTATCGATCAAGGTCCATTAGCAGGCAGAGTGGGGCAGCTTGCACTGCCATTGCTTGTGCGGTCATTATTCTGCAGACACATCTTAATTTCCAATGCCATAAACCCAGCACTTTTCACAAGCACGAAGATGAACTAATTAAAATATTTTTTAGAAGAGTTTTGCACATATATTCTGGAAATCTAGTTTTCAAGTGTTTAGTTTTTTCTGACTCAGATCCCAAAATACTATTCCATCTTTGTGCTTTTTAAGGTTTTAACGCGGATTTTCTCTTCATGCAAGTCTGGGAAAGGTTTAACAATAATTACCACTGTTTCAGTAACTGTTTTGAATTTCAGTGTAAGCAATACCATCTCAGTAACTTAACCTAAGGCTTAGATAACTGAGGGTTTCAAAATTTTGCCTGAGAAGAACTGACAGTGAAAATCTTGTCATTAAAACATAGAACTTGTAGTTTCAGTTCATGTTGGCTGGCTTTTGGAAACTCATCTTAAAAACCTTGTTCTAAACAGTATGCAGCTCACTTTGGCTAAGGGTCCTCAACATTGCTGCTCACAATGCTGTTAAAAATACCAGCGGATGTTTGTTATTGCGCATTCCTTACCCAAGCACCTCCCTGTGGCGTTGTGCAGCGTAGCAGCCACTCAGCATCAGTTTCCCAGTTGCTCTTCCACTGCTCTGCCCAATTTCCAATGCCCTCTGGCTTTGCACAGATTTAGCCTTCCAGCTAGGCCTCTTACAGTTCTACCCTTTCTGGGGCACTCAAAGTCAGAAACAAGTATACAACAACACAAATTTAAACACTCCCCTTGCTCTGGAAGATCTGCTGGGCACTAGTTTTTAAGTTCCTAGACCTAGCCAGCCTTCTCCCCCAGTAAACCTTCCACATCTGCTCTCCGCCTGCTCCCCTCCAGCTGGAGGGTCGCCTATTTTTAAGCCCTTCCCTGGAAGCCTGCTTCCTAATCCAGGTGTCTTAATTTTGATTAATTGGGCCTACAGTAGCCCATTAACCCCTTCCTGCCTTGCATGGAGGCTTGTGTGCCCCATTACACTTTTATGTCACATTATTAGCCTAATGTTTCCTAGAGGAGAATGTATTCAAGGCACCAGTCGAAACTATAGTAATATTTGTTCAGATATTCTTTAAAAATCTTTGGCGAAACAGACCAAAAAGAAAATGGAAACAAAATCCCATTAACAAACCATAAAATGTTTTACTGCTTTTTGTTTCTCCTGAATTGTCACTCAGAACTTCTCTTTTCAAGACTTCACTCCACAAAACCAATTCCTGGGACTCTTGATCTGTTTCCTGAGAGCACAACTTAAATACAAAGCAGTATTTCAAGGCTTGTTTGTTAAGTCCCAACATTTGTACTTTTGGTAGTGCCTCAAAATACTTACTGCAGAAGGTATCCAGCAGACAGTTTATTTGCTTAAAAGCCAATACTGGGTGGATAAACTTCTCTGGCTCTCATTCATGCTTCAGACTCACTATTTTCTAATGAAGGAAAGCTCGCTTCATCTAAAGTGTATCATTAGTTTTAATTTCATTGTAACTTAGAAGTAACAGTCAGGACACCTAATTTTCTTTGATTTTCTTGAATTTCTTTCAACTGCAGCTAGACTTCAGTACAAGTAATATAAACAACTACTCAGGTTCCATGCAAACTTGCAAGCCATGGGCTAGCTTAATTTCCTTCCTCAATCTGCTATCAGTAGAACCGTAATGGGAGAAGACCTGCAGTACTCTCCACCAGATCATTCAACATATTATTCAATATTCCCTTCTGCCAGTGGGAAGTAACTCACACCCAATTTCTGCTGCTCTGACAGATTGTAGTCCCACAGGCAAAAGGCTCAGATTCCTATATAGCAAGGCAGGTTTGGTGCTTGTGATTTAGTGACCTCTATCATGGAGTAACTGGTATCCACGGATTCAGGACACTGGGTCAGAGGGATACATTTTTGAAACACAATTTTTTTGTAAAAAGGTTAAATTCAATCGGATATGCAATAAAGTACTTCACAGCACTCCATTTAGTTTGGAATGCATTTTTCTTCCAGTGCCCTGGGCAAATAATCACTTATGTGACTATAAGTAGATATTCAGCAATTCACTGAACTTTGTGATACAAAAGAAAGTTATGCTCTAGAGCTAGAAAGGAGAGAGGAACAAGGAAGAATGGAAATCAGAAAAAGATTCACGCATAGAGTGAGAGAGGATTCTGCATATAACAGCTTTTACCCAATTTTACAGATATCTATCTTTTATCTCCTATATCACAACCACCAACAAAGCTTGGGTAAAACATTAGGATTAGATAAATATTCGGATTAGATAAATATAAGAGCCATTAGAAGAAAGGCAAAACTGGAATGAATAATGAATATAAGGCAGATACCCCACTGAGCAAATCTGTATTACCTAATCAAAACCACTATAAATCAAATTAAGAGCCCTGGCTACAAAATGGCTGCTGGCCGCTGGCTACAAAATTATACCTTAAAAATACCTTATTCTGACTGAATGTAAAAGTAACATATACAAAGATCCCACATAAAAATAAGCCCTTGCACAGCCTGATTTAAAGCAAGGGTGATCTTGGGGAGCCACACCCATTGGTGAGGCAGGTAAACTGGAGGGAACTATGGGGTATTCTTCAGCTGCCAGTGATTGACATGTCTAGTTCTGCCCCCATACTGCAAGCAGACTGAAGTATTTATTGTAACAGATCTGTGATAGGGAAGAATGCCATGAATTAAAGACAAAATGTTTTTCTTAATTTAGAATTTACTGGATCGTGTGCATTTTTGGAGAGCCTTAGTGCTACTTTAAAGCAACTTATTGTCCACATGTTCTCATTAGCAAGAAACGGTTGATCTAAAATTTTTGTCCAGTGTGCATGTGATCATGTTACAATGGCAATGCCTTGGGGGTAAAGCAAATTATAAACTCTGGTAGTTGTATATATTTAAAGATTGTCATCTCATCATCTATAATCCCCTAGGTACTCCAATTCACAGATGTAGGAAAACTTTCTTGCTCAAGTAAGAGGCAAAATTGAGTGGAGAACACAACGCATCTCTCTCCCTGCCATCCCCCACATGACAAATAGTAACTAGTCAAATCAAAACTTGTAGCAATGAAACACTTGAGAAATAAAATGTATCAAATGTCAGATGATTCAATTTCCCAATATCCACCTGATGGCAAGGTCTTCTTACCATGCAGCAGGTGCACAGGTATTGTGCTATGCCATAAGTCTGTCAGAATAGTCATGAAATCATTACCAGAGTCTACATGTCAGCCTTTCCTTCTAATACTTTCAGTAACTCACTTCCCCAGGTGTGCCCTGTTGTAACCTAACTTTTCAGGTTGCAACATGCACTCCTGAGATGAAATGAAATCTGGGTGAATCTAGGGGAATCTAAAGGGAGCCTAAGATGACATTATGTTCATCTTCCTCTAATCCTCTCAATGTGCAATTGCCATTAGATTTCCTTAACTGCCTAGATTTACACTCATTTAGCAACATCTCCTGTAACTTGCATCCTTTTGCACACCACTTCTGAATTTGGCTCTGCTCTTTAGCCTCATGTCTCACAATGAAGTCTAGGGGCTTGTCTACATGAACAAACGGTTTACTGCAAAGTTGGATGTGAATCTACCCCACGCTAGCCTGCCATGGACTGACTGTCCGTGTGGACCCTGCTAACACACATTAATAGTTTGTGAAAGTGCTTTGATCTAGTCCTCTCAAATGCATCAGCAGGGGCCTCATGGACAGTAAGTCTACAGCAGGCTAGCTGTGGGGTAGATTCACACCCTAGATTGCTGTGAACTAAGTGTTCATGTAGACAAGCTCTAGCTAAAACCTACATGCTTGGATGGAGGCCATGTAGGTCAGCTGGGTCTGTCCACGTACCTACCTAGTGATTGTACACCACAATCTCTCTTTCCTCTACACACTCACACTAATTGGTTAGCTTCTGAATATATGCTCACGCTGGCAGTGTCCACTGCTGCTCTTGTCAGTCACATAGGTGTGCAATTTTGATACTTTAATAGATCATCACCTACTTACTCAAGTACAGTAGGTATGTATATGCAGATTGCTGACTAAAATATACATTTTAGCAATCCTTTCTGGAAATTCTAGTTGAGAAAAGAATGCTAAAAGTCTCTTACATGGTTTTGGAAAGACTTTCTGAAGATTAAACGACAACTTCTTACCACCCTCAGACAAATAATAACCTACTGAAAGGCTATATGCACTGAAGATTATTAGGTGTGTGCACAGGATGATAGGGAAATCTCAAAAGAATGAGAGGTTTGGTGTGAATAATCAGCTAAGTTTGGCTTCTTGAGTCAAGGCTCTCTTGCCTGGAAATCTTTCCATGAACAGTCTCTTTCGGAAGTTTTCTGATCTCACTGGAACCAGGAAATGCACAGACACATGGAAATGAAAGCATGAGAGAGAAGACTTTTCCAAAGTTTTCTGGATTTCTAATTAAGCTCAGTGTGTTTTTGTGTCTTGTTTTATCCCACAGTAATCAGTGGTTTGATAGACAACATGAAAAAGCATCTGCATCACTGAAAAATTACAACAGTATGTGAGTAAAAAATAGCTAGATCTATGGCAACAGAATATTTGCAACACAGAGAGGAATAATGATTCCAGGTCTAGCAAAAGTGCCTGGCTCCAGCAACTTAACTTATATTTTTAATTCCACACATTCCTCTAACTCCAACTTTGTAATCATCACTGACAAACCCCCTCCTCCCCCAAAAAACCAAAACTCCCACAAATACCAGCTGTCAGAAAGGAAAAACGTGGCACATACCCTGAGCCACTGTTTCTCTGTGAGAGCATCGCTGTAGTCCACATCTCTGCGCTGACGGGACCCCCTCCCAAATATTTTTTCTTCCTCTTCCTCACAGGTGAGCCTTTCCACTTCAGCATCATCTTTAATAATCCAGGATGGCAGATCATCCTCCTCCATCAAGCGAGGCTTGCGCTTGGGGTTTCGGGCATCCTCTCTGCGACGATCCATGTCCATACGCTGCAAGAGCAGTCAGTACAGTTGTTAAGACCAGTGTGGGAAAGCTGGGTATTTAATACTGTATTAAGTTTTACATAATGTTCTTTTTAAATCAGTCTGACTACATTTCGTCCCCAGTTCTCCATACTTCTATGGAGTATTTAAAACAAGGAATATCCATACATGATAATTGGTCATGAATCTCTAATTCAGGTTTGTTATTACACAGTGGCTTCTATTTCTGAGGTACTGAGAACCTACAGTTCCCACTGAAGTAAATGGGAGGAGCAGATACTTAGCGCCCCTGAAAATCAGGTCATAACGGTAGTGGGATAGTTACTGTTTAAAATGCTGTCTCTACTTTTGCACATATTTTATAGTCTATCATCACTGATATAAGTGATTTAAAAAAACTAAAATTATTTGATAATAACCCTTTGAGGTTTTATTCCCATTTTACTGAAGGGGAACCTATGCCCAAAGCCGCAGAGGGAATTCTCTAAGATGGAATAAAGAAGTTCCTAAACCTCAATCCTATTCAGAGGACACCTTGTCTCTTTGTTATCAGAGCCTGAATGCTATCCACTTGGAATGTTGATAGCTGTTTACTGGAACACCACATAAACATTTTAACCCCCCCACCCCGCCCCGGCAAACCCCCTTCCCCCACAGATTATGCTACTTAAAAAGCTAAGAATCCTAGAAGTATCAGATTGTGTTACAGCACTATTGTTTTTATGACTCAAAGAGATGTCTGGATTATTTTCATACTTGACAAGTGATTATTCCATAAAATGGAGTACACTGCTGAGATTTTTCAAAGCTGCTTATGGGATATGGATTCCCAATTCCCATTAACTAAGTAGATGACCATTAGGTGGTTGCAAAATTTGTGGACTTCATATTTTGAAAAAAACAATAAGAAAAGTTAAAAACGCCAAGATACTGTAACACTGAAAGCTGCTACAGCTGTGGTCACTGACTTGTTACAAACCTTTTTACTCACAAACAATCCATTCTTAATTCTGTTGTGGCTACACACTGTACTATATCTAGTGCAAATTGAAGCGCATCATCCTTTCACAGCTCTGGGATAACCAAAGCACAAGTGATCAAGTTGCCGTCTTGAACCTCCTTACATTGCATGCATTTTAAATATAATTCTACATTACACCGACTTTTCTATTCCCCTTTTAAAATATGACAATTTCTGTATTAACTAACTGGCAACCTAGCATGGGTTTGAACTGTTGGCAGGTCTGGCAAAGAATGTACAGGTATAATCAGAGAAAAGGCCTCAACAGGCCCGTTTTGATTACTTAGTAGCAAGGATTAGTAAAGTACACCATTCCCATAAGTTGCATAGATCAGCATCCTTTAAATAATTAACTTTTTACCCTTGTAGAAGTGTTTGATTTGCTATTTGCAAGACATGGATTGAAAGGCTAAGTCAAAATGCGTATTAATAATGCTTCTTTCCTGAGGGAAAATGTGAGAGGAAAAAAGTTAAGACACTCTTCCTTGAGCCTGACTACAAAAGATTACAAGTTTGGATTCTGTTTCCCCAAAAGCTACTCATAAAAACCCTTGTATTACTGGGATACCTGTGATCAAATCTTCCTATATGTCACTGACAGACAGATAAAACAATGAATGATTTTACCCTTGTTTCACTGTAACTCTGGTACCATACAGAGGTTATACACATGCACCCACAGCAACGTCGATTATGCCTGAAACTAATCTAGTGACTTAAGGCCCCTACGCTGCAAACACGTCCATGTAAGTAAAGTTGAGAATGTACATGTTTGTCTGATCAGGGTCTAAAACTATCAGCTTCAAAAATATCCTGTATTGCTGACATATGAAACAGGCAGCCTATACCTTCTCTATTATAACTGTGTTGGTCCTAAAGAGGAGCAACAAGGGGGATGGCTCTCATCTGGAGCTTACAACTACTTATTTTTAGCATAAGGATAATAATATACTGCCATTTTGGTTTTGAGAAGGAAAATTAATTAAAATAGCACAAATAAAGTATCAACTCAAACTTTTTGGGTGCTAGGATCCTATTTCAAAGGATGATTTTAGATTAGGAGTCCTTACTTTAGTTAAAAAATAGTACTAGACACGGCTTTATTTATATTATACTTTAACTAGAAACAAGTTTATATTTTCCCTTATTTTGTTTATCAAGTAAGGCAGGAAAAGTTAAAGATTTGTTGCAACACATTAATAAACATTTCAATGACACAGCTAATTCTCACTGCTGATTTTTTCTATTCTTGCTAGGGGTGCAACCAGAAAATAAGGTTGCTAACACTTGCAGCAAGTCACAAGAAAAGTCAATAATAGCTGAGGGTTAGGGGTTGCCCACAATATTCACAATTGTTAACTATCACTACTCATCCAGTGATATCATTTGATAGGGCCAGAGTTATTCCAATTTCGGTAGAAAACGTCCATTCCCTCTCTGTTGTTTTTCCTCCCTAAATTCAGGGTAGATTTGGATCTGATTTAGGAGCAGTTGTAGTGAGTGAGTGGGTGGATGGGAGGGAATGAAAGAGTTATTTTGAAAGTTAAATAACTGGAAAGAACTGTAGGGAATGCAGAGATCCAGTCATTTAGTTTCACAGACACCTGTCATAAAGGCTGGTCAGACCTTCAATGAGTACTGCATGTGTGTATCCATTTATTTACTGAAATAGTACATACGCAAAAGCAACAAGACTTTGGGATTATTATTATTATTTTAAATAAAAAGATTTCCGGCTGACACCTTGCTGGCCATAAACTCCAGTTTAAGAACCACTGCCCTAGGCAATTTCTTTAATATCTAATGCCATGTCTGAAAAGAAATCTGACAAAATGCTGGGATTTCTTTTTATTTGTCCATACGTACAAGTCCTTTAAATACCTTTGTGTGACAGAATTACAAGCAAGCACCCAAAAGCAAGAAAGAATTTCAATTTATTACTACCTTTCAACAAGAAGCAAGCATTTGCCTCGAAACCTGCCTATAAATCTTTACGCTGAACACTGAAGGAGGATTAAATGCAATAATTCTTGGCCTAGAAATGGGAAGTGCTTCCTGCTGCTGACTAGGAGATCCAGGTGGAGTGGGGAGGCTTATACTAAATCTGAAAGACCCAACAGGTGAGTCTGTTTGGAATTCATGTCCTGAGCCTCTGGGCAGGCAGTGCCACCTGTGTGTGGAATAAGGAGTTGAAAAGATTCTAAAAGGATGGAATTGTTGGATAAAAAGAGGGAGAGGCACTCATTGATTATCACAGCATACAGAAATGTTTGTAAGACTTGCTACAGTGATAGTATACTACGGAGAAGTATTTATGAATAAGGTAAGGTAAGCTAAGAATATCTCAGACACAAATATCTTGTTTTCTGGTGCTAATGACTTGGCTGTAAATGCCACGTTTAAGAGACTATGATCTATTCTTACTTAATACCAGTACAAAGAATATTTTCAACATAAAGGCCTGATACTGGGATGCAATGTGGCTGGCACAGATGTGCTGTAGCGTAACTGATTATGAGAGAATCACACCAATGCAGGGGGCTCATTTGGTTTGCTAAGTAGCTTCTACACCCCTGTGCTCCACTGCCAGCACAGGAGGCATGGCCAGGAAAGTAATGTGGCTGCAGCTTCTTTACGTCTCGCTGATCACTAGCTGTCATATCAGCCCCTTCAGGTTTCTCTGAGTTATGCCGGAGGGCTGGCCTGGGACACAATTGGCGCTAATCAGGGAAGCAAAAGCCACTTTTGCACATCCTTTCCTGGGTGGTTTTGCATGCTCTCCAGCTGCATATGAGGATCTAGACCAAGGAACAGTTATAATCTGAAAATGGAGTGTACAAATGATGCCTTCTTGCTAAATCAATCAGCTCCCATCTCTATTCAGTCTGCTCACATTCATGACTAAAATACATTACTGCCTTTTACTCCTCTTAGCTCAGCTAAGACAGGCAGTTAAATTCTCTTCCTTCTTATGTATCAATATAGTAGTTCTTTAAATTCTACTTACACCTGTGCAACCCCACTGAAGGGAACAGGATTGTACAGGTATCAGTGAAAGCAGAATCTTTATTACTGGTGACGATGCATGAGAAGGAAACCTTCTTCTTCCCAACTTGACTGAGATCTCAAGGCTGACTGTACATGGCTGGCAGACAGAAGAAAAACAACTTTTTCCTTGTTAACAGAGTACACCTGATATTAAAATTACTGAGAAACATGGAACCCTCACCCCCAATGCTAATATGACCATAACTTTTCAGACTAAAACTGCATTTCAATGTGTCTACCTATAATAGGTTACTTTATTAACAATTAAAGCATTTCCTATCCACTAATGCTTGCCTTAACACCTTGGGTTTTGAAGGATGTGTTAACTTCATTTCCAGACTTTTAACGCTTAGTGTCAGCTCCTTACTTTCCTTCACAGCAGATAAAAATTGATGAATTTTTGAAAAAGAGAATCTGATTTTTATTACTGAAATCACTTTTTTGGTTTTGTTATTTACATTATAATAAATTAATTGTTTTTCTTTTTAAAAATGAACTTTAACTGAAATCTGAATTTAATACAAAATATGGTGGTCTAAACTTATTATAACCTCTTAAAATATTAAAATAATAAAAAATGCTGAATTCATAAGCTTCTATAAAAAACTTTGAGTAGAAGGCTCCTTTTCTACATAAAGAAAGAATATGGGGAAAACATTCAACTTTTGAGGTCAAGCTTTTATGGCACAGTAGGTCCTATACTATATTATGGTCTTGTTTTGTTTAATAAAAATAAATTTTATATACAAGCAACGTCAATAGCATTCCTCAGTGGACACTTGTGAGTCCACTAAAGTGACTCACAAGAAGTACCCACCCCAGGAGGTGGGACTCGGCACCCACCCTGGAAGATGCAGTAATGGCATAATAGTTCATAAATGTATGGATGGATTACTACACAGTAGCTCTGCAAGTGCTCAATATTGAGAAGTCACTGAGGAATGCTATCAATGTTGCTTGCAGTCTCGTAGAATGAGCTAGCACCCTATGAGGGGTTATACCTGCCCTGCACTGGACAGGAAGGGGTTAACCTCATACTGTGGGCTGAGGAAGCCATGCCCCCTCACCCTTGCATGCTCCAACTGGAACCACAGTATAAAAGGGAGCAGCCCAGCTCAGTCTGGGCTGACTGCTGAGGAGAGAGGCTGCCTGTTGCAAGCTCCTACTTGGGAGCTGCTGCAGCCCCAGACTGCAGAGGTCAGGTGAGCTGAGACCCAGGCAAATACCAGGCTACCTACAGAAGCCGTGAGGACAAGGAGTCCTCAAGAGCTTAGCCTGCCAACTGCCCCGGAGGAACAGAGAGCCTACAGATTACAGAGCAGGTAGGAAGTAGCTCCTGGGGACTAGACATTGATCTGGTTATGGAACTGGGAACAGGGTCAGCATGTTTCAGACAGATCCCCACTGACCCACTGGCGGAAACTCTCTCTGCTGATAGGGCCCTGGGCTGGGACCCGGTGGAGTTGGGAGGGGCTGGGTCTCCCTACCCCAGCTGCCAACCCACCCCAGGTGATGGCCCACCCTCTTCTTGGCTGCTAGGCCCTGCTGCCCTGTGTGGAAGGGCGGGCCTACCGGCTCTGGCCACTAGGCCATACTGCCCGTAATCCAAGGACCATCACCCTGACAAAGTATACCCCTTTGTGACAGACCCACTGAGGAGGTGTAGCTGAAGCTATTTCACATGCAGTCTTCATACAGGATGTTATCTCTGAAGAGACTGCTTGACCCTTTGTGCGATCTGCATATGACACAAGCAGATGAGGTGAAGCAAGAAATGGAGAATTGTGAGAAAGAATTTGCAACTCGTACAGTCCTTTTGTGGATGTTATTGCTACCAGGAACAGTTTTCTGACACAAAAGGGAAAGGAACAAGATGCCAAGGGCTCACGCGGAGGTCCCATCAAAGCCGCTAGGACTGAGTTATGGTCCTATAGAGGAATCAGCTGTCAGATTGGAGGATGGAGACAAAGAAGCCCTTCTAAGAATCTTGCTAGCATGGCCCTGGAGAAGACCAATCTTCCATGAATGGGGGATGAAATGCCGATATCACTGCCAAATTCACTGTCAATGAGCTAAGTACAAGTCCTGACGACTGAAGGTGCACCAGATACTCCAAGATGTCCTGCACTGAGGCCAGCATCGGCTGAATTCCACAGGCCAGTGACCACACCGAAAACCACTTCCATTTCACTTACTGGGCCATTCTGGTAAAGGCCTTTCTACTGTTGAGTAGGATCTGTTGAACAGCCACCGAACACCCTCTTCCTCCTCATTTAGCCATGAAGCAGCTTCGCCATAAGATGTAAGGTGTCACCGTGATTCTCTGTGAGATGGTCAGGATGGAGAAGGCAGCGTATGGAAAGCTGAATTCACAGTGTGAGAAAGTCAGAGAATCAGCATGGGACTTGGCCTTGCTGGGGCAATGAGAATTAACTTGGCCCAATCTGCTTTCAGCTTGAGGATGACCTGTGGGATGATCAGGATCAGGGGGGGGAAAGCATACACAAGAGCTGAATGCCAGCTGAAAAGGAAAGCATTGCACTGAGGCCCTGTCATGAGCAGAACAAATGACCTTTCCTGTTGCCCCTTGTAGCAAACTGACCGTTGGCATGCCCCAAGCTGTGAAAATGACCTGGAGAATTATTGTCTTCAGAGACCACTTGTGACTCAGGGAAAAATTCCTGCCAAGGTGGTCTGCAAGATGATTCTGGACCCTAGGCAAGTGGTCTCCTATAGGAGTGATACTCTCCTTGATGCAGGACTGACACAAACTGATTGCGCCATGGCAGAGCATCCTGGGGCATGCTCCCCATGGCTTGTTCACAGAATACATCATGGAGGTATTGTCAGTAAGTGTATGGACCACTAATATGGTCCAGAAAAGCGTGGTATGCATTGGCCCAGTGCTCCAGCATGTTGATATGCAGTGAAGACTCCTGCTCTGACCACCCACCTCGAACTATCAGCGACCCCCAGTTTGCTACCCAACCCATAAGGGAAGCATCAGTGACAACAGACCTGTTAGGTAAGTGCCGGATGAAGGGAACACCCTGGCAAAACATGCTCTGGACACATCCACCACTGCAGGGAGTCCAGGACCAGTTGAGGAAGACAGACCAATCTGTCCAGGGGATGAAGAGTCGTACAGTAAACTGTCCTGAGCCACATTTGGAGTAGGCAAAGATGCAGCCTTGCAAACTGGACCATCTGTGTGCAAGAGTGCATATGGACCAAGAGCCTTAGGCATATCCGAGCTAAGGCTGAGACTGCACACTGAGGCTAAGGTGGAGAATAGCCTGAAAACAGTCGGTTGGCTGAAATGCTCTCGAACTTAAAGAGTCTAAGGCCCCATGAACTCAGTTTTCTGAGTCGGAACCAAAGCTGACTTTCTAGTGTTTAAGATGAGACGCAAGAGGGTCGAGCAAGGGCAGTGTAGCATTGACATGAGCAAGATCTTCCTTGTTGTGACTACCCCTCAGTAACCAGTCCTCCAGACACTGGAAGGCATGGATTCCTGTCTTCCTGAGATATGCTATCACGATGATCATGTATTTAGTAAAAAACCAAGGGACAGAAGAGAGGACCAATGGAAGCACCATGTACTAAAAATGGCAAAACTGCCACATAAAAGTCGGCATCCGGAGGTCCAGAGCAGCAAACCAGTCCTTCTTGGACAACATAGGGAGAATAGTCAATAGACTGACTACTCAGAACCTCATGTATCTGATGTTTGTTGAGGCCACAAAGGTCAAGATGGGTCTTACTCTTTCCTTGGATTTGGACACCAGAAGTGACCCTGGTGTACTGGTGGAACCTCCTCCTGTGCTCCCTAAGCCAGTAGAGAGAAACTTGCGCCCGGAACAGTATCTTATGAGAGGGGTCCCTGAAAAGGAACAGGGTGGAAGGGTGAGGGGAGTGATGGAGAGGAACTGGATAGCACAGCCTGATCTGATGCTTAGGACCCAGCTGTCAGTGGTGAGTGAGCCCCAAGCATTGTGAAAGCAGGCCAGCCTGTGCCCAAATAGAGTAGATGGGGAGAAAGTAGCAGTGACTGGAATACTGCTCTGGACCAACAAGTCAAAATGGGTGCTGGGAGGGCATGTGGACTGTCCGAACCCAGGACCTGACTGTTTGTCCTAGAGCAGTGGTTCTCAAACTTCATTGCACCATGACCCCCTTCTGACAACAAAAATTACTACACAATCCCCGAAGGTGGGACTGAAGCCTGAGCCCCACCACCCTAGGTGGGGGTGACAAAGTCAAAGCTCAAGCCTCACTACCCCAAGCTGGGGTTGGGAGGACAAAGCCGAAGCCCAGGGCTTCAGCCCCGGCAAGAGGCCTGTAACCTGAGCCCTGCAGCTCAGGGCTGAAGCCCTTGGCTCGGCTTCGGCCCCAGGTGGTAGGGCTCGGGGTTCGGCCCTGGGCGCCAGCAAGTGTAACAGCAGCCCTGGCTATTGCACACGCTGGTGGTGCAGAAGCCCCACGACAGTAGTCAACAGTGGCGGTGGCAGCAGCAGCAGGAATATCGTCTGCAGCACATATTTGAGCAGCCTCTCCCGCCCCGAGATAATGCGACTACCCCAGAAAAGTAGGGTTGCGACCCACTTTGGGGTCCCAACCTACAGCTTGATAACCCCTGTCCTTGAGGATCTATGCTCTTTCCTGGGGTAGTTGCATTATCTCGGGGAGGGAAAGGCTCCTCAAATACATGCTGCTGTTGCTGTTGACTACCATAGTGGGGCCTCTGCACCACCAGCATGTACAGGACTCTAGGGTAGTGTCTGAGTCCTTGACAGAATGCAGTCTTGTCCGTCTTTCCCACAACAGCGCTGGGCCACTGAAGGGCAAATTCTCTGTGGCCTGCTGCACATGAGGAGCAATGCCTGAATTCTAAAGCCAGGAAGCTCTTCTCAAGGCCATCGCTCTGGCCAAACTATCTGCGACATCCAGCATGGACTGCAGTGAAGTCTTAGCCACCAAGCAGCCTTCGGTGACAAATGCCCAAAATTCCTCTCTCGATGTTTTGGGCAGCTGGTCTGCAAATTTAGAGATAGCCGGCCAGTTCACAAAGTCATACTTGGGACAGCAATGCCTGCTGGTCAGCCATCCGCCTTTGCAAGGAAAAGGAAGTATAAATCTTCCTGCCCATCAGGTCCATTTGTTTAGAGTCTTTATCCTTGGGAATGGACTGAACACTGCCCTGCCAGGCTCTTTGTTCACCACATTTACAACTAGGGAATCTGGGGCCAGATGGGAGTATAAACCCTCAAATCCCTGCACCGGAATGAAGTAGCAGTTTTCCATGTAACTTTCTGCAAGTGGTAACGAAGCTGGCATGCTCCAGAGGACTTTTGCAGGCTCAAGGAGCGCATCATTAACAGGGAGGGAAGACAGCTGCAGGATATCCAATAACTTGTGAGTGTTCTCTTGCAGGAACTCTGCTTGAATACCCAGGAAAGCAGCCATACATTGCTAAGGTCCTGGTACACACTGAAATCTTCCAGTACCAAAGGGGAGGAAGAGCCAGGCACTACTGAATTGCCTGGGAACAAAGATGAAATGGTTAACTCCACCAGGGCTGGATCATGCTTCAGAACTGATGGACCTGCAAGGAATGACTCTGGTGGCTCCACGAGGGAAAGGCTCACCAGTGCCTGGGCCAGTACCAGATTGACGGTCACTGCCACGGACCTGGTTGATGATCTCGCCTTCAAGCAAGATGAGGAGTGGGACTTCTGCAGGAAGGAGCATCCCACACATTCATGGAGGCCACTGGCATGGATAGGGCATAGGTGGCCAGTAGGTGCCGGGCCAGGGCCCCTCAGCCCGACCGCGAGACAAGCACCAATCCTGGTACCCATAGCGCTCCATGAACAGCCCCTGATGCAGGTCAGGCGATGGAGAGTGAGAGGAAGATGGTTCCAATCTGGACACCAAAGAGTCCTGGCCTTCAGGTGGAGCCATCCCTGAGTGTGTGAGCAACTGGTCTGACTAATTCGTAGCCCAGCATGATGAGGGAATTGGTGCTGGTGGTGGACACCATACCAGCGGCACAGAGTATGCTACCAAGTATGCTTTCGGAGTTGGAAGCTGTGTCAACCCTGAAGTTGGCAGCGGTACTGAGCTAACTGATGGAAGCTATGTTTAGCTGTAAATGAACACATTTTCACGGTTATATTAGCCAGTGAGAATGTACCTTTCTTTAGAAAGTAACTGAAGTACAGGTGGAAAAGCTGATTTAAAATTGATTATTTAAATCAAGGCTTTTCACTTGGTGATTTAAATCAGTGATTTAAATAGCCTTGATTTAAATTAACCCACCTTACTTTCCTTTAGAGGTTTTGCGATGCATTAATATAGAGAGCATGATTTATGCACTAACAATGGCTAAACTGTCATGACTCCTGATCCCCTCCTTATTGGTTGTTTTGTGATGATGCTCAAGCTTATTCCAAATAGAGAGAGCTTCAGAACCTTTTTGAAGTTAGCCATGAATTCAACAATGAGGTTCAACTTGCAATCTGGCTCCTTCCTTCTGGGCTGCTGGAATGAAGAAGCTGTTTCAGACAACAAATCTGCTTGTGTTCCACAGTGAAAAATAGATATTTAAATTTCAGTCTTTATCTCTGATACACCACCACCCATGTCAATCACCATGTATCTTGTAAAGTCAACTACTCAGCTTGAACACAACAGTAGCAGCAGGAAATTGCACTGGGTGTGCAAAAATGTGTATCTGTGATGGAGATCAGGAAGGAGCCATTTAGTTTACTACCATGGTCTGTAACTATACACTTGACTAGCAGTGCTGGCAAATCAAACATTCTCCTCTTGGCTCCTGGCCTGCCAAACTCTTCACACCTGACTCCTATTGTGGCAATGTTTAAATGACAGAACTCCTGAACAGACCCATTCTCTCATATATCACTTCTTTCAAGTCTTAAATACTACTCAGGCAACATTCAGTAGAGCACAGCAGAGTAGGGCTGGCAGCTTAGTAGCAATATGATGCTTTGCCACCTGGGGGAAATGTTGCCTCTGCCATCTGAACTTTGGTACAAGTGACAATTCACACTTGTGTACAGACTGTGCTTTAAGGCACATCCCTGAGCAAGAGGTGGTGTGCAGCTATCCTACCCCTGGGATTGTCTCTCAAGCTCCTACAGTCCCTCCCAGCTTTCCGGATATGTGTGTCTCTATCTGTCAACATCTCAGAAAATGCAGTGGCCTGCTCCCCCAGTGCAGGAGGGGCAGAGTGCAATGATTCCACCTCCACGCTTCCCCCTTTTGGGTGTGTGCTCCAGGGGCTGCATGAACATGGGGTCTGGGATTGTGACAGGCCCTTGCGTGTGAAGGTGTGGAGGCTCCCTCGAGCAATCCCTGCCTTGGGTGCTCACAAAATGGCCAATCCAATAGCTGTGCTTAGGCAGACTTCTTAAATTCTCCCAGCAGTACAGCTTCCCTGCTGCTAACAATGACGGAAGTGCTAATGTAGACCAGATGCTGTACCTCTGTATTATCTAGTCCTGCTTAAAGAATTGCTAAACTTTCTCAGTTCAGACAAGGCAAACCGGACCCTGGACATCACCCCGCAGCAACCTCAACTAATGATAGTTGCCAACTGTGTCCACATATCTATTCAGCGGACACCATCATAGGGCCTAATCACATCAGCCACACTATCAGACGCTCATTCACCTGCACATCTACCAATGTGATATATGCCATCATGTGCCAGCAATGCCCCTCTGCCATGTACATTGGCCAAACTGGACAGTCTCTACGTAAAAGAATAAATGGACACAAATCAGACGTCAAGAATTGTAACATTCAAAAACCAGTTGGAGAACACTTCAATCTCTCTGGTCGCTCGATTACAGACCTAAAAGTTGCAATTCTTCAACAAAAAACCTTCAAAAACAGACTCCAACGAGAGACTGCTGAATTGGAATTAATTTGCAAACTGGATACAATTAACTTAGGCTTGAATAAAGACTGGGAGTGGATGTGTCATTACGCAAAGTAAAACTATATCCCCATGTTTATTTCCCCCCTTACTGTTCCTCACACGTTCTTGTCAACTGCTGGAAATGGCCCACCTTGATTATCATTACAAAAGGCCCCCCCCCCATCTGCTGCTCTCCTGCTGGTAATAGCTTACCTTAAGTGATCACTCTCGTTACAGTGTGTATGTTAATGTTCTCTATGTATATAAATCTCCCCACTTTATTTTCCACTGAATGCATCCGATGAAGTGAGCTGTAGCTCACGAAAGCTTATGCTCAAATCAATTTGTTAGTCTCTAAGGTGCCACAAGTACTCCTTTTCTTTTTGCGGATACAGACTAACACGGCTGCTACTCTGATAGAAGAAAAGAGCACCACCATAAGCTTCTAACATACCATTGGTTAAACTATTATATTTGCCCATGGCAGAAACCCAGTAGAGCACAACATGAGTAGAGCCATTTAAAATGTATAGTATCAAAAAATCAGAGCCAGAAATAGTGACCAGCTGATAGGCACTGAATTCTTCCAAGGCAACTCTGAATCCTCTTTCCCCTATAGTGTGTGAGTTAGCATGCAGTGGACACTCCTTCACCTTACCACTCTTCAGGACTTACCCCTTTTTAGTCATCCAGTGAAGCTGCTCCCTTTTCAATGGAGATTACATTCTCTTTCAAATAGGGAGCAAAATAAGCAAATGCTCCTCCCTCTCCCACAATACCATTCTATAGTTTGAATCCCAAAAGAGTAGCAGCTCTAGCAACATAAAATGTTAACAGGAAAGGACTACGGAAGAAATTGTACTACTTATTGTCAGAGTGCCCTTACCATGAAGAGATCAAATTCCTCTTCACGCCGTGCAATCATCTGATTCAGAGTCTCGTCATCAGGAACTTCATCCTCTTCCTAGTGACAGAGAGAAAAAGATTTATGGACATGCAAAGCAGTGGCTGCTCTGATGCATCCGTTCTTACCAGGTCAGGGCTGCCGTGACCTTCCTTCTCCCTGAGGATGACACATGAAAAACACTCAAATCAAAACTAAAACTGAAAGCCTCTAGCTGATAGGCCACTCTGAGGAAACAGAGGTTTGACTTCATCAAAGATGCAGATGGGACTTATTACCATCTTCATAAGTGTAGTATGAAGAAATGAGCAATTGTGCAATCAGGAAATTTTGGTTTGTGGTTTTCCTGGATCACAAGCACAGCTCGTTGTCAGCTCATTTTTTCAGTTAATGTATACATTTCCCTTTTGCTAATGTACAATATTCTCTTCATGGACTCCCCAGAGATGCCACTTCTCTCCCATGCTATCTTTGCTGCCTTAGCAAGGCTGAAGGAGGAGAATCCTAACATAACAGTACTGCTAATCACAGAAAGGAACTGGACAAGCTTTGTTTCTTTGAACCCAATGCCCCATCACAAGCTCTAGCTTTAAGTTTTGCCTTCTGCTATTTGACAAAGATGTTCCTTTATAGAAACATACAAAAAAACCTCAAACGCTGTTCACTGGCAAAATAAATCTAGAATCTAGTATTCCATTCAAAATGGTCTGCTTCTGTACAGTAGAATGTACATGTTTCAGCATGATCAGGCTCTACAGTGCTCAGTTTTCTCTCTGAATATATTTATTGTTGTGAAAGGTGTTGGTGTTCTAAGTCCACCTACTGGCTGACAAGTCTCCACATCAGAACTGGCAACTTTAATAGCAGTCTCAGAGGAGAGGCCACATACTGAACAGGCCTGGAGCCCAAACTACCCTCTTACAGATGAAGATGGCGCCTCAGAGTTAAGCCGGAAGAATGTTTGCAGAGCACTGCGACGGAAGCTTGCACTGCCCTGCCCAAGCTATACCTGTTCTCTAGAGAAAGGACGTCATTCTCAAGAGCTGTCAACATGGTAGCTTACAAAAGTGGTATGTTTAAAAATATAAAACTATGTTTACACCTTATGCACTTTCATGGCTGAGCTAGTAACAACTGCATAGTTCCTTCAACAGGAAGCAGGTGCAATTTCCTTCACAGACCTTGGAAATGCCAGTGTTTAATCCAATGGCATTGCTATAAAAAATCTGTGCATTTAGCAGCAACGCTTCCAGTCACAGTTTCCATCTGCAACATCCAGAACAAGGACACTAGCACAGATAAACACACTTGTACTGAATGTTAGTTTCACCTACAATGTCACAGATTGGAAAATGAAGCTACGAAATACTGTTTGATTCCGACCCGTGACCTTAAACAGCTTTAAGATATTTCCTGCAGCTCCCATTGGCCAGGAACGGCAAACTGTGGCCACTGGGAGCTGTGGGGGGGGCCATGCATGCGTACAGTCAACGTAAACAAAATATCTCATGGCCCACCAGCGGATTACCCTGATGGGCTGTGTGCCGAAGGTTGCCGACCTGTTCTAGGCACAAAACCTAAAAGCACCACTGCCCATGGAAATTGCCTCCCTAAGCAAGGAAGTATTAACAGGCAATAAAAAGCATCCCTTCTGCCATTATATATCCACATCTCTCAAATTTATGTTCTTTAAATCAACGGTAAAGTGAGCCATGCACTATACTGAATAGGGCCACAGAAGTGAAGGGGCAAATAAAATACAAAATAGCTATGGTGGTAAATTTAGGGATACCATTAATAGACAATTACCACACACACTGAGCACAGTGCTTCTGCTGCAACTTAGAAAGGATCCCACATATAGACGCTAAGTGTGCTTAGCACTGGGAATATGAATTAGGTCACTCAAATACATTAAGAAATTGCTTGGTATTTGCATTTTATTAAGTCTGCAGATCCATATCTGCAAGACAAAATGGTTCTGGTGTTAACTATCATCTATATGCAAGACTTCCCCCCCCCCCCCTTTTGTAGTCTCTGTTGAAATAGGAAAATGTCTTTTTTTAATTAAATGTTTCTAGGTAGTTCTAATGGGAGATATGGTGACAGGACAGCGCATGTTGCCCAGTAGCTTCCATTCTCACCTCAGTTTCAGTCACTCATAACTTTCCAAAACTTTAATCTTTTGGTCTGAAATTCTCCATGCTTATTCTCTTCATAAAGGGAACTGTTAGTGGAAAGTCTGAGCAATTTGGGTGGCGGAGGAAGGGGGAGAGAAGAGATGTTTGAGAGTTGGAAAAAAAAATAAAAATCACAAAACGCAAAACAAAAACCCAACCATACACACAAACGAAGCCCTACGTTAAGAGAAATATAAAGTTGCATAGTTAAGCACTCAAACTCAGGATCTACCAAAGACAACCCGTAACTCTGCTTCCACATGTATATGTTACAATAGTTTTGAATTCTACAATGACATACTATTTCTCAAAGTTTTGTTCAATTTTATTGTAGTTCCTCCCGCCATGTCCACAGATATACAGAACCACAAGATGGTCCAGGTATATTCTGTGTATGACAGAAAGAGAATCCATGAAAGTGATTTATATGAGAAGTATACAGTAAATGGTACTTATCCAACATATGCTGCATTTTGCTGGAAGTTTTCCAAGGATAAGATGTTCAATGCCCTGTTTCTAGGAATTCCCAGACTACATCTCAGCTAGGCTCCAGTCCTGCCAACACTTAGGCATGTGTGTAATTTTATGCATGGGAGGAGTGCCACTGAGTTTAATATATTTCAGACCATGAAAGTTGTTGTATGAATATATTTAGTAATTTTTGAGAAACAGTATGTGATCGTATAATTCAAGTCCATACTTAAATGAATATGCACAAGTGGCAGACTAAGTTGTGTACATAAACTTCAGCATTTCCTGACTTTTGAGTGTTTAATGACACAACCTTATGTTCACTCGATATATTTTTATGGTAGCATATTGGGAATGGTCCTTGTTAAAATTTGATTAAATACAGTTAAGATCAATATTTTAAAAGATTACACACTGACTGAGAAATGCAGGAAGTTTAATGCTTGCTGTGACATAAGCCAATTCATTATGCCACGGTATTGACTTTGGGGGGCGGTCTGAGATTTGTACTCACAAGGAAACATTCAGTACCAGACTAAAAGGAGAAAAAGTTAAAGTTGATGTCCTACCCAAATGTTATTTTCTAAATCAGTGGTTTTCAATCTTTTTTCATTTGTAGACCCCTAAAGAAATTTCAGCTGGAGGTACAGACCCTTTGGAAATTCAACCTGTGGTCCACAGACCCCTACCATAGAAGTCTTAGTCTGAAAACTGACCTGACAGAATTTAACTATAAATGTTGCACATGCTTCGCATAGTGTTTGATGCAGTGTGAGAAAGGGCACTAAGCTGGGACTGTAGTTTGGGCTCTTATTAAAACATCCATTCCCTGTACATTTTCCAGATATTATAGTAACAGTGTGGCAGGACGGCATCCACAGAGCATGCCTTCTCATAGCGTAGCATAGCATAGCATAGCATAGCCTTGCAGCCATGCCAACCTCAGTGTCCTCTTGCTTTTCCCAAATAACTTGTTTAAACGCTTTTGGCTGCAAACTAGTATTTCCCTTCCTAGGGTCCCATTCACTGAGACTTTATAAATATACAGTTTCCTTTGGCCCCTGGGGCCCAAACCCTCCTCCCCCATTAAGATATTCCACAGCCCTCCCTTCTGGGGCTGTACAATGTTTCAAGCCAGCTTCCCCAGCCCACAGTACCCAGGTTCCAGCTCTGCTTCCTGGAGCTTCTCTTCTCTCTCTCCCCCAGAGTCAACTAACAGCTGGGTTTTTAGCATGTCCAGGAGGTAGCTCCCTGATCACCACCTAGCCACCATTCACCAGCTTGTCTGTTGATCCCTTAAACACCTATTCCCATGTCAGGGAACAGGATGGACTAGTCCTGACCCCCTTATTCTTTAAAGGGGCCAGACTATATTTTGTTACATCAGATTATCATTTTCCTTCTTAATTATGTTAATACAAGGAAAGACAATTTACTGTTCTGCCCCCCACTTCACCTTCTTTTTTAATTGTGAATTGATCTGAACTATTCATTCAAGTATTTTTCTCATTATGATAATATACATATCTACATTATGGACTCAGGTAACTACTTCTCAGTCAGTTCTTTTTCTAAGGCTTCCATGAAGCTAGACTGCCATGCTGACACATTTTACAGTGTGTATGCACGCTAACTGCATTTGTCTAAGATTTCTGTTTATGTGCCAGATGCCTAACCCTGAGGGACTGGCAGCTGGTGTGTACCTCACTCTTTTAATACTAATGCCTAACAGCTGCAGGTTCCCTGGTCAAAGTGATTATTAATAAAATCAGAATCCAGAAGAACTTCTTTACAGAAAGGGAATCATAATTTAGAACAAAATAAAACAGAAAGAATATGCGGAGGTAAGTTTGCAAAAAAGAGTCCACGAGGCAGATGCTCAGCTGGTTTAAATTGTCATAGCTCTATTGAAGCTAACGAAATTATGACAGTTTACACCAGCTGAGGATATGCCCCCATATGTATCAGATGTTTGGTTACAGTGAAGCACATTAGGTTTAAAGTCTGTATGCGCAACTGCTATAGCAGTTATTTAACTGAACATGACTGTTTTCCAGCCTCCTTCTCCTATGGGTGCGGTCTTTAAAAGTTTATCCTGCAAGACAAACTCATTGCATAAGCAACATCATAACATAATGATATTGTTCTGGGCCCAAACAATATTTTGTGAGATTACTAGGTTTGCCCATCCACCACAAAAATAATTTCAACTGAAATTGCAATTCAATTTTTATCCCTCTAATTTTTATTCATAGGCAGCAAGAAAAAGCCTAAGAAAGGGGAAGGTTGGATAATCTTACAAAATTCACTTGAGGGAAGTCTTTGGCATGAGTTGTCAATGAGCAATTTTAATAAAGATTTCAGGCTACCCAGTTATGTTCTAGAGATTCTAGATAACTCAACAAAATACTCTAGAAACACAGTTGCAATCTTCATATCTGTAACTACATTGTCAATAAACTAGATTATTTAAAAAAATCCATCAAAATTATATAACCTAGCCAAGCATAGTCTTGTGAATGAACTTCTCTACAATTTCATCTCTCTTTTGGCTTTAGATCAATTGGTTCAAACAGTAAATTACATGCCAGTAAATCTGAAACTGAATACAACCTCACAGCAAGACTGACTTTACTGACCTCACGATACTGTCTATAACCCAACATAAGCAGAGCTCAAGAAGTTCCAGCCTCCGCGCTGTCAGACTGGGTTTCCTACCACAGTACTTTACAAACCTCAATTTTACTATTAAGCTTACCCGCTTTTTGCGTAATATTAAAAACAGTTGCAAATAACAGGTTAATAGTTGCTGTTGCGTGACATGTGAGAGGTTATCATAATGAGAAAATATATGTATTGTGGGATGGTTAAAAAGTTAACACATGCGCGCGCGCGCGCGCACACACACACACACACACACACACACACACACACACAACTCCTACTGACTTTTGTCTCGAATTTCAGAATTAGTAAGGACTTTAGAATCAGACCCTTTATGGATGGGAACCGGCACACTGGTGGATTACTAGTTACTAGAATCATTTTCTGTTAGTAAAAGGAAGTAAGTGTAGCAAAACCAGAAGATATATAGTATCTTCACACAACAACATATTAGTTAGATCATTTTTAAAACAAGTTATTAATTGTTGAATGTCATTTTCTTGTACTAGTTAGGGTCATCCGTCAAAGGAAGCATGTCCAGGAACCCTGAACGTTAGCTATGCAGCCAAACCCAAACCCCAGCTATAAGATTTCTATTGATTTCAATCTACTCTACTCATATTAGTTTTAGCTTCTTTGGTGGATGCTGTTGACTGGGTGACTACTATATTGTTACTTCACTGTGAGTTAAACCAAACTATACTTGCACTGTTGAGTTAAAATAGAAAACAAAGGATTATTAATCAAAACAGTGTCGTTGTGTGCAACCCCTTTCATATTCGTTATGAAATCAGTTTGACGACAACCCCCACAAAAAACCTACTCCCACTTAATGACATACTAGCCTTGTCTAAGTGGTATATAATCAATGTACCATTGATAACAGTTTATTAAACAAAGTCTAATTATTCAAGAAGTAATTTCCCTGACCTTTGAGAAACCATGAGGCCTCCTGGAGAACCATACTTGCATGTTAATGAAAGCATAGACTACAGGAGATGCTCTTTACTCAAGTACAACCCATACTCAGACGCTAGTAAGAATATTTAAAGGGACAGTCTAGGCTTTTAGAGCCCTACAGTCTCTGACCATGTAGGAGGTTGTTATTGGTTTTTGGTGGTGAAGAAGTCACTGCAGAATGGAATTATTTGAAAAAGTGTCACAGATCTAGTATTTGTACAGAGTTCTGTTAGTGTGTCCTGTGGTTACTAACCTACTTAAAGGGAAGGGCGGAATAAGGTTTCCTCCATTCTTTTGCCACAATTCAAAAGGGGGTGAGGTGAGGGCAGAGGCAACTTTCTTCTAATTTACTATTACACTTCTATCAATTAAAAGTAAAGTTTTGGAAGCTTTTTGCAGCAACCTATTGGCCCTGGGGAAGGCACCGCTGACAAGGAAATTTACAAAATGCTCTGGAATACAGAAGCTTCAATGTGACAAGGTATCACACTCTATTGCCCTGCAGAAAGAAGGAGAGCTATTCTGCTGGCTCACCCTGGAAACACATGAAGGTAGGGTTTGTTAATTCTGTTCAGGAACATAGGAGACAAGCAGGTATGGGCAGAGGCAGGGTCCTGGATTCAAGAACATGCAAAGCTGCCAGGTGTTCAGCACTTTTGAAAATCAGGCTATTTAGGCACATAACTATGGATTTAGGAGCCTCACCTTAGACACCTACATTTGAAAAGCGTAGCCTGTAGTTATAGGGTGTCTACTTCCCCAACTTCATAAAGGAGGGGAATTAATGTAAGTTACAACCTAATTCTGAATTGAGGTGCTCTGATTAGCATTATAGGTACCCATGTGATAATATGACCACCCAAATGCAGTACTGGGAAGCCAAATTTGCAAACTGGGCCTGGTTTCTTTGAACATGCCTCATATTCTTATATCCTAGCCAATTTACTTTGAAAACAACCTCTCCTCTTTTTTGAGCACTTAAACAATATTCCAAGTACATTACCTCATTTTCTTCTTCATGTTCCAATATAGCCTGTAGGAAAGCCCTCCGTTCATGGCTTGAAGATTTTTGATCGAACATGCCGGCTTGAATAACTTTCTGATCCACATTCAGTTTATACTTGGCAGCAGCAAGTATCTTCTCCTCCACACTGTTTACAGTGCACAGCCTCAGGACTCGAACCTCATTCTGCTGACCAATTCGGTGAGCTCTGTCTTGTGCCTGCAAATCCTGTTTGAGAAAAATACACTGCGTTATGTACAGTGCCTTTGTCTGCTATGCAAACCAGCTGTCTGGTCAGAGAAAACTATTATCTTTAAAAATATCTATAAGAATAAAATACATTAGTAGAAATGGGTCTGAACCAAAATCCTGAACTGAACAACGCTTTACCTGCCCCAAATTTTGGGTGCAAAAATGAGGGCAGAAGGGTGAGAGAGTGAAATCCAGGCATGAATGTTATACCTTTAGAGAGAATATTGTTGAGACAACAGTATGGGCACTGATAAACAAACACAGTGATGACTAAAGTAGTGCAGTGGCTTAGGCCACCAGTCTTTTACCTTTGGAAATCTGGGTTCAAATTGTCTACATTTGGACTCAAGTGACATGAATTTCATGGTCTAATATTAGTTTTTAGTAGACATTTGTCAGCATCTCTAAAGTAGCCTTTTGATGGGCACTAGTCCCAGTCCCCGAGAGAACACAGCAGGTCAAGCGTAGAGGTTAATTTTATTTATTTAGAATTCTATTAAGATACTGCAATCCTATCAGCTTTCCAGAAGTCATAATCTTACTATAGCAGAGTCAGATACAAACAATATTAATGGAGGGCAGTTAATCTAAAAGTGCAAGCATTGTACTATCACAATGTCGTGTTATTTTACATGAAGTAGGCCTCTTAAAATAAGGATTAAAAGTTTTTTTTAAAACCAGCCTGTTTCAATCCAGCTGTTCGGGATTGCAATCACAAAGCCCTGCCTAGACATTTTTTGCTCTGGGCACTTTAAAATTAATAGAATGTTTTGAATTAAAAGCATATTTGCAGCCAGCAGCGGATAAAAGTGAACATAAAGTCACAGTATGAACACATCCATGCAATTCATTTATAGACTGGGGATGTCAAAAAGAGGAAAGTGAAAGCTTCCATTCCTACAAGTGCTATGCCTGGCTCTAACAAATATTATTAGTATCTTTCTTTTAGCACATGCCTCATTAAAGTTAACATATTGCTTCCATCGCCAAGAGAAAAACAGAAATTGAATGCAATCACAATTTATCAGTTTGTTTACTTGGCATTCCAGCAAAATAATATTTACTGTTTGTGCATATTGCTACCTGGGTGCTGCACATACAGTGAACTGTACTATAAATGTCACACAACTAACCCAATGGAAATGTGAAACAAGAGAAAGGTACATTTTGCATTGCTTTCAGAAACCCCAAACCAACACACACAAGCTATGGATTGTTCCAAGTTCCTATTCAGGATCTTGATGTCTCTGATCATCCTAATCTTTGTGCATTTGTGATAGTGCTGTTTTAAAGTTTTAAATAAATAAAATCTTTTCAGCCTCTCTCAGGGAATCCCTCCACTTAGTTCAGCATGGGGCACTTCACTAGCTAGCTGTACATGTTATGAAAGTATAAATATAGGCTTGTGATTCCATTCATATATAGCCTCTACTTTTAAAAAATGTGTCACTAAGAGACAAGCACAGAACATACTTGCTTCTACCTGCTTTTTCGGCCACCACGAGGTATGAATTTGAACATCCTCTATCTGTACTCACTACTACCATCTCTAGTTACTATGGCCACCTGTGACAGGATATATAAACCCCACACCGATGAGGAAGGTGCCAGATAGGCACTGTGTGCAGGGCTAGTCCCACCGCTCTGGCCACATCAATCACGTATGGTAGGGAGGCGGACTTTAAAAAGGAGGAAACTGCAGTCAACTGGGAAGAGAGATCATCCTGAGCAGGAGACTTCAGGAGCAAATCCTGGAGCCATGGGGGAACTCCCATCCAGGAGGAGATCTCCACCCCGACCCTACCCTGGGAGTTCACCGCACTCCCCGTAAGCCTGACAAAGTGAGCCCGATTCAGCAGCCCAGCCAGAATGACTTCTCAAAAACCGCTGTGCAGATGGCCTCTGAAGAAAGAAGGTACTGCTGGCCTTTTTTCCCCTTTGAGGGGCTCTGGGAAGAAGTTATTCTCAGGTGGGCTGGATATTTAACTTTCCTTTTGATCCCCTATAAGAAGGGACTGAAGAAGGTCCACAAAGGGAAGGGTCTCTGTTGCAAGATATAAGGAACTGGGGCCTGTGTATAAGCCACCTGGAGTAAATAACTGGGCATGACCAGGGTCTCCCGCCATCTGGGAGAAAAACGTAAGAGGAATCTTTTACACCACCCTTATTATGAATCTGCAAAATTGCTGTGAAAGTATTGCAATTAGCCTCTTGACAGAGGGAATGCCTTGTACCACTCTACTGCCACACTTCTAGTTGTTTAAAAGACCAGGATTCATGTGCTCCAAAGGCAGAAATTTACTAGCTCCCTGACTAAGAGAATGAGATAGCTACACTGTGGGAGTAGGAGACAGAATCCACAGAGCTCTGACATGGGGGGCTCCCTGGCAGATGGAAAAAACCATATCACTTTACTGATTTAAAACAAATCATTATTTACAGGTAGTAGTTTGGTGACTGATTCTTTACCAAAGTGGCATTTGGAGGTACAGAGCCTATTTGTTTCACAATCAAATTTCCCAAATCAAAAGCAGGAAGCCTGCTAAACAACCAGTGGGGCCCCCGGATGATCGAGATACTAAAGGAGCACTTAAAGATGATAAAGTCATTGCAGAGAAACTAAATGAATTATTTGCTTCAGTCTTCATGGCCGACGATGTTAGAGAGATTCCCAAATTTGAGCCGTCCTTTGCAGGTGGCAAATCTGAGGAATTGTCACAGACTGAAGTGTCATTAAAGGAGGTTTCGGAATTAACTGATAAACTTAACAGTAACAAGTCACTGGACCAGATGGCATTCACCCAAGAGTTCTGAAAGAACTCAAATGTGAAATTGCAGAACTATTAACTATGGTTTGTAACCTGTCCTTTAAATCAGCTTCTCTACCCAATGACTGGAAGATAGCTAACGTAACACCAATATTTAAAAAGGGCTCTAGAGGTGATCCCGGCAATTACAGACCGGTAAGTCTAACTTCAGTACCAGGCAAATTAGTTGAAACAATAGTTAAGAATAAAATTGTCAGACACATAGAAGAACATAATTTGTTGGGCAAAAGTCAACATGGTTTCTGTAAAGGGAAATCATGTCTTACTAATCTAGTAGAGTTCTTTGAAGGGGTCAACAAACATGTGGACAAGGGGGATCCAGTGGACATAGTGTACTTAGATTTCCAGAAAGCCTTTGACAAGGTCCCTCACCAAAGGCTCTTACGTAAATTAAGTTGCCATGGGATAAGAGGGAAGATCCTTTCATGGATTGAGAGCTGGTTAAAAGACAGGGAACAAAGGGTAGGAATAAATGGTAAATTTTCAGAATGGAAAGGGGTAACTAGTGGTGTTCCCCAAGGGTCAGTCCTAGGACCAATCCTATTCAACTTATTCATAAATGATCTGGAGAAAGGGGTAAACAGTGAGGTGGCAAAGTTTGCAGATGATACTAAATTGCTCAAGATGGTTAAGACCAAAGCAGACTGTGAAGAAGTTCAAAAAGATCACACAAAACTAAGTGATTGGGCAACAAAACAGCAAATTTAAATTTAATGGCATTAGAAAAGGTTCAGAGAAGGGCAACTAAGATGATTAAGGGTTTGGAACGGGTCCCATATGAGGAGAGATTAAAGAGGCTAGGACTTTTCAGCCTGGAAAAGAGGAGACTAAGGGGGGATATGATAGAGCAGTGGTCCCCAACCTTTCTGTGGGAATAGCATATTCCTATTCCCAGAAGACTGTGGTGGGTGCCAAACACCCCGCCGCCAAAATGCCACCAAGAAGCGGCAGCGGCAAGAAGTGCCGCCGCCAAAATGCCGCTGAGAAATGGCAATGCTTCTCGGCAGGCGGGCAGTTCTCCTGCGGCCACGGTCAGCAGTGGCCTTTTGGCAGCGCGGTGTCCTGCGGGCGCACACAACTGCCCCAGCAGGCGCCATTGTGCCCACGGGCACTGCGTTGGGGACCCTTGTGATAGAGGTATATAAAATCATGAGTGGTGTGGAGAAAGTGAATAAGGAAAAGTTATTTACTTCTTCCCATAATATAAGAACTAGGGGCCACAAATGAAATTAATGGGCAGAAGGTTTAAATAAATAAAAGGAAGTTCTTCTTCACACAGCACACAGTCAACCCGTGGAACTCCTTGCCTGAGGAGGTTGTGAAGGCTACGACTATAACAGGATTTAAAAGAGAACTAGATAAATTCATGGAGGTTAAGTCCATTAATGGCTATTAGCTAGGATGGGTAAGGGATGGTGTCCCTAGCCTCTGTTTGTCAGAGGGTGGAGCTGGATGGCAGGAGAGAGATCACTTGATCATTACCCGTTAGGTTCACTCCATCTGGGGCACCTGGCATTGGCCACTGTCGGTAGACAGGATACTGGGCTGGATGGACCTTTGGTCTGACCCAGTATGGCCATTCTTATGTTCTTATGTAAAACAGGAAGCCTCAAAAGCATTTCCAATTCTCTTTGTACACTGCGTCATTGATAAGTAAATAAAAATAACCTGGTGAGGATTCCAATCACTGTCAAAGATAATGACAGTGTCAGCAGCCTGAAGATTCAGGCCGAGGCCTCCCGCCCTTGTGCTCAACAAGAAGATAAAGTACTGTGACCCAGGCTCATTGAACTTCTTCAGCAGAGCAGCCCGATCCTCTGATTTTGTTGTACCTGAAAAGATATGCAAAGAAATCCCATGACACAGATCTTGTACAGAAGTAATCCGCAAAAGACACAAGCTGATGAGGAAGCATGTGGAGGCAAACCACTTCACTTGTCCTCAGCCATCCCACCTTCACTTCACATTGTGTAGACTCATTACTGCACACGTGCACTTTGGCCAGCTGTGTAAGTGCTAGACTACTGGACAAAGGTTTCCACAAATAAGCAGTGAATCTAACTATACAATACATTTCAAAAGGAAGCTTCAACCAATCAGCCAGCATTTCATGGCTATGATAAACATAAATATACATATACAAAATCATACATATTTATCTGTCCTCCCTCTACCACACTCTTTATACATTGCTCAGCTTAGGTTGTAAGCTCTTTGGGACACCTCTATGTTTTCTACAATGCCTAGTACAATGGAGCCCTGATTTTGATTGAGGCCCTCTGGACATTATTAGAATCTGAATATTAAATAACCATATGAATGCATAAACATATTTATACTAACAATCTCACCGTTTGCCTCAAAACCAAACTAATACCTGAGGTTTACTAATATTTAAATTTCAAGGTGTAAAGCAACAGTGCACAATGGGATGAAAATTAACCCATGACCAAAGGCCTATATGAAATCCCATGTGCCACTTAAGTGCTTAGCATGCATATACTAAGGTGAATTTCACCAAGCCAAAGTAAATCTTGCGACCACTTTGTATGTTCAATAAGCTTCACTCTTGGTTTTATGCCTGTACATCTCTCTCTGTGCCTGAAACCAAAGAGAGAGGAGGAGATTTTTATTTAGTTATCCAATACACACACATGAAGAGGAGAAAATCTGTCCCTCGTAAAGTCACAAACTGTTGACCAAAAACATTTGTCATAAAGAAACACAACGTGGATGTGAAGAAGGTGATACAGGAAGAGCCGGGGGGAAGGAGAGAAAGATGAGATTTACTTTTGAACCATATTTCAGCCTGCAAGAATTTTTTTGCCATGAAACTGAAAATGAAGGAAAACTGGAGTTTATAACAACATTAAAAAAAACGAGGAGTACTTATGGCACCTTAGAGACTAACAAATTTATTTGGGCATAAGCTTTCGTGGGCTAGAACTCACCTCATCGGATGCATGCAGTGGAAAATACAGTAGGAAGATATATACACACAGAGAACATGAAAAAATGGGTGTTGCCATACCAACTGTAACGGGACCAATCAATTAAGGTGAGCTATTATTAGCAGGAGGGAAAAAAACCTTTTGTAGCGATAATCAGGATGGCCCATTTCAAACAGTTGACAAGAAGGTGTGAGTAACAGTAGGGGGAAAAAATTAGCATGGGGAAATAGTTTTTACTTTGTGTAATGACCCATCCAAACCAGTCAGAGAACACTTCAACCTCTCCAGTCACTCAATTTCAGATATAAAAGTCAATTCTCCAACAAAAAAACTTCAAAAACAGACTCCAACAAGAAACTGCAGAATTGGAATTAATTTGCAAACTGGACACCATTAAATTAGGCTTGAATAAAGACAGCCATTCCCCAGAACAGCCAGAAGGAAGCACCACCTGCGGTGAGTGAGTATCCCGTGACACTGTCATTTTGAGGGATGCTGGTGTATAGGGAGGTGACATCCATAATGGCAAGGAAGGTGTTATGAGGGAGGTTGTTCACATTGCCAGGTTTCTGGAGGAAGTTGGTTATGTCCTGGAGGAAGCTGGCCCTTATTCTGGTGAGTGTTTTGAGAGGGTTTTCTATGAGATATTCCTTCAGTAAGAATGCCATGGCCAGATATAGGGTAAGGCTACGATTTAGTCACAGGTATTTTTAGTAAAAGTCACGGACCAGTCACGGGCAATACACAAAAATTCACAGGCTGTGACCGGTCTATGACTTTTACTATAAATACCCCTGACTAAATCTTAAGGGGGGGGGGGGGGGTTGCTGCTGCGGGGGCGGGAAGAAGTGGAGGGGTCGCTGCTGGGGTGGGGGGGGGGAAGCATCCTGGGGGGCTGCTACTGTCGGGGTGGGGGTAGCCATGGCACCAGCTGCACTGGCCACCTGGGGACCGCTGGCGGTGGCTGCACCGGCCACCAAGGCACTGAAAGGTCCCTTAGAATGTGTGCGCTAAACAACCTGTTCTGCCTCGTATTTAGCTGTGACACTTTAAGTACCCTTCCCAGACCTGAAGAAGAGTTCTGTGTAGCTCTAAAGCTTGTCTCTTTCACCAACAGAAGTTGGTGTAATAAAAGATGTTACCTCTCCCACCTTGTCTCTCTAATATGCTGTCTACCACTCTGCAAAATGACAGGAATAAGAGGTACTTACACATGTATGTATTTTCAGCAACATTCTAGCATAAGGAAGGATTAATTCTAAAGTAATTAGTATACAGTGATGTAAAGTGTCACAGCTAAGTCTGCTGTCTTGGATGCCCACAGTATTTTGCTGGGTTTTATTATGTCAAAGATAAAACTGAAGTCAATTGCATAGAGAAAGGATAGTCGTGTAGTTAAAGCACAGAACGGAGTATTGTTCCCAGCTTTGCCCCAGATTTCCTCTGATGCATTCGGCAAGTCAACTTTTGTGCCTCAATTTCCCTATCTGTACAACCAGATAACATTTTCTTACCCAGCAGGGTATCTTGAGGCTATGTTCATTAATGTATCATTAGATGGAAAGTACTAAAGAAGTGCTTGGAATTAATAATACTTACCCCACTTGAGGGATGAAAACCTCTGAATCAACTTAAAATTTGATAATGTGAGTACCCAAAAGTAACTTGAGCATTGTTGGCATTGTTCGTTATATTTTCCTATAATTGCTATCTTTCTATGGATATTTTATTTGACTTGAACACACTGTCCCATTAAATATTAGAGACACAAAATGGGTGAGGTAATCATTCGTTGGAATGGTGAGAAGAACAAAAGATACTACATATCACCCATCCACTCTCTAAATCCTGGGCCCAACATGGCTACAACACTGCATTAAATATTGTCACATTTGACACTGGAAGTAAGGAAGAGCCAACGCTCAACTTGTTAGTAAGAGACAGAGGTTGTTACTTCTGCAGAAGGTTGAAGGTCACTCTAAACATCCTGAACACTGTCATGCTGTTGACAAAAAAAGCGTCTTTCTAATTTTAAGTTGATTATTATGCATTTCATCCTCTGAGTGGGATAAAACAGGCAATTTTTAGTTTTATGTTCTTTTAATACTACTACATTACATTTCTGTAACAGCTTTCATTCAAGGATCATAAAACACTCACAGACATTAACTAATTAACCTTCCCAAATCTCCTGTAAGTTAAAGTTATCTAGGTATCACTTTACCTGTCACAAAAATACAGCAATCCCAGTGGATAAACATGAATGGGCATTTAAAAATGTAGAAAGTAACTTCTTCAATTGGAATTTGGCCAGAACAGTGCAGTTAACACCCCTACTCATGAGAAAAATGCCACAGGGACTTCATTTCTGACTAAGGGTGCACACCTTCATTTTACATCTTATCTGAAAAACAGTGAATTGGACCAGACCTGATGGATCACTAGATTAACTACATCCTGGTAATGGCCTCAAATATGTTCCAAGTGTGGTATTTTGAGTGCGTACAGACTAAGTATTTTAATTTTTTATTATTAGGTTAGTGAGCAGAGATGCCAGCCAAGACTGAAGCCCTTTTGTGCTGGATGCTGTACAAACTGTAGCTTACGGTCCAAATAGATAAAACTAAAGAATGGGAGGAGAAAAAGAAGCACAGAGTGGTGAAATGATTTGCCCAAAGTCACACAGCAAGATGGTAGCAGAGCCAGGTAGAGAACCCAAGTCTCCTGAATCCCAGTCCAGTGCCCTATCCATTGAATCATACCACCTCCCAGATTATTGTCTGTGCTTTGTTTCCTCTCTCAGCTTACCATCAAGGCGCAGGTAAAGGAAATTTCGAAAAGCAAAATAGTCCTCCATAATGGTCATGAGGGATGTCATTTGACAGAAGAGAAGCACACGGTGATTAGTGGCTCGCAACTTTGGTAGAATACGATCAAGTAGTTCAAACTTCCCTGAGGCCCGATAAAGCTCGGCTCTGTTTAAAAGAAAAATAAAACACAATAAAAACGTTAACAGGCCGACTTCTAAAACTGTGTTTCTAATAATGTTGGCAGGTGTTGAGTTGGAGAGATTCCTTTATTCTGCCAAAGCAGAATTAACAGTACTTTCCTCTCTCTAAAATTGTTATTGAATGAATGCCGAGATTCCAATATATGTTTTCTAGAATTTGTTTTAAAAAAATGGAGTGGGGGGAATTATGTGAATTTTTAGAAAAAAAGAAGTTTCCCTTTTTTAAAAATTCAAAGCTCATTAAAATTTCACTCACATCCAGTATCTTCCTTTATATAAATCCAGTACTTTGACTAATTTTTCTTCAAGCAAGAGACATTTCTTGAGTAGGTAATATAGTTTCATAGGTAAATAAGTGCTTGCTGGATCTGCTTTCAGTCACTGACAAGCCTGGAGCCATAGGTCAAATTCACAGGCAATGTGTAAGTTACTATTAGTCTGTCTCCCTTAGTCATCCTAATAGCAACATACCAATGTGTAATCAAGCATAAGTCCAAACTGGTATAATTTACACTCAGAGGAGCTGGAAAAGGGCTGAGGAAGACGTAAGTTAAAAAAAGGGGGCAGATTCCTTTAATCTGAACATCCTTTTATTACTAGACTCCTTTTGTCAAGCCCCTCAGCAAGTGAGTTGCAAGTCAGATTCAGCAGGCTGAATCCAGAGTTTGTGTAAGAGGGGTTTAAGCTACATGTCAGTAAGAGGGTGAGAGTCTAACTAGGGAACCTAACTTAGGTTAACAGCCACACGATAGACAAAAATGATACACAACTCCCCTCTAAATGTGCCATATAGCTTTAAAATAAAATTTCCAATTAGGAACTGCATCTTTTTTAAGACTACAATGCAGACCACAAGTTACCAGGTCTTCTGAGGCCTGCATATTGGCCTGTTGCACAGCTCCTATCCATTTAGGAGGCAGATGAAACCAGTGTGCAAGACAGGAAAAGCCAAATGTCACTCAATGCATAAGCAGGAATCACACATACTTTTTGGGACAGGGAGGGAGTCAAGTGGAGAATGTAAATGAGCTCCCCAACCCTTAGGCAGTAGTAAACCATGTTCTGGGTCCGCTCCTCTGCTGGGGATATGCCAGGCATAAACATTAGTACACTCTTTGTGTTATGATAAAGAACAGTTACTTATCCTAGCCCACTGTGACATTGTACTCGGTGTGGATCCTACTGTAGGAGCCCATGCACCTCTTGCATACAAAACTGGAGTTTTTTTGAATCGGAGTGTCTGTGAGAGCCAAGCTTGCACCCTGTGCTGACTCATGATTCCATACAAGGGCATAAAGATGCCATCCTCCCTCAGTTCTTTGGCAATCCAAAGCCCCTGTTGTTGGAAACTCTGAAAAGCAGGGATGGAGGGTGGGTCATGGGATCCACACTGATTACATCTCGAAGAACCAGTGTAAGTAGTGTAAGTAAACATTCATTCTTCAAGTATGTTTCAGTGTAGATCCAACTGTAGCCAACTGGCAAGAAGTATCTCCTCAGGAAAGTGGGCATCAGGTGTATCAGCTGAACGACGACTGAAATACCGCTCTCCCAAATTTGGCATGCAGCCTGGCTGCCACGTCAAGTGCAGTCTTGAAACCTGGCTGCGTGTCAAGTGTTTAACAAAAGTTAGTGGGTTGCTCCATGTAGCTGCCTTGCAGATCTCAAGAAACAGACTGAAGATGCTGTTTCTTGCCCTGATGGAGTACACCTTGATGTGTGGAGGGAAAGGTTCACAAGCCAGTTGATAGCAGGTGGAAATATGTGTGGTCTACTTGTTGCAGAAAATGTCTGCAACAAGATCACTTAGCCTTTTGATGCACCAGATATGGCCACAAAGAAGTGGGGACACAGCCTGAAAGACTTGGCCCATTGAGGTAACAGAGAAATGATCTGGAATTGTCGAAACTATACATTGTTCAGTGCTGTTTTGGCAAAGTAATCAATTGATTTAGGTGGCACTTCCAAGACCACCTTAGGGATGAACTTGGGATGTGATTTCAGCACCACCGTATCCCCAGTAAAGGGCTATTCATAGACTAAGGCCAGAAGGGACTATCATGATCTTCGAGCCTGACCTCCTGAACATCACAGGCTACAGAATCTCTCCCACCCACTCTTGTTATAGACCCATAACCTCCGGCAGAGATACTGGAGTCCTCAAATCTTGATTTAAAGACTTTAACTTACAGAGAATCCACCATTTACTCTAGTTCAAACCAGCAAGTGACTCATGCCCCACACTGCAGAGGAAGGCACCAAAAAAACCCAGGGTCTCTGCCAATCTGACCTGGGGGAAAATTCCTTCCCAACCCCATATATGGTGATCAGTTAGAGCCTGAGCATTTGGGTGAGACCCATTAGCCACACACCTGGGAAAGAATTCTCTGTAGTACCACAGAGCCCACCCCAACTAGTGTCCTAGGATGTGTAAGGCTATAAAGGCTGACTGTGCAGAGGTGATGGTGACAAGAGAGACCATTTTGATGGTAAGGTAAGGTGCTGAGCACTTCGACAGTGCTTCAAAGGGAGACTCCAGGAGCTTTAAAAGGACAGCATTGAGGACCCATGGGGGAGTTGGATCTCTGACCAGAGGACAAGTGTGAAGGAGGCCCATAAAGAATTTTGATATCATAATCTGTCATTAGGTGTCTTGCCAGCCAACATCCAAACCATAAAGAACAACAATTGTGGGTCTGGGTGAAGTATCTTACTCTGGTTCTGAAATACTACATCTGGGAAAGCCAGGCGGTATATGGGACATTTGTAGCAGGTCTGAAAGCCAAAACGGTCTTGGACACCATGGAGCTATCATGATGATCAAAGTCTTGTACTGTCTAATCTTAGCTATTACCTTAGGGATCAGGGGCGTTGGCAGGAAAGCATATATAGTCCTCAAGATCACCATGGAAAGAGGGGTTAGGCTGTGTACCTGGGTTCACTGCTCTCCTGGGGCAGATGTTCAGACTAGGGCTGTCAAGCGATTAAAAAAATTAATCATGATTAAAAAAATTTATCGCGATTAATCACGCTGTAAAACAATAGAATACCATTTATATAAATATTTTTGGATGTTTTCCATATTTTCAAGCATATTGATTTCAATTACAACACAGAATACAAAGTGTACAATGCTCACTTTATATTTATTTTTATTACAAATATTTGCACTGTAAAAATAAAATAGTAATTTTCAATTCACTTAATACAAGTACTGTAGTGCAATCTCTTTATCATGAAAGTTGAACTTACAAATGTAGAGTTATGTACAAAAATAACTGCATTCAAAAATAAAACAATGTAAAACTTTAGAGCCTCCAAGTCCACTCAGTCTACTTCTTGTTCAGCCACTCGCTTAGACAAACAAGTTTGTTTACATTTGCAGGAGATAATGCTGCCCGCTTCTTGTTTACGTCACCTGAAAGTGAGAACAGGCATTCGCATGGCACTGTTGTAACCAGCGTCGCCAAGATATTTATGTGTCAGGTGCGCTAGATTCATATGTCCCTTCATGCTTCAACCACCATTCCAGAGGACATGCATCCATGCTAATGATGGGTTCTGCTCGATAACGATCGAAAGCAGTGCAGACCAACGCATGTTCATTTTCAACATCTGAGTCAGATGTCACCAAAGAAGGTTGATTTTCTTTTCTGGTGGTTCAGATTCTGTAGTTTCCGTATCTGAGTGTTGCTCTTTTAAGACTTCTGAAAGCATGCTCCACCACCCCATCCCGATCAGATTTTGGAAGGCACTTCAGATTCTTAAATCTTGGGTGGAGTGCTGTAGTTATCTTTAGAAATCTCACATTGGTACCTTCTTTGCGTTTTGTCAAATCTGCAGTGAAAGTGTTCTTAAAATGAACAACATGCTGGGTCATCATCCGAGACCGTTATAACATGAAATATATGGCAGAATGTGGGTAAAACACAGAGCAGGAGACATACAATTCTCCCCCAAGGAGTTCAGTCACAAATTTAATTAATTAATGCATTATTCTTTTAACAAGCATCATCAGCATGGAAGCATGTCCTCTAGAATGGTGGCAAAGCATGAAGGGGCATACAAATATTTAGCATATCTGGCACATAAATACCTTGCAATGCTGGCTACTCATGCCATGTGAACATCTGTTCTTACTTTCAGGTGACATTGTAAATAAGAAGTGGGCGGCATTCTCTCCCGTAAATGTAAACAAACTTGTTTCTCTTAGCAACTGGCTGTACAAGAAGTAGGACTGAGTGGAGTTGTAGGTTCTAAAGTTTTACATTGGTCTGTTTTTGAGTTCAGTTATGTAACAACAACAACAAAATCTACATTTGTAAGTTGCGCTTTCATGATAAAAAGATTGCACTACGGTACTTGTATGAGATGAATTGAAAATTACTATTTCTTTTATCATTTTTACAGTGCAAATATTTGTAATAAAAATAATATAAAGTGAGCACAGTACACGTTGTATTCTGTGTTGTAACTGAAATCAGTATATTTGAAAATGTAGAAAAACATCCAAAAAATTTAATAAATTTAAATTGATATTCTATTGTTTAACAGCCCTAGTTCAGATACTTGGTATTGAGCTTTGTGGTGAACAAGTCTATGACACGAGTCTGCCCCAGATGTAATACTGGGTCTAGAATGGTTTTCAGTATCACCCATTTGTGGTTGGACACCATATGCCTGCTCAGGAAGTCTGCTAGGTCATTGCTGACCCTTGAAAGATGTAGAACTGTTGGGATCACTCTGTGTTGACACCATGCCCAAAGTTTAATGACTTCCTGGCAAAGAAGAGGACAATCGAGCACCCCTTCCTTGTTTGTATATTGCATCCCAGATGTGCTGCCAAGATTTGCATCATGCAGTTTCACAGATGCGCAGGAATGCTATGCAGGCCAGTCTGATGGCTCTACATGGGAACATCATGGAGAAGAGTTTTCAGATCATCCCAAGACCATGTGTCTTGCATCTACAGATTGTTTTGGTGGACACCCCAGCCCGTCCTTGATGAGTCCCTGACAAGAGTCACTGTTGGGGAGGGGATTGAGAACTATGCCCCTTTTCTCAGGTTCACCAGGTCTAACCATCAAGCAACGTCCCACAGAACTTGAGGCTACTCTGTGATCCTCCTGTTCACATGATGTCTGAATGGGGTGTCTACAGACCTCAGTCACAGCTGTAAAGTCCCTATATGAACTCTGTCAAGTGGTGTTGCATCCGTGCATGCTGACATGTGACCTAAAAGTCCCAGACACAAACTTATTGCTGTCAGTGGACTTGTATGTAGGTCGTTTACCACTGGTTGTCCTCTGGCAGGTAGGCTCTTGCCAATCTGGACTCTATTAAAGCCCCAATGAACTCTAGTGCCTGTGATGCTGTGAGAGACAATTTATCATAGTTTACAAGGAGTCCTAGTTAAGAGAACAGGGACAATATATATTGTAAGCTTGTCAGTTTCCTGAACCTGCCCTGATCAGCCAGTCATCCAGGTATGGGTAGGTTTGGATTCCCTGTCTTCTTAAATGCACTGCCACTACCACCAGGTATTTCATGAACATTCTCAGTGTAGTGTAGACCCCAAAGGGTAGAACCATGTACTGATTCCCAGTGGGCCCAACCATGATTTTATGTACTTCCTGTGGCCAGGATGGATAGTTATGTGGAAGTATTCATGCTGCAAATCAAGAGCCAAAAACCAGTCTTGAGCTTCAAAAGATGGAATGAAGGAGGCAAGTGTTCCCATCCTGAAACTGAGACAGCGTATGATCTCTAACACCCATCTGTGTGATGTCAGGGCAGACCACACTCAGTTGAATGGAGTGAGGTGGCTTCTGAAGGTCATGCTCTCTCGACTGGGACTAATGTGGCACTCTACCATTTTGTCAAATTTGCTGATGCATCAAAGTAGTGAAGTGTGTTGCCAAGGAACAGAGAGGCTGGCACCTCTTGTTTGGATCTCAGATGCTTTTTGGCATCATATTCTGTCTGTTTGGGATGGTACGACAGTGTGCATTGTCTCATTTGAGGTGAAGGGCAACATGGAGCCAAGGTGTAAACCCCCAGAGTGCAGGATAGCTTTGGAGTCCTTCAGTCCATACAGAGCACTGTCTGTCCTCTCACTTCACAGCTGTCAGCCCTCCAAAGGCAAGTCCTCCATCATGGCCCGCATATCTCTCATGATGCCCAATGCTTGGAGTCACAGTGCTCAGCACATGATCACCAGAATGGCCGGTATCCAATATTTTCATCATCACCTGCAAAGACATCTTGACACTAACTGGCCTTCCTTAATTATGTCCAAGCATCTTTCTGCTGTCATGAGGGAGCTTTGTGAGGAGGCATGTTAGCCAAATATGACTTCTAACATGGGACAAGGTAACACGGTGTGGCAGTTAGCATACATCCATAGCAAAGCTGAGGAGTACAACATCCTCCCAAACAGATCAAATTGTTAGGGTTCCTTGCCTTAAGTGTGTTTTTGCTTGACCTTGACTTCTCTTGCATGATCAATACAGTTGGGATGAGTGTAGAACTCAACCTCGAAGTGTGTACCTGGTATCTCTTCTCAACTCACTTCACCATGGTGTTACTTCAGCTGATATCTGCCAGAAGGAACTGTCTGAATCGAGCAGCTCTTTAATAGGGAGGATCGTCCTAGCTGGACCAGAGGCTGACAAGACGTCTAACAGCTTATGAAATTTCTCCGGGATGATCCATGCCTCAATCTCCAGAGTTTCAGTAAACCTCACAAGGACCTGCTGCTCACAAACAGGGAAGAATTAGTGGGGGAAGCAAAAGTGGATGGGAATCTGGGAGGCAGTGACCACGAGATGGTCAAGTTCAGGATCCTGACGCAGGGAAGAAAGGTAAGCAGCAGGATACGGACCCTGGACTTCAGGAAAGCAGACTTTGGCTCCCTGAGGGAGCAGATGGGTAGGATCGCCTGGGGGACTAACATGAAGGGGAAAGGAGTCCAGGAGAGCTGGCTGTATTTCAAGGAATCCCTGTTGAGGTTACAGGGACAAACCATCCCGATGAGTCGAAAGAATAGTAAATATGGCAGGCGACCAGCTTGGCTTAATGGTGAAATCCTAGCGGATCTTAAACATAAAAAAGAAGCTTACAAGAAGTGGAAGGTTGGACATATGACCAGGGAAGAGTATAAAACTATTGCTCAGGCATGTAGGAATGAAATCAGGAGGGCCAAATCGCACCTGGAGCTGCAGCTAGCAAGAGATGTCAAGAGTAACAAGAAGGGTTTCTTCAAGTATGTTGGCAACAAGAAGAAAGCCAAGGAAAGTGTGGGCCCCTTACTGAATGAGGGAGGCAACCTAGTGACAGAGGATGTGGAAAAAGCTAATGTGCTCAATGCTTTTTTTGCCTCTGTCTTCACTAACAAGGACAGCTCCCAGACTGCTGTGCTGGGCATCGCAACATGGGGAGTAGATGGCCAGCCCTCTGTGGAGAAAGAGGTGGTTAGGGACTATTTAGAAAAGCTGGACGTGCACAAGTCCATGGGGCCGGACGAGTTGCATCCGAGAGTGCTAAAGGAATTGGCGGATGTGATTGCAGAGCCATTGGCCATTATCTTTGAAAACTCGTGGCGAACGGGGGAAGTCCCGGATGACTGGAAAAAGGCTAATGTAGTGCCAATCTTTAAAAAAGGGAAGAAGGAGGATCCTGGGAACTACAGGCCAGTCAGCCTCACCTCAGTCCCCGAAAAAATCATGGAGCAGGTCCTCAAGGAATCAATCCTGAAGCACTTACACGAGAGGAAAGTGATCAGGAACAGTCAGCATGGATTCACCAAGGGAAGGTCATACCTGACTAATCTAATCGCCTTCTATGATGAGATTACTGGTTCTGTGGATGAAGGGAAAGCAGTGGATGTGTTGTTTCTTGACTTTAGCAAAGCTTTTGACACAGTCTCCCACAGTATTCTTGTCAGCAAGTTAAAGAAGTATGGGCTGGATGAATGCACTATAAGGTGGGCAGAAAGTTGGCTAAATTGTCGGGCTCATCGGGGTAGTGATCAATGGCTCCATGTCTAGTTGGCAGCCGGTGTCAAGTGGAGTGCCCCAGGGGTCGGTCCTGGGGCCGGTTTTGTTCAATATCTTCATAAATGATCTGGAGGATGGTGTGGATTGCACTCTCAGCAAATTTGCGGATGATACTAAACTGGGAGGAGTGGTAGATACGTTGGAGGGCAGAGATAGGATACAGAGGGACCTAGACAAATTGGAGGATTGGGCCAAAAGAAATCTGATGAGGTTCAATAAGGATAAGTGCAGGGTCCTGCACTTAGGACGGAAGAACCCAATGCACAGCTACAGACTAGGGACCGAATGGCTAGGCAGCAGTTCTGCGGAAAAGGACCTAGGGGTGACAGTGGACGAGAAGCTGGATATGAGTCAGCAGTGTGCCCTTGTTGCCAAGAAGGCCAATGGCATTTTGGGATGTATAAGTAGGGGCAGAGCGAGCAGATCGAGGGACGTGATCGTTCCCCTCTAGTCGACATTGGTGAGGCCTCATCTGGAGTACTGTGTCCAGTTTTGGGCCCCACACTACAAGAAGGATGTGGATAAATTGGAGAGAGTCCAGCGAAGGGCAACAAAAATGATTAGGGGTCTGGAACACATGACTTATGAGGAGAGGCTGAGGGAACTGGGATTGTTTAGTCTGCGGAAGAGAAGAATGAGGGGGGATTTGATAGCTGCTTTCAACTACCTGAGAGGTGGTTCCAGAGAGGATGGTTCTAGACTATTCTCAGTGGTAGAAGAGGACAGGACAAGGAGTAATGGTCTCAAGTTGCAGTGGGGGAGGTTTAGGTTGGATATTAGGAAAAACTTTTTCACTAGGAGGGTGGTGAAACACTGGAATGCGTTACCTAGGGAGGTGGTAGAATCTCCTTCCTTGGAAGTTTTTAAGGTCAGGCTTGACAAAGCCTTGGCTGGGATGATTTGATTGGGGATTGGTCCTGCTTTGAGCAGGGGGTTGGACTAGATGACCTCCTGAGGTCCCTTCCAACCCTGATATTCTATGATTCTATGATTCTAGGAGCTAATGAAATGCTTTAAAGTTGTCTTGCACCAGTACCAAGGATGCCACCCCATCTGTTGATGAAGAGCAGATATACTTCAGTGTGAGACGGGGCATTGATGTTGCTCTGTGCCTGCATCTGGCTCTTCCTGGTAGAGAGGAGCCTGTGGTAGGGATACCACTAGGGAGAGAGATATTCCTTTTCCTCCATGCCTACAATGGCAAGCTACCCCTTCCCTCTGCCCCTACAGTAGGGCCATGCTGGCATACCATAGGAGTATGGTAGATTTGCTGGGTGTCGGCCAGTCAGTGCCAACCTCAATGGACTGATCAAGGTAGAGATCTGCAGGAGAAGCCTGTAGGGTTGTGGACCTCAAGGGTGAGGGCTCTCTTCTTGATGATGGGGTGAATGTGTCCCGGTGATGTGAGGAGTAAACCCCTTCCTGGGGTGGTTCCAACATGTAAGGTGCTCTTGGTGGGAGAGTCTGTATGGATGCAGGTGACTCAGTACCACTGGTGGGTCACATTCAGCTGCAGTCCTATCCCCTCCATGAGGCTGGGGTCAAGGCTAAGGACTGCATCGTTGGTACTATTGGAGTTTGCTGCATCACAAGCTGCTCCTTCCCCGAGCCCTCAATACCGGGCAAGGATTGGTAGACTCCTCCCCAGAGGCTTTGATATTTGCTCTTATGAAAGGATACTGAGCTCCTTCTCAACCTTCTACTTTAAGCAGTCCTCTCTGTGACTGACTTCAACACCAGAGGTGTTCGTTCTGGCTTCAACATTAATGTTGATCAACTTTGATATTGGAACATTCCTCGATGCCGTCTTCTCTGTGTTAGTATGAGACACTGCCTAGCAGCTCGATGGCACATTCGATGATGCTGGCTTCTCCACTAGTAGGGTTCTGGAACTCATTTCCTCAGGGTCTGATGAGACATGCATGGATTGTTCCAGAAGATGGGGTTTCAACCTCGCATCTCGTGATTTCTGTGTAGGCACCTGCTCAGAATATGCAATTCCCTCAGGCAGAAGAGATATCTACCGTGTCCATTCCTCAGGGGTATTAGGCCACTGCAGCATGGACAAGTTTTGAAGCTGGCAGGTTTTAAATTGGTCATAATAAGGAGCTCTGCACAGTGGGGTATGACCAGTAGAGTTTGGTCTAGATAGGTTGGATCAGTTCATGGCAGTGGCACATAGTAGATTAGAAGTGGTTCTGAAGACTTTGGAAGATACCAAAGAAGTTTAGCCTGAGCTAAGAACTAGTGGGTTGCACTTTTGCCAGGTCCTGTCTTTCTGCCATGGATGGTAAGAAAACTGAGGGAGGATTATGGCTGCCCCACTGTTCATGCTCTCATACAGAAGCACAAGGAGGGACAGTGTACATGGACTTTGAAAACTCATGGTGATCGGGGGAGGTCCCGGAAGACTGGAAAAAGGCTAATGTAGTACCCATCTTTAAAAAAGGGAAGAAGGAGGATCCGGGGAAACTACAGGCCAGTCAGCCTCACCTCAGTCCCTGGAAAAATCATGGAGCAGGTCCTCAAGGAATCAATTCTGAAGCACTTAGAGGAGAGGAAAGTGATCAGGAACAGTCAGCATGGATTCACCAAGGGCAAGTCATGCCTGACTAACCTAATTGCCTTCTATGACAAGATAACTGTCTCTATGGATGAGGGGAAAGCAGTGGATGTGTTATTCCTTGATTTACGCAAAGCTTTTGATACGGTCTCCCACAGTGTTCTTGCCAGCAAGTTAAAGACGTATCGGCTGGATGAATGGACTATAAGGTGGATAAAAAGCTGGCTAGAACGTTGGTCTCAAAGGGTAATGATCAATGGCTCCATGTCTAGTTGGCAGCCGGTATCAAGCGGAGTGCCCCAAGGGTCGGTCCTGGGGCTGGTTTATCATTCATGATCTGGAGGATGGCGTGGACTGCACCCTCAGCAAGTTTGCAGATGACACTAAACTGGGAGGAGTGGTAGATACACTGGAGGGTATGGATAGGATACAGAGGGACCCAGATAAATTAGAGGAAGAATCCCATGCATTGCTACAGACTAGGGACCGAATGGTAGGCAGCAGTTCTGCAGAGAAGGACCTAGGGGTTTCAGTGGACAAGAAGCTCGATATGAGTTAACAGTATGCCCTTGCTGCCAAGAAGGCTAATAGCATTTTGGGCTGTATAAGTAGGGGCATTGCCAGCAGATCAAGGGACGTGATCATTCCTCTCTGTTTGACATTGGTGAGGCCTCATCTGGAGTACTGTGTCCAGTTTTGGGCCCCACACTACAAGAAGGATGTGGAAAAATTGGAAAGCGTCCAGCGGAAGGCAACAAAAATTATTAGGGGGCTGTAGCACATGATTTATGAGGAGAGGCTGAGAGAACTGGAATTGTTTAGTCTGCAGAAGAGAAGAATGAGTGGGGATTTGATAGCTGCTTTCAACTATCTGAAGGGGGGTTCCAAAGAGGACGGATCTAGACTGTTCTCAGTGGTAGCAGATGACAGAACAAGGAGTAATGGTCTCAAGTTGCAGTGGGGGAGGTTTAGGTTGGATGTTAGGAAAAACTTTTTCACTAGGAGGGTGGCCAAGCACTGGAATGTGTTACCTAGGGAGGTGGTGGAATCTCCTTCCTTAGAGGTTTTCAAGGTCAGGCTTGACAAAGCCCTGGCTGGGATGAATTAGTTGGGGATTGGTCCTGCTTTGAGCAGGGGGTTGGACAAGATGACCTCCTGAGGTCCCTTCCAACCCTGATATTCTATGATTCTGTGCTATTCAAAAAACTCCTATCTCACATTCATGAGGCATACGCACAACCAGAGTAGATCCACACTGACACAAACTCAAAGAAGAATGTTTGTAAACAGATACAGCAAGGAGCAGAAATCCTTTCCACCCTACTCAATCCTTGGGATTTTAGTGGAGGAAGCGATCCTACTCCCAATCACTTGTCTGAAGTCGATGGAAATCACACACACTCATTGCCATGAGCCGCTGCTCTTAATCATTTGCCAGGCTAAACTCCATCAAGTACCCAGCCACTGGAAGTTATCTGCAAAACATGAGGCTCCTTTAAAAAGTCAGCCAAGGAAAAACCTGCTCCTTATTTAGATGTTGGAGTAGACATTGAGCCTGCCCTAATAGTCACAAAAGCCCGATTGGAGCCTGGGAAGTCTCTAGTTACTACACGAGTACCAAAGCAGCTTTAAATTGCTGCTTCCAAGAAGGAAGCATCCCTTTGGAATAAGCAGCAGCCTCTGAGACTGCATAACTGCAGATGACGTGAAGAACCATTTAGGGTACAGAGAAAGTTTTTAATTGATTAGGGTCTATAAAATACATTACTTCTAACTGTAAGATTGAATTTGTTTTGCAAACTGCTTAGTTTTGATAACATGACTATTGAAACTAACACAGCATCCTGCCCAATGGTTTCATTACAAATATACAATGAAGAAAAAAAAAAAAAAGGATTTACCCATTGATAACACCACTTGAATAGCCCAAGTGTTCAGCAAAGGACTCCTGCAAATAATATAAGTGGATTATTAGACACTGAGATTATACCGTAATCCAAAAACAGCACTATAATTATCTGTTGAATGCTAGGGTTCAAGTCTCATTACCACTCACACACCTTGAAGTCAGCCTTATGGTACAAGTGCGCTGTTATTTTCCACTGTTGCTTAAAATGCATGGCCTGTAGGAATGATTTCCCTCAGTGTGCACTTTACCAGATTACAACTACAGTAGAATTTAATTTGCACTAATTACTGGGAGACCCATTTGGAAATTATTGAATTTTGTGAATTAGCAAGTGAGCAAACAAAAAACCCCAAAATGATAATGTATCGACAAGATGTACTTTGTTCATTTACTTTGTGAACTGTAGATTCATTTTAGTTATTTAGAATAATACTTCATAACGTACTAGTACATTTATGTTTTGTAAAAACAACAAAGGCGCAGTAATGAGACATCTTACTGCTGTATAGCTATTGAATTTTTGCCAAACAATGGGGAAAGACCACCTTTTTTGGTGTGCCTTATGAAGGATTAGCAGAGTAGAATTAGTGAGATTCCAGTGTGAGGGCATTTAAAACCAAAATTTATATTTCACGTTTTAGGCAAGTTTACATATACACTACATATAACTAATGGAATGAAGTCTTGGAGTCATGTTGAACACAGAAATTCCCCCTAAGAAGATGATAGCCCCCAAAAGAACAAGCCCCTCATAAGTCATTTAAAGATCCAGCTGAAAATCTGGTGACTCCTCTCTTCCCAGTTATACTGCTGATAGGCATGCTGTTGAATCCACGTCCACCTATGCTGTTATGCCTACACAATCATGTGTGAAAAGAAATCCAGAGAGGAGGAAAAATTGAATGGACAGATGGACATTTGGTCTTCTGGCTAAAAGCACTTAATTTTGTACCGTGCAAAAATTGGGCTGTAATATATATATTGGCCTCCACAATCACATTTTTAAGGAACTAGCCAGAGCTCGGAAGCTGAATCCTGCCAGGCAGATATACCATATACATACAGGTCCCCGACTGTTTTTATTTCTCTCAACTAATATAGCTGAGATCTGCAAGAACTCTAAAGTTAAGAGGACTCTGAGGACACTGTAGAAATACTGCCCAGCCACAGCAGTAACCAAATGAGTACATTCCCCAAACTTGCCACTTCCAGAACAAGTGACAGTGGCAGGGACTTCCCCTACCACATATGCCTCAAAATTAAGAGAGAAGAGTGTATTTATTCAGTAGTAAGTACCAAATTTTAGAAAGTTTCAGAACCACTTCTCCTTTAGTAAATTGCAAAGAATAGATAAAAATTAAGACTTGAATATGGCCTTGGTTAGATTTTCATACATATGTAATTCTCTAACCCTGGTTTTCTATCACATTAGCCATTCATACAGAAAAGACCAAGCAAACTGAACATGACAGCCTTACCTCAATATGCTGAAACATATATGGGTGATTGCATATCTTTCTCAATTGCATGATAGTGTTCATAAGAGTTTTTGCCCCACCTTTTCCCTAAAGGAGGAAAAAATACAAGTCAAATGGCAAAACTGAATTGCTAGTTAATTGAAGATTGTTTAAAATCTGAATTTTTAGGTGGGCATTCTACATTTCTACACCAAAGTTGAAGGCCATCTTGTGCAATGAAATGTCAGAGCTGCACATGAAACTCCCTGAAGAAGCTATATAGTAAAATGAAGTTGATTGTCCCCTCAAGTCCATGTGCAACCTCCATTGTCAGAGGGGGTGTGGTCTAAGAGAAAAAGGTATGGAAGACCTGAAAGCCATGGAAGTGTAAGCCATGGAAGTGTACTGGGGCCTGGGGTTTGTCTCTAATTACAGTGGTCATATTGGGAGGCAATGTTTGTCTGCCATCTAGATTTATGAGGCCACATAGACTATGTGATGTCTAAACCCTACAAGTAGGGCATGATTCTGTTCAGCTGTTTCTCATTTCTGCAGTGCCTTCCTTTGGCAGTTACCTGAATCTATCTGTTTCTCTGTCAACCACAAAAACAACACATGGTTCTAAGAAGCTAAAATGTTCTAGAAGTAGCTAATAAGGGATGATGAGTCTTGGGTGGGGAAGGGAAACTAGTACTGGAAATTGGAGCGGGGAGATAGCACTGACTGGACAAGAAGCCTGGGAACCAGGTGGGAAGCAGGAGGATTTAGAGACTCCAGAGGAGTGAGAATAGGACTTTTGGTGTGCTTTTCAGCACTTTTGATAAATAACCTGATGCAGCCCATGGTGCCACAATCCCAGTTATTTTACTCAGGATTCCCTATTAGGTTTCAGCCATTGAGGGAGGTTTTGTAACACTGCACCCAGAAATGCATCTTTACAATCATATATCTAAAACAAGGTTAGGTTTTGCATTGTGAATGGAGAACAAAGACAATTTTTTTTTTTTTTTGCACAAACATTTCAGTTGTGGGCAAATTCTTTTCCCAACTGACACATCTGCAGTAGGATATCCCAAAAAGTTTACTTATTTTTTTAATAAGCAGGCTGGTGTTGGCAGTCATACATTCAGTAAACACACCGCCATAATGTATTGTTGTTAAGTATTATAGTTCCCTTTGTACCTTCTTGTCTTTCTCAGAGCCATCTGTGAGGAGGATTCCCTTCGCTTGCATATGGCGGTAGAGAATCTTCTGAAGAGCTGACATGTCGCATTTGATCACATATTCAACCTAGTGTGAAAAATAACAGTAAGTAAATGGAGCACAGAGTTTTGCCAGGCTATAATAATGTTAGGATGATTTAACTGCAGGTCTTTCCCCTCACAGGAACACCTGTATCCCAGCAACATCTTACATCTCCCAGGGAGAAAGAGAGAATTGCAAAGTGGTCACCCACACTCTTGGAATCCAGATCCACTCATTTTAATGGTTGTCTCCAAAGTTTCTTTGGGTTCCCTGTCTGCTGTAAATTGTTTGGTCTCTCTGAGCATGAGAATTCAATGATGTTCAGCAAAGAAGCCAAAAAGAGAGATTTTTATATTTTCTCTTTTTATAATTGGTTAAGGGCTCTCAAAATGAACGGCCAATAACTTGTGAATTTTCTTTATTAAACTTGCGAAATATTTTTAAAAGATCAGTTGTGGTTGTATACCTGTCACAAAACAAATGAGATTCACATTCAGCCCTAAGTATAATGCCATTTAAGAACGTTTGGATGGAAATATGTATTTTCTTTTCTAAACATACAGGTAAGAATGAGAGAACGGTTTGCAATTATAGTAAAGTGTGGTGTAAACCCAAAAATACAACTCAGATAACACTGGCTGAACTAACTCGTCTTTAGTTTGTTTTGATCATGTATCAGTATCAAAGCCAGTAATACAGGTAGGTTTTTTTTCCTACATAATTTTAAACACACACACTTTTCTACAAAATAACTCATGCATAAAATCTGGCTTGGTATATGCTCTCTGTGTTTTTAATAATTAGACTAAAAATCACAATATGCACTCAAAGCCATATTAATGGCTAGAAATCTTGCAGGATGTGTTTAAAAGTAAATCAGCAAGCCACCTAATGTTTAATAAACTGATTAAAATATGATTGGATTATTTTCAGCTCAGAGGATCAGGAGGATGAGGTCACAGATGAGAGGGAACTGAATATTCATTTAGTAGCTTCCTTACCAAGAACCTGTCAGACAAGATGGAACTATCAATAGCCATTTTGTGTCAACAATTCTAGTGCACCACACTGGACTTGAAATTTTTTTTTTTTTTTTAAATAGGGGGATACAACCACAACTCCCCTAAACAAACACAGTTAAACATTTTATCAATCCCTCTTTTTTAATAAAGCTACCGAATACAGTGGCTCTCGCTGACAGTCAACGGGGAGAAATCTGAACTGCAATAAAAATGTAAATAATGGGATTGTACTGGTAGCAATTCAGTCAAGTCTCAAATCTGAGTATGTTCCAAGCTAAAATTAATCAAAAATATTGCAAAGGGGGCTGGTATGAACACTGTATGTTGGGAGGGAGGAAGGCATAATAGCAATAACGTTCACAACACTTAAAGATGTGTATTATATGCCCCTTTCATTAAATAAATTGTACTACTGAGCTGGTTTATATCTTCAAAATGCTGATCCCGGTCAATGTTAGTACAATGTCACAATAAAAATCATGTAACAAAATATCATAGAATCATAGAATATCAGGGTTGGAAGGGACCCCAGAAGGTCATCTAGTCCAACCCCCTGCTCGAAGCAGGACCAATTCCCAGTTAAATCATCCCAGCCAGGGCTTTGTCAAGCCTGACCTTAAAAACCTCTAAGGAAGGAGATTCTACCACCTCCCTAGGTAACGCATTCCAGTGTTTCACCACCCTCCTAGTGAAAAAGTTTTTCCTAATATCCAATCTAAACCTCCCCCATTGCAACTTGAGACCATTACTCCTCGTTCTGTCATCTGCTACCATTGAGAACAGTCTAGAGCCATCCTCTTTGGAACCCCCTTTCAGGTAGTCGAAAGCAGCTATCAAATCCCCCCTCATTCCTCTCTTCTGCAGACTAAACAATCCCAGCTCCCTCAGCCTCTCTTCATAAGTCATGTGCTCTAGACCCCTAATCATTTTTGTTGCCCTTCGCTGGACTCTCTCCAATTTATCCACATCCTTCTTGTAGTGTGGGGCCCAAAACTGGACACAGTACTCCAGATGAGGCCTCACCAATGTCGAATAGAGGGGAACGATCACATCCCTCGATCTGCTCACTATGCCCCTACTTATACATCCCAAAATGCCATTGGCCTTCTTGGCAACAAGGGCACACTGTTGACTCATATCCAGCTTCTCGTCCACTGTCACCCCTAGGTCCTTTTCCGCAGAACTGCTGCCTAGCCATTCGGTCCCTAGTCTGTAGCGGTGCATTGGATTCTTCCATCCTAAGTGCAGGACCCTGCACTTATCCTTATTGAACCTCATCAGATTTCTTTTGGCCCAATCCTCCAATTTGTCTAGGTCCTTCTGTATCCTATCCCTCCCCTCCAGCGTATCTACCACTCCTCCCAGTTTAGTATCATCTGCAAATTTGCTGAGAGTGCAATCCACACCATCCTCCAGATCATTTATGAAGATATTGAACAAAACCGGCCCCAGGACCGACCCCTGGGGCACTCCACTTGACACTGGCTGCCAACTAGACATGGAGCCATTTATCACTACCCGTTGAGCCCGACAATCTAGCCAGCTTTCTACCCACCTTATAGTGCATTCATCTAGCCCATACTTCCTTAACTTGCTGACAAGAATACTGTGGGAGACCGTGTCAAAAGCTTTGCTAAAGTCAAGAAACAATACATCCACTGCTTTCCCTTCATCCACAGAACCAGTAATCTCATCATAAAAGGCGATTAGATTAGTCAGGCATGACCTTCCCTTGGTGAATCCATGCTGACTGTTCCTGATCACTTTCCTCTCATGTAAGTGCTTCAGGATTGATTCTTTGAGGACCTGCTCCATGATTTTTCCAGGGACTGAGGTGAGGCTGACTGGCCTGTAGGTCCCAGGATCCTCCTTCTTCCCTTTTTTAAAGATTGGCACTACATTAGCCTTTTTCCAGTCATCCGGGACTTCCCCCGTTCGCCACGAGTTTTCAAAGATAATGGCCAAGGGCTCTGCAATCACAGCCGCCAATTCCTTCAGCACTCTCGGATGTAACTCGTCCGGCCCCATGGACTTGTGCACGTCCAGCTTTTCTAAATAGTCCCTAACCACCTCTATCTCCACAGAGGGCTGGCCATCTCTTCCCCATTCTGTGATGCCCAGCGCAGCAGTCTGGGAGCTGACCTTGTTAGTGAAAACAGAGGCAAAAAAAGCATTGAGTACATTAGCTTTTTCCACATCCTCTGTCACTAGGTTGTCTCCCTCATTCAGTAAGGGGCCCACACTTTCCTTGGCTTTCTTCTTGTTGCCAACATACCTGAAGAAACCCTTCTTGTTACTCTTGACATCTCTTGCTAGCTGGAGCTCCAGGTGCGATTTGGCCCTCCTTATATCTTTCCTACATGCCCGAGCAATATTTTTATACTCTTCCCTGGTCATATGTCCAACCTTCCACTTCTTGTAAGCTTCTTTTTTATGTTTAAGATCCGCTAGGATTTCACCATTAAGCCAAGCTGGTCGCTTGCCATGTTTACTATTCTTTCGACTCATCGGGATGGTTTGTCCCTGTAACCTCAACAGGGATTCCTTGAAATACAGCCAGCTCTCCTGGACTCCCTTCCCCTTCATGATAGTCCCCCAGGGGATCCTACCCATCCGTTCCCTGAGGGAGTCGAAGTCTGCTTTCCTGAAGTCCAGGGTCCGTATCCTGCTGCTTACCTTTCTTCCCTGCGTCAGGATCCTGAACTCAACCAACTCATGGTCACTGCCTCCCAGATTCCCATCCACTTTTGCTTCCCCCACTAATTCTACCCGGTTTGTGAGCAGCAAGTCAAGAAAAGCGCCCCCCCTAGTTGGCTCCCCTAGCACTAGTAATATCCCTATTACTACTTACCTTTAATTGTTTTGGGTTTAACTGGGGAGTCAAATATCCCCCAAACTCCATATTTGAAGCCAGAGCTGAATTTTACAGCTGCCCCCTCTGTTTACAGTTGGACAAACTAAAACCCCAGACTCCTTCTCCCACACAACTTTCATTTGGACTTGAATGCTGTGGTTCTCACCTATTTATCTTTCAGCATTTGTGCTGTTTGCATTGTGTTCTGATAAGACAGAGATCGTTAGACTGTCGCAGGCCAGAGAGGACGAGGTTGACTGAAACATCTTCTCCACACTTGCACAGCACTGCAAGCCCCACTTCGTAGCCAGAGATCCATAAAGGCTCTATTTCTTGTAATTAACACAGTACGTACTGAAATAAATGTGCCTAGAAATTGATCTAACATAACTAAATACGAAGTCTCCTTGTTGCTGATTATTTGGGAACCAAAGTTCAATCTTGCCAGTTTTTCCATGTACTTCAGTGAGAACAGAACTGGGTCCACAGTAAGCAAGGACCCGCTGTGTCACATTTACAACAGGAGACGCTGGCGGAATAACAAAGAAAATTAACAGGAAGACCTTTCCAAAATCTTTATGTTCTGTTTTGATTGAATTCATCCATTTGCCTCTATATTTACAGAGTTACATCTTGGGAGGCTGGAAAGCAATGTAGGCAGGAGTACCCCTCTTAGTATCTTGACCATGGCCTGGAGAAGCTTGTGCCAGAGAGTCACGTCAGAACGGGCGAGCAAAATGGGTGTAATTCAGGACTCTCTTATGCTCCCAGGCTACCTGGCACATATTGTGTCCTCCTGAAGGCTGGCTTCCAGGTCCTGGAGCTCTCTCATCCCAAGCACAGTATAACAGATTGCTAGGGCAGCATTTCTTCTGAATCACATCCTATCTTTACAGGTTGCACAAAGCATAGGAAGGTTTATATAGGAACTGCCTGTGACTTTTCTGCTTTCCAGGAGTTCCATCCACCTCCCGCATATTGCTACCTAGTTTTCTCTGTGTGTGTGATCATTACTAAGGAAGTAAACGGAGGTTTTACACTCTACCTTGAAATGCCCTCGGTATTTTAATTGTAAGAGCCTAAGATTCATGTTCTAATCAAATTGAGCTTCACGTATTTTAAAAGAAACGTGAGGAAGCAAAGCCAGCCTATAAACTGCTTCTTTCTAATTAAGTCCAGGTTAGTTCTGTCTTCTCAGTAAGGTAATGGAGATAGTAGGCCACATATTGCTAACTGTTGTGAAGTTTGGTTGCAACATATCCTCTGCTATCTGCCACATTGATCTTGTGTAATGCAGGAATGGCAAAAAATAGTTTTCAAAGTTCACTTAATATCAGTGCAATGCTGTTCCTTTTTCTCCATCTCTCTCCTCCATTGATTTGATTCCTGAATGTGTTTCAGAGAGCAGAATTTTTGTATATTTCAATCATCTGCCCACTCACACTGATAGAACAGGTTTAGGGGAAGGGAGAAAGTTAAGAGTAATTGTTTTCTTTTGTAAAAAGAAAAAAGAAAAGGAGTACTTGTGGCACCTTAGAGACTAACCAGTTTATTTGAGCATGAGCTTTCGTGAGCTACAGCTCACTTCATCGGATGCACGGCTGTTACTTTGAAACCTGTTTTCTTTTGCAATACATTATTTTTTAGGCTTAAATTTTAGCTGTATATAACTGAAAAGACAGAAATAGGATCAGCATTTGGCACGGGCTTGGTGTGTCAGAAAGGCACAAATGGTTGGATTCCTGTATCCTCCAAATTCAGTTTGGGATTCTAACAGGGTATAAACTTTGGCACTTGCATATTTATACAAAGATAAAGTAACTTATAGGGTTTATATATGTCTCTTGTAAAATGTGAAACAAACCCTTCCAACTGCAGAAGGAGCCAAGTTGGATTTTTTTAGTTATCTGGCTCTGAAAAATTCTGAGATGCATGACAACCTGGTTAAAAGTTGTGTGTAAGATTAAAAAAACTCCACAAGACAGTGTTGGAAAGTTTCTGACTCCCTAATGCAGAATCAGAGTCTGTTACCCTTACTAACATGGGACTTTATGAGTTTCAATTATTTCAACGCAACTACCAGAGAGAGTAAAAGTACTATTTAAGAGAGTAAAGGTGGCAGAATCTGACCCTCAGTAATAAGTCAGGCTGGTTTTTATTAATGCCCTGAATATAAATACTGTGGAAACAAACATTTTATGTAAACCAGTTTTAGCAGACATGGTTAGCTTTAAGCTGTACTAAAACTATATTATGGACTTTAGTACTGACAGTTTTAGCAAAACTGTCAAACACAGGATTTGGATGAATGACTGAGCACACAGGAATCCTCTGCCAACTTCCAAAGTCCTCACCTGTAGCTTTTTCTTCTTTGTAAAGGGAAATCTTAGTTAATTTAAATATTTTTCTTAAAAATTAACTGGTGGCTCTAGAAAGTTTCCTTCTGTAGGATCACCTGAACAGCTATATTGTATGGTGCTTTTAAAAAAGAAAAACAATTGTACAAAAATCCCAGACACTGGGGAACAAGTTTTTCATGAAATCCTCCCCCCACAAACCTTTTCTGGCAGTTGAGATTCAACCTCTTTTTTCAGTCTCCTCAGCAAGAAGGGTCGTAACACTTTGTGGAGACGTCTGATGATCAGAATAGTCTCTTCCTCGTTTAAGTCCACCTTCACAAATGTAATTATAAGAGTTACTACAACATAAATCAGCGAACTGTGTCATATTATGACTATGTGGGAGATTATACCTCATTACAAATACATGTGCAATATTTACCCCATGCTGTACTCTTGTATTTTATTATTAAAACAGGACTCCGAGTCCAGAAAGAGAAATTTAAGTGAAGAATTGTAAAGTTGTAATGAAGGTAACTGTTACATTAGGATGATAATTCTGTGAGTACAAGGGACAGTTCAGATGCTATTCCTACACCATGGGTTCCATTTTGTTTTCATCCTATTGTTTATTTCTGATTAGATTTAAGCAAACCATTCCAGTACCCTTTCTCCAGTCATGGCAAATGGAGCATTAAACCACTGTTCAAAGGTACTGCAGCTCTTGAAAATGGTGGGGAGGAGGAAGTTGAGGAGAGCCCAAAGTTCAGGCAACTTGTTCTGTAGTGGTGTCCCAGTCAACAGAATCCGTCTAGGGGCCACGTAGTGGGTGTTCAAGACCTGAGTCAGCTTGCAGTGATGGTTCTTCATTCGATGGCCTTCATCTACTATCATATACTTCCATCGAATCTGCAACAGGAAAAAATTCTGGCCGAGTTAGTGAACTCAGAAAAGCGACCCTTTGACATGGAGATGAGACACTGCCAGAATTAGTGCTAAGTGCTTCCCACCCGCATTGAACAGGAAAGAGAGGCTGGGTCTTGGCTATTTTAGCTTTAAGGGTAGTTCTTGTTGGGGATAGAAGTCCAATATAGTGTTATCCAGGCAGAAGTGACCTTGTACGTAACGGAGGAGGAACAAACGGAGGCTAAGGTACAACTGTATCTGAGCCTGCAACTGCTAACAGCTCATTCCCCACATTAGGATCTTTCACCGGGTGGTGTCCTTACGAGACCTAATACTGTAGGGTCAGGGTAGGAGTTATTAGGGGAAGAGGAAAAACCAAGAACTCTAAATGAAGTCGTCACAAGTAAAAACTCAGAAGAAGCAAATATACGTTTTCAAACAGGCACATAAGACAGCAACAATACACATTCCTTTAGTTCAGCCAAATCCTTCCATCTAACTTAAATGTGAGGAAACAAAACAGGGCAATGTAACCAGGGCCATTTCAGGCACTGCAACTTCTTAATGAAGGAAGCCAGCAATGGATGTCACCCCAGGAAATTTCAGCTCCCACCACGAAAGATTTAATGCAGAGTCAGAGCAGATGTTGAAACATGGAGACCAATGCCATCTACAGCCTAAGAGCTGAAGACAAGGAACAAAGGTGGGCAAAAAAAAGGAGAGAAAAATGCTGCATGCACAATACAAACTGTTGGCATTTAGTATTAATTATTTTTTCATGCATTCAGAGATGTACTAGGTGCCTCCCCAAACGAGTCCAGGCAGCATCTATGCTCCAAAAAGCATGTAAACTACATTGAACATGACAAGTCAGAGTCTTAACAAAAGAGAGAGAGGAAGGGAAGGAATGACAGAGTGACAATAAGATCACCAGGTCTCTCTTGTTGGTCTGCTTATGTATATCGAGAGTACTATTAATACCTTAGTTGCACATTTTAAAAATACATCCACTACCACTGAGGCATCAATATTCATGTCAGTTTGAGAGTTTTTAAACAACAACAACAATACTTAGGACACATTTAGATTAAGAAAACTGGATCCTTAGGTGATGTAAAGTTTTCTGGATATAAAATTTAAGGCATAAGTTATTATGTGGCCACAAATAAAAACCACCACACAACCAGAAATTTTGTAATAGGGGTCAGTCTCTGCCCAGAAACACAGAACTGGAATAGCAGAGGTCACAGATTGAAGATCAGGATAAATACTATTAAAAAGCGTAGAGAAGATCCAGGGACTCTGCTTTACAGAACAGAGAAACAAATATGATCACACCTTCGGGGAAAAAAAAAGAGTTCAAGACAGTTGGTAATTTTTTAAAGAGACGTTATTGTGGGTCCAAGAGCTAACTATACCAATGCGTAGGAAAGACAGTAGTATGGTAAGAGGCCACCCTGGTTTAACCAGGAGATTATCAATGACCTAAAACTCAAAAAAGAGACACACAAAAAGTGGAAATTAGGTCAAATTACAAAGGATGAATACAAAACAATAACACAAGCATGTAGGGACAAAATTAGAAAGGCACAAAACAAGATTAAACTAGGTAGGAATATAAAGGGTAACAAGAAAGCATTTTATAAATACATGGGAAGCAAAAGGAAGACTGGGGACAGCATAGTCCCATTACCAAATGAGGATGGAGGACAATATCAGAAAACTGCAGCAATGGCCAAAGTGTTAGATGCCTCTTTTATTTCAGTTTTCACACACACACACACACACAAAAAGATAGCAGTGATTGAATAACTAACATAGTGAACATCAGTTTAAATGGGACAGAATCTGAGGCTAAAACATGAAAAGAACAAGTTAAGAATTACTTTGACTAATTAGAAGTCTTCAGGTCAGCAGGGCCTCACGAAATGCATTCTAGAATACTTCAGGATCTAGCTGAAGAGATCTCTGAGCCATTAGGGATTATCTTTGAGAATTCATGGAGAATGGGAGAGAGACATAAGAACTGGAAAAGGGCAAATATAGTACTTATCTATAAAAAGAGGAATAAGGACAATGCAGGGAATTATAGACCAATCATTTTAACTTCAGTATCCAGAAAGATGATGGAGCAAATAATCAAATATTCTATTTGTAAGCACCTAGAAGGAAATATGGAGCATTCAACACCGATTTGTCAAGAACAAATAACGTCAAACCAACCTAACATCTTTCTTTGATCAGGTAACAAGCCTTGTGAGTGGTGGGAAATGGTAGAAGTCACATATTTTGCTTTTAGTAAGGCTTTGATACCTGTCTCATATGACCTTCTCATAAGCAAAACTAGACAAACATAGCCTAGATGAACCTACTATGAGGTGGGTGCACAACTACCTGGAAAGAGTACTCAGAGTAGTTAGCAATGGTTCACAATTGACCTGGAAGGGCACATCGAGTGGGGTCCTGCAGGGATCGGTTTGGGTCTGGTTCTATTCAATATTTTCATAAATGACTTGGATAATGGCATAGACAATACACTTTTAAAGTCTGCTGACAATACCAAGCGGGGAGGGGTTGCAAGCACTTTGGAGGAAAGGATAAGAATTCCAAATGATGTTAACAAAACTGGAGAAATGGTCTAAATTAAACAGGATGAAATTCAATAAGGACAAATGCAAAGTACTACACATAGGAAGGAATAATCAGTTGCACAAATGCAAAATGGAAAATGACTGCCTGAGAAGGCATACTGCAGAAAAGGATCTGGGGGTTATAGTGGGTCACAAACTAAATATGGGTCAACAAAGTAATACTGTTGGACAAAGCAAACATCACTCTGCAATGTATTAGCAGGAATGTTGAAAGCAAGACACAAAAAGTAATTCTCCCACTCTATTCAGCACTGAGAAGGTCTCCACTGGAGTACTGTGTCCAGTTCTGGGCACCACACTTCAGGAAAGAGGTGGACAAATTGGAGAAAGTCCAGAGGGGAGCAACAAAAATGATTAAAGGTCTAGAAAACATGACCTATGTGGAAAGATTGAAAAATACGGGTTTGTTTAGTCTGGAGAAGAGAAGACTGAGGGGGACAGCGGGGGGAGAGAGACACACACACATGATAACAGTCTTCAAGTATGTAAAAGGTTGTTATATGGAGGAGGGTGATAAATTGTTCCGCTTATCCACTGAGGAGGGGAAAAGAAGTAATGGGCTTAAATTGCAGCAAGGGCGATTTAGGTTAGCCATTAGGAAAATCTTCCTGACTGTACATGTCATTAAGCACTGGAACAAATTATCTAGGGAAGTTGTGGAATCTCCATTATTGTAGGTTTCTAAGAACAGGTTAGACAAACATCTATCGGGGATGGTCTAGATAACACTTAGTCCTGCCTCCAGTGCAGGGGACTGGACTAGATGACCTATTGAGGTCCCTTCCAGTCCTACATTTCTATGATTTCTATGGGCAACGTAATAAAAGTTTCATGCAAGACACAATCTGGTGACAGGGAGGAGGGTTTGCAGTTAAGAGGTGACAGAAATCAATTTTTACCTTAGCAAGAATGTGTTTGTCTTTTATTATGTATTCGTAAGTAGTTAAAAGAACATTAAATTTTCCACTTCGAAGCTGAGGAACAAGTGAGCGACGCATGGCAGGTGTCCCCTGAAAGTGAAGAGAAAATAAAATAAAGGATGAAAAAATAATTGTTTATAGTCCTCTGCTATTTCTTACAGTCATGGGTTAGCAGAGAAAAGGTGTTTGTATGAGTGTGCTAAAAAGCAAAATCAAACAATGTATTGACATATTCCAGATCCCTTCAGAATGGTTTCCCCAAGGAAGACCACGGGAGGGAGAAGAGAAGAGAAAAGTTACAGTAACCTCATACCAGGAAACTAGCTGCTGGACTGCAAAGCTCTGTTTATATGGAAGTAGCAGCAGTCAATCTATCTAGTCTCCTTGGTAACTGCTTGACTTTATAGGAACAATTGAAAATACAGTAGTCTAACATGAAAGTATTCAGCAATATACAAAATGTGTCTTATTTATCATTTGTATTACTCTCATCAGAAACCTTGCAATATGATAATTAACAATTTTCTTCTGCATTTCACTATTTGAAAGTAATTATGGTTTATTACAGTAACCTGTTTGGGATGATTAACTGTCACTGTTTAGTACATGACGCACATGACAAAACTTTACAGCCAAACAGAGTTTACAGATTAGCTTGGGAAATGTGGAAGAGGAGGGTCTATTTTTCACTCTTTCAATGTTATACAAATAGAGAAAGCAAATCAAACCTTGTAAGAAATTTTCACCACAGAAGGAGCCCATTTGTCAAATTCATATGTCCAGTTAGATAAAGTCCTAGGTAAGAAATTAAGAATATGAACAATTTAGTATCATATCTAATTATGTTTAAATCTAAGGTATTATTTATAACTTTGTCACCTTAATACCTCTTTCACAATGAAAGCTGAGTCCCCAACAAACTTCTTACTTACTTCCATATCTTTGCCTTGAACATGTAGATTGAATATTAAAAAGGAAACATGCAGATTTTGATATGATATATGAGCCATCTTCATTTGAGATGTGAGGGAAGAACTGATTTGGGAAAAATGTCTTTAAGTCTTATTTAGAAATCTGTTTTGGCCCTGATTCAGCAAAGCACTTAAGCCCGTGCCTAACTTTAGGTTCATGTTAAAACACCTACTAAAAAAGCGAGAATAGATGAATCTGCACAGAAAAGACATATCTGTCATCTCATGCTGCTTAGCTGTAACAAGTAAAACTTGGTTTCAGAGTAGCAGCCGTGTTAGTCTGTATCTGCAAAAAGAAAAGGAGTACTTGTGGCACCTTAGAGACTAACCAATTTATTTGAGCATGAGCTTTCGTGAGCTACAGCTCACTTCATCGGATGCAACTTGCAACTTCTCAGATATAGCCCCACAAAGTCCAAGGTAAAAGGTATCAGTGCTGTTAACTTGTGATGATGCGCTATTAGCATCCAGCACCACTGTTGTGTCAGTCAGCCACTTATGTACCTTCATTTTTGCACTATGTGATTTTAACTATACTAACACACTGAATAGTCTTAAAGAAAGGCTAAAGGAACTGGTAAAATACTTCAGGTCTCAGCTCCTCCCCTTTATAAAACTTAAAAAAAAAGACAATATCAAGTACTTTAAAAACATCACGTTTCGAGTCTCCATTGTACTCTTGAAAAATCGATAGCACAACTTCCTTCCCCTTGGAAACCCTGTATTAGTAACAGGGCTCGCTCTCCAGTCATGCATTTCTCTTTATGTTTGATCCCGGCATCACTAGTGTCAGTAGGATTGTGCACAGCTCTGGAAGTTAGTTAATGGTTGCTGCAGCAGAGCCAGAAGGTGGGGCACTTCAAAGTAGACCACATAAGGAAGAATAATATTGTGCTAACACCTACAGACCCCAAACAACTGGTAACTTTCTTAGCAACCTTCTAATTAGAATGCCAAAGCCACTCCACAGCCAGTTGTAAGATATGTATCACTTAGGGACAAAACAACACTACAGAAGTTTTACAGTACTCGTGTCAAGGTTCCTTCCCCACTCTGAACTCTAGGTACAGATGTGGGGACCTGCATGAAAAAACCCCTAAGCTTATTTTTACCAGCTTAGGCTAAAACTTCTCCAAGGTACAAACTATTTTACCTTTTGTCCCAGGACTTTATTGCTGCCACCACCAAGCGTCTAACAAAATATAACCGGGAAAGAGCCCACTTGGAAACGTCTTTGCCCCCAAAATCCCCCCAAGCCCTACACCCCCTTTCTTGGGGAAGGCTTGATAAAAATCCTCACCATTTTGCATAGGTGAACACAGACCTAAACCCTTGGAACTTAAGAACAAGGAAAAAGCAATCAGGCTCTTAAAAGAAGAATTTTAATTGAAGAAAAAGTAAAAGAATCACCTCTGTAAAATCAGGATGGTAAATACATTACAGGGTAATCAGATTCAAAACATAGAGAATCCCTCTAGGCAAAACCTTAAGTTACAAAAAGACACAAAAACCGGAACATACATTCCATTCAGTACAACTTATTTTATCAGCCATTTAAACAAAACAGAATCTAACGCATATCTAACTGGATTGCCTATTAACCCTTTACAGGAGTTCTGACCTGCATTCCTGCTCTGGTCCCGGCAAAAGCAATACACGGACAGAGAGAACCCTTTGTTCCTCCCCGCCTCCCCGCAGCTTTGAAAGTATCTTCTCTCCTCATTGGTCATTTTGGTCAGGTGCCAGCGAGGTTATCTTTAGCTTCTTAACCCTTTACAGGTGAACGGGTTTTTTCCCTCTGGCCAGGAGGGATTTAAAGGTGGTTAGCCTTCCCTTTATATTTATGACAACTTGATAATGTCTCTTTAAAGCAATCTGTTTCAAGAAACCAACAACCAATTCCTGCAGAGACCAGAGTAGAGCACATTCAGAAAAATCACAATAAATAAAGGGATGCTGTGCAGAACCGCAGGAAAAGGGGGCAAAATAAGACAAAGAAGAATACACTGGGCAGAGGTTGGAGATCAATGGTTAGGGACAATAAGCAACTCCACATCAGACAGTTACTTATACTATCATTACAAGAAAATCCAGTGTCGTTAAAGCACAACTACCTAATATTTGGTGGGGTGCCTTTTAAAGATCTAATAATAGGCTGCAAGTAGCACTTTAAAAACTGAACAGGGAAAACTGCAGCATGTAATATAAAAAAGAAGAAAGGTACATTTCCTCTTTTGTTAATCACGACAGGAATAAGTTACACTGAATAAGAGATACTATACAGTTGCCTGCTGAGTGGACAGCAAAACTAATGGAACCAAGTGCTTTTATCATCCATCTGGTCATCCTCGCAATGCCAGCCAATCACTGTGGCACAGTAATCACAAGCTAGATTCAGAGTACATACTCAATGTAGTCCCACTGCGTGCTTCATCTTACCATTAAGTGAAAAACAAGTGCGTGGTGCTAATGAGCCAATTTGCAATGCATAGAAAGATAACAGTGGAATGAATTTCTTTACTTACGAAAGGGGAACAATGATGAGATAGGGGCCATTGAGTCTTTTGTGCTCCATCAGATAAGTGATGAGTGCAATAGTCTGTATGGTCTTTCCTAGCCCCATTTCATCAGCTAGAATTCCATTCAAATTGTTATTATAAAGTGAAACCATCCATTCCAGGCCCTGGATCTGAAATGAAGAATAATCGCTTCAATTATCTGTGAGCTGCACACGTAATTAATCCTAGTGTTACTGAAGTCAGGTTTTCACTTCACTTACTGCTTTGGTGCTTGGTTTCCTTCAACAGTGGATGCACTGGGAACCACCAGCACATAATATCCCATCATATCTGCATGAAAGTCACTGCTGATATTTAGGTCCAATATGGACCAAGCTTCAGAGTTTTGTTTTGTACAAGCAGAAGATTTTTTATATTATAGGCAGAGTTGGTAGCAATGCCTATAGTTGAAGTTGCCTAATACTTTCCATTACAAGATGATGTTTTTCATTTGCTTACAACTAGAATCCGGTGTTTTTTGCAAATATGAAATAACATAAAATAAAGAAAAACATATAATATGAAAAAAGTCTGAAAAACTCACCTATAGCATCAGCTGCTGCCCTGTGGGGCGGGCCTGGCTCCCCACTCCAGGTTTTGTGAGCTAGCACATAGTCAAAGCTCCACTCAAGGTTTGTCCTGGCCACTCCTCCATCACGATAGCAGAGGGGAAGCTGGGCCAAATCTGAGTAAGTGCATGCACCAGGTCACAATGCCATGCACCCAAAATTGGTACAGCTGCCCCTATGTCACCATGACACAAGGGAGGTCAGGCCAAACCTGAGCAGTACTGAGACCCAGTGTGCCAAGTCACAATGCCTGGGCTGGCTTCCTCCTTTTCCCCGTGGGTGCTCAGCCCCAGGCCCCGCCCCCACTCCACCCCTTTGCCCAAAGCTACACTCCTCCTCTGCCTGCCCCCGCTCTGCCCCCTCCCCCAAGCGTACCCTGTCCCGGCTCCTCCCTCTCCCCCCAGCACCTCCTGCATGCTGCGGAACAGCTGATCGTGGGAGGCAGGAGGTGCGGGGAGGGAGGGGGAGGAATTGATCGGCAGGGCCACCAGCAGTGGGAGGTGCTGGTGGGAGGTGCGGGGAGGGAGCTGGCTGCCAGTGGGTGCTAGGCACCACTAATGTTTTTCCACGGGTGCTTCAGTGCTGGAGCACCCACAGAGTCAGAGCCTATGGTGGGGAGCCAGGCCCCACCCTGCAGGACAGGATCTGCTGCTGCGACATGTGTGTGAGGAGGGCTCATTTTGCAATACCAACCCACAGGGCCCTCTTGTTCTCCTTCCACAGGGACAGGACCCAACTCCCCCACCACATGGCTAAAATGGATAAAACAAAATCAAACAAATTTCCTGAAAAATAAAATGAAAAATTAGAAAAATATATAGAGTTTCACAGGATTCTATGTATAACTTAGTCAAATTTGAACTGGTCAGGCTGAAATATTTGTAAGAATGAGATTACAGAAAAATATACTGTGTTGTCCACATAAAAAATCCTTACAGCTGCTTCATTGAGAAGCTCTACCATTCTCCATACTCTGGAGAGGGGACGAGAAATTTGATGGAGCAAGGACTTGAAATTTGGTTATAGGATGGGGGCTGTCACCCTGGTGTAGGGATGTACCTTTTCTTGTCCCCATGAGAATTCATCAAAATTTGGCCAACCAAAAAGTCTCGGGGGGGGGGGGGGGGGGATTCACAGTTCACACATGCTCTGTAGAGACTTAGCCCTGGTCTACACTAGGACTTTAGGTCGAATTTAGCAGCATTAAATCGATGTAAACCTGCACCCGTCCACACGATGAAGCCCTTTATTTCGACTTAAAGGGCTCTTAAAATCGATTTCCTTACTCCACCCCTGACAAGCGGATTAGCGCTTAAATCGGCCTTGCCGGGTCAAATTTGGGGTACTGTGGACACAATTCGACGGTATTGGCCTCCGGGAGCTATCCCAGAGTGCTCCATTTTGACCGCTCTGGACAGCACTCTCAACTCAGATGCACTGGCCAGGTAGACAGGAAAAGAACCGCGAACTTTTGAATCTCATTTCCTGTTTGGCCAGCGTGGCAAGCTGCAGGTGACCATGCAGAGCTCATCAGCAGAGGTGACCATGATGGAGTCTCAGAATCGCAAAAGAGCTCCAGCATGGACCGAACGGGAGGTACGGGATCTGATCGCTGTATGGGGAGAGGAATCCGTGCTATCAGAACTCCGTTCCAGTTTTCGAAATGCCAAAACCTTTGTCAAGATCTCCCAGGGCATGAAGGACAGAGGCCATAACAGGGACCCGAAGCAGTGCCGTGTGAAACTGAAGGAGCTGAGGCAAGCCTACCAGAAAACCAGAGAGGCGAACGGCCGCTCCGGGTCAGAGCCCCAAACATGCCGCTTCTATGATGAGCTGCATGCCATTTTAGGGGGTTCAGCCACCACTACCCCAGCCGTGTTGTTTGACTCCTTCAATGGAGATGGAGGCAATACGGAAGCAGGTTTTGGGGACGAAGAAGATGATGATGACGACGAGGTTGTAGATAGCTCACAGCAAGCAAGCGGAGAAACCGGTTTTCCCGACAGCCAGGAACTGTTTCTCACCCTGGACCTGGAGCCAGTACCCCCTGAACCCACCCCAGGCTGCCTCCTGGACCCAGCAGGCGGAGAAGGGACCTCCGGTGAGTGTACCTTTTAAAATACTATACATGGTTTAAAAGCAAGCATGTGAAAGGATTACTCTGCCCTGGCATTCGCGGCTCTCCTGGATATACTCCCAAAGCCTTTGCAAAAGGTTTCTGGGGAGGGCAGACTTATTGCGTCCTTCATGGTAGGACACTATACCACTCCAGGCCAGTAACACGTACTCGGGAATCATTGTACAACAAAGCATTGCAGTGTATGTTTGCTGGCGTTCAAGCAACATCCGTTCATGTGTTATCCTCAGGAGAGTGAGATATAATCCATGGTCACCTGGTTGAAATAGGGTGCTTTTCTTCAGGGGACACTCAGAGGAGCCCATTCCTGCTGGGCTGTTTGCCTGCGGCTGAACAGAAATGTTCCCCGCTGTTAGCCACAGGAAGGGGGGAGGGTTGAGGGGGTAGCCACGCGGTGGGGGGAGGCAAAATGCGACCTTGTAACGAAAGCACATGTGCTATGTATGTAATGTTAACAGCAAGGTTTACCCGGAAAGAGTGTAGCCAGTGTTTTATAAAATGTGTCTTTTTAAATACCGCTGTCCCTTTTCTTTTCTCCACCAGCTGCATGTGTTTCAATGATCACAGGATCTTCTCCTTCCCAGAGGCTAGTGAAGATTAGAAAGAAAAAAAAACGCACTCGAGATGAAATGTTCTCCGAGCTCATGCTGTCCTCCCACACTGACAGAGCACAGACGAATGCGTGGAGGCAAATAATGTCAGACTGCAGGAAAGCACAAAATGACCAGGAGGAGAGGTGGCGGGCTGAAGAGAGTAAGTGGCGGGCTGAAGAGAGGGCTGAAGCTCGAATGTGGCGACAGCGTGATGAGAGGAGGCAGGATTCAATGCTGAGGCTGCTGGAGGACCAAACCAGTATGCTCCAGTGTATGGTTGAGCTGCAGCAAAGGCAGCTGGAGCACAGACTGCCACTACAGCCCCTGTGTAACCAACCGCCCTCCTCCCCAAGTTCCATAGCCTCCACACCCAGACGCCCAAGAATGCGGTGGGGGGGGCCACCGGCCAACCAGCCACTCCGCCACAGAGGATTGCCCCAAAAAAAGAAGGCTGTCATTCAATAAATTTTAAAGTTGTAAACTTTTAAAGTGCTGTGTGGCATTTTCCTTCCCTCCTCCACCACCCCTCCTGGGCTACCTTGGTAGTCATCCCCCTATTTGTGTGATGAATGAATAAAGAATGCATGAATGTGAAGCAACCATGACTTTATTGCCTCTGCAAGAGGTGATCAAAGGGAGGAGGGGAGGGTGGTTAGCTTACAAGGAAGTAGAGTGAACCAAGGGGCGGGGGGTTTCATCAAGGAGAAACAAACAGAACTTTCACACCGTAGCCTGGCCAGTCATGAAACTGGTTTTCAAAGCCTCTCTGATGCGTACCGCACCCTCCTGTGCTCTTCTAACTGCCCTGGTGTCTGGCTGCGCATAACCAGCAGCCAGGCGATTTGCCTCAACCTCCCACCCCGCCATAAACGTCTCCCCCTTACTCTCACAGATATTGTGGAGCACACAGCAAGCAGTAATAACAGTGGGAATATTGGTTTCGCTGAGGTCTAAGCGAGTCAGTAAACTGCGCCAGCGCGCCTTTAAACGTCCAAATGCACATTCTACCACCATTCTACACTTGCTCAGCCTGTAGTTGAACAGCTCCTGACTGCTGTCCAGGCTGCCTGTGTACGGCTTCATGAGCCATGGCATTAAGGGGTAGGCTGGGTCCCCAAGGATACATATAGGCATTTCAACATCACCAACAGTTATTTTCTGGTCTGGGAATAAAGTCCCTTCTTGAAGCTTTTGAAACAGACCAGAGTTCCTGAAGATGCGAGCGTCATGTACCTTTCCCAGCCATCCCACGTTGATGTTGGTGAAACGTCCCTTGTGATCCACCAGAGCTTGCAGCACTATTGAAAAGTACCCCTTGCGGTTTATGTACTCGCCGGCTTGGTGCTCCGGTGCCAAGATAGGGATATGGGTTCCGTCTATGGCCCCACCACAGTTAGGGAATCCCATTGCAGCAAAGCCATCCACTATGACCTGCACATTTCCCAAGGTCACTACCCTTGATATCAGCAGATCTTTGATTGCGTGGGCTACTTGCATCACAGCAGCCCCCACAGTAGATTTGCCCACTCCAAATTGATTCCCAACTGACCGGTAGCTGTCTGGCGTTGCAAGCTTCCACAGGGCTATCGCCACTCGTTTCTCAACTGTGAGGGCTGCTCTCATCTTGGTATTCATGCGCTTCAGGGCAGGGGAAAGCAAGTCACAAAGTTCCATGAAAGTGCCCTTACGCATGCGAAAGTTTCGCAGCCACTGGGAATCGTCCCAGACCTGCAACACTATGCGGTCCCACCAGTCTGTGCTTGTTTCCCGAGCCCAGAATCGGCGTTCCACAGCATGAACCTGCCCCATTAGCACCATTATGCATGCATTGGCAGGGCCCATGCTTTCAGAGAAATCTGTGTCCATGTCCTGATCACTCACGTGACCGCGCTGACGTCGCCTCCTCGCCCGGTAGCGCTTTGCCAGGTTCTGGTGCTGCATATACTGCTGGATAATGCGTGTGGTGTTTAATGTGCTCCTAATTGCCAAAGTGAGCTGAGCGGACTCCATGCTTGCCTTGGTATGGCGTCCGCACAGAAAAAAGGCGCGGAATGATTGTCTGCCGTTGCTCTGACGGAGGGAGGGGCGACTGACGACACGGCTTACAGGGTTGGCTTCAGGAGGCTAAAATCCACAAAGGGGGTAGCTTTACATCAAGGAGTAGTTCAGGCAGGACGTCACGGAGGGTTCCAATAAGAAATGGTGCACCTAAGTTATTGTTCTTATTGGAACAAGGAGGTTAGCCTGGCCTCTGATTGATACATGGCTAGATCTACCTCGCAGCACCTTCTCTGTGAGTGACTGCAGTGTGACCTAGAGGAATGAGTCCCCTAGACAGGGCAGGAGGCAAATGAGTACAAAACAAATCTGGTCTATTTCTTGTTTTGATCCACTCCATCTATCTTTTACATCTTTGGCTGGCAGCAGACGGTGCAGAAGGACATATTGCCTGCCTGCTCACCATAAGACGGTTCAATAGGACTGACTGCCGGACTAAAAAAAATGACCTGGTCAAGTCACTAAAAATTTAGTCCCTGCGCCCATGTCTGCCCAGGCGCTCCTGATCACACAGGCGACCAGGAGCACCTCGGACATGACGAGGACGGCTACCAGTCGTATTGTACCGTCTGCTGCCACAAGGCAATGGGTTGCTGCTACTGTGTAGCAATGCCGTGCCGCGTCTGCCAGCACCCAGGAGACATACGGTGACGGTTACCTGAGCGGGCTCCATGCTTGCGGTGGTATGGCGTCCGCACAGGTAACTCAGGAAAAAAGGCGCAAAACAATTGTCTGCCCTTGCTTTCACGGAGGGAGGGAGGGAAGGGGGGGACTGACGATATGTACCCAGAACCACCCGCGACAATGTTTCAGCCCCATCAGGCATTGGGATCTCAACCCAGAATTCCAATGGGCAGCGGAGAATGCGGGAACTGTGGGATAGCTACCCACAGTGCAACGCTCCAGAAGTCGACTCTAGCCTCGGTACTGTGGAAGCACTCCGCCGAGTTAATGCACTTAATGCACTTCTGTGGGGACACACACACTCGAATATATAAAACCGATTTCTAAAAAACCGACTTCTATAAATTCGACCTTATTCCGTAGTGTAGACATACCCTTAGTAGAGTTTAACTGCTAAATTCTCAGAAGTTCCAGTCTTTACTGAGCCCAAGAGCTGCAAAGGCTGAGCAGGACTTTGTAATTTCTTTGCCCAGCTGCAGGTGGCTGCTGTGACAGCAGAACGAAGAACAGAAAGACTCACTCCTGTGTTATGAATGTTCCACGCTGGCCCACACGCAGCATGGAGAAAGAGGATGTAGCTTGACTGGAATGCAGAGAGGTGAGGAGAGGGCAGGGGAGGAGGGAAATAGGAGCAGAGTGGTTCAGGGAGAGAGACAGAGAAGAGCAGATGGAGAAAAAGAGGAGGGGAAAGGACTGGGGCAGAGGGCTCTATATCCACTAAGACACACTCCCCTCAAGAACCTGGGATTGAACCCAGGATTCCTGAGTCTCACCATTCCTCTATTGTCAGCAAATCCCTGTGAAACTCACTGGCAAAGTGTGCCTCATCCCCCGCTTGTGCTGGTCCACATAGAGAATAACACCCTACCTGCTACAGCAGCCAGTGACACCATTCACTCAAGCAGTAGAGGCCTGTGCTACGGATCTAGGCCCCAACCCGACATGCTAGAATTTCTGGGTTTTTAGTTTGCATTTAAAAAAAAAAACCCACAAAATAAAGAATTTTTGGGTTGCAAAGTCAATCGCTGAAAAGTTAGGATGTGTAAGAATTAAGGTTGCCCTTCCTTCTAGTGTTCTATGAACACTTAAAAAAAAAAGAAGTATCTTCACATCATCCTTGTTGTTTAGATAAGAAAGTATTATTCTCCATTTTTCAGGCAAGGAAACTGAGAAAGAGCCAAGTGGTCAGATTGAAAACAATGCTGAGCACCTGTAGTTCTCAGTAATCTGCTAGGGAACTACAGATACTCAGAGCCTCAAAAAAAAAAATTAAAAAAAAAAAAAAAGCCACAAATGACTTTTCAGAGGCCACAGGGAGTGAGTGGCCACAGGCCACGCAAAGGTACCCACCCCCCAGTCCTATCCTCAGAGCACAATTCTCTCCATAGCCAAACCAACAGCATCCAGAATAAAGAGGTTTCTGGATTCAACTGGTTAGTGCACTGAAATATTAGGGTGGCATTTTATAAAAAGTATGTCACTAAAACAATAAGCAAAAACCCAAACTGGATCACTACTGTTCTCCAATGAAGATGACAATTACAGGTACACTTAGAGCTGATATTATTATACAGGTGACATGTGTGACTTTTCCATTGGGAAGGCAGAATACAACCTTCTTTTCCAGACAATCATTTTCTACCCAAATGGAGATCTTACGATTCAGTGCAACACAAATCTGATCCACTCAGAGATGAAAGCAGCATTCATTCCTACATACCTTCCTAACGTAGCACAAACTTTTAAATATTATATTATAACATGCTTTACTCAATAAAAGCATATTATACAAATACCTGGCCATCATTATGCAACAGTGCAAAAGTCATGTATAAAGCAAGGGTTAAACTGCAGAATTATAGCTGGCCATAAACTGGTTTTTACAGCTTGAGAAGGAAACTCCAACTCGGTTTCTTACCTGATAATGTTTTAGTGATCCATTAATAAGAAGAGCAGACTGTTTCTCCACCCTCTCAGCAATTGCATGAGCGACTGTATAGTAGGACTGAGACCCTCTAGCGCTATATTGCATACTGTATTCATCATCCACATCTTGTTTGGCTGTCCTAGAAGATAGGTAAAGAAGAGTTATGATGTTATTCACACTATACCAATTTGTTCAGTGCTCTGAACCGTCACTTCTTATTCAAGTGCTCTTAATAAAATTAGGTAATGCAGCTAAAGTTAAAGACGGTGTAAGAAATCCACCTCCTTCCCCCACAGAAGGCATTCTAGTGTACACTCACTCAATGATCTGCTTAGCATCCTTCTCAGAAACCTCTTCACTGTTAGGATCCAGAAGTATTTTCTCATCTGCTTCTAGTCTACTTGATTCATCATCATCATCCTACAGAGGAGACAACAGAAAAACAGAATAGTAACATTTTTCTTGGTCATAACATCAGCCAGACCTCACTCAGGTTTTTATCAACAGTTTTCACTGGACACCGCTTTACAACAAAAGAAATCCTAACAAGAAAGAGTTATTGGCATCTCTTCTCTTCTGTCAACTGCAACCTTCTTGCTGTGATGTAAGTGAACCAAGGTCAAACTGCAAAACACTTAGAAAATGAATTTTCCCATTTTAATTCCATCATATTTGAAACAGCTCTTCTTTTCCTGTTCATTGAGAAGATCATATATATACCCTTCTTCAAAACGTACTGAAGATTCATAACATACACTCTATTCATACAAAAACGCCAATCAAACTGACAAGATCCACTAGGTCTGAGCTGTTTTAGTGTTTTGATTTATTAAAATTATCTTTAAATAGATTAAACTTTTTGTTCCTTATTTATTATTTACCTTACATTTATTACATCCGATGAAGTGAGCTGTAGCTCACGAAAGCTCATGCTCAAATAAATTGGTTAGTCTCTAAGGTGCCACAAGTACTCCTTTTCTTTTTACTTTTAGAATGATTTCTCCCTTTTTTTCTGCTTGCCACAAAACTGTACCAGTACTGTACATAGAGAGTAGAAGATCTTATCTAATTCTACATCTATATCTACACTACACTACACTCAGGGCCCAGTATTTGGAGGTGCTGACAGCCTTTACCACCCTACTAAGGTCAACAGGCGTTATCACTGTCAGCACCCCACAGAGTTAGGTCATTAGGCCTCGATCAGCAAAGCCTTACACACATGCTTAACTGGACATATTGTGACTTCAGTGGCACTACCCATAGCACATAAAACTAAGTAGGTGTGCAAACCTTTGCAGGAGCCACACCTTAGTGTGCATTGTTAAATCAATTGCAAAAACATACATTATTTTAAAACATTATTTTAAAACATATTTGCAACATGTGAAGAAATATCAACTAAGCATAATCTTTGCATCTTGACATATTTAATTTAAGACCCTGCCAATATTTTCTGATTCTAGATTAAAAGAGGATAAAAACAATATTCGAACAACTAACATGCTGAGTGGTGAGTGAAAATTCCACCATTGTCACCACTGCTTCAGCCCACAGACTAAAAAGAAAATATTTAGAATTGCCCCCAGAAACACAAGCGGCTTATTTTTAAGTATTTAATTTAAAAAATAAATAAATAAAACTACTCTAAGGTGAATTTCTCTCTGCTCCCATCATCCCATTTGCAGTAACTGAAGTCGCATTGGCCTCCTTATCCCTAGAGCACACCCAAGATCTGGTGATACAAGGTAGACAAATCAACATATACAGACACATCATTGCTTTAATCAGCCCCCTTTTACAGTCTGTTGCCTGAAAGGTCACAGCCAACCACTTTCATTGAAAGATTACCAAGAAAAAAAAAAGTGGGCTAAGTTGTCAAAAGCTTACATGTAGCTACAAAAACCAAGATCTGTGTATGTCTTCTACCAAATGTTTTTAATACAGTTTTGCTTATTATTGAATCAAACACTTGATTACCACAAACAGCAAATCTGTCTCTTCTGTCCTCCTCCCCCAAAGTTGATAGCTTTTTAATAATTGAAGGATTAAGAAAGTATGTCTCTCAATAGAATTACAAATCTACGCATATGGAGATAAAACAGATTTGACAGATACAAGGTATCAGTTTATTCAGAACAGAGTCACCATATCTCCTGTCGTAGAATATTGTTATCAAAAGGAATCTCCTTGTTTGTTCTCAATCATGATTATAAATAACCAGAAATGGAACACACACTCCTCTCTCCTCCTGTGTTCCACTAAGGGCTAGTTTTTCTTGTTGGCATAACAGTCCTTCCAATTGTTTTCACATGTAGTTCCTTTCCTTTATGAGATTTTTTTTCCCCCTCTGCTCACTAGAGAGAAAAACAAGGTTTCCCCCTCATATGCTCTTAGACATGAAATAAGTAAGTACACATACCTCCTCCTCATATTCAGAGTCACTCTCCTCCTCACTGTCAGACCTAGGAGCAACTTCATAGCTGGTCCAGAAGACAAAAGAATAGGTGTTTAGAAAAAAAACACCACTCAGATTCAATATGTTTCCAAATCATTTTATAAAGAGCTGAATAAATTAAATGAAATAAGGGTGGGTAATGAAACAATGTTTCTCTTGTTATAAGTATCAACAGAAGTGAAAGTAGTTATTAAAAATCCTGTTAGTTTGTTTAGCTACTTACCCAGGATTCATTTCTAACCAAGCATCCAGCTGACTAGCTTTTGGAGCTTCTGGTCCAAGAAGAACTTTGCCTGTTTCAGTGTGAGTCACTTTGACTGGAAGGTCACTCATCTGACTGCTCTCATCAATGGGCTAAAAGTGAGAGCCAATGTCACAGTGTAAGACATCTGGACTTTCTTTCCCACAGAGACAAAGACAGCAAACAAGAGTTTGCAAAGTTAAAGCTTCAAAAGAAAAACAAAGAAACTGAAAACCACAGCAAAAGTGTCTTGGTCAGCACCTGGGCCAACAGTAGGTCACAATATCTCCACAAGTATCAAGCAAAGGCATATCCCAATATTAAGTGTAACTGAATGAGGGGACTATGGAGCCAGAAATATTTATTGGCTTCTCTGAAGAGTTTATAGTGTCCAAAGAACATGATTGGAGAAGTTTTCATTTACAATTATTTCTGACAGACAAAGGAGCCATCATGACACAGCACATTTGATCCCATACTAGGAAGGGAACGGATGTGCTTGTCCGATGTAGGCTTATTTCCTACCGATGCGATAATATAATGTGCTATGCTTACAACCATATTTGACAAATAAACTGTGTACTACACAAAGATTTGGTTCTCAAGAAATCCACTTTTACACATAGATGTGCACAAGCTGAAAGGGATTTTCAGAATACTCAGAGATATATACAATGCTCCAGAGACTAGGCTTCAGATCTCTTTAAAAAATGGCTTGTACGGGAGGATAGTTAATCTGGATATATTTTCTCCTGGTTATAAAAATGGATCTTTTTAGGCACTTAAGGGCATAATTTAAGAAGAAAGTTATAGTGACAGTGCATCCTATCTCATCCCAAATCCTTGCTTCAGGTACCTGAATGGAGTGGGCCACAAGTCTAGAATACAGATTAATCTATTACTGCCAGTAGGAGCCATAGCAAACTTTGGGAAAAATACAGGAAATCAAATTACTTTATAATAAGTTAAAAATTCTCAAATAAACGCTAATTTTACATTTTGATGTTCATTTAAAATGACCAGATCATATTCTATAAAGATAACCTGGGATGACATATTCATCATAATTCTACAGTATGACTTCCAAACACACTTTACTTATACTGTGAAATATTATAAACTGTGTCAATGTGTATTCATAAACTATATCTGCAAATACACATGAACCTGATCCTGCGACCCTTACCAATGCAAGTAGTTCCATTGTACTTAGTCCCTTGAAGTTAATGTGATTATTTGGGCAAGTAAAGGTTCTGGGATCTGGCTCCCAACCAGCAATAAATAATGTGATTTATTTAGTAGTATCTACTCCTTTGAGAAAAAGGCCTTTAAAATTTTTACCTCTCCATCAGGACCAAGATCAGATCCCATTCCCTCTGCATTCTCTTCTGCCTTCTGAAATGAAAACACAGACAAAAATGTTACATTCAAACTAAGATGAGTATAACCAAGCATGAACTATAAAATAATTTTCATATATTTTGCTGTTTGTTGTTCCTAAAACAGCTTTGGCTTCCATACTGGGATCTTAGCAAGAGCTATTTCAGTCTGAAAAGTGACTAGAAATGGTATTGTGGGGTTTCTGTTAATTATGTCTCAATAATTCCACATCAGAGTCACTCAGTTTACAACAACAAGACTGTAGGGCTAGCAGATAGAAAAACTGATTCCCAAGTCAAACTGGAATCTACTCTTCCCATGCATCACCACCAGTAATAAGCATTCTGAAAGTCAAATCATGCCTTAGGTTATGCCAACTAAAGGCAACAGGGCAGCATGAGGGTAAGTGAAAGGCATGATTTTCCCCTGCACTTAGAACTTGGCTAACAATTCTATTCATGATGTGCAAGAAGAAACAGAATCCAGCTCCCCCTCCTGTTGCAATGTTGGCTGTGCACTGCTAACAGGAGTATAATTTTACCTTTATCACTACAGAAAGCAGATTTGACCTAAAATGCACAGGAAGAAGGTCTTTTTAGTAAAAATGGGCTATTTTGACAGTCACTCTTTATAGGCTAGCACCATATTTTAAGTAATGCGTTTGTTTAGATGGCGATGTGGGCTAAAACAAGAAAAGCTAACTTTTCTTTAGTCTCTAAGGTGCCACAAGTACTCCTTTTCTTTTTGCAAATACAGACTAACATGGCTGCTACTCTGAAACCTATAATTATAAAGACATTCAAGATTTATCTATCCTTCTGAACACTATGTTTACCCATCGTATCCTCAAATCAAGCCTGTTTGTTCAGCAGATTCTGGTGTTTCAAAGGAGTAGAAACTTCGAAGAAAGAAATAATGGTAGAAATACCTAGCTAATACCATGTGGGGCAAATTCTGCTCTCACACCAGTGTAAAGCCAAGGTAACTCCACTGACTTTAGTTTGAGGTACGTTAAGTCTGGAAAATCTAACCCCTAAATCCAGCTAGTCAGTGTGTTGACAGTAGACAAAGGAAATATATATGCACCCACTGGTGGGAATCATATTTTCTGCATACCTACATGCATTTCTTAGACTTCAGCTTCTTCTCCCTTCTTTCCATAGAGAAAAATAATACCATTGCTTTATTCTTCTCAATACGGCAGAAGTAAGGAGGGGTGGGGGTGTCCCTTTCTGACAAACTATTTTTGTGGTGATTTATTTTCTGGAGGCTGCAAACAGTTTTTTCCCCTTGGAGCTCCATCTTTCTATACCATTTCAGGGTTTTGTTTTTTCATACTGTGACTGCCAGCAAGGTATCTGAATGTCTTCAGATTCACTTTTATCAGTTGATGTCTACATAAAATACCCTAAAGTGAAAGTAGCAATGCAAACTTATATAGATGAACTATTGGGGCAATTCTCTAAGAATCTTGCATATATTTAGGCTTGGAAGGATTAGATTTTTATTGGTAAATGTCGATTTCACCCTACTTACAGAAACTGACGAAAAAGTATTTCCACTGATGATAACTGAAATTTACAGGTAGGCAAAGTAAGAAAGCTCCTTGAGAACTTTATTAGTTTGATAAGTAGATCTACTTAGATAAGGATATCTACTTTGTATATTTCAACATATGATATTGACAATTTGTGTTTTAACAGCTATAAAGCTTTAAGTTTTTGAATCTCAACATCTACTGTCATTAAATAATTTTTCTCTGATCCCCTTACCCCCATAATTTCCTGAAACTGGGAAAAATTAAATTAATAAAAATAGGAAAAAAGTGGTTAAAACCCATAATTTTGTGCAACTGTGAATTCTTAAATTGATAAAAAATATTACAAATACACTGATGTTATGTCAAAATTATTTAAAAAAAAAAAACTGAATTCTGCCAAGCCTACATATATTTATTAAGTAGTATGCTAAAATACTTGAGGGAGGGTGAGGAATGGCTGCAACCAAAGTAAAGTGTCTGTGTCTCTAAGCTTCATTTTGTCAGACTGATTTGTGAGTAGGATAACAAATTATGTCAGTGCTGACGGTTGTTGCTTAAACAGACCAGGTGATTAACACTGATTTTGTATAAAGTAATCTACCCCCTAAATCCAGCTACTTTAGGATATTAATTTTTTTCTGAAAACTATCCTGAAAAAGGCAGTAACCAGCAATTTGTTCATTCATATATCAGATCTTTCTCAAATAAATTAGGTAAAGGAAGGACAGTGTAAAGATTGTCATTGTAACCGTGTTATACCCATCATACCTGTAACTAATGCTGCTAACCCTGGATATAGCGTTTTGTCACCCTCAATTTTAGTTCTTCCTCTATTGAGGAACAGTGTACTTCAGAAACATCCAAAAGGTTTTTGAACTGGTTAAGCATTGCCAGGGATGTCTGGAAACCTGTGTCCCAGGGGTATGAATGTTATGTAAAAGAATTAGGGATAGAGCAAAGCCTTTGAAAATGTAGATTTGAACACATCCACTGCTGCACACTCCTCTGAAGTTCATGCCTTGAGGACAGATCCAAAGGGGCATACTGCCAAACAGAATATGCTAATCTTCAAACAGATGACCTAGGAACTCAAGGGTTTCATTTTTTTAAAAAGTCACTCATTCCTCCCTTCCTAAGCTGGCAAAGATAAGGGGAGGTCACTTTCAGAACAGTGGAAGAGGAGTCATGCCCTGTGAGTGGCTCAACAGCAATACCTGATGACCAGACAAGAGCAGTATTAACAGAGGTCTGGAGGGAGCTCAGTTCAGCCCTCCTGGGCAGTGGCTATTTGTGTTGACAGGAAGAATCTGAACAGTGCACAAAGAGGAGAGTTTACAGAAAGCAGGGAACAGGGTGATTCATGATAGCATTAGGATGATTCATGGAGGCACAGGTTTGACCTGGACTGCTCAAACTGCACTGGTTGACTAGGTTCTCCCCCACCCACTTGAAACAGTGTATTGGGGTACATCTGGAGTGGAAATGCTTGATGGCAACTGTGTGAGGAAGATGAATCAGTAGATTGGAGTGGATGGAAAGAATGAAATGGAAAATTTAAAATTGTGATTATGTTATTTATGTAGCACCAGAAATTTGCAAGTGCTCTACAGACAACAAGATGACATGGTCCCTGTGCCAATGAACCTACAATGTCAAGAGACAAATGCACAGATTGGAGGGATGGAATGCAATAAACTGGAAAGTGACACCCCCGTGAAGTTAAACATGAGTTTTGCCAACCTACATACATTTCCTACTGACTACTGAGAAACATTTGTCTGAAGTGGGACCAAGCTCTACAAGTCTCTCTGGACGTGTTTTAAGGAGTTACTGAGAGAAAAGAGAATCAAGGAGTGGTTGCCTGGCATCAGTGGCTGCATGGAAAAAGAGATGGAGACCAGAGCGAGAGAAAGGCAAAGATGGTGGGTTAAATGCATGGCTTGGGGGGAATGAACAGTGTGAACAAAAAGAGATAAGAGCAGACACGTAGATAGGAATCCATCATCTTACCTAGGAAGAAACACTTTAATATTTATATGGTCTTGATCAACTCATTAAAGCCAATGAAAAGAGACCAACTAACTCCAACAGGAGGCCTTGCACAGCAAAACAAAAAATCAGTCACTAAGCCTCAGCGTCATACACTGTGTAAAGAGTAGTTTGTGCACAAGAGAGTAGAGCCATTTACAATAAATGGTTCTCAAGGATTTGGATGCTGAGTGGAGGAAGCAATATGCAAATGCACTGGAAGAAAAATTTTTATTACTAGCACTGTGCAAATCTATTAATTAACATTTATATTATGGTAGCATCTAGAATTCTCAGCCATGTCATTGTCCCCTGGGGCATAGTAAAAACATATAGTAAATGAGAGCCCTACCTCTCAAGACCTTGCAGTCTAACATAACAGGTAGATGAAACAAGCAAACTAGCAAGATGAGGTAACACAAACAGGATTTTTTAGCATAGACTATCTGTGTGCACAACTTGTAGCCAATCAGCAGCAGTAATTATAACTTAACACCTGCCAAACTATTATCAGATGGCAAAGATGTGCACATTCAGGATCAATAAATTACAGCCTACATAACTAGAAAACTCTCCAGACAGGGACAGAAACAACGATGGACCTAAAAGAGGGTATTCCACATTGGTTATTCAGTTATGCCACAGACAAACAGAGAATTACTTGAGGGGCGATGACAGCTATATGGAACTGAAATATTTTTTCTTCATATCTATGGCTGAGAACTTCAGTGGGTGAAGTGGGACTAGGAGAAGGACTTGGAAACAATGTCCATCCTTGACAGCGAGTGATATGGACTGTTTATAAAGAGGTGCTTCTCAGCTGATCTCAGACATCAATGTGCTTACAGAGCAGATGTCTCATTTACTATTTCATAAAGTAATGCCTCATCTTAGCTACACTCCTGGTTATTCTGGCTCTACTCTACGTGCTAGTGTCTTCACAATACAAATGGAAAGCTGTGTACATACAAACATATGAGAGGGCAAAACACTGACACTCATGTACTTAATACTGAAGACATATTCTGCCTACAGTACATATGTGCTTGGAGTATTTGAGAAAGTCAGCTATAGTCCTAAACAAAGGACTACATCATGAACGTCACCCGTCTGTTTCCCTACCACTTGTACAATACGAACTATCTATAGAACTTGAAAAAATCTTGGGCTCCTATCAGAAGCAACTCCACTGAAAGCGAGTGGCCCAGTTTTGCGCTTGTTCAAGAGACCAGAGCCGTTCAAAAGGAGCTATTCCAGACAAGTGCAGAATTATAGCCAGAAGAAAAATCCCAAACCCTATTTCCCCAAGAGCACAAAATGGATTCTTCATCACCAGTCTGGCCCCTTGGGTAAATAGGCTTCATTTCCTAATTATAAATAGTGAGGCTAAAAAGGAGAAGTACTTCTGCACCATCCACTTCATCAGTGTTCACCCTTGGGAGCAAGCCTAAAGGACTCTTGTCTTGCTCCTATGTAAGAATGGAACACTTAATTATGTTTTCAATTGATTAAACCATATTTTCAATTGATTAGGTAATACAAGAACAGAGGTATCCAAAGTATATGGCTGAGTAGCACAATGACAACTTGCTGGGTGGCTGTGGGTCAAACTTAAGTAACAAATGAAATCACAGTTATAAATCAAAGCACAAGCCATATTTATTAGTACTCATCTCTCTCCTCTTGATAGATGAGCAAAATGGCTTGATGGCAGAGTTCACTAGCATTAAGAGGCTGAAAATGATCAGGGTAAAGCACAAAATTTTACTGTTAATTTTCCCTTATGATTTGAGCGGGGCAGAACACATTGCATCAGATATTTATGGTCTGTCTGGACACGATTTTTCAGCATTAGAGACTTATGCATGCACTGACATCACCAGAAGATGCTCTCATCTGAGCACAGACTTACACTAAGAAAATACTGGAATAGGTTCATTCACAGACACAAAAGAGTGTCAACAGAAATACTAGGGAACATTATGTTTATACCAGTGTATAAGCCAAGCACACTGATGCTGTGTGATATCTGTAGGGAGAATTAGGGGTGTTAAAATCAAATGCTGCTCTTGCCATGACTGTAGGCCAAGTACCCTCAAATGAGTTTTTTTTTTTTTTTTAAGATATTGCCTCCTCATTTTGGAGGACTGACTGTTGGCCCTTTCTGTATTACAACATATTCTTAAAGAGGCACAGCTGTCTTTTTTTGGAGGGGGCTGGAGGAGAGGAAAGGGTACTTTTGAGGTCTGTCGTCCTTAACATGGTCCAGTTATTATATGTTGGTGTTTGATACTGTACTTAACATGCTCTCACTCTACGTGGAGAAACCTAAGCAAGCATTTCAAATTCTGTAAGGTTAAACAGCCAGGAAAATTAGCAGGTGCACTCTTTGTTTATGCAGAACAAGCGAAAAAAAGTTCTGAGCCATTATTTCTTCTCTCTCATATTAAGCAGACTCATCCCATGAGAATTACAGATAGACATGACCTAGAAGGTCATCTTGCCCATCCTTCGAGATATGAAAGGCACTGCGGTGTCATGAAAGTACCAAACTATTATTTAATGACTTCTTTTACAGAATTATTTTATTAAGTAAATAATATTGCTTAACTCCCACCCATACTCTCACTGACTAACAAAGAAATGTTTCATAGCATCCAAAATGAATTTTAAAAAGGCTTATACTAAATGGTAAGAATGCAGATAGAAAACAACACTATTTCCAGGCTCTCTCTATTTGCACAAAATGGGCATAAACAAAATGATCTCTCTCTGGCTCTGTCCACTGCCCCTGTCAACTATGTATAGGACTGAGCTGAGTTCAGAATTGGAAGGTTCAAGATAACTGTTCAGAGGGCAAACTGGCTGATTGCAGGTGTCAAGAAGGAATAATCACTTTTTGTGCCTCCAGGTGAAACACTGCAGAATTAGCAAGCGCTTCATGGTAGTGTTTTCAGTCTCTCTCTGATGCACATTATCCACTGCTAAAGCCAGGACACCTGACATTATGACAAATCCTATGTGACTACAAGAGACATGGTGGGTAAGGTAATATCTTTTATTGGACCAATTTCTGTTGGCATAAGATAGCTCTTCTCTCACCTTCCCAATCTACAGAATGTAAGAGACATACACTTCATTGCTAATTGATAGTAGGTTGGCTAATGTTTGCTTGTTGAATGTTTATCAATAAACCAAGTTTATAACCCAGTGAAATTTTCTAATCTTTTGTCCCTTCCAATCTATGGAATTATTCATGTTGATTATTAAACTGACACTTAAAGAGCTAATTCAGTATTTGTATAGCATAAACCACATGATTTCTCATGCCAGACTTTTGGAACAAAAAATTATACTCAATTAATGTTAGCAATTTCATAGTTTATAAAATTTCAAGCATGCTCATATGCATAAGACCAATGCAGAGTTTAGCTTAACAGAGAAGGTTCAGGGGTGACTTGATTCCAATTTATAAGTACCTATATGGGGAACAAATATTTAATACTGGGCTTTTTAATCTTGTAGAGAAAGGTATAACATGATCTAATGGTTAGATGCCCAAGCCAGACAAATTCAGACTGAAAATAAGATGTATATTTTTAACCATGAGAGTAATTAACCATTGGAGCAATTTACCAAGGGTTGTGGTGGATTCTCCATCACTGACAATTTTTAAATCAAGACTGAATGTTTTTCTAAAACATGCTCTATTTCAAAAGGAATTATTTTGGGGAAGTTCTATGGCCTGTGTTATGCAGGAGATCAGATGAGATCATCTTCTGGCCTCACCCACCAACAGTTACATTAAGGGGAGGGAAAGGTGTTAGTTGTTGCTCAGTTTTCTACTTGCCTTCTTTCTTCTCCTCCTCTTTTTCTTTTCTTTGGCAGCTTGTGCTTGCTTATGCTCCCACACCAGATTAGTCAGGTTGGCCACATACTCATCTGTCTGCTGCAGCAAGTATGCCAGACGTCTGTCTTTCTTCTGGTCAATCAGCTTACGGTAGCCTTCTTCATCTTCAGCCTACCAACACAGAAAAACAACATTCATGGTATAGACACTTACAGAGAAGAACCACTACCATTAGCACTGGAACTACAGAAGTGTATTTGAAAGGTCTTCGACTCCCATTTTTGAGGTGCAGGATAACTTGAGGACCTTCTACAAAAGAAATGGGTCAGGAAGGGAAGAAATGTATACATTTTGATACACTGAATGGGTAAAGGCCCTGGGAAACTCACAGCCTTATAGAAGGCTGCAAAGATTTTCAAAGGCTCAAACCACAGTTAGGTACACAACTCCTACTGAAAGGTAATGAGAGCGGGATGTCTAATTCTGATCTGTGCCTTTAGAAATCTCACCCAATATAAATAATAATCTTTGGGTATTATGAATTAGGAGGAGGATTTCCTGCTAGCATGTTTTCAGACATGACCATATTCCTATTCTAGACATGATCTTTGAGGGGAGAAGAGATCTTTAAACAGATTTACTTTTCAAAAGATAAACTTCTTGGTATATAGGGTGAAAAATAAATAAAAATTGCAACAAACATGCCAATGAATTGGGCTACATTTCACTAGAGGAATGAAATAACTACATAGCATAGGCCTGACGGACACAAACTTATATACATAGTTATGGGTCAGAGATATGAAAAAAACCATACCCCCAGCAACACAGCTATGCTGACAAAAAGCCCAGTGTGGACACAGCTAGGCTGACAGAAGAGGGCCTCCCTTGGCCTAGCTAACGTCATTTGGGAAGGCAGTCTTCCTACCCCAGCAGAACTCCTTCAGTCTGTGCTAGGCGGCTTTGCCGGTATAGCTATGCCAGCACAAACTCTGTAGTGCACACACAGCCCAAGTGTGCTCAACATGCAGTTGTGTCCTCACAAGAATTCAACTGTGAATTTGGTAAGCACTGGGGTAGTAATACCTGAAGTGCCTCTGACAGCAAATCTGACTGAAGATGATCCTCAAGTGATTTGTCTTTGAAAACAAAGATGACAACTCACAGTCCACAGGTAGATGGACTCAGCAGCAAGCTGTGGATATTAGTGTTCTGGGCGTGTCTGAAGGTACATGAAGATGGCATGCTGCTCCTCACTTTTATTAGCAATGGTTTTGGATCTACGTGCTCCTAACATACGAACTCTGGACTGACATCAGCTCATTCACCTCAGGATGTAAAAATATTTTTGAAACAGCAAGAGTACCTTTTTAAACCTACATGTTTTATTTCTGATAATTAACATGGCAACAGTTTGAGCAGCTAGACTACTGGCAATTGTCTCTACTTACTGCTAGTCTAAAGGATCTCTATAATGTAGATTGGTATATAACCTTTAGAAAGGCCTCAGGGCCAAAAGATTTGTTCTTTTCCTCTGCAAATCCTTCATTTGTATTTTGCATGTACTTGTATTTTTCATGTAGTGATTTAAAAGCAATCTAGTTGGCCCTTATAGTTGGTAGTGACAGATTTTGGACAAGCACTTAGGCTTTGCGCCACATCTGCACCCAAATTAGACATTTACTTGCTCTTTCACTAGTGTTGTGCCTTAGGGAAAGTGTGTCACTCAAATGCTTGTAAAAACTGAGAATAACTAGTTTCCCAGTCATTAGATTTACTGTTGGTAGATCTCAGTGAATCCTACTGTTAAACAGAATTAGATCACAAAGTTACCAGATTTCTACTAATATTAAAAAGAAAATATTAGCCTACTATAAGGTGATAACCATGACCAGCTAACACACTTCTAAATACAACTTGCCTTGTCTACGTTTGGTGCAAAGTCCTATGTAAAATTATCTTAGTTAAAATGTGTTAATTAAGATGTTATAAAAACACAAGCTATTTTCCTAATCTAGATATGCCTGCCGATCAGTTCGACAGCACTCTGAAGAGACACAGTCACATGGGAAGCCTTCCCATCACACATTCCCCTCAAAAGAAACTATAAGTAGTATTATTGGGAGGTGGTGGGGCGGAGAGAGAGAAGAAGAAAGATACTCTTGCTGCTAGCTTTCTTTGGACCATAACTCTGAGGATTAATGGTCAGCTGGAATTAGTGTCGCTCTTAGACAGTCACTAATTCCCAGAAAATACTGTATTTATCATTATTGCTTAAATACGTATATTTTAAAAAGCCAGACTGGGCCAGAAGAAACAATGTGAAGAGAGGAGAGATAGTTACTGCTATTCACTGAAATAACCTTTTTCCCTTTAACTTTTCTACAAAAATAATTTACACAGCAAATGTATTCTTTGACACATAAATCATAATCAAATTAAGTTCCTGATGAGTATTGTAAAAAAAAAATATAGGCATAAGTAGTTATTGGAACTATAAGGAAAACATTAGAACAAGATCCATAGTCTTCATATGGTGAATATACTAATGAACTTTGCAATATACCTGCACTGTTGTAAAAAAACTTTTGAAATATGAAATTAGAAAGATTAGGTGATTTAATGGAGGTTACAAAACAGCAGTTATACTATTGTGAGCAGATTACTAGTAATGACTAATATACACATGGGCGGCAGAATAGTTACAAATATTATTTGAAACCACAAACAAAAGTAAATATGGCTCAAAGTGAACAAAGTCAAACAAATAACGTCACTACCACCACTATAAAGCACATACAACTAATCTCCCAGGTATGTTTAGATTCATATTAGTTAAAATCTAATTGATCAGAGAGCCCTTATCATGCAAAGGAAGTATATGAGTCCTTGAAAGTATATATCAGGTATTAAACAGATACTGAATTTGATCTTAGCAAACAGGCTGTTTGGCAGTCAAATCTGAAGAGTGCAACATTCAGTAGTTAGAGCAAAGTTTGATCAGCAATGCCCAGTTACAAAGTAACTTACACAGCGGCCTTCCTAATCCTCAGAAGCCCACAAATTTGTTTTTCCTAACTCTTTCCAATAGTATAAAAAATATGCTACATCTTAATCTGCCACATTACCACCGCCCCACTCTCACATCGTTAGAATTGTTACTGTAGAGCATGCCAGAGTTGGCATTTTACCAAATGACCCCTTACCATCAGTCTTCTCATTCTTTCTTTCTCAATTCGCTCAGTTTCCTTCTTCTGCTCACGCTCAGTATTGGCATGCCAAGTTGCCACAGCTTTAGAAAGTTTCTGAATTTTCCCAGCCACAGACCGGTGGTATTCTTTAAAATCTTTAGCATGCTGCAATATGCTGTTCAGATATTCCTAGAGAAAGAAAATAATAAATCAGCTGAGACATCGTAGTCTAACTGACAGAACACAGGATTTGAAACTACGAACACCCAAATTCTGGACTCTTCCGCTTGCTTACTGTATGGCCTCTGGTAGGTCATCTTTTTGTAATCTGGGATCCCTAAATATAAAACGGTGATAGCTGGCCAAGCAAAGCAAGGTCTACCACTTAACTCAATGGCATTTCTCTGTATCTGGAATACACTAATTCTGGAGTAGCAGAGGTTAAAATACCTGGTGTTTCTGTCTACGTTTTCTCTCCTGTTCTATTTTCTGCTGTTTCTCAAGCTTCTCAGTCATGCGGGCTTCCCTCAGAGTCTGGCGCTTGCTGCGCTTATAGGCTTTGGAGTTCAGTGCTGTCTCCAGTGTTGTGTCACGGCGCATGCAGGCCACCACCTCTTGTCTTAGCTACCAGCAAGAAGAAACAAACTTAAAAAACCCATCATTCTGCACACACAGAAGAACAATTTTAGTCATCAATACAGCATACGAAGGTAGAAAGTTAACTTTTCATGGGCTCTTCAATCCTGCTTCTCCCTTTCACTTTCCATTGAGATACTGAAAAATTGGATCCTGAAATCCTCAGTTGCAGCAAGAAGGTGATCATCATCCTAAAAAGCTCTTCATTCTTTGTAGGATCTTCCTCTTTCTATGCAGAGGTATGAACGCCACTTATATAAGCAGCTCCACAAGTGGTGTGTCTGACATTAGAGGTCAAACATGGCAGATATCACAATCCTTCCTCCCTCACAAGCTGGTGTTGAAAATGATTGTCCTGCTGGCACGGAAGGGGCCAACCAAGATGAAAATCCATTTTAACAAAGTATGGTGGAACAAGATGACCTGTGTGCTGTTTTAAATCAGGTGTTGAACGTGGTTGACCCCACACACATCCAAGGGACATTCATTTTCAACATCAGATGGGGGAATGGCGGAAGCAGCAGGGAATTACTAAGGCTGAGAGGGGCAGAGCCACCCAGTTCTAAATGCACAGCATGAATAGCATGCTGCTTCTCAGAACTGGCCTCAGACAAGGCTCTACCATAAAGGAATCACTAGGGCAGTGGGGAGGAGGATGCACCTAGCATGGTACACGTACTACTAAACTGTGCTAGTCCCAAAGATTTCTCCCAGGAACCAATTTTGCCTGGCCAATAGGGGCAGGGTCAAGATCAGCCAAATGACACCCCCTGCTGCTCTCAGGCCAGCTGAGAGAGCCAAATGGCAAGGGTCTAGGGAGGCCAGCACAGCAAAGCCCCTTTGCAAAATTCTTATGCTGTGCCTGCACCCAAGATCTGAGCAAACTTATGACTTGGACATGCTCTTGTTGGGCCTCGCTGCACAGCCTGCACATTACCACAGGCCTTTTGAAAATAGGGGTCACTGTGAGGAACACACAACAATCATACATACGGATCACTGAGAACATGCAACTGGGTCTTAGAAAAATTTGACCCACTAGGTTTTGAGACGATCAAAAAAGAGGCACCTCTTGTAATTTGTATTTGAACAAGGGGTTGTGGACTCTCAGCCTATCCTGTCCTCCTTTTTTATCTCAGTTTGTGCCATCCCCATGATCTCCCTGAAAGACTAGATCATAAATTTGGATTTTAAGGACTACACTTCAGGATTAAACAGGAGGTGGGGAGGGAAGGAGCGGGAGGGGGGAAAGAAAGAGAGAGAGAGAGAGAGAGAGAACACATGCATCTTCAGTAATAAAGGACGCAAAAGATACTGATCATGTAAGTTTGACGTTTCTATGAATAGCGTTTTTCAGTTAAGTTTGCTCAAATATTGACATTCCTCTTTAAACTCAGTACTTTCATAAATGTCTATTGCCAACACATCCTGTGCTGAAGAAAGATCACTTTCAATTGTGATCACAGCAAAAATGTCCCTGCAGCAAAAGGCATTACCTGGCGCTGAAAATTCAGTAACCTAAGTGCCTTCAGCTCGACTGTAGCTTTGGTTCGCAGATCAGGAGGCAGAGAGCCAGGTAAATTCTCCAGTTCCTGGATTCTGTGAGCAATTCGAGCCTGAAGTCTAAGATGATAAAGGATGTGGGAAAGATATCAGGAGAGATCTGTCAGTAGTTATCAATATTATATGGTAACATCAGCAATAGATCTCATACCCCCAGTCAATTTCTAATACTCATCTATTCTGAATTAACATGCACTTCTAGGAATGGAGAAAAAAATCAGACTTACAGTTACTCTGCAGGAATACCCTTGATACCAAACAATGAAGACTCTCTTCCCTCCTCTTAATTTTAGCTATTAGTTGTACGGGAACAGCAACTCAGCACATTTATTCTACTCATGCTTTCAAGCACTTTGTGTCTGCAGGCCAGTTTGTTAAGCACAAATAAAAAATGTTATAAAATGATTGGGTGTTATTTTAGGTCTCTTTAAAGTGTGATTGCAGTCAGAATAGTGATTGTGTAAGAATGCAACATTCTTATTTAGCAGAACTGTTTCTTGTTGGTGATCAAAATCCTACGTGCTTATTCTACTGACAAAATTTAAGTTTTCACTTTCTTTATTCTTTAAACAAACTGTTGGCATTGCAGAGCTATTAGGATTCTATTCTGGCTCACTCACCCCCCACAAAATTCATTTCCAGTTGCAAACTCTTTTAAGACCAATCATGGTGCACAAGCCAGAAAGAATACAGCTTCACTTTCAAATTCCAAAGTGAGTTTGTAGTGCTGGTAATCTTTGTAAACTGGCGTTTTGTTTTGTTTTACTTGTAACTCAGCATATTTGAGCAGGCAGTCAATGACAAACAAACATGAACCCCAAAATGCTACTTTTAATGACACTATGTACGTGTGGTTTAATATTCCTTTTGGCTTTCAGGCACTTTTGCAATACAGTGCTGTCTAACTAAAGTGTAATTTCAACCATGGAATTCTTACAACAAAATAAAAATGGACTATAACCAATAACCAGTGAGAATTTCTGAATGAATTCTAAATGGTCCAGTTGTTAAACATTTTGGGCCATGATCTGCATCGCAATGCAAGTGAATCAACGATAGGAGCCAGAGGAGAGAATTTCTGTCCCCATTTTTTACAAAGCCATGGAGAGGAGAATTTATCTAGTCTACCCATGCTACATGTGACATACACACTTTTGGAGATTTAGAAGGGAAGTCTGATTACATAAATTAAAAGGCTGATCCTACTCCCTCCTGAAAAGGATAACAGACTCACAGCCAAACCTATACTATCACTCATCTTCTCTCCATCACAATATAACACAGGTAAGAAATTGATAATAGCATTAATAGACTAGTTGGCAACATGATAAATGAATTTGTTAAAGCAAAATGTTAAGGATATTGGCCACGTCATACCAACCAAACTAGAGAACTGCTTATACCTAAAAAGGCAATTGTAACTTATGCTTTTTAAAGCCACATACACCACCCATTCCTCTTCCACATCACCCCTGCTCCAAAATAATACATAAGAACAGCCATCCTGAGTCAGACCAATGATCCATTTAGCCCAGTATCCTGTCTTCCGACAGTGGCCAATGCCAGGTGCTTCAGAGAGCATGGACAGGAGAGACAATCATCAAGTGATCCATCCCCTGTCATCCACTCCCAGCTTCTGGCAAACAGAGGAACTAGATAAAAATGGATTATGATCAATAACCAGCAAGAATTTCTGAATGAATTCTAAGTAATCCAGTCATTAAATATTTTGGACCGCAAGCTGCATAACAGGTGGTGCAACCAGCCCCACGTATGATACTTTACAGGCACACTGATGTAAAAAGGCAAAGCACTAGCTCCAATTCTGATACCACTAAAGTCAGTGCAAGTTTTACCAAAGACTTTAATGAGAGCAGGATTGGACATATTGACAGGTCAATTTTCTGCAGGCCCCAGTTTCCATGAAACTTAAGCAAAGCAAAGCAAAACAAACAAAAATTTTTTGATGAAAGGTTTTTAAGGAAAAAATATTCTGCTGACATGTATATAATCTAAACATTGCAATATTGTGCCAATACAAAAAAAACAGAGTAAATCTCCTCCCACTTTTTTTTTTTTGGTCACCTAATAGTTGCCTGGGCAATTTTTCATTGTAGTAGTACTATACAACGCTATGTAGATGTCTATGGTATTTAAAAATGGAAACAATGAAAAAAGTATTGCATAAGGAAGCAGCTACAGTGGTGATATAAATTAATTCTCTGTTGAAGAGTGAATTTACAGAATGAATAATCTATTCATGGTACAGTTCTGCATTACCATGCTATAAAGCTGCCATTCATAAATGTGTCACCAGAGAAGATTTCTTTTTAAAAAAATCCCTTTAAGAAATCTTAACTAGTCCCTTTGCTGTATCTTGTGTTAAATTAGAGTGGCAGACAATCACTGAACTTTAACATTACATAGGGAAGTAGTTGAGATATTCTGAGGGCCTTGAACACTGGACTGGTGTTAAATTTACCTTTTGTTACAGTAAATTACCACAATCCACAGAGTTCACTGACCATTAATCTTGCACTTTCATTTCTGTGGTATAGTGAACCAACCCTGGTAGTCTGTCCATTAGAACAGGAGGGCAGATGTCTCAGTTTGGAAGGCCTGAAAACAAGTAATCTGTTAGACTACTGGGGCTATTGGGATATAAAAGAGCAATGCTGACCCCAAAATACCTGCTTCTATATGAAATGGACTAGAATCATACAAATGGTAACTGAGGGCACGTGAAATTAAAGTGGTCCTGGCAAAATTACTCTGTGCAAAGCACTACTGCACATACATTCCTTAAAAAAGTTACCAGTTAGAACAGCGATAGTGGAAAAGCTGGGTGCTGCAAAGGAAAATTAGGAATCATATTGCGCATGGATATATTTAGGTCAACCTCTCAGAAAGGGCTGGAGTACATTAGAATATCCCAGATACAGAAATGATCATACTCAGAGGTGAGTTTAACATTGATTTTTTTGTGTTTAATATCTGTATTTTAAGCACTGCTCCTCTACATACTATTTTGTCTCAACATCAATAGGATGCAATACATAGTCTGAGAAAGAGATACAGGATTTGAAACTTCCTGAAACAACAAAAAGGCTGTAATACTGCATAATTGCAGGAGACTCATTTAGTGGCCTCAAGAGTACAGAAAATTGAAGCTGAATTAGGTCAGTCAGGTTTTTCATACAGATTGAACAGTAAATCAAGAGGAGTTACTGTTCTGGCAAGAAAGAGTTCCATTAACGGCAATAGATATTTGTTCAGGTCCAGAGGAGAAGTTTATGATGATTCCTACAGGAGAGTTATTTGTTCAGAAAATAACACTGGGAGATTTTGTTCTTTCAAGTAACAATCTGACACTACAAAAATCCACATTTTGTACAACTCTATCTCTAATTGGACTTGGTGATTGCGAGGGAATTTCAGTGCCATTACAGATGCAAAACAACTGGAGAAGTCTAGTGGCTTCCCTACCTCCTGCCCTTATAAAGGAGGATTAGATTGACTATTGCACATCCACACAGACTAGCAGCTGACTGATGCATAAAGAGACTTAGGGCTTGTCTACACTTAAAATGCTGCAACAGAGCTGCTGCAGCAGCACTGTAGCACTTGAGTGAAGATGCTGCCTACATTGACGGGGAGGTAATCCACCTCCCCAAGAGATGATAACTAGGTTGATGGGAGAATTCGCCCATCAACCTAGCGCTGTCTAATGCGGGGCTTAGATCAATTTAACTGTATCGCCAAGGAGTGTGGATTTTTCAAACCCAGGAATGGCATAATTATATTGACCTAATTTCCTAGTGTAGACCAGGTCTATAGTTCTGAGATGTTCAGAGATGCCTGGTTCTTATCCTCATACTGATGAGTCCAGATCATAGCTATGATTTTTCTCAATCTCCCAGTCCCAAAATAGCTGGAATGTTTCTGCTGAGGCAATCACCTATGAAACTGTTAAAGCCAAATCTTACTCTCTTTGGAGTCAATATGACTTCTGCTATGTGTGCAATGACCTCTCCCCAAACTATTGTTTTGACTTACTCAGTAAGGCATCTGAACAGTGTTGTTTGCAGCCATGAGGGCTAAGGCTTGATCCTACGCTCAGCGAAGTCAATGGAAAAACTCCTGCTGAGTTTGATGCTGCAGGATCAGGTCCCAGATGCTTAACTTTTAGTTTAAAACACAAGCTTAAAACTACAGAAACCAATAGGGACACCAGAGAACTGATACCACAGAGTATTGATATGCACCAGCTTAGCCAGACCTCTAGATGCATCTTCAATTTACTGAAAGGTAAATACTAATCTGCTAAATCTTTGAGTATTTTGGACTACTGCCCTGCTTTCTGACAAGTGAGACCCAGAAATGGGGCGAGCCAGTGCACTTAGGTGGAAACACAATTTTTCAAAAAATGGTTTGAGCAGTTATCAATGGATGCCTCCCAATGCACCTTCTCTGGAAGGGCTATAGTAACCCATGTCTCAAGTAGGACACAGGAATACCATATTGGATCAGACAAGTGGTCCATCTAGTCCAGTATCCCATTTCCAAAAGTGGCCAGTATCAGATGCTTCAGAAAGAGTTTATATATATCTCTTATACATTTTATTTTTTAAAAAAAAACAATCCTACCTAATGTAACTGTGAATGTTTTCATTATCCATACCATCTTCATTTTCTTGCATCCCACTAAGTTCTTGGCCTCACTGATATTTTGTGGCAATGAATTCCACAGGATGGGGATTTCTTGGTGGCTTTTTGTTTGTCTGTTTGTTTTTTGGGGGGGTGTTTATTTTTTTTAAAAACACAGTACATAATTTATTTCCTTTTATTAGTTTTAAATCTGTTCTCTTTTAGCTGCATTGACTGTCCCTTGTTCTTGCATTACATGAGAGGGTGAACAAAAAACACTGATTTACCGTCACTATATATCGCTAATGATTTTGTATAACTGCAACTTGTTGGCAGAGTTTCTCTGTTGACTTTCCCTGTGACCAGGTTGTTGGAACTGTAGTGAGATGCTGATTGATTCAGACCAATTCTTTCTGCCAGGCCTGGCTTGTTAGCTGCACCCTAGATGTAAAGGAGGTGGGAGTGGCTCTTTGGACATCTGCTGATCACTTTCTTTGCTGCTCTCTGGGCCTGATCCTATTTTGATATATTCTGTATATTTAGATAGGTTGAACAGACTGAACTTATTCCAGGTAAGGTGTGCCGTTATATAAATTAATGGCATTATAATATTTTCATCATAATTTTCTATCCCATTCTTTAAATATTCCAGCGTCGTCTGCTTAATGTGGTGAAGTTTAAGCAATTTTCACTGAGCTGTTCACAATGATACCCAGGTCCTTTCCCAACACGTAGGAATAATGAAGAGAAAAAGAAAAAAAAGGAATAGTGGCAGTTCGCTGGTAATTATTTTTCCATGTATTGCAATATTAACTTTTAAAGAATTTTATGGCAGCCACTTTTCACCTAAAGCAAATGCATCGAACACTTAGACTTTTTTGGATCATGCTCATCTTCTAATCCCTCAAACTGATAAAAATATGTTGAACTATTCCTCTCTTCAGGGGAAAATGCTAAAGACTATTAAGTCATTCATTGATAACAGAGGGTCAAGAAGAAAAATGCCTTTTTCAAGTGCTTGAAGGACTTACTAACCCTATTTAAAAGGAACATTTAATTAATCTCTGCAGTTCAGCATTTTATCTTCATCTAATCAGAACATGGCTATCGCATTACAAACTGAAGATAGAGATCTCCTTGCAAAGTAGGTGATACTTACCTCTCCCTCACCAATTGAGGGTAACTGTGGAAATTGTGCCAGATCACTGCAGGCTGTAGGAAATGGATGCCAGGCAGCAAGCAAGAAAGCTTTATAAAAGGGAGACCCTTTTCAGATAATAAAAGGAATCAGTTTGACATAGTTTGCAACGATCATAAATTAAAGATGCTGGAAAGTGCCATTTTTTTTAATTAATGCTGGTGGGGAGGAGAGCCATTCCACCTAGTGGAACAACATTAAATTACACTACACATTATTAGTTTTAGACATATTTATTAAGATTAAAGCAGCACTTTATTTCCAAGGAAGTATTAAAATGGAGTTTTATAAAAGCATGTCATGAATTTACCACTTTGGCTATATTTCAAGTAGCACAGCAAATTTAACAGTTCAACACTTAGTAGTAATTTAAACTTTTTATAGCAATGAGTATTTTAAATATCCAAGTTTCTTTTAATCTTCCATTAGTCACACAGGGATTAACAACAATTATACCCCTAATTTCATCTCACAGCAACATATGCTGCAAGAGCTGCTAGGCACAACCAAGTGAATTCAGGGGCAACATCAACTCTAAATTTTCTTGCTTTTTTGTTGATTTAAGCTAAAGCTTTTTAATGTCAAAATGTGGTGCTTTTGGGGGAGGAAGGGGGAAATCTATTAAATGTAGAAAGTCTCCCATTGACATGTCATCAGTTTCCAAGGCTTCTTCAGTCTCAACAATATGTTAATGGATCTATTACTGCTCCTCCATCTGTAGTTGTCCATTTAACAAATAGCTAATGGAGAAGAACGCCATGCTGCACCTTTAAGTCAAGAAAGGCGTGCACAGCAGTACATATCTTATCCTGTGCAACTCTGGAGGACTACAAAAGCACTCCAACTTCTCACAGGGGTGCACATGTGCCGAGGTGCACTACCCACACATACTTTCAGCTCACTTTTCCCTAGGCAGTTACATTAGCCATGCATGCGCAGTAATGACGTTCCTTAGTGTTACACTTCACAACCTAAGCAAGGAGAGCCCGTACCTGAGCCTACTGCACATGTACAGTAGGCGATTTTCAAAGCTTATAACTTGGTTACACCACAGGAACATATCCAGTAGGAATATATTGCCGACCACCTGACCAGGATGGTGATAGTGACTGTGAAATGCTTGGGGAGATAACAGAGGCTATTAAAATAAAAAACTCATTAATAATGGGGGATTTCAACTATCTGCATACTGACTGGGTACATGTCACCTCAGGATGGGATGCAGAGATAAAGTTGCTTGACACCTTAAATAACTGCTTCTTGGAGCAGCTAGTCCTGGAACCCACCAGAGGAGAGGCAATTCTTGATTTAGCTGTAAATGGAGCACAGGATCTGGTCCAAGAGGTGAATATAGATGGACTGCTTGGTAACAGTGACCGTAATATCAGGGGTGGCCAACCTGAGCCTGAGAAGGAGCCAGAATTTACCAATGTACATTGCCAAAGAGCCCCAGTAATATGTACTGATTATATACGTATATGTATTTGTGTGTATAGATATATATATGCATGCACATAATCATAACATAAGTTGATCATGTATATTTATTATACATTTATAATGTATAGTTAACAATAACAACTTAATCTTTTACTTAGTGGGACTTCTGGCAATCTTTGCTTTCAACAATTCCCTTGAAGTTTGGTTTTTATTCAGCTGTGCTCACACGCAGCAGTTCTCTTAAGTGGCTGTCTGCCAAAACGGATCGGAGCTTGGATTTCACATATCTGAGTGTCGAGAAAACAGACTCACAAAGATCGGTCGAGGCAAACATCGAGATTAATTTTAGGGCTGCACCTCTGATGTTGGGGTATTTATCCTTTGGTACAGATTTCCAGAAAGTAAGGGTCCCCTCTGTCTTCTGAACAGATTTCAATCTGTAATCTTCTAACAGTTCTATTATTTCCATCTGGGATGTTTCTTCGTCAGTGACTAAAGGCGGCTTCAGACAATCCGCTTCAGCACTAAAAGGGTCAATCAGAAATCTGATCTGAGGTCTTTTCTGCAGCAAATCTTGGAATCTTTCTTCAAAACTGTGCTTAAGATCTTTAATCACGTTCGCATACCTAGTTGTGCTCCATTTTAGGGGTTCTGCTGCATCTTCTTTTGATCTGGCTCGAAGTTGTGACATTGAGGGAAAGTGTGTCAGCTCTCCCTCAAGCATTTGTCTGGGAAACAACTGCAGTTTGTCCATGAATGCAAATACGCCTTGCACTAGATCAGACAGCAACTGGAATTTTCCTTGTAAGTCCACGTTTAGTTTATCCAAATGCAGCAGCATGTCTGCAAGAAATGCCAAGTCTAGAAGCCATCCAGGATCTGTAAGCTCGGGTGTATTCTGTGCTTCTCCTCCATAAACAATTTTATTGGTTCCAGGAGCTCAAAAAATCAAACTGCGCAGTGAAATGGCAAATCGGCAGGGAAGTCGTCTTCATCCAGTTCTTCAATTACATTTTGAAATGGTCTGTGCTTGAGTGTATTTGAAAGACTGAATTTCACAATGTGCAAGACAGGTTTCATGATGTGATCAAATTTGAGATTTTTAGACACCAGGTGCTCCCGATGAATAATACAGTGAAATGTCCAAAATTTGGGAAAGCTCTCATCAGACTTACAAATCCCTACTAATCCATTCGCAGTTCCCTCATGGACGGAGCCCCATCCATTGCAATGGCAGTGAGCTTCTGTAAAGGGAAGTGGCTTTTCGCAACTACCACCATGAACACCTCCTTTAGATCTCGTCCACGCATTCTGTCCTTTAGTGACGTGATATCGAGGAGTTCTTCCCTTACAACTCAGTCTTCAGACACAGTGCGGACAAATACCGATAATAAGGTTTATCCTGTGCATGGCACGACTCATCCAAAGTGATGCTCAAATACTCACATTGCTAAAGCTGCAAGTGCAGTTGCAATTCGATATCGCTGTTCAGGTTGGAGATTATGCATTTTATTGTGTGGTGTGAAAGCTGCAGGCCAGAAATTTTCTTCTGTAGATTCTCGTTCTCTGGTGTCAGGATTGAAATCACATCATTGAGGCACTTTTTTATAAGCTCTCCTTCAGAGTAGGGTTTTTTTGCACAGGCTATGTGCCAGGCCACATATTAGGAGGCTAACATTACAGTCGGCGATCAGTTGGCAAATCTGGTGGAAAAACTGGGCTTCTACATCTGTTTGTTTTTTCAACGTTCACAGTTATAAAGTGCAGAGTTCAGAACCTTGTGGGAATTCTTGATTCATATGTGCATGACTCAAAGCGAAATGACGCTGAAAGTTTGAAGATTTGAACTTTGAGACACAAGTCTGGCAAAGACGACACATGGCCTTACCATTACGTTTAACGAAAAAGTACTTACTCTCCCACTCCTGTTGGAAGGCTCAGTTTTCATCTGTGTATTTTCTTTTCTGTTTGCACTTGCCTTCCATTGTAAGATGGTGTAAGAAAAATTTAGATTAAAATTTTCCACACCAGCTAGTCACCGTGTGCTTTATTCAAGGAGACACTGGGGCTGGCAAGGGGATGCTGGACCCCTGGCTCTGTCCCAGGCCCCACTCTCTACTCCACTCCTTTCCCCAAGTCCCCACCTCCACCCTGCCTCTTCCCACCCCCTCCACCAAGTGAGCTGTGTCCTCGCTCCTCCTTGCCCCTGCGAGCCTCCTGCGCTCCCCCTCCCCCACCCCACCCCGAGCCTCCTGCATATCACAAAACAGCTGATCGCGGCAGGCAGGAGGCACAGGGGAGAGAGGAGGAGGCGCTGATTGGGGGGGGGGGGCGCTGGCGGGCGGGAGGTGCTGGGGAAAGAAGGGGGAGCTGAGCATTCACCATTTTTCCCCAGAGTCATCTCCTATCAGGAGCCACATATTATCTTTCGAAGAACCACATGTGGCTCCGGAGCCACAGGTTGGCCACCCCGATACTATAATTAAATTTAACATCCCTGTGGTGGGGAAAATACCACAGCAGGCAAACACTGTAGCATTTAATTTCAGGAAGGGGGATTATACAAAAATGAGGAAGTTAGTTAAACAGAAATTAAAAGGTACAGTGCCAAATGTGAAATCCCTGCAAGCAGCATGGAAACTTTTTAAAGACACCATAATAGAAACTCAACTTAAATATATACCCCCAAATTAAAAAACATAGTAAGAGAACCAAAAAAGTAAAAAAGCAGTGAGAGACAAAAAGGCATCCTTTAAAAAGTGGAAGTTAAATCCTAGTGAGGAAAATAGAAAGGAGCAAGAACTCTTGCAAATGAAGTGTAAAAATATAATTAGGAAGGTCAAAAAAGAATTTGAAGAACAGCTAGCCAAAGACTCAAAAAGTAATAGCAAATTTTTTCTTTTAAGTACATCAGAAGCAGGAAGCCTGCTAAACAACCAGTGGGGCCACTGTATGATCAGCTTCTGTACCAAATGAGTGGAGGATAGCTAATGTGATGCCACTTTTTAAAAAGGGCTCAAGAGCTGATACTGGCAATTACAGTCCAGTAAGCCTGACTTCAGTACCGTGCAAACTGGTTGAAACTATAGTAAAGAACAAAATTGTCAGACACATAGATGAACATAATTTGTTGGGGAAGAGTCAACCTGGTTTTTGTAAAGGGAAATCATGCCTCACCAATCTACTAGAATTCTTTGAGGAGGTCAACAAGCATGTGGACAGGGGAGATCCAGTGGATGTGGTGTACTTAAATTTTCAGAAAGCCTTTGACAAGGTCCTTCACCAAAGGCTCTTAAACAAAGTAAGCTGTCATGGGATAAGAGGGAAGGTCCTCTCATGGATTGGTAACTGGTTAAAAGATAGGTAACAAAAGGGTAGGAATAAATGGTTAGTTTTCAGAATGGAGAGTGGTAAACAGTGGGGTCTCCAGGGGGTCTGTACTGGGACCAGTCCTACTCAGCATATTCATAAATGATCTGGGGAAAAGGGGTAAACAGTGAGGTGGCAAAATTTGCAGATACAAAACTACTCAAGATAGTTAAGTCCCAAGCAGACAGCGAAGAGCTACAAAAGGATCTCTCAGAACTGGGTTACTGGGCAACAAAATGGCAGATGAAATTCAATGTTTTTAAATGCAAAGTAATGCACATTGGAAAATATAATCCCAACTATACATATAAAATGATGGGGTCTAAATTAGCTGTTACCACTCAAGAAAGAGATCTTGGAGTCATTGTGGATAGTTCTCTGAAAACATCCACTCAATGTGCCGCGGCAGTCAAAAAAGCAAACAGAATGTTGGGAAATCATTAAGAAAGGGATAGATAATAAGACAGAAAATATCATATTGCCTCTATATAAATCCATGGCATGCCCACATCTTGAATACCGCGTGCAGATATGGTCGCCCCATCTCAAAAAAGATATACTGGAATTGGAAAAGATTCAGAAAAGGGAAACAAAAATTATTAGAGGTACGGAGCATCCGCCATATGAGGAGAGATTAATAAGACTGGGACTTTTCAGGTTGGAAAAGAGACGACTAAGGGGGATATGAGAGAAGTCTATAAATGTCACATGACTGGTGTGGCGAAAGTAAATAAGGAAGTGTTATTTACTCCTTCTCATAACACAAGAAATTAATAGGCAGCAGGTTTACAACAAACAAAAGGAAGTATTTCTTCACACAATGCACAGTCAACCTGTGGAACTCCTTGCCAGAGACTGTTGTGAAGGCCAAGACTATAACAGGGTTCAAAAAAAAGAACTAGATAGGTCCACCAATGGCTATTAGCCAGGATAGGCAGGGATGGTGCCCCTAGCTTCCATTTTCCAGAAGCTGGGAATGGGCGACAGAGGATGGATCACTTGATGATTACCTGTTCTGCTGATTCCCTCTGGGGTACCTGGCGTTGGCCACTGTCGGAAGACAGGATACTGGGCTAGATGGACCTTTGGTCTGACCCAGTATGGTCATTCCTATGTTCCACTGAAATATTCAGATACTTTTCTACAATGAGGGCTATATGCCAAATTTAAAGTTTTGGTACTTGATGTCTGGAGTGTAGAACTGGTAAAGAAGTGGCAAGAATCTTTTTTATGACAAGGAAAGTATTTTTCCATTCTCTTACTACCAAAAAAAGATGGATGAACTGGTTTTTACTCAAACATTTACAACACATTTAAACTTCAGGCACAGACCAAACTAAATACCTGACCATTTCAGAGACATATCAGCAACTACGATGGGTTCTGAGAATGGGAATGCTTATACTACCTTAACTATAGTTGTCATGTCCTGCTCCCATTGTGCAAAAAGGCACATCCACTTTATCTAACAGTATCAAATTTACCAACAAATTTACTACAACAAAACAAAACCCCCTGCAGCAGTCAAGGAAAAAAAAAAAAAACCCACAACTCAGCCAGTCTGCCACCTACCAAAAAAAAAAAAAAAAAATCCTTTCCAACCTCTCCTCATTCAGGGCAGCATACCCTCAGCCCTCTCCAAAAACCTATACAATATGTCTTTGCAGCTTGCCCAAAAGATACAAAGTGAGGGTATTTCAAACCAAGCAGCCATACAATGGATAAGATGAAGCAGTTGTTCAAGGCTCCTAACACACTCTTCTGATCCTTGCACAAGGACTAGTCACAGTCATATTCCTTGCACTCCAAGCTTAAAACCTGTGTGGAGCTAGAACCACTAGCCACCCCAAAGGCAGTGAATGGGGGAGAATGGGATCACGCCCCCCTCTTCCAAACTTCTACCAGCCAACATTGTTGACTAGCTGTGAAGAATGCATGTCACACCCTTCATGTCTTCCCATTCACATTGGGGAGTTCCCAAGGCACAATGCCTCTCTGAGGTTCTCTAAGGTCCTGCTGGGGTCGTGTGACTACTCAGCACCTTCAAGACAGGCCAGAGCCTTAAAGGCATGGTTTGAATCTAAAGAACACTATACTTTAGCCTTGAGGTAGACACAGTCTGTTAATGCACTGCTAAGAGATCCACATTCAAACCCTGGATTAATTCAGGAAAAAATAGCTATGTGATCTCCTGTAGGTCCCCATTTGTATACATCCCTAAGCCATACAATCTGGCACAAATAGCAATCTCTGATCCTGGAAGAAGCAGGGTTAGAAGAGAAGAAGCAGTTACAGATGAAGGCTTAGGGGCACCATCAGTCATATATGAAAGTGTGTGTGGCACTGGCCCATAGGATTCCTGGCTCATGTCATAGCTATATCCCCTTCCATAAGAACAAAAGTTAAATTGTACAAAGCTTTGTGTATCATATATATTTTCTGAAAATGCTGTTACACTACAATAACCGTACACAATGAAACAGGTAAGGCCGTTCCAAGTTAAGGTAAAAACGATGCTAGTGACTAGGGACTCAATCCAGCAAATTGCACACTTAATTGAAGCAAAAGCTTGACTGTTTTGATGGATCAGGGCCTGAAAAAAGAGTTTCAAAAGTAGTACAGAGAGTGTACCTTTAGGCCTGTTCTTAATCATTAGTAAGATACTTTTTGTCATTACAAATGTGTCATATTATGCAAAGTACTACAGATACTAAGTAGATCTTTGAGCAGCATCATAACTCTTAGTTGACAGGGCAGTTCTGTCTTAGAAGCTTATATACAGCATACTGAAGTACTCTAAACATCCTTCAAGGCAGTTAAGATGCAATGATGCAGAATCATGTCAGATATTGTCCTCTGCAGGGTATTCATAGGTAAGACCTTCCCCATCTCTGCACAATTTTCTAGTTTTGCTTAGGGTACTGTAATCACACTACCTTGCCCACCAAAACTGGGCTATTTGAATTTGATCATTTTGTCTCTCAGAAAACAAAAACAAAGCAAATCCTGGAACTGCATCACAAAAGAGGAGTTATGACACTCTGGATAAAACTAAGTTACCTACACTGTAATGGTCTCTTCTAAGCAAAACATTAGAGTCCAAATCATTTTATTGTGGACATCTCACCCACTTACTAGCCCCCCTTTCTAGCACACTGCTGCTAAACATTTCATATTCTATAAAAGTTCATCTCAATCATCCTCCCTCAGAAATTTGTAAAGCTTGAGCACGTTCCTGAAACAAATGTCATTAGATCCTGCTTCCCATTTCTATTTCCTTAGGCCTTTACCTTTTCAGTAATTGGAACATAGGCACTGCCATTCCAGATTGGACAAATGGAACATCTAGTCTGACAGTGACCAATATGAGAGGTTTAAGAAGAAGGTGCAAACCCCTATAAATGGGCAACTGTATAACCACCACTGTATAACCAGAAAAAGGGGAATTTTTTTCTTAACCCTAGGTAGGCCATGCAGACACCTGCCTATCATGCTGACCAATACTGTCACATTGTTTCCTTGTACTCCCCTGTATGTTGGTCTGTCTGCACCTGTTGTCTCTTGTCTTAGATTGTAAGCTCTCGGGGCAAGGGACAACTTTTATTATGTATTTGTACAGAACCTAGCACAACTGGGTCCTGGTCCATGACTGGGGGTCGTTGGTGCTACAGTAACACAAATAATTAAATATTAATAATTAAGTATGAAGGTTGATATGCTATTATAACAGACACTCCTGGGTCCTCCGCACTTTTTAGTCAGGACACTTTTATTTAAGAGCCTAAATATGAACATAAGGACCTCATTTTTGGTATTTTTTTAAATCTTTGTTTTGGCTTGCTTGCTTGGGCCCTTTACTTCCTGGTAGATCAGCCAACCCACATTACATTGGACAAACTTCCTGTTTTTTATTTGGCTATTTGTTCTTTGATTTCCATCTTGGCCCTCCTAATTTCCATTTTACATTTCATCTGTTAAACCTTGTTCCTTTTTATTGGAATCACTTGGGATGGATGCCCAGTTATTGGAAGATATACTTGAGTTCTTGGCACTTAAGTATCCCCCTCCTCTGCCCCTGGATTCCAGCTGTCTTTTTTCCCCTTTGTTTATAATTCTGAATACTTCTTGTGATTGATAATCTTTGCTAAAATAGCCTCCATGTTGATTCTAAGGATTTTAGTTTCATAACCTGAGTCCTTTTGGTCCTGATCCAGCAAAGCACTTGAGCACATGTTTAACTTTAAAGTAAACTTTAGAATCACCCTTTAGTTTGATGTCTCTATATTAGTTTTCATTATGGCCCCTCTCAAAAGAATGATTTTAATTATGACCATTATGAGCCACAATTGCAAGAGAGACCAGAGCAAGTGTCCACAAATACAACACTGAAACATGTGTGGTTAAGTCTCATGTATCCCTCTTTTACCTGTATTCACGCTCCTGGAGTATTTCAACAGGATCCAGTCCTTGTGGCTTCTGGATGGGGCTGATACGGTTCTGTTTTTGCTGCAGCTGGACGATAGGTGAAGGCTGTCCAGGTGTTGGCTGTGGTACAGAAGGACCAGGCATGGCTGCAGAAGGCTGAGCAGCAGGAGGGGCAGGTGAAGGCCTTCCACTAGGAGGTGGTACAGCAAGCTTTTGTGGGGTACTGGCAACATTCATATCTGGGCCTTGACCTGCAAAACAAGTAATGTGGCCATGTGAAAAACAGAGCAGCTTTATTTTGAACATAAAAACCTGCAGCTAGGCACCTGAGGCAAACTTTCAAAGTTAACAAAAATACACACTGAGATCGGTTTCAATTCCCATAGAGGAAAAATATACTGTAGTATATAGAGAATATACAGAAAGTAATCCAAAAATAGTAATGGCAACTGAGAGTTTATTAGGGCTATATTTTCATTTAGTTTGGGGGGGGGGGGTTAAGAGTAGTGTTTGTATCAACAAGAGACTTCTAGCACTGGGTAGATCTAGGCAGAGGGTCAAACTCTGCTCTCTTATGTGGGCACTAACCCCATGTAGAATATGAAAATACACCCAGGAGCAGAATTTGGCCAGCTCCAAGAGCAAGCTTCTTTCCACAGCTCTGCCAGAAAAAAAGTTAGCAGTATTCATTTTATTAAAACATCCACTTTTATATACTCTACAATATCTTAATATACTTGTAAAATTACATTTTAAAAAAAAAACACACACTACCCCAGATTAAGATAGTAATATTAGTAAATATTTCAAGTATTTGGTACTTGGTTTTTCTCCTGAACTGTAGCACTCTCCTTATTTCAAAAGTTTAATGCATCACTTAACATGAAAGTAGCATCTAATAGAGATAGATAGGGAGTTGCAGTTTATGGGCCACTGTGCATGGACGAATAGTTACTGATTTGATGGAGATGTGGGAGAGAGACATTGAAAACAACAGACATCTGCAACAACAAAGCTGTCACTGTATTTTTGAAGGGGTGCAGAGGTTGGCGTATAATTATTCAATTTATGAAACACAATCTCAGAATCTGTCCTCAATCCCAGGATCAGTTTTCTTCAGATCCAGGATCCGAAACCCATCTGGAGAAGATGGTTCATCTTCAGGGCTCAGTTTGTTGGAGCACTCAAAGGAATGTAACGCTACAACGGATTAGACAGTGGTATTTCGTATCTTTTTTAAAGAGAGCGATAAATGTCATCTGACGACATTTCTTTTTAGGATAGCGAACCATCATTTAGTCCCCATTTTCTCCAAGATTTAATTCTCTTTAAGTACTGACACAGAATAAGGACCTTTTTAATAGGAGAAATCTGTACCATATCAGTGTCTGCATTAAAAAAAAAAAAATCATCTTTGAACAAAAATGTTCCAGTCAAAGGAACATTTACTATTAAACCGATATTCTTAATTCGTCCTCTCACCTTGCTTCTTTTACTCCAAGTTCAAGTTTCAAAAAACCAACAACCGTTTTTAAATGTATTCCCAGAATATCAGATTATAAAGCAGATTATCTAGAAGAACAATGTAACACTGTTCTCTAATCCTTGAAGACTAACTTCTACTTTAAAATTTAGTACATTTTTTTAAAAAGCAAGCCTAATTTTATCCATTGTGTGAAAACTTTTGTTTACAGTAGCCAGAAAAATGGTCAGAACAGCTTGCTGCAATTAAACATGCTCAGAATGTAACTACCTATTTATTAGGTTTTATGCTTGTCCCTCAAACAGCTTATATATTTCATTCTGATTGTAGAGAGGGGTTTCATGTTCAGGCTGCCTAACAGCAACAGTAATTTCATCTGCCCAAGTCATTCACGGTCTGATCATTTGTAGGACACTCCTTGATATTTATGTGTGAGGCAAAGTAAAGGTTACGCTATTTCTTCTTTATGCCTTTTTATCTCCCCACTTCCTTTCCTGTCCCTACTCCCAAAGCCCTGCCTACAGAGTTTAACCTTAATTGTGTAGTATAAAATTATTGTTGTATTCTCCCCTACCTTCTGCCCAAGGTTTAGGGGTCATGGCAGCTGCATGTCCTGGCACTCCTGAAGCAGGTCCTGGCCCAGTTGTGGGACCAGTAAGTGAATGCACCCCAATACCTGCAACTCGACAGAGGAAAGAAACGTATTAAAATATGCAGCATTTCTGTGCTCCACTTCTATGCTCCAGAAATCACTCCACTTTCTGGCACACAAGTCTATATATACAAATACAGCCCACAAGTCTATATATGCAATTAAATAAGATTTAAGTGGATTCTGCTGTGTGAAAAAGAAATGTAATGAAGTGCATTTAAATCAAATCTACTAAAAAAAAGACTGGAAGACAAAGCCACGTGCATTGAAATAAAGTGACCAGCAGTGTTATTAAAATTGTTATTAACAAGAAAAATAGAATCATTTTAACCCCCAATTTTGAACTAAAGAAAAATGATTTGGGATCAGTTTTACCTGACTAGCACTTAAGGCAAACACAAACATATTTCATCCACAGATAGTTCATGGAAATCTTTAACTCTTTAAAAAAACTGCATATTTTGAAATCTGTTCTTGCTGCTTATTCCCTGCTTAAAATCATAATCCTCTGTTTGGTAGATACTCTGATGTCACCAACAGAGGATTACTTCTTAAGGTGGGTAATAAACAGCAGGAGGAGATTAAGTGTTAAAAACGAAGATTAAGTTTTCATAGTCCCTGGTAACAAGAGAGAGACACAAAAGCAATAGATAAATGATATTTAAAATGGTCTCTAAATAATTTGGTATTTTCTTTTTCATAAGGCATCATCAAGTCTTAAGGGCTTCTAAACCCAAAAAGTGATGTATAGCTAAAAATACATACAGGTTACTTCCATAAGGATACAGCTATTATGAAAAAATGCACATAAACTTGGATGGATAAACTTTTTTCCCAGGGGACGAGGATGGGAAGGGTGGTCATGATGGACCATCACCACACATTTTTCCTGTATGTGAATTACAGACAAAACAAAAGAGCCCACACCCCAAACTTGAGGAGTTTTAAGCAAAGACCTGTTCAGAAAATGCAAAGGGTGTTTAAAGGTTCACAGTTTAAGAAATAAAAAGCATGCTTCTGTCTAAAAAGTGTTTACCTACTATGTTGCTTGTAACATCTAAGATCACTATGACAGAAAAAAAGAAAAAATGTTTATATTTTTCAGTTTACTTAGTGCATTTCTCAGTACTCTGCATATGGCCAGTTTCACTGTTTCCCTTACAGAGTCAATTTCTCCTGTTTTTTGTTAGTCAGTGTTTATGTACAGGGTGGGATATAAGCACTTAAAAGAGAATAGTAAAAATGTGATGATTTTTTACCACCACAAAAAAGGTAGAGGGTACCCAGGGCAGCTGAAGTACATAAAAAAACTTTTGTCTCAATTTTTTTTAATTAACTGGATTTCAGGTTTACAGTGTGTTTTTAACGCAGTGGTTTTATGCCACTCTTAGTCCAACTTATATAAAGCTGAAGCTCATTGTTCATACTGAGGCCAAAATCTGGCCCTCACATGCATGCACACACCACCACTGACGCTGAAAGTTTTGCATTGGTGTAACTGATGGCAGAATATGACCCATGCTTCATAGCCCACATTTACTTACCAGGTGGTCTGCTGTAGTTAGCAGAAGCCTGTTGCTGTTGAATCCCAGGCAACGTCCTCTTCCCTTGAACAGCAAGTTGAAGATTTTCAGGTAAAGGCTGGCCTCTAGCTAACATTTTGTAAGCTAGAATCTGAGCCCGAAGCTGGTGCAGCTGGACAGGGCTAAAAGGTGAAGGACCTCTGTTGGGTTGGCTCATGACCTGTGGATCTCCTGGTATCATGGGTCCTGGTTGACTTGGTGGCATGTGGGGTGGAGTTGGGCCCCCTCCAGACATTGGACTGGACACATGTTCTGGTGCTCCCAAAGGAGATGGGTGAGGAGACATATAACCTGGAATAGTCAGGAGGATCACAAATTTACTTTCCCAATTAACTAAGTCTTATGAGCCACAGAACGTCTCTTACCTTTATGAATACCCAAATCATACACATTTTCTCTTTAGTTATTATAGCAATAATATTTTTTGTGAAGACACAAATGGTGATCTGGAGTTCCTTGGAACAACTAGAAGGCTACCAGAACTCATCTTGCACCAGGTATCATGGTTCTTTTCAAATAATAACTCCCAGGTTTTTTGGGTAAGGCATCTAAAACCAAACTGTCCATCTTAAACCCAGTGCCTCCAAACAGCTTGGGAACCCCAACCACCATGATGGGGCACTGGCTCACTGAAGAGGTGGGGGAAATTTTCATCTGGCAGATTTTTGAAGTTTGCCTACTACACAGTTTATCCAGATTGTACGTTTATTTATTTTGATGTATACATATCTCCCCTGAAAAGAAGCACTTGCCCATTACTCTAGGCATTCCTTGACAATATCTTCAAAATAAAGCTATAAAAACAGACAGTTCTTAAGTCACCCTTCAGTAATTAGCTAAAATTGCGCCACCTTATACTGATTAGTGGCTGAAGTTTGACTAAATAATACTCAATATCCTTCACTAGCTGGACATTGGAGAAATTGTAAGAGCCATTTCTGAACATAAACTTTTTTTGAAAAAGCCAATGGAGGTGTTGATGCTCTGTGAAAGATCTGGTAAAAAAAAAAAAAAGCACAGGGCTAGGGAAAAGGTGCAGATCTTGTGTATTTTATTCCCACCTGAGTTTATCAGTGTGAATTTTGATTGCATTGTACAAGTATTATTTATTTTCATCTCTCTGCAAAGTGGAAAAGTATCACTAAACCCCAGCTTTCCTATATGTAAAACAATGGGTGGAAGAGTTTGTTTGATTTCATTGAAGTGAAGCGCTTACCCTGCTTATGCTCTTTTGAAAATCTCACTAGGCTCCCCTCTGCATCTTTAGGCACCTAAATACCTTTGAAAATCTGGCCCATGATGACCAGAAACAATTTGCCAATTCTCTAACTACCGTTAATACTTGGTTTAATAGGGTGCATTGCCGATGGGCAGGAATGCCTGGGGCTACGCCAGCCCAGATTACAAAATGCCACCTGAAAGGAATCTGGTGATTACAATATAAAAGGCAGCAGAGGAGGGGAGGAGAAAGACTGTCAGAAACAAGCAGTCTGGCAGTGAGTTGGGGAAGCTCAGGATAGGAGGCTGTGTGGAGCTGGTGGAAGCAGCAGCTGTGCGGAGCATGTCTGGCACTTGCAGAACCCTAGCCAGGCAAAACCTGTGACCGGGAGTTTAAGAAGGGAAGACGAGCAACGTGGTTGTTTTGAACTCCTGAGTTCTATTTTTGACAAACTCTCTTGCCACCCTGAGGAGAACTGGTGAAGAGTGAATCAAAGGATTTGAGCTTAGAAGGTCAATGGAGAGTGAGTTCTTAATGGGACCTGGATGAAAGGGAAGTAAAGATGGGATGACCCCAGGAGGGGGTGCTCAGGAGGCAGTAAGTAGTCAAACTGCTACACTTCCTTTGTTTAATAAATTGGTTACTTGTAAATACAAATCAGGTTTTGCTAAACTTATTTTTTTCTTATGTATCAGTAGATTTAAAGAACACAACAATTTTAAAATGCTGATATTGTACATTTTAAATGAATTCCAAATTTCTGTCCAAATGCAACTTGACACAAACCCTGAGGAAAAAAATATTCTAGTAAATAAAAAGCTTCATTCACCATTTAAAAACATAAAAACTAAGACCAGGGGTAGGCAACCTACAGCACGCATGCCGAAGTCGGCACACGAGCAGATTTTCAGTGGCACTCACACTGCCCAGGTCCTGGCCACCGGTCCGGGGGGCTCCGCTGCCGGCCTGGGATACCAGCCACCAGCCCCCTGCCAGTCAGGGTTCTGTCTGCCGGCCCCGCTCAGCCCGCTGCCGGCCCCGGGTCCCAGCCACCAGTCCAGGTGGCTCTGCAGCCGCCCCCAGCTGTGGCCCACTGGCTCCAGCCTGGGACAGTGAGGGGTGCAGACAGGGGCAAGAGGGGGCCCAGCTCAGCACCCCCACCTTAAAAATTGTTCCAGAGCCACTGTACTGGGATATTTTTAAGTCCTGATTTGCTGCTTACATCACTATCACGCCATGTGGAACAGCGCACTGCGTTTGACGTTGAGATTAGAATGTACATCCAAGAACTGGAATCAGAATTTTCTGACAGAGTTCAAAATTTCCAGCGATTTGGCCCAATGCTTTCTTTTCTAATTAAACCTGAAAAGTTCTACGAAAGCGACTTGGATTTGTCTGTATTTCAATGGATGGGTGTTGAAGATTTCGAAATGAAGCTCATTCAATTAAAAAGCTCAGAATTGTAGGCAACAAAGGTTGGAGATCTGCGGAGTGCACTTGAAGTTACCGAGAGAGATCATGGGGCCTCTATTCTGACCTGCTGGACGTCCCTGCCAGTGAAATTTAACTGTTTGAAGAAAATTACGTTTCCAATGCTTTCAGCATTTGGATCCACATACTTGTGTGAACAGGTATTTTCACACATGAAATCTGTCCTCTGTCCCTCTTGCAGCCAGCTAACAACTGATCACTCAGAAGCCTGTGTGCAGCGTAAAGTATGCAAATACGTGACAGACATTGGAAACTCAGCAAGGAAAACCAAGGGCAAGGATCACACTAAACGATAAGATCTGCATTTTAATTTAATTTTAAATGAAGCTTCTTAAACATTTAAAAAACCTTATTTACCTTATATACAACAATCGAGTTATATATTATAGACTTATAGAAAGAGACCCTCTAAAAACATTAAAATGTATTACTGGCACGCAAAACCTTAAACTAGAGTGAATAAATAAAGACTTGGCACACCACTTCTGAAAGGTTGCCAACCCCTGAACTAAGACTCTGAATAAATGCATATTAAACTTTGTTTAAATAACTATATATGGCTGTAGATTATCCTGCTGCTTATCAAAAAGAAGTACCAAATTTAACATAAAGGCTATAGATGGCTGCAAATCAAGCTCTTTTAATAGTTATACCAATGAGAATGAACCATTCTTTAGGAAAATCACTGAAGTACAAATGTGCAAAACAAGATTAAAAAATCAATGATTTCCTGCTTGCCGATTTAAATCACCACTTTAAAATCAATGCACCCTACCTGTATCCGATTAACAATAACACAGTAATACAAATAAATGTAATAGACCAGAGAGACAGACTTTGAGGAAAGTCTGGATGAACTGAGTACATAGCTTATCTAGATTACAAGTAAAAGAAAGATACAACGGATATGTGCAGATATGTGAAAGGTGCTAATGCCGAAGGAAGGAAGGAATTCAGTATGGGCTGAGGCTGTGTCTATATTGAGTTCTTTCTTAAAGTTTCCCATTGTCATTCTAACAACTGTGCAACTCCACTAGTTGTAGCAATGGTGGGTACATTAGTGTACATTGGCTTAGGCATTGTTACCACTGTGTCATCCACATAACATGGTGATGAAAATGCTTCTGGGCCACTGACACTAGCCCTCCCATCCTGGCTATCTCTGATGGGACTGCATCAGTGCTACAGCAATGGCAGACTTTTACAAAAAAGCTCACTGTAGATCAGGCTTAGGGTAAAGGGAGTGTTGCTCTAGGAAGTAATGTGATTACTCAAATAAAGGGTTAACTTTGAATGAATAACACTTCACCCACCACTGAAATGCATCCACTTTGGTGCAGAAAACCGGTGTTTCAAATACACAGCAATACTACCTAACAGCTTAGAACATGTGGTGCAGAATGCCTTAGGGCTTGGCTATACTTGTGAGTTAGAGCGCATTAAAGGAGCCAGGCACGGGTGCACTAGCTCACTACCCGTCTACACTGGCAAGGCATGTAGAGCGCTCTGACTCCATGGCTAGAGCACTCCTGATGCTCCACCTCGGCGAGTGGAATAACGTTTGGTGTGCCACCGCTGGAGCACCACGGCACCAGTGTGAACACCCTGGTCTGTTAGTGCGCTCTGATCGGCCTCCAGAAGTGTCCCACAATGCCTGTTCTAACATTCTGGTCATCACTTTGAACTCTTCTGCCCTGCCCTCAGGTGATCAACCGTCAGACCTGCCTTTTAAATTCTCTGGGAATTTTGAAAATCCCCTTCCTAGTTGCTCAGCCAGGCGTGGAATGTTCTCAGCGAATCTTTCCAGGTGACCATGCCTCCACGTGCCAGGTGATCCCCAGCAGGGAGCAATGACGAGGTGCTGGACTTCATCAGTGTTTGGGGGGAGGAACCTGTCCAGTCCCAGCTGCGCTCCAGCCGTAGGAATTATGATACCTTCGGGCAGGTATCAAGGGACATGATGGAAAGGGGCCATGACTGCGACACACTGCAATGCAGGGTTAAAGTGATGGAGCTGCTGAATACCTACCACAAAGCCCAAGAGGCAAACTGCCCCTCCGGTGCTGCCCCCGTGACCTGCCGTTTCTACAAAGAGCTGGATGCGATACATGGGGGCGACCCCACCTCCACTCCAAGTACCACCATGGACACTTCAGAGCCCAGTTCAACAAGGCAGGAGGAGGAGGAGCAATGTGGGAGCGAGGGTGCTGAGGCAGAGGAAGACACCCCGGAATCCCTAAATGCATGCAGCCAGGAGCTGTTCTCAAGCCAGGAGGAAGGTAGCCAGTCGCTGCGGCCAGTGCTTGGGGAAGGACAAATACCAGGGGAGGTTCCCAGTAAGCGGCTTTTATTTTGGGAAGGAAGTTATTCGGTGCGGGCTCTTGGGGTGAGGAGGGCTAGGGTTAAATGCATGCCTACATGCGGAATAGGGCGTTGATGTGCTCTCTCAGATTGAGGTAATTGGCCTCAGTGATCTCTTCAAAGGTCTCATCCAGAACTTTCACAGGTTTCCTGGGAGAGTCACTGTGGTCCTTGTCCCAGTAAAGCTAACTTGTCCACGTCACTGTGCCGTGAGGGGCGGGGGGACCACTGCTGCACACAGGCAAGCTGCATATGGGACAGGGCGGAAGTTGCATGGCGGTAGAAGACCCTCCCTTGCTTCCCTGGTCACCCTCAGCAGTGAGATATCTTCCAGGACCAACTCCTGTGGAAAATGTGAGAACAGTGTTCAGTATAGGAGCCCCCTGCTGCTGTTGGCTCTCCCCAAGGCACAGAAACCCAGAGGACAGTACAGCCGTGAAACAATCAGTCACGCCTGACCCTGTGCTTACTCACCATTTTGGGGCTCCAGTGGGTTATGAGCGCTCACTTTGGGATGGGCAAATTATGCTGTTGTGTAGACTGTGCTTGCCCTTAAGTATGGGGGAATCATTGCTCTGTCTGGTGTGAACAATGCTGCCTCTGTTAAGTGTTCCATTTTGCCTTTCCAGCTGCAACCTTGAGATCTCAGCCATCCATGTTATCACCGGCCGAAAGACTCCAAAGAATCAGAAAGAGGCCACGTAGAAGCAAGGAAGACATGTTGCATGAAGTAATCCAGCGTTCACGTAATGAAAATCAAAAAGCGCAGGAGTGGCGGGACAGTGAAAGGAGGATCCGCCAGCAGAATGAGGAGCGCCGGCACAAAAGCGCGGTGCTCCGGCAGCGAAGCACGGATCGGCTGATAACCACAATGGAGCGCCAAGCGGACTCGATCCAGGTGCTCGTAGCCATGCAGGCGGAGCACTACCGCGCTCCCCCCACCCCCGCAGCCCTTGTCCCAAAACTCTTTCCCCTTGTGCCCCCATATCACCTCCAACCCACTTTCCCCAACATCCGGCTTCTTACTGCCACCCGCTGCCTCCAAAACCTGTAGCTTCACCACCCAGCCCTGAAAATTACGACCCTTACCCTGTGCACTCAACCCCCATCACTATGCACTGTAGCCATCCTGAAGTGCAGCACTCATTGCACAGCACTCCAGCCAGAAAGGCTGAGTATGATAACAGGACATATGCAAATCTGTGATCGTACTGTTCCCCAACCCACCCCCTTGCCCTTTCTGTTTCCCAAGCAGTTGTGTTTCTTTTCAATAAATGGATTTTTTGCCTTTAAAAATATTCTTTATTATTGCATGAAGTAAAAGATACCTTAGCCCAGAAAAGAAACAGCACTGCAAGTCAGCGCAGCAAACACAGATTCCTACTAACATTGGAACCACTGCACTTCACTCCCGTGCAAGGCACCAGACATTACTGGTGACTTTCAGCTTCAAATTGCTCCCTCAAGACATCCCTAATCCTTGCAGCCCCGCGCTGGGCCCCTCTAATAGCCCTGCTCTCTGGCTGTTCAAATTCAGCCTCCAGATGTTGAACCTCCGAGTTCCATGCCTGAGTGAATCGTTCACCCTTCCCTTCACAAATGTTACGGAGGGTACAGCACGCGGATATAACAGCGGGGATGCTGTCATCGGCCAGGTCCAGCTTCCCATACAGAGACCACCAGTGGCCCTTTAAACGGCCAAAAGCACACTCCACAGTCATTCTGCACTGGCTCAGCCTGTTGTTGAACTGCTCCTTTCTGCTGTCAAGGCTCTTTGTGCAGGGTTTCATGAGCCACGGCATTAAAGGGTAAGCAGGGTCTCCAAGAATCACAATGGGCATTTCAACTTCCCCTACGGTGATCTTCTGGTCTGGGAAAAAGGTCCCGGCTTGCAGCTTCCTGAACAGGCCAGTGTTCTGAACGATGCATGTGTCATGCACCTTTCCAGGTCAGCCAGCGTTCATGTCAATGAAATGCCCACCATGATCTACAAGTGCCTGAAGAACCACAGAGAAATACCCCTTCCGATTAATGTACTCGGAGGCTAGGTGGGCTGGTACCAGAATTGGAATATGCGTGCCATCTATCGCCCCTCTGCAGTTAGGGAAACCCATTTGTGCAAAGCCATCCACAATGTCATGCATGTTACTCAGAGTCACGGTTCTTCTGAGCAGGATGTGACTAATGGCCCTGCAAACTTGCATCAACACGATTCCAGTGTTCGACTTTCCCACTCCAAACTGGTTAGCGACTGATCGGTAGCTGTCTGGAGTTGCCAGCTTCCAGATTGCAATAGCCACCCGCTTCTCCACCAGCAGGGCAGCTCTTAATCTCGTGTCCTTGTGCCGCAGGGTGGATCATAAGGAGTAACTCGGCTACCAAACGTGATGTGCTGGTGAGACTCGTCAACATACTCCTCAGCAGTTTGGGCTCCATTCCCGCAGACCGAAAGGGAAGACAGAGTGCGCAGTACAAAAAACGTTGAAAGATGGCGCCAAATGTGGACGGAAGCACAGGGATTGCTGGGATACGAACCAATGCATCATGAGCCATTGGGACAGGACCCAGAATGCCCCCCCACCCCCTTCCCACAAGCCACGGCGCCAGAATGGGAAGAGGTGCTCTGTGGGACAGCTGCCCATAATGCACCACTCCCAATGCTGCTGCAAGTGCCGCAAATGTGGCCACGCCAATGCGCTTGCAGCTGTCAGTGTGGACAGACTGCAGCGCTTTCCCTACTGCACTCTCCAAAGGTGGGTTTAACTGACAGCGCTCTACATCTGCAAGTGTAACCATGCCCTTAGCCAACTAAAGCTACAAGGAGAATTTTTGGTCAGCACCATATAAGTTTTCCCAACTGGAATGTGGCCAGGATACTGGTGCTAACACTGACTCTTGTGAAACTGCTGAAGGACAGGGGTGGAAGTCCCAAGTGCATGAGTCATTCAAAACTACGACTGGAGAAATACAATGTAGGGGATAATCTTACATTGGGAGGCAGATGGATAATGTGACCTAATAGCTCTTTTCCTATCTCTATATAAGACACAAAAGGGTCACAAAAGAAAAATGTAGCTAATTTAAGAATAGGGCAGGTGAATATCAATATTCTCTGAAGTGCAGGTAACTTGGTGAACTAAGTTGTTCTAAATCTACCCAAATTTAGGTTAACAAAAAGACCAGCACATTCTGTGTAGAGACTAAAAATGTAGATACTAAGTCCTAGCACCTTAAAAACCCTTTGGTGCTTGTGACCTAGGCAGTCCTGTGCTGGCAGCAAACAGGGGCTAAACAGTTATAAATCTATTCCCAGGAACTTGCCTAGGCATGCTCAGACAGGTATGTTTCCCCTGTGATCACCATCTTCATGGTATTTCACTGAAGGGGGCCATATGAGGTCTCAGCCAAAAGCTAAGAACTCGCTGTTGTCGTGGCTATTGCAGTATGTACACAAAATATTTAAAGACTTATGTAATATAAAATATTGTTACGAACCTGCTGGAGGTGGTTCTCAAAGCTAACTCAATCAAGAGTGGGAATAACTGACCTCTTTTGACCCACCCCAGTCAAGTGTTCATAATCTAGACAATGTATGAGCTTGGACCTTTACAAAGCACAAAAGAGCCCAAGACCAAGACCTTGAACTGGGGAAAAATCAAGGCAAATTTAAGTTAACAAAACACCCTCGTTATGAAGGACACATGGTGGTGTCCATTAAGAGGGTGATACTCTGCCAGCATGAGTGTCATGAAAAGTGGATCCTGGCTCTCTTGACTGTACAAGCACTGTATGGAGTGACCATTGGTTGAGAAATACCTTATTAGACAGGAAAGGAACTTGTTAATAAGTATAGGCTCTAGACTGCATTTTGTATTTATCTGTAACCATATGTTTCCAATCCTTATACTTCTATTTTCATCTTAAGAGCTGCCAAATAAACTTCTATTTGGGTTACGATAACCATGACTAAGTGCTGTGTGCTAAGGAGAGTGTTGAACTGACGTGAAGCTAGTGAACTGTAGGGCACTGCTTCCATGGAGGCAGCAAATCTGTGTGCCGTGTGGGTGTCCAGAAGATGAGGGACTGGGCAATCCAGCGTAATAAAGTGGGCTGTACAGACAGGCGGGAGGGACACGTGCACCAGGGCCAGAGCAGAACTCTAAGGGCTAACTAGCTCCATAAAACTTAGCCACAGGTTATCTGTGCTCTGACCCAAGGACTCACTTAGGGAGCCAAAGGGCTGGGGTGTGCAAACTGCTAGCCTACACAGTGAAAGAGCAGGGCTTGCAGAGTCTGGAGTGGGGCCCTTATACTGTCAGCAGCTGGCATCTTTGGGCAAGTTCCTTCCAGTACGCACAGACATGGCTCCCTTGCACTCTAAGCAGGCAGTAGTGATTCACCCTGTATCCCTTGGGTAATGTCAAAAGTGTCACAGTGCTTATGTTTGCACTTGAGTTATTTAATCAGCTGTGAGCAAGGCACTTGAGAAATATTCTCTTCTACTGGCCTAGCTTTCACTGACACCAGGATAATTTTGTATATGGTGTTCAAAATCCAAGACATGCATAGTTTGGGTGTTTCAGTCCATTCTTTGCCTTTTGACTTCTCTCCCAACAAAAAACCACAATTATTTGAATCCTCTGGTTGTCTTCAGGTTTCCCCTGACTCCTGAGGGGGAAGGGGTGGAGAAGAGGTAGGATTGGGATGACTTAATTTTGATTCTGTACATATCTCCGCTTAGCAGTTTAACAATCTACAGCAAAATCCAGTACATCTAATGCTAATATTAATACTGTCTGCTTACATTAACATACTGTGCTGAATGTTGTTGCTAATGCAGTCTAAGTTCAGTTAAATGTAGCTGTTTATATAATTTCATTTAATATGAAGCAAGAGAAATGCATTTTCCCTGTTATATTAATAAGTTAAATAGAACAAAAACAAAGCTACTGAGATTAAACAGAAGCATCATGTAAGCACAATAAGTTCAAACCTTCAAAAGCAAATCAGCAATCTGAAATACTAAGGAAACAAACTTAACTTTAGATAGCAGGAAAGGAAGGGGGAACTGTGGGGGAAAGAGATACCAATTCAAGAGTCTTTTTTCCCCACCAAATTAGTGTCAGATTTTTGTAAAATCATCCTGTCGCAGTATGACTGCATTAAAAATGTGACAGTCTGTCTCAGCCAGTGAGAGATTTTTTCTGCATGACTAGCATTCCACTAAATCTAAGGAAAAACAGAATCTAAATAATGAAGCTGCATAACTTATTTTTGTAATTATCTTTAGTTAAAAAAAACCCCAGAAGAGCAAATGCCTTTGAGACAGTGGATAGACATTTATCAGCAGGATGACAAAGTAGTTGCAGATTTAGCTTTTTAGAATGGTTTTGATTTGCTCATCAAAAATACGCAAAAAAGGCAGTTTTGTTTCCTATTGCAATAAATGTTCCTCCCATGATACTGTACCAAGCTGCCTTGAAAATAATCTTTGCTGGCCAATAAATACTCTGGACTTCATTTCAAGACCGTGCTCCAATGACATGCTTGCATTAGGCATATAATTGCCACAACTGCACATGCAAGCAGCCTGTTATGTTTCTAACCATCCTCCTGCATCTGTATATACCTAATTTATTTACACAATTCTACCAATTGCATACTATAATTCAGTGCAGAATTATATATCTTTGAAATTCAGACCTTCTCTCCATACTCCATTGGCATATTTTCTGAAAGGCTTTTCAACTAACAAAATGCACTTTAAAAAAAAATCCCCTGTATTACTTGAAGTTTGGACATTTAAACTAGTCTAGTTGGAAATAAATGGTCTGTGTGAGATTTGATTGTAAACTCCTTTGGGTAAGGACCACATCCTATGTGTTTGTCACTGTTCACATTCAACAAATACAATAATTGTTGGAGAAGGGAAACATTGGATAAAATCTATTTATTTTCCACTTTCAAAATCTGAAACATGTGGTATATGCCTTTGTCTCAACACTTACTCTCTTACACTCCCAGTTTGTGGTTATAGATTTTAAGGCCAGAAAGGACCACTATGATCATTTTAGTTGGACCTCATGCATAGCACAGACCAAAAACCTCATCTGATAATTTCTCCAACCCCATGACTTCTGTTTGGGCTACAGAATATTTTTGAGTGACATCCAAGTCTTAATTTAAAGACTACGTAATGGAGAATCCATCACATCCCTGCACAAGGTCTTCCAATGGCTAATTACCCTCACTGTTAAAAAAAATTGTGCCTTATTTATAGTAAGGCTTGGAGGAATTAGATTTATCAGTAAATGTCAGTAAACTTCAACTTCTCTATACACACAAACTGACATTTCCACTGATGACAGAAATTTACAGATAAGCAAAAAAACGCTGCTTAAGAACTTAGTTTTGATTTAAGAACATTTACTTTGTATATTTTGACTTGAGATATTGACACATTATATCTTAATGGTGATAAAGCTTTTACTTTTTGAATTTCATGTGCCATTACATAACTAAGCTCCCCATAACGTCCCAAAATCGTAAAAAAAGAAAAAAATTGAAAAGCTTGCAAATAAACATTGATATGTCAATTATTTAAAAAAAATGGAATTCTGCCAATCCTATTTACAGTATGAATTTGTTTGGTTTTAGCTTTCTACTACTGAATCTCATTATGTCTTCTTCTGGTAAATTAAAGAGCCATCGACTATAAGAAATCTCTTCCCCAGGTAAGTACTTGTAGACTATGATCAAGTCACCTCTGAGCCTTCTCATAGATAATGTAGTTTAAGTTTTTTTCCAAGTATAAAGGCATGTTTTTCAGCCTTCAGGTCATTCTTGTAGCTCTTTTCTGAACCCTTTCCAACTTCTCAATATCCTTTTTGAAGTGCTGACTTCAGAACTGGACACAGTATTGGTCACACCAATGTTGTATACAAAGGTATACCTCCTTCTTTATATTCCCTGCTTATATATCCAAGGATTGTTTTTGCCCTATACTTTGCTACAGCAGAGCTCAATTTCAACTAGGTGCTCTCGCTTTATTCCAGGATACAGCCTCGCCCTCCCTCCCATCTTGTATCCCCCTATGTTGACCTGCTTTGTTCCTTGATTTAGACAGCCAGGTGCAAGGTCACATGTTGTTCAAATGAGCTCACCTTACCAAGCAATTCAGATTGGCCTGTATCAGTAACCTCTTCCCATCATTATTTATCACTCCACTATTTTCAAATTTTACTAGCAATAATATTTTCTTCCAGATCATTGATGAAGATAGTGAATAGCATTGGGCTGAGAACAGATCACTGGGGGACCCCACTAGAAACAACCCATTAGAGGACAACTACCCACTAAAACAGCCATACTGGGTCCGATCAATGCTCCAGCTAGCCCAGTATCCTGCCTTCCGACAGTAGCCAATGCCAGGTGCTTCAGAGGGGATGCACAGAACAGGCAATCATTGTGTGATCCATCCCGTCATCCACTCCCAGCTTCTCACAATCAGAGGCTAGGGACACCCAGAGCATGGGGTTTCATTCACAATTAACGTTTATGAGCTAGCAATTAGTCAGTTTTTATTTCTATTTTGTGTAGATATTTTTAAATCAGTGTCACGTGGAACTAAGCCAAACTTTTGATCTCATCAAAACACCAAGTTTGCTTGACAACACCTATTTTCCATAAAACCATGCTGAGTGGCATTAATTATGCTACAAAACTTTACTTCTTTACTGACTATACCCCATATCAGTCTTTCCATGGTTTTGCCAGGGATCAGTGTCAGGCTAATCGGCCTACAGTTACCTGGGTTCATTTTGTTTGCCCTCTTTTAAAGATCAGCACGACATTAGCTTTTTTCCAGTCCTTGAACTTCCCCAGTCTTCCAAGATTTATTGGAAGTCAACATTAATGTTCAGATAGCTTCTCTGCCAATTTTTAATGCTCTTGGGTGCAAGTTATCTGGTCAAGCAGTTTCATGCACACCTCAAATGCCTGCTAACTTCAATAGACATTTTGAGTAAAACAATACATCAGGTCACATGATGTATGGAATAGGTGGCCTGTAGTATTTCAGGGACCAAAGCTAGAAAATGATGAAGGAAAGTGGACATAGTTGCTTCAGAACCCTTAAAATGTCCTCAGAGGAAAGTACAATGAAAATGGACAATCTTCAGATCACTTTAACCTCTCCAGTATTAGGACCAAGTATAGAAATGTAAGACTGGAAGGGACCTCAAGAAGTCATCAAGTCCAGCCCCCTGGGCCGGGGCAGAACTAAGTAAATATAGACCATCCTTGACAGGTCCAACCTGTTCTTAAAAACCTCCAATGATGGGGATTCCACAACAAACACTTACTTACACAGGTTGTAATAGTTCCTATTGACTTCAATGGTACGTGTGCTTAAACAAATGTCAACATGATTTTCAGGATTGGGTCTCTATTTGGGAGGATACCAAATTAATTCTAACTTAACCAGCTACTTGCAACACAACTTCCGGATAAAATGCTATTAGCTAAAACGTATGTTCTTACTGCCTACTTAAGTTCAAAGCCTGCAGCGAAATGGTCAATGAAAAAAAGAGATACTTCCCCCGCTACTTGTTAGCTTCCAAAAATCTTACTGTGTCACCCATCTGGAATCCTTCCCCCACATGCATATGAGGCACTTTCTACCACCACAATCTTCTTTGTGTGGAGGTGAAGAGAGAGGACATGCAAGCAAAGAAAGTTAAAGAAGTTCATAGGAACAGAGTTAAAGAGGATTTCTGAAATAAAGATGGAGTGAACATCTTAAACTGCCAAGACCAGAAGTTCAGCATTCTGTTTCCCCTGTGACATACACCAAAAAGAGCAGAAGATTCAGTCTGACTTAGCGTGTCATTTTTTTGTCTTGTTCATTTGGTCTATAAACACTTCAGCACAGGGACCATCTCTTATGTTTGTACATTGACTAGCACAATGGGGCCCCAATCCTGATCTTGAGGCGCTACTGTAATACAAGTAGCTGTATGTCACATTATTAAGCAGCTACGGTCCTAACAGGTGTTGCCAACTAAATCACTGCATATAGCTGCTTATATAATATGTCCCCCTTTAACATGTAAGCAGAGTCTCCTTTCTCTGTTACAAGTTGATGGGGCTGGAGGAGTTGGCAGGGCTGAGGGAAGCCACCATAAGAGCCTCTAAAATCAAATGTTGGCGATACCAAGCCAAACTCTGACAAAAGGCAAAATGGCCCCCCAAGCAATTTCATGAGCACTGCAAAAAAAAAAAAAAAAAAAAAAAAATCAATAGCGTATGCACCCACTTTCTGATCAAGTACAATTTATGGGGTATTTAGGTAGGACCACTCCCAGGTTAGAAGGGAGAGGTGGGTGTACAAAACACACCAACCATGTTTTCTGTCCCTTGGCTCTTTTCCCAGCACAACTCATAATGCAGTGCTTCTGCAGGTCTTGGATGCAGCTAACTTCCATTCTGCATGCCTGTTGTTGAACACAGATTTTCTGGCAACTGCCTATAACCAGTTCTTGACAGAATTTGGCTTCATCTGGTAGATATTAAAAGTTGTTCCAATATCTCTCTCAGGTATTATGCAGCACCCATTACCCAAGCAACTTCGGATCTCCCAATCTCCATGAGGTGGGAAAGTAAAACTACCCTACTTTACAGAAGGGGAGCTAAGGCACAGAGCCTTAGGGACATGCTTAAGGTCACAAAGGAAGCTGTGGCAGAACAGCGAATTGAACCCACTGCAAAGTTCCAAGACTGTATCCTAACCACTGGACCCCAGTATGTATCTCAGGTGAACATTCAAGAGAGCAAGAATTTTAAGTAGTTTTCAAAAGGTCACAATTCATCATGTCAAAACAGGCAAAAAGAAAACTGGGAAACCTATCACAAGGGAGTTGTGGCGCTGAATGTCTTCTAGGGAGCTGAAAAACATATCACATGAATAACATGTATCAACCTTGGCTATGCTGATCCATTGGACTCTGTGGTGGGCCCATTCCAGGGTGAGGCGGTCTCATACTTGCACTCTTCATGGAGCTACAATGCATGTCTTCAACCATTCCTTTTTCATGCAAGCCATCAATGGACTGCAAAATTAAAAAGAGATTTATACAGAGATATTTCTTTATGAACTTTCAAACTAGTAAGAGAAGTAAAAGCTTACATAAATATATAAAAAATAGACTAAAATGAGTAAAAACCTCTACATCTTCTTACTGCGAAAGGGTACAGGCGGACTCTTCCCGCCCTAGTCTATTCTAGAGGTAGACCTCTTGGGACAAGAGACCATAACTCAGGGATGAAAGACCCCTCCCTACCTCTCTCTCTTTCCCCTTTCAAGTATTCATTGAGACATCTGGGCAGTTCCAAGCACCACAAACTGAAGGCAAGTAGTACTTGGTACCATCCAATCAGAGAGTTGATCTGGGTGGTCCTTGTTTATAAAGCTGGGAAACAAAGGCCACTTATGAAAGTAAACTCTGTAGCTCAGGATGGAATAAGACTAGTTATTTTAACCCACTCTCTTCCTTTTAGTCACTGCTGTAATGGAATATCCCAAATGTCATTTCTCTTTGAACATGAAGATTCCACTGCAGAAAGCAACCTCTTTTTGGCCACATTCAAATGGTGGCGCCCTTAAGAATCAGTCACTCACTCACCCTTCACAACACTTCTCACCTGTATTTGGAGGGTGAGCATGGCCAGGGTTCTCGCCCCATCCCAAACTGGCCAAGACAGGGAAGTCAACTAAGGGTCAGAGAGATAATGCTAGGGGAGAGACTGTAATAGGGGATAGAGGAGAAAAATCCCTCTTTTTTTAAGCTCCATGTCATGGAAGAAAGGCCAAATCAGAGATAAGGGGCTTATGAGCAAAATTAGACACTTGAAAGCAGGAAATCCAACAGGTCACCAGTCGAAAAGATGTATTCCAATCTTTAACTGCATGTGCAGGGCTTGGGGTGAGCAAACGTTTTCAGAGATTCATAGATATTAAGGTCAGAAAGGGCAATTACGATCATCTAGTCTGACCTCCTGCACCATGCACAGAATCTCACCCACCCACTCCTGCAATAAACCTCTCACCTATGTCTGAGCTATTGAAGTCCTCAAATCAGAGTTTAAACACTTCAAGGTGCAGAGAATCCTCCAGCAAGTGACCCGTGCCCCATGCTACAGAGGAAGGCGAAAAACCCCCAGGGCCGCTGCCAATCTGCCCTGGAGGAAAATTCCTTCCCGACCTCAAATATGGTGATCAGCTGAACCCTGAGCATGTGGGCAAGATTCACCAGCCAGATAGGTTGGCACCTTGCTCTGTCCCCCACCTCCCCGGAAGGAGAGAGAGGCTCTCTTTCCTCATGGGCTGAACTCCTGAAATTCTTGTAGGAGCCACCCTGGACACAGCTCTTGCCATCTGCAATTTTTAACTCTCAAAATGTACATGGATTTGTGGGTAATTTTTTTTTTTAATTTGAGAAAAATAACCTGAGGGAAAACAGACTACTGAAAAAGAATGTAGGAAAAAAGTGCAGTAATCTATAAAGTGAGAAAAGGAAAGAAAAAGACAGTGTAAGCATGTCTTTATAGAAAAACTGCTTTATATACAACGTGTTTAATAGAGCTGGCCAAAAATAGTAATATTTTCCACACAAAAAATGCAAAGGAAATGAAGCCACTTACATTTTCACATAATTAACCCTCACCTGAAAATGGGATTTTAGGAAAAAATGACAGAAGGAAAAAAAATTTTTTTTTTTTTTATTTTGAATCAAAATCTCTTCATTTTGAATGAGGAAAATATCTCTTGCAAAAAAAAAAACAGTAGTTAAAGCTATTTTTCATTAAAAAGCTTGGGAAAAAATTCAACTAATCTTTAAGTCTAAACATCATTTTTGGCTGTTTCTAGCAGAAGAGGGGGAAAAAAAACACAAAGGCCCTCTCCATTCTGAAGTGTGCAGCCCCTTCCCATGCTATGAGGCACCCTCTTCTGGTTTTGGAGAGTTCACCAACATTGAAGAGGACACAGTTCTAGTTGTAGGTAGTCCACATGTTGCATACAGTTGCTACATTGACCTGTGTAGAGTTGGAGCCAAATTCATCTCTGGTGCAACTACATTAGAGAGTCAGAGTCACACTGTGGTTGAATTTGAGCCACAGCGTTTTGATGCTGAAGAATCAAAGCTCTAGTCCCAACTTTTCAGGTGGACACAGCGTGATTTATACCGGAAATTGGTCTCATCTGCAACACTTGGGTCCATTACAGCATATACTCTGGCGTGACTCGAGTGATTTCACTGTATTATGCTAACAGGCAGCAGCAAGGAAGGTTCCGTGACAGTTGGTAGGTCAGTTAAGAAGAGAGAGCAGAACCAAGGGCCCTTTGAAGAGGTTCCCTCCCCCCTCCCTAATTAAAAAAAAAAGTACTAAAACACAGAAAGAGAGGATTGGTACCAGGGGAGAAACAAATGTATAACCAGAACGCCCCTATGTCAATTACAGAGTGGGGGATTCACTTGCGGAACTGCAAAGTAACTTCATAGTTAAAAGGATGCTTTCGGGGTAAAGTGACCCAAAGATTTTTATTTTATTTTTTTTGGTAAAAGAAAAGCTTTCACAAAACCTAAGGCCAACACAAATATTTCCACAACTTTTAAACACCAGGGCAGGGGGAAATCTACAAATGACAGAGGATTTGCCCTGAGTGAGAGTAAGCAACCCAAGCATTACGCAAGTGAAATTTACTAGAAACTGATTACCAACACCGGTGAATCTGATTGGTCTATTTTTTAAGTTGTCCAAACTATGAGAACTTAAGATTAAAACAGCATGAACATTTTTAAAAGGTTAGTTTCAATTATGGTGTTCCTAACTTAAATGAGAAATTTGTACTTTTAAGTATAGTTTTCAACCTGACAGCCTCTATTTATAGAGCAACCCTTAAGAAAAAGTCCTAGAAAATGTAACAAGAGAAGAACCCAATAGGGGTCTACAAAAATTAAGTAGAGTTACATATCTTTTCTATAGAATCATTTTATAGTTACATAGCAGGAATATAACCAACTCCATATAATGGTTAAAAAAAAAATCTTACAGAAAGGATCTCTAACCCTACCTCACTCCTACTGGTCCCATACCTATTAAATTATATAAAGACTCTTTTTTCCACAAGGAATTTGTTAAGGAAAAGAGTACAACCTATAACAATGTAATGGTACTACTCCGCGTTTTGGGGATGGAGATAATATTTCAATAATTATCATAGAAAATAATGAGCATTAGAATTTAAGGCTTTTATTAAATGATCCTTTTTAAACATAGTCACTTTCCATTGTTCTATATAAATAAGCATTTGTGGGGACAGACTATGTCATAAATTGTTCTTCTGAAAACTGGGGGAGGCCTCAATTACATGCAGGGCCACATGACATTCCCATTTACAGAATTCATATTTTAGGCAATGGCTAAGCTTATGTAATATGTCTTAACTACACTGCCTTTATTGTATGTTTAAGTAACCACATTAATTCACAAGTTACATTGCATCACAATTACTTGAAGATCAAATCTCCTTAGTTTACAAATGAAGAATTTTTTTTTTTCCTGACAGACCTGCAGCCTCAGCCTGGGATCTGAGAGCCAAGCTGAGTTATTTCTATTTATACACTGTCACTAGTGAATAAATTTTCTGCAGGCTAAATGTTGTTCAGTTATATACGTGCCATCAATGTAATTGCACTGGAATAATTGAGGGCACAAATGGAGGACAATGGCGATGCAAATGTAGCTCTGGCCACTGGGTCTTTGCCAACAATTTTGTTGATCGTATATGAGCCAAAGAAGAATCCATTTCACTCTTCCAGGGGTCTGATTCTTCAAGCTTGACAGTAATAAGTTATTTTTTCCCCACTGTTCCAGAAAAGTTAGTTTATAGTATCAGTCTTAACCATAAGTATTATATGTAAATTATTGATTTATAGAAAGAATAAGTTTTCTTGTAGGCAGGATTTCTAGTTGTTGGAATGCATAACTTATTTTTCGTATCAGCATTGTTATTAAATATACAAACTGTAAGAGTTATGCTTTATTACCACCAACTTAAATAACTGATCAATATTAACATGTGCTTTAATATGTTCTTTTAATTTAGTGTGAGGGTTCTATTATTCATTGCAAGTTAATGACGTGTCCAAATGGCAATTGTATGTTTATATTTCATGTGTATAAGTATTTTTTTTTTTTTTTAATCTCCACATAGGGATGGGCCAGGCACACGTTCTCCAGCAGCACATTTCTATGGCACTTTTTCTCACTAGTAACATATTGCTGCATTTGATCATAACTGTGAAGAGTCATGTTACACAATACCAACCACTACTGACTGGTATCACAAATAGGTGACATGATGCTGAATTAGCTGGCACAATGCTGGATATGATATTCTTTTGGAAGTTTTATCCCAGGTCCTAAGTGCCTAAGGAGCCCAAATCTCACTGGCTTGCAGTAAGACTCAGGGTATGTGCACAAATCGAGAACTGTATACGGGCTAGCAGCCTACCCAAGCTAGCTCAGATCTAGCCAGCATGAGTAATAATAACAGCGAACACAGTGCAAGCTTTCAGAGCAGGTTAGTGAGCCAACTATGTAGCCAGGAGATATACCAGGCTTACACTACCCATGTTGAAGCCCGTGCTGTACTGTCTGTACAGCTATTGTTACCAAAGCTAGCAGGATTTAAGATAGCTCAGATAGGACAGTCTTTGCTGCTTAGACATCCTCTACAGCTCCCAAGTGCCTAAGTCACTTTTGAAAAATGAGACTTAGATGCTTCTAAAAATGTTACCCCTGGTCTGTGCGAATCAGTCACCATTGTTTCAGCTATCTAGACTCTCCACAATCATGATCACACACACAATAAAATTTTCTAGCAAAGACAAGCCTAAAGATGCCTGGGACAGCAGATCTGCTACTGTGGTCCAGAAGAGAAAAAACAACAGAGACTCCTTCCTCTCCTGTGAAGTTCCTGAGCTCTACAGAAGAGGAGAGCATGGAATTTGTGTGGTGTATGCTCTTTCAGCATTTTAAAAAGCCACTATTAGGTGACCAGGAGGGGGGTGGGGCAAATTTAGAAGTTAGAGACACATTGTGAACCAAAAAAATCTATGGAAATGGAATCTGTAACTGCTCTTCTGCTGAACTGCAGATGCTTTCCCTCTTTTGTGTGCCTCAGGATCTCTCAGGAGACAAGCAGCAATCAGAGATGGGGGGAAGCTAGGCAAGCAGCCCAGGAGCCCTTTGGAGTTCAGCAGGGCACTGACCGCAAGGGGCACTACATTGACACTACAGACACAAGATTGTAAACAGTGTTTGTGGAGAGAAACAGATTAGAGCTCAGCTAATTTAATGCTTCAAGTTTTACATGCATAAAATGTAAGCACTGAACTGACTAAGTCCTACATCAGCTTGCCTCTTCAAACATGAAGATTTCAGAAGGTTTTACAATCAAGGACGCTCCAGCAACCAGTGACCTGCCATACTCAAACTCCACAAGGCCCTGGCCCCGGGTTTCTCTCCCCCCCGGTGATGTTTGTTTTATGAATGTTTTAATGACAGTTTTTCATGTCAAAGATTTTAGCCAATATCATGTCCTTGTTGATAACTTTAAATGGCATCCTCACTGACAATGATCCAGTCAGCATGAAAGCTAATAACTTCACTTTAAAATGTTTTTCCTTCAAAACTATCACATGCACTGTCACGAGCATCCAAACATGGAAATTGGGCAGCTGAAGAGGTTTCCACTTCTGGAGAATTTAAAAAAAAAATATTAAAAGTTTTCTTTAAAGGGGTAACTTTTTAAGTTGTAATTTGAAAACTGTTCTATCTATCCCTAATTGGGAGCACAATTCTAATTCCCCTCAGAAAGAGTCACCAAAATAAGTCATACTTAAAACATTTTACAGGAGCGAGACATAGGGTGTCTATATGGGAAACTAAGCTTGACAGGTGAAGCTTTATTGCAACCTTAATGCCATAATAACTTTGCTGCATAATTAGAGGTTGGAACACATGGGAGAAAGTTTCAGGAAGAAATCCCAGACACACATATTTTCAGACAGCAATGATTGAGCAAGGTATTTAAGCACATGTATAACTATAAACTCATAATCCCCACTGAGGTCAGACTAGTCACCTGCTTTAACTTACACATACATTCAAGTGTTTTAATGAGCTGGAGTTTATGTAAGTTAACTTGGAAATAAAAATTTTCATCAGTGTGGAAGTTCTTTAAGCATAAGCCCTTAAGAGGCAAGAATTCCATTTTCATGAAGTTTCCTTCTGCAATAATAAAACAAAAAGGGAGAAAAATCCATTAAAATGCACTATGGAAGCAAAACATTTCCAAATGGACTTTTAAATAAGGAGTCTGCCCTAAGATGTAATGTGTGGTATAATTAGAAAGATTGCCAGGCTGGCTTTGTGATGCTCCATATTTATTCTCTAGTAAGGACTCTACCATGTCAAAATGTGTGCTGTTTACATGTCAGGTGACTTTTTGTTTAACTGCCAGCAACTGCAGGCTTGAACTGCTGTCTGAAAAAAAATAAAAACATGCTCTGCGCAATCTGAATTGCGCATCATCTCCAGTAATAAAGATGGAATCAGAATTTAGTTGGTAGTTTCACTGGTGAGCCACAAAATAGAATACAGGGCTGCAGACAATATAAAAGTATGCTTTTATCAGTAGCTGTAACTCTGAGAAACATAGTGCTCACTTGCAGATACAATTACCTTGTGCATTTGGTGCATGCCCTCCTGTGGATAATCAGTGGGCCCCATGCTAGGCATTGAATGTGGAACACTAGGTGGTCCAGGACTCGGTCCCATCATGCTGTGTACTGAACCTGGAGAGGGTCCTGGTCCTGGGCTAGGTCCTAGAATTGGTCCAGGTGATGGGCCTGGCCCCGGGGAAGGGCCAGGATGAGGCATTGCGCCAGGATCTGTTGGCGTGGACATCTATATTCCGTCCCTTTTCCGATCAACAGAGCAGCTCTAATTTCAAAAAGAAACAAAACAGTATTTCTTACATAACATGAGGGTTAGTGAGTATAGTCAGTAAGAAAGTATGCTTGATAAAACAATTTTTTTGACTAGCATCAGACACACAGGTGACTTGTCATCAGCAGAAAATGCTTCAATGATCCTTAGTGGGATGCAGCAATTTGCCCATCCTTCAGAAAGGTCATAGAGAAATGAGACAGTTCAGGCACGTTCTGGACATATTTATAAATCATCCACAGAAGCAAGGTGGATAAAAATCAGCAATTTTTTAATTAAAAATTGGATTTTATTTATTTAAATTAAATACAGGTTTATTAAAATGAACCTATTTACAATTTAATTTAAATTGACAATCTATTACAATCATTTAAATACAAAAATATCAAGCAGTTTGTGTTTGCTGCCAACATTTAAAAAAAGTAAAAATACTGAACTGATCAAAGTCACTGGCTAAGCACCCAGAGCCAGAGTTTGTTGAAGTGCTAAACCAGCTTCTGACAGCAGTAGCCTCTTCTGCAGGTGCAGACAGAATATTTTCTCCAGTTTATTCAACTAGTTCAGTTCAATGACTAGTTCCTTCAAAGTTAAGAAACCAATTTGGAGTTGAAAAATTAAGAGAACTTGTTTTCTCCTTCCAGTCTATAAATAAAAACTGAGTGTGAAAGGATGAGATCTACTAGTTCTAAAATTTTCAAGGACAGGGTGACTAGAAACAATCAGTTCAATTCACAAATTACAGATAAGTTTTGTTTAATAAATCAGTTAATTTTAAATGCAAAACACATTTTCACAAACTTTTCTTTTATGCATCCAGCACATTTAAGGTACTTTATGTCATGAAAAAAATGTGCATTTTAAATTATTTGGATGGAAATTCAAATTTAAACCTTGACATAAAATGATTACCTTTTTATTTTCAGTGATTTACTAGATACTGCACCATTCACTATTTTCTAACAAGTATAAAAATTGTAAAAATAATATAACGTTAAGCGACATAATTGCTCAACTAAATGTGTATAGATATAGATTTATCCTCCTGATTAGCAAAAAGCAGCACTAAATTCAGTGTAACGTCATAGTTAGTTGTAAATCAACACGTTTGAGTGGTTATCAACCAATAAGAATCAACCTTTAGGAAAATAACTGAAAAGTACAAATGCAAAACACAATTAAAACTGATAAAATTAAATCAATGTTTCCTGCTTGCTGATTTAAATCATAATTAAAATCAGTAACTTAAATCAAAATGACTTAAATCATTCCATCCTGCACAGAACAGCATATTTGATAGGCTACAGGAAACAACACCTGGAGAATACAAATATAAGTAACTTAAATCACTAACACCAAATTATATCACATGGAGTTAGAGGGAAGATTGTTAAAGGCATGAAGGACACTTAGGGCTCGTCTATACTAAAATCGCTATCATCTCTCCCATCGGCATAGTAACTCCACCTCCCCGAGCAGTGGTAGCTATGTTAGTGGGAGAGCTTCTCCCGCCGAAACAGCACTAGCCACACTAATGCTTAGGTCGGTGTAACTTACGTCACTGGTGGCGGGATGGTGGTGGGGGTATTCACAACTCTGAGCAACATAAGTTCTACTAAAGTAAATGCTAGTTTGTACAAGCCCTTAGGCATCTAACTCACATCTGTGTCTTTTGAAAATCTCTCCCTACGTGCCTCAGAGGTGATTGGGGTGAAGTTCTTACTTATAAAAATAATAATGCACAAAAAATTAAGGATTTTATGAATATAAAATCTTTACATTAGACAGATTTTTTAAAAAAAACCACACACAAGACATTAATTTAGGACTTTTATTACCTCAGTGTGCAATAGTGATATCAAGTGAAATACACAAAGGACAGACTGCTCTGGAGCGAAAAGAGAGTTGTAATTCACTTGAGGGGTTCTGTTGATGTCAGAAACCATGAGAATGCAGCTCATATGACTTATAAAATGACAAGAGCCCAGAGAATGAATGAGAAGCCCTCAAACTCGCTGGAGAGCCAACCATTTTATTTATTTCTGTGTATTTAACAAAATAAATGGAAGCAGGATACAAGTTGGGATCATTCTTCACCTCTCTCACACTTAAGACTTTTGTCAGTGTCCAACATTTAGAACTTTTAGTTCACCAGTGTCAATGAAAGACTCATGTAATGCAAGAACATGGATGTCCTCTAAGTCAATGAAAGGAAATGATAGGTCATTCCCTTTCATGGTTTGCCAAGAAATAATAATAATTAACTAAAACTACAACAAAAAACAATTACTTATTTCTAAATCAGGTGCTTTAAAAATAATAATTCTTGTTTTACCGTATGGCATCAAAATATAGTAGAGTTAACAGAGTTCCGCAGGAAGAGTGGACAGGTCAGGGGACTGATAATGGGACACAGAAACTTTCATCTCCCAGATCTAGAACCAAAGACATGCAAACTAAGCCATAACACAACCTCATTATCCTCTAGTGGCTGTTCAGTGATGTATATGAAATAAGTCATCTCAACCCAGTTACTAGAGAACAGGTGTAAATCATCATCATAACTGGCTTCTCTACTGGTACTGCTAGTTGGTTGCCAAGGGCTGAATGTACATAAAAAAGAAAACTACCCTACAGTCATTCCACTAGGTTAGACAGGAGGCCTGGAGGCAAGGCAGGATGGGGAAGGATACACTGCTGGCTGTTCCCTATTGCTTCTGTTCTGTGCACATGGAATTTGAAATTTACAGTATTGACAATCTTGCTCTTTTCAACAAGCTGTGTGTTCACAAAACCAAATATTGCAAATAAGAAAAAGGTCTTCTACATTGAGAGCATTCCCTGATTTCTCCCCATTAACCTAGGTGTTGTCAGGAGTCAAAAACCTTTTCACAAGCTTTTATTTATAAACTCCCTACTGTTATGTTTTATTATTTATTTATTTCTCTGCTTTGAGTCAAGGCAACAAATTGGAACAAGTGCTGTTGAACTCACTTAAAATAAACTATCTTGGGAGCCCACTCCTTGCAGAATGAGACAGTGATACCTCTGAAGCTTTACTCTTCAAAACAAAAGATAACAACAGAACACCACAGGGCCTAATTAGTCCCCCTGCAATCCCATGGCATCCCCACAAAAGGAATCATGTTTTTAAATGATCGCAACTGTATACAGCTTCTTAGAGGCCTGCAATAAGACTGTTCTTGGAATCAAAGATATTTCCACACAGCAAAAAGAGTTTTTAAGGGATATTTACCATGCTGAAATGTACAGCAGCATTACAAGGACCCTTTTATAGTTGTCCCCCTATATCATGGAAGTCAAACACATCTTAACAAAGTAAAACCTAGCAGCATCACCACCATTAAGGCTGCATTTAACAGAAACTATGCAATCAATATGAAAGTACAATAAATATTTTCATTGCACAACATCCTGAAATCCAATATCTCAGGCATTACTTGTACCTAAACCTGTTCATTAGAAGAGATATTGAACACTCCTTTTATATGCACATTTATTTCAAACTTAATTTTGAGTTTTCATAAAAATTAACTGGCCTCAGTTACAGCTTCATGTAAACTGCAAGATAATTTATATGTACATTAGAAAGTTCATGTAAGCAAACTTGGAAGATTTAACATTCATTTCTAATGAGGTACCAACTGCCTAAGCTGTAAAAACAATCACTACTGGGGTGAATCCTGCATGCCTTACTCCAGATCAAGCCCTTTAGTTTTATTTCTGTTAAGAGGGATAAACTCACCCAATCTTGTAAGATAACATTGTGGAATCTTCTTAAACCAATTTATATTCAGAGATTTTATTTTACAAAGAACACAATTCTTCTATACCAAGCAGTAAATTATAAGAGCTAACTTCTTGGAGGAATGTAAAAAAATTAAATGACTATGGCTATGAGCCAGGAGCAAGTTCTGCCTGAGGGTCCACAGGATCTAATAGAGGTGGTGGTCCAAACTATTTTCTGCATCAGAAGTGGTCTACAAAATGAAAAAACAGTGTGCCACTCTATAAACCAGAGGAGTTTATACACTATTCTATCAAATGAGGATCTGTTAATAAGGCAGAACTGTAAAAAAGATTATGGCTTAATAGGTTTCAAAAATATGTGGGGTATATGTTTACTGGGATCATCAAAGGAGCTTAAAGAGACTTAGGTGGCCAACTTTAAACTCCTCTGAAAAAATCTCAGACTCAATTCAAAAGCAAAATTTCACCAAGAGATACCAACTACAATGTTGGCAGAGTGTGGGTCAAATTCTGTCCAGATTACAGCAGCATATCTCTGGCTAGCATTTGGCCCTGTGTATTTAGATAAGTAAACAAAAGAACACTGTCATAGTCAGTCTTGGTCAATTAGTTTGGACGGGGAATTTACTTACTTACAGAAATGAGAAGAGCATTTGCAATAGTGTTTTAAGAATTATATTAAAAAATCAACACATTTCCCCTGACCCATATAGTCAGGACTAAGTGCCCAATCTTGCAGTCCTCACAAGCCAAAATATTACAGTGGCTTCAAGGAAAGTTTGCATCTGTTTTTGAATTGAATCCCTTTACATCAAAGAGAAAGTTCCCCTGAGCCAATGGCTCATCAGGTGGAGATGAGTAAGGCACTTCAGTTTCATAGCCAACAGTACACCAGCTAGTGATGTGGCCAGCATCACATCCGACTGCCTTCGGCAACCCTAATGGATCAGGTACCTATTTTGCAGCTATGTGAACTGGAAGTGACCTTTCAGTGTGAGATTGAGTGAGACACAAACCCACAACCTTCGGGATTGAAGTCAAGCACCTTAACCACTCAACCACGATACCTTTGCATCAGGGTCCTCAAATTCCTACCAGGGAGAGCACAAAACTGCATGGACTGCAGACACAGGAAGGGCTCTGCTGTGTCCATATGTGTGTGGGAGAGAGAGTCCCCCTTGTGTATGGAAGAGGATAGAATGGCATGTGGCATATCTCCGTATGCGGACTGAGGGAGAAAGCAATCTGGCTTTCTTTCCCACACCTATATGGGCCCAGGAGATCCTTTTCTGTGTCTGCAGTCTATACTGGGGGAGCAGGTGGTGACTGGGCTCATCCTGGGGAAGTATGCTATCCTCCTTCCTGATATTACATTATCTGAATCTGCCACAGGCAGACCCAGGAAAGAGTTCATGTCAGTGTGGCTCCAGTTAAGCTACATGGGGATGGGAGATGAAGGAAAGCCCATGGGATCCAGAGCTAAGGCAAAAGACCTCCTGGGGATCTGCCAGTTTTGTGACCAGATCATACAGCCTTTTCTGGACCAGTCATTGTTGCGTGGGGTGCAGAATGTTCGTATTCTGTAGAATTTGAATGAGTTATCAGGGCCAGATAAATACCTTGACCACAAAATATTTGACCCTACTGCTTTGTGTGTGTGCAGAAGACTTCACTGAGGTGTTTGTAACAGGGTGGCTGGGAAAGCCTAGGGCAGGGGTAGTCAATTATTTTTTGTCAAGGTCCAAATTTCTTGGTCAAGGTATAGTCAAGGTCTAGAGAAAAGAATAATAATGATAATAAGTAAAAAGATTTTGGGATCTGTTTAAAATAGTCTAGCGGTCTGGATTTGGCCTGCAGTCTGTCTATTGACTACCCCTGGCCTGATTACAGGACACCTAGGTTGAGTCAAGTGATCCCAATGCAAAAGGCAGCAGGGAGCCACAGGGGTGGGGGTTCCTACAGTGAGAGAACTGCAGAGTGAAGCTGCAGGGAAAGAGTCTCCTGCAGTGGTCCCTGAGGAAAAGAGAGTTCCTCAGGATGAAGGGGCTGTGCCCAGCTTAAGCCTGGGTGGAAGATATTGTGTGTGCGTGTGAACTTTGTTAATTTAATAAAACATCCAGGCCTTAAGAAGGGCTCTGACTGAAAGACAGAGTGTGGAGTTTGTTACAGGAGCCCTGGTGAAGGGGAAAACAAGGGCAGGGCACAGCAGAGGCACCTCTAGCCACGAGGGGGGCACACAGTCATCCCTGTTACAAGTGCTCTTGGTTGCTAAATATTACTAAACAATACATAAAGAACAATGCAGCAGTTTCACTGGCATTTGCGTGCCCACTGGTTTGATTTTTAAACACCGATAGCAGCTGAGCACATTACAGAATGCATACAGAACCACATTAAGTTAAATAGTCCACACCGAATGTCTCAAATAGCTCTCACCCCCTAGTGCCCTAACCAAGCATAAACCTGGAGTTACTCATATTAAGCAAATGGTTGACCAACATATAGGTGTTTCATTATGCTCTGAAGGTAAAAAAATCTGGTGGACCAAAGTAAAAAAAAAATCCTTAGCCAAGAATGCCTCTACCTCCAAATCCCCAACATATCTGTCTGCTGATCTCATTTGGAATGATGGCCTTTGAGGTAGTCAGATCTAAACCATTTAGGACTTTATCTATTAGAAACAACACTGAATTACTCCAGAAGCAGAGTGGAAGCTACTACAGTTCACAGAATACAGGTGTAGTATGGGCTTTTAAAGTGTAATATGCAATCCACTCTAAGGGCTTGTCTACACATGAACTTATTCTGGGATAAGGTAGGGCATGAATTTAAACCACTATAGTTGTTATACTGGTGTACCTTCCCAGGTAGACACACTTATTCTTGTACAAGAGAGCCTTTTTCCAGGTTAGCTCATGTGGCTTTCTAAGCAGTTTAAGCTAAACCAGAAAAAGCCACTCATACCAGAATAAGTGTCTACCTGGGGAGTTATAATATCCTGGGCAAACAAGCCCAAAGAAGGCATGCTTCTATATTCTACCCTAGGTTACGCTCCGAGGTGGCCTTTAACATTAACCATAGATAGTGAACAACGTAGTATTACCGCCTAGAGTTAACAGAGGCATGGGTGCTTGTTGCTGTTCCACATCAAGGAAAGGCTGCAACATCTGGGCTAGAGCCAAATGAAATAAGCAGAGCATGCCACCGCTATTACATGGGTATCCAAGAATAGTTGGGCACCCCAAAGGACCCAGAGACTGCAGACCACTTTTTCATAGGACAGACATACTCTAGCAACAGACAAAGCAACCACACATATTTTCAATTCCTCTAGTTGTTGCCTCTCACCAGCAAACAGAACCTTGATCTTTTCCAGACTGAGTCAACCTAGATTGGGTCTCAGCCAGATAACGCAAAGCAAGGAATCTGGACCATGAGGATCTCATGGAAAGACAAAGCAGAGCTGAGTGACAGCAGCATGCTGACAGCACTGTAGCCCAGAGTGCCTCACAATGTTAGGATGTTACAATATTCTGATGTTATCTATTGGGATATAATGACCATTCAACCCATCTCCAGACTGAAGTCATGGCCAGCAGGTGCTTTTAAAAGATACAACAGAAAAGCAGGATACTTTGTTACTGAAAGCAGAAAACAGGGGGGCACCTTTCTGTGTCAACAGGGAAAATAAGAATTGCATTACTAACTTTTCATAACATTTGCTTAATTTTTGTAAGTAAAAAAGTCACATTGTATAACTGAAACCAAAAAATTCCAAAAATTCATATCAGGAAGTAATGAAGGCAACTCATTATAAAATAAAATGAATGAACCACGTTTAAAAATAATTCCAGTGAATTATGCATCTGTTAAATTCTTATAAAATACCACAGCATTAGACAACATCTAATAGAACACTAATATTGTTGTTTAATCACAAGTGAGCAATTCTGTGAAAAAAGGGTACACAGAACATTACAAACCAGTAAAGGTGAAGGACCAGATCATCAGCTCATGGAAACAAGTGTATTTCCATTTATGCCAGTGGAACTAGACACATTTACGCCAGCTCAGGATCTCGCTTCACATATTTAAGTAATTCGTGATAAAGAACACTTTTGGAAGGCAACTTGCAGTTTGGAGTACAAACCAGAGGAGTGAGAAATAAGTCCCACTGAACTGCCTATCCTGATGCTAACTAAGATCAGGTCTCAGAGTGGTAGCCGTGTTAGTCTGTATCAGCAAAAAGAACAAGGAGTACTTGTGGCACCTTACAGACTAACACATTTATTTGGGCATAAGCTTTTGTGGGCTAAAACCCACTTCATCAGATGCATGCAGTGGAAAATACAGCAGAAAGAGAGAGACACACACACAACATGAAAAAATGGGGATTGCCATACCAACTCTAACAAGACTAATCAATTAAGGTGGGCTATTATCAGCAGGAGAAAAAAAACTTTTGTAGCGATAATCAGGATGGCCCATTTCAAACAGATGACAAGAAGGTCTGAGTAACAGAAGGGGAAAAATTATGCCCAAATAAATTTGTTAGTCTCTAAGGTGCCATAAGATCAAGTTCTCTCCCCAACAAGTCTGCATGTGGAGTTAGTAGCACTCTTCAGTGCTACACGTGTGGATTGTACTCTGTTTAGGAGGACTGAAGACTGACTCAAGGCTTTGCTGATTGGTTAGGGATTAAATTACTATACTGTGACCTTTTCTACAGGCATTAATCACAGTTATTGAATGTCCTCTTCATGTCAGATTCTGAAGAACACAAACCATCCATTATGCGGTGGGAGAGGAAAAACAAATCATTGTATTATTTAGGGGCACAGATTGACCTCATCTTCACGGGGGGGGGGGGGGGGGAGGTGTGTTCTTAACCCAAGTTATCTAACTCAAGGTAAAATCCTAGTGAAGACAAGGCAGTTTGTAGTTTTCATATGAATATCTAACTCACACACAGAGCTACCTGAGTCAGGTTAAGAACACACCTCCTTTCCTAGTGAAGACACAGGCTGTTTGAGGTGATGTGTACTCCCCCAAATATTTTTAACATTATAGTTAGATACCCCAGGCTTTGAAAATCTGGTTTTGCACTAGCCCCTTCTACTCTACAAGGATAAAAAAGAAAGAAGAAGATGGAGGGGGAAGAGAGAGACTTTTGAATGAGGAAGAGGGGACTTTAAATGTGTCAGACAAAAAAATTCCATTCACAATCCCAATTTCATTGTCATGTCATGTTTGCAAACTACCAAACTTGTGAGTTAAAATGAGGGCTTGCTCCACAATGTTCCATTCTCTATTTTATCTTGCTAATGAGTCATAAACTTCTGCCTGCCACCATTTTCATGACAAGTGATCTTTATGTCACAATCCTGTGTTTATTACTTCAGTGGGAGAATCAATCAGAAAGAAGAAATTGCGCTGAGGTGGGTGGAGGTCTAGGAGGCTTTCTTTTCATGCAATCCTCATCAATAGCAGCAAAAAAATACACAAAAACAGTGTTTAATGATTTGTGGCAGGCATACTCATTTGCTCTCTAGTGACAATTCCCCTTTAAAAAGGGATCACATCAATATTATTAATCAGGACCATAATTTGAGAAAGAGTGCAGACATTTTTTTTAAAGTTATTACTGTGCACCTTCTGATCTTAACTTCAAACAAAAACTGAAAATAAGATATTTTCGGATATTAATTTTAGTTAGACTTCTGTCAAGAATATATTAAACAGAATTCCAACATTCACAATATAAAAGTGCTAGCTGGGTCACTTCTTTCTTGTCAATCTCAAGCTCAGGTATTGGTCAAAGCACTTTTCAAACTTGACGAAAAATGCTCATAGACCACTTTAGAAATGAATAAAAGAAAAAGATCTAAGACTGCTTTGAACACATTCTTGTGGAGCATATTTTCTATGAAACACCATAGTAATGCCAGTCCTGAAGCTGAGACATAACTCATAAGAGAGATACTGTATTTAACAAAGCATTACCTTCACCTCTGTCAAGTCCACATGTGTCTCACGATATGCCTAACTTTGAATTTATTTAAAAATGCTCATTACTGGTATGATCTTTTTGCCTCATACTGCTGATGTGTTACATATGGGCATAAAACCTGTCTCTAATCCTGTCCTTTTGGTACATCATTTTTTTTCTTTGATTAACAAAGAAAAAAAAGTCAATGAGAATAATAGGGCAATTAGGTTCCCAAAGAGAAAGTGTGCCTTGATTTGCATAACAATACACTAACTCACACAGTAAAAGCTGCCCCACCTCCTAACGTGTAATTGGTATATACTACCGAAGGAATGGAATTCTGGCTTAACATTCATTGTCCTACTCCAGACCTCCGGGGTTAGTGGCTGGAACTAAAGGATACTGAAGTAAAGGGTTGTTGTTGTTTTTTTAATGCAGAGGAGAACAATGCTGTATATGAGAGACCTGGAATATGCCTTTTTAAGAAAAAAAATAACCTCAGTATTTAGTTTGCTATAATTTTCAAACCTTTGTATCTAACTCTTCATGCAAATTACTAACCAGTTATCTAAAATCTTAATCAAAATAATTATAAAAGAATGGAACCCTCTCAAACGTTTGTAAATTTTGAGAAGTAAAAATGAAGGGTAAAACTGCAAGCACAAAGGAAAACCACCTCAAATACACTCTACATAACAACTAAGATTTAATCAAAATATGCATTTAATAATAAATTTAGTGGCATTGATTTTTTTTCAACCTAATTATTTATTGTAGTAAAAACCTAATTCACCAAAATCTCTTTGCTATTCTGTAGTATTTGTTATAACACTAATCATTTTGTTTGGAAAAACAAAAACCAACAACATTATAAATTTCCTCTTCTCTGTTTGCGAAGTAAAAGCTTTCAAGAGTTAATCTAAGTGGAGTGGGGGGGAGAAGCACCAAGCATTATACACACATACAAACTTCTGATTAAAAATATGAAAAGAAATCCAAACTGAACTGTCCCCCAACCCTAGAGCTTGAGATAGTTGGAGAATGCAAGTTTTCTCATTCGGGTTTTCTTCATTAAATAGTAAGCTTTTGCCTTTAAAACCCCACAATGAATCTTCCGGGAGTTTTGCATAGGCCTCAAGTTTCTATCTGGCAACACACATAGGTGCTTCAAGCCACACACACAGAAAGACACAGGCACTAGCAAGCACATTTAGTAGAGCCATATTTTCCCTCCTCCCTTTCTGGAAAGTTTTAGACCCGATCGACAAGACCTAAAAATCCATTTTCCGGAGCCAGCCCCATTTCCTTCTCTTACTTTACAGAGCAATGGCTGCAGTCACAGCTTTCCCCTGCTGGGTTAAGAGACCTTTACCTTAATGAAGTGGCACCAAACAACAGATCTAGGCACGCACAAGGGGGTTTAGAAGCCAGATGCGCGGACTGAGAGCATGTTTCATGGCAAAGCTAGGCCTGGCTCTCCCCTTCTTCCCTCCGTCATCATGTCATGCTGATCAAACATGTCTGTGTGTGTGTGTGAGAGAGAGAGAGCGAGAGTCTGTATTTGGCGGCTGTGACTTCCTGATTCTCTGCTGCTGATCACACACACGGGAGGGGGGGGAAAATCCCCAACCACCACTAAACCTCGCCTCTTCCTCTCTCCAAGCAGACACAGAGAAGCTAGTTCAAGCTGTCCTCCTTCTCCTGCTCGACTCACTCAAACGCACAGCGACCAGCAACAAACTGCAACATTTGCTGCTAGCTCCCCCCCTTCTCTCCTTCACTTAATTGTCAACAGAAAACTTTTTTTTTTTGGTAACCAAAAAAAATTCCCCCTCCCATGGTGTAGCGATGAGGCTCCCTTCTCCCCACAGAACACAAATGTATGCTTACATGAATGTGCATGCACAACGCCCCCCACCCCCAGCTCCCCCCAAAAATGACTGACACATTTTTCTGTGCATACCGGAAATAAAATGTTTTTTGCTTTGAAGGTGATTATAAAAATTGGAAGCGCATGTTATGCCACTCTCTGCTTCCTAGGCTGCTGCAAGGAGGGGGGCGGGGGGGCTGCAGGAGAAGGGGGGGGAGAGAGAAGCTATTTTAGGAAGTGAATCGCGACACCTTTCAGCAGAAGAGGAGCGACTGACTAAAGCGTTGATGTTTTGTTTCTAATGGCATAGAGACCCCGTGACTAAACTATAAGGCAACAGGACCTGCAGCCGCAGCTCGTGAAGTCCCGGCCCCAATCTTCTTTTCCACCCGCCCTCCCGGGTGTGTGTGTGGGTAATGTTTGTGACAGTCAGACAGGGAGATTATCCGGATCATGGCCTCCTTGGCTTTGCTGGCTAACGCTGCTACTCTAACAAGCATCCCCCACCCCCAAATCTTTTTCCTCCTCCACCCCACCCTCCGCCACGTCTATTTAAATATTTGCATTAAAAGAAAAGGACCCCCCCCCGGCAACAAAGCCCCTGCAAAACACCTACAAACTGCAACGCTTGCCCTCTCCTTCCCCAGGGCAGGACACAGTGAACTTCAACATGCACCCCTCAGCTGCAGCCGCCCTCGCCACATGCACCAAATCTAACCCTCCTGCCGCTGCCGGATCGGGGAAGGGGGAAATCTCCCTTCCCCCACCCCCTCTTTATAGCCACCAAAACACAGCCAGAGCAGTCAATGGGAAATGGGGAGAGGAAGAGAAGACCAGCCTAGCCTACCGACCCCATCGCAGCCACTGAGCTGCTCCGGAGGGGGGGGGGGGGGCTATTGCTTCTTGGGATCTATTTCTGTCTCTGCTGCTGCCTGCCCGGAGCCTTTTTAAACGCTCGCTTCAGCAGCACCACCAAAGGTTGCGAGAGCAGCTGATTACTGTTATTTATTGCTGGCTCGGTTCTCCAGTCGCCTCCTCTAAAATGCAATAGATTGCAAGCAACGTCCCCTGTCCCCTCCTCTGCCAGGCTCCCTCTCGGTGCAGCTGACTCCGAAGTCAGGAGCCGGGCTTACGAAAGGTTTTAATGATTATTTCCGAATTATTTTGATCCAAAACTTTCTTCTCTCCTCTGGTGGAAATGGGGGGGGTCGTGAATGGTCCCTGGGGGCGGTAGCGATGTTTTTTTTTTTTAAGGGGGGGGCGGAAGGTGGCTAGGTGCGTGCGTGTCATCAAATAATAACTCATTCTTTCCCAAGGAGCCTGACCAATGGTGCAGGTTCCGAGTGCGTTAGCAGGAGGCGGCGGGGGTGCAAGGGAGAAAGGGGGTCAGAGGGGAGTTATAAGTTATATTTACCTTGCTCCAGAAACGTGGCGCGCTGGAGGTCTCCCCTCTTCCTCTCTGAGTGACCCAGAGTACAGCACCGGAGAGAGAGGGACTAGATTATGAATATGACTTCATTGATGACAGCCATTCCCTCCTCTTCCTAAACTCCTGCCCCCTGACTCCTCCCCCTGCTTCCCCCAGCCCTGCACCACGGCTCAGGAAGAGGCGCTGCTACTGGCTCCGCTCGGAGCGAGCTCCCGCCTCCCGGCAGAAAGGCCGATCGCATTGGTGGCTGGGGCCTGTCACTCAGCCTGCTGCCAGAGGCGGAGGAGATGTACAAGAATGTGGGGAGAGAGAGCGAGAACGATGCGTGTGTGTGTCTATAAATGTGCATGCTACAGCCCCCCTGTGTTTGTGCCTGTTTCAATAAGGGGTGCAGGGGCAGGCCGGGTTTCCTGCACCGTTCCCCTTCGCTTGGTCTGTTGGCATCTGTTTGGGTTGGAGCAGAAAAGACTGACGGGCTCCAGTGTGAGAGACAGGGACTGTGTAGTAGGAATCGTGATGATAGTAGTTTGGGGGTAGGTGAAGAAGGTGCTGGAATTTAACTGTGCCTGTGCCTGCCAGTGCACGCCTGCAGAGAGAGAGGGGGAGGTGAGGGTTGGGAGGAGAGATCTGAAGGCTATTTGTTGTACCTGGTGTTTGTTTGTTTTAAAGGGCACCGCCAGGCATTGTCATGCATGCTGAAACTTTTTATTCCCTTCCTAATCTGTGATCATAGACCTTCCTTTTGTGAAAAGGGTAAGGCTGCAGAGAACATTCCAGCTAAATCTGTCTGTCAATCAGTTGGGCTTTCAACTTCCAAATGCCTGTTAATGAAGATGTAGCACCAGCCGTGATATACTATTCTTTACTAAATATTCCTTCAAGATGACATGGGGGTTGTTTTGTCATTGGTCTGGAAAAAGCTATTAAACTGTTCATCAGATGTAATCTGCATGTAAAAAGGCTGCAACTGTGCTAGGAGGGAAGTTGGGGGTGGATCTGGTTTTTAGAGATAGGAAGAGTAAATTGTGTAGTTCTGTTAACTCCCCTCTCTCTGTCTGCTTTTCACCCTTAAAACTTGCAATACTTGCTCCCTTACATGCTGGTGAGATAACTTAATTATGTAGGTGGTATTTCCCCTTCCCCACACTTACCTGGTCCGCAGTCTAATGCAAACCTACAAATCTATCACAATATTTCTAGAGAAAATATCTGTTTTTATGCAGTGTTAGTAGTGAATACATGAAAAGGTTGTTTGTTTGTTAAATTGTTGGGCCTATTATTATAAACCCTGACTAATGTGGATGCTTGACCCTTAAAATTAAAGCAATTTGATGATAGTAAAAGTATGATGTATTCCTTATTTTGTAATATAATAGTCTGAATTAGGCATTCCAAGTGCAGTTCAACTGTTTGGTTGGGGACTTTATTTTCTGCCCTGAAGTAAAATCTTATATTAAAAGAAATTTCACAATTAAAATTACTGACTATATAATTGAGCAATGGTGTTTGAAATGCAGGACCTTTATTGGTCTTAGTGACCAGCTGTAGTAGTTAAGAACCTGAAACAATGGGACTGTACCACGTGCTCCATATGGATTAAGTGACAGGTATTGTTTACATGGGTGGACTTTTGCTGGTAGTATTCAGATCAGTACTGGCCTGCCTGATTATAATGCTGGGTATACAATGCTAATTATCGCTGATTCTGTGGTTTTTTCCAAGATCTTATTACTTGATCATTAACTTCAGCTCCTTAGCTATTCATGAGTATCAAAATGATAAAAGATAACTGCACCAAAGAGAATCAGTATTAAGCCTCAAATAGCCAATACAAAAGTTGTTCCTCAGAAGAGGAAGCTGGTATTGTCATAAGCTTCAACATTGCCTATACAGAAAAGACTTACTTGGGAACAAAATTAGTGAAATGGTAGTGCACAATGCAAATGTGAAGCTGTAAGTAGGTAGGAGAAAAGCAAGGATAAAATATTCAATAAATGTACATGTTAACTTTATTTTAATCTAATTAAAATGGGACATCAAAGTCTTTGCTTTGTGTCTCTGACCATGATTTACAATCCAGCATTTTAGAGATAACAAAATTAACACCCTTGTGAGGAGGAGAGCACCACAAATGCAGTGGACTGGTGTTTTGCACATCCCTCACCCCCATTATACAGCCCCCTCTTTTGTTCAGGGCAAATGTGCAGGCCTTCTGCCCTTTATCTCTGCAGAGGAGAAAACAAGTCTTGCCTGGGGGGAAGCTCACATACAAGACAGCTCACCTGCATTGGCCTTGAACTCAGGAGAAATCAAAACAAATGGTCATTCCTTTCAGTAAAAAAGACACAAAGAGGGCAAATAATATGAAATTAATCTTCCAGGCACAATAAAATGTTCAACTGATGTTAGGGGTAAATGCACTGATTACTTTTGTTTGTGAGAATTCATACAGCAGCAGATTTTATTTGAGACTATGGGGACTCCCGTAAGTTGGATGGATACCTGATACCATACTAACATGGGGAGAATTAAAAGAATTCTTCTGCCGATTCGGCCTCAAAGAATTCTTTCACAACAGTGATGACACCACTCACAATTACCATGTCTCCACCAATAGTCATAAGAGAAAAGAGTCATCTGACTGGACACCCCACAGGACACAAAACTACACTTGCGATCCTTACATTGGTTGCCCCAAGAAAAAAATTGACTGTGAAATCCTTAACGAACATCACATCCACAACAACCTCTCCACTGGTGAGAAGATAGCTATACAGTGCCTGAAATCCAACCAACAGACAGTGATCAAACCAGCGGACAGGGGGGCGCCATCACAGTCCTTAACCACGATGTCTACATTACGAGGCCAACTGACAATTCTCTGACACCATCTACTATAAAGAACTCAAACAAGACCCCACACCACAATTTATCCAGAAATTTAAGAATATCATCAAATACTCCCACAACCAAGTCCAAGAGAAACTACACCCTCATCCTCCATGAACCCACCCTATGATGCCAGGGACCTTCTACATGCTTCCCAAAATATACAAACACAGTAACCCAGGCAAAGCCATCATATCTAGTCATGGTACTCTTACCAAGGGAATGTAAGGAGTCATAGAAACCATCCTCAGACCACTCACCAAACAAAGGGCCAGCTTTCTCCAGGACACTACCAACTTCCTCCAGAAACTGCAACATTAAAAACCTCCTTCAAAACACTATGCTTGCCACCATGGATGTCATCTCCCTAAATACCATCATCCCTCACAATGTCTGCATCGCTGCTTGCCTCAAATATTTACAAGATAATGGACAACGCACAGACATCCATCCCAAACACATTGCCAAGCTTGTCTATTTTGTCCTCACCCGTAACAGTTTTACATTCAACAACAAACACTTTGTCCAAACCATGGGAGCAGCTATGAGTATGAGGATGACTCCCTAAGATGCCAACCTCTTTATGGCCACCTTGAAGAAGAATGTAATACATCATTAAACAAATGATATACCCAAGATACATCAATGATATTTTCATCCTCTGGAAAGATGACTTAAACGCCTTCACAGATTTCCATGACAACTTCAACAACCACCATCCATCCATTAAACTTTCTCTAGAACATTCCCACACAAGCATCAACTTAGTGGACACCACGATCAACTTCAACAATGGAACTCTACAGACAACTTTATACAAAAAGCCTACAGATCACCACACCTACCTACACAGATCCAGTAACCACTCCAAACACACCAAGACATTGGTTATCAACAGCCAGGCACTCTGATATCATGGAATATGCTCCAAAGAGAAAGGCTGGGATCTATACCTTAACACAATTAAAACCACCTTCACCAAACAAGGACACTCCACCTGACAAATAGGTGGCATCTTGGAATGGGCCATCTACACACCCCGAGAGAACCTGCTTCAATACAGAAATAAACCCCCCTCAACCGCTGACCACTAGTTGTTACCTGCCACCCTCCACTGGAACCCATACGGGCTATCACCAGAAATTACAACCCATATATGACGGGGACCACCTCCTGAAAGAAATCTTTCCTGAACCTTCAAACAACCCCCCAACCTATCCAAGTTCATCATCAGAAGCAAACTCCGCACAGACTAGGACCCAACAACTCAAAGCAGCACCAGACCCTGCCAGAACAACAGATGCAAAACCTGTAGACATATTTCCACTGCTGTGATCAGCACCTCCCCCGCGCAACACACCTTTCAAGATCCATGAGTCCTACATATGCCTGTCACAGCATGTGCTGAATCTCATCCGGTATGGATGGCCCAGTAACAACCATGTATGTGAAACAAGACAATCACTACATTCTCAAATGAACTCAAACAGAAAAATAAGACAAAAACACCACATCACCTGTGGGTGAACACTTTTAACAAAGCGATCACTCTATATCTGACCTCTCCGTCCTCATCCTCAAAGGAAACCTTCACAAAACCTTCAAAAGATGAGCCTGGGAGCTCAAATTCATAACTGTGCTAGACACTAAAAATCATGGACTAACTAGAGACACTGGATTTATGGCTTATTACAACAATAACCAACTAACTTCCCCCTGCAGCCCCAATTTCTCCTCCCCCCCACCACCAGCACTCGATCCACCCCAGGACTAGAGAGGTGTTAACAGGCCACTTCACCTTGAATGGTCCCTTGAAATACATGTTAACTACTTACGCTAAACAATCTGTTCCATCTTGTATTTAGTTGAGACACTCTGAGTACATTTCCCACACCTGACGAAGAGCTCTGTGTAACTCAGAAGCTCGTCTCTCATCTACAGAAGATGGTCCAATTTCAACATCGCCAATGGCAATCTGTCAGTTGGGAAAGAAAGTCCCTGCTTGTAGCTTTCTGAACAGTCCTGAGTTTTTAAAGATACAAGCGTCAGGCACCTTCCCTGACCAGGCAACATTAACATCAGTGAAGCATCCCCGGTGACCCACCAATGTTTGCACAACCAGATAGAGAAGTAGCCATTTCTGTTGATAGACTCTGGGGCAAGGTGGTCTTGTGTCAAAATAGGTGCATGCATGGCATCTATTGCTCCACTGCAGTTTGGGATCCCCATTTCTGCAAATCAATCCACTATGTCCTGCATATGACCGAGAGTCACAGTCCTGTGTAGCAGGAGATGATTACCCTGCATACTTGCATGACAACAGTGGATTTTTCAACTCCAAAATTATTTCCCACTGACCAATAGCAATCCAGCATTGCAAGTTTCCACAGTGTGATTGCCACTTGCTTCTCACTGTCAGTACTGCTCTCACTCTGGCGTCCCTGTGCTGGAGGGCTGGGGAAGCTTAGCACACAGATCCAGGAATGTGGCCTTTCACATCCAAAAGATCTGTAGCCACTGTTCATCGTCCCAAACCTGCTTTACGATGCAATCCCACCAGTCAGTGTTTGTTTCTTGGGCCCAGAAGTGGCATTCCACCATCTGCAACTGCTTAATGAATGTCAGTGACAACGCTGAATTGGTTTTTGCTATGTCCTACAGCAATCTGTCCGCCACAAAATAATCATGTCCCGCACTACTGCGGTTCTTTCTGCAGCTCTGCAAATGTGTCCTGTGCTTGCTACGCTCAATAGTGCAGAGCTGTGCAGGTTCCATGAGTCTGTCAGAGATGGCAGACAGCAAGGCAGGCTGTGTAGATTCATGGGATTTTTTAAAAAGGTATGAAAATTATGGGACATGGATGACATTATGAGATGGAGAAAGTTGCATGATGGGAACTTGACCCCTTGCTCCTCGTCAAACCTGTGTGATTTTTTCTGCCCCACCATGCATTGCCAAAACTTACCAAAAGACAGTGCACTAGACAGTTGCACGCTGGGATACCTACCCATGGTGCACTGCACTGTATATTGACACAAAAACTGCTGGTGAGTATGTGCAACACCAACGCAAGGAGCCAAGCGTGCATATGCACAAATGATATACTAACTGCAGTGGCTTTATGCTGATGTAACTTGTGGCGGCTAACGTTTGTATTGTTGACGTGGCCTAACACTGTGCTCCCTGTGAATAAGAAGGAACAAGCAAAACTGAGGGCTGGTCTACACACAACCTGGCACCAAAATACGTAAATCTGTTTTAATTCACACTTTTTGTCATTTTCTTGCAAGTCTGTGTATGGATACTCTTATTTCTGATTAAAAATAACTGAAAGAACAAAAGGCATGAATTAAAATTGACTTAGTTATTTCAGTGTAAGTTTGTGTGTAGGCAAACCCCAATCAGGAGAGCTTAAAATTTGGCCTATGGAAATGGAGGAGAGTTCTGATTGTAGATTGCTGTCTTAAAGGCTGAAGTTTATAATCACTGAGGTAAAAAAGCCATGAAAAATTTACGACACAGTCAACTTCAGAGGTACTGTCTGCCTACAACTTCCTTTTCATGCCCTGTAAATTGCTTACAAGTAACATTTTTTTTTTCAAGTAGAACATCAGTTATAGAGGAAAGAGTCTCTCACCCCAAGAGATTATTGTAATGGAAGTGGTAAACCTATTAAAAACAGTGAATTTAGAGCCTCTGTAAACTGGTGCAATGCCATTGACTTTAATGTAGAGATGGTCAGAATTTCTTTTTCCAATGAAAATTTTGACTTCTAGGTTAAAAATAAAAACCTGAAATGTTTTGGCCAAAACCTGAAATAGTTCAATTCCAAAATGCCACTATGGTACCTCATGGGAGTAATAATTTAGGTGCCTCATACTCCCATTCTGCTTTATAGGCTGAGCTTGCTGGTTGAGCAGTATCTCTGGCAATGCATCTTTTGGTGAGGTGAATCAGTGCATCATGGGATTCAGCCATAGTGCATCATAGGAGATGAAGTGAAGTTCCATAGAGGAAAATGAGGACATGAGGCAACCAAACTACAACTTCCATGAGGCACTGAGATGGCATGTCTAATTCATGTTTGGGTTCTGATAAAAAAACTGTTTTTTTTTTTTTCTTGAAAAGCAGCTATTTCTCATAAAATATTTAATTTAGTCAAAAACCTAATTTTCCATTGAAAAATAATTTCAATGGAAAATTTTCAGCCAGCCCCACTCTAACAAAGTTACACATATTTGCATCAGGCTTGAATTTTGCTCTATTGCCAAAATCATCCCTAGTGTAATTCTTTGGCCCAATGATCTGGGAGGAGCATTAATTCATTTTTTGCTGTGAGTTACCAAATGACATTTTGGTGTCCAGCTGGCACCCAGTTATCATTTGTTACATTTTTACTGAGTTCTACTTTTTTCTAATTATAATTAGGTAATTCCACTCTCCCGCTACTCTCCAGACTTAATGAGCAGATCTCAAAAACAGTTAAAGTGCCAGACAGCTATAAGCTAAAATTTAATTCAGAAAACCTCTATCTCGCTGAAACCAATGCATGATAGGAAGAAAAGGTGAAAGCACTTCTTACTAAGTGGGGTAAACACAATTATTCTTCATCTACACTGGCAATTCTTGGGCAATCTCCCACCATTGTTCTAGCACTTATGCAGGCAGCAGTAGGAGTTCTAATGTGTCAGGCCACAAACCTTTCAATCACTGTGTCTTCTAACACCCGCTCGGAGCAGTGTTAGCAGGAACAGCACTAAAAATGCTAGTGCTTGGTTAACACTAGCGCTCCCACTGTTGCTAGCACAATTGGAGCTGCACTGATTGTACTGCAGCAATGGAAGATTTTAAAATTGCCAGTGTACACAGTTTGCACATAGGGCAGAAAAAGGGCATGACTGTTGGATTGGGAGGGAAGAGAAAACAATGAATTCTTATTGTATACCTTCAATGGATATGATGATTAAACATGCACAAGGCAAAGATGAAACCCTGAAGGCCTAGTCTTCCCCTGAGTTAAACCTGAATTCAGTGGGGCCCAACTCTACCAGTGAAGGGAGAATCAGGCCAGTAATGTTTGAATTAAATAAATCAATTTGCAATTCAGAATTATGAAATGAGATGGACTTACTTGCATGAAGTGACTATTGTGGGCTTTGGAAAGGGTGACAGGCAGCTTAAATCTGCATAGATCAAAGTTACACATGAGCTGGCCTCCTGATATGTGGCAATTTTGTGACTGTCCTGCACATCAGGGTGACATTCAAACAAATACACAACATAGAAAAGTTAGATGGATTGCTACACACTGAATGCATAGAATGTGCCATATACTGCACCTTTGTTTTGCATACATTTCACCCTTCTTCCAAACTGCCTTTGGGAGTCATGTGCTATGCATGTTTGCTCATCTAGGTTTAATGGCTGGGTTTTCAGCACTTGCTTTTGTCCTTGCATAGTTTCTTATCTGTATGTGTTTTTCTCCGCATTGTGCCTTCTTCCAGTTTTCAAGTATGAATCCATTTACACAGTCAGATCTGTACCTTCATCAACATTGCCCATGTCAGTGTTACTGATATTACATATTTCTGATGGTAGTTCCCAAAGTAGAACTAGTATTATTTAATAACTAATGTTCAGCTTATTAGCAGTCTAACGCTTGTCATTCACGTAAGAATCTGAGCCCAAAAAGAATATTGTTTCTAGTTCTGAGGCATACAACTACATTTATCCTAGGTGTAAACCTGCTTAAACCAAGAGATTTAAACTAGAAATTGATTTGGCCCATAATATATAACCTTTGACCAGGATGGCTCAGTAATTATTAGATAACACAGGTTTTACAAACAGTGTGTGATGCTGGTCCTCTCAAACAATAATCAGTTGCCAATGCAGAAATGAAATGCATACCTGCTAAGTGTGTATTTTCTCCTATTTAGTCCACAGCACCAAAGGATGGGACATCCTCCCACTGGGAACCTGAAAACAACAACACTACAGGGAGAAAAATTACTGCAGATCCTGCCGACTGGAGAGAAGAGGGTAAGATAAAGATATCTTTGTGTGTATACCTTATCATGTTGGGAGACCATCATATTCTACAACGACAGGCATGCTATAACCTAGATCGATAAGTGGTAAACTACAAAGAAACCTATCAATAGGACAGGGCATTTCTAACCTTCTTCCCAAGAATTTCTTGAGCCAACAGTAGGATTTGTTTACCATCTTCCAACCTCGCCATCTTTTTTCAAAGAGGACAGCACAATAAATCAAAGATAGGCCAGAAATTGTGTTTGGAAGATTTATTGGCACATTCTCTCCAAACCAGCTCAAGAAAAATGTTTTATGTTAAGAGGCAGTTTGCTTACCCCCACATAATAGATTTACATCAGCATTGAACTTTAGAGGAGTTACACTGGTTTAACTATGGGCTAGTCTTCACTGGCAACGTTAAAGCACTGCTGCAGCTTCAATAAAATTTGAATATTACCCTACTTTACCTCATTATGGGTTTTGTGTTGATTGATTAGTGCATGGACTTTTTCTTCTTTTCTATGTAGAATGTCTTGGGGCAAGGACTGGTTCTTCCTCTACTCTCTTGTACGGTGACACGCATACTGATTGTGCTCAATAAATAAAAATATTTGTGAATTGCTACATAAATGCAAGGTATTATAATCTTTAGCAGTTAGCCACTGGAGTGTAAACCATTATTCTGTGTTTGACTCTAAGCATTAAAATGGCGAGGGGAGGACAAGCATTGATCAGATTCTGTGTCTTTACTCAAAGTAAAAGCTATTCAGACTACTAAGGGAAAAGGAGAAGTTTTGAAACTTGTATAGACATTCAGAAGCCTGTACAGACCAGTAGAAGACCAAAATGAGTGGCAGAAACTGGTGGAAAATAGTGGAAACTGAGGATGTAGAAGGAGAAAGAAAGAAAGAAGTTCTGTATTACATGGCACATCTGAGGAATGTTCTTGTGTATTGTTTATTCTAACAAATATATATATAAGGGAAAGGATGGTGTTGTGATGAAGGCATGGAAATGGGAGATGTGGATTCTACTGCCAGCTTTGACACAGACCTCCTGTGAGAAGTTACTAAACTCTTCTCCACCTCAGTAGAACGGGAATGGTATTCCTCTGTGTCACAGCTTTGCTAAGTTGTAAATCTTTCCAGTGTGTAAAGCACATTGTGAGCTTATCATGTTCAAAATATTGGCTCCTGATCCACCTGTTTCATATAGCGGAATATACAAGATGTCCAAATGTAAAAGTCTACAACCTTTTTGCTCCCCATTTTGGTAAATTTCCTATCACAAATATGGAAGACATGAATATGTGACCTAATGCACTTTTTTGGAATATAGCAGAATACTGTCAGAGCAACAGTTTAATACAAAAACTGCTCTTAGTGTTGCAGGCACATGGATTATTACACTTTGTGGAGCTGAAAGAGCAGAATCAGGTCCTTAGTTTGTACAGCCTTGAAATAACTCACTTCTAATTCAAAAAACAACAGAGCAAGATGGAGCTAGAAAACTACAGGTGTTTTAAAATGGTTCTGTTAGAAACTATCGGGATTAAAATGAGTGCTCTGCTAAGAGTGGAAAGGATTTTCTTGCTTTTCCTAGTTTGTGAGAGGTAGATACTGTTAAAAAAACCTCTTACATTTGAGAATGTTACTGATTCCTGGAAATGCCTGACTCTAAGATTCCTGGTTCAGATGGCTTCAGTGAAGATTTTAGTCTGAGTTATGTGTAGAATAGACTGCCAAGGGCAGCAACAAAGAAATGAAGCTATGAATCTATTCAAAAACAGGCCAGAAAACAGGATCTGGGAAATATACATTGTAAGTTTGTTACACAATGCAGTTGTGGTCCTCAAGTTTTTAAAAGATCATTCAAGTATTGGGAGAGAATTTAGAAAAGGGCAACACCATTCCTGTGGGGTATGAAGGGGAGATGACACAGTGTCTTAATTATAACATGCAAATATCTAAGGGGGTGGGGGTGTTATACAAAGACCCTGGAATTAATTTGTTTAGGTTAAAAGATAAGAGCATGACTCATTGCCATGAACTAAAATAGACTAAGAACAGATTGTGGTTAGATATTGGAAAGGGCTGTGTCAACTAGAGATTTAAATATAGTGGTGCCTGCTAACATCAATAAAAATAAGAGAAGGATAGATTTAAAAAAAAACTATTTATTTATTTAGGAAGTATTCATTAACAGGTTTACAAATCCTAGCCATGTAAATATCAGATACAAAACGATAATAATTTCAACAGTGAGCTTTTGTTTAAAGAGACATATAGTAAGATATTCATGAGAACTCTGCATATCAGGATGTTACAATATTGCAGAGTGAGCATCATTACAACACCTATCTATAGTTTCTAGTGATTTTATTAAACCAAGATAAATCTCTGACAACACATTTAACACACCAGGCATGTCTATCAAATGTTAATATTCAAAAAAAATTGGACAGGTGCGCTGTTTTCTTTTTTCCTTCTTTCTTTTTTTCCCAGATGAATGTGCTTCATCTGAGTATTGAATAAACGGTAACCAAATGTCTATGTATCCATTTGTCCTCTATTTTGCTGAATAGGTAATCAGTGCATTAATTTTTCTGTAACAACCTCCCCCCATATTTTTGTAATAATTCCTTAGATAGATGTACTTTTAGAAACATCATTTCTGGATACAGTGTTCAAATGTGCCATGAGGCAGTTCATGGACAGTAATGTGAATTCATTGTTTCATTTACTATTGTATATATACACATATAAATATATATTAACCTCACAGCAAATAATAGCTTAGTGCAAGTTGATAACTTAATTGGTTAATAACGTAGGGAAAGGTTGGTTAATTATTACATCACACAGTACTTTAATATCCTGTGCTACAAAGAGCCATAGGAGACACATTAAATAGCCACTTGCAGCTCAGATAACTTCTTTCTACAACTCTTCCATAACTTGCCTTATATATCTCGTTAAATATAAAGGTCCAGAATTATGTCACCTACATACACTAGTCTTCACTTTAAACATTGACACTGAAATGCTGGTCAAGGTCATGGGTGCTACCGTAGATACAATATGTTACCCTGTCAATTGTTCAGCAAGAAGAAATAGAGCTGATAAATGTCCATCTCTATTGTATCAATGGTCCAGATGCAGAAGTGGAAGTGCTAAACATGTACTGGTTAAACCCGCAAGTTACGTTTTCAAGGGTGTAATTTTAAGTGGGACAAGGTGGAACAGAGCTTGCAAATATAACCCAGGTACAATACAAGTCGTAACCACCAAGGGGAGGGGGGCAGAAAAATGGGATTAGCAGGCTAGAAATTTTGCACGAACCAGTCTGCACAGTGTAGTAAGGAAGCTGATCACAAGCACAGCAGAAAGTGCTTGTGACAGGCAGGGAGATAAACTCAGAGGAATCAAGACAGAAAGAGAAAAGAGAATCCTGACAACTGCTGACGTCACTACCAGCAGGAACCCCAAAGAGAATCACACAGAGCAACACAGACACATGGGATAGATACTATATAGAAGAGAGGGCATCAAATATGTTGTTGCCATTGAAAATACATTATATAACTGAATCATTTTCATGTTAAATACACAGACTCCATTGGAAAAGATATATTAATCATGGGACAAACCCTGAGTTCTTCACTCTGGCCCTCATCCTGCAAGCTTATCTGCACGGCAGACCCTCACATACATAGCTCCAGTGAATTCAATGTGGTGGGGAGGAGTCTGCTCACATGTATCAGTTTCCTGGTTCCGTCTGTACTGCACTCAGCCCTTAAATCATGCAAGCCCCCACTTAGGCCAATGGCCTGGTTTGTACTTGCTCAGAGCCGGGGGAAGACAGGTCTAAAAGAGGCAGATACCCCAACAGTATACACAGATACATTTTCACCACTACTGTATTTTCTGCTGTTTACTGCTAGAAGCAGCTGCGGTGCAGAGCTGGGTAGGTACCACATACATCTTTTTCCTCTCCGCCCCAGAGTCTAGCAAACCTGTGGGAAAAGGTAGTAATGGAGCCATACTGAGTGAGAAAGAATGGCACTGTAGATTGTTCCCCACTCAACACACCTCAGGTACCCACAATTTCTCTCTCCTTTGCCTGAAGTCCCACCACCACTTTGATCTTTCCTCAAACATACAGTTAGTGTCATTTAGTGTGTCTGTTTGGTTTGGTGCCACCACTTAGGTCTGCTGGCTGAGGTCTCTTGCTCCAGGCAAGGAGAGCTGGACCTGCAGGTGACCTGCCTGATGTTCCATGACCTGGGCTCAGGATATCTAAAAGTTTGACTAAAGCTCTGGGTTGAAGACTATGGTCAACAATTTGACTCCTCTGGCACAATGAAAGTTTCTACAGCAAGAATAGCACTCATCAGTAGACAAGACAGAAGTTTTCTGAGGGGTGGTCTGAGACAGTGAAATGAATTCCCACAGGAATGAAGGACAATCATAAACTTCATCACCTTCTTCTTCAAGTGGAAGGTGCATTTTATTGGATCTTGCCTTCTATAACATAAATGCATAATACGTATATTTTAAAAAACAACTGTCCTCCCTCCAAAAAAAAATCCTCAACCAAACCAAACAAAACATCCAAACAAAAATAGCGTACCAAAACAAGCCACTCCACTGCACACAATTTTCCCTGTAATGAAAGGATGAGAGAACAAACAACATATGACAGATGTTAGTCATGTTGCTTAATGCACTACTGGAAGGTGCTCAGATACTAGTTATGAGCACAGTCCAAGAACCTATATAGGATACAACAGAATCTGGCCTAGGTGCCATGAGAAGTAAGAATAGTTCTGCATTTCGGTTCAGGTCCTAGCGCTGGCCTTCTTTCACACATTTCTAGGACTAATGTGGCCAGGTTGACACAAGAAGGTGAAATTTGCCACTTCCATTAAAGGTAAATGTAGTCCCTAAGTGTTTCTATGTGTATATAGTATGTGAAGAATAATCATTTGTATTTACAAAGTGCCATTCAACCAAGGCACTCAAAGTGCTTTATATAATTAATTAAACCCACAAATCACTGTGAGGTTGATGGGTATTATCCCAATTTTAAAGGCACAGAGAGGTTAAGGAACGTGTTAAGGAAACAGGTATAGAACCCAGAAGTCCATTCTAAATCCTGTGTTCTAACCACTAGAGACACCAGATCTTTGTTGATATTTTCCTGGCAAATGTCTTCTTGGCAACTGTCATAATTGCATGAAATGTGTTGCTATTGGGGGAGGGTGTTTTTATGCCAGATGGGAGTGTTCCACAATATAGCCACTTTGAACAAATGAAGTAACAGAAATTATGACATGTATGTTTTACATATTGATTTTCCTCACTTCCACTGTTCAGGGTAGAGTTAGCAAAAACTTTCTGCACCTGTTAAAAGGGATATCTTCAAGACATTTAATCGATAGATCAAAGCTGTTTCCCATTGTTAAGAATGAATTTGTGTTTTTAAATTCTGTTGATGTCACTCATCTATTTCCATTTTAGTAAGGTATTCTTCTGTTTCAAACCTCCCAGGACTGAATAATGAAAATAAATTAGTTCTGTTTTTAAGCTATCCTGCAAACACCTTGTTGAATAACTTCACACATGTATGTTAAGTGTTTGATGATGGCCTTTAGATTCCAAATATGAACAATAATATTATGAATGTTATTCAGATCAGTAGGTACATAACAGCTTTGTTTATGGATAGAACCTATATCAAGACTGGTTTATAAGTAACTGAAGGAGGAAGCTCATTTTTACAACTAAAATACTGTACAACCAACTACTTTAAAGGTATGTCGAACTAAGAGACAATTTCCTTTTAAATCACATGGAAATTGTTACGCACCTTCCAGCTGCATTAATTTTTACATTAAAAAGTTCCAATAGGCCCACCTCCAAACTAGCTATGGCTGCAGTGTCAGTTTGTGCCCATTTGGCATGGCAGCTGAATTGCTGATCAGAGAAATCTGACTATTTGTCCTGTTCCATGAAAGTCAATTTTAGTTTTCAATCTGTACCTTTGACTATCACTCATGATCCACTGCCTTCAGTCAATCACAACTGCTCTTGACATAATATAAGCCTAAAAACAAGAGACCAAATAATGGCTGAGTCACCTCTGTTGTGAGCAGCAAATCACTTTTTTGCTGATTGGCCACCTGCTTTAGGTTCAGATTATGTCATACCAGGAGCTGCTCCAGCTGGCCAGACATTGGGGAATATGAGCTGTAGTCAAGGATACCTGCAAAGCATTGGGAGCTGCAATGAATAGAGTTTTAAGAGAGAGAGACAGAAAAAGACAAATCATGAAGAAGAGGAGAGAAAAAAATAGAGGCACAGCGCTAGTTTCTGATCTCAGTGACACTGGTGTCACAGATCAGAATCTGGCCCAAGGATTGCTGATGAAAGGAGATCAGAAGAGAAGGTGAGAGACAAGTAGAGGTGACAGAGAGGGGAAGAGAAAGAGATAATTAATCATGTCTCAAATGCAGTCTTAATTACTGCTCTGCTATAACACTTTTAATGCCTCTTACTCACCCAAGAATGCAAAATTAATAAAATCCTTCAAACAAAGGACTAGCATTTCTGGAATAGCCACTGTTTTAGTGCTTTTCTGTAGTGACACACTCAAGGTGCAGGTCCACCGAAAGAGTAGCCGGCATAAGTCTAATGCAGAACGGGAGAAAATTTGTCTCTCCTTGCCCTTGGCGTGAAATTTTACAATTGTGGAGTTCCTCTACTCAATCTCTAAAGATTTTCAAGGTTGCTTAACCTAATGTCCAGTAGACATGGATAATTTCTGCAAAACATTACTGCAAAACATTCGTACACCTTTTTCATCTTATTCATTTCAAACATATGTGTGTTCCTTATGAGGCAAGGTTTTCTGCAAATATTCATGCATTTGAGCTCTAGTGGCAGGAAATTTTAGGAAACAAAGTCTATGGTTGCATGTGTGAGTATTCATGGAACCCACATTTTTAATTCACCAGTATTTTCACTGCTTGTGCTCCATCCAGACATGGTGAATAACAAATACATTTGACGAAATCTGAATCTGCTTGTGGATATCCTGTGAACCAAAATAGTAGTTAAATGTGTTGAGTTATTTGTTGCAAATTATTCACCCAGATTGGCTGTATACCACATTCTTCTGTTACATGAACGTTTATTCCCAATGAGTTTATTCAGCTGTAGGCCGTCTATCGAAGTGGCTGGAAGATGCAAACTCCAATTTACATTGTAAGGGTTAAACCAATGGCCAACTTTGTGTCTGTGGACACAGTTAAAGGAAAACTGAAGGTCAATGTAATATTCTAGTCACTATATTGAATTTGGAAGGCCATGGTTCTCTAAAATGGGGCCTAAAGTTTGTCTCTGAAATCCTTATTTAGGTATGTGAATAAGTGGCCTGATTTTCAAAAGTGCTGGAAATCCCAGAATATTCCATTGAAATCAGTGAAAATCAGACCTCTTATCTCATTTCAGTAATTTCGGTGCATGAGGACCTGATTCTGAAAACACTTATGCATGTAACTGTATCTATTGCTTATATTAGAGTAACACCTAGAGACCTCAGCCCATTGGTCTAGGCACTGTACAAATACATAGTAAGAGATTGACCAAAGGGCACAAAATAAACAAATTGGAACAGCTGATTTCTTTTTCTAATAATTTCTGACTTGACAATCTTAGATGTTACTGAAACCATAATAGGTACAACCTTTTCAAACAGAAGTCCTTTTTCTTATTAAGTGTCTTTTTAGCTCACCTTTTGTTTTTTTTTTTTAATTATGGAACTTGCATTTAAAAGAAGTTTGGAATATCCTGATTTCCAGTGGTTACTGATGGGATTTGGACTTTCTTAGTCCTAGTCTGCCTCTTCAGACTGAGTTTCCAGGTGGGAAGCACTTTACTAAGGCCCCAGTCCTGCGAAGACTTGAGCATGTGCTTAACTTTGTGCGCTGAGTAGTCCTATTGACTTCAGTATGATTACTTGCAGTGTGTAAAGTTAAACACATGCATAATACTCTACTTTGCAGGATTGGAATCTAAATGAAGCAATTCCACACTTAGAAAAACAGGAACTCCAATGGCTAATTATTTGAACATACAAATAATATATGTGTGAATATAGGGCCCAATTCAACTCCTATTGAAGGGTCTGATTCTGTTCTCACACTAGTATAAATTAGGAATAACTGCATTGAAGTCAATGGAGTTATACAGGTGCAAAAACTGGTGTAAGCGAGAAGAGAACGGGCCTTTTCATTGATTTGGGGCCTTCCACTGACTTTGGTAGGAGTTGGATCAGGCCCAAATCATTTAGTAAATATTTATCTAGGTACCATATTGTACCTTTAGTATTGTAACTGATCATTGCTGTTTTCCTTTGTGTATTCAAGTTGTGCAAAGAGAGTTGTCCAGCTTTACAGACACAAGATAAGCCCTCTAGCCATTCTGTTGCCTGAAATTGTAAAGTTCACTTTTCTAATTTGGAACTATGTACTTTTCATATTTCTACTGAAAGACCAGGGTCCCCAAGGAATCCTGAGAAAAAAATGTTTTATTATTGTGTGTTTAAAATATTTTTTAAATGTTAGTGTGACTCTTTTGAGCCAGGTTTTATAAAAATTGATTGCTTTTTTGTGTTGGTTTGTTTGCTTCTGATTTAATTGTGCTTACCTTATCACAGATAGTGCTGTTTCCCTTTTAAAAAGATAAAACACTGAGGCAGAGTTCTGCTGTACGTGTCACATGAATTGTTTATACAGAAACTTGTCCAGGTATTACCCTTAGGTGTAGAAGTTTGCACTAAGGTATCAATATTAGCACCAACTTACCATACATATTGCTAGTCAGCTTCCTAATAATCTCCATTACAGAAGGCTGTTCTTGCAATGAGTGTCACTATGGGCTCTATTCTGCTCCTATTGACGTTAACAGCATTTTTTAATTCACTTACATGGGAATAGCATCAAACCCAGTATCTGATCATGAGAGGTGCCGATCACTTTCAAGCCCCATTACGTCACTGGGAGTTTGCCGGCCCTCACTTAGGCAAAAGTCCCATTCAATGCAAGTGTGGTTTTGTTTTTAACAGACAAATGCGTGCATTATTTGGGCACTATGCAGAACACCCCTCCCCCCCATCCCCTCTCTATATTTTGAAAAGTGTATCATCAGAAGTACATACCTCAGCAAGTTCTGAGTTGGAAATGAAGCCCATTTAGCATCACTTCAGTCCAACACACCCCTCTTAAATCAATTTCAGAGATAAGCAGCAGGAACAAAGCTGATTATACAGTTTCACCTGTAAAATGCTGGTGTTTTCTAGGTTGTCAGCCATATGAATGCCTAAGAGGATGCATATCAACGATATATGTCCATAGTTTCCAAATGGTTACATTCGCTGACAAATACTCTGGTAAATCCACCTATGTCTCTGATTAAGCATTCTTTGATATGCTGCTCCAGTGTGAAGATCCTATGATACACAGATTGCAGCCGGTGATCATGATGCTATATAAAGAGCTCTTAGGATATGTGATGAAACCTTCTGTCATTACTGAGATCAGAAAAAATCCTGCCACTGATGTAACAGCAGCAGATTTTCTCAAGTATTATGCAGATTTGTTTATTATGCATACGTTATATAATCCAGTGCAGATTAATTTGCTGCTTCTCAAACAGAACCTGAAAGTTACCATACTATATGCTGAGGTAAGAGGATTGTATCAGAAGAACCTTGAGGACATGAACCAGAAATTCCTCCTTAAAGATCCTCTGCTCAAGACTTTGGTTGTGTTTGACCTGCTACAAAGAATGGAATTTAGCATCTCCAGGACAGAAACTCCCCTGGAGAAAGTGCCTAATATCCTGAAGAACAGACTGATGAAGTGTTCATATTATGCCACTTCCACTGATCTGTCTACTAGAACGTGCATTCTCTCTCTCTCTCTGAAAAATGAAAATGGATACATTCTTACACCAAGCTTCCTATCTGGCAGAGCCAGTCACTGAGCAACCACAATTCAGACTGCTGCCACAGGTAGAAAGATATGCTTTACTTCTCCCACATAATATTGCTTTCTATGAAAGCATATTCAACATAGTCAGAAAGTGCCACATGAAGTCCACAGTTCCATGGGGGAGAGGGTGGAGAGGCATATTGTCTCCAGTGTCTCCAGGCATGTTGTCTCCAGTTGTCTCCAGTGCTTATGTAGATCAACCCCCTACTGCAATAGCAGAAAAACTCAGGGCACGTCCAGACTGGCAAAGTTACAGCGCTGGCAGTTACAGCGCCACTCAGAGAGTGTAGAAAGGAAACCGCTGTTGTGTGATCACACTGACAGCTGCCTGGGCAATAGTGTGTTCAAACTTGTGGCACTTGGAGCGGTATTCGGAGCGGTGCACTCTGGCCAGCTATCCCACAGAGCACCTCTTTCTCTTTTGCCGCTAAGACTTGTGGGAACGCGGGGGAGAGGGGATCGCGGGGCATCCTGGGTCCTGTCCCAATGCCCCATGATGCACTGCTTCGCATCCCAGCAATCCCCGTGCTTCCGTCGACATTTGGCGCCATCTTTCAAATGTTTGTGTACTACAAGCCCTGCCTCTTCGGGCTGCAGGAATGGATCCTGAACTGCTGAGCAGTATGCTGCTCGCTCTGACCAACACGCCACAAGTGGCAGTGGAGTTATTCCTTACATAGGTGGCGAGTTATATGGGCCCATGGTGCCCATGCTCCATCAATATTCATGAAGGTGGGCCCAGCTCCACCAATGTTTGCGCCATGGGTCGGCAACATGGGGCACTCTCACCTCGAGGGCAGCTCCTCCACCTCCCCACAAGCAGCTCCCCCCATCCCCGGAGTGGCTCCATGCTGTGGAGAGGCCCCAGCGCTGACCTGGCTCCCAGCCCATTGGCCAGGAACCCCGGCCAATGGGAGCTGCAGAGGCCGGTGCCAGAGCTGCCTGGCCATGCCTCCACAGGGAGGGGCAGGGAGCCACAAGCAGAGAGAGCCCCAGGAGTCTGTCACTGTCAGAGACACACAGACACACCCGGGGGGGTTGTGGGGACAGACAGATGGAGCCGGGGGCGGGGAAAGGAGCAGCAATGGGCACCCTGGGGCTGGCATAAAATACGCAGTACAGAGGGGCTTCCTGAGGGGTTTATAGCAACACCCTCCCAACCTCCCCCCCCCCGCAGAGCAGACCCGGGCAGCGGCTGGCTCCATCCATCACTCCCCCCCACCTCACAGAGACCCACACAACCCTCTGCCCCCCCAAAGGCCCCTAATGGCCCCTGTGCCCCCATCACCCCTCTCCAGAGAGTCCTCCCCTTTGTGCCTCCAGAGACAGCTCCCCTCCCCGCTGCCTCCCCTGCTTCAGAGCTCCCTACAATCTCCCCCTTTGCCTTCTTCCTCCCTCCCAGCCCGTTGGCTGGGAGGCTCCCAGTCTATCGGCCAGCGCGGCCAATGGGAGCTGCACCTGAGGCAAGGGGCCTGCTTGCTGATGCAGACCTGCCTGGCCATGCCTTCACAGCACGGGGTGGGGGCGCCACAGGTGAGCAAGCCCCAGTCATCATCATCACAGGCACAGCAATTCTCCAGGTATTTAATTTCACTGAGGCAAGTAATTTAATCTCCTCTTCCTTTCCAGACAGTTTGTGGCTTTTCCTGTAAGAAAACTTACAATTTCTTTACAAAGAAGTCCATGTATAGTTTTTTCACTTGAGAAGTATATTTTCTGGTTGTTCATAAGCTCATTTATTTTGTTAACTCAGTTTCATAGGCAATTTTAAAAGTCACTTGAATTGTACCTGTTTTTTTCCATTGGTCCAAAAACACATGGAAGATGTGCAGATTTTTATTTCTGTGGGCCAGACCACCCTGTGTAGAAATGTAAATGTTGGAGCTAGAAAAGCTCTGCAAGGGTAAGGGTCCCTTCAGGAAATTGTCCTCAAGTCATTCATTCTTCTGGGCATTCCAGTCTATTGTTCCCTCCTATAGTGATAGTGATCAGTGTTTCCACCCACAGTAAAGAGGCAGAAGACTGGGTCCAACCTCTTTCCTTGTTCTCTGTCTGCTCCCTCTACCAGCCCCTTGGTCTCCCTAGCATTCCCCCTACCATTACTAGCTCTGGGTCTTCTTTCTCTGGAGCTTCTCTTGAAGTAAAGTCTGTCATTACAGGTTCTTATCTCTATAATGTATTTAATTTTGATGTATTTATTAAGTGTTAGTTAATGCACTATGGGAATCCCCTTCAGCACTCTGTATAAATCGATCCTCTTCTTTTCATATGTTTTGCCCATAAGGTTTTCTGCAGCCCTAGGGCAGCCAGCAATAACCCCTGTGCCTTTGCAATGTGGTGAGAGAAGGGGACCATGGATTCCCTATTTATGTGATTTGCAAGACGTGTTATCATTACTCAAGGTACTAAATGTGTTTAAATGAAATAAGTGCCTTGTAAAATCCCAAAGCAAGCTCATTTTCTCATATACAGTATACACACATTTTTCATTAATTATATGGGTTGAATTTATTATTATTATTATTATTTTATTAGCCAGGTTACTGGGGGGGTTTTCAGTGTGGCAAAATGTGTGCTATTTTATGGGTTGAATGATTGAATGACATAATACGCCCACACCCCCAATGTCCATCACTAAGTCCGATAATTTTATCAAGTGTTCGTCGCACAACATGGTGGTGCCTACCCCTGCCTTGTGCTTCAGGGGGTCAAGGGGTCCAGGGCGGCCTGGGGAGTTAGCGGGGGGCCTGGCACTGGCAGCAGCGAGTGACATGGTCCCAGCCCACTCTGCTCCACCTCACCGGCTCCCAGCATTGCTTAGGGGCGGAGGCTTCGGGGAAAAGGTGGAGTGGGGACAGGGTGGGAAGAGACAGGGCGGAGCAGGGTTGCTTGCTGCTGTCAGCACCAGGCACCCCGCTAACCCCCCAGACCACCCTGGAACCTGCGTCCCCCTGAAACACGGGGCCTCCCGAAGCGGTTGCCCCGGTCTGTCCTATGGATGGGACGGATTCACTTGGGCACCACCAAAAATTATACAAACCTGCTGCCCATGGTTCCTTAAACTACAAAGGCAAGAGGAATGTGCCATTGATCTCACAACGCGTAGTAGCTACTACAGTAGATTGCTTGTGGCATTCACGGAGGTGCTGACCACAGAGGAATGCCACTTTTGGGCTCAGGAAACAAGCACTGAGTGGTGGGATCACATCGTGATCAATGTCTGGGATGACAAGCAGTGGCTGCAGAACTTTCACATGAGGAAAGCCACATTCATGGGACTGTGTGATGAGCTCTCCCCAGCCTTGCGGCGCAAGGACATGAGAATGAGAGCTGCCCTGTTGCTTGAGAAGTGCATGGCGATTGCACTGTGGAAGCTGGCTACTCCAGACTGCTACCAATTGGTTGCTAACCAGTTCAGAGTGGGAAATTCAACCATTGGAGTTGTGTTGATGGAAGTGTGCTGGGCCATTAATAACATCCTGGTCCGAAAGACCATGACTCTGGGCAATGTATGTAACATTGTGGATGGTTTTGCACAAACGGGCTTCCATAACTGTGGAGGGGCGATAGATGGCATGCACATTCCAATTCTGGCACCAGATCACCTAGCCATGGAGTACATTAATTGCAAGGGGTATTTCTCAATGGTTCTCCAGGCGCTTGTGGATCACCATGGGCGTTTCACGGACATTAACGCAGGCTGGTCCAGTAAGGTGCATGATGCACGCATCTTTTGGAACACTGGCCTTTTCAAGAAGTTGCAAGCAGGGACTTTCTTCACGGACCAGAAGATCAGCATAGGGGAAGTCAAAATGCCCATAGTGATCGTGGGAGACCCAACCTACTCCTTAATGCTGTGGCTTATGAAGCCATACACGGGGCTACTTGGCAGCAGCAAGGAGCAGTTCAACAACAGGCTGAGCAAGTGCAGAATGACTGTTAAGTGTGCATTTGGCCATTTAAAAGCCCGCTGGTGATGCCTGCATGGGAAGCTGGGCCTTGTCAATGACAATATTCTTATGCTTATAGCCACGTGCTATACACTCCATAATATTTGTGAAGGGAAGGGTGAAAGCTTCCCTCAGGGCCGGACTGTAGAGGCTCAGTGCCTGGAGGCTGAGTTTGAACAGCCAGAGACCAGGGCTATTAGAGGGGCACAGCGTGGGGTCATAAGGATCAGGGATGTCTTGAAGCAGCAATTTGAAGCTGAAAGCCAGTAATATTTGTTGCTATGCTCAGGATTGCAGTGCTTGTAATGCTAGGAGGTGATTTTTGCACATGATGCAAGAAGGGGCCTTAACATAACTGTATGTTGCTTTGCAGTGCTCTTTTTGCTTTTACTTAATAGAATAAAGATTGCTTTCAAATCAACACAAGTCTTTTATTAAAAGACAATAGCTGGAAGAGAGAGTCAAATGAAAAAATTCATCAGCAGGAAGATGGGGGAAGGGAAGGTCTCAATAGGCAGAGGGGTCCTGGGACGGCTACAGATTTGTGTATTTCCAGGGATTATACCCAACCTTCTCTTTGGAGTACAATGCAGTGGGTGCTGGACTTCAGCAGGGCCAAACTGCAGAGGGATGGATGTTGAGTGCAGTGGGTAATGGGACTACACAGTGCTGGACTGTGTGGAGGGAGGAGTGGAATGCTACGGGTAGAGACTGGAGCCAGGAGGTTGATAAGAGTGTGTTGGCAGCGTCTGGGGGCAGCATGGGAAACAGTTTTGCGACAGCAGCTTCAGGGGAGGGCTGGCATGGAGCTGCTCGGTTTGTAGAGCTAATATCACCTGGAGCATGTCCACTTGGTGCTCCATAACATTTAAGAGCTGCTCTCTGGCTTCTTTCTGGTTTGCTGCGTTCTCCTTTCGGTCCCTCTTCTTGCTGTCCCACTACTCCTTCAATTCCTGTTTCTCGGCAGCGGAGTGCATAATAATCTCATGGAGAAAGTCCTCCTTAGTTCTTCGTAGCTGCTTTCCAATTCTGCACAGCCATTCTGCCACCAATAACAAAGAGGGAGGCTGGGCTCCCAAGGTCATCTCTGTGAAGTTTAAATGCAACATTTTACAGGAGCAGTATTGTTTGCCACACAGACAACACTGATTCAGTGCTTTAAAATACAGCCAGTACTCACACACCTGTAACTAACTGGCTGACCCCAGGCAAGCACACATGAGCCACAAGACCCCCAAAATGGTGAGTAGCCACAGGGGCAGGGTAAATCACTCTTCCTGGACCCTGCTGTACACTGAGCACGTGGCTTCTGGGGAGAGCCAGCACTATATGGGGGGCCTGATAATCTTTCCTGTCCCCACGCTTTCCACAGGATGTGATCATTATGGAAGATATCTCACTGCTGAGGGTGAGCAGGGGTGAGCAGGGAATCAAAAGAGGGTCTTCTCCAAGCCTGCAGCTTCTGCCCTGGCCCCTATGTGGCTCACCTGTGTGCAGCAATGGTCCGTCCCCCTCCTCTCCACCCTGTGATGGCGAAGTGGTGCGGGAAAGTTACTGTTAATGGGGCAAGAAACAAAGCAGCTCTGCCAAGGAACCTGTGGCAGTGGATTGCCCAGTGTCTCCAATTCCATGTGTTCATGTCTCTTCTTGATCCAAAAGAAAAAAATCAACAGCATATTAAAAGTTTGTCCTTTGATGCACTGTAAAATTCTCTCATTGCTGGTATTGTTACAAATAAAGTTCTTTTAGCTAGTCACTCTGGTCATCATATCATTTTGACTTAATATGCTGCAAAGTTGATCAAATATTATTTGGAGCCCAGAAAGCCAACCATGCTGAAGCCTTTCTACTCTCAACTTCACCCTGATTGGAAATAAGCAAGAATAGTTTGCCTTTTGGAATTTATCAACTACAAGTTCCCAGAAAAAGTGCAAGATGCTTATGATGTACGACATATGTTTATACAGCTCCCAGACATCTCCAGGCAGTAGATTTATGCACTAACATTCATAAATAAACTGACCATGAGCCACAACTCACTTGTTATTTGTAGCTCCTTTGGCTTATACAGGACTTGATTTGCAGAGGGTGTAGGTTCACTTATGCAGGTCAAACTATTTTGCTTTTTTAGTGATCTGTATAGCATTCTGTGTCTCATTAAAGAGTTGTGTGACTTGTGTTGTTAGTGGAAAATGATTACTATTGTTTTATAAACTAAGACCAAAGTACTTGTATGATTTAAATAATTCTAATTCTTCTTCTTAGGAACAATAATAGTTTGACTACAAGGTCATATTTTATACTGTCGCAGGAATCCCATTGTTAACAATGTTGCAATATAAACTGCTATACACGACGTCCTATATATATCCTACAACTTGAAGACCTTAATGTTTTTCAACGTTGCCCCTCTCAGACTGATTTGAAAGTCAGAATATATCATATGCATATGTGTTGTTCCTTCATCAGTGCATACATGCAGCTCCCATTAACATCTGACAGTTCTGTGAGAAAAGCAAAGAGCCCACCATGCCCAACACTATAATTTTAGTCCCACTTATAAGATTTAAATTCTCTTTTGTTACCTGCCTGTTACTGTCTGTGAAGAGAGTCCATACCATCCCTTTTTATGAATATGCTCTGCTTTTGACACCTGTTTATCTTCACCTAGTATAGCAATGGTTGAGAATGCTAGTATAGACAAGGGATTAACAGTGTTTAAGCACCATGTTGCTGAAAGATGTTCAGAGTAGGTATATACAAAATGGTGGCAAGGAAAGACAAGACCACCAGAAGGCAGTGATGCCTTGTCCACACTAAGGCCTGATCTACACCTAAAACTTAAGTCTTCTGTTGACCTAGCTACTGCCTCTCAGAAGGGTGGATTAAATACTGCGATGGAAAAGCCCCTTCTGTAGTTGTGTAGAAAGTATGTGCTAGAGCAGGACAGCGACAGCACTGTAGCTGTGCCACTGTTGTGTTTGTAGGGTAAACATAGCCTAGCACCACCACTGTTGCTCCCACTCGTGTTAGCAAAGCTGGGACATTTGTCAGAAAAAAGCCTAATTTAGACAGGCTTCAGTGCAAGCAGATTGGCAGCAGCAGCATGAGGAAAACAGTGCTTACCTTTTACAGCTAATGCAGTACAACAGTGCGGTATTATAAAATGGGGACTTTTGTGTTGAACTACTACAACTGGTGAATGCTGAATCCGGAATAGTTTGTTATTATAATAAAATAACAGCAGAATATTTATTAAGATAGCACTTGGCCTTTCATTCTGCCCTTCTTGAAATAGCAAAATTCTACTATTTTGTCTGCGGATGTGCAATCTATGGCATGTATGATTATCCATAAATGTGTTGCACTTGTATTTTCTTGGTCGCTCCACCTTGTCACAGGGGTTTCTTTAATCTCTGTGCTCCAAAATGAGAGAAAGGAGGAGCTTGCTTGTTTTCTTCTCATTAGGAAAAGCACAGAATACAGATTTAATTTAAGATTTCAGCTTCACAATAGCACAGAGATTTTGACAATAACTATTCAGGTGCTGCAGAGTCAAGGCTTGCTTCTGTATAGTACGTACAGCAGAGTGATACAGTATTATTTATTCTAATATTGCAGAACTGTAAAGGTCAGAGCATGAAAAACCAGGTGGTGCTAAAACTGCAACATTTTGTTGTGACTCTAATGGAGCCCATTTTGTGTTCTAAAAAAGATGTCAAAAGAATGACCAGTTGCTGAACAATTGACAAAGAATATATTAGCTGAGTAACCCGAGCCACCAGCTTTATATCCTCAATTACTGAGAGCAATACAGTTTTCTTGATTTGAAAAATGGGAATATATTGATAATGTAACTATAGGGTCCAATCCTAAAACTTCATGCAAGTAGAAATGTTGGTTCTAATAACACTACTCCCAGGAATAAGTGTGGAAGGGTGCTGCTCTCAGTTACATTGGTCTAAATTTGAGAAACTGGCATGCCTAGAATAGACTTTGGTCTCCAAGATCAGACCCATAATGTGCTTGAAAATTTTCCTGCCTTTTTCCCACATCGAAATATAAATCTCCTGGAAATAGGAATAATAATTTGCTGAACTCTTGCACTAAGGTGCTGCTACCACCAACTGGTTAAAGATTTTTTTTTTCTTTAGCAATAGCAGCAGAGAATTCTGGAGTTCTGTCATATTGGCATCTGATTCTGAAAAAGGGAAAGTGGAGAGCAAGGGAGTCTATTGCCTAAAAAGCAGAAACATCTGCTGGAGTTATTAACAGCTTTTTGGCTGAGTTCAGCAGCAGGGCACCTTGTGGTTGATAGATTCTTCCCTCAGCAATTCAAAACAATGCAGTTCAAGCAAATTTCTCATCTTCAGAGAAGCAGCCTAATGAGGCACAAACTAATTTTAAAATAGTTTCACTTTTAAAAAATGGTCAATTGCAATAAGGGCAATCAGTGGACACCTTTGTTACCACAATTAGTTGTTAGTTTGCCTGTGTTAACTGCCCTTAGGTTTACTTGTGGCTGTGTAGCTAACCAACATTTTAACTCACTTGACATTATTTATGATGTTTACACAGATTATCAGTCTGTAGATATTGGCAAATTTCTTCCATGCCCCCATTTCTCCCTCCTCCCCTCCCCATGCCCAAAGAAAGAGAGATGTTTGAGCTCAGAACAGAAGTGCAAATTCACAAGAGGCTCTGGGGGCAAACATTGCTGGTTTAAGGCCTCCCTCCTGAGAACCTATTTAAGCTGAGCTGGCAAACTATTCAGATGAAAACCTGTAGACTATGATTCTTTCATCTCCCTTCTGTTGTTTGTGGCAGTTTGGGCGGTACTCAGGGGAACGTAGGGTACATGCACAAACAAGCTGTAAGGTAAAACACTGGCAAGTCTGGGGGTGGCACAAAATAGTTGTACTGCACGCTGCAATGCATCCTCAACAGAGATTTGGATTTAAAAGAAGTCTCAAATAATGGCTAAGGTGTTTGAAAATGACCAGTGATTTTGGATGCCCAGCTTGAGATGCTTTCCCATAGGGTCAGCCTCAACCAGCTAAATTGAAGTAAAATATGTTAACCTGCATCTACACTCGGCAAAAGCTCTAAGGTGGGTTGGATTCACTAAAATGTGTTCGCTAAGCACAGCCTAACCTAAACCAGTTTCCAAGTCTAGAAAACCCCCAGGGATGTGGGCTGTTAGTATCCTTGTACTGAGTCATATCTAGTATTTGTTTCCCATTAGAGTTCAGTCCCGATCTCTGGATAGCAGGAAAGACACTTTAAGAAGGTATGTGTCACACAATACCTATGTACATATTGTATCTTCGGTGATGTGACTGAATCTCACATACCAGGGACTCCAGCCAGAAGCAGCAGCTACAGAAGCAACTAAACTAAGGACAGCTGCACTGGAGAGGAGGGGGTAAAATGAGGCCCAGCTGTTCCCACTCTCCCCAGCAGCACCCTCAGACCCAGAACCTTATGGAGAAGGACCCCCCCACACACACACATTCTGGGGAAACTAGGACTCAACTGGTGCCCCATCCCATTCCCTGTGGCTTTGGAGAGAAACTGCAGAGAGGAGCCAGCCAATGACTCAAGCTGGTAGGAGCAGCTGCAGAAGCAGCAAAGGTTTGGACATTTTCAGAAAACTTTCTACAGTTCTACTGGGACTTTCTTTGCCCTGTGCTGATTGGCTGTTTGCTCCAACCCTCCCACACAGAGTCAAGTTTCACTCCACACCTACCCTTCTTACTCTCTTCTTCCTTGCCATGCCCCCATCACTCTTCCCTTCAATGGCCCTTCTTTCACTTTTCTTGCCATTTAGTTTATCCCCTCCCAACTAAACACTGTTCCCCACTCCCTAAAAAAATTGTGGAACTAATATGACGTTTGATGTGTTTTCCCTTTGTTTATGAGTTATAGCTCTGCCCACACCCTGTGTCTGTCTTGTCCAGGTAGCCTGTAAGCTCTTTGGGACAGGGGCTGTCTACCAGTCTGTGATTGTACACACCTAGCACAATGGGGTCCCATACTTGATTCATCCCTAGACACTACCGCAGCAAACATGGTTCATAATAATATAGCAGGGCATAAAATAGTGTGCACTTCAGCATATTTTGGGTACTAATAGACATACATGTGTAGTAATTTGTTGAACATGTGCAGTCATAATATTAATTTACTGCTTTTGCGAAATCTCTCTCATGGATTAGAGAGTATGTACAATATCTTGAGCTACTTTAACCCCAGCACAGTGTACCCAGTAAAAGTGGATACATGCAGGTCATGTACCAGTCCTGCTATCTGGGATGTGCATCTCCTCTGAACATGTTAACACTTACTTTCCTTCTTCAAGAAATCATGGGCTTTTTATGAAAACTGATTTTAGATGGAAACTATTGACAAAACATTTTAGATAAAATCAAAACTTCGGGGTTAGTGTGTCTCAGCATTCATTTTTTTAAATTCTGAAGTTTTATGTAAATTATTGTAACACGGAATAAACAAATCATGCAACTCATTTGATTAGCGACCTACCGACCCTGTAGGGAGCCAGGGTGGCTCCCCTCCGAACCAGAGGGTAAGAGCCACCCTCTGAGCTTGAGTGGGCGGGGCCAGGCCAAGCTTCCGCCAATCCCTGGAAGGGGAAGGGTGGGACAGGAAGTACAAAGGGCGGGGCCCTCTGCCCAGTGAGGAGAGCACCAGGGAGGGAGACAGACACAGGCTGCTGGCTGCTCCCTCGCGATCCTGCTGCTGACCCAGGCGAAGCCCTGGCCAAGGAGGAGCCTGACTGGGGGGAAGGCCTGTGGCAGCCAGGGCTGCCGGCCGCTGAATACCCAGAGGACCTGGAGGGGCCTGACTGCAGCCGGGCTAGCGTGAGTCTGATACCGAGGGGGAGAGCGAGTGGCCCGCAGTGGAATACTCGGACGAGATGGAGGGACCGGAGCTGCCCGCAGTGGAATACTCGGACGAGATGGAGGGACCGGAGTTGCCCGCAGCGGAATACCCGGAGGAGATGGAGGGACCGGAGCGACCCGCCTAAGAGACCGGGTAGGAAGTAGCCCAGGGGCCGAACTACACCGTGGGGTGGGTGTGTTTGGTCAGCGGGCGTGGACTGCCCCGCTGACCCAGCGGCGGGACCTTCGCCTCCCGCCACTGTCAGGGCCCTGGGCTGGAACGCAGTGGAGTTGGGTGGGCCTGCGTTCCCCTACCCCGGCGCTCCCCTGCCTGAGGGGCGTGCTACTGACTCTTGCCGGCGCTCCCCTGCCTGAGGGGCGCGCTACTGACTCCGGCCGGCACACCTTCCCGCTAATTCCCCAACGCCTGGGAGGTGGGGCCGAGGCCTGCCACGGAGACCATTGCTCTCCATCGCCCCTAGGGGCTCGGAGGACCGACCGACGCCTGTCACAAGTGGTGGAGAATGCGGGCAGGCGATCCCAACCTCTGCCGAAAGGGGTGAGTGCGAGGGAGCCTCTGAAGCTCCCCTACTGGAAAGATGGAGATGGAGGGGCTTATCAAGTTCCTGGCAGAGAGCCAGCAACAGCAGCAGCACCAACTCGTGCAACAGCTGGGCGCCCACCAGCAGCAGTTGCGCCAAACCCTGGGGGCCCAGCACCAGGAACAACAAACCCAGTGCTTCCAGCAGCTTGCAACCCTGTGGTCGGGCCATGGTTGTGCTCAACCAGAGCGGGCAGCCACTCCGACCCCTCCCGCCCCACCAATCCGTCTGGCCAAGATGGGGCCTGAGGATGACCCGGAAGCCTACCTAGTGACCTTCAAGCGGGTGGCCTCAGTGGCTGGTTGGGCGCCTGACCAATGGGCGACACTCCTCGCCCCATATCTGACGGGGCTAGCCCAGAAGGCTTACCGTGGGCTCCCAGATGATGAGGCCCGCATTTATGCTCGAGTGAAAGCGGCTATCTTGGATGCCTTCGACATTACCCCGGAAACCTTTCGGTGACGGTTTCGGGAAAAGGTCTACCCACCGGGCGCCAGACCCCGGGCGGTGGCCCAGGAACTGAAGGACGCGGGTACCCGATGGCTCCAACCCGAGCGTCGAACCACAGATGAGGTGACAGAACAGGTCATCCTCGAGCAATTCGTGCACATCCTCCCACCCCAGGGGAGGGCTTGGGTGTTAAGGCACCGGCCACAAAGTCTGAGCTCGGCCGTCACGCTTATGGAGGACTTTCTCGAGGCTGAGGCCCCGATAGGACCGGCCGCCCGCCCCCCAAACCCTGGACCCAATGCACAGAAACTTGAACGGAGGGGGCCCACCTCCCAAACCAATGCACCCCACCGTACCCGACAACCAGAAGGCGGCAGGACCGAGTTTTCCCGACGGCCCGAGTCAACACCACTCTCCGGCCCTGGACGCTTAACCCGACCACCAGGCCCCAGCCCACTCTGCGGCCCCACTGGTGCGCCCACGCGGCCGGCGCACCCAGAGGTAGGACCTTGTTTCTGATGTGGCGAGTATGGGCATCTGCAACGGGGCTGTCCTGCAATGGACTGCAACTTTGGCCTGGTGTGCGCCGGGGAGCGACAGGCCCGTCTGCCCTCCGTGGCCAAACTGACAGCTCCCATAGAAGTCGCTGGGGTTCCCGTGGTGGGTCTAGTCGATTCGGGCTGTGGGCAGACCCTTGTCCACCAGGCGCTCTTCTCGGACCCCCAGCGGACTGTCGGGGAAGTACGGATTCAGTGCATCCATGGAGATGTAAAATCGTACCCCACGGTGTGGGTCCCCATTACGGTGCATGGAGTAACGCAGTTAATGAATGTGGCGGTGGCATCATCCCTCGCTTATCCAGTGATCCTGGGCCGTGACTAGCCAGACTTCGTCGAGGTGCTCCAATCCCTACCCACCAAAGAGGCGTTCGAGGGAGCCCCGCCTGAGAAGAAGACAGGACCTGACTCGAGCTCCGACCCTGGAGTGGAACCAGGCCCCACCCCCGGGCAGGAGGGCCTGGAAATGGCGGGTCCCCCTCCTGACCTGGTGGACTTTAGCCGAGATCAAAGGGAGGATCCTACGCTCCGGTTTGCCTACGAGCAGCTGGCCCGGGTGGATGGTGAGGTCATGGAGGCGCAGCGCACCAGCCAGTGGCCCAGGTTTGAACTCAACCACGAGCGACTCTACCGCCTTGACCGAGACCCCCAGACCCAAGAGGTCCAGACCCAACTCGTGGTCCCCCGCATCCATCGTCAGGCTGTCCTGAAGCTTGCACATGACATCCCGGCTGCCGGCCATTTAGGGCAGGAAAAAACTGTGGCCAGGGTCCTGGCCAGGTTCTTCTGGCCCGGCGTCCACCGTGAGGTGAAGGAGTATTGTGCATCGTGCCCGGACTGCCAACATGCAGCCCCGGCCGGGGTACGGAAGGCCCCCCTGGTCCCGTTACCAGTCGTAGGTGTGCCATTTGAGCGGGTAGCAATGGACCTGGTCGGGCCTTTCCCAAAAAGCAAGGCGGGCCATCAATACATCCTCGTCCTGATGGACTACGCCACCTGCTTCCCAGAGGCCATCCCCTTAAGAAGTATCACCGCCCGCACTATCGCTGCAGAGCTCGTGAAGATCTTCGCAAGGGTGGGTCTCCCACGGGAGATACTCACTGATCAAGGGACCAACTTCACATCTAAGCTGTTCCGCCAGGTATGTGCCCTATTGGGGATTAAGAAATTGCAGACCTCGGTCTACCATCCCCAGACCGACGGATTGGTCGAGCAGTTCAACCGGACCCTGAAGGGGATGTTGCGGCGTTTCCCCACCCAGGATCTCTGCCAGTGGGACCAGCTGCTCCCTCCTTTACTACTGGCGATTCGAGAAGTCCCACAGGCGTCCACGAAGTTCTCCCTGTTCGAGCTCCTCTATGGGCGGCGACCCCGCAGGGTGTTGGACCTCATGAGGGAGACTTGGGAACACAACCTGTCCGCAGCACAGGGTCTCTTGCAAAATGTCTTACAGCTGCAGGGGCAGCTGGTGCGGGCGGGTGAGCTCACGAGGGAGAACTTAAACACCGCCCAAAGAGCCCAGGAGCAACACTACAATCGGGGCGCCCAGACTCGATCATTCGGGCCAGGGGACCGAGTACTCCTCCTGCTCCCCTCGGAAGAATCAAAGCTTTTTGCCCTCTGTCAGGGTCCGTATGAGGTCCTCCGCCAGGTAGGGCCGGTAACTTAGGAGATTCAGCAACCTGGTCGCCGTAAGGAAAAGCAGATTTATCATGTAAACCTCTTAAAACCTTGGCAGGACCGGGAAGGGCTCCTAGTGGCCCCATATCCCCCCGAACTGGAACTGGGGCCCCAACCACCCGAGGAGTCGGATAATGGTGAACCCCAGCTAGCAGAGACACTCACCGTCGAGCAGTGAGAACAGGCACTCTGCTTAGTGAGGGCGTTCCCCAAGACGTTCACCACGAAACCCGGGCAGACTACGCTCACCTACCATGTGATCCAGATGGAACCCGGGGTGGTGGTCCGAGAGACAACCCGGCCATTGCCGAGGAGAATGCGGGAGGCCGTAGAGGAGGAAGTCCAGGCGACGTTGGAGCTGGGTGTTATTGAGCCCTCCCAGAGCGAGTGGCGGAGCCCCGTCGTCCTCGTACCGAAGCCCGATGGGAGCCGGTGGTTTTGCATTGACTTCCGGAGGGTCAACGCCATCTCAAAATTTGACGCCTATCCGATGCCCCGCGTCGATGAGCTCCTCGACCGGCTAGGGGAGGCCTGTTATATCACCACTTTAGATCTCACCAAAGGGTACTGGCAGATCCCCTTGGATCCCAGGTCCAAGGAGAAGACCGCGTTTGCCACCCCTTCAGGGTTATACCATTTCACCCGGATGCCTTTCGGCCTACATGGGGCCCTGGCAACCTTCCAGCATTTGATGGACCGGGTGTTGCAACCACACACGAAATACGCGGCGGCCTACCTGGACGATGTGGTCATCTATGGCAATAACTGGGAGGAGCATCTTAACCAAGTAGCAGCAGTCCTCCGGGACCTCCACGCAGCCAGGCTGACGGCCAACCCGAAAAAATGCCGAATCGGGCGGGAGGAAACCACTTACCTGGGGTACACCTTGGGCCGGGGACAGGTCCGCCCCCTCATCGGGAAGGTCCAAGCACTCCAGGAATGTCCGGTGCCGACCACGAAGAGGCAAGTACGTCAATTTTTGGGCTTAGCTGGTTATTATCGGCGGTTTGTACCCCACTTCGCAAGCATTACGGCCCCGCTAACGGAGCTCTTGACCAAGGACAGTCCCCGCCGGGTGCATTGGTCCAACGAGTGCGAGACGGCCTTTCGAACCATCAAAGAACGGCTGTGTAGCAATCCAATACTCTTCAGCCCTGACTTTCATCATGACTTTATTGTCCAGACAGATGCCTCAGGTGTTGGGCTTGGGGCGGTCCTCTCGCAGGAGGTGGATGGGGAGGAAGACCCGATTGTTAACCTCAGTCGGAAGCTGTTCCCCAGAGAACGGAACTACTCCGTCGTGGAGAAAGAGGCCCTAGCCGTTAAGTGGGCAGTCGATGCTCTCCGCTACTACCTCCTCGGGGCCCCCTTTATACTGGTTACGGACCACGCACCCCTGAAATGGCTCAATAAGATGAAGGACAATAATGCCAGGCTGATGCGATGGTATCTCGCTCTGCAGCCCTATGCCTTCACGATCCACCATCGGGCGGGACGAGACAACGCCAATGCGGATTTCCTATCCCGCCTCGGAGAAGGTGAGGACGCTAGCTCCGAAGATCGGGAGCTGGATTTGAGGGGTGGGGTATGTAGGGAGCCAGGGTGGCTCCCCTCCGAACCAGAGGGTAAAGAGCCACCCTCTGAGCCTGAGTGGGCGGGGCCAGGCCAAGCTTCCGCCAATCCCCGGAAGGGGAAGGGTGGGACAGGAAGTACAAAGGGCGGGGCCCTCTGCCCAGTGAGGAGAGCACCAGGGAGGGAGACAGACACAGGCTGCTGGCTGCTCCCTCGCGATCCTGCTGCTGACCCAGGCGAAGCCCTGGCCAAGGAGGAGCCTGACTGGGGGGAAGGCCTGTGGCAGCCAGGGCTGCCGGCCGCTGAATACCCAGAGGACCTGGAGGGGCCTGACTGCAGCCCAGGCCAGCGTGAGTCCGATACCGAGGGGGAGAGCGAGTGGCCCGCAGCGGAATACTCGGATGAGATGGAGGGACCGGAGCTGCCCGCAGCGGAATACCCGGAGGAGATGGAGGGACCGGAGCGACCCGCCTAAGAGACCGGGTAAGAAGTAGCCCAGGGGCCGAACTACACCGTGGGGTGGGTGTGTTTGGTCAGCGGGCGCGGACGGCCCCGCTGACCCAGCGGCGGGACCTTCGCCTCCCGCCACTGTCAGGGCCCTGGGCTGGAACGCAGTGGAGTTGGGTGGGCCTGCGTTCCCCTACCCCGGCGCTCCCCTGCCTGAGGGGCGCGCTGCTGACTCCGGCCGGCGCTCCCCTGCCTGAGGGGCGCGCTGCTGACTCCGGCCGGCACACCTTCCCGCTAATTCCCCAACGCCCGGGAGGTGGGACCGAGGTCTGCCACGGAGACCATTGCTCTCCATCGCCCCTAGGGGCTCGGAGGACCGACCGACGCCTGTCACAGACCCTCATAGTTCATGAAAGCTGGTGGGTTGACAACCCTGCAGACAAAAGTCCTTTATTTATCCACAGAACAGACTACTGCACTGGCAGTAGCTCTGTAAGTATCTGCATGCTGCCCTGCCAATGTGGTCCTACTCTGGCTCCGAAGCTCATCTCTAGAAGTGAAAACACAGCTCAGACACTATGTCTATTCAGGTCTTGGCCTCTCTAGTAAGGCTGCCAACAAGGTTGCCTTTTAATGCAAATTATAGGCTTCAAAGCCAGCAGGGACCATCATGATCATCTAGTCTGACCTCCTGTAACAGTGTTTTTATGATGTTCGTTAGAAATTGGACTGAGACTACCAAACTCATTTCACACATGTCCCTGAACAGCTATCAGATGGCAGCAACTCACAGTACTGACCTGGGCTAGATTCAGAGTAGTGGCTCAGCAACAAAAGGCTAACTGATGGTGCGCAGATACCACAGCAACGGGCATTTTATAAATAGACAGGTAGCTAAGCAAGCCCCTGAGCTGTCCAGTTGCCCAAAGCTATTGATGCTTTGAACATTTTGGTAAACATTATGGGGTAGATTTAGGCTTGTTGTAAACAGTAGGAATAATTTCACTGATGGGGATAGTGGGCCAAACACCATTAAAGTAATTGGAACTGCATCTGAGTACAAACATTTAAAGAGAAGCTATTGGGTAGAACTAAACTGGACAAATTAAACCTATTTGTTGCAGTTACGATAAATGAACTGGAGACATAAAGCTCTCTAACTTTACAGTTTTATTAGGGTATGAAAGTTGGAAATGGCTTGGGCACTGGTGAATCCCTGATGAAAGCTGCAGTTGGTTAAAGAAAAGAGTCTGAAACAGGACAGCAGGGTCAAACGAAATTAAAACCAATTACAAGCTATTGGCATCTACCAGTTCCTAAAAAAAAAAAAAACAGTTACTCACCTTCTCGTAACTGTTGTTCTTTGAGATGTGTTGTTCATGTCCATTCCAATCAGGTGTGTGCATGCCGCGTGCACGCCAGCCGGAAGATTTTTCCCTTAGCAGTGTCCATAGGGTCGGCCTGGGTGCCCCTGGTATCATGCCTTCATGGTGCCTATATAGAGCCCTGCCAACTCCCCACCCCCTCAGTTTCTTCTTGCCAGCTGCTCCGACAGAGGGTAGGAGGGTGAGTATTGGAATGGACATGAACAAGACATCTCGAAGAACAACAGCTACGAGAAGGTGAGTAACCGTTTTTTCTTCTTCGAGTGCTTGTTCCTGTCCGTTCCAAGCAGGTGACTCACAAGCCAAAGTTCAGGAGGTGGGGTAGGAGCCATCCACTAATTGGAGCACTGCTTGTCCGAAGGCCACATGATTTCTGGCCTGTTGAGGGATCGCATAGTATGTTGTGAAAGTGTGTATAGAGGACCAAGTTGCCGCTCTGCAGATTTCCTGTGTGGGGACCTGTGCCAGGAATGCTGCTCAGGAGGCCTGAGCCCTGGTGGAGTGTGCAGTGATCGGTGGAGTGGGCACCTTCATCAAGTCGTAACACTCCCGAATGCATGACGTGATCAATGCTGTCCAAAGCATCTCGAACCGGTCGATAAACTGATGCTAGCCATGACTGGAGTGGGCGAAGTCTGAGTCTGGCATGCTGTACTATATAGGTACAAGCAGCCATATGCCCCAGAAGTTTCAGGCAGCTTCTTGCTGTGGTAGTGGGTAACTGCCTTAGGCCCCATATGCAAGCAAGAGCGAGCGATGTTCCAGCTAGCCATCACCGGTGGTAAGAAGGAACTGAGGGGGAGGGGAGTCTGCAGGGCTCTATATTGGGTGCCATGAAGGTGCGACTCTAGGGGGCACCCAGGCTGACCCTACGGATGCTGCTAAGGGAAAAATCTTCCGGCTGGCATGCACGTGGCACGCACACACCTGATTGGAACTGACATGAACAAGCACTCAAAGAAGAACTATTGGTTTTACAATCACTGCAGAGAGAAATAAGACCCATTTTCCCACTTTTATCTTTGCTTTGACTATATTATATCTGTGATTATGTAAAGTATGTAATGAGTGATGGATATGTTGAAAAGATTCATATATTTGTCTTGTGGGTCAGAGTTAAGGTTATTTTATTGTGTACAGCTTATCCAATGTAACTCTTCTGTATTTTGGCCCAAATTCAGCAAAGCATCTGTTTTCAGGATAGCACTTAACTTTAAGCATGTGCTTAAAGCTCTTAAAAATCAATAGGATTTAAGCATATACATAAGTGCTTTCCTGGATTGCGGCTTTTATGCATTCAGAACTTAGCATGTGGAAGTGATAAACCAGTTGAGCTATAAGCCAGTAGTTAATTTACTCATGCAAACATAGAACTTTAAGCAGTTTAATAGGATCTACCTTTCTCTTGGAGTGCGCTGCAGAGCAAGGCAGCTCCATAAGGTCCCTGTACTCCCTGGCTCCCTTATTTCTTATCATCTGTAGGTGGTGAATGATAAGTCAGTCTTTATACTGCACATTCATTGACAGAGATCCCATCACGAGTGAGAGAAAATGTTAATAGTTTTTTTTGTTTCAAATCCATTGTTTTTCAAACCAGTGCAATACTTCCAAGTTTTCAAACACTTGAATTCCTGGGTAAGAGGGGGCTGAAAAACCATGAGACGATTTGTGAAGAATTTTAAAAGTAGTCATTTCTAATTGCAAATACCTTGAAAACTATTTGCTTTACTTAGCTAAAAAAAAGACTTGTTCTCCCCAACATTGTACACACATGTTTTCAGAGGGAAATGTTTAAGGGAGGAGAAAATACCATTATTATTTATATCATATTACGTTAGTAATCAAAGGCCCCAGTTCTTCAACTGGAGCCATGCAGATGGACCTCTATACTTGTGTGGAACCTTACTGAAGTCAATGGGGATCTGCTTTAGTGGATCTGGCTGCAGTGTCAAGACCCAGATGTGCTAAGCTCTGTACAGATATATAGGAAGACATTCCCTGACCCAAAATACTTACAATCTACAGCCCCAAACACAAACTTTAAGCCTGTGACCAGTGATGTCAATGGAGCTACTCAGACAGTCAGATGCATAGAGTTTGCAGGATTGAGGCCTAAAGAGATAAACAACAGAGGAAAGGTGCAATATTGAAGCACACTGATCAGGGTGAGGATTGGCAGGCCATCTTAGTTCCATTTTATATCTCTGTAGATATATATTTACACCCTCTCACACAAATGAATTATTCCTCAACTTGCTTTCTGGTTAGACATCATTACTTTTGTGTGTGAGCTTTTTTCCAGAAAAAAGCCTAGTTGCAAGTTTAACTATTGAGTTGTGCCCAACACGTCCATAATGACAGCATGTAATAACAATTATATTTCTACTGGATTGAAGTTTTACAATATTCAGGGCAGTAACACATTTACATTATTAAAGCCTTTTAATATTTTACCGCTTATTGACATTTACCACTCTGTGGACAAAGAGTAGCTGGGAAAACAAACACTCCTTGCCCTCCCCTTTTTGAAAACAAAGCTTGGAATTTTTTTACTCTAATTCATTATAAGACACAATTGCTGAATGAGCAAATTCTGGGATTTAACTACCTTCTTCAAGTTCTGGAGAGAAGCCAGTGGTATTTACTTTAAGTACAGTGCAATCTTACCATAATAAAGTACTGTATAAGAAACATTTCCCAATAACTGCTTACATTAGTGTGTTATGCAGTTAGCCATTAATGCACTACCTTGGGTGCACTAGATCATAGAAAACACTAAAATTTAACTATTTCCTTCTTGGGGAAGCTAAGATATCATTTTACCCTTATTCTGCTTCTTGGATTAATGTGCTTTAGTCTACATTCTGTCAAATTGCCACTGAATGCAGATAATACTGGCACATAAGTACAGTAAATATGCATTTCAGCACTCTAAAGGAAAGGTAACGTATGACTAGCTTAGCATGAACTACAAATATTAAGTACAGGAAATACCTCTTCAGAGCTGCAGACATTGCTTTGTTAATATCTGTGATTATTTTCATATGGTGTGCTAGGGTTGCTAAAGCACAGCTGCCACATATCAGACAGTACTAGAAACAATCTTAGGACAACAGTGTGGTTAAATGGCAGGTAAATGAATTATAGCAATACACCAGTGACTCTGGATGGCTTTCATCATGGAATTCAAGTTCAGAGTGTGGAAAATAGATCAGGAAAAAATTAGAAGCAGTTTGATAGTCACTGGTTTTAAATCATGTGTTCAGAATGGAACTAGAAATATAGGGAATGTCTGCGCTACAACTGGGGTGTGTGATTGCAGCATATGTAAGCATACCCAAGCTAGCTTTCATTTAGCTGGTGTGGGTGCCAATGTCAGTGAAGTTGCGGCAGCACAAACTTCACACAGACTAGGTGTCCAAGTACATAGCTGGGCTCCCTGGGTAGTCTGTATTCAGGTGGTTCACCTCTGCTGAACCCTGGCTGCCACAGCTCCAAGCTAACTGCATTGTAGGCATACCTTCAGATGGAGTTTAAGGTTTTTCTTTTGACCTATAAAGCCCAAAATGGCCTGAGACCTGCCTACCTGAGAGACGCATCTTCCCCTACGCCATACTGCTGCAGCTGAGATAAGCTGATGCACTTGCATTGAATTTGCTTTATAAGAGACAGGACTGCTGGCAGAGTAATTTCCGCTTTGCTTTCAGTCCCAGCCCCCTTGGCCTCTAAGTCTGTAAAATCACTTCTTTCTGATTACTGTCTTGCTCTCCTTACCCCCACACTTCATTCTTGACATTCTGTGATTTTAGCAGCCACCCTTTATTAAACAGCTTGAGCTAAAATCAGTGCTAGTGTGAAAATTTGGAACAGCAGCTTCAAAATTCCTCCCTGTTGAAAGCAGACAGTTTCTATTCTGATAAAGATATGTCTGCTTACTTCAGGAGTGGATTTGAACCTGTGGCCCTATTCAGGATAGCATTTAAGCACATTCTTAACCTTAAGTATGTGCTTACATCCTTCTTAAGTCAACTTCTGAAATCAGCTGCTAAAATTATGTCACAAGTGTAGTGGAAAATAGGCAAGATAGGTTGGGACTGAAGTCATTTTAAGGACTGACACTGTGCAACCTGCCATGGTTATAAATGCTGTGGTAGAACAATACAAATAGTTTCAGAACCCGTTCATTTTTCTAAGCATTGTTTGAGGACCAGAAAAAGAGATTGGAGTTGGATCAGGCAAACCAGTGCTTCCTTGGTAATTCTGCTGATAGACAATGAACTAGATTGTGCCCTTGGCAATCCCACCAGCATTGTGCGTGAGGGTCAAGTGGAAGAAATCAGATAGCCAGTAATGGTGGCCAGCTCAGCCAGAATTCCTCTTAGGGACTCCTAGGCAGCACATACCTGCATGACAGCCACAATACAGGGAAGATGGGGTGTCCTCACTGATGTGAGGCCAGCTCTGCTGGAGAGCAAGAGGGCATAGACTTGACCTCAGCTGCTTAGCTTCAGCAGCTAGCACTGATGAGGGCACTAGGGTGGAGCAGGGCCTGCATTCCTAATCACACAGTGGCTGGTCCCTGAGCACCTTCCCCTCCTTGTGCATTCACAGAGCAACCAGATCTAAATCTGGCCACTGGTCTTGGAGTTTTAGTTTAAGATGAGCTTTTTCTGCCAATGCATTATTGGATATGCATAATATATTATAAAATGTCAGGATGGTATTTGAAGACACTTTATGAGTAATAAACCATCTTTTTTTTTATAAGGATAATAATAATATAAACCTTTGCTGTTAACATCCTTTCTCTTTATTACATTTCATCGGGTTAATTCACAATGGTGCCTCATGATTGCTTTATATTTCTAACATTTTAAAATGCAGCACACTGGATTAGGTATGACTCTGACAGTGTGACAGGTGCCTGTGTTGCAATTCCTTCTGTTTTTACACCACCCACAAAATGATATATTCCTATAAGTGAACTCTGCAATGCTAGATTTTCTATCAGCACACCCATACCTGATAATGTATTGTACAACTGCTTTGGATATGGTAACAGTTCATGCAGAAAGTACTGGATTAACTTAATCATATCCACAATAAGGAGGGACAACATAAATGTGTGCTGGATATTATTACCAGTAATTATAGCGGTACATGCAATACATTTTGCCTGCTGCTCAATCAGTTATTCCCGCAGTACAGGTTTTAACAAAAAGAAACTCAAATTGTCTGAAGATAACCATAAATGAAGCACTGCTATCAATAAAGAACTTGCTGAACATTAATTAATATTTAGAGTAAACAGCAGGAGGGATTTTTCCACATAGAGTTACTATCATACATGTTCTTTCTATTTCCATTCCAGCTTCTTTTTTCCCCTTTGGATTGGTACTGGCATCATTCCCTATAATATATTTTCTCTCTATTATTGTGTCCTTGGCCTTATTAATCCATCATTTTATGTGGCCCTGCTTTTCAAATGTTAGAAATGAGCTCTGATATTTGTCTTGGCTATCAAAATAAATAGGTTCTGAAGAATTGCTCAGAATGCTTTATTCATGGATCCTTCTACATCTTGAAAAGTAACCTGGTATAGCTGCTTTCTCTCTGATTTAATTGTTCTTTTCATTTTTCCTTCATCTACAGTTCTTACAGAAATATACTGTCAGGGTTCCTTTCCCACTCTGAACTCTAGGGTACAGATGTGGGGACCCACATGAAAGACCCCCTAAACATATTCTTACCAGCTTAGGTTAAAAACTTCCCCAAGATACAAACTTTGCCTTGTCCTTGAACAGTATGCTGCCACCACCAAGCATCTGAAACAAAGAACAGGGAAAGAGACCACTTGGAGACATCTTTCCCCAAAATATCCCCCCAAGCCCTACACACCCTTTCCTGGGGAAGGCTTGATAATAATCCTCACCAATTTGTACAGTGAACACAGACCCAAACCCTTGGATCTTAAGAACAGTGAAAAATCAATCAGGTTCTTAGAAGAATTTTAATGAAAGAAAAGGTAAAAGAATCACCTCTGTAAAATCAGGATAGAAAATACTTTACAGGGTATTCAGATTCAAAACACAGAGGATCCCTCTCTGGGCAAAACCTTAAAGTTACAGAAAACAGGAATAAACTTCCTTCTTAACATTGAAAAAATTCACATAAAACAAAAGATAAACTAATCCGCCTTGCCTGGTTTACCTATACTGGTTGCAATATTGGAGACTTGGATTAGGATGGGTTGGAGAAGATGGGTTTCTGTCTGGCCTCTCTCAGTCCCAAGAGAGAACAAACACGTAAATAAAGAGCACAAACAAAGCCTTCCCCCCGCCCCCACAAGATTTGAAAGTATCTTGTTCCCTTATTGGTCCTTTGGGTCAGGTGCCAGCCAGGTTAGCTGAGCTTCTTAACCCTTTACAGGTAACAGGATGTTGCCTCTGGCCAGGAGGGATTTTATAGCACTATATACAGAAAGGTGGTTACCCTTCCCTTTATATTTATGACATATACTGAAGGATGTTTAATTGTTTCCATACTTGTGAAGGAGGGAAGGCTCTGGGGATGTAGTGAAGGGATCTACCAAGTAAAGAATGTCAACATGTAGGCTGTGTGAATGAACACGAGTGCAAACACACATGAGCACACAAAGGGTGGCAGTTCATGCTGGTCATAGACAATGGACCAAATTCTTCTCTCAGTTCAACAGGGATAAATCTCCACTCAGCCAGCTGAGTTACTCCAGATTTATATTGCTGTGTAACTAAGAGAAAAATCTGTCCCAATATAATATTAAAAGCAATATTTCAGTCATGAGGTTTTCTCACAGCTGTTGAAACTGATCTGATAGCATTTCATCTTACATCCCAAAGAAGGGCTTACAGCCAGAAATTACAAGTCCTAAAGCCTGTTATTAAGCTGATGACCATAGAGTAATAGAAATAGCAACATTGTTCATTACTGAACTTCAGAGAGATAATTGACATTATTTTTGAAGACTGAACCAAAAATTTATGCTTATATCTATTACACCCTGTGGTAAGAAAGAAGTAGACCATTTCAGAATGAGGCTGAAACCTCCCATTAAATTGGGACTAGGATTCCCTGGTCATTAATGGATAGGAATGTTATTATAAATAAAATAAAATAAATAAAGACCCAGGTAATAGCTGCTGCATCTTTTTGCAAGGCAAGCTGATTCATGAAAATCAGTCATGGTGAGGCTGGGAGTGAAGTTAATTGTACAATGTGATTTTCATTGCTAAGAAAAGAAGCCTGCTAGTGCCTACTTCAGCTAAAGAAAAATAGGGTAGGTAGTAGAAAAAAATTAAAATTCATGGAAATAGTGTATCCAAACTATGGTTACAAGTCATTTTGCAAGGCTTGGGAATCCACACAATTACAGTTTTGATCCATGCTGTAAGTTTACCAGTGAGGCAAACAGATGGACATGAGCTTACATCTGGAGAGGGAAGCTAAAATAACCACTTTCAAATATAATCCAGACCAGGAAAATGGACCTGGAAGTTTGAGCTAGACCCCATATTAAGAATTAGGTATCCCAAATGAACAGTGCACCCATAAATAAACTAACAAGATTTTTGGAGAGTCAGAGGAGACAGGGAAATAAAATGTACAATGATGAAATATTCATAGCCTTACATTTTTTAGAGCTCCAATATTTCTTCCATGATTTACACTATTTTTTGCATGCAGAAGTATGGGATCTGCTGCAAAATAATAAAGACTGTATTAGAATGCAACTGCTTCTGTGTCATAGAGCAGGGAGGATTAATCAGAACTCCACAATAACCGTAAACAGCTGAGAATACAAGTAAATATAGGTAAGAAGCACTGTTTTATGCACTCCATCAAAGACATATTGAAATGGGAAAGCTGAGGAATAATTACAAAAATGACAATGACCATCACAATTCAGCATCTTATACAGACCAATGATTACCCTGAAGGTTCTTGTCTGTTGAAACTATCTGCAAGTGTGAACAATGGAAAAATCAGTCTGGCGCATGGAGAACAATGTTGCAATGCTGCAGATAAATAAGAATTGGACTCTAAGATCTTTGGGATTATGTCTTAAAACACAATTTAAAGTTATTGTACCACATAAATGTTAAATTAATAGTGGGCAATTTAGGAATGCATGTAATAATAAATAATAATAATAAAACATTTTTGTGACAGTAACTGTGCTAGCCAAGTCTCTTGCCTACCTGACCTTAGCACACTAAGGATGGTGGTTTACTGAAAATACATAACTATAAGACAACAGCACACAAGACAGTGTGGAGCGTACTGGGAAACCTACATGGCTTTGGGAAGACTGTGAATGAATAAATAAGCTGAATTTCAGGTCAAGCTGAGTTTCCTTCTGAATTTTAATTACTGGAGCAATGTGGCTACATATAACAGTACTTCTTCAATATGTTGGTTTTTTTTAATAAAATTATTTGATATGTGTATGTAACAATTGCCTCCTAAAGTCTGAGTTGTCCATCATATTGAATATTATGCATGGAGGGCCAGATTCTGCCCCCTTATTCACACTAAATAGTATCTTCTCAGATAGTCCCATTGGTTTCAGCATAAGTAGCGGGGGACAGAATCAGGATGATAGATACTAAGGTGATTATACTTTTGATAAGACAGACTTGCATTTCCTCAACATTGGTGAACCAATGAGTTGGCACCCTCTCTAATGTCTTCTTAATAAATGCAATTATTAATGTTAATCAGTCATTATGAGGTATCACTCATATATAATAACAATGATTTAACTTCTATTGTGCCTACTGTGCAAGAATGCCAAGGTACTTAAAAAAACCATTAGCCAATGAAGTGTGTGGGGTAGGAAAAAAGTGGAAACTGCGGTACGTATAGGCTATGTGAACTTGCTCAAAATCAGAAAGAAAATCTGAGCAGAGTCAGGAATGGAACCCACAAGTGTCACTTCCCAGTCCTATTACTTAAGTACAAGGACACAGTAGCTTGAGTAATATGTAGACTAAAATCCAGGAGGTGGATTCTAACACCCTTACTCACATTGAATAGTACCTCCAATGCAGTCAATACAGTAAGGTACTACTAATCAGAATAGGGATATCAGAATCTGGTCCCATGAATTCACTTTTTAACACTTAATTCAATTTATCTTAATTTACTTTTTCAGCTAAATCAAATTAAGGTCACTTTAATTCTGAATAAGAATATCTACACAGGGATTTCATACAGTTTAACTAATCCACTTTAATATGAATTTGGATTAATTTTTCTGAGTGTTCCCATGTAGAGAAGCCCTAAAATCCTTTACTTTCCTATGGTTTGCAGAATTAGGTACATATTTAACTTTACACCACTGTATAGTCCCACTGAAGGCAATGGGATCACTCATGCATAAGTGTTTGCAGAAGCAGATCCTTACTGTCAAATGTTCACAGAGTTTACCTGTGATGTTCTTTAATCATTAAATGCAAGGTCCCATTCATTCCTATTTGTTTTAGAAATATATTTTCATATGTCATTTAAAAAAAAAATCTAAACATTTCTGTTCCTCAGAGCCATGAAAGCATCAATCCTGGGCTCTAAGTGAACTTTTCAAAGGAAAGAAATGTGAAACCATAAGTTTTCCTGTGTTCTGTCATTCTCATTGATGTTCTAGACCTAGTTCATCACATTGTTGGCCAGATTGTATCTAAACAGTATCTTTCCGAGGAATGCATGCTGCTGATGGAAGAAGATTCAAACTGTCCCTACAGCACAGTACGTACTGTACTGTGGATTGCTCAAACCGGAGGTGTGAAATCAGCTTATCTCAGTGCTTAATTTGTGCCAGGGCTTGCAGGGGCAGAGCCTGGCACCTCTAGTCTTTGGCTGTTCAGAGCCCTGGCACCTCTGGGCTTGCTATGTCAGTTATGAATGTCAAAAAATTGCTTGAATCCCAGCACCTAATTGCTTGAGCCCTGGCACCTCTTTCATTACAAATTAAGCACTGACTTATCTTCATCATACTTTGATTTGGGATCATAAATAAAATTCCTTATTACTGAAAGTGACTATGCTGTATTCAATCATCTGTAGAAATAATATATGGAGCAGCCTGATCCTGCAAGAGACAGAACCTGACCTCAGTGGGAATGAAGAACACTCAGAGATCAAACCAGTAATTCCCAAATAAGGGCACAGATATAGTCCTTATACTCTTCATCCAGCCCACACTGTTGTTTTCCTCTTCCTTTAAAATTTTAGCATTATTCCTCTCCTGTCTAATTTCAATTTTTCTCAGTAGCCTTCTTTAGCTACTGTGTGATGTTAAATGCAGCATTATCAGTTCTCACAATTTTGTCAGAAATCCTGCAATATTTGATATTTTCCTTGAAAGCCCCAGCTCCTGGAGTCCTTTCTCAGCTTTCGTTTAAAATTAAAATGTAGTTTCTAGCCTTCACAGTTGTGTGAAAATCTTGAAAACATGACCCAGCTGCACCCTAAAGTCTCAAAACCCAAATGGCAAATTAAAAAAACCCCTTATTATTATTAAATCTCATAATCTTGAAGACAGTGTCATGATTTTTGAGGCCTGACTCAATCTTTGACTGCTTGGGTCTGGCACTATTGTAAATGCAGTGAAGGCCAAATCCTTCTGTCTTTACCCAGGGAAAACTCCCCCTGACTTTAGGTCCAGTCCTGCTCCTGCTGAAGACAATGTTAGTGATGCCTCAGAAGTGACTTGGCCCAGAAGCAATACAAGAGGGTTTATGGCTCCAAAGTTTGCCTGTAGCCCTAATTCTTAATTCTAAATGCAGACTGGATCGGATTATGTAGGTAAATAAATGAACAAACAATTTACTATTCCTCCCGATACCTAGGTCAAAATATATGGGGGGAGCACTTCACATAAAGGGAAATGATGAAGCCACAATTTCAACTCCCTTGGAAATCAGGAGAAGAATTTAGAAGAGAATAACACAAAAGGAGAAAACCCATGGTAATAATGTGTGGCATCTCTGTTAAATGCAATGAAAGTTTATGGGAAAAATCAGTAGCTAGGAAAGGGAGTGGGGGGAGATAATAGACCCCTAAAATAGAAATAAATAATATTTTTCCTTTGTCCAGTAGTTAAGCACAAGACTGGGTGTCGGGAAACCTAGAAACTGATCCTGTGAAGAGCCGACCATTCCCAGTACAATGCTCAGCTCATATAGGCTGCTGGGCTCTATGCAACAGCCAGCCTGTGCATTTTCTTCCTGACTCTGCCACTGTTTCATAACCAGTAAATGATGCAGGGCAAATCACATAGGGCCAGTGACATTAGGGAGCAGCTATTTCTACAAACAGTCCCATGGAAGTCATTTGGACTCTTCCTGTAACTGCTCACTCATGGGGATAAGGGGTTCACAATCTGAACCTTAACCTTTCTGGCCCTCAATTTTCCCATCTGTAAAATGAGGGAATAACACTACTTATCTACCTGCATAAAGTGCCTTGAGATCTTTTGATGAAAGACAGTATAAAAGTGCAACACATGATTTACATATTTAGCCGGAAGAGTCTGAAGTTTTGTATAATTTATAGGGAAAATGCCCAACCTTTTAGGCCCCAAATGTAAGTTTTGTTTAGAAAAAGCAGATGAAGGAGGACAAACCATCATATGAATAGAAATGTTTTTGAGATTTAAAAGAAAAATTGAATATAGTTTTTTTTCTGTTTAAAATTGAAAATAATCAGTTTAATTCACCATCCAAGCTCAGTAGAAAGCAAAAGGTAAACAAACAATATTAATGGTGATATGCATGTAACTTTTTGGTCCAGGAGATGTGCATCTGTTACAGCCTCTAACTGTAGCATTTGGCTTTTGTAGCTCAAGCTGAAGAGACTTATGCTTTCTAACTCTGTAGTTCCCTACTTCACCCCTCAGTGTGGGCCAGGATAGTGGCTGTCATATAAGTGGGGGGCTCGTATATGACTGGAATTTGCTCTGGGCCTCAGACCCTTGGGTTGAGCTTCCTATGTCCACAGGAAGTATATAACCCACTGGCTGGTGCATATAATGTGTCTCCCCCGCCATGCCTGATCCACTAGGGATACAGATCTCTTTTAGCTAGATAACCTGGTGCTAAAGCCATCGAGTTTCTTGGAAAATCTCCCATTCAGTTATTGTTGTGTTGACCAAGATGGTGCCCCTCACATAGACATTTGTTTTTTAACATGCATTTCAGTTTTAATAAATTCAATGGAATATGTTGTCAATAAAGTAGGTACTGAAGTTTTTACAACACAGGCTTCTTTTCCCCAGCAGTGTACTTTTAAACAATATCTGTTGTATAAATAGTGTAGGGAGATCATCTTAATATGTTAGAGTGATTACATAGATAATGTAATTCAGTTTATCTTGAGATAGAAACAAGGATTAACTGATTCCTCCCAAGAGAATTTTAATTAAGAAACCTATATCCCACTAGAGTCTCTCAAATAATTTGATCTTCTTGCATTTAGTATAAGTAATATAAATCGATCCTATAATATTTATAATTGTCTCTTTACTGTTTTTGGATCCTGTATTTTCTTCTCTCAACTCCCAGCTTGTCTTTGGGGACAAGATAAAACCAAAGTGAAAAGGCAGAAGGAATGTTGTTGCTTTGTTGTGTTGTACAAAGATGTAGGGATATGATATGGAGATTTTCATCTGTTGCACAAGTTTAAAAACAGACATATTCTGATGGTGGGTTTCTAAGCTTTAAAGCAAAAAAACCTTTTTTTTTAAACTACTGGCTCATCATGTATTGATTGGAGAAAGAAAGTTATGCATCCCACTGGGCTTCCAGTGAATGTAAAATAATAAATTGTAAACTAAGCTGACCCATACATAGCATCTTGTGGAAGGTTCATCTTACTTGCAGACAAAGACAGAAGCTGATTTCTAACAGTGAGCCCTAACATCTATCTATCTATCTATCTAAACTTATCAGAACATTTTTGAAATACAGTAAAATATTCATACACTGAAAACAGCTTGTCATTTCTCTTGGTATTGAAGGTGCCCATCTTCTACTCCTACAAAAGTTGTTCTGTTTATTTATTTACTCCTGTCAGAGGGAAAACTTAAGATAAGAGACTCACTTTCTTTGCAAGTCGTACAAGGGGAATTTTCTTCTGAGCAGGAAATTGCCAAACATTATTTCTCTCATGTAACTTGTCCATTGCCTAAATAGTGTATAGAGAATGTATGAACAGAAGCTTTGAAGTGGAGTTGTGATGCGCACAGGAAAATGGCAAATTTGGTTATGTTGGGGAAAGAGAGTGTTATATTCCCAGTTCCCATTGCCATTCTTATGTGGGCAGAGTAAAGGCTGTGTGGCTGTATTTTTGGGCAGTGTCACCTTAACACCAAATCAGATTCAACCCTAAAATTCGTCAATCTGCTGCTTTTTCTAACATTTGTAGCTTACTTTTCTTTTAATGTTAATGATTTTATGGGTAAGCAAGGGGATTTTAATATTGTATTTCCTGGCTTTGCAATACTTGAGTTTTGGGAATTACACTCTTCTGTACTGAAAGGGTATGAGGAACACAGGGCAATGTTGAGCATCCACACCTTTAATGCTATATTAATGAATTTTTTTGGGGTGTGTATGTGAATAGCAAGTCAGCCCATGATACCGGAAACAGTAAAGAGAGAGCTAGAGCTAGGATACTAAGCAAGGAAGCGGGAGATAAGGAGAGATGGAGTGTGGACAAACTGGAAGAATTTACCATCAGAATAAAATTCTGTTATGTGTCCCTTGACTGATGGAATTTTCCCCTAAAATGACCCATGTCAATTAAGCTTAAAAGCATGGGCCCAAAATGTGATTCCAAAATCAACCAGAGAGCTTTGTTTCAAAAAATATTTAAAGTTGCTCAGTGACAACATCTTTTACAAAAACCCGAGTACTCCAAAGCAAGGAAATGAATAGTTAAAGGACATCAAAAATATCACATGGACTACAATAAAAAAACCCATATACAATATTGTGGTTATATATTGCAGCACAGTGTGAAGACACACATTTTAAAACCTGTACATAAACTGAATGGCCAGATCACCAGATAATTAAATTAAAAGAATGATTGCCTACACCTTGACCACTGGCCTCCCCCAGGTTCACATCTGGAACAATCATAAGACTGCTCTCTGCCTCAGCCTGGGTACTTGAAATGGAGCCTCTGGGCTACATGCTGGTTTGTTACCAGTTATCTGATCTCAAACCGGCATTAATTCAAAGTAACACTACTGAATCACTCAAGTCTCACCGAGAACAGAACTTGTCCTTCCCCCTCCTCTTTCTCTCTTTGATACTTTTGTTGGAAGCGTGCCCTTGTCTGCCTCAGCACTTGTCTGGATTAAAGAAACTAGCACTCGTGTAACTATGTTGATGAAAAGAACAGGAGTACTTGTGGCACCTTAGAGACTAACAAATTTATTTTAGCATAAGCTTTCATGGGCTACAGCCCACTTCATTGGATGCATGCAGTGGAAAATACAGTAGGAAAATTTTATATACACAGAGAACATGAAACAATGGGTGTTACCATATACACTGTAACAAGAGTGATCAGGTAAGGTGAGCTATTACCAGTAGGAGAGCGGGGGGGAACCTTTTGTAGTGATAATCAAGGTGGGCCATTTCCAGCAGTTGACAAGAACGTGTAAGGAACAGTAGGAGGAAAAATAAACATGGGGAAATAGTTTTACTTTGTGTCCATTTATTCTTTTACGTAGAGACTGTCCGGTTTGGCCAATGTACATGGCAGAGGGGCATTGCTGGCACATGATGGCATAGATTGGTAGATGTGCAGGTGAACGAGCCTCTGATAGTGTGGCTGATGTGATTAGGCCCTATGGTGGTGTATCCTGAATAGATATGTGGACACAGTTGGCAACGGGCTTTGTTGCAAGGATAGGTTCCTGGGTTAGTGTTTTTGTTGTGTGGTGTGTGGTTGCTGGTGAGTACTTGCTTCAGGTTGGGGGGCTGTCTGTAAGCAAGGACTGGCCTGTCTTCCAAGATCTGTGAGAGTGATGGGTCGTCCTTCAGGATAGATTGTAGATCCTTGATGATGCGCTGGAGAGAATTTAGTTGGGGGCTGAAGGTGACGGCTAGTGGCATTCTGTTACTTTCTTTGTTGGGCCTGTCCTGTAGTAGGTGACTTCTGGGTACTCTTCTGGCTCTGTTAATCTGTTTCTTCACTTCAGCAGGTGCGTATTGTAGTTGTAAGAATGCTTGATAGAGATCTTGTAGGTGTTTGTCTCTGTCTGAGGGGTTGGAGCAAATGCAGTTGTATCGTAGAGCTTGGCTGTGGACAATGGATTGTGTGGTGTGGTCTGGATGAAAGCTGGAGGCATGTAGGTAAGTATAGCGGTCAGTAGGTTTCCAGTATAGGGTGGTGTTTATGTGACCATCACTTATTAGCACTGTAGTGTCCGGGAAAATGGATCTCTTGTGTGGACTGGTTCAAGCTGAGGTTGATGGTGGGATGGAAATTGTTGAAATCATGGTGGAATTCGTCAAGGGCTTCTTTTCCATGGGTCCAGATGATGAAGATGTCGTCAACGTAGAGCAAGTAGAGTAGGGGCAAACTCCTCAACAATGCCTCACCATTGCAAAATGGAGCTTGCCAGTAATTTACCACGGTAATTTGCACCAGTGCAACACATCTAAACTGGGATCATTGGTGCAAACCCTCCCAGTATACACAAGGCCCCATTCATCCCCATTCTATCTTTACATGGGCGTATCGGGACTCAGACTCCCAAGTGCATACTAGACTTTTATTAGAATCCAGCCCAGCTGGTTAACAGCTTTTCCCCCCTTAGACAATTTTCCCGTCAACATAATTAAATCACCCCCAACAAGCAGCGGTAGTTATGTCCGCAGAAATTCTCCCATGGACATAGTGTGTGGACACTACCGCTTATGCCAGCAAAACTTATGTTGGTCAGGGATGTGTTTTTTCACATCCCTGAGCAACATAAGTTTTGCGAAAATAAGTGATGATGTAGACATGGGCCTTAAATAGTTAAACAGGCAGAAAAACTGTGTGTAGACCAGCCTTGAGGTGTGCTGTCACCTGGGAATAGTTTTGTTTGTTTCTTCTCTGGGATTCAGAGTAATTATGTGAGGAGGACCCTCCTCCTTTCCATTGCATTTCCAGAACCATTGTCATGTAATGTGTCTGTTTACTCCCTCATTTGATTCTTCAGGAGGTGATATCTAGGTCTGCAGAAGAACTGATGATACTGGACTTCCTAAGAACAATTAGCATTCAAATAACTCCATATTGCTTAAAGCTTGGAAAAATCCTGTCACACACTGACCTCACAGAAGGTATCGACTTTGTAAATCCGCCTCCCTAGACAATGCAGATTATCATTTCTACTGCTAAAAATCCTAGACACAGATACATTGTGTGAAGAGTCACCATTGCCTCCCCGCCCTAGGGCTGGGTTGCAAATGCGTGTGTGAGAGAGGCTAGGGAATAGGAATTGAAACAAAATTATTTTGGGTGAGTGAAGCTTCCTGTCACTAGGTCTGGGGGAGGCAAGTGCTGGTGTAGGGACCCAGGCTGCATTTTGGTAGAAGGTTTACACAAAGTGGTCTTGCCTCATTCCTTCAGATACCCCTGATGCGACAATGTATTTGTAGCAGTGATCCAAGAAAGAAGGGCAGAAACAGTACAACCAGGATGAAATTCTGGAAGATAGATTCATAGGGCTGTTGGATAGGCATCCATGTGGCAGCAGGAGAAGGGATATCATCACCTTGCAACAAATGAATTCAATTCCACATCATCCATGGCCCAGGATGTGTAACTGACAGGTAAGGGAAGGTGATGGCTGCGGCATGAGTATATGGGCAACAGTGGACCTCAACCAGCATTGTACACCATATCCAGAGCCACTTGAACTGCACGCAAGTATCCATGATTGCCTCTGCAAGGAGAGTGACAGAACTTGCTATCCATCACTGTGCTGGCAACAATCAAGCAGTATCACTATAAGTCTCAACAGATTACTGATAGTCATTATGGATCATACCAAATGGCGATGGCAGAAAGCAAGCATGGACACTGTCCCTAATTACACCATAACTCTATGGGCAAAGGACACACCAATGAAAGCAGATAAGCACCAGCTTTTGATGCACAGAATGAGTCAATTATAGATCACACTGATTGCTGTCTGGGAGACAGTAGCCATGAAATGGGGTTGAGTCCATTTCTTCGGAGGGAGAGGTGGTGCACATCATCACTGCATGCACCTACATAACTCTGCCTCAGTTTTTTCACAGGCTCAGGTGTGCTTTGACTCTCATGCTGGTCCATATGGTTCTGCTGTTAGAGTCTCAGTTACTTCTGCAGGTCACTATTCATTTGCGTAACTTTCCCCCTATATTTGTAAATTATGTTAGGAAGAAAGGGACTATACCCTGCATTTCTAATACGTCCATCACCCTAGTAGCCAGGTGTAACATGCTACATCAGTTAAAATGATTGTTTATTAATAATAATAATAAAGGCAGGTGTTTCCAATAGCTGACTGGGCTAACTGAATTAAATGAATTGAGGAGAAGTGGTTTAGTGGACAGATCTTCCAAAGACCCAGGTTCAATTGCCATCTCAGCCACAGATTTATTTCATGACCCTGGGCAAGTTATTTAATCCACCTGTCCCTTAGCTCCTTATCTGTAAAGTAGGGATAATGCCTCCTGACCTCACAGGGGTGTTGCTAGAAGTAATTCCAGTTATGCTTGAGGCACTCAGATACTACAGTGATGATGGCTACATAAGCACCTAGATGAATAGACACTAAGATGATTTAAAAGGCTTTTTTGAAGGAGATCCACAGCAGAAAAGCCTATAAGAATCCTTCATCCAACAATCAGTGCATCCCATTTGGGTGCAAAATAGATTCAAGCGAGATTTTTCCCAAATAATCTCCTTTTCTCCATGTATGGAACTTGATTGGATGCATTTTTGGTTCTTAGACACTTTAGAAATAGGGCACGATGCAGGCAGGAAGCTATTTTTCCTACCTACCAGACTGCAATCCCAAAATAAGGTGAGTTTATCAGCCTCAGTGCCATACCCAGTGAACAGTGCAGGCCTACAAAGACAGAAAACAAACATGTAATTGTGCACCGTATGGCATGATTAAGATTATCTCCATCTTGTCTTGTGCCTCTGGAGGAACTGACTTTTGTTAGGGGCAAGAGATAATTCGCTCTCCATGCTTGCTCACTCCTGGGCCTTAGCTGAGAAGTTGTAAACTGTGTCAACCTGTAGTGAATAATTCATGATGGGTTTTGTTTTTTTGTGGATTACAGTAGTTCAGTGGGGACTAAGGCTGGGAAACTTGTTTGCACTTAGGATGAATTGTACTCTTAGCAAAAGACAGTGCTTTGTCTGCTAAGCCACCAATGTCTTCTTTTCTCCTCCCCATGCCACAGCCCCACATCTAGGTACTTGAATATAAACTAAACTACCTAATTTTTTCCTCTACCTACAAAGAATTTGTTCCATTGAAGTGGGAAGCCACAACATTTATTACATCTCTGTCTAAAATGAACCTCAAAGCAAGCATTTCATCCCCTCTCATGTAATCATCATAAGGTAGAAAAATGAAATTTCCCAAACCTAAAAGCATGCTGCAGAGAGCTTCAGGGCATTATATGTCAGTTTTCACTTTGATGTATGCTATGTTTAAAAAAAGAAGAAGAAGAGGAGAAAAGATGCATTGAGTCTCTTCCTTGAAATTTCCTCAGTATTACTTAACTCTTTAGGTGGCTGCCAGACAGATTGATGGAGGAAGGAAAATAGTCTCTCTCCCCTGGATAGTTTAAGAGTTGAAGTAGTCCACAGATTCACTGTAAGAACTTTATTTAGCTACATGGATGGGTTCACACTCCCATCTTGAACCGCATGCCATCCCAGGATAGCAATGCAGGTATAACATTTTCAAGACAGGATACCAGGATCAAGCGATAATGCCAGCAAGTGTGTTTTATGACATAATTAAAAAAATAAGCGCCCGAGTCAGAGTAGTGACTGCAAGGTAAGAAGGAGTCCCGGGAGCAGGGATTTATTGCATGTATTTAGCTATGGTTCTGAAATCTTTATTGCTGTTTATTTTCTAAGAGAGCAGAGTGGCACTCCTAAGGGCAAGTGCAGTTGCACATATTGATCTCTCTTCCTCTCTCTGGCCTGTTTAATAAGATGTTAAAAACACACTGTACCATACTCAAGAGGCAAAACTGGATATTTTTCTCCCACTGCTCCTCTGTGGCATTTGAATCCTTCTCACCTTCTTTCATCTTCTGGTTGCATTTTCAAAATAAAAGCTCCTTTTCCATACACTGGTTTCCTTGGGCAATCCTAAATCTCTCCCTCCTCCCCTCAGCCATCTCCTATTTACACTTACTACTACTGTCACTGTCAGCTGTGCCTACCATCTGCTTCCAGAATATTACAATCCTGAGATCAGATGACATTTTGTGATTTATTCATACAAGTCATAAGACTTTTCGTCGTTGTTGTTGGTGGATTTAGAGTTTGTGAAAGTGAGGGTCTCAAAGCAGAGGCTTTCAGAACCAGGCAGAGCACAGGGAAGATGCTGAGCTAAATTCCCCAGCCTGCTTGGACAGCTCATCTCAACCCTGACCTGCAGGACTTCTGCTATTCTGCACTAGGCCTCTGTTGAGCAGAGAGGCTAATCATGCCATATTATTTGTGATTTAGTCAGGGGCTTCTGCGTGGGCCAGGATGAGACCAAAGTAATTTTTCACTTGTGAGCTGAGTCACAATTTGTACACAGTGTGGCGAGAGCAATGACTGCAATAGTCACCTCCCCACTGTCTAGTCCCCTAAATAATGAGGTTTTAGCTGCAGCAAATTCTTTCTTCACCCTCTTTGATATAGGGACTGTCTTCTTATACATGTCTACAGCACCAAACATAATTGTTCAGGCCTGTAGGTGCGTTTGGTATACAAAGAGTAGTAATAATAATAATTTTAGAGTGTAAAATGCGGGTTAACCAGATTTCTTTTATGCTACCTGTGCAGTACTAGTTCCCCGCCTCCTTCAAACTCCCAATACAGTAGCACTGGATGTTGTAAAGCACTATCCCCTGAAATGTGGGATGACAGTTCTTCCTCCTTTAACACTCCTTCTCTGTCCCCTTTCCCTATCCATTTCCCCAGGGTCATCCCACTTTTCTTTCTGTGCTCTCCCTCCTCCCCGCCTTCTCCCCCCTTTGTTCTTTCTCTCTTCCTTATCTTTGTATTCCTTTTTCTTCCTTCCATCTTTGTCCCCTTCGCTCTTGTCACCGCCACGTCTCTCTCCTTGTTCCTGCCCTCTCTTCCCCCCACTGTGTGAAAGCCTTGTATTCATGCTGCGCTCTCACACTGCCAGGCATGCTGTATTCCATCTCTGACCTCGGCCCATAAAGTGGCGGCAGAGTGGGAGAAGGAGCGCAAAAGCAATCCTGAACACTGTTGGGGGAGCACATTCACAATCTGGAATTTAGTGGCAGGATGGTGGGACATGGCCAAAAATGGAATGTGTCACCAAATACAGGACTTTTGGATGTTTCACTGTAAATATGTTGAACAAAGGCATTGATGTCATTTCTGGAAGAATCAGTACTTGAACAGATGTCACCATGCCATTTAATCAACATTTCCAACACTACAATATCAATCTCAGTAGTACAACTAATGGAGATGGTTCTTATAGGAACCGTCCATATCATGATGTGGCAGAACGTTGTTCAGAAAGGGTATTAGTAGTACAATTACTGCCTTTCTCATGAGACTCAGTGACTGCCCTTTCAGCTAACTTATTTGGTTTATTTTTAATCTAAATGTCTTGGCCATATTATGTCATTCTGTATAGAACACAACAAACCTAAGGGTTTTCCAGGTAAATAATTTAAATAAAATGAACCCATAATGTATCACTTGTAAATGTTTCCAAATCGGTATTCTGCCATTTTGGCAGTCCCATGCATCTTAAAATACATAAAAGTTAGGCAAGTAGGAGAGTAAGGTTATCGTGGAAAGAGATCAGGGATCTCATTCGAAAGGATATTACAGTGAACTCATTCATATCCTGCTTTCCATAAACAAGCAACAGTGTAAAACAAGTATTATATAACCTATGTACTGATATTACCTTATTTTCCTACATACCACATCACACAGAACACCCTAAGCCCTGAGATCAAGTAACTTTTTGCTGTATCTAGTTAGGCACTGATTTTTGGAACTTGAGCATGGTGGTTGTGACGGGTTGGATCACAGAAACCCTCTGGGGGCTGCCAACTGATTTGCCAAGACTACTTCTGCCCCTGCCTTCCTTGCCAGCTTGGGACTCCAGAACCCTGCCTGACTGTGCCAGACATACTTGCCCAATACAAACACAGACCCAGGTCTGAACCACGTCCCACAAACTGCAAGCTTAACTGGGAGCAGCTTACAGAAGTGTTCCTGCCTTTAACACACAGATACCCAGCTGCCAATGGGGTCCAAACCCTAAATAAATCCGTTTTACCCTGTATAAAACTTATACAGGGTAAACTCATAAATTGTTCGCCCTCTATAACACTAATAGAGAGGTATGCACAGCTGTTCCCTCTCCCCCAGCCCAGGTATTAATGCATACTCTGGGTTAATTAATAAGTAAAAAGTGATTTTATTAAATACATAAAGTAGGATTTAAGTGGTTCCAAGTAGTAACAGAGAGAACAAAGTGAATTACCAAGTAAAATAAAATAAAACACGCAAGTCGAAGTCTAGTACAGTAATAAAACTGAATACATATAAAATCCTCACCCGTAAGCTTCCTTTTACAGACTAGTCTCCTTCTAGTCTGTGTCCAGCAATCACTCACACCCCCTGTAGTTACTGTCCTTTGTTCCAGTTTCTTTCAGGTATCCTTAGGGGTGGAGAGCCTCTCTCTTTAGCCAGCTGAAGACAAAATGGAGGGATCTCCCACGGGTTTAAATACACTTTCTCTTATGGGTGGAGACCCCCTCCTCACTCCTATGAAAAGTCCAGCTAACAAATGGAGTTTTGGAGTCACCTGGGCACGTCACATGACCATGCATGACTGAGTTCCTTACCAGCCAAGCCACATTCCTGGGAAAGCTCAGATGTGGATTGATGTCTCCAAGTTCATTGTTGGCTTAAGGGTTTCTCGACTGGGCACTTACTGAGAATAGTCTTTTCTCAGGAAGCTGACCAACTGCTTCACTAAAACCTACTTAGAATCAGACAAGTATACAGCCAATATTCATAACTTCGAATACAAAAATGATATATGTATACAAATAGGATGAATAGCTTCAGTAGACCATAACCTTTACAGAGATATGTCACATGGCACATGTAGCATAAAACTTATTCCAGTTATGTCATATTCCCATAAAGCATTATGGGGTACAACGTCACAGTGGGTTCATTACAAAACTTGATGCTAGAAATCACATGGTACAGGTGACATGCTGTCTGGTTGGCCTAGCCAACGCTTCTCCATCAGGGAGACATAGTCAAGATGCCATTTGCAATACGATTCTCACAGGAAATCTGTTTAGCTGATCTTTGTAAACTTTCCAAGACTAACTTATTTAGTGTGAAATTCATGCAGTTGGGATTAATTAAAAAATAGCTTTAAAAGATTTTACTCTTGCAATGGAAGATATTGTTCTGTGTTTCTGTGAGACATTTAAAATGCCACCACTTGATCTTCAATTTCCAGTAGCAACCCAAAATATGTAAAAAGTTTTATAAAAGGTCTCACATAGAATCATTATCTTTGTGTTTTTAGGGAGATCAGCAGAGACAGAGGGAGAGTTTTTTCTTATCTAACTTAGGAAAAACTCCCAACATTCATTTCTTCTTGAATGAAAGATTTTGTATAAGTGTAATCTACTAGATAAATAGTAACTGTAGGCAAGCCTGAGGGCTATGAAAGTGTAGTATTTCAAGCGTACTGCTATTTTTTAACCTAGAGGGAGATTTTCAAAGTCATTAATGAGAGTTAGGCATGATACATTCTGCAAAGAGAAACAACATTTCCAAGGGGCAGAGGGCATAGTTAGAGACAATAGCTTCTTCATTATTGCCTACCCACACACTGGCTGGTTCCACAGTACTGCTAGTATTATACTGAAAATATAAGACAGCTGATGCAGCTAAATTTAATTTGAGTTTAAAATCCCTGCCAAGGACAAAGAGTAAGTCAGGAAAGCAAGGGTGAGAGTAAGCTGGTGCACTGGTTGAGATAGATGCTGCTGATGGTACTATATCACCTAAGGATGACAATGAAGCTGATGAAAGGGCAGACACGGAAGGGATCAGGGATGGCAATAATAAGGAGAAGGAAATATCTGAGACTGCAGAGAGGCTACAAAATATTACTACCCAAGATGAAAAGACTGAACCTTTGTCCCATGATCAGTTAGTCATCTTTATTGTCCTGTTGTATGGAACAGCAGCCTAGATATGGAAATGCTGGAGGAAAAGGTGATAATGACTGTAGGATTGGGAGTTGAGGGGAAGCAGGTAGGGCAATGGAGGATGGTGAAGGCGAGACTGATTCCTTGTGTTATGCTTCTGTGAGAAGACTGCTGTGAATGAACTGCACTGGAGTGGGAGGTGGAACTTGCCAATACCCTACCTCAGCATCAGGGAACATTCCAGCTCACAGATGTTATGTGTGCATGTGTATGTGTGCAAGCATGCAGACGCTCTTTTGTAATGCTAATTCAAATGATCCCACAAAAGAAGTGAGTTGCTTATGTTTGCAGTAGGTTAGCCGAGGTCTAGAGCAAAGCATGCAAGCAGCTCTGCTTTAGCCAACCACCACCAGAGCAGATGTGCCTTATTATGGCCTCGCCTGGGACTCAAGAGACCTTGGTTGAATTTTCCGCTCCACCACAGACTTCCTGTGTGACCTTGAGCAAGTCAATTAGCCTCTCTGTGCCTCAGTTCCTCATCTGTAAAATGGGGATAATAGTACTACACTACTTCACAGGATTAACTACATTAAAGATTGTGAGGTGCTCAGATACAATGAAAAGGGGAACCATATACATCCACCATGATCTTGATAAATTGTTCCAATAGTGAATTACCATCACTGTTAAAAAATTATGCCTATGTCTAGTCTGAAATTGTCTAGCTTCAACTTCCAGCCATGGGATTGTGTTATACCTTTCTCTGTTTGACTGGAGAGGCCATTATTAAATAGTCATTCCCCATGTCGGTACTTATAGACAGTAAACAAACCACTCCTTAACCTTCTCTTTGTTAAGCTAAATAGATTGAGCTCATTAAGTCTATCATTATAAGTAGGGTTGCCAGGTGTCCAGTTTTCGACCAGAACACCCGGTCAGCTTCGGTCAGCACTGCTGACCAGGCCGTTAGAAGTCCAGTCAGCAGTGCTGTAAGTCTAAGGCAGGCACTGTGCCCTGGAAGTGGTCAGCAGGTCCAGCTCCTAGGTAGGGAGGCCACCAGGTTCCATGCACTGCCCCCACCCTGAGTACCGGCTCCGCACTCCCAACGGCCGGGAACCATGGCCAATGGGAGCTATGGGGGCAGTGCCTGCAGGTGAGAGCAACACGTGGAGCCTCCTGGCCCTCCCACCTAGGAACCGGACCTGCTGGCTGCTTCCTGGGCGCAGCGCGGGGCCAGGACAGGTAGGGACTAGCTTGCCTTAGACTCACAGCACTGCTGACCAGACTTTTAATGCAGCGCTGCTGACCGGGAGCCACCCAAGGAAAGCCCGCCTCCCCAACCCCGAGACCCAACCCCCTGACCCAGCCCTGAGCCCCACCCCCAAACCCAAAGCCTGCATCCCCAGCCAGAGCCCTCACCCCCCTGCACCCCAACCCCCTGCCCCAGCCATGAGCCCCCTCCCAACCTCCAAACCCCTCGATCCCAGTCTGGAGCACCCTCCTGCACCCCATATTTCTCATCCCCAGACTCACCTCAGAGCCCACACTCCCAGCCAGAGCCCCCCTCACCCAACCCCCCTGCCCCAGCCTGGAACCCCTTCCCGCACCTCAAACCCTTCATCCCCAGACCCACACCACCAGCCGGAGCCCTCACTCCCCCACACCCAACCTCCCCTGCCCCAGCCCGGAACCCCCTCCCGCACCCTGAACCCCTCATTTCTGGCCTCACACTGGAACCCGCAACTCCAGCCCAGAGCCCGTGCCCTCTCCCACACCCCGCTCCCGTACTCTGAACCCTTTGGCTCCACCCCCTCAGCCCCCTCCTGCACCCCAAACCCCTCAGCTCTGGCCCCACCCCAGAGTCCACACCCCCAGCCAGAGTCCTTACCCCCTCCCACATCCCAATCCACTGCCTCAGGCCAGAGTCCCCTCTCCCGCACCCTGAACTCCTCATTTCTGGTCCCACCCCGGAGCCTGCACCCTCAGCTAGAGCCCTCACCTCCTCCCACACCCCAACCCCCTGTGCCAGCCCAGTTAAAATTGAGTGAGTGAGGGTGGGGAGAGTGAGCAACAGGGGGCGGGGGGAATGTAGTGAGCAGAGGCAGGGCCTCAGAGGAGGGGCAGGGGTGGGGCAAGGGTGTTCGGTTTTTTGCGAGGAGAGAGTTGGCAACCCTAAGTATAAGGCATGTTTTCTAATCCTTTAACCATTCTAGTGGTTCTTATCTGAACCCTCTCCAATTTAGCAACACCCTTCTGAAATTGTGCGCACCAGAACGACACAGTATTCCAGAAGCAGTTGCACCAGTGCCACATACAGAGATAAAATAACCTCTCTACTTCTATTCAAGATTCCCTATTTATATATCCCAAGATTACATTAGTTCTTTTGGATACATTGTCACTTAGGGAGCTCATGTTTGTGAGGGATCATGGGCCCCTGGGTCCCCAGGCAATGCTCAGACTCTGGCTGCCTCCTGGAAGCTCACCCAAACCAGTGGAGAAGAGAGCTAGCAAAGCTCTAGCTCATAAAGAGGCCCATCCATGAAGCTCCTGATTGGGAGAGATGTCCAGCCCCACCAATTGTCCCAGGAGTTTCCCCTCGGGGAGTCTAGGCCCTCTGGCACCATCCCTTCCACCCAAAGCCCTCCCCCCACAGCTGGAGCCCCAAGTCCCCCTCCCCACTGCCGGAGGACCTCTGGGCTGTCCAGAGCCCCCCTAGCCACACTGCGCCACCTCTCCTGAGACCCCAAGATGCCCCACAGAAAAAGCTCAGGTCTTTTCCAAAGAATCGGAGCCCCATATATGCACCATGCAGGTTCTGGGGTGGCTGAGGAGGCAGTGAGATTACTGATGAACCCAGGAAGCTGAATAACACATACTGCTGCCTCAGCCGCCCCAGAACCTGCATGGTGCATAATTATAAGCAAAAAACTTTCCCCACAAACCCCGCAACCAGCAGCCACAGCTGCACCAGGGCAGGCTTAGCCTTCCGTGGCCTATTATACCCACCACCTATGGCTGGGACACACTACTTAAGCCAGAAAGGAGGCACATGAAGTTGTCTGAACAATTAGGTGAAACCCTGGCTGCTACTATGGACCTTGCCTACTTCTCTGAATTCTGAGCCCTGCTTCCTAGCCTGTTCTGGGTTCCTGCCCTCTTTATCACAGATCCCTATTTGTGCTTTCCTGGTCTCTGCTCCTATGCCCTGCCCCTGACACTGACACTGGCTGTGGTCCCTGGCTTGACTCCTGACTCTGATCCAGGCTCCAGTTCCTGGCTCTGACTGCAATCATTAGGCATGACTACCCACGCCTTAGTCCCTAAAATGTTCAGCTAATTAGCCACCGCAATTCCCAAATCTTTTCAGAGTGACTGCTTCCCAGGATAGAATCCTCCATCCTGTAAGTATGACCTACATTCTTTGTTCCTAGAGGTTTAGCTGTATTAAAACACATATTGTGTGCTTTTGCCCAGTTTACCAAGTGATGAAGATCACTCTGAATCAGTGACCTGTTCTCTTCATTATTTACCACTCCCCCAATTTTTGTGTTATCTGCAAACTTTATCAGTGAGGATTTTGTTTTCTTCCAAGCCATTGATAAAAATGTTAAATGGCATAGGGTCAAAAACTGATTCCTGCAGGACCCCATTAGAAACACACCCTCTTGATGAATATTTCCTGTTTACAATTACATTTTTTGACCTATCAGTTAGCCAGTTTTTAATAGATTCAATGTGTGCCATGTTAATTTTATATCATTCTACTTTTTTAATCAAAATATTGTGTGGTACCAAGTCAAACACCTTACAGAAGTCTAAGTATATTACCTGAACACTGTTACCTATATCAACCAAACCCATAGTCTCATCAGAAAGAGATGTCAGGTTAGTTTGACAGGTTCTCTTTTCCATATACTCTTGCTGATTGGCATTCATTATTTTACCCTCCTTTAATCATTACCAATTGAATCCTGTATCAGCCGTTCCGTTATCTTACCTATGATCTATGTCAGGCTGAAAGGTCTGTAACTACCCGGGTCATCCCATTTATCCTTTAAAAATATTAGCACAACATTAGCTTTTTTTTCAGCCTTCTGGAGCTTCCCCAATGTTCCAAGACTGGTTGAAAATCAACATAAATGGTCCAGTAAGCTCCTCAGCCAGCTCTTTTAAAACTCATTGATGCAAGTTACCTGGACCTGCTGATTTAAAAATGTCTTTTTTTAGTGGCTTTTGTTTAACGTCCTCCTGAGATACTAATGGAATGGAAAGACTGTTATCATCAGACGATCATCTTTTTTTCCCCACAAATACAGAACAGAAATAGTTATTGAACACTTCTGCCTTTTCTGGATTATTATTGATAATTCTATCATTCCCATCTAGTAATGGACCAATATCATTGTCAGGATTTTTTTTGTTCTTAATATGCTTACAAAAAACAAAAACAAAACCCAACCCCTCCTACAGGGAATATTAGAGAGAAAGCAGAGCCTAGTGGAGCAGATTCTCTGGAAGGACTAGCAGTGTATATTCTTATCGTCCAAGGGAAAAAAAGGTGATTTTTAGAAAATGTGTTGGGTAACATGATTTACACATAGCTTAGTACCAATTGTAGACAGGGTTTTAAACCTTTAAAATGTGTTAGCTGGCCATGCTCTACCATAGACTCCTTCAAATATAAACCAATGTGAAACAGAGCCAAAAACTAGCCGTCAAACTCCCTATGAATTTAAACTACTGGCTTTCACACAACCACAATTCAGTTATACTTGTATTGGTAAGTGAAGATGTCACTTGAAATGATTATTGCTTTGCACCGGGAAATACAATTTCCCATTAGGAACACGATGGAAATAATTTCTTATGCACATAATGCAGAGAAACACTGGTACAGCTCTTTGGGTCGCATAACCATAGATGTGGCTCATAGAATGTAATGAGATCTCTAACCCTTCGCATATGAGCTGTTGGTTCAAATCCAGGCCAGACACCAGGGAGTGTGATGGAAAATTATTACCAACAGCATGCTGTTCAATGGCTTAGGTGAAATGATTTGGTGTTCTCAATACAGTTCTTACTAGACAGAGGTTCACAGGGCCCCCCCATTTCACATAGCACTGATTAGCTATATCAACAAAGCAGCACAGGAGTGAACAGACTTAGAGACCAAATTACTCTTTCAATCCCGGAGCTAGACCCTCCAGGTCACAACTGAGGTGCAGGAGTGCGACTGGGGTACAGCTTGCATTGCTACAGCTTATGATGCAATCTATTCCTTACAGAGGATTTAATATTTCAGAAATAGATTACTTAATTTCATTCAGCGTTGTCTGTCCAATATTTTCATGCCTGCTACATGCAATTTTTAAATATTCAATCAAAGAAAGTAAAGGAACTTTGCTTGTATGCTGAGTATCAAAGATCAGAAAGGGCAAAAATATTAAATCACAATACAGTCAATGACAACTGCCACACAGAGACAACATAAAAGCAGAGGTTTGTATGGGGAATCTTCTTTGATTTAAAGTAAGAAGCTGACAATAACATGGTATCAAGATAAGCTTTTTCAAGAGGATTCTTCTTGGGAGTCTGAGATCAAGTTTAGTCTCTCCTTTGTATACAAAAGATAGGTGGATTTTTTTAAAAGGGTAAATCTTCAGTATCCCAAGGGCAGATTCCTGTAGCTAAACTCCTTTTGTTTTTGCAGGCTCTTCTGACAGTAAAAGTGCTTGTAAATTACAGTCCAAATTGCAATTTCATGCCCTTTTAGAGACCACTCCCATCCAGGCATGCCAAGTTATCCAGAGTCATTGAGCCAGTTGGCAGGGCGATGCCTGTCAGTTCACTAACACTGCAGGCATGTAACCTGTTCTCCCTGCCTCCATCTGCCACATCCATTTTGGGTTGAGTAGGCATTATGCAAAGTAATAGCCTCTGTCCTTTCAAAAATAAGCATCATTCCCCCTTCAGTCTACCGTTGTTTGTGTCACATACTTTTGTATCCAGTTTTGATACTACACACAATGTTTTAATGAGTTATATGAAAAGGGAGGTAAAATATAAAGAGACCTGCCATCAATTTAGGTGGGAACATTGTGCACCATGAGCAAGCTATAGACCAGATGATCTATTAAATGTTTGCCCTTTACAGACCAGCAAATATTAGTTACATACTGAAAATCTAGGCATCAGTCCTCCCTTCGCATGGAAAAATGCAGAAGAGGAAAAGTCGATAGAAAATTCTGCAAGGTCATACTCCTGGAGTTTCCGCTGAAAGCTTCCTCCTAGGCAGGGGCCTGAAGCACCGTGACTCAAGGAGGGGCTGGAGTCTCTAAACCCTGTGCAGGCAAATTCTTTGGATCCCAAGGCTTTTGTGTGAAACCTAGCCCCCTCCAGAGTTCTGCCCAGCCTTCTTCTCCTACCTGGCAGAAGAATTTTCTTAGGATCTCTGTTCCCACTGACCTCCCTGGTGCAGGAGTTCAATCATCTGCATTGATTTCCTATGAAAAAATCCAGGGGCTCCAGAAGAGAATATGACATTGAGCAGTGGCTCTGACCCCTTCTCCCAAATCCCACAGAACCCAGATTGCACATCACATATGCAGAGGGGCTTCTGCAGTCTCTTTCGGCAAGGTGGAGCACAGGATGGCCAGATTTTCAAAGTGAAAAATCAGGGATTTTTTACAAGGGGAGCAAATGATGTGGGTGGTCAAACAGGTATGCATGGGAGTGATCAGGGAGTGTGGGGAGAGAGAGAAGAGAAAAAGGGGTGTCCCTTCTTCCCCTTAGCCAAACAATCACCCTCTCCAGAAGAAAAATGAGAACACTGAATAATAAAGGGAAGCTTGGAGAAAAATTATCCCCTGTATCCTTGAATGTTTTCTCCCAGTCCCAGGTCCTTCTAAAAACCTCTGATTTGAGTTTGGTTTTGTTTTTTATTCTTCTCCTTTGGCCTCTAGGCTCTCTTCCACCTCTAGGGTTTTCTCTCTTTTTATCTTTTCCAGGCTTTTGTATTCTTTTCTCCTTCTCTTCTGCTGGTTTCTCTCTCCCTGTCCTATGTGCCCTCCTCCCTCTATCACTTGCTCTAATTGTGTCTCTCTGTCAGTTACACTGGCTCAGATGGTTGGTGGCTCTTTCAATTGACCAGTCTGCAGGATTTATGAAACCAGGGGCAAATAGTTTAAGAAAATCAGCAAAACAGGCCCTGTACACCGAGACTTTACCTCTTTTCAAGGACATATTGTCACCCTGTGTGGAACTGACTCTCTTTCACTTCTGCAGCTAATGGGACATGGCTGTGCTGCCCTCAGCTCCTCCCAGTGAGAGGAGCACCTGTGTACTACTTAGCTTGTACCTTATTGCACTCCTCTTAAAATAATGGGCCTGATTTTCATTTATATTAAAGCAGCTTAAATTCATCTCACACCCATTTTAAGGCCTCTTTAATCTGCCAGAGTAAAGGGCCATGGTGTGAGCAAAAAATCAAGGCTACTGTGGTCATTACCTACCTCTTGAAATGACCCAGAGATACTTACTTCTCTTTCTGAAAGAGGTGCTCTCAGCGATATTAGAGAGGAGGGATGTTCTTGTTGCTAAACCACAACACTGAGACTTGGGAGATTTCAAATATCTTCCCATCTTTCCCAATTACTTAGTGTGAGATCTTGCGCCTTAGTTTTCCTCTCTCTAAAATATGGAAAATAGCACTTCCCTAGCTGACAGGAGTATTGTAAGGATTAATTCATACTATTTGTATAGCACTTAGGGACCCTCAGCTGGAAGGTGCTATGTTATATATTTAGGACATTGAGCTAATTTGTATATTTTAAAAACAATAATTGTACTTGCATCCAGAGCTGTGAAAAGGTGCATTTTTAAAATACTAAAATAAATAAGTGCCAGGTGTTAGTATTTCGTATTTCTTCTACATTTCCTATCAAGAAATTCTCTCTTAATTGCTTACTTCCTAGGCATCTCCTCAACTTCAGCACTTATTGTCCTCATATTTTGTGGCAACTTTAGGTTAAATATTTGCCTCTGTCAGTTTCTTCCCACTTTGGCTCATGTAGGGTTTCCATTAGGTCTTCCCTTTAATTTCCATTTTTTCCTACATGCAAAAGGATTAAATCTGATTATTCTTCTTCATAATTATAACCCCCCTCATGCCCTTCCCTCCAAAGTACCTGTTACATTATCCCAGAGTGGGTGATAAGCATGAGCTGACAGACAGCTGGGGCTAGAGTTGACTGTGCCAGAGACAATTGCAACCCTTTCTCTCAGAGGATTTTTCAGATCCATAATTTCCATTCAGTGCCACTGTACCAGGGACTACAAAGTGGCAAAAATGCCTGAGCCTTGACTACATTATAGTCAAGGCCCCAAGTACTCATCTTCAATCTAGCCCTAAGTTCTGTTGCAAGGTCCTGCAAAACACTGCTGAAGATACTGAAAATTCTGCTGCAGCCTCAGATGAGTTATTTTTAAAACACTTTTATTGAATTCAATGTGAAATGAGTAATACAGTCAGTACAATAACCCCTGTTTTATTTAGTTTGATATTATATTATTATATTCAATTTATTTTATGGTGTCCCTTCATTTTCAGGTTCCTGTAAGCTGAAGACTGTCATCTTTAGGTTTCAGAATTAACAATCCCTCAGGATGGATGGGGAGGTTCACTCCTTTGGCTGCTTTTTCAGACTATTTGCAACCTCAGAAAGGCATTGTTGTTTACACACAGTTCATCTTTTCATAGCTATCTCTGCAACCATTAGGGCTAGAAACATAATTTTGCTTTTAAATGAGAGCTGAGATTCTGAAACACAATTCTGAAGAAAATGAATTCTAAGCAAAATACTCTTATGTAGTATTTATTTATTTAGATTTACACACTTATTTCATAAAAAGGAGTGCCTATGCTTTGCTCTAGGTGCTTCTTGACACATTTTAAGCACCCCCAGCCCCAAACCCCAAAACCTCAAGATGCCACTGTCACGGAGTGTGGGGGAGTCCAGGCCCTGCACCCCTCTTCCTGGGATTCACTGAGACTCTCAGCCAGCCAGTAAAACCGAAGGTTTATTGGACAACAGGAACACAGTCCAAAACAGAGCTTGTGGGTACACCCAGGACCCCTCAGTGAAGTCCTTCTGGGGGAGCAGGGAGCTTAGACCCCAGCCCTGGGGTTCCCTGTGTTCCTCCACCCAGCCCCAAACTGAAACTAAACCCACCGAGCAGGTTCCCTGCTGCAGCCTCCCGCCACATTCCTGGGCAGAGGTGTTACCTCCCCCTCCCCCTCCTGGCTCAGGTGACAGGCTCTCAGGTCTCCCGTCCCCAGGGCACATTCCCAGGTCAACACTCCCCCCTCCCTGCTGCGTCACATCGTCACATCTCTCCCCCCTTCGAGACTGAACTGAGCGGGGTCACTGTGACCAGTGACCTGGGGAAGTTCGGGGCCCCCTCTCCGGGACAGCGCATCCGCTATCAGGTTGGCACTTCCCTTCACGTGGACCACGTCCATGTCGTAATCCTGCAGGAGCAGGCTCCACCTCAGGAGCTTGGCGTTGGCTCCTTTCATCTGGTGCAGCCAGGTCAGGGGAGAGTGGTCGGTGTAGACGGTGAAGTGTCGCCCGAAGAGATAGGGCTCTAGTTTCTTGAGGGCCCACACCATGGCCAGGCACTCCTTCTCGATGGCCGCGTAGTGTTGCTCCCGGGGTAGCAACTTCTTGCTCAGGTACACGATGGGGTGTCTCTCCCCCTTTTCATCCTCCTGCATTAGCACCGCCCCCAGTCCCGTGTCGGAGGCGTCGGTGAACACCACAAAGGGCTTGTCAAAGTCTGGGTTTGCTAGAACTGGGCCACTGACCAGAGCCTCCTTCAGCGCCCGGAAAGCCTCCTGGCACTGCTCGGTCCAGACCACCTTGTCTGGCTTCCCCTTCTTGCATAGCTCAGTGATGGGGGTGGCTATGGCGCTAAAGTGGGGCACAAATCTTCGGTAGTATCCTGCCATCCCAATAAAGGCTTGGACCTGCTTTTTGGTGTGGGGAGCGGGCCAGTCTCTGATCACCTCCACCTTGGCCGGTTCCGGCTTTAGGCGGCCGCTCCCCACCCGATGGCCCAGGTAAGATACTTCAGCCATCCCCACCTTGCACTTCTCCGCTTTGACAGTCAGCCCAGCCCCCTGGAGTCGGTCCAGCACTTGTCTAACCTGGGACACGTGGTCCTCCCAGGTCTGGCTAAAGACACAGATGTCGTCAATATACGCCACGGCAAAACTCTCCATCCCCCTCAGGAGCTGGTCCACCAGGCGCTGGAAGGTGGCCGGCGCTCCCTTGAGGCCGAAAGGCAGGGTCAGAAACTCATAGAGCCCCAGAGGGGTGATAAAGGCCGATTTCAGCCGGGCATCTGCATCCAGCGGCACTTGCCAGTAGCCCTTTGTAAGGTCCATGGTGGTAAGGTACCGAGCTCCTCCCAGCTTGTCTAGGAGCTCGTCCGGCCTGGGCATGGGGTAGGCATCCGATACAGTGATGGCATTGAGCTTCCGATAGTCCACACAGAACCGGACTGACCCATCCTTTTTGGGGACCAGCACCACCGGCGAGGCCCAAGGGCTGGCCGATGGCTGGATCACCCCCAAAGCCAGCATGTCCCGGACCTCTCTTTCCAGGTCCTGAGCAGTTTTCCCTGTGACTCGGAAGGGGGAGCATCTTATCGGCGGGTGCGACCCTGTCTGCACCCGGTGGACAGTCAGATTAGTGCGTCCAGGCTGGTTGGAAAACAGCTGTCGGTACGGATGCAGCACCCCCCTGACCTCAGCTTGCTGGGCAGGGGTGAGCTGATCCGAGAGGGGGATTGTTTCCAGGGGGGAACCAGCTCTGGTCCCAGGGAATAGATCTACTAAAGGGTCATCTCCCTGCTCCTCCCACTGACCACACACAGCTAACACCACATTCCCCCTGGCATAATATGGCTTCATCATATTCACATGGTACACCCGGCGGTGGTGGGCCCGGTTCGACAGCTCCACCACATAGTTTACCTCATTGAGCTGCTTGACGACCTTGAACGGGCCCTCCCAGGCGGCCTGTAGTTTGTTCTTTCTCACGGGGATGAGAACCATCACCTGATCCCCGGTGGCGTAGGCACGGGCCCGCGCCGTGCGGTCATACCAGACCTTCTGCTTCCTCTGGGCTCTGGCCAGATTCTCCCTGGCCAGGCCCATGAGTTCAGCCAGTCTCTCTCGGAAGGTCAGGACATACTCCACCACTGACTCTCCATCGGGAGTGGCCTTCCCCTCCCACTCGTCTCTCATCAGGTCCAGGGGGCCCCTCACCCTCCTTCCATATAACAGTTCGAAAGGCGAAAATCCGGTAGACTCCTGGGGCACCTCCCTGTACGCGAACAGCAGGTGAGGTAAGTACTTGTCCCAATCCTGCGGGTGCTGGTTCATAAAGGTTTTCAGCATCATCTTTAGCGTCCCGTTAAACCTCTCCACCAGCCCATTGGACTGGGGGTGATACGCTGAGGCCCAGTCATGCCGGACCCCACATTTCTCCCACAAGCACCGGAGCAGGGCCGACATGAAGTTGGAGCCTTGGTCTGTCAAGACTTCCCTGGGGAACCCCACTCGGCTGAAAATGGTCAGGAGCGCATCTGCCACGGTGTCTGCTTCAATGGAAGCTAAGGGCACTGCCTCGGGGTAGCGGGTGGCGAAATCTACCACCACCAGAATGTATTTCTTCCCCGACCGGGTCGTCTTGCTGAGAGGCCCCACGATGTCCATGGCCACCTTCTGGAAAGGCTCCTCTATGATGGGCAAAGGTCTCAACGCCGCTTTCCCCTTGTCCCGGGCCTTCCCCACCCTCTGACAGGGGTCACAGGATCGGCAATACTGCCGGACGGTGGTAAAGACCCCGGGCCAGTAAAAGTTCTGTAGCAACCTCTGCCGGGTGCGCCGGATTCCCTGGTGCCCTGCGAGGGGGATGTCATGGGCCAGGGACAGGAGCTTGCGGCGGTACTTCTGGGGGACCACCAGCTGCCTCCTGATCCCACAGGACTCCCCTTCCCCTGGGGGAGCCCATTCTCGGTACAGGAACCCCTTCTCCCACAGGAACCTCTCCTGGCAGCCTCTCCTCATGGTCCGTCCCTCACTGAGGTCGGCCAGGTCCCTGAGCTTCTGCAAGGAGGGATCTTTCCTCAACTCGGCCTGGAACTCAGCGGCTGGGGAAGGGATGGGGCCCGGTTCCCCCTCCGTGGCCAGGTCTGAGGCCGCAGCCTCTCTGAGCCGTGCCCCTCGGCGCTCCCTCCCCACCCGAGTAGGGTCTCGCGCCTCCAGTGTGGTACCCTCCCCAGGGTCAGGTCGCAGTGCCCCTCGCCGGCTCTGGCTACGGGTCACAACCAGGGCGGTCTGGGGGTCGCTTGGCCAGTCCTCTAGGTCTCCCCCCATCAAAACTTCAGTGGGCAAATGGTGGTGTACCCCCACATCCTTGGGGCCCTCCTTGGTCCCCCATTTCAGGTGTACCCTTGCCACGGGCACCTTAAATGGGGTCCCGCCCACCCCCGTCAGGGTCAGGTAGGTGTTGGGCACCACCCGATCTGGGGCCACCACCTCGGGCTGGGCCAGCGTCACCTCCGCGCCCGTATCCCAGTATCCATTGACCTTCCTCCCATCCACCTCCAGGGGAACAAGGCACTCTCTCCGGAGGGACAGCCCCGCACCCACCCTGTAAACCGAGCACCCTGAGTCCAGAGCCTCCAGCCCTCTGGCGGGGCTGGCTGGGGGTACTCTTCCCTCCTGAGCAGGTGGCAAACTGGTAGCCCCCCTTTCCTGGGTCGCCTGCCCCTCGTCCAGCTGAGTCCCTACCCAGTTAACCCTGGGTAGGTTGGGTCTGCTCAGTTTGTCCCTGAGCCCGGGGCACTGGGCCCGTACGTGGCCTCTCTGGCCACAGTGATAGCAGCTCAGGTCACGTTGGTCCCCTCGAACGGGTCGGAGGGGCCCGACACCAGGCGTTCCCCTTTGGAGGGGGTTCTCCCTATTTCCCCGCTGGGAGGCCCCATGGTGACTCTCTCTCTGCATCGGGGGGGGCCTGTTCTTTTGGGACTCCTCCCGGCTACCCCCTGACCGACTGTTCACAAACTCGTCGGCCAGCTGCCCTGCATGCTGGGGGTTCGCGAGCTTTTTGTCCACCAGCCACAGCCTCAGGTCGGAAGGGCACTGTTCATACAGGTGCTCCAGTACAAACAGGTCAAGCAGGTCCTCTTTAGTTTGGGCCCCCGCTGTCCACTTGCGGGCATATCCCTGCATCCTGTTGACCAGTTGTAGGTAGGTGACCTCAGGCGTTTTACGCTGACTCCGGAACCTTCTCCGGTACATCTCGGGGGTCAGCCCAAACTCACGGAGCAGAGCCTGTTTGAACAGTTCATAGTCCCCTGCCTCTGCCCCTGTCATCCGGCTGTAGACCTCCACGGCTTTGGGGTCCAGTAAGGGGGTGAGGAACTGGAGCCTGTCTGCAGGGTCAACCCTGTGCAGCTCGCAGGCATTCTCAAAGGCCGTCAGGAAGCTATCTATGTCCTCCCCCTCCTTCCGCTGGGCCAGGAAGCACTTATCAAAGCTCCTTGCAGTCTTGGGTCCCCCCTCACTCACCGCAGCCGGGGCCCCACTGCTCCTCAGCCTGGCCAGCTCCAGTTCATGCTGTCTTTGTTTCTCCTTCTCCTGCTGCTCATGTTGACGTTCCCTCTCCTTCTCCTGACGCTCCCTCTCCTTCTCCTGACGTTCCCTCTCCTTCTCCTGACGCTCCCTCTCCTTCTCCTGACGCTCCCTCTCCTTCTCCTCCTGCTCATGTTGACGTTGTTTCTCCTTCTCCTCCTGCTCATGTTGACGTTGTTTCTCCTCATGTTGACGTTGTTTTTCATGATCCTCCAGCTCCCTCATTTTCCTCTCCCTCTCCCATTCCAGCCGCATCCGCTCCAGGGATGGGGAGCTCCGCTGGGAGGATCCCCTGCTGGCTGCTGGGGTCAGGGGGCCCTCGGTATTCGCTGGGCTTCCCACAACCCCTCCCCCAGGCATAGGTAGGAAGGGTCTCGGGGTGTCCTGGGCAGCAGTCTGACCCCTCCCAGCCTGGTCAGGCCCCAGGGCCCACGCTGCGTCCGCCGGGCGGCTTCCCTCAGGGACAGGGATCGGGTCATCCAAGCGATCCCTCTCCTCCAGCTGGGCAATCAGCTGTTCCTTGGTGGACCTCCCGACGCGCAGCCCCCTCTGCCTGCACAGCTCCACCAGGTCGCTCTTAAGGCGTTTAGCGTACATCTCCCGGCTGGCCACTCGCAGGCCGGGCAGCTGTCCACGGTTTCCAGGAAAAGCCCCTAGTGTGCCAGTCCTTCTTGAGGTCACCACCTCTTTGCCAGGGTCGAGTTGCAGACTCCTCCGCCCCTGGGACCGCTCGCTGCAATCCCCCGGGGGACCCTGTTACTGCAAAAGTCCTTCTCTCTGGTGACACACTCCCAGGGGTTAACCGCCCCCTGAAACCGTCTCTCTCTCTGAATCTTCAGCACGCCTGGTCCCCGTCAATCCCCCTTCGTTTTACTGTTCCCCAGTCACTTACTGCAGGAAGCGCCGTTCACGGGGTGCAGTAGATCCCACCGCTGCCACCAGTTGTCACGGAGTGTGGGGGAGTCCAGGCCCTGCACCCCTCTTCCTGGGATTCACTGAGACTCTCAGCCAGCCAGTAAAACCGAAGGTTTATTGGACAACAGGAACACAGTCCAAAACAGAGCTTGTGGGTACACCCAGGACCCCTCAGTGAAGTCCTTCTGGGGGAGCAGGGAGCTTAGACCCCAGCCCTGGGGTTCCCTGTGTTCCTCCACCCAGCCCCAAACTGAAACTAAACCCACCGAGCAGGTTCCCTGCTGCAGCCTCCCGCCACATTCCTGGGCAGAGGTGTTACCTCCCCCTCCCCCTCCTGGCTCAGGTGACAGGCTCTCAGGTCTCCCGTCCCCAGGGCACATTCCCAGGTCAACACTCCCCCCTCCCTGCTGCGTCACATCGTCACAGCCACAAAGGCTACAAGTAGTGAGGCGGAGCTTAATAGGTGACAACAGTTATTCCATCACAGGCATCAAGTATGAAAGCATCTCAGTTGAGTCTAACATTAAAAAAGTGTAAAAGAACCATCAAAATATGAATGTGCCTTCCTGGTTAACAACATTGTTGTCACCCTTGTGATTTTTCTCCCTTTCTCCCACCAAGACCCATGTCTGTTCATGACCGTATGCTGTTAAATCAAGATTGTATGCTCTTCAGGCAGGGATCATCAGTGAAATCTTGGCCCTAGTGAAATTAATGGCAAAGCTCCCATTAATTTCTATGGAGCCATGTCCTTTACTTGTTTTCTGAAATCTTTGGGTGCTCCAAAAATATAAATAATAAGTTTTGCTATTTTGAGGTTAGTATTTCTCTAAATGTTTTTAACAAATAATGTAGCTATTAGCTTTACAGGTGATTTCTCCCTAGATTATGCCAGGTCTAGATATTTAGGGAAATATTCTCTGCTGGTGTAACTCTACTGAAGTCAATGAGAATTTGGCCCTTAAGTGTATAGTTTTTGTCAATGTGGCATCCATGATCACAAATATTTGATGCCTAAATGGTGGGGACTCCTCAAACACTCAACTCCAATCAGATCCAGACATGCTACCTCTGCCAGTTCCCATTCACCCCTACAGCAACCTTGCTATTGCCCAGCTACTGTCAACATCTACAGAAGCAGTTCGGAATGTTTTGCTTCCTGATATCTAGTTGTTACCACAGTAGTGATCACTGCTAAGCTTTATTCAAGAAAGACTAATAGATTTTAAGGCCAGAAGGGACCATTACAAATGTCTAATCTGACCTCCTGCATAACAGAGGCCATATAACCGCACCAAATAATTTCTGCATCAAGCCCATAACTTCTGTTTAAACTATGTTCCAGGTGCCATCTTCTCCACAAAGGAAGATTTTATATCAGAAAGGGGATAGTCCAGGGGTGGGCAAACTTTTTGGCCCAAGGGCCACATCTGGGTATGGAAATTGTATGACGGGCCATGAATGCTCACAAAATTGGGAGTTAGGCTGTGGGCTCTGGCTGGGGGTGCGGGCTCGGGGTAGGGCCAGAAATGTGGAGTTCAGGGTGCAGGAGAGGGCTCTGGGCAGGGGTTGGGGTGCAGGGGGGGTGAGGGCTCTAGCTGGGGGTGCGGGCTCTGAGGTGGGGCTGGGGATGAGGGGTTGGAAGTGCAGGAGGATGCTCTGGGCTGGGATTGAGGGGTTCAGAGGGTGGGACGGGGATCAGGGCTGGGGCAAGGGGGTCGGGCATGGGAGGGGGTCAGGGGTGCAGGCTCTGGGTAGCATTTACCTCAAGCAGCTCCCAGAAGCAGCAGCATGTCCCCCCTCCGGCTCCTACATGGAGGCGCAGCCAGGCGACTCTGCTTGCTGCCCTGTCTGCAGGCGCTTGGGATGGGGGCATCGTGTGAAGCCCCCTGGCTGCCCCTACATGTAGGAGCTGGAGTGGGGACATGCTGCTGCTTCCAGGAGCTGTGCAAAGTGGGGCAAGCCCTGGACCCCACTCCTCAGCAGGAGCTCAGAGGACGGATTAAAACGTCTGGAGGGCCGGATGCAGCCCCCGGGCCGTAGTTTGCTTACCCCTGGGGTAGTCAGTCTTTTTTTTTGCTCGTTATACAATTTATCACTAATTGCTACAGTGATTAATATACGAAAGCAAAGATTAGGGCATCTACTGCTATTCAGAAGAATCAGAATTGGATTCCTTTTTATGAGAATGAAGTTTGGGAATCTTTGGTATGTGTTCTCCATAAAGAACAGGACACATAGAATGACTTTCCATGGCAAGGGGAAAAAAGAGTTAGCACTTTGATCATTATTAATGGTTTTGTACAAAACCCTAAGTATGCATCTTATAGTGAACATTATGCACTGGCTCCTGAGAGATGGACTAGGTGCCTTAACAGAGCTTTTCCAGCTCTCCCTTCTACTACCCATTTGTATCACATACACTTTACTTGCAGCTTCATAAAAGTAGAATTCATGCTTTACTACTAAGGGTAGGAACCCATGATATTTTTTCTAATAAAGAATTTATTTCCAAAGTGATTTTATATTAAAGGACCATGTCATGTTAGAATGGAAGTGGTATTAGCTGGTCTTTTTGAAATTCCTCCTTCAATACAAGAGAAATATGAAATTAACAGACATCAAAGAAATCAGTTTTCTTCCTCGCTAATAAACATCAGTTCAAAACATGTAGTTGGGAGCTCCACAGTGTTTCTGCTTCTGTTTATACTATTTTCATTTTTACTTAGAAATGGTGTTTGTATAGAAAACTGGTTCCACTGGAAATTGAACTATTATACTGATGCAGTAATGACCAATGGAGAGACCATTTTCTGGCACTTAATGAACAACTGGAGGAGCTGAGAGCCCTTAACACAGGTGGTCATTAACTGTCAGGAAATACCTGACCCAAAAGTCATTATTTACTGATAAGTGTCCAACCAGAAGGTCAATATATAGAGGACAAAATAATGTAATTACCTTTTTATGTGTTGAAAAGTTAAAAGTTGAATTGTATGTTGCCATAGATACGGTATTCTCTTCACATACGGTGTTGGATACATCCTAGCAACCAAACATTACCCAATATTACCCAACAGAAAGCAGGACTTCACTCTCAGTGTTCCATTGCATTTTTGTTTACCCATGAGCCAGTGGGGAAGGCAATCACATTGCAAACACACTTCTCCTCACTCTGCTTTCAAAGGCTTTGCCCCTGGACTCTGAGGAAACAACTTTCACAGGGGTTAGGTTTGACCAAGTTTGGAGTTCAAATTTAGAAGGACTCTTGTTTTAGAAGATGTTCTAGAAGCATCTCCTAGAAATTCTGAGAACCCTTTTAAATTGGGTTTTCTATGAAGCAATATGGTATTTATTGATCCATGCAGTCAAACACCACCATCAGAGAACTGTTTAGAGCAGTGGTTCCCAAACTTGTTCTACCGCTTGTGCAGGGAAAGCCCCTGGCGGGCCGGGCCGGTTTGTTTACCTGCTGCGTCCGCAGGTTCAGCCGATCGCGGCTCCCAGTGGCCGCGGTTCGCTGCTCCAGGCCAATGGGAGCTGCTGGAAGCGGCGGCCAGTACGTCCCTCGGCCCGCGCCACTTCCAGCAGCTCCCATTGGCCTGGAGCAGTGAACCGCAGCCATTGGGAGCCACGATTGGCCGAATCTGCGGACGCAGCAGCTAAAAAAACTGGCCTGGCCCACCAGGGGCTTTCCCTGCAAAAGCGGCAGAACAAGTTTGGGAACCACTGGTAAAGGAAAGTGTCTTCAAAGAACTTAAAGGTTCTGAAAGCTTAATGTTAATGGTTTTACATTGTACTTCCATTGAAATGACTTAAACAAGATGCCACAGCCATTCGTCCTGATTTGGTATAATCACCAATTCATAGAACGCTCTATTTTAATAGTGGTGTCTAGGGAGTTGCAGAGCTTCCACAAGTCTGTCATCCAACTGGACAGGCCCATGAATTTTAGAGGAAGTACTATCTGCATTGGGATAGGGATGGAGGATGCATCCATAGGGATGGATGCCCAGCACTGGTAACAGAGGAGTTATGAGATGTCTGGAATCTGCACCAAGAGGTGGTGAAGCATTTCATATACTGTCTGCATGTATGACAGCTAAGCAGGGACTGGAAGCAGTTAGAGGAGCAGTCAGAAGAAACATAACACTGAGACATGTAGAGGTGTAAACAATATTGCTAAATCATCTTAAGGTATGGCCATTATACAGAATTACTGTCCCCATTAACAACATAGTCACTAAGCATCATTAGGCTTCAACTGGTTCTTTGGGTCATGTTTTGATTGAGACAGTTTCCTGATAAAACATCTGCCTGATTAAGTGAACTATACTGTATTAAAAATTATCACCTTCCTTTTTTCTTAAGAAAGAAAATGGCTTATAAAGACTCAGCGGCATTAAAATAAATAAATAGATAGATAAAATGCTTGCAGTTCTCCTTGAAATGCATAAACCTTCTGACATTTTCTCCAGGTCAGAGACACTGCATGCAAATACCTGTCTGTCTATTTATGTTCTGCCACTCAGTCAGTGAGGCAAAAAGAGCTGGAATCAATCCCTGACTTGGGATAATTGCTCAGCAAATAGGATACACATAATCCATTTTCATTTTTAATACTTCAGTTAGGAGTCAGGTACTGCATTTTATTTTTTATAATGAGTACTGTGTTATAACAGATTTGTAGAATTTGCAGTATGTGACATCACTGACATCTGTAGAATTCCTGTCACGTGTACCAGAGCAGGATTAAATATAAGTACATTGCTGTAAGAGAGTGGGTATAAAAGTATAATATTGCAATATATTCCTATTTTACTGTAGATGCTATTACACCATAAATATTGCCTGTATCTCAGTTTCCCTATTAATTCTTCTGGTAGCTATATTTGTTACTGTTTTATTTATCAATGAATCTTTAGTCTTTCTGTTGTGTTACCCCTCTGTCAGTTACAGTACAGCTGTACTGTGAGTTCCCACTCTGGTGATTGCGCTCAAGGTCCCCCCGCAGCCCCACCCCCCAATCCCACTGATTTGACAAAGTCAGTTCTAACGGCACACAGTAACGGTGAAGTGTTGGGGTTATCAGGGGATGAAATGAATAACTTAAATCCTGTTGTACACTATAGCACAAGAAAATCTTAGCTTCTGTACTATTCAGGAAGCAACTTGGTTGATCTATGGAAATCATGATTTGCCTTGATCCATGGGCGTATCCCCCAGGAGAGCAACTCAGGGATGAAAATGTCATTTAAATAAATCTCTCCACCCTCTATGTAGTTTACATTCAGACTTTGAAGCACACATAGAAACTAAATTTTCTGATTTAAATAAAGATTCATTCATAACTGGCACGATTCTCCTGACTGCTAGACTGCTGACTTGCAGCTGACTAGGAACTGTCCTCATAAATACTTTTAAAATACAAGTTTTTAAGATGCTGATCTGCCTCCAATCAGGAGAGCACCCTGTCCTTGGAAGGGTGCTTCAAAGACTGGATTTGAAACCTTTAACCTCAAGAACATTGGTCCCCATTCAATCCAATCAGTAATGATGAAGTATTTCTATCTGAGGTGGTCTGTGTGAAATGAGTGTGGAGCATGCTGAGCTCCAGGTGGACAGGTCTCCACCCTCCAAAAATCATCATAAAAACTAGCACTTAATTGGCACTCTCAGCAGGTAGGACAAGAATTGAAAACCTTGAATGTGCAACTACCTTTCTCACATCTAGAGTGGTCCTTTCAGGTCAGGACTAGGACTTGTGTAGGACGGCATTGAGAAGGTGGTTCTGCTGAGCCTGTGCTGAATGTATTCAGTAGATAGAGATATTCATGCTCTTTTCACATGCACAAAAAACCCTGTAAAAATGTAGTTGGAAAATCAAAATGAAACAATAAGAGAAAATCCATTATGCCCTGGTCCAAATTTTAGGCTGAAAATATTAATCTTTTTATCTCACGTTTTAAGGCTTCCTGTAATTTCTGGATGAGGGTTGTTGCCGATCAGCCCCACAAAGCTATGTGCTTGTATTGACCTTAATGGAACCTATTGAACATGTTCCACTGGTTCCATGTGAAAAAGTCCCAGCGACTATCATCAAAATATAGGGAAGTGGGAAAGGCCAATATTTAGATTTTTCTTTGGTTCAGGTGTATTGATATGAGGCTCAGAGACCAAGCTCCCTAGCTCAGGCAGGAAGATGTTTGTCTCCCCTGAATTGGTTCTAGGTTCCATGCTAATCGCCAGAGCCCTCCACAATGCAGAAGGGGACACTCCACATTTATGTCTAAATAACAGAGCCCATGCAGTGATAGAAGAACAGCACAAAAATTTATTTGAACCATACAGAGATCTAGAAATTACAAAGTGCACTTATTTAAATCCAAGCACAGTACTTCCCAATCAGCTTGGTACAAAAAGAAAACAGGATGATCATGAGATTATTGTTTCATCTCCAATAACCTGCTGTTCATTAGCAAAACTAAATATTCTGATCCAGCCACTCTAAAGCAGTGGCCTTTTCATAGAAACAATAAGAGAAATAGTGTATATGAAAGCATGTTTCCCTCACAATGTGACGGAAAAAAGGAAGGGAATGAAAAGTGTTTCGCAATTGAACTAAATCATCCTTAGCACAACTTTCATCAGCAAGATACTTCTGTTATAGGAGGCTCTAAGAAGCATTATACCCTATAATACGTAGGGCTCTTTGCTAGCAGCATTCACAAACAAGAAGCAACAGGGTAAAATATAAGTTAGTTGAGAAAGTTAATTTAGGAATATATGTTAAAAATTGCTCTGTTCCTAAATTCTTAGCAGCCCAGCTCACAAGAGTCGGGGGTATGTGCATTCTCATATTTTTGGATGGTGTAGCCCACCTCTCTGCTGGCACATGCAGCCTGCTTCACCAGAACGTGCAGAGGAGGGTGGGACAATGGCACTGCCTACTCTCCATCCCATTGAGGGGATACGCAAGAGTAGTACCTGTGCTCAGAGATGTACAGGGTACAGCTATTGTGTCTGGGCCTTGAACAAACTTAAGGCTACAAGGGGGAGATGCTCCCTCCTCTATACACGAACATGTGAGTGCACACTCAATGGCCAAGCACAATCTTGCCCCTAATGGAGCAAGATGAAGAGTGTGTAACCTGCCAGTAAGTTTCTTCAGTAAAAGGTGTTCTCCCTGCTGCAATGCTCTGGTGTGCTGGCTTCTGCTCCTCTCTCACTCTCTCTCTCTATGATGATCCAGTCAAGGTGGAGGCAGCAAAAGGAGAACAGCAAGATGATTTCACTGCACAATAGGAGTCAATGCGACTAGTGCTCGGGGTAGTTCAAAGCATGCAAGGGCCTGGGTTATGTTATCACAGTAATGATGTCTGTGGAGGAACCAGGTGCTTTAGTCCAGGCAGACCCAAGAGTTTGGATCTGAGGTTGTCTGTGATTCAGTGAGAGCAGGAGCAGCCAATGTATCTCTCCATTTTGCCAGCCTCTCGACTCTGTCTTGACTGCCCAGTGGGATAAAGATTTTCAAATTCAGTAAGTCAACAGGGAGTTCGTAGTAGAGCCATTCACCTTCTGCATAGAAAGTCAAATAAGTCAAGCAGTTCAGATGCCTTTATAATATAAACAGAAACAGCTGCATGTCCTCTAGACAGCCTAAGGAGCCTATTCACCATCTCTCCTCAGCTTTAGAGAGGCACACATTTATCCTCTGCCCATAGAATTGGAGGCATGACCAAGGGTTCAGATAAAACAGCCGGTCAGCCAAGCTTGCCAACAGGTGCACTAATGCGGACGTTTGAGGCAGGCTCCCTGAAGTAACCTACAGCTTGCTCCCATGCATTTCAAACTTTGCACCAAAGAGAAGTCGTCAGGCCTCAATCACATCTGCATGCAGCCAGCACTTTTGATCCACAGCCACACACCCCCTGCTGGAGGTCAGGGCACACAGTTGCACTGAGATATTATACAGTGCTGACCACCACTACACAGCAGTTCACAGCCACCCCTGGGCATGTAGGTAAGTGTTCTGCCACAATGCTCCCCACTCCAAGAACTAAGTCAGTAAGACAAGAACTGGTAAGTGTTATCCAGGGAGTTTGGCAGACCACTTGGGTAAATAAATGAGCACAATTGGCCAGGGCTTGTACCGTATGTATGCACCTGTTGATCAAAAGATCTCATATCTCTCTGCCCATATTTGAAACCCTTTTTCTGTTATCTATTGATAAACCCCACTCTGGTTTTTCAATTATGGATGATGTGCAGAGAGCTCATCTGACCAGCTCCATTCATAGTTCACACCAAAATGCCTTTGGCAACATAGAGTTGATTTGGGTTCTATTCCCAGCTCTGCTACTGACCTATTGAGCGACCTTGGGCAAGTCACTTATGTGCCTCTGTGTCCTCTCCTACTCTTTGTCTGTCTTGTCTACATAGATTGTAAGCTCTTTAGGGCAGGGACTGGCTCTTTCTATCTGTTTCTACAGTGCCTAGCATACAGGGCCACAAACCTCTAGGCACCACAGTAAAACAAAGTAATAATCAAATAATAAAGAAACAGTGTGAGAAACAATAGTATTCCAGTGAGTTTTCTGATGTTAACTCATTGCAGACCAACATTTCAGAATAAGGTCTTTAGCTACAGGTACAGAATTTCCAAAAAGCCAAATGACAGATTTTAAAGTGCTCAGCACCCACAATTGGGCCAGATTTTCAAGAGAGCTCAGTTCCCATTTAGGCACCTAAATAAGAGCCAGATTTTTATAATCGCTCAGTGCCCAGTGGCTCCCATAATGACATTTATGGCCCAAAGGGCTGAGCGCTTTTGAAAATATGCCCACTTATTTTGGTGCCTAAAGGAAAGCTGGGTTCTTTTGAAAATCTGGCCCTAAGTGTCCTCTCACATCAGGTCATTAGCTTTAGTGACTCCAGTCCAGCTGCACTGACAGTATTAAATCCCTGTCTTTTCCCCTCCCTCTCTGAGTTTTGATATGATTCGGATGCTGTGTATTATCAGATTACTTTTTTTTTATTATGTTTTCAGGGACTGTAGAGAGACATGCATAGTCTAGGTTGTTGCACAGCAAACTGCCCTACTGAGCTCTGCCAATTTACCCTTCCAGATTGTCCTGCAAGATCCAGCAGTCTGCTTCAGATTACCAGTCAAGCTGACTCATGTCAAATATTACAAACATCTACTAAAACTAGGTTGAGACCTCCAAATTCATTGTCACCTGTGATGGAAGTCAAGGTCCTCCCCTCCCCCAGATTTGCAGTCCTGCTGAAAAGAAATGAAAAGGCAGTGGTTTGAGGAAGGCTAGTCATCAAGTGGTGCAAAAGGTTGCCCAAAAATTCAGTCTTTCTATCTGCTGTATCACTATGTTAAAGCAAAACCTATTGATCCTGCATGCTTCTTGTATTGCACAGGTGCACAAACTCAGTCTGTAGTCAGAGATGAAGATCAGAAATTCTCAAAGAGTGTGTGAAGGCATGATGATCCCAAAGAAAATGTGGATGATTGTTTTTTCTTAATGAAAATTGAGGTGATGTACAGAATGAAGGAAACAAATTTATTTAATGGCAATACTGAATACAAAAATGAAGCCCAGTGGGCAAGATGATCTGGCACAGATGTCAAAACAACCTGCAGGGCTGTGTGCACTAAAACAGTTAAGCTCTGAGCTTTATTGTTGTTGTTGGGGTTGAAAAACTCCAGAGTATTTGGTTCCTTGCTACAGATGGGTCCAAACCAAAACTCTGGAAATGTGGGTGGCTTTGGAAGCTCAGTTAAAAGGTAGCCCCTTGGAAAGGTTTTTTGTTGTTGTTCATTCTGTTATAGGAGAGGGATGCGTCTCCAAAACGGAAGTATCCTACGATGCCATTCCTTCATCTCATTTCCTCAAGCCCCCTTGCTGTGTGACCATGTGACACACAGTCATTCGATGAGAATTGAGATGGATATTGGCAGTTGGGGAGCTGTTGCTCCTGCTTATGTATGCAAAGAACATAATTGCTAAATGCTTCATCTGTTGTAATTTACACATCCACACACAGCATAGATAAGGGCATTCTTCTTATGTAGACACATGCCTGACGACTTCTTTATTGTTTGTATTGCAGTAGCCCCTAGGTCTCAACTCAGATCAGGCCCCATTGTCCTACGTGCTGTACAAGCACTTAGTAAGAGATGATCCCTGCCCCAAATAGCTTACAATCTAGTTAAACAAGAAAGACTAAGGGTGGAAGCAAGAAATTATTTTTATCATCATCCCCCTATTACAAATAGAGAATGGAGTCAGATAGATTTAGTGACTTGGCCAAGGTCATACAGGGAGTCTGTAGCAGAGCTGGGAATTGAACCATTCTGTATGCCAGACTTAATCACAAAACCATCCTTTTCCTAAATTACAAATAGGGCCAAGCAAGTGCTTTGCTGTTTCAAAATAATTTGTCTGGAATAAAACAAAGGAGAAGGTCTTTTACTTAAGACAGAACATGAGTAGTGTTTCCATTCATAGTGTCCCCACTGAGTATTTTGACTTTTAATGTCAAGGGCAATTGACTTCTCATAATCTGTGGGGATCAGAATCCAAGCAAAGATTTCCTCTCTTCTTTACTTTCTTCATTTATCTAGACACCATTTTAATTTCCGTCATCCCACCAGGATGTATCCCTTGTATTTACCCACTGATGACATTTTAGTATCTTAAGCAATAGCATCCCATGTGGCTAGGGAAGGCTTCATGAATATTTCCCGGTTTGTGAAGAATATTACAGCCCTAAAAAGATTTAATTTTCTGGCCTTTATTATTGGGCCTCTGGCTATGTCTGCCTAATGGCTAAGCATGGCCCCTTTTCCTTCTTCTCTGGAGCCATGTATGCTAAAACTCCCTTTAACAATTCAGAAGAGAAAATTGCCCTTTACATTGTGGTTTCTTGTAGAAGATCCTGTCCTGGGAAAACCAGCATGGTGCCAGCTTTGCCTCCACTGTCACTAGTATGCCATTTCTCTTCCTGGTTCTGTGTTCTGCTCTGTGAAGCAGAAAGCTGCACTGTTGTGTATGACATTGCATACATTACAGATAAGAGGAGGAAAGTAGGGGGCTTTTAGCATGCATAAAGAATTTTCTGACAAGTTTTCAGAGAATACTTGGCTTCTTCATTCAAAGTGCTTCAATAATGTAAGTGCTCATGTTATTCTTTGAAAAGCAGCTCCCATGCAGAACTTCAGCCACTAGAGGGCATTTGAAGGACACAAGATCAATGGGTAGCAGACCTCCTGTGGTCAACGGAAGGCAGCACATTTTGTGTGACCCACTGTGCTAAACTATGGCCTACAGTAAACTATTTCATCCTGCTAATTTTTTTTTATTTTTGTCTTCTTCCTATTGCTGCTCGGCTGTTCCAGTTAGTAGTTCATAGCGGGCAGTGTATACATTGTTCTCATGCTTTGTCTGGAACTGCTGTTACAAATGGATATTATCCTTTAGTGGGACAATGCTATTGAGCAAACTATTGCTGAACAACACATTTCGCTCGATCAGACTGTTTAAAATAATGAAGGCTAAGAATGTCAGGCATATATTTGATCTCCTTCAACATCACCCATCTGTCCCCCGCCCCCAACCCTGCCGTGACTTCCAGTCCCTCAAAGCCCACAATTTTTCTGCCATGCTCAGCCCCCTCTTCCCTCCCATGACTCATTTATCAAGTCACCCACTTTCTCTCTTTCTTGGCTCTCAATTCCTTTGTCCCCCTTCGCCTTTGCAAAATCGGTCTCTCTAACTCCAGCTCACCCCCTACCACTCGTCCTTCCTCTCCATCCCCCATGCTTCAGAATACCCCTGCAGAAAGTGCAAGGTGACACTGACTTCCTTCACTATATATTCGTTCCCTCCTTTGGGTCTGCCATCTTCCACATCAAATGCCACTATTCCTTTAACAAATATGTTATGTTTTATAAGTTACTCTCTGCAAAGCAGCTATCGTGTGGACTAATCCCTTATAGTATAAAGTAAAATACCAGGATACTGAGGTTTTAAAAATTGCTCTATGCACATACCATAATATTGCCTAGGGTTTTGTACAGCACATTTGAAGTGGCAGACATGGTGCCTGTTTTGTTGGGTGCAGTGCGTGTTTGGTAACGCAACACTGCTGACGTTTAAATCCTGTTTCTAAAGGAGTGTTCAACAGTAGCTAAAAAAGACTGCAGTTAGAAGGGGAACTTACCAATTCACATTATTTTATGTCAGGGGTGATGGTCCCATGGGGTGAAGTGACACTGTGTCATCCAGCATGATGGGACCTTGCCTGGAGAAAGAAAGAGAATAAATGCGTGTGAAGGGAGTCCATGTCTCCAGGCAAGTCTATTATGGATGTTACGAGGGAAAGGAAGTTGACGGTGCCATTCGTTGTCCCCAGAGTTCTGGCTGGGAGCGTGGCCCTCTCAAAGGCAGAGGAAACCAGCATGGGATCTTCCTGTTGAAAAATGAAGACAGATAGGGAACTCCCAACTTGGACTATTCTTCTGCAGTGAGGAATTGAAGCTGCTTCACCTATGGCAGGAAGGCCTGGAGCCCCATAAACTCCCCAGCCAGGCACCAGCAACTCTTGCTTGTTCCACTTCAAGATACTCTTGCCTGATGTGTCCTCATTTCATGGCAGCGGAAGTGGAAGAAAAGGAGGAACTCGCCCAAACCCAGGAAATGGAGAGGAGGGGGAAGTCTTCTGTATTTAGCAGGGGAAGGGGAATTTCACTCCCTGAGACTCCCCCTTACTTTAACCCCTGAAATTTACTTTTGTAACCCTTACCGGTGTTTGTGACCGCAGGCTGCAGTTTCACTTGAATAGTTGCATGGCTGCCGCTAGCACGGGTGTGAACGAACCATTGCAAGCTGCCCTGTTGCAGCACGTCTGCACTAGTCATTTTGCTTTGGATAGACCCAGAGCCCCACATCCAGACCCACCACTTGCTACAAACACTGCCGGGCCTAGCCCATTATGCCTGGCACAGCTCTATAAGGCTTATGGGCTATAGGGTGCATTTGCACCATTTCACATTTTACCTTTTATGGATGCTTTGAATGGGTCTGTCCTGCATGAGGAGCGATACAGGTGCATGCCTTGAGGGGCAGGCACTCAGACTTGCAAATGACATGAGAGAGTCACCAGCGTCCCCTTGAGCTGCTGCCACGCTGATTCTGGGCCTGGAGGCCAAGGGTCGCCTCCACACACCAGGGAGATAAGGAGCTGGGCTTTGTTATTTTCATTCATGAATTTAAGTCATTTTTTGAATTTAAATTTTGTGATGGTTTTTCCTTTTCTCATTATGTTGCTTTGTAGCTGAACCAACCCTGTCCTCCTCTCTTGCATTTCCCCTTTGGAGCGATCCAAGCTCAGGCCCAGAGGGTGAACAACCCTTTAGGCTCCTCTGTGTAGCTCAGCAAATTACCACTCCCTCCTCACACACAGTAAAGTGAGGACATTGGGGGTACATTGCTCCTTGGCTGGAAGTTTCAGGGGTGATGAGTCATGGCTGGAGAACCATGGTGAGTTATGTGGATTTGCCTGGGGATGAAGTGGGGTGGACAGGTAGCCTTGCAGTGTAACCAATGACCCTGTTTGCTTTCTCCTTTTCTTACCATGTGACTGGAGGATGGGAAATGCTACAGAGGCAGCAAGTGGCTTCCTGTGATAGGGTGTGTGCTTGGATCTGTTAACAAACCTTTGATTTTTGTTCAGCTGAATCCACATGGCATAAATTTCTTTTAAAAAAAAGTTGAAGGTTTGTAAAATGTGTAATAAAGTTATATTTTTCATTCTATTTCCATATCCCTCTTTGCTGATCTGGGGGCTGGGAGGTGGCTCTTGTTTGGGTGGTGAGGGGATTAGGCTAAACCAAGGCCAGACAAGTACTGCTTTGGCTTTCCTTTGGTCTGCTCTGACCAGGGAGTCTGGGACTCCAGGAAGGACTGAAACTAGCTGAGTACCACCTCAGCTACTCTTAGATTAGCATGCAGTCAGCAGATAACAGAGCCAGTGCTCCAAGCTGTCAAAGTTGTCATTGAAGCATGGGTAGAAGTATTGTAGGACTGTGTGGGCTGCTAAACCAATGCTTGCTGTCCACACTGGCACCGTAATGAGGCAGTGATATGGTGGTGGACAACAGTGGGCTGTCTTGCTCAGAGCAAATGCAACCCCAACAGTAGCGTAAACACTTGTCCAGAACTGGAACAATTGTGTGTGGGGAATGTTATTGGCATGCTTGGGGCCGGCAACTGGGGTTGCAACAGCAACATCCTTCAGTGTAGGCAGGACCTTATACTTGGAGTCTGATCCTGAGCACACTAAACTCTCCAGTCAATGGAGGCACCTTTACAAACATTCATTAAGGCCTGCTCTACACAAGGAAATTAGGTCAGTGTAGTTACATTGCTCAGGGGTGTGAACAATCCACACTCCTGAGTGTCAAAGTTAAACCAATCTAACCCCTTGTGTAGACAGCACTAGGTTTATGGGAGAATTCTCCCATTAACCTAGCTACTTCCTTTTTGGGAGATGGATACTTATGCTGTTGGGAGCACCCCACCCGTTTGTGTAGGTAGTGTCTTCACTGAAGCACTACGGGGGCCAGCTGTGCCACTGCAGTGTCTTAAGTGTAGACAAAACCCGAAGTGTCTTGACTTCCAGACCTTTGCTCTAAGACGGGGTGGGCAAACTTTTTGGCCCGAGGGCCACATCGGGGTGCGAAACTGTATGGAGGGCCACATAGGGAAGGCCCCCCAGATAGCCTGGCCCCTGCCCCCTATCCGCCCCCACCCACTTCTGACCCCTGACTGCCCCCCTCAGAACTCCCTACCCATCCAACCCTCCCACCCACTCCTTGTCCCCTGACCCCCCCTCCCGGGACCCCTGCCCATGACCGTCCCCTGGGACCCTCCCATCTAACCCCCTCATTCCCCATCCCCTGCCCGCCCAGAACCTCTGCCCTATCCAACCACCCCCTGTTCCCCTTCCCAACTGCCCCACCGAACCTCCGCCCCATCCAACTGCCCCCTGCTCCCTTTCCCCTGACTGCCCCCAGGGACCCCCTTACCATGCTGCTCAGAGCAGCATGTCTGGCAGCTGTGCCGCCCAGCCAGAGCTAGACACGCTGCTGCTCCGCGCTGGAGGAGTGTGCAGCCCTGCTGCCCAGAGTGCTGTCCACACAGCGGCGTGGCTGTGGGGGAGGGGGAACAGCAGGGGTGGGGCCAGGGGCTAGACTCCCTGGCTGGGAGCTCAAGGGCCGGGCAGGACGGTCCCGCAGGCCGGATGTGGCCCGCGGGCAGTAGTTTGCCCACCTCTGCTCTAAGAAGTCCAACAGCCCACTCTACATAAAATAGTGCAGATCAATTTTGAGAGAGGCTCAACGATATGTTGCCTTTAATTAATAAAGCACATTTATACCACACGCCAAAATGACTTTGAAGTACACTATAAGGATGGGCTACTTTTTTTTTTTTTAAACAGAAGAGAAAACTGCCCTATTAGAGATACATGAATGGTACATTCCTTCAGGAAGAAAACAAATTACTTCTCCACCAACCAATCTCAGTTCGCCAGGGTTCTGACAGCAGCATGAGATGACACTTTTTTGCTTCAGGCTGTTGGGGATTTGAGAACACTGACTGACTGGTAAGGAGGCAACGGGGAAAATCCACAGTAGCTTATTTTATACGACAATCACACAACAGCTGCTGAATAGGCTTCTTCAGAGTCATTATACAAGATGCTTTGAATGCATATTACAATTCATACACAAAATGAAGGTACTGTAAAGCTTGACAGGTCCATCCATTGATACAATATTGGGTTTGGAGAAGCCAACGCAGATCAATAAGACAACTTTTTTTTTTTTTTTTTTTGCCACAGTGTAAAGCACTGCTTGGAAGGATGGCTGCATTAGGTTTTTGAGCAGGAGTTTTCAGAGAGGACACATAGATTACAGAGTGAGGATTCTCTAGGGCAAAGGTTCTCAAACTGTGGTCCATGGACCACCAGTGGTCCACGAGCTCCATTTAGGTGGTCCACGGATAGTTCCCTCTAAGATGCACGCCTGGGCGGCCACACATGAGAGAATGAAGGGCCACCCACCTAATTAGTGGAGCTGTGCAGGTGTAGCTCCACTAATTAGGTGCCTGGACCCTGGAGAAGATGCAAATGTAAGGTGAGGTGGTGGCCCTTGGGGGATATAAGGGTAGGTAAGAGGGGGCAGTGGGGTGAGAGGAGGCGGTGGGGGGAATTTGGGATGTGCAGGGCTGCGGCGACCAAAGAGGCGACTCTCCAGAGCTGTGGCTGCTGGCGAGAGATGGCTCTCCTTCCCAGCCTCAGCTCTGTGGCTGCTGTGATGGGGGGGGAGAGGGAAGCCCCCCTCCTTCCCAGCCATCACCTCAGGGGCTGCTGCAGCAGGGGAGAGAGGGCACATCCATTGCATTAGAAAGGTAAGACTACTGATATTAAAATATGAGCTGAGTACTTTTATTTGTGGAACAAAAAAAAACAATTTTTTTTTAATATAGCGCTTTTATCCAAAGTGCTTTACAATAGTTAGCTAACGGTACAAACAACAATTGGAAAGATCATTAAGTCGTCCACCGAGACCCTCAGTAATTTTTAAGTGGTCTGTGAAAAAAAAAAGTTTGAGAACCACTGCCGGTGGAGCTAAGGGCAGGTTGTTGGTCTAAGGGAACTTCTTTTGGGGGAAGAGATGCTTGGACTGTAAGAGTGCTGCTGAGATCAGAAAAGTTAATGTTGCCACAAGCCTATAAATCCCAAGATGTTTGTGGTACTGTTATTACTTAAATTTCACTAGTGTCCAAATACAGATGAAGATAGTCCCTGCCCTGAAGAGCACATTCTCCATGGGTTTGCCTATTTTTTTTAAGCCTAGCTTACTGGAACGACCAAAGTTTTATTCTCTCTCAACATTCTGATGATGTATCATGATATGGGAATGAAATGTTGTCATGCCCTGATTCGGTGAGTGTGAAGAAGCTAACTTTGCAATATCACAGTGGAATGCCACAATGCTATTAGTTGCCCCACAGCACAGATGCAAAGATAGCCCTATTTTTGAGATAGCTATCTCCTCCCAAGTCCCTGTGTGAGAGCTGAAACCCCTGTAACAGTGGAGAACCTAAGGCAAATGAATACTGGATTCAGCAAGTTTGGATTTTCCTCAACTTTTTGATGCTCTGCAGAACTTAAATGAGTAACCAATATTTCTTGGGATGTCCCAGTCCTGTGGTAAGTATGTGTCTCAAATATAGCCATGTTCAGTATTAGCTGAAAGTACTTTCCTAACCAAGGAGATACCAATGTGACAGAATGATCTATGGCAAAGTTATAGCAAATTAAATTTCCCATGGGACTATTCATCATAATATTTATATTGGAATCCTTAGAAATAGAAGGAATTGTAAAGTAAGGAATAATACAGAGGATGAATGTTGATCAGCTTATACAGAGATGAGCATACTGGTACATTGACTGCTGAACATACACCTTGGAGTGTGTTGTTGTGGTTATACAATCATAATTTAGGACCATATTTTCAAATAGATGCATGTTGTTTGGGTGTATAAATCAGGGTTGCGTGATGGGCACAGCTGGTATTATCTGTGAAAAAATTTCAAAGGAAATTAATATTTTAAATTTTTTTTAAAGGCCATTTTTCATCAAAAATGTTTTAACCAAAAAATGTTGACTAGTTCCAGTATCAAGGATTTGTCTGCCTGAAATTGGTGCACACAGAAGTGCATGCACACATTTGCATTTGCCTGTTTGAACATTTGGGCCTTCATTTAGTTTTTAAATTACACAGTTAACTGCAACAAAAGGAAAAGAAAACAATGGGAGGTGTTTGTGTGAGGGTTAAAATGGTAGTTCTTTTATATGTGACCTTATAAACATAGACTTTGAAACATTGAAAACAACTGTTTTTCTTTTTTCTAGGGCTGCTGAAGCCACTTCAGGGAATAGGGACATATGTTTTTGCTTAGCCTCCTCGTAAAGAGTCGGTGCTGTATTCTTTACGCAGTCTAAATTCTCACTGGGAGACTCATCTCAATGGAAGATTTGAGCACTCAAAAGCACACTTTGGCCTTAAGTTTTGAAGCCGCTTTCAGCCTAAATTTGCCTCCTGTTGACTTGTCTTAATTCCTATCCTATACACTGTATATTTTTGGGCAAGCAACTCAGTTTTTAAAGCATTTCATGTATCCTGGCCTGAGACTCAACTGCACAAAGACATTTTAACACTGGACAGTGAGCGGAGCTAGGGCCTAATAATGACATGTCTCAGTGACCATAGCATTAGCTAAACACATCATTTTTCAAGGTTATAATCATGGTAACCTCTGACGGCCTCTTGTTGGGAACAGTAATTTGCAGGCAATATAGTTTATTGAGTAGAAACAGGCATTTTCTGCTATCCCCATCCACAGAAACAAATAACGGCTAATAACTTTAATATAGCAAATTGCTAACACAGTCGGCTGCAGCGAGTATTTGTCTTCTGTTGCACGCCTTCTGTTGCTCTCTGGAAGCACAAGCTGCTATAATGACCTCAGCACTTTTTTAGCTTTTATTCAAAGTCACTGAGTTGTTTATGATTCAGTTTCCTCCCTCATCTCAGCAATAAATACAACACAGTACAGACCAGTAAATCTGCCATTCAAGCAGCAAAAACAACATGCCAATCCAATGAATAATTCTCTTACACCATTTTTATTATACAATGAGGGATTTTCCCCTGCTTTGTCAGAGAATGTCATCCTTCAGGAGTTATTTTACAAAAACCTAGAGAGCCCAACAGGAGATGGCCAACAGCTTGCTTTTGTACATACAGTAGAGCAGGGCAGAGAGTTGGAATGATTATTCATGAACATTTTCCTGAATTCTGATTCAGTCACATTCACACCCTGTTTGTGTTCACTTTTCTGCAAACAGACTTTTGTTTTCCTGGATGTGGAAATATACATATTCAGATGAGAATAAGGCACATAAACACTGTATTCGCTGTTTGCTATTCATGCTGGAAGTGTTCACCCCCTCTTAATAAAACTGTAGTTATCTAATCCAGAAACTGAAATGTTTACCTGTATGTCTTTGGTGACCAATCACACACTAGGAATAATGAATAGTGAATACTCAGCGATATAGTTGAAGAGAATAGTTTGCCTACTTAGTCTCAAAAAACTAAGAACAATCCAACCTCTACAAATCAAAATCTGTGCACAGATAATTTGTAAACAGAAGAAATGCCTAAATTCATTGGATACATTGCTCACTATAAAATAATTTGCCCTGTTCCAGCATACACTATAAAGCAAGAGGAACACACATTTCTTATGCCTTTCTCTAGTCATACAAAAATAGTATCTGCAAAGTGGCAGAAAGAATCTTGCACCAATATTCTTCTACAGAGCTAAGCTCTAAAGAAAATGTTGTCTGTCAGCATTTTTGCCAATGAGATACTTTCCAGCATTGGTTTTACCATGTGGTCATCTCTAGATCTGAGAGAAACACTTGCAGGGGGGAAACAAGCAGCCAACTACAAAAAGATTGGCTCAAATGTTTATCATCCTTTTAAATATGATTCTATTCCACATTCCAGGGCATATTCCTGAGTAAAACCAGGTTACATTGCTGCAGAGGGTTATGTTTAGATGTTGTACTTTCCCCTGTAGAAATACAACACTCAAAAGAGGAAGAAACAGCTGGACTTTTCCATTTAGAGTAGTTTGCTGAGATGGACAGGGATGAGGCAGGGCACAACTTCTTTTTAAACCTGATGCTCAAGAGAAGAAAATGAAATGGTAGGGTCAGGACTATGAAAGCAGAGAGACAGAGAGAACAGAAAACAGACCAGGATAGTGGAAGGATTCTGAAGGAAGACAGAAGGAGCCTAGCTGAATAGAGAAGGGGGATGTAACCCCAAAGATAGAGGGATTGGCAGCAGGATCCTGGAAATAAGAGGGAAGGAGACAGGACCCTGAATGCAGCGAAAGCAGAGGAGGAAGGAGAAACCTTGAAATCTGAAGAGAGATAGATGAAAGGGATACTGAAAGCAGAGAGAGGGAGAAAACCTTGAAAGTATAGAAAGGCATGGCCAAGAAAGCAGAAATGTTGCAGCAAGATAAATGAAAGAGGGGAGCTTAGTTCTTCTGGACATACATATATTTAAATGTGTATGGCGGTGGGGTGTGTGGACATAGATGTGAATGTGGAGCGGGGTGGGGAACAGCACCACCACAGTGCAGGGTGTATAATTAACTGCACTGCAGCTAGCAAAGAAGGGTAGCCTCAATAATAAAGCAGGAATGACAGACACACAGCAGAGGTGCTGCATCTGCTATGTTTATTAGATTTTATAATAGGGGTTTCATTCCATTATACAACCAAACATCATTTTATCAGGATATATCACATCCTCTTGTCCTTCTGCTTCTGTTTCCCCTGCAGCTGATGCACTGTATTGATAACTCCTATCCTAATATAGACTACATAATAATGATACTGCAGTGCACTAAATGTCAAAGAGAGAAGCAGCAGCAAGAACTTGACTTTGATAGTGGTGTTGCTGCTGCAATAGTAGGAACAAAAGCCCTTCAAAAATAACGAGAAAAGGGAGGCATAGCACATGGTATGGCTGCTCCTAATTAGGGCGGTCAATACATTTTGTCAAGAAACTGGATAAAATACTGAAGGAACCCACTGGACAAACTAAAAAGCCAGAGATACAATGGGAAACAAGGGCACAGAACAAAGGGTGCCTCCCCTTTTCCTAGCTTCAAACTTGTTATTGGCTCTGGTGTTGTAATGATAGCACCTTGCTGTTATATATACTCCTTTGCGATACCCACTGTGTTGGAATCAAGGAGGAATCGATGGACCCTGGACGCCCTAGCAAGCTTGGTGGCAGACCTCGCTGCTAATGGATAGCCCAGGCCTTGAGACACATCGTTTTGCTAGCACAGTTGTGCAGACCTCGGTAAAAAATGGGAATACGGAAAGGTTTCTCCCCATATTCCCTATGGAGGTTAAACAGAGAATTCTGGGAAGCAATAAAATGAGAACTTCCTTCTAAAGACAAGGAACATCACAACTGTGAGAAAGGGTGGGCAGAGATAAAGTAACAGCTTGACCCCCTGTCTTTTTAATTCACACAATTGCATCACTCTGCCACAACCGAGGATATAAACCTAATTTTAAACCCGGTTCTAGGGCTGAAAAAGGCATTATCTGCAGAAGGTTCATCTGAGATGTCCACCTCACACATTTATAAAACCCTGAGACACCTTTATCTGACAAAGAGTCAGAGATATCTGATGCACTGGGAATGGAATTCAGGGATGAATATATTGCAGGGGAGGGGACAAAAAGAATGATACAGCAATGCAAGCCAGCCTGTTCTTATACCTTCAAGGAAACACAGAGTCAGATAATCCAAAGTATTCAAATTGTATTCAATTTACATATTGTGTGTCTGACTCTTAAACTATAAAGGATGAGAACGCTGAAGCTCCGTTACGCATTGGTGATGGAACTGCAGGCATAAACAGCCATTCTGAAAAAAGATATAAAGAAAGATGCCTACAAATGTCCTTATCATAATCCACTTATAATAAGGACATTTGTGGGCATCTTATACTTGTATAAAAAAGGAAAAACCCTTTTCTGGAAAGAGATTTTTCCTATTTGGAGCTAGCATACACCTAGCAGTATGTTTAATTATGACAATGTACAAGCATTTTATTCTGCAGTATGGTAAAGAGCTAAGGATATATAAAAATAATATCAGAGGACCATCAATTACTGTACCAAAAATATAATCCTTCTCATATTTACTTTCTGCAACCCAGTCATGAAGCAGAGAATGCAGTGGTCTCAACTCCCACAATTTTGTCATGAGTCTCATGATAATTATTGTTTTTCTTAAAGCCCCAGCTCCTGGAGTCAAGAGGACATGTGCTGATTTCGTCTTCATTCTTAAAGAAAAAGTAGGTTTCTAGCCCTCATGGCTGTGGGGAAAGCTTCAAAATGTGACTGCCGTGCATCCTGGTGAAGTTCCACCCAAACTATTACATGCAAGAAAGGCTGGTAAAACAGAGTTCTGCAGAATGAGAATGCAGTAGCAACCAAATTCATCTGGGCAAGTTAAATCATTTCAGATGAGTCTTGCTGGGACCTCTGTGTCCTTCCTTGAGCCATTAGCCAGCAGTCCACGAATGCACTCTCTCAGTGAAATGCATAAAAGTATGTGTACATGTTCCCTGAGGACACTGAAAAGAGGATATAAATTATAGTATAGTGCTGTTCATCTAGCTGACTGTCCACAGATTCCAGACTGACATGCTTGAGCATTTATTATCTGTGGAGATAGATATGCTTATATATTCACTTTCCTTATTGAGCTAGTCTTGACTCGCTTTTTACTCAGGCAAATCCCCAGTGAGACCGAGTAAAACCTTAGTAAGGACTTCAGGATTTGGCCCAGAGATTTTATTTCTTCTCTTATCACAATGGGGGAGGAGATTTGCTCAAAAAATTCTAAAATGTTTTCCAAAACATCTATAGTTGGGATGTTTGCTGGTTTTCCCATCCCAATTTCTTGCCCATAATAGCCCTCTTGCATTTTTAAGTGACTGACTATTGGTTAGCTTCAGGATGCTAGTAAATAAAGACATGCTCAGTTCCCCTGCTAAAGTTTTCTGCATTTCAATCATAACAAGTCATAGGATCCCAACTGCACTACACACTGGTATTTGCTGCATTCTTTCTTAACAGTGGGGGAAACCATGGCACATAAATCTTCCTTGTGTTTAATTTTGCATGCAAAATTGTTTCTACAGTACTTAGCCAGCACTTAAGCCCATTGCTGCAGCAGTTTCAATCATAGTTACTTGTTTGTTAAATACATAACACTGAATTTTCATTGTCCTGCATACGGAGTTACACCCACAGTGCTTGTATAATAACAGAACAGAATATCTCCAATGGCTGGGGATGGGGCACTCGATGGGGAGAGCTCGGAGTTACTACAGAGAATTCTTTCCTAGGTGTCTGGCTGGTGGGTCTTGCCCACATGCTCAGGGTCTAACTGATCGCCATATTTGGGGTTGGGAAGGAATTTCCCCCCAGGTCTGATTGACAAAGACCCGGGGTGTTTCACCTTCCTCAGCAGCATGCAGCATAGGTCAATTTTTCTGGTTTGAATTAGAATAAGTGATGGAATCTCTCTAACTTGCAGTCTTTAAATCAATATTTGAGGGTTTCAGTAACTCAACCAGAGGTTATAGGCCAACCTAAGGAGTTGGCAGGGTGGGTCTGTGGCCTGCGATGTCCAAGAGGCCAGACTAGATGATCATGATGGTCCCTTTTGGTCTTAAAGTCTATGAGAACAGCTGTAGGCACAGGCTATCACAGACTGAAGTCACCCTCGTGCACAGGACCAGCACATGGCCTATGCACTAAAATCCTTGTGCTAGTCCTCTGTATCGGGTAAAATTTCACCTATAGGGACCCACTCTTCCAGGGTCCCACATGCACAAACCTGAGCCATGGCACGATTAGTAGCACCACCAGCCACACAGCCCACTGTCTCTAATGACTCTCCTCCCCTTTAACTTGTCCTTGTCCGATGCTAGAGGTACACAGCAGTGATGCACCAGAGAGGTAGTTCTGATAGCACCTACTGGTTACGGTGGGTTGTGCTCCTGACACTGACCAGCATATTGGGAGCCTCAGGGAGATGAAGCAGAGTCAGCTGCAGCAGTCTTCAACAGAGTTGAGCCCTAGTAAGCTCTTGGGGCTTGTCTACATGCGGAAGTTAGTGCACACTAAGCTAAGGTATACATTTAAAGCCCACTAGCTACTCTGCACTAACCCTCTGGGTGGACACTCACAGCTGATTAAGCTTAGTGCACTTCCAAAGTACATTAAGTTCCTGTGCAAAAAGGCTTAGTGTGAAGTAAGAGTATCCTTCCTGGGATTTAGGGCAGGGTAACTAAAGCACACCACCTATTGTGGGCCTTTTTCACATGTTGACAAGCCCCTAGACCAACTGTAAGATTTCAGACAGTTCTGCGTACCCTGAGGATAAACCTTTCCGAGCTGATACAAACATGGTTAGGTATTAAAGAAATGATTCAGTGACAGCATTCAGGCTATGCTATAAAGCCCCGGCTTCACCCTAAATCAGCCTTAAGAAACACCCACAATCAAATATTCTTATGCACCTGTGCTTAAGAGTCACTGTTGATTGCTTTATATTTTGAAATAACTCTACAGAACACGGGTAAAGGATTTTTTTTTTAAATCTTCCCCGCCCTGTTTTCTGTTGAAAGTAACAGAAACACTTTTGCATTAGCTCACAACACAGTGATCAGAGAGGAGGGGGATGCCAGCCATAAACTTTAGTTTTCTTAGGTATGTTTACACAAAGGCATAACTATTATCCTTAGGTCTACTCTGTCCTCTATAAATGTTTCATGCAGTATTATGAAGGAATACGCTGGCAGTTTACTCATTATGTGTCATCATTATGTAAAATGTTTGTTATAAAGAAGGATTTAACTGCACACTCGGATTTGATTACTAATGAGGCTCCAAAATCTGTTCAAGGCAGAAAAAACACAAGTCTCTTCTGGAGAGATAAGGTTATGTTAGTACGAAGGCACCATGGGTAGGGATAATTCTTGTATCAGGAAAACTTAATGAGCGTCATGACAGATTTACTTCCTTAAAAAGACAACTAGGCTTGGCCAGAAATGCCAATGTAGAGGAAAGGGTGTGAAACTAGTATAACAGGGCTCCCTAATATCTGCTTTAAGGCATAAGCCAAGCAATCAGGCCTTCTGTCTATCCCTCCCACCCGCTTTTCACAAGGGCAGGACTCCGTTTTCAACAGTTTTTCCCACGTGGGGATAAATTATAGGAAAAAGTTCACATTAAACAATAATTTAATTATCTGGAAATAAACACACTCGAATTAGCAAGGGAATGCTCTGAAGAAGCGTATACTAAGATTCAAGTTAAGGGAGAAATGGATCCTGGAACCTCCAGACACCTGCTACTTTGCCTCTTTGTGGGGTCCACCTTACATCTGTCACTGGCTAGTGAGTATGGAGGTGTGGAACCATGGCCCCCATCTCTTCCCTGTCCTCTCCACCTCCTCCCCATGGGGGCATCATGTACCATGAGGTTAATAGGCACTCAGCAGCTCCTGCACTGTCACCTGGCACTTATTTGGACCGTGCAAAGAAAAGATGCAACATACTCTCCTCCCCATTACACATCCAAATAAAGGCCAGCAAGGCCCCGTTTCTAAGTGACTGGTGTGGTAAAGCACTGAAATCAAGTGAATTCTCTTCAGATAGATTCCATATGTCATTGAATAGAGCTGGTTAGAAAAGAAAGGAATGAATTTCATGAAAATTTTTCCTGATTTTTTTTTTAATTCAAAATGTGGACAGCTCTATGAGGGGTCAAACAGGTAGAAAATCTGCACAAGAGTTTTGTTAAAAGACTTCCCTATTTTTTAAAATTTCATCAAAATTTTCAAATTTGAAAAACTGTGACAAGCTCTGTCACAGAATTAAAGCTCTCCTCTAGATGCTTCTCTGGAAATGGCAGAGGTGCTTAATGACTTTTTTGTTTCGGTTTTCATCAAGAAGGTTAGTGCTGATTGGACATCTAACATACTGAATACCAATGAAAATGAGGTAAGATCAGAAGAGGTTAAAATAGGGAAAGAACAAGTTAAAAATTATTTAGACAAATTAGATGTCTTCAAGTCACCAGGGCCTGATGAAATGCATCCTAGAATACTCAAGGAGCTGACTGAGGAGATATCTGAGCCATTAGCAATTATCTTTGAAAAGTCATGGAAGGTGGGAGAGATTCCAGAAGATTGGAAAAGGGCAAATATAGTGCCATTCTATAAAAAGGGAAATAAGGACAAGACAGGGAATTACAGACCAGTCAGCTTAACTTCTGTACCCAGAAAGATAATGGAGCAAATAATTAAGCAATCAATTTGCAAACATCTAGAACATAATAAGGTGATAAGTGACAGTCAGCATGAATTTGTCAAAAACAAAATCGGGTCAACCCAACCTGATAGCTTTCTTTGACAGGGTAACAAGCCTTGTGGATGGGGGTGGGGGCAGAAGCAGTAGATGTGGTATATCTTGATTTTAGTAAAGCTTTTGATGCTGTCTCGCATGACCTTCTCTAGGGAAAACTAGGGAAATGCAACCTAGAAGGAGCTACTATAAGATGGGTGCAAAACTGGTTGGAAAACCATTCCCAGAGAGTAGTTATCAGTGGTTCACAGTCATGCTGGAAGGACATAACGACTGGGGTCCCACAGGGATCGGTCTGGGTCTGGTTCTGTTCAATATCTTCATCAATTATTTAGATAATGGCATATAGAGTACACTTATAAAGTTTGTGGACGATACCAAGCTGGGAGGAGTTGCAAGTGCTTTGGAGGATAGGATTAAAATTCAAAATGGTCTAGACAAATTGGAGAAATGGTCTGAAGTAAATAGGATGATATTCAATAAGGACAAATGCAAAATACTCCATTTAGGAAGGAACAATCAGTTGCACACATACAAAATGGGAAAATGACTGTCTAGGAAGGAGTACAGTGGAAAGGGATCTTGGGGTGATAGTGGACCACAAGCTAAATATGGGTCAACAGTGTAACACTGTTGCAAAAAAAAAAGTGAACATCCTTCTGGGATGTATTAGAAGGAGTGTTGTAAGTAAGACACAAGTAGTAATTCTTCCGCTTTACTTGAGGCTGATTAGGCCTCAACTGGAGTATGCATTTCCACAGCATGCATCCGATGAAGTGAGCTGTAGCTCACGAAAGCTTATGCTCAAATAAATTGGTTAGTCTCTAAGGTGCCACAAGTACTCCTTTTCTTTTTGTGAATACAGACTAACACGGCTGTTACTCTGAAACTGGAGTACTGTGTCCAGTTCTGGGCACCACATTTCAGGAAGGATGTGAACAAATTGGAGAGAGTCCAGAGAAGAGCAAAAAAAGGATTAAAGGTCTAGAAAACATGACCTATGAGGGAAGATTGAAAAAATTGCATTTGTTTAGTCTGGAAAAGAGAAGGCTGACCGGGGGCGGGGGGCGGGAAGAGACAACAGTTTTCAAGTACATAAAAGGTTGTTACAAGCAGGAGGGAGAAAAATGTTTTTCTTAACCTCTGAGGATAAGACAAGAAGCAATGGGCTTAAATTGCAGCAAGGGAGGTTTAGGCTGGACATTAGGAAAAACTTCTAATTGTCAGGGTGGTTAAACACTGGAATAAATTGCCTAGGGAGGTTGTGGAATCTCCATCACTGGAGATTTTTTAAGAGCAGTTAGACAAACACCTGTCAGGAATGGTCTAGATAATACTTAGTCCTGCCATGAGGCAGAGGACTGGACTAGATGACCTCTCAAGGTCCCTTCCAGTCCTATGATTCTATGTTATTTCCCTTGTAAAACAAATAATCATTGGCCATAATTTTCGAAATAGACTTCAATGGCCCTTGTGCTTATAAATCACTCAAGAGTGGGATATTCAAAAGAGGCTAAATGCCTAAATATGGACATAGGAGCCTAAATTTTGGCCAATTTTATTAACTTTGAAATTTTTTAGTCAGAAACACGGATGAGTGAAGGTCATCAGTCTGAGGGCATGTGAGGGAAACAGGCAGGCGGGTAGCTGTGTGGGAAAGAGGACAACATTGTTGTGTGTAAAAAGAGAAGGTGGTCCCTTCACAAATGGGTAGAGTATGAATAGTGCTCCATATTTTGACAGGGCAGGATTGCTTTTATATTTTGTATTTTCTACTGTTTTGTCTAATTAAGCTGTAAATGATTTAGGTAATGGGATATCTACCACTTCACTTGGGAGATAGACCTTATCCTGTTACTCTCAGATATGCCCCCCATCTTACTGTCTGTATCCCGCATATACTTTCAGAGGATCATATTTTTAATTATTAATATTTGTTTTATAGTAAGGCCCACAGGCCCTAACCAAACCAGGACCCCATGTGCTAGGCACTATATAGATACATAATCAGAGACTTTCTCTGCTCCAAAGAGTTTGAAGTGTAAATAACCTAGGGTAGGCAGGGAAACAGAAGCACAGAAAGAGGAAGTGTCTTGCCCAAGGTCATACTGCAGCTCAATGGCAGAGCTAGGAATAGAATCCAGGTCCCCTGAGCCATACTCAAGTACCTTATATATTAGACCATGCTACCTTAAACTTTTAGTCATGTAACCAAACTATAGCTGCTTTATGGCTAATCCCTGAGCTGCTCCATGCACAGAACTCCCATAGTCCCAAAGACTGCAGTGAGAATTCAGTGCAAGAAGGAAGCATTGCAAAGTTCAGCCCTTAGTTTAGTCTTTCCCAGAAACTACAGATAGATGAAAAAATTGGTTATAAACCCTGCTGAATCTTCACCCATATCTGGAATCCAACTCATTTGTCTTTTGAACTTCGGGAAAACTTGAATAATGGTTGATCTCTGCTCCCTCCCCTTTTGGTGATAGGATCAATTTCTATATTTACACCTGCAACTGGGTACTTTTTTTGTTTTTAAACACTACACAGCAAATCCTAATGGATACAAACGTATGCCTTCTCCCCCACCCCCCTATAAGCAGTTGATTTCTAAACCTACTACTGTTATATCCACAAAGCTTTTTAAAGCTACAAGTTGACAAGTCATTTATCACTGGTTAAGAGAAAACATCCCCCCCACCCTTTTTTTGTTGTTGTTGTTTCAGATTTGAATGAACGACTGAGCCATTTTCTTACTCAGAGCAGCGTTCACCATGGAAATGTGCCATCTGGGAATGCAAATAGTTCACACAATGTATTAGACAACCATAAACAAATGAAGATTTGCACAGATGTAATTAAGGACAGAAAATACAAACCTCTGTGCAGAACCGTGATTTACAGTCAAATTTACCCGCCTTGAAAACTCAGATTAGATTGCATATTGTTTCATTACCAAACTGGTGTTCCAATGCAAAACATATGCTGCTGGATCACCAGGTCCACGGGACTGTGTGAATTAGCTAATAACATTGGAGTCAACCTTTTAAGGGAGGATTAGTTTACACTCCGACAGCGTAATGTGTGAAAAAAACAACAACAAAATTTTGCAAGAACTAGTTATTTTAATTGAAAAGGCAAACAATATTTTTATAGCAACAATTTCCGATTGCATGGTAGTTTAACTCTGCCAAAAGTTGAATAATTAGTGACATTCTTAATGTGACATAGTGGCCATGCAGAATTTACGAGTTTGTATGGAAATAAGATAACAGAAAGTTGTGCAAAGTACATAGGAGCCAACTTGAACTCTAATATGGACCTATGCAGTTATATCCCTTTCATTGTTAATGGCAAGAGCTCAACACTGGGGACTGCCATACCAGTTTGGATACAATAAGAACTAACTCAAACCATATCTCATACCAAAACTCTGCAGCTTGGAAAGTTTGGCCAATTTCTCTCTCTCCCACACACTGTTTTTCATTTCTTCATGTCTCTGTACTTTCCATTTCCAGCCAGGGCCAGAAGTGGAAGTGACAAAATGTTGAGAAAAAGCTAGTCTCATATTTCCAGCCTAATGGGAAGCAGGAAGTGCCAGAAATCTCACGAGAATATAGTTTCATGAGATTTCAGGAAGCTCAGATGGTTCAGAGAGGCATCCACATGTAAGGTTAGAGCCTTTTGAGATTTCCCTGTCATGAATTAATATTCAAAATGTATATCAACCAGCAGATGTCTCTGCAGTCACTTGATAAACAGTGATGGTGCACGTGGCAGTGGGGGGAGGGGAATAAAGAGTGGTTAGTTCTCTTAAAATACACTACTCTAAATGTCAAGTTCTCACAGAAATCTGAAAAAGCATTCCGCAGTTACTGACAACATTACCAGAGTATGTTTTTTTTCTAAAGAGTAAAAAGCTTCTTATTCAGTTTTACAAGCAGTACCTCTGGATGTGAAGAACAATCTGTAAATAATCTGAAATAGCAAGGTGCTGTGTTTGGCGTGTTTGCCTAGACTTTTAAGGCAATTTTCTTCATCAAATATTCTAAAGGGTAAAGCTTGTCTGTGGAGGAAACAGAGTTTTCTGGGGTGCTGATCTAAGACTGTTGAATGATCTCTCCCAGGAACTAAGGACCATCACAAATCTCAACACCTTCCACTCCAAGTGCAAGACACATTTCTTCGATCTTGTCTCCTCGTTAACATAAGTACATAGAAACATGCAAATAATTAAAAAATCCCCAGAACAACACACTTGATTCTATTGCGCACACAATTCTCCCACTCGGGGGGAGGAGAGGGAAAAGGAACCATAGGTGATAGCAATATGACTGTCACCTTAATGCACTACTGGAAGTTGCTCAGATATTGTGTTGATATGGAATAGAACAGAAATGCATCTAAGTGCACATAATATCTACCCACAATAAACTAATGTCTAGGTCTTGGAAGGTGACATTGCAAGAGTGACTGGTTCATAAAAACAGTGCTCTCCTGATTGCATCTTACTGGTTGTACTCCGGTGGAATTCCGATATTTCTCATACCTAAATATGGATGGGACATGTGCTCTGAGACAGCGGTGGTCTATATAACCACTACACCACACTTAGTTGCATTTGGAGGGCCAGATTCCGAGCTGTACTTTCTGAGTGTAGCATCTCCGGAAACATAGTCCATGTGGGAGGAGGGCAAATGTGGCTTCATGCCCCCCAAATTCTGGACTGGTCCAGGGGCCTTTGTGGTCCCTAGCAGAACTTTCAGCTGTTTCCCGTAGCTTCCAATGTAGCCAACCCACATACCACAATAACTGTAGCACTTCAATCCACAGACATCCGACTCTGATCTCACTCTTGGCACGCCCCTACACAGGGTGCTGAGAGGGAGTTGGTAGTGGTACAGGGATGACTATATTGCCCCTCCATGACACCTGTGCCACGAGAATTCCCAGTGTGGGGTTGGGTGGGGGAAGGGAGATGACTGCCCGGGCTCCAACCCCTTGATTCTAAGATTCAGTCCAGCCCTTTGGCATAAATTAGCTGGACTGAAGCCCAGAATCAAGGGCAAAGGGCCTGCTCTTGAGAGCTTGCAAGTGCCCTTAATTGATGTCAATGGGAGTAGAGACCACCCACAAAATTCTCACCGAGTTATGGGACTATGTGCAGGCTAATGACTATGTATTAGCAGCTACAGCATTTACCCCAATTACATACTTACAAGTTATTTCACAGGAAAAAAAAAGCACATAACTCACTGGGCTTGATACTGTTCTCAGAAGGCAATAAGTGCATATAGCCACATAATCTCCAATTCAACAACCTTCTCTTGAAGTGCTGCTAATTATTAAAATAAAAACAATTCATCTGGTTCAGGTAATGGAATAGGAGCATCCTATTCCTCTTCTAACACTCATTTCAAAATACATAACAAAGAAGGTTCTTTCCCTCCCCCACACTCTTTCTCTCCAAGAGAAGTGGCAGATCATTAGGATTTGCATAGGGAAAAAGACAAATGGCAGTAGAAATCTTTATGAAATGAAGTATGTTTATGTAAAAGGTTTTATTCTCCCTTTCTTTAATTTCCTTGGACCACATTTTATACTTCCTCTTTATGTTTACGCCAGCTAAGTAGCAAAATTTGTATAAGTTTTTCAACCATTTGATGAAAATGTTGCATTTGATACCTGTGATATATGATGCTGCCACAGGAAAACTATCTAGTGTGGCTACAGAACTTCATCTTAATTATGAAAATTTTTAATTTAAATGTAGGGCTGAGCATACAAAATATAGTACAAGGCCATCTGTTAGTTTTCCATCTGGGCTCATTTGCAAAATACATTCTGTTTCCCCCTCCCTTTCCCCCGCTATTTATAATCTTCCCTGGAAAACAAATATGACTAATCTATGGCACACTAAAGATAGCTATTTGCATGTGGTTTTTAATAGAAGTGGCTATCTGGTTCAAAGTAGTAACAGACAAAAGTATTTGGCTTTGCCTGCAGGTGTAACAACTCACGTGGCTTCTAGCCATAGAAAAGTCTTCACTTGGGGCAGGTTTGTAACCAACAATAAATGAAAATCCAAAAGGCATCTCAGCACATCATCCAAAGTGAGGTCACCCTCAGGGTCATGCTGAAGAGTTAGTATTTTAAAGCCTATGTCCATGATTTTCCAAAGACTAGTGATTTGTGGCTTTCCAGCTTAAGACACCTTACAGAGGCCCGATTTTCAGAGGGTGGGGGCTCTGCGCGTCCTGAAAGATCAGGCTCTTTTAAAGGTTCCTCAAGTTGAGCACCAAAAGATTAAGACCCCCAAAATCACTAGTCTCTTTGGAACATCTTGGCCTATATCTAAAACCCATTATTATTACTTCTATTGATTTGGGGTTATGTCATGCCTTCATGCTGAACTTATTCTATGGGGAGTTTAATAAATGGAGTTCTGCTTAAAACTGATGGCATAGTATAGCCCAATAATTCCCCATTCAGACAGTGCTTTGCAGCCAAGGATCACAAAACACTTTACTAAAGTAAGTACTGTCCCCCATTTTACAGGTAGGAAAACTGAGGCCGGGAGGAAAACATGTAATCTCGGTCTTGAGGGATTAAGGAAAACAACAAACAATGAGCTAAAATAAAGTCTCCAGAAAGCAGAGTGTCTCTCTCATTGTAAGATCACCCATCTTGAATCCTTTCAGAGCCCAGCCCCAGCAGACAGAAAGAATCCCTCGGCTGGTTCTCTCCTGCCTTGCACTTTCTGTACTCAGTTACATCTATGAAAAGAGGGGTGACAGTGCTACTATTCTGAGCTGGAAAGCATGGGACAGAGTGCCACCCTTCCCCACTCATCTCCACTCAGCACAGCTGAGGAATGAGCCCCTCTTTCTCTTTTCTGTTGCTAATTTCGTAATTACTTTCTTGGTCTCCAGCAATTTACACCTCTCGTCTCTTCCCAACTCATGGTATTTTCCCAATATTAAGACACTTGTTTTCATGTCTGCCTTTTGAGGTATGTCTACACTGCAATTAGAAACAAGCCTCAGAAAATTAAATTAAATTAAACAAGCCTCAGAAACCAAGCTGGAGTCAGCTGGCATGAGCCATCGGCAGGTGTCTAATTGCAGTGTGGACATACCCTGGGAGGCCCAATCCTGCTAGCACTTGGTGGGCTGCTCTCCTGTTGAGAGTTCTGAGAGGAGAGGGCTTCAGGGCCTAAGATGGATAACATCTTAACAATCCTGCAGAACTGCCAGGTTCAGTATTGATGGTATTATAATTGCTATCTTTCCTTTCTCCCTCTTATTGTCTTCCGCCCAACATACTGAAAGTGAGAACAATTTGTTTGTAAATGGGCATCGCTGAGGCTGTGGTTGACTACATGTGACTGGTGCCCATGCTGAGTTCTGAATACCTCCTTCCCAGCTGTTTTTAAAGGTTTCCTTCTACGAACGAAACAATTGCCGTAGTTTTAAAAAAAGCTACAAAACACAAAGGAAATTGTAGAACAAGTCAGCTGGTGTGCAGAGACTGCTGACCATCATGCTGGTCAATATTATCTCATTGTGTTTCCCTAGGTCTATATGCACCTGTTGTCTCTTGTCTTATTCTTTCATTGTAAACTCTTTGGGACAGGGACTGTCTTTTTGTTCTTTGTTTGAACAGCAGCTAGCACAGTGGGATCCTGCTCCATGAGTTTAGCTCCTACGTGTATCTGCTATATAAATAAATAATAATAAATCAGTCTTTACCAAAAAGCATGGTCCTATGAACTCGGAATTGAACTGTACTTTGACAGGTACAATATTCCATACCCAGGATACTGAGAGGAACATCTTGTTGCCTCTACAAGGGATGAAAATACTGCATTTACTGTATATCATTTCTTTGATGCAAATATAATTTATACAAAATGAGTGAGTCTCAGAAAACAGAACTGTGTCTTTATTTTCTCCCCAGAAAGATAAACACTTGGAGGCATGGCAGCTTGTGTACATTCATAACAAAACTGAAAATCAGAACAGATGCAGGAGTTATAAAAGAGAGATAGCATACTGAGTTTAAATGCCTATAATACAAACATTTGTAGCTATTTACTAACAATTTAATTAACTTTTTTCCCCCCTTGTGCTACCTTAATTTCAGATTGTTCAATAGCATATGGCAATTGTGAGGTACATTTTGAAAACACTTCCAAAAAAATGTTTTGATACTTAAGGCTAAATGATGGCTTCAAGCCACAGCCCACACTATAGAGGTATGGTGGATGGAGGCACCCAGTGGCAGATCCTGCAAGCATTGGGCCGAGGTAGGCACAACACCTTGGGGAGCATTACAGCACCATCCATTTTTGCACCCTTTCTACCTGCTGTAGATGAGCTCTGCCCCTTCCTTCCTCTCCCCTCCCTGCAATAAAGGATCGGTTGGCTTCTTTCCTGGCTTCTGCACTACCCCGGTGAAGTGGGCTAGCGAAAGGATCTGAGTCCTCGCTCCCACTTCCTTTATCCAGTGGCCTCCCTGCCCTTCAGGACTCCCCTTCCACTCTCCTGTCTGGCAGAGTTCTCGTAACCCCAACAAGGCTGGGCCCAGGATTCCTGGGGGGCTCGACCCCCAACCCTGCTGTGGTCACCTAGGACAGGGGCTAGGGTGCCCCACTCCGGGGTACTCTCTCTGCACTGGGCACTTCTCTGACCCACTGACCATTACATACAATTTAAAGCAAATGCAAGTTATTTAATCAACAATTAATTTTAAAAAGAATAAGGAAAAATGGGAAAGGTTAAAGGAAACACATCAACCCGCTCTGTAGCAGGGAACTTCACAAACAGTGTCTCTGGAATGTCAGGTAAGTTCACAGTCTGTTCCTTGTAAGTCCCAGGCCTTCTTCTCAGGCCCTGGCTGTGCTGCAGGGATGCTGTGGGTTGGACACTTGCTCTGGTGGTGACCACACCCTCTCAGGCGCTAAGTGGTAGGACCCTTCTTCCCAGTGTCGCCCCCGCCCTGTCGGGGTTACGATCCAAGCCTGGTCTGCAGAGCCTCTTGGCTGAGGCGTGTCTCCCTGTGCTGGGCCTGCTGCCCAGGGTCCCCCTCGCTCTCCCCAGCTGCTCACTGCACCCAGCTCCACCACTCTGTCTCAGCATTGCTGCTTCTGCTATGCCTCCAGCTCCCTAGGCGGCTTCTTTGGCCCCTCTGCCTCTGGTTGCTACAGCTCTGCTCCCAGGACAAGTCTGCTCTGCAGGCTGCTTCTGTGACTCTGCTCCCAGCACTGACCTGCTTCCTGGGCTGCTTTTCTGGCCCCTCTGGCTCTGGTTGCTGCAGCTCTGCTCCCAGGGCAAGTCTGCTCTCTCTGGGCTGTACCTCTAGCTTTGGGGCTGCAGCTCTGCTCCCAGGACAGGGTCTGCTCTCTCTGGGCTGCTTTTCTGGTCCCTCTGGATCTGGCACAGCTCTGCTCCCCAGCTTAGCTTGGGCCCCTGCTTTCTCCTTAGCTCAGCCCCACTCTGTCTGACCCAGGCAAATCCAGCTCACACGGAGGACAGACCTCCCTGGCCTCCTGACTCCCTGCTTAGCCTGCCCGCCCTGTCATTCAGGCTGACCTGGAGCATTGGCCTCTCCCCACTGCTCCTAGGGACTGGCAGTCTCAGGGTCCTGATTCCCCATCGACCCCTCCCCCTTTTAGTACTGGGAGCTAGCAATTAAAACACCCCCTCTGAATGTTAGTAAGGAGGCAACAGTCCCCTTACACAAGGAAGCAGTTCTTCATTTATACTCAAAAAATCAAGACGAATCAAGAAAATCGGACCAAATTTGGACCAGTTAGGAGCAAGCTTTGCTAAGGCAATATCAGCCTTTGAACGTGGGAAGGAGTCTCTTGAGATTAGGTTTTCTGATTGATTTGTCATGTAAAAATGATTGGGGTAATTTAGCAAATGATAAGAAGATTTCATTGGGGGAACTGGATGCCTCAGAGGATTGGGTTAGAGCTGCTTGATCTCTGTTTGTCAGATGAATGACCTCACTTAACAACTGCTCTGGAGATACAGCCCTTCTTTAGTTCAGTAGGGCATCTCTGTTAAAATGTGAGAGTACGTACTAACACATCACTAGGCTGAGGCTTTTTTGACACCGGATCTACCACCTACTTATATAGGCTGCCCCACATTCTTTACTTACAGTATATTTGTTAACTAGTATCAACCTACTGGCACTGAGATGATGTCACCTCAGGGGAAACCCTGACAGATGCTACTACAATATCACACCTGAAAATGCCTTTGGCACCAATCTTGCAAACTGGTCCCTTGAGGTCCGCTTGACTTCACTGGGGCTGTGCGGGCCCTGCAGTTTCACGTGGAGCATCTTGCAGGCTTGGGGCCTTTGCTCTGAGTCTCTCATGAACAGTAGCACATTGTGTGGTTGTTTTCAAAAAAAGAATAGGTATGTTTTTGACCCACAAGAGCACATGATTTGTCATATATTAGCCCCATATGGGTCCATGCCTACACTCGGGATTCATAGATTCCCAGGCCAGAAGGGACCACTGTGATCATCTGTCTGACCTCCAGTATAACAGACTACACAACTTCCTCAAGTAATTCCTAAAGCATATTTTTTAGAAAAACATCCCATCTGAGCATCTCCACACTTTGGGATATATAGCGATTAGGATGTGAATTTTGTGATTTGTTCCCATCACTAGGGTATGCCATTGGTCCATCAAGCCAGGTACGCTGTTTCTATGGAAGTCAAAGGGCACACAGTTCTTAATACTGATCATGGTGACTTTTCCCCAGTGCCTCCAAGCCTCCATTCCAGTGGGTAAGAGCTAAGGATTGAAAGTCCACTTTTCCATTATCCTGGCTCTGACATTTTAAGGGCTGGTCTACACTATAGTTACAACCATGTTAGGGAACACAATTGTGTGCTAAGCATGTTAGAAGGTTTGGCTTTGTAAGTGCAGATCAGACTAAAATGTGTTATAAGCATATTCAGGGAACAATGTTACAACAATAGTAGAATGATACCTGAACACAACACCAAAATTTAGCCTGGCCTACATAGGCAAAACTAAACCATGCTAAAACACAGTTAGGACTCTACCATGTTATAGCTAGCTTCCCTACACAGATGTAAATTAGCAAAGACAAAATCTTAAGTCAGACCTATAAAACTATTAAACCTTTGTGTGTCTGTGTGTTTGTAACGTAGAGTCAGGTTGTAGATTCACGCAACTCTTCTCCTTTTTGTGTACCCCGTCCTTCAGGGGTGAAGGAAAACCTTCCGGGGGGATATAAAAATGATCAGGCATCCATTAAGGAAGAAGAAAAAAAATAGTCTTTTTTATTGTATGCAGGTTTAATTTCATTTCATTCTTCAATATGTTTGTTTCGCATAATTTACCACTTGACTTTATTTGTAGATATTTTGGCCAAATTTGTATTAATTAATTAATGCCAAATGAATCAGCATCCCATTATTAAGTTTACACAGCCTCTAATACTGGTCTCTCTTTTTAGGTGTGCAACACCTGTCTGGAGAATTAAAAATCTGGCTTTTAAAAAAAATCTTTGCTAAATAGAAACACTTCTAAAATGGGGATAATGATTTTCAGAGGAACATTATGCAGGTGTGGATTATGCATTCTATTTGGAATATAATCTTGAAATAATTTGAATAGTGATTTAAATAATGGTTCTCTGAACCTATTAGAGGTTATCCAGTAGCACCCAAGCTTTGTGATAAGACCATATATATTACATATGATTTCTTATTTCTTATTAAAAGCAGCAGGTATTTGACAAGGATCTTTAAAAACTACACCATGGTAAATGTCTCTGCAATTAATCACACAGGGGCTGACAAGTGTTTCCTAGTGATTGTGAACTCTGCTTTAACAGGCCCATCTAGGCTTGTTTTTGAGCTGGGTTAGTCTCAGCATGAAAATCAAGACCCCAAACCATGACTGATTTTGTGTTTTGTTTAGTAGTCTTTTTTGTACATATGTTTGCCATTGCACAGTATTTCAATGTTGTGGTGTTAAAGTCAGTTGCAACTGTACACTACACATGAGAATCACACTCAGCCATGCATTGTAGCCAACATTTCCAGTATTTAGGAAGACAGTCTAGAGACACTAGGCAGAACAAGCTGTGTTGTTCAGAGAGCTAGGGAAAACTATAAAGTCTATGTCCAGCAGCCTCAATAATAATAATAAAAATCTATGTATCTAGTACTATTCAATATTTTCATTAATGATTTGGATAATGGAGTGGAAAATACATTTATAAAATTTGCAGATGACACCAAGTTGGGAGGGTTTGCAAACACTTTCAGGGGCAGGATTAAAATTCAAAAGGACCTTGATAAATTGGAGAATTGGTCTGAAATCAACAAGATGGAATTCAATAAAGACAAGGACAAAGTACCTCACCTATGAAGGAAAAAATCAAATGCACAACTTCAAAATGGGGAGTAACTGGCTAGGTAGTAAGTAGCATGTCAGAAAGATTTGGGTCTACAGGGGATCACAAATTGAATGAGAGCCAACACAATGTAATGTAGTTACAAAAAAGCTAATATTCTGGGGTGTGCTAAGGGAAGCATTATATGTAATACAAGGGAGATAACAGTGCCTCTCTACTCCGCACTAGTGAGGCCTCAGGTGGGGTACTGTGTCCAGTTTTGGGAGCCATATTTTAAGAGTTATGTGGACAGATTGGAGAGAGTCCAGAGGAAAGAAACAAATTATAAAAGATTCAGAAAACTTGAACTATTTAAAAAAATTGGGCGTGTTTAGTCTTGAGAAAAGGAGCTAGAGGTGGGACCTGATAACAGTCTTCAAATTTGTTAAGGGCTGTTACAAAGAGGATAGTGTTCAATTGTCTTCATGTCCACTGAAGGTAGGACAATAAGTAAATGGCTCAATCTTGCAGGGAGACTTATGTTAGGTAATAGGAAAAATTGTCTATATAAGGATAGTTAGATACTGGAATAAGTTACCATGGGAGATTGCGGAATCCCCATCCTGGGAGGTTTTTAAGAACAGGTTACAGACACACCTGCCAGGGATGGTCTAGGTATACTTAATCCTATCTCAGCACAGTTGGGCTGGACTAGACTAGATGACCTCTCAGAGTCCCTTCCAGCCCTACATTTCTACGATTACAAGTGAGACCTGTCTCTTCTCTACCATGAGGGACACTACAAACAGCAGAACAATTGAGGATCACAATACAATTTCCCCCCTTTAAAGATGCCAACAGAAGTTACTTGATTTTTGCTGGAGACTGGAGTTCTTGGAAGCCCTTACGCAGGATCTCTTCACTTTTAAAGCTCAGTATTGTGTGCACAATAGGGCATGGCTGGGCGGGGTTCAGGAAGTGATGGGGCAGAGCTCCAGGATTTGGTAGTCAACAGTATACCCCCCTGACCCCCATAAACCCATTGAAAAATAACTGTGGGTATTTGTGACTGAAGTTACCCCTGTATTAACACTCTACACTGTTGCAATACTCTTTGAATAAAGTATGTTTTGTGAGATATCATTTGAAAACAAATAACTCACTGGTGAATAATATGGTGAAATGTATGTAGCAACATTGTATGTAAAGTTATAAATATAAGCTGAAACTCTGACTGAAATTGGGCTACTAGACAAGTCTAGAGAGTGGAAAAACCTGTTTTGCAAAGACAAAGGACAAGCTGACACCTCCAGCCAGATATCAAAGCTGATGGACAATCACCTGTCAAGTGTCCATTCTTTGACAAAGAAGGGGGCCAAAAACAAACTGATCTGCATTTTAGCAAACAGCATGGTACCTCTTTCACCACAAGCTGTCTCCGTCCTCACAATGGAAATGAACTTTATTTAGGGTAAGCCTCAGGAAAATGCATTTCAGGGGACTGGACTATAAAGTGCAGGGCAAAAAACACCTCAAGCTCCCCATCCATTCCTCTATCTCTCGCTCTTTCACCTAAGATGACAAAGGAAGCAGCCATTTGATTTTGGGGGAGATCCTGACTTGAAGTTTGGTCAGCTCTGTTGCTGGGAGCATGTGGTAAGAATTTCTCCTTGAACTAAGTCTAGTTTGTTGTTTTAATTACTAGAAAGCATTATATCTTTATTTCTCTTTTAACCATAGTTTGTACATTCAATTCTCACATTGCTTGTACTTTCTCAGGGCTAGGACTGATTCCATATTTGTTTATTGTCTGTCCCCAAATGGCTCAATGGGTAAATGGGAAAATGCATTTTCCCCTTGTTTAGCTTCAGTCTAGACTGACTGATTAGGCGTAGGACTTCTTTGAGGGTTTTGGTGTGTTCTTCCATCAAAAATCCAGATATCTGAATATTGTCCGTGCAAACTACAACTCCATTTGTGTTCCTTAACATGCCATCTTTCTTTGGAAAATTTCAGGTTCACTGGTAGAGAAGACCAGGATTCCCCTGGCCCCCTCCCCTCAGAAGGGAATCATCCCTTCCCCATTAACACTTTCTAGACAAGCAGATTTTCTCTTCTCCAGACCCCCAAGCTTTCACAGCTCCTCTCTGCTATAATTTTGAATGTAACTCTTACCCCAGGCAGAACCTGAGCCTGTATTTCAGAGCTGCTACCCATAAACATGCTTGTATTAAAATGTTCTCCGTTTGTAATGCTCTGATTTAGCTATAGATCTTTATTTTTGGGTAGAGTGCCTTTTTACAGCTTTCTAAATTTATATAAAACATTTGTTTAGGCTGTCAACGCATTTTTAATTTTAATTACTGTGTATCATGCCTCTGGGTGTAAAACTGTCAGATCAATCTAAGTTTCTACATAAACATGTGGGAAACTGTGTGTGTTACCACTCAACAATTGCTAGTGGGCCCTTAGCAAATTCTTGTCTAGTTTTTTGTTCAGGATAGCATTGGTAGAAAGAATTGCTGATTATTTGTCAAGTTGCATGTAGTAATGTCCTTGACTTTCAAAAATGGCAAGCCAATGTAATTGAATAGCCTTTCGGCCATAGGATGTACAGTTTCGATCTATTTCTAAAGCACACCAGACTGTCAGTTAGATCCTGGTTGCTCAATTGGCAGAACATTCTACCCCCCCCGCCCTTTTTTTTTTTTAAAGGGACATTATCTGATGTAATAGAATGGCCAGCAGACTGCTCCATTGTCACTATTTTGCGTGTGTGTGTGGGGGGGGAGATTTTGTGTGGGTGCACTTTCATTTAAAATAAAACCCTTTTCTTAATAATATTGTAATTAATTGGCCAGTGTACCACTGTTAGGGTGACCAGACAGCAAATGTGAAAAATCGGGACAGGGGGTGCGGGGTAATAGGAGCCTATATAAAAAAAAAGACCCCAAAATCAGGACATCTGGTCACCCTAACCACTGTGTCACAGGCCCTGTACTACTCAAAGCCAAGGCAGCAGAGCCTTATGTAGTTATTTACATTAGTGCAAAGGAGCTGTAAACCACTATCAAATCAGAAAGGAAACATTTTACACCCATTTTGCACAGGTGTACCTGAGTACACAAAATGCAGAACACCAGTAATCTGTGGATCTGTGCCTTTGGAGGAGGAGAACCTAAATTCTATATTCACTGTTGTAATGAATTTCCAACTGGCTTTGATGTGTGGAACAGTAACAACCAGGAAGTCCTATGTAGGATTTTTTTCAATGTATCTATAAGGTCTCCCCATCTTTTTCTGGCACTTTAAGTACTTTCACTTTTTGTTTGGGTGATACCAAGCTCTGCTTGCATACACTGGTGGTACTTGGGGTCTCCTGCTAATAGCTCAGGAGGGCACTTCTGAATACCAGAAAAAGCCAGGCAGAGGAGCCCTTCTTACGTACAGCACAATAACCTCATGGTTACCTGGCAATTCCCTCTCTGTCTGTTGTGTCTTCCAGTTGTCTCAACTTAGATTTATATTGTGAGCTCTTTGGGGCAGGAGCTGTTTTTGTGTGTGTACACACTGCACTTAATACAGTGGGGCTGAGGCCTGTAGGCACTAGTGCAATACAAATAAGGAATACATAATAATTTACATATATTACTGTAACAGGGTGCACTCACCTCTCATGAGCACCCTCTTGGCCAAGTGTGTGTGCCTGCTCTCGCTCTCTCTGTGGTGCATCTTTGGTGACTCAGCCCTCTGGCCAAGTCACACACAGTCTGTGTGATGAAAGAGAAGCAAAACCCCTTCCGGGGTACAAGTCCATCTGGAGTCTCTCTCAGTGCCCCCTGTAATGTATCCCACAAGTTGGCCCTGCTCTGGGATAGAGCAGTGCCCAGGGCTCCCTCCCAGGTGACAAAGGCCTTGCCCTCTTAGGGCCTTTCCGACCACAACTCTCTAGCTGGGACACTGCAGTTCAGTTTCACACTCGGGGGGCACCTCAATGTCCAGGCCACTTCCCCCAGTGGCTAATAGGGGTTGGGAGGGGGACCCAGGCCCACCCACTACTCTAGGTCCCAGCCCAGGGACCCTGTAGATAGCAGCTGTCTGCTGTGTCCCTTTATCTAAGTCACACTGCTGCTCTAATTCCCCATGGCCCTGCGCTGTCTTCACCCTTTCCTCAGGGCCTTGTCCTGATGGAGACCCCACAACCAGCTCAGGGCTCCTTCTCGCTCTCCCTGGCTTCCGGCAGCACTACCTCATCCAAGGTCCTGCAGTTCCCTCAGCCAGCCACACACATTCACACTCCTCTAGCTCTAGCAAGGAACTGAACTCACTCTGGCCCTGCAGCTCTTCTTATACTAGCCTGCTGGGCCCGGAGTGGTTGCTTCCCACACAGCCGCTCTAGGCAGCTCAGAGGACCTGCCTACTGCCCTTTTATGGGGTGGGGTGTAGGGTTGCCAGGCATGTGATTTTCAACAGGTGCTGAACAGGCCATTAAAAGTCTGGTCAGCGGTGCAGTGGGGCTAAGGCAGTCTCCCTCACTCCCCTGGCTCTGTGCAACTCCGGGAAGCAGCCTGCATATCCCTAAGGCCTCTAGGCGCAGGGGCGATCATTAGGGAAGCTCTGCCCACTGCCCCGTCCTCAGCGCTAGCTCCACAGCTCCTATTGGCTGCAACGTACACTGTGCAGAGCCGCTTGGCCGCGTCGCCGCCTCAGGGCCGAACATGCCGGCCGCTTCCGGGAGCAGCACGGAGTCAGGGCAGGCAGGGAGCCTGCCTTAGCCCCACTCACTGCCAACTGGGAGCCACCTGAGGTAAGCACTGTCCGACTGGAGCCCACACCCCAAACCCTCTTCTGCATCCCAACCCCCGGCCACAGGTCAGAATCCCCTTCTGAACTCTAACTCCCTCCCAGACCCTGCACCCCAACCCCCTGCCCCAGCCCAGAGCCCCCTCCTACACCCCAAACCCCTCATCCCCAGCCCCACCACAGAGCTCACACCCCCAGCCAGAGCCCTCACCCCCTCCCACTCTCCAACCCCAGCCCCAGCCCAGTGAAAATGAGTGAGGGTGGGAGAGAGCGAGCGACTGAGGGAGGGGGGCTGGAGTCAGGGGCGGCTGGGCCTCAGAGAAGGGGCAGGGTAGGAGCGGGGCCTAGGGGTAGGGGGTGGGTCAAGGGTGTTTGGTTTTGTGCACTTAGAAAGTTGGCAACCTAGCGGGGTGTAGCAGGGCCACAAGGCCTCCAGCAGGGGGCCTCAGGGCCTAGTCCACCCCGTCACAATGACATATAGATAAAAGAGGGAATCTGATGGGTGAACAAAGGGCCAGATCTTGAAATCAATGGATCTGTGCTGATTTACACCAGTGAGGATCTGGCCTAAGGTTTCTAAAACAACTAAATGGATTAGGACCAATTAACCACAATATGTGTTAAATTATACTTTGTGCAAAACAGCACACTGAAGAGCCTTTGTCTCTTTACTAAAACTGAAGAGATTTCAGTTGTCTCCCATTTCTTTTATTTCTCACTTGGCCCATCCTGTTTATTTCTCTTTCTGATGTTTTATTTCCCATTAAAGGTATATTGTTTCACTATATGAGGAACAGCTTCAGTGAAGTAGTGGGAGAAGTGTGTTGCACTGTTGATATATACATTTTTAGCTTTTGATTTTCTGCCTCAGGTGCTTGTACTGAATGAACTTTACTGCCATCTGGAGATGTATTTTTATTTCTGTTTGTCATTCTACCTTTGAATTCACAAATAGCTCATTACAGACCCTTACTCTGTGGCAAAAGAAAACCCCCACATATTTAATTTTATTTGCTGATTTTAATGTGGAGCCAACTCCATAGTATTAAACGATTGAAAAACCAACAGGTCATAAAACTGTCTCAGAATAAGCTTATCAAATTAACAAAATAGGGACAGATCCCCATGTCAATTGAAGTCAATGGAACTCCGCCAATTTACACCACTGATGATGTGGCCTGTCAGATGGTTAATCAAAGGCCTATGTAAAGGCCTGGATTTGGCACAATTTGTATTTTTATTTTTTAGATAACATCAATGTTTATTTTAAAGCATTTTTTCTAGTTTTTTAAATTTGAATTTCCACAGCTGTGCAAAATTAAGCAGTTTCCCGTTTTCTTTCTTTTTGAATTTTCTGTGTTGCAGGAAATTATGGAGGGTGGGAGGATGTGGTCAGACAATAGGAGAGTCAAAAATAATGATTTAATAACAGTAGACTGAGACTTAAACAAAATTAAAGCTTTATAACCATTAAAAGACAAATTGTCAACATCACATGTCCAAATATTCAAAGTGAATATCCTTAAATCAAACTCTAATAAGTTCTCAGGCAGTATTTTTCTCACTTTGCCTATCTGTGAATTTGGATCATCATTGATGGAAATATTACTCGTTGGTTTGTGCGTATACAGTGAAATCAATGTTTACCAACATTTACCATAAAAATTGAAACCTTCCAAGCCTAGCTATACCTTATATTGTGTCCTAAAGGCATTAAAAGTAGCCTGTGATCAATTGCCAGAGGGAGCAAATTTCATAGGTGGAGAGCCCTCTACTGAAAACTTCTGGCCTTAGTCTTTGCAGCCCTGCTGCAGTCATTCACGCCATGGCTCAGTGAGGCTAAGTGCGTGTAAAATGCCACCATTCTGATATGGCAGCACTTTAAACCCTCTTTGCACAGGTGTAAATGACTGCACAAATAGCAGGATAATGTTGACTCAGACCTTTGAAGAGGAAACGGATTTTAACTACTTGGAAACTGTGACAATGGTATATATCTTTGATAATACAGTGTAGGAAAGACAACAATTTGATTTTATTTAAAACAAAACCTCTGTCATTTAAAAAAATATTTAAAATTGCTAAATGGCAACATTGTACTTGCCCACCACATCATTTATAAAATCCAAGTACTTAAAAGCAAGGTAGTGAATAGATAAGGACATCACAAATCTGATATAAGCCTTAGATTGCAAGCTCTCTGGGGCAGGGACTGCCTTTTTGATGTGTTTGTACAATGGGGTTCTGGTGCCTGCCTAGGGCTCTTAGGCACTATGGTAATAGACATAATAAAAATAATAAGCCAACATAATGAACAATTTTTCCAATCAAGCATAATGCAACACATATTTCATCACAGCACAACCTTAACTCTGACCACAATTTAAATACTAGCTTTCCTCAATCTCCTGCTGTTTGCATCATTAAGTTGAATATATATAAAACTATGTTCTTTTTCAAAAAAAGGTTTTGTGTTTATCCTTTGAGATTTCTGGGGAGGGAATAGTATGAGTGTGGAGTCAGCATTAAGGTTGATGTACTGTGATGAAATATGCACTGCTTTATACTTGATGAGAATAATTTATTACATGGGCAATGTATGATGTAGGATATCCAGCCTTCAGTATTCACCTCCCACCTCCTGCTTAGGATTCTGGTTCCCACCTGTGGTGTTTCAAATGTTGTGTACTGGCTTGGAACAAATTTAGATCTCTAGGACCTTGTCTACACTAGGGACACTCTTTAAAAAGTTCCCCACCATTTCTAACACTGGTTCAGCTCTATCCGCATATGACCTTAATGTTCATTGTGCACTCTTGCCTTCTCTCATGACCCAATTGTGGTCAGTTATTAGGTAATAGAACCCATGTCAACAGGGATTAATTGTGACTAACTGTTAGTTTCCAATTACTAGTTGTTCAAGGTTTATCAAGCATTGTGTCTTTAATTAGGGAACTAAAATGTAAACTGCAGTGTCCTTTGCAAAAGTCAATCCAATGGGAATAATTTCAAGAGCCAATTGCTGTTGTATAGTAATTGGGAACAAAAAAGGGATTCACATATGAATAGTAAATTAAGATGCACAGTAGTAGCAGGGATTTATACCTGGAACATTAGAGTTCTTAATGATCCCATTAAAAGGAATAAGGTCATTTGTTATTTCAAGGATCATAAGATACTGCATTTTATAAGGATACAAAGTATGCACAAGGTTAAGGCATACACGGTGTGCCAGGTTTCTTCCGCATTTATGAGTCAGAAGAGTTAGTCCTTTCCTGTAATAAAACTCTTACATTTTAAAACGCCAAACAGTATCTCCAAAATCCCAGGGTTATCTGCTAGTAGACCAGGCTACAGGAAGTTAGACAACCTGCAGGCAATTTCTATAAGTGTTTCACATCCCTCAATCTCACAGAGTCAAAATCAGAGGTGATGTGTAAGGGGGTAGGATTTACATCTCAGTGAAGAGGGTTAAGGGAATTTAAGTGGATGAAGTTTACAAGCTGAAGAGCCAAAAGGTTTAAGTTTACACCAATTTGACTCCACTTTGAATTTGGCCCACAGAGTTTACACTGAATTCTCTGTTCCATACCAATTTAAGACTGAAACTCTCCAATTTCCAGGGCCGTGTTGTGATACTGAATGGAGCAGGGTTGAACAGTGAGTAAGGAGTCAAGTCAAATGGATTTCATGTTCTTTATGGACACTCATCCAGAGGACTTCAAGTCAAACTACAAACAATGCAAAGGACTAACAATGAGATTTCACAAGATCACAGCCCAAGGTAGATTGAGTGGAAGCTAGATATTATTAACTAGGGATGAATCAGAATTTTGTGGAGAGGCAAACCCGTGGATCTGCACCGACCCCTCTAGTTTTTGTTCCTAACAGATAACGAAATTGGAAGGGGTCTGTTTTCTGGATCTGTGACTCAGAATGGCAGGCATCTCAATAGAACAGCTGTGAGAGAGTGCATCATGGTCACATCCGAATTCGAAACAGCCCTGGATGGGCCTCAAACTGGAACTCCAAATTCTCACCTAAACCTAATCCAGATCTGGGGTCAGAGCAGAATGCCACCTCCTTTGCTAGGCATGCCTTTATCACTCAGATGCACAATTGAAAATTGCTTCATAAGAGCTCAGGCCAGAAAAGGATTAGCTGGGTACTTACCATGTGAAGAAAAAGCAGGCAAAAAGCATACAAATGCAAATTTTGCAGCAGTGACTGTGGAACAAATAAAGAGCTGCTTCCTCAGTGTGGGTCTCAGCAGTGAGGGATGAAGTGAAGATTGGCATCCCTCAGTGGGATGGCCATACTAGTAGAAGGGCAACTGGATATTTTGTGACAAAATTACATAGCTCTGAGCAGCCCTGGGATGTCAAGGTGCTCAGACAGAATGCTTTTTCCTAGGCCACGTTTCTCAAACTGAGGTCCGTGGACTCCTGGGGATCCGCTAGGGTACTCCAGGGGGTCTGCCGGCTCCACTGATCAACTCCTTCCCCTCCCTCCCACAACTCCGCCCCCTCCTTCCCAGTACCTCCTGCATGCCGGGGAAGAGCTATTCAGTGGCATGCAGGAGGCGCTGGGAGGGTCGGGGAGGAGGTGGAAAGAGGGAGGGAAGAGGAGGGGCAGGGAAGGAGCGGGGGCGGGAAGAGGTGGGGCAGGGGTGAGGCCTTGGGGGAAAGGGCAGAGTGGGGGCGGGGCCTGGCACTGAGTGAGGAGTTTGGGGGGTCGGCAAAAAAATGTAAATCAAAATAAGGGTCCTCGGGTTGCTAAAGTTTGAGAACCACTGGCCTAGACAAAGACTTTAGTTTCTCTAAAGATCTGCTCACGTTTTGGAAGTTGTCTCCTTCATAGCCTCTTTTCACAAACCTGATTTTCCTTCCCTTTTCTGGTGACCTAGTAGTAGAAGTGCCAGTGAAATTATATATAGAGCTAAATGGCAGCATATGTCTGGTTCACCCGTGACTGTAAATACTGTTAGCTTACTTGCTTTGTTGTATAAATTGCTTCTGCTTCTTGTACACTCACATGATATAATTAGGGGCCAGATTGCAATGGCCCCCACAAGTGTGCAGCAGGCAGAGCTTACATGGAGTCTCTCCCAGTGTGGCCCCTGCCTGGGCCTGTCCCAGCTGCAGTTCCTATACAACAGAGTGCAGAGCTCACTGAAGGAGCAGTCCCAAATTTTGCCATGCAGAGAAGACAGGGCATAACGCTCCCAGGCCTCTTTCTCACTGACCCGCAGAGCAGGCTAGCTTCCCCACTCCATCATCCCAAAAGGCAGCCCAGCTTGCACAGCTCCCCTAAGAACCAGGCTACTGCTCACAGAGAGATTGTGCCCAGTCCCTCTCCATGCACCTCCAGGAAGGAATGAGGCTCTGGCCCACTGGTCCACACAGTCCAGTGGCTAAATCCTACAATTTGTTCCTAACTACCATGAGATTTTGTAGTACACAAGATACAGCTGAACGCTAGGGCTTTGGGGACTTTAGTGTGACAGTTGCCAGAAAGTTTGACTATCTTGAGCACCAGTTTTTCCGGATTTCTTAGCTGCTGCTAGGTAAATATAACTAAATAGCTGTTTTTGTCTTAAAGACACATGGCTCTCTTTCATTATCAACTTACTTTCCCAAGAATTGCTTATTCCTAGGCTTGGACGGATTATATTTTAGAAGTATAGTGTTGGTGAATGATAACAGTCAACTCTTCCTTCCACACAAGAACTGATGGACAAAAATTCCACCACTAATATTTGAAATCTAGAGAGAGTGCAAGTTAAATATACATGATACATTTTATTTGCAGACAACCTTTTGCTGTCACATCTATGTAGCAAACCATGAAGAAAAAAGTCATATTATAAAATATTACAATTATTTTCAAATACAGTTTACTCCCTTTCTACATTACTTTAAAAATGTTCACTCATCTAAACTACCTTTTATTGAAGAAAACATCTGTCAGTTTATTAGCCTCTTTGTTTCAATAGCATTGCTTTTCAGAAGGTAAATCAATACTTTTAACAGCTACGCTCAGTGATCAACATAGAGTACATTCATTAATTTAACAAATGTTTTCGTCAATAAGGCATCAATTATTATGTTAACTGAATTATGCCATGTTAGAAATTCTCAGACTACAGTGGAACCACTTTCTGGTTACTTAAAGTATTTCAGTGATTGAATCAAAGTAGGCTTATGTCATGATGTTAACTCCTGCTCCACCCAGCACTGTATCTGATTCTTTAAAGAAATAGTTAGTGGATGTCGATTGTTTGTGACGTTAATTTTACAAACCTGTCTGGCTGTGTAAAGGGGTCTTAAAGTGGATTTAAAGGTGCAAAGGGGCCTTTGTGTAAACGAGAATGAGGCTACAGGGTGTCTGCTCCAAAGAGCTCTAAATCTTCAATAGTTAATGAAAGATGTCATTTCTGGACTCATGTTTCCACTGCAGATATTAATAGACACCAGCAGCAATGTTTTAAAAATTATTCAAGTAATTCATGGTTGTTTTAAATAGAAAAACAATGCTTGATGCATAAGGAACCTTCCTATTTCCTGTTGTGCACGCTGCCTACTGACTGTTCACATTTGGATTTAGTATGAGATTAGGGCCTGAACCCATTCCCACTGAAATCAGTGTAAAACTCTTCTTTACTTCAGAGGAAGCAGATATGAGTCCAATCCTGCAAGTTTCTCCATGCCTGCAGATGCCTGGAAGAGCTTCACTGACTTTGGGGGAGCTCCACGGATCTCCTCATGCGAAACCGGACTGAAATCAATGAGGTCTGGCAGCTGTCTGGAACAGCTTGTGTGATTGGGACCAACGGGACAAATCCTGGTTTCCCTTAGTGAAAACTTGTGTATTCCCAAAAGCAATGGTGTGGTGCCAAATTTAAATGAAGGGCTCCCTGAAAATGTGTCCCCTCATTCCGTGATACATGCAACATTTCTTGGGTAAAATACTCTTCTCCACCAAAAGTCCATCGGTACATATTTTCCCCTTCCTCTGCCAACAACATCAACAACAATCCATTATTGCATACTTCCTCACAACAGCAGCAGCCGGGCTGTCCTGTGTGCTCTGCTAGCAAAAGTGGTGAGCAAATCATCTTGTAGTCTCTGGCTGTGGCTGTGATTGGTCAGGTGAGGAGTGTTGGTGGACTGGGTGGTCACTTGGGAATGGGTCTTCTTTGGTTCTTGACATTGACAGATCTTCCTTGACTGCAAGGGGTCTTCCTTAGCTGGGGGAGCAGGTGTCCCCAATTTGGAGGAGTCATGGGGTTCCAGGCTTCCTTCCAGTGCTGGTTTGTCCAACCTTGAGTTGGTACTAGGCAGGCTGCAGTGACTGCAAGACTGTCACTCAGAGCAGCTTGGCCTGGTCTCCTCTTTCTCTCCTCAAAGGCACTTCTGGAGCAGTTGGTAGCACTTGCAGGGGCTTCATTCTGTACTCTTCATGTACCTTTAGAGGCATATAGGCAGCTTCAGCTGTAGTTGCAGCAGCAGTGGATGCACTCAGACAGGGCTGAACCTGTTAACATGCAGAACCAAATACAGCATTCTGGGGGGAGTTGTGAAACAACGCTTTGCTGTCTCCTTCCTAAATATAACCAAATTTCTGTCCAGGGTTATCACATCAATATGCACAGGCCCAGCTTGAGGGCTATGGGGTGGTTATTGAGATGATTCTTTGGGATACACCCCAAATTTAACTGTCTTGTTTTACATGGAGAATTATTAGGCATTATTTGTATTACTATAGCACTAAAAGCCCCCACCAAGATCTAGACCCCACTGTGCTGGGCACTGTGCATACCAATAGTGAGAGACAGTTCCTGCCCCACAGAACTAAACAAGACAGACAAAGCACTGAAGGGGAAGCAGAGGGCAAGTGACTTGCCCAAGATCACACAACAGGTCAGATTGAACCCAGGTCCCCTGAGTCCCAGGCCAGTCCTTATCCATTACTGTACTACGTTGCCTCTCCAGTGTGTATATGAGTCTCCCCTGCCTCCTGCTGCAGAAGTAGAGCTCAACTACTGGGATGCGTCCCAGGGGTATTCAGGGTTGTGAGGCACTTCATGACCACCTGCCCTTAGCATGAGAAAGCCTTGACTGTGCCTGCTATGGGTCAGCTCCCTGAAGCTGCCAGCCTCTGGCAACCCAAGCCCTTCCAGGCCTCCAGAGGCCTTGCTCTCTCTGTACAGGTTAGCAACAATCATAGATCAAACCCCAAGTCCTCTGAGGGTTCCCTGCACCATCTAGGCCCTTATACACTCACAGAATTACTAGGCCTGCCATTTCCAAAGGAACAGGATACTGCAGTTTATTAGTTATACCTTTGATCACAGCTCAGCTGAATGCACACCACTTAGATATATTTATAGTGAAATCAAGAATAAGTTTATTACCAAAGAACAGAGATTCAAGTGATAGCGAGTAAAAATATTGGAAACAAGTGGTTACATATAAAACAAAATCATAACACGCTTTCTAGAGACCAAACTGAGCTAACAAGGCATTCCCTGGTTTCTTACAATAAAGGTTACCCCAGGTTCTTTCCCCAGCGTCTTTAACCACTTTAGCTGAGACCTCTTCTCATAAGATTTAAGTTCGCTGGCAGGTTATCCTCACAGCCTAAAGGAATACCTAGGGGTTTATCTGCATCCCAGGTATTGTTTCAAAAGTTCATTGTATTACACCTAAACAGGATACCTCTTCCTGTTAATTTCACCTTTTTGAAGATTTCACAATCCTTCCTTAGCATTTGGTTCAGACTTGTACTTAATTTACATGTAAACACAGATAAACATTTCTTGCCTGAAAGAAAACCTGCTTTTCACCTTTTCTGATGACCAGTTCCTAGACACAGACTTTAAGAACATAATTTTCAGTCCTTACACAACATCTGTACGTGCATGTCACAATGGTATTGATGATCGGTGTGACACAGGCTTTCACCTGAGGCTCTTTGGTGAACTAGATTGTAAGTACCAGACACAGGGGATTACTGTTACCTTTATGTACCCTTTATGCCCTTTGCCAAGTGGCACCAAGAGATCCCTGGGTCACAGCTACATATTCTTTTGTCTTAGCAACTGGTTTATATCAGTTTACATTTTCAAGGCTATCTTTACAAGGAAAAAGACTAAAAACATTTTCTTTAAATAAGATTTTCTTGGACAGGCTCCAAAGGCCCCTTCTCTGGAATGTAGCTAAAAGTCACAATAGGGTTCTTGGATATTGTATTAGATGCCTAAACAGGAAGCACCTTCAGATTATTATCTAATGACCACATTCTGTTTTTGTTACACATTTAAATGGGGACTAGAAGCTCATACGATTCACTCTAGTAAAATTTAAAAAATATTTCCTTCACATATTCTACATAAGTCCATCAATTGAACTTACAGCACAACTGGAAATCAGTATAATGACAACAAGAGAATTTTTATGCTATTGTCAAGTGAATCATTCCCACAGTTTTTGAGCCAGCTTGAGAAAACATTAAACCCGATTATTCCACAATCCCTACCCTGGCAGAGCAAACTGCAGTCTGATCAAGTTCTCAATGCTGTGTATGACACAGACCAGATGGTACCTACATACTCCCTTCTCCACATGTTCCTCTTTTCTCAGTGAAATATCTACTAACAACCACCACCGCCACAGTAGGGACTAACTACAGGCACCACCCCTTCAGTTTTAGAAATGCATTCCAATTCCTTGTGTATCCATGAGGCACCCTTACCCAGAGCCAAAACATCTTACATGCTAAAACTATCTGCAACATTCTTAATGTTACTCTGATGTGCCTCAAATACTTTCATTACATGTACACATTTATAGAGTATTACGATCTGCAAATGGACAAGTCAGATGTGCTACGGCTGTACTTTCAGGGATTTCAGTAAAATATTAAAAGGCTCAACATAGCTTGGCCAGAGGAATCCTCTTGCTGCCTATCAACCCAACACCTCCACCTTTATTCTCTTTCCTTCCTTCCCTTCAAGGCTCAATTGTGTGATCACAGGTATCTTGAATCATGTGACCAGGCCTGAGGAGTACAGAAAAGAGAATTGCGAGCTCTGTGGAATTACCCCATCCTTTCCCTGAGCCCACAGAAGCCCTTCGTCGGGTGTACTGCTCTGCAGATTGGGACGGGGTAGCAGTTTCCCTCCTCCCCAAAATTTCCAGATAAGATAATGCTGAGCCCATTTCCACTATATTATGCAGATTCTTCCCTTTGTCAAGTGAAGTTTCATTCTGGGATGGGACTATCAAGATCAGTAGCCAATGGGGTGTCCTGCTGCTGAACAGAATAAGAATGGACTAGGAAACAATTTGGAAGTGCTGGCCTCTTTTTCCACCAGGAATCCACAGGTCTCAGGACATCCTAGAGCTTAGAGGTGAAACCCTTGCCTGTTCCGTAGGAACAGCTCAGAGGAAACCCACAAGTGGAAACTTGTAGAGTTTCCGGTTCCCTAAGTGAGTTTTTTGTATGCAGATGATGGGATGAACCTGAGGGTGCAAGAGCCGTGTGGCAAACTTTGGTGGTCTTTGTTCTTTGTTATGGAGTGGTTCAGAAAGTACTGTATGAATTGCAAACTTAAATATGCTTATGTTGTACCTTCTTCTGAGGAGAGTCTCAAAAAGTGCTTCCACTTTAAACTTTATCTGGCCATACACAACATCCCTCTGTGGAATGAACCCAGCACATATACATGCAGTGCATAAATAAATACATATGGATGCATACTGAGTGCATTCATATAGCAGCATACATAACAGATCTTACACAGCGTGTGCTGGTCTGGCTGATCCTAAATTTAGGAACTTGCACCTTTTATATAAGGAAAATACATATTTCCTGGGGAATCAGAATCACCAGCACTCTGTCTTGTTCTCATTATGTCTTAGATGATCTCCATAAGCATGAGGTAGGAGGACTGCATTGAAAGGTACAGTGTGGAATGTGGATAGGGGTGGGGATGGACACCCCGCCCCAAGGTTTTCTGCCGTTTTTATGAATACTGCTTCATACAGTGAAACGATGTGTAAGGAAGTGCCATATCTTCAGCCATAAGAAAAAGAAAACAGGCACTTACCAGCTGGAAGAAGAGTAGATGCAACCACCAGAAACCAGCTACAAAACAGCCTCTTAATGCTATTATTGCTTGGCTTGGCCATATTGAAAGAGTCCAGAACCAAAAGGCCTGCTAGGAAATAAGTTCCTGTAAGAATGGGCAGCCCTCCACTAGAATTAAAAGACAACAGGAAGACAATGATTCAGCCCACAGGCAACCTTAATTCTGGAATTTACTCGCTTTTGAGTGCTTGATTTTGCAAGCTTTATTTTTTAAATATGTTGTTTTGATTTTTCTCTTTTGTTTGCTTGTTCTGGATGTAATTTCCTAAATTAAAAAAAAAAAACTAAAAAAACATCCTGTGGAACCAAATTGTTCCTTTACACATGTCATCGGCAGGGTTGGGATCTTTAGATCCATAGATGTCTACTACTTGAGATAATAGAGCAACTGGTAGCAGTAGAAGGCTGTTGTCCTCTCTGTGGATCTGCCACTAGAAGGGGATGGAGACGCACTGCCAGTGGGTATCACAGATATTTGCTTGATGCCAAAGGAGTGTTGAAATTTAGGAATAATGGGTTCATTTCCTGGGTTTAAAGGGGAGATGTCAAGTGGTTACACCTTTTTGCCTCTGTCCCTCTCTGTTCCTATCCCCCACTCCAGCTTCTGTACCTTCTATACTTCTGTTAAATCAGAATCTTCAGATAATTTACTTGCCAAATTCTAACAAGGCTCTATTGAGCACATGTGAATAGAGATTTTTCAGTATCTTATAATTTGAAAAAACTTTAATGGGGACAGCAAAGGGCCTATCTTTTACACCTGATCAAACCCCTCCACCTGCAAAATTTCAAGCCTTTGCTTCAAAGCACGGAAATGCTAGAGCTTCTCAAAGAAATGGTGGAAGAATTTTAAAATGTGGGCATAAAGTATTTTACCCTATTTTCAGTGTTAGAAATTGCCAGACCATTTTAGCTGAAATATTCAGAAAACAAATTCAGCTTGAGGCAGACACTCAGCATGGAAAAGTTCAGCCTGAACAGTTAAAATTTGGCAAAGTCATAATAAATTGAAACTGGGGTATTAGAATCAATAGTGTCAAGCTATCTTAATTATAGGTATTGCTACCAATTCCACCTACAATTAGATCTAAATATTATGGGTCAGATTTTTCACTACCCTATACTTTGTGTAGCCATATATACATCTGTGCAAAGTGGATGTAAAACATTTCCATTCTGATCGGGAAGTATTTCACACTCAGTTTGAACAAGTGTAAATTACTACCCAAGGTGTAAAACAATGGAGAATCAGGCCCATTGGTTTTAGGAAATACGATACACAGCATCCATCTATATTTCTTTTAAATATCTCTGATATTTCTTCAGTAATAATTGCAATACTGGTAACCATTCTGCACCAAATACATGAGATATCCAATATTCCATAATATCAGTAATGCCTCCTTCCTACATTCCATGAAAATATATTAAATACTAAGTATGGAGATATATGAAATTGTTAATGTGAATTATCAGATGGAGGTATTTGAGAAAGAGTTAAGTTTACCTGCATTATATTTTGCCCACATGCTTATTTATATATAGTAGCAAGTTTTCGGTAATGTTATGCTGGAACTGACGTATACAATTATGTCCTCGCTTATCCGTGAAGTAATAACTTTTAAACTAAAAAGATTTGTTGTCATTTCTGTGGACATTGATCTAGAGAGAGAGAGGACTTTAACAACTGATGTCATATAGCAGTCAATCAATCAGCTGGGTTTTTTTCTTTAAACTAATGACCATTGGTCATGAATTCCATTGGTATTTTATATTAACAACATTAATCACAATGAACTCATTTGCTATGAATGAGGATGACATAAGCACTTCTCCAGGATTTCAACTGTAATTCAACATTCATTACCTGGATCATTATGGTAAAGTCTTACTACATTTTCTGACACTGCAGTGTCGTTACCAGAAGTACTGTAGCACTTTCCAGAGATGATATATTCTGGGATGAAAGAAAGCTATATAGAAATGCCAGTAGCTGGTGCGTAGTGGCATTAGTATAAATACTTTGGTAGAACGACAGTTATATATTTAGCGTATTTAAGTGGATTAAAAGGTCTGAACCTAGCTATGAAAATGGGTACCTGAAATTTGCTGAACGGATTTTGCTCATCTGTGTTTATAGTCCCGATAGAAGGTTAAGGTATCTAAAGATTTTTTTTTTATCAGATGGTTTTACAGAGGTTTCAAAAATGGGAGTCACATGTTCATTACATAGGAATTGTTACACATAAGAGTCTGCTGCTTGACAAATGATCATTGTGATCCTGTGTTATTAGCTGTACCCTAAAAGTAAGGTATTTTGTAGAATAAGTCTCTCTCATCTGTGATACCCACACATGTGCACTAGCCTGATTTCTCAGGCCTGTCAAGCTCTGCTCAGCACAGGACTGTGGGGATGAGAGAAAGTGATCTTTAATCTACAATTTCACTTTCCCTGTTCTGGGGGCCTGCTGCTAGCCCAGGATGTTATTTTCACGTAGAGGAATGTTGAGCAGTGCAAAGGGGTTGTAACACACAAAGAATCTGTCCCATATGTCTATAGAGGTTATGTCCATGTGATAGGCTGGAGGTTTGTGATGAATTACACAGAGGTGATAAATTGCATAGGTATTCCCTGATCACATGCTGATGATCACATGACCTGTCCACTAACCCACTTCATAGGACTTTAATAGCCCAGAGCCTTGAGCACCTTCAAACAGCTGAGTCCCCTCTTCCCCTGCCCCATCAATTTGAAAGAAATATACTTCCTTTTTCTCTCCTCCCAGCCCCAAATTACCCATCCTCCAGGCCCAGGGTGGGGCAAGATTCAGTCTTGGACTAATAAAAACTTTTCACTTGATAAAATAAGTTTAAAGGCATAGCCCTGCAGTGCCAGAAATAGAAGCCGTATGCAACTGGAAAGGGGAGATCCCCAGCTTCCAATGAACCTGACAGTACTCACTCACTGGAAGGACCTATGAATGAGATCAACCTTTAATGTAATGGCATTTTTAGGTATAAAAAGGCTGTTTTAGAGAGTTTTCTTTGGTTCTCTAGGAGCCCTGTACAACTGGACTCATAGTAACGAAGGCAGCTGGCTTTACAGGCAGAAAGCTACAAGGAACAGGCTCAGTAGAGTTTTCTCTGTACCATATCTGGCATACACACAATACACCATGATGTAATGTGCCATACAGCATGTGTTCAGACCAACCTCGCTAACTCATTCCTGGATTTGCCAGTCATAAGTTTTCATGGGTAAATTAAAAATTCACTAATTAAGTTTCATTTTGAAATGGTTTTGACAATATTTTTGATTTTAACAAAATGGAAAATTTCACTAACAGTTTTCCACAGTATTCCTTGTTTTTGAAAAAAAGGGCTGTTTTTCAACAACAAAAACCAACCCCTTTTCATTCCAGAAATGTTGACCAACTCTTCTCGTGAGAAATGTGACCATGAGAAATGTGGCCATAATATAATCTTTTCACCATCCCCACCAGTGTGTACTCCCTGTGTGAAAGATTTATTTGTCTGTATTAAAAAACAAACAAAACAAAACAAAACAAAAAAAAACCTGTCAGGAATCCAGTGAGTGGAGATTTTCATTGATCTTGCAGTTTACTTACATTGCTGGTGAGAATTGTCATGTGGTCTCATTAGGCACCTATTCTCTCTCCACTCACAAGGAAAAAGTTTCAATTAGAATAAAACCCAAAAGATTAGGGCACCATACTTTTCAATTCAGATTTCACATGGTAAAATAGTGGGCTAAATTCTCTTTTCACTTAAATGATATTGTGCACAATAATACTATGTCCAAACTGTGGCATAGATTGTAAAAGAACTCAGGAGTTCTAGATCAGGGGTTCTCAAACAGGGATCTGGGGCCCCCTGGGGAGCCACGAGCAGGTTTCAGGAGGTCAGTCAAGGAGGACCAGCATCAGCCCAGGGCAGAAAGCCAAAGCCCCACCACCTGGGGCTGAAGCCAAAGCCTGAGCCATTGAGCTTCATGGGGCTCCCTATGGCATAGCAATTTCCCTGTTTGCTACCCCCTAACGCTGGCCCTGGCTTTTATATGCATAAAATCATTTGTTGTGATACAGGTGGGCCGTGGAGGTTTTATAGCATGCTGGGGGCCTCAGAAAGAAAAAGGTTGAGAACCCCTGTTCTAGACTTCCAGGCCAGTGGTCATTGCTATGCAACATGTGGCCTCTAGGAGGCACTACTGCCTCCTCCTTTTTAAAATTCCCAAGTACAAATGCACACCTGAAAGTGGCCTTTTATAATTTCTTCACATGCTATCTTTAATCCTCAAAAATGTTGTGGACAGTCTAAGTGTGTTGGATTACTAAATCACAAATGAAGAAGTGGAAAATACTGCACGAATTTTCATGCAAAATTTTTCTCCAACTTTGCCCGCAGCGCATGCTCAATCTTTGCAAGTCACCGTTGCAGGAAATTGTTGAGATGAACAACAGTGTGATTTATACAAGGGATTAGACCATTTTGATAGGCATTATTAATATTTACAGCTAGAAGGGAAATCAATCCTCATATTTCAGGGCATAAACTGATCACTTTGAGTGTCAGAATGATATCCCCCCTCCCTCCCCATTTATAGCATTATGCAATTGCCTACATGCCTTATTGTGGAAAGAGTGGGTCAACTTCTTCTCAAATATAAGGTATTGCCCATGATAACCAGGATAATGTACTAGATGGAACTATGATTTAACCTGCCAAGTCAATTTTTATGTGTTTGAGTTTGGTATTCATCTTCTGACTTGAGTGCAAAGATGAATTATGGCTTCCCTTGGACTAGCTCAGCATTTAAAAAGTGGTATACGAAACCTGCCTACAGAGGGGTGGAAAGGGCCATCATATCTACTTTACTTTATCTATCTGGTGAGGGAGCAGGAATAGTGTTTATATATATTGGTTGTGGAGGGGCCTGGTCACGGTTGCCAACTTTCTACTCGCACAAAACCAAACACCCTTACCCCGCCCTCTGCCCTGCCCCTCTTCCTATGCCCCACCCCCGCTCACTCCTTCCCCCATACCTCTGTCACTCGCTCTCCCCACCCTCACTCACTTGCTCATTTTCACCAGACTGGGGCAGAGGGTTGGGGTACAGGAGGGGGTGAGGGCTCTGGCTGGGGGTGCAGGTTCCAGGGTTGGGCCAGAAATGAGGGGTTCAGGGGCTCCGGGCTGTGGCTGAGGGGTTTGGAGTGAGGGGGTGGGCGTGAGGGCTCTGGCTGGGGATGCAGACTCTGGGGTGGGGCTGGGGATGAGTGGTTTAGGGTGCAGGAGGATGTTCCAGGCTGGGACCGAGGGGTTCAGAGGGCAAGAGGGGGATCAAGGCTGGGGTCGGGGTGCAGGCACTTACCTCAAGCAGCTCCCGGAAGCAGCTGCATGTCCCTCCTCTGGCTCCTATGAGGAGGCATGGCCAGGGGGCTCTGCATGTTGCCCCACCCGCAGGCGCCTCCCCTGCAGCTCCCATTGGCCATGGTTCCTGACCAATGGGAGCTGTGGTGGCAGCACCTGTGGACAGGACAGCACACAAAGCCCCCTGGCTGCCCCAGGCATAGAAGCTGGAGGGGGGATGTGCTGCTGCTTCTGGGAGCCGCAGGGAGCCTGCCTTAGCCCTCTGGACCGCAGACCGGACATTTAATGACTGGGCGTTCGGTTAGAAAACCGGACACCTGGCAACTCTAGGCCTGGTAGTCTTAGGGAATTCCCCACGGAGATCAGATCCTCTCTCAGCCAATCAGCTTAAACCTCACCACACTGAACAATTTCAGGGGGGTTTCCTTTACACTCATCCTATCTACTTGGCCCTTAAGGGCCCTTAGGCAAATATCATCCTATATTTCATACAGATGTTTCTTCTCCCTGACAAATGTCACTAATGTCCACAGTAGGTTGATACACTCTGTTTCCTCACCAGACCTGAAGAAAAGCTCATTGCAGCTCTAAAGCTTGTTTCTTCCACCAGCAGAAGTTGGTCCAATAAAAGATATTACCTCACCCACCGTGTCTCTCTCATATCCTGGGATCAACATGGCTACAACTACACTGCAAGCAATATTTTATTATGTAGGTATTGTTTCTTTGTTATGATGTCTACTTCTGTATTTTGAAGGATTTCATTTTCAGATCCAGTATTGATTTCCAGATTCTCCAAAATGTGCCCTCCTGTATGCACTGCGAAACAGTATTCTTTTAACTGCTCCAACCACAGACAGAGTCCAAGGGCCAAATTTTGATTCCAGCTTGATTTGATGCAAACCCAGAATAACTTCACTCAAATGAAGAGATTTACTCTGGATTTACTCTGCATCAGTGAGATGAGAATCTGTCCCTGAGTGTCCTCACTTCCTAGAGGGTAATTTAATAAAAAATGGTTTTGAAATACAATTGAACTATGAACTAGCTGAAAAATAGAGGTTGTGTGTGTCTTTTAAGTGATTACACTTTATTGAATTATTTGAGACTGATGTATTATGGTGGCCACAATGCAACATGGTCCCAACTTGCCAGCAAGTTAAAGAAGTATAGGCTGGATGAATGGACTATAAGGTGGATAGAAAGCTGGCTAGATTGTCAGGCTCAACGGGTAATGATCAATGGCTCCATGTCTAGTTGGCAGCCGGTATCAAGCGGAGTGCCCCAAGGGTCGGTCCTGGGGCTAGTTTTGTTCAATATCTTCATTAATGATCTGGAAGATGGTGTGGATTGCCCCTCAGCAAGTTTGCAGATGATACTAAACTGGGAGGAGTGGTAGATATGCTGGAGGGTAGAGATAGAATACAAAGGGACCTAGACAAATTAGAGGATTGGGCCAAAAAAAATCTGATGAGGTTCAACAAGGACAAATGCAGAGTCCTGCACTTAGGACGGAAGAATCCCATGCACTGCTACAGACTAGGGTCCGAATGGCTAGGCAGCAGTTCTGCAGAAAAGGACGTAGGGGTTACAGTGGACGAGAAGCTGGATATAAGTCAACAGTGTGGCCTTGTTGCCAAGAAGGCTAATGGCATTTTAGACTGCATAAGTAGGAGCATTGCCAGCAGATCGAGGGACATGATCGTTCCCCTCTATTCGGCATTGGTGAGGCCACATCTGGAATATTGCATCCAGAGCAGGGCAGAGCAGAGCGATTCGTGGGACAGCTGGTAGAGCAGAGCGGGGCAAAGCCCCACGGAGAGGTGGGGCAATCGGCTTCGCCCCATGTAAGGTGCCCTTTAACCCTCCCATTTCCACCCAGGTTGGGAGGCAAAGCTCTGCAAATAAACTTTTGAACTCTGGGGCTGCACTGACCAGGGACAGAGACTTTTGGGTTGTTGGACTTTTGGGACTTTGGGTGACTTTTGGGTTGCTGGACTCAAGAACCAAAGGGAAAGAACACGGCCCAATTTGCTTGGGATGGGTTTTACTCATGGGTTGTGTTATGAATCCTGTTGGTGGTGTTTCCCCAGCATAATGCCATATTGTTTCTCTCTGTTATTAAAAGGCTTTTGCTACACTCAGACTCTGTGCTTGCGAGAGGGAAAGTATTGCCTCTTAGAGGTGCCCAGCGGGGGTGGCATATATATTTGTCCCAGGTCACGGGGTGGGGGCTCAAGCTGGTTTTGCATTGTGTTATTGGAATGGAACCCCTAGATACTGAACCCTGCCCTTGTTGCTGCCAACTCTGACGGGCAGAAGGGTTACACTATGATTCTATGATTGCAGTGGCTTAGCGTGTTCATGTGGGTGTCATTTTGACCGCTTGCGCCAAAAACCTGACCCAGGAACTATGAGAGAAAATGACAACATTTGTGATGAAAGAGAGAACTCTTCTCAACTTCTTACCATTATACAAACCATCTACACTTTGTTTTGGGACATAGCGCCTTTCATGTTTATGGTAGTCACCTAACTGGTCTATATTAGAACAGAAGTGCCCTACATTCATTTCCATGTGGTTGCTGTTCAGTGGCTAGTATGCAAAGGGTTAGCAGTCTCCGTCCAATTCCTAATGGGCATGTGGTTACATTACAAAAGTCACCATTATAATTGAAATGAACAGTCACCCTTAAGGGAGTCTCAGTATAGTGTCCATGGATTGAATGGCTAAACAAAATGACATGCCCTGTCACCCCTAAAGGTGGCCTTTTGAGGTCAGGGTTAAGACACATTGGCAGGACAGTGGGAAGAAATTCACACTGGTGTTATTAGTCCTGTTATATCTGTTCCATGGATGAAGGAATTCAGGCTATAGGCCTTCAGCCTGCCACCCTTTCTGTGACAGTGGGGGGTTCTGAGGTCTGAAACCTCTTGAAGGGAAAAACTAAGGCCTAAATTGTGGTTTTGCCATGAATCCCATGTACAGGGCAGTGCATTGTTGAGCATGGCCTGAGAAAGATTGCGACACAAGAAGATACAATCTGCCTCCCAATTCTCAACACATGTTTGGAGCATGGGTGAAGCTGAGGGGAGGGGATGTACACTTCACCTTCCCTTTATTTGGAACAACCTTCTTCCCTTGGCACATTGGACAGTTGTGCTACCCAGTGCATGGGTGGGGGGTGGGGGAGGGAGCTGAGGCTGAGCCAAAGCTCTGTTCATTTGCCAGCCCTGGCCCACTTACTCCCCACCTACTTGCATGAGAGGGCGTATAGCAGCTTGGTGGAGGCTTCTTGCCCTCCCTTGCTGGTATCCATGATGCGGGTAGTCAGGGCAGTGGAGAAGGGAGCGCCTTGCTCTCCCTGACCTCCCCATGCAGGGATATAGGATGGGGCATGAGTTGGCTTTTAGGCAGGTAAATGTAGCCTAGACGTTATCTAAATTTAAACCAGCCTCTGATTCCCTTCAGTAAGTGGAGGAATGGGATGCAGGGGCCTATGAATGTTAAATTGTTTTTATTTTTGAGCAGAAGTTCCTAATATATTAATATTATCCACACAAAAAGGATCAAACCAAAACAAAAGCCCAGACCCCAGCTGAACTGCAAAATCCTAGTAGTAAGAACCAGCACATTATTTTAATTTTATTATGGCTTATTCTGTATTCACTGAACTGTGACAAGCCTGGGCACGTTGTTTAAACAGTCTTTGTCAAAATGTAACACTAGCTTGCTAACACCTGTTTGCATTTTCATAGAGACTGACATAGGAAGGAAATGTTGTCCTAAATCAGACTGCACACAGAATACTGTCTCAGATTGCATCCTTGTTGTGGGACAAGAGGTTTTTCACTTGTTTTTCATCTGCTTCCTTTTGCACAAATACAGTCTGGCTCTCCTGCCCAATTCCCATCCACACATTCACTGCTACTATGGTCCCCATAAGGGCTATGAAGCAAATAATTTCCTGATTTAACATCATCAGCCTGTAAGAAGATGGTAGATTTTATCATTACAGAAGCAATTAGAGGCTGTACCTGAAACAGGGACTCCATTACCCTAGGCACTATGCAAACACATACTAAAAGATAGTCCCTGCCCTTATGGTCTTACAATCTAAATAGACCTGACAGACTAAATGTAGGAGAGGAAACAGTCACAGAGAGGAGACGTGAAGTGAGTTGCCCAAGGTCACACAGCAGGTCAGTGGCAGAGTACAAACTAGAACTTGGATCTCCTGATGCTCCGCCCAGTGCCCTATCCACTCCACTGCAGCATCCTGATGTCTGGTATATGTACCCTGCAATAGAGATGCTGTGCTATTTTTACTTTGAAAATTGAATTGGACACATCTGCTCTCTCACTTCTAGGAATGGGAGTGTCTCTGAACAGAGAGAACCAGAGGCAGAGAGGTCCCAAAAGAAAAAGTTTATGAACAGAACCTTTTTTATTTTGGGGGCGAGGGGGAGCTTAAACTGAGGTTTAGGTTCCATTATTATTGTTTGAATTACAAATAAAGACAGTCCAAGAAAGGAGTCAGTTTGGACTGTTGAGAGTGTTTGTACGCTCTCCTCAGAGCAGGATGAGAATACAACATGCATACTCAGCTATATTTAACAAGTTGAATATGGTTAGCTGTTACTGACAGATATCTGGGCTCTTTGGGTACGCTCCGCAGTTTCTCTCTCTCTCTCAGGATGGGTGAATAAGCTGAAACTGGTGTTTGAGAGATGTTTCATTTCTCACATATCAGGACACACAAATACCAGTATCATTTAAACGGAAGTATCAGCATAGTCACTCCTTTTTAGCTTGTTTTCTTCTTTGCAGCTGAAGGGACAGTATGTTCATCCAAAGAACAATGAACCTTGCACTGTAGTGCACATGATGGTGATAAAAAGATTAGATTAAGACTGGAAAAACCACAGATAAAATAAGACCTGAGTGAACACTGGCCCTAAATGCAAATCAAATTGGATTGTGAACTATTTTTTAAGTTAGAGAAAATTGTCTTTTCTCCCCCCATTTTGCATGCCTGTGCACCTTCTGATTTTGACTGGGACTGGAATCTAACAGGAAGCATTACAAACCTCATGAGAGAGCCTGTTCACCTGATATCTCCAATTCATTTCCAGACCAAAGTGTTTTGAATATGTTTGCATAAGCACCCAAAGTTGGTTTGTCATTAAATAAAGGTGGTTTGTATTTATGTTATAGGATAAGATCATTAAATGGTGGAAAAATCAATCTGTGGCAAATTTAGATATTGATCTGGATGAAAGTTTCTTAATGGCTTTAGCCACTTATAATGTACTTAGGATCCATCTTAAACACACACACACACACACACACACACACACACACAGAGCAGTGTTACAGAAGACTCATCTAAATTATATCCTAGTCTATGTGGCCATCTGGCAAAGCACTTAAAATATGACATTGTCCCACATTATGTACATTATGTTTTAAATTAGCAAAGGCTACAGAAATTCAATCTGGATGCAAAGACCAACTCTGCTTTGTCAATTAGATCAGTACAGCCTGTAATAAATTAAAGGGAATGTATTCCTTGATTATACTGAGAGATAATTTAGGGTGGTGGGGAAGGTCCTGGAGGTCATATGATGATGTAGATATGAAGTTGCAAAGGTTTCTGGCAAAGTAAACAAATGATTTCTGCTTCACAAATATTTGGTCCAATGCAAAGGCAGATGTCTGAACTGAAGTCAAAATGGTTTGAGCCCCAATAAAAATGGAAGATAGATAAAATGTAAAAAAATATTGGAGGAAAACAGAATAAAAAGTAGCTTGAAAAACTAGAGCTGTGACAGGTGGAGAGAGAATTTACTACAAACCATTTCTATTTGCATTAGAAGTTAGCCAAATTAAAAATGAATGTAATGCACCAGAATGAATTAAAATGAGCAATGAATGATGCACATGGCTGTGTTATGCTAGTGATGGTGCAATGTTGTCTGTGTTTCTGATTATTTTTCCAAGTTTTCTAGCCAAGTGTAGACCTATAGCAGGTAAACAGTGAGTAACACAAAAAAGAGGGATCCAAGTAAAATATCCTGTTTCCTGCATGTGGCTTACTTGAAGAGAGTGTTTCAAAGACTGGTCTGCATTTTGTTTGTGAAAATATCTGCTTCTGGGATGAGCTTTCCTTTATGTGCAAAGTTCATCCCTGAGTGAATTTTTATAGCTGAGTCACCGACTAAGAGACCTCTGAGAAATAGGCTTGGTAGTGAAATTGAAACCTACCCCTGGTTCAGATGTTATTTTCTAACAAGTCATATTTTGTGATACTCTGTGGGTTATCATATCACAAACCCATAACTCAAGGCACTGCACCAATGTATTCAATATAAAAGTGTCTTCCATTCCGGATTGAATTTTTAGGCTTAAATTATCTCTTGGATGAAATACTCATCAAGGGTCAGAGGACCTGGCTGAAAATTAAAAACCTGTGAACACAGCTCAAGAATGCTGGAGGAAGGTTAGTTTGGTCATAAGCAGCATCACCCATCCCAGTCCTCCCTTAGAATCTAATGATGCTCTTCCAGGCCAACCCTATGCATTTGGAGCTCTGTGGCTTGAGGAAGCTGTCCCTGAGTGCAGAAGGAGTGGAACTAAGTGACTAACTTTCTCTGTGGAACAGCCCCAGCCTATGAATCCAAAAGGGTGCTCAAAGTTACCATCCTCTGTTTGATTGGCCTGCACGGATGGGGGCTGGGGAAGGCGCATCAGGGGTTACCGGAGGGAGGGAGAGAACCAACTTGGGGGAGGAAAACTGATAAATCTCCACCCCGACTGCAGAAAGCTCTTTCTGGGGGACAGAGAAAGCAGCTGGTAGCTCCAGTGATGCCTGCCTGCTTCTCACCTAGCTCCCACTGTGGTGACCTGCAAGTGTAGCATGTATGGAAAGGCAGCTACCTACCCAAAATAGGAGCACACAGTGAAAGCAGCCTCTTTTGAAAGTCACCTGTGGAACTGGGCAGAGATATTAGAAGTGAAGAGAGAGGGTGAGGCGAAGAGAGGGAGGGGAAAAAGCCACCAGAAACTTGGAAAGAGAATGTAGAACCACCAGGTGGGGTGAGAAGGGGCACTTCAAAATTGTGTAGGGAGATCACTCTGAACCTGTGCTTGACGCCCTTCAGAACATTGTTATGGCTCTGCCTGCCGCACCATTCCCCAGAAAACCCATGGGGAAAGCCTGTCAGCATTAATTCCCTCTGAACACCCGCCTGCACATTCAAGCCTTCAATAGAGAGAGACTAATGCCAGCTGCTGGTAAGGAGGCATTGTCTGTGCTAGATGGAGAGGTTCTGTCAGAGGAGATAAGGATATCAGGGAGTACTGAAGGTGGTGTTAGCCTTTGCCTATACACCAGAGCCACCTGCAAGTGTCTAGAATAGAGCTGGGTGTAATTTTTCAAATAAAACTTTTCACAGCAAAAAATGCAGATTCAGGTCAACAAACATTTTGCAAATTCATGTTGATTTCACAGAATCATTTTGGCCAAAAATACCTTTAAAAATTCTGAAGAAGTCAAAACATTTTATTTTGACATTTTTAAAACAAACATTTTGACTTTTCAATTCAAAGTTTTCTTTTATTTTATTATTTAAAAATTTAAAATGTAAACAATGCTTAAAATCAAAACAAAACATTGTGTTTCAGATCAAATGAAACATTTTCTTCAAGCCAAGATGATTTTTTAAAATATTTTGGAATTGCCAGTGGACCAATATATCCATTATTTACCTGTCCCTAGTCTAGTCTAGAGCTTGAGGATTTCCCTGAAGGTCTCAGGATCTCTGTAGGTTACAAGGACCATGCACCCTACCTGCTCTGTAGTTTTCAACTTCCATCACACGTGCATCATTATTTATTGTATGTTCTGTGCTAGTACCTAGAAGCCCTCAGTTATAGTCCAGGACACCATCATGCTAGGCACTATACTAACAACAAAAAGACAGTCCTTTCCCCATAGAGCTTACCATCTAAGTATAAGACAACAGGCCACAGATGCATGATGTGGTGAAACCCTCACAGCTTCCAAACCAGGGAATTGTGGCTCCCCCACCTTTTTATTCCCCCCATCGAATACATGAAGTGTGCTACTGTCTTTATGACACAGCCATTGTAGTACTGTCAGTGACAACAATATTCAAATAATATCACTCTAGTCCCATATTTCCAACACTTCCATGTTACCACAGCAACATTAGGGAAGTTTTTGTAAGCTCACAGCAGTGTATTCACTTTAATAACAAGAGCAGCTTTCATACAAAGGTGAATACAGCCAACATATACTCACTTAGTGACTCTCACAGCAAGAGCCATTCCTCTGCATTTCAAAAGGAAATAACAATATACTGCATGCTGTCAAGTAGGCAGGGACAAATCTTATGCAATTTAAGTTTCAATTTATTGAAAATTCATTTACATAATTGGTCTGATTCTCCTCTGGTTTACACTGGTGTAAGTCCACTGACTTCAATGATTTAGATTGGTGTAAACGTGTGTGCGTTTGGGAGAGGGGGATGAATCAGGGCCCCAGAATGAAGGACCTTCTTTGAAATCATTGTATATACTATTTTTAATGGCAAATGAAGGAAGTGGTGGCTGGAAAAGACAAATGTGCTCCAAAATGTCACATCCTAGAATAGAGTAAGAGGAAAAAATTGAAATGACTATAAATAAAAATGTTCCCCTGGATGCTGTTGATAATACTTGGGTATAAGCGTATATATTTTCCTGGATTTCATTGCCAGAGCCACACAGCATCATCTGTACAATTTTTTGTTACAAGTTAGAAAAGAGACGACTAAGGGGGAATATGATAGAAATGAGTGGTGTGGAGAAAGTGAATAGAGAGGTATTATTCACCCTTTCCCACAATACAAAAACCAGGGGTCCCCTGATTAAATTAATAGGCATTGGGTTTAATACAAACAAGAGGAAGTACTTTTTCACACAATGCATAACTAATCTGTGCAACTCGTTGCCATGGGATGTTGTGATGGCCAAATGTATAACTGGGTTAAAAAATGAACTGGATAAGTTCATGGAGGCTAGGTCTATCAATGGCTATTAGCCAAGATGGTCAGGGATGTGACCCCATGCTTGGAGCGACCTTAAATCTCTGTCTACCAGAAGGCAGGAGTGGAAACCTGGGGTTGAATCACTCCACAATTGCCATCTTTTGTATACTCCCTCATAAACTTTGGTACTGGCCACTGATAGAGAGAATACTGGGCAAGATGGACCGTGGTCTGACCCAGTATGGCAGCTCTTATATTCTTCAGTCAGTCATTTATTTTGCTTCTTAGATAAACCTATATGATTCCTCCTTCCTTTTCCTTTTCTGAAGCCCCGGCACATGTAAGTGAAACTGATGATTGTGCTGGGTTCTGGGTTACCCTCCCACATCAGATTGCCAAACACGGATGGTTGCCCACAGTCACAGCTTGTGACTTGTTTAAAATTTGTTTGCCAAACAGTTTTCACACATCTGAAGTTCTCATTAAGGAATAGTGGGGAGTAGTGGATTTAAAGTTAAAAGAAAATGGATTTGGCCCTCTCCTTCCATCTTTGGAAGGACCACCTTTCCCAGCAGTCCAAACAGAAGTGGTCTTAGAGTGATGTAAACATGACATGCATATGGATACTATCAACCATTTTCATCAACCATAAACGTAATAATAAAACAAGGATACGATCCCCGGCTATACCACGATCAATTGGGTGTGAGGTGAACATAGTTTAAGAGCACCCATTCATTATTCATGCTAGGGACTTCAAGTACCAGCTTTGAAGCTCTAGAGGCACAGGTCTCCGTTTCACCCCTAAGGGGAGGGCAAGCAGAGGCATGCCCCCCTCCATAATTGGCAGGGGCACAGAACCCCTCCAGCCACAGGACTGTGGTAGGAGCTGACAGCTCCTCCAGCCCACGGCTGCGGCAGAGGCACAGAATGTTCACCTCCAAAAGCAGTGAAATTTAAATTCCTGCTCACACCCTTGTTCACCCCTGAAGATCCAGAGGAGCTCAAAGGCTGAACATAACCTGATACTCCTTTGACTTGCTATATAATATAATAAAGATTGGCATTTACATTGTGTTCTTCATCCTCAAAGTATTTTACAGGCATTAACTAAAAGCGGCAAAGAGTCCTGTGGCACCTTATAAACTAACAGACGTATTGGAGCATAAGATTTCATGGGTGAATACCCATTTTGTCAGATGCATGTAGTGGAAATTTCCAGAGGCAGGTATAAATATGCAAGCAAGAATCAGGCTAGGGATAATGAGGTTAGTTCAATCAGGGAATGAGGCCCTCTTCTAGCAGTTGAGGTGTGAACACCAAGGGAGGAGAAACTGCTTTTGTAGTTGGCGAGCCATTCACGGTCTTTGTTTAATCCTTAGCTGATGGTGTCAAATTTGCAAATGAACTGAAGCTCAGCTGTTTCTCTTTGAAGTTTGGTCCTGAAGTTTTATTGCTGCAGGATGGCTACCTTTAAATCTGCTGTGTTGTGTGTTGTGTGTCCAGGGAGGTTGAAGTGTTCTCCTACAGGTTTTTGTACATTGCCATTCCTAATATCTGATTTGTGTCCATTTATCCTTTTACGTAGGGACTGTCCAGTTTGGCCGATGTACATAGCAGAGGGGCATTGCTGGCACATGATGGTGTATATTACATTGGTGGACATGCAGGTGAATGAACCGGTGATGGTGTGGCTGATCTGGTAGGTCCTGTGATGGTGTCGCTGGTGTAGATACGTGGGCAGAGTTGGCATTGAGGTTTCTTGCATGGATTGGTTCCTGAATTAGAGTTACTATGGTGCTGTGTGTAGTTGCTGGTGAGCATATGCTTCAGGTTGGCGGGTTGTCTGTGGGTGAGGACTGGCCTGCCTCCCAAGGCCTGTGAAAGTGAGGGATCGTTGTCCAGGATGGGTTGTAGATCACTGATGATACATTGGAGAGGTTTTAGCTGAGGACTGTATGTAATGGCCGGTGGAATTCTGTTGGTTTCTTTCTTGGGCTTGTCTCGCAGCAGGAGGCTTCTGGGTACACGTCTGGCTCTGTTGATCTGTTTCCTTATTTCCTCGTGCGGGTATCGCAATTTTGAGAATGCTTGGTGAAGATCTTGTAGGTGTTGGTCTCTGTCTGAGGGGTTGGAGCAAATGTGGTTGTACCTCAGCGCTTGGCTGTAGAGAATGGATCGTATGGTGTGTCCAAGAGGGAAGCTGGAGGCACGAAGGTAGGCATAGCAGATGGTGGGTTTTTGGTATAGGGTTGTGTTAACGTGCCCGTCACTTATTTGCACCATGGTGTCTAGGAAGTGGACCTCCTGTGGAGATTGGAGGAGGCTGAAGTTGATGGTGGGGTGGAAGCTGTTGAAATCGTGGTGGAATTCTTCCAGGGTTTCCTTCCCAAAGGTCCAGATGATGAAGATGTCCTCAATGTAGTGTAGGTAGAGAAGGGGCGTGAGTGGATGAGAGCTGAGGAAACATTGTTCCAGGTCAGCCATAAAAATGTTGGCATATTGTGGGGCCATGCGGGTGCCCATAGCGGTGCCACTGGTCTGGAGGTATATATTGTCACCAAATTTGAAATAATTGTGCATGAGGATAAAGTCACAGAGCTCAGCAGCCAGTTGTGCTGTGGCATCATCAGGGATACTGTTCCTGACAGCTTGTATTCCATCTGTGTGTGGGATGTCTGTGTAGAGAGCCTCTACATCCATGGTGGCTAGGATGATGTTTTCTGGAAGATCACCAATGCATTGTAATTTTCTCAGGAAATCACTGGTGTCACGGAGATAGCTAGGAGTGCTGGTGGTGTAGGTCTGAGTAGAGAGTCCACAAATCCAGACACTCCTTCACTGAGAGTGCCAATGCCCAAGATGATAGGGCGTCCAGGGTTTCCGGGTTTGTGGATCTTGGGTAGTAGATAGAATAACCCCGGTCGGGGCTCTAAGGGCATGTTGATTTGTTCCTGTGTTATTAGGCATTAACTAATTAACTAATCAATTCTAATATAAGTTCTCGGAAGAAGGAAATATGATCCCAATTTTACTGATGGGGGAAACTGAGGAAGAGTAGTTAAATGACTTACCCATCTTCACAGAGGTATTTAGGCATCCAACACCCATTGATTTCAAAGGGAGTTAGGCACTTAAATATTTTTGAAGATCTGGGCTTTAGTGTCAGAGTGGGGCCTAGAACTCAGGATGATTCAATACCCAGGCCTGCATGTAGATCACACCTCCCTCCTGTAGTAGCATTGCAATATAAATGCTTTCTCCTTTGCATTTGCCTGGTGTGAGCTGGGGCAGAAGCAGCATCTCCTCATTCTCAGGTGTTCTAGCAGTTGCAGTGGGGGAGGTTTAGGTTGGATATTAGGAAAAACTTCTTCACTAGGAGGGTGGTGAAGCACTGGAATGCGTTACCTAGGGAGGTGGTGGAATCTCCTTCCTTAGAGGTTTTTAAGGTCAGGCTTGACAAAGCCCTGGCTGGGATGATTTAGTTGGGGACTGGTCCTGCTTTGAGCAGGGGGTTGGACTAGATGACTTCCTGAGGTCCCTTCCAACCCTGATATTCTATGATTCTATGTGGTCATGTCACTGTCAAGGTAATTTAACAGGTACAGAATCTTATTCTTACAGTGTTGATATGATATATTGACATAGCAAAGGCTTATTAAAGACTAAGCCACACCAATAAAATGCAAAGGTTGTCATTTAGAGTGAAAAATCCTGTGATTTAAAGGCAGTGACCAAATATTGGATCATCTTATATATTGTTAATAAATCAAAACAAGCAGGGTGCAGAATGCCTGGTGTAAAAGTTAAAACTCGTAGCCCACTCACTGGACTAAGGACTTCAAGTTTGCTGTACTTGGCAAATCCTAACATTTGTACAAATACTTCCCTCATGTACATTCTCTGTTGTTTCCTTCTGGCAGCGAGAGGACTGTATTTTTCCAAAAAGTTTATTTTGACTATTTCCTAGCTTTATCTTGTAATCTCTTTGGACAAATACCAGCCTTAGATTTCAGAAATTCTTATCCTCTATAGGCTGAATTTGGCAATGATTTACAGATAGAAAGTGTGAAAATTTGGGACAGGAGGTGTGTGTGGGGGTAAATAGGCACCTATATAAAAAAAAACCCCAAATATCGGGACAGTCCCTATAAAATCAGGACATCTGTTCACCCTATTTACATTCAACGCAACCCCATTGGTCAATGAGATTGCAAGGGATGTAGGTGAGCACAGAATTTCCCTGACTCTTAATAAATCTTAACCTTAGACTAGGGTGATTTAGCAGAGGAGTCTGGATTCCTACACAGGGCCTTAGAGCCCTCCACCCGATTACATGCACCCAAGTGGAGGAGGGAATGAAGGTGAATTTGTCTCTCCAGGATGTAGATCACCCTCTTGCTCACATGCGCGCTTAATTTTATGTATGTGAGAAGTCCCATTGACCTCAATAGTACTAGTTGTGTGTAAAAGTTAAAAACATACGCTTGAAGGACAGAGACCTTGGACACTAATTGTGATTACCAGTGAATGAGCAGTCCAGCACTTGAGGTTTGTTTACTCACATACTTGATCACTAGGTTCACTATGCCAAAGGGGCAGGTGATGACAACCTTCTCATGGTCTGCCCTGTTATATGCTAAGGCACAACCAATATCATAAAATAGGCATCTGAACATCGCTCCGCTAACTCCTGGACTGAACAGCAATGGAAATAGCAAAAAGAAGCCTCATAGAACCACATTAAGAGAATTGTAGACCCAGGTCTACAAACGTGCCAACGGAACATTGAAGGTATAGCCCAGGGGTGGGCAAACTACAATTTCTGTTCTCTGATGTGGCCCTCAGATCAAAAAGTTTGCCCACCCCTGGTATAGCCTTATCTAAAAGCAACTACCTAGTGCACAGCATGACTGGCATCATAGCCCTGCAAATCACCCATGTCAAAGATGACACAAGAATCTCACTGCTGATTGCCAGCTACGATCTTGTCGTTTCCCTCCATCATCCTAAATGCAGCCTTGCCACATGCTTGAAGAAGGGCATTAAGGGTTATGAGATAATAGATGCCAGGAGTAATTCTGGAATCTTTAGCATCTACCATACCAAAAAGGCAGCCATCTGCTTGAGCAACAGCATTAACATAGGAAATGTTCTGTTAATGTAGGATTTTAGCAGATGTTGGAGAACTTTGTGTGGGCCCTGAAATTCCCATTCAGTGACTTCAAACCACAAGCTGAGCTAGTTAAAAGTTTTCTAGAAAGGCAAAATTTATAAGATTTCACTCCATGACAAAACCCCACAATGCCCTCCAGCACTCCTCATGAACGAAAGAATATTCCTTTCTTCCCTTTCAACCTACTTAAGTTAGTGAGGCTATACAGTTGCATAATCCAAACATATGAAACACAAACAAAAGACCAAGAGGTGTTATTTGTTGTATTAAAACAGAGTAAGTAGAAGTGAGAGGCAACAGGCTAAGATTGCTCTGCTGTCTTTCAGAACAGCAGAAACTTAGGCCCTGATCCTCCAAACACTTATGCACATGAGTAACTTTACATATGCGAATAGACCCTTTTATATGTTCTACAGGATTATTCACATAACTTATTATTAAGTTAGTCAAGTGTAGAAATTAAGTGTTAGCAGGATCAGGGCCTTAATGAACCTGTCAGACTAATTCAACTCCATTGTAACCGAGAAGAGAATTTGACACATGAATAATAAATACCACCACTTAGCATTTATGTATGATATCACCTTTATCCTGGGATCTCGAAGCACTTTACTGCGGTGTGTATCATTATCCCATTCAGAGTAGGACACTCAGGCACAGAGAGGTTATCCTATATAATACAGTAAGTCATAGGCAGATTCAGGAATAAAATCTGGGGGTGCAATATTGGCCCTATTGAGGTCAGTGGGAGTTTTGGCCAAAAAATAGATTGGCTTGAAATACAAGTTAATTGAGTTTTTAAAAAAATTTCCTTCATCTCTATCGTTAGGTTTCATCACATATGACAGCACAATTCTCTGACTCCCAGCCTTTGCATTTTCAACCATGAGTTACTGCTCCTTTTTCTGGTACTCATTTGATGTTTCATGGGCCTGTGTGACAGTCTGGTTATCTGCATGCATTTATCCTCTTTGACCCTCACATTGTACCCAGTGGCATGCTGGGTATCATTGGCATTTCATACACCTTGTAGCACCATGTTAGTTTAATGATTGCGGTACGTATTTCTAAAGCCAAAACTTTACTTAGGTCTCTGGTTGCTAGCCTTGCCCAATACAGTGTATTCTACATTATTGCCCATATTTGACATTAGACGTGTATATCTTGACTTTAGTAAAGCTTTTGATACTGTTTTGCATGACCTTCTCATAAACAAACTAGGGAAATGCAACCTAGATGGAGCTACTATAAGGAGGGTGCAAAACTGGTTTGAAAACCATTCCCAGACAGTAGTTATCAGTGGTTCACAGTCATGCTGGAAGGACATAATGAGTGGGGTCCCACAGGGATCAATCTGGTTCCGGTTCTGTTCAGTATCTTCATCAGTTATTTAGATAATGGCATAGAGAGTACACTTAAAGTTTGTGGATGATACCAAGCTGGGAGGAGTTGCAAGTGCTTTGGAGGATATCCAAATCCAAAATGATTTGGACAAACTGGAGAAATGGTCTGAAGTAAATAAGATGAAAGTCAATAAGGACAAATGCAAAGTACTCCATTTAGGAAGGAACTATCAGTTGCACACATACAAAATAGAAAATGACTGCCTAGGAAGGAGTACTGCAGAAAGGGATCTGGGGGTCATAGTGGACCACAAGCTAAATATGAGTCAACAGTGTAACACTGTTGCAAAAAAAGCGAACGTTATTCTGGGATGTATTAGCAGGAGTATTGTAAGCAAGACACAAGAAGTAATTTTTCCACTCTACTCTGCACTGATTAGGCCTCATCTGGAGTATTGTGTCCAGTTCTGGGCGCCACATTTCAGGAAAGATGTGGACAAACTGGAGAAGGTCTAGAAAACATGACTTATGAGAGAAGATTGAAAACAATGGGTTTGTTTAGTCTGGAAAAGAGAAGATGACTGAGGGGGGACATAACAGTTTTCAACTACATAAAAGGTTGTTACAAGCAGGAGGGAGAAGAAATGTTCTTCTTAACCTCTGAGGATAGGAGAAGAAGCAATAAATTGCTTAAATTGCAGCAAGGGAGATTTAGGTTGGACATTAGGAAAAACTTCCTAACTGTCAGAGTGGTTAAGAACTGGAATAAATTGCCTAGGGAGCTTGTGGAATCTCCATCATTGGAGATTTTTAAGAGTAGGTGAGAAACACCTTTCAGGAATGGTCTAGATAAGGGGTTCTCAAACGGGGGGTCGGGACCACTCAGGGGGTCGCGAGGTTATTACATGGGGTGTCACGAGCTGTCAGCCTCCACCCTAAGCCCCACTTTGCCTCGAGCATTTATAATGGTGTTAAATATGTAAAAAAGTGTTTTTAATTTATAAGGGGGGGGCCCACACTCAGAGGCTTGCTATGTGAAAGGGGTCACTAGTACAAAAGTTTGAAAACCTCTGGTCTAGATAATACTTAGTACTGCCATGAGTGCAGGAGACTGGACTAGATGACCTCTCGAGGTCCCTTCTAGTCCTGTGATTCTATGATTATTCTTATCCAGCCTTCTCCCAAAATAAATAGTAAGTTCCCTAGTACTTTTCTCACTAAAAAAGTAAGAACGGTCTTAATCCTACATTGGAATCATGACTGTATAATGATTATTGACATAGTAAAAGCAAACACTGGCAAAGCTATTTGCAGTGTAGCAAATTGTGGGTAATGCAGTGTCTTTGCCTAAGGGTATCTTTACAGTATGTATTGAAAGTAGGTATGAGTGCGTTTGTGCGGTTAAACTTCAGAATACGTTATTTTTTAGAATATTATTTACAGTTATGTTTAATATTGTAGTTACAAACTTACAGAAAGTCATTTGCAGTAGCGTTACCTGCACATAGCCCAGGGATTTAAGAAAAACATAGAACTGATTCTCTGTAGATACGCAACATATGGGCTACCTTTAAAATATTAATAGCAAGAGACATTACAAAGGTCCTAGAAAGGAGTCTCCATAATCCAGCAATTTGTTTTTACCAGTGGAGAAAGCTGGGAGTGGGATTATCTCTCTTGAACTGTTCAACTACACAGCTAACATGCCAGCTGCTTTAACACACAATCTAGAGAGATGAACAACAAGAAAATAATTGTGGCAGGTCCAGACTTGTCTGAAACATGGATACAGATGTTGATGACATGTAGATGGCTCCCCTTCAGACCATGTCATGAAATCCTGAGATACTTTTCTGGTGATTTGCTTAGAATCTAAACAATTCTTGGCTGCATGAAAACTTGCTATGGGCTGAATTCATCCCTGCCCAGGGATACCATAGGGCAGCTTGTGTTCCCCAAACCGCTAATCCTGAGGCTGGCACTGGCCAGTTCAGTCCTAATAGCTGCTTTAACTTACATCTGACTGACCAATGCCCATGGGCCTTATGATAGCTAGCAAAAAGCCAGGGTATAGGAACACCCCAGAATGCCTCTTCTCCCAGGGTTTTGTAGAAGATGGTCTACATGCTACCTGGAGTATTTATAGGAAGGAATGCAGCTGCAGCTATGAATCAGGCCCTGTATGCTCTTTCAGAACAGCTGGAGAGGGCAGGGCACTGGCACATCTGTTTGTTGGGCTGTGGAAATAATGGCCCCTCACCCACCCCGACCAGCTAAAGGAAGGAGAGACCTGATCCTCATAGAAAACATCACAGACACTTAGGGAGTGAAGAAAAGTTTTCATGTATGTGAATAGACAGAATTCTGACCTGGGTTTGAAGCGATGGGATTATATACATTGCATGTCTTAAGTTTACCTTTTCCCTGGGCTTTGGCTTTATTAATAACTTAAATAACAGCAATAAATTGCACCAAAACTTTCTTTCCCTACTTAGCTGTGGCTAGGGTATTTCCTGGGAAAACTCCCATCCGAGCAACTCCAACTACTCTTGTATCTTCTTTGGAGCTAATGGACTCCACGTACTAGTATGACTCATCAGCAATTACACTTCATCTTCATTCTTCATGTTAACAGGTAATGGAAGAGAGAAATCTTGAATCATATGTAGGGTCCTAGAGAGTCTGCCATCCACACTGCCAAAGTCAAACACCCTGCTTGCTGTGAATAAAACCTTGTATGCCAGGGGCTTTTTTAGAGACCCTTGCTAAACAATACAGATTAAAGTGGGTCTTGCTTTTACTGTAACATTTATCATGTTTACACAATACTAAGTCACAGTGATCTTTAATCATTGTGGAGAGCATGAACTTTTCCATCACGGCAATCATGTTGATATACAAAATACAATAACTTCTGGAAATAAAAGGTCATTGGAAAATCTTTGTCTCTTCCAAGCCTTTTGACTATAAGGATTATTCTCTTTACTGTTGGAATAATAAGGATTATATTTCACCGAAGTCTGCAGCACATTATCCATCTCCTTCTTTTATGCCCCAAGAGAGGTTATTGCAGATTTTGTAGATTTCTAAGGCTAAGGAGGAGAAATGTAGATTCAAATCTATAGGCTGTGTGTTTAAGTTTGCATGAAATGAAATGAGCAAGAGACAGCTCAGGACAATAAGTCTGAGAGGTAATGCTAAGGTTGGCTCTCATGAGGTTACTAGAAACTCTCAGTGTAAGTGTAGTAAAATCTTGCTAATCCTCACTTTGGGTAAATGTCTGTAAATCCACATGGAAAGCAGATTTGCAGGTGTGTGAGAGTGTCACGGAAGGATGTGCTTCCTGTGCAGGTGCTGTCCTTTTCCCTGTGTGTTGTATCTCCCTTGGCTTTCAGGATCTGAATCAGTGCTAGAACGCTTAGGGCACAATCCTTCAAACACCTAAGGACACGGGTAACTGTATTCAGGTGAATCACATGCTTAAGTATTTGCACGAACAAGCCTTACTGAGTATATACAGAGTATGTCAAAGCACACTATGGAAATTTTAGTGTGCATTAGCAGGGTCCACAGGGGCATTTAGTGCATGGCAGGCTATTGAATGTAGATTCACATCCCACCTTGCCATGCACTGACCACATAGACAGGCCCTCACTGTGTAGACAACCTCTGAGTTTTTTCCTCTTCATCCCACCTGGCTCCTCTTTCCACTGCTGCTTGGCTACTGCTGGAGATAAGAGTGACCTCAGACTACCACTGTTCTCATGGCTCTGTAAGAGAAATGAAGTCACTGGTCTGGAGCAGGATGAGAATCTGATTTGGCACTTTAACATTTGTAGATCCCAGAGAGCTCTACAAAGGTAGGTAAAGTATTTTACATATGGGGGAAAAGAGGCCCAGAAGTGACTTCTTCAAGGTCACACAAAAAAGGAATTGGCAATCATCTCCACCCTCATGTTGAGAAGGGGGGTATAGGGAGGAAAGACCTTAGCATGGCAGTGGTGCAATCTTGCCCCACTACTTCCAATCCCTTACTCCTTTAGCAGCATTACCAGCAGGCAGGAGGAATCATCTGGGAAGAAGAAGAGCACATTATATGCCCCAAGCCTAGTCACTGGGCCATACTGAGTGCTATGGGTGGGACCGAGAGGTGAACTGTCACTCCTCTATCTGTCTGCAGGTCCATGGCAGTCATGGTGTGTGATAGCTCCACTTGCCTTCCCATCAGCTCTTGGTAACCTACAAACCTCACCAATCCACACTGAGCGTCCAGCCCATAAGAGCAGAGTAGTGACTTTCTCCCATACAGCCCATGACGTCAAAAGAGCCCTCCATTTGTTACATGCACAGACACCTCAAGGAACATGGACAGCATCGCATTACAAATAAAATATGAGCCTTCCGATAGCTTTGTTCAGCCTTATAGTTCTATGAAGCACAAGGATGTGAGCCCTGTATATGCCTGTGTAGCAGGGTGGCCACCCGCTAGGGCCCAGAGCGGTTTAAAACAGGCCTGAGAGAGGGCTGTTGCAGGAGAAAGGCAGCAGCTGATTGGGGAAGCAGCCTTAGCTGGGGGCCATGCCCCAATCAGGGCCCAGGTGGCTCTATAAAGGCTGTGAGCCAGAAGCCCAGAGAGAGAAGGGCCTAGCTGCAGGGGCTTAACTAAGTCTCTGGAGGGGAGCAGGGCTGGGGACAGGCCAAGGGAGTCAGGGACCTCCGGCCTAGGAAAGTACCAGGCTGCAGGCCTGGTAAGGCCTATTAGATACTGAGGTTGCAGGGGACAGCCCATGGGTAGCCAGAGGCAGCAGGTCCAAACCCACCCTTGCCTGTGATGAGTGGCTCATACTGCAGTCTGCCCCAGGGCATGGGGGCTAGCTGGTGACTGGCAGGAGCCTATGACTGAGGTGGGGTAGGGATAGGGGTGGGGGTTCCCCTAGGAGGGGGAGACCCAGAACTGTGGGGTAGTGCCAGGGGGCAACACCCAGTTAAAGGGACACTGGGGTCCTGGGAGGGACACGGGGAGCCAGCAGGGGCAGTGAGACACTGGCCTGAAGAGGGCGCTCCGGAGGCTGGAATGCTAATTCCCTGAGATGAGCAGCCGGAGGTGCCGCCGGTGAGTCTGTGCCCGGTTACAGCCTGTTAGACAGCTGTAGGAATGTTTTACGTCTTTCAAAGACTCATCACCAGGCACCTACTTCACTGCCTCAGCACAGCTCAGGCTCAGAGAATCATAGAAGATTTGGGTTGGAAGAAACCTTAGGAGTTCATCTAGTCCAACCCCCTGCTCAAAGCAGGACCAACACCATGTAAATCATCCCAGCCAGGGCTTGTCAAGCCAGGTCTTAACCTTTAAGGATGGAGATTCCACCACCTCCCTAGGTAACGCATTGCAGTGCTTCACCACCCTCCTAGTGAAATAGTGTTTCCTAATATCGAACCTACACCTCCCCCACTGAAACTTGAGACCATTGCTCCTTTTTCTGTCATCTGCCACCACTGGGAACAGGCAAGCTCCATCCTCTTTGGAACCCCCGTTCAGGTAGTTGAAGGATGCTATCAAATCTCCCCTCACTCTTTTCTTCTGCAGACTAAACAAGTCCAATTCCCTCAGCCTCTCCTTGTAAGTCATGTGCCCCAGCCCCCTGATCTTTTTTTGTTGCCCTCTGCTGGACTCTCCAATTTGTCCACATACTTTCTGTAGTAGGGGGCCCAAAACTGGATGCAGTATTCCAGATGTGGCCTCACCAGTGATGAATAGAGGGGAATAATCACTTCCCTTGATCTGCTTGCAATGCTCCTACTAATGCAGCTCAATATGCCATTAACCTTCTTGACAACAAGAGTACACTGCAGACTCATATCCAGCTTCTCATCCACTGTAATTCCCAGGTCCTTTTCTGCAGAACTGCTGCTTAGCCCATCAGTCCCCAACCTGTAGCAGTGCATGGGATTCTTCCATCATAAGTGCAGGACTCCACTTGTCCTTGTTGAACCTCATCAGATTTCTTTTGGCCCAATCCTCCAATTTGTCTAGGTCACTTTGGACACTATCCCTACCCTCCAGCATATCTACCTCCCCCCCCGGCTTAGTGTCATCTGCAAATTTGCTGAGGGTGCAATTAATCCCATCATCCACATCATTAATAAAGATGTTGAACAAAACCGGCCCCAGGACTGACCCCTTGGCACTCCGCTTGATACCGGCTGCCAGCTAGACATCGAGCCATTGATCACTACCCGTTGAGACAGACGATCTAGCCAGCTTTCTAGCCACCTTATAGCCCATTCATCCAATCCATACTTTATCTTGCTGGCAAGAATACTGTGGGAGACTATCAAAAACTTTGCTAAAGTCAACATATATCCCATCCACTGCTTTCCCCATATCCACAGAGCCAATTATCTCATCATAGAAGGCAATCAGATTGGTGAGGCATGACTTGCCCTTGATGAATCCATGTTGATTGTTCCTGATCACCTTCCTCTCCTCCAAGTGCTTCAAACTGATTTCCTTGAGGATCGGCTCCATGATTTTTCCAGGGTCTGAGGTGAGGCTGACCAGTCTGTAGTTCCCCGGATTCTCGTTCTTCCCTTTTTTAAAGATGGGCACTATATTTGCCTCATAAGAACCGTAAGTGAGCTCAGAGCAATGTACTGTAGAAGGACAGTTTGAGAACTATTAGGAAGAATGGTGTTGTTTAAATGAGTTAGCCTGCAGATTTGTTCTGTCATTCATTGGAATGATTTTTTTTTTTAATAGAAGTCAAACAGAATGTTAAGGAAATCCAAGTGGGTGCTTTGATTCTTCAGCACACAATATAGTGAATTAGTGATAAAGGTGGAATCCAGTGACAAACAATATAGTGGATTTCCAGTGTGGAGTTTTGTACACTCAGATTATCTGAATAGTCAGAGAATAATTTCTGAGAGGACTCACAAGCGTATTAATTGTTCATGAACAAAGAATTTCAAATATATAAAGTTTCAAATGAGGACCGAAACATCTGGATGCTTATCCAGACTTCTTGGGCTTGATCCCCCTCTCACATACACCTGGTTTACATCAGCATAATTCAACTGAGTTCTAGGAAGATACTCCTGATTTACACAAGAGAATTGAGACACGGGTCTCTAAAATGTGGCAGGAAATCTCACAGCAATAGCATTTCTCGAGAGACTTCTGATACGTCCCCCTTCCAGATGGGTTGGAACCAGGAATTACCAGGTACATGAAAAAGAAAAATAATGGGAAACAAAGTTACAATAAATGAACAGCTCATAATCTTGAAAAGATTGGAACCTGAATCTAATCTGCAATGGGCTAAGCCTCAAGGTGGAGAACAGTGGCTCTTATTTTGCTGAACCTTTTCAAATATAATTATTGCCTTAGATTCAGAATTTGTTGTTCTAACGTTTTGATTTTGGAAAAAAATCAATCTAAGGAAAAGAATGTGGCAGTGAGCCCAGGCCCTCCTTTTGGGTTTGTTTCTGGAATGCGAGGTGGGTGGGGTGGAGAGTGTTAATTCTCTCGAACAGCTTTCCTCTCCGCTTGATCCTATCTCCAAATCTATCACTGGTAGGACTTCACAGTGTTGTTTCTGAGGTTCTGTGCTCTGCAGCCTGAAGCTTAACTTTACAGCCTTCAAAGTTCTCAGTGTATTGTGTTCTACTGTTTGCCATCTTGTCAACTTGCTCATTTGTAAAAAATCTCTAACTCTCCAGTCCTGTGGCTTCTGTGAAAATCTGGATACCCAGTGCTCCTGTGACAGTGACACCCATATCCAGCCGCCTTAAGATGTCAGCAAGAGGCACTTGTACAGCAAAACTGCTATTCTCCTTTTCTTCCCAAGATCCCAGGAATCACTTTTCTGTGAAGTGCCTGAATTTCCCAAGCCCAGGTACTGTACAAGTGAGGGGAAAGTCCCAAAGATGCTTTTAAAGCCAAATCTCCAGTGTGATCATACTGCATCTATTGGAAAGTGGAGGGGGGCTGGGACTGGGGATTGAATTGTTCTGCAGTAATAGTAGCTGAGACTGTCACAATGGGGTGCAGAGACATATGATATTCTGTGATTATTGAAGTTTAGAAGCTTCCTTTTTAGACCATAACATTTTTCATTCTTTTGGAAAACAGTATTGCATTACAGGTGTTATAACTTTTCTTCAGAATCAGACTGGCCAGGGAATTGTAAATCTAAATCATAGCTGCCCTCAGGAAACCTGCCAGCCAGTAAACACAATGAAATGAGTGAGATGAAAGCATCTGAGTGAGAAAATGAATTTTAGGCATTTCACTGAAGTCTATTTAGTTTTTACAGTCTGGCTCAGCATCTCAGAGGTAGCAGCTGGGAGACACATACTGGCTTCCAGTGACTAAAACTGAGAAGTCTATCATGCTGAAGCTTGAAATCTTTGCTTGGGGGTCCAATACCAAAGGGAAGGCTCCTCTTGAAATATCCCTCACACTTTTTCATGCTGTACAGATCCAGAGAGCTGCCTAAATAGTAATTCTTTTCTTTCCTGGAGGCTAATCTAACCACATTTACCATGCTTGTAATGAAGACTTCATATCAAAAGGCAAGATACTTATATGAAGGAGAAAGGTGGCAAAAGGAGTGACCATTCAGGAATGTTATATGGCCAGCAAAGTATTGCCACTGTTTGGCATAATATTCTGCCCATTTGACTTCTTGCCCTTAGAAAGCTGTTCATGATCATGTAAGAGGGGTTTACCTCTGGCATGATGGGGCCATGAGCTAGGCAAATGAGTTCAAACAAGATGGAAGCCATTCAAAACCTTTTGCCCACTGCTTAGATGGAATCTGAACAAAGCCATTTTAAGATTCAAAATACCGGAGTTTGGTTAATTTGTTTCCCTCCCTCCCCCCATTTTTCATTTGTGCACATTTCTCTGTGTTGCCTGAGTGCAGTGGAAAAGCCAAAATACCACAAGTGTTTACCCTGCCCAGCCAGTAACAGACTGAGTCTCATACTAGAGCCTGTTCTCTCAAGGTTTCCAGAGCCGTTTTACAGATTTGAGAGGCTGGATAAATGTTTCCAAAAACATCCCAACTTCTGGGGAGGGAATCAAACACAATGTTACTATTGCCAAACATTACTGGCAATTTGGCCATCTGGAAGTCACCTGGATGCTTTAATCAGCTTCCAAATAATATCCATACCTCAAATAGTACAGTAGTTTTATCATACCCTCACTTCTCACTACCTTCAACTGCAGATTCAATCTCATCTCCCCAAACACCTGAAAACCCTCCTAATACACCTCCTAGCTACCATTTCCTTCCTGCTCTGTACCGAGATCCGTGGCACTAGAGGTTGAGGACCAGTATTCCCTGGAGGGGTGCGTTATTGGGGATACACCAGCAGAACTGTGAATGCAGGGAGTTTGGCCGGAAGCAGCTCAGCCATACAGAAAGAACAGTGCACAGGGTTTAATGCAGTTGCAGTTTCACTTGTTCAACTTAAACTGCATTCAGGTTCACACGCGATGAAACAAAACATGCACTGTGAAAAGTTCCTTGTGAATGGGACCTAGAGGCTTTGTAAAGAAGGAAGAGAAGAGCAGCTGCCAGGCAGGCAAAAAAGGAAAAGGGAATAGACTAATAATTATATACGGGAGTCCAACTATTTCCCAGAGAGACCCTCTCATGCCTCTCCTCCCTCCACCAGGAGCCAATGGAGCCCCCTCACCACCAGCCTCTCAGCTTCTCCTTCCCTCACTCAGACTCTCAACAGTTCCCTACACATCTGCCTTGCCACAGAAAAGAACTTGCACTACACAGCTCCCAAACAGGGAAGAAAGACTGAGCCAATCCAGGGTCAGGGGGTTGCTCACCAGGTTCTTGCTGTTTCTGGGTTTAAGAGGAAGAAGTTGCTTCTTCTTTTAGCTCCACTAAAGCATATTGTGCTGGACACACATTCAGGCACCCCCAGTGCCTGTCTCCTTTTAACATTCCAGGGTCAGGAAGCAGCTTGGGAAACTGTTCTGGAGCTGGAACTGGCTCCTTTCTTCTTCCCTGCTCTGGATAAGGGCTAACCAGGTGGGGAACCAGAGCCAGCTTCTCTCGGTTGGGAGGGGATGGGAGGGAAAGGGCAGCTGGGGAGTAGATAGGAACATGTGGGTACTTCTCAAGGAGGAGAAGGAAAGAAAGTATAAGTGAACAAACTGGTCTTCATATTTTGGTGTCCCAGATAATAGTGCGCCCAAATACAGGGCCAGCTACTCAGCTATGCCTCTTTATATCAGCCAAGCCTGTGGCCCACAAACATCCCCCAGAACTGAATATCACCCTATTGTATTTGTCCATCACTGCTTTTGAGTGTATATCATCATCAAACCAACCTCTAAACCTCCACCCATGACTACCCTAATGCTACAGATTTCATGGCAGTCATGAGGTGCAGGCAACATTCATTTTTCACCTAATAATGGAAAGAGGCAAAGGTAAGGAATCTGAACTGGGGTTCGTACTCTGTTTGCTACAAATGTGTCCTAGATACAAGAATACAGCATGAGACCGTATGATTATAAACCTGTTGTGTGCGAAGGATTCTGAATGTGGGTCTGTAAAATTTCCAGATTAGGGCAGCATGTTACACTGTGTATTTCAGCTTCAGTGTCATACAACCTGACAAAATGGGGACCTGTGGGTCCCTACACCTCCTGAAGCGGGGGCAGTTGCACAGAGGCTAGGAGCTGCCTGTAGCAGGTGGGGGCTGCGGGGTACCCCTGCCACCTGCAGCTCTGGGAGTCCCCACTACCTGTGGGGGCAGGGAGCTGTGGGGTGCCCCCACCTCCCGTGTCAGCCGGGAGCTGCAGGATATCCCTGCCGACTGCAGCTCCAGGGACCCCCGGTGACTGGAAGCTTGGGGGGTTCCCCTGCTGCCCACAGTGGCCAGGAGCTTGGGGGCAGGGTACCCTGCAACTCCCGGCCCCCTTCGGTGGTGGGGGACCCTGCAGCTCCCGACCTCTGTGACTAAATCGTAGCCTTAATCATCATCAAGCAGATCAATTTCCAGTGGGGTCCCACAAGGATCAGTTCTTGGCCCTATGCTATTTAACATTTCTTTTTAATCAGTGACCTGGAAGAAAACATCAGATCATCACTGATAAAGTTTGCAGATGACACAAAAATTGGGGCAAAGGTAAATAATGAAAAGGACAGTCACTGATTCGGAGTGATTTAAATTGCTTGGTAAACCGGGTGCAAGCAAACCATTTTAATACCGCTAAATGTAACTGAATACGTCTAGGAACAAAGAATGTAGGCCATACTTACTAAATGGGGGACTCTATCCTAGCAAGCAGTGACTCTGAAAAAGATTTGATGGTCAGCTGAACATAAGCTCTCGAGATGCTATGGTCAAAAGAGCATAAACAGGGGAATCTTGGGTTGAAGTAGAGAAATTATTTTACCTTTGTATTTGGCATTGGTGAGACCACAGCTGGAATATGGTGTCCAGTTCTGGTGCCCACAATTCAAGAAGGATGTTGCTAAATTGAAGAAGGTTAAGAGAAGAGCCAGGAGAATGATTAAAGGGTTAGAAAACATGCCTTATAGTGACAGACCCAAGGACCTCAATCTATTTATCTTAACAAAAAAAGGGGTGACTTGATTACAATCTATAAGTACCTACATTTAACAAACATTTAATAATGGATTCTTCAATCTAGCAGACAAAGTTATAACACAGTCCAATGGCTAGAAGTGGAAGCTACACTAATTCAGACTGGAAATGAAGTGTAAACTTTTAGCAAAGAGTAACTTGGAACAATTTACCAAGGATCATGGTGGATTCTTCATCATTGACAATTTTAAAATCAAGATTGGATGTTTAAGAGATAAGCACTAGGAATTATTTTGAGGAAGTCCTATGGCCTGTGTTATGTAGGTGATCAGACTAGATGATCACAATGGTACCCTCTGGCCTTAGAATCTATGAATCCTGCATTTTCCCCACAACAAATTCCCAGGCATTCCAGGGCAGGTTGGGACATGTCAGGAGGAGATGGAGGTGGATCGGGGCAGAAAGAAGTGTGGCTGGTGTGGTCCTGCACCCTGGTGATTCCCCACTGCTTCAGCCCCTATGGAACTATGGCAGTGCGGGAGGGGCATGTTAGGACAGCCTTAAGACATCTGCCCTCCCTCCCCCCACTGGCAGCACCAGAATTGGGGAAATGAAAGCTTCCTTATCTATATATCTGTGCTGGTTCTAGCACCAGCATAGAGATGAATTTCCCTCCTGTACATCTGTGGATTTGGGGATTGAGCCACCTGGTCACTTCCTGAATAAAGATTTCCCAAAACTAGATGTGGTGGGCGAGGTAGCAGTCTCTTAACGCCCACCCCTGCACAAGATCAGCTAATGGGTAACAAGTGCAGATAGGACAGACACCCAAAGGACTTTTCCTCTCACATTTCCTCTGAGAGTTGAATTTTGTTCTAGGAAAAGGTGAAGCTTCAGGTAGATTCTTAACATTTTTCCAAACAGGATAATCCACCCTCATCATATTATGTTGCAAGTATACTGGTATGCAAATACACTACCCCACAAATCTAACAGCTTCCATTGCAATAAGGTTTAAGGCTTCAACCTGTAGTAACAAATTCTTCTAATTAAAGAACATCTAATAAATTATTATGTATCCCCTTTAAAGTTATAGGCATCTTAAGAGTCTATAGCAGGGGTGGCCAAACTGTGGCTCACAAGCCACATGTGGTTCTTTCACCATTAAAGTGTGGCTCACAAGCCCCCCCACCACCCGCCCATTCTCCACTTACCACACTGTGGTAGGGGTCAGGACCTCTGCCTTGGAGAGAGTGAGAGAGAGAGCAAGCGAGCGTGGGGGTAAGAGCTTCTGTCCAGCTGAGAGGAGGGTCTTGGGGCTTCAGCCCTGCGGGGCGTACCTGCCAGGGCTCAGGGCTTCAACAGGAGTGGGGTTGAAGCCCCAAGCCGTAGCTCCTGGCAGGTGTGCTCTGGCTCTCGAACGTTGGAATATTGTTGTACGTGGCTCAGAAGGCCAGTAAGTTTGGCCACCTCTGGTCTATAAACATTTTTTTCAACTATTTGTGTGTGTATATGTAAATAAAATGTGCAACAGACACAAGGAAATAAAAAAAGTCTGTTACTGTACTGGAGAAATGTTGTTAAATATGTATGTAGACATACTATATAAGCTTTTGTGAGTGAGTATACTGTAATGATTTCAAAGAGGCGATTAAAGTTTAGCTGGTCAAAAGTCTTTAGAATCATTCATGTCTGACATGTAATATGTGCTTTTAAACATGTCTCTACTTGTAGAAAATTTTAGACATTAATGGCTCTAAAGTAGATGCTGCATTCTTTAAAGTAAATTTTAAAAATCTCTGACTCTGCAGTTACACATTTATATCCTCTGAGCAAATTGTTTACTGTTTCACCTCTTGGATACTGCTGGAAGAGAACTCTTAAGATGTATACAAAAGCATGTGAGAACCAGGGGCAATTTATCAATTTAGCACAGCTATTTTTGAAAATTCTATTCTGAGTTTCTTTAATTTTGTCAGTTACAGAACTATCAATCAAGGAATCTTAGAATTGCGTCTCAAATTTTGTCTTTAACTCACTCGTTTGTTCATTACATAAATACCAAAGCATGTTGCTTTACATCTTGATCCCATACTATACACCATGTAGGCACCAAAACCAAGATCAGATAGGATGGATTACAGATGGCGTTCTAACATATGATCAGAATGTACTTTCATTGGTGGATTTCAGTCTGATTCTTAATATCACCTAACAGTGTATCAAAAAAAAAATCACAAAATAGGTTTCCCTTGTACTCCACCTGTTTTGAGAATAGGACATGCTATCCCATTATCACTTCAGCAGTCAAACCCACAATATGACTGTTAATCAGCCCCTGAGGTAGACAACTGAGCTTTCCACTTTAATAACTTAGTTCCTTCCAGTCAACTCAGCAGATGAGCCAGGGACTTCACTTCCCAGCTCATTTAGGTGGCTCAGATACTATCCTGATGAGCATAAAATAAATATTATACAGAGGGGGGTGAAGGAGGGGGAGTGGGACGGACACCGAAGCAGAGAATTCACCCTGACTATCCATACCTTTTATTTTTCCCTTCAGGAAATTTCTAGAATGTGCCTCTTGTGAGTTTGTTTTGAGTCTGCATAAAACATTTGGTGACAGGCTCATTAAACTTAACATAATACCAATGGTAGAAATACTAATAGTAAACACATATCTATTTACCTATATTGTGAACATCAATATTTACGCACAAGTCAGGAACTTTTCCACCCACACCCCAGGTCAAATATTTACCTTCTAGGACAATGAATCTTATGTTGATTGAAACAAGAAGTCAGTCAACATATATATTGTAAATGTAACATGCATTCTCAATGCTTCCACCAGAAGTTTCTGGAAAGCTCTCCTTTTAAACAGACATCCTTAAAGGAAGTTTATGTTAGAGTGCCAGAAAAAAACTATGGTTCATCTCTCATGAGATGGCCGGGAAGCATATATTTGCATATACCCTTTCTTTGGCTCAGAGATAAATAGTTTTCGCTGAATTTAGTTGTGTCCCCAGGATGTAGATATTTACATAAGTGATCTCAGACGTTAACATTGCTCCAAATCTCTTTATTCAATACACACAAGGTACATACATTTATTTTAAACAAAAAGGTCTGCATTATACTAGTAATTTCTCTATAAACCTGCATCCTTTATTTACCTGGAACAATGTGATCATGTGAATAAGCCCTCTTTGCAGAAAGGTCTCCTTTTCTGCTCATTGCTGCATGTCTCATTTTCGGATGATTGAAACAGGGGAAGCGGAGTGTGTTTGTTTGAGAGTGCCATTTTCTAAGCTGACCTTGGCTAGCAGGCTTGCCAGGATACTGTACTTACTACCATGCTGGCTGATTTTTCCTAACATGTAACAAACCATTTAGTCTGATGAACAACAAGCTGAGTGGAGCCTGGAAATGTGAAAATGGAGAAGTCGTCCATTCCAAACATTCCAGCCATACCAAGGAGGTGCACTTTTCTTTCACTCAGGCACTCCAGCACTTCTGTGCTCAGACAGAACAGACAGATCCACTTCAGACAGGCTCCAGGATAAGGAAACTTACTGCCACCTCCAGCACTCTGGAGGAAATATGCACGTCAAGTATATATTTATTGTTAATTACATACAAGACTGTTGTGGGGAAGGCTGGTCTTGTGACTAAAGCACCAAACTTGGAATCAAGAGAGTTGGGTTAACATTCCCAGCTCTGACACAAACTGACTTTGTGCCCTTGGGCAAGTCACTTACTTAGGTCTTGTCTACTCTGCCACTTTACAGAGCTGCAACTTTCTCACTCGGGTGTGAAAAACACACCCCTGAGCGTTGCAAGTTTCAGCACTGTAAAGTGGCAGTGTAGACAGTGCACCAGTGCTGGTAGCTACTCCCCTCATGGGGATGGGTTTTTTTTGTTTTGTTTTGTTTTTTTTACAGCACAGCCACATTAAAGCGCTAGTGAAGATATACCCTTGCTGTGTCTTAGTGTCCCGGTCTGTTAAATGGAGAAAATAATAGCTTCCTAACCCACAAAGGTTCTGTAAAGATTGATCTGTTGTTCTTGTTTATTATTTGTTTTGCAGGGCCCAAAGGTTCCAGTCAGGATCGGGGTCCAATTGTACTAGGTGATGTACACATAAAGTAAGACAGGTCCTCCTCTAAATAGCCTACAAACTAGTTGAAGGAAAGATGCACTAAGGGCAAGTCTGCACTAGAAATTTAAGTCGACCTAAGTTACATCGACATACAGCCACTGCAGTAATTAATTCGCTTTTGCATGTCCTCACTATGCTCCTTGTATCGGCAGGATGTGCCCTCACCAGGAGTGCTTGCACTGATTTTACTGTCAGTGTGGGACAGCTTTTGAAAGGCAGCAACAGTCAATGTAAGCAACACAGTCTATCTGCACATCTATCAATGTGATCTATGCCATCATGTGCCAGCAATGCTCCTCTGCCATGTACATTGGCCAAACCGGACAGTCTCTACTCAAAAGAATAGATGGACACAAATCGGATGTCAAGAATTATAGCATTCAAAAACCAGTTGGAGAACATTTCAATCTCCCTGGACACTCAATAACAGACTTAAAAGTGGCAATTCTTCAACAAAAAAACTTCAAAAACAGACTCCAACAAGAAACTGCAGAACTGGAATTAATTTGCAAACTGGACACCGTTAAATTAGGCTTGAATAAAAGACTGGGAGTGGATGGGTCATTACACAAACTAAAAACTATTTCCCCATGCTAATTTTTCCCCTACTGTTACTCACACCTTCTTGTCAACTGTTTGAAATGGGCCGTCCTGATTATCACTACAAAAGTTTTTTTTCTCCTGCTGATAGTAGCCCACCTTAATTGAGGAGTCTTGTTAGAGTTGGTATGGCAACACCCATTTTTTACACACACACACACACACACACACACACACACACACACAGCTTCCTACTGTATTTTCCACTGCATGCATCTGATGAAGTGCGCTTTAGCCCACGAAAGCTTATGCTCAAATAAATTTGTTAGTTTCTAAGGTGCCACAAGTACTCCTCGTTCTTTTTGCTGATACAGATTAACACGGCTACCACTCTGAAAAGTGTCTGCACTGACGCTGCATTGACCAACTACATCGACTTAAGTGTCAGGCCTTTCGTGGAGGTTGAGTTAAGTTGATGTAGTGGGAGAGTTACATCAGCGGGAGCTACTTTTTAGCATAGATGCTTACAGAGTTAGGTCGACGTAAGGCAGCTTACATCAATCTAAGTGAGGATAATAAACTTCCAGAGGGATTGTTAGATGGGTGGATAGTGACATGGACATGGGGTTGCTGGTGACATGCCACTGAGGCTAGAAATCACTCAAAAACAGGCTTTAACGTAAGATTTCCAGTTTCTGATGGTTTTGGCTGTCTTGGAAATACTGGCAGAATATATCTTTACAGTATTTTTATATTTATGTGACATCTCCCAGTTGAAAGCAAGCAGAGGAAAGGAATGTGAAAAAATAGTAACCACATTTTAATCAAATCTCAGAAGAGACCTAGTTCAAAGTTTTGGTTGTTGTTTTGTTCATCCTTCTCGAATTGAGGTGACAGTTCTCAGAGACACTTGTGCAAACCAAAGATAAGGGTGCAGGGGTGTGATTTATTTACCTGAGTGTTTCATATTCAAATATCATGTATATAGTTTTATTGCCTTGGAGGAATCACACTTCACAATGACATGCTTCCTGTTTTGCAATACTTACCTGTGAATGCCCAATGGCTGTCTGCTAAATCATTTTACTTGTGTGTTGCACAAAAAACTAAAGTGACTTCCCAAACCCGGCCCCCGAGAACAACTAAAACTTAAAAAGCAACGCACATGGTAAATACAAGCCATTGTTTATAACAGGTTGGCTTTCATCAGATCATTTCTTGTGCTCACTTTGAGACACCTAAGATCATTTATGTTGGGTACCTGAAAACTGAGGCATCTGAAGTGAGGGGACACTTCAGAAAGTGTAAAAAGAAAAGGAGTACTTGTGGCACCTTAGAGACTAACCAATTTATCTGAGCATAAGCTTTCGTGAGCTACAGCTCACTTCATCGGATGCATACTGTGGAAAGTATAGAAGATCTTTTTATACACACAAAGCATGAAAAAAAATGGGTGTTTACCACTACAAAAGGTTTTCTCTCCCCCCACCCCACTCTCCTGCTGGTAATAGCTTATCTAAAGTGATCACTATCCTTACAATGTGTACGATAATCAAGGTTGGCCATTTCCAGCACAAGTCCAGGGTTAAACAAGAACGTCTGGGGGGGCGGGGAGTAGGAAAAAACAAGGGGAAATAGGCTTGAATAGAGACTGGGAGTGGCTAAGTCATTATGCAAGGTAACTTTAACCTAAGTTAATTGTATCCAATTTGCAAATGAATTCCAATTCAACAGTCTCTCGCTGGAGTCTGGTTTTGAAGTTTTTTTGTTGTAATATCGCAACTTTCATGTCTGTAATCGCGTGACCAGAGAGATTGAAGTGTTCTCCGACTGGTTTATGAATGTTATAATTCTTGACATCTGATTTGTGTCCATTTATTCTTTTACGTAGAGACTGTCCAGTTTGACCAATGTACATGGCAGAGGGGCATTGCTGGCACATGATGGCATATATCACATTGGTGGATGTGCAGGTGAACGAGCCTCTGATAGTGTGGCTGATGTTATTAGGCCCTGTGATGGTGTCCCCTGAATAGATATGTGGGCACAGTTGGCAACGGGCTTTGTTGCAAGGATAGGTTCCTGGGTTAGTGGTTCTGCTGTGTGGTATGTGGTTGCTGGTGAGTATTTGCTTCAGGTTGGGGGGCTGTCTGTAGGCAAGGACTGGCCTGTCTCCCAAGATTTGTGAGAGTGTTGGGTCATCCTTCAGGATAGGTTGTAGATCCTTAATAATGCATTGGAGGGGTTTTAGTTGGGGGCTGAAGGTGACGGCTAGTGGCGTTCTGTTATTTTCTTTGTTAGGCCTGTCCTGTAGTAGGTGACTTCTGGGTACTCTTCTGGCTCTATCAATCTGTTTCTTCACTTCCGCAGGTGGGTATTGTAGTTGTAAGAATGCTTGATAGAGATCTTGTAGGTGTTTGTCTCTGTCTGAGGGGTTGGAGCAAATGCGGTTGTATTGCAGAGCTTGGCTGTAGACAATGGATCGTGTGGTGTAGTCAGGGTGAAAGCTGGAGGCATGTAGGTAGGAATAGCGGTCAGTAGGTTTCCAGTATAGGGTGGTGTTTATGTGACCATCGTTTATTAGCACTGTAGTGTCCAGGAAGTGGATCTCTTGTGTGGACTGGACCAGGGTGAGGTTGATGGTGGGATGGAAATTGTTGAAATCATGGTGGAATTCCTCAAGGGCTTTTTTTCCATGGGTCCAGATGATGAAGATGTCATCAATATAGCGCAAGTAGAGTAGGGCATTAGGGGACGAGAGCTGAGGAAGCGTTGTTCTAAGTCAGCCATAAAAATGTTGGCATACTGTGGGGCCATGCGGGTACCCATAGCAGTGCCGCTGATCTGAAGGTATACATTGTCCCCAAATGTAAAATAGTTATGGGTAAGGACAAAGTCAAAGTTCAGCCACCACGTTAGCCATGACATTATTGGGGATAGTGTTCTTGACGGCTTATAGTCCATCTTTGTGTGGAATGTTGGTGCAGAGGGCTTCTACATCCATAGTGGCCAGGATGGTGTTATCAGGAAGATCACCAATGGATTGTAGTTTCCTCAGGAAGTCAGTGGTGTCTCGAAGGTAGCTGGGAGTGCTGGTAGTGTAGGGCCTGAGGAGGGAGTCTACATAGCCAGACAATCCTGCTGTCAGGGTGCCAATGCCTGAGATGATGGGGCCCCCAGGATTTCCAGGTTTATGGATCTTGGGTAGGAGATAGAATATCCCAGGTCGGGGTTCCAGGGGTGTCTCTCAGAAAGTGTGGGGTTAAATCTCTTGTTTAAATTATCCAGGGACACTTCCAATAAGAACCACAAGATGGCACTACATACTACATTAACTTCTATTACTCCTTGCAACTATCATGTAATAACTAATACAGAGAGGAGGCTATCACAGATAAATGGTTTGTGTTTGTGTTACTTGTTCATTAAAATAAAGTGTTGTTGGGCTTTTGTTTATTTTTTTAAAATTTAAAACAGCATTTGCTTGCTGGCCTGGGGGTGGAATAACTTCACTGCATTGTGTTATAAGAGTCAGGAAAGGAAGCTAGGGGATTGGCCTCAGATCAGAAGGCTGGGTTTTGATTTTGCTTATTTTCTAAAAAAAGAAAAGGAGTACTTGTGGCACCTTAGAGACTAACCAATTTATTTGAGCATAAGCTTTCGTGAGCTACAGCTCACTTCATCGGATGCATACTGTGGCATCCGATGAAGTGAGCTGTAGCTCACGAAAGCTTATGCTCAAATAAATTGGTTAGTCTCTAAGGTGCCACAAGTACTCCTTTTCTTTTTGCGAATACAGACTAACATGGCTGTTACTCTGGAACCTTATTTTCTAAAATATCATCCATTGGCTTTTGGAAACAAATAGTACTGCAGTTCTGGGCATCATTGATCTGATCTGTCTGTCTCAGGTACTTATATGGCCCTTATTACTGTAGTATCTGAGTGCCTCACAATCTTGAATAAATTTCCTCATGAGGGCAGCACATTATTATTTACAGCAGGTATTGCATGGTCTCATCTCTGTGATGCTGTTCAGTAGATAAAGCGAGCAACATAAACTGATTTGGAATGTGTCAGAATCAATCACTAACCTGTTTGGACAACAAATGGAAATAATATTTCATATGCATTTCTATGGTGGCACAGTATAGAGATTAGATTCCTGTCAAAGTATAGGAATTTTTGCAAGTGTCTCCCATTAACAGAAGTGGGACATCATTTATTGACAGTAGATATATAAGCTAGGAAACAACCCTTAGCTGGTAGAGGACTACATTAAATCTAGGCTTTGCAAACTTTATTATGGTGCATGGACTCTGCGCCATTTGCTTTCTATAAAATCACTGTGGCAACTAAGCAGCTGCTTATATAGAACAAATATTAAAGTATTCATGAATGTTTAGCTGTCCTCTGTTTTGTCCTTTAATTCTTCACTTTATCTTTCCTTCATATCTGCTCTTCCTAGCTGGAACAAAGGAGCCAGTACCATGTAACTGGCCAGCATTCCCCACGCCAGCAGCAAGTGTTTCATGGACCACCAGTAGTCCACGGAGCACAGTTTAAGACCAGTTCTACAAGATGACCTATTAGGTCTTTTCCATCTTCATTTTACATGATTCTGTGATCACTATGACTAAGTATCAATGGGGTTATTGTCTAAGAAGAGGTACTGTTCAATACTTGCTTAAAATCCTAAAAGGCATGCCTATAAGCCACACTGGTGACACACATGTAAAGAGCATACAGTCCAAATAAAGAGGTGAGATACTCAGTTATATGCACATGGCATGAGAACAGAATCCCCAGCCCCAAACTGCTGGAGTCAGCACGCTGTGTTACATGACTGCTACCCACAGGTATGGGCAGGAATTTTTGTTGCTGTTCCCCAGATATACCATTTGTGGGCCAATCAATATTTGTAAGCTCACAGACTCTTTGGTCATGTCCTCAGTCTGCATCATTATGGAGAATTCTGTTCTGCAGATGTGCACAGATTTTCTGTGAGAGAGCATTCCATGGCATGGTTCCCATACAGTTGAAATATACTATCTCTGCTGCGCTGGAGTTTTTCTGCAGCGGAAGGGACTGGGGATAGGGCCTGGCTCGTGGAATTTATATATAAGCATAAAGGTTTAAGGAGAAACCCGTGTGCTTCCCCCACTCCACCCCCTACTCCCATTTTTATTCTTATAAACAATCCACTTCAGGTTTTGTTCTGATTGGTGCTCGTGGCTATCGCTGCATTTTATAAAACATACATTTCAGAATGATTCTGTTTTAAGCAATTCCTTCCACAGTGAACTCCAAGAGCATGAAATAGAATCAACACCAGTATTAGCTGCACAGTTTTCATTTGCACTGGTTTTTGAATGTCATTGTTACCTGACCTGTTACCAGCAAATGTAAATTAAAAACTGGGAAACAATTATTTTCTACAATAGGAATAAATCTGTCTTTTCTGCTTGTACTGTTTTTTCCCCTCGTGCCAAATAACTCAGTCATATTATTACACAGCTATAGTCACACTTCTCACTTTTCGTTTCGTTTCCTTTCTTAATGGATCTGGTTTATTAGCCAACCACTTTTCTTCCTGCAACTCAGTATTTTTGGCTTTTGATGACAATGACATAGTAAAGAAGCTAAACTGAGCTGAAATAAGTGAGGTCTATTACATTCATTCTGATTTATCTGGCTCTTTTGCTGATTTGCCAGCCTGAAATCTCTGGCACTGTTTCAGGCCATGTTGCTGGCAGAGAAGGCGTCTTTAAAAAAAAAAAAAAAAAAATTCTTATTCTGTTTGTTATAGTTGATGTGGTTCCAACTAAAAGTGCCACAAAGTAAAATCTGTATATTAAATCTGATTAGTTTTTTCCCCTTGAGACCATAAAAATTTAAACAAAAGCAGCTTGAGAAGGTATTTGTAGTTCATTTCAATCTCTTGATATATATGCGTGTGTGTGTGTATATTTATACACACACAAACAAAAAGTATATTAGGTTGGCTTGATTTATTTTCATTCTTTGTACTTTAGGCGTCAGGATGCATCAATAGTTGTGTATGGTTGTGTAGCTATAGCTCTTTAAGGAAACAAATGTGTTCACTACAGTAATGATATGATGCCAGGACATTGCCTACCCCTCAACAAAATTATACACCTTGCCACACAAGCACAAGGAAGAGGGAGAAGCAAATGGCACCATTCTGCACCATCCACTCTGAGTGTGCTCATGCACAAAGGTCCCAGGTTCAATCCTGCCTGCCCACGACTGGGGTCTGTCAGTGTTACACAAGGATTATCTTTCAGAGTAGCAGCCGTGTTAGTCTGTATCTGCAAAAAGAAAAGGAGGACTTGTGGCACCTTAGAGACTAACAAATTTATTTGAACATAAGCTTTCATAAGCTACAGCTCACTTCATCGGATGCATTAGCCACTTTTTACAGAGGTGATACCTAAGCGCATAGCAGGTCTGATTCTCCATTCAGCTAGATGAGAGAAAGGATGGATGGTTCAATGGGAGGGTGGCTAGCTTTGACTTTAGGAGGCCTGAGTTCAATTCACTACTCTGCCATGGACTTGCTGTGTGGCAAGTCACTTAGGAGCAGTTTTTTAAAGGTATTGGATACCTAAATATCTGTAATTAGTCTCTCTGTGCCTCAATTCCCCATCTGTGCAATGGGGATAATAGCACTTTCCTACATCACAGGGGTGTTGTGGGAATAAATACATTTAAAGATTGAGGTAATCCAATAGTATGGTGATGGGGGTCATAGAAGTACCTGGAATAGATTTCCAGTTTTATGCCCCTGGAGTCAGACTGTTTAACATCGTTGAGAATCATGATTTAGTTGCAGAGTAACAGCCGTGTTAGTCTGTATTCGCAAAAAGAAAAGGAGTACTTGTGGCACCTTTGAGACTAACAAATTTATTTGAGCATAAGCTTTCGTAAGCTACAGCTCACTTCATCGGATGCATACTGTGGAAAATACAGAAGATGTTTTTATACACACAAACCATAAAAAAAAAAATGGGTGTTTATCACTACAAAAGGTTTTCTCTCCCCCCTCCACTCTCCTGCTGGTAATAGCTTATCTAAAGTGATCACTCTCCTTACAATGTGTATGATAATCAAGGTGGGCCATTTCCAGCACAAATCCAGGTTTTTTCTCCCCCCACCCCCCCCAAAACAGGAGAGTGGGTTTTGTGGCGGGGGGGGGGGGGGGGAAGAAAACCTGGATTTGTGCTGGAAATGGCCCACCTTGATTTTCTCCCCCCCCCCCGCCACAAAACCCACTCTCCTATTTTGTGGGGTGGAGGGGGAGAGAAAACCTGGATTTGTGCTGGAAATGGCCCACCTTGATTATCATACACATTGTAAGGAGAGTGATCACTTCAGATAAGCTATTACCGGCAGGAGAGTGGGGGGGGGCGGGGGAGAGAAAACCTTTTGTAGTGATAAACACCCATTTTTTTTCATGGTCTGTGTGTATAAAAACATCTTCTGTATTTTCCACAGTATGCATCCGATGAAGTGAGCTGTAGCTCACGAAAGCTTATGCTCAAATAAATTGGTTAGTCTCCAAGGTGCCACAAGTACTCCTTTTCTTTTTATGATTTAGTTGGGGATTGGTCCTGCTTTGAGCAGGGGGTTGGACTAGATGACCTCCTGAGGTCCTTTCCAACCCTGATATTCTATGATTCTATGCTCAGAGCAGTTGCATGCCTGGGCAGTACTACAGTGATTGTTAAACAGTTCACATTATAACTTGCATGTTTAAGTAGCTAGCTGAGCTTTGCAGTGAACATGCTAGCCCAAACAACCTCTCATAAACAGATGAACCGAAAAAACCTCCTCCCTCTTTCTGCTTTACCCACCAAAATGCCTACTTTGCTTAGGGCCATGTACACAAGACTGAGAGCTAGTACGGTAAGAGATCAATTGCATTCCATATCCACTGAAGACAGGAGAAGCAGCAATTGGCTCAATTGTCAGCAAGGGAGATTTAAATTAGGTAGTAGGAAAAAATGAACTATAAGGGTAGTTAAGCTCTGGAATAGACTCCCAAGGGAGGTTGTGGAATCCCCATCACTAGAGGTTTTTACGAACAGGTTAGACAAACACCTGTCAGGGATGGTCTCGATCAGGGTCAGGTAAGCCCCCTGGTGGGCCGGGCCAGTTTGTCTACCTGCTGCATCTGCAGGTTTTGCCGATCGCGGCTCCCACTGGCGGCGGTTTGCCGCTCCAGGCCACTGGGGGCTGTGGGAAGCAGTGGCCAGCACATCCCTCGGCCCATGCCGCTTCCCACAGCCCCCAGTGGCCTGGAGCAGCGAACCGCTGCCAGTGGGAGCCGTGATCGGCCGAACCTGAGGACGCGGCAGGTAAACAAACCAGCCCAACCCACCAAGGGGCTTACCCTGGTGGGCCACATGCTAAAGGTTGCCAATCCCTGGTCTAGATATACATAGTTCTGTCTCAGTGCAGGAGGATTAATTAGAAGACCTCTCAAGGTCCCTACATTTCTATGATACATTCTCTTTCCCAGGGTTGCTTTATTAATTCCCTGAATTTCACAATCCCTTCTTCTTTTAACTGACATCAAAGATCAATAGTACAATTAAATCAGTTGTAATACTATACAGTATATATAAATCTGCATGAAGCCACATAGATGTCACATGGTCACCTTAGGCTAACCAGTAAAGATGAAAGGTCAAGATAATGTTAATAAGAAACAAGCACCATGTAGATTTACCACATTGTGTTAAAATAGAACAGCAACGAAGTAACCTCAATAAGGAGAAAAACAAAGCTGGCTTCTTAGACCAACTGTTTTTCTCAGTGTATAGAATGAAAAGGAGCCAAGCGTACAAATATTTGGTGTATGAGTCATCTCTTAGACTAGAGATTTTTTTTTTCCATGGACAATACTTACCATATTTCTGGAAGCCATCTGTCCAAAGTGGGGGCATTAATTTTTTTCCTCTATTCAGTAGCAATTGTAATATGTGAAGCTAATAATAAAGTCCCAAATCATACCTCTGCCGTGCATATCCATGCATAGAAAGGACAGTGGATTTTAATTTTCTTGTATATGATCAACTAGAAATATACGTATACCTTTTCAGTTCAGTAAAGAACAAGGGTAAATTCTGTACAGAAATTCTAGGCTAAAAAAAGCCAAACAGTTTAACACTTTAAAGACAATATATTCAGTACCAAGAGAAAGTAATATCTGATCTTTATTAAGACACTTTAAGGGTAAGTCAAAAGAAAAAATACCAAATAGATATTTTTTTAAGGAAAAGAGCCATAATAAAACTAGAAATGATAATGAACATACTGTTGAGACAAATCTCATTGTATTACTCTGAAAAATAGCTTGTAGTTGGCCTTAGTTGCACCTGCCTCTGGGCTTTTGGTGAAAAATCTAGCTAATTTCTGTCAGTTAGCCTCCCTAATGAGTGAGTTATATTTTGTGTGTATTGCTGACAGGGTGAGAGACTTACTTAAAAAAAAAACAAACAAACTCACTCCTAGGTCTTAAGCAGCCATTTGATGTTCTGTACTAAGGTTTCCAGAACTGAGGCTCAATAATGACATTACAAATTCAATGTTTCAAATCATTTAACTGATTTCATTCAAGTAAACATTGATGCTGGGTGGTAAATGTCAATGAGAGCTGTCCAGTAAAATATGTTTTATCTTGTTTCTTTTGACTATTTTGTTATGAAAAAAAAATAAAATTAGATTCCTCTCCCCCCTCTTTGAATCTTTCTATATTTAAGTTGTTCTAATTCAGGGACTTCTCTAACTCACTTCAAAATTGGTAGGAAAAAGGAAAATTCTACCTCAGCCCCAATTAACCTGCCAATTTTGAGGTTGATAGGATTGTCTTTGTGGATTTTAGTGTGTGTGGGGGGGGTCTTATAACAAAAACACAATTGCAATATTAACTATGGACTGACTTCTGTGTCTCCATAATTGGCACTGTAATCCTTGTAGCAGGTTTTTGTTTTGTTTTTTTTACATTTGCCCTACAGTTGATAGATATACCATGGTCTCTGCTCATGAAGACATTTTCCTCATTGCTCTGTTTCAGCTGAGTTTTATATCATGGTGTATTAACTATAATTCAGTCAGAGCTATCTGGCTACTACAGGCTGGAGCATGTGTTTTCTGTGCCTATGGGCACACCTGAACAGCCTGCCATTCCATTAATTTCAGTGGAATGCAGCAGCAGCAGCAGGGAGTTGCAATGAAGGGCCAGCAGACAGGAGGTTAAAGTCTACCCAGGTTTTTTGATAATGGATAACAGTCCATATCACTTTGGGGCTTGATCTAAAATCCATTGAAGTAAATGGAGGAACTCCCAATTATTTTACTAGATTAATAACTGTTTAAAAATGGAGACACCCAAAATTATCATCTTAAGGCTTGATTCTGCATCATTCAAGTCAATGGAAGTTTTTTCTTTGAGTTCAGTAGGGTTGCAATCATGCCATTAGTGGCTACAGCCACGATCCTGTAAAGCACATAAGCATGTGCTCAATTTTAAACATGAGTGGTCTCATTGAAGGCAACAGGACTAGTCACCTGCTTAAAGTTATGTACCTGCTTAAGTATTTTGCTGGGATCAGACCTTAAGGACTTGGTCCAAAGCCCATTGAAGAGAACCAGAAAGTGAAATTGACTAGAAACGAAAGGGAAATTGTCTAGGTTAGTTTCATTGACTAAACTGAATGAAATGCAAAAAGTAAAACAGCATAGATGATGAAAAGTAAAATAGAGTCTTAACATTATTTCAGTTTTAATAATCACAGTAGTTATTAGTGACGGAAATGACATTTTAAAGACCTATTAGGCCAAATTCATTCCTGGTGTAACTCCACTGGTGGACCATTTTATAATTACATGAAATCATATTTAATGCTAGTCACCCAATTAATTATTTCATTTTCATTGAGGATTGTTGCTGAAGACAGTCAATATTATATAATGATGACTTCATGAGCCCTGTGGATTGGGATTGTATCCTTGTTCTTAATTAATTATATTACTGTTGTTTATATGACCTCTGTTTAGAGTTAAATAATTTTTTGTCCCTTTCTGTTAACAGTTTAATTTTTGCTCTTTTTTCCAAGAATTGTTCCAAGTGATTGTTAAAATCTGGGGATTGTGTCTGCTGCAATAAAACACAGAAGAACACAGATTTAAGATGGACGGGATATTTCATTCCAGTTTTTCCTGTTGCCAAAATCTAGCCATTTTACATGGAGCTTTTAATACAAATTATTTTGAACATAAACCAAACTGGAACAGAAATCTTTTTAGAAATTCCTAAGAGGAACAAATTGTCTATTTGGTCCTAATTCAGAAAGTACTTTAGCATCTCCCTTAGTGCTTTGCACAGTCAGGGCCTTTATCAGGTTCATTTTGACTCCTGCTGTTAATTTGGATTACAATTTCTCTTTCATTAAACTAGGCCAATTTAAAAAGTGTCTAGGAAAAGAAAGAATTCAAATTTATTTTGATATAAATATTTCCTCAGGAAATACACTGGACAGGTTCATAAAAAAGCTGAGACAAAAGTAACTGTCCAGTGCAATTGGCATATGGACTTGATGGAAAAAGACATTGTTTAGTGGTCTAAGTAAAACCCTTAGGTGCTAACTTTCTTCATCAGTTCACTCAACCCCCAATTAGAGGGCTACTGCTTACTTGGACAACAACAACAACTGCCAGGAAAATGGGCTAAATATCAAGCAAGGAAAACTTTCCCCAAGTTGCTGAGGGAATCTGAGGAAGACAAGTACAATGTTTAAATGAAAGAAAGTCAGGGCATGCTGGTCTCACTGTGTTCTACTGGGACATACACCGGACTTGCTCAGAAAATAATTCCCTCTTGTCCCCATGAGAATATAACGTTTCAGTGCTGAAGAAACACAACACATTCTTGTTGCCCTAAATACATTCTTTGAAATTTATGGAAGGCTAATGTGTGTTCCAATTCCAGGCAAACATTTTTATTGGGCTAGGGGGACCACATGATGAAGTATCACCTGAAAAACTTCAATAAAATAAAAAAATAAAAGAAGAAGAAGAAAGAGAAAGGGTCAAATCTTCACGTGAAAGCAAGCAAGAAAAACCCCGCTTGGAAGTTGCACTGCAATTCGCTGAACAGACTGAGTTTCCATACAAAGGAGTTTCCCACCTTTCCAAAATTAAATTTTAACAAATTAAATTAAAATGAACTTTGTTTTAAGTTACACCTCAGCACACCCACGCAGATTTGTTGCAATCGACCCCAATCTTGCAAGGATTTATGCACATACTTAACTGTATATGCTGTAAATAATCCCACTGAAGTCAATGCAGGATTGGAGCCCTAGACCTTTTGTTTATGGAGCATCATGAAGTGTACTCATTTACTAATTCAGAATGATTACATGAAAATTAACAAGTTAGGAGTTTCCCTGAGTTAATATCACACAGTAAAATTGATTATATTTGATGGGACACCTTCCCTTGCCCCAAACACTATTTTCTCAACTTGAAAATGAATGTTGGTTTATAGGAAGTTTTTATGATCTATTCTCTTACATTCCATCTGAATTCACCTGCTAGGGTATTTTTAATATATATCTTTTATTCCAAGAATTTTCCTATTGTTATCCTGTAGTAACAAAGATTAAGTAGATAGTTCATAGCTTTTTATAATCCACTTGAACCTTGATTTGAGTCAGATATAGTGTTTAAAATTTGAAAAAGCCCATTGCCGTGTAAACGTAGATTTTATTCCACATATATGGCCCAGTCCTGTAATCCTTGCTCACTCAGCTGCCACTAACGTCAAAGGACTTGGCCCAAAGAGACCAAATATATTGCTGTGAGTTTTATTCTTGATAGTTCATTTGCTGTTTTATTATTTGGTGTGACTGTTTTTATCAGGCATAGACTCTATACTCTTACTCCTTTTAGTAGCACCTAGTTATCTGTGTAGTCCCATTGGCATCAATGTACTACTCAATGCAAACACTGGAGAATTTGTCTCTGAATGCTGTGATTGAAGTTTAGTTTTGCCAGTTCCCCTTGACTGAAACGGAATGGACTGCAAAGTGTTCTTTGTCTTCACAATTAAATAATGACATTAAAAACTTGAAATAATTTAGAAGGTAGCAATGGAAGAACTTGCAAACAGGTATCAAATATTCAGATGTCTAAGTTTCTCTTGGCATGTCTCTCTATTGCTCATCATTTTGAGCTAGACATCTAGGAAGTTCAGGACCTTCCTCAGGGTGCATCAGTATCTAAGGGACCCTTGTTCTTCAGCAGCAGAATTTATCCTGGGAATGCAGTCTGGAACTCAAATCACTTTGGGAATTGGGCTGCTCACCCAGCAAAGACAGGTGAGTGAAGCAGAAGTTCAAAAGGAATGCCAGGGAAAAAGACAGGGACATGAGGAAAGGGAAACAGGAAAACAGAAAGAGGGAAGTCTAGGCTGAAAGCAGCCTTCACACTTCATTAACAGGTTCTGCCAAAGACCCACTCCTTCAGTCCCTTGGAATTGTGACATCAGAAGCTCCAGTACAGAAAAAAAATAGGAAAACCCACCTGTATCAGGTATTTTAAACATTTACCCTTATTAAAATACATCATGTAACTTTCTAAACATTGTGACATAGGGCAATAGGACAATTCTGCACAGCACCTTGTCCTGGGGAGCCCTGACCCATGACTGGGACTCCGAGGTGGTACTACGGTACAAACAATAATTATTAATAATGATAGTAAAGAGGCTTTACAATCCTGACTGATGCATTCCTTGGGAGAAAACACATGCAGCTCTTCACCCACACCCATTAGTAGGAGAAGTATACAACACAGCCTTCTCAAATGGATAGTTTATTGTATAGCTTTGATTTGATATTATTGTTTGTATGTAGTAGGCTCTTTGCTTTCCCAGTCATCTTCCTTCCTCTCCTGGCCCTATTCTTTTCTTATATATATATATATCATATTTCTTTGTATAAATTCCCTTCTTTTGGTAATATCTTCTCATCAACATTTTTAGGAATGGATGGAAATCTATGACCCTGGATAAACTGTGCCAGGGGAAAGCAAAGTACTGTCAAACTAGTATGAATGGTTTGTAAAAAAAATCTAGAGATGACAGGATTTGTTTTTAAGGCAATAACTGGGGGAAAATGGTGTGTGTCAGACACAGTATGTCAGACACACCATATAGTTATTGCAGAAGCCATTGTTAACACGTTGAAGTCACATATCACTTTTCAGTTTAAAGTGGGGGGTATCAAATGAACAGCCAGAAACAAAACTTGTCAGTTTTGTCCAGAAAGCCGTTGTTCAACACACACTAAATAAAACAAAGTGATTTGTTTTCAAAGAGATGGGCTTTCATTAAAAAAATACCATCTAGTCCTTCCAACCCCATAAAATTACCATGTGCATTGAAAAGAGCAGTCTGCTCTAACACAGTGTTCTGTCAGAAGATAACTTTATTTTTTAACTTCAAGGACTAGGAGTGCAGAGTTCTGAGCCCTCCTTAGGGAATCTTTAGCTGCCTCTTTCTAAAGTATGTACCATGTCCTCAGCTTGGCTGGGTTTGCAGAAATGCCAATTTTATTACTTTCATGACATCTTGTTGCTTTTACCAAGTGGGATGTTCATTGTTCTGTAGATCACTTGTGTCCAGTAACACTTACTTGAGCCAGATGGTAGAAAGGTTATGAGCAATATTGTGACCAAGACTATCATGTCTATTATTCAGCAAAAGACCTGAGCAGATGGCACCTCGTACATAGAAAAGTATTTTTAACATAACACAAAAGACAATTTCATAATTTTGGGAATTACAAGTTACTGTAAAGATGCTACCCATCACCTACAGTAAGTCAGACAAACCACTTATGATGTTGATCCTATGGCTTTCATCCCCTGAAGTTTCCATGCAGTGACTTCTGAAAGTTCAACAACTATTCTGCTATGTAATAAAGGTCTGACACACAGGAATGCTGGTTAAGAGAATGGATAGTATTTATGGGCCTCACTTACATGAGTTGTGTCAAAGTTGTAAAGGTTAACACCTCTGTCACATGCGGTAGAAGAGGCTCTACAGGCTTGGCATATGGTTAGGGTGAAGGCTTAGACAGGGTGAGATGGGGGAGCAGAAAGAAAGGAGATCAGAGATGCAGGCAGGAACATGTCCTGAGACTAGCAGAATCATCTTGGCTTTGTCAGAACAATCCTGCAAGCACTTTATTGGTCTTGAAATTGCACTTGGGGACAGTGACATTTCCTGATGTCACGAGTGACATAATATCACAGTGTAAAGACATTGATGCAACATCATTATCACAGAGAGATGGTGACTCTTGACACAATTCCATCAAAAGGTCAGAGTCACTGCAGCAGGTGTGGAGCTGCTGTGGAATAATCTCATATTGATAGGTAATAATTACTGTAATGGATGTGGAGCACTAATATCATGCTGTACACACTGCAGAAGACCCAATACAAGTGGAATGTGGCATTGGAAGCCTGTGCATTCTGGCTGATGCTAGCAAAGCAGTCCATCTGCAAAGAGGTGGTGTCCTCTCAGCTGGTGTAGTGAATACCTTTGCTTCTATACAGGCCAAGGAGTAGGGGTCACATGCACACCTTTGCATTCATGTGACACTCTGGACTGCAGTCATTAGAGGGTAGCAGGCTCAGGTGCTTGAACCAGGCTGCTAATAGCACTGGGTGCATGCACAGTATGGGAAGACAGGCAAATAACATCACTTCAAGGGTTTATTTCCTCCCCTGCCGCTGTCTATTAAGAGTCTCTGGGCTGGGGCTGAAGACCAGGTTCAGCATAGGGGTAACCAAGTGAAATTCTATGGGCTACGTTTTACAGGGGGGGAAAGAGGGGAGTTTGAACAGTCATCCAAAGGGGAGTGAGGAGATTAGTCTTATTCAGGGACTCTCCTCTCAGTACATTGCTGTTATTCTCCGTGAAGAGGGACTCAAGAGTTCCATACATTTTTGCATATCAGGCCTCACACTTACAACACGTTGAAAAACCCATAAGATCTCATGGGAGGGGTTTGGCTTTTTTTAGTTGAAATGTCAGCTATTTCCTTTTTATTGTTGAAAAATTTCAACCAGCAACTATTTCTAGAACTGGTTAAAAGGTGGTATTTTTGTCAGATTTTGTTGTTTATTCATAAAATAAGTTCAATAAAAAAAATTATGGAAATTCCAACCAACTCTGCTCACATCCACTTTTACAATATTTCAAAACTGGCCACAGGCACTCTGTAGAAATTACAAGCTGGAGCAAAGTCTCAGCAGAGAAAAACCAATGGTTGCAGTCAGCCAGAGCTTTTCCTAACAGGGTTGTTTTTATAAAGAAGGAACTAAGAATAAATTAAACAACCAGAAAGACTATCCACACTTGCTCTACCATCCCCAGTGCATTCCTACTACTATGCTCAAGCAGCCCCTTTTCTAGGGCACTTATGCAAGGAGAGGCTGGATCTGGTGTAAAATTAACCCCTTGAAGCATTTCTGCACTCTACCATAAAGCTAGTTTCCCCTTCTCTTTTTCCATAGAGTTTGTCTAGAGAAATGCATTACCTAGGTAAGATTTTCTAGTCTCTAAGCTTGAGGCTCACAAGCAGCTTCTGGAAATACTACAGTACTTAACTAGACTCATCAGCCCATGGTTAAATAAGCCATCCAGAGGAATGTATACAATCCATTTACAATAAAGGGATCCACTCCTCATGAACATTCATACATATATAGTAATAGTTACATAACTATGAGGGGGAGGACTCCAAACTCATTTTAAAGCTTCAGCTCACCCTGTTCTCAAACAAAAACAACACCCCCACCTTTCTACTGAGAGCACCAGGGAATGGGCTTTTATTGCTTGATTCAGCTTGCTGGCAATGCTCAACTCTCTACACCTGTGTAACTCTGACTCTTTAAAAGGTTCACATGGCAACCTAATTAAATTCTAAAGTAGCAGCTTTTTTGCTAGGTGTGCTGTGGGAGCTTTATGAGGATAACTTTGTTTTTGTTTATTTAAATAAAAAGAACATTGTAAGGTAGAAAGGAAAGGGATGCAATCTTGCAGGAAAATAAAGAAAAGCAGTTAGTGTACACTAGCCAGCAGAAGAAAAGAATGAAAGCCTTTCTTTCCCCCCTACCCCCCATTAAAGCTATTCAGGTGGACTATCAACTATTCCCCTAATTTACTAGTATTTTTTTAATCTCTAAAGGCCATCAGGCAGGTCCTTAAAAATATCTTAATATATAAGCAGGTATGCTGTGCTATTTGTATCATCCTCTTCAGCTTTGTCTTTTCTGTCAATTCCAGCTTTCTTCATTTCCAAGATCTTCTATGTCCCAACCTGCCCTGGATGGGACAAAACACTAATTCAAGCCCTAGAAAAATCAAAGGATTTTTTTTCATAAATATCTGCTCATATGATTTTTTTAAACCTTTAACTTGATTGAGTTGTTGTTTATAGTTCAAATTAAAAACATAGTGTCTAAAACACAATATCATTCCAAAGCAAGACAGTCTGTACCTTCCCCCCAGAGGAAGATTTAGGCAAATTGGCTCACATACAAGAGTTTACTGATGTTGTTTTCTATTAAAATTAACAGGGTAGTGTCAAGGTGGGGAAAACTTGCATTCACAAATACTATCTTTACAAAACAAAATGAGATCTGTGTATCAGATTCAATAGCTATATAATTAAATATAACAATTGTGTCTAACTGAACTAAAGGAAGTAGTTATCTAGGATTGTTTGAGTGTGATTAAAAAAAAGGGAATACTCTGATTGGGCAATAACTGCCTATTGGGAATCTGGGTATTCCTTTAGTCCCCTCCAGAGAAGCAATGTTCCTTTAGGGTTGGCAGATGAAGGAGGTACTATTCCATGCGCATGAAGGAAGATATCACTTCATGGGAAATGCAGATCATCTTTTCTCATCAGATCTACTCTATACCCTTGCAACTCCACTGAAGTCATTAGAATTACATGATTTTACGTGAGAGCAGAATTTGATCTCATTTTCTTTGATCCATGAAATGTCCTTTCCTATTTCAGCTCTGCAGAGTCAGCTCCTTCATGCTCTCTGATATGCATTCCTTGGACACCCCTGTTAGAGATGGTATTGAGGAAGAGAAGAGGTTGTACCTGGGGCTCCTATACTTTGCTGTACTGAAGTTTACAGCACTGTAGGTCTTTCTGTCATTGACAAATCTAAGTGAGGCTTGTGTCACAAGGGTTGGAGACTTTCCTATGGGAGATTAGTCTTTCCCCTTCACCCTTATCTGTCTCATGACTTTTATAGAGTATCATAGCATGCTTCTATCCAAGCATTTTAAGCTGTGATTTTTATTTTCACAGCTGACCCAGGGAGTCAGAATGTAGACAACTTCCTTGTTTATGTGGCTGATAATTGCACTAGATTTCAGTTTTTGGTACAAAATTTAGATATGAGTAAGAATAAATATAAATGTGTTCAGAGGTGATACTTTCCCCTGACCAAAATAATTAAGCAACACGTAGGCTTTACGGGCCTCTCAGGTTGGAGGCTGTGGGAAATTATTTTCCATGGAACGTTGGCCTCACATTTCCCAGATCTTATTCTGGGTTCAGAGGCCAGAAAATTCCCTGCTGGTTTTATGAAGAGTCTGGCTAGTGACTGAATTAATTTATTCAATCAAGTTTGTTTAAATGTTTAAAAAATGGTATTTGTGTGAGGCTGATGGGAGTAGCAAACAAGCCTTGGCATAGCAGCCTCTAGGCAAATAGAGGGTTCCTGACATTAGGAAGCACCCAAATGTGGTATTTGTTCCCACACCCCAACACATAGACTGTTGGGTGATATTAGGGGAGTATCCTGAGTCTAAGTCCCACTAGGCTACGAAGCTACTTTAGGGGCTTCAGATGAGAGCTCAAAGTTAGTGATATGACATTGCATTTATTCCAGTGCATTTCATAGCGTGGTGAAAGACTCCTGGTCCCACAGTAAGAATTCCATAAACCTTTATGCAATAGAGCATATCATGGAGGCTACAGGTTTTCTTATATCCAATGTTACAATTAATGCTGTCCCAGATTTGGCAGTTCCTACTGTGCAAGGGTTCTGCTGTATCCATCTCGATCATTGATGCTATTGACTGCAACATCCGTATTTTGTACTCAGCTGATTCTGAGAACCTCAGAGAAGGGCTCTTGATTTCCCCCTCCCCTGGCAACTTGAGCTTTTCTTCCAATGCTATAGTTTTGAGGTTAAAATGCTTTTAACAGTGGGCATTGCTTAATTAAGACTTAATTTAATTGTTGTTTTTCCATGTGTGAGTCCATCTTTTAACAGTTGCACTCATGCTCCCCTAATGCGGCTGCTGCTGGGAAAGTGTTTACTTATTCAAATGTAAAGCACACAGGGCTATTCTTCTGTCTTTCCTTTCAATTTTGGCATTGACACTGAAAAGCTGAAAGTTAGCCTAGCACAGTGATTTGTTCAAAATTGCTCTTCAACACAATAGCATGGAGGAGTTGTACTTTCTTTCTTTTCCCCCCATGTCATATTTTTAAAAAATCTCTGGCAATTGTAATGCAAGATGGGAGATTAAATGGTGTTTGTCACAATAAATGCAGATGTGAAAGAACTTTTTCACCCTTGTGCTATGCCTGCAGGAACTTGCACTGTATTTGCAACAACTTCAGGTTTTTTTATTAAACTTTGAATAAATATGAATAAGGTCAATGTGTTAACTGTTTAGGGGCTATGGTTCTTTGCTGCATGGTGAAGTTATAGAAGAGACAGCTTTGCTTTGGGTGGGCTTAGGTGGGAATATATCTGTGCTAGTAAGTGTTACGAAATTTAGGAGCCCTGGTGATGGGCCAGACCTCTTTTGTGTTAGGTGCTGTACAAACACAAATCAAAAAGATGGTCCCATGTTAAATAAATCATTAGCAACCTAGATTTTTTTTTTTTTGTCCCAAGTGCTTGCTTGGCTTTTGACACCTTTTTAACATGATTCGGGAATCCAGTCTATAACTAAGAAATGCCAAAGTGAAGAATACTTTAGCCTGACATGATTGGTATTCCCTTTCCACTGGAGAAGCTTCAATAGACTTTGCTTTACTATACACGCTGGTGGCTTGAGTGCTACTGGTATCTGATTGTTCTCTGTGAAGCATCAAGAATAAATCTTAATGTCTGAGGATAATTTGTGCTTTACTTTAGTTTTAATTTGCTTTACAGTTCTTTAAGAGCTCCGTGGAACCCAAGCAGTTTGGATAGGCACATAGCACTATTCAGTACTTTCTGAGTACCTGGCTCTCCTGTTTTCTTAAACACAATCTTTATTTTTTTTTTTAAAAAAAAATCAGACTGTTCATGTTTATCATTAAACGGGGTGGGCATTCTCACCCTAAAAAGCAATATCATGAGAGCTGCCATATTATCAGGAATTTGGTCTGTGCAGTCCAGTCTACTCTCCAACAGTAGCAATTTAGTAATGCTTCAGATAAGTGTGGGGAGGGAAAAGGGATAACATACCTAACTAATTATGCAGTGTTTTATAACATGTGGAAGAGAAGAAGGAGTCCCTTCTAATCTTTGCAAGCAAACAGATTATGTCCTGAATATTATTATTTTAGCTGGCATAGCTACATATGCTATTTTGGCAATCAAATTACCATTCCTTAAACCTCCATACTCTTGATTTCATGTGACAGTGAGTTCCACAAGCTGACAGTATTTCTTCCTTTTATATGTGTTCAATTTACTCACCATTAATTTCACTGAGTGTCCTCTTGTGGGATAGGGTAAAAAGAAAGCAAAGTCTGTTGTCTCATCACAAATTTAAGCCTCCTAGAGATCACCTCAGTAAACGCACTACTAAATTTTTTCCCTGAAATACCAGGTGGCCATAATAGGGCATGTTACTGAGTTTATTTTCCTCTGACTTCTCAGCTTCCTTCTCCTGATAAGGTCTTTCAGGATCATCATGCAAAACACTAGTGATCTGCATGTAACTCAAGCTTTTATCTCATTGCACTTTTTATGGAAAATGAACTCTAGTCTCAGGAGAACCTTACAGAGACTAACACTTCGAAACTGAGGTCTCCAAAAATTAAAATTACAACCATATTCTACTGTTAAAGCTAATTAATGGTATTGTACTAATAACAATAGCCTTGTTTTGTTTCATGAAATAGCATGTCTTTTTCTGTGCAGGCGCTCACAAGCACTCATAAGCACAAGACTGAGGAGAGTGAAAAAGTCATTGTACAGTAGCGATATTATAGAAGAGTGATAGTTTGTCAACACAAATTGGTCTAACTCAGTGATGGGAGATTTGTTGTTGGGATAAGAATTTGTCAATCAAGAGCTGATGGATCTTGGGACCTCTAGGTTATATCTCCTTATTCCCATCAACTTGATACTGTGAGTCTGAGACCACAAAACTTCAAGCTTTATCCCCAAAATGAACACATAGGATCATTGTAGCTCCTTGTTATGATCCGCAGGAAGAATGAGCCCTGCCATATTGGGACTACTGTATCTCCCCTACAGAGGTGAAGGTAAGCCGGTCCGGTCCGGCATACTGGCAAGAGCTGGTACACAGCCAACTGTACCGGCAAGGTTACTGAGGGGGGGGAAAGGGACAGCTTCCTCGGGGCCCGGGACTCCTGGCAGCAGCCGGAGCCTCTGGCCCTTGAAATTGCTGCCAGAGCGCCAGGGCTCCCAGCTGCCTCTACCGCTACCGTGGGGCTCCGGTGGTGATTTAAAGGGCCCGGGGCTCTGAGCCACCACTGCCGGACCCCCCCGCAGCCCTTTAAATCGCTGGCAGAACCCCGGGGCCGCAGCTCAGAGCCCCAGGGCTCCAGTGGCAATTTAAAGGGCTCGGGCTCCAGCCCTTTAAATTGCTGCCGGAGCCCTGGGGTAGCATAGCGGCGGCCAGGGCCCCAAGCCCTTTAAATTGGCCCCGGGCCACGCTGAAGAGCCGGCTGGGAGAATTTGGCCCTAGCCCCTGCCCCTTCTGCCTAGGCGCCCCCTTCCCCACTCAGGACACCAGACGCCCAGAGTACCGGTAAGTCCCTTAAGTTACTTTCACCCCTGCTCCCAGGAACCACTGTTCTTTGCTTCCTTTGCAATCTGATGCCCTAGAGCAGCTGCCAAGAATGGACATTACAAACTGCTCATGGAAACTAGGCTGAGCTAGCTCTATTTCACACATTTTCAATCATTTCCAGAAGGCTTATACCAGCATGCCCCTACTATAGTTACAGTAGCAAGCGTGTTTGAATGGAAATAATATCCTTCCCCGCAGTTTGTTCATCAGGCTGGCAAGATTCTTGACACAAATTTAAACTTTTCTTTTGGAGGGGTGATGCTGACCTGAATCACTGATCAGATCTGATCTGTTTTGGGTTTTTTTTCTTCTTTTAAAATGGAACATTCTAACTCATTTCTAATAAAGTGGATAGCATTTGTCATGTGGACAAATAAAATATAGTTCAGTCCTTGTTTATTTCTAATTTAATACATAGGAACTCACAAGAAGCCTCCCATTCACTGAAGACTTGGCACTCTTTTATACTACGGCGATGTTGAGATTAAAAAGTAGGCACTGTGGCAAATTTAAAACTATGATCTTTCATCACTGTTTGCCATACTTCATACAGAAAGTGATGCATGAATCACACCAAAAGAGAAAAGAGATTCCTGCAGAATCTTCAGCCATAAACCTGGAGCAAGCATGTGTTCTGTCTTGATATGTAGCAGATAACTTGTCAACCAGATAATCTGAACACTATTCTGAATTGTATCCAGAATTTTGCAAGCACATGTACATAAGACATATTCTTCCCCCTATATTATATATATATATATAGTAGCTACTTTACTGACCTAGCATATTTATTTAGATTTATAAAACATGAGAAAACACACATCCTGTGATCCGGGTGCCCTTCTGCTTAATTCCACAATAAAACGTCATGAATGAAAATCCCCACTCCAAGAATAAATATACCCAGTTAATCCCACTCTTTCCAAATGCCTGGGAGAAAGGGTACATGGCAGCAAGGTTAATAAATATAGGCTCAGGCAGCCCAAGTGTGGGAGTGAATTCCAAAGTTGAGGAGAATTACTGCTAAGTGCTATAAATATCAAGGAGGGGCAAATAAAATATTTCTGATGTCAGCTGTGGTAGCGTGTAGGGCTGCATTTAAGGCAGCCCAGTTCCCCAGGCCCATGACAACAGGGGGATCCCAGGACTCCATCCCTGAAACATGACTCTACCCTCCATTGATATGTAGAAATTAGGAGCCTAAATACTATTGTGGATCTGGACCATAGTGCCCATTCTGTGTCACGGGGAGGTAGTCTTCTATATAGGCCGGTCCCCAGCCATTTGGAACTCTATCCAGGAGCTTATTGCAACTAGCGCAGATCCCAGAGCACATGTATCATTTTGATTGCCTTCTGCTTCCACATGGAACAAGTGGGAAGCAACTGATTAGTTATTGATTGAATAACTATGGTATATACACAAAATGCCCTGTCACTGGAGTAGCTAACCTCATATGGCTTCCCAAGGGATAATGTAGTAATACAGTCACCAGAATCAAATTCCTTTGTTAGCTATTGACAGTAGATGGCAGTCTCTCTCCCTAGCATTCTATGTAGAAAAAAATTCTCCCAAATTCAAAATCAAAATAAATAAGAAGCAGTTAAAAGCCATAACAGAGATTCATTGTACATATTGTATTATAAATACCTGAGCAGATTTGTACAAACAGAAGTCAGGAAATCATACACATTTGTTTTAAATGCAAATGATGCATTTAAGATTTTAATGCCAAGAGTAAAAGAAATATTTTCCTCTCCTCTTTTACTTGCTCTTTTAGCAAGAAGAGAAGAGCCTGCTGCAAAAACTAAAGATTCTGTAGCACATAGTAGCTAGTAAGGATATGCTGTCACTAGTCAGACGTCTCTCTCTCCAGTTTTGGAACACACTGGAAAAATCAATGCTGATAAATGTTTTTTGTCCCTTCATCATGTATAATCATTGGTTCTAAACACTGACTACAGTAAGGAGCTCTCCTCTTATTTTATGGATGAAATCAGGAAAATACAATAGAAGTAGAACAAACTGTTTAACAATCCACCATCCTTGACAGAACTTGGTCCCATCAACCTTGTTGAAGCTTAAGAAGCCCTAAGAAATGTACAGGTCACTACATGTGAAGTAGATCTGTACCAGTCTTGAATGACAGCTAATGGAAATGATCACAGCCTCCTATGTAGAGATAAACCTCCTTGAAAAATGCAGTCATCTTTCCAGTCCTCAAAAAGCCAACACAACACTCAATGCGACAGATATTTCTAACTATTATCCTCTCTCGATCCTCCTGTTTTGAAGCAAAATCACTGAGAAAATAAAGCTACCGCCAAGCGCAACAAATGACATCTTCCAACATTTCATGATTCTTCACAGTCAAGCTTCAGAGCAGAACACAACTGTGTGGACATAGGACAAAGAGGACTTTTGTGGCAATGAATAGAGGTCGTATCTCTTTGCAGGTTTAAGGACAGCCGAACACAAGATGTTGCTGACCCACCTACATGATATGTCTGGAGTAGAACCATACATCCCCACAATAGTTCCTATCATTCTTGTCCAGCAAGACCCAGCAAAGTGTGCTGGGTAAATGCTCATCTTCAAGAGCTATCACCTGTAGAGTCCTTCAAGGATCACCTTGTCTCATCTCTCCTTTAACTTCCACCTGGAACCTCTTGGACTCAATGGGCTCCTCTGCTAACAGTATGCCAGTGACACCCAGTCCCAAACAACACTGTCACTCAGATGTAACAGTGCCACAAGTAATCAGTTTCTGGATGACAAACAGCTGGCTACAGTTAGTCCATTATCAGTACTGAAATGGTGCTGATCAGGAGGAAGAACAGCTTTAAAGAATTAGCTGGGACACTTGGCATTGATGGCAACTGAACTCTATGAATCAAAGTGAGGTACAGGATTGTAAGCTTATCACTAACCTTGGATAATTAGCTAGCATTGGTGGTGAAAAAAACATTCTTCCTCCAACAGCTTGCAAGGAAACGTCACTTTCCTCTCAAACAAGACTAATCAGTGATTCATACATTTGTTACCTCTAGTCTGGATTACCGTGACTCACTATTTTGGGGGTAAATGCAGAAGAAATGGCCTCTCTACTGGGTTTGTTGATTCTGATGCCAGTTCCAAGCACTAGTTTTGCCCTAATGAAGTCAATGGGGGCTTTGTCTTGATTTCAGTGGGCCAGGATTTCACTCAGGGTTCTCATCTGAAAGCATTTGGCTGTAGAATGAACTGCCAGAGGAGATTAAACTAAACTAATCTAAAATATGACATGTTTAGAGCAAATTGAAGAGGAGGCCCTTGCTATATTTTTACCCTAATTGAAATGTTAGACACACATTCACATATGTGCAGAAACATACTAAAATACAAACAAACCCTCCTTCAAAACCAACCTCAGACAGAGCATCTTGCAACCAGGGAGGAGAGTAGAGTAGGAAGCTCCATAAAGTCCACTAAGAATGATCCTCTACATGGAACTAATTTGCCTGGGAAACATACTACAGTGATGGGGCTACTGTAGAAAACCCTAAAATGAAAGAGTAAATTAATGGTAATGTTGGTGCATAGTACAATACACTGAGCTGCTGCTGTTTGAATCAGGAGCGTACATCTCAGTGGCTTAAATTTGGCAAAATTTCAAATTACTATTTGTATGGCAATAGTATCCCCAAAGCCCCAGTCGTGTACCATGACCTCATTGTGCTTGGTGCTGTATAAATACAGAACAAACGTGGTTCTTGCCCAAAGAGCTTACCATCGAAGGAGTGAAATGAGCATTTTCCATTCTGGTGTTTGCAGAAATTCAAAAGCTCAGCAGGTTTGGCGAAAACATGAAAGTGACTACAACAAAAAAATGAAATGTGGATTTTTCTGGAAACAAGTCTTTTGCATAATAAAATTTTAGCATTTCCGTTCCATATCATTTAAGGAGCAGAGCAAAGAAAAGTCCACTGAAAGAATCAAGGCTTGTCAGATGTGTAATATATTAATTCCTGTCAAGTGACCTGTTAAACATCTGGTCTTCCAGAAAAGTCTCTGCCATCCAGACAATGACCTCTCTGACATTCTACTCTGATACCCTTGTCATTCTCTTATTCTAAGGTTCTTGTTTTCTGATGTTCTATCAATGTACCAGGGAATCTGTCAGGCCAAAGATTCCCTGGTACATGTTTACATGATCATGTTTACAGTGCAAACAAATGGGGAAGAATGGAGACATAGCTTTCTTTGACAGGGTAACAAGCCTTGTGGATGGGGGGAAGCAGTAGACGTGGTATATGTTGACTTTAGTAAGGCTTTTGATATTGTCTAGGGAACTGCAACCTGGATGGAACTACTGAAAGGTGGGTGCATAACTGGTTGGAATACCATTCCCAGTTATCAGTGGTTCACAGTCAAGCTGGAAGGACATAACAAGTGGGGTCCCACAGGAATCAGTTCCGAGTCTGGTTCTGTTCAATATCTTCATCAATGATTTAGATAATGGCATAGAAAGTGCACTTATAAAGTTTGTGGGCGATACCAAGCTGCGCGGGATTGCAAGTGCTTTGGAGGGTAGCATTAAAATTCAAAATGATCTGGACAAACTGGTGAAATGGTCTGAAGTAAATAGGATGAAATTCAATAAGGACAAATGCAAAGTACTCCACTTAGGAAGGAACAATCAGCTGCACACATACAAAATGGGAAATGACTACCTAGGAAGGAGTACTGCAGAAAGGGAGTATTGTGTCCACTTCTGGGCACCACATTTCAGGAAAGATGTGGACAAATTGGAGAAAGTCCAGAGAAGAGAAACAAAAATGATTAAAAGTCTAGAAAACATGACCTATGTGGGAAAATTGAAAAAATTGGGTTTGTTTAGTCTGGAGAAAAGATGACTAAGGGGGGACATAATAGTTTTCAAGTACATCAAAGGTTGTTACAAGGAGGAGGGAGAAAAAATTCTATTTTTACCTCTGCGGTTAGGACAAGAAGCAATGGGCTTAAATTGCAGCAAGGGCTGTTTAGGTTGGACATTAGGAAAAACTTCCTATCTGTCAGGGTGGTTAAGCACCAGAATAAATTGCCTAGGGAGGTTGTGGAATCTCTGTCATTGTTTTAGCTGCTCTTAAAAATCTCCAAACACGTCAGGGATGGTCTAGATAATAGCCAGGCCTTGAGTGCAGAGGACTGGACTAGAAGACCTCTTGTGGTCCCTTCCAGTCCTATGATTTTATGACTCTGACAGTAAGTATAACACCTCATCACAGGTTATTTAGAAAATAAAATTCAGGGCAGGATTAATACAGCAATAATAAAAGTTAAACAATGAAAACAACATGGGGAACCACAGAGGCAAGAATATGTACCAGTATGATCATGTCACGTTTATTTAGTCAGGTGCTAATGAGGCTGTATTTTTCTCAAGTAAGAGCTTTACTTGGTTTTATGTTGGTTCCAAAACTTGTTAAGAATTGATGTGACATTTTTCTCCTAGTAGGCTGCAGCCATTTCCTCCCTCTAGATGGCTCCAGCCTTTGTTTTTAGCAGCATGAAATATATTTTGTATCTATTAATATGCCAAAAATAGCTAATTGAGAGCAAGAAAACAAATCTATGGCTGAGCTGGGAGAGATGAAGTGGCAGGGGTGGAGAGGCTGAAATACATGGGACAGCCCCAAATTTCCCATGGGTTCTGCTGTCTAGCTGTTGATAGGGCAGCAGTTAAGCAGAAGAGAGATGCAGGACGTGAACATGGAGGGCCTCGCAGAATAACCTTACTAGGGACCTCTTTGTGGGGTTCTAGACAAGCAAATGAGAGGTCAGGCTCACCAGAAATGGTGGTTTACTGTCTCGTTCACATTTCTGCTACTGTTCCTCTGATATTCCCTCACTCTCATTCTAACATTGTTGGGAGTTACAACTGAATGCCATGGGGATTTTAATATTTGGTACTCCTTAGTTGTGAGACTCATAAGAAACCACAGTGGGAGCTGCAGATCTTTTAATGTCAATTTTGCATCAACAGTGACAATGTACTTGTACTTTTAATATCCAAAGAATAATTTTGGGGCTTTTAGATATTTTCCAGAGCTCTGTATTACCGTGTGTTTGTTTAGCCATGTGGAAGTTGCAAGGCTTGCACTGAGGAATCAGGAGCATTGCAAAAATATTGCGTACGTCTGGAACTGGTTCTCTTTAACTTTCCATTGTTCTGCAACACATCTCGCGTTCTTTGAACCAGGTTGTTGCTCTTTCCATATGCCACTCCTAATTCATTTATGTTTAATTCTTTCCACCAGCAGTTACTGGAGCTCTCATTTAAATGGGAAAATACAGTGCCCGGTGCCCAAGTATTTTAAATGATCAGAATATTGTTTTACAATATCCCACTAACGTTCATTGCAAGTGCTATACCTGATCTGTCAGAAAACATATTGTATAGTGCATTTTACCATGCATTCCCATGTCCAGGGTGAGATATTGGCTTTAGCAAATCTCAGTGTAATCAAGGGGAGTTTACTGTCACCTTCCTGTAATTTCTAAGCAGTATTTCTGCATAGTCTATTTTTATGGTCAAAAAGGTGATACAATATTCAATACATAAGGGAGATTTCCACCACAGTACAAGTATTAGCAATACCATCACCAGTTCTCATCTCCTCCTTAGTATCTCATCTTTTCCTCTAATATTCACCTGCTGCAGTCTGATGGCAACAGAACTCACTAGTATAGGACACCTGTGTCTGTGCCTCTCAACTCAGACTTAGTGGAGGGTGCAGATACCCTGTTTACCCTTCAGCACCTCTCCTCTGGAGGTTATGGGCTTCTCTTCTCCATGGGGACATCTGTGTGAAGCTACTCAGACGTCTGTAATCTCAACAAAAACAGATTTATTAAAAAATGGAATGAAAACAGAAGAAAGTTTGCTTAATCTGTACATTTACACTTCACATAAACTAAACTAGGCATTTTCCATTTAGTTACACAGAGAAAAAGAAAAGTGAATAGCTTACTACCTGAAGCAATGCTGCCTCCGAGATCTCTGGTCAGCCTGTCAGCATTGCTTGATGTCTAGATACCAACAACCTTTTGCTGTCCCCATGCCCTGCTTTCCAAATCCCTACAAATGGGACAGCTTGCTTGTCCCAAAATGCCTCTCATAGCTGCCTATGCATCGGTCCAGGTGTTAGTCCATTAACATATCAGGGTGATGTTTTGTTAATACTTACCAAAAGAGGTCTTTGATTAAGAATTTAGGAGGAAAACCACAGGATTGTCTCCTAATTGTCTCTGGAATTTTCTTTTTCTCCTGTCTCCAAGGCCGGTATGTTAAAATCTCTGGTGAGTTCAGTTTCTTTCTTGATCTGTACCATATTTCTTTTCTCTGGATGATATGCCCAGTCTCAATCTCTGCTGAACACAAGGGTACCCACATTAATTTCTCTTACTATAAGACAAATCATTGACAGACCTTAGATCCTCTGTCACAGTAACATCTTCCTCCTAATAGAGTGAACAAAGCCTGAATGTTCATAAATACTTCTTAGAAGTGGCTTGCCATTTCCAATGATACACTGAAAGCATTTACAGTGCCTGAAGAAACAAAATTAAAACTAATGAACAATTACTGTAATTCAGCATCTGATTATTCGTCCACATGTCTGTGGTTTAATGCACAAATTTTCCTTGTTGCTTCCCAAAGTATTTGTCTGAATGATGTTTATATACAGAATACTCTTGTGACTCTTTAATAGAATGTTTGGACAGCATTTTTCACACAGGAAAAAACTTGGATCTATAGCTCTAAATTCAGGGAAGAGATATTTTGCATAAGAGAAATGATCTGGGGTGAAATATTAGGTGTCAACTTAATTTTTCAAGTAGCTGCTCCGGTGTTAACTGCTTCTCATTAATGCATCTTGCTCTTGTGACAACTTGAATCACCAGGAGTTATTGTCAGCAAATAGCTTGGAAGAAGCTTCCACCTAGAGTAGAGGCAGGAAGTACCTGAAATTTCTTACATAAAAACACCCAACCTGTTCCGGAGGGATTTCCAGTCAAATTCCAGATGGAGACTCATGATTCAGACAACCATTGGATAACCACATAAACGTTTGAAGTTCACCCATCACTCATTTGTTATGACAGCTATGGGAGTGGAGGGAGAATTTGCCCAGAGAAAAGGGAACTGAACCAGTTGCTCTCTCAGCTCCAACAGAAGTTTCAGTTTAAACCACTAAAGGTGATGCATTTATATAGTGCATATTTTATCATCCTGTCCTCTTCATGATGTAAATCCTGGTAGTAAACACTGCAAAGCACAGGCTAATTCTGCTGCACCACTATCACATGCAATAGCAGCTGGGAGGCAGATCCCTTCTGTGGACCGGGGGCATGCTTCTGAAAGGAGAGGTGCTCACGTATGCAGTGGGGATAGCATTATGGGCTGGAGAGGGGTTATGTAGTATCACTGGTGTCTTTGGCTCCATCCTCAGTTCCATTCCAATTGGATGGACACCAACACTACAAGCCTTACTGTATATACTTGACAAAGCTGAGTCAGCCAGCAGTGACCTCTCCTCTTTTACCCCACAATGCTGCCACAACTAACCATCTCTCAGATAAAGAAAGGTCAGTTCAGTGTTCCACCTACCTCATTAGGCCAGGTCTTCAATGGGTTAGATCGTCCCAAAGAGTCAAACAAGCATTAATTCCACATTGTTCTTGGAGATGAGGTCACCACCTCACTGATAATGACAATCATTAAGACCTTAGTTGTCCATGTTATCTCCACTAACCACTCCACAAATTAAACCATGTTCTGAAATGACATACTAAATATTTTCATTTCATTTTCCCAAATATGCACCCTATTGGGTGCATATAATCATGTGCCATCCTATCTAACTTCTCCTTGCCTATTTTAAAAATGCCTGTGAATGTTTCCCTCTCTATTTTCCCTCCTACAATGATTTCATAGAATCATAGACTATCAGGGTTGGAAGGGACCTCAGGAGGTCATCTAGTCCAACCCCCTACTCAAAGCAGGACCAATCCCCAATTTTTGCCCTAGATCCCTAAATGGCCCCCTCAAGGATTGAACTCACAACCGTGGGTTTAACAGGCCAATGCTCAAACCACTGAGCTATCCCTCCCCCCAGTTTGCTGCTTTTGCATTCATATCTTGACTTCAAACCCCTGTGGAATCACACTATTGCAGAAGGCCATTGAAGTTCTGGTCTACAATGTCATATGTAAGAAATCTTTCTGGCTCCAAATGAGAACATTCCCAACTTTTTTTCTTTTGTAAACTCACAGGTGTACCACCAGCATATCATGTATTGCTGGACCCTTTGGTGTGCTCGAAGGAGTGTTTGCATCAGTTCATACTTCACTGTTTCTCTTTTTGCCATCTGGTGCATCTTGTCATCCTTTATCCAAGAAGCCAGCTGTTCACTCTGGCTTCTGGCATTTGCTTTTGTCTTTACACAAACAAATATACAAATGTTCTCATAGCCGCACATATTTGGGTGCCTTTGGACCATCTGCTCTCATCTCAAAAAACAAAACAAAAAAACCTCCACAAATAACCCTTAGCACTGTAGAAAATTCGAAAAAGCAGATCATCTGGGTCATCTAGTCTATCCTGTGTCAATGCAGGAATTTTATTATTTATTATTGGTTATGAATATGCATGGCAGTTTGCAAGACAAAGATGGTTTCTCTGCCTTCAGGACCTTATCTTGATCTAATCTGAGAGCAACAGAAAGAGGCAACACCATAATAATTTTACCTACTAGGTGGAGTCAAGTTTTAAATATCTTAAGAACTTGGGCTTCTCCCATCTCCCTTTATAAAATCATCTCCAAATTTTTTGCCAGGAATTTCTCTCCAGATAATCCATCAGTTTTCCCTTTTTTACCTCCTGTCATCCCTACTTACAACTCCTTGTATTTTTCTTTTCTAAATTTACTGTTAAAAAAAACCATAATTTCATTAAGAAAGGTAGTGTTTCACCTGGAAAAAAGTCAACTTCTCAAATATTCTGACTTTCAGAACTATGATCAAAACAGTTTCATTTTTGGCAGTTTTAACAAACAGGTTTTTTGCACAGCTCTATCACCAGTTTTTCTGTAATAAAGGCTACAAGTACAAAATAAATGTATATTGAGCTAAATAAAGAGCCTGTGAAAGAATTTGCCATGTTTTTACAAGAACTTTATAGAAGAAGCTGCCTGCAAAAATAGGTAAGGTAAAAGACAGAAGATAATCTACATGTTAGAGCCTAAACTTAAACCAGACGTTAGGATGTTGCTGTCTGAAGACAGACCCATTGAGCTGCTGCTGCTACGGACGACAGCACAAAGTATAGATCATTGTAAAGGGGACAATCCCGTCCCTAGTGCACAGACAAATGTATGTATATCCACAGGGACCCTTCTCCCTGAGTTGAGAAGCAATAATAGAACAGCTCTCTGGGTGCTGCTGCAGAATTAAGTCCTTGGTGGTTGTTCGATTGGATGGAGGAGTCACATAGTGGGTATAGTGAATATGAAACTGTGATGGGTTCCCCCCAGGGTGCCACCTGGAACTGGGGTACCACTGAGCCCTCTGATTCACCAGCCTGGGCTCCCTCTCACTACACTGCTATGACAAGCTGCAGACCTGCTCCCAATCCTACACCTCCACCAGCATTCACACAGGCAGGGACACACCCAGCTGCAGTTACATGCAGGCTCTCTGACAAGCCACTGCATGAACCAACAATAGAGAGGCTACAGCCAAAATAACCCCCAGCTCCCCAGGCACGCAACCCCCTACAGGAGTATAAACCCAAAATTACACTGTCTTGTGCTGCACAGGGAACTCTACAGCGTAAACTCATAGAGGTTGCCCCTCCCTCAATGTGGAAAGGAAATGCAACAGCCCCTTGAGCTAAGATTCCCAAGCACTTCACTCCAAACTTACTGATTTAGATTAAAACATAAAATAAGTTTATTAACTACAAAAAGATAGATTTTAAGTGATAGCAAACAGATCAAAGCAGATTACATAGTAAATAAAAAACCACAAACTAAGATTAACATACTAGATTGGTTATGAATTAGCAGTTTCTCACCCTGACCGATGATACAAACAGGCTTCAGATTTTCAAGGCACAAGCTGCACTTGCTTTGCAGCTTGGGATCCCCACCCCCATTCCAAATCCTTTTCTTTTGGAGCTTCTCTTAGGTCATTGATTCTCAAACTTTTGTACAGGTGACCCCTTTCACATAGCAAGCCTCTGAGTGCGACCCCCCCCTTATAAATTAAAAACACTTTTTAAAATATATTTAACACCGTTATAAATGCTGGAGGCAAAGCGGGATTTGTGGTGGAGGCTGACAGCTTGTGACCCCCCCATGTAATTACCTCGTGACCCCCTGAGGGGTTCCGACCCCCAGTTTGAGAACCCTTGTCTTAGGTGCTCAGTTGTGGGGGAGTGAAGAACTGATGTTGTCACTCCATGCCTTTTATGGCTTTAGCATATGGCAAGAAACCTTTATCCCAAACTCAGTTTGTGGAAAAACATTGGTATCCAAGATGGAGTTCCGTGTCATGGTGCCTGGTCACATGCCCTTGCATACCTTGCTGAGTCATAGCAGCCATTACTTACAAGCTGTCTGGAGCATTCTCAGGAAGGCTCACCAGGTGAGGGATAAGCTTCTCCTAAGGCCTATTGTTTTTCCTAATGGCCCATTACCTTGAATAGGCCCTTCACTGTGGCTGTCTAGACTGGATGCATTTTGCCTAGTGGGTATCATCCAGGTGTGACTACATGTGAAATACAGATACATAGTCAATATTCATAACTTCAGATACAAAAATGATACATGCATACAAATAAGATAATCATATTCAGCAAATCATAACTTTTCCAATGACACTTTACATGACCCATCTAGTACAAAATGCATCATAATTATGTCATAATCATACAACTATGAAGGGTATGGGGTACAGTGTCACACCCACCTCCACCTTTTCCAGAGCCTGCCCCATCCCCAAATCCCTCTCCATTAGGGAAAAAAGCGCTCCCATGGATTAGTTTTCTGTAACACACAGGGGTTCAGATCCCCTGTTCAGTTTTCCTGAATAAATGGAATCTCCTCCAGTGCCTTTAGTTGGGCATAGATCTCACAGATTCTTAGATTCCAAGGCCAGAAGGGACCCTTGTGATCGTCTAGTCTGGCCTCCTGTATAACACAGGCCATAAAACTTCCCCCCCAAATAATTCCTAGAGCAGATCTTTTAGAAAAACATCCTGACTGAAAAATTGTCACTGATTGAGAATCCGCCATGACTCTTGGTAAATTGTTCCAATGATTAATTGCTCTTGCTGTTAAGAATGTATGCCTTATTTCCAGTCTGAATTTGTCTAGGCTCAACTTTCAGCCGCTGGATCTTGTTATAGATTTTTCTGCTAGAGTGACGAGCCCATTACTAAATATTTGTTCCCCATGTAGGTACTTAGAGATTGTAATCAAGTTGCTCCTTTTAACCTTCTTAATTCAGCTAAACAGATTTGAGCTCCTTGAGCCAATCACTGTAAGGCATGTTTTCTCATCCTTTAATCTTTTTTGTAGCTCTTCTCTGAACCCTCCTCAATTTAGCAACATCCTTGAATTATGGGCACCAGAACTGGACACAGCACTCCAGCAGTGGTTACACCAGTGCCAAATATAGAGATAAAATAAGCTCTCTACTTCTACACAAGATTCCTCTGTTTATGTATCTCAGCATCACTAATTCTTTTGGCCCCAGAATCACACTGGGCGCTTATGTTCAGCTGATTATCCGCCACAACCCTCAAACCTCTTTCAGAGTCACTGCTTCCCAGCATAGTCTGGCCTACAATCTTTGTTCCTAGATGTATGTGTTTGCATTTAGCTTTTTAATAGAGCATATTGTTGCCTTGTGCCCAGTTTATGCTCCCCAAAAGCATAGAGCCAGATCCTTAAAGGTATTTACGCTCCTAATTTGCATTGAAATGAATGGAAGTTAGGAGCCTAAATACCTTTGTGGATCTGGGCAATAGGCAGTAGTGCCCAATGGGTAGGTAGATTACTGCTTTACTTCAAAGATTACAGTACATACTAGTGGAAGGTTTAGAGCTCCACCGACGTCATTGAATCCTTGCAATCATTCTAGTTATTTTACATGTAAATCTTATTAACATCCACTTCAGTCAGGCGGTGGTTGAAAAATTTGTACACAATGGGCAGAACAGGCAACACTTTTACTGCAACTTTTAATGCATACTTGTAATACATATCCTATCTACTTACACTCCCTCTCTGGCAATTAATTCTTCCACAAGGCACGTTACTGGAGTAAACAGCAAGTGTTTTGATCCGCAGATTTACTAATGAGGATATATTTTTAATTATAGACTATTTTAATTATAGCTGTGGGATAAACTACCTTTCTCCAGTTTGACTACAACCAAGATAGAGTTCAAGATCTTTGTTTTGCGTATAAAAAGGAAGGTAATAAATACATCTGTGAGAAACCTGACACACAGCTCCCTGGGGAGCAGAGCTAGTCAAGGGGAAGCTTAACTGAAGAAAATAACAAGGCAGGGCCACATTTTCAAAAACACCTAGGTGACTTAGGAGCCTACGTCCCATGAAATTAATTGGGACTTAGGCTCCAAAGTAACTTAGATGCTTTTGAAATTTTTACCCACAGACAATAATAATGGCCTATGTTTTCAAAATGACTGTCGGTGCCTTAGTGCGTGGATACCCAAACGAGACATTTTAAGAGGTTGATATTCAGAAAATGTTGAACAGCTGCCCCCTGGAAAATCAAGCCTCTTGAAGGTGTGTCAATGTGGGCACCAAAAAGCATTAGTATTTTTTTTTAAAGTTTAGGTCAATATTAATAAAAATATTTAGTATTAAAGTACTATAATTCCCAGCCTTTGCAAGGAGCTATCCAAGTTTTGAACCTAGCACCACTTGTACTTAAAGTAAGGCTCATACCTAGACCAACAATCGATTTTTGAGAGGATTTGGTTAGAATTCAGGGTTTTAGCTGGGTCTGTGGGTTTTTTTACCTGCTTCCTACTTGGAGGAGAGGCAAAATACGTCTTCCTTCTTTGCTTGTGTCTGACTAAAGAACTTGGATTATCAAAGACAAAAAGATACTTAAAAACAGGTTTATTTCTGTTTTGAGCTCACAAAATCTTTCATGTCCATAAAACATTAACCCATCAAGAAATAAGAGATAAGCATGTGCATTTTTGTTCTGTCTCACGTATTGTCTTTTATTGTCCCCTGACAAGACTTAAAATAACTTTCAATACAATAAATGAAGTCACATTTGCAGCTCCCCTTCCTTTGCTGCACACTGTGTAAGGACTTGAGGCCGTTGCACTGTGTGTTCAAAATGATTGTACTAACAAATTAATCCTCACTCTGCTCTTGGTGAAGCAGGCCAGTAAGCACTGCCCTCTCCATTTTTAGATGTGGAAACTGTCCCAAGGCCACACAGTGAGGTCAGTACCGCCTGCTTCTGACCTCTGAGCTCAGTACTCTAGTCCACGCTGTGTCTCCACACAGAGCGTAACAGTAGCACCAACTGAAGAAACTACAGTGTGAAAATAGAAAGGAAAAGGAGCCTAAAGCAGCAGTTTTCCCCACCTCTCATATTTTAGGCCTTCCTGGGACATAGGTTTAATACTGACTCACAAGGAAGAGTGCCACCAATGACTTAGTAATATTTTTTGAATCTCCCGGTGTTTTGCCATTCATGTAATGATGAGGCCTAATTTTTCTCACTTAAGAAGAGTTGAAAAGTCACAGGCTAATGTAGTATTGTTATATCAACACCTGTTCCCAAAGTCTTTCCCTCAGTAATTTGCAGAGCAAGTAAGCAGGAACTCACCCAGATTTAAGCAGATGTTATACCACTTTGGCCTCTCAGAGGTACACTAGCCTTCTCACACTAAGTGTGCCCTTTGTTTTGCAGGCTGTTCATTCCTTTGTATGTAACTTATAACCTGAATACTTCTATTTCCTGGGGATTTTATTGCAAACAATATATTAAATCTCAGATAGTGAAATGTAATCATATTTATCAGTGGTGAATTACTTCAGGTACATAGACTTGGCATCTAATCAAATGTTTAACTTCCCCACTCCCTTTCTCTTCGTGCTGATTCAGGAGTTTTCTACTGTTTCACTTCCTCTTACTTTTGATCATACTTTGCTTGATCTCCTCTCTGCACAAAGCTGCACCCTGCATTTTTAAGTCAAAATGGTCTGTCCACTTGTAGTTAAAGTTATAAGACACACACACACACACACTCCAGGAGTATCGAATTGTAGACCATTGTAAGGGCACAGCAGCATGCAAACCATCTACTCCTTGTAAATTTTAAAAATATAGGGCCAAATTCCAAAGCCCTTGTTCAGTGTTTTCCAAAGTCCTTATTGAGGCAGAATTCCAACTGGCTAAAATGAAAGTCTTGCCTGAGTAAGGACTGAGTAAAAGCTGAGGCTCAGGGGAGAGCTCTGTGCCAGACTATTTTTAATTCTGCGTCATTCCGCCCTGCAATTCCCACCTGCTCCTGCTATTATGCCAGCAGGTCCTGCAGGACCTGTGGGATCCTGGTCCTGCTGCAGGGCTCTACACTATTTCCGCATATGGCTCTCGCTTAGGTTGCTGTGTCACCCATGAGAACCTGTGTATAGGGGCGGGGATGGGAACTAAAAACAGGTAATATCCACACTGTTCTCTGAATTTTCCTCCCTAATTGCTCCATTTGGGGATGGGGAGAGTACAGTTTGTCCCTGAAGAAAAGGCCATGGATACAGTCCCAAACCCTGCTGATTTCCAGATCTATCTGTATTTGAGTCCTTGTGCCTGTGCACAAGTTCTGGTACACACATACCACCATCCATCCATACACTTCCTGAAAGTGTGGGCCTCACTGGTGATTGGCCAGGGACCTCACTGTGGAGAGGAAGGGTGAACCTCTCCCCCTCCCCCCACACACATCCTGACTGTTAGCTTTCAATGAGGAAGTCCACAGGGCTGCTAGAGTGGAGGACGCATGGTCTCCTAGCCCCACACCTGGCCTGCCCTCTCACATGCACCCCTTCATTCTGCAGAGCCCCTCACTCACAGACAGGCCTCCATGGAAAGGGAGATGGTGCTATGGAGATAGGGATCAGCTATCTTCTCTATGTGGGAGGGGGTCATAACCTTCCATGGAAGAGTCCCTTCTGCTTGTGGATCAGGGAGCCCAACTGAGGCCTGAGTAAGGATTGTGGAATTTGGCCCATCTTCATGTATTTTTTGTAAACATAATTGAATTCAGCATTCATAAAAGTTCTTAGATGGACAGCAACACAAACCATTGGCCTCCGTTGATCACAGATCAGATATGGCATGGAGAGTGGCAATAGCCACGCAAGCTTCCTCGTCAGTGTACCTTGATGCTCTTTAACATCCATCACTGGTGGAACGGTTTGGCCTCCATATCCTTGGAATCAGAGGCCTTTCTGCTAAGATTGCCAGCAAGTGTGCTGGTGCTTGTGGATGTGGATACTCATCGCTAGGAACAGGAAGGAGTTTACTAGTTCCCTTCAAATAAACTATTAAATGGTAATGGCTTTCAATAACTGCCACTGTGGGTTGGATGTAAACTGGGATCCCACATCCAGAACCCTAACCCTCTTGACACTTACTTCCCAAACATGGTAAACCTTGACACACTTTATTGCATATCCTGATGCAGAAATCCTGCTAAACAGCTACTGTTGGTTCCAGGACAGATCCCCTGATAACTCAGCATTGTGACTGAGCAGGTGCTATTTAATGCCAAGGATACATAAACTTTCACTTCCTTTTATCCTGTCAGAACCCCTGAACATTAATCATCTTCAAATGGCATACTGATCAGCTGTATTTCTCACTGTTAATAAGCTTATGCAAGCAGGGTTGTTTGGCTGTAGTTGGTTGTGAGTGAAGTTGTTAGTAACCCATGACAGTGCTTTATTTTTTTAATATTTCTTCTTTTGGAGGGGGTTGAAAGGTTCCCCTTCACTTGTGACACTGCCTGCATTGTTCCTCCTTCAGAAAGTTCTGCATCTGTCAACCTTGAGAGATTGTTTTATTCCCCCACCCCACCCCGTTCCCCAATACCACGTTCTGTGGCCACCTGTAATAGAGAACGGCAAACAATAGTCTAAACTATAGTACCTTTCCTTACACCCCCACAAAATAACTTGTCATAGTCATGAGAAACTCAACAACAGAATAAAAGCTGTGACCACAGAACTGTGACTAATATTGGAATTTAGCAAGAAGTCAGCTCCGGTTTCAAGAGGCTACATTGCAAGTTTGGGAACATTTTGCCACTAAAGCTCTTGATGAATGACTGCAGGAAGAATAAGTTAGTTTTTCTTATTTCATCTTCCCTTTCAGTGCTCCTTTTGCACAGACTATAATGAGGAGTGTCAGGCAGGCATGTAGCAAACTGTTTCCCTTCTCTTGACAGAGCTAAGCTATCATTGTGTCAGTCCTGACAGGGAGAAGCTGCTTCACTTCTGCTATAATTAGATTTGGAAGGAGAGAGAGCAGAGCAGAAGAAAATTATAAGTCACTTTGCTCTCTTTTTAGAGCTGAACCAATTGCGATGTGTCTCACAGGTGTGTGAGACATACTTTTCCCCTCCCCCTTTTCCTTTTTCGTGCTTTAAGATTGAGGTTAAAGAGTGATAAATTCTACATGAACCTTTAAAAAAAACCAACCTATTCTTTTCATGTTCTTTTCAGAAATTTAACCCTGCTCTTTGTATCTGATTATGGTAGCCGTGTAAACAAATGATATGAAGATACTATGGGCTAGATTCTGAGTGGCTCATGTTGAGTGTCACTTTACTACTGGAGCAGACATACTGAGAACAAAGTGTAAGATACTATGCAATGTAAAGGAGTCAGAACCTGGCCCTTTGCCTGAAGTCACTGAGGCCATTTTGAAACATGAGTGGTAAAAATTAGGCACTAAAATCCAGATAAAGTTTCTAAATAAATGGCCTGGTTTCTAGACCTACTGAGCACCAACAGCTCCCAGTACAGGCCAATATTCCTATCCCTACAAACACTGAGTAAAACCTTACTATGTCAGTAGTTCCATTTTTGTCCATATTTGAGAAGTTTGGCCTAACCCCCTCTCTAGCTCAGTTTTTCCATGCATCCTTACCTCACAGAAGTGTTATGAGGGGCTGGATCCCTTCCTATGTATAAATCCCTTTGCTATCCTCAGATGAAAGATGCTATAAGTGCAAAGTAGTCTTTTTATTGCTGTTAAGCTGTCTCATGCCAATGCTTACATATGGAATGAGTTTGGGTCCAAAGGTCAGGGCACTGAAAATTAAAATGAATACATTTGGAAATACAAGTGGCCTAAACATGCTTTAGGGGTTGCACCTCTTTATTTCCTCCGTGGTCAAGAGTCTTGGTACCTCTTCAGGTTTATATGCAGGGGAGAGGGGCTATCCTGTCTTCGGTGCGGTTTTCATATGATTTAGGTGAAAAAAGGTGTTGAAAGAAAAGTCTCTCATGTGGTAAAGCCAGAGCCCAATATTATTTCCTTCAAATTTATGAAAAAAGTGACTTTTTATATTTTGGAGCTGAATTTTATGCTAATTTCCCTAGCTACAAATTGCTTTCCCTAAATTCTATCCTTTACCTTGGGGGAAATCAATGTGAAGGTTGGGCCTTGTAAAGCTATTTGAACCCTGCAGGATTCGGTTCTTATGTGGTTTATACAATGAACATTGCAAGGTCTGCTTGCAGGGGTGGAATTGGATCATCTTTGCAATGAACAACACCCTTCTCTTCTCCAGGATTTAGGCCCCAATTCTCCTTATATAATCTCCACTCCAGAGAGGTCAGTGGCCCGACCCCTCCTTTCTGCTCTGTTCACCTGGGGTCAGCTGGTCCTTTCAGCCATCTCCACCATGTAAAGGAGAGGCATTGCAGTCTTGAAGAATTATGGTAAAATCAGTCTTTTCTCTCTTTCTTCCAATTGTTTTAATTTATTATGTAGTCTCCTTGAGAGGTAAACTAGAACTTATACTACTTACAGATGTGCTGAGACCCTGGAAAATGTGTTGAAGGAACCAAAATACCTTGAGAGATCAACTTTCTGCCATTTCAAAGCATGTGTTCCCTAATCTTGTTAATGTTGACAGACATGCCCCTTCATGAGGCCCAGTGTCCACACCTCAATTACTTGTATTGAAAGAAGATCTTGTACAAGAATTCACCAAATTAACACTTATTTCATCTGGCTCACAATTCCCATGTTGAACTTGTTGGAGTGGTTCTTTCAATGTTAACATTATATAGAAAAAATTCAGTCTATCCTCAACCTCAAAATGCAAATAAGAAAAGATGAATCTGAATGTTTCACCACATCCACCATTCTTCTTCTCATTTATTTTTGAAATACAGCACTCACACCGCACTAGGTGCTTTACATACATATGAAAAGAAACAGTCCCTGTCTGGGCAGACAACATACTGTTTTTCCTCAGCTGAGTGGCGGTCTGGCAGGCCTTGCAGCAGGTCAGTTTCCACTGATGGAAAGAAATTTGTCGCTGAGCCAGTCCTGTTGTAATTAGTTTATGTGCACTATGTATGTGTTCTTATCTAAACTATGCTGATGACCTCTGATATTATTTAACCAAGATAAACTCAAGTGCACACAGAGGACTCTGGAAACCTCAGCTCAGCCATCCTGGGATTCCACTGTTTCATTTAAAGAGAGGTGATGAAAGACTATTCTACTTTTTCAAAGTATTAACAGCATATACTCCATAGACTGATTTTAATTTCTATTCACTTTAATACATCTGGAATTTAATGCTGACTATCCTGCTGTCTCCTTTGGGTTCTCTAAAACATTAGGAAGTCTTCAGTCATTCTCAAACACAATTTAATAACATAACAAACATTTTAATTTCCTGATAAAACATCATTAAATCTGCCTTGCTTCAAATCTTGAATATTTAAAACTGCTTGCCAAGCTCCACCCAATAGCTGTTCCATTGTCATTCTGCCCAGCCCAGGTTTGATATGCTCTGCATTCAGGTGCTTGGTATCTTGTGGTAAGATAGATACTAGTTATCTCAACGCCTAAGGGGAAAAGATTATAGGAGACTCAGAAGTGTTGAGATTCCTCAGTGATGAGGTATGTAGGGTGGTGGTCTACCCTTGGCAAAGCAGGTCCTGTTCCTACATGGTACAAAGGATATCTGTAATTAGGTGCAACAAAGAAGGACTCTTATTTGGACTATTTACCTTCCTTAGTATGCATCCCTCCATTGCATGCTTAAATTATATTGACACTAATGAGATGGCATGCAGCGATTCAAAATAATATTTATTGGCCCTAAAAGATGCTGAAATTGTTGGCCAAGTGCAATAGTCTTTTGGCTTGGCGAATTTTCCAAATCTAAAGGTGGGATGAATTAAATTTTAAAAATTGCATTGCATGTTGTTGGGTCTGATGCTTCATACTCATTTTACCTAGCTGTAACTTCACTGATTGCAATGGGGTTACTCCTGATTTACACTAATGGAAGAGATCAGAATCAGGCTCACTGTTTAGAAAACTGTGGGCTGGTCCAAAGCAAACATTCCCACTGACTTTGGGCTTTGAACCCAAAATTGTGCTCTGTGATCATCAACCCTCGAATACTGTATGTAACAGTATCATTCAGTGAGCACTTATTGTTTTAGATATGTCATAACTTCAGGACATGCAACTATAGTAAATATTCATTTTATCAAATTAATCTGCATCAGCACACGCAATGTTCTCGTCCAAAAGCTGAGAGGCATCATAAAAGAATGTTTCCTTTTATCACAGTGTGATTTAAAACAAAGGACTGCAAGAACTTGTGAATCCAGTTACTTGAAAAGCTCTCTGCATTAAGAGTGGAGTGAATAATTTGATTCAATGAAGCATCTTGTAAAAAAAAATCTGTGTTGTTGGAACGCAGGAGTAAAAGTCCCTCCTGACACAGTCCCTACTGCACAACAGCACATTACCAAACTCTGGGAGACCACACTCACAAAGAGATGGAATCACATGACTTTGGCAACTTGCAAGTGGGCAGTCGAATGCTGACTGCTTTGATAGTGTCATGTCAAGACAGCTGGCAATGGATGATGTTGCTGACTGGGAAAATTCCAAATTCAAAGCAGTGACTAGAGCACTATCCTAGCAATATTATAGTGCAAATTCCTCTTGTAATTCTGTCACTAAGTTCTGAAGACCATTGCCATAATCACGTCTTACATTGCCTTCAAACAGCACAACTGACTTGACAGAAGACCACCTTCTAATTCTGTATGTGGAAGACTTGCAGGATGCAAAATTGAAAGGTATGCATAAGGAGGTGTAAATCAGACCATAAACTAACTCAGACTCCCTTAAACTTACCCAAGCCCACTCTTCTGATGTGTAAGGGATTAAGAGATGTAATTTACATCCTATAGAAGGTGCAAGTTAAAGTAACCCAACCTTCTTTTAACTTCCACCTTTTGTCAGTTCCTTGACATGTACGCTACACTTCCTAAGACTCCCTCACACGTCCTCAGAATGAGTTTTAAGGAGGTGGAAGTCTAACTTACACCACCTTAGGTATCCCCCACTGAATTTAGCCTAAGCTAACTTTTTTTTTCTTCTGAATTTGAAGCAAATTGCTGCAGATCCTACGGCTGGTCAGACCAGTATTAATTTCCCCACCTGGACATCAACTTCCCTGTACAGCCTTGCTGGGGAAACAAATAACAGCATATGGTTCAGGAACTGGCCTCTTGAGGTAGATGCCTGCAGGCCACATGTAGGCACATTTACTCTGAAGTTGTCCTTGAGGATCTCACAGGTTTAACACTGTGTATTCCATAGATCTCCAACTTGAACTGCTTCTCCTTCCAATTCCACAAGGTTGCAAAGCCTGCTTCATCAAGGGGTCGGTGAGGAAAGGTCACTGCCATAGGATGCTCATGGTATTTTTGCAGTAAGCTTCTCCTTTCTGCAATTGTTTCCATGGAAGGGAACTCTCTAGGTCCAGGTATGTTTCTCAGTTTCACTCCCTCTAAATTTATTCTGGTATAGCCCTTTGGCTAATTCAAAATACAAAAAAGAGATCCAGCAAAAGCAGAGAATATTGAGATACATTGTATTTTTAGGCAGAAAACTGCATGAAAAAAATGTCCTGGTTTCAGAAGGATAAGAGGTTTATATGTAACACAGGCAGTAAAATATCTTGTCACAAGTTAGAAAGCAGATGTGTGGAATTGGAAATGAGCTGAGTAGAGCTTGGACATCATAAGAATTATTCAGATTTGAATTCCTTACCTTACACTTCAAGTCTGATTAGCTCAGTTCATGTTGCTTTATATCCTGTTAATTTGGAACTTTAACTCATATTTTACCAGGATTTTGATCACCAAGCTTGCTAAGTTTCTAAACATAGAACACAAAACATGAGTGAATTTTGATTAGTCATTAGCAAAGTCCTAATTGTCACATTAAAAGGCAGTACTGTTCTGTTTAACAGCGCTGAGTCCACTAACCACTATCTTGTAAACAGAATCCGTTCATCAACCAAAATGAGCAGGAAGCTTTTTTAAAACAAAAATCTCCTTCTAAATAAAGGGAATGCCACAAGTGAATGTACAATCTCTGGACCTGAAGAAGAGGGACAACAGGAACTACTGGCCTAACTGTATGTGTAAAATAGTGGTGGGTATTCGGAGGAAAGTCTGGGCTTGTTGTTAAAACAGTAAAGGGGGTTGAGTGCTATTCCTGGTTCTGCCATGGACTTCATCTGTTGTCTTGGGCAAGTCATTCAACCTCTCTATTTCTCAGTCTTTTTATTTGTAAAATGTGGTTAATGGTTGCCTACTACATGTGGGACTAATAAGGCTGAACTAACTGATGCTTGCAAAGTGCTTTGAGTTCCTTGAAAGGAGCATGTTGTACAAATGCAAAGTATCTGTCACACTTCATGTTAAGGTTGCACTTATAAATGGTTTATGAAATGATAAATGATTAACAGATGTTATAGGAAGGTTGCAGGCAGGACTAGTATGTGTTCTAGATTATTATAATCCATGGTTATAAGAAACCTATTGATTTGTTGGACGCGCTAACAATCTATAGCTGTTGATTAAGCATTTATTAAAACATCTATTAATCATTTATTAATCTATTATAAACATATTCTTAATGTAAAGTATGACCAATATCCCAATGGTGTTTCACTGGAGTGATACAGTAATGAATCAGGCCCATTATTTCACTGTTTTGGGCTAGATACATAGATAGATAGAGAGAGAGAGAGAGAGAGAGAGAGAGAGAGAGAGAGAGAGAGAGAGAGAGAGAAGTATATTTGTGCACTGCGTGAGCTATACTACAATACTCTATAGTGAGACTATTCTTTTGTTGCTACAAAAGCAATTAATTTAATGGACGTTACACGTGTTGAAACACGTCTCTCCCTAGGTTGAGAGGAGACTAGACCTCTTATGTATACGGTCTTGAACTAGCCACATACATATGAGATTAATTTGAGCTTTATTCTCAATATTAGAATATTAGAAGGAAGACAGGTTTAAGTAGTAATTATTGAGATGGAGAAGTTATGTTGACAAATACTGGCTAAATACAGATATAATTAGGTAATTAATTATATAAAGACTGCTTTTGCTACTACTTTGAGATCCACTAATGTAAGATCACTGGTGGAGCAGAAAGATCTGAAATTTAGGATTTTTGTATCCTTATATTTATTTCATTTTCATTCCACATCATTTTTTTAAGGAGAATTATTTAAGGGACTCCTTTTAGTGGCAATATGGGAAAAGACGTAGAATGAAAATGAAATAAATATAAGGATACAAATATCCTAAACTTCAGATCTTTCAGCTCCACCAGTGATCTTACATTAGTGGATCTCATAAATAAAGTAGTAGCAAAAGCAGTCTTTATATAATTACTTACCTAATTATATCTGTATTTAGCCAGTATTTGTCAACATAACTTCTCCATCTCAATAATTACTACTTAAACCCGTCTTCCTTCTAATATTTGAAAACACTTTCATGAGAATAATTATCCCTGGATTGTCATTCATTTGAGTTTTTTAGGTCCCTGCCAAAATGCATTGCATTAACAGCTGTGCTAAATCATACCAGTGATTAGCGTCTCGCATAGACGGATGGAAATCAAGAGTGAGTCCGAGTTATGCTGTTGTGAGAGGAGAATGAAGACAGTGGCTTACTCTTAAACAGCCACATAAATCCTCTCTTCTGCATGTTTGCCATACACATGGCTGCTACTTGTTTTTATCAGTCATCACCACACTGATCATCCCAGAATATTATGGTCGGTTTGTGCTTTAAATCAGATTGTCCACCATCTCTTCTTGTCCACTGGTCTAATAAACTGAGCAGTCTGAAATTCTCTTTCATGACCGTCCATATAACTTCATCAACCTCTTTTATTATTCATGGAGACTGTAAATCTGGAAAGGAACTAGCCTCCACTTCTCTTACAGGGATAAAATTGAAGTTAGAAATAGAAAAGACCTATTATAGATAACACAGTCTGTAGTGTCAGAGGCCACTAAATGATAACTCTTGGTAAACAATGACTTTTAGTACAGACCGCTGAGGAGCATTTAATCCAGCTCCATCCATAGTGGTCTCTCTCAAGTGTAAACTGTTAAATTACATCACCTTCTGTTTTTAGTGAGTCATCCAGGTCCATTTAATAATAATAATAATAATTTAAAAAAAAGGACATTAGTTTCTTTGGTCTCGTAGCACTTGCGGGATTTTCTGAGAAATCTGATTGCACATACAGAAACGCTTAGGACTGCAATAGGACTCTGTTAAAGGATCTGTGAATTCAGAATTTTCTAGCTTTGCTGTGCTTTTGAGGGTGTTTCATTATTTTCTCACAACACCTAAGCATGCTTTCTTAGAAATCTCAACATTAGTGCAAACGCCTCCCCCCTCACTCCCACACCATTGTTTACCTCATTTTACATGTGCATTTTATTTCATGCTTTTATTAATCTAGGTCTTCCCATCCCCATGCCCCCGTTTCAGAAGAAACAAAAGAAACTGTATCAAATCAATAAACTTGTAGTTGAGAGGCCAACTCCATCTGAGCCTTTCAACCCACTGGGCATTGGCTTGCTGAGTGTAACCTGACATCTTAAAACACTTTCTAGATGAACATTAAGGTACAAATGAGGGCTGGTTTGTCTCTCAAGTCAACACTTAAAATGAAAAAGCTGATGATGTTTCACTGAGGTGGAGAGAGTGACAGACAGCTTCTTGACAGAGGATTACCAGGAGAAAGAAAACAGAACTACGATTCTGTTTTCACTTTCCAACTGCAGAATGAAGGAGAGAGGTTGGGGGAAGGGAGATTCAGCGAGGAATTGCATTTTTTCTAGCTCTTTTTTTGGGTGAGGGGAGAGGGGCTCAATTACATATATAGCACCATGGCTAAAGAAAAGGCTTGTATTTTGCTGATGGATGGGCAGTTGCTTTTGCATGGAACCACAAAAACTCATTGGATAACATTGGCAGTACCTGCTCTGAAAGGTAGCTGTCAATATACAGGGGCTGTTAAACTTCTTCTCCAGTAATAAACTGGGAAACAATCCATATGTATGACCAAGGGCCTCTTGGTGCCAACTGGAAGAGGGCATGGGGAGGGGAAAGGGGTGCATAGAGTTTTACAGGGATCACTTAGGTTGGATATATGCATAATAATTCACCACAGGGTGGCATGTGAGGTCTCTGCCAAGAACCAGTAGCCCACTGGTTGTCATAATCTTTGCAAAATGTATGTACACATAATATTTAAGGACTGAGGAGTCTATAGGTAATTATGTTCTTCAGGCAGGTAACCAGGAGGTGACATGTCTCAGACAGGTTCCTTTCAGGCAGGGGGTAACAGACGTTTATCTCCCTGTCTGGTCACTGTGGATTTTTCATATGAAGCCAGATGCTGATTAAAAGATTGTGAAATCTACAAAGAAGGACTTTACTGGAAAAAACAACCAGCAGAGATCCTGTTTATGAATAAGGACAATGGATTGTTCTGATATATCTGTGGGTACAAACAGACACCGGGGATCTTTCACTGAGGAGGCAAACAGACACTGTGACTTGTCTCATGAATGGAAGATCACAGCCACGCCTGGCTGTAAAATGCTGGAAGGACTTTTAGGTGAGGGTTGCTCTATCAGACATGAAAGGATCTAGTGAAGCAAGACTAGGTTCTAGAATGCGTCTTGTGATTTTATTTTATGTGTAATCATTTGTTTCCAATACTACTACTTGCTATCACTTAAATCTCTATGCTTTGTTAAAAAAAAAAGGTACATTTACAGTGAAAAACAAGTAAAAGTGCTGTGAGTCAAGCAGATCTGAGGTGTGGCTGGTAAGCGGGGTGTACTGTTTCTTTGGAAGCAGCAAACCTGAGAATAGTGTAAGGGTCCAGTGCAACATGGGCAGGACACTCACAGAGCTCAGGGCTTGGAGTGTGACCTGTGCAGTGGGGCCTGCACAGGCCTAGAGGGGAGTGCTTGTGTTTCCTGTGGAGTCAGGGAGCTGCCCCATTCCAGGCACAGCCAGGGCTTCCTCATGCTAAGGGCAGATGATAGCAAGGTGCCTCACAACCCTGGGCACCCCTCGGATGTGTCACTCTGTGGCTTCTTTTTTTTTTTAATTGTATTTCCCTTTCTGTCAGGAGACTTTTTTTTTTTTTTTTTAAAGGTTTTCTAGGGCCAAATCCTCAACCAAGCGCTTATGGCCGGAGGAGCTGGGCTGCATACAAGGCTTCGCTGCAGAGGCTGGAGAAGAAAAGTCATAACCCCCAGGCCACAAAGCAGAAGCACAGCTACTTCATGGCCACTATTGAATCCCCAAGGAAGCCATGTCCCCTGTTGCCATTAGGTTAGTCTCAGCATTGCAAAGGCCAATAGAGCTACTTAATTGTGGATCTAATGCCCCTATCACATCTCCTCTCCCTGTCAGACACCACTGTCCCACTTCCTTCCACCTGCACCCTCCCCCAATTGATTGCTATGCTCACTCAGTGCATCTGAGTCCTGGTTCTCCCAGGCCATGCACCTTTTGTAGCCATTTGTACCAATGTGAAGCAGCTGCACAATGCGAGGCGCCACTTAAGTCCTGCTTCAGCCATAAAGTTGTGCCTAGTGTTGTGTGTCCAGTTGGTACCTTTTGTAGCCATTTTCACTGGGGCAGAGAATCTGTCCTGTAGGCCAGTGGACCCTATCACCAGCCTGGAACAATCCATCGGTTGTGGCCAGTTCAGCTTGTAGCCCTTTCCTCAAGGGTCAGTTTATTCCTCAACATACAAACCAAAGGAAACATGGAATAATAACAAAAAGCAACAGTCCTGTTTTTGACTGAGTTTGTGGGTTCCCTCTGGCTTCTGTTAAGTAATGGGTCTGGTCCTCCCTCAGCCTGAGGGGTCCACAGGGTCTGTTTGTCCTCTCACAGCCTTCTATTGCAGCCACAGAAGAGCAAACTTATGACCCTCTCCTGTTCTTTCTCTCAGAGAGCTGGGCCCCTCATTTATATCCTCCAGCAGGGAATCAGACCCAATCATTAGATGCTGTCCCACTGGGTTGGTGAATTCTTAGCCTGTTGGGCTTCTCTCCAGAACATGGCTGGTTGCTTCCTGTGCCTTGTACCCCACCTTAAATGGACAGATCACCCTGTTACAGGTTCCCTTGTCTGTAATTTGATTATAAACTCTTCATAGCAGGGAGTATGTCTTCCTGTGTGTTTGTACAGCATCTAGCCCAATGGGACCCTGACGCTGACTGATACTCGTGAGTGCTACTATAATATAAATGATCATTCTGGTGCAGAGGCCACATCTTTCCGTCAGTGCAGTAAGGTGGCTAGCATGTTTCTGGGTGGTGAAAAATAATAAAGCACTGGACCCTTAATCAGTAGTGCAGTTCTCTAGAAAATATTTGTATGAGTTATACCTGTAATGTTTTTTCTATGGACCTTCAGGCACAGTCTATAAGAATGCCTCCTAACATCAGGGCTGTGGATTAAGTAAGCATGTGTCTTCAGGTAGAAGTCAAATCAGGGCACATGAATGCAACACCTCTAACGAACGCAGAAACTAGTCACATCGCTGCAGCTGGAATTTATTATGGGCATGACTGCATAAAATAGCACTATCAGATTTAGGCCCTGAGCCTGCAAACATGTTTAATGTTACGACTCCTGGGGGTCAAGTTAAGCATGTGCATAAGTGTTTGCAGGATTGGAACCTTTAGTCATTTGGTCAAGATTTTCCAAGATGGCTGGAGTTTTGTGGGTACCAAGTTCTTGAGTGCCCAATTTGAGACATCTTGAAAGGGGCCTGGTTTTCAGAAGCTGAATGCTCCTCACTTTCTGAAAATCAGGCTCCTTTGAAGGTTTCCCAGGCTGGGCACCCAGTAATGGAGGGCCCCAAAATCAGTGATCATTTTTGAAAATCTTGACAATGCACTCTTGCAGCCAAAGTAATGGCCTAGCTGTGCAAAGATCTATCACACTTTTCATCTGTCTCTGGCACCCAACACTCTTCTGCCAGCCAAACAAACTACACAATTATTATGTAAATAAATAGATGACTCAATAAATCACAACAAAATGAGTGTTAAACCATGTGGAATTTTATGTTATAAAATATTTTCTTTTTAAAGACTGCAGGGGCAAATAGACACCTGCATAGCATATCTTCATGTGTAATGTATGGGTTCAAACTAAGGTGCTGGTATGACCTACTTACACTGTTTGACAGCTGGACACACTAACTGTAGTGAGTCTGGATGTGGCCCTGTTCTCCTGGGCCTAAGTTGCATTTAGTAGGAGATTGATGTGCCCCTTAGGGAGTTAGAGAGGACCTTGGGGCCCACATTCAGTTGGGAGAAGGAGTTCTAGTGTAGGCCCTGCCCCATAGCTGGATTGTAGCATAGGAAAAGGAGGTCTGGAACAGCTGTGCTATGGAGATCTGACCCACTTCAGAATGGGGCAGCAGCATAGCGGGGGGAACGTTACAGTGGGGAGAGGCACAAGAGACACTGCAAGGTGAGGGGGAGACATTGTGGGGTAAAGGAAGAAAGACATTAAGGGAAAGGAGGGAGACCAAGGTGAAATGTGGGAGAGAAAGGAGGAGGAGGCTCTGTGAGAAGGCAGAAGGGGACAGGCTATCACTGAGGAGAAGAGAGCTGATAGGAAAGCTAAGGAAGGAAGCAGGAAGATTGGGGAGAAGAGGGAAAATGTGAGGATCTGGGCAAGGGGAGAGAGTAATTAAAATGGGGAGTTGAAGATGAGAGGATAGATAGTAAACAGGAAGAGAAACAATATTGTCTGACAGGGTTTGGGGGAAGGATGAGGGGTTTTGCTCCTGTTGGTTTCGGTGTGAGACACTTTTCTGGAATATTTTCACTTTTATTGTTTGCTGGCTGAGGTAAATTGTTACCTCCATTTAATCACTGCAAGCTGCTGGAGTTAGTTGATTTATATAATAGTATTTATGCTGCTGGGTGATTATTGTAAATTTAATTATTGTTAGAGTGCTCAGAGCTTTTTTTTTTGTGATATTTAAATTAATATAGAGAGAAAGGAAAAGAGTGGGGAGATATAAAAGTGAAATAGGCAAGAGAAAGGAATAACGAATGGAAAAAGCAAGACCATACACATTTCATTCCACTGGTAATTGTTACATGTTATATTTTCCTGGCAGAAGGGAGAACACTGAAAAAATGGAGGCATACGATTGGAAGCCGATCAAGGGAGTGGCATCTCCAGGCTGATTGAAACCATGGGAACACATTTGGGGCTTATGATGGCCCAGGAGAATAGGCCATTACAAGCTAAGCATTGCATTATATGTCATTGCTTGATATTTAGGAAGTGGGTAAGTATCACGGGTAAGGCTAAGTTTTTGTCACAGGTATTTTTAGTGAACGTCAGGGACAAGTCACAGGCAATAAACAAAAATCCACGGAAGCCTGTGACCTGTCCCTGACATTCACTAAAAATATCCCTGACAAAGGGGTAGGCAGGTTCAGCACCCACTGCTGCTGGGGCTCCCAGGTCCCCCATCTCTGCCGTCAGTGGGCAATCCAGGGTCCCCCATCCCTGTGGGGAGTGGGAGCTGTGGGGTCCCCTTGCCCGCAGAGTGGCTGGGCACTCATGGGGGTCCCCCGCCACCCACCACAGCTGGGCAACTGCAGGTAGTCCCTGCAGCCCCCGTCTGGACAGCTGAAGAGTGTCCCCACCAGTGCTCCGAGGTGGCACCAAGCATTCTCTCTCTCAGGTGCTTGGCTGGCTGGTTCATGCTCAGGGTCTAACTGATTTGCCATATGTGGGGTTGCGAAAGAATTTCCCCCCAGGTCAGATTGGCAGTGACACTGGGATTTTTGCCTTCCTCTACAGCAAATGGGTGCAGTTCACATGCCAGAATTACCTAGTTACGTCTCACTTAACCATTTCCCTGTCATTGCGGGAGCTTCAGGCACTAGTGTACCTCAGTCCCTCCTATTTTCTGCCAGTGGCAAATAATAGTTAGGGCCCTATCAATTTCACAGCCATGAAAAATGTGTCACAGACCATGAATTCTGGTCTCCTCCCATGAAATCTGTTTTTTTTTGTGTGTGTGCGCTTTAACCCTACTATACAGATTTCACCGGGGAGACTAGCGTTTCTCAAATTGGGGGTCCTGACCCAAAAGGGAGTTTCAGGGAGATCACAAGGTTATTTTAGGGGGGTCACAGTATTGGCACCCTTACTTCTGAGCTGCCTTCAGAGATGGGCTCCAGGCCAGCAGCCAGCACTCTCCAGCTGCTCTGAAGGCAGCAGCGCCATCAGCAACAGTGCAGAAATAAAGGTAGCAGTACCGCATTTACCCCCTACAATAACCACATGACCCCACCACAACTTCTTTGTGGGTCAGGACCCCTAAAATTACAACACTGTGAAATTTCAGATTTAAATAGCTGAACTCATGAAATTTACAATTTTAAAAATCCCATGACCATGAAATTGACCAAAATGGACCGTGAATTTGGCAGGACCCTAATAATAGTGTAGTCTCCTGTGGGTTGTAATACTTTGGTCTAATTTCAGTTGTGTTCAGTTTACTGTGCAGGTGCTAGCTGGTGCTGGTGGCATGTGATATACAGGTGGTCAGACTAGATGAATGGGTGGTCCCTTCTGGCCTTACCATCTGTGTTGTCAGAGTTTTTTGGATGCATGCATTTTTATTAAGGGCCAAGGTGAGTAGGAAACATGAATTCATTTTTAGTGAGACAAGAGCAATTGGCCAATTGTGGGAACACTCACATTTCAGGGCTTTAGCTGGTGAATTTTGTGGTGTAAACCCTGCTAGTTTTGAATTTTGAAACAAATTAGTACAGCACGTGCTCACCCCCAAACAAAGCACCTAAGAAGGGACAGTAGAGGTGCTCAGTTTTTTGGTGCAAACTTTATTTCATTTCAATGGCTGTCCCAGCTGCTGGGCCGTCCAGTCTCTGATTACCCACACTATCTGATCCTGGTTCCAGACCTGCTCAAGAACTTAGGAGGAAAGCCCCAAAATCAAACCCTGTCTCTACTCTCAACCACAGGGGAGAATCTACAACTGTATTTCTAATGGATGGCAAGGCTGCCTAGAGCTATGGATAGGCATTCTTTTCATGATGTTAAAATGACCTAATTAAAGTCTAATATGGATTAAAGACTCAATATTTCCATATCATAGAATCCTAGAAGATTAGGGTTGGAAAAGACCTCATGAAGTCATCTAGTCCAACCCCCTGCTCAAAGCAGGACCAACCCCAACTCCCAGTATGCCTACTCATTTTCTGCACATCTCCTCCATGCCTTCCCTACAACTGCCTTCATATTTCTCCTTATCTCCTTCACCTAGCCTCCATCTTCTCTGGTGCTCTGACCCCTCTCCTGACCCTTCTCCATGCCTCTGACCCCCTTTATCACTTTCCCTCCAGGCCCTGCCAATCTCCTGCTCCCAGAGAGTCCCATGTTCCAAGAGTGGGGAGCACAGCCCTGTGTCATCTCTCCATACCCTATGTTCCCTAATCCCAGTTCATGTCCTCCTGGTTCCCTCTTATCCCTCAACACCCTCTTCCAGACTTTGTCCCCTGCGTCCATTGTAATTAATGGCAACTCTACTATTGTATTCAATGGTAGGAGAAATGGGCCTCAAAGCGGGTTCAAGCAATAATGTTTCTTCCAATACATCCTATGTCTTTTTGATAGTCTATGGTGGTTCTGATCTGAAAAGTTCAGTTTATTGTTTGTGTTACTGGACACAATTACCCAGCGAACATTCAAGAAGCTTTGCTGATGGTGTCATCAGGAGCAACTCCATTGAAGTTGATGGAATTATGTCTGTTTATGCTAGTGGCAAATTTGGCCCATAGTCAACTTCTGGCCTTTCTTGAATGGTTGAAGTTTTGTTACTTTTTTTTAAGAAGGAGAAAACTGAGCAAAAACAATCATAGCAAATAATAATGGTTAATATTTAGCATTTACATAGCATGTTAGATCTGCAAGGCATGCTGTGTAAATAAAAATGAACTCTTGCATACAGTACCACTGCAATGTAGGTGGGAAAGTATTGTACTCATTTGACACAGGATAAGGTGAGGTAGAGAGGGGAAATGACTTGTCCATGACCACGCATGGACAGAGCCAGGATTGTAATTCAGGATTCACAATCACATGCTCTTTCCATTGGACCACAGCAGAACCTCAGAGTTACCAACATCTCGGGAATGGAAGTTGTTCATAACTCTGAACAAAATGAACAACCATGTTCTTTCAAAAGTTTACAACTGAACATTGACTTAATACATATTTGAAACTTTGCTATGCAGAAGAAAAATGCAGCTTTCCCTTTATTTGTTTTAGTAGTTTGTTTACCATAGTACTGTACTGTATTTGCTTTTCTTTTTGTTTCGCTGTTGCTGCCTGATTGTGTACTTCTGATTCCAAGTGTGGTTGAAAGGTCAGTTCATAACTCGGGTGTTTGTAACTCTGAGTATATATTAAGTTGGTTATTTTTTAGTGAAAAGTTAATGGAGTTAATAATTATTTAAAAAATAAATCTGTGCAGCAAGTGAAGCTATTGTCATTCCACAGTGCAGCACTTTTCTCCTGTGGTGCTTGAAAAGAGACCTGATGTCCAATCTTGTGATGTGCTGAACACTCTGAACCTCCATAGATATCAAGGGGAGATGAAGGCACTGCTGACTGTACAGGATTTAGCTGACTGAAGTCACTTTGATGATTAAAGTCACTTTGTCTGGTGACTCAATTGCTATTAGTTCATTATAATGATAACTTCTGAGCCCTCACCACTATCTGAGTGAGGGGAGGGTACTGGAACTATAAGCAATGCTATTTTGTACCAACCAGTGCCTGCAAAATGAAAGATTCTCTGAAAAGACCAAAGTAAAATGAATTTGTTTCTGATGAGACATTCTTTTGCTTCCAGCTGCAATGGATACACGTCATGGTGTTCCCAGAGACTGGTGACAGCTCCTACTGCTGGCAGGAATGAATGGAGGAAATTCTCCATTGTGAGTCCTCTATCTGAATCTATTATCTCCAGCCCTGCTGGGGAAGTTATAGAGGGAAGGGTTATCTTGCACAAAACAAATAAACAAAGATTTGAGCTTTCTAAATATTCCGAGTGGAAGGAGGAGAAGTTCTAACTTCTCAGCTGATCTTCACTGTTTATGGAGAGATGAGATTAAATGAACCTGGAGCTCTGTGTGGGTTCTGCAAAGGAACATTTGGTTTGAGACATAACAATCAGCCACCAGCTGTCTGAGAAAGAAGGCTTCAGGAAGGTGCCAGTGTCTCAGGGGTCTAATGTTGGGACCTGCCCTTTTTGTACATTTGTATGAACAATGTGACACCCTGAATGTATCTCTGAGAGGTGCTCAGATACTGTAATGTGAGCATGGTACAAGAATCTCTCTAGCATATAGCAGCACATAGAATAGAAACATTCATTTTGTGCTGCTGGGTGATAATGTAGGAATCTTGGAACACAGAAGTCAACACAAAAGATGGTGCTCACTTCAAGCACAAAATTTCCTTCCAAATTTTTTATAGGAAACTCCTACCCCACCCCCGTTTTTCAACCAGCTGTAAGAATCATGTAGCTGAATCACCAAGCACCAGTTTGAAAATGTATGTTGGGATGGTTCTGGGGGCCTTGCTAATTTGGCTGATGTTCGTGTATAGTTGGTTATACTGGTAAGGAAGGCAACACAGTTGCCATGATGCCAGAGTAGAATATTTTTCTTCTAAAGGAGGTTACCTCCATCCTTGATGATTCACCCTAGTATTTGGAGCACCTGATCTTTTCCAGCTGCATAACTATAGCACTCACATCTGCCCTTCAGAGAGGTCAGTGCACAAGCCTCTGTGATGTCCCTGCTGCAGAGCTGCTGTCAGGGCACAGCCCTCGGTGATGTCTTGCTTCACCCTCCTCTACCCCGCTGCAGGGCTGATCTAAAGGCATTAGCCTCTGTGGGTTCCTTGCCTCACCCACCTCTAATAATCTGCAAGGTTGATGTCAGGGCACTGGTCAGGGCACTACCTGCCACACTCTTTTCTGTCCTTCTGCATGACTGATGTCAGAGCACAAGCCACTGGGAGGTGTCTAATTTTCTGACCTTTGACTGGCTGTAGGATTGATGTCAAGGTTTGAGCCTTTTTTGAGGTCTTTGTCTCATCCTTCCCACTTTGCAATGGTGATGTCATGGGATGGGCCTCTAATGATCCTGCCTCACTCACCTCCATCTTTCTATAGGCTGAACAGAAGCTTCTTTGTGGTCCCTGTGTCATAACTTCTTACCCACTGTAAGGCTGATGTCAATACACAGTCCTCTGTGGCTGTTGTTAGTAGTAATAGTAAAGGAGGGTCGGAAGGAGAAGTTTGAAGAACAATGAGTTAGCTTTGTGGATGTCTATAGAGAGCTCTTCCCAAGCGTGGGAGAAAGCACAAAGGTGCTTGTTTGAAAATTTAACAAGTGTGTGGTGGAGGCTGGTATCATGGGCAGTTCAGAGGCAGGAGTCAACATCTCAGTAAGAAATGCAAGATGATACATAGGCTGGGGACAGGTCATGAAGAGCCTGGAAAGTGAAGACAGCTTATACTTGATGTGATAGAGAAGGGGAGCCAGTGGAGGGAGACAAAGGATGGGTGATGTGGTCAGAGTGATGGGCTAGGAAAATGGTCTTTGTAGCAGCATTCAAATGGACATGAGTGAGGCATACCTTTATTACCTCTGCCCTGCAGTACAGCTAGTGTCCTCTGGGAGGTCCCTGCTTCACCCACCTCTACCTTGCTTTAGGATTGATGTCATGGAGAAATCCTTTGTTAGTTCCCTGCTCCTGCCCCTCTCTGGGGCTGATGTCAAAGCAGCCCCTACTTCACCCAGCTCTACTCTAATGAAGGACTGGCTAACAACATGGTATAAACTTTTGAGTTCCTTGCCTGACCAGTGCACACCCTGCTTCTGTATTAAACTCAGGGCAGAGGCTACTGAGCTGTTCTCACTTAAGATTTGCATGAAGATAAAAAGGCAGGTAGAAAATTGCCCTTTCGCAATGAAAAACTATTTTTTATTAAATTCTTCTGTGAATATAGGGAAGCTATATAGAAATTACACACTTAAAACGCTGATCACAATCAACTCTGTCTGCCTATCAGCTACTCAGTAACTCATTCGGCTTCAGAGCTTATGCTACTGCATTCTCAGAGAGCTCACCCACTGATCTGTTTTTTCAACACGTTACAGCATGTGCTGATACTAATTGTTGCCCACAGATGGCAGTGATCCTTCACTATTACAAAAGTGAACCACCAGAATTTCCTCTCTGCCTCCGGCATATATGTGGACGGACATCCACTAATCCGTTCCATTCCTGCCCAAGTTCTGTTTGAGGTGCTGTGATTCAGCTTTTTGTGAGATACACTACTGGACAACTGGCTCTGGTCCTCCCCTTCATTTCTAAGGCCTGTAATACAATTTGTACAGTGGGGGTGAATTTGCCGGTCAGAGGTAGGGATATCTGCTGAAAAATTCATTCAAATCCAACACATGAAACTATTACAATGTGAGTTGAAGGAGAGCATGATACTGAAGTGTGAATCTTTCTACTAAGTATCTGGTCAAGCTAATTCCCAGCAGGAAAAGAGGAAGCAAATAAAACTTTAAAAAAAACAAACAGCCCACAATGAGCCTTTTACAACTAGCAGTAAGCATCAACAATATTTATTTTAAAATGTGTCCATAGTAGGTGGTGAGCACAGTATTTAAATCTGGATAGATAAATAATTAGATTAAAGGACTCTGAATAAAAATAATGCCTTCAAATACAAAAATAACTAGTAGGCACCATTTAACTTATTTTGTGCATTAGAGAAGTTTTATACAATAAAATCTGGAAATTTCCCCTTCCCCTTTTCCAAGATGGACTGTGAAGAATTTCAAAGCAAAGGGCAATATCAAGAAGAAAAAGAAAAACAAGAAGTTGCTTTTTACTTATCCTTGGTCTCTCTCTTTAATTCCCTGCCCAAATGCTAATTAACTATGTGGGATTTTTCTTCTGCTCATGGATCAGAAGTGACTCACATTCAGCTGTGAACATCTGGCATACAAGTAGAAATCCATCACATATGGTGCCATCTGCATCTTGATATGTCAATGAGCCAAATTTTGTGTCATTTATGTCCTTGCAACTCCAGTGAATTTAGTAGAGTTGCATATGTGTAACTGAGGGCAGAATTTAACCCTGGGATTTAATAATTGTTAAATATTTGATTTACACAGCTCCCCAGATGAAATTCTGTATTACACCAGTGACTACACTCAACTTCAGTGGTGTAATGAGGGTAAAATTTGGCTATGTAACTTTAAAACGCCCCCTAGAGTCACTCTTGCTAGTCTTTGGCATGGTTTTGCGCTGGGTGGAAGGTGTCTGTTGGAGGTGAGTGTCCTGACAATAATCGTAGTAAGGGGCAGGTCTATAGGATGTCACTGACTCAGTACCTCTAGCTTGCTGCTGGGATGCTTTCAAGTTGTAGGGTACTGTGAGGTCTCTGGTGAAGTACTGCTATCTTGTTGTCACAGGACAGGGCTCCGTGAACTCACTGGTTCAGGTCTGACATAAGACATAGGTCTCTGAGTAATACTGACTCTGCAGCTACAGCTGTCTGGAATGATGCCCAGCCATGAACCCCTTCTAGGTCATTGGCCCAGGACCTGTATCTCCCTCAGATAATGTTCAGGTGGGGTCCTTTTGCTCAGCAGCTCCAACTTGCTGGTCTGGTATCCAGGGACAACCTCTGTGACCTTACTAGCTCAGCACCTCTAGCTTGCTGATCAGATACCAATCTAAATCTCTCCTACAACTATCACTTTAGTTTCTAGGTGCCAACCATGCAGGTATGGTGGATAACCTGTACTGTACATTGTTTAAATTCACCTACGCCATGGGAGAAAAAAAAAAGGTTAGTAATACCATTTGCACTTCAGAAAAGGATCTCTTAAATGACTCACATTATAGCTTAGGGATTTAGGATTTGAATAGTAAAATAGGCTATTTAAAGGAAATCCATCAAATTAAAAACCACACCTCTATCTGCAATACTTTTTTAACCTACCATTGAACTGAAAGATTAAGTTTATTTTGTGTGTGTTTACTTGGTGCGTTTGCTAGCATTTTGTGCAGTCAGTTTCACATGATCTGCATCCAGCACCTTTGTGTAAAAACATTTCACATACCAAGCATAGCCAGAATCATCTGGCATACAGTTAGATAAGTACAGATGGTGCCACCTGCATCCTGCAGCAAGAATACTATCCTGCCAGGTCTTGTAGACAATGACCTACTTAAATGTAAAAGAATATGACTAGCACTTCGCTACACCCAGCACAGAATGATTACAACTTCTGGAAGAAGTAATAGAAAATGACAGAGAGGAAGCATTAAGGATAAGGATTTTCACACTGAGATACACTTTTTAAAAAGAAAGAACTGAAAAACATTTGTGTCCCTTTGTTGAAACATTTTCTGTCGCACAACCCAGCTTCTCTTTCTAGAGATGGGAGGGATCAAGCCACAAAAATCAGGTTTGGATAGATATTTCAAATTGCTCCCTCTCCCCGGCCATAGCTTAAGGCTATTCAGATTCATCATTCTGGTTCAAGCCCAGCTCCACTTTCCACTTGTTTTTACAATGAATTTGTAATCGTGTAGTGTTTGAGACTTCATATGCTGTTGCCATGGAAATGAATGGAGTCACAAGTTCAGTCTCTGGACCTTACTCCTCAATTAAGAAAGAAGGTTAAAATGGATACGGAATAGAGCTGTGTGAACAACTGATATTTTCAGTTTGGTGGCCAGACTGAAACATCAGGAAAAAAATTTCAGGTTAACCCAAAACAAATTTAATTTTTTTTTTTAGCAAACTGAAAATTATATTTTCAGGGCAATTTTTTTAAAAAATACAAATTGCAGTAAAGTTAAATTCCAAAAGACATTTTGTATTTTTTTTAAAAGTTCCATTTTGAAAATGTCAAAACAAAACATTTAGATTTTTTCAAACTTTTCTTTTTCCTGTCTGAAAAAATTCAATGAATTCACAAAATGTTTCAGTTGATTCCAATCTTCATTTTCCCCCAACTACCTCCAAAAAAAAAAAAAATTCAGCCAAAAATTTTTGCCTAGATACTAATTTCTACCTCCTAACTAGATTTGAACACACATCTAGTTGATAAGTAGTAAGGACAGCTGAATAAAAAGTCACATTTCTTTGATAAAGCAGTAGGGACAACTGAATGAAAGGTAAATAGAGGAATGTAACAGACAAGTATATTTGAGCTTCCCTCTATGTGAATGTAGTTCTTCTTTAAAACAAATCAATTGATTAGGTTCATATTAGCAGTGTTCCATTCTCTGACATAGACATTGTGATAGACCCAGGCCAGTTGGGTACAGCAAAGTAGTCCTGTTGGGATCCAGGAAGTGGGTGGGCAAAGTCTGCCCACTACTAAAGGACCTCCCCCAGCCTAAGGGGAGGATCCACAGGTCCGGGATTCCAAATAATTGCAGGGGACAACTAATGAGATAACATTAGTGAGGTCACAGGGCTAAACAAAGGAAACCTGACGGGGACACAGAGCAGAGAACCCTGGACAGTGCCCACTGCTCCTTGAAGGTGTCAAGAGAGCCAGTGGACTCTGCCCGGATGCGTGAATGGACTGAGGAGCGGAAGTAGGCCCCACAGTCGCAGGAAACCCCGTCGGCCAGCCTCCTTACCCTAGTTTTGTAGATGGCCATTTTGGCCAGGGCTAGGAGGATGTTGACAAGGAAGTCCTGTGACTTTGTGGGGCCATGGATGGGGAGTGTGTAGATGAACAAGCGAGGGGAAAAGTGCAACCAAAAACGTAACAGGATATCCAAGAGGAGCCGGAATAGGGGCTACAACCTGGCACACTACAGGTACGTGTGCGCCAGGGTTTCCCTCAAGCCGCAAAAAGGGGCAGGTATCTGGGAGGGGAGTGAACCGCACTAAGTACAGCTGGCCCAAGAGGGGGCACCATTGCCGTACTCCCCACCCGAAGCTGACTGGCTCGGTCAGGGTCCTGTTGAGCCTGACCAGACACTCCGCGGAGGCATACAGCACCTGGAGAAAGCCCACAAACTGGGGTCCAAAGCCAAACGCTCGCAGAGTGCCCAGGAGATACCCATGGTTCATCCTGTCGAATGCCTTCTCCTGGTCCTGGGACAGGAGGGCGGATAGACCATTCCTACACCTCAGCTCTAAGAAATCTCAGACCAAGTACAAGTTACCAAAGATGGTCGGGCCCGGGATGGTGTAGGTCTGGTCGGGATGGACCATGTCCGCCAGCACGGACTCTAGCCGCAGTGAGATGGCCTTCGCTATGACCTTGTAGTCCGTGCTGAGGAGCAAGACGGGATGCCAATTCTGTAAGTCGTGGAGGTCCCCCTTCTTTGGCAATAAGGCGAGTACGGCTGGCCTGCACGAGACAGAGAGGACCCCGCTTTTCAAGGACTTGGCCCAGACGATGACGAAGTCTGGGCCGAGGACATCCCAGAACACGCAGTAGAACTCCACAGTCAGCCCATCCATGCCCAGAGATTTGTTGGTGAGCATGAGACGGAGGGCTTCTGAGAACTCTGCCAGAGAGAGGCAGCTCCAGCTGGTCTTGGTCACCCGCGCTGACTGTCAGAAGTTTTGGTCCAGAGAACTCTACAGGCTTCGGCATCGGTCGGATCCAGGGAGAAAAGGCTGGAGTAGAAGGCCCTGGCCCTTCCCCGCATCTCCTCTGGATCCGTGAGAAGGGCGCCGTCTTCTGCCAGGAGGCAGGTGACATGCTTTTTGTCCCCCCTCTTTCTCCAGGATGTAGAAGAAACGGGAGCCATGATCCATCTCCCGAAGGAGATGGATGCGGGATCAAACAAAGGCATGCCGGGCCTGATGGTCCTCCAGGGCCCAGAGCTCCTCCCGCTTCTCCTGGTACACTGCGCAGAGGGGTGGATCCTCTGAGTCGGAGGCCAGATGCCTCTCTAGCTCTAAGACCTCCTGCTCCAACTGCCCTATCACCGCATCCCTCCGCCAGCTGCCGCCTCAGGTGTAGTCTCAGCAGAAGAGCTGCGTGCATACCTTCACCACATCCCACCACTGCCGTGCTGAGGGAAAGGCGCATCACTGTCCCCGCCAGGCCAGCCAAAACTACTGGAAGGACGCCACGAAGCCCACATCCTCCAGCAAACTGTTATTGAAATGCCAGTAGGCTGGCTCCGGCCTCTCTGAACTGAGAGAGGCTATCACTGTCACCAAGTGGTGATCTATGAATGGGGCCGGCCGGATGCCGGAGGCATGGGCCCGTGCCAGATGGAAATGAGAGAAATAAATTCAGACCAACCAGGAGTGGCGTGACCGATCGTCCTCCACCCGCACATAGGTGAAGGCGGTATTGTCATCCGGGTGGTGGTCACGCCAGACGCCCACTAGGGAGTGATGGTCCAGAATCTCCCTGAGGATGCCCGCGGTAGTTGGGGAACTCTCGAGTTCTGAGCGGTCCCGGTCCTCGAGGATGGTGGTGAAGTCCCCGCCCAGTACTAGGCACTCGTGAGGATCCAGGGTGCCGAGGAAAGCGGATGCCTGCCCGTAAAAGCGCACCTGCTCCGGGCCTGTGTTTTGGGCGTAAACGTTGATTAGGTTTAAGATCAATCCCTCCACACAGGCCCAGATGTGCAGCAGGTGGCCTGGCATGACCTCAGCGACCCCCACCATCTTGGGCTGTAGCTCTGGGGAGAACAGGGTGGCCACCCCAGCTGAATGGGCACTGAGGTGGCTAAAATAAACTCTGTCCCCCCCAGTCCAGCCACCAGCTAGCCTCGACAGCTGGAGCCGTGTGGGTCTCCTGCAGGAAGATCACAAGTACCCCCTTTCCCGAAGCAAGGAGAACACCTCGCTCCTGTGGAGACCCACCCTACAGCCACGGGTGTTTAATGTAGCAAAGATGGTAACTGTCATAGTGAGGGCTGGGGTGGATCCTCACAGACAGGGTGATCAACAGCCTCCAGCGGGCCCTGCAATCACCTGGTCTTGACCCCAAAGGTCAATAGGGAGTTGCGGAACTTGCGGGCCCACCGGTAGGCCACAATGTCCTGCCTCCTGGTCCCTCTCCCCTCCCCCAAAAGGGCCTTCATGGCCCAGAGGACGTGATGGAAGTCCCCCCCAGCACTGGAGGGCGAGCTGCACCTTGCCCTTCGAGCCATGGGTTTCAGTTAGGAAATGGCACAGCTCATCCCTCAGCGCAGAGGGTGACGTGGCAGCCAAACCACTGCCATCCTCTGGTGGGGCCCCTGAGAGATCCTCACAGCCTGCAGAAACAGGCAAACAGGGGGCCGAGCTCCAGCGCAACTGCACCGGGCAGCCCATCCCCATCCCCAGCAAGGTAGGGGACAGCGGAGGGAATATTGCAGCCCCCATAGTGTCGGAAAAAGGAGAGATGAAAACCACCCCCTGAGGGTTGTCTGTGGGTAGCGGAAATGAGACAACCTCAGGGGTGGCAATAGCATGGCAGGTGGAGGTGAGAGGGGCAGGAGCGGGATCAGGAGCAGGGTCAAGGACAGAGACTAAAGTGGGAATGGGGTCTGAGGCTGGGGCAGGAGAGGGGCCAGGAGCAGGATCAGGGGCAGGGAAAGGAGCGGGAGTGGGGTCAGAGGTGGGTTAATGGTCCCCAGGAGCCGAGCTGCCAGGGCGCGGCTCCACTCAACCAGGGCTCAGGGCCAAGGGGATGGGGGCTTTCGCCAATGCCGGCCACGGGAGTTGCCATAAGTGCATCACCCGCAGCCACAGTGTTAGGCATGGTGGAGTCAGCAGTGGGGCCCCCCTCCGGAGGGGAGGCTAGCCTCCCCGTTGGGGTGGTAGAGAGTGCGCCCACAGGCTCGGGGCCTGGCTGCTCAGCATCGGCCATCGTCCCATGGGGCTCGGCGGCCTCAGATGAAGTGCTATCCGTGGCCGGGCAGATAGGTAAGGCCAGGGTGCCCCAAGGACCAGAGTGGGGGTGACAGCCCGCCACTCCCTCCTCCTCCTCCCTGCCCCTCACCCCAAGCTAAGTGGCGGACTAAGCCACTGCCCAGATCGAGGCCCGCTGGTGAGGGTTCGTCCTCCCCCTGGGTGACTGGGGTCAGACCAAGGGCCTCGATCGCCTCAAAAATGGACTTCAAATTAGCCCCCACAGCACTAGAGACCTCCCTGCCAGTAACCGGGGCACTGATTGCCCTGGCATTGGCAGTGGTAGGTGGCACAGGGGAACTCCTACACAGGCCTCCTCAGCGGGAGACTCAACAAGGGGGCCAGGATCACCTCCGCCCGCTGTCACGGCTTCCATGGCCAGTGCTTCCTGTTGGGTCCGCTCTGGGGGCACGATGGAACGTAGCATCTTTCTCGGGGCCTCCTCATCAGAGGGGAGGGATCGAGCCTGTGACTTGTGGGTGCCATGCTTCCCCTGGACGAGCACCCAGCCCTCTGAGGTGGAGGGCCAGTCAGCAGAGGTAGTGCCAGGGGGCAAGGGCAATGGGTCCGGGGCGGCAAGGGCAGGAGAGCTACCCCTGGGGTGGGCCCTCTCCCTTGGCTGGCAAGGGCCCCACCAAACTGAAGCTGATGGAGGCAAGACCCACCCGCTCATCTGGGCACGACAGGGGGGCTGTCCCATTGGCCCGAGCAGGGGCTACGGCAGGAGGGGGGGGGTGGCAGCGGCAGCCGGGCCACCAGGGTCACCGGCAATGACAGAGCCAGTGCCCTCCCAGGTCTCAGGGGGTCCCGGCACCCCTCCATGCCAGGCCAAGGGTCAGTCCCACCGAACATGCCCTGTCGCCTGGCAGAAGAAGCACTGGGCCTCCCCTGTCGTGTAGTGGGCCCAGTAGTGGGACCCCTGGTAAGGCACCAGGAAGGACCCCTCGAGTGCCACCCCGTCACGCACCACCGACGGCAGTTTGAGTTGGACTTGCTGGGGGGAAGGATGGGACATGACTGAGGGCGGGGTCCTTACAGCCCAGCGGGAGAGGGCTGATGATCGAAATGGGTTTCCCCAGAGTGGAGAGGGCAGGCAACAGGGCAGCATTGGGAAGGAAGGGCGGGACAGAGGTCAACACCACCCATACGCCCAGGTCCTCCAGGAGTTCTAGGGGGACGAACACGCCCCCCACTGCCACGCCCTTCTCCACCGCTTCCTGAGTGGCGGCTTTTGACGCCAGGAAGAACACAACCTACCCATACATTTTGGATGCCGCCACGACGGCCGTGGGCTCCACCACCTGCGCCAATGCCCACACATACATACGTTTCAACATAGGGTGAGGCAGGTGCCAGGAGACAGCGGACGCCGTGCCTCCTGGTCAGGGAGGGGAAGGGACGGGACCCCGGCCGCCAGAGATGGTAACTGAGGCAGCGGTCGGCGTGGTGGCATGTGGGGGGGGCAGCGGTCACCTGGGCATATGCTCTGGGGCCCTGAGATGGAGCGCCCGGAGAGCTGGTGGAAGGAACAGCAGGGGAAGGAGGGGCCGTGGCAGGGAGGGCAGCCCCGCGCACAGGAGATTTTCTTTTTCAGGCGGGGCCCTTGCCCTTCTTGTTCCCCTGGCCCTTTTTGCACGTGGAAGGGGGGCCATGACAGCGCTGGAGTCCAGACCAGTGGTGGCCAAGAGGTCAGCTGCAGGGGCAGGCAGGGATGGTGGCGTGGGGGGGGCACAGGGTCAGAGGTAGGGGCAGGAGAGGGTTCTCCTCCATGGTAGCAAGAGGCAGAAGGAGGCCCTAGTATGGGGATGGAGCTACAGACAACCACTCCTCTCCGCTAAGTGACACGCAGAGGAGGAGGGTCCAGCGGGACCGGCAGGGGGATAGGGGAGAGGGAACAGGGCTAACCACTCCTTCCTGCTAGGCTATACACAGGGAAGGAGGGTACCAGTGTGGGGGAGGGCGGGGAAAGAAGACTGCAGGGGATGATGGGAGGAAGGGAAGAGGCAACCCCTCCTACCTGCTAGGCTGCAGGCATGGGAGGAGGGTGCCAGTGGTGGGGGAAACACTGGGGCAAAAGGGGGGCATAATCACAGGCACAGGATGGGGTACCGGCTCCTCCGGCTGCACTCGGATGGGGAAGAGCTACAATGGCATCAGGGGGGTGCGGTGATCAGGGTATACAACTTAAAGGGGTGGTGGCACAAGCGCTCAGGGAAAGGACATGGGCACACAATGCGGTGGGCTGGGCAGGTGGGGGGCCAACAGGAGGCAGGGGAGAAGGAACAGGTGGTAAAATAGCCGTGGGCAGGGCAGGTAGAACAAGGGAAAAACTAACCACTGGAAAGGGTGGGGCAGGCAAAGCAACAAACTCAGGAACCTAGGGCGGTGCAGGCAAACAACACGGGGAAAAAAACTTCGGGGGGGGGCTATGGTAGGGAGTAGTGGGGAGGCTCTGGCCCAATGTAATGGGGGGGCAAGTCCAAGGCCAGGGGGAGTCACCCACAAGCGCTTGTGAGGCTCACTCCAGTCCTTGCTTGCTGCTAGAAACAGTCCCAGATGGTGGTGAAGGGAGGAGCAAATGGCCCCCTTTGAGGGGCAAGTAGCAGGTGTCGGTGGTTAGCTAGTTGGTGGAGGGGGCAGCAGTGGTGGTAGAGGAAAGTGGGGGAGGAGAATTGGGTTGGGGGGAGGGCTCTATACCTCTCCCCTGGTCCCCCACAGCAGCAAAGGCTACCCCTACCCCAGGAGAACAGGTGTAGTCACTCAGTTCAATAATGCCAACCAACCCCCTCCACAGTGTCCTGCAACGGTGGTCCTCCTCCTCAACGAGGCAGCAGGCTCAGGAGCAGTAGTCGGCAGCAGCAAGCAGGCGGCAGCCAGCCAGGTGAGGTCCCAGGCAGGGAGGAGGGTGGTGTTGGGGTCCCCGATTCTCCCTCCAGAGGGATGGAGGTGGGGATGGGGTCAGACTGGCAAGGCCTCCCCTTCCCCATAGCAGCGGTGGCAGCAGCAGTCTTCTAGGGAGAGAAGCTCCCACCAGCCAGCCATTGGCAGTCCTTCAGGGAGGGAGCTCCAGCCAGCAGTAGCGGCCCAAGAGAGGGAGAGCTCCAGCCAGCAGGGCAGCCAGAACAAAACTGACCAGTCCCTATAGTGATGCAAGGGGGCTCCCCCCAGTAGTAACAGTAGCAGCCTCCCACCAAGCCAGAGGACTATAGGAGAGGAGTCAACGGCCGATCTACTGGCCATTGGTGAAGCAGCAGGTTGCTGTTCCCTGCCTGACCAGAACAGGGGCTGTTCCAGGCTAGGGTGGACACTTGACTCTAATTAATCTGCAAAGAGTCAGGTGAGGCTGTTAAGCTAATGTGAGCACCTGACTCTAATTAAGGTCCCTCTGATACTATAAAAGGGCTCACTCCGGTCAGGCCAAAGAGAGTTAGGAGAGAGGAAGTGTAGCTGAAGGGCTGGGTAATGAAGACACCCTCAAGCCACTGAAAAGGGAGCCTAAGATAAGGGAGAGGGAGGAAAAAAAAAAAAAAAAAAGCGGGAGAGCTGTGGGGAAATGGCCTAGGGAAATCTAGTAACTCCTGTAGTGAAAGGTTGGCTGCCAACAGCTGCTGCTATTAGGGTGCCTGGGCTGGAACCCGGAGTAGAGGGCAGGCCTGGGTTCTCCCCTCTCCTCCCCCTGCCACTACAGAAACACCTCCTGGGAGGGGAAGACCAGCCCCGCTCAGGACAGGAAGCTAAACTGTTCTGGAATAAGCCCATGGGGACAACAGAGACTGTGGAAGTTCTCTCCCCAACCTCCCTGCTGGCTTATGAGGAAAATGGCTCAGTAGGCTGTGACCCTTGCCTCTAGAGGCAGAAGGACTACACAGAGGGTCACAGTGAGCCTCTGAGGCTAGCGGAATCCACCAGGAAGCACAGGACCCACTGGGACAAGGTTGGAGCTCTGCCACAACATACATACAATAAATTACTTTTCACTAATACTGTCTGTTGGGGACCTAGAGATGGACACCCTTTTAGCTAACAAGAGAAACAAGTATCACCCTGATTATATACATAACCTACCCAAGAATTAGCCCATTCAGGTAATGTCATTAGAATATGTCCCAAAATGAACAGGAATTTAAAGACAGAATATTTCAGTTTCTTTTTCAGGTTTGTTATTTTGATACTTGATGAAACTTTACAGTATCAGTGCAGGTATTTTTCTTATCTGATTTCATCTCCAATCCATGTGTGAGAGAAGGGCCTATTCAGCTCTATATAGCAATTTGAATGTATTGGTATTTTAGTCTCTTCTTAATGTTATAAAAATTGCATCTACTAGTGACAGGCAAAGTCCAGAAGTTTAATCAGGATATATACTCAGACTTACCTTCTTTGCTTTAGAGATAAGGCTAAAATGCTCATGAGATCATGGGGTTTTTTTCTGATGTTCCCAGTGGTGGTAGGGGAGCTATATCTGCCATACTGGAAATACCACCAGAACAGCCTTTCTTTTGGTATTTTGATGCTTTAGCTCCCAGTTCAGATGAGGAAATACCCCAGAATGTTCACATGGTGCACACACTGTTCACATTATACACAAAGAGAGAGTTAACTGAATTTTTAAGAACTTCAGCAAAGAATTCCTGTTCAGTCTGAGTTTTAGGATAAAGTTAAGGGTGATCCTTATTTTACTGAACTAGTTTTACCTATTCCTAATTGTAACTACTTGCTCAGAAGGATTTTTCAGGGGATAAAAAAAAATGTTTTCTCTTAATATACTACTGGAAGGTGCTCAGACACCATGGTGATGGACATACGATATAAGAACCTGGATGGAATAGAATAGACCCTTTGCATCTAAGAATTAAAAGGACACAGTGGTATCCTGGTTTCAGCTCTTTTATACAAAACACAATTCTGAAAGTTTTGAACTCTTTTATTAGTAAAAAGGTAGGAAACTAGTCTGAAGACCAAATAAAGACCGCTAGAATTAGTTTCATAGACTACACATAGAATTGATATAGAACTAGTAGGAGAACATGTATGATGGACAATTATAACAATTACGCTTATATTTTTGTGGTGCTTGAGGGTGTTAAAATACATTTTGATGTCCTTATCTTTTTACTTCTAGGCCATGGAATGAGTTTTATGAAAAGTATAAGCAGACTGTCATATTGTAAAATGATCCATTTTACAGTGTTAAAACAATGTGCAGGATAACTTTTTGCCAAGGAAACAAGACTTGTTAAAGTCAGATTGAACATGATATAATGAAAAGAAATGTATGGTGGTTTTTTGGCTTAGCTTATATAATTGATTTTAAAAGAATCCAATTAAATGTCACTTATTTAAAAAAACCACCCTGTTTAAGACCTCTTCCAAAAGAAAGTAATTCTGCAGTAACAAGCAACAGAATGGCACTTGATATTCCAGTTACAACAGTACGTCACACATACCTAGTCAGGGGAGAACATCTAACAGGCCATGGACCATAAACATCACTGGACAGCATCTGGAAATTAACTTCCAGCTCCTGTGAACCTCAGTCAGCATGGTTGTTGCATGAATATATAATTAGGCAAAATAAGACTGTCAATGATATAACGCTGCCCCTCCCATCTCTAAATTTATTTCTCCATATCCCTCTGGCTTGGGAGCTAGACCAACATAAGCGTAAACAGTAATAATCAGCCACTTTTTTACATGTAGCTTTGACAAATTATCTGCCAGCTTACTAATGGGCTTATTACTAAATTGCTTAGTGTCTCCTGATTACCAGACATAAACTTTACGAAGGGAGGTTTGTTTTTCAAGAGAACTGCTGTATAACCTCATTTGCTTCTTTAGTCTGTTCTTCAGGCTCTGCTGTGTGGCACAGTATCTATCCCTCAGATGACATGTCTAAAACAGTGGGTGAAGAATCAGATACTTTGGCAAACACTTTGTAAAACCCCACAAGATGATTTCATTCAAGGATGTAGAATTCAATCTGTAAATTCAAGTTGTTACCCATAATCTTCCTTGAAATTCATTATATATAAAAGAATGCAGTAAAACCATGCATCTCTTACAATAATTCCTCATATAACATCCATGTCAGAACTGAAAAACTGCTAATATGAATATTTCACTTTTCATAACAAAGGGGTTCTTGTAGCTGTAATAAAAAGAAAATGGGAAAGGACATGTCTGAAGAATTGTGTGTGTGAATGCCATATTAATGAGCCACTTTGCCGGTAAAAGAGGCCAAAGAAGATCTTGTTGCTTTCTGAAAGCTGTTCCTCAAGAGACCCTATACATTGGAGAAAGAGTACCTGGCTATTAAATGGGGCTAGGAGAGCTTCTGCTATTATCTGCTGGGGCAGTTTTTTCATGCTGAAGGTAAACTATTTAGCCCTCTCAGACTTAATTTGAATAAAGGAAACTAATTTGTGGATTACTTGATGGTACACTGTTCTTTAAAGATAGAACTTCTCAGTGCTATGTCAGACAGGAAAGTGTAATAGTTTATTATTCTATTTGTCCCAAGTAACAGGAGTGAATCGATAAATGACGGGTCAATAAGGAATCAGAATTGATCTAGCTCATCTAGGAGCCCTACTCTGCATTAAGAAAGCTTTGAGAGCGGAGTCCAAAGGAATAAGGTGGGTGGTGGGCTCTTCTTTCCTTTCTGGTGGGGAACTATATGATTTTTGATCTCTGTTTAGGAGTTTTCCTTCCTCTCTCATTAGACAGAGGCTTGGTAGATACTTTGGATCATGACCAGAAGGGATGAATGAAGTGATCTGGGTTTTTGCTCACATCAAGGCTTTGGTCGCTATATATTTCCTTGACCCTGAGTGTACATATTGAATGGCAAAATGTCCATTAAACACTTTATTCCCTCTCTGAGGTTTTTTTTGTCTTTGAACTGGTGGGAGACACCAGGGTAGACACCTACCTCCATTCAAATCAATGACAAAATTCCGATTGATTTCAGTGGGGCTGGGATTTCAGCGTAGGATGATAGGAGATATAGGAATTTTCCACAGGGAAGAGGGAACCCAGTTGGCAGGTCAGTAGACAGTTGATGTAAGTGATCAAGAGGTCATGGGAAAAGTCAGGGGCATTCTCAAAAGCTGATTCATCCCCCAGCTCTCTTAAGGAGTATATATTGGCCTGCCTGGCCATATGCTGCAAAGCGAATCAGAGAGCGGACCTTTATTATAAAATGGACTGTTTTACTGATCTTTGTTTTTGTATTGTTTTTGAGGGTTCTATTAATCTGGAAGACCATATTGGGGACTGCAAGATTTTAGAATCTCTTGGGAGCTTTTGGGCACAACAGAAGTAATTGCTGCTGCTGGTGGTGGTGTTTGTATTACTTTAGTACCTAGGAGCCCCCCTCATGGACCAGAACCCCACTGTACTAGGAGCTGTACAAACAAAATGATGGTCCCTACCCCAAAGAGTTTACAATCTCAATATAAGACAGGAGACAACAGGTGGGAGCACAAGGAAAGAATGAGATAATGTTGGTCAGTATGACGGAGTGATTCCAGCACACTACCCAGACTAGCTGTTAAGTTATTTTTGTAGGCAAAGGAGAGTTTTAAGAAGTGATTTGAAGGAGGATAAGGTGTTAGTTTGGCAGATGTTTATGGGGAGCTCTTCCCAGCGGGAGAGGCAGCATGGGAGAAAGTACAAAGGTGCTTGTTTGAAAATTTCACAAGTGAGCAATGGAGGCTGGCCTCATAGGCCAATTGTAGGAAGGAGTCAGCTTCTTGATACTGAAAGAGAAATGATACTTAGGGCGGGGATAGGCCGTGAAGGGCCTTGAAAGTTGAGAGAAATAGCATGTGTTTGATGTGGTAAATTATGAGGTTGAAACCAGAGATTAGGAACCAACTGTCAAAAATGGAATTCGCATGGGTTTCCTGAAGGCAGATGACATTGCCATTTTGTCAGGAAGCAACATTTACAAGAACAGAGGCTTCGCAGTTGATAGGCCCTCAACATTCTGCTGCAGCACCTTGTGGGAAGGGCCAATATTTATAGCATTTCTTTGTCCTTGTCTAGGTCCGCAGTAACCAGGATCTAATTGATTTGGTTTGCTGGTTGCAGCTTTGGTTTCCCTTGATGGGTAATCACAGGGCTCATGACAAGAACATAGCTGCATACACTTCCCCCACCTAACATCCAGCATCTGAATGCAGCCAACAAACTGATCACCAAGATTGATAACTCCTGGGCCATCCAGGACACCCTACAGTGCATCTGGTGGTGTGGAGGATGCTGCATGCCTGCTGGATGATTGCTCTTTTCGTGTTGGGCTCCCTCGAGGTCTTCACAGGCTGAAAACTACTCGGACTCAGAGATCATTGATGGCTCAAGATTATTTAGCTGTTTGCTAAATCTAGCCGTGCTTGTCTTGCCCACACACAATTGCTATGTATAATTGATGCGATAGAGAAGGGGGAACAAAAGGATGAAAGATGGGGTGACATGGTCAAAAGTGAAGGACTAGGAAAATGATCTTTATAGCAGCATTCTGACTTTCTTTTGGACTGTATTCAAAACCTCACCCACGTGGTAACCAGGAAAATTCCCTATTGCTACTAAAAGCAGATAATAGAAAATTGACATAATACATGTAGGTAATTAATAGCACATACCTGGTTGTGAGAACCATGGAAAACATTATTTTATGTCTGCCACCATGAAGTGAACTGTACTTACTCTGCATCTTTTTGCACTTTTTATCCACAGATCTCCAGATGCTCCAAGTGTTTTACAAACATGGGGTAAGCATTACTGCAACCATTTTACAAATGCAGAAACTGAGGCTTAGAGAGTTTTAGCAACTTGCCCAAAAAGTGAATGGCACCTGGGTACAAAATCTGTTCAATATCTTCATAAATGATCTGGAGGATGGTGTGGATTGCACTCTCAGCAAATTTGCGGATGATACTAAACTGGGAGGAGTGGTAGATACGCTGGAGGGGAGGGATAGGATACAGAAGGACCTAGACAAATTGGAGGATTGGGCCAAAAGAAATCTGATGAGGTTCAATAAGGATAAGTGCAGGGTCCTGCACTTAGGATGGAAGAATCCAATGCACCGCTACAGACTAGGGACCGAATGGCTAGGCAGCAGTTCTGCAGAAAAGGACCTAGGGGTGACAGTGGACGAGAAGCTGGATATGAGTCAACAGTGTGCCCTTGTTGCCAAGAAGGCCAATGGCATTTTGGGATGTATAAGTAGGGGCATAGCGAGCAGATCGAGGGACGTGATCGTTCCCCTCTATTCGACACTGGTGAGGCCTCATCTGGAGTACTGTGTCCAGTTTTGGGCCCCACACTACAAGAAGGATGTGGATAAATTGGAGAGAGTCCAGCGAAGGGCAACAAAAATGATTAGGGGTCTAGAGCACATGACTTATGAAGAGAGGCTGAGGGAGCTGGGATTGTTTAGTCTGCGGAAGAGAAGAATGAGGGGGGATTTGATAGCTGCTTTCAACTACCTGAAAGGGGGTTCCAAAGAGGATGGCTCTAGACTGTTCTCAATGGTAGCAGATGACAGAACGAGGAGTAATGGTCTCAAGTTGCAATGGGGGAGGTTTAGATTGGATATTAGGAAAAACTTTTTCACTAAGAGGGTGGTGAAACACTGGAATGTGTTACCTAGGGAGGTGGTAGAATCTCCTTCCTTAGAGGTTTTTAAGGTCAGGCTTGACAAAGCCCTGGCTGGGATGATTTAACTGGGAATTGGTCCTGCTTCGAGCAGGGGGTTGGACTAGATGACCTTCTGGGGTCCCTTCCAACCCTGATATTCTATGATTCTATGAAAACCCAGATTTCCTAATTCCTAGTCTAGGGCTGGCTACACCCAACCATCCTAATCAAACTTTATAGCAGTATGTTCCATCCTGCATAGTCACATCAGTGCTGGTGACTATGGTCTTATTGCAATAGAATTAAATAAATATTTTCCCCCTGCGAAGAGTTTTTTTTCTAGAAGGACCAAACTTCCCTCATCTGCTGATTTGATTTTAAAAATGTAATTCAGACCCACTATGTCCTGCTAAAAATGTCTGAAGGAGAACACCTTGCTGAATGTACTGTACATATTCAAACAGCTAGAGGAATTTTCAATTAAAAAAAAAACCACCCTTCCCACACATGGACTGCATATTTGTGCAAGTTCTTGCAGTGTTCTATCAAAGAGAAACCAAGGTACTGTATCCTTCAAAGCCCCCTTCCACAATCTGTTCTGTAGACTTCATGAACACCCTTTATAGAAGATGGTGCTATTAAAACTACTTTGTCTATTGTACAGTGAGAACAATAGCAGTCAGTCTTTAATTGGACTTAATGTGTAACAATGGTCTTTAAGATTTGGGAGAAGGGCTCAGTGTGAGGGAGAAAATAAAACATTACCGGTAGAAAGCTGAACTGAGGTGAAAGTAATGCATTTAATGTGTATGTTTTCTATAATGTCAGTTTCAATATTGCTGTGAATAATTTACGTGCATAATAGGGATAATTGCAGGTTTGTAGGATGTACCTTGTAGTGAGGTACAGTTGAGGCTTATGGTAGTAAGTGGTAACATATGCTCCTACCACATTGCAGTCTGGCAGTATTACCATTCATTTGATGCGGTCGTGGGCGAAAGGTACTGCAACTTGTGAGTAGTGATAATATGCCATCCTCAGTGTATTGTGTGATTTTACATATAATACACACACATGGCAGTTCAATGGTTCAGTGAGAAGATACGGTGACTAGCCTCCAGAGCCCCAGATAAAATCAAGTGTTCCTGTTTGCATACATCACCGTTCACAAGAGTTGCAGGAGTGGGATATTGTGGGATGTTGATACTGGATATTGAATATTGCAGTTTGAGTCATGATTGTTTGGGGAAACTTATACAACGCTCTTGCCTTCAGTGACCCTCTGGGTAAGCAAGTGTTGATATGTTATCATTCTCTCTCTTGCGACCTCTGGAAATTCTTTCATCTGACATGACCTCTTACCTCTACCTTCTGTCAGCTTTATTTACATCATCAAATAAAAATGAATAGAACTGATTAGAATGAAATGCCAAGACAAGTCAGCTTTGTTTGTTTAAAGTCAATGCATTTAACCATCTAAATCAGGGGTGGCAAAGTACGGCCCGCGGGCCGGATCTGGCCCTTCAGGGCTTTGGTTCCGGGCCGCGGGATTGCCCCCCGTGGTACTGCAGGCCCGCGCCGCTCTCAGAAGCAGCCAGCACCACATCCCTGGGGTTGCGGGGGTCAAGAGGGCTCCGTGCATTGCCCTTGCCTCCAGGCACCGCGCCCCCCCCCCTCGCAGCTCCCATTGGCCGGGAACGGGGAACCGCAGCCAATGGGAGCTTCGGGGGAGGTACCTGGAGGCATGGCGGAGAGCTGTGTTCCCCCCCATACCCCCCAGTAGCCGCATAGGGACGTGGTTCCAGCCGCTTCCAGGAGTGGTGCAGCGTGGGGCCAGGGCAGGCATGCAGGGAGCCTGCCCTGGCCCTGGTGGGCGCCACTGCCACCCCGGAGCCCGAACCCCTCCTGCACCCAACCCCCACAACTCCCTGCACTGAGCCCCCTGCCTGCACCTCGCACCCCAACTCCCTGCCCTGAGCCCCCTGCTGCACCCTGCACTCCTCCTGCACCCCAACAGCCTTCCCTGAGCCCCCTCATACACTGGGCACCCCTCCTCTGCCCCAATCCCTTGCCCTGAGCCCATTCCTGCACACTGCTCCCTCTCCCACACCCCAACCCCTGCTCCAGCCCTGCATACAATTTCCCCACCCAGATGTGGCCATCGGCCCAAAAAGTTTGCCCGCCCTGATCTAAATACAGCCCAACTGAAGTAACAGATATTCTATTCACATCAACAGGGTGGATGCTTTTGAATATTTCTTCTAGATGGAGGGAAACAGCAAGAGGACCAGAGTTCTTCACACAGCTGGTTGTTTTGGGGTCAATCTGATTTCAAAAGAAGTCAGACTGCATCTAGATTTTGGATTAGGATTTTTCTTCCACTTTCACTATTATTGTATTGGATTTTTTAAAAATTTATTAAACACCCCACTCCCACTCCAAATGATAGCACTTTGCAGGGGCTTGGAACTGATTCCATATTAATGGAATACTACACCTATTCTAAATATTGATTTACTAGCTACCGGCCAGTGTCTGTAAGAAGCAGTTGGACAAATGCTTCCAGTTTCCTAGGAGGGGAAATTTTTTCCTGAATAAACAATGCCATGTCACATTCAATATATCATTTTCATCTCTCTTTCTTTCTTTCTTTACCCACATCCTCATTTCCCTTCTTTATATCTCATCGTCAGCAGACAAATAGGCCACTATCAACTGGCCTTTTAAAACAAAAAAACAAGACGATGAAACTGTTCAAACTTGGTTTACAGTAGCTCTAAGGTGAATGATGAATCACTGTAAGCCCTCCTGTTTATTTGGCAGTTGGAAGCAACATCACCCCCATACTGAAATAGACATTAGTGACAATCAGTGTAAATTGAACCAGTTTGCAGACACAGGAGGCAAACATTTCTGCCACCACATGAAGATATTGATCACGCTATGACGGACGTATGCTTTATTTACTATATACGGTCATTGCTGCACTGTAGCTGGTCAGAACTACAAAGGATGCATCTTGAACTGGTTTGTATGCATAATTCCTGCTCACAATCTCACTCATCAGACATCCCTGTAAATATTGACTCAATATTGTACCATATTTGAAATTTATGACTTTAATTGTCTCTTATAACTTGTTCATAAACACTAAACAGAAAACTAGTTCCAAAGATGGAGGCGATAACATTGACGTTGGCAATTACTTATTAAAGAAGAAACACCTCACTTTCAGCCAAGTTAGTCCTCAGGTTAAAAATCACATTGACCTTCACAAAATGGAGGTACATGTGCATGCTGTCAGCCATTTTATAAAATGACAGAAATCTGAGGCACATGATGAATCTTCACAGGTAAAATGGGAAAGATTACTCAGGGTCCTCAGATTTCTGTCATCTTTTTTTCTGTCAACTCCCTAGTGTTTTTCCTTCTGTTCAGGTTCCAGTGTGGCCATTGAAGCAACACTCATAACAATCCGTGTTAGCCACAGGCAGATAAGATGAAGGGAAGCCATGCTGGATCAAATGGAAATTGCACTTTTCAAACCCGCTAGCAAACAAAACCCATATAGCTAAATTCTTTGTGACTGAACCTCATGTCGTGAAGTCAGCATCTGACATTATCCTCAGCCTTTAAAATCCCTCATTGCTTGTTCTTGTTTTTTATGGAAGTGAAGGGCAGCTCTGTGTGTGTGTGCGTGTGTGTATATTTATACATACACACACTTTTTATATATAATATAAAATTGTAGTCCAAACTATCTATTTTCAGAGTCTCTCTTCCACATATTTTTCCCCCTATCTCTTCCTGAGAGCTGGACTTACTGGCACATAATGAACTTTGAGATTTCTCTTCCAGCAGCCCTGGCATATCATTTTTTTTAATTGGATAAACCAAGCGCAGGGTGTGAAGTGCCAGCTTGGATCTCCCTATGAGAATTTTAAGTAACTCGGTGAAATCTTGGCCTGACTGAAGTCAATGGAAGTTGTGTCACTGGGGCCAGAATTTCACCCTCCATGTTACCACAGCCGATTCTGTCAACATCTGAGGCTCTGATGACCAGTCTCTGTCACTGGAAGAGTATAGGAATGGTAGGCGAGGAATAGACCATGGCAAAGGAAAAGCTTGGTAATTAATGTCCTGCAGCCTCCAAGGAAAATGAAACACTGCAGGCTTATACCTGAGCCATGCTCCAACTGTGCAAAATGACAATAAATCTGCCATCTCTGCCCCACTGGGCATTCCCATGGTATGGGAGTCAGTGCAGAGCTGCTCTGACAACTTCACAGAGGGGGTGGAGGGGGACTCATCAAATGCAGGGAATAATCCGTATGGAGAGATCAACTGCCCTGAAGGCCCCTTTACATTGCTGGGGTGGAATAAAGGGCCCTTAGGCCCAAAATGTTTCCATATGGATCTGATGATGCTTGGGGGCCAATGGAATTTGTTTGAGTTTGGAAAACGTTTGTTGGTATCCTATCAGGAGCTAGCCTGCTTTCAGGGGTTATTCTAGGACAGAACTCCAGGCAATGTTGGGAGGCACTTATGACTTTGAGCATCCTCTTTTAATTCTGAAAAGTTTTAAACTTTTCTAAAACACAAGAAATTGCACCTGTTTTCTTCAAAATTCTGCAGGGAGGGACTCATGTGCCACTCCTCTCTGTTTAGTACACCTTCCCTGAGCTTCTCCTATGTTCCCCACTGGAGTTTGGCTGGCGAGGGGCTTGGCTGCAATGAAGAAAGATTATAGGCCAAATTCTCTGCTGTCATATATGGGTGAAATACCAATGGAGGTAATGGAGCTGCGCCAATTTACACCAGCAGAGGATTTGGCCCTCTTGTTGTTCTTCAAGCACGAGAAAAGCATTGAGTGCAGAGATGTCCTGACACAAAATTAATGCCTCGTCCCAAATGTGAGGAAGAAACATCAGGAGAGCTACAACAGCAGGACAACTAAAGGATCAATGGCCTGAGACAGCACAATGTGTTAAGGGCAGAGAGAAACATACATTGCATATCAGTTGCAGACTGAGAGACCAATTCTGCTTCCTTTCAAGTCAATGAGAGTTTTGCCATTAACTGACCCCTAAGTCTTGGGGCCATAACAGTTCAGAACTACAGCCCGGCTTCCTTAATCTGCAGTCATTATGCCACCCAGATGTTCAAACAAAAAAGTTTGATTGTCCCTTCCATTTAGTGGAACGCCTCTTCTCCCTTCAGCCCTCACCTCTGCACACAGTCATTAGCAACAAGTGCAGGAAAGGGAAAGCTCTACGTCTATGCATGCCAAAGGCTTAGTATTAAATGTTAAATGGGATCTTTTTTATAGGTGGTTCAAAGTCCTGGTGTGTGTCACCTAACACAGTCTGCTGCATTGCTCCAATCACTCAAATTCATGGGAAATCTGGGACCTTTCTGCCACACTGTGCCAGGACAACAAAGAATCTTTTCATAGGCTTTGGCAGCTTTTATGAGGCTGCATTCACAAACATTTTGGGGTGCACTGTACCCCACTCAGTTCTTATTATACCTCTTAATTAAAATATATAGGTTTCATATCTATTCTTGGTAGGACTAAAAAGAAAGGATCCCTGGTGTGTGGTTTTTTTTAAAAAAAAAAGGATACTAACTGCTATAAATATTTTTTAAGTTAGTGCACAGGAACGGTTAATGTAATGTACTGCTAAGTGAAAACAAGGTAGAGGGGTTGGTTTCTTCCCTGTTGAAATAAATACGTATATTTAGCTGAGTAAAAGGTGTTTCGGGGATGCTCTTTGGGAAAGGATGGTGGGGCATGGAAATAAGCTTTCATGTTTGTACTACATTATTAGCAAATCATACATCGGGTAATATGGTCACAATGTAACAGTAGGCTAAGACACTCATCCTGCAAGGCGTAGTGCATAGATGGGCTGCTGGACTCACTTGTTGCCCCATGAAATGCAGAGCACCCTGTGCAGGAACAACACAAACAGCCCATATGTTATGTATGGCAGGACTGGGACATAAATAGGTTTTCTCCACTGCTTTATCTTCTGTAATTCAGTTGTTCTTGCAGAAGAAGGTGGATGCAACACACTCGCCCTTAGGAGGAGTGAGTAACTTACCTCACTTTGCAGTGAGCACTGTGGCCGAAAGAGGGGTAGTGATGGAATTAAGGGAGTCACACAGCAGCCGCCAAAGGTCAAGAAAGGTGGTCATGACCTCCAAAGACCAAGGGAGGCCGTCAGACTCAGATAGTACAGTGACTGGAGTGAATATAAAAGCAAAAATAGGCTGGGTAAAATCCTGGCCCTATTAAATCAATGGGAATTTTGCCATTGGCTTAAAATAAGGCCAGGATTACAGCAATTCGGTAGAACATACAGTTGCCAACTGAGAAATTTGGCATAACAGTTGTATTCAAGTACTTTACATACATAAAAGCCAGGTCACGACAAAGTCTTATGCATTAAAAGCTTTTACATCCTTGTATTTATTTGACATCATGATGCCATCTTATCGTAGAATCATAGACTATCAGAGTTGGAAGGGACTTCAGGAGGTCATCTAGTCCAACCCCCTGCTCAAAGCAGGACCAATCCCCAACTAAAACATCCCAGCCAGGGCTTTGTCAAGCCTGACCTTAAAAACTTCTAAGGAAGGAGATTCCACCACCTCCCTAGCTAACACATTCCAGTGTTTCACCACTCTCCTAGTGAAAAAGTTTTTCCTAACATCCAACCTAAACCTCCCCCACTGCAACTTGAGACCATTACTCCTTGTTCTGTCATCTGCTACCACTGAGAACAGTCTAGATCCATCCTCTTTGGAACCCCCTTTTAGGTAGTTGAAAGCAGCTATCAAATCCCCCCTCATTCTTCTCTTCCGCAGACTAAACAATCCCAGTCCCCTCAGCCTCTCCTCATAAGTCATGTGTTCCAGTCCCCTAATCATTTTTGTTGCCCTCCGCTGGACTCTCCAATTTTTCCACATCCTTCTTGTAGTGTGGGGCCCAAAACTGGACACAGTACTCCAGATGAGGCCTCACCAATGTCGAATAGAGGGGAACGATCACGTCCCTCGATCTGCTGGCAATGCCCCTACTTATCCATCCCAAAATGCCATTGGCCTTCTTGGCAACAAGGGCACACTGCTGACTCATATCCAGCTTCTCGTCCACTGTAACTCCTATGTCCTTTTCTGCAGAACTGCTGCCTAGCCATTTGGTCCCTTGTCTGTAGCGGTGCATGGGATTCTTCAGTCCTAAGTGCAGGACTCTGCACTTGTCCTTGTTGGACCTCATCAGATTTCTTTTGGCCCAATCCTCTAATTTGTCTAGGTCCCTCTGTATCCTATCCCTACCCTCCAGTGTATCTACCTCTCCTCCCAGTTTAGTGTCATCTGCAAACTTGCTGAGGGTGCAATCCACACCATCCTCCAGATCATTTATGAAGATATTGAACAAAACCGGCCCCAGGACCGACCCTTGGAGCACTCCGCTTGATACCGGCTGCCAACTAGACATGGAGCCATTGATCACTACCCGTTGAGCCTGACAATCTAGCCAACTTTCTATCCACCTTATAGTCCATTCATCCAGCCCACATTTCTTTAACTTGCTGGCAAGAATACTGTGGGAGACCGTGTCAAAAGCTTTGCTAAAGTCAAGGAACAACACATCCACTGCTTTCCCCTCATGCACAGAGCCAGTTATCTTGTCATAGAAAGCAATTAGATTAGTCAGGCATGACTTGCCCTTGGTGAATCCATGCTGACTGTTCCTGATCACTTTCCTCTCCTCTAAGTGCTTCAGAATTGATTCCTTGAGGACCTGCTCCATGATTTTTCCAGGGACTGAGGTGAGGCTGACTGTCCTGTAGTTCCCAGGATCCTCTTCTTCTGTAACATTGTTATAGAGCATAATGTCACACTAATTTCTCAAAAGAAATTTTAGCTGGAAAAATAACCTGCAAAATGCTAGGTTTCCCGTTCTAGCTGAAGAACCAAGAGCAAAATTTATAAATGACTAAATATACAATGTATTTTTGTAAAGAAAGACAATACGTGTGATGTCAGCTTACTAAAAAACTACGGGGCAGATGGAGAAAAAACACGACATGCATAAGATTCCAGCTCAAAGCTGAGGTTGTCTTGCATTTAATTACATTGCAGCTGTCCTCAAGTGAATGCTTATGAGACACTTTCCTTGCCCCTCTACAACCTCCACAACTGTTTATTTCTTATATCATGTTTAGAAAGCTTGGGTTAGATTTTTACAGAACTTTGCCAGGTAACAAAATACAAGCCAGAACCCAAATTTCCCTGAATTTTCCTATTTCTTCCCAAATTCCTTTATAACTAAACGATAGAGTGTAGCTGTAAATGAATATGTATATTGCATATGTGTCTAGGTACATGTCCTTCCACTGCCACCACCAGAGGTTTTAGTTAGAGTTCACCAAATTGAACTGAGAAAAACCTATTCATTTCTTGCAAGTAATGCCCCATCGGCATGAGAATGATGCAAGACTATCAGCTGTACTATATATTTGGCTTGCTCTATGGTGTCCCAAAATGCAGCCCTTAGCCACTCTGAGGCTTACTGTATTTTAGATATGTGGTGGGCAGGGCATACAGAAATTAATGACTGTAATGGGCCAAAGCCCAACACTCTTTCCCCTCTGTTGGCTTTTTAATTGCATTGGTGTTTAACTGCAAATGGTCAAAAACTCTGCCAACAAGCAGTAATAAAATATAAGCACCAGCAGCAGTTATGGCCATGTGCAGTTAGATCTGAATTAAGAGCACACCCATTTATAGGCAGCTCTCCAGAAAATGACAAGTTACCAAAGCTGCCCTCAGTGCCACACAATGTGGGTACCTGTGAATTATATAAATAATAAATATATCTGAAGAAAATGAGAATGTTTGCAAATGATTTGCTCATCAAGAAAGGGCTACATTTATAATAAATATTTGAAATGAATAGTTCATAAAGCTCTTCTGATTATTACTTTGACTTTTAGGTTAGTGGTATTGTGTTATAAATGTGAGTTACACTGTGAGACTGTGGTTGTACAGGACATCATAGTATCTTGACTCATAGTTGAGGCAGGCATGAGAAGGATGCCAAAGAAAGTAACCTAATAATTACCCAGTGTTACTGTGCAGCCAGCAAAATAATAATATTCCTAGATTTTTGTCTATTCTTCCCATTTTAAAGCTGAATTGTTTCCTTTGTGGTTATGAGAATTAGCACACAATGAGCTACACTTCTATGGATTATATTGTTTAAAACTAGACTTTTTGGTAATCAGTTACTTTCACAACTCTGATTAATTTACATTTTCTAATGGATTATCTTTCTTTACTGCTTTTGTGTTTATGTGCCACTAACCAAAGAAATAAGTGGAAGGTTTAGATGAAATCCAGATTTATCCAAATTCAAACCTTTTTTGAGGTTTGAAAAAGTTTTTTTTTTTCCCAGTTGGCTTGTCTCTCTACTTCCTATTTTTGGCTCAGAGAGGAAATGGAAAAATTGACACTGTGGTGTAATTATATAACTAGTATGCTCCTACTTTTGTGTACTTCATTTTTAAATCTCTAGTAACTCTTGCTGCTGAGACGAGCAGCTATTTGGTGTTTTGTTTTGATGCAGACTGTTACAGAGGAGACATATACACGGTTCTCTCTCAAATGCAGAATTTACTTTTGTTCTTCCTTATTTTGTTGTTCTCTTACTCTAAAATACGGGTCATTCTGAGGTTGTTTCAAATATTTGTTGTTCGTGATTCATGATTTAAGTTACATGTTACTATTTTGCTGCCTGATTGGATGACCGAAGACTCATCTGTGCAATGTCAGGATTCACACACATTTTCATGAATACCCAAAGGTAGTGCTAATCTGAATAAAAAATTATAGTAGCTCCCCCCACAAATCATAATTAACTAAATCTGATGCTTTTGTTGCAAAAGTATTCACAAATCAGATATTTTTACTATTTAACCAGCTCTAGTAATCAGGCTGGATTTCAAACGTAGTTACATGATAATTAATAATCTCTAATGAATTAATTTTTCAAAATAGCCTTATAAACCCTGGAGATACTTATCTGTGTCAATGTGACTAATTAATGGCTATCAGGGCTCTCAAGTGACAAAAATAATCTGGCAACCCTAAATGGAAAGTCTATATATTTTATAAAAATGGCGTGGCCTTTCCTACTTATTTAATATAGCATACCATGTCCAATCCCTTCCTTTTTTTTGGTGTCAGTGTTTATAAGAGTAGTTTCTGTGCTAATGCGCATACTTGAATCACTGAGCCACCAGCTTGTGGTCTGAACTTCATTCTAAAGCAAACTGAGATGGCAAAGTGGGTGATATTTTGAAGACTGTCTAGGAATCTCAACTTCCAAGTTACATGCTTCACCAAAGACACTGCTCCGTTCATTTATATATTAAGATCTGAGCCTAGCTGAGCACACTCATCTCCCATTGAGGTCTGTGACATTTATATTACACTTTCTGTGTGATGGTTTTTCATAAAGCTCATGGCTGTTGGGATGGGTTATTCTGAGTCATTTGAAACCCACTTTAACAAATTAAAGGCCCAGTTCCTCCATGGGAATCTCACCAGAGAACCTTACCATCTCTGTCTGATAAAATAGGTTTTGAGTTACCTAAAAGTAACCTTCCCTTCCAGCCATGAGCTTTAGTAAAAACATCACACAGAAAATATAACATACATATAATCATAGCTCCCAATAAAAGTCTTTTGTCTAAGCCTAAAAGAAATATTCATGAATATTGTTCGACTATTTTGCTGAACCCAATAGGTTGGACTGGGTTAAGAGGTTTCCCTGGCATGGCAATAGAGGTTTATTTCATCCTTCTTCCACCCACACATGTGGCATAAATCTATTATTTACAATACTTTCACAGGAAGAGTCTGATGAGAGAATCACTTTTACAGAAAGACCTTTCCCTGCCCCCCCCAAAAAAACCCACAGAAGACTGAAGTTTTATAAAGATAATTCATGATATGATATAATTGATACAGGTATAGATAAATACATGTAGAGGGATCATACAGAGAGAATCTAAAAATGTAAAATAAATCCACTCTCCTTTGTTCTTCCCCTTCTTGCCTGACATCATCTCTCCACATGCCATATCAGGTCCTACTAGCCTACCATGTATGTTCCTCTTACAGGAGCAACAACTGCACCTTCAAAGCATCCTGGACATCTCTAATGCTATATAAACAATATTGTATATACTAATATAAACTAGATATGGGTAATAACTACAATCTATAATAAGCATGATGTGCACTTTGCTGAGCATTTGAGCACTCAGCACCCCAACAAGAGGTGCTGAGCACTTGTGAGGATCAAGCTGTACAAGTAAATATGGATCCTTTCTCTCTCTCATATATAACATAAAGAGATGGAGTTAAAAATAACTGTGGGCAATGTTATCTTTTGCCCTACATGCCCACGCAGGTGAGAAAAGAAATGTAAAGTACCCCCTAATTTCACTGCATGGTCTACCCGCTTCACAGATCTAGCACATGGTGGAGAGCCATGGAAGCACTAATCCCGCTCCCATACAGCTGGAGGAAAAGGCATCCTCCACTCTAGCCTTCCAGAATGGGCAGAACCTTGGCTCCATCCCTACAATGTGATGGCCAGAAGACCTGAACTGACATGGAGAGGGAAGTTATTGCCATTCATGTAGCATATTACTTTCCACTGGAGCAAGGTGGGAGCAGGGAACAAATTGTGATTCTGTCAGAATTCATTCCCTGGTCTTCTCCCAGCACAGTGCAGCTATGGAGGGCAGATTATATTACAATCTAAGATTAAATTTATTATACACACACACACACAGTTTCTACTTCTTAGTTCCTAGGGAAAGCTATTGTGTGTACAGTGTCTAGCATAATGGGCCCCTGGTTCCTGACTGTGGCCTCTAAGTATTACCATGTTAATAAGAATTAAAAAAATGGATTGAAAAAAATATTTTCCAGTGGTCTCTAATGCCCTCAGTCTGTTGGGTGAGACCTTCTATTTCACTGCTGGTCACTTTTTTATCCTCTGAGGTCAGTAGAATATTTCATCATGACTTTTTAGTCCAATCAATTCAATATATACTGTATTTTATGCTTTCTGTTACAGAAAAATTACTAGAATACACAAATTCATATTATGGCTTTAGTTATCTGCAGTTACTTATTGGGTTTCCAGCTTACCCTTGCAATATCAGCTTTCATCAGCAGAGCTGTCTGAAAAATAACACTCTGAGAACAAAAAGGGGAAACATTTTTGTGCATTCTGCTGAAAGGCTGATGTTATTCTTCCCTCAATATGCAGAGTACTTTCTTATACTTTTATAAAATATACACAAAACCAGAATTTGTGTGTGTGTTAGTTGGGGGGAAAGGGAGGGGCAAAGTAGCTTTCAAAATTTCCCAAACTTGTAGAATTTTGATAAAATGCAGGGTACTGCCAATATCAGTTTCATCGTGAAAACTTGACCACATAAAAAGTGTCTTTCACTAGACTGTACTCATTGCAAGGAAATCCGTTACCGCTCCTGCCTGAGGCTCTTGAAGGGGTTATGTGGTGTTCTGACAAATGATTTAATGAAATATCCTAGCATAAATGACCCAAACATGCTTTGTTTTTCAATGTCAGCTTCAGGCCCGTGATACAGTAAGTTATCTGTTGAAAGGGCTGAGGCCTAGAGCAAGAGTAAATGACAGGCAACATCCAGTAGTCAAAGGAGAGGAAAATAAAGGCTAAACCAATTATTTATCACAGGTTTTTTCCCTTTTCTGTTTGAATTGACTGAGTCATATGTTTTGTTTATGGCTTGCTGGATCTCTCTGTGAACACTTGGCCACTATCACCTCTGCCATTCTTGTGTATACTTTTCGCCTGTTCACTAATTCAGGTAGTTTTAGGCAATCTCTATGGGGGCAAGTTTTTAATTACTGCATTTAGATGCAATGGTTTATGGCAGGTAACACTTACAGTCTCAACCTGGGTAACAGAAAGGGTAAATTCATCCATGATTCAGCATCAGCTGGTTTTGAACCATTCCTGATCGTTCCCCTTTAATTCAAATTTGAAATGTTAGAAGAGATACTATAGTCTGCTCTAGCGATTAAAATCAAAGTTTTATTCCTAATGTGAGTATCTGCAATTGTTCTTTCTTAGTGCTTAACTTTTAGAGTCAAGAGGTCATTTGGAAACACTCCAGTATGAAATGCAAACATCCATATTTAAAATACAGAAACGCTTTTAAAAGTTTGAAGGTATTATTATTTGAAAGCTCAGTTTATAATGACTGTTGTCCATCAACCCAGCACCACTTTCTCGCCAGGGAGCTTTATTGTTTCTTTCTTATTACATGGTATAACAGTTTTTTGGTACTCATTTCCTGAAGAAGATTACTTTTCAGAATCAGGCTTCACCAACGGGCCCTTTTTGGCTAAAGTCTGCAAACTTGCAATGCGGTGAAGCAGAGTGACTTTCCAGTCATTGCAGACTGCAAAGAAAAATAAGTTGTCTGCTCTATCATTTCTTCCTCTGCACATTTACTGCTGATTATGAATGTATGCATTGAGCTGTATTCACCTAAGAATTAGTTTCTTGCAGTGAAACACAAAACCAAGAGAAACTTGGCTGGTTTGGGGTCTCATAACAAATTCGAAACATGGCCTAAATGTGTCTGGAGGTTTGCTAAAGTTCTCAATCTTTTGGTTGAATGTGGGCCCTATTTTGAGTCAGCTTGGGCAGATTTATGGTTTCACAGTGAAACAGAGATGGGCTAAGTAAAGAGCCAGTGTTTTGAGCTGTATCCAGATTAGGTTTAGGGTAAAACTGTGAAGACTGCATAAGTGATTCAGGAGCCTACATTCCATTTTTGAAAATGAGACTTTGGCTCATAAGTCCCTTCTGTGCTTTTGACAATTTTACCCTAAGGCTAAGGTTTGAGGTTCACAATTGAATCAAAGCCAATGCCTGACCTCAGATGTAATGGTGCAGATACCACATGAGTTATTCTCACAAGATTTTAGCCCCAAATGGTGGAAATCTTAGTCCATCTCATGCGAATGTAATACTGGAAAACTCACAAGTTTAGCAATTCTCAAACGATTTCCACTGTTGCAGGAAAACTGTTCTCATGACATTTGGGCCACATTCAAATGCAAATCAGAAAACAGACCCCATTTAAATTTTGTTTCCAGCACAGAACATAGGGGCAGATTAAGATCAGCAGACTCAGATTTAAACCTCTAAAATGCGAAGTAATAAGGCAACCACATGAAATTAAAGATTTCACACCATTGCAGCACAAAATCGGTTCACATCCCTATTTCCCCCGCCCCACCATGCATATGGCTTTGATATTTTGATTTCATTCAAACCATGACAGTGAACATAGTACTTGGGGGTGGGGGGTTGGACTATGCAGGTGTTGAATTCATGTGAAGCAAAACCAAGGCCCAGCTTTACAAGAACCTTGTGAACTGAACCCAGTACATTTTGCACAGCATTTACTAAGAATTCAGGATGTGTGAGGCAATGAGGTAACTCAAACAAATATTCGGAAGTTAAGAAAAGCCATAATATCAATATGAATATGCTTTAAAATGATACTGTATCTGTTTGAAAAGGGTAAAAGTGGAATTTCAATGGAACAATTTAAAATTGTTTTTCCAGTCATTCTGAAGTGTGAATCTGTTTTGAGTATTCATCTTATTTTACGGCTGAGATCTAGCAAGCTAAGATTCCTTCAGAGGTCTGTACATCAGGAAGAGAATAAACACTGGTAAGAGCCAACCCAACCCATTTGAAACTAATGTGACTGGCTTTTTCAGGTTGTCGTTTTCTTGAAATACATACAAAGACTCAATCCCTTTTGAAGCTGGGCATACTCTTCGCACCATGGTCAACATGAGTGTCCCTCTCCTACACAGCGACGCCTTGTCTGCGCTAGGTTTTTTTGCCTGTGCATCTACACAGGTAGAGGTCCCTGGTTGTGCATGAGCTACATAAAGTCTGGGTTAGCCACATCAGTGTAAGTCACTTCTTACAATGGTGCAGCATGTCTCTGCTAGGGGTCTGGACAAGTGCAGCTCCATTGTGGTGTGGTAGAAGAAAAAGCTAGTACAAACAAGCCCCTGGTTCAGAGGGATGAAACTATGATGCTTGTTATATTAACTGCTAATGAGATGGTACTTTTAGGTAGGCCACTTTAGCATCAAGGATCCGTGCAAATTAGACTCTAAGCAGGGTAGAATTAGACAAAAATTTTCCAAGTTTTGTTTTGACTTCTTTTTTCACTGAAATTGATATTTTGAAAAAATTGAAACACTGAAATTCTGATTTTTGAATATAAAAACTTGAAAACATTTCAAAGACATTTGCACAGTTCCCCAGCCCCAGGCTTTTATCAGCTATAGACTTTGTTGGGAGGTTTTGATTTTCAAAAAATGATGACATTTTGGAAAATCAGTGATTTTTTTTTTAAATCCACAAAATGTTTAACTGTTTTTTCAATTAGCTTTATAAAAATTAAAATTCAGTGCTGTCATCTTCAGTAACTGGTGAGATCATATTATTCGATATTTGGTGCATATCTGATCAACCGAACAAGGTATTTTTTGTGTCTGTTACATAATTTCTGCCAAACCTTCAAACACCTCAGTGTATGAACTGGAAAATTTTCCTGTAACCTAGTAGGATTTCTTAACTCCACATCCCAGTTGTCTTTGATGCAGTGCAGAAAAAGATGGGCCAAGCACCCATGTGACATTCTTGATCCTTTTTGGGAGACACCTGAGTGCTCAGCATGAGACTCTCACACTCACTTCAGGAGACTTGAGATATGCAAAAAGATACGTGGAGACCATTATAGGAATACATTTGCTGCTTATGATAGGAATAGAGCTGTAAAAGGAATCAGTCTGCCACTGATCAAACAGTATCACATATAATAAAACAATGGAGCTGTCTTTAAAAACAACAACAGTCGAATGTTTTGGTCAGTGAGGTGAGGTTTTTACCAGGTCCCTGCTGTAGAAATGCCCCCGTTCTCCTGAATAGTATTATAGATCACAATCAATAGTGGCTTTATTCTGCTGTTGATTGTGCACTGCAAAGAGTCTATTATGTAAAGTTAAACAGAACCAGTTTCTAATTTCGGGCAATTTGTGTGAATTGAGTCATGGCAGACTTATGTGAAATAGGCCGGGGGGGAGGGGGAGACGGAAAGAGGAGGGGAGGTGTTATCAACTCAATGGGGGAGGGAATTGACATCAAATGAGTGTGATTTGCCAAATGAAGAACATTACACCTATTTTCCTGTGCAGAGCAAGTAGTGGAGTTGTGTTTTAGGAAATGTATTTTTTCTTAATTCATATATTTTACAACAAATGAGAAAAGCAGACTTTTTTGGGGAGGGGTTGGGCTGGGAGTTGAAGAGAAGTGAGCAGAAGTTAGACCAGGCTAAGTAGTATGGCCGTCTAAGACAGTCAGTACAGAGGAAGTATAGCTAAGCATGGTAATATCAGAGAAAGCTGAAGAGGATACAAAATATTATAGGAAAAGTAAGTAAATGTTCTAGGGAAAATATTGGACATGCTACACACAAAATATTGTAAATATGTATAGCCCGTGGGCACTAGTGACTGCATGATCTCCAAAAGTTCTGGTGGTTTGTTGTACTGGCTCGTGGAAATGTCTTTCATCCACAAAACTATCCTGAAAAGTCATGAAAATAGATGGTTTTTTTACCCTAAATACTTTCTACTTTGGGTCAAACTTAGAGGTGGGATAAAACCAGAAATCCCTGGATAAATTATGATTCTATGAGGTGCTAAGCACTTCTGTTTGCCAGAAACTGGGAATGGGTGATGGGATGGATCACTTGGTGATTACCTGTTTTGTTCATCCCCTCTGGGGCACCTGGCATTGGCCACTGTCGGCCGACAGGATACTGGGCTGGATGGACCTTTGGTCTGACCCAGGGCTGTTCTTATGTTCTCTCAACTGTCATTGATTTGAAAGTTGAAGCTACATATTCTTCTCAGCATTTGTCTCTTTGCCTTTGACAGACCAAGTATTTCTAGTAGTTATTGGTATTATGGCACCCAGTTACTCTTTGTTTCTGCATGTTTTTATGGAACTGGAATGGAACATCAAAAGGCCATAGGTGTCCGTATTGCTGAGTAGCTTCATAACCAGTAAAAATATGCTGTTGATTTTTAGTGATGTTGTGGTGAGTTTATTTAATTCAGGTACTTCCCTGCCTGGTAAAATTATACCACAAATCTGCTTATCGAGCCCTCAGTGTTGCTCATACAGTATCCAAGAAGAGAGAGTTTCATTTTATAATTGATTAATGGTCCCCATCCATTTATAAACTTCTTCCACTGCTCAGTACTTTTGCATATGGTGAGTGTGCTTCACCAACCCAGTCATGTCACCTCCCAGCCTCTTGTTAACATATGGTCTTCTAAATGTAGATGTTCATCTGTTTGACTTTTTCTTTAAAGCTACTAGTAAAAAATATACCTAAATATGAAACAGATGCACAAGTGCACCTTGGGATGAATGTATTATGGAGACAAAACTATCGCTGGTATCCTCAAAATCCCATTCTAGAGTTGTTTTATTATCACCTGGTCATGTGGTGTACACCTGTGTTCTGTGGGTAGTGCAGCTGGTTGCAACATGAGAGACTGGCAGGTTCAAAAATAGCTTGGATTTTTTATCCTCTTGTGTGTGTTCATTTTATTATTATTATTATTTCCCCCCGTCTTGAGTTTTTTAGTTCTCATGGCTTCTACGTGTACAGTAGTAGCAAAGGTAAAATCTATTTGGGCCCCAGTTTTATATACATTAAATAAAAGAGGGGAAATTGTATAGATAATCTAACAAAGAAGAAGACAGAAAAGAAGACTCCACAGTAAGTTTCACACGCACAAGCATTTTTACATCTGGATGTCTATAGTATTTTGTAACAAAGATGGTGCATTGTTGTCTGGGTCATCCCTATCCAGCTGTGGTGCTGGGGAAAAGGAGATGATGATGATGATTGTCTGATGCAAGACTTGCTAAAGATGTTTGTTTTTGTCTGCATTCTCATACTAACCGATAATGTTACAGAACAATATTCACCTCCAGGCCATCACCAACATGCAAACCATTGAACAGCAGGACTGGTTTTTGCTGATCAATTGCAAAGTTCACACCTTGAGGGACTAGATTGCTCAAGGATGCACAGCCTCTTGCCTGAAATTCACTTGAATTTAATCCAACCTAGGCTTAGTACAGCCTGACAACATATTTTTCGATGTATTTTTGCTGGGCAAGTAAAGTATCCATCACCATAATTAGCATCATCATCGTGGTGAAGAGCGAGTGAGTGCACAGACTGGTAAATGTTCATGACACTTTTGGGTTAGTAATGACAAAAAGTCATTGCCATCTGACAGCTCTTTGGGGTGGTTTGTGTGTCACCTGAGTTGTAGTTCTCAATTCAGTTCCCAGTGGACAGGTTGGCACATCACAATAGATACTCACTGGTACCCTTCTTGACAGTCTGTCACTAATCAAGTAGACGGCAGTATAGATTTTAGGTCTTACAATGTGACAAACCTCTTGCACAAGTGATGACTAACTTCTCCTGTGTAGTACAGGCTGGTGATTGTTTTGCAGTCAAAGAACTAATATGATTTTTAAATGGTTGCTGAAGATATTCGATTTTATTTTACCAAAACCAGAGTTGGTTTCAAATTCTCTGCACCTAGAATCCTAATTGGGATAGTTAGAAGACTTCAGTTGCTGGTACGAGTTCTTGTACTGTAGCAACATGTCCACTGTGAGCCAGCTTTTTTCCATAAGAGACAGTAAATTAAAGCTTGACTCAAGGTATCTTTACAGCAACAGAGAGGAGCCAAATATAGCACTTCACAAAGAGCTCTCTTCAGTTATTGAAGAGGAGAAGCTAGTTATTATAGAAATTAGGAGGTGTGAAAGCTAATTTATATGAAATAAAAATAGAGGAGCATGTGTCTTAAACAAAGTATCAGGAATGTTAATCTATGGAAAAAAAATAAAATGGCTTCACTGAAGGCATGTCCAGCAAAGTCTGGAACCCAGGCAATTGTGGCATAGCTGGGAAACACATACAGACTGAAATCTATGAATTAAGCAGTTTGTTTCCATGTGAATTTGGAATACCTTGTTTGGTAAAATGGGAAGAGGGTTTTCCCTGCTTTCTGATTCGCAGGACGAATTAAGCTACTTTACAGTTTACTGGGTGAATATTTGAGTAAACTCATTCTTGCATTTCTCTTATGCATAAATGTGCATCATCATCATCACACTTTATAAAATAATGTACTAGTATCTACATATGTGTATAGTACACAGACAACTAAATAGTATTTTTCATTAAAATAACTTTTTAGAAAATAATCTTTAGGGTCCCAATTCAGAAAAGCAGATAAGTATATGCTTACCTTTAAGCTTGTACTTAAGTCCTATCAACTAAAGCCCATGCTTTCTTAAATAGGGATGTTTTCCTGAACTGGGACATATGAAAATGGAATGGTGTGGTGATCTTTTAAATTTTGAATTGTAATCCTAAATTTAAAAAAATTACCCATTTTCGCTAAGTCTCCCCTTCCTGTTCTGGGAGCTTTTTTAAATGTGTAAGACATACATTTTGATATTTTCTCTCTTAGAGATGCAGCAATGCATCTGTCTTGCTAGGTAGAACAAGGCAACATAGCCTTCTCAGCTAATGAGCTTTCTCCCATTCACCTTGCATGTTGTCTCTTCATGGTTAGCCTAAATTCAGTTACCAAGGTTGCCATAAAGCCTAACAAACAAAAATGTTGGATTTGGAGTCTTGAATGAGAGCAAAATATAAATATTTCTGTGTGTTGTACCCAATGGAGTTGCTCAAATGGTACATCACATGCAAGTTCACTAAGTCATGGCCATATTCTGAGTCAGATCTTATTCAAAAACAAGGCAGGAGAGATGGAACCAGGTGAGCACCCTCAACAGCCAGTTTCTTCTTATTGGAACCATAAATTCTGTGGAGTAGGACTTTTGGACCAGATCCTGACAAATGCTGTACACCATTAACCCACTCTATTGATGTCAGTGGGGATTAAAGGTGCACAGCACTTCTCAGGATCCGGTCCTAAAATGCTAAATATAATTTACAATCCACATACAGAAGCTGGTTGACACGTGGAGCTCTTATTTGCATTCACTTGGAGTTGTATAGGAGAAAAGACTGCAGCATCATGGTCCTATAGCCATTTCTCCCCATGATGAGGACATGTAAGTAGGTGCTACATGCATGCATTGAGGAAGAATATACAGGCAGCCATAAAATCAGCAGTTTTCAGATGAAGAAACAAAAAGGGAACCAAAACAGTGCTGTTGAGTAATTTCTCCCAAAAAACTGTCCAGGATTTTAAGGACAAAATAAAATCCCCTTCTTTGATCCATGTTATGGAAAATTTTGTCAGGAGATAGGGGTTAAGGCCCCAAAAATGCCTTTAATTTTTGGTAAACCTTAAAGAGAGAGAGAAATACAGAGACTAAAATAACAATGGTAAGAAAACCACAAGCAAATGCATGAAAGCAGAGATGGGCTAAAAAGGCAATTTTCAATTCCAGGTTTGGAGTAGGATTTGGTTAGGGGTCAAGTTCAAGGCTGAATTGGGGTACTAGGTTTTGGGAAACTGTGCTGAAATCTTGAGACAGTCCTGTGAAATTTATAAATGGCAGCCACCGAATGCTGTCATTGAGACTGACTTCAGTCTTGTTTGAACAATTGATCTCACGGCTTTCTGCCACATTGTGCCAAAATGTCCCAGAAATTCTTGTTCTTGTCAGAATTTGGCTGCATCCAAACTGGAAAACAGACCCCTTCCTGATCTGGATTTGACCTGGAACCAACACTGTAGGAGTGGGTTCAGTGAAAGGGTTTCAATCTGAATAACACTCTCTCTTTCACTTGTGTACACATTTCAAAGGGGTTGTCATTTGAAATTCTGGTCTTTGCCCATCTCTAGTTTTAAGGTTAAACTCTATTATTTTTGTGTTCCATAAAGCATGTACCAGTCTCAGAGAGGAGAGACTTAATATATGCATACACAGTTTGTTTCCCTCCCCACAGGATGCGTTTCTTGTGGCAGACAGAATGGTTATTATGTTTAGATTAGGAATGGAAGGGGATATAATGAGTTCAGCCAAATGACTAAAAACACAGCAGCAACTGTCCCTGGCTGATTGGCCCCAAGGGAAAAGGTATAGCTGCATGGCCGTCCAGTGAAGAAGCAATTTTAGAGAGTCAGGATTATTTGTTTTCTTTTTACCATGCAACTATTCCTTTCCTCTTGGGGCCAATCAGCTAATTAGTGAGCCAAGATCTGATTTCATTATGTACCAGCTGACCCTCAGAGCTGAGGAAACAGGCAGCTCTGTCATCTTCAGTTTTCCAGAAAAGGGGACGGATGAGCTTGGAGTGCTGGTGAGGAATGGGGAGATGTTTCTGGAGTGAGTTCCAGAGGGAAGCTTTGCTGCCCCATTTCTTTATCTGCTCCTCTGCCTCTTCTTCTCTTCTTCCACAACAGACAGAGGGACAGTTGCTGCTGTATGTTGAGTCATTTGGCTGAATTTCAGGTTTTCTTACAGGGGCACAATGATTTAATGACCCCAATGGGAGATATTGTCATATATTTGTGATAACTACTGTCTGTGGCACCAAAAGCATAGCCCCTGTCCCTGCTTTCTGTAACAATTTTCTAGTCAAGCTTCTCAGTCTCTTTTAAATAATTTCTATAGTTAGTATACGGAGTACTTTTTGGAAATGTCTGGTCAAAGAGTTAGTGTTAGAGGCATGTACATTCAGCCTAGCACAGACTTAACATTAGGAACAAATGTTGCTCTTGTAAAATTTTTGACAGGAGAGGTAGGATGTAAAATTAATCTGTGTAAAGAAAGAAATCTGTTACTCAATGGAAGAAAAGAAAAGTAAAACAGCCCTGCAACCTTATTCTAGCATTAGGAAATCTAGAACAGTACTGTACCTGCCCCACTGGGGGAATTACAACATACTGGGTTGACTACTCCAGTGGGGAGTGGCTGCTTTGTACCACATCTCTGGCAGAACCTAGCCGCATGGCAGATTGGACCTAGGAAGATGATCCCCACGGAAAGGTGCACCTCCAATGGTGTAGGGGTTCGTATGCCACTTCCCATTGCTGCTACTGGGATAGCAGGAAAAAAGAGGAGTGGCTGGAGTAAATGGGGCATGGCTAGGATAACTCCAAAACACATCAATCCCCAGTAGTTTGTGGCCTCTTGGAACTGTTTTGATACCAAAAGTTAAAACAGCCCTCAGCTTTGTGCAAGGGGACTTGCTGTGCACAGAGGCAGCATCAGAATTATGCAGTGCCTAGCACATGGGGTCCCAATCCTGACTGTGGCATCTGAGTGCTACTGTAATCCAAATCATCATCATTTTATCAGGCAAGGAATCCATATGCTTATTAATTCCTCATACAAATGTGCACTGAGATAAAATTTAAAAATTTAACCAAGCTACTTTCCTTTGTAGATTGCAAATGGAACATGCATCAAAACTGAAAAATTACGTGAAAAAACAATACCCATGATATGGGGATTCTGAATCAAATGTTTATTCAGCACCAATATACTGTAAATATCTGTTGTTGTGTAGAGTATGTTTAAGCTACTATATTGGACTGCAGTTATTGCAAAACATAAATGTTTTTATGTTTTCATTAATTCCAGACACTTTTGTTGGTAATGTATGCTAGAATTGTGGTTTGGCATGCAATAACAGAATTTGATCATGATTGTTTATTACAATTGCAACTCAGTTGCATTCAGCATGCTTTCCTTACTTTACACAACTGCCTGTTATATAAATAACGTACACAGCTCCTATCAGGTATAAACCTATTTTGTGTCATTCATAAATGCTTTTACCATGTATATATTCTGAAATAATGTGAATTTTACTGACATATTTTCCCCAGCCATTTGAGTCATATTAAACACAAATTTGGATTGTGCAAAATGTAATGCAAATAACTTTGAAGCATTTGGATTTATAACTTATGATAATGCGTTCTTAATTGTTTATGTAAGTCACAAGAACATCTAGTATTTGTGCTTAGATCTGTTATTGCATCAATTTTTATTATCCCTACAAAAATCATACTCAGGCCATACTTTACAAAGCCAAGTTTTAACCCGAAGAAGAGCTCTGTGTGGCTCAAAAGCTTGTCTCTCTCACCAACAGAAGTTAGTCCAATAAAAGCTATTACCTCCCCATCTTCTCTCCATAAATAGCAGTCAGATTGGTCACCAGCCAGCAATGAATAAATTCATTACGTGAAGCAGAATCATCAGAGGCTATGCAGGTCGCTCACCGGCAAGATTTCTGTTTATTATCGAACTATGTCTTGTCTTGTTAAATTTCTAGTCACAGGCTTAGTGGCTAAGCCCAGCAAATCATCCTAACTAGTGGAAAAGATTATCCCATTCTGTCCCGGTGACTCCAAATACAGCTACTTCAAACCTCCATGAACACAAGTGTAATTGCAACTACCAATGTCAAAAAAAAAAAAGGGATTGAGTATTTAAAAACATCTTCATTGATTTCCCCCCAGTTTCCTTTTGATAGCTGCAAGACTTTCTATCACTGCTCCAGGGCATATGATTTCCATGCTCTTTCTTGGCCTGCTCCAACACCCTTTTAAGTCAATGAGATTATTATCATTTAATTCAGTGGAAACTGAGTTGGGTTTTAAATGAGTATTTGATTCAATAAAGAATGAAACTTTCTGAACATGGAGAAATTCACTGTGTTAAATTTCAACACCAATCTATATTCTTTTGTTAGATGAGCACTGTTTATTACTTGTACCAGATATACCTGTAAACCACAGTCAGATCCCTAATTAGACCTCAGATGGTTTTGTTACATGTGGGAGTATATATGAATAGTTGTCATTCACCATTTTCTTTGCACTTCTTATATTTTAAGTTCGTATATACCTATGTACCTTGCTACCATTTGCTCCCTCTCTCAAAATAATAATCATAACCAAGTTAGATCCAAACCATGGTAGTGAATTCTAATTTCTGAGTATGGAAGAACCTATGTAGTCTTTGCTTAGCAGCATTAGTACATCGGCTTGACAGAGGAATCTCCTTCATTCCCAGCCCTGTTCCCATTCCACTTTCCCCACCTAGACTGTGTTCCCCCACCCATTCTACATCCTGCCCATCCCATTCACTTTTCATGAAAAGTCTTCAGTGTCAGAGGTCCTCAGACCACCATCCCTTATTCTTATTCTTATGCTGTCTTGAAGGGTTCTTCCATACAATAGCCATTCAGTAAGAGAGCTTTAGGCCAGGCCTTTAGCTCCCCAGTTCTATGTAGTCTTCTGAGAGGGTGGTAGACAGCCTGACCACCCCAAACACATGGCAGCTGGAAGTGACACAGTCCACTCTGTGCTGCAGGTAAACCCCAGACACTCTTCAGTGGGTCCTTAGAAAATAGGGAGGGGCTATTGAGATTTGTAGTGTGGCTGTACCAGGGAATGGACTGCACCACTCCCTAATGCAACATGTTATTTGGGGTTGAACTGGCTACCTGCTCCCTGATCATCCCAAAAGATTGAGAGAGAGGCAGCTTCTTACAGTGGCACCCCTGAAGGTGCTAGCAGAAGAAGCATATAGCCAAGGCCCCCCTAGAACCACAAAAAGAGAGATGAAAGAATGGAGTCCTGAAGGCCTCCCTCCCTGAAGACATCTAAAGGTGAGTGAATGGGATGAATATAGAGTCTGTAAAGGAAGGGGAGAAGGGACCCAGGATGGTCTGTGGGGTGGCAGGAGTGGTAGTATATTGAGAATTCTCATAAGATTGCTGCCATTTCTGATTTGGCTGATGAAACTGAATTTGGATCTGAAATGCTCAAATAAAAATCTGGTCCCCAGATATTAATGTTAGGGATGTCCAGTTCCAGAGCTGAGCTGACCACCGTGTCCCATCTCTAGTGGCTGTGGAGGTTTAACACTCATCTCTTAGAACTCTGGATCTTTGGGGCAGAGGCCATGTTTTTGTATGGGTTTGTACAGCCCCATGCACAATTGGACCTCTGTTCTGATTAGAATAGAATAATAATTCTATTCTCAATACACTCTTTCCAGCCCCTGTATATGAGGAACACAAGTCTAACTGGTTTAAAGTAGCCTCTCTCCACCCCCCACCCCCAAAAAAACCCCCACAGAGAGTTTAAAAAACACAATTGTTAGCAGCTTTTATTTTTGTCATATGAGATAAGCAAATGCTTTCTCTTTAATTTCATGTTCTGCAATGGGACACAAATTCATACTCAATTACAATAGAATCCCTGTGTTACCTTATATCCATAGAAGAATTATAGCTGAAGTGTTCAGTGTGGGCAGTGTAAGTTCTATGATAATATGAGGTGTTAGTACAATGACCCATGGTATGAATTTGACAGGAGCCTATAAAAATTTAGTTGACTTCTAGCTTTACAGGAGTATTTTTGATCCAGTATACCCATAAAAACTTCAGACTTGTTGACTTTGCTAGTAAGTAGGCTATGCGTTTCTTATGTCCTCTGCTGTATGAAGTTCTATCATATTGTCTCTGATGGCATGGCTCTCTGATTGCTCTATTCATCAGTTTGTTTTAAATCTCTTTCATACCATGTTTGTACAATTGCATTCATAACCCAAATCATCCTAGCTACAGCAAGCAGGATAATGTGGATTTACTTTAGACTGAGATACTCAGCACAGCATAATCTGGAGATTTAGATTCAGTTGAGGTTCCTGAATGCTTGGGACACAGTTGGAGTTAAGAGTTTACATGCAAAACACTGCAAAGCAGTGTTTTACCTACTTCTTAATAGCAAACATAATACTTTCATATTTCTTTAAATCCTTTTCATTAAGTACAATGTTTCATGCCAAGCTTCCTCTAGGCTCACATTTCAGACATCCCATTTCAAGCTTCTGTACAGAGAAGCTGACAAACAAAATACCTTAATGCACTTCATTTGTAGCTGCGGAGCACCCCAGGAACCGGTCTTGCCCTGCTGCATAGCAATATTATGTATCCGAGTGGCGCTTCTATATGCCAGTGCCAAGAAATAACATGTTTCCAGTGTGTGGAACATCATCAAATTACAAGCAATGAATGGGATAAGAAGCAGCCTGCGATGCTAAACTGTGCACTCTCAAACAAAGGACAGCTATGTTTGGATAGAATTCACCATAAACCTGAGTACAGTGAAGAAGTTAAACTGATCTTTCCCTGTGTTGTCATCACAGCATCGCAAACACACACACACATAGACACACACAAGCACACACACACACACACCACCTCTTCAGCTTCCCCTCCTTCACTGCCCCACCAATTCCAGTAGTAATGGCAGAAGCATATGAGGAAGCCAGTTGACTTCTTGACCCCCCCAGTCATTTTGTAGATGTCACGAGGATGCCAAATGTGAAGCAGAAGGTTGTCAAAGATGAGCTGGGGCTAAAAGCAAGGTTGTAAGCTGTAATACAAAGCAGAAGGAGCCTCTGGGGAACGATCTGTCTTCCTGAAAAGTCTTGTGAACTGCTTTTTAGTATCAGGTGCATCATCTTGAGAAGCCATCGTACATTCCAAGTAAAATTAGTTTAATGTTCCCACATAAAAAGGACCACAGCCAGGTGGAGGATCATTATATGGGCACACGGTGTGGAACTAAAAAGGTTTGCATGCTGCTAGAAAGAATTTATGTGGAAATTTATTACAGATACATTTCGTATGTAAATCACAGCCACTTATGGACCAGTCTATGGAAGTGGGTGATTTCACAAGAGCTAAATGTCTTTACATGTTAGCCATTCAGGTAAGAATTCTCATTTCCTTTGCAGAATTTTTACCGGTGGGGGCAGAGAGAAGTGAGAGCCCAGATCCCAATACTCACACTTTCATTGCACTTCTAAAACATAACAGGCCTGCTCCTCATGAGATTACCAGGGCTTTTTCTGTTGACTTTAGTGGGAGAAGTATCAGACCCTAATAAATTAAACCTCTGTGTGAGGTGAACATGATAAGTACTGTAATACTACCAGCATTTTACAGGTGGGGAAACTGAGGCACAGAGCAGGTAGAAGAGAGTTGCCCAGGATCACCCAACAAGTCAGTCAGGATTAGAACATCCGGGTCCTCTGTCTCCCAGTCCAGTGCTCCGACCTGTAGAATATGCTGCCTTGCTGTTTAACACCCACACTTGTCATCGAAAAGGCTGTTCAAAATCTTTGTTACACACAGGATGGGATTTTTCAAGAGCCATTTACTTCAATAGGAGCAGACTTAGCCTAACACGGAACACTTTGAAAACACAAGATGGCATCTGTGATGTCACAACACCACTGCCATCCTCTAAGGGAGCTGGCTGGGTAAGAAAGACAGCTCTGAATCTTTAACACGTTTACATATAAACTACGTTAAAGGTATCAAACACTGTAGAGGCACTAAACGTTATTAAGGGGGTCAATCCTCTGCTCCTTATTCAGGCATCACTCCTACTGAAGTCAATTAAAATGCAGCCTGTGTAAGGACTGAAAGATTTGGATCATAGTCATTTGACTATTGTAGAATACAAGGGATTTTGTGGGAAAAGTGTAAATTACAATTGCAGATTATTATTTCATCTGATTGGAAGGTTCATTTAACAATGATTACCAGGGCTGGAGTTCCAGTTAGGCACGTGCCTAGGGGCGCCAGCATTCTAGGGGTGCCTAAAAGTTAAAAGTGGGTTAAAAGTTTCATTTTTTATAGAAAACACTGTGGTCAGCTGTAGGCAAGGGGAGGGTGGAAGATGCTGAACCTATGGGCACGTAAAGTGTAAATCCAGCCCTGATTATTACATCAGCCAAGAATGGGTTACAGTAGTTAGAGTGCTTTAATGAAAACTGCCTTTTTCCTAATGATCACTGCAATCTAAAGCTTCCAATACCTCCATCTGAATCCATGAGAGAAAAAGATGCTGGCGTGTTACTAAAGAACCAACCAAAAAGACTCTTGCTCACTCTAGCAAGATTGTTTCCATTAGATATTCCTTCCCATCCCCAATTTTCTGCATAATAAAGTAGCCACGTCAACCACCTGATTTTTCATCCACATGAATTTCTGATGCAGCTGGACTGGTTGCTCATTTCCCTACCTCACAAACATGGGCCCAACTGGGTCTCTGCCTATAACGTATGCTGCATACAGTAGTCGCTAAAATCTATTAGTGATATGCAATCTTAATAGAGGCAATCTCATTGTGAGCTGCTCCTCCAGTAGCTGGTAGAACTACAGCTGGATGTAAATGCAGCCTTCTAATCATCTGACTAGAACGGAGGAACCCTGGGAATAAAAGGAGTCGGGCAAGCAGTGTGGATTGAATGGCTGTGTTGAAATATGCATTTAAGAATGGATTAAATTCTGGCTAACAACTGCATTTGCAATTACTAGATATAATAATCCAAGTTAAGATGGAGCTTTTGTGCTCATTTGCTCGTGACGAGTGGTTAACACATGTTGCTTGGGCATTGCACCATGTCCAAGCTCATGAGTGCTTTAAGTGTCAAAGTTATGTTACAAGCCATGTGTTTTAGTTCTGTTACAGTGGAAACATAGTTAGATCCTTGTTAAGCGTGGTATGTCATGGCTACAATGCAAGAGAGAGACTGGGAGGCATGTCCAGTCAGTGGAATTAATGTGAAAAGTGCTGTACGGATTATATATAACTTTTTCTCTGCCAATTTAAGTAAACACTGCAGGGCTTTCAGGTTTACCTGTTTGACTGAAGGATAATACTTCCAGGTCAAGTCATTCTGCGGACAACCCTCTTCCTAGTTTCTGTCTAACATTAACACATAGAGCCTTCATAAATGATTCCATTATTCTTGTAAGAGGGAATGATTTACTTACTTGGTATTTATCAATGAGACAGGATAAAAAATAGCATATCTAAGGAATAGTAGGGGGCTCCCAGAACATATTTTTTTATTAACATTTTTGAAACCATAATTTGTAGCATCTCATGGTTCAAATAATTGAAAATGCCCTCGTGGAAGTTTAATCTTAAAATAAGTAAGAATATGTGTGAGGACATATAGCATATATGTGTATAAACTTTTTATGTTTCACTTTTGTAATATAAAGCAAGTCCAACAATATATACTAGATGCTTTCATTATTAGGACAGTACTTTTGTGCAAAAATATTTTATCATTATGTATTAGGTTAACAAAGTTCTTTCAAATTAATTATGTACTTTTAAGGCTTTGTCTAGACAGGGGAAATTGACCAGCATAGCTATTCTGGATAACTATTCTGCTATTGCTACTCTGATATAATTTTGCTATTCCAGAATAACTCCCCCATGTGGCCAATCTATTTCAGAATAAATTATTTGTTTCCCCAGAAGCATTACTCTTCTCACAAAGCAAAGTAAAAATTATTCTGGAATAAAGTCACTTTTATTATGGCAGAGAGTGACCACACAGGGAGCTATCATGGAAGAGCTATGCCAGACAGTCTAACAGAATCCTAGAATTTGGATTTATACATTATTCTGCAACCATATTAATTTAAAAACTATAATTTGTGAATGCTTCCTTTTCATAGAACATCTCTGAAAGTACTAAGTATCAAGCACATTAGTATATTATAATCATGTTTCCAGTTTCCTAACTAGGGGACATATCCCCTATGCAGGTTGTACCTGAGTAGGGGACAGGAAATTCTCTTTAGCCTTTCCCTCAGCAGAAGCTGCAGATGGCTCATTCGTGAAAACTGGCAGATTCTACCAGATCTGCAACCATTTCTAGGATTAGCCAACATCCAGGGCCATCTACTGTCTCCACTCTAGCTTCAGAATTAATAGTATAAACTAGAACTAATAGAATCAGCAAGGACACCTTAGCATTGTTCATCTTTAAAAAGGGATCAGCCAATGACTTCAGTGCAGTTTCTTTTCCACACCCAGGGTTATAGAGATCAAAGAAATTGTGGAATCCAGGGATAGCTGGAGACAGAGGATGATGATTTGTGAGATTACTAGTGTCCAGAGTTGTTTTTGTTGTTGTCTTTGGAGCAAAGGCCCGACTAGAGCTTGTTTAATCATTTCTGGAACTTGCCCTCTGGAAAGGAAGTGTTAACAGCACCGTTTTATATTAATCTCGTGCGTAAAACCAAAGTCCTTCTGCTCATCATCTCCAGGATGGTTGACCCCAGGTGGAAGTTAAAGATCCCCTGGCACATTCTGAACGGGATAGCAGATAATCACAGTGTCTGGACCAGCACTCATCATCCCAATAAAACAGGTTCAAAGTATCCTAGTTTCTACAGAAAAGCATTATTGCTGATTGCATAATGGCTTTCCCATTTGCCTGCTTGGTAAGTGCACTAACAGAATTTTAACTCATTGCTTTGTAAAGTGCTCCAAAATACCTCACGCACAATCAGTGTTATATAAAATCCAATTCCATTTCTGCTGTATGGATTACCTATATTCTTATAGCCCCCGATCAATGGGGAAAAACCCTAAGAATTGTTACTTTTTTCTAGGCTAAGACTTGCATGATGCCTTAGAACAGCTGACTATTTCATAGAATCATAGAAGATTAGGGTTGGAAGAGACCTCAGGAGGTCATCTAGTCCAATCCCCTGCTCAAAGCAGGACCAATCCCAACTAAATCATCCCAGCCAGGGCTTTGCCAAGCCGAGCCTTAAAAACCTCTAAGGATGGAGATTCCACCACTTCCCTAGGTAACCCATCCAGTGCTTCACCACCCACCTAATGAAATAGTATTTCCTAATATCCAACCTAGACCTTCCCCACTACAACTTGAGATCATGGCTTCTTGTTCTGTCATGTGCCACCACTGAGAACAGCCTAGCTCCATCCTCTTTGGAACCCCCCCTTCAGGTAATTTGTGTTGCTATGATAGAAACCTCTTTTTCTGAATCACCTGTATAGGATCCCTAAACTCTATTCAAACTGCATCAAATGGGAGGTCTATACTAGATTTTTTGGTCAATAATTGCACATTTTCCCAACCACTGCAGGCAGCAACAGTAGAAATGCTAGGGTGGACAGGGCAGCAAGCAGTCACCAGTGTTCTAAGCAGTTCCATCTTGTCCTGTTCAGAGTAGTCTACACAATTTAGTGCTTAAAACGCCAATGACTGCCAGCATCTGGCCTGCACCCACACTCTCAGTGGAGCTGATCCATTGTTAGCAACAGTGGGAGATTTATTAATAACCAGGTCTAAAGTGAATTCAGCTACAGCAGTTTCAGCAAAAATGTATTGGAGAGTACCACCATAGCTAGAACACAGTCCTTAAATCTGAAAGCAGTTATAAGAGTTGTAACGTAGACACATACTGCATTAACCAAGCCTGGGTTGGTTTTGGTCACATTTGTGCCAGCATCTATGGGTGACAATGATTAACACATTTGAAAAATCATAGTGTAGACAGGCCCTTAGATTCATCAGACCAGAGGACAAAATTCAGCATGTGTCAGATGTTGCAAGGGTGGGTACTAATTACTTATTTATTTTATTAGTACTGCTTAAAAACTGAACCTTACTGGCTGGCACTCGGTAGTAATCTTTGCCAGCTACATCCTTCATTATAGATGAAGCTACAAGAGAAGAAAAGGGTTAGGAAGAAATTTGGAGTGACAATAAGAGGAAATCATTTTAAAGAAACATTTTGGCCTGTCTGAAGTGTGATGCCTAGTCTGAATCCTTGAGTCAAAAGTAAAAGGCAGTCTGGGAAAGCAATAATTCTTTTATCTCTTCTTTCTCCCTTCCCTTTGCATAAGGAATGCAAAAAAGGAACCCAGAAAAAGGGTATTGAACTTTGCTAAATGAAATGCTGTATGTTGTGCTAAATAATATCCGCATTTTTCATTGCTGGATGCATAAACAGTAAGCTTACTGTAATTGTTTTTATCCTTAGAGCATTTTAAAGTTAAATAACCCACAAGATGTTTTGTATACATCAGGAACATATTTATGCTTGATTGTATAAACTGTGCAATAGCACTTTACTGGACTACCAAGATTGAGAGCAGAGTATTGTGATAATAGATTGACTTCTCCTTTTCCTCATCCATATAAAGATCTGTCTCCCATCGGGGGGCAAAAAGAAATATATATTGGTCAGAGGTTTAAGGCTCTGGTCACATTTTAAATATAATTGCTTATTTAAGTAAATAAATGAAGGGTGGAGATACTTTTTGAACTGTGAGCTTCTCCAAGAACAGATGGTCTATCCATTTCTTAAAACCTTGGTATAAAATACTATTATTCTTTATTTAGGACAAATTTGCAGCTCTGACTTCCAATTTTAGATCCCCACTTCTGATTGTGACCACAAAAGCTGACATACACCAGCTTTGCATGTGCATGGTTTTGTGTTTTCAAATTGAGTATTCAACTGGTTATGTGCACAAATGAGGATATGCAAAATCAGAAGCTGAAAATTTGGACTTTCAAAATAGTGTTGTGTGTGTTTATAATGCTATTTATATTTGTATGATGTAGAACTGAAGTTCCCTCAGCAACTGCTTTATTTAAAACTGGATCTGTCCTCTCTTGAAGTCACTTTTTTAACTCTGAGGGTCAATTCATTTTTCAGATGTGGGAAGGCAGTGACATGCAAGAGTATCTGATTTTATGGAATTGACAATCATTTCAGTGACAGTGTTAATATACATTTTAGTTAAAAAGTGAAAAAATTCATGAAATTAAAAAAAAAAGTCAACAGTTTTACACACACACACACACACATATATTTTTGGGGAAAAAAACTCTTTTTGCAACAGAACTTTGTCCAAAATTTCAGTGGTCTCTAGCATGCAGCACTATTGTAGACCAGGTCTCTTAGACCCCAAAATATAGACTTAGGAGCCTAACTTTAGACACCCATTGTTAAAAATCTCAACCAATATCTTTTCAAGTAAAAACACACAGCTCATAACACAAGCACGCTCTAGATGTTTCTTTGGCAGTTATTGTGTGTGTTAAGGCTCCAATTTAGAAAATCGCTTAAGCCCATGCTTAATTTTAAGTGTGTACTTAAGTCTCATTGACTTCAGTGGGACTTAAGCATGTGCATAAAAATAACCATGTGTTTAAGTATTGTCCAGAATAGGAATGCTTTCCTGAACTGAGGCTTAAAATAGCAAGAAGGTAATGAGAGATGGAAAATATCTGGCGTGTAAGCTTGAGCAAGTGATTAAATGAAGCTGTAAAAGCCTAAATGGCATTTTGTTTTTCTCCAACTACATAATCAAAGACAAGAGATTTATACTGTCCACTGTTCTTGTCAAGGGAAATTTCTTACTTCCTCCATCTCCATTCAAGAACATTATCACCTCCGAACAGGTCATGCACTCTAATTTAAAAACATTTACAAGACCGTACTTTGCAAAAAGGGTGAGCTATTTATCTTACAAGTCTAAAAGACATTCCCCTATTCGAGCATGCACATTACATTCTTTCAGAACTGAAGCGTTGCAAAAATACATAAGGAGATACAATAATATTATGGGTGATTTGGCATTTTAACACTAGACAAGACTGGAAACAAGAGACTTGACTTTGTCAAGGTTAATGATGTTATCTTTATTTACAAGAATAAGGTTAGGCTATTTTCTATGCCTGAAAAATATCGGGAAGGGCTTTGATTACAGTATTGTGTATCTCTAAATATTGCAAAAGCTTGTTTTATATAGCTGTAAGTTTCATTACATTGGCAGGCAGTTACCCATATTGATAGAGTCTGCATATTGGCTCGTATTTCTTGGAGACCCAGATACCACATTGCCAAAACCAGGTTTGCCAGTTACTTAGCTGCCCAAACAGTTAATACGTATAAATAATGGAGAAAAATAGGGTTACAATTAGAGAGAGGCTGGGAGTGAAAAACCCAACTATTTCTAAGTAACTGAGTAACTTAAACTACCTGGAATGCAAACAAGTTCCCAAATTGAATAGCTAGCAAACAGCTGGTGAATTCTGGTTGTCTTCATGTGGTAATAGAGTTGAATGTTTTTTGTCTTGTGAGGAATTTTCAGTTTACTTTGCAGATAAGATCACTCAAATTCAAACCGAACTCTTTGCCGCATCAGCGGAAGGAATTATGTTCCTGGTGTTTAGCTTCTAAGCCCCCTGTTCTGAAAACACTTACATGTGTGCTTAAGTTTACACCCTCAGTAGTTTCTAAACATGTGCATAAATATTTACCAGATCTGAGCCTTAAGAACACAACATGTGTTTCTAGCTGCATTTATTTAGTTTCTAAATAATATCATTTTCCAGTTTCTGTGCTTACCCTTCTGCACCTAAAACAGATGGTCATCCCAAATTATCTTGCTTGATTTTCCAGTCCCATAAACTGCAACATTAGTAACGTTTTGGCTGATCAGTTGGACAGAAAAACCTTTATTTTCTGTTTAAACTCCCACTCCAATAATTAAGGCTTTTAGGATTAAATATACAAAAGTCTCTTTGAAAATCTAAGCTAGAAAGGCAAAAATATTAAAAAATCCATCCAAAACATGTTTTCTACATTGTGGATGTTTCAATGTGATCATCACATTAAAACAAACAAAAAACAACTCACAACAACAACAACTTGTGATGGTTTAGAACCTGACAGATTGCAACAAATGTTGCAAACAATTTCCACAAGAAAAAAATATTGTAAAAAATAGATTAACCTTTATTTAACCAGAAAACACAGATTTATTTAACTAGCAAACAGTATTAACAGAAATATTAAGACAAAATTGTATTGTAGTTATTTTCCTAGCTAATGTAATATTATAGAAGAATTATTTTAAGATCCATAAGATCCCTTCATGTAGAAATAAATCAATAAATTATGTGCCAGTTATAGGTTATTCTGCCTGTAAAATCATATTTCTGTATTTCAGAATCCAGGCTGTTACAGTGTGTTTGAATGTTTGTGTTGCACCGTTCCACTCTTCAGCACAATGTAAGTGTTGTTATTCTAGACTCATAGTAATTGCAAGAAAATCCAGTTTCATCTGTCTCTGCCAACATATGGAAATTCAATGAACAGAAAACTACACTTGCTCAATGCCATATGCGTGCCAACTATTATGTTTGTTATAGAAACTTGTGGTCAGAGAGAAGTAAGTAAACAGCCTCTCTGGTAAGAGATCTGTGTCCTGCCAGTCAGGCAGTCACCAGTTGTTAGATTTCAGATTAACACAGCTACTTCCATCATTTACAGATCATGGGCTTTTGAACAATGTGTGGCTCACCCAGTTCTGCTTAGTATGATGAAAGATTTTCATTGTGCCAACAGACTGATAGGAATTTTGTTATAAGAAGGATTTTAACAGGCCAAATCTGGTGCTTGAAAGGGACACAGAATAAGCTCTGGATCTTCAAAATATAACTTTAATGCTGCTATTTTATTCATTACTGAATACCAGCACACAAACATTTTTAATTTAGTCATCCAGCAATCTCCCTTGAAAAATATACAGTAGCTGTGCTATCGTACCCACTGTTGCATCTTCTAACAGGTGAGAAAAAGCTTGAAATTATACACAGGGTGGAATAAGCAAGTGAGTGAGAGTCTTTGAGTGTCATTGAGTGCCCAGCCCAGACTTTTTACAGTGTGGACATATTCTCCATAACAATGTTCCTGCATCATGATTCTCCACCTGCAGATCAGATCATCTAAGATTCTGGAGACCTTAGAAGTGGCCCCAAGAAATAAAATTTGCAATAGACCCTTTTTGCTTTCCACAAACCTTGTTGTCTTTGGTTGCATAGGCTGCTTATTGGACCTGATTCAAAGCTCTTTGAAGCCAAAGGGCTTTGATCAGGTCCGTAACAGCCATGAAAGAGTACATAGAACCGTAGTAATTACATGTGAATTCTAAGTAGCTAATCTGATTCTGATTTAGTACATTTGTGCTTCAACCAGGGGATTGTGTCCTGCACAGGTGGTGGGACAGAGGATGATATGGTAGATCTTTTCCAACTCTAACTTTTATGGACCTATGAAACCATCAAGGACAATATTCTGTTAAGCAAAACAACAACCTACAGTTATACCCTTTCCTTTCTCCCCATCACTTCCATGAAATGGAAGCAGAAACAAACAAACAAAAAAGGTTTGTCTTATGACATCTTTTTTCCCTCTTTCCTGTAGTGTCAGCTTTCATCTTCCTTCAGCTAAGTGCCGAAGTTGTTAAGTTTTTATAATCTGGTTCAGCGGGTAAGTGGAGCACAGATGTATTCCGCAGCAGACTGTTAGATGAGGAAAGCCATTGGTTCTTTATCAAAACCATACAACAGAGTGATTATTGTTGTGTGCTGCTTACCACATTTCAGCTGTTTTAGGATAGGTGGAGCATTTGAAAGCCCCATATTGGTATGTCATTTGTTCACTGAGCAACTTGTAGAAAAGGTGCTTTGCAAGCTATTTTCATTTTTCTTCACTCCCTCTCCTGCCCCTAGCACACACCCCTAATTGTGATAAAAAGCCTGCGGCTTTAAGGACACTTAAATGTAATACAATTTTCATAGCTCGAATTACATGCTAAGTAAGTGTATTATATACCCTGTTTGTGAAAGTCCAGACAAGTTCTTTGTAGGAAAGGTAAATAATACTTAAAGCCCTGTTCATAATCATCATCCATCTCTGCTCTGTGATTTAATTTAATACCAATTATCAAGTGTTTTATTTTTAACAATTCATTGGATGTTTGCCTGCCAGAACTGTATATTCATTTCTTTAGATGCAGGAATTAGGAAAACCTACCTCACTTGATTGCACAACATTGTATAAAGCTGCTTTAAAGATGTTGATGCCTGCCAAAAAAATGTTGGAAAACATATTTAGGGCAAATTCCACATTATATTATGTAGGGGGTTATCCATCCCATCTCCCACTCCCTCTTCCCTCTACAATTTAGGGATATAGGAATGAAAACAATCTTTGAGGTTGATGGTACTGAGCCACATGCAGCTCCCATTGACTGAAGGGGATTTGTGGGCCCTCTGCACTTTTGAAAATCAGAACATTTGCTCTTGAGGAATGTGACTGTTCTAGGTGATTGCTGCTCACCTGAAGTTTTAATCCTATGTTGTGACATCATAATAATCTTCATGGCAACACACTCTGATGTCATATACATAAATTGGGACTTCAAGTGGGGAACAGATGAAATCCTAACAGCGCCCCCTTGCAATTTGCCAGGCCCTAAGATGCTGTAAGGAGCATCGGAGTTTGGGTTGTGAGTTTCTTCCTCCTCCAGTTCTACTGATGGAATGGGGATTCAGTGATCTAGTTGCTTCTATGCAAATATCCCTCAGCAGGAGGAAAAGTGTAGAAAATGTATAAGCAGAGCTGTCCCTAAATTTAATATTTTTTTCAATACTTTCAGCTAATCATCAGTAGGTCTGTGAATGGTTTGAATACCTACCTAGTGCTCAAGAGAGCACACAAGACTCTGGACTCAAGTTTTATTACTAATTCTGAAACAACTGAATAGCATAAACTTCTTAGGCAAAAACTTCCTTCCTGATCTTGGCTGTAACTAGGGTTTCCAACTGGACCTCTCCTGTCCCAGGCCTTGTGTATACTTGGGCTTTAGGGTCCAGTGTAGCTACACCTAAGCAGCTGCACCAATGCAACCCCCCTAGTGCAGTGGTGCTACACCATTTGTAAAAAGTGGTTTGCTCTGGTGCAGCGACATCCACTCTATGGGGTTGCACTAGTACAGCTATCTCAGTGTAGTTACGCTGGAGCAAAACACGTAGACAAGTTGTAGTGTAGATCCGGCCCCAGTCTGTTGCAAAGAAACACTCCAGCCCCCTTTATAGAATGTTTGGAGCTGACTGGATCTCCCTGCCAGCCTGAATCAGCAGTAATTAACTTGAATTTTAATGTAGGATGCTAGCAACTCAGTCTAAGGGTGACACTAGAGGGTCTGAGAGTCTGTCAGCCTGTTACATAATGTTGCCCCCTTTTCGACCTGAGTGGTTTATCAAATTTCAGTGCCCCTGTTCTAGCTGGAAGTAGAAACTGAAGGAGTCTGGAATTCTCTTTGAAGCCATCTTGTTCTTTTACAAGGAATGTACAAAGTTCCGCTTCTCCGAGTACAGGAGGAACCAAGAACAAGAGAAGCAGTTTCTTAGCTTACAGCCCCCAAGCTTCTTTAGTCAACAGACCTAAAATCTCTCCCTCTAGCTTTTCCCAGGATCACTTTATGCTCACAGGGTATTGCCTGGCACCCTGTTCTCATTTTCTGTGTGTTCTCGCATGCACCCTTGGTCACAAAACCAATGGAACCCTGTACCCACATGGTGCTGGTCTCTGGGCAGTCTCTGTTAGGCCTTATTTTAGGTGTGGCCCCTCAACGATCTCTCATAACGATCTTAAATGATGGGTTCATTCACTCATGAGTTTGAAAGAGGATTTAACTCAACCCATAGCAAGGTTTCTCACAGCTCATAACAATAATCTTTGAGTTAAGGTAAAGGAGAATTACTGTGTTGGGGTGGATGTGTATACTTTTAAAGGGATGACCAACACATTTTAATGATAATAAAGAGAAAATCAGAACTTGACAAGGAAAGCATTGCTAAGCTGACTTATCTTAAGGGATTTCCATACAGCTTGTGTGATGGCTGCCATCTTGACTGACACACCAGGGATTGAACAGGGGACTTGTGTCTGCATTTTGAGCTAAAAAGTCAGGCTCTGTAGTGGTGAGCTGTAACAGCCACACAGCCTCTGGGGACTGGGCCCAGGGGGAGACTCACAATTCACACCTAACAGTGTTGTTACACTTGCAAATGCTTTCTCCTATTGAAAGTCCACTTATCTCCTTCTCTGTTGACAGAAGGTTTTTGTCCTTGCACAGCACTTCCTATGTAACATCTGTTCGAATGAATGAAACTTCATGACATGTCTTGCACAACCTGCAGCATTCGAGTTTACTTGCTAAATGTTTTGCTCCCAACTTGCAACACTCCCGTTCTGAACCAGGTGTGAATCCCTCTGAATCTTGGGATGCATCAGGGAGATCTTTAAAGGCACATGTAGGCATTTTTGATTGGTTTAATCTGATTGGGAAGTGCAGTGAGAAGTTGGCTGGAAGAGCCTTATTTGTAAGTGAAAGTTGTCTGGTTGCTTGATTGCATTAGTTCTATTTGGAGTCTCTGGATTAGGCACTTTTCAAACAGAGAGAGAGAGACAGACAGACAGACAGAGACAGAGAAGTTCTCTGCCCAGAACGGTATGCAGTCTAAAAAAACATGTGAACAAAGAGTGAGGGAAAGGGTTGCAATGTAAAAGCAAAGTGATCAGGGTGCTAATAAACATCTTACTAGTTTCATGGTTTATTTGTTTTGTTGTTGTTTTTAAGTTAAACACACTAAATTTCATCCTCCCACCACAAGTTGGCCCTCTTGTCTTTCCCCCACACCAGTTCCCAATTTCACATCCAGTGTTTTTACGATCCTTCTCAACAGCTTTCAACCTCCTACCTCCACATGGATGAGCAGATGAATAATGAAATGACTTAAATCAGCCAGTTGAACTGTGTCTTTAGGAGAGATTTAAATGAGTGGCTTTGCTCTTATTTTTGTTTACAGTGTCTCACATTTCACTCCAGATCCTCCACTGGAGTAAAAGAGCATCAATTCTGTTAACGTCAGTGGACCTATACTGATTTACACTAGCTGAGCACCTGGTCCCTTCCTCTTCAGCAGCCATATTGTCTCTCCTTCTGCCCATTAGAAACGTGCACACATTCAGTATATATAACATATGTGTAAAATTGTACTCAGTATGGTGCAAGCAATAAATCTCCCCTCCCCTACCACAATGAGATTGATTCCAGTGGGAGCATAGCCGAGTAGAAGCAGAGTGAGAAATGTAGGAGTCGGCCCATAGAGAAATATAGAAAAGGTTTTGGATCCTTGTTTGTTTCCTACTGTAAAAACTAAGTAAGCAAAGGAGCAGAAGAATTAAGAGCAGGACTCTGTAAGAAGAATGGCAGATGGAGAGGCTGAAAAGAACAGGAATGCTTGTTTCTTGTTATCTTGGCAACTGCTGATTAATTTCATAATATTAAACTTTTAGTTGTGTTGCATTTTAGGACCTAGTCTGCATGACCTAGCAGCTGTTTAACTTGGCTAGGAGCATTTATGACTTTATTTTGGACAAATCTTTAACATTTTCATTAGATTTTTCCCAACTCAGCTTTGCACCTCAAAATTTGTTTTAAATTTTATGGTCATTTTCCCCCCCTTCTTACCGTTCTTACAGCTGTAGACCTTGGAGCCTAACAACTGTGGTGTCAGCCAACAGAATATTCCTTAATGCAAAGGCAAAAGAAAGAAAGCGATATAAAAAGAAAGAGGGAAGGGAGGGGGTCATTTTACTAACTGTTTGGATCCACTCAGAACAAGCTAAAACCTAACACTATATAAATACTGAAGTACACAGTAGACTAAAAGTATTCAGTAAACATTTACTGTGAATGGAGGCATTAGGGAAGGCTTAGGCCCTGCCTGAATTCCCATGAAATTTATAAATATTTCTTTCATTTGTTCTCCATTTACAATTAGTTGCGGTCAAGCTGATCAAAGACGGAGGAGGCCTGTTGCATGTGAACCAGCATCCCTCACAATGACATTCACAAAGCAGAATGAAATATGAAATATCAGGTTTCCACGGATGTATGAACTTGTAAAAAATCTGAAAGAATAGGAGGTTTTTCACACTGAGTAATGTGAAACATTTGGTGCGGATTGTAGGCCTCAGAAGAGGAAAATTGAGAGCCAAAATCCATCAGGCAATAAAACAGAAGCAGGCAAAAGTTAAAACAACAGCCATTCACTGAAATCTATTGATTTAGATATCATTATTGTCCTTGCTATAGGAGCTCAGGATCTTTGGAAGAGCTTTTGTTTAAATCGTTGTCAAAAGTAAACCCCAACAATGGGGGTGGGAAAATTACATTTGTATTATGAATTTATTTTGTCTGTCAGTTTTCCATAGTCAGTTAATGCTATTACCAAGTTTTTCCAGCCAGACAGATGCTAAGGTTAATTGGGTACATAGCCTGATGCTTCTAGGTTTCAAACACACTCTAGGTAAATAATAACCCCAACTGGATCCAGACGGATACACTAGCACAAAGCCTTAAAGCTACTTGTAATGGCAGTTCAGGTCCCCTCTTTTTTTAAATCTTTTTTATCTCTTTTGCAGACCTGTGCCTTTTACAAAGTACATTTAGCCAGCCTTTGTGATTAATACAGTGTGATTTAATTGCTTCCTATGTCTTTCCCAGCTGTCAGCCCCTAATGGGGTCAGGGTCGGATGGGGGAGGTGCACTTTAAGAGTTTACATCCTTTCACCTCCAGAAGTGCTGGAGAGCAGGAGGGGACATCTCTCCCATTTTCCAGTTTATGCAAAACATGCAGCTGACACTGTAATGAAATGTGCACCCGGTAGTCATGAGTTTGCAAAAGGAATTAGGTGGGTGTTGTTCACCAAGGACTTTTGAGCCAGATTTGTACAAAGAAAGCACTTCTAGTCCACTGGGGGAGACGTAAAAAAGTCCATGGCCCCTGATGGGGGTTGAAATCAGGATTTAATTTATTCTCAGTAAGTAAGTGATGCAAAATTTGTTAGCTTCAAATGTCGGGGAAGGGAAGAAATGCAAAATACATTGTTTCAAAGCATTCTGAGATAGACTTGGAAGGATTAAAAATTAAAGGGCATAAACAGAGCAGATACTTTATATCCTGTTTATGGTATAAACTCAGTTTAACTTCCCCTACCAGAAAATGACTACAAGGAAGAACAAGTAGCTTGTGCAAACAAATGGTGGTATAAGAGTGCTGCATAAGGATCATTCTGTCAGGGCAAATCTTCATAGAATGTCAAGCTCCAACTAAAGAGGAGCAACTACAAAGAGGGTGCACATGGCAGGGCGCAAGGAGATAATTACTAATCCGCTTTCTTTTTAAACTCCTTCACTAAACAAAAAATATACATTCTATAGTGTATTATAGGAGGGAGGCAATATGGTGTTGTGATTAACAGTATTGCCAACCCCCAGGGTTAAAATATCCTCAGTTATCCCCCTCTCCCCCACCCAAATTATGAGATTTTTTTAAAAAATGCATGTGGCATTTTACAATTTTTTTCCGTAACCATGAAAGCTAGGAACTTACTTTTGAAATGAAAGTTGCGTCTTGTGAAATCACATGACTCCAGGGGCTGGTGATCTAAGAAAAACATCAGATATTGTAAGACTCATGATAAAATCATGAGAGATGCCAGCACTGGGATAAAGCACTGAACTGTGACTCAGGAGCTCTGGATTCTATTCTTGGCTCTGTACCGTAGTCTGTATATGAGCTTGCACAAGTTACTTGCTATCTCTGTGCTTCAGTTATCTAGCTATAAAACAGGGATAAAAATATTTCCCCACCTTATACAGGTGTTGGGTGTGAGGATATTTCTGCAACTACTTGGGGGCCCTCACATATTGTGTTGATGGGCAGAGATCTGTCTATGACCTAGATAGGACTGGCTAGAGCCGGCCCTGGATAGATGGGTATTAGGCTAAAATACTACAGCAACAAAGTAATTAGCCATAGTATTTATAGACATTACTGTACATTACAGGAGTATTTTTATATGTATTGACACTGAGAGGAGGAAGAAGACTACTTACGTTAAGAAGTTAACAAAATAATGTCCCTCTCTTTGGGGACATGCTTTTAAAAACTGTCCCCTCAGCTAATCTGATGCCTATATTAGGATAGTGTAGAGCTGGGGGGAAGTGGTAGATATTTTCAGGGGCAGCAGGGAATCTAAAGAAATAATCACTTTGTTTTGTTTCAGTTTTTTGGAGTATAATTTTCAAGTCTTTGATCAAATAAAGAACTTTGAAAAGTTTCAATTAGCTCTACCAGACAGACAGATGTAGTCTTCTGAGCAGCTGCCTCTTAAAAAAAACAACAACCAAAAACACTTCCATGCTGACAACACATGGGGTACAGTATTGATCACAAGCCATGGTTAGCTACTCAGAGAAGAGGTGAAGGGGCCTGGAAAACATGTTAACAAAAATAAAGCTGCGTAACTCCAATAAGCCCCATCTGAATAGACTCCTGTTTTAGGTCAGGACCTGGGAAAGGGCTCTTAAGATTCTTCAAATGTGGGCCACCTCTTCAGAGAAAGAGAGAGAGAGAGAGAGAGAGAGAGAGAGAGAGATCATCTTGTGGAACACCTGCCCTCCCCCCAATCAAGAACCTACACTAGCAATCTCATCTCGCACCTCTGACAGCTACAGTACTGGTGAATCTGAAAGTGTACAATTAACAGTAAAGCCTGTTTCTGAGCTCGAGAATGAACAGTGAGTAAAATTTAATACAAATGTTTCCTTCCTTTTTATTTCATCTCCCCTTTCCATCTGTCTTTCCCATCCCCTTGCACATCCCACCTGCTCAATCTCTGACTTCTCTCTGCCCTAATCCCCAGCACTTCCCCACTCGCCTCTCCTTTCCTCCACACCTCACTGTTAAACTCAGTACATTGGCTTGCTGGCAAGTTCTTAGCTACTTTCCCTCTAACAGACTCTTTTCCTGCTGGTGGCTGTGGTCTCCTTTCCCATCTCCTTTCATGGCCAGTCTCACTCCTCTGTTACAGCTATTTTGACAGGTGTCCAGGATCTAAGAGAAGGGATACCTAAAGAGAGGTTCTAAAGAACGTGGACAGGGAGGTCATGGAAGCTCCTTCACTGGAATGTTTTCAAAGGCATCTGCCTTGAATAGTTTAGACTCAACAAATCCTACATCTTGGTGGGGGGGTTAGACTAGATGACCCTTGCGGTCCCTTCTAAACCTATGATTCTATCACACTAGTAGATAAGTAGCTCTATAGGAAGAGAGAGGAATCAGTCACATGGAACCAGCAAATTATCCTTAGTTCAGCAGCAAGCAGTCAATGGACCACAGCCGGAGAGCTGCAGGACTATGGAGTAATAGGTGTTTTCTCAGCATATGCCTTACTTGGGGTCATATTGCCTGGCTGCCTACTTATCTGTTTCCCTCTTCCTTCTCTCTTTGCCCCCATCATCATCACCAAAAGTACAGAAGGCACAAGAAGAAAACCAAACTCAATGCATCTGAAAATATAAATCATAGTATAAGTTTTACTTTAAGGGGCTGTCGACTTGAATCTGAAACTAATAGAGCTTTGTAGGGGAAAAACTTATTTTGGTCCAAACATCACTTGTCTGCTAGTTTTCAGGCTTCATGTTTGCTGCTTGAGCTTTCCAAAAAGGCAAATGTAAACATGTGCACAAGGGGAGTTTACCATCCCTCCGGACCCTTCAAAGAAATGGTTATTCGTCTTCAGATTAACACTAAACAAAATCAGAAGCTGAAATGGGCACAAGTACTTCAGCACTGATGCATTTCCAGAATTCTATTGTTTATTATTGGCCTGTGAACTGCATTGAAAAAGCAGAGGCCTATGGGACAAACAGTCCATGCTTCTCTCCGGGGGTGATCCCAACACTTCACTTTCGTTTCTTTTCCTGTAGGAAAGGAGGAGAAAAGCCATATTTTGCCTTTATAAGAGACCAGAACAGATTCCTGAACAAAGTATTATGGCTCTCTTAACAGAAAACGTGATAGCAAAATTCTGTTCACACTAGTGTGATAACAGGTTTCATCAGTATTTCTATTACAACCCTTATTTTCAAGGGTTTTCAATTCAGCCAGAGCAATTTGCTATTGGCTGCAACTTGACATTTCATGGTGTTCACACCAAGAAGGAATTTGTTTTACCACAAAATAATGGCACTAGCTATTTTTACTCTAGAAGGATGTGTAGGCTATTGGAAGGCAGTGGTGTCACACAATTTGATTGTTCATGGTACAGTATTAAAAAAAACAACCCAACACTTTTTGCTTGTAAACAAAAATCAGATTTGGACAACAGAGTTTAAGAAAGGAAAAATATCCCTGCATGCAAAATGGTTGTTGCCAACGAAGGGCCCTATTTGTGCAGTTAGCTCTGCACTCCCATGCCCAGCTATACTTCTACCTAGATTCCCATTCATTTCACTGTGATTCAGTGTGGGAGATCCTCACAAGTGGATCTCTTTGCAGAATTAGGACCTTGTTTTTCAATAATGACTCATGACATGCACATGCAGCATGCTACATTTCAGTTTATTGTACTAAAGGTTTCTCTGGAGTGAGGAAGGAAGATAAATTCAGAACTGATCCAAACCTTCACCAAAGTTCTTAAAAATTATCTAATTTTTTTTTTAAATTGAGGTTCAAAAAAGTTTAGGTTTTATCCCGCTCTCTGCACTTCTTGGTTCTGGTTGGGCACAGAAGTTCAGAAACATCAAGTGATGCTGTCCTCATAAGAGTTCCAGCTCAGAGTTGCTGACCTTTGAGATCAGCACATCTGACTTTCACGCATTCCATGCACATGGGAAGTTTTTTTGCCTTAACACCAGTGAGGTCACTAAAAGCTGGTACAAACTGGTGTACCTTTTTTGAAGATAATGTCATGGAAGTCAATGAAGCTGCACCAATTTATACAAAATGAGGGATCTAGTCCCTAATGAAAGAAGCCATAGAGTTGTTCCATAACAGAAGGTTAGAGTTGTGGTTCATTCAGTCTATAAGTGTGTCCTGGTAATCAGTAGACTTAGGTTCTATTCCTGACTCCGCTGTGTGACCCTAGGCACTTCACCTTTCTATTTCCTTTCTTATCCTTTGTCTTCTCTATTTACCTCTTTATGCTCTTCAGGGCAGGGACTATCTCTTACAGAGCATAGCACAATGGAGCACCAATCTTGGCTGCGTCCTCTAGGATCTACTGTAATACAAATTATTATTATTATTAACAATAAATCATGTGTGGTTCTTCTCATTCACTTCCATGAGAATATCTCATTTTTCCAATTCTGAGGCTCAGCCCATTATAAAGCAGCAAATAACAGATTTGGATCCAGACTTTCCATATCATAGTTCAGGAATCTGGCTCCAGGGTTTTGGTTGTGGCCCATCATTATTAATAAAACATTTCTCCACTTTCCTCTCAAACATCCTTTCTGGACCAACCAAGGTTTCCGTGTGTATAATTCACATTATTGCACAAATTTTTTCTGGTTTAATTTTTATCTCCTAAACATATTAAATCTACATTTATTAAATGGAGCTATTTTTCCAGGCTGCAGGCATCAGCCCAAGATTTTGGAAGATGTAACAATGAGGTTTATGATTAAAACCTTTTTGGAAAACATGAACAAATGATAACCAGTTGTGATAGTTTTCCACATTTTTACAATATTTAAAAATATGTTCAAATATCCAGAAATGATCTTGTGATTTGATTTATTCACAAGTCCCCTGAAGTGTTTAATAAGTTCAATATGGTACAACTAAAATCATGCTTATTACTGCTATTAGCTTGGTAATTCTCCAAGATGAAATCATACTTTTTGAGTTATAAATATACATTTTTATTGTTGATTTTATGCTCCATTTTGAAATACTGCTTCTCTGCTTTCATATTTTCAGTGCCGTATTACAGTACTATAAATCAGCCTAGCAGTAAAGGAATTCTAATTGATTTCAGGTGATTTTTTTTTAAAATGGGAAAAAGTTAAACTTATATCCTTTTGGAAAAAGATAAATTCTGGTGAAGCTCTTTTTTAAAAAAATCCAGTGTGTTCAGAATGTATCTGATTTATCTTCTTGAAAGGCTATTCGGATAAAAGTATGCAGAACACACATCAAAGTGTATACATATGAGCAAAAAACCACCATAAAGGATACCTCTATATGTGTAACTAAACACAGAGAATCCTTACCCTGGTATTTTTTTCTTTTGTCTATCTTGTTTCCATTTTTCCATCTAGCTAACTGCACATGCTTGAGCTTCTGTTCTGCCTTCAACTTATTCACATAGTTTATTGTTCTTTTTAAAAGATCCAATTATACTTTGGCAATTCATTTCCAACATCTCAGCATCTTTATAAAGCCACTTTTATCCCTAAATCATTTATTCTGTTCTGATTGCCCTGTCCTTAAGCTACTTTGTATGCTCAGCTGAATCACATGACGTACAGCAGTCAGCCTAGGAATCCATAAGCAACAAGTGTTGGGACTTGTCCTGGTAGCTGCAGTCCCCTGGGAAAGAAAAAAATCTTGAATAGGAAAATAGAGTGATTCCGTATTAGGAGACAGCACTTGCATCCACATGCATGCACTGTATAGGGTTTGGCCATAGAAGATCTTGCAACAACATTTTGGGCTTCCCCTTGCCTGCCAAAGGGGCTGTTATAGAAATTAATCCTGGGAATTATTACTTGCACAGGAGAAAATGGGGCAATCAAACATAAATGATACATGGTGAACTGCTAAAAGTGTGCAGAAAAGGAGAATTTTGGAGGCAGGTCATGGGAGGAATGTGGTATAGCCATTGAGTATGCCTAGGGATTGTAGCCCATGCTCTAGTTCAGGGACCTAAGCAATGACCATGGAAGGACTGAGGAGCTTCTGTGAGCCCTGTTCATGGTTGGAGGCCAACACTGATCCTCACTCCAATCCCTAATGGGAAAAAACAGCAAAGTTTGCTCAGACTTTCTGTGTGAGTGTAGAGGTTGAGTTTCATCCATATTGCAGAGGCAAGTAAAGTAATTTGTAATTACCATGGGCATGTGCATACAGATATATCCAAAGACTATTGTGAATACATCTTATATGCTACAAGACCAACTACAGTATCCAGTAAATCAGCCATGATGATGTCTCCAGAGAATGTGGGCTACAACACACACCGATGGTACATCAGTGCATCTCAGTAGAAGGATTTTCTCAGAAGCGTCGCTCTGCCACCCTAGCTTTGAAAAGATAATGCAAATTGGAATATCATTCACATGTTTTCTAACCCCCCTCATAAAGTACCACCATCCTGCAACCTCAGGGCTCCACCTCATGGACCATTCATCCACCTGGATGTCAGTGGTCCAGCAGAAGCAAGGGACAGCTACAAAGGACATGTCTTCACTGCAGAGGTAATCCAGGTGATTGGTACCTGGGTCTGAACACTTGGGTTAGATTGCCACGGATGTGTACAGCCCCACTGCAAAACCCTACCTGATTACTATGTCCTCACTTGTGCGTGTCACAACAAAAAATGTTTTGTCCTTTTTTAAAAAAAAAATCACTACTTTTTTTCATGAACAATTTCATTTCATTGTGGCAGGAAAGTCCCCCACTGGCTCTTACTTTTTTGCACTGGAAAAAGTGGGGGCTAGGGCAACACTTTCTTTCACTTTTTAACTTTTTTCTATCTTTTTTTTCTCACCTAAAATGAAACAAATAACAACTGAAATTATTTTAACTTTGAAAAAAAGATACCAACATTTTTTTGTTTAGAATTTTTTTTTGAAAAGTGGGAAAAACAGAAGAAATTGAAATGCTTTCATAACCATTTTCATGGTGTTGAAACACTAGTTTTCAATATTTCGTTGGTTTTTGGTTTTGTTTTTGATTTTGTGTGTGAGTGTGTGCGCGCGCTCAGAGGAAATGAAGTGGTTAAAAAATTCTGACCAGTTCTAAAACATAACTCCTGAAGGAACAGTGCTGTCTGGTGCTTCCCTGATCATTGCAGCTCCTACAACCCTTTGAAAGGGGAAGTTCTGTCAGTCAATAATTCTATGGCATTAAAGGGGAAGTATTGCAAATTATTGCAGACTCTTAAGCAATTTATGCTACTCAGTCCTCTGACCTTGGCTGGAGGGATTGGGTGGAGAATCTGGTGGAGCCTCACCCAATCCCCTAGACCTGCAACCTTTCAGCCCAGCAAGTTCCCTCCTCACCCTCCAGGGAACCCTGCAGAGCACACATGAGGGGACTGCAAGAGAGAGTGAACATGCCATAAAGAGATTACTCTCCTCTTTCAATCCTCCTTAGACTAGATTTGTGAATGCAAGCTCTCCCTTATGTGTGGAAATACCATGGACCATAGATACTTTTAAGGAGATTAATAAGTCAGTAGTGCAGATCCCATAGAGTTAAATAATAGTGGGTTAAAGGTTAATTATTTTAAAAGAGTGACTGAGCCTTCTCAGAGCGTATTGTTCTGTGCTCATTCACTGCACTTAAACAACAGGAACTTGACAGAGGTGCTCAATCATGAAGGTCAGAAGTAAGATTAAAAATGAAATGGAGCCAAATAAAAACCATGTTAAACAGACATGCAATAGAAAGGCATCTCGGCAAAGATGAAACAAGCAAAAGGATATATACACCTTGGACAGCTGCTCAGGGTCAGATAGAAACCAGATGGAGGAAATCCAGAGGAAAATAAAGCTGAAATAGGACATATTTGGAAAATGCAAGTTATCATGAAAAGTCACTCTTAACCAAAAATAAGCAAGGTTTACAACTAATGCCTATTTGTGGTAACAACATGCAACATAACCTGGACACATGATCCTATGCCAAGAAAAAAAAAGGACAAATTTATCATCAACTGAAGAAGTGCGTAGATAGCTGTCAGGGGTTACGCATTGGTAAAAAGAAATGTGACTGATGGTTTTGCAGCCAAACTTCGTATTAGGCATATTGTTACCCTTTTTTTTAGCCCAAGTGGTTAGCCAATATTCAGGGCCTAGTGGATTGTTTCCTTTAGGAGGAGAAATTGATGATAGTAAGGTATTTCTTTAATGCAATCCTCTTTTTATTTTACAAAGAATAGCCACAAAGTCCTGTTTCCCTGAACACAATACGAATCAAACAACAGGAGGTCATTTCTTTACTCACAGTTCCAAGCCTCTCTTTCTCCAGCACTCTGCCCAAAATACTCTCCCTCTTGGTGTAGCCCCATTGACTTTAGTGGAGTTATGCCAATTGACACTTACTCAGGCTCTCCCACATTGCACCTTATTCTCGTCTCAGTTAAAACTGGTTTTACAACTGTGTAATGCTATTGATTTCAGTGTAGGCCCTAGTGATTTATATTAGTGAAACTGAAAGGAGAATTAGGCCCATTGGATGTACTTATTCCTGGTGTAATTCCATTGTCTTAAATTAGTTGTACCAGGAGTGAATTTGGCCTATTGAAAAAAGAACAGGAAAGCTCTTACAATAGGCAACATGTATCACTCACTTTAAAACCCAAAGACTGAGTGTTATTGTCACAAACAATACTAAACTACAGTGACAGGCATGATAGCCAGGGAAAGAAATGCAGGGGACCAGTTGTGGCAGTCAGTCCACCACTCCTTAAATGGGGAGGAGCTGACAGAAACAACAGCAACAATTATGATAATGATGTAAGAGGTTTCACTAAATTAAATAAACAAATGAGCAAGCTATTCCAAGAGAGAACCCAACACTGATAATAAACCAATGAACCATGACCAACGTGTGGCTAATATTGTATCATCGCATCAGGGGCATGTTTTGAGAGAAAAGACTCAGCAGACCACCCTTTACCCCCAGCAGAGCAAACGTAACAGAACAATCCCACTTAATCTCCTCTACTTTCTATGTTTCAATTATACAAAGACCTTTGAGAGAGAGAGAGAGAGAGAAAGAGGTTTTTATGGCTGAGTTTTTTGAGAGTAGTACAAGGGATTTGATATCCAATGGAAAATGGGTACCTAACTCCATTTGAAAATACCAGCCCATGTACATTCAGAGGACTAAGCTGGAAGTTCAGAATGTTGAGACAAATAAATTGTGCGTAGTCCCACGTGATCTGGTAGCACGATACCGACGCTGAGTGGGTCCCACACAGCCACAAAGCTTCATAAAACAGCTATTTTATACCACAATAATACAACCAGAGAAGTTCTTTTGATATTACAGATGTGGAACAAGACTGCAGCAGGTGACCAGAGCAAGTAGAGATGCTTTAGCTCACGTGAGGTCCAATCCAACTCCCATTAAAGTCAACTTTCCATTGATTTCAACAAAACAGTCCCTTGGCACTGCACAGTTTCATTCCCAGAGGTTGAACAGTTACAGAACATCTCCTTTCATGGCTGTTTCCTAGCAATTGTGAGAGCATTTACTTATTTTGGATGTTTATAAACTCTTGTTGGAACCCAAGACCTATAAGGATTCATCTAAATCCTGAACTTTTTGATCTGGAAAACCTTCAGTAATAGAAAAAAATCCATTTCATCTCTTGCTTCAGAACATCACATATAGTTTATAACCTAGGAACCCATGGCTCTGATTTAATGGTAATCATATAACATCTGTTTAATTTAAAAATTTATATGGAGGCTTTTTGGAAATCCCTTGGAGTTTTTCAACTTTTTCCCTTCTCTATGCACACAGAGGATGTAGAAAAGTAATTTCCTGTGTAAAAATACAAGATGACAGAAGGTCCAAGGTTAAATCTATTTACAAAGAAAATCACTGCCAATGTTTAGAAAATTCTGCTTTTATTTGAAATATTTTGAGGTGTATCTGACTTCCAATGATATTTAGGCAAATAATGTTTTCTCACCAACAGACTGTAGTGAACAAGCCCTATGTATTGATTTTTCCCACTGATTTGTGAACTGTCTACTCATGTTGTGATCCATTTATTGAAATAAAGATGAAGAACCTGTAGTTCTAGTTTCCTACGCTTCATGCCTGTTCTGAAAGGATTTAACAAGTCGCACAAAGCACCTTAGAAGAGAAACTGGTAAAACCTGATGCCATCAGCTGACACGTGTGTCATTATTCTACAGTCTGGATTGTTTACAGCAGAGTGAGACCTTTGATATTCTTGTAGCATATGATGTAGAGGATGGGGCCAAAATGAGGCAGAGACTGGAGCAATGGGGAAGGAAAAGACAGATACACTACTGTAACTTGGGACAATTGGTTTTTAAAATATTTGGTGTGTTTGAAGTCTACATACTTCAGGGAACTGGTCATGACAGGTGACCTCTAAGTCACCAGTTCAAGTCAGTGAATGGTGCTGGCTAGAAGCCTTTCCCATCTGAGCGTTGTTGAATGAGCTTCAGGAAATGAGTTGGTGGTTTTAGTCCAGTTACCGGGTGTCCAGAGGTGTTCCAATTTGGTAGGTGGCTCCATCACAGAACAGCCTGAACACAACTGACACCCTTATTCATACTCTAGGAAAAAAGATGAAGGATGGAACAGAAATGCCTTTTAACTCATTGAATCAATAACATTAATAAACACTGAGGTGGTACTAACTTCTCATTTCTGGAGATGATTGTTCTGAGTCAGTGGTGAAATATATTAGTAAGAGAGTGTGAACATCAGTGCTGTCTGTGTTATACCTTCTTTGTGGATAGAGCAAATTGGTTTACACTGCTGTCAATCCAGCACCTTTTATAAGCACTAATAATTCTTTAAAATGCAATGTTTTAGAGGTAAATGTTCAGAAGGGCATATGCTCAGCTTCCCTTTTGGATGTGCAAAAATGAATGCAGCCACAAATTGGAATGCATGTGTATCTAGCTACTTCATTAGGTAGTATTCAGATTTGTGCCCACAACTGAACTGCAAGTGCAAAAAAACTGTACTAATTATGAAAGCTCAGTTTGTGAAATTTAGTCCTTGGTGCTCAAATTAGCCTCCTGTACTTCTCCTTTCACATGGCCATTACTTATGCAACAGATAATCCAAGATCTTACTGAGTTTAGCAGTGTGTACAGTGATCATCTTTAAGTAAAGATGAACTTTACACAAGTTCTCTAATGCACCAAGTCCATACAGGCTTTCCTTCAGCATCAGGATACATATTTATTTGTTTCACTCCTCCACTGATACCCTGGGATGATAATGTATTGCATGAGATTGTTCCATACTTCTGCCCTTTTGTAGACTCCACTGCCATATAGGAAAGCGCTGAGTGGGGTAACTTTCTATCCTGGAAGTTTAGAGGATAAATTTCATTATCTTGATTTATTAAGAATAAACATTGAAAATCCCAGCCCTAGTTTCTGTGCAATCTTTTCTTTCTGGAGTATGGTGACATAGTTGGGAGGTTCTTTCCCTTGTGTATAAACATGCCAATGTGCACAAAAGACCCATGGGGTTGAATATATGCAACTACAATATTTTAAGACTATCTGAAAAGAGCTCCTACACGCATGCTTTAATTGAAGACCGGCAAGGTTTGTATTAGACATTTCAATGTGACCCTGCTCTGTAAAGTGATTCTAAGAATGTCATTGATTTCTCTTTTAAATGTGCTTAGTTTACGGGTTAAAAAGATGTTTTTCTAACTGCCAGTCCTGCACTCTCAGCCTGGGCTTTTGGCAGTTAAGCTGTGTTCTTTCCAGCTCATGCTTTACCAACAATCACAAAGGCGCTGCAGACCCAGTAAGGGCTTCAGTTCCCTCTGTGACACATTACTGTCTTCAAATTATCCCTGCCGTAAAACCGGTGCAAGTCCACTGCCATCAATAGGTTTGCACAAGTGTAACTGGTAAACAATTATGCTGATGATGTCCAAGGTGGAATACAACGCAGCTCACTCAATCTTTTCTGTACTGACGGCAAAACTAACGGGTAAAAATCAGTAACAACTTATTTTTTGTCACTAAAATGAGCAGATGTGACTGAACACCCATAGGGTCTGTTGAGTTAAACGGTGCTTGTTTTGCAGTCCCTTTTCAGAGTAAAACCGCACTTTAAAATGCACCGGGGCTACTGCCAGTGGAGCATAAGTAGATCCTTTGCTCTTGCCTTCATAACTTTAACGTTTCAGGAGCACCTAGGGTGTGTCTACACTGCATCTGGGAGTGAGCCTCCCAGCCTGGGTCCACAGACTAGTGCTACCGAGGCTTGCCCTAGCACACTGAAAAGAGCTCTGTAGATGCTATGGCTCAGGCTCTGAAGCAGGGACGGAGCAGGCTTTGCAGCCTGAGCCAGGATGTCAAAGCAACATGTACACAGCTATTTTTAGCTTGCTAGCACGAGCCCCACTAGCTGAAGCCTGTGGACCCAGGTGTAGACATGCCCATTGAGGCCGCACTTGAAAAGGGGTGCTATTGTGCTAGGCACTGCGCATACACAAAAATGAGAAAAAGTCCTTAGGCCAAAGAGTTTACCATCTAAAGAGATGTGACAGTCAAGGGCATTATTATCATCATCACTACTTTACAGGTAGGGAATGAAAGCACACAGCGAGAACATGAATATCCCAAGATCACACAGGAAGTGTGTGGCAGAGACAGTAATTGAACTCAAGTCTCCCAAGCCCTAATTAAGTGCCTAGATATCTGGGGAAAGTTCCCGAGTGTCTCAATCCCTCACTATGGTCTGGATGGTGAAAAGAAAATGCTTAACTAAAACAAAAATAAAACGTATCTGGTTCAGATGAACCTTTTGATATAGGGCAGCTTGTCCATATACCATAAAGAAGACAGGAAAAGTATAAACACTTGCAAAGGTTTTGCTGATGCAGCAAAAGAGATGTCAAAATAGCACCAGCTTAAATACCAGGCTGAGTAATGCATGGAAATCTGAGAAGTCTAATAATACACTATCTAGTAATAGATAGCCAGGGCAGACGAAGAAAATATTTGCATTTAGCTCCTTTTCTTCTCTTTCCATTAACGCCCTTTATCAGATTGAAGAATCTGACTGTCTCTAAATTGCTCAGTGAGGCAGCATCTTCCTAACGGAAAACTGGGCTGGGAGTCATTTAGCATAACGACAGATAGGACACCTGCCATTTGAAGGATTATTAGTGGTTGGATTGACCTATTTCGTGCACAGTTTTAAAGAAATATTAAGAGATGTCATGAAAAGAATGAAAGGAAAGCTAAGGTTTCCTTCCTTGCTGCTTCAGGTTAAAAAAATAGAGGAAAGTATTAAAGTCCTGTGTGTAATTTCTCATCTGGTTATTAGCTCATATTTCTTAAATTATATACAATACCATACAGGTTGCCTATTGCTACTGTTTTTCTTACACGTCTTCTCCCACTGTCATAATATAAAATACAGTACAATTTATCTTTGTATATTTTGCATACCAAGCTACAAGAAAACATTTCCCCAGATGATTATAGTGTATACTGGGGTATCGTGGTAGAATAAAATAATAATTCATTGTTTTATGTGCACAAGGAAATATTAGGTCATATACTGTATTACTTCTCTGAGCCTTAGTAAATAGAAAATATCTCAGTGCCATAGGCAGAGAGTATAGCAAGATTGTGCTTAAAATTTTTGGATAAAGGGGTGCTGAAAAGGGGGTGGGTTTTTTAAACAAAATCTCCAAAACCCTTTTATAAGATTTCAGAAGCGGGGGAGGGAGGGGGGAAGTCTATAAACAACTATTAAAGAAAACTTAATTTGAGCCGTATTTTAGTAAAATCTGAGACAATTACCACCATGTAAGATCATGAGAAATCTGAGCTGTCAAGTTCTGGTTTTCCCTGTGTACCAATGACATCACAAGTACCATAAACACATGTCTGAATGAACCATCCCTATTTTCATCTCTGTTTGTGATTATGTGATGTCTTTATTGAATGACAGCTTAGGTGTCCACCCATCACCTGATGAACTTTTAAAGTTTCCCCAAAGTCAAACAGGCCATCCTGGTGCTCCTAATTCACCAGTGAATGCTGTCCGAGATTTCCCAGCATGGACTGAAAAATGTAATGTTTTATCCATCTGACAAATTCTGACAATGCTCTTCTGTCATGTCATCTTTGAACAACGTTGAGTCAGAGAAACTTTGCTGTGAAGGTCTGGCACAGCACTAGGCCTTTTACCATTTTCAAACTCTTACAGATTGTAGCACTGGAGAGGGTTATCGGATGAATAATTTTTATGTCAACAGGGCTCCTTTAATAACATGTATTACCTCTATTGCTGAGTTTCCTATTTTGCAACCCGTACAATAGCATCATGCAGTTTGCAGTGTCTACTATTCTTCTGTGTTGTGTGAGGGTTCAGTGTACAACCTGAAATGATCTTGTCGTACCTCCTGATCACATATATGCACAGTGCTGTCTGCTCAATCATGCCTTTATACTTATTAAGGTTCACTGATGCAATATGGCACCTGACAAAGCTCTTTTCAGACATAAACCAGTGAATTGTTGTTAAAATCTCCGAGCATGTACAGTATTTACTTCACATGTCCATGCAATAAGAGGCCTAAAAGTTTCATATCCTCTTTCCAGTATGGAATTTGACCCTTGAAAATCTCTTATGACAATTCAACTAGTAGAACGGAAATCTTTCCCCTAGGGACTTTAGAAAAATATTTGTACTATTTCCACGTATATAAGCTCCATTATGCTGTCTCCCTTGTATATTACACAAACTAACAACATTTCTGAGGCTATGGAACATGTATCCTCTTGCCTGATCTATCCATAAATTATACCAACTCCTTTCAAATCCTCAGATTAAATTCTTTATTTTCTCTTGGCTCGCTCCGGTAGGAGCTACATTTCATAACATAGCTAAAACCTCTCTTTCATTTTTGCTTCGCTTTAGAGAATCATTCATTTCTGTAATAACCTCAGTGTCTGAGCAGAAGCACCCCAACTGGCTACTTGAGAGGTATAAGGTTGTCATTTGACCATTTACATGAGGCCTGATCCTGTGATGTCCCATTGATTTGCATGGTTGCTGTGGGCACTCAGCAACTTGCAAGATGGACTGGGCACATAGTAGGAGAAGGAGTTATATATGGGCACGTTGGAAGTATGGCTGCAGCAGTAGGAAGAGGAAAGTTGGCCCACTGGTTAAGGTGCTAGCCTGGGACTTGTGTTCAGTTCCTTGGTCCACGGACTTCCTGTGTGCCCTGGGAAAATCGTGTAATCTCTCTTTGCCTCAGTTCCCCATCTGTATAATGGGGATGATAGTGCTTCCCTATCCCACAGGGGTGTTGTGGGGATAAATAACTTAAAGATTGTGTGGCACTCAGGTATTGTGGTGATGGGGACTGTCACAAGATAGCTGGTCCCTGTGAGCAGGTCAGGCTCAGCTCCCCTGTGTCAAATTTAGATGGACGCAATTAAGGGGTGGGACTACAAAGACCTCTCAGAGGACAGGAAGAGGAGGAGACATTGGGGCAGGCTGTGCCTAGAGAGAGAAACCAAAGAGGAGTGGAGCTAATGCTGATGGTGGGTCCCTGGAACAACTGAAAAGGAACAGAACTGGCTGTGAGAAGAGAATTGGCTGGAACTGGGAAACTGTAGTGAGTACTTAGTAATCTGGGGAGAAGCCCTGCTGTGCCACATTTGGTGGTGAATGTAGGCATTTCAATCAGCTCCTGATACAAGGGGAGAGTGAGGAGGATCTCTGGTGCCCAGTGAAGAGGGGAAAAACAGGCAGGGTGCTGCAGAGCGACATTTGGCAACGAGGGCATGCTTGGCTGGTGGCCACTATATTTCAGGACCATCTAAGGACCTAAATTAGATATTTCCAGAACCTTGCATTTGTGGTAGCAGATGAACTAGGAAAGAATTTTCCTTTGAGTCAATGAACTGTACCAGTTACTATCCTGATACCATGTCAGATATGTTTGGCCCATGAGAAGCTGCCATTGCTATATGATATCTTAGCTTGAATTGTGACTGGAGTGGCAGAGTTATTCCACAGAGAGACGTGGCTTCCATATTCTACCCCAGATATACCTCCACAGGACTGTAAACAACATTTGATGCTCTAACCTTACCCTTGATTCTTCTGCTTTCAAATTGTAAATGTCAACAGTTAGAGATTTGGAGATGAGGGGCATCAATGGAGCTATGCCTATTCACACTAGCTGTAGATCTGACCCACTGTTGCATGCATTTTACAGGGTCCTAAATGATCTATATGAACTCTAGAGAGAGACCTGGGCACCACTGTTAACAGTTCAATGTGCATCTGCAATCAAAAAAGCAAACACGATGTTAGGATGCATCAGGAATGGAGTGGTGAATAATACAGAGCCCATTATAATGCCTTTATATAAGTCAACATTGTGGCCTCAGCTGGAATACTGTGCAGTTCTGGTCATGCTGTCTCAAAGAAAGGATATTGCAGAAATGGAGGGTACTCAGAAAAGGGCGATGAGAATGATTAAGGGCATGGAGATGAAGAAATAGGCTAGTGCCCTACTCACTGAACTATCCTTCCTGACTTCTGCACTTGGGCTACTGCCAATGTAGCATAAGTAGATTGCCTGTCATCCCATAACTACTTAGTGTCTTTAGTAGTCTCTTTAGAGGAACCTCGTCAAATGCTGTGGAAAGTCCAAATATATTATTTCATCTGGTTTTCCTTTTTCCACTACTTTATCCAAATATTCAAATATTCTTATAGACTAGCGAAGCACAATTTTCTTTGCAGAAACTATGCTAGTTAGATCCTGTCATATCATGATCTTCCAGGTGTTTCATTATGTTTTGACCAGTTTACCAGGCACAGATGTAAGGCTCATTGTCTGTATTTCCTGGATCACCCCTAAAGAAATATAGACACATTTGCTCCCCTCCAATCCTCTATTGGTGCATATTTTTCCTAGGAGCTCAGCCGCTGACCACATTCCTAATCTTCTTCAGGAGTCTCGGATTTGTACCATCTGGGCCCTGTGATTTATTGCTTTGTAATGTATCAGTTTGTTCCATTGTTAATTTATCAGCTTTGTCATCCTTGTCAAGGATTTTAAATACTAGAAAGAAAAAAAGTGCAATGAAAGGCAAACATAATTCCTTTCGATAACAAATACCTGACCAGCATTCTTACAGGTACCAAATGGGTAAGGCTATATTATAACCCCTTAGCATTGTAGTGGCACCTGAGATTAGGGAGAAGGGTATTTCAGTTCTGCTCCATCTTGATTGGTGGTGTGTAACCCTCCCATATTTCAAAGGCCAAATTCAGATAAACATCCAAATGTTTGATTTTTTTTGCTGGTACCTAGCCAAGCCTCCTTATTCTGGGAAATCAGGCTGGAAGCCTTACAGAACCTGGATTATTCATGGAGTCCAGTACTCAACAGTTTTGGCTGGACCAGAACCCCAAGAGAATGAATGTCCTTTCCCACGATATTTTAGTACTTCCAGTAAACTTTCTGAACCACAGAAAAGGTTCAGGTTCAGTTTGTATAAAGTTCTGGATGACAGAACTCAGGCATTTATTTAATTCATTTATTTATTTAACCCAAACCAGTTTGCCCATCCCTGATCTCAAAGGGCAAAAGTACTGCTCTCTGTCTCACAGCTCCCTTTTGATTCTGAAGGTAACTATATGTGTGGAATGGGTACAGACCAAGCAATAGGGAACATACTGTGGATAAGAGAGGTGCAGGGCAGACTGAGGAGGAAGGGCATGATTCTGACCTCACTTGCACCAGTGTAACTCCATTGACTTCAGTAGAGCTATTCCTCATCTACAGAATGGGGCTGGTGAATATTGCCCTATGTTAGCTATACTCTAGTGCAACATGCGAGTGTGTTTATAACGGACTGTCAAGGCATGTGAGAAAAGAGGAGGAGTTGGTGAGGAGCAAAAAGGAAGCCATTATTACTGAATGGGGTCAAATGGGAGGAAGTTCAATAAAGAACCTGCTCATTTGGCATCATGGTTTCATCAGGCAGGACCTAGGAAACTAATTTAGTGGCACTGTATTTCACTTGTCTGTTCTCTCACTCTTAAACTCTCGGCATGTTAATGTTCTTGGAATTGGATATTTTTAAAATATTTCTTCTGCCCCACTTGCCCACTTGTTCTCTCCTGCCCTGCTCTTTTTTGTTACCAACTAGGGGAAATGGAAAATGGCCTTCTTGTTTTCACACTGCTCAGTCATTTTAATGTAAACCCACAGCTCCTCTAGTTAGTGAATTCTAACATTTCAAACTATAATGTAATGTGCCATAAACGACATTCCATGCCATAAAATGTTGCAGAAAGATATACTTTTACTCCTCAGAGTGGTAGCTGGATTCTGCAGAACTGAATTAGGAGGAGATTGAATCAGAGCTAAGACCAAACAAAAGAAAAATGTTCCCTGTTCACCCTGGAATTCATTTGCTTTTTTTCTGTTCCCCCACCCCCACAATAAGAGGATTACCTTAAATCAAGAGCATCAGTGTCAATGAGCACCAGAAAACTTAATACATAGGAGGGCAGGGAGATCAAAGCTTAGCACCTGGAGAATTCCACATGCTCTGGATTAATAAAACAATACACTGTTACATAAATCTTGAGCAAGGTTATTCATGGACACACATACAAAAAAGAAATTATTGTAGGGGGTCAGATAACTGATATTTAATACTGGTGCTATCACTATCAGAGAGTCCCCCTCCCACACATTAGAAGGGCGTTGACAAAGGGCAGTGAGATGGTATTTTGTTTTAAATATTTTTACTCTAAAATTGACATTATATTTTTGGACCTGGATACTGCACATCTGCAAACCAGCGGAAATACCAAAATCTCGCATGCTCCTTTGATTGTTACATTTAAGATATCATGTGTGCTACCAGCTCAGCTGCTGCAAGGCATTAAAGTCGGTTACTCCAAGCTTGTAAAGTACTTTGGAAATACTATAGACAGGGATTAGAGAAGATGAGTATTCCACATGGTTTCAGAAAGGATGAAGGTAAACAGAAGGTAATGCACTACAGTTAAAGTGATATATTGACTACATGTGGAGAGCAATAGCATGACATCCCCTCTGATGATTTGGGGGGTTTTTTTTAGTGGTTTTGAAACTATATGCTTTTATCGAGCCATTAAATTTCTAGGAAGAGCTACATGCATTATACCTCTGTTTGGTGCTTTCTGGTAGACTGGAAACAAACAAACCAGAAGTGGAGAGACTCGAAAATCAGCTTCTTTCTGGATCTACATCACTGCTGAACATCACCTTGAGATTTGATTAATAAGGTTTTCTAAAATCATTGATTGCCTTTATATAGCATCTTTCACCCCAAATGATTTCAGTACAGGGTGAAAGGAGGGGCCAACTTTTGCGCTCAGATATAGCAGTGGCATCCAAGCATTGTATTTGTGGGCATAATTTTTCCTTGTACAGGATATGATCTAAAGAAGCATCACCCATCACTGAAATGAAGCCACCTCTGGAATACTGCCGCTGTTTAATAGTGAAAAGCAACACTACACAGTGCTCTGCGCCAAAGGCTTGAAGAAATTAGATGCCAATGAGCTGGTGGTGAGAGTACTAGTAGTTCTTCTACTACACCCTAATGTCCGTGAGCTAGTTAATATATTTTTAAATGACCACAAGAGAGAGGAGGAAGGACCTGACTTCCCTCCCTCTTAGTTATTTGCACCAGTGTAACCCCAATTGAATTCCTGCGAGTTATTCCTGATTTACACCAGTGTGAGGTCCAAACTCTGCACCCACCTGTCCCTGCAAGTTGGTGCCACTTACTTAGCAGATTCAGAACTCGATATACTGTTCGCAGAGCACACAGTGGGCTCTCCTACCATATTAGGAGAAGGTTTGCTGGAGGAAATTAAGATCTCATTTCATCCTGAAGATGGCAAGACTCAGGCTCAATTTGTTCTGGCAGGAATAAATTCCTCAGCCAATAGCCCTCTGCTGGGAATGCTCTGCCCCGATTCCAGCCACTTCCAGCTTAGGTTCCTGCAGCCTGAGCATCCCCATCAAATGTAGCTGCCCATGGAGGGGAGCAGTCCTTCAGGAAGCTTGGCGCAAGCTCAGGTAGGGTTATAAAGATTATAACAAGGATTTTTTAAATATACCCAGTACTGGATTGGCAGCTAGTGCAGACTATTGGTAGGATATAGTCCCAATAGTCTATTATATTTAGTAGATGGACATTGCCCCAGTTAAGTTTCTGGATAGACTTCAGGCAGAACCACAGACAAATAAGTGGAATGTACCCACCCTGTTTGGAATATGACCAGGACACCAGGGTTCATCACTTGTGCTTTTACAATATGGGATATTTAAGGACCACAGGTAATAAAAACCTCAGTTTTCTCTCTCACCCAAAAGACAGCACCTTCAAGACAGCACCCTAATAACATACTTGTCTGAGGGCAGAGTGTCATCAGCTGAATCACCAGCATCACTTGCTACAGCACCTAAGTGTTCCTCACAGGTCTCTCATCTGAGCACTCACCCACTTCAGGCCTCCTTACTCTAACTCGTGAGCTCTTGTGGAGTCACAGAACAAGATGGTATGACTCATTTAGCAGTAAGATGACTTTTAATATAATTTTCTCATTCCACTACTCCTAATGTACAGTAACTCCTCACTTAACATTGTAGTCTTGTTCCTGAAAAATGCAACTTTAAGTGAAACAATGTTAACGAATCCAATTTTCCCATAAGATTTAATGTAAATGCGGGGGGTTAGGTTCCAAGGAAATTTTGGGGGGGGCAGACAAAAGGCATTATATACTGTACAGTACTGTACTGTGGTTGGGAAGTGCCCCTGGCTTACCCTACACAGGCACAGCCCGCTGCAGGCAAGGACGCTAGGAAGTACCTTCGCAGCAGCAGTGGCAGCTTACCTGAAGAAGAACAGGTGCCGACTTTGCTGGGGGATGCTCCAGGCCCGCCTCTTCCCATCCCCGTTCCACTCCAGGCCCACCTCTTCCCACCCCCACTCCACCTCCTCTCCAGAGCACGCAGCATCCCTGCTCCTTCCCCACCCCCAGAAAGTCCTAAGCACTGCCAAACAGCTGAGCTGTGTGGCGGCACTTAGGACTTTCTGGGAGGGATGGGGAGGAGCGGAGATGTGGTGCTTCCCTGCTCTTCCCCCTCCCTCCCAGAGCTTCCCTGCCACCAAACAGCTGTTTGGCTGCACTTAGGACTTTCTGGGAGGGAGGGGGAGGAGAGGAGACGCAGTGCTTCCTCGCTTCTACCTCTCCCTCCCAGAAAGTCCTAAGCAACACCAAACAGCTGTTTGGCAGTGGGGGAAGTGATGGGAGGGAGGGGGAGGAGGCGGAGAAGAGGAACTTGTGCAATGCTCCCTTGTAAAGTCGCTGCTCTTCCACAAAAGCTTACATGCAGTGTACAGAGCAGGCAGCCAAACGACATTATAAGGGCGTACTGCACAACTTTAAATGAGCACGTTCCCTAATTGAGCAGCGACGTAACTTTGAAACAACGTTAAGCAGGAGGACATTAAGTGAGGAGTTATTGTACAGAATAATATCAGATACAGTGAACAAGATACTGTAGTATGTTTAGAAATTCTCTGTACTGCATGTTCTATGGTGTTAAGATGCAGTGAGTCAGAAGTTACTTTTGGGCCTAAGTTTGTTGTCAGATGTTTAGTTCCTCTCTTATTTTTATTTCCGTGTCTTTATCCTCTATGCTAGGAACTTTATAATATTTTGTGCAATCGAAAATATTTTAACTTTGAAAGGCTATGGAACAATAAAGTACAAAATAATGTGGAACTGATTGTTCTCTCACACCAGTTTAAACTAGGAGCACCAACCTTAGTATAATTAAGGGAGTTAGACTGATGTATAATTGGCCTCAGAATCAGGCCTTGTTTTGTAGACATGTACTAAGCAAAAGTTGTTTTTGCACAACTAGACAAAATGCAGTTCTGCCCAGCCAAATGATTTAACTCTCATAACTCACTTGTACTGTACCAATTTTTTTCTAGATGAATGGTTGAAAAAACAATACAAAAATTCAAAATGGTTGTTATGAAGTTTTGATTTAAAAAAAAATCAAAATCTGAACTATTTCTACCAGCTCTATAGCTGATTGAAGTATTAAAAGAAAATTGACAAATATATTTTTCAATTTTTTTCAGGATTTTTCTGTTGAAATTCAAATTTTTGACAAAATGTCAGTGAATGTTTTTTTTACCAACACTATTAATTACTTAACACCTAGTTCAAATGACCCTTTCAAGTTCCAGTAAGACTCTTTGAAAGTAGGCAGTGTCCATAGGAACTCAGTAAAAAAAGTGAGATAAGTTGGTTTGAAGAGCAGGTAATAGGACAGATGTTGAGAGAAATTCTCTGGTCCATTACCCTACATTTAGTTCTGACAGAAAAAAAAATACATCCACGTTTATTTTTTTCTTGTTTTATCTTTCTTTTCAGCATGATAAACCGTAGAAATAAGCATCTAGATTTAAAATCATCCTGAAGAACAGAGACGTTTCAGGTTTACTTGACATGTTTGACACTACATTCCACATATACATTTTGTATTATAGTAATGTACTCTACACACTGTGGCTCCAATGACATGAAGGGGTTAACCAGACAACTGAGGATTTCCCTAGTGAGGCCCAAAATGGTGCCCAAAATGGCCTCAGACTAGCATAGCCAGCTCCCTACCACCCCTACTATCAGCTCTTGGCATAGAGGGGATGGCCATTTAAAGTGAGTGAGGCCACAGTGCTCCTGGGTGGCCCCAGGTTCAGGGGGATGTAAAGCCACCTTTGCCCCTCCAAGACCAGCACCTCAGAATTGAGTCCCTGATTTACAGCTCTCTGGCTGGAGACAGGAGAGATGAGGTGAATTGGGGTTATTGCATTAAGAGGGGTAGGGAATTAGTGAGACAGAGGGAGAGAAGACCAATAGCAATCAGAGGACAGCAAGGGCCTTAAAGGAAAACAGAACTGACTAAGCAGAAAGGAATATGAGAAGGGCCAAAAACATGAAGACATATGGATAAGGAATCGGAGTCAGTGGAAACCCTTCAGGACAGTCATGGTATCTTTGTCACATGAATGAGTAAGAGAGCATAACCAGGAATCAAACCTATGTTTGGCAGTGTACGGCATTAGCCACCAGTCTAGCTCTTCAAACAATGTTTACCAGAAGTTAGAATTGTCACTTTAAGAAGAAAGAGAAGAATTAGAAAATGGGCAGCAACATTAGTCTAGTGGTTAGAGCAGACAATTGCGAGCAGTGGCTTGGAGGTTCTTATTCAAAGCTCTGCCACTAACTTTCTTTGTGGCGTTAACTATTCTTGGCCTCGGTTTACCATTATGCAAAATGAGAATTATGTTAACCATTACTTAACTCATATGGACTTTGTGAGGCTTAATTAATGTTTGTAAAGCATTCTGAGATCTTCAAATAAAAAAATGCTCGAGCAGTACAAATTTCTGATATAATAATAATTAATAATAAATAGCTTTAAAATATTTAGATAGCATCGTCAGCAAACGCTGAAAGAATACACCATGAATATTAAAGCAGTCGCATATAGATCAAATAAAACCAAACATAAGAATAATTCAGACTGGGCAGAACAGCAAATACATCCAGCTCCTGGAAGCTTTTGCAGTGCCACAGAATCCCAGAAAAGGGGGCTGCTGGAGCAGCTGAGTTGAGTGTTTATTGACCCTGACACTTTCTTTTCAGGTCATTCTGCCATGATATTTTATAAAGCCTTTATAAGGGTCATGTATCAAACCTAATTTTCTTTTTAACTAAAGTATTCCACTGTATTCCAAGTATTCTATAATATGCCCATCTCAATCCTTGAGATATTCAGGTTTTAAATCTCAGCGAATGAGAGTATATTGCACAGCTTAAAGCTCAAACGACACCGATAAAACACTTTTTGTTTTTTTAAATTACATTTTCCGCAGTTACAGCTTCAGTATTTGATAGTTTCACTTAAGCTTTGGGATGAATGTATTTTATGGCACAAAGGTTCCATGTCAGGAAGTTCCAAGTATCAGAAGAGTCCCAATTTAGCATTTTAGGAGTAATGTAAAAATGTACCTTAGAGCAAAAGTGAACATATCAGGTTTTAAAAGTTATTTTCCCCTGTAAACACACTGAGGAGGCAGAAGAGACGCAAGTCTAAATTACTTTTCCATGAGCCTTTGGTAAATTTATAATCACGTGCAAGGTTACACTGTAGAGCGATTTTACTAAATAAATTTGCCTAGATCCTGATCTGCAGCCAAGCAGTGCAGTTCATGGAAAATAGGGGATGCAAGGTTTGTCTTTAACCTACCCATCTGCTCCTCAACTCCTGGGGCCATCCAGGCTCTGGGCCAGCCCCCCAGCACAGATTGGCAGCCTATGCAAATTAAAGCCCAAAACTGCTGTAATGTCCCAAAAGATCATTCTGGCCGCAGGGGATCTCAGAGCTATAGAGACAGCCAGGCCTCACTCCATTATCTCCAGCCTCATCCCTGCACTGGGAGTAAAGGATGGCATAGGAACCTCTTCAGGACCTCTACCCATCTTGGGATCCTTCACTGGGTAGCTACACCAACTTCAGGACAGCTTTCAGCATAAAGGTGGCCCATTGTAGGGACAAATGGGGGCCCTTACCAACCTTTCCCCAAAATAACCTTGCAATGCACAGCCTAGTGACACCTATAGCAGCTTTTCTAATCATACACAGTTCAGGCATAGTTGCCTCTGACCAACATATGCATGAATCTTAATCTTTATGGCACAGGTGAGATTCTTTACTTATCCTGTGAAGGAAATTGAACACATTTCTAAGAGCTCTTATTCAAAAGAAATAGACTTCTCAGTTGCCAACAACTGTCTCCTCAGTTAGATTAGACCTACCAGCCTTGCAAGGTCCACAGTCTTTTGGATCTGGTATGAGGTAGAAGGCTACAAACTGTAAAGCTTGACACTGATTCAGTGAAAAGGCAAATTTATATGGCAGCCATTTTAAAAGCATGTGTAAAAGACTCAAGTGAACCTCACTGAATATCAGCAGAGGTGTGTGGGAGTGAAATGTACACAGTGCCTTAATTTATTGTACCAGAAGGAAGAAAAGTGACTATGGTATAGAAGAATTTGATCCTTCTTTAAATATTATTCCTGGGAATATTTTATCACCAAGTATTCGGCTTCAAATTGAATTTTATATTTTCATCGCAGGACCACATTCCTTGTCCGCAGCTCTAAAATGAAATTGGTTATACAGACAAAAAATAGTTGATTTTATTGCATGTCAGAGAAAGATTTGGAATTTTGTTTCTGCTTTTCCCTTCCAAAAGCCAGCCTCTTAGAGCCTGTATATACAGTGTAGCACATTAAAAGCAGCACATGCATTGCCATATCAGACACAACACAAGAATGGAAACCATTCCCTTTTTGAGACTGAAAGGTGTCCTATGCCATGTGGAGCTTCTGAGTAAATTATAATTCATATCTTTCTTATGGGAGCAAATTCCTCATAATCACAAAAAATATGAAGAGGGATACCTGCTATTCTACAGTGAGAATTGGCATCAATCCTTAAACCACAGACAGAGAAAAAGCAAAAGAGCAAGTCAATTTCATTGCTACTGTTGAAAATGTAGGGCCCCCTGGCTTTGACAGTGTCTGTCAATGAGGAAGGATGGGCTTGTGGTTAAGGCACAAGAATCCTGGTTTGTATTCCCAGCTGTGCCATAAACTTCCTCTGTGATGTTTAGTAGCTCATTTATTCTCTCTCTGCCCGGTTCCTCAAATGCAAAACAGTAATAGTAATAGTAAGAGCTTTACCACATGGCGGTGGCATAGGGGATAAATTAGCGCACGTTTGTAAGGGATGCAAAGGGGATAAATTAGTGTACGTTTGTAAGGGATGCAACATTCTATGGAAAGCAAAGTGCTGCTGTTGTTGTTGTTAAAGGTTGGCCCACATGTGATCACAAAAGCTGCTTCTTGTGCTGCATCAGACAGGAGCCATAGAAGAAAACACCTTCCCACTTCAGTCACTGCTAGGATGTAGAGCTGATGGAGGGAGCATGCACTTCAGATCGAAAAGCTAACAATACATATATGGTAGCTTGAGGGTGATACTTTTATTTCCTCAAAACAAGGATCCCATGTTTCATAAACAATGAAGCCAAATATAGATTGGTATATGACATAGTTATTAATGTACATAAGAGAATCTACTTCAAGTTTATTATTCCTGCAGAGAAGGATCTAACGATTACGTATCTGAGACATGGTTGGTATAAAAATTATGTTTATTCCAGCAAGTTAAGGTATTTGTGGTCATATACTGTTGATAGCAGGCTAGTTTCAGCCCAGTGTTCTGCCGGATTCTGTAATATGACACCTTCATGGAGCCAAGAATTCTGCGTGATTTAATGTGAAAGTTTAGTACAGAGAGTCTATGATGGACCTCGTTGCAGCTGGGAACTTGAGTGCTAAATGTCAGAAATAAAAATAAACTGAAACAACCCCCTGGATCCATGCCTCTCTGAACTTTAGAAATGTTCGTATCAGGATCTGAATTCAAATTTTGCAGCTTACATCCATATCTGACCAGAGGAAGGTTAGACTTATAATGAAGCACCTTATAAAGAGAGAGTGCTGAAATATTATTCATGGTGAGTTCTTTAGGAATGCGATATGCAATGGTGCAGGAAATCCACTCTAGTTCACCACTGATTTGTGTCCACCTGACAAAGTGGCAGTGGAAATCTAACTACATGCACTATTTCTGTAGGGATGAATATTAGCTGCTTGTTTGGAAATCATTACTGGGTGGTGAGGAAAAGAAGGGTTTTATTCCCACTTAAAGATTCATCATCACAGTTTTACCCAAGGATGGAGGAACATGCTCACCTTTAAATGTATATGTAACATCAAGATCATCTGAAATACCTGCAAGTTATCTGCACGTCCTACAGAACTGATGGAATAATTTATATTATTAACATTAGAGGTAAGCCAAAACCAAGTTTGATATCACTGAGGTCTTCAGACATTATGACAATATAAATAGATAAATTCTTGTGAATTTTGGGGAGGATTCAGATTCCTGAATTCAAACCTGTCTGTTGGTTCCAGGGCATATCCCAACAGAAGGGGCCAGTATTTATTCTGCAGTTAAGATAAGCCTGAAATCCCATGAGAAAAGTGTGCGAAATTTTTTGTGCCACTAAGTCCTGGTCCTAAGACTGTTTCTTCAGACTATCACTGTATCTGTAGTTACTTGTATGGTATGAGTGTTCATTTGCTTGTAATATGAGAGCCAAAAGTACTAGCCTTTGGTTCGTAGTTCTCTTACCATCGTATTCACAAGCCGATATGGCATTCCAGTACCATAAGAGGTTCTGCTGACAGATTACATACCCATAAAACAGAGACTCTGAGACTTGTATGCATAGCTATCGGTAGGAGTGCGTAGTAATATACTGAGAACATATTATATGTGCTGCATATGGTGAAATAATTTTCTTTTTTTCACCATCACAAAGGACATAACAGACAATTGAAATGCCTTTATCCTAAAGAAGTAGACTCCGAGCATTTCTGAATTAGGGTGAACCTAACAAATGATCAAGATCCACAGTTTTCTGCACCTTCCTTGACACACAAGGTTATGAGACCTAGAGTTTAACAGAGCCACAGTGAAAAGCTAAATAACTTGGCAGCCATTTTAAATGTGTGTGTAAAGAAACATTCAACAAACCCTAGTCATATATCAACTCTGATGTTGGTGAGTTAAATGTACACTGTCATTGTTTACTTTGCCAGAAGAAAGAAGGAGACTAAGGTATAGAAGAATATAACCCTTTTAAAATATTATTCCTGGGAATATTTTTATCACAAAATGTTCAGCTACAAATGGAACTTTATATTTTCATCATAGTACGACATTCCTTGGGCTCTAATTTTACTGCATGGCAGAGAAAGATTTGAGATTTTGTTTCTGATTGTTTCCTCCCCACAATTTTCCAAAAGCGAGCCTTTTATAGCCTGTATATAAAGTGTTATATACTACCCCACCTTAAGAGCAGCACATGCTTTGCCATATCAAATACAATCATGGAACTAATTTCCCTTTCAAAACTAAATGATGTCCTGTGTGATGTTGATTTTTGTGGGTCCAAAGATTCTTGGTCTGAACTGAACAAAATCCTCAGAATCTCAGAAAGAAAACAATGGAAAACCGCAACAGGAGGCCCATCATGCCATTAATTTTTAAGTAGAAGTTTCCACTGATTTAAATTATTTAGGAAGAGCTTTATATTCCTTTAGGACAAGCCCTTCCTGCTTCTCTACAACCATTCCCCTTTCATAACTAAGGGGTGCTTTGTTAGTACTTACACCATTCCGTGCTGGTAATTTTATCTGCATATATCATAGCTTCGGAAGTCAGTAATAAGGATAAGTTTGGATGTGAAAGACAATTACTCCATGGGGTTCAAAGAGGGAATGTGGTGACTCTAGATGCATTTGTTTTCAGTTCATGCTACTGCAGTTGAGCCATTTGTATGTTTAAGTGCACCTACAAGTTGTTTACCCAAAACTCTACTTTCCAAATTGCAACATTTTGGTTCCTCTTTTCAAAGAGTGTCCTCTGCTTTCTCAGCTTTGGTGCAGGCAGGATGACTCAAACAACAACTGTGTTGGCTGCACACTAAGAAAAGACCCTCACTGAGTGGTGAGGGATAATTATATCTTCCCTGCAGAGCCCTGATCATTTTTACAACCTCATCCCACCAGAATCCTTTGGCCAAAAGGACACTTGAGCCAGCCCAAATACAATGTAAGCATCAAATGACCCATACAGAGCTCACTGGGATCAACAACCGACAGAAGTCCCAGGTGTTAGTTCTCCCCCTCCTTTTTTTTTCGTTTTTTGTATCCATAGTGTTAATTAACCTAGTGCCCTTCTGATAGGACAAACTGGAGACGGAGCTCAGTGAAACTTTCTGTGATGTCTTTTTCTTAATATTAGCAGCCTAGAGTAAGAAGAACTAAGAAGTAAAACGTTCAGTTCATCTAAAAAAAAATGTCTCAGAAAGACCATACGTGGTAATAACTGAAAGGGAATGTTTAAAGATTCATCAAAATGGTTTCTTAATCAGAGGAGGCCTTCCTCTGTCCTTGGGGTTAACAGCTGAAGAGCAGCTGGGCTTTTTAAAGAGCCACTTAAAGATATTCAAGCCCAGATCCTTAAAGGTATTGATTCCAATGGGAGTTAGGCACCTAAATACCTTTGAGAATGTGGGCCTTAGACCTTAGGGCCTATTCCTACTAATCTCAATGGTGCAAGGTCAAAGCCTAATTGATCAATCCCACTCTTTGAATTTGGTGGGAGTTTTTTCTAAGTAATGGGTGTTTTGCTTGAGTAAGAAGTCTAGGACTGGGCTTCTGACTACTGATTAGGGATGGAAGAACTGGAATCAATAAAATAGGAATCAGCTCAAACCTTAGCCAAAAGCTGAACCTTTTGTGTGCTGAAAAAATTCACTTTAGCTGTGTTTTATAAAATGATTTGTTTCATTTCTGTGCATCTCTGTACTTCCTGCTTGCCAGTAGGACTGAGAGCATAAGTGCCAGAAGACTCCAAGAAAGCCTGTTCTCAGGAGCTTTCCAGACACAATTTTCAGACTCAAAGTGTTTGGCGAATCCAAATTTGGGGCTATTTTTTTTAACCAAACCATGAATCTTCTAATTATTGGAGACTCTCCCATTTTTAATCATTTTCATTCAGCTTGGTCCAGGAGTCAGACAACAGGACTGGGAGATGAGAGCAGCAGCAAACCCTGCTTTAATTATGTGAAAGTGCAACAAACGTCCTGTCAATGTTCTCATATGGTTCCTGTGTTTCTCTAAGGGTCAAATTGTGGCATTTAACCACTGGCCTAAGTAAAGAGTGGTGCCTGGCCATCTCTACCAGAGGAAGCTTGAGGAGAGATTTTTATCTCAGAGAAGCACATCTCTTGTGTCTTTTCCCGTTACACAACTATGATAGCATGAAGGAATCACATGGGCATGCTGGGGTCCAAATAACTATATTTAATAAATATGCACAACATGCCAGGCCTAGCTACATATATACACAGTGCCTTACCTGGTTCCTAAAATACCGAACACAGTGAGCACCAAAAGAGCATACACTAACAATTAAAGGGTACTACTGAATTCCTGCACACTACAACATCCCTCTATAAGCAGTCCTGGGGAATGAAGGGGGAAATGGACTGGTCCTGCTCCCTCCCTAGTATGCCTGGTCCACTCTGCAGGCCAGCACAGTTGAACGATGCCTCCACCTTGTCCCTGAGCTCTCTGGGGTGCACAAAGGGAGCAGTCCCTATGTTCCTTCAGACACACAACTGTACACCTACTTAAGGGCCAGCCATAACTGGTCCCAAGAGAATGCGATAAAATTGAGCCTGCCGGAGATCTTGCGGCAAAAGGGCATTGTGATGGGATCTTAATAAAAGCAAGGATGATGTTCTTATAACTATGTGGTATTCTGCACTATCCATCACATTAACGCAACAGGGAAATCTTCAGGGACATCATTCAAATGTCACACTAGTGGATAATATCATAATCGGATCCTCTTAATGTGGCTGGGTGGATACATTTTATAGTACAGTTACAGGTGCAATCTCTCTCATTCTTTCTTTAAATGTGTGTGTGATTTTATTGAGGGGCTAAGGAGCTAACCAATTCCCACTGAAGTCAATGGAACTCCATTAAATTCATTGGAAATTCAGTTGGTAGCACTGAGTTACAATAAGTAGATTTAGGGAAGCACTGTGTTAACTTCTCCATAAAGCTCCGCCAAATGCACTTCAGTTTTAATCTGCACGACCCTGGGCCTCCCTTGGTCAGAAATGACCAATTGTGCCCAATTCTGTGGTGGTTAATGTGACTAGGATGAAATGACTTGACAAACTCATTTTCACTTCCATCATTCTCTGGCTTCTTCCAGTTCAACCAAATATTTATCCTGTTCCCACACCTCAACTCCCTCTTCCTTATCCATATTTCCATCTTGTTGATCCTTGACTCCATTTACTCAGGACTATAGCTGGAATTTCCAAAGCTTTGTGAAGGGGATCCAAAACATCTCCAAAGTGGGCAACTGGTGACCTTGGAGAGTAATTAGGCAAAATAACACATAAATATGTATTGTGATGGGGCAAGGCCAGATGGCTATAATAAAGTAATGGGAGACATATATATTAGCCGCAGACTAACCAAATCCCTGTTACCAGAATAAGCAAATGGCAGCTGCTCCAGGTCAATCAAGACACCTGGGGCCAATTAAGATCTTTCCAGAAAGAAGGGGGGACGCTAGGTTGATTGGGACACCTGAAGCCAATCAGGTGCTGGCTGAAACTAGTTTAAAGCCTCCCAGTTAGTCAGGTGGGTGTGCATGTCAGGAGCTGTAGGAGGAAGTTGTGCTGTTGGAGAGACTGAGCAGTACACGCCATATCAGGCACAAGGAAGGAGGCCCTGAGGTAAGGGTGAAGTGGATCTTGAGGAAGTGGGGGCTGCTGTGGGGAAGAAGTCCAGGGAATTGTACATGTCCTGTTTCTAAAAAGTCAGCTACCATAGCTGATACTATTAGGGTCCCTGGGCTGGAGCCCGGAGTAGAGGGTGGGTCTGGGCTCCCTCTTTGCCCCCCTGATTAATCACTGAGACTGGAAGACAACAGAGACTGTGCAAGGGAGGATAGCTTTTCCTCACCTCCCTCACTGGCTTATGATGAAAATGGCTCAGTAGGCTGTGACCCTTGCCTCTAGAGAGAGAAGGGGTAGGTGGAATGAGCCGCTGAGGCTAGCGAAATCTGCCAGGAAATTCGGGACCCACAAAGACAAGGACAGAGCTTTGTTACAGTATGTAGAACTCGTCTATGGTAGCAGGTAATGCTAATGCTGTGAGTAGATTGTGGGTTCATGGGCTTCCTTGAAAATTGCCCTGAGTCTTGATGACAATCCCACAAACGGAAAAATATCTAGACACTTTTATGTCTTGATTTTAGACATCAGAAATATGCCATACTTGGCTGTACCCCTAGAACTATGCACTCTATTTCCTTTCTTTTCTTACCTGTGACTGGATAAAATGAAACTTATTTGCAAAAGAAACTCATTATCACTAAAGTTAGTCAGAGAGTTGCAGGGGCAGGGTTCAGTGAAACATTCTGACTTCTGAAAACAGAAAAATTTCACCCAAAACCTGAAAATTTCAATTTGAAAATGCCACCATAGTGTCTTATGGGAGTTGTAGATTGGGTACTTCATGTCCCCATTCTCCTCTATGGGTCCAACTCTCTGAAAGACTACATATCTCATTATGCAGCATGGGAGTCCCTGGATGTAATGCCTCATTGGAGATATAGTCCCACTGTGGAGCCTGGCCAATAAAGGATAATGAGGGCATGAAGTATTTCCAAACTGAATTTTTTTTTTTTTTTTTTTTTTGGTTTTCAGGTGTTCAGGGTTTTTTTAATTTTAATTTTATATGAAGAATATTTAGTCAAAAATTCAATTTTCCATTGAAAAATTGTTTTGATAGAAAACTTTCTATCAGTCCTAGATATAATTCACTCTGAAATAAAAAAGAATTAATCTGTTGAAAGATAATAGACACAGTTGAGTGTTTATGGTGATGCTAACAACACAACCTAAGAGAAATTTTACATTTGAATATTTGCATGGATTTTGAGCCAGAAACCTGTCTAAGTATGGCAAACAGAGAACAATCTTTACCTTTTTCCTTTCAATCACATTCAATATGTAAGAAAACACAGCAATATATAGTATCTGATGAATCTGTCTCATGGCTGTACCCACCACCGATAACATATAGCAACAGTTTATATGGATTTTGCATAGACATAAAACAGTATCTTTAAAGCATTGCAGTGCTTCTGTAGAAGGTCAGAGGTAGCCCAGATGCTGCTACAACCAAAGGGTTTAGTAATGTATTGTTTCTATTCCCTCCCCCATGCGGGGCTAGGGCCCCTAGTCAGTAAGGGGACACAAGGACAAGCATCTGCCCCCTCCACATCTACTTTGAAAAGGCTAGTTCTGCAGTGGGCACTAGCCCTGTATTTCCTGAGCACAAGACCTGTGATTTTTTCCCAGCACTTGCACTGACCAGTAGGTCTGGGGAGGATCTTTGTGCCTTCTCCCTACCCCATTGTCACCTACTCAGGTCTGATACAATCTTGCTCAAAATCTACTTAAATATGACTATTATGTATAGATGGTTGCAAGCACGTGCCTTCCCCAAACTACTCTGAAGCAAAGTCCACACACTCTGTAACATCAAAACATCATCGCCTCACTCCTTTTGGGGGGCTTGGGGCTTTTATTCACAAGGAAATTAACAATATCAACATAAAGTTCAGTTTAATATTTTTCTTTATTCAGAAGTCTAAAATGGCAACAAATATTGGGCATCATTTTAAACCAGAGTAATCTTGTATAAATTCCTTACAGGATATTCAGTAGGGTCCAATCATTCGGGTCTACCCCCAGAAAATTCAATGACTGGCAGCATCCTATATATCAAAGAGTGTCCATAGCTGCTGCTGTCCTGCTTTCCTCTCTTCTAGGCCCTACAAGCTTTCAAATTCATTTGTTTGAAATGATGGGTGTGGCAAGTACCAATTTGCTTTGTTGCCTTATGGGAATCAAAGGTTCAAGGTAAATGCTGGATTTATGTATACTGAGTAAAGAGCTCCTAGTGTGGTAAAGGCAGTGTTCTTAGCATCTGGCAAGGAAGGTCAAATATGTGCCAGGCTTTCAAAATATAGACTGGCTAGTTGAACATTATTCTGATCTTGTTAGAAAATGTTTGCCTTGCTAACTACAAGATGAGGGCTTTGTTGTCATTTCCTAGGGTGAAAAGAGTAGAAGGTAAAAAAATAAATAAATTAAGCCAAAGACTACCTGCTGTTCAAGCCCTAGGTCTTGTGCTGATGACCAGGAATACTTCTGCCCAGTAGAATGATGCAGTAGAAGTAAAACTAAGGGGCATTCAGGTACTCTGTAGAGGTGCACTAAATGAAGGAGGGTCCCACACAAAGTCCGACAAAAATGTGCACCTGATTTCCAGTCTGAATTTAACAGTATGAGTCATTAACCATTGGAACAACCTAGCAAAGGGTGTGGTGGATTCTCCATCACTTGAAATCTTTACATCAAGGCTTGATGTCTTTCTAAAAGCTATTGTTCAACCACAGGTTATTGGGCATAATGCAGAATTATTGGGGGAAACTCTATACCCAGTGCTAAACAGGAGGTCAGATTAAACGATTATAGTGGTCTCTTCTGGTCTTAAACTCTATGAATGAATCACCAGAGGAAAACACAAACAATTTATTGTCCTATGACTCTTACTGTGTTAAATCTTTCCTCCTGCTCGTAGAGAGGTGATTCATGTGTATACAGCATTTTCCAAGATGCCAGTTCCTCTTTTCTATGCTCCCGCATCTCACTCCAAGATATTATGCTATCTTCTTCAATAACCTATATCCCTCTCCAAGCTACCCTCTCCCTCTCCTCTGATGTCCTGCCCTTTTACTTCTGTCAGCTCTCAAAAACAGGGAAAGGGAAGATTTTGTGTCTCAGTTGTAGGAGAAGACATCCTTTTTTATCTAAAATGAAAGACACAAGCTGGAACAAATTGTTTTAAAGACTTTTTGAGTTTTCTTGTGCTTTTTCCATTATCATTTTTATAGCTGAGATTTCAGTAAGGATTCACAGTGAGTCATTTTATGAGGCAGCTCTGTACTAAAGAGTTTCCCATCACTCTAGACATTACGTATCTCCTTATGGCAGCCCGGACAATGTAGGGAGATTGCCAAGCCAGGTCACATGCCAGTAGGCCATCACTCATCCAAAAAGGGCAGGCAAGATCTGGTTACAATTAGGTTCAACCCCTGGTTCTGGATTACACGTCCCTGTGGCTACAGATTCTTTACTGCCAGCTCCCCACTGGGCTCAGGAGGAGTCCAAGGATGGTATGTGCCTGTCCAGAGAGAAGGGTCCCGGCCTTTCTCTTTCTCTCTATCCCTTCCTCTCTCTCTCTCTTTCTCTCTCTCTTTTTAACACAACAATATGTTTTCATGTCACGCTGACAATGAATACAGCTGTTGCTCACAAGGTTTACTAGAAATAGTAAATCCCGAAGTGTAAAAACCCTAACACTTCAAAGAAAAATAATGTCATGTAAAGTACACTAATCTGCAGCGATAATGATAACATCTGAGTGCAGTGGAAAGGTATTCTCAGAGATACCCTGTAGGTAGAAATTAGGAAGATCATCCGTATAGCAACTGGGATGACTGTGTTAAACAAAGGACCTCATCTTTCATTTCAAGTACTTTCAAGTCCAACACAATCTTTCCTCCCCCCCGCCCCATCCCCGACCCCAAAATCCAGTTTAAAAAAAGATTGGGATATTATAGCTTCCACCTTGTATGTCATGTAAGGTTTTATTTTTTTCTAACTGAAACAGATACTTGGAGCTTAGACATGATCGGAAAGGTTTGGTTATCAGAGTATATGTGTAGACTCAAAAATCAGTTATATATATTTGTAACAAAACTATTGAGAATTGCTTCCTCCTTTACTTATTCTGCCTGCCAAGATCTGAGTTCAGTGTTTCTCCGGGTGCCCTTGACAATATCACTAACACCTAATGCAGTATAAGGAATGTAGCTCCCTGCCACTCTTAGGTGTTAGTGGTATCACCAGCTGTTTCAGCAGAAGCATGGAATATCACGTGCCTTGTCTCAGGTCCAATGAGGGAAGACTTTCAGATACCTTTACTATGAACCTCTCCTTAAGCAGATATTTATACTGCAGGCCAACCTCTGTTGTGACACACTAAGTACAACAGTATTGAAGTCAATATGGCTTCATGCAATGCAAGTCAGAGCAGAATTCGCTTTTTCTGTGTCAGAGTCTAATCTCTCTGTGTACTGTGGGCTTGGAAAGTACAGTAGTTCACGCCCACAAAGATTACACAGGCAATTCTAGTAGGCATTTCAATCCTGTAACTGAGCTCTCGTCCTACAGGTTATTGCAGGTGCTTCTCCACACTCAGGAAGCCAACTAGCATGAGACTCATTGCAAAGACTACAGTAATTAGGGAGGATCAGAGTCTAATCAGACTGGGTTTAAAATACTCACTGCTTATGAGGAATCCCCTTTCACCTGATCTCCAAGTCACACATTCTATAAAGCAAGTAGAAATGATATTTGATCAACAACAAATCAGCATTTCTAATGACTTTTCTAGAACAAGCCTTTCCATGGAGAATATTCTCCTGGAAATTATGCTTGTGACAGTGCTAGTGAAGGTAAAAGCAAGAGCACCAACTTCGTAAATTTAACTGCAAACACACCTCTCTGTATAGAGATACCCACATTCATATAGGGTTATGTTTAATTGCTCTTATTTGGATTTCATGTTGTTTATAAATCATAATGCATTTCTGGTGTTTAGCTCAGATAATAGGAAGGGAGGTAAAGGTGTCTGGACTGCAGTATCAGGAATATGTATTATTATTGAGATGATATAGTAAAATTGTGTGAGATCTACTCCAGGGTATATAAATATCAGTGAAACTTGTTCACTCAAACTACTCTATTCTATACCCTGTATAAAACATAGCACCTGCTTAAAGATTTGTAAGGATAGATGAAGATGGAAGGGAGCGTGGCAGAACTTTTCTTATTCCTTTGGTGCCACTGCTGGAAAGGGGAGAATAGATGGAGAATCACTTCTCTAGTCCTATTGCTAGATGGGCAATAGGGCTGGCCTGTGAGCTGTCAAGGCATCAGAACGCCCCAAGTGCTGTCTTGCATTGCTTGTAAGAAGGGTTAGCCCTGATACAAGGAAAAGGCGAGAAACTGCTTCCTTGACAACTTAAAACTGCTATGGAAAGTAACCATGGGTGAACCTCAAAAGTTTTGGAGTGTCTGTTCAAATGAGTATCCAAACCCAGACACTTAACCCAATGCATCTGTATTTCTTGGGTCTGGAACTTGGACTAGTCTTGGGCAAAAAAGCTCTCACACCATCACAGTTTCAGGATCACGTTAACTTTCTCTCACTGGCACCAGCTTCTTAATTATGCCAATATAGGCATGAATCAGCTGTGGTCTGCTGAGACTGCCATACTTAGCGTCCACACTGAATCGCACACTTACTCAACAGCGCCAGAAAGCAGGCCACCCAAATACACAAACCTTTGTTTGAAGAATGACATTGGCGTCTGACTCCAGTGGCAGTTATAGATATGGGCTCAGTAGGCAGCCAACTGAGGCTTCAGGCACATCAAAATACCACAGCCTGAACCACAGCTGCTGCTGCTTCTGTACCTGTACCTGACGGCACTGGAACAAAAGGCTCTCTCCTCAGATCCGAAAGGCCCAACGGACACATCACCCCACTCTGTGCCTGGCGATGCAGAGCTGAACCAGTGCAGGGGATGTGTGAGCTGGGAGCCCCCAAAGTTTTTCATTCCTGGGGCCACAGGATTGGAGGGAGGGTTCATTGGGTTAAGAATACCCTCCCTTGCCATAAGGAGAAAGAAAAGAGTTTGTGAATCTAGGAGAGGGCATGGGGATCCTCAAGCAGGGGACACAAGACCAAAAGAAATTGGGGTGCAGCTGAATGGAGACCCCAAAAGAAAAAGAAGGGAGAGAGACAGATGAAGAAAGAGCAATAAAAGGCAGAGATCAAACAGACAGATCAGAGGAAATGAAAAAATGGAAGGCAGCATAATGAAAATGGGAGAAAGAAAAGGAAGCAAAGAAATGGGAAAGAGGGGAAGCAAGAAAAGGTGCACACAATGAAATGAAGTGAAAAAGAAACAGTTTGTATTTACTCATATTCCTGTCTGCTAGCTGGCATTTCCAGAGTGGCTCTCAAGGATTGGTTCTCTTATTACTTATTATGTGTATTGCAGTAACACCTAGGAGCCCCAGTCCTGGATCAGGACCCCTCTGTGCTAGGTGCTGTACAAACACAGAACAAAAAGAAAGTCCCTTCCCCAAAGAGTTACACTCCAAGTATCCATACAGTTTTTTTTTAAATGATTTCCATTATTTACCATTTCTCTATTATTCTTTTTGCTGAAGGGAGAAGGAGGGAAGAATGTTTTCGCCCACGGCACACAAATCCCCCAGGCCAGCCCTGTTGGCCTTCTCAGGAGTGCGAGTATGGCAGCAGGCAGAGCATTACCAGGTGGGAGATGTGGTGAGTATGTCAGCAGACAGGCCACCTCTCGCTGCCTGTAGCAGGGCGCAGCCCAGCGGCAGCAGGAAGGCCACTGATTTCTGCTTTCTGGGGCAGGTGAGTACAAGTGGTAGGAGGCCACTGTATTTAGGGACTCCTGTCAGAAGGTATGGACTTAATTGATTGAAAGACTGGAATTGTCTGGAGCAGATTTCATTTCTTTCTTCAGGTTTGGCTTTATCAGAAATTTGGCTGGGACTTTTACAGAGGCAATTGCCTCAAAGTCAATCGCAGTATATTTGTCTCTGAAACCCTTTTTCCCTCCACCATCAAAAGCTTCTTGCAAGAAAGAGAAGCAAGTACAGTATCCTCCATGTGCGCCCCTCTTCTCCGTACCATTCAGGCAGCGGTTCTGAAGGGCTGCTACTTTTCCTTGCCAAAAAAATCCCAACAACAACCCAGAAAATACAGGGGCTTGAAGAAAGTTGCTGCTGAATTCTTTTGATCCTCAGCAAGGTTGACCCAACTCTTTTTTTAATCCAAATCAGCTCATTCATCCTTAATATGAACACCACAGTAAAGAACTAAACCTTTCTATGGCATGTACTTAAAATTAACATGGGAAGAGAGGCCACATCTCAGGACAAAGAAACTGAACTTCAAACTAAACTTTCTGTAGGCCCCAAGCTGTGGCAACTCACAGTAACAGACATTTCCTCCCCATGCCATCATTTCAACCCTAGTCCTGTCTGCTGCTGCCCCCGCATTCTGCATATGCTCAAGTGTTGAAAGATTTCAATTAACCCAAATGGCCATGTAAACACGGGTATAAAGAACACATTTACCAATTCCTCTTGTCTAAACGCACTGGGTGCTCCTGACTCTTGACTTCTACAAGAATTTAAGAGGTGTTGCCTGTCTTTTTTTTTTTTTTTCCCCACAATCAGTGCCTCGCTTTCAAAAGCACTGGGCCTTTGGAGGGGGAACGCGGGACTGAAAATAGTGGGATAGCCACAAGAACTCTGTAACTGGGGGGCTCTGCAGTATGTAATTTTAAAAATAATTATATAACGACTGCACTACAAATAGCACAGCAGGAGATAGTAATAAACAGAGCCACAATCAAATTAAACGAGGCAACATTCAGTAAGGCTTCACTTCTTTTATATGCATGTGTAACTGGAGAAAGAAGAACAGAGAACACTCATCTCTTATCCTAAATACCAGCCAGTAGGGGGCTTCTGGAAAAGAAATGGGATAGTTTCTGAGGACTTTGCTATCATTAATATTGTTATTATTTATTATTAACAGCCAGGCAGTGAGAAGAAGCAGCATCATGGTGATTATTGCTATGTACATAGAGATCTTTCAACTTTTAATATAAAATATTCCCTCATGTCAAACCAATAATCACCCTTTCAAAATGGTGCCGTAGAGAGTCGTATATATGGTGTGCTGAGTATAAATCTTTTGATTCCCTGTTGTAACGTGCAAAGCTTCGCCTCTCACTTGAAGGCTGCTGCTGTGGGGCTTTGTGGCAGCTGAAAAGCACATGTTGTGCCTTCCCCCCTCCTTGTTTCCCCCTCGTTCAGGTTTTTCAAAGTCTCTCTTGATAAATGTCTTCAGAAAAATGTTTTATGAGGTGCTTACCTATAAAAATATATCTTTCAAGGCTGTGTACACAATGTGGCCTTAAACACTAACCACACACAAGAAACAGTGTTCATTTAGTCCAGAATGCGGATCGGAGGAAATCTAAAACAATCAGTGCTCAGTTAAAGCCAGCGTGGAACCTATTAGCAGTCTGTTGTGATTTGATGTTATTCACCTGCTGCTGGCATGGAAAGAAGCTCCATAACAAAGGATGTCCTTTTGTTACAATGGCTGTTTTCACCTCTGAGTGTTGAGACTCGGGACATGAACAATGTCTGTCCTGAGGATTTAGTTGGAGAAAGGGAAAGCTTGTGGTTAAGGCACCCAGGCTGGGACTCTGGTGATCTAGGTGTCAGTCCTGCCACAGACGTCCTGTATGACCTTGGCAAGTCACTTAATCTCTCTGTGCTTCAGTTCCCCATGAATAAACCTTCCTCCCTGCCCCCAGGCCTCTGTCATTCTCTGTATTTTCTATTTAGATTATAAGATCTCTAGGGCAGAGATTTTTTTTTACTGTCTGTTTGTACAGGGCCTTGCACAAAGTGATCCCAATCTTGGTTGGAGCCTCTAGGCCTACTGTAATGCTGAGACTAATGCTAATACCACTACCAATAAAAATAATGTGATGAGGATGATTTAATGTGAAGGAATAATGCCCTCAGAGAGACACGCTGGAATCTGTTAGAGGGTCCATTTTTAACAGGGCCTGCATGACAGTAAAGGAGTGTTAGGTGCATACTTTCCATGTGTTTGCTATTATCATTTGTGCATGATACACTTCTGGAGTAGAAGGTGGTCCCCTTACATAGTATTCATCAACTCATCAACTGTACAAATAGGGAGAGGAAGTGAAGAACATGTTATCCAACTGAAACTACAGGAGAATGTTGGTCCTATAGGCAGAATGCAATTAGCCAAATTAAATGTATCCAGATCAACATCAGGGTTTAGTCCCCTACTTTTGGGGGGGAAATACTATGGGATCCTTAATGATCTCAAGTAGTGAGTCATCCATCTTAAAGACATTACCTCCACCAATGCTACTTTGCTTCACAATATTTTGCAGAGGCAATGGTTCACTAATGACACATAGAGAAGAATTCTGCCCATTCAATCACTGACACAGCTTCCTGCAGTATCAAGCATTGCAAGAATTTTGCTTTTTTCATTTCCATTTCAGCAATAGTTGACATTAAAGTACTTTCTGGTAGTTTCACTGTGACCTCCATATTATACACAAGTAGACATGCTTGTTTGCATATGAGCTCAAGTACCAAAGAAATTTCTTAATGCTGCCCTCTTCACTCTTACATTGTCATATGTTCAACCATATCCTTTAGTGTCTTACAACTCTGAGTTCGTGTTGTGTAAGATAAAAGAAATATACCTTTTCACTCCTTTTCTATCTAGAACCTATATGGCCAATGCCAATTGTGGATCGTAGACCCTTTAAAATATGACACTATCACTGCTTGAATGATCACTGCAGATCAATTTATCATTTCAGGGGAAATTATTTTAACAACATAAAACAACTGAACATCAGCAGGCAAGGAAGCAGCTGTTAGATTTGTGGATGTGTCACTGTACAGACAGCAAGTAAATACTGCGTTATGAGCTTACCAGATTCCTAAATAGAGCTGATTCTGTTGTCTCGCCTGTTCTTTTCACTGAAGCTCATGGGACTGCAAAGTAACAAAAAAATGCTGAACATTATTTGTTGTATAGTCCGTCTTATCTTTATGTAATCTAAAACGAATAAAAAGATTGTACCAAATGAAATGTGGGACCAAGGATGGGCCACCAGACTCCACGCCATGTAAAAATAGCTACCAGGGACAGATTTAAGAGTAGGAAAAGTGTCTAATGCTGACTGAGCCCTTGCTGTCTTGCCCCTCTTTGAGGGCCTGATCCTGAACCATGCAGAGTTCCTAGAGAAAACAGTGGGAGTTGAGGATGCTCAGCACTTGCAAGACTGGGCCCCTGATGAGAGGCTTTGAAATTTGTTCTTTAAAATTAAGGTCTCTGCTAATGGTTCCCCCACTCCAACTCCCATCCATTTGCCATTTGGTCCTTTATTCTTAAATCCATGCTGAAGGACAGTAACTAAAGTCAAAGAGTTGAATTAAACCGCCGGGCTTTAATATAGAGTTTATACTTTGATTTTCCACCACAGCGCTAATGTATCTGAGATGAAATGTTGTTATTGTGTCTTAGGTACATTTGGAATAGTTCAATGTGTTAGCAGTTATGTCCTATGTCAGTGGTGAACACTAAGCCATCTAGATATTGTTTCCTCTCCCTGCACCAGTCTCCCCACCACCAACCAGAAGTTCTTTACGTCTGTGCAAATGGAGGATTTCTAATTCCAGTCCATTGCTTGATAAGGATTTTCTCTTGGTACAAGATTGCAAGCATTCTTATGAGGTGTGTGGGTCTGATGGGCAGTGCTTAATTTGTAATGAAATAGGTGCCAGGGCTCAAGCAATTTTTTTATGTTCATAACTCATGCAGCAAGCCCAGAGGTGCCGGGGCTATGAATGGCCAAGCTTAGAGATGCTGGGGCTCCGCCCTGGTAAGCCCTGGCACAAATTAAGCACTGCCGAAGGGGTACTGACTAGGCGTTAAATGAAAAGTAAATTAATCTGACATCCGTTGTGTGAGACTATTTTACAGCAAGTATATGCCTTCTTATTCATTACTTGTAATCTAACAAGTCTTCAGAATGGGGGAAAATATGTTTCGGGGGCTTTGTTGTTGTTTTATTTTGTGGTTGTGAACCAAGATTGTCTGGCCATTTTGAAATGTAAGTGGTGAATAGTTTAACAAAACTCAGTGACTCCAATTCCAGTTGTTCCTTAGGTATTGTGAGGCACACTACTGAGAGCCCAACGGCTCTAAAAGCAGAACCAAAATACCCACATCCCCCTTTCCCTCCATCAGGATTCCCCAGTGCTCAGCTGAGTTACCTGGACTTGAATTACTACATAGGATTTTCCATACAAGATCAGACCACACAGCATCCTGCCTCTGGCAATAGGCAATACCTTGTGCTTCAGGGGAAGACAACACAAACAAAACATGCCATGTATCTACTCAATCATGCAATGCTGTCCATAGCAGAAAATCTCCTTGCTGTCCCCTGAAGCATAACCTTTGATTGCCTTTATTATTGTCTTGGATTGCATAGCTGCAATTGCTATTAATCATTTTAAATGAATCCAGTGCTTTTGTGGATTATCCAAGTTTGGGTACATCTGCAAGTAAATTTAGGATGGCTCCTTTACTTTTCATCTTTGGACATTAATCTATTGTACAAATGTCCAAACACACTTGCCAATGGCCACACTTGCTGGTAAATTCCCAGGAGAAATATCACCTGTTGACAATGACTAATGTCTGTTTCATGCATTTCTACCCTAGCATACATTTTTGTCCACAATATCATATGGATTCAGTTAGTAACAGTCACCCTTGCATTTGCAGACAGTACTTCCACTTAAATCATATCTCTTTGGAACCCAACAGGCTTTTGCACCTAGTTTTATTTCATGCTGGAACTTTCCAGGGACAGGTTAGTCATGCTTCACAAATCACAGTATTTGCTATTGAGTGAAACACCCTAAAAGTTACAGAAATCCATGAAGAAATTGGGAGCATTTCACAGGTCTGTTGGTGGTAAACTAAAGAACTTAGTCATCTTGAGGCAGCTACCATGTGTTTTGTTGATAGAACAGGTATCTTAATAATGCAGCCACAGAAGATTTAGGTTAGTGCAAAGTTCCCGTGATAGCTCTATTTTGTAATGTGTTCCTCTGCTTTTTATCTATGGATTTTATTTTTTATTTTAGAAATACTTGTTTGAGGACACCAGCAATACAGGGTTTCTTTTGTCCAATCCCTTCCTGATTTTAGTTCACAAAAAATCATCTTCCTCTGTTTGGAATCTTAATACTTAAGTATATGAAAAACCATATGAGCAGTAAACCCATGCCCTACACAAGCCGAATATAATCCCCTGCTACAGGAGGTAACAGACATTTGACTTTCTCCCAAAGACCACTTTCTGAATAGATGCTACTATGAGTCAGTCCTGAAGTCCCTATTCATCTCCCACTGAGATGAAGTCTGACAACAGTGTGGGTCAAAGATTCAAAAACCCTTATTGCGGCCTGCCCTGGGAGGACTTAGCTCTCTGATCAATCTCAAATCTTTTTGATGGCACTTCCATAGCTGGGGCTATTGCAGCCATCGCACCTGCAGCACTGGTGGCCATGCGATTCTGGAAGTAGTCCTGAGGTTTTTGGATGCAATTCTGAGAGCCTGAGAAGTCTGCCAAAAGCTTGAATTTCAGATAGGTCTGATCTGGTCTGAAATTTTTTTCATGTGAATGGAATAACCCCAGACAAAACTAAGTGCAAAATGTACAAAACATTAATCTGAGGTAAGAGTGCAGCAGGATCTACCACAACACCCATGCTGAAACTTGAGATTTGAAAAGCACTGGAAGTGGTTAATATTAAAACGAAGTCCAGTGCTGGTTATAAACTCACCCTTAGGCATCCATGGTTGACTATGCTGTCCCGAAGAACTAGAAGATGAGCTCTCCCAAGACTGTATGGCTCAGTAAAGTTCTGGTTAAGTTGATTGCAGGTGATATGCAGCCTGAATTAACAGTTGAAAACAAAGCACTAGATTGTGCATTTAAGGCACAGCCATGAGGTGGGTGTCATGCTATAACAGGAGAACCCAAATGGATTCTGGATGACTCAGTCACAGGTCTTCCTAAGGTTTTAGGGGAACCCATTTCAGAGCAGGAGCTCTAGCCCATTTTGAAAGGGTGCAGCATGCATTCCTTAAGGTACCAGAGCAGTTCTTCTGGCAAGTGTAGATATACTCCTCCCCCTCTGGGGAATTTAGCATCATATTGTGCTCCCCAGCTACAATGCAGGAAATAAAGGGTATGTTTTTTTAAATATAAGAAATTACTGATTTAGTTTATTTTTTTTAAAGGCCACAGCTGCTTCTGCCTCATTCCATCTCCAGGGCTCCATCAATTCTGAGTCACACCACTCCATCCCTCATTCTGGATGTAGCAGAAAAATGTTTGGTGTGTACACAGCACATTTTGTGAAACAACTTAGAAAACAACTTTGTCTATCCATAAACACCTTCTCTGTCGCTGAAACAAGAGCCACAGTGGTAAACAGTTTATGGTACTATTGCTTGATCAACAGCCACCGAAATGAAAGTATGATGAGCTCTCCTTTGTTGCCTCAGCAGTCCACACCCCTGCTAGAAAAATGCTTTTTAACCAGCTGCAGATGGGCTTGTTCACAAGTGTTTCTAATTCAGCTAAACATCTTGATAGGAAATAGCATAAATTATATGAATAGGCCTGTCAGTAGAATTTTCAACAGACGTAACATGAGTTCATATTGAAATAAAATGAGAACCTCATACAAATTTCTGAGCTGACAGACCTTCCGCTTGATCTAGAATCCTGCTCACAAAGATGTTTTGGAAATTGGTGATGTTCCCACCTGAAGTGTCAGTGGTGACTGTAATTTCCATACACCGCGGGGCCATTATTTTATTGTATTTTCACAACTGATTCCACTTTCACTTTTCAAAAGTGATTGCACATACCACAAATGAGCTATTGTTTCTATTTTCTGAGTACTCATTCCAGGCCAGATCAAAAACATCTCTCTGTTCTTAGATATGATCTTGGTTTTGAAAAATATATGCAAAGGGTTTTAGGACCGGATACTTCAAAGACTTATGCATGTTCTTAACCTTATATGTGTGAGTAGTGCCACTGAAGTCAAAGGGGTACTCACATATCAATGAGACTACTCGTGTGTTCGAAGTTAAGCAAGTGTGTAAAATCTTTTCAGGATCAGGATCTAAGTGAGCATTTCCTTTCTCAACATATGGTCTTTCTCCTTGTAGCATAATATTTTCATCCATGCTGTCTTCTCTAAATGGCCAATATGTCTCAATTTGGAGTCTAATTCTGCTCTCTCTTTTCAAAACTGGGTGTCTCTGTGCTTCAGTTTTAAATTTTGCTAATTTTACAGTATTCCATATTCAACTATCTCACTTGAGGTGGTGTTGATTTGTGTGCTGCCCCGTTAAGGGTATCAACTGGGTGTTGTTCTGTTGTATATGAGTTCTCATACTGCCCTCATCACCGTAGGGTCTGTGTGACTTCCAGTTGTTCATTAAGCAGCATGACTAATATCTAGCTTTGCCTAGGTTCCTTGCACAATTCATATTTCAAATGGAGATCATATCTTTGACGTTTCAAGCTCATGAATTGGAATCTAGGTGAGGCTAAGCGGAAAAGTGATTTAAACAAAATTTCAGGTTTTTTGTGATCAGTTTGTACATGTTATGACCAGTATTCCATGCCACAGTTACAGGGCTAGGTACCTCTGGCCTCTCTCAGTGCATCCCCCTGAGGTCTTAGGCCTCGTACCTTCATGTCCCTGGGGTGTAATCCTACAATCTTCCCACTCATCCTGTGGGTCAACCTTGCTCAGCCCAGCAGGTCCATATGGTCTCTAGTAACTGCGGTTCTTCCCTGTGGGCGTCTGTGACCAGTAGTGAATAGAGTGACTAGACAGCCTTTTTAAACTAAAGTATTGTTTACTCTTAACAGTAGGAACAATGTATAACATATGAGAAAAAGGATTTTAAAACAACAACACATCTATACTCATATCTATCTTACTTAGAGGCTTAATATATAAAAATAAATTTTGGGGGGGAATTTAAGACAAACACACATACAATTGCTATCATCCCATTTTCAATCTGAGCAGTTTTTCTGCCTTATTTATGGAGCTGATGTAATGAGCTGCTCTTCCTGCATTAGGAATGCACCTAGTCCTTTGGGAAAGACTCTACTGACAATGCAACTGGATTAATTAAATCATAGTATTTTAAAATTGATGGCTTTGTGATCAGTGTTTTCAACTGCCTGTTTGGTTTTCTTCCTAGGGCCAGGTAATGTCATTTTCCATCAGTTCCCCTAAGGAGTGTTTACAATAAATAGATTTGGAAAGTTTATCATCCCCATAAATCTCTGCAAATTGGCTTTCTGTTGTGGAGAAGGCATTTCAGCTATTGTTTGTATCTTACCTGGAGTAGCATTAAGCCATCTTTGCCCATTTTATGCCCAAAATAGATTATTTCTGTTATGCCAATTGTTAACATTTTCAAGATCAGTGTTAGGAGTCTTTTCTCTGTAAACTTACTAAGTCTTTTATTGTGTTTATTTAGGCATCAATTCAGTAAGGTAGGGAAGCACATGCCTAACTTTTAAGCCCAGGAATAGTCCCATTGAACTGGAATTGTCTGAGAGCACACCAGAAAGCAGATTGAAAGCATTTTGGCAGGGATGATCCTTTTATTCTGTGTTTCGCAGTGCCTGGCACAATGGGACCTTGGGTCCAGGACTAGGTGATACTGCAATACAAATAAGAAATAACAGCATCGAAAATTCCTTGTAAATGTACATTATCAAAGAAAATAATAAATACAACAAAAAGGTACTATAAAAAAACCAAAAATACAGTGAGATCCTGAGGCAATCATTAAGTAAATCAGTCCCTGTTTTGACTAGACAGGGTTCCCAAGTCAAAATGTCTGCCTCGTGATCCAGATCCAATCTGGAGCACTCCTAAATCTGGGAGTATTTGATTCAGGGGGGTTGGTTCAGTCCATTATAAAGATAAGACCAAACTGCTAAATTCAGTTCCAGATCTAGATTTGGATTTTAAATACTCCCACCATGGTTTGGGTGTTTAAAGACAGGGCTTGAGTTGTGCTCATCTGTAGATCACTGTCACAATTACCAGGTAAACTGCACCTCTGATTCTGCCTGGTATTGTCAAAAGCACTCCCTCTAAGTCACAAGCCTCTGGGAGTATGTCTACATCGTAATTAAACACACACAGCTGGCCCATGTCAGCTGATAGGGCTTCCAGGGCTCAGGCTGTAAAACTGCAGTGTCGACATTGGGGCTTGGGCTGAAGCCTGAGCTCTGGGACCCTGGGACCCGGTGGGAAGGTCCCAGAGCCTAGGCCCCAGCCCAAGCCCAAACATCTATCCCACAATTTTACAGCCCGGCAGCCCAAGCTCCATGAGCACAAGTCAGCTGATACACGCCAGCTGCGGGTGTTTAATTGTTGTGCAGACTTACCCTAGTGGTCACTTAGCACCAGGTAGAATCATGCAATTTTCCCATCCTCAGACCAGACCTTGGGCTGCAATCCTCTGGTACTAACAATGATTATCTTCGCAGGAGTGACTTTGCTCCAGGAGAGAACCAAACTGCAGGGACTGAGCCAACGACGGTGGTAATCTGTGACCAGACAGCTCCTTAAAACAAAAGGATTATTTATTTAGAACAAAAGCGTTCCAGGGAAAACAGACCTTAAAATCAACAAAACAGACTGTAAACATATCTAGTTTTCCCCTCAGGCTTACCAGGCCCAGCTTCCTTACAATCTCCACAGAGTCTCCCTCTGTGTCAGCCTATCTCCCTACATAGCTTCTGGCAAATGATCCTCTTCTCTGCCTGAGAAGGGCTTTTTAACTGTGCAGTGTTCTTTTGATCTCCAGGCTCCTAGCTTTGGCAAACAAGGCTTGCAACTTGCTGAGGACAGGAAACCCAATCCATGAAGCTAACAGCTTGCCCTGTTGTCTTTCAAGTGCATACCGGGGTGTCCTTATCTAGATCTGTTGTTTCAGTGCTGCTTTCCTGTTTGCTTTTCCCCTCCTCCCCCTGTTAAGTTAGTTAAGGTAGAGTCATACCGAAAATTCTAATAACCCCCGATAGTTGTACAGTAGCTTCCTCACTGATCAGGTCACTTACAATATTCATACCATTATTTCATAGTCCTATTCATAGATGAATACATAGTAGTGTCTCACCCATCACAATTACTACATTCAGATAAAAAGAAAAGAATCCTTTTGTTTTGGACTTGTATGCTCTTTATTTTTGTGCAGAACTTCGGTACCATAGTGATAAATGCTATGTGCCATTAAATCATAGATCGATTAGACTGGATCCACAAAACTGTGAATTTACCAAATCAGGTAGCAATATAGAGGTATCAGAGTAACAGCCATGTTAGTCTGTATTCGCAAAAAGAAAAGGAGTACTTGTGGCACCTTAGAGACTAACCAATTTATTTGAGCATGAGCTTTCGTGAGCTACAGCTCACTTCATCGGATGCATCCGATGAAGTGAGCTGTAGCTCACGAAAGCTTATGCTCAAATAAATTAGTTAGTCTCTAAGGTGCCACAAGTACTCCTTTTCTTTTTGCGAATATAGAGGTAGAATCTCCATTTTGCAAGGACAGAGTGAGTTCTGCTAGGTATTTTGTTAGCAAGCCAAGGCATGCAAGGTATGATTAGCAGTAACTGAAGTTCCCAAACCTGTAACTTTCTTTCCCTTTAGGCAAGAAATATTCAAAAAGATCCAAAATTATTTCCTATATTTGAACATTTCAAAGAAAATCACAGAAATTTCTTCCAATCTGATTCCATTTCCAGTCTGATCCTTATAAATGATGATCACCTAAGGGGCAAAGACATCAGAACCAATAGGAAACGGGTCTTGATAGGTTATTTTTGATCTGAGGTTAATTACCACTACAAATGGTGATCACTAAAATCAAATTCCACTGTAATCTATAGTGCATAATAAGAATTAACCATTTGAACACCACCAGCCAAATAAATGTTTATAGGGCCGCTAGTATACATGTGTGTACATAATAGTACATTGCACATCTATGGCACTTTTCAGCTAAGGATCTCAAAGCATGCTGCAAGCATTAATTCGCTGCATGTTCCTGAGACATAAGTAGTAATAATACCTTGCAACTGTATTATTTTTTCAGCCATAGATTTCAGCTGCTTTTACAAAGGCAGGTAAATGTTGCTACCTCTATTTTACAGGTGGGGTAAGTAAGACACAGAGAATCATAGAATATCAGGGTTGGAAGGGCCCTCAGGAGGTCATCTAGTCCAACCCCCTGCTCAAAGCAGGACCAATCCCCAATTTTTGCCCCAGATCCCAAATGGCCCCCTCAAGGATTGAACTCACAACCCTGGGTTTAGCAGGCCAATGCTCAAACCACTGAGCTATCCCTCCCCGCCAAAGGGAGATCAAATGATTTGCCGAAGGTCACATAAGTCACTGGAAGATGTTGGAAAAAAAACCTTAGATCTTCCGGCTGCTAGCCCCATGCTCAAGCCACTAGACCACATCAACCTCTCCTCGTAATAGCATGTAAATATTGCCATTCCCAGGTTACAGCTGGAGAAACAGTTTGTGACCTGTTCAAGGTCACACAGTGAGTCAGCATTAGAACCAGGAAAAGCAGTAGAGAACGCTTAACTCCCAGTCCCATGTTCTAACCATTAAACCATGCTTCCTCCCATTTAGAAACGTTTTCTCCATTATGACTCTAGTAGATATAAAAATGTCCATAATCTCCAAAGAGTAAAGTTATCACAGGTTCATATTACTGTATGTATTGTGGCTAGCAGAATATTTTCAAATAATGCTTAAATGTATAACTCATAAGAATTTTTTTTATAGATATGGCTCGGCCTTTTATCTTTTCCTGGTGAAGATGGAGACCAGGGTGCATTAATCTGCAATGGACTTGTGTGATAGCAATATTTCCAGCTGCACAAGTGTTGCAACATCCACACCCAAATTAGCTCATGAGTCAACATATCCAGTTTGGTTATTACATTTATTGCATCAATTATCTACAAATGAAATACAGCTGCGTTGTCTATTGCACCATTTTAAAACATCCACTTAACAAGTCTTAGTGCTAAAAATGATCAGGAGCATTTGATGACAACAAATAAAAAGGAAACCTAATCCTGTCCTGCATTGTCCAGCTGTAATTTTTTAAAAATAACATACTCGGGTATTTACCCTAAACACGGGCAGTACATTTAGTTTATTTGCTAAATACGAGTTGAGCAAAGCAAACGTTCAAGTCACAGTCCCAGACTTTCACAGCAAGGTCACCTAGGTCTTCAAGATGGGGACTTGAAGAAAACCTTCTTTTCCAGCAGTTCAAGACCAGTTTGATGTTTTGTTCGATCCTCCTTGATCTTTTTCACATTTTCTTCTACTGAACTGGGCAGCATGACCGTATTCTCCCAGGTACCCTAATTATCCAGGGAGAAGCATGTATGGATTGAATTGAGGGTTAAGAAGTTGTCTCCATATTTTCAGCAGTTGAAAGAATCACCAGAGAGTTTCCAAACTGACAGTGTATCTTCTTTTTTTTTTCCTTGTAATGTGATGGGCACCTGTTTTCAATTGCATCTTCAAATCAGAAGCTCCCCTTATTTGGGGGCTGCAAGCCTGGCTGTGGCCAATAAAAAAGTCCCATGCATATGGCTGTCATTTTGGTTTTCTTTGTAAATGATTTCTGTTCAGAGTGCAGGTGAAAAGCTTGTTCAAGTCCTGCTTACATCATATGTATGGAACTTGATTCCCACTGTAGAAAATATGTACAGAGGGCCTTTATTTAAACTTCTGGTCAGTGGGGGTCATTCTCATTGTAAATGGATTTTCACTCATAAAATATGTGAGATTAGTTTAAGTCCTCACTGGAGACTAAGCTTTGCAGAAATCATGGCACATGAAAGCAGGATGAGTTCTAGTTAGGGGTTGTCTCACTGCAATTTCCAGATGGCTGCACATGAACCAAAGGCTTTTGAATGAATATTTATCACAGCTGCAGTGATGAGTTCCTGGGAAATTCTGCATTGCAATAAACCATGAGACAGCTCCCCTAGAAAATGGCTAAAGGCTTTATGGGTAAGAGTAGAAGTGGGATTAGCTTTAGGAAATCAGCCTTTCATGAAATCACCCCCATTGCCCTTTATTTTGGGGATCTGAATGTCCGGGGTGGAGATGGACTCAGGTCACAGAATTCAAATCCTGATCTGACTTTCAACCCCCCAAATCTTGGAATGGTCAGACAGGGGGTCTTGACTGAGCTCCTTGTGGAGATGGGGGCTGTGCAACTGAGAATCACAACCAGATTTGCTTTGGAACTTCTCCCTACATCTGTATGAGATTTGGCAGTTGGGTTTAGCTTCAAGCCAGTCTCTAGTCCGTATGATTTGTATCATGTCCATTGCATTGTTCTGTGAGGACAGAGGAAGGGGAGAATAGGTTAGAAAGAGGAGGAGTGAGAGATGAAGAGGGAGGAAGGATAAGACTGGGAATGTGCATGATAACAAAAAATAATGAAGGAAGAAGAGATGGGAGGGGGAATTAAAAAACAAGAGAGACATGATAACTAAATATAATATTAAGTAGGAATTTTAATGCCCAAATATTACAACTAATTGCTGCAGCGGTATCTGTCATGTGATATGACATTACAAGTAGAGATGACTTGTACTGTAGTGTCAGGGAAGCAGCCCTGGGCCATGTCCCACTGCTGAAACTTGGTGCCCAGCCAGATTTAATAATTTTATTAAGATAATGTTGAAATAAGCAACGGTACAGAGTTCAAGCATAGAAGTTTCTGGTTGTCAGGGGATAAGGTACAGATTATCAAAGGGTACAAAATGCGATTTAGGAGCTGGTGGAACAAGGATCACATGATAATCTGCAATCTCCCCGACTGGGGGAAAAGTTAAACCGGTCAGAGTACAGACATCGAGATATGGGGTAAGTTATCCACACAACGGCTATGTTCAGTATGGTGGGTACAGTGAGTGAATACGGGGGTGGGGATGGGTCTACCCTCATTGGTGGGGTTTAATTACTAATATATCATCTTAGCCAAGAGGCAATGTCTACATTCTCCAGTATATCGGGTATTTCAAGCCAATAAGACTACACACGTGCGCGTAAATAGAATGTATGTACTCTTCAGTTATGTAGATCATATCAAATTAATGCTAATAAAAACTGTTATACCACACCACACCAAGAAATATATATGATGTGAGTATGTGCATTTGTATGTAAGTATTATGCACACTCGTGTGCACATGCACACACATCTTTGACGGCTGCTCATAAGATTTTGCCCATGTTGCATAAACCTGCTAGTCCAGCCCTGTCATTTTGAAAACATTAAGTAACCAAGCATCCCAACACCCCTGTGAGGTACTTGAGTATTGTCCTCTCTGTTTTATAGATGGGGAAACAGGCAGAAAGCTAAGTAACTTTGCTAAGGCCACAAAGGGGTCAGTGTCAAGAACCTGGATTAGAACACAGGAATCCCCTGATCTTCAGTATAGCTACCCTCAAGCATTCAAAAATCATGAATCAAGACCAAAAAACTCATGCGAGTATCTTAAAAATCACGAGAGTTTTTAAAAATAATAAATGTTGGCTTCTTTTTAGTTGCTTTCTGATTTTGGACCCGTCAGGATGCACTTGCTTCACATTTTCAAGCTTGTTTTGCAACCATGAGGGCTAGAAACTTAATTTTTTGAAAAATGAAAGCTGCAGGCAGCTGGAGTTTTAAGGAAGGCAGCAGAAATCACAAACCTTGTGATGAAATTTCGAGCGTCGGCAACCCTGTAAATTTAGTCCCATGCTCAGTCAACTAGAGCAGACTGCCTCCTGAGCTACAAAGATATCTCCTTTGTAGTCAGAGCCGCGTTGCCTGCTCTGCAAACGGACGGTCTGAGATGCAGCTGGCCATCTGTGGTGGAGCATGCAGTGAGCCGTGTGCCAGGAGCAGCAGCCTGGGTGGCAGGACCCACACAGCCACAAATTGGCCTGAATTATCCAAAAATAAATAAAGGAGCCTGGGCTGTGAGGTTCACAGGTCCCCAAAAGCAGCTTTGGGAGAGGAGAGGGGCTGAAAGGGGCTGTGAAAAATTACCTTTCAGAAAAATCAGAGAGACAAGCTTCCATCCCTAGTGATAAGTTTGTATCTGTTTCCATTTTCAAGGCTTTCTCGTCAAGGGAAAGGGCTGGAAACGCACTGTTTTTAAAAAGTTCAAACGGAGGTTTCCCTCTGCATTCATAGGTCTCCAACCCCATGAGCTCAGGCTTCTTGGTCCCACAGGCCAGATCTGGGACTGGAACATGGATCACCCACATAGCTGCACACTGATTTGTCTCTAGAGCACCAGTAACATTAGTATGCTGCTAGCTATGACACAGTCCACCACCTGCTTTATTTGGTTTTATTTTTAGAAAGGAGCAAATAGCACCATAGTGGGCTGAGGCCAAGATCCATCAGTTAGACAGGGTGGAATGTCATGGATCGAAGTTAAGTAATTTTCTTCTCATTGACACTTGCATAAAGTTTTGGTTTATGGTATCAAAACATCCTTGCCATTTACATTCCTTTAGACAAAGTCTTTCACACATGAGACCCCCAGTGTTTTCCTTTCCATTATCATCATTACCTACTGTGTAATCCCCCTCTTCTCTCTTTTGCCTTCATTTGATCTGTCATCAAGGAGCTGTTTTCTTTCCTCCCCCTACCCCCCATGCACTCCCCCTGCCTGACCATCTCTGGGAAACACACACACACACACACACACACACACACACACACACACACGGCCTTTACTGTAGGCAGTCCCTCAACAGCAAGAAAAACACAGGATCAAAAAGTCACAAGTGTAGCAGATGTCAAGTGGTCCCTCTAGACCCCTACTTAACCCCTTGCTGAGGCTTTGCTGGTCCCTGGCAAGAAATCAATTGGTGGGAAAGGCGAAGCTTTTCTAAAATGTTACTGTGTTTTATTATAAATCATCAACTGGAGGGTTCAGTTTATACTGCCCAGTGCCTTGCTCCACCGCAGGAAACATTTAATGAAGCTGGAGTTTGCTTAAAGCCCTGGCTCTGAACGTTCTCACTGCTAATTGGGTTTGTTTATGACCTGATGTAATAAAGTTTGACATTGCAAACTGTGAACACTTTTTACAGTACTTTTTTTTTCTTTCTACCCCAGAAATGTCATCTAAAACCAGGTGTGTGAAATGTCTGAGCAACAGTTAAGTAATCAATGCCTTTTATCTAAATGACAGAGATGTATGGGCCCTTTAAAGCCTAATGATTACAAATGGGGGGAAAATTAAGCATGGAGGAACTTTTCCATCTTTTTTCTTCTAAGTACAGTATGCCTTGCAAATTTATCATAATCTCTGTTAGCCACCTCAGGCTAGCATACAACTCCTAAATGCAATGAAAAATGGCAAACCATTTCACAGGGGGACAAATATCTTCTCAAATTGCAGCTTTCTCTACAGTTTGGCGGATACCATCCAAGTTTTTAAAAAGCTACATGAAAAGGTGGAAAGCTCTGAAAACATACTGTTGGAACTACAATGGAAATGAATCTCATGTGGGTTTTTTTTAACACAACAGGCACTGTAGCATGTCAAGGTCATCTTAAAGATTAGATTTTTTTTACACCCCAACATCTAATTTTGAGTTTGGTTTTGGTTATCAACCAAAGACCCCCATCCTACAATCTGTTCCACTCAGGCAAACCCCTGAACCCAGGGAGAGCCCAGCTGACTTCCTTGGATCTTTGCACAGTTGTCAGGCTCTTCCCACATGGAGCAGATTGCAGGATCAGGGCCTAAGTGTGTACATGTTCAGTCCTTGCGACACAGGAACAGATCCTTTACTGATCCATTAAACTGGCTCTGTGCCAGGACTCTGTGGAGGAGTTTTGAGAACTCTGACCCTTGCAATGATAAATAGTGCCCAGTTCAATATGAAATATACCAAATGCATTGGATTTGCTAGTCTGTAATTTTCAGTCATAACCACAGTCATTGACGCAAAGTGAGGTTATGTGCTACCATCAGCCCCAATCCTGCACTGGACTATTTGTCAAGGCTATTGAATAGTGATTTCAGCTGACCTTTGCACAGGTGCAGGAGTCTACACTAATGGATCCCAATGCACAGTCAGGGCCTTAGTTGTGAAGGGTGAAGTCGGATATTTATCTGCATAGGTGCAACCACAGGGAGAATGGGATGGGGGGGGAAGAAATATTCCCCCCCCCCCATTTTCCCCTCTTCAGTGATATTTGTCACCTACCTTTCCTTGCCTTATGACTAGGGAGGAAAACATGAAAAGGGCTCGTCCTCTTCCACTTAAAACATACTGTCCTACTGCTGTTAATGTCCAGTTGATACCCACCTGGACCAAACCATTCTGTCTCCCTCTGCCCTCCCTCCTAGAGATGCCAGCAGTCTTCATTGTTGCTGCAGCTGGCAGAGCCTGTAGTTCTTGCTCCTTCTGTCTTGCACCAGGCTCCTCTAAATGGGTAACCCTGGGTAGGGAGACTGGGCGACACAGCACTGGGGGGACAAAACCCAGGTGTAGGGCCAGAGTGCTGGGAGTAGACACAGAGCACTGGGGGGACAGAGGGGTAGAGAACAGTGCTCGAATCCTAAAAAAAGCAGCACTGGAATGCACGATATCAACAAGAAGAATAGCTTATGGCTGGGTCAAGTCACTGACCAGAGCTCCCCCAGAAGCATCACGATACAATCATCAGAAGTACCGGCATCCCATGCTGGCTCCCCCCAAAAGTGCCGATTCTGGTGCTGGTGTAGATCGCAGGTGGGAGGCCAGAGAGAGCTGGGGAACTCAGAGCACTGGCCAGGGTGAGGGAAAAAGGGATGTAGAAAATAAGGGGAGGGACAGAGAGCTCTGGGGGAACAGAGTGCTAGGGGACACACAAGACACTATACGCAATATATACACACACACAAGCATGGCCATGTGCACACAGATGCAGATGCACACACAGACACATCTACAGTATAAATATAGGACGTGGTATGGCTGGGGGACTTTTGGAAGGATGGGAAACAAGCTCATCTGTGGATCCAGATCCTTGTCCTCCCAACTTTTGGGTAAAAACCACTTGTCCCTGCCCCAGTGTTTCTCCCCCCTTGATTGCACCTGTGCTCATCTGGGCTATTTAACTGTCTCTGTGCCAGGGCTCCAGTGAGGGGCCTTAGAGCTATGAGCCATATTTTCAATGATATTTAGGCACCTAAAGATTCATGTAGATGCCTAGTGGGATTTTCAAAAGTGCCTAAGCAACATAGGTCCCAAACGCTCTTTGATTTCAACTCCCATCAAGTTATTCCCCCCTCTGTCTGTATCCGTCTCTTGACTTGCACTGAGCTGGTAAGGTTTTCAGGGTAGGAGACATCTGTTTTATCTGTGTTTGTCCAGCATCTAGGACAATAGGGTCCTGGATGACTAGGCCTCCTAGGTGTTACAGTAATACAAACAATAAATAATAATACATAACTTGCCTGGTGCTTTTGAAAATCCCAGCAGGTGCCTAAATATCCCTGAAAACCTGGCTCCTCTGTCTCTGTTCTGTATCAAGCAGTCTTCCATCAAATACTCGTGTGTGCAAATTTTAAATGTTTCTCGTGGTGATTACTCAAGAAGTCCTGGATAAAATTAGCTTTTGTGCGAGTAGAAGCCAATTATTTGGATAGTCCTAAAAAACAAATGCAAAAAGGGTGCAAACATAGTTGAAATTTTCAATTCAAGCGAATAGTCCCAGACAGCATTTTGCACTATTCAACTGGATCTAGTAACAAATGACTTATTAAAAGTGTCAATTATTGTTAAAATATTGTAAAGTGAAGTCAGCTTCTCTTTTTTGCTGATGTCAAGAAAGGATTAAAATATAGTGCAGGTGTAATTAATCTTTTTAAAAAGCAGTTCACCTTTCTTAAAGTACATCCACTATAATGGGGAAAAAATGGCCTTCTATAGTGCTACAGTATTTCTCTTCTTAATCAAAAGCATTTGATGGCTGACCATTAATAATATGTTTGTCAGTAACTGTAGTCTGGTTCAAACACTTTTCTTTGAACTGGAGTATCACATTTAGGTACATTGCAAGTCCACAGTGCGTTTTACAGAGCATTTTATTTCACCCTCTCCTTGTGTCAAGAGATTCGAGTTGCATATGAACTGACAAGCAGATGCAATGGATTGTCTGCAGCCAATGAGAGGCAGTGGGTTTTGTAACTTTTCAAAGAAGTGGACTGCCATATTTCAAGTGTCCAGTGTGGTGACAAATATGCTGTCATTTACCATTGAATGCTTTGGTCTCTATACGCAAGAAAGCTTTTTTGCGGGGAGGGGTCTTATCCCAAAATATGAAAAGGGCCCAATCCTGCTCCCCATTCAAGTCAGTGACAAAACTACAACTGACTTCAGCAACCATCGGAACCAAAGACTTCCATTCACAACAATGGGCATTGGATCAAGCCCTTAAAGCACAAACAGAACCCTCCATTCTTAATATCAAGTTTGTTTTGGCTGTTGAGTAGCAGGTGAACAAATATTTAACACAAAAGGAGAAATGACTGTAAAAGAGGGCCAATTCTCCTTGCCCTTTGAAAGGACTAGGAAAATTGATTATCAGAAGAAAAGATAAAATTCTTTTTGTTATCCTCAATCTCTAATTCTATAAAAGGTTTTTTTAATGTCTCTGTTATTGCTGTATTTAATTCAGAGCAAAGTGAGATTGAAGGTCACCGCAAATATCAAGGAATGTCACCTGCTGGCCCCGGATAAGTTGCTGAATGGTATCATATTCTTGTTGTGCTTTTTATTATGCTCTACTTAAAAAGGTCATGGTAGACTGAGAATCCCAATGAAATTCAATCTTTCCATTTAACAAGGAATCTTGTAAGATAGGGTAGGAAAAAATGTATCAAGAATATAGCGGTAATCTTGAGAGACTTTTACTAGCCATAGATCAAATACAGCAGGGATGATATTGAATTAATATTCAAGCAATGTGTTATTGTTCATTTTCAACTAATATTTTATTTTTTCCAAACTAGATTTAAAACAAATTTTTGAAACACCAAATAAACCACTTAACCCAATAATTAAACCACACCCAGGGCCACTGGAGGTCACTACGGATAGGTTCTAGAAAAAATCATAGAGCTTTTAAGTGAGCTTTTCTAGAAGAAATGATAATTATACAAATACCATGCAAAGAAATCAGAATAATGGTGTGTTTTATACATACAATTTTTAGATTTACATACAGTTACAATAAAAGTCACCCCAAAACTCAGTAAGAAAGAAGTGCTGGAAATAAAAACATATTCCTAATTATATTGACTAACCTAACCCATCCATATGTATACTCTCTGTCAAGAGGTATATGAGGAACAGGGAAGTTATGGGAGTATGAGCTAGACAGAAGAGATACCCACTCTTCAGATTCCCCTTAACACTGACCTAACCCTCTTGCAGAGTCTCAGGTTCAGTTCCACCAAATAGTATACCATACCTCTGTGCTATTGCATCTTATCCAGAATTCCAGGAAGCCATATTATTTACCACTGTGACACAGTAATAGCCTCAAATGTCCTTCCATTCCTGATGAAGGTGTTAGCCCTTCAAAGGTTAGTTGCTTTTAATGCATGCATGCAAACAATTGAAAAAGAAATGAGGATGGGGAAAGGATTCTACCATCTTTAAGATGGTTAATTAGCTGGAGAAACCAATTGCTTGGTTACCTGTGTGATCAGGATAGCCATCGTCTCTGCTTTCTTCACCTGGGCCAACATCATTGTATAAGCTGGACAAAGGAAGATCATTATAACTATAACCTCACAAAGATTCTTTTTATGTACAGTCTTCACCCTTTATTTAATGCAATTAGTCCCCCAACTCTCATGTGCACATACAGAAATTATGTGCATTTTTTAAAAACTCAAATACTAGCAAAATGTTCAGCCTTTATTACTATGTCCTAGACTTTTGCCTGCAGACAAAATACAAGAAATTAAAAAAATATATTGCATGCGAGACTTCAGTTTTCAGTGCACTCTGCAGTTAAAACCAGAACTATCAGATCAGCATGTGCATTAAAACGGAAAATGTTCCTGCAACATCCATCATCCCTGACAAGATACTTAGAAAATCTGCATCCCCTTTGCGTCTTTATTCCCTTCCCTTCCTTGCTTCATACCATACCATAGGTAAAACTGAAGCTGTAGAATTATTTGTTAGTACATGACACATTGATGTCTGGCAACAATACAATCAAAGGGCCAGAGTCTCTATTACCACCAGGTTTCTTCGTCCTGTTCAGGCCGTATAAAGGAGCTGGATTCTGGCTGCAGTTGGCCAGCCGAGAATTCCTTTGTGGAGGAACTCCTGCACCTACTGCTCTCTACCCCTACGACGGGGCAAGTCAAGGGATGGAGTGGGTGGGACAAAACAATGTTATTTCCTACACCAACCCTCAGCAGGCATACATTGGAGCAGGTCTTAGGCTGGGACTGGGACAGCGTAAACTGGCCCTCAGAATCAGGGAATTGTAAGCAGCTTCCTGACTCTCCCCCAAACATTCTCCTGCACCGAGCAAAACCCAGCTAAAAGAGAGAATCTGCCCGATGGTGGATAACAAAAGTAGCAGAAGTAGCAAGTGATTAGTTTGCTTCACTAATGAAATATTTCCCCTTTCTGATGGGCCAGTTGTTCAATCGAATATTTAGGGTTGCCTACGTTTGTTTAGTCATTACTTGAATTAAACTAACCTCCCCCTTAACTCTATGAGTTAGAGTCCAACCCTGCTCTCAGATCAAATCAACTCCCATTGATGTGACTGGGGGCCCTTAAAGAGGACTTTTCCCAATGGAAACAGCTGACTATATCTTGGATGACCCATAGAAATTTTCTAAAACTGAACATTCTTGAGACTTAAGTAATTACACTGTAAGTGCTCCTAGTGGCGCTGCCAGATAAATATTTGACAGCACTGCGTAAGACTGTTACTAGATATATTTGGCTAACAAAAATATCCAGATCTGGAAATGAACAGTTATTCCAAAGAAAGCAGGACTGAGTCCTATTCCGTGAGCCTCAGTCGAGCCTGATTTTGTCTTGTGGTTTTTGTTCTCCAGCCTATGTGTTTGGAGTGCAGACACTTCAGGAGTGGGGGGGGGGGTGTCACTTCAAGAGTTAAATTCAAAATAATGATTGAACAAAATTTAAAATATTTCATGAAAACATTTCTCGTCATCTTTGCTTTGGTACAGTCTAAGTTTAAACAAAAGCTAAATTTCAGCCTAAGCAACAGCGAACAGCATCCCTTTATGCTAACAATAGCACGCAGTCCTGTATCCATGCAGCAGAGTTGCAGTTGTTTCAGTATTTTCAGCCAAAATGTAGGATTTTATAATCTTTGAAGTGAATTTCGGTCTCATGAGGATTGCTTGACTGACATCGCTGGAAACACTTTATCCACAAAGCAGGCAACAAGCAGTGCAAGTTCCCCCCCACACGCCCCTCCAGTGTACCTCATCCTTGAACTGGACAAGCCATCTCACTGAGTGAAAGAGTAGCTCATGCTGCATGACCATGTGTTTAATCCTTGGTCTCTCTGCTCAGGCTGCCTAGTAGATGCCAATTATTGCTAAATGTGAGTGTGACTTTTGGATATTGGCACCAATTACCTGGAAACTGGGCCGAGGGCACTAAACTCATTTCGCATAGACCATAGAAAAGCTGTCAGTACTGCTGATCTGGGCTGCTTATTTTTTGCTCATTGCTGCTGACCTGATCTGCATTTTAATAGGCAACCAAGACCTGTGAGGTTTATTATCCATCTACCACCTCCTTTATATTTATTTCCTCAGTTCTTTTGCTGTTGGTATGTTTGGTAAAACACACTGCAGAGGTCCAATGTGCTGGGAACATCACCTAGGATGTTACAATAGATAAGATCCCAACAGAAGGTGTTGTAGACTAGTATACTTATGTATAAGGTAATGTCTAGGAATTTGGGTAACTCTACTTTCAGGGCATGCTTGATGAGAGAACACAGTATATGTGGGGGAAGGAATAAACCAGAAGTTTGCACTGTCTTGACTATTTCCTTTTATGCTTTAACACCAAACATGGTATCAAAAGTAAGTGGGCTCCTGCAGGTATGTGAAATCAGAAACTAAGACTATTGCACGTAAAAACAAAACAAAAAGAGAGAACCGTGATCATGGCAGCATACCAGACTCCTCTCCCTGAGCAGATGGACACAAAAGGGGATGTGTTTAGCAACTGGACATTCTTTAGATCACAGTGGAAAACTACAAAATTGCAAGGGGACTGGGTAAAAATGACTACAAAATAAGAACAGCCAAACTATTAGCTGCAATGTACAAAGGCTGCCATATTCTCCAACAGCATCTGGATAGGTTAGTAGCAGACCAAGAGGAACCATGTCTAATCCTATGTAACAGGCTTCACCACCACCCTCATGAGCTCCCCGTTATGGCCAGAGGTCACTCTGCAGTGCCCTGCGTCTGTTTTCCCCTGCTTCAGCCTCCTTAAACAAACCGCACACAGTCTCTCATGCAATCACCTCCCTTCTCTGAGTCTGGTTTCCTTGTTCATGGAGTTCAAGAAACAAACATAAAAGCAAATCTTCCACCTAGTCTTAAACTGGGCACAGCCCCTCCTCCCTGAGGTACTGTTTCAACCGGGTCTTCTTCCCCAGCCCCAGCTCCTGAGCTTCCCCAGCTTACAACTAGGCCTCCTGCCTCTGGAAGTCTCACCTATGGTCTCAGTCACCCCCTCTCTAGTTTCCTGCTCTTTTTATATTGGAATCATCTGATTCCTCAGGGAGGGGGAATATCTTGTAATCTGGTCCAGGGCTGGCTCATACGACTATCAAATTTTAAAACATGAACTAATTAATTATAGATTAGTTACAGTGATGAAAGATGCAGGAGTTCAAACGAGAATGCTCAAGCAATCTAGACTAACTCTACCAAGAGCTACAGACATGTGCAAAGCTACTGAACAAGCTCACATCCAAATACAGAGCATAAATAGAGCAGACATTGAGATCAGTCACCCAGTAGCACATGGAAAGCAAGAAAATACGTGGGAAAATACACCAAAATTTGTGCAAAAGCAAGCGCACAAATACAAAGCAGAGATAATGCAGAGGCTGGAAAGAATCTGAGAACAAACTTTCTAAGACAAAAATTTACAAGTGTTCACGTTCATCATTCTGTCAGCACGGGCAAACACCAAGGGAGAAATACCTTCCTCTCAAAAATACTGGAACTATCAAGACAAGCTGAGCATACAAGATAGCATCATATATAAAGAAGGCAGTCGAATCATGATACCCGAGTGACTGAGAACAGAAACTCTCTCAGCAATACATCAGAGCCATTCTGGAATAGCAGAATGTATCTGGAAACCCAGAGACACAGTATACTGGCCAAACATGAGCAAGGATATCCAAGACCTGTTGAGAAAATATGACACATGGGGAAATGCAGGCCAAACAGCTAAAAGAGACAATAAAAATTCACAGCATCCCCAACAGCAAAGTAGGAATGGACCTTTTCACCACAAATTGCATAAGCTACCTCATTGTTGTAGATTACTATTCAAACTTCTGAGAACAAGATGAACACTGCCACAGTGTTCCTTACAGACAAAGCAATGAAGCATGTCAGTAGGCCTGGTGTCCCAAACGGTAATTTCAGACAATGGATCCTAGTTCACTTGCAGTGAGTTTCGACAGTTTATCCAGGAACAGGAATTCAGTCACATCCTGTCATCACCATCCCACACCCAGTCAAATGGCAAAGTTGAAGTGGCAGTTTAAATTTCTAAGACCCAATAAATAAAGCTTCAAAAAGCAAAGAAAATGTATGGCATGCCATTCTTGAATGGAGAAACAAATACTCCCACAGAAGGCCTTCATAGCAGCCAAGTAAGATGCTTGATGTTAAGACACGTCTACTACCCTGGTAACTATAGCCCCAGCCCTACAACAAGAACTGAGGGTAGGAGTAACCAAAAAAAGGAAGAGAGACATGCAAAGGCCAAAGCCTACTATAAAGAAGATATAGACCTCCCAAAACCATAAATTGGGAGACCATGTTAAGGTCATATTGTTTCCTTAGAACAAATCCTGCACTTGGAAGCAAGCTACATGTGGTGAACAGATAAATACCCTCCTTCATATAACATGGTGGTGAATGGGCATGTATTTCACCAAAACTGCAAATACATTCACCCACTACAAACACATGATGTAAACATGGACATGGAGGACAGTGAAATACACAGTCCTTTGAGTCTTGATCTGCAGTACATGGAAGGAATACAGGCATGCAAGCAATTGATAGATGTTGGAATAGACTCTCAAAACACCATACCATCAGAAGAACCAAGTATAAGGCAGTGTCCTGTCATCACAAGAAAGACTCACACTCACACCAACATCAAACAGCCTAAAAGTATAAGACATTATACAGCACTAAGGCACAAAAGAACAACACTCCCAAACTCAGAGGAAAATACCTTAGTTCCTAAGCAAGTTAAGAGTTACTCAAAAAAACAAAAAAAGGGTTGGTGTTGTATTAAGTTTTATATACAATGAAATAGACTTTAAGGGGGTATAACAGAATGTTAAATACACAGGTGGGTTATGGGATTTGTGTGTAGTCTTTCTATCCCCAATAAATGTGACAAAAGGAATGTTATGACAGATAGCTTCCCAACAGGAACTGTTATAGTGTGGTAGTATGTTTATGTACATGGTAACGTCTAGGACTTTAGAGAACTCTATGTTCAGGAAGTGCTTAATGAGAAAGGACACTATATGTGGAGAAAGGAAGGAAATCTGAATGTTGCACTGTTGGCTCTCTCTCTCTCTCTCTCTCTCTCTCTCCTTTTATGAACATACTGTTACCACTGGGGACCCTAGAGCCCCAGAGGTTTCTCCAGGTATTATGCTGGATAACATATTCTAAATTTAAACTCAACCAAGTTTAAACTTTAATCTCATATTGAATCATATGCTTGGACACAACAGAGACTTTAGGGCTTACCTGCAAGCAGCTAATTAAAGTTCTACTCAGCACAGTTCATAAAACAATTCCCAGTTTGGTCTTGACAAACTTCCTTAGCTGCGGTTTTTGCTAGCTATCTTCTACCTCTGCAAGAATGAAACACAGCTTTCTGAAGTCTTCCTGCTTGTCAGCATTAGCTGAAATGAAAAGCTTTTGTTAACCAATTTGAGTTGTTTAAGTGAGATGGAATAGTTTTGATTAGTGTTTTATGTTACTTTCCAGAGTTTAGTTTTCCTTTTAGATGTAACATGAGCCCACAGGTTAGATTTAGTAAAGTAGGTTTGTCCAGAGGCAATAGATATTTTGGTGAAGTAAAAGCTATCTGTCTTCACATGTATTATGCTCCTTCTTTGTCTTTTTCATAATGTGAAATGCATTTTATCCACTGTGCTTCTAGCGACGTCAGTAGTCATGACTTGCCACTGACCCTTTTAAGACAATGACCTGCTCCTAATGTGAGCTTTGTAATTTCCTACGAAGAAATACACGTGAGCTACCATTTAGGCTTTATTCTAAAGAGATTTACAATACCACACAGACAGCAAGTACAAATTTTCACATATTTGAAATGGCGAAAGTAGTGCTGAAAGAAACCCTTTGTGAATTGTGCACATGCAGGGCAATATAATGCTGATTCTACCTGTAGCATGAAACAAGTGATTGATGGAACAGAAGAAACTAAACAAGCAATTGGAATTTTGCATTAAGTATTTTAATAGCTAAACCACCTCTAGGCTGGTGAGTTTTGTCACCTTAAGCTACATTAATTCTGGGAATTACTATTACCCCCAATATAAGCTGGGGTATCCATTGGGCACGTCAGGTATTAGGAAGTACCTGCAGACAATGGTGTAAGTAGGGTGTTTGAATCAAGATCCATCTCTAGATACAACACAGATATCTATTCTCCTCCTGATTTTCCATCATCTATATACATATATATAGAGAGAGAGACAGAAAGAGATGTCTCAAATATTTATTTCCTACCTATCCTACTTCAAAAAAAGGGTGGTTCTGCTTGTTTTTTACATTAGCAATATCAAGGCCTCCGTTCCTTCTCCCTGCTGAAGGTCCTTCTTCAAGGTTTTTAATAGACCTGAATTGTGACTGAAGGCTCCAAATTGAGCTGCTACTCTTCCTCCCTGCATCTATAGGGGAGAGGGTGCTGGTTCTTAAGCACTACTCACCATATTGTTTCAGAATAAATTAGGATTCTTAAAAATCAACATCCCCTTCCTCCTTAGTGGGGAGACCTGCATGTTGGGTTATACCTTTGAGTGACATCACTGTTCAGGGCCTCCAAAGAGAGGAAGAGCAGATATTCTTGACATTTCAACTATAAAAGCCAAACCACCTGTCCCCACTCCTGTTTTAAAAGAAAATAACTTCTAGTCTTTTCTTTCTCAGCTGAAAGGAGCAGTAAATAGCAAAACCACCACCACCACTACCACAACAACAAAAGGGTCTGATTCACAATTCAGTTTTAAACAGAAAATCTCAAGCCTACAAAAAAACCAGATGTTTCTCAGCCACTTTAATATTCCATGGCTGAAAAACTAAACTGAAACTGATTTTGCCAGCAACAGTGGGGCAATATGTACATAAGGATGAACTGTACTTGAACAGTTTCTTCAACACATCAGGCACAAACACGCTTTCCTTTAGCCTCAAGTACAAACCAATGTCTAAGTGTTCATATTTCAACTCTGCTTTTTATTCAACAAAAATGTTTACTGTGGAAAGTTCTACGTTCTCTCTAAACTCTGAGTTTTCTCCAATCTCTTCTCTAGGAGTCCAGGGTATTGATGGAATGCAGAATACATGTCTGCAGTTACTTTGTCTTTTTTTGTTAGATTTTCTGTCAAGCCTCTACTGCCATCGATCAGTTGATTTAGTGCCTTTCTGCACCAGTAGTTCTGTCTTTAATGTATTGAAATTGATTATTTTTCCTCTTGAAATGTAAAAATCCAGTCTGTTCCCTTGCCTTGTCTCCTGGGATTGTGCAGTGACAAAAATTGTAAAGCAATGAAGGTAACTAGTAGCTCTTTAGGTACTAGATACTTCTGAATTTTGAGCATTAACATGAGCAGACTTTATTATGAATCAGCCATTTACAGTGCCCTCTGTATTAATAGTCCATAATAATGCCAAGATACTCTAACTATACTGCTTCTTTGTTGCTAAACACTATATAAAGGATTTAATTGGCACCATTATTTTACAGTTTCCCTACATAGTACCCCTACACATAAAAAAGAGCTCCCTCTGTCCATAGCTTAATGCCACAGCCAAGTGCACACCTATCTTTTTGTTTTCTAGGGAAGTCAGCTATTTCTTATTACTAATTGCTCACTTTTTACAGTGAAAATTAAGTTTATGTTAAGCCAGGGTATAAGGAAGATCCTGTACAGAGTAATGAGATGAAGGGAGGGCTTGTGTTAAGGCACCGGACTGAGACTCAGGAGATGCAATTCCTTCCTCTGCCACAAACTTTCTGTATAGTCTTGGGAGAGTCACCTAATCTCTCTGTGCTTCAATTCTGCTCTTTGAAATGGGAATAAAATATCTTTTCTCTGTCTCCTCCATTTAGATGTGAGCGCTTCAGGGCAGGGACTGTCTCTTAGTGTATGTTGGTACAGTGCCTCGCACATGGGAGGCTCTAGGAGCTACCCTAATAAAAATAAAGTGATCTCTGTGATCTTTTTGGAAGGCTCAGCAAACCAAAAGGAAGAGGAGAAAGTTACTTGCAGTGCTTTGTTAGTATCATTTTTAATCTAGAGTTTTTCTTTTTTCAAGATCTTTTCATCTGAATAAGGAAAACAAGGGAGTGTGAGCAGGACCAATGTACATTAAAAGGCCCTGGGTCATTCTTGATATCCATGTTCCTACTGCTATCTAAGATAAGTCTCACTTACTGGAGTGGAGACACAAGTCCTAATCTTCAGTTATACTAGGTGCTCCTGTCATATATTCACTACCCAGGAGCTGGCAATCTGAGTGTTGCTGGCACTTGCCCTCCCTTCCTACCCCAGTCCCACCGTCTAAGGGTATCAGACTCTCTGGCTGGAGACCAGCCTGCAGTGAGTGAATTGACCACAGGGCTAGAATCTTCCCCCAAGATCCCCAAAGCACAGTGAATTTGTCCTGGGCTGCTCAGCCCATTGGTATCTCCACAGATCCTGACGATAAGGGTCAAGTTACCACCTCCATCCAGCCTCTCAATTGCCACTGGACTTCCCTTCCCCTGACAACTTGATTCCCAACTTCCCCACACTTAATCCTTCTTCCCCATTCTGTCCTTCTCAGCTGCAGATAACACATCTCTCCCAGTTTTTGCCTCCCTCCAAGGCTTTGGGGTTTTTTTGGGAGGGGACGTTTGGGGAGGGAGGGAGAGCGGGTTACTGATGCAGAAATTCATATGAATTCCATTCACTTCCAAACGGCGACTTCATCTTTAGCATAGTAATGTCTTAAAATGAACAACACTATAGTGTGAAAAAGGGCAGTTTTAGTTAGTTAGCTTAATGAGGTGAGCTGGAAGAGTGAGTCTCAGAGGGTCACTCGGCCTAAATCTAGCTGTCCAACAAGCATCCAAAATTTACTAGCAATTGATTCCCTCCCTGTTTCTGGTGTTCCTTATGCTTTCACTTCTTGAACATGTGAGAATTTACTGCTGGTGAAAGGTGTCAGATGGACAATTAAGTCCTCTCTTTCTCCAAAGAAGTGGTATGTTGCCAGCAGCAGAGTGAGTTTCCTCAAATTACCCTGACAAACGGCCTCAACTCTGACCAGACAGCGTAGTTCTTGCAGAGGGGCAAACCTCTGTATTCATTTAAGGATTGCCATCCCGCCCCCTTTATCTCATTTGTAGGCCTTTTCTGAAGCCTTTCCCGTAGTGATGCTTAGTTTGAGCGATATCTGCCAGTTAGAGTGGTGACCAGGAAGTACTTTTAATGAAAATAACATTTGTGTACTATAAACAGAGGATGTAAAAAAAAGCCACATCCAACTGCACACACACTTCCTCATGTACTATTGAAAATTAAATACTTGAGAAATACTGGGAACACCCACGCAATTAAATCTGTTTCTATAAACTCAACAGACACGATCTGAGGGATAGTGAGTAGAGTTGGGTGTGTATTTTGTGTTGAAATCTTAACCCACTTAAACCAGCTATATTCAAATCAGTCAACTTAACTCAAATTTTCTGGGTTAAGGTTTCATGGCAAACATGTCATGAGGGAGAAGGGCTAAGCTCCCATACTAGACATCGCCTAATCATTAACAATCAGCACATGTGTTCTGCTTATACACACCAGTGTGTCCATGTAGCAGTGAAGCCAACAGACCAAGCTTCCTGTGTTAGGTTCAGCACAGCAACAATGATACTTGCTGCATGAGGGAGAGCACAATCTTAGGCCCACTCAACCCTGGTGATCAGAGGAGGGAAGCTGAGGGGCTCCAGGATACTAGCTTTGGCACTCCACCTAGTGGGCAGTAAGGTGGAAGATGAAATCTTTAGACAGTCATAAAGATGAGGTTTTGGCCAATCCATCTTTTTGCTGGTTGGGTTTGAAAGTTGGGGAGAAGGAAGGACAGCAACCACACAGTCAAGGGAAGGAGGAGAGAGAGGTGGTGGATTAAAAATGGAAAGAAAGCAAGAAGGAGAATAAATGAGAGAGAGAGAGAGAGAGAGAGAGCGCGCTAAATGGAATCAAATGAAGAGAGGAGAATTAAAGAAGAGAGAGAAAGGGTGGAGATAGAGAGGTTGTTAAAATTAGAGGGTGTGGAGGAAGGTATCGCTTCCTTCCCAGCTAAATAGAGATAGGAGAGTTCCCCCTGCTCTCCTTTGCCGGCTCCCACAGACCCCTCCCCCTGCCCCTGTCTCCTCACTGGCTGGTGCACTCCTTAGGCAGACAAAATATTACCAACTTCAACCATTCAAAAATCATGAGTATGTCCCCCCAAAATATTGAGACTGGGTTAGCATATTAAATGGTAGGTTCTCTTTATTTGGCTTCTGAGTTTTCAGCCTTTACAGTGCACTCACTTCACATTGTCAAGGTTTTCCCTGCAACTGTGAGGGCTAAGAACATAAGTGCAATTTGAAATGAAAGCTGAGCTTGTCATGCAACATCATGATTTCAGCAGCTGGGGCTTTAAGAATAGCTCTAAAAATTGTGAGATTCCTGATGAAATCTTGAGAGTTGACAACTCTGGGAGACTTTGATGTGGGTGCAGCAAAAGTAAGAAGCTGGGGCGTTTTTGGGGACTTCAAGCCTTCCTGTCAGTAGGTGAAGCTGCACTGGTGCCTGATGGGAGAAAAGGAATCATCAATTCAGGGAGTACCATATTTACTTTCTAAAAAGATCTGCCCCTCTGCTGGTTCCCCCTCCCCTCTTGAGGGCAGAGAGGGAAAGAGGGGGAGCCTGTTTCCTCCAACACTCTTAACCCTGCCACAAGCTCCCCTTTCCCTAGCCAGAATTCAGAGGAAGCAAAAAGGGGCCTATCGGTTCCCTCTACCCTTCAGGCTCTCTCCACAGTGCAGTGCGTGGACAGTGCAGGGATGGAGAAAGTAGTGGAGAGTCCAAGGGTTATTCCTCATCACTGCTTCAAATTCTTCTCTCTCTTTCTCATACACATCCACACCTGCTTTGGGGACATGAATTTTCAAATAACATTCATTCCATTTTTCCCTCTTCTTTGCCCCATACCATGTCCAGCCACAAGGTCACTTCAGCACATGGCATCAACACCCACAACCACACAAACCACCCGAGCTAGTGAGCTCTGCTTCCTACTTTGATCTATTTTAACCACTAGAGCTGAGCCAGCAACCTCACAGAGACCTACCCTATACTTTTATATCAACCCAGTATGTTAGAGCTGCTGAGCCAGTAACTTCAGCAAGGCCTATGCTTTGGCATCATGCCAGTAAGCCAAAGGCCCCAAGCCAGAGACCTCACAGAAGTCCAGGCCTTCAAATAAACCCAGTTAACTAGAAGTATTGAGCTAATAATCTCTAAAAGGCCTGTTCCTTGATAGCAGACAAGCAAACTAGGGGTTCTAAGACAGTGACATCACAGTGGCCTATCTCTTGATATCACCCCAGTAAGCTAGATGTGCTTGTCAGAAATAAATATATGTACACACCCTCATCCTATGTTGTATAGTGGACCAAATATCTTTCTGTAGTGGCCTCTGCGGTGTGGAACTTGCTCCATCCCATTTCATCCATCTCATTTCATCCCTCCCCACTTTTGAAAAACTCCTTAAGGCTATTATTTTTCTCAAGATGTTTTCAAAGTGACCAATTTTGATCCTATATATATATATCTCTATATATATTCCTTTCCTTTTCTCTTTTATAGGATCAAAATGTATATATATTCCTTTTCTTTTCTCTTTTAAATTGTCCTTCTTCTCCCCCATCTCATTTATTGTATATTTTTATATTTTAAGAGAGTGGTATTTTATAATGATGTATTTCTTCTGTTGTACGGAACTCTAAGCACAATGGTGGGATAAGGATAAAAAATACAATTAATTACTGATTATTATTTATTCCCTTATTCTATTATATAATCAATACAAAACTAAATTAAAGTTTAGTTAATTTAAGACTCAGAGGACCGCAATGTTATTTTAACATGTCTCCACTAAATAAAGCTGCATAATACTGAAATGGCTAAAAAAAGATGATGTAACTATGAATTTTATAACCAGGGGAAAAAATGACACTAGTTGTAACTTAAGTTTAGCCATAAGTGAACTAACTGGCAACACATTTTGATTTATTTTGCACAGTGAGAATATGATCACTGCATATTTACAGCAGTGAGTGAAGATAAGTACATTCTGTAAAGTGCTACTGAAATGTATTTCCTTCACTTCCTTGACAGCAAAAGGAAGCAATGAATGACTTAAATCACTGAAAATATTTATAATATGAAAGATAAATGGTGGTCACATTCATCTACTGCAGCATGTAGAGTGGCCAATACTTTAAAAGGTTCACCTAGAGTTTGTGGGAAATCATCACTGTAGAGTATTTCTCCTGAGCAGTTCAGGATGCCCCTCCCTATTAGGCTCTACAAGGTTTGCTTAGTAAGGATGACAATTTGCTATTACACCTCTGACGGGGATGATTTAGGGGAAAACATTATGCTGAGTTATTGAGGGGTACTTGTTGCTCAGGATGGTGGGATACTTCCTGGTTGGAATACAGAAGGTCCAACCAGAAGTGTGTAAAAAGCACTTTTGTGTGTTTCCCATGGCTCTGATTGAAACAACAACAAAAAATCTGTAAAAGGAAGGTTCTGAGTTTACCTTTCTGTTAAAGACACTAACGGTATGTCTACACAGCCCATGGAAGTGAGCCTCCCAGATCAGATCAACAGACTTGGGATAGAGTGGCTCATACGAGAGCTCTAAAACTAGCTGCATAAACAGTGCTTTGAAGTTGTGGCTCGGGCATGAGCTCGGGTTCTCAAGCCTGGGGGTAGAGGGGTGGGCTTCAGAGCCCAAACTCCAGCCGAAGCCGTAACCTCAAAGTACTGTTGACGCAGCTATTTTTAGAGCATTAGCACAAGCCCCACCAACCCAAATCCGTCAACCCCGGGCTGGGAAGCTTGCCTCTGTGGGCTGTGTACCCGCTGACATACCCACAGGTATTTTAATACATTTTGGTACATATTTTCCCTCACTTCTGCTTATAATAATCCCTTGGAAGTTTTAAATTAGTAGCATTGTTAATTAATACTGCAGGATAGACCATTTTCCCCCTCCCGCCCCATGAAAAATTGCAATGAGAATGAATTTTTTTTTCTTTTTTGTCAAAAGTGTTTTAATCCAAAGAACTAAAAGGAAAGGAAAAAAATGGTTTGGGGTTCTCACCGAAAACAGAGATATTTTCAAGATTTAGTCAGAAAGACCTTTTCCACTGAAAAATGTTTTGATGGACATTTTTCAACCAGCTCTTTTCATGAGTATTGGGTTGCTGGAATTGATTGGTTGTTTTCATTTATTTATTCAGAAAAAGAGCACTGACATTTTTTTTAAAGAATACACGTGGATTTTTCAGTTATAAACAAGGAAAACTAGATGACATTTGAGCCTACCAAATGGTGCTTTAACTCTAGAACTGCAGTTATTATACCATCATGTGATCCAAAAATGTACTGGAAGAGAAGTCTCAGACTGAGAAATAGTATGAGTCAATTTGAAACTCAAAACTTTAAGTAAAAAAAGTAGGTCAGAGGACAAAATTACCTCTTAATATGTCTTCACTATTTCAACACCATAGATTTTGCACTCTAAGAACTAGTTCTGTTACACTTCCAAGCACTCCTCTGAGCAACTGGGGAGTGACCACAGTGAGACAAATTAAGCAGCATAGCCCAAATCCACTGCCACACAAGGGCTCTCTAGTTTCTTGGCTCCCATAAACTGTGGAGGAGAGTATGAAAAATATTGATTCTCTTAAAAAATAAAATTCTTTCCATGGAGTAGTTCTGTGATTTATTCTTTTCAAATACAACCGAGAGTAGAATTATGCTGAGCTGAGATTTTAGTGGTGTTTGCTTTTTCAGTACAGGTGAAATTGGTCATACTTATCCTCAGATGTTGCTCCATGTGGTTTTTCACCCAAGGCAGTAAATTTCAATTATTGCTAAGCAAGCCTAAGTCAATACCCTAAATGTTAGTTACAGTATCAGTAACTTTTTGCACATGAAAAACTATGGTAGCTTTTTGTAACCAAAAAAATGGGTCATGACAAGCAGAGGAATATGATGTGGTTTCAGAATAACTAAGTGCAATACATCTTTCAAATGAGACAAAATACATCCTTGCATTACGTTATACTTTAATAATTCTGCAGGGTTTTCGTTTTTGGAATTTTTTAAAAAAGAATCACCGGCCTCCAGCATCTTTACTATTTTAGACTAATAGACAAAATATTAGCTTACCCAATCCAAACATGGCTTAGGAAAACTCTTGATCATATAAATGTCTGGGAAAGTAAGGGAGAGGGTTTGTTTAATTTCTACCATCCAAAATATTTATCCTTGGAAAATGAAGATCATATTCTCCCATTTGACTAGTTTACAATGAACAAAGTGTACACAACACATTGAACTGTTTCCAGTGAAGGCCTTTGACTACGAAAATGAATAGAAAAGTTCCCTGAACTTGTGACATCTCCGTTTGTTTGATTGGATCAGAAATGACATTAAGGACTTCATGGACAGGGTAACTCCACTGTGCAATGATGTGATGCTCCTTGTTGTTCCTCAGAACCATACAGGCACTCAGTGGCTTGAGTATCAAGGAGCCACAACACTGGCTATAAGCCACCTTTGCAAGCTTCTGCTTCTCTAGAACTGTACTGCATGCCAAACAGCCAGTTCTAGAGATCTGGCCCATTGCTTGTTTGCTTCCCAAGCTCCTCCACCCCCAGGGCTGGATTACCCAATAGGCAGACTAAGCACATGCTTAGGGCACCAGCAAAGCAGGGGGCACCAAAAAAAATGAGATTTTTTTTTAGCAGGCCATATCTCAAAATATGGGAATGCTGGCAAAGGTAACCCATCGTACTTATCCAAGACAATATGTGATTAACTTATTGGTCTAATGAGTGACAAAGTTTGTTCAGCTATTGTGGATGAAATAAGTACTGCTGGGTACTTCAGTTTATCTGTCGACTCTACACCTGATCTTTCACATCTTGATCAATTGAGTATTTTCTTGGAGAGCTTGACTTGTGTGGTAAAAGTGTTGTAAAATTTCATTCCACATGGTCAACATGAATACAAACTCTAGTTCTCACATCTTGTTTGCAATGTTTTCTGCTTCTCGTATAGTTTCTCCCTTTTGTGATTGGTCTTCAGCTATACTTTCTAATGCATCCACAATCTTTGAGTAGGTTTCAGAGTAACAGCCGTGTTAGTCTGTATTCGTAAAAAGAAAAAAGAAAAGGAGTACTTGTGGCACCTTAGAGACTAACCAGTTTATTTGAGCATGAGCTTTCGTGAGCTACAGCTCACTTCATCGGATGCATAGCATATTGTGGAAACTGCAGAAGACATTATATACACACAGAGACCATGAAACAAAACTTCCTCCCACCCCACTCTCCTGCTGGTAACAGCTTATCTAAAGTGATCTTCAAGTAGGGCCATTTCCAGCACAAATCCAGGTTTTCTCACCCTTCCCCCCCCACATACACACATACAAACTCACTCTCCTGCTGGTAATAGCCCATCCCTCTTTGAAACCTCTCTTTATAATGCGCATGATAATCAAGGTGGGTCATTTCCAGCACTAATCCAGGTTTTCTCACCCCCCCCACACACACCCCCCTCCAAAAACCACACACACAAACTCACTCTCCTGCTGGCAATACCTCATCTTACAATGTGCACAGCAATAATCCAAGTTTAACCAGAACGTCTTGGGGGGGGGTTTGTAGGAAAAAAACAAGGGGAGATAGGCTACCTTGCATAATGACTTAGCCACTCCCAGTCTCTATTCAAGCCCAAATTAATAGTATCCAATTTGCAAATGAATTCCAATTCAGCAGTTTCTCGCTGGAGTCTGGATTTGAAGAATCTTGGGAGAAAGGCCAGTCCTTGCCTACAGACAGCCCCCCAACCTGAAGCGAATACTCACCAACAACCACATACCACACAACAGAACCACTAACCCAGGAACCTATCCTTGCAACAAAGCCCGTTGCCAACTGTGCCCACATATCTATTCAGGGGACACCATCACAGGGCCTAATAACATCAGCCACACTATCAGAGGCTCGTTCACCTGCACATCCACCAATGTGATATATGCCATCATGTGCCAGCAATGCCCCTCTGCCATGTACATTGGTCAAACTGGACAGTCTCTACGTAAAAGAATAAATGGACACAAATCAGATGTTAAGAATTATAACATTCATAAACCAGTCGGAGAACACTTCAATCTCTCTGGTCACGCAATCACAGACATGAGGGTCGCTATCTTAAAGCAAAAAACCTTCAAATCCAGACTCCAGCGAGAAACTGCTGAATTGGAATTCATTTGCAAATTGGATACTATTAATTTGGGCTTGAATAGAGACTGGGAGTGGCTAAGTCATTATGCAAGGTAGCCTATCTCCCCTTGTTTTTTTCCTACAACCCCCCCCAAGACGTTCTGGTTAAACTTGGATTATTGCTGTGCACATTGTAAGATGAGCTATTGCCAGCAGGAGAGTGAGTTTGTGTGTGTGGTTTTTGGAGGGAGGGGTGTGGGGGGGGGTGAGAAAACCTGGATTAGTGCTGGAAATGACCCACCTTGATTATCATGCGCATTATAAAGAGAGGTTTCAAAGAGGGATGGGCTATTACCAGCAGGAGAGTGAGTTTGTATGTGTGTATGTGGGGGGGGGAAGGGTGAGAAAACCTGGATTTGTGCTGGAAATGGCCCTACTTGAAGATCACTTTAGATAAGCTGTTACCAGCAGGAGAGTGGGGTGGGAGGAAGTTTTGTTTCATGGTCTCTGTGTGTATATAATGTCTTCTGCAGTTTCCACGATATGCTATGCATCCGATGAAGTGAGCTGTAGCTCACGAAAGCTCATGCTCAAATAAACTGGTTAGTCTCTAAGGTGCCACAAGTACTCCTTTTCTTTTTTCTTTTTACGAATCTTTGAGTAGGACTCCAGAATTGCACTTGTTGCCACTGCATGTGTCTCCCACAGCTGGAAAACCAGTTGAACGATTTATAATATTCCTCAATTTGAAAAGCCACACTGGTGAAGAAATGGCAAATCAAGTACTGCATTATCTGTGCCAAGTTTGCAAAATAGATTTCTCAAAGTGCAGAGGTCAATCTTATGACAACGCTGCCAACATGTCAGGGCGTTATCAAGGAATGCAGAAGAAGCTTTTAGAAGAGAACAAATATGCCATGTTCTTACCATGTGCTGCACACTCTCTCAATCTTGTTGGCCGCAGTGCTGTTGATTGTTGTCCAGTGGCAGTAAGTTTTTTCTCAATAGTCCAGTTACTTTATATATTTTTCTCTGCCTCAACACACCGATGGGCAGTTCTTAAAACATATTTGGGCAATGATCGTGTGTTGAAATCTCTTTCTAATACTCGCTGGGAGGCACATGCAGTGGCAACAAATGCAATTCTGGAGTCCTACTCAAAGATTGTGGATGCATTAGAAAATATAGCTGAAGACCAATCACAAAAGGGAGAAACTATATGAGAGGCAGAAAACATTGCAAACAAGATGCAAGAACTATAGTTTGTATTCATGTTGACCATGTGGAATGAAATTTTACAACACTTTGACCACACAAGTCAAGCTCTCCATGAAAAAGAATTGGATTTGAAAACACATGCAGACCTCTGTCAATCATTAGCAGACAACTTACACACTTTGAGGAATGATTTCAAAAGATTTGAAGACATATCAAAAGATATCTTGCCTGATACTACAAAGAAGCCCAGTCCCGCAAGCGAATCAGGAAAAAACAAGCAAATGATAGCAGTGCAACAGAAACAGCATTGAATCCTAGAGACAAATTTTGCGTATCTACTAACTACACTATAATTGATACACTTGAAGCTCATATAAGGAGGAGAGGTGAACTGTACAAAGAAGTATCAAGTAGATTTTCTTTTCTAAATGATATGGACTTCTCTGACAAACAGTATTCACAAGGTTCCCAAAAGCTAGTTGACTCATACCCTGTTGACTTGAACATGAATCTCTGTGGAGAAGTACGGCAGTTCCACTGTTATATGCGTGCAAAGTTTAATGAAACAGGAAAAATGAGATTCAGTCACACTGATCTTCATGACACAATACTGAAAGACGGAATACAATGTGTATTTCCAAATGTAGAGATCGCGCTACGTATTTTTCTAACATTGATGATTACTAACTGCTCCGCAGAATGCTCTGTATCTCAGCTGAAAAGAATAAAAAACCCTCAGAGAACAACGTGGCAGACAGACTTGATACACTTTCCCTATGGTGTATGGAAGCAGACATGCTTCGTCAAGTCAGCTTCGATGAACTTATCCAGAATTTTGCAACCAGAAAATCTAGAAAGAAGCTATTTTAATTTCAGCATACATGTAAGTTTTGTGTCATTTCGAAAAATAAAATTTTATTTTACGGTATAGTATTGTTTTTATTTTGAATTACATATGGGGGGGCACCATAATCTTTTCAGTGCTTAGGGCCTCTAAAGGTCTTAATCCGGCCCTGTCCACCCCAAATATACCTGTACAGTGAAACTTCAGTTTCTCCAAATACTCATATATGCAGCTTGCTTTACACAAACGTTGGCGCCCATAGTTCTACACTGTGGCTGGGAGACAGATGTGCACTCTGCTAGCTCTGTTTTAGCTAGGGTGCTCAAACTAGCAACATGGCCATCGCAGCCTAGGCAGCAGCTCAGGCTAGCCACCTGCATTTGAACTCAATGGACCCTCTGGGTACATATCAGGTGGCTAGCCCAAGCTGCTGCCCATGCAGCAACAGTACTAGCTCAAGCAGAGTTTATCTGTCTACCAGTGCTGTGAAGCATCCTTCCAGCTGCTGTGTAGACACACCCTAAAAAATTCAATAACAGGAATGTTCCTGGGAAACACAAAGGGACAAGCATGGTGAAAGCCAATTCATTTTAACTTTAGCACATCGTTGTGGAAGGGCTATTTATTTACTCACCTACCTATTTTTATTAATTGCCCAGCTACAATGAAAAGAAACACAGAATTCCAAAATGTAACACCTAATTGCACATAGTTACCAATCTGCATGTGCAATACTTGCTTATGCTTGCACAATGCCTGTTTAACAGGTTCATCTTAGTAGCTGATGTTTGAAAATTTAGCCATTTGTCCCTAATGGGGAAAAGAAACAAAACAAAGAGAATTGTCAGTGCTAATCATCTTGCTTGCAGCTTGCCCAGAAAATACTGCTTGTGTTGTTCCACTATCCCAGACCAGGTTATCAGCTCAAAGGATCTAGGCTGGATGATGTACAGGCATGTCAAAATGCCATGGACTAGTAAGTACAGACAGAGCAAAAACAAGGGCACTGCTTAAGGATCGGCTGCTGGCATGACTGAGTACTAATATTCATGGCTGAGAAGAACCAAGGCTTCTGGATCATATCCTCCGCGGGTAGAAATTGACATCTCTTCAACTGAGCGAAGTGGATTTGCACAAGCTGAGGACCCAGCCTTTTGAGTGGGACTGAATGTCAGAGTGAAGAATACGGAGCCCCCAAACTGTCTTGTTATGAAAGTAAGATTACTTTGTACTCAAGGGATATAGTACTAATAGTGGAAAGATCATTCATTGCCTTTTACCAAAATTGCTTATTTGTTTTTCCCACAAATGTCCACAAAGGCAAGTTGGACAAGTGCAAATCTCATACTGTCAAGTAGCGGCTGCATCCATATACACTGCACCATCACGTTCTGAGTACATTTTGACCTGAATGGAAAAATGTTAGACACAATCGCCAACCAGCCGATTGTGTATGAAAATAAACACGTAGTTTCTGCAGTGAAGAATTTGCCAACTCTCTTTTTGTTTGCATTCCTATTTCAACAAAGCGTGTAACCCACCGACCCCCTTCCCAATATAACAGTCCTTTCTTGTGTTTCTGGAAACTGAACACCAGTGCTAATGATGTAAACTCATTTGCTGACAAGGTTCTGCTTCAGTGCAAATCTGAAGGAAAAAATCTCAATATAAGGTGAATAGCTTTTTATGGTATCATATCCAAAGCCAAGACCACGAAATCTTATTGATGTTGATGGAATGTTTTAATCACTCATCAGCAGAAAAGTTTTGCTTTACATGGGCTTTAATCATCATCTTCTTTTCTTCCATAGAGACTGTATGGTGCAACACATTTGTTTATTAACCTGCAAATAATTTAGGAAAACTGTTTAAATAGCATCGCTGTCTCCTTCTGGCCATTTCTTTAGGGGACAAGACAAAGTATTAATGAACTTTGACCTATGGATTTTTTTAATACCATAATCTCAGCCATTAGGATATATAGCCTGAAAGGGACAATTGTTTGAGAAAAAAACACGCACACAAAGTACATATATGAAATCTTTCCCCACTCCCACAATGCATCACCTTAGGTCATCAAGCCATCACATGGAACCAGGGATAGGTTTTTCTTCCAAATCAGAAATATTTTGTTCTAAAGCACATCAAGTATGGTCACTACACATCAAAAGTTTAAAATATCGGGAAAAGTTCAGAAGAGTGTGAATGGTTTGTGTTTTATTGTCATAACAGCAAAGATCTGAGAATGTTTTGATTCTGCGCCTTATTGCTCTGTTTTGCTAAGATGTCCAGTACACACACATCAGAAGCACATTAGCAATACAAATCTTTCAACAACAACAAAAAACAAGTTCCACTGTCATTTATTACTAAACAAATTCTTCATATAATCTGTTCAAAAAGGCGTCAGTTTCACCACACCAGGCTTCCTTAAACAGGGAGGCTGCTCCCAGGGATCACTGTTGCTCTGTGCACATTGCCCACAATGGCAGCTCCTCTGTTAGAGGTGTAAGTGGTGACCAGGCTCTCTGTTAGCCTGGAAAGAGCCCAAGAGAGCTGAGCCAGCCCTAGGGGAGGCTGGCTCAACTGAGTTCTCTATTGAGGAAAAAGATCTTTGGGCAGAAAAAAATGGAGCCAAGTACTAAGTACGGCAATTCAGGAGGCTTCAAGTAAAGATGAGCTATAAGAAAATAGCTTAAAGGTGACTGAAGTATTATCTATCTGTCTAGGGTTTTATACTGCTGCCCAACTCCAGAGTGTCTGAGCACCTTCCACATGCAATCGATAACAATAGCACAATCCTTACTGGACTTCTGGAATCACTGGCAATTCTCCATTTTTGGAATAAAAACTCTTTCTGGGGTCAGGTTTTTGGGTTTCATTTTTTAGATTTTCTTAAATTTACACTCCCCCCCCCCTTTGTTTTTATTGTTGGTTGAGGGTTGTTTGGGGGTGGGGGTTGGATAGAAGGGGTCTCAAGTTGTGAGTGCCTTTCTGACACAGCTACTGCAACCTGCAAACACCTCTGGCAAACGGTCCAGGGAGAGCTGTGTCTCCTGATCGGAGCTACTCTACATCTCAGGCTTTCATTTAATTTCTTGAGGGCAGATTCTGCCTCAGTACTATTTTTGGAGAGGATGGGAGAATTCAAAATTGAGTCGGGTGGAGGGAGTCACATTTTATGTATTACAGTATTACACACTCACCGTTTCTCCTCCCCTCCCTCCCATGCTAGGTCCCATCTCTTCCCAATCAGTTTCACCTCAACATCTTCCTCTCCTCAGTCCAGTTCAGCCCTATCATCCTCTCCCACTTTTTCTTCCCCAGGTCTCCCTCTCTACAAACTTTCACTCTTCTCACCTTCTGTTTCCCATATATCCAAGCTTCTTTTCTCTTCTCCCAATCTCCAGGCTCCCTTCTCTGGTACTTCCAGGAACCAAGCTCTCTTTCCCACCCTTCAATGCCTCATGCTGTCTTTTTGTGCGCTAATACATTATTATCTGTTTATACATATCGGGCAGGGAGATCAGGATAGCCCTTAAAAAGGAGAAATGTAAACGGCTGCAAGAAGTCATCAGGATTGCTGTAGAGCTGAAGTTAGCCAGAGAGGTTACAGAAAGTGCAGGCCCAGCCTCATGGGCACAGGTGCATGAGACCAGGCTGGGGGTAAGGAAGAACATTGAATTTAGACCTCTGAGAACTGATAGAGGTAATAAAAGTGATGAATTGTGGTATTAACCACCTTACAGCAGAGGAGAACCAAAGTAGTAAGCCCTGCAACCTGCCAAGGACAGATGGAGGTAAAAGGAGATATGCACACCTACCCCAACTGTTAGCCTCCAGAACTTCTACCAGAAGAATTTCTATTCCAGCAGCTGGCCTCTTTACATGCATATGGGACAAACGATAGTGCATGGGGCTATAGGTTGCATATTCTGAGAGAAAGCTATACATCCTGTGAACACCAATCCAGCAAAGCGTGTTAAAACTAAGAACCCCAGAAGACATGCAGGTGGAGCTCCTTACTTAAGGGAGGCCTAAAAAGCGCTGGTCACATTTAATACAAACCTTCTTCATTATGCCCATGAAGCTTATGACTTCTGTGATGCCTCAAATATGCTTCCGTTCATGCCAGATACAGATTGGTAGTTCAGGCAACCACTTCTGTCTGTTTTTTAATACTTCATGGGAATGTCTGCATCCAATTGCATGAGAAGATCCTGCAGTACTTGACAAGCAAGTGTATCCAGAATTCTTTGGATCTGATGGTTTTCTAGTATTATGAACAAAAGGAGAAATAATTCCATTGTGCTGGAGATTAGCTGCCCACAAAGAACACCATTTTCATTCTCAGTTGTCAATGCTATAGCAGAAGCATTAGCTGATGTGGAATGATAATAATGTAGTCATAGTAGCTGCCTTGAATACTTTGTTTAGTTTACCTTTTTGCTTCAGTTTGCGATTCTGGTTCCTTGTTCTTTCCCAAGTAACATTAAGGACATTTAGAATAGTTAAATGATTAATTGCATACATCGTTGAAACTGTGAGGGTTTTTTCTGCAATACAAATGGAATTGCTGTAGTTTGCATTGGCAAACCTCAAATAAAAATTATATCAATTGACTTGATCATCCTGACATCTAATACGGGGAATGTGGAGTAAGTGACTTCACACAGGTTCTCATTTCCCTTTGTCTAGCTGGTGCATTAGAACACTGAAACATTAGGAGATCCACATGGAAGTTATACACTCAACAGGCACACAGTATACAGAGATTGCAATTCTCATGAACGCCACTGACCTGTATGTGGTGGGTGGGTGGTTCACCTGTCAGTATAAAGCACGTGGGTGGGCTAAGTAGCGGTCTGCAAAATATACTGGAAATGTAGATGCAGCAAGGTGGGCAGGAGGACAAGGCCAACCTCTGGCTAATAGATGTGGAGTGGGCTGGGGATACAAGAGCAAATAAAGCTGGTATTAGAACATTAACTGCAAATTGCCTGAGTTCCTTGCACTAGAAGTCAGCCAGGCCACCAGGTTGAGAGGTGGGCTGAGACCAGGTGCCTGGTAGTTGTGGAGCAACCAAGTCTTGCTGAGAGATGGGTGAGAGGTTGTTGTCTGAAGGGCAAAGCAGGTTGTATGGTCTAGGGTGTAGCCCAGTGTCAGTCTGGGGGGAAGGCAGTAGATGAATAGGCAAGGCGCAGGGACACGGATAGTCTAGGTTTATTTAGTCCTGCCTTGAGCACAGGGGACTGGACTAGATGACCTATTGAGGCCCCTTCCAGCCCTACACTTCTATAACAGGCTGGTCAATGTATGAAGCAGGCAGACACAGGGACAAGCCTGGGAGGACAGGGTCTGGGCAGGTCAGAAGACTGGCTTGGGTGAGCAGGAATTTGGTCATGGGGCAAGAAGTCTGGATGGCAACAGGCCTGAGAGACTAGTTGTTCAAACGAGTGGTGTGGCAGGAAGTATTATACTAAGAATTGACCAATTATCAGTATGCTGCTAGTCAGCTGATCCTGCTGAGTCAACAGGTATAGCCGCTGTTTGCAGTGGCAGTTAGTTTAACTGACTTTGCAACGTAGTGTTGCAGCAGGTAAGGCTTTTGCTCAGCAACCCTGCAGGCCTGGGTTCAAGGTCCACAGCACCTGATGTGTAGGGAGTTTAAAAAACCTATCACCGTCTATTAACATTGTTTAAAGGGCAATATATTTTCCACCTTAACTGTCTTAAGAGATTTTGGTCTTGGGTATCACCAAATGTTGTCTTAGCTCAGAAAAAGCACTAGAGAAGCCTGAAACACATGCAGCTAAGGCATTGGTGGAGCAGATGCAAAATTTCCTGCACCATCTGAGAATAGCAAGGACAAGCAATGAAGTCTTTCATGTGCAAGACATTGGAACAGTTTGTATTTCACGGTGTCCCGCTGATCTGGTGAATTTGTTTCTAGTTTTCATCTTGAACAAACCCGCCACCAGCAGGCTCTTTTGCAATAGCCACTGGAGTCGTGTAATCGCCTTCACTCAAAACAATCTTTTCATCCCTTTTGAAACAAGGAATGAGAAACATTTCATAACAAGTCAAAGCTCCCATTGAAATGGCAGCTATGCTGCTGGAAACAGTTCAAGATTCCCTGCTGCACAGGGTTTTAGCTGGGTGGCCTCTTCAGTTACTGTTAATTTGAAGGCCAGTGCAGCACAAACAGTTGTAAAAAGGGAATGGAAACTCTAGAATGGCTACCAAGGCTAGTTACCTAAAAGACCCTCGCCACAGCTAAGTGTGCTTTCACTGCCATTGTTTGCACTATCCACAGAAACTAAACAGTCATTCAAATGCTGTTGACTATACGCATTATTTTGTAAGCGTTCAGTATGCTGGCAACATTTATCTATTGTGAAGGTGAACTTGTACTTACTCAGCAGAGATCAAAAGAATAAAGTGTGCTTGAATAAACACGTTTAACAAGCCATGGCAGTGAGAGTTTACTGCTGGAAGAGAAGAATAAGAATGATACATTTTTCATCTCAAGCTAATCCGCTGCTGTAATGAATGGCCTGTTAATCACCTTCAAGGCCTGAAGAGCAAGGAAAGCCGAGGCTGTTCAAGCCAGCCTTGCACCAATGAGCATCGCTAAGGTCAATAGGAATTGACCACAGAGGGTTTTAAATACAGCTGCAGAGAGCCGTTCACCAGCTAATTAAACTTATGCTGAGCCAAATGAATGTCTGATATGTCCTCTATTACAGCACTGAATTTGCAAGGGAATGGTCTCAGTGTTCAAAGAGGTCTTTTTGATCACTAAGGATGATTCTGGCATGTCACTGCTTGCCCTGTTCTATTCCATAGGATTTAGATGCTTGATCCACATTAATTAATCTCTGCTCTCTTTGTCCTTCCCCTTTGTGCCTTTTTCTTCTGTTTGATTACACACAACACTTCCTGCTTTCTTTTGATACATTTTCTGTGATAATTCAACATCCTTTTTTTTTCCACCCTACCTGGGCTTTATTTCCTTCTGAAATACCAACCCAGTTATTATAGTTCATGTTCACTTGTGTAACTGACCCTGCTTGGGTCATCAGCAGCCTTTGAATCGAGGAGCCTCTTGAACTAAAAGCAAGTGTCGCTATGCCTTGAGTGGAAGGTGTAAGTCCTCTAGCAGGACCCAACTCAACCTCTGATGTGGACCAACTACTAGAGGGGGACAAAGACCCACACTCACCCAGTGTGGGTTATAGTTAGATATTACTTCATGTCTATGGCCCTGTCCACAGCAATGGTGTATAGCTACTCTTCACAACCGTTTTCCAATATGATTGTGCCTGCCATGGTTGAACATGGTTTTGACTCCTAGCATGAACAGGGATTGGTTGGTTTGTTTTGGTACTAGCCCCCATAGCACAGACTATCCCATTTGCAGCTGGTAGCATCTGAAAGTGGATAGGCACAAGTGACATGTAAAATTATTCTCAGAGAAGATTTACATCAATGAGTAAAGGTCATATTGTATTTGACTCAGAACCTGATGAAACTCCTCTGACTACACCTGTAGGTAGTCTATAATACAGAAACCTACCTGAATAGACATGTTTTAACTATATATCTCTTTTTTAGCCCCCTTTCCGTATATTTTTCCCCTGAACATTTTCCCTTGTTTGCCTCTGGAGCTAGTCATATGTTAGCTATATCACTGACTCCATCCAACTCGGTATGTATATTAGAGACTTCTTCCTTCCTAACCATGTGACTCTGAATGTGCCATTTCTGGAAAAACAGCTTTTGCAATCATGATCTTTAGCTGACTTTCTGATTCTTCAAATCTAGGGCCATCCTGTAGCCAGCTGCTATTTGTTTGCACAGTGCGGGGAAGGCACAAAGAGCCTTCCCTCTCCTTGTACGTTTCATGTAAAGTGCAGTCCCTGTGCTATAGGGAGTGTGGGCACTGCTTACTCCCTATGCCACAGGAGTTCATGACAGGGTAAAGTCAGGGGCTCTCCTTCTGCACTGGCCTGCAGCGTGGGACTGGCCCAGCAGGGGAGTAAGCTGCACCCAATAAAGTGGTGTACTAGCATGTATATTCCTTCTGCACACCCAGCAGCTCTGGGAGACATTCAGACAAGTCAGTGATAAAGCAAATAGAAGGGAGCTGAGGCAGGTTATCATCTAACAAATTAGGAACCAATGACAGCTATGTGAAAATTCACAGGTTGCTTTTACAAAATTTCAAATGAAATTTTCCATTTTTTGCACCATTGTACCTCCCCCCAAACAATGTTTTTGTTCTATCTGAATTGCAATTACCACACTGGAGCAGTCTGAAAGATGCAAATTTCCACACAGTTTTGTTTTAAAATAGCATTTTCTAAAAAATGAGCCCATTTTTTGAGTTTGTAACAAAATGAGATTTTTTTTATTTTCTGCCACTGTTACTTACATTGAGTAAACCACTGATTTCGTTGGGGCTACTCACAGACTAAGAAAATATTCACTGTGCAGAAGAGTAATAAATCAGGCCCAAAGAGTTCTGCATTTCATGGGGAATAGTTTTCCTATGTCTAGAAATCAACTATTTCTGTATACACTTACAGAGAATAGTTACAAGCTGTTACACCCAGTACCTAAGAACACTCAGTTTGAAACAGAGCCTCAAATTTCATCTTCTGTAAACTAAAAGTAAAATATGTATCATAATGCCAGGTGATGGATTAACATATTCCAACAAGGTTTTAAATTGTGATGCCATGCCAATACACCATCAGTCAAAACAGATTAGTCTGGCAGTGTAAAGATTCTTGTCCAACAAAAGTAGTTAGAAGTTAAAAGTATGCTGTCTAGTTTTATATCAACACACTGTAGGGTAATATTAAGCAAATATGGAGAAAATTGTATAAAGAGTATAACTGTTGACAAGCAAGTTTAGCTACAACAAAGAGAGCCTTTTAAGATGTCAGTTCATTCAGATAAGACAACATGTCTTTTATCACTTAAGCAGAAAGAAAAAACTCAAATTATAGCTTCCAATAAAAATATGACTAACTCATGAGGAAGAGAAATTTCACCTTTTCACCAGCTTAATCCACACACGTTTTAAGGATATTTGATACTTTTATTCATGTGTTTCATATCCTATTCCTTCCCAGACTTTGTTACCTTTATGGGCACAGCTGCTTAGTTATCAGAGTTGGCATGATGAAGCTCGCAATTCTAGCTAGCTTAAAAACAAATAGCTGGTGTATGTTGCAAACGCCACAAAGGAAAATGTTAAAAGAATTCCTCAGCGAGCTTGCAACTCGGAATGTTCCTGTTTATTCAGCTGACAACCTTGGATCGCAGTGTTTGCCTCACCTCGCCTCCCACTCACACAAGAGAGGAAATCAGATTGTTAATCAGCCAAATCCACCCATTACACTGGTAGAGCTTGACTTGCAGGTATCCAGTCGTGGAAGGTCCACCTGGAAGACATACAATGATGCAAGCAACTGTAAGCCCCCTTCACCAGGGGGCAGGAGCCAGACAATACAGCCCCAATGCTGTACTGGCTCAGGAGGGTGCCAGGGCAAGCTGGCTAGGAGCAGTGTTATTTTCTGAGAGCCCCGGCTGGAACTCAAAGCTGCTTCCCTTGGCGAAACCCCTTGGCATAGTCCCACCATGCCCTCCCTTAGGTATGAATGTCTCCTCCAGTGCAACTGACCCCACAAATGCAGGGTGTTGCTGTTTGCACCCTCTGCACCCCCTGTTGTGAATCTGGGCCTTAGCTTGTGAACAATGTAAATTAGCTTTCTTTTAAAAAATATTAGAAGTGACTTGAATGAATCAAAGCAAGGAAAATAGACAGAGAGTGAAGGTTGCGTGGTGGTGTTCAGAGCACAGGACGGAGAGCATTCTACATTCTAATCCTGACTCCGATTACCTCTGTGGCTTTGGGCAAAACACCTGACCTCCTGGTCTCAGTTTGCCCATCTGTACAATGGGGATAATAGTTCATTAAAGATGTGTAACAATTTGTAATAAATATTAAATCCAAGGCAAAGCAGCAGCTGGTGACTCAGTGCATGGTTGATCGCTGCTGGCATGGGCTGGGCTGCTGCACTTGGGAGGAAAATCAAGGATTCAGGAACAAAAAAATACATGTCTATAAAGAGGGCAGAAAGGAAACGCATATATCTCCGGAGCCCATCCAAGTTTTGGTGGATCTGAGCCAGTTGAGCCTTAATCCACACATGGCAATGATTGATGTTTCATTATAAGTGCTCAGCTCTTGGGGAAAAAACCCTTGTGTTAAGTCTGAGGAGGGATTACAGACAAAAGCATGTGTAGTTGAATGTGCTGTTATCAGGGCTGATCCTGCCCTGTGCAGGAGTGGAGCTGGGCACACAAAGCTCATGTTAAAACGTGATGAGCAGGAGAGTGAACACAGGGGAAGCCAATTCTGTATTAATGAACGTGCTACTGCACACCAAGCTCCCCCTACCCAATAGCAGGATTAAGGCCTAAATGGGGAGCATGTAGCTAAGTGCTGCATTTCCACAGCGCACATCCAATTCAACCCATGTCTCCTGGGACATGTCTGTTCTCTAATCACAACCCTGTCTAGCCTGTGCTGTTATGAATAAAGCAGTAGGCCAACAAAGCCTTGAGACTGACTTCTGCTCTGTGCTGAGGACTTCTGAGGAATCTTACTTGTGCCTACATGTAACCTCTGATCACGCTTGAGCTGGGGTGCAGCTACCAAGTGCTCCCATCTGTGTACTGAACAAAGATTGGTGGGATCAAGGCCACAGTGCATAACCTTGCTTGTAGCCTCCACTCACACTACAGCCAGGGTGCAATGACTTAGTTCTCCCTACTGTGTCCAGGGTCAGGATTTGCAGGATCCAGGATGGGATTAATCCATAATTTGACAGTTCTTCTTTTGTCACCTATGGCTGCTCTACTTAGACATACAGTGCAAAGGGGTTCCAGAAAGAGGCAGCCTCTCCCACAAGTATTAGTTCCTAACAGGAGGTGGGAACCCTTCTTATCTAAGTCACTGATCTGAATTCCTCCAGAATATTATTACCGTCCAACAGCTGTTTAGCCCACCTCATAACAAACAGTCTCAGCCTCTTGGTCAAGAAAAGTGAAGTAACCTGTCACCCTCCAGGTCAGAACTAAAGCGTGTTGACTGGAGCCGGAGTGGGGAGGTTTGAACTGCCACTGTCTGTAGTGTACCTGCTCTACGTGCAGAGGCTTTCAGTCTCCCAGGCCGTCATTCCAGCATTATATTTACCTTTCACTAATGCTCCATTCAATTCCCTACATTAAAAAATGTGCATACTGAATAGTTCAGCCCTGAAAACAGGGTTGCTGCCCTAGTCTCATGTCTGTATTTTGCACAGCTGTCTACATTCTTCTCACTCCCCTCCCCCCTAACCCACCTGTGTAAACACCACGGAACATCTTTCTTTGTGAAACACAGGTAGATTCTTGCAGTTTGCTTTGTGCATAAGGAGGAAGAAACACTGTACTACAACCCTGGAAGTGGAAGAGATCTGTCAAGTCCTGGCAGGGCAGCAGTTACTGTACAAAATAGGATGTGCCAATATCATTTTCTTAACCTCCTTCTCAGGAATAGTATCAGTTTTGAACATCGTTGAGCTATCCTAATAAGGTACAGCTCCAGTTTCCAGCAAAATTAACTTTTAGAAAACATCTTTAAGTAATTTGTGGCTGAAAGTTGGAGATTTTGTACATCAAAATGGAGATGATATGCAACCAATGTCATCCTTCGTGTTATTTACCAAGGGCCAGATTCCATAATCCTAACACATGTTGAATAGCACATACCCATACAATTACTCCCACTGATTTCAATAGGATGACTCATGTAAGAAAGTACTACTCAGCATGAGCAAGGCTGGCAAATCTGGTTCTTAATTTTCTTTTTCAGTTTGGTGATAAGCTAGAAAGTTATTGTCCTGAAATTGGAAACAGAATGCAACATCAAAGTTCTTGCGGATGAGATTTTATGGGCATTATCTAAAAGAGGGGATGTAAAATGTCCATAATAATGGGCACAGAATCAGTGTTTCCAATATAGCCTCTCAAGCACACCAAGTGGTGAAATGAATTTGGGATTTAGAAGGCTTATGAGTTATGAACAGGTCGAGCTAAGAGGAAGAGCATGTTTTTTATGGAAGCCAAGCTCTCAAGAGCAACAGCAAAAAATGTGAAAAAATCTCAGAGCTGGAATGAGACAAGGAAGAGGTAACTTCCATGCCATGGTCACAGGACATTTTCTCTCTAACCATTCATCACACAGGAGAATTCATCACCATTTCATCTGGGTCCTGATTCTCAGCTCACACTGGATTCACACCATGAAAGTCCATTGACTTCAGTGGTGTTACTCCTGATTCATGCCAAAGCCCAATAAAACCTTGACTATTATTTACACACCAGCTCTGGCCAGTACACATTTTATTTTCCTGTGCATGCTCGATGAACTGAGTTTGTGACCCACGCATGCTCTTACTTTTGAATGGGAAAGACAAGCTAACAACTCAATAGAGGGCTCATATTCAGCTGTTGCTTCCCTGCTATAGTCCCCACGCCACAAACCCTTCAAGTTCATCGTAGCACTGCAGCAGGAAGATGGTGTCTACATGTTGTCACTTGCTCCCTATAGGCCATACACTTGCTTCCTGTATAGGCCATACACAGGAAGCACAAGCACAGCAAGAAAATCCATCTTGTTTCCTGTGTTGCTGTGGCTCTGAACTTGGCTTTTAAAACAAGCATGTTCTTAATTGGACTGAATTTTAGTGCCAGCTTTAGAGCCCTAGAAACTGAAGCTCTATTTATCCATAGAACAGGTACAGCACAGGACAGAGGGGGAAATATATCATTACCTGCACAATGTATATTAATACAATTTTGAGATAGAGAAGTAGTAGTAAACTTGCTTAGAGGCCTTGTCTAGCATGGGGAAATGCACCATGTTAAAAAGTGCTTGCTAATACATTTTCTAATGTTAACCATTAGTTTGCCTTTGGCATTCACAAGGGCAGTCTGTGCGGAGAGGGGTCAGGAGTCTGCACGGCCCATTGCCATTCCTATCTCAGATCCTAAAGAAAATCCTCTGCAGAGTCAGGGATTCAGGTCTGGGCCTGCTCCTGCATGATCCTTCCTGGCCCATCACAAATCCCTGATCCCACAGAGGACTGTCAGAGTCTGAGACAAGGACAGAAATGTGCCAAGGGCATTGCTGGTTGCACTTTAAACAGAACAGAGGAGGCTTGTATGTAGGATCTTCTCCAGAGTACTAATAGTGGGGTCATGACTAATTTAAGGTTCTCATAATACATGGAGAGATGTGGTGACCTGAGCACCTTGGATACATTACTTAAAAGTGAACTGGAACAGTGAAACATTGGCATTGTACCGATCTTTGCTTTTTGCTGACACACAAAGAAGGCCTGAGTACTTTTGTCTTTTAAAGAGGTCAGGAAATCCAGGTTTTGCATGCTTTAGAAGATTCTATGAACAACTGGAGAACTAGTTGGATCATGGTATCACAGATAATAAAGAAGGTGAAAACCTGATTAATTGAGACTAGTTAAAAGTCTTTGGATTTTGTGTGGTTTACATACTCCTGGGAGAAAAGATGTTTTTGTTAAAGAATGAATATACCCACCCCTTCAATAAACGGTTGGGAAAGCTCTCTATCCGCATCTTTAAATTATCCAAGAAAGATCTCCAGTAAAACCAAAGAAGGCCAGACTTGACAATCCAAATATTTCCAGTGTAAAAATGCAAGCAGAAATTTAATTTAAAAAACCCTTTCAGGCCTTCTTAATAAACCAAAAAGGGCAAAAAAGAGGGTTTCATTTTCTTAATTGTACAGATGATCTTTAAAAAGATATCATCTAGATGATTGGCCAAACTTTCCAGCTGTTTAGGATCATGGATTCCAGCCAAAATCCTTAATGCTTTCTAAATCTAAACCCCACCTTGTGTACCTATCTGCTCCTCCCTTATGAGGCAGTATACTGCAATTGACCATTTTACTACAGGACTCCAGGCCAAGGGTCATTGTAAATTTCAATACATTATTTGAAATAATAGAACAGAGAGGATAAGCCCAGCACTGAGCTGAGCTCTGTGTGTGTTCACAGTAGTAAATGGTGCCTGATTTGCTATTGCAGCAATGCATTGCAACCAGCACACATTTTGTTTTTCAACTGAATGGGGTTTGCAGATTCAGTTTTTGTTTAATTAAAACTAATAATAATTTGTCATCGGGATACACATCATATTTAACTTTCACCCGACCAACATTGGAAGTGTGGCTTTAAATATTTAAGCAACCAAATAAAGCAGGAACACCTGCTGTATACAGAGGAAATTTACTTGCCTTTTACAAAACAATGACGATAATTTAAATAAATGAACTTTATGTATCTTGGCACAAATGGCTATGTAACTGAGATTTATGGTCTTTATTTACCATTAGTCTTGCCTAGTACTGTGTACTTCTAAAATAAAAACATGCCCTGATTTTATAGACCCAAATATGCCATCTAAATAAAAGTGGATAAAAGAAATGAAGTGTCTGTTGTTATTCTATACCTGAGACATCTTCTAAGCTCTGGTTTGTACGTACCATGGGGCAGATCGTCAGCTAGAAGGTTCTACTGAAAGAAAACTTCACTTGTCCAATTATTGAGGGGTGCATATGCAAGACATGCAACCATTAAAACTTGGGCTATTAGTAATGTAGCTGCTTTTCAATAATATTTGCTCTGTTTAATGCTCCTCATCCTACCTAACTTCCCGCTGAGGTCATGGTACTGATCTTAGAATTGTGTGTGTCAACAATCACATCCAAATGCATTTGTATTTGTTGTGTCAAAATGTTTTCTTATGCAGAAGAAACAGAGATAATTATTTATACAGCTCAACAAACTGGCATTCATATAGTTATATGAACTATGCAAGTACAGGAGATTTTGCTTTATTCTTATCAACATTATAGATACAGTTGGTTATAGCAATATTTCAGTCACTCTTTCAACTACACATTTATCCATATGTGTACACATACATATAAACTTAGAAATTAAGAATGAACCTCTGAAATCTTCAAGTTTAATGAGAATAAGATCCTGTTGAAATCACAGGCGTCACCTAGTGGGCACTGGGTGAAATATGGAACAACATCCACATTGCTGAAAGTCTGACAAGAGCTAAGCAAGAGCTCTTGACACAGATGCAAACAATTCCACTTTGCAACAAACTGAGGAGAGCAGAGAGTACAAGCCAGTCTCACAGCTGCACTGCAGCTCAAGCACATTCCACAAAGACATGCTGGAAGTTTTAGCCAAACTGGTGTTACATTTTTTCTAATTTAATCCGCGCGGATCAGACCAAGGCAGTTTTATCCAGTGCTTGCTCTAAAACCGAGAATATGTTAGCTTTGGTAAAAAAAATGCCATGTTTAAAAACATACAGTATAGCTTTATTTTGTTAATTTTGGTCTTAAAGCCCAAACCTTGAATTAGCCCCATTGTATGGATATTATTATGGCCCAGATCCTACAAGCCCTTTGTGTGCAGAACTCCCATTGCCCTGCAAGTGAGATCTGTGTAGGGAGTAGGGATGTAAAATGTTAAATGGTTAACTGGTAAGTATTAGTGTTACTGGTTAATCCGCCTTAACTGTTAACTCCTGGGCTGGCCAGCCGGCCGACCTGCTGGCCCCAGCGGCCCCACGCTCGCCAGTTGGCCAGCCCACCGATCCCACTGGTGGCCAGAGCCCTACCGGCCGGAGCAGCCCCAGCTGGATTGGCCACAGTCCCGCCAGCCCTTTAATCAGTTAACCGTTTAAACAAAATATTTTTTATCATTTAAACGGTTAACTTTTTAAACGGTATTTACATCCCTAGTAGGGAGGGCTTGCTGGATCAGATACTACCTAAAGAAGGGTAGTATGCCCTGAAATAAGTTCACAGAGAACCAAAGCAACAGAAATATCCCATACAGTACTTGTGCTCGCCTACTTTCCACACAAACGGACCACACTTTGCTCTCAGCTACTCCAGTGTACTGCTGGTGAAGTCCATGGAGTTGCACAGACCTAACTCAAAGTAGAATTTTACTTCAGCTGTTGTGTCCAGTGCATCACCTTTTCCATTTTCTTCTTCAGGTTTTACTTCATTTTTACTGTTGTCTCTTGTCCTATTCTTGGAGTGGAAGCTCTTTGGGGCTTTTTGTTATGGGTTTGTACAACACCTAGCACAAGGGGATCCTGGTCTATGACTGTGGCTTGTAGGCACTACTGTAATAGAATAATAATAATAATAATAATGATAATAATTTTATTTCTGATGGTACTTTATTATTGACTGCCTAAAAAGTAAAGAATACAGTAGCAAGTGGGTAAAATATCTCCCAGACCCGGGAATTAGTTTTTGAGGTCTGTTGCTTGTGTTTTCTGTTTACCTCAAATTTTCAATCACAGTTGGGTGAAAGCCAGACTTGTAGCATTTCTGATTTTTTAACTATGGGTTAGTCTCATTCAACAAGCTCCAGCTCAACTCCATTCAACTCTCTGCTTCTTCCTCTAATTTGTTTCTCATCTCCATGTCTCCTGTGGTTAATCTTCCTCCATGAGCTGTCTTCAGGCTATCAAAGTGAGCATAGGAACTCATTACCCAAATCTCAGTCTCTTGCAGACTGCCAGCAGGGATTTGTTTTCTGCTTCTTGTCAGGCAAACATTTGTGCGGACCGGCACAGTACACTCACATTGTGAGAGATGCTCCCTGCCATAAAGAGCTTACAGCTTAAGGCTGCAATTGAGCTAAGCAGTTAAGCACATGCTTATGTCCCATTAAAGTAAATTGAACTTTAGTAGGAGCTTCAAGTTAAGTACATGTTTACATGCTTTGCTGAACCAGGGCCTAAATCAACAAATCAGATAAAGGGTTGGGGAAAGGAAGTATTATTATCCCCACTTTACAGGTGAAAAAGAGGCTCAGAATGATTAAGGGCCTGACCCAAAACCCACTAAAGTCAATGGAAAGCCCAGGATATCACAGGAATGGGATGCTGATCTCCTGAGTGCTGGTCTAGATCTTTACGTACAAGAACATCCTTCCTCTCAGAGGAACCGGCTTCTTATATGAAATTTATGTACTGCTATTTTAGACAGCATTCCCTTTGGATTACATCAAACTCATGGGAATGGCTAAGCCAGTCATTCATAAGTACTAAACATGTACTGTGTTGCTTACAATTGGCCCAGTCCAGTTCTCCTGGAAGTAAATGGCTAAGATCCCATTGACTTCAACGGGAGCAGGATTTGGCTCAATAAACCTAGCAAATTAAGTTTCTTAACGTATAGATTCTTGAAAAATGGTCTTAAATACACTTCCAATAGTAAATTTTCCTGTTTCTAAGGCTAAGAAGAACTTCAGCATATCTCTTTACTCATTGGGTTGTGCTTGTCCCGGGCTGCAGAGCTCACTGACGTGCTATTGACAGTGTAAATATTCCCCAGCATCCATTGTCTCTAAACCTATGGTACGATTTTAAAATATGCTTTTACCTCAAAAGCCCAATCCTGCTTCCACTGAAATCATTGGCAAAATTAGCATTGACTTGAATGGATACATAAACAGGCCCAAATTACCAATACTCAGTTGTCTATTCTGACTAGGATGATACTATTCTATCTCCATTTAATTATAACAGATTCACTATTCAGTATCAGTTATTATTAGCCTATAAATAGCAAATGAATACAGAGAAGACAATGCTGTGAATAAAATCGTTGGGAAAACTACATATAATGAAGCTATGTCTCCTTTTGAAAAATAGTTTTTCAGTGTTCATTTTCATGCAAAAAAGGATAAATTAGTTTGCAATTCACAAATTATTAATCTTTTAGATCACTGAATATTGTACTTCCAATGTTGCTTAATTAGGGCACATTCACCATTTTGGTAGTGCTTTTCAAAGCAGTGACATGTTTTTTTAGGATGGATGAGAATAGCAGCATAACTCTTTACGTAAATGGTAACCTTAATCATAAGGCCCCAGGAGCTACACCTTCAAATCTCATTGTTAATTCAACATTACTGTATTGTGAATTATTGTTAATTGGAGTTCTACCTATAGGCCCAGCAAATCCCACCGAAAGCAGCAATACATGACACAGATTACATTTCTGCTGTGAGATTAAGGCTAGATTCTAATCTCAGGTGCATAGTAATTATCCCTGAATATGACTGCATCATATAGATACTGAGATCAACTATGTTGAGTGCAGCATTGCAAAATTTATATTGTAAATGCATTGGTGCAGGGAGCATCTTTTTGTTCTGTGTTTGTACAGTGCCTGGCACAACGGGGCCACAGTGACTTGGACTCCTAGGTGCTATGCAAACCATCTTAATAATCTAACAACCTTTGGCTCAAAAAACCCATCTCTCCACTCTGAATTTAAGATAGCTGTACTGGCTTTGCCTACAAAGGGAACCTGCTGTCTTTACAGATACACAGATCTGATATTCACCCTAGCACTGACAAAGGGGACCATAGCATTAATACAAACATTTGCAGTGCTTGAAAGAAGAGGGTTGTGTTGTCTGTGATGCACATTGATGCCAACCACACGACTGGGATTAAAATCTTACCCTCCTATTCTGATTATGAAGAAAAGTTATATGATCTCATATAATCATTTTAGCGCTATGACATGAGAGAGACTTGTGTGATTAAACCTGAGCCATATTACCAAATTGTAGGCATGTGTGGCCCTCCCTTGCTGTCTATCACTGAGGAAGGCCACGCCTCTTTGCTATCATGCCCCTGGAACAACAGTCTAAGACAAGGGGGAAGTTAGCAGTCTCAGGGCTCGATACCTCCAGCAGGGTAGAGCAGTGCGTGGTTCAAGGGCCCAAACCCTCAGGCAGGGCAGGGTACCAAATGGTCTAAAGCTTAGGGGCTCAGGCAGTGTGGGACACCAAACAGTCTAGGGGGCTCGCTCAGCAGACTGTAGACTCCCACAGGCCTCCTGGCAAATGGTGGGAAGGCTGCCACACCAGGAGTGGGGCGGGGTTTAGGGTTGCCAACTTTCTACTCACACACCCTAGCCCCGCCCCCTTCCATGAGGCCATGCTCTCGCTCACTACATTCCCCCACCCTCACTCACTTTCACTAGGCTGGGACAGGGACTTGGGGTGCAGGAGGGGGTGAGGGCTCTAACTGGGGGTGTAGGCTCCAGGCTGGGGCCAGAAATGTGGGGTTCAGGGTGCAGGAGAGGGCTCTGGGCTGGGACAGGGGATTGGGGTGCAGGAATGGGTGTGGGCTCCAACTGGGGGTGCAGGCTCTGGGGTGGGGCCAGGGATGAGGGGGTTTAGGGTGCAGGATGGGGCTCCATGCTTGGGGTGGGGCCTAGGGATTCTGCATGCAGGAGGGGACAGTGGGTTAAGGCAGGTGGCTGGGGTGTGGGAGGGTGTATGGGCTCTGGATTGGGGGTGCAGGCTCTGCGTTGAGAATGGAGATGAGGGGTTTGGGGTGCCGGAGGGGGCTCAGGACTGGGGCAAGGGTTGGGCACAGGCTTACCTCAGGCAGCTCCTGGTCAGCAGCTCAACAGGGCTAAAGAAGGCTCGTCCCTGCCTATCCTGGCTCTGCGCTGTGCCCCAGAAGTAGCCAGCAGGTCTGGCTCCTAGGTGTGGGGGGGGGCAGGAGGCTCTGCTCACTGCTCTCGCCAGCAGGCACCGCCCCCACAGCTCCCATTAGCCGTGATTCCCGGCCAATGGGAGTGCAGAGCCAGTGCTCAGGGTGGGGACAGTGCGTCGAGACCCCTGGTTCCCCCGCCTAGGAGCCAGACCTGCTGGCTGCTTCCAGGGCACAGCACGGAGCCAGGACAGGTAGGGACTAGCCTGCCTTAGGTCCGCAGCGCCACCAACCGGCCTTGGAACGGTCCAGTCGGCAGTGCTGACCGGAGCCACCAGGGTCCCTTTTCAACTGGGCATTCTGGTCAAAAACCAGACACCTGGCAACCCTGGGGGTGGGGGGTAACACCTAACTCCACCGCATCCTAGCCTAGGGCCCTAACAGTGGCAGAGTGGTCTGCCACTGGGGATCCAGCCGCAACACACTGACTGAACCAGACTCAGGCAGCAACCCAGCCGGACCATGGTCAGCTGACTCTGGGCCACTTCCTACCCTCTCCTCAGGGTGTACCTGGATCTCAGGGCTGTCCTTTATCTCCCCTGTGTACACTGCAAGCTGTAATCCCAGCTGCTCCTCTGCATCGGGTGTGTCTGGTAGCTCCGGCAGTTCAGACAAGTCCTCCGGACAGCAGACAGCCTCAGCAGGGTGGAAGCATCTGCCTCCCTCAGTGGCTTCAGCCTAGGGTGACCAGATAGCAAGTGTGAATAATCAGGACGGGGGTTGGGGAGTAATAGACACCTATATAAGACAAAACCCCAAATATCCGGACTGTCCCTATAAAATCGGGACATCTGGTCACCTACTTCAGCCCAACTGAGCTTCAGGGTCTGCCTTTTATGCTTACTGTTCCTGTCCCGCTCCTCTGCTTCCAGTGGGTGTGGCTTTCCTGGTTCCACCGACCAGGGGGTGTCTGGCCCTACCTCACTGTCAATCTCTGAAGGAAACCACACTTCTTTGCTACACAAATGGAAAAAAATGCACAATAATGTAGAGTGGGTGTCACATGGCAAACTGGCCTTTTAATGAGGTTTAAGGCTCAGCCATACCTCTGATAAGCATAGCTTGCCTCCCTAGGTGAAGGGAATTAAGGTTAGTCATGTGACTAAACCAGGCCTGCTGGGAGATAAGAGCAGGCTCAACAAAGGAGGGCAGAGATGAGCATTTGAGTGCTTTCAAGAGTTGATGGTATTCAGGGATACTAGATCTAGGAGTAAGTGCACCATTAACAATGGGAGGCCTAGTAAGGAGACTAGGCTGGAAAGGTATAGGACGAGTCATGGGAAGGAGTAGGTGGGGCAATACTGGATTATGAATAGACAACCCAGTTGTTTAGGTTTTCCAGGGTGGGTGCGGTTTCCCCAGTACTCCCACCCTGTGTGAGAGTACAGCAATTCTTTCAGGCAAGGGATTGGAGACACAGATTAGAGCCCAGGAGGTGGGCTAAAGACAAGGTGAAAGAGATCAGACCTTCAGAGGGAGGGCTGCCCCCACTGGAAGAATCTGGGGCAGAAGATGTGGCATTAGGTTTATGCTGGACTTTGAGTTATATCCCCAGAAGGAATGGACCTCTGGACTCAACTGGAGTACTAAGTCACTGCACTGATCTGACTGTGCTGGGAACTGGTGAAGGACTGATATTAAGTGGAAACAGAGGCAGGGGCAGGGACTGATGCTGGGTTTGGAGAGATGTTGCTACAGAGAGATTGTGGCCTGTGGGGGCATGGGAAAGTACAGAAAGAGCTGCCACCTGGTCAGTCATGCTCACCAGGCAGGTACATTTACAGTCCTTGAACTCCCTTCATGTATTCCCTGATATTCAAGACACCCCAAAGTGGGCAGCAAGGAGACAGCTGTGGTCCTGCTTCTCCCTGCCAATCACTGACCAGCCCAGTTGGCTGGGTGCACAGGAGAAGCCTAGCATACCCTTGAAAGGGTGTACACCAAGCTCACTCCCCTGCATGCAGGACTGGACCCTAAATTTCTAGCCCATGTGGTTGTAAAGATATCCTTCTAAATGTGAAGTTAGGAGAGAGATTAATGAAGGGCCAAATCTGGAGAGGTGCTGAGTACCTACAAAGTACAGTGAGAGTCACGGGTGCTCCGAGAATGTGAACACCAAGTGAGTTATGAACTGCCTGATTCATGTTGACTGCTGTTAACTTTAGAACCAAATGATTATGGCTTATATGTCAGCACTATTACCTGTTTCACTGCTGATCACCTTAGGAGAAAGACTCACCAGACACTACACTTAGCCAGAATGGATGGATTTATTAGAAAAGTTGAAAGATTTTAAGAAGAAATAACTGAATAGGAGACTCTGTGAGGGCGGGAAAGAGAAGAAAAGGATCTGAAGGCTCCTACTTCAGCCTCTCTAAATAACATAGAGGGAGACATTCTTTGTTACTCCCTCAGAGGCAGTCAGTTCACATTCAAAAGCATGAGAGATGATGCTCTGCATAACTTTTCAGTCCAACTGGTGTATTTTTACATGTGATTAACATTCATGTGAAGATTAAATTACTAACTTCCATCATTTCCTGCAGCAGTGAACTCCACAGGTTGACTACAATAAATGAGAAGAAGTGTGTCTAGTGCTTACTAGATGTACTAGTAAAATTCTTGATTCTAGTCCCAAGTTGGCCACTAACTTGCTGTGTGACGTTAGACAAATTATTTATCCACTCTGTGTTTCAGTTCACCCCTTTCTGAGTTGGATTCTGTATAGTGTTAAAGTGACAGGATGCAGAGTTCCCACCTGAACTCCAACCGGCAGGGAGTTAACTCCCTGTTAGATCTACCACAGGTGTAAACAATGAAGTAACAAAGCAAGACTGGACACTGAAGGCCCAGCCAGATATTCAGGACAGCTAGGAAACTATAGAGGAGCAACTTTCTGGGAATCAGAAGGAAAAAGAGATTGGTTATGAGGAGGGATTGGGGTTTATTTTGGTAGGGAGGGTGAGGGAAGTTAGTTATTTTGTAGCCTGAGTTGTGCCTTTTGTTTGTGCAAAATCCTTTCATTGTAACCTGTGTGCTGTTCCAAATCTCAAGAATAAACTGTAGAGTACAAAATGTGCTTGGTGTGAGACTTTGTCTCTGCCTGGGCCAGATGGCCCACTCCACCAGTTTACAAGTAGTTCCTCTGCCTAACTCACAGGGGTACTGGGAGACTTAATATTTGTAAAGAATGGAGGATGCTATCTAAATGCTAAGCAATCATGTAGGCTGCATGCAAAGCAACACTGCTTTAACGGTAACCTATATTATACTTACTGTTGTTATTGTAGGCATTTATTTTATGCCTATCAGCATGCTCTCAGGGCATCTTATAAGGCTTTTGTTGAGATATTCAAGGTCTCAGAAAAAGAAACCAAACGCCATGCTCCCCTGCTGCTTGCAGATTTTCCATTTGGCTAGGAAACCCAGGGATCATAAAAGTACTTGGGCCATAAAAGTCATTCAAGGTTAGCTCATTCCTCAGGTCCTTCCAAATGACAGCTGACAATACAGTGCTACTTAGGTGTGGATGTTTGGTATGTATAATGTGCATAATTTTTGAGTGGGGATTTACATAGGACCTCCCATCCCCTGGCCCCCATCTCATATCATTTAAAACCTCAGGTCAGACAGGGATGACACAACCAAAAGTGAAATGACCATGGTTTTCACTACAAAGAGAGACAGTTTCCCATAAACCTGTTCTTACATCAGTTTAATGATGCAGCATCAACTTTTAAAAAAAATTGTAATCACTTTTTATGAAAAGTGTATTTTTAATCACTTTTAATGAAAATATTTGTAAACAACTTTTTTCCCAACCCCATCTTCACCACCTTTCAAGATTAACTCGTTTCTTAATGAAATAACCTAGTAAACAAAAGGTAAAATAAGCTGGATGTAAAGCATTGTGTGGGACACATGGAGGAAGACATCTGAATGTACTTAGTGCAAAGGAAACTTTTTTTGAAACTTTCATTTCTTGCTTCTTTTATCCTTAAGCTCAGCAATAAACTAGCACTCCATGGTTAAAAAGTCAGGGGAACAGATGTATGTACTAGTACTTCAGAATCTATGTTTCAAATGAAGCATGTAAATTATAAAGAATCCCTTCCCAACAACTCTTGAGAGCATCTATCAAGCTTTTGTTGCAATGATCCTGTGACAGATATTTTTATTCCAGTCACTTGATTACACTGAAGTAAACACTCGTAAAAGTTCATTCAGGGTTCACAGGTCAACACAATTTTTTAATGCAGAACACTGAAGATCTTGATATGAACTATTCAAGTTTTGCACCATGTTTCAATTGGCTTGGGCTGGCTATCATACCAGCTTCATGCAGGGGGCCTGTTTTGTCCTCTTTTTGCCTCTGCAAACAACTTGATGTCCAAACTCCATGACCAAACAGTGTGCAGTTAATGATTCTGGTGGTAGTGTTCACATGCTAAAATGACTTTGTCTGGCTCCTTTCTTACCCTGGACTTGTCCTTCACTCTCTTGTATATACCTCTCATTTGCAAAGAGAGTATGTCTAGTGATTAGAGTATTTGGAGATTGGTTTTTACTACATTTGATTAAAGCTATGTTACCACAGATAAAGAAAATATGGGTTGGTGGTTGGAGATGATAGTCAAAGCTTCTGTGTTCGATTTCTGCTTTTGCTTCTAGTTTACTGCGTGACCTTGGGCAAATCTCTTCTCCTGCAGGTGAGTAGTTACCTGCATGAGTAGTCCTATTAAAGTCAATTATAATCATCACGTAACATTGAGATCCATGACAATGCCCAACAAAACTGGTGAGCTCTCCCTCCACTTGTGATCTATTCTATTCCACCTGATTTCAAGAAGTTATTCACACAAGTAACTACTCACAAGTGTTAACAGGCTTACTCTGTGATCCTTAACTTCACCATGCCTCACTTTACCCACCTGTGAAATGGGTATAATAATAGTTACCAGCACTATATGAGGATATTGTGATGATCAGTACATCATTGAAAAGTGCTTTGAGATCCACAAATGAAATTTGCTAAGTGCAAAATATCACTATTATTAAATCCTCGTGGCTGTAAAATGGAGTGAGCCTGGAACAGGGGCTGAATTTATAAATGAGAACTCCACTTCCTTCTTGCCTTCTCACAATATTTATTAAAGTGACGACTAGTTTAACAGGAAATAATGTTTACCTTGCTTCCCTCCCAGTCTGAGCCCTGGACGGCAGTTTTCATGCCAGTGTAAACTGAAACATACACCAGTTAAATTCTGATGATCAGCTGACCTGTACTGTGCAATAATTACACCTGGGTAATAATTACATTCTCTTTTTATCAAGTATTGGCCAATAAATTATTCAGCTTTTATTTTCAAAGCAATATGTAAGACCAAAATATTGTGATGATAATTGTTCCACCACTAGTCTATGTGTTATTTTGGGGAAGTTCTACGGCCTGTGTTATACAGGAGGTCAGGCTAGATGATCACAATGGTCCTTTCTGTCCTTGGAATTTACGCATCTAGGAAACTTGCTTTTAGGACTAAACCTTGTTTTCAGTGCACTGTTGTTATTATTTAGTATTGTTTGAATCATTGTAGCACAGCGGTGGGCAACCTGCAGCCTGTGGGCCTCATGCAGCCCATCAGGGTAAGCTGATTGCGGGCCGTGAGACATTTTGTGGACGTTGACCATCCACAGGCATGGCCCGCCGCAGCTCCCAGTGGCTGCGGTTCGCCGTTCCCAGCCAATGGGTGCTGCGGGAAGCGGCAGGCTGCAGGGACATGCTGGCCGCCACTTCCCGCAGCTCCTATTGTCTGGGAACAGTGAACCGCGGCCACGGGGGGCGTGCCTGCACACAGTCAATGTCCACAAAATGTCTCATGACCCGCAATCAGCTTACCCTGATGGACCGCATGCGGCCCATGGGCCAAAGGTTGCCTACCACTGATGTGTAGGGATGAAAACCCTCAGTACTGGGTCTTCACATGTTGCCTTCCACTCTGTTCTCAAACTATACTGAACCACATATGTAGGCTTGAAGGATTAGCTTTTCATCAGCAAATGTCAGTAAATGCTGATTTCACTGTACACAGACAAACCAACGAAAAAATATTTCTATGGATGATCATGGAAAGTTACAAGAGGCACAGTAAGAAAAATGCTGCTTGAGAACTTAGTGTTTGATTTAAGGATATTTACTCTGTATATTTTAACATGATGTGCATTTTAACAGTTATAAAGCTTGAACTTTTTGAATCTCAACATCTATTGTCATTAAATAATTGTTGTCTGACTCCTCCCCCATAATTTCCCACAACTGTGAACGTTTCAAATGATTAAAAAAAAATTTGAATTCTGCCAAGACAACTCATAAACCATCTCTTTGCTGGCCCCGCATTCGATTCACAATCTAGCCTAGATTTAGAAAGAGCAGCAAGAGCTTACCAAATACTGCTGGAACTGCATTGCTTTACCTCTTGGGGTACTCAGCTCTTCAAAAAGAAAAGAGAACTCTCCACAGTGTCCCATTGTCTTATCTGGAATTAGCTGAATTGCCATACTGGATGTTTTGCATCACCCATCTCCACCACTCTGGATTCCTTTAGATTGGCTGAGGGGAAGAGAGATCACCACCAATATCTATTTACCTGTTCTTGAGATCAGGCAGCCCATATTCAGTTCTATAGCTATTCAGTCCTTAGCATGTGTGCTGAGAAAGCAGACTGCCAAGCAGTGCTGGAAGTGGTGGTAGTATTTAGACCATCAACACATTTCATATAGGCTTCCAAAAAGTAGAATAGCAAATTAACCAGATAAAGGATTTGTAGTGTCAATCTGTTCTAAAGATGGTTTATGAGGATCCTTGCAGCTGTGGCTCAAGTCATTTGATTTTCATTTGCTTACACAGTAAGACCATCACCTGGGATATACTAATAATCATTTCCAGCATTCCTTTTGGTCCAAGCTTCACTACAACTATTTAGTTCATATTCGCTCACTAAATACTTAATAATCTTTAACGGTGCTACTGATGGAAAACCAAAGTTTTCCAATGTCCCTGTTGCTAGAGTCCAATGCTCCATGTACACCTCACTTTTGTGCCTGACCAGTGCAGTTTTCTGACCCTTCAATATATTTGCTTAACACAAGTATCAATTTCCTGAATTTAAATAATGATAAATATTAGAGAATAACTGAAAGGGAAATTTAATTATGTCATATGCATAATAAAGTATCAACCCATGATAACCAGGAATAAATTTAAAATTATTTTTATGTTTAAAGATATAAGCTAAATTTGTAAAGCCCTGAGCAAAAGTCACATACAGCAATTTGGCAGGCAAATCCCTCCATTTGTGCATGTGAAATGGCTGATATCACTGAACATAAGACTGGCCATACTGGGTCAGACCAAAGGTCCATCTAGCCTAGTATCCTGGCTTCTGACAGTAACCAATGCCAGGTGCTTCAGCGGGAATGAACAGAACAGGTAATCAGCAAGTGATCCATCCCCTGTCGCCCATTCCCAGCTTCTGGTAAACAGTGCAGGAGTTAGATGCATGTTCAGTGGCCTAGCTTTTGCACACAAGTGCAGGAGTTGCAACATCTGCATTTTGTATGACTCACCTATTATGCCCAGCTTTTGAATATCTGGCCTTTAGGACTGAACTCTTATCTCAGATCCAGTATCTAAAAGTGGAAGCATTAGAAAGGCTTGCATCACCTTTTGCACAAAACTGTGGTTCCCTCATGGTACCGCTCTCTTCCAACAAGTGGGCTAGTTAAGACTTGCATCTTTGCTTGATAACAATGAAAATGGAGCTCATTTTGATCACAAGTAGAAGGTTAAAGCCTACACCCCATGTTATTCATATGCTTCTTTCTGAAATTAGCGTGGCAAAAGCCTATTGGTGATTGTAATATATTCCATACGCTTGCTGGTATAATCAGCACACAAGAGAATCTTTGGATGGATAGTCACCAGGGAGAAGTCAGATATAGTATGATCTTTACCCGTTGCTGTAAATTGGCTCTGAGCATGTCTCTATGTGTCAGTTTTGCCTAGCCACTTTCAGATGTTACCAGCTTCCACTGCTATGGTGCTGTTTCTGAATACATGTGATTTTCATTTTACACAACTTTCAGCTAATTCACAAATCCAAATGCAAAATCCAGCACTAAGGAACATCACATGGATTTATGATACTCTCTAGTGGGACTTTGTGTTCATAAACTAATGAATGGATTATGCTCATCCATATGTGGCTGTTCCCCATCTGTGAGAGATATATTATTATTATTTATTTAGTAGCCTCCTCCTGCCCACCACCACCACATAAACTTGCTAGTTTGGGTGCTTTACAGAAAACCTGTAAAAGACAGATGCAGATTGAGGATGTTTGCAGCCACAGATGCTGATATACATGCTTAACTTTCAGGACATGACTAGTTCCAGTGAAGTCAATTTTACCACTCCCATGGGAAAGGGTAAGCATAACTGTAAGTGGTTGCAGGATAGGGGCCTAAATGATGGACTTGACAGGCAGGTAAGGATAACATACACCAGAAAAGTGAGGGGCTTGGAAGAAAATACAATATCCAATGCATGGTTGCTTAGTTGAGGCGTACATACAGTGGGGGTGGAGGGGACTGGTTGTTTTTTTTTTTTTGCAGTGATATGGAGCATGAGCTGCTGCACAATGAACTGGGACCATGTGGTGAGGCAGCAATATGTCACCCCGTTTGTCACAACACAGGCTGCAGCAAATCAGAAGTTCTCCTTTCCTCTCTGTGTTGTCCCTTCCCCCTCCCCCCAATCCTGCCACAAACATGCAGACCACTTCTCAACACATACCCTGCAGCCGGGGGTGGGGGGGCCGCAATGCCCTCAAACCATGCATATGCTGAATAGGGAAATAGCAACAGGGAACCTGCTTATTAACACATATTAATTCTTTCCTGCTCCTGTTTCCTTTCTTTCTTCTTAGCATATGCACAACATGCCTCAGGTGGCACATGACCAGGATTCAACACCGAATTTGGTCCACTGGTTGGATCATTAGTTTCCCCGGGCCGCGTACTTACAGGGAGCGCGACATGAATGTTGATCCATGTCCCCCTTTCCTTTATGTAAACCCTAACGTTACTCTATATCATACACTACAGATGACCATGAGCTAGAGGTAACCTCCTAATCATATAGTCTTTTCTTTTGGATGCAGACCTTACCACAATTACACACACCTTAGTTACCGTGAGGTGAAATATTTGGCAATATACTCTACATGGGGTTACTGTCATGTGACAATGATAAGGAATTACCAAAAGTGAGTCACTTTCTTCTAACACTTAACAAGGAACTTTACTAGAGTAAAGAAAAGAACAGCATCCCTAAAACCACTTTGTCTCTCGGCTTCACCAAGAACCTTCCCCAGACAACTCACGTGTCCTTGCAGCTACCCCCACACTTTATTCTTAGAATGCAGCAGCCTGATTGCTAAGTAATTTTGTACACAGGGAGCACCAACACATGATAGGCTGTGCTGGCTGCCAGTTGATTCCTGGGTGTAGTTTAAGATGTTGGTTTGGACCTAAAAGCTCTAAGTTGTTTTGATCCTGGCTCTCTCCTGATGTGACACTGGGACAGTTGAGCTTACTAAGATGTTCAAGCTAAGAGCCCCCTCCTGGGATAAACTGATTTGCCTCCCAGATGACTGCTACCTGCCAGTGTAGGTAAGTAGTGACTGTTTCCACCATTTCTGGTCCAGGTTTGGCCAAGTACAATGGGGGATAGAGAGTGCCTTTCAGATAGCAGCTCTCAGCTAGATGGTTAGGAGGAGTCACCTCTATCCCTGAGACTCTTGTACCCCTTTGAAGAAGATAAGTGATTTGGCGACCCCTGGATGCCCCTGCCTTGTCTCTAAGAGGTCCATACTTCACCAGGTTCTAGCACTAACTGACCAGCTTGTGGGTGTACATTTCTGTGCCTGCCTTAATGAGGGCTCTGTGTAAGAACTTACTTCTGTATGAGTTTCAGCCTTAATGAGCTTTTAAAATTATTAGAGAAGACTTAGTGTTTTAAACTAACAATATAGAGAATTAATTCCTGCTTTTCTATTGGTTACTGTATAAGCCTTTAATTGGTAGGAAGATGCTAGTACGGTTAGCACAAAACTGTATTCGTGGCAACAAGTTAACTTGTAACTTTTCATTACATAGATCTGAATCCTCTCACCTGGAGGCAAAGCCCAAGCAAACAGCCTTTGCACAGGGAATTCAGTAGGGGTCAAGGAACAGAATCACGCCCATGGCCTGAGATCACACCGGAGCTCCACAGCCACGACTGCAGCCAGTTGGTTGTAGTAATACCTGCAACTGCTGTGCCCTCTCTCCACAGTACGCAGGGGGGTTGAGTCGGCAGATCCAAGTAGTTACAGACCTCTTGGACAGTCCCTTACCACTCCCGCAGCACACACCTACTCAAAACCTCGCACATGGGGATGTGGATTGAACCCCATGCACCATATTTCTGTATCCTGTCTGACACCCCCATACAGTAGAACCATACCAGCTTTGCTCCCGAAGAGTGGGGGGTGGGTAAAATTTCCATAAAAGGGACACATTTTTCTCCATTTATAATAGCAATTACTATCTCCAGGAGGGACATTTCCTACCAGTGAATGACTAGCTGAGTTTTGGGCCCCCCAGTTACACTATTCCGTCCATTGATTACTACTCACCAAAACAGGCTCTCCCTATTGGCCATTCTTGCTTAAGTCGTGTTTGTCCTAGTATCAGTACAATCAAATGGAAAGTGGCCGACAGGTACCTGATTTGGAAGGAGATATTTATGTTCACTGTATGCTGTTCAGCTGACAAAAATTCAGTGGGAAAAGAAGCTGATGATACAGCCAGCAGAAAGCAAGGATTCCCAGTAGTTATTTATCACATCAAGGTCAGATGAATGGAAAGCATTCGTGTAAGAACTGATTTGTTAAAACAAGCTGACAAATCCAAATGGGAAGATGGGAAGGTAAGCTGCACTGTGGTTAGAATAAAGAAATGGAATGATAGTTGCTGTTAGCTCTGAGTTAATTAGCGAGTTCGACAAAGTACTAACGAGTGTGAGCTCTGGTGAGACAGTAACTTCACAGGCACCTGTGCTTTCACAGCAGCCCAAGTTAGGGCTCCTGAGCCACTAAACTCACCCAGGTCAGAGTCTTAGGGGCCAGCTACATTACAGATTAAGTCGATATAACGTATGTCGCTCAGCGCCGTGAATAAGCCACCCCCACGCGACGTAAGTTACACCGACCTAAGCACTGGTGTGGACAGCACTGTGTTGTTGGGAGAGCTGCATGCTATGGTCACTCGTTGGCTGTGTTTTAATTACGTTGACCAGAGAGCTCTCGCCCGTCAGTGCTACAGCAGCGCAGCTGTAAGCTCTCTCGTGTAGCCATAGCCTTAGTACCATCATCCCAGAAAGCCAGAGAGCCTGAACCAGAGACCTCAAAGAGGTCTGTGCCTTAGCATAAGCCCTGCAGCAAAGAAGCAGTGAGTCACTAGCCTCACTGAGGCCTGTGCCTGGACATCAGCCCAGCCTGCTAACGCTGTTGAGCTACTGACTTCACAGGGGCCTGAGTCTCAATATCAGATGAGTAAGTTACAGCTGATTAGCCAGGCACCATACAAATGTCTGGGCCAGCCCAGGAAGCTTGATGTGCTGAGCCAGAGACCATGTAGAAATCTGGGCATTCACAAAAGCTTGTACTTTATGGTAAGCTAGAAATACTGATCCAGCAAACTCAGAGGTCTGCACCTTGACATAAGTGCAGTAACGCAGAGGTGCTGAGCCAGTATCACAGATGCCTATGCCTTGACACCAGACCAGCAAGCTAGAAGTGTTGAGCAAGGAATACATGCACAGAGCTCTTTTGGGGGTACTATAGCTTTGTAGTCTCTCTAGATCCTCCACCTCTTATTACAAATGAGTCCACTCTTCTTGCGAGCTATGAGGGCAGAGTCCCACACTAGTAGCAGGTGTTTTTGTGCTTTCTGGCAACAGGATCTGCAAGGATCTTCTTGCTACTTTTGCAGGGGCCGTGCATGACTGTACTTTGTTCTTTTCCACGACAAACAACATTTTTATGTTTAAAAACAAACACAAATGTAGGTTATTAACCCCTGGCCTCAGTTCTTAAACTGAGCTCCCCTGCAACCATGTTCCACAGCTGCACGAAAAGAATTCAGGTTAGAGGGGAGTAAACCAGAGGCCCGCTCAGAAGAAGCTGAGTAAAGTACAAATAATGTATGGTTGAAACTGCAGAAAAAGCAGTGGATTCCTACTGAAGGACTGGATCTGGGTTCAGGTGTTCACATACATAGGATTGTGACTGCTGACACCTAAGAAAATAATACAGAAATTATATCCAAGATAGCAGTGTGTATTATTTTAACAGCTGACATATCACAAGGTTGAATAGAAAAATGAATGCAGGATGAGAGCCGGTAATGCCATTAGTCAATGCAATAGACATTTTCATCTGGGGGCCAGGGTTCAAATTCCAGTTTTGGTCACAACTGAAAGCAACAGTGATGGTCCTGACCTGCTCTCCATCAGTTCACATCACCAGACCATCACACAAGTGGACACCATTGGCAGCCTCTGCTCAAGAGAGGTCCAGGGCTCAAAGAGCAGGAATGCTGTTGGTCAAGCAGAGCTGTGTGTGGAAGGTTACATGGCACCGTATGCATTACACACACACCTCACGCTATTAAGCCTTTCTTTCCATGAGCAATAAATAGACTCGCAAAGGTTTTAAAGAAAGGAAAACAGAGCTGGGAGTGATGAACTTTTAAGCTGCATGAAAGATTTTCATCGTTTCATGAAAACCTAGGGATTACAAAAGAAAAAGAAAAGAAAATGTGAGTACCAGACAAGCTAATTAATAAAGCCTAAAGAACTAAATGAAAAGGACAATGATCAGACAGAGGGCCAAATCTTGACTCTAGTGGGACTACTTCTGCAGCCGAGCAAACATGATTTAGCCCAGTTTTGTCTCAAGGGTCACATTTCTGGTTAGAAGTAATAAAAATGCCATTCCCCTCCCAATTATTGTGCTCTGAAAAAAATTATCTGGAATATAGATTTTAGAATTTGGAATTGTCCCAGAATTTGGACATGGAATTATTCAACTCAATTGGCTCTTTAAAGGGGTCACGAGGTCTTGTATTTTTTTCCAAAGATAAATTAAGGTGCTTAATTTCCTGGAAAAAAGATTACCAATATTAAGCTGAACAAAGTTAGATACATGCATTGTTAAGCAACAAGACATTTATTCAGGACAAATTCCCAGAGTCCAGAACTGGTCTACTAGTTGGACTTCTGGTTTTCCCACATCTATCATCACAGTTCATGCCAGCAGCTTGAGAAATAAATCAAACAGAATTTTAGTAACAAAGGAAATATATTAAATGTATAGTAAATTTAAAGTCTTCATTAGCATTTTATGCTCCGTAACCTCCACCACCAAAGAATGAAGCCATGGTAATAAAACCATGAAACATGAAAAGCGAAGAGCCTTATACATAGGCAAAACTGTCAGATTGGTATGATTCAGAGTGGATGTGGATTCACAGATAGCTAGGGACTAGATCTGGGTAAATAAGGCCTGATCCAATTCCCATTTAAGATAGTGGTAGTCTTTCCATTGACCTAAATGGGAGTTGGATCAGGGACAGAGTCAGAAAAAACAGTTATGAATAGTTCAAGCACCTTCAAATACAATTTTGCTTTCATTGTGTTCACACCCCTTTTTATTTAACATTCACACAAGCAAAGTATTATTTCTATGAATGTTCATGGAAAGTGAATTCTGAACCAGTGGCCAAGATTTGTTAAATCACAAAACATTTGGTTTTATTACTCAATTAAATTAGTGTCAGGCAAAGGCAGACTTTGCTGTTACTATTGATTTTACATTGAAAGAGCTCAGATATTCCCGTGATGGGCAACAGTATAAAACCTGAAGATAGCCACACAGAAGTAATTTATGAAGGTTAAGTCACATCAGATTCTTTCTGTTCCCTGGTTGGATGATCTAAGTGACACTACTCACACAACTCAAATATCAAATACCTGAAGAAATACTCACAGTAGTCAGTTCATTTACAATCTATGGGCTGAGATTTGTTCAGGAAAAAATAATCACCAAACACTTCTGAATAGTGAACAAAATTCACAAAAATCGCTCGTTACTCAGAATTTGTGACCTAATCTGTCCACTTCCATTTGTTCACCCAGCTACTAGACCTTTAGATGATAAAACAAACTAGTATCACCTAGGACTATGTAAACACATTGATAAGATTAAAATTAGTGTGTATAGAAAGCAGGAAAACAAAAGCTAATTCTGGTTAGCTGATGGTAAAATAGGGAAAAAAATAGCAAAATAAGGAAAAAAATTTAAAAAGTCTGTTAAGTTAAATCAAAGTTAATAGGTAAAGTTTTCCACAACCTGAAGGAGGCGTCAGGCTGAGGTGAACTCTATCTACCAGCCTAACTTTCTTTTCATTGCCTACAAAAGGACTGAAAGATATAATATCTCCTCTTAATTTTATACCTTAATTTTCATTTTGTAGCTATTATTCTATGAAACGTTTTTTTTTTTACCCCAAAGTTCATTTCATTGAAGGTGGCACAAATATCTAGTCTAGCTTGTGATTGTCAGAAGTGAAAAGTTTTAGGAAATTAGATATTCCAAGTCAGTGAAGAGCCTGAGGGAGATTTTAATGCCCATTTGACACAAGAGCAAACCTTTATCTGAGAACACTTAAAAGAGTCACTGAACGTTCCTATTCTTCCATCTTCCTTCCCATTGTCCCTATCGCCACACTTCAAAACTTGCTTGAATGATGCCAGTCTCAATAGAGAGGCCCAGAATAAACGACTCTCTCATCCCAGGAGGTTTATCCTATCAGGACTGCACTGACAGTTGGAGCCTGATCCAAAGCCCATTGAAATCAGTGGAAAGATGCCTTTGATGCATCTTAGCAGGTAAACTTGCACTGCTGTTGCCTATTCTGCGAGCTAGTATGGATACAAATCAGAGATGAGTTACTGCAGCATAGCAAATAATTACCCCTTCTATAATAGCAAACAATAGCATACGCATGTTCTGCAAGTGGGTGGATACCCATTCCGTGGAGGGAGAGAGGCATAAGGCAGAAGTGATAGTGTCCTCTTGGCCTGACAAAGAACAGGGATGTTCATAAGTCATCTCATTTTATTGTAACGTTTGAAGTGCTGTATAAAGCCTACACTTTACAGTCTGCACATGCACCGTTTTCATTTTTAAAATTTAAATATTTATTTTCATGAGAGAAAACATGCATATTTATGTACACAGGTTTTTTTTTTAAATCACCATTTACATAACAAATTCCTTTGTACAAATCTTTGGAGAGAAAAGGCAGGTGGCAGCAACTTTGCAGATGGCAAACATTTAAACTTGACATTGAAGATGCAGTTACTGCAAGACATTAGTGACTGCAGAAGAGGGTCGTTTAAGGATTGATTCAACAGAGAATGATAGAGGCTCATTTGCTGAGAGTTTTGTTGCAGCTTGTTTGGCCCCAAAAAAGTCTTTTGAGTATCTGTCTATTGTAAATTTGTACTTTTGGTTCTCTTTGATGGAGCACTCTCTGTACTTCTTAGATGTCTCTTCAAAGCTCTCTTTTACAAACGAAGTTTTTAACTCAGGCCCCGATTTGTCATGAAATGTTTGCTGTAAAAATGAGTGGAATGGATTATACTTGAGTGTGTGAGGATGCTTGGTATTTTCTTTGCTGATCTTGCTTAAGATGTGTTCTTGAGAAGCCAGAGAATCCTTCTCAGAAATCTGTGGAAAAGTCCTTTTAGGAGGAGAGAAAGCAGACCTCTCACGGGCCTCCTGAGGGACATGCTGAATTTCTCGAGCATGAGAAAGCACAAGTGAATTTTCAGTTTTTGGTGACATCATCTCCTGCTCTGAATTTACACAATCCTGGCTTTGTGAAGTCTTGGAGTCCCAGGCTGCCCCAGGTTTGAGAGCTTGGACTGCAGTAGCATTCAGTAGGCATTGCTGGTAGAGAAAAGCATCACTAATGGGGCCACGCTTTGGCCATACCAATAATCTGGAGGACAAGGGATATTGCCTGTAAGTAGTGGCTACACTGACATTTGAAGAAATCAGTTCCATATTCCCAGATCCTGAATACTGCATGGTTAGGTCAAGGCAGGTTGGTAAGAAGTTGCAAAACTCCTTGCTAGGAGCTTCAACCTGGGCAGGGTTAAAGGCAGTTTTGTAGGAATTGTATTCAGTTCCATGCACCATATGGTTAGGCAGGAAAAGGGCAGCAGCTTGAGTGGCTTCCATCATCTCCCTTTCTTTATACTCTCTCTCTAACATAATGTTCTCCAGCTCTTTATCAGCAAAGGCCCGTCTTTTCCTCATCCTGTCACTTACAGGGGGTGGTAAAGGTGAATTCCCTCCCAGGTAAGGATCTGCTGGCATGGGGCGATAACCTAAAACAACAAGGTATGGATATGAATAAATTAAAGTAACTAAAATAGGATCACCTACCTGCAGTGTTTGTAAAAGGACAGGAATGCTAATGTGGCGCTCAATCCTGCAAGGACCTAAGCACTTCCTGCAAAATCCTGAATGCCCTCAACTCCCAAGGAAGTCACCTTGCTGGAAGTGCTCAGCATGTTGCACAGCCGAGCCCGTGTATTATATAGATGCTTCCAGCATATATAGGGCCAAATCCAGCTCATCTTACTCAGGTAAGTAGTTCTGGTGAAGACAACAGGATTACTTACACAAAGGGCCCAATCCAACTCCTACTGAAGTCAACAGCAGTCAGATTGGGCTCAAAGTGAGCAGGGATTTACTCCTCTATGTTACTTGTTCTGCTGGAATTTCATTCATCCGTTTAAAACTGCTTTTTAAAAAGTGAAAATTTAAATTATTTAGATTATTTTACTTTCTCGAAATTAAGAAAAAAATACAAATTACTTAAAATTGCAATATTTTCAATTAGGAGACCACACGAATTAGATTCACTTAATATAATATACCGGGCGCAATCCTGTTTGCTGTACCCAGACAAGTAATCCCATTGAAGTTAATGGAACTGCTTACATGAGTAAGGAGAACAAGATTTAGCCCACTTTCACTCCCATTCATCTCACACTGGTTTCCCCATTGCCAAAGAAGATATCTATACCTATAGCTGATGCCATTTCTATTTTCTAAAGATGAATCATTATCTGTAACACATTGTTACAGATGGTAGAAAAATCCAAGGAGAGCTAGGAGAAAAGAAAAAGAAAGTTAAGATAGCTTAGGAAAAAGAATGTGGAAGAGATTCTTTTTTAAAGAATGAATTGCAGAAGAAAGTAACCTGGAAAGGGTTTTCTTATCTGGCCAAAATCACTTAAGTATCTGGCCAAACTTTCTTTCTAACTTATGCAGGTAAAGAGAAGATATCGCTTAAAAGAACTGGACTTCATCATTTTCATGTCTTTTTTCTAATTTCTAATCACTTGAAAAGTAACCAAAATGGCCATATAAACAATTTTGGGTATAAGTTATAGGATACTGAAAAAAGCAAGAATTAGCCCTTTAAAACATTTATTTATTTAATAAATATTTACCTTAAAATGGTATTGTACTATAAATAATATTTTTCTGGCAGCACAAAATAATGTATATCAAATTTGTTTGAAAAGTCCATTACGTTTTATATTTACAAAAGGTCAAGTTCATTGCATTCATTTACAAATAAAATGAAACAATAAAATCTTCTGCACTGTCAATCATTGCCAGGTAGTTATTTACATACATTCATTTTTACACTAAAAATGATCCTAAATTTCAATTTGTTGTTTCTAGAATACTTTGGTGCAATTTTGTTTCATAACAAGCAGCCTGATCATATTTCCTGCATCTCCATCCTAACCAAAAATACAAATAAACAAACATACAAGAAAATGTACTGGGAGATCTCATTTGAAAGGGAGGGGAACTATTTTATGTTCTAAAACAATTATTTGCTAGAGTCTAAAATTTTAAAATATATTCTTGATGTGCAGAGATTTGAGGCAACAGTACATCATGCTTACTGGTGTATATGCACTCCACATGTATTGCAGAGTAAGAAAAATGTCTTCAATATAATCATGTTCCCTTTAAATAATATTAGTAAATAATTAGTAGAATTAGTGTTTATTTTTCTAATCTGTTGCATGATATTTAGCCTTTTTTCTTAATTCTGTAATGAGAAACTTTTCTAAAACAGAGAGAATTCCTTAAGCTTTTAATTTGCACAGACAGTGTAAATCCTGAGATCTTCTGTAGTAGGAAGCCATTAAATACTTTTGTTTTACTTTAGATTTTTTAGCATTATGCAAGACACTTTGTTTTCTGTTGTTTTTTTTTTTTCCAAAATAGCACATGGAAATCTGAGTAGGTGTTTCAGCAGCTCCTACAGTTCAGATGTCTGTTGCTCATAAAGGTCAGAATGCATGAGAGTTTTTACCTTCCAAAATGCTTTTGGCCAGCAAGCTGGGCGTCCTGACAGGCCTCTGGTAGACTGTTTTGCGCTCAAAATTAGCCTGTTTCCCTGTTAGCCCCTTCTTATCCTAGCAAGAGAAAAGAGAAGAAAACTGTCAATAAACAGGACAATGGGCGTTTCATTCCTTAAGGAAATTTTATTTTCCACTCTGCTCGTTTTAAAAGAACGGATTCAAAAGAATCAAAATGTCACTCTCCGGCTTGCAAAAGGAGGGATCGGATTTTATTGTTATACAGAATCTGCCTTAAGTGCGGATAAACAAAACAGAAAGTGACGCAAAACGGCCGGGGTGAGCGCATGTCAATAGGAAAGAGAAGCAAGGGTGATATTTTTTAAGCAGCATCTAAACCTATTTCTGTGATCAGAGCCCGGGAGTTTGACTAGACATAACAGAGCACCGGCACCGGCACTCAAAAAAGAAGGTTAGATCCGAGTGAAAATCGGAACGGCTGATAGGTCTGCATCACTGTCAGACGAGCCGATCGCTTAATACCAAGAAACAAAACGCCTCGTTTTAAATGAAAAATGATTACTGAAAACCAACCGTTCCAAAACCCTGAGGAAATACTCTGGAGGGAAAGGAAGGTGTAGATCAGAGAGCATGGTAAAGATGGGGAATGGCAATTCTGGACTATTTGGGCACATTGATTTTCTTATAGGAGGTCTTGATTAGCAACGAGCCCATAAATGTAACGAATTTATTGAGAGAGCACATTTACTTCCAGCTTCTCCTCGGCAACGCGGTGAAGATGCTGAATTACACTGCCCCTTAAAACTACGCCATATATTACAAAACGAGTCCCTGGAATTTGCATCTTGAAACATGGTAGTGACAGTGTGCTAGATCAAATTTTAATAATTGCTCACCGGCACCACCCCTTAAAATAACTATTAATAATAACATACAAATCATTCCTTCAGTGACGTTGCGAACTACCGAACAGGGTTGGTTTTTTTCTTGACAGTTTTGCTAGTTTCCCCCAGCCACGTCTAAGCACTCAGCCTCTAGCAAAGAATCTTGCAAGCTAGTTTCTGAAAATCTCGATGCGCGGTGGTTCGTCACATCCAAAGGTTAGTCACATCTTCATGAATGATTCAAATCCCAGAGTTACTCTCCGTGCTTCGTTACAGAAGTACAGGGCTGGGGCAAATAACACGCTGTCTCTTTCCAAAACTAGGGAGCCCTTTGGCTATAGTTGTGGATAGCTGTCCTTCCCAGGAGAGGAGACTCTGGTAGGATCTCTGCCATCCTGCGTGAATACCTATTGGAGTACCGCCTCGAATCTAGGGGTTTTTTTCTGCTACAAGTGATTAATTTCTTCCTTTTGAAAGGAGTGAGCCCCTCTCCCGCGGCGGACAGCCTCCACCGCCTGGGATCTCTCATCCCATTCACTTCTTTACCCAAGTTCACTAAATACCACATCTGTAAATCTCACTGCACTTAACTGCCTGGGGAAATGACCAACTACCTCCCCATATAGGCTCTGGGGGAAAAAATCTCCCTGCTCCTTTTCAGCGAAGTCAAGATGATGGCTGCGTCCCAGTCAGGATAAAACAGATGCCACCATCTACCTTCTGGTGTTGACTAGTCAATTGCACAGATGGCAGAGCAAATCTGTATTAATCATTGGAAACGGCTGCGATTTTTTGGAGGCCTCTCCACATGGCCTGCACCCCCGGAGCGCTGCTAGGAAGGGGATGGCGGCCCCCACACCGCGGCGCCCCTGCAGGCGGGGTCGCCCGTTCGCGCAGGGGTGGTGGGCACTGTCCCCTCGCCCCCCTCCTCACCTCAGTGGCCTGCTGCCTCCGGAGCGCCACCTGGGCGGCCATGACCCGCTGCCTCTCCACCACCAGCAGGCAGTTCGCGCACTGACAGTCCCGCCAGCGGCAGAAGCGCTTGTGGCCCTTCAGGCAGGACACCACGCCGTGGTTGCGGCAGCGGGCGCACTTGGGGGTCCGGCTCAGCTTCCTCTGCTCCCCTCCGCTGCCCCGCTCCACCTGCTGCTGCTTGGGCTGGCTAGGGGCCGGCGGGGCCGCCCCCTCCTCTTCCCCGTCCTCCTCCTCCTCGTCCTCCTCCTCCTCCTCGTCCTCCTGCTCCCCCGGGCCGCCGCCCTGCAGCAGGCAGGCCCCGAGCCGCTCCTCGCCCTCGTCCAGCTCCAGGCTCTCCACGTCGATCTCCCAGTCGGCCCCGGAGGCGGCCTGCCCCTCGGCCATGGCACCGCCCGGATCTGCCGCTCGGCGCTGCAAAACACAAACCCCGCCACGCGCTGCCCTTAGCAGGCTCCGGGTCCGCCGCAAGCAGGGCCGGGGGGGTCGGGTGGGCACGGCCCGCTGATTACATCCCCCGCACGGAGTCGGGCACAGGCCCTGCCCCACGCACGGGGGTCCCGCCCTGCACCCCGTCCCAGAGCTAGCCCCGCACACTCACCTGACACGCGCGTCGTGTGTGGGGCTGGCCCTGGGACGGGGTCGTGCAAGGGTCTGTGCCGACATCAGGCCTTCCTGCACGCAGGTCACATCGCTGCCCGAGAGCCACACGCACGGCCTTTCTGCACGCGTGTCTAATCGATCACACATCGCTACACACTAGGCACCAGGACCTTATCGACACCCTGATGTCAGATTTCTCCCGGGTTACGCACACCGCCCAGCGCTGCCTTGCCGGGGTTACCCACACACGCCACCGCTTGGGGTCATAGGGATGTCACTTCAGTCACGCTGCAAACACGCCCGCCTCACGGCATTATTGTCTATTGCGAGCTGCAGGTTTGGAAGTCTCAGCGCGACGTGCATTACTTCCCGGCTTTCCCCTTTCGCTATCTATTGATTTGGGCCTGTACCCTTATGTTTGGGAAGCTTTAGATTCAAAGCCCGAACCTGCATTCCTTGAACATCCGAAACTCCCGATAACCTCCCTGGGAATTTTGCTCGCCCAACGAACGCAGGATCGGCGTGGAAGGGCAGAAGAAAGGGGTCTAGGGGCTCGTTTCCAAGAATCCTCATTCCGGTGGGCCAAGCGCAGCACGGGGGGTCGGGGGGCAGCACCCAGCGGGTTGCAAGGTCGGAAGAGTTTTCCTGGTTTCCTCCCTCTGGTGTATGAGGGTTAGAACAAATCTATGGGGAAACCTGGCGGTTAAATGACTTCTTAATGTGGAAAGCACACGCTCCGCCAGGGAATGCAGGCGCCCCAGCCCCTTCACAGAGCGCTAGGGGCCATCCCCGGGCGGGGGAGGGTTAGTCTCATCGCGGCAGAGATTGCACTGTAGGCAGGTTCCTTCGCCTCTGCCCAGCCCAGCCCGCACAGCTCCAACCCCCGGGTTTTGCACTTACCGAAGTTCAGAGCCCGAGGCCGGCCGCAGACGCAGCCCGCATCCAGCCCCGCGGGAGTGGCTGGGCGCAGACCGAACCCGGGGCAGCACAGAGCCCGGGGGTGGGGGGGGACCGCAGCTCCTCAGCAGCCCCGACACATCGCGGCTCGGTGCGGGGCAGTCACTTCTGCAGGCTGGGACGGGCCAGGGAGGGACACGGCAGCGCCTGCCAGCGATGGGCGAGCTGCGGGGGCCGAAGCCAGGGGCTGGCGGGGCTGAGATGCTGTGGTGGTTTATCAGGCTTGAGGGAGAGAGCTATGCAAGGGAGGGTTGGGGTGCATTTGTCTTCAGCACCCCAGGCCTTAACAGCACAGCGCCAGCACCCGCCTCTATGCTCCCCTCCGTGCGGTGCCCAGCCCGACTCGCCCCACTGTATTATCCGCTCCAGCTCTGGGGCGCCCGGACAGCTGATTGGTGGGTTGTTGGGCGGAGAGAGTTCTGATTGGCACTGCGGGCCGTCGATTCCCTCCCTCTTCTCTCCAATCTCCGCCCCTGGCTGTGTTTGCCCTCCTGTGGGATAATAATGTGTCCAGCATCTGCAAGCCGGGCGGTGTGTGAAAGCCGCTGTTTATCCTTCAGACCTGCAAACACTAGGCGTACCCCCTGTATTGTAAACACATGGGTAAAGGGGAATTTTTCATGAGGTCAAAAGAGAGGAAAATCATAGCCAGAATTATGATTACAAATAATAAATAAAAGGCGCCGGGAAGTGAGATTGTCTCGTTATAGGCAGTGCGGTCATCAAGATCAAACCCAATTTAAAATATCCAAAATAATATCACATTTTCCTTTTGGGGTTAGGGTTTTTTAGCTGTATTCAATACGATTGGTAATGGCCTTTAAAATCAGAAAATGAAACAGAATCGTGTTTTATTATGCTGTGCAATTTAGAAATAAGGGTAGTTATACTGTGCATTTATTTTGAACGTTTTCTTCACTTAATTGTCACAACAATAATATTCCCCAACAAATATCATCGTCCTGAGTAATTTTCTATTGTTGCTTCATTTTTGGTGCTACTTTTCAGGAGGAGAGGGCAGACAGCTTTGTTTCGTTCAAAAGTTAATGATTAAATGATTATTTGAAAGTTTCGGTTGTGCCAGAAATATTTTAAAGTGTCGTTGCTTCTCAAGATAAAAGTTGGAGCCGAGGGAAGGTAAAAACATAGAAGTATTGATTATCTTGGATGTCAGGCTATCCTCAGAACTAGCAATTTTATCCAGAAGTTAACTTTATCCACCATGTGACCAGGAAAACAATTGTATGGAATCAAACCCTCCAACAATGCGCTGATCGAAAAGAATGATACAGATGAAAATATTCGCAGAGAAACTGCTTGTGACATAAATAGTCTGATAAATATTCCCTTTGCATGGTGTGTGTAGGTAATATGTTTTCTTATATAATATAAACATACAGGCATATCCTATCATCAGTATATGTACCAACGGCGCGTATATAGTCAACATCTGCATTAGATAGATCAGAAACTTGGCCTTACTAAGTCGGGCTTTCAAACCTTAGTGAGTCATGTCGATCGGGTTTTTTCTTAGATTTTTGGATCTCTTCTTATGATGTATGGATGATTGTTTAGATTGTGAAATGTGTTTGGAGATTCTGTGTCTGGAACGTTCACACTCAGCTGGGTAGCGGTTCCTCTGTCCGCCGGGCTGTAGCCTCGTGGAGGGACAGAGAACATCTTCATCACCTTTAGCCCTCTTTAGGGGAGCAACTGTCCATCTGCGCCTGGAGAAAAGCCATTGTTTCTCCATACGCTCATGTCTTCCCATCTTGGAAAGGATGGACACAAATATTGAAGGGGGAAGTATCAACAACAGATGAGGCACGAACTACAAGTGAAGCATTGCTTTAACTAAGCTTTTATTTTAACAAGTGGGGGGGCCCTTTAAATATCGCGGGATGATCTCATTAGGGCGTTTGTTTGGGTTTGAACACTTACATTTTCTATACGTTGCCTTTTTTTAAAAAAAAAATACCTGTTTGTATTTTCTTGTTACAGTTGTGTTCAGGTTAGAGGCACGTGCACCAGATGATTATAAAGGGCGATCGTTGGTCATTTCAAATATTTAGCAGCAGTCCCACCGTCAGTTTTGTATACGTTTCAGCGAGCAAAGCATAGAAATCTGTCAGCAGAAGCCAGCGGACTTGAGAGGGGAGGGAGGGGGGAAGGAGGTTATTCTATAAACGCAAAATAAACAAATTAAAAGTGAGTGTTCCCTGAATGGGATTGACTTTAAATAATTGTTATCTACAGTGAAAACAGTTGTCGGCGGTAGGACTCTGTGTACTGTAAACTCCTCACCCGGAGGAATCTGCCTCAGCTGCTGAAATCAGCATGGCCGTGTCAATCCCCTTTCCAGTTACACCTGAGCCGCAAATTGAGCGGGGCCATCTCTGGCTACTGCTGCCTCGTTAAACCATTGGGCAGGAAGCCTGTTCTCCCGCAAGGGACCCGATCCTGCCCGGTGACAAAAAGTCCCTTTGGCTACCAGGCCCACGTTTTCTTTTTAGATCAAAGGCAAAGACCCTCTTCCTCACGTTCCCGCTGCCAGCACCGGCTCCAGGCGCCGGCAAAGCAAGCAGGTGCTTGGGGTGGCACAATTCCAGGGGCGGCCTTCCGGCCACCCTCCCCCCCCACCCCCCCCTTTTTTTTTTTTTTTTGCTCCGGCAGTTGCGCAATTTTTGCAGTTGCGCAATTTTTTGCTTGGGGCCACAAAAAACCTAGAGTCGGCCCTGCCCGCTGCTCCCTTTTCTCATCGGGGGTTAAAACAAACCCGAACAGAATGGATCGGTCTCCAGAACAAGCCCCATCAGTATCTATGGGGGAGTCGTTTCTAAAGCTTATTCCTCAGGGCGTAGCTCTGGTTTCCCGGGATGTAGCTGCGGTGTCTGGTTATTGGACCGCGAAACAGAACGTCGTGAGAGGGGGCAAGCTGTTACTGGCCTGAATGCTGCAGTTTTCTCCTGTGTCTTATATTGAAAGAACCATTTCCTTTGCTCGTCTGATTGCGGCTCGAAGGAAATAAATGCCATTGACTTTCATCAGCCAGCCCCTGAGGTTTCTACCTCCATTTAGGGAAAATCCATGAGTGAAAGCCTGGCCCCATTGAAGTCAATAACAAAAATCCCATTGATTTCGATGGGGCCAGGGTTTCCCTTTCCCCCGTGAGGTCTAAGTTCTTTCAGACTTGCTATTTCTCTCTATATACAAACCAAATCCTTCTCCCACCCAGCACCCTAAGTCAGCATTTCTCGGCACCAAGATCTTTGTTCCATGTAGACCCTTCCTAAATAGAGCGTATGAATCCCCTGAGCAGTTAGCTTCTGACACTATGGATGGATGGGGGAGAGGGCGATTTGTTTGTGTAATTGGTTTAAGTGATTCATCTGAAATGAGCCTCTCTCACTTTTCCCAGCCCACAAGTTATTTATAAGACACACACATTTTCTTCCCTGCATGCATTTAGGTTTGGAGAAATTATTTGGCTATCGACTGGAGTTTGGGAATGGGGTATGTCAATTCATTTATATTGATAGTCACTTCTGAGAGCTTTGCAAACATGCAGGGGCGGGATTCCCCTAGTGAGGCCCAATCAAACATATGTCAAAGCTGCTGTCAGTGGTGATTTTTGTTCAGTAAGGACTGCAAGGTTTGGAAGGATTGATCACCCGGCTTTTAAATTGGACTTGCTCTAATCAGGGCTGGCCTTACCATGAGGCGAACTGAGGCGGCCACCTCAGGTGCCAGACAGTGGGGGCGGAGGGGCACCACTAGAGCCCAGAGTGTAGAAAATTGTGTCTGTTGCTGGTGCATATGCATTCTCTCTGCTCTAGATGCACAGAGATGGTGAAGTGCTGTGCTGGAGGAAGGAGGGCACAAGAGACATAACAGGCAGGCAGGAGAAAAGGTGAGAGGGAATAACAGAAAGCAGCAGGAGCTGCAGGGAGAGAGAGGAGGAGGATCCTCTTATGTACCTCTCTAGCATCTCCAGGAGAGTTTAGTTCCTTAAGTCTAGATGATCCAGAACTGTGGACCCACTTGAGCAGTAGCCCAAGGAACTTCCTTGTACTGCATGGGCCAGAGCAAGTGAAAAACTTCATGTTCCCCAAAGACAATGAAAACAGAAGTTTCCATCCAACACATTACTGACGTGAAATCCCCAATGGTGAGAGGCCATGGCTTATGTACTCAAAAACCCAGAATGCTGCATACTGTTTTTGTTGAAAACTCTTCCAGTCTAATGTTCCAGCCACATTGGGTTCTACAGGAACAAAGGACTGGAAAAATCTGGCTAGAAATCTGGCATGCCATGAGAAAGCAGCAAATCACCAGAGAGCATTCCATAGGTGGAAAGAGCTTGAGATGAGACTAAGGTTAAAGGCCACCATAGATGATCAGCATCAAGAGAAGATTGCATCAGAGTCTCTTTACTGGCAAAATGTTCTGAAAAGGCTCATTGCCATTGTGAGAATGCTTGCTACCCAAAACCTAGCAGTGCGTGGCACTTCAGATCAGCTGTTATGTGCCAAACAATGGAAACGTCCTTAAAATTGTGGAGCTGATGGCTGAGTTTGATGCTGTGCTCCAGGGGCATCAAAGAAGAGTCATCACCCAAGAAATGTACACGCACCACTACCTTGGAAAAACAATTCAAAATGAGATCATACGGTTACTGGCAACAAAAGTCAAACAGAAGATTGTGGCAGATCTGAAGTCAGCAAGATATTACTCTGTTATTCTGGACGGCACACCTGACATCAGCCATATGGAACAAATTACTTTAATGGTGAGTTTTGTAACAACAACAGAACCTAGTGAAAATGTCCCTGCAATGGTGACTGTCAGAGAGCATTTTCTAAAATTTATTGACATTGATGATACCACAGGAGCTGGTACGACAAATGTGCTTCTTAAAAAGCTGGAAGATACGGGAATTGCGATAGCTGACATGAGAGGTCAGGGCTTCGATAATGGTGCCAACATGAGAGGAAAGAACAGAGGAGTGCAGACACGGATCCGAGAATTAAACCCTCTAACTTTTTTTTGTCCCATGCAGTTCTCATTCACTGAACTTGGTGGTCAGTGATGCAGCATCCGCTTCTAGTGAGGCTGCTGGATTTTTTAATGTAATTCAAAGCATCTATGTATTTTTCTCTGCATCAATTGACCGATGGCAAATTTTGAAGCAACATCTGGGAATATCCTCTCTGACACTGAAACAAACCACTGAGTGCCACACGATGGGAAAGTCGAGTGGAGGTGATAAAGCCTATCAAACATCAAATTGGGAAGATAGATGATGCCATAGTTGCCATTATGGAGGATAATGCTATGACAGGAACTGTTCATGGGAGAACAGTGGCAGAGGGAAATGGAATCACCAGAAACATACATAACTTCAAATTTCTGTGTGGCTTAGCATTGTGGCATGACATACTGTTTGAAATAAATGTTGTAAGCAAGAGACTCCAAGGTGTTGACCTTGATATATCTGGAGCAATGGAACAACTGGGCAAAGCAAAGTCAGACCTACAGTCTTACCGGTCAGATGAGGGATTTCAAAACGTTCTGAAGAGTGCACAGAAGTTGGCAGAGGAACTTCACACTGAAGCTATTTTCCCACCCATTCAAGAATACAAGAGTCACCGAAGAAGAAGACATTTTGATTACGAGATATGGGATAATCCCATAAGAGACCCCAAACAACAATTCAAAGTTGAATTCTTTAACCAGGTGCTAGATTCTGCCACACAGTCAGTTGAAGAACGTTTCATACAGCAGTATATTTGGGATGTTGTGTGATATTCCAAAACTCCTCACTATACCTGAAGAAGACCTACACCAGCAATGCAGGGCACTAGAGACATAATGACATGCGTGATACTGATGCAAGTAATTTAGGTGATGAACTGAAAGCCCTTTCAAGATACATTTCAGCAGGATCAACTCCAAAGGCTGTTCTGGAATATATGTGCACAAATAAGATGACCACCCTCTTTCCGAATGCTTTTGTTGCTCTTCATATACTTCTAACACTTCCTGTAACAGTTGCCAGTGGAGAACGCAGCTTCTCCAAGCTGAAGTTAATAAAAACAATCTATGCTCCACAATGACACAGGAGAGGCTGGTCGGCCTTACAACCATCTCAATAGAGCATGAGCTGGCCCAGACTGTGGACCTTCAGGAAGCAGTTCAAATCTTTGCAACCAAGAAGGCACGGAAAGCACCACTTTGATTATTCAAACAGATAAAAATGCCAGTGTTTACTATGCAGACAAGAAAAGTTACATTTGCTGTTCAGGCATTTGAAGTTAAGTGTTACTTAAAATTTTTGAACAAGGCATTTTAAGTTGTTAGTTCTCCTTTATTGGGGTAGGTAGCAGAGCGGTACCAGGAGAGGAGTAAAACAGGAAGAAGGCAGAACTGAGACCTTTCAAAGTTTTGGCCCAAGCGAGGGGGCATGGGGACGTCATTTGAGCTCCCCACCTCTGGTGCCAAAATGTTGCGGGCGGGCCCTGAGCCTGATTCCCAAAACCTAGGCCCGGACTGTGTCGCCAGAACCCCTGCTCCCTCCCGTGCAATTCAATGAACTCTCCTGGGCGGTTCTGTCAATATTAGCTTTGCGGAGCATTCCGAGCTCACCCAGCCTCTTTGGCTAGTGCAGGAGGTGTCAGGAGCTCTTCCACCGCCCCAGAACATCAAACGCGCCGAGCTTCAAGAACATTTGTCCTCTTTGACCCGCAGCACCTTTGAGTGTTATGTAAAGAGGGAGACTGGGGGGAAAGTGCATCTCCTGATGGCTGATATTATTCATCCCAAAAGAGACGCGGGCTACTGTTTGACTTATAAGCATGACTAAAAGGCAAATACCCAAGGAATTTCACTTTCCCCCTCGGGGTCCCTCTTAAAAGGGACAGGCATGACAAAGGACCTGTTAGGTTAGGAAACAGAAGTCCCCTTTGCTTGTAAACCGATACCAAATTACGAAGTAAAATTCTTTGTCACAATAGTAAATTACAAAACAGTTCGCCTAGTGTTTACTTTATCCGCGGGGAACTGTGAAACCCAGCCATGATTTTAAAGCATGTTTGTATAACTTTCTTCTTCTTCACTCTTGTTTGTGTTCAGTATTTGCAGGACATATACGGGCTTCCCTCCTTGCCCGCCCCCATACGTTACAAATGTAACCGTGATCCTTAGTTGTTGCTTTCTAATTTGATTTACCTATGGGAAACACGAAGTAGTGTAAATAATAGAGTCCCTTGTTTACACATTCACAGCCTGAGCCTAAATGACCTCAAGTTTTGCTGAATCTCTTCCTTGTTGTCTATATTATCTGTCTTTCTACCCGTTTAGGCTTCTCTGACGCTATTTGTGGATCAGAACCATCATTCCAAATCTATTTTATGGACCTTATATGGTCCTCATCACCATAATAACTGGGTGTCTCTCTCTCATTACCCCGTTCTTTTAAAAAGAAGAATTTGAAACGCGTATCCTCCTCATCCCAAGTATATGATCCTACAAGATCTCCAGTAAGGAGCAACTTCCGATCTCTGATGGCTGACCCAGCAATAGCATAGCATAGATCACTCTGGTGAACAGAGGTACAACTATGCAGCCTTTCATTCAAGTGGCTTATTGTAAAGCAGATTGAAACATCCTCAGCTCCGCCAGAGAACTCTTGTGCTAGCTTGAATAGCAAAAACAGAATCATAGATCTTTCATCTCGTTTTTCATCTGGTGGGTTAAATGCATCCCCACCACAACGCCACAGAGCACAGATGCATTTGGTCCTATGTATAACACTTTCTCTATTTAACATTAGTGTCCACAGTGACAATGTATCCCAGACCCTATGTGCTTTACTCCAACTGATGTCCGTGAGAGTTTGCCTAATAAGGAATGCAAGGTCAGTCCCTTATTCTTTTTCTACATGACGTTTAGAAAAGCAATAGAATCAAATGTTTTCTTAAAATATGATGATATTTAATTCACTGGAACATCCAATTGCCCAGTTAATCTGTCATGTAGCAGTATATTATGTTTTAGCTTAATGGTTTCCATAGATTCCCTGGGATTTGTAGTATGTTTAATCACATCTATTGCACACCCCGTACGTGTAACATATAGGCAACAGCAAGAATGTAATTTAAAAAAAAATCTATTAAGTCCTATTACAAAAATGTAGAAGAAAAATATTTTGTTTTTATTATTATTTTCCAGGCATATCTAGTTGTATAGGTTACCTGGTCTGCACTGACAAACGGAGTCAATTAATCAGTCGAATAATTTATGTTGCCACCTATTAGGATTTGTACAGCATATCTGATACCTATTTCGGGTAGACACGCAGACGACAGGCTGCTTATCAGATTGTTTTACACAGGAAGGTTGGTCACGCTCAGCAATTTTCTAGGCAAAAAACAAGTTGCAAGAAAGCGATGAAGCAACAAAGGATGCTGAACGCGGAGTCATTTCTAGGCTCGTTCCCAAAGCCAGAAAGCTAGCCGAAGAAATCCCACTCTCTCAGTAAGCCTGGCTGCAATCATTGGGGATACAGAGGACAAGTCTTTAATGCAGCACCCCGACCCGCGACTCCTAAGCTGATTCTCAACACGAGCACTGTCACAGCCCCAGAGAAGTCATCAGTCCGGCTAGCTACACACACCTGCAGGCCAGGAGCCTATAAATCAGCAGTTTCCTGGAGTACTGGTCTGTCAGCTTTTGCCTCCTTCTCCACGTTTACACCCTCCTCCCCACCACACACACATTTTCTCTGGTGAAAGGGGGGAAATGGCAAGCCAGAGTCTCCTCTGCTTATCTGTTGCACGGGCCGGACGGCCATGATGCCCTCAGCTAAAGGCACGGATGAGGCTAAACCCCAAAACATCAGTAATCGATAATAGCCTATTGGGGAATAGATGGGGACTTCTTTTCTAGAACGAGAGCTCTTTGTAACAGCAAGTCGTGGCTTTGTACCATGCACAGTCCTCTTGTTCGAGGGAGGGTGGGATGGGTGGGCAGCGCAGGAAAGGTGACATCTGCTGGCGGTGGAGCTCCTGAGAGATAACACTGCTATTCACCGCTTCCCCCACCCTTTCATCTTCATGTGCTTCTTTGCTCCTGTCTATGGGGAAACTAGTTAAACGTACCTGGCCAGTCCTTTCCTAACCCAGCTAGAGCCAGAGCCAACGTAGCTGGGACTGTGTGTGTTTCTCAGAAACAAGGCTAGGTTGAAAACAAGATGCTTGGCACTTTTGGTGCAGTTTTCGCTATTCTGCGTGGAATTTTAGGCGAACAAAGGATGGTTACTTTTCATGAAATCATAGTTTTAATGTGACACGTTCTCAAGTTCCCACACCTTTCCTTCCTGCTCTGGCGAGAACCCTCCTTATCTGAATGGGTTTAAAACAATGTGATCTAACGGATGCTCCTAAAATAAAAGAAATTCTCATGAGGCTTCCAATGTTTTATTTCATTTGTAAACGGTGGCGCTTTGCACCGATTCATGTTGCATCCCTAATGTGTCTGCAGGAGTTTGTAGAATGTGATCTGTGTGGCTGGGGCGGGGGGGGGGGTTCAAATAAAATGCAACCAACTCAGAGAATTGGGCGTTTTCAACTCTTCCTGCTGGAGTAGAATCACTGCAATGCAACCTTATTCGGAGAGAAGCAAATGGGAAGCAGGGCTGTCCTAAATGCCCGCATAGTAGATGGGGAAAGGAAGCCAAGCTACAGCAGACTAGCTAGGGGGACAGTGGAAGGTGACTAGACTTTACATCGTTTCTATTGACAGCCGTGGTCCTTGTCTGTAAAAGGGCTGCGTTTAGAGCCCTCCGGGGCGGGGGGGGGGGGAAGCTACAAGAGTGTTAAGAACTCCATGGGGGGAAACGCTTCTTTGAAATCTTTGCCTCTGGCGCGTTGTTGCCCAGGGTTGTAGCGAGCAGGGCAGAGTTTCTTTGCATTGATCTAACATGTGGGGGAGATGGCAGGGCTGCAGGTGCAGGTGCTGCTGCCCCCTTCATCTCCCCCGCCCCTTCTTTCCCGGAAAATTTATTAGCAAGGTTAGGGCAGGCTAGCTAAACGACAACCCTGGGTGCAATTTCCACTGGAAGAATGCTTTGATCCTGCCCTCTCTTCTCACTGCCTGAAGCAGATTACATTGCCAAACGCTGGCGATCCCGGCAGCTTGTTTTGTCAGAGATGTTACCAATTAATCTGAAACAAATTGTCCATATCTCGCGGCCCCATGGTCTCTCTCTCTCTCTGTGTGAAGTCCTTTGGGGCTGGCACCCTGGCCAGGGCTTCCCGTTGCTGTCTGTGTGCATGCTGCCAAAGGGCTGGCGGGCCCGCGGAATGCTTTCCGACGGGCAGACTGCGCTAACCGCACTCCGCGCATTAGCGCAGCCCATCAGGAATGCAAAGCAGAACCGTGTCCCGCATCCGTTAGTTACTCTCGTTAGGAACGGGTGGGCATTTTGCACAGGAGAGAGAAAAATGTCCTAAGTCCGGTGAAATCATTGTGGGATCAGAAACATCACTTAGACATCTCCAGAGCCCTTTCCCAGCGTTAAGGAATCGTAGCAGTAAAGGAATGGAAAGATCAGTGTGGATATAGTCCCTAAAAGGGGCATACAACATCAGATATTGAAACGCTACTAGAGACCTGCTTTCAGTTTTGTTTGCTATAAATAGGATGATGATTTTCTACTTTTATGTTCTCCTGTATTCTTTCTTTATTCATTTATACCATTTCTCTACAATTAAAGAGCAGAACCCTAGGGGGTGGGGGCACCAAAGGTATTAAACTGATATACACTAGCCAAGGATCTGGATTATATATATATCAAAGGATTTCTCCCTGATTTTATTTATTTATATATATATATATATATATATATATATATATATATATATATATATATATATATATATAGCAGTTCCAACAGTCGCTTATTAAAATCAATGAGTTTTGCGAGTGACTTCAGTAGCAGTAAGAATACATTTGATTGTCTTATTCGGTGGCCTTATCCCCCTAGTAAAATGTATGCAACTTTTTGTCTTTGATTAAAAATAACAGTAAACAAACAGAAGTTTCCCCCAATGAGCGCCATTTAGAGGGCAATACGTCTTTGATTTCAGGTCGGGGGGGCTTTTAAACCGGGCCCTGTATACATTCCTGAGAATTTGTGGCTTTTTCATTTTTTAAATCATTTAAAATTGAACTATGGATTTGTCTCATTTGTAAGCCACACGTTTGTAGGGGCGGAGTCAGAGTAGCAGTTCTCGACTGCTCCTTTGCAGGAGTATACACTAAACACAGACTAGTGACACAATACGCACCCAGGAAATGCAAACACGGATACTTTCATAGTTACTTGACACACCCACATTGCACATTATATGGCCAAATTCTGTTAGCTGCGTGAGTGGTCCCAGTGGACTGTTTGCATTAATAAAATGACCAGAATTGAGCCTCGCACTCATTTGGACTCACATAGCGGGCTAGTTTCTGCTCTTCACCTGAACTAAAGTCACTGGCTGTAAAAGGGGAGCAGTGTACCTGCAAAGTGGAGTGCCTCCTTATTCCCCGTATATGTTGTAAGATGTGCTTTGATCAGAAGCCCACTGAAGTCAATGGAAAGACTCATCGACATCAGTGAGCAGCTCATTGTGAGCTCTGGATCAGGGTGGCCCTGAATTAGGCAGGGTGCACCCCCAACCCTCTTCTATTTACAGGAATTACTTCCTGATAGTATCCCTGCGGAGCAAGCCTTTCCAAAAGGAGCCTGGAGGAGGACGGACCATGGATCCCAACAGAGCTGACCCACCATGGCATAGAGGGCTGGCTCCCCTTCCGTAAGGGTGATCCTAGGATCCGTTGTTTGACTCTCCGCTCCCCCCCGAACTCCTAATCCGGTCTGTACTGGAAGGGTACATTCTAGCCCCGTCTTCACTGGTACTGCAGTAATATCAGCAACCACGATCATACAAAACCTGTTAATAATTAGAAATGTCAATGAAACAAATTGATTCCATTGAAATGGTGCTTGCTCTTCTGAAGCCTTGAAACTCATGGCCACGGTACACAGGGAAGGAGTCAGATGAAAAGAGCTGGAACTTTGAATTTAAACAAAGATCACAATTAGAGGGGCGAATGCCACCATGGGCAGCTTTTCAGGGGCTCCTAGACAAGGCTGAGCTTTCATTTGCCAGCATTTAATAAGTCAGTGCACCGTTGGCAGGTCTTTTGTTAAAAGGTACTAGAAAGATCAGTTCTCAGCGTGAATATCAAGAATTCAATATACAAGCGGTGAGCGTAGCAAATTGTCAAGTCAGCAACTAATGTAGTTCACTACAATCTTCCCAACTGTCTTAAGTAGCTTGGCAAGTATCTACTCCAATAAATTTTAGTGACTTTTTAATATATGGCGTTAGAAAATACCTCAGCCAAAAATATTTTTAGTGTCGCTGCAGAGTTTGCTCGAGAAGTTGTCTCCAAACTTGTTTGCAGTCTGGCAGCTTTATTCAAATGTCAAACAGATGCAGAAAGAGCTGGGGATGGGGTGGTTACAATTCTGGAAACGAAATCTGGTTCCCTAGGACAGAAAATAAACTGAAAGGCAATTTATTTTCCTTACTAAAGAGCAAAGTTTACAGAATCGTTTTCCCACCACCACCCCCAGGATACATTTTAATCAAATCAAAATACTAAAGACGGCACTAGAGCTGTTAAATTAAGTAAGTACTGGTATAGCTGTGCACTGCACTAAGTCCATTCGTGTAGACATAGCTAGCCAGATTCTGCTACTCTGATACGTTAAGTGAAATCAACAGGACTATTAGAGAGTATGGTACTAGTCAGCATGAAAAATGGCATCCCAATCTGGCACATGGTTAAAATAAGGTAGGCAGACTCAGGCCACATCTATCCACAGTAATTCAGCCCTCCCTAAAAGCCACATTGTTATACCCTTACTCTTCAAATAGTCCTATTGATGTCAATGAGACCACTGATGGACAAGGTGCTACTCAGCATGAATAGGGTTATCAGAATCTGGACCTAATGGTTCTTGCCAGTACTGCCCACGTGACCTTCCATGTGACTCCTCCCCAGCCTGGGGCCCCCATGCTCTCCCCGTCCCCTCCGACACCCCCCTTACCTGTCTAAAATTTTACAACTGCATCTGTTAAAATGGCCTCACCCTCATTTTGCTTCTGTTAAGCAGATGCAGTTGTAAAATGATGCTTTGGGCCCCTGGTGCCACCTGTACTTCCAGGTGTCATTGAGGATCCAGCAACGCCCCAAATTGAAAACTGCTTAAATGAAAGAAGGATAGGAAGGACATTCACCCCACTTTCCCTTAACACGCTATCAGTGCCTCCCTTATGTCCAAACTAAGCTTCTGCCAGCTTGCCTTTATCTAAGGGTACATCTTCACTACTGCTCTCCCAGTGCTGTAAAAAACCCACCCCCACGAGGGGAGTAGCATCTACACTGCCACTTTACAGCGCTGAAACTTGCATAGCTTGGGGGAAGGGGATTCACACCCCTGAGCAAGAAAGTTTCAGCGCTGTAAAGTGGCAGTGTAGACAAGGCCTAAGTATTGCTCTATGCTAGGCACTAGGACAGCAAAGATGCTGCGCCATCTGGGTTTGATGGAAAAGAGGCATAGAACGGTGTGTGCCATGTGTAGCGTGATAGAACTACAGCCCAAATTGTTTTATTATTTTCCTCAGCATGACATACAGGAGGGGCAATCAAAATCAGCCTGGCACAACATGCATGAGAACTGTCTCTAGACAGCTAAGCACTTGATCAAAATCACATTCTCTGATCTCTCGAGGCCAAATCCTGTTCCCACTGAAATCAAAAGGAGTTTTGCTATTGAGTTCAATGGGAACTGGCTTTGACATTTGGAGAAGAACAAAACCACTCAAGCAAGGGCTATGTTGCTTATACCACAGGTATCAAAGGCTGCTGACTCATGTGAGAAAGTCAGCAGCCATCTGATCTTTGTCCATTGCAAGGGAGAAATCAGCAATCAGTGAGGCTAGAACAGTCTTTGCAGATGGATTTATGAGTTGGATATGGTACAAAGGATCAAGGAAATATGAAGGCTCCAGATTACCTTAAAGTCCTCAGTCCCTTGGTTAGAATGCTCCCATCAGTATATGCTCATAGGCCAGAGGCTGGAGCAGGAATCAAAAACATTGTTTATACACCTTCGGTCCCGTCCCCCCCACCCATCCCCTCTTGAGGACTCCTGACCAACTTAACAGCACAATACATATGATAACAAACTTAAACAAAGCCTTTGTATAAGTTTGTTAGCATAAGAATGAATGCCCTCCCTAGCCACATTCTGCTCCTTTAAGGATCAGAGTGCAGCTCCACCCCTCTCTGGGGGGGGGGCTAGCCTCCCCAAGTCTTTCTGGTACCCCATACCCACTAAAAATCTGTTGCCGGTACTTCATACTGGAGTGTAACACCCTACTTGCACTTCTGATTAGTAGTTTAGAAATTGTTGTAATGTGCCATAAAAACCATGATCTGAACAGGGAAACTGGTTTTAAGTGACCAGCAAAGTTATGAATTTAAGCTCCCAGACTCTTCTTTTGAAGGTGTTGTGCAGGTTTCCTTTGAAGATGAGGACTGAGAGGTCAGATATGGAGCGATCACTCTGAAAAGAGTTTGCTCACAGATGATAGGGTATTTGTGTCTTTTATCATTTTACTCTGTGAGTTCATCTGAGAGACAGTGATTGTCTGGTTTCACCCACACAGTTGTTGTTGGGACATATAATGCACTGAATGAGGTACATCACATGTTGTGATAGGCATGTGTGGGACCCCTGGATCTTGAAAGTTTTGTTGGGTGATTTGTATTGACCATTGTAGCATTGGAGATATGTCTGCAGGTTTTGCAGCTGTTGTTCTATCAAGGCCTGGTGCTGCTTTGAGTTGGAGTGTCTTGGTCTGTGGGGAACTTGCTTCTGATGATGAGCTTGGTGAGGCTGGAGGCTTGTTTGAAGGCCGGAAGATGGGGAGGCAGGGGTGAGGGGGAGGACACAGTCCTGTTGAAGTCAATGAGATGCCTCCCATGCTTGAAGTTGGCACTGAAGTACCTTGCTGTATGGGTCCTCTTGCCTGAAGATTTTACCTAGTGTTTGTGGGGGAATTTCTACTGCTGCATCTTTTGCAGACCACATTTGGTCATGTTTTAACCCATAATTAGCTCTCCTGTGGGCCTTTCACACTATGAATCTTCCAGTGTGCCTTGTTTACAAACACAGGGCTAGCATCTGCTGAAAGAGCTATCAGAGGCATCAAAGAAAGCATGGAGCAGAGATGCAGAAGCTGTAATGGGAATTCTGGCTGACTCAGTCAGGATTTCTCTTGGGGACTTCGGGGTAGTGCACACTGGCCTGTTCACTGCACCACTCACCGGGCATGCACAGCACACTACCCACCTCATGCGCCAGTGGAGGTAGGGCAGAGCAATGTCCTCACCCTCATTTTGCTTCTGCCCCTTTCATGCTTAAGAGGGAGTAGGGGCTGTGCTCCCCATTGTGATTCTTGCCGGTCTCTGTGCAGGGGAGAAAGCAGGAGGAAAGCTCTTTGTATCTTCTCCCTCCCTTCCACCCATGCACCTGCTTAGTGACTAGCCAAAATTTGTCTCACATAATGGGTGTCCTGGTCATTTCTAAACCTATGGCCCCATCTTGCAAGATGCTGAACAGTCTGATCCCAATGCAGCAAAGCACTTAAGCACATGCCACATTTGTTTTCCTTTGTCCTGTTTTGGTGGTGAGGATATTTTAAAAAAAACTCAAAATATACGTGAAACCAAAAATACATTCATCTACTAGATATGCTTTACTTAAACTACAGCAGTATGTAATCATTTGTAAAGACACAAATCTAGGGCAAACGGCCTGCATGAAATGTACAGCCACTGAATACACTGGGATCAAACTCTGCCCTTGGTTACACCTGTACAGCCTCATTGAAGTTATCGAGATTATAGGTGTAACTCTATACACATCTGCAATATGTTGAGCACACACATTAAGAACATTGGAGGCACTGTACTCCAAAACATTATTGACTTGCAGTGTTTTTCAGCACTTAGGTTTACTTGTAATAATACAAAAAAGAATAGTCCATAAACTGTTCTAAGATCATATGGTATACTGGGCACACTGTCAGTGATTTAACATCTGACACTTCAGCAAATTGCAGTCTTTGGCCATCAACTACGCAACGTGTCCAGTCACTCAGACAGTGCATAAAGTTTACCCGTTCTGTGGTTACAGGGCTTAATCCAGCTCCGCTGACATCAATGGAAAGACTCCCATTGATTTCAGCTGGAATTGGATAAGGCCTATATTTAATGCTTTTTCCTTTTTAAAGGACAAAGCCCTGTAGAGAGTTTCACCATGTCCAGGACGCCCAATTTGCCAACAGGATTGTTCACAGGAGACTTTGAGGAGTCACCTAAAAGAGTTTCAGCTGCTGTTGGCACAGATATTCAAAGGTATTTAGGCACCTAATGCCCACTGAAATACCTAAGCCAGTGCTCACTTCACTGGAAAGGTTTAGAGTGGTGTTTCTTCCAAGGGGCTGTCTGAGGTACTGTGCAGTTTAGAACATTTACAAGATCAGTCAAATCTTAGTAGGATAAATGTCTCTTCAGTCTGATTCATAGCTGTTTAATAAATGAGCTCTCTTCCTGAAGGTTCTGTATTAGGGCAGCTGCTCCAGTGCTGCCACATTTCACCACTAGGGCATGCCAAAGCAGATGCAGCTGCAATACATCAGGCAAAATGCCCAGGTGATACCAAATAATTTAGATGGCCATACCTGAAACCTGTATACTAGCTGGGTATTTATATTAGGAAGTATCCATATAAGTTACCTGCCAATATTCCTGTGAAATATAAGTACCTATGTTTTTAAACAATGGTACGAAAATATTTTTGAAACAGGTTTAAGAACACTCTACCATATCCTGAGATTCTCTCTCAGGCAAACCGCCCCTTACTTCAGCAGAAGTTCTGACTGACTGAGTAAAGACCCAAGGATCTGGTCCACTGGGTGATTCTTATGACAACTTCTAGGATACATCACCATTTGCCCAGATGAAAACCTTGTTTAATAATGGCTGGAGTAGGTAGCGTCTTGTGCAACACACAAAACGATAAGCAATAACTGGGGAATAAATTGTACTTAGATATTTGTCTATGAATTCCACTGACTTCAGCAGGAGCTACTGTAGAATTTCAAAGGTAAATTCCTAGCCTCATTGAAATCAATGGCAACATTTATATTGACTTCTATGGGGCCACAATTTCACCAAATATATTTATATATTGGCATAATACAAATGTCTAAATGTGTAGAATGGGCTTGATTCACCACCACTTTACTTCAGTGTAACTCTTGAAATCAATGGAGTTCCACTGGCATAAAACAGGAGTGACACAGTAGTGAGTCAGGCCCAATAACAGAATATTTTATAGTACCTAATAATGAGCATTCATCTTAGACATGCTAAATCTAGCATAAACTCAACCATTCACTAAATAGTGTTGTTTGTTTGTCCACCTGCCTGATATTTTAAAACTGATTATAAAGAGAACTTAAAGAGTAGCCAGAGGCAATGATATTAGTAATACATGAATAATGTAATGGGCCCAGTCTTGCATTCTTAGGACCTAATCTTGCTCCATTGAAGTCAACAGCTAAAGTCTCATTGACTTCAGTGAGAGCAGAATCAGAGTCTTAAAACAGGCAAACCTACTGGAAGTGAAGTCAATGGGAGTTGTGTGTGCATTAGGTCTGGCTCAAGCCCAGCAAGGAATGGTATACATGAATGCTATTGGGGAATACATATGATGTCTGTAAAAATGTAACTGCCTGCACAGGACTTGAAAATTCCATTATATGATATACAATAATAACGAATAATAATAAATGATATTCAGCATCTCTTCCTTTTGCTGAATGGTACAAGAGACCACGTCTCATTTTCCCAATATGTGCTTTTGTTAGGTCAATAGAGAGTTTGTTATAAAATGGAAATATGAGCTGGGTAATGTGTGCAAGTTCTGGGGCTTTATTGTGTCCCTGCTATGTTAATTAGTATTAGGAACATGATGGATTGGCAACACGTGTACTTTCTGAGTCTTAAACCAGTCCTGAGAGTTTAGCACTCCATTAGTTACACATCACAGGAACCCAGGGGATGTTTACTCAAAAAGTATCACTTACAAGAATGAAACATTCTGATTCATTCCTGATACAGGCTACAGAGAAGGACACACCAGTCACTGGTGCTGAGCAGCACTCAGACAGAGAGCAACTGGATTCAGGATTGAATGGAGTACGTTCAGCCCTGCCTGTCACAGAACTGGAACCTTACATCCTAAGTCACTCATTGGTGGATCCCTAGTGAGGGATTAGGCCAAGAAGTACCAGTGCAGACAAGCGGGCCCTTTCAGATCACTTCTGTGCTCACTTTCATAGGAGGATAGAAGCAGGGAGTTCAGACTAGAGCATTTGTGTGGGCATGTCTCCAACTGAAATTCTTCAGAATCTCAGTCTGGGAAGAAGTGAAGGGTCTAGAACTGAATTATTCGCTTTCTGTTACAACCCACAGGTACCCTCTCCCCACGACCCCAGAACATTCCTATCACATCAGCCACCAGGCCAAGGAACTATCCCCAGAACTCTTCATTTTGAAAGGTAATGCTGCCAAGGGTGGCACGGGAACTTCAGCCAATCAGCATAATTGGCTGAAGCATGAGATTCCGGAACCAAACTTCTGAAACACCATGAAAAAAGTGGAGAAGCCACAGAGATCAAATAGTAGCAAGAAAGGTTAAATACACATTTTCCTCCTCCGGCCATGGGCCCAGGCATTCTCCCATGTTCAAAATCCCTTGAAAAGGTCAGCTCCACCTCGTAGAAATGTGAATCCTTATAAAAATCTTCTTAGGTTTTGTCTTTCTTCCCTTCCTCTCTTCCACTTATCCCACTAACTGTATTGACTGAAGTCACCCTTCCCCCAGGCCCAACAGACAATACACACACCATTGAGACCCTTCCTCAAAACATCAGACCTCTGCCAGGCAACCCCAGATCCCTTTCCCTTCTTCGGTTTACCTGTCCTTCTCATTCTATATCTGTGAGCCTTGCCCGCCCCCACATACAACTGTCTCCCTCCCCTACTCCTTTCCCTTCCCCTTGCCCAAACCCCCTTTCTTTGCCTTCCATTTCTTATACAGTATTCCCCCTGTATTTAATAACTATGCTTTTACAGGTACTAGTGGCTACTGTAGTCTTTATGGCAGACTGGAAAAACTAGCATGAAAAGATGCCAGCCCAGGCACAAAATCTATCCTTTGCAATGATAATGAAGATAAAGGGCAGGGGGGTGGGGGAATGGCATTCTGCTTTCCCATCAAATTACATTACTCACCATGAATGAGTAAAATTTTGCAAGACATTATAGTATGAGGGTAAACAGCCAACATATTCGGGAAGTGGCCCCTGTAATAGGCATTGGGCCTAGTTTTCAGAAGAGTTTTTAATATGTACTGAGAATTCTGGAGCCATTAGTGATAATTCAAAAAGCCTCATGTATGCTACTGATTCTGTGCATTGACAAGATACTGCCTGCATGTATTAGCATTGTTCAAATCCAAGGTAACATTTTTAAACAACTAATGGAGCAGGCCTGCAAGAGGCAGGAATTGGCTATATTGTCACCTGGCTGTTGATTCTTTCGTTTGCTTTCAGATCAAGCTATGGCACCTAGATATATGTTTGAATTCATGTGGCCAAATTCATCACTGGGAAAATAAATAAATATTATTATTAATAATAATTAATACCTGGCTTCTCTATAAACCAACACAACTACATTAACTTGAGTTCAGCTTCTGCTACAGTAGGTTACAAAATTTAGAAATATGACTTAAAATTAGTGGTTATGATAAAAAAAAATACCTGTCAAAACAACTCCAGATTGTTACCACGTTCTTTGCACTCTGTGGGCCAAATTTTATCCTAAATTACACTTGTATCATCTGATTGAAGCAATTTTGGGTTAAACAGGTGTAATTGTGGGCAGAATTTGGCCACATGTATCTTCTGAGTCATATCAGCATCATTTGTAGAGAAAACCAAGTTTTTACTGCTGTCAGCTTGGCAGAGCCAACATAGCTGCAGGGGAAGAAGCTGTATTCTATTCTACTCAATGCATCAATCAAGTCAAGCAGAATCTACATTGCTGGTGATGTTGAATGAAGCAGAAATGCCATATTGATTTTTCACCCCAAACTGTGCTTACAGGGTTGGCAGTTAGAAAATTCTTGCTTTTACCTTTGATCTGAATAAGGCTCAGATGTGCAGGTTGTTGGGGACAAAGAAGTCCCAATATGGTACATTCAGACAACAGCCAGACTTTATAGAGAGTGTCAGCCTTTACTTTGAAATTTCTTTCTTTCTTTTTGTTTCTTTTGTGCCAGCTGGGTGAGGCTCTCAGATGTTAAAGAATGAAACCAGGTTGTTAGCAAAACTGACTCTAACAACCATGATTCAAAGAGACAGGCTATCGGTGATCATTACAAAAAACAAGCCACTTTTAAAGTCATATCCACTGACAGAACCTACAATATACAACATGTCATCATTGCACATCTACCTCTCTCAGCTGTCGTACCATGTCAACATCTGGACTGTCATAAATAACGCACACAGGACACACCAGATGTGCTCACATATGCATTTCATGAATGACAAATCTGTTATTGTTATAAAGAAGCTGGATCAGCATGTGGCTAGGCACTTTAATGCTACAGATCACATGACAGCCCCAACGGACATTTCAGTAGAAAATGATCAAAATTAGAGGCAAAATGACTACCCAAAATGTCTACTTCTAAGTTTCCACCCTGAGGAATAACCGTTTTTTCCACAGTCAGATAAAGTACCCTTCAGATCTATTTTTGTGGAGCAATAGTGACACCAAGTGTTTGAGTTCCGTTACTTTCAAGGACAGTCTTCTGATTTACTCATTTGTACAGTGCCTAGCACAATGCAACCCTGACACCTGATTGGCAACTCTAAGCCCTACACAAACAAAAATCATAGTCTCCAGCAAGCTATTGTTCTCTATATATCCACTACCTGCTTCTCTTGTGTAATGGTAACAGACAAATTTAAAGAGACTGAATCTACCTTTTATGGTTTGACACATCTCTAATAAATGCCTTGATGTTATGAAGAAAGGGCAATTTTGAGATCTATACTATATGAACTGCAAGCTCCTGTGATAAACAGAACATCTGTTTATCACATTTTCCTGTGTTTTACATTCAGTTACCCATGGTGAAGAATCAGTACCTTTTACCAGTGCAAACTATCCTGTCATAAATACAGCACTGTCCCTTTAAAATATATTGAACATTACAAACCAGTAACTTTCTTACAATAAGGTGTCAGATGGTCAGAAATCAGGGCACAGGAAAGACAGTTCTAACACAGGCACCTTTTAGAAGTAAGGTATTGTACTTACAATTAGAGGGATTTATTTTGTGTGAAAATAAATGCTTTGTGCCATGTGAAGGAATACTAAGAAAAGCTTTATGTGGTAAATTAACATTCACTGGCTCCCCACACAAGATCCCCCCAACAATATTCACCTCAGTAATGTTGACTAGAACACATATAGAGGAGTGGTTTTGTTAAAATAAACGGCAGTCCTCAGTGTTGAGAGTTAGTGCGATATCACTACTGATTGTGAAAGAGAGGATGGGTTCCAAGTAACTTTATTGTTAATGGGAATATCAGAAAACACCACATTCAGCAGAGAAGCTCATAAGGAAATTCACTTGAGGCTATATCCAAGGTATTACTGCCCTGTCTGAGTCCTCATTTTATAAGCACTAGCAAATGTTACAGATTACATTCCCTTTACAGTAATGCAACCCTGTATTAATAAATATCCTCATGGTTTTCTAAATGTTCCCTGTGCTTTTTGATAGTAAAAAGAAAGAACTGGGCATGTTTAGTCTAGAGAAGAGAAGTCTGAGGGGGAGACATGAGAAGTCTTCAAATATGTAAAAGATGTCTTCAAATATGTATATCCATTATAAAGTGGATGATGATCAATTATTCTCCATGTTCTATGAGGTTAGGACAAGAAGTAATCAGCTTAGTTTGCAGCAAGGAGAATATAGGTTGGATATTAGAAGCACTTTCTAACTGTAAGGATAGTTAAGTGCTGGAATAGGTACCCAGGGAGGCTATGCAATCCATGTCATTGAAGTTTTTTAAGAACAGGATAGACAAACACCTGTCACAGATGGTCTAGATATAGTTCATCCTGCCTCGGGACAGGGGGATAGACCAGAAGACCTCTGGAGGTCCCTTCCAGCCCTGCATTTCTATGATTCCTGGCAAAGTTTGTATACAGGTCTACCAAACATGCCCAATGTCAGGTTTTAAAACAGACTGCTTTTTGTTCTTCTAGCCTCTAGAATTACAGCCCACATGTACAATCTGAAACAGCAGAGCCATGGTAATAATTGGAACTGCATGTATTTTTCCAATTGGAGAGGACTGCAACTAGAAGGATCATCGAAAAATTGAGGGCCATTTTGGAAAGGGTGTGGAGGTGAATCTTGTAGGATACCAGTTCCTCCAGTCAAAGCTAGAAGAACTCATCCCACAGCAGCAGACCTTAGCAACCCTTGCTGTTAAGATGGCTCTAGTTTGGGTACCATGTATGACTGGGTTCCAGGGATCTTCTTTACAACTCAGTTTCACCAACTGCAAGCAGCTGTAGGGGAAAAAAACACTCCAGGCTGCAAACCTACCTCTTAATTGCGATGCTCTGGTTTTAATGGCTGTTGATTTTCCCAGCAGCTACTGGTTTACTTCTGAATCCCTTGATCGCTTGCAGATGCCACAACCTATGGCACCCATTGGGTATGTCAATGTTTACATTTTTGGTCATCTTTTAACATATGTTTTGAACATGATTGTAAATTCTAGTGCAGACCAGACAACCATTTGTTGTTAGTCATATTTAAAACCTAAGTACAACCAGCAACAAATGGTTGTGCCCGGTGTGCACTAGAATTTACAATCATGTTATTAGCATCTCTAGAAATTCAGCTATGGATATACCACCACAGGCACCCAGAGTCCATCAGGGGCAGGGCACACTCCTACTCCGCCATCTTGGGCGAGGCTGCTCTGTTTATTTAGTTTTATAACAATGATGCCCTAGACACCTTTGACGCAGTATTGAAAACCAGAGTAACATAATAAAATAGCAGTGGCCCCCAACCAGAAAATGACCCACCAGAGATATCAAAACAACAATACCTCTCCGTGGCCACAAATCTCAGTCATTAATGTCCCTCTCTGTCCTCAAAGCCTAGCTAGAAAGTAAGTCTTGCAGCTCATGTCCTCAAGACTGGACCAAGGGAGAGGATGAATTACAAAGCTGAGCAGCCATCACTAAAGCTTGCTCTGCAAGCACAGTGTATTGCAGCAGTTGGGCACGGCACAAGAGGTAGCTTCTCAAATAGGCAGGTCCCAAGCCATTTAGAAGGCCTTAACCTCCACCCAGAAACAATAGGCAGTCAATGCAACTCCCAGATCACTTAAGTCGTGTGCTCCCAATGAGAAACTTCACTCACCAAGCAGGCTGATGTATTCTGCACCTATCTCATTCTTCAGGCATATCTGAGGTTTAGCTCCAGGCAGAGTGCACTGCAATAATCTAGTCTTGAGATAACAAAGACACAGATCCTGGTTGCAAGCTCCCCAGCTGAAAAAAAAAATATGGTTGGAGTCTCCAGGCCAGTTGTAAACAACAAAAGGTTGTCCTTATTACAACTGTTAAAATAATCCAGTAGCAGCTGTAAAAATGCAACAATACTCCTAGATTCTCACTTCAGGATCAAATGGCGGCTACAAACCCTCACTTAAAGGAGCAGAGATAGTCATCACCATCTCTTCCAGCTGATCTATCCAGCCTACTAACATCACCACAGCCTTCTGTGGGTGGAGCTTCAGCCAGCTACCTCTCAGCCATGCCCCAGTCTCTACCAAATATCTGTGAGGAATTTTAACACTGCAGCCTGGATTGGATGAGAGAGAGAGAAATAGAGCTGGGTATCATTAGCCCACTGAAATCAGTGTACCCCATGCTTCTCATTAACTATCCCAATGGCTCCATGTACAAGTTTGAACAAGGAAGGCAGACAAGATGCAGCCCAGCAGGGAGCGGTTAGGGTAGATGAGCAATTGTCCAAAACTACCCTCTGAGAGATAAGAATGAAGGTACTGAAGGACAGCTTTGTCTACTCCAGCGAGGGTTCAAAGGCCAGGACGACAGCAACTCCTCATCAATGGTATCAAAGGCAGCTGATAGACCTACTGTAGCAATATCATCGTGGACACCTGATCTTTATCCTTCACCAGGAGGAGCTCATCTACCAATGCTATCTATGTAGTGCCTGTGCCATACCCAGGCCTGTGTCGAGTCATGGAGATGTGAGACAGTCAAATACTTGGCGAGTTCCTTTGCCACAACCTTATCAATAGTCTTAACCTCGAATGTGAACGTTAATTACTAAAGATAGCTGGTGCACTTGTCAGCATCAACTGCTGGTTTTTGCAGTGAGGGTCATACAACAGCTCTCACAATTGAAGCCATCAATCTGCCCTCCCTAAAGGAATAATCTTCACTAAGAGTGGATCTAGTTCTTCCCCACTGGCCTTAGCCAGCCAGGAACAACATGGCTCCAAAGCACAGGTGGTGACATAAGGTTTTCACAACACCCCTAACCCCTTTAAGCATTACGCTTCATGGACTGTATGTCTGATTTTACTTGGAGCAGCTATATATTAGCATAGGTATGAGGGTCAGACGATCTGGGGTCTTATATTCTTCATTCTGCCACTGACTCACTGTGTGATTTTGGGCATATCACTTACTCTCTCTGTGTCAGCTGCTCCATCTGTAAAATGGTGGTGAGTAATCTTTGCTCATGTTTAAAAACCATTCTGAGATCTACATCGAGATATGTGCTGTATACATTTATATAGCACTTTCCTTGTAAAGTGTTATTCGTGGTACTTTGGGTCATTAATATGTTGAACTGCATTGTCACAGGGCCAGTACCCCCGTCACCCTGGGGTGGGGCAAGGCATGATAGTCCTGTGGCATCACCAATAGGGTTGCACTCTGCCTCAGGGTCACACAGCCCAATGGCCAGAGTCAGTGGGACTCCCCTTGTCTGCAGGGAAGCACGTTCCAATGGCCAGAGACAGTAGAAGGAAGCAGGGGTTGTGGGCCGCCTCCCAAGAAAGTGGGGGAATGGCCGGGTAGGGGGACCCAGGCCCTCCCTGCTCCACCGGCTCCCAGCCCAGGGCCCTGGTAATGGCAATGGGGTTTGCCACGTAGTCAGCAGACAATCTGCCCACAGCACGCCAACTACTAAGGGAACTCTGGCTGGTCCCTCCCTGGGCTGCTTCCTACCTTAACTCCTGTAGCTGAGTCTGGGTGTCTTCAGGGTGTCGCAAGTACCTGTAATCTCCTTGGGGCCCCCGTGGGTGCCTGCCTGGACTGCAGCATCTCCTGCTCCCTTGGTCCGGGCTCCTGGCTGCTCCTCAGCTGGAGCCAGCGAGGTGCATCTTCCCTCCTCAGCAATCAGCCCCGACTGAGCTGTGCAGCTCCCTTTTATACTGCAGCAGCAGTTGGAGCATACCCAGCAGGGTTGAAGGGGTGGGGCTTCCGCTGCTAAGAGTGTTGTTCTAACCCCTTCCTCTCCAGTGCAGGGCCCGTACACCGCATCACATGCATGAATGTGAAAATCTCTGTAATCTGAGATAATCTAATTGCTCGGCAGTCTACATAACTTCAGTTCTCAAATTAGTGCAGCCCAGTGCTAGAAGATTTTTATGACTTTGATGTGGTTGTGTTACCTCAAATCCCATGGCTGAAATTCTGAGCAAGGAGTTCAATCTATAGATGCATGCACTCTCTTTTCTTTAAAATAGGAAAGAGGACCAATAAGATAAACAAAGACAGCAAACAAAAGATCTAACTTTTCTAACTCTCTCTAAATGTACTGAGAAACGGTGTGTGCATGTGTGAGTGTGTAAGTGAGAGCACGAGAATGTTACCACACATTCTTTCTCTTCTGCTTTCCTTCCACTAGATGGAGTTTGACAACTTCAGTAATTTCCTCTGTAGCTGTCTGTCACTGCCATTATTCTAAACAGCACAGAAAGGGCATGAATGTTCAGTTGTTTGTCTGTGTGTGGATGTGGCTTGGATATGTTTAACCTAATTTGCTCAATCAAAAGCTAATTTTATTTTCTATAATGAGAGAGAGCTATGTTGGGAGTGGTCAAATTGACTGAGGAGACAAAATGTAAAAATGAGTTTGTCATTCACAAATCATTTGGGGATTTTTGGATAACATACCTGGAAGGACCAGGTAACCAACAATGAATTTTATTCATTAATGTGAGTTACTGAGCCTGGAATAAGACACTCAGCAAGAAGCCTGGGCTGGATCAAGTCCATGGCAGACATAGAGCATGGGAAAGGGGCAGGAACTAATAAAGAAACGAAAGAAAGAATGGATCAAAACCAGAAAGTGCCTGCTCCTCACACAGTGCTCCTGGGTGCCCTGATGTCCTCAGACTCATGCAGACCTGTATAAGGGCCAGTCACAATCTGGCTTTTATATCGCACCATCCAGCCAATGATGTCAAATGTTCTACAAACAGTTGATTAACCTTCACAAAGTGCTCTGATAATAAAGCTTTTAACCATTCCACATATGGGTACACTAAGATGCCAAGAGGTTATGGCCATCACTTTGATGCTAGGATGCTGAAAGGCCACTCAATCCATGTTTAGACATCTAAAATAAGTGGCCTGATTTTCAGAGCTGCCGATCACCAAGAGCTCCAACTGACTCCTTAGTGTAGGCACTCAGGTTTCTTCATGAATTGCCCAAGCTCAAACAGTGGGTCAGAGCCTCATCCTAGGGGCAAATCAGCACAAGTTCCCCTGAAATAAAAGAAGCTACGCCAACATATACCAGCAGAGGATCTGGCTCAGTGAGTCGGTGACAGAGTCAGGAATAGAATCCAGGAGTCTCGATTTCTAGTCCTCATTATTGACTAAACCACAGTGGGCCAGAGCAGCAGCTGACATAAATTGGAGCTATGACAATTTACATCAGCTGAGGATCTGGCCCACTGCTGTCTGTACTTTAGAAAATGGGATCTGTGTGATCTCATTCCCGGAAGTGCAGAAAGTGTCGTTTTATAACAAAGATGGCCTAGAACCAAAACACCATATCAGACCATGTTCTCAGCTTGAACCTATCTCTATAATAATGCAAAGCCAAACACCAACTCCAAACAATCTGAAATTTGGGCATGTTCTGATTCAGATCCAGTTCCTGATCCCCTTCCCCCTTCCCCACAAAGCTCAGGAGTGTTTGGATCTGGGGTTTTTATTTGCCTCATTATAATACAAAATTCAGATCTGGATACAGGGCTCAAATCTGGGGACTTGGTTTAGCCCCATCGCTACTGTAATATACACCAGCATAGGCAGACAGTGCAGTGGATAGTCATGGATCAAGGAAACACTCTTCCCTGGCCCAAACAAAGAAGATGTAATTTATCCCTCCCCTCCAACCCCCATATCATCAGCTCATTGTTTTGGTCAGTGTTCATGGTTGTTTTTGAAGTGCTCCAGCTAGGCCTTTAAAACTCTACCTGGCTACTGGAGAATTCTGTACTGATTGTCATCAATTACTAGTATTTTCCAGACACTGAACAAAAGAGAGCAAAAAAAAACTACATTTGTGCACCTGGAAGGTTTTTTTCAAAGAGGAATATTATATAATGAAGATATTGAATGGTATACTCACTCCAAATGGCTCGTTTCTGCAGCTTCCGCCCTCCTATATCATTCTACTATTCATTGTTAGGGGTAACAAGGTCCAGATGAGCTGTAACTTTAGTTACACTCTCTTTGAACAGAAGTTTCCCATAAGGAAGGAAAGGTTATGGCATTTCAAAAGAGCCTTCTCAGATTTATGTCTCATATTCGAGGAGGTCCTTCAAGACAGCAGTATACTTTCCTATCAAACTGCGTCTGTTTTTGCCTGGCACCAGAGGGCTTTATTTATTATCTCTATTGCCTTTGCTGCCTAAAGAAAGCTGTGAATAAACTTTAGCTGGAATAAGGAATTGTGGTAAAAAGTAAATTATGAAGGAAGCCACTTTAATTTCAAATGTAGAAAGAAAGGATTCAGTCCATTAAGTGATCTATTCACTGGAGGCTCTCGCAAAAACAACTGTACATGAGCAAAATCACAGTGTTTATGTCAGAATTTTACAAACAATTGCAAAGACTTCATGTAACCTTGAAATGGGCAAGTAACTTATGCCAACATTTTCAAATGTGGGTGCCTAACATTAGTCACTTAAATCCACATTTTGGCAACTCAGTAAAAGTAGCTTGATCTTCAGAGGTGTTGAGCACTCACATCTCTTGTTTACTCCAATGGGAGGTCAGAATGATGGTTATATCTAAAACTAATGGAACCTGAGTGATTGTAGAGTGCTCCAAGGGAAAATATTGTTCTGCTAAGTGACCACTCCTTTAATAGTTTGGTGGACTGTTATAACCTCCTGTTGAATTCAACCATCAGTGAAACAGCTCCTTAGACAATCTTCTCCCGGGTTTCGACCTCGCAAGTCACCTTGGTTTGTGGATGACTTGTGACAGCTGAAGCAGGAGGAAAGGCAGCTGGAGTGCCCATGGTAGAAGTCTCAGTATGGGGCTGATGGATTAGCACAGAGGGTTTAAAGTCCTATGTTGTGGCTGTGCAAGAGGCATTGTGAAGTTTCTTTGCCAGCACCACTGCATCTGCAAAGTCTCAATTAGTAGATTTCCTTTGGGTGGTGGAGAAGCCTGCTCAATCGGAGTTGTCACCACTCATTTGCTAATATAAATATGTTTCATTGTGAGGAAATTTCTTGTTGTTTTGCAGACAAAAATCTCTAGGAATTAATCTGCTCTGTCTGTGACCATAAAGGAAGGCCAGACATGATTGCAGAGAGGGTGGCGGGTGAGAGAGAGATAAAAGCTAACTCTTCTCTGATCGAGTTTTAGCTCAGGTTAAACTCTAGAAATACCGGAAGCAATTTGTCCTATGCTTGTGCTCAGGACCTAGGTCATTCCTGCTTATTGAAAGTTCACAGGTTGTTGGTAGAGAATGTCAAAGACTCCTTAGGGATGGGCAGACTGTGAGTTTCTCCTAAGGAAGTATCAGTACAGCCTCTGCTCTAGAAACGATCATTTGACACTGAAAAATCTGATCAATTATTGCCTGGTACCTCACTTCTGGCAAAGGTTACTGAAAAGATGAGGCAAAGTACTTCAGAGTATCAGGTGGCCTCATATCTCTTGGTACTTGATAATCTGGGATATCTGGGATAATCTGGGTACTGACCAGGGTATGGCACAGGGTATGAGACTGCACTGCTGCATTTCGTGGATGATCTCCTGGCCAAGGATGAAGATTGTGTGTGTCCATAATAATATTAGATTTGTCACTTGTCTTCAGTCAGGAGGTGTTGTTGACTTATCTGTGGGCGATGGCAGAAGAAGATAGGGCAGCTCTTGGGTGACTCTACATTCCATGTTCGTGCACTATGTCACCGCTCCCGCTCAATGTATATTTGGGGTCACTGGGAGGGTTAGTAAAGACACTGGTTTCAATGCCCTTGGTATGCTGATGACACCACGCTCTATATCTCCATATCACCTGATCCAGACAAAGCAGTTGATTGCTTGGCCCAGTGTTTGGATGAGATGAGGGCGTGGATGAGAAGTTAGCTGGCTCAGATTTAATCTGGAGAAGATGAAGGTGATGTTGGTTGGCTGAGGAAAACAACCAGATGAGCTGACAAAGATAACATCCCCCCTCTGATAGAGGGTGTTCACCTACCATTTGTGAGGACACACTCTAGGAGTCCTGCTGGATTCCCATCTGTGGCCAGATCAGCTTTTTTCATCCAGGTATGGCCAGTAGGCTATGCCTTTGGATGCAGACCTTGCAACTATCATCTGTGTGCCTGTATCACCTCCAGATTAGGCAGCTGGAATGCATTTTACATCTTGTTACGTCTTAAATCTATCCAGAAGCTGGTGCAGAATTTGGCAGCTTGTTGTTATAAGACACAGCTTCTGGGAGCTCATAACTCCTCACAGAGAGGGAAAACAAATGGGCCATGCACTATTTTCTGAAGATCAATAAACTAAGAATGCAGTACGATCTTCTAGAGATCCAAAAGTGGTGGTGCTAAGCCCAGAAATATAAAAATGCTGATGCAGTGACCTCATCAAGGTCTGTACCTTGATATACTCCTAGTAAGCTAAAGCTGCTGATCCAGTGACCCTACAACAGCGTGCCCCTTGACATCAAACTGACAAGATATAGGCACAGAGCTAATGAGTTCTCAGAAGCTGACATCAGTCCAGGAAGCTAGAGATGCTGAGCCAAGAATCTCACAAAAGCCTAGGCCTTCATATCGGTCCAGCAAGGTAGCTGTATTGAGCAAGGAACTTCAAAGAGGTCCATGTCTTGTCATTATCACAGCAAGGTAGCAATTCAAAAGAGATGTGAAGTGGACATAAAACACTGCCAAATCAGCATTCATCCTTCACTGATGCCCATGGAAGCATTTACACTTAATAGCTCCTGGAACACCAGGGTATGCAGGGGAAATGTGGCTGCTGGAACCACCCTGTAAGATGGTGTTTCCGTTTATGCGTGGCCAGTTCTGCCACAAGAAAGGCTAGTCCCAACACAGCATTTGAGAGTAATGCATGCTCATGAGGGGACAAGCCAAGAGACTAGTATCTCCAGTGTGAAACACAATGAGAGCAGCAAAGGGCTCTGAAACAAATTTCCTCCCACATTTCCCCCCTCCTGCTTATTCCTCTGTAGGGTCTGATAAAACCTGGGGCCACATCCATCCCTGGTATAGCTCCAGTGAAGCACATGCAATTACAGCAGGATGAATTTGGCCCATTGTCTAAAAAATAAATGGCATTTATTTAGTGTAATGGATTTGTTGAGATGGACAGGTGAAGCAAACCCCTGAAATAATGTCCAAATATGTTTCCTGGGCAAAAGACAAAGCATATTAGCACCATATCATTGACTGCAGCTTCCAAGTCATGGAATAGCAGAACAGTTCAGTGCTGTGATTACACAGACACTAGATGGAGCCATTGTCTAAAGGAACAAGACTGAAGAAGCAGAAAATAAAGAGTCTTGAAGTTTTCGGTCTAGTTACATTATCAAATTAAATAACTCTTCGGCATTTACAAGTCCATATAGTATATTCTGTCAAAGGTTTTCCAGCCAAACCCACTTTACCCAAAGACAGATGTGCCTTTGATGTCTATGTCAAGTCAATTTAATCTGACAAGCTGAATATTATTTTAGATGTATGTTTGAAAAAAACATGCTACAGTCATTTGTGGCAATTTCTTTCTATGCTAAAGGTGGCTCAAACACATGTTCAAAGACAGCTGCAATTCCAGACATTTGGAAGGAAAATATATATCTCATTTCCAGGGGGGCTTTCCAACTATATATAGGGGATATTTATTTCCAGCTGAGATTGTATTTTGCCAAAAACACACAGGCTGAAGAGCTGGTATTTGGGTCACTAAGTATTTCTTCAGCATCAGTGATTTTTGTTTGCCATTGTAACAAAAAGTAATTAAAGTTCCCTGCAGGGGCAAAATTTAATCAGTTACAATTGAATTAAAACCAGGTCACAGTAACTAGTCATAGTAATGTATTCCCTGTCCTAAAAATGGTTTTAACAAACTGGAAGAGCAGTTCTGTACATTGGGTTAAGAATCAAACCACAATAAATAATAGCGAGATTTTAGGGATCATATTGCCTATTGCCCCACCCTCTGAGGCCACAGTTATATCGCCTCTTGCCAGACCAGTAGAATAGCAGCCAGTAGCAATGGCCAAATCAGAAACTATGGAACCCTACAGTAATTCAACAGTGGTATGTTTGTAGAGAGTTCTGATGTTAAAACAAAACCAGTCATCTTGGGAAGTGCTATCACAGCTTCCTGGTTCATAATACACATCTAGTAAATGCTCATATAGCAAGAGTCAGAAAACCAGTGCATTGAGACTTGTACATGTTCCGGAATCAAGACATCACCTTCTGTCTGGCACAGAGGTTCTATTTGTTCTCACTCCAGCCAATGACAAAATGCCCATTGACGTCAATGATGCTGATTTGGGCCCCAGGAGACATAGCTTCCCAGAATGCATTTTTGGCCTGACTCCCCACTGCCTTGCACTTTTTTTTAACCACTGTGAGAAAGTTATTTAAGATGATATCACCACACAATTCTCCACTCACTCACACTGATGGTAATGCCTTATACTCACTTTGTACAGGTGTGAATGACAGCATAAAGTGCAAGGCAGCGGACAACTGGCCCTTCTGGAAGGCTTTGAAAGATTAGCATCTGTGTTTCAAAATGTTTGTTGTCATTGGACAAAAATTCAGACCAGTACTTTTTTCCCAAGGGGAAGAGATAATGTTCCCATTTTATACTGATCATCCTAAACCCACCTTAGTTAATAATGAATAATCAGGCAAGGAATCTACACGGAATTACGTATACAGGGCCAAATTCTGCTTTTGTTTAAATCCATGCTCTTTGGAATGCAAAGAGGTTACACAGGCATATTGAGAGCAGAAGTTGACCTAGGATCTAGAATGAATTTTTCAGTACATAGTCAACAGAGTTTTACAATTGTTGTTAAAATGTAAAGGTAAAGCCTGTTTTTATTTGAAATTTTTTTAGCCAAATTCCAGTGAGGAGGTTAAAGCGTCCAGGTTGTTGTTTTTTATAATAGAGATGATTTTGTGCTAATATTGTACCATATCTAATCATTATTTGCTTTTATATACAGTAAAACTTCCAAGACAGAAATTCAAAGTGCTTTACAAGCATTACTTAAGCTACACGCATGTGCACACACGCACACACATGCCATAGATAACGTTGTTATTTGACAGAGGGATAAACCGAGGCCCAGAGGGTGGGATTTTCACAAGTGCTCAGAGTAGCCCGACTCTGCTCCTGTTGGGGTCTATAGGAGTTTTACTATTTACATCAGTTAGGTCAATGCTAAGCGCTTTAGAAAATCCCACTACTGGCGATTGGGCCAAGTGACTTGGATAAATGGCAGAACTAGGATTAGTGCCTAGTGCCCTAGCCACTGTAACACTCCCTCCCAATGCAATGCAATTCTGTTACCACACCTCTTGTTTGATTATCAGTATTGGTATAACCCTAAAACATGAACAATGCCTCTAGATCTCACAAGAGATGTGGAATTGTGTCTCTTTGTATTTCAAGCTATTTTTAATAGATTCATTTTTACATTAAATAAAGGTGTTTTATGTCAATTTTATGAAGTGGCTAGAATTCATTCACTTCTCTTGCCCAGAATAAAAAAAAAATCAATCTCACTCTGTTACTTGAGGGTAGGCAGAAGGGATGTGTTCCTAGCCCATCACCAAAGCTTCTCCTGTTGGACGTATTGACTGACCATGGACTCCTTGGGTGTACCAGAAAGATGCAATAATTACCCCCTTTGCAAGAGAAGTGTAAATGGTAAGTAGGTATAGGCTAAATATACCATGTAAATGTAACTATAAAGTTAGTGCTGGGGACTTACTTTTTTATTACTGGCAGAGCATTCTCTGCGGGGCTAATCAAAAGTCAACGGGAATCTTTTCACTGACTTCAATAGGCCTTGGCTCAGATCCTCTGAAAGTTTCCATGTATTAATTCAATCAGCCAGAGCCTAGTGGCCATATCATAAGGTAACATGGAGAAGCGAAATGGGAAGGACCCAGGTTCACCTCACTAACAGTCACTGCAGCATGGAGGAGTTACAGCAGTTTGCGAAGGAGACAGGGGGATCTCTGAAAGGAAGCACCAACTGCACAGCATGCTAGACCCTCCGTGGTGCTGCCTCGCTTCTTCTTCCCCACGTCAGCACATTCCCACTCACTGATTCCTCTTCTTGCACTGGCACAATCTTCCCTCATCCCTTTCTTCCCCTCTCAGGGACGGATGTGGCCATGGAGTGAAAATTCCCATTCCTAGCAGAAGCATTAATGTCCGCATGTACATCCATCTGTTTCAGAGAAAGAGCATCCTGGGTTGAAGGGCTTCTCTCCAGCCCTGCTCCTTCAAACACTGCAGAGACCCTACATCATGGAGAAAGCACAGAGGGGCCTTTATGGGCTTGGGAGAAGGAAGGGAGCTTGCTACACTTTTCCTCCCTCTGCCTGGGGGCTTTTCCTCATTTTATTGAGATTTGCTCATTTAGACAGCTCAGAGAGAAGAGGAGCAAAGGGGCCTAATAGTTCTGCCAAGTAACAATTTTATTGTGAGTCCTGTGACTTTAAGGAAAACACCAAATACTGTGAGAATTGTGATAAAGTCTCAGATCCTGGAGTCATGTGAGAGTCAGAGATTTCATTTTTAAAAAGATAACTTTTAGTCCTCCTGGTTGCAGAGAAAAGCTTGAAAGCGTGAACCGTAACGGCCTTCAAAATGGAAAGCAAATACCCATCACCCCAAATGTATCATTTTTTAAAAAAATCTGATCAATCTCATGAATTTGGAGGGGTCTAACTCAAGATTTTTTGAAGGTTTGAGGTTGGCAATACCAGTCAAAGTTCCTCTGAAGAAGACTCCTATGGCATACAGAGACCATTTAGCTGCTGGGAAAATAAAACTTCCCAGTCTTTATTAAGAAAGGTCATTGGCAATCTAACAACACTTGGCATTTACCCAGCAGTTTACATTTTCAAAGCACTCTACAGACATTAAATACTTAATGCTAACAATACCGCTGTGACGTAGGGGAAGAGAGCCCCTGAGTCACAGAGAGGTTAAGTGATTTACCAGAGGCCACAGATCAAGTCAGTTGGCAGAGGAAGGATTAATATTCAAGACTCCATGACATCCAACTCCTCACTCAGTCCTCTAGACAGCTACTGCCCCTCCAATATAGAAAGAAAAGATAATGCACCAAATCCTGAAAAGTGCTGAATATTTACTACTCCCTTTAACTTCAAAGGAAAGTTGCAGATGCAAGCAGCTGTCAGGAGCTGTAGAGAGATTTCTGCTGTAGGTTCAGTCTAGCCAGGTGACTGGTGACAGGTCTTCTTAGAGATTATGGAATGTTCTCCATAGAGTACACATTCTCCTAAGCATTCATTTGGCTGGCAGTCTGAAAAATGCCAGCGTTCTAAGGGCTTGATTCTGGGAAGTGCTGAGCACTCACAACTCCCATTGGAGTCAGGATCAAGCCATAAGCCTCTCAGGGTCAGATCATAAGCTCGTGAAGCTGTGACTATCACTCCCAGGCACCACAGCTATTGTAAAAACGACTGATAATTTCTAATAGCACTGGCAGTGACTCTTAACCCAAGATTACAGTTGAATTTTATATCTCATAATCCCTCAGAGAGATGATGAGTCATGGAATTCACATGGGCACAATGTAACAAAATGTTGCATGGAACAAATTAACAAATGATCTTCACTTAAAGTGGAAAGAATTGTCTTCATTTTCTTTCAGTGGCAAAGTGTACTGTGAGAATGTTAAAAATACTGTAGTGAATGAGTTCATTATAAGGAAGAGAGAAGAATGATGCGTCAGAGAGTTATATGTCCACTAGAATTGGAGTTTGGGTAGTGTGCATTCAGAAATAATTTTATTTTCCAGTAATGACAATGTGCAGTACCACATAAGAAATGAAATTGAAGAATTGATCAATTCCTTGGATAGCTTCAATATTAAAATTAACATATAAATTTAGCATCAATCTTATTTCTCCACTCATGTCCACTGAGTAAATGCACATAAAGAATGAATCACTGAAACAGTGTACCGGGGGAAGCAAACTCATTTTTTCACATATGTCAGCACAAATGTGAGCTGAACCTGTTTACCGTGCACCCAACAAATGTTCCAGAGATGCCCTTTCAGACCTCTAACGAGGGCAAGTTTGAGGGTATAAGGGGAAAAAAACATCACCTTGTCTAAGGCAGCGGATAAAGAGGCTTGACATAGAACAATTCCACAGCTTTGTTCATAAACAAACCAAAACAAACCAAACTAAGACAAGTTGCCCCATTGGCTCTTACCTATCTTGGCAGGTATGCTGTGAGATGCTCACATGCCGCAGTGACCAAATGTTAATGAATGTTCTCCTCGCAACCCCGCCCCCTCTGAGGTGGGGAAGTTTTACTATCATCCTCATTTTTACTGATACAGAACCGAGGAACACATTGACTGACCGACTTGCCCAGAGTCTGTGCAGGAACTGGGACCCAAATCGCTGGAATCCAGAGTCTTAACCACAAGACTGTCCTTCCTCCCACTTTAATGGGACTTCACATATAAAAATTACTCAAGTAAGCAGGGCTGTTGTAAGATCAGGCTAATGCGGAGGAGATCAACATTTTAACGACATTCTCCCTTTACCCCACATGCATGTTAGAAACTTAATGATGAAAGCACTGTGTTTAAAATCTCAAATAGTACCCACTGGTCATTGGACTTAAAAGCAAAGTGGATACCCTGCCAAGTGAAAAACATCTTTCCTTGGATTGATATGGGTTTCCTCATTCATATTGTGTTTCTGGGGGTTCTGGTAAATATCTCCAAAAACTACTTACATCTGATTGTTATTTGTACTTTTGTTTTGTGGCGCATAAACATTTCCTCCAACTTGAACATTTTGCTGTTGACTAAACCCAAAATCAATTCCCAGGATGGAATCAGACAATATGAGGCTCTGAGTCAGTGCTAGACAAATTTCTGAAGTAGTTAACTGGTTATAACAAACTGTACAAAAAATAAGACTGTTTCAGAAGCTCTTTCTGTGGATGACTGTGGCCCAGTTCTGCTCTCATTGAATCCAATGGCACAAACTTGCCTATTGACTTTCAGAGAGCAGGACCTTATACATAGATGATTTGGGGAGGAAGGTGGACTCACAATATCGCTATGAAAAAATTACTGAAGTTGCAGGATTTAGGTGGGTGGCCAGAGTCATCACAACAGTACTTAGATTGTGGAAAGCTGGATTCAAATGTGGCTTAGGGGAAAAGTGAAATGAGATACAGTCGCAGCAATTCCATCCGTAGGGGTCAGTTGTCCACATTACAAGGACTCCGCACCTGTGGCACGACTGGTAGGCCCTCTCTGGGCCCTGTCCTGCTTTCATCTTTCAACCAGTGTCATTGGGTATGCAAAGAATTCAGGCTGGAGCCCTCTGAAGCTGACTGCGATAACAGCATTTTTACAGGTCAGGACTGAACTGCATTGGCAGAGCGGTGTGGAGAAATGTGCACAGTGCATGTCTTTGCAATGCTTGCTTCTTGCCAGTGCTCTGACCAGGCTTAAAGTGCAGCAGTTGTAAGAGGTTGCAGACCCAGCCAAAAATAATTAATTAAAAATTGAGCCAGGTCAAGGAGGGATGCACTTGTACTGTCTTACCAAAGCTGCTGCCTCTAGATTATGATAGAGCCCCCACTTTCCCCTGCCCCCCCCACTCTTCCCCGCCTACACACACACTTTTTTCAGACCACTCTAACCACTGGCTGTAACTCTCATTTTCATTGGCAGTTACCAAAAAAGAAATATAGAGATTTGAGTTGTATCAGTCCCCTCAGACAATAAATATAGTGAGAGTGCAGGAGAGAATAATGATACAGCTGATTCTCCACTCACAGTATTTATACACTAGTATAATACTATTGACAATGAAGGAGTTATGTCTGATTTTACATTGATGTAAGTGAGAGGGGAACAAGCAGGCCCCTAGTAGTTCATGTATTCAGTCTGAGGATCTGATCATTATTTTCAATATTATATTAAGGATAAGAAATTATACTCACTTATCAATGGTGTGATGTATTTGGGATTCTTGCTCCATGATCATTATAAAGAAACAATAAAATTCTCACACAGAGCTAGCCAAGATAGAGCTTTCTTCCAATGGCATGTCCCGAAGTCCTGTTTTCTAAAAGTCCTTTTTCAGTTGGGAAATTGCCCGTTGGTGTAACCACAACAAAATACACTTCTATGAGTTGCACAATTTGTTTGCCCCTCTGTTCCATCTGAACAGACAGATGGGCACAGATGACTTTACGGCTAATGACACTTCTGGGTTGCTCAGCAGGAATGTTTAGGCAAAAGATTCCTTCTAGAGAGAAATCATTGCCTGGTGGAGTGAGCCAAGAATCTTGAGTTCTAATCCTGGCTCTAACACTCATTATCACCTGTGACCTTGGAACAAGTCTAGAACTATCGATTACCTACTGCACTGAGGCAGAATGAAGATTGATTTGTTTTAAAAGTGTTTAAGAAAAAAATACTATGTGAGTGCACGTAAGTATTGTCATTTCTCCTTTCAAAATTGAAATACCAGGGTTAAGACATAGCGAGACATTTTGATCTCTGTTTACATCATTGCCAAGCAGGGATTTTATTTATGTATTTGTTTCCTTTTCCCCCTACATTTATCATTTTATTATCTGGCAAAAGAAATCAACTCCCTTTCAAATAGATTGAAAGATTTGGCAAGAGAGAGTGCCTCTCTGAGCATCCGTGTGCACTGGGGAAAGAGAAATCATTCAGCAATTTTTTTATAGAACAGTATGCTTGTGATCTAAGGAAAACCCTTGGTGCCTAGGCATGGCCAAGTATGAACGGTTGGGAGAGAATACAGAGGCCACTGCTCTCCCACAAAGTTAAGATTAATCATTTGTATCTGTATTACAGCAGTGCCTCGCACAGTTGGGGTCACTCTGTGCTGGGCACCGGAATTGTTTTGAGGGGATACGTTCTCCACACCCCCTTGAATCCTGCCAGTAGTTGCATCTACACCAAAATATGTGTTAAGGTGCCAGCAAAAATCAATTGTCACAGAGGTGTGGTCATTAGCTACAGGTGGAAAAACTGATACTGAAACCTAGATGACACTTTGCTGAGGAACCCTGTATATTAATTGTTCAGTTGAGAGGTCCTTAGTGCAGGTCTACTGTATATATGATGGGGGCAGCGTTAACTGCTCCTAAATCTGTAAAGATTTACAATGACAAGTTGCTCAAAGTCCCATTTTAAAGAAATGTCTTCTAACACCACATAACTTGCATCCTCTCTCCTTTATGCTGCTGTAGCCTATGAGGAAAAGGAGCTATGAAGAAACATCCTTTTTTCTGCTCACTCCTAGTATAGCAAATTCTGCTTTACTCAGTCAACCTCCTCAGACTCAGCAAACACATATCTTCAAGATACCTTAGCTTAACTGACTACAACATTTGACTGATGATAGCATTTGTACTGTGAGGATTGCCATGCTGTTTATAACCACTCCACAGCATTTGGGCACCGTTTGACCGTTAGTCATGTTCATTCAATGGCTTCAGGTTCCTGGCCAGATCTTCAAATGGTGCAAATTGGCCTAGCTCCATTGAAGGCATATTTGCACCAACTGCGGCTCTGGGCCTCACTTTAGAAATGTTCTTTGCCCAAATATAAATGACATAAACCAAGATCATCTTCTTAGTTTATTTTTCTAGAGTCCTTAGCATGCTACATTAACCTGACAATTTTTAATCTTGTGTTTATTTCACAATACATTTCATGCAATTCACAGCTGTAATTGGTTTTACATTGACATTACACATGTTTTGATCTAGCCATGTGAAAAGAATAATTCTTAATGTTAGTTGTCTCTAAAAAGTGTCCAAGCTTAAACAGCACAGAAGCAGTTCACTCTAGTCTCATGTGCAGTAAGTCATTTTGATTTGTTTTTGGGGAGAAGGGGGTTGTTTTTGTTTTTGTTAAATGTAAGGATGAGTATTGGCATAAGAATATAAGGTCCCTGCTTAGTCCATTTGCAATTGAACTACGTTCTTTTGATTTCTTATGTCCTGAGGAGTCCTCTCTTATAAAACAGCATTCAAGTATTCTATTTTAACATCCCCGGTTGTCTGAGTTAAGGGGCAAGGCAGACCTTCAGCTTTAGGTTCTATTATAAATCTTCCACAGTCCCAGCTTTCCCATAATTATTCTGAGCATTAGAATCTTCCTTTGTAATAAACATTCAGCACTAAAGCCATAGAGTATAGCTATTTGGCATTTTCCAGTGAAGTGCAAGAAATTTAATAAGTTATGTCTTTATTGCTAATGTACAGTACCAAGCAAAGTCACTTTTTTATATAATTGCAAGGGTTTCATAGAGAATGTGTCCCTCCTCTTGTTGCCCAGTAGTTCAGCTGAATTGCAAATATCACTTACTTATCGCATGTCAAGTGTCATTCTAAGATGATGTATTGAGTATTCTAGAGTCTGAAGAATCAGATCTTTTATCATAGTCATCTTCTGTATAAATAGGTTGTTTAGACACAATTGGACATCCATCATCAGGGATTGAGATCCTGGGGTCTTCTGATGAGCGAGTAGGAAGGACAGGTGAACTTCGGAACACACTGGTAGAATTACTGGAGAACGGGCTGACATACTGGGATCTCAGCTGGTACTGCTGCTGCAGCGTCATGGTGTTCCATAAGGTGACATCATTAGGTAGAAAAGGACTGGACTGATTTCTCGCCAAAGTGTTCCTCAACATCAGTGGGTATCGTGGTGGCTGTGGGAAAGGGTGCTGTAAAGGTACAGCCAAAGGATTTGGCACAACACTACTAGAATCAGTGGAGAATCTCAATGTGTCTGGAACTCTAAAGGCTGATCCTACAGACCACTTAGAAGAGGAAATAGGATATGAACTCAGCGTATGTTCAAAAATGTGCCCATTGGAAGGCAAAACAAGACTGTCTGATTCTGTAGAAGTTCTGTCCCCACCAGTTACTGAAGATCGGCTGGACAAAAGGACCTCAACAGCACTTACCAGATCACCCCCACAGCCTTTCAAGATTAATTCAAGCACGGTTGGCTTTTGGTTGGGGAAGATTTTTTTTAACACTTCAAGAGGAGGCCTGTTGGCCTTCAAACTGAAAGGCAGAGAAACTGTCCCCGATGGACCTTCTATCAGGAGATGATTCTGTTCTGCGTGGTACTTGGGACTACCTGGTCGGCTCTCTGTGCTGCCACCATTTTTCTGGGCTGCATAACTACCTTCGTCCACTGACACTATTTCAGGGCTCTCGGGAGTGAAGCAGCTTTTGGCTTTTGTCACATCAGGGGAACTCCTTTGGTCTGTGTCTTTGTCACTGTAGGTCTCAGCATTATCTGTTCCACTTGTGTCACCCAACCGTTCCTCAGTCATGTCTGTAAAGTAGAAGGCAGTTGGGTTAAACCTTTCACAGAGCCCAAAAACTTTTTTCATACATTGTATTATACATTTGTTAACATGAATGAAGCAAGAATTTACTGAAGGAAAGAATATCCTGAGATTACAATAAATGGTTGAATGAAGTGGAGATCCTATTTCCATTGTGCCTACATTAATAACCTGTACCCAAACCCCTCTCTCTGTGTCATGCTAAATGATACGATACCAATGCTCAAGCCAGCATGGTGCTCTCTACTGAGGACTAGCTGACCTGAGGGGAAATGCACTACACATTTGATACCCCCTTGTAAATATCTTCATTTTTCTACATTATATAGAAAGGGAATGGGTTTGGTTAACTCCATTTCTGCTAATCCTGCTGAGTGCTAGATTTGCCATTTCTAACTCGGATTCCCAGTCATAAGACACCAGTACATCAGCTGAATGCCAGCCTTCCCCAAAGGCATTTTCACTCTTTTAAATCAGTATTCTCTTAGGACCACATCATGCTCTTAGTGAATGGACTGTGCACTGAAGTGTTCTGAGGGGACCTGGGGCACAAGAATAATCCCCACAAGGCCAAACAGCATTAGTGAAGCTATCCACAAGTACTACTGTCTCAAGGCTGAAGAAGCCCTCATTGCCAGCACACTTTTCCTCTGCTCCTACACAAGCCAGCCCCCTCCCCACCGCTGTTCCTTCTAAGCTGTGTGCGTGTGCGCACGCAGGCAGATCCTAAACCCCACGCACGGCAAAACACCCTGCGCACAAAAATTTGCACAGAAGCACAAAAATTTGCACAGAAGAAATATTTGCACACACGGCCTGCCAAAAATTTGCACAGAAGAAATTTTTTGCTCACATGGCCTGTCAAAAATTAGGGGGAACATTGCTCCCCACTCTGAGCCACATATCCCCCCAATCCATAGAGCACAGCTCAGTTGCATGCTGGGGCAATAGCCTCTTGTCTCATCTCTCCTACACCTGCACTCTTACCTTGTGCAGAAGACTATAATATTCCCACTATGTCTGGGAAAAGGGAAGGGGGTAGAATTTGCCCCTTAGATTCATGAAGCCCTAGTTCTCTGTATATCAGTTAGATTATAATCTATTATACCCTAATTAATATAGTACACTATAGAGGAGGCCAAGATTTTCCAAAGTGACTAGTTATTTTGAGTACCTCACTTTTTGCATGTCCAACTGGGGATGCCTTAAAGGTGTCTGATTTTCAGAAATGCTGAGCAACTCTGAAAATCAGGCCCCTTTCAGGGCACCCAAAAATGGAGACACCTAAAATCACTGGTCACTTTTGAAAAACTTGGCCAGAATGTGGAAAGATTTTGGAACCCTTTTCAATGTGACTCCTTGGTAGAAATAAACAAAATAAGCCAGGAGAGTTGGTTCACTGGCATTTTTTAAAGAGAAAGGTTTCAATATATTTTGCTGGGAGATATTCACTGTTATTTCACTAAGGACCGATTCCGCCTGCCTGACTCATGTAGAATAGTATCCTACTCCCTGAAGTGCTCCAGTGATTTTACTAGAGCTCAGCACGGAGTATGTTGTTGATGCTAAGGGTGAGGCTGGCAGAATCTGGCCCTAATTGTTGTTGTTTTTTTAAATAAACACTGAACAAAGCTTTCAAACTTTTTGTTGCAAAACTGCACTAAAATGAGGCCAACTCATTTATTAACCTTACTAGCACAAGGAAGCAGCCTGGAGCAAGCAAGGAGCTTTGGGGCTGGAAATCATGCTAGTAACCACTCATTCAAAACTGTAAGTTACTTCAGATAGGTTTGCAGACAAACAATCTGGAGTGCCCCGTCTGTCCACTGCATGGAATCTCTTTCCTAGTGATCACCAGATAGGGGAGTGTTCATTTTCTCATGGTGCTGATTAAATGTATTATTATTGGCCAGCTCAGCCGCTGAGATCTGCTCCCAAGCAGAACAAGGGCTTAGTGATCTTTGTGACAACATCCCCCTTTCCCAGGTCTTGAGAAAATTCCCAGAGCTGGGGCTGTATTACTGTTTTGTCACACATACACATATCTGCTGTGAGGGAGCCTTCCTCTGCACGTTGCCTTGGGAGCGTGGGGTAGGCCCTGGTAGTGAATTTGATTGGAAGGAGAGATCCTGGGGCTCCAGAACCAGCACAGAGATTCAGGGCTTATATGGGAATGGTCCTGGCCTCCTGCAGAACTCCTGGGATATGCATGATTCATTCTTCAGGAGAGCAAACCCCATTTCCCAGATGGAATAATTGCAGAGGAATTCAGCAAGTCAGAAATCCTTGTGGAGATTTCATCCCCCTTAACTCCCTCTTCCTGGAAATCCAGTGTATATGAAAAATATTAAGAAAAGTTTGGTTACCTTTAAAGTTTGCTTTTTAGCATCTGTTTTGCAATGTCAAGCTCAGGCCCTACCATACCAGTTTATGCACTATGGCCACGTCTGATGCACAATTAGGCTATGAACAGAAGTTATAATTTCACATGCTGTTGTATCAAGCAGAAAACAATGCGGGTGCACTTCCTGTGTGCTCCATGTGTGTCATTTCTGTCTTAGCAGCAAAAGAAAACAGGGACGGGGAAACAGGAAATTTACCCACACACAAGCAAAAATGATATAAACATTTTAAAATTGATATACGTGTGTGTGTACAAGGTAATTGTGTGTAGGCCAGACATTATTAGAGGAGAACTCTTGGTACTCCATATGCTACCCACCTTCATCCTCTGCAGACACCCAACTGCTGCAGTGCACTGACTTTAAGGACCTGATCCTGCATTCTTCAAGTGTAGCTTCCATTAATATCAATGGGAACTTTACATGTGGAAAGACTGCAGGACAGAGCTTGGAAGATAAGCTGCAGCAGCTCTTGCCCCTGCGTGGTTATTTCTGGTACACAGACACTTGAGGAAGATAGTATGGTGGTATTTTTTCTTGTAAATTGCATGCAAGTAAGTGTATTTCAGAAGTATTCTTAGTTTCCAAAATGTATTTACTGCTATGTAGCTTACATTTAATACTGGGCACCATAACCTAGCAAATATATATTGGAAAATATATTCATATTACATCTCCCAAATCAGTTAAATACAGCTCTGGCCTTGTGAAATTATTACTTTATGAGTTTTATGTTTTGGGGGTGGGGTTAATTAGCTTTCAAATTTTCTACTTTGTCTTTATGAAATTTGACTTAAAGATGTTTAAGACATTACATCTATTGAACTAAAAATCTAAAAGTATGTGCACGCTCTCTGACTTCAGTGACATCAGGATAGGTTCATAATACACATACCCTATAAAAATCCTTATTCCTAGCCCCGTATCTGGGCTTGTGATTGGTGAAACATGCACTACATGCAGGAGGGGTACGTATCTCCACAGACTGCCCAAATCCTCCTGGTATCAGAGTCACAAAGGTAGATTACAACTATTTAAATGAAATATTTGTTTCTCATTGTTACTACTTCACAGGGATTTTCCTTCCTACCCTTAGTAAACATTTAGAAAATTATATATAGTAGGGTTGATCCTATTCTTATAATAAAATTCTTCTCTGTATGGTTGTCAGTCAAAAGCCTTTTTCCTGTTGAACTGATCTGGATGTGGCATACACCAATTCAAAACTCATGATGACCTGTAGATGTCACAAATGGCTAGTTTCTTAGACAGGTCAGATGGTGACTGCCTTGAACCACTTAACAGGTCATGCTGATTTCTTGCCTGGAAGGCAATTTGTTTATTTTGTGCAACTTATCTGAACACTAGTTCCTCTAGCAAATGCATAGATGGTATGCAAGTGGTGTTTGGCAAAGGGTAATTTTTGTTGGTTCATTTCCTTCTTTTTGTGGGAATGGTTGAGGTTAGATTTTTATGTATTTGCAATGAGCAGAGAATAACAACTGTTAAATAATGAAGGAGTTGGAAAGGTATATTACAAATCCATACAAATATTCTGGACAGTGAAATGCAGAAATGTAACATGCAGACTAGCCACATCTAGGGCTTTAATTTTATATTACTCCCAAGTATAGGATGAGTCTTCAACTACTAAAATATAGATTTAACTAAAAATGAATGTATATTTTGTTCTTAGCCCACTGTATCTTTCTGTGATATTCTCTAACTTCTCCTGAAGGTGATCTGTATTTTATAGAAAGAAATCTTGGCTTCAGGCAACTTTTAGTATTGTTTTTAATAACACATATGCTGTTTCAGATTGCATGCATTCAGTGCCCTGTTTTGTTAGCCCTCAGGTAACCAGAGAGAATCGCTTTCCTTGTTTATACTAATAATGGAGAACTTCCATAACATGTCTCTCTCTCTCTCACTCACTCACTCACACACACATTTTTATAGCGAGATATAGATATATATACACAGAGCAATGGGAGAAGCGTGTGTATGTATGTGCTATAAAGATGTAGACATACATGACCGCAGGGATTGTGAGCTCTAAGGGAGAGGTCTATACAGTATATCTCTTCCTTACACATAAATACATTAAAGATTGTGAGATTTCATATACTATGATAATGGGGCCATATAAGTACCCATGAAAGACAGCCAGACAAAAAGCCATTCTCTCCAGTTCATTCCTTCACTGAAAACATGTCTAATCCTTTGGGATAAATCCTGCTGCCCTTAATAGTCCCACTGATAGCCCTTCCCGAAAATGGGTCTAAACTGTATCTGATTAGGAAGGCTCTACCTGCAACCCAAATTTACCTGGAGCCCACCCCTATCTACTGTTATCCCGGTTTCTGTCCCCGTAATGACCTGACACGGAAAATACCGTGGATCCCTGTGAAACTGTTATAATAGTCACTACCCCCAAAAAATCCGCAGCAGCCCATTTCATTGCAAACTTCCTCCCCTCTTTGTAAAGGCCTGTGGTTCCTGGGCAGATGGAGAGTGATTGCTCCTAAGTTATTTTTTCCCCACGGGCAATGTTGTGCTGTGAGTTTTAAGCAAAACCTAGCACTTAAATCAACGAAAGGCCCAGTGTGGCTTCTTCATAGTATTTGTTTAGGAGCACTAATCATTACTGAGGGGCAGGGAGAGGAGACCTGTGTTTATGGGAAGGGTGAAGATAGGAGGAGGAAGAATTATTTGGAGTGGCACAAGACGGTGTAATGTAATGGGAAGAAATTAAGAAAACTACAGTCTAAGGAACAGATTCTGATTCCCGAACTGAACTTTACTGGGAAAATAGCCTTATTGAAGTGATCAGGACTACTCCAGGAGTAAAGTAGTCCAAGTAAAGGGTATTAGAACCTGGCCCTAAATCAGGACACACTGGATGGCTCTAAAGCCCAGAGTTATAAAAGATGGGACAAAGCACTGGCTAATATATCCTAGGGAACAATCCTGTTACCGCTCTCCAGTATGCTATTCACTGTGGTATCTAGGAACCATACTCTATAGGGGAGAGAGGATCTAAAAGGTGTCTCCCATCTCCAATTTCTATGACTCTGTGAATTAAGAAAAGTACCGGACTGGTGAATCCGGTTTTAAAAGGAACGATACAGAGGGGTGTTCGGCTGTTTTGAGGTATATCAGCCTTGCTTTCTATTGCCCCCTGATTGTAAAGGAAGTCTATTTACAACGAACGCAAAGCAACCTGGCAGCTTCCGAATGAGCCCCGTGACTTGCAACCTTAATTAAAAATGAGAGAAAGCAGAGTCATTGGGAGGGAGTAACTCTCTGAAGGTCTTGCATCCAGGGAGGCAGCGGAGGTGCAGATAAGCAAAATCTCCCTCCCTTTCCACGAAGAAGTGCAACACCATTGAGGGAAGGGGCTGGGAGAGCTCCTGACAGATTGATTTATAAAGATTTACTCCTTTTTCCCCCTGTAAAGCTGTTAGCAGAAAGTGCTGACTGGCTGGCAGGGAAAAATTTCTCATCAATGCTCTTTGATTGTATTTTGCAAACAAAATGCCTGTTGCCTGGTAACATTTCACTTGAGCCTGACCTTCTCCAAAAGTTATTGCTATCAAATTCGATTTACACTGTCCTCCTGTTATTACAGTAATCTTTTAAACTGGGAAGTTCATATATCAGGGGGGAAAGAAAGTTGGGTGTGCAAGTCAACATCGCTTCTGTCCGCCAGATTTATATCCTGCTGGCGGAGTTTATTTCTGTTGCACTTGCTGGAGGGAGCAGAACCGGGATTTTCCTGGCGTTTCCTCCCCCAGACACACAAGACACCCCTCCTCACTCTGGATTTGTAAGCGTCCCTGGCCTGTTCTTTAGCAGATGGGGAAGCGAGTACGGCATGCAGAGATTTAAGCTTCGGATGGGGTGGTGGAGAAGTCGCAACGCTTCTGCGGGTTACTGGTGGGTTTGCAGAGAGCTAAATGTGTCGCTCAGGGTGGGAATAGTGCCTATAGTCCAGGCCGGGGAGGGATGAGTGAACAAGGGGACCGAGAAGTTTGGGGGCTGGGAGTCAAGTGCAGGGCTAAGAGCCAATAGCAGATGAAAAGAGGGAGCTGGACTCCAGGTTAACACGACTCGAGCCAATATTCAGTGAGTTCTTTGGCTGGCAGCTCAAGCCGCGTAGCCGGTGTGTGGTCGTCGTGTGTAGATGTGTGATGAGGGAGATGCTGTGAGCAGGGCTAGAATCTACACACACACACACGGGCATGTTTAGGTGAAGCTTTGGTCGCGAACTACCTGTTTAGAAATCAACGGGCCACCCTCTGAAAGAGGGAGCTTTTAACCCAAATTATCGGCTATTACAATTAGGCTCTGATCCCGTCCCCACCGAAATCAGGGACAGTTTCGCCCTCCGGCCCAGTCTACACCAATCCTGCATTATCTTCCCCCTGACATTTACTTTCCGACCCGGAGCGGGACCCGGGTCTGATTTAGGAGGAGTTACTGAGATGGGGCTCATTACAAATCCTTACAGTGACAGGCGCTGGGCCTGCCCCAAGGGGAGGTGGGAAATCACAACGCCCCACACCGCGCCACTGGTAGCTGTTCACAACTAGAACTAACCCAGAATAGAAGTAACAAAACTCGTGTAAATCAGACAATCCATCGGAGCGCGCAGGAAAGGAGATGGCCCGCGGAGACCGTGGTCCTACAGCTGCCCTGGAGGGGCCTTCCTTTCTGAGCTGACAGCAGAGTGCGTGGGGAAGGGGGGAGACCCCTGCAGCAGACCTCGGGGAGGATGGGAAAGCCCAGCTGGTTCCACAGTGGCAAGGAGAATAAAATAACCCGTGGCACTGAAAGCCATCTCTCCGCCTGGCCCTGCAAAGCCTGGCGCACCTAAACTAGCCTTACTCACCCAAGTGGAGTCTTTGACTTCCCTAGGGGGATCATAAGGCTCTACGAGATCTGGCCCCTGGATTCCTTTCCTCCCTCCGACGCTATCATTTAAATCTTGCCCCATTTTGTTCGGGGCGCGGGGGAAGAGCCTGTTTCCCTTCCTTTAGCTCGGATTACAGCGATCCAGTGTTAATTCCCCTGCGGAAACGATCCCACCCAGCCAGGACCCCACCGACAGATTTGCTGTAAGCAACTTCATTTCTTTCCTGTCCTCTGGGAACGATGACAAGTGGGACAAAATGCCAAGCCCTGGCTACAGTGCAATGAGCCTGGGAAGACCACAGAAACTTTCCTGACAACATTGCAGCCAAATTGACTTAACTCTGCCAGCGCTCCTTCCCTAGCCACTGGAGAAGGGGCGCGCAGCGCAGCTCTAGGGTCCTGGAATATCCGCCCCCCTCCTTTCCGAGCTAGAAAGGGAATGCGGCCTGTAAAAGTCCAGAGAAGCAGCCAGCTCAGGGTTATAGGTTCCCTCGCTCTGAAAGGACCACGGAAAAGATCTGGCGTTCAGAGCTGATCAGCTCCCGCTTTGCTTTCTTTTCCACCAGCCCCTCCTACATCGCATTGAGGTGGAGGGACGCTGTCTGGGGAAGGAAGGAATAATGGGGGTGAAGGGGAGCACCTAACCCCAGTAACCCACCTTTGCAATGACCCTTATTTTTGGCTCGCGGAGCAAGCGGGCGGGGCTGAGTCTGTCGTTACAGAAACACTCAAGAGCTGAAAGATGGCTGTGGAAAGATCGTCGCAAATCCAACTCCGTTTCTTTCTAGGGGTTCGTGGCCCTTTGGGCTAAAATTCCCTCTAATCGAAGGCTGCAGTTGTTTCAGTTATTAGTGTCCAGAAAAAAAACCCTGTAGGTATATTGAAAATAGCTCATGCAAGTTAAACTACCCAATGCGCAAACCATCTTAAACCCCTAGATACATGAATAATAATTAATTGAGGGGGAAATATTTGTGACCGATCTACGTTCTGTAGCCAGTGGTTTGTTTACAAGAGTTCTGTGTCTTTTATGGGCTAATTTTTGTTTGACTCGCTGAAAAACCCTCTCTGGGCCACACCGGTTCATTTTGTGCTCCTGTTGATTTCACCTGGAAGTTTGTTTTAATAAGTGTGTGCTCTTGCCCCGTACTCGGTGAAAAAGGCTTCGGTTTGTGTTTTTCCCCAGAAAAATGTTTCTTTCACGCATCAGCCCTGTGCTATTTGCACTCAGCAGCAAGGCTGTATGTATAGCTTGTGCACAGAGAAATATTTTAAAGGGTCAGATATACAGACTTTACGAATGAAGTCTCTCAATCAATCGAGCCTCAGATTTGCAATCTAGCCCAACAACACCGCTTCACTTATGTACCCCTTTGCATAGGTAGTTTCTTAATTTTAGAGAATTAAACTGAACTAAAGAGAGGGAATATGTCTGTATTTATGTTGCATGGAGGTCAAAGGGATCTCAGCTATATAAACACGATGCCACTGTTGTCTCGTTTTCCTTCTGACATGTCCCGAACTCTTTCTTATTACCGGCTGCTCTTCAAAGAAAACAAAAGTGCCAGTTCCGTCCCTTATTCTTTTAATGACGCTGCATATTCAGTGTTTTATTGTGTATTGTTATGGCTTGGGGAATTGTTTTGCAGCCTCTGCCCCTGCAGATGGGAAAGGTTACCCCTTCCTAAATGCTTTAGCTGAACAAAAAAGTGCAAGCCCTAAAGTTTTCAGGGGATTAATTTCAGATTTGCAGTGATAATGGGATACGATGTAAGTTCCGATTGGTTTCGAGATGTTGAACAATAAATAATACATATATTATTCAACTGATACTAGTACTATATTGCTAATAATATTTACTACATGCGTTTCCTTTCCCTTCCCAACAGCCCATTCATTAGTTAATTTCAATGGCTGGACCATGGATATATATCGGCATTCATTTACTCTGTACGTCTGAGGCACAGAAATGGGTTCCCACCAAAGCTATCAACTGAAACAAGAATTGCATTGAACAGCTGTGCACCCAAACTGGGTCACTCCCAATGGTGCGCATCCAGGAAACGCTGTACGTCACAAGCCCCCTTCCTCAGCAGAACAGCAGCTCGGGCCGAAAACTGCTCATTGCGGTCTGGTTAGTTGTGTGTTGATTTTCATCACCTGGTGCAAAATAATCAACTCAGCGGTTTAATTCGAAGCCTGAGGTTTAAACGTAAAGTGTATTCCGGCCTCCAAAGGTGCCCATCGGAGCGGGAAAGAGACACGTTGTTCTACGTAAACTGTTTTCTCCACCACAACACAAAAATAGGGCAGCGTCTAAAAAATAGAGCTGTCTAAAGATCCACCTGATGAAATGAGTTATTGCAGAGGCGCCAGGCAGGCGCTATATTGGGACTCCGACGGGAATCACACCGCAGCCCCTCGCCTTTGCAAGCTCAGACCTGGCGCATTAGGAATCTGTACCGCTTCTGTGACATGCAAAGTGCTACCTGACCTTAACGTGCCCGGGCTGTAATTCTGGAGCAGCTCCTGCGGTCCTTACTGTCTATCGGAGGGTGTTGCACGGGCACTCATCACCATAACATGGGAGCCCCTCACTCGGGGGCCCCATCCTTCGATCGCTTACAAGTAAACGGTCTTCCTTCACATTGCTACATCCCGCCGATTTCAAAAGGACCCTCACTGGAATCGGCACTGTTGAAAGTGTAAAGGTACGCAGACGCATGGCTGTCCATGTTTGCCCCGTCCTTACTCGGGCAGCCTCCCATTGGGGCATGACTGAGTTAAAGCCAAGGGAAGGAGGTGTCCTGGAGTGAGTTAAATCAGCTATTCGGTTTCCTGTGAGGAAAGCCCAGGCTGAGACTCTGCTGTGAAATGACACCGCCCTGCAGCCTGGCGAATGCTGAGGCCAGGGACATGCACTGTGGCTAGGGGGGGTTTCTACCCGCTCAGTCTGATTCCCTACAGTGCCCGTGTGCCTGGTCAGTAGCTGTCGGCTATTTGCAGGTTGAATTCTGTTTCCTTCTAATCATTTTTCAGTGGCCATGGTTCAGGTTTAGGTAGCGAGTCCCGGGCCAGTCAGCCCAGTCACTTTCAGTGTGGTTTAATAATACAAAGTCCTGACAATCGATCCGATTTATTAAGACGCCCCCTCGCCCCAAAAAGCCAGCTCATCTCTCTTGAAAGCCAGCAGCTGGTCAGTGCCCACTTCCCCAAACACCCAGGCCCGGAATCTGACCCCCTCCCGGGCACCGCCGTGAAGCAGAAATAATTCCTTGAGAGCCGGTGGCGCGGCCCTGGGGCCAGAATCGGGCTCCGAAGGGACTCTCGGCAATGGGCAAACGCCCGCGTCACCGGCCCGAACTCCCCACAGCGAGGACGGTCCCCGCAGCTGTCTGCAAAGACCGGCAGCTGCGGGTCTGGACCACAGGCTCCCTCCGGCTCGGATCGAGGCACAGCGCTGGGGAGCCTGCGGCCCGCCCGCCCCCGGGGGCCCCTCCCGACCTGCTATGGGGAACTCCCCCTGCCCGCTGCCTGTCACGGAGCCTGGCCCCGTCACTCCCCCGGGTCCTCCCCGGCTTTGCGGGGCCCGTGGCTTGCGGAGCCCCCCTGCCCCGTGTCCAGGCACCGAGGGGGCTCCTCTCCTGCTGGGTCCAGGTCCCGCCGCGCCCGCCTGATGCCCGCGGGCGCTGAGGAGCCCCCAGGTCGTGCCGCCCCATGCCCCGGCGCTTACCTGCTTTGGGGAGCGGCGCCTGCAGGGCGGCGGGCTGCTCGGAGGCCCAGCGCAGGGCGGCGGCGGCGGCCAGCTCGGCGGGGGCTCTCTGCGGGGCGCAGTCCCCGCTGGCGGCGGGCTGCGGCGGCGGGGGCCCGGGCAGGGCGCGCAGGGCGTCCGGGAGGAGGCTCTCCAGGCTCTCGTTGGCCTGCTGCCGGCGCAGCGCCACCTGCGCGGCCATGACCCGCTGGCGCTCGATGATCAGGATGCACTTCTCGCAGGTGCAGTCCTTGAAGCGGCAGTAGCGCTTGTGGCCCTTCAGCCAGGACAGCACGCCGTGGTTGCGGCAGCGGGCGCACTTCGGGGTGCGCTGCAGGGGGGCCCGGGGCGGCTGGGACACCGGGCCGCCCATGTACAGGTACGGGGAGCCGTAGCCGTTCATGCCCCGCGCGGGAGCCCAGCCGGGCTGGGCGCAGAGCGGGGAAGGGGGCGGCCGCCGGCTGCCGGGGAGGGGCCGGTGGCTCTTCCCTGGCTAAATCCCGCCGGGCGCTACGGGCGCGATCCACTGGGCGGCATCCAGCTGCTGCTGCTCCCTTCGCGGCTGCTGCGGGCAGGTTCCCCGGCGCCGGCGGCTGCGGCTGGGACCCGGCGGAGAGCGCTCTGCCCAGTGCCGGAGCCTCCCCTCCGCGCCGCCGTCTCCTCGCTCCGCTCCCCGCCCCTCCGCTCCCTGCCCTTCACCTTCCCCGCAGCCCGGCGCCACGGGGGGAGGGGGCGCGCCCAGCCTCCTAGGCAGCTGCTGGGGAGTGGGGGGAGGGGGGTTCCCTCTGGAGTCCGGGGCAAATGGTCTCTCCCGCCGCCAAGCGAAGTCCCAGCAGGAAGGGGCAGGGCGCTGGTGTTTCTCCCTCCCTGGGCAGGAGACTGGTGAGCAGGTTGGAGGTTCAGCTGGGGACCTGTGAGTGCCCAGCCCACCTCGGTGGAGGGAGGAGGCGAGGAAGGCAATGACGGGATTTGGTTTGTTGGGGAAGTTTCTCAAGTTCAGGCAGGGGGATCAGAGTCTCCCAGGACCCCAGATCCAGGAACCCCATTCAACACCATCGGCATACGCACTTCAAAGACGAAGGCGCAGCCAAGCAGGCTCGCTCCCACCAAAAAATAAATAAATAAATAACAAGTTTCCTCAATAAAATTATCTCTGCCCCTCAGGGCTGGGCAGAGATGTTGAGGCTTTTAAAAAGGTATTTGCTGAACTCATTCATCTACGTTTCAGAGAACTAAGGTAAAGAGAAGCTGCATTAGAAATGAACATCTTGAATGCTCCCATGCTTAACCTCCCCCCCCGCCAGGCTCTTAAACTGCCAAGCTCAGATCACATGTCATTCAAAAATCTAAGCCTACACTTATTATTTAGTTACGGGCTGCATCATGCATCCATTCTTGCTTTTTGATGTTCCTCGCCAAGATGGCTACTTGTATGTAAACCGTCCCTGTAGAGAGGAAACACAATTCACATCAAATTCGTGCAGCCACTTAATTAATTTGTTTGATGCATACTAGTAATCCTTTTTTTAAAACTTCCAAACACAGAGATGTTTCACCTACATCACTTAACAAAGATATTTCTCAGATGGCAGCGAGAAGTTAAACACAAAGTTTAATGATTACATTGCAGGAAAGAAAGTGAATACAGTTTGTGAAGGTCAGACGCACCACAGATGTTTATTAGAGGAGTGCATCAACATTTCATTTGTAACTTGTTTTCTTAGGGTACATATAACCTTCTGCTTGGACATTAAATTAATTTCACCGGGTAAAGGACTGGATGCAACACTTCGAAGTTTTCATACTTTATTCCAAGAAATAAATAAATAAAAATAAATTATGTTTATACTGGAACTGCTATTTTAAATTAATTGCCTAATTAGCACGCTTTAAACGTATATTGCTAATTAAGGTCTAAAAATATTTTGCCTGGGGGAATAAAAGTGTGATGTATGTGTACAGCAAAAATGGTCTTTCATTCTGTTACATATTCCATTTTTAAAATGCTTTATTCCGAATTATGTATCCAATTTCGGGATGGGTTGGTTCATATTTTATTATCCGGCGGGCTTCAGGGACCACATCCTGTTTTAAAATTCATCTGTTGCTGACCAACTTTACGAGAAAACTGCATTTGATCAGGTGTAGGATACACTCCATTTTCTTGCAGCACAGACAAATAGGAATACAAACAAAACCTTTCTTCTGCATCGTCTGTCGTCTGCATTTCCTTTCTGTTGCTTGGTATGAGTCTCACACTGAAAATAGCCCACAGACCACCTTGCCATGATTGTGTAGTCGCTACGGGGAATTTTAAACCCTCCGAAATTCTTGCAAAAACACAAACCAGATTAACAGGGGTTTTTTTTGATAAAGTAAAATGAGTAGCGACATCTAATCCATGCACCCAAATAAATACCTGAAAGGTTAATTTTAAAACAATGTAAATATGCTGCACTGCAATCTACAGAAGCCATGCGCGCAAGAGCTAATGAATTCAATACATGGGGTTGCACTGAAGGAACGACTCCGGAAAATGAATACATTTTTAATAATTTGTAGTGTAATACATGGAACAACTGTGGTGATTAATTAATGGGGCCCTTGCGGGATATATCAATATCTAATTGAATTTTATCTATCCATATATTGAGATCCCCAAATGAAATCTTTCTAAAATATGGATTTTTTGTACTGTATTCCAAGGTTATGGATTTCATATACCAGCCCAGGGAGTCTCTCACCAGGTCTATCAGCTATCTGGTTACATATCTATCTCTGGTTTCAGAGTAGCAGCCGTGTTAGTCTGTATCCGCAAAAAGAAAAGGAGGACTTGTGGCACCTTTGAGACTAACACATTTATTTCAGCACAAGCTTTTGAAAGCTTATGCTCAAATACATTTGTTAGTCTCTAAGGTGCCACAAGTCCTCCATAGCTATCTCTCTACCGCTAACATTCACAGGCATACTTAGGTCTGAGGCCCCCCTCTCTCACTTGAGTGCACATTGGGAGGTGAGATTGAAATACTCGTTTGATATAGTGCAGTAATCCTTTTCTCATATTTGATGGGAATGTTTTTCATATCCTAGTATTTGACAACATCTCCCTATAGGGACAGGTTTGTATTTATGTTAGTAAAATGCCCCCTGCCTGAAAGTCTATTGTAACCCAACACCTGACAACCCCGAGTCCCATTTCTGTTTTTAGAAAAGGTTTATTCAAGCACATAATGGGATCCCAGCAGAAAGCCTTTCAGAAGAAGGGGCTATGGTAAACTTCACCACATGAACTCCGTTACCAGGGCTATTAAGCTTTTAATTGGAAAATAGCAGAGGAAATTTCAAGGTGACTATAACGTGTTAGCAGTTAGTGCCCAGAAGAATAGATTGAAAGAGAATGAATGTGCAGAGCATATGGTCCAAATAACAGTTAGGGGAAAGTGCCTGGTTCCACTAAGTCCAGCAGCTTAGACTTTTATGGGAAAAAATCCTCCAAGAAATCAGGAAAGATGGAGTGAAAAAACAAATGTAACTTAATTGCACTGAACCCACTGACAACGTGTTTCCATTCGATTTTGATTTTTTTATGATAATCAATGGTGTGAGCGCTCAGTTTGACAGACAATGGTTAGAACGCCTAGGGAATACAATTTCCAATGATCACTTAGAAATGCTTTTGCAAATTACACCTGGACGTGTTATCGAAAGCCAAACAAAAGCAGCCATCTGAATAGTATGTTCATATTACTATTTTGCACTTGAAGTGCATGGATCTTCAGGGAAGGTCTTGGTTTGACAAATAATGTGACATCCATTGAGGCTTAACGACAAGGAGGGAATTTGTCTACGTTTATCTATTAACTACAATATAGGACTTATTAGGAACATTTATAATTACTATCTGTATTTTTGGATTACATGAAATTGGGCTTCAGATAGATCCTCATGCAAAGTTTACAAACGTTTCTTATTTCGAGATTTGAGTAGTAGAGTTAGTTTCAATTACATCTCAAAGATGCTCTTAGCTAATGTCAAATTAAAAGGAAAAGATGGATGAGCAGACACTTGCCCTATGATTGGTCAGTCAGTCAGTCAGTCAGTCACTTCAGATGGTATTAAATGTTCGTGTTCTCACATAATTACTTCAGGACAGAAACACACATCAATTGGGATGGGTCCTCCAACGAATAAAGTGCGCTGCATTGAAATCAGTGACATTAAATACATGGCAGATTTCAGAAATAGAGGGGTTTATCCTGCCCAGGATCACACAGATAATTAATCAAAGCTGCCTAGCAAGCAGCCAAGGAAGCACTAGAGATCTGAATAGAATTAATAAAGGTCACTGATTACCAACCATTCATAAATATTTTTGAAAGAAAGGTGACGATTTGTATTTTCATGTTACACCCCCTTTGGCCCCCTGCAGAGACAATGTTCCTGAAGTTCCCTTGGACTGTCTTTAATGTACAGTATCCACAAATCTCGCCAGTTCTTTTCTTTACATCTGGCTGCGATCTCGAAGGAATGAGAGCGTCGTCGAAGTTAAAAAGCCTGGTTTGGTGGCACTACAGTACAGTGCCGGTTGTTCTGAAAGGCGAATGTGTTGCATTTGTTTTTTTAACTGGGCCAACCGTGTTCCAGGAGGTATAATTGCCCCCAGTGATAATGCTGATCCTAGAAATAGGCAACGCTCGGCTATGCAACAGAACAATGAAAGTACCTCATCTCTGATGGCCTCTTTCCCACTGTTCTTTAGCCAGTGCAGCGAATATAACGTAATTGTATCAGACAAACCACCTGCCCCAGAGAAGCGTGTTAACCCCTTACACAATCTGCTAACGAGACCATCAGCGATGACTAAATAGTTTGAGACAATTTTAACAGGCCGTGTGACAAATGTGATGCTGAGGGCTTGGTTGCTCAGATGGAGCTATTTCTGTTTGAGGATATATAAAACCCAGGGCTCCACAGACAAGGGAAGAAAATACACGGCCCCAGCCAGCGGAAGACACATGGGTGACAAGAAATCGATGACAGGTTCAGAACTCGTGAACTTCGGCGCTCGCTGAAACATGAAAGTTCCTCGGTTACATGCAAAACGCCGCTGGCTCAGAACCCCGTTTGGAAACTACGTTCACGCGAAATGCTCCACTTCACGGTATCTTCACGAAACTGCACAAAGGGCATTTCCTGCAACTCGAGAACCTGAAGGAATCTGAAAGAAAAAAGTTTCAGTTTTCCAAAATCCCAGGGTTCAAGTGTTTTTGCCTTCCTCTTCCAAGCGAAGCCACGTCTCCTCCCCGCACATTATCTCCACCATTAAAAGCCAATACTAGTCCGAAAGAGAGCTAATTTGAGAGCATTAGGAAAATGACTGCCTCCTTTCTACAGCTCACTCAATGGAAAACAAGAAAAACACTGATATCTCCCGGGGGTGGGAGGGGAGAGAATCTCGCTGAGCATTCCTGGCATATGAGATGAAACATGGTAATATTTGCAAAATAAACTCACACTTCATCAGTAGTGCTGAGACTTCCTCTAAAGCGATTCGATGTTAAAAAACAATGCAATCAAACAAGTAAACTTTCCGTTGGCATTTAATTGCTTTAACTTTATCCCATTACTTCCATGCACCCAGGTAGCTTTGAAGCAATGTTAACACATCTAACTGATAGGCCACTAGAAATAGGGTCTGTGTAATAACGTGCAACTTTAAATACAGGCGAACTGGGGGTGACAATAGAATATTGAGTGGTGTTGCCACTTGCTATACAAGGGATCAAGCAGGTTTCTCTCGTGCTGTTGGAGGAGTATCAAATCATGAAGAAACTCTTCCTAACGTGTGGAACTGGGTTACTTTTTAGATGAGACGTTCAGCCCTTTAAAAACCATTGCTCACTTGAGAGCTCATGTGGGAGGATGTTTTGCACGTGTTTGACTAAAAAATGACCGCTTTAAATTAGCAAATTTGAAATCTAGTTCTTTGAACCACTTGCGAGAGGCTAAAAGCCCACGTGGCTTTTGCGACGTGGCTGCACTGAGTATCCTGCAACTTTCTTTTCATAAACGCTTTATCACTCTTTAAGCTTAAACACTGTGGGTAAATACAGCATAGCTCCTAAAGAATAGTGCCTAGAATTAAAAACGCAGACAGGAAACATACTCCGACGCTCTACAGATTTACCTGGGGTACTGGAATGGTATCTCCTGTAGAAGTATTACCGGTCTTGTCAGATCTGCAGATGCTTAGGACACTTTAAACACTATCTAAATATATCTTTGGACAAACGATCAGACGGAATGATCGGGTGCTTTTACCGCTTTTTACAATCTCCAAGGAAAAGTTGGCGTTTTGTTTTTAGAAAGCAAGTCGGTTAAATAGAAAAACTTTTAATTAACACTAAAGGTGAGCCCTTCCCTTGGTGAAAGGACATGTTCAAAGAGGGCGTAGACGGGGATTTTAGGACGTGCTTTTCGAGGGCAGCCCGAGAATGAGCGTGCGAATTTTACCTTTCTTTGTTACTGTCAGAACCTGACGCTTATTCGAGTATGTTTTTACAAGCGGTATAGGCATTTCCATCCCCCCCCCCCGTTTGAACTTTCCCGTTCATTAGCCTTCAGAACTAACTGCCAGGAGCGCTGCTGTGCAAAGCCAGGGTTTAATCACTTCTCTGGCGGAGTCCTCCAGCCGAAGGTGACAAGACGCCGGGATGCCGTTCGGGGTCCGATGCCGAGAGAAGGCGGCGAGCTGTTAAAGTAACAAACCCCGCTGCTGAGTTGCTCCTTCAGGTGGATTGGGCCAATGGGCCCTTCCTTTCCAGGGGCTTCCCTACTGGGGCCCGATCCTGCTGCCAATGGTAAACTCTCATTGATTTAACCTGCAGCAGGCAGCCTGCCCTTAGGCCAAGCGCTTTCCCAGCAGTACCCCCGGGGCTCCAGGGGCAGTCTTCAGCACATCCACCAGGCTAGGGCATCCCCTGTTAACACTTAGATCCACCCTGCTGTCTCATGGGGCTCTGGCTGCTAACTAAGCCTTCTAGCCGTCCTTGGGCTATGTGGAGACTATCAGGGCTGTTTAAGGCTGCTACCGTATTAGTCATTAAAAAGCGCAGCGGCATCAAGGATTCAATCCACCTACAGCCAGAAACGAACAACATCCAGTGCGAACATTGTTCCATCGGAACTAGCCGGTTTTTCCGCTGTGAAATTGATGCCTTAAGGGAGTTTAGTGGGTACTGTGCCCTTATACAGGCCTTACGGCCAAATTCTGCCCTCGGTTGGGACACGTGTGACCTCATTAAGTGAGAGCAGAGTTTATGCCCTGGGTAGACCAGTTGTGAGAGGGGCAGCATCTATCCCTCAAAAAGTTCATACCTTTAAATAAAGAGATCTGGGGAAAACTCACGGGGTCTGATCCTCAACTGGTATAAATTAGCGTCTTATTGGGTATAAAATAGCCCCCTATTCTTATAGCGTGGACATTTGTTCACCGGTAGCATCCCTGAAAGAGAGGGGCCTGATTCTGGTCTCATTCCACTATAAATCAGGAGCAACTCTATTAGCGGAATGAATTTACATGGGTGTGAGATCAGATTCACCTCCAGTAAGCGGCTGTTAAAAATCAATTACTTCTGCGTTTGGTTAACTCTTGTCACCCTCTGACTAGACTACCGCGTGCTGTGGAAGCTATCAAAAGAAGAAATCGGATCGTGAGCAAAACGGGTGCTGACGACCTGTAACTTTTAGGAAAAGTATCCAGGCCATTCTTACTGCATCTCTAACGCTACTGATCTCACTCTCTCTTTCTGTCTTAGCAAGAGGGGGGAGTTGGGAGGCGCCGAACAAATCAGTTTCAATTTGTCTTCACACAGTGCGCATCATCCCAATACAAGGGCGATCACATTAAGTGGAGCAGGGTTCATTTTTCAGTCTTCTGGCGTACTGCAGGAACATTGCAACAGAAACAGCGCAACGTACTTCTCGGGAGGTGGCTCAAAATTACTGTGAGCCAGGAGCAGTGGCAAAAAAAATGGCAGAACGGCCGATTTTCTGGGGACATTTTACTGAGCGGAAAACAAAAGCACCACCGTAGCGATTAATCTTCCCCTCGCTCCCCCAAAAATTCGTGCCTGAAAATCCGAGCGGGTTCCTTACTCTGCGAGGCATTTCATGATCGGGGGTGCTTTACAATGTACACATCGTCCCTTCCAACAGGAGCTACAATTTTTAAAAGACGGTAGACTAAAGGACGCTAAATTCAGCTGCTCAGGCGGAATCCCTGGGACATTCCTTATGAGCAAAAAGAAAAGGAGGACTTGTGGCACCTTAGAGACTAACCAATTTATCTGAGCATAAGAAATTGGTTAGTCTCTAGGGTGCCACAAGTCCTCCTTTTCTTTTTGCGAATACAGACTAACAGAGCTGCTGCTCTGAAACCATTCCTTATGAGCAGCATCCACTCGTAAGAAAGACGCACCGAGCCACTGACACGAGCAGCCGAATGGGGAGGCTGCGGTCACCCCTTCCCCGGCTCCACTCGCGGGCACATCAGTAGAATTTCTGCACCTTTGATTTAAAAAAAAAAAAACCCCAAACCCCACACCCCAACATTTCAGAGTATTGCTACTAATACCAATATGGCCACCCGCGGAGATTAACCTCTAAAGCAGTCACACAGCTGCGAGGCTTTTGAAGGGTATAACGGATTAGCCACCTAATCTCACCGAAACACGCCAAGCCTGGAAAGGAGAAACTGCCCAGACGCGTCGTGTTGTGTTAAGGTCATAACCCCCTTCCCAGTTTACTGCACGGTGACTTCGCAGCGGCAAAAGTTCACGCGCCTGCTTGCATATTAAACATAACACACCGTCTTAGGACCAGTCTTGCCTTTGCTATTTGCTTTCCCCTGGAGCGGGGGGAGTTGAGAGCACCCTCTATAAATTAGGAAAGGGTATTTTAATAACAGTTTAAGACTGACAAGAAAGGTGAAAAAGGAGTGAATCCTATCTCCCAGCAGCGCTGCTGCAATTGCCTTTTTTACTATATAGCATTTTCAGAGCCAGTATTATTCTTTACCTGCCTTACACTATAACAGTGGGTCTGTCACACTAGCAACAGCGGAGGCAGAAGGGCACACAACCGCAATAGCAGGCTGACAAGTGTGATAAAATGATCTTCCTTAACTAAACTCGTAAAGCACTGGACAATAAAACTCAATCTTCTGTAAAATCCAATTAAGTCATTATCTGACTGATTGTATCTTTAATTGAAAACAGAAGTGACAGTAAATTTCTGTGATATATCAGGATCAATCGATACCGCTATACGATTCAGCCTCAAGAAGTGATTTATAATGTCAAACCTATATAGGTAACTCCACATTATTCTCTCTAAAACCACTGGTGGATGAAATTAAGAGTAAGTGCATTTAATAAAAAACAAGATGGTCAGGTTATTGATTACAACAGATGGGGGTGAAATCAAATAGATGTTTTCAAAGCACAGAGCGAAGAAAATACAAGTAATTTCTTTTTTTCTGTTTAATACTGCTCACCAAATATACACACAAGAAAATTCAGTCATCAATAACATTTTTATTTTCAGGTACAGCTGCAACTACAGAGAACAATGAATTTTTCTAGACTAGTTTCATTTCAGGTTGGCTTCTGTAACACAAGGGGAGTACGCCATAAGCAATTTTAAACAAAATAATAAAACAAATCCATAGTAACTTTTAAAAAGACATTTACTTGCAATTTAGATTGCAATCTAATGCAATATGCTCAACTGTAATATGCAAAATGTTAATTTTACACCATTAATAGGTGTATAGTCAAAGTAGCATTATCCTATAAAGAACCTTCAAGAATGCTTCATAAAGATTATTTTTTAAAATACGATTTATCAGTCATCCTCTCTTGCTACTTGTAAAAACAAACAAACAAACCAACCAGAAAAAGTGGTAGTTCTCTTAAGAAACCGACAATCACTTCTCTTTAGGATTCTTTATTTTGAATCGGTTCTGGAATTGACAGTCCATGAAGGCAAACAGTGGTTTTTTTCAGGGGGAAGAGGGGTGCTACAAAGTAAAGTTACAAAATATTTTGTATCTTAGCAAATTAATTTCTACCAAAAAAGAGAGAGCTGTGTCTATTCATCTGGCTTTCAGTCACTGGTTAGGGATTTAGCTGACCTGTTTTACATTATAGCATTCTTGTGTATGCAAACTGGAACCAAAACCCACAAGGGTTCTAACATTTCATCTTAACTTTGATTATATTTTATTCATGCCACAATCCAGGACTTTAGTAAAGAATAGTTTACTGAGTGTGTACATTTAATAAAGAGAATTACTGCATTAACACAGAGTGCAGAATACCTAACCTGCACTGCAGTCTGTGAAGCTATAGTCCCTAAATTGTTATAGGAATGTAAGTCTTTGGTCATTATAATACGAGTCTGAAAAGAATAAACCAAACTTTTTTTCAATGGTTACTTCAGCATCAGTCAATGCAAAACAGACAAACAAACAACATTATAACAGAATGCACTTGCTCTCCTGAATAAAGCAGAGATGTGGGGCTGAATTTTGCTTATTCGCCATCTTCTATGACAGAATTAACAGCGAAGGTGCCAGACTCAGAGGCAGACTCACACTCCAGTACTCCTTTGGTGCTTTCAGTGCTGATAGGAGAGCTGCTGGAAAGGGAAATTAAGCCAGAATCTTGACTGCTGGGTGGTGAAAATACTGGAGAGGAAATAGAAGAGTGGGATATTAACAGATTAATTGGAACACCTGAGAGGAATGGGCCCTAGGGAGGCACCCCTCCTTGCACACAACTACAGGCCCAACAAACAGCATTAATAGTAATTTAGACACAATGGTAGATTTGGTTTCAGTAAGCAAAGCTTTGGGGTCCTGTGTACTCCCCCTGCTGTGCTGGATAGGCCCAAATAACTCTTAGCCCAGGACAGAGGGTGGGGGAAAACAAATATATTTGGCAAACAGCCAAATGAGCACCTCTGCAACCTTTCCTTACAGCTTTCTGCAGTATTGACATCTGTTGGGGATGCCAGTGTATTGGGACACAGTCATCCCTCTACAACACTGAGCCAAGAGAGAACCTACTGCTAGAGAATGGGAAAGGAGATAAGGAACAAGGGTCTTGGGACATCTGCTGGTTTATGGCACTGTACCGCCTCTTCCTACTCCACCAGGGAGAAGACCCTGCCCTCCAATGGAAAGATGAGGTCCAGAGATAAGGGCTGGAGACTCCAAGAAGTCTACTTGGGATGCTGCCATGCTAATTTAGTTAGCAAGGGAGGCCCTCAGACACAACTGTATGGTGAGGGGTTCCACTAGAAACTCCTGAGCTGGAAGGAAATTTACATTTCCCAGGCTCCTATCTTGGATTTTCCTGCATGGCGAGAACACAACCTATTGTATAGCTATGGAAGTCAAGGAGTGTGAACAGAGTCACATCTAAAACCAAGGGGCATGAGGGAAAAATAATGAGAGGGATTAATATAGTATTAAGCAATAAAATAAGAATTTAAGGAGCATGGGAATTAAAGCTGTGACTAAAACAGACATCCAGTCTCAAGAGCTAAGACTGCAACACACTTGAATTAAATACTAAGAATTTCAGACTATAGGGCTGGATTGGAAATATTTGCAACATTACAATTCACAGTAGATACAAAAAGCAAGTAAAAGGGTCTCTGACCTTCTTAACCTTAGATGAGTTGAGATCCACCCACAGCACTCCCTTCCTGCCTAGCGAGAAGGTAATTAAGGGGAAGCTGCAGTGGTAATTTCTCTCCTCATTAACTTCCTGATTGGTTTCAAGCTCAGAATTCCATCGGGCTGCAGTTTGTCACCAATTCCAAATAGCCAATCGTTAATACTAATGTTTGTGTAACTAACTGCCAGCATCTGCCACGGCTTCTTGTACAACAATAATGGTGAAAGGGTAACATTAGTGCTCCTGTGTTAATTCAGATTCTGTTAATCAATAGGGAAATCTATGATGTAATTAGCAAAATGCATTGGTAGTTGAGTGTTAAGAGTCATTTTTAGAAAACTAAAACACAGCAGAAGCTGAATGGCCCCCTGACATGTTAACCATCAATACTTATTATGTTCTGAGTTTTTAGGATTTAGTGGAGAATGTTCCCAGGCTGAGCTCTTTTTAAAAGGGAATACAGTTTACAATCATTGTTTTTTAGAAGCTATGATTAATCTAGAACAACCACACAAGAACAAGGAATGCAGTGTTAAAGTTTAAACTCCATCCTTAAACCACCCTGCTATGCCTAGGTAAGCAGTACCTACCGGGTCACTGAATGTTTGCAGACTTCTGAAATGTCTAGTAACTATGGAAGCTGAATTAAAGAGAATGGGCTGGATTTTGCCATCACGTACAGGAATGAAAATCCAGAGAAACTCCAATGAGTTTAATGAAGGTAATCTGAAATACACTAGTGTGACTGGGGGCAGAATGTGGTCCCCTGTCTTTAGATACCTCTGAATTTTCCAGCTTCTGTGGGTTAACAGATATCTGATCACAGGGTTTCTTTTGCAGTTCAATTTCTTGTGTTTTGTTTTTATAGGATCATAATCATTAGAGAAGAAAAATATGCTATGGGCTTGGTCCTCTTTTCCTTTACACTTGTTATACAGCAGTGTTAACGCCATTAAGCCAAACCCTATGACAGTGTAAAACTGCCACCTCCGTTGACTTCTGCCCATTTATGCCATTAGAGAATTTGACACACTGAGTTACTCCCAATTTACTCTGGTGAACGTAAGAGGCAAATTAGACTTTAGTTCTTTTGAGTTCATTATCCTGCAAGGACAGGATATAGAATCAGATTTTCTTCACGTTTGTCTTGTCCCATTACTCAGGGTCAGCAGTTCTTATTCCAAGTGTTCCTGCCAAGTAGTCCTTTCACATTCTCTTTCAGGATCTTGAACAACTTTCTTCTGGGTCCTCCTTGTGGTCTTTGTCCTGTTACTGCTAGATCTTGTACTCTCCGGCCAACATATACCACATCTCAATGTGACCCAACCATCTCAGTCAATATTCTCTGAACAATTCCATGATGGGGTTTACCTGCATCATGATTCGTACTGACTTTAATTGCATAGACTATTTGTCTCGTCCTACCCAGCATCCACCTGAGCATTCTCATTTCAGCAGGATGATATAATTGTTTGTCTTCTTCCTCATTACCCAGCGTTCTGACCTGTATGCCATAGCTGGCCTAATCATGGTCTTATACACTTTGCTCTTTGGTTTACTTAGCATAGTTTTATTAGAGAATTCACATCAATTTTCCCCAGCCATTCTTCATTCAATTCCTAACCTCCACAGTACCATCACAGCTGAATCTAGTTTTCTGAATTATTGCACAGATTTTAACTCTATACCATCCAGTTTTACTGGCTTCTCCTTATTCCTTTCAACAAAGTATCACATGTATTCTGTCTTTTGTCGGACATTTATGATGCAGGATATAGAACCTGATATTACACTGATCTAGTGTACAGAATAGTATGTATTATCACAGAATGAACCACATGTTAAATTAATCCTATATGTGATTAATTAGATTTTAAACTGAGACTACATTCTTTTCTTCACCTTTTGGCTAAGATCAAGCGTATTTAATATTAGTGGGAATACTAAAATAGGCAAAGGATGGCGTTGGAGGCATTTAGGCATCCTATGAATGCATATTAAAATTAGCATAGTGACATACAGATAAAAAGAATGTCTAACACTAGATCTGGTGCTGGTGACTGGTGCATCCTGATTCACAAAAATGCACTCCCCTCCTTGCTGGCCAACCTTTCACTTAGTCTGGTGCACAGATTTTCACAGTTCAGCTTTGTTTATCTGAAATGTTTTGAAGTGGGGTGTTTTTGTCACTTGGCTCGTGCCTAATACCAATTGGAGTTTGAATGAAATGAATCTTACAGTACAAAATTATTTCGAAATTATTCTATTCGAATTTTTGGAAGCTATTTTATACATTCGGTCTTCTGTGTCCCCATTAAAGCGGGTGAATTCGGCAGATTGCGTTCACAGTACCAAGGCTAGCATCGAATGTTGGAGCGGTGCACTGTGGGTAGCTATCCCACAGTTCCCGCAGTCCCTGCCGCCCATTGGAATCTGGGTTAAGCTCCCAGTGCATGATGGGGCTAAAACATTCTTGCAGGTGTTTCTGGGTGTGTGTCATCAGAAAGCTATGGCAGACAATCGTTTCGAGCCTTTTTGGTGTGCAAATGCCATACTGCTTTCAGCAGACAGTGCACCGCTGCTCTCCTGCTACTATGAACCCACCTCTCCAACTCAACTCTGCTCGGCCATCGTGAACCAAACAGCACAGCTTCCGCCGCCAACTCTGCTCTCCTGCCATTGCCACGCTTCCGAGCTTCTCCATGTTGTCTGTCCTGGGCTCCCACCTCCGTGAAAGCCACAGAAGACAACCATTTTCAGCCATTGTTCGGCTACCGTGAACCAAACAGCACAGCTTCCGCTGCCACTCTGCTCTCCTAGTTTCGTGCCCTTTTTCCAGGATTACCCGTGCAGGCGCCATAGCCATGGAGCCCGATCAGCTCTCCGCTGCACTTTTGACCATTGTAAATACCTCGCGCATTACCCAGCAGTATGTGCAGTACCTGCAAAACCAGGCGAAGAAGCGACGACAGCGCGATTACTATAGTGATGAGAACATGGACACAGACAGCATGTGGCGATTGGGAGATCATGGTGCTGCCGGGCCAGGTTCATACTGTGGAACGCCAATTCTGGGCCCAGGAAACAAGCACAGACTGGTGGGACCGCATAGTGTTGCAGGTATGGGATGATTCCCAGTGGCTGAGAAACTTTCGTATGTGTAGGGCCACTTCGTGGAACTTTGTGACTTGCTGTCCCCTGCCCTGAAGCGCAAAGACACCAAAATGAGAGCAGCCCTCACAGTTGAGAAGCGAGTGGCCATAGCCCAGTGGAAGCTTGCAAGGCCCGACAGCTACCAGTCAGTCGGGAATCAGTTTGGAATGGGGAAATCTACTGTGGGGGCTGCTGTGCTGCAAGTAGCCAATGCAATCATTGACCAGCTGCTATCAAGGGTAGTGACTTTGGGAAATGTGCAGACCATTGTGGATGGCTTTAATTCGCTGGGGTTCCCTAACTGCAGCGGGGCGATAGACGGAACACATATCCCAACTTGGCCCCGGAACACCGGGGTGGCCAGTACATAAACCGCAAGGGGTACTTTTCCATGGTGCTGCAAGCACTGGTGGATCACAAGGGCCGTTTCACCGACATCAACGTGGGATGGCCGGGAAAGGTGCATGACGCTCACATCTTCAGGAACTCTGGTCTGTCTGAACAGCTGCAGGAAGGAACTTACTTCCCAGACCAGAAAATTACTGTTGGGGATGTTGAAATGCCTACAATTATTCTCGGGGACCAAGAACCCCCCTTAATGCCAGGGCTCATGAAGCCGTACACAGGCACCCTGGACGGTAATAAAGAGCAGTTCAACTATAGGCTGAGCAAGTGCAGAATGGTGGTAGAATGTGCGTTTGCATGTTTGAAAGCACGCTGGCGCAGTTTACTGACTCGGTTAGACCTCAGCAAAACCAATATTCCAATTGTAATTGCTGCTTGTTGTGTGCTCCACAATATCTGTCAGAGTAAGGGGGAGATGTTTATGGTGGGGTGGGAGGTTGAGGCAACTCACCTGGCAGCCAGTTTCACACAGCCAGACAACAGGGTGATTAGAAGAGTGCAGCAGGGCGTGCTGCACATCAGAGAAGCTTTGAAAGCCAGTTTCATGACTGGCCAGGGTACGGTGTGAGAGTTGTGTTTGTTTCTCTTAAAGTTACCTGCCCCCTATATATATATGAAAGGACATAAAGTCACAATTGTTTAAAAACCATTCTTTATTATTTGTTGCACAAAACATTGAGAGAAATCAGAAGTTAGATGGGGGAGGGGAAGTATTGTGTTAGGGAGGTGGCGGAGGAGGGAAGGACAAGTCCAGAAACCAAATCAAAATTTAGGATATGCCAGCTTTCTGCTGCTTGTGCAATCCTCTAGGGTTGACTGTGTGGGTCCCCGTAGCCTTTCCCCCCCCTCCCGTTCTTGGGCATCTGGGTGAGGAGGCCATGGAACTTGGGGAGGAGGGAGGGCGGTTATTCAGGGGCTGCAGCGGCAGTCTGTGGTCTTGCTGCCTTTCCCGCATTAGATCCACCAAACAGCGGAGCATGTCAGTTTGCTCCCCCCATGAGCTTGACCATAGCATCCTGCCTGCTCTCATCGCATGCCTCCCTCCTCTCTTCGTATTCATGTAATGCTCTATGCGACTCCGCAAATGTTTGCCTCCTCGCATTCAACTGGGCCCTATCAGTGCGGGAGGACTGCATGAGCTCGGCAAACATGTCGTCCCGAGTTCGTTTTTTCCGCCTTCTAATCTGGACCAGCCTCTGGGACGGAGTAGATAGGGGCCGCGTTGAAACATTTGCACCTGCTGCAGGAGGAGAAAAAGGGAGGGTAGTATTTTAAAAGATACATTTTAGAGAACAAAGGGGACACTGTTTCTCAGTGAAACAGGCAATTCATAGTACACAGCACATGTTCTTTCTGTACAAGGTCGCATTTTGTCTCTTATACTGAAGTGCCTGCCACTTTGGTGTGAGTAAGCCATCACATGCGGCCAGGCAACAGAATTCAGCTTGCAGGCAGCCTGCGGGCTCTCTGGGATGATCGCTTCACACAACACCCCCCCACACACACACACTCACCCACTGCAGGGCTCCGATGAGGCTCTGAGCAGGGATGAGCCCTTTAAACTAAAGGCAAACAGCCCAGCGTGGCTCCGATGAGGCTCTGAGAAGGGATGAGCTCTTTACACTAAATGCAAACAGCCCAGCGTGGCTGGGTTTCCCCCCACCCCTCACCGCGTGGCTCTGATCAAGGTCTCACTCACCAGAAGTGCCTTCTCCAGGGTCATGGTCCGGGAGCATGCTTTGGAAGTAGGGGGACGCTATTGGCTCCAGCTTTAAGAATAGTTCGTGGCTGGGGGGGAAAACAGATTCCCCACTTGCCGCCTGTGCACTGTCCTCCTCGTCCTCCTCTTCGTCCTCGAAAAACTCATCCTCCTTGCTCTGTGCTACTCCCCCCTTGCAGGTGTCCACAGACAGTGGTGGGGTAGTGGTGTTGTCACCCCCCATAATTGCATGCAGCTCACAGTAGAAGCGGCATGTATGGGGCTGTGACCCAGAGCGCCCATTCGCCTCCCTGGCTTTTTAGTACGCTTGCCTGAGCTCCTTGATTTTTGTACGACACTGCTCTGTGTCCCTGGAGTAGCCTCTTTCCGTCATGGCCCTGGAGACTTTAGCATACGTATTTGCGTTCCTTTTTTTGGAACGTAGTTCTGCCATAACAGATTCATCTCCCCAACATGCAATGAGATCCAGTACCTCCCGTTCGGACCATGCTGGCGCTTGGCTGCGAATCCGGGATTGCGTGGTCTCTTGAGATGGTGGACTATGCATGGTTGCCTGTGATGGTGGACTGTGCTGATGGTCACCTGTGCTGATGGTGACCAAACAGGAAATTCAAAAGTGCCTGAGGATTTTACTGCCTACCTGGCTAGTGCATCAGAGTTCAGAGTGTTGTCCAGAGCAGTCACAAGGGAGCATTCTGGGATAGCTCCCGGAGGCCAATATCGTCAAGTTGCATCCACAATACCTGTAACCCGGAACTGCGATCTCGATTTTAGTGCTACTCCACTTGCTGAGGTGGAGTACAGCAATCGTAGTAAAGAGCCCTTTAAATTGAAAAAAACTGGTTTGGTCATGTGGACGGAACCAGTTTTATTTCGAGGTAACTCAGCTAATTCAGAAATAACCGCGTACTCTAGACCAGGCCTTAGCCAGCTAGCCTTCAAACATGTAGGCTAGAGGAAGCAATTGGAGGAACTGGCAGAGGTTATTTCAGCTCCCTTGTTGGAGAGATTTCAGAGTAACAGCCGTGTTAGTCTGTATTCGCAAAAAGAAAAGGAGTACTTGTGGCACCTTAGAGACTAACCAATTTATTTGTGCATAAGCTTTCATGAGCTACAGCTCACTTCGTCGGATGCATACTGTGGAAAATACAGAAGATGTTTTTATACACACAGACCATGAAAAAATGGGTGTTTATCACTACAAAAGGTTTTCTCTCCCCCCACCCCACTCTCCTGCTGGTAATAGCTTATCTAAAGTGATCACTCTCCTTACAATGTGTATGATAATCAAGGTGGGCCATTTCCAGCACATATCCAGGGTTTAACAAGAACGTCTGAGGAACAGTGAGGGGGGGGAAGGAATAAACAAGGGGAAATAGGTTACTTTTTATAATGAATCAACCATTCCCAGTCTCTATTCAAGCCTAAGTTAATTGTATCCAATTTGCAAATTAATTCCAATTCAGCAATCTCTCTTTGGAGTCTGTTTCCGAAGTTTTTCTGTTGTAATATCGCAACTTTCATGTCTGTAATCGCGTGACCAGGGAGATTGAAGTGTTCTCCGACTGGTTTATGAATGTTATAATTCTTGACATCTGATTTGTGTCCAATCTCCCTGGTCACGCAATTACAGCCATGAAAGTTGCGATATTACAACAGAAAAACTTCGGAAACAGACTCCAAAGAGAGATTGCTGAATTGGAATTAATTTGCAAATTGGATACAATTAACTTAGGCTTGAATAGAGACTGGGAATGGTTGATTCATTATAAAAAGTAACCTATTTCCCCTTGTTTATTCCTTCCCCCCCCTCACTGTTCCTCAGACGTTCTTGTTAAACCCTGGATATGTGCTGGAAATGGCCCACCTTGATTATCATACACATTGTAAGGAGAGTGATCACTTTAGATAAGCTATTACCAGCAGGAGAGTGGGGTGGGGGGAGAGAAAACCTTTTGTCATGATAAACACCCATTTTTTCATGGTCTGTGTGTATAAAAACATCTTCTGTATTTTCCACAGTATGCATCCGATGAAGTGAGCTGTAGCTCACAAAAGCTTATGCTCAAATAAATTGGTTAGTCTCTAAGGTGCCACAAGTACTCCTTTTCTTCTTGTTGGAGAGAGTAAGCTTACTTTTAGTGACACAGGTTCACAACCTGGTTATTCTGTTGGATGCTCAGCTAGTTCTGGATGACCAGGTCCTAACAGCCAGGACTGCTTTCTATCGTTTATACTCATCCAGAAAGCTGAACCCTTTTCTTTAGGATGAAAAACTTGTTACAAATGATCCTTGCCTTTGTTACCTTGAAATGGTATTACTGCAATGCCCACTAGATGGATCTACACCTGAAAACCAATGGCAACTTCAACTGGTGTGGAATGTAGTGGCTTGCTCATTTAGAGATGCTTTTTGCAAGGAGCACAACATATAATCATAGAATATTAGGGTTGGAAGAGACCTCAGGAGGTCATCTAGTCCAAGCCCCTGCTCAAAGCAGGACCAACACCAACTAAATCATCCCAGCCATGGCTTTGTCAAGCTGGGCCTTAAAAACCTCTAAGGTTTTTTTGCACCTGTGCTCCAGGAACTACACTAGCTTCCAATTTGTAGTTGAGTGCCATATAAGGTCTTGATTTTGACCCAGGGTTTAGTAAAATCTGACTACTTGTGAAAATGCTTCTCTCCTCACAGGATACCTGGCAGATGATGTAAGTTGAGATGCACCTCCGGTTTAAACAGGGATGATTGGCCAGGGATCAGCCCTTGATTTTAAAACTTGGTTGCCTCCCTCCTTGTTCCAGAAGAGCCCAGGACATGTTGTAAGGAACATCTATTTTCCCAGACTCTGGAGAAGCACATGAGTTATGAAGGGAGTAACTAAGTTAAGGGTGATACATTTTTGTTTATTCCTGAATAGCTGAATGGGTGAGACGTTTATTTGATAGGATTTGTAAATAGTTTTAGTGGTCATGTGCCCAGAATGATGGAGAGGCCCCACTTTTAAATACTGAAATCCATAAATTTCAATGACAAACTTTCAGAAAGTTTCCAAAAAAATCTCATCCTATCCCTGTTGTGGTAAATGTTAAAAAAACAGTAGGTATTAAAGCTCTATCTATGTTTTATTGCATATTAACCCATATTTGCAAACACCTGGAATTCTAAAGAAACTGAGACTAAAATTTTTCAGACATGGGTCCCTAAAGCTAGGCATTGAAAACCGTATCTAAACACTACATAGAAGTGGTCTGATTTTGAGTGAGATCAGCGGTGCAAATGCTCAGTACTTTTGGAAATCAGGCTGTTTACGTTGATGCCTAAATGTGGTTTAGGTGTCTAACTTTAGTCATAGAGGTTTGACAGATGTTGGTCTTAGCAGCACATAGTTACTGTCCTTGGCATATGACAAAGCTTCCAGAGGCCCAGTCCTGTATTCCTTTTCTCAGGCAAATGCCCCCTGAAGTCAGTGAAGTCAATGAGATATTTTGCCCAAGCAAGGAGGGCAGGACAAGTGCACTGATGTTAATGGGAAATGCAAACAAGGTCTGTGAGCTGTACACAGCCTTAAGATTAAGAGTCAGCAAAATAGAAACCTACATTTCACTGCTGTTCTATTAAAGATCCAATAGCAGAAATGTCTAAGTCCACCGTGTTCAAAGAAGCAGACCTATGGTGTCTTTCATCAAAGCTTTAATTTTAAGATGTGGCTGATTTCACAATCCTCATACACCTGAGTATTCCTTACTCACGACATGTGAAAGGATTACTTGTGTGACTAAGGGTTGCAGATAGGGCCCTGACTTGTTGGGTTCTTTTAGAGCATTCCTATATCTAATCACCTTTATTCCTAGGAGAGAACCCACATATTTTATACCAGCTAAACATGAGGATTCAGCGAAGACCACATTAAAAAAAAAAAAAAAGGTGTGTGTCGCAGGGGGAACCCAACCTCAAAAACAAAACCTTAGATTTTCTAACACTGTAAAGAGCACTGACTTGACTTGAGTGATCCCCTGGAACTCAATGGACTGGAAAGAATAATACACTTCCACTGATGTGAGAAACCAGAAAAACATTCATGCTTGAAAAGTAAATTTTCCCTGCGTTTACATTTTAAAAACCATTAAACTCTCAATAAGAAGCCATTTTTAAGATTTAAACTTGAGCGACACAAGCCATTTATGAACTCTTTCACCCTCTTGTTCAGGGAGGAGGCAAATCAGCAGACCAGCCTCACTTGCTATCAAGGTGCAAGAGCTTTTTTCACTGTGCAAATAAATGCGCAAGGATCAGCTGCAAGTCTGATGAGCATGGAAGGGGAAGAGCCAGTCTGATGCTGGGTCCCTCTCAGCATCTAGGCACAAACACAGCATGCTTGGGGCTGTCTGAGGGTGCAGGCGTGGAAGCAGACTGCAGTGGCTCTATATTCCGTGTTCTTCTCTGAACCCAGCAGATTCTCTTCTTGTAAATACTATGGAAGTTAATGCTGCTTGAGGAAGCATTAAGTTCCGCTCTGTGAGCCCAACAAGAAGGATCACAAAGTGCAGATATAACCAAGAAACCAATGGCAGTACTGCCACCTAGCCAGCCCCGCTGCCAGTGGTACCATTCCAGCCAGGTACCTCAAGAACTGGGGAGCTGGAGCCAACTTTCTCCAGCTTATTAATGATTATTATTTATTAATTATTTGTATTACCAGAGTCCTAAGAGCCCCAGTCGCGGATCAAGACCGCATTGTGCTAGGCACTGTACAAAGAACAAAAAGGCCTCAAAGAATTTATACTGAACACAATAGACAGATGGGGGAGTACAACATTGGTCAGCATAAGTTGCAGTCTCCGCACACAAGCAGTCTACCCTCTGTCAAGCTTTTTGTAGGCATCAAATCACAGGAGAGTTTTAATGAGGATTCTGAAGGAGGAGAATGTGTTAGTTTTGCAGCTGTTCACAGGGAGCTTCTCCCAAATGTGTGGGGCAGCGGAGGAGAAAGCACAGAGGTGCTTGTTTGAAAATGTAACTAGTGAGCAATCAAGGCTGGCATCGTGGAAAATCAGAGGTGATCATCAACAGTGTGATAGCAAATGAGAAATGGTAGGTAGAGCAGGGATAGGCTGAGAAGGGCCTTGAAAGTGAAGCCAAGCAGCTTATGTTTGATGCAATAGAGAAGGGGGAGCCAGGGGAGGGGTGGCAGGGTCAAAGCAATGGGCTAGGACAATGTTCTTTGCAGCTGTGATGCTGGCAGACCAGGTGCCAGTTCATGCCAAGGCCCCTAGGTCTCACATGATCACTGACAAATACACAGCTGGAACCAGTCCCGCTTGCCTGTGTGCTAGTTTTGTTAAAATAGGTATTAGAATTTCAAGAATGTGGTTAGTATTTAGACTTTGATGCATGCAGCAACTTACAAGTATATCATAATCTCACTTATAACATCTGTATCCCATGTTATAAGGTAAATATTTAAATGTTTCTGCTGTAACTCTAAGTCACTAGACAGGGGAAAGCACTCCCAAGTGTGAAATAATACTAGTCTCCAACAGGTGTTATCTCCTGCCCCACAAAGAAGGCCCAGCAACTCCAGACAAACTGTTGTAGAACATCGGAGGACAAGACACTGTTAATTGCTAACTTCCACACACACCGTCACTCACCCAGCCAGTGAAGAGGAGACATGAAAGTGAATGATCTCCCATCAGCTGAACTGACAGCTCAGAGAATGAGAATGGGACAAAAACCCCTAACAGGAAAAAACCTCTCTCTCTTATGTTGCTTGGACTTTCAAGGGGAAGGTTTTCTAGGCATAAGCAAACGACCCTGTGTTTAGCCTGGGTTAGCCCTAAGGAACATACAGAGCTTGCTTATTATAGACGCTTCTATTACCTTTTGAAACTTAACAGACAGGAACTCATTTGTGTGAGTTATGTTCACCTGATTTAACCTTGTAAATAACTCTCATTTCCTTTTCCTAATTAATAAATCTTTAGATAGTTTATTATAGGATTGGCTACAAGTGTTGTCTTTGGAGTGAGATCTAAGGTGCAACTGACTTGGGGTAAGTGACTGGTCCTTTGGACCTGGAAGTAATTTGAATATTATTGTGATTTTTGGTGTAAGGGATCATCTGTCACAAAGGCAAGCTTACCTGGGTGGCAAGATAGGGGGGCTGTTTATGACTCCATGTTAAGGCTGTTATAGTGCTTGAGGAGTTAACACTTGATAACTGGTTGGGGAAATCTAAGTATAGAACTCACAGCCAATTTAGGGAGTGTGCCCTGCTTCTTCAAAGTCTGCCCTGAGGTTGGTACTCACGCTCCTGAGCAGCTGGAGACAGTCACAGCAGCAGCATCCTGAATGGGTATGAGTGGGGCAAGACTGTACTTGTCAAAGCCAGGTATTGCAGTAATTGAGATGCAAGATGACAGCCTGGCTGAGAGTTTTAGCTCCGTGGATGGATCAGAAAGGCTATACCTTAGAGATTTTACGCAGACTGGACCTGAAAGTCTTAGATGTAGTCCGGATGTGAGGACCTAGAGAGAGGTCCAGGTCAAAGTTGACACCCAGGTTACAGGCTTGAGTGACAGGCAGAATGATGGTGTTGTCAAGAGTGACTGAGAAAGGAGGTAGTGGGGAGGGTTTGACATGGCAGAGGATTTAGAGCTTGTCCACAAAGGGAAAGTTGTTCAGGAAAATTATTCAGAATTAGGTGTGATTTTTGAAGTGGATTAGTTAAACCACATTAAAACCCCATGAGAATGCCCTCATTCGGAATTAAAATGGCCCATTTTAATTCTGAAAAACAATGTCCACATAAGGATTTAATGCAGTTCCACTAATCTGATCCACTTCAAATTCACACCTTCAGTTAATTCTGAATAACTTTCCTGGATATCCCAGTGTAGACAAGCCCTTAGCAATGTTCTAGCCATGTTAAGCTTGAGACGATGGCTAGAGATTCACAAAGATGTCAGAAAGGCAGGCCAAGATTTTAGTTTGAGCGGAAGGAAACAGGTATGAAATAGAGACATAGATCTGTAAGTCATCAGCATAGAAGTGGTAGCTGAAGTTGTGTTTGCGGGTAAGATTACCCAGAGATAAAGTACAGAGAGAGAAGAAGTGGAGCAAGCAAGGACAGAGCCTGTGGAAACAGTACAGGAAGTTGGAGGGCAGATGAGGAAGATCCTCGGAAGGACTGATCAGAGAGACAGGAGGAGAACCAGGAGAGGACAGAGTCATGGAAGCTAAGGGAGGACACGATTTTGTGAGGAGGAGCACGGTTGCCCGTGACAGACCATGGCTGACAGGTCAAGGAGGATGAGAATGGCATACTGGCTCTGAGCTTTAGCTATGAAAAGGTGATTAGAGACTTTGGTGAGTGGTTTCAGTGGAGTGAAAGGGGCGGAAGCTGGATTGGAGTGAGTCTAGGATGGAATTGGAGGAAAGGAAATCCAGATAGCGATTGTACAAGGCACATTCAATGAGTTTACCTGGCTAGGTAAAACACCACAGGTAAAACCTTTAAAAGCATATTAGATGTTTATGGTCAAGCCTAAGGTCCTTGAGGAAACCGAAGGTTGATCACAACCAGCTAACACATTTTAAAAGGTTTTACACTGTGTCTACACTTGGGGTAAGTTTTACCTACCACATTTTCAAACATGAGCTCTTTTGTCATGTAGATAGCACCTCATTTACCCCACCTGTAAAATGAAGGGCTTGCTTGCCTCCTAAGTTAGGGGTAAAGGCCTTGTTCAGTAATAATGGCTGTGAAATGCACAGACTTAATCCCAGTTTGTGGAAGAGCTGAGCGGTATGGTCTCCTCATGGCTCCCAACCCAGCACTCCTTCCCACAGGATCAAAGGAGCAGCTGCTGCTCCTGCAGTATCCTGTCTGGAGGTCAAGCTCTGTAGGGTCAGGACCATGCGTAGTGTTGCAGATGGAAGGACTGTGAGCCTGGGACCATGTTCAGTGCAGATGAAATATACTGAGGGTTGGTTTTTTTTTAGAGGCTTGCTGCTAAAATCGATTGAATATATGCCTATGGTGATTTTCAGAGGCTGCTAACTCAGCCAACTCTTAACTGATTTTTATGGGAAGAGCAAAAGGCATTTTCCCCTGCTGAATTTCTAGTTTCTGCTCCGAACCATGGAAATGCTAGAGATCTTCAGTTTCCACGATATGCTATGCATCCGATGAAGTGAGCTGTAGCTCACGAAAGCTCATGCTCAAATAAACTGGTTAGTCTCTAAGGTGCCACAAGTACTCCTTTTCTTTTTACGAATACAGACTAACACGGCTGTTACTCTGAAACCAGAAAAATGAATGGAATTAAAAAAAAAAAAATTAGCAAAGCTACCTATTTTTCCCAAACTTCTTTCTTAGAGCATGGAACCATTTTTGCTGAAGCTTTCAAAAATACTCATCCTGACACAGACAGGAAGTATGAACATTTTAAGTCCAACTGGCCAATAATACTTACGACTCATTAGTAATAAGTATAAAATGTGTATGCATCTTTAGCACCTACATTTCCATCTGCCTCCTGCTGCAGGAGTGAAGCCCAGTTGCTTGAACTATAAGTAATCTGTGATCTTTAGGGAAAATGTTCATTGGTTACATATTTTCAAGGCTCCCTTTGAAAGGAAAAGAACAGGAAACTTAATTTTTAAAAGAACTGAGGTTCTTCTCCTTTGTATTTCTGGCTCTCCCATATGAGAGGCTCTGAAAGTACATGCTCACTTGTTCACACTATTCCGCACTGCCTTCCCCGAACTAACCCATTAGGCTACTACACCCTCCTCCTTCAAATCTCTGCTGTTAAAGATGGCTCAAGGGGTAGACAGGGTTAGTGGGCACTTATATATATAGACTGTATCCCTACCCTCCCATCCTTCACATCTCACTTGTTGTCACCTTAGACCCTAATCCTGCAATGAGTTCCACACAGCCACATTGTTGCGCCAACAATGCCTCCCTGAACTCAAGAGAGTCCACTTGCAAGGAGCTCATTGCCAGGTCAGGGTCTCAGATTGCACGTTCTCCGGAGGAGTCATTTTGACTTCCTACGTGTTTGTACAACATCTAGCACAGTGGGCCCTGAGCCGAACAGACCACTGGATGTTAATATCCTATAATTATTAAATAAAGACAATAATCCAAAACTCTGATAGGGTCCTGCCACTGGAACACATTAGACGCATTCCAATGTGCCATTCAATCATTACTTACTCTTAAAACTTTTCCTGATCAATCCACTTCAATATCTGTTTTATGTTGACTCAATACTGAAATGTTTAAAGTTAAAATAAAAATGGAGGAAGAAAAGCAAATTGTGACACTTTCCTTTTCATCTATATCTTAATACAACATAATGTAGCGCTAAGGATTTGCACAGATACACATTACCGCTGATGAAAATTTCATAAACAATACCTATGGCTCATCTCCTGTATAATGACAGGCCTCAACATTTGGAAACAAAATCATGTCCAGTGCATGACATGTAACACATATCCACTATTTCACAATAGAATCCTTTTCCGCTATCAAACTCCTGCCTTTCTCACTAACATGTAAAGTAATTAGGATTATTTTAGATGCCCAGTTTGGCAAGCTCATTGTGTACTTTCCAACAGCATTAATTCTTGGCATTCAGAACAAGGGGTAAAAGGTGAAGATATGAATGGATCTTTATTCAACCTGATCTATCATGGATTATCTCATTCTTTTCTAGTTCATGCTTGTACTCTCAGTGAAATGGAAGGCGGGGCTATAACTGCAGAAATCAGAAACCAAGGGAAAGATCTTCACTTGTTAAACTCTCCACATCCCCTGACTTTCAAAGATTATTTTTTAAGGGAATTTAAACAATTAAACAAGGCTCCCCTCCCCCACACTTACAGGTAGGGAAGAGAGAAGAACTTCCAGATTATGCCTTCTTTGCAAATCCCACTCAAAACAAACTCTAGACATCAATTCCCAAGCAGGAATATAGCATCTTTAAGGTGCCAGGTGATTGCTCTGCGTATTGCAGAGATGATTTAAGTGTCACTTTTAAAAACAGTGTTCTACCCTATCTGAAACAGACAAACTAAAATTTGAAGTTTAACCTGTGGCAGCTAAGCCACAGCCCAGTGCTGGGAACAGTGTGGAACTGCCCCATCCCAGTCAAAGCTCCAGGAAGCACAAGAGTGTCCTTGCTCTAAATTATCTAGGGACATAGCAAGGAACATGGGGCTGGATCCTCAGCTGGTATAAACTGGCAAGCCCCACTGAAGTCAACCAATATACACCAACCGAGGATATGACCCGTAGTATGGAAAGTGGATGGCTACTCAGCCTCTTGTATAAAATATTTGCCAGCCTCTGCAATTCTGCAAGGGCCAGATTCTCAGCAGGTATACAATGGCATAGTTCCATTGAAGTCCCCTGATTTATATCAGCTGAAAATCTGGCCGCTAATGCTTTCTGCAAATAGATACACTTTGCAACTGAATTCTCATTTCAGACATGTTCCACCCTTTTTGCAAGTTACAAAGCAAGATTCACTCCAAACTGAAATTTGAACCTTTTGACAGAGTGGGCATTTATCTTCATCATCACCATCCATCAGACTTTGCATTTCCATAACACCTTCCCATCTGATGATCTCCAAGCAGAGACAATTCAGTGTCACAAAACTGCTATGAGCTCGGTTTGGTGTTAGCATGGTTCTCAACTTTACAGAAAGGAAACAAAAGACTCAGAAAAGACTTAAGAGACTCGCTTTAGGTCACACAGAAAGAGTCTGCAGAGATGGAAAGTGAATCCAGGTCTCTTGATTCCCAGGCCTATGCCTCAACCAGTTAGCGTATACACATAGTATATTGAAACTCAGAAAGTCCAGGGCTAACTCCCAATAGGAGTAGTGTCCTGGGTCACTGATTTTCAAAAGATGAGCAGGAAACAGTGCCAGTACCAAAGAATCTGTGCACTGAATCAGTTTTTGGAACGGTTTTCTTATTTTTGGTAACTAAGGGCTACATTTAAGTAAATAAATAAGCCTAAAATATGAGTGTCTGCACACACAGGTCATTTCTTATGCAAAACGTGTAACTATCCAGGGAGCTTTGAGCTCATGGCTAAGTACTGCTGGCTTGCCGGACTAATGTCAAGGTTGAGGCCTCACAGAGTGTTACTCGCGCCGCATCTCTGGAGTGCTGATCTGCTATCAGGCACAAGTTTCTCTGACTGAGGTGCTGGACGGATATCAGGGTTCAGACTTCTCTGATGGCACCAGCTCAGCTGCGTTAGCAAGCTGGTCTGATGGTAAGTCACAGGCCTGTGTCCCAGCCTCTCTGGACGGCTGCGATGATACGTGGGCAGCCATCCAGAGAAGCTACTGGCTCAACACTTCATTTTCAGGGCTTAAATCAAGCTACAAGCTTCTCTGAGAACACTGGCTAGGGGATTCTAGCCTGCTGGGATCAGGGTGACCAGATGCCCAATTTTATAGGGACAGTCCCGATATTTGAGGATTTTTTTATATAGGTGCCTATTACCCCCACACTCTGTCCTGATTTTTCATACTTGCTATCTGGTCACCCTAGCTGGGATGGAATCACAGGACGGACCTTCATGATGTCATTGGCTCAGCAGCTCTAGTCTGGCGGTCTGGGCTGGCAGAGTAAGACTGCTGCACTCTCTGCACAGTCAGTCGGAGACCTGGTGCAGGCAGCATAGGAAACAGAGGGCTCCTTGTCTAAGGAAGCCTTTTCAGGCCCAAAATTTGTAAGAAGAGAGCCAAGGCAACATCCAGGCAGCTGCAGGCTGCCTGTTGGGCTTCTGATCCCCTGTGAGGCAGGAATGAAACTGAGAAACTTGAGCAGGAACGTCCTAGAGGGTGCAGAAATTCTACAACTTGGTTGGCGGTCGATCCTGGCTGTCTGGGCAAGGAGGGAAGAAACCAGGGTGCAGCAGCAGACTCAGTCACAGACTTGTGAATTGATGCTACCCTTTTAAATCTATAAAGCAAAAGTAAAAGAGCTTATTGTATGCAAAGAGTAATCAAACAGCTCGGCTCTTTCATGCTTAACTAAGTAGCTAATTTCAGAAAATACCAGCTCAATGCGAAGTGCCATCTTACACAGCTTAAAGATTTCTGTACATGATTTGCAAGCTTTTGGAAATCAAAAGGATACCTATCAACTAAATAAAATCCCAGATACAATTAAAATGATCTGTTAAGATAGAAACAATAGATTTTTACTTGCAGGAATAGATTTATTCTTTTTTAAATGTTGTTATAATATAGACTTCTATGCTGAGAAGAGACAGACCCAGGACCTGATCCCGCACTACTGCAGGCAAAGGGAGTTTTGTGGGTCTTTGTGTGGTATCACCAATGACTGTGGTCAGAATTTAAAGCTGGGGGAAAAAAAGAATAACCCTGATCAGTTATCAATTAAAACAGGAATGACTTTATAGTTTAAAATCACCAAAGACTCTAAAATGACTTAATATTACTAGAGTACTTCTATACTTTAAATATTAACTTCAATTTGGAAGCAAGTCAAGCAGCTTTGTAGTATAGCAGTTCAGTAAGTATTGATCAAGCTATACAGCAGAAATGGACAGTACATTTTAAAAAGTGTTTTAAAAGGGTAAGAATGTTGCTGTTTATGAGACTCATACCCTCAGATGTTTAGGAATCCCTTCAGTGACATCATTAAAATAAGGACAAAAACTGAACTAAAAAGATCTTTGATTTAGTCAAATAAATAACATGAAGTTTTATCCAGCAATAGTCATATGACAGACCCACTGTGTTATATTTATATTTATTTCTGCTGACACAATCGTAGCATTAGAGAGAGAAATGCTGATGTGCACTGAAGACTTTTTCCACTTAAAGATTAACTGCCAAGCTTTTGCTGAAGACATGCAAAAAACTCTGTTTAAAAGCTCAAATGAGTACAGAATATAGGTGATGCTTCAGGCCCGATTCTGACACCGTTACTCCCATTGAGTGGTATCCTACTACACAAGCAGTCACACCAATTTCAACAGGATTACTCCTGGAATAAAATGTTCCTCAGCCTCCTAAAACACAGGCTTTTGACAGTTTTCCTGGTTCAGACTAAGTCCCATTTTCAAAAGCAACTGAGCGCATGGCTACACTTGCAGATGTAGAGCACTATGAATTAAATCAGCCTTCGCAGAGCACAGTAGGGAAAGCGCTGCAGCGTGTCCACACTGACAGCTACAAGCGCACTGCCGTGGCCACATTTGCAGCACTTGCAGTGGCATTGGGAGCGGTGCATTATGGGCAGCTATCCTAGCATGCAAGTGACTGCAACGTGCTTTTCAAATGGGGTGGGGTGGAGTGTGACAGGGAGCGTGTTGTGTGTATGTGGGTGGAGAGAGAGTGGGTTTTTGGGGGGCTGAGAGCATGTCAGCATGCTGTCCTGTAAGTTCAGACAGCAGCAGACTCTCCTCCCTCTCCCCCGCCTCTCTCTCACACACACACCATTCCACACTAATGGTTGCTTTGTCTCAGAGCAGATAAGCAGCCGGCTGTCAGAAACAGAGCTTTCAAAGGGTGTATCCGCATTCCTACAGTGATTCAAAAACAATGACAAGAGTGGCCACTTGATTTAAGGGGATTAGGGGACGTTTCCAGAGGCTGATCAGAGAGCAGTAATGCAACCCCTCGTCCACACTGGCGCCACGGTGCTCCAGCGGGGGTGCAGCAAACGTTATTCCACTGGCCGAGGTGGAGTACCAGCAGCGCTGTAGCCGCAGAGTCAGAGCGCTCTACGTGCCTTGCCAGCGTGGACGGGTAGTGAGCTAGTGCGCCTGGGGCTCCTTTATTGCACTGTAACTCGCAAGTGTAGCCAAGCCCTGAGATACTCTGTATACTTTGGCACCTAAATCCAACATTTAGATGCCAGTGAGATCCTCCAAATCTCCACTCAGCCGCCACCTATGTTTAGTCACATCTAAGTTGATGCTGGTAGAGTCCTCATGATGCCTTCATTTTTGCAAAACTACTAAAATCCTGATCATGCAAGCTGCTCTGTGGTAGTGATGAGCCAAGCAGTTAGGAGGTAGGAGACCTAGGTTTGAATCCCTGCTCTGCATGCCCCTCTTCCTAGCCCCCCATTTTGTCACGAGAAAGGACTGATCTGTCCTGGATGCCTAATTCCAGGAGAGGGTTCACAGTTGTGAATGCTGAGTGGAGGGAGGCACCTTCATTTGGCCCTGAGAGAGGTGGGTTTTAGACCTGCACCTTTCCTTTGCATTCCTACTGGCTAGGTTAGTTGGCTCCCCAGCTAGCTTGCTGACTTCTGTGAATCCCATTCTTAGGCAGCTAACTTTCTCCTTGCATTATATAGGGAGCCTGCATGCCTAACTCAGGATTCCACTGACAGAAAAGTGCCTAAAAGTTTGGTATTTTAAGCTGAGCACTGTAGTACTTAAGTCCCTTTGTGAATCTAGCCTTTAGGCTCTGACCCTCAAGTATATTTATGAACTCTTTGGATATAACAACACGGCAAACAATTAGGAACCTAAGTCACTTAAGGACCTGACTAGGAATATTAGGGGATCTAAATTTGACTCAAAATTGAACTGTTATTGAAACATGCTTTTATGCAATCAATAGTCAATAGAAATGTTATCACACAAACAAAATCCAGTAAAAACCGTTGTTTTGGGGGGGAAAAAACACCTCTTCCTGCAGTGACTGAAAACAAAACCTCAAAGTACTGAGAAAGAACTTGAAGGGGAAACTGGTTTATAAACTAAAGGGAAAGGGAAATCATTTATTTTTCTCTGTCCAAGATGAGAAGAAGAAAAAGTAAAAAAGCAAAACTAGCGATGAACTGGACTGAAAATATTTTTTCCCTTTTGACAATCTAAGATGTTATTAATGCTATATTCTAGGTAAATATATGTATTTGGCTACAGCATATTGGACCTGCCTCAAGGCAGCATTACACTATAACTCCACTGGCTTCCTAGGTACTCATGATGTTATGCTGGTGTGACAGCCACACCAGACGCCTGGTTTAGCTCAGTGGTTTGAGCATTGGCCTGCTAAACCCAGGGTTGCAAGTTCAATCTTTGAAAGGGCCATTTAGGGGTCTAAGCCAAAAACTGGGGCTTGGTCCTGCTTTGAGCAGGGGGTTGGACTAGATGACCTCCTGAGGTCCCTTCCAAACCTGATATTCTATTATGAAAAATGTTTGGCTTTTAAGGAGAAAATAACTAAGAACTGAAATTAAAAATAAAAACTGGTTTTAAAGCTAACAGTATCCCTTGGAGAGAGACATGAAGTAAATTCAAGGATGTCAATTGTTTTTGTTTTGATTTTTTTTGTGGTAAATCCCAATGTTTATCCAGGTTTTTCCTCTTTTTGACGAGGATTTTCATATGAACCTACATGCCCAATTCCCACAGCACTTTGAAAACAAAACTTCTTTTGTAATAAAAAAACATAACATTGCAAAGAACATTTTGTGATTTATTATTTTTTTGGTTAATGATTTTCCCCCCACAAAACATTCTTATTGGTTTTCAAACAGCCCCAATCTCCATTTATGCTGCGTGCTTTTCGCATGACGCTTCCATATCCAGACACAAAAGGGGAGAACTAGCAACAGAGTAAGAGCCGTCACCCAGATTTTTAACCCCCTTTTCAGTTTGGTATGGAGGTTTTTGAACAATAAACTACAATTGACCTAACAGAGCTATGACGCATACAGTGTCGCTAGATGTCAGGGAGCTGTTAGCATGCACATCTTCACAGTGGTGCCAGGCTACAGGTATGTACACAGAGAGTGATACATACAGAATGCGCAATATGGAGCCACTGCAGCTACGCTATGCAAAGTCTCATTGAAATCAATGGGTATTAGTACACATGCTGTAGCCACTATTTTAACTGAAATAACTGAGCTATGTCAAGTTCTCTCCTTTTAAATGCTCTTGATATTTTAAGTATAAAGGAATGGAAAGACGCACTTTTTGCGGATACAGACTAACACGGCTGCTGCTCTGAAACCAACAATTAGAATGGAATTACACAATTTTAATTAGAACTGAGAATGATGTCACTGTAATACACTGTTATTACGCATATCAAGCATCAATATACTTTTGTCTGATAATCTCATTTACTTGAAGAAAACGAGTGTGCTAAAAGCTAATTGTTCTACAGCATGTAAAATTAGTTATTTGGCTTTATATCAGCCTGCTGAGTTAGTTGTAAAGGTCTGAGGTTTACAATCTTAAAGTGAAAAACTTCATTGTCTAAGTAGTAGTGTGAGCTCTTGGTATGGTAGGCAAACAAAAAATTACTTACAAGCAAAAAGCAGCTTTGACATTTGCATGTCTGATCTACTTCAACAGGTCTAGGGGAAAAGAAATATAATTTATTACAGCCCATTTAGCTCTGCAACAATTGCTCTTCAAAACCAAAAGAGAATAATATAATGGAACATATGTGTTCTGTTTATGGCAGAAACCTCAAACAGCCTGAGGCAAGAGCTAATACAGATGTAGTACAAGGCATTACACGAGTGCCGGGTGCTGTAGCTAGCAATTATCCTGGTATTTAACCAAATCTATTGCTCATCAGGAAAGCGTTTAGTGCAGTAGTCGGAGCGAGACAGGCTGACATGGAGCACAGCTACTTAACTGTCCCCTCTAGCCATTACACTTTCTCAACTCGAGAGTCATGTCAAATTACACAACTACACATTGACTTTTCACTTCTCTAAACATTAAGGTGTGATTGACAACTCCTGGATGCTATAAGCCAGTCATTAAGACTCAGCCAACGTATTGCTAGCTTATTTGTGATGCAGTTCTCCCTCCCCCCCCTCCGATCCCCCATTCTGAGCTATTTCCTCACGTGCTGCTTTTACAATCCTCGATAGACAATTTTACCTTGCCTCTCTGGAGGGTCTTAATAAGCAAATGACACTTCACTTCTGAGGGGTGAAAGTGATGCAGAGTAAAGTGACTTCGCTTGACATGCAAGTTATCATCTTTTCTTTAAAATCAAATTCAATACCTACACATTTTTAATCTAATTTTGAAGTTTCCGGACAGCAACATTTCCAACAGACATTAGCACTTCAAAATGTACACCATCAACATTAGCTGTAACGTTTCATCTCTTTGGAATATTTTCCCAAATTTCAGCCATGTATGTTGGGAGCCTACACAATGCTGTGACATTTTAAATCAACTTACAGCCAGCACCAGGATGGGAACAGGCACATGTATAGATGGGAAATTAAACTGAAAGCCAGATATAGCACTGGGAATGTCTAATATGGATTTCAACTCTCCCATCAATGTTAGAACATCACTACATCAAGCCACTATTTATTGTATGCCTGAATCCTGTGGGTTAGCAAAGTTATTAGTTTGAAAGAGTGCACAAAGCAGGTCAAGAGACGAAAGACATGTTCCTTTGGTTCGATATGCAGCCACCTGAGACCCGCACACTTCAAATGACAGGCTTCACTCCCCACGCCCCTAATACAAGCCACAAGATTCATGTAAAAGATGATTTCCAGATTTGCTTCTCCTCCTCCCACAACAAACCAAACAAACCAGAAAAATGCAATTCCTCAGTAATAATGGTCCCCAAAAAAATGAAAAAGAAACTTAATAGTGTTTCTTTAAAATTTTACAGTTTTTCTGCTAAAGAACCATGCAGCATTAACACACTATCATCTTACTGATTCTGACACAGATTCTCAGTATAAGAAAGTCTAGAAATCTATTAGCACATGTAAGGCATACGTATGATTAACCCACTCCCTACCCACAAAAGTCTACACTTATATTGTGAAATGTAAATTGCATGTATGTAAGACTTTTATTGAATGAACCTATGAAATTCAATAACTACTAAACACATATTCGAGGAAAGTGCACTGATTTGGAAAAAAGTGATGTGATTGACAAAAATCACAGAGTATCTGTTTTCACTCTGGGTACTAATTTAAAATAGTTTGAGGACAAATAATGTATTATTTTTGTTCATCAATGTAGTCATGTTGGCTATTTACAATGGTGTAAAATAAGCTACAGCTATGGTAAACGTATGAAGATGAGAGACCTAAAAGTAAAGATGATACTTTATTTATTTTACACCTTTATTTAAAAACGCACAAAACCCAAATATTTAAATGAAATATACTAGATATTTTATGTGGTAGTATCCAAAATATGCTACCTACGGGCATTCCAAATACAAAGGAAAACACAGTCCCTACCCTGAGGAGCACAGACTCTCAAACTACTTCCATCAACTTCAGCTTATTTGGAATGAAACAGAATCACAGAATCATAGGACTGTTTTTTCTGCGCTCATGGCAGAAATAAAACTATGATAGCTTGGTAAAGATTTTAACACAATCTCCATTGTTGCCCTTCGTTTTTCACTGGCTAGCTGCCATGATAGCATCTAGCTTCAAGAGGATAGCAGGATAGTTACTGCACCTGTTGCGTATGCTGACCAATAGTGGGTGCTGTATGGTCCACGAAGCTATCATCCCTTAGCCCCCAATATCTTTCAGACTAAAGCATCCCTGATGCAATACTGTACATCGATCTGTCAGTTCATGTAACAAACCAGTGGTATGCCTATTTTATATGGATTTCGTACATTTTTAATTGAACATAAACACCTCCTATTTTATCTTAGACGCTTACCTTCAATGAGGTCATATATAACAATATGGGTCCAATGGAAATAAACTCTCTGGTACCCCAGTGATACAGTAAATTCTGCAGTTTCCATATTTTTGAAGATTTTGGATAAAGTCGAACAACCCTGCTTCTCAGAGCAGCATTTTTCAAGCTGCCAGAGACATGCATTGCAAAAAGCACTTGGACTTTGGTACCCACTGAAAAATTAACAAACAAGTAGAACTTGTAAATCTCAGAAGTGAAGAGCATAGGTCAAATGTCCTGTCCCCAGCTACACTCCGCAACACCACTGGATTCAGCTAGGATCAGGAGTGTAACTTAATACAGACGGTGACTGCTGCTTCTTCCACACCCCCCACAAGAATGACATGCAACTGACTTTAATTAGACACTGGGTTTCTTCCTTAAAATCAGTACTAAAATTATGTGTTACAATCCTACAAAACAACTTGAGCCAATTCCCCTTTGAACTTTGTAGGCAGGGATTATAATTCTGTGGACCTCAAATAACTGTATTTTCAACAGGTTTCAGAGTAACAGCCGTGTTAGTCTGTATTCGCAAAAAGAAAAGGAGTACTTGTGGCACCTTAGAGACTAACCAATTTATTTGAGCATAAGCTTTCGTGAGCTACAGCTCACTTCATCGATGAAGTGAGCTGTAGCTCACGAAAGCTTATGCTCAAATAAATTGGTTAGTCTCTAAGGTGCCACAAGTACTCCTTTTCTTTTTGTATTTTCAACAGCACTTTTTTGAAAAAAATTAAAGATAAAATTTATTTATGTACTAAATAGTTAATATTAAAATATGGTGATTGACAAAAAGTGAAAATACCTTAGTCTGTATTAAGAAATGACTTACATAGACACATATTTATGCTATATAAAGATATACATGTACATGTAGTGTATGTATCTGTTTGTGTGTGTATATACCTATATAAGTGTATTTATCTATAGATACACACATGTATATATTTCTGTATAGATGTATGCATCCACACCCATAAGTGTATGTATGTGTAGATATATATATAATATGAAGCTAACTTTCAGGCCTCAGAAAACAAAAGCTATCCCCATATAACAGCCAAATTCCTACATAACTCAATTTGGACATCTCATCTGGTGTGAACTGCACTCATTCCTAGTGTAAACCCCAGCGCGCGCTGCAATGATATACTGTAATGTCACATCGCAATCTGGATTTACTATAAAGGGCTGCTGACGAGTTTCAGAGCAGTAAACATTGCTGCGAGGTGTATTTCACACTGAGCTGGTTTTTATGAAGAACACTTCACCGCCCAGCCACGGTACCTAGATGATGAATGGTGAAAGATGCATGACAAGCTTCATCATTGTTTGTAAATCTTAACTGTTCCTGCTCACTAACTCTGCAGGCAATTTTCAAAGACAGCGGCCGACAGAAGGACAGCACAGCTTTCCTGAAGGTTATTCAACTTGTACTTGGCCTAAGCTATGCCTGTGAGGAACCATGCATTGAAAATAAACTCACCGCTTACCCTGAACCTTAGAATTAAAAACCCTGGTTCGCTGGCATGTTAATGGGAACTAAATGAAGAAATCCCAACTACAAGCTTTGATATTCACCTTTCACCCCTTGCCCTGAATGGTTATATACATCATGTACATGCAACATACACTGGTGTTATTTATGCATGGAGTATAAATACACTTATGTATAAAGTATGCCTTTGTGAATGATGGATCCTGCTGATCCAACATTACCTCTCTCTAGTGCAGCTGCAGAGAGCATGCCATTGTCCCCTACTACCTCACCCACTAGGCGTGACAAGTTACTTACACGCTCTTCTCTTGGAACTTTTCCTTCCTATTTTGGTGTCTTAGCAGTAAACAGCCAGGCATAATTCAACTCATTGCCACATGCAATCACTTATATACTAATATGCTAATTGCATAGGCTGGATCACCCCCTTCCAGGGAACTCCACGAGAGTGTGGGGTGTATAAGTAGGGGCATTGCCAGCAGATCGAGGGACGTGATCGTTCCCCTCTATTTGACATTGGTGAGGCCTCATCTGGAGTACTGTGTCCAGTTTTGGGCCCCACACTACAAGAAGGATGTGGAGAAATTGGAGAGAGTCCAGCGGAGGGCAACAAAAATGATTAGGGGACTGGAACACGAGTTATGAGGAGAGGCTGAGGGAACTGGGATTGTTTAGTCTACGGAAGAGAAAAATGAGGGGGGATTTGATAGCTGCTTTTAACTACCTGAAAGGTGGATCCAAAGAGGATGGATCTAGACTATTCTCAGTGATAGCAGATGACAGGACAAGGAGTAATGGTCTCAAGTTGCAGTGGGGGAGGTTTAGGTTAGATATTAGGAAAAACTTTTTCACTAGGAGGGTGGTGAAACACTGGAATGTGTTACCTAGGGAGGTGGTGGAATCCCCTTCCTTAGAAGTTTTTAAGGTCAGGCTTGACAAAGCCCTGGCTGGGATGATTTAGCTGGGATTGGTCCTGCTCTGGGCAGGGGGTTGGACTAGATGGACTCCAGAGGTCCCTTCCAACTCTGTTATTCTATGATTCTATGATATCCTTCACCATTTTCCTTGGATTGTTCCTTTATGGGGACAACAGTGGGGTTTGCCCTAATCCCTCACCACACAATTACTCTCACAATTGCCCTCACAACCAGCAGACCCACAGGGAGCCATAAGAGGCCATGGTTCCAGGACTCCTCATCTTACATCTGACTTCTGAATAAGACAGGTTTGTTGGAACCCTGTAGCCAAGGTCTATCTGCCATCCCTTAGCTCCTCCCTCACCCTTTTAAGGAAGGGATTCCCTGGAGCACTGCAGAAGAATTAACTCAGCCAGAAGCAACAAGTATCTCTGTTGTTTTTTTCCAAAGGACAGGGCCGTCCCTAGCTATTTTGGTGCCCTTCGCAGCGCCCCCCATGGGGGGGCTCTGTGGGGCCCCAGGCCTCCACGGGGTGGGGTGGGGGTGCTGGCCAGGGGGGGCCAGGCTTGGGGGGAGTGGGGAACTGCCCCCAGCACTTGGCCGGCGGTGTGGCTGGGAGCCAGGGGAGCGGAGCAGGCTGGAGCCAGGTCGGTCTACTTACCAGTGAGGGCAGGCCCGACCCCTGCAGCAGTCCTCAGGGGAGTGGGGATGGAGCTGGGGCAGAGCAGGGGCGGGGACTTTGGGGAAGGCGTGGAGTGGGGGCAGGGCAGGGGCGGGAATAGGCGGGGCAGGGGTGAAGCAGGGGCAGGGGCTTTGGGGAAGGGGAGGGAAGAAGCGGGGCTGGGGCTGGAGCAGCCTGCAGCTGCGCAGGGCATCGGGAGATGTGGTGCTCCAAATTTCCTGGTGCCCTACGCAGCTGTATGCTTTGCGTATGGGTAAGGACGGCCCTGCCAAAGGACTTGTGAATTGTGTAGTGGGGTGATTCATGTACAATATCCGCAGAGTCTCCAAGTCAGGCAGGCTCAAGATGTTATGGAGGCAGCTGACTACCACCTGCATGAAGGAATGGGGAATCAGTGTAGAGGGGACCAAGTATCAGGGGGTAGCCGTGTTAGTCTGTATCCACAAGAACAACAAGGAGTCCGGTGGCACCTTAAAGACTAACAAATTTAACTGAGCAAATAAATCTGTTCGTCTTTAAGGTGCCACCGGACTCCTTGTTGTTTTTGTAGAGGGGACCCTTTTCCCTCTTAATATTGGCCAGACAATCAGGTCCAGACGGCAAGGTCAGGAAAAAATACAGCAATGTGCCAATACATTAGCCTGTCATGGTAAGCACACTGTTATCACTACTGCTCAATAGAACTCCTCCATTCTCTCTACTGTTTTGAGTCAGACAATAAAATTGTCATTGCTCCTTGCTTGTATCAGGAAATGTTCATATCCAGAGGGTAAGACAATCAGTGGGCCAGATCCTTAACAAGGTATCTTCATTGACTTGGATTTCTATAAAAGGGTATTCTGGATCCTGTAAAGTAGGAGGAAGGCTTTGGATGGTAACTAGTGAAATATTTAGCATCTTGGGTAGCACCCTCTGTCCTTGAAGAAAAGAGTGGCTAGAAAAAGGAACAAACTGGGTTCAGGGTTACATAAGGATCTAAACCAGCAACCCTCAGCTTGTGGCTCCTCTCACTCTGTGAAGTAAGGAGAAACCACCTTTTCCTCCCAGCAACCAATAGCCAGGAGAAGAAAGAAGAGATTGTAGCAGACTGAGCCACTGGAAGACACTAATAATCACACAACTGCGTGCTGACATTGCCTTGCGTAAACACTGTATTGCAATGATGCAATGCCATGAGGTGAGCACTGCCGCGTTCTATCATGATGACACTACTCCTCAGTGGCCTGTTGCTCTCTGCTGCCCTATTCAGTGATGAAGGGGTTCCCCCGATCAGCCAGGATCATCGGTCTGAACTACTGACAGTGGCCCAACTGTGTACTTTGATTTGCCTTTTCCTCAACTAGGCAAGAAAACTTTCTCATGGGACCCCCTTTTCTCTAGCAGAATGTGAATGGCAAGTGGTGCCTCCTAACAAAGCCTGCGGGGCTCAATTTAATAAATGTTTGCAACCCACATTTTTATTCACACAAAATGTTATCGCCCAGCTAAACGCATGCCCTCATAAAATCCTGTCTTGTTATGCCAACCAATGCTGGGAAAACCACACAACTGATCAGACTGATACTTGCTGATTTATTTTAAAAGCCCCTATGAGTGGGTGAGGGTTTACACACGTACGTGTGTCAGACATGCCACAGGTGAGGTAGCTGGGGCTGCCTGCTATTTCTGTACCACTCCAGGGTGGCTGCATCAAATGGCAGCACTCACTCCAAGTTAACAGGATGCCTGGCATCCTTCAAACCTCCCTGTATCTCACCTTGTCAGATTCCTTTTTGAGATATATAAAAAAAAATGGGTAAGAAAAAAATCTCATTCAGCAATGTGAGCTCTACATTTTTAGGTTTATCAGAACTAATTTCAGGTTTCCTTTGTAAGGACTCTGCAAAACACACATCTTTCTAATTGTGCAAGGACTAGCTATTTTGTGTATGTACGATTTTCTTTCTTTATGTTTTAGAGTCTATGCAGCATACAGAATATATTAGAATAGAAAACAAACAGACTCTGAATCAGGAAAGAACTTAAGCACAATGGGACTTAAGCACATGCTTAAGTTAAGCATGTGTTTACGTGAAGCACTGTGTGAATAACTGACTTCTGGGTTAAGTGGATGAACTGAAAAATAATAATTGAAAAAAAAATGGTTCAGGGTAACCTGAAATGAAAATGTTTTGATTTTTCTGGCAAAATGAAATCGCTGAAAAATTTTGTTTTAGCTCAAATGAAATGTTTCATTCAATCCAAAATACATTTTGTTCAGCTCAAAGCAAAACTTTTCATTTCCATATATTTTTCTAATCTTTTTAAAATTTATTTTTTAAATAAAATTGAATGAAATTGCAAAACAAAATGTCTAAATGCTTCATTTCAGAAATGCCAAATCAAACTGTTTTGACTTTTCCAAAATGTTTTTATTGGACTAAAACAATTTGCTGAAATCTACTTGAATTTATGAATTGTTTTAGTCAACCCAAATCCGCATTTTTCAGTGAAAAACTGAGTCACCGGATTATTTTTACCCAGTTCTATTTAATTGCTTTCCTGAATAAGAGTGCCTTCCTCTATTCGGGCTTTAAAGATTGATTCTAGATTCTTTACTAATCCAGCTTCACTCAGAATATGCACAGGTATGAAATTATTCACCAAAACAGTTATTTTAAAACTCATATGAAAATAATTTGCCATGTTTTGTTATAAAATGCCCACCAAGGTCAATTGAAGTTTTGATAACTGCTGTTACAGCTAAAGAAACAATACTAATAGTAATAAATAATTATGTCACAAATGAAAGTTAATTACATGCTTACTTAAAATGAAAAAAAACCACATTTTGGGCCAGCCAATTTTGATGCTTTCTTCTTCTTTTTCCTTTAAACATGCTGTCTTCTGTTTAAAAAAAAATCTATCTAAAAAGAAGGCCTGTTGAAATGTTCGCTAGTTTGCTAGGACTTGATCCAACTTCTATTGTAATTGATAGAAAGACTCCCATTGACTTCAAAGGGAGTTTGCCTGGGCCCCACAAAACACACCAACACAAATCCATTGTGCTTCATGCCTCTGCAATCCTGGTCATGTGTGGATATGTCACAGTGCAGCCATGCCCTCCACCTTTTAGTTAACTGGTGCGCACGTGTGTACACATCACCTGATCCTCCATTCTGATCTAATTTTTTCTGAGCATACGCAAGGCACTGAAATTTACCAGGATCCTGCTCAAAGCAAATTCTGTACCCGATGATGGGAATGTAGCAGTCAAGAAGAGTGAAAGATGGTTTGATTTGTGTGCTTGTGTACCAGCAATGCAAACCAAAGCTGGAATAGGAGTTCTAATTTTAGGCCTGCTAGCCCTCCTGGCATTCTTGTAATTCACGTTTGAGGGAGGTTGTATGTGGCACATGCATCTGGGACTGACCCATAAGAACCTGTTTAAAAATAATAGTGGCCAAAAATAAATACAATTATGCAGGAACCATGTAAACGACAAAATATGCAGATGAAATGACAGCATTTTGTGAATCTGCATGCATTTTTTGTAAATCACCAAACAACGTTACCAGATCATTCCTACTAGTTTCAGTAAAGACTAACACCTGTCTGTTTTTTAATTGAAGTTTCTTCTGAAAACATTATTTAAGAAATAGTGGAAAAGACTCTCCACTTTCAGCTTTCATAGCGAAGAGTCGGCATATTCGAGAACATAGCTGCTGGAACTCTCATTTTTAGCAGCTAGTTTTAAAAAGCAAAACATGAGGTAAGGGGGTACCACAGCCAACGCTAGCCAATGATTCCAGCTACTGGGAGAAGACGACAGGGACTGTGTTCCAACATCAGGTCATTTTTATCCTCATGGATGTGGGAGCTGCAATTTGCATTGTTCTGCATCAACAGGGAACAGCTGTGCCCCTTGAGAAAAGAACCGGGTGATGGCAACATCACCACCATGTTCTCCTCAGAGGTTTTGCTTGTGTTGAACAGCTGTAAAATCCAGCCAGGTCTCTGTGGGTGGAGGCTAACTGGGAAAGGTGCAGAAACAGCATCTCTCAGCTGCCCCAGCCCTGTCCCTTCAAGGGACAGCCAGGCCCACTTTGGGAGCTATGGCAGCTGGCTCCTCCTCCCTGGCAGAGATGGGTATGGAGCAGCTTGTGGTATTGTGTTCCAGTGCTCAAGGAGATTTATCAGCAAAACCCAGGGAGTGAATCTGGTCCACTGGCTGTAAATAAAGTACAGCCCGATTCAGTCTCTTCCTCCATTGCTGGGCATCAGGGCCGGATTAAGACCTTTAGAGGCCCTAAGCACCGAAAAGATTATGGTGCCCCCGCATATGTAATTCAAAATAAAAACAATACTATACCGTAAAATAAAATTTTATTTTTCGAAATGACACAAAACTTACATGTATGCTGAAATTAAAATAGCTTCTTTCTAGATTTTCGGATTGCAAAATTCTGGATAAGTTCATCGAAGCTGACTTGACGAAGCATGTCCGCTTTCATACACAATAGGGAAAGTGAATCAAGTCTGTCTGACACATTGTTGTTCTCTGAGGATTTTTTATTCTTTTCAGCTGAGAAAAAGAGCGTTCTGCGGAGCACTTAGTAATCATCAATGTTAGAAAATACGTAGTGCGAGCTCTACATTTGGAAATACACATTGCATTCCGTCTTTCAATATTGTGTCATGAAGATCAATGTGACTGAATTTTATTTTTCCTGTTTCATTAAACTTTGCATGCATATAACGCATATAACAGTGGAACTTCCGTACTTCTCCACAGAGATTCATGTTCAAGTCAACAGGGTATGAGTCAACTAGCTTTTGGGAACCTTGTGAATATTGTTTGTCAGAGAAGTCCATATCGTTTAGAAAAGAAAATCTACTTGATACTTCTTTGTACAGTTCACCTCTCCTCTTCATATGAGCTTCAAGTGTATCAATTATAGTGTAGTTAGTAGATACGCAAAATTTGTCTCTAGGATTCAATGCTGTTTCTGTTGCACTGCTATCATTTGCTTGTTTTTTCCTGATTCGCTTGCGGGACTGGGCTTCTTTGTAGTATCAGGCAAGATATCTTTTGATATGTCTTCAAATCTTTTGAAATCATTCCTCAAAGTGTGTAAGTTGTCTGCTAATGATTGACAGAGGTCTGCATGTGTTTTCAAATCCAATTCTTTTTCATGGAGAACTTGACTTGTGTGGTAAAAGTGTTGTAAAATTTCATTCCACATGGTCAACATGAATACAAACTCTAGTTCTTGCAACTTGTTTGCAATGTTTTCTGCCTCTCATATAGTTTCTCCCTTTTGTGACTGGTCTTCAGCTATACTTTCTAATTCATCCACAATCTTTGAGTAGGACTCCAGAATTGCATTTGTTGCCACTGCATGTGCCTCCCAGAGAGTATTAGAAAGAGATTTCAACACACGATCATTGCCCAAATATGTTTTAAGAACTGCCCATCGGTGTGCTGAGGCAGAGAAAAATGTATAAAGTAACTGGACTATTGAGAAAAAACTTACTGCCACTGGACAACAATCAACAGCACTGCGGCCAACAAGATTGAGAGAATGTGCAGCACATGGTAAGAACATGGCATATTTGTTCTCTTCTAAAAGCTTCTTCTGCATTCCTTGATAACGCCCTGACATGTTGGCAGCGTTGTCATAAGATTGACCTCTGCACTTTGAGAAACCTATTTTGCAAACTTGGCACAGATAATGCAGTACTTGATTTGCCATTTCTTTACCAGTGTGGCTTTTCAAATTGAGGAATGTTATAAATCGTTCAATTGGTTTTCCATCTATGGGAGGCACATATCTTAGTACAATACTCAATTGATCAAGATGTGAAAGATCAGGTGTAGAGTCGACAGATAAACTGAAGTACCCAGCAGTACTTATTTCATCCACAATAGCTGAACGAACTTTGTCACTCATTAGACCAATGACTTAATCGCATATTGTCTTGGATAAGTATGATGGGTTACCTTTGCCAGCATTCCCGTATTTTGAGATATGGCCTGCTAAAAGAAATCTCTTTTTTTTTTGGTGCCCCCTGCTTTGCTGGTGCCCTAAGCACATGCTTAGTCTGCCTATTGGGTAATCCAGCCCTGCTGGGCATTGCTTCTGAACTATAGTGTTAAACAGCAGCAACGCTTTCCTTTCTGCAGCAATGTTGTCGGGCAGCTTGGACAGACAATGGTGTGAAACAGCCACGAGTTCCAGAAAGTGGTCTCACAGGTCTTCCACACGCCAATACTCTGTGAGAGGCATATCTCTGATTCTGCATTCAGGCATCATTTGTGACACTAAAATATTCTTTAAATCTTGTCTGGCATCCAAGGGCATAGATTCATTTGAAAATGTTGTACTTGAGAGGCACCAAAAAGATGCACAGCTTTCAAACGCTGCAGGGCAGACTGAGAAAAATGTCATAATCCGGACTCTCTTTTACATTCTTTCGGCGTGTAGTATTTCTGCTATTCCAGCCCTCCTTTCACTGAAATGATTCTGAAGGTGGTTTTTGTCATGAGACGTGGGATTCTGTTTCTTACATGCCTTTGACTGTGACACTGGTGCAAGAGATCCATCCCACAATTGCTTTTATAATGGTAGAATCCAGCGCATGTTTCAAATTCCTCATTGGGCTTCATCAATGGATCAGCATGTTTTACAATAAAGCATTAGAAAAATTATGAAGCAATGGTACTAGCTCCACAGTTAAGAGTCTGAGATAGCTTCCACGACATGCCTCATTTTGACTCCCATATAATTATCTGGAAAAAGAACCTCCTTTCTTGCTTGAAATTCCTCATGTTTATTCCTAGGCCAAAGGGGGGGGGGGGAGGGGAGGGTTGGTAGTTTTGAGGTGAATTGGACAAGCCGTTCTTAAGTAAGAAGACTGAAAACTTGGTTCATTTCCACATTTTAAATGTCAAACTTTTCTTTTCTTTTTTCTTTTTTTTTTGGCTAAAGCTTAACTCAGAAAATAGCATGGGCTAAACATGTCACAGTTGTTTTATACACTGTTCCAGTGCGTACTAATGCAACTGGAACAGTCTTAAAAAAATTAAGGTTGAGTGGACATTTTGTAGATTATTAGATGGAAATTAGGCGTATGAGGGCATATCACAATACAGTGGCTGTGTGTGTGTGTATGGTGTTGCACTCTAGTGGCTTGTCCAGAGAAAGGCTAGGGGAACTCATACTAGTACTAGCGAAGGAAAACCTCCTTTAGCCTAACTGGCAAGGACCATGTTTCTGGTGCTGAAGGAAAAAGTTTCTAGTGCCAGTTGCCTGGGGTGTCTGCGTGTGGTACATCTAGTAACTGTGGCTGTTGTCAGCAGCACAAGGGTTTATTACAATATAACTGTCAAAAGACTATGTCTGAATATAATCTAGACTCACATAACAGGCAGAACACTAAAAATTGCTTCACTGTGCCTTTAGGTTAATTTTTTTAAGCAGTGCTGCTTAATTAATTATTTACACAATACGATTTTTTTTGCATAGTACGTAATTAGACTGTGGAACTCATTGCCATGGGAAGTCATTTGAGACCAAGAATGTTGCAAAATTCAAAAAGAGATTCAACATTTATAAGATAACATGAATATCCAGTTATAATAGGTAATGCCAACAATAAATTTGGAAGGGGTAATAAACTGCATGCTTCAGGCCTTAAGCCAATCTAAAACTAGGTATTAACCTAATTTCTTATAATGTGGGGACACATTTACCTATATATGCCTACTGCAGGATTTCTCTTCCTCTGAAGCATCTAGCGTTAGTCACTGACAAAGACAAGGCACATAGACAGAGCTTGGTCTGATGCAGTCAGGCAATTGCTATGTCCTTATGCACCGAGTGGCAAAGTTTGTAATCACTTTAATTCTTCCACTTTACATGTAAACAATTTTGGAGTACTTTTGGGATCTGTTTATTTAACAGGAACTAATATTTCCTAACAGAAATATCTGCAGCTCCCCAGTAAGTTTAAATTTAAAAAGCTGTTTAAAAAAGTAGGCCTGACTCTCATTTACACTTCCAGAGAGGTTTAAAGGAGCCATAGTGTAAATGAGAATCAGACTCTCTATTCACCACGCTTTTTATGTCCTCAGTGCGGAGTTAGTCATCTCCCATTACACAAAAGCTACCTCTGCCACTCCCATTTCCCCCTTCCTGTAACTTCAAACCACTAAATCTATAGCGTCACAGTATGAAGTGAACAAAGGTCTGTTTGAATCAGATACAAACTGCTTTTAGTACACCAGAGAAAAGCTCTCCTTGAGGGCCCAGTTGCCTAAGGGTATGTGTACATGGAAGCTAAAAGGTGTAAATTTCACCTTGAAGAGACAAACCCCCACTAGCTTGATCAGAGCTAGCATGCTAAAAACAGAAGCATACCTGAGGTGGCAGGAGCAGCAGAAGTAACTAGCCATCTTGAATACGCACCTATGGTCTCGGACAGGGACAGCTAGTCCTTCTTGTGTCTCATGCCACTGCAGCTATTTTTAGCGTGCTAGGTCAATCAATATGTCCACCTTCTAGCTCCACTGCAGACATACCCCATGTGTATCTTGACTGTCATTATACTTTCTGTGTGGTGTGCCGTGTTTGGCTACTCACAGATCTTGTAGGATTTTTTTTGACTTTGAATACAAAAGAAGATCCTTTAGTTTCACAGATTCAGCTGCTGCAGCAATTTCATGCTGGGGAGGCAGAAAAGATGGTGGCCGGGGCAGTACCATTGGCTATCACATGCTGTTGTCATGCCTGACAATTCAGCGTCAGGCTGTGTATGACTCCAGAACTAACGTTTTAAAGGGACAAGTACAAGACAATATTTCTATCATTCAGCTGATTTAAAAAAACAAACACTTTTTTGCAAACAAAATGCAAAAAACCAAAAAATGTGGCAAAAGCAGAGGATGACAAACTATCGGCGGGGTTACACAATCCAAGCAATTCCATATGCACAAATGATCACCTGTGGGTAGCTAATGTTAAAGGTGACAGGCTCAGTCTGAGCGAGGAGGTGTGGTTTGCCCGCTTGTGTACACATGCTTGCTTTAGCACCCATCGAGCTAGCATGAGTATAAACAGCAGCGTAGCTGCAGTAGCCCAAGTGTCGGCGGTGCAGGCACAGCTGGGCCATGCTGAGTACATACCCACCGGTTTCAGGCGGGTTTGTAGTCAGCACAGCTCAGCTGTGTCTGCACTGCTGCTGCCCCTGCTCCTGAGGCTACAGTGAGACTTATACTAGCACTAGTTCAATGAGAGCTAATGCAAGAATGCGTACGCAAGCAGGGAACTAACGTCCTCAGCTCATAATGTAGACATGGCCGTAGTGTGAAATGTTTGGGTATGCTCTTTTTGTCTTCGTGTATATTTTTGCAAAACAATCACATCAAATAAGAGTGCTCATTAAAGACCGTACTAAGCGTTTATACATAATTTAATTAGAGCTAGTCTGGAAAATGAAATGCCCCGCCCAGGGGAAATTCCAACATTCTGAAAAGTCAAAATTTTGAGATTTAGTGCAGAACAAAAATTCCAAAGTCTTTTGTTTTGGAAACGTTGAAATGACCCTATCAAAATGTTTCGTTTTGATAATGGTAAAATATTCTAATATAATATATTTTATATATGTGTGTGTAGATAAAATTTGATTTTTGTTTACTATATGGATTTTTTAAATTTAAGTCTAAACAAAATGAGTCAAAATGAAATGAAACAAGAAAATACTCAATTTCAGATCAAATCGTTTAAAAAAATTTCCACTAAAAATGCCATCAAAATCAACATGTTCCGGCAAAACGTTTCAATTTTGATGAAATAGCATTTTCCGACGGAAAGCTGGTCTGCTGAAACTTTTTCAACCAGTGCTACATTTAATAGTTTCAAAGCACTTTACAAGCAAGTAATTCATCGGGTTAGGAAGTGTCCTAGGATGTATGTACCCCCTGCGAGCCCAGCAACCAAAGGCACTGCCGGCCACTGCTGATTGGCAGTTTCTCGGCAGCTGGGAGGATAAAAGGGCTGGGAAGCAGAAGGGCAGGGCAGCTGTCAGAGGAGTGAGCAGGCTGGAGAAAGGAGCTCCTGCCAGCAAACTACTAAAGTGCTGCCCAGAGCCCAGAAGGGGACGAACTGACCAACAGGCTGGAGAGCCTGCAGAGATCCAGGGGAAGGTAGGAAGGAGCTCAGGGCACTGTCAGAGTCAAAGAACCCTGATCCTACTCACCTAGCTCAAGGGCCCGGAGCTGGAACCCGCGGGAGTGGACAGGCCTGGCTTCCCCTACTAAACCCTTGACAGACTTGGGAGTGAAGAAAGTGTTTTCAGATTCTGGACACCAGGAATAGACTGATAGCCCCACTAGGTTATGCGAGCCCAGGGGCTGCGCCATGCTTGGCCAGAAGGAGTGCTATTGCACTGACACACCACCTCACAGGAAGAAAAGTATTATCCCCATTTTACAGATGTGAAAACTGAGACAGAGCAATCAAATAACTTGCCCAAGGCCACTACAGGAAACAGTGTCAGTGACAGAATTAGAACTCAGTTGTTCTAGGCTCCTAGTTTTGCGGTAAAAACACAGACAATGACCCCTGATAGCTCATAATTTGTATTGCCAACATTCCAGGGATTTCCACAGGAAAACAAAAAATTCAACTGTTCACAGAGCCTAGGCCCACATCTTAAAAATCAAGTAACCTCCTTAGCCATGGACAAAGGAATACACAAAACAAATATGAAGCAGTAGGGCCATGAAGTGGGGGCTTATTTTGTGCATTTCTTGGAACAAGATGGTCTTCATTTAAAAATTGAGGGGGAGGTATGTGTGTGTGCAAGAGAGAGTAATCATTCTCTTTAATTTCCTTCTCTGTAGATGTCAACTTTTTCCTGTATGTATTACCTGTCCACACAGACCAGACTCCCAGGTTCCAGTTCAGGAAAACATGCCTCGTCATGCAGGGCACTTAAGCACATGTGTAACTTTCAGTCAATGGGCTGTAAGGATATGCTTAAAATTAAGTATAAGCACTACCCTGAAAGGGATGGATTTAAGCATGTCTTTCCTGAATTGAGGTATCACTGAGGTACTTAAGCACTTGCTTAACTTTAAGCACACAGGGTTTGTTCCAAAGCCCACTGAAGACAAGAGAAAGACAACAACTGATTTCAACGGACATCGGATTGGGCCTGTAAGAATTCCCACTGAAGTTTCGGACTGACTACCTTCCTCAGGGGGACCCAGGTTAATTGATCCCTATCGTGGTGACTGTGCTATAAACATTCCTACAGTTTCTCCTCTACTTTCACCATGATCTCTCAAGCTTGATTCCAAAACAAATGTGCTTTACATGCAATGGACTTAATAGTCTCCTCTCCCATGTCTTTCTTTACCATTGCTCTTGATTCTGAAATGTAAACAAAATGGGAATTAAAAGCTAAGGGAGGGAAAAGGAAAAAGCTTTCTGAAGTAAAGCAAAGGCTACGTCTGTCCCAGGAGCGGGGCATGATTCCCAGCTCATACAGACATGTTCACACGAGCTCAGGATTGAGCTAGCTTGCTAGAAATGGTAGTGCCGTCGCACTAGCATGGGCAGTAGCAAGCAGCGGCACAGGCTAGCTGCCCCAAGTACAGATCCAGGGGGTCCAGGCGGGTTTGCACTTGGGACGGGTAGCACATGCCACCTCACTCCTGCCTATGCTACTGTGGCGATTCTACTACTTTTAGAGAGCTAGCACAAGTGTGTCTACTCAAGCTGGGAATCACACCCCCGGCTTCAACTGTAGACTTAGCCTAAGAGTCCAAAACCTTTCCATTCTGCCTATTTTAAGTTAATCTGAAACTTGGCAGGACTGGAGAGTCTGTGGCAAACTTTATAGCCTATTCTTTCACCATTTAGATCTAATTTACCTTATTTTTTCCCCCACTAATAAAGCTATAGTTGGAAGGGCCCAGCCCTGCCAGCTGGAAGCAGTTGTATTTAGAATCGGTTAAAATTGCAAGGAGCTGAAGTGATGGTGTTTTGTCATTTAGAAAAAGTCATCCCATTACGAAATGCAACATACTGTAACATGGCATGACCTCATGTGGGAATGTCAGAAGCTTTCTGCAAACTTCTGCTCACCCTTCATAAAACAAAAGTGAACATAAATCAGAGGTCAGCTTATCTCTGCTCCCTTTCAACAGCTCCAGGCTAATTGGGCAGTTAACTTAGTGGAACAAAATTAATGAAATGGTTTGACTGAAATACTAACTGTGATAAAACCTGAACTGGCAAAGTCTGTATAAAGTTAAAGTTACAACTGAAAAGTCTGGTGTAGTTACAGACACTATGTATTATAAGACTACCTCAGGTCACTAGCCCTTTGAGCAGAAATATTACCATTTAATAACCAGTGCTGCAGGATAACAGGGCTGCTAACTCTGAAATTTTTGCTCTAACTTGTATTTCTTTTTCTGTTTAGTCCCATTGAACACTGCACAGTTACGTTTCTGTGAAGTTTATGGACTTCTGATACACAGATCTTCCAATAAATCTGTACAATCTTCAAACAGAAGTTATGGGCTTGATGCAGAAATTATTGCGTGAGGTTGTATGGACTGTGTTACAGAGGACATTGGCCTAAATAATCAATGATTCCTTCTGCCTTAAAACCTATGAATACGTGTACTTGAAAGAAAAAGGCAGTTTTGTGTTTAATAATAAAAATGCTCCTGGGGCAAAATCAGGAACGGTGTGGTGTGTTTTATTAATAATCTTCCACAAGATGACTAAGGGTCCAGTGTCTTCATGGACTTCGGAACAGGTACACTTCAGCGTTATGAGGTTAGGTGAAGATATGATTTGAATCGGAGAAAAGGAAGAAAGGACTGAAAACAGCATATCACATGTTTCATTTAATATATGTATATAGTCAGCAGGGAAGGAAGAGGGTTATTGTACAAGATTTAAAACAGATCCACCACCTTTACAGTAGTAGCGAACATACTAATGTCAATATAATGGAATTGTCTAAGTTACTAAAGCAGTTTCCTTGGGCTTGCTGATATATGAAGCTGCACTGATGTTATCTTTTAAGATGGGGTATCATTAACTATAGGGAGATAGATCAGTTGCTCTATTATATACAAAATGCCCAGAGTCCAAACCAGCAAGTACTGGAAATATGAGAAAGCAGCCTGTCCTTTAAATGATCAAACACTTGTAGCAGACATAGCCAGTACCTTGCAGAGTAGGCAAGTTTCAGGTACTGAACAGCATTCCATTGTTCACACCATTCTGGCTAAGTAAGCATCCACTGGGAGTGAAGTTATGAAGGAGGAGAGAAAATATTCATAGGAATAAAGAGCAGAAGGAAAATTCCATGGGACTGCAGCCCCTGGTCTAAGAGAGTGGAGATACTCATCGTTGGATGGAGAACTCCCAGCATATGTTCCCAGTGCTTAGTCATAATTGGGATGGGGGGAGACGAAACTCTTAAAAGACAGGTGGTGTATCCATGTGACTTTTCCTCTCCACATCACTGAATCCATCTGATCTGCGTCTTCCCCTCTGTCCAATCGACCCGGATTTGGCACAGTGGGACGATTCCCTGATCAGCACTTTGATTGCTTTCAGGCTCTGTTCATGCTTCATAGTCCTATTGCTCCATGTCAGAACTGCTAACCCACTACACGTAAACCCAGAGGCCCTTACAAACAAACTAGTATACAGACATTTTAAAAATAAACTTTTTAGTGTTATGGAAAAAACACCAGATGGGAAAAATATGTGTTTCTCTGGAATTCTTTTCAATCAGGCAATGTAGTCTGATGTGCTTGAAACCTAAGAATGGAGGTGGGTGAATTATTTCACACAGAGAACCCAGTCCTTCCTTACCGCAGGTTTTGGACGGATGGGCCTGAAGTGTCTCCTGAAACACACGTGGAGACAACAACAGGATTGCAAAGCCACGGGGGCCTGTGAAAGTACTGGCCTGAAAGGAATATTTAGTGAACAGAACCTTTAAAAAATAAAGGGGTTGCCCCTTCTTCGAAAGACAGCTCAGAACTGTCTGGGGTAAATGTTTCCCTGGAGGAACTTATTTGATTGAATATGAATAGGGATTGAATAGGAATAGAATAGGAATTTGCATTATTTTAACCTTTAGTTGCTCTTCCTGCAATCTAGCAAAACGAATGCAGGAGCAGACAAGACCCTGCAATCTGCACCTTCCCTCCCACACTAATTTATCAGACTTCCAAAAAGTGAACTTCATAATGTCATATGCATCCCAGCACCACACATCATCCAAAAATGGACTGCTCTTTGTAAACTCTGGTTACGATATGTACCTTCAGCACTGCTAAATTCAACCTTGTGCATAATCCTAGTTTTTTATGTCCTCTCAAGGTGAAGTAAAAAAAAAATCTGAGACCCCCATTAGATCTGGGGTGACTGTGCACCTACCGCTTGCTTTAGACTCTGAGTACGAGGGGCTGTCCTCAAAAGTGAAGATCTGCGGAACACATGCAGGTGTGCTAACACTCTGGCCCAGGTAGGAGGCAGGAGGGTAGTACGAGTGCATCCTGTACTGGGAGCTCATGGCATGTCGGCTCTCTGTGCTTTTCATCTGTTCAAAGAAAGAATTAGAACAGCAGTGTATAAAAACTGAATCAGAGGTGGGGAGTGAGATTTATTTGCATCTTGGAAATTTCTCCCTGTCCTTTATTTACATATTATTAACTTAGATTTCAAGAAAAAAAACCACATTCATTTCCTAGGAATTTTGTTTAGAAAATTATTTATTTCCAACACAGACAGTATCACTGTGAGCTTTCTAATTCCATTCTGTCTATGTGTTCAAACTTGACAAACAGCAGCAGAGATGAACAGCAGATAGTTCAGTCTCAGCAGCCATTCAGTCCTTGGACTCTCCAAAGAGACTAGCAACCATGGGACCAATTGGTGAGGGTAGTTACTACAAGGAGGACACACACATGTTCTCTAGAAACTGGACAGAGCATACCAATCTAGAGACTTATATAGATCCCACCAACTGAGTATCTGAGCACCTCACACACATTATTGAATTTATTCTTAAAACCCAGTGAGATAGAAAAATATCCCTCTTTTACAATGGGAAACTGAGTCAGACAGAAATTAAGTGACTGCCTCAGTCACACAGGAAATCTGTCAGAGCCAGGAATGGAATTTAAGATCTTGTGAGTCTCAGTCCAGACCATCCTTTCTCATTTCAAACAGCCCAATATGCTTCCAGGTAGTAAAAACCTTGAACCTGGATCAAGGATGAATGGAGACTAAAACTCAGAAATGAAGGCTTATCCTATTTCCAATCCCTTGGGCCAACCTAATCTGCACTCCGTCCTTGATATCTGTGAAGTACCCAAACAGAATTAACTATATCTTTAAATTTTTATTTTACGGAAACTGGCATTATTATTTGTTATAAACTTCTATACCGTAAGGCTGATATAACAGTTAAAGGTAAGCGAGAAACCTAGAAAGCCATAATTACTAAAAACATTAAAATCCTATGTGTGAAGGTAATACTATATTATCTAGCTTCTGCAAATTGGTTTGCCATTAAATTATTAGTAGATAAAAAGCTTTTGACAAGAGAAAAATTATCACAGTATGTATTAAACTTGTAAATCTATCCATAGGCACACCTGTACAACTATGCCATCTGAAGTTCCTTATCTAAGGTACAGTGTACTCATGTTACATACGGACAGTGGGCCAAATTCTGCCAGCAGTTATACCCAGTGTATTCTGTGGGCTTCATCAGAATTTGGCCCTGTGTGTTTATCCAACAAAACATGCCACTGCAATCACATTTGGAAGAAAAACAGGAAATGTTCTACCTGGTACTGCAAATGAGAGTGCAGGGGAGCAATAAGACAATGTTAAACAAACTTCAGGAACCAACTCCTTGTCAGGTAACATTCTGAAAACTTTTTGAAGTCAGAAGGGGCTTAGGCCTTGCTTAAAAGAGGTCAAACCAATGGCCCTAAGCTCAGATAGTAAGGCACTCCCCAAAACACAGGGAGGCCAGGGCTAAGACGTAAAGCTCAGCACACTTCCCATCTCCAAATCCACAATGCCCTCTGTGACCTAAGAAGGCAAGAACGCAATACAGAAAGCCAGAAATTCAGTATAAGGTACGCAGGCTCCACTCTATTCCTAAGGCTTTGAATGTCAACATCAAAGGCTCCTTCTCAGTCCATGCACCTCTGAAGGCAGTCAGCACTGAGCATGGTGGAGCAGATGGTAGAAGAACCACCTCTGCCTGCCCTCGGCAATCATGTTGTCATGTTCTGCGTTATGAGACAACTGGCCTGGCAGCTCAGTTTTTAGGCCTGCTATCCTTGAAAGTAACTGTTTGTGTGTGTGTGGTGTCTGTGTGCGGGCACTAAAAATATCACCTGCTGGAGATAATATTATTTGAGCAGCAATAAAATGGAAGAACTGCTCAATGGCACTGAATGAATGTCTTGTTTCCTTCCCCTGAAGGATGTGGGCGATGAACTGTTTCCTTCAAGCCGTTTAAAGCTTTCCCCCCCATTCCTTAAAAAACAACTCACCTAAAAATCCCAGGATTCAATGAGTTATTACAACTATTAGTATTAATACGTGGTAGCTGGCGGCAAGAGACATGTTTTATAATCTTATTACCCACACCAAGTCTATGAACCACAGTCCGACCAACAGACAGGTTTGGCTCTGCAAAGAATATGCATTGAATTAACCACTCAAGAAAATCAAAAAGCTTTAGGTTTTGCTTTATTAAACTGTTTAGAATATACGCCACTGTAAATCTGAACCAGAAGGTTTCCTTTTCATAGCGCTTAGCTACCCTATTTTATAGTAACAGTAAAAAACCAACCAAACATAAACATTCTTCACCTTAGCACTGTATTAAAAATGGGGACTTACGAGATCATTACCCTGGTGAGCGGGGGATTCACTCTGTATTAACCCCTTCAGCTTCGGCTAGGTTGGGAGTTCTTGCACCATTGGTGATAAGTCAGAAGGAAGGTGCTCATGGCATGAACGGGAGTTCAAAGGGGTGCCCAGGGGGACGAAGGGGTATCCTCATTATGGGATACTTGCCATACATATTGGGACACATTTTCTATCAGCAGGATGCTGTGAGGTAAATTGTCAAACTGGGGGGGCAGGCCGCAAAGCAGGGGTAATAGTCATCTCCTGTGCTCTGGCTTGAACACAGACCCCTTTCATTTTGAAAGCAGCATTTAAAATAAACCCACAACATAAGCCTCCCTTCTCGCCCACCCTTTCCTCCGTTGGTTTGTTTGTTACACCCACCTATTGCAATTTACCGCACACAAAGTGTGCGAGCTCTTTAGGACAGGGAGAGCACCCAGCACAACCAGGCCCCAAACCAGTTGGGGCCTCTAGATGCTAGTGATAAGAATGTTTAACCTGCACACTTTTTGCTGGGGCATGATTAGCAGGTCTCTTTTCCAAAGAGTTATAGGATACAACCAATCACTCTTTTTTACAATGCAGGATGGGTGACAGCTATTGACCTAGCTGCCCCATCACCTGTAAATATGGTATTGCCCTTGCTCAGCGTTCTTGGGTTTCTCATCTCTAGGCATCTCCTACCAGTTGCATTTCATTATCACTCCTCTTTGCATTTGGGAATCCTTTGGGGCCAATCTCTGCCCTCAGATGCACAGCCAGGCCACAGCTCTCACTGACTTCAATGGGAGCTGCAAGTCATAAGGAGGGGGGGCGCGGGAAAGAGAATTTGGCCAGTATTCACGGTTGCTGGTATACTGTGCAAATGCAGTATAGAGTCAAAGGATGTATTGTGTACAGCAGCTGGATAACTGGTGAGACAGACTTGAAAAATGATGCACGAAATAAATATGAGTGAGCCAAGAAACCATGTAAACTGTAACTTTGGAATTCTTTTGTTGCTGTTGTTTGAAAAGACAGTAGAGGACTCTGCATCAACAGGCAGTTGTAGGTTGTTCACATGTGTTTGTGTGTTAAAAACTGCTAAACGAAAGCCTTTAGTCATTTAACATAATGACCAGAGCGCACACACAGCCTCCAGCTCTCCACTGATGGCTGACAAAGCAACAGAACCGTTGCCTCTATGAATGTTACAGGAGCTCAAACAATAAGACATTCCACAAACTCAGATCATCCCAGGGAATCCCACCAGGGCAACCTCCCCAACACTGCAGAAGAGGTGGGTGCAGCCCAGCCCCATCTTTCCAGACTCCTTGCAGCACCTTCTCTGCCCAGCAGGTACCTTGCAGAGGGCTCTCTACAGAATCAAGAGCCACATATTAGGAACTAGGCAGACCAAGGGATGGGGAGAAGATCAGGCCACTGTACCCGGCTGCTTACTCTTCTCCTACCAGCCTTGTAAAAACTCAAGCATTGCCAACCCCAAGTGTTCAAAGATCATGAGTCAGGTCCCCAAAATCATGGGAGTTTCAACAAACAAGAAATACATTTTTAAAAAATTAAAGATGAGATTTAAGAAAAAGACCAAATATCATGTGACCTGTGATAAAACTGCAAGTGTGGGAAACACTGAGTCAGAAAAAATATACACCCAGAGAGCGTGGACATCCTCCTTCAGGGCCTGAACCTGCTGCCATCAAAACCAATGACAAAGACCCCACAGAGTTCAAAGGGGGCTGGGACCAGGTCCTCAGTGAGGTTCCTGGGACAATCAGAGCTAGGGGAAAGGCTTGGTGAAGTAGTTCCCTCAGAGCCACGCGGCCCAGGATGGAGCAGTGTCAAGGAAGGAGGGAGTTGTGTTGAGCACCTCCGGTGCAGAGTGTCCTTGCAGATCCCAGGGAATCCATGGCTCCCCGGGGTAGGGGCAGGAGAAACCTCACACACCCCAGAGAATGATCTGGGGGGAACTCAGAGAAGATCCTTGCAGAATTTCCCTCCTCCATTGCCCTCTCCAGGTGATTTTGCCCTGGGAAGGGATGAGCTGGGCAATAGCTAGTTGTGAAGAAGCTGACTGCCTCTATGTTAAACCCCTTGCAAAATAAACAAAATGAGCTGACCACGTCTTTCTTTTTGTAGCTGGCCCAGCCCATTCCCCAGGAGAAAAGCTACAAGGAAGAAGTCACATATCTCTCCTGGAGTGCCCATCTATGGGGGAGACAGATGCTGCAAAGAGCACAGGTCTGGGAGTGTGATCTTGGGCAGGTCCCTTAACATACAAACTCCATGACTCCACTTCCTCAATGGCTCATACATAAACTAGCCCCCGCCAAAGCTGCCTTAAAATTCTGGCAAAGTTTTTTTGGCTTCCGTGCATGTATACATAGTACTAGCTGCTAACTATTTTAACATTAGCTCCTTTCCCTTCCCTAAATGCGAAGCCATTTTTAGATGAGATAAAATGGCATCTAGCATTTATTTATAACTCTCTTTTAAAAACAGCAGAATTCAGATCTCAGTGTTCTGGTGTGAGATGAGAAGATGGTCTTCTGCTTATGACACAGGACTAAGAATTAAGACAACTGGCTTCCGGGCTCTGCTGTGCCACCAGATGTCTGTGTGACCCTTGGGCAAGTCACTTAACAAGTCTATGTCTCAGTTTCCCCATCTCTAAAATGGTGATAATACACCTTCCCTACCTTACAGGGGTGGTGTTAACGAACTAAACCTCCCATTTATGAAGTGCTTTGAGATCCTTAGACAAAAGTTGCTATAGACATGCTCAGTCTTATTACATTAGTACTGGTCAGAGTATTTTTGTTCACTTCTAAAACCTACTAAGCACATTCTGCAGGATGAAAAAAAAAAAAGAAAAGAAAAGACAATGACACCATGCCTTGAATTACTTTGATTCTAGCATGGAAAATGCAGGAGACATCTATATCTGTCCTTCCTTGATAGACAAACTTAATTAACCTTTGCAATTCTATTCCAACCTACTGTTTGAGACAAAAGCAGTGACCCACAAACAATATGTTACCATCAGAATCTCAACTGCTGCGACATCAAGAGATATAGCCCTATCAGCAGTATCGGAAAATAAACCGCTTAGATTAGCTCTCTAAGAATTATGGATTATATCCATGTCACACATGAGCTGTCAGAAACATTAGGATACTTTTAGCATAAATCTGTAATGTGAAGGGTATCTTATGAATATGGTACATAATATATTGCTTACAGGGCACGTTGGGATGCTTTCGGGTTACTTGTGAAATGCATGTATACATTTAGGTACGTTTCACCCTACGCGTAAGATTCTGACTGTGTATTTTTATAAATGGGATTTATAAAAAGATTTATGAAGGAAAAATTATGTCAAAATAACAGGAGAGAGACACTACAAAAGGTGATGGGAACAACATATTTTAGAGACGGTGGCTATTCTTAGAGTTCACACTCTTAACTGCTTGATCACAGCTCTGCCTTTGAAACCCACAAAAAAAAATTTCTGGATGCCATGTTTTATAACTTCTTAATAAATGAGGTATTTAGGTCAACAGCCTTAATCACACATTTTAGAATTAACAGTATATTTCTTCTCCGTACAGTAAATTAATTTCTCTGTTTGACCTTGCGTGGTGGTTCTTTCAGATTTTCTGCCTACATTGCCACAGGAAGGAATGAAAATGGAGGTTTTTGGAAGTGAACATGGTGATCGTACAAGTTGCATTTTAAAAATAAAGCTTCAACATTTCAGTTTTGGATCCAGAAAGTATCTGAAATCCAGAGGCTTTGTAAAAAGCTTTTGAGAGCTTTCTCCCCTCCCTAACCCTTACTGAAAGTACACTGGCCCACCCTCCCGACATAACAGAAGCCCTCTTCAGAGAAGACCCAGTAGCCCTCCCGACCAAAGAAGGCGTCTTCTGAAGGAAAGCTGATCGACTTAGCCAGACTTTTGACGAGCCTGGCAGCAGGGCGTGGAAGGATGTAAAAACCTGCGGGAGGGGCATCACGTTCAGAAGCCAGCATTATCCTTCTGCTGTGACTGTTGGCGCAGCAGTTATCATGATCCACTGCCTTCTTATAGGAGAGAATTTAAGCTTGACTAGATACAAACTGTGCCAATTTTTGTTCTTTAGGTCAAGAAGACTGAAGCCATCTCAACATTTATTGTTTACCTCCAGCTAAACAGGTGTCAGTGGCACTGGTCCCAGAGACAGCAATTCACCAACTTCCATTAAAACATTAACGTGTGCGGACTTGCAGTGCCAATGCTGTTCAACTCATTTCACTGTTAATTGGATATAAGGCACGAATTCTGTTACAATGACCAGAGGGAGGGCCCAGTCGCCAAGTGCAGAAATAGAACAAAATGAGATGGATAGTAACTGTTAAGCCTGTTACATTTCTTCCACCTTCCCGCTCTTGTGCACACGCGAGTACTTTTTTGTTTATTAAATAATATTTAACACTCCACATCAGGTCTTATTTGAACATCTGCCTTAAACTGGCAAGAAAACCTGGCTTTAAGGAACTAAAAACATATCAGATAACACTGCCAGTGTTGCTCTCTTGAACACTACCATCTTCCTTGTGCTTATCACATTGTGACGGATACAGCTTCCTGAGCAATTATATACAAACAAATGAACCCTCCAGAGAAATACCACAAGTCCAAACTTTCCCCCACAGGAATCCAAGCAAGTACATGAGCTCCTGCAAAGAACAAAGACTAATGAAATCTGACATTATTCTACATTAAAAATTCAGCGATTCAGTTTATTTGCCAAATCGCAATGATGCATTAATCTTCTTCCCATCCCATGCACACACTCATGTTCCCTCCCCAATCGCTTTTCCCTGCTCCCTAAATTCATTTTTCTAGCCCCAACAGCAAACAGCTGAGCTACTAAAGCCCTGTCTATACACAAAAGTTGTACTGCTTTAACTATCTTGGTACAGTTAAAGTAGCTCAAGCCTTTCTCCTACCCCCAGCATGGAAATCGTTATTCCGGTATACAAATGGGCTTATAAATGTGCTTCTATAGCTGATGCTGGGCTGCTAGTTTAACTACATCTACACTAAGGCTTTTGTCAGCATCATTCTGGCAGCAAAATAAATAAATAATAAATCATTCCCCCGACCGACATAGCTATGCCCACAAACCTTTTAAATGTAGACCATGACTAACACACCTTTACACCGAGGTAACTGCGTCCACACTAGGAGTTGTACTGGTACGATTTCAACAAAAAATAAAATCACCCCCCCTCACCAAAATCATGAGACTGCAACAAAAACTGTGTGTAGACTTGGCCTATGGAAGTTTCACGGGCATAGCTATGTCATGAGAAGTGTGGAAAAAATCACCCCCTAACTCAGGGGTGGCCAACCAGTGGCTCCAGAGCCACATGCGGCTCTTCAGAAGTTAATATGTGACTCCTCGCATAGGCACCAACTCCGGGGCTGGAGCTACAGACACCAGCTTTCCAGTGTGCTGGGGGGTGGGGAGGTGCTCACTGCTCAACCCCTGACTCTGCCACAGGCCCTGCCCCTACTTCACTCCTTCCTGCAGGGCCCCCGCTCCTTCCTGCCTCCTTCCCTGAGCCTGCCATGCCCTCGCTACTCCTTCTCCCCCCAGAGCCTCCTGCCTGCCACAGGGGGCATGGGGAAGGATGGGGAGGCGCTGATCAGCAGGGCTGCTGGCAGGCAGGGGGAGCTGACGGGGGGCTGCTGGCGTATTACTGTGGCTCTTTGGCAAAGTACATTGGTAAATTCTGGCTCCTTCTTAGGCGCAGGCTGGCCACCCCGCCCTAACTGATACAGCTCTGCTGGCAAAAGCCCTAGTGTAGATGCAGCTATACTGAACAAAGTCCTTTTGCCGGGGTGACTTATTCCATTTGCGGAACTGGTTTAAGCCACACTGACAAAAGCACTCTTCAGCTAGTATAATTTGCATCTCCACTGGGGCGTTGCCAGTATAACTCTACCAATATATTAAAACCAGCTAATCCTACTAAGTGCAGATAAAAACCTCAGTCATCCCCTCTCTTCAGATCTTACTTTAAAAGACTCCTTTAACTTTTTCTTGCAATTGACACTGAAGTTTCACTCACCTTCCTCTTCACCACAATTTCCTATTCTTCCCACACTGGAACTAGTCTGCAGGGAGCTTTCCTTGACTATATGCAATAGTGGCCACACATATGCTATACTCAACCACATATTGCAGTGGGAATCTAATTCCCACTTACTTTTAGTCTACTTCAGTGCAAAACACTGCTTTCCCTAATTGCCTGTATGAGAGTCACTGCCCCCCTGTGCTGTAAAGGGTTATCTATCCTATCTCTCATTATAAAGTATTTTATGGTAATTTTCACAATGGCTACTTATAACAGTACGTTTGCACTGTTGTTGCAGGTGTCTTGGTCCCAGGATATTAAAGAGACAATGTGGGCGCAGTAATATCTTTTATTGGACAAACTTCTGTTGGTGAGAGAGACACGCTTTCAAGTTACACAGATGTGAAGAAGAGCTCTTTGTAGCTTGAAAGCGTGTCTCTCTCACTAACAGAAACTGGCCCAATAAAAGTGATTACCTCACCCACCTTGTCTCTCTGTTATAACAGTATGTCAGTCACAGGATTCCTAACTCTTCAAACAACACCATTCCTTCCTGCAGTTCCTCACAGTGACAAGCACAGGAAAACAGCTGCAGGACCGCGGCCGTGTTCTTAGTGACTGTGCTTTCCACTGTGTGGCAGAAGACCTATGTTCAATTTTGGGGCCATTCTCACTAACTTGCCCATTTGAGCCTGGGACAGCTATGCCGGCAACAGGGAGAAGTTAATGCCTCAAATCTCTTAGAAGTGACTTTTGGCCGGAACAGCACTGATGGATTCCAAAAGGATTCTCAGCCAGTCCTTGTTGGCCAGTAAGATCATGGGCCAGATCCTCGGCTGGTGTAAAGTGGTTTAGCTCCACTGTCTTGAACACAGCTGGACCTATACAGACCAGTGGAGGATTTGGCTCAATTACTGTATTCTGAGTCTCAAGGCAGTGGTGTTAAAGTGTTAGCAAAAGGGTAATAGTCCTTTATGTATGTTACGTTTAATTGTTGTTCTCCGTATCCAACTGCTGTCAATAGCAGAAAAGCGGGCATTTAAAATTTGCAGCTGGCTTAGCTCCGCTAGTAGCTAACTCATGCACCCCTCACTTTCCATTGTTTTTCTCAGTTAGTGAGGCAACCACAGGAAGGATCACTATTTGGTTGGAGGAGTTGTGAACTGCATGATTGACAGTCCATTTTAATAACATATTGTTCATGATGCAAATATTATGACTTATTATTTTCGTGGCGGTAGCTCTAGGAGCTCCAGCCATGGACTAGGACCCCATTGTGCTAGGGGCTGTACAAACACAGCTTTACACTGAAAGGCAGAATAGATAACATTTTACAAGCTATATAGTATTGCATCATATCATGTTAACCAAACAAGTAAAACTTGGGTTGAACAAAATTAAGAGCAGTAAACCAATGATACTGCACAGTCCTGTCACGAGTGAAATCCAGATCCACCTCCCTGTGTGTGACCTGTCTGAGTATTCTTGAATACAACACTAGAACAGCCTCTAACAACCACTTGGGTGAGGGGCAGCACCAGTTTTCACGTGTGTACACCTATAAGTGGAGGGAGGGAGCAAATCACTCTTGTCTGAAGGAAGCTGTCTCAGCATTGAGTTCAGGCACAGGGAGGGCCAGCCAGTTCTTTTCTCAGAAAAACAGGAATGATCTCCGGGGTGAAGGACTTTAAGAGGAAAAAACAGAGCCTGTCATGAAGCCATGGCCTTGAACCTACCCCCTTCCTTCAAGAGTTGCCCTTAATCTGGGTTTCCAAAAGGGCCTTTCCATGCGGAGGAAGTGAAAAAAGGATTATGCAGCATTTGGGAAACCTCACTCGAAGAGTATTATAAGTGGGGACAGGAACTATGCTGATGTTTCTAGAACCTACTGTACTGGAACGCAAAACATTTCCAGTGCTGCCCCATAGCTCAAATGTGAATGGATCAAACCTCTCCCTTCAGGGTGATATCTTTTTGTCCCCTTAAAGAAATGAGGATTTTCTGGCAATTTACCTTTTTTTTGAGGGGCGGGGGGGAGGGAAGGGGTATCAGAGTGGAGCCTCTGAAGAAGGAACCTTCTCTTCTCCATGTGGGAATGTCTACACTTGGAGCTGGGAGGAGGGGGTGATTCCCAGCTCACACAGACATATTCATGCTAGCTCCCATCGAGTTTGTACACTAAAAATAGTAGCGTAGCCAGAGTAATGGCCTGGGCTAGCCGTGCCAAGTATATATCCACAGTGTCCAGACTAACACGGCTAACCCGTGCTACCGCAGCGACATTATTACTTTTAGAGTGTTAGCACGAGTATGTCTACGAGAGCTGGAAATCAAACCCTTGGCTGTAAGTGTTACTACTGTGTTGTGCACCCTCGTGCTTTGCAAGAGGGAGACAAGTAACCCAGGGAAGTTGGGAGCCATAAAGGGTGTGGCTGCATGGGGAGCACTTCCAAAGGAGGGTGAGGAATATGCAGCGTGAGGTGGAGAGTGGCACTGAGTGACTGCATTTCCTACTCTTGATTTCTCTTTCTCTGACCAGACAACCGCTCACTGTCTCAGATTTTCTTCTTCTTTTTTTTTTTTTTTTGGGCCAGTCTCTGACCTCAAATAACCCTTTGGTCCTTCTCCAGACTGGGAAATGGAGCTTGAAAAAGGTAAAAAATAAAATTGCTACAGGAATAGCTCATTTGGCTTAGGGGGTTCAAAATACAATGAACCGACTGTTTGTGGGCCAACCTGGAACAGCCTCTTTTCCAACTTCACACTTGCAGTTCTGTAGCTGTGTATGTGTAAATCACGCGAAAATGGATATTCACGTTGCTGACTGGAAATTTTTCAACAAAATGTTTGCGATGGAAAATGCTGATTTGCTGAAATCGAAACATTTGTGGGAAAGGATTGGTTGTGAAGAATTTTCAATTCCAAAATTTCTTAAAAAACAGTTTTGCAACTCATTTTTTAAATGAAAAATTCCACTTTTCCTGTTTGAAATGACTTTTCATTTAGAAATTTAAGCTATTTAATTATTTAAAAAAATGTAAAAACATTAAAAAATGGTTGATTTCCCCTTAAGCCCTGTCTACCTCTTTGAACACTCAGGGGTTAATATTATTTCCAGTTAAGGCGGAGAGGTTGGGTTTAATGTTGCATATAATAGTGGTACACACAGCTTAAAAGATGCCTCAGGGCTGGCCTACCAAGCACAAACTGTTACATGGAGGAGCCAAGTCCTATTCCCTTCTTCCTGGCAGAGTTAACATTCACATGAAGAACAGCTTTGTGTCATGCTCAATCGACCCTTGCCAGCCAATCAAAGAGCGGCATGGACTGTTTTAGCAGGCTGGGAGGAGGGGTCACTTCTATGTATGGTCTTTGAAGGGGAATAATAAAAGAGAAATGAAGAGAGATCCTAAAGAACACAGTCTCTCCAGAACGCCACCCTGAGCTCTCAGGCTGGTAAATTTACTAATTATAATGGTTTTATTTCCGGAAACAAACCCTTACTAAATGAATATTTAATTATAAAAGGAAAATAAAAAGAAATTGAGCGGAAACCCCTTCCAGTTGCATTGACAGCCTGTCACATGGCTTTCATAGTGCCTTCGGATCCCAGGACATTTCTTTCTTTCTTTCTTTCTTTCTAAACACACCCTAACACACATCTAGAGTCTGGTTCCAATCTCACACGGCTGAGAGCTACGGCAACTACACTGAAGCGAATGGCGTTCCATCAGGGTAAATGAGATTCGAATCAGGCTCATGGACCCCAGCACATTTCACACAGAATGCCAACATCATTTCTGTTACACAGTACCTGCCATTGGTTTCCTGACTGGCTTGACATGTATGTGGCTGGGAGGCTTCGCAGGCTGTTTTTCACAGGGGACCCTACTAGTGTGCCCCCCATGTCACTAGCGGAGGATTCACTGGCCACTGCCATCTGGTACTGGGAGTAGTTGTAAAGGTTGTTGTAGTAAGGATACAGAGATGGCTGGTAAAAACTGCTGTAGTAGGTGGAGTCCACAACCAAGTCAGATGTGCTCTCCAGATGCCCTCTGCTGGTGATGGAAGGAATGTCCTGAATGAGCATCCGTCCCTCTGAAAAGAAAAAAAACCAAACCCCAGCTGGTTATGAAACAGGAGAGTCCATAAAGAACGTTATCTTTCACTAAGCTGCTTCTCCATCTGCTGGCTCGACAGGGGGTGACAGATCAGAAAAGGTGAAAGCTGAAGGGAGGCAGTGCTTGCTGTTCGTTGGAGCGTCAGCAGGCAGATATTCATTCAGAGGCAAGGCTGAGCCTGAAAGACCTCTCTCCCACTGACTATCTCACCTGAGGCAAAACCGACTAGAAGGTTAGCGATTGGGCCAGAACCTCAGCAGGTGTAAACTCGAATGAAATACATTTACACCATTACATTTTAAAAGCGCATCATAGCTATATGTCAAGTCTGAATTAACTTAAAAGCAGAAAGATTCTGACCTCAGGCTGACACCGGTTCCCTTCATTCACCCCTTTGGACCTGGTTATCTGCAGGTGACAGTTGGGGCACTCTATAAACATGGCTTTAGAATAGGGGGGAGGACGCGTGTACATGCCACACAAGCTGTGATACCCAGGGGACAGCAGATCGAGCCATGGCAATCCAAACTCTGATTTGTTGGGGGTGGCTAAGACTAGTTTCAGCAGGGACACTCAACCCCTTTCCTCTAGAAACACTCAAAATGCAGCCATGTTTTTCTCAGGCAATCACCCACACCCGAATCCCTTGCACCAGTTTCCCTGGCACTGCAGAAAGAGGTGCTGATTGTTTTGTTGCTTCACAGGATTCCTGACTGTGCTCTCAATCTCACTCCTGACTGCTTAGATTGTGTGCTGCCAGCACCACATCCCTCCCCTACTGTCTGAAGAAAGAAGGTTCCATCCTCTTTCCTTCCCCTCCTGCTGAGAAGGGAGTCAGGCTCCAACTTCATTCTCAGCTGCTAATGCATGAATGGGTAAGTTCCCATCCCTCTATACTAGCCCAGGGCAGGTCTGGTGTCTTGTGACTCCTCTGAGGGGAGGTTTCAGAGTAACAGCCGTGTTAGTCTGTATTCGCAAAAAGAAAAGGAGTACTTGTGGCACCTTAGAGACTAACCAATTTATTTGAGCATAAGCTTTCGTGAGCTACAGCTCACTTCATCGGATGCATACTGTGGAAACTGCAGAAGACATTATTATTAATTATTATTATTAGACATTATTATTATTAGACATTATTATTATTAAGAAGGTATTGTTTCATGGTCTCTGTGTATATAATGTCTTCTGCAGTTTCCACAGTACGCATCCGATCAAGTGAGCTGTAGCTCACGAAAGCTCATGCTCAAATAAATTGGTTAGTCTCTAAGGTGCCACAAGTACTCCTTTTCTTTCTGAGGGGAGGGGGATTGTCCTTTAATACTTTGCAGTTGCTTAACACCCTTACTCTGCCTCATACACATGCATCAGGTCTGTGCAGGGCTCACACAGTCACATGCATTTAAAGGCACTAATATAAGAGTACAGGAAACAACGCTGTAACTTTTCAAGGTATATTATTGATACAGTGGGGAATAGGGCTAAGTACTGAAGAAGGGTGTATTTTATCAGAGGCACAAACACTTCAGAACTCCACTACTTGGTTCTGTCATTGAGTCACTTGGCCCTCTACACAAGGGATGTTTTCCCCCCATCACCAATACCATTTCAGCTTCAGTGGTGTCTGCAACGTTACAATCCTGAGTGCAGACAGCTGCTGCTGCTGTTTTTAACACGATGTAGATTAGATCTGTTCTGAGCAGGGTGACATGACAGGGTGCTAACAAGGACAGGGCTGACCTTTCTATTCTAGGCCTTCCAATATTGTAGACACTTTCAGAGCTGAACCAGTGCTAACAATGGTAAGGGAATGCTTATACAAAATCCCTAACGTAGACAGAGCCTGTGTGATCTTGGTCAAGTCACTTAATATTTCTCTGCCCCAGTAACCAACTCTGCGAACTGGACACAACAGTATTTACCTACCTCACATGAACCCTCAGTTGTAAAGCATTATATCTGAGCTCCATTCCAGCTGCAAATGTTCAATAGTACCATTTATTACAGGTTTCAACCCAACCCTGCCTCCCTTCCCGGCTTGAAATGAAGATCCCTCACAATCAACAGTTGTATCACTCCAGGTCTATAGTGCAGTTCCATCCCTGCTGTAACTCCGTTGAGTTCACTGGAGTTTATCTTTGCACATGTCAAAACAAAGCAACTTGCTAATTCAACTACTGTGTGTCTTCTCTCCGTCCTGACTCTCCCAATCCCGAGGCTCTACCCGAGTGCAAATCCAGCCATCTGGGCACTTACATTCTGAACGTTTCTCAAACCTACACCACAACATTTGTGCAAGTGAGGCGACTAGAGCCCTGCTTAGAGGTATCAGGTCAGGTAAGCAGAGACCTTTCCCATATAGCTCTATTATTGCACCTCCATCCCAGTTTTTGGTGCTGTTGTTATCCCACGCCTGTCTCTCTGCTCAGCAGAGTCTGCCAGTTTTATCTCCAAGTTCATCCCCTCCGGGACTTTGGCGAAATCCAGACTCAGGTGACTGGAACTGAAAAGCTAGTCAATCACACAAATCCCTGGACTACCTTGACCCCAAACTTAGGTTTTGAATAATATCCCAGCCAGGCTGTTCGGCTTCGCATACTACTTGTCAACAGCCAAATGTAATGTCCTCCATCCTTTCCCCTGCTGGGATACAGATTTTACAGGAGATAGACGGTAAGGCAAGGCAGACTTGGCTGGCTGGGGCACTTTGTGCCTGTGGAGGGACGGAGCAAGCATACGGGGGGGGGGAGAGGGGTTACTCACATGCAGCACTTGCTGCACTTTTAGAAAGGGTGTTGTGCTCCCTATAGCCCCAGCAACAGCCTCCTGGTGCTTGCAAAGGTCTTGCATGGTGGGAAGGGCTGGAGCAGGGGTACAGCCGTGGTCATGCCCCAAATCCCTCAAACACACCCCTTCTGGGTGTTCAGTACTGCTGGCAGGGCTAGCGCTCTCCCTTCCCAGAAAAGAGGCACTGGGTGCAGCATTATGGCTGCCTCTTTCATAGGAGCACAAAGAGAGCTAATAGCTTCATGCATGTTCTTCCCCCTCTACAGCATACCCAGGCTGGGCAGCCATAATTTGGAGTTTACTGAGTTAAGGGGTAGACTTGCCAACACCCTCTTTTTTCCTGACGTGGTTGTGCTGTTATCCCTGGTGGCTTAGTGCTTGGGCCCCATGATGAATCTATTGGTCTGGTCCCTTGTGTCTCTTCTGCCATCTCTTGCTCTCTAATAATCTGTACAATCCTATGAGCTGCTCTTTTAAGACTCATCAGTTCGCCGGTTCACTCACCCACCCACTCACCCACATGCATAAATCCCAAACTGTCAGATGCCTGGGATGTTTTTCTTTCATGAACATGAAATTATGGAACCCACAATTCTTATAATGGGCCTGACAAACATCCCCCCATGAGCTACAGCCAGAGGCACTCCTAACAACACACCAGAAAAGCAGGAGACATGGAACATAAGAAGAAAGTTCAGGGAAAGTATAATGGCCTCCCCTGGCTGGAGCAACTCCTAGTGACTGCAGTGGGCTTTGGAGCAGACCCAAATGCTCTTGCCACAGGAGATAAGGCAGAAGAGTGAGGCCTCAGTGAGGTCTCATGGCACTACCATGTTATATTCCAAAAGATGTAGGAAATCGCAATATCATGCAAAGAGCAGCTGAGAACTAGCACAGGCTCCAGCCAACTCCTGCACCCTAGATTTAAAACCGAAGCGCTTTTCTTTGCAGCCATGCATGGTGACTGGTTACTGCCTTTCCCTGGAGTATTCTTGGCTAGATTCAGGGCTGCATTTCCTCAGAGATACAACACAGAAGGCATAGCTTTATGGTATCTTTGCACCACCTGGATTCTGGGCTACTGTTGCGGCCCAAAATGGCCTTTGGTGAAAGTTGGAGCAGCCTCAGGGATTACTCTGATTCACAGCACACTTGTGCTGGTGCTGGCTGCTCTGAGACCTAGGACCACAAGCATCTTCCTGCTCCTGGTATACACCAGACGCTGGGGCTGCAAGGAGACACTTGCTCCTACGATGCTGGTGTTCCCTGGGAATTCTCTCTCAGAATGGTGTGCCCCTGAATGACGCACAGGGGCAAGATTAGGGACCAGAATCAGGCCCTCTACCTTTAAAATACTTAACCACATCTTCTCCCTGTATTTTCCTTCTATTTCCCTGACTGAATTGTATCCCCTGAAGCAAAGCCGGACACTGCACTTCCAAAAGAGAGGATTTTGTGCTTGAAGGAGAGACTTTTAGGCATTTAATCTGCCTGCATCTCTACCAGCTCTTAAACTAAACAGGGTCAGGATGAGAGACTCCCTAATTGGGAGAGCCTCAAGGGAAAGCTAGGTGCTGGTGGGGGTGGTTACTCAGTCGCTGGCCCATTCCACTGAATTCCAGCATAGTGCTGGAAGTGCTGTACTGGTTAGGAACTGTGTTGTACATCAGACTGAAAACCAAGTCCTTGCCCACTCGTTGTCAGTAAAGGACCCCCAGTGCTGAATTTATTAAAGAAGAGTTGTCAGGCAGGTTGCATTCTGCTAATTACAGCCTGCCTAGATTGACTCCGTGGTTTTCATTTAATAAGCTATTTTTCATCTGTTTCCCGCAAATAAAACCCTCGGCACTTGTACAGTGCTGCTGGCAGACTGGCTGCTGCTTTCTCACGCCAGACAATGACTGTCTCATGCGTTTCTGCGGAGAACAAAGTGATCTCTGCACATGAGGGGTGCATCACGCCAGTGGGAGCTCAATATTAGGCACAATGCTCCAAGGAGAACAACTGATACTACATCTTTTAACCAGCTGCCTCATGTGCTCCCAACTCTGCCCTTCCCTGCATCCTTGGGAAGGTTAGTGGTTGCTGCAGGTGCTAGCCTTACACTGTCCTTGGTTGTCCCTGGTCCCCATGCTTGGGAACCAGGAGAGGTTCCTTACACCCTCTCCCTAGTTCTGTGCATGTGTGCAGGACCAGGACCAGCCTTGCCCTAAGTCTACGAAGTATTCTGGGAGTTCAGATGCTGCATAGGTATAATCTTCTACCAGCCTTGTTAAGGTACAGTAGTAATTTGTGCAACTGTAGCCAAAATAGGGTCAAGAACACTGGGTTCAACACCAAAGCACAGCTGCAACCCACCAATGCACAAGTACGAGGAGAGAGGAGTTGGAAAAAATCTTCCTCAGCCTTCAGGTCACTGAGGAGGGCACGCCTTACGGCCCCACACGTGTCCTCCCCGACACCGGTCAGTGATGCTGGCACACCATACAGCACCACCCGCCTCTTTCTGCCCACCAGTCATGAGCGCCCATGCCATGTGGCGCTGCCCACGTCTTCCCCCCATACTGGTCACTGGTGCAGGCACGCAATAGGGTGCCATCTGCCTCCTCCCCTCACTGGTCCCTGATTCATGTACACTATACATGATTCATGTACACCACATCTTCCCCCAGGCCGGTCTCTAATTCGGGCTTGCCATACAGTACCACCCCCCACACCCTCCCTCCCATCTGGCGCCCTTGGCAAGATGATGTTATCACTTCCCATTCTAGTCCTCATAAGCTGTACTTGATCACTAAGCTCACTTCTACCTGTTTACTTAGCCTTATACAGTATTTCTGCTACTTTTGTGCACTGAAGGATGTGGTGTGAAATATGACCCACTCTGAGATGGAAGATCAATATACCTCATGATAAATACTATTATTGATCTTTCAGTGTTGTACACGGCTCTTCAAGTCTATGGCATATTAACAGTAATTAACCAGTAATTCATTTCAGGAGGGTTGAGATTTTTTTTTTTTTTAAAAGAGGCAAGATCCTGGGTCAGCCACACCTAAGAGTCCTATATATCCACATCCCTATGACAGGCCCAGATCCCATGCCTCTACTTAGCCACAGGCTTTAAAATAGTGCACCAGATCAACAGTCAGAATAAATCAGCATAGTATCATTCACTTCAACAGAGCTATGCCAACTTTTGGTTAAGAGTGATTGTTTTCATCACAGTAATGGTTCTATTTTACCACAAGCCAACTTCTATCACAGGAAAGAATCAGGCCACAACCATTTGAATAATTATTCATTCTTGAAATACTTGTCTTCAGCCCTCATAAGAGTCTAGGATCTGCACTTGAGAATTTCCCCCCTGCTCAGTTGAATGCATCCTAACTGCCCTATTAACCAGCCTGGCAATGCTGCGCCGGCTGTGTGTTAGTTCAATTCATGGCTGGCTCTGAAGTCGGACAGTAGCCTTGAAAGAGGCTGGTGTGAAATCACTCCCTAAAGTAATAATCAGAAATGCTGGAACAATATGTTTCTCCCACCAGTCAGTCATGACAGAGCTATTTTAGATGTCAAACAAAGCGGGCACCATTAACTATTTTCTGCTTAGCCATCAGTGTTCTTTTGACTGGGGGATGTTGGTACAAAACCAAACCCTCACGTTTGTTCTGCCTTTAAAAATAAACTCAGCCTCTGAAAAGAACATTTCTGTGCTATTTCCCTTGTAAATTAGGGATTTGTTTTTGTTCCAGTGCTGAACTTTTAGCTCACTATAAAGTTAATGTGCTAGACAATGTGCATTCCAGGCAAGGCTGTGGGGCTGTGTATTTTCTGCCACCCCTCAAAATAGGCCATTATCCGTAATTACCCATTACCATGCGTAATTATTTCTTCGAGCCTGGTTTCCGACCCCCAGGACTTTATGCCTTTACAGCTCACTGCACTATCTTATCAAATTTGTTAAGGAAGCTTTTCTGACCTTTAGAGCACTTGTCACTGTGCATACAAAAGCTGGCAGTAATTTGTTTAAGCATGTAGCATGTGATTTATTATGCATACCCTACAAAGGGTATGTAACACATGGAGCAGTCTGAAACATTGCAAATCCCCCTCACCCCCCAAAAAATGTTTCTGTAATATTTTTTCTCTCTGTTAATAAAGGGCGGGCAGGAGGGTGGGACATCCTCTTTAGCCTAAGCTGGGAAGTATAGTAGCAACAAATAGGTATGCCTGAATATTAGATCCTAGAGGTGCCAGCTGGTCTATTCTTCAACTCCACCTCTCCCTGTCTCTCATCCCAGTCCCATGAGCTTGATTCTTTCTTCACTTAGGCCAGTTTTACACCAGTGTAACTCTGTTGAGCCTGATTCTCATTTACACTAAGGCCCTTTATACTGTTCTGGCAGCGTAAAGAGGCCCTAATGTGGGTGTAAATTACATTTATGTCTAATTTAAGGCCCCTTTACAGTGCCAGAGCAATGCAAAGGGGCCCTAGTGTAAATGAGAGTCAGGCCCAATTGGCTTCAGTGGAGTCACTCCTTATCTATACTAGTGAAAGTGACTGGAACATCAGGACTTCTGTGTTTACCTCCCTCAGACATCTAGCTAAGGGCCAGATTCTGATACTTACCATATGGCCTGGTCTACTTTTAAAAGCTAGTATGGCATAGCTATAGTGCCAACCTAAACCCTGGTGTGGCTGCACCTAGATCGGTGGAAGAATGCTTCTGTCTACCTAGCTACCCTCGCTCAGGGAGATGGAGTTCCTGTAGTGATGGGAAATCCCCTTCTGTCACTGAAGAGAGTCTCCATTATGACTCTACAGGAGCACTGCTATGGAGCCAGAGCCGTGCCGTGGCAGACGTGCACTGTAGCTGTGGCCTGAGTACGGGTAACATCTTACCCCGTAAGTAGTCCCACTACTCCATGAATAAGATACTAGTCACTGAGTCAGGGTGGCAGACTCTGATCCTCCATGAGAAGAAGCTGTCTCCAGAAAAAGCTACCCAGAAAAATTAATGAATTAAATAACGGGGTGGTGGGGGGGAATTGACTCCCTAAGACACGTTTCTGATTTTTTTAAAATCGTTTTACGATGACTCTACAGATATAAATTTTGGAGGCGCTTTCTTTCTAATGCCCAATTTTCAGGTGTTTATAACTTTCTGGAGAAGTTCTCAGGCTTGTTCTTAGCCCAAAGGTGAATTTAAAATAACGAGAACAGTAAGTTATTGTTAAAGAAATTCCAATAAAAAGCCAGTTGGCCATTTTTAAATTACAGGATGAAAGTGGAGTTTTCCCCCCTGTTTTAAGAAACTTCTCAGATGCTGTTCCTGCACTCCACTAGCTCAAAGAAATCCCTCACAATGGCCGTGCTTTGCACAAGCACAAATGGCTACACACGCATGGCACGGAACCATGAATCAAGCCCGACAGGTGTGCAATGGTGTAGCTTCGTTGGTGCAACCCTCCCCTCTCTCCCCCCCCGCCCCGCCAAAGCCCAATGTATAAAACAAAGGTATTCAAGACCCTTAAAAGGATTGCTTAAATTAGGCTCTCTGCAGACATGGAGATCTACCTCAGCCATTTTGCTCCTGCTGTGAAGCGAGAGTGACAGAAGCCAATGCGCGACATCTCTGGATTTCTCCCCACGCTCAAGGAAATGACAATCCCATTAGGACTGGTTGATGCAGGTAACTCAAAGCATTCACATTTATAACTGCATGTTAAGTGGCAGAACACACGGACTAGAGACATGAATGGAGCTTGTTTAGCAGCAGAGGAGCTTGCACTTGTTCATTTTGACCTTTACACAGTAGGCCACACTTCTACCCTTGGAAGGAATTATTACTGAGGGCCAGTCACTGACATCCTAGTGCACTGAGAGAGTTAAAGGGCAATTGCACTCTAAGTGTCTCTGGGAAAATGACATTGTGGGGTTCCTGGCTCATTGTCTTTCAATACTCCTGCTCAAATACGCAAAGCTTACAAATGAAAGGGTTTTTTTTTTCTAACTGCCAGCCTTGCAAACTCAGCCAAGCTAGGGTTTTTCCCTTCTTGCCCATCATCACCTGTAACAAAGGTTCTGCAGGCTAACCTGTGCCCTTGGCGATGCCTCTGCAGCCCCAGGGTCTTCAGATAATGCCTTCAGTGACACAGGTCCAAGCCTGTTCCCTTCAATGGATTTGCACAGATGTAACTGATTGGAACTTAATAAATAATTCTATTGTTGATGCACACGCAGGAAAATAATTCAGCTCTCTCAAAGCTGTGCAGGGCAAACAGGAGCAAAATGGAGCAAAAATGTACTATTGTCCAAAAGTTATTAGATATTGCTCTCAATACACACACAGGGAGCTGATCTGTTTGGTAAGAAGGTGCCAGTTTTACACAGCCACTTTTCAAAGTGTTTAAAAAAGGGCACAATGGAAGTATTATAGCCTTTCCAGGCCGGCTGTTATTCCACTTCAGCTGCAATATACAGGGACATACTTAACTGCTCCACCACTTCCTTATCTAACAACGTCTTTTTGAGGCACATCCCACCTGGCAACTCCTACCTCATCCTCATCTCTTCTCACTCTGATGCTAGCCTTTAAGACAAAACAACCAGTGATTAAGAATGTCTTCAAGTGATTTTTTTGACAACTCTCGAAAATATCTGGCATGTCCAGCCACACAGTCAGCGAGGGTGAGAAGCAATACCGCTAATTCTGTAAAGATTATCAAAAAGGCACAAGCATCATGTGAACGCTATCAGGAGAAAGCAGTCTGTGGGCAGGAGCTGGCTTTATCTGTAAAGACGTCAATGCCTAAACTCTTATGTTTCTCAAGGTTTATTCTACTGCCAGAAACAATACTGATTTTATACTGAAGGAATGAATATTATTTTCCCCCTCCAACAATAATACTGGAGTCATTATCTTGAGTTTACCAGCATAAGCAAATGTTTTCTGATATACAGGTTTTTTTCAAGTTTGAGCTAAAATTAAGTTTTAAACCAATGTCAAATAGACTATATTTTTCTTGGCAAGAAAGGTGCAATATAAATTAAGAAATTAATTAAAAAGCAAGACATTAAAAAGAACACTATTAAGATTGCAAGGTAAAGCACTCAGAAGGAGAACAGGGCAACATTTTTTGGACAAATAGTTGATTTGCCAAAAAATGCAGTTTCAGGTCAACTGAAACTATTGGTGAATTTGTGTTTAGTTTGTCAAATAGTTTCTACCAAACTGAAAAAGTCAAAACAGCTTGTTTTGGCCCAAGTAATTTCATTCAGATTTTCAGCATTTTGACAGAAGCATAGTAAAGGATTCACAAAATGGCCAGAGGCAGTAGCTTTGGCACCTCCCTTGTAAGCATTAGGTCAATGGTTAGGGGACCAATGTGGGAGACCCAGATTCAATTCCCCCCTCTGTCTGATGTGGAGAAAGGATCTGAATTTGCATCTCTGCTATTCCAGGAGAGTGCCCTAACCACTGGACTGTGGGATATTCTGGCATGTGGCTTTCTCCTCTTGAAGCTGTTCTACTATTTATGAATAATTAAATAGTCACTGGAACAGGGATTTGAACTTGGGTCTCCCATATCCTAACTAAGTGCCCTAACTACCAGACTATGCTGACAGAATGGTCCCTAATGTTGTTTTATCCTGTGCAGGTTAGAAGATCCCTGACCCTGTTCTAACCTATGCTGAAAGCTAAACTGGCCCCCAGAATCAAGGTGACCCAATTTCTGGAACTTCCTTAGTGTCCCAAGAATTACTGAAAAAGAAATCAACATTAGTGGTTCAGAGAGCTCCTTGGCCATCTCTTTCAAACCTCTTGGATACAAGTTATCTGCACCCGCTAATTTAAAATGTCTAGTTTTAGTAGCTGCTGTTTAACACCCTCCTTAGTTTTTGTTAGAATGGAAAGTATTTCATCTTCATCATATAATGTGACTACATCATCTGGCATTTCCACAGGTTTAGAACAGGAACATTTATTGAAACCTCCTTCATTTTCTGCATTACTATTGACAATTCTATCATTTCCATCAAGTAATGGTCCAATATTACTATTAGGATTCCTTTTGTTCTCATCATACGTTAAAAAAGTCACTGTAAGGTCTGTAGTTCACTTTAAACGACAAAAACTATTTTAAAAGGCAAAACAATTTGAGAAAATAACAAGGAGGCAGGAGGGCTGGCCAGTGGGTGGGACACTGTACGTTCGGAGGAAGCGTATGGCATAACCAGCTTCTCAGTTGTGCATTTATTTACATCTAACTCCTCCTGAAGTCACTGGAAACACCCCCACTGATTTCAGTGGAAGTGGATTGGGCCCAATTTGTTCATCCTTAAGCATGCACCTCTCAAAAAAATCTACTGCATGTGTTCAGTATTCAACATTAAAGTATTCCTAATTTTGTTAAATTATAAAAAACAATTTCCCCCCAAATCAAATAAAGACACCAGTCCTGATAGTTGACATATTATAGTCCTTCTTCAACTTACAAGGTGAGAGAGACAAGGTGGGTGAGGTAATATCTTTATCGGACCAACTTCTGTTGGTGAAAGAAACAAGCTTTCGAGCTATGGACAAGAAGAAGAGCTCTGTGTAGCTCGAAAGCTCATCTCTCTCTGCAACAGAAATTGATCCAATAAAAGTTATTACCTCACCAGTAGTTGATCCAATAAAAATACTACCTCTCATATACTGTCTCTCTCATATACTGGGACCAACATGGCTACAACAACACTACAAACAACTTACAGAGTTGTCAGCAGTTTGTTACATTGCTGAGTAAAAAGGCGTAATTCAAAAATAACTGACATTTTGCTCAAACTTTCACACATAAAAAAATTCACCGTTGGACAGAGAGCAAGCATTCAAAATTTCTGACTAAGGCCCTGATCCTCCAAACTCATGCACACTTGTAACTTAATGCATAGGGATATTTATACTCAATGGGACTGTTCATGTGCATAAAATTACCAACATGTAGGAGTGTTTGCCTGACTGGGGCCCAAAAGGTTAGTGTTTTAGAAAATTATGAGCATGTAAAAATAAGGGGTTATAATGAAATGTAGTTTTCAACCTCACTGCACTTGCTATGAGCATGACGTGTGTGTGTGTGTGTGAGTGAGAGAGAGAGAGAGAGAGAGAAAACTACAAATATTTAAATTTACTATAACATATGAGAATTAAATTTTTAATAGGAACATCGGTTAAATAACGCAAGAACTTCTCTTAAAAGAGGAAGAAATATTATGGAAAAAGAAATTGGGAAAGAAAACTAAAAGCCCAGACAATGATAAAAAAAACATCCTGCAGATTCAGAGGAGCAAACACGAGAGGAGGAGAAACAAAATCAGTATGGATTTAAGTCATTAACAAGAAGATCAAAGAAAACATTAGTAGGGAGGCATAGCTTTACAAGTATCTGAGATAGAAGACCTTGGAGGAAATATGACTGGGATAAAATCGTTATAGCTCGCACTAAAAATAACAAAGGGAGTAAGCTTATGGTCGGAATGCTAGAGACCACTTGATTAGAAGCAACATGATGACAGAAATCAAAAAGGTTTCTGAAAAACACCAACTAGTAATAATGGGAGAGGTTTTTTTCTTTTTATTATGCAGACATACTCTTGGTAGCGATATGACTAGAAATGGTATAGAACCATCTATATGTATATAGTGGCCTGCATTAGTGAGTGCAAATAACTTTCACACACAATTCTTGCACGTGATTACTAGTGTATGCAAGTAGTAGAATTTATACTTGCAAAAACATGTGTCCATGAAAATGCAAACTGACCACAAACGACTTTTGTTCATGCACAATCTATCAGTTACATACAAAAGCAATAATGCACAGCAACTGAGGGCCAGATCTTTGGAGCTATGATGTTTTGCAGCAGCTGAGGATCTGGATCTGAGCGTGTAAATGGCCTGTGTATACAGAGAAACCTGGTAGAGGCCTCTCTGAAAATTTAGCCAAAGGTATCAAGGAGAATTAGAAAGGAAGTTAGGGCAAATTTTTCAAACAGGGTGCCTAAACTGAGACACATAAAAACCATATTTAAATATCTAAATAAATCAGCTGATTCAAAGCTCTTGATACCCTGCAGCTCTCAATGGTTCAGGGTCAACAGAAATTAGGCTGTTTATTTAGGTGCATAAGTCTAGATCGGGGTGGCCAACCTGTGGCTCCAGAGCCACGTGCAGCTCTTCAGAAGTTAATATGCGACTCCTTCTATAGGCACTGACTCCGGGGCTGGAGCTACAGGCGCCAACTTTCCAACGGCCCAGGGGGTGCTCACTGCTCAACCCCTGGCTCTGCCACAGGCCCTGCCCCCATTCCACCCCTTCCCCACCCCCCGAGGCCTGCCGTGCCCTCACTCCTCCCGCCCCCCCCACCCCCGAGCCTCCTGCACACCACAAAACAGCCGATGGGGAGGAAGGGGGAGGCGCTGATTGGTGCGGCTGCCGGTGGGTGGGAGGTGCTGGGAGAAGGGAGCTGATGGGGGGCTGCTGACATATTACTGTGGCTCTTTGGCAATGTACATTGGTAAATTCTGGCTCCTTCTCAGGCTCAGGTTGGCCACCCCTGGTCTAGATGTATGGGTGCCTACAGCGAGGCACCCAAGTTTGAAAATGCTGTCCTTAATTTTATGCAGCACAGAAGGTATGATTAAATGCAAAAACCCACCTTCCTTTACAAGCTGGGCACCTAAGTAGATATGAGCCTTCAAAAATCTCCTCCTGGATGTACGGTGGAATACCATGTGTGTAGGAATTCCATGAACTGATTGATCTAGTCAAATTTGTAATTTTGACTAATAGGAGAGCAAACACAAGTGAAAACAAGGACAATGCACTTCAGAGAGGAAAGACTGTATGGTACTAGGGTCTATAAGGGTTGAGTTTCCCAGGCAGAGTCTGGGTGGGGTGCTCTTATCGCTATTAACAAACAGCTGGAGTCAGACAGCAAATAAAGTAGAGCTCTTGCAAGCATTGTGTGATCATAGATTGAACACCACAGTTAAGACAAGTTTAGGGAAGGGGTGAATGTGAATAAGCATCAGAAAGAAAAAATCTAGAAAGAAAACGTTCAAAGCTAAGCTAGTGGTCACACAGACCATCTAGCAATAAATACACTAAATATGAAATAAGGGCCAATATGATGAATAAGTAGGCTTGGAAGAACTAGGTTCTGATCAGTAAATGTTGGTAAACATTGATTTCACAGTACACTCAAACCGATGCAGAAATATTTCCATTGATAATTCTAGAAATTCACAGATACGCAAAGCAGGAAAAATGCTGATTGCGACCTTCTTAGAACTTCAAACTTTGTATATTTTTACATGTGATGTTAACCCCCCACAACTATATGCAGCTGTGAAAATTTAAAAATCGATAAAAATTGAAAAAAATGCTTAAAAATAAACATCAGTATTATCTGTCAAAATTATAAAACAAATAAAAATCAAATTCTGCCAAGCCTTTAAATAAGTAGGGCCCTACCCAATTCATGGTCCATTTTGGTCAATTTCATGGTCGTAGGATTTTAAAAATAATAAATTTCATGATTTCAGCTATTTAAAGCCGAAATTTTATGGTGTTGTAATTGTAGGGGTCCTGATCCAAAAAAAAGTTGTGGGGGGTCGCAAGGTTATTGTAGGTGGCGTGGCGGTGCTGCTACCCTTACTTCCGCACTGCTGCTGGTGGTGGCGCTGCCTTCAGAGCTGGGCAGCTGGAGAGCAGCGGCTGCTGGCCGGGAGCCCAGCTCTGAAGGCAGAACCGCTGCCAGCAGCAGCGCAGAAGTAACGATGGCATGGTAGGGTATTGCCACCCTTACTTCTGCGCTGCTGCCTGGAGAGCTGGGCCCTCAGTCTGTGAATTTGGTAGGGCCCTATAAATAAGGAAGGACTGTCAAAAAGTAAACAGAAAGAACCAGGATTTGTGAAGTATAAAATATGGGGCAAAGAAACAAATGGGACAGTGCCAGGATTTAATTAAGAAAGTGTGCAATAATCTTGCAGTCTCCACTTTTAATCTTGTTTTTTCTAAAAAAAACAACAAACATTAGCAAAACACCACACATTCAGATAAATAATAGGAAAAATTTCAAGGGCACGGGAAGGAACAAGAGGTTAGGCACAGAGAGATTAATAATACAGTGTCCCTGTAAAAAATCATAATGGACCAAAATTCTTTGTCTCAGTGTTTATAACATATGCCAGGAACAGGTAACCCCCCAAATTCGGATGCAAATCTACTACCAATATCAGATTATGGGGGCAATTTTCAGAGGCACAAAGCACAGACAGGCAACCAACTCCCACTGGCTTTCAACGGGAGCCAGACACCTAGGGCAGATCCTTTGCTGGTGTAAATTGTCACCATTGAAGTCAATGGAGCACTATGACAGCTTACCCCAGCTGAGGATCTCTCTCATCTGTGCCTTTGAAAATCTCACTATATGTCAGAAACGCTGATCCAAAAGGTGCTGCAGACTCAGAGAAGCCCAAGTAAAAGAGGATCCACCATAATGTTCTGAAAAAAACAAGGAAATAATTTATCAGCATTTCCCCCCTGTATTAATCAAAGAAAGCCCTAGTAAAAGGAAACTTCTGAAGTACAGCAGGACCCAGGGAAAAGAGCCTCAGCACCAGCATGTGCCTTGGGTACTCCAAACACACTTATCCAGCCCCTGGCCAACGACAGCAAGATTTAGAGGCGTAGCGGCAGATGCAACTCGCTGTTCCCACCAATGAGAAGTATGGCCCTAGTGCATTCACACTGTGTACAAACCCACTGGCTCCTCCTCCATTTCCATATGGCAATGCAGACAGCTCTCCCCAGCATATGCATCAGGGTGACGAATCCCCTTAACAAGCTCTTCTCTGGAGTTGGTGGGAAAACAGTTTTTAGCGACCTTCCTCCCCACTATCTCCCCCACACTGTTTAACTAGTTTTTCAAAAAGTTTTGAAATTTCATCAGAAATGTTCAAGCAAGTTGAAAACTGGAAAAGAAAGTCATGAACATTTTACCCAAAGATTTCCCCTTGGACAATTTCAGTCTTGCTATAGTTCTACTGCATTAGTATTTCCACAATGTTGTCTGGGCCTTAAGCAAGCATATGTGATACTTCAGGATTTAGGGGAGGGAGGGAGGGAGGGAGATATATATATGCAAATCTGTATGGAGGCCCGGGTAGGGAAGGCTGTGCCTCCCCAAACAGCCTGGCCCCCACCGCCTATCCGCCCCCTCCCACTTCCCGCTCCCTTACTGCCCCCCTCAGAACTCCCGACCCATCCAACCCCTCCCCGCTCCTTGTCCCCTGACCGCCCCCTTCCAGGGACCCACCGCCCCCTGACAGGCCCCCCTGGGACTCCCACTCCCTGACAGCCCCTCCCCCTATCCAAACCCCTGCCCCCTGACAGGGCCCCCAGGACTCCCACGCTTATCCAACCCTGTTCCCTGTCCCCTGACTGCCCTCCGGAACCTTCTGCCCCTTATCCAACCCCCTGGCCCCGGCCCCCTAACCGTGCCGCTCAGAGCAGCACGTCTGGCAGTCGCGCCGCCCGGCCAGAGCCGGACACACTGCTGCACTGCCCTGCAGGAACACGCCACCCCGCCGCCCAGAGCACTGTCCATGCAGCAGCGTGACTGCGGGGGAGGGGGAACAGCAGGGGTGGGGCCAGGGGCAAGCCTCCCTGGCTGGGAGCTCAGGGGCCGGGCAGGACGGGCCCACGGGCAGGATGTGGTCCGCCAGCCGTAGTTTGCCCACCTCTGTCCTAAACACCTCTTACGATCATGGGCACCAGGTTTGTATAATTTTTGGTGGCGCCCAGAATGGGTCCAAGCAGAGCCGTCCTGACCATAGGACAGACCAGGGCAACTGCCCTGGGCCCGCACTTTGTGGGGGCCTGTGCTTCAGGAGGACGCAGGGTCCAGGCCGGCCTGGGAGGGTTAGTGGGGCTCCTGGAGCCAGCAGCAGCGACCGATCCAGCCCCATCCCTCCCCGCTCTGCCCCATCCCACTGGCTCCCAATGTCACTCGGGGGCAGAAGCCAGAAAGAGGCAGGGCTGGGGTTTGGCGGAAGGGGTGGAATGGGGGCAAAGCAGGGTCAGGAAGAGGCGGAGCGGGGACTTGGGGGAAGGGGTGGAGTGGGGCAGAGGCGGAGCAGGGACAGAAAGAGGCGGAGCAGGGCAGGGCAGGCTGGGGCCGGGTCGCTCGTGGCTGCCAGCATCAGGCCCCCCCTCTGAAGCACAGGGCCCCCCCAGGCACGGGGCCCGGGGCGGTTGCCCTGGTCCATCCTATGGACAGGACGGCTCTGAAAATATAAGCCCAAACATTGGTGAAGCTGGGCCCATGTTCCTCAATATTGGTGGAGCACAGGCTATAACTCGCGGCCTATGCTTACGATGCTTCACTTACCTCCTTGTCCTTAGGCAGGTCATTCTATTGCCTAACTGCACTTCCAGGTAGGAAAAAAAGTGTCTACTGTCTAATTTAATTTTTTCCTTTTTTTAGTTTCAAGCCATTGCTCCTTGTTATGCGGTCTCAAGTACTGTAAATAATCACTCCTCCTCCTTCATATTATTACTGCTCAGATATTTATAGACTGTAATATCCACCCTTAGTCTCCTTTTCGACAAGCCGTACATCATTTCTGCCACCCTTCTCTTGATTCTCTCAGATTTATCTATGCCCTTTTTATAACGAGATGCTCAGGAGTCTCTGCGGCATTCCTCAATATGGCTATACCAAAGCAACAAAGAGAGAAGCAGTAGTACCTCACTTGCTCGACAAGAGGCATCCCCTGTATAGAGAACTCATAGCAAGCAGAAGACTTGCCATTGTTGCAATGGCTGTGCACTGTGAGGTCACATCCATCCCACTATCTAATACCGCCTACAAATCCAGTACTGAATCATAGAAATCAGAAATAGAAAAGACCTACTATTGGCAGGTTCTTTAGCCCACATGCCTGACAGTGCAGGATTGTCCATTTCCATATTTTTCCATGGGTCTTTGTCCAGTCCAGTTTGAAAATCACCCAAGCAATGGGGCTTTTTCCAGTTCCCTTGGGAGACTATCTCACAATCTAATAGCTCACCAGTAATAGCTATTGCCTAAATTTTCCTTTGTTTTAGAGCTAATTGTGACTGGACTGGGTACCCATACAGGGGCATAAGAACCTACTCCTCCATACCCCGACGCACCCTCTTGTTTAAGCATGAACATAGTGAAAGACTAACAGAAAAGAAGGAAAGGAGGAAATTAAAGGGTAAAGGGGAGATTTTATCCGCATCTGTATCCACGATCCACAAAAATGGTCTGCAGATATCCACAAACACGGATGCGGATATCTGCGGCTATAAAGCAGATATCCGCAGATCTTCAAGGCTCTACTTGTAAACACTTAAATGCTTCTTTGCCAGTGGACCAATAACCACATAACTACCTAACAATATGTAGATAAACCATGCCAGTCCGCCAAGGTCTCTTAATAAAGGGAGGTCCTACCTAGTGAAATATGAAGAAAACACCTTTGTTTCCATCATTCATGATAAATGTATCAAAAGGAAAAATAACAATGAACTAAACCTTCAATTTTTTTAGTCCAGTGACATTAACAAAGTGTCGGTTCTGTATTTCATCTGGACCTTTTCTCCTATATACTGGCAAGATTACAGTTTTTGTTAAACCTATGTGTTATCTGAAATGAAATTGTAGTACTTTTAAATATTTATATCCAAGTGGCACCCAGATGCCCTTAATCAGGACTGGGGACCACTGAGCTAGGTGCGCTCGACCCTGGAAATGGATTACTAAGTGCTAATAATGGTACATTTAACTTGATCAGAACCAGTGTCACTATGGAGGCAAAGAAATGATGCCCTGATTAAGGTTGTAGGAGACCTAACAGAGAGAAGAAGCCCACAATGTGTAAAGCTGCCTGGTGATAAGTAGGTCGAGCTTTAGTATGCTAAGTCTTGGCGGAGTCTCAATTGCATCACATGGGGGAGACCCAGAAAGTTGAAGTATCCTACAGCATCTTCTGGTCTCCTCAATGTGTACGTTACGCCCATACCTCCCAACTTGCCAAGGCATAACGTGTGATAAAACCGCAAAATGAGGGCACAAATTATTACATTTCTTCCATGAAAATGATGTGAGATTCCTTCCTTTCATGTGAGCGGCTCTCTCTGCAACCTTCATTTCATGGCTCTGCATTTCTGATGTAAACCAAAGAAGTGCAGGGACATCACATTTGTGGGGATCACAGATGACTCTGGGACTAAAAGAAAGGCCATTTGAAAGGTACAATCACATCAGCTCAGTCTCCCCTAAGACTCATCTCTGAATTTTGCCCACTACATTTAATTAACAAAACAAAACATGAGGAACTCACTGTTGCTCTAAACGCTCCTGAATCCTGGCTTTTTACTGAGCATTACAATATCTGTGCACTACAGTTAAACCAGATGATACTTTTTCAGGAAAATTGCTCAGTAACAATGAGATCTGCTTACAGAAGTTCTGTATCTGTCCTGCCCAAACTGTTTCATTTGCTCCCATGCTATTCCTGCCGACTATCCTGCAAACTCCTATGTTTCTTTTCTTTCTGATTTTGGAAGATAATAAGCACCTTTCAAACTAAACATTGTCACCAAGACTGAAACGGTACATGGGCAAGCTGCTTTTCTAGTGCCAGTACGCCTCATTCTGCCTCTTTTCCAAAAACAGCGTGTCGCAAGAGGTCTGAAAAACTGCCTCTGGTTTCTCAAGGTATCATAATATTTCTGACCTGCCAATAAAATGGATACAATGAGGAAAGTCCCTCTCTCCCTGGCACCCTATCTGATTTGTGTGACTCCTTCACACACAAACTATGTGCAGTCTGATGAAGTTCAAAAGAAAAACTACTAAGCCTTTAAAGCCAACAGCTTGCATAAGGAATAGAATTAACAACTGTCACTATGACCTCCTGTGTCCTATATGCTAATGTTAGACAGAGAGAGATTTGTCCTCACAGGAGTCCTCCTGGGTGTCCGCATGGTTCTCCTGCGTGGCAGTGAAAGCAGTCTGCCTCCAGCTCAGGGCATGGTTTGACTCAGTGAGCATTGGCTACTACTGTAGATGGTTGTTTTCCAAAGAGCTGCATCTACATACAAAAAAGGCCCTGTGAAAGGTCAGGCAGCGTGATCCAGTGGAGAGGACTGCACTCAGCAAACCTGGCTTCTAACCCTATCTCTGACACTGACCTACTTTATGATCTTTCCTTGGGCAAGTCACTTCCCCATGCTGTGTTTCTGTTGCCCCTTCCATCTTTTGTCTGTCTCATCTATATAGAGTGGCCAGGGACTAACTTTTACTATGTGTTTGTACAGAACCTAGCACAGTGGGGCACTAACAGGGCTTTTGTCCTTGGGGAAGGGCTGTATGCAGTGGTGTGTTGGGCCATCTCCTCTATCTCTGCTCCCTTCTTTGACCAACCTCTCTCTCCTCCCCACACATTCCTTGGGGAAGGGTCATCCGGCAATCTCTCTCCCTAATACCAAGGAGATGAAGAGGAGCAGTTCAGAATTCAGAGCTCAGGCTGCCTGCAGACTCAGGCATGCACCGCTCCATCAATTATATTCCATTCATCTTTGGAAGGTTATCTTTTCAATTGTCAGAGCTAAGGACTTCATTTTTATTTTCACTGAAAGTTTAGACTCTGGGGCACAACAACACCACTTCCAAAATAGGGCCCACTCACCAGGCTGCTATGAACCAGCCCTATTCAACCCCTGCAGTTCCTTTTCATGAGAGTGAGGCAGGGCCTGCTATCTTTCTTAGGGTATGTCTACACCACAGCTGGAACGGAGCTTCCCAGTGTGGGTGGACAGACATGTGCTAGCTCTCTGCAAGCTCGCGCACTAAAAATAGCAATGTGGCCGCCCAAGTACATACCAGATTCACCATAAGCCATCATTACGTTTCATTCACATGGCACGTTTGAAGGCTTTGGGTCCTTCATGATATGGTTGGTCACTGAAATCGGATTCTTAGACTCTTTATTTTTAAAAGTGGAGTTTTTCCTTACTGCCGCCCCCTTTGTCTTGCTTTTCCACACCCCCAATGTCCCCTCATTCCATTAACGTGCAATCCACTCATTTAGTCTCTAAATCAGGTGACTTATTAAACTCTTGCTTGAGAGTAATATTAAAAACTGGTTAAACACAAGTTCAGGATACCTGAAAACACCCTGGATTGCAAAGGGGAAGATTCTCTGCAGCTCTCATACTAGGGCTGGCATCATCTTAACCATATAAAGATCCCCTGCAAAGGAAGTTTAATCTATATATGTTAATATAGACATATATACCTGTGCATCTCGGTACTTGTATCTAAGGAGGAAAATGTTCACACACATAAAATAACTAAAGACCAAGTTAGGCGCATAAATCTCGATTGGGGCAGCTAAGAAACCTAATTTCTAAAGGTGCTGAACAGCGACTTCTGTAGAAGTAGCCAGGTGCACAGTGCTGAAAATCAGGCCACTCGGGCCTCACTCCTGCAAATATTTATGTGCATCCTTAACTTGAAGGACATGAGTAGTCACATCAAAGTCAATGGTGAAAACAGTACTGCACTGCAGTCAATGGCAGAACTCCCAATTACTTCAACTGGGCCAGGAGTTCACTAATGTGACCATGCATGTGCTTGAAGTTATGGATATGTGTCAGTGTTTAGAGGATCAGGGCCTTATTTAGGTGCCTAAATAGAGGGAGGGATAGCTCAGTGGTTTGAGCATTGGCCTGCTAAACCCAGGGTTGTGAGTTCAATCCTTGAGAGGGCCATTTGGGATCTGGGGCAAAAATTGGGGATTGGTCCTGCTTTGAGCAGGGGGTTGGACTAGATGACCCCCTGAGGTCCCTTCCCACCCTGGGATTCTATGATTCTATGACATAGGCTCCTATTTTTGAAAGTCTCAGCCAAACTTTTCATCCCCAGATGCTGTACATGATTTCTGAATTCATTTCTGGCAAAGGAATGCTGACCCGTTTTGTCTTTTGTTGGAAACGCATCTACTTTTCAAAGGTCTAAGCACAATATTATCAATGCTGCTGCCTACATGGTGCTATTTATTAAAATGCTAAAGAAGAACATGGAGCTATTATGCTGAAGAACGTAATTATCTAACACACTGACAAAGACACTCCGCTTAAAAAAATAGTGGCCTGACAGATGTTTATAATTAATTAGTCCTTTACTGACATTTTAAAAATATTTCTAAAAATTTTTAAATTGGCAATATTTACACTTTACATTTTTCACTCCAGCATAAAGTTCTCCTAGGATCTTTTTATGGATCTGTGTATTTTTATAATATTGCCAAGGGTGCTGAATGCACATTTTTATTGTAGTAAAAACTGAGTAGGTTAAATACTCCATTGTATATCCACTGAGGCTGAAGTTCCTGAGTGAGTGTTTCACTGATTGCAACGTGATCTCATTTTCTGGATTTATCTGAGTAAGTTTTCCCCCTCTTTTCTCTGAATTAACCTCAATCTCTGGAAGTGATTTCACAAGCTGTTTTAATCCTTAACCAGCCTTCCCCACCACAAACAAAACCCAGTGTTCCAAATATATTTCTTTTAATGAAAAGATCATCTTTGGTTGACCAGGAGTCCAAACAGGATTGTCTGAATGAAAACAAAATCTGACTTGTTAATTCCAACTAGCAATTTTTCTAAACACAACCCAAAACAATACCCTCTTAACACACACAAATCATGGAATTGCCATCCTGTGTGTACAGGGATTGGACCCAGAGGGGTTGCCTGGTCAACGTGGGATATAGCAATTCCATTTGGCAGGTGCAGGAATTAAGCTCTAAATGTACTGGAGCGGGCAATGGTGCCAGCTAGCTGACATACAGAAGCACCCTGGCCAGGGGTGATTTTTAGTTAATTAGTGGGACAATGTCCATTTCACAAACATATCTTTAACAAATTGCTTTACCTATATTACTAACATCCCCTTGGTTACTAAACCTAAACGAAAATCCAGTTTCCTTCTCACCGCGTTCATTTGCTTTTTCATCTCTCTCATTTGGGACAATGGAAGTCGGTGAAGCTGGTTTCACTTTTGGTTACGACCAATTGTTATTTCTAATTATGTGAGGTTTTGTAAAGACAAAACATCAGATCATCAGCTGGTGTAAATCAGCATTGCCCCACTGACGCCAAGGGAACTATGATGATTTACATCAGCTGTGGATGTGGCCTAAGGGGCTTCATTTTCAGCCACAATGGCGTTGAGAGAACTCTTTTAAATCCCGGATATGAATGGAAATGATTGCATTCAGTTTGCAGACTTGTTTCATGCCTACACATATATACAGTAGAAGAGCTGGCTGATGGTTTCTGAAATTTTCCATTTTGATTTCCACATGTTTTTTAAAAAAGAAAAAAATATGAAAAATTGCTTGCTGCATCCCCTTCCCCCCCCCCACACACACCTTTTCTGTCAGATTTTTTTCTACAGCAGTGTTGCTCTGTGGGAAAGAAAAGAGAAGGAAATACACAGCAGACCTGTCACTGCAGCTATAACAAGCATGGAAAACAAAAACTAGCATCTCTCTGAAACAAGCTCTCTTCATTAGAGTGACCAGAACCCCCCCCCCCCACTCCCTTACCTGATGGGGTGGTGGATGCTGTAGTTGCTGTATTTGTTGAATGTGTCGGGCTGCTGTTTTCCAACAATAAACAGGAGCTGCCACCATTGTTTTCCTTCTTAACGAAGAGCTCCGGGGCACTTGGCAGAGGGATGGGATGGCTGATCCCCAGCTCTTCTTCTTGGGCCTGCTGCCTTCTCAATGCAACCTGGAAACAAGAACAACTATTCTGTGTCTAGTCTCTCGTTAGACAATGATCACAATGAATACAAGGGAAATTATCCACTGGTCCCAAACTAAGGGGCATACAACACATTCCAACAACTCATGGCTATTAATATCAGGACATGAAAGGGGGAAACAACATTCTGAGGGGTATAAAGGAAAAAGATTCTATGAAACAATGTGGGTCAAAATTTACCTTCACTTATAGCCATGCAAACTTCAGTTAGGTTACATCGGTAAGATGAAACACTCTTGTAAAATGCTACCGCCATAAACAAATATGTCTTCTGTTTTCAGCAGGGGCACAGGAATTAAATACTTAGTACTGGCTAAAATCACACCATTCTTGTCAAAGATTCTAGCCAGGCTCAGCGTGATACAGTCACGTTCAGGCAAAGCCAGGAAGAAGATTTTTCAAAGATATCTGGCTGTTATTTTATTTCTACTTGCTGTGGATCTGGGCAAAGGGGACAGATAATCTCCTGTGTTCGTACGTAGCCTCAGAGGGGCAGGAAATTCTGAAAGCTCCCACTTGCAGAGTAGCTGTTGAAGCTTTTCATCAGGGTGGGGGCTCTGGCCCCACAAGAAATGGCAAGTCTGAAGATCTCAGGAGATCCATGGAGGCCAGTGCCGAGAGGAGTAGTGATCTTGGGTTGCCCTGCAGGCTGCTGCCTCAGAATCCCCCTCAGGCAAGTTTTCATAGCACACAGGAAGAAAGCAGGGCAAGAGCAGTCACCGAACCCATGAGAATATGGCTGCCATGAGGACCATAGAACAAGACACACATGCCTCCCACATAAATGAACCCCAGATCCATGGGTTCTGTGGCCTGAACTTCCCCTTCATTCTACAGCAATCCTACCAATACACACAACCAGAGGAAACTCTGAGCTAGCAAACTATACCCTTGTTTTGCTCATGTAGACAACCTGTTGCTGACAACAAATGTCACAACCAACGCCAAAAATAGCTTTTACAAGTGTAGGTACAAACAAACCATGTTCAGCACCATTTCAGAAAGAGAGGTCATCCACACATCCCACTACAGCAGTGGCTCTCGACCTTTCCAGACTACTGTACCCCTTTTGGGAGTCTGATTTGTCTTGCCTACCCCAAGGTTCACCTCACTTAAAAACTACTTGCTTACAAAATCAGACATAAAAATACAAAAGTGTCACAGCACACTATTCCTGAAAAATGGCTGACTGTCTCATTTTTACCACAGAATTATAAAATAAATCCATTGGAACATAAATATTGTACTTACATTTCAGTGTATAGTATCTAGAGCAGTATAAACAAGTCATTGTCTGTATGAAATTTTAGTTTGTACTGATTTTGCTACAGCTTTTTATGTAGCCTGTTGTAAAAGTAGGTAAATATCTAGACGAGTTGATGTACCCGCTGGCAGACAACCAGGGGTATGTCTATCCCTGGGGGAAAACCATTGTGCTGCAGTTCTCAGCACCATTTCTCCTTGTCTGCAGTGGTAGCTAAATAGCAGTTAGCTGCACCCACGGCTGACACCCCTTGTCACTAACGAGTCATTTGGCTAGCACAGACATGGCATCAGAGTTTATAATCCCCTATGCTGTGATTTCCCATACAGGTGGCAGTTTGGTCCATGTTTGCATTTGAATTGTGGAAATCACCCTCCAACTTACAAGAGGTGACCATGTATTTTTGGGGGCACAGTTTTTGAGATGTCACAGTATAATTTACCTAGATCTCCCTTTCCCTCAATACTACAGTATACTGAACAGTATTATGTTTCTTTACTTTTCTAATGATGCTGTACCCCAAAAAAGCAGCATTTTTAATAATTGTTCTTGCAAAATCTAGCAGCAACCTATCAGCTGAATGGTGCTAGAAGATTCCACCTGCTGGAAATGGGTCAATGCAAAATATATTGGGAGTGGTAAGTGAAGATTTTAAGGATCTTAACTCCTATACATAAAAAAATTCAACTGCAATGATGTGTGGGAACATTCAGCACTTCCATGAAGCTCTGGCTTAGGTAAGGACAGCAGTCCCAAATAAGGCACAATGAGGTCTAGGGTCGAGATCAACACAGGTGGTAGGAAGAAACTCAGGAGCTTAAATACCTTTGGGGATCTAGGCCTATGTGCAGAGAGGAGTTAATCATATTATGGAAGCTACCTAGCAGCATGAGAACAATCTGTACAGAATCTGATACTTTTACTGATACTTTTACAATTTCAAATGGTTCTTTTTCACAGGGTGTCACAATAGGATCTCTGTGTATTATCTCCAGTGAGGTAAAAAAGCACCTATAATTTTTCCAAAATAATCACTGTAGTATTCTAAGAAAGACCTCCTAAAACCAACAATATTTGGGGGAAATGGGAATACATGACCTGGTCCAAGAACAGGGACTGGGATGGGACTTGACCCCAGCACTGCAAGGTTTTAAAAAATATGTCAACCAGCCACACACTTCAGTCACAGAGCAAGGGAATTATAGTTAATTTGGATTCTGGAAGTTCTGAGAGACAACCACTTGCAGAATTGAATCCATAGGTTTCAGTCCTGCAACATTTACTCACATAAGTAAGCCTAATGACTGCAAATAATTTATTCTAGTAAAATTGCACAAGTACAGAATGCAAGACAGGATGTTGCATCTCAAAGCCACACAATCTTTCTCATCCAAGAAGCCCTTATACACACAGAATTACTCACATAAGCATGGGTTTGCAGAATTGGATTCATATGGATTCAATCCTGCAAACATTTACATGTATAACTGAGATTTCAATGGGACTACTTACGTGGGTAAAGTTACTCCCATGCAGGACTGGACCAAGCTTGAACTATTAGCTACTATTAGTTTCAGAGGTGCTGGAACAATTTTTATAGTCGGGGTGCTGAGAGCTATTGAACCAAACTGTAAATCCTGTATATAATGGAAACCCCTTCAAGCCAGGGGGGTCAGAGTACCAGCACCAATTATTAGTTTCCAGTTTTAAGTTTAAAACTAGCGCAACTCAAGAGCATAAGACATTGAATGGCCAATATTTTTTAAACAGATAATTCAAGGGAAACATGTTTTTAAAACACCACTAAAAATATTTTTTACTCTTAGAAATGAACCACAGTACACCTAAAAACACAGAAAACATCAGAAAAAATAAGCATGTCAAACTGGAAAACTACAACTCAATTCTGCTTCCACCATTCATTGAGTTGATCAGATCCCCAATTATTTTTAAGATAATTAACTTAAACAGTTACCTACAAAAATATGAAAATTAGCTGATCTTACATGAAGAAGATTTTTCCAAAAAATATCTATGTAGGGTAAGTGAAGTTGTATTTGACAATAGAAAATGCATCACCAAAATTTTTCATTGGAAATCTTGCATCTTGAATGTCTTAATAGAATTTAAAGTTTATAAACATGTTTTATTTTTACTCATTTTTGCAATGGAAATACATTCACAAATTCTTCAAAATCTGCTATATGAGTTATCCCCTACTTACTAAAACCACTTCTGAATACTGCTGTAAGTAAAGTGTCAAAATGTCATACCAATTTATAAAGAAAAGCATTCACATTCATTTACTCAATACAGAATGCTCTTCAAGACCACATTATCTGGAGATAGCAGCAAAGTAAAGCATTTTTATTCAGATTAAAAAAAATCCAATCATTTTGTTCTTTCCTTTTGCATACTGTAATTCCAAAATTTAAAGAATTTTTTTATTGAGGTAATTGTTTTCCTATTAAGAGAATCATGTGTTACTCTTTGATTCATTACATTGGTTAGAGGGTTAAACAAAATATGTATGATAGTAGATGTAAAAAACCCAATTAGATTTCATAAAAATACCATATTGGACCAGCTTCTGCAATCAACACAGGTTAAACTCCCAAATCTTGAATCGGTGTCTGTATCAGGAGCGAGTAAAATATGTGGTCCTTTTATGTCTCTTTAATGAGTTCAGATGCTTCCATCCAGTTAGATCAATATTTTACAGTTTGAAAACAAGTAACTATTTGCTTACATAAGGTAAATTAAATATACATATCAAACTGGTGAGGAATATGTGGTCATTTGTTAACAGGAAAAAAACAGCATGTGACAAGAATCTGCTTTTTAAATGTTTCTGTTTCAGTTTCTTTGCCAATTCTAAAACACAAATGTTTCCTGGCTCCAGCGTGACTTTATTGGGGTGTTTTAACTCAAACAGACCCGCATGCTCTTCAGAAGATTTTTCCTTTTTCTGTTGTAGATTTAGGTTACAAGTTTAGGTTGTTAATTGCAAAAGGGAAAAACAAGCATGCGTTAAACTCTAGTTTTGTAAAACATGATTGAATTCATTTCCATTCATCTAGAAAACCTGGTATGTATTATTATCTTCACATCTGTGAAATGCAGCTATTCAACTCCATTTACAAAGTTAGCAATTCTCGGTCAAACTACAAAGGTAGACTTAGGCAAATATATGTGGGCACTTATTTAATGTCTCTGGAAGTTCATTTTCAAAATGTACTCTGAGCAGTTTATAAATACAGAAACCGGTGAAACACACATGAGGACAGATCGCACATATGCTTTTATGGACACTACCCAAAACATCTGAAGGGAATGACATGTTGCCGATAATTTAGATGAATAAAAGGCTTAGCAGGCCTCTAGGTAGGTTTTAAAGGTTTTATGAAATTTATTTGTAAACAAGAAGGTATTTTAGTAGTTATGGCAGATGGAAACCATATAACGGCAAATAATCAAAGGCTGGGAGGAGGTGCAGGGTGGATTGAATTCCCCAAGTCTCTGTTTTAACGGACAGTCTGGAGTAATAAGAGATGTGCCATCCGCAAAGCATCAGCCTAGTGGGTCTAGAGGGGAACATGGAGACACTGGAGGAGATTTGAGGGGAAAGAGGCTTTGGGGAGCAGGGTGTATATTCTTGCGAGAGCTTTTCTAGTGACTGCTGTCGAGCAGAACCTGCATCCGTGGGGGAACTGTTATTGTGCACGTGAGTGACAACCTGAAATAAGAGCTTTTAAATCCCTCTCTCTGCACTGCAGGGAGCTTCGTGTGCCTGTCAAGTATCTGCGTTTCAGACAGGTGCTAGGAAAGGCACATTCCACCACCGTTGGCCCCTTTTTTGATTCAGTCGAGGAGGCCTGGTCCCCCTTTATCCCCAGCTCACCTGGGCTGCCATCACCCGCTGCCGCTCTGCGATCAGGCTGCATTTTTTACACTGACAGTCCCTCCACATGCAGAACCTCTTGTGCCCTTTCAGTGGCGAGGAGTAGCCGTGGTTCCTGCACCGGGCACACTTGGGGAGACGGGGAGACTTCTTTCCGGAGGCGGCGGTGGCGGCGGCTTGAGCCAAGACCCCGGCACCCCCTCCACCTCCGGCAGGAGTAGTAGCAGCCATCAGAACGGCGGCTTTCCCGAAGCTGCTCATCTTACCCCCCTGGGCATGATGGTCCGAAGAAGCCGAGGGCTTGTTGAATGAGTCATTGGGCATCGTCCTGGACCGGTTGGTTCGCCCGCACAGTTAAGGACGGGGGAAGGAGTTAATGTTTCAGGGGCTGGGGTGTGGCTGGGAGAAGAGAGGTTCGGCTAACAAGTTATTAGCCAATTCCTGCTGCAACAGAAGGAGTCGCTGCGATGCGGCCCAAATAAGACAGCTGCCCCCACCTTTTGCCCAGTTGGAAGCTGCGGTTGCCGCAGCAGCAGCGGGAGTAACACTGCCCACACCAGCTCCTGCCCCCTGTGTTGGCTGAGTTTTGGCGGGCGGGCTGCAGCAGGTTTGGAACATTCGCTACTTTTTTCAGAACGCTGGATACTTTTTGGAACGTTCCCCGGGAGGAGAGAGAAAGCGAAGCAAACCCCGGCCTCTCCCTCCCAGCTCCTCCCCCTTCTTCCCGCCCGGCCAGCTGCTGCTGCAGGGCCCAGGGCGCTGAGCAGACCAGGTCCATGCCGCCTTGGCTCCAGGGCTGGGGAGCAGTGAGACAATCTAAATAAGATATTACACAAAAATCCAAGAGAAGTTGATTTACAAATCTAGGGTAGCAGGTCCCTTGGGGATGGGGAGAGAGTTGCATTTTAAACTGCATTTCAGCTCTTTTTAAGAGTCCCACAATAAAAATACCATTGGGGTGCCATGTTTATTATATCTCAGGGACTCCAGCTGGAACCTACTCATTTTACAAGATTTTAGACATACACCAGCTGCCTGACGCACTCATCCTAAAACGCATCCTAAACAAGTGCATCTCCCTGCTAAGGATCCACCTCACTGGCGTTTTGCTAAGTTAAGAGGTATGTCCACGGTTCACACTGAAAAATAAATAAATAAAATATGCAGGCCCCGATCCAAAGGTACAGTGCACTCCATTTATAAGAATCAACTGCATAGAGTGGTCTGGGACAAAAATAATTCCTATACTACGAGTCCACTTGTAAGAATCCCGTCCTCTGGGACAGATGTGATTCTTACCAAAGAAGTGCACTGATTTTAAATGTAAATTAGAAGCCTACATATCTTTATGGATCTGGGGCATAAAATACAGCCTTGCTTCTCCTGTGCTGTAAGCACCCTCCATCTCTTCCTTGAAGTCTCCCCTTAAAGCATATTTCTTTCAGTTAGTCTTTCATCACTGGTTGACTGGAATTCTATCCACTTGTAACACAGCTCATTCTTATCTTTCTGCATTCAAGCCTTCCAAATTAAAGTAAGGTCCTTGGAGTCAGGACATGGCTTAAATTCAGAGATTATTTATAAAGTGGTACCATATAGAATCTCTTGCGCAACGGTAGTGTGCATGTCATAGGGCATGGCTGCCCTGTAGCACTCCCTATTGGCCACGCTGGGTGCTCCAGGCACTCCCTGCCTCGATTTCCCCTTACGGATTTCCCTACATCCTCCCTAACTCACCCATTCCCTCCTAGTGGTCAATTAGTTACATCGCAGTGTGGCCAATTTAGTCATTTTCCACCTAGATCTAGTTGTTTAAAAAAATTTCTAGTTAGGAAAAAAAAAAGTCCATTTAGTTGTTGGTTGGAAATTTGAATTGAAATTGAACCATTAATACACACTTTAAAAGCATATATATGATAAAATACTTGAACCTGAAAAAGCATAATAAGTTTGAAAAGTATGAACAAAGACTAGCTTCCTCATACAGCTGTGTTTGTTATGACAATGTCAGCGCATTCATTTTGATGATGTTGACTGACCTAATAATTTCAAATTATGATGTATAAACATCAGTAAATCATCATAAATTCATATGATGTTTATTGCTGTTTTATGATGTTTTGGTGTTATAAAATGTGGGGCTGAAAGTTAGCGCTTTGCCAACAAAAATGTATGAAACTTACTGACAGCAACCGGACAGAGACAGTACGCTTAACTCCTCTTTTTTAATTGAAATTTCATGAAAGTTCATGCATATATAAGAGGAATTAATATAATTTCTCATTCTTGGGACAACTAGATTAGTATGTTTCAGTGACTTTGCTCCAGAATGTTGGATTTGCAACTGGGAAACTTATATAAATAGAAAAAGAAAATGAGTACTTGTGGATGCATCCGATGAAGTGAGCTGTAGCTCACGAAAGCTTATGCTCAAATAAATTTGTTAGTCTCTAAGGTGCCACAAGTACTCCTTTTCTTTTTGCAAATACAGACTAACACGGCTGCTACTGTGAAACCTTATATAAATATAGGTTTCCTAGTAGGCCAAGATTTTTAAAATGCAGTATTTGCCAAGGTCATTATCTCATATTGTCACTATCTCGAGATATCGTTATCTTGGGGAGTTTCTGTACTAAACATTTTTAATAATATATTCTAATTACTTTTTCAAAAGTCAATTTAAATTAAATATATTTTAATTTTTTATTAGAAATCTAAAACAGTTATGTATTTTTCGGTTTTTAATATTGTGCCAAACAGCCCACCTTCACGCTCACAGTCTCACCCCTCAGCTCTCATTCCCCTGTAAATTCGAACACCTTCTCTAATTTCAATTCCTGGGGAAAACACTGCCTTAACCAGGTGGAATAGTTTGGGAAGACTCCCAGAGCACAAGTCCAGTGGGGCTGCGTCTACACTGCAAAGCAACTTGAACCCTGGGTCCTGGTTTGACTCAGTTTCGGACCCTCCACCCCAGTGGGGTCCTGGGACCAGGGGTTCTGGAGCAATTTGTATAATGGGGGTGCTGAGAGCCATTGAACCAAACTGTGAACACTGTATATGATGGAAACCACTTCAAGCCAGGGGGTGCGGCAGCTCTCCCAGCATCCCTCGTTCTAGCACCTATGTCTGGGACCCTAGATCTGAGCCCCTTGATTAGTGCAAATTGTGTGTAGATGGAAGCGGGGGATTAGTCTTGCTCCTGAATTTGAATGCTGGGCTTACATTGTAGTATAGACATACCCTTAAACTCACCTCTGAATCTGGCCTGTCATAAATATAAAGGAAAGGGTAAACACCTTTAAAATACCTCCTGGCTAGAGGAAAAACCCTTTCACCTGTAAAGGGTTAAGAAGCTAGGATAACCTCACTGGCACCTGACCAAAATGACCAATGAGGAGACAAGATACTTTCAAAAGCTAGAGGGAGGTAGAAAAAAAACTCTCTCTCTGTCTGTCTGTGGGATACATTTGCCGGGGACAGAACAGGAATGGTGTCTTAGACCTTAGTAAGTAATCTAGTTAGATATGCATTAGATTCTGTTTGTTTAAATGGCTGAGAAAATAAGCTGTGCTGAATGGAATGTATATTTCTGTTTTTGTGTCTTTTTGTAACTTAAGGTTTTGCCTAGAGGGATTCTCTATGTTTTGAATCTGATTACTCTGAAAGGTATTTACCATCCTGATTTTACAGAGGTGATTCTTTTACTTTTGCTTCTATTAAAATTCTTCTTTTAAGAACCTGATTGTTTTTTTCGTTGTTCTTAAGATTCAAGGGTTTGGGTCTGTGTTCATCTATGTAAATTGGCGAGGATTTTTATCAAGCCTTCCCCAGGAAAGGGGGTGTAGGGTTTGGGGAGGATTTTGGGGGGAAAGACGTTTCCAAGCGGGCTCTTTCCCGGTTATATATCTGTTAGACGCCTGGTGGTGGCAGCAATAAAGTCCAAGGGAAAAGGGAAAATAGTTTGTACCTTGGGGAAGTTTTAACCTAAGCTGGTAAAAATAGGCTTAGGAGGTTTTCATGCAGGTCCCCACATCTGTACCCTAGAGTTCAGAGTGGGGAAGGAACCGTGACATGGCCCTATGTGAATAGAGTGCCATATATATCCATGGGGCAATATTGCATTATTATTTGCGAAGTACATTGCAACAAATTATTTACCTCAGGATGCAGCTTCAAGATACTTGTGTGGCTTTCCCTCCAATTAGGAATTTCACATTTGAAATCACTGTTACTAAGTGATAGCTCCTGAGTCCCAAATATGTGACAATAACCCCCAAATCAGGTGCCCAACAAAGAAAAGCAGAGGAAACATAGGTTGTCTTGATACAAGAATTATATATTTGATGTGAATGAAAATTTTCTCTAACCTCACTTTAATGGTTCAACATTTTTGATGTCAATATACTTACAGTAATAGTACAGAGGAAAACAAACGTTTGTTTGGGACAGAACTAAATGTGTCTGTTAAATGGATGATGTTCCTTATAGTCAGTATTTGAAGAAGGTTCATATGGAGTGAGCTGCTCCCTGCTTCCTATTTTGAAGTCTGATCCAACACTCATTGAAGTCAATGAAAAGATTCCAAGGAGCATTGGATCAGTCCTCTGATGTTTTAGTCCATGTACAAGTGAAGCAGCAAAGTGAAACAAACAGGCTCCAGTCTCTGATGTTCTATATGCTTTTGAGGCTGGCACTTGTTGATCTCTAGAGGCTTGATACAATTCTCATTGAAGGCAATGGAAAACTCCCTCTGACTCTCGGAAAGGGGGAGTTGGGTCAGATTCAAGATGCACATGAAAAAGCAAAGCAGCCAGAAAACAGGTGGGAATAGAGAGGAGGTACAAAGAAAAGAGAGGGGGAGAAAAAATAAAGGAGAAAAGATTAAAAAAAGCCATGGGAATACTGCTACACTCCATTGACATAAATGGGCCGCCACTGTTGAAATAAGTTTTGTAAATACCCCCAGGACTGTGGAAAGCCCGAAGGGAAGGACTTGATACTGGTATGGTTCTGAGCCTACTATGAAACATAGGAAAAATTTGTGGGATGGGGGGATAGCTACATGAAAGTAGGCATTTTGGAGGTTAAGGGTGACGAACCAGATCTAAGGATGGGTTTATAGTGGTTAGCATCACCATCCTGAAGTGCTGGGAAAGGATATAGGTGTTCAGGTTTCTGAGGTCGAGAATCAGTCTCCATCTTCTCCCACTTGGGAACTAGGGATAGAAGCCTACCAGCTCTTGCCTCCTTTGATCACCTCCAAGATCCATTTGTCTGAAGTAACCTGTTCCCAGGCAGGGAGGAAGTGGAATAGTCAGTCTCCATACAGGGATGGATGGAATCGTGTAGCAGAGGATCCAAGAAAGTAGGTTGCTTACAGCCCTCGACTGAGATTCAAAACTGTTTCTTAGAGGGAGGTGTAGATGATGTTATTGGGGGTGTGGTCCTGTTTTCTGAAGTCTAGATCTCCTCCTCGGAAAGTTTGAAGGTCTGGGAAAAGTTTGGCATGGATAGGTCCTGTTTTCTGAGGCTCTTTTTGTTGCAAGGATGTAAATTCCCAGAGACCGTAAGGTTGTCCTTGAGTCCTTCAGGGTATGGAGGGAGGAGTATGTGTCAGTACTGAAGAGCTAAGGCCCTTCCAAAGGCAGATCTTCAATTGAGTTCTGCTTCTCTGTCGGGAGACCAGAAGACTGGAGTCAAGATGCTCTGCATGTAACCACAGCCATGGCTATGCACCTGGAAGCCATGTGTGCAGCATCTAGGGCAGCTTAAAGGGAGGTTTTAACTATCAATTGACCCTCCAAGATGAAGGCCTGAAATTGTTCTCTCTGGTCCGATGGAAGATGTTCAATACAATGTGTGAACTTGCAATACGTGTTAAAAGCATATTTTGCCAATAGAGCTTGGTAGTTTGTCACCCGAAATTGGAGAGCCACCGAGGAATAGCTCTTTCTACCCAAGAGGTCTAAACATTTGAACTCTATCGTAAGGAGAAGGTTGGGAGCAGGTTTGTCGATTTCTTTCATTAGCCACATCCACCACTAGGGAATTGGGAGTAGGATGGGAAAAGAAATGCTCTATTCCTTTGGCTGGAATATGGTACTTTTTTTATCTGCCTGCTTACAGGTGGGCTGGATAGTGGCAGGGGTTTGCAAAGACTAGGTGATTTTCCGAATGTCCACCACAGACTGGCGACACACTTGAACCTCTTCTAATGGGATCTGGAGGGATGCTGCCAGGAGTTTCATGGTGTCTTGGAAGGCCCAAAAGTTGTTTGTGTAACTAAGAGAGTGGTGGGGGCATTACTGGCTCATCTGGGGATGAAGAGGACTTTGCTGATGGGTGCAAGTTTCCCCCCATCTCTGGGCCTATTTGAATCCAGCCCATGATAGCAGTGACCAAACATTGCTACTGTCTGATGGCTGTTAGATGGCCTATGTGAAATAAGTTCTTCAGAAATATGTTAATGGCTCCACTGAAATAGCAAAAAGTAAAGGAGGCAAAGGATATTTTTGCTCTTGCGTAACAACAATTTCTCTGTAATTGTCCTTTAGCTTTAACATTTGCTTGAGATTTAAAGTATAAAATTTAACCTTGTATAAAAATATCCCTCACACTGTTTACTGAGTATGCAGCCTGTTGGCAGACCACTGAGTATGGCTGAATGCTTTTGCTGCATTGATTGGAGCCACTGTACTGATGGGTGGGTGTCAGTCTAGATCCAGCAGACACGTGTCAAAACATCCAGATTTGGCACTGATTACTAGTCTTGATGACCAAGAATTAAGGACCCAGTTCTGTGCGATGTTGCCCCTCCTGTGAAGTGAGGGACTATCAGCTCCATAGAACACAGTGGAGTGAGGTACATTCAGTCCCTTGCTGGATTGAGTCCTGGATTGAGCACTGAGACTTATCCTCTCACCCACTGAAGATGGCCCTTCACGTTGGGAGAGCAGTGGGAGGAAGGTTCCATTGCTCTTGTCTGTGCTGTAGTGGTTCTGTGGAAAAACGGACAACTTTCTAAAGCACCAGTCTCTTTCCAAAGACTATATTATTCTGAAATGTCTAATTTGTTTTGATTTATATTTGGACTCCTTATTAAGGCGGGAGGGATAGCTCACTAATTTGAGCATTGGCCTGCTAAAGCCAGGGCTGTGAGTTCAATCCTTGAGGGGACCATTTAGGCAGTGATGGGCTGCCAAAAGCTGAAGAACCGGTTCCTTCACTTGCTCTGGGTCTTCGGCGGCACGTCAGCACCAGGTCCTTGAGTCGCACCGGGTCTTCAGCGGCACTGAAGGACCTGCCGCCGAAGTGCCGCCGAAGACCGGAGCGAGTGAAGGACCCACTGCCGAAGACCGGAGCGAGTGAAGGACGCGCCGCCGAAGTGCCACCGGAGCACCGCCGGGTGAGTAAAAATTTAAAAGGGATTCTCAGGGGAGCCTCCCCAGCTGAGAGCTCAGGTGGGCCAGACAGGACGGTCCTGCGGGCCGGATGTGGCCTGCGGGCCGGAGTTTGCCCACCCCTTTAACAACCGGTTCTAAACCGGCTTCAAAATTTAACAACCGGTTTGCGCAAACTGGTGCAAACCGCCTCCAGCTCACCACTGCATTTAGGGATCTGGGGCAAAAATTGGGGTTTGGTCCTGCTTTGAGCAAGGGGTTCGACTAGATGACCTCCTGAGGTCTCTTGCAACCCTGATATTCTATGATTAAATGAAGAATCTTGCTTGTTTCTTTGCCACAGTTAAAAAAAACAGCCTACATCTTGTACGTGTATGAATGTGATTCACTGGTTCTTACCTCCACCTGGGTCAGAGAACATAGCATCCAACATGCTTAGCTACTACACAGGCACTCGCGGTGACCCTTTACCAGCTCCCCATTGAATACTGGGGCAAACCCAGGTGTTGGTCCCAGTCTTCATAGTGATTCCTTGCCTGAGAGACCACCTCACACTGCATGATTGTAGCTTCCTGCAACAGCTATGGTGCAATGAGAGGATGGAACTATCAACCTGAGGGGCGAGACTCATGGGTAAAGAAGACAGGGCTTTCACAGCAACTGGGTCTTGCAATGGATGAGATCAGAATGTCCATGAACACTAGCACCTTCAGAACAAAGTGTAAAACAGGGCCCCACCATTCAGGTTCATGTATGATGTATAGGGGAGGGAGATGATGCTAGGACCCTCTCCCCACCTGGAACATCACTCACAGGGGATTGACTCTAGTGGGAGTCCTTGTGCTCAGGAAGCACATGGAATATGTTGGTCTGGGCGGCTGTCAATGCTAATCTCTACACAGGGGGTGGGAAGAGATGGTAAAGAAGGCAGAGCCTGCTACACCACATCCTCTTAAATGCTGGTACAAAGCCCACCAAGAGTGCCTGCTAGATGGCATTGCTTGCACTGCTCCCAAATTGAAACAGTGATGACGTACTACAATACAGACAGCAATACACCCACAGCACCCATTTAATTGTCATTATAGTCTATGTACAGAGGGAAACGTTTATGAGACAGGCTTATCTGAGATGTTATTGTACCTTCTTATGCTGGAAATTCCAACTCCCCCGCGCCCTCCCCAACTAGGATCTTTAGCTACTGCTGACAGCACTGAGCACATCATGATGTGTCAGTTTGGCAGACTCACTTTGACATGCCATCAGCCTCTACTGCGTTGCTAGACCCAATTAGACCTCCCAGGGGCCCACCTCTGCACCTTGCTATAAACCCTAAGTATTCTAGCTGCTGCCTGATCATCAAATTAGCAGAATAAAGAGACATATGGCTCCAATTCTATAATCACTTCAGCATATGTGTATCTTTACTTATGTGAGTAATCTCATCAAAGTCAATGGGCCTACTCACATGAGTCACTTTACTCACACGTGCAAGTGCTTGCAAGATCAGAGTGTCTGACTGTACCACCCAAACCCACTGAAAATATACTTCAGTAAAAATCCAGTAGGTGGCATAAATAGGCCATGCATGTTTTTTGCAGTTTTCTTCATCTTTTGTACTGCATCGCTCCCCTCCCCTTTTTATTCATTTGTTTTTGTCTCTGGAGCCTTAATCTGAGCTTTCTTTAATTTATAAGGAAGGTGAAGTCTAGGCAATGGGATCACATTGCATATACGCCAAAACAAAACTCCACAGAGTTGTGTTCCAACCAGAAAGGGTTTTTTTGCATCTGCTGGCAGAAGTCACTGGTCCTGAATTCAGTGAACATTCTGGAGGGAGACCCAAAGTTGCCAGCTCTTCTGTACAGGTTTTGGAATGTTTCTGTGTGAAATTTTTTGACTCTACAGTACAACTCAAGGCCAATTACATTTAAGGTGCAATGACCCCATTATGTTCTCACCAAAGTCAAGAGAGTTGGCCTCAGTAATTCTTTCTAACATGCCCTTCCCTCCAACCTACAGCATGCCAAAGAGCTCCCTTCTTACTATTTTGAAGCGTGGTGCTTCTCTTACAGTTTATCAATTTCCACTTATAATTTATTTGTGCACCCAAGAACTAGTTTTTCCCATTTAGTGGAGAAGGATAAGTATCATGTCTGTGTTTCTGAGGCCATCTATTTATTATAGGCCAGGTTGTGACTGCCCCTTACAGCAGGGGCCAGCAGATGAGGGGCCTATGCTGGGAGTCTTCGCCTCATTCTTTTGTGCCCTATAAAAGAGCCAGTCATAACCTCAATCCCAAGTGGACAGGAGCTGTTCCCTCCATTGCACCTGGGCATGAACGTCGTCCCAAAGTGCGGAGGAAAGGTCAGCGTGTGGGACTGTGTTCCAACTCATAGTTCAGGCCTGAAGCAGCAAGGGGAGTATGCTGCATCCCTGAATGGACATAGAAGTGGGAAGTGTCAGCTCAAACACAAATGGAATTTGCTTTCAGCGCCATTCCCAGCACTTCATACAGGGAGCTGAGGCATCAGTAGCTCCAGATACATTGCTTGTTAAAGAAACCACTAGAAATATCAGTATGAGTAGACATGTATTGGGTGGGTGGGTAGATGTGGGTTACAGGATCCCAGAAATTAAGGGATTATGTTAAAAAATGTTTTCAAAATAAATCCCAAAGTGCCTACCTGGAAACAGTCCCCTCCAAGGGTATCAACCTACCCAACAATATTAGGCTGTAGCTTTAAACAAAAATGAAATTGGAAACAAAAGTGAGTCTACCAAACTGTGCTGAGTAAAATGCAAAAAGTAAACAATTTGCAAATTTGGCAAAGCAAATTAAATTGAACCGTTCATACCTGTTTCAGATGTTAAGAGATGTTAACATTTCAGATGTTAAGAGCTTCAAAAGTCTCAGATGGGATGATTATTATTATAACTAGTAACAGATGGGGGGGGGGGAGGTGAAAAACAACACTTTTATCCCTGTGAAGAAACAAAGTCTGTTTTTTGTTTTTCTCCTTTGTTCCTGAATCATTTCATTCCAGATTTAAAGACCGGGGGAAGGGCATGAGCTATCAGGCTCCCTGGAATTTTTAGCTGTTGTTAATAATTTACTTTGATAGCTATTTCAAAGCATTATTAGGCTTGACTTATAAAATAAAGGTAGATGAGCATGCAGGAGGAAACCAGAGCAGCCTTCACATTCATTTTAGGCACACTCAAAAAATTAATTGGACCAGTGACTTAGAACATTGAGGTCGCTTGCATGACTCATTAAACTGACATTTCTAACATTTGTAATTCACTCTATCAGAATGATAGAATCCTATAAGCAATCTATATGTTTGAGCTCTTTTATCAGAGAACAGTGCTATTGCATTCAGTGCCTTCAGATTTGAATACCAACATCAATTGAGATACAAGACAACCCATGTAAGACAACGAAATTTGATAGATTTCCAGACTGTGGCAAAGTAAACTCCGATCTTTTACAGCTACACAATTAATTGCTATGTCTTTTATTTATGATCTTTAATCTCTCACTGGATACAGCTGACTTTCCACTTCAGTGAACAAAGCCACTGCATTAGTTCGTATTTAAAGGAATTAATAGATCATTTCAAATTATAAAGCAGTTGCTTTATTATCTGCAATTTTTAAAGTTGCTCAAGTTCCAGTTATTTAAAGTTCTTCATCTGAAATAGGCAAAAACTGATGGTGTTCCAGTCACACTGTGAAAGCCATTTATTTATTGCACAGAGGTTTGTAGTGGGGGGAGGGGAGACTGAGGGCATGTACCAAGAGTTAAAGGGACTGGTTTTGCAGCTTTGATTTATTGGCTGGCAGAGTTAATTCCTTATTTGGATATGATTATTTTTTGCTGCTGAGCAATTATTTGGGACTGGAAGTCTAATTAATTGTTTGAGCACTTACAGCTTTTTGTAGAAGTTTTTTTTGTTGTTGTCATTTAACTGTAAATAAATAACAAATAATTCTTTAGGGCTGAACTCTGCTTTCAAACACACACACATCTGTTGATGTCAGTCTGATTGACTTTCCACTGAAGTCAGTTGGAACAGCCTGGGTCCAAGAGCAAAATTTTTCCCTGCTTTATTTATTTTATTTTTTTAATTCTGTCCCGTGAGTTCTGTGCATCTCCCCCCACCCCCCACCCATTTCCCCCTATTTATTTCCTCTTTCAAATCATCTGTGTAGGTGAGATAGGCCAGACTCCACTTTGGATAGAGTTGGACCACTTAGAACATTTTGATGAGGGCTATATTACTGTTATTCTGTTATTACTGTTAATACTGTTATTATTATATTACTGTTATTCAAGTCTTTAGTCGGTCTGCTGGTGTATAAGGTTTTATATGGACATCAAGGTATTGTTGTGTCATGTAAGAGTACTCAATACATCGAGATAATTGTTTAGCCCTAGTAACAGTTTTCCTCTGTTGTTAGATGTGTGTTTTGCACAATATTGCAGTCCGGCAATGTAAAGGTTAGTACTCCCTAAAAATATACACATATAGGCTAAATTAAAGACCATATGAGCATCTATGTTCCTATTGGTTAGGTGGTGCTTAAGAAGATGATACTTTGTTACAAAGTCTCCTAACTGGCAGACTATTGATTTTGATTAGAGGGAGTGTGACTTTTTCTAAACACAGCTGTTTTTATTTCTATCACCCCTTGGAAACCTTCCCTTGCAATTGACAAAAAAGTATTTTGGGTGCAAGTCAGCAGCCCCTAGTTACATTGCAGAGCTCATGCAAATAGTCCTATTGCCCGAATCAAGACTAAATAATGAAACCTAGGAGATTGATGTCCTAGTACATTAAAAACCAATATTCATAGATGCAGGCTCAGAAATCAACCTTTTAAATAAGCAATAACTTTGCAAGGATCCTGCTTTAACACATCATTTTTTCTTCTCTCGTTTTTATATGTAAAGTCATTGAATGCAACCAAGCTATTAGATGCTGAAAAGCAACTTCTATGCAAGCACGTTAATGACTTCTCAGAAGAATTTTCACCAAGCGCATTGAGGTAAATAGGATACATTTTTTAAATTGTCCAAATACCTATTTACACAATAGACCATAACTCCACGCTGTAGAACTTGCTATGGTCTATCAAGTAAATGATACACATTTTAAAAACTGTCTGGATGTATATTTACCTGATAGACCATCAGACTGCAGTTGTTACGGTCCACTGGGTAAATAATACATGTTTTAAGCAATTTTAAAATAGCTATTTATTCTCATACACTTCAGTAAAATTGCTTTTCTCATTTTTTTAAACCAAACGTTAACACACAAAGAAAATTAAATACAAAACCCACATCTGGAAAAAATGTATTAATCTCTCTGGGCTTGTGATACCAAAGTTCCCTAACACAGCTATGACTGAGCTCTCATAGAACATGAGAACGTTACCAGTAATATTTTGCAATTACTTTGTGTTTTCATAGGCAAAGAACAAATAATCATTATGTGTATCACAGTAGGGTTTCAGAGTTCCACTGTGCTGGGCATTGTACACACACAGTAATGAGAAAACAGTCCCTGCCTCTGAGAGCTCCCTAGCTCAGTGTATTCAATAATTGATCTGCAAAACAACTTCACGCGAGGATGTATCATTAGCCACGTTTTGTGAGTGCAGAAATTGAGGCTAGGTTACTTACCCCAGGCCACAAGATGGAGTTAGTGTCCCAGGTGCTGTTGAGGCCTTAGCGCTGGTTGCACTTGGAACAAAGATGACTTCTTTAGGTGACCTTGAAGACATTTTCCCAGTAGAAGCTTCCCTGGCCGTTAAATAGAAACCATCAGTTTTGGTGGCATACTGAAAAAATAATTCAGGCATGTAAGGAAAATAACCAATGATGGGAGCAGATCTCACCCACATGCACGCTCTACAGCATTCAGTGGTGTAAATAAGGGAAGAAACAGCAGGGAGAACACATAGTTTCTTGTTTTTATTTTGAAGACTCTGTACAGCCTTGCCTGTACAGACTCTGCTGGCGGAACTAGAAATATCCACAAAATTTGGGTACGGCATCACTAAACATGCCCGGTAGCCATTTTGAAGCTATATATGAAACTTTGTGGGCAAGCTAACTGGCAGGACATACCAAAAGTAACCATCTGAACTGAAGACTGAGCCAGTTGAGGTCCCTGAGGAGGAGGCTATAAATAAGGGAAGTTGGAGCCAGCCTGGGAGAACTTAGTAGCTGAATCATGCAGTGATAAGAGATGACCACTGCATGGTCTATATCTAAAGACTGTGCCACTCCATTTGGATCCAGACGGTGTACTCCACAACTCAGGGGGAACCAGAGAAGGCAGAGGGCTCACCCCATGAGGACACTGGAGGGAAGTGAATATATATGTGTGGTTACAAGATACATATTTCCTCAATATTTTGTAATAGCAACAAACGTGGCAATTTGGATGAGAAACACCAGAGAAGAGCTATCACATACTAGTTGCTAGCGAAAAATATTCACAACTAAGTCAAACATCGGTTGAAGGTTGTTCATACTTATTACATGTTACTTTCAAAAGAAATTGTGTCACACTCTCAGTCAGAAATGTAACTGTGTCTGATGTCAAATCTTTGTCCTGGAAGGACTGAGCTCTGCCTTGTGCTTCTGTAGAAGAATAGGCTGAAGCACAGGAAAGGGGGGGAGTGATTAAGTGGAATCTCAACCCCCTGATGAAGTACTCAGAGACGTTCTCATGTTCTCTCTTTCCCCAGTGCTGGGCACATACACTCCGAATACCTCACATTCTTGACCGAATTGACTTCACAAGAACAAAAAGTACATGTTGGCCAAATTCTTTGCCGTATCAAAGCATTGACTTTTCCTAATGGGAAAATTAGGGGGAGGGGGTCTAATTCCCATTTTCGTAAGGCGCATAGGAGCCTAGGTCTCATAGAAAGTCAATGGAATTTAGGTTGCTAATTGCTTACGGGTAATGGTTTCAAGGGATTTAGGAGACTACGTTCCACTTTCAAAGGTGATTTAAGGCCCAGATCCTCAAAGGCTTTTGGGCACCTAACTCCCAGTGGTAGGATCGGAGCCTTGGGCACTTAGGACCACATTTTAAAAGGTATTTAGGTGCCTAAAGATGCACATAGGCATATAGTGGTATTTTCAAAAGTGCCAAGGTAGGGAGTTAGGCACCTAGGTCCTTCTGAAAATTCCACTAGGTGCCTATCTGCATCTTTAGGCACCTAAATACCTTAACAATTCTGGCCCTTAGGAGCCTGAAAGTCAGTGGGACTTAGGCTTCCAAGTGCCTAAGTCACTTTTGAAAATGGGACTTTGGTGCTTTTGCTTTTACTGGAGGGTCTATATATAAAGAAAAATTTTCCTCTTGTGCATGGAGCTTGCGCCTCCTGAGTTGTTGTTTTTCACCCATACTCAGCCCTTCCATACCTTTTTACAGTCCTCCTAGGCTAGTTGGGTGCCCCACGGCTTCCTTCCAGCTACTGGTCTCTGCCTTTTGCAGAGTATTACTGCACTTTCCAGTAAGATGGAGAAGCAAGGAAGGTACTGGACTCGTAACCCAAAGTGAATTAAGACACATCATCTATCCTTGGAAACGCCCGAGTCACATGTATGGTCCCTTAACTTTACACATTGAAAATGGTTTTAAAACCCAGAAAATGAATGAGACAAGCTCTCAGACTAGAATACTTGTGGGTGACTTGTGAAAAATGCTGTGAATAACCACTCTGTAAAAGGCAAGAATGCATTTTCTGCAAAGCTGTAAATCTTGGTAGTATTTGGCATTTCCTGCCAACAGAGGTCTCCCTTCTCCTTAGAGAAATGTCTAATCATGCATGAAGGAGCTAAGAGAGAAGCCAAGCAGACGTCCCAAGTCTCAAGACTGTTTTTTTGTTTGTTTTTTTAAAGCTTGTGGCTAAATTTAGCATTAACGAAAGAGACTAAAGGCAGGCACGCTGCAGGCTGGGGCTCTGCAATTTTCCCTATGCAGCCCTACCAGGCATGTGGATCCTTATCTGGAAAACCCTGCTTTCTACTCCCAGCCTGATCTTGAGCAGATACAACACCATTGTGGTTTTGTCATGTGTGTCAATGGTGACACCATAAGACCATGTTCACTTATATTGTGATCCGTGTCTTTCCAAGAACTGGACTCAGTTCTCCAGAGGTACCTTGCCATGTCCCGTTAGTCACAGAGAGCCTCTTATTATTAATTGCAAATAATTACTTCATTGTTCTCTTTTAGTTTCATTTTCTACTTGATGTTTAAACCCTTCAAATATTTATAGTTCTTTCCACATTCCCCACTTTTAGCAGTTGTCTCCTTGCCTTACAGATATTTTTTCCCCTTTAACCTTTCTCCATAAATTGACCCCTCCAGCATGCTGATCATTTTGTTGATTTGCCCAGAACTCCTGCCAATTTGTCATTTTCTTTCCAGTAAATGGCTGGCCAGAAATGAACACAACCTTCCAGATGCAGTTGCATCAGAGCTACCAGTATATAGGGAGGGATGTTTACCTTGCTCCATGACTCATGCATAAGCAGAAAAAATTGCAGAGGTCTTTTTCACTGCCCCCAACACCTTGCAAATACCTGCCCGGTTTGCTCTCCGCCCAGCTCTCTTTCAGCATTACTGCTTTCAAGGCTTCTCCTCCCACTGATTAGCTGTGGTTCAGATTCTTTTTCCTGAGCTGTATTTTTATTTTACCAAACTGAATCTCATTTTATTCTCTGCCCATGTTTCTAATCTCTCTCAATCCCTTTGTATTATTCCTCTGCCCTCACTATTGTTTGCAGCTCCTCCCCATTTAGTATTATCTGCAGAAGTGATTAACATGTCGGTTACGCCTTCTTCCAGGGCCGAAGAGTATCGTTAATCACCACAGCAAAGGGCACTGGAGTAGATTTTGTGCCTGAGCTCATGACAAATTTGCAAGACTGGTTTATGATTGTAATTTGGTTGTAATTTCCAAACCTGAAGTCCTTAACTCAGGGCCTGATTGATCCACATGGCACGCCCTCTCTCCTATGGAAAGGAGGTTCAGCCACGTCCACAGTAGCCTCTCAGCCACCCATGGACTCTAAGGAAGGTGCTCGTCAGGTCTGGGGTTACATTTAGGGGGGTGGTGGCTAAAGTTGAGGACACAGATATTGCACAGGACTCCAGACAGCCAGAGGCAACAGGAGGCTTTGGAAAGCACTTGGAGAACCTTGAAGGAAAGGCTCTGTACAAGAGCGAAGAATGGATGCAAATGAAGTGAGTAAGTCAAATTCTTCCCTTCATTTATAGGGAAGCCAATGGGGCTTTACCAGGGATGAATCTCTCATTGACTGTTCTGGACACATTCTTTGATTTTTGTGGTCAGCCTACGCAATGCAGTAGTAACTTAGAATGAGATGCTTCTTCAACTCTGGCCATTGTAATTAAAGAAACAGCAGATAAAAATAATTAGAAGTAAACTAAGTAAACATCCCAAAGGTTTCTCTCTGCTACTTCCATTCAATGGGAGTTCCTCAGCTAAAATTCCTAGCATTGCTTTGAAAACTTACCTCTCATTGTCTATAGAATAAGACAGGGATAGAATGTATTGGCTTTTGGAAGATATGGAGAGAGATTCATGCTAGCAATAGGAAAAGTTATCTAATAATTCTCCATTTAAGAGCATAGCCATGTCTGTATTTACAAGGCATTTAGTATAGAAAGGCCTCTTGGCCACCAAAGGGTACTTTTGATTATATAACACAAAGTATTCAAAAGGCAATTTCTCATCTATGGTACCAGCTGCGATGGTTTCCTGAACAGAAAATGGGCAGGGGTAGCTCCCAGTAAGAAATGACCAAGAGGAAAGGGTGCCAAATCAATAGGAGTCTTTCCATTGACTTTAATGGTCTTTGGAGTAGGCCCTGAGCAGGGAAGTCTAATAGCTTTACAATTTTCAACTGAGCAAACATGAGTCTGAGGGCTCCTTCCTTGAGACCTCATTTCAGTATTTCTAAGAGAGTCTCTCGCTCTCTTTTTTTTTTCTAAAAGGATTTTAAAAAAACAAAACAAAACAAAAACAGAGGCAAGGTCCCAGAAGGTATTTGTTCTGTGACACCCTCAGGTTTGCTGGGACTTTGAGTGAAGCCTCTACAAAGTTGTGTTTCAGAGGAACAAAGCCTTTCCTCTGTATCAGGTCCACATTAGATGTTTATATCACAGTATCACTTACAGACCCTAATCAGGAGTAGGTTCCCTTTTTGCTGGGCACTTTACAAACACATTGGATGACACAATCCATGCCCCAATGAGCTTACAGTTTTTCCCTGTTTCTAGCAGAGTGATAATCATGGTGCTTCTGGAGCTTGTAACTCTGGGATCCTTTTAGCTCTTTTCTAAATGTGAGCTGCTTTCTTTAATATTACAGTCTCAGAGATGAGAACTCAAACTTCCTGAGATAAAGTTCCTCTCAATTTGTGCTGTGGAATCCCCAAAATGTGTACATACCCTTGTTTTCCAGGATCTCCTACAGAGATGGGCCCAAGCCTCAAAGCTTGGATCAGGATCTGAACTTTTCTCAAGACTTAGAGGGGCTTGGATTTGGGGTTTTGGTAGGAGTCCATCTTAAATCCTGAGACTTCTCTGAGCCAGGAAATTGTTTTTAATTAAACCTGTTAATTTGGAGAGGTCCAGGTTGCTTCTGGATGGAGTCACAAGAGTGGGAGAGGATGAAGTCTTTTTCTCACACGTATCCCCATGCCTCTGTAAAGGGTCAGACACAATTGGTTTAGGGTGTGCAAGCACTACACTACGGTGGTGCTGTCATTAGCTTTTCCAAAGGCATGGGGAGAGCCATAATCCCAGTCCCCCTCCATACCAGTGAATCATATCTTTGCATGTCAGGGAAACAACTCAGTTGGCATATGCTTACTCACACCAGGGTTGAAATGGACCCATAGCATCTAGGCTTCTCACCCAGAAGTACCATACCAGTGACAGTCCCCCACTGACTATATACATATCATATACCTTCATGATGACTGAAGTTCCTCCAGCAGAAAACTGGATAAGGTGAAAAACTTCTGAATGCAAGTGGTTGCAGAAACAGTCTCATAATTCCTCTCTTTTGGACTAACATTTATGTTATATATATTACTATAAAACAAGTCAACAGTCTGGCTCTAAATGAAATGGAATGTGTCACTCGTCTACATTGGGGCTGCTTGAACACACCAGTGGAGTCTGCGACGCGCAGTGCGGTATTTTGCAGTTTCCCCAAGAACAATGGAACTTTTAAACTTCTCTACAGAGCAAGGGTTCAAAGGTGGTTACAATTTCAGATTTTGATAGACTTTATTGTCTGACCTGGATTGAGAAACTAACCACTGGTGATCTCAGCACATATCCAATATGGAATTGGTATGTATGGTAAACCCCTTAATCCAACCATCTGTGATAAATTCCATCCAATGCTGACAGATGGAATTAAACACTGCTAGCGAAGGGCATCAGTGGATGTAGGCATTACTGTGAACTCCAAAGTATTTCCTGTTTGAGGCCGTGGCTTTCAAGGTGTGAACTATTTAGGGCTTCAAGCTATTTGAGACAGGAGGTGCATCAAGAGAACGGAAGTCCAGGGGAATAAATTACTTTTTTTTTGTAACTGTTTATTCTGCTCAATTAATTAAATCTGACAACAGAATTGCAGGTCAAAACAGGCTGTAGGCTTTTTGTTGCCTTTGGCAAATTGGAAAATGTACTCTTAGTGTTTGCTTGTTGTGAGAGCAAGTGCCAGCCATGGATGGCTACGTTTTTGCCACCCTTGGCAGTTCTTCTGACTGTGTGGGGGAGCAGGCCCTGCTCCCAGCATAACAAAAGCTGTCTTTTTGATGGCCTAAGAAGACAGTGCTAATTAGCTTTTGTTGAGTTGAAGATTACTGCACAGACATGGACTTGAGTCACAGAGTCTGGTTCTGAATCTGAACTTCCCCATGGTTGGAGAAGATTATAGATCTATGTGCAAATTCTGAACCATCTCTAGCACTAACCAGACCATAATCATGTAAAGACACTAGGGAAGGTTCTGACCTGTATCCAAACTCCTCCAAACTTTTGGACATTCAGATTCAGATCTAGACTTTGTGAGTTAGGCCTGCACGTTCACCTCACTAGCACCATCCATGCTTTAGAGTTTGGGGCTAAAATTCCTAAATTTAGGTCCCAACTTTAGACACCCATATCCATAATTACCCCTCTGAACAAGTGGTGTGATTTTTTTAAGGCACTGACCACCCAGAGCTCCCACTGGTTTCCTTGGGGACTGCAGATCCCCAGCTCCTTTGAGAATAAGGACACTTTATTTAGGCAGCCTAACTTAGGGCACTCAAGTTTGGAAATTTTAACGAGTGTCTGCAGTCCCAGAGAAACCGCTAAACTGCCTGTGTGGCTTCACTTTGACAAACCCTAGCATTTTTCGTTTGAAATATATATTAAAAAAATGATTTTTGTGGCTAGCGCTGTGACATGTATTAAATGTGCATGGAGCCTGCTACAGAGTAAGATGCACCAGAGCAGTTTGAGGGTACTTACTGTGCATATCCAGGTTCTCAAGAGCTATGGAGAGCTGGTTCAGTAACTTCACAGCACAGTGTAATCTTTAGCAAAGTGTATTTTTTATATGATCCACTGGCTTTCAAAGTGCTGCCATGATAAATAAGCAAGAGGCAAACATATGATTAGTAATTTCCTTATGGCAGGAAGCACAGCTAAATGGTTTCTGGCCACAGACCAAGGCTAAATAAGAATCCTGTTCTCAGTAAAACAGAAAATAGAAAGTTGTCCCACGTCCAAATATTGTCTGGCAGTTCAGTGGCTCTCTACCATATATAGTGCACAAGTACCTGCTGTTAGGTCAAGGGAAATAGAAGACAAACCTGCAAACAACCTGATAAGACTGGCTTACAGGTGCCTCTTTACATGAAATCAGTAGGTTCCTAAACCCCAATTAAAATTAAAAAAAATATTTACTATAGTAAAGCAAATGTCTCAGCACTTCTTTTTAAAGCAGGGTGTTTAAAGCATCCTAGTTTTCTTCCAATTCCACCATGTTGATTAGCCTAATATGCCCTTGGCAGTCTTGGCCAGTGGTATGAATCACACAGCAGCCAGAGGGGTGGTAGGGTAGTTTAGATAGTATGTCCACACTGCCCATGCCAGCTGATTCAGGCTCATGGGGCTCAGGCTAAGAGGCTGTTTAACTGCGGTGTAGATGCTCAGGCTCAGGCTGCAGTCTGGGCTCAAGGACCCTGCGAGGTGGGAGGGTCCCAGAGCTCTGGCTGCAGCCAGAGCCCAGAAGTCAACACCAAAATTAAACAGCCCCTTAAGCCTGAGCCTTGAAAGCCCAAGTCAGCTGGCATGGGCTAAGCACAGGTGTCTAATTGCAGAGTGGACATAACCTAAAAGTCTATCCCGTCCCAGACTTCTTTGCCTGAATTGTTCTATTCCACACCCATCACAGTGGCATCTGAGCACCTTCCAGAGTTAGAGATATATAAGGTGAGGCATGGCAGTAATGTTTCCGCTGTCTCCCACCCCTCCTGAAGGGAGTCAGTTTTGTGAGGATCAGGCTTTTATCCTAGTTTGTGTTTCAGAGGTGATACTGGGTTCTGAATTGCTGTGTGGGAAATCAAGGTCAAAGAAGTGGGATTTGCATTTGGATCTGAAAGTGGTGGGGCTTGTGGTCTTTAAATTTGCTGTGGGAGTGAATTCCAAAACACCGGGCTTGCTGCCAAGAAAGCCCTATCTGTTACATACACAAGCTTCACTCCTGTGGTGAACAGTTGTATTGTTCTTCAGAAGCAAAACTCTTGAGATCCAGAGGGTAAGCTGTTTCTTTAGATAACCTAGGCCCAGACCATGGAGATCCTTGAAAATAAAGAAGGAGGGTGAAATCCAGACCGATTGAAGTTGATGGCAAACTTCCACTGACTTCAGTGCGGCCAAGATTTCATGCAGAGAGCCTCAGTACGGAGCCAGAAGCAAGCACAGCGTGATGTGCTCCTTGTGACCTCTATTGAGGCAGTTACGATGCTGCACTGTAAATCTGTCTTTCAAAGATGATGCTTCCAGAATAATGTCTGTTGTGCTGAGATAATCTCAATGGAAGCGAGAAGCATATGGTGCAGTCCCAGTTATCATTGCAGAGGACAGAGAGCAATTTCTTCAATCATTGTAGGGGAGAGAGTATGCTTTTTGTAGTGACTGACATCTGCTGTCTAGGAGCCCAGTGTCAGTGAAGAGCCCAAGAGGATCCTTAGAGTTCAGATTACTTGGACATACATTCTCAGATAGTGGACCTGTCATGACAGTGGCAGACTCTTCAAAGAGTTCTATTCTGCCTCCTTCTTGTTGGCTAGAACTTCTAGTATCTCTCTCCCCCTGCGGGCAGGAAAGTAATGGTGACATTAGTGTGTGTTGTGACTGATAAATAGAGGGTGCTAGTAAGAGCCAACTGTGATTGTGGTTTGTGTGGCATAGACACCTGTTCCCTGGGAACTAGAACTTAGACTAATTTCATACAGACAAAATCACCAGTCACTCAGCAGGGCTTTCAGTCACCACTAAATTGGGTTAGATCAGAGCTATTGAGCTGGAGAGGAAAACATTCTTAATCCCGTTAGAAATAATAGTTATTACCAATCACTTGAGCCACCCAGAGCCTCAGCCCAGTTGACTTTTTTTAAAAAAATGATTGAAGTGTTGGCGCTCTCAAGTTACAAGTTTTAACTTCAGTTCCCCTTAAAACAATCACTTCTGCTGGAAGTAGATGGTGCAGAAATGTGGACCTTATACACAAGAGTCACTTAGGAATAGAAGAACATAGGAATTGCTCTACTACCTCAGATGCATGGTTCCACCTGGTCCAGTATCCTGTCTCAGATAGTGGCCAGCCCCACATACTTCAAAGGAAGATGCAAGAAATCCCACAGTATGCAGATGTAGGGAAATCTGCCCCCCTACCCCCAAGGTCTCATCCTAATTCCTAATACTGTTAGAGTTAGAGATCATTTTAGGCCCTGAAACATAAGGTTTTACCTCCCTTCCAATACTCTGTTAGCATTAACTCTATCTCGTAAATCATGGGTAGTACTGCAGTGATGAAGGCACTTTCAAGACTGGCTCTGCTTAATGGATTTGAATGAGTCTTTCCCACAAGAAACTGGGAGAGAGACACCTGTTCTACCTAACAGGTGGTTTGAAAAGTATGTGCAAGTAATTAGAAGAAAACCATGCAGAGTGTCATTTTTTTACTTTTCCCCTTTGAAAAGTTCCCTGCCATCCCTGTCATTTGTACAAAAACGAGAAGGAGAAAAAGACAGGGTAAAAGTCATCTTGGGCTACATTTTGCTCGGTTAAACCTCTATAGATCTGGAGTAACTCCACTGAAGTCAGTGGAACAGAATCCACACCCTCTGTATTTAATCAGATGGCATACCCCACGTTTTTGTTTCCTGACTTAACATCCTGTCCTGCCAAAAATCACATGCAGGGGATGAAAATAACCAACCTTTCAGATGAAGTGTTAAAAGCCTGCTATTCAAAATAGTTTCACAATTAGGTACCTACAAATCAAGACACAAAGTACCATTTAAGCAGATGGAATATTTTGTCCCAATCCTCTGTCTGGCCAAGTAAAGCACACGATGATTGTCTTCCAGAGAGCACCTTCTCTACTTTAGTTCCTGTGGTTGTGCTGAAAGACTTTAATACATTACTTCTGTAGGTATCCTAGGGAGACAAAGAAACTCCATCTACAAATCCAATTACCACAAGTATAGGACCTCTGCAACCTTGTTCAGGGTCTGGCTTTCTGATTCACTTTCCTTGAGCAGTAGGTTAGGGGAATTGGAAAGCAAGTGGTGTGACCCTACTGGAGACTTTGTCCTTTGCTGCAGTTCAAAGGGTACTAGTTACACTGAAACATACCTACTTATTGGGATCCTGTGCTGATCTTGGTTTCGGTACCTTTCCTTCTCCAAGGCTACAACCCTGAATGGCAGTCTCGATGTTGTGCACATATCTACATTCAGAGCATAAATCTGTGAAGGGATCACATCAGTAGTTCATTTAGTCATGCAAAGGAAAGACTATTAGCTGGTTTTCTCAGCATGGGACATATCTGTGTTCAAATGAACTCACTGGAGACCTGACCTCTCTGGAGATAAAGTCACCAGGCAAAAGAATGCAACTGACGTTTAAAAAAAAGTAAATGCTAGTCCTTGTCTAATCCTATGCGATGAATGTGAATAGGTAGGACATAAGAACACAGCTGGATTTGGAGCCCTGTTTGGGCCTGAACCGTGAGCATTTCAGTCAGAGCAGAATGAGTGATACACAGTTTAAACTCACATGCGGGCTGGAATGTAACTAAATGACTTACATTTCCAATAAACCTGTAGTGAGAGCAAGAACATACATCTACACAGCTCCTTAACCCGTTGGAAATTAGCTCCTCTCTGCCTCCTTCTCAGCTGGATATCACCCAGGCACGGGCTGATTTTTGGTGGCTTCTTTTTGTTGTTCAGTGTGTGTGGGTGGAGGGGAAAGAGGGACCCACAAGGATGTGATGTACTAAGAAGAATCTAACCTCTGGAGGGTGGGGCCTGTTTGGGACTTTTAAGAATAAGTCCCATCATACCTTCCCCAGGCATGGGCCCTCCCCTTAAAGTGGGAAGGAGCATAGTGCAGGCACCATAACAGCAGGAGTAAATCATTTTTCACATAGGACTCACACTGGTTTTATGCAATCAGACTAGCTGAAAGGAAAGAGGAGAGAGGTGGGTTAAAAAGAGGGTCCTCTTTCAAGACTCACAGGGAAAGCTGGGGGAAAAGTAAAGAACAGGAGCAGAGAAGAGGACAGGTACTTTGAAGGGGAAATTCAAGTATATTCCTTCTCACTGGCTTAGCATATGTCTTGTCTCCAGAGTTAACTCTGGCTCTTATTTGGGTATTGCCTCTTACCCAGCTTCTGTCAACACACAAAGCTGTCTCACCTGAGTTTGGTGGTGCTTTCAACCCAGACTAGCTGGGGGTATAATCTAAACCCCGACTGCTGCGTGCACTGGGCCTGGTAACCTTTTGCAGTGAAGATGCAAGCTAAATCATTTGAGTGCTGATAGTCCAGTGCCTCCGCACAATTCTCTCCATGTGCCCACGACAGACAAGTTCTCCCACGATTCATTGGGAAAGAATCAGATTATCTCAACTCGCTGCAGCACTAGGAACCATGGGATACGCTCCCGCAAGTGCTAATGACACGCACAGGTGAGTGCAGCACCAGTGACGACACAGGAGATGGGGTAGGGCTTTGCAGTGTGGCTGCTCAGATACAGGGTGCTGACCACCTGGGTGAAGACACCTCAGTAGGGTTAATCAGCTAGAAGACTTGCCGTTGAAGAATTTCAAACTCTTTCTTCACGCTCTAAGGAATGACTCATTCCAGCCATTATCCTGCCCTAGCAACACCATTAAAAAAGCCTATAAGATTCCTTTATTAGTGATATTAGGCCACATAGCCTTGACGTTAGCCAGCACACCTGGATTCTACCCTTGCTTTGCCATTGACTTGCTGCAAGTCACTTCATTTCTCTCTGTGCCCCAATTTCCCTGTCCAGTAGAAAGGGATAAGAACATCTGTCCCCCTCTGTGACGTGCCTTGTGATCCTCAAATAAAAGGCACTGGCAATGTCAGTGGTAAGGATTATTAATAATGACATTCAATGGAAAGACTAGCTGTACAAAATGTGAAAATTGACCAACATCAATAACAGTTTAAAACTTGTGAAACTAGATTTTCAATTATAAGTTTCATGACAACAGCAATCTGAGACAAAATGGTTCCATGTTACACCCTCATCTCATGGAGATGGCTAGACAGGGACTTGTTTGCCTAGTGAAACTCTTAAAACCTGTAGCTACCAAGTACAACGTGATCAGGGCTATAGGAGATGAATGAGTGAAGTCAGCTGACAATGTTAACACCTCAGTAACCCCAGAGTGTTGAACTATCCACTCATCTCAGCCTTGATCAATCCAGCATGCTTCACTACTACACTTGTAATTCACAGCCTTTTGGATGATGGTAGATCACAACTAAAGCAGCAGAGGAGTAAAACAGCGTAATGAAATTTTATTTTGAAAATATGGCAAGAGTCTAAGGCACTTCAAACATTTAACTACATATGACTAAAGTGAACGTGACAAGGTAACAGCATTCCATAAATATGCACTGAGAACTACTTAATTCCACTATAGAGGAACATACAGCTAATGCCTCTAATTTTATTCTCTGATAAACATTATGTATGGATCCTATGGACACTGACACATAGTTAATAAAAATATGGTAACAATACATGTAATTCTTCATGTAGTTTTTAATTACTAGAGAATATAAAATGTTGAAAATACTGTGCGATTTAATTTTATAGATACAATTATCTTTAATATAAAAGTTATACAATACATCCAACTGGTGACAACTCATTTATTTAGCTAATTTCAGACCTGACAGAGAGCCCTTCTTCTATTTCTAAACCATCAACCCACCAGCCCAAGCTCCAAAGAGCTGACGACATAAGAAATTACAATTTTTATAATTTTAAAATTAAAAAACTCAAAACCGTATTGGAATGACATTTATGAAAATAATAATTGCCAATAGCTCCATGTAAAGTAAATATAAATATTTTAGAGAACAATTAAAAAGTGCCCTGGAGACTATGACACTTGTCCAAAGGGGGCAAAAACACTCATACCTATGAAGATAGCTTAAAATTCCTAAACTGTACATAATTCAACAGAATAGACTCTACAGCAAAGAGAAACAGGATTTATGCTGTATCCTGCAACGATGGATAGATGACAAAAGAATGGTTCTGGCTATGTTCCTAGCAGACTACTATCTAACTGTATGCTTTCTTCAAGTTTATAGTCTTCTACCTTTAGCACTAGGTTCTGCTTTCAATTTGCTGGTGAGTTCAGGCACAAGACAATTACATTCAGTATCTGTCTCTGTAATACAGTAACAATTAGCAGCTTAGAGATGGCATTAAGATTTACAGATATTCGTGCATTACTAATCAAACGTGGCTCTGCGGGTAGGACCAGGAGATGTCTTTCTGCTGAGCCTAGGTGTACTCTAGAAAGGGGAAAGGAAAGAACAGTTAGTTAACTGAATTCAGCTAATTAAATAAAGAGATTAAAACAGACTGCACATGAACCACTGTCCCTTCAGTTTATGAAGGCAGCAATTAAAATTCAACCTATATAGAACAGGTAATGTGTTTTGTTTCAGTCCAGGAGCAGCTATGCTGGCTACATATAGCCTAGTGTCTGAAGCAGCACAGTATTATGGGTAGTAAAGCATTTAGGAACTGTTTATCATGAAGACAAGTGCAGACTGTGAGAGTTGGTGGATATTTGCCAGTTTGTCTAGGGTTGCAACAAAACTAGAGCTGGCCTTGCTTTGATGACTTGCTCTGTCATAGGCATCACAATTACGCAAAAGAAACTTTGTACATTGGCCAGTCTACGTGGATCTCTGATTTAACACAGACGATGAATTGTCCTCACCCAGAGAGAAAGGGGTAGGAAGTGTTCTCTCGCCAGGGTCCAGGCTGTCCTGGTCTGTATTGCACTATTTGCTTAAAGGTTGTCTTGTGAATAAACACAGATTGTCCTATCCTGTGCTGCCCACCCAATACCTTTCAGAAGCTAAGTATTTATCAAACAAGAAGTACCCACAAGCTATATGCACTTGTGCGTGCAGTCAGAGGGAGTATATTCACAGACAGATGACCTACATAGCGCTGTCAAAGTTCTTTGTATGCGGTGTTGTTATAGCCATGGTGGTCCCAGGATATGAGAAAGAAGAGGTGGCTGAGGTCACATAAGTTGGTCCTCACCCACCTTGCCTCTCTAAAAAGTTCTTTGCTTAAAGCCTGGCCTCTCCAGACACTGACCACATGATTTTTCCCATGTTTAGTCTCAAGAACAGAGAGATACCATGTAAACTCCGTGTTCAGCGACCTGGAACATTTAACATACTAACCGGTGACTGGGGTTTGGAAAAGTTTACATGAGCATAAAGAAGAACGGCTATGTCCTTGTGTCCCGCTTCCAGGGCTATGGAAAGTGCTGTGCTGCCATCCTTAAAGAATGAAAAGGAAAAAGAAATTAATGTTCATTTGCATTACCAAGCCCCTTAAAAGCTCCTTCAGTCTACAGAGAGTAGAAGTTACTGAAATGAGGCCCTATTGCTCCAACAGCCAGCCTAATTTAGGGTCCTGTTTAATTTCCTTTATTATAATTAAGTGACAACAAGCCTTGTGCTTCTGTTTTATGAGGCAATCCAAGTGCCAGAGGCCTCATAATTTCTCTCAACAAGGGGATTGGATTATAGCTGAGAAAGAATGAGTGTGCCATTATTACAATAACGTTACAAGTAATTCTGTGTAAAACCAGTGATTTCAGGAGATTGGTCTGAATTTGCTTGAGAGAAATTGTATTGTTGGTGGGGAGGGGAAGAGAAGTGAAGGGAGGGATAAAAGTTAATCAGATACAATGAGAATTAGCTGTGTTATAACTCCCATTAAGAGTAAGAGCAGCTGCATTCCTAATTCCAAAAGCACCTGGCTGAGAGTCTACCCACGAATATTGTTCTTTACAGATATTGTTTTCTTGCGTCAGAAAATATTTTATTTATTTCAAAATCATAGGAGAACGGAAGACTGTACCTTATTTCTGTGTGTGTGTTTACCTGCTTTAACCTTGTAAATAAATCTCTTATTTCTTTTTCCGAGTTAATAAACTGTTAATTAGTTTACAATAGGATTGGCTACAAGTGTCTTTAGTGAGAGATCTAGGTTGCACTGGACCTTGGTAAGTGATTGGTCCTTTGGGACTGTGACTAACCGGAATATTGTTGTGATTTTTGGTGTAAGGGGCCAGCTATCACTGAGGCAAGCTTGTCTGGGTGGCAAGATAGATTGGCATCCCCAGGGCTGCCTATTAAGGCTGATATAGTGCCCGAGCTCACAACCTGTTTGAGGTTCGTGCCCTGGCTCTTGACAGTCTGCCCTAAAGGTGGCACCCACAGTCCTGTGCCATTCCAGACAGCGGGACAGTTGACTCCTTATCTCTGACCCTCTCCTGCACAGCACACAAGTCAGTCAAGAGAAGCTCTCCCTGCCCTGACACTCCCTCCTGTGGAGCTAGTGTTTGCTTCCCCTCCTGAGGCCAAGCTGTGATGGATGCAGGCATCACTCAGCCGTAGCACCTGCTGACCAGTGATTTTTAGCACGAGGGGATTTGCCAATAACAGTGTTCAGCACTGATATCACCAGTGCTCACTATTGTGCTGCCTGCCTCTTCTTCCCTTGTCCACACAAGTTTCCACTACAACACCAGCATTAAAGCTGGCATCACAGTTAAATGTTTGGGAGGAGCAGACTTGTTAACCATTGCTGTGGCATTTGGTATTAGAGCAGTCAAGACCAACCTAAAGGAAGGTGCAGCCTTGATCTTTGCATGGGCCACCTTTAAGCGAAATGCTTCCTTATCAGGTGGTGAGGAGTGATTGCCATGTTTAATTCTACTGAATGGACAGTGGGTGGGGTGGTCAACCACTAGGATATTTGTGCTGAGAGAGGAACACTGGTACATTTGGGGTGTACACAGATTTGTCCTGGAAAAGCAGGAAGTGTTCAGCAAAGTTCCTGAATCATTAGCAGGATAGCACAAATCAATAGCACAGAGCTCATTTCCATAATGGCAGCTGGAAACCAAATTCTTGGTCATAAAAGGGGACCAGTAGAAATATAATCATTCCTTAAAAATGCCAAAGTACCAAGCAAGGTACTTGCCCATATCAAAGAACTGGAGGTAATTTAATCTCAACAGATCTACAACTCAATGGCTTGTGTAAGTGACAGCACCATAGTACCTAAGTCAGGGTTGGTGCCATAGCATCACCTAAATTTTAGGCACCACCAATGTGACCGACAGAATGTTGACAGGCTGCTTAAAATTAGCACCTGTCTCCGGTGGCCCTAGACTGCTTTAAGAAGGGACCTGTGACACCAAGGTAACCTCATTCACATGTCTATCGGTACGTCTATACAGGGAAAAAAGCCTCGCGGAATGGCCATAGCTGGCCTGGGTCAGCTGACTCGGGCTCAGGCTGTGGGGCTAAAAATTGCTGTGTAGATGTTTAGACTTGGGCTCAAGCCTGAGATCTGGGACCCTCCGCCCTCGCAGGGTCCCACAGCTCGGGCTCCCAGCCAGAGCCTGAACACCTACACAGCAATTTTTCAGCTTCAGAGCCCAACCCCCACAAGCCGGAGCGAGCAGACTCGGGCCAGGCATGGGTTTTTTATCTCAATGTAGACATGCCTGATGAGGCCAGCTATTGTACACCACTCACTCTGACAGCAGTAAAACCAACTGAGCTTCCTGACTAAGGTTTATGTACTGAAAGTGTTATAACTGTTGTACAGGGAAGTTAAACCCCCAAATTAAAAAAAAAGCCAGACCGTGTACGGGTTGAAAGTGAATAACTGGGTGACAGTAATAGCTAGAATCCAAACATACCCTGGAACAATACTGTCACCAAGAACACAACCATAATACTCAGTCAAGACATTCTCAAGTTTTAAAGGATATATTGATCAAATCCTCTATCTCAGGGGTTCTCAGACTTTTGTATTGGTGACCCCTTCACACAGCAAGCCTCTGAGTGTGACCACCCCTTATAAATTAAAAACACTTTTAAATGTATTTAACACCATTATAAATGCTGGAGGCAAAGCAGGGTTTGGGGGTGGATGCTGACAGCTCGTGACCCTCCATGTAATAACCTCACGACCCCTTGAGGGTTGCCAACCCCCAGTTTGAGAACCCCTGCTCTGTCTACTCACACAGGGTGCAGTGATCTTTTCTAACCCAAGAAACATACAAGCATATCATTCTCAGTTGAGCACACACATTGCCTCCCCGCCCCCCAACTTGTATGCGTGAAGTTAAGCATCTAAGTTTAGGCACCTTAATAAGGGAGCCCTGATTTTTGGAAGTGCTCAGAAAACCATGTATTTAAAAGAAAAACAATCACAGCATGCACTAAGACTAATAAGATTCTGGCGTTTCTATTTTAGGTTGTCAGCCATAAATTTCACGTAAGTAGATCTTTGAATCTCTCCATTCAGTAAAAATAAATCAACATTCCAAAAGTTATCTGGTGGAAAGGTAGAGCAGTGTCTGGAAAGGCAACTCACATTGTCCTGTAGGGTGCCATTACATCCGGCTTGAGCCAGCAAGAGCTTTACTATCTCTACATGTCCATGTTCACTCGCACACATCAGAGCAGTAGAGCCCTCATCATCCTGGATATTGACATCTGCACCACAGGCCAGCAGAGCTTTAACCATGTCTATCCGTCCATGACTTACTGCCAGCATCAGAGCAGTTTGGCCGGCCTGAAAGGAAAATCACAGCTAAAGTAACAACTAACCAAGGGGCAGGGACTGTCATACAGCACCTGTTTGAGTCCTCTAGCTCCTACACATGCACATGCATACACTCACTCTCATCTGCAACTGCTGAAAGAAGTCAAAACTATCACAAGAGAAGATCTGCTTTAGGAGAAAAGTTGGGGTAACAATATCTCACAAAGTATAAAGAACTATGAGTTCTACAGAGTTTACAAACTTCTCCTGAAATTCAGTTTTGTTTTTCCACACAGTGCCCCAAAAAATTAAAAGGACAGTTGAGGCACTTGAAAAAGAAACATCTTATTTAAAGCTCAAATATTTTTCCATGGCTCCATTTTGTAAACAGGAACCAAAACCATACACACAGATGTCAAGAGGCAGTGACTGGCTGCGTACAGTCCGTGCAAACTCTGAACTAATGGAAAGTCACACATCTGCTCTGCGGTTGCAATAAAGGCAACTTTATAGTCAATTTACAAAGCAAAACAGCTTTGAATGGTATCTGAGTGCGACAGTACTGACCTGACTGGCTTTAGCATTCACGTCCCCACAGCCAAAGAGTTCTTCCACTATTCGCATGTCTTTCTCAGCCTCCACAGCTGCAAGAGCAGCCAGCATGATGGGGGTATAGCCAGCCTTGTTCTGATGATTTACGTTACAAACATCTGCAGAGGAATGAGATAGTTTCTTTGGAAAGCAGGAATTGTACTAATGAACTGAATAAATTGCTATGAGAACGGCCTATTGAATCTGCAGTAGTCGCTCACATAATGAAAGCAATTCAAAGGAAAGCTGAGGAAAAAAGGGTGCTCTTGAACCAAAGAAAAAATCATTCTTCTTCGTTACATGTATGACATACTTGCCACAGAAAGGATACAAAGCAATTAATTTGTCACTGTTGAGGTACTGTTAAACTTTAAAAAATGATGGAAATTTTACAAGAATATTACATACAATACCAGCCTCGGGTTGGAATTTGGGGCAGGCTAGCTGGGTGAGCCTTTATTTCTTTTTTGGAATGAGGATTCCCTAAATATAATTAAATTAGTGATTATGGCCAATGAAATTCAAGACCAAAAGGTTTCCCCACAGCACGTTTTCCTTTAGCTACTTATATTGGTGCATTTTAAAGTTTTGCACAAGATACTCTGACTTGTTTTGGAGCTTTAGAAAAGGCTTTCCAGTTAAAAGGTTTCAAGCTCTAACAACTACTTGTCTGGGAACCAATACAGTAAGGTCGCTGAGGAAGTGTCGGGATCTAATAATCTTTTTGTTCCAACCTAATACACCAGTCTGTCTTCTATTCCTAAAATTTTTGAGTTCAGTGTGGCTAGTACTCATTTAGAATCCAATAGCTTTCGAATGTGTTCATATTTTAATTATCATTTGGAGGGCAAGAGGGGATTTATATAAGGTTTCTGTAAGAGGTTTGAAGTTTCAGCTCCACTGCAGATTTACCACCAGAAAAAAAATTCACAGCAACATCTTCACGTTTCTCCCTGCTTTTCAAACAAAAATGGCATTCGCAAAAGTGATGCGGGAAGAAGCAGCAGGATGGGAAGGTGTCAGAAAATGTATGCATCCATGTCTCAGAGGAGTGGCAGTCAATTATACTAGCTATAACCAGCTACAGAGATCCAGGCTTGCTTTCCAGTGCCAACATGCTAGCCCCCCAGTTACCACTGGGGAATTCAGCTGAAAGGATCAAAGATTTTCAAAGGGCAGAAAAGTATCTGACCCCTTTTAAGTGCTGCTCTGCTGCAGGTGAGAAATGCTACACCTTGTGGTAGTGCTAGCTGAAGCCATTCTTACTTGACTGATCTACCTCGGCATTTAAATGCCTCCTAGGAAGCGCGTTCTCAACTACCCTCCCCTTCTTTATAGCAGGATGGGAGGGGAGGGTCCTGAACCTTTTTTCTGTTGTAACATTGGGTGACAGATTGCAAAAGGTTGAGAGCCACTCTGCACTATTACAACTCACTCCATCCTTGCCAGCTGGAGATTTTGCACCTATGCACATAGCTGATTTGGGAAGTTCACTGTTTCATGTGTCTAGTGACCATTCACATACAGTAAGTAAAGGAAGAGCTGTCCACACTGACACTTAGGAAGGAATTCTAAACCTTTTAACAGGATGCCTGGCACAACAGTCCTTTTCACATCGCACCCTGCCCATAATTGTTGGCATTTCCAATTCCAGTCACTTCATTTAATTACTAATGCAACTACACTGGCTATTGTGGACTGAAAAACAATGACTTCCCACACAGCAGCAGCGTGCTCATGCTACTTTGAGATATTCAGGGAGGTAAGAGAGAAAATTATTTCCAACAGTCTAGAGCTTGCATCAGAACTCAGTCCTGTCACATTCTCCTTCAGTGACTCATTGCTTCCACCCGGCCTGTGTTCAAGCCAGCCTACAGCATTTGAAGTGCTTGTTTTCCTGTCAACGGAGGAGGAAGTCTTTGGTGCTGGATGTGCTGCATTGTTACACCAAGTTCATTCTCTAGCTGGTGTTTCTATTTTTGCTGATGAACAATCGTTAGTATAGCACCTTTCATTTGGGAACCACAAACCAATTTACTAGCATTAATCAAGCCTCTCTACACCCTTTTGAGGTACAGCAGGTAAGTATTATAGCTATTTTACAGAGACAAATTCTGTTCTGTACCTCACTTGGGGCACAGCCCATGTGAGGTGGGGTGGGTTCTGGACTACCCTTACACTATCTACCTTTTGCCAGGGGCCAGCTCTAATTTACAGCAGCCCTAGCTGGGCTGTCCACTGCCTGAACTGCAGCCTAAAGCAGTCACTGTGCCAACTCTCCCTACTACCACGACTTCTTTCCCTCCCCCCCTTACACTGGGCTGGAAAGGGGGCAGTATAGGGCTACATGTGGCAGCCCCACTCTGCTCCTGGGCTAGGGAAACTCTCCCCTGGCTGCTGCAGCACCTTTATAGTCCCCATTTGCCATCAGGGTAGCGCATAGGTGCTGAGGTGGTGGCCAGGCTCAACCCCTAAGTGAGTGGCTAGATTAGCCATTCAGCAAGTCACTGGCAAAATCTGGAATCTAACCTAGGAATCTAGATGCCAGTTGCCTAGTCTAACAACTAGACAACACTGCCTTCTCTTCTGCAAGTTAAGCAAAAACCATCACCCGCAAAGCAAGTCTGGAATCCTTAATTCCCAGTGCTGTTTTAGTGTGAAGTTGCACTGTACTGTTCTAGAATTAAAATTCTGGAGGGATTCTGCTGCAGGAAGCCCAAACCCAGAATTCTGGAGCTGACTGGCGGGATGTTACCTGTGAGGATCACACACAAAAAAAACCAAACAAAAAACCAACCCATCCCAAAATCCCCTCAAAAACAGCCAACCTACTTGCATCCAAAAGCAGCTTTACAATCTCAAAGTTAGAGTGTGATACACTGTAATGGAGAGCTGTGTTGCCATTCCCATCTGCCATGTTGATTATGTGTCTGAGGACAGGGGGAGAAAGCTCTTCAAAAGCAGCTATGTAGTCTCCAACCATTGCAGGAACGGCTGACTTTTGACTCGATACACGAAACCACTCATGCTGGATGGTATTTAAACAAAATCTCTGCCAAAAACAAGACAAAAAGATTTTTAGATGCATGTACTATTTATAGTGTTTTCTGGCCCACAAAGTGGCAGTTCAGGAAACCAAGACTTCTTTAGTCCGATGTGGGCAGAAAGTATTCAACTCAAACCCAAGAAATAAAAATTGAATCTTTTCCTCCCACAAATCTCCATGTGAAACTCAGGCTGTTAATTTCTACCTATTTCACCTCATTTCCAGGAAGCTTGCCTGTCTCTCTGGTGGTCCTAAGTTTGACAAATGACTGGCACCAGAACTCACAGGTATCAAGTGTTGACTGATAGGAGCAGGGCTTGCAATGGTAACTCTCTCCTTACATAGTTAACTAAGTGTATATATTAGTCTTGTTTTAGGGAAGCGTCCCAGACCGACAGCAATGAAAACTGAAGTTTTTCAAGTGCACAGCTACAGTGCAAGCTTCCCTATATTGCCTCACCAAGGTGTCTTCGTCCTAACCTGGAAGGACTCAGATATTTCTCCCTTCTCTCCCTCTCCATTCTCTAGTTCTGGTCTCTCCCCAGCTCTGCTCCCTTCAATACAAAGACTCACAGGCAGGGAAACCTACTCTCATCAAGAAATCCCAGGGCAATCAATGGTGTATTCACTCAATGTGTTTCTTTAGGCCCTTATGCTGCATTAGTATTTGCTGGTGCTGCCCCTGGCACTTCTGTTAGCAGATCTTGAGACAGAACCAGGGCCAGAGATTGTAAGCTTCCTTTATGTCTTGTTTTATTACCTAAGCCATGCCATTATCCTTGATAACATACAACTTTTAGGGTGTAAACTGTTAGTATAGTCCCTTTTGTTTATATAACACCTAGCATATTGTGGGCACTACCAAAGAGAAACAATCAAACAATAATTATTAATACAGAATGCCCTTTAGTGGTACACATAGAAATATTTTCTTATTTTAGAAAGCAGTATGCACCAAAATTTCACCAATATGCTATTTCGTAAATAGCAAATATCAAACTGTGAATAAGGACCATGCTTTCTACATGTGGATGTCTACATTCAGGCACATCATATTTAGGCATCATATTTAGGCATCTCTGGGAGCTGAGAATGCTCAATATATTGATAAAAGATCATACCACTTATTTAGGTGACTAACTTTGGATGCCCAAGTTTGAACATTTTGCACAAGGTTCATTTCCAACTCATAGATAAAGGGAACTAGAGCTGATTAGACTGGAGTTCTCAATTACAGAGAACCCACTTGTCCTTGTAAACAGTTTGAGCATGAAAAATAATGCACACGTTCAAATTACCCTTGCTGGGCAAAAATAATCACCTGATTATCCCACTATGGACACTTTCAACACCCACTAGGCTTGAAAGTTTTTTCTTTTCATGAAAAACTATCAGAGCAGACAGGACTAATACAGGGATTAAAACTATATGTCACCCAAACATTAACCAACAATGTCAGGCCCAAATCAGAATTAGAAAGACATCAGGTTCGAGACCTTTGGCCTGATTATCAGAGGTGCTGAACACCTGGAAATCAGGAGCTGCAGTGCTTCCCATTACTGGCAGTCAGGCATTTGATTATTGTATTTCACACCTCCTCCAATTATAAAGCTGTAGTTGTAAGTACAGAACACAATTTCACATTATATTTACAGCAATCTACATTAATTCATCTTCAGAAAACCCTCACAAAATGCACAAAGATGATGGAGGTAATTTCCATATTTAACAAGTGACATTACTTCTCTAAGATAATATTAGCACAGCAACCTCATTCTGCTTGTTTGTACTATATTAAGAATATTTTCACAAGTGAGAAAGAAACAGCACGTACTTCTATGTTTGGAAAGAGGCAGAGCACATTCCACATCAGAACATACTCTGTACTTTTGTAATCAAAAGGAATGCTAACTCCCAATGCCATATATTTTCCCACAGGAGTGTGGTTACCAGATCCACATCCAAACTTGCCAGCCACATTAGCACAGCACTTTCTAAAATATAAGTGGAATGCACTAATGCAATGAAACTGCCCTTTAATAAGTAATACTATTTTTATGTGCTTGTCTTTTGGATGAATACATTTCTGGCATGAAGTAGTATGGATGGGTTGGTTGACAAAAGTCTTCTGATGTGGGACCAGAAATGACATTTGGAGACTGTCTAAAGACAGTCTTTATTCTGCCCAACTATTTAATTTACAGTCCTGAAAACAGGAAGTTACCCTGACTTGTGCTAAAAGAGACTGAATGAGTGAGAAACCTTCAGAGTAGTGACTTTACACTGGAGTGGGCTTACCATTTCTTTGCTGGCTAAGGCCTTGGGATCATCTATGTTGCTTTTAAGTAGATTACATGCAGACAACATCTTTTCACTTAATTCGTATCTGCGGAGCAAAATCAAAATAAAAAGGCATTTGTAAATTAGTTCCTCTTGATTTAAATGGTTTCCCTTGTAACTTTTCAAAAAGCTACAAAGGAGCAAATGGTTCCATCCCTGCCACAAATGCTGAAATGTGGAATCCATTCTGGCAGCAGTTTTAAGTGCGAAAAGAAGAACAGGCTGCACCATTGCCCTTCAACAACAGAACAAAAAGTAGGTTTCCCAGATGTACCTAGCAGGATAATTAGTACTAATAAAGGTGAGCAACATCTAACTCCTGAGTTTTAGATGCACTTACCCTTTATATGAAATGCCAATTACATTCTGTACTGTCAGAGGTAACGGTTACCAGCATTAAAAGGAAATAGAACTAATGGGGGAGAAGCAATGTAAGCTCTGGCTCCTTGCCTTTTCTCATTACACCCCAGATGCCAGGAACACCCTTGCTAATCCCTGTTCAACATGTGATTTCACTCTACTCCTTCGAATCCCTGTTACTTTTCCATCACTGACCTCCTCCCCATCCCTTATTATTGACATGGTTCCCAAACTGCAATATATTTATTTTAAAATCAAAAGAAGAACTAAAAGATGTGAATGTAGCAACTGGGGTTGAATTGCCCAGGTTGCTGATCGCATGCTGGTCTGTGGAAAATGGCCTGTATTTTTGCACGGTCTGAGAGACCAGCGACAATTTCAAGCAATAGCCTTTTATGAAGCACTAGGGATAGAAGACACATCCACGGGAAAGTTAGGGGTTTTAGCTTTTCAGTGATATAAAGCAGTTTTTCCTAGCTTTGGTACTTCACGTGAAATCAGATGTAAAAAAAAAAAAAAAAAAAAATCACACTTTGGTTATGCCTCTGCACACCTACTGCATCCTGTGCTCGTAGGATAGCACCTGGGGCTCTGATCTAGACAGTCCAATCCGGTTAAAAAAAAAAAAAAGACTTATCTTATACACTTCACCACTGTAACCTTCCTCCTTCTTCATTCACCTTTTATCATCCCTTGCTACGTATTAAATCGAAATTCAAATGCAAGTTCCTTGCAGAATAGACCTGTTATTTTTATTTTGTCTGTAAAATGTCACACCTACCTCTGGCACTGTATAAATAAAATAGAGAAGACTTTAAAAGTCACCGTCTAAACACATGTATATTAAAAACCCTTAATTATTTATAGTAGTGGTGCATACTTGTTATTTAGCAGGAGATAAATACACATATGTTTTGCTATTAAGTTTTATCACCATTGAAATACCACAGCTGAATAACTATTATCTAACGGGCTTGTTTACATGGAACAGCAACACAGCCTACGGGATGATGTGATTTCTAAAGCGCGCTAATGTGCTGCTTACTAATGGGCCCATGTAGCCCTGCTGGTGAGCACTAAAAGTTCCCAACTGTGCTTCAGTGTAGTGCTGTTTCAAACAGCACTATGTTACAGCGCACTAGGGTACTTTTAGTGCACACCAGCAGGGTCTGCACAGACCAATTAATGCACAACACACTAGAATGCTTTAGAAATCACAGCCCCGTAGGACACATCGGGCTTGTCTACATGGAGCAGCACAGTGGCCATTATGATGCCACTTATTTATTTTTACAAGTGCACTTTTACCATTTTACATTTTAGCAAACCTTGTGTGTTAAATGGGTATTTTATCTTGGTTCATATTTAAGACCACTCTCTCTATTCTTACAGTACTTGTTATGTAGGAGGCAGCAACCCACAACACAGTACAGTGGCAGACGTATGGAAAGGGTAAGTATTGCTTGTCCAATGCGATCTTACCTAGCTCATCACCAGGCAACCTTATTAAAAAGAAGCTTGGTAGTGGTATGCTGTATAATGCATGACGGAAGCTTTAATTTACATGGTCTGGGGCTTGATCCATTTGACACACCACACCCCGCCAATGCATCACCCTGGCAGCTGAAATCAGCTGAGGCATTTCTGATGACAGGCTCAAGTTCAAGACTAGTATGGATGAGTGGTAAGTGTTCGGTTTGTTGACCTGCAGGGCATGGTGCAATATTCATATGTTTTCGCAGGCTTTATTCTGATGAGGTGGTTAGGAAAGTGTTATTCTTTTTTGTTTTTAAATATGAGTGCCATTGGTTATCAGGGGATGGCCTGTACTGACTAAATAACCTGGACCTAGTTATAAACAGACTATTTTAAATTGGATATGGGGCGAGCATGTATATTATAAGAATATAGTCAATTAAAAGCAATAAAAGTGGCAAGAAACTATAGTCCTCTGATATGTTCTTACTATTCACAGAGAATCCTCTTACCATAACAATCCCTTTCTTCTGGTCAGTGAAGATTACCATCCCTGGCTACGTTTTTAGCAAGCATATGCAGATAAATTTGGGAGAAGTTTAGTATTTACATATTGGGATCCCGCTGAATATAGTATTCAAAGCGTTGAATGGAGAACAGTGAAGAATACATGATCAGGAAGAGGCGTACTCAAAACAAGTCTAAAATTACAGTTTTTAAAAGATAGTCTCCATTGACCTAGTGACACAGGAAGTGGGTAGCATGCCAGTAAGAGTCTAGGTTTGTGCTTTCCAGAACATAGTAATTAGCAATGATGAGGATGTACTACTGAAAATAAAAAAGCCCGCTCTATGCAGTATTATATATTAAACAGGGAAATATACCACACCTCTCTCTGATTTCAGCCTTCTCAGGCTCACTCTCTTGAGCCTGCACCTCCTCGTCCATACCAACACACCCAACATCTTCAGCATTAAGCTCATGATGTCCTCCTTCCATCTTATGCAGGCTGTACCTCTCCTCCTGGTGAGAATACTCATCGTCTTCACCCTCATCATCTGACTCTGAGGAAGAACTCTCTTCTGAACTAGACTCGTCACTCGATGTGGTTTCATACCTAGATGGCAATCGGGAGTTGTAGAAATAGTCCATGAAAGATTTCATTCAGTGACATTTGATATTTGATCAATGCCAGATTAAACTAATACTTTGCACATGTATATTACTATCCATTGGTATCCAAAGAATTTCAAAGCCTTTTACAAGTATTAATCAAGCATCAAAACAACTTTCTGAGGTAGAGATCATTCCCATTTTACATAGATGGGGGAATGCAGATGCAAAGAAATTAAGTGGCTTGACAAAAGGTTGCACAGTAAGGCCCCAATTCAGGAAAGCAGTTAAGCACATGCTTAACTTTAATTATGTGCTTATGTCCCATGACACATTCTTAGTGTTTTGCTAAAAAGATATGCTCTCCTGCATTGGGGCCTTAGCTTAGGACCTGAAATAGCAATTCAGAATGACGCCAGCCAGTGATACAACTTCTGAAGATAATTCCAATCATACACAGAAAAACTGAAATAATAGAAAAATGTGAGTAAGACATCCAATATTAGATTAATGGGTAATTCTTCATTATCTCAAGAGAATGAAGCAGCTGATTAGATTTGATCATTACATTCTTTGATCGTCAAAAGTGAGGATAAAAGTCTTCCAAAGATTTTTAGAATACGTATTTAAGAGTTAATGCCTAAATAAATCTCTGCTAAACCATATTCTCTCTCTGACACTTTGACCATTACATTCACATTGTCCCATGACTGAGACTGTGCAATGCAGCTAGTAGGAGAAAAAAAGAGAGAAACATCCCTTTTAACAGTAGAAACCTTCTTACAACCCCAAATATTACCTGAGCCACTCAAGTGAAAGACAAACTACTCCTGCTTAGAGAGGAATTTATTGCCTTGGGCTTCTCCACTTCCATCCTTTCCCCCTGCCAAGGTAATGTTACCTAAGACCAGAAGCAATCTCCCCCCCCCCACACACACACACACATTTTTTGGGGTGCTATGATGATGGGGAAACTTTTGTCTTTTTAGATTAAAAATAAATAGGGGTTAGACCATTTTGAAGCTGATTCTAATGAACTACCTGATCTACTGAGTTTTTAAAGAACACATGTGATGCTCAGTGATTGTTTACACATACATTCTCACATCTACAGAAATAGGTGAAATCTCACCCCCACTGCAATGACAAAACTCTAACTACAACGGGGTCAGAATTTTGCCCAATATATACAATAGTAAGTAATTGTTTAATGTGTAGGTAAGATGTTCAGGCTTTACTTTTCAATTTCCCTTTAAAGTATTTGGTTTTTTCTATAACAAAAAAGCATTTAAAAAGACAATGATGTGCCTATTTGAAAGTTCCTTCTTTAACTGATAAGTTGATGTAACGTTCTGAAATTGATAACATTTTAAAATGGAAAGATTTTTAAACTAAAATTTGCTTTTCACTACTTATGTTTACTTTAGTCAATTTCACTTCTTGATCTTATACAGACAGCACAATACTGCAATATCTTGATTGTCCACACTTTATTAAAACTGCATGTGTTGAAAAACAATTCCACTGAAATTAGAAGTGTTCCCATGGGTCTTTGTTTGCTTGGTATTAAGTTTTTTAAAAGCTTATGTATACAAAAACTTAGCTTTGGGACCATGTGTGACATGGTAGCTTCCATAAAAACAAAAAAACACAGAAATGAAAGATCTCAATAAGATCATCCCAGACAAAAATTTCATTTCTCTCCCCCTCTAATTCATACCCTTCAGGATTGCTCTCAAAATTCTGAGAGAATTGCTGTACCACTATGTACACTTCCCTCGTTTTGTCCTGGGAAAAGGAAGAAAAGTGTTTTGATTGAATAGTCAGATATTTTTGAAAACAGGATTCCTCTTACCCTCCATTTATACCGACAAATTGCAGATTCTTCTTTGCACCATTCAAATCCTTTTCCCCATCCCTTTTCTTCATGATGGACTTCAGTGTACTTTCATTATTTGCACATACTGTTGGAGAGAGTGCCAAATGCATGCATCAGTACAAGTTTTGCACCATCTTTGGGTGTAACTGCTTGTTTTAGATCATCTTAAAACAAACAGCTCTTTATTTAATCTGTAGATTTAAGGTGGATTTGTCTTATTCCTTCTATATACAGAGCCATTGGCACATTAAAGTTACAAACAAACTGTTGTTGTTTGTGTGCAGGAAACACAAAAAGCTATCCAGAAAATCAGGTCCAGAAGCAGAAAACTGAGAGATAAGGTTATCTAAGGGGGTGGGTTTTTTTGCTTGATGGCAACCTGGAGACAGATACATTTTTACTGTTTTGTTGCCGGTGTCAATTTTCTAACCATTGAAACTGGTTAATTTAGTCTGTCAAGAAAATCCTAATTCTTGGTGCCAAATGACAAGTACTTGAGTGCCAACACTGAAGTTGCCAATTTGTTGGAACAGAAGGTTAGATATATAACATCTATGCACGGGAAATATGTTTGACAAGTACTCATTTAACCGAGGAGGGCGTGAGGTTTATTTAGATTGGTGAATTTAACTTTAAATATTCATTGAAGTAAGTCAACTTATTAGTTTAAAATTAAACACACTATGATTACAAAATATATATATACACACCAGGCATTAAAGGGTAGCAAATGTTAAGCCACATTTATCTCTTATTAGATTTTGTCTGATAAGTCATTAACAAACTGCACTCAACCATTTTACAATACACTGTAACCTACCATTTAAAAATTAAATATTGACTGGACATGATAGCACTCACAATGTCCCTCACCTTCACTTCTGTTTCTTCTGGAAATATTCCTCCTACCTCTATAATTATACATGAGGAGCCATGTGATTTATTCCAACTGTGTTTGAATATTAAAGACAATTAACAGAGTTATGTCTCTGCAGATAGTTACCATAGAGGCCAGACGCAAGCTGGTCATCTGTTAGATTAATCGGAGGTATTGCACTGTCTTGAGAAGACAAGGATTTCTTTCCCCATCCTCTTTCTACTGTGGCAATCATCTTCTCCTCTTGGATGGTCCCAGCCTCCTGTTCAAATTTCAATGTCCGGGAGCTAGAAGTCAAGCATGCACTAGGAAGCTGACCATGCGGGATGTACTCCAGATCAGCATCTGTCAGCAAAGAGGGTGAACATTATTAGTACTGAGAAGTCAAACCAAAATTACTGCTTTGTACCAGTAGGGAAACTATCATGCTGCACCACTGAATAAATTGTACGCTATATTGCTCAGTGATAAAAATCCATTAAAAAAAAAGAGCATGATGATTTTCACAAGTTTAAAAATTAATCAGTTCAAAGGATTTGTTTCCCTCTTTCAAAGTACACAATACAAAGACAACTACTGAGATCCAGGCAGTAAAGGGCCATCATCCAGGCAAGTGTTTCTGGGGGTATGCATGCTCGTGGCCCTTTTCCCTTCCATAAACCCTGGATTTACTCCATTCCTTATTTCCAGGATTTCTCGCTCAGCCAGAGCTGCTGTCAGGTTGTAATCCCTGTCCCCCAGATCTGTGGCAATAACTACCACAGCTGCTCCTTTGCCAGAGCTCTCAGCATCATGCTCACTCTCCTACCTGCTCTGAAGTCTGCTCCTATGTGATCAGGGTCATATCTGAAAGGAATTTTTACAGGGAATGACAGTGTCCAGGAAAGCAATTCAGAAGTTAAATTTCCATATTTCTCAGGCTTCCAGTAACCCTGAGAGTTCTGTACCTTGTCTAGTTGTCTAGGTACTACAGCCTTTTTCCACCTGCCAAATTCATTTCTGGAGAGTGCAATTATAACCACCACATTAGGCTCTGGTGAGCTGGTTCAAGTCAAATTACCACAAATTTCCAGAAGTTTAACTGGCCTAGAGAAAAGGGTGTCTGACATGACCCCATTTCTCCTCCCAGGTTAACAGGGTAGTCCCTATGTTATTTTTCTCTTTTACAATCTGGAACCTCTCATGTACCCTCTGCAGTCTAAACATGGAATCCACACTAGTGTGATGGGCCTGGAAAGGCTGCACCACCAAAGCATGCTCTGTTTGCAGTGGTGCTGGTTTTTTCCATATATCTCCACTTAAGTAAACTGTTCAGCAATGCAAAGGAGAGGATGTGTTTTTATCTATTCTAACACTGCCATCTCTTCACCGAGAAAGCAGTGGATCCAATTCCTTCCCCATTATAAAGAATTTTTGCCTTCAGTAATTAAACAGGGTTTCAAAAATGTATCTAAAATCCACTAGTCCAAGGACTAAAGGATACCAGTCAGAGAGAAAAATACTTGTCCTTCCATACACCCAAAGTTCATTTCCCCACAAAGTTATGAAGCCTGTATTTATATAAGAGAACTGTACTGTTTATGACACTACATTTAACAGTTGCATAGTGTCACTTGACTGTCTATTAGTCAGCTTTTAAAAATATACCTGACTACCTCTTCCTTCCTTGTGTTGTCTTTCCTCCCTGGCTTCACTCCACTTTTTCTTTTTCCTATAATAGCATATGATGTTTGTATAGCCCCTAGCGTAATGGGCTCCTAGGCAGCATGACAGCAATAATAATAATAAATAATAATAATAGTGAAATATCAGTTTGTGGCCATTTCTTCTCTTGTTTTCTGCTCACTGTCCTACCTCAGAGTCTCCTAGCTGCTCTGAAGTCTCTCTACTCTAACCTCTCAATCAGCCCCCGTTTTTGAGTCACAGAAATATCTGCAGATTAAAGAATATGGCATGGCTCCAGTTTATACATAGTTCATACTTGGAAGAATGCTTTGTTACCATAAGGACTAGAAAAGTTATATTTTATTTTCAATAAAGGCTTATATTCTGCAAAAGTTAATGGTACTCCTCTGGGTAGCTTCCTGCTAAGTCTGGGTGAGTGGATTTTTCAAGCCCACATGAATACCAATGAATAACCACCATGCACATGCAAGGTGCCAGTCTAGCTGAAACAGCAATACAAGCTGAATGAAATGTTGGGAGAGGATTCAAACAATCTGATGGCCCCAGATGCAGGGAATTAACCCTCCAGAAATGTTCTGCACACACCAACTGAAACGGTCATCCTTACAAACAAATTCAAACCTTCTGCATAAAGTCCTTTCATATCCCAAATTTTCACTGTATGGCTTCAACAATTAACGTAACATAGGGCATTTCCTGGTGTTCAGTGACTGGGTGGGTTAACATCACTTCTCATCAGCTGGTCCTGATGACCTTAGAAGTGGCCAGCAGAGAGGTCATTATTGCTTAAAAACATCCAGTTGTTTTGCTACCAAACTCCCCTCCCCTCAAAACTAACACAAACTTTATCCAACCCCTTGGCTGAAAAAACAATCCCCCTCCCCGGCTTTGGAGTAGTGAAAGTTCCAGTGCATGTGTAACAAATAGGATTTTCAATTACTCAGGTGTTTGCGTTAATTCCTGAAGAGGTTGTTTTAGGAACACTTTTTATTTGGTCAGGTGCTCCATGGACTGATAATGCACCACATAAGTGGTTAGTGAGTGGTTTGTGAAGCGAGTGGTTTATGAGCTCAATAGAAAGTCAGAGAAGTGTGTGCACGGCAGGGTGGGTTACAACATATAATCTCAGCAACACTGGGTCATAGACTGTCAGCTTTTCAGAAAGAATGTGTGATATATATAGCATACAGCCCCCATTTCTCCTTCTTATAGTCCTCTCTTCTCCCAACCCCATCTCTCTCCTCACTGCAGTGATGGACAGGGGCTACTGGAGGGACCATGAGAGAAGGGTAGTTTTGAACAGTGTCACCTGGATGCGCTGTAGCACTTCATTTCAGTGTAGTATTCCCACTCTGCTGCATGCTGTGCTACCAGCAGGGCCAGGCCAGGCCAAATAGGGGTGTTTGTCATGGAGCAGGAGAGGAACCATGGCCCACAATCCCATACTGAACTCAGATGCTGCAGCAGGATTTGGGATCCATGTCACAGTAAGAAAATATGTGTGATTTTGGTCCCACTATGCGTGAGATTCAAAATGGCTGGTGGGGCTGTTGCAGAAAGTTTTCTGGTCCTGGTTTGAGATGGCTGGGAGCTGGGTGTGGATGGCCTGGCTACTCCTCCCCCACACAGTGCTCAACTCCAGAGGCTGGGAAATCTGCTTCAAGAAGACTATGGAGACAGGTCCACAGCCTTTTGGCATGCCTCTTCCTCTGCCCTGGAACGGAGGGCTGTGTGGGTAGGGATAGGGATGGAGCAGCAGGAACAGGGAGGGAGAAAGGGGAAGAAAGAAAGTTGATCTTTGCCTCCACTTCCAGAATTTCTCTCCTCCCCGCCCCACAAACAAAGCAAAACCACCACTGATACAACAAAACCCAAAAGGCTTCCCCCGCATTCCTCACAGGTGAGAAATACTGCCCTTTGGTGAGGATGTTATCTGGGGCACGGGTAGCTTCAAGTGAGCTAGAAGAATCCTAGTTAACCTCCAGCACTTTAAAAGGAGGAATATGAAAGCATTTGAGAGTGAAGACTAAGTTATAATGGTATATGACAGTGCTTTTGTCTAGAAAGCGCTCACAGGTGTGGGTCCTTTTTCTGGAGTTTCCAATTTAATCAGCTGGGAACTCGCTTGTGACACAGACTTGGTTTAGTTGACAAAACTGGAAAGGGAAAGCCATTAGTATTCTTGTGCAAATTTGCTCTGAAAAGTGAGACTCTACAGTTAGTAGGCTGGGTTCTGTATTTACTGGCTGGCAGCGAGTTACATGGCAAATGTGCCAAGTTTACTTTACACCTCCCCTCCAAACTACTAGCCCTTCAAACTCAACTTGGGATCTGAGAGACAAGCTGGATTCTTTCCATCTTGCACATCATATCTATGAATCTATGAATCATCACCAATAATACAGGTTCTAGAGATCAAATTATGCCTTTAGTGACACACCACAGCCTATAATGGATTTGCATAGGTGTAGCTGATTGGAACTTGATGAACAAGTCTGTTGTTGATGGGCAAGGAGGAACAGAACCCAACTCACCTCTCAGCAATGCTGATTCTGGAAGGCAATAAGAATAAGCACTAGTAACTTTAGTCCCTTTTCAGAATAAACCTGCACTTTAAGAGGTTATTCATTGTATCACTCATGCCAGAGCACTGGAGGAACGTTCATAATTTCTTTATTACCTCATGAATACACTGGAGATACAGTTTAGCGTCACAAGACCGATTGTCATGTTATTTTAAAATATACTTTTAAACCATTACCCACTTCAAGATAAGAGTTTGAGTCAAACCAAACAGCCACGCGTGATGGATTTATATTGTTAACATACTAGGCCAAATGCAGCCCAGGCACAAACAGATATATGGGGAGACGCATCCTTTTACAGGGTTGACTTTAGCTCAAGTTTAGACAATGATCTCCTATTTCTAATTTTGTTTTAACTCTGGCCCCTCTATTTTAAGAGGCTACTTTCCATTATTAGACCAGTTAATGAGACTGGTACATAAAAACTAGAAGAAAATGCAGGTCCCTCGAAGTGAAGATGCTGGAGCATAAAATAATGCTTCTGAAAAGCAGCCGATCAGCTTATATAAGAAAGATTTTCTTCATTAAAAAATGGGTGAAGTCAAGTTAAAGTCACTATTAATGCTGCTGCTGAATGTCAAATCAAAGTATCATATGATGCTGTGCGTGGCAGAAAAGGTCATTCCAAAGCTCTCTTTTCTCTGGCTTAGGAGACTTGATCAGTTAGGTTAAAGCTTTACTGTAGCTAAACTGAATCTGTATTTTCTTGGAAAATGGGAATCCACCCAAATTAGATATTTATAAATGTGCCTGTTACCATGGGAGCTGAACTCAGAGTAAATTCATTGCACTGAACATCATGCGTCATGGTGAAGTGGGGGAACTGAGGGATTTACCAAATTCACTCTAATAGACAGTGCTGCTCAGCAAGTTCAGATATTGTACACAATCTGTACACAGATTTTTGCCAGGAAAAATCATTTACAATAGAAGCAATTTTTTAAAGTTAATACACAACTAGATTTAAAGTTGATGATGACCTCCTAACCTAATTACACAACAGTTAAAATTATCAGAGACAAATTCATAGCTCAAAACCTGTGCAAAGAGGTAGCATGTAATTCTGACCAGGAATGTGATTGATCACATTCATAAAGACTTTACTCTATGCTCTCAGTGCTAAAGATAATGGCATTACAAGCTCAAACAACATTTTTCCTAAATATTTTTGGGAAGAATGTGAAATATAAAGCCTAGTAAAAATGCTTTTATTAGAAGATGATCCACCACTCTACATGTGCCTAGATAGTTTCTAGGTTCTTCAGACTAAATGTCTGACATCATATATTAAAAGTGAGGGATAGAGTGGCAGATTAACAGTTTGTTAAAATTCTGGTTGACATTTTTAAGTGCCATTTTAATGCCTGTTGGATATTCTTATTATAGTACCATTACCTTTATGATATGTGTACACTAGAAAGATAATAGTGTAAATAAAATATTATGTTGTATGGATATAGACAGGATATAGTATATTTTCTTTATCCCAGCGTAAATGTTGCCTACTGCTGTACTGTAGTAAATGAAAAGTTTTAATAGATGATTCCAATGAATGCATAAGAGGAAAAATATTAGATTTACGCAGCTGTCTTTACAAATCTACAAGAAGAAATTTATTTAAAATAGTATATAAGCTATAAAAGCTTCATTTAGCAGTGTGCTAGATAATCACTATTAAATAGACTTTTTATTACAGGGATTTTTCCTACTCAGTATCTAGGAGACTGATATTCACGTCTATTTGGACAAATTTCCTATCTTTCTAGTAGACTGTTTATTTTTACTATTTCACTGTGGGAAGAGTGCATTGTGCAGAAGTTACTGTTGGTTGGTGATCTCATAACAATCTCTAAGAAGCCAACTATTATGAATTCAGTAGTACGTAGCTGGCATTCACAGACATAAGTTGTTAGAAAAATATCTAGTTACGTTTTTGTAGCTGACACCATGCTTTAAAGTTGTGAGCAGAGGTACAAAAGAATTTTTAAAAAAATTCCCTAAGTTAATTACGCAAATTCTAAAATAAACAGGACACAAAGAAAAAAAATATTTAAACCCCTCCCGAGCACCACTAAAACCCAAGTAGTCAATATTACTTATGCCATGTAAATGTGCTGCTGTAACTGAAGACTATTACAAACACTTACTGAAACATAGTTGTTCTTGTTACTAAATATTCCTTACTGACCCATTGGTAATCAACGCTAACAGAGTGGGGAACGGTACCTAACAGTGGTCTAATTGGGAGAAAAGAAGATGAATGGAGAATGTGGAAGCAAAACCACCAACCTTTGAGAAAGAGGCTGAAGATACCTCATCATCAGCTAGAATATTCAACTTATAAAAGATGAATGTGACTTAGGAGAAAGTCAAACATGCCTTGCCATAGTTTTAAAAAGCTGCACTCTGCCATTAAAGAGGGACAGGGGAGCAAAAACTATGTCAATCTGAATAATCTTAAATTATAAAAATGGATAAATATTCCAAGTTAAATTCTGTCACATCACCCAATCACTGGATGTTTTATCTATCTATCTATCTATCTATCTATCTATCTATCTATCTATCTATCTATAATTTCTACCAAGCTCAGCACTATTCTTCTCCACCTTCTGAGAGTGACAGGAATGCACACACTCAACATACCTGGGGTAGCACTTCTGTCCATACACTGTTTCTGGATATCTAAGTTCCGCAGCTCCTCAGTGCTTGCATATTTCATGACAGAGTTGATGGACGAAAGGGTGTTTATGAGCTGAGAATTCAGAGACTCAATCTGTGAGTGAGGCTCTCCAAAAGCTTCTGCCAGTTCACTGTAGTTTTCAGCTAGCAGCATCTGTTGTTCCTGCAGCAGCTTCTGTACTTGCTCAATGTAGTGATCCAAGCCAGTCCTCATTTCAGGTGGAGGGAGAGGACTTTCCACTAAAATGCTCACAGGTTCATACACAGGCTCATCCCCAACACCAATGCTTCTGGTACTGGCTGACACAACAGACAATGGCGGGGGACCACACGCAATATTTCTCATTTTAAGACCAACTAGATAGTTCTCATGAATGTTTATCTGCCCTACTGCACAGTCCTTGGTCTTTATCACAGAGGTCTTTTCAAAGCTAGAGTCACAAGAAAGCAAAGTTCCCACTCCAATGGAACGAGTTTTGGCAGATGTGTTTACGTCCTTTACCCGACCATCTCCCACTGCTACAGTCCGCATCTCGACATTCACAGTGTTAGTCTGTTTATCGTAAGTGCTCAAAGTGGTGTTTGTGCTGGAATCCATCAGAGAAGCTGTTTCTGTATTGGTGAACTGGTTCACCATTGCCAATACAGTACTGGTCTGCTGGGTAGCTGTCTGAGGCACTGCCATAACTGCAGATTCTACTGTGCAAACAACCTCTGTGTTTGTGCTGCAGGACACACACTCCTTTAGCGGACAAACAGTCACATTCACTGAACAGTCTCCACAACCTATCGACCGTACTTCCTTGATTTCCGCTTTTGTCTTGCAGAGACTCAAATTATCCACAGACTCCTCTGTGTTGATGCCAGTTTCACAAACACTCATTTCTGTGCCCACATTCTTGTCACACATCTCAGTAGATCTCCCAATGCATTGGTCACGCATGTCTGCTCTCTCCTTCACAAGCCACCGATTCATTAGCAGTTCTGGACCCACAGCTGTACTCTGCAAATTAGGCCTGCAGGAGATTCCAATATCTCTCATTTGTAGATGGTTCCCCACACAGGAGTCAGCAACATCCACATGATCTCCTACCATTTGGTCTCTTGTTTGTACTACAGCTTCCACCATTTTGCTGAAAACCAGAGGTTGAGCCATCAATGCTTTATCCACTTTTTTCCTAGATCCAGCTGCCTGCAGCTCTTGTTTTAATTTGGTCATTTCCCTATCATGAGTAGTTTCTTTTAATTGAACCTCCAATCTGTAGATCTTCCCCTTTAGGGCTTCAATGGTCTGTTGCTGAAGCTCTATTTCTTTGTCAGCTTCTGTGGTGATGCCAAGCATCAACTCTGTCACCCCAACTCCAGAATCTCTAGTTTCTTTCTCTGTTCCCACTGCTACCTCCGTGCATGGTCGGGAAGACCTGTTATATATAACCACATCATTCATATTTTCATCAGCACCCACAGCAACCGACCTGCTTTCTTTTGTTAGATTTTCTCTGTTCATCCGAAGATTAGATGGGATTTCATAGTTGCTGTCCTGGATTTTTCTCTCCAGTGCTTGCATTTCAAAAGTCAACTGCCTAAACTCCTCTGTCCTCTGCGAGTTCTGCTCCATGTCTTCCTCACAGTCTATATATAATTCACCTCCTCTTCTGACCTGAGACAGATGTCCCCATTGCTCTGCATTTCCCGCACTATAAGATCGCTTTCTGAAGCCATAAGTGTCATTTTGATTGGGTATTCTTTGGCTTTTGCGTTCCGCCATCATCTGTCTTTTCTCTTCCTGTAATACTGAAATCTTGACCTGGAGCACAGGAATAGTTTTGACTTGTTCCTCAAGCTCCTTGAGGCGTTTGAGGGCAACTGCCATTTGTTCCCTGATATGCTGCAGATGCACGGGGCTCACATTGGTCACAGGGGTCGATATTCCTGAACTCAATGGGCTATGACGGATGGAGCTGCCCAAAGAGGAAGCAAGATAGACATTATAGTCTCCATTACCCTGGTACCCATTTTGAAGCTGTTGAGACATCTGATTGTGCCCACTAGATCCTACAAAGGAAGGAAGGGAGCTTGCTGAGCCCAGGCCTCCAAAGCTGGAAATCCTGGGCCTGCGGACATCCCCTGGAGTCACCTGCATTATAACCTTCTCCTGTTCCAGTCTTCTCCGGGTTTCCATGAGAGTTTTTGTTACATGAAGATTGTGCCTAGGAAGCTGTGGTGAAGGAGGGGGAAGCTGTCTGCTCTCGGGAATGGTTAAGAAGGTAGGAGAGGCTTCAAAGGAAACTGATGGCCTTGCAGTGACAGACGATGCTACTTGATTCCTTGCTGCAAAGGAGGACTGCTTATTCTCATCACTGTTTGATGAAGAGAGAGACTCTGTTGAGGTCCACCCACTGTATTGGCCACTGGCGTTCTTGGTACCTGTAAAAGTTGGTACTAGTTTCCTCTTCTTCTGGATATTTAATTTCTTGATCGTGTTTCCCTTTTGTATATCATCCACATACTTGAGAAAATCCAAGTCTAACTGGTAGCCGTAAGGAGTTTCCACAAAATAGGGAGCTTTATGCTCTTTGTCATCATCTCCACTCAGAACAGCTTCCTCTTTTTCTGTAGGAAAAAAACCCAAAATCAATACATTTAAAATAAAATAAAACAAGCTACTTCTGGCTAAACTATACAGCGGAAAAGCAAAAGATAATTACACTCTACTCATAGCACAGACTAAACATTATAACTTGGAAGACATATTACTTGTCTATCTTAATTTACCTTGAAAAACATCTCTCCCTCTCTCTCATGCACACACAGATTTAATGCTGAAATCGTAAGTAAACATATGTAAATATGTTGCTTTAATTTATGAAGGCACCGCAAAGGTCTTTACTGATCGCATGAAATGATACTTCGAGGAACTCCTGTAGTACTACCACATCACAACAAACTTTCACACAGGCTAGTGCTAGTCCGTCATGAAAGGATCAGGTGATTCTTTGTGCTGCAGTGAACCATCTGGAGACAGTGCTTCCTTCAGGGAGTATTAAAAGGGTTACGCAGAAATCATTTCCTCCCTAATTTACCAATGCAGTTAGACTTCAGGCAACAGTTTTTAAAAAGGTTAAAATAATTTCAGATCAGTTTTAAGTTGGAGCAGCAATACAAGCTCTCTCTTGCATGGGAGCACATTGATGTGTGTCTGTGAATCTGTCTCTTTTATATTTCAATCCTGCATGAAGCCCATACACTAAAAATATGCAACGAGACCTGTTTCCAATGCAGTCTAAAATTCCACAGCCAAAAGAGAAACCGCCAGCTCAGATGTCAGGACGGCACAGCTTCCTGCAGACACTGGACTCACATGCCACCAAAGCATTCTAAATAAAACTTTGCCACATCTGTTGTGCTTCTGCAGACAGAAAGTTTATACATGAGGTCGTTGCAGAGCCTGCTCCTCCTTCCCCACAAAAACAATTCATAACTCACGAGAGGAATCAGGTACTTTTGAACTGCAGGGCAAACAATAAACATTAGTTTTCCAGTTACCTGAATTAGCGACATGTCTCTGCTCTCAGACCATACATTTTCCATCCAACTAAAACAAGGCCTCTGATTTTTCTCCTTGCCGTCCTAGCTTCAACAAGCTCTCTGTTCACTAAAGCCCTGCCTCTCAACTTTCTCATTCTTCACCCCTTAAGGAAAAAAGTCCACATTAGTGTAAACTTAGCCAAGCAGAGCACATTTTCATAGGCTGAGCTTTCACCAATGAGTTCTGTTCTACAGCAGAACTGAAAACTACTGCCTTTTTAGCACCCATAAGGAACCTCAGCAGTCACCATGCTCTATCGTCTTAATAATAAGAGAACTGTTAGTCTTTTAAAGGTGCAGTAATCTCCACCCATTTTCTCCTCTGTTCCCTCCCCACCCATGAACCATTGTTAATTTGTGTATACATTTCATTTTACTGTATATATTTACGGCATTTTAGTTCCTCCTTAAAAACAATTATTCACAGTCTCTGTGCATATAAAGTTGATCTGGCACTTGGGACTACAAGCTACGATTGTATGTTTGCTAAACTGGCTACCCCTCCAATATTCCCTCAACAAAGAAACACAGGCTACTGCAGGCAGCCACAGTACCTGAAAACAACTTCTAGCTCATTTTTTGAATACAACTACATTTTAAATTGGTGTCCCTTTTAAAGGTACATACACAACTTAAAAAAACCCAAATCACCCTGAATCTACTATTGCTAGAAGTGACACCTAAGAATGCTGTAACAAAGATTAGAATAAAGAAATCTCTAGGTTTTTCAATTTAATTGGTGAATTTGACCAAAGCATACTTTTGGTACTTTGGAAAACTTTCCATAGTTCTGACTGGTCTTTCTCTGCCCTGTGCTGATTGGTTATTTGCACCAACCCTCCCTCTCCCTCACAGTCTCTTCATCTCAGGGTATGTCTATACTACGGAATAAGGTCGAATTTATAGAAGTCGGTTTTTTAGAAATCGGTTTTATATATTCGAGTGTGTGTGTCCCCACAGAAGTGCATTAAGTGCATTAACTCAGCGGAGTGCTTCCACAGTACCGAGGCTAGAGTCGACTTCCAGAGCGTTGCACTGTGGGTAGCTATCCCAAAGTTCCTGCAGTCTCCGCTGCCCATTGGAATTCTGGGTTGAGATCCCAATGCCTGATGGGGCTGAAACATTGTCGCGGGGGGTTGTGGGTACATATCGTCAGTCCCCCCTTCCCTCCCTCCCTCCCTCCGTGAAAGCAAGGGCAGACAATCGTTTCGCGCCTTTTTTCCTGAGTTACCTGTGCGGACGCCATACCACCGCAAGCATGGAGCCTGCTCAGGTAACCGTCACCGTATGTCTCCTGGGTGCTGGCAGACGCGGTACGGCATTGCTACACAGTAGCAGCAACCCATTGCCTTGTGGCAGCAGACGGTACAATACGACTGGTAGCCGTCCTCGTCATGTCTGAGGTACTCCTGGTCGCCTGTGTGAGGTCGATCAGGAGCGCCTGGGCAGACATGGGCGCAGGGACTAAATTTTTAGTGACTTGACCAGGTCATTCTCTTAAGTCCGGCAGTCAGTCCTATTGAACCGTCTTATGGTGAGCAGGCAGGCAATATGTCCTTCTGCACCGTCTGCTGCCAGCCAAAGATGTAAAAGATAGATGGAGTGGATCAAAACAAGAAATAGACCAGATTTGTTTTGTACTCATTTGCCTCCTCCCCTGTCTAGGGGACTCATTCCTCTAGGTCACACTGCAGTCACTCACAGAGAAGGTGCAGCGAGGTAAATCTAGCCATGTATCAATCAGAGGCCAGGCTAACCTCCTTGTTCCAATAAGAACAATAACTTAGGTGCACCATTTCTTATTGGAACCCTCCGTGAAGTCAACCCTGTAAGCCGTGTCCTCAGTCGCCCCTCCCTGCGTCAGAGCAATGGCAAACAATCGTGCATCTGAGTTGAGAGTGCTGTCCAGAGCAGTCACAATGGAGCACTCTGATTGGGCTAAAACATTGTCGCGGGTGGTTCTGGGTACATATCGTCAGTCCCCCCTTCCCTCCCTCCCTCCCTCCGTGAAAGCAAGGGCAGACAATCGTTTCGTGCCTTTTTTCCTGAGTTACCTGTGCGGACGCCATACCACCGCAAGCATGCAGCCCGCTCAGGTAACCGTCACCGTATGTCTCCTGGGTGCTGGCAGACGCGGTACGGCATTGCTACACAGTAGCAGCAACCCATTGCCTTCTGGCAGCAGACGGTGCAGTATGACTGATAGCCGTCCTCGTCATGTCCGAGGTGCTCCTGGCCACGTTGGCTGGGAGCGCCTGGGCAGACATGGGCGCAGGGACTAAATTTTTGGTGACTTGACCAGGTCATTCTCTTTAGTCCTGCAGTCAGTCGTATTGAACCGTCTAATGGTGAGCAGGCAGGCAATACGGATTGCTAGCAGTCGTATTGTACCATCTTCTGCCGGGCAGGCAAGAGATGACGATGGCTAGCAATCGTATTGTACCATCTTCTGCCGGGCAGGCAAGAGATGACGATGGCTAGCAATCGTACTGTGCCATCTTCTGCCAGGCAGGCAAGAGATGAGGATGGCTAGCAGTTGTACTGTACCATCTTCTGCCGAGCAGCCATGAGATGTGGATGGCTTGCAGTCCTTCTGCACCGTCTGCTGCCAGCCAAAGATGTAAAAGATAGATGGAGTGGATCAAAACAAGAAATAGACCAGATTTGTTTTGTACTCATTTGCCTTCTCCCCTGTCTAGGGGACTCATTCCTCTAGGTCACACTGCAGTCACTCACAGAGAAGGTGCAGCGAGGTAAATCTAGCCATGTATCAATCAGAGGCCAGGCTAACCACCTTGTTCCAATAAGAACAATAACTTAGGTGCCCCATTTCTTATTGGAACCCTCCGTGAAGTCCTGCCTGAACTACTCCTTGATGTAAAGCTACCCCCTTTGTGGATTTTAGCCCCCTGAAGCCAACCCTGTAAGCCGTGTCGTCAGTCGCCCCTCCCTCCGTCAGAGCAACGGCAGACAATCATTCCGCGCCTTTTTTCTGTGCGGACGCCATACCAAGGCAAGCATGGAGTCTGCTCAGCTCACTTTGGCAATTAGGAGCACGTTAAACACCACACGCATTATCCAGCAGTATATGCAGCACCAGAACCTGGCAAAGCGCTACCGAGCGAGGAGGCGACGTCAGCGCGGTCACGTGAGTGATCAGGACATGGACACAGATTTCTCTGAAAGCATGGGCCCTGCCAATGCATGCATCATGGTGCTAATGGGGCAGGTTCATGCTGTGGAACGCCGATTCTGGGCTCGGGAAACAAGCACAGACTGGTGGGACCGCATAGTGTTGCAGGTCTGGGACGATTCCCAGTGGCTGCGAAACTTTCGCATGTGTAAGGGCACTTTCATGGAACTTTGTGACTTGCTTTCCCCTGCCCTGAAGCGCATGAATACCAAGATGAGAGCAGCCCTCACAGTTGAGAAGCGAGTGGCAATAGCCCTGTGGAAGCTTGCAACGCCAGACAGCTACCGGTCAGTTGGGAATCAATTTGGAGTGGGCAAATCTACTGTGGGGGCTGCTGTGATGCAAGTAGCCCACGCAATCAAAGATCTGCTGATATCAAGGGTAGTGACCATCATAGTGGATGGCTTTGCTGCAATGGGATTCCCTAACTGTGGTGGGGCCATAGATGGAACCCATATCCCTATCTTGGCACCGGAGCACCAAGCCGGCGAGTACATAAACCGCAAGGGGTACTTTTCAATAGTGCTGCAAGCTCTGGTGGATCACAAGGGACGTTTCACCAACATCAACGTGGGATGGCCGGGAAAGGTACATGACGCTCACATCTTCAGGAACTCTGGTCTGTTTCAAAAGCTTCAAGAAGGGACTTTATTCCCAGACCAGAAAATAACTGTTGGTGATGTTGAAATGCCTATATGTATCCTTGGGGACCCAGCCTACCCCTTAATGCCATGGCTCATGAAGCCGTACACAGGCAGCCTGGACAGCAGTCAGGAGCTGTTCAACTACAGGCTGAGCAAGTGCAGAATGGTGGTAGAATGTGCATTTGGACGTTTAAAGGCGCGCTGGCGCAGTTTACTGACTCGCTTAGACCTCAGCGAAACCAATATTCCCACTGTTATTACTGCTTGCTGTGTGCTCCACAATATCTGTGAGAGTAAGGGGGAGACGTTTATGGCGGGGTGGGAGGTTGAGGCAAATCGCCTGGCTGCTGGTTACGCGCAGCCAGACACCAGGGCGGTTAGAAGAGCACAGGAGGGTGCGGTACGCATCAGAGAGGCTTTGAAAACCAGTTTCATGACTGGCCAGGCTACGGTGTGAAAGTTCTGTTTGTTTCTCCTTGATGAAACCCCCCGCCTCTTGGTTCACTCTACTTCCCTGTAAGCTAACCACCCTCCCCTCCTCCCTTTGATCACCGCTTGCAGAGGCAATAAAGTCATTGTTGCTTCACATTCATGCATTCTTTATTCATTCATCACACAAATAGGGGGATGACTACTAAGGTAGCCCAGGAGGGGTGGTGGAGGAGGGAAGGAAAATGCCACACAGCACTTTAAAAGTTTACAACTTTAAAATTTATTGAATGACAGCCTTCTTTTTTTTGGGCAATCCTCTGTGGTGGAGTGGCTGGTTGGCCGGTGGCCCCCCCACCGCGTTCTTGGGCGTTTGGGTGTGGAGGCTATGGAACTTGGGGAGGAGGGCAGTTGGTTACACAGGGGCTGTAGTGGCAGTCTGTGCTCCAGCTGCCTTTGCTGCAGCTCAACCATACACTGGAGCATACTGGTTTGGTCCTCCAGCAGCCTCAGCATTGAATCCTGCCTCCTCTCATCACGCTGCCGCCACATTCGAGCTTCAGCCCTCTCTTCAGCCCGCCACTTACTCTCTTCAGCCCGCCACCTCTCCTCCTGGTCATTTTGTGCTTTCCTGCAATCTGACATTATTTGCCTCCACGCATTCGTCTGTGCTCTGTCAGTGTGGGAGGACAGCATGAGCTCGGAGAACATTTAATCTCGAGTGCGTTTTTTTTTTCTTTCTAATCTTCACTAGCCTCTGGGAAGGAGAAGATCCTGTGATCATTGAAACACATGCAGCTGGTGGAGAAAAGAAAAGGGACAGCGGTATTTAAAAAGACACATTTTATAAAACACTGGCGACACTCTTTCAGGGTAAACTTTGCTGTTAACATTACATACATAGCACATGTGCTTTCGTTACAAGGTCGCATTTTGCCTCCCCCCACCGCGTGGCTACCCCCTCAACGCTCCCCGTGGCTAACAGCGGGGAACATTTCTGTTCAGCCGCAGGCAAACAGCCCAGCAGGAATGGGCTCCTCTGAGTGTCCCCTGAAGAAAAGCACCCTATTTCAACCAGGTGACCATGGATTATATCTCACTCTCCTGAGGATAACACAGAGAGATAAAGAACGGATGTTGCTTGAACGCCAGCAAACATACACTGCAATGCTTTGTTGTACAATGATTCCCGAGTACGTGTTACTGGCCTGGAGTAGTAAAGTGTCCTACCATGAAGGACGCAATAAGTCTGCCCTCCCCAGAAACCTTTTGCAAAGGCTTTGGGAGTATATCCAGGAGAGCCGCGAATGCCAGGGCAAAGTAATCCTTTCACATGCTTGCTTTTAAACCATGTATAGTATTTTAAAAGGTACACTCACCGGAGGTCCCTTCTCCGCCTTCTGGGTCCAGGAGGCAGCCTTGGGTGGGTTCAGGGGGTACTGGCTCCAGGTCCAGGGTGAGAAACAGTTCCTGGCTGTCGGGAAAACCGGTTTCTCCGCTTGCTTGCTGTGAGCGATCTACAACCTCGTCATCATCATCATCATCTTCTTTGTCCCCAAAACCTGCTTCCGTATTGCCTCCATCTCCATTGAAGGAGTCAAACAACACGGCTGGGGTAGTGGTGGCTGAACCCCCTAAAATGGCATGCAGCTCATCACAGAAGCGGCATGTTTGGGGCTCTGACCCGGAGCGGCCGTTCGCCTCTCTGGTTTTCTGGTAGGCTTGCCTCAGCTCCTTCAGTTTCACGCGGCACTGCTTCGGGTCCCTGTTATGGCCTCTGTCCTTCATGCCCTGGGAGATCTTGACAAAGGTTTTGGCATTTCGAAAACTGGAACGGAGTTCTGATAGCACGGATTCCTCTCCCCATACAGCGATCAGATCCCGTACCTCCCGTTCGGTCCATGCTGGAGCTCTTTTGCGATTCTGAGACTCCATCATGGTCACCTCTGCTGATGAGCTCTGCATGGTCACCTGCAGCTTGCCACGCTGGCCAAACAGGAAATGAGATTCAAAAGTTCGCGGTTCTTTTCCTGTCTACCTGGCCAGTGCATCTGAGTTGAGAGTGCTGTCCAGAGTGGTCAAAATGGAGCACTCTGGGATAGCTCCCGGAGGCCAATACCGTCGAATTGTGTCTACAGTACCCCAAATTCGACCCGGCAAGGCCGATTTAAGCACTAATCCACTTGTCAGGGGTGGAGTAAGGAAATCGATTTTAAGAGCCCTTTAAGTCGAAATAAAGGGCTTCATCGTGTGGACGGGTGCAGGTTTACATCGATTTAATGCTGCTAAATTCGACCTAAAGTCCTAGTGTAGACCAGGGCTCAGAGAGTCACTCCTCTTACCCTATTCTTCCCTTCCCTGTCCTCCTCAGTCACTCTCCCTTCCTCACTAACCCAACCAACCAAAAAATAAATAAATAAAAATTGTGGAACTAACATGACTTTTGACGCCATCACATTGTTCACTCAACCTGCTCGACACTCCTTTCCGCACCATGGATCTGTCTTGTCTATTTAAATTGTAAGCTCTTCAACACAGGGGCCATCTTTTTGTTTTGCATACGTACAGAGCCTAGCACAATAGGGTCCCGTTCCATGACTAGGGCTCCTAGGTGCAACAGTAATACAAATAAATACTAGTCAGTTTCACTGTTTTGTTGAGGACAATAATACTATCTGTCTCTTAATAGCACTTTTAATCAGCAGATTCCAAAGCACTTCACAATCTTAAATGCATTTATCCTCAGAACTCCCCTGTGAGGTCAGGAAGTGTTATTATCCCCACTTTACAGATGGGGAACTGAGTCTCAGAGACTTGCCCAAGGTCACAATAGGAAGTCTGTGGAGGAACAAGAAATTGAACCTGGATCTCCCAATTCCTAGGGTACTGTCCTAACTACTGGACCATCCTTCATCTCAGTCAATTGTGCTTCCTGACTCCTGCAGCAACTTGAGGGCACCGCACTTCCCTCTACGGTCGGGGAGAACTCATACTTTAACAATGGTCCTGCAAAAGGGTGATTTGCAGTCGTAGCAGCAAAACTGAGCTTGTAGTTGGTGGGTGTGTGCACTAAAAAGGAAGGAGAGGCGCCAGTCCTGCAATTGATAGCGTGGGGGTGGACTGCCAGATAAAACACTTCAGCTTCAGAATGGGGTCTTGGTGTTTTTACTCATGGACTTACCCAAAATAAATTTCTAAATAACAGCAGCAAAAATATCCATGTATTTATATACATTACACACACAAAAACTACAAAGATTATTATTAAGGTTGCAAATTCAAGCTCTCAAAAGATAGCAAGTGGCAGAATTAAGGTTGCATGTGCAGCCTTAATTCAGCTCCCTTGGGTGTATGCATGATGATGCTGTTAGGCTACTGTTGGGTTAAACCTCATTGAATCTAGAGGGTATAATTGCTGCCCTTCATTTAAGATAGCTGTAAGAAGTCATTAAGCTCTTTTAGAGAAGCAGGCAGCTGAAACAATAGGGATCTCCAACCAAACACAGGAACAGGTGAGGGTGATCAGGAATTTGAACTATGTGGGTGGAGAGGAGTCACTGGGTATTGTTTTAATAGAAAGTGTGACTGTGCAAAAGAGAGAAGGTAAAGCAGTGATGAACACCAGAGAACTAAGAAACAGCAGAAAAGCTAAGGACAGAGTGGAGACAAGCACTGGGAACATGGCCCTGAGAAAAGCTATGAGGGAGATTTTGGGCTAAGTGCTGACTGGAAAGGGGGCTTGGAAATGGGAGCTAACATACTCTCTTGTTGTTTTATTCCTACTGTGTTCAGGGAAACAGGACTTTCTGTACATTCTTTGTACATAAACAGGATTGCATCAAAGAAATACCTGACTCCATCATCAATTTCTCCTCCTGACTGAACAACTCACAAGATCCCAAAATTTTCACTAGTAGCTTGGTCACAAGGGGTAACAATTCAGTCTTTAGTTACATAAGCATGTACTATTTTTCCACATGAGATGAATCATGGTTGTGTACTGAAGGAGGCTGTTCTCTACAGGATCTCTGCCTCATTTGTTGCAGAACGTGGATGGTGTGTAGTGAAGGAGGCTGGGAAATGTGCTTGAGTGGGCACACACTTCTGCCTCCCCTCTCACCCCACTTGATCCCTTCTGCCCCATTCCTGTCCTCTCTCTTTCCCGTTGCTGCCTTCTCCTCCCAGTCCCATTCTCCTCAACCAAATAAATTCTCATTGCCAAGGAAGTTCTAGTCTCCCTTTCCAGACTCCCAGGTGCAGTCACAGTCTTCTCCTTCACCCCTCATGCTCAAGTCCCATTCCTTGCCTATCCTCCCCATTCCTGATTTCCCCCCTACCGGCTCCTCTCCCTGATCTGATTCTGATCCCTTCACTGGCCTCCAATTGCTTCCCCACCCATGATCTCCATATCTCCCCCATGGGTTCCCAAGTCCTAATTTCTCTCTCCCAGGCTCCTCATCCAATCTCAGTCTCCCAACCCCTGTGGCTCCTTGTCCCAGTCTCTCTGTCCAGCCAGTGCCAGTTCTCCCCAAACTCCCTCCCTGCCTGTCAGATCTGTTCCCCTCCCTCTTCCCCCACTCCTTTCTTTCAGCCAACTGGCTTGCAGGCCAGGGATACTTTGCCTTGCAGGCATAATCTCCTGATCAACATGTCCCAGTCTTCTTTGCCCGCCTGGCTCTCATTCCCGATCTCCCTGCCCAGCCAGTCCCAGTCTCCTCTCCACATCCCAACTACAGTTTCAGTTTCCCTCTCAGCCTTCAGCCCCAGTTGCCTCCCACCCAACTCCAGCTCCTTGTCCCGACCTACTTCCCCCATCTCATCCTCAGATCTGGCTTTTGTCCCCCCGTGCAGTTGATGCAGGAGACTTCCGCCTCCACAATCCCTGGACCCAGCAGAAGGGTCAATAAGCATGCAGGAGAGACACCCTTCTTGTCTCCTCTTCTATGCACAGTCCTGGCACAGAGATCTGCAGTCACAGGGAAAATCCTGTTCAGCCTCCTGCAGCCCTGAGGCATGCTCAGTGTGGATTGAATATTTGCCATTTTTAGTTGCATAGCTTTGGGAAGTCTCTACTCAGCATGTGTAAATTATGATTTTCAAAAGGGCTTATAACATGGTCAAATAGCAACATTTTTTCATGAGGAAGGCAAAAGGTAAGTCCCTGAAATTTGGCAGGGATGGAATTTGTTAAAGGCAGAGGACTCTAGAGCTTTTCAGAGAAAAGGCTGCCAGAATTTCACATGGGCAAAACAATGATTTTTTTTTCTGGCCTTGTTCTCAAAAACTGTTGAAGCCTTTTGGCTGAATATTTCCAAAAATATTTAACCTGAGACAAACACCCAGTATAGACAATTTCAGCCCAAAGAGTTAAAGTTTGGCAATGTTATAAGCAATTGAAAACAGAGATGTAAAGATAAGTATCAGGCAACCCTAACAGTAGACATTGCTACCAGCCACACTGCCCCCCTCCAATAATAGACCGGTATTCATGACATATTATTTAAAGGATTATCTCAGAAAATTAGCTTTTGTATTTTTAAAAAAACAAGATGGCAATGTCAGTTTAAGTGCCAGATGTTCTTACGGACTTTCTTCTCTGTAAAACCAGTTTATAGAAAGCAGATGCATTTGGTTTGCTACAAAGACTCAGAACTTTGGCATAAACTATAGAAAAGATTGTATTATTTTCAAAATTAACCACTTATATTTTTCTGTCAAATTCAAAACCATAAAGGTAGAAGGTTAAAAAAAGTAGTAAGAATTTCATTAAACATTTAACCCTTCATATCATGCATTGTGCTTTTGTGGCAGGAAAGTCCCAAGATTCCAGAATTAACCTATCAGTGGAAAATTACTCAAAACCTCTGAAGACAGCTCATTTAAGTTTAAATCATAAGAGCTAAACTGTCAAATATTTCTCCCTGAAACAATTCAGGTGGAAATTACCGAAATGAAGCCTCTCCAAAATCATATCAATTCCTTGCATCTTTGCAATTAAGGCTGTGGCTAATTTGGTGGTCTCTAGCTAAACTGGCTATCTTAGTAATGTTGACATTTTGCACCTGACAGCCCATAATAAGAATTACTTGTATTTTTTTTAAGAGTTGTGTGCAGTTAATCACACACAATTTTTCATTAAAATAACACTGGGTACACTTTACTAGCACAATTACACCACTGTAGGGGGATCATTGCAGCAATGGTTGTTGATGCTACAGATAAACAACAAGAAGTTATGTAATCTGGAGAAAAGAAAAATCTATGATGCACCATGTCAGAGCTGTGCCAAGCCTTTACACATTTTACAGGCACATCCATTTCAGACTTTGCTGTGAAGTTTCAAAGTACAAAAACAAAGTGAAGTGGGCTGCTATTTTAGGGAAATGGAAAATGATTCTGCCAGTTTCAAAAATCTACTAAAAAGGAAAGGAAATAAAACCCTGTGAGAACGTTATTCTTTTCTCTCCTAGCCCTGATATACCGGACGCACCATGAATGCACTCGCTCCATTAGCATTTGGTGGGTAGTATTGTGCTGCACAAAGCAGCACTGATTAACTTTTGAGGAAGCTGTATTGATCTGCCGTTCAGCCAAGAGGAAAGGTCTGCATATCTTGGGACTCTGAGTGAGCAAGAAATCCCACTGCCACTAAAAAGAGTGTCAACAGAGAACACTAAAGAGATTCCTGTTGAGCCTCTTATTTGGTCCTTGGCTAGCTGAACATGGGCACTGCAACAAATAAAAGACATTCACAGATCTCTGCAATACTTCAGACAACCATAAATTACACCACTGCGCCACAATGAACTTCTTTTCTTTGCGTGTTGATTTGCAAAGGTTAACTTTAACACAGTCGCACAGACACACACACACACAGACTTAAGTCATCAGCTTGGGAATTTAATATGCATTGCTATTTCATCTGCTGAACACTCAACCGTTAGAAGCTGGACTTTAGAATCATAGAATCATAGAATATCAGGGTTGGAAGGGACCTCAGGAGGTCATCTAGTCCAACCCCCTGCTCAAAGCAGGACCAATCCCCAATTAAATCATCCCAGCCAGGGCTTTGTCAAGCCTGACCTTAAAAACTTCTAAGGAAGGAGATTCTACCACCTCCCTAGGTAACGCATTCCAGTGTTTCACCACCCTCCTAGTGAAAAAGTTTTTCCTAATATCCAACCTAAACCTTTACATTGTATGTGCTCATTTTGGACAAGTGGTTGTGAAGCAAGGTATTCTGGAATTTTTTTTAATTTGTAGAGGCCTCGTTGTGTTACTGTCACCATTAATTCAGTTATCTAGAAGTGTGCACAAATTGCACTTCCGTCTCCCTGCTGAATAATAATCACAAACTGGACATAGGCATCATTTAACAAACACACTGTTCTGTTCTCTCTTCCTGAAACTGCTGTGACCAGCTCTGTCTAAACACTGCAGTCTTGCCAATTTCCATTAAATTATATCCTATCCGATGCACTGCACAAGAACTTCAGTATATTAAAGCACTGAGTCAGAGCTAGCATAGCCCACAGAAATTGCTTCTTCTCCCTGAATGGGAGATTCAAAGACTACAATGTTTAATTGATGGGTTCAAATTAGTTAAAAGCCTTGGTATCATGTAAGCGTAAGCAATAGGAGACAAAGGGAGAATTTGGACAGATGTAGTTTCAGTTCAACATGCTAATTAAGACAAAAAATCACTACTGTATAGTGTCCTGGGAGGGTCAAGAAGTAGTGAATAGAAGAGAAGAAAGGCAGCCTGAAAACATTTTAAAAGCTTATTCTAAATCTAAGATGCCTTTAAGAATATACAGCTTGCATCTAAAAGGTTCTCTCTCCATATGTTTAGGATACGTGTGCTCAAGCATTTTACCTTTAGTCTGATAACTATTTTAAAAAAAACCTTTCAACTGAAATAATGTTATGAATAATACATTCTCCAAGAATTATCACATAAAAAAAGATATAAGGAATGTTGCAAAGAAGCAGAACATTGGTATAACTGTGAAACCATATAATATTCTTATGTGCCAGACTCAGATTTAAAAGGTAACACAGAAAAGGGAGAAAAAAAAAGGGGGGTCTCTTTTTTGGTTCTTTGTTGTGTTTGCAAGGAACTTAATGGGTTTTCTGATTCCCCACACCCCCGCCCGTTTCTTCTTCTTCTATCTGAGGAATATCAAGTGAATAAGGAGAGGAAAAAAGCCTGTCAGGCCTTCCTGATGCCTTAAAGCAGCACCAAATCTCTTTTTTCCTTTCCAGATTTTTTTAAAAAGCATGGCAATAAGTTTTACAATATTACCTTCCCCTCATCACCTACTCTAGCTAAGCAGGGAAAATGCAGGGAAGGAACCACTACCCTGGAGAGAGACAAGATTTCTCTTGTTTCCAGCCTTGCTACAACTGCTCCCAACTGGAAACGAAGAGGAGCTGATTTAGCTACAGCTGCTTCCCATAGAGAGTAAAGCTATGGACTTCCAGAACCTACTCTCCATCCCACCCTGAACTACCACAACTGCAGAAGACGATGAGAGACTCCATTACCACTCCGAAATGAAAAGGAAGGGTTTGCCCTGGCTCTCCTGTTATAGAGAAATTCCATTTACAGTAAAGGTTCCTGGAGGACCTGCCGCCGAATTGCCGCCATGGGACACGGACTGCACCCCCCCCATTCGGAATGCCGCCCCAAGCACCTGCTTGGAAAGCTGGTGCCTGGAGCCGGCCCTGTATATATATAATATTCTTAAACTAAAACAAAATTTGTCTTAATCTAAACCATATATGTATTTTACATTTTGGAAAAACACTAAGAGCTTTTTGGATAGCAACTTCTTTTTGATGTTAATAAAGTGCAATAAAGATCCAACACCCAGACACCATGGTGAAGGCTACAATACAAATGTTTGCAGTGAATAGCATTTTATTCCATTTTGGATGTTGCAGAACACCCACACACTTGCATGCTGTAGCTGACTGTTCTATATTTTCTCCAATACCGCTATATCTGCTGTCTTTTATAAAAGTTTCCACAGAAAACACTGCCCTCATGATGGAAGAGGATGGTGAAGATTTGTATATTATGTTAATTTGTTCTATGTTGGCAAAAAAGGGTAAACTCACGCAATATGTAGTCTTACATATTGTTTAGATATCCGCAGTACCTAATCCCATAGTGGTGAGTTAAGGACCCAGCCTTAGGGCTTGTCTACACTTAAAAAGCTGAAGTGGCTATGCTGTGCTGTAGTGCTTCAGTGAACATGCTACCTACATGGACAGGAGGGCTTCTCCCATCAGCTTAGGTAATCCACCTCCCCAAAAGGCAATAGCTATGTCGATGGAAGAAGCCCTTCTGTTGACATACCATTGTCTACACTAGAAGTTAGACGGTTTACTAGCGAAGACCAAGCCTTCGAATCAACGAGCATAAGGAAAGTGAGCTAAACAAAAGACTGTTCGTAATCACTATGTTGTGTTTGCATGTGAAGGGTCTTAGACCTGAGCAGTCCATTACATTTACTGTAAACATCACAATACTTTGGCAAATGGGGTATAGTTAAGATGGATCATATGCCTTAACTCTTTACTCTTTCTATCTTAAGTGGGCCCATTAAGAAAACAAAGAATATAGGACATGATCCACAATCTGCTAAAGTCAAGAGGTGGGTCTTTCCACTGACTACACTGGGCTTTGGATTAGGCCCACAGTGAACAGGCTTTCTTCAACTGAATTAATTTTTCTCCCCAAAAAATCACCACATCATAGGAACAGTGTCAGTGGTGGCACTGTGGTCTGGTTCTAAGTGATCAAATAAATTCATTTGTTTATACATGTCCCATGACTATTTACTGCTCCATTTTTAGTTCCTAAAATAGTGGAACCATTTCTTTAGCTCACAGGACAGAAGCTTTGGCTTTTCATAGAATCACAGAACTGGAAGGGATCTCGAGAGGTCATCTCGTCCAGTCCTCTGCAGTTCTATGCCCTGTTCTGACTACTTGTGCCTGACCACGGTACAAGTAGTAATAGTTTTATTTTTTGAAAGCATGTTCAAGTGCCACGTTAGGACCCAATCCTGCACACATGTACGCATGTGCAGAGCTTCATGCATGTGAGGAGCCCTCCTGAAATCAGCCTGACTGCGCATGTGCTTAAGTTATATATGGGCATAAATAAGTGTTTGTAGGATTGGGACCTTAGTAACATCGTTCAATTACAAAAAAGTTTACTTTCAGAGTAATGGTCCAACACAGTTTGGTGACTTTCACGACACTATGTGAGACACCTTTTCCATATCTGTATTTACATTATCTTCACCACAAATGTCAACATATTTCTGGAGGTAACTGTGGTTATTTTAATTAACACAACCCATTGCGGGTGACTTCCGCAATTTACATTTCAGTTAGGTGTGCATGGATTAGATTTTTATTAGTAAGTATTGGCAAATGTAGATCTCACCCTACACACAAAAACTGATTAAAAAACGTTTCGATCAATAATCATCAAAATGTACAGCTAAGCAGCATTTTTCTAACTTTGCCTAAGAACTTTTATTAGAGTTTGATTTAAGAATATTTACTTTACATATTTTGACATGCGAGGTTGACAATTGGTGTTTTAACTGTTATAAAACTAACTTTTTGCATATCAACATCTGCTATCATTAAAAAACTGTCTGCCCACCCCACAATTCCCCAAAGCTGTGAAAATTTAAATCAATAAAAATCATCATATCTGTAAAATAAAAAAAAAATTGAATTCTGCCAAGTCTAATTTTAGTACTTGTAAAAAATGTGCCTAATAACTATGTCTACAAGGCACATGCTGTAAGTTGCTATTTAACAAAAAGACGCAAATGCAACAGACACACATAAGGGGGCAGAATTAAATTTGCTGTGGAAGACTTATCTTGGAATTTTCCAACTTTACATTCATGCTGAAGTAACTAAGGGCAATAAACAGTGGTTGGGGTGGGGGGGGTGGGGAAGAGATCTCTCAAAGGGGAAGAGGAAAGAAAGATGAAGTATAAATAGTGCATTTTAAAAGTATTTTGCCAAAAACAGTTACATGCATTTATTTGAATGTTTGATCCTTATACGTTTGAGCTGAACTTCCTTTTTCTTTAAAAAATAAAAAACCTCCGACCTGAGAAGCTGCAGCCCAAAAGGTGGCAACTTTGTAAAGTTATATGCCACTGCAACTCTAAGGTTAGCTCTGGCTGAGGAGACATTTTGATTTTAAAATCAAGAACAGCTAATGAGTAAGAGCATTCTGGTAAGAATAAATAAAGGGTGACGAGGCTAGTCTGGAAAATGAGTGCAGGATATAAGGAGTCACCCATGCTAATTAACACTAAATAAAGGATTATGCTTATTTATAAGGAATCATTGCGCACACACACAAAACATTGAACTAGGATTGTCTGCATTCAAATGCAATATGGTTCTTATCACACTCAAATCAATCTACCTTCTCTGTTAGTAATCCCCTCATTTGAGGCCTAAAAATTGTAGGCTGAAGCCTACTCTCTGGTTGTACTAGTTTTCCTGGTACAGCGCTAGTTTTGGTGATACTGTAGCACAGACACTTTGTAAGTGTACCAAATCAACCCTTCTGGCTACTGGAAAGATGACTTCAACTACAAGGCCTAAGTTGACGTACTTAGATCTACTTACCACGGGGTCCACACTATGTGATGTTGATGCAAGATACTCTCCCATCAACTCCCCTTCCACTTCTCGTTCAGGTGGAGTACAGGAGTTGACGGGAGAGCGATCTGCGGTCGATTTAGCGGGTCTCTTCACTAGACCCAGTAAATCAACCATCGATGCATCGATCGCTGCACGTCGAACCCCTGGTAAGTGTAGACAAGCCCTAAGGTTGCTTTGTTCTGGTCCCTTTCCCATCTCTGTCTCAGGGCTTGTCTACACTTACTGGAGGATCGACACATGGCAATCGATGCATCGGCAGTTGATTTAGCAGGTCTAGTGAAAACCCACTAAATCGACTGCAGATCACTCTCCCATCAAGTCCTGTACTCCACCTGAACGAGAAGGGGAGTCAATGGGAGAGCGTCTCCCGTCAACATAGCGTAGTGTGGACCCCGCGGTAAGTAGATCTAAGTACGTCGACTTCAGCTACATTATTCACATACCCATAGTTACACAACTTCAGCTATGTCTACATTACCCACTGATCCGGCGGGTCAATCCAGTGGGGGGTCGATTTATCGCATCTAGTCTAGACGTGATAATCAACCCCCGAGCACTCTCCCGTCGACGCCTGTACTTCACTGCCGCCAGAGGCGCGGGCAGCCTCGACGGGGGACCAGCAGCAGTCGACTCACCATAGTGAAGACACCGCGGCAAGTAGATCTAAGTACGTTGACTTCAGCTACGTTATTCGCATAGCTGAAGTTGCGTAACTTAGATCGATCCCCCCAGTGTAGACCAGGGCTTAGATCAATCTCCCCCCTGTAGTGTAGACAAGGCCTCAGAGACATCAAGGGAAGTGGAGTAGCAGTAGGCAGGAAACACAGAGCATGGGTGGGAAGGAATACAGATGCTATATCCCAAACTGTTCCCAGGGCAGGAAATATTGCTGGAGGCCTCTATTAAAGCTGCCATTGTGCATTCTCTCTCATTAGTTGTCACTAATGCCTCAGCACAATGGCTAATCCCCACTAGTCCTCACTGCCCACAGAGACATCAGCTGGCATCTTCCTCCCCCCCCCCCCCCCAAATTCCAGCGCTCCCTGGAAAAAGGGCAATCAGAAGAAAGTGGGAAGCTCTCATAGACTGGAGGGAGCGTCACAGAAGGCAAGTTTTGGCTCATCACAGTCTCTCTGCCTTCAGAAAAGCTGCTTGAACAAATTGACTTTCTCTCTCTCTCTCAAATGTTGTGCTGCTGCATAAGAACTACCTGGTGAATTTGCAGGCTCCTTTTGCCTTTAGTGATCTCCATATCCAAGCACTGACATCCCAATCCAGCCTACTTTGCTTGCAAAACCAGACGCAAACAAAGCAAGTTCAGGCGCCCTGCTATTTTCAAGCATACTCTAAAATTGCAACTTTCTGCATCTCTCATGATTTATCTACTTGAGGATGCATCTCCATCATCTGATAATATTTATTTTATTCCACTCACTTTATGACATGCCTACCCACTTGTTCTAGGCACATGTGTCATAAAAACTAACGTATAAAATGTACAAGATCAATCAATGAAAAAATAAACTCCACCTTATCCATATTAACCTGTCATGATGATCAACACCCCCCCCTCCCCACAATTACACACCTCTCAAAAGCCTGAATGGAAAAAGGCCTTAAAGTTTGCCTTGTCAACTGACTCTGGCGCTGCTGAAGTAGAGGAAAAGCCAGTGCTGGACTGGCAGGTAACTTCATGAGAATGCCAACTGCCCCTTCCTTTAAGTCACAGGGGACTGGACTAGTTTAAGCGCCGCAGCTGATTTCAGCAACCACAACACCTCCAGGTTGTGAGCTTTGTATACCAATGGCAGGCATGGGGCAACAATATCTTGTTACTTTTCCCAGTTGCTCCTCTAAGTCTTGTCTAAACTGAGTCAAGTAACCAGCCTGAAAGCCACAGATTGCCACTTAGCACTAGGCAAATCACTCATCCACACAGACTAGTCTGAGGGAGATGGAGATATCAAGCTGGGTGACAAGCAGCACAGAGAACAGGGGTTCTCAGCCTTTTCCTTTCAGAGCCCCCCCCCACTATAAAAACTCCACGGCCCTGCGGCTGGGGGGTTTGAGTGGGGGGAAAGCGGGGAGGGGTGGCAGCACCAGGCTTCAGCTGTGGGGGCCTCTGGATTTCAGCTGTGTGTGTGGGGGGTTACTGCTCTGTGGAGCTGAGGGGGGGTCTCAAGGTCTCGGGGCTTTAGCCACACTGGGAGGTGGGGGTGGCTTAGGGATTTAGCCTCGTGGGGTGGCTTCTGCCCTGCAGGGCGGTTTCTGCCGGGGCTTCTGCCCCATGGGGTGCTGAGGCTTAGGGCTCCGGGCTTTAACCCCCCCAAGGCAGGGGCGGGGGGACTCAGGACTCCAAGCTTCAGCCGCTGGGGCTCTGAGCGGCCCTGCTTGGCAGACCCCCTGAAAAGGCCTGGGGACCTCCAAAGGGCCACAGACCCCTGGTTGAGAACTGATGACAGAGGATGAAGCTGCCCATGTTTCCTTCCTAGTTACCCTATTGGGTGCATTTTTACTAGGAAAAATGTTGCATTCTTAATTCACGTTAGTTAACTCCGTAACTAACATGAGGTAAAATCCTAGTGAAGACTAGGCAGACTGACTTTAACACAAGTTAAAAGACAATCTGCCTGGTCGCCACTAGGATTTCACCTCAGGTTTGTTACTGTGAGTTACCTGACTTGAGTTGAGAATACAACTTTTTCTTAGCAAACACAAGCCCATACACACATTGAACAGGATGGCAACAGAAGGGAACCCTGTGAAACTCTGCCCAAGAAAGGTCTCGATGCAGAGGAAAGTAGCTAACCAATAACCCCTTGAATCTGTCAAAACGAAAGGAACACAGCCACTCATCCACTCCTGCTGGAGTCCAAAGGCAGGTCACCACTTCCTTCTGGTCGTCTGTATAAGCACACACACCTCCCATCTATCATCAACAGATTACCAACCAACTGCATTCATGCAGTCTTTCAACCCAGCCCAGACCTAAAGCCGAATCAGCTAAAATCATGGACAAACACTACTTCAGATTCTGCTGGAAAGGTCTTGACACAGCCTTCTCAATAACATTCCATAACAAAAAGAGAGAGTAATGAGACTGGGCACAATATCGGTCAAAAGGGTCTAATTAGTGCTTCCTTAAAGAGAGAACGTGTTGACAAGCAACTTCAATGGCTCCAGAATCTTCTTGCTAGCTTTTGCCAGTCAGGACGGACACAGATAAAATGCAGGTCTTAACTAGAGAGCTTCTCCCATCCCATATCTATATCCCAAACCTAACCCTCAAACCAACACTTCAATCAATTACATCAGCTGAAACTCAAGCAAAGGCAGCTGCATTTGTCTCCTACCCAGACACAGCTGTGTACTCAGAGAAACAGATTGAGTTTATTATGTCATTACCTTTCTAAGTTTATTAACCTCTGAAGAGGTGAGCAGTTGGGAACAGTTAAACAGGGTTACTATTATAGGGAAAGGGTCACCATAAGGAAAGTGTCCAATCTCTTCAGGATATATAAGCTTACTGTATGAAACTATTGCAGAGACCCCCATTTCCAGGTCACCCCTCTCTGAAGCTGTAAGGTCAACTGGAAAAAACCTGTCTTATCCAATAACGATTCCACAAATATTTTCACTTGTAAGTACTGGGACAGCTACTTTTGGTAAGTGCTCATGCCAGTAAGAAAAGTGATATACTCTACATGCTCTCAGTATGCAATTTCAAAAACAGTTTAGCTTTGTTTTTCCATTTGAAAATCCAGCACAGATTCCTCACTTGGGATTAGATACGTGCTGCATTTGATACTTTAAAACAAAAGCCATTTGTATTATCTGAAAACAAAATATCTGAACCATTGTTTGAACAAGACAAAAAAAACAACCAAACAAAACAAAAAAACCCACAAAACAAAAAACACCTTTTCTCCATACTTGGATAGCTCCGACTGCTGACCTGATTTTTTTCAATCTTTATTTTTTTTATAAAGTTAAGCATCAGCTAGAGTAAGTATATAAAATATCTGCCTAAAAGGTAGTTTTATGAGCAAATTATAAATAGCTGAAAACAGTGGTTTAGAAGTAGATCACTAGCAGCACAATCAAGCCACCCAAAGGAGATTTTGCTACTTCTGCTGTCGAGACCTTGATATAAGTAAGTATGTCTGGCGCTTCATGCACCTGAAGATAAAAAGTACCCTGATATATAAGCACATCTCTGAACAGAAAATATGCATCCTTTCAAGAAACTAACTACTCAGTGTGTAACAAACACAGGACAACAAAAACAACAAGAACCCTGACCAGAGTTGACGCAAACCATAAACACAAACTTTCTTCAGTGTGCAGCCTAACACAATGCCACCCTGTCAAAGAGAACAGTCGAAACTTTATGTTAAAACAAACTGACCAAACCACAGCAAGAATGTATGCAACTAATGTGCATGTACCAGGACTTGGTGGTTGGCTTTCAATTACACCAGTTGCCGGGGGGGGGGGGGGTGGAGGGGGGGATTTTTTTTTTTTTAATTCTTTTTTTTTTTTTTTTACCAATGGCAAACAAAGCTAACATCCATTTTCCCCTCTAACTTCTCCTCTATTTGACAGCCTTACTTACCATTCCGCGAAGAGGTAATTGTTGAATGTTTCAGTGTTTCGTTTTCAGGAAATTAAGTCTGAAGCACACTTTTCCTCAGCCTTAAAGGGAATGCGTACTCCTGACACATCAGCAGGCAAGGAGCCCAGGGTTTGCTACAGAGAATTTATTTATACTCTTTTGGAATTTCCTGACAAAATTCTAGTCTGCCTGCCAGCCATAGAAGCTTAGTTCCAATGTTTTTCTTTGCATTATAGACTGTGATAATTGACACTGAGGACTACTCCTCACAATGATTTAAATTTATAAAAACAAACAATGACAAACGTACTGTACTAAAACATAAGCAAAAAAGGACAAAATATTTCTGATGATGTCAAACTAGGAAAGAATGAAAAGCTGTGATGATTTCTCTTACTCATTCCCCTCTCCTCCCTGCTGTCTGTTGGTTTCTCTCTCTCTCTCTGTCACACACACACAGACACACAGAGATAAGTTGGGCAAATAATTATCTCTGTTGTAGCTGCCATCATCCTAGTGCACTCTGCTTTTGTTTACTCTGGTCTAATACAACTTATAATTTGAAGGATAAAAATAAAACCTTTCTATATAAATTAGACACAAGCATTTTTCTTTTTCAATGAAATGGTCAAACTACAGTTGGTGCCTTTCTCATTGAGACAAGTTGTTTTAAAATGATACATAAGCTTATTTGGTTTCATAGCAATATGATATCCCTCCAAACTCAAGTCAATGTAATTGGGAATCAGCCTAGACATTTTAATTCACAGCATCTTAGGGCTAGTCTACACTGACAACATTAAAGCGCTGCCGTGGCAGAGAGCTCTCCCAGCGCTCTAAAAAAACCCACTTCCACGAGGGGCGTAGCTCCCAGTGCTGGTGCACTGTCTACACTGGCGCTTTACAGGGCTGAAACTTGCTGTGCTTAGGGGGATGTTTTTTCACACCCGAGCGAGAAAGTTGCAGTGCTGCAAAGCGCCAGTGTAGACAAGCCCTTAAAGAGATTCCTGAATCTCTCAGCTAAGCCTCTTTTCATCTCTGCCTAAAATGCAGACTGTAAACATCAACCGAACAAGATTACACTACAACAAACCCCGGTTGACTAAACAAAGATTCCCAAGTTAGGCTCCTCCCTCCCCCAATTGTTAAGGAAGGAAAAAGAACCTTTCTATGCCTCTGTAGGATTCAGGGAGAAGACTCTGTTCTTCCCTGGAAAGGAACAGTGGATGTGGGAAGCGTGTCTAGGACAATGCCTCTATGTGCTCCACAGCTTCACTGGACTCCCTTGTGTAGTTCTCCAGGGTACATCTACCATGCTGGAAATTCCTCAACACACAGAAGAGTGTGAAAAACACCCAGTAGCCACAGGCAGCTAAGTGGTGCGAAAGGGACAGGCCGTGGCCACCTGCACAGCGCATGGACCTCAGACACTTTACAAATGAGAGCACGAGGCAGATGCTAAGTTCTGGTGCAGTAATAATATAACCAGAGTAGTATTTTTTTTAAAGTAATGGAGTAGCGAGATCTGTTTTATAAAGGGGCAGTGAGTTGGTTGAGCTTGTTTTGGGCTTGAGCTGCTTCTTTTAAAATTTGATTTTGCTCTTTTTTTTTTAAATCTAACCTGGCAATGCTGTGAGTCTGTTGGTAGGGAAAGCGGAATTGCTGAGCCTGCCCCCACACTCATGTTGCAGCAGTGGCTTGTGTGGCTCCGGTCCCACAGGGGTGGCTGCGCTTGGCTCCCTGCTTGAGTTTGGCTAAGCCACCCCTCCGTCATGATAACGGGGGTGGGGGAAGGGGTTCCGGCTGCACCAATCTGAGTGAGTGGTACTGGAACCCCATGCATAAAGTTGCAATGCCACTCACACAAATTTGACATGGCTAGCCGCCATCAAAGGGATCAGGCCAAACCTGTGGTGTGCTGTGATCTCTGAGATCACAAAACCAAGAGCATGGCCCAGCCAGCTCCATAGGACAGGAGCTGCTGCTATGGTACACATGGTGTACTTACTACATTAATGTGTATTATATATTGTGGGTAAGAAATATTTAGTAATCCAGATTTTTTTTCCACTAAAGCTTGTTTACTGGGTAGCGACAGGCAATCAAAGTGGGTCCTAAGCCCAAAAAGGTTAAGAACCTCTGCTCTAGTGGTATGATACTCACCAGCAATGGAACAGAATACATACCAGTAAAACACGATACCCATACCCATCCATACATTCTACTGTCAGCTGGGGCTGGAACTGTGGTGAACAGCAGAGAGTAAGTTCCTCCAGATGTCCGAACGTGACAGTGTTTAATTGACCGTCCGCAGGCACAGATGCCCGCAAGTCCCAGTGGCTGCGGTTCACCGTTCCCAGCCAATGGAAGCTGCAGGAAGAGGCACGTGCCTGCGGATGGTCAATGTAAACACTGTCTTGTGGCCCGCCAGTGGATTACCCTGACAGGCTGCGTGTGGCCTGCCGGGGCCACAGGTTGCCAACCACTGCTCTAGAAGAAAAGGGAAGTGGAGACCCCTCGCAGCAGCATCCCATGCAGGCTGAGCATTAGAAACTGTGTTAGAAGAATATTGTATCAGTAGTGTTTCCCCAGTTTCTGTCTGAATGCCTCTGCCCTCTATTTACTGGATCCTACTGCTGTACTTCACCCTCAAAAATGAGAGATGTCACGACAAGTGAGGAAAATTTTTTAGCCAAAAAACTTTTGTCAAAAAATGCAGATTCAGCTCACATGAAATATTTAGTGAATTGATGTAGAATTTGGTGAACGATTTGGGTTAAAAAAATATTCCTAAAACATTGACATGTTTTCTTTCAACATGCAACATTTCAGTTTTTTGATACAAAATTGTTTTGTTTAAAAATGTACTTGAATTTTATTTTTAAAAAGTTTAAAAAAAGCTCAAAAACCAAATAAAACACTGCCTTGCAGGTTGAATTAAATGTTTTAATGCACAACACGTTATGTTTTTTCCTTTTCCATTTGCTAAAGTTTTTTTGCCACCAAACCAAAACAGAGAGTTAATCTCAGCGCTCTAGTCACTACATTTGTGCCACAGAGGCAGCAGTATGTCACATTGCACATCTCACATGCTCAGGCCTGGTCTACATGAATATTTTTTGCACTGGTGCAACCGCACTGACATGAACGTATAATGTAGACTCATGGCCCCAGTTGAAAATGGGCCTTGTACCAGTATTGTGTGTGTACGCTGACATGAAAGTTGCGACACACCAACATGAACACCCCCCCCCCCACACACAAACTAGCCCGCAGGGAGACTATCTGAGCTGTATTTTAAGGGACATCCTGTATTTGTTGCCTAATATCAACCTGTATTCAGTAAGGAGCAAAGTAATATTTAACGAGATGAAAAAGAATTTGTTCAAGCATTGATCATGAGTAGACTCACACCCTTGTAATATAAATCCAGGATTTTCTAACATGAAGAAAAAATGTTTTTGGGGGAGTGGTCTCTTAAAAATAAGCTTTGTCCAATTGTCTTTTATTTCCTTGAAATACAGGTGGTCACTATATACATACTGCAACCCAGCCCTCTCCCAGCTGTCATCCCACTGTCAGGTGAACGCAGAGCAGATCTAAAGTTGATTCAAGAAGAAAGGAGGAAGTAACAATAAGTATCTAGACAGAGTAAACAAAATTTTGCCCATAGTAATAAGCAGAAGAATGTGCCCAAATCTTGGGTGAAAACCAAACAACTAACGCCTCTTGCTGATGTGTCAATGCACAATCTCCCTCACTCTTCATTGTGTTCAGCTAATTGAGCAGCACGTAGGCAGCTGGGACCATGCCCACATTTGGTTTTTACAGTACTCCAGAGTATAGTCCCAGTTAGAAAGGTGGCCAAACCCTGCATCACCCATTCCATGTAGAATGCTGCTCTCAGTGTTCTTCTGTACAGGATTCCTGCCTGGGGAGAAATCAGACCTAAAATTTGTCCCTTTCAAGCAGTTACCAATTTCATTTAAGAAAAACTAATTCACAGGAAGCCTCTGAACTACTAGTACAAATCTCTGGTTTGAGCAACAGGTTCTTAAGATTGGTAAAAGAAAAATAGGACAGCCCATCTTTAGTTTTTTTCCATAGGAGTTTGTTGGATACAGGAAAAATCACAAAAATAGAATACATGCATGAAAATGAAACAGTTCCCTCCTTTCCCCCCAAACTTGAAGTTATGCTCAAAAGTAGATGTCAAAATTCTTTTGGAAAAAACTGAGTAATGAAAACACATATTAAAGGATAGCAAAGCATTTTGGAAAGGGAAAGAGAACAGCAGCTGTACCCACACGTTCCATCTGCTTATAATTATTTTGTGGTTTCAAGTGCTTGACATCTGACAGAGAACTCTCCCATCCAAGATCACACACCCATAATAGACCTTCTTCAAAGTTCTCTCAGTAATTCACCAGACCCAAGAGTTCTGCCATAAACATAAGAGGAGAAAAAAAAATCTGCAAATGTGTCAGAATTTCCTCCACAGGTTGATTGCACATGTTGACATCTATTTGGACTAATGAATATTAAAACCAAAGGCAGAGATTATGTGTTTATTCACTCTCTTGACCTTCCAGATTATTACGGTGCCAAACAAAAACATTCAGCTACTGTTTACAGTGGAAGGAAAAAAAAAAAGCCAGAGAACAGCACTAATGACTGAGAACCTGATCTGTCAGCAGAAAACAGAGGACCCAGTGTATAGACAGGTGTCTACTGGTGGCCATTCTGGCTTCATAGAACAACAGACTATATCGCACCCTCTTCCAAAACAAAAACCAGACAGAGCAAGAGACACAGGTCCAAGTGCAAGCTGGACAGGATTCACCTCCGACATTTGTCCAAGAGGGTCTTTATTCCACCACGGATGGAAAAATATAGATGAAGTTTTCGCTTTTTAAAATGTTGTTCAGAATACCCCATTCCCTACCTCTTTTTAAAAGGAGCATCTCACTAAAATTTGTGCCTATTTAGTGTATAAAATGTCAAACATGTATTTTTGTCTTAAATAATTGCTTTTAAAGACTTTAAACTTTAGCAGATATACCAATTATCGAAGCAGATTTATGGTCACCTTTCCAGCCAGCCCTAACTCAGCCTCTAAGCTTCCACATGCAAAAACTGCTTTTAAGTATGCAAATAACAATTTAAGTGAACAGACTGGGTACTTAGCTACTCTAGTTGCATGTGCAAACATCAATTTGCATGTGCCCATAGAGAAGTACAGCTGAAAACATGACTCTTTATGTGATGAAATGTCCACTTAAGTTTCCTTACATGCCTGTATAAACTGAGCATGCACTTTTGATGGCCAAGCTGGGGAGCTAGTGTCAATAAATGATTAGAGCTATTAGCATATTGTTAATGATTCCCCTGTTCAAACTCTTGTAAACTGGAGTAATAGAAACAGGGTGAACTTTAATAGTGCAGAGTACAAGGTCATGCATTTAGGGACTAACAAGAATTTTTGCTATAAGCTGGGGACGTATCAGTTCGATGTGACAGAAGAAAAAGACCTGGCTGTATTGGTTGTTCACAGGATGACTGTGTGATGCGGGTGTGGAAAAGGCTAATGCAAACCTAGGATGCATCAGGCGAGGTATTTCCAGTAGAGACAGTGAAGTGTTAGTACCGTTATACAAGGCACTGGTGAGACCTCATCTGGAAGACTGTGTGCAGTTCTGGTCTCCCATGTTTAAGAAAGATGAATTCAAACTTGAACAGGTACAGAGAAGGCTTGAAATTAGGTGAAGGTTTCTAATCATCAGAGGAGTTAAGTTCTGGAACAGACTTCCAATGGGAGCTGGCCGGGGGGGCGGGGAGGGAGAACCTAAAGACTGAACTTGATAAGTTTATGGAGGGGATGGTATGATGAGACTGCCTATGATGGCATGTAACCCATCTGCGACTGCAAGCAGCAAATGTCACCAACGACGGGGATGGGACACTAGATGGGGAGGGCTCCCAGTTACTATAGAGAATTCCTTCCCAGGTGTCTGGCTGGTGGGTCTTGCCCACACGCTCAGGGTCTAACTCATCGCCATATTTGGGATCAGGAAGGAATTTCCCCCCGGGTCAGAATGGCAGAGACCTGGGGGTGAGGTAGGGTTGGGGAGGTTTGCCTTCCTCTGAAGCATCACACATGGGTCACTTGCAGATTTAAACTAGTGTAAATGGTGAATTCTCTGTAACTTTAAGTCTCTACACGATGATTTGAGGACTTCAGTAACTCAGCCAGAGGTTAGGGGTCTGTTACAGGAGTGGGTGGGTGAGGTCCTGTGGCCTGCAATGTGCAGGAGATCAGATTAGATGATCACGATGGTCCATTCTGGCCTTAAAATTTATGAGTGTCCTTCAAGAATGTAATTGCTCTGACACCAGACCAGTGCTGTGCACTCACGGCTCAATGTCACCTTTTAAAACAAACCTTAGCAGGAGTCTTTATTACAGAAGCCGGAATGCCAATTTAAGTGAGAGGAGACTAATTTGAGCCATAAGACGTATGCAATGTTGTTTAGCATAAGATTGTTTAGCATCAGTAGTTAACACATATTTCAAGGGACCATTTAAGGTGAAGTGGCTGTTATGCCATCAGATGCAGTGCAGGCCCTTTTTCGGTAAGCAGGATAGTCATGGCTCATCATATTTTGACTCAGATACCATATGATCTTTGCTCATGACACCCTCTGAGCACACCTGTGGAGAACATGGGAAATTTCTGGACTGTTTTTATGAAAAGTAAGTATAAGACTCAATTTCCCCCATTTCCTTTTGTATTGTTACCCACTAGGAATGAAGGAGGTAATTTCTTTCTTGGGACACAGCAGAGGGAAAGCAACGAAGTGGCTGGGTGTTCACCACATAGACATTGGGCTGAGGTAGGGGTGGGTATGAATGGTCTGTCAAGACCAGTTAACATATATATGGAGTTACCTTGGAGATACAATGGAAGATGAAGGACTGGATATTAACTGCAATGTGGGCAGAACATGTGGAAACAGCATGACTGGAGCTTGAGATAAAGAACAGACATGTTAGCAGACTGTAGTAAGAATGCTGCTAACGAATGAACTAGGGGGTGGAATCCTGGATGTTTGGGCGAGACGGGTGGACTGTGCTGGATCACGCATGTGCAGGTAAGCTTTGCTTTACCTTTCTAACTCAATGTCCCTACATACTGTATTGCAGTTCACTAATAAGTGGCATCATGTTTTGAACAGGCTGTCCTGTGTCGCTGCAACACATCTGCTGGCTGTAGAGCTCACAAGAGGGCAAGTCTCCAGCAGAGTTTTAGACCTGTGGAAGGAGCCATTGTGAGAAACAGATGTGCTGAAACCAGAGCCTCAGTCTCAGAGTTGTAGAGCCACGGGGGCTTCACCCTTGTAAAAAGCAGAGCCTCAGGGCCTAGCACTGAGAAGGGTACACTTCCAGAGACTGTATAAAAGCCAGAGTCATAGCATGCTTTGTGGATCTGTGACAGCACCTTTATGTAAAAGGTTCGGAGACACTTAACACTAATGTGTGTGTGTGTGTGTGTGTGTGTGGGAATTTAAAAAAAAAAAATCCACAGTTGCAGTGAGGAAGGAATGAGTTATTGAACCTTGAAAAATATGCACTGGCTTTTTCCACAATGCTTTTCCAGGGAAAGATGTAAAATAATTTCACATCTATGTTCGCTGCCATGCCTGTGACAGATATGACAATTTCCTGCAATACCTTTGGAAGATCTTATTGAATTAAGTATCTTTGGAGTCCATCGTATTAAATGCAAAGGCTGCATATTATTATGAGCATGGATGATCGGTGGACTATATTGAACAATGTGGCAGCCAAGTATAAACTTTTGGGACAACACATGTGAAGTGGATTTTCAAGCAAATTTCTAGGGGTAGGTAATCTATTGACTGACCATAGGAAGTTCCTGTTTATTCAAATAAGGCAGGCAAAAATTGTGAATGAAAAGGAAAGAGGAGCTCCAGGAAGTTCCATATTCAAAATATTTGTTCTCTGTAAATTACCACACACAGCATATAGGGTACAGTACAGTAGTATAATAAAATAAAATGCAATAAAAGTCACATTCATAAAAAGTCAAACGACAGGACAATTAGGGAAGGGTTATCAGCAGGGCAATAGCAATACTGTCCACTTTGGAGGGAAAAGATGTCTAGATGTTTGTAACTGGACAGAAATGAAGCGAGATGGATGTGAAACACCAGCATCGGTCACTCTAAATCCGAATTTTGGGATCTCTAAAAAACTGGTTGTGTCCAAGCTCAGACCAGGATCCATCAGAACAAGTCTCCAGGAGGAAGTCTGTAATTTAAAGTCTATCCAGCCAACTAAGAACTGTGTTATTCAGACATTCCTACTATTCTAAGCACCATGTGCTGTAATGTGTATCATATTGATAACAAGTTCAACCATTTATTTCAATAACTGTGATAGTTATAAATTTGGATGAAAGAAGAAGGAAGCATGAGTATGTTCACATACAAAGTTACATCCCATTGGGAGCAAAGTGGAATTTCATTTTAGGAGGAAAGATTACAAGATATGGGGGTAATGCTGAAGTATGCAGTGTGAGAACTAACTTACTCCCTAGTACCTTTGAGAAAGCAAAATCTGGTAGAGGCTGTTTTTATGTAATCTTTGGTCTTATGTACTACACAAAAGGGTGTGGAGTGAGTAAATTATTACAATAGCTCAAGTAAGGACATTCTTTCATTCATTTCTGTTGCAGAATTATTAACTGGAACGAGATTAAACTCAGACATCAGGCACTAAATTACAAGCTGTCAACTAACTACTTCCATTAAGTCGATGGGTTTAAAAAGCTAGAAAACAGTGACAATCCTACAGATAATTCCCAACCTCTTTTCTCAGGAGAAGCTCAGAGAAAAGTGTCAGGAATACTACAGAAGAGTGCCAGAAAAATATTTTTGTATCAAATGGATACAGGAAGACGTGGGACTCTTGTATCTGCACTTAACATTGTCAGGTGGTAAAAGCTCATCACTGATTTTGTTCCCCGCCCTGCAAGTCTCAGGAGAGGTTATTCTAGTGCTTCCTCTGAGACAACTGCATGCACATCTACTGCTGTCTCCTGTGTGTGCGAGATTGCTCATGGAAACAAATGAGTTAACACACTTCACCACGGGGCCAGATTCTTTTTTTCAAATCAGTGCAAATCTGGAGTAACTCTGTTGACTTCAGTGGAGTTACTTTGGATTTACACTAGTCTAAGTGAGAGTAGAATCTGGGCCATAGTGTCATACGAAAGTGAGAATCACATAAATTATCCAAAGTTTCACACCAGGCACTGTGAGCGTCCATGCCTCTATTGATCACAACCGCTGCGATGGGGATAGGGGACAGGTGGTCATTCAGATACTTCCGTTCCAAGACCATTAATGATTTTAGAATGTAAGGACCTGCATCTTTAACTGGATTCAGAATCGGAGAGGGATCCAGTTCATCCTGTTAAGAGGCACACAAGAAGGACCAGTTGCAATCTCCATGCAGCTTTCATGGTCAGGACCAGGCAGAGTACACAGCAGAAGTCTGAGAAGTGAGAAGAGGATGATGACCACAGGTAAATCCACACTAGAGAGGAAGGGGAGTAGTCTTTTGGCTAACCAAAGATAGAAGGTATTTGGAGACAGCCTAGATATGTTGGGCGTCCAGGAGAAATGAGCAATTCAACAAGATACAGACTGCACTCCACTTTGGCTGCAGTGCTCCCTGATATAGAATGTTAAGTAACTGATCCTGTCAGTTCTCACAGTGCTTTGTCCTTCCTATTAGCATCAATACCATCTTATCTGGCTTTATCTTCAGCCAGCTGTTTTTCATCCAGACTTCAATTTCCTCCCAAATAAAGGGACATCTGGGAGAGTATTATCCACACATGAAGAAACAGCTGAGCTTGGTCTACACAAGCAACTTATGTCAATATAACTGCGTCACTCGGGAGCAGGGCTGTCCCTAGGTATTTTGGTGCCCTAAGCAACACCCCCCCATGGGGTCCCAGGCCTCCGCAGGGGGGAGCCGGCCCCAGGCCTCCATGGGGGAGCTGTGTGGGGCCCCGCCCCAGGCCTCCGTGGGGGAGGGGGGGTGAGGCTGGCCCCAGACCTCTGTGGGGGGAGGGGGGGCTGTGTGGGGCCCCGCCCCAGGCCTCTGCGGGAGTGGGGGGGCTGGCCCCCGGCCTCCATGGGGGATGGGGCCTGGCCACTTCCTGCAGGAAGTGGAGTGACCCGGCCCCAGCCTGCTCTGCTCCCCTGGCTCCCAGGCTTGGGGGGAGGGAGGAACCACCTCCCAGCACTCACCGGTGGCGCAGCTAGGAGCCAGGGGAGTGGAGCAGGCTGGGGCTGGGTTGCTCCACTTACCGGTGAGGCCCGGCCACTTCCGGAGTCCTCAGGGGAGTGGGGGCGGGGCTGGGGCAGAGCAGGGGTGGGGGCCTGGGGAAGAGTCAGAGCAGGGGCTGGAGCAGCATGCAGCTGCGCAGGGCACCAGGAAATGCCCTACGCAGCTGTGTGCTTTGTGTATGGGTAAGGATGGCCCTGCTCGGGAGTGTGAATTTTCCACACCCCTGAGCAACGATGCAGTTACACCAGTCTAGCTCCCAGTGTAGACAGTGCTCTGTCGACAGGAGGGCTTTGTTGACATAGCTACCACCTCTCAGGGAGGTGGAGTACCTATGGATATGCCCATTGGAGAAGCCTTCACGTCGGCGTAGGTTGCATCTTCACTGAAACACTACAGCTGAGCTGCTGCAGCATTTTAAGTGTAGACAAGCCTAGAGTGTCATCAGCAACTAATGACATTTGTTTGTAAAATTACTGGGGAAGCTTGAGAGAAACAACACTCATAGGAAGTGGAGGCAGGTGAGGAGAGAGACACCAGGACTGAGTCCTGGGACCCCAGTCCTTCGGTGAGAGCTCTCAGGAAAGAGAAGCCGTTGCCCATTATGACTCTTTGTGGTCTATCAGAAATGCATGCGCAAAGTCAGGCTAATGCCATGACAATATATTGCTGGAGAGGATGCAGTCGTGTCAACAGCACCCTTAGAGTCAAATAATTAGTGTGTAAGATACTAATATAAATCCACCCCAAATAGACAGGTAGGTAGTCAGCTATTAAAACATGTGTCCATTCAGAATTGTTTGAAATTTGCTCCTGAGGAAGATCTGGAATTGCTATGTAAGAGATGTTGGGTCTATGAAAGTTTAGGTAAGTTTTGTAATGACATTGTGCTGTTGAAACTGCTTGAGGTGCATTCAACCCTCCACCCCACTAATGTCAAGGTCTCCACCCTAGTTTGTTTTAAAGTGGTGTGCATCAAGGTGAATCAGCACATCTCCATAGGTGAGGCACTGATAAGGTACCGCTGTATAAATCTTGCGGGTATTGCTGCAGTCTGCCCATCCATGGAACACAGAAAGAGATGCAGCAACTCAGCACTGTTCTCTTGCTTGGAAGCAAAGGTGACAAATCAATAGCCAAAAAAAGAGGAAGCATTCAATTTATTCTCTTTCACTGTAATCATGATAGGATGCATGCCTATCGTACTCTGAATGCTGAAGGAAAGGCAAGCCGTAGCTACATATTTATACTGTGAGTCACATTGTCTCACTGAACCAAACCAGCACTGGTTGGGTGACTGGGTTCAACAAAAATATGAACTCATCTGAACCTAATTAGCTCATAACAATCGCACTAAGCAAACACTATGGCATTTGAACTAAGGGTACACAAATTTGCAGAATCAGTAGCACTGCAACACTACTCTGGAAAAGCCTGTTCTCCAGGAAACCATCCCTAGAATGCTAGCAGTTGTCTATATGCCTGCCATTCCCAGCAGTCATCCATGATGTTCATATTAGTGAAAAATGGTACTGAAGTTGCAGACTTCATTACAGAAGCCAGATGTCTTGAGCTGCTAAGCTCTTGAACACTCACTTCTGCTAACCTCAATTCAGTGTTGAAATTCACAAAAAAATTATGTATTTTAACTTTAACCTAGATGACAGGAAAAACAACTGCCTTCCTAAGAGAATCATCACATAACAGATTCCATTAACACTCTGAAGTTCTATTACAACCTAGTTTCTCCTTAACTAGCATACATTACAAGTCCTGACCCTGCAGGGTCTGCCAGAGGTTTGTGCTTAGTTGTACATGGTCCAAGATTATATTCTTTATGAGGAGTTTCTGTAGGCTTAAAAAAATAACCAGGAAGCTACTGTAATGATTTATCATAAAAATACCTTGGTAGCTCAAGCAAACTTGTAAGCAATGGAGAACATGCCTTTTAATATTTTGTAAAATTTCCTAGAAATCAGTGGGAAGTTTTGCATGATAAAAAGAGTGCAAATGTTCCTTTAAAATAGCCATACTTTGTAAATGTAGCCTTAATGTAAAGGCTTAATAAATGATTAATAGACGTTTTAATCAATGGCTGATCAATTATACACTGTTATAGAGCCCAACAGATGAGATTTATAAAGTAATGCTGGATTCTTTTGGCGTTGGGTACCTTTATGGTTCAAATTTTCAAGCCTCTTTTTGCAACCATGAGGGCTTGAAACTTTATTATGATTATTTTTTGATTAAAAAAAGTAAGCAGAAATTCTCCCAATCAGATGATCCCAAGAGATGGGGCTTTTAGAAAAACTCCCAAGACTTGGAATAAAAATCACAAGAGTTGGTAACACTTCCCCAAACCTGTAGAACAGTTTATTCCTGCAGAGCTGGCTGCTCTTTTCCTCATGCACTACTTGTGCCCTGCTGCCCCTTTAAATCTAGAGTGTGCCAGTGTGCTCCTGCAAAATCAGGTCTCTAAAACCTAGGGCTTGAATCCATGTCCTGCTCAAGTCAATGTGAGATTTCAGTGGGTGTTGGATTAAGCCATTAGAGAACAAACACTGCCAAGTGGGCTGGTAGTTTTTACTGTTTTCCCTTTAGAGTCGGGAACCTCGATCAGTTGTATTTGAGAGCTAGCTGACTATCAGATTTCAATATTTAAAATTAAATACAAATAAAGTCAGGGGAACCGGATAAGCTGCTGTTTGGAAGCCTGTACTCTAGAGCTCTAAATAAAGGCTTGGTTGCTTATATGAAGTAGGTCTCCAAACCTTTTTAAGGTTACCCATCATTAACTCTCACTGGATTACACTGAATGCTCCAAGGGTATATTCCTCTACGTATGGAGGAAAGTCAGTTGGGGGATTATATTTAAAATTTCACTCAACCAAAAAGATTCAATACAGGATCTAATCCATATTCTCAGAGCTTTCAGCTCACTTGCATGTAGAAGACAACCCTCCAATTAATTTACCACACCCAGGAGAGTGTACAACACCTGTGCTCCAGCTCCAATCCCAAGAAGACTGGAAAGTGGGCATGGAGCAGAAAAAGGAGAGGGGGAAAGGGAAAGGAGGAAGAGGTGATCCAGTGGATAGGGCTCTAGCCCAAGACATGGGAGATCTAAGTTTAATTCCCTGCTTAACCACAGGCCTCCTGTGTGACCTTGCATATATCACTTGATCTCCCTGTGCCTTAGTTTTCTATCTGTAAAATGGAGATAACAGCACTTCCTTCCCTCCCAGGGGCTGTGAAGATAACTACATTAAGACTGATTTATTTATTAGGTGCTTGAATGCAGCTATGTTTTCAGCTTCTTCTTCTTTTTCTCTGGTTCACTGTTAGTGCTCAGCTCTGTAGTCTGATTTGGAACATCACTTAAGTGATGTTGATGTTCCAAATCAGACTACAGAGCTGAGTACTAACATTAAGACTGAGGCACTCTGATTCTACAGCAATAGGGCCCTGTAAATACCTGAGACAGAAAACCCTGCACTGAAAGTAAAACAGGCAAGGGAGAAGGTCAGATAAGTTTGGAAAATCCCCACATCTTTTGGAAAGGGGTTTTTAGAGGAAAAATATTCTAAAAACAATGAAAAGTTATAGAAAAAATTTAGCCTGAAGGAAAAAATACAGAGAGACAAGGAAGGTGAAGTAATATCTTTTCTTGGAAGAGCTCTGAGTGGCTCAAAAGCTTGTCTCTCTCACTAACAGAAGTTGGTCCAATAAAAGATATTACCTCACTCACCTTGTCTCTCTAATATCATGGGACTTATCTGGGAACAACACTGCATATGACAATGGAAAAACTAAAGACACTGAAGCCCCCCCAGAAAAAAAGATTAAAAGCAAAGAATAAATTGATTTGGGCTGTGGCAAAATTGCTGCCCCAACACGTCCCCTCCTGGCTGGATGTGGCACTGAGGCAGCTGTGCCTCAGTGCCCCTCCACTGTCCTGCTCCAGCCATAGGCGTGTCCTGACCCTCCAGCCAGACCAGGCCCCTTCCAAGGCCACAGAGTCCTTTAAAAAGTCCAACAAATGTATACAAACCAAACCTTAAGCCCAGCTGGGCACAGCTGGCAGCCACCTCCTCAGGAATCTCTGCTGCTCTAGACTGTCCTCCTGTCTAACCACAGGCTTCTGTGCCTGGATCAAGCCCACAGCCCAGTGGCTGGGATATACCTCCCCTCACTCAGGGGTTCAGAACGGCTACAGCTTTCCAAAGCCCTTATCTGTAGTGAAGCTTCCAGCTTGAGAATCTTGTCAGTTCTTCTCTGCTTCACAGCCTTCTTTTGGGCTGCTTCCCAGAGGGAGGGAACTCTCCACCTCCTCTCCTCTGGGTCTCCTCCTCGAACTGGGCTCACCCAGCTCTTTAAGGGGAAAACAAACCAGCTGTTCTCCAGCTGGGCATTCTCTCTAGGTAGGCCTGTCCCTTTCAAACGGGTGCAAGTGTAACCCACACACCTTCTGAGTTTGGTGTTCTGTCCCATCTAGTGGCACTGAGACCACTTAGAGAGAGAGATAAAATGAGTCTGTTCTACAGCCTTAGCTAACGGGGACTGGCTTTTAGCTCATGTGGTAGAGGTTCATGCACTATGCTTCAGAGACCCCAGTTTGATCCTGCCCGCTGACAACCAGGGTCTGTTGGCGTTACACAAGCAGGTGGGTTAATTGGCTTCTCAGGCCCATATTAAACCATTCACAGCATTTGTGGGGTACATATCCCATAGCCTATGCTACCATACTATTATACAGATTCCTGTGGCTTTACCTATTGCACAGCAATACAAGGATGCCTTTAAAATTTTAACAGTTCCTCTCAAATTGACTTTGGGTTGCAGGAAAGATATTTTCCTTGCTAAGCATAGGTGCATGGCATGCTTCTGCAAGCTCTACATGCAAATTTGCAGAGGTATCAGTAAGAAGAATTATGATTAGTTTCGCTCGTTGTCTTTGAGGAGAGCACAAGGTTGAATCATGATCCCCTTGATCAATTCTCTAGCAGTGTTTTCTAGCTTTGTTGCATTGTAGGGATAGTGTAATTTCTTGGGTATTCATTGCACTAGTAAATCCCCTTTCATATTATGGGATTTGTTGCTCATCAGTGTACCTGAACCAAAACTAATTTGTTTAAGTTAAAACAGATCAGAAAGCAGCTAAAAGAATCAAGACTTTTGTATTCAAAATAAAGCATTAAAGGTTTTTCTGTGAGGGGCACTGGAATTACTTCCAAGGAACCCCCCATATTGTAAGTTTCAGTCTAGAATGAGTTGTGACATTCCATTAACGGGTTTAGTGGAAACCTTGATAGACTTAACTGCAAAAGTGCTGGTGGGGCCATACAATATTGCTTCTGTGTCCATTAAGGCTGATTCATAAACCAAGTAATATTTGCTGTAAACTGAACCCAGAGGGTGGTGAAGACACTGTTACGAATCTGACAAATAATCATTTTAACTGTCCTGCCTTTCAGTTGCTTGAACTTTGTTTAGAGTCACTGATTGGTATAGGGACACTGACTGAGGCCAAACTTCCACATAGCTCCCCACTTAAGCATGACATTCACAACTGAGTGCCTGCTGCAGCTGCTCTGACAAGTGCATTAGGCCACTATGCACTTCCCCAGCACCTTCATACCCACTGAGTTTAGAGACCTATTCAGTCAGCACAGAAACCCAAATCCAGTTTAGGACTGGATTCTACAAAGTGAAGAGTTGAGAGTACTCAGTGCCCCACATGAACCCTCAGTGAAACAAAACAGACAACTTACTTCCTGTAAAGAGAAAAGAAAGCCATGTATCTCTCTCATGGTCATCTGCAGCAAATCAGGCTCCTGAACAGACTATACATTGATGTTAGTGAGACCTAAACCAAGAATTAAAAGCGAATCCCTATTAAAAACTCATTTCCTTTAACATCAGAGGATGATAAACTAAGCTTATTGTTCATGCAAAAAATCTTTTGTAATGCAGATGAATACTGTGCAACAAAACCAAAAGAGGAATAATTAAACTTGACTTTAGTAATTTATCAGCAAACTGAACCACTGACAGACAGGTTTGAATTCCATTACAGTGCCAGTTATTTATTAGCCATATTTAAAGTACACCATCTTTGCTGAAATATACTAGAACTATTAAAATTTATAAATAACAACCTTTCTCACAGCTAGCTTTCATGATAAAATTATCATTTGTTTTGTAGATGGCCTCACATGCACAAACAGAAAATATTTATAACTAAATGTATTTTCATTTCAATGCATATTTTTCAAAAAAGTTCTCAGAGTACTTGTATATACATGCTAAATAGAGTGAACCTTTCCTACAAACAAACCTGAAAACTCCCTCAAGATCTTGTCTGTAGTTGCCAATCTGTAGTATACCAGACAGGCTCAAGTATTCAGAAAATTAACCAAAAGGACACAATAGGCATACACATTTAGTAGTCTCAGTACTCACATTGGTAAATTAGCAGCTAAAGCAAAGCACTGTTCTTTAATCACCTTGTAGATGATGATGGTTGAATTTGAGCTCAAAGCAGTCAAACTATTTAAGTAGCATAAATCTAGTGCTGAAGCTCATTACACATCTACCTAGTTCTTTTCCTGGTGACAACTGATTCAGAGGGTATTGTGTGCAGAAAATCTCCACCTCTGAAGTTTCTTTTCCCTCTTAGAACACTGTGCAATTAAGAAACCTGCTTTAATATGTCCAACGCCCAGATGAGCAGGAGTTAAAGGCAATCTCCCTCACTCAGCACAGCAGAATAGCAAATCATATATGTCTGTAGTCCAGCGCTTAACCCATTGTGAAATACTCAAGGACTGGAGAAGCATGCACATACAAAACTAAGTGTTACACATTAGAATTGTGGCCTCAAGGGTTTATAAAGCAGACAAGTCCTGACAGTCCTTTATGAAGCAGTGGAACAGTATACAACCTAACTTTTTGTTTTGACACAATTGATCATACTTGCTCTCAGTAAGGGAGCAAACCGTTTCTACTCTGCATTGAGTCCTATTTGCATACCAGTCTCAAAACTAAAGATTCTTGTACTAATATATCCCCATTTCAAACATTTAGCTTCTTATAAGTTGAAGTGTCAACAGACTATCACCATTTTCTGTTATTAGACAATTTTACAATACAAATAATTAAAAAGTCAATTAGCTATAGTCAAAAGTAAGGCTGATGCACTGAATCTATACAGAACATTCCAAACATTTTTTAGGAGTGAATAATTCTGCCTGGCCTGAATCAAGAGCATTTAAAAAAAAAAAAAAAGCCAAAACACGCGAGGGTGAGGAGCTAACCCTGTACTCTTGTGTCTAATTCAGGATGCAAGACTTTTATAAAGCTTTTTAAAAATTAACTTTGTATTTATGTTTAGAAAATTTTACCCACCCACACAATATAACTTTTTTGCTTTATATAACAAGAGAAAACCCTCTCTTATCATGTGATAATCTTGAATGTGGGTCAATCTTTTCAAAATAAAATTTTTTTAAAATGAAGTAGTTTCTGCTATCACTGTGTTTTAAGGCTGAGTTTACCAGTGACAAACAATCATCAGAAATTACTGATAGCTTCACTTTCAATAAAGTTTTCCATCTATCCTACCAGTCTGTTAGGATTGGGCCATCCTTTCTCATCTCTTTGCACAACCAAAGACAACTGCACTCCTTTTTGCCCAGAGAAAAAACTTTCTAGTCCTTTGTATTGATGAATTCTATAGCAAAATTCTATAGCAAATATAACTGATGCAGCCAGTACCTTATGGATTTCATACTAGTCCTATAACAGAAGTTTCTAAAGTTGGACATTGCCAAACAACATGTGTATCAAATACAAATACTGTCCCTGTCAATATCTATTAGACTACATTTCAGCAAGCACGTGTGAGTCCAGTAAATACTTTGTATGATCTTTACAATAAGAGGAACTTGATTTTTGACTCACCAGAAAGAGATGTTTACAGTTTCACATGAATGCCATGGGAAAAAACCGTAACACCCTTCCCACCTACCCAAACCTCAATTTACATGCCCATGCTGCAAGCATACATACATACATACATACATTAGAAAAACTTAGTGCACTGGTGTTAAAGTTTCTGCCTTGTACCCGAAATTCTCCATGTAGTCCGTGCTGAAGGCCTGACCGTAGTATGCTAAAGTCATGTTTGTGGAATGCTCCAGAGAGCAAGAAAATATTGACAGAACAGTGAGGAAAAGCGCTGTAGCACTTTTATCAACTGTCCTCTAATCTCTGACCCCTTCTGATCTATCAACCTTATCAATAACCCTTGAACATCCCTTGGACTCAAATTTTAAAGAGTACCCAGACCCAAATAAATGTGCATGGATCTTCATAGCCCAAAGAAGGGAAAGTAAAATGAATAATTAAAATTTATTCTAAATGATGGTGGAAACCAAAAGAAGTACTAGTTAGACACATAAGGGATGTTTAACACCATAGGCTTCCGATGTCACACATGAGAGCTCTTCAGGCCTAAAACTCCACTACAACTATAGCATAATATCCATTTGTTTTTCTGCAGTGAAACTCTATGAGGCAGATCCATCTCTAGGGCAAACTAGTGCAGTGCAGTTACTTCCGTGCAGCTAGGCTGATTTACATCAGGTGAGGATCTGTCACTAGAACCTTAGTTCATATGTTCAAGCTAGGAGAGCTATTTGCAAAATACCTCAAAAGAGGAAACAAAAATAACTAAGGAGAAAAAAAACAAACATTCATCTATCAGGAAAACACTTCGAAATATTTGTTTAGAGTCATTTGCACCTTGATCTTTCTCACAGATTCACAATTTTATAGAAAGAGAGTTTAAAAACACAACGCAATAGGGAAAAGCGTCCCAACGTTAGTTACCTGAGGTACTGCCACTAATATTCGCTGGGTAGGCCATGTTTGTTCACTGACAAATCCAGAAATATGTTGTTAGGAGTCATGCAAATTTCATGCATCAAGTCCAACCAGACATGCAACCTGAAACAACAAGAAAAAGGCAGTTAAAATTTGACAGTTTTAGACAGCACTGTATGGAGTCTCCTTTTCAGTATATAGATCCAATAGCTGATCATTTTGAGTGTCCGAGGGCTTATCTTCACTAAAAAGTTAACTTGAGTGTTGCCCCTGATTGGAGTCCAGTCCACCCAAGATACCCTTATCTCAAGCATGGTGGTGTTTTAATTCAAAGTTGGCTGGCTTGTCAGGTGGGATAGGCCGAAGCCTAGGTGTTGCCAACACATGATCTACTATAAACAGGACCACTATGCAATGTGGACTCAGGGTTAAAATATAAGCATTAGGATTTCTAACTGCTTTGTCTACACAGGATTTCTAGCAATTTTCCCATGCTGGTCTAGCACCAGAGCAGCAACATCAGTGCTGGCAACGGCGGGAAGGGTGTCGACCGAGCAGGTGATTTTTATCACCATTGTCTAAGCAGGGTTAGATAACCTGGTGGTAAAAACACCTAGAGCACATGAATGCTAGAGCTCCCCCAGTTGCTGGCATCAGTGCAGCTGCACCTGTGCTAGACAAACTGTGGGAGAATGACTGAAATTTCTCAGTGCAGATGTAGCCTAAAAGAGGATCCTACATGTCTCAGCACAGGAGAGGTGGCCAGGAGACATGTGAGGTAGGGATACCCCTACCCACTGCTAATCACCCATGCCATACGGATCCCTGGGTAAATGTACTGGGTAAATGTACCAAGTTAGGAAGGATTTACACCAGGGACCAGCCTAATGCACAGCAGATTCAATAAAGCGCAAAAGTGGCTTAAAGCTGGCTGTCCATTCTGGGCCCCCCCTCAGTTGCAAACGCCCTCCTTGGCTGCGGCAGAAGATCTGGGCCATTAATTTTAACCTGAGGGCCAGGGCTGGAATAGCATACTGTCTCCTCTCCCATACTGCCTTCTGGTTCTATAATTTCAGCTTTTTGCGGGGGGGGGGGGGGGGGGGGGGAGGGAGGGTAAGAAACATCTCTCTAGCTGTTATGTTTGTGAAGAAAACGTGACCAAAGTGCCAGTGATATAGAGCAGTGGTTCCCAAACTTGTTCCACCACTTGTGCAGGGAAAGCCCCTGGCGAGCCAGCCGGTTTGTTTACCTGCCGCGTCCGCTTGATCAGCCGATGGTGGCTCCCACTGGCTGTGGTTCGCTGCTCCAGGCCAATGGGAGCTGCTGGAAGCGGCAGCCAGTACGTCCCTCGGCCCATGCCGCTTCCAGCAGCTCCCATTGGCCTGGAGCAGCGAACCGCAGCCAGTGGGAGCCACCATCGGCTGATCCTGCGGACGCGGCAGGTAAACAAACCGGCCGGCCCACCAGGGGCTTTCCCTGCACAAGCGGCGGAACACGTTTGGGAACCACTGATATAGAGGTAACGGAGTTTGCAGACAGCCTGAAACAACACCTAGAGAGACAGGGCGGATGAGGTAGTATCTCTAACATCCTGAGAGCCACACGGCTACAACACCACTGCATGGAACAATAGCTGTAAGGTGAGGTATTCCATTCACTTCAATAAGTGCCAGTGATGATAATTTACAGGTCAACATGGTTAGCTATTTTGCTACTCATCAAGGTATATTAAAGGGGAGGAGAGGGGAGACTCTTACCAAAATCTACACAATTTACTCTGTGTGCTAGGGTTATTTTGGCCCCACAAGTTGAGTAGGTTTGGCAAGAGTACCACCACTTATTCCCTCCCAGGCCCCAGCTAAGGAGGAGCCAAGCCAGCAGAAGTTCAGCAGGGCATCTGACTGAGTCCCACAGAGGAACCCAGCAAAGCCAATGGATGTATTAGAACTCCAGTAAGGGGGAGAAACCAAAAAGAGCACAGCATGTGTGATCACATTTTTAACATCTGCACAATCTGAGAGTGCCATCTCATTTTGTCGTCTCCAACGGGTGGAGTTTGGAGTAGAATCATAGAAGATTAGGGTTGGAAGAGACCTTAGGAGGTCATTTAGTCCAACCCCCTGCTCAAAGCAGGACCAACCCTAACTAAATCATCCCAGCCAGGGCTTTGTCAAGCCGGGCCTTAAAAACCTCTAAGGATGGAGATTCCACCACCTCCCTAGGTAACCCATTCCAGTGCTTCACCACCCTCCTAGTGAAATAGCGTTTCTTAATATCCAACCTAGACCTCTCCCACTGCAACTTGAGATCATTGCTCCTTGTTCTGTCATCTGCCACCACTGAGAACAGCCTAGTTCCATCCTTTTTGGAACCCCCCTTCAGATAGTTGAAGGCTGCTATCAAATCCCCCTTTGCTCTTCTCTTCTGCAGACTAAATATAAGCCCAGTTCCCTCAGCCTCTCCTCATAAGTCATGTGCCCCAGCCCCCTAATCATTTTCATTGCCCTTTGCTGGACCCTCTCCAATTTGTCCACATCCTTTCTGTAGTGGCGGACCCAAAACTGGACGCAATACTCCAGATGTGGCCTCACCTCGATCTGCTGGCAATGCTCCTACTAATTCAGCCCCATAGGTCGTTAGCCTTCTTGGCAACAAGGGCACACTGTTGACTCATATCCAGCTTCTTGTCCACTGTAATCCCAGGTCCTTTTCTGCAGAACTGCTGCTTAGCCAGTAGTTCCCCAGTCTGTAGCAGTACATGGGATTCTTCCATCCTAAGTGCAGGACTCTGCACTTGTCCTTGTTGAACCCTATCAGATTTCTTTTAGCTCAATCCTCCAATTTGTCTAGGTCACTCTGGACACTATCCCTACCCTCCAGAGTATTTACCTCTCCCCACAGCTTAGTGTCATCAGCGAACTTGCTAAGGGTGCAATCCATCCCATCATCCAGATCATTAATGAAAATGTTGAACAAAACCGGCCCCAGGACTAACCCCTGGGGCACTCTGCTTGATACCGGCTGCCAGCTAGACATCGAGCCGTTGATCACTACCCGTTGAGCCCGACAATCTAGCCAGCTTTCTATCCACCTTATAGTCCATTCATCCAACCCATACTTCTTTAACTTGCTGGCAAGAATACTGTGGGAGACCATATCAAAAGCTTTGCTAAAGTCAAGATATAGCACGACCACCACTTTCCCCACAAATACCTTTCCTTGACCCCCTACTGACAGGTCCCCTGTAAACTAGTCATATGTTTCCAGTTACATTTGTTTTAAATACTTTGCTACATGAGTAAAGTTTTAGAACACTAATCAGAACAAGCAAAAAATCAGACGATGCTTTAGAAACTCATTTGAAGCATGAAACAGGCAAATCACACTTGTTTACATTTAGTGAAAATTACAACAGTTGTGTTAGCAATTATTTGTCCCTTGTGATGTGCATGCAAGTATGTTGTTTCCCAATAGGGCTTATGTATCTTATTGTTGCATACCTAGAAAGAGAGGGATAAACGGACTTAGCCATCCATTTTCTGAGAAAGAAAAAGAACCTCACTGCAACAAGTGTTTACCATTTATGATCTCCTCTGTGGAAGGAACTACAGACTAGGGCAATACTGTAATAAGCAGGGAAGTGAAAAAGTTGTTATATGGGCGAAATGAACAAAGGTTATGATCACAAAATAATAATGAAAGCATCCTAGACAGCCTGCAAAGCAAACACACACAGCTTCTGAGGTCCCAGATGTGGCCTGTTGTACAGTTAAATGTCAGTCATAACAGGATATCAGATTTCTGAATCAACAAGCACAGCAGACAAAAGAAAATGCATCCAATTTGTCAAATTTGCAGTGAGAGCCAATGTTTAAAATATGAAAGCTTTTAATAAAGTATAACCATTTTCCTCCCAAAGAACAAAACCTAGAGCACTGTTCCATCTTCCAACTGCACAGCGTTCACCTCTGTATTTAGGATACCTTAGATACTGTACGCTCCATGAAAAGTTTGTCAATAAAAAAGACAACTTTTAGCTTGCCATGCTGCATGTTTAAGCTTAAAGTTATCAGCTTCTAATATATCCATTGCAATATCAGGCATCCTGTTCTTTGTTAACACAGAGAATGTCAATTTGCAGCTTTCCATTCAGTTTGAATCTGTATCAAGGAAATCCAAAGCAAACATCTGTTGAGGAGCTCTGAGGTCTTAGAATCATAGGAGTGGAAGGGACCTTGAGAGATCTAGTCCAGTTCCCTGCACTCATGGCAGGACTAACTATCATCTAGATCATCCCTGACAGGTATTTGTCTAACCTGCTCTTAAAAATCTCCAATGATGGAGATTCCACCACCTCCCTAGGCAATTTATTCCAGTGCTTACCCACCCTAACAGTTAGGAAGTTTTTCCTAATGTCCAACCTAAACCTCCCTTGCTGCAATTTAAGCCCACTGCTTCTTGTGCTATCCTCAGAGGTTAAGAACAAGTTTTCTCCCGCCTCCTTGTAACAACCTTTCATGTACTTGAAAACTTATGTCCCCTCTCAGTCTTCTCTTTTCCAAACTAAACAAAGCCAGTTTTTTCAGTGTTCCTTCATAGGTCATGTATTCTAGAACTTTAATAATTTTTGTTGCTCTTCTCTGGACTTTCTCCAATGTGTTCACATCTTTCCTGAAATGAGGTGCCCAGAACTGGACACAATACTCCAGTTGAGGCCTAATCAGCGCGGTCTTGTCTATGCACAATATAAGCACACTTTTAGGTCTTTTCTATGTGGAAAAGCTTTTATGATATAGGCTCAGGCATGAAATTAGGCCAATTAGTGTTACTGAGGTATAACACTCCCTCCTCTCCCCATAGGCGATGGTCTTAATCCAGTATAAAAAAGGGCCTTTTTCAGTTTAGTTTACATTACTTGGGAAGGGGTTTAAGATAAACCAACCCCCATGCTCTCCCCCACTTTTACATCAGAATAAAAAGTGTCGGGGGGGGGGGGAAGAGGAAGGGGAGGAGCGGGTGTGTTATACTTTATAGCTATCTGACTACACCTGTATAACTGGTAAGACAGGAAAGTTTTACCAGTTATACAGGTCTAGTCAGATAGCTATAAAGTATAACACGCCCGCTCCTCCCCTTCCCCTTATACTTAGAGCCCTGCATGGATACAAATTTATATCCGTGGAACCGCAGGGCTCTCCCAAAAACCACAGCAGCGAAAGGAGCAGAAAGTGGGGCCGCCGCTCCCAGGAGCCAGCGCCCTGTGCCGTCAGCTCTCCTGGAGCAGCTGTACCGCTCCCAACCCTGCTTCTGTCCCTTCCACGCAGCTGTCTGCGTCTCCTGTTTAGGGTCGGTGCAGCCATGCCAGCAGCTCCTCCGGTGCGGGGCACTGGCTTGTGGGAGCGGCGGCCCCACGTTCTGGTACTTTTGCCGCTGTGGTTCCTGGGAGAGCCCTGCAGTTAAGCAGATTCCAATTTATAACCGCATCCACAGATATAAACATGTATCCATGCAGAGCTCTACTTATACTGGTATAACTGCATCCGCACTGGGGGTTGTACCACTTGAACTGCATTGGTGTTTAAACATACATGATTCAAGTGATACAAAAACTGTATGTTGTACCCTAAAATCACATGTGACAGGGCCAGGCCAGATGGCTATAGGAGAGTAATAGAAGGCAGATATATTAGCCCCAGGCTAAGTAGGTCCCTTTTCCCTGGATAAGGTAACAGGGAAGGTTCCAGAACAATCAGGAACCTTCTGGAGACAATTAAGACAGGCTGATTAGAACACCTGCAGCCAATCAAGAACCTGCTAGAATCAATTAAGGCAGGCTAATCAAGGCACCTGGGTTTTTAAAAAAGGAACTCACTTCAGTTCGTGGTGTGCGTGTGAGGAGCCGGGAGCAAGAGGCGCTAGGAGCTGAGAGTGAGAACGCGGACTGTTGGAGGACTGAGGTGTACAAGCATTATCAGACACCAGGAGGAAGGTCCTATGGTGAGGATAAAGAAGGTGTTGGGAGGAGGCCGTGGGGAAGTAGCCCAGGGAGCTGTAGCTGTCGCACAGCTGTTCCAGGAGGCACTCTAGACAGCTGCATTCCACAGGGCCCTGGGCTGGAACCCGGAGTAGAGGGCGGGCCTGGGTTCCCCCCAAATCCTCCCAACTCCTGGTCAGACACAGGAGTCATCGACCTGGACTGTGGGTTCAGAAAAACGGCCAAGCTGAGGGCTATCGTGAAGCTCCAAGGCGAGCAAATCCGCCAATAAGCGCAAGACCCACCAAGGTAGAGCAGGAACTTTGTCACACACAGCTTCAAATGTAGCTGAACCCCACAGCATAGCTGCAGCATAAGGAGATAGAAGGGGTTTTCTGTTGTAGGAACACCACCTACCTGAGCGACAGCAGCCACCACAATGGAAACATTCTTTCATTGACCTAACCGTGTCTATACCAGGAGTTAGGTCAGGCTAGCTATGTTGGTCAGGGGTGTGGATTTTTAAACTCACCCCCTCCCTCTCCCTTCCCCCTCCGAGTGCCACAGCTACAGTGAGCTAAATTTTAAGTGTAGACCAGGGCCTGCTCAAAACAAAAACCTTAGGTGAACCTAGCTACATTGCTCAGAGGTGTGAAAAAGTCACACCCCAGACAGACCTAATTAAACTGACCCCAGTCCCGGTGTAGACACCACGAGGTCCATGGAAGAATTCTTCCGTCAACCTAAGTACCACTTCTTGAGGGTGCAGATTAACTACACCAGCAGGAAAACTCCTTCTGTCTCTGAAGCGTCTACACTATGGCAGTACACCAGCATAGGCCTTTGGGTAGGTCTACACTAGAGAGACCATAACAGCATAGCCACATCACTGTAGCTATGCTGGCATAACCCTGTAATGTAGACACAGCCTACACTGACAGAAGGTTTTTTTCCCCTGTTGCTGCACAAAAGACCACCTCCCCAAACGACAGCAGCCCTCTTCCATCTACAGAGCTGCGTCTTCTCTGGCAGTTAGGTCAGCATAGATTTTTTTCATACCCCTGCCCATCAGAGCTATGTTGACCTAATGTACGTGTAGCTCATGTCCAAGCTGAGCTGCTGCAAAACCTGTATGGCCACACATGTATCAATTCCAAAGTTGCACAGGGTTTTAACTAAATCCATTTTAAAATTGCACCTTTAAACTGGTGTACTTCTGTGCATAAAATAAGAATTAGGAAGCAAGAAGAAATCACTGCAGCAATTTAGCACAGTGACTGGGAAAGAGAACCCAGACACCTAACCACGGTACTATGGAAAAACACTAAGGGCACGTCTTCACTGGAAACATTGAAGCGCTGCCGTCGCGGCAGAGCGCTGGGAGAGAGCTGTCCCAGGGCTCTAGAAAACCACCTCCACGATGGGAGTAGCTCCCAGTGCTGCTGCACTATCTATGCTGGCACTTTATAGCGCCGAAACTTGCCGCGCTCAGGGGGGTGTTTTTTCACACCCTTGAGCGAGAAAGTTGCAGTGCTGTATAGTGCCAGTGTAGACAAGCCCTAAGAATTGATTCTTGACTTTCTGAAATGGAATGCAACTGTCAAGTGTCTGTCCCAAAATGGAAAAAGCTGGCCTAGCTTGATATAAGCCAAATATATTCTACAAAACAATGTTTTAACATCTCTCTCTTTTCACAATACATGCTGAACTGTACTGTCTGCATAGGTGCAGATCAGCTAAATCGATGCTCAATTGTGTTTAACAGGCACAGATTCAGAACATGTGGTGTACTAGGTTTTAACCATTCCTGGAACAGTGCTGTACATGGTTTACTTGGAGATGCAGGCCAAAATAAACCATGTTCAGCTGCACCACGGTCAGTGAGAAGCTTTCCTAACATGGACAAAGCTATGGATGACAGGAGAGTTCAAATGAAAAATGCAACTCCATAAAGAGGAAGAAAACACAACACATACCCTCTAATAGAGAGAATGTACAAAAGAGAATTAGAAAAGGAGCTTACATTTTTCATTCCCACCCTTAAGGTTTCTGCCCTTACTAGCCCCATGTTTTTACATGTTTATCCCATGCCTGCGTGTGAATACTATGAACTAAAGTCTTAAGGGTAAATGCAAAACAAGCAGAGACTAGCTATATAAAGTAATATTGCTCAATGAAGCAGTTTTTAAATTGTTTTGAATTAGATGCTCTCCTCTGCCCCGAGATTCAATTTTGCACCTTTTTCAGAAAGCGGGTTCTTTACTAACGCACAAAGCTTTGCTAAAAATCTTTACTGGTCACGAAAGACCAAAGGGCCCAATCCTCCACTGCACCTTGCCTGGTCATTTATACCCGGACAAACCCTACCGAGTTAGAATTATCCCCTGACTTACATTGTTGGTGACATTTTGCATAGATGTAGATGTGAAATAGGTGGGGTGTTCTGTAATAGTTTCTGAATGCTATATAAACACTTCAGGAGTTAAGAGACAATGTCTGGGCTATAAACTGGGAAGATCCTACTCGCCTGGCCCCATTCAGGTTTTACAGCTTGTTTTGTCAGTGCTGAGAACCAACAGATCAAAAGGCTATAAACCCTTCAGGTCTCTGTCTGCCCAGAGGAGGTAGGCAGTTGTTTCGGAGCAGTTTGCAGGGAACAGACAGACACCCATGCACTTAGGGGTCTGAAGCTAGACCTTCCATCCTATGGTGATAGGGTAAGAGACATGCATATAGAGTATTTGTTGTTTGAAAAAACTTTATCTATTACTTTATGAACATAAGAACAGTCATACTGGGCCAAACCAATGGTCCATCTCGCCCAGTATCCGGTCTTCCAAAAGTGGCCAATGCCCGGTGCTTCAGAGGGAATGAACAGAACAGGGCAATTATCGAATGATCCATCCCCTGTCCTCCAGTCCCAGCTTCTGGCAGTCAGAAGCATAAGGATACCTAGAGTATGGGGTTGCATCCCTGACCATGTTGGTTAATAGCCACTGATGGGCCTATCCTCCAGGAACTTTACCTCATTCTTTTTTGAGTCCACTTATACTTTTGGCCTTCACAACATCTGATGGCAACGATGTCCGAGAGTCGTGTGAAATACTTTCTTATGTTTGTTTTAAACCTGCTGCCTATTAATTTCATTTGGTGACTTCTGGTTCCTGAGTTATGTGAAGGTGTAAAACAAACACTTACTTATTCACTTTCTCCACACCATTCATGATTTTATAGACCTCTATGATATCATATCCCCTCTTACTCATCTCTTTTCCAAGTCCCAATCTTATTAATCTCTCCTCATATGGAAGCTGTTTCATACCCCTAATCATTTTTTGTGCCCTTCTCTGTGCTTTTTCCATTTCTAATCTCTCTCTTTTGAGATTGGTCAACCAGAACTGCACACAGTATTCTAGGTATGGGCCACGGATTTATATAGTGGCATTATGATATTTACTGTCTTATTATCTCTCTCTTTCCTAATGGTTCCTAACATTCTGTTAGCTTTTATGACTGCCGCTGCACATTGAGCAGATGTTTTCAGAGAACTATCCACAATGACTCCAAAATCTCTTTCTTGAGTGCTAACAGCTAATTTAGACACAATCACTTTGTATATATAGTTGTGATTATGTTTTCCAATGTGCATTACTTTGCATTTATCAAAGCTGAACTTCATCACCCAGTTTTGTGAGATCCCTTTGTAACTCTTTGCAGTCTGTTTTGGACTTAACTCTCATGGAGTAATTTTGTATCGTCTGCAAACTTTGCCACCTCACTGTTTAACCCCCTTTATCCAGATCATATATGAATATGCTTAACTGCACTGATCTCAGTACAGATCCTTGGGGGGATCCCCCTGTGTATCACTCTCCATTCTGAAAACAGACCTTTGATTGTTACTCTTTCTGTCCTATCTTTTTACCAGTTACTGATCCTTAAGAGGATTTTCCCTCTTATCCCATGACTGCTTAGTTTGCTTAAGAGCCTTTAGTGAGAGACCTTGTCAAAGACTTTCTGAAAGTCTACGTACACAATACCTACCGGATCTCCTTTGTCCACGTGTTTGTTGACCCCTCTCAAAGAATTCCAGTAGATTGGTGAGGCATGATTTCCCTTTACAAACACTGTGCTGACTCTTCCCCAACAAATGGTGTTCATTTCTGTGTCTGATAACACTGTTCTTTACTATGCATTGTTCTTACTGTTAAGATTAAGGACACTTTGGTCTAAGAAGGCTGCCCGGTCACTCTGTTAACCACTGGTCACAAGCTCCCGAATGGAAAAACCACAGGTACCTGAACCCAGTTGGACCTGTTGTAGGTAAGCACAGGACACTGGGCTAGGACGTCATGTAAGAGTGGGAGAACTGCAGGATTCCATCCTAAGAAAGGTCTGACATGCTTGGAACGTGCACTCAGAGACCAGGGAATGAGTCAGAGATGTAGCTAGTCCTGTAATCATGACAGCAGGTAACTACATCAGGTACATGGCAGTGAAGAATCGGGCCTAAGATACATAGAGATGTATATCCAGAGCAAGATTAATGATAGCACCATTCTTCCTAAACTCAGCGTGTTAGTGATTGACTTATTCCCTGGAGAATGAGGGTTTATATCCCTTGTAATTTCTTTTTAATCCCATCTCATGTAACCGTGAATGTTCACAGGTTCCATATAAACACCCAGTTCATTTTTTAATCCTGCTAAGCTTTTCCACATTGCAGGTGAAGAAAATGCATAAGTGAATTAATTTCCCTGCTAAAGTCTGGTTGGTTGGGGGAATTAAGTTGGTGATAGTGGCTGTTCACTCAGTTGTTGCTGGCCTGGCTCATCCCACATTGCAAAAGAAACAATCCTCTGATGGCATCACTCTCCTAGCCTGTACCCATGTGCTCTGCCCCAAGGAGGCATCCTCTGTGATTCAGTCCTGTACAGAGATGACAACATGACCCTTTATGATTTACACAGTCACCTATGAGCAGCTAACCACATCCTGTACTGCAGGTATTTGCTTTGGGACTACATTGAACATTTCAACAAAGTCATCCACCACTGTGACACCTTCCCCCCTCCCACAAGTCCCACAGAAGCATCTCAGCAGGATTTATGGGAAGAGGGGTGAAAAAGGAAGCCTTGTAGCTCCCTTGGAAATCCTTTCAGCTTTTTCAGGCAAGTAAATGCAGATCCTAATCATGTCACATTAACTTATCTGCCTTCCTCCCAGCCTCTTCTTACAGCACTGGCCTATATGGAGACCTTTACAGTATGGCCCCTGCAGGAGCTGAGCTTGGAAGCAGGGAGCCAGTGAGATGGCCCAAGGCCTCTAGGTTCTAAAAGGATTCAGCAAGATTCAGAGTGGAACACTCCCAGCTACATCAATGGTGCAGCATCTATTGCTCCTATTGATCCTTTACCCCTCCCCACAAATAAGAGTATGTCTATACGACAAAAAATAAAGAGACCTGTGGCAGCAAATCTCAGAGCCTGTGTCAACTGACTTGGGGTTGTGGGGCTTGCAGTATGGAGCTAAAACTAGCCTGGGCAGAATAATAAAAGGGCAAAATTATGTACAGCGTAAGAGCACACAGTAAACAAACTTTCCCATAACAAGCTATGTAAGAGCATGCAATAAACACTAATAGGGGAAGTCTAGCAGGTTTTGATGTTTAGCAGAACTTTTTAAAATGGTAGAAGCCCTTGTCACTGGTTCGACCCTCCTCCCACTCCCCAAAAAAATTTGAGCGAAGAACCAAGAAAAACGTGGATAGCTCAGTTGTGCCCTTTGGGGCTCCCTGTCGCAGCTGGCATTCCTCATAGCACCACTCTTCTGGCAAGGAATCCTACATCTCCCTGTGACTTTGGCTCATCAAGCCAATGCATAATGAAAGGGAGTGTTTTCCACATCATTCCCTGGGAATTTCTGGTCAAACATAGCATGTCCTACTCTGGATTGTTATTATTCTACCTCGATGCAAATAGGAAAAGTTTCTAAAATATAACGATGAGCAATTTGTAGAATTGTCTTTTTAAATTGATCCAACAAAAACATGCTTTGGAATGATTTTTGCCATCAATATTGCCTCAGAATTTTCCATTTGCTACAGAACTGACTGGGGGGCTGCAGGAATTGTGAGGCCCTGGTACAGTTAGGACCTGTGTGTCACCAGCATACAAATGGTCCTGATGAAGATGAGTAGGGGGTTAAGTGAAATTCCCACTCTTAGACATGGTGAATACTACTGAGTCTGCAAACACACTGAAGTAAGCAAACGGTAACACTAATTCACGTAACTAGGATATCTTCACTGCCAGGAGCTCTAGAAACCGTTTTTTTCTTTTAAATAAAAGCTTAGCTTCTGGTTACTAGAGAGAAATTTCTACACTTCAAAGACAAAGACCTTGCTACACTTCAACACTGAAGAGCATTCTCCCTGCTGATTAGTCCTGCTAGACTTAGGTTACAGGGTTATTGCTTACTCATCCTAATGTATATTAAATGACACTTTAGGGATTGTTTTTAACCTTAGCCTGTTTCGGGGGAAACTACTTGCTTGCTGTACTGCAGATGAGTTTGGCTGACATAATTCTGGTTTGAATAATGTCTGTCAAATAAAAATAAAGCTTTAGTTTCCTTTAGAGGAGCTGGTTACTGAAGCCAGACTCAGCTGTACTTTACAAGCATTTGCTCTGTTTACATAAAGCTGTTCTTGGCAGTTGGCCTGTATTTTGGGAGATGCTGTTTATAATAAGGGTGTTTCACATAGTAAGTTAAGGGTGTGCCTACACTGGCTATATTCTGAAATTTTCCCACCACTGCTCTGGCATTAGTGCCGCTCCACCAATAGTGAAACAGCTCACGTTGAGCAGCTGCTGGCGTTTTCACCATGTCATCGGCAGCTGTTCAAAGTAAATATGGATCATTGAAGGTTAAAAATCTGGTAGCCTGTCTACTTAGCACTGCCATCATTATTAGTGTGGGTGATAGGGCAGCTTTGAGAGAATTTTAGAAAACTGCTCATACACCTTAGTTGGTGGAAGAAGCGGGGATGCAGATTCACGGGTTCAAAGGTTAACATGCATAGTGCACAGGTTGTTTGATAGAAATGGTCAATACTGCTTCTTAATAAAGCAACTCCCTTTCTGTGTAAGTGGTCTCCAGAAGTGGAATAGAAGATTTCTACAATATCAACAAAAGTATTCGGTACCAAAAGCCTGATTAACTTTAACTAAAGGTTATTAACGGTTATTAATTCTTAAAGGTTATTAAAGGTTATTAATTCTTCACTTGCTAAAACAGCTGTGCAGACTTCACAGTGTGTACGCACACTTTTACTTTTTTTAAAGTTCAGAAATTCTCAGTTAAGATTGTTAATGAATATTCTCTAGCATATTTAATTTATAAATCTCCAATCTGCAAATTAGGGACAGATGCCTTAGAAGGGATTTTCCTGTGCAAAGGCAGGGAAACTCACAAGCTGGGACTCAGTTTATCTGGGACTCATAGGGTACATCTACACTACAAAAAAAGACACACAGCAGCAAGACTCAGAGCCTGGGTCAACCCACCTGGCCTAATGCTATCGTGCTAAAAATAGCAGTGTACACATTCAGGCTGGCTCCCAGGCTCTGAGACCCCACAAAGGGAATGGGTCTCAGAATCTTGTGAAGAATTATTTAAAGGAAGGAGAGATATGTCAGTGAGAGTCAAATGAGAAGAAGAACTTAGAGAGGATAAAATATTCCATAATTCTAGATTCCGATAATTAAAATACCAAGAACACCATAGCCTATTGCTAGACTTTATGAAGCTGAACAATTGACGTTCACCTACAAGGAGCAGCCAAATACATTTATGTATAACTGGGTGGGAGTGACCCCATTTTTTCTTTCAGTTCCTATTGCATAAGGGCCTATCATTGAAACTCGCTTTACTCCCTTTAAGATCTGTGGCAGGTGCTCTGCGGAAGGTCCTCTTTTCTGTATCTACCAGATATATATTACATTTTTTTGCAAACCGTCAGTCCTATGATTCTTGTGTGCAGTTAAGAGGACACATCAAGTAATGCTTTGGCTGCACCTTAGGAACAGTGGGAGGAGAGAAAAGGGCATACACACCTGCCATAGTCTTGCCTCTTGGTAGATCATGCAGTTGGATTCTGGTGCAGGGGCAATTATACCTCTATGAGCACACTGCCTACAGTGTGTCTGCATGGCTATGGTCCTTATATGCCTCGTCTAAGGCCATGCTTAACTGTGAATTTAGCACAGCACTGCGAAACCCTATTTCTCATCCATTAAGTATCCCCAAACCCTGAGCATCGTTTTTGTCATTCATCATCAGCTAACTTCAGTTACCAGGCTAGCTGCACCACTGTCCACTCTGAGTGCATCTGCAAAGGCAACGAGCCTCCAGCCATCACCTCCTTTGGAGTGGAATTACGTGATTCTCCCACTAAGGGCTTGTCTGCACAGACAGCTCTGCAGCTGCATCACTGTAGTACTTTAGTGAAGACGCTACTGTGCCAACCGGAGAGCTTTTCCCATCGACATAGTTAACCCACCACTGCGGAAGGTGGTGGTAGCTCTGTCTCCCTTCAATATAGTGCAGTCTACACTGGGGGTGAGGTCGGTATAACTACATCACTCAGGGGGGTGGATTTTTCACCCCCCCCCCCCCGAAAGCGACATAGTTATATCTATGTAAATTGGTAGTGTGGATCTGGCCTCAGACTAGGACCTGGGTTACAGACCCGTGTGTTAACTGTGATTATCTCAGCAGGCTCTAGTTACATTCAGTATCCACAGCTCAGCTGTGAGCAGTTATTAATTCTCTCACCCAGGATATATAAAATGTAGAGAAAAGGAAATGCTCATCTCTCCCTAGTGTCAGCATTATGAAGGAACTATGAGGAAAAGGAAATATTCCCTCCATTCACATTTTCTTCCCTGCTCTCTTTTGTGTTTATAGTGAATTGCTAAAACCTGGGATAAGAAACTACCTGGGATAAGAATATTCATTGAGGTTTGTTCAAAGTGTCTACAGTAATTAGGAAACATTTCTGTGCACTACTGCCATATAATCATGTTCTCTACTCAGGTAAAAGGTCAGGGATGGGAAGCCAAACAGCCATTACTTAGCATTTTTAAATGTCAGGAAATGCAAAGCTATTGATAATTCTCCAAAAGAAAACGTTAATAAAAATGTTTTCATCCACCCGGACAAAGCTGCTAGCTGAGATGAAAATCACCCAGCACCAATACAGAGTGAAAGTCTCCCAAAGCAGGTGTTAACTGGAGAGGGGTGGGGAGGAGACAATACACAAATCACACACTAGGCCTTTTCAGGATTCTGTATGTAGGTCAGACGTTCACTGGCCTTGGCCTGCAAACACTGAAAAGCCTGGAACGGCTCTCCCTGGCACAAGAAGCAATGCAAACCTCCACACATCCCCTCTCACAGCACATAACAGACTATGACAATCAGAGCTTTGCATTCCACAGGATAGGACAAAATACAGCATATAATTAAATGTTCATTCATAACATTCACAAGTCAAGATCTTACCAACACAAAACTGTTTTTCTTCAAAAGGTTTAAGATAAGTTGGTAGCAATAAATGCAGTCAGGACAGTGTGTTAAGCTCATTAAAGCAACTCTGGCAATTGCTTACAGACATACTGTCAAAGAATTTTAAGTCCAATCCTGGGTAAATAGAGACATTTAGCTCCAACGAGCCTGGACCTTGAACTTTAGGTGAAGCTTGGTATAAAATGGCATATTGGTGAGAAGGGTTATGGGTTAGAGATGCTGCAGTTGGTGCCCCCTTTATGACAGCAACTTCTCAAAAGAAGCCTACAGCTGTAATCCATCTGATGAGGAAGTTAGGCCACAGAAAAGGAGTCCTGAGAAGCTACTGAAAGCAGTGGCAGATGCATCCATTCTGGTAAAAAGGTGACATATTTCCTTTAATCCTAATACTGCATGACAGTCACAAAGTTAATTTAACAGAACAGCTCTTCCTGGTGACTAATCTCTGTGGGCTTGAAAATGTCCAGCAGTTTCTTGCCCAAGGATCAACCTACCTGGCCAGGTGAGAAGTACTCGCTCCATCACCACTCCTAAGGCAACATCCATTAAAGCCATGTCTCTTTAGTTTACTTCTTCACTTCCTCAGCACCAAGTCATCTTTATCCTCATCCCGCAGCCCCATCAGTTCTGCTCCCCATCAGATAAAATAAATTCTGTTCGCTCTCTCCAACATACACACTGACACTCTCCCCATTAATACTGGGGATCTAATCTCTCCACCAAATCAACAAACTCTAGGTTCTCTCATGTCATGCAGCAGCAATAAAGGATATCACAAAGAGTCGCTTTCTTCCAGCGCTGAACGTGGAACTATTGGAATCAGAGTGACAGCATTAACCCTAAAGCTGCTGTCTCCCTGCTTCACTGCAGAGCTCCTGCCCAGAATCTCCCCAAGCCTCACTCTGCACCTTACCCCTCGCCTGGCTTCCTGATACACATTTAAAGAAACAGTGCACCTCCTCACACCCCACTGCCACCATTACTGAATACTGGGCTCCATTATCCCCCAAACAAATGAACATGGTCCCCCTCACCTCTTTGCAGCCTGCTCTTAGGTTACCACTCTCCTGGATACAGAGGAGACCCTCAGTGTTCCAGCACCTCTTCTCCACATGGACTTCTTTACGCACTGCTCCCCACCCTGTACAAGAAAAGCAACGCCTATGCTGCTCTCCCTCTCCTCCCTTTCCTTAAAACACTGGTGCAGCTTTTCCCCCTTCCCAAACAAGAGGAAGTGGCTCAGAGACCATGAAATTCAGGCCTTCCCCCACCCCACCAAGGAAGGAGCCAGCAGCTCCCTAGCCCCATCTACTCAGGTAAAATTTCTACTCATCCTGGACAAGTGGGTTTTTCAAGCCCTTCCTGTGGAGCAACTGTTCTAGCGTCACAGCCTCTATAACGCATGTGTGGACATTCCTGGGGGGGGAGGGGGGCTCCACAAGTGCATCGAGTCTTAACTGAAGAGCCTGTTTGCTCCCACACAGCACTTTCAAAACTGCCTTCAGTGAAAAAACATGTGACAAGTTACAGTGCCTCACTCAGTGTTTCGACCCAGAGCTGACACAGGCTACCAGGAGACTGTCTGCAGCTCAGGACAGCTAGGAGACTGCAGCTGTATTTTCAATACTTTATGTTTAGTGGGTCACTAAAAAGTTGGCAACTTCCTGCAAGCTGCACCGCCTCAGCCTCACATATGGGTGACGTTATCACTGTGCATGGTTACAGGGACGAACAGAACGGACCCAGATAAGGCAGGTAGGACGCAGCGTGCTATAATGCACTTGGCTTTCCATTTAGGAGAGTGCGAGGTTACTCTCTAGCAGCTGGCCACACAGAGGGTAAAGGAACTTGCTTCTAATGCCAGCTGTGGAATTTCCCACTTAGCTCAAGTGGTAAAGGCCTGTGTTTTGGAAGGCAGCGGCCACGCTCAGGTCTAGCTCAGGCTCTCCCCCTCTCTCCAAGAGGGATTTACATAGCAATTGTATCAGTTGTCTGAAGCATGCTGATCTTTCTTAGGGTTGATGCCTGCATTCTTTTCAATAGCTGCAGCACTATTAACCTCTTGGTACTGGCTAAATTAGCAACACACCCTCCACTACTGTACACATGAGAATACACTGCATCACTGCATAATTACTTTGCCTCTGAGAAATCAGATGTTTAAATTCAGCACAGGGCTGTGGGAACCCTCTACCTTCCCACTCCCTACACACCCCAAGTGTTTAAATCCCCCTCGGGATTGTGCCTGTCCCACTGCTTTTACCTATCATGCTTCTCCACTACTGTTGTCAAAAACCGAGCAGCAGTACACGGACAATGATAGCAGTGTTCTGCTTCCCGAAGAAGTTTCAGCACAGAAACAATAGAGGCACAGGTGCAGTCCTTTGCTGCTGCTATTTGGAGACAGGCAGAGCAGTTTTTTTATAAATTCCAATGTACCCTTTTCAATTCTAATTAGGGCTGCCAACTTTCTAATCGCACAAAAACAAACACCCTTGCCCCGCCCCCTGTGCTGCCCTGAGGCCACTCCCTCCATCGCTCGCTCCCTCCATCGCTCACTCTCCCCTACCCTCACTCACTTGTTCATTTTCACTGGGTTGAGGCAGGGGATTGAGGTGTGGGAGGGGGTGAGGGCTCTAACTGTGGGGTGTAGGCTCCAGGGTGGGGCCAGAAATGAAGGGTTCAGGGTGCGGGAGGGGACTCCAGGCTGGGGCAGGGGGCTCAGGGCTGGGGCAGAGTGTTGGGGTGCGGGAGGGGGTTCGGACGGCAACTTATCTCAGGCAGCTTCTGGAAGCAGCCGGCATGTCCAGCTCCTCAGTGGAGGGGCTAGGGGGCTCAGCATGCTGCCCCCGCAGCTCCCATTGACCATGGTTCCCAGCCAATGGGAGCTGCGGAGTCGGTGCTCGGGGCAGGGGCAGCACGCGGAAGCCCCATGGCTGGCCACCCCATGTCTAGGTACTGGAGGGACATGCCTGCAGCTTCCCAGGAGCTGCGCAGAGCCAGGCAGGGAGCCTGCCAGCCCCGTGCCATCTGGACTTCTAACAGCCCGGTTAGCAGTGCTGACCAGAGCTGCCAGGGTCCCTTTTTGACTGGGTGTTCCGGTCAAAACCCGGACACCTGGCAACCCTAATTCTAATACAGAACTAAACTGACAACAACAAGCTGAGAGAGACACAGCAGGTTCATGAACTAATTTTTCATCTCTAAGCCCTAGATTAGAGCTCTGGGTTACATGACTGTTGTGAAAGAGTTTCCTAGCCCCTAGTATGGTGTGTACTGTTTCGTTATAGCTGTCACAGGAAGCCAGGCAGGAAAAAGACTGGGAAAAGCTCTAGGCATTTTAAAAGAGAGTGTTTGCAATTGTTAAATTATATTATTTTTGTAGCCTGCGTTTTACAACAGTTTTGAAATGCTCCAGTTTTTCAGTGGTATTTAAAGATTCTCAGTCCCAGTCTGCCTCCTGAGGCTCAGTCACTGCTGGGAAATACAATGACACTGTACGGCATATTATTAAAGAAGCAGTCCCCACAAAGAGACCAGTCCTTTTCACGGAGTGGATAGACTTAAATTGTGCTAGGCATTTATAAAAAAAAGTCGTTCCTTTATTGAGAACAAAAATTAATAGTGAGCTAAATACATGCTACCTTCTACTTCAGCTGACACAGAGGTGTTTAATTGTAAGCAAGCAGTACCGCCGGCATTTGCAGTACCACCCGTCTACAGCACAGCAGCTCTCTTTTTAACAAGCAGTCAGCATTCAAGTGCCAGAAAACTAGACTTTCATGCAAACTGTGTACGGGTCAAGGCTACAGCTCTATGCTGACATGAGCAAACAGACGTTATCTGGACGGCTCACTATGTATCTCACTGCGCATTCCAAGCTATCATCAGATTCCTATTTTCTAACTGAAGTTTAGATCTAAAGGTCACATTCCAGTACACTGAAATACTGGACCAAACCCAATCCAGGTAACTGCTGCCAAAACCCCACACATCAGTAAAGGACCCATAATGTGACTAATTAACCATCTTTGATTTGTTTTTTCCTCATTCAATATTTAGCTACAAAAACATTAAAAGAAAATCAGCAAAATAAAGTTTTTGTGTGCTAATCATAGTATGATACAAACTCCTGGTAACATATATGCTCCACTAAAGGTACTGTGGAAAACCCTAGAGATACATAATAAATTAGTGTGGGGGGGGGTTCTTTCAAAAGAATGCTCCCAGAGTTGTATTTGTTTACAACTGTGAAGCAATAACATCTGCTATGTGATTTATTATTGGTTTCTCTGTATGGGCTGCCTAGTAGGCAGGCAATTTTGTATCGTGTACAATACTAAAAATAAATAGGATATTTTTAGTTATAAGGGAGGTTGGCTTCACTGACAGTCACACTGCCCACAGGACAAAATAAGTCAGTAATCTCTCTTCCCAAACTATTCAGGATGCCTGAGCAGAAGAATATTTTCTTTGCTGTGCTTATTCCAGGCTAAAAAGCTAGCTCCCCGAAAAGCTAACAGCCCTTCTCACTACTCCATAGTAACAGCTTGCTACAGAGAAACCCAGTCCAAGAACAGTCCAGGACAGGAGCAGGAAGTGAACTCATAAAGGAGGCAGCAGCAGTGCTCTCTGTCCACTTACTGGAGGAACCAGGGATAAGAAAATCCCAGACTCGTTAGCACCTTGCCCCCTTTCCTTCTCACCAAAGCAGTTTGGAATGAAACAGGGGAACGTCTTTGATCCACTCCAACCCCAAACAGAAACAAAGTTTGGAAAATGTTTAGATACTAAGCCACTGAACCAAGATTGGTAACACTGGGTAGGGTGATTTAGGAGGATTCTGTATTGCATCTGGCCCTCTGTTCCCATATAGGGGTTCAGTTTTTAGTGCCGCTGACTCTTAGCTGGCTTTCTGCCTCTTAATGAGGGTTTTTATTTTCTCTGTTTGTTTTTATGTTAGAGATTCTCTGGTTTTAAAGGCTCTGCGACAGGGAGGAGCAAGTGCATTGATTGGCAGCACTCATCGCTTTCACTTCTGTTTCTATTGTCAAGGAAGCGCAAGCATTACTGAGAGCTAGCTGTATTTTCCACAAGCTCCAGTTACTGAGTGTGATAAAGTCAGTGCCAAAAGCAGGTATCACAAGGGATTTGTTACACTTCTGTGAATTTTCCCTGGGAGGGGAGGAAAGGAAGAGAGGCAAAAACGTTACAAGATAATAACACCAAGCTGGATTTAAAACTTTTGTGGCTAGCTATTTTCCTCTTAATTTAAGATTTTTCCTTACCATATTTCTTTCTTTTAATGCTTGTATAGCTTTGGAAATGTAACAAGCACTGAAAGAAAGTATTGATTTGCACCTATCTACATATTGCACTGGGATTATTCTCACTTTTCCTTCTAATAAAATGGCAAGACAAAAATAAGTTATAATGCCCTTCCTTTATAAACCAAATCAATAGTTTTAATAAAAATTTCTATTGATTCCTTTATTAATCATTTTAGCTCTATTTCTAAAATTCCTATGGCTGCACTACAGTTCAAGGCCATTCAGCATTCTTCTCAAGAGTGCAATACAAAGGAATCATTGGTATTAGTTAACAAGCAGACAAGTAAGAGTGTAAGTTTCAAAGGCAGTATGGACACAAATCTTTTACCTTCCATTTTAAGAGAGTACAGGTGTTCTACCATCTGTGGCTACAGATGGTCTGTCTCCCATGTGAGCCAAACCTTTCCGTCCTCTGTCTATCACTATGCATTATAAACAAGGGATTAGCTAACATGATTACAAACTATTTTAATGCTTTTCTATATTTTACCACCCCAAAAGTGATTTTATTTTATACCTCAGGAATGAAGCCATAAGCTGAGAATTCTTCAGAATTGTTCCTACACAAGAGACAGATGAACCACAGAACGCTCTGTGTACAAAGTGCAAAGTACAAAAGCTATTCACCTCCCATGGTAGTTTAGATTTGCCAGTGTTTGTTGTATTTCCTATGCCAAATACAAGAAATACGCAGTAAAATAAAATATGGAAGTGTGGGAAATGTTGATTTATTTTATTTATGTTTATTAAAGATAATGCCAAAGTCATGATTGCGGATATTTATCTTTAACTACACATTTCTGCCACTACAATGCAGATGTTGCTGATTCAAGCCCAGGCAAAAAAGAGATGTATTTATTACAGGATGAAAGTTAATTTTTCCTACAGATTGGACCACCAGGATACAAGAAAGGGAAGAGAAAATGAAAGTTGAAACTGTGTTCGTTTTGCCCAAGCTACTAGGTATAGTTTCTCTGAGAGCTTCTGTGCTATTTGTTGTACCTTGTTTACAAATATACAGTTTTTAATTTAAGCTATTTTGCCTTACAAACTTTTATTGTTTTAGATCTCACTCCTGTAAAAACTGAGCACATGTAAATGGTTGCAGGAGCTGGGTTTAATTTAATATACAGACTTCTTTGCCATACAGAAAGTAACACTACAGTGCCTAAGCCAACTTTGGTTAATTTCAGGAAGAATAATGCCACTCTGGTGGTGTAAAGATATGTACAAGAAGCTTTTAACATATTGTTACTACCATAACGATCCTTTTTCTTAAGTATTTTTATACTTGTTGGCTAAATGTAGCAAAAAGGAATTCCATTAGCAATATCCTTTAAATTATAAATGCTGCTTGTATTCTTGCTACATTGTTCTTCCAATATTTGAATACAGTATGTTGGCTGCAGTACCAGATGCCTGCAGTACCTCTTTTTTTATTGTTGAATAGGTATGGAATATATACCCATAAAATTTTTTTACGGTACCACCAATGTAGGTCTGTAAATATGACAACATATTTTCCCCAAAATAACTTTAATAGTAAGAACGACATCATTTGTTTCATTTGAGATAAACAGGAAAGTAGAGAGGAGAAAAGAAATTCAAAAAGTCACTCAACAAGTCCTGCTTTGGAGAAGGAAATACGGAGCATATTTAATACTTGTGAATACTCAGTCTACTGCCTGAATATATTTTTTACGCTTCGGATAATTAAGTAGACCATACTTCGCAGAAAGATTACAATTTAAGTCTTTACTTTTGCAGCAGACTAATGTTTTACAGCACGTGAAAGATGGAGAAGGGAAATGTAAAAATACTTTGTATACAAAACATAAAAGTTACTCAGACATGAACAGACCTCAGTTAAGTTTCTTACCTGCTGCCATCATACTGAATTTTGACATATAAAAATAGAGAATTATCAGCAAGGAGTAAAAGCTACCAGGATCACAAACCAAACTAAAGTTCTTAAAATACTGAAAGATAACCCCCGTCTAAGTTTAGCTAAAAGTCATCATATGATAGCTATACCACACGACCTATAAAGGAGATACAGACAAGTTCGGTTTCCACAAGGAAATGAAGTAATGCATTTACCTCCTGAGAGGCCAAGTTTAGGAACAGCAGATGGCATTTAAATAACGAAACTCATTTGGAAATGCTCTTTAATTTACACTATTCCCATTCCCAAAAAATAATAAGATACTTAGATGGTCAAAGTGTACAGATCGAAGCTGCTTGTCAGCCTTACAGGGGAGCACATATTTTTACAAATGAATGTGGCAATTAATAGTTAAGAGTTCAATTTGCAACAACTGAATTGCAAATTATTGATATGAGAAGCACAATCTATACTTATTTCTAACCCAAGTACTGTACCTGCTGCGTAAAACCTGACAGATCAGCTACTCCTCCCTTTCCTTCCTACTTTTGACTGAACAAACGCAAGGCAGGTCAGGAGAGCTGTGGTAAAAATAAAGCTAGTTTTTAAAAAGACATGGCAGTCACATTTTTATCTTTTTGAGCCCAAGTCACAAAACCAAATGATAAAAAAGGTGTTTTTATTTAAATAAAATACTTGTAAAAATATATTTAAAATTAAATTTGAAATTATAAGATGAGACCTAACCTTACTATAATCTATTAAAATCATTTAAATTAAAATATTCCATATATAAATAAAAATAAGCAGTACGTGTTTGCTGCCAAAGTTTTAAAAGAGCCAAAGCACAGAACTGTGAGATGCCGTTGGGTAAGCACCTGCAAACAGAGCCTGTAGAAATACTAAAACCAGCATTTGACAACAGTAGCCTCTTCTACGGGATCAGAGAAAATATTTTCTTTGTTTCACCTTATTCAACTAATTCAGTTCAATGATTAATTCATTCAAAATTGAGAAACAAAATTGAAAAAGCAGGAAATATTGTTTTTCTCTTTTCATCTCTGAATAAAAATGGGTGAGAGGATGAGATCTACTAGTTTAAAAAAATCTCAAAGGACATGGTGACCAGAAACAATCAGTTCTATTCACAAACAATACTTCCTTTGTTTAACAAACCAGTTTCAAATGGAGAATATGTTTTCACAAACATATCTTTTTTTCTTATGTACCCAGCACATTTAAGGTAGATTTATTTGACTAATAAAGATCAAAAAATGAACAAACATTTTAAATTTGGATGAAAATTAGATTTCAAATACAGCTTGACAGAAGTCCCAAATAAAAAATTAGTCCTCTAGTAAATAAGAAATGCATCATGAACAATTTTGTAACAAAAAAGTAAACATTAAGAATTTGAATCAATGCATGGTAAGCTGTATAATTCTTAAATAAATGTGTATAGATATAGTATAACCTCCTGGTTAGCTAAAAGTACCACCAAATGTAGTGTAAAGGCTATATTTAGTTGCAAATCAACATGTTTTAATGTTAATGGTTACCAAAGCAATGAGAATTAAACTTTCTTTAGGAAATAGAAAACAAGATTAAAATTGATTCTTTAAATCAAGGGTTCCTGTTTGATAATTTAAATAATGATTAAAATTGGCAAATTAAATCACATTGATTTAAATCAAACCACCCTGTGGTAGCGAGCATATTTTTTTTTTAAATTCGTGCTTTAGAGTACTATTAAAAAGTAACTCATTCGTCACCACATTGTGAAATCTGAGACACCCGCATATCTCCCTATACTTCAGATCAGATTTCTACCTAAAACAGAACATAGTCCTTTGGAACAAAATCTGAAGGCTTTACAAAAATTTGCCCTGGAAAACTGCAGATCTAGATCCAAGTTCCAGCTGACTTTTCTAATGCCCTGATCTTGCAAGGTGCTTGCTCCCAGCTCACACTAAAGTCAGTGGAAAAGGGCACTCAGTTCCTTGCAGTACAGAGCTCCAGGTGCACGGAGAGATAGGTGGCCATCCTGCATAACACAGCTGTACAACCCCTGTGCTTCATCACAAACTCCAAAAGGGAGCTCAGTGTGTTGAGCTATGCAAGCGCATTCTGGGAAAGGGCTTTGAGAACATGGTCTGCATATTTTGTTGCACACTCCAATAAATCATAGTCCACTACATCCACACTCACCCTCTATTACCTCTGCTACTGGACCAGTCTGTCTGTACCTGGGTCCCATGCCTAGGAAGTCTACAAACATGAAAACAACACTGCAAAGCAATGCCAATTTGCACCTGTTCAGAGGTCAAAAGAAGAGTAATTCAAGGTGCAAAAGACTGGAGGGATTCCACTTTGTTTTACTGATCAACAGCAAATAAACAACAATGCAAGGACTAGTACTGGTAGAATTAATTTAACTTTGGGCATACGGATAATTACAGAAAATTAGAACAGAATGTCTATGAATCATTTCTCATCTCCTTTAGATTTGTGAACATACTGAGCATATCCTATGAGAGCTGGAGAGGTTATTATATTTATTTTACTGGAATAATAAAATATAGTACAAAATCAATTAAAAAGAAAAAGAAAATCTGAGATAATTTAAGAATTACAGTGTAACCACCCAATACACGCGAATCATTTTATCAGTTAGCATAGCAACAAATTTTGTCTTAAGAATTTCAGAAAAACATTGAACATTATATTATTTATTCATGCCTGAGCTTGTCTAATATTTCTAAGGGGTGAATTAATTTCAAATCTTGAGTGGCTACAGACTTCAGCTACATTTAAAACAATAAGCCTTAGAAGTTGGATTGTTATTTGAATGATCTGAAATGAAATGTTAATAAAGATGACAAAATAAAACAAACAACAGATTATACAGGCAGCACAGGAAGTTTTAGGAAGTGCCTTCACAAACGCCATGAGTTCCATCAAACAGTCATCCAGAGAGAAATACAGTAGAAGAGCCTGGCCCATAAGACAATACCCATCTTATCTACTCAGTGAACGATTACCCCCCCACCCCACCCCCCCACACACTTATCAGTTCCTCTCTCTGGCATCTGGGAGTGCCAGCCTTATCAGTGGAGAGACAGACTTCCAGTGTCAAGAGCACCACTGTTATCCACTTCCATCTTGGATCAGGGGACATCATCACCTCTTCAAAAATTGCATAGGGTTTCCACATATAATGACCTTTAAAATTCTGGGCAATAATACTGAGTTAGTTATAAAGTTTAGTTATATTTATATTATATATTCAAAAATACCTAAACAAGACAGGTGTGTAGAAGTTGGCAATTCAGTGGAAGATTTATGTAAACTTCAGGATAGTGAAAAACAAGAAACAACTGCAAAACTGCAGTCTAGTTAGCCTGTCTTTATGAGCAAATCAAGTTACTGTAATTATCATTTATACAGAAAACCTTGTTTCTTGATCTTGATCACATTTGCTGTGTAAATCCAAGTAGTGGCCTCATTAATAACCTCATCAGATTCCCCAGATACAGAGCTGTACACATTTTATGAATACTGATTAATGGTAATAAAATTCACCTGCATAGACGTCAAGCCATAATATTTAAGTACTGCCTACCAGTTAACTGTTTGGTGGCCTATGTGAAGTGAGTAAGTGGTCCTAATTCAGCTTCTAGTACAGGTAGTCATGTCAACACTCAAGTGGCACTTCTTGGCTATCTCAGTAGAGGCACCAATGTCTAAAGGGCATAAAGATTGAACTCCCTACTTCTCTTGGTAATTCTAAAGGATGGTTGAGGAACATTAGCAGGATAGTGTGATGAAAACTTCCACTGCTCTTCTCACTGATGAAATATTGAAAAGTAGTAAGCTGTTTATGGTTTGGTGCAAAACATGTTATAATGCGGGTGTAAGTTTACCCTAGTTAACATGCAGGAGTAATGATTACTAGGAATGTTATAAGATCACCAATCTAATCTAACCTGTTTTTAAATTATTTCCTGTCAACATAATAAGCAAGAGTAACTCTCATTAACTCAGTTGGTTTAATTTATTTGTTTTAACTCCTCCCGTGCTAATTATCACCTGTATTCTTCCCCCAACCATTTTCTTAACTTAACTGCTGATTTTCTCGTATTAGGAAAATGAAAAAGTAATCACAACAACTGATGACTGCGACATTTCTTAGCAGGCTGGCTTGTACTTGCCTTCAAGCAGAGCAGCTTCAACATTCTTCCAAGTCTATCTATGGCGGGGGGGTTGGGGGAGGAGGGGCGCGTGGCAAGCCGGGGCAAAGTTGAGCGAGTAGTGCTGTGACTGGGTGCATGGGGTCGCAATGTCACTCCTTTACATTTGGCACAGTAAAACAAAACAAACCCATTCATGTTTTGATCGTTTTGGCCTTTAAAAGCAACCCGAATAAATAGAAATTCTATCATGTGGTGCTATACAGACCCCCCGCTTGGATCATTAGCGGGGTTCACACCTTGATATTCATAGAAGAGACCTCTACCACTTGAACTAACAGAGAAACTGGTAGCAGTAGTAGGCTGTTATCCTCTGTGTGCACCAACCACTAGAGCAGTGGTTCTCAAACTGGCGTTCGCGAACACCTGGGGGTTCGCAGAACGTTACAGGGGGTTCACCAGAAAAATTTCACCCATGGCGGCCAGAGGACCCCGGGCACTGGAGGCAGCAGGTGGGACCCAGTTGCAGGGCTGGCAGCCCGAGCCCCGGGGAGAGCGGGACAGGGCAGTTTGGGCTGGCAGCCCGAGCCCTGCCCCCATCAGCGGGGGAGCCGGCAGTCCGAACCCCAGCGCTCTGCGTGGGGCTGGCAGCCCGAGTCCCAGGGAGAGCAGGACAGGGCAGTTTGGGCTGGTAGCCCGAGGCCTGCCCCTGTCAGCCGGGGATCCGGCAGCCTGAACCCCAGCGCTCTGCGTGGGGCTGACAGCCCAAGCCCCAGGGAGAGTGGGGCTGGGCAGCTGGGGCCGGCAGCCCGAGCCCCGGCGGTCAGCAGGACCTGCAGCCTGAGCTCAGTTGACCGGGGCAGCAGCAGAGACCCCAGGCGCGCAGGTGGCAGCTCAGACCCCTGTCCTTGTCAGACAGGGGAAGTTGGCATCGAGGGCAGAGTGAGCAGGGGCCATGCTGTATGTGGGGGATAGTCCAAGCTAATTTGTCCCTCGCAGGCACCCTCATAGGGACAAACCTCGTGGCGGAAGAAAAGCTGTTTGCGAGCCAAACCAGCTGGAAGCACGTTGCAGCCAGTGTAGCAGTGTTAAGGTGCCTCAGTAATTGTCATTCTCTCTGAAGTGCTATTTTGCCTCAGTGAGACTTGAGTGAATCTTCTCGTTTTCTAGTTTGTTGGTTGCTAGCAGTCTCTCTGTGTTATTTTTATTAGAACTTTTGTACACAAGTTCAATGGATAAGTGGTTGAAAAAGGAAAAAGTGTAAAGACGCAAGGATCAGCTAGTGTTTCCTCAAGTCCACACTATGGAAAATCTAAGTCTAATGATCATGATGGTCCTGGAAAGAAAGAAAAGAAAATATGATGATGATTATATAAAATATGGCTTTACATGCATTGGTGATCAAGAACATCCAAAACCACAGAGTGTGATTTGTGGTGACGTTCTAGCAAACAGCAGCCTCAAACCTTCTCTACTTCGGCACCATTTAGAAACTAGGCGTCCTGCACAACTCGACAAGCCTGTTGATTTTTTCCAGTGAAAATTAGCTGAGAGGAAAAGTGACATTACCAGTTTTATATCCAAAGCAAGTGCTGATAATGAAAATGCACTTGAAGCGTCATACCGCGTGAGCTACCGAGTAGCAAAAGCATCAGAAGCCCATGCCATAGCAGAGAGCTTGATTGGTCCATGTATAGAAGATGTAGTTCATTGCATGCTCGGAGAAAAGGCTGTTAAAAGGATTGACATGGTACCTTTATCCAATAACACGTATCACGAAGAATTAATGACATGTCAAATAATGCAGAGACCACAACTGTACATAAGAGTGAAAAATAGTCCATACTATACTAGGCAATTGGATGAATCAACTGATTTAGCTAATCTAGCTATTTTGCTACTGTTTGTACATTATGTGAATGAAAGTATGGTTGAAGACGACTTGTTGTTTTGCCGACCATTGGAAGAACGTACAACTGGAGAAGATATCTTCAATCTGACTGATGCATATTTTCAAGAAAAGGAAATAGATTGGTCTCGTTGCCTAGACATTTGCACTGATGGGGCCACATCAATGACGAGGAAGTACACTGGATTTGTAGTTCGAACAAAAAAGGTTGCACCAAAAGTCTCTTGGACTCATTGCAGCATCCATAGACAAGCCCTCGCAACAAAACACATGCCTGAGGGACTGAAGGAAGTGCTGGACAATGCAGTGAAAATGGAGAATTTCATAAAATCCCGGCCAACAAATTCCAGAATATTTCACATACTTTGTGAAGAAATGGGTAGTATACACAACTGTCTGTTGACCCATACTGAAGTTAGATGGCTCTCAGGGGGCAAAATCTTTGTGCACCTGTTTGAGCTTAGAACGGAAATTCTAGGTTTTTTTTTTTTCCAACAGCCACCCTTTCCACCTTGCCAGCTATATGGAAAATAATGTCTGGCTCCAGAGCCTAGCCTATTTAGCATATATGTTCTCAAGAATTAATGACCTAAATTTCTCTCTTCAAGGCCTCAATATAACAGTTTTCAATGTGCAAGAGTGAGCTGAATCCATGGTAAAGAAGTTGCAGTTCTGGGAAAGTTGTTTGGAAAACAATCAAACTGAGTGTTTCTGTAATCTTCATGACTTCCTGGCAGAACATAAACTTCAGTTGGATCAGTGCACTAAAACCAATATAACTGCACACCTAAAAGGACTTTGCACAACTTTCAGGGAATACTTTCCAGCTATGTCAGGCAATAATGACTGGATTTGCAACCCTTCTGATGATACCACTTTCTCAACACAGATATTGAACACTGGGGAAAAAGAAATTGATTGAGATCTCCTGTGATTACGAACTGAAAAGGAGTTTTCAGAAATCTGTCATTGATCAACTTTTGGCTGAGTTTAAGAAACGAATACCCCTTTCTGGCAGAAAAAGCTGCAGTTCTGTTCCTATTTTCAACAACATACTTATGCGAGAAAGCGTTTTCCTCGTATGCGCATCTGAAAACCAAATGCAGAAACAGACTTGATGCCGAACCAGACCTGAGACTTTATCTTTCTCCAGTGGTTCTGGACTTCCAAGAGCTATGCAGAGCAAAGCAAGTGCATCCATCACACTGAGGAAATTTAAACTTAAATCCCTTGAAATATTCATTTTTAGGAGGGTGGTCACGAGATTTCACAATTTAGTGAAAGGGGTTCGCGGGCTGTTAAAGTTTGGGAACCACTGCACTAGAGAGAGAGAGAGATAAGACACCCACGCTGTCCAGAGGGTGTCTCAGCTACTGAGGACAGCAGCAGAATGTAGAAACTCAGGACTGCTGGTTCAATTCCAGGGTGTAGAAGCGTGTGTTCTCTGGTCATTACGAACCCTTCTGCCCCTGTGCTCACAGCTTGTTCCCATTCCCCTTTGTTTCTATTAGCATTCCTCCTACATCTCCTACTTCCTTTTTTCCATTTCTGCTCTGGCTCCTGCAACCCTTCTCCCTACACCAATACCTCTCACCTCTGCAATCAACTCTGAATGCTTCCTCCTCCTGGGCACCAGCAAGGGCAGCACTGAGACCACAGGAGTGACAGCTGATGTCCTTGCAGTTCCTGCCCCTGGCACCAGGAGGAGCAACTGCAAGGAAAATCCTAGTCAGCCTCTGCAGCCCTGGGCTGCAGCACGCTCAGTACAGACAGAATCCTTAAAGAATTTCACTGCCAGAACACTGAAGTCTCTACCGAGCAAATGCAAACCAAGAATTTTCAGAGGCTCATAAGTGGGCCAAATTGGAATAGATTTTCACAGGAGAACATAAGGCACATCTCTGACACCAGGAGGACCCCTGTACCAAATATGAAGTCCCTGCTCCAAAACACAGAGGTACTAGAGCTTCTCAACAAATTGTGACACTTTTAAAAAACAAATATGGGCAAGTTTGTTCTCAACTATTTTACCGGAAACCTTCCAGAAAAATCTGGCTTGAAGCAGATACACAGCATGGAAAATCTGAGCCAGAATGGTTTAAGTCTGGCAGAGTTATAGGCAACTAAAAAAAACAGTGGGCAATCTCAACTACAAGTGGCGCTACCAGTCTCATCTATATTCCCGATGAACTGAACCTGAGAAACAAGCGAGCGCCAGGAGATGAAATGGACATCGCCAACTTGAAACCTAGCCAATTTCAAAACATGACTTAAAAAGCAATTGCAGATACTACACCTACCTTCAATTTCTGTGATTTCACAACTATGTTTTTCTTTTTTTCAAATGTGCCCTCTCCTAGAGCTGTGTGATAGGCACAAAAAAGGCATTAATTGCTGTCAAATGCACAGAGTACATTAACGTGTGTGTGTGTGTGTGTGTAGAAACACATTTCCTCTCTAATCTCTTTCAGTTACAGCCTTCTCAGGTGTTACAAGTAAAGAACAGTAAGTAAAGGATTCAGAGATTTTGTTTTTTCCAGTTGACAAGTGTGTCTTGCTGAAATAAAGCATCGGTTCGGCATACACCTTGTTTCGAACGCCACTGTTAAGGGCCGGCTCTTAGTGCTTGTGCAGCTATTTCTTTTACATTACGTCAGTGAATGTCAGTAATCGGGCAAAACAAAAAGCCAGTTGCAAACACCCACATATTGTTATTACCAAGTTATCACTTACAGAAATATTGTGTAGAACATTAACAATAGGTGACTACCGGATGCATGAACACCCAAGTTTCCTGCGGATTAACAGTGAAAATGTGAAAACCTGACTCATACCAGCTAACAAGCAACTGCTTCAGGAAATTCACAATAAAATCTAGTTCAGGTCAGTGCAGTTGCTGTGCATGTATTTCAGCTGGATCTGAGTACTTAGGCGAATTATTTGCCTTACTTAATATGGGCCTATTTCTCGGTTTGTAGCTAATTCCTAAAATGTTTTAAATACTTAACTAATCTGTTACAAATAGTTTATCTCCTCACCTCCCTTACATTTCTTAGTAGAAAGAAAATTGTAGACAAGTGTTTTCAAAAGCATTCTGCCCTCTAAATTAATTTCCCTTCTGGACAGGGTGAAATCTTTAGATTGAATGGGAAGCTCTCTATTTTTTTTTCTATGCTCACTCAACCTAATAAACTGATTATTTAAAGTTTTCTTATTGGTGAACTTAAGATATTTCAGTTTTCATAACCATTTTATTGGTATTTCCATGGAAAGTTAAAGTTTAGCAAGATTACATTAAGAAAAATAACTTCCTAGTGTTAACCAGCATACCTGATAGACTGAGTACAGAATTAGAAACAGGGAATTATTGAGTTCTAATCCAAGCTCTGCTAATGACTCATCATGTGGCCTTGGACACATTATCCGGGCCAGCATTTTCAAAGAATTGTCCATTAATTTTAGGTGTCCAACTGGGGACACGTAGGGTTGATTTTCAGAGGTGCCAAGCATCTCCCCACTCAAATTATAAGTGCTCAGCTCTTCTGAAAAAACGAAAACCAAAACGGTCCCTTTGTTTTCATACCTGTACCTGGGTCAGTCTTGGAAAAATAATGATTTTTAAGCGGTGTTTAAAGTGAACCAGTAGATGTTTAAAGCAGTGTAGGAACTGGCTTGTAAGGTCTGACACAAAGCTCACTTACTGGTATGAACTGCATAATTTACAAGCCACACAGGTAAAGCATCACAAGTCTCACATTCCAGCAATATGACTGCCTCATCAAGGAAACTCATATGCTCCTTTCAATTAAAAGCTTCAATTTCACATGCAATTGGTGGCTGATCCATCTTCCCACATGAATTTCTGAATGCTATACTGTAAAAAGTGAGCAGAGGTGTCTTTGAAAGGCCAAACCATTTTTCTATAGAGACTCTACTATCTGAAAAGATACTGTGAGTCAAAACTGCAGCAAATTAAGTTTATTTTTGCTTCTTGCAAGGATTTGAGTATAACTGCTGTTACTGTCCATAAACTTCCCTTCTCTTGGTCATAATAAAATGCTTTGACTTAAATTAGAGAGAACAAACAGTGCAGTGGTTATACAAGTTATGTAAACTAGTTATTACTCAATTTCCTAAATAACTTATATTACAGTATTTATATATTTTCATTTATCTTTGGTGGAGTATAATGTTTTCACTGAAACTTTATTATCTTTTCAGGGTCAATTGTGGCTCTAAATTTGGGTTTGTAAATGTTATGATCTGAGACAAGTAGCAGTGCTTTCAATTTAAAAACAAAACATTCTAGAGAAAGTTGTTTTTCAAAGCAAACATTTCCCTGAAGTGTTTGCAACTCAGATATTTCAGACTGTGCTAGTGGATGAGAACCTGAAGGTGAAATGAAATAGAAATTGATAATAAACAAAAGGAAAACTGACTAGTATATTTTTATTGTCTGGTCTGGGAGAAATGCAGAAAGTAAACAAACCACATAAGTAGTGAAAACTGAACAGACTCTAAAGTTCTGTCAGGAAATATAAAATCCAGGGGTGTCTTTATAATATAATAAAAAGGACCTCAAGATGTGCCAGCTTGGGTTTGTATTAGTGAATTTAGTGCCTATGAATACTGTTGACTTGCCAGTCAGAAAATGAAGTCCTCTTAAATGCTTCCTTTGCATCCTCATGCCTTTGTCCATTCCTCCCCCTAATCTTAGACTTCTCCCCCTTTCTTTGGGTACCAGGAAACTTCCCCTTCTCTACTCAGACCCCTCCCTTCTCTGAAGCCTATCAATAATAATTAATTTCAGAAGAAGTGTATACACTTAAATAAATTTGCACCATCTTCAGTTTTTATGTTTATCTGGTCAGGTGGTGCCTTGTGTCTAAACCACTTACCTGTCTAATTTAGAATGTGAGATATTTGGGATAGGGATCACACCATGTTTTACTGAGTAAACACAATCACAATGCTCAGATAACAAATAATAGAGCTGTCTTTGTTTTGATTACAGCTGGTCAAGTTATACTCATGAGTAGACTATCAGACTATTGTGACAGTTTGGGGAATAAGTCAATTTATGAATTCCATTCTGTTTTATGAACAGCATTTATAATTGTAACTTTTGGTGTCGACTGGAACCTCCATTTAGGAGCAGAAAGACTGTTTGGGAAGCTGAAACTAGGTTCCTAGGGGCAGAGAGGCTGACTTTTAACAACTCTGCCCCCGGCAACTGATGGAAAATGGAAAATCCCAGTCAGAAAAGAGTGTCAGATCCTGCTTTTAAAAGTGAGATGCTCTCCAAACAAGGGAGCTAGTCCATCATCAGAAACAGAAGCCAGAGTGGGAACAGGACTCAGGAGATGCTTCACTTGTCTGTTTTAAGCGAAGTCTCTGGCTCATCTATGTGTTATTGGCCATCAAAATCATACTGTATTGTTTCTGCAACCTGATGGGGTGATAAACTTTGTAAACAGGCAAATGAACAGAAAATAACATTTCCAATATAAATTTGTGAATGAATCATCAATTATAATAAAATTCATGTTTTTTTTCAATGAAGAAACCAGCAGTCATCTGAATGTTCATGAACAATTAAGAACCTCACACACAAATAATAAACTTGCCAGATTTATTCCATGAAAATATGACGATTTCTGTACTATTTAACTGGCTCTCAGATAAAGATCACTGTAGTTATTTAAAGTGCATTGAGAATATTTGCTGTAAATTTGGAATTCTCTATGTACTCAACCTAATATATGCCCTGTACAGTTAAACAACTGCTACCTGGCAAAACCAGGAGCAGAAGAGTTGGACACTTGTAATTAAATCCAATTTTATTTCTCCAAGATCACTTTTTCACCTCCACCTAATACTATAAAAGAGGGTGTCTTTAAAAATTAAAAGCTTTCATTAAATATACTGCATTGGCTGTACTATTAGCTAGCCCTTGCTTTGAAGATACTGTCTTAACAGTGTTAGAGAAGGTGAAGCTTGAAACTTAAGGTTTATTCTTTTTTGATAGTTGCCTGGCACATTTTAAGACTTAAGTCTCCTGTTTTTCTAGAAGCATATAGATGTGCAGAATAGATTCTCTCTGCAGCTGCTTTAGGTTAAAGACACCTGAATTCTAAGAACTTCATTACAGTCTGAAATAGTTAACACAGCTTTCCATAATTTATCAGTTCTGCTCCGTATAACTAACCTGACCTCTGAGTGTGTCATGTCTAATAAAAAAATTGACTACTAATTAGAAAAGCTTATGGTATATGGCCCTAGTAAGTAACTACTACAAAATGTTTAGTGAAATTAAGCTTAAAGTATTTAAGGCACATTTTATTTTTCACTTAAGAGCTTGAGTGATTTTTTTTTTCCACTAAAACTACTATATGTTTGAGTAATTAGGCACAAATTTGTTACACCTGCCAGTAATTTGTTTTTTTAACTTGGAACAAAAATGCAAGTGGTTATATAGTTCGCTGCCCCGTGTTTTATGAAAAGGAACCTCTTGTCTCTCCCTCCTTGGGTGTACAAGCGCTGATAGGCAAGAAGTCCTTAGGCTGCACCCATAAAAACACTAAAAGATGTTCTGGCATTAACAGTGTCAGAGGGCACGGACATTTGTTATCTTACTGCTTATATACACATGCAGTAGATCCATCCAACTTGGAAAGGGACTTCTGACTCCCCTCTATCCCCACCCCCTGTTAAAATCCTTTCAACATAAAACACCACCACTAGTGAATTTAAACAGAAAGAATATTAGTGAGAAACTCTTAGGGTGAAATCCTGATCCCACGGAAATCCGTGACAAAACTATTAACGTCAACGGGACCAGGATTTCACCCTTAGTTTTCTGCATCCTAAAATCAACTAATTTAGGATTGGCGTGTTGTGATCCGATGTCCCTGAATGGCAGGTAGCAGCACCAATTACTAACCTAAGAATTGGTCTGTTTTCTATATATTGTCACTTTCTCTGTGTTTCAACTCCCAGGCACTTATCACAATGATAACAGAAAACCCAAAGCACTTCACACAGGAATAAACACACTGACCCGAAACAAGTTTACTATACTTCCCACCATCCATTAACAAAGGACCAGGGAACGGATTGTACAATGTGCTGCCGCTAGAAAGGGAAGCTGGATCCAACTCTCCTACTGGAAAACTACCTGAGAGTTTAAAGTTGAAGAAACTGTAGAGGTAGTGGGAAAAGTTGGTTGGAAAAGTTTTCACTGGAAATGTTGTTTCAGCGAAATCAAAACTTTTTGGGAAGTCACTGACAAAATTTCATTTTGAAAATAACTGGAAAGAAGTTTTGCAAGTGTTAAAATGTCCACGTTACATAAAACAAATTTAAAAAAAGTGTCAAAATTGTTTAGACTGACCTAAAATGCATTTTGTTCTGTGAATAGTTTTGATACTGTCTTTTCATCCCAATTCAGGATGAAAAAAATCTCGGTTTTTCACTGGACAGAAAATCCATTTTCTAACAAGCTCTAGTAGTGGATAGAACTGTGCAAAGGACAGAAGTTCTGTTTCATGAAGGACTGAGAGATTCAAATTTGGCTTTTTTTTTCACATCAGAAAAAAAACCTGACAATTCCAAAATGCTCCACAAAAGAAAATTGAAACATTTTCATTTTCACAAAATCAAAACATTCTATTTCAATTTCCACTGTTTTATAATTAACCCAAAATTAAGATAAAATAAAATAAAAAGAAATTTAAAAAAAAGTAATTTCAACAAAAAATTGAAACATTTAGTTCAGAAAAATGTTGAAACAGGACACGTCAAATGTGTTGGAACTTTTTGCCAGTTTTCTTCAGATACAAAATTCCAGCAAAACTGACCAAATTTTGCTAAGTATTGTGATTTTAACAGAACTGCATATACAGATGGGATATGGTTCCATCGAAAAGTTTCTTCAACCAGCTCTAGTCATGGACTTTATCCCGCCACCATTCCTTATAACTTTCTTGAGGTTATTTCCATCTCTGTTCCTTATATGACCAAAATACAGAAGTTTGGGCCTGTTCATTTCTGACAACAGAGTCCATGTCTCTCCAAGACTATTTCTAACATAGGCATTCATCTGGTTTCCCACCCAGGAGATACACAAAAGTCTTCACCAACACCATTTCTCAAAGGCTTTAATTTTCCTCTTGTCAGAAGCATCACAGTTTCCCAGGATTCACATCCATAAGTTCCTATTAAAAAAGTCATAACACTTTTCATCAGCCAAACCTTTGTACATTTCAAGATGCCACGGTTTTTCCCTCACTTTCATAAGGGAGGCCACAGCTAAGCAAGCCAGCCCCAGTGTTCTTCCAATTTTTTTTGGAGCGGCCTTCTCAGTTGGCTCTGTATGGATCCCAGGTAACTAAATTCAGGTATTGTCTCCACAGCTTGACTGTCAATCAGGGTGTGCACTTGCTTCCTGTTATTAATGATCATGTCAGCGTATGTACATTTTGGTTGAGCCACATTCAGGGATAGACTATATTCCTCAGTAACTGTTTTTACAGATGCCAACATTGGTTGCATTGCCTCGATATTGCAGCGAAGAGTATCAGCATATCCAAGGTCATTTAAAAGGTCTCTACCAATGGACATCCCAGCTCCTTCCACAGCTTGCCTAATAATACATTTGCACACATGTTGGAAAAACTTGGGAACAGAATGCACCCTTGTTTCACACCCTGCCCAGTGGGAAACCACTCGCCGCCTTTTGTGGTTTCCACCGTGGTCTGTTGTTGTCAGTAGAGACTTGCAATGAGCTCACTGAGGTGCTTTGGAAACCCCATGGCACCAGTATTCTCCAAAGATGGTTATGTTGGATGGGATGAAATGATTTGGAGTAGGCAGTGAAACACAATCAAGGAGGGGTTATGCTCCCAGCTCTTTTCAATGTAACGGATATTCACAATTTGATCACGTGTCTCGTCCCCCTCTGAAACCACCTTCTTCTGGGGGTAACTCTGCTTCTATCTTGCGCTTCATAGAAATTCAATTGTTATTTGAAGGGATTTTTTGTAATAGGAAGGTTAAAAAATGAATCAGTAAAAATCTGAAAATGATTAAGACCTTGATCCAGCAGATTACTTTAAACACACAGTTAACTTTAAACATCTGAGCAGTCCAATTGACTTCCAAATTATGCACATGCTTGAATTCCTTTCTAGATCGAGGACTGGAACTCCGTGGGTATAATGCTAAATGTATGAGAAACCTCTAGCTATTTGGTGAAATTTTGTTTTTTTTCCTGTAATAGGATGCTGGCATATTTTTGTGGAAGAGAGATTCAATTTACTGGACTAGTTTCTCCAAAATTTTTGAAGATTGGCAGTATCTATTTTAAGTAGAAATCCATTAGTAATTTTTTTCACCATAGTGATTTATGCACAGGGTTTTCTGAGCCCTTGACGTTTGCCAATATTCTCTCAGTAGAAGCCACAAGAACAGTACAGTGTGTTAGGGGCAGTTCTGATAACAATAGATCTGCAAAGAGTGAGTATGTGCTATGTATTCCAGCACTTCGGTATCTAAAAGGCATAAGAGGGCCACACTTCAAACCCACTATTAGAGAATTTTAAAAAAAAGACACTTTAACCATTTGCAATTTTGAGGCAAGGCACCCAGGCCCAATGCTTTTCAGTCTGAAGAATGTCCTTTTCTCAGACTGCCACTCAGAAAAGAGGCTGTGAAAAACTGAAAATGAAGGTGGTGTAAAACGAAAGCTCTCTCCTGATATGCAGTGTTCAGCAATCACACCCTATAATCACTGCTGAAATAACTGTATGATGAAAGCTACATTGTTTTGATTTTTAGAATTAAAGTAGCTTTTCATATAACTTGTCCATACTGCCATCTAGTGAACAAAGTTGCTCTTAAGAATGGAGAAGGAACTGTAGGCCTGTTTCTCTTCTTCATACCAGATAAGGAAAATAGGAAACTTGGACATTTCCCAACTGCTCTATTGATCATCCTGCATTAGCAACCCCTTCTATTGTACTCTGCAGACACAACAATGTCCTGAAATACAGCATGGATCAAAGCTAGGGATAGAAAAAGGATTAAAAGAAAAATGCTTCCCCCCTCGCCTAAATTAAGACATTGGAAACTTAAATATCTTTTTCTTTTAATAAGCACCAATTAATTATACAGAAACCAAGGTGTGTCTGGGAACAGAATGAAACTCATCCAGCAAGTGTCAGCCCACAGGGAAAATATGCAACCTCGCCCCAACAAGGCAGCAAACATTAAGACCAAACTATCATTTGTATCTCACACCAATAATTATGCTCAGTCTGAAGCCAGAGCACCTCTGGCTGTGATTGTTGTCCGAGATGAACTGGATAGGAATCAGACCTAGACAGTTATTGGATGGGAGATTTCCAAGGAGATGCCAGTGCAGAAAGTGGTACTGGTAATTCAGCACTGCACCAATACTCCAGCATAGCATGGTGTTAAGGGGCACTGAGCTACAGAAGATATTAAAGCAGACGTTTGGACCAGTTTTGGTCAATAGAGGTTAATAAGAGATCTTTGTCCTGATCACATTGCAACAAAGCCCCCTACAGTTTCAACTGGATAAGATGACCACTATCCACCCTAAAAAACTTGTGTACTCTTGCTATGTGCTACAGTCTGCACTTCACTCAGCATGCAACTATGCTTCTGCTATACTGAAGCTATACTGTATAGTTTGTAATAGGTTTTTAAGAGTTAAATTTGGGGTCCTTCTGGATAAAAGGCACATGCATATATGCCCACCTATCTCGTGTAAAAGCTTCACATGGTTTTAGAATTCTGTGCCTGTACATGTTGAGACATCTGCATGTGTATTAAAAAATTTAAGATGGTGATCATTTACTAACTTTTTGTTCTGCTTTTCAAATGGGTCATAAAAATTGTGTAAAAGGAAATCTTGTGCCCACGGACTTTTTGTTATAAGGGAAGCACCTCAAGTTTTGTGCTCACATGGCTCGTTTTTGTTTTGTTTAAGATCAACAGACTGATAATAGTCTCTTAATAGTGCCTGCTATTAAGAGACAATGCTCCCGAGAACCACATTAAGCTTTTGCCGGAGTTTACTAGATATGCAGGTCTGGAGATGGAGAGAGCAGGAAGCCAGCAATATTCTCTGCTAACTTACGTAACAGGATGGGATGGAGGGGTTTTGTTATTTAACTAGAAAAAGGCAATTTTCATCTATTAAAAAAAAAAAAGTTTTCCACTTCCATTCAAATGACCAGAATGGTCTGGTCAGGGACCTGCAAATTGGCAAAAAAAAGGCCCTGAAGTTCTTTAAACTCCAAAATCTTTGGCACAATCTGAAAGAAATTCATGCTTCAAGGAGATTTGTGAGGTTTGGAGTTTCATGTATTGCAAAGCTTTCGAAAGTCACCAAAGCCTGAACACATTCTCTTTACACTGTCTCAATGTGTGATTTGCCGTACATCTGTTTTCTGTGTCACCTAACTTTGGCTGTACTTTTAAACAGAGATAAGAGGTACATCCCAGTTTGATCCCTGGGCAAATCCCTGTCTAGCGCTTGCTTTCAAGTGGAAGTAAAAAATACCTCTCTCACTTGATAAAAGCAGAGCGTTCACTTTGAAGATGGATGGCATTATAAAAAGAAAGTTGAAAAGTAGCCCAGACTGTTGACACCTGCCTTGTGACAAAGAGAGCATGCTTGTAATCATTTGAACTTACTACTGCTTTTTCTTCAGCAACAGAATTGCTCTGGACTGTAGAATCATAGAATCATAGAATATCAGGGTTGGAAGGGACCCCAGAAGGTCATCTAGTCCAACCCCCTGCTCGAAGCAGGACCAATTCCCAGTTAAATCATCCCAGCCAGGGCTTTGTCAAGCCTGACCTTAAAAACCTCTAAGGAAGGAGATTCTACCACCTCCCTAGGTAACGCATTCCAGTGTTTCACCATCACCACCCTCTTAGTGAAAAAGTTTTTCCTAATATCCAACCTAAACCTCCCCCATTGCAACTAGAGACCATTACTCCTCGTTCTGTCATCTGCTACCATTGAGAACAGTCTAGAGCCATCCTCTTTGGAACCCCCTTTCAGGTAGTTGAAAGCAGCTATCAAATCCCTCCTCATTCTTCTCTTCTGCAGACTAAACAATCCCAGCTCCCTCAGCCTCTCCTCATAAGTCATGTGCTCTAGACCCCTAATCATTTTTGTTGCCCTTCGCTGGACTCTCTCCAATTTATCCACATCCTTCTTGTAGTGTGGGGCCCAAAACTGGACACAGTACTCCAGATGAGGCCTCACCAGTGTCGAATAGAGGGGAACGAACACGTCCCTTGATCTGCTCGCTATGCCCCTACTTATACATCCCAAAATGCCATTGGCCTTCTTGGCAACAAGGGCACACTGTTGACTCATATCCAGCTTCTCATCCACTGTCACCCCTAGGTCCTTTTCCGCAGAACTGCTGCCTAGCCATTCGGTCCCTAGTCTGTAGCGGTGCATTGGATTCTTCCATCCTAAGTGTAGGACCCTGCACTTATCCTTATTGAACCTCATCAGATTTCTTTTGGCCCAATCCTCCAATTTGTCTAGGTCCTTCTGTATCCTATCCCTCCCCTCCAGCGTATCTACCACTCCTCCCAGTTTAGTATCATCAGCAAATTTGCTGAGAGTGCAATCCACACCATCCTCCAGATCATTTATGAAGATATTGAACAAAACCGGCCCCAGGACTGACCCCTGGGGCACTCCACTTGACACTGGCTGCCAACTAGACATGGAGCCATTGATCACTACCCGTTGAGCCCGACAATCTAGCCAGCTTTCTACCCACCTTATAGTGCATTCATCCAGCCCATACTTCCTTAACTTGCTGACAAGAATACTGTGGGAGACCGTGTCAAAAGCTTTGCTAAAGTCAAGAAACAATACATCCACTGCTTTCCCTTCATCCACAGAACCAGTAATCTCATCATAAAAGGCGATTAGATTAGTCAGGCATGACCTTCCCTTGGTGAATCCATGCTGACTGTTCCTGATCACTTTCCTCTCATGTAAGTGCTTCAGGATTGATTCTTTGAGGACCTGCTCCATGATTTTTCCAGGGACTGAGGTGAGGCTGACTGACCTGTAGTTCCCAGGATTCTCCTTCTTCCCTTTTTTAAAGATTGGCACTACATTAGCCTTTTTCCAGTCATCCGGGACTTCCCCCGTTCGCCACGAGTTTTCAAAGATAATGGCCAAGGGCTCTGCAATCACAGCCGCCAATTCCTTCAGCACTCTCGGATGCAACTCGTCCGGCCCCATGGACTTGTGCACGTCCAGCTTTTCTAAATAGTCCCTAACCACCTCTATCTCCACAGAGGGCTGGCCATCTCTTCCCCATTTTGTGATGCCCAGCGCAGCAGTCTGGGAGCTGACCTTGTTAGTGAAAACAGAGGCAAAAAAAGCATTGAGTACATTAGCTTTTTCCACATCCTCTGTCACTAGGTTGTCTCCCTCATTCAGTAAGGGGCCCACACTTTCCTTGGCTTTCTTCTTGTTGCCAACATACCTGAAGAAACCCTTCTTGTTACTCTTGACATCTCTTGCTAGCTGCAGCTCCAGGTGCGATTTGGCCCTCCTGATATCTTTCCTACATGCCCGAGCAATATTTTTATACTCTTCCCTGGTCATATGTCCAACCTTCCACTTCTTGTAAGCTTCTTTTTTATGTTTAAGATCCGCTAGGATTTCACCATTAAGCCAAGCTGGTCGCCTGCCATGTTTACTATTCTTTCGACTCATCGGGATGGTTTGTCCCTGTAACCTCAACAGGGATTCCTTGAAATACAGCCAGCTCTCCTGGACTCCCTTCCCCTTCATGTTAGTCCCCCAGGGGATCCTGGCCATCTGTTCCCTGAGGGAGTCGAAGTCTGCTTTCCTGAAGTCCAGGGTCCGTATCCTGCTGCTTACCTTTCTTCCCTGCGTCAGGATCCTGAACTCAACCAACTCATGGTCACTGCCTCCCAGATTCCCATCCACTTTTGCTTCCCCCACTAATTCTACCCGGTTTGTGAGCAGCAGGTCAAGAAAAGCGCCCCCCCTAGTTGGCTCCCCTAGCACTTGCGCCAGGAAATTGTCCCCTACGCTTTCCAAAAACTTCCTGGATTGTCTATGCACCGCTGTATTGCTCTCCCAGCAGATATCAGGAAAATTAAAGTCACCCATGAGAATCAGGGCATGCGATCTAGTAGCTTCCGTGAGTTGCCGGAAGAAAGCCTCATCCACCTCATCCCCCTGGTCCGGTGGTCTACAGCAGACTCCCACCACTACATCACTCTTGTTGCACACACTTCTAAACTTAATCCAGAGACACTCAGGTTTTTCCACAGTTTCGTACCGGAGCTCTGAGCAGTCATACTGCTCCCTTACATACAGTGCTACTCCCTCACCTTTTCTGCCCTGTATAGTTGAAGGGACCCATTACTGACAATCCGACTTCTCTCTGCCCAGCACACAGTGTTGAAAAGTGGGGTGGAGGGTACAATCCCACTGACAACAAGGTTATTGAGTGTACAGTACTAGCCTCCTAATCACTACGCTTTGGGAGCTCAGATGATAATCTCTACAGTCTCTCTTGCACAGTCACAAGTACTTTACTTTTATCTCCCAACCCCCATTCTCTTGTACTTGAGCTCAGGCTAACTGGAGCCAGCCTACGCTGGTAACCACTTGATCAGAACTCATGGAAACAGACAGGCAGTACTTACTGTTGTTCGATACAAAGGGGAGCTTTATCTGAAATTTTGTCCTGCCAAAGTTATAGTTGAAAGGTGACCTGTAAAGGAAGAGAGACATATTGGGCCTGTGCCCTTTTATGTCTCTTACAGCTGTATAAAAAAAATGACTAGACTTTTTCCTCTCCTCCATCCCTCCCCCAGATTAGAAAGGCAGGTCTCTTCTTCTCTGAAAGCCACTGTGGTCATGGGAGAATTGGTGTCATGATATCACAAGAGTTAGAAGACTGAGAGCTGAATAACACAAGGAAGGGAATTTTAATCAGGCTGTTTAAAACTCTAGAATGTCTCCCTCCTTATCTCCCTCCACCCCCATGCACACAAATTTACCCCAATGGCTACTGAACATTTGGAAAAAGAGAAGCCTTTGTTAAGGATTAATTGAAAAGCTAGGGATATTTAAAGTGTATGAGCTCACATTCACCATTGGACAAAAAAAATTTCAAAATTGACAAAACTTCAACAAAAACTTCCATAACTTCCAAAACTACTTTGACTAGCTCCACAAAGAGGCCCTGTAGCAAACCCAGGGAAGACAGACATTATTCCTGGTGTTTAAATTTTAAAACACACACAAACTTCAATACAAACTTTAAAAAGAAATTTCTGATTGTAAAAGGCAACACATTTCAGACTTTCTTTCTACATAAAGCTGTTAAAAATGGCACAAGCCCAAATTTTTTTAAATAATCTTCATAGGTCACCTTAAAAAAACCCCATAAATGAAAGGTTACATTGTTTGTGCACCACATTATTAGTGAAAAGTGTTTTTAAGCTGCCTGTGTTCCCTTAAGTGTGTTACTTAATCTGTATATGTTCAAATATGTGGTAAATACCTCAAACCAAAGAGAGAGAAATGCCAGACCATTAGTCTAAAGGCCAGTCAGCTTGGGAACCTCATCAGAATTAATCCTCATTTAGTGTTGGCTAATTATTTGGCACTATATCTCAAATGATGGCAGATTCCACCTCCCTATACGCATGTGCCAAAACATATCCACAGCTGCCAACTAAATATCAAAGCGTGGGAGTATTCGATCAGCTTCCCTTCACGTTATGTGGGAGTGCCCCAGGACAGAACTTGTTTGGGGATAATGTGCTTATATACCTGAGTAAGGAATTCCTTGGCAAAGTGCCCAAATCAAACCACACATCTGCGAGAACCCGAACAAATCCAGGGAAAACAAAACTCTGAAGTAAACGTCCTTTCTGCACTCCAACAATTGGCCAGAAAATGCATCCTTTTCAAATTGGTGGAAGCAAGTCTGCTCACCTTAATTAACATTTATATATGTGCATGGCATGTAACAGAAACATTGTGTTCAGCAGGAAGGTCTCCTTTGCAACAAGAGAACATCTCTCAGGACACTCTCATGCAGATACAGAGAGATCTAGTAGACAGTTTAGTCCTAAACTAGGCTGTTTTTTGAGGGTCATGAGTTCAAGGCATGATTCCCATTTCTAATTTAGACTCGGTCACATCCTTGCTATCAACACAAAACAAAGAATATAAGGAAGCCGCAGGGACAGCTGGGTTTCAGACAACAGAAGTTACTAGCTATATGCAAACATACAAGGCCTAGCTGCAGATGTACACTTCCACTCTGCTATGTTCTGGCAGCTTCTGCTATAGAATATAGACAAGCCCACTAGAGGGCTCCCAAACTATTTAAAAGGATACTACCCAATTCCTATATACTATAGATTAAAACTATTACAATAATTTAAACAAGTAAATTCATTCATCTGCATGTAATACAGTGTTATTGTCACAACAGAATGACTTCTGTCCAATGATACTACTGTATGTTTTTTGCTATCCAGAACAGGAGTGTTACAGCCTTGAACTAAGAGTAGTCTCTTCCATGGAGGTCAAAACTCTGCTAGTCCTGTTTTGGTTGACTCAAACTCCAGAGGGATGCCACAGAAGAAAAAAAACCAATAACTTGATTCACACAGGCAACAAAAATTGTTCAGAACAGTTTGAGACTACTCAGGCTTTATGACCAGGTGACGTACCACCCAATTCAGCGGATGTCACTGGGAGGCTGTTGGATTCAGTAGGACAAGAAAATTAAGGTGTGAGGGGAAAATCTATTAATGAATCTTGGGGGGTGGACCATTACACGTAATGACCCAATTATATGCGCAAGTGAGACAACAGAAGACATGGTTGTGTACTTGACTGTCAACAAAGGATAGGGCCATAATAACCAAAACTTTACAGAAAGAAAAAAGCACACATGGACACCAATTGTGAAAAAAAAAAAATAAGCTTGTCGCATGCACAGACAATTCTGCAGGTGGGGCAAGGAAGTGGAAGAATCCAGATGACATTACAATAAGGGAATATTGAAAATTACTATCGGTAGCTACTTTGGATATTTGAGACAAATCTTTAGACAAAATTCTGGATGCTTCAGAAAAAGAAAAAGCTAGTGAAACTGAAACTGCTTTTCTAGTAGCTGTTTTGCACCAATTTAATTTCAGAGGAGAGGTGCTAAAACTTATTCCACCAAAGAATGCTCAAAGGAATTTGGGGATGATTGTTGGAAAGAGTTAAGAACTGGCCCACAGCGATGTGAAAGCCAGTACAGGTTAAGTAAGAATTTACCCTAACTTCCCCGTACTGAAATCAAGTGTAATAAAATGTCCTTCCATTACACTTCTCATAATGAAGAGTCTTAGAGCCTGTTTCTACTAGAGCTTTTTACCTTGAGCTAAAGGGATTGCCAATTAACTCAAGATAGTCAACAGCTTGGAAAAGGCTAGCCTGCACACTCCCCAAATGTTTGTTTCAGGCTATAGTGAGTTTACCTGAGTCTGATCCCTAGGGAAATCCTAGGGGCTGTCCACTCCTTCTTCTCCCAACAAAATCTTCCTGTGATGTGGTCAACCCAAGAACCTTCCCAGTAGGGGCTTCCCTCCTGCTTCTGAACTACAATCTAGAGTGAATCACACATCTAAAATCCTGCAGTCAAGTCTCATGAGCTTTGGTATTTTTGGAAGCAAGATGTGCTTTTGGGCATAAATACCACTGGAGTGCCAAAAGAGTGTAACTGAACTGATGGGACCTAGCAGGTAAATTAAATGGAGATATGGTAGCTGGACTTGCTAAAGTGCAAAGCACCACTTATGCACACTCTGCATGACTTAACTTGAAGAAGTGTACTTTGATCTATAAAAATGATACCAAAACACGACATATGTATACAGTATGAGATTTAATAAGATGCATCCCTTTACTCTGACAAAGTAACATGTCAGAGGCACCTGCCTTCCTTAAGAACTGAGTGTGTATCAAGTATGAAGTTTCAAAAAGAAGCCATGAGTTTCATCCCATCCCAAGCACGATAAAAACAGCTGAAATATCTTTCATGTGTAGGTAAGAGGCAGTTACTTACCTTAGTCACTGAATGTTCTTAAAGATGTGTGGTCCCTACATGTATCCCATTATGGGGAGGCATGGAGTGCATGCATACCCACAGCAGAATAAATGTAGGGACCAGCACTCAAAGAATTACCCTTTGGGCTAATCTGCCCATGATTATAGTCAGTCAAAAGGGTTTTCATTTCTATTTTGTAATTTATATGTACTTGATAGGTGCTTATATGCATTAGAATGCATTCAAGCATAAACTAGACCATCACTAGGAAAACACTATTCAGCGTGATTAAATTGTAAAATAGTTGCCAATTCCTAATTTGTGATGACTGAAGTTTGGTAGCTAAGATACTCATTTTATTCCTAGCCAAACCCACCTCTCAGGTAAAGTGGAAAATAAACGTACACTGCACAAGCTACGTTTTAGAGTCCAAACTAGTTCAGGTAAGTAAACAGCATCTTACAATACTGCAAAACAATATATATTTATGGCTAATGCCATGGAAATTATGTGGAGAATTTCGCACACCAGATTCTGAAGAAATCACCTGGATCAATTGGTCTTCAGCTGTCATTAAGACTGCGCCGATCACAACACATCCACCATTCTTCTCGCACTCTCGCCTTTCTTCTCCACGTTCGTCCGAAACGTTTTCTGCAGAAATATTTTAGAATATTTGCTTTGTTAAGCAAATTTACTTAAATAACCCACCAATAAGTTGTTCAGCAAGTGCTTTCTTGATTTAAAAAAAAAAAAAAAAGACAGACTCATTCTATTTAAGCTTTTTCATCTTCACATTGTTTAGTCACCCTTCTATTTACCCATTCTCTTCCCTGACCCTAGAGATCTTTCAATCCCTCGTAAGCATCTCCTCTCCTTTTCAGAGACCTATGTTGGGACCCCTGCTCTCCCCGAAAAGACTTTTGATAAAATGGGCCCAGAGGAAGAAGTGGCAATAAGGGTTTCCTAACTGAGACTTCTTCCTGACTGTGTTATTGGAAAGGAGGGGTGGGGTTGCCTACACACAGAACAACTCCTAAGCTTCACAGCATTTGCAGGACCAGCAGGAGGGCTGAGTTCAGAGGCACAGGAATTCCATGCCAATGAGCAGCTCTATATCCACAGAAAGCCCCACCCTGGTCCTTTGTAGCCTTCCACTAAAGCTACGCTTTCAAGACTTCCTCAGCAGTGGGTCCTACAGGGAACAACTTTGAAAGGAGATCTCCATCATGGAAAGTTAAAATCTAAAGGCTGTGCCATATCTCCACAGTGCCAATGAGAAGACAATGTCTGTCCCTGGCCTGCTTCCTCCCAACTTGGTGGGATAACTCACATGACTGGAGTACAGTCATGGATGGTTATAAACTGTTCAGGAAGGACAGGCAGGGCAGAAAAGGTGGGGGAGTAGCACTGTATGTAAGGGAGCAGTATGACTGCTCAGAGCTCCGGTGCGAAACTGTGGAAAAACCTGAGTGTCTCTGGATTAAGTTTAGAAGTGTGTGCAACAAGAGTGATGTAGTGGTGGGAGTCTGCTATAGACCACCGGACCAGGGGGATGAGGTGGACGAGGCTTTCTTCCGGCAACTCACGGAAGCTACTAGATCGCATGCCCTGATTCTCATGGGTGACTTTAATTTTCCTGATATCTGCTGGGAGAGCAATACAGCGGTGCATAGACAATCCAGGAAGTTTTTGGAAAGCGTAGGGGACAATTTCCTGGCGCAAGTGCTAGGGGAGCCAACTAGGGGGGGCGCTTTTCTTGACCTGCTGCTCACAAACCGGGTAGAATTAGTGGGGGAAGCAAAAGTGGATGGGAATCTGGGAGGCAGTGACCATGAGTTGGTTGAGTTCAGGATCCTGACGCAGGGAAGAAAGGTAAGCAGCAGGATACGGACCCTGGACTTCAGGAAAGCAGACTTCGACTCCCTCAGGGAACAGATGGCCAGGATCCCCTGGGGGACTAACATGAAGGGGAAGGGAGTCCAGGAGAGCTGGCTGTATTTCAAGGAATCCCTGTTGAGGTTACAGGGACAAACCATCCCGATGAGTCGAAAGAATAGTAAACATGGCAGGCGACCAGCTTGGCTTAATGGTGAAATCCTAGCGGATCTTAAACATAAAAAAGAAGCTTACAAGAAGTGGAAGGTTGGACATATGACCAGGGAAGAGTATAAAAATATTGCTCGGGCATGTAGGAAAGATATCAGGAGGGCCAAATCGCACCTGGAGCTGCAGCTAGCAAGAGATGTCAAGAGTAACAAGAAGGGTTTCTTCAGGTATGTTGGCAACAAGAAGAAAGCCAAGGAAAGTGTGGGCCCCTTACTGAATGAGGGAGGCAACCTAGTGACAGAGGATGTGGAAAAAGCTAATGTACTCAATGCTTTTTTTTGCCTCTGTTTTCACTAACAAGGTCAGCTCCCAGACTGCTGCGCTGGGCATCACAAAATGGGGAAGAGATGGCCAGCCCTCTGTGGAGATAGAGGTGGTTAGGGACTATTTAGAAAAGCTGGACGTGCACAAGTCCATGGGGCCGGACGAGTTGCATCCGAGAGTGCTGAAGGAATTGGCGGCTGTGATTGCAGAGCCCTTGGCCATTATCTTTGAAAACTCGTGGCGAACGGGGGAAGTCCCGGATGACTGGAAAAAGGCTAATGTAGTGCCAATCTTTAAAAAAGGGAAGAAGGAGGATCCTGGGAACTACAGGCCAGTCAGCCTCACCTCAGTCCCTGGAAAAATCATGGAGCAGGTCCTCAAAGAATCAATCCTGAAGCACTTACATGAGAGGAAAGTGATCAGGAACAGTCAGCATGGATTCACCAAGGGAAGGTCATGCCTGACTAATCTAATCGCCTTTTATGATGAGATTACTGGTTCTGTGGATGAAGGGAAAGCAGTGGATGTATTGTTTCTTGACTTTAGCAAAGCTTTTGACACGGTCTCCCACAGTATTCTTGTCAGCAAGTTAAGGAAGTATGGGCTGGATGAATGCACTATAAGGTGGGTAGAAAGCTGGCTAGATTGTCGGGCTCAACGGGTAGTGATCAATGGCTCCATGTCTAGTTGGCAGCCAGTGTCAAGTGGAGTGCCCCAGGGGTCGGTCCTGGGGCCGGTTTTGTTCAATATCTTCATAAATGATCTGGAGGATGGTGTGGATTGCACTCTCAGCAAATTTGCTGATGATACTAAACTGGGAGGAGTGGTAGATACGCTGGAGGGGAGGGATAGGATACAGAAGGACCTAGACAAATTGGAGGATTGGGCCAAAAGAAATCTGATGAGGTTCAATAAGGATAAGTGCAGGGTCCTGCACTTAGGATGGAAGAATCCAATGCACCGCTACAGACTAGGGACCGAATGGCTAGGCAGCAGTTCTGCGGAAAAGGACCTAGGGGTGACAGTGGACGAGAAGCTGGATATGAGTCAACAGTGTGCCCTTGTTGCCAAGAAGGCCAATGGCATTTTGGGATGTATAAGTAGGGGCATAGCGAGCAGATCGAGGGACGTGATCGTTCCCCTCTATTCGACACTGGTGAGGCCTCATCTGGAGTACTGTGTCCAGTTTTGGGCCCCACACTACAAGAAGGATGTGGATAAATTGGAGAGAGTCCAGCGAAGGGCAACAAAAATGATTAGGGGTCTAGAGCACATGACTTATGAGGAGAGGCTGAGGGAGCTGGGATTGTTTAGTCTGCAGAAGAGAAGAATGAGGGGGGATTTGATAGCTGCTTTCAACTACCTGAAAGGGGGTTCCAAAGAGGATGGCTCTAGACTGTTCTCAATGGTAGCAGATGACAGAATGAGGAGTAATGGTCTCAAGTTGCAATGGGGGAGGTTTAGATTGGATATTAGGAAAAACTTTTTCACTAAGAGGGTGGTGAAACACTGGAATGCGTTACCTAGGGAGGTGGTAGAATCTCCTTCCTTAGAGGTTTTTAAGGTCAGGCTTGACAAAGCCCTGGCTGGGATGATTTAACTGGGAATTGGTCCTGCTTCGAACAGGGGGTTGGACTAGATGACCTTCTGGGGTCCCTTCCAACCCTGATATTCTATGATTCTATGATTCTAACTTGCAGATCTCCAGACCCAAAAGGTAAGGGGAGGGGGCTGCAGAGGCAGCTGACCCATTTTTGTGCCCAACCCATCTGGCAGAGACCCCTCCTTGCAGGAATCTTGGGGTAGCCATTGGGCTCATTTCCATTTCCCAACACACACACACACACACACTAGTAGAAGAGTGTGCTAAATGCTAACGCATGGAGCCACCTAATGAACATTACAGATATTGTCACTTGGAAAAACTTCTGCTGAAACATACATTAGCTGACAGAATAGTCCTCATCTTCTCACAAGTGAGTTGTTATGAGGCTCATGACCCAGGCAATCACGAATTTGCTCATGCCCCAATTCTCTTTGTTGAATTCCGTGGCTGCCAGGCAAGGAAAGATACAAAACACTGTGTGCTGATGTGATAGACACACAGTTTAACCAATGGAAGGCAAACCAATCATGTACACTAGAATGGTATATTTTCAAACTTATGGATGCACACCTCTAACAAATGCTTCCTATAACCCAGTGGTTCCCAAACTTTTTTTTTTCCACAGATCACTTGAAAATTGCTGAGGGTCTCGGCGGACCACTTAATGATCTTTCCAAATGTTGTTTGTACCGTTAGCTAAGTATTGTAAAGCGCTTTGGATAAAAGTGCTATATAAAAAAACCTAAATAATAATTAACGTGTTTTTGTTCTACAAATAAAAGCACACAACTCATATTTTAATATCAGTAGTCTCTCCCTCGCCGTGGCAGCCACCAAGCTGGGAAGGAAGGGGGGGTGTCTCCCTCTCTCCCCGCCACGGCAGCTCCTGAGCTGGGGCTGGGAAGGAGGGGGTTCTCTTCCCAGCAGCTGCAGCCCTGGAGCTGGAGCAAGTGGCCTCTTTCTCTGACTGCTGCAGCCCTGCACATCCCAAATTCCCCCCACCCCCTCTTCTCACCCCACTGCCCCCCCCACCTACCTCACCTCCTATTTCCCCCCATCTCACCCTCCCACCTATCCCTATTCCCCCTGAGGCCACCACCTCACCTTACATGTGCATCTTCTCCAGGGTCCAGGCATCTAATTAGTGGAGCCATGTCTGTGCAGCTCCACTAATTAGGTGGGTGACCCTTCACTCTCTTGTGTGCGGCCGCCCAGACATGCACCTTAGAAGGAACTATCCACGGACCACCTGAATGGAGCTCGTGGACCACTGGTGGTCTGCGGACCACAGTTTGAGAACCTCTGCTATAACCAACAGAATACTGGAGCTGAGCTATAAACTCTGGACCTTTTCCCACAGTGTATGGGTATGAATCAGATTTAGTGTGGCTGATGTGATGAGGTCCTATGATGGTGTCCCCTGAATAGATATCTATACATATCTTATAGATAGATATAGATATATAGATATTTATTATGTTAGATAATACATATCTATTCAGGGGACATATATCATAGGACCTAATCACATCAGCCACACTATCAGAGGCTCGTTCACCTGCACATCTACCAATGTGATATATGCCATCATGTGCCAGGAATGCCCCACTGCCATGTACATTGGCCAAACCAGACAGTCTCTACGTAAAAGAATAAATGGACATAAATCAGACATCAAGAATTATAACATTCAAAAACCAGTCGGAGAACTCTTCAATCTCCCTGGTCACTCGATTACAGACCTAAAAGCGGCAATACTTCAACAAAAAAACTTCAAAAACAGACTCCAATGAGATACTGCTGAATTGGAATTAATTTGCAAACTGGACACCATTAAATTAGGCTTGAATAAAGACTGGGAGTGGATGGGTCATTACACAAAGTAAAACTATTTCCCCATGCTTATTTTTCCCCCTACTGTTACTCACACATTCTTGTCAACTGTTGGAAATGGGCCTTTTTATCACTACAAAAGGTTTTTTTTCTCCTGCTGATAATAGCTCACCGTAACTGATCACTCTCGTTATAGTGGGTATGGCAACACCCATTTTTTCGTGTTCTCTGTGTGTGTCTATCTATCTATCTTCCTACTGTATTTTCCACTGCATGCATCTGATGAAGTGGGTTTTAGCCCACGAAAGCTTATGCTCAAATAAATTTGTTAGTCTCTAAGGTGCCACTAGTACTCCTCGTTCTTTTTGCTGATACAGACTAACATGGCTACCACTCTGAATCCTAAAAGAGATGCTCTTTCAAAGTTCAAATAGAAATGTATTTAGGGAAGCCCTATGGCCTGTGTTATACAGGTCAGACTAGATTATCACAATCCCTTCTGGCCTTGGAATCCATGAAGTACTTTGAAATCTGCAGGAACAAGCTGGAAGACAACAACTTCTTCCCCAGTCACTGAGTTCCAGGAAAAAGGACTGACCCACAGAACATGAACATTCTGTCAGTGTATTTTTTAAACGGACTACATTTACATGTTTAAACGTGAACTACTAATGCTTCTGCAAATCAAGTTACAGTATTTTTCACTTATCTGCCTTGTCTGGAACTAAGGATTCTGCTCTGTATTTTCCCTGCAACTGTACCTAAAACCCAGCAAGCAGCATTCTCTTGCATTTCTGTTCTGCTTTAAGAAAAGGAGTACTTGTGGCACCTTAGAGACTAACCAATTTATTTGGGCATATAAATTGGTTAGTCTCTAAGGTGCCACAAGTACTCCTTTTCTTTTTGCGAATACAGACTAACACGGCTGCTACTCTGAAACCTGTTCTGCTTTAGGAGTTAGTGATTTCCAACAAAGTTAAATAAAAGCACAGAACTCACAAATCAGTCAGAGCAAGGTTAAAAGCTTTTCAGGTCTCCTCTAAAGTATAAAGCATACGTTCAGGGAAACACATGTGCAAGGTACCAGCGACTCAAGTTCTGTTAACATTCCTTATCGGGACAGCATTTTTAGCTTTGTTTGTATCTGCAGTGTTCTGTGCTTGGCTATCTGCCAAAATCCTATGGGCTTGAATAAAAAAGCTCTTCAAAAGCAATCAGTCTTTTTACCCTGGGGGTACGCAGAGGTCTTCCAGGGGGTACATCAACTCATCTAGATATTTGCCTAGTTTTACAACAGGCCACATAAAAACACTAGCAAAGTCAGTACAAATTAAAATTTCATACGACTTTACATACACTATATGCTGAAATGTAAGTACAATATTTATATTCCAATTGATTTATTTTATAATTATATGGTAAAAATGAGAAAGTCAGCAATTTTTCAGTAATAGTGTGCTGTGACACTTTTGCATTTTTATGTCTGATTTTGTAAGCAAGTAGTCTTTAAATGAGGAGAAACTTGGGGATACGCAAGACAAATCAAACTCCTGAAAGGGGTACAGTAGTCTGGAAAGGCTGAGAGTCACTGTTTTAAAGGATCTAGGTTCAGACACTAGGAAACACCCATCACAGTTGTCAAAAGCATAGATCTTTTCCATAAAGGGTATAGGAGAGTTTACCAACCTAGGATGAGGGTATTATCCGATTACATTTTGGGTTTTTTCCCTAAACCACTCTTCTCTGGACAGCAATTCCCTTTGTCAGTCAAATAGAGTTACATTATGAAACTGTGTTCAAACAAAACAAACAAAAAAAACACGCCATAACACCACTGTTTAACATGCTCAAGACACCAACTTTGTTACACAAAAGGTTTGGTCCTTTCTTTGTAAGTGGGACCAATCACTCTAGAACCAGACTATGAAAGCCTATTCTTTTAAGGGTCCCATCTGCATTTGGAGGACAGATTCAGTGACATTTATACCATTGTTGTCAAAGAACCTCATCAAAATGCTGATCCAACTTGTAGTGTAGAATAGACCTTAACCACGTTTCATTAAACGGGATAAAGACTTGATGTATACTTTATTTACTTGGCCAGTATTTCTACTTTCCCATTGCAATTATTGATCATACACATGTGTTAAATAATGGCTCCTATCCACTTCCTCTGACTAGTTTTCTCCTTTTGTCACTACAGAACCAAAACAAGTTGTCAAGGAAGTTGTGAATTCACAAATTTAGCATAATGACTTTACTGTAGATTAACAAGAGGAGGATATGGGGGTACAAGCTCTTGTTTTAACACAACCAGGAGCAGTAATCAGCAAACAAAGAGCTAATGACAATATAGCTGCCCCCTCTCCCTCATTCATATATATTTTTCAGTTATTTTAACTGGTCTGTCCGTGTAAAGACTTGAACGCAGGAAGCACAAATTATTGAACGTGAGAAACAGACTGGAGTTTAAATTTAGACGTGAACACATTCCTCACTCACTCGGCAAGTCTTTCAGGAAGCGTCTGAGGAGTTAGACAAGCTCAGATCCTCCTCTCTTGATTTTCATTAACCACCGACTGTTTTCTGGCAATCCCATTTCACTTCAGGTAACGTGTCCCATCCCCACCCTACCCACAGCTGTTAATTCTATTATTTTAAAAGGCATGCTTCTATTATAATCTAGATTTCAATTATCAAAACCGTGCACCAGCAACATTTGTATGAACAGCTTCTCTACCTAAAAACACTAGTTTGCTAAATATTCATACAGAGAACAATATTAAAGAACCAGTTGTTCAGCAAAAAACACTCATTACCATCCCAATAACCATGTTATCGGAATGGCAGCACATTCTGCTGTTAGGTATCATTATTCTTTACAGTCCAAATTCATGGAACAGTCATGAAGCAGACTGTATTTCTTTTGTATCTGCTGTGTAACATCACCAAACATTACTCATCCAAGCAACCACTGAAAAATTTAAAGTAAAGGCTGACCTTTGAGACCAGTGTTTTCCTTACTGTCTTGAAAGTACAGGAGTTTTCAGTGAAGGAAAATGTCTCAGATTAAATAATACTTGGCAAGAAAGGAAAAACACCACACCACTCAAGAAACAGCATTTGTCTTTTATGAAAGGTCTAAGTGGTGTCTCAAGAATCCTTTTTTTCCATTAATTTAGTGGTGTGGGATTTACTGACGCTGCTTTATGAATGACTGCCTTGCTACTTATTTGCTAATCTGTTTTGGGATCATTGCTGCAGACTGCTCGAAAAGGAAACACTGACAACTCTCCAACAATACCATGACACAATACAGTTACTGAGTTAGAAGACCTTAACAACACTTTTATGGTGGTGAAAATACAGACGTATTTGTGAAAAATTATTTTCCATTTTCACCCCTAAGAAAACAAAAACATCTGCATCAAAACAAATGTACTGGGTGCACCCTAAAATAGATGATTTTTGTGTTCTCCCAGCAACTCTTTGCTTTCTCAAACGTATTCACATATCTCTAGGATTTATAGCGTAATTGTGGAAGTTACTAAGGTTCATGGCTTTAAAAAAAAAAACCCCAAACCAAAAAACCCAACCTTCAAGCTAAGTACATGTCTGGATTAGTCAAACACAAACATCTGCACCTACTTTAGATTTCTTCATAATAATGTTACTACAAAGACTCAAAGTTTCCCCTTCTTGAGGAAAAGAAAATTGTGAAGTTTGGATTAAGATACCAGTGACTAACCAACTGACTCACATGTTTTCATCCCCTCCTCCTTTTTCAATTCTAGCCCTGACCTGATCAGCAGAAAGTCATACCAATTAGAGTGCTGCCAGGCATCCGAAGCAAAGCCAGTGTTCACAAGATATTTGGCAAGCTACTTCATTAATTTACACTCTAAAAAGCAAGGCAGCTACATTTTTTCCTATGATTTGTTAATATTGTTGATCCATACATAGAGAAAGTAATTCCCATCTTAAAATGAGTACTTCCAATTTAGAAAAAAAGAGTCACATTGCTGTCCAAATTTTTTTTTACCTTTTATTGTGTCTTATGAGATACTAACAGAAATGGAGGCAAAAGTCTCTTTCTTTTCAAATTGTGAATTGTCCATTTTCCCTGTAATCATTCAATTCACTTCCCCATTTGTTTGTATGGATCCTCCACATAGCAACAGGGGAGAGAACAGTGTTTTAAAAAAATATAAACTTTGATTGAGAAGACCATAAAAACTGGCAGGGACACAGACTTGCAGATGATTAGTGTAGTATGAGAAACTACCTATGAATCACTTTGAGAGTGAGCAGGTTTCAGGTTGACCATGTCTCTTTCAGTTTTCAAATTTACCTTTAAAACCAGGGGTTCAACCTTTTTCTTTCTGAGGTCCCCCCCCAGGCTATAAAAACTCCACGGCCCAGCTGTGCCACAACCACTGTTTTTCTGCATATAAAAGCCAAGGCTGGTGTTAGGGGGGTAGCAAGAAGAGCAATTGCCTGGAGTCCCACACCACAGGGGGCAACGCAAACTTAAGTTGCTCAGGCTTCGGCTTCAGCCCGAGGTGATGAGGCTCGGGGGCCCGGACTGCAGTCCCACATGGTGGGACTTCGGCTTTCTTCCCTGGGCCCTAGCAAGTCTAATGCTTGGCGGACCTCCTGAAACCTGCTCGCGGTCCCCGAGGGAGCCCCAGACCTCTGGTTGAGAACCTCAGATTTAAGCTTTCTGCTTCAAGGCAATTAGATTAACTCTGTTCAGTTTTTCTTCAAACTAACTTCTGCTCCAGGTATCTAAAACCTTTCTTTTTTTCCCGCACACAAAGCATCTAACAGAAGCCTGAACACATTAGTTCCATCCCCATTATTTTCTATGCATCATCGTAGATCATACACTGATTTGGAGGAACATTCACAATGGGACAATAGTTTGGCCCAACATTTTCTGAAGAAGGTCTGTTATCCCTTATCACCCCTTCAACGTGTATTTTCTTCAACGTGTATTTTCTCTTTACATTACACCATGTACACTGGATATGTGGCTTTGGCTGTACCTTTTAAAATATATGAACTAGCTCACTTTGACAGCTCACTTTGACACAAACAAATTCTCTCTTACGTATCAGAGTTGTTAACAAAGGACACATCATTTCTGATACAACCATATTGAAAGAAGCAAGCTACAAAACAGCTTGCCCACACAGTTAACTCTAGACACACATGGTCTCCCAAGTGCACAGCTAATCATGCTATCATCTCTCATCATTTTCTCCTTTTCCTGATATTCTCATCAAGGTATAGGACTACACCCTGAAAACATTTTACACACTAGTAATAATGTATTTCCAGGATCAGCCACTTATGCCAGCATTTTCAGAAGCGGTCACTGATTCTTAATGCTTGACTTGAGATCCCTTGCACCTGATTTCCACACGCTATTTTGTAACCATGTTCCCAAACACATCTGTACCTGCTGTGCTTAGAAACTACACTTAGAGCACTACAGAAAACTTTGCAGACAGAGCACAGATGCTGTTCCAGTTCTAACTGCAGTCCTAAATTCTATCTCACTGAAGACAATGGTAGTTCTTGACATTCAGCTTCCCCACTTGAATTCACAAGGCTTGGAATTTAAACAAATAAAAAAAAATACCCATCATTTGTAACTTGAGCAAGTATGGTATGGAAACCAGTAAGACAGACACGAAACCCTCATGATGCCATTTTCAGAGCAGAATTTCACTTTTTTAATAAGTATTGTATTATTTATTCATAGACTTAAATGAAAAAGTTAATCTTCAATTTCACAAAACAAATCTGGGGACAAGACTGGCCTGACAGCTCCATCATGTCCATGTATCACACTGACAAACACAGGATAGCTGGTTCTACGCTACACTGCCTGTCAAGCCCTTCCATTTGCTGTCACTGATGTAAAATGAGACCTCCATACAGTTCACTATGAGATTTCCAACCCATGTTTTATTTGCCATGTAACTGAGCATCTAATCACATTTTTGATAACCACTGAGCCATTTGGACTTGGGAAGGAAATATTTCATAAGTTACATGAGGAAGCATAAAACTATCTTCAATACTTTAAAGACAAATGAGGCCTGGTTCTTCTTTGACTTACAACAGGTAAGTGCAGAGGTACTCCATTCACGTTAATGGAGTTAAATAGCTGTAAATGAGAGGTGAATCAGGCCCATTGTATTTTAGGTTGTTCCATGCTCACTATGAGTTTATCCTTATATTGATTTAACTGTAAGGTAAGAGTTACATTGCAAGATAAGCTACAAGGGGATCAATTTAGGCCATAGAGGGCAATTCTTATTTTTCCTCTAAGCTATAAAAAGGAGGAATGAGTCCTGTTGCCAACAAAATATTTCACCAGAATTATACTGAACATTTAATTAGTCATCTTTAGAAAAGGGAAAAGAACTGGACTCCCATATTATTTGAGAGATTGTTCCTCTACTATTTCTCTTGATTCCAAAGATTTCAGCGTAACAAGTTAAGAAGGATACTAAGCCCTGGTCTACACTATGAGGTTAGGTCGAATTTAGCTGCGTTAGGTCGATTTTATAAGCAATACGTCTACACAACCAACCCCATTCCGTCAACCTAAAGGGCTCTTAAAATCGATTGCTGCACTCCTCACCAGCGAGGGGAGTAATGCTAAAATTGACCTTGCTGAGTTGAATTTGGGCGAGTGCAGACGCAATTCGACGGCACTGGCCTCCGGGAGCTATCCCAGAGTGCTCTAATGTGACCGCTCTGGACAGAGCTTTGAACTCTGATGCACTAGCCAGGTACACAGGAAAAGCCCCAGGAAATTTTGAATTTCATTTCCTGTTTGGTCAGTGTGGCGAGCTCAGCAGCACAGGTGACCATGCAGTCCTCCCAGAATCGCAAACGAGCGCCAGCATGGACCGAAAGGGAGACACTGGATCTGATTGCTGTATGGGGAGAAGAATCTGCAGGCCGAACTCCGATCAAAAAGAAGAAATGCTAATATATATGCCAAAATCGCACAGGGCATGGCGGAGAGAGGCTGTAACAGGGAAACACAGCAGTGCCGCATGAAAGTTAAGGAGCTCAGCCAAGCCTACCAAAAGACAAAGGAGGCAAACAGTCACTCCGGGTCAGAGCCCCATACATGCCGCTTCTATGATCAGCTGCATGGCATTCTAAGGGGGGACCCTACCACTACCCCACCACTGTCCGTGGACACCTGCAAGGGGGGAGTCTCACGCAACAGGGAGGAGGATTTTGTAGATGAGGAAGAGGAGGAGGAGGAGGAGAATGCACAGCAGGCAAGCAGAGAATCTGTTCTCCCCGACAGCTGGGACCTTTTCATCACCCTGGAGCCAATACCCTCCCAAGGCAGGTTCCTGGACCATGAAGCCGGACAAGTCACCTCTGGTGAGTGCACATTTGTATCTACACTACAGGGTTTAAAAGCAATTGTGTTTAATGTTTGATTTGCTCTGAAGAATCGGGATGCATCTGTGGCCAGTACAGCTACTGGAAAAGTCTGTTAACATGTCTGGGGATGGAAGTAAGTCCCTTCTTGCAGCTGCTCGAACAGCCCAGAGTTCCTAAAGATGCGAGCATCATGCACCTTTCCCAGCCACCCCATGCTGATGTCAGTGAAACGTCCCTTGTGATTCACCAGTGCTTGCAACACCACTGAGAAGTACCCCTTGTGGTTTATGTACTGGTTGGCAAGGTGGTCTGGTGCCAAGATAGGGATATGCGTTCAGTCATCGCCCCACCACAGTTAGGGAACCCTATTGCAGCAAAGCCATCCACTATAACCTGCACATTTCCCAGAGTCACTACCCTTGTTAGCAGAAGGTCAGTGATTGCATTGGCTACTTGGATCACAGCAGCCCCCACAGTAGATTTGCCCAATCCAAATTGATTCCCGACTGACCGGTATTGCAAGCTTCCACAGGGCTATGGCCACTCGCTTCTCAACTGTCAGGGCAGCTCTCATCTTGGTATTCCTGTGCTTCGGGGGGGGGGGGGGGGGGGGAGCAACTCACAAAGTTCCAAGAAAGTGGCCTTACGCATGCGAAAGTTTCGCAGCCACTAGGAATCATCCCAGACCCGCAACACTATGCGGTCCCACCAGTCTGTGTTTGTTTGCCAGGCCCAGAATCAGCCTTCCACTGTATCAACCAGCCCCACTGCCGCCATGATGTCCCAATTGCCACATCCTGTGCTTTCAGGAATGTCTGTGTCCATGTCCTCCTCACAATCATCCTCGTGCTGGCGGCTCCGAGCCAGGTTCTGCACATACTGCAGGATAATGCGCGAGGTGTTTACAATGCTCGCAACAGCAGCGGTGAGTTGAGCGGGCTCCATGCTTGCCGTGGTATGGCGTCTGCACAGGTGACCCAGGAAAAAAAATCTATAAAAATCGACCTAATTTCATAGTGTAGACATACCCTAAGACAGTTAAGATTCTTTTTGTCCTACAAAGGGGCACCAACTAGTTTCAGGTTTGCTGGAAGAAAAACCAAAACTGTTTTATAATGTATGAATAAACCAATATTTCTGCTCTTTTGTTAGACCACATTTAAATCCCTCTGCTTCTATGAACACACAATTTTTAGTTGCCAGTAGAAAGTCTGGCTTGCATGAGGCGATATATACTGTGTGGCTGTTTACAGTTGATTATGGCACATTACATACCTTGGCAATAGATATTTAAGACTTACTGGATAAACCATGAAAAACTTCCTTCTCTTTCTCAACCTTAGCTTTGTCTCCATTAAGTGTTGCCATTAAATTCATAATCTTGATTGTTAAAATAGTTCACTTCAAGATATTGATGCTCTATTTAAATCCACAAAGCCCCAATACCCCCTTTGAAAGAAATGATGTTATGTTAAGGTGAAGGAGTTACAAAGTCAGTAAGAATTCATAACTTCTGCATTTTAATCATTCATAGCCACTGTACTTGATTTACCCCACAATTTCCATCAGAAAATGAAAAAGTTTTGAAGAATGAGTTATTCTCAATGTAAATCTTCTGCAGGCCTCTGTCAATCATGTTAGCCCTTTCTCTGGTTAGCTTTTCCTGCCTCCTGATTGAAACTACACGACCAATTTAATTGCTTTGTGACTTCTTATCTTAAAGGCAGAAAAATATGGAAAGCTAAAATGAAGAGTTAACACTCAGCAGTTCCTTTAAGCAATGATGGAAAGCCTTCACAAAAAAGCATAGTGTATTAAGATCTCAAATGGATTTAAATTCACCTTTCACTATCCTTATACATTTTTGACAGAAGCAGCCAGCATATGATTCCACAATTACAAAACACTATTCTGAAGTTTCCTATATTAGAATATGGAGGGGAGATTATTTTTCCAAACATGGGATTGTCTCTCTCTGTTTGTTTACCATACACTACTATTCTAACAAGATAAAGGGAATTTGAAATCAGGAAGGAAAACTATGATTTCAGGACATTTAGTGTAAAAAGAATATTTTAAGTTGGATTTCTGTTGTAAGACTGGGCACCTGCAAAGTTTTCTGTTAGCAAGTTTTTATAGTTTCCAGTCTGTTGAACAGATCCTTGAACATTTATTCAGTGATTTTCAGAAATATGTTCTGAAGGAGTTTATTTAATCATGCTCCAAACAATTTATATGATTAAAAGGAAGAATTTTAAAAATCCAGTTAATGTGTCACTCTCTGTTCCATTTACTTTTTGCACTTCTGATCAGTTTGGACAATTAAAGACAATTTCAGTACTGTTTACTGTTGAGTTTACGGTCAAGTTTAGTACTGCAATAGTTGGGGTTCAAACCCTTCAGGGAAGCGTTTGCTTAAAAAAACCTACACACACAAGCTGTTTTCAATGGTACTGTTATATCTAATTTATATAAATATTTTGTTTAGGTTTTATAAGAACTTGTTTTCAAAAAAGCAAAATTTAGGCCCAAAAGGTAAAGTTGACAGTGCCACTTTAAATCTTCATATAGAAAAATACCTAAACAAATCAACCAGCTGTTGTGCTGACAACATCAAATAAAGAAATTGTGGAGTTTATTCTACCCTTTATCAATAATGCATGGCTGCGCACAGACAATTTATAGCTGTTTTCCATCACTGGGTATTATGTAGTACTAAATTAAGTCTACAAAATTCAAGGACAGTCCACCCACACAGCTACTGTAAGCCAGACATGCCACTTTGAATAAACATTTTAGAAGCATTTTATGAGTTTTATTAGCGTATTGGGTCACACAACTCCTCATGGACCGAATATTCCTGCCCACCCACCCACCCACCCACACAAAATAAATACTCATTCGCACACATGTTCCTGAAGATGATCAGCAAAAGGAAAAAAGTTGGTCTTGCGCCTCCACTTACGCCCCTTTTATTTATTTATTGCTATATATATATATATAAGGTCTGACTTAAAATTTGAAAATTTAAACCCATGTAGAAAATAAAATTTCTTTTCTACACAACAAACTAAAAAGTGTTGCCTACCTCCAAAAACTCTATGGTGAATGCTAAACTCATGAAGTTATGACACCACCAGACTCAAGAAACAAAAGGGGTTTTAGTTAGACTGTTTAATAGGTGTAAACAAAAAAAATTAAGTTCAATGAGTAAAGGACATTTTTAAAACATTATTTTCAGGTCACACACTTCAGAAAGCACACACCAGGTTTTCAGTAACATATAAAAATCAAATCTAATTAGGAAACTAATTACTGTACTGCAATCCCCTTATAGAGTTTATAAAGCCAACAGCAAATCAGAGGTTATATCATCACTCTGCAGGCTCAACTGATGATATACTTGTACTCTAGAACAGTGGCTCTCAACCTTTCCAGACTACTGTACCCTTTCAGGAGTCTGATTTGTCTTGCATACCCCCAAGAACCCCAAGTTTCACCTCACTTAAAAAACTACCTGCTTACAAAATCAGACATAAAAATACATAAAAGTGTCACAGCACACTATGACTAAAAAATTGCTTACTTTCTCATTTTGACCATGTAATTATAAAATAAAGCAACTGGAGTATAAAATATTGTACTTACATTTCAGTGTACAGTATGTAGATCAGTATAAACAAGTCATTGTCTACATGAAATTTTAGTTTGTACTGACTTTGCTAGTGCTTTTTATGTAGCCTGTTGTAAAACTAGGCAAAATCTAGACGAGTTGATGAACCCCCTGGAAGCAGAGTTACCAACCCTCCAGGATTGTGCTGGAGTTTCCAGGAATTAAAGATGAATCTTTAATTAAAGATTATGTCATGTGACGAAACCTCCAGGAATTTGTCCAACCAGAATTGGCAACCCTACCTGGAAGACCTCTGCATACGCCCAGGGGTACATATATTCCTGGTTGAGAACCAGTGCTCTAGAAGTAGATTAGAGTCAGTTGTATCCTTTGATATCATACTGTGGTCTCAAAATATTAAGGAACACAAAGCAAGGAGCAGTTAGTGATAACAGACACCCCTTAAGAGTGAGAACACTACAGTTCTGAGTTTTGCATGTGAATCAGTTCTATTGAGGCTCTGCCCACATTGCAGTTGAAGCTTCACTTCAGCATAGTTCTTGCTATGGTTCCAATTTCAGAGTGAACAGATTTAAGTGTTGTCATTTAGAAAGGGTTGGCGGTACCATCAAGAAGGTAGTTCTCTGCCCCACTGTAAACTCATTGCTTCTGGCATTGTATAGTCACTGCCGACCCATTGTCCCTCTACAAGAAATACCAATGACACCGATGGTTCTGTGAAAGCCTTGCTTTTAGCAATATGTTTGCCTTTCCATAAGCTGTCAGCACAGCAAACTGTCTGTTTAGCTCAGTGGTTCTCAAAAATTTTGTACTGGTGACCCCTTTCACACAGCAAGCCTCTGAGTGTGATCCCCCTTATAAATTAAAAACACTTTTTTATATATATTTAACACGATTATAAATGTTGGAGGCAAAGTGGGCTTTGGGGTGGAGGCTGACAGCTCGCAACCCCCAAAGTAATAACCTCGCGACCCCCTGAGGGGTCCTGACTGCCAGTTTGAGAACCCCTAGTGTAACTGGTCTGGCCCTCCTTCATCTCAGCCTCGTGGCATGCCATCCAGAGAGCAATGCTATTGGTGCCACTCTGTGTGCATGTCCAACAGTACCCGAACGCCAGTGAAGCAGTATGGGACAGCTATGCAGATTTTCCCAGAATGCATTTAGACAACACTGTTGTTTGCAGTGTTGTTGTAGCTGAGTTCATCCCAGAATATTAGAGAGACAAGGTGGGTGAGGTACTATCTTCTATTGGACTAACTTCTGCTGGAGAAAGAGACACACTTTTGAGCTATACAGAGCTCTTCTTCAGATCACTAGACAATGCTAAGCAGTACGGTGGGTGTAGATACACCCCCAGATAGATGGAGTCAAAAAATTCCAGGAGACATCCTCGGGTAGTTCCCTGGTCTGCTAAAAGAGCAGAAAGCAGTGGCAGGACAGAGTTTTATTCCACAATATCAAAAAGAAAGCCACGAAACCAAAGTCCCTCCTCAGACATTCTTTCCATCTCTGTCATGGGGTCAACATGTACACTTGGTACAGGATTAAGAGATTATCTCTCCTATCTCAGAGGCAAAAGCTATTCCAGTTCAGATTCAGCTGTAATTCAACCACATCCTTTACATAAATCTAGTTTCCCCATGAATATGTAAAAGTCTCTTAGCCACTTCTCATGCAGTAAGATTTTTAAAAGTACATTTATTGAATGCTTGGATTTTGATTTGCTAAAATAAAAAAAAGTTTTTTGAATAGGTCCAAGAATTCCTGCTATAGAACATGCAGCTGCTCATTTAAGATTTGTGGAGACTGAAATATTATCCTCAATTAAATCAAAGCAGTAGGACAGAGCTCTGAAAAATGAGAACGCTCTGATTCAGTTTCCTTTGGTTGTTTAAAAAAATGGAATCAGTTTTAAGAAGCCTATTATTCATCTTGCACTGCCAAGAAGTTTGCTTTGGAATTAGAAAGGTTTTCATTTCTTCTTTCAGGAGCTGCACAAAATAACACAAAATAAAAATATACACGTAATATGCTTGATCTCTATTCTTCAGGTAGAGAAGAACATTGCTCTGGAGTGCACACTGTGCCCTATTATGAGACGTGGTCCCTTCCACTCTTATGTTCTTGCTACACAGTGATGAGCACTCTTCTGCATTTAAGTTACTCTTTTAATACAGCACAGCTCATGTAAAAAAGATTTGTTATATTTTTTGTATATATACACCTAACCCTTTTAAATTAAGTAACAAAGAAATAAAGATGTATTGATCTGAACATGTTACATATATACACAGTACTCCAAACTTATTTCATTAAAAGAAGAAAAATTCTTAAATATGTTTCTGCTAAATGAATAGTCTTGCTGTACTATATTTTAATTCTTAGTAAAACTCTCCTTAATAATACACACTGCTATTACTACTACAGTGCTTTATTCATACCAGCAATTAAGTAGCCACTTAGTTATGACATGTTTTACTTTCACCTTTCAGGTGCAAAAGGCAAGGAGTGTTTACTACACTTAGGAAGGGTGGGATAGAGAGGAAGGGGAAGACTCAGTTTAGCAACTTAACAAGGAGCAGTGCAATACAGGAATCTCAAACTTTCCCCAGCGGGGGCCACATTTAAGAGAGCATTTCACTCCTCACCTACTTGCACTCAGCTAACACCCTTGTGGCACCTGGCAACCAAAGCAATAGCGTACACCTTATATGGAATTAGCATTTGTTTGTTTCTTAGCAGTCTGGTGTGAAGAGTTTGTCTTTTGTGAAGAACAGTCAGACACAGGCTGCATTTGCTGCTCATTTAATGTCCCCCTTCTCCTCAGCAACCATTCCAGTCTCCCTGCTTCTCTTCCATTCATCCCTTTCTCCTCCCTCTGTGCATGTTTCCTTGTTCTGTTCTCCCCTGCACATCCAGTCCAGCCACCAGTTCCTCTTCTGCCCTGCACAAGTCAACCAGCTGCCTTATTCTCTTCTCCCCTGGGCATTTCTCTCTCCCACTGGTGGCTGGCAGCTCCAGTCCCAACTTTGATCCCCAAAGAAAGCTCCATGTTCCTCACTTCCTCCTCTGAGTAGTAGCCTTTACTAGCAGCAAAGGAGGAGCCAGCCATCAGCTGCTTTTCCAAGCCCCAATGCTTTTCACTGCAGAAACTGCTTGAACTCCTGTTATCACAGAGGAAAGCCAGCACTACTATGTAACCCAGACATCATAAGAGATCTAAAGGAAGCACTCCATGGATTATCAGTAGCCCAGACTACACCCTATACATCCCTACAACCCATCGGTTTAATATGCATACAGGCAATGCAGGCAAACGTTTCCTTTTCATCTCTGGAGGATGTCACAGTTGCTCAGCATGGATGAAGTTCACCTCTCACTGCACCAACCCTGAACTGAACTCTGTGCAATAAACTCCAAAGGGAGAGAACCAATGGAACCTGCGCGCATCTCCAAACTTGCACACCAGGCCTCATGGCTGTAGCACAATCTCTCCCCCACACCCTGAGTGACTAGTTTTGGCGGCTGGTATAGTGGCTGCTGCCCCTGTGATGTTTTTGGGCCACTAGATTCAGTAGCCCCTGATTATCCCAACAGTACTCATTGCAGCTGGCAATTCAGGATAAGCACAGAAACCACAGGGCCTAAGCAGTATGGATGGCTTGTTTGGACCTCTGCATCTGGACTGATTTTACTCTATGACCAGGTGTGGCTCATTTCTTCTTCGTTACTTTAAAACATGGCAACCAAACTCCAATTGTCAGGGTTCGCAAGAACTCATCTTTCAGATTTAAGAGGCATGTTTAGTTTTAAGCTGTGAGCAACTCTCATCCTAACTGTTTCTTCTTCTAGGGTCTCTGGGAAGGTGGGCAAACAATGGCCTGAGATCAGTTGCTGTTTCAGACCGTAGCCACCGTCACCATCTAGGGAGATCTATGGCATGGAGGAGAAGAGGGATGGCTCTTGTACCATGTTGCTCCCCCATCACCAAAACTGTATTCCTAAAAACAAGAACACATACAGCAAGACAGATAGCTGGCGGGAAGAATCAGCAGGCCCAGCAGTCAAACCAGAAACCAGCCCAATGATGTTGCCTGCCCGCCCTCAGAGCTTGCTAGCCTCCTGCCTCTTTTCCTCACACGCCCTTGGCTTGGTTTTAAAAAGAGATGGGAAACTGGGCTGTCTCCCCAGGCCCAACCTTAGTCTCTCAGAGCAGAGTGCGTTGGAGCTCTAGCATGACGTTTACAGACCATCATACCATTCATGCCACTTGTATGTTATATCCCTTTCCCCCACCCTGTGTCTTGTCTGTAAGCTCTTCATGGCAGGGACTGTTTCTATGGGCTTGTTTTCACTGCAAAGTATTGCCCTTAAGCAGTGGTGAGCTGGAGCCGGTTCCCACCAGTTCGCTAGAACCAGTTGTTAAATTTAGCAGCCCTTTTAGAACTGGTTGTTCCGCGAGGGACAACCAGTTCTAAAAGGGCTTCTAAATTTAACCGGCCAAAAGTGGCGCCTTAGGCGCCGACTCCATGGGTGTTCCAGCCCTGCAGCACCCAAGGGGAAAATTTGGTGGGTGCAGAGCACCCACCAGCAGCTCCCCGCCCCGCGCCCGGCCCCAGCTCACCTCACCTCTGCTCCGCCCCCACTTCCTCCCCTAAACGTGCCGTCCCACTCTGCTTCTCCGCCCCCCCAGGCTTCCCGCGAATCAGCTGCTCACGCGGGAAGCTGGGGCAGGCTGAGAAGCAGGCCGCGGCTTCCCGCTCAGGCCCAGGAAGGTGGAGGTGAGCTTGGGCGGGGGGGAGGCGCGAGGAGGGCTGCCCACACCGCAGCAGGTAACCCGGGGGGGGTGGGGGGACACAGGGGAACCACTCCTCTCCCCAGCTCACCTCCGCCACCCTCGGCCTGAGCAGGAAGCCACCGCCTGCTTCTCAGCTCTCCCTGGCTTTCCGCCGAACAGCTGATTCGCGGGAAGCCAGGGGGAGGGGGCAGAGAAGCAGAGCGGGGCGGCGTGTTCAGGGGAGGAGGCGGAGCGGAGGTGAGGTGAGCTGGGGCCAGGCGCGGGGTGGGGAGCTGCCGGTGGGTGCTCTGCACCCACCAAATTCTCCCCGTGGGTGCTCCGGGGCTGGAGCACCCATGGAGTCGGCGCCTAAGGTGCCACTTTTGATGTGATCAGTGGGGGAGCGGCCACTCCCCCTGCTCCCCCCCAGCTACACTCCCCCCACCCCTAGGAGCCAGGGGGACCTGCCGGATGCTTCCTGGGAGCTGCCCCAGGTAAGCACCTCCGGGACTCCCCACCTCGCCCCCCAGCAGGTGCCTCTGGCTCTTAGGGCTGGGGTGGGCACCCAATACGGTGGCCCATGAGACCCTCCTGTCCGGTTCTGGGGGCAGTCGGGGACAGGGGAGGGGGGTGGATGGGGCTGGGGGGGGCGTCAAGGAATGCGGGGCGGTTGGATGGGGCAGGAGTCCCGGGGGGCAGGGGTGGGCAACGACCCTCTCGTGGGGTGAGGAGGGAACCCACTGTTAAGATTTTGGCAGCTCATCACTGCCCTTAAGCCAACTTCCGTCCACACACAAAAACCTCTCACTCAGGTGTAGTGCATGCTTTACACCTAGGCTAGCTGGCTTGGCTGGGCTATAGGCTAACGCCTGAGTGATGCTTTTACTCAGGCTGGTAACCTGCCTGCTTTGCAGTGAGAACAGACTAAACCAGTCGAGTGCCGACAGTCCAGTGCTTTCCCCACAATCCCCCTGCGCGCCCAGAAGCACACGCAGGTTCTCCCACAGTTCACGAGCATACAGCAGCTCAACTTACTGCAGCACCAAGAACACACATGGCTTTGCAAAATACAAAATACGGCTTTGCATTTTGGATATTCACCCCCAAACCCGGTCAACCCAGGCGTCAATCACCTAAGTTAACTCTGCAGCGAAGATGTACCTTGTTTATACAGTGCCTACCCCAAGGGGCTCCACTCTCATTTGGCCTTTAGGTGGTACAGTAATACAAGTACATTATAATAGTAGCAGCTCTATTCAAAGATTGGAGAACAGGGAGTCACTTTTCAGACCAGAACTGCACTTTAACCTCTATATGCCTCAGTTTCTTGTAAAAACAGGGATATTATCTCCCATACTTAACATCCCAAGGGGACAGAGGCTTAAAAAAAAAAAAAACCCACAAACACTTAGGGATACTCTAATGGAAGGAACTATACAAGTGCCGAGCCTAGAATTAGTGATTAAGAAGCCTAGTTTTTCCACTAAAAAAATGCTAAATAAATAAAGCCTCATTAGTTCAGTGAAACTAGCCATGCTTTAACTGACATTGAAGATCTAATAAGAGTGGTTTAAATCTTACCTCAAAAAATCTGTACCGAACACAATCCTCTAGTTTCCTCCAGGCGTTTTTTAGGATCAGAAATAAAAGTAAAGGAGATTCAGCTAGTGCAACACTTCAGCATCTAACAGTACATCCAGATCCTTGAAAGTCATTCTGTAAGGAAGGAGGCAAAAAACAAAGCATCTGTTAATGATCCACAAGAGTAGTATTGAGCACTTAATATACCATACATTTATCATCTAATTATTTCACAGTTTAGATTTGTTAGACAACCCTAAAATTTTTTAAAACAATCGGTTATTTTTAAAGGCTAAAAGTCATCTGTCACCAAGTAACATGATCATGCTCACAAACAGTGAGCAAAGTCAGTGAGAAGGAGCTTGTGAGGTTTTTGGTTACAGGATCTCTGCAAACAAAGATAAGAGTGTAAGGACATGGTTTCCCAGTTTAACTCACCTCAGTTAAAGCAATAGCCAATATGAACATAAACAAAACAAAAAGGAGAGCTTGTACTAAAGTTATAAGGATGCCATATGTGTCAACTATTAAATCAATGCTGCCAACATTAAGAATAAAAACCTAGGGAAAACTAAAAGTATCCTTTCACCCAAATTACTGTTTTGTCAATCCAGATTATTAATTTAGAAGCATTAGGTGGAAGTGTTACACTATTAATTATGATTTCCATGGGAAGGGTAAATAGGAGAACAGCAGGGGTTTAGTAGGTAAATTCATTCAGATTATAATGTCTCAAGAGGAACAGACACACGGAGAGGTCCACATATACTAATTCAGACTGGATTCTCCAGTGACCAATAGACATAGAAAGGATTTTTGGATAAATAGCCTTGCTTTAAACTGGCTGAGGGCCTCCTTTCCACTCCAGCAAATGGACAGGACTTCTGGTCCTAGGGAAGCCCAAATCCTCAGGGAAGGGTTGGATGGACTTTGGCCCACATAGGCCTCTCAAAACTGAGTGCTTGTTCTGAGCTGCAGCTGTGATGAATTTATGACCTCAGGGACCATTCCTGAGTGGGGTTTGAAGAACTAATCGCCAATCAGAGCTTTTGTCAGATGTGTAGGTTCTTTTAATGTTTTTAATATGTTTGCTCCGGGATGCTTTCACTGTAAGAATACATCTGCTTGCTTAAGGCTTCTCTACATTTAAAACGCTACAACAGCGCCTCTGTGCCACTGCGGCTGCACCCCTGTAGTGCTTCAGCATAGGCATTACCTACGCTACCGTAGGGCTTCCCATCGGTGTAGGTAATCCACCTCTTCGAGAGGCAGTAGCTAAGTCGATGGAAGAATTCTTCCACCGACCTAGCACTGTCTACACGGGGACTTAAGTCAGCTTAACTATGCCACTCAGAGGGGTGGATTTTTCACACCCCTGACTGATGTACTAAAACCGACCTAATTTTCTCCAGTAGACTAGACCTTAGAAACAGCTGTGTAGTAACATACCACAGGAACCTGGGGTCATGCAACAAAATTAATAGGCAGCAGGTTTAAAACAAATAAAAAGGAAGTACTACTTTGCACTACACAGTCAGCCTGTGGAACTCATTGCCAGGGGATGTTGTGAAGGCAAAACCATAACTGGGTTCAAAAAAGAATTAGATAAGTTCATGGAGGATAGGTCCAACAAGGACTATTAGCCAAGATGGTCAGGGCTGCAACCCCTTGCTCTGGGTGTCCCTAAACCTCTGACTGTTAAATGCTGGGACCAGATGACAGGGGATAGATCACTTGATAATTGCCCTGCTCTGTTCACTCCCTTTGAAGCATCTGGCATTGGCCAATGTCAGAAGACAGCATACTGCGCTAGATGGATGATAAGAATGGCCATACTAGGACAGACCAATGTTCTTAACTGTGCCAATCACAATGTGTACCATGTCTGAGGAGAGAAGCAAAGCAGGCCTGCTTAGGCAGTCTTTTGCTGGGAATAACCAAGTGAAGGCCTGGAAATAACCCATTCAGAAAAGAGAGAGAAGCAGGTCTCCACCCGAGAGATCAGGTAACTGGGGATGCCAGAAGTCTGAGAGTGGGTGCCCTGGCTGAACCCCTAATGGGAAATACAGGAGCAGCTGCTCTGAATTGTGACACACACCATGAGTAGTTCCCATTCAAGTCAACAGAGCTACTCAGAATGTATGAAGTTAAGCACACGCCTAAGCCTCTGCAGTATCAGAGCCCTAGTGTGTAGTACAGCTCTCTCCCTGTAAGGCTTTTAAAAGTAATTTGGTCACTTATGTTTAAGGCTGCAAGTCTGTCAAGGAGGTCACGGAAGTCACGGATTCCGTGACCTCCATGACTTTTGCAGCAGCTGGTGCTGGCTCAGGGGCTGCCCGAGCCAGGCAGCCTCTGGGCCAACAGCAGCAGTTTGAGTGTGTAGAAGGGGGCTCAGGGCTAGGGGCGGGGGGCATTTACCTCGGGATATGGGGTTCCCTGGCTCCCACTGGCATGCCCCCCCCTGCAGCTCCTAGGTGGTGGAGGGACCCGCGTGGGGGGTATTGTCTCCGCGCCACACGCTGCCCATGTCTGCAGGCCCCGCCCCCGCAGCTCCCACTGGCTGCGGTTCCCGGCCAATGGGAGCCGCAGTAGCTGGTGCTTGTGGCAGGAGCAGCAGAGCCCCTACCCCTGCCTCTGCTGCCTAGGAGCTGCAGGGACGCAGAGCCGGGTAGGACACTCCTGCCAGCCCCACCAACCCCGCCCCCTCCAGCACCAGCGGGGGTCCTGGGCCACATCCCCCACAGCACCCGTGGCATGCTCACCCGCGCAGCCCCTCACCCAAGTTTTAGTCAGAACGGGTATTTTTAGTACAAGTCATGGGCAGGTCATGGCCCGTGAATTTTTGTTTAAAGCCAGTGACCTGTCCATGGCTTGTACTAAAAATACCAGTGACTAAAACATAGTCTCATTTATGTTCAAATACCAGTTATTCAATTATAGATCATTTGTGGGACAAAAGGAAGTGGGGATGATCCTGGAACGATGCACTGCTACAAGTACAAAATTCAACTCCTTGAACAAATAAATCCTCCACTTAGGATTGTAAGCTTTTTTTTGTTTTAAAGTAACCTTTTCAGCCAAGGTTAAGATATCTGGTTTTATTCTGTTAATACTGAACAGGAGTGGAGTTAAAATTGATGTACAGTTTAAGAGATCCAAAATGTTCTCCTATACCTTCCCCTGAAGTTTTGAAATTGCCTGTGGTGCAGTCCTGCAAGTGAGGGTCACACAAAGACCTGTGCAGCTCTAGGCACCCACAATTCCAGTCCCCACAGCAGAGTGAAATGGACAAAGTTGTAGTCAGTTTCATTCTGGAGCGCCTACTGAGGACATGCTAAGTGAAGAGTACAGAGTGAATATCTGATACAGGTGCAGAATGAATATCTGATACAGCTTTAGGGGCACTTGGCAGGTGGTGCCGGAGGAGGAGAGGGAAGAAAAGACAAAGCAAAACGAAGCAAGAGTTTTGGGTAACATTTTGAGGGGAAGAAACATTGTTTGCATCCAGGTTTTAATTTTGAAGGCTTTATCATCATCAACTACATATTTATACTTTCATGTGGAAAGTCACAAAGCCATTGTTAGCTAGTCGCTAAACCACCTGATCTAACCTTCATGGAATACATGGGAATTAGTCCAAGCAAGATTAAAAACTCTTCACAATCAATGGGCACTCAAATTAAGTCACGTCCTGATGCCCCAATTGCTATTTTCTTGTTAATATGCACATATTGTTTTCAGCCTGGTTGCTTTAAAAAATAAATAATAAAAAAATTAAAAACCTACAAAACTGTTCTTTCCTCTCAAACGCTGCTTTAAATAAATAAAAAACTACGATGACAGGCAACTTTTCATACCTTAGAATAACATTTGATTTTCCTCACGTTCTAGTAAGATATAGGAGATCCAATATTTAACAAAGACCAAGAAGTAGCCCCATTATTTGTTTAAAACCAAAAAATAAACTATTTGCAAAACTATACCCTTGTGTGACTGTAAAGCCTTTAATCAACTTCAAGACTGTTTCAAAGCTGGGAAACAAATAAAACACAGATGCGGATTCTTTCCCTCCCCCAATCCCTCAGGTTTGATAAACATTTCAAATTTGTCAGATATAATGAACTTTGTTTACATTACACATTTACCTATTCAGGATAGCTTCTAAATGATTTCAAAATACAAAGGAAAGCAGTAGGAGTACATCTATTAGTAACAAGAACTAACGGACACACTGGATGAAGTACTCCATTTTCAGCGTCAGAGGTTTAAAAGGCATTTCTTCTCAGCTCAGAGGTAATACAGATATTTATTTTTCTAAACATATTTAGAAAGAGAAAAAACATTTTATCGTTCTCTATACCAATGTTGGCTTATATTTGAACATGTTTTAAGTCTGTGCATATTTATTTAAATGTACCATACACATTTTCAAGTTTGTCAAACACTTCCAATCAAGTCAAGCACATTTGAAAGGGGTTTTATTTTGGTGTTGTTACTCTTGACTATAACATCCATTCAAAACTTTATCTAAGCCATTGTATGATTTTAGGTTTATAGAACTATGGTGTTTTGTAGCTCCATTAACTACTTTCCCTTACAAAAGGATTTTATGGGTGTTTTCAAAAATCCCCCTCCTCTGTCACTCTCTCTCCCTCTTAAAAATAAAATAAAAAGTAAAAAATTCAGTGATTTAGAAGAGCTAAGTGAGATGACACAAGGTGGTTATATTCCGAAAGAGGCATTATGAAGTTCTATATTTCTAGTCCTGAGAGCATCCTGTCCTCTGCTCTCTATACTGGCTTTCCACAGAATATCAAGTCAATTTTCCAGGTTTTAGTTCTTATCTTCAAAGCACTCAATTGCCTGGGCAAAGTATATCTAAGAGATCGCCTAAAGCTCTGCAATGAGGACTATGATGCATAACTCTGCTTCTCTGGCCCAGTGGAACTTTCTAAAATCGAGGTAAAGTTTGTTGGTGTGAGAGATGGAGCTCTCTCAGGGGCTGGTCCAAGGCAAAATCCCACAGGAACTAAGGACCATCACAAACCTCATCACAAGGGCAAGGCACACGCCTTGGACTGTGGCTTCTCTAACACACAAACAGTGCATACGTATTTTAAAAAAAAACAAAACCCACATCATTCTCCCCCTGGGGAGAAGATGAGGGAAAGAGAGAGAGAGAATGAATCATACCTGACAGATATTAGTCATGTCCCTTAATGTACTACTGAAAGGTGCTCAGATACTACTGTGTTATAAAAATCTACACAGAAGAGAATTCCACATCAAAGTTAATTTGTCAAAGAAGTCACCTTTTTACTTCTGAACTGCCAGCTTTGTCACTCAGCCTGGCTTACTACACTACCAGTGACAGAATCTACGATCAGACCTTTGTTAACAAGTCCACTAGTGATGTACAAACCAGAGGAGAACCTAGTTCACTCCACCATAGCATTTCAGAGCCACTGCAGCTACCTGGAATAAAGAGTAGCAGAAACAAAAACATGCTCAAAACAGTCCAGATACTATACTAGATACAGAGGAAGCATGTCTGTTGATTAATGTGCCATTTTTACACAGCCAGTTTTCCAATCTTAACCCCATTTTGATACAAACAAAACTCATAGACACATAGAGTAAGACCAGAAGGGGCTATCATGATCATCTAGTCTGACCTCCCACACGTCGCAGAACTTCACCCACCCCATCCTGTAATACACCCATACCCTCCAGCTAAGCTACCAAAGTACCAAAGTACTTAAATCCTGGTTTTAAGTCTTCAAGTTACAGAGAATCTCCCATTTATTCTAGTTTAAACCAGCAAGTAACCCATGCCCCATGGTGCAGGGGAAGGCAAAAACCCCATCAGGGTCTCTGCCAATCTGACCTGAGTGGAAAAATTCCTTCCTGACCCCAAATATGGCAATCAGTTCAACCCTGAGCAGGTCAGCAAGACCCATCAACCAGACACCTGGGAAAGAACACTCTGCAGTAACTCAGAGCTTGCCCCCTCCCTATCTAGTGCACCATCTCTAGCCATTGAGATTTTTGCTACTTGCAGTCGCAGATGGGCCACATGCCATTTTAGGCAGTCTCGTCACACCATCCCCTCCTTAAACTGATCAAGCGCAGGTTAGGATTTTTACACTCAACAGCTCCCCGAGAAGGCTGTTCCAGAACTTCACTTCTCTGATGGTTAGAAACCTTTGTCTAATTTCAAGCCTAAGTTTATTGATGGCCAGTTTCTATCCATTTGTTCTGGTCTTAACACTGGCACTTAAATACCAGGGAAGGAGAAGAGTTATTTAAGTTATCCCAAAAAATCCTTCCAGGACTTTCAGATAAAAGGTGCAGTGGAGCCCCTTTTTCATAAGTGTTCAGTTATTAAGAGGCAAATTGAACTGGGGTCAAAGTAACTTGACAAGTTTCTTTTTGAAGTTTCAATGACAAAGCAAATCTTTTTTGCTTAAAGCCAAGGCTACCTTATCTGCCATCACTGATGCTGCCTCTTGGTACAAAGATCTTCACAAGATGCGAATGGACTTTCAGCTTTTTGTGACTTGACGGGATGCACAGGATCAAGAACAACATGTTTGGTTTCTGACTGACCCACCTATTAAAACAAGAATAGTTGTCGGTGGGGTGGCGTAGTACAAAGTTAGAATAATTTTATTGCATACGTATTTATTACAACCTGCAGCCAGACACATGAGGTCCCATTACACAAGGTGGAAGACAACAGGGAGTTGTTTCCCCCAGTGCAGAGTGGTTATAAGAGGCTAACAAAGCAAAATGGTAATGTGACTACCTCCACACTACACCAGTGTATGTGACAAGCCTGGGCCCCCTGTGAACAGGCAGTTTCAGATGCTGGGTAGTCACTGGCTGTACGGAGATATTGTGTTAACAATATTAGTGGCAAACATGGTTTCTTTCCACAGAAATCCTCTTATTTAAATTGAGAAAACCTTTTACCTGGAAGATCTTATTACTTCATGACTTTAATTATGGTCTCTCTCAAGGCTGTGCAGCTGACGTCCTCTGCACAGCTCAGCTACATGAATTAATGCATGAGTTACTTTAGCAGCAAAGACTAATGGAGCTGGTAAAAGGGTTACACAAACTCAAGTAGGACCTTGGGTACAAGAGGCAGTTCTCAAGTTTCAGTTCATTTACTTAGAGGTTTGAGAGAGAGTGGGAAGAGACAGTTGCACCTTGTTTAGGATTAACATTGGAACATGGTTAGCAATAGTCAGCCACCTTCCTGATCCCTGTAACAATAACCGAAAAGGGCACTTAAGTTACATTTCTAGTCCAGGTAGCCACACTACTTGTATATAAAGAGGGACCACCCTTATCAGGCAACATGAACGCCCCTCTTATCGACTCAATAATATCACCAGGGGAGGGCTATGAAGACCAACCACAAAATGGTTTGCCAAATACCAGTACACCTGAATGCAAATCTCTGAAGAGTGTCAAAAAGAATGTAACCATATAATTCACCAGGCATCTGCGTCCTTGGTCACTGCCGCACCAAGAAATTTAATAAATAAATGTTATTTATGGTTAAAATAGTTAGTTTGCCTGAGGTTCAGATCCACAGAGGATCAGTTCATGAAACAGGAGGAGGATTCACAAAAGCAAAAGCTTTCAATACATGACCGTTCAAGATGGGTAGGAAATTTTATCTGTATACAATTACTGAATGGAAGTTGGTGCAAGAACATGTTGAGGAGAGGCAAATGGTACGGGTGTATGTGGATAGCCTTTTAAAACACAGCTCTTTTTTTGCAGTTTTGATGTCATAAGTTCAACTAGCTTTATATTTATGGATTAGAATATTTACTTAGACTATCCTTTGTTTTTCCTCTACCCCTGAAAAAAGTTTCCAACTTTTGGGTCAAAACAATAGATTGTACAAAGAATAAACTGCAACTAGGGTTTCATTAATTATCAGGAGGACTAACTTGGCATTTCTTTTAATACCGAAATTGAACAGACAGTCTGACAATTCACTATCCTGGAATTTGCTGCCTTAAAAAGAGGCTATAAAATACTTCACTCCTTCTATAATCTATGCATTTAAGCCTGAGATAGAGCCTTTATGGTATCTAATTGCATGCAAACATCACTTTGTTACGCGCTACATATTAAGACAATCTCACCATTGTGCTAAGCAGAATTCTTACCTGGAAATTAAGACTGAGCTTCATAGCATACTTGCTAGTTTCTCTGGAGGTAGGACGGAACCAAAACAATCAGCCTTCCAACCAGCCACTCACGCAACACTGTCACTAAGGGTAGATTTACACTGCAATCGAAGGTGTGACTGCAGCTTGGGTAGGCATACCTGCACTAAATAACAGTGTAGACCGATCTGGTGGGATATGGGCAGGCCTGTACAGTCCACACACCATCACTTCTTCACTGCTATTTCAGGGTGACAGATTGAGGGCCTTTATTTTTTTAAAATAAAATAGAGAGATCAGGTTGGGGGTGGGAGAGGAACCATAGCTCATTCTGCTCTTTCCATTTCTAGATCAGATGGCCACTCACCCACTTATGGTGGGCAACCTTCAGGCAGACTGCTGCTCTGCTGAACGTGACATGGCAGGTGAGGTAATATTTTTTTTTTAATTGGACTAACTTCTGCTGGTGAAAGAGACACGCTTCATTTGCTCCACAGACCTAAAGAAGAGCTCTGTGGGGCTCAAAGGCATGTCTCTTTCACCGACAGAAGTTAGCCCAATTAAAAAAAAAAAAATTACCTCACCTACTTTGTCTCTCTCATATCCTAAGACCAATGCAGCTAGAACACTGCAAACAGCTCTGATGAGAAGCAGTTGTTTAGTATCTGTAATACACTGGCTGCAGTCATATTGGACCATGGAAAAAGCCTCAAGACCACAAGGCAGCAGCAATAAATAGCTAGTTCATGCACTATTATTAGCCTCATAAATTCCATATTGTCCATTTATAACCTTGAATTTCAGTCAACTTTGTAAGTGGAGCAGTTTAGAGAGTCTCTTAAGTGTTAAAAAAAAAGTGCACTATAAATAAGCTTCTAGGCTGCTGAAGCTTAACTAAGGTGGAGCACATCTGTGGAGAGCTAACTGTGTGTTAAATTCATCTCTGGTGTAAATCAAGGGAAGTCAGTGGTGTTACCTCAGGGATGTATGTGACCTAATACATTTGGTCTGGGATTTTGAGAGAAAGACATTAAGAGCTTGAAAGTCAAGGGGATTTGTGTACTTAACTCCCTCAAGTTCCTTTGAAAATCCCAGCCTTCGTTTTTGCGCTCTCCCCTGTGTGTGAAATGCAAAAGGGAGCCCTACACACCATCTTCTGGACGTGGCTGAACAATAAAGTGTTGCATATGCAGTTGGTTTCATTACAATACAAATAGTGCCAAGAATAAAAAGATCACATCCTAGATGATTCATATCCAAAAGACCAGCCTCTCCAGATTCAGACCTGGAGCTTTGAAGTTTCACTTTTCCTGCAGGGCACATGAGAGTGGAACTTGGAGAGACAGACAGACCTCACCCTTCCTTCAGGACAAATGGAATTTTAAGACTTCAGATCTGCAGGACACACACCCCATTAGAACAAACTTCCTCCCTCAAGTGGTTAGCACAGGGGAAATGGGACTCACATGATCGGAGGTCAACATCTGGTTGTGGCACAGACTTGCAGGGGAGCCTTGGGCAAGTCACTCAGCCTCTGTGACTGATTTCCTATCAGTAAAATGTGGATAACGATGCTTAGCTGCCTTTGTAAAACACTGAGATCTTCAACTTTAATATGTGATGTCTGAGCGTCATCTCACCTTTTCCTCTGAGGTAGTTTTGAAGAATTATGGTAAATAAGCCTCCGAAAGACAGGTAAATTTGGGAGTGCTTCTCAGAAATTTATCCAATTTCATTTCCATTCCCCCCACTCCAAACACACACCTTCCCTTTTTTCCTCCAGCCCCCACATTGCTCTAGGAAGTGCTCAAACTTGAACCTAGGCAGAAAGAGCGGGGCTGCTCATTTGTCAAATTTTAAAGCTGCACTAATTTAGTAGTTTTTGGATTCAATAAGCTCCAGGCTGCAACATTTTGCAAAATGTTTGTCTGTTTGCTCCAGAAGGCTGGTAAGAACAAGCAAGTGGGGGCATGTATCACTGATGATGGTTATTAGTGGTGGTAATGCTGCTGCTTTGTGAAAAAAAGAACTACAATAGCTGGCTCACCAGAGGTGCTGAATCAGGGACAGTGTCTGGTTGTCAGCAGGACACCACAAATTAGGGCTGTTGGGAGGAGACCATTCTTATGCAACCCAATTTAACTCTCTCCAGGGAAACACCTTTCCTCTCAAACTTGCACACTATTCTTGCCCTGCCTCCCTTCTTTAGCTTCTCCCACCACAATCAAGGAAGCAGAGGATAGGTAGATTCTAACTACTGTATAGGCTAGGAAAGAACAGCAGTAGACACCACCATGGTTAAAATACCAGTGGTTGCCAACACCTCGATCACACTAGGACCAACATGGTTGCTATCAACAGTTTTAGGGGAAACACAAACATTATTAGTGAATGCGCCACCCAGGAGGCTACAATGGTATGCAGACATAATAGCCATCGGCAAGATCCAGTTCTAACACACTAAGCAAAGTTAGCAGCTCTAGGTTAAGTGCTACCCCCAAAAGCGAAAGTTAAAGAACTAAAACAAACAGGAAACTTCCCATAAACTGTATGGCCCGTTAAGTAGGTTTTCCTTAATGACATACAAGTATTCTAATAAAATACTTAAAGTTGCAAAAGCCCCTTTATGTACACAGTTTATAACATATGCAGGTCACATAACAATGCAATGTAAACCAGCTCTGGCTGAAGAGCTAGAGTTCCATAACAAGTGTAACCACCAGAAAGGAAGGGCACAAGAAACCCAATGTAAAGCTTTGCAATATTGCTTTATCACATCAATGGGAAGATTCAGAGTGCTTAGGGACATTCCAGATGACTTACTCGTTGTCATATTACAGAGTCACTTGTGCAGAACTTTCATATTTGCTATAGCAGTTTGTACATTATTTTCCCCAAAGAAAGAAATATTGATGTAGGAAGTTCACAACTGTATTAACAACAGGTTTCTAAGGTGTTAAAGAGCACTACCCTTTAAACAACATGATCTCAGTCACTATTTTCTGTCCATTTAGCTCTTTCTAGATGTTCTTTAAATACAAAAATACTTTCCAAGATACCAATATGGCCACCAATACAAAAAGCTATAGGATTTCATTATTTCATGAAAAGTAAAACTAAATTTACATGGCTGCTAATCCAGTTCCTCTCTAGCACACAGTACATCATTAGACCATAATGCCTGGAGCAGTAACTTGACCTGCCTGGGAAGGTGGGTGGTGCTACACAAGCTGAAACATCAGAAAGTTTATGCGTAATTAGGTTGGGTATTTGCCACATTCTTTGATCCATGAACAAAGTAGTCCAGTATGAATAGAAAAGTTACTTTGACACTCCAGACTCAAATTACATCCAAAACATCGGTTAAGAGGACTTTTATGTGATTCAATGTGAAAGAAAAGTTCTCATACCTTCAAAAAAAGTTTCATTGAACTTTTATACTTAAACTTTCCCCTGTAGTGTTGTCAGCTCAAACAGAGCCAGCATTGTGTTCCAGCAGGGATTTGCAGCCTTTCCTGCCATGACACAAAATTCAGTCACTTTGTTCTCCCGTGAATACACACGGAGACAGAAGCTTTTGCACCTAGTCATGCAGCACTGCCAAGGACAACCTGCCAGTCCACCCTTTCCTACAGCTGCTGGGCAGTGGCGAGGGCAGCTCTCTGTGGCTCTGAGCCCTTCCACACTTTTGAGAGGGCACACATGTTCTTCAGCGCACTCATGCCCAACTTCCTGTTCTGCTCCTTAATTCAGAATTCCAACTCAGAGAGGCCAAGAACACGTGAGAAAAATACCATCTTTGGGTCTTGCTGTGCTTACAGGGAACATACTGTTGAAGCACTCATGAGACAGATTGGAGGAGACACAGCACTTGCTAACAAATTCATGAGCAACCAGTTCAGACTGAGTTTCCTTAAGTTTCTGGTTATATTTATTTAACACTTTAATTCACACTTGAATATGCAACTCCTAACATTTGTCCTTACAAGGAATGAGACCTTCTAGTCCTTCTAGCAACTGAGAGAGATTGAGTAATGTGCACTAACTCAGTGGCTGAGAACTTGCAAGTGAAGTTGAAACCTATCCTGTAGGAGATACCCATGCGTGATACTCTTGGGTGGGGCTTGGGGAAGGGAAGGGAAGGAAAACTACACATCTAAAGATTTCCCACAGTAGAGGCAGACTAAATCGAGCTCCTTAGCTCCACCATTGACCTAAGGAATTGGCTGGGGATGGGGGAAATCTTTGGGTGCAGTCTTCTTTCTCTGTAACAAGTTCTCCTGTTAGTCTAACTCAGAGTTTGCTATGTCTCGCTGGGCAGAAAATCTGCGAAGCTTTACCTTGTTTATTCAACTCAAGTAAGCTGATCTTGTGATAACTAGCTAGCCTCACACCTGGGTCTGGAATTACTCAGAATCCTCTAGACTTCCCTCAGAAATGGAGGTTACTTACCTGTAACTGGAGGTTCTTCTAGATGTGTGGTCCCTACCTGTATCCCACTACCTGACCTCCAGCCCCTCTGCTGTAGATCTCTCAGATTCATGGTAAGGAAAATAACTAGAGAAACATTGATCCATACTGCCCTCTATATCCCTGCCCTCAGTTTGGAGCATGGAGGATAACAACTGCGCAGCCACGGACCAATGGACACTGCTGACTAAAAAAATCTCTGGACTCAGGCACATGAATTGATAGGAACAGGAGGCAGATGAGAGAATGCAGATGGCATGGATGTCTGTAGTACCACCATCCCTACAGCTGTATCCGCAGTAGAAGTCTGGACCAATGCATAATGTCTCGTAAAGGTGTGTATGGAGATGGCTCACAGAGATGCTGCAGAGGTTGCTTACACTCTAGCGGAATGGGCTCTCGACCCCTCTGGATGGGGTGGGGCAAAAAAGGATATGTTAGCTAACTGGTAATAAAGACTGATGCAGCCAGAGATCCCCTGAAAAAGAGAATCTCTGTGCAGACAGGGTGATAAAAAAAAAACTAGGTGTTTTTCTAACTGCTTTTGTTCTCTGTAGATAAAAGGCCAGTGCACATCTGATGTCTAGAGTGTGAAACCTTCTCTTCTAATCACAGGCATGAGGTTTTGAAAGGGGGAGGGGGGAAGTAGTAGCAGTCCTGTGCTGGAGTGCCTGATCATACAGTTGTGTTGTGTCAGCTGATACAGAAATAATCAGATGTTGACGGGCAGACAGGTTGAAATCCTCATGTGGTCTGAGAATAAGAACTGTCATGGCCAGTTGGATGTGATGAGCCCTGTTGTGATGGATCTTTTGCAGGATTCATGGTATCAGTGGGATTGGAGGAAAGGTATATCTGAGGTGGTCTGTCCAGGGTAGCATGTAAAAACAGACTGGTATTAATTAATAAGATGTTAATTGCATGATGCACCATGCATTTTCTAGGTTTTGGAAAGAGTCGATTCTTCACCAGAGACAAAAACCTTACATACCTTTTTCACTTAAGTCTGTGGGGAATTTTACTTCTCATAATTATCTGCCAAAGTTGAAAAGTCACCACACTTAAACCTTGTCTAAACTTTCCATTTAAAAAAAAAAAAAAAGAGCAACTTCCATATGATTTGAAGCTTTTTCATCCAATATTTTAGATGCATTTTTTTGTTTGGTTGGTTTTTTGTGTAGGAAGTACTTGTTTTCAAACAAGAGGCTATGGAAATTATTATAGGGAGGGGAATTCATACTACCCCACCAACTCTAGTTGTAACCCTTTAATTGCAGTTATGGGGGGGGGCAGTAGGCTTATCTCTTGCATTTATATTTCAAGTGAAGAGGTTTCTAACTACTGAGTTACTACTGGGTTTTTAATTCTAGCATGAAAACTGCTTGGTAGGAGAATAACTTGAAGGGTTTCTAAGGAAAAGTCATAGTGCAGAAGTATTTTTTGGCTTAGCTATCAAGGTTCTCTGCTTTGTTTGGAGAAGCCACGTGAGCAGCTCACCTGTGGTTAGACCTCAGGGCTTTCTACAAATATTTTGTATTCCAGTACAAGCTTAGACATGTTACATAAACATCTGCAATATCTACTAAAAATTTGAAAGGGTATCTTCAAGCCACTGTTTCAGAACCTGTTCTCTAGCAAACAGAAAGCTTTGTTAGGGGCTTCCAGTCCAATGCTGCTGCTCCCTAAACTATCTGGTGCTCTCCAGTAAACACCTATGTACTAAGGTTTGAAATATTTGATTGAACATAGCATGGATGATTCAGGATGAAGATGAGAGAGGAATGCTATCCATTTCTTTCTTGCAGATTTAACTACAAAAACAATTTCCCCATCTTTGCTTATCAGTGTTTTATCCTTGGAGAAGGGGAAATGCCAACGTAATTAATAAGCAAAGAAGACCAGTGGCGGGGGAGAGTTGTTTTACAGGTTGTATACCAGACCACTGTTGCAGGGAGGGACACTGAACTGTATTTATGCTAGTCTTTAGCGGACATAGGAACTGCTCACGTTCACAAGTGCTTATGGCTGGCTGAAGCTAAAAAGCTTTAATATACCAAAAATGTATAAAGGTCACACTTCTTGAGGGGAGTAAGAGTTAAAAAAACAAATATATCACAAACACATGAAGCTGTATCAACTGTTCTGGAATTCATTTTTCCAAAAAGTGTTAACAGCCACAGAGCAGATGTTTATTACAAAACATACTGCAAGAAAGATAGCTTAATATCAAAATATTTGCTTTACAAAGATCCCAAAACAATGAAGCTCTACCAGAGCCAGCAGGCTACCTGCTATGTTAACTGAGCAAGTAGGAGCTAATCTGGGTGAAGGCTTGTTTGCACACCCCACTCTCCCTAATGCTTCACATGGCACTAACAACATCTTTACAGTAGACTGCAAAAAAAAGTCCGCAAGTTCTCCCTAGCAAATTCAACTATTTCATTAATTTAGGTTTAGGTTTCTAGGAGGCACCCATCACCCAGTCTCTGGTGAAATACACAGAACTAAGATACTGCATACATATTCTCCACTCTTGCTCAAGACAGAGTTCTTCACAAATCATGGAAACACTATTTGCCACCTACCGTGTTCCACAAAAGCTATTTAAAGCTTTTGGTGTTATCAAGGAAAACAGCAGCAGACAGATTTGATAGGTCATAATCCGCATTTTATTCCAGCATGTAGTAATTATAAGGTTTTTAAAACAGAAGCAGGTCATACTTTAAAAATACATCATCATAAAAGTAGCAAAATAGTCTTAAAAAGTCAAATGCTTTAAAGCTCAGATTTCAAAGCTACAATATATTACTCTGTTAATCTTTTGGAAAAACCAATATAGATACCTTGCTTCAGTATGATTAATATAGAAATTCAAGCCTCTGTAGGATGACTTTCCTAAAGACATCAAGACTCAAGTGTAACACTTCTATATTGGTTTACTGCATCATCCATGCTGTCAAGGTACACCTGTAATGAAAGAAAATCTGATATTCTTACCCTATGGGCCTTCCTCAACTGCCACAAAAAAGATTTCTCTCTCTCACACACACACACAAAAGTAAAAGTAAAAGGGACTTTTTCAAGGTAGTTGAAATATTCAATCTTCTATACAGATTTGCTAAAAAATCAAGGTAGTTTATGGATCTCTTTCCCAGGCCAGGTATTTTTTTCCTGTGTTCTCAACAATAAGTTCCAGCAACTGAGTACTTGCAGGTGACCCCACAAACCAGCAAGGCTGAACTTTCAATTCCTGGTTGTCCTGCCAAGTTCAAGCACATTGGTAAGTCTGTCTCCAGCACCACTGCCTGTGTTGAACCAGCTATGAGTAGACAGGAGACTCATCTCCAAAAATGTCAGGCCAATACCTCTTGTGCTTACTGTTTTTAGTGTATAGTTTTAGATGTGTCCAGAGAGGAGGAGTTGGCCTGTACATCAGGATTCTGCTTCACAGTGCAGTTAAAAAGGAACTGGCAAGCAAGAAATGGGTCAAGTTCTGCCTTACTAAAGCCCCCATTGATGTCAGTGGGGTTAAAAGAGGGAAAAATTTGGCCCCTCGAGACTCTAGTTCCCGAGTCCTTTCCTCGAAAAGGATTCACTGTGGAACCAAGACAAAACTGAAAGAAGAATAAGACACATAATTGTAGGGAGGAGGAGGGTATCACTAAAAGGCAAGCCTAGAGAAAGGGTCTTACACAGAAAAGAGGAGTGTTACTAACTGGTATGCACAGATGGTGAATAAACAGTATTTTCTCTCAGTACAGCAACTCCTAACTGATGGAATCTGACTAGTAAGAGCTAACCTGGTGTCCAAACTTCATTTCTATAGCTCCTAGCTTCTTCAGCACAAAGGACAAGTAACAACTGTTCTTATCTTTCAGTGGGGAGATGCATACAAATCATTCTGTGTGACGAGACTGTCTTTGATGCTCCCTGGCTCCTGGGTCTGTCCTCAGAACAGACTGAAGAAAGGACACTGCAGCTTCCTTTCCCTGGTGGAAATTCTTGGGGGAGAATTAGGGATTTAAGAGAACTAAATATGAAAGCTTTAAATAAATGCCACTTAGTACAATAGTTTCACGATGGCCAATATCAGGCCATGACAAATACAGAATGATCAGATGAACATTTCCTAATCACTCCTACACTTAGTAATTTGAGAAGAAAGAAAGACAACACCAGCTAGCAGGAAGGCTGCCAATTAATTCCCTCATCTTTCCTCCTCCCCCAGAGTATTGCTAAATGTCAAGCTAGCATAGTACCAATTAATCTGGGAACAAGTGTTTGATAATATTGAAACAGAGAACCAATTTGTTCTGAAAATACCATCAAAACTGTCTTTAACCTTATTTGGAAAGACTCATTTATTTTCTGTTCTTTTTTGTGGAGCAAGACCTGGTAAGAGGGAAGTAGCAGCACTCTTTGCTAAGTTTTTTTGTTGTTGTTTTTTTAAAGAGAGAAAAAGAAGAAAAAGAAAAAGACCTAACTAGTTGCACAGAGTTATTATAGGTTAGCTTTCCAGACTGTCCAGGTCCATGTGTACATCTCACGAATCCCCTGGAGACAGAACTGTCAATGTATAAATTCCATTTCATGCACAAATTTCTTTGAAACTTTGTTCCTAAAATGAGTTACACAATGACACACAGAATCTCGGAGACCCAAGTTCTATTCCTACCCTCTCAATTGTGCACCCCAGTGAGAAAACAAAAGTCTTTGTCAATTATTTTGCAGGTACAATCAGTTAATTAACTGCATAGTTAAGCAAACAGGACTCTAGAAGTTTAGATGCCAACATAACCCATTTTAATATTAGACATTAAGGAACATGCTCGTTAGAGCAGGGACCATATTTTTCTTACATGTTTGCACAATGGGGCTAGAGCCCGTAGGCACTACTGTAATACAAACAGAAAGCTAAGAAGATTTTAAAATATAAACCAAAAGGGCTGGGGGCAAAGTTAAGAGCCATAGCAATTGTACATATCACTAGAGCCATATTTTAACTAAACTTGGAGACAGTTGCTACAGAGGCTGACAAACCTCAGCTGTAGCCTTCCTGGTTGCTCCACAAGAGTGAACGACCTCACCAATACCACAGTTTGAGCGGCACACTGGTAAATAGGGTTGGGTTGCACAGGACCCTCTTGGCTAAACTGAAGGAGGGGCTTTCTCAGCATGTGGCTCCCTTGACAGAATCAGACTGAAGGAAGACCAGACCCACAGTAAAAATCTTCACATGCATCAAAAAAGCCCACCCTTCTCCCTGTTGCCATGGCAACTTGCTGCTCCTTCCAAAGGAGCAATAAAATACCACAGGCCACTCAGTCTCCCTTCTTCCTGTTTGCACTGTTTAGGGCTATTCCTTTCCCAGCTTGTACTTACCATTAACTCCCTCCTACTTTAATGCAGGCCTCTGTTTTGCACCACAAGTAGCAGGAGGATGATTCAGCTTATTAGTGACTAGCATCTCACCTAATGGAGGCTGGATGGAGGCTCAAATGTTCTCTTCTGTGAGCCTCCATCCACCCTTAGATCCACTTCTTCCTCTCAGCAACCAGGGCTCCTGATGCCTTTCGCCTTCACCGGTGCCACTTCAATCCGGGCTTGCCCTCAGATGTGCCAGGCCCCAGAGGCATGGCAGTGTTGTGGAGGCTTATTCACCTTGCCTGAGAGAACAGTCTCACTAACTGATCAGGGCAACCTGAACGGCATCTTGTAGAAAGAGCCTTTGTCTGCCTTGAGAGATCTGGTGGGCTGTAAGGCTTGTCTACAGTTCTCCTCTACCAGGGCCTGGGGGTGAAGAAAGGAAGTCATGAGCCAAGGGGAGGCCTCTGCCTCCTATAAATGAGGGGCTCTGCCTTGATAAGACCTCTCAGGCATTGTCTGGTATGTGCAAGGTGCCTATGTCAGCACTCTTCAGCTAGGCTGCGCTCCCCGATGAGAGTCAGCATCCTACGCATTTTAAGATATAATATTCTGGGGAGCTGGGCCATCCAGCACTCAGCATCTTCCTGGCATACAGCCAGCAGGTTCAAAATGAAACTGGCTTTTATGTATTGCTGGAGGGGTTTTGGAACAGTCACATTATTCACTCTGAGTGTGCTGTGGGTGCAGTTTACTAGGCCCAGAACAGCTAGGAACTGGGCCACTGCACAGAGTCCCTCCCAACCTGATGCTGCACCTGCCTCTCAAGCCGCTATCTCCAATCTCCTCTCTCAAGACCTCTGCTTCAAAATAAGTCTCCAAGGTTAGAAGGAAGGCTACGATTTACTCACGGGTATTTTTAGTAAAAGTCATGGACCAGTCACGGGCAATATCCAAAAAGTCACGGCCTGTGACCTGTCTATGACTTTTACTAAAAATACCCCTAACTAAATCTTAGGTGCTGCTGGAGAGGGGGGTGGGGGGCCCCGCACATGTGTGGCTGTGGCCCCACCGCTGCTCCTGGACTGCTGCTCTGAGGAAACACCAGGGACCAGCTGCCTGGGGCCGCCCAAGCAGCAGCCAGTGCAGCTGGCCCCAGGGCCGCCCCAGCTGCTCGGGCAGCCCTGGGAATCAGCTGCACTGGCCACTGCGGACATCATGGATTCTGTGTCTTTCCAGGACCTCCATGGAAGACTCGCAGCCTTAGTTATAAGAGTCCCCAACTTAGCTACTTTCTCTTTTGTACACCAGTAGTTGATGCATCAGCCAAAGGAGGTTAAGTGACTACCACACCCTTGCCTTTGCCTCCTGGCTCACACTTGCTTCAACTATCCCTAGTATATACACTCCTAGTTTGGCCTGAGCTGGCCCTACACAGTTCTGGAGATAATCTGCATGTGCTCAGCCACAGAGCCATGCCCACAGGTAGAGACTTGGATTGAAAAAAATTGTACTCCCACCCCTCAAACACCCTGATTTTTTAAGTTTATTTTCACATTCTGAAATTTAGAAATTTCTAACACATTCAAGAAAATGCTGACCAGTTTCATCCATAACTCAGCCCGCTTGTGCATCCCCATTGTTCAGCATATGCATGCTCTGTGCAAATCAACAATGCCTTTCAAGGGTTCTGTGCATGCCCATCTTATACTCGCATCCTGGAATGGAGTGCTCACAAGCGGCCGTGCCCACACAAACTTTGATGGAGGATCAGGAGCTAAACTGTTTCCCCACTTGTAAAACGGGGATCACAGAACTTCCCAAGGGTGATGTAATGAAAGTTATTTACCTGCTCTTTGAGACCCTCAAGTGCAGGGGCTTTAAGAATAAAAAGCATTGCCACCAGTAGGAAACTTGGACTGGAGTTTTAAGAGTTCACTCAAGAGACGATAAATTAAATGAGATGTCATTATCCTTCTGCCAATCTGCAGGCAACTACCGATTCATCTAGTCTTACTTCAAATTACAAGCTCTGACAGTCCACTCAGACTGCTGTATAAAATTAGTCATGTAAACCAGAGCGTAATTTGAGTGAAAGCCAGAAATCACTCCCGCATCAAGAGCACTGGCAGTCCTCCTAAACATCAGACAATATTTACATTCAGGCCAAACCTGTGGTTTGGCAAAAAAGTTCATTCACCCCACCAGTGCTTTGATATTCTGACAAATCATTTCCTGATACAAAGTTTAAACATACAAGGACTATGGACACCAAGCAGCTGTCACAGTTGCATTGGGAATTGGCATTAAATTCCAGACATCTTGAGAAACAGGGTGAGGGCAGGGGAAGAGTAAGAGAAAATAGCCTATTTGCACCTACAGTCTGGCATAGTTTTACAGAACAGGAGGGTTTTACAGAACTTGTTTCTTCTCTTGGTACTGGATAGAAGTTTATTATCAGGCAGGAAAGCAGTTGCAGGACATTTTCATCAGCAGAGAATTACAGTGATAGCTTTTTAAAATAGTAGAAAAATTAAGACTTCCCCCCCCCTCTTTGTTTTGTTCTTCAAAATTCTGAAGCTACTTGTTAAAGGCCTCAAACTTAGATACAATAATGCATTTTGAGAAACTTTGCCAGTGACAGACAAGAAGCCGATTTTTGATGTCTAGGGGGAAAGGTGAAACAAAGTTAATTCTAAAGGGTGCGGCAGAACTCATAATTTGGTCATCTTTCAGTCAATAGGATCCTGAACTTACATCTCTCTCTGTAAAATACCAAAATGTTATATATATAAAAAACAAAGAGGTTTAAAAAAGTATGTAAAACAAGTTTTTAAATGTCAGAGAATGAAGAATCTGTTGAATTCATTTGTTTAAAGGAAGGGGTGGTGTTTTTTGTTTTTAATATAAAGTGTTTGCTTCCTTATCCCCATCCCACTAAAAAAATATTATGCAAGTACACCCCTTTCAACATGCTTCAGGGGTCAGCATCTCTAATCATTCACTCTTATGCTTAGATGCATTCATAGTTTAACGCGTTCACAGTACTAATGTCTATTAGCATAGTGTTTAACAATTCAGACAGATTTCTTCTAGGATGACTTCTAAAGCACAACCAGCTAAGAAATCCACAGTGGTTCTCCTCTGTGAAGAGCCCATAATTAAAAGACACAACAATTGATTGATTTAGAGTGTTGAAAGGAATATTCCACAGAAGTCAATTGTTAAACAAGTTTCCATTCTCATTCTACCTTAAAGACTTTATGTTGACCTTTGGGCAAATTCACCCAACAAGCTCTTTGTTTCTAAGATCTTTATGAAACTAAGAGTGTTTATTCACAGGCTTCAAAATAGTAAAGCATTTGTTCTCTGGATGTCCTTGAATCTCTCTCACTGCGGGCTGCAGAGAGCTAAATTCCTTACACTCCCACTGGGGATGCACTTGCTACTCTGCAGTTACTTCTAATTTAAAGTGATCTTTGGTAGCCAGCTCAACAAAAAGTGTTGCCAACTTCTGTCAGGGTCCAATTGGATCCATGTTTTAAAATAAGACACACAAGAAAAACCACACAGTGTAAAGTTCAGGTAGATTTCTTTAGCATTTCTAACATTTTCTTGAAAGCTCTCATGGGCCTGTATTGTGATGCAAATCATTTACAATTCCCAGACACTCAAAAGCCTTTAAGCTGGAATTAAAGTTGTAAATACATAAGTAACTTAGAGAGGGGGAAAAGGAGAGACTTAATAGAACACTGAAGAAAAGGGACACGTATACACACATACACACAAAAACTAGGAAATTCAAGTTTAGGGTTACACTTCACAAATAAAACCACAAGTCAGAAATTGGGAAGTATGGAAAAGGAGAGTTCAAGCAACCTATGCAGCCTTAGCATTGTCCTCAGCTCCTGGTGCACTCTCCATACAAAGCAGACATTGCCTCAACTAACATGACAACTAAAAACTCTTTTGGAATTGCCTCCAGGCGGAAGAGAACATAGAGAAGGGACATGCAACTTTAAACTACACCTGTCTTGGTTTACATAGAGCATACTTACCCTGAGTTTAAAAGGCTGTACAATTTGCAACAACTGGCACTGAAGAGGATCTAAAGGTCAAATGGTGTAAGTAATGCTGCAGCAAGAATACTTCATATATACGAACACCCTTCCTGTTAAGGTCTATGTCCTTCACAGAGATCTAGTGAGACTAAATTACAAGAGACATTGGGGAATATTTTCTCCATTTCACAGATAAGGAAATGGAGCCAAAGAGGCCAAAGTGACCTGCCCAAAGTCAGGCATGTCACAAGTAAGGAAACCTGGCAGCCATGTTTTCGTGTATATCACAGATGACACCATAGACAACAATGAAGTTATACATCTCTAAGTACGAGGAGATAAATTCCAGATCTCTCATCTCCCAAGCTCTACCTTAATCACAAGGCCATCCTTCCTCTCCCCAGAGAGAGGAAACTGCTGTCTTGTCAAGGGAGGGTAAACAGGAGGCTAGTTTCCTATCAAGCTACTAGCACGTATGTAGTAGATTGGTACAGACACAGCGTGGCTCATAGTGCAGAAGTTGAAGCTGTATGGTGTTAAGGTATCTGGATAGTCTAACTAGGGTCGGATGGCAGATAGGGATAGGGATTCTGCTTTTTCATAATTTCTGAAATTTGGAAGGTTTTGAAAGATGACTTTAGTGAAGAAAAAAAAAAAGTTGAGCTAATGCCACTTTTGTTTATTTATGTACGAGCAAGGCCTGAAAGCTTCCTCCAACATACCACCTGAAAAATGAAATCCTGCTTGTTTTCAAATTCAGGCCCATCTATCCTGGAAAGCTAGGATATCTACACTAAGAGTTAGTGAAATGACAACCTCACAGGAATTGAGGGTTGGGGTTTTTTTGACGGACCATTTAACAAGGGTTTTAAAACCTATTTAACTTCAACAGCCAATTAATAATAGGAATAAAGGAAGTTAGTGTTAAAGATTCAGAACACCCTAATCCCTTCAATCAAGATGGTGCTCACACTAAACACGATTGAGACCACTAAGACAGAGAGGGAGAGGTGATAGATAGGATGGTGTACTCAGAAGCTTATCAGTAAGTGGGACCAGGTGGAACGCCATTTGACCTGTGTCTTTGGCAGGTTTTTAAAAAGCTACTGCACCCATCATGGGTGGACACGAAACTGCCAGTTAATATTTCAAATTTCTGTTTTCTCAATTTCAGCAAAACCCGTCTCCCTTTAGCAAGAGCTGGGATGTTGTGCAGTTAAGTCTTCACATGTGAGCTTGCTGCCTTAATTATTTTCAGCTGAATCCAGGTTCAGATGTTGCTTTGCAAACTGAAAACTCTCCTAGTGAGTAAAAGAATTCTTAAGGCAGCAATAGGATTAGAAAGGCGGCTGGTCACATGTGAGGCTTTATTTCGATTAGACCCCAACTTTGGCTGAAAGGAGACTGAACAGATTTTGCTGAAGTTAAGGCAACAGAAGTTTTGAGTATTGGAGCATCAATCCAAATTAAATATTTTTAAACTCGGGGGGAGGGGAAGGGAAGGGGAAATTATTCATTTTCTGAGCAAACTGACCCAAAAAAAAACCCCCCACACTTTTTTCAGTTGAGGGCATGAAGGAAGAGTGGATTACGTTCCAGTAGGACTCATGTTTGTATGTCCAATCACACAACACCAGAGTCTGAACTTCCACCACCCACACTCTGAGGGCTTAATATAATAGGCCCCTGTACTTAACGGCTTGGAGGCTGTTTTTTAAATCTATTTAAGACAAAAAATAAAACAAGACTACACACCCCTCCACCCCACACGCCTTCTGCCTCTGACCTGTAAGAAGTCACGCTAACCAAACATTAGGCGCCTATGCCCAGACACAAGAGCCTATGGTGGGATTTTCAGAAGCATCTAAATGACTTTGGAGCACAAGTCCCACCGACTTCAAACAGCAAACCCTACTGGAATGTAGTCTGGTCCAAGCACTTCAGCTTTCCTGACTTGTGGAAGTGCAACATATCAGAAGGTGATACCGATTCCAATTACAACCTGGGCTATTTGCTTATCAGTTTAGTGTTTTGGCTTGCGTTGTTCTCACAGCAAGGATGCTAATGAAGACCTGGACTTATTTTTAGTACAAGTGAGCGTGCTAAGTGTGAAACTTCTTATTAGAGAAGATCTATGTAAAAATTTGAAATTCTACTAGAAACTGGGAAACAAATGAGAGAAGCAAATACAAAACATCCATTCTACCAAATTAAGGCTATAAAATAGGAAGTAAAGAACTTGAAACCTGTAAATAAAACACTGATTTCAATTTTTTAAAAGTTATTTTTAATCATGGTCTTTATCCCTCTTGACACTAAGTATCTTGGATAGAGGATTATTTTAGATAATTTAAGAAGAATGCTTAAAAGCAATTTAAGAAGTTGTGGGGTGCTTTCTACAGAGCATCTTCATAAGCACTCAATACTGTTTTGACAGGCAAGGCTATAGATGCCTAAATAATTCTCCCATACTAGAGAACTAGAATCTACCTACCACTCCCTTTAGTACTGCTTCAGTGTTAATGCTAACACAAGGAGAAATATGTCTGGTGTCCCATTAACGTGGAACATAACTATGGTGTGCCAATTGTATGAAGTCGTAGTAAATACAAAACTACTCCCCAATTATTCACTTCTTACCCAGATGGTTGCAGAGAGGTTATCATTTTCTGCAACTTGCTCAATAAACACCACTCCAGGACCATTGTAATGTAAAGTGACAGCTTGATGTAAAGAAATGAGTTGTTTGGAGGAGGGGGAAAATATCTATAGTCATTAGAAAGTTCACAATTTTTTTTTTCAACTAATAGTTGGAGGACACCAGGGCTCAGTGTAAATAATCCTCGGCCTCTTCCATTATTTCTGTTCTAACATATTGCTTTGTATTGTATTCTCTCTGACTCCCCTCCCCCAGAAGCCTCTAGCGCCTTCACTTCAAAAGCAGCAACAGCTGCCAGGCTGTCACTCTTCCTCCCCTTCAGCTCACTAGGATTTTGTAAGCTACTTCAGTCTACCACCGACTTCACATGAAGCAGAGACAAGGCAGGCGTTTAGAACTGCCTCACAGGAAGACCCACATGCACCTAACATTTGCTCCTCATAAGACAAGGGAGCATCTTGGATTTCCCTTTCTTTGCCCATTTGTCACAGCTTAGGCACCAAGAGTTTTACTGTTCGGCTCCTGCTGTCCTTTCAGTCTCCAGCTAACAGAGAGCACTTACATTTGAAGGTAATTAAAGATATTTTTCTGTTTTCATACAAAAAAGGATTCTCTACACCAAATGGAGTCTGTGCAGTCACCAGCTTCTCAAGGGGGGGGGGGGGGGAGACAGGACGACAATCCTGGAAATAAAAGGAAAAAGAGAACTGCTCTCAAATAAATTCCTCTCATTCCTAGGATGTTGTGGTCTCAGGAGGCTTGATCCTGCACTATTCTAGCCAATAGGAGTCATTGAATGAGACCATAATCAAGTCCTGTGTCCACCAGCGGGTGATCACGGCTGTGTACTGCAGGACTATGGCTGTTTCTGTCATTCCCTAACCCAGACAGTCTGTGGGGCACAGATTGCTCGTGATCACTTATTTCTACAACTTCATGATAAAAATCAATCCCAGTGCGTACACACAGATTGCGTTTGGTTTTTAAGTTTCTCCGCTGTTGCTAGAACGGAGAGGGCTGCAGGGAGCCACCTGGAGGGTTTGTATTGCCTTGCCGGAACATGATGGGGACAGCGGGGGAGTATCTCCACTTGGGACACGTTAGAGTGCTCTACAATTCACACCCCTGCTGGTCTGGACTGTGGTGCCATGTTAGGATAAAGTATTGTGGGGGTTTTGTGGGCATGTAAAATGACTCTCTCTAATATTTCAGTAATAATTAGCTATAGTCAACACTAGGACCATTTCTGGTGTGGGGGGGAGGGTGGACCATGGCTGGGTTTCGATGGTGGGGTGGCCAGTGGCTGATTTTTTCTGTATCTCTGAGGTGGCAACCCTAGCAGCCACGGGTGTTTCAAGCAGAGCCACCGATCCAACATGGAACTAAAAATGCCAGGGGCTGCCAAAGTCTGGGCTATACTAGCACTCCCACCATTGCTACCGCTGCGGGAAGTGAACCAATGGTGGGACACTTCAAGAGAAATAAGCTCATGGCAGACAAGAAATATTTATGAAAGACAGACACCACCAGCCTTCAACTGAAGGCTGAAAAAGTTTCCACTCCAAAACTTGGTCCATATTAGGTCCTTTTAAAAATCAGAGAAGAGAAACACTAGCCAACTGTGGTGTACTGATGACACCATGACAACAAAAAATATAGGTTGCTGAGTTTTATAGTAATCATATTATCACTATTATAAAATACATAAGGATTTTAGCTCCTCTTATCTGACTTCAGAGACAATCCTATGGCCTCGTTACAGGAAGTCCCAAACCTTGTCTACACGAGGAAGGTTACTAGCTGGACCCATTACCCGCTGAACATGGTTTAACTACAAGTATAGACCAGGCTCCCACGAATCAGCCACTAACTTAAGCTGGCATAGGACTGGCATACTTCCAAAGCAGCCTGCTACCTTGTGTTGCTCACTATAAAAATCACAAGTTCAAAAGGAAAAGTGCAGTGATTAGTTCCAGACCAGTATCTTGGAGGAATGGAAATTCAAGAAAAGGAGGTGAAGGAAGATTTTTTTTTTTAAGCCAAAGATTAGCTTGGGTGAAAGACAGTTACGTTTATTTACTGAACAAATGGGAATTTCAAAAGTGCTCAGCAGTAGCCCAATTTGTCTCCCACTGAAGTCAATACACCCCGACATATAAAAATCCCACTACCATTAGCATGTTTCTATGTCTTGGACTCTTAAAAATCAGAGTCAGCAAGTTTCCAAGAATTTCTATGGAAGCTCAAAGCTATCCCAGTGCTTCCAGGGGACTTAGTTATGACCAACTGAAAAGGCCTGGAGTTAAGAATGAAAACCCCTTCTCAACCTTGCTACCTAGGAATTATAATTCCTAAACATTCGGAAGTACCCGTCTTTATTAACATCCCACCACTGAATGGTTTGGCATGCCTCAGAGATAACTGCTATTCCACTCTACTTCCCAGGAAGAAGTCCAGTTTGCAAACAGTTTCTGGAAAAATAAATGCTACTCGGCAGATGAATAAGAAGCTGGAGAATGCAAAGTTGTCTTAGAAGTTCTATTGGGGGCAGAGAGGAGGAATTTGAAAAAAAATTTAAAATTTTATTAATAATAAATCAGTGTGAAGTGTCTAATGATTAGAGCCGGACTAATAATGAAAAACAGAAGTTAAAATGTATTCAAGATTTTGTTAATTACTCCAGCCATTTTTGTACTATTGTGGCTTCCTTTCTGCATACATTCGTGTAATTGTGTTGTGCTACCAAAAACCAAAAGCTAAGTCTGTTCAGAAGTTCATCCTCTTAAAATTATATTCACTGCCTGTGAATACTGGCACCAGAAACCCAACTACAAAGCAAGCTCATCCTAAGGGAAGCCAGAGTAGGTACACCACACACTTGTGCACATACCCTGCATGCAACTATGCGACAAGTCAAAACAAAGCAGCAGCTCAAATTTCAGAATTAAGATATCAAACCCGAACAAAAAACTCCTGAGGCTATAAATTTCAAAATGACCAATCTTTGTTTATTTGGGGATAATCTGAACTCAGAAAGATAGCAGATTCCAGTCAATGAGTCATTATCAGTTATTCACTCTGCTCAAACAATGCACTAAGCTTTACCTCAGCACGCAATCTCTTTTCAGAGTAGAAAATAAGTTAAATTAAGCACCTTCTTTCTCAACAGATCTTCTGCTTGTGTCTACTCTGTCATATCTGTTTAGGGAAGAGCAAACCTCTATTCCAGATTGGCGCTGCAGAGCAAACACAGCTGTGTGAAGCGTGAGGTGCATTGTATCCTGGTTTACAAGTCAACTGATGTTTTCTTTCCAGGGACACTGAAGAGAATGAGATGGAACAGAGTGCAGAATATCAGGACTGGTAATGAGGCACAAATGAGAAAGAACATAGTGTGGACTTCAGAATCCCAGTTGAGTTTTTAGAGTTGGGAGACAGCAATACAGACCTACCAAACCTCTTCACTTCAGTTTCATTAAAAACACCCACAAAACCACACAAACCTGGAAATAATTGAGACACAAAATGGAATTTCACAATTCCATTATTTTTAACTGTAACTGAGTCCATGTTCTTATTGTCAGACCATCCAGATACGCGTTTCATTGTCCTTTAATATTTTCATATTATATTTGAGAACATTTTATTTAAAAAGCTCCCACATAAATGAGAAAATAAATACTCCTTGTAGGTAGGGATTCCCACATATTTTCCTATGAGGCTAATGCTCTTCGGAGCAGCACTGAAAGGCTCTGAAGAGAACTCCCACCTGGAAGAGCAAGGGCAGCCAAAATGCCTTCCTGCTATTTCCAAATCAGAGAGAGGAGTTTGGAGTTCCTTCTAGAGAGCCTCTGCATTATCATATGCTGACACAGAGCAGAAAAGCTAATATTTATATATAGTTAACTATTGTCTGCTGGGGGGTGAGGGGATTCGTCACAGCTGGCCCCAAAAAGAAGTCCTCTGCCTCCATCCTTCTTTCCTATTTAAGAATTCATGAAATTAAGGCAAAGAACTTTGACAGAAGCTGTGGAGTCATATAGCTATGTTTATGCACCTACATACACATCCAACCTTTAATACCTCATCACTCCAGGGGTGGGTGGGAAGAATCCAGACCCCTAAGTTAGGTAAACAATTGCAGTTTAAAATAAATAGAACACACTGAGCAAGGAGAATTGAATTTTAACTATCCACTCCCTTCACAACCTACCACAAGCTCCAGAGTTTGACATGAAGAGGCAGCTATGTCAAAGTTAATGATATTGATTGATATATATATATATATTATATATATCAATATAAAAACAAAGTTGAAAGGAGAGACTTTTTCACAACTCTAACAACAGGACAGTGTTTTTGGTCACTGTTTCCAAATCCTGGATCAATCCTGGGTTCCCACAGCTCATGGGGGTGGAGGAATTGTAGACAGCTCAATGTGCAGCTGTGGTCAAAAAGAATAAATGAGATGCATAAAGAATGGGATGAAGAATAAAATGCAAACAATTATAATGCCATCATATAAGTCAATGATGCAGCCTTATCCGGAATTGCGTGTGCAGCATTGGCTACCCCATCTATGAAAGGATACTGTCGAACTAGAAGGGAGTTCAGAGAAAGGCAACAAGAATGATCCAGGACATAGGAAAACTTTTGTATGAAGAGATAGATTGAAAACATTGGGATTGTTCTCTTAGGAGACAAAAAGAAAGCGGACATGATAAAAGCATATGAAATAAGTAATGATATAAAAAAGGTAGATCTCAGAACCCAAAAACAAGGGACAGTCAATGAAATTAGAGGTGGGAAATTCAAAACTGATGAAGAGGAAATAGGGATTTCACACACACACACACACACACACTGTGGAACTCACTGCCACATTAAATCATTGAGACCAAGGATTTAGCAAGATTCAACAAGGGATTAGCAATTTACATGGATAACAAGAAATGCTAACAAAATGCTAACCAGACTTAATGCTAACAAAAAGGTTGAATGGAATTAAACCTCACGTTTCAGGATTTAAGTCAATGTCTACTCATTAGAGATCAGTATGAGACCAATGGTAAGGGACAAATTATCCCACATCTGCCGACAGCAAGGTTCTTACATCTTCCTCTGAAGCATCGGGTGATGGCAATTGTCAGAGACAGGATATTGGAGACGATGTGCCACAGGTCTGAACCAGCATGACTATTCTTCTGAACTAGGGAAGGGGGGCAAAAGCTGGCTTTGCCGATAAGCCATTTTTGCAGTGTCCTATTCCAGAGGCTTGTCTCTTACACAACAGAGTTGTCTCAGTGTCACCCTCTATTATGCTCAGATGACTGTGGCTCCATAGCAGAGACAGATGAGCCAGAGGTTTTGGTTCTCCGGCCGTGCCCATGTTGGGGGTGGAAGTCATAGCTGAAGTGCAGAGAGCCAGCTACAACATTCTTATGCCAGCCCTGGATTTCCCTCCCCCACATGACAGAAGAATTCCTAGAAAGTTGCTTAAGTCAGCTTTAAGGCTGCCTTACATCATCAGTTCAGCATAAAGCAGCTTTCCTAGGGCTAGAATTTGGCCCAGAGACAAAGGCTATAGCTACACTACAGAGCTTACAGTGGCGCAGCTGCACCAATGCTCGTGCTAATGCAGATGCTCTAAGCTGATGGGAGAGTGCTCTCCCGTCAACTTAATTAATCCACCTCCCAAAAAGTGGTGGTAGCTGTGTTGGCAGGAGAAGCTCTCCCGCCGACACAGCACTGTCCACAACAGCGCTTAGGTCGGTGTAACTTACGTCATGTGGTTTATTCACACCCCTGAACATACGTTATATCGATCTAAGTTGTAGCGTAGCCATAGCCTAAGACTTTGCATGTTTGTTTCCTTCTCACCCCCATCACACCCACAATGTTTCAATAGAGTTCTCTTGCAAATGAGAGAGTCAATTCTCTATCCAAGTATAGTGTGATCTAGTGCTCCTATGTAGAGTTCTGACAAGACACACTCTGCCCCATTCTGGTCAGGGCAGACTAATTTAAATCAAAACAATGTAAAACACTGATTTTAGTCATGATTTAAAGCAGCAAGCAGGAAATTTTGATTTAAAAATCACTGATTTTAAATCTTGTTTTTCACTTCTACTTCTGTTATTTTCCTAAAGAAAGGCTGAATCCCATTGGTTGGTAACAATTAAAATAGATTGAGCTGCAGCATTTTTAAAAAACTTATTTTTATTAGTTAAATAAATTTACCTTAGAAATGCTGATACATAAGGGGAAAACAGTATGTTTATCAAAACGTATCAACATATGTGTTGCATCTAAAAGTAACGGATTTATTAACAATCAAATATCTGTAGTTAGTGAACTGGTGGATTGTTTCTGATCACCTTGGGCCAGGGTTTCAAAAGTATTTAGGTGCTTACTGGGATTTTTTTCAAAGGTGCCTTAGCGCAATAGGCACCTAACTCCCATTCATTTCAGTGGGAGTTAAACACCCAACCGGCTTAGGCACTTTTGAAAAAAATCCCAAAAGGTGCCTATCTGCATCTTAAAGGCACCTTAAATGCCTTTGAAAATCCAGTCCCATGGCCTTCAGATTTTTAGAGTTACTAGATCTCACCCTCTTCCACTTGGTTTTTATTCATAAAATTGGCTGAGGAAAACAAGCTTCCCTGCTTTTTCAACTCATGATCAGTTTCTCCATTTTCTGCATCTGGTAGCTACACTGAAATCAAACGTAACTAAGGCAAAAGATTTTCTGCACGAAAGAAACTGGAAGTACTTACATTTGGAAAAATGTAAGTGCCAGCACTCACACCGTTGTAAAGAATGTAAATAATATAGATACTTAATGCATTACATTACATTGTGACATTATAAAGTTTGAGCGGCCCTAAAATGTTAATGCTATTTCCCCCTAATTTTGTATATAATTAAAAAGGCAGCATCCTTTAACTCAGTGGTGAAAAACCTGCGGCCTGTCAGGGTAATCCACTGGCGGGCTGCCAGACAGTTTGTTTACATTTGCATGGCCGCCCACAGCTCCCAGTAGCCCGCAGTTCACTGTTCCCGGCCAATGGGAGCTGCAGGAAGTGGCGCGGGCTTTGAGGCTCAATTTTTAAAAAAATTTTAAATTAAAAAATAATTTTAATATACTTTTGAAGTTTAGGTGTTCAATTTGACATTATGACAACACGTTATTTTTAAACCGCTTTTTTTAAAAAAAAGAAAAGAGTATTTAAATTTAAAAAATCCAATTTTTTTAAATAGAAAAATAATCAATATTTTAATCCACCCTGATTCTAGTACTGGCCCCTCAGACAGAAGTGGCCATGTTTGCAGTACCTGTGATGCACACAAATGGAGAAGAAACTAAGGGCTTATCTACATGGCCCCACAGCGTGGATCACAGGGACGTGAACTGTAGCACGCACTGAAGTGCTGTGCTATAACTGCTCCTTGTTGACCCTGCTAGCGTGAACTAAAAGGTACCTAGCTCACATTAATGTAGTCCTGGCGGAAAGGGGGTCTACACAGGTCCAGATCAGTTACAGCATAACACTTTAATGCATGCTGTAACTCACACCTCTGTAGCCCACACTGCAGGGCTGTCTAGACAAGCCCTAAAACTACTAAACTCATTATGCACACGTGACAAGAATATATTCAGACCCCAGGAAAAAGAGTGCCCAAGCATACACCCCTTGAGCCACTGAGCTCACTTGAACTGGTTTTGCTACAGAACAAGTAATGGATTTGCTTCTCAGTATGGTCACTCTTCTGTTCCTTCAGAGAATGTAATATCAAACCCCTTCTGAACTCAGCACATTCAGAGCTTTCCACTTTTGCTTTCTCACTACTATTTCAAGAGTGGCAACATCTCCAGTAACCCCGTTCATCATATTCAGGACTGGGGAGAAGTAAGGGAGAAGGAAGACAGAAAAGAGCTTGGGTTTTGTTAGGACCAAGAAGTTGAAGTGTTTGTTTAATAAAAACTCCCTGAATATAGTTTTAGTTTTAGTCTTTATGTGATAACAGGCTACCACCAATACTTGTCATTGCCTTCAGCACCTTCCTTCCAAGGTTCTCAAAGCACTTACAAACACCGAACCCTACCACACGTCTGTGAGGTAGGTAAATATATTCTTAATATTTAAGCTCTAGGAGACATGACAACTTTTATGGGCCTACCAGTTCAGACTAGTAGTCATCCATCTAGCTCAGACAATGGCCAGTACCAAATGCTTCACAGGAAAGTCCAAGAAACCCCATGATGTACAATTATGGAATATTTGTGTTGATGGGAAAGCTGTCTTCCTAAATCCCAGGCTGCTGGAGGATCTGGCTTTAGGGTCTACTTCTGTACTTCCAGTCACTGAAGTCAGGGGAAGATATTTTGTGCAAAAGTAGTGAACTCAACCAAATATCAAGAGACTGTCCCAGCTCTGAGAAGGTGCTTGTAACAGAGATTCTCACATCCCTCCGATTATTCCCTCTGTAACACTATTAACCATCTAATACACCTTTCAATAGAATAACCTCTCTCTGTGGGTAATAACCAGCCTCCATTCAGATGTTCAGCCATTATCACCCTCATGTAAAACACTGCAAGAACAGAAAGCAATGGTATTCGTTCAATCCCACTGTCATACAGTCACTTTCACAAGGATACTTTATTAAGAGAAACCTCACATCAGCATGAGAAACAATCCTACTGTAACTCTCAACAAATCACAACAGCTACTCAAAACTAACCCCGACACTAGAGAGCCTGCAGGCCATACCTGTATAATTCTCACTGAGCAGGGCATGATAGGTCAATAGGGTTAATTATCTAATCCTAATGTTGAAGGAAGTGGAAAAATATTTTAAAAAAATAAAAAAGCATGGGTTTCCAGAATAGCTCTGACTATTAAGTAGGTGAAATGAATCATTGACTCTGTACTTTACCTAGTTCTTTCCCCTCACCCCACCATCTTCACACAAGCTTACTGGCAAAGTCTGAAAAAGTGCAGGACGCCAACCTCTCTTTCCCTTCCCTCTTTACATAGCAAAGTGACAATTCTCTTGGTATCCATAGGAGATGTCAAAGAGCAGCCATTCTTAAAACTGTCTATTATACGGAGTAAATAATCTCCAGGGGTGGGGAGTTTGATAGCTATTCTACTTTACTATCCACACAAAAAACAGGCAAAAGACCAAAGGCTAATTTTGTCTTAATAGCTCCTACACAGAGTTAGTTCAATTTTGTCTAGTCACTTTTCATTTAGTCTGTTCATGTATGCGAGGAATTAAAAGGGACATCTGAATCCCAATTACATGACCTGTAACAAAGTGGAGAAAGACGTAACAAGAGCCAATGGTTGGAAGCTGAAGCCAGACAAATTCAAATTAAAGAACAGCCACAATTTCCCTTCCTCACCACCAATGGAGGATGAGTAACCACTGGAACAACCAACCAAGGGAAGGAGTGGATTCTCCTTCTCTTGCAGTCCTCAGATCTACACTGGATGCCTTTCTGGAAGACATGCTGTAATCAAACACAAGTTACTGGTTTCAACACAGGGGTCACGGGGGGAAATGTAATTGCCTGTGATATACAGGAGGTAAGACTAGATGATCCTATCATTCTGGTCTATGACTCACTAGTAAAGCTCAGAGACATTCTCTCACCTTTCATTAGGCTTGTACTGCAACACTAGAATAGTTATTTTCACTGTCTGGTTCTAATGACTACTCCAGTCCTGTTGTTCCTTCTGACATTGCAGAAGGGATTCACTTTTTTTTTTTAATTGAGTTTGTTTAAATATTCCCACCTAATGTAGAAATCTGAAATGCACGACATCTGAGTTTAGCTACTTGACATTGCCTTAATCTCAATATTGTCATAAATTCAAGTAGAGCTCCCCTAAGGCAGTACATTTTTGCATGACATTAGGTGCTACAGTTTGTTAGAAACAGTTGGAAGTTAAGATACAATTCACATAGGCAATAGGAAAGGAACATTTTTGAGGTAATCTGCATAAGTATACATCAATCGCTTATAGTAATGAATTCTGTTAATTGTTCATTCTTGACATGTACTATCACCCTCCTTTTCAGGCCCTGGCTTTCTCACAGCTGGCACAATATAATTTGCATGTTATCACACCTCAATATATAGCATCTCTAATGGGAGTAAGAGAGAACTGCAGAGTCCCAGTGCTGACAACTCTAAGTTGTTGCCTTGATTATTCCATGAGAAATCTAAAATGCTCTTCTACACCACTGCCAGTTACTCAGCTACAAAAAGACACTATTAAAGATACTTAAAATGAATTATGTCCCATTAGAGTCAAGTACATGGTAAGTCTGATCACAAACCTAAATGGTTATTTAAGGCAAATTTTAGTTTCAAAGGCTAAGTGAGATTTATTAAAAAAAAAAAAAAGCAATATTTGATTAGTCATATTTTCACAGGGTTTACTTACAAAATAAAAACAAGTAAAATTTTCAGCCATGAAGCCCTCCATCTATTTATACAGTATTGTAAACATTTTTATTTTAAGTAACATGGAAACATTTATTGGATGACCGAGAGGATAAACAGTCAAAGTGTCTCACAAATGTTTGTTAAATTCACCCATGGAATCACAACAATTAGTATGCTAATTATTAGGACAGGGTAAATAAATAACTTATTTAATATGTGCTGGATTACCTTACCACAACCCACAAGTGTTTACAAATACATTTACAATTTACACTAATGTGTGTATTATATACAAGTTTACCATTTATACACATGCTTCCTTACAAATTTACATGGGCAATCTACAAGAGACTGTCTGTTTTCTATAAGATCATGTGCTTCTGATCAGAACATGTGTTGATGCTTGAAACTTTCACTATTACTCAATTCTACTAACTGACCAGAAGGTGCCTCATCCCTGCTCCACAGTCACTGTGGGTGCTGACACCATAACAAATTTGCATCTGTGCCCACTTAACAGATTGTGCTTTTGTAACCAAAAAGCACAAGCTACTGCCTACTTTTGACAGCTTCTCCTAGGTTGCAAAGAGAGACCCCGCATCAGTTACAAAACAGATTCTTCATTAGAGAGTTTTAATTTCACTTCCCGCATCTATTATTTAGATATATAATGCACAGCAGGAATTGAGACACACATAGGTATTAGAGTTTAGAAGCCAGAAAGGGGGTAGGGGAAGGAAGTTGTGTAATGGATTGGTCTCATTTAGAGGACACTCCTGGATATGAGAAACAAAGCAGTTTCCATTTCCATCAGTGCAAATAAAACATCTACAGTGATCTGTCTAAGCCACGCTTGCTGACATGCCACCCGAGACACCTCGGTTTAATTTCCAGTCCAAGGGCCTGATTCTATTCTCAGGATAAATCCAGAATAACTCCACGGAAGTTAACAGGAGTTACATGTGTCTAGACTAAAATGGAATTCAGCCCCAGGTCTCCTACTTTAGCTTAGAGTGCTACAGAAGCGATATGCTTAGTCTAGAGTCATCATCAAATTACTGGTGACAACTTCGACATGTTTCCCAGTTGAGTCCCACCCATCCTCAGGCCTAAGCAGTGTAACACAGTTTACAAAGTGGAGAGGGGTTACTTGGCAAATCCTGTCCTGATGCAGGGAAGGAACTAGATCAGCGGTTCTCAAACTGTGAGTTGGGACCCCAAAGTGGGCTGGCTTAGGCTTTCTGGGGCCCAGGGCTGAAGCCCAAGCCCCACTGCCCAGGCCAAATCCCACTGCCTAAGGCTGAAGCCCTTGGGCTCAGGCTTCAGTCCCCCTTCCTGAGGTCATGTAGTAATTGTTGTTGTTAGAAGGAGGCCATTGTGCAATGAAGTTTGAGAACCCCTGAACTAGATGACCTACTTGAGGCATTACAGACCCACATAAGTGGTCATCGGGTCTTTGGACCGGGGCACTGGAAGACACCCCCATCCTGGCAAAGAGTGGGATCTTCTTTACATATCTTTCATGCATATTAAATAATTGTAGCTTGGTCTTCTGCACTTTACACTGTATCATCTTTACCTCTGTCCTTATTCCCTTCCTCACATACATACACCTCCAATCCCTTGATCTCACCCAAAGTGAGCCTGTCAGAAGAGGCTGAAATAAGAGTTACAGAGGCAAAGATAAATCTGATTTCTCAATTAGCAAATTGGCATGCCACCTTTCTCAGCTAGCTAAGACCCAAGGTGATTGACTAAGCACAAGAATTGCCAGACAAGCTATTCTCTTAATTAAAACATGTAAAGAGAGCTCTCATTTTAAATAAAAATCACAACCGTAACAGGTCTTAGCTTTACAAGAGACAAACAAAACTGTTAGCTTTTATCTAAAGTCAAACTTCTGTTAACATGGCAGTCACAGTAAAGCACCATCTACACTAGAGCTTTAAAGCTCACCTGAAACACTTTTTAAATATATACTTGTTACACTGTAGCCCCACACACTATGTTCAAAAGTATCTTGTGATTCTGGGTGCCTAACAAGGGGCCTGATTTTTAGCCTGCACCCACCCTCTGAAAGTCAGGCCCATTTAAGGTGTCTCAGGTTGGGTACCCAAAAATGGGGGCAAAGTTACTCATCACTTTTGAAAACGTGGACCTACAAGTTTAACTGTGGCTTAAACATACCCATGCTGACGAACACCCTAGCCTGTGTAGGTGGGACCAAGCTCTCCCATTTGTTCACTTGCGTCACACCTTCTTCCCCCGTCCCCTTACACATGGAATGCCCATTCTGAAGAGATACATAACGCCATTATCCTCTCCCCCTCAAGAGTCACTGCTGTCATGAATCCTCCAAGAAACCAATTAGCATTGGTAAGTTGAGGGGCACTTGGGACTTGTTGATTTTTAAATACATAATTTTCATTTTTATGTTGTATCCTTTTTCCCCCGCTCCCTTTGAATGGTGTTTGTCTTTGCCAGCACTTCAGAACAGGGACTGTCTCTCTGAGTGGCTAGCACATTGTGAGTGTTACTGAAACAGAAATAAGTAAAATTAAGTCTGTTCTGAAGAGGAACAGTATTCTGGTCCAGGCCTACCTGGGCAAAACGTCATCTTTACACACACAACCCATCGAACAGGTCTAACTGTGTTGGAATCAAGATTTAACAACTCAGACTTCAGTTTAAGTGCAATTAAACGCCCTCTGAGGATGGGGCTTTAAGTTAATTTTCAGCAACCAAAGGCTATTGGAGACCAGCCATTTCCCCCTAAAATTTTCCACCAGTTGAGCTGCAGCAGTGGTAACAGGGCTCACTGACACATAGTCTGTCTTTGTTTTAAGTTTGTACAGTGCATGGCACAACAGGCTCCTGGCCTCTATGAGCTACTGTAATAATAATAATAAATAATAATGTGTAGACCAAACTCCACATCACCTAACTATGCTCAATGCAGGACTAGAACAGTGGTTTTCAAACTGCGGGTTGTGACCCAGTGCTGGGTCGTGGAATGTAAGCACTGGGTCGCAACGGCTCTGGTCAGCACCAGCGACCAGGCCATTAAAAGTCCCATCGGTGGCGCTGCCTGGCTAAGGCAGGCCAGTCCCTACCTATTCTGACACTACGCTACGCCGTGGAAGCGGCCAGCAGCAAGTCCAGCTCCTAGGCAGGGGTGCCATGGGGCTCTGTGCACTGCCTCCATCCCGAGCACCAGCTCCGCACTCCCATTGGTTGGGAACCGGCCAATGGGAGCTGGGGGCAGTGCCTGCAGGCGAGAACAGTACAAAGCTGCTTACGAGCCTCCCCCTAGGAGCCAAACCTGCTGCTGGCTGCTTCCAGGGCACAGCGTGATCTGTGGTACTAGGACAGGCAGGAAGCCTGCCTTAACACTTCTGCTGTGCTGCTGATCGGGAGCCGCCCAAGGTAAGCTCATGCCTCAACCCCACACCCCAGCCCTGAGCCCCCCCAAACCCAGAGCCTGTTCCTGCACCCCAAGCCCTTCATCCCCAACCCAGAGCCTGCGGCCCCAGCCCAGAGCTCTGACCCCCTCCCACACCCCAACCCTCTGCCCCAGCCCTGAGCCCCCCCAAAACCCAGAGCCCCCTCCTGCACCCCAAACCCCTCATCCCCAGCCCCTCCCAAGAGCCTGCGCCCCCTGCCCAGAGCCCTGAACCCCACCCACAACCTGAACCCCTCATTCCCAGCCCCATCCTGCAGGCCTCACCTCCACACCCCATCCCTGAGCCCCTCCCACACCCCAAATCCCCAACTCCGTTGGGTCACGGGCATCAACTATTTTCTTCAACTGGGTCGCCAAAAAAAAAAGTTTGAAAACCACTGGACTAGAGGGTGGAGGACAAGCTTTTCAAGGGTGCTCAGCACCCACAAGCAGAACTAAGTTTTCAAAAGTGCTCTCAGCTATGTTCATCTGAAAATCTGGCCGTAAATTTCACAATTTCTGCAGGGTGTTGAGCTCTTCTGAAAAGCTGGCTCTTATTCAGGTGACTAAATGGGAGCTAAACTCCTTTGAAAATCTGGCCCATAGTGCTGACTGCTGGCATACACCAGTGGCCCGTCTCCACTGGAACGCGTCATTGGTGGTTGCAATGGCAGGATTTTCGGGCGTGGGGGGGAGTAAGAGTCTAATACAGTTTTGGCCTGAATGCCCTATCAACTCTACAACAAGGGTCACGTTGAAAAGGAGTCCCCTGCCAGTGACTTACTCCCAGGCGGACATCCAGCTCTGCTTCAAACTCAGCACCAGGGCCCACCTCCACTATACTTATTCAAGCAAGACTCCCTGCAACCGACAGCCCTTCCCAAGCTAATGTGCGAGTGATCTGGCATTTAGTTATTACATTATCAGCTACAGAAATTAACGCTTGTACCGCCATGTTTCCACAGGCTCCCAACTAGTCCTTTATACCAGACCTCCCATTATAATCCCACACGGCTTCTAACTATGCCTAAAGTGCTGGTTGAGGTGTGCTAAGGAGGGGCTGAACCGGACCCAGCAGGGATCCTGCCCCCGCAGCAGGGTGACAGACCATCACCTTGGCCTCACAGTGATGAGCTCCTCGTACCACTGATGTTTCAGGACCCAAAGCCTCCCCCACCCGGTGGGGAGGGGAGAGCCGCCAGGAAGCGGAGGGAGAGGGAAGCCCTGGCCATTGCAATGTCAAGTGAAGGGGAACCCGAAGCAACGTGCTGTGGCCGGGGGCTGGCCATGCAGCGGCACAACTAAAGCCCCGGCCTGCTCCACCCTCCCCCTCCCAAGGAAATGTCCCCAGGGAGATGGTTCAGACACCCCACGCCGCCCCTCCTCCCGCTCCTCCCCCTGCTCCCAAGCCAGGGCACAGGCAGGGGAAGCCAGCCGGCTGCACCACAAACCACCGCCTCACCCAGCCCCGGGGCAAGGGAAAAAGCAGCGGCCACAGAGCAGTCGCTGGGGCTGCACGATCCTGGCGCCCCCAGCCCCGAGGAAAGTAGTTTGCTTGGGGACCCCCCGAAGGGGATTAAAACTCTGTGCGCCCGGGGCGGGGAGCAGACTTGACACTGACAAGGGTCCTGACAAAGTTTCCTCCCCCTTCTCAGCGCTGCCCTGCTGAGCCTGGACCCCTCCCAGCCGCCCGCTCCCAGACCCACGGGCACGAGCGATCCCCAGGGAGCCGCTCCGCTCACCTCTCCGCTCCGCTCGCATCCCCCGCGCCGCGGGGCAGGCGGCTCCGGCAAGGACCTTACCCAGGCGGGACGGGAGAGAGGAGGGGATGCATCAGGCACGCGGCTTCCCCCCAGCGGCGCGCCACCCGGGCCCGCAGCGGCGACAGCGACACCCGCCTCCCGGCAGCCTCCAAACTCCCCTCTCGTGTCTCTTTGTACCAGCGAGCAGGCACCGCAGCCGGCCGCCCGCACTGCGGCTGCGCGCTGCCCAAAATCAACAATGCAACCCTCCTCCCCCGCTGGGGCTCCGGAGGGGCGGGGGGAGCAGCGGGGGGAGCCGGGCTCTGGGGCTGAGCGTAGAGCGCACAGCCTGGCGGTGCACGGCGCGGAGGGGCAAAGACCTGGCTGCCTAGCGGGGGGCGCTGGCTTAGGGGCAGAGTCGCTCAGCGGGAGCGCTAGCTCCGACCAGGGGCATTCAATCACAAGAGTGCGAGGGCGATATGTTGATGCCAACAAAGCAGAGGACTGAACTTCTGGGTGTTGCTTGGGTAGATTTGATCGTCCAGCTCAGTTATATAGACCTGCCGCTGACTTTCTGTGTGACTTTGGTCAAATCACTCTCTCTGTGCCTTGGTGTTCCCATCTGTAACATGGGGTAATGACACCTGCTAGGCATGTTTATTTGCTTTACTGTTTATATCTATTCAGAGCATGCCCAGTGCTCGGCCTCTTTCAAGCATTTTAAATAAAATGTTTTGCAATTTACTTTTTGCAATATTAACAAATGGACAGAATTTCCACTCACGAGCCTCGGCGCTGCATGTACTGAGCTGCGTTATGGGGCTTAGTTTGGGAACGTGTGTCAAGTGCTTTGAGATCCTAGAAAGAAATGCTGCTATACACGTGTCAAGAGGCATTAGAACCCGTTATCATTAGTGGCACATGAAGTAGGTTTCATTTTTTACTGATCATTCCTTTGTAGTGATCTTTTGGTCATAAGGCTCAAAAGAGACTGTTTAAAAACTATTTCCCATCTGTGCTGATGTGTTTGCCTCTGCCAGTGAAGCATTCATTTGTACAGATAATTTCTCTTTTTTTCTCTCTTTTTTAGGGTAGGTAGGAAAGAATTTTGCTGAACCATGAGTCAGCTGCAGATAAAGCATGCTGGAGTTTGTGGGGGTGCTAACTTGAGACAATTCTAACTAGACTGACCTGCCATTGTGGCTAAAATGCTGAGCACAACTCATTCTCCCCTGGCAACAAGGAGGTTCTGAATCTCAGCATGTCTGATTTAGGACTCTCTGCTGTATGGACTGGATGTAGAGAGATCATTTGGATATAAAAATTAAAACTTGGGGGTGGAGGGGGAAGGAGTGTTCAAACTGATCTTTATAATAAAACTACAGTATCCTTGAAAAATTGTCTAAAACATATTTGTAATCTAGACAAGGAAGTCTTCCCTCCATTAAAGGGCTAAAAGATGGATCCAAAGCCCATTGAAATTAATGGGAGTCTACTGACTTCAGTGGGTTTTGGATCAAGTTCCAAATCCTGACATGGCTGGCACAGCAAGAGCATGCCCTGTGCCAAGGGAGTCCTGTCAGCCAGGGCAGGATTCCTCACTGCATGCTGTGGGGGCCTCGCTGTGAAGTGCAAGGGTTTTTGCAGATCAGAAGCAAAGTGCCCCCCTGCCAGCTAGGACTAGCTGTTGACCACAGTATTTGGTATTTCCTTTTCAGCAGGGAGTAGATGGAGTATTTAGCTGAGATTTTCAAAGTAGAGCAAATGTGTGATTATATCCCCTGCGGTGCTTTGAAAATCTCAATCTATAACACATCTAAAAACTATGGTCTTAAAACTGTTTTGCCAAAACTCTGTTGGCCAGAAAAACTGTCTTTAAATCCCTTTTCAGCTAATAAGGCCACAGTTTTAAAAGCAAAAAGAAAAGGAGTACTTGTGGCACCTTAGAGACTAACCAATTTATTTGAGCATAAGCTTTCGTGAGCTACAGCTCACTTCATCGGATGCATACTGTGGAAAGTGTAGAAGATCTTTTTATATACACACAAAGCATGAAAAAATACCTCCTCCCACCCCACTCTCCTATTGGTAATAGCTTATCTAAAGTGACCACTCTCCTTACAATGTGTATGATAATCAAGGTGGGCCATTTCCAGCACAAATCCAGGGTTTAACAAGAACGTCTGGGGGGGGGGTAGGAAAAAACAAGGGGAAATAGGTTACCTTGCATAATGGCTTAGCCACTCCCAGTCTCTATTCAAGCCTAAGTTAATTGTATCCAATTTGCAAATGAATTCCAATTCAACAGTTTCTCGCTGGAGTCTGGATTTGAAGTTTTTTTGTTGTAATATAGCAACTTTCATGTCTGTAATCGCGTGACCAGAGAGATTGAAGTGTTCTCCGGCTGGTTTATGAATGTTATAATTCTTGACATCTGATTTGTGTCCATTTATTCTTTTACGTAGAGACTGTCCAGTTTGACCAATGTACATGGCAGAGGGGCATTGCTGGCACATGATGGCATATATCACATTGGTGGATGTGCAGGTGAACGAGCCTCTGATAGTGTGGCTGATGTTATTAGGCCCTGTGATGGTGTCCCCTGAATAGATATGTGGGCACAGTTGACAACGGGCTTTGTTGCAAGGATACGTTCCTGGGTTAGTGGTTCTGTTGTGTGGTATGTGGTTGCTGGTGAGTATTTGCTTCAGGTTGGGGGGCTGTCTGTAGGCAAGGACTGGCCTGTCTCCCAAGATTTGTGAGAGTGTTGGGTCATCCTTCAGGATAGGTTGTAGATCCTTAATAATACGTTGGAGGGGTTTTAGTTGGGGGCTGAAGGTGACGGCTAGTGGCGTTCTGTTATTTTCTTTGTTAGGCCTGTCCTGTAGTAGGTGACATGAAAGTTGCTATATTACAACAAAAAAACTTCAATTCCAGACTCCAGTGAGAAACTGTTGAATTGGAATTCATTTGCAAATTGGATACAATTAACTTAGGCTTGAATAGAGACTGGGAGTGGCTAAGCCATTATGCAAGGTAACCTATTTCCCCTTGTTTTTTCCTTACACCCCTCCCTCCCCCGACGTTCTTGTTAAACCCTGGATTTGTGCTGGAAATGGCCCACCTTGATTATCATACACATTGTAAGGAGAGTGATCACTTTAGATAAGCTATTACCAGTAGGAGAGTGGGGTGGGAGGAGGTATTTTTTCATGCTTTGTGTGTATATAAAAAGATCTTCTACACTTTCCACAGTATGCCTCCGATGAAGTGAGCTGTAGCTCACGAAAGCTTATGCTCAAATAAATTGGTTAGTCTCTAAGGTGCCACAAGTACTCCTTTTCTTTTTGCGAATACAGACTAACACGGCTGTTACTCTGAAACCAGTTTTAAAAGCATTCACTTATTTTGTATTCTTCAGTGTTTTGGTAGCCAACCTGAAATTTCAGTGTGGATGGATGCCATAGTTCCTTTCACTGCTTCTGTATTATGCTGTGCCTCTCAGCTCCTCAGAGCAATAGCTTCAGAGTGCCTTTCTGATAGCTGAGAGACTGATTTTATAGCTCTGATTCCACAATCTCTTTGAATTAAGGAGTGGTTAACAAGTGAATTCACAGGCCTGGAACAAGTGGCACACAATAGACTCAACAAATGCCAACAATTTGAGGACACTTGGTCTTTCCTTCCAGATTTGGACACATAATGTTGCTCATTGATCAGCCATGGTGTGTTATTTCACAACACACAAAGACACAACTGTTGCACTGCACATATAATCTCTTTGGGCTTCCTGGGCTTCTCTCTCTGCTTCAGTCTCAGTGTTTGACACCTCATGACCTTCCCTGGTTGTTTCATTCTCTTGCTCTCTATTTTATTTCTACCTTTCTTCTGAGGATTCACTGGAAATCCTGCAATTTTTCAGCTGTTTTTGCACCTGTAATACCTGAAAACTAATGCAGCCTTTGAATTGAGAGTGGTTTGGATTGTTTCAATTAACATTCATTCCAGAATGTAGCAGAAAGGATCTGAGTAAGTCTACACTCTCACTCATTTTACACTTCACTACTGTAAGCTCCAAATTTAAATTGGTTGTTGGTTTTATAAAAGGGGGGCTTTACAGAACCGAAATGAAAGTATTTCCATCTAAATCATTTTCAGTTTTGTTTTCAAACTCCCCAAACCCATTAGACTATTTTTAGACGTTAGATACCACACCAGTGTTTATTTTTAATAGGTAAAGCTGGTGTGACGTTGTACAGGCACAAGTCATCTCGCAAACCATTAAGCTTTTATTTAAAAAAAAAAAAACAAGAAAAACCCTACTTAAATACATTATACATTTTAAATCAGCAGCACCTATTTTTAGAACACTTCCAGGCTGACACTTTGTTTGGATCCTGCAGTTCTTACTTACATGAGTAATCTCTGTGCCATGCTTCAGCCCAGGACACCTTTTTATGGATGAGTTATCAACCCCTGAAAAACTGGAGCTTAAGAAAAGAAATGCTGACATAAGTATGATCAGCCTGCACTGCAAATCCACTGCTAACAGAAACATATATTCAGAGCAACAGCCAGCTCCTTAACATCAACTGTTCAACCCAAATAATAGCTAAACACAGGCCTGATCCTCCAGGCCTTACTCATGTAACCCAGAAGAAGTCAATGGGCTACTCACCTGTTAACGGACTACTCACATGAGTAAGAGTGGCAGGGTCAGGCCTTAAGTTTAATGAATGAACTGAATCTTAACGTTATTTATTATTTGTATGATGGTAGCCCAAGTCATGGAGCAGGACCCCATTGTGCTAGGCACTGTACAAACACAGAACAAACCTACAGTCCCTGCCCCAAAGAGTTTACAATCTAATTTTATCCTTTGTTGGAGCAAGGAGCAGAGCAGGCAGATACGACACCCTCCTCCTTCTTCTGCTTTTCAATCCTTTCTTTCAGAAGCTGTCAGCAGGTGACAGTTTAAATGAATGAAATTTAAGAAGTCAGTTGGAGCATTGCCTTCACAAGAGCTCAGGAACAGACTCATATAATAGACAGTGCTGTTCTTTTTCTGCATCTGAGTATAATGGACCAGATTCTGGCCCACCCCAGAGCCCCTTTGCACCACTATGGCAGCACACAGGGCTTGTAAAGTGCATGAAACAGGAAGCTGAGGATTTCCCTGACATGGGGGAATCCTCATCTGAGGAAGCACCAGTATAGCAGAGCCCGCTCTATTCCACTCATCCCAGCTCCTGGGCAGAGGGGATATGTGGGGGATAGCAGAGACATGAGGGGACATGTGGTAAGAGCTACACTAATGATTCCTTACCAGCATGGAGCAGCTGTGAAGCTGATCTAATTTACACCTGGGCCTGAACTGGCCTCTGGGGCATAGGGAAGCACAGCTTCTTTAGTTCCCAGACACAAGGTAGAACAAGGCTAGCCCCAAGCATTAGGGACAATATGTATTCTTAAATCATTGATGCATATCAGGGCCGGGCTGGTCATTAGAGGCTAATGAGGCTAAGCCTCACCAATATCACAGCAGAGTAATGTAGTTGAGTTACCCTTGGCACTGGGAGACTCTGGGTAGGGGGAGGGGCTGGAACTACAAGTTGCAGTTCATCTAAGGGCCAGCAGGGGACTCCTGGCTCTGCAACATGGGCTGCAAGCAGCCTGAAGAGGTGGGGAGGGCTACACAAGATGAATTATCTTGCTATGAATTATTTGTGAGAGTCTCTATTGCACTTGCATTTGTTTTGTTCTGTTTGCTCATTTAACAATGTATAAACATGGTCTCGGAGCCTGGCGTGCATGTGGCATGTACATAAGGGAGAGATGTTCCTGGACTAGGAGTGTTGGGTGAGAGAGGTTCAGAGCTGAGGAGAGTTCTCTGTTGGGGCGGGGATAGGTAGGAAGAGGGAGGGTCTCAGCAGACGTATGAGGAGGAGGAGGAGATCTAAGATGACAGTTGGGTTTGGATTGGGTTGGAGGGAAATGATAAGGTCTGGGCACCTTCTGAGCTAAGCCAAGGGAATATGTTGGCTTGTCAAGGGGGAGCAACCAATTGGTGAAAGAGTTGGTGGGCACATTGGTTGGGGGTAAGGTGACCAGATGTCCCGATTTTATAGGGACAGTCCCAATTTTGGGGTCTTTTTCTTATATAGGCTCCTATTACCCCTCCACCCCCTGTCCCAATTTTTCACATTTGCTGTCTGGTCACCCTAGTTGGGGGTGTGGAGGGGGAGTAGCTGGTAGAGGTTGGGACTTGGAAAAAACAGCAAAGAGGTGACACGGATAAATACTTATTTCTTCCCTCCCCCACTCCCCCTCACTTTACTGGGAGTGTACTACTTTTTCATACTGAAAGTGTGCAGGAGAGGGAAAAAGGAACCTTTTCTTCCCACCAATCTCCCGTATTCCCCAGGCAAACACTTTCCTACAACACATTCGCCACAGGGTCCCAGCTTTCAGTTGTAAAATATGATCCAAGGAGTTGCTACTTGCAGCCCCACTGCTTATTTTGAGAACTAACGACCACTGACAGACACTAGTCATATTCTATCTATACAAACCACTGCCCTCTCTCCAAATTACTTCTTAAAAACCTCCCTTCTCCTGGGCACCTTTCCGTGATCGCCCAAAGAAATAAGTACTTGTTCATTTATTCTTTTTCCACCCTCAGATGCCCCATGCAGGTTGCACTAAAGTGCATTCGGTCTTGTAAGGTCAAATCCTGTCATCTTTCAGCAATCACTGCTTGTATGAGCAAAACCAGCAGGCTTTGCACCTGGTGTTTATGTGTCTGTACTGTTTTGTATGGCTAATTTGGGGCTCCAGCCAAGTCCCACTGCAGTTAATGGGAGTGTGTCCACTGACTCCAGCAAGAGTTGGATCAGGCCTTTAGAAAGTATAAGCTCATTGGGGCTGGGACCCTATCTTCCTCTCTAATCTTTACAGGACTGAGCACACCATTGGCATGCTAGAAAGGAAGATAGATAAAATACGTTTCCCCTATGGACCAGGATGCTGGTGTCACAGCTCCACATGATCAGAGCTACGCTCCCAGCATTGGAAAAGTCTCTTGGAGGAACCCTGTGATGTGCCAGACCCCCAAGGGGTCTGGCTGTTCCTTCAGGGTAGGTCACATGGCCTCACCGCTTCCTGTGACTGAATCTCTGGGCTTCAGCACACCTGCTTCACACTATGAGCTCTGTTCAGCAAATCCAACTGAACCAGATTCCTGGTAAAGGCTCGTACACTTTCCAGGGATTAGAGCACCACACCAAGCATGTACAGTGACACTCAGCGTTTTCAAAACCAGCGGGTTATTAATCAGCTGGAGCACAACTTTGGAAGCCTTAGGTTAGCATAGAGAAATGAAGGTTAAAATGTAGCCCATTCTAGTCAGCCCAGAGCCCCAGCCAAGCTGTAGTGAACCTCATCTGCAGGCGCTGTGTGTGTCTCTCAGGTATGTCTACACTTAAAATGCTACAGCAGTACAGTAGCTCTTCAGCAATAGACACTACCTGTGGCAACCGGAGGGGGTCTCCCATCAGCATAGGTAATTCACCTCCCTGAGAGGCGGTAGCTAGGTCGTTGGAAGAGTTCTCCATCAGCCTAGCATTGTCTACATAGGGGGTTAGGTCTTCTTAACGACGCCACTCAGGGTTGAGGATTATGCACACCACTGGGCAATGTAATTAAGATGACAATTTTCTAGAGTAGACCAGACCTTAATCTCTCTGCCTTAGTTCTCAGTTGAGAGCACTCCCAGCTTCCTCCAGAAGCCAACACTTACCCGGCCCCACCTCACACCTTCCAGTCCTTTGTTCTCAAGATGGGGTCTTTCCCTGAGGAGAGGTGGGGAAATCCATCTCCCTCTGGGTCATTGGCTGGTAGGTGTCAATATCCTGGTGACTGGATTTTCCATTGGGTCTTCTCCAATTTGCCATTGATAGAGGGTCAGCCAGTCCTTTTTAATGACCCATTCAGGGTTCAAACAGTTAGATGGCACACACGCATGCCCTGTGTCTAATATGGGTAGACACTAGACAGCTGGGTAGACCAGATAATCAATAACAGTAATTGATATTCTATGCAGTTGCAGAAGTAAGTGAATCTAATGCTGAAAATAGAGACTATATAGTTCCCCATAAACTGGATCAGATCCATGTAAATATTATGTATGGTTTGGCAAAGTTTTGTGTTAGTTTTAAAGTATAAGTTACAAACAATACACATAAAAGTCTAAACACACACAATGTTTATCTTAGAAACTAGAGAGGATGTTAGATAAACCGTGTGTTTTATGATCGCTATGAAAGACTTATTTTTATTTACCTTTTGGTGTGTTGTTTTACTGAAGAAAGTGAAAGAGACAGATGAGATTAGCTATAAAAAATGGGACTTCAGGAGTTAATTTACTTTAATTTCAAAAGTGCTCTTTTGTCTTTAGCACTTTCCAGGCCTCTGTTGCTTTATGTTCTAATGTTAACTTGATTTGAATGCAATTTCTTGCTGAATAGTCCATACAGTTTACATGAAGGCATTGTTAAGTGATGCTGCTTGAAGTGTGAGGGCCTGAGTCTTAGTCACCCTCGGGCCCTTTTATGCCACTGTGGCAACACAAAGGAGTGGAAATGGCCCGTGTGCAAAGGACCTCCTTGGCTAGCATAGAGGTGGTAGAAGGGCCCTGCTCCCAGCCAATACCAGGGGGCAGTGTTCAGAATGGCCTAAGGGCAAAGAGTAGAAGCGAGGGGTGGGGCACAGTCAGGGCAGGGGTAGAGCTAGAGCACACTGTGCTATGGCTATTCTTTGCTTTCCCAAACCCTAAGGGACTGAGAAACAACAAACAATTTACAGCAGCCTTAAGACTTCTCTAACTTACACCGAGGGGATGCCTCTCCGGCCTCCAAAGTAACAGTTGGCCTGGGCAGATCCCCAGGACAGCTGAGGAGAGTAAAGGGGAGTCTAAACCATCCTTTTTCTCCCCCAGTCCTGGCTTACTTTAAGTCCACCAGCTGTAACAGTGCCGCAGAGATCACTGCAGCTGCCAGGGATCAGGTGAAGCAGATTGCAGTCCACTCCACCCCCACCCTCTCCTGCCATGGCACTCCCTCTATGTGGGGACTGGGTCGGACAGGACTATACTACCAGCAGATGGCTTTGGTCAGGAGACTCCTCAGATGCTCCTTATGGCAGCTTTGTGGTTGCTTTGCAGTGCTAAGCAGCTGTAGCTGGGGCTGAGAGCCTGGCTTAGGGAATAAAAAGATTGCTTGAAGCCTCCTTAGCCTGTGCCACAAGCACAGGGAAGGGGTAAGTGGGAACGGGTCCCTAAGTATCTTTGGCTGCTAATAAATATCTTAGCATTCACCTAGCAGGCTTGCGTAAGTATTAATATAATCGTGCGTTGCACGTCTCCACCACAAGCTGCAGTACTCAATGGCTGCGATTGCAGCCTCAGATTGCACCTGCACCATCCCCTATACAGGGATTTGGCCCAAGATTTCATTTAGTCACAGATCTCCTAATCACGGTTGCCTTGTGTGTACTGCTTCTACCTGTTTTGCTGCTTATTGGGCTTTCTGTGCCTATGGAGGAGGTAGACAGGAGGTGCACTGTGGAAATTAGGATTCAGCTCTTCAGCTGCTGGAAATGGCTGTCACTCCATTAGCACCAGGGGAAGATCTGGCATTACATCAGTATTGCCATTAATGACAGCAACTAAGCTAAGGGGCTGACTCGTCATCACCCTGAATGAGGTGTAGTCATTTGCACCTGCGCAAATGAGGTGTCTTATTTTACATTCACTTTGCACAGGTGTAAAAGACTGCACAATGTGTAGGGCAGTGGTGGAGAACCTTAACAATAGGATAGTTCCAAAGCTAAGAGCCTCTAAGCCCAGCTTTGGTCATTTTCCTATTGTGCTTGCTTGCTTTTTAAGGATGCAGTTATTTCTGAAAGTATACTTAATCTTCTTTTATATTCCAGCCCCAGTACCGCACTCCACTGGTAAAGTACACTGCAAGGTTCATGTTTCTGCATGTAAATTTAATAGGAGGGATTTCACAAGCACAAAAGAAGCCAATGCATTCCCTGAACACTGTTTCAATGTTTATATCTGTGGCTAGCTTTAAAGAGCTGCATGTGTGTGCCTGTCATTCAATCCAAAAGGACGTGAAATTTAGTATATGGCTGGCTTTCTAGTACCTGGGTTTTCAGTGCTTCAGGGTAAATTGTGCAGTTTGCCAGATCCTATCTCAGATCTCACCATTAGGCTTATGCACATTCGTGACTCTACATTGTACTTGATTTTTGCATGAGTGCACAGGAATGCAACTCCAGAAATTATTTACTAGGTGGAATGTAATTCCTGTCTGTCTTCCTGTCTTTAAAAGAGTACTATCAATATTTTAGCTCCCCTCCCCCTGCCCTGCAAAATAAAGTTTGACTACTATAAAGTTCTGGAGGAAAGTCCTCCAGATTCTTATGATCTAGATTTAATCTACAACTCACTATTGAAACACTGAAGAGAAAATTTCACTCCCCAGGGCTCCAAGCCCCTAGAAGGGTGAAAAACCCATCAAACACTAAACTTTATAATCAGTGTGCATTTAGCTGTATGGAAAGGTTCAGTCCCTACATAAAGTTCCACTTTTGCTTGGCATCTCTTGTCAGTTGTCTGACAATAGGAGCATCTGCATTCTAACATTTTTTGTTTTAGTGTGCACAGGACAATGTGATTTTAAGGAATCCTATCAAAACCCAGACTGTGATTTGCAGAGGGTTTGATTTAGTAGGGATGCAGTTATTTCTAAAACTATGTGTATATTCACTGGACTCTGGAAATTAAGATGGCCATGTATTCTTTCCCTTTAAATTGTTTTGTAACATTTTAAGAAGAACTCTGCATTTCATAGAATCATAGAATATCAGGGTTGGAAGGGACCTCAGGAGGTCATCTAGTCCAACCCCCTGCTCAAAGCAGGACTAATCCCCAACTAATTCATCCCAGCCAGGCCTTTGTCAAGCCTGACCTTAAAAATCTCTAAGGAAGGAGATTCCACCACCTCCTTAGGTAACCCATTCCAGTGTTTCACCACCCTCCTAGTGAAAAAGGTTTTCCTAATATAATCTAAACCTCCCCCACTGCAACTTGAGACCATTACTCCTTGTTCTGTCATCTGCTACCACTGAGAACAGTCTAGATCCATCCTCTTTGGAACCCCCTTTCAGGTAGTTGAAAGCAGCTATCAAATCCCCCCTCATTCTCCTCTTCTGCAGACTAAATAATCCCAGTTCCCTCAGCCTCTCCTCATAAGTCATGTGCTCCAGCCCCCTAATCATTTTTGTTGCCCTCCGCTGGACTCTCCAATTTTTCCACACCCTTCTTGTAGTGTGGGGCCCAAAAGTGGACACACTACTCCAGATGAGGCCTCACCAATGCCGAATAGAGGGGAATGATCACGTCCCTCAATCTGCTGGCAATGCCCCTACTTATACAACCCAAAATGCTGTTAGCCTTCTTGGCAACAAGGGCACACTGTTGACTCATATCCAGCTTCTCGTCCACTGTACCCCCTAGGTCCTTTTCTGAAGAACTGCTGCTTAGCCACTCGGTCCCTAGTCTGTAGCAGTGCTTGGCATTCTTCCGTCCTAAGTGCAGGACTCTGCACTTGTCCTTGTTGAACCTCATCAGATTTCTTTTGGCCCAATCCTCTAATTTGTCTAGGTCCCTCTGTATCCTATCCCTACCACTCCTCCCTGTTTTGTGTTGTCTGCAAACTTGCTGAGGGTGCAATCCACGCCATCCTCCAGATCATTAATGAAGATATTGAACAAAACCGGCCCCAGGACCGACCTTTGGGGCACTCTGCTTGATACCGGCTGCCAACTAGACATAGAGCCATTGATCACTACCCGTTGAGCCCAATGATCTAGCCAGCTTTCTATCCACCTTATAGTCCATTCATCCAGCCCATACTTCTTTAATTTGCTGGCAAGAATACTGTGGGAAACCGTATCAAAAGCTTTGCTAAAGTCAAGGAATAACACATCCACTGCTTTCCCCTCATCCACAGACCCAGTTATCTCAACATAGAAGGCAATTAGGTTAGTCAGGCATGACTTGCCCTTGGTGAATCCATGCTGACTGTTCCTGATCACTTTCCTCTCCTCTAAGTGGTTCAGAATTGATTCCTTGAGGACCTGCTCCATGATTTTTCCAGGACTGAGGTGAGGCTGACTGGCCTGTGGTTACCCGGATCCTCCTCCTTCCTTTTTTTAAAGATGGGCACTACATTAGCAGTCATCTCAGACCTCTCCCAATCGCCATGAGTTTTCAAAGATAATGGCCAATGGCTCAGCAATCATATCGGCCAGCTCCTTTAGAATCATAGAATATCAGGGTTGGAAGGGACCACAGGAGGTCATCTAGTCCAACCCCCTGCTGAAAGCAGGCCCAATCCCCAATTTTTGCCCCAGATTCCTAAATGGCCCCCTCAAGGATTGAACTCACAATCCTGGGTTTCGCAGGCCAATGCTCAAACCCCTGAGCTATCCCTCCCCCAAGGGATGCAGCGCATCCGGCCCCATGGACTTGTGCTCGTCCAGCTTTTCTAAATAGTCCCGAACCACTTCTTTCTCCACAGAGGGCTGGTCACCTCCTCCCCATGCTGTGCTGCCCAGTGAAATAGTCTGGGAGCTGACCTTGTTCTTGAAGACAGAGGCAAAAAAAGCATTCAGTACATTAGCTTTTTCCACATCCTCTGTCACTAGGTTGCCTCCCTTATTCAGTAGGGGGCCCACACTTTCCTTGATCTTCTTCTTGTTGCTAACATACCTGAAGAAACCCTTCTTGTTACTCTTAACTTCCCTTGCTAGCTGCAACTCCAAGTGTGATTTGGCCTTCCTGATTTCACTCCTGCATGCCTGAGCAATATTTTTATACTCCTCCCTGGTCATTTATCCAATCTTCCACTTCTTGTAAGCTTCTTTTTTGTGTTTAAGATCAGCAAGGATGTCACTGTTAAGCCAAGCTGGTCGTCTGCCATATTTACTATTCTTTCTACACATCGGGATGGTTTGTTCCTGTAACCTCAATAAGGATTCTTTAAAATACAGCCAGCTCTCCTGGACTTCTTTCCCCTTCATATTATTCTCCCAGGGGATTCTGCCCATCAGTTCCCTGAGCTAGTCAGTCTGCTTTTCTGAAGTCCAGGGTCCGTATTCTGCTGCTCTCCTTTCTTCCTTGTGTCAGGATCCTGAACTCGACCATCTCATGGTCGCTGGCTCCCAGGTTCCTATCCACTTTTGCTTCCGCTACTAATTCTTCCCAGTTTGTGAGCAGCAGGTCAAGAAGAGCTCTGCTCCTAGTTGGTTCCTCCAGCACTTGCACCAGGAAATTGTCCCCTACACTTTCCAAAAACTTCCTGGATTGTCTATGCACCGCTGTATTGCTCTCCCAGCAGATATCAGCGTGATTGAAGTCTCCCAGGAGAACCAGGGCCTGCAATCTAGTAACTTCCATTAGTTACCAGAAGAAAGCCTCGTCCACCTCATCCCCTGGTCTGGTGGTCTATAGCAGACTCCCACCACAACATCACCCTTGTTGCTCACCCTTCTAAACTTAATCCAGAGACTTTCAGGTTTTTCTGCAGTTTCATACTGGAGCTCTGAGCAATCCTACTGCTCTCTTACATACAATGCAACTCCCCCACCTTTTCTGTCCTGCCTGTCCTTCCTGAACAGTTTATATCCATCCATGACAGTACTCCAGTCATGTGAGTTATCCCACCAAGTCTCTGTTATTCCAATGACATCGTAATTCCTTGACTGTGCCAGGACTTCCAGTTCTCCCTGCTTGTTTCCCTGCTTGCATTTGTGTATAGGCACTTAAGATAACTCGCTGATCCTCCTGCTTTCTCAGTATGAGGCAGGAGCCCTCACCTCTTGCGCTCTCCTGCTCGTGCTTCCTCCTGGTATCCTACTTCCCTACTTACCTCAGGGCTTTGGTCTCCTTCCCCCGGTGACCCTAGTTTAAAGCCCTCCTCACATTTGCTCTGAATGTACAATAAGTTCTTATCCCAGGAATTAACTCTGTAACAATAGTTAGAATCTTCACAGGATTTGTGTTTTTTTCCCAGTATTTTACTCCTGTTTTCATATTCACTGTTTCTTTTCACTATCAAGCTGTGAAAAAGTTCACCATCACCTTGATCTTTTTCCTACCATTCCTACCATTCTTGCTCTTTAGCAAATATCGGTATTTTGGAATTCTCAGATTAAAATGCACATTTTCACCCAGACCCCAAGCTGGCAGGGATCTTTGTGCATAGACATGTTGAGTTTGTATAACTGATAAGTTGGCTTCACTAAGGACAATTAATCCATCATGCTCATCAAGCTGTTGTTCATCTTTCTAGAACAGGATTTCCCAAACTTTATCCCAGCTTTATGTCCACAAGTGGACTCTGATAACACTACATCAGAACATTTCTTTCATTACATATCAGTAGGTGAGAAGGCCTTTCTTGAAGAAAAAAACTAATTAAAAGGGTGGTGCATTGGGCTAGGCCAGCTGTTCATTTTTCTTTCCTACTGATTGATTTCCACTACAGGCTCAATAAATAAGGAACCCTATATTGGGTAATTAGGATTCAATCATGAAGATTCAGTTCTAACCTCTGACCAAAGTCCAAAACAAAAAAACCAATCAAGAAAAGAATAGATTCCTCATTTCCTTTTTTCCGTAGATCTGTGGGAACCTGCCCTGAAAGAAGCTGCCACTAGATTAGCTCTGAAGTACGAGAAGCTTGTGCCCCACAGATCACTGTGAGATCTACAGCAGCATTGTGTGGATGAGGGTGAGAAGGGGCAGCTTAGGCCACATTTGCCTCATGTGGGGTTCCTGCGCTTTCCTGTGAAGCTTCTGGTGCTGGTCACCCTCAGAGACAGGAACTGCACTAGATGGATCACGGGAATGAACCAGTCTGTTAAGTCTTATGTTTTTAAGAGCTGACATAAACCCTGGTGGAATCCCCCAGCAGCAGGAAGTCTGCATGGGAGACGATTACACTGGTAGAAAATTGCCACAACGTCCTCTCTCCTGCTGGAAATCTGCCAGGCACCGGCCCCACCCAAATGAAGGCAGGTGGAATGCCTGGGCAGATGGTACGGCCAAGGCAAGTGGGAAAGGTCCAATTTGCCATGTTCCCTCAGCCATTTCTGCAGGGAGCAATCCTTTGGGTCTCCCAGCAGAACTTAAGGATGCCTCACACTAGCTGAAAGAAGGAGAGCAGGCAGTAGGAGTGAATCTTTCCATCAGTGCCAGTCTGGCCTAGGGAGATGCCCCTTGCACCTCTTGTGCCATGGGAATGAATCGAGCCCAGATACGGTGGTACTGAGTATCTGCAGATTCTCTATTGCGATTCCAGTAAATCACTAAAGTGTGCACATTATTTATTGTTTCTCCTCTATGTGCTATTGTACAGTCCTCTCTGGTCTTCTTTGGGACTCACATGAGTGAATTTCAATGTTCTTCTTCATTATTTCAATGGTGCCGCTAGGAAGAGATGTTTTCCTAATTGTAGATACTCCCCAGAGTGCTACTGTGTCCCACAGAGGGTTTGAAAATGTCTTTGTTTCCTCCTCAGTCTACATTCCCTCCCCAAAGCCCTTACAACGGCCTGCCTTCCAGCAAACCAAAGGACGCTACAGCAGAGCCCCCCTGGATCCCTATTAAGCCATGTGAGGCAGGCCACCCTACCTACACCTTCCAAGGCATTGAGTTCACTGGCTTGCAGTGCTGCTAAACACTCTGTGCCAAAGGATCGTCAATGGGAAGCCGTCTCTCCCATGTTTATCATTGCTTGGGGAGTCTTTCCCTCAGCCTTTCTACTTCCACTTCACTGTAGACTCACAGAGGGTAAGTGACTACCGTGCCCTGGTCTGAGGGTAATGTCAGTACAGCAGTGTACAGTAGCAGGGTGTAAATTGCGTAGCAGGTGAATGCAAGTGGGGAACATGATGTTGGTAAGGGGAACGCAGGGCTCTCTAACCCCAGACAGAGACAGGCTGGACTGAATGGTGAACTGCAAAGTTACATTGAGAACTGAGCTAAGATCAACTTTATAACCACAGTAATAGGGTGTGATAATTAGTCCTATTCATCTGGTTGAGGGGCCAGTCAGCAATTAAATAAGGATTAGCATACCTTTCGAAAACAATTTCCTCCCTCCCTGAAATACTCCTAGCACTTGGGTTACTGACAACATGGCACAATGAATCCATCATGACATTATGGGCTGTGATTAGAGTTCTGGTACCCAGGCCACCACAGATGGCTGCAATCTGGAACGTCACCAGCACAGCAGCACCTGCCAGGAGAAGAGAAGTTTGAAAGTAAACTAAAAGTGGAAACAGCAGGAATATCAGGTCTTTCTGTCCCTGTTTTTTGGTAGAGGAATCCTTGGGCAGCATGAGAACTTGTATGGGAGGATGAAAACAGAATAAGTTGAAACTCTGCGCTGCAGGTTTCCCAGCCCTCAACGGAGAGAGGCGCAGCAGTGGAGCGAGGGAGAGAGACTGAGACAAAGTATCTGTTATGGGTTCCAGGTCTCCCATTCCACACAAGCTCCACTCCACTCAGCTTAAAAACAAAGGGAAAAGGATGCAATGGTGGCTTGAAGTCAACTTCACACTTCTCATTTTGGACCCATTGGGGTGTTTGTCTGGCATCTAGTGTACATTAGAGATGCCCCAACAGGCTGTTCCAGTAGCACAAAATAACCAGAGCACATTAGTGCTCTGGGCATGCTGTCTCCACCAGGCCACCTCCCCAGTAAATTCCCTACCTCAATGGCTTCAAATGGGAGTGATGCAAAGACATTTCATTGGCTCTGTGCTACCTAGAAACTTCATACACTGGGGGTAACAGACTACAGATTCAGGCTCATAGACTCAGTGTCCCCTCCTCCCACAATGGAGTGATAGGAAATCTACACTCAGGACGTCAGCCTATTTTGCTGTTGCTTTTATGTGTCAGTTCTCCAGTCTTTTAAGGAATCGTCCAGCAAAACAGGGAAGTCAGGACCTGCTATTTCCAATTTATTTTAATGAGAGTCTTTCGTCACACATCATAAAGGGCAATTTTTTTCTTTCCAGTCTCTCTGAAGGTAAATTAACCCTTATTTTGGTATGGAATGCCACATGCAGCCTGGTAAGTGGGGTGTATTCAGCACATAAATCTGGCCTTAACGCAGATGTCATTGTGCTGCAGTCTTTGTTTTTAACTTTCGCCTTCTGATCACTCATTTATTTATTTCGTTATGGATGGTTTTCTTCTACTCAGCAGCAGCTTTTGTCAAAAAATGCTGCAGACCATAGGGGCAACTTGATTTCTTTACAATCTCAGCAGAACATTCAGTTTTAAATAATACTGAGGGCTGGTTTCATTCTCCCCAGACTGCTGTGGATTACGAGAACTTTGTTCGTACTTAGTCAATTGTTTGAGACCATTACATAAGCAAGTCTCTTGGAAATCTTTTAGACCCGGTTGGTTTAATATTATTCTCCAGCCATTAAAGCCAGAAATATGACATTAGAGCAAAGATGGCATAGATCCAGACTGCTGAGAGATCTTCAACTTTTGAAGCAAGCAACATCAGCTTAGTTATTGTAAAGCTATTCTTGCTGCCAGCTCCTTCACTTTTTGGTACTATCAGCTGGGGAAAATGCCACCCCAGGGGCTTAGTTTCAAGGGGCAGATTGAGTGTTTAAACCAAGACACAGTACACCCCTGGAGAACACTTCCAGATTTTCTTGATACCTGAAAACAGGTCGTTCAGTTCTTTTAAAGGTGACTGGCAAAGGAGAACGACAAAAGTGTCCTTTTTTCCCTTCTTCATGATAGATAAAGAAGCCTGGAAATACTGTTTTTAAATGGTTTTCTGGTATTTTTGAACCTTAGAAATATTGAGTTTTACCTTCCCTGTTTTCCTAGAGGCTTCCAGAGAGGATCAAGGAATTCTTGTGGAAGCACTTTCCTTTTTGAAAGGATGGCAGATATTGGTCCAATAGAAGATATTACCTCACCCACCTTGTGTCTCTCATCTCCTGGGACTGACATGGCTACAACAAAAATGCATATAAAAATATTCACTTTGTCTATTCCGTTTATTAGGGAAGGCCACAATTGCTGTTATCTGCTAATGTGCAAACGTGCTAAATGTGGTAACTTGTCACAGACACAATGCACAGTGGCAGAAAGTACTTCATTTTTACGGATTACATTTTGTGGTTCCTTTAACATGTTTTTAAATATAGGTGGGTTTGCATTAAAATAAGCAATGGAGAAGGTCTGCATGGTTTTTTTGTGGGGTGGGATGTGGTATCTTTCACATCAAGATCACTTATTCAAATCACTAATTCAATACCATGCATCTGAAAGTCATTAGTATCTGAGGGTTGTTGCAAAGCTTATGTGAAATGAGTTTGGTCTCCGCTAAGTTCCTACTGAAAAGGTTTCCACATCATAGAACTATAACTCCATTCGCCCCTGATTGGCTCTTCCACCAGATTAGTCAAGAACTGAATGAACATGGAGACTGGGCTACATTCTCTCCGCTCCCCACCCTTGAGACAATCCCCAGAGCAATGTTGAGCAGCATTGATGGGCCAAAATGCAGAAGCCGGGTCTTCTGCTTCCCCCCGCAGTATGTTCAGTGGAGCGGGAACTGCAGTTTCAAGGGCATTCAGTCTGGTTCCTTTCATGGGCACTAAAGCACAGTTTTAAAAAGGAAGCCAGTAAGGAAGCCTGAAGCAAGTCACTCTTCTAAGCAGCAGGTGTATAACAGCCATGAAAACCACGTAATGGAATCTGTGATTCTATAGAGTACCTGTACCCCCCAAGAGCAAATCCCTGGCCCCAATGAAGTCAATGGCAGAACTCCCCTTTGACTTCACTGTGGTCAGGATTTTACCCTAAATGTTTGGGTTTTTTTCCATAAAGAGAATGAAAAGTTAGTTACTAGTCAAGCTTTGTTTCAAGGGGACACTGATAAGATACAAGGCACTCTAACACAACTGCGTCTGTCCGTTTTTACTGAAACTTACACTTTATTGCAAAATGGAATATCAGAACTCAGTACTTTTACAATTTACACAGTTCAGCTCTTAAATATGCACACCGTGTTTCATTTTTGCAAGGGATGACATGCAGATTGGAAACCCTTACTGACACTGGTGAGCAATGAGATTATGCGTGGAATTAACAGCTCACCAATGTGAGGAAGGGGTTCAAAATCTAGCCCTGATTAACTATTGTAGATTTTTCCAAAGTATTTCTTCGACTAATAGACCCATTGTACAGGACCACACAATATGAAACACTTAGACACTCAAAACACAGTGCACACAACTCAATCAGTATGCAGCATATTTGTAGGTTTCCCATTTTTAATTACCTGAGGTTTTCGTTAGCTAGCTGTAAATAATAAACATCTTGAGATCAGTGAAGCTGGATGAGGGGGAGGAAGAGGCGTGGAGTCAGTGGATTGTGATCTTGAAGATACTTTGATCATCTTTCCGAAAAGGGTGTTAAAAACAATAATAAAAGCACAATGTTGTGGCATGCAGAGAATCCATAGTTAGCAGGCTGTGGGAAATTAACCTTCTGTTTAGTTTGTAAATGTTTCAAAGCAATTTAATTAAAGGAAAGCCACTCTCAGGAGGCTTCTGTTGGCTTTTAATTTAATAGACTGTTTACTTATGTACTTCAGATGCTTTGGCTTCAAGATGCACAGCGCACCTACTCTGGAAATATTGAATTTTGCTGGGCGTGAGGGGGGGGAGGCGAAATAGTCTTACAGCACAATAGTTTGTTTTTATACATCAGTACAAATGCCAGTGTTTATTTAACGCTTTCCTCTTCCTATCCTGGTGTGAATCTCAGGATTTGCCACAAATAACTTCAGAAACACTCCTTTGAACTTTTCCACATATCTGTGCTCTGCTGTTGATGTAAGTGCTGGGGGAACGTACACATTTTCAGAATGGCAAGATTGGAGATGCCCATGAAGGGTCCCAATGCTTTCAGTTCTTCTATGACATTAAAAACAAAGGAACCAGCAGCCGAACTATAATTTATGCTTACACTGCAAAGCAGTGTGCAGGGTCCTTGTGTAAATGAGAATCATGCTCCATAAGTTTTAAAGAAATTCCACTGTCCCTTCTGAAATGCTTTGACCGGCTATGACTCTGAAAACAAAGTATGAGGGAGAAACCTTGGTTTATTTTTTTTAAAAACTCGTATTTTATTCACCGAGCAGACAGCCTTTTATTCAAAGTATTTTTTCTATTTCACACAACCATGTGAATCTTTTACTAAAAAATTACCAAGACGATGGAAAACTGAATGATACCATTAAATCCTGATGCTTTAAAAAGCAGCACTACTGGTTCCATAGAACTTAATTTAAAAGAATAAGAATTAAGGGAGTCCACGTGGTCAGCAGGACTGAGTGTGTGGCTTTGGGAGACAGAAGTTCCTGCCTTCAAATCTTGGTTTTGACACTGTCTCACTACGTGCATTGGACAAGTCACTGCATATTGCTCTCTCTCTGTTTCCCATCTGTAAAATGGGAATAATAATACTTGCTTATTTCATAGAGGTGTGGTGAAGATCAACTAGTTAATGTTTGTACAGGGCTCTGAATGTGCAAAGCACTGTTTATTTATTATAAATATTTAAGTGCTAATTAGGATTATGTCTTAAAACCTCACAAAGATGAAATGCATTGTGGGCAATCCTCACAGTGCACTCCTGTAGTTCATCTCTTTTCAGAGAGCTCTCTAAAAGACCACTGTGTACTTAAGAGTTGCATCACTTATAGTTTAGCTCTATACTGTTAATGTCAATTTTACTGAACATGACACTGCTTAAAAAAAAATCCTAGTCTCACCGAGAAGTAGCTCACATATTTAACAAAAACAATCCTAAAAAGATCCATCTTTGAGGATAGGCAAGTTATGCAGAAATTACTGCTTGCTGTTTCTTGCCTTTCAAGCTTCACTGTGAGAAGACTTGTAAGAAAAAGTGCTTTCTATTTTAAAAAATGTACATAGATTGCTGTGATACATGGAGTACAATAAGTGAGCAAAGTTTACTGTAAACATTATACATCTTTACTAGGGCTTCAATTCAGTAAAGCACTTACACACATTTAAATTCTTCCCTGTTTAGGACAGCATTTAAGTATGCATTCAACATTCAGACTGTGTGGCAGTCTTGTGGGTCATGCTTAAGTGCTGTCCAGAACAGGAACCTATATGGGCAACATTCTCCAGTGCCCATTAGGCATACTGGACTGATTCTCTTGACACTTCAGTCAAACCCCAGGAAGTTCTGTCTCTTTGTAAACAGTGATTGGCCCCTGCACAGTAAAGTCAATTACTCAATTATCTATCCCTCATAATTCTCTGAACAATAAATACAAAAGCAGCCTAAGTCAACCCCCTTTTCACCCTCTTTCCCACCCAATCCCCATTTTTCTTTGTTCCTGTACATTTCGTTGAACACTCAGGCTGAGAACGTGTACACGTTACATTGTGAGAAGAGTTTCCCAGGTTGCATAGCATTGGAGTATCCTCTCATAGCTGATCCACAGCAAATGGATCTTTCTTTTCTGAAGCAGACAGTCCTTAGATGTTCTGTGAAGAATTGGCTTCGTATTTCTTAAAACTAGAGTTACGAAAAGAATCCCTGAAATGAAATAAATTCATAAATAAAACATGGGATTGTCAATCACACAGTGGGATATTTTAAAACCTGATAGACATATTTGACTCTTTTCCCTTGACGCAAATAAGTATAAAGCATCCCACAGTTTATATATCTGGATCCTGGGTTTGCAACATGCAGTCCTGAAGTGAAACGATCACACTTATTTCATGATTGATAAACACCAGGTGCTGGAATATATATATATATATATTTCTCATGTACCTTGGGAAACATCACAGGCTTCAAATAATGAGGAGCTGGCGGGACATTTAATTACCTAACTCTAAACTGATTCTTATATTCGTGTAAAAATTCTATCTGTCCTTTGCCTTGTGGTATCGCAGCTTGAGCAGCATAATTAATACTTAATTCTATTTAATTTTGGGGCTATACCTCAGAAGCAGAGGGAAGAACAGTCTCACAAATAAAGAGGCACTCTTTTTGTTAGCATACAAACAACATCCATTGCCCTAGTTGTACCTTGTTGTACTGTGGACTTTCACTATAGGTTTATACAGCTCTGGGATTTTCCGCTCAATCATCGGCCTAAGGTTCTCTTTCAGCTTGCTATAGTTCTTTCTGAGTTCCAGCTGATATTCCCGCTGATCTGCAGTAATAAGGCGCTTGTTTTTCTCCACTGCTTCACCACATCTGTTCTCAAAATAAAGATTAAAAAACACATTGGTTAATTCTGACAAACACTTTAAAATTATATTATAGTGGGTTTGTGTTAAATAAAGCAAGATTTCCGCCTGTCAGATTATTTGTTGCCAGACTCATACAGTCCTCTGGTCATGATTTTACCATTCATTAGATATTAAAAATACATGAGGGAAATAAACACATTTCAATGACCATCGTGACACCAGATTAAATTTGTGCTGGAGTAAATGGATGCATCTCCAATGGAAGTCAGTGAAGTTGCGTTTATACTCGCATCTCAATGTGCATGCACACACGACTAGATGGTTAAACATTTGACAGTGTGAGCATGCAGAATAAGATTTGCACGCATATTGGGCAATACACTCTCAAAGCAAGCATGGACATCTGCATACATGGAAATGTGCCTGCCTTCCAGGGCTGGTTGAAAAGTTTGTCATGGAACAGTTTTTTGCCAGAAAATGCCGAGTCAACAAATTTGAGAGACAAGTACGAATGTATCAATTTAAACAAAATTTGACAAAAAGTTAACAAAGCGCTTTGTTTTAACATTTCCAAAACAAAGTTCTTTAGAATTCTTGTTTTCTGGGAAATTTCAACTTTTCATTCTGATTCGGGCTGAAAGGAAACTTCAAAATGTTGAAATTTTCCGCTGAATGGAAATTCCGGGTTTCAATTGACTTATGCCTATATACATAGGTGCAGGAAGTATGGGTTTGGGGGGGTGCCTCAGCACCCCCAGGTTTTAGATGGGTCTCCACTCCTGGCCCCGTGCCCGGGTGTCCCATCTGCTGGCCCCAGGCCTGGGGCTCCAGTCCTGGCCCCAAATGCGGGGTCCCTGCTGCCAGCCCTGCGCCCAGATCTCCGCAGCTGCCCCCCAGCTGTGGCCCCAGCCTCGGCCATATCCCCCCCTCCCAGAGCCATGGCCCTGCTCCTGGCCCCAACTCTAGGAGGTGCAGGGGGCGCAGACAGGGGTAAGCAGGGGGGCACAGCATTCCCACTCTAAAAAATGTTCCAGCATCACTGCCTATATATGGTGTGAAAATCTAGCTCCTGATGTTTACTGCATTGATTTGTATTATGAATGACATTAACATGGCTACAGTTCCACACTCCAGCGTCAACAGATCTTCAATTAGTTTTCCTTTCACTCACCTCATTATAAATTCTTTGAAGCATAATCTCAGCTTGTTGTGATGTCGGTAAAGTTTTGGGTCTGCTGGAATTTCCGCCAGGAACACTTGGGCTACCTCTAGTGGTCCCTTATAGGAATAACACAGTATATTACAAAACACATATTTCCTGCATTAACTGAAAAGGAAGCACAAAACTGATTTATTTGGTTAGAGTGTGTTTGGTTTTTTTTATTTCACTGCTGGAGTGACAAAAAAAATCGTACGTTGACATTGTAGCAGGAAGCTGCCCTTTTAAGGGTTTTCCCTGACTGTGTTGCATTAACCACTGCTTCCTTGCCACCCCTTTCTTTTCTTTGTCAATCAAAGGTTAGGCCAACATATTCTGTTCTGTTCTACTTTTGTCCATCATCCCCTATTGCCATTGATTCCTCTGTGAAAAGAAAATGGATTATCTCCATCTGGAAAGGAGTGAGCAGGGACTTTCCTACTGCCAAACTATTTTACATGGAAGATGCACAGCTGCTACAGTGATGGGTGGCAATACAAAACTGCTAGCATAGACGGATAAGAACACGAAAAGAATGTTTTTTCCACAGTACAAAACAGCACGTTCCTATAAGGAGTTCAATCTGGTGGCGGGTTTGGTGGAAGGAGAATTGGTAGGAAATGAAGGGACTAGGGTCTAATTAGCAGGGGTAATCAATTTATTTTTTATCAAGATCAAAATTTCTCGGTCAAGGTATAGTCAAGGTCCAGACTCCAGAGAAAATAATACAAAAATAATAGCAATAATGATAATAAGAAGTAAATAAAAAGATTTTGTGGTCCATTGAAATCAACTGGCGGTCCGTATTTGGCCCGCAGTCCACCTATTGACTACCCTTGGATTAGGGGAACCAAGTTCTGCTGAGGCATGGTTAGGGCCTTGTTTTTTTCCTCTTAGTTTGTCTTCATAGTGTTTGGTTTTTGTTAAGGAGTGTGTGTTGTAATAAACTTCAGTTGAGTGTTGTGGGGCTTTTGGGGGTACTTTCTTGCATGCTAAGAGTTCTGGGATTCTGGTGGCCCCCCACCAGAGAGATTTACTCCTGAGTATTCCCTTAAATGAATGAAGTTGATGGGATGGTTAGTACTCTTGTGAAGGAAAAATCTCTCTAAAGATGAGTCAATTCAGTGTGAGTAACTGCTTAGAGGTTCAAATGCATAGCCACACATTAGCTGCGCTCTCTGAATCCACTGCAACTGCAAAATTGGGCTGGAAATGTAATGGGAAGAGGCTGGTGTGAGAGATTCAATATTTTTTGCTTCCATTTGGGATGAAGAATCCCTGTCTCTTAACATTTTAGCACTTCTGTTTTGGGTCAGAATGAGGAAATGCAAAGATTTACAAAAATAAATCATGGTGGGTAAAAAGTTATCCTGTTTTTTCTGAACTTCAGAAAAAAACGTTTGCCCATCCCTAGTGGTTAGTCTGCAAAGATGAACCACAGAGGACAGAGTTCAAAGGGGTATCTGTAAGTAACCAGTCTGATTGGAAGTACTCTCACAAATGCAAGACAAAAAGAGGTAGAAGAAAGCACACTGGGGAAAAAAGAAACATGCCAAAGGCTGTGCAGAAGATACATTATTTTGCTGAGCTTGACCTTTACCTGATTTACAGTGGCTCCAACAGAACCCTGCAGCACCATCTGGAGCATTTTGGCATCTGGTGGCTCCTGGTTCGTTGCAACAGCCAGTTCTAGTGTCTTCTTCTGCATGTCTTCAATAGCAACTTCAATTGGGGTTAAAATGAACTAATACAACGTAAGGATAGATGCATTATTATGTGAGTAATCCTTGTATTACAGTTGTTACAGGCATTGCAGCTGAGGGAAGCTGTTTTTGTGCTGGGTCACAGCCAGGGTGGTCAAAACCAGGACAGGGCCAGATTAACTTTTGTGGGCCCGGCGCCAAACATATTTGTGGGCCCCCATGTAGTTGTTATGGGTCCTTTCCAAGCGTGGGCCCGGTGTGATGGTGCCGCTGGTGCCATAGTAAATACGGTATTGCCGGGATAGGGATGAAAACATTTATTCAAAATAAGATATTTGAAGCCACACTTGACTGTGACCTCCACTCAGCCCATAGAGAACAAATTGGCCTAGCATCAATGTACCCAGAATATTCTTGATTTCGTTTGTGTGGGATGGGCTTGTTTGTTAGTTTTGTCTTTTTTGTTTAAACACTCAGGGCCTGCTTGGGGCCCTGAACACAAGTGCTTAATTAGCACACTTATGAGCCATATTAAGCCCGGATTTAGCAGTCAGTGGTGTTGCACCTGCATCTCCCCACCACCACCTAAAGTTATGTTTAGTACATACATTTTTTGAAAGCTGCATTTTCTACTTTGGTACAATACTGTTTATAAAACTTTTTTAAAAGTTAGTTTCTTTAGCCTATTTTTCCCTTTGCCTCACCACCCCTCATGACTGCAAGTGAATCAGTAATATTACTGGGGAGGAGTGTGGGGAGGAAAATTGCTGGTGCCCATCTTTTGCAGGGAGAAAAGGCCACTGAGAGACACACACACATTTTACCACAAAGGATACCGCAATCCAGCCTCAAGACCCTACCCCAAACTTCACACCTGGGCTCTCCCCCTGTCCTCCTACTGTCCCCACCCCACACAACTAACCCCTACCCTCACACAAAAGCTCTCCTGAATCTCCCTGCTACTGGCCCACTTTCACCCCAGGGCTGTCACCTCCCTCCCTTCTACTGCCCCCCCCCCCCCCCCCGAGCTAATCCCCATCTTCAACCCAGACTCTCCCATCCCTCCAATATCACTCAAACCAGCCAAAGTTAACCTCTGTAAATTCTGGGTCAAATCCATACACCAGTAAAGACAATGGAAAGATGTCAGTGGGCTTTGGATCAAGTCCTATATCTGCATTTAGTTTGATTCTAGGTTATTGGCTTCCTGGCTAACATAGTCACTATGCTTCCTATTTTTACAAAGCTGCTTCTATCTGGAGTAGTTCCTCCACCCCAACACTAAGTCAGGTTTAGCAAACAGCCTGGTCTTTGATGACAGAGAAGTATAGCTGAAAATAGGACTCTCCTCTCGTTCCTGTCACACCTCTTCTGCCATTAGCCTTACAATTGGGATGCTATGTGGAACACCCGTCTCCCCAGTGCTCCAGAAGCCAGCAGAAGCATGCATTCATGCATCTGTTGACCTAATCTATGGCATTTCTATAGTGCCAGTCAGTGTACAATTTAACAGAAATGTAAACTTTCCTTACCCAGCACAGAGCTTGAAATCATCCCCTTCCAACAACACCCTCAATCCCTATCTAATGGCTGAACTCCATACTCAAATTCACAGCTCTCACAAAGATGTCCATTACCTCTTCCTTTTGAATGACGTTGATTCTGGTTTTGACATAGGGGAAGGCATGCATTGTGGTTAGGATAGTATTCCTCTTGTACTGTTCACTCAGATCCCCCCTGGGGCGTCCATCCATGGTGAAAGGGGTGGTGTACATGAAACGCCGGAGGCTGAAGTTCTTCTCAAAGTAGGTCACCCTGTCTTTCATCTCATACTCATCGAAATAGGGCTCCACAAATGTAATTTGTATGTAGGCCTGGAGGAGAGGGAAGGAAGAATCTTTGTTTTAATGCCAAGACAAATAAATGGAACGCAGGAAATATCACGGAGCCTCACAGTGAGCTGGCATGTGCTAGACGAGCACACGGGCTATGGTTTGTTTATTATTAATTTGCTCTCACACACAGCAGGACCGCTCTGATTCTACCACAGCTGCAATGGCCTCATGTTGTCCAGAACCTGCTCAGAGGCCTCTGCGTTCTGTATCTCCACTTTCCTTTCCCTCACTTTGCGTCTGTACCACGCCCCTTCAAGTAATTTGTTACTGACCTCAATGGGGCAGGACTGGACTACCTAGGCGCTGCATATACCCTTGTGAAACCCTGCTGACTTAAATGAAGTTGCAATGGTGTGAGAGGAGAATTTGGCCCATTATGGGTTTAACCATTTGATTGAAACATACCAAAGAAAACTCACATGTTGGCCTCTAGGCAGTGACTGTATGTTTTCCAATCAAGATTGCCCATCGACTTTATTTTGGGGTTGGGGCGGGGGAGAAGTACTAAAGAAACCAAAATTCAGAACAGACAACCCAAGTCTTATTTTTTCCACTCGTGTACCTTTTTTACTAATGTCAGCTCAATATAAACTAAGGAAAACAAGCATAGAAAGAAAAGAAAAAAAAAGAAAAATGGAAACCACAAATATTAAACAAAAAATTGAAGGGGGAATAGATATAGTTTTCCACTATGCCCTGGAAAGTGATCAGGATTTCCTATCGTCATAATATGCTTATTCTGAACTCCGCACTGGCTGCAGATCCAGTTCCAGGTGAACTTCAGTGTCTTAGTCTAAATAGAAAAGGATCTGGCTGTCTCAGAGACTGCCTCTTACTCCACGCTCAAGTCTTGTCTATGTATCTTAGGTACTTATCTGACCACCTAACAATCTTTAATGTATTTATCAACACCCCTGTGTAATGCTATCATTCCCATGGCACAGAAAGGGAATTGAGGCACCATGAAGCTAAGTGACTTTGCCCACAGGCACCTAGGAAGTCTGTAGTACAGCAGGGACTTGAACACAGATCTCCAAAGTCCTAGGCTAGTGCCCCTAGCCAATGGACCATCCTTCCTCCCCTCTTGTGATGACTCTCTTCGTATTGCATTCTGAAGTCTATTACTCTGTTCCCAGGAGCTCTTATGTAGCACTGTCCATCTAGAGCTCACAAGTGCTAGTGCCTTTTATATTTGGAGAAACTGAAGCACTGAGGGGTGAAGTCCAGAGTCACACAGCAGGTCAGCTGCAGAGCAAGGAGGGACAGAGATCAGGGTGTCTGATTTACAGTCCAGTGCCCTATTCACTGGACCACGTTGCCACCCCAGGTTGTTTTATGATAGCCTTGGACATCAAATATGGACACACACACATCTCAGCTTTACTCGTCTGAGTCAGCATTAAGGTCTCACAGGCAGCTCCGCGTTCTCCTTTTTTTCAATCACTCAGTGCTCAGTTCTATTCGCAGGACATGAATAGCTGGGCTAATACCTTCCGTACCTTATTGGGATGCAGCTTGCTTTTGTCTACAGGAGTGGAGTCTTTAATAACCTCCACAGCATCCTCCCCAAAGCACTGACCATAAAACCCCTGAAAAGGAAAAAAATAATTATTCAGAGATGATTTTACCCATCCCCAATGCAATGCAAGTCATCTGTGCTGCTCTGATTAAGACCAGGAGTTGTGATAAGTTCTGGATTCAATGCAATAAGTATGCTACAGTAAGGGTTAAAGTCTGCAGAGGCCTAGATACCTTACAGATGAAGTCCCAACACTGAATTGTTAAGTAAAAGGCAGAGTTCCAGCAAATGAGGGGGGAAACGTGAGGAATCTGTCATTGCTGCCCTAAGCAAAAGTTCAAAAGGATTCAAAACAAAACTCACATCCCCTCAGGTTAAGTCCCTGAATTCCTTATACAGGGAGGGACGCCAGCCACCTCAAGAATGGGACCACAGGGTAATGAAAACTCTGACATTACGTCAACCTGCTGTAAAAGGGGCGGCAATCCAAGATATCAGATACAAAGACAGAATGATCTGAGATATAGATCAACTTGATTGACTTTTGTACATTACCATTACAGCTGCTGTGCTGTGACTTCTTTATTCACCCCCCTATTTTCTTAGAAAGCATAACACGAAGCAGGAAGTTATACAACTATGATCTCTTTACCTCAAGTCTGTGAGAAATCTCAGGAAGTTTAGTAATTGCAGGCTCTTTATAAACAAATTCCTGTTCATCTAAGTCCCCAAATTTGGATCCATAGAAACCAACACGAAAGTAAGTTCCAAACATTCGCTTTTGACCCTGATTGATAAAGGGGGGGGAAAAAGTTTATATTTAGCTTTTCTTTCCTTAAATATAATCCAGTTTTTATGTCTTATTCATCTGATTTATACATGAGGAACCCCATGGACCTTAGGTTTGTCCAAATTTCAGAGCAAAATATGGCCCTATATAATATCACCTAGTTTAACATAGCACAGTTCAATTTCCTAGTAGGAAAAAAAAAAACTATAAAAGTTAAAAGGGGAACCGTTGGTTCAAATTTGGCTCAAAGTCTAGGTTTTGTATGAACTCACTTTTGCAAATCTAAAACAATAGAAATATTTCTTTTAAAAAAAATTCCAGTGGAAGCATTTTAAAAACAAACATTAATCAACATTCAAGTATTTGCAACTCACAAAACTTTGTAGTATTGTAAAAGTCCACAAGAACCTGAAAGTGACTAGAAACGAAACTGACTGATCTATTTTCATTGTCCAAACCAAGAGAAATACAGAAACAACATGAATACTGAAAAGTAAATTAGGTTTTACAATTCTTCTGTTTTTGGAATCTAAGGCACAAGTAACATTGGCAAGAAAATTGTTTTTCTTTTTGAATGTGTATGGCCAAACGTAATCATGCCTGCTTTCACCTGGTCTAAATTTTACCTGTGATCTTTTTTAACCCCTGTGTCCCTTTAAAATATTTTGAATGTTCTATTAATCTCTTTTTATACATGTTGTTTATAATCCTCTCCCATGTTTCTCTGAGTCATTATGTTTCTCTTCAGTGTAGACTGTCCTTAACAGGCAAGATCTAAATTACAATAACATGTAGTCCAAAGCAGATGGAAACTCAGGTTAGAGGAAGGAAGTGCTCCCGTTTGGTACGTATGGTTTTATCGTCATCATCCCATAAGCAAACACTGCAGCGCAGCAACACACAACTTGCTCATAGAGAACCAGCAGCACCAGGTACCTTGTTAATAATGCTGTCGAAGGCTTTTTGAAGCTTGCTGTGCGTAGAGGTAAGCTTCCTGAAGTCTCGATGTGCTTCCAGTATGGGGATGACAATTTTGTAGACCTCATTCACAGTTTCGTACAATCCCCCCTTGTAAGAGGGAATTAAAAAAAGGAAAGAAATTGAGTTTTCATGCACTATATAAAGAGATGGGATCTTCACTACAGGCATTGTAGGATGAGTTATTTTATAAGATCATTTTTCTGATATGATGCCTGTTTTAGCTTTTAAAAATCAGTAAAGTGATTATGAGCCTACAGGAGTATAATTTTATTACCATGTATTAATTTAGTAAAATGTCTTATCAAACATCCACAAAGCTCCTTAACGATGTATACATGTGCTGAGTTGGATGGAGTTTAACTACATGACTCCCCTTAAAGTAAATGTGATTTGTGAGGCTAAACTCTGGCTGTGCTCTGTATGAAAGCATATGGGTAACTCTTAGGGTCTATAGTCTATGCAGTAATATGAAGGTCTTCTTCAAATTTACTATATCAGGATTATACCAGAGGGCTCAGTTCACCAAATTGCAAGCCCGAAGCAGTGATCAGTCTGCCTGCAGCTGGGGCACAGCAATCCCCCCTCCAGAAGTGGGCACGGCCAGCCTGGGAGCCAGTACTGGTGGGTGTCCTACAGGAGCCTCGGCAGAACGTTAAACTTGCCATTCCCCAGGGATAAGTCCCCACTCCATGCATCTACCACTGAGGGCACAAGAAGTGAAAACTGCACTCCCCTGCACTTACAGGAGCGAGTCTGACCCAATGGCCAAAATCATCCCTGGGGTAACTCCATTATCTTCAGCACAGTCATACAGGGATGAATTTGGCCCACCCTGTCTATTCACTCACCGTGCTGAAGAGCTCTGCAGCTTGTTCCAGCAGCCCCACCAGGCCGCTCTCAGAGAAATACCTCCCAGAACATATCCCATCCTCGTCTGGAGACAAAATATCATCCGAAACAGCAGATTCCTCCAGCACATTGGAGGAAATATTCTGAAATAGATCACAACAGAGACCGCCACAGGGCATGGAAACCAAAACCAACAGACTATCACAGAGGCACACCCTGCAACAGAGATTTTTCACTGACAAGAGCCTTAACACAACAGAAATGAAGTAACAGAAGTCCTGGATACAAGGCTACGTTCCATAAAGAAGCTCTTATCATGTCATAAACCCCAGCACAAGAGATCAAGGGGCTTGTCACTAGAATCCAGACTTTTCCCTCCCACCTCAGTATTTTGAAACCAAACTTGCCACCAGTCCCAAAATTCCCTCTGCAGGCAAGAGACTTCCAGGCAGCTGCATTTCAGTGGGGGGGTTAAAGGTTTCCATGGTGCTCATTTTCACTCTAACAACTCTTCCCCCTTGTCAGCTGAGCATAATTGCCTCCTCCATAAATCCTTCCAAGCTTAAATTTTCCATGCTTCATATCAGCCCAAAGGTGAATTATTCTGGGGAGTTTGCTAAATGGGTTTTGACTCCACTTATGCAAGTCTGAGAGAGTGCAATGCAGAGGATGTTTATTTAGAAACCATAATATTGGAATTCTTTTTTACTTATACGTGTTTGATTTCTCAGTCTCAGTGTTCCTTAATGGTATTTTACTGCAGGTAACATATTAGAGCCTAATCCTGAAGGTAAGTTTCCCACTGAAGTCAATTTCTTAATGGAAGATATACTGAATAAAGCCTGCAGGATCAGGCATTTACGTTTTTTAGGCCTCTTAGTAAAGTCTGGTAAATGCTTTGGCATCCATTTGAATGAAAAGCAACGTATAAATGCAAAATCATCATAACATTAGCATTGTTAAATTATATGTAAATACACATAAACCTAAAGATACCCCAGCACCAGTAGCTTTCAATAGCTGCAACAATTTCTAGCTTTTGTTTTTAATTGAAAACATGTAGTCTCATGTTTTTAACAGAAAGTGACATTTGAACTCCGTCTCAGCTGGAGGAGAATGCCAGCTAGCTGGCAATTTGATTTCGGAAAGGCCTTTTTCTAAAAAGGCAGAGACCAAGTGCCACTAGTATTGATCTGACTTAAAGTTCTGATAGCTCACATCAGTCACTGCACAGGGATACTCATCTCCACTGCAGCTTTATGGGCACATTTTCATAGAGTCTGAGGTCAGAAGGGACCACTGTGATCATCTCATCTGTGATAATTTTTCCTTCTCTGTGGGAGAAATTCACTCTGTGCAGAGCATCCATACAAGGCCTGTGTGTAACTTTAGTCCCATTTAAACCCTAATGGGGAGTCCAAAGAACAGAGTGGCCAAAATGGGACTTCAGTGACACACAAAACCTGTGCTTTCCCTAGCACAAAGGGGAACCTCACCCTATATTATTCATATCAAACATTCATCAGCACTAGAATTTGTTTAATTCTTATACACATTTATTTAAACTGCCAGGAATCAAAAATAATGGGAATTTGGAAGATATGTATAAACTTTTTTTGGCACTTCATTATTAATTAATTTATATCAGGATAGCCTTTAGAGGCCTCAATCGAGGTTCAGGGCCTCACTGTAATTCAAGCCACACAAAGCAAAAAGCCAATCCCTCAGCCAATCCCTGAGCTAAAGAGTTTACAATCTAGCTAACAAATGTAAAAGCAGCAAAGATCCAGACTAACACGGCTTCCCCTCTGATACCTAACAAATGTATTGCACTTTTCATCCCAGTATCCCAATGTGTTTTCACAGGCTGTTTAGTACTTGGAGTTCTACTGTCTTTTATGAGCCCTTTCATGGGAAATTTAAGAGAATTCGGAGCAGTGATTTATTATAAAGGGGAAGCCGAGGAAATTGCAGCCATCAAATTATCTGTTCATTGGCTCTAAATATTTTCCCACAGCCCCTTTCTACTGGCTCAGAACTGTGGTATCTGAGCACCTCTTCTATACATTTCTGTGGTTTGCGTTATCTTTTGAAAAATGTATGCAGGACAACATTCCATTTACTTTGGTCTGCAGCTTTTGTCTTGATCTGCAAGACTTTGGTGTGTCTCCCCACCTTCTATATCTAGGAATTTCACAAATAAGTTAGAGAGAAAGTGGGTGAGGTAATTTCTTTTATTGGCTCAACTTCAGCTGGGGAGAGAGACAGGCTTTTGAGCTTACACAGCGCTCTTCTTCACCTCTGTGTAAGCTCAAAAGCTTGTCCCTCTCACCAACAGAAGTTGGTCCAATAAAAGATATTACCTCTCCCACCTTGTCTCTCTAATACCCAAGGACCAACATGGCTACAACAGCACTGCATACAACAAATAAGTTACTAATTCAGATGATCCTGAATATTTTAGCATTTAGGCAACACTTTGGGTAGCTGTATCCAGTTTCACACTCACATAAGCTGCAGAATTCCAAAGCTCCTGAACTTGCATGATCCTAACAGCAATTTGTTTAATCCTTGCTGCACCATTCTGGACATTTAGAGGAGCTTACAGAACAACAGACAAGTTTCAATTCTGAATAGTCTATAATCTCTTTGAGTCACATATACTTAGTTTTCCTTAAGAAAAGCCAACATTTCTAAATAGCACAAACTCAAGGGGCTTGATTCTCATTTATGCAACATACATCCTGGTTCAGGGAGTATAAAGTGGCCTTAAAGTAGATGTAAATGTAATTTACGCTCCCTTTGAGTCCCCTTTACTCAGTGTAAAGGGGACTTTGTGTAACTGACAATCAGGCCCAAGATGAATTCTGTTGAAGGAAAGATTTTAAGGTCTACAATGCTAATAAGCTATGTATGTGCATTCTTACAATATACTGTTCTGTCTTGCACAGCATAAAGAGTAAATGTGATGCTACTGGTTAGTATAAGGGGCTGGGCATTGGAATTCAAGACTCTACTAATAATTTTGTGAGGGACCTAGGGAAAGTCATTCAATCTCTCTATGCCTCAGTTTACACACCTGTAAAATTGGGATAATACTACTGCTGACCTAACATAATATTTATATACAATATTTTACATTTTTATAGCACCTGCCATCCAACAGCTCAAAGTATATCACAAACATTTCTTAGATTGTAAGCTCTTTGGCATAGGAAGTGTCTTTTTTGCTTTTGTATTTGTACAACACCCAGCACAGTGGGGTCCTGGTCCATGACTGGGGCTCCTAGGCACTCCAGTAACACAAATAATAACAATAATAAAGCACTTTGAGCTGACAAGTATTCTCATCTTTCTCATTTTAGAGATAAGGAAACAGAAAGCGGTCCAGTGGGTGACTGACCCAAGATCACATAATAAGTATGAGCCCAGGCTCTGAATAAAACCCAGATGGTCTCACTAATCTTGTGCTTTAGCCACAAGATCATCCCTTCCACTCTCAGCCTTACCTCAGAGGCACTGCAAGGCTTAAGTAATGTTTGTAAAGTGCTTGGAGATCCTCACATGAAAGGCTCAGTAATAATGCCCACCATTTTGCCTTTTTACAGAGCAAACTGAAACCTCAATTCTTAGCTCAGATAAATGGCTATGTCACTGAGGGGTTTCTGGATCCTTAAGCAAGAATATTTTTTCGTCACCTCTCTACTACAGAGCACTATGGCTCAACTGTCCTTTTTCCAGACATGTATTTTGATGAGGAGAGCAGATCCACCTGGGATGCTCCTAGACACTGTTTGATGTTGAAAAGATCAGTGGATTCTAGCTGAGTAAATGAGACAAGATTTCCTACCAAATGATGGTATGGAATACCTTTGGTGTGTCTCCCCACCTTCTATATCTGGGAATTTCACAAATAAGTTAGAGAGAAAGTGGGTGAGGTAATTTCTTTTATTGGCTCAACTTCAGCTGGGGAGAGAGACAGGCTTTTGAGCTTACACGGTGCTCTTCTTCACTTCTGTGTAAGCTCAGGACAACTGTAGAAATCCTAGGTTGGACTGACACTTTTAAGGAGGTCTCTCTTCCATTGGTGCACAGGTAGATAATTCATTTAAACAAATGCTAGTTACATGTTAAAAAAAACACCACACGTTGGTGAGAGATTAGCCCTTTATGTTTAGAATGTTTCTTGTGCATCTGATTCAATTAATAGGCATGAGTTGCCTACAAATGAGGTGCTTACTTGCTCTATTTTGTGGCTGCTATGTCATTCAGCTACAGACTACATCTTAAACATTTAATGTACCTAAAATTGGAGCTACCCATTCAGTAATAATAATAACTTTCATTCTAAAGTATCCAAAAGTGCTTCAGAATTAGATATCTACCAAATTTTCAGCTACTTCCGGGATGGAAGCATTGTCTAACAGCCTACGGCAAAACTATGAAATAGTTTCAGGTAGGAAGTAAAGTATACAGCTATTCCAGCAGTCTAGCAACAGTTGGTCCCAACTCAGTGTTAAGCAACGAGGTCTGGTGGCAAACTAAGGTCTGGGGAAAAGGGGTACATTATACAACTGTTGAATGTTGCCTTCTAGATAGCCCAGATGTGGATTCAGTTAACTGGCTCTGATTGGTGCCAGGCGACACCTCTCCAAAGTCACTAGAAGAGTATCCAGATACAGAAAAAAATGCATATTATTTCTACCTGAAAGCTGACGCTGCCCACTGGCAGGTACTTGTGATCCTCTAGCATGCTCAGGTATTCTGCAACCAGAGCGGCAGCATGGACCAGGCACATGGCTGCCTCAGTGTAGCACTTCTTCTTGGCGTGTTTCTCTGCCATGTTCTGTAGCCAAGTCAGCCTCAAGTCAGGTGACGTCTGATACCCTTTGGCAATTCTAGCAACACAGGTCAAGAAATAGATTTGAATTGGTTTCTTTTCTTTCTTTAAAAAAATACGTATCTATCGTCATAAGTGCTTACAATGTGCATATTGCATCACAAATGAAATTGAAAATTGGCTTATAAAAATCTTTTAAAATGTAGAGAATTGACTGGTGCACTTTGTATGTTACATCATAAGGAAAAAGCTCCTTTTGCCTAAACACTGCACCCAGAGAGCTTGTCAGTAAGAAATACTTGGGGATCTCTCTCAAAACCCCACAGGCCCTTTGTGTTTCCTTCATTTTAATTCATTCAACAACAGCATGAGAAGGTTTCACCTGTACATGAGATCCATGAGCATCTCTGGATCTTCCTGAAACTCCCTCATTTTCACTGTGTCTGACAAGATACTGTTCAGATTATGTAGCAGCTCCTTCACCTGGAGATACACACACATAAAACCCACACATGCTTCAGGGTTTGATTAAAAGTTCAGCATCAACACAAGATGATTTACTGTTTATTCTATTAACTGTTGGCACAAAGAAAAGTCACAATGCAGGACTGTGACAGCGCAGGCTTTACCAGTCACATTCATTCAGCAAGCAACTAACAGAACAATGACATGGCAAAAGACACACACACACACACACACACACACACACACACACACAATAGCTTTATCAAATCAAATCAAACAAGTCCATCTCCTTTTGTTCAGGAACTCTATCATACTTATCCCTAAATGGAGTGCAACTTCTGGTTCAGGAAAATTGCAATATAATGTTAAGCAGATGTTTTTGCAATTCTTAGCACCAGATGTTTCATTATCTCACAGTTAGACATGGTGGTTGCTAGTAATGCAGTCACTTCCTTATGAACTGAAAAGAGTGGGATTTTTTTTTAAACTAAGGTTTCCATATATAGCTGTCTTGCTCTGATAATGTGGAAAATGACAGGTTTCAGAGTAGCAGCCGTGTTAGTCTGTATTCGCAAAAAGAAAAGGAGTACTAGTGGCACCTTAGAGACTAACAAATTTATTTGAGCATAAGCTTTCGTGAGCTACAGCATCCGATGAAGTGAGCTGTAGCTCACGAAAGCTTATGCTCAAATAAATTTGCTAGGCTCTAAGGTGCCACAAGTACTCCTTTTCTTTTTGGAAAATGACAGGTTCCCATTTCTCATGACGGTTATGAAATCATCATGATTTATAAAGCGGGATGCATAAAAGGGGAAATTTGATTAGCCAACATGTGTGCCAAACTGTGAGTGAAACCAGGGTAACTCAAGTGACCAGGAATAATTAGAGATGCTACCTGTATATTTCATTTTAAAATAATATATTCCCTTTATACAGGAACTGTTTGGGTAGTTGGAAAAACTTAGCTTTCAGTTTCGTAACTCAACCACACAAAGAAGTGCAAATATCCTAACTGCATAACTTCTAGGCTGTTGCCTTTAAAATAAGGTTTGTCATTTTTCACTGACAGCTTTGGGTTTTGGAGAAATGGAGGTAAGTTATGTTTTCAGATTGGCAGTACTATGGTAATGACACAAATTCCAGTCTCAGATACTGTACATGGATGGAGCTCCTTCTGGATTCAAGGAGAATCATGTATACATAGCTAAGAGAAGAATCTAACCTACAGTAAGTTCTACTTGGATCACTGTAAGGTTATCCCATGGAATTATGCTCAGCTTTTACTCCAGACATCCTAGATATTGTCAAGATTGTTCTGATTTTAAAAGTGTGGCCCTTCATTAAATTAGAGATGGGTGCAAGCAGCAACATCTGCACCCCAATTTTCAATATTACTGGTTTAGGAATGCTCAGGTGTGGAGATCTCATTCCAGCGCATCTCAAGATGAGAGGTCCTGAAAAAAGCATCAGAAGCCACAAAAAGCCTAACCTGGCCTGGAAACAGGGTTGGCTGCATGTCCATATCTTCTTCTGCATACGCCAAGATCGTTCGTAAGGATCTTCTGAGGTACTCCTCATTGAAATCAGATGATTTACCAACCAGAGAGGCCAGGGACATTGTCACCTGCATCTTCACTCTTGCAAAATTCTTTATAGGTAGGGGGGAGAAAGAAAAACAAAGGCCATGCAATAGCTACAAGGTGTATGGATTCAAATGTATTAATTTGCCACAGGCACCATACATTTTTATTCATTTGTGTGCTCTTGGGATGTAAACCCACATCTTTTCTACTTACTTAAATACAATGGGCCAAGTGTACCTACTTCTGCCATCTGTCATTTTGGCCCAGTACTTTACATGTGAACACCTTAGGGCTACATGGTGTCTCAGGCTATGTATCTATGCGGAGTGTAAGGGGAAGTAAGAATCCCCTCTGTCACATCCCTGAACATGCTACCTGGACCGTAGGTCCAGGCACATAGGTGTAGGAGAGCTATGTGCACCTGCTAGACCCCATCAGAACAGCTGGATAATGAGTAGGTGGAGTCCTGGCTCCCTTCCCTCAATGAGCCAGCCAGTGAAGCTGAGCTTGTGGGAGATATTGGGGGAGTGGGAATGTTGCAATTTGCTGCTGATATAGGCCAGCAAACAAACAAACTATCATTTGCCACCCACAGAGCAGGAGGCAAGCAGGGTAGGAATTGTGCCTCAGAGGTGTGCCTGCAAAAGCACAGCACCTCCTCCTTACATACAAATCTTTTCAATTTGTTATCATTTTTAGTATTGGTTTTAAACTCTAATGCCAAAGAGTGGCATCAAATTCTTTGCTGTATCTAATAACTTACACTGATGGAGCTGAAACTGTGTCTCATGAGGAGGTAAAGGGTAGCACAGGCTTGAATTCGTGTGATGTCTATGCTGCTGCTGCAGTGATGGAGAACTCTTTGACATAGGTCAGCACACTGCTCCATCTCCTCTTCAAACAGCAAGTCTCCAAACTAAGAGAGGCAGAGAAGACACCATCAGGGCATTCGACCCCAAGCATTCAAATGTCACGAGTCAGGCTCAAAAAATCATGAGATTTAAAGACAATACTGTCTGAGTTCTTTTGATTTGGCTTCTGGTTTCTCAACCTTTCCTCCAGACCTAGGAGCGCTAGAAATTTACTCTTTGAAAAAATAAACAAAAGCTATGATTCTCAGATGATCTCATGACTCCAGGAGCTTTAAGCAAAACACCAAATATGGCAAGATTTGCAGTAAGATTGTGAGAGTTGGTATTTCAAGACTTTAAGCACACCAACACAAAGCGGTGAAGAAATATGCCAACAGTGCACTGAGAAAATGGAACAATTATTCATTGGATCTTTTCACATCCTGCTGGCACCCTAATCCCTGGCACCACACAATTTCATTCTCCCCAAAACTTCCAGCACTAAGCTCCATCCGAGACCCTGCTCCAAACTTTTGATTTATGATAGGTTTGAGACACACAGATTGCTGTTGGTTCTGGTAGCCCCACAATGTGCTTGGCACTGTGAAATACAAAGAGGCAATGTCCCTGAAGAGCTCACATTCTAAACAGAATACATACGGATACACATCTACTGTTTGTGCATCGATAGGAACTTAGAAGGTGTGCATGTAACAATGAACACATGCCATTATCTCTCACTGTTTCAACCCTTGCGTGCCTCTTTCTGAGCCTCCACCCTTGGGTCATTGTCTTATCTGTCTGTGTTATGTCTAACCTACATTGCAAACTCTTTGGCACAGGGTCCCATCATTTTTCTTAGTTTATAAAGCAACATGCACACACCTATAGTGCATTATAAAGAGTTAGAATGGTTGCTTCATAAATTACAGTACCAAGTCATGTTAATTGGATGATACACTCATTATTATTACTGAAATCTGTCATAAGTCACTTTAACTGGAAGATTCCAAAGATGATTAAATTTCCATTGTACTTTATGAGTTTCATAACTACTCAGGAAACTACCCTATCATTAATCGTATCTGCTTATCCATATTTAATGGAAGACAGACACTAATTTGGGCACAATTATCCTGTTTGTTTGTTTTTTACATTTAGGATCTTCACAAATTCTTTTTGGAAATTCTTTTTCAGAGGAGAATGACTCCTTTGCCAGGTGCTAAAATATTCTGAATAAGGCTCTTCTCTTAGGACTCTATATTAAAAGATAACAAATCTGGTATGATTCATGTTATAAAGACAGTAGGCCAAAATCTGCCCTTATTTGCTCCTGTGAAACTGTATTAACTTCAGCAGGGATGCACCAGGGAAAGTGTGGGGATAATTTGTGTTAGTATTTAGAAAAAAAATAGTATAAAATATACCAGTAAACTCAGATTCTCATCTCAATTACATGTGCTTAAAGGGGGAAGAATTCCACTTAGTTCAGATGATTGACATCCGTGTAACTGATCTGAAATTAGTCTTGAGGCTGTAATAATCTAATTTCTACTATATTCATGAATTCAGCGCAATCAAATTCCTGAAAATTTAAATAACTATTTTAACTGAAGTGACCAATCCTTTTAGGTGGAATTTTGCTATACATTTTTATCAGTATAATTTTCTGTGTTCATTGATACATTGCTAGAAGCAAAAACAATACAATACTTTTATTCCACCTGAGTTGTTCCATCCATGTTATCAACAATATTTCCAAGGAGTGGAAGCAGACAGCCCCGCGCAATCATGAACGGTCATGCATGCACCAGTGTGTCTGTACAAAACAGCTGTTCTGATGGGTGCAACTGGGTTTCCACTCTGAAAATGTGGCCCTAATGTCTTAACCAGAAAGACAAAAACAAGTATTTTAAGTGTTTACCTTGGCAATGAGAGCTCTGAGTGTGGCAAAGCAATGAGTCAGGTATGTGGTGCTCTGATCACAGCTGAGAGAATTTACCAGGACCTTCAGCACACCTCCCAAAAGGTTATCTTTGCAGTCTACAGCCGAGCTCGCCTACACACAGAGAAGAACAGTATTCATGTAACTAGGCAAGCTAACAGGAAACAGAAGCACAGGGACCAAAGTTCTCTTCTATTGTCCAGGAGACCAAGATTGGAATCCCTCGCAGGCTGCAAACAAAATGCTTCGCCACACTGTGTTTTATCCTACAAAACAGGAACAGGGAAGATGCTTCTCATGGATCAGGGTAGAAAGGGAAAGAGGAGTCCTCCCTGTGCCTCTCAGTGTTCCAAGGATCTTTCCTATCCATTGTGAACTCAGCACATTTCTATACCCACCCTCAAAGTCCCATGTTTTCATAGAATCATAGAATCATAGAATATCAGGGTTGGAAGGGACCTCAGGAGGTCATCTAGTCCAACCCCGTGCTCAAAGCAGGACTGATCCCCGACTAAATCATCCCAGCCAGGGCTTTGTCAAGCCTGACCTTAAAAACTTCTAGGGAAGGAGATTCCACCACCTCCCTAGGTAAAATTTTCCCTCGGTAAAATTTCATAATCTTCCTGCTGGCTGAGTCTTTTTTATGTGGCTTTAAAGGACTACATGGCACTCCCTTTGGAGGGCATCACTTTTCTAATGCCAGGGGTTAGAGAGGAATACAAGGTGAAGGTGTTCTGTACTGCCTCCACATGCTCACATCCCAGCAGGCAGATCCTCAGATGGGATAAATTGTCATGGCTCCACTGTAACCACTGTACCCCGAGCTGAGGACCTGGCCTCTTCATGTTAAGGGCCTGATCTGGCAAGTTGCTTCAAATGGGCAGACCCTTGTGCCAATGGGGCTCCAAGCAGGCATAAGGGTTGTCCTGTGCAGAGCCCTTTGTAGGATTGAGGACTAAAAACTGAGATCTCACATGACAACGCAGAGCAATGCCACAAGTCCACCAGGAAAAAGAAAAGGAGTACTTGTGGCACCTTAGAGACTAACAAATTTATTTGAGCATAAGCTTTCGTGAGCTACAGCTCACTTCATCGGATGCATTCAGTGGAAAATACAGTGGGGAGATTTATATACACAGAGAACACGAAACAATGGGTGTTACCATACACACTGTAACGAGAGTGATCAGGTAAGGTGAGCTTTGTATAATGACCCATCCACTCCCAGTCTTTATTCAAGCCTAAGTTAATTGTATCCAGTTTGCAAATGGTGTCCCCTGAATAGATATGTGGACACAGTTGGCAACTTCTCCAACGCATCATCAAGGATCTACAGCCTATCCTGAAGGACGACCCATCACTCTCACAGATCTTGGGAGACAGGCCAGTCCTTGCTTACAGACAGCCCCCCAACCTGAAGAAAATACTCACCAGCAACCACACACCACACAACAGAACCACTAACCCAGGAACCTATCCGTGCAACAAAGCCCGTTGCCAACTGTGTCCACATATCTATTCAGGGGACACCATCATAGGGCCTAATCACATCAGCCACACTATCAGAGGCTCGTTCATCTGCACATCTACCAATGTGATATATGCCATCATGTGCCAGCAATGCCCCTCTGCCATGTACATTGGCCAAACCGGACAGTCTCTACATAAAAGAATAAATGGACACAAACCATACGTCAAGAATTATAACATTCAAAAACCAGTCGGAGAACACTTCAATCTCTTTGGTCACTCGATTACAGACCTAGAAGTGGCAATTCTTCAACAAAAAAACTTCAAAAACAGACTCCAACGAGAGACTGCTGAATTGGAATTAATTTGCATACTGGATACAATTAACTTAGGCTTGAATAAAGACTGGGAGTGGATGGGTCATTATACAAAGTAAAACTATTTCCCCATGTTTATACCCCCCCCACCTCCCGCCCTCTGTTCCTCAGACGTTCTTGTCAACTGCTGGAAATGGCCCACCTTGATTATCACTACAAAAGGTTTTTTTCCCCCTTGCTCTCCTGCTGGTAATAGCTCACCTTACCTGATCACTCTCGTTACAGTGTGTATGGTAACACCCATTGTTTCATGTTCTCTGTGTATATAAATCTCCCCACTGTATTTTCCACTGAATGCATCCGATGAAGTGAGCTGTAGCTCACGAAAGCTTATGCTCAAATAAATTTGTTAGTCTCTAAGGTGCCACAAGTCCTCCTTTTCTTTTTGCAGATACAGACTAACACGGCTGCTACTCTGAAGTCCATCAGGCCAGCCCAGTCCCAAATGTTTAAGACCCTCAGACAAATTCCTGAAATAAATGTAGATCCTTCTTTCCTCCACCCTCCTCAGTCAGAGCTGAGAAACCCCAGTGCCCTCTAAAGCCAACTGAAATTGGATTTCAAGTACTGTTATAAATAACCGGGGCCAAAGTCTCTTCTCAGTTACACGGCTGCAACCCCACTGCGTGAAAGGGGCTTGCACCAACAGATGACAATTTTGCCCTTGGGGTTTTTTTTGTTTTGTTTTTTAAAAACATCTGGGATAACGAAGGATAATTTTTTATTTATTTCAGATTGTAAATGTTTACAAGGTCTTTTTAATTAAAATGTACTGCCTAAGAGAGAAATGAATCCCACTCACTTTGGCATCTGGGATGCCAGGACTGGCCTAGAGCTAACCGTGCAGTTTCTCACCTGGATGATATTCTCCTGCATATCTAGGATGATCAGATTAGCTTCTGTAGCCAGGTTTCCACTGATCAGAGCTTCTTGATCTAGCTCAGCTTTTGTTCTATGAAAAGAAGCTCTTATTAAAGCATACAGTAAGTACCCCATTATCTGGATAATAACCTACTGTATAAACCAGGGCAAAATAAAAGTGACAGCATTTTGAATATTCCCATAGGGACAAGCAACAATCACCTTGTTGAAGGGCATTTCCTAAGGACTACTGGGTAATTGGGAGGAGTTGGTACTTTAGACCAGTGGTTTTCAAACTTTTTTTCTGGTGACCCAGTTGAAGAAAACTGTTGATGTCCATGACCCAGTGGAGCTGGGGCAGAGGGGTTTGGGGTGGTGGGCAGGGCTCAGGGCTGGGGCAGAGGGTTGGGGAGCAGGGGTGAGGGCTGCAGGGTGAGAGGTTTGGGGTGCCGGAGGGGGCTCCGGGGTGGGGGGGGGGCTCAGGCCTGGGGCACGGGATTGGGGCACAGGCTTACCGCTCAGCAGTGCAGTGGGGTTGCTAAGGAAGGCATGGTGCCTGTCCTGGCACTGCGGACTGCGCTGAGCCGCGGAAGTGGCCAGCAGCAGGTCTGGTTCCTGGGCGGAGGCGCGCAAGTGGCTCTGCGTGGCTCTCGCCCACAGGCACTGCCCCCCAGTTCCTATTGGCCAGGAACCAGCCAATGGGAGTTCAGAGCCGGTACTCGGGCAGTGCATGGAGCCCTGGGGCCACCCTGCCTAGGAGCCAGACCTGCTGCTGGCTGCTACTGGGGCGCAGTGCGGTGTCAGAACAGGTAGGGACTAGCCTGCTTTAGCCGGGCAGCACCACCGATGGGACTTTTAATGGCCCGGTTGGCGGTGCTGACCAGAGCTGCTGTGACCCAGGGCCTTACATTCTGCGACCCAGTACTGGGTTGCGACCCGCTGTTTGAAAACCACTGCTTTAGACCATTGATCCCCAAGAAAAGCCCTACAACTAGGCCGATGGATATTTTTAAATAGAAGATGCAGTTTCCTTTGGCACAATAACATCATAATAATGAGCAATATTTATAAAATGATGCCATGCCCCACCCCAGGGAGGGATGGACTGAGGTGTATGAGAAGAGGCAGCAAGTTCCATACACCTGAGGCCACTACAGCAAAAGGCGCCATCGCCAGTCGATTTAAGAAGGGATGGTGGCATCCCTAAAAAGAGTCGAGGGAATGATGGGGCAAAGAGCAAACCTGTATCATGACAAGGCTCAGGGAGGAGGTCTGGAACATAGGCCCTCTAGATCTCTCAGCAGGATGATGACTTGAGCCTGATGAATTATTTGTAACCAAAAAAAATGATGAAGTTCATCTACTCGCTGACCCTGAGTTACCCAGGAACATGAGGTGGTTTGCTCAGCTGTATTCATTATTACTTCTGGGCTCCAGTACGTTTGCAAACTCTCAGTTGAGAGTATTCAGTATTTGAAATCAGAGCTGTTCTGACAGGACTCATCACTCACGTGGTGTGTTTCTGTCCCCTGGCTGGATGAATGACTCTGACCATCAGGTGTCTGGTGTGAATTCACAATTTGCTTTTTGTGAATGTTCTACTACGTTTGCTACATTTCTACTACATTTGCTTCAAAATTTATATTGGGATGAGGCTGGAAATCTCAGCTATTAAAGACCAGCATGGCCATCTTCAAGTCATCTTGGCAGTGTTATAGACTGCCAGGGTAGGGAAGGAAGGGCAGGTGTAACATGACTGATCACATTTATGCAAAGCCGGGAATGATGGAGAAGACCTGCCCGGAGGCGATTGCAATAATCAAGTCATGTATTGCTAAATAAGAGTGAAGACTGCAGAAATTAAATAAACAACACGTTCTTTTGAACCATTTCCAGCAACCACTGGATAATTCACGCCCTGTACATTAGCCACTCCAATTGATTGACTCCTCTCCTGACATTCCACTTAAGCCATAACAGTGACTACAATCTACTTCAAGGCAGGTAGGGCAAGGAGAAGTGAGGACAAGTGTCAGCATATGCGAACCTGAACATGTGGCCTACCAACTGACTCCCGAATGCCTTCTGGAGTATGGAAATGACAACATGCAAATAGTTTTCCAGTGTTAAAATCCTGGTTAAATCACTAGGGACAAGCAAGACACTCAGATACCATAGCGATGAGTGCCGTAGGCCATGTCTATACTTACAGGGCTGCAGCAGCTCAACTGTACCAGTACGGCTGCAGCGCATATGGTAAAGATGCTCTATGCTGATGGGAGAGACTTCTCCTGTCGGCATAAAAAAGCCCACCCCTGCGAGCGACATAAGCTATGTCAGCAGGAGAAGCTCTCCCGCCGACAGCACTGTGAACATGAGTGCTTATGTCAGTGTAACATTTGTCACTCAGGGGGGTGGAATATTCACACTCCTGAGTGACATAAGTTTTGCCGACATAGGCAGTAGTGTAGACACACAGCCATATAAACATAAAAGCCTTGTGTACATGCAGAGTTGCACAGGTTTAGCTAAAGATGTGATTTTAAACTGATTTAGTTGAACCAGTGCAAAAGGCTGTATCGAACACTTATTTCAGGTTAAGCCAGGTTTATTTTGGTTTAGCTTAAGTCAATTAGGAACAGTTATAAGCTAAACCATAATAAGCCACTTTTAAACCAAAAAGAAGAGTACCCACACAGGGGTTTCCACCACTTTTTAGCTCAACCAGTGCAAATTTGTGTATAAACAATCTTCTTGACAAACAGAGTCCTTAACCCTAATTATCCCTAGACTGCTTTTGCAGCCCCAAGGCTAAAGTTGTCTCTATCCCATTCCTGTGCAACGGAGCGGGGATAGTGTCTGATATATAAGCCCCTGCTCTGCGCCTCCTTGGTCCACTTCTGCTTATCATGGCAATTGGGTAATTAAGGACCTAATCCTATTGCCTTAGTAAGGAGTAAACCCATTGATTTTTATAGGAATTTTACTTATGAAAGATTGAAAAGGACCACAAAATTTGGTCCCAAAGTTTCAACTTCTGTTTTCAAAAAGGGAATTATATTAATCCTACTGAATCAGCATTTCATTCCATAGTTAAAACTGCTACATTATTTAGCCCAGTATTTCTAGGTTGTACCAGCAATCTCCGGACTGTACAAATACTGCAGTAAGAGATGGCATCAATTTGATTTTCGTGAGGAAATGAGAGATACATGAACAAAAGGCAGAGTGGACAAAGATTTGTCATTTTTTAAAATTATAATGAATTCTAAAACCAAAAACCTCTTTTAAAAAACCAGTTATGATTACTGATAACAATGTAGTTACCTTTCACAGCATTTACAAAACCCAGGCACAGAACAACAGAGCCAAACCAATTATCCAAGCAAAAATTAAAAAGGGAGCTAAAGAAGGTCATTATCATGGAAAGTCACTGCAATTTTAATATAGGGAGGCTACTGCACTGCCAGAATGAAAGGCAATCCTTTCAATTAATCTAATTCAGGTTCAGAATGGACACGAAGGAAAAATGGCATCTCTCCAAATGTCTATATTTGTAGACGCTTGGCACACACAGCACGCAGGTACTGCTAGTAGCATAACTGATTAATGAAAAGCCAGTTTTCTATAACTATAAACATTCAATTATTTATCACTGCAGTCTGCTGATTAAGTTGATCTATTTTACCTGTGCATTCCCTTCTTTGGAGAGTGACAGAAATTTGTATCCACAAATCACAATTTACAACTTGCAACAGGAAAAATATGTCACTCTTTTCCCCTTTGCAAATAAGTCAACTCAAATATAATACAAAAGGTCAAATTTTGCTCACCTGATTTCATAAATTCTAAAGCCAGAAAGGACCATTGTGATCATATAGTTTGGCCTTCTGTAAAATACAGCCACAGAACTTCCCCAAAATAATTCCTTTAGAACTACAGCATATCTTTAAAAAAAATCCAAACTTGAATTTAAAATGACTGGTGATGGAGAATTAACCATGACCCTTGGTAAATTGTTCCACTAGTTAATTATCTTCACTGTTAAAAATTTACACCTCATTTTCAGTCTTAATTTGGGTAGTTTCAACTTCCAAACACTAGAATTTGTTACACCTTTGTCTGCTAGATTGAAGAGCCTGTTTTCAAACATTTGTTCCTCATGTATATATTTACAGACTGATCAAGTCACCCCTTTTAACCTTCTCTTTGTTAAGCTACATAGATTGAGCTCCTTTAGCCTAGCATTATAAAGCACGTTTTCTAATCCTGCAGTCATTCTTGTGGGTCTTCTCTGAACCCTCTCCAATTTATCAACCTCCTTCTGGAATTGTGGGCACCAGAACTGGACACAGCATTCCAGCAGTGGTCACACTAATGCCAAATTCTGAGGTAAAATAACCTCTCTACTCCTACTTGAGATTCCCCTCTTTACGCATCCAAGAATTGTACTAGCCCTTTTGGCCACAGCGTCACACTGGGAGTTCATGTTCACCTGATTATCCATCGTGACCCCCAAATCTTTTTCAGAGTCATTGCTTCTCAGGATAAGAGTCCCCAGTCTTGCAAGTATGGCCTACTCATTCTTTGTTCCTAGATGTATACATTTACATTTAGCTGTATTAAAATGCATATTGTTTGCTTGCACCTAGCTTAACAAGTGATCCAGACGGCTTTCCATTTAATGAGACTAAGCATGTACTACCATGCTGTATATATAAAGTAGCTATAGCTACACCACTACATAAGTCATATAACCCCCTCTTATGGGTTTTCAGTATATGCATCAGTGACCCAGTGTCACTCATGCAGTTAATGAACACAAGATAACAGGGTAAACATCTCATTCAAGCATTTACAATCTCCTTATTGTGTAACAGCAACATCCAGCATCCTTGTGCTAGATCAGTGGTTTTCAACTTTTTTTCATTTGCAGACCTCTAAAAAATTTCGAATGGAGGTGTGGAGCCCTTTAGAAATCTTAGACATAGTCTGCAGACCCCCACAGGGCCCCAGGCCACAGGTTGAAAACCACTGTTCTATAGTAACAACAACCTTTCGTGGACCCCTTAGACATAGTCTGCAGATCCCCAGGGGTCCATAGACCACAGTTGAAAACCACTGTGCTAGGTAATCACTTTTGATTTCTTTGCCCTTCTGAAGACTGGGGCTGGACTGAAGCTGCGGATTTTGTAATAAAATCATCCTGGGAAAAATAAGGTTAGTTCTGGTAAAAGAGATATAAATTTATTAAATGACTTACTTATCTAGCCTCTCGTTTGCCTGCCGCCATTGAGTCTGCTCTTTTCTCCAACGCAGGTTTTCATTTAACCCTGGGAATCTGTCATTCCCTAAGAGGGCAACATATGTCAGCAAGATTAAAGCACAGAGGGGTGATCTGGATTTTGATATCAAATCGTACAGGAGGATCTACATTTCTGCAACAGTCAGACAGTTTTCAAATCTTCCAGCTTTAAGTCTCCTGGACGCTAGTAAATGCACATTGTCAATCATTTTTAAAAATCTGGGTTTATACATTTATGTTTGTTACACATGGCTTAGAAAATTAAAAATCCATTTTGAATTGAATCGACTGCCTCCCTGTATAAGCAACTTGTTTATTTTTAATATTTTCGAAACCACGGTCATGTTTCTTCCTGGTACGAGGGCACTAATATAATGACATCACTGTGCACACAGACTACTTGTGGAAGCACACACACTTTTTTCCTTCTGCTCCTACAAGAAAGATATGGTCAGAAAAGCAACTATATAAAAAGGAATGTCCTTACAGATCTGCTCTCCTTACATTTTCTGGATCCTATCTGCTTTCAATTCTGATAAAATAAAGGGCCATGTAAACCCATATAAGGGGCAGGAAATGTGAGTTTCAACTCATGCTCCTCATCAATCCATCTGAGGGGCAGGATTTGTTCTGTATGGATCAGGTAGGGAGTGTAACCCTTAGACCCACAGAGATACTAATCTCAGTACACTCATGAAGGCCCAGTGGCCTCACAGACTTCCCCAGGTAGTCTTCCTCTCTTCTGACAGCCTCCCCATGTGACTGCACAGTAGCAGATGCAGGGGAGGCCCAGTAGAAATTAATGTTGCTTGGAACAACAATAACTCCCAACTCTCAGAAAACAGCTGCTCTCTGGCTCCACCCACCCCTCTGATCCACATATCCATACGGAATACTATCCTCATGACGAAGAGGCCATAAGATTTGGAGGTGGGGTGAATGTACCATGGAGCCAGCATCCCTCTATTTAACATCCCCACCTGCATAGCCCTATATTTTAACTATTTTTTCATTCCTGTTAGCTCTGCAGAGCCAATACAACTATGGGAGAGTGAGTTAGAATCTATTCTGGCCTGGGCATCATCCACAGAATTTTTAAGTGGATCCTCATTACAGACAAAAAATATATTTACTGGCAATGATGCACAAGTCAACATAACCCAGCTTGACTCTCAGATCCTTCCCCCCACCCCTCCCAGCTGGATTTGGAGTTCTAGCAGTTAGAAGAATCATTTTTTAAATTTATAGATGGAGTGCATCACATATAAAGACACTGAGAGGCAACAAACATGAATCATATGTCCACAAAACTAGAGGGTGGACTGAGGTCTGGCTGAAACTCAGTCTCCAATTGCATAAAATGTCTCTCCATATATTTTTGGGCCTAAGGCAACTGACAGTGTCTCACCCTTTATTAATAGACTATGCATAACTTAAAACAGAATCAAAGAAACATTACATGTGATTTTTTGAGATATGTTGACTGCATATTTCTAGCATAAGAAGAGCTCACATATTATACATGTTGAAAGCTAAAAACATTTTTATCCACAGCAAAGCATAGAAAAGTCTGCAAGGGCAGGAAAGGGAGAGAAATACATTTGCAGCTTTTATTGCCTTCCAAAGGCACAAAGGGAAGAACATTAATATCCACAGCACACTTGAAGTCTTTTGATAAAAATTAAATTAAAAATTAGAGGGGGTGGGAGGGAAAGTACCAGCTGGTGTCCTGCAGCGTTTCATCATTTCACCCCTGGCTCCTTCGCCTCTCAGTAAAGCCTCTTCTAGCCTGGCTTTTACATCTCTTGATTTCTGAAGCACTTGGGTGCTGACTTTGTCAGAGCTTTGTTTGCCCTGGACATACATGAGAAAGCAAAGTTTCAGTGATCAGTTTCTGAGCAGCCCCCTTAAAGTACATATAGTCAAATTAACTCTTCGTCCGAAGTGTACTACCAAAGCTGTAGCTACAGTCTCCAGATCAGGCAGAGGGCACTGAACACTATCAAAGGGGCACAGGGCACACACAATCAAAGTACAATAGCAACATGCACACTGTCAAAGGGCTAGTGTGTATACTGTTTCTAAGCACACCGGGATAGCTGGAAGTAAGGAGAAAGGTGGAATTGGACAGATTGTTTAAGATGCTCCAACATTTCAAAAGGCCCCACTGTCATTATGCTACCGTTATAGTTTGCAATTCTGTAGCATCTTCTATGCAATGGGCTTTGCGTGCGTTAATGTATTTAGTGTCACAACTCCCTTGTGAAGTAGGTAGGTAGTATTATTCCAATTTTACAGATGAAGAAACAGGCTCATCACAAAAACTACTTGACCAGGTTCAGACAGGCAATCTGTGGCTTAGATAAGAGCCTTGACTTTCAGACCCATGCCTGAACCCCAAGACCATTCTTCCATCTCATGGCTCGCTATAAAGGGTAGAAGAAAGAGTGCGTGGAAAGAAGCTACCCCAACCCACCTTCCCACGGGCTATTTATGTGCCGGAGGGAAAGAGGAAAGGAACTGGACTGTAGAAATATGTAAAAATGTATGGTGAGTGAAACTCCAAAGATTGTAGGTTTACTTTAGATAGACAGATATATTCAAAATCCTGGCTCCTTATCTGAATGTCTCAGCAGAGAAATGTTGGTAAAACAGACTCACTTGCACAACTGTTGGCTCTCCTGCTTCTATTCAGAAGTAAGATGCTCAGAGCCACACAAAAAGGAAATCAATAAATAATTTAAAACAACTTTATAGGATCTCATAAAAAGTTTAATTTGAGTTTTGTTCAAAAGCTTGGGTCAATTATTTTATGTGAATCAGTTTACTCATCCCTAACAATGGTGAGGATCAGGTGACAAGAGAGCCAGTTTAACCTCTTCCAGTCACAGAATTATGGGTTGCCAGGGAAGGATTGCACTAGAGTTTGTTAAAAAATTGTGACAAAGTATCAGTGAAAAGTTCCATTTACCTTATACTCAAAGCATGAAACGCAAATGAAAAGAAGATCTAAAATTCTGTTCAGCTGCATGGATGGAAGATCTGCAATCCACTTCCGAATTAGACTCTGTTCAGCATTTTTCATGATCCAGAGGAAACAGATCAAAAGGTTGCGAGTAGTATCAGGACTTAATGTGTTGTACTGTTTGTAGGGCTAGAAACAGATAAAAAACGTGTTCCATGGAGGGAGAAAAAAGATACAAATCATACTGGTTCAGTAATATTATTTAAATACTGGTGGAGTTTTGTATCAAAACCATAGTTCATGCTGAGAGTGCTTCATCTATTCCATATTCAATATTTATAACATACAGCTGAGGCTGTGTAGACAGGAAGTGCATGTGTGTAAAAAAAGAGAGAGAGAGAGAGAGAGAGAGAAAGGGGCACTGGTTGGTAGTTATCTCTACATCAGATTTGTTAGCATGTAGTGTAGAGATAGAATTCTCTAATTGTTAAGGACTTTCCTGTTGTGTTTCCTACTGTTTTTGTAATGTAACGTGTTTACACAGATACACACATCTCAGTGGTCATTAGCGCACACAGATACATCCATGCAATTTTGGAAATCTGGGCCATAAATTATAGGCCACATTTTAAAAGCAATTACCCCAAGTTGTGCCCAAAAAATATTTCCATGCTTGTATAAAGGAATGATTGCAGTCAGGGTAACTGAGCACACAAGAATATACTTTTAACTATTTAAGGGTGTACTAGGCACACATTTACCAATTTATAGGTGTAATGACCCTTTTGTGAGTGTGCACATATTTTGTGGCAGTTACTTGAATGATTATTTTTTAAAATATTGCCCTATATGGATGTATAAAAGGTTGCTATTTTGATACTAAAAGGATTTAGGAACATTTGAATGCAAACAGAAACCATTTTTTGTTTATGCAGGCTTACAAAAGTGAGACCAACACTAAACGGCAACAAAAGTTAAACCTGTACAAATGCATAAAGCATGTAACAGAAAGCTTTATCATAGGTAGAGCTAATTGTCTGACATTTTCCATTACAAGGCCTGTTTTCAGTTGCTTATAACTTTGGCAAACTTTAACCGTTTGGGCTGATGGGTGTCTGATTCAGGCTTTTTAATATTTATTTATTTATTTATTTATTATTATTTTCCAGCCAAAATGGTTCAGCCAATTCCAAGCATGAGGCCAGGGGAAAATAAATTGTTTTACCTATCTGAAAAAATTCCGGCAACCTTTCCTTTGAAATGCTCTATTCCCCCCATGATTTGGACCAGGGACTTGACATGTGGCAGGGCTGCAGCGTATGATTTTTGCCATCCCTGTCAAAATCCATACAAATCTGGCCAATTTTTATCAGCCTTTGAAAAATGGGACATTGTACGTGCACAGTAGAAACTTGCTAGAGCTAAAATCTCCCAAGATCCCACCCTCACTAAGAATACTCAAGCCTCTCACAGCTCCTAAGTGCTGACCAGACTCCACATGTACCATTTCCACAGGGCTACTGATTGTTCTCCCTCCAGCCCATAGATATGGGGGCAAAGCTGGTCTTTCCCTGTAGTGGCTGCTCCCAGCTGTTCCAGGCCAAGCACTGGAATTGAAAGCAAGGAGCCTGTCTCTCTCATACTCTGACGGTTTAGGGTAACCTCACCGAGAGGATAATAAAATAATACTGCCAGAAAGAAAGCCTGGCAAAGCAATGCAGACATACCAGGGAAGACAGAGGTGCACTTGAAGTCCTTAGGAGGTTGAACTGATTCCCCGCAATGGCCCAGGCAACAGACTGATTGATTGGGTTTGTAGATTCTTGCTCTTCCTCGGGACTCCCTGTACGACTTTTCCCACTGCGGGCTTCTGAAACTACATGTGAAATGCCCCATTGACTCTGCACAGCATAATCCAACATTATTATGTAGGATTAGCTGGACAGTTTGCAACTACCAGCAGACGGCCAGGTTATACAAATAAGCACAAGGATAGAAGGATCTGTTCTAACCCACTCCTGCTGTCTGGTAAAGTTGATTTATGCTTCAGAGGCAAAGCCACTAAAGGGTCTCAGGATGGCTATGAACTACAGTGTCAAACCAGTGCTTTGCACTGCTTGGATTAAATCACCAATGCCAGGGTCAATGACATTACTTTACTAAGCATTATCACCAAAGCTGTGCTTGCGTGGCAGATTTCTCACAGAAATACACAAACAATACCTTAGACGTTAGTCCATTCGGGGCTTGGCTGCACATTGGGCTACCCACATTTGCCATCCTTGCCTGTCGATGGCCCGTCTCGCACATACAACACAACACCGTACAAAGCTGGCAACTACTGACAGAGGAGGTGGTGCCTACTGGTTAAAAGACAGGCTTAGGATTCAAGACTCCTCACGTCTGTTCCCTGTTTTTCCACAGGCTTTCTGAGTTACCTTGAGCAAATAAGTTATTTAAACTAATTTTTACAAGGTCCTCTAATACTCAGTGCTCAACTCGAGACACCAAAGGTCGGGTTTTTAGAGGTGCTAAGCAACTGATTTCAACGTGCTCAGTACCTCTGAAAACTAAGCTCATGGCATCTCGATTTAGGTACCCCAAAACAGAGGCACCCCAAGCTACTGGACACATTTGAATGTTTAGGCCTTATCCTTGCTATGCCTCAGTCTTCTCATCTACAAGATAGGGATAAAACCTCGATTAACAGAGCATGGTGAGGTTTAACCAGTGTGTGTCAAGTGTTTCAACACTCTTGGGTGGCAGGTGGTAACAGAAGTTCCAAATATTATTGTTTTATTCCAGACATGTACAAAAAGTTTTCATAACTGGTAAAAAACTGTATTTCTCAAAACAGCGATACGTTTTTCTTTGCTGCCTTGAATTTTTCATGAAAACAAATGGTAGTTCTGCAAGTAGCACAGCGCTGTCCTTTCAATAGAACATAAATAGCTGGTTCCTCTGAAAAAAAAAATGGCAACCTGCTGCCTGCGACAAATCCATAAGAACTCATTGAAGTCAAATATGACAGGGGTCAGACAGTGTAGAGAATTATTTTTTAAAAGGATTAAAGATTGAGAACAGTATTTGTAGTTTCGTGATTTAGGATAAAAATTCTGTTCTAGACTCTTGAGCCTGCTAGTCACATTCGCCTGCAAATGCTCCTTTTAACTACAGCACCATGATAACTGTACTATCAAATAACAGAAAAATGAGTACATAAAATGAGCAAGTCAATTTGTAAACCTGTTACTACTTCCTAATTAAACAAACAGCATAAAAGTAAGCAAACAAAAAAATCTAACAGAATCCAACTCATCTAGGTGCGCACTAGCTAAATAATGTAACAACATAACATTGTTACCCTTATTCTCCTCGCTATTGTTTGTTACACCCATTTATATCTTAATATTAGATTGTAACCCTTCCACGGCAGGGACCATGTTTATATGTTAGCCATCTATCAGAATAGTTATTAATTAATCAGTGATATAGCATTATGTATAATCAAGCACTGCTCTATCATTTGCTCACCTTATTATTTCTGTACAGTTTCTAAGTTATAGTATTTGAATAAACATTTTTCTGTACTTGAAAATCCAACTTACTTTTAATTAAAGAAACATTTGCACTCGCAAGCATGTTTGGAGTAGTTAAGGCAATCCCTTTTACATTTTGTCAGCTCACTTCATGAAGTCACTTGGAGAGGTCAAATAAGGGAAGAAAAGAAGGTCTTACCTGTAAAGTCATACAGCTGTGGCAGTGCATCCAAAATGATCCCAACCAAAGGGAGGTAAAGGGCAGCAATTTTGACCTTCACCTCTGGTTTTAAGCAGCGCTGGTCGAGGTCATGGGAACTCAGCAGGCTGTGCACAGCACTGATCGCTTTCCTCTGCACTTTACTGATTCTGTCAGCACAAACAAGGACTAGCTCTGTTACTGAGACACATGCAGGTTATATGGATCAAAGAGGCTATGAGAGATGATTGAGGTGAAGGAAGTTCATAAATATTCTGTGGATAATTCCTTATGCTATAACCAGAGAGTAACATCTCAGTCTGCTTTCCCTACATAAATCCTGATCCAGATGACAGACTTCACACCTGCAAAGTAGGGAAAACTGTCCCAGGCAATTTCAACAGGGTGGAGAAACAGATTTAAAGAAACATGTCACACCCTTGCAATGGTCAAGTACGGCAATTGTCTAACCAAATCCTTCAGCATGATGGAAGGCAGCAGTGTTTTCAAGACCTTCACCTTGCTAAGAGCAAGTGAAATTCCCGCTGATGGGATGTGAAATTCCCAATGACATTTTTGCTCCATATTTACTTATCACTATCGCATGTAAATAATACACATGCATTCACTGGGGGAGAACATTTTGCCTACAAAGCAATCGTACTATTGCCTTATTACAAAGTGACCACTAAGTAATTATCCACAGGGTGAAAGCACTACGTTTATTTGACTGAAGCAGTAAGCGTTGTACATAACTGGCTCATTCCAAGATGTTGTAGGGCTAGTGTTCATCACACTCTGCATAAAGATATGTTATCTTTAAGAGAGATTATCCTTTCCAACAGAACTTTTTGTTCCCTCTTCAAGGAGTTGCCCCATATGCTTCTTGTACCATACATTAGCCCCTATTTTTCCTATGGTTTTATATCACCACAGCTGCCCTCCGAGACAGAGAACTTGATAGTTCACCTTGCTCAGAATAAGTCTACTCCAAACGGTGGGGTGGGTGCCTGGGCTCCATGGGAGCCATTCTGCAGTGGATGTTTGTTACAGGCATACACATGGAGGTTAACATGTGGTTTGTTACAGGCACGCACATGGAGGTTAACATGTGGTTTGTTACAAGCATGCACATGGAAGGTAACACACCAACATTCTCCAGGGTACACAAGGCCAGTGAAACACTATCAATTCTACTCCAAAGGCAGAGGGAGCAATAAGTGGTTTTCTCTCTTGCTATGCTGACCATACTGCCTTTGTAGCATCTTCATAATGGAAAGCAAGAGGCTGGACCTAAAAATCAAACCCACATCTCTCACGTGACCGTACTGAGGACTGATCACAGGGCCATCAGAAAAAATCCTCTTAAAAACTGAGAAACCTACCCTTCTGCCTCCGTGTCCAGTGCGGCTGCCAGTTCAGTGAAAAGCAGTCCAGCCAGAAAGTGCTGCTGACGATAATCTGCCGAAAGGTCAAACATGCTGGCAATCTTCTGATCCTGGAAACTAGAGCAGGAGCTTGAATTCTGCAAAAGTATACTAGGTGTTTTAATGGATGATCAAAGAAAATACAACTCGTTTAAACAGACAATAGTGTCACTTGCTGAAAATACAGCTAACAGCCTGTTCTACTGTAAACAACTGAATACAACATGGGAACAAGGTAATCATCTGAGGGAAATATTGGAATGTACAATAAAAATGTCAAGCTTTTCAATCAAATTGAGCAAAATCTCTCTGAAACAAAATTTTCCCATGCATATATAGAGCTATGCAAAGCTAGAGCAGAGCGTGCAATTATAACAGAGTAATTTCTTCAATGCATTTAGCCTCTTTTACTGTTTGCAGTTATCTGCTTACAATTTTCTCAAATCTGTTTTGAGGAATTATTCAGTGAATACTTTCTATGATTAACCCTCTGTGTTAATTATGCATGAGCAACTCGGTGCGAGTGTTTGATATGCAAACAAGCTGTGTTTGTTAGTTTGAATAGGACACAAAGCCAGAATCAACCCTGTGTTCAGATTGCTCTGTAGAGTTTGTACCATTCTGCTGACACAAAGCAGCCCTAAAGCTGGCATAGCCAACCCTGGGAAGATCACCCCAGTGCAGAGCCTGAGTAGTGGCTTCTTTGCCACGTGCACCCCCCCAATACCCCATGGCAGGTACAGAAATGTGGCCACCAAGAAGGAGGTCTGAACATGCTTTTCCTGTATCCTGGCAGTGTCTGGGGTCACTAGCAGCCAGTGTAATTTAGAGCAGCCTTCGATTTGCTATAACATATGGCTGGGGCTGATGCACAGCCACACCAGGATCAGCAGAGTTGCCGCTGAGTTTGTGCTATCAGCTCCTCAGCTGTAACCATGGATCTGAGCCATAGGTCACTTGGTACGTTTCTGTTCCTGACTGGGTGAGCATAACTCTTAGAATCTGTTTCCAGTGCAAATACTTAGCTTTACAATTTGCTTTTCACTAATATTCTTCAATATTCACTTGAAAATATTTCTGCCAAAACTAATTTGCTTGAATATTAGCAGAAAACAAACATATAAAAACCAGATCCCAACTTTGTGGTTGACCCCTAGCTCCATAATGGGCTGAATCAAAACCCCACTTCTGAACACCCCCCCGCCCCAAACTTTGGGATAGTGCAGGCTTGAATTTGGAAGAAACCCCTACGGAGTGGTCCTATCTCAGCTGCCATATAGATGCAGGCGTAGCTGTTTGTTTGCAGTAATACAGGGGCATGGAGCATCCGTTTAAATTAATTTCATATATGAGCTCTCAACAAAAATTCCACAAGATTTATCCCCATGGCAACAAAATCTCACTCAAGTTAGCAACTATCCTGTAGACAGAGCAGAGTTACTAAATTGGTGGCCAGCTACTGTAGCAAATCATGCAAAAGCAGCAAAAAGCCCAGTGGCTCGAGTAGGTTGTACTTTGTGGGTGACTCCTAAGGGAGGAAAGAGTTGATGATATTGCCTAAGGAGAAGATCGATTCTAAGTGGTAGCTGCCAGGCTCTGCTTTGCAGTATCTGGTTTTGATAGCTATGCAGAGTTCCTTGGTATCTTTAGTAGTGGAATCTCATTTCCAACTGTTTGGTGTCAAGAATCAGCCTTTAGCAACAACATTGGGAAATCCTGACTCTCAGAGCCTCAAGATTTATTTTAATGGTCAGAACGGACCTTAAGAAAAACCGTTGCCTTAATGAATATTGACTTGCCTGTACACTTAAGATGACCAGTGAGAACGTGTACAAAAGCTCAGAATGCAAAGTCTGCCACATATTTCCATATGCTATGACCCTCACAAACAGATGTTGCCATCTTTCTGATAGTACCGTGTGCTGCATCTTCACAAGCACAGTCATTGCTGTACAGTGGGTGTGCATAGCTTTTTTCAATAGGTGTTTCTAGCCGCGCCGACTGAAAATTCCCACAAACATTTCCCCCACGTTCGCACGGCATGATATGTATGAACTTGTGTAATTCAGCTTCATAGTAACACCTTGCTGATATTAGTCTTTTCTGCCCCTTTTCTACAAAAGGGAGCTCGCAACTCTTGATGATTATAGACTGATGAATCCTGACTTAAGTAGCTGAATACAGCAGCAGTGGAAAGACCATCAGTTCTCCACATACGTACTTCATATCAGGATGTCTGACATGTGATACGGCAGACATGTGAGTGATGCCTACCTGTGATGACAGAGAGGGAGAGGGGGACGCTGGTGCAGACACTGAAGTCATGAAGAAGAGATTCAGATTGAGGTAATGTTCATGGCTGCAGAGAATCCCTAGGAACTCCAGCCTCATAGAAATTAGGGTGGGGAGGGTATTGAGCTTGTTTGACAGCTAGAAAAAACAAACAGAAATATCATGTGACAAGCACGGGTAATTTAGCTGTACACAGAGAAATCTCCTCCTCCTAAAACAGAATCAGCCAATTTAATAAAAGTAACTGAGCAGAGTAACAGACAGTAAAAAGCTCACTGGATTCTTGTGTTTAACAAGATTCCATCCATTAGGCCTTCTCTGTTTAGTGGGGGTGTTTTTGTACTTGGCTGACCTCCCAAGAAAGGATCAGTTATTCTTTCCTTCCAGAAAAAATGCAATTGCCTTAGCAAGCTTGTCTGGAAAGTAATTTTGAAGGATTCCCCCCCTACCCACCCACCCACACCGCCCCCCCTTTGTGCATACTAATATTAACTTTTTTAAAAATCTGTTGTGCCTGTGGCAAACTAAACAAAGGAATCTGCTCCTCCACTATGCACCATACGGTTCCAAGAGTGCTGCCAGATCCCTTCACAAGTGTAATGCCACAGCAGAAACTGTGTGGCAAAACACTTGTGAACTTCAGTGGAAGTTGTGCACGTGTCCAATGGGAGAATTTGGCCTTCTTTTAGTAAACATGGAAATAGGCTATATGGATCACAAGATCAAAATGCTTAGAAAAAAATAAAGAAACACCAAATAACTTGTATGAAAATAATTGAGACGTCATGCATTTTTATACTAGGATTTTCTAGGAGGATTTTGAAGCAAAGATATTTGCAAAGAACACAAGAGGTTAGAGCTCAAGATGGATTTTTTTTAATCTAAGACCATGTGGCATGGTCCAGAGGGAAGCAGAGGCATGAAAAATCTGCCGAAATGTAGCCAGTGTATGCCAGAGGAGGAGCAGGGTCAGCACAAACCTTTTCTCCCACTTACTCCTCCAAGCTCCTCTGTTCAAACACTGTACAATTGTGACTTCACAAGCTTGGGGTATATGCCTAGAAGAAGGGGGTGTTTGTTCTATACAGCAAGCTAGCCTCCAAATACAGAGACTTTTCCACTGGTAAATTATGAAAAAGTTAATACTGCTCATAGAGGCATCCCACTTTGTGCACTGAGTGCCATTGGCAGAGATACAGATCGTGGGAATGACAGGGGGCCTAAAAGCAGTATGTCCACTAAGTGGCTACTGCTCATGAGGAGGGAGGCTCAGGAAATAGCAGGGAGGGGCTCCCACTTTTTGCACATCCCCTGGGATCCACATGGTTGCGGACAGCATTCACTGCCTATTCCCAGGCTCCATTAAGCAAGGAATGTATCCTGCCTTTTCGGCACTATTACTAATGCCAGTCCCTTGATGGAAAAATGAGTCAGAAGCAGAACTGAACAGAATACCAAACTTCATTCAGATACTGTCCTGAACGATGCGCACCTGATTACAGTAATGTCTGATGAGGTTAAACACAAATCCACGGTCCATTAGAGAAAGCAGATCGTACAGGAAAAATGCCAAGCTAATGTTGATCTTTTCTGCGTGTTCAGTTTCCTTTAAAAAAAAAAAAGAATTTGTGGTTTATAATATATAAAATCACCTGACTCATTCACCCAAGTGAAGTGTGGAAGTTCCATTGCTGGAATAATTTAAAAATAGATTTGACACAATACAGGAAAATACAGTGTAGGGAATAGCCCTTCTGCTTACGAGGGGATGGCTAGCCTGGTCTTTCTCCTGCTCTAATGTGTATGATTTTATGAAAATCTACAGAGTTGTTCCTATACACTTATTTCTGCTGTTATTCACAGAGATGGATATCACAGTAAGGCAAAATAGTTTTAGTTATGCAAACCTTGCAAATGACAACACTGAAATGGAATTGAGGTCCTGTCTGCATTTCCTACAGGTGCAATCATTTCTACTCTCATTTTTTAAAAAATAATTGAATGCTTACTATTTCCAGAATACTAAAATACTTAACACAGATTTGACAAAATGTTTCTAACTCTATTTATTGAACATCAAATATTTTATTTAGAAACCGTAAATCTGAGACTCGTGACAAAAAAACTGTAGCAAGACAAATCTCTAGGTTTTATGATTAAGCAGCTCAGGTCTGAATATTTACTAATGGTTTGATTTTCAGGGACCCACAGCTGAAGTCATTGGGAGCTGTGTATGCTCAGCGCCTCTGAAAATAAGGCCGGAGTTATTTGAATTTTTGAGTTATTTGAAAATTTGAGTTATTTGAAATTTACTAATTTGAATGTAACCTTAAAAATCTTGTTTCTATGTGTAGTTCAGTTCAAAGAACTGTTTGATTGTGTGTGTGTGACTGCTTCTGGTGTGTACATATGTGGGTGTGTTTTAATTAGCTTGTATTCAAGTCCCACAGAGGTTGCTTATTCATGACTGATAGAGCAGTTTAAGGAAGTGAGACTGAGGGAATTGTATAGCCTTCAGTGTCTCATGTTAGAGAGAAAAGGAGTACTTGTGGCACCTTAGAGACTAACCAATTTATTTGAGCATAAGCTTTCGTGAGCTACAGCTCACTTCATCGGATGCATACTGTATACATTTGTGTGTATAAAAGATCTTCTACACTTTCCACAGCATGCATCCGATGAAGTGAGCTGTAGCTCACGAAAGCTTATGCTCAAATAAATTGGTTAATCTCTAAGGTGCCACAAGTACTCCTTTTCTTTTTGCGAATACAGACTAACACGGCTGTTACTCTGAAACATGTTAGAGAGAGTGGCTTTACAGCCCCTCAGGGTGTTCAGAGAGTCACTTTTTCATGTTTTTGTCTTTTCTGTTCAGATATATAAAGCTATTTTCTGTGATCTCATACTGTTCAATATTTTCTTACTCTCATGGCGCAGAAGCTTCCTAGCCCGGGCCAAGCAAGCCAGGGGGACACGCTTCCAGTTCTCTAAACCCTCCAGGCACTTCAGTAGTATTTTCACACATGGAGAACATTCACGATTAGACCCTGTGTCCTCACCCTATCAGGATGTGATCTAATTAACAGTACTGCCTATATAAGACTATTTGTGTCTTATCTGTAAAGAAGCCATAAACAGGCCATGGTTGAATGCATGGAGGGCATAAATTAAAATTTTGTTAAAAAGTGTTTTACTTAAGTGAACAGAAGTATTTTCATGAAATGCTTTTAAAGGTCACAGTGACACTGTTTTTTATTTAAACATTCCCATAGCATTTTGCTCGTGTGTGAAAACCAGAGAATGAAACTGACTAATCTATTTCCACTGTCCAAGATGACTGAAATTCATAACGTAAACAAATGGCATAAGTGGTGATAAGTAAGTTAGGTTTTTAAATTCTTCCATTTTTATAACCAAATATGTTGATTTTCAAATATATTAGAGGAAAGAGTTACAGTGAGGTAAGGATTTTATTTTTGATCTGTGAATTTCATATTAACAGCATCTGAAGCTGGTGATGAGATCATTTGGAACCAGATTCTGTAAACCTTCCCCAGGGTGAGTGTTACCTTAATTCTTGAATATTCCCAGGGCAATCAATGGAACCACTCATGGAATAAGGTGTTATGCAACATGAATAAGGATGTTAGAATCTACAACACAATGATTGACACAAGTGAGATAAAATAGAAATAATGGGTCAAATTCATCTTTGGTGTAACTTCAGTGACGTCAGTGAAGTTACACCAGGTTTGAATTTGGCTCAGTAGGTCTTGTGGGAAATAACCACAAAAAGAGTGCTAGGAAATGTTACATTTATTTCTTTGTATCCCACATTTACCTTCTGTGCCTTAACTAAAAGTGCTGCGATCTCCGAGGTGACCACGTTGACGATAGTGGTGATGTCATCTTTGAAACGATCTGAAAATCGACTTCTTCGTGGAGTATGTTGCTTTTCAATGTTGTGAACATATTGAGCCATGCTCTTTATCTGCAAAACAAAACCCATTACTTTCGAATGATTGCTTTAACAGTGGCACTGTGGTCCTGATTTCCCACAAGGGTCAATTTCACCTGCACAAAACCACCATTACAACTGGCATACTTGTTGTCAGTGTCAGCAGAGGGCCCAAGGACTGAGTAAAAATGGAGACTGAACTATTCTCACTCCTAGAAGTTGCCCCTGTAGGTCAGGGTTGATTCAAGTTGGCAGGACAGAACAGAGAGGTTTGCATTCCTGCTGTTCCTGCTGTACCTATTATGTGCAAATGTTAGGATTTCATCCTTCATCATTGTGCTTGGTGCTGTACATAATATACAGAGGAATGCAGAGTCCCTGAACCAAAAAGTTTAGGATCTAGAACAGACTGACAATACAGCTGTTACCTAAACTAAGTTCCAAGATCAAAAATGCGTGATATTTATTAAATGCTTTTTTATGGTAGATTACCTCTGAAAAGCTTCATAGAAGAAGGATGTTTCAAGGAGGGATTTGAAAGAAGGGCAGATGGTCATTTGGTATACCAGGAGAGGGAGACCCTTCCAGGCATCAGACATACTCTCCACTCTTGAGGTGCTACATACACTTAGAAAAGATTCAATTTCTCCCTACATGCCACCTATTTATTTTTTATTTCTTGAAGTACTACAGACTCCAGACCCTGTCTCTGCTCAAGTTCTGGAATATAAATGCCTATTTTACCAAATATACATGGCAAAGCACACCACCCCTGCTGGACCGCCATGTTCTCATGTAGGTGCTGACATTGTAACAGAACATTGGTACTTAGAAGGAAAGCGCCTCATTCAACCACCGCACCGACGGGGTGCAAGAAGCCAGCAGCAGAAAGGTCAAATCCGTTTTTGAAAAACCTTTCCGCTCCTGACCCACTCACTTTCTAGTCTCCATCCTGCAATCCCTCACTCATCCAAAGCTCACAGTTAAGTCAGAGCTTCAATAATAAGAAAGAAAGAGAAGATCATTGGTCAGGAGTTTGAGATCAGAGAGAATGCAGGATGTGGGTCCTTGTTGTGCTCACGAAGGGTTCTTGCTGCTCTGACCCCTCATGATGACAGGCCTGGCATATCACTCTTTGAATGAGTTCCTACTTCTTGGCTGGCTTTTGGATGGTTTATTTGCTGCCAGTGTTCACCAATAAGTCAGACCACTTTCAGTGACATCAGTCACCTCAAGCCTGCACGGGAGAACCTCAGTGTGTGGAGTCCAGGCACTGCAGCCAGTGGCCCATGCTATTAGCAGAGTAGAGAAAATGGCAGCTGGTATACATCTGAAATGAAGGAAAGATCCTAGCTTGACTGTTGTCTTGCAGTGCTTTGCCAGCTGTGGACCAATGAGTGCACAACATAAGCAGGGTTCTTTGAATCCTCGACCCTGGCCAGATCCTGCTGGCTACAGTTAGGATAAATTATTTCAGAGGATTTCCATAAGGCTGATTTTTCTGTTTATGTGTTGGAGTCATCAGGGCTCCATGGAGAGTTGGAGCTGAACCAAACCCCCTATCCCGATACCTCCAAACTTTGGGGAGGTTCAGATCTGGAGGACAGTCTGCACTCTGTGCCTCAGGTCTACTCTTATGGGGAAGATTAGCTGGACGGATGGACGGACGGACGGACACACACACAGAGTCTGGGCACGTTCCTAAACTGTGGGTTGTGATGCATTGGGGGGTATAGATGGTTAAGACAGCAACAAATCTGCACCTGTGGCTTTGGGCACAAATGGCATTTAATTTCTCAACTGTTATATAATGCTGTGAACGAAATCTTACCAGAAGCTCAAAAAAGAACCAGGCGTACTTGAAGACGGTTTCTCTCACCATGCCAGTGCTGACCACCATCTGCAGTGCTAGCTCTTCATGGAAATGCTAGGCAACAAACACAGCATGGTTAGAAATGATTTCAAACTCAACTCATCTTCCAACACTGGACCCTCAATCCAATACTGTGTGGGTGCAATTCACTCCGTGTGTGCAAGGCCCTCCACACTACAGTGGCCTTTTGTGTGAGGGGGGTGATGGGGAAGGAGCTGCTGTGCACGGATGCCTCCGCACTCCATATATGCTGGGGAGATTTACACCTTTGCTGCTTTGAATAAGCTGGTATGAGAGGAGTGATGGGGACAGGTGGGGTGAGGGGTCACTCTAGCCACATCCAGTGCTGAGGAATCACCAAATGAAGGTGCAGATGGGAAGCAGCCATTACTCAAGCCCATAACTCATGGGCTTTGGGCAATATGTTTAGGGAGTGAATTTTAGCCTATATTGAGTCTGAGCGCATCCATGTAATGCATTAGCGTTTCTGAGGTTGGGGGTGGGAGGGGAGGACAGTGAATGCTAAAGGGTGGGAATAAAGGAATCCTTGAAGCAGGACCTTTGCCCTGGATCCTACTTGAAAACAATACTGTGTAAAGATGACTCTGAACAGAAAACCCAGTTCAGATCCAGATTTAAACTTTGCAGCATGGTCCATTCTCTATACAAAAAGTATACAAGTAGAGATACCGGATATTTATATGGATAATGGGAACATCTCCATTTACATTAGACAGGATAAAAATAAATCCCTCAAGAATTAGGAATGAATATAAATCTTCATGCTTCAGGACATAACTCAAACTCTAACAGGAGTCAGGAAGAAACTTCCCCTTTGGGCAAGTTATTCCTTAACTACCTACTGCAGGGTATCTTGCACTTTCTTTTAAAACAGCTGTTGCTGGTTGCTGTGAGAGACAGCAGACTGGACTAGAAGGATCACTTGTCTGATCTGGTATGGCAGTTCCTATGTTCCTAATAACTGCTACCCTGGAACATGTACAGATTGGGTTGGTTTCAAACACTATGAGCAGGGAAAAAGCCAATTTGGTGAATTCAGACCACAGCTAGTCCTTCACTCCCCTTCCTTTACCTTGGGAGACACTGATCCATTACGATCATTACAAGTCAAAGTAAAGAGTCTCCAATCATATACACTGATCTGTAAGGCATGCTGTTACTTGCCAGAACTACTTGGGAAACAGAATCTAAAGAGCCTGAGACTGAGGGGGTTGATACAAAAATGAAGATATATTAATTTATCTACTGGTCAACCGCCCTGGTATAAACATAACTTTTATGGCACAAAGCTTATTTGTCAAAACTGATACATTAATTCTTTCCCTCTCTGCTGCACCTCATCTAAGTGTTACTGGCAAGGTTTGTTTTACTTTTGTACTGGTGACCCCTTTCACATAGCAAGCCTCTGAGTGCAACCACCCGCCCTTATGAATTAAAAACACTTTTTTATATATTTAACACCATTATAAATGCTGGAGGTGAAGCGGGGTTTGGGGTGGAGGCTGGGAGCTCGCGACCCCCCAGGTAATAACCTCACGACACTCTGAGGGGTCCTGACTGCCAGTTTGAGAACCCCTGGTTTAGCAGCTGTTTGCAAACATCTCAGCCAGGCTGCAGATTGCTCTCGCATCATGTGGCACTCTACCTTTTTATTGGATGGTCTTGGGCTTACAGACGCGTTTGATGTGTCGTTGGTGGCTTCAATATAGAAAGACATCCGACTGGAGGTGCGATCTGCAACCTGGAGAAAAGGGCCAAAAGCCAGGGGGAAAACTAATTAATTAACAAAGGAGAGTCAGCTGCTAGTTGTAAAAAAAAAATGAAAAAAAAAATACAAATCTCCCCTACCATCCTCTCTCTCACACATACCCCGTAATAGAGAGGGGAGAGAAACAGTGCCAGGATTTGGAAGTCAAAGGAAAGTAATGTAAATACCTCCACCACGTGGCCTACCCAAGTATTGCATTTAGACTTTAAAGCTCTCTTAATTCATCCACTCAACAAGAGCTGTTCTTGAAGGAAATTTCAAATTTAGAACCACCAAATAAAATAACATCTGGGAGTTTCTTTCATTAAAAACAATGTCCATTTAAAAGGTGGTGAAATGGCAATACTCACCCAAGCATTGTAAATTGCTGTGATGCAAGTTTTAATAACCTGCAATGTTGTTATTAATGTGATGCAGCTTTAATAACCTGCATGTTAATTTTGTTTTAATTTGTGTAAATTAAAAAACTCCTCGAGCTGAGTTATGTTTTAGGACACAGCAAATAGGAGGAAAATTCATAAACAATTAAATACAAGTCTACACTATTAAAAACTGATATGGATGAATAAATATATCCATATAAACAACTCAAATATTCATAACCTGCAAATATGACTAGTTCTTCTCCTTTATTTTGTTTTATTTCCCTCAAGTTAGACACATAAGTCTCATTCGCTTTAACTGGAGATGCACATGCACATTGGATGCAGAACAGATTCAGAGAGCATCTTATAATCAAGTTTGAGAACAAACCACTGCAAAAGCACTATGTTACACATAATTAACATCAACAATCTATGTAATTCTGAACAAGAAAAAGAAGAAAATCAGTTTATGTTTCACTTTAATTCAATGGGTAAATTAAGGACTCAGAAAAGAAGAATTCATCACAAAAGCAGATGCTTTTGGTGCTCATACTAGCTGATGTAAAATCACTGTGCCGATGACAGACATCCCACCTAGTCTTTCACTTCAAGTGCGCACATTCAGAACTAAACAGGAACTGTGATTTTAAAAAATGGCTGTGAAGAAATGGAATATTTTCCCTCTCGGCAATAGAAGAGCAATTCTTCTTTGTAAGATGTGTTTAACCCTCATTAGAGCCTGATCCAGCTCCCAGTGAAGTCAACGGCAGTCTCTTTCCATTGACTTGAACAAGAGCTGGATCAAGCCCCTCACAAACACCTTAGGCATTGATATGTATGGATCTTTCAGAACACAAGAAAAGAATTATTAGAGACCTGAAAATATGCACATCCTGCAGTGGAGACAAAATCCATCCACCCAGAGACAAAACTCTGAAGACCTTACTCATATCAAACTACTGTTGACTTCTCTGGGACACTGAGAAAGGACTTAAATATTTGGCCCCAGAGCTTTAGCTTGCTGTTTTAGCTCCCAGGTGAACAGCAAGACTTTTTGGTGGCATATGCAGCATATATGAGTAGAGATGAGTCCACCCACAAAGTCTGAATCTGGGTCCTCCATCTGGCTTTTGGGTTAGACCCCATCTCTAGCTACCAAGCTTTATTTTCCTCCCTTACCTTCGATGACATGATGTTTTTGACTTCCTCATCAGTAGCACTCTGTGTACCAGGAATATCTGGATTGCTGCAGCTCATTACCCGGCTCTGGAGAAGTCTGGACCCAACAGACACAGCTGTGGTGCGTCCAAATGTGTAATAACGAGACTCTGGCAAATTGGCACTTCCTGCTGCACCTGGTCATGGGAAGAGGTTTTTTTTTTCTTTTTTTTTTTTTACCAGGACTGGCTATCACATTAACAACATTATGATCTCATGAAAGCCAGTTTTACTCTGTGCTCCTAAAGCAAACAGAGCAAGAACAGCATGTAGCTTCTGAAAGCCTCTCCACCAACCTCACCTTTGATAACCTAACTAGGCACGGAGCCAGAGGATGCAGAGTTCGGGGCAGGGTGGTGAGCTGTCTGGCACAGCCCCAAGACAGAGAGCACCAGAGGAAGATCAGAGCAAAAGCTCCACATCACCAGCTTCTCTTTCCTTCCTTTCTCCTTCCACTTCCGAGACAGCCCGTTAGTTCCTTGCTGCACATTAAAATGATGTACACACATCTGGGCTCAAAACTATCTCCACCCTTGATGCAGGTGATAGAAACCGAGGGCTGGTCTACACTCAGAAATATGTCAGAATAGCTAATCAGGAATGATTATTCCGGAATAGCTGTTTTCAGTAAATTTCCAGGTGTGGATAAGTCCTGAGATTTACCACATTCCAATGTCAGCCAAATATTCAGGAAGAGCTCAGACTACACACCTGAGCAGGGGAATAACCCTCCCACACACGTCTCTTTGGGTCCAGGCATGTAGGAAAACGAAGGGTTATTCATCTGCTTACTCCATCCCTGGAGCAGGTAGGTGGGGAATGGGTGGAGCCTGGCCCCATCCCCCTTCTCTCTTTCCAGAATAGCTGAACCAGCACACAGGGCGGGAGGAGGGAAGTAATTTCCTGCTGGTATAGATCAGAGGGGAGTCACTACCCATCCCTCTCTATTGTCCCCCAATTTGAGGGATTTTACTCCCAGAGTTACCAACATGGCACATAAATCTGGAGTCCCCTCACTCAGAAATGGAGGTTCCAGAGAGAGCAATTTACATGGAAGGAAGGAATCCCACAGCATTTTAAAGTTTCCCACCTGAACAGGTCTGTGTGTGTCTTTGTCAGACGCCATGTCCCACCTCTGGGCCATAGCAGGCTGAGAGGTATGAAACCACTACTTGGGAGCAGGGCACAGTGCCACCTGAGACTACTTCTGGGGTGGTGCAGCTTGCTCAGGGCTGCTCCTAAAGGCACCATCTTGCCCTATAGCACCCATTGCACTGTTGCCCTCTCTCCTATTTCTTGCATGGACTATACATTAAAGTACCTTTTAAATTCTGCTCCTTCTGAATACAAATGACTTTGAATGCCAGAAGCCATGCACTCCCCTGCTACCTAAAATCTGAGGGGTTGGGGCAGGTCAGGGAGAAGGGAATTACTTTACGGAGTAGGCAACAAGCATACCTAGTCTGGCAATATCTCTTTGAGGCTCTGGAAGGCGAAACACATAGTAGACGTATGATGCCAAGAGACAGTTCCTCCCATGCTGGTCCTTGCTCAGGTCTTTACTGTTGTGAAGACTGTTCACTATTGCAACCACAGATTCAAAGGCAAACTGGGAGAAATTGGCTGTGAACCAAAGAGAAAGAATTAGTCTCAGCATTAAAGGGCATAACTTGGTTAAATCAGGGCATTCTTTGAGCAGATAACATCTAAGCCAGTCACTGTTTAATCTAGACCTTAACACAGAAACATCAGAATTGCCAGACTGGATCAGACCCAACATCCATCCAAGGCAGTATCCTCTCTCTGGCAGTGACCAGCACCAATTGCTCCACAGAAAGGTGTAAGAACCCTGCAGTTGGCAGATGTGGGCTAATCTGCTCCCCCCCCATAGATCTTTTCCTGATCTGATCTCTAACAGTCAGACATTATCTTAAGCCCTGAACCACAAGGTTTAATATCCCTTCCAAAATTTGTGTTGGCATTGATTATAACTTTGGATATTTGGTTACTGATATAAATGTCAGTCTGCAGATACTGTACCTGGGTGCAGAGCATGTGCTGATTACCCGAATAAGCTGCAGGAAGCTGAACACTCCCCTATCTCAAAGTCCCATAAATACCCTCTAGAAACTAAACCAACTAATATCAAACTAGAGCCAGCCAGTTTAGCAAAATGTCTCCCATCCACCCACCTGGTTTGCTTGTGGGCCCTTTCCAATACTACTGCTATTCCGTTAGTCCAAGGCCATGCTTCAATAAGTACCTGTCTGACCAGCTATAACCATGGGCTGCACAGCCAGCTGGAAAAGTTTCTCCAGCACCAAGTGTAAAAACAAGACCAGGGGCTCAAGGCGGGAGGAATTCAAGCAAATAATGCTGAGTTTCAACTCGTGTTCCAGGGCAGCCTCTGTGATCTTCTGATCCATCACCCGAATTGGGAAGGTGACTTGGCTTTCCAGAGAATGACACAGAGTGAAGAATTTCTCCAGGTGGTTGTCCTGTGAATACAATCAAAATTCTCGGCATGTGATGCTGGACAGTTACTGCATATTCTGTACTGCTGCAACCACAGGCAATCACAGAGCAATCGAGATGGTTGGCTAAGAAGTAAAAAACATCACCAAAATTTGAATGGGCAACCAAGAGGTGAAGAGCTTTGTATCCCATTCACCAGTCTCCTCAGCCATCCAAGTCCCAGCAGTCTGTTTCAAATGAAGCTTATGTTGCATGTAAAAGACTGGCTGTAGATTCTTTACCTGAGTGTGAATAGATGAAATAGCCTGCACTTCTACGTTAAACACCCCCTTGTGCCCTTCGACCCATTTAATTGGAGGTGACTGTGGTGGAACTTTCTGTGTTGAAGATAAAATAACAAGATGGTCAGCTTAGCACTTTTTCCTGTAAGTAGCCAAATAGCAAATACTGTTTACATAGAGTGCACATAGCTTTTAAGGGTGTTTTTTAATTACAAATTAGACATACTTCAGGTATCGCCTTTTTATTCCACATCTTTTCACTCTAAACTATTCTGCACCGGGGTTCTGGTTTGCTCTGCCAGAGAGATTGGGGTCAGTGATGCAGTTTGAATCTGTCTGGTGTCCTTTACATTAGCAATATTTCCTTACAGGCTCTGTCCTACTCCTCACTGTCTTCTTGGGGGAGGCTGATCCCTTCTTCTCCACCCTTGGGAATACCTCTCCTGAAGCCTCTAGGCAGCGACACTCCCATACACTGTGGGATAGCTGGATGTTCTGAGCCACTAAGTAGCAGGAGAGTATTAAGGGTCATATGACCCAAACCCCAAGGACGGAGCTTGTTGGAGGTCTGTAGGGCCTACACCAGCAAGCAAGTGATTATTCTGGCACCCACAAGCAGGTGCATGACTGCAGAGCCACTTGGTTTAGGGATTTTCTTTAAAGTCTTTTTGTTGGTTGATTGGTTGGTTGATTTGTTTAAGCATGAGGAAGGGTTCCTCCAATCAAGTTAGGCAAATGTTGGAGCCTAAAATACCAACAGTGCCCTTTTAACTGAGGAAATAGTATCTATTAGTAATGTTGTTTGTTACCTCTGGAGAATGCATTGAATAGTTTAAAGGCAACTTATCCAAGGCAACAGGAAGACAATAATGTCCAGTCTGGAGACGATCATTTAATAGAATTGGCAGCCACTGAAACAGATGAGGCAAAAAGAAAGTGATATTCATTACTGCAGGAGAATATGGCTATCTATCTAGTTTGTGATAATTACAGTCAACAGAACAATGATTAGATATCGACCAGAACAGGTTTGGCTCCACAGTAATTTCTGCCAAAATCTTTGCATTTTCAATTCACTGAGAGCTACTGCAGAAGTGTCATCATGTCCCCGCCCCCACCTACAACACTTTGGATAGCTTTTAAAATATATCCTTTCTGAACAAAACAAACACAGAGCTTCCCAACTGGCATAAATTGTTCCGATGAATCCTCCTGGGAGGTTATAGGGTCCGTATATACGAAATGTCAGTGTTTCTAATTCAGAGTAGTACACATCTTGGGCGAAAGAGATCTCTGGAGTAATTCCATTGACTTCAGTAAAGTTATGCCAGGGATGAATTGAGCCCTCACAGTTGCCATCAAGATTACTTGGATCAGCATCAGAAAGATTAATCCAAATAACATTTGGATACATTGCATTCTGATGCCACTCAAGTTTGAAAGGGGGAATGCATTCAAGCATAACAGATTGGAATCATTCCTTAATTCAGTGAATGGAACCCTGAAGACAAAGAAAACTAACTGATGCCCTGATCCTGAAGACAAATGAGGAATCCACTGACTTCAGTGGGACAATTCCCATCATAAAGGTAAGTATTTATGTCAGTTTGCAGGAATGGGGCCAATAAGAATAGTACAAACTTTACAACTGGTAACACAATCTTTTATTGTATATTTTGTAAAAAGTTAGGGGTAGACTCAGATCCTTCTGAAGCAGGTAAATTGACTTCCAGCTAGCTTACTATGTGGAGGTTGCATGTAAAAAGTAAGATCCATTATACACTTCATGGGTATCAATGATGCTATGGAATTTTTGTTACCGCAATGTACTGATATCCTTGGCCAACATCTCCCTTCCCTTCAGCGTTGTGAAGAGAATTTGTTACTGACATAGTTCACCTTAGAGGTGAATGGACATAAGTGGTGCTGTATGCAGATAGCAATAGGAATGTATGAAGTCACTGGAGAGACAAAGTGGGTGAGGTAATACCTTTTATTGGACCAACTTCTGTTGGCGAGAGGGACAAGCTTTAGAGCTTACTTTCACCTCGAATGGTCCCTTGAAATATGTGTTTACTACTTATGCTAAACAATCTGTTCCACCTTGTTGTTCCACTGAGTTGTGGCACTCAGAGTACGTTACCCAGACCTGAAGAAGAGCTTTGTGTAAGCTCGAAAGCTTGTCTCTCTCACCCACAGAAGTTGGTCCAATAAAAGACATTACCTCGCCCACCTTGTCTCTCTAGTATCCTGGGACTGACACGGCTACACCACCACTGCAAACATGAAGTCACTGGAAACATTTATGTAACAAAGGGTGATTCCACAATTTGATTGCACGCATGGGCGGCACATTGCATAGGCTGGGGAAGGTTGTGCCTCCCCAAACAGCCTGGTGTGGCCCTGCCCACGCTCCTCCCAGAAGCCCTGCTTGCCCTTCCCCCTTGGCCCCAGCCCAGGCAGGCTGCTCCTCTTCAGGGAAGCATGCGGGGCCTGGGGCTAGGGCGGCTGGGACTTGGCGCGGCTGAGGCCGTGCCACCCGTCACTCAGGGCCAGGGGGAGAGATGGAGGTGCTGGGGCTGCCTGCCCTGCACTTGGTAGGGGCTGCGCGAAAGGGGGGCTTCGGCGGGGGAAGGGGTGTGAGTCTTCGGGTGGTGGGAGCGGGGCCGGCCGGGGGCTAGCCTCCCGCAGCCGGCAGTTCACGCGCTGCACATGACTGCAGGCCATAAGTTTGTAAAGCACTTTGGGATCTTCTGGATTGAAAGGAATTCTCTACCTGTAAACTATTATTATACTTATCATCACTTTCCTGACTTAAAAAAAAATCCTGTATTGATTAAAGAAAAAAATACAGAACATTTCAGTGAGCAAGCCATCTAAGTTAAGACTTATTACTCCCAACATTAGGACAAAGAAATGCATCACACAAGTGTATTACTTCATGCTTTTAACTTCTCATTTTTCTTTTTTTAAATTGACGTAGGAAAGAGCCAGTGCATGATATAAGGTCAGACTTCACTGAGACCACTCTCAGTGTGTAAAGTTAAATACCTGCAGAAGTCTTTGCAGGATCAGGGCATCTGATCCAGTCTGTGGTCTCTATCTGTGCTTGAAGAAAAGGAGTACTTGTGGCACCTTAGAGACTAACCAATTTATTTGAGCATAAGCTTTCATGAGCTACAGCTCACTTCATCGGATGCATACTGTGGAAAGTGTAGAAGATCTTTTTATATACACACAAAGCATGAAAAAATACCTCCTCCCACCCCACTCTCCTGCTGGTAATAGCTTATCTAAAGTGATCACTCTCCTTACAATGTGTATGATAATCAAGGTGGGCCATTTCCAGCACAAATCCAGGGTTTAACAGGAACTAACACGGCTGTTACTCTGAAACCTGTCATTATGCAAGGCACTGCATTTAGCCGTATGGAATGGAAATCTATCAACTGCATGAAAAAACTTGTACAGATACAGACAGACATCATCTTCCCTTCCAAATGCAAACAGATGGACATCGTACCAAAAGGACTGAAGGTAAAAAATCCATTACAATCTACATACCACACAGACTATGCTGACAGCTTGTGCCACACGCTCTCAAAGCAACTGCGGAATCACCTGATCAACATCCTCTAGAGCAAACAGGGAAAGATTAAGAATGAGCTCTCAAAAATGGATACTCTCATAAAAAAACAACCTTCCACACAAACTTCCTCGTGGCTGGACTTTACTAAAACTTGACAAGCCATTTACAACACACACTTTGCTTCTCTACAAAAGAAAAAGGACACTAAACTTTCTAAACTACTACATGCCACAAGGGGCCACAGCAATGGTTCCCTCAACCCACCCAGCAATATTGTTAATCTATCCAACTATACTCTCAGCCCAGCAGAAGCAGCTGTCCTATCTCGGGGCCTCTCCTTCTACCCCTCCACCCCCACGAACATGATACAATTCTGTGGTGACCTAGAATCTTATTTTCGACGTCTCCGACTCAAGGAATATTTCCAACATACCTCTGAACAACATACTAATTCACAGAGACCTCCCTACCAACACTACAAAAAGAAGGATTCTAGGTGGACTCCTCCTGAAGGTCGAAACAGCAGACTGGACTTCTACATAGAGTGCTTCCGCCGACGTGCACGGGCTGAAATTGTGGAAAAGCAGCATCACTTGCCCCATAACCTCAGCCGTGCGGAACACAATGCCATCCACAGCCTCAGAAACAACTCTGACATCATAATCAAAAAGGCTGACAAAGGAGGTGCTGTTGTCATCATGAATAGGTCGGAATATGAACAAGAGGCTGCTCGACAGCTCTCCAACACCACTTTCTACAAGCCATTACCCTCTGATCCAACTGAGAGTTACCAAAAGAAACTACAGCATTTGCTCAAGAAACTCCCTGAAAAAGCACAAGATCAAATCCGCACAGACACACCCCTGGATTCCCGACCTGGGATATTCTATCTACTACCCAGATCCATAAACCTGGAAACCCTAGGCGCCCCATCATCTCAGGCATTGGCACCCTGACAGCAGGATTGTCTGGCTATGTAGACTCCCTCCTCAGGCCCTACGCTGCCAGCACTCCCAGCTACCTTCGAGACACCACTGACTTCCTCAGGAAACTACAATCCATCGGTGATCTTCCTGATAACACCATCCTGGCCACTATGGATATAGAAGCCCTCTACACCAACATTCCACACAAAGATGGACTACAAGCCGTCAAGAACACTATCCCCGATAATGTCACGGCTAACCTGGTGGCTGAACTTTGTGACTTTGTCCTTACCCATAACTATTTTACATTTGGGGACAATGTATACCTTCAGATCAGCGGCACTGCTATGGGTACCCGCATGGCCCCACAGTATGCCAACATTTTTATGGCTGACTTAGAACAACGCTTCCTCAGCTCTCGTCCCCTAATGCCCCTACTCTACTTGCGCTATATTGATGACATCTTCATCATCTGGACCCATGGAAAAGAAGCCCTTGAGGAATTCCACCATGATTTCAACAATTTCCATCCCACCATCAACCTCAGCCTGGTCCAGTCCACACAAGAGATCCACTTCCTGGACACTACAGTGCTAATAAACAATGGTCACATAAACAGCACCCTATACCGGAAACCTACTGACTGCTATTCCTACCTACATGCCTCCAGCTTTCACCCTGACCACACCACACGATCCATCGTCTACAGCCAAGCTCTGCAATACAACCGCATTTGCTCCAACCCCTCAGACAGAGACAAACACCTACAAGATCTCTATCAAGCATTCTTACAACTACAATACCCACCTGCGGAAGTGAAGAAACAGATTGAAAGAGCCAGAAGAGTTCCCAGAAGTCACCTACTACAGGACAGGCCTAACAAAGAAAATAACAGAACGCCACTAGCCATCACCTTCAGCCCCCAACTAAAACCCCTCCAACGCATTATTAAGGATCTACAACCTATCCTGAAGGATGACCCAACACTCTCACAAATCTTGGGAGAAAGGCCAGTCCTTGCCTACAGACAGCCCCCCAACCTGAAGCAAATACTCACCAGCAACCGCATACCACACAACAGAACCACTAACCCAGGAACCTATCCTTGCAACAAAGCCCGTTGCCAACTGTACCCACATATCTATTCAGGGGACACCATCACAGGGCCTAATAACATCAGCCACACTATCAGAGGCTCGTTCACCTGCACATCCACCAATGTGATATATGCCATCATGTGCCAGCAATGCCCCTCTGCCATGTACATTGGTCAAACTGGACAGTCTCTACGTAAAAGAATAAATGGACACAAATCAGATGTCAAGAATTATAACATTCATAAACCAGCCGGAGAACACTTCAATCTCTCTGGTCACGCGATTACAGACATGAAAGTTGCTATATTACAACAAAAAAACTTCAAATCCAGACTCCAGCGAGAAACTGTTGAATTGGAATTCATTTGCAAATTGGATACAATTAACTTAGGCTTGAATAGAGACTGGGAGTGGCTAAGTCATTATGCAAGGTAACCTATTTCCCCCTGTTTTTTCCTACCCCCGCCCCCTCCTCAGACATTCCTGTTAAACCCTGGATTTGTGCTGGAAATGGCCCACCTTGATTATCATACACATTGTAAGGAGAGTGGTCACTTTAGATAAGCTATTACCAGCAGGAGAGTGGGGTGGGAGGAGGTATTTTTTCATGCTTTGTGTGTATATAAAAAGATCTTCTACACTTTCCACAGTATGCATCCGATGAAGTGAGCTGTAGCTCACGAAAGCTTATGCTCAAATAAATTGGTTAGTCTCTAAGGTGCCACAAGCACTCCTTTTCCTTTTGTGAATACAGACTAACATGGCTGTTACTCTGAAACCTATCTGTGCTTGTTCATTCTTTTGATGTAGCCACAAAAGCTGTAACATCTGAATGCAGATGTGGCTGCTGGGAAGTGTTAAAATCAAGACCTATTACTCATGTCTGGAAATTGTTATAAGGGGATATATGCAGCATTGTTGTAGCCATGTTGGTCCCAGGATGGCAGACACAATTTGGTCCAATAAATGATATTACCTCACCCTCCTTGTCTCTCTGATAACAAGATAGAGCGTTTTTGCCATTTTGGCTGGGGACTAAGTGAGGAAATTAGTTAGTTATTTGTACAAAAAGCCTGTGTGCACAGGAAGCTGAAGTGTAAATCACAAGTGACTTACTGAGTATCCCAGGAGGGTTTCTACACATGCTCCTTGCTTTGGCTGACAGCTGATATGGTAGAATGTGAACAGTAGGTGGTGTTTTTCTGTGAGTTTAGCTGGCAGTTTAATTTTCACTTCTTCATAAAAGTCAGGAGACCTGTTTTAAAAATACCAAACACAAACATCTTGAAAGATGAAACAGGCAGGAAGGCTACCTCGCCTTTAGGGACCCAGATACTACTATGATATGAGTTGTCTAAGTCTCTAGTCAAATAGCTAGATGTATCAAGATGTGTATTAGCTAAAGTAGGCCAATGATGTACTCAAAAGTAAACATAAATCTATGAATTAGCTGCCCTGCTGAAATGGAGAGAGCACACTGAGGCACCTCAGATGTCTCTTCTCTTCACGCTTGCAGAAATGCCTTCTATTAATCTTTGGTTCTGAAAACACTCCTTTTAACAAAACCTAAATTCTGGGTCCAAATTCATCTGAGTGTTTCTATTTGTTTGGAACAGCTAATTCACCCAAATGAGGAATATTCTAAAGTCCCAGCACTACTTTTTACTTCTGGACATACTTCTTAACTTTCAAATAGGGAAAAACCTTGACTTTCCTTCTGAAAAATAAAACTAATTGTTATTAACATTAATATCATCATCAATAATAATAATACACCCCACTCTCCTTGATTTCAATTAATGGGATTATTTCAATTCTGAATGGGACAAATCTTCAAAGCAATATTTGGAATCAGAAAAATATGGAATTTCACTAATCAACTGTGTGGGTTTTTAAAAGCTATGTACAGTTAAAAGCATCCCTGAGCAAATGACTGGTATTTAATATATAATAAAACAATATTAATAATAGTACACATACTTGTTATGATATGTGATAGCTGTGTACATCTCTTGCAAAAATTCTGGACCTGAAGATTTTCCAAAAATGATCTGTGTTCAAAAATAAAAGTAACGGTGATCAGGCATATAGCTATCAGATTTTATATCACCTTTAAGAAAGATTTAAATGTTGAAAAATGACAGTATTTTATTTTCTATCAGCAGGTGGTCATGAATGGGACGTACATATATTACACACCCCATTCATGACAACATGCTGATAGAAAATAGAACACTCAGATTTAAATACTTTTTTCAATACTGTATATTTAAACATCTAAAAGAAAACTTTGTTAAAAGAACGTCAAGGTTGCACAGTTTCTCCCACACAAAGATATCTAGATATCTTGGGCTGCTGAATGGAATAGTCATCTGCATACGAAGATGTTTACCAGTTCTGTCTCACTGTGGATCTGTTTACTGTTCCAGTGTCAAGGTCACAGGTTCTATCCTCAGTGCTTGGATGGACCTGATATTTGTGTATTCAGAGTGCACAGGATTAGTTCAGTGGGACACAGAATATAACATTCTTAACAGGTTTCTGAACCTCTGTGGATTTAACTGGTAGAGTTCCCAACATGGCACTTGCATAGAAGGCAATGTTATTCTTTTTTAAATAGAAGCTACAGAGTGTTTACTCTTTCATGTAATACATGAAGCATTAGAGAATACAGGAGGATATGTTCCTGTTCCATTCTAATTACAAGTCTCTTCTGTTGTTCCTCAGTCCTTTAGCTCTGCTTCCTGATGTGAACTGCTGCATGCTTCATGAGCACTGTGATCGAAACCATTCTGGTTTCAGTGCAAGGCCCACAAAAAATCATAGCTGTGTGTGAAGCATCAGGCCACAAGTCAACCCTTCACATGCTTTGTCAGTACTGCAGCTAGCTGAGTATGCTCCACAGATGTCTGATCCTGTTATTTAGTCTATATTACCGGCATTGCACAGGTAGCATCTTCTCCACACATAAACTGAATCTTAATGGTAATGTTCCTTCCAGAGGCCAGTCGATTAGCAAAATTCAACCTCTGTGGGTAAACATAAAGGAGATTTCTGGAAGCAAAAGAAAGGAAAAGTAAATGAGTAAGGAACAATTTTTTGCTTTTGAAGAACAAAGTCCTTGGCATCGCATCAACTCGGTTCTTCTTCTCCCAATGCTGTAATTCCACCTAGAGACTGAAGGCTTTGAAAGATCTCTTTCTATCTACAGAGATTGTTGAAAAAGGGTAAGATTTTGGTGCTGCACAATAAAGAGCCTATGTTTTGGTGTATTCCTAAAGATAAATTATGCCTTTGAGAGGGCAACCTGCTATCCCCCATTCTTCCAAAGAATCCTGTCGCCCAGCCCTTTTATTCTAGGGCTGAGAGACAAGCTAGCATGTTTGGGCCTAAGGAAATCTCCATTCTCGTGTGAGAACAAATACAAGTCCCACTCAGATACCATGGCAAAGATATACCTACATTAGTTAGCTTGCTAGACAGACAGAGAGAACAACTGTTACCAGTCCCGCTGCTGGAGAATAGGGGCCAATGAAGCCCCTTGTTCCCATCACTCTTCTCAGGAAACCCTTAACTGGTATGTATGATGGAGGGATGGGGGAAATCAAGCCAGCAACTAGCTCACAATTAAAACAAATCTCTCTCTCTCTCTGTATATATATAATTTTTATAATTATCTATCCATATAGGACAGCAATACGCCATCTGATGGTCCTCCAAGATCTAGGAGGACCAAGGGCCACTCAGATGCTCACTGAAGATGGTAGAAGATGATAGGAGACTACATGACCAACAGGGGAGCATAGGAGCCTGTACCTTCTATGGGGAAGGAAGCTGTGAATAGGAGAGATTTAGAGGAGTTTCATTGATTTCTACTAAACAAACAAATAAACAAACAAACAAAAACTCACTTGGCTTTGACTTTCACTAGGTATTTGGTTCAAACCAACAAACAATATACACACATACACTTTTTGATCCGGGTCCGCCTAATGTTCTGTTTAGTTCAATACAAAGCCGCCTGGATGCCCGAGCTGCAATGATGTATTTCACTGATTTTTTTCTTTGTTTTAGTTTATTCTTTCATTAGACAGCAGCTGTCTGCTTTTATAGTTGCTGGCAAATAAAAAATTTTTTAAAAAATCTCGTAACACTCAGACCTAGCATTTAAAGCTTTCCTTGCCAAGGAAGGGAAAGTTCAAGGTACACTGAGTCTCAGCTAATCCTTCATTCCCCTAGCATTCCAGAACCTAGTGATATAGCTTATTGTGAGGCAATTTGATATGGAAACAAATGAAGACCATTTTCATGTAATAAAATGTGCTGATTCCATAATAAATGAACATTCCTGCTTTATGCAATGAAATGCAAAAATCTCTATTCAGGAAAGTGAGCCTACATTGTCTGCAAATGTTAAAGAGCAAAAACAAAGCTTATAAGAACTTCTTAATAACACAAGACAAATATAGAGCATTGCTGGATAGGGCTGCTGCTTCTCTCCTACAGAGAAATTGGCTCTGAATGAAGGATATGCTCAGAGATGCAAAAAAAAGAGAATTCACCGAATAAACTCAACAATTCTGTTTCACATTTGCCAAGGTTATAACAACTCAATAGCGATAGCAGATTAACTATGGCATTTAAATAGTTTTTCAGCCTGTAGTTCTTGGTGTCTGGTTTGGGGGATTTATTTTTACTAATGTTTATACACATATTTAAAAAAAAATGCAGCTCCCTCCTGGAAATGCAGTATACCTTTACAATTAACTAACCCCTAGATCTTGCAAGCTTCTCTACATAGGCAGATCACTGCACCTGCACAAAGACCCATTGACTTTGGGGAGTGGAGGGGAGGCTATCAGAGTGGAAGAGTCTGCAGGATCAAAGCCCAAGGATACATAAGGGTACTTCACATAGGTGCCGACTCCGTGGGTGCTCTGGGGCTGGAGCACCCATGGGGAAAAATGCACCCACCAGTAGCCCCCCTATCAGCTCCCTCCATCCCCTCAGTGCCTCCCGCCCGCCGATGGGCCCCGCGGATCAGCACCTCTCCCTACCCCAGCATCTCCTGCCCGCTGCAATCAGCTGTTTCGCAGTGTGCAGGAGGCTCTGGTGGGGAGGGGGTGGAATGATGATGCGGTGTGCTGGGGAGGGGGTGGAACTGGGTGGGAAGAGGCAGGGCGGGGTTGAGCAGGGGTGGGAAGAGGCAGGGTGGGGATGGGACCTTGGGGGAAGGGTGGAGCAGGGGAGGGGTTTGAGGCAGAGCCGGGGGTCGAACACCCCCCAGCACTTTGGAAAGTCGGTTCCTGTGCTTCAAAATCCAAGGCTAAAACCCTGACCCCAGTGAAGTCAATGGCAAAACTACAGTTGACTTCTGTGGGGCTGGCACAATATTGAGTTAATTACAAACAAGAAGCTGCATTTCTGCATGCTATAACAGCAGCACACTAGTCACTTCATACCACTCATTGGGCCAAATTTGCCATTCAGTTATCTGAGTGCAATCCCGTTCTGAGGAAAGCCCCAACGGAGAAAAACATGGCTGTTTGTTATGAAAGTTGTTTTTATGATGGCCTGACAGCTGTGGGGGGCCTTTCTTAGCTAGGATTCTGCCACATGTTGTCAGTGTTTAATGTAGACTAATGATTATCTGGCCAGGGGGAAGCAGTGGGGAAAGGTTCCAGCAGCAGAGAGTTGCCAAAGCCTTTCCCCTCTGCCAGTCTTTCACTGTGGTGGGGAAAGGCTCCAGCAGAAGGAAGCTGCCGGAGCCTTTGTCTGTTGCCTCGAGACTTTTCTCACTGCTGGAGACTTCCTCTGCAGCAGGGAAAGACTCCAACAGCGGGGAGACATTGCACCACTCAAAACAGCAGTGTAAATAGGGAAGGCACTGCTTGGGCTGAAGAGAGCCAAGTAGGCTATGTATCTGGGTTCATCACACAGGGATCAGGTGTGTCTTTACTCTACTCGCCTAAGCAGTGTCTCACCATCTACAATAAATATTTATACATGTGCTGGGGTGAGAGGTGTCGTGTATGTACTCTACATGCTGCTGTAAAGAGCATGCAGTCTCGACATCTCTTTAGCCTCTTTGTGCCTCAGTTCCTCATCTCTATAATGGGGATGATGGTGCTTTCCTACATCACAGAGGTTTTTGTGAGGATAAATATATTATAGACTGTGAAGCAGTTTGAGATCGATTGATGAAAAGTGCTATATCTAAGAGATAAGTATTATTATTATTATTAATAATAATTATTATTATTCTTTTGGTACAAACAAACTGAGATGTAGAAAACGTAGGTCTGTTTATCACCGTGTACTGCAATGTTTAGGGTTGCAGTACTTTGTGAGATGTAGCAGGCTTCACAGTGAAATTAAAAACACATCCCAGGTTGGTTTATCAGCTAGGGCATGCTAGACGGACTGCAGCATGTCTTAGCAGACAAACAAGTGCATGACTTGCCTTTCATTTTGCTGTGTGCCAAGTCTCGCAGAGTAATGCAATCTACCATTTACATTTTTATATGCAATTTCCACTCAGCTAGGTTCTCTCACCATGATGTTATGAAACAGCTAAGGAAAGTGCAAAATATATTGGTAACTTCTACTGAATTATGCTTGGCCGAATGACTTATTAAACAAAGGATATTATCAATATTACACCTGTCAGAGATGAAAAACACATATAGGAGAGATTGTATAATCTGTTCATTGGTTTATGGATCTGCAGCTCTATAGAGGGCGTCACAAATCCACATAATGACCCTGAGTGCTGGATTTTACATTTAGATGTGACTTAAGATGAAAGATGTGTAAAATCACGTGTAAACAGAGAGCTCTCTGCTGACTACACATATGAGGAGGCGCCAGTGTATGAATTAATCCAGCAAGTACATAGATAAGGGCCAAATTCTGACCCCTTTTATGCTCATGTATCTCCACTGGTCTCACATTTGCAAACCCCACCACCACTAGGGACAGTAAAGGGCAGCATTTGGCACTAAATATCTTGCATTCGTAAAGGGCCAGTGTGGCAAGTCCTGGTTGGTCTGTGTAAGGTCAGGAGGATAAAGGTAAATGGAGCTTCCTCCCACTATGCATGAACCAGATACAACTGGCAGCCCTCCTGAGCACAAGTGCTTCACACAGACTACGAGCCACCCCAACAGAGGGAGAGAAAACAGGGAGTCGGACATGGCTCTCTTGGACATTAAGCACTCCTGTATTCACACCCTACATACTACTGTAATAATCTTTGTACAAAATATGCCTCATGAGGTATCACTGGAAAACTAACAACTCATTGATTATTTATTTTATATTCTTCTGTGAGGTATCTGTGCAATGGGTATGAAAAGTTACAGATATATGCTAGACTTATGACTCAAGTGTGTTTAAATCAGGCATATCAGAAGGAGATGGTAAACAAGTCTGCCCCAGACAAAGGAATGTGTTTTCCCCTCCTGAGAGTCACTTCCAAAGTACTCTGAATGACAATGAGAATGTATTTACATATTGTGTAAACGGACCTCTCAAGCTAACAAGGGGTGTAGGCAAACCTCACACTAACAAGTCATGGAGAAGCCAGCATAGTGTCTATGCCCCAGCAGGAGAGAAAAGCTGGGTCTGGGTTTTACTTTTCAGAAGACTACAGTGCAAAGGTTTACTGGTGTATAATTACAGGGGTGGGGGTGAACCTCAGGTGATAAGCAATTGAATCAACTGATTGAATACAATATTGCTGTATTATAGAAGTGTATAGAGTGAGGTCTTTTCTGAGAGCTAATGACATACTGGTGATTAATACAACTGTGAAATGTATGTATTGACACCCTATGAGGAACTATGGATACTAAATGATATTGTGTTTTAAAGTCTGTGGCCAAACAGGGAGAAACAGGTTCCCTCCCAGACAGGAGAAAAGTAGCAATTTACCTGTCTACTCTAAGAATTAAGCATGGTGGAATCAAAACAATGGAAGCCCCATTTACAGACAGGAAGGGAAGAACAGCATGACATCATCCTGCCTCTTGAAACAAAGCCATTGAACTTTGGAAGATACAAGCAAAGACAGAAGCCATCTTTGCATCCATCACTAGACAGACAAAAAGGAACAGAGTTCTTGCATGCTGAGAAAGATGGATCCTTCCGCCAATGAGGGGTTGAACTCTCTGGAAACTGAATATAGGTGAGAAAAAGCGTTTTGAACAAAATCTGTACCTTGCTAGATTAAGTTTTAGACTTTCAGAGGCATGTTTTCACTTTTATTTGCTTGTATCCCTTTCTAACGTTATCTTTTATACTTTAACTCACTTAAAATCCTATTTTCTTTTGTTAATACATTTGTTTTATTATTAATCTAAATCTCCAGTCCTGTGTTTGAATTAAAGTGAATGTTAACTCCAGTGAGTGTGGCAAGGTGGTAGCTTTTGTGTCTTTAGAGGAACAAATGGACTTTATTATTTCTCCAAACTGCCCAGGAGGGGGCAGGACATTAGAGAGTACACGGTTTGGGGAAAATTTGGGACTGGGAGTGTGTTGGGCTCACCCTGCAACTAGTAACCAAAGCTGGTGGAAGCCAAAGTGGGGCTGTAGGCAGGCCGCTGGGGTCGGAGCTGCTGAACCAGGGCTGTCTAGCACAGACACGTCAGTGTGGGATCTACATGCTTGTAAACTGGTTGTGAGCATCCCAGGCTAGGGACTCCAGCAGCAAAGCACTGTAAGGCACCCAGAGTTGCAGGGTAAGTTGTGACACTACCTCTCACTCGTCTGGAGTCCCTGCTCAGTACTCAGAACACCCTTCCTACCGCAACAACCGGCAGTGAGCAGGCCATGCACGGGAGGGAGCACAGTCTCCTAAATTGTGGCCCAGCAGCATGCTCCTGTAGGGCTGGGGAACTCCCGGAGGCACTGTGTCTCCCCGGGGATCAGTGTCTCTGGGTAATGCCAGTGGGGCCGTGAAGCTGTGCCCAATGGACACATTCTGGTCTATGTGTCACAGCTACTCTTGGTTTCGATACAAGTAGAAAAGTAACTGATACACAAGGCTGAAACATCCCCTTTCAGGGAGATCAATGCACAGAGCCATTAGACATTTGTATCTGGTGGAAAGGGTCATGAGGAAAGCAAAGGTATCCCAGTATGGTTAATCTTTCCATTAAAGGCTGTATCTAGCTCTTCTAATGCAAATGTGGGAAGAGGCGAGGTGGAGGTGGGGCCTTGGGGGAAGGGGTAGCGTGGGGGCAAGGCCTGGAGTAGAGCCGGAAGTTGAGTGCACACACACACTCCCCCAGCACATTGTAAAGTCGGTGCCTGGGTAAATGTGGCTCGTATATCATCTTTGGCTCCCCCAATTTTCAGAACAGTCAGGGGGCAACTTGACTCCTAGTGCAACCTCAGTGCTCTCATTTACACTTCCTTGTAACAGCCAGTAAGACTAGACAGGTAAGGGTGAATGTAGCGGGGTGGTCACCCCGCTCCTGCCCTGAAGGGGTTAAAACAGCCCTGGGAGACGGCTTCCCTGGGGGAGCCAATAGTAAAAGCAGCCCTGGAGAGGGCTGTGGCTGGAAATAAGGGGAATGAGAACAGCTGGGGGAAGCTGTGGCTAGCTCAATCAGGGCCCAGTTGTGGGCTGGGGGCCAGAAGCAAAGGAGTCTCACTCTAGTCCTGGAGTGGGAAGGACAGGCTGCCTGGGAGCAAGGTACCTGAGTCGGAGCAGTGCTGGGGAAGGGCAAAGGGAGCTGGGGAGCTCCAGCCTGGTAAACCCCCCAGGCTACAGGCCTTGGTAAAGGCCCAGAAAGGTTCTGGGACTGCAGAGGCACAGCCTGAGGATAGGCAAAAGCAGCAGGTCTTACCCCCTTGCCAGTGATGAGTGGCCATTACACTGCAGTCTGCCCCAGTGAGCGGGGGCTAGGTAATGACTGGCAGTAGCCACTGAGGCAAGGTGGGTTTAGAGGGTTGGGGGTTCCCCTGGGAGGGGAGACCCAGAGCAAGGGGATACTGCTGGGACAGAACCCGGAGGAAAAGGGCACCAGGAGGGACATGGGGCCAGTGGCAGGCGAGACACCGGCTTGCAGAGGGCGCTCCGAAGGCTGGAAAGAGCCAATTCCTGAGATGACCAGCAGGAGGCGCCGCACCAGTGAGTCCTCGCCTCGCGACAGCTGTGGGGGATGTAAAGTGACGATGTAAAGGGGCCACACCACGGCTCAGGATTTGACCCATTCTGTTTAAAAATAAGCAACTTTTTCTTTCTCTCTTTTTATTTTTTGAGTGCTTTTTTTGGAGATTAATTTTCGTAAGGGAAACCTTACCCTATGACCTCTAGGATGGAGCACTTATGCTGGGCAAAACACTCTGGGATTTACTCAGCTGCAGTCACTGATTTTGTTTCTAGTTGTGGGATGTCATCTTCAAACTGCTGTACTGTAAACTGTCCCTTTACTTAGCCAGCATTATACAAGCATCACCGCAGCTAAAGACTGAGTTAGCTTTGCCACTATAAACATCTCCATTTGGGTTTATTATCTCAGCAATGTCCACTATGTCAGTGTGGGCAGCCACAAACTATGACACACATTGCTGAGGACTGCAAAATGACTCAGCTTCCTGGAAGTCTTCGTGCCTTGAACACGGTTGATAAGAACGCTGTGGCTTGGCTGATTGCATACACCAATTAATAACAATCTCAGCATTTCAAAATCATGCTGGGGTGAACTTTAGCATAAATGATGTCAGCCCAACTGCAAACTTTCTTCCCAGAATTTTTTTTTGAAAGGTAAAACTGTTTTTTCGAACACAGACCAACATAATTTGAAGATGACTTGCATCAGATTTCGAACATCAAACTTGAGGTACAATGTAGTTTAATTAAAAACAACCACCTACCACCCCAGATTTCACCAGTATAGGCCTATTTGGTGTTCTTTAAAAATCCTTTATGGGTACTCTCAAGTATTTTTCAATGATGCTAGTTTCACATATAAATAAATGGGGTATAGCATGATGCAATTACTGTTCTCAGGATAGTGTTAAATGAACACCAGCATCTGGAGATCTAAAACTTTTTTTAAAGATGTAAGTAGTTTCAGGTACTACTTCTGCTCCTAAGTCTCTCTGCCAGGTTTTCTTACTTTCAACTACATTTTTCTATTTTTGTAAATGCTTTTCTCTCCTCTGTTGCTGCATCAAAAACCTCAATACACACAAAAAACAAAAACAAAAGCCTGGGAAAATCAACTGACTATCCAGGGGAAACGTGAAGCCTAACTATGAAAAAGGTAAACATACTGTTAAAACAGAAGAACATATGTTTCTCTAATGTCTTTCAGTTTTAGTAATTTTAGTTGTGATTTGTAACTATAGCAGGTACAACATTTTCAGATAGAAGTCTGATTTTTAAGTTGAGTTCCTTTAGTGCTAGTGTTTGGACACTATGTTACAAGGTCAAAAATGATGGTAGAAAAATTTTTGTGCAAGTCAGTGTCAAAGCAATATAAATGCTCAACTGTGGAGAAGATGTTTTGATGTCAAATGAAGACGAAACATTGGCCAAGATAATAACAAAACAATGTTAATGCAAGTCCACAAGACAATAATTAATAAAATAAAGATGACAATATAAAATTAATGCAAATCTAATTTAATTAGAGTCGCTCAGTAAAATCACCAATTCACAGAAACAACCCATACCGTGCACATAACACTGACTTGGGTTGGAGAACCCTCTGAAGAGAGATCAACTGTGCTGCTCTGTCTAAACACAATGGGGTCAAACCCTGCCCTGACTTGCACACTGTACAACTCCACTGTGGTCTGAACTCGCTGTCCTGTCCTACATCTCCATGAAATTTGACTGCACTGACTTGACCATGTTCAATGGTCAGGGCAGAGCAGATCTATCCTCCACCGAAATAAAATATACACAGAGGCTTTAAGACTTTGACCCTCTTGTGCTTAAATGCCATTACTCATAATTATTGGTTGTGTTGGTTGGTAGTTCTTCATACTAAATTACACAACTACTTGTAAGTTACATCCCAGTGTGACTGGGTTCCAAATTTTAATCAACAATAGATATGTCTGTGGATGACTAGGACATGAATACCACATATAATAAAATTTAATATACCTCTAGGTAGACACTATTAATACAGAACATGGACTGATATGCAGATGTACTGTGATCACTAAATTAACCTTGTCACTTGCTGCTGATGGTAATAGATACAAATAATGCAGTTATTTAGTATATGTCAACACAGTCTCTATTGGGTCTATTGTTTTCACTCATTATTAGGTCTTCAGAAAAATGGCTGTAAACTTTATCCCAAATTGCAGTTATTTTACTGACTATATAAGCTCATTTTCAATAACTTAGAAAACACAGAAGAAATGGTGCATCCGCAGAATTTTAATATGCTACATTATTTTAAAAGGAAGTACATGCATAAATTCTCAAGATGGCCATAGTTCTTTAGGTTTTTAAAATATGATTTTACTTTTAATATGGATAATAGCCTGGATAATATTTTCTTATACTTAAAATTAGAGATCAATTCCGGAGTAAGCGTTCAGATCCAGATTAGGTTTACGCTGGGGCTTGGGTATAACTCTGTGAGGTCCATCTCATGGAGTTTCCAAGTAACCATCCACTCAAGTGGGTGTTTTGTGGGATGCACAAGAGGCAATAGGTTGTGACCTCCCAGCCCCCATGAATCCTGGAGATCCAGAAGGAAGGCTCATTCACACTCGTGCAAGGGACCCAATGGGAGATGCTAATGTTTCAAGTACCATTAAAACCTGATATCCACAGGATAAGCCAGGAGTAAGGCCTGCTCTCTAGCTCGACCCCAAAGTACATTGACCCAAGGGCCTTCTGTGAGTATTAGAAAAAAAGGGAATGGGGAATTTCATGGACTTGTACAGGGACAATGTTTGTGGAACCACAACTTTCCTGTTCATTCCGTGATCCTAGGATCTAGGTTCTCTCCAACTGCACCAGCAGAAGGGTTGATCTACTTCCAAATCTAATCGTATTAAATCTTTATTAATGAACTAAAGGGTTAAATTTCTGATGATCATTAACTCTAGGCTTTAACATACAGCAGACAATATGCTTGAAAGATAACAAAAGAAGTTTCTTGAAAATGTTCCTTAAATAGCCCTCATTTCTGATACTGTTGATAATTATGAGGAGATTATTTTGGCCTCGTAAATTTAATAAATAGCACTATCCTTGTAGGTACATGACATTTAATGTAATCTAGTACTTCCCAAAATACTGATAACATGTTCCTGTGTAGTCATATGTATTACATGATATGATACATCATCTCACGTGCTTCAATATCTTCTTTTTCCCAGGATGTTTTTGATTGATATAATTTCAATGCAAAATATTTTGGAATTTAAAGCATAGACTCATCACTAACCCTCCAGCTCCCAGTATTTAAACAGCTGCACTTCTACTGCAATAGGAAGTTAGGGGTTAACCTGTGGAATTTGAAAATACTTTGCTCTAATTGTTGATCGCATTCACATTTTCTCCCACTGCGCTGGGACCTTCAAAGTGGTCCATTTGGAAACTTTTCTTAGATCAGGCTGGCAGATCTGTAGGAGACTAAAAATCTTTACAAGCTGCAATGCACAAAATATCTGTTTTGGTCCTCCTGAGTATTGCACATTCTCTAAACAGTGTAACCAAAGGCAACTATGCATCAAGCAAGAAAGAAATGCAAGGTGCCCACTTTCATTATTCCAGCGAGGAAATCCATGTGCTCTCTCAAGGTGTCCTGAAGCTTGGAGCTGGGTTAAAGGAGCAGGTTGACCATGCTAAAGAGAAAATTACCTACATCTTTCAACAGCTCAACATTTTTAACAACTCCTTGATAGAATTACTAGAGCAGGTCAGCCTAAATAAGAGGCTGAGAAATGGTCTTATGGAGAAAACTCAGCAACTTGAAACTAGGAACCAAGTTCTGGGCAGGCTCTCTGAAGAGCTCCAGAACCAACTTGCTGAAGTGATGCATTACAGAATGACTTTCAACACCAAGCTGGAATTTTTAGAGGAGAAGATAGAGAATGCCCTAAATTACAAGACTAACACCAGTACTTCAGTGAGTATGACTGACATTATGGTAAGTACTGGAGTTTTTAACACCTGATCTTCTTAATCTATCTTTTAGCATGATTATTGATTCACTTATAGTGATTCTCAGTAAAAGTGGACACTAGACATAGGACTTTTTTTTTAATCCATAAATCTATTACCATATGAGCTGAAAACAGGCTTGTCTGTTTTGTTCTGCATTTTTTTCTTTATTTAAGACTTATGTGGTTACATGTAAGCTCTTCCGGGTCTGAGCTGTCTTTATTTTTGTTCACTGTATAGCTTGATAATTACTAATTATTATTCAAAAACTGTAGTGGTGAATTCATTTACCACATGCAATTAAAAGTGGGACAAAACCTGCAGTCCTTATTCAGGCAAAACTCTTATTGGCTTAATTGAGAATTTTGCCTGCATGGGGACTACAAGATTTGCCTCTAAAAATAATGTTCTACTCTAGTTCTGATCATTCCTCCAGCAAAAAAAAAGATGCCCCAGTATTTTGCAACCAAACCTTGGAACACATTCAAAGATTTTTGCAGCTTCAAAGTCATCTTTTCTTTTCTCCCCTCCTCCCCCTTCTTCCTAGTCTTTTGTGCAAACTCAAAGCGTAAGAATTGATGAGTTGCTTACCGAAGTGGAGCTGCAGCAAGACCGAATTAGTGTACAAGATGCACTCATTCAAAAGTTGCTGAAAAAGGTAGGCTTTTCATATCGTTTTTTCCCCATTCGCCTTTTCACTGCGGGCCTGTGTTTTGAGTTTGGAAGACTACAGTGATCCACTGAACTGGTAACATTATTATTATTTATTTGTATTGTGGTAGCACCTAGGAAGCCATCATACTAGGTGCTGTACAAACACTATAAGAAGAGGGTCCCTGCCTCAAGGGCTTTACCTGTTACAGGGGGAAACAGTGGTGATATGTTTTTTCCTGAAAGGTAGATGAAAGACCAGAGATCCACCAAAATTCTTGGCACCAGGAGTTGGAAATTCAAACAATGACAGTACTAATACCTGGCACTAATCTTCTAAGTACTGTATAAATATCATCAACCTGTGTCACATTCCTGCGTGGCAGGAATTTTACCAATGGGATACAGCCACTTGCCCACAGCTATGCAGGGAGTCAGTAGCAGAGCTGGTTTTAGAATTCAAGGGTAAAGGGCTGCAGTCTAATGTCTCAACATTCTGCCTGCCCAAAGAATGGAGATGCATACTTGTTGATTAATGGAATTATCTGATTCCTATGCATCTCTGGAAGACTGATGCTCAGTTTAGTTCCTATAGAAAGAAAAACTTGTGATTTCCCTGTATACTTTATAAATGACTTGCATTAAGTTTCTGTAATTCTCTCTTTCATTTTTAACCACATTGCATTGTTGTTGTTACTTTTTGCTACACAGGTTAGGCCAAAAATTAAACTAGCCAGACAGCCGAAGACCAATGGAATGAGGAAGAAAATAGCAGATTCTTCTGAGAGGCAGAACACAACATTATCAGTACATGAGAGTATATGAAAGACAATCACAGGATTAAAATATTTTACCAGTGATCTATGCAGTGTAAGTGCAGATATGCTACTAGGATTTCTATCTTGATTAGATGGCTAACATGCAAGAAAGCTAGGGGCTGTCTTGTTCAATAGTTTTTATCTTTTAACAAACTGTATGGCCAAGGTGCTGAAAAGTTTTTCAAAAATATTGTTATTGTAGCGTGAATATGACAGCTACCGACTAGCTTGCTCCTAACAGAAATTTTGTAGATCCGTAAACACTAGTTACAAAGCAAATATTTTAAGGTATTAAAAAGAATGAGCGAAAACATTTTTAGAGCAGTGCATCTGAGTTTAAAAAAAGTGTTTTTAGACATTTCTTAGAACTATACTTTATCATGAAGTTTATGGAAATCCATGTTTTATTCAGTTTCTCAGCTGACTGATTTGACTGCACAGGGATCGTCATGCCATATGGTATATAGTTCACCAGTTGTATATTACATAACTAATGCAATTTGTTCTGGCATGTCGGGTGTAATGCATCAGTTGAAAGCACTGTGATACACAAGCTATATGCAGGTGGGATGCTTGTGCCACTAGATTGCTGATTGCTAGACTTTCATTTTTTCATGGTTTGTGTTATGTTAAGTAACATATAATAGAATTCATTATTTTTTTATTTTAGCACCAAAAAAAAAAATGCACAGCAACTTCAGGAAACCTTACAAGCAGGCGTGTGTGCACGCGCACACATAGTCACACACACACTGAACACAAGTGAGGACTGGCTGGACCTACTCCTGGATAGTAAAAACAAGAAGTGGGATATTGTGTCATATCCCCTCTGCCAATAGCAGTGGCTTAAGCACTGCTCTTTCCTGAGATCTATAAAGAAGCAGAGAGGTAGTAAGACAGACAAACATAAATGGGGCCTCTGATGGCAGGATCTCTGAGTGTAATACATCAGCAGGGACAACATTCTTAAACAAAGAGAAATGAAGTTGGGCAATTTAAAACCCTTGGAAAGAAAAACAAACCAATGCAGTGCTAGAATCCACAGAACTGGTGCACAAATAAAGGAACGGGGAGGGGGCAATCTCTACCCCAGAGAGCAACTGTGAAACTGTTAGCATGGTGAGATGCCCTGCCCCAGGAGTATGACACAAGTAGGGCAGCTGTGCTCATAAGGCCCCCCACCACCCCGAGTACGTTAACACTGCATGTAGCGTCTGAGAGAAATCCCTCTAATACAGGAACTTGGAGTGTGGGCCAGAGCACAGAAAAGTTCACCCAGAGCCAAGTATCAGCAAAAGCTATTGCATCACCAACCTAAACTGTGAGCAAAGCAATGGAAGCTGTGAAGGTACAACACTCCCTGCTCCTCCCCTTAGATCTCAAGTGTAGCATGAGCACAAGGGAGTAGTGAAAAATCTTACCTCTCCACAGTTAAAATAAATAAGTGGTTAGCATGTGAGCAAAACATGAGAGCAATGGGGACCATTATGAATGAATTACCTTTTCTTCCAGACTAGACAGAACCATTACTCCTAAAAGCAGAAGCCAAGCAGAGGCTGGGTCTAGAAACTCTCTCCCAAGCACAGGGGATCACAAAACACCCGAGAACACTAATTAGCAGCTTCAATAAAGATACCAAAACCAAGAGTTTCTTTCAAAACCCTTAAAAACAAAAGCCTAACACTTCCCGTATCAAAAGCACAGACTCCCTGTGTCTGTTTTAGCTTAGTGATTGTTGAAGCAAATCATTACGCTCTAGATCCAAAATTTTACCCTGGAAGGGTGCAGCATCACTTTCATTTACATTTCATGGAGTGAAAAATTTATACATTTAAACAACATGATTTAGGCTTTTTTTTTTGCTGTTTGGAACAGAAAAAAGTTACTGAAATAAATAAATCTTCAGTTGTTTTGTCATTCAGTGTGAAACTACATTTATTAAGGAAACACAGGTATACAACGAAAGGGAGTGCTCTGTTTCACAGTGCTGTGATCTCACTAGTGTAAACCGGGAATAATAAAGGAATGGCATTCCGCCAGTATAAAAACTAGCATAAGCAAAATCAAAGTCAGGTCCAGAGTCTATAACAAAGATTCTGCCTCTGCTGTTAAACAAGAAAAATCCACTTTTCAGAAAAGCCAGATATTTCTTGTCATCTATGAAAGCTGTTGTGCTGGTAGAAAAAGACCTTCAGCATGTGTGATGGGATTTATAGAGCCCACACTAGATGAGGAAGGCACTGGAAGGATCCTGTGTGCAGGGCTAGCCCCTCTGGCCTTGTCAATCACGTATGGTAGGGAGGAGGCCTTTAAAAAGGAGGAAACTGCAGTCAGCTGGGGAAAGAGGTCACCTTGAGCAGGAGAATCATAGAATCATAGAATATCAGGGTTGGAAGGGACCTCAGGAAGTCATCTAGTCCAACCCCCTGCTCAAAGCAGGACCAATCCCCAACTAATTCATCCCAGCCAGGCCTTTGTCAAGCCTGACCTTAAAAACCTATAAGGAACGATATTCCACCACCTCCCTAGGAAACACATTCCAGTGCTTCACCACCCTCCTAGTGAAAAAGTTTTTCCTAATATCCAACCTAAACCTCCCACTGCAACTTGAGACTATTACTCTTTGTTCTGTCATCTGCTACCACTGAGAACAGTCTAGATCCATCCTCTTTGGAACCCCCTTTCAGGTAGTTGAAAACTGCTATCAAATCCCCCCTCATTCTTCTCTTCTGCAGACTAAACAATCCCAGTTCCCTCAGCCTCTCTTCATAAGTCATGTGTTCCAGTCCCCTAGTCATTTTTGTTGCCCTCTGCTGGACGCTCTCCAGTTTTTCCACATCTTTCTTGTAATGAGGGGCCCAAAAGTGGACACAGTACTCCAGATGAGGCCTCATCAGTGTCGAATAGAGGGGAACGATCACGTCCCTTGATCTGCTGGCAATGCCCCTACTTATACAAACCAAAATGCCATTGGCCTTCTTGGCAACAAGGGCACACTGTTGACTCGTATCCAGCTTCTCGTCCACTGTACCCCCTAGGTCCTTTTCTGCAGGACGGCTGCCTAGCCATTCGGTCCCTAGTCTGTAGCAGTGCAGGAGATTCTTCCATCCTAAGTGCAGGACTCTGCACTTGTCCTTGTTGAGCCTCATCAGATTTCTTTTGGCCCAATCCTCTAATTTGTCTAGGTCCCTCTGTATCCTATCCCTACCCTCCAGTGTATCTACCACTCCTCCCAGTTTAGTGTCATCTGCAAACTGGAGACTTCAGGAGCAACTCCTGGAGCTATGGGGGAACTCTCATCAAGGAGGAAATCTCCACCCCGACCCTACGGGGAGTGCGGTGAACTCCAGGGAAAGCCTGACAGAGTGAGCCCGATTCAGCAGCCCAGCCAGAGGGATTCCTTGAAAACCACTACACAGATGCTGTACTGTTAGCACTAATGTTGGCCCTTTTCCCCTTTGAGGGGCTCTGGGAAGAAGTTATTCTCAGGTGCACTGGGGCATTTAACTTTCCTTTAGATCCCCCATCAGAAGGGCTTTAAGAAGGCCCACAAAGGGCAGGCCCACTTGACGCCTGTGCAGGAGGCACCTAGTGTCACTGACTGGGCATGGCCAGGGCTTCCCCCATTTGGGAGAAAAAGCTTCGGGGGACTCTTTTACAAGTATGTCATAAAAATAAACCTAAGGTTGGGAGTCTACTACTTGACCTAACTTTGCAAAAAGTCCATTGACCCATCAGAGACAGGGTATTTCATTGATGGTTCCATCCTGCACACATACAGGCAGACTTCAAATTTACCAGCTTATCACTGTAAAAAACTTCCATTCACTTGTGTACTTTATCCAAATAAATATTCTCTTTGTGTCACTATTTCTACCTCTGTCCAGGGTAACGTGCTAATAAAGGATACAAATAATTATCCCCTAAAATTATATTCTAAGTCCATAGCACTAGGGTATAAAGCTGGCATCGTGTTTTTTGGTTGGTTGGTTGGTTTTGTTGGCTAGTATCTGTGAGTTTAAAGATTTGATGTTACTCGTGCTAATTTGTATTTGCCCTTCTAATTGTATAACCACTTGAGTTATAGAAATATTTGAATGAAATGCTGCAAATTGAAAAAAAGAAATTCATTTCCATCCTCTTTCACTCATGCTTAAGACACTGCAACTTTCCTCATTAAAATGCTTCTGGGTCTACAGTGAAGAAACTGCACCCTCAAGTGGCTGAACAGCACAGATACACAGTAATTATACTGGAATAACGACACTCCTAAAGCATTTTTACTGCTAAAATAGCTCCACCAAAACCACTTACTGAGGGTTAATTTTCCTACTCCCGTGAAATTTTAAATCTTTACAATGAGATCAGTCACACGTCTCTTCATCCTTCAGCATTCCTTACAAATTAAGGGCCAAAATTCTCCTCTCAGTTATACCAGTGCAGCCCCACTGAAGTCCTTGGGGTTGTTCTTGTACCAATGAGAGGAGGCTTTTCCCCCATGTAATTAATCTGCAATCATGCAGCCTGATCCTGGGGAGTGCTGAGTGCCCTCACTTCCCACTGGAGTTGAGAGTGCTCAGTACTTGCAGAAGTAACCCTAAGAAATCTATGCCAAGGCCATATAAACTGACATGGGTTTCAAAAAGGGTCATTTTTGTGTGAATGAGTTTCTTACATTGCAGATTTCCAAGCTTGAGTTCTCTCTTATTCATCTGTCTTTGAGCACACATATGTTGGAGTGGGTCCTCAACAATTTGAGTCAGGGCCCTACCAAATTCACTGTCATGAAAAATGCATCACCAACTGTGAAATCTGGTCTCCCCCCATGAAATCTGATCTTTTGTGCACTTTTACCCTAGCCTATACAGACCAGCATTTCTCAGACAGGGGGTCGTGACCCAAAAGGAAATTGCGGGGGGGTCGCAAGGTTATTGTGTGTTGGGGGGTCATGGTATTGCCATCTTTACTTCTGCGCTGCCTTCAGAGCTGGCCAGCTGGAGAGCAGCGGCTGTTGGCCAGGTGGCCAGCTCTGAAGGCAGCACCCAGCCAACAGCACCGCAGAAGTAAGGGTGGCGATACCATACCATGCCACCCTTACTTCTGCGCTGCTGCCTTCAGAGCCAAGGGCCCAGCTCTGAAGGAAGCAGTGCAGAAGTAAGGGTGGCAATACCTTACCATGCCATCCTCACTTCTGTGCTGCTGCTGGTGGCCGTGTTCAGAGCCAGGCTCCCGGCCAGCAGCCGCCGCTCTCCAGCCCCCCAGCTCTGAAGGCAGCACCGCCGCCAGCAAGAGCGACACGGAAGTAAGGGTGGTAATACCGAGACCCCTCTACAATAACCTTGTGACCCCCCCTCCCTCAAAACTCCCTTTTGGGTCAGGCCACCTAAAGTAACAACACCGTGAAATTTCAGATTGAAATATATGACATCATGACATTTATTATTTTTAAATCCTATGACTATGAAATTGACCAAAACAGACTCTGAATTTGGTAGGGCCCTAATTATAGGGTAACAATAAGAAGGATAGTCTTCTAGTTAAGACATTGGACTGGATTCATGAGATCTGGCTCAGTTTCTGACTCTGACGCAGACTTCCCGTGTGACTCTGGGCAAATCACTTAATCTCCCTGTGATTTATGGCTCGTCGACACTGGGAACCTGCACTGGCATAGCTACGTTGTTCAGGGGTGTGAAAAATACACAAACCCTGAGTGATGTAGTTAAGCTGACCTAATCCCCAGCGAAGATAGCACTAGGTAGATGGAAGAATTCTTCCGTCAACCTAGCTACCGCCTTTCAGGGAAGTGGATTAACTACCCCGATGGGGGAACCCCTAGTAGCATCTACACTGAAGTGCTACTGCAGCTGTATCACTGCAGCATTTCAAGTGTAGACAAGTCCTCAGTTTTCCATCTATAAAATGATGGAAATCTCTTCTATCCTTTGTCAGTCTTCACTATGTAGACTGCAATGTCTTTGTGGCAGGGATTGTCTCTCACTATGTGTAAGAACAATGCCCAGTACAATGATGCTCACCCCAATCTGAGCGGGGGCCTCTGGGTGCTACTGTAATACAAATAAACAAAACAACAATACTAAATAACAATGAACTATTACTCGTATGTTTTCACCCATCCCCTCTCTCATACGATTCAATTCAGCTAAAGACAAGGATCAGTACAAATGTAGATATTAAATATCAGTTAATTAACTAGGTTACTTAACGTACTTTGGCAAGAGACAAACGCCAATCTCAGACTGTGACCTTGTCTACATAGATTTCTTAGGGTTAAGTTCTACCTGGTCTTTGTTCACCCTCTCTCTCGCCTTCAGAGAACGTGGGCCTCTGCCACTCTCCTTCGAAAAGTTATTAAACTTCCTATTTCTTTATTCAGCTTCTTTTCTCCCTGTGACTCAGGAACCTCTGGTTGCCAACTGGCAGAGGCCAGAGGGGATGCATAGGTCTTTGCAGGGATTCCCTGGGTCAGATATATGCATATTAAGTTCACCAAAGGGTGGCGTGTAAGGTCTTTGTCAAGAGCCAGTAGCCCACTGGTTGTCATAACCATTCTGAAATGTACATACAGATAGTATTGCAGGAGTTAAGCATCTATACTGGAAATTGTGTTCTCAAAACCCTGGACTTAAGGTAGTTATCCAGAGGCAACAGGTTCCTTTTGAGCAGGAGATAGCAAATGCTTCTCTCCCCATCTGTCTCACAATGGAAGCCTAGTTGCATACAGAACCAGATGCTGATTAAAAGATTGTAAAGTGAACAAGAGAGGGAGGCTTCAGAAGAAAAAAAACCCAATCAGCAGGGGGTGTCCTGGTTATGAAAAAGAACAAAGGACTGTCCGGATAGTACCAAGGGTACCAAGAAACACCCTGCATCTTTCACCGAGGAGGCAAGCGGACAGTGGAACTTGCCACATGAAAGGGTGATTACAGCCAAGTCCGGCTGCAAGATGCTGGGAGGACTTTGGGTAAGCATTGCTCTATAAAACAGAGAAATACCTACTTAATTAAGTCTAGGCTCTAGAATGCACGTAAGCTTTTTATTTTACATGTAATCCTTTGTTTCCAGTACTTCTACTTGCTCTTACTCGAATCCCTGTACTTTGTTAAATAAACTGCTATTTGTTTTCACTATACTCTTATTTAAGTTCTGTGTGTTAAGCGGAGCAGTGATCAGAGCTGCAACTGGTAAGCCAGGGTGCACTGGTACTTTGGGAACAGCTAATCTGGGAATATAGAAGAACAGGGGCTGGGCACGCCAAGGAGATGCTTGGGGTTGGAGTGTGCCTATAGCTAACCTGTAGATAGAGTGTGGGGCCTGTGGAAGCTTGGAAGGAAGGGCTTGTGTTGCCTGTGACCAATGGAGTCAGAGAGCTGACCCACAGCAGGCAGAGACAAGGCTTCCTCATGCTAAGGAGAGGTGGTAGTGAGGTGTCTCACAACCCTGGTGTGACAGAGTGCAGGCAATGGAAAGGTGAACCTGCACTCGGATCACTTAGAGGCCAACTAGCTCCCCAGAGACAGCTGACTGAGGTAATTAGAGAAGCAGGCTGGTGGTCTGGGTGAGATACAGAGCAAATTAGCCCATCAGCCCCAGTCTGATAAAGAGGCACAGGAAGGAAATGCAGAGGGGAGTGAGAGTGGGGAACAGGGCTAGCTGAGCCCAGAGGCCTCAGGGAAGGGAGACCTCTGTTCCCCTCAGGTCCTGAGGAGAGGGCCAAAAGCGCGAAAGATATTTCAAACAGACTGGTGCACGGGGACTGTACTGGTGGAGAGCACTCAAAAATAAATGATGCTATGACTGCACAATTAGTAGATTCTGGGCAGAATCTGTGGGGCAAGAAGGCTGGAGTGAAGACGCACCCTGTGACACCTGGGTACCCCCAGGAAGCGTCACACTCCCTGACTCATTTGTGATAGTCACATCTCCCCTGCTAATCAAACTGGCCCTGCTGTCCAAGTCCCAGTCCCGTACAGTATGCTCTGCTGTTGATTTTTTTAAAAAAATCTGCAATACATTCTTTCTTCCTTTCATCAAATTTCAAAAACAAATACAAATATTAGAGCTGAAACTGTACATAATCCCAGAACATACCTTGACTCACAAATCTTATTATTAGCATTACCATATGGTACATCAGTGTGTTGAAGAATATTCCCTTGATATTCATAGCTCATTTGGGATTAATGTGTTGCCAGGCTAGTAAGAAATGATGGAACCTGTTTTGATTTGTACTCTTTAGAACGTCTACCTTTTTAAATCAGTCAGAACAGAGTAATACATTTTGCGAAGTGATATGATATAAGAAGGGATCTTATTCATGGAGTAGACAGAGCAATAAACTGCATCTTTGGGTAGTTAGATGACACATGGCAACTACAAAAGCTGTTCAGTACAAACATGCTCCAATGCTGTGAATGTTACTCCTATTATATGACAAGATAAAGGATACAACAAAATCACAAATGAAAATATAATTAGTCTTGCATCATGAGTGTTTTAAAACTCTAGGCCTCTGTTCTCCAGGGATGTCCGTGGGATTTTATAGTTAGAAAAAGAGACTGGGAGTCAGAATTCCAAGGCTAAGATTTTTAAACATGGGTGCCTAAAGTTAGGTTCCTAAATTCATATACAAGCAGCTATGTAAAGTTGTCTGAGTACCTACTGAAGTCAATGAGAGCTGCTGGTTCCTCAACGCTTTTGAAACACTTTGCTCAGGACATTTACAATTGGACTGGAGAACATACTGCAGAACATATAGTAGGGATCCGATCTTGTATTGGCTAATGAGATTAAAGAATGGTTGTACCTATACAGGCTTCGATAACCTAACATGCTTTTCAATTTCTAGTTTCTATGAATCGGAGAAAAATTATACCATAATCATTTTTGGAATATGGGTTTAACAGTTTTCAAGAAAATCCATTTTTCTTACCTATAAACAGTGTGGGGAACATACACTTCTCGAACTGGGAACTCCAAAATCTCTTTCTGAGGACGGCTGCGGTTTTCAGGAAATGGTTTCACTTGTAATAACTCAGGGGTGAGACAGCAACTGAGGACTTCTGAAGCTGGGGAGATCTCCAATTTAAGTAATCCTTAAAAAAAATTACATGAAAGCTCAGCCCACCATTAAAAATAAGAAGAAGAATAAAACTAAACCAAATATGCATAAGGTCAAAAGAAGTAACTAGGAAATAGGAATTTGGGTTTTTAGTTTGAGGGCTGCAGGAGAAAGAAATTTTGGTTGGAGAAAGTATTTTATCTGGATACACAGGGAAGTAACCCACATAGATCCCTACACATCAAGATAAAATCTCTCTTCAGGTTTCATCAGCATCATCACAGTAAATCCAAAAGGGACATGGCCTCTTTGCAGGTTGAGCACTTCCCAGATTGATCTCTGGGCAAGTCCTAAGGGTGATCTCACTGGATATTCAGTTTATGACCATCACTGGCGATCTTACCATGCCATTAAAGCTTTTGGCACCCACATTATCCCCATCCATGTAGTGGCATTCCTTGGCACACACACTTTGGAATTTGTTGGTCTTCCAGTCTAATAATATGTCCTTATCAAGAAAGCCACCAAAACTGAACAAGTTCTGATGGAGGTGGTTTCTGGATTCAGCTTCAATTATCCTCATTTCTGATCTTGTCCTGACACTTAATATATGGAGCAGCTGATAAAGACAACAAGACTCTTTGCACATTCACATGTAGACAGGAAGGAAGGGATACTATACGCTGAGTTGACTTTCTAGTCTCATCCATGCAAAAAGGATAACATTTGTTAAGGATTTGAATTGGAAATAAAGTAGTGATGCTCTCTCTAGTTTTGTGCACAAAGCAAGCACTGCCTTATTTAAGATAGTAAAATGAGGTGCAGATCTTCAGAATATGATTTTCCATATTTTTTCTTGCTTGCTGTGACCAGCAGTGAAATTGTTAATCATGGAAACATTTAAATTGTCATAATTAAACTTAATATTTAATACTCTATTGAGGTGAATGGGGGCAGTTCACACCTCCCAGAGCTGCTCTTTCAGGCTGTATACAGACCCAGGCAGTCATTCCTGCACTGGTTACATTCTGTTCACTTTTTAGAGGTTTTCTTAGCAACCACAAGGGCTAGAGACATAATGTATTGTAAATGAAAGCTCAGAATCTGGAGCTCAAGGAAGCCATCACAAAAAAGCACCAGCTGGTCAAGCTTTTGTGAGAAGCCAAATTCAGTCTCCCCCTCTGCTTAATTAACACTGAGTCAATTAAAAGGAAAAGAGAGTAAACATTTTAATCACCCAACCCAATCTCTGATCCCCATTCTAACAAGATATTAGGGAACCAGTAAGGATCTTGAGATTCTGCTTTAATCCCATTCTCCTCAAAAACTTCAAAAAACGGAATGAACGCTTTGTAAATTATTGATGAAAACAAACTAATTTAGAATATAAAACTAACTATAAATCTCTGTTTGCCAGGGATGAACAAATTAGCAGGTCAAAAATAAGTGGCTGGCTTGATGAAGTCATTAATAAAATAAAGACGTTCCCTCGTAACACAATTTATAGCCCTAAAAACCACAGGGATAATTACACAGGAGGGCTGAGATTTTCATTGGCATTTACTGGAGTTAAGTGCCTATTTCGCATCCCATCCTAAACACATTCCATACCTGGGATGGACTTCACTCTTCTCTGCAAGGAAGAAGATCTCTTGTAGTCAGTTAAAAATTTGAATAGGTCTTCGTCACTAAGTCGGTCTCCTTCCTGTCAGTAGAAAGACAAATTAATTCTGCTATAAGGGTGCATAGTATTGTTACCTACTTTCATGAATTAGATATGTCTGCAAGACAAAGAGTGAGTAGGTAACTCTGTGTTTTGTATGAATTATCCTTTTGTTCCCCAGTTACAACACTGAGCAGCATTTTTTCAATTCAGTTTACTTTAGTTCATGTTTACCAGCACAATATAAAACTCCACACACTCTAAAATAAAGAGCATACTGTACCTGTTTTATAAAGGTGTTGACAGTCAGAGTGGTCGCTTTGAAGTTTGACACAGCATAACTGTCCTCTGAATTGAGGCTCCTCTCAGAAAGTCTTCTACCTTGGAGCATCATCGTTCTTCTGTCACCAGTAGTTCCTTTCCCTTCAAGCGTAAATTACATTTAAAAAAAATCATCTTCTTTTGTGTCAGTATAAAGTCTACCATAAAGCATGACAAATATACCTGAATTTAGTCCTAAAATGCCACAAGCACCCTGTGATCTCAGGGGAACAACAAAAGACCTTAACTTTGCATTTTCCATCAACTCAGTGTAAGGCTATGTAAAAAAATGTAGTAAGTGCAGTATTTATTCTGCTGAGCGAATATCATTGCTGCTGCTGCACGATGCTATTGGTTTCTTTAGCCCATAGCATGACAGGAAGTGGGGCAATCTGGTGTGTGCTGTTGTTGGATTGGGCCTTCTATTCACTGTGGAAGACTTAGAAGGATTGATCTTCCAGCAACGTAAATCAAGAGTAACGCCACTAAAGTCAATGGGATTCCACTGCCATAAAACTGGTGTAGAATCAAAGTCAGGGCTAGAATGCATGCAGTGGGAATATGTAGATCACACATTTAGGGGGCTCCAGCTGACGAGCATGGCAACTTGTGAGTATTATGGGGGAAAGGAAGGGAAAGCTGAGCAGTTCATAACTACAAAACTGTTGTCAAGAGAATGCTCTTGACACATTGGTACCCTATTAACATTGCTACTGAAGCTTCACACTGCATTGATTAGAATATTAAAACTATTACCATTTAAACTTTCTGCTTCAGACAATTCTCTTTCAAGCGTTGAAAAGTTAAAGAAATTGGTTAAGCTTATGGGAGCCCAGGCGAAAGGCATCCGATATTTCCCCAAACGCTGACAGAAGGACTCAGCTTGGGCTTTCAGTTTCTCAACCTTTTCTTTGCTCTAAAATAAAGAAAGGAAAATACAACATATTAAAAGGCCTAAATTTGACTATGACTATGTGAAGGCAATTTTCACTGTGTATGCTCAGCCTCCTTCAATTCTGCTTATACAGGACCCAGTGCAATGACTACTGAAGTCAAGGGGAGTCCATATCATTGTACGAGGCACATATTATACAAGGTCAGCTCAAGTACATGCAACTGCAAAGACGGTTTCTCTCTTTCTGGATGAAATTCATCTTTGTGAAGAGAGCCACCTAAAGGCTTAGACATCACTTAAGTCAACTTACCTCCTCAAAAATGGGACTTACGTGTTGCATAGGCCTTTTACTGACCCTCTGCACAGGGATGAGCTTCCTCCTCTGAAGAGCTCACCACCACAGTATCTGGGAGGTAGTGTGATGCAGGCAACTCACATCACATACAGTAGGTTACTGGACTGTAGTCAGATTACAACTGCTTTCATGTGGCTACTGACCAGGTCCAAATTTGAACTAGTGACCAGAGGTACAAGATAAAGTCCCCCCATAAGGCTGAGTAAATAGTACCCATTATATAAAGAGTCAGTAATTATATATTTACAGTTGAGTGTATAATATGCATTCTTGATATTCACCATAACAAGTCAATAGATGTCATTGTTATATATATTCTGAACAGTTTCATCATAATTATAACCGTTCTTTGTCTGAAATTGACATTCGAAGGCTACGCTAGCTAGGGGCGTGATCCCCTGCTCATGCACACCTACTCATGCTCGCTTTCATGGAGCTAGGGTGAGTATACATAGCAGCGTAGCTGCAGTAACACGGGAGGGGCAGGGGAGGCACAGCTTGGCTATGCTGGGTACATACCCACCAATTTCAGGCCGTGTCTCTGCTGTCCCTACCCCGGCTACTGCAGCTATGCTCTTACAGCAGAACCTCAGTGTTACAAACACCTCAGGAATGGGGGTTGTTCGTAACTCTGAACAAAACGTTATGGTTGCTCTTTCAAAAGTTTACAACTGAACACTGACTTAATACAGCTTTGAAACTGTACTATGCAGAAGAAAAATGCTGCTTTGAACTATCTTAATTTAAATGAAACAAGCACAGAAACAGTTCCCTTGCCTTGCCAATTTTTTTTAAACTTTCCCTTTATTTTTTTAGTAGTTTACGTTTAACACATTACTGTACTGTATTTGCTTCTTTTTTTGGTCTCGGCTGATGACTGATTACGTACTTCTGGTTCCAAACGAGGTGTGTGGCTGACTGGTCCGTTTGTAACTCTGAAGTTCTACTATATTTCTATTCATGCTAACTCAGTGAGAGCTAGCACAAATATTTGCACCCCTACTCACAGAGCAGACATAACCTAATGGTGAGATACCTTTAGAAATCCAGGAAACATTATCATTCCCCCTCTGAGAGGTAAATAATGATTAACTGAACCAGTAAAGAGACATCTGATGAGATGATGCCTAACTGCCCACATATACAAATCGATGATTTACACACACAAATCAGTGGTTTGTGTCCACACATGGTGCAAATATTTGTGCCCGCCAAACTTTGAAAATTCAGCCCCTCGTTGTTTAACATTGCTCAAAAAACTTTCCAGTTATTGATTTCAGAAGAAGCAAACAATAAAAACATACATCATCTTCTTACGATTTTTTTAGCCATTCACATGAACCAGGATTCCATTAATTGTTTTGCAGATTCTAATTGCAATATCAATTCTCCTTACGTCACCCCCGCCCCCCACTTTGTTAGCATTTAACAGTCTTGACAGTATCATACTTACCTTTCCACCCTCACTTTCTTTTAGAACCATGTAGGGTTCGGCACAGTCTCCAATTTCTCCTTGCTGGAGGACTTTTTCAATCTAACACAATATAGTAAAAGCATGAAAACCATAAAAGGAAAACATAGATGAAGAAAAATACAATCTTTTGCTTTTGCTTCTCTGTAAGTATGAAAGAGCTGGGCTATTTCACAAGGTTAGCCCGGTACTAATACTATTAATAAATTAAACAAATACATAATATAAAATGCCTGTGATTTTCTCTGTGGAGTAATCCATCATAGTAATTCTCCCAGCTCCAAATCAGTGCTTAATAAGGAAGCAAAAAGAGTGTCACTGAACCAGGGAAAAGCTAGTGTATCCTAAACGAAAAAAACAGCTCATACCAACCTCATCTGAGAGTTGAAAAAATACATAAACACACCAAATCAACACTAACTGGTAATTCACTGAAAGCACTAACTGTAATTCAAAATCAAATGGCTTATTTCGTTTTGTTCTTAAATTTCTCTTGGACAGTGGTACAGAAAGCTATTAACATTTATAGGAGCAGTACACTGAGCAGTAATATAACTGTCAGTTTGTGTGACAGAGATGTCAATAGATTCCTACTCCTGTGATATCAGTGTTATCAGAAGATCTCTAAACAACTAAGCAACAAGAAATTCTTGTTGATTATTACTACCCTCTCTGAAAACTTCATCTTCACGAACCCAAACCATAGCTATAGTCAGAAAACATGAATTAGAAACCAACAGAATGATACAGCCATTGCTACATACCTTTACTACTAGGTAGATATCAGAAGACGGGTAAGTGATAGAAAATACTGCAGATCTTGCCTGACTAGATGAGTCAATGCAGAGGGTGTGAGATCGTAAGAATCCTTTGAACTGTTCTGAATTCAGGTCACAATGAAAATTTTCAGAGATCTTTAAAACCACAAAAACCAAAATTCCCATATAGTTATTTGTTATCATCCATTGCAAAGCAAAAGTGTATCAAAGGATAAAACATGAGAACATAAGAAGATAAGATACCAAAAGAGTTAAAAAAGCAGTAGCCAGAACTGCAAAATCAATATGGAAACACAAGTTTGCAGACATGTAAAATTCCTGTTGATTTAAATGGATACAGGATTAGACCATTATTCCACAAAGTCCTGAGCACCCCTAAGCTTAATGGGCCCAGTGAAGTTGAGACCACTCAGCACCTCACAGCGGACTCAATATATTTCAGGACTAGGTCCTTAATTTTTCACAGTGAAACCAGTTTTGCAAAGAGGGGTTCTGTAAAGAGGAGATCATAAATAGCCACAGAACACATTTTTGTGCAACGTGCTCCATGTAAATTGAAGATCATCTGCTGCAAGCATTTCATACACGTGAATTCCAGCTGAACAAGCACAACAGCAGATTTTTACCATACTTCCAATAAACCAGGGTAAATTGCCCAGTTTTGGCAACATACCATAAATTGTAACTTCAAAAGACAAGTCACAAAAGAATAATATGAAGTACAGAGCCAAATGTCCCAGCATTTTCAAATTTCAATGAAATTCAGCTGAAAAAAGAACAGACTGTTATTAGCCAGTACGTTATTAATGTTTTGTTATTGTCCTTCGCTCTGCTCTGCCCTTACCTTTTTCCTTTCTTTTACATCATAGAGGGCTATGCATGCAAACAATGGTTCTATTTCTATATCAAATCTGTTGAGGAGAGAGACACAGAACATTAATACTTCATTCTTGTGACTGTGCTTATTCAAAAGTAAAGGCTCTGTTTTAGCTGCTGGTTCCTTTATGAGGAAAGGAGAGACGGGCATGAGACACAAAGTTTAGATCCAGATCCCAGCTCTCCCAAACTTTGGGAGATCTATGGGTCTGGGATTTTTTTAACCTTTAGAAAGACAAGGTACCTGGTTCTCTTGTCTGTTAAATCTGCTTTGCACTCAGATGGCATTTTCTGCCTGGTGAAGGATTCCTCCAGTGTGGGAGACTCCTCCTTCAGTGGCACATTGATTCCTAACCCACCCCAACGCCCAGCCTCTGGTGTAAGAGATGTGCCTGGAAGAAAGGGGGCATGGGCAGAGCATTCCTACACCCTGATGATCCCTGACTGCCACAACAGCTTTGGGGGCTGTTGGCAGCTGGACAGTTTACAGTGGCTTTAAGGTTGCTGTCAACTAAGCATGCAGGACTGATTCTTGTTGGTCTGATGTTGTGGGAAGATGTGATTAAGTTGCATTTTCACCTAGGCTAATGTCATTAATTTAACTCAGTGTTAATCCCTATGGATATTAGTCACATCTCTGAAGATCTGGTTCATCTTCAAATAAGAGGGTCTGGGATGATGCAATCATGACTCTTGCCATGCTGAAATGGCATTTGGCAGGACTTTCACATTCACTATTTCTTGAAATTAACAATCATTTCTGAAGTAATGTCCTCTAGTAATATGTAGGTGCACACACAGATGACTCCCAGAGGAGCAGGAGAGAAATTGGCTATCTGCTTGTACTTTCTCATGTTTTCAGAAAAACAATCATAGCCATGAATAACAAAAATTAGTACATTCCTGGCACAGATTGCTTCCCTATTTAAAAAAATCCAATAACACACACACACACAAAGACCAAATGAGTTTGCTCTTATTACATAGTTTGGGTGGTTTTTCCCAGCATTGTCTCCTTGACAGTCTGAACATTTCTTTAACCACAGATGGACAATTTTTTTACAAGTATCAGCCTAAGAAAGAACAAGGAATCCAAATGGACCTTTGACATTAAAGATGTCTTATAATGGGTGCTGGTGAAATATATTCCAACTGATATACAATGTGACAGGGCCTGGCCAGATGGCTATAGGAGAGTAATAGAAGGCAGATATATTAGCCCCAGGCTAAGTAGATCCCTTTTCCCTGGGTATGGTAACAGGGAAGGTTCCAGAACAATCAGGAACCTTCTGGAGACAATTAAGACAGGCTGATTAGAACACCTGCAGCCAATCAAGAACCTGCTAGAATCAATTAAGGCAGGCTAATCAGGGCACCTGGGTTTTTAAAAAAGGAGCTCACTTCAGTTTGTGGTGTGCGTGTGAGGAGCCGGGAGCAAGAGGCGCTAGGAGCTGAGAGTGAGAACGCGGACTGTTGGAGGACTGAGGTGTACAAGCATTATCAGACACCAGGAGGAAGGTCCTATGGTGAGGATAAAGAAGGTGTTGGGAGGAGGCCGTGGGGAAGTAGCCCAGGGAGCTGTAGCTGTCGCACAGCTGTTCCAGGAGGCACTCTAGACAGCTGCATTCCACAGGGCCCTGGGCTGGAACCCGGAGTAGAGGGCGGGCCTGGGTTCCCCCCAAATCCTCCCAACTCCTGGTCAGACACAGGAGTCATCGACCTGGACTGTGGGTTCAGAAAAACGGCCAAGCTGAGGGCTATCGTGAAGCTCCAAGGCGAGCAAATCCGCCAATAAGCGCAAGACCCACCAAGGTAGAGCAGGAACTTTGTCACCACAAGTTTTCTACACCACAAAAGAATAAGCATGTGATGGTCACATGAATCCTGAGAGAAACAGAAAGACACTTACTTCAGTGTCTGCAGCTTCACCAAAATCCTGTTGCCCAGATGTTCCTTTGGGCAGTCTGGAACTGGTCGTATCTCCACTGCATCCTCCTATTATTAACCACATTATTAGGCACTTATTAATTACATATGGAACCCTTACTCAGTGTAACCAGACAATTACTATAAACAAACTGATTGCAATGTATTGCCTTAATTGAAGAGTGTTCCCCCTCACAAGGAGAAAAGTAAAAACTGACATTTAATTTGGGGCTGGAACCCACTTCTATTCTGTGTTTGTACAGTGACTAGTAAAATGGGGTCAAAAATAATAAATTTAAACAGATTTGGACTTTTGACCACAATGCCTGTATTTTCCACACAAACCATTTAAAATAAAGGGGGCCACATGGTAACATTCCCACCCTGATCCTAGCACAAAACACATCCAAACATCCTCTTCCATGGGTGTAAGAGAGTTGAAGACATTATCGTCACTGCAAAATAAGATGTGATTTTCAAATCAGGAGAGCTATCTCGATGCAAAATCCTAATGGAGACAAGGCACAAGTAGTTTTTAACCTAGATGAAGCTAATCAAGGTTGACACCTTTTTGCTCTGAAGACACAACCTAATCTTCAGTGGACTTTTTTTTAAACCTCCTGTTAACTGTTTACCTATTAATGGGAGGTACCTAACACATCTGTAAAGGGCTAGAGTGGACGCTCCCCACACATTTGTTCCCCTAGAGTAAAGAATGTGTGTAGCCTTCTATACTGGGGTGAATTTCACTGGTCCTTAATGCTTCAGCTGGTATCACACATACCCTATCCCATGTGGAAGTTAAGGGATGGGTGAATCAAATTTCGATTTAATTAATATGCTAAATACAGCCAAATATTTACTTACAGTCAGACCCCAACAGCCGTATACAAAATGTCATCTGAATATCAGTCCATAGCTCATCCCTAGGGAAAGTGCCCCCTCTGAATAAGGAGCAGACACTGTAACTGTGTAGCCAGAGAGGCCTGTGGAGCTTCCTTGGATCAGCAGACTGAGAGGCCATTACCTTCTGCAGGGGGCTCTAATTCCCATATTTATTAGTGTCAGAAGAAACTAATACACTTTTTAAGATTTTCTATCTAAAAATGTGAGACTAAAACGCAAATGTTGAAAGTTCTCAGAGCTCACCTCGTCCGTGGCTGGGTAGAGGGCAAAGAGCTCGGCATGCCTATTGGCTCGCCGTGCTTCTTCGTTCTGCCTTTCAAAGTCCTCCACACTAATATGCTGCAGCAGATTTTCCAGCCGTGGATCGGGCTGCAGGGTGCGAGGATTAAAGTCACACGATGTCAGGGTGGTTCGTCCGGTCTCATCACAGAGTACATTTAAGGGCCTGGGATCTGCCTGTTGGAGAGAGACACAAGACTGAAATCTCTAACAAAAAAGGATAACTTGGACACTGGAGCTACTCAGAGCTTGTTTTTACTTGGGGTTATCCTCTTGCAAATATTTCCTCAAACTCACCCATGCTGCTAGGCCTATATCACATTTGGTGATAGGTAGGCAGACAGTGTGCTATCCATGGCTGATAACATGACTTGGTCCTCTCTGTTTCCTTGTACTCTGCACTTGCTGCCTCTCATAATAGGCTTAGATTATAAACTCTTTGGGAAGGGGCAGTGATTTTGTTATGTGTTTGTACAGTGCCGAACACAATAGGGCCTCAATTCTTGACTGGGACCTCTAGGTGCTACCACAAATAATAGATAATAATACATTAAAGTTACTTTGTAAAATTGATCTATTATGCATTACTGAAGACTTTTAGACCACTTTGTATCATTTAGATTTCTTTGCACTGTGGCTGGGAGTTACAGTGTGAGACTGGAGCTGTACCGGGTATGGTGACACTAGTACTCATGAGCTGGCACTACTGTTTAAAGGACCCCAAGTAAAAACTCTTGTTGTGTAGTTGGGTTTGCCGCTAGAGTTGGGATAGTGGTGAAGAAGCCAGGCTGCATGCCTCTTCTTCTCCAGTCCTGCTTCTGGAGGGGAGTTGGGAGGATTGGGCCATGAGTTACCTTCCTCATTGGTCCCAAAGTTCAAGAGAGGGGGGTAATGGGATAGGAGTTGCCTCAGTCCTCAGTCCCACTGCTAGGAGTGGAGGGGAAGATCCAGCTGCAGTTTACCTCTCCCTCCAGTCCCACTCAAAAGTTTGGAAGTGTGAGAGAAGTCAGCTCATGAGTTGCTGAGACTATATTGGACCCAAAAGACTAGTGATCTAGGCAGTTCCTTGTTTAACTTGACTCTGTGCTCAAGAAGGATGACAGGATGGTAAAAAATGGTGGAAGAGAGTTATCTGTGCTCACTTTTGAAAACAGAAAGGAATCAGGTAATTGCACAGGTGAGAACAACAACAGTAATATGGTTTGTATTCCACAACTTCAACTACACTGGTCCAGATTTATCCCAGGTCAATGTCAGCGGCTGCTCAGGACCTTGGCGGAAGCCACCTCTGCAACATAATGTCTCCAAGGAGGGGGGCAAACAAAAAGAACTAAATCCTTCCCTTCTCCATCACCCCAGCTGGAGGCCAGCACAGTCCAAAATGTGACAGTGCTGGCTGTGCATTGAGTGCAGTCAAGGGAAACAGTGAAGCAGTACATGTCATCCTCCTCCACCAGCGGGGCCTGCTTGTATTGAAGACAGTGGCAAAACTTCTACTGTTTTCAATGGTGCAAGATCAAGCTCCAAAGCTGCATGTGTATGCATACACTGGGACTGAAAACTCAAGGGGACACTGGCAGATGCAACACTGCCTGCCCTCTATTGAGGTCAACACCCCTTGAGGTGCAGTGGGCCAGGCTGGTGCCCAGAGGGGTTTTTACTCATCAATGCTATGAGCCTGTCTTAACATACTTGCACTCTAGCAGTGGTTACAGAACTTCGCCTTGAAGGCAACATGCATAAATAATGTGCACATTAGAGTTATACTGCAAAACATAATCAAAGCATAACATAAAAATAATTGTATGATTAGGGAGCCTCCTTTAAAGGAAGGCAGGATATTTGAGAATCTAATTTAAATAGACGAAGCACAATACCTGATAGCTGGCATCATTGCAATCCAATGTTTCCGATTCGAACGTTTGTTTTTGAAGGGTCTTATGAAAATCCTTTCGAGATCCCTTTTTTTTAAAGGTGCAAGTTTCTGAATTTCCTTGGTTTCTTTAAATAACACAAGCCGGCCAGTCAGGATGGCGGGAGAGTTAATGAAAATAAAATAAACAAAGTAAGCAAATAAAAAAGGTTCCATGTGAAGTATTATTGCACAAGGAGGGCAGTGTGGCACTGTTTTAATGGGCTAAAGAATGCAATGTTTATTTGGGGTACCACTCTGTTTGCAGGCTCTTTTCATAATACAGTATTTTTTAAAAGGATCATTCGTTTATATCACAATTTGCAGAGAAAGGAGCACCGCAACTCAACTCTTACACAGTGCAGTTAACAGAAGAGCTTGATGTGGGCACAGTTCCTACGACTGGCTCCTCAAAGGCTCCAGCTCCTACAGGGATTGATTTGTCCAGAGTCCTGATTAGGAACATTTGCATTCTAGCTGGTTCCCTGCCGGTGCAGTTACATTACAGGGAACACACTAGAAACTGGTCTCTTCTGAACTGCTGCTATGGTACCTCAGCTTCAATTTGCCGCGCCAGAAGACACATCTAAGGCTAACCAGCACAAGTAGCCAGCACTCCTTAGCCTCTTGAAACTGTGCACTTGTACAGTGTAAACAATAAAATGCAATACAGACTAAAGAATATTAATAGATTCCATTTCAAAATACAGGCTGTCTGTTAAACAGAGTAGCAAATGTATCGTTAACTCTGATTTTTGAAAAGCCAGAAAAAAGCAGAGAGGAAAAATACCTAGCATGTGGCAGAACCTCCAATAACCAAAAAATAATTTCATAAACTGTGATTATTTAGTATTAAAACCATCAAAACTTGGCATGGAAGAAAAGTCTGTATAAGAAATCCTATCTGTAAATGTTATCAACAAAATATGACTTTAATGACCACAATGGTCAAGTGCAGAAGAGGTAAAACAAAGAAATGTATTAGTGGATGTGTTGGAATGTGTACTTTAAATAAGAACCACTACTAGGTGTCAAGCAGATCCTAGGATACAGCATGTGCTGACATAATCCATACTACAGTATAGTAGAGTGCAATCATTTGTAAATCCAGCAAACCCCGATGACAAGAGTGTTTTACAGTAAAGGTTCCAACACGACATCTCACAACAGTGACACGGCAGCGGTTCAGCGTATTATTATAGAAGACTGCAGTATACTTTGTAGAAGGAAGCATTCACTTACTATGGATTGCAAGTGGACTCGTTCAGTGAACTGACACTTAAATTACAGCATTAAAATCTCACAAAGGTTTAATGATTGGACCATATTCAATGATAGCATAGATCAGTGGTTCTTAACTTGCAGCCCAATCAGCACACAGCTGCTGCCCATGTGACATCCTCAGGGCCATACGGGTAGTATTTTGGGTGACCAGATGACAAGAACAAAATATTGGGACACGTGGGGGGAGGGGACAGCCACAGGCTCACCTCCCCTCCCTCCCCCGCCCCCCCCAAAACCGGCTCTAGGTTTTTTGCCACCCCAAGCAAAAAAAAAAGCCGGAGTGCTGCCGAAGCAAAATATCAGGACAAATGGCGTCCCGACCGTACATCGGTCGGGATGCGGGACAAACAACTAATTATGAGACAGTCCCAATTTTATCAGGACATCTGGTCACGCTAGTAGTATTGGATGCAGCCCACATGTCACATCGTGGGCTGATATGCGGCCCACAATCGTAACTAGGTTGAGTACCACTGGCGTAGATGCTTACATTAGTTTAAGTTAGGTACTCTATAAGCAGCTGAGGTGTGTGACATGCCACTTATAATGCATGCTGTTGGAATTCATACAATTTTTTCTAGGTTCTTCTGCCATGATCATCACTGTAGTACCAAAAGTACAGCTGGGAGTGAGCCTCCCAGCCTGGACAGACAGACCTGTGCTAGTGGGGCTTCCGCTAGCATGCTAAAAATAGCTGTGTGGACATTGTGGCACCAGTCCAAGCCTGCCCTGTCCCCTGAGCCCAAGCTCAGATGGCCGTGTGTCTCCAAGCTCTCTCGTTACTGGAACCCTGTGTGCTGCAAATTGATATGGCAAATGCAGTTACGGGAATGGTCTTGCGTACTGACCTTTACAAGGCACATTTAGTACTATTTTTGGGTTTAAATCAGACCATTAGGTCTGCTTGATCTAACCTAGTATTTTTGTCTTGGTTTCATCTGCATAGCCCACATTAAAATTTATAGGAATCATGAGTTACAGTCCCACGCATCTCAATGAAAATATTATCCTAACTGCCTCAACAAGGTTAAGATATGCCATAGAAATGAATTCAGGACTTACAATGACATTGCTGAAATGATGGCACCTCTTGTTATTTTATTTTTAAAAGCTATCTCACAGGTGTGAGAACCAGCATGCATCCCAGATCTAGGACAGCGTGTTGTCTTGCAGTAAATAATACGGAAGCTGGAACTGTGCTTAGTTTAATGATGGACTGAAAATCATAGAATACCACGGTTGGAAGGGACCTCAGGAGGTCATCTAGTCCAGCCCCCTGCTCAAAGCAGGATGAATCCCCAATTTTTGCCCCAGATCCCAAATGGCCCCCTCAAGGATTGAACTCACAACCCAGGGTTTAGCAGGCCAAAGCTCAAACCACTGAGCTATCCCTCCCCCGCCACTGAGCTATCCCTCCCCTAAAATGGCCGCAAACTCATAAAGAAGTCCATGACCAAAATCCAAGAGACCTCTTCAGTTCACAACAGTTCACAAGTTCCATAGCACAACTCTACTATATTGTATTGGTTGGTCTGTTTGATTTAAAAAGTACAATTTATTCAAATAGTTATTATACATTACAATTCCCTTTTAATTCTGAGGGGGTATTTAGTAACCTTCAGAGCGGTAAGAATGAGATCTTTATTGAGGATACTGAGAGGCCAATATTCCTTGCTGAAAGACCTGTACTGAGGAGCAGCCTGGCCCCAGCATGCACAGCAAACTGGGTACCTCGTGAATCCTGACCCTCTTCCTCTAGCGCCACTCATTATCCTACAAAGATGATCTCTCAATACTATGCATAGATAAATGTGTTGGTCCTAACACACATGCTGCTTTGTTTGTTTGTTTGTTTGTGATTGTTTTAAATGGAGCTCCCTTATATTTTATTTAATGTAGCACACCCAATGCATTCTGTGTTTGATATGGTAAAAGACATGCACAGTCTCATCTACCCTCAACTTGCTCACTCAGTGGCCTTTTCCTGTGAAAAACAAGCAGAAATGTCTAACAATGGCATTGCTGGCACACTGCAAACTAACTGTCAGAAAGGAACAGTAAGGACTACTGCTCTCCCAGATTCACTTCCCAGCTTAAATATCACAAACTTGACAAGCAAAAGGATCTCTGGGTGAAGTACATATAAAGAGGTAGGATGGAAGGCAAAAGGGAGCATAAAATGATGAAGTGCTGCAGATCGGAAGGGTAAAACCACAGGAAGTTTGAACCCTAACACTGCGGGCAACAAGTTCCATAGCACAACTCTATATTATGGGGAAGGCTGCTGTGGTGCTATTTATTCCCTGCTGCTGCTGGCAATTGAGCCAAATATTACAGCAATGTCATGGCTTAACATTGTTCAAGAGAAAAATTAGGAATAAGGAAGTAGATATCATGAAACAGGCTTAGTGATTTAAACAGAAATGCAATGAGTTCAGAGCTCTGTTGAATAATTTTAACAGTAAAGTCTTCTACATTCAGCATGATATTCATCAGGTATCCAAGTGACATTTTTACTGCCATATCAGGAATGCATACATTTTGATATGTTCCGTACTAACATTTTATAGCCAGTCTCCTTCTCTCAGTTAAAATATTCTGATTTGCTCAGCTTTCCTTTCCATAACCTTTCCAAAGCAACAGCTAAGCACCTTAATGCCTTGATGCCTTGCATAAGTGATAATAAGTAATTATGGATCAGGAAGACACTTTTTTGCCCCTACATTTGGGGAGTAACTGAATTATATGCACCAATGTGTTTGAATTTTAATTGTTTACCCGTTCACTGAGAACGTAAAATGAAGTCATAAAAGAGAAGGCACCATTCCTTGACATCCCTGCTCTCCTTGAGTGTGACCTTATTCTGGAATTGCCTTAATCACCTAGGATGAAAGACAGGAACTCTAAGCTGTTTTATTTTAAAGTCCCTAACATTCAAAAAGAGGTTTTTTGTTCCTGGAGGTAAAGCAAGAAACCACCTAAACCTCAGCAAACAGTTTTAATTATTCAAGTACTTAACTTTCTTGTCAATTACTGAACATACCAGAAATTACTTTTTTTCGTCCTGCTTCTCCAAAAATTTTCATGGAAAATACTCACTTTGAAAAGTTTTTCTAATACCACCACATGACGGCAGTTAACACTGACAAAGCGACAAGCCCTGTTTTCAGTGAACAGCCCAAACTACTGGCCCAGAAGAAGACACTCCTGCTCTAAGGAGTAAAAGCAGAGCCTTCCAAACTGCTACAGCAGCCTCTGGGCTGAACAGCGCCCCCAGCCATCATCACACTCCCAGTTAATGACAGCAGTTATGGATCTACCAGCTATCCAGTCACGGATGGTGGCCAATATTCAATAACATGTAAGAAACCTCCAGTGGACAATTATAGAAAAACTTGCAGTGGGAAGCGTCAGAAATAAGTGGTTGTCTTATGTCCTGAAGAATGAGGGTCGTACATTATAAAACAATTATTCTGCCTAATGGAACTTGGGATACTACCCCTATAAATGTCTAACCCTTTTTTGGAGTTTTGTAGTGTTTCAATGAAGACCCTCTAAGCCAACAGGAGAGAGTTCTCCCATCGACTTAGTTACTGAGAGGCGGTAGCTATGTCAATGGGAGTATCCGCTGGTCAATGTAGTGCTGTCTACACCAGGGGTTAGGTCAGTATAACTATGTTATGTCAGGGGTGTGGATTTTTACACCCCTGAGTGATGCAGTTATACTCAGATAGGTCTGTAGTGCAGACCAGACCTAAGCAACTCCATTATTCCTCCCTGACTGAATCCTGATCTGACAATTTCTGCTGCCTATTCGACATCTCTTTCTCTTCTTCAACCCCCACTCCACCCTCTTGTCTCTCTCCGCAGGAACTTTCCAATTTGTTTTAGGTGAAAGTTGACAAATGACATCAGCTTCCTCATTAATCCACATCTCTGAAGGGTGTTTTTCTGCCACGCCTCTGTCTCCTCCCTAGATCTTCTGACCTTCTTCCATTCCTTTCAGCTGTACATCACCACTCCCTGCAGCTTCCAGTTGAGAGGAAAAGTGGGTGTGAAGAGGGCTCCTCAGTCCTCCATTTCAGCAGTTCTCAAACTGTGGGTTGGGACCCCAAAGTGGGTCACAACCCCATTTTAAGGGGTCGCCAGAGCTGGCATTAGACTTACTGGGGTCTGGGGCTGGAGCCGAAGCCCAAGCCCCACCGCCTGGGGCGAAAGCCGAAGTCTGAGCCCCACGACCTGTGGCCAAAGCCCAAGGGCTTCAGTCCTGGGCAGTGGGGCTCAAGTTACAGGCCTTCCCACCTGGGTCTGAAGCCCATGGACTTTGGCTTTGGTCCCCCCCGCCTGGGGCAGCAGGGCTCGGGTGGGCTCAGGTTTTGGTCCCTCCTCCTGGTGTCATGCAGTAATTTTTGCTGTCAGAAGGGGGTCGCAGTGCAATGAAGTTTGAGAACCCCTGCTCTATTTATTGGCCCCAAGGAACTGTGGTTGGCCAGGCACAAATCAGAGCAGCCTTTGAGTGGCATACATCTCAACTCATTCTCAGCTCAGTATTGAGGCAACTATGTACCCATGTATATATACATATTATATATATTCAGCAGAAATATATACACATGCAAAATACTTTTGTACATCTGAGGATTTCAAAGCACTTAATAAATATTAAGTAAACCTTACAATGCCCTTCCAAATGGAGTATTATGACTATCTTTTTACAGATTGACCAATGCATAGTTTAAATAACCTATTCAAGGTCACAGCAAGATAGTAGCAAAATCAGGAACAGAACAGAACCTATATTCCCTGGCTCCCAATTCTTACTTTGATTCCTCAAATATTTTGATGCAACTGTTCACAAAAAACACGTGTGCATAATTCCCTTTACCCGGATGACCAAGATAGTAAAACATACCATAAGCCTGAGTATGCGTGTGTATAGGAAACAGTATTTGTATGACTTCATTTACATCTATATGTACATAATTCATCAGAGCATTTTGTAATATTCTATATATGCTGTTGTCTGTCTCTATTACTTTACTGCTTACTACATTTGTGCACACAGACAAATTTATAGATTAAATGAGGCATAAACTTGCAGGGCATTTACCAAAAAAAAAATTTGTAAAGGGAGTCACAGTTAGAGAGCATCCATGCTCTGTGTAGTGTAGATATTCAGAGTGAAATGCACTGCTAGCTTATCATTAGTGACTCTAGGGTTGCCAGGTGTCCGGTTTTTGACCAGAACGCCCGGTTGAAAAGGGACCCGGCAGCTCCAGTCAGCACTGCTGACCGGGTCGTTAAAAGTCCGGTTGGCGCTGAAGGCAGGCTCCCTGCCTGGCTCCGCGCAACTCCCGGAAAGCTGTCAGCATGTCCCTCTGGGTCCTAGGCGGAGGGACGGCCACGGGGGAGGAGAAGCAGAGGGTAGGGCCACGAAGGGCGCTGAACTCCTGCACTGTCCCGTTCAGAATTTTGAAAAGGAGGTTACCCTACTCTCGACTGTGCTGGGAGCCCCCTGCGGGCTTGCTGTCAGCGTGGGGAGTCCCCTTCAGGCACACTGTCAGTGCTGCCCTAACTCTAACCCTGCCCTTAATTTCCTGCAACTCTGAAAATTCAGATCAATCAAAATTCGGGGGCGGGGGGATGCTTAAAACCTGTAGTTTTGTGCAATTGAGAAAATTCAAACCCATAAACGTAATTTTAAAATGCTGGAAAATAAAAAAAATTGAAATTACAAAAAAAAAATGGAATTCAGCCAAGCCTAACCATATGATCTGATTAATTTACCAATTGCCAAAAAGGGAGTTGCTAACAAACAATGCACTTCAGCCTGGACACCCACAGACTCCCTTTAACGTTTTTTAAAATACTCCTCAAAATAGCTAATGGGAGCTGAAGCATTTAGCAACTTTCAAGCCCTTGCTAATGGGGCTCTTAATAGGTACATCACTGACTCTGCACCTTGAATTACACTGACCAATATAAACTGAGGGAATAGCTTTGCAACTGCTCAAAGTATTATCTGAAACAAGGTAGCTGACTCTGACAGTATGCTAACAATCATATGACTACAGTCAGTTCTCATGGGAGAGAGACAGTGACACAGAACTCATGCTTAGGCTACTGACGTTGTGTTTCTCTTTCAGGTCTCCAGTGGAAATCAGTTTATCTCACAATTCTAAGTTGAGGTTAAAGAAAGGACACACTCAGCACAATTTCAATCCACATTTTGCTTCCACTTATTTTGATAATATCAAATAAGTTAAAGTACAAAACAGTTCACTAACCACTTTATTGCTGAAGGAGGTAAATCCAGCAAACCTACTTGACTAATACTACTCTTGAACAAACTGCGCTTGGTATATCCTGATGATTATTTGACACACTCCACAAGAAACTGTTTCCAATGCACAGGCATGTTCTGGCAGCAGTGGAAGTCTACCCATAAATGGTATTTCTGGCTTTGACATTCAATCTGTTATCTGATAAGAGGTTCTGAAATAATCTTTGAAACCTGGTTCTCTGTCGAAACCGACAAAGGTGACAGAGCTTTATAAATTAAACCAGCAGGACAGATTTAATTCTTTCTCCATCTCTCCGCAAATCTTCAGAGACACAGGTTCAATAGCATTTAAAACGTTTTAAAAATACAGACTCTAAAAAGCTCTATTGCCTACAAAAGCCTTTAAACTACGGGTATGTCTACATGGCAATCACAGAATTTGATTGCAGCTCATGTAGACGTACCTGAACAGTCTAGCTAGCTCACACGCCAGAGCAGAGCACCAGCTTCAGCACAGGCTGTAGAAGCATGGCTGGAACCCTGGTAATTACTTGGGCAGCTAGTAAACATTAAAGCCATGCCCTTGCAGCTTGACTGCTCCAGTCCAGTACCCAACCAGCTAGATTAAAACTAGTTTAGATATCTCCACACAAGTTGCAATCAGACCCCGTGATTAGTTGTCTTATATAAACATTTAAGTTTGTGTTTATACCTTTGAACTCAATGGAAATACACATTTTTACTTCCTTATCCCATCTTATTTATAATGATAAAAATGACATTTATCTAGAGATCTTTACCCTGACAGATCCCAAAGCACTTCACAAACTTAAATCACATGTAAACTCTGAACAGGGATTCCCTTCATCCACCAGTGAATTACGAACATCCTGGGGATGACACAGAAAAATGGTCTAACAGCACACTGCAACACCACATACAGTTTAGGACAGGAAATGAAGAGTACCTTATCATATTTAGAAGGAAGACAGAATTTAAGTAGAGAGAATGTTATTAGTCAGTTTGGGATTTGGTCAGGATTTTGTGAATGGTGCCATGGGAATTTTAATGACCACAAGTGATCAGGACCTCCGTTTCACATCTCCTCCCAAAAGTGGAGTATGTGAATCTATTTAAATAGAGTCACATGGCTATTGTGTAGCAATTAAAAATGAGTAGTATAAAAATACACTATTGATATTGCACAGAAATCATTCATCACTTAATATGAAATACTTCCCTCTGGATTTATTGTTCTTCTATCAAAAAACGAAGCAACAGCAAGAATTTTTAACTATAGTGCATCTGCCCAAACAAAACAAAACAATTTAAAAATCGCACTGAAAATGCACTATTACCTTCAGCTATTCAAAATTCTCTTCTGTGGGATTAGTTATAACAACACATATTATGTTAAAATACAGAAAGGTATTTGCTGTTTTATTTGCAAATATGTAACTTACTTTCGATTCACAATCAGCCACTCCCGAATATATGTCTGAACACAATCCCTGACATGTGGATCCAATTCAACACTGTGAAAGACAATAAAAAATACATGTTAATACTTTAAAAACATTGTCATGTCTGAGAAGTGGAAGATTGATCTGTACTACATGTGTTATCTTGCTGGAATATTTGCTGCTGTTCTGGTTTTAACAGAATTAACTATTTACCACTCAAGGTAGCTCATGAATACAAGACTAATGAAACGTTTGATGGCAATCATAAAATACTGCAAAACAAAAGAAAGTATCCAGGCATGAACGCAAGGTCTCAGACAGGATCATAGTCAGAGCAGCGAGCCCCTCCTGTCACTCATGCCACTGCAACTCCATGGCTATTTTTAGCAGGTTAGCTCAATCAGCACTAATGCAGGTATGTCTCCTTACGCCGAAAATTACACGTTACAGCTCCAGTGAAAACATACCCTAAATTAGCAAACAATAAATTTCCTGTAACTGGTACAGCATTTTTTGTTGTTTGGTTTTGATTTTGTAGTGTAGGTAAGATCCTTTCAATTGGTTTGGCTGGTGATCTGTCCTCCCTGCTCTCTCTACAGGACACCTCAGAGTGTACTGCCTTACGTGCTACTGTGTGTGCGTGTTCTCCAGGCCCTCTACCTCTTGCTCAGGCACTGGGGGACAGCTATGAAGATTTTCTCAAGGTACAGATACTACCATGGTAGATGTGAACATCCAAACATGGCTGGGGTTATGTTAAAAGCCGCTGTGTGCACATAAATCCACAATGGCTGTTGAAGCTGGTTAGCTGAACTTGTCTCAAGCTAGTTACTATTGTCCCTGTACTGGAGATAGGGTCTATAAGGACTTTACCCAGCATGAATCTATACATTCTTCCAGTGAAAAGAGAACCCTGCTACTCTTCACTAACACTGGGGCCTATTATCTAAAACAAATAAAATAAAAATGTTTTTTTATTTTGCTACAGAATGAAACAGAGCAATATTTTTAATCATCTATCTAAGCAGGAGCTCCAAACATCAGAGTGCTAATGGCTTCTAATCTGTCCCAGAAAAAAAGAGTTTATTATTACAAGTCACCACAATCTTTATCTTATTATATGAATTATTTTATATAAAATGATTTTTAAACAAAAAGCACCCTCTGTGCAAAATTTTATTGACTATCCCAGGATTTATATGATGGAAGAAGCGCTGGAAGTATTCTCTGACACATTTTTAAGCACTCTTTTTCATGTAATTCATTATTTGCTGCAAAACTAGATATTTCTTTCTCCATCTGAAAACCAAAAGGAAAGAAAAATTATCCACAATGAGGGGAAAAATAGAAAGAAAATACTTATATTTAAGTTCATGATTAATAAATGTAGAGCAACTGCATAAGAAAATGTTTAACTTGGATCAATCATATGTGATTTTGAGCACATGGTCTATATTTTAAAAGATGGCTTGGCTGACTGATTTCTAAGGAAGTAACAAACAAGGCCAAATACTACTCTTGAGCCATATCCATAGAACTTCCACTGACACGAACAGCAGCTGTGCACTTGGATCAAAAGCAGCATATGGCCCTTTATGCTTGGATTTAATTGCCATCTCAATGTATAATACTAGGAGATCATACAAAATCTATGTTAAATAATTAGCGTGGATATGACTTAACCCAACAAAAGCAGATGAGGTTGAAAATCCATCCTTAGCTTGCCCAAGTCTGACTATTATTGAAGGTACTGCTGTAGAACATTTAAGAGTTCTCTCATGATTTGTGGGCACTTATACATACCAGGACAATTCTGATCTTAGGGACACCTATGCAACTCCAGATTTTTTCCATTTTCTGACTGGAGTTGCACAAGTTTAAATGAGGACAGAATTTGACCCATGGGGTCAGATTCTCAGTTGTGTTCTGGCCCCTTTGAACTTCCTGAGCGGTGCACAAGGCCAGAAAGCAACTAGATCTCCCCCGCTGTAAAATTTCTGGAATAAACTAAACATAGAATTTCTTCCACAATTGAATTTTTGTGCTTTTCACTCAGGCACAACACAATGAACTGGTTTTGCATTGTTAGCTTTCTGTGAAACAGGGGAGATCTGTAGTGGAACGTTGCCGACTTCAAATTTATCTAGATGTGACTGCTTGCACACCAAAATTCAACTGGTATGGTTCCATCTGTATGTCACACACTTGTATCTATAGTGAAACAACCCAACATTATACCAATTTGCAGAAGAACAGTTTTGCACACCTATTCCAACTCATAATTAGAGTTGACCCATGACACAGTTAGCTTTTGACTCTGCTAAAACCTGTTAAAAAAATTCTCCAAGGCATCATTTTTTCTAGTTCAAAACACTCTACTGCTCATAGTTTTAGTCTTTCTCTCTAGCTGTCTTAGGTATTTCCAGGATGCCCATCATCTGTATGGGAGTACCACTAACAATATTTAGTACTTATTCAATATTTAATCTGATTCAAAGCCCAGTAAAGTCAATGGAGAGACTCCTAATGGTTTCATTGGGTATCAGTTCAGGTCCATTGTGCTTTACATGGTTAAAGTTATTTCCAGAGATTACCAAATTTACCCTCACAAACCCCCTGTGTGGTAGATAGCTATGTAAGTATTATTATCCCCATGTTACTGACAGTGAAAGTGAAAGAGGGGGGCTTAGTGACTTGCTCAAGGTCACATAGCAAGTCAGTGGCCGAGCAAGAAACAGAACCCAGTTCTATGCTGAGTCCATGGTGCTTCATCCCTATATGACCACAAATGCCACTCACTCCCAACAGGTGGAGGAACTTGATGGCAGCAGCCAAGGGGGACAGCCCCAGGAACGAAGGAGGAAGACACTTGCTGAGGGCACCAGGTACCTCCCCACTCCCTTGGAGTCTCTGGCACCCATCAGTCGGTTGAGAGGAAAGGGATTCTGATTGGCCTGCACCTCCCAGCTCCAGGATTGAATCTGGAGCACGGAACACGCGGTGCCTGATTCCAGCCGTTTAAAGTTCATCCCTATATGACCACAAGGTGCTCAGAGACACACACAGATTAACGACTGCCAAGCCGCTCAGATGCCCAGCTGCAGCTGTTCTTTTTGGTCTGTTCTTCTTTTGTCTCTCTAATCAATTTGGTTGTGATCAAATTGTTTAGACACCAACAAAGAAATTGTGTTTTTTCTAAAGTTCACATTTAGCTTCTTAATACACCTTAACAACAAAAGCAAGCTACATTAAGAATTAACGGTGTGCCCTTTCCTATGCACCCTCCATTAGGCTTAAAAGAAATAGAATGGAAGTGTGTGTACTGCTTCATTTTTTTTAACTGTGGTCATTATCGGCCCTTTAGAAGAAAACTGGATCTCTTTTGTTTATCTCTGAATTCTGAAATATCAGAAAGGAGAGGAACAGAGATGGGCCCAACTAGAACTCTGAATCCAAACATGCCCTGAACTTTGGGGCTGGTTTTGATCCAGATTCAAAACACAAAAAGGGCCAATTTTACCTATAAGAAAGAGAAATTAAGCTCTGGCTCTTTCCTTTCCCCATGGTCTACGCTCATTGTTGCTGTCTTTTTGAAGGAGAACCCACAGACCTCAACACCCTTACAGGCTGTATAGGGGACTACCAGCTGCACACTTTCCCACACTGCCTTTTGCAGGGGATGGCTGCCAGGTAACCCCTGCCGCTACTTGTCCTGTAGCGGCCAACAATTCCTATCAAGCCAGCATGGAATAAGCTCCTTCTTAGAACTGTTCTTGGATTTTTTTAAAACATCAGCAATTATGACTGTCCCCACACAGCCGAGCGCTATGTCACACATGGGCCAGCCAGGATACAATCTGCTCCCTCACAATTCTAGCAAGTGGCATTATTAGATCTCCCTGGAGTCCTTGCATAGTTGCTAAGTCCTGTACATTTTGGGCAAGCACTCCGGCTCCAAAACACTTAGTCTGGCCTGAGCTTCCAGCATACCTACTGCTGCAGCAGGAATGGGACCTTTGTTACCAATGCAGCTACACCAATGGAAGCCATCAAAATAAAATGATTTATTTTAATGACTCAGGATCAAATTCTGCACAGATTTACTGGACCAGAACCAATGTCTGCAGGGTGACCACCATTTCCACACTGCCAGCTGGCAGCCAAGACAAAGCTATGACCAATGCTCTGTAATCCCTGGGAGACTAGGCACCACAGGCAATGCCACCCACAGAAGATTTGATTGGCAGCACCCCCATTACCGCTGATTGGTTCAGATCCACTATTGAAGCATGGAGGGCAGTCTGTACAACAAGGCAGATCCCTGGCCTGCTACTGAGACAGAGCCTGCCTTATTCCAGCTTTGGACCCAGATATACTTCTGCCTTCCCTGTCTGCAGGTACACGGTTCTGGGACCCATGGCTGAGGCATCCAGTTTCTGACCCTTGGATTTGTGTCCTGACTCCTGCTCTGACTTCTAGGACTGACTGCATGCATCCCACTTCCTGACACCTACCCGCTGTGCCACACCTGTAGGACTTGCATGATACAGACTGTAGATGAGTGTAGAATTTGCCACTAGCTGCTTGATTCTTCAGCCCTTATATGCATGTAAATACCCCCTTACTCTCAACAGGAGTAATACACACATAAGGGCTCCAGAAGGGGGCCCTAAGTCTTCTGGCTTTTTTTAGAGCAGAGCTACCCTAAATAGCTTAAACATATTTCTGCAATTCTGCTGCCACAGTGGCAGTGCTTGGCAAATTGGTACCTGATCCAAAGGCACTGGAAAAATTCCCCTGGATTTTAGTGGACTATTGTTCAGACCCTTGGAGTGATTGCCCCAAAAATTCTATGCGGTGGGGAGAGATCGGCAGCAGGCAGGCACGGGAGGAACACATGGACAGGAGAACAGTTCAGGGGAACAAGTTTAGGCTGAAAGTGGCTCTCACATTTAGGCTCTCGTAGAGAGCTCTAGCCTCATGCAGTGGCAGCTGCATCTGCTCAAGCAATTATGCAAGAAGTGTGTGCGCTGTAGGGGTGGGGGAGCTGAATCAGGCATTTTCTACTATGAGTTTAATTAAATAAACCAAGCTTCAAAACCACTGTTTTAAAGGGATACTGTCTGATTAAATACCTTGGTTAAAAACTCTATAACTTGTGGATCATGAGCTGGATGGTTAAGAGGCCTTGCAGTCCCATCATGTGCATTTATTGGAGAAAATTACAGTCTCAGAAACGAAACCCTCTTCCACCAATTAGATCACAATAGTCATCCATGCCTTTGCAGAAACATTTTCATAGACTCCCAATTCCGCAAGCTACTTACCTAACTTCAATATGTGAGCACCACTATTGAAATCAATGGGACTGTTCCTTGCTTAATGTTAGGAAAGTGAATAAGTGCCTTGCTGAATTGGAAACATATGAACCTGCACACATCCTTTTCAATACCTTTTTAATCACACACTATTCCAGATAAGCTCTCCTTACCCTTCTTCAGGCAAGGAAGGCTGCAAAGTCCTGCATTCTTTTGGAGTAAAGACAATGTCCAAATCATCTTCAGGAAAGTCACCAAGTTCTTGCACAGTTTCTGAGTCTAAGTTGTTCAGCTGTGTCATCAGGAAACCTTCAAAATCCACTGGTTCCACTGCGTCATAAAACGGAGGCTGGAGAGAACAGAAATAAATAGCTATCTTATAGAAATGTGGGCTTTTAAAAGAAATAACTCAAGCTTATTGCCCCTACTAAACCTAGAAAGCATGTCTCTATTCCTTTATGGCATGCAAGTAAAATTCTTCAAAGAATAAAATGGTTAGTGAAGGATCGGTCTAAAAATGGAAGGCGCAGAAGAGCAAAAAGTTAATTAATTAGAAAATAAACACAACATACGAAGTTTAGGCCCAAATCTGCAGCTCCTCTTCATTCAGAACTTTCACTGACTGGTGGAAGTGAGGGCTGGTTCAAGCACATCTGGGGCCCCCTACAGGCCCATTCAGTTGGACCACGACTCCATGTAATCATTCAGTCTCCCAGCCCAGGCTGATCATTATAGCTGTGAGAAAGGGGGCAGAAGCAGAGATAGATAGGAATGGAGAGGGGCCGATGAGGAGACCCAGAGGCAGGGTCAGGAAGCAGACAGCATGCAGGCAGCAGTCAAAGGGCACCTAACATCCTCAGTAAAAGGCAACAATATCCAGGCCATGATGGCTGAGTCCCTGAAGCAGGAGCAGAAGCTAAGGCAGGTACTGAAGACCCTGACACCCAGCCCAAACAATCCAGGCCAAGATCATCAAAATGGCACACTATTTGGATTCCTGTCTGAAATACTTTGATCCTGATTGTCAGAAGTGCTGAGCACTCAACTCCAAATTAAGTCCATGGGACCTCCAATAAGATTACCATCCAAAATATAAACACAGGGTTGTTTTCCCACCTCTCCCTAGAACAGATGACTTTTATTTTTATGATATTTTCCTACTGTCACCACAGTAAATCTTTAGAAAGACCTGGAACAGCTGTCTCCATCATCAGAAACCTCAAGCATCTGCCACTTCTGCAGTATATTATGCTGCAACTTAATAAAGCCAAAGGATGTTTAGTCACGCCTCATTAGCCATTCTGAGGTGGTACATCCTCTTCAGAACAAAGTTTCAAAACATGTGAACTCTTCCAATGGCACACACTATCAACTGGCTTGTTCTTTTACTTGCATAGTCACAACAATAGTGACAGAATTTCCTACTGCAGAATGGAAAAGAGACTATGAAACAGCATCTTAGAACAACGTCACTTAGAATGTTATATAACTTTCTTTTATATAAATGTACAAGTTATTGCAAACGTAGAGGGTACTGCTATTTCTTTTTCCTTACTGTGTAACTAATACAAAATAAGCTGCTTGTATGAAGACAATGAACCACTGTCCAGTCATATTCAAAGACTATTTATACCCTATTATAGGTTTCCATTATAAGTAATGAAGTGAGTTAAAAGACACAGTTTAAGATAATCTATCTTTCCTTTCCCGTGAGCTCTGAGGAAACCTAAGTACAGTGTGACCCATGAAAGATAATTACAGGATTAGAATAACTTGTGTACCAATGGGGAGTCCACTGGAGTATATTTATCAAATCAGCCTGTTAAACTATCCTTGACTATCAAGTACAAGGACTCTGTCACAACAGTAGCCCAAATATTGTAAATGACTGTTTCCTGAAAGTACCAAAATAAAAAGGGGGCATAAACATAGATCACATAATTCATGCATACTGTCCTATAGCTGGGGATTATAAAAATATTCAGCAATTAAGAAAAATAAGGCATTTGATGTTTCTTATACCATTACACCCTTTATATTCAATATTACTACAACTAACTACTCCATCTGAGATTTATTCTATTTGCATGCAAGGTTCTTCCATACAAATAAAAACTATGGACCAAATCCTGAAGTCCTTATTGAGGCAAAACTCTCAGTGAAGGTAACACATATTTCAACTGTGTACAAACTGAGTAAAATATAAGAACTTCAGGTTTTGGGCCAATGGCAGGTTTTGTTTTTTGTTTGGTTTGGATTTTTTACTTGTAAGGATCTTTGGATTCAGCTTTATAAAAAGGGGTTTCCCAGACCCCTTTATAGAAAATTCGGATATAGGTATTTTACATTTCAAAGAGCAAAATTTTTATTAATTCTTACTTTGTCCTGTTTACATCTTGTTACATATTATTCTTATCCTTCCCTTTTCTACATCAGTCATGTTCCACTTTTAAGAACTTGAGGGTATTTTCAGTAGCAAGTGCCTGTATCTATAGCAAGTGTATCATGAAACTCCATGCCCAGGTGCATCATTTACAGAACCAGGAGGAAAAATTCCCCATATGCTGATTGTCAGAAATGTTCAGGGTACTACTCTCATTATATTTACTGTATGTGCTGCCAGTGTTATATGGACAAGTACATCTATATTGAACTCAGATCATGTATACATAGTTGGCACTGGGCATTTGACGGTGCTTTCCATGTGTGCGGAAATCCCCAACTACAGGATTGTCAGATCATATCACTGGATAGTTTGCAATTGCTCTTAAAAGACTACAGAGCTAGCTGATGCTGAAGCACCTTCAGCAAGACTGATGTGGACTTGAGCTTGTCCTTTGGATTGCTATTATTGAAGTATATATCCATCTCTCCCAGTTGTCTTCTCACTACTAGCTTGTTGGGCCAATCAAGTTCTTTAAAGGGGACGATAAACCATGAACAAGTTGATTTTTGACAAAACACAAGCCACAATGCATGAAATCCTGGACCAATTGGAGCAAATAACAAAAACTTCCATTGACTTCAATGTGGCCAGAATTTCACGCCATCTCTCTAGATCCTCTGTAATCAATCTCATTGCATCCACAGACTCAGTAATTTTGTCTCAGTGGGACAGTAGGAAACACAGCATCTACACATGATGCTCCATAGTCACTAAGTTCAGGCAGTTTCTGGCACTGCAGTCAAAATATCCTCAAAAATATCCTCTAAGTCCTAGAGAACAATCGCTAGTTAAAGCATTATGTAGTAATTAGGGCTGTCAATTAATTGCAGTTAACTCAAGTGATTAACTCAAAACAAATTAACTCGATTAAAAAAATTAATCGTGACTAATGGCAGTTTTAATCACACTGTTAAACAATAATAGAATTTATTATAAATATTTTTGGGTGTTTTTTGACATCTTAAAATTTATTGGTTTCAGTTACAACACAGAATACAAAGTGTACAGTGCTCACTTTATATTATTATTTTTGATTACCAATATTTGTATTGTAAAAAAGATAGACAAAAGAAACAGCATTTTTCACTTCACCTCAGACCATTTTTGTAGTGCAATCTCTTTATCGTGAAAGTGCGATTTACAAATGGAGAACTATTTTGTTACATAACTGCACTCAAAAACAAAACAATGTAAAAACTTTAGAGCAGGGGTTCTCAAACTGGGGGTCGGGACCCCACAGGGGGTCATGAGGTTATTACATGGGGGGGTCACGAGCTGTCAGCCTCCACCCCAAAACCCGCTTTGCATCCAGCATTTATAATGATGTTAAATATATAAAAAAGTGTTTTTAATTTATAAGCTGGGGTCACACTCAGAGGCTTACTATATGAAAGGGGTCACCAGTACAAAAGTTTGAGAACCACTGCTTTAGAGCCGACAAGTCCACTCAGTCCTACTTCTTGTTCAGACAAACGAGTCTGTTTACATTTATGGGAGATAATGCTGCCCACTGCTTATTTACAATGTCACCTGAAAGCGAGAAAAAGCACTGCATGGCACAGTTGTAGCTCATGTCACAAGGCATTAACATGCCAGATATGCTAAACATTTATATGCTCCTTCATGCTTTGACTTGTAGATTGCACTATCTTTTGTTTATCTTTTTTTACAGTGCAAATATTTGTAATAAAAAATAACAAAGTGAGCACTGTACACTTTGTATTCTGCATTGTAACTGAAGTCAATATATTTGAAAATGTAGAAAAAAATCCAAAAATATTTATAATAAATTTTATTTGTATTCTATTATTGTTAACAGTGCGATTAAAACTGGATTAGTCATGATTAATTGTTTTAATCTCACAATTAATTTTTAAATCATTTGACAGCCCTAGTAGTAAGACATATACCTGCAGATATTGTTATATAATGTTCCATAGTATTAGTTTACAAAATATTTTAAAAAATGAGGTAATTTAAATGCATATAAGTATATCTATAATCTTTTTCTTTTTGCTGAAGACATAGTGTTTTGCAAACAAAACGATGTTGCTTATTAAAATCCAGTTTTAAAATCAACCATTGTATTTACTTTCCAACATCACACCACCCACTTTCATCAATCAAATCAATCGCATTTTATTTTGGCTTCTAACTTGTCTAGTTTAGGTGGCAATAATAATCTTTATCATTTGAATTATGTGCTCTTAACTTTTGCAGTTTTGCACATTTTCTAGATAAGAATTTTAAAAGGGATGAAAAGAATAAAGCTAAATAGAGATGGAACATAATAGACTAACAGAAAAAAATGCAGATTTTCAAAAGAAAAGTTATCATTGTATCTTATGATACACTGTTGTACTCCCCCCCCACACACACACACACAGCACACTCTATCCAATGAAGAGCAATTTAAGCATCTTACAGAAATAGCCATAAATCACTATAGCAGACATACCTTTTTAGATGATGGATTAGAGGCATGTAAGTTGTGACAGCTCACAAAATGGCGGCTACAGGAAGTGAAATGTAATGTTACTAAATTTCCTAACAGCAGAAGCAGGTTTCTGAGAGCAAAAGAAGAAAGAAAACCCTGCCCTCACCACAGCATTTCAAACTGAGGAAGCGAGCAAAACGCTAGTGGTAAGCCCTGACACACAGGAAGTGAATGCTTACAATATTTCCAGTTTTCTCAATCGCTGGGGCACAAATACTCTGCCTGCTCCTACTACTACTCAGAAAAGAGTCAAAATCCCATTCTGGTTTTATTTCACAGCATGAGATACTCCCAAATCTCCCCTGCTTTTGACGGGCCTTTAAAAAGATTGTGAATTTAATGGGAATACATTTCCTCTTGTTACAATAAACAGGGGCTACATTCCTCCCTATGTGACATCCAGCAGGTTGGAGAAGATGCTGAGGGGGCTATGCAGCACCTGACTCAAGCAGAACTAGGCCAGTGACTTTCAAGCAGTGCACACCAACACACCTATTGCACCACCTTTGAAAAAGGTGTGGCATACTACCCCTTCCCTGTCCAAGCAGCTTCGCTGACTGGCATGGGGGAGGGGGAGGAGCCACGGTCCCTCTTAACCCCTTCCCCATTCAAGCACCTAACACACTTGCGGGTAGCAGGGATCACATTGCCCTTCAAGATTCTGGACAGTCCCTGCATAGGAGCATGAGATGAGATACCTTTTGGCCTCCAGGTCTGACCCCCATTGTGGAGAGCTGGCCAGAATTTGGCCCGTCAGTTGTTAGCACATGTAGGAAGAAGTCAAATCTGGAAGGCATTGCCTTGTTAAGTATTTGGCATTGAAGACCTTCCTGAAAAGGCTCTAACATGGAATAGTATAAAGCTAAACATCCAGTCCTGTCTCTTTGCTGTCTATGGCTAAGTATTTGAAACCTAGGCTGGAGTAATTCAGTTACCTCAGTGCATCCAAAACACAACCAAACCCAGTGCTGACAATCAGCCTACATTAGGTTAACTGCTGTTGTTTGTCAAATAATTTACAATAAGGAATAAATACAAGAAAATGGTCACCTATTCACAGACAATCACAAGAGAAAAAAAGCACTGAAACTGAAGTACGTTGACAAAATTTGTTACCTAGCGGTCCAACTAATGCACAGTCCTGTTTCCAATAAGTGCCAAATGCTTCATGCTATGAAGGTGTAGGAAGTCATCCACTGAGCCATGGCATATGGGTCACGTAATGCCCCTTTTTATTCTGGGCACGCACCCGTCTTTGCAGAGCACCTGCGGTCAGCACACAGCACACGCACCTCTGTGCCTATATGTGCTTACAGGGCAGGGCTCAAACAATTCCAGCAAAAAGCCACAATCTGCACAGTCATTTATTTCCTTTGATTTATACTACTCGATCTCAGGCCCTGGGCACCACCGACAATCGTTCCAAACAAACAGGTGCCTCAGCTCACATTGCAGTAGTTCTATTACAGCCTTATGCAGAGGGCAGCAGAAAGCAAGATCAGCCCCCAAGAAGAGTTCAGTTACCTCAGCCGAAAAACATAAATCAATATAGATGGAAAAACTATACATAAAAAACTAATCTCTGTACTTACCAGCTGAATAGAGCCAGAGGCGCTTATACTTCGTAGACAAAACTGTCCAACACTCGGTTGGAGGGTAAATTGCTTCCTTATTTCTGCTGATGAATGCCTTTAATTAAAACAGAAAAACTTAAATGTAGTGCAGTAGTTGTCCACAATTCAAAACCAACCGACAACAAATGTTAAGGGCACACTGGTTAATTTCAACTCTACATTTATGAATATCTGAGGTTCAAATAAGATAATCAAATATTTTTCCTAGAGTTTAAGCAGCTTAATGATGTACTCTAATGTTTGGAATCATATTTTGATTATTTCCTGCTCTCCTCTTGCTTTGTAACAAGTGTTAGCCTTCACTGAATTGTTCATAAAACGTTTACAGTGCTGTATTCTCAGGATTCTGTTCATTCGCCCATCAATAGATATAGTGCTATCTAAGCTAAATTCTTGGAACTGAGAAACTAAATATAAACTGGTAAGAAGAATTTGACCCAAAATCAAGTGTAATTGGAACATGAGTAGCAATATTTAATAATAGTCTGCAAATTCCGTCCTGCAAAGTAACTACTATAGAGCAAGAGAACAGAGAGGGACCACCACAGAGGGAAAACATTTTTAATGAGCTACTCATGGACCAAAAAAAGCAATAAGACAGGACTCCACCTACCGAACAATAAAATCCTATGCTCAGATCAATAACACAGTGTGCTGTCATTAGCACCTGGAAACAAAAACACCAGTCCAGAACATTGTAGTCTTAATAAGAGTATCAGTTGAATGTATAAGAGTGAGATTTTCTAAAGTACTCACTGATTGATTTCAATGAGAGCAGAGATAGGTCAATGCCAAGCGCTTTTGAAAATCCCAAGGTGATTGATAGTACAGTCAGCCAATCAAACCCATTGAGTTAACAATCCACTAATCAGATTCATTGCATTAACTTTCTTTAATAACCTCCTGGTAAATATTCTATGAGGCTCAGGAAATAAATAAAAAAAATACATAATAATGATTGAGTAATTTTTGTTTTTGTTTTGAAGCTGGTTATTTACATATTTTACCTTGGGAACACGGGGCATGATTCTCAAAGGTGCAGGTGGCAATTACGTGCCTAACTCCCACTGAAAGTCAATGGGAGTGAGGCACTTAATTGCCATTTGCACTTTTGAAAATCTTCCCCACAATAACTTCTTTAGAGAAATAAAGAAAATATTGTCACATGACCACGGGATGGGATATTTAGCAGGATCCACTAGAGTCCAGAGTGTCTAGTGGTAAAAGCAGGATATTGGGAGTCCATGAGTCTATTCCCAGCTCTGCAACTGACTCACTGAATGATGCTGAGCTCAGAATTGGATTTTCAAAAGATGCTGAGCGCTCACCACTCCAAATGAAATCAGTGGGAGCTACAAGTGTTCAGCACCTCTGAAAATCAGGCCTTTAATCTCCCTCACACCACATTCATCCCTGGTGTAATTTTTCTGAAGTTAATGGAGTTATATCAGCAATGAACCTGATCATCAGTGTTTCAGTTTACATTATCTATGTTACAGTTTTGTGCTGCCACCCATCACTATAGTATCTGAGCCTCTTCCAAGTCAAACAGACTGGAAATAGCATAGTCCCCAGTGGACTTCATGCAGGTTCTGGCTCTTCTCCTTTTTCAGGTTATAGAAGGCTTTCCTTGGGGTAGGGTTATATTTAAGTGTGGTAAAGGAGGATCTGGCTTCACTTCAGACAGCATTATTGCTTTGGAACAGGTCTCAAGTTTAAAGGAAATTAGGTAGTCCAGTCTCCCATTGGAGGAGAATCAGAAAAGTTCTTTGTTACATGGGACAACCTGCATGGGGTTAGGGAAACATCATGATGTGGTGAACTGAGAAGGTTCTTCTCTCCCCAGCACTCCTTCCTCTAATGCTAGTGAGCATTATTGGGTTCTTCAGCCATCTGATAATCAGGCTTATCAGATCCAACAAGATGGGGCTTCCCTGTTCAATCTGCATCTTCTCCTCTCTCTTTTCCAGTCCCCAGCTGCCTGTGAAGCAGCTGTTAATTCAGGGTCCTTGTCAAGTGTGACCGAGACTTTGCTGGACTCTAAAAACAACAATGTTTACAGCCAGAGCAAAAGCAACCCTGAAAAGCCGAAGTACTGCTATGGAACAGGAAGAAAAGATATCACAGAAATTACTCAGTATTGGCTCTACAAGGCTTTAACAAGCCAAAATGTTGAGGGATTCTTGAGCTGATTCAATAGAGAAATAAGTGTTTTTAAAACATCAGTAAAAAGGCACGTAGGGGAAATCCGTGATTTTCCAGTGTCTGGTGTGCTTAAGATAATATGGGCGACTTTTAAAAAGAGAACAAAAACTGTATACCAAGTCGATTTTCTTCCAGTTCATCTCCCACTACAAGTAATCTCTGATCATGTGTCTCTCACAGCATGAAGTAAGTCTCAGTTTTACTGAACCCAGGATTTTCCTTTGAAGAGAATGGGCCAGATTCTGCCCTGTGAAGCATACCACACGAGTCTCATTGACATTAATGAAAGTTGTAGCAGCATTCATCTGCTGGCAGACTATGGCTAAATGTTTTCCAAAAACAGATGTCACTCTAGATGAGGGGATAACATGTCTCTAAATTATACAGGTTGTGGGGTGATTAGGCCCCTAGAACAGGGCATTGTTCTGAGCTACAAAAGGGAAAAGAAGCACACAGACCAGGACACAACTCACCATTTGGTGTAAGCAGATGCAACTCCGTGGCCTTCAGAGGAGTTATGCCCCTTACAAGAGGCAATGCGTTTAGTATGATCATATTTCCCCAGTGGAAAAATGGGACACCACAGGGGGCTAGCCCGAGCCATCCCCTTCTCCAGCCCCCCGTGCATGGGGCTGGCCTGAGCTGCTTGTCCGAGCTCTGCCTGCCCCCCCCCGCACGAAGCTGGGGCTAGCATCGTTGCTCGCTTGAGCCCTGTCTGCCCCCAGCATGAGGCTGGGGCTAGCATAACTGCTCGCTCGATCTCGGCCTGTCCCCTGCACGTTCCTCTACACTCCACCTTTTTTGACAAAAGTGGGCATTTGTCCCATTTGCTCTTGCCAACTGAGCAAGCTGGAAAGAGCAAATGGGACAAATGCCCACTTTTTCCAAAAAACTCTGGACGGCAGGGACAGGGCTTAAAAAAGGGACTGTTCCAGCCAACATGGGACACACGATCGGTCACCCTAAATTAATTTGATCCCACAGATTTTTCACTATCTAACAGAAGGAATAAGTTTGAAAAGGAACACTACAATATTGAAGAAAAAATTACATACATTTACAGGAAATTGATAAAGTAAAGAAGGCTGGTTCAATTTAATAAACTTTAGATACTGAAGTAGATAGTATATCTTGTTTCATTTACTAATTTAACTATTCTGCTAAATTAAAAATATTGTGCACTAGGATATCTGTACTACATGAGTTTTGCAAACAAACTCTGCTCGCTAGCTAGATCTACAACGACACTCACTGAGAAAACAAGAGCCAGATTTTACCCTTAGATATACACAAACTCAACTTCCATTGGGCCCTGATCCTATAGAAATGACTCCATGCAGGTGCAAGGGTCCATGTGTTGAACCATTTGCAGGATCAGTTTCAGCCACTAGTAGTTGAGCAAGCATTCCTGAGATCAGAATTGGCCCCAAACATATAGATATGGCAATAACAGTGCAGCGCTCTTATTTGGTCCCTGGTTTTTTGTGTAGTACTCAATGAGACAACTGACTGTAGAGAAAATGTCATAAGGCTTGATTCTGCTGTCACTAAATTCAGAGGTGAAATTCCCACTGAGTCAGATTCCACGTTGCAGTGATCAGTAGGCACAACCCACTAGAAAAGGAGAGGGGGTGGGGGAAAGCAAAGGTAGCTTTATGCCACCTTTGGGCCTCCGACATTTTTGGCTGCACTTGGGGGTTGGAGCAGTCCCTGCTCCTACACTAGGTGAATTTTCCCAGGGGCCCATTGACTTTCAAGTAGTATATGCAATCCTGCAGCAATTTTTCCAAACAGCTCATTATAGTTGTGACTTAACAGTTCCCCCCCCCACCGCCCCCGGCACCTAAATCCTCTCCTAAACAAAGTGTACAATTTGTATAATACTCTTAAACCAACAGTGCAATCATGGTTTCAGACAGCAGGTTATTAAAGTGTAATTAAGCTTATGGGCCAAATTCAGAGAGTACTGGCAGTGCAGAGCTCATTGCAGGACGAGGGCATCAGAGATAGAACATGATTTAGGTTAGTGATTAGGCCTAAACGATATAATGGAACAGAAAAGAAAATGAAAACAATTTACCTTCTCTTTCTAGAATATTTTAGACCCTCTCTTGGACACTCCTAATTGACCTAGTTCACTTGAGCAATAATTTAAAATGGTGATAGCTCGTCTCTTAATTTTATGCTCATGTCATAAAACCACAGCCAAAGCCCACTGAAATCAGTAGATTCCCAGCAAGATCAAGGACCTCTGGGTCAGGCTCACAGCATAATAAGAACAAGTGGCTCTCCAAATTGGGTAGTACCAGTCACATAAGTAGGATGAAGGACAGGCAGATCACAGCTATAAGTGCCCAGAAGAGGGAGAATCTTCTGATGAAGATGTCCAAGATAAGATATTCAAAAGAAAAATCACTACTCATCAATAACTCTATCCACATACAGTTGTATGGAAAGCCAATTGCAAGGCAAAACAATGTCTTGAATCACTCTCAAAAGCAAAAATACTAATTAGCAACTGATAGGTAAAAAATTCACCAATCGCAACAAGAAAGAAACAAAAGTATTAGAAATGAACAGGCCATTTTCAAACTTCAAACATTCATATGCCATGAGCTTCCGAGGCCCACAATGGAATGGTAATGCAATTAATTCATTGCACTGTGGATGAGATGAGAGAGGCTGAGTGATCCCCCGCTGAGGCACATTAGTCTGTGCTACAAAAAAGTGCTGGAGACTAATCACATGTAAGAGAAATATGCTTTTGTATATGGACAATCATTGTATCAATATTAGGAAGTAATATAATGAATTGTCTTTAAAGCAAAGATACAATTGCACATAACGTATGTAGCAGATTCTTAGGATTTCACTCTAAGATCTACCCGTCAAAGTTTTCCTCTTTTGAACTGGATCTGCTAAAGACAGATTTTAAAAGAACACAGCAGGCACTGTGGTGCCACGGTGGTCAGAGGTACAGTACAAAACTTTGAGTAAATATAAAACAGAGCAGAAGAGAATGGTTTTTAAGCTCACAGAGATCTTTCATCAGCTGGAAAGTGGAAACTTTTAAATAGAGAAAAGCTGGTCTTAAAGGTAAGTGTCTGTTGTATACACCTTTTAGTTGACATCATTCAAAGGAAATCAGCAACTATCTAGTTGGAGGAACTGGTGAGAGAAACTTTTATCACTCAAGTTATCTATCCAGCCAATACTCTTAGAGAATTGAGAACAGGCTTCTGAAAGAGCTTCACTGGCTACAAAAAACCAAAGAGGTTAACTAAAAAGGGGGAAAGGAGGAGTCTCTCAAAGGATGGGTGTATATATGCATTTACATGGGGGGGGGCTGTGTCATAAAATACAGCAGAAAAAATCTTTATTATTATACATTGACTGGTTTGGCTTCTCCTACTTTCTGTAAGAAAAGTAACATTAAACAGAATTATGCATCCATTTATGATTTTCTGTAAAAAACCCCAAACATGTTGCCTATGCTTAACTTTACGTTAAACCTTTGTTAATCTGAGGAATGGACCTGCTTGTCTAATAGCGATGAAGCAAATCATCTACTAAAATAATTCTTCTGTGGCTTTATTCTCAGGTTTGAGAGTTCTCTGGTTGCAACAAACAAAAAATTCTGCTAGAGAAGAAAGTAAACAGGGCAGGGTGGGGGAGGGGGGGCGGACCACAACAGGTCAGACTCCAACCCAGCTCTTTAGCTACAAAGCATAGAAATCTATCTCAGAGATTCTTTTCCCTTCTCACTACCAATGGAAGGATTTTTCTTTTAACAGAGTTCCCTGGTTTTCCTCTAAATTTCTAATCTGGCCTTCAGGTACCACAGCTCTGCTTCATTACCTCCTTCTTCACAGGTGTGGTTGATCTGGGCTAGCAGTTCACTCTTTGTCTGCTGGTGCTCAGGTAGGACCTCTGCACTCTGTCATGGCCTTATTTAGGGTCTATCAGGTTAAGAAATACTCTGCCTAGGAAGGGAACAAAAATCCCAGACTGGACAACTGAATTTTAATTGCTGGACAGTCGTGCAACGTCTTCCCAAAGACAGCATGGGGTGCAGCAGACTGTGCAGAAATGGATGAAGAACTCTGGGACAGAACATCATCCTCATCTTTATGTTGTCAGCTAATTAGTAGGAAACTCAGGCAGAAGGCCAGTTTTCATTTTCATCCGTGGTTAGACATGCCAGTCATTCAATGCACTCAGAATTTTTAAGCACTCCTGTTTAGCTGCTTGTTCTTCAGGGAGAGGAATATAACATACACACAAATTAACTTTAAGTAAACTATTTCTGGCAGTGTGGGGGAAAGGGCAACCACATTTCCCTACCACATAAACAAATTGAAGACTCAGGATTCGGTCACCTTGGTCCATGTGCTTGTGTATTTTTAAAATCATACTCTGTGGATCAAGCACAAAGGATATGAGGTAGTACAGGAGATTTGTTTGTGCATGCAGTGGTGGCTTCTGTGTTTAAGGTATTAAATGTATAGAACAACATTTTATGTTGTCTCCCAATCTCATCATTACTTGCTAGGTTTAGAGGAGAGAAAACAGCCAAGGAATGCATTTACTGTATTTACTTTTTCAGCTACAGTTTTTCATGGGATCAGTACACTGGCACTTCCTGGAAAACAAGGAGCTATATGAAACTTGAAGATTCAGTTTAATGCACCTCTGTTCTCAAACTGCCTGTAAATACATAAAATTAACTTGTAAAAGTGGATGTAAAAATGGAATTGGACACATTAGATCATTCATGAATGACTTCACACAGCATTAATTTTGAATGGAAAATTATTTTTGTTTAAAAAAATGGGATCTGTGATTAATAAAGCTCATCTGTTACCCCAATGTGACTGAAAAATGTAAACAACATACAACATTATATACATAGGTCACCTGTACCAGATAAATTAATCCAATTTTATCTAGTCTTATTATTCAGTGCTTGCTTCTGGGTTCTCTCATACTAGTTTACCAAAAAAACTTAGATCAAAAGTTCCTTTAATGCACTTTTGAATAAATAAGACTCTGAACTAAACCATTAAATATGCATATCCCATAGGAAACCTGGATCTGGATCCAAAGTTAAAATTTGCAGCTAGGATGCATCTCTGCTTGTTGCTGGGCTGTTTAAATTGCTTTCTGTAAAAAATCTTGGATTGTCAGCAGCATAGTCTAACCAGTCCTCGACTGTTCTATCAGAACAGCTTCTAAGATATTTGTGCCTTCATTTACACCTAGGCTAATATTTTGCTTTAGTATGCCATAAAGCAAATGACAATATGCTCCTTTTTAATTTGTTGGATACTTGTACTGTCTACAGCTTCCTATCAATCCAGAAACATATTCCAACAAAATTATTATAAAGAGAGTACAAGGACATTTTATTCCAGCTCACAACTTCATCTGAGCTCAAAATAAATGTAGTTCCATACTGGGGCAGAGAATATAGTTTTGGACTTCTTACTCTTGTTATTCAATCTTTCATCCAGCAGAAACACAAGGCATTTCCACTCAGTGTTTATTTTCAAGCCAGATACAAAAACTATACCATTAAAAAGTTTTTCAAAGCAAATCCAAGGACTGCATTAACAAAAGGCTACTGCAATAAAAGCAACGTTGTAAAATTTACAATTAGCTTAACAGTCTGAAACTTTTTCTCTCTCTTTCCCCCCACCTTACCCTTGGCGGGGGGTGGGGAGGGGGAGACTACTACCAAAGCTTAGAAGTGACTAAAAGACTCAGACTTTAAATCTGGCAATCAATATCAGTCCATGGAATTAAGTCCTTCTTTTTCGCTACTAACTAAAGACCAGTGTCTGGACATTTTTCTCTGGAGGGGAAGGGACCTTTCCTTCCATTCTGTACCATGTTTCTTTTACAGCTGGCATCTTTGGAGGAGTTCACAATACCATTCATGTGAATGAAACGGATGTAATAACAGCAAGGCCACTTCAAAAGCCACAGGAACAGCTAAAACAAATCAGCTATTACACAGATTAGCAATAGGAGTTGGAAGAACATTATTTGTGCTTTGACCCTGCCATGCTTTGACCCTGGTTCCCCAAGGAGGCAGGATTTTGCGTATTCAAAGTTGTGGCATTTTTTTGGCATGCCTTGCAATTTGTTTCAGAACAGCAAGATTGGATCCCTGTTGTGATGTTTCTGCTGACACATTTTTGGTCTTTATACAGTTTTCCTGTGGCTGAAAGCTTTATTACTGCTTCCTTAGCCATTATTCAATTCTAGTTTAGAAGGTGCAACTGCTACTATGTTTGTGTTCCCCTGTGGCTTTAAACCAAGGGGGACATTGAAATAGGGTTGGCTACTATTGTAAACAAAATAATTTCCCCCAAATTTGGACAGTTGCTTTTATTATTATTCTTTGGTCATTTGAAAAGCAGACAGGAGGGTAAAAGCCTGTTGCTGATTCATTAAAAATTAGTGAGAAGCAGGTGTGTAATTGGAATATAAAGTAAAACTTGATTGTCATTTTGTCAAATGTGTGATTTGCATCATGCCCAGCACCATGATATCTTAATACATGTAAGGACTATACAATCGCTATTGGTTGTGTTTTGCCTGTGATGATGATGATGATGACTGATCATGATTTAATAGTTGTGTTGCAGTAGTTCCCAAAGGTCACAGTCAGGATTGGGGTTGTGCTAGGTGCTGTATACACATATAGAAAGACATAGCTCCTGTTCCAAAGAGCTTACAATCGAAACAGAGTGACATTAAACATTAATAAACAGAAAGGCTTACATTGTTGGGGTTGTTGTTTCTGAAGGTAATATGTGTCTGAGACACTACTTTTTTCAAACACACACACACTGTTAAGAGTCCAATCTCTCTCCCATTATGGTTTATATGAAATTTACAGGAGCCAAAGCAGCACCTATAATTTATCCACAAACTGGAGTAATTGGGAATGCTCCTGTGAGTAAGAAAGCCTGCAGAATTTGGCCCTAAGTTTACAAATAAATTGTTACAAAGAGACTTTAATGTATTTTTTATCTGATGACTCTGGAAATAATTTCATTAGAACATGGAAAATTAAATCGTTTGCACGCACTTTTTTACTAGCAGCTAATTATATTTTCACACAAAGATCAAACAAAACACCCAATGTGAACACTTTCAAGCTTTGGGAAAGCTTGGACTCCTGTTTAATTTTACTTTGGGTAAGGGTTTTGCTGCTGTTGTCATTATGTTTATCACCAAACACAGATTACACAGATATTGATCTAAAATATATGGTATCCAGTCACGTTCACCTGCACTCTAAGGAAAAATACTAGCACCCAGTTTGGCTGTGTGACAGATTACTGAAGTCTAGAAGGAAAGAGTGGTTCCTCAATTTCTAACCTATTCTTAAAAGTTATTTAAAAAGCAGACATTTCATATAAGCAGCAGGGTAGCTGATGATTAAAAGACCACAGAGGAAGAAGTGGTACTGTGCCTACTTATGTTGTATCTTAGCAGAGAAAGGATTTCCTCCAGAGCACAGTTCTTGGTTTCAAGACAGTGGTTGTACAAGTTAAACCTACAGCCTTAGTTACAATAAACTTGATATTCTAAGAACTTCTACAGCAAGTGAGATCCGTTGAACTCAGACATCATTACAGAAAAGAGCAGATTTTGACTTAAAGAAGAGAAAGACCTTTCTTACAAAACCTGAAACAAACCAGAACACGTGAAACTGGCTTTACCTGGCATGTTTTTTATAAAGACAAAACTTGAACCAGATATTTTAATCTTCTGGCAAATCACATCTGAATTTCAAGTGAACCTGGCCCAGGTTTTTTGTTATTTTGCATGGAAATCATATCAGATTCAGTGGTTTTACATGGCTTGATATCAAACCAGATAAATCCTGGCAATTCTGGTAGAGTTGTGCTATGAATTTTGAAGTACATTCAAATAGTCTGAGAATGAAGTAAATGATGGACTCTCAAAGGTTCCATAATAGCCAGCTTGTGAATGGAAACATGCAGAGTTGGCCCTTTGCTCTGACTCTCACTCCAACATGCCATTTTCTCCTGCTATGTGAGAAGTAGCCAGCCTGCAGGGGTTTCAGAAGGGAATGATGAAACACTTTTGCATTACATCGTGCAGTTGTGGATTGCATTGTGGAGTAGTTTCCTTGCTCACTAGAAGCGCTGTACAAGCAGCTTCCCAAAATAAGAACAAAGCTCTCACATGAGACTGGTATGTCTCAGGGTTGCCAAGCCTCCAGCATTGGCCTGGAATCTCCAGGAATTAAAGATTAATCTTTAATTAAAGATTATGTCATGTAATGAAATCTCCAGGAATACATACAACGAAAATTAGCAACCCTAAATTTTCTGCAAAAGGCCCATGAAAAGAAGCTGCAGATTCTGGATTTGAATTTGTTCAAAGTTTGAGGATATTGGAGCTGAAGTTTTGATCTGAGCATATTTTACTGTAGTTACATTTTTGATGGCAAGCATGAAGGTGGGTACATTATCAATTAAACTCTTTCCAGGGTATTTTTTTCTTCATTAGTGATGATAGTCTAAAGTATGTTTTTTTTTAACACCAGAAAACTTCTAGTTGAGGAGGAAAAATGGCAAATAAACTATCATGTTTGACTACTATATAACCTAAAAGTGGCAGAGGATGTGGAATATGTACAGTTTGCTTCCTTACCGGTTTTAACAGAAAAACAGAAGTAAATGTTTAGAAAGATGAATACAAACCTTCCCGCCTGGCATCAGATGGGATTAACATTTTTCTCATTCCACAATTGTATTTTTGCTGAGTAGGATTAATGTTTGCCATGTCATAAACAAAAGAACTGCTCCATAAATTACAGCATAAACATCTTAAAGTACTTAGATGTTTAAAGTAAGTGTGAAATCTGTCATCAAAAGGTATAATGACACTTTCCACAATGCTGTGACACAGAGTTTTGTTGGTCAGAGACTAAATTTTATTTCCTGTCCCTGGTCATCTGCCATGGGTCACAGAAAAGAATAATACTTCTATCACACAACAGGGATTCCACTGATTCTAGTGGTACTGTTACCTCTTTCTTTAAAAGAAACAAAAACAAAATAGACCCCAAATACAATTAAAATATGATAGCCTTCACAAATAACTACTATAACAAACAAATGGAGATATCTAGAACTATCTGACTCCCTGGCAGATGACGATTATTCTGACGTTTACTTAATATCTATTCGTAATGTCTGTCACTGAATGAACCTCAGTGGCTTTCTGATTCCATGGCTACTTCTTATTCTAAACAGTTCTTTCTGCAGTAGCTTCTTCAGCGGCTACAGTGGATCTGCATTATGGAGCCTGCATTTGCTGCTCCTGGTATTTTTCACTGATACATGACTGGACTGGGTGTCTACGTACTCCTAATTGCTGACTTACTTCAGTGGCTGTTCTCACATCTTCTTGTTTGGATATGGTTATAAACCAACGGGCAGATTCACCAGCCAGAGAAGGTAAAACATTTAAGTCCTTTTCCTCAAGGCTCCCTTTATTAACTCAAAAAGATGAAAAATCACTTGGCAACAACCACCACCTTTTTAGCTTTCAGAAAGCTGGAAGAGGATATGTCCTTCTGCTTTCTTTTTATAGTCCCACCCTAGACCAGCCATGTGATAGGCAGGGAACCTTTCTACCTCTTGTACATTGGGCCATAGGAGTGCCTATATACTTTGTCACAGTGATGTATATGCATTCTGCAATGTTCACTTACAAACCTACCTGAGCTTTGGTCTTCAAAAACAACAGACGCAACCAAATTTCCTCCTATGATGTGTTACCTCTCTAGTATGTTTTTTCGCTATAAAAGCTAGACACTTGCCCCAAATAAGCACATCTGTGGCAAGAAGAAAGATACTTATAGAGATTTCTTTAAACATTATCATTTGAATTAACCAATTAGGATTATGGTGGTAATCTTGAAATAGTATTTGTATAATTTAGAAATACAACTCGGTGTCAGTTCCATAGCTTGCTCCCATGCTAATTCAGAGCCCATCTACACTGCATGAAGAAACATGGGCTCGCACAGTTCTTTTTCAGGGTTAGGGACATCCATATCATCACTCATTTTATTGACAGTGTATAAAACATAATAGGCTACAGACTAAAACACAGGCTAAAGGGTTATTCCTTAACATGGTTACAGAATTGTCTTTTCCCAACCACACTGGAGATTTAAAAAAAAAAAAAAGCTATAACACTGTTGTTTTCCTGTAGCGAGATTCTTAGGCATAAGGTTTACAACATTGTTTAAACACACAGTTTTAATTTGATTATGGTAGAACTGGGTAATAACATAGTTTGATGTGCCATGTGGAGCGGGCCAAACCTTGAGTTTAAAATGTGCTTTAGCTCAAGTAGAGATCCAAGCCAAAACATGATTTTTTAATCCTGTTTCTAAAACATGGTTTGGATCCCTCCACAATGGCCAGTTAAATTGTGCCTCAAGCAAATGTAAAGTATGATTAAGAGGGTTTTAAAACATATTAAAAAGCACTAGGCCTCCTACTAATTTCCCTAGTCATTAGAAACACACTGACAAAGGCAAATTTATTATCTATAGGGCTGATGAAACAATAACCTTACAGACAGTTGAAAAGCTTGCTGTGTTATCTATAAAGCTATTTACATTGGATGTGATCCAACACTTCACCTAGTATAATATTCCTGACTCCCTCTGTGGTGAAATTACTTAAAGCTCAGTAGTCCCTGTAAGGCACATCCCTCCCTTGGAGTGGGGAAGAGGTGTAAAGATGCATTCTCCCCCAGGAAGTACCCAAGAGACAGTCTGCCTTAGGGAGCAGCAAATGCAGGCACATAGAGGCATATCATGGGGTGGAGCTTACTCCAGAGGTCCTAACTGAGGTATAGTGGGGGTAGAATCGTGGTCGCAGCGCCTCTCCACCAATGCGATGATCCCCGGGGGCAGTAGGGAGGGAGCAGTCTGGATATACACACATGTGCAGTGAATGCAATTGCAACTGACCCTTCTGAATACTGTGTGACGGAGAATGGCTTAGGCCCTGATCCTCAAAGGTATTTAGGCACCCAACTCCTATTGATGTCTTGTGCTCTCTCCCTTCTGCACATCTCCATAAAGGCCAGGCATAATCTGGCTCCTGTTTAAATACAAGCCCAGAAGATTCCAGGACAACAAAGCTGTTGCCGGCACCCAGTGCCGAGAGGCTGAACAACAGCTTGAGTTGGTTCGTTACCCGGTGTGCTACACCCAATAATCACAACGGGGTGGCCATGATAGCAAAGAGAAGTCCTTTCAAAGGTTTGCTGTGAGGAAGGGAGAGACATATGGCTTTTTGTGAAGATGTTCACGTGAATAAGGCTTGTAAGATTTAGTCCTCAATAAATAATTGGAAAAAAGTGAGTCGCTATTAAGATCTGTTCAGCACCTCTACCAGTGATGTGCAAAGGGAAATGCATATTTTCCCCTCTTGGGAAAACGTTCCACTATGCCTAGTGACAAAAGAAGGAAATAAAGAAAAGTAAAAATGAATGAAAAAGAAATAGTAGTATACAATTATTTTTAACTGATATTCCTAGCATAGTTTGTCAAGAATCCCCTATAGCTGAGGCAAAAGGATCTAAAACAAAAATAATAGCATACCCAGTATTTAACAACCAGGATACATCTCTATTCTGCAGCCTCTCTTCACATGGAATTCCAAGTAATTTCACATGGAAGATTTACAGAATCAGCCCCATAATATTTAATTTTTATGTAAATAAAAGTCTAATGAAAATTGGCCTTTGTAATGAAGGAAACTACTAATAGAAAGGCTGTTGCATATGAAATATGAAACTGATATAAATCCTATTTTATTCTTAATCTGTTATTAGTGGTAGATGATGCACACACCAAATACAAAAACACTATTATCTAACAAATGTAGTATGTGAAAAGCAGTCTGTTCCCATAACAACAGGCAACTTTAGACTATATTTTTCATCATTTCTAGCAGCAAAGCTTAGGCTCACAAAATGAAAAATCTGTTTTAAAAAAAGGCTCAATAATGATTTTCTAAGCCACTGTGTATTGTATATTTAAGGAATGGATTTCAAATGCATTCAAATTTATTAACATTTGAGTGCCTTTAAATGAACTAACTGGAGGCATGATCTTGCAAAACCTTACTCACTTGAGAAAATCTTGCTTACGTGATTAGTCCCACTGGAGAAGTCTCATGTGATGCGGGCTCAATCCTGCACAACCTTTTTGTCACATTCGGCTCTTACTTGTTCGTGCAACTAATTTATTAGATAGATTTGATAAACTGTAAAAAAGGTAATTTATCCTATCACTGCCATGCCAGTATAAGTAATTGAGAGAACGGCTAAATCGTCACCCTTTATATTAAGGGTGCATTTATGTTCATAAAGGATTAATAAAAGATTAATTGATGTTATAAGCATGCTACATACATGAGAAGTATGTGTTATAGATGGCTATAAGAACATCAGTAGATGGTATTAAGATGATTATAAGCCATGGATATAACCAGCCTATTGACCTAACAATTTATTAAAACATCTATCAATAATTTTTAGTTCTTTAAAACACATATATTAAGGTATCCTTAATATAAAATGTGATCAGAAGGATACATTTTTAGTACACTTCCCAAATACAAAGAATCTTTTTGTAATTTTGTTAACTACATTCTCATCACAAAAATACAAATTCATTAAAAGAAATAGCTTGGCCTAAGCATCAGAAATTCTGGAATAATACACATGTATATCTTTTTGACTTGCAGATAATTAATATCTTGTGTTTATCAATATAATAAATGGTTTTACGCAATCCAGTGCAAAATGTCCATGCCAGGAACCCATAAATAGGGCACAACTATTAAGGCACACTGGATGCATTCTGTTCTGTCTCTGAGGCCATCTTACCCTGTATGCTCCATCTCTGCAGTCGTGATAGGCTGTCATGCTCTTGAAGTATGTCCCTCACTTCTGATTAGTTTGAACTAACTCACTGAGGGCATTCTTAGAGAAAGATCTTTGCCCTTTGATTTAAGCTTGATACACTTTAGAAGGTAATGTAAGATGTACCTGGTCAACCCAGCTATTTGATGTTAGCTTGGTATAACTGGGAAGGTCACTGGATCACCTTATATGAATTGGATTAGGTGAGGTTGGATATGCCTACCCTGCAAATTAAGGTGTGATTGCAGGACTGGGTCGTATTGGCTATGTGTGAACCAACACATAGTAAGAGACAGTCCATGGCCTGAAAAGTTATAATCAAAGGCCCTGGTTCTGCAACATACATGTGCCATGAGCAATTTTATGCATGTGAGTAGTATAGTTAAACACTTGCTTAAGTGGCTGGAGGATCAGACCGCACAGGATGCAACTGACTGGTAACAAGCAAACAAAAGGAGTGGGGGAGGGAAGATTAGGGTAACAGTGACAGGAAGGCATGCTTATGTATACAGACTACATGCAAAGCTTGCAAGTTTGAAGGTATTTTAAGAAATGAATAAAAATGAATAAAAATGAGACATGTTTTAAATTAACATTGCTTGTAACATGATAACTGTTCCCCTGCAGTGTTTGCAACCCAAATGACTTGCACTGTCCTAGTGCATGAAAACCAACAAGTGAAATTGACTATAAAATAGACACCTCTATCTTCACTGTAAAAAGTGAGACAAGTGCAAACATTAAAAGCTGAGTGAAGGAAATATTTAACAAACAATATAAATAGTGTAAAGTGAAATGAAATGTTAGTACACTTTCAGTTTTAGTGATCAAAGGTGATATTTATAGGTAAAGAATACTTTTTACATGACAGTAAGAAGGTGGCCCTTTAAACAAAAGGCCACTGGGTGTACCTCCACTTGTGACTGATCATCTGGGGGACAGCTGATGCTGGGATCAAACTCTTTGGGGACAAGGATCATCTTTTTGTTCTGTTTCTACAGCATCTAGCAGAATTGGGTCCTGGTTCTTAACTAGGGCCCCTAAGCAGTGCTTACATAAGGGTGGCAGCTGGGGTGTCAATCACTTTCTACAGAAATGAAAGTGACATCACATCTGCCTGTCCTCCTGCCCTCCACCAAACCTCTCTCCTGCAACCTCAGCCCCATCAATTCTTCCCCCTCAGCCTCACCTCTGCTCCTCCTGAGCTCTTGGGGTTCTCCAGTCCCCTCTCCCAGGCCTGGGGGGCTGTAGTAGGGTCCCCTCTTTCTCTTCCCAGGGTTGGTGTTGCAGGGAGGGAAAGAAGAGGCAGGAGGAGTAGAGCTGCCATCCTATTGCTCATAAGAGGGGACGAAAGGGGAGGCAAGGGCAGAAGAGAGGAGAGAGTGGAGCCATTCTGAGCTGCTGGGCTTTTTCTTCTGGCATGTCCCTCCTGCGAGAATGGTGTTGCCTCCAGGGGGGAGACTGGCTGCTCTAGGCCAGGAGGTGGGGAAAACAGCCAATCAGAGGGGGCTTAATATAAATTTTATTTCACCCATCTGAGAGCTGTTGCAAGCAGGCACACTTTAAGCACTGCTGCTAGGTGCTACAGTGATACAAATAAATAATAATAATAAAATAAATAATTAAGAAGTACCAGCATGTAGTTCAGTTCTGCCGGAGAGAGGCAGGAAATAGGTAGGCTCCTACAGGAGACCCTGGGGCAAGGGAAAGAACCCAGGTTATATAGGATTCTCAGGCAGATGTCCTGTAGAATGCTGCAGGGAGCAGGCTAGGAATAAGAAGGGAGAGGAGAGGCTTGCCTAACTCCCAGACAGGAGGCCTGTAGAGAGTAATCCAATAGAGAGCAGATAGGCCCTTCCAGAAGCCCCCTCAGGGGAAAGGAGACGACTGGTAAATTGAATTTGTGTTTAAATGTTTCATTTTGAAGGAATAAAACCAAAACCCTGAAGAAAGGAGATTAGAATTCCACGGCTGGAGCATGTTCTATGCTGCATGGGCTGACGAATTAGCCCATTGATTTACAGTTACTTATCTTGACAGTGTCTCTTGACAAAAAAAAAAAAGTGAACATTGGTGCTGTGCATGAAGTTTGCTTTTGTTGAAGACCAAGAGCCAAGTGCTACTGTCAATGGAATAATTCACATAACACGGCAAATAGGATTTGGTCCATATAGTAGTAATCTGTCACTTTTGAAGAGGGGACTAAAACATAATTTCTACTAGTAAATGTACACAACTTTTACCATTCTCGTCACTTTTCACATATGTCAGCTCTATAGAACAGAACCATTCCTGAATAATGCTTGTAAACTAAATCTAATTATTGTTAAATTATGATCATAGATTCAGAACATGATGGATTTCAATCTTTGTTTGTTTCACTACACAAACATTCAGCATTGACACTGCAAACCATAAGACAAATTTAAAAGGAAAACAAAATTATTGGTCTAATTTCACAATTTTTCTCTTTAGCCAGTCTTAAATGAGGCTTGGATAGATAATGCATAAGGCCAATTTCACTGGTATGCTTCAGCAGCTTTGGCAATACAAAGTAACTGTAAACAGTACAAGAGCAGCAAAAAGCAGCCAGAGTGACTGGTGAATCTGGCCCTAAAGGTAGAGAAACTGTAATACGACCCAGTCCTTCACTCCTTACTCAAACAAAGGTCCTGCTGAAGTCAGTGGAAAATTTGCCAAATAAAAGAGTGTTGGATTAAGTCATCCTTTGGAAAATCTTTCAATATAATCCCACACGGTTGTAAAGAATATATTCTTCCAGCAACTTGAAATGAACTCTTGAAGGGTTTGGAAAGGTAAAATGATGTGCAATTTGTGATGGGACAATTATCATGGGAAAGACATATATGTATGATAATATAATCGTTTTCCTTAATAACTGTAAATGCCATCTCTTTCGACAAATTGCTGAGGAAGTGGGGTTCTATGCATTTTGGGGCGGGGGGGCGCTCTGGCACAGAGATGGTCTTGCTCACTGTCAGTAATAAAATCATTATCCTGTTTGTTCTTAGACATATTGGCAAACTCAGTTAATTTGTTTTTAAAACCAACTACCTGGAACTGAGGCTTTTGTAGTGAGATAATTAGGCTGTACAAAAGACGCCCTGTATTTTCTCTTAGCCTAACAACACCAAAATAAATGTCTTGATTTCTCAATGCTACCATAACCCACACACCAGCTGAACAATCAGTATTTGCCTCTGAGAAAAGGCCACAGTTTAAACTCTATGAGAATGAAAGATTAGCAGTAAAAGGATGGCATAGTGGAGTTTAACGTTAGTCTTGACAGGGTAAAAATTAGAATCACATTTTTCATTTTAAATCCTCTGGTGATTCATAATATAAAGCGGCAGCATGTGAGAAAAATGCTAGGTGTCATCTTAATACTAACTGCATATAAAGAAAAACCTTGTGTTGCAAAAGTATCATCACAGCCATAAAACCATTTACGCTCTTCCATCTGAAGAGGGGATCTCATACACATAAAACCTCACCCCACTCTGTGAGGAGCAGAGTTTTCAAGCGGACGCAGGGCTTATCCTGACAAAGGAATTAAACCTTAGTAGCAAACCACGTGAGGCATCTGACATATCCTACCTGTCAGAAAAATAAACCCAGTATGCCGAGTGAATAAAGAACCAACACACACACAGATGATCAGTTTTTCCAGGGAGGGGATTTCTAGAGCGAGCTTCTTCAGGAGACAAAACAAAACAAAACAAGTTGAGTCTAGCCAAGGATACTGCTGTGCCAAGAGTGAACAAGAGCGAGACTTTAAAATGTGAGGATTCCATTGTCTTATAAAGCAAAATTCACCATGCGAGAGACATGCTTTAAACTTAACCCACCGAGCCGGAGCCTCCCTCCATAGGAGGGAAACTTTGGCAGAGCTCCTTAGCTATCAGGGGCGTGCAGATGGCTCCACGCCCGAGGTCTCGGTGGGATCGGGAACCCACACCCGAATCATTCATCTTCTCGCATGCAGAGCTGCTGCCTTCCCCACCCCCGCTACAGAAAGTTTAGAGGTCACTAAAAGTCTCTTACCTGTTGATTTTCAGGGCAAATGCCCTTCTGTCAGCTGCGGGTAAAGTGGCCATGCTTGACAGCGTCCCTCGGATTTTAAGATCCCTAGGAGGGGAGAGGCTGGTAATTTCCACCCAGGGCGTTTATGATGTGTACCATACCAAGGGCTAAAGAGAGAGTTTCATCTGACAGTTCTGGGTGGAAACTTCCGCATTTCACCTTCCTCACTGAAATTGGCCAAGTGGGAGGGCTCAGCTACTGACTTACCCTCCAGAGACCAGCCTGCCTAATTCCGGGGCTCCCAGTGCGCTGAAAATCAAAATACCCAGAGCTGCCTGGGCATCCTTCCCCATCAAGCCTTCCCGTTTGGTAATTCTGGTAAGGATCCTGCCCGGCTCCAATTTTATAACAGGGACTATAATGGTCCCTTGATAGGAGGCTGGAAATTCAGCCCTCATTCTGAATATAGCTTTTCGCCTTGTTAGAAACCTGCTTCGATATGTTTGACTGGTCCAGAGGGGTTCACGCAGGAAGATGGGAATTTAAATAGGCACTAAGGATGGACTAGTTCCCCCACGGTAACCGGAGAGAGAGCAAAGCGTCTGTCTCCCATGCTGTTTGGAAACTTTGTTTGCTAATATTTCTGCTTCCTCTTGCACAACTGGAAGAAACGAATCTTTGCAGACTCTGAAGGAGGCTGACTCTTCTCAGTAGGTGTCACTCTCGCTTGTACTGACTCTGGGCTTGCAAGAAAACCATTAGATTAAAGGGATTCTTCCAGTGAGGATCTCTACGATTCAGTTCTGATCCCATCCTTCTTCTGGGGACAAAATATTTCCATGCAGCCTCTTAAGAAAAATTATGGCCATTTTCTAAGTTGTTTCCGCCATTCTTTGTACACAACAAATAAAATCCTTTCTGGGTGTGAATACTCAAAGGTGTAATACGGGATGATAAAATAGATCCTGTTATTAAATAAATGTCATGCTCCAGTGAGTGGTAGGTACAACTAAATCCTCAAAGATGATCGTTCCAATCGTGTACCAGCTGAAAGGTGAACTCTCATTATAACTTAGAGCCAGGATTACATTAACACAAAAAATAGAGGAGGAAACGTTTTTCTCCTTCCAGTACGTCCCAATTTCCACTGAATGAGACGATACTGGATCTTTACTTAATATGCATTTTTACTGGTACAAATTTGTACATATATGTTACTGAATCAAGCTATGTGTAACAAAGGGGTGAGAGACAGAGACATATACTAGTTACCATTGTACAGTAACCAGAAGTTGGTTCTGTATAGTGGTGTAATTATATTCACTATTGTACTTCTTGTTCCTCCTTCTTTCCCTTCATTTGGGGAGGGGGAGTGTTAGCTTAAAAGGACATTTTACAGCTTTTTTTTTAAAAATTAAGATTATTTTATGATTTATTATTTCATAAATTGATGATTCTTTAAACTGTTTCCTTACTGATATTTTCTCTTTTGCTTGTGCACACTGGTTTGTTATTGAAGATTTTCTAGCTTGTAAAGATGATAAACACGAGTGCATCTGTTATGAAAAAACAACAACCCCTTAAATGTATACAGTTACATGGATGCTACAGATGGATACAAGGGAATCAGAGTAAGTCCAGTGTTAGGCCTCCAAACTGTGACAACCTCCCATTAATTCTATACTCTGTACTGGAATGCTGGAAACAGAGTTGCCATACTATGGGCCAGATTCTGATACCCTGACTTACACCCATTCCCCTCCTGCTTCTGTAGATTTCAATAGGATTCCTTGCAGAGTATGGTGCTAGTTGCTGTAAGGCTGGCAGAATCTGGCTTTCTTGTTTAAAAGTACTTTAAACCAATCTTAAATGAAGGGCTCATTTAAGATAATGAAGTGAAATCAGGTAGTTTCATACATATAAACCACCTGATCAAGGTTGTAAGAACTCTTTTCAGAGTTCTTACTATATGCCTCAGGGGAAAGAAAGGAGCAGCTGGAGAGCTGAGGGATTTAACAGAAAAACTAAAACAAATGAATCACTGAGTATGGAAACAAATCTGGACATGTAAACAAAACACATCAGGAATTTACAGAATCAGGGAGACCCAAGAGGAGGGTCTGAAAAATACAAAGAAAAGAGAATATGTTCTTTTGGAAAGAATGGATGTTAACTGGAAACCAGTTATATCACTAGGTATAAATGGAATTGGATGTTTTATTATGTGAGTCTTGTGCATATGCACAAGATGTTTTTCCCACAACACATTGGCACTGAGGTTTGCAATTGGGGTTTGCTCCCCTTTTCCTGGAGCACTGAGCAAGGGCTGTTCTGTTAAGATCAGGTGGGTCTCTCTCTCATGATTAATCTCTTATGAAGACGAGGGATACTGGACCTTGGTGGACCTCACTCCTTCCTATCTTTATCAATTATGTGTGCGGAGACATAGAGAAAGAGAATCGGCACTGGCAATCCTCCTGTAGAGCTATTCCAATGCACAGCGTAATTACAACTCCAGTATGTGTGCTACTCATAAAAATTCTAATTAAAAACACAATATTCAGCTTTGGATCGACAATTGCAATGTGTTCCAATCAGAAACATAGAAATAAATTAGAGAAATTTCATCCACCCTAATTTGATAAGTTATAACCACATTTTTTAAAATGTCTACTGATTTTGGGTACCTAAGTTCAGATACCTCGGGCTTGATTTTCAAACCACCATCTACAGATCCCACTGATTTTAATGGGATTTGTGGGCCCTCAGCACTACTGAAAATTGGGCATCCAAAATTAGTTTATGCTTTTGAAAATGGGGGCCTGTCTCTGATACACACCCCAGTTGATCTTGCATGGAATTAATGGAGACATAGGGTCTACTTTCCTCTGCACTATCATGTTCTTTTCAAGATTATAACTTTAAAAAACAACACATGCCATGCTCACCGTAAGATGGAAAGCAATAGAATTAGAACTTATCTATTTTTTACATTGTGAAGATTGTGAAGACACCAATTACAGGCGAGGGAAGAGACGTTACTGCTTTACAGTTCTCTCTTACACACAAGGTTGGATTCCCTGGTGTGTCAAGCTCACTTTGTATCACTTATAAAGGGAGGAGCTGTGGGGGAGTGCAAGTCTGCTATGCCCAATTTTCCACTGGTGTAGTCCTTGCATAAGGTACAGCTGCTTTTCTGCAACTTTAATTTGTGCCAGAGGCAGACAGCTATGAATCAGGGAGTCACAGTCAGCTTCCTGACAGCACACTGTCTTGCCTGTGACCACATACCGCTTGGGCACAGTGGAAAGTCAAACCCTTGATATTCCTAAAAAGTACTGTACAGACTAGTAATACTGGGTATTGTAAAACCCTATATTTCATTATTTGTTTATGGTAGCATCCACAATGTGCTAGGCACTTTCCAAACATTCAAGAAGCATCAGTCCCTACTCCAAGAAGCTCACAATCTAAAGACAGAAAGATAAGAAAACACAATGTAATGGAACAGAAAGAACAGGAGGCAATTCCCCATTCATTCCCTAATTCATCTGTGTTAGCTGTAGTACTTTATACTGTAAAAATGTTTTATAATTTTTCCTTTTCTTCTTCTGCAGGACCCACAGAGGGAATTGATCCTTGCTGCTCTTTCTTTTTAAAAATCCATTTTAAAATTCCTGTTAAATTAAGTTCATTTTATTCAGTATGCTATGTATTTTTCTAGATGTATTTTCAGCATTTCTAAGTGTTCAAGAACAGCTGAATAAATGCTTCAGACCCTGTTCTACTTACGAAAAAGGGGTGGGAGGGAATTGTTGAGTAAAGTTCAGCAAGTGTTTTATTGTAACAGCTCAAGTGGCATGGGAGCATGGACCTCTACAGTCCTTGCTTGTCTAATGGAGTCCCCTGAGACATACAGTTCAAAGCTGTCCACTGCTAATTGATTAAATTAATCAGTACTACCATTAATAATTAAAGATATATTTGTATATATCCTGCAGTCTATATTGCAAGTGTCTGTTTTGCTGTTTGCAACAATTAAGTGCACATAGCTAGGTCCTTGAGAAGCACAGAGAAATGTTTTTGTAAGTTAAAAGTATTTTATTGATTACATGCAGAAAAGAATACCTATAAAAATAAAAGTCTCCAAACCACTAGTATATTTAGCAAATACACAGCATACATAATTACAGCACAGCACAGCAATCGCTGTTCTCTTTTTTTGAAAAGGTGAGTGATCAGGAACTTACTCCAAAAGTACATGTGAACAGCAGAAGCTGCTAAACATTTCTTTCATTTACTGTTCCCTGCACTCTTATGTCTTGTCTGCATCACGGAAATTTACCAAAAAATTCAAAACAGTTTTAAAATTGTTTGGAGCACCAGAGTATGGACAAAGCACAGGCTGATGGACCCATTTTTAAAACTGGTCTATAGTCTTGTCTATCCTAGTGTTCCAACTGGTTTTAAAACTGGTTTGAATATTCTGAAAAATGTCCTCAGTGTACAGAAGGCCTTAGGGCCTAATCGTGATCCCATAGAAATCAAAGGAAGCAGGATCTGGCCCTAAGGCAGCAATTTGAAAAGTGCCAATGAGATGCCAAGGATCAAAATGCTGACTAGAAGACAGGCAACATCTACAGCTGAAGAAAACTGTTCAACCCATAGACTATATGATCTGTATTTCAAGGTGCCATCTAGTGGTATTTTACACGACAGGCATTTCCAAACCCCTTTTTCCCCTCAACAATCTCACAGTAAGCAGGCAATTATCACTCCTTCATTACCAGTGATATACCTGCAGAGAATCAGTTACTGTGTGCAAACTGCTGAGTGGCACAGTATTGGTATATGTATGATAGACAAAGCAGTGTAATATTTTATCATTAAATTTGCCTTTGCTGCTCAGAATAAAAAGGGAGGGCAGAGACTTTTTTCTGCCCTACATCTTTAGGCAAAAAAAGGATTCTCATGTCAATCTCATCCTGCTCTCATTGAAGTAAATGGAAGTTTTGCCAATAACTTTAATGGAAGAAAGTTTGGGTCCTTAGCACATACACTACAGTGCTAGATTCCAATAATTACCTGATAGCCTGTAAGATGCATTTGTGCCAATAGGGAGATTCATTTTCCAGTTGCTCTAACAGTCCAACTGCTAGAAAACCCTCTGTCTGAGGGATTTGGTGATATTTCACCCATTACACTAATGCAAGAAAAAGACAGAGAAATATAGAGTGGGCAGTATAATTGGACACTCTTGTTTTATATAAATATAGAAAAGTGTCAAATTTTGCTCTAATTTACATTGATATAAATCCCAATTAACTCCAGAAATTCAGTATATTTACTCCTGACTTACATAAAGTTAACAGAGCAGAATTTAGCCCATGAACTTCAGAAAATAAGTATTTTACTAGTCCCTATCAGTAACAGTAGGAAGTAGGGCTGTCAATTAATAGCAGTTAACTCACGCAATTAACTCAAAAAAATTAATAGCAACTAAAAAAATTAATCACAATTAATCGCACTGTTAAACAATAGAATACCAATTGAAATGTATTAAACATTTTGAATGGTTTTCTACTTTTTCAAATATACTGATTTCTATTACAACACAGAATTCAAAGTGTACAGTGCTCACTTTGTATTATTTTATTACAAATATTTTCACTGTAAAAATGATACACAAAAGAAATAGTATTTTTCAATTAACCTCATACAAATACTATAGTGCAATCTCTTTATCCAGAAAGTGTAACTTACAAATGCAGATTTTCTTTGTTTCATAACTGCTCTCAAAAACAAAACAATGTAAAACTTTAGAGCCTACAAGTCCACTCAGCCCAACTTCTTGTTCAGCCAATCACTAAGACAAACAAGTTTGTTTACATTTACATGAGATGATGCTGCCCGCTTCTTATTTACAATGTCACCTGAAAGTGAGAACAGGCGTTCACATGTCACTTTTGTACCCAGCGTTGCAAGGTATTTACAGATATGCTAAACATTTGCATGCCCCTTCATGCTTCGGCCACCATTCGATGCTCGTTAAAAACCAGTGCATTAATTAAATTAGTGACTGAACTCCTTGGGGGAGAACTGTATGCCTTTGGCTCTGTTCTATGCACATTCTGCCATAAATTTCATGTTATAGCAGTCTGGGATGATGGCTCAGCACATGTTCATTTTAAGAACACTTTCATAGCAGATTTGACAAAACACAAAGAAGATACCAATGTGAGATTTCTAAAAATAGCTACAGCACTCGACCCAAGGTTTAAGAATCAGAAATGCCTTCCAAAATCTGAGAGGGATAAGGTGTGGAGCATGCTTTCAGAAGTCTTAAAAGAACAACACTCAGATGCGGAAACTATAGAACCCGAACCACCAAAAAAGAAAATCAACCTTTTGCTGGTGGCATCTGACTCAGATGATAAAAATGAACAAGCATCGGTCTGCTCTGCTTTGGATCGTTATCGAGCAGCACCCATCATCAGCATGGACGCATGTCCTATGTAATGGTGGTTGAAGATGAAAGGACATATGAATCTTTAGTGGATCAGGCATATAAATATCTTGCCACGCTGGCTACAACAGTGCCATACAAACACCTGTTTTCACTTTCAGGTGACATTGTAAACAAGAAACGGGCAGCATTATCTCCTGTAAATTGTAACCAGATTTGAGGCATGTCTTCACTAGCAATGTTAAAGCGCTGCCGCAGAAGCACATTAGCGTGGCTGTGTAGTCGCGGCACCGGCGCTCGGAGAACTCTCCCAGAGCTGTAAAAAACACCCCCCCGCAAGGGGAGTAGCTCCCTGCACTGGTGCACTATCTACACTGCCTCTTCACAATGCTGAAACTTGCAGCGCTCAGGGGGGCGTTTTTTCACACCCGTGAGCAAGAAAGTTGCAGCACTGTAAAGCGGCAGGGTAGACAAGGCCTTGGTTGTCTGAGCTACTGGCGGAAGTAGGACTGAGTGGACTTGTAGGCTCTAAAGTTTTACTTTGTTTTATTTTTCAGTGAAATTATTTTTTGTACATAATTCTATACTTGTAAGTTCAACTTCCATGGTAAAGAGATTGCACTACAGTACTTGTATGAGGTGAATTGAAAAATACTATTTCTTTTGTTTTTTGTAGTGAAAATATTTGTAATCAAAAATAAATATAAAGTGAGCACTATATACTTTGTATTCTGTGTTGCAATTGAAATCAATATATTTGAAAATGTAGAAAACATCCACAAATATTTAAATAAATGGTATTCCATTGTTTAACAATGTGATTAATCAAGATTAATTTTTTTAATTGCTCGAAAGCCCTAGCGAAGCACTAAAATCAGTGGAAATAGAGTAGTAAAGAAACATACTTAGAAGAGCATGTGAAACTTAAAACCATACACTTTTTAAAATTTCATTTTGGTGCCATTGCAGCTTCAGAAAGGGAACTAAGCTAATTTTACAACCCTCTGATTTCCTTTTTCCTTTGTATGTAGACATTACGGATAGTCACACTAACAATCAGTGGCATTTTCATGCCTCCAGGGGAAGTTGCACAAATTTAAGAGAGGAGAAGGATGGGAGGTGTGAAAGCATTCAATTGTTACTTTTAAAAAATAATACTTTGTTGAAAACTTTCTTTGGTTATCTTCATAAGAAACACAAACTCAACAGAGGAAATATAAAAAAAATAATAACTCCTTCCCCGTTATCATCTCCTACCCCCCACGCCCCCAAAACCTAAAACATTACAAATAAGCAACCTGCTTGGTCAGGTCACATGAATCATTTGAGTAGGTATTTAATTGATAAATAAAAACAACTCTTTTTTAAAGTGCCCTCTGCTGAGGCACTTAAGACACTGCAGTTAAAAGATGATAAAACAGCATAAGAGAGCTATTAATAAGCAAATAAAAATGGTAAAAAAGTAATAAAAAAGCAACATCATTAAATCATTCAGTGGGTATGTCTGACCCCTTTAGGGTTTGCATTTTATACATATATTCTTCCCATGCTTCTCCCATCTGTATACTATATTTAATAAAATATGTGTGAATGATCTCTCAGACTCTGATCTTGCAAACATTTTGATGCTTATCCTTACGCATGGAGTAGTCTTACTGAGTTCAAAGGTGAATCATATGCAGTCATAATCTATGAATAAGTGTTTGCAAGATAAGGACCTAATTTTGTATGCTCCTCTTCCCCAAAGTATATAAGCATCCATCCTGGCCAACACTTATGCACAATAAACCTTACTCACAACTAGTTCCATGGAGTTCAATTTTGCAATTTTGGAGTTCAATTTTGCAAATATGTATCCCCCTCAAGCTTCTCTTCTCTAGACTAAACATATCCAACTCTTTCAATCTTTCTTCGTCGGTCATGTTTTCCAAAACTTTTATCATTTTTGTTGCTGTCCTCTGGACTTTCTCCAATTCGTCCACATCTTTCCTGAAGCGTTGTACTCAGAACTGGACACAATACTCCCGTTGAGGCCTTATCTGTGCTGAGTAGAGGGGAACTATTACTTCTTATGTCTTGCTTGCAACATTCCTGCTAATACATCCCAGAATGACATTTGCCTTTTTGCTGCAGCAGCACATTGTTGACTAACATTCAATTTGTGAGCCACTATAACCCACAAATCCTTTCTGCAGTACTGCTGCTTAGCCAGGTATTCCCCATGCTGTATTTGTGCATTTGATTTTTCCATCTTGAGTGTAGTACTTTGCACTTGTCTTCACTGAATTTCATCTTATTGATTTCAGACCAATTCTCCAAATTATTAAGATCACTCAAATTCTGATCCTGTCTTCTGAAGTGTTTTGTCATCTACAAATCTTATAAGCATACTCTCTACATCCAAGTAACTAATGAAAATATTTATTAGTATCAGACCCAAGACAGACCCACAAGGTACTCCTCCGAGGAACACTGGGAATTATTGCATGCTCTGAGTAATGTCTTTCAATCAGTTGTGTACCCACCTCATAGTAACTTAATCTCAAGACTATTACTTCCCTAGTTTGCTTATGAGAATGTCATGTCAGACTGTATCAAAAGTCTTACTAAAATCAAATATATCATATCTTCTACTTCCCTTCATAGGCTAGGCCAGTAACCTTGTCAAAGAAGGAAATTGGATTGGTTTGGCATGTTTTGATCTTGACGATTCCATGTTGGCTATTACTTATCACCTTATTATTCTCCAGGTTTGAACAAATTTGATTGTTTAATAATTTGTTCCAGTATCTTTGTAGGTATCAAAGTTAGACTGTCTTATCTATAATTTCACAGGTCTTCCTTTCCACCCTTTTTAAAAATAGGTACGATGTTTGCCCTTCTCCAGCCATCCTCCATGAGTTCTCAAAGATAACTGCCAATGATTCAGAGATTACTTAAACTAGTTCCTTAAGTACCCTAGGGTGAGTTTCATCAGGCCCTGCCAACTTGAATACATCTAACTTATCTAAGTATTCTTTAATCTGTTCTTTCTCTATTCTCGTCCAAGATACTTCCCCTTTGTTGTTAATATTAATTGTATTAAATACCTAATCACAGTTAATCTTTTTAGTGAAAACTGAAGTAAAAAATGGAAACAATTCAGCCTTCTTTGTGCTGTCCGTTATTTGATGCTGCAAACACTATGTACCTACTTAAGTTTACATGTCAGTAGTTCCCTTAACCTCTGTGAGGTCACTCATGGGTAAAATTAAGCATATTCTTATGTGTTTGCAGGATCTAGACCCTAATTTCCACCTTAGAATTTACCTGCCTACCTATTGGTTTCATTAGGCTTGAATTCCATTTTCTGAAGGATAACCACTTGGCTCAAATCAACTCTTGAACCTGGCAATGTATTTGTTATTTCCAATAGCACCCACATTGTGTGTGCTGGGTGCTTTCCAAATACAGAATACACACAATTGCTGGTCTGAGAAGTTTGCACTCTAGAGATGTTTAAGTAAACAAAGGAACAACAGGAACAGAAAAAAGGAGCAATAAATATATTGCAGTCACAAGACTATTGTTAAGACTGTCAGAATTTTCTGTTTATAAATAAGGCATATAAATTATAATTAACTTACTCATTTAACCAGTTTTTGTTTAGTAGGCCTGCCTACTGTGATTTTTATGATATGCTTTAAAAGTTTCTATACTGACTGAGCCTAACAATTTTAATTTCCTCCTTCTTTTACTTTAGGATCTCTTTAGCTTCCTCAGTTTTGTTTTTTGTTAAGTTCCCTTTTCAAAAGTTTGTCATCACAGTGCTAGGTTTTAGTATGACTCCTCTCTCGCTGACTTTGAACTTCATTATATTGTGTGCTCTAGCAAGAGCTATTACAAGAAGTAACCTTTCCACTACTAAATTCAGCTGCAAAATTCATCTTTCTTTCCCAGTGTTCTTACCATGTCATCCATTTTTGAATCCCTCCACTGGCTCTCCATTCTCCACCACATCAGATTCAAGCAATTTGTGATCACCTGCAAAGTTCTTCAGAACTACCTCTTCCTTATTTGCCCATTATCCCTTTCTCCCCAACCTATGGTGCTAGTCTCAACAACCCATTTGTCCACTTCTCCCAGTCCCACACACTTTCTTCCAAGTTGCTCCCATGCATCCACTGCCCACTCTGAGCTGATCCACAAAGGTTGAATGATGAAAAAAAACTTGTATATTTGATTTTGCTTAGACCTCTCCCTCTCCCCCAACACAATCTCTCTGCTTGTACACTGTATCTGTTTTCTCCATCCTTTCTGTATTTTTGTCTTTTTCAGACTGTATGTCCTTCAGGGCAGGGACCATGTCTTCTCTGCATTTAGAAAGTTCCTAACACAGTTTGAGTGCCACCACAATCTAGATAAATAACCATTAATAATGAACTCTGGCATCTTCAACCCTGCTGTTCTTTTCTGAGAGTTGAAATAAAAAGTGTGTGCAATATATCTGGCTTCCTAGTATGCTAAAATAAATACTCCAGCTGCATTGTTTGGGAAAAGGACTTCAGTTCTGCTATGTTTGCTTTAATTATCTGCACTACTAAACAGGCATGTTTTATTTATGTTCATTCTACCTTGCTAGGGTAAATATCATGCAATACATTTGAAACTTTAATAGAGTCTCTGTATTCACAATGAACACTCACAGGAAAATGAGGATTTTTTTCATACTCTATCTTGTCAACTTTTCACTTTAGGTGTACCAAAAGCTGCAGCAGCCAGTACAGTACCATCCAAGTCAAAGACTTTCAGTACAAAGTAAGGCTCTTATGTTTGGGTATGAAATTTAGAGGCCAGCAGAAAGCCCAAAACCAAATGTTTTGATTTGATAGTTTTGTCCCAATGAAAAATAATGAACAGTGTGGTCTGAAGTATTTATAATTTATTATTTATGTGAAGCTGGAATAGTGTAAACAACCAGTAAATTGGATTTTCACCTTCTTCCTTTCTAATAGCTGTGGGCTATCCATTGCCTTATCTAACCTGGGCAAGGTTTATACAAGGTGTCTCCCATCTCCAAAAAGCAGAAACTTCAGCATTATATCCAGTCTGATTTTTGAAAGGGGATTTATGGGCTTTCATGCACTCATTTATTCTAGCCTGCCAGTTCCCAACAGCTTCCCATGCCATCCTCCTTTTCCAGAGGTGCTGGAACTAGGGATGCTACCGCACCCCCTGGCTTGAAGTGGTTTCCATTATATACAGGGTTTAGTCTGGTTAAATAGCTCTCAGCACCCCTACCCTTTTCGCTATGCACAAGCTGAGAAAAATCTCTTCTAATAATCTAAAATTGTTCTTAATCAGGCACTCATTTAAGCCTGTGATTAATACAAGGAATATAATAAAATAAATAATAATAATAACAACAACAACAAACACAGGCATGTTGGTTCCTTCTTAGAGAAATACACTAACTGATTTGAATCCCAGTGGTGTGCCACATAGCTTCTGATTCTGCAATCCTTTCTCACATGAGTAGTCCCATTGACTACTTGGCTGAATAAGAGTTGCAGGATCTTAGAAAGGGAATAAGGCCCCCTAATTTGAAGAGTTATATAAGGCTTTGAGAGCTGGACTACCAAAAAGCAGCTCATAGGTCCTTCTGAAGCTTTTAGTACTTACCATACAAACCAGTTTTGTGACAACCCTCCTTTCTGAATTTGTATAATCAAATTTTATTGACACGTCAGCCGTTCTAGTTTGGAAGTAGAAATGCTCCTTCAGAAAAGCAACCAGCATGAAGACAACACCCATATCACACAAAATGTCGTCTTCTCTGCTGAAAACAAGAATGTTAAAAGTTGTGTTTTACCATGAACCAACCATAAAATCCTTCAAATAGCAGAGACTGCACACTTCTACTTTGCAATACATTGACTTGATTCACTACTTTTTGTGGTCACGAGGAACTGCAGGTCCACAACTGGCTTCTGTCTACTGTTCCAGATTGTTTATCCAAGACTTCTGAGTCTGGCACCCTGTTAGAAGCAAAAAGTATACACTTTGCAACTCTTCTGGCCTTTCACAGAAGGAGTGACCTCAAGATGTATGGAATGGGACATTAGATATACTTCACTTCATTGGTGTTGAATAGTAACCAAAGCCAAAAAGGAAACTGTTAGTAAATAAAGGATTTGATAATTTTCTTTGGAGTTCTTAATGAGTTTCCCTTTGTCCTATAAAATCATGTAATCTTAGATATTTATAGGTTTCAGAGTAGCAGCCGTGTTAGTCTGTATTCGCAAAAAGAAAAGGAGGACTTGTGGCACCTTAGAGACTAACAAATTTATTTGAGCATAAGCTTTCGTGAGCTACAGCATCTGAATGCATCCGATGAAGTGAGCTGTAGCTCAGGAAAGCTTATGCTCAAATAAATTTGTTAGTCTCTAAGGTGCCACAAGTCCTCCTTTTCTTTTTAGATATTTATGCTGAAATCCAGACTGTTATCTGTTCTAGGATAAACTATATGGGTATCATAATAGAGCCCACCGTATTTGAGAATTTTCAGAACAACATTTGTCTATATGTTCCCCTTAATAATGGTAGTAACTAAAATGTAAACAAATTTTGTAATTAAACTAGAAGCACTGATTAAGAGTATAATTGATATTAAAGGAACACTTTTATTAACCCAAATTTAACCATATAAACCCAAATTTAATTTAGACTTCTCGTAGTCAATAGGGCAATGATTCTCAGACTATCTTAGCGGTCAGCATAATGAAACATTTTAAAAATCAAACAGTGTTAAGTGGAGGGCTAGCGAGAGGAGGTGGGATCATGAGTAGATCTTGGGTTACAAAGTGGTGCAAAGGACAAAAAACACTGGAGAAGCAGTGTGAGAGAGCATGATGGATTTTCAACAGCTTTATTTATCAAATTAATGCACTGGGTGCTATGTAACAATACATATAATACAGTCCTGGCCCTACCGATCTCATTTTATAGTTTAAATAAAATAAAAACAGAATAGGTGAGATACAAATATTGTGCGAGAGGGATAAAATGGCTAGCAGTATTAGGAACACAAGGTTGCAGTTTAGTTATCTGTATAACTAAATCCCTTACACGATTCAAGAAAATATACACACACACATATATAAATGAATGTATAAACAAGAGACTGAATGGACCTGTGACACAGCACCTTTTTTAGTGATTAGCATTCTGTGACTAAAAACAGTACTGTATCTAAACCCAAGGGCTGTGGAGCACTGAATAGACCTGGATTCTACTCTCAGCTCTGCCACTAGCCTGCAAGGTGACCTTAAGCAAGTCATTTCACCAGTTTGTGCCTCAGTTTTCCTACCCGCTAAATGGGGATAATGTTGTCCTCCGTCGGAAAGCGCTTTGAGTTCTAGGGATGAAAGGCGCTATAGGGCTACCAACCCTCCAGGACTGGCCTGGAATCTCCAGGAATTAAAGATTATGTCATGTGAAGAAACCTCCAGGAATAGGGTCCAAACAAAACTGGCAACCTTAACAGATAGGTATTATTATCATACCGCTAAAAAGCAGGATCCATCCTAAAGCCTTCTAAGTGCATACAGCCTTTTTGATACCCCTCACTGACACTCACTCTACTATGACTTGAAATGGTCACCGCTCCCTTGGACCAAAATATGATCCATCAGACTATAAGCAAAAATATAACCGCCCCATTAGCCAGGCCAAGGTATTTCCAGCATCCCGAGTAACACGGGCAGTTCTCCTCCGGCCGGAGCGAGCCCCCTGTACGTGGGACTAGGGCTGAAAACAGAGGTATGAGAGGCAGCTGGATTTTTCGCCCCCTCCCCTATTAGCTGACCTCGCTCCAGGCCGACACACCTTCGGGTCAGCTCTGGCTGCAAACCGGCCCGTACAGTAGCCGTACGCTGTCCGGGCGCATGCTCAGCACGGGCCCTCACCAGCAACGGCCAGCCGCACTACTGGCACCGCCCCGCACAGCGCTCCACGCAGCCGCACCTGGACAAGCCGCTGCCCTCACCCCACCCCCGCGGCGCGCGGCTAACTCCACCCCCTACACACGTGGCCGCTCCAACTGCCGAGCCGACAATCATCCCGTGACTCTGATAGGGCGAACAGCAGCCGAAAGAACACGCTGCGCACGCGAGTCGAGAATCCCCGTCGTGGGGTGTGCGCATGTGCTATAGAAAGCTGCGCATGCGCATCTGGAGTCCCGGGGGGCGTGTAAGAAAAGCAGTTTCTTCTTTAACTCTTCCTGTGCTGGACGTCGCCGATTCGGCGGCGGTTAGTGCCACTGGTGGCGCGTCGTGACGCTTCGGCTAGCCATCACGTGGGCGTGACGCACCCGGGAGAGGGGCAGAGGGGCGCAGGTGTGCGGAGCCCCCCAAGACTCGTGCGCTGCTGGGGGAGCCGCTCCCCGCCCGGGGCGCAGGTGCGTATTGCGGGGCGTGGGCAATGGGGGCGGATCGTATGGGGGCGCGTGTGGGTTTGTTCCCAGGGCTCCCCGGCCTCACATTTGTTTTCCTCTCCAGGCTGCTCTGTGGCGGCAGTGGCTGGCGAGGGCCCAGGCTCCCATGGAGGAGGAGGAGTGCCCCGAGCTGGTTCCCATAGAGGATCAGGCGGTTGGGGGAGAAGAGGCTGAACTCAGCCACAGCACCAAGATCCCAGTCACTATCATCACAGGCTATTTAGGTAACCAGCTCACCTAGCAGCCCTAAGCCTTGAGCTTCCTCTCTGGGGTCTTTACAAAGCAAACCCGCGCTATTATGTGCTTTTTACTGGCGCTCTGTCAGTGGTCCATACAAAACCAGCATTTTGTTTTATGCATTGCACAGTGACTTCAGTTGGATGCATGGGGAGGAATTTGACTGTTCGTATTCTCCTTGAATAGAACGTATTTCATATTCATGTGATATGTTTTACTTGCAGTTGAGGAATCTGTCGAGTGAGGAGCCCTACTCCAAACAAACCATGCAACCATCTTCCTAGTAGTCTAAATGTCATGACAAAAAGAGTGTATAACTACGTATCTAACATCACTTCTGATGTTCCTCTAAACTACATGTTTTCCATTTACAGTATGTACAGTACAAGCTTGGTGTCATGGTACCACTATCTTTAGAAAGTCGCAATGTGCTTGTGGAATCATTTTGGAGAGTTAAATGAGCTTCTGTGGTTACTCTTATAAAATAGCTCATGAGTCCTGATCTGCACAGTTAAGGCTTGTCTACGCAGCAAGTCACTGCATGGCAAGCCCAGAGTGTGAATCTACAGCTGAGCTGCCATCTGGGACTTTCAGTGCGCTGTAGGAGTGTCCACATGGGACATTACTGTGCTGCAAGCTGGTGCACATCCTGGCTTGCTGTGCAGTAATTTGCTATATAGACAGACCTTAAATTGGCTTTCCATCTATAGCAGTCAGTCCATTTTGTTCCATCAAAAGATGAGTGCTAAGATTACATGAGTAAGCACTCAAAATGTGAGGCAAGTGTTTAAATGGATGTCTTGCATGACTGATTGTATAACTGACCAAACACTTTTGACATGCTTTGAAAAAGTGCACTGCAAAATTGTATGAATGCAGTATTGCCAACCCCAAGCATTCAAAATTCATGAGATTGGTTTAAAAATCACAGAAAGGACATTTTAAAAAAGATTCTGTTTCAAGAGAGCCAATGCAGAATTTTTTTTTATTTCCCGGCTCCTAGGGAGCCCAGCTGCAGAAGCCCCTGCTGCTCTGCTCCTTCACCAACCACCTCAAAAATGATAATTATATTTTTTCCCCCCAAAACGTAGTGACCTGGAGAGGTGACAGTTGCTCCATAGTTAAGGTTGCAACTCAATTTATGTTTATAAGCCCAATTTTGGCCTCTCACTCTCAGATTCATAGAAATCCATACAGGTCTCAAAACTTAGATTAGATCTAGGGCTGAGGTAAATTTTTTCAGCAAAATTGAAGGGATCAATAGGAAAATTGAAAGGTGGATAAGGAATTGGTTAAAAGGGAGACTACAACGGTCCTACTGAAAGGTGAACTATCAGGCTGGAGGGAGGTTACCAGTGGAGTTCCTCAAGGATCGGTTTTGGGACCAGTCTTATTTAATCTTTTTATTACTGACCTCGGCACAAAAAGCGGGAGTGTGCTAATAAAGTTTGTGGATGATACAAAGCTGGGAGGTATTGCCAATTTAGAGAAGGACAGGGATATCCTACAGGAGGATCTGGATGACCTTGTAAACTGGAGTAATAGTAATAGGATGAAATTTAATAGAAGTGTAAGGTCATGCATTTAGGGATTAATAACAAGAATTTTAGTTATAAGATGGGGACAGAGATATATAAGATATAATGGAGGAGGAGAAGGACCTTGGAGTATTGGTTGATCATAGGATGACTATGAGCCACCAATGTGATATGGCCGTGAAAAAAGCTAATGCTGTCTTGGGATGCATCAGGAGAGGTATTTCCAGTAGGAATAAGGAGGTTTTAGTACTGTTATACAAAGCACTTGTTAGACCTCACCTGGAATACTGTGTGCAGTTCTGGTCTCCCATGTTTAAGAAGGATGAATTCAAACTGGAACAGGTACAGAGAGGGGCTACTAGGATGATTTGAGGAATGGAAAACTTGTCTTATGAAAGGAGACTCAAGGAGCTTGGCTTGTTTAGTCTAACTAAGAGAAGGTTGAGGAGAGATATGATTGCTCTCTATAAATATATCAGAGGGATAAATACCGGAGAGGGAGAGGAATTATTTAAGCTCAGTACCAACGTGGACACAAGAACAAATGGATATAAACTGGCCACCAGGAAGTTTAGACTTGAAATTAGACGAAGGTTTCTGACCATCAGAGGAATGAAGTTTTGGAATAGCCTTCCAAGGGAAGCAGTGGGGGCAAAAGGTCTATCTGGCTTTAAGATTAAACTCGATAAGTTTATGGAGGAGATGGTATGATGGGATAACATGGTTTTGATAATTAAGTATTCATGGTAAATAGGCCCAATGGCCTGTGATGGGATATTAGATGGGGTGGGATCTGAGTTACCCAGGAAAGAATTTTCTGTAATATGTGGATGGTGAATCTTGCCCATATGCTAAGGGTTTAGCTGATCGCCATATTTGGGGTCGGGAAGGAATTTTCCTCCAGGGCAGATTGGAAGAGGCCCTGGAGGTTTTTTGCCTTCCTCTGTACCGTGGGGCACGGGTCACTTGCTGGAGGATTCTCTGCTCCTTGAAGTCTTTAAACCACGATTTGAGGACTTCAGTAGCTCAGACATAGGTGAGAGGTTTTTTCGCAGGAGTGGTGGGTGAAATTCTGTGGCCTGCGTTGTGCAAGAGGTCAGACTAGATGATCATAATGGTCCCTTCTGACCTAAATATCTATGAATCACAATTCCAAAAATCCATGGAAGATTTTTGCCAACTTTAAACCCCCCCACCCCAAAAAGAAGAAGAAGATGAAATCAACTCTGCTGAACTTGCCTAGCTGAGTTCTCATGCCTAGGACTAAAATTTAGTTGATTAGTGTGAAATTATTAACATTTCTTTAGAAACAATGCTATGAAACATCTACTCCAGCAGTATTGATATAGAATAACAAATGACTGCTGGGAACCTAAACTTTCATTTCAAAAAAAAGTTTTCAGCCGAGTTCATTGCAAAAATAGATAGGAATGTAACCTCATTGTTAAGAAGGCTTATCAAATGGGGAAAGAGAGAATTTAATATCAAAAGATTTGCCATGGGTGGGAAGAGACTGGTGAGCCCATTAAGACTTACAGGGCATGGAGGGAACTCAGTAAGGCTTCTGAGATTTATGTGGAGTGCTGCAATAATCCCCTGGGTTCTCTTCCAAGTACTACAAATAATTTTTAAAAAATTTAATTACAAATATAAAAATAAAATGTAAAGCTTCTGAAGGTATCAGATCAGAGAATGAGTACTAGCACTCCATTGATAATTTCTAAAAAGTATATTTCAGGAGCATGATGGTAATACTGAATTTGAAAATTCTCCTTATATTTTTATTTTTGATGTACTGAAATTTGTGCTGTTTTTTAGGTGCTGGGAAGACCACTCTTCTTAACTATATTTTGACAGAACAACATACCAAAAGAATAGCAGTTATTCTAAATGAGTTTGGAGAAGGTATGTAATGCTACAGAAATATTGTATAGAAACAAAAATTGGAATACATAAACATTTTCCTGTTTTGTTAAGAAATGCTTTAGGAAAGTAAACTATTAAAAGCAGACAAATGGTATACTGGTGCATGGATTGATATCTAAATTGATTGATCCCCAAACTAAGGCTATCGGAGTGGCTTATGCAGTTTCTAAGCAGTGTAAAATTGAGACCATGTCCTCAATAAGCTTGTACATGTGGGATGAACACTACAATAAAAATTGAAAAGTTTGCTTATAGATTTGGGATATGTCAAATCCCTTTTGTTCAAAAGAATGCTAGTAGACATTGCTGTTCAACTAACATTGAATATAAATAACTTGCACAAGACCAAAGTAAAGAGAAGATTAGTAGTGTAATAAATCAAGCTTCTCTAGCAAGAAATATGTCAAATGATTGTAGTAGAGCTTGCAACTGTTGAAGCTGGAAAATGAGATTCCTTCACTTTTTCCGGAAACTTAGTGCTAATTTTTTAAAATTTGAACTGATTACTTTGCTCTGCTTTTATATGGCTGTTGATGATGAAGAAATATAGTACTGAGAACCTGTGCAATCCCCTACCCTACTATAATGATGTTGGCAAGTTTCCATCTTCATTATAAAAATTCTTGCTATGGATAACTCAATTCATAATCTGTGAGCAGAGTCGAGAGAAGATTATTTCCAGGAGTAGTAGACAAAGCACTGAGTTGGGAGTCAAGAACCATGGAGCTCTAAATCTAGTACGGCCAATGACTTGCTAATAGGCCTTAAGCAAGTCACACAAACTGTCAGTTAATGTCTGCAGTTTTAAAAATGTGTAAGAGCTAAACCATTTTTCTTTGTCTCATACATAAATTCAATTTGTCAGCATAAATGACTATTATACCACCGTGAATGCCTCACCTCCATTCCGCCTACACATTCAAATAAATGGGGAATACTTCTACTTCTTGCAAGTTTATTTTTTGTTCTTCATAGGATGATCTGGCTCTTGGACCTTAAATTTGCCTACTATAAAAATGATTGCTTAAACTAGGTATAATGTCTAAAGAATTTGTCAGAAAAGTTTGATGAGAACATGGAACACAAATAAAGCTCAGAAATCTACCCCATTTGAATTTTTCTCATCTTATTTGTCAGGTATTGTTGCACGTTTGTAGGTTTAAAATTTGCTACTTACACCCTTCCTGTATTTCTAGGAAGTGCCTTGGAAAAATCCTTGGCTATAAGTCAAGGTGGAGAACTCTATGAAGAATGGCTGGAGCTCAGGAATGGTTGCCTGTGCTGTTCAGTAAAGTAAGGAATATTTTGTGGAGGTGGTTTATATAAACATTCGGAGTAAGCTTGGGGTTTGTTCTCTCTTTAAATTTCATTTTTTCACAGTCCATTATGTATACCTGGATATTTGATAGGCATTAGGTATATCATCTACAGTGTTTAAAAAAAAAAAAAAAAAAAGCTAAATGATGCTGAACTTCTTGCTCTTCTATTTTTATTTATTTATTTTTTTTAAGTGTCAGAATCCTTGAAGTAATGTGTGTTTTCAATTTTGGTATTTTATTACTTTGTATCATAATTGTTTTACATACTTGCATCAAATGTTGACTGACCTATTGGGGAAGAAGAATAGTTGAATATAACAACCACAGAGAGGCAAATTCTCACTCTCAAAAGGAATGAATGTTCTACTAACAGTATCACAGAAACTGAGCACCGTGGTTTATTAGAGGTCAATAACAATGTATAAAATAGAATGACTAATTAGTACAATATGCCCTCCATAAGATATTCAAATATTGTATTTTGGAAAGTAGCTCATTTGAAAGGCTTTGCTTATTAGATAAAACTCTGACTAGCTGAATTGTAAAGCCCCCTTGTTTAGCCTCTTATTTTTAATCGAATATTAAGAGAGCCATCCCCAGAGGATTCTCCTGTCACAGATGAAATTGCAAATGTTGATTCCTTCCAGTCTGCAGTCACCCATGGAAATAGTCACTGAAGGTTTTATTGCCCCTAATATTTTCCTGCCCTATGTGCCTTCATGTTCTACCTGTGCGGTAGAGCCATCGTTGAACACACATGTTCCATTGCAGACAACAGTCATGCTTAACCTCAAGAAGGTGGTGGAGGAGCTTCAAAATTGAGGGACAACCTGCCTTAGAGTTGTCAAGGAAATTAACAGTATGTTGATTAAATTTGCTGATGGTATTACATTGAGAAAAGCTACAAACACCAGTGAGGTTGGAGAAGTAATACTTAAAGACCTAGAACAATTTGAATTTGAAAATGGACATAACATAGCACACATAATGATGAAATTTAGTGTTGGTGGGTGGGAGGAATACAAAATAATCTATGTGAAATAGGGTTGGGGAATCCAAAATACAGATACTTGATAGGCAGAAACCTGGAAATCAGTAATCCTAAAAAAGACATAGGAATGATAGTGGACAGCAAATTATACATGAGTTTGCAGTGTGGAGAATTTTTGGTTTACATTGCCTAAATGTAGTTTTGGATAGAGAGATATCTATATGAGGTATCACATCAAGGAGCAGGAATAATGACTGCATCTGCAATAGTCCCATCTTTTTGTTCTGTTTACAGCGTCTAGTATAATGGGGCCCTGGCTCATGACTGGGGCTTGTTGGCACTACCTCAAAACTAATAACACTGTGTTCAGTTTTGGGCATCTACTGTCCAGAAGCATGAAGAACCTATTGGAGAGAGTTAAGAGAACCAAAATGATCAGGGGTTGGAGGGATTGATTTGAAGAGAGTTTTAAGAGATACGAATATATTAATATAACTTGCCAAAGATTACTGTGATGGAGACATAACTCTACAAATATCTGAAAAGAATAAAAGTAAAGGGCGAAAAATTAAGGGTAGTATTTGGGGTGCAGGGGAGAGGTTATAATTAAATAAAGGGGTGAAATTATGGTCAGTAATATAGACCCCAATTAGTGTGAACTTTCTGACAGTGAGACCTGTTAGGCTGTAGAGTAGTCTCCCAGTGGAAATTGTATAAGCTTTAACACTTGGAACATTTTAAACTTGCTTGGACAAAGCAGTAGAAAAGGTACTGTAAGTGACCTCTTGTATTGACAGGGAGACAGACTAGGTGACCTACTAGGTCTTTTCCTTTTTTAGTATCTGTCACATTATGAATGCTGATGCATGTAATTAACATGTTGGATTCCTTTTATAATGCTAATTGAGATGTACAGTAACACTTTTGTTGAGTCACTAATAATACCACACCAACTCAAAGCGGCACCAGACCCTGCCAGAACAACGGTTGCAAAACCTGCAGACACATTTCCACTGCTACAATGATCAACACTCCCCACAACACACGTTTCAAGATTCATAGGTCATCCAGTGCACTAAATGCCCCAATAACAACTATGTGGGTGAAATCAGACAATCACTATGCTCTTGAATGAACTCTCACAGGAAAATGATTACCTGTGGGTGAATACTTTTCACAAAGGGATCACTGTCTATCTGAGCTATCAGTTCTCATCCTCAAAAGAAACCTGCACAACACTTTCAAAAGATGAGCCTGGGAGCTTAAATTCATAACTTTGCTAGATACTAAAAATCATGGAGGGAATAGGAGACACTGGATTTATGGCTTATTACAACAATTTATAAACCACTAACAAGCTTCCCCTCCTCCCTTCCTTTCCCTATGACTGGAGGGGTGTTAATGGACCACTTCACCTTGAAAGTCCCTTGACATATATATTACCTAGTTATGCTAAACAATGTGTTTCACCTTGTATTTAGCTGTGACACTCTGAGTAGGTTTCCCAGACCTGAAGAAGAGCTCTGTGTAGCTCCAAAGCTTGTCTGTCTCACCAACAGAAGTTGGTCCAATAAAAATATATTTTACCAGATAGTTAAAATAAGTTAGAGGTTAAGCGATTTGTCTAAGGTTGCACAGTGAGTAGTTGGCAGTTCTGAGTATAAACTACAAATTCTAACTACCAGTCCCTTGCTTTAAGGATTAAACCACATTATCTTCCATATGAATAAAAAACATAAAACATATTCATATCTATTGTAGCCCCTCTAAAGGCTGCTCTAGTTTAGGGTTTTGTTTTGTTTTTGTTTTTTTTAACAGGGACAATGGCTTGAAAGCTATTGAGAACCTGATGCAGAAGAAAGGAAAGTTTGACTACATACTACTAGAAACCACTGGATTGGCAGATCCAGGTAGATAATATATAGTCATATAGCCATGGTGAATATCCTGTTTTTGTAAGAAGGTTAGAAATCATTTTTTATTTGCTTGCATAGTATGCATTTTTATTTCGAACGTGTGATAGTATGGTATGTTTTCACATACTTCACTGCAATACAAATTATGACATTGGATCAGTTAAAAATTTTGTTGCACAAGCCAGAATAGTATCCAACGCTCTCTCCTGCAGCAGTATGGGCTCTGAAGGCTAAAAGGAGTGGAAAAAATGATAAAATATTTTTCAGTGTGGCTCAGAATATGCAGGCAGCAAATATCAGACATGGCAGTGAAAAGTGTGGTATTAAAAACTGATGGCTCTGAGTAAGGAGGTGCTATTTTTATGTAGCACTTTTCAGATTATAATTATGCTTTGATTTATATATATTATGTACATGTATTATGGGGATTGTCAATGATGGACTTGTATTTTGTTAAGGCACAGAGCATACTGTGAAATAGGCAAATGTATTATCTAAATGTGTGAATCAGATGAATATACAGAAACTTCCAGTTCGCAGCTGGTAGCACAGAGTTAAATATTGCTGAATTTGTAGACAATCTGTCACGCTGTATGTACATATATAATTAATTATTTATTTTTTCCAGTCCAGTAATAAAAGAAGTCAGTGATTCAGTGGGTGATGTTTACATTTTAGTATACAAAAATGACATGTATATGTTTTTAAAATTAAGGAAAGCTATCTTAAAAACAGTCTGCCTTGACCTCTGTTAATTAAAAACCTGTTGTTAGCCAAGAAAGTGAAGGAAGTTCTTATTTCCCATTTAGGAGACTGACACTCTTCAGTTCAAAGCTAAATAATTGTCATGGTAAAGTAATTTTCTTTAAAAGAAAGGACATTGATTCAGCCCCTGTTACACACACATCCTATTTCAGTCAAATTGGAAAACTATTAAGGTTTTAGGGGAAAAAAATCAATAGATATCAGGAAACCATTAGATCTTGTGGCCCTTGCTATATCTTGCATGAGTAATCACCGTAAACAGCTGACAGGTATTTCATAGTTGACAGAAAGTGATGCTTGGGGGACCACATCTTGTCAGTTCAGTTGGATGGCTTTAGACATTGGAATGAGTTCAGTTATCATTCGTTTTCCCTATATGTTTCATTCTTTTAGACAGCCCTGTCACTAACTAGAGCCATGATGCTTTGAAAAATAAAATACTTTCTATTGCTGTCAGCTTCTCCTCTTCATGTTGTGGCACTGTTACATGTTAAATCAGTTCATGTCAAAACAAATTATGATGTCTTATTTATAAATATATAACATTTATCCTGAAGACACTAGACCCCTTTTTGTACTGGGGCTTTTCGGGAATAACCATGAATATTATACCCCTCTACCTTTTCCTCTCAGAGCAGATATCTTTTGCGAAGGCATTGACTTGTTAAATTTTATTGGCTGATCTTAGTCCACATGTTTTCAGAACTGCTTTTTATGCACAGGTTGACATATTATTTCAGAGACACATGTAATGCCTACCCTTCCACGATTATTTTTTTTCTTCAAGGAAATGAAAATACTTTGTATTTAAATAGCACCTTTGTCTTCCAAGAATCCCATAGTGCTTTACAGAGTGAGGGATCAATTCTCTACTGATTCGTGTAGTCATTTACTTCTCCAATATGAGTATGAAATGCTGCCAAGTCAGAATTCTCCACTCACACCATTGTATGTTTTGCAGAGGTATAAACGACCAAACAAGGTGCAAGGCAATAGATAATCTAGCTCTTGTAATTGTATTACTCTACCTATCTCTGCAGAGCATCCTCTTCTGGGGTGGAAATATCAACAGCTAATTTATTCCAGCGACATGATGTGTACACACATATGTGAAAGGAAATATGAAAAATGCCATATCCAACATAAACTACTGTGGGAATATAAATATAAACCTAAGTTAGAATTGGGCCAGGCCACTAGTGCTAACGCCTTTACTCTTACAAAAAGTACCTTAGATATTTAATACAGCGTTCTTTTCATTTCAATGTTTAACCATCAGTAATGAAGCAAAATGTATCATTATTAAATATTGAAATTGAAGACTTCAGAAAAACTATAGTGTTTGGTATCAATTCAACAAAATATTACTAGTTCAAAGGAAAGCTTTAATGTTCAATAAATAAACATTTTGTTTAATATTGATTTTATAATTAACGGTTATAAAATCAACTTGGAAACCAGTTCATTCTCTTCCAAAGGAGTTTCACAAATGACATTTCAGAAAGATACTTGGTTCCAATACTAGGCTCAGAAATAATACCAAATTTAATTATTTTTTTAAAATTACTAATGGTGTGAAAAATTCTTATTCTGTTAACTTACATATTGAGGAAGAAATGGATGCAGCTTTTCTGAAGTGCTGTCAGCCTCCAGAATTTTTTCTTGGTCGTGCCTTGTCTGTACCTGGAAAGTGCACTGGTGTAATGAAATCAATTTAAAAATGGATGTAGTGAAACCAGTGCAAACCTCTAATGTAGACACACTAAACTGGTTAGTCTTGCTTGTATCAATTAAGCTTCAGTTACCAATTTAAGAAACATTGATATGAACTAGTATTAACTGGTTTAAATGCATCTAAATTGATTTTATTAAACTGCTGCACTTTTCTAGTATGGAACCCAGCGTGCTGTATTGGGTTATTTTCATCTGTGTCCCACACTGCTTTTTCACGTGAGGAACTGGGTATTGGGGTATTGGGGGGGGGAAAAAGAAGTCCTGATCCAACCTTTTTTCCTCCCACCATAAATCCCTCCTTTCTCTCTGCTACTACATAGAGGGGGTACCTGAAACTTAGAGTAGATAAGATCACCCAGGGATAGCAGGGAACCAATAACAGTACCCTAGAAAACGGGATTCAGTAGATAAAGGATCAGGGAAAAGGAGCAACAAGGCAAGCTGATGATACATGCATGGTTGGAGAGGTAAGAGAGCAGAATCATGAAAGTGTAGTCAGTAGTGTGAGCAGAGAAAAGGAAGAAGTGTAGAAAATAGTGTAGAGGTTGAGGAGGATGAGCACAAGCCCTTACTTTGAACAAAAGGATGGATCAGTTTTAGTGAAATGGCAGAGGTGCAAGGGGGAAAAAAAACAGAAGAAGAGAACTATAAAGAATTTGGAATTAAGAAATGTGGTTGCTGACATGGTGGTAGAGTCATGTTGAGGGGTTTCTTTTGTTTTGAACTTTTTTATTTTTATGATGTACCTGTTAGAGCTCACACAACTTAGATGTTGCTATCACTGCTTTCAGGACTTACAGCAGCATCATTGCACCAAATGTATGGTTGGAGAACCAACATTTTTAATACTTGATTTCGTGTTCTTCTGGCATCAGGGGGAAAGTTGAAGAGTAGCAACTTCGAACAGGTGTGATTTTAAAAACTGCTTAGAGATGAGTGTTTTCTGGTACATCATCCATCTTGCAACTAAATGTCTTGCTTGTTAGGTGCTGTGGCATCCATGTTTTGGGTTGATGCTGAACTAGGAAGTGACATATATCTTGATGGTAAGAAAAAGTGTGTGTTTTCTATAATACTTGTGAGGGGTTTCTCCCACTTCAGTAAGCGTTATTTGGACAATTTATTTTCAAGAAGTAAACAAGTAGCTTGATTGCAGAGGCATGAGTGAAAATTTATTTGCTAGTATTTATGTAGGGGTGACTTCGTGTTCGTTATTTTCTCAATGATATATATTTAAACCTGAACCTTGTTACTTATCTATACATCCCATCTTTGGTTGGTTTGTTTTTTCCCTCCTCTCAATCTCTTTCTTTAGCACTCTTGTTCTCTGTCCCCCTTTCTTTCTCTTGTACCAATTGGTTTGTTCCCCTGCAGTCTCCTGAGGCCCACTGGAGTGGTAAGCCTCTCAAAAATATTCAGTGTATTGTAGTCGGGCTTATTTTGTTCACATTTTTTTACTTATTATCTCAACATTCTTCTTAGAAAAATATATATTTCTTTTGGCCAGTCTGAGAGAGCCTGTCTGAGAGAGCCTGTCTGCTCAATAACATAGGCCACCAAGAACACATTGCCTTTCGTTCTCTTGTCTCTTAACTGACTCCCCCATTTAATACTGATTCAAATGCATAGTTTGGTCCTCTGTGGGATTGGTCCAAGATACATGAGGGACCACCTCACCTTCTGTTCTTGTTTAACTCCTTTACTAGCTGTGTTCCACTGACAAACTTGAGTGAAGCTTGTGTGTGACAGGAGATGGTTCTCTTGGCGAGTGGCTGTGTACCTGGAAGTTGCTCCCAGAAATGATCAGAGTGACCATGCTCCTCAATTCCTTCAGAATACTACTCCTATAACACCACCACCACCACACCTTTCCCTACATCCAGCCCCTGCAGACAGGAAGAAGGAGAAAGATGCATCTGTCTTATGTGTTCACCTCACCATTTTGGTAGGCACTCACATACCACAGTGATGAGCACCATATAAGAACCTAGATAATTAGGAAACAATTATATTTTCAGCTAGATTGGTGAAAGTTTTGTGAGGTTATAAGTAACTGAAAGTGGGATTAGAATAAAAACTCTTGTGTAACCTTAACTATTGAGGTTGCTGCTGCCCCTGTAATTATTCAAGACGCTAACATACTCTTAGCAGTTTTCAGTTTATTTCTCAATCAGTACTCTTCATTCTAGATGTCACTTACAAACTTTTCCCTCCCAGGTATTGTATCTGTTGTTGATGCCAAGTATGGACTTCAGGTAAGATAGTAATATTTAAAAAAATACTGTAAACCAAAAGAGTAGATAGAAGTGATGGTCTTTTTACATGTTTTGTTTATGGATTAACTTCTAATATTAATTTCTAATTCTTGGGGTGCATGAAGCTGTGTTGCAATTGCAGTTCCATAACAAATTGCAGCATTGTTTCATCCAGATAATCCAAGGGTGTTATAAAGCCTCTGCTGTCCTTTAATGTAATGCTTTTTAGGTGAACAAGAAGTAGTTTTACACAGTAGTTCGCAAGCTGTTGTCTGCAGAGCACTTCTCTGCTGAGAATTGTTAGGTCAAGGTTCCTCTTAGTCTCTAGCAATTTATACAGATACCCAGGCTCTTAATTGCAAACCGGAGCTTAGATTACTGTAAAATTGGCTGGAAAGATGAAGATTCCCTCTTTGGTCCCCACGAACAATCGGTGCTACTTTTAAAGGAAAGAGGAGCTGATCTCAGGGACTGGAATAGGCAGTCATCAGCAGGATTAGAACTGCTATTAGAAAAAGAGTATCTAGGGGAATGGGAAGAAGAGAACGAGGCAGTATGTACAAAGGTGAAGAGAGCCAGGAGGCCAGACATATATTCAGTTTAAAGGAGGACCATACAGCAAGGAAGTGGAGGAGGAGAGGACCAGGTGGCAGGCAAACATGTATGTGTGGGGAGAGAGGACCAGAGGAGAGGGGAAAGGGAACTGAAATGAGAACAGTAGGTACTATGACTAATTTCAAAAAGGCTAAAACTTTTTGGATAAAGAGAGCTAAAAATACAAGTTTTCAATTTTAGACAATTAGCGTACTTGTCACAGGGATATTGTGAGATGGAGTGAAATGAGAGGTGGCCCACAATTATCATAAATGAAACCAGGTGCAATTAAAATGTGATCAACACTATGAAAATGTTTGAGTTTCCCTGATTTTAACATCTAGATACTTTCTCTGTTTTTAAGAATACTTAATGTTTTAGGTAAACTGAAGGATAGTGTTTAAAGAGAAATAAAAATATTAAGAGATCATTCTTTCATTGATATCCTTGTTTGCTCTATGCTCCTTAGGGTTTTATGTCTACATTTTTGTGACCTTTGAGTGTTTTTTATTAATATTCCAAAATCTGGTTAGAAAGGGTCTAATATGGACAAAGCATGTGTCCGGGAGACAAATATGAAACATTGAGGTAAAACTATGATAAAATGTACTAGCAGTAAAGTTTACGAAATTCTATGGAAGTTTTTTTCAGTGCTTTCAAAATAAATTGGTGAGGGAGAATGTAGAACAGTGGAATCAAAATAAAATTGCAAAGAATTGGCAAAATAACTAGAGTGCTTAAACTTTTAACACTATCCATAAAGGATTAATTAAAGCATGCCATTTGTCATTAGTTCTATTTTCTGGATAGCTTCAAGAATAGTGAGGCATCAGAAGGAGGGAAGTTGGAAACTTGTTTTAAACATTCCTAACATTAGATCATTTTACTCAAGGGAGTTAGAGGTACCCAGAGTGGAAGTTTATAATCTCTCTGTTAATTCAGATAGAGAATTCTAGGTGACCAGAAGCTCTTGCACATCATATCCTGTTTCAGTAAGGCGCAGTGTTCAGGACACTATCTTTAGATTGCATTGCATTGCAAAAGTGTGTTATTATCCAAATAGAATAATGTAAAGCACTATAAATGTTATACATCTTCAAAAGCCTTTATGCACACTAGCCAGTTAATCTTTATAACATCGCTATGAGATAAGTTTTAGTCTTTTTACTAAAGAAGAAACTGAGACAGAGAGATCATGTGATTTGCCCAAGGCCATACAAGAAGTGGCAGAGCAAGGATTAGTACCTTTTGACTCCCACACTTGTTTTCAATCCATTATGTTGGACGTTTCATTACTTGCAAAATGCTGATTTTTGGTTTATATTGAAGCAAAACTAATTTCATTGCACAGAGCAGGGTCATGTATATACCTGAATACTATAATTGTTCAATTTCTGGGTTTGGTGCATGTTCTTACATTTGTTGAGTACAGTGCTAACAACAGTAAGAAATTTTGAAATAATACGTAGTAAATGTTTAACATCTCTGCTAGCCTGTAGAAACCTCTTACATTATTAAATCAATAAACCGGCGCAAAACTGACATACTCTCAGGATAATAGAAACTTTAAATTTTCTCAGTCATACGCCAGATAAATAACTTTTGCTTTGTATAAAGAATTTGCTAACTTGTCCATTTCTTTTGGTTGCAAAGCCTGACCTCAGCAGCTATTTGTGATTCAAAGAATTCTGAAGGCAATACAAGTAATGACACTGGGATAATAGGCAGCAATTTAAGGGTGTCATGCTTCACAGACCCAACCCATCACAAGCAGAGCTAAGAAATAGTGCCCTGTGGCCAGCCAGCCAAATTGAAACTGAAGTGGTAATTGATATCATGGACTATCACTCTAATGGGATTGTCACCGGGCAATCTGAAATATTCATTTTTTAATCATGGGCAAACGATTGGACAGCTTGAAATGACAGTTCTCTACTCTCAAGACCTGACACTCAGGCCACTGACATTGCTCTTTTCAGAGCTACAAATCTGACAGCATTTAATGCAATACAATCGATGAGTAGAGAGTTACAGAGAAAAGGTCAGAAGAGAGGTTTCATTCTAGTCCTCCTGCTATTGCACAACCTGTTTAAACAGTTCAGTTAGAAACAGTTTTGACTTAAAAAAAAAAAAAAAAAAGCTAGGAAAAAATAGACTCCCATTATTGAATGGGATTTTTTTAGGACCAAGTCATTTTAGGTATCTAACCAATCTATTTGAAAGAGTAGTTTATTTTTTTAAATTGATTTGCATGCCGTGGAATTTATTTCCACCTTAAATCAACAGTATTTTAAAACCAAATCAATTTTAAAATAATATAGTCGATTGTTGGGTCAGCTGAGAGCACAGATAATGGGATAATCAAAATTCTGTGTAACTATCACAGGCTCATCAGACATGAACTCTTGTGCATCCCAATCCTTTGAAACAGAAATTATGACAGGTTTCCTGGGTGATGGTGGCCGACTCATGCAGACCTGGGGCAAAAGTTAAAGATATAACTTGTCAACTGATAAGCAAAATTTGATTAAAACAAAAAAGTAAAGTGGTAGGTGCTAATGCATGATTGCCCCAAACTAGTTTAATAACCCTTAGACACCTTGCAGTTACCTAGATAACTAACTTACTGTTTGTTTGAAATATACATTATTACTCTTTTTGTTTAGCTTTTGATCTTAAAATACCTTTTTTTTTTTCTCCGTAAGCTAACACACAACCTGGATTCTAATGCTTTTTTTCTCACAATAAACCTAAATATTTAAACAAAAATTGTCAAAGCTCAGCATTTTACAGCAATCCTACGATAATAACCAAAGAAAAATGTTGGTAAAGAAACAGATTCGAACTTCCAGAAAGGGTGGATGTATATTTTTTACCATCACGTTGTTTATATAAATAATAAAGATGAGCCGGGGCATACAAATACTCTAGATATCATCCCCCTTAATTTCTTGACTAATGTATCTAAAACTGATTTTTACCTTGATTTTGATGTATGTTTAAATGGGTGTTTGTTACATGAATACTCTTGATGTAATAATTGTTTTTAATCTTTGTTCAGCATTTGACAGAGGAAAAACCTGATGGCTTTATCAATGAAGCAACTAGGTATCAGTATAAAAACTATTAATGTAAAATTGGTAAAAGTTAGCAGCTTCAGTGTGTAAATGTTCATAGGAAATGAAAGTCATCCCAGTGGGCCTGCGCAGGGTCATTTGTTCACTGTCAACTTAAGATCTAGAGGCAAGGTGGGTGAGGCAGTATCTTTTATTGGGCTAGCTTCTGATGGTGAGAGACACAAACGTTCGAGCTTACACAGTATGTTTCCTAGATCTTGAAGAAGGGCTCTGTTTAAGCTCAAAAGCTTGTGTGTCTCACCAATGGAAGTTGGTCCATGAAAGATATACCTCAGCCACCTTGTCTCTCTAATATCCTGGGACCAACATAGCTACAAAAACACTGCATATGGCTTAAGATCTAGTCAGTCTGTTTAAAAAACCCAAACAACCTCCGCTCTCCTGGACCCCCCCCACCCCCCCAAAAAAAAAAGTAGTTTCAAGTGCTGCACCTGCGCTTTAGTTCCCCTTCCAGCATCTGTATTTTACAATTTCTTCTTCTTCTTTTTTTTTTTTAAAGTTCCATATAAATGGCAGGGGGAAACTGCCTACATAGTTAAATAGGCTATATACAAAGTTTTGTCAGATGCCCATAGTCAACTGAAAAGTAGAGAAATATTCTTCTTTATTTTCAGTTAAAAGAATTGATAGTACCAATAGGAGGTTTACTTTAAAAACAGCTTTAGAATTTTTTAGTGTCGCTTATTATCTTGAATTCAGACTGTAAGAGGGACTAAGTGGTTCATAGATTGCCTATCCCACAGTACTGGGGATCTAAAAGATCACAGTTTAATCCTCTACACTGGAGTGAGCGTTACTCTGCATAGCCTCATCTGCCGTTGCTTTTTTCTTGTAACATACCAGTGTAGTTCCAGTAGTGGTGGTAACATTGGGATCACTAGTGTAGACAGGCCACTGGTATTTAATCACTATCTAATCTTGACCTGCTTTGCACGGGGTCAGACAGCATGGTGATTAAAAAGTTTATGATCTGACTTTGCTGGTGATATCATCAGTAGGAAATTTGGGGGGAAAAATGATAGTGCATTCATAGTTTATGAAGAGTAAGATACATACAGAATTTACGAGTACAGTGTTAATGAAAAAAGCTTTGTCCTTAACACTGTAATTTAAAATAAATTGTTTTAATGTAATAATTTTACAAAGAAGTTGCAGGAAATGTTTTTAGTAGCGGAACACTCCCTAACCCTATCAACAATGCAGTATATCAGAAAGTGTTATGTGGTCTGACTGATATATTGATTGGTCTCCTAATTCAGTGCAGACTTTCTTGCTTTGATCATGAAACACAGTTTTGTTTAGCGCATGGGAAGTGTGGTAACTTTGCATTGTGGAAAATGAATTTATGTATTTTAGTCTTCTCTTTTATTTTGTCTTCCTGTGTAGGCAGGTTGCACTAGCTGATCTAATAATCATCAATAAAACAGATTTGATTTCACAAGAAGAACTGAATAAAATAAGAACAGCTGTCAGGTATGAAACTTATAGTATGAATAAGTTATACTGACTGACAGTTTTTTGTTTATATATAGACTTCTGTTTCTTATGACTGGCACAGGGATTGGAGATTGCATGATTACCATGACACAAATTATTTGCTCACAGGAGAGAGATTAAATAGTGTTCCGATACAGTTATGTACTTCCACAAATCTTGGTTTTTTGCATGGGGTGATTTCTGTGCACCATCCTTATCTACATGCTTCTGAAGAAGTGGGTATTCAGCCCCGAAAGCTTATGCTCCAATACGTCTGTTAGTCTATAAAGTGCCACAGGACTCTCTGCCATTCTTATCTAGTAACCGTGTCACCCCTTTTTAACTTTTCAGACTTCATATTTTTGTATCAATGCTTAAATATTTCTAAAGATACCTTTAAAAATAATTAATAGATATCTGGGGAGGTAAGGAGGATGCAGAATAATTTATCATTTGTGAGTAAATGAACAAATAATCTGGACAAGATTAGTGGTTAGAGGTGTAGGCAAAAATCTCTTCTGCTGCCACCACAATATCCCCACATCCTGTGAGAGGAACGAAAAAACACACACCAAAAACTGAGTTTGAAAAAGTATTTTCCCATTTCACTGCTTTAACAAAATGTCCTAAATAAAAGTAAAAATGTTTAGGCTCACCAACAAGTATAAACTGGGGGGAATTTTGCTTGAATAAAATCTGTCCTCTGTAACAGTAGTCCTCTGTTGTCATGGATAGTGAATCTCCTGGCAAGCTGAGAGAGAAATAAAAATGGAGATTGCTATGGGGTTGTACAACAATTTAATAAGAGTTGGATTATTACTCAGGAGTTCCTGGTTTTCATTTCCCTGCTTTGTTCACTACATTATGGAATTCAGTTTTTATTCACATCTAATTTCTCCTTTTTTCCCCCCCACCCTTTTTCAGGTCAATAAATGGGCTTGTCAAAATTTTAGAAACTCAGAGATCAAGGTAATATTATTTAGTGTGGGGCAGTATCACTTGCTGCCACTTCCTATTTCTGTTGTGACAAGTTGCTGTATATTTTTTAGTCCTATTTGTTTTAAAAGAAAACTATTTAAATAACTCCTTGCCTATTTTACTGTCGTCACTTTAGATTAAAACTAACACTTGAAAAAAAAAAAAAAAAAGTCTTATGCTGTTTGCTTTCTCTTCATGTTTTTTCAGCTTAGAAATTGAAAATATACTATCAGTTTCCAGTTAGTCAATTCCAGACTTTGTAAGGTTTAAATGCATACATTCAACGAAAATTAGGAGTTTTTAATCAGAATTGGAATACTAAAAAAAATAAAATCCTTATTATACTTGTATTGGGTTTAGATTTTGCAAAAATGTAATTAAATTTTGGGCTAAATTTGACCCGACAGTGGCTTTCAGTTATTGAGACTGCACTAACAATGCCACTGGAGGAGCATTACTGGTTGGAAAAGTGCTAGGGTAGACACAGCCAAGATGGCTCTGATACATTGCAGCTGTCATAAATATAAAAGGAAGGGTAACCACCTTTCTGTATACAGTGCTATAAAATCCCTCCTGGCCAGAGGCAAAGTCCTTTCACCTGTAAAGGGTTAAGAAGCTACGGTAACCTTGCTGGCACCTGACCCAAAATGACCAATGAGGGGACAAGATACTTTCAAATCTGGAGGGGGGGACGACAAAGGGTTCTGGCTGGCTGTGTGATGCTCTTGCCGGGAACAGATCAGGAATGCAAGCCTTCCAACTCCTGTTAAGTTAGTAAGTAATCTAGCTAGAAAATGCATTAGATTTTCTTTTGTTTAATGGCTTGTAAAATAAGCTGTGCTGGAGGGAATGTATATTCCTGTTTTTGTGTCGTTTTGTAACTTAAGGTTTTGCCTAGAGGGATTCTCTATGTTTTGAATCTGATTACCCTGTAAGGTATTTACCATCCTGATTTTACAGAGGTGATTCTTTTACCTTTTCTTGAATTAAAATTCTTTTTTTAAGAACCTGATTGATTTTTCATTTTTCTTAAGATCCAAGGGTTTGGGTCTGTGTTCACCTGTACCAACTGGTGAGGATTATTATCAAGCCTTCCCCAGCAAAGAGGGTGTAGGGCTTTGGGGAGGAGGGGGGGATATTTTTGGGGAAGACATCTCCAAGTGGGCTCTTTCTTTGTTTAAAACGCTTGGTGGTGGCAGCATACTGTTCAAGGACAAGGTAAAGTTTGTACCTTGTGGAAATTTTTAACCTAAGCTGGTAAGAATAAGCTTAGGGGGTCTTTCATGCAGGTCCCCACATCTGTACCCTAGAGTTCAGAGTGGGGAAGGAACCTTGACACAGCAGCTGGCAATCTTGCTGTAATTGAGGCTTACATGTAGAAATCTCTAGGTCATTTACATAGCTTTTCAGTGATGTGGTACCCGTTGTCATGTGACACATCACTGAAAAGGCCTAACAGGCCAATAAGTGTCCAATGCCAAACTCTAATCCCATGTACTGTGTAAAGCTCTTTATGCCTCTTCCAGGTTTGATTTAGTGGGACCTAGAAATAAATGGTGCCTGCAAAATTGTTTTGAAAGATGTGTCAAAATAGTCACAATACAAGAAGTGGCTTTACTCTTTCATATTTTTGATTGGCACTCTGGTTTGAATGCCTTATTAGACAAATGAAAAGGTGGTATTTTTTAAGAAAAGACTGTGTCTCTCCCACCTCCCATGGAGCTCTCAGTAGTAAGTGGCTATTCCGATTCAATTATGGCTTTAATCGAAAGGACTGAGTGAAGTTGTGACAAAAGCACACTCTTGGAACATGTCATTTAGGGTTTAGTAACTTGTGTATGAAGTACAAGTACCACACATTGAAGTGCTTAGATGAGGCTAGATACTCATCATAATGCAGATATCAATAAATATTCAAAAATGTAGATGGGAACTCTACATTTCAATACAGGTCGAAATAGATTGAGCACAAATGGTTGTGGTTTTCTACTCCAAGTGTTTTCCCTACTAACACTGGCATATAGGTATTTGTGCTGTTGAATATAACTTCTCATTATTGTTTCCTTTGTTTATAGCAATATTATGCACTAGTATAGTTTTCATCAGAAGATGTGTGCCCATTGAAGGGCATTATTTATCCTACAGTATTCCTTGAGATCCTAAAAAACAGCAGTGTGGATGTTGTAGCACTGGTAGTGGCTCAAGCTAGCCACTGAAGCTCAGACCCGGGTCTCAGCGGGGCTTGGGCTCAGGCAGCTAGCCCAAGCTGCCATCTGTGCCACAATGTCCACACTGCTATTTGTAGCATGCTAGGTCAAGCCGAGCTAACGTGAGTCTGTCTGCTTACATTGGGAATCACACTTCTCAGCTGCAGTGTAGACGTACCCAATGAACAGCTGAAATGGGGTGTAAAATTAAATCAAGTCCTGGTGTGGAGTTTACTCCTTGATAAAATCTGATAAAGTCTGCCAAGTAATAGAGCAACACCTACCCTTTTATAGCCTTACCAAATACACACAGACTTTAAGGCCAGAAGGGACTGTCATGATCATCTAGTCTGACTGCCTGCACATTGCAAGCCAGAGATCCTCGCCCACCCACTCCTGCATAACCTCTGACTGAGTCATTGACATCCTAAAATCTTGATTTAAAGACTTCAAGAAAATCTACTGTTTACTCTAGTTCAACCCAGCAAGTGACCTGTGATGTTAAAGCTATTCTGTTTCATATATTTATATTAATCCTTATTCTGATCTACAGTAATGTAGATTTAAAATATTTTAGAGAGAATACAACTGCACTGAATTCTGTGGAATCCATACCATATTTGAGTCTTTAGAGATGCAGGCAAAATAGCATTTAATTTTTATTACAAATAGTGTTGAAATGATTATTCTACTCTTATTACATTAGGATTCTGAAACTAGTGTATTTGAACTGTTAACAATTGCTGTTGAAATCCACTGTTGCCTTCTGTTGTGTACTTTGAAAATGAGCTTGGCAGATTTTGAAATGTTATACCTAAGCATACGGGACAGAGAAAGCATTTATTGCTCTGGTGCATTACTATATTGTGCCCATCGACAGGAAGTATGGCTGGACATCTGACATTTGATACAGTTGACCTCCAAACTCTACTGTCCTTCCTTCACAGGCAGCATAGGGGTAGATAGAAATGCCCTGAAATGGCTTAGGTCATTCCACTCAGAATTAAGCAAAGGGGTCCTTATTGGCAACTGTTCCTGCATCTCTGTGACTCATTTGGTTGGTCCCACAAGTCTGTTCTCTCCCTCATTCTGTTGTTATCTATATGAAATAGTTGGGAGAGCTAGTGAGACAGCACAGGCCAACATGCCAGCACTGGACAGATCACACTCATCTGTGCATCCTTTTAATGTAAAGGAAGCTATAACTTGCCTAGTTGAGATCAGTGCTTGTATGAAGAGGCGCTGGCTGAAGCTGAACCCAGACAAAATTGAGATGATGCGGGTGAGAAGAAGGAATGCTTTAAAGAAATCTCCATAACTACCTTATCTACTAAAGACATCTCCTCTCATTTTATTGGTCTGAAGCTCTGGGATCCTCTTTCATTCTGCACTACATTTGGACACCCAACACTGGCAAAAAACATGCACTTTCATCTGCGGGCATCCAAAAGATAGCACCTGATCTTGGCAGACTAGTATCTGGCCATAGGCAGTCCTAAGCTCAACTACTGAAATTCTCTGTGTCTATGAATGAAGTTCTATACTTTAAAAGGGCTAGTTCAGGCTGCAGCAGCCTGCCTGCTTAGCAGCATAGGTTCCTAGCAATACATCATCCCACTCTGCAGTGGCTTCCTATTGAACCCAGAGCCCACTTCAACATCATTATACTGTTTTTCAGAGCCCTGCATGGAGTCGTTCTTTAACACCTAAAGGACAACTCATTTTTTGATCTTCGGTGATGACTTTTGTCAGTGGAACAAAGAAACTGTTGCTCAGTAGGGGGAGAATTGTGAGTGTAGCAGACGGGAGCTGGCCCAAGATTGCCAGATGAAATAAGAATAACCTCCCAGCATTCAGAACTAAATACAAAACGTACACCTTTTCCCGCACTCTCCACAATAGTACCCTTACTTGCACCAACAGTCTTCTCTTGTGTGTTCAGTAGTTATTAAAACCAAAACAAACACACACACAAACCCCTAAGCTTCCCTAACAGGGAAGGGGAAGAGAGATTATTGCCATTCTTACTCATGGGAGGTGCTCAGATAAGACTGGTCGGTGCCAATATAGGAACATAGGTAGAAATGCTTTTTTTTTTTTTTTTTTTTTTTTTTTTATAGCACCATGGAATTTTATTAAAGAAATTTTCAGATGGTACTGTGTCTGAGCTTATCTGATGGTCAGTGTTTGGATGCTTTACATTTCCAATAATGTTAATCTTGTTAACATGTCCATTGATTTAACTTATTTGAAATTCTGCTTGCAAGCTGCTCCTTGCTGGAAGCTTTCTGTCCTGCTGCTAAACTGTTGCACTATGAAAAGTCTTCTTTGCAGTGACTGTCATGTTAGTTTATACGGATTACCCTCATATTGTTTTTGTTGCTTTGTTCAAATAAGGAAGGTGAAATGTGTTTAAGAAGCTTTTACAACTTCACACTCCTTTCTTATTAACTTTTAAATTCTGCTGAAGAATACTTGGAACAAGAATAAACAGTACTACAGAGGGTCCTTAATCATAAACTCAGTTATTATGGAGTGTTTCCCATTGGTCATTTATTGCTTTTTCTGGTGATTTTAACTAAATAATTTTTGTTAAATCAGCATGGCTCTTTTTAACAAAGAATAGTTAATAACTTCAGTGGGCTTTTTAACATTTAGGGCTAGATTTTCAAAACTGTTCTGCATCCACCAGCTACCATTGGCGACAGGGGGAGTTGCTGGATGCTGAGCACTCCTGAAAATCTGGCTGCTTCATTTACTTGTCTAAATGGGAGCTGAGCCTCTCTGAAAATCATCCCCCTTTATGGATGCTGAGCGCATTTATAAATCTGGTCCTTAACAGTAGCTCCTTTGTTCTGATGCAGCTTTGGTTTTAAAGTTTCTGCAATATTTTTTAGACTTCTGCAGCAAAACTATAGATTCCATTAACTATTGCTAGTACTGTGACTCTAGAGACTGTAACCCTGGTAATAGTATGTGTGTTTGCTTATGTGATTCTGATTGAAACAGTTGGCTATGTAGAGAGGGAGGAAAATGTCTATGAGAATACAATGGTGACTCCAAGTCCAGCTGGAGGGGAAAAAGTATGTGGAGTGGGGCGGGGACACTGTCCTCACTGTTTGTACATGATTTGATGATGATGATGATAAACTTGGCATATTGGCTGGACAATACTAAAATCTGGGTGTCTTTGCTGATCTGGTCATACGTATTTTATGACATCCATAGAACAGGACAAATCCTAAATTCCATGCATACATCCTGTATGCAGGGTATAAGAGGGAAAAGCAATAGAAAGGAATCAGTCCCTCGTTGCACAGTGGCAGAGGAGATGCTCTGCAGGCACTATTGCAACATCTTTCAATTTCAAATTCCTTTATGAAGAAGGAAACGTAATAGTATATAATCTTTAAAACATTACATGGATCGTATTGCCCGCTAAATGGCTTTTTTGGAGAGGGAAGTGTAGCTATATTTCAGTCTTCCTCAATTTAATCAAATGCTGAATTAGATGGGGTTCAGAGAAGGGCAACAGGAATGATTAGGACCTGGAAAAACTCATGAAATGATATTGAAAATGTTGGGATTGCTTGCCTTAGAAAGGAGACAAATAAGGGGGGACACAATAAAAGTATATATAGTAATGGTAGATCAGGAGCTTCTCTCATCTTTGTCTTCTAACACAAAAATAAGGAGATGTTGAATGAAATTAAATAATGGCAAATTCAAAACTGATAAAATGAAACTTTTACACACAATGTATAATTGGACTGTGGAACTCATTGCCACAGGACGTCATTAGAAGTTGTTAATGCCAAGAAATTAGCAAGATTAAAAGAAATTGGACATTTGTATGGTTAACAGCAAAATCCAGAGTTATAGTTAATACTAACAATTTTGGAAGGGATATCAAACCTCATGCTTCAGGGTTGACGTCAGTATCTAACTATAAAGGATTAGGAGGAGACTTGGTGTGGGAGGCAAATTATCCCACATCTTGCTGCAGGGTTCTTATACCTTCTTCTGGTGCTGATCACATGGGATACTGGACTACACTGACTTCTGTTGTGATCTTGTATGACAGCTCCTAGGTTCCTAGTTAAATACTTTTCAGAGATTGACACTGTTTCTCTATCTTGCACTGTCTGTAAAATTGTAAAACTGTAAAAACAGTAAAATTAGCTTATTAGCATGGTACTTGAGAACACACATCCTTTAAATAAGATTTTTTTTCTGTCCATTGTCAGTCAATATTATGCAAGAGGTAGGAGCATTTACAATCTGCCTGAGTGTTTCTATGACCTTAGTATGAGTTTATGGAGTACTACTGAAACAGACAGTTCAGACACAGCTGGTCATAAACTAAAGAAGAGGTTTATGTAGGCTATGCATTGTACCTTAAAAATCTTTCGTCCTAGAAACAGCTTTGTATACTTGGTGGTGGGTACGTGTTTAATAATAATAATTGGCCAAGACCCATAGGCCTGTGGATTTTTCCTTTTAACCATATCCTTGTTTTCATATTTTCAATAACAAAATAACCAGTTCTGTAAAGCCAACCATTTGTCCTAGCAGTGACACCTGAACTGGAATGTAAGGGAATGTATATTGTACTTTTCTGAAAAGGGGTGAGTATATGTGTGTGTTACAGGAGACCTAGGTAGAAACGCTTATAGTTAAGGTTGTCCAACACTATCTGTTATAAGACCCTGTATTCAGTTGTTGTTACTTTGCCAGACTTTAACTATTTGGCCTGAAATTTTCCATGCTGGGTGTCTGCCTCAGGCTGAATTTGGGGGAAGGGGAGGGTGGAGCTCAAGAATTTCAGCAAAAATTGTTCAGCTATTTCTCAGAACAAAGTTAGGGATAATACATTGATTTGCCCCTGTTTTTACCAAACAAAACAAAACAAAAGCAAACCACTTTTTCAGCTGTGTTGTTGAGAAGCTCTAGCACCACGGTTTCAAGCCAGGACTTCAAATTTGGAAGAGGAGTTGCCTTGGCTTCGGTGTGTGCCTTTTGCTGTCCTCATGAAATTCCACCCAAATTTGGCCAAGTTATGAAACTCTGAAAATCTGTTGTCACATGCTCAGAACAGATTTGTTAGTTTGGCAACTAAATTCTTCAGATTCCAATTCTAGTGAGTATGCTCTAGGCCATAGTGGCAGAGTCTGAGTAGGACTTTCCCTACAATTGTGCCTCCTGGCTCCACACCAGGGCTTGATGTGCTGGACACAGGAACTAAGACCTGAGGTCCTGGGACATGGAGGTGAGGGGGAAATGGGTTGGGGTAAGAACAGGCTGGACGAGTCTGAGGCAGAAGGGGTCTGTTAAGCTTGGGGGTGGAAGAAAATAAGGGCTGAATGGTTTGAAAACCACTAGATAAACTCCCCTCAGAAACTGGAATAGAACTGAGGATTCCTGAATTTCAGCATTCCTCTGCTGTCAGCAAACAGCTGTGAAACTCATTGTTAAAATGTTTGCCTCATCTCCCTTCAGTGACTGGAGCTCATAGAAGATCTAAAGGTTCCAGCGCAGCAGCTGACCCATGTGGGCGTATGTTTCCACATAATGCAAATTGTGTTTGTTTTTAGTTTTCACTGTGTGTTTTTAAAAATCTGGGAAATAACATGCAAAAAATATATGCAAAGCATGTTATGGTTGCAAAGTCAAGTCAGGCCCCTTGTGCATTTATATTATGATAAGTCTTTAATTACATGATTAAATAGTTTTTTTTTCCACTGAAAACTTATTTAAAAATGCAACAAAAGAATCATAGCAATAGTCTGCTTTAAGAGACAGTTATCTAATACCTTTACATCTGGTGAATGAAGTCATTCAAATAGCTTTGTGTCTGTCAAACATCACAAGCCTGTGTTGTAGCTGAACTTTTTGCGTTATTGTTTACAACTATAAAATATTTAAGTTGAGAAAAGTATGAAGACTGTGTTTTATGGTTGTTTTTTTCTTTTAGAGTTGATCTCTGTGAAGTTTTAGACTTGCATGCTTTTGATAGCTTATCTGGGATAAGGTACAGTATAACCTTATAATCTTTATTTTAGCAATTGATTACACAGGAAATCATAAGAAATGGTTGCACTAAATAGACACTGTCACTTTAAGGTTGCAACTGAGTTTCCATTATAAACCGAATTGTGGCCTCTTGTCTAAAAGTAAAGTACATTTTTTAAAAAACATTTGAAGTGAATTGAACAAGATGTTATATTTAGAGAACCTAAAAGTTGTTAATTACAGAGCCAAGTATAATATCTTTTTGCCATTTTGTAGCAAAGAGCAAAATCCCACTTTACTGGGTGCCCAAGACACACATTCCATGTAATTACAAAAGTTATTAACATTTCCTTTAATAACGTCACTAGGCAATGTCAACTTTGGCATTCTTGGTGTATAGGCTGTCAACTGACTGCTGAAGACCTAAGTATTCATTTGAAGAAGAAAAACCTTCAGTCCCTTTTCTTACATTTTAAGCTGCCTCTCTCTGCAACTTGATCACTTGACAGTGGAAAACAGAATTTTTTTCTATTAACAAGCTTGTGAGGGTGGTCAGGAAACCCTCTCCAAGGTTCATTGGGGATTGAAGACCTGATAATGCCCACAGAAAAGGGTAGGTTAAGTGTCTCCCTTACCTCTTCCTTCAGTCAAGTTCTCATCCAGACCCCTCTTTGAGATTCTAAGTGAGTTGCAGAAGTAGCACCCAGAGAGTATTGAGTTAAGGTTGCTCTTCTCAAATAAGGCTCTCAAACAACCTTACTCTGCCCCCACATAATAATGCCTACAGAAAATCAGACTATATTACCTTATCTATCCATAAAATAAAGTTTAATTTTATCAGTGCTTGCTAGGTTGTCTTAATTAACTAGATTGTCTGAATCATAATTAAGGCTAAGATTTTGTCATGGATATTTTTAGAAAAAGTCACAAACAGGTCACAAGCAATAAAGAAAAATTCAGGGAAGCCCATGACCTGTCCCTGACTTTTACTAAAAATATCCATAATAAAATGGGAAGGGACTGGGCAGCTGCGGGGTTGCTGCGGGTTCTGGGGCCCCACCATCAGTGGGGTCTCAGAGCTCCAGGGTCCCCCCTGTCACCAGCAACGGAGGGAAGCTGCAGGGACCCCTTGCCCCCCCCAATGGCAGGGAGCTCCGGGAACCCCCCTGCAATTGCCGCAATGGGGAGCTGCAGGGGTCCCCCTGCCACTGCGGGGCGGGGCGGGGGCTGCAGAGGTCCCCCCGTCTGGTGGTGGCCGGGGTCCCCCCTGCAGCGGAGAGCTGCAGGGTACCCCTGCTCCCATGGCAGCTGAGAGCTTGGGGCCACTAGCTTAGGGGCTGCTACCTCAGGCGGCGGGGGTACCTCACAGCTCCCTCCCACTGCGGGAGGCGGCGGGACCCTGCAGCTCCCAGTGGCCAGGTCTGAAGTCACAGAGATCTTTGGAAGTTACGCTGCATTACAGCTTTCTTTGTGTTCTTACATTATGTGCTTTACTGAAAAAAACAAAAAAACAAATCTGTAATTAGACACATTAGAGCACTTGCACACACACAACAAAAGTGTACAGTGACAAATTACCACATTTTATATTGAAGACATATGGATGAAACAATAAAACAAGTTTCTGTGGTGTGCATTTTAGGTAAGCTACCTGCAAAGTACGGTGATGGTAAACTGACATTTGTACAGGGACAGAGTTGAGGTAGCATGGATTACTTTATTTGGGACGTTAGTTCTCAATTTCCTGAGTTTCTAATATTTGAAAGATTTTTTTTTTATTTTATTTTATTTTTACTCTAGTGTTTTTAAAAAGTAAAATGTGTAGCTAAACTACTAATATAAGCCTGCACCTGAACTAAGGCTTTCTGTTAAAATCTTACTGTACTTCATTTTGAATATTTCTTCTTCAATTAAAATTGTGATATTTAAGTCACAATTTTAACAAGCCATGCTATTTGGAAATGCATCTGAGTGATCAGCATGTGTTTTTATTTTCATATACTGAGTTGACAAGTAATACAGTTGTACCTCTTTCCCCTGCGATACACAGTGTGGATGAAGACCAAAAAATGACACAAGGAAAGCAAAAGTGCGAGATGTGTAAAAATGTTTTATTTATTTAACATAGTTTTCTTATGCCTTTTTTGCCCCATTCAGCGCTTCTCCTTTAAATAATTTATAATAAAGTGAGAATAGACTTTACAGGTAAACTTAAGTCTAAAGTGAGAGACCATTGAGGGCTCTAAGCACGGTAAATTACTGCACAAGCCTTTTCTCTGTTAGGTTAGAAATGAGTCTGAGCCACAAAAGTCCAATTCAAATTTTGAACCCCCCCCAAAATTTGGGGTTGTTCTGACCCATCTCTCTCTTGGAGACCTAGGTTCAAATGTAGAGCCTTAGGCCATCGTAAACTCTTATGTTGTGGCCTCACGTTAGTCCATATTGGATTATCCTGCACCACAAAACATACAATTTGATGATTTGGGTTTGAGAGGACTAGGACTGAAGTAACAGGGGTGTCTCATGTTAGGGATTAATTTCATTAGCAGAGCTGGAAGGAAGCTGGCACATAGTATATCTTGTTTTAGTAAATGCTACAGGTCCTTTCTCCTGCCCCGCTCCCTAATAACTTTAAAAACATGATTTAAAGTAGGGAAAGGAAGGACTACATTGATTTTTTTTTTTGCCTTGTGTTCTTAGTAATACTGTTCGGATGACTCAGTTTGCCCTTCGTTTTGACACAAAAGTTGGCTGAGAGTTGATTTGTTGCATTTTTAGAGTATTAAAGTGAACACTTATTTCAAAACCTTTATTATTATTATTTGCAACAGCTGTATTTTTGCCAGCTGTCTGTGTATATGTTATAACTAAGATATGTAAACTCTCCATGTATTTTGCCATTTGAGCATAAATTTAACTTGTATAATTTAATGCTTTGATTTATTTTAAGAATGAGTCCCTTTTTTAGCCTTCGTCCCTTTTGTTTTTGTTTACAGTAGCAAATGTCACTCAAGTAATCAAAAGGTCCTTTCCATTTACTGTGTTCGGGTTATGGAAATGACATTATAGCTATGAAATGACGTTTGGCAGTGATTAAACAAACAAGTAAAATTAAATTATTGGTATTTAGATGTATTGTATAGTTGCAAAACAGAGAAAATCCTTCAAAGATTAACCAGCTGTGAAGGATTAAACTTGACACCTTCCTTATCATGACTCCTGGGGTGACTAATTCACTCCAACAGCTTGTCTACACACAAACTTTCCCCCTCCCCTCTTTTAAACCCACTCTTACCTATTTACCCCTTGCTGTTCTTAAAACCTTGCAGATGTTTTGTTTTGAAGTCCTTGGCCTCCCTGTAGTTGAATATATGCTACAATTGTTGAAGACATAATCTGCTGGAAAATGTTTGTCTGTGTGCTGTCTCACAGCATAACAGAGCAGTGCCTTTTACAATTTCCATCCACCCCTTGCATCTGATCAAATGTGAAGCATTCTGAAAGTGTAGGTAGATAGAAATATATAGGCAATATTTTTCTTAAAATAAGATTTAGGAAAGCCAAGATTTATAAAGAAGGCACTTGATGGAGGAAGTATTTTTTGCCTATTAAAAATTCTGTATACGTCATCAAATCATTGTTTACATGATCTGTATTAGTGATCACTGATCCAATTCTCAGTCAGAATGGTGATGACAAGACTTATTTTTTTTTCCTGGCTTTTTCTATGCCATATCTCCAAAAATTGTCTTTCATTCAGTTGCTGCTGCTCCAGCATGCTTGACCATACTCTGGCCATCTTTGGCATAGATTACTGCTACCTTTTCTTCTCTGGTCTTCCTGATTCTCACATGACTCTCATCACATCTGTTCAGTGTGCTGTAATTAAAGCAATTTCCATGCCTGCTGCTGTGTATTACAAAATATAAAATGTGTGTATGGGTTTATGTATATGTATAGGTGATCAGAACACACTTTGAGATAAGTTTTATAGGTGCACATTACTTAGAATTGCATATGTATCTCAAAGTAAAACTAAGTACGAAAATATTTTAAATATACTAATTTTTACTATTTTGTCCTACTTGTTAGTGTAAAATTCAATCTGTACCTAGATAATGCTTCATTTATGTTTTGTATATATTCTTTGTAGTCCTTTTGATACTTTAGTAACTCAAAGTAGCTAAGTATTTGGTCTGATACATTGCAAGGTTCACATTTACTTCTTTTCAGTTTGCAGAAAAAGCTGCAGCATGTGCAGACAACACACCCACACCTAGATAAGGTAACTACTAAACCTGCTGCATTAAACCTTCTGATAACAAAATCCATCTGGGTAATTGCTGCATGTTAGGCGTTGCATGCTAATCATATGATCTATAGTGGGCATTAACTAAATGATAATGTATTAAGGAATAATTTGAATACATGCATTTGAATACATGCTTTATTCTGTTGAACTAGACATATACAGTGGGCTGTATTTTCAAAAGTGGCGTGCAAACAATCGTGTAAATAACTTTACCCACATGAATGAATTTAGCCACTGAATGCATCCGATGAAGTGAGCTGTAGCTCACAAAAGCTTATGCTCAAATAAATTGGTTAGTCTCTAAGGTGCCACAAGTCCTCCTTTTCTTTTTACCCACATGAGTAGCCTCATTGAAATTAATGACTCTCATGAATAAAAGTATGCATGTGCAGGACTGGGCCCTAGATTTGTAGTCATTATTTTTCACATGCATATTTTGTGCACCCAGACAGTATTTGCGTGTATAAGTTGGGTAGTTGGGCACCAACTTATGCATGTATACATTTAGAGTCTTGGTTAAAGCCAACTGACATATTAGCCCAATATGTGTAAATTTTCTTACATAGATGCTTCTAATTTGTTTTACAAGGAAAAACTGTATAATTGTGGGTTTATAAGTCTCTGGACTAGAATCTGCCCTACTTACGCCTTGATCCTGCCAACACTTAAGTACATGCTTACTTAACTATTGTGAGTAGTTCCATTGACGTTAATAGGATTGCTCATGGTAGTAAAGCTAAGCATGTGCTTAATGGATTATTCACATTACTAAAATTAAGCACATACAGAGTTTGTAGGGTAAAGGCTTTACTTTTTGGGGTGTATGTCAGGGCAGAATTTGACCCTCTGTCTAGTACAGAGTTAGAATTGTCATTGTTGCATTTTTAACAATAGGAAGTCGTTCTTTATTACCTCTTAGATTTTTCTTTTACTTGATTAATGGAAAATGTAATGTTTTCTTCCTTAAACATTCCTAAACTAAAAATCAAATTGGAGGGAGTGGGGGAGAAGCCCAGTTTATCACTGCTACAGAAATAGACCTATGTTCAATGTTGTTTGTATTGCTTGTTAAGCACTGACAATGTGCTTGGTGCTATACAGGGCAAAAGTAGCTTTCAGTGTGAGAAAGACAGGGATAAGACAATGGAAGTCACAGAGAAGAATGAAAGCAGAGAATTTTTTGTTTGTGTGGTACGTGGACATGTCCCCCAGAGAGTCTTGTGGATATCATGGAGTCATACAAGTAAGATCATATAAAATGTAACTGGGTACCCCACCAGTATGAATAACCAGGGTTACAAAATATGCGGTGGATTACAAAACTCAGTTTACTTGAAACCCAGGGAACAAAATCACATTATGTGTAGTAAGGATATAATTATTCAAAAATATTGACTCTCGTGTCCTCTGGTTTAGTGAGGCACAAAATATTTTTCTGACAGGGTTAAGGACACTGATACTTTTATATAAAATGTCTTGCATTTTTTTTGGATTAGTTCATAAATGTATTCCAAAATTTATGCTCTGATATTAAATAGATTTTTGCTTTAATATTCACCTTTGGTCCATTTTTATCTGTCTCTTGTAAGATGCTGCTGGCCATATAGGGATCACTGTATTTAAAATGTTCTTTTATTTAAATAGTGAGTAGATTTGTTTCTATGTGAAAGCATTGTAATTGTGGCATCTTCTTTTTCTGCTTGGAACTTACAAGACCCTTGTTGCCCTAGTCTAAATTGCTCTTTTCATTTCAAGAGCACTCATTTAGTTTTGCTGCTTAAAACGGGGAGAGTGGGACTTCCTCCTTATGTAGTTTGAAACTTTATTTAGAACCCAAACATGCAATGTAAATGAACAATGAAAGCCCTGGTGAGGGTGGTGGGGGAGAAGGTAAATACATTGTGGTGGAAGGTGTGATTTTAACATATGAATGCTTCATTAGACACTGAACGAGAATGCTTTGTCAAATTTGTCTTTAGTGAGCAATTCAAAACTATCCAGGATTTTTTTAAAGTAACCTTCAAATAAAAACAAAAGACCCTGAAACAATATAATCAGTAATATGGGCGACAGCCAAATTTTAAAGGGACACTGTCAAGTTAATTGAATTATAAAAATACTTGCTTTGTGCTCAGTAGCGTATGTCAGGGAATGAGGGAAGGCTCACATAAATGAACTCCATGCCACCTCCCTCATCTGGGGCCGCAATTCCAGCAGGTGGAGAGGGAAAGGCCCAACTTGGACTTAACACAGATGGAGCTATGTTCCGTGAAACCAGGGAAGGTTGGTCAGATCAGGACTTTCTCTGGTGAACTTTAGCATTTCCCCAGAAGTTCTGAAAATTAGAGTTGTGGCGTGATGTAGGGGAGGCATAAAGGCAATTGCTGTGTGAAATGGAGGCAGAACCAAAGAGGTTATATCACATAGTTGAAGTAGCTGATGGGTGCACTGTTCCATTGGCTGTTGTTAAGACACTATGATGAACTAGAGGAATAGTTGTTTTTGCAAGTTTTGCACTTAAACCAAAAGTGCTTGTTGTGAATGTTAGAGTGTGTGTGTGTGTGAGAGAGAGAGAGGTTTTGTGGACTGTTGTGGTTCTGCAAAAAGGTTAAACTGGGCCTAAATTTTAAAAAGGGAAATCAGCAAAGTTAGTCATGTTTTGACAAAACAGCATTATAGAAATCCCAGTTGTCTTAAACCTGGAAACTAAACTCAAAATATTAAAATGAGAAATAGTGGGACTTTAATACTTTAACTCAGTGGTTCCCAAAGTGGGGTCCACCATGGGTTATGTGGGGGGTCCGTCCCTTGTACCTGGGCCAGAACTCACTGGAATAGCATTCCAGCACTTTTGCTGCATGGAGGATGCCATTGTGAGAACAAAATGCCATTCTCCACAGACCGTGATGTCATATGTACAATGTATGCGAGGTCATGCTGGCAGAGGCATTCCGTTAGTACCAATACTTGCATATTCAGGACTAAACCCCCCTGTTAGCATTTAGAAACACTTTTCCTGCCATTCATTTCAAGACTCACAAACCTCGGAAAGTAATAGCCCCATTTAGGGGAAACAGAAATACAGATAAAGTTACATGTATAGGTTTTCGGGGAATCCTGACACCACTAAACTAGAGTCGGTGTATTTGTCTATATGTGTATTTTCAGAGGCTTCAAACAGCTCCATAGCTAAGCTTACTGAAAATAATGTTAGTTAAAATGAAAATAACTGTTTTGTGACAAAAATGGACCAGTGGTTAAAAAGCGGAACCAATAAGAAGAAAAAATATATCTACTGTTGAACAAACATGAAATCAACGAGGATCAAAGTGACAACAAAAGTGTAGCTAGTAATAAGGAAACATCATTGACACATGTCACTGGTATGAAATGTGAAAATATGGAAGGTGACAAACTTTATGCAAGAATAAAGAAGAAGAGGAACTATGATGAGCTTTACATAAATTTGGCTTTACCTGTGTGATACAAGAAGATATACAGTTGCCAAACTGTTTTTTGTGTTACAAAATGCTTTCTAATTAGTGTTTAAAACCAGCCAAACTCTGCTGACATTTACCTACAAAACGTGTTCTGTACATAGATTAGCCTGTAGAATTTTTCAAACAAAAATTAAAGGACTTATAGGCTGGAAAACAGCATGTTATTAACACAAACCATGTCAATCATAAAGCTTTCGAGGTTTCGTATAAAGTTAGCTATAGAATTGCTAAAGTTGGAAAACCACACACAATCGCTGAAGAACTGATTCTTCCAGCAGTGAATGACATGGTAAACGTAATACTAGGAGAGAAGCAAGGAAAGCAATTAGAAATTATTGAACAATACACTATCTAGCAGACTACGTGACATGAGTGATGATGTGGAAAAACTGGTGTCTCGCTTGCAGTTGAGTCTGTATATTGCCTTGCAAATCAACAGATGTTGCTAATCTTCTTGCATATGTTTGGTATATTTTTGATGAGGTGGCTGAAGACTTGATTTGTCGTCATCCTTTGCCCTGCCCACATGCACAACAGCAGAAGATATTTTTTGAATAACTTTTTTTTTTTTTTTTTACGAAAGCATTGTGTTGGTCTGTGTACTGATGAAGCTCAAGCAATGATGGGTGTAAATTGAGTGGAATTGTCGCTCGAGTATGTCAAGTGCCACCAAAAATGCAGTGGTACCATTCTAGCATATGTTGTGAAACATTGGGGGCAAAAAAATCAGCAGAATTAAAGGCAGTGTTAAATGATGTTAAAACTATGAATTTTTAAAAATTGCGTACTATGAATTTGTGCATATTTAACACTCTGCAGTAACCTGGGAAGTGAACACTCTTCATTACTTCTACAAACACAAGTCCATTGGTTCTCCCCCGAGGGAAGGTATTGGCCTGTTTGTTCAGAGACGTCGTTTTCCATGGAGTATCCTTTTGAATTTTCAGATAGCCAAATTGCACCTTTTAGACAATCACAGCTGGCATACTTGAAGGACGTATTTTCTCAGTTAAATTAACTGAATTTAGATCTCCAGGGAAGGAATATCAATTACCATGTATGATGATCAAGACTAAGGAGAAGCAGTGATGATAAAGATTCAATTGTGGTGTCATGTGACAAATGACAATTTTGATTGTCTTTATTAGATTTATTTTAGATGAAAATGCAAAACATAACATTCTTCGGCATTTGAGTAAACCTCAAGGACAATTTCCAAGAATATTTTCCTGTGAAGAATGATGCCAACAATTGGATTCAACACCTCTTTGCTAGAAAAGCAAAACCATCAAAGGATTTGAATATTGAAGACAGGAGGAACTAATGGAATTGTTCTGTGATGGAGATTTGAATATGGACTTTACAAAGCATTCATTGATCCAGTTTTGGCTGTAACAGAAATCAAAGTATCCAAGGCTGTCAGGCCAGAGCTGTGGTGTTTTGTTTTGTTTTTAATCCCATTCGCCACTACCTATTTGCCTGAAAGTGGTTTCTCGGGACTCATCTCATTAAAATCAAGATATAGATACAAACTGGATACAATGCAAGAGCTTCAGGCTGAAACTTTCAAATATTGTGCAAAATATATCAAAATTGTGTTCACAAAGGCAGGCCCACTCATCACACTGAGTAAGACCCTATGTTTCTTTTATTTCAGTTTTAAATTTAAATGTTTTAACAAAACTACTATAGTTATATTTTATATCAATACCTATGATTTCTTTTAATTGTCGTAACATGTTTGATTATTGACTGTATTTTCCATAATGTTCTATGATACCTACTTATACTTTGATACACAGTTTAATGGTTGTTATAATAAATAAATAAATAACTTGTTATAATTGCAGACTGTTTACTTTTGGTTCCTCTTATTATTGGTGAGTCTTATTTTAATAACAAAGTAAGTAATACAATAACTGCAACATGAAACTACATATAAAAATGAAAGGTTCCTGGGAAATTTAGTCAGATGCCAAAGGGCTCCGTTGCAGAAAAAAGTTTGGGAACCACTGCTTTAGCTCAAATCTCAATGTGACCGTGATTATTGGAGTTGCTGTCAACGCATCCATAATTAAAATTCTTTGGCAGAGAGTGATTGATAATTAATGCTTAAACTTAAGTTACATTATGCTTAGATTTGATTTTTGTGGCCAGTGCCTAAGAGTGAGTTCAGAATTTCTCTCATAATTCAGATTCATGTTCACACTAATCCTATGTGTTAAGTCTTTCTTAAAATACAATAGCATAAACACTTAAATGAATACCTAGTGGGAAAAGAGGTAGTAAGTATTATACTTCCTGAATTTTATGTGGGAGGTAGCAACTTGATATCATTAAGGAAATGATTATTGTTTATGTAGTGTGGTACTGTTAAACCAGCAGCCCATTTCCCACTACGAAACAGTATGAGTTCATTGTTGTTATCCCTATTTAGTTTAACACTCAACGGTTTATAAAAAAAACATTGAGATGTACGAGGTGTAAATGAGAGCAGGGAGTTTTCTCACATTTGGCTACAAGCTCTTCTGGAGGATAAAGGGTGCTTATTGACTTCATGTGGAGAGTCGATAGAAGTATAGCTACAATATGTGTGAAGCATAATAGACGTGACTCGGTCCCTCTTTTGAAGTTACCTGTGAACAAAATGTTAGTACTTGTTTGGGGTGTGGGTTGGTTTATTTTATTTTGTGAATTACTCTGTCATTGAGTAAACTAATAGAATTGCTGCTTTAGTCATATTTTATTTTTTTCCAAATTTTATAACCACTTGGAGAGACAAGGTAGGCGAGGTAATATGTTTTATGGGACCAACTTCTGTTGGTGAGAGAGACAAGCTTTCAAGTAAGCTCTGTGTAAGCTTGAAAGTGTCTCTCACCAACAGAAGTTGGTCCAATACAAGGTATCACCTCACCTACCTTCTCTCACCCCACTGAGATGGTAATTTTGTATGTTGAGCTTTAAATAAAACGTAGTTCTTAATGAATTTTGAAATAATTAATTTCAGCAGTTCTGAACAGGACATTTGGCACATTGATTTTTTTTTCTTGTCTATGATCAGGCTGTAAGTAGTAAAATACAACATTTTATTTTTTTTATTTAGCGATCTATTTATAAATCTTTATTTTTTCATAGCATAAAAAGTGTACAGCAATGACAGGATAAAGTCTGGTGCATTAAAAGAGAACCCCCTTATTGTGACACACGTGTATCAGTGCAGTGAAACTGTGCTGGTGAATGGGAACAACCATGAAGATACAAAAAAAAATAGCTAAGGGAAGTAACTTTATTAAACACCTTTGAAAGATATCAGTATTAACAGCCTAGTCATATTAACAATTGTTTAAAAGGATGAAATATCAATTAGTTCAGAGTTCTACAATATGAAATGTTATGGCATCAAAATACCCAAAAGTATTGACTGTAGGGAATTCCTTAAACTGATATTATAAAAAACAGCTGAAATGACCAGGGTAATAGACTATATTAGAGCAGAACCAGTAGCGCGGATATTTTTTCCTTTGGAGATTTTTGTTACAATTCCTAATTTATACTGTTAAGTGTACAAACATTTGTTTTAAATAAGGTATTGAACTGTTTAGTTTATTTGGCTCTAATTTAGAATAACTGAATATTAATACTTAGATCTTTCTACTTGCAGAGTATTGTTACCGTTACGTTTGAAATATTAGGAAACACAACTGAAGAAAATCTCAATGAATTTATTCAGGTGAGTGCTGCATAACTGTTACCTGAAAAATGTGTACTACACCACTTGAGAAAATTATCACTTGTATAAAGGTTCAGTTTTTAAAAACATATTCCTATTTGTAGAATCTTCTGTGGGAGAGGAGTGTGAAAGACAAGGCTGGTCATCCCATGGAGGTCATAAGACTCAAGGTTCAGCTTTTAAATTTACCTAACTTTTTATAACAACTTCTATTTTTTAACTCCCTTACTCCTGTTAAGGATAAAACAGTCCAGCCATATCCTTGAATGTTCATAGTTGCCTGACCCCTGGATCACTTCATTTGAGCTAGGGGAAAGGAGGTAATAACTTCCTTTTCAGGATGCAGTTCTCTCCCACCACTTCACTCCTCCCACATGGCTAGCGAGCTCTGCTGGCCAGCACACGGGGGAAGAAGACCCATAAATCGTTCCCTTTACTCTCAGCCCACTTGCTCTGGATTTAGTGGGAGGAAGCACAGTTCCTGTACTCCCCCAAGCACCAAGGCTAGAATTATGGTCAGCCCGCTGTGCAAGGGTGGAAGAATCCTTATTCCCCTGTATTGCTACCGTAAGGCTAGTCACAAGCTATTCCATAATAGTCAGTTGTATTAATGTTGAGTTTTCTTTGCAGAAGCCCTGGTTGCCAGCTCTTGAATGTTATATAGTCCTTGAAATCTTCCTTCTGTGTGTTGTCATTCCTCTGAAAGATCTCATCCCATCACACCCAAAATGGCCACTTCACTTGGAAAATATACCTAGGGTTGTAATTATACTTCTCGACATAACTTGCAGAATTGAAATGCACCATAAAATTCGGGAAGGGGAGTTGAGGGGAAACATGTCAAAGTCAACACTTAACATTCTCTACAAACCTGAGAACCTGAGGAGATGATATTTTTAAAGAAGCAATCAATGGATATGCAAACATTAAGTGAAATTTCTCAGGAAAATATTGTCATGTATTTGCAAGGAGTTTATAAATAGCTTCTATTTCAGTGTATGTTACCTACTCCCCCACAAACAAACAGCTGGTTAAAAAGGTCATACAGAAAATATGCACATTCAAAACTCTGTCAATGCTTTAATAGCGTACAGTAAAGAGAAAAAATATGTTCAAGTTTATTATTGCTTAATGAGAACAGCATTTGTAATGGTGCACAGTTGAGTGACAAAATAATTATTTTTACTTGAACTTTCAGTAGTGGTTATATATTTGTCTGGTCCTACTACAAGAAAATCAGGACACTTTTGTTTGTCTTCAGTCCTCCTCCTCCTCCTCCCTAAAAATCTAAAAACCCACTGATACTACTTAGAAAATACAGTCTGGGAGGAAATAATGTTGCTATGTATCAATATATGTTCTGCATTTTCCCCACATTTTACTATACTGAGCACTTAAAGCAAAATGTATAAGGAAGGCCTCTGTCCTGCAACTGTCTGTGCACTAAGCCTCATTGAAATAAATGGGCCTCCATGCAGATGTGTCCAAGTCAGTTGTAGTATGGGTGCCACAGTTTCTCTTTTTGCTTATGTCCCACCAGAAGTTATAGTCCTGTTTGACACTACAGTCATCTTAACACCAGTTAATTTGTCAAACAGAGGATTAGGACTTCAGAATTTCAGATGAGGAATAAGTAGAAAGGAACTGACTGACAAGATCCTACTTTAATGCAAATGACTGTGTGTATGTATGTATGTATGTATAAATAAAAAATAAAAATAAAACCTCTTCCATCCTCCTGAAAAGATACAGAATATATTAGATAATCAGAGATGTGTGTAACTAGAAAGTTTTGCAAGGTTTTCTATGAAGTGTTAATAGATCTTTCCAACGGGAGTTTTTGGCACTCATTTGTGGTCTCATTGTGTTGGCTCTAATCACTTCATTATGTTGCTGAGCCTTTTTAAAATATTGACAGTCATACACATTCATATATCTTTGTTTTAGAATAGTAAAAAAGCTGAGGGTGTCAACAACTTAATCATAATTATCCATAACCAGGAAACTCTGTGTTGTACTGTCTACCTACTGTGATAGGCAACGGTGTGCTGTTCTCAGTCACACGTACATTATATTAAATAAAGTGGCTTTTTAAACAATTGAAATACATAGGCTAAAAATGAAAATTTAAAAATCCTGGCAACTTTCCAGTTGAATCAGAAAACATATATTGCACTAGCTAGACTATGTAATATAATCTGACCAGTATTACCCTTATCTGGTCTTCCTCCTCCTATTTGTTAAGTCTACGGGTTGTGTTGTCTTATATTCAAATTATTGTATTCTGTTTGTACAGTGCCTAGCACAATGTGGTTCCTATTCAGTTGCAGCCTCTAGGCTCTATTGTGATAATAACAATAACTGTCCTCCTGATCAGGGGTTGGTGTCTATTAAAGACAAATCTCACCAGGTGATTGTCCAAGGTGTCCATGAACTGTATGATCTAGAAGAGACCATGGTAAGCTGGAAAGAGGATGATGAAAGAACAAACAGATTGGTTCTAATAGGTAAGAGGAAACGACACATTTCTTAGTTTTGCCTGTTGTGAGAAACAGTTGACCAAAGTCAGACTACAATTCTTCAACGGGTAAAACAAAGTAAATAAAATACAATTGTCCATAAATTATATGCATATATGGAGTGTGTGTAATTAAAATACGTGTATGTATGTTTTATATATTATATATGTAGAGTTAGCAGAATTCAATTTTTTATCATTTTGATGAATATTAGTAGTTTATTTTTAAGCATTTTTAATAATTTACATTTTCCTTGTGGCACAAAATTATGGGTTTTAAGCCTTTTTCAGTTTTTATCAATTTTAAATTTTCACAATTGTGGGACATTATGGGGACAAGGGGGTCAGACAATATTTAATGACAGTAGAAGACACTGATATTCAGAAAGTTAACGCTTCATAGCAGTTAAAATGCAAATTATCAACATCACCTGTCAAAATATACCCAAGTAAATATACTTAAATCAAACTCTTAAATTCTCAAGTGGCACTCTTTTTTTCTTTGCCTGTCTGTAAATTGTGATTATTGATGGAAATATTTTGTTGGTTTATGTGTACAGTGACGTCGACGTATACTGACCATTTACCGATTTAAAAAATCGAATCCTTCCAAGTATGTGTGTATGTGTGTGTAATATATATATATATAAAACTTTAAAAAAAAATCTAGGATTAAAAACAAGCTTGTGGGAATGATTATAATCAAAGATTTGATAACTCTCCATAAGGAAAAAATGTTATAACCTTTTAGGTGTATGTAATCTTAAAGGCCGATCTCATGTTTTCTTTCAGAAATGTTCATAATTAATGTTGAAACCACACACCTCTTAAGATTTTTGGGTTTTTTTTTTTTTATCTAAACTCCAGTTTTACTCTGAAAGTTTAATGAAGATTAATCCAGCATTTCTTCCCCATTTCTCTTATTTTATACCTTATTGTAGCCTGTTTGGAAATCTATAGCTTAAAGTTGCAACTTAAGATCATTATAATAAGCCTGTGTTTTTAACTCATTAGTATGTAACAGGTGTTTATATACTTGTTTTTCATTGATGTATGGATTATTTTGTGATATGCTGGAAAATATGAATTTTTGTCTGTTTACAGGCAGGAACTTGGATAAGGATATCCTTAAACAAGTATTTATAGCTACCATGACAGAGAAACAGGAAAACAGTTGACATCACACCACAAAGAAGAAGAAAAATCTGTCCTTAACACTGCAGACTTTTATAATAATGGATGACATGCAGTACAGAAGCTTCAGTTTGCTCTTGCAATTTATAGAACTGTTAAACTCTGAATTTGACATTACTCCTGTTATGAATTCAAAATCATCTGTTGTTTAAATATTTGCATTTATGTTACAGAATAAAATAGAGTAAATTAGTGTTTCTAAAATTTTGGCATGTGTTTAAATGATGCAATAGTAATATCATATGTATTCACAGAAATAATTAAGGATAAGGTTTTTTTTGATGTTTGTGTGTGGGTCATGTAGTATTATGAATGACTATATCTGGTGCACACCCACAACAGAGAATTTTAGAGCTTCCCAAAACAATTCTGAGGCTAATGCTCCCATCCTGTTGGTTCTTTTAATAATAAAAAAAATTAAAAACCATCACTGATTATTCCCAGTGAGGCAATCATAGTAGAAAGAGAGTCGGGTAATCATGTTGTTTAGCTCTGTATTACCTTTCTCTTCCCCATCCTTTTTAGATCCTTTAAAGTAAAGATGATCAGTCATCTTTTCAAATAGCTTTTAAATGATTGTATAAGTAAAACTTAAAAATACCTTAATGACAGATGTACAAAGTTAGGTAAAGGATAATATTGACATATACATAACTACACCCTCAATCACGTTTTCATAGAATTGAGATCTGTAAATGACTTCTTGGATCTTCAAGGTTACGACCCTGTCAGTATTGGATTCTTCTATATAGGGCATTTTTCTGTGGTATTATCCAAGATGTCCAATGCAATTTCTTCCCTTTTTTGTGAGATCGTATGACTTCTTTTTTTTTCCTGGCAGTGCAAATTGTTGTTGCAAAGGAAACTTAAAATGAGGTTTGTATCTATGATCTTCACAAAATTAAATTCTTCCTCCAGCTTTGTATGACTCCTAAGAAGAACTATACTTATTAGTTTCAGTGGGATATATAAAATATAATTGGGCAGATAAGTATGCAAAAGAAAATACATGTAGATAAGTGTTAAAATGTTTAGTTAATTTTCAAAAGGTTATTTCTCATCCAGTAAATAGTCTGTAGAATTGAGGCTTTTCCTTTAGTGCATCATCGATGCTTGGACGAATGTTAAAGCTTCTGGGATTTTCACAGAGTAATGAAATGGAAGCTTTCATGCTTCAAACTCCAAAAACATGCTTCTTTTTATCAGTACAGAAAATTGTTCATTGAATTTCCTAGCAGTGAGCATTAAGACTTCTGGTAAGGCTAAAATGTTAGCGTTCTTGTTATACTATATCTGTTTTCAAATTCCATGCAATTCTTTTTTTATCTGATTTTTCCCCCAAAACAAAGTCTGAGACTGGATAATTCCGAGATTTGTATTGGGATATGGAAGTTTTGGTGGCTGACAGTTCAGTTGTATATGTGGAACAAATTGGTGATCTCAGTCCACTTCCTAGTGGACAGCTGTTCGTATCCCCCAACTATCTTCACAAGTTGCCAAAACTGTCAGGGAGCCACAGAGTCCAGAGACTGAATGGATATGGAAATTTAACATCCCTCTCACCTGAATAAACAGATCCTGTAAATTAAAATACATTGAATGGCCACCACAGGAAAATTTGTGCTGCATTTTCCTGTGCTATATGTGCCTGTGGACAAATAGGACTTCAGGTTGGCATCTTTCATGGATGTGGCATCTTTCATGAACACGACATTCATTTTAAAATGAAAGTTAGGTGTTAGTGCTCAGTTTAAAACAAAACAGACTATCCGTTGAGAGAAGCAGCCCTATGATAATAAACAAGTGTCTTCTCTCTGTATCTAATGGAATACAATAATTTTAAGGCAATACAGTTCATTTCCAAAGAATTAAGTATAGTAAGGAAAGCATTGCTTATTAATCTTTCACAGTAGCCTCCATCTGGTTTGACTCAGGATAGTATGGAAGAATGTGTGTCCTGTAAGAGCTACTTGTAGCTACAGTGAGGATCAGCTCTGACATGTTCCCTGTTGCTAAATCCCTTCCACAAAATATAAAATATTAAGTTTCCGGTTATGAACTGTTTGTTATTCATTACACTTTATTACCTTGCTTTAGTTAAACTTCTGCTGCTGCTTTCTATTGGTGGGCAGCAAGTGGAATCTGACTGAATCACATCTGAGCTATTAGTGGAATGGATTGATTTGATATGTGAGTGTACATTTTTGTTCGACAATCTGGAAAATTGACAGTGCAGTTTACATTTTTAGATGGTATTTTTACCAAGCTGAGGCATCAGTAGAGGACGCTTCTTAAAAATACTTAGTTGGGGGATTGGCCATGGTGCAGTTTATGGAATGATACAAATATTTAACTGAGATGTCCCTGATCGTGCAAATGAAATAGAAAATATATACAGTACTGTCCACATTTTTCCCTTATTTTCCTTGCAGCCTTGGTTTTCACCCTGTGCTTTCTTTGCCTTCAGCGACCTTACGTTATAAAGACACTCCATCTAGTTGAGGAAGACACTAATACTTTCAGAGCTTTTTCTTGAATTGCCCAATTCTGGTCCATTCATTTTCCAATTTGGGAAAAGCCTATATGGGTTCAAACAAAAAGCACTTACTGCTTCAGACACCAGTCCCTGAAGAACAGGTCAACTGATGGGTGCCCTGTCCATTCCCTGTTCTACGCTGTCATCCTTTCCCTTCTTTGAAGGGGGAGAGTGGCCACAAAAATCCAAGATATTAGCAGAAGCTCCTACCTATTCAGCTGCCTCCTTTCACAGGGCCCAGTTCCATATCCAACATCAGCTATATTAAATCTGATTACTGAGAAGATAACAGAGTGAACCTCCAAAGTTATACCAGTTCTTAAATGTGTCCATTTGTCAGTCCTGGATACTGGTGGCTCACTGAAGCTGAAGAGTCAGGACTAAGCAGAATCTTGTTTTTATGCATAGCACCAGCCTTTTCAGGTTTTTTAGGTGTGATCTTCCCCCATCTCCTACCTCCACAGCGAGGAGCTGCAGGCTGTGCTCCTGCTCTGTTTTCCCCTAACCTTGCTTGGTTTTAGATCTCTGCTATTGGGACTCTCCTCATCCCTTGACTGTCTCTCTAGAGCAACCAAGCTAGTGTCAACCAACCAGCCCACCCTGTATGCCGTCTGTCACAGCAGGCTGCCCACATATCTCCTTATGCGCCCTTTCCTCCACAGCAGTGGTGGCACAGAAGGCACTTTTCAGCAGGTACCACCAGAGTAAGTAAAGTGGCTTGTGCAGCCTGATCTAAGCCACTTGCAGTTATTTCCAAATTCCTCCACCCCTCTTAGATCTACATTTTCTGGGGTGATTGTACTAGGCTCCTCTGGTCTGCGATTTTGCCGGCCTGCCATCAGCTGGCCTGAGGTTGCTAGCTAAGGCCTTCTCCAATTCTTACCATAAGGTAGGGAAAAGTAGCTCTATTCTGTGTCTCCCTTTCTCAGCCCCTGACTGTCAATCCCCTGCACCCTTCTACGTTTGCCCATATGACTTTGGTAAAAGCAGCTAGTGATAGCCCCTCTTTATTCTTATTTTTAAGTAAGGCAACAAGGTGCCACTGTATTTAAATGAGATATTTATTCCCAGACTGTTTGGTGTCCTTTCCACATATCCAGCTTTATGGATCCACTTCACTCTTGCCTCTCCTCCTGTTATGTGGAAACAAAAAGGAAAGGGATTGCAAAAGTTAGAGCCCCAATTGGCTAGATGTACTGCACTACCCCTATTTTTGGGTATGTTTTTTACGTCATTAACATTCACTTTACGTGCCTGCTCTTGCAACTTTCAGCATAAATTGGGATCAAACTGAGGTTTAAGCATCTGGATCTCTATTTTGGGGAGGATGGAGGCACAAGAAGAAAATGTACATATACAAGATGAATGTTATTACTGCTCAAAGAACCCTGGCTGAGGTTTTTTAAGCCTCCTTGGGAATTTAGACATGCATCTTGCATTCATTTTAATTCTTTAACTGTGCAACCTTAACTTCTCATAATGTCGTGTGGGTTAGGTTGATATTTTTTTCATTCAGTATAGTGTAGTTCAAAAGATTATTATAGACTGACCTCCTGTTTAACCCACACTCCTTATTCTGGGCTAATTTAGCAGGGCTTCTCCTGCACTGATTGAAGTCCAGGGGTGTTTTCCTTGAGAGGATAAGGATCAGGACCACAAATATTACTGAAACAATGTTGTTTTCTATTTCAGGTGAAGATCCATGATATTTTCTCTCCACTTTAAATAAAGTGTTTGTGACATAATCCTCTGATATATAGAGTAGCCATATTGCTATGCTAGTATAGCATAATGTGAAGATATTTAGCAGAGGGTATCAGGAAGAGATGACTTGTTCGCCCTGTAGTTATAAACAAGGGGAAGAGTTTAAATATTAGTCCCCATCCAAGAAGAGTTGTGGGGGCAGGGGAACAGTTTGATTTTGGGAAGGATCCCGTAATATCAAGGGACAGCTAATCACCAGTGGTCTGCCCCTGAAGCTCACCCCAGATTCCAGCCGGAGTCAAAGCGAATTATGCGGGTAAGAAAGAAATGCAGGATTGCCAGCCAGGACACACCCCAGTGATCACACATCTTTCCTTAGGGGGGAAAAAATAGTTAACTTTTTTCTAGCCCAAAGCTGGCACAGTTCAGCACCTCTGTAGATAAAAGTTCCAGGGCTGGTGATCAAAACGGAGTCTCCTATCTTGATAGGGGAAATTTCATTTTGCCAGGATTTGCTTAACTTAATTGTTCACCTTGAAAAAATCATTTGGTGGGTAAAGAAAAATCAATTTTGCCTTCTTGTCCCCTCTTCCAAAAACAACTCTAGAAGATGCAGAAGACCTACTTGAGTTTAACTTTGGTGATGTGTTATACCAATAAACTAAAAACCAGCAGGATCTTATTAAAGGGGAAAAGGCAAAATGCCACATTTATTGTGAATACAGAAAGAATCATAGTAAGCAGTTATAGGTATAACCCTCCATTCAATTTCATATTTATTCACACATTCATTCATACACACACACAGGTTCTGCAAGGTTGTTCTCATAGTTACCAGCTTTAGAGTTGCTCAGGCCAAGCCACTGGCCAGGTGGCCTGGACATGAGGAGGGAGCAGGGCCTTGTCAGACGCTCATCTGATGCTCCTGGAAGTTGGTTTTCAGAATCAGACCCCAAAGTTCCCACTTTCTAGAGTCCATTTTTATAGGAATGTCTTCCTATGGCAGTCTATTGGAACTGCTTCATCATGCTGTTGCTGAATCAATCAGCAAATGGCACATTCCTGACAGCTCTGTGCTGCCAGATGTTATCTTGTTCTTTGGTTCTCCCATCCTTGAGGCTGTGGGGTGGATTCCAGTCTGCCCTCCAGGGGTCCTCTGGTTATTTCCACTTGATGCCTTCTTCAGCCGATGGACACTGGATTCTTAGGCTGGCACCTCCCTGATCATTCAGTTATTATCCACACCAAGCATCCATCCACATACATCCTCTATCTCTATTTTAATCACAATTGTTAACAAAGCAAGATGACTACAACAAAAGGGCGGGGAGTCTCTGGGTGCCCTTTCTGTTGTTACAGAGTCTTGCTTTGAGTCTCTCTCTGTGTGAGTAGCTGTTACAAAGAATTGCTTTGCGAACAGACTGTCTCAGAATGTACTGTCACAATTAGCAGCTTGCAAGTTACACACAAAAAAAGGGAGCGAAACCATACCAAAAACCAAGAGACCTCTTAATTAGTAATACCTTGGAATTTAAACTATGGAGAATCAAACTCATTTGTGATTTTAATACAGAACTTCTTTAATATGATCCAACAGATGATCTGGTAAGGAAACGTTCAGGTTTTGGAGCTAAAACTCTAAGTTGAGTTTGGCCTGTAGGTTGGCGAGGCAGAGCCTGTAACTGTTCAGTGAGAACAAATTTGCACTGCAGCCCTTAGAATCAGTTCGTGCCCAGGTCCCAACTGCAGCGAATGTTTTCATCCCCTAGACCCTCTGCATGGATTAGCAGCATCCCCTGTTCATTGGGGCGCTCTCGGAGGGTCCAATTCATATGAAGAAGATCCCGGAAGAGGAGTGGTTAATTATACCCGCCAGAGGGAAAGCAGGGTATCCTACATCATTTGTTTGCTACATCATAAAAAGATATGGGCGAAACTGTTTAAAGCTAGAAAACCCAGGCTGAAGTGGCCGCTTCCACCCCTCTGCTTCGCTGCTAAGCGATGCTACTTTCCACCTCTGTCATTGATTTAACAGCTCCTTAGCTTTATATCTGTGGGGGTTACTTTTGTTTTGCGAAGTGAGGGGAAGACTGGGGAGACCTACCCTTTCAGCTAGAATTACAGCTTTATTTTCTGAACTGCCTGGCTGAAAAACAAAACAAATGACATTGTATTAGTGGAGGCCGGGCAACACCCCCAGCGTGGTGGTGTAAAGATCCGAGCCAGCCATCTAAACGTAACCAGACCGTTCATTGTATGCAGAAAGAAGAAACCTACACGGTTGCTTTTCTTAAGAAAAACCGGTTTGACTTAACCTCCCTCCCTTTAAAATTAGTACCGATATAACAGCAGTTGCGCAGTGATGTACATTTCCTTTATAACGATCGAATGAACAAGTGGAAATTTCTCCCCCATAGTGTTTCCATTTAGTATAAGTAATGTTATTGGGCGTGCTAACATCAAGACAAAGCTCTGGCATGCCGCACCAGACTCATAGTAAACTCATTCTATTGTTCCTCCTCACATGTCTGTATTTTCTCAGAAGCGAAATTGCTCCGTTCATATTTATGAATCATTTAGCCTGGATGAATTTATTTTCATTTTGTACTTTGAATATTTTCCAGAGCTGTCTTTGTATATTACGGACATTGCTTCGGGTACAATGACAAAGCACTAAGGTTCTTGCAAACACGGGCACAGAGATGAAGCCGTGTATGGGTAAATAAAATGTAGCCGCTATGAAGGAAGAGAGCAAACACTTGAATGGATATCCTGTAACGGACTAGACGGTGTGTGTTCATGGAAATGCTGGCAAGGAGAAAGCATTGATATGCAGGCTGGCTTCTGTGTCCCCAGGTAAACTTCAGTTTGCCCAGGGTTTTCCTGCTAGGTGAGAAGAGGGTGAAAATGTCCTTATTCTGACTTCTCGATCTCAAAAACTAGGATCAGTATGCACCAGGCTTCAGAGCGGAAGACAAATCCACAGAAGGAGAATTGTACAGTTCTTACGGATTTTTCTTCTCTAATCCCACTGCCGCTGTGCCATTTCCTTCTGTTTTCATGTGCAGAGCTGGGAGGTAAATAGTAACCTCTACAGTTCCCATGTGCGGTGTCACTTGCCATTTTCATGCCCAAATCCACCTGCAAACGAGCTGAAGTTTACAAAAGCCAAGCTGACCAGCTGGGGGCCTGGGGCTGGACCTTTTGCCCCAGCTGTTTAATACTTGGCATAGTTTCTTTTGTGTGTGTAAACTATTAGCAGAAGGGAGCGTCTAGCCTTTGCCGCTGTCGAACAGCGGAGGGGAAGTGGGAATTCGTTGAGAACGGCAATAGGAAATCCTCTCCGAACCCACCAGCCTCCAAACTTCATAAAAACGCCTTTCCCCAGCTTCGGCTCTGCGCTGTCATCTGTTTACTTTAGTCTCCAAATTGCCGTTCGTTAGTTCAGCTCTTAAAACAAAGCCGTCAAGTGTACATTGTTACCACGCCCGAAGATAGCGCCTCATTGCTATGCATGTACAATTTAACTGTGCTGAGTTTCAAGCATTTCAAATAAAGCATTGTTTTCTCTCCTATCTAATTTGAAAATTTGACCTTTTGCTTATGTGCACTTGTTCATTCAGTACAAACCCTGGGCCGTGTGGGTCAGCGAGTAGGGCTGTTGGATGCCTTTTAGCGGGAGGAGATATAATTATTTTAACTATTTGATTGCAGAAGTTTTCTGGCGTTAACAGTAGTGGTGAGGTTTCATTTTTGGAGTGTCTAAGCGTTTGGGTTTCGTAAGGAGGGAAACCACACGCGCGGACTTCAGATGCCATCCCTCTGAAAATCCCCGAATCCCTACGGATGTTATTCTCCACCTGATCACAGTTCAGCAGCCCTGAGAAGTGCCGCTGCCGATTCCTCGTGCCATCGCTGCACAAGCAGCCCCTTTCAGCAGGCAGCGCCGAGCAGGGGCTAGTGATTCTAGTCCAGATCTTAGGGACGAACGGCGGCGAAGTTTACGATGACTATAACTTTGCTCAGGCACATTTTGACGAGCACCGGGTGCATCTTTCCGTCGCTAAAGGCTGTAAATGCACATTCTCCATGGCCACCTGCCTCTCACCCGCTACAAGTGGACGGAGAGATGGCTGAACAGCCTGAGAGTTGTAGCCCCGTGGGCCACCCCTCCCTCCCGAGCTGCTTCCTGGGGGCTCCTCCAGGGTCCTGCTCTCGCCACTGCCCGATCAATGGCAACCACATCCCCAGGACTCGGCATCCTCCCGCTCCGTGGTGGGCAGGGCCCAGAACCCAGGGACCTCACTGCAGCTGCGAACCCATTGGGCTGTAGCAGGGACCAGCAGCTCCTCTCCCCCCGCTGTCGCGGGGAGGGGTATAAGAAGGGCTCGGACGCGGCTTTCCCAGCCACAGGGCGAGGCGGCGGCCAGGGCTGCACCAGCGTCGGTGGGCGAGCGGCCCCATGAGCCGGCAGCTGGGCGCGCGGGGCTCGGATGGGGAGGACGAGGAGGAGGAGGAGGAGATCGACACCGTGGGGGCCGAGGAGGTGGAAGGGGGCAGCGGCGGGCAGGGGCAGCCCCGCCGGCAGGGGGAGCCCGAGGGGAAGCCGCCCTACTCCTACATCGCGCTCATCACCATGGCCATCCTGCAGAGCCCGCAGCAGAAGCTGCCGCTGAGCGGCATCTGCGCCTTCATCCGCGGCCGCTTCCCCTACTACCGCCGGCGCTTCCCCGCCTGGCAGAACAGCATCCGCCACAACCTCTCGCTCAACGACTGCTTCGTCAAGCTGCCGCGGGAGCCGGGCAGCCCGGGCAAGGGCAGCTACTGGGGCCTGGACCCGGCCTCGCAGGGCATGTTCGACAACGGCAGCTTCCTCCGCCGCAGGAAGCGCTTCAAGCGCCCCGCGCCGCCGCCCGCCCCGGCCCCGGCCCGGACCCCGGCCCGGCCGCCGCCGCCGCCGCCCCTGCTCTGCCCGCCCTGCGCCCTGCTGCCCCGCGAGCCGCTGCGCTACGTGCCGCCCGAGGCCGGGCTCCCGCTGCACCCCACCTGCCCCCTGCCGCGCCGGAGGGCGGCCGGCTGCGCCCTGCACCTGGGGGTGCTGCTGCTGCGGGAGCAGGAGGCGGCCGGGGCGCAGCAGGCGGCCGCCGCCCCAGGCCGCGGCTGCTCCTTCAGCATCGAGAGCATCCTGATGGGCAGCGAGCCGGCCCCCCGCCCGCTGCCGCCGCCGGCCGCCGCCTGGGCTTGCGGGCCCCAGCTCCTGCCCCGCGCCCCCTGCCTGCTGCCCGCGGCGCTGCTCGGCGTGGCCTCGCCGCGGGACGCCGCCTGCTGCGCCCCGGGGGCCGGGAAGGGCGCCCGCCTCCTCCGGCCCAGCCCTGGTGCGGCGGCGGCATTGCTGGGCTGCCAGCCCGGGCCGGGCCCTGCCAGGCTGCTGCCCCTTGGAGCGGCACCGGCCGCCTTCTAGCGCCCCAGGGGACCGGCGACCCCTGCCGGGGACGTTGCGCGGACACCCTGGTGGGTGGCGTTAGTGCCTCAAACAACTTCATGCTCCGATCGGGAACTGACCGGCCCGGGCCCTGCCTCGCGTTTGCCGTCGGGGCGGGCGGCTTGTGCACTGCCCCCCCCCGCCCCCCCATCAGTCTCTGGGTGGCGATTGTCATGGAGCGCCTGACTTTATGCTGCGAGCTGAAACTGACCGACCCTGCTAAACTTGCAGCAGCTCCGGCTCTGGCGCGTGGCGATCATGCAGCAAATAATCCCCTCACGGACGTGTGTTGTCTGTAAAATGTTTACAAAGCGAAAGACTTTAAATGCGGGTTGTTTTTTTAAGGAACAGGTCACCGGGCACTACAGTGAGCGTTGCTGTTTTTCTCCCTGTGCAACGTCAAAAGCGCATCCGGTCTGCATTATCTGAGTGAGAAATGAACTAAGTGGGTAACTTGTGGGATTCAAACAAAAACTTCAAACACAGGACAACTTCCACTATAATACGTTTCCTTTTCTCCTCCTTTGAACGACAGACTTTTCAAAATGCCAAACGTACAATACTTATGTATCCTGTGTTTCCTCTTGTAACGGGTTTGCAATATAAATAGACATTGCAGCTGAATATTTATTGCCTGTGATCTGTATTTGCAGCTTCCGTGGGAAATGTTAACATAAACTTGTGTATAGCCTAAATAAAAAACAATGTAGTGCTTGTCTTTCCTTTTTCTGAAGTCAGTTACAGAGGATAACACAATTAAGCATATGCTCATCATAATATGTATAAAATCCAGCTGGCTAACTTTCCAAACGAAAGAGACCTTTTCGCTTTTATGTTTTAATGGGAGCAAAAGGGTCATTTCGACGGCCCTCTATGGGGTGTATTTAGGGTATTTACGAGTGTTTCGGATATTTAGATTTAAGGTTTATTTCTATATGTTATTTGACTGCATATAAAATCAGAGGTTTTTTTTGTTCAAGCCCTAGTAGAAGCTGATTTAAATTGAGATCGGAACTGCCCATAGCTTCACTAGGAGCAGAATTGGACCCGTACATTGGGATACCAGGTGTCACCTTCCTCCGCAATGAGCAATGAAAACAAGCTAGGAGATGGAAAACAAATGGCACTCGTTTCTCTGATTCTTAGCGGTAGGTGAATGTGTTAATTGTATTTGTTTTAAATCTACCTTTAAATGTGTAATTTCCACATCTCAGTCCGCAAGGAGGGATACCACCAGAAAGAACATTCTTGCGAAGCTCACTGCTGGTTTAGTTGTCTTGAAAGGAACGCAGTGAACGGAGCTGACATATAAAAGGAGGGAAGAGTGCAGAAGCCAAGATCCGGGGTAGGGTTTAGCAAGTCCCTCTAAGTCAATGCCCACATTGGACCATATGAACTGGAACCATAAACTCACTGAACATTAAATCCCACCAAATGAGGGTAAATCCATGCTCATCATGGTATCCACTCATTCTACTCCACACCTGAACATAGCCATTATATGAACAACATAACCCCCATAGCTCAATGTCTGTACTTTGACCCGTTAAACTTTTACACCCAATGGGGAAGATTGCAGATTATGTATTCCTTACGCCACCCATTCCTAAACTGAATTTCGGACCCTTTGATAATCTGTACCTTATTCCCTGATAACCAGAAACTTCTATGCTTAAACTCTGTACCGTTTTCTTTTTTACTTCAATATCATCTTAATAAAATTATTAATGACAGTTCCCAGGGAAGGTACCTGCCCTGGAGCATTGCAAAACCCTTGCTCCCTTGGTTCACTCCTTACAGCCAACACTTCTTACGCCTTAAGACTTCTAAATTGTTTAGTTGGGGGGGGTGAGGAGATTAAACACAATATGATCCCATCACATTGCAGTCTGCACAGTGTACTTGCCTCTGCCTCACAAATCCAGGCAAAACTTCCTGTTGCTTCTGAGAACCCGTATGCTCCGCCCGTGTACGGGCTGCTGGCTGGTCACAGAAGAACCGGTAGAGAGTTGAGCTCAAAAAAGATAACGCCTCTCATCATCCAAAATGAATGTAGCTTTCCCCGCCCGCACAACCTGCGCTGTTTGTTTAGTGGAGTTGCCATTTAAAGGTGGAGATGGGGTGTTACAAGATTCTGCTAGGCTCACGAAAAATGAAGGTTCTTTCTTATGCGCCTACCTGTGTGTCACAGTCTGCTTGCAATTGTATGATCAACTCTCAGCGGCACTGGGGTATTTTATTCGCTTTGTAACGCGTGGTCACCTGTCGCCTGAAAAGTTAAGGATTCCTGAGCCTGTTCACGCCAACCCCTTTATTCTTTTTCCAGGCTGCATTTCTCTGATTATTAAAACAGGACCCAGACAGTGCAACCCTCCCTTGCTCCATGCTTAATATGCTTCTTCCCAACGGCTAATAATCCAGCCTGGCAGGCTGCACAGAGCAAGACGATTTAAAGGAAGCAGTAATGTGCGAAGGACCCGATTCTGCTCCCATTCAGTATAGCAAGAGGTGGATCAGGTCCTGTATCCGGAAGGATAAACTTTGTGTGGAAGTAGTTTTTGGTAGTTTAGATTGGTGTTTAGGCTCTGTTCCCTTTACGAGGTCGATCCTTGAATCTTTTTTGAACATTTGAATTTTGCCTTTGGACTAGATGCAGGATCGGCCCCGCAGTGTGTAACAAATCTAATTAATGATCCGTCCTATTTCAGAGAATTTCTAACTGCCTAAGGAAAGGAAAATTTCTTCCTCTCTGAAATAGGGCTAGCTCCTTCTCCTTCTGAAGTAAATAGGAACAAACTCTCCCAGGAGGTAACTCCTTGTCTTAATCAGACCATTGATCTCTTCCCCCCCCCCCTTCTTCCATTGATTGGAGGGGGGGGGGAAGGAATCTTTTTAAAAAAAATCTCAAACCAGTTTAGACAATCGGCAATAATTGCATAAACACTCCACTTTTGTCCTGGTCGTTTTTACTTTAATCCATGGATTAAAAATATATACAATGTATATAAACGACGAGGAAGCTGCATATTTATTTAAAACAATCAAAATGACATTTCCTCTAAATCAGCCAAATGCACAGAAAAATCTGAACGATCCTACATTTCTGGACTCGGAGAACTGGAGTAAACAGCGGGACTCTAGGCCTGACCCAAAACCCATTGAGTCAATGGGAGTCATTCCGTAGACTTCAGGGGGCTGTGGATGAGGGCAAATGGCACAGGAAAGTGGTTCGCACTGAAGTGATGAGGCGCTGAGAACTGACAAGAGATTCAGAATTTGCTGTGCAATTAGAAACCATCAGCAGTTACTACTTTGCTTTGGCTATTTCAGCCTAACACCGAACAGTGCTCTTCTCCTGCGCCTTTCTGTCCGGTGACTAGGAAATGGACAGTCAGTGAATCGTTCTGACCGTCAGTTTTTTTACAGTTAAAAGATGAACCGCCTCCCTCAGACTGTACATATTTGAAGTTTCACCTAAATAATTTGTTTCTTCCTCTTTAAAATCAAATATCCCCCTCCTAATGTTAACTCACACGGGAGGCCGTGCAGTTAATGTATCACATCCAAAAGGCAGCGTACATTCTGACTTCCCTTGAAAATTCATCTATAACCCACCTCCTGGTGCTTAAATTCCGCAGGGGCGGAGGGCTCTGAGATGAGGCCATCTAAGCGCCTCTAAGGAATGGTCCGCAGGTACTGGAATCCTTGTCACACTGTTAACTTGATACTTATGGTATCTCCTCAGGTGTAACAGAAACGAATTATTTCATTGCTTTTATTATGTGACTAGTTGGGTTAATACAGAGAGGTATGCGTTATTGCTAATAATCATTTTCTTCGACTTTATACAGATATTTATCTTTAAAAAAATAAAGGGAAAAACTATATAGTATTTAAGGGTTTTCACGTTTGATGAACCCAATCAAAAGAAACCATGGTTTTCATATTATCTTTAACCCCCAATCCCGGCAGAGGTGAGCTGTATTCCGAATGAGACAATACCATATTATAAAGATGATGTACACTGGGATTACACGCTTGCAGTATTCCTTTTATGTACGAGTATGTGTATCATGCCAAAACCTCTGCCTAGGGAAGCACCCATTTTTTAAAACTGTAATACTTCATCATTAAAATTTGTTTCGTGTTTTTAAAATATAAAAGGCCAAAGCATTCATCAGCGGTGTTTGAGCCCGACCCTGCAGTCCTAACTCACGCCTAACTCTTTGGACTGCAGGATCCGGTCCTGAAATGGCTAGAAAATAGCCTCTCGTAGAGTTAGAGACTTTTAAGAAGCGCCTCAAGGCTACATGAAGGGTGATCAAGATGATTCCAAACCTCCATCCCCAATTACACAACACCAGCCCCGCTTCCTACCTCAAATCTTTCTCTGCGGTCAATATGATGGGATAGCCAACGCTCAGTGAAGTGAATGGAAAGATTCTCGCTGACATCAAAGGGGACGGATCCGGCCCTTACTGCGTAAGCTGGCAGCCTAAATTACTGTGTTAACAGAGAACACTTCAGGACGTGCTCACTGATCAGGTGATCAGGTCAGGTCTTTTTAACTCGAGGCATCTGCTTTTCAAGAGGGGAAGAAAATGTTCACACGCAAGAGTGATATTTAAGGCCAGCTCCTAATTACCTAGCGAGAGACGTGAGTCCGTGACCATGTAACTTCGTACTAAGGGTTAGCACATTGAGCGCGTGTCCATGGCAGCTGACAGTACATTTCCGATCAGACTCAGAGGTAAGAGGTTATGGGAAGCATTCTTTATACAGCAACATATTTCACCTTGAAGAATATAGACTATTCCCTTCTTACCCTACCCAAAGCATCCAGAAATTAATTAACCTAGAGCAAAACTCCTTAAACTGAAAAATAAAGAGAGCATGAAAGAAGTGACCAGCTTGAGTTTCACAGGAAAAAAACTGCAGGGTTTTACAAAATCCATAAAACCCGAAAATAAAACAAACATGTCTTTCTTCCACCTCTTAAAATTAATGATAAAATCTAGGCCCTTTCACAACAAAAAACAAAACAACTTTGTTTTGTGTCATATACTGCTATGGCACTCAATTGGGTGAAATAATATGAAAAATACACCCATTCTCTATTTAAAATCATGAAATCCTATATTATAAAGGCAGCAGAAGAGTAAGGTATGTTTGAGGCTTGTATGTTATTTGAGGGGCTTGCAACCATTTTGTTTTTTCTTGAGTTCAATGGAGCTAAGATTTCACCCCTATCCCTCAATGGGGTCTCAGGCTGAGGGCTGTGATCCTCCCTCTTTTTCTTTTGGCATACACTGGAGGGGTCCTGATAATTTTTCTGTTGTAATATGAACTCACAGTAGGAAAGAGGCTGAGAACCACTGCTTTAATTCATAGGCATCCACTCTCATTTTGGATAGGTGCTAAGGGTTGCCTAATGTATTGTTTACTATTTGATACATTCTTGGAGGCAAGATTATACTCTCACTTAACTCTGTATAAAACCTCAGTCATGCACTTGTATCTGCATAGGGGATGCCCACATGGTGCCCTCTCCACTCCCCTTGGAGTCAATGAGATTCTACGAGTGCAGATGGCCATGCTAGTATATCTGATTGCAGGAGTGAGGCCTAAATCAGGAATCACTCCTGAAGTCATTGCAGCTACACCCCTGAAGTCATTTATACACTGGTATAAATAAGAGTGAAATGTGAGTGAGATCAGACTTAAGCCCTGGGTATTTATTTCTCTGCAAGAGACTGCTGCAGTTTGCAACAATTCACTCCAAAGTTTCAGCGTGGACTGGTGATTCTCTTCTCTCAGCTCAGTTTCTAGCAGGCTGTCTGATTTATGACTTATGCTCCATCTGAGTAGCCATTCACACTCACTTCTCTTCTGACCATCCAGTATTTGTAAGTGTTACACTTGTTTCTATTTTTTGCCTATTTCTTATATAAAGTCCTTTAGTTACTTGTAGTCAGGTACGTACATACAAATGAAACAGAGAGCAAGTCCAACTCTGTTGGACCCAATTGCTTCACAAATCCCTGCCTCTGGACCAGAGGCATCATTTCTGGCAGAGTTGTCAAGAGGTATGAACAAAGGCCTGCTCCCAGTAAATTCACAGGACATTCTGGGTAGAGGACTGGGCCTGTACTTACAGCTATATGAAAGTCAGTGGTCTGGACTCTGTATCTGTCACTATAGAGCAATAAGAAAACTGTTCTGTATAAATATTTCAAGAAATATAACGAAAATATATATTTTGATTGCTTTAAAAACACCTATTGTTTTGCAAAGGAAAAATGTCAGAAAAATTTCCTTGGGGGTCAAATTCTGTTGTCTTAACTCAAGGAAACTGGAGACGCTACTAGTTTAACATTGAATCCTTGCCTAAATATCTACTTGTGCAAATCCAACACTATTTTTGGGGACTTCTTTCTAGCCCAGTGAGCAAGTAATGCTAATTTACAAAATTTAAGATATGAATTTTTTTCAATTAAATCCAAGATGATTGTAAGCCTCTGAAAATAATTTATTCTGTTTTATTACTAAATTTTGCACAAGACAGAGGTTTTCCTAATTTTAAAGCAGTTTGCGTAGCTCAAAGTTCTTCATTCAGAGCAGGGTTGGATTAATACTGCTTGTTAATAATGACAGGTTTCAGAGTGGTAGCCATGTTAGTCTGTATCAGCAAAAACAACGAGGAGTCCTTGTGGCACCTTAGAGACTAACACATTTATTTGGGCATAAGCTTTCGTGGGCTAGAACCCACTTCATCAGATGCATGGAGTGGAAGATACAGGAGCAGGTATAAATACATGAAAGAATGGGGGGTTGCTTTACCAAGTGTGAGGTCAGTCTAACGAGATAAATCAATTAACAGCAGGATACCAAGGGAGGAAAAATAACTTTTGAAGTGGTAATGAGAGTGGCCCATTACAGACAGTTGACAAGAAGGTGTGAGTAACAATAGGGAGAAATTAGTATTGGGGAAATTAAGTTTAGGTTTTGTAATGACCCAGCCACTCCCAGTCTCTATTCAGGCCTAATCTGATGCGATCCAGTTTGCAAATTAATTCCAGTTCTGCAGCTTCACGCTGGAGTCTGTTTTTGAAGCTTTTTTGTTGAAGAATTGCCACTTTTAGGTCTGTTATTGAGTGACCAAAAAGATTGAAGTGTTCTCCTACTGGTTTTTGAATGTTGTAATTCCTGACATCTGATTTGTGTCCATTTATTCTTTTACGTAGAGACTGTCCAGTTTGGCCAATGTACATGGCAGAGGGGCACTGCTGGCACATGATGGCATATATCACATTGGAAGATGTGCAGGTGAATGAGCCCTTGATGGTGTGGCTGATGTGGTTAGGTCCTATGATGGTGTCCCTTGAATAGGTATGTGGACAGAGTTGGCACCAGGGTTGTAGCAGGGTTTGGTTCCTGGGTTGATGTTTTTGTTGTGTGGTGTGTAGTTGCTGGTGAGTATTTGCTTCAGTTGAGGGGGCTGTCTGTAAGGGAGGACTGGCCTGTCTCACAAGGTCTGTGAGAGTGAGGGATTGTCTTTCAGGAATTGGTAAAGCACTTGGTAAAGCAACCCCCCATCCTTTCATGTATTTATACCTGCTCCTGTATTTTCACTCCATGCATCCGATGAAGTGGGTTCTCGCCCATGAAAGCTTATGCCCGAATAAATTTGTTAGTCTCTAAGGTGCCACAAGGACTCCTCGTTGTTCTTGTTAATAATGTGCACTACAGTAGTGTGTTATTGAGACTAAAACAGAAAAGGGTTCTCAAAACACAACAGGTTGGCTCTTGCTCAGTGGGAGCTTTGCTGTTCTCTTCAATGGGAGCAGTATCTGGCCCCAAATGAGTATTTATTCCACCTGCTATGTTGGCTTGAGATTTCCTAGCCTACCTTTGTTTCCTATTCACTCTCCTGCTTGAGGCAGAAAACATCACAGCAAACAGGTATTTGCTACCCTCTAGTGGTAAAGTTCATTTGATGACCTGCTCAGCATTGGTTGTTATAATTATCAGTAATGCTGGGACATATGATAAGACTTTTATGTCCTGATCCAGCAAAGCATTTAAGCACATGCTTAACTTTAATCTTCCCACTGACTTCAATGGACTTTGGATCAGGCCTAAGTGCTTTGCTGAGCTGAGATCTTTATGCAGAAGTCCCCACAGAAATCAGTGAGGAGTTCTACCTAAAAAGCAATGGCACAATAGACCCAGAGAACTACAATTTTAAATGTGTGCACAGTGGAATCTTATGACTAACGGCACTTTTGTTTCTAAATCACTGCATTTGTATGTGTTTATTATATCCACAACTTTATAGTAATAAAATAAATAAGACAGCATAGAAACTATACATAAAATATGATCATTTTGAAGGGAATATTATTTTGATAGCATTAATAAAAATTAAATCTTTTACTTGTTTTAGTGTCTTCTCATAGGAAATATTATATATGACTTTATTAACTGGCTCCTTCCCAGATAAACAGTGATGGGGGGGAAAATTCCATTTGGATTTTTTTTTAATTTGATGTTTACCTGGTTGTGTTTTACATCAGATACAGGAGTATTCTAGCTTCCATCTTTTGGCTGGAGAATTTTACCAAAATCAGTTACTGCAAGACTGGACGATGACATCAAACAAGGCTGAAAAACTAGGCTTCAGTTCTCCCAACCCCTAATCAACAACAAGTGAGGACGTTTTTATAGATCATTTTAGAAAAGCAATAAATAACCAGAGTATGGTTTTTTGTATAGACAGGCAGGCATCATTTTTATGCAGTACCATATGTATGCACAGTATTTCACTTCTAAATGTTAGAAAACATGCAGAAACGTTGGTCTGTACCCTACTGCATAAAAATTAAAAAATATTTCAAAATACAATAGTCCCTCCAGCAGTTCCCCAGGCAATACACTTGCTAACAAATCACTACCAGGTCAGAGGCTGTGTGTAAATAAAATCTTCATGTAACATTCACGTCCAATGCATGCAATACACAAGGGGCCAGATTCTCAACTGCTGTAAATCAGTGTAGCTCTATGGACATTAATGGAGCTGCATCGATTTATACCAGCTGGGAAACTAGCCAATTTCTTTAATTCATCTGCTTTCAGAAACCCTTACCCTGCATTGTTAAAAAAGTATTTACTCTGTCAAATTCTTGAAAATTGTTCGGAGCCACATGCTATATAGTAAGAGGGTTTCAATAATGCAGAAAGAAAAGAAGAGCTTGAACTTAATTTAAAGACTAACATATTGAAATCTGTCAGAATACAGCTAATATTTATAAAATATGGGCCATACACACCCTTCCATTACTCAGCATGGTATACAGATGCATACCACTCTTCGTAAAAAGGACAATGGGGGAGGGAAATGGGGCTATGCTACAACATACCTGTGCTTGAGATATACCACAATAATAAAGGGGATGTGGCCTTGAAGAAAGGGAGATGCTGATGAGCTTATCCAGTATTTATAACTTGGCATTTTAGCACCTGGGGTGAGCAAGTGCAAACTACTTCTCCTACCATTTTTTTGGTCATTTTTCTGCCCCCGCAACCTTGTGCCCTGGGTAGCTGCCCTACTTGCTCTGTCCTGATTACAGCCCTGTGCTTGTCAGCTGTGGGGGACCCCTTTTAAAGAGAGCAGGCCTTTGAGTCCTGTAAAGGAGAATACAAAATAGGAAACCTTGGCAAAGTAAGACTCAAGCCCTCTCCTTGTGTAAATGGCTTGTCAGTGTAAACCAATGTAAATAGATTGCTGATATTAGAAAGGACATGCAGATGGGTGGCAGCACTGGGCTGCAGGGAACCCAAAATTCCCACCTATGGGTGGCGGGTGACCAGTGGGCGTGGGGAGGCTAGTCCCCGGCTAGCACGCTCTTTCTGCCTGGGGCCCTGCCCCTCCCGCCCTTTTTCCCCCACCAGCACCCCAAGCCCCCACCCAGCTGCAGAGTGCCCAGCGAGTGGGCAGGCAGCTGAGCATGCCCCATCCCCACCCTGGAGCACTGGGTGGGTGCAGCACGGCCCCTCGCCCCGGGTGTCATGAGCACCGGGTCCAGCCTCCTGGAGTCCCTAGCGGTAGACTTGCCCCCACTAGCCTCAACCTAGGGCAAGGGCACTGGAGCTCTCCCAAAAGTGGAGGGGGCGGGGGGGGTTAGGGGCCGCTGCCCAGGGGAGGTGGAGGGACCCAGGGTCCCCACAGCTTCCTGTGCAGCTCTCCCCAACCCAGCTCTGGCTGAGGGGAGAGGGGCCTCGGAGCTGCAGCCCAGCCATGATAAGAGCTGGGCATTCAGCAGTGGGGAGCTGTGGCGGACCCTCCACCTGCCCACAGTGCAGGGGGCCCGAGCAGCCCCTGCCCCCCGGGTTCCCCACCTGCCCGGGGCAGTGGAGGGTCCGCGACTCCTCACAGCTGCCCATGTGGGGCTATTACCATGGCCAGGCTGCACCTCCGAGGCCCCACCCCAGGTTGGAGACGGGCTGGGGAGAGCTGTGCAGGCAGCTGTGGGGAGTTGGTGTGGGATTGCGGACTCTCCTCCTTCCCTGTGGGGACAGGGAGCCCAGGGGGTGGGGACATAGGTCGGGGGCTGCTCTCAGCCCCCGTGGGCAGGTGGAGGGTCCGCCGCGGCTCCCCATAGGTGCCCAGGCTCCTGGGCTGGGCTCCACGGCTGGCCTGGCCAGGAGGTGGGCTGGTGGGGCCTGGTGGGGAAGAGGAAGGGAAGGGGACAGGGTCCGCCCCGGCAAAAAGTAAAGTGTGAGGGCTATGGGCCTCCCCACGGTTCCGGCGCCACTGGCCCGGGGCTTGGCCACATGGGAAAGAAGAGCCACGGCAGGAAGCAGGAGGGGGACTGGGGGTGGAGTATGGGTGGGGCCACGCAGGCAGTTTGGGTAGGCTGAGCCTTCCCCTGTCTTTGATACCCGCAGCTGCTCATGTTGTTGCCCCAAATGCGGAAGCTGCTGCAAGGGGAAGTCCCTGCTTGTGCCTCTCAGCAGTGCCACTGGGAGCGCATGGGGATTGTTGCATGTGGACTTCACAACCCCTCCTCCTTCAAGCTGCACAAGGAGAAAGAGATGGATTGCGGCCAAGCTGCTGCACTTAGTGGGAATCTTGTAGTGTGTGTTGGAACAAAAACCGCTGCTCCTCTGTGCCATTTGTGCATGGGATTGGGATCACTTGATTTGCCTTCACACCAGTCTCATAGTCTGTGGTTATTGTAGCCTTCCACACCTGCCTATGCACAGTAAGTGTGGAGACTGGCCTCTATCCACAACTTTTAGGGGATGCTCAAGCAGCCCTATGGGACTGCTCCATATACTTCCTGCCCCACGCAGCTCCTACAACGGCCTTCCAGCAGATGGTGTATTTTCATTTGTTTGAAAATTTATTTAACTTCCTAATGTACCAGTAAATATTGTTACTCCTATTTTACAGAGATGGCAGGAAATTCCGATTTCAGATACACCTGCATGAATCTAGAGTGTGGAGTAACTCTGGATTTACATGGGTACAATTTAAATCAGAATCTGGCCCAGGAAACTGGATCTGCAGAAAGGCTGAAGCTAAATTTTTTGAATTTAGGTACCTAAAATTGCACACCCAAATAAAGACACCTAATTAAGATGGTGTGGTGGAATTGATACCAGTTACTGAATCAGCATGTGCGGGTCTCCATGCTTTTCACCTCTGCACACCAGAGGGAGCAACGTAATGTGGTGGAGACCAAATGAAGCCTGTTTTTCACAGGGAGAGAAGATCAGTGCAGACATTGACATAGGCTGTGTTAAATATTCTCACTGCAGGTGGTGCTGTTTGACTACTTTCTACATTGCTTCTAGAGTTAATGATTAATGTTTAAAATGATAATATAGAACTCAGAGGACTAATCTGGTCTGTTTTGAATTTCTGATGCCATTTGAAACCATTCCTTTTGATTAACAGAATAATTTCCTTCTCATTTATTTAATACTGTTTTTGTCATAGGCCTGAGCTTTATGCAACATAGCCTCAGTGTTATTGCAATATTTAAATTCCTTCGGCTGTGTAATTTAAAAATATTCAAACAATAAGACTGAAGCAATGATTGCCCTTAGATCATATCTGTTTCTATTAATAGCCAAAGAAGAAATCAAAGGCACTTAAAAGACTGAGACAATCATTAGCAGATACTAGGGTTTATTTTGATAAATGGGTTTTATTGCTGTTAGGGTATGAATTGTAATAGAACCATAAAATAAATTTGCAGACTAAAGAAGGAAGTTATTAAATATTTGTTAGGTGGATATTCTGATTAGTTGATGAAAGATTATTTCATCCCTGATGAAAGGGAGAGAGGGAGGGAGGGAGGGAAACCCACACTAAACAAAAAAAATCCTGAATGTTTTGCCTGCCAAGATGCCATAAACAAATGATATATTAAATTACCTTTATTGTATGTAAATGACATGCTAGTATCACATTGAATATTCTTATATTTTCTTTTTATGGATTCAATTTATAAATCCTACCCCGGAATTGCTTGCAGTCCTATGGAAATAGGGGCCGTGAAGTAGCCACCTGCTCCCACAGAGGAAAGAATCAGGGGCTGCCCAAAGTGCTGCAGTGCCAGGGGACTAGCAGAACAGAGAAGTGGCCAAATTATTAGGGTCTCAATAAGGAGAGGGGCAGAACCACTAGGATCATGGGAGTGAAGAGAGGTGAACAAGACGCAAACAATGAGGAATTGGGGTAAGAAGAAAAGTGGGGTGGGGGGGAGACCCACCAAGAAGTAGGTTAGGGGCTGAGGAGAGGTGCAGAGCCAGAACAGGAAGTTGAGGAGAGGGTAGTTAGAATGGACACTTTGTGTGTGTCGGGTGGGGTGGGGGGAGAGGGTTAGTGAATAAACATCTAGACAAAAAGCAGCATACAATACAAACAAATCAGGCCAGATACTAAAGAGGCTAGTCTCAAGTGTTTGTATAACTCAGGGGTATACTGGGCTTTTGCTTGGAGTCCCATCTCAATTTTATGTTTAGCATAGCACTTATATAGCATTTTTAATCCACAGATATAATTTCAAACTGTTTTGCCAAGGACAGTAAATATCATTATCACTATTTTCACAGGTGGGGAAAATGAGGCACAAAGAGGCACTATGATTTGCTCAAGGCCACCCAGCAGATTGGTGGAAGAGCCGGGCTAGATCCTAGGTTTCCCAAGTCCCACTCTTCTGCCTTACTCACAGTACCATGCTGATCCTTCTTGTGTCTGTGGTTGGAAAAACCTGGAGGTCATTAATCCTGTTGCAGGGAGTGGAGGGTTACAAACGGGTGTCAAGGGGCTGTGACCTGGCCCTTTCCATCTGGTTCAATGGGAGAAGGGTTCTCGTATGGAAAAAACTGAGAATCACTGGACTAGACAACTAAACATGGACATTTGCCTTCTTTTCTAGTATGTGTTAATTTCAAGAGGCTGGTGTTTCCATTTGCACATTTTAAAACTTATTTCCTTTGATTTCATCAAAAATACAGAGCCTACTATTGAACATACAGTAGTTGTGTACTACAATCTCAACCTCTGCCTTATGCGGTCACCAGTTATAATGTCTAGAAATATATCACTCTTTTAGGTGGCCATAATTAACAAGCTTCCCTCGAGCTGGCAGCTAAAAGAAACAACCAGGGCATTTTTAAGGACTTATGTTCCACTACTGTATTACCATTGTACAGTCCAAAGTGTCCAGTTATCAAGCTACAGCTGAGAATATTTTTTTCTAGTTTTATTTGATACAGGATAAAAAAAGTACCGTTCGAAAGGATTAAGCTATGTAGTGAATTGTTAGTTTAATGCCAGCTAGAAGGAGTGAAATTTAGATCATGAAATAATATATCTGCCAAGCTTCTGAAGCATACCCGTAGGAGACCATTTGGAGGCGGCCATTCAGTTGGCACAATCCGTAAGGCATAATTTGTCATGGTTATAGAGCGTGATATCATCTGAGCAGAATAGCTTGAGGGCCTGATTTTTAGAGGTGCTGAACATCTGTTGCTCCCCCTGACTTCAGCTGGAGCTGTGCTTTCTCTTGCACCTTTCAAAATCAAACCTTTAATCTGTGGCTGCTTCAGTGTAAGATTTTTTTCAAAAATATATCCTGTCAGAATTTCAGTCAAATGAATCAAGCTTTCCAATATTCCTTTAATCCATGAGACAGAGTAGCCATAACTGGAAGTGTATAACTTCTAGATTATATGGGGAAATCTCTTGCTAAATGACCATTTGGCAACATGTCGATTCTTGGCAGCATGAACAGGTTCTCACACAGAATGTGTCTCTGCTGCACAGGGGAGAGAGAGGGTGGAGAGTGCACGTGCAATTTCACGCATGATAGTATTGGATGTGTTATACATTTGCAATTAGAAACTGGGTGTAAACTACTTGACTTCAATGGGAGACGTGGGTGTTCTGCCTCTCTCAGGATCATGTCCTGTCACACAAGGAGAAAACACAAGTTCTGACAAAAAATACCTACAAGGAAGACCTAGAGTGTGCTCAGATTACCTGTCATGGCTCAGCCATGGAATTTAATTAGTTCATTAGTTTGAACAGATAAATGTAGTTGTTATAATGCCCCCTTCTTCCTGGTGGAACAACTTGTCTGAGATCCACTTTGGCCATCTCTGTTGTTTTTTAAATTTTATCTGCACCTCGTCCACTTTAAGCCTTAGTCACTTGACTCTATTCTAGCACCTTCCCACCAATCCACATTCCCTCTTACTTACCAGGTATAATTAATGAAGGGTCTATGTCTCATCCTTCACTTTCCAGAAGTGTTTGGAATAACTTCCATGCACAGGAAAAATCTTGCATAGAGAAGTAAATCCCAACCTGGACTTTTTTTGTTGTTGTTGTTGGTTTTTTAAACATACTTTATACCTGTGGAAGGATTTTCTAGTGGCAGGGGAGGGCATGCTTCCCTTGCATATAGTGCATTTTACAGCTCGACTGGTAGCTTGCACATGCCTAAGATTTTGTATACAGTTTACATGTTATTTTAACTATTATCGGCAATCTTTTTTCCTATCATCTGGTAAAAAAGATTTACCAAACAGCAGAAAGAAAAGCTGTATAACATAAGAGCTAAAACAATAAAACCCAAGTAATATTTTCTCCAACCCTAATGCAACAGGGCCAGTGTAGGTAGACTGATGAATCTACAGCTGTAATACTTATGGGTGCATGTCCATTACCTTCTTTGATTTCAGACCTCCATCAGAAGTCATTATGTACTGATCCTGTCTCCTGTCTACACAGCCATTTTGCAAATCCAGCATGTGGAATAAGTGGGTTTGAGCCTTGACACAGCTGTTCTCATTCCCAATGGACTTCCTTTTCCTGCTACATAAGCAGTGAGTAACTGGTGAACCAGATCTAAGAAACCTACTGGAACATGTGGCATAGCTAGTGGTTCACTTGATAGCTTGTTTGCACATGGGAAGTGTTGCACTAATGACTGCTCTAGGGGAGAGGCTCCAGGGAGCAGCCTTGTATATCCCCAGGCAGGATTGTATAAAGGGCTAACTGTGGCTATATTAGACTATATTTTGTTTCCTCACCGCTGTTTGCATTCGTATGAGCAAAACTCCAAGCTCCTGTTAAGAAGGTAGGAGACATGGAATGTGACTGTGAGCTGCTTCTCCTGCTCGTCACACTACTGGCAACAAGCGAGTTGCTGAATTTCCCCAGGACTAGGGTCGGAGCGAAAGTAGTTGCTTGTGCCTATGCTCAATTCTGCTTTCTCCCCACGCTGGCAGAAGATGCACAATGATGTTATTGCTCATACAGGGCCTGATTCCGGCACTAGGGTGACTAGATGTCCCGATTTATAGGGACAGTCCCGATTTTTGGGTCTTTTTCTTATATAGGCTCCTATTACCCCCACCCCCATCCTGATTTTTCACACTTGCTGTCTGGTCACCCTATCTGGCATCCTTACTGATATTGGGTAGTCCCTTACTCCATGAGCATTCCTGAGTTGTTCTATGGAATGATCCAATGCAAATAAGAGTGTCAGAACCGGACCCTCAGTAAATATACCCCAAAATGAAAAGTTGTAAGTAAAACATTAGCTCTAAGTTGCCACAGAGTATAAGTCTTAATTTGCACCTCCTTGTTTTTAGGGGTTTGAATCAGACATTTATCCCTAAACTTTCAAAATTTTACAGGAGACTGTGGTGTTTAATCCTGTGCATCTCTGAATATTTAGGGCTGAATGTTATTTTCACACGTGTTTCTCTGATTTCATACTCTGGATTTTTTTTAAATTTAACATACTGTGGCAGGCATCTTTATAACCTATTTTTGATATTATACAGCACTAATGGTGGCTGAAGCTTTAATAAATCAGTTGTCAATATGACAACTGAGTTCTTAAGGAATTCTTGTTGTTCCAATCTGTAGCCTGGCTTTTATGAGCCAATTTGGATTCAGGTCTGTGTGAAAGTATTCCTTAATACAGTATAATGGCTGTGTTTCAATAATTAGAAACCCACAGCAATGGTGAAAAATGGCTCTTTTTCTCGAGGTATAACTTTGAGAAAACAAATCCACAGGGTTATAAGTCTCAGCAGATCACAAATACTTGCTCTTGATAAAGTTTTGTTGCCAGTGTTCTAATCCTTATTCTCAGACAAAACAATGTTTTGCCTGCTTTTTCTATTCAGTTAATAACAGAGTTAGAAGAAAATGGCTTTCCTGTACCATGAGAATTTTCAAGATTTTAGGAATTTGTTCCCATCCTGAACTGGGAGGAAAAGTTGAACCCTTGAAAATTTTCACAAACTGAAAATCTGACACACAAAAATTCGGATCAGATGAATCAAAATGTTTTGTTTCAATAATTTCAAAACATTTCATTTTGATTTTGACCTTTTACATTTTTCAACCTTTTTAAATATAAATTAACATAAAGTTCAAAACAACAGTAATTTTACCTGTTTCAAAAAATGTGAAAAAGGAATGTTTCAACAATTAAAAAACAACTTTTTTTTTAAACAAGAAATTAGTTGATCCCATCCCTTTCCTGCAAACAGCTTTGGTTTCAATTAATTGCCACTTTCTAATGGAAAAACATTTTGTTAAAAAATTCTTGACCGGCTCCAGTCAATAACCCTTTTCTCTTATTACTTGATTCCACCACTAAACTAAAAAGAGAAATGTACCACGGAAGTAACTGGAAAACCCAGTTCTGTGTTGAAGTCAGAATGTGACCACAAAACACGTCACAATAAGGATTAGCTAGTTAGTGTTGTGTTAGGGAAGGGTCTGTCCATTTTTCCATTGCAAACACTTTTTGCATGAAACAATTGTAAAAATCTGCTCCAGTTTAAAATTCACGTATCAACCCAGGACTGATTTACATTCTTTAAAAATGCAATTGAAGGGGCAAATCCTGCCTGCTCCCTTATGGATACAGAGGGCCTCCAGCGATGGGATCGGTGCAGTTCTGCTGCTGGGGAGAGGGGGAAATATGTGCTCTCTCCAGTGCCAGAGCAGACCACGGTAGCCAGGAGCAGTAATTACGGAGTAAATCCTGCTCAGCCTCCACAATCCTAGGCTATAGCACGATCCTTATAGGTAGACTCTTATTTAGTTGCCAAACTCTAAAAAGTGTCTATTGACCATGTGCACCCTGAGCTTTTTCAAAGGCTTGTAACTTGTCTAACTTTGGTCAGATTTTAAGGGGGACATCAAAAGACACATCCCTGACATCAGGATCACTATCCTGCAAAATTTCAAGTCCCAGCTCCAAAGTATGATGGAGGGACTAGAGATTCCCAACGAAATGTTGTAAGAACATTTTAACATAGGGAAAACGATCTTGTTTTGCCTATCTCACTCTCAGAAATGGCTGAATCACTTTATTTGAAACTTAAAAGTAAGTAAATACATAACTTTTGCCCAAGCCAGGTACTTGGCATGGAAAATTTCCATGCCAAGCCCAAATAGTTGAAGTTTGGCAGATTCATAAGCAACTGGCAAAGGGTCTTACAACTGAACGTTTAAGTCAATCTAAACTGTAGGTTACCAGCTCTGCTTAGCCTTTAATCAATGAGAATGAAAACACGTAAGGGTTTTACTCTTCAAAGTTATGAATTCACCAATCCTCACAACATCCCTGTGAGAAAGTGATCTCAATTTTCTAAATGGGAAACCTCAGGCAGGTAGATCAAGTGGTTGTCCCTATGCCAAACTATTCCTCAGCAATGGAATTATTAGACTAGAAATCCATTTTTAGTATCGTGGCTTGTTGAGGAATATCAGTGCATCAGACCTCTCTGAAATGCCTCCTTTTGAGAAAGTCTGTGTGCAAGGATGGCACTGTAGTAAAGGCACAGGGCACAGGCAGTGCTTAACTTGTGCCCTGTCTCCTTTAGGCTTGGGCAGTGCATACCCCTGGCACCTCTGCTGCATCAACTCGCTGGGCCTGATGCATGGGGGGGGGGGGGAAATGGTTTGAGCCCCAGCATCTATTTCATCACTAATTAAGCACGGGGCACAGGGTTTAATTTCAAGCTGGTCTTACATGCTTGAATCTCCCGTAGGCTGCCTTGGAGACCCTCTGTTCCCCAGTTCCCCGCCCTATCTGTATCTTCCCGAGCTCACGGGGGACTTGTGAGATTCCCTCACTAATATCTGTGAAGCCCGTTGAGATTCTCAGATGGGAGGTGCCACAGAAGTGAAAAATCTCATGATTACTGATCTGGAACAGCGCGGAAGCACTCTGGACTTGGAAATCCCCAGCTGTTCAATTGCTGCAGGCCAGCAGCCCGCCAGCTTGATTTCTGAGCCACAAGGGGCTGGGGTTGCTTTGTGCAAGAAGCAAAGCTCCAGGGCTGACAAGTACGTGATCCCCGGGAACAAATGCGTGACGCTCAGACACCCCCCTCCCCTCCTCCCCCGCCTCCAGTTACATCCCTGGCAGGGGACAGCAATTCTCAGCTTCTCTTTCCAGGGTTATTTTGGGCTGGGGCTGCGGCAAAGCTTTGGCAAGCCCCCGGTGTCCTTGTTCAAAAAGAGGAGCTAGTTCGCCGCCCAGCGCGCAGTGGAGGGAGGCGAGCGGGCGGCGAGGAGCCCCGGCGTCTCCTCGGCTCCCGGCTAAGTTTCCCCAGGAGTTTTGGAGGCGAGAGCCCGCCAAGCGCGGGCCGGGGCAGGGTGAGCCCGAGGCGACGGGGGCGGCGCTCGATGCCCAGGAGCTGAAGCGAGGCGAGCCCCGCTCTGGAGACAGGCGGCGGAGGGGGCTGGATTAACCCTCGGCGGGCGGTCCCGGGCAGGCCAGGGCGAGGGGAGCCACGTTCCTGCGGCGGGCAGCGATGGAGGGGAGCCCCATCCCGGTGCTCACGGTGCAGACCGCCCCCTACCAGGACCAGAAGCCGACGGGCGGCGGGGGGCTGCGGCGGCCCACGGGGCTCTTCGAGAGCCAGCGCAACTACCTGCCCAACTTCGTGCAGAGCCTGCTCTCCTCCATCGACCTGCGCGACCGCCAGGGCTGCACCATGGTGGTGGGGAGCGACGGCAGGTACTTCAGCCGGACGGCCACCGAGATCGTCGTGCAGATGGCCGCGGCCAACGGGGTGAGCCAGCCCGAGCTGCAGCTCCCAGCCCTCGGCACCGCCGCACGCACTCACCGCCCCCCCGGGCCCTCAGCGCCCCCTCCCCCCCCCACCCATTGCCCCACTGCTCCCCCCGGGCCCTCAGCGCCCCCTCCCCCCCCGACCCATTGCCCCACTGCTCCCCTGGGCCCTCAGCGCCCCCCCATGCACTCGACACCCCACCACCACCCATTGCCCCTCTGTGCCCTCTGCTCCCCTGAGCTCTCGGCATCTCCCACCCATTGTTTTCTGCTCCCTCGAGCCCTCCCCCTGCCCCATTCTTCCCTCATTGCCCACCCCATGTGCTCTGCATCCCCCACCCATTGCTCCTCTGTGCCCTCTGCTCTCCTGGGGCCTCAGCACCCCACCTCTCTGCATCTTCTCATTGCCCCCTGTGCCCTTGGCACTCCCTACCCTCAGCACCCCATTGCCACATGCCCTCTGCTGCCCTGTGCCTTCTGTATCCCCCATATCCACCCACTGCTCCCCTCTACCCACTGACCCCCTTGCTCTCTGCATCCCCCTACCCACCCAGTGCTTCCCCATCCTCCACTGAGTCTTTGGGTCCTCTGCTTCCCACCATCCACCTACTTGCTACAGCCCTGTGGCCTCTGCCTCTTCTTGCTCCACTCCTGGCCTGTGTCATTTTCACTACCAATCATGCCTTGATCCACCCACTGTACCCCTATGCCTTCTGCTCTCCACTAGGCACTCACCCACTGCAGCCATGTATCCTCTGCTCCCCACCATCCACCCATTGAGTCCTCATGCCCTCTGTGTCCTGATCCTGCTGTTGCAGGTCCATGCCCTCTGCATCCCCTGCAGCTAGGGTTACTAGATAACAACTGTGAAAAAAACGGGATGGGGTTGGGGGATAATAGGCGCCTATATAAGAAAAAGTCCCAAAAAACAGGACTGTCCCTTTAAAAACGGGACAGCTGGTCACCCTACCTGCAGCTTCTGTGCTCCCTCCATTCCCTTCTGTGGCCCCTTCCGGCACTCATCCACCAACAGCAAATCCATGTCCTTTGCTCCCCACATCAACCCACTGCACCCCTATGCCCTCCATTTCCCCATGTCACCTACATGCTGCAGTCCCTTGCCCTCACCTCAGCCCCACATTACAGCCTCATGACCTCTGTCCCTCATGTGCCCACTGCACCTCCTTGCCCTCTGCTCCCTCCACCTTTTGCCTCCCCATGTCCCCTGCTTCCCCCAGCCAACTTGTGCAGTCCTGGGTACTCCACTTCCCCACCATCCACAATCCCGTGCTGTCTGCTTCTTCCTCTGCTCCCCCACCTGCCCACTGCAGCTCTGTGGCTTCCACTCCCCACCCTGCATACCCTTGTGACCACTGCTCCCCACACCTATTCACTGCACCCACCCATCCTTGTGGCAGTCAGGGGTGCTGAGAGCCATTGAACCAAACTGTAAACCGTGTATATGATGGAAACCACTTCAAGCCGGGGGGTGCAGCAGCATCCCCAGCACCCCTAGTTCCGGCACCTATGATGGCAGTGTGCTATATCATGCGCACAGTGCCACCAATCTATCTAATCCGTCCACTTACTGCTAGGGTTGCCAATCCTCCAGAATTGGCCTGGAGTCTCCAGGAATTAAAGATTAATCTTTAATTAAAGATTATGTCATGTGATTAAATCTCCAGGAATACGTCCAACCAAAATTGGCGACCCTACTTACTGCACCCCCCATTTTCTCTATGCCCATCCACCAAGAGCATTCCCCAGCTACACCCTTTCGACTGTCATCCCTATGCCCATCCACATAGCACATCTCTATACCTTCTTTTGCTCCTTCACACATTACAACCCCTTATCCCCCACCTTCATCCATCAGCCTACTGCAGTCTCACTCTCCTTTCCCCCCCATGTCTGCACTCATCCATGATTTCTTCCTCTTACTTTTCATCCTCACCTCCCTACTCTAACCCTCCATTCTTTCCCCCTTCTCCACATACTGCATCTGCCCATTCCCTCCCTTGTGTGCCCCACCACTCATTGCACCCACGTTCTCCCTTTTCTGAACCTACTCTTCCCTCTTTAGCACCCCATCACCACTACACTCTTCTCCCCACTACTGCACCATTGCATCAACACTTGTTTCTCCTTATGCCATCCTTTGCCCATCCGTGGTCACCCTTCTCCCACACCCTTCACATATTATACCCATGTTTCCCTCCTTCTTGTCAAAGATCCAAGCCATATTTCTCATCCACCTCTTTCATGTTTAAAAGCCCCCTTTCTGCACATCTCCCCATTATTTCCCATAGATTTTTGTCTCAAGATGACAAAATGTAGTGTCATGACTTTATGGGGCTAGCTTTAATTTAACTGTAATTTACTACTTTAGTAACAAAGAAGCAGAGACATGCCCAGAAACCCACTTATCAAAGGTAGTAATTTCCTCTGGTTTACCATAGATGGTCTGATGAGCATGTATTGCTTTCTTTGTCTCTAAATGTTATGTTTAGTTTTGTTGTGGATTTTAATATTTTATGTGCTGGCGATAAGACAGATGATTTAAAACTGAGAGGAAAACATTTCAGTTGTATTTGGCTTTTCATCATCCCAATCCAGAATGATTTATTTATTTATTATTATTGTAATTTGTATTGCGGTAGCACTCAGTTGTCCCACTCAGGGATCAAGGCCCCATTGTGCTAGATTCTGTAATATGTATGACGAAAAGGTGGGCCGTGCCTCAAAGCACTTTTAATCTAATATTCCAGGCAAGTGGTAATGAGAAAAAGGAGCAGTCAGAATTAGAGACATTATATAAGAAGTCGGAAAATGCTTTTAGATGTGGGTGGTATTGAACAGATATGAAAAATGTAAAGGATTGTTACTTTTAATCTGACCTTTTCATATGCATATCTCATGCCTGAGCTGTATGCCTAATGCTGTCTGATATGCCCTTTAGGATGTGCCATGAGACTTCAGCAGGGTAGAGATTTTTTGATATATAACCAGGGTGATCCTGAAAAACCACAGAAGCAGTGTTATCATGTCTTTGACTCCTTATTTTAGACTGAGGTTGGTAGGGAAGCTGAGAAATGCTTTTTGACTCTGCATGAGAAAATTGAACCCTGTGGAATGACTAAAGATTCAGTAGGTGTATATCAAGTTTGTACTTATTGCAGGATGGATATTTTTCAAGAATGCTCAAGTAAAGTAAGTTGTTTTTCACAGTGAGAGCACTTACATGTTTTGACTTTGTGCTGTGTGTATATCACTATGAAAATAATTTCTTCTCTATTGTTTTTAGTCCTCAATGTATGGGGAAAAGACAAGAGTGGCAAACAAATTATTTATATTGACTGTGTTGCGGTTGCTTGCAATACATTCTGCTCTGTTGTCAAAAATCTCAGAGAAGCATAAGATGATCAATTCTTCTTCTGATAAATTATTTCACATGTACAAATGGGTACATATATTTATTCTGGAGATATCAGTTATGTAGCCCTAGTTAATGTTGCCTTGAAATTTCCACTGAAAGTAGGACTAAAATCCCTCCATTTTATATTTTAATTATTTATTTGACTCTCCAAATTTGTCACAATAACTTTTCAAGAAAGAGTTTAATTTTCTATGTAATCTTTAGTAGTAATTTACTAATTTTGGAAGAGAAAACCCTTTATGAAAATTTTAAACCTGCTTTTCAGTCCTTTCTTTGGGTTCTTTTAACTTTGAAAGTAAACGTTGTACACATTTCAAATTGTACCCAGTAATTCATTTTTACAATATCTCTGATGTTACATTAACATTTAAAAGTTATTTTGGTGAAAACATATTTTAGAAATGAGATTAGCAATCATGAGCTGATAGACATAAGAGATTTTGAAACAGACAGGTATTATGTACAAAGAGCTTACTGGAGGAGGGCTCTGGGCAGCGAGGGATTTTATGCAGTGGCACAGGGAGTAGAGGGTGTGAGCAGAACTCTGGGGAGGCATGAGGATGAAAGCATCTATGGTGGTTAGCCATGGAGGAGTGTGTAGGGCTATGGAGACAGGCGGAACGAGGCTATGGTTAGGCATTTAGGATGACTGCTGGAGGAGAAGGCCACAGAAAGGAGCTCTCCCTACCATTGCTGCCCAGGTGACCTGTTAGGGCTCCCCAAGCAAGGGAGTCCTGGTGTTTTGAGCCAGGAGCAGGATGCTGCAGCAGGAGCTCTCCCCTGTGTAACCTAGCTGGCCGCGACAGCCCAGATCCACAAAGGTCACCTACCTTTCATTGAAGTCAATAGATATTAGGAGCCTAAACACCTTTGTGGATCTGGGTCTAGCTCCTCAAACACTAGTGTGAGCAAGCTAGCACCTTTCCTTTGGGGGAACCAGGGAGCCCAGAGGAGATGGGGGCCTTGAGGCCTAAGAGTCTGACGAACTAGGAGGGTGAGCACCCGGAAGCAGAGGAGCTGGAGGATCAGGGATTGGTGAGCCAATGGTCCAGGTAGCACCTGGGGTAAGCTTCCATGTTGACCAGATTCCTGTGTTCCTGACTGTTTCTCTACCATCCCTTCAATCTCCCTGTCACATTCCCCATTCTGCTGTCCCTTTCCCACCCCAGCATTCTTTGATCTGGTAAGAATGGCCAGTGGAGACCCAATTTGACAAACTTGCTGTGCTTTGTTGGAGCAGAGCTCCCTTGCTGAATTATGGGAAATTTTGTCAGACACAGAGTTTGCTCTGTTACTGTCGCTCAAAGCTGTGTTTATCAGGGGACAAATTGCTCCTCACCATTCCCACAAATCCTTAGGCTTAAGGTTACTCTGATACATTCCCTGACAATGCAGTCATTACAACTCAAGGAGACCAACAGGTAAGGCTACACTGACATTCAAATACCTTCCTGTCTCCACACACACTGACTCTTCACCTCCAGAGCAACCTTACACATCCACTTCCTCTAATATCACAGAAAGCTTAATTATTAGGTTAGATTTTTGAGCTAATACTAACAATATGCTGTATACTTTTACAGTGAAAATATGTCTGCTGGTAAAGTATCTTAACCTTCCTGAGGACATAGCTTCTTTTGTTATTAGCCATGAAAGCAGGGGAGAGAAAGGGATCACTCCTGAAGGCAGAAGAGCCCCTTCCTTGGGAGAGAAGGAACTCACTCAAAGGAGAGGCACTGATGTTGCAGGGAGAGAAGTGAGCTGCCCCGAGAAGGATCAAAGGAAACCTAGGGACGCCTTGGTGAAATTGTATTCAGAGCTTTTACCCAGGCCAGAGTTCCAGGAGGGTGATGGCCAAATTGTGCTGTCAAACTCGGCTTGCATCTCTGCCATGGAGGAGGCACATCCAATCCTATCGTAAATCATGCCTCCGGTATGTAAAATAATAAAAGATTTTCTTTTATCAGCTTTAAATGTGTTGTCATTCCGTGGCCTGGATGCCCCCTTGTTCTTGTTTTGTGAGTCACCCAGCATTCCATCTGTGGGTCTCACTATAGGGCAGCCACAAGCTGGCTCACTCAGCGTTGTAGCCAATGTATACTACTTTTGATTCTGAATTGTGTGTGACCAGAGTAGGGATGGGTTAACCAGCAGTGGCTAGCTGCTGGTTGTGCTCTTGAACAGCATGGGGAAGGCCCATCTGGGACTGGTAATAATCACATCCTGCAAAGATACCTGGCTGATGGGCTGGATAGGGGGAAAAGAGACCCAACAGAGCCAGGATGCTGTGATTTGGCCATAAAAGCGATTGCAGGAGCAGAGAGAATCGTGTCCTGCATTCTGCACCTGCTTGCTGCCTCAATAGCCATGTGAAAGAAGCAGTCTTTGCACTGCTATGTGGTAGGAGAACCACCTTGAGCATGATCTTGCTTTCCTGCTTAGTGTACGGGGACTGTTGCCCCCTTACTAACATTCAGTGGGGGTGTTTTGGTTGGCTAGCTCCCAGTACTAAAAGGGGAAGGGTCTATGGGAAACCAGGACCCTGAGACTGATAGTCCCCAGGAACAATGGGGAGAGGTCAATGCTCCAAGTCAGCCTGAATGACGGGGCGGGCAGGCTAATCAGAGAGTCAGGAGGCCAGGGAGGTCCCGTTCTCCGTGTGAGCTGGATTTGCCTGGTTCAGACAGAGTGGGGCCGAGCTAAGGAGAAAGCAGGGGCCCGAGCTAAGCTGGGGAGCAGGGCTGTGCCAGATCCAGGGGGACCAGAAAAGCAGACCAGAGAGAGCAGACTTGCCCTGGGAGGAGAGCTGCAGCAACCAGAGCCAGAGAAGCCAGAAAAGCAGCCCAGGAAGCAGGTCCGTGCTGGGAGCAGAGTCACAGAAGCAGCCTGCAGAGCAGACCTGTCCTGGAAGCAGAGCAGCAACAGCAGTGAAGAGACAGAGTGGTGCAGCTGGGGCTGGAGCTGGGTGCGGTGAGCAGCTGGGGAATGTGAGGGGGACCCTGGGCAGCAGGCCCAGCTCAGGGAGACGCCTCAGCCAAGAGGCTCTGCAGGCCAGGCTTGGATTGTAACCCCGACAGGGCGGGGACGACACTGGGAAGAAGGATCCTACCACTTAGAGCCTGAGAGCGTGAAGCCACCACCAGAGCAAGTGTCCAACCCACAGCATCCCTGCAGCACAGCCAGGGCCTGAGAAGAAGGCTTGGGACTTACAAGGAACAGACTGTGAACTGCCCTGACATTCCAGAGACACTGTTTGTGAAGTTCCCTGCCACAGAGCGGGTTGATGTGTTTCCTTTAACCTTTCCCATTTTTCCTTATTCTTTTTAAAATTAATTGTTGATTAAATTAGTAGCATTTGCTTTAACTTGTATGTAATGGTCAGTGGGTCAGAGAAGTGCCCAGTGCAGAGAGAGTACCCCGGAGTGGGGACACCCTAGCCCCTGTCCTAGGTGACCACAGCAGGGTTGGGGGTCGAGCCCCCCAGGAATCCTGGGCCCAGCCTTGTTGGGGTTATGAGGACTGTGCCAGACAGGAGAGTGGAAGGGGAGTCCACAAGGGCAGGGAGGCCACTGGGTAAAGGAAGTGGGAGCGAGGACTCAGATCCTTTCGCTAGCCCACTTCACTGCGGTAGTGCAGAAGCCAGGAAAGTTCCTCACAATAGCAGGACTATTCCCCCGCTTACATTAGTATTGCAATGATTTTGTGCTGGTGTCCTAAAGTCAGAAGGAACCAGGGTGAAAGTCCCTCCCCCCATTTCTATTGCGATATGTTGTGCTGTGAGCAGCTGATGGTTGGCCGATTCCTGTTTCAGAGTATATGGTAGGTTTAAGTTTACAAATGGGATCCCTGGGTCTCAATGGGCAGATAGGGACCCTGCAATGGAGTTCGTGATTCCACTCACCCCCACCCATTGCATAGCAGTGTTCCACAGAGAGGGATGTACTGTCACACTTAGTAATGCTTGAGTTTAGCAGTTTAACTTGCCTGCCTGCTGCCTTGGGTATTGGTTCCCTTCGTTTGACCCTTTGACCCCACTCCTGCCCCTGTTATTTCATTCGTTGTCCCCCAGATTTATTTGGTGTCCAGGTCCTGTGGATCCCCCTCTTAGGCTGGGGGGGGGTCCTTTAGCAGTGGGCGGGCTTTGCCCGCCCACTGCCCGGATCCCAGTAGGATTACTCTCCTGTAGCCATCTGGCCCGACCCTGTCACAGACCCCAAACAACAATTCAAAGTTGAATTCTTTAACCAGGTGCTAGATTGTGCCTTGGGTATTTTCCAGTTGTCTTTTTAATACAACATTGTTTGTATTTTCCATGATCTTTCATGTAAACCTAGCACCCTGCTGGTACTGTATAAATAATTAATACTATCTCTGCCCCTCGTTGTAGCATGCTGCTCGGCCGTACAAAAGCAGGGGAGGCCATAGTAAAGGATATGAAAGCAGAGATCCACAGTGTTCAGGACATAATCTACTTGCTTCATGTGTTTTCAAGTTTAATTGACTGAAGCATGTGAGAGATTACTGGGAGAATAAAAAAAACATTAAGTGACTCCATGTTAATCTACTGTATTGTCTGAAAATGCACAGCTGCATGTGGTGGCAATGTTTAAAAGTAATCTGGCAAAATATTTGTTAGGGTAGCCATTCTTTCAGCCTTAAGTTTGCTAAAAGTCTGGTCTTTGTCCTGCTGCAGATGCTAAATACAAAATGACAGAAACTAATATGGAATACAGTACGGAGTGTAGTATTATAAAGAACTTTAAATGATTGTAGTCTTGCAGCAGTTGAAATCTTTGAGTGCCAGAGGTATGGTTTTCATGCCATAGCAGTATCAAGTGATGTGAGGGGCGTATTATCTGTGCTTTAATTAGAAATGGGTAAATGAGCACCGGTTTGACTCTTCCAAATCGGATTATTAAATGTCAGGTCAATAAATCTGAGAATCGATTATTTAAAGAGAATTAAATGTCAGTTTAATGTTTGCTTCTGACACCCAACATGCAACATCTGTGACAAGATATGGGGAGTGCCTGAAATACCTCGGTGAAGAGGCTCCATGGGGATGATTAGTATACGAGTGCTGCTTAGTTCTTCGCAGACTTCAGGCCTTTTCATAGGGGCACTTCAGAGTTTCACACAAGGATTCAAGAGATGAGTTCTTTGTAGGGGGATCATTATTGATATACAGCACAAATATTTAGCTATCAGAACTTGTATATTCACTTCACCATAATTAGTGTAGAAATGAGATGCCTGTATTCAGGGGTGCTGGAACAATTTGTATAGTGGGGGTGCTGAGAGACATTGAACCAAACTGTAAACCCCATATATGATGGAAACCAGTTCAAGCCAGGGGGTGCAGCACCTGTTGATCCAGCACCTGTGCCTGTATTACTTCCTGAGAGTAAGGAATTTACTCAGATTAATGTTAATAATGGGAATTAAAGCATCCATTTCAATGGGAGAATAGAATCTGCAGTGTCAGGTAAACAAAAATACATATAAATGACAAAGACGTAAAAAGATCACACTGTATAATACATTAATTGTGCATTCATGTTGAATATATTTCCTTTGTTTAATATTAAAATAACTTGTTTTTGTGTACAAAAACAGCAAAACACAAAACTTCAGGAATATAGAACTGGACGTATATGTTGATGTAATCTACCCTGATCTGCAATAGATATGCACTCATAGTTGAACACTTCCATAGATTCAGCCTTGTTCTCATGCATTTTGCGAAGTATAATTCCTGTCAACTCCCTTTGGCTTGTATATATGCAACTCTGTTTAAAAGCTGGCACACATCTCTGACAGCTGTAGTTGGAAGATTGAGTCATTGCCATAGATGGCAGCCTTTCTACCCGCTTCATTAGTTTTTAAATAAAGGGGGGGGGGGACTGAGATGCAAAACAGACAATTTTTAATATGTGTTTTCCACATGCCTCTGTGTTCCTTAAAGAAATATTCATACATAAAGATTGTGGAGGCTAGCAGAAAGTTTGTTGCAATCTGTCAAGCAATTCTGTGTATTTTCTCAAACCCCTCAGTGTTGTTTGGCAGTTGCGATTAAGTGACAACACCAATATAAGGATCTTGAGAGAAGTGGCATGCTTTCTAAAAGCAGCCTGACAGACAGAAAAGAAGCCATAAAAGGACAGAATCTAATTCAAAACAACTCAGAATATTTCTCTATTTCCGCTTATAATTAGTTGCACGGTACTGGGTGGAATAAAGCAGTAGCTGTAGCAGTAAATATGCTAGCAGTAAATATGCTGGCCTTTCCTCTGGCAAACCTGGGTCTGAAATGTTTATTTAGATTCTGGTGGTTTCAACTTGTCTCCTGGTAGATGAAGTTTTTTAGCCTGTCTGTTTTCTAAGGGGAAAAAAAGCATCTGTCAAAAATTAGGCCACAATAAGTGGAAGCTATTTTGCAGGGCAAAAGGGCTTCCTTGTTCTGTCCCAGAGGGATTGTATTTCAGCAGTTAAGCATAGGGAAAATGGAAAGTGTTCGTGAAGCAGTTTGAATTCCCAAACTGTTGAATGAAGGAAATGATAATATAGCACCTTTCACTTGAGGATCACAGAATGCCTTAAAAGGTGGGGAAAGTACTATACGGCCATAAAGTAGCTTTTGTCAGTTAGTGAAACATCCGTTTTGTTTCACATTGAGTGAACTAAAAGGTCCAACCTGGAAAAAATGTACTTTTAGTACTGCCCTCTATAGTTTGTTAATCAGCAGTGAAGTGACAACATTTCAAATGTTGGCACTTGGAAGAAGACTGCTTTATTCTGCCATCTGAAAGAGGTTGCAGGGGAGTCCAGCAGTGATGCAGTTAATTCAAAGGCTGATAGCGTCTGAGAGAATCCCACAAAAACAAATAGATCCATGTAACTCCAACAACATGCACAAATGACACTCACTGTAAGGTTTAGGAATAAATAAAGTTGTGTTCTCCCACTCTCTTGCTGATAGCACAAATGACCAGCTGTGTTTATATGTAGTACTTGCACTAAGTTCCACATTTGTGGAGGCTGATTTTAATTACTCAGTTTTAGGATCATGTATGGAAGGACTGATCTCATGAAGCTGAAATAGAAAGCACGTTGTTCAAAACATCTATTAAGCAGATACAAAATTCAGTATCATATTCATATTAAATGCACATATTCTGCTTCCAGTATGGCTGGTTAAAAACAATTTTCTGTTGAAAAACTGTTTTTCAACAGAAAATTGGGATTTTAACTAAATGAACATTTTCACAGCTAGTGTCTGCTTTCATGGAAACTTTTGACTTTACGTTGAAAAAAATGAAAATCCCAACACGTGTGGTTTTTTGTTTTGTTTGCTTGGGGACAAAAGCGTTTGTTTATTTTTGTTTTCATCAATATTTTCTGCAGGATATTTTTCCCCAACCAGTTTTAGTAGGGTAGATATGTATTTTGTTAAGGAATAAAACACTCCTTGAAGACTTTCTATAGTTAATAATCACAACTTTGAAATCTTTTTTCTTCCCCTGCCTCCCCCTCCCCCTCTCCCAACAAAAACATGTACAGTCTCCATGAATATCAGCAGCATAAAATTGTGGGGGGAATGTGAGGTTAATATCCAAATCAAATCTCAAGATAGAAAGATCGGTTAATCAAACGTAATGTTCTGAACAGTTTAAAAGCACAAAGCTGTGATGGACAGTGAAAAAGAAGTGTCAAACCACTTGTAAGAGTTGAAAAAAGTATCTTGTGCTTAGTTTAGCTGTTGAACATTCCAATTTACATAATCTGTTTTTTGCTAAAATAATCCACAGAAGCACACATTAGGTGAGTGAATTTCTAAGCCTTATCAAAGTACAGCTGCACAGATTTTATAGAGTTGAATGGTCCCAGCCTGTTGAACTGGGTCCAAAATGAATGAAGAGTCAGGGTTTTTCCACCTTCTACAAATAACTGACCTAGCAGCCAGTAGCAAAAGTTGAATTAGCATCCAATTATCTCTGTCACATTCCTCAGAGAGTTCAAATACTCCAAGATACAAAATTCCAGAGTGCTTAGCACTGAAAAGCTGGGGAACTTTTTTTCCCCAATGTGATATATAACCAAGGATCTCTGCTGAAAGAATTTCAGGCAGGACCAGAGTACAGGAAGCAAGGTTCCTTATGGAATACAGTGTATCCAACATCTGTAGTAGAAGTGACTTGCTATCCTGCTCACTTTACTGGTGTCTGATACTGTACCATGAGTTACAATTCCCTATTGCAGCTCTAACTAATGCTATTGAAAAAGAATAAAGACATGATGGTGCCCACAACTTTGATTTGAAAAGCTGTGACAGCTTCATTTCCCATTTAATCATGAATTTTCATTTAAGAAGAAAAGGAGTACTTGTGGCACCTTAGAGACTAACAAATTTATTTGAGCATAAGCTTTTGTGAGCTACAGCTCACTTCATCGGATACACGAAAGCTTATGCTCAAATAAATTTGTTAGCCTCTAAGGTGCCACAAGTACTCCTTTTCTTTTTGCGGATACAGACTAACACGGCAGCTACTCTGAAGCCTTTAAGAAGAGACATTGCTTCGTATACTTTTCTCACAACCTTCTGAGGTTCATTACCTAAAACCAGGGTTTGTTCAGAAGGAAAAGTCTCACTAATACTAGCAACCTTTAAAGTGTTTTGGACTATGCCTCTCAAATGTTTTGGGGGTGAAATTCTGGTTCCAGGATTTCAGCCCTAGTCTTTTGCCCATCCCGTCTGTCTACCTCTCTTTTCTTCTTTAATTTTTCATCTCTATGAGTAAGTTTTCCACCACTTCCTCCATCAGAACTTCCTGTGGAAGAATAGACTGACTGCTGGCTTGCCCCCCTTGTGGCTGGATTTGGTGTAGCAGTTCTGTGTTCTCTAGTGCCCCCGCCGACCATCGCTCCAGTCCTGCGGTGGTCTCTTGTCTTGTAACTTGGCCCTCTGGCCAGGTCATGTTTAAGTCCCCACCTTCCAGGGTAATGGAAAGTCAAACAAACAAAAGTCCAACAAATAATTCCCAGACCTTGTGTCAGGTGACTCTGGACTCAGTCGTTGTCACATCATTCTCTCTAGGCTTGGAATTCTCCTTCTCTCCTTATGTCAGGTGGCTATACACCACTTTACACCCCATCACACCTGCCCTCTGTTCTCCACTTTCTCGATTCCTCTCCATATGCAGCACTCTCCATTTTTTTACCTCTAGGCACTTCTGTATAGATCTGGTTGGAAAATTGAAAAATACAGTTTCAGCAATTTTTTGTAGGAAAGGTCAGTTTTGACAAATTTCTTGACACAATTTTTAAAAAAAATTTCAGAAGTGTTGAAACGTACCATTTTAACATTTTTTGAATCAAAATGTTTGGTTTTCTCGTTCAAATATAAAACTATGTTGAAATTATTGAAATGAAACTTTTCAATTGACCTGAACCAATTTTGCCCCCTGGATTTTTGGTTTGTGAACGTTTTTGAAATGTTGACTTTTCATCTTAATTCAGAATGGGAAACATTTCCAAAATTCTGAAAATGTTTCATGAGATTGGAGAATTGTTTCCCGCCCAGCTCTAGTTCTGTACTCTCCTTCCTTCCTTCCTTCCTTCCTTCCTCAACCACTCAATCCTACTGTACCCCACATTCTCCCCTTTGTCTCTGCAAAATTCAGTCTTCCATGCACGTACTGTGCACTGCCATGCAGGGAGAGGGAGCTGACAGGGCCATGACAGTTCTTTCCACATGGAATGGTGGGCAAGCTAAGGGGGGCAAACTAAGGGAAGCATGTCTCCTCTTCTGTCCTTCTCTGCCTTTAGAGTGGGAGGGAAGGGGAGGGGAGAGGGAGGCAGGTGAGGGAACAGATCTTAATATAGAGGAGACAAGATAAGGGACATCTCTACTTCACTGTATGCTGCTGCTGCTTCCCATGCTGGTAGGAAAGATGGGAGCCCCAGGAACTTCAATTGCTCCCACTTCAGTCTCCTGCCTGGTGAGTTCCCATTTCAGCAGCTAGTGAGGATAGGTTATTTATACTTTCCCCAAGCCAGAGAAGGGGACAGGAGACAGAGCTCTCCTGCTTTTAGCAGGGGAGGGGGAGCTGTACTCCCTTGTAGTACCTCTTCTTTCAGAGAGACACTCACTGGCATTTTTAAAATGAGTCAGTTTAAAAAAAAAAAAAAACAAGCTGGCAACATCCCTTTAATGTTCTACATGCAAATGCCTTGTTATTTGTCTGTGACATTAACCTCTTCCCACTGATTTTATCATCTGCCTGTTTCCCATTGAATAGAACTCTTTTATAAAATGCCTGTACATATATTTATGATTGATTCCTGGATTATATTTCTAATGAGCTGAAACTGTCGTGTCCGTCTAGGGATGAGAATAAGGTTTTTGAAATTGTAACCTTGGGGTGGATTTTCACTTAATACTGACTGCGTTGAGTCCATGTTTAATAACTGCCCCCTGAAAAGTTGTTGTATTTTAAGAATGGACAGGAACTTCTTGTGTTCAAATATAGCTTGGGGTTCACACTCTTTTCAGCAGGACTAGCCAAAGAGTGACCCCGCAGGCCAAATGCAGGTCACTGTGTTCTACAGCCAGGGCATTGGTGTCCTTATCTTCGATATAGAGGTATGACTCACAGAGATGTAGGCCCTAGCATGCCATGATCTCCTTGATCCAGCTGAAAGGCCACTTCGTGAAAGGCAGTTGCTATCTGCTCTCGATTATGCTAATTAAAGCCCCAGCCCTGCAATCGGATCCACACAGTTGACGTTTGCACTTGTGTGAGGCCCCATGGATTTCCTTGGGGCTCTGTGTAGGTGCATAGTTCTGCCCGTGTGAATCCAACAGCAGGAGTGGAGCCTAAATATTGTTCTTGGCAAATGGCCAGTGTGACCCTCCAAAGTTTGGGTGTCCCTGCTTTACTGTCTACTTAAGACCAAATCCTGCTCATAGACTCCAGTGGAGTTACTCCAGCTTCCCAGCTGTGTAACTGAAAGCAGAATTTGGCCAATAGTGTCTAAAAAGTCTAATTTGTACATGTTTAGGTATAAGTATGCTATCTAAATAATGAAATAGTCATGCAAAAATGCTTTACAATTTGTGTAAGTTAATTAAGTATTTCAGCAAATTGCACAGGTGAAGTTAATGAATTTTTACTGAGGGTTACATATTTTTTAAGGTGAAGGTCAAATTCAGCCTTATCATATATTAATTTAAGTTGTATCTTTGAAAGAAATATGTTTGCGAGGAGTCGCCAGTTTGACTACATATGGCTACTTCACACTATAGAATTCAAAACATTGTCTGTCATCAGCAGGGGTCTAACAGATTTAACTTCCAGAAGTCTTAGTTATACAGTAGTTGTTCCAGAGCTAGCTTAAATACTGGCATTATATGTCTTGGGCTTCCAGCCACGTTGGGAATTGAGTCATGTTTCTATATATTAGATATACATATATAGGTATAATTATTTAGCAAGTTGGTATCATTCCGAGATGAAATGCCAGCATCACTCAAATGTAATTAGACTTATTTTTCTGGTTCATTTAGATTGGAAGATTGGTTATTGGCCAGAATGGCATCTTATCCACACCTGCGGTTTCATGTATTATCCGAAAGATCAAAGCAGCTGGCGGAATTATTCTAACAGCTAGTCACAGTCCTGGAGGACCTGGAGGAGAATTTGGAGTCAAGTTTAATGTTTCCAATGGAGGTAGGTGTTTTTATAACACATTACATCACTGTATCTCAGAAAGGTAGAAATACCTTGTGTGATGGGGCAAGGCCAGATGGCTATAGAAAAGTAGTGGGAGATAGATCTATTAGCTCCAGGCTAAACAAATCCCTAGTACCAGGATAAGTGAAATGGCAGCTGCTCCAGGTCAGTTAAGACACCTGGGGCCAATTAAGAACTTTCCAGAAGGCAGGGAGAAGGCTAGGTTGATTGGGACACCTGATGCCAATCGGGCTGGTTGAAACTAGTTAAAAGCCTCCTAGTTAGTCAGGTGGGTGTGCATGTCAGGAGCTGTGGGAGGAAGTTGCGCTGTTGGAGAGGCTGAGTAGCACACACCATATCAGCCACAAGGAAGGAGGCCCTGAGGTAAGGGTGAAGTGGAGTTTGAGGAAGTGAAAGCTGCTATGGGGGAAGTAGCCCAGGGAATTGTACATGTTTCAAAAAGGTCAGCTACCATAGCTGATATTATTAGGGTCCCTGGGCTGGAGCCCGGAGTAGAGGGTGAGTCCGGGCTCCCCCCCCCCCGCCCCCTTTGTCCCCTGATTAATCACTGAGACTGGGAGACAACAGAGACTGTGCAAGGAAAGATAACTTCTCCTCACCTCCCTCGCTGGCTTATGATGAAAATGGCTCAGTAGACTGTGACCCTTGTCTCTAGAGGGAGAAGGGTTACGTGGAGGGTCACAGTGAGTCTCTGAGGCTAGCGAAATCCACCAGGAAACGCGGGACCCACGGAGGCAAGGACAGAGCTTTGTCACACTTGATAAGGATAGCCAGATTGTTATAACTATTTGTTTTCCTGTTATATGGATTTTTCAGTGTTAGTAGAATGCTAAATAGTTTTCAATATTAGGAGAGGTTTTGTTTATATATATTTTTATATGGAAAAAAAAATCTAATATGTCCTGAACCTACACCTCTCAGTTAGTTCAGCTCCCTCTGAAGTCAATACGTGTTCTATGTACAGAAGGGCTGCTGGATTTGTCATCCTGTTTTTTAGACTGTACTTAATCTGTCAGTGGATGTATGATAGGCCTACCAAATTCATGGCTATGAAAAACGCGTCACGGACCATGAAATCTGGTATTCCCCGTGAAATCTGTATAATATATGGTAAAAGCACACAAAAGACCAGATTTCACAGGGGAGACCAGTGTTTCTCAAACTGGGGGTCCCGACCCAAAAGGGAGTTGCAAGGTGTCTCAAGGTTATTTTAGGGGGGTTGCAATATTGCTACCATTACTGCTGTGCTGCCTTCGGAGCTGGCAGCTTGAGAGCAGCAGCTGTTGGTCTGGCGCCCCACTCTGAAGGCAGTGCCCTGCCAGCAGCAGAGCAGAAGTAAGGGTGGCAATACCATACCATGCCACCCTTACTTCTGCGCTGCTGCCTTCAGAGCTGGGCAGCCGGAAAGTAGCAGCTGTTGACTGAGGGCCCAGATCTGCAGGCAGCGGCGCAGAAGTAAGGGTGGCAATACTATACCATGCTATCCTTACCTCTGTGCTGCCTCTGGTAGTGGTTCTGCTTTCAGAGCTGGGCTCCTGGCCAGCAGCCGTCACTCTCCAGTTGCCCAGCTCTGAAGGCAGCGCTGCCGCCAGCAGCAGCGCAGAAGTAAGGGTAGCAGTATCGCAGCCTTCCTGCAATAATCTTGTGACCCTGCCCCACAACTCCTTTTTGGGTCAGGACCCCTACAATTACAACACCATGAAATGTCAGATTTAAAAAGCTTAAATCATGAAATTTATGATTTTTAAATCCTATGACCGTGAAATTGACCAAAATGGACCATGAATTTGGTAGGGCCCTAGTGATAGGGTGTACCAAGTCTACTCTGCCCCCTGCTGGAGGATTTGTCACCCTGGCACCCCTCCTGCTTAGAAAAGCCATTCTGTCTCGGGTACCAACAAGACTGGGTCCTAGAAGGGCTGGGAGGAGGACACAGCCAATCAGGAACCACCAGTTCAAATTAAGAAGGCTTGCCTGCATTATCAAAGGGGAAGTGGTGGGTGAAGCTGTGGTAGGAGAGGAAAATCTCAGTCCTAACACAAAGCCCCAGGCCTGGGTCTGGGCCAGGGCCTAACCATCAGACTGCATCTTCACTTAAGTGGTGCAACTAGAGACTGGTATTTTGTTTTGAAGTTTAAAGGGCCAGGTGGCCAATTCTTTGAGTTTAACTTTAATTTCTTATTAGAAGACTACTAAAAACTTGCAGCCTGAGACACCTTGCTCCAGTCGAGCAATCACTCACTTTATGGAACTTAACATTATGGAGTACTATTCTACTCACATTTCCATCATACATATCTTGGCATTTGTTTTAAGGTTGGGAGTTTCAAAAGCACCTAAGGGACTGTGCCCTTGTCTTCCTGTATGGGAACAAACTATATTGGTATAAGTACATTTAAACTAGTATAACTTCACCCACACAAAGGGTTGTACTGCTTTAAATATGCTGGTACAGTTAAAGTGATATAATTTGTGTGTAGACAAGAGATGAGACTTTAGCTAGTACTGTCAGTCTAGTCCCTCATTTTCTTAAGCATGGACAGTCACCTGTAAAGATCATATTATTACTTTGTTTTATGCTTCCATAATGCATCATAACAATGATTAATAATACTTTGCACTTTATAGTGCTTTTTCATCTGAAAATCTCCTATCCTTTACAAAAGTGAATGTTGTTATTAGAACTGGGCAAAATTTTCAACTGAAATTTGTTGGCAAAAAATGCAGATTCGGCGACACTGAAATGATTCATGAATTTCTGTTTGTGTCGAAAAAAAGAGGGAAATTCTGAAAAAGTCAATATTTTGTTTCAACATTTGCAAACATTAGCATTTTGACTTTTCAATTTGAAACAACTTCTTGTTTAGAAATGTCCTTCAGTTTTATTATAGAACCCTCACAACTTTTAAAAATGCTCAAGATCAAAATGAAATGTTTGTGTCAGTTAGAATGAAACATTTAATTTGACCTGAAACAAATTTATTATTTATTTATTTTTGAACTGCCAGCAAGCTAAAATATCAGTTTGTTTACCCAGCTTTATTTATTATCTTCATGTTCAAGGTGGGGAAACTTAGGGCTTTTCTACGCACATCAGTTGCATCACACTAAAAGTGTGATGTAAAACCAGTTCAACTTTGTGCATAGCCCATGTCTGAATCCCAGAGAGGTTAAGTGGCTTGCCTAACATCAGACATCAAGTCAGTGGGAGCGTCAGGACTAAAGCACAAAAGTCCCATGCCTTAACCACTGGACACACTGTCTCAGCAAACTTAAATCCTCTCCCCCGAGAATCTGCTTGACAGATGTGTAACAGTTGGAGTTTTTTTCTTTTGCCTGCTTTGGTATTTTAAGCAAAATCCATATAGTTTATTAAGCTTTAAAAATAAAACTCTCCTCAAGAACAGATGAGACAGGCCAATTATTCTCATTAGTCAACAAGGGCATAATAAAAAGTAATAGGCTTAAGTTGCAGCTGGGAAAATATAGGTTAAGTATTAAGAAAAACTTTCTAACTATGAGAACAGTTAGGCAGTAGAGCAAGCTGCCAGGGGAGGCTGTGGTATCACTTTAGCTGGAAATATTATCACTAGACACCCATCTATCAAGAGTGATTTAGGACTAATGAAATCTGTCCTGACTCTCCGGAGGGGTTGGAATGAAATGAGCAGAGGTCTCTTCCTAGCTAAATTATTGTATTATAACAAGAAGTTAAGCAATCATTGTCTGTACTGCTACCACAATCCCTTGTAGAATATTGTGCATTACACTTACCTTATGTGGCATGATTGATACCCTAATTTGTATGGCAAAGCTGCACTGAATTCAACAACATTACTGGGAATGGTGTGCAATTAGAAGTAAAAGAGGTGTATGAAGGTGCTGAAGCAATGTCTTTAAGGGAGCAGAAAGAGTCATTTTTCAGAGCAGAACTATGCTTTAATATTATAGATTCATAGATTTTAAGACCATAAGTGACCATTGTGATAATAAAAACTGACCTGTATAAAAAAACAACAGAACCTAACCTAGCAATTTCTGCATTAAACCCATGACTTCTGTTTGAGCTATAGTATATCTCTTTAAAATATACCTAGTTTTTAAAACTAGCAAATCAGTTAATATACAATTGCGATGTGAATTATATTCTTTGATTAACATGTTTACTCCAGATCAATTTGTATGTTAACAAATTAAGGAATTTTGAATTTCTAACACAAATGTGTGTTGTTGAACAGTCAGAGATGTTCTGCAGGTAAATGTTACTATAAAACTGGTGAACCAAATGCATTTTTTTAAATTTAGGCCAAAGGGCAATAAAGTTATTTAAAACTCTCAGATATTTGAGCTTCATACATGTGTCAAAATTGAACTGGGTTGGACAGAAGAAGTACATTGCACTCTGCTATCCTGGACCTGAATTTACTTTTGACTTTTTAAGCACATCTTTGCAGCATTTGCAAAAATGGATAAGCAACTCATGAAATACCAGTTTTATTTCAACACGCACATTGAGATTTACTGAAGAGTATCCATGAGTGGCAGATTTCTTTAGCAATACATCCAAATGATCGTGGCTTCCTCCCCTCCTCCCCCCCCGAAAATGATTTATTTGTATGATGTTTTTTATTAGTAAAAAAAAAAATCAGAAAAATATGTTCTATTTCTTACAGAAATGTATTAACTCTGTGTTTTGCTTTAAGTGGAAAAAAAAATCTGTATTTTACTCCAGCCATTTTTTCTGGGCTTATTTATTTTGAGCGCATCAGAGCGGTTTGCAGTCGATTACAATAGAGAACAGATTCTTTTTGTATTTGGAAAGTGAGCCATTGTCAGAAAAAAGCTTCTTAATGTTTGTCTTCCAGGACCTGCCCCAGATACCGTTTCAGACAAAATCTATCAGATCAGCAAAACCCTTGAAGAATATGCCATTTGCCCCGATCTCAGAGTTGACTTATCTCGGCTGGGAAGACAAGAATTTGATCTGGAGAACAAATTCAAACCTTTCCGAGGTACCAGTCTGTCTTTTTATCCAAACTGTATGCTAAATCCATAGATTCTGTTTATAAAAAGAGTGCCACAGAATGACAATAATGTAAGTATTTAAACAGTGCTTAGATTGTTCTTCACAGTGCCTTAAAAACATTAATCCTCACAACACCCTGCAGAATAGGTATGTAAATCTCATCTCTATTTTTACAGATGGGGAAACTGAGGCAAAGAGTCCTGTGGCACCTTATAGACTAACAGAAGTATTGGAGCATGAGCTTTGTTGGGTGAATACCCACTTCACCGGCGAAGTGGGTATTCACCCACGAAAGCTCATGCTCCAATACGTCTGTTAGTCTATAAGGTGCCACAGGACTCTTTGCCACTTTTACAGATCCAGACTAACATGGCTACCCCTCTGAAGCTTGAGGCTAAGAGTTGGTGTATTAAAGCCCCAGTCCAGCAAAACACTGAAGCACATGCTTAACTTTAAGTGTGAGTATCCATTCTATTACAGTCAAACACATGCGTAAAGCAATTTGCTAGATAGGCCCCAATTCAACAATTCTAAGTGCCAGAGGGACACTCTTATAGCCCCAGCTAGAGTGGTGTTTAACTACACTTCCCCCTCTGAAAAGGTTCATGCCTGAGAGCTGTGGCATGCCCTCCACTCTCAGACTCCAAATATGGAGGTGGTTCAGCACCACATGAGATCAGGTCTAAGTGTACTAGTTAATATCTAAGGCATTGATTTGGCACATGCTTAACTTTAAGCATGAGAGTAATCCCAATGGCCAAGTTGGATAGGATGTCCTGTTGTTAAACTGTTCTGTAAGTTATGAAGGAATGAGACATTTGGCTTGTATATGGGATACCTGTACAGTTCGGCCTGATGTGTTAAATAAGTCCCATTCCCTAGATGGGTCTTGGTGTGTCACATACAGCAGCATTTCCCAGTGGGTCATGGGAATGTTTTAGGTGGGCTGCAGGCCTAGTGCACTGGGAAGGCCCCCTGTGTGGGTGTGTTTCAGGGCAAGCCTGCTGGCACCCACACTGCAACAGCAGGTCTTGTCCCCTGGGGCTGGGGCTGGGGCTGGGGCTAGAGCTGGGGCTGCAGTCTGGACATTGCTGCTTGGCGCACAGGGTCGCAGTGCCAGTGGTGCCAATTCAGATATTTCTTGGGGGAAAGGGGAGCAAATTTTCAGATTGGAATTTAAATATACAATAAAAAACAACTTGATGGACAATTTTTGAGTACTTCTACATAGTACTTCAAACCAGTTAGCTTCCCATTTAAAAACCACAGAGCATTAGAAACTACAGAGGAGCGCCACAAGCCCCTGTGCTCACCCCTTTCTGGGACCCCCCTTTCTATACCCTTCCCAGAGCCTCATCTCCCTTACCCCCCTCCCAGCTGGCTTCAGGCTTCCTTGAGGGAAGGAATTTTAGGGTCTTCCTCTCTCTGCCCCACAGCCAGGCCTGCTCCCCTGTGACCCAGGGACCGCTTGGTACTAATGGGCAGAGGGCACAGTGGTGCATAAGTGTTACTGGGGTCTGGGTATCTACATACTAATTCAACAAAGAGTGTCAGAAAGTCTCTACTGAAAGCCTGTGTCACATTGATCATCATAATCATTAGAAAATATGTATGTAGGGATAATATGTAAGGAGTTATGGATATATACTGAAAGTTATGTTCTTAAGGTCTGTGACTTGGGGCTGGTCACCAAAAGGTGATTAGTCAAGTTTTCTTTCAGGAAAGAGATGTCTGTCTGTCTGGCAATTAGTAAACTGCGTACTATATGGTTCACAGTGGATGCCCATATGCAGTTTGAGCTAAATGCTAATGAAGGGATTGTGAAATCTTCCAGAGAGGGAGTTTACAGAAAGAAATAAACCAGCAGGAGGGATTTATAGTGAAAAATATGGATTTTTGGACTATAACTGTAGGTACCACGGCTCACTCTGCATCCTTCACTGAGGGGACAGGCAGGGCTTGTTTTATGAATGGAGGATCACAGCTGGTCTAGCTGTTTGCTGCTGGGAGAGAGACTTTGAGTGAGCTACCCTTTATGAGATAGGGAAATGTCTTGCTAGTTAAGTTTAGCTCTCAAAAGCATGTGTGATTTTATTTTATATGTAACCATTTGTTTCCATTAATTCTACTTTCTTTGTCTTAAATCTCTGTTCTTTGTTAAATAAACTTCTTGTTTTTACTATAAACATATCTGAGTGCTGTGTGATCAATGGAGGCATAATCTAAGGTGTAACTGGTGCATAATCTAAGGTGTAACTGGTAAGAGAGGGTGTATTGTTCCCTTTGGAGCTGATCTGGGAATGCTGTGAGTGGTCCAGTGGATCATGGGTGGGCACTCCAGGGGGATGCTTGGAGGACCCAGGGATTGGTGTGTGCCTATTGCTAACCTGTACAGAGGCCAAGGCAGTGCTTGTGTTACCAGAGGCTAGTGCTGATGTGAATAGACCCACAACAGGCACAGACAAGGCTTCCTCACCCTAAGGGGAGGTGCTAGGGAGGTGCCTCACAACCCTGGGTACCCCCGGGGAAGCATCAGAGTGGCATAGTTGGCAGGATCTACACTCTGTTTGCTAGTTAGCTAAGGATCATGCTCCAGGCACTTTATATACCAAATAATACAGATACTGAGAGATTCACTCTTGCGGAGGTTGCAAACAAATAAAGAAAAAGGTTATGGTTTCTTATTTTCAATTTGTTTATTTTGGGCAAAGGAAACAGCACAAAAGAAGGACAACCCCCCTTCTGCCTCACAGCCAGCTCTGCTCTCCACCCTTCCTCCTCATCTCCGGGAGGGAGTTGCTATTGTAACAGGCAGTAGTGCATGGACATGGCATCTTTTCCCCAGTGGTGGCAGCACAGGCTCCGTCTTCCCCCCAGCCCCATGCTGCAGCTCCCTACCTTCCCCACCCCTCCATCACTTGTCACTGCAGAGTGAATGGAGGGCAGGCTTGATTTCAAATGCGCCCCTCCTCTGCACTGGGCTGGGATTAGGTTTGTGGTGCCAGGGCAGAGGGTGCTGCCTTCGGGTGGTTGGTGCCCCCTTGGCAGAGTGAGGAGAAGGCAGCAGCGGAGGAGAAAGAGCAGGATGCTGGCTTATAATTCCTCCCTCCCACCCCCCGAGTTTGGACCTTGGGAAGTCAGATAAAAAGACAAATTTCAGTTGGTGGGTTGCCTTTTTCTTGGTGTCGTTCTTCTCTAGGATGATCAATACCTTCACAGCTTTAAGACCAGTCCTGTTTAGTTTGATCCATTTTTATCTGTTGATGCCAACGGAAAAAGTTGGCAAAATATATTTTGAATGTAAAACAAAGTTTTTATTTCTAAGTATTGTATTTTATTGAAATACATTCACAGTAATACAGACCCTTAATACATTCTGGTCCTGCACTTCTTAAGCAGGCAAAGCTCCATTGATTTACACGGGACTTGAGGCCTGATCCAAACCCCATTGAAATCAATGGGAGTCTTTCAATTGACTTAAGTAGAATTTGGATCAAGCTTTTGATTCCGAGGTGTTGCATGATCTGGTCTTGTTTAGTGTGTAAATGGATTGTTTAGGTGTCTTTGGAGAGAGGTTAGTGCTCAGTTTGTCCATCTGTCTATGTGATCAACTCTAGTAATTTCTTTTATTTCCCCAGTTGAAATAGTGGATTCAGTGGATATCTACCTCAATCTGCTTCGAACTATCTTTGACTTTAACATGATCAGAAGCTTGCTGACTGGACCCAATCAGCTTAAGATAAGAATTGATGCCATGAATGGAGGTAGGACCGTGAGTCTCTGTGGCAAGAAAAGTTAAAACATACCCAATACTGTAAACTATTTCAGGGTATTTTATTATGATGTAGTGCTAGTATCCGCAAAAAGAAAAGGAGGACTTGTGGCACCTTAGAGACTAACAAATTTATTTGAGCATAAGCTTTTGTGAGCTACAGCTCACTTCATCGGATGCATGCACTGCTGTAGCTCACGAAAGCTTATGCTCAAATAAATTTTTTAGTCTCTAAGGTGCCACAAGTCCTCCTTTTCTTTTTGAGGATTTGGTTGATCACTGTAGCAAAAACAGCTTGTGGAATAAAAGTATCACAGTGCATATTAAAAAAGAGAGAACTTATTAAAGGAATGTGCTCTCTTGATAGTAATTGTTCATTACAGTCTATATATAGCATATTTGTTCAGAAATTATAATGTGGTTTATAAATCATTGCATATTGTGTTTAAAATTACAAGATATGGACCTTTTATGTAATTGAAGGCTATGAATAAGAAAGATATACTCTGTGTGTGTGTGTGTGTGTGTGTGTGTGTGGAGAGAGACTTTTTCATCTTTAGGTGACTAACTCAAATCTGTTGCAGGATTTTAGTGAATTCATCGCCGTCTGAATTTTTATGGGTTCTTTATGCACAGTTATAATAAATATTATGAACATACCATTACAATTTACATTAATTTGTACTCATTGGTCATCTCAACAGAGGCAGAAGGCTGGATATGGCGACTGAACGACCTTCTTCAGGTCAAGGTGCAGGAAAGTTTACACTGATGTTGTTCAGTAGATATCGAAAACCTTGAGATTTATTTATGATTCCTTTAATGAGCATTAAGCTTAAAAGATTGTTCTCTCTTTATTTAGAAGAGAATGGTGGAGAGGAGCAGTTTGACAGGTGGCTGTGCATCACGATCACTAGCTAAGAAATGCAGTTTGTATTTTTAACAGCTCCATTTTCATTTAAGATTTTTTTCTGGGATTTGATGGTAGGGGATTTGGCATTAATATTTAATAATACTCAAGAGATTTTTTGAATACAAATTCCGTGGCTGAGGAATGGAGTTAGTAAAATTTTAGTTACTGGTTTAGATGGTCAAACTGTGCATAATGAAAGTGCATCAACACTAGGAAAAGGTGGCTTTTTATCACATTAGCTAGAATGTGATGACTAACGTGGTAAAATAATGCGGACAAGGCAATTATAATTTTAATGTGTGTTATCAGCTCAAGGTAAACACTCCCAATGTGTTTGTTCCCTTAATATTTACCTTGCGTTGATAACATATGTTAAAACTACAACTGCTTTGTCCAGGATTTTACCATGAGTTTATTACTATGCATTAGCTAACACTATTTTTTCCTAGTGAAGACAAGGCCGAAGTATGTATGATAACTGTGTGTGGTTGACCAACACAGGGGATAAGAGCCTACTACTGTTACCAGCTAACAGAGTTACTCAGTAGCAAAAGCATGGATGTCTACTATCTGAGCTAACAGAGTTCCCACTGATAACCCTGGAGGGAGGAGGGGGAATTACACAGTGTTCAGTGCAATATTTGTTTTTCTGTCAGTTGGTATGACAGAGATGTGTGTGCAATGCGAATGCACTAGTTAAGTCTTCTATTAAATTTCCATGTTGTTGTGAATATTGGAATTTGAAGTGTGTATGCTCTTGAAAATCGATTGCAAATTCCTTTTGTAGTTATGGGACCCTATGTAAGGAAAGTCCTGTGTGATGAATTAGGAGCTCCTGCAAATTCTGCAATAAACTGTATTCCTCTGGAGGATTTTGGTGGGCAACTTCCTGACCCAAACTTAACATACGCAACTACCCTGCTGGAGGCTATGAAAGGAGGAGAATATGGATTTGGAGCTGCTTTTGATGCTGATGGAGTAAGTATTACAGCCAATCTGGGTTTTGGGTCAAGGATGTCATCTTTGCTAGTGCATCTGTTAGACATTGAAGCATAATAGGCCCAATTTTGAGGATGCAGTTATTTGCATGCACAGATGATAGCAGTTGTTCCCACAAATCATGTCCAAATGATATCATTTGTGCCCTCAGTTGATTGCCCCTGCAAATTTGTAGGCCAGGCTGAGGGGACTCTAAATATTTGGCCCAATTTGTCTTAGTGTTTGCATAACTTCACAGATAGTTTCCCTCATTTACATATGCTGAATTTTTTCTATCTTAGTAACTGGCAACTGAATGAAGTTAATTTTGGCTGAGATTCTAAAATTCCTTTTGTGCTTCAGCTAAGTGAATTTTCTGCACTTAAGACAGGCACTGAATCACAAGTTCTGTGTTTTGTTTTTGTTTTTTAAATCTTGTGTTCTTGCTACCAGCAATATAAACAGCAAAGTATTATAGCAATAACTTGGTGTCCTCTCAAGACAGGTGTATATGTGGTGAGAGAGAGGTGGGGAGGAAAAGGACAAAGAGGCTATTGAGGTACAAAAGCTATATACTGTTGTCAATATTCAGTTGATACAAATTAACTGCCTGTCTCTGGCTAGTACATATCATCAGCAAAAAGATTATCTTACACTAGGGTAGCCACAAGCCCACCAAAATGCCATGTAGGAGATTGGAACCAGAGAGCATCTTGGAATTTTCATTCATTGGGCTGGAAGGAGATGAGATGATAAGCTTGCAGTGATGAGCTACTCCACCTGATTTCTCTCTGACACTTTCTCTTTCTTGTCTCTTCAGGACCGCTATATGATCCTAGGTCAAAATGGTTTCTTTGTGAACCCTTCTGATTCACTGGCAATTATTGCTGCCAATCTTTCTTGCATTCCATATTTCCGTCAGATGGGTGTTCGAGGGTTCGGTAGAAGCATGCCTACCAGCACAGCACTGGACAGGTAAGGGAGCAAGTTTTGTTTTTATCCCCATGGTCTTGACATTAGTTGTGACTTCTTAAATATTTGATATTGTTGCCCCTTTTCAAGGCAAGCAGCTAGTCAAATTTTGGAGCCCTGGGGTTTTCCAGTTGGAAGTAGAAATTGATGGAGTCTGGTATTCTCTTTGATGCCGTCTTGTTCATTTACAAGAAATGTACAAAATTCTGCTTCTCTGAACGTGGGAGGAACTAATAACAAAAGGAGCAGTATTTTAATTTATAGCCCCAAGTCTCTTTAGTCAACACACCTTGTCCAAAAGCACTCTCTCCAGCTTTTCCCAGGGTCACTTTGTGCTCCTAGGTTACTGCTTGTCTTTTGTGCTTTTTAGCCTCTGCCTCTCTGTCTGTTCTTGTCTGCTCTCAGTTTTCGTGTGTTCTCTCTCCCCCACCTACCCACACACCTGCTCTCAATACTAAGTGGAACCCGATGCCCACAAGGTGCTACTTTCTGGGCAAACTCTATTAGACCTTGTTTTAGGTGTGCCCACTTAACTGTCTCTTATAACTATCTTAAATGAAGGGCATCAGTTTGAATGAGGATTTAACACAACCCATAACAAATTTCACCAAGCTCATGTGGCAGCATATATTATCCTAGGACTGATAAATAAGTGGCTGTCTATACCAAATGGTGTCTAGTCGGGAAACAGTTGTTTTAAAAATGAAATATTGATAGCATGAAAAGATTAATGGCAATCCAAAAACCCAGGATAGTAATACAGTGTGGTCCCTACTCATGGGACTTCTGAAACTGACAACGGCTTTTAAAGTTGACAGTTCACATGCCCTTGGTGGTTGATGGATTTTTCAGAGAAGTTTTCCCTACTGTACGTAAATGTTGAGGCTTTAAGGAAATTACGCAGTATTTTCAGGTTTCCCCCTCTCCGGCCCCAAACACACACTCTATGCAGGTCTCTGAAAATTCCCCTTGGTAAAATGGAATCTATCTTTTTCATGAGATACCATGGTTTCAGTAAAAGGAAATAGAGAAGAGTCATGTTGGACCTACAGTTCAGGATATCTAGGACATTTTAAACACATTCCCCCCCTCCCCCCCGCACGCATGTAGTAGCTAAATGTATTAGAGGCTATGAACGTACTGAAGTCCACCTCAGCAACACTCTCAGCAGTTGACGTAGATTCTTGACCATGTTTACTTGATCTGTTGGTTTCCAGATGGTCTCAAGTGAGTTACTGCTTAATTTGTTTCAACATTACCAGTGTTATTTTTATGGGGCTAAGGCTTATTTTAAAAAATAGAACAGAGTGGTTGATAATGATGGAAGTTAGTTAAAGATGTACATATTTTCCCAGCCATTCCTACAAATGTTTATTAACATTAGGTCTAGTTACTGCATACATGGTGCATGTGATTTTTGTTTCTTGTTTGTTTGCTTTTGCTCTAGGGTTGTTTTTGTTTTCCTTGAAGATTGAAAGACTACAAGTGCTAGAAGCTGGAGTCCTCTAGTTCTCCACTTTCCATGGTGGCTTAAGACAGTCTAAATTGCTTGATTGCTCTTACTGACTTGCTAGAGCTCTGAGATCCAGTGGTTCAAGTGTGTTGTCCTGATTAATATGTGTGATTTTTTTTTTCTAAAGGGCTACTTTACTGAGTGCACATGTTGAAACCGTTTCTTTAGGACGCCAAGCTAGACTTTAAAGTTGAACTGAGGCTTAATAATAAATGGTCATTACTTTATCTACTGCAAATCACTTTTCCAGGTGTGTGCTAAGTACGTGCATTGGAACACTGCAAGCAATATCACAAATGCCTTTTCCAAAGAAGAGTTCCCTGAATGAATGGCCCAGCCATCACTGATTCCAAGTTTTACAGTGAAACTTGCCTTAAATGACCACCCAAGTTACAGCAAAAATTGGTTGTATAGAAGAGGCAATCTTTACAATGTTTTAGAAAACTTGTATCTGAAATCTTTGTGCATACTCTGAAGTGGTTTTTAAGACCGGGGTTACTTAAGGAAGTGGTATTTTATGTAGATTTCACTGTGAGCCAGATTCTAATTTCATTTACAGCCATGTACGTTAGGAACAATTCTGTTGAAGTCAATGGAATTATACCAATGTAAAATGGGTGGAAGAAAGTAGAGAATCAAGCCCTGTATGTTTACAGCATGTTTAATTCCATTGTTGTGGGTTAAATGGCTAACTTGAAAGAAAAACTAAAGAAACTCACCTATTGTGTAGCCTGTGCATGATCATAGAACTGGGAAGGGTGTTGCCTTTTTGAAGGCAAAGTGCATTCCCTGTACAGTCACAAAAGAGAACCTAAAAATCCAATTTGTGCAGTTCTACATGGGAGTAGGGAAAAATATGGCATTTAATATTAATCTTTATTATCTTAGTATGTAAATAGAGAAGAAATTGCCATTCTTAATAAATTAATATTTAAAAGATGTAACTTTTTGTCTATTGTGGGAGATAGACTGTACAGAATGAACAAATATATCTTTTTTGTTGGTCCTTTTTATGCCTTTCTGGTGGGCTGGCCTGCCATACTCAGGGGACAACTCTGATAGAACCATGTTTCGTATTCACTCATAAAACTGTTTGTGAGCTCATGCACGGGAAAGGAAACCAGGGGTAATTAAAGTGTATACCATGAACATTAGTGCTGGCAGAAGATGAGGAAATGATCTCATGCCTGTCCTTAGAAGATGACTACTGTGTCATATGCTGTTAGTTACTATAAGAAATATGAATTGTTAAGGCTTAAGAGTAAAAGCTCCAAGATGGCCTTGTAGGTGTTGGTTAAAATAGGCTTCCACGTCTCTCCTGACACCTCCTTGATCCAGCAAGATCAGAATTCAGTGTCCACAAAGCGAATCTTGCATTTGTAATTAACATACACTTTTCATCTATATTGTTTGAGAGCAGAGGTTCACCACAGAGAATCCTCTGTGCTAAAAATGTGATAGCATAATACATTTTCTGTGAATATTCATTCAGGTTTTTTCAAGTAAACTTTGTTTGTGCCCCTTTTTATGGTCACTTTTACATAATGAAACAAACTTAGTGTGAATACTCATGGAAAGCAAATTTTAAACTGGAACCATCTGGAAACTAATATTATTTGCTGAAATCATGAATAATTTTTGGATAGTGATTTTAACAGAAGAAATAACAAACTTTGTTGAAGAAATTGTTATAAATTATTCACCCTGCACTAGTTGTAATTAGGGTTGCCAAGTGATTAAACAATAATAGAATACCATTTATTTAAATATTTTTGGATGTTTTCCTACATTTTCAAATATATTTATTTCAGTTACAACACAGAATACAAAGTGCACAGTGCTCACTTTATATTTATTTTTTATTACAAGTGTTTGCACTATAAAAAATCAAAAGAAGTAGCATTTTTCAATTCACCTACAAGTACTGTAGTGCAATCTCTCTACCATGAAAGCTGAACTTACAAATTTAGAATTATGTACAAAAAAACTGCATTCAGAAATAAAAGAATGTAAAATTTTAGAGCCTTCAGGTCCACTCAGTCCTACTTCTTGTTCAGCCGATTGCTCAGACAAACAAGTTTGTTTACATTTGCAGGCGATAATGCTGCCTGCTTCTTGTTTACTATGTCACCTGAAAGTGAGAACAGGCATTCTCATGGCCACTAAGTGGTAAACCATTGTAAATTCATGTGACTCCATTAACATTGTGGATTTATTTCAGATTTAATTTGGTGTAAATGAGTTTTGAATCTGATCCTTTAATATGTATGTAATACCTCCATGTTTTTGCAGTTTGTCATTAGTATGATTGACTGGGGACATAAAAGACATAACTGAGAGGAAAGGATGTTCCAGGATAACTCAGAGCCATATGCTTTCTGAGTATGGGCAACTGCCAGTGCCTGAAAAGGTCCAGAGGTTAACAAGTTTGTTGTCAGAGGGAGAATTACAATAGGACATTATTAGCAACAGAGAGGAAGACTTTAAAAAACAAGAAATCAAAGAATTTCTACTCTCCTTTTGTCAATCAATAGTCTTTATTTTTTTGTGTTATGTACTTCAAAGCTTTAGCATTGGAAGCTCAGAAATAATTTTGAAATAAAGCATGCTCAGAAATGGGTAGGAAAATGGACACATTTGTAACACACTAACAGTGGTTGCTAGTCTTTCTTGAATGCATCTGTTGCACCCATTAAGAGAGCAGAAACAGCACTTTGGAGAGGAGAAGGAACATTGTAGGCTAACAAACAGATCTACCTGTTCTTGAACAAGTTAGTAACATTAAGTTCAGACATATGCAGCTGGGATTTAATAATAGAGACTCATGATTCCACGATAAATGAAATTATGTGACAAAAATATTTTCACACTATAGTTACAGTGGTTGGAAAACACTAGCCTTTAAAAAAGGGTTTTGCTATTCTTCAGGAAGGCTCTAATAAGTGTACAACCTTCTGACTTAAATCTTTGTAAAATATTGTGGTCTAAATCTTTTGGATTTAGGCTGGAATAAATCTCTTTGCAACCTTATTTGGCACTGCACCTGACATTTCACTCAGCTAATTCCAAGAGGAAATTGAAAAAAATCTTAACCTGTAACTCAGAGACAACAAAAAGCATATATTTCTGGATAACATCCTTTTAACTGGTGATTCTGTTGTAAACTCAAGCTTCCAGTCACGTTAAACACATGGCTCATGGCAATGAAGAGCAAGAGTGCAGCCTGGAAGTCCAAATCAGATTTTGGCTTTGGAAAGCTTTTTTATGAAATGCTTACCACTTATAATCATAACACTCTGGGGGATTTTAATTGTTTTTCCCCCCCTCAATTCACTCTTAAGTTAGAAGCATCATCTTGCTTTGGGAGAAGATGGTTGAGGTTTGGCAAAGGGCTGCTAGACATACTACTAGCCATTTCATATTTAACTTGGCTTGTCAGGTTATTAGTGCAATATTTCATTATTTTGCCTGGAAGTGCCTGGAAGGACCACTATAGTTAAGGGTGCCTCAGTGTTTCCTTTATTCAGGCATTTAGAAATGTTCTGAGAAAAATTTCTCTGGGTTGAAACTTGATGGAATAGAGAGCCAGGGTTGAGCACACTTTTTAATATTTTAAAAATATTCTGTTACATGAAAATTGTTATTAGAGTGATAACCCAACATTGCCATCTCCTATCCCTATAATCAAAATGATGAATAAAACCAGAGCATAACACATGTATTCCCTTATTCTGCACTGTGACTGTAATTATATATTAATTATCCTACCATCATAAACAAAAGACAGAACTGCAGCACCTCTTAAAATGATAGTCTCTCTCCACCAGTTTTTACAGGATGAGAAGAGAGAAAGGTCTGGGTCTTGGAAATGTTATGCAGAACTGGATATGCATGTCAAGAGAGAATGTGGAGTCAAAAAGATGATAGCCAGGGTCTGTAGCTGGGTCTGGTCGGAGCAGCAAAAGCAGCAGTGGGGAGAGCGTCAAGGTAAAAAAGAGAAGTTAGGAATAAGGGCCTGATTTTGCATCCACTGAAGTTTGTGGCAAAGCTCTCAGTGACTTCAGTGGAATCAGATCCTAAGAAAGGGACTTTCTAAACTGATCCATGCTACAAAAAAAAAGTGTGGATTTTGTTGAGGGGATGAAAGACAATTTGGGCTAATTCTTTTTTCATCCTAAATGGTTTGCCTATCTATAGTAATAAGTAATATCTCTTCTTCCTGGTATCAACTAGAATGATTAGGTATAAAATAAAAAGAAAAGGAGTACTTGTGGCACCTTAGAGACTAACCAATTTATTTGAGCATAAGCTTTCGTGAGCTACAGCTCACTTCATCGGAATAATGAAGTAACAAAATGCTTGTTACATTGGCTGAGGAAAAGCACCAGGAGGCCTTGTAGAGCTACCCAGTTGCACTGAGGATGTGTGTGTGTGTGAATATATGCTTCAGTTGGCCAACCATCTCTACTGTCCAGTTTATGGGAGGGGCGGAGCCATGGTGCTGTCTCCTCAGAGAGGGAGAGGATCAACTCAGTAGTACCCCTACACGTCTAGAACATGGGGACTGTGATTCTGGACAGCTCTTATGGAGGCAATGCTAACGGGTGATGGTGGGCAGTCCATAGTTCCTCTCTGTAGTCACAGCTGTCCTTATGGTGCAGCCACATGAAGACCAGCCACAGTTTAGCGTAAATAATTACCTTTGAACCATTCCTTTTATTTTATAAAGACCCCTTATGGTATGTGAAACATTCCAAAGGATTTAGAAAGTTAGATGCAGCCATGTCAATGTGTTTTCTTCTGTGTGTGGAGCTGTGTTTAATAGTTTTTCACTGTGTATTATTAAACTTAAACAGAAGGAAGCGGTAATCCAGAGGACTTAATGTTGCTTAGGAATACGGTACTAACAAATGGAACACTGGATTACAAGAGAATTCAGTTAAAATGTTTAAATAGAGGCCCTTGACATATGTTTGGTTGAAGTGATTGTTTGAATACACTAATATGTACTTTGGGGAAAGTGTAGCAGTTGACAGGAAACATCTGCTTTAATGTGATCCAACATCAACAGGATTGTGGCAGTGTCTACCTCCTGAGACTCCATACATCAGGCTTCATTTCTCTGGCAACACTTGCCTTGGTGTGTGTTGTGTATAAAATGAAGGTACACCCTGTTTACCAAACCTTTATCATAACAAAGTGTACTTCAGTGTCTAATTTCTGCACAACTGCAAATCCAAAGCAAATAGAACACTGACATTTAGCTAATGCTCTCTGAAATGCGTGCCTCCAGATAAGTAAAAGTGGTTTCTATATTAAAGAGAAAGTTGGGTAGATTTGAAAGACAGAATAAATAGTCTAGTAGTTACAGCAGAAGAGCAAGGGTCAGGGAATTATGGAGTTAAAAGCACCATTGCAACCCTCTAGCACGTCTGTAAAATGCCATACGTCTGCACACAAGTGTTTGCAGTGATGCACAGAGGTTCACACTACCACTGTGATTGCATTTGCTCTGAGCAAAGCTAAGCGTGCCTCTGCAGCTGTTGTAGTGCCACTGTAGACAGCAAGTGCCAATGTGCCATTGCAATGGTGCAGCTAAGCCTCCTAGCACAATCCCACAATTGTACTAGTACCCACTACTTAGCAATAGCTTTGGCAAAAATCTATCCAAGAGTTCTTAATTATACCTACCATATGGATTTTTGCTGTCTTTTTGTCCTTCTACAACTTATAGTTTCTTCATGATTCCTTTTTTCTGTATTATTTCCTGTATATTTTAAGTATTATCTGGCTTTAATTAAGGAGAAAAGCTACCCAGCATAAAGGACACTGTTGAGACTGACAATCCTAAACTCTAGCACCCTTCCCTGAATGGCATTTGATTTTAAAATGTCCTTTATGTTGAATAATGAGTGGGCCCTTCCCAAATTAAGACTGCAAGTAGGTTAAAATCCCACTTTCCATGTGCATGACATCTCAGTGGAGATGTGAGTGTGATTTGAATATATATGCAAGTCGGGACCTTGTTTCTGAACAGACTACCAAAGAAAGATAAGTCAGTCTCACGCTCTCTCTCTTATCTGCAGTAGAGTTGCGGTACATTTTTTAAGATGTCTGTCTCCAGCTACGTCAATTGTATAGTGGTTTTAAATTAGACTGAGCAGAAGCACTAATGGAAATATTACTGTCAGAAAGTTGGTTAATCAGAAGGACAATTGCACCAAGCCTTCAAAAACATAGTTCAGTACATTCAAGGAATAATGTATAAAAACTGGGGCCCGTAAACCTTGATATCACAAACTTTTATGTTAGCAAATGTACTACTGATGCAAACTAGGTGCTGCTATTCTTTTTTTAAAGGGCACTAGAGCACTGAATTAAAAATATCTGCATAGTGCAAGTCCTATATACGCCTATATACCTTATAAACAAATGTAGAATTTCATTGTACCAGCTGTCATTCACATTAAGGAGATAATTGTTTTGGTTAGACAAAAATAACCTGTCAAAGAGGATTTAAAGAGAGAGAGAATTTCATTTCAACTAATTTCTTCTCTAGCAACGCATGTTGGTTTTGCTTGGTGGTATCTATCTGCCGTTGGATGTTATATATTATGCTGGCAACAGATCCAATTATTGTTTCATCAGTGGATGTTTCTTAAATATGCAGATAGAGTGGTAATGATCTATAAATTCTAAATGTCTCCAAGGGAGCAAATCCAACTCCTCTTTGATGCATGATGTGATATGTGCAGTGTGATATGTGATAATGTGCAGTGATATGTGCAGTGTGTTACATCTAGTTAGATGTTTGCCTGGATAGGCCTGCTGTGTTTTTGGCTGTCTGTCCACAGCCTCATTATCCTAGCTTGTACTGATGAACACATTCCTTCGTGCCATGGTCATGGCAGTGCACATTTCGGATGTATATGGTTTTTTTTCCCCTTCCTTAAGAGATTAGTTGTCAGGCAAATATATTAATGACCATGCCCTTTCAGTCAAGGACACTCCTTAGGTTTCAGCTGCAAACTAATAGCCTGTCAGAACTGAAGAAACATATCTGCAGTGTGAGATTCCACATGGAAACAGGACTTCTCACCCTGCTTTAGAGAAAGATGTTTTGATTTCTTTGTAATGTTGGTTTAAATGTTGATTCAAAGCAGCTGTAATAGGCCAAGAATTCCCTGGGCAACTGTTGACAGTTCCCTTGTACGCTTGCCCAAGCCTCATAAAATTCAGAGCAGGCAGAATTTGTTCGAGTTCTTCTGCATTTCATCATAATTTTTTCTAAATCTGTAGTCACCTGTCACACATTAAAAGAGAGTGGAACAGCCTGAAGTCACAATTAGTCTGTTTTATGGTGAACTTTGGGTTTAGTTATTTTCTGACAAATGAAGAAAAAAATAATTTGAGAGCCAACTCCACAGAAGTGAATGGTATGAAAAACTAGGGTGTTCCCCCTTTTATATTTTAGTTGTTACCATCTAACCATTCAGAATAATCCTTCTAGCACTGCTGTCCCCAACATCACAATGGAGTGAGGGGGAGTGGTCATTGTGTTTGTGCAATTTAAGCTGTGCCGAGGATGAGGGTTTATTCATAACGTGGTCCAGGACAGCTGTAGGAATGCCACCAAATGTATTCTTAGTCAGAGGTGAGAATGAGAGTCTTTGAACATCTTGGAAATTTCCACAGGGAGTGGATTGTGATCAACTGTGCATCTTGGGTTCTGCAATGGCTGCACTACGCAGATGCAGCTCCTAGGAAGAAAGGGGCTGAATCCAAAGACAGCATACTGCAGGAGTGTGTGATTTTGGATTGTGTGGGTTACTAGGGCTAAGTTGTTTTTTTTTCATCATTTTTATTACCTAGCAGCAGAATAAGGAAGAGTAAGTCCCTCCCCTCCCACCAACCTCCTTACTTGGGTCTGAGTTTGGTGAAAAACAGACTTCATTATAAGCAAGAGAGCAGGAGATGCTCCCTACGTGCTGGCCAGAATAGCTGGCTAGGTGTGAGGGGGAAGTAAGCTGGGCCTTTCCAGGGACTTCCGTAAATTACTGTCTCTACCATTCTGCAAACCAATAGGGGAGCAGAGGAGGAACTGCTACTCTGAGGCACAATTCCTTCCTGGGCTGCGACCAGTGTGGTGCAGCCATCCAATGTCCCTTACTCAGAGCTGAGCCTGAACGTTCAGTCTAGCCCAGAATGATGATGTACTATCGTTGGGCACTCCCAGCTTTCAGGACTGACCTCGGACATTAGATCATGGCGTGTACTCAAAAATCTCCTGAGTTAAGAGGCAAGGAAAGGGTTGAGACAGAGTAAATGTACGAGAAAACATGGACTTGATCTGCCTCAAGGTTAGGATTTGGATAGGGTCTGCTTATACACTTTAAATTCCTCTAGGAGCAAGACTGGGCCGTCATTGGGACAGGAAGTACAAAAAAGCTGCTTTTAAAACTAGCTGTGTAAGGAGCATTTTTTCTCTAAATGCATTTTCTCAACCGTTAGCATGTTGCACTGTTAAATGTGCCTATATTAAGAAACGCTCCCCTTTGACCTTCCCACATACATTTTTCATTAGCTGTAATGGGCTGCACCTTGTATACATTAACTGGGAAAACCAGCCTTTCACTATGTATTCTAATGAGACTGCATATGGCAGTGGTAGTTAATAGAAGATCTGTAATCTTCCTAATGCTGTACCTGTCTTATTGTCTTTCAGTAAATTTGTGTTACCATGAATGTACCGCAGGTGTTCCTATGGATCTACTGCCAAAAGGCCAATAGTGGTTTAATAAAAAAAAAAAAAGACACAAATTAAGGAATGTAACAGAAAAGCAAATTGATATGCCAGCCCACCCTGTGTTTGTAAATAAAACAGAGGTTAAAACAAAGGGCCCCTCTCCTTCAAAGGCTTATTAACTCTTACTATGGACAGCTTGCTGTCACAAGCACTAGGGTTTTCTCCAATGAACAGAACAGATGGCAGCCTAGAGTGTCTCCCACTGCAGATAAACAATATTATTTGAAGAGGTTTTGGGAGTTGTCCCTAGGCCAAATCTTGCTTTACAGCCAGTTTACCCTGAAGGAAGGCTCTGTCCCTGCACGTTGGAGGCTCATTCCTTAGGAAGAAGAAGTTGTGTGCTGCATCTCTTATGGGCTAAATCTGAGGAGGCCAAACAGCTACCCTGGTAGGGATGGAGCTATGAAAGGAGTCAGGGGAGTTGTAGCAGAAATTCTGTACTGAGAAGTTGCTGGTGAGAGGTCACTTTTTGTGGAGAATGGGTATCTCCTTTTTTAATTTGGGGTATGAGGTACCCATTACACTGTGTTTATGTGAGCCTGAAAAAAAGCTGATTCATTCTATAGTTTTGACTTCTTCATTTGTAATAAGTTACAATTAAAATCATCTCAAACTTTATTAAACAAACTATGAATCATTTTCCTCCTTTCCTTTCCAAACCGTGAACCTCCACAAGGATTCTGTTCAATTCACACACAAACCTGTCTGTTTCATCTCTCTCTAAAATCCTCAGGATGTTTTCGTAAAGGAATAAATGAGGCTAGTTTGATTTAAAGGCAGATAGTCCAGGTGGAACATCAAGTAGTATGGTATGGTCTTGCCGACGCTGCTGATTCTTCCAGTGCTCTTGTCGTCACTGTGATTTATGACAGGCGAGTTTATGCAAAAGCATGAAGTTGTTTGTTCAAATGGTGTCCGTGTTTTTCTACCCTTTCCTCTTCTCTCTTCCTCCTCATGTGTTTGCTTCCAAGGCTGACCGACCTCCCGGGTTTGAGAAGCTGCAATGTGTTCTCCTGTTCTTTATCCGAGCAGCCCTTGTTCTCTCTGAATCACAGCGTGGACAAACGAAGATTCCATATAATTTGAGAGGTAGTGGGGCAGAGATACTGTGGAACTAACCTTTAAGTGTATATCTAAATCTATAGATTTTTTTTTTAAGTATTCTACCCGAAAATATACTTCAGCTTACAGCACTCTTCCTACAGTGTTTTGGGCCACGTATTGTGGATTTGGTGGGATCTGTGCAGACTTATTCTGCATCTTTGTCAGGGTACACCTGGGCATGTTCCTTTTGGAGCCAGCTGGCATCATCAAGGTATGTCTATACAAGCTAATAATTGTTGGTCATACATCCATTCCCAGTGTGAGGTCTTTTTCTTCTGATCGCTTCCTCTGGCTAAGACTTACAAATTTTTAAATGAAGAACCATTGGCCTTATCTGAAAAACTGATGATCTGGAGTTAAAAACAGAGGTTAAAGTACAGAGGGGTGGGGTGGGGGTAGAAAGGAGGGAACACAACTCTCCCCTCCTCTAAAAGGAAGGGGGAGTGCTCCCTCTTCTCCATGGTTTGGATAACCTCTTATCTCCCTGTTTTCCTTTGCCAGCATAATGAGAGCTCCCCTCCTGTTTTCAATCTACTTTAGCCAGTTAGGCAAAAGAGTAAAGTGCTGTCAATATAATAATAAAACACTTTTTGTATTTATAGAGCACCTAGCTGCTGAGGATCTGAGAGTTTACAGTGAGTGACTCTGGCATAGAATATAAAATGATTTGTCTGTCTGACTTTGAGAGGTGGGAGGAATCTTCATGCACATACTGTTCCTAGCTAATGTTTTGTTTTCTTACAGTACAGATGCCCAGGTGGCCTCTGTGACCTCTCAGGAAAGCCCAGTATAGACAAAAACAAATATTTGCCAAGTTCTCAGCAGGAGGAACCCCTTCACTTGAGTTAATGTATTGTTGTTGTTTAGTTTCTTCTATACACGGATGACTCTTGTGTGCTTTCCAGAAGCCTTGAAATAGAAATTAAAGACACCTGCCAGCTTGCCTTTAACAAAAACATTCTTCTTTGCTGTTCTCTGCTTACATGCACTGGATTGACTCCTACATTGTGCCTGACACAGGAGGCCGCCACAGGAAAAAGGAGTCTGAAAAGGATGCAGGGTGGTAGTCCAGCGGTGTGCTGTAGATTAGCAAAGACAGCCATTTTCTAGGTGTATGGGCCATAGAGCTGAGGCAGAGTCACAGACTGTGCTCTTGGGAATGGGGCAGTTATGGAATACCTAATCTAGCTGGTCACAGCGGCTAAAAAGGGGTGGTCACTTCTCTCTTAGAGCAGGGAGTAGCCTTTGTGCTGTGCAACCTAGGTGGTCTGCAGAGGTTGGAATGGGCCCAGAGCTCTTGAAGGACTTACGTTATCATGCATTGGAATTTATGAATCACAGGCATCACCTCTTCTTGTAATCCTTTCCCTTCCTGCCAGTAAGGGGTTAAAAGACTGCAACTAAGGGCAGAAATAAAGTGAATGCTGTTGAAAAGTGATTCAAACAAATGGTCAATGAATGGCATAAAATAGCCTTAAGAATTACTGCTGAACAGCTATTGTACCCAGTTGCATCCCTGCCAAATGGTCAAATTTTGCTTCACTTGTGCTATGAACTCTGTGCAGTCAGACATCAGAGCCATTGTTGATCTATGGTACGTGTGTGCAATTTTGCATAAGAGGAATGGTGAGCTCTGAGCCAAGTGGTTTTATTGTCTGCAAACCACAAATGCTATTAGAGGATGTTTCTGCCAAAACACCTCTCTCTGTCTTGTTGTTTATTCTTAACAATGTTTGCATTTTCAATTTGTTTTTACCAAATTCACACATACTATACCTTGTCTCCATCTGTGTCCTTGCTTTTGAAACCTCCATGTGCCTGTTACTGTATATGTCAACAGCTGCTTATAGTGGTTCTATAAGAGCTTTTGTGTAGGGAATGATTCAGATTTCACAAGGCAGAGGGGCACAGGATCTCTGTCCTGAACGAAATACTCCCTTGGGGAGTCACTTCTAGTAACGTTTATGGAAGAAGGCACAAAGTCATCCATTATGGAATTGAATCCTGAACCGGTGGCAAACGCAACTTGAGAATAGTGCTTGGTGTGGCACATCCCAATGACTCCACCTGTTGGGATCCCGCACACTTAACAAAACAAACCTCCAAGGAGAAAAAGCTAAATCCTGTACAAGCTGCACCTTGTGCAAAACTTTCCAATATGTTCATAACCGAAACAGATTAAAATGCTGTTAGCTAACAAAATAGTTTTTGTTCTGGGTTTTCCAACTGATAAATGGCAACCCTGGAAATATAGTATTATAGAGAGGACCTCTCTATGCTATTTTCATTTATTTGCACATTGTACCCCAGGGAGGCTTAATTGCATTGGAGGGATGGGGAGTAATTTACTGCACCCATTTAGGGATTTAGCATACACACTCACCCTCCCGGCCTGGCCAGCCCACTCTCTCTGTGGCTCTACCTACTCTTCACCCAGTTGCTTCTCCGAAGGCGGCATCTGGCCTGCAGCCTCTGTGCTCTCTTGAATGCTGGGGGCTGCAATTGTGACAAGCCTGCATTACCACACAGAGGAGCCTTGCCCCTTCCTACTCCCTGCACAACTGCATAAAGGCTAGTCACAGTCTAGCCAGCAGCAATTATGCATGGTGGCATTTGCGGAATTGGTCATTATGCCCCAACCTCTTGATGTCTCTGAAAGATTCCCATTAATGCTTTAGGGACCTATGCATATCCCTCCTGGAGAAAATAGGACACTCTATGCCCAGCCCTCCTAATATGACTAGAGTACACGCAGGCATAACGAGTGATCGTATTCAAAACTGGAGGTCCACCAAATGTTTGCTCGGGAAAGCACTTTTCAGAAGCACAAAGGTGGGAATGGGAAAGGAACCAGTTATCTTATTTTCATGAGAAGCCAAGTGGTGGTGGTTCATTTCCCAGGTTCTTGGAATAGCAGGAAAAAGCAGTGTTCTTTGGAGTTAGACTTTGCATTTCCCTTAGGGGTTATTCATTCTTCTTTGAGTCTTTGTCCAGGATGATCCTACTAATGGTGCGCATGTGCCTTTTGTGGTCAGGGCTGGAATCTTTTGACCTGCAGCATCTGCTGGGACTGTTGCCTGTTCCCTGTGTGTGCTTGTGCCTCTCTACCAGAAAGCCTATAGGGCAGCGTGGCCCAACCACCTTTCAGTGCCCGCTTACCTCCTGTGGCAGCGAGACAGAACTCAGCAGTGCCCACCTGCTGCTCCATCACGCCCTTTCATCAAAGCAGTTTGTAAATATCAAAAACTAAACTAAACATGGTAATTAAGGAACTTTTTCTGCCCTGTTGGCAGCCTCTTTTTTGTTGTTCTTTTCTTCAAATTTATTAATTATTTTTTTCCTTCTTCTGACTACTACTCTGTGCTGAGGCACCTTCCTGCCTAATAGCTGAGCCTAAATCCTCCAGCTTCAACCCATGCCTGCTGTGTGACACTTATTCCTTAGTTGATAGACCCAGTCAATACCTTTTCTGTTTGCGTGCAAGCCATGTCCTTGACCATATCTCCATATGCTTATTCTTCTCACAGAACTCACCACTCCAGAGATGCAAAAGCTATCAGTGTAGAGTACTACTACTTTTGGCCTACTTACAGTTCCAGCAGTAGTGACTGACCATCTGAGATGGCAAGGCATATGCATCTACCAATAACTGGATGATAGTTTTTTCCAGGGGGAAATCCTCACAAAAAGTGTCCTGCACCCCCTGCACAGTCCTCAGATTGGTTCACTCTCTAGAACTGAGAGTGAATTACAGGAACTCATCCCTCTCTTTCTTACCCAGCTCTAGAAACTATAGGGCTTGTCTAGATTTCAAGTTGACAATGAGATAGGAAACAATGAGCTGGCAGATCACCTCAGCAGATGGTACTCAGCCAGTCAGGAGTAGTTGCTGAAGGACTCCATTGTCAGACTTGTATTCCACAGATGGGGCTTCCCTGTGATAGACCTCTTTGCCAACAGGAACAAAAAATGCTGTCTTTTCTGCTCCAGGCCAGGTACCAGCCCAGGGTACCAACATGCTTTCCTTATGCAAGGTTTTCTTTCCTCCTCTCCCCCTGATGCCCAAGATCATAAGGAAGATCAGGCAGGATGCAGCTACAACAGTACCTATAGCCCTTTATTGGCTTACAGGCCACAGCACTTATCCACACAGTTGTCAGTCTCTCTCTTCAATCTGTCAGACTTACTCTCCTAAAATCAGGGACGAATTCTCCACCCAGACCCCATGTCTCTACATCTGACTATTTGGAAGTTGGCTAATTGAGCACAACAAACAGGGATTGTTTCAAGAAGTCCAAAAAAACCTGAGACAAAGCAGGAAACCTTCTACAAGATCAGTCTACAGATCAAAGTGGAAGAGAGTTTCCACCTGGGCTTCACAACAAAGACCTATTGGAAAATTGTCTATGACCAAGATTATGGACTATATCTTCCAGGTCAAGCTCTCAGGCCTCACCCTCAGCTCTACAAGGGTCCTTTTAGCTACCATTTCAGCATGTCACCCTTGTATCCAAATTTACATGTTTTTTTCTCATCCCCCTATTTCCAGATTGCTCTAAAAGGTCTGGTTCAAGCCTATTTCCCCCCCCACCCTTCCATTTGGGAGTCTCACTGTCCTGGGATCTTAATGTAGTTCTTATGGGCCTTGTGGAACTCCATTGATCCCCATCTCTTAGTGTTGTTTCTACCATCACACTCATAAAACTGGCTTCCTAGTAGCTATCACTTCAGCCAGGAAAGTTAACAAGATTCAAGCACTAAGGGCAGACCCTGTTATACTCTTTTCCATGGGGATAAAGTTGTTCTGAGACACCACCCTAAGTTCGTCACCAGATAGTATCTGACCTTTGTTTAAACCAAATAATCAACCTCCCCGTTTTCTTCCCCAAACTACACTCAAATGTGGAAAAAAAAAATCCCCGTACTTTGGATGTTTCCAGAACCCTTCTTTATTATTTAGACAGGACAAAGACTTGAAGGAGAGAACAGCTAGTTACCTTACAGTAACTGGTTCTCCAAGATGCTTTTTCTATGTGGATCCCCCACCTGCCCTCCATCCCTGCTCCTTCAGAGTCCATATCTGCTCAGATCCTGAGTTAGTGAAGGAACTGAAAAGCAGTTGGGTCACTCTTCCCTATATGCCCTCAGCTGTGAGGGAGGTACAGGGATGTTCAGGGCATGGACACTATTAGTCAAAAGATTCTGATCTCATGTTCATGAGGTGCATGCGCACCTAGAGTGGAATCCACATGGACAAATATCTTGAGGAACCACAGTTTTCATAAGGTAAATAACTGTTCTTTTCTGGGTGTGTTCATAGCATGCTGTTTTTCTATATAAACTTGCACATTGTTCAGGTTTCCTCAAATCCATTTCTACACATCAAAAATGTTTTCCCTCCCCTAAAAAAAGCAAAGCTTTTCAGCTTATCGTTATTTACACAGATCTGTCTGACTTGGCATCAGATTTTTTTTTCTCCCTCAATAAGCAATAGTGTTTGTGTCTGTGAGATGCCAGACTGGGTGATGAATTCCTTGGAAGTACGTGTTTAGCACAACATAATACTTTTTCTCGATTTTTTTTAAACATTTATTTGTTTTGTTTGTTTAATCAAATGGCTGACTTTTATTCATTGTGGCCTCAATTCAAGCAAGGTACTAAAGTATATGTCTAGCTTTAGGCATATGAAAAGTCCTATTGATTTGAACGTGCTTACATACTTTGCTGAATTGGGCCCTGTCTGCTTTTTTTTTTTTTTTTTTTTTTTTTTTTTTACCATTGGCCCTATTTTCAGTTAGAAAATTGTAAGACGTAGGAAGAAATTAAATTTTACATAAGTTGTTGGTGCATTGCAATAGCTCTTCCACCCCTTCCTTTCTTCTTCTCTCTTCTCCCATTGTATTAGGTGGCATCCTCACACACACTCCACCCCCTATGCCCTACCTAAAAGATTTCTAGTGCTGAAAAGAAGTCCTAAAAATTTCAGGTGGAGCCAGGGGAGGATTCCCCTGGTACAGGCACTGCAGAAACCAGCTGTAAGGCTACCGCAGGAGAACCTGTTTGTAAACCCCAGCATAGGGAATTAGCTGGGATGGGATAGGGGTGGGAGAGTCATAGGAGAAGGAATGCACTGTGCAGCGCCTGTGGAGATTCTGGACAGTGATGCAGCCCATAGCACAACCCAGGGAGGCTGCCATAATTTAGAGAGCCCCTCAGGGATATCCAAGTTATGCTGGGGGCACCTTACCCCTGCCTGACCATACATACCTAGTCTGGACTGGGAGTTCTGTGCTGTGCCTCCTAGACACAACACAGAATCTCATCCCTGGTCTCTTTTCTCATTCCTTGTTCTATCATGTCTGATTCTCCTACTTGTGCTCATATTGAATAGTGCATACATAGCAAATAATTCCCTTGAAATGGATGGGGGTACCCAGGGTGTCAAAGATTGCTCAGTGTGACTAAGGGTGGCAGAATCTGACCCTTCCTGATCAATGTGTAATATTAATGTAAAGGGATTTGTCTGTAATTTAAAATAATTTATAATTAAAAAGATATGATAAGTTAAAACGAACTAATTCATTTCGGTTGAATGACAAATGTATTTATTACTGTGCTGAGATAATTAAAATGCTAAAAGTACTTTCCAAAAACTGGGTTTTTTTTTAATTCTTAAACACAAGTAAGTCAGCATTTTTTAAAATTATATTTCTATTCTGGTTACAAACCCCCTAAACTCTGTTAGTTGCGCCCATTCCCAACTCAGTTCTGAGCATTTGCTCCAGAATAAAACCCATCAAAAGGTTTCAAGAGCTGAGATTTTTTTTTTTTTTTTTTTTTTAAAGACCACAGCTGAGATTTTGCCAGAATCCTTCAATTTGTACTATGGGCCACAACGCTTTCAAGCGGATAGCTTTATCCAGGTTGTTTGCCCTTTGTCAGTGCCAGACATTATAGCCTGGTAGGTCAGTTTCCTCTTTCGAGCAAAGTTTAAGTGTACAGAGTCATGTGTTTTCTTAGTGTGATGTGCTTATTTACAAAGTGTACACAGACCTATTTCCTTTAACAGAGGTGGTCACAAACTGCATGGAGACAACTCCTTCTTCCAAAAACCTAAACTGAAGAACCAAGAGGCGCTGAGGATATGTCTATACTTCAGCTAAAAAGCTGCGGCTGGCCTGTGCCAGCTCTCTCAGGCTCAGGCTAAGGGGCTGTTTAATTGTGGTGTAGACATTCGGACTTGGACTGCAGCCTGAGCTTAGGGACCCTCCCATCTCTGAGAATCCTAAAGCCCAGGCTCCATCTGGGCCTGAATGTTTACACTGCAATTAAACATCCCTTTAATGTGAACTCATGTCAACTGGCATGGGCCAGCCGAGGGTGTTCAATTGCAATGTAGACATACCCTTAGGTGCTTAGGCTTTTGAGGTCTTAGGCCTCTGTCTTTCCTGGAATCTATTCCCTTTTCTTGCCTGAGCCCCTGGGCTTTACCTAGGGAAACCTTAGCCCAGAGCTGCTCACCTAGGACTACACTTCGAAGGTGAGCCTGAGCATCAAGCCCCTTTTTATGCAGCTGCTTTGCAATAAAAAAGAACCTTGGAAGAGGTTTGGCTTCTCAGACAAAGGGTGTTTGACTCCACACGATCCTCTTAATGAAATCCTAGATCTGGTCAGAGTTACTTCTTGAGTATTTATACATGAGTGACTCATAACATGCAGGACATTATCACCTTTCACCATAACAGTAAGTTCATGTCCTGATCCATGTGGTGTACTGTGGCAACCAAGCCTTCTGCTGTGTCTGTGTGAATGTGAATCCAAGGATGTCCGCTCCTTGCACTGATCTGCTTAGTTAATGTTCTTAGTGAAAATACATTTACTGCCCCTGTGCATTTAGGGCCCCTGCATCACTCTAGGCCTGGTTTACAGCTAAAACTAGGTTGACCTAGCTACATCATTCAGGGCTGTGAAAAATTTCATTCCCTGTATGAAATAGGTAGGTCGACCTAACCCCACCGTAGATGCAGCTAGATCAATGGAAGAATTCTACCATCGACCTAGCTACCACCTCCCAAATGGGCAGATTTTTTACTACAGCGATGGAAAAATCTTCGGCACTGGAGCAAGTGTCTACACTACAGCTATGCTGCTGAAGCACGTGTAGCGTAGACATACCCTTAAGTCCTATTTTGGAACTTCTCATGGGAATTGGACCGGGGTTCAGTGCCCACACAGGATACCTCTGCCCCTCCTGTGGAAAGGACCTTCATACCAACCCTGCATCGAGGGTGACAGTAGTGGTAGGCTAAGGGAGGAGCTGTGGGGTCCACTTTTACGTGAATCTCTTGTTCCAGGGATACAAGGAAAATGGCACAAAGAGGTTGCACCTGTGGCTCCAGCCTCACAAGGTATGTTTTACACTTTGAGCCAAAGGTGTAAATTCCAGCTCGAGGGGACATGTCCATGCTAGCTACTTGAGGCAGGTAGTCGCGTGAGAGGGGCTAGCCGCCCCAATGTACATGCCTTTCATCTTGGATGGGATTGTATGCAGGGTGGCTAGCCCCTCCCACGCTTGTGCTGTGGTTGCTACGTGCTGGTTTTAGTGGACTAGCTCGATCAGTGCTAATGTAAGTATGCCTCCTCCAGCTGGGAATTATGCCCCAGCTCGAGGTATAGGCATACATGTGGGCTATAGGCATGCCTGTGTGTGTCTCTAGCACTGGCCCTGGGTTGGGTGGAATCAAGTGCCTAGCACTCTGACAGCACTACATACGCAGAGCTGAATTTATTTAGGCTTTATGCAGGTGAATTGATTTTCATCCTAAGGGACTGAGATGGAGAGGTGCCAGGTCCTGGGGATCAGGATAGAAACTAGTGTTCCATCCCTTTACAAAGCATGTATGGTACAGTAAAGCCTAGGTACAGGACTTGGATCAGTTTTACATGTGTTGTACTGGGAGATATTTGTACCATATGACTGAATATGGGTGTACAGTATTTGTGTGTAAGAAAATTTGAAGGCGGCCAGTGCTGGATATAGAACTATATATTCACAAAATAAGCTCAAGACAGCAGCAATGAATATAAGTAACTCCCAGAGCCATGCCTGTATAGATTAGTGAGAGTGCATTCACCAAAGTTTTAAAATGATCGTGATGATGGTGAGAAGTTTTTCAAATCTGCCATTACAGAACACAAGAGGAATTCAATAAACTCGAAAGGCCCAAAGGGGGAGATTTTTATTTTATTTTTTTGTTTTAGAAATTTAAAAGCTCATATCCTTGAAGTGTACACAAACAAATGTTGCTTAGTCCTGGTTGCGTTTGGAATGAATATGCTCCTTGTAGCTCTAATAAGTGTCTTGTGTATGTTTTTTTCTGTGTATTAAAAGGTCATGCATTGTTTATGACACAGATGCGTAATGCTTATATGGCTTTGCTTTTCTCCTGGGACTCATTTTTGGTGAAAGCTTTTACGCACAGAAAAAGCCCAACTTGTAAGTAATAGGCAGGAGAAAATGTTCAGATGATAATTTGGCACAACACTCATTTTTTCAATGACTTCAGGGACCCCACTGAAGGAAAATGAATTAAAATGGTTCATGAAATAATTTAACAAAGTGACATGATTTATGTTTTGTTAATAGTTATTAAAGAAAATCCTAGAAACCCTTTAAAATAAAACCCACCACAAATCTACTATTTCTCAAGTCAGCAACAAATCCTCACCCCATAACTTGTTTCTGTATATTTGTGCTGCTTGGAGGAAACATTTTAGAATTGGAACTTTGAAGAAAAAAATTCAAACGAGGTGCGACAAAATGTTTCTAAACTCTTGATAACTGAACAAAGTGTCTGCTACCATTTGCTTTTTATTTAAAGTATAGATTTCTATCTTGTATGCAACTGTTATATTTCATACAAAAATATCGTATGGTAGAAAACAAGAGGAAAGAGAACTCACTGTCTACCAAATATTTCATTCTGTCCAGTGCTCCTGGAAGTCCTGCCAGTGATAGCAGTTTTCATCTTCTCTCAGTGAAATGTCCTAGTTATCTGTTCTCTGTGTTAGGACTCAGCATTCCATCCCCTTTTGCTTAATAAATTAGAGTCGGGGGGGGGAGTATGACTGTAAAACTTGACCATATATGGGGGGGCAGACTTTGTTTAGTTCTACTCCTTTCAGTATATACGCTTGCATCCTTTTAAGGGAACATGCTGCGTGTGGAGTGAGAATATCCAGAAGTAGAACATCCATTTCACACAATTGCTTCTGCTGCTGCTGTGTTGCTGCTGCTGTGAATTTCTTACAGACCATTAGTGTTACATAATTAAATGAAAATAAAGACGAGAGTCAGAGGGCAAGATTCTGAAATGAGACCAAAAGAAAAGAAAGAAAGAAGTTAGCTGCATAGTTCAGGGAACACACTTCCCAGAATTTTAAAAGTATCTACTATCTGCATTTTTATGCTTAGTACCGTACCCTTCATCATGAGGATCAATTTTGCAATCCTCGTCCCATGCTCCAAGGGATTCTGAGGATGGTAAAGCACTCGTGAAAGAGTGGGAGAGGATTTGAAATGGTCGCATTGCACATAGGCTCAGCAAACATGTCAGGAAGGGCTAGCCTGGTTGGGACTAGTAGTAGTGGATTGCATTGCCCTGTGGGGTATTTGAGTTTGAATCTAGCCACAGCTGTTAGCTTCCTCAGATGCTCAGAAGGGGGTGAATTGCAGCTGTTTTGCTGTCCAGGGGTGAGTGCGTGTGTATGGAGTCTACTGTTTCGTATCTATATTTTAGGTATTAGTGCTAACGTTTTTCATGTTTTTGTTGGAGTGGCATGAAACTAAAACAGTGTCAGAATTCTGAGCCCAAGAGGTTTTACTCTTCAAAAGTATTGTGTAGGCTCTCAAGGTTCCGTCCAGCCCTACATTTCTCTGATTCTGTAATTACGCTGCAAACATAGCCAGGGTGTTATTGAATCTTTCAATTTTTTCTTCTCATTGGAAATTAGTGAATACTTGAAATAGGTGTAATTTTATTTGCTGCTGGGATTCAATGGAAATACATTTAACTCAATAGGATCAGGGAATTCTCTGAGCGGAAACCAATCTTTTCCTTGCACACCATTAAGCACTCATAAATTCCCCCTCTGCTTTGAACAGTTTGTGCATGTGCACATGCATGCACGCACTGGATATGTTCCAAATTTACCTCTTTCCTGGAATGTTTGTGTTTTGTTGTTAATTTAAGTAAAAACTAAACATATCCCTCAGCCACATCTTTGTCCTGAGCTTAGTTGTTCCTTGGACATTATTCTGCAGCAATCTTCTGTCCCTATCCTGTATTCCCTAGATGTTAAAGAGAGACTAAAAGCTTGTCTACAGGAGGACACTCAGAAAAATTAATCCAAATTAACTAAAAGTGTGAGTAGGCCTGGTCTACACTGGGGGGGGGGAGGTCGATCTAAGGTACACAACTTCAGCTACGAGAATAGCGTAGCTGAAATCGACGTATCTTAGATCGACTTAGAATCACTTACTTCGGGTCCTCGCGGCGCGGGATTGATGGCTGCCGCTCCCCCGTTGACTCTGCTTCCGCCTCTCGCCCTGGTGGAGTTCCGGAGTCGACAGCAGAGCGATCGGGGATCGATTTATCGTGTCTACACTAGACGCGATAAATCGATCCCCGATAGATTGATCACTACCTACCGATCCGGCGGGTAGTGTAGATGTGGCCTTAGTCAGATTAGTTAAACCACATTAAATCTCTGTGTGGACACACTCATTCAGAATTAGTGTCCTTAGTTTGGTTTAGTTTAATTCACTTTGGAAGTGAATTAAGATAAATTTAGTTAAGCCCACTTTAATTCTGAATGAGGGTGTCCACACAGGATTTTAATGCAATTTAACTAATCCATTTTAAATTTCCACTTTTAGTTCATGTGGATTAATTTTTTTGAGTTTCCCCATGTAGACAGAGCCTCTAAACCTTGGGAAGGACCAGCCTGATCAGACATCAAAGTGAGTCAGCAAAAATAACCCTTCATTTCTATGTTGGTTTTAAGATCTTGAGAACACAGCAGGCTGACTCAATAAAGGAGCCCTGCAACCCCATGCAGGATCCTAGAAACTACCATCCTCATGGGAGGCCATATATTAACTCTTGAAAAATGCTGTCTGACTGGAGCATAGATTTTAACATTGGAGGCAAGTTGGGGAAGGACAGAAAACTAAGAAGTCTAACTTCACATCACATGTTGTTCCTATTTTGGAATTCCATCCAAAAGCTAATTACTCTTTGTGAAGCAAGTGACAATGTTTGGCTTTGAGAATATTTTTGAACATGCTTTACCATGAAGCCTACAAACTTTTAGGATTTGTCTAGAGGAGGAAAAGAGGTAAGGGTTTGCCAATATATGTATAATCTATAGACCCTTTTTCCAAATGAAGTCATTTCCCAAATCTAAAAGTGTGTTTTGAGCATCTTTAGTTAGGAAAAAGACTGAAGAAGTTAAAAGAAAAACTAATGCATTTGTATCAATCTTGAGTTTATAGGAGAGAAGGCATTTATCCTCATAAACCTTTTTGGCTAAATGACGGTTGTATTAACTGGACATTAGATTAAAATTAACACAGAGGCTGCCCTCTAAAATGCTAAGTACCTTCAACCACTGTTGACTTCGCTGGGAGTTGAAGGCGTACAACAACATGAGGCCCGAAGCTGTACCTAGACCATGAAACTAGTCATATTGTACACTCCACCCCATGGCTCCCTGCAGTTGAACAGCACCGAAAAATGTGTTGCTGAGGTGCATGTGTACATTGCCAGGAGCATTTTCAGGCTTTCTCTCCCATGTGCCTGTCAGGATATTTTTAATGTGCAGCTGACACCTGCAGGTTGAAAAAGTCGAGCGAGAGAGAGACATGCAGTAAATACTTTTAAAATGATTCTTTTATTAATCCTTCTTTCTTTCCGCAAGTTAAGTAATCATTTCTGAATGGGATCAAAGTTGGGTTGGTTTTACTACATTCAGTACTTCACTTACAGTGGAAAAAATCAATCTTCTGATTTACCAGATTTAGAGAATTTTATCGAGGAAAGGTCCTCCCCAGGCTTTGACTCTTATCTTTAGAGTAAACTGATACAGAGACTTTGTCAGGGATACAGCTGACTGATAAGAATTGACAGTGGTTTATTTTGAGAAGTCGTCAAATTTTAATGGGGCTCCAAGAACGTTAGTTTAGTCCCTGTCATTTGTGATGTGTGAGTTATGTGTGTTCTCTACAGTTTTTTTTATGGCTGCATAAAAAATACATTGGACCAGATTCTCCTTGGATGTTCACCCATAAAAATCAGGAGTCTGAAGTTTGCAAAATTATGTCAGTGCAAACCCAATGTAAATGAGAGCCTGCTCAGGCCCAGTCTGCTCATAGGCCGTTTGTAGTTCTTTCCATGTAATATGATCTGTTGTCTCCAATGGGCAGCAAAGTGTGAGAGAAAGATGTCAGTTTTCATTAGCCCGTGTAAATAAAATGAGAAATACTTTCAATGGAAGTTGATCTGGTTTCTCAGTTTAAGCAGGACTATATTTGTATTTCTTATACCAGAACAAAATAATGTTGAATATGTATTTCCCACCTCCACGCTTCCATCCCCCCTGCATCATGCCAGTTACATGCCCTGTGTATGGCCATGAAACCCAAAGAAGAAGAATATTTGGCATAAGTGGATGGGTGATTGTAAAATAAAGGGTCCAGCTAATTGCTGATGAAGGAGGACAAGCAATGTTTCCATATCAGCCTGTTCCCCTTTTGGTAGCAATCAGAATTCGCCATTAAAAATCATTCTCCAGTATCAAATTTTCCAGACTAGATTCAGATCTCCATTATGCCCGAGTAACTTCATCTGCCTTCAGTGGCGTTACCCCAGTGTAACAGAAGTCAGAATCTGGGCTTACAGCTCTGTCTTGGCATTCAAATCTTCAGGGATGCCTTTTCCTAATGAATAAGTATCTTGAGCCCCTTCTCCCATATGCCTGATATGGTTCTGTTTGTGTTTAATTTCATAAAACATTTGAAGACTTATTAAGCTAGGCTGAGACAATACTAGCCCTTCTGCTGTACAACTTTACAATAGGTTTTATTCATATTTTAACCGGCTTTTATTATCTTCCCCATGAAAAAGCAGCTTGTTTAGGTTTCATTTGTTGCAAAAATGGAGCTGTAAAGAATATATGTTACTGTCAAATGTAAATGTCACTTTGTTTCAGAATATTTTTCTTCCGTGATTATTATTACAGCGTACTGGGTGCAGATTTAGGTTAATGTAAAATAGCCTTGATTCTTAAATCACTATAATTAGGGTGATTAGTCTTCATACAATTTAGGTCCAGTATGTAAAGGCCCTCTCCCCCTGTTCAGCAAGAGCTAACAAATACTTCATGCAGATGTCTAAGGAAAACTTTATAGTGGAGTCTTACTGATGTAGTGAACATTTAGGTAGAAACAAGACAAGTGAGAATGCTCGTTTGAAGTCTATCCCATTATGTGTCTGAGAAGACATTAACCAGAATACTCCCAATTTTGTTGTATTCCTTTTAAACAATTCATACCCACAGAGCATATACACAAGGTAAATCAAGGGTTCTGCTATTCATGAATAGAGTGGCTTCAGCTCAAGCTGACAAGGAAAATTAACCTTTGGTATAAAAAAAATCTAAATACAAATGTGCTTGAACTTCCAAATTCAGAACTAACTTTTGGACCAAGGGGTTGGAATGGGCCCAATTATGGCCCCACTTCAGCAAAGTAATGAAATGCATGCCTAACTTTAAGCATGTGAGTAGTCCCATTGACTTCAGTGGGACTAACCTCATGCTAAAGAACTGTGCTGAATTGGGACCTATCAGAATGTTATTTCTGATTATTTTACAGAGTAATGTATCATTATTTGATACTTTTTGTTTAAAATGGGATATTTGGGCTCAAGCCACTCTAGATACTCACTGCAAGAGAATAGTTTCACCATAAAAACAAAATGGATTATCTTTATGATCTCTGTTTTGACTGACAAAAGAGGGGCTAGTTTGTAGCATTTTGCCAGTTCAGGCTTTTTAGGGTCATATGCAACGTGTGGCATAAATGACAGTGTGTGTTACACATCAGTAAGTTGGTGCAATTTACACACCACAGGGATGGAAGTGTAGAGTTGGAACAAGGAAAGTAACCTTCTTATGCTGTCTTATCAGTTGCTTTTCCTGATGTAATGCTCCACCCTTCTACCCACTCGGTATGTAAGTTACACCAAGCTAAACTCATTCTGATGTGTAACTTACATTGCCTTTCGCTTTGGCTCTCCATCTGCATTTGCGAAAATCATCTCCAGTAGGATCAAAACTACGATTCAGGGCATATCTCTCAAGCTCCTAGTGCTGCTGTATGGCACACAGACACCTCGAGTTATGAATGTGATGCAAGATATTTTCCACTCTCCTGTTTCTATCTTCTTTCTTCTGTGTGTCCCTTTTACCTCTCCCACTTTTTGATCTGAACTTTCTCTCCTCTTCTTCCACGCTTTGTTCTGTACCTTTCAACTTCCCTCTTTTGTTTCCTGTTTCCCTTACTTTCTTGCCCTCTTCCCCTCTCATATCTCTGTATTCATATTTTCTTCCTTGGTCTGCCTTGCCACCAGCTTACCTCACTCCCATCAGCTCTCTACTTGTGGCTCATTAGCAGATAGGAACTAGAGTAGAGCAAAGAACAAGACCTGTGGTGTGGATAACACAGTGGACAACATTTGGGACTGGAAGGCAGCAACACCTAACAACTAAACATATCCAGAAAAGTGTCTCCAATACACCCTATTTAAGGATGGGGATATAAATGTGGGGAATTTCTTCCTGACTCTCTGGTAGGTAGTCATTTTATGCCCAGAAACATCAGCTTTAGGGCCATTTCAAGCAAATTTGGGCCCCCTGTGTAACCATTCAACTGAATCCATCCAAAGGCAGGCCCCAAGATTCAGCTTGCAAATTTATCCGCACACCCCTCTGCCTTAAACTGCTGTTCTCAGATAGCTTGAGCGGGGATTGTGGGAGGTTGGTCTTCCACAGTTGGGAAGAGTGACAGAAAATGTGTCTAGAATTGGTATGTTGGTCTGTGTTTTGGGCAGGATGCTGAGGAAGCAGTGGATGAAGGTTCCCAATAAGCAAAGTTTGCCATATATGCCCTGTGATCAAGGGGGCTGTGGTAAAGTGGGAGACAGCCTGATTCTCCAGGACACTCAACTTGTTATCTCTGAAAAGCTCTCAGAATGAAACCCAGCACTGTAGCATATAGAAGTAAACATTGTACTAGCAAGACAACCTCTCTGGGATGGGGTAGACCCCTCCTGATGTGGGTCTGCACATTTGACAGCTTGTCTGAACTAGTCCATGCTTTTATTACCAGTGTCATTAGATTGCATGGCTACACGTGTTATTAATGGTCATAAAATTTTCTCTTTCATTTACAAAGTCCACAGAGCCATTAACCAATGGGCTCTCAGTCCGCATGCGGCTATTTAGGCAAAACCAGACCTGCCTACCTACCTATCTAAGGGACTTACCTAGCCCTTCTCCCCCAATCACTATAGTATCTGAGGCTTCACAGTCCTTACTGTGCTTCTCCTCATGACATCCCTGTTAGGTAGGGCAGAGTTGTTTTCCCCATTATACAGATGGGGAACTGAGGCACACACAAACTAAATGACTTGCCCAAGGTCCCGCAGGAAGTCTGTGCTGGAGAAGGCAATTGTAACTGAGTCTTCTAAGGTAGTGTTCTAACCACTGGGCCATCCTTCCTTTCAGTGACTGATAAGAGAGGGAGTGGCCAACTGAACCAAAGGGCTGACAGTTTTTTATTCTACCTCCCTAGCTGTAGGAAGGTTTAGTAGAACTCCTGCTGCACAACAAAATATTTTCAAAAAGGAAAAAGATTTTGGCCATGAATGTCCCTTCTCTGTTTCAGTTCCTAGTGAGCAAATTCAGGAATCCACTCATTGACCTATTTGCATCTCACATCACTGCAAGGTGCCCTCCTTTTTCTCCCTACAGAGGGACCCAAGGGTAACAGGCGCAGATGCTGTCTCCCAGAGGCGGCCAGTAAGCCGCCTACACCTTTCCTCATCTCCTCCTGCTCCCCAGAACTATCCAGAAGATCCGGAGGGAAAGGGTGCTATTAATATTAGTGGCTCTTTACTGGCCAAGGAGGCTCTGGTTTTTTTAGTCCCCTCAATGTGGGTCACTCTGACCCCACTGTCCTCCCTTTAAGACAGTATCTGCTCTCCCAGGGACCAGTTTGTCATCCAGAGCCACAGTACCTGAGGCTACCTGCCTGGCTTTTGAGCAGTCTTGCATGAGAGAGGATACGAGGAAGGCATAATAGTCACTCTGCTGGCATCTAGAAAAACTTCCACAATTTCTTCTGACTCTGGCACTTGGTGGAAGTTCAAGCCATAGAACGAGAAATGTAGTTTCTCTCCTCCTACGCCATTTGTACTGCAGATCTTGGAGCTCTTGCAGGAGTGCCAGATCCAGGGTGACACAATTTCACTGTTAAAATGTCAAGTGGCTGCACTAAATAGCATACTTTCCTCCACAGACAGGGGGACTCTGCATCCCTCTGAGCCCATCAGGAAGGTGTCTATGTATTTCCTCTCCATCAAGGTGTCCCTCCTGATAGCCATTGCCACCTTCCAGAATGTGATAGAGCTTGGGGTCCTCTCTTTTCAGGAACAGTACTGCACATTCCACAATGATATAGTTGTTCTTTGAACAGGTCCAGCCTTTATCCCAAAAATTAACTCAGTTTATCGCACAGACAAATCATGCTCCCCTCTTTTTGTCCAGAGCCATCACACCCAAGAAAGAAACTCGGGTGTACATTGGATGTTGATAGCACCCCTCAAGCGCTACATCTGCCACACACAGGTTTTTTGTAAGTCCAACACTCTATTCATTTTCTACCATCCAGTATCTTAAGAAAAGAGCTTCAAGATGGATGAAACGGTGCATCCAGGCATGAACCCTACAAGCCAGAATCTCTCTAGCAGCCAGCATCAAAGCCGCCTCATTGAGAGTGGTCACACCCCCCTGGGCAAAGAGCTCTTGTCCTCCATAGCATAATATCTATAGGACAGCCACCTGGTCATCCATTCACATAATCTCAAAATTTTGCAATTTGCCTTTGTTGGGAGGATGCATCACAGTGTGGTGACCCATCAGTAGAAAAGGAATTTTAAAACTCTTTATATAGTTCTGTTTGACTCCATGAAAGCACACTGCTATATAATTCCCATTGGTTAACAGATCTGTGGACTTTGTAGATGGAAGAGAATAGGAACACTTACCTTTGAGTTACTGACAGTTTCCATTCTCTTAAGTTGAAAGGTCCAGGGGTCTGAACCTCCCTTGTTTGGAGTATTTCTTTGGCCAGTAAGATAAAAAGTCCTGTTTGGTTCTTTCAAATTGATTCATGAAGTTATGCTCTGCTGTAGGAATTCAGTTTATTGCTATAGTGCTTCTAAGCTTATTAGCAAGTTTCAGTCCACAGGGGATAGTATCCTTTGCTATGGAAGCTGTCTCAACTGACAGGCTTTTCAGTACAGCTGGCCATGCTCGCCCCTGTCAGTGACTGACGGATGTAGTTCTGTCTGTGTCGTTGAATGCAGATTGACTGGTTAGCAGATGTGCATACCTTGTAACTCAGGGAAAAAACATTTTTGGTATGTCGAAATAAATGTTCTAATTCTGCTCTGTAGGAGAACCAGCCGCAGTTCTTGTCTTGATCATCTCCTCATAGTGATTAATTTGCAGGGGTGGAAGCAATGGAAATTTTCTCCTCTGATCATTGTGTTCTCTGGCTCTGAATGTTCAATAACTTCCTGGATAGAAAATATTTGTTTCCTTCCTCTCTAAATATTTTCCTGTTTTGCATTCTTGTTTGCTAAATCTGTTGAACATGTTATTCCCCTTTTGATGGGGATTTTGATGCGTTCTCTTTACTGCAGTTAAGAAACTTTTGTGTGTCTTCTTCTAAGAATTTAATATATGGCTTTTGGAGCAGTCATTTCCATCAGCTGGCTATATGTTGCATAAAGATACGTTTCTTATTTTATGGGCTCTCACTTCACTGCCCTTTAACTCCATGAAGTGACAGTGGAAAAAGGAGAGGCTGCTCAGGTTTCACTATGCCTTTCATAATTCTGAACTTCAGCCCTTAGGGGACAGCACACAAGGATGTGGAAAATGGTACCATTTTACGGCAGATTTGAAGCTACACGGCAAATCTGAAAATAGATATTGGATGCCAGAGATGTGTTTCTGTTTCTGAGGTGAACAGCAAAAGATAAAAGACTACATTGAAGAGCTTTGTACTTTTCTGGAGGAATCTGTAGTCACTGCAAAAGTGGTATTCAAAAATGTTTTTGAAAGACCTCCAGAATCATCAGAACTTTAATTTTTTAAAATAAGTTGAGATCCACCAGTGGAAACAAATTACACTTATGAGTTCCACATTTCTTCAAAGCTGTGCTGTCTAAAAGGCATATTCTCATCACAATGTACAGGGATCGAACTCCCAAGGATGCTGCGAGCTACACGTTCCCAACCCTTTGCTGAAGCTATAGCCATGCATTATTAGCAGTGTGTCATGGTCTTCCAAAGCTAATGCAGCCATACTTAACATTGAAGCTCATCTCTTTATTCTACTTTTGTAGCTCTAAGAGTAGGGGAGATTTATTTTGAACATTATTATTATTTGTATTATAGTGGCCCCTAAATGCCCATTTGGAATCGAGGCCTTATTGTGCTAAGTAACATAGTGAGACAGTCTCTGCTCTGAAGAGTTTACAGTCTACATAGATTAGATATACAACAGGTGGGAGGTAAAAAAGAGAGCCAGAAAGGTGGAGTGACTTGCCCCAAGTCACACAGAATGGCTAGGATTAGGACTCAGGGCTGCTGGCTCCGAGGCTACTTCCTTATCCACTAGCTCATGTTGCCTCATTAACCTAACACTGTCTAACTCTTTCTTCTTTAGTACAGTGAAACAGAAAAAACAAAATCTAATATAGATTTTTATTTATACCTCTTTATCTCCTTTCAAGCCAGTCAAGACCAGGAGGGAAAAAAAGCTTTAGGAAACAAATCTAGCATTTCGCACCATAAACTTATTTTTATACTTAAGGGTTTTTTTGTTTTAGAGGCTTGGTTTAAAATAAAAGTAAGGCCAACAAAATCAGCATCTTTATTTGCAGTGCTGGCCTGGTGAATGGAAATGTCTGAACTAGCATAACAACCCCTGGAAACTTGTGCTGGTGGTTGAGAGGGGTCCTGGAAGCAGTTCATCCTCTGTGAAGAACTAACATGATCATCCCAGGGTCAGGGAATTTGGAATAGCATAAGTGAGAGAATTTCCTGTCCCCAAACACTGTCAGCTGTGGGGACACAAGACCTTGGAAACATTTGCAAGCACAGTAGTGCCTTGGGATATTGTTAGGGCTGCCTCAAGAGATTTTTCTGCTCTTAGCAAATCGGGAACATCTGCCCTTCCTAGCCCATAGTTATTGTCACAGTAAACAGAGTTTAAATATTTTTCTGTTCCTGATCTTCTGCTGACCTAAGTGGCCACCTGTTCAGCTCTGTATGATATAATCTGCTTCATATGATGGTATATTTTAAAGGCCATCAATGTGGGTAGTGCTGTACAAACAAAGACAGACGTAGTCCTGCTCCAAGAAACTCAGTGTCTATATCAGGGGTCAGCAGCCTATGGCACGAGTGCCAAAGACGGCACGCGAGCCAATTTTTTAATGGCATGCTGCTGTCTGCCGGGGACAGCAGCGTGCAATTAAAAATCCTGCCCAGCCCGGCCAACTCTTCTCCACCCACCGCTCTCTCCTTGCAGGGCAGGCAAGCTTGCCTCTTCCCCCAGCGTGCAAGGTTCCTGCCCCTCCTTCTCTCCCTCCCTGCGGCCAATCGGCTGACGGCCCTTGCTACAGAGGGGGAGAGGGAAAAGCGGAGCTGCAGCATGCTCTCTGCTCCGGGGACCTTGGGGAAGGGGGTGGAAGCGGTATATCCCCTCCAGCCCCCTGCCGTGAGACGCTCAAGGCAGGGGGCTGGGAGCACCCCCGCAACCCTTACCCCCCAGCCCTCTGCCCTGACCCCTGCACCCCTCGCCCACACCCCCAGCCCTCTGCCCTGACCCTGAACCCCCCACACCCTCCAGCTCTATACCCTGACCCCTGCACCTCCCTCACACGCCCCCAGTCCTCTGACCTGACCCCTGCACCTCCCCACAATCCCAGCCCTGACTCCGGCATCCCTCACACATACCCAGCCCCATGCCCTGACTCCTGCACCCTCCTCACACACCCCCAGCCCCCCCCCCACACCCCATGCCCTGACTCTTGCACCCCCCACATCCCCACCCCCACCCTGAGCAGCAAACGGGAGCTCCTGCACACACACACACACACACACACATTCCCACCTGCACCCCTCGCACCAAATGGGAGCTGTCCAGGTAAGTGTTCCACACCCAAACCTCCTGCCTCAACCCTGAGCCCCCTCCCTCATTCTAGCTCCTGGTCAGACCCTGCACCCCAACCCCCAGCCTGCTCCTTCACCCCCAGCCCTGTTCTCAGTGCACTCCTACCCTCATCTCAGAGCAGAGAGAGGAAGAGAATGGGCCAGAACCAGGGAGAAGGTAGGTACCTACTCTATGTGGACAGGGCTGGGACCCCAGACCGGCAGCGGGATGACCGGGTCCAGCAGCCGGGACGCTGGCTGGCAAGAGCCGGCAGACAGAACCCCAGACCAGCAGCAGGCTGAGCCGCTCAGCCCGCTGCTGGTCTGGGGTCCCGGCCACCGGCCCCGCTCAGCCCACTGCCAGTCTGGGGTTCTGGCTGTTGGCCCCTTGCCAGCCGGGGTCCCAGCCACAGGCCCCGCTGCCAGCCTAGGTGAACAGAACCCCAGGCTGGCAGCGGGCTGAGCGGGCTGGCGGTGTAAGATCAGCATTTTAATTTAATTTTAAATGAAGCTTCTTAAACATTTTGAAAACCTTGTTTACATACAACAATAGTTTAGTTGTATAATAGATAGACTTATAGAGAGAAACCTTCTAAAAAACGTTAAAATGTATTACTGGCACGCGAAACCTTAAATTAAAGTGAATAAATGAAGACTCGGCACACCACTTCTAAAAGGTTGCCGACCCTTGGTCTATATCAAACACAGGGTAAACAAGTTGAGGATCCAGCCTCCTACTGGTGCCTTTTCCGTTCAAGTCCCCCTCTCCTTCGTGGATAATTCTTACATTTTGTCTGAAGTAAAAAAGTAACAGTATTTTCCCAATGAGGTGCAATGGTTTAGTTGCTTTTGTGCCTGAGAAACGTTAGAGCATGGCCATTCATTTACCTTTTGTCTGCTACAGGTGTGCTACTTAAATGTGATGAGGTTGAGCGAGTCTGTCACTTGTGGGAGAAGTTATGTCTCCAAAAGAATTGATTTTTGGTTTTCATATCCAGTCTTTGCCAGGGGCACCCCAGACATCAGGTGGTGACTGCTGGAAGAAATATGTCAGAAGATCATTGGCTTTAATCACCCACACTAATCAATTCACCTTTACAGTCTAGGATTGGGGTGATCATCACAATGTAAAGCATGTCAAGAGAAGAATTGTTGATTTGAATACTTGGTGTATTTGAATTCTGTACTCTGCATGGTTTCTATCTTCTAGAAAGAAGGAACAAGCTTTTTCAGGGGAAATGGCTCTCTTGGGCATTTTGGCTGTTTTGTCTTGTTTCTGTTTGGAGGAGCCATGGGCTACGATGCCTGGCGCAGCTTAGGCCCTGATTCTGCAGGTGACTCAATGTGCACAGAACCCTGTGCCTGCATGGAGCCCCATCGATATATGTGGGTCTCTGTGTGGGTGCCCATATGGAATCACTTACAAGATCAGAGCTAAAGCTGCTTGCCGTTTTTCAGATTAAAAATATTTAATAAAAGAGGCCCTTTTTAAAAGTCAAAAATTTTCGTGAAAAAATATTTTTCAAACTTTTCATTTTTTTTTTCCTGATAAAATTTTAAAATGAAAAATGGAGCCATGCTTTCAGTTTTTGTCTTTTTGGTTTTCTGTTTCCCTCCTCCCTCACTTCCTTTTTCAGTGGCAAGTGGAAAAGGAAGGTGGGAAAAAATGAAAAAGGATTAGATAGGAAAACCAAAAAATTAACATTTTCAAAAAGAAAAATTTTGAAGCAAAAATTTGATTAAACCTTTTGTGAAAATATCAAATAAAGTAAACCCATTCTGAAACAGAATGAAAAGGGCTTAGACATTTTTATATTTTTCACAATTTTTTCCCCATATATCAACCTGTTCTAATTCAGGACCTCAGAGAGTTTGCCCTTCTAGTCTCTTTTTTTTTGTTCATTATCTTTGGTTTGCTTGACTCTTGAAGGAAGGAAGAAGAGAAGGAAGAGGTCTGATGTGTTTATCTGATCGAGAAGAGAAATGCAGATTGGAATCTTTTTTAATGTTTATGTTGAATTTAAAGGGAAATTTGTTAGCCTTGTTGTGGCAAGTAACATGCAAAAATGACTATAACTAAATTAGATGAGAGAGAAACAAAATATTTCTCTTTAGTTTGTTTACTTTGTGTTTGGCAATACTCTGTGTATACCAACTTTTTCCATTTCCTTCTTCATAGTCAGTTTTTCTTGTTTTGTGTGACTCTTCTACAAAGAAAGAGGGGAGAATATTTTTTTAAAAATAGGAAATATTATTTAAGCATAAAATCTGGCAAGGGGGTTATGGGGCATATGTATAACTGAAACACTTTAAACTATATTTAGTTTGGCTAGATATAAAATTGGAAGTGTCCCTTTAATTTTACTGGACAGGTTTTTTAAGCACTGACGGATCAAAGAATCTTCCGAGAAAAACACTTATATGAGATTTAATTCATAAATACAAAAAAGAGTTTTGAATTGGGAATTTGGAAAAGTAAATGGATCTCTTTGCTAGCAAACCGATGACAATTAACAGGTTGGAAATTTTGGGTGGGTTTGACTTAGGCCAGGTCTACACTATAAATTTACATCAGTATAACTACATTGCTTAGGGGTGTTAAAAAATCAACACCCCTGAGTGACACAGTTATACCAACCTAACCCCTGATGTAGACAGCGCTATGTCGACAGGAGGGCTACTCCCGCTGACAGAGCTACTGCCTCTCTCAGAGGTGGATTAACTATGCCGACGGGAGAAGCTCTCCCGTTGGTATAGTAGCATCTTCACTGAAGTGCTACAGTGGCACAGCTGCAGCAGTGCATCTGCACCGCTGCAGCTTTTTAAGTGTACCTGCCCTTAGGGATATCAGTCCTAATTGCTTTCAATAGGACTTTTAGGCACTTTTTATACATTCTACCTTTTGATACTCGATTCACGGATGTGAAGAATCTATTTTTATCCCCTGCTGAAAAAATTATCCACTCTTTAAAATTTGATTGGTGGTGTTTAAAAAATAGTGCATCACTTTGATTTACATGTGAGTTGTAAGAGCTGGGGTATGACAGCCATCTGTGCCTACAATTGGAGCACTGGCTGCTGTTGGATCTACTGCCCTTCAAAGGAACAGAGATGTGTCAGAGGTAAAAAGCCATAGGGTTCTAGGTGGAGCAGCAAGCGTTAATGGACAGAACTCTGAATCAGCTGGGCCTTGTTAGCCTCCTAGAAAGGCACCTGGAGCAGTTATAAAGGGAGAGAAGACAGCTGCTAGGGATGGCTCAATAGCCAGGCTGCTGGCCAGAGGGCAAGGACTGGCTGACTGTACTGGATTCTAGTTAACCTTTTTGAACAAGAAGGAATTTAAAGACTGCTCTTTGTGCTCTTCTGCTACAAGATGGGAGTTGAAAACTGATTTTAAGTCTGTTCTTTTCCCTTCTCCTGGAGCAAGAGAGATCCACAGATTCCGCCAGCTCTTCCTTTGGAGCAAGAAAGGATTTAAAGACGATATTTCTTTTTTTTTTGTTCAGCCTGTCTAAGGGATCTTTGTCTCTCTGCTTCCTGGAGAGGATCCAGGAACTGTGCCAGTAGATAACTATCTGAACTCCAGGGTCCTCCCTCAGGAACAGGAACTGTCTCTTTCGGTGTTTGTACTGCACCCGCCACAATGGAGTCCTCATCCCAATGGGTACCTTTGAGTGCTACTATAATATAAATATTTAATAATAAAGACTGTGGTCTGGAGGACTGAATAGAGCTCAGGGGACAGGGTGGCCAGAGAGCATGGAAGACCTGCCAGACTGTTGCCTTAGTTTGGGGCTCAAGATTGGAACTCCAAAGCACTGGATGGGCTGGAGTTCTTTTCTTTCCCTGGTATCAAGGAACTGCATGAAGCTGACTCTGTTACAGAAATTGGAGGGTATTTATTCGATAGCATATAATTGGTCTTTGATCAGAGAGATTCCTTGTTGATCACTTCTTTGGTATTAGCCCGACAAAGGGATTTTATGTCTAACTTTTTTATGAAAAAAGAATTGCTCTAGACAAGAGACTCATCTTTTTGTATATGCAGCTAAACCTAGGTGAAGCCAATCATCAAGGCCTTTACACACATGCTTCACTTGACTTTCATGAGCAGTCCCATTGATTTCACTACTCCTGACTACAAACTTAAGCACTCATGTTGGTATTTACAAGTTCAGATCCTTAATGATCTTCTTCACCTAGATATGGCTACATTTGAAAAAAGATGAATTGTTTGAATCTTGAACATTGCTTTCTTCTGTGGGATTGGGACCTAAAAGCAGATGATAATGCCCAAGATTAACTGTGTTTATTACTTTAATAAAATGAGCAATAAAAAGATGTAGGGTTTTTTTTAATGGAATATACAGAGTAAGGCACCAATCCTACAAACACTCAACATGCACATAACTTTACTGACATGAGTAGGTATGCCTATGATTAAGTGTCTCAAAGACTGGCACCTAACTTTGTATGTTGAGGGTGTTTCTAGAGAGATAATGCCATGTATTGAGCAAGTCACATTGCTTGACTATTTCTCAAATCCCATTCTTCTTCTTAAAAAATAGTAGACAGAAAATTCCAGACCCAGAATGAAAACAAGCAGACACAGTTAGCAATAAAGAGAGAAGCAACATTAAATTCTCATAAGTTCCCAGTTGGGTCCTAGGAGGAGAATGTATTTTATATTCTATTTGAGAAAGCTAATAAAGGAATAGTTTATTTTTTAAAAATTTTTTGGCAGTTTGAGCATTTATTTATTCAGTGTGATTTATAAAATAATAAATGCCCATCCCATGCTCCAGGCATCTCTACAAAATGTTCACATAAGATCATACAGTAAACTGCTCTGCCCATTCCTATTGTTGTGACTAACCATTGCTCCCTGGCAAAAAAATCAGGGCACTAATAAAGCTCCTCAGACTGAGTTTCCCACAAATACACAAATAAAGACAAGCTTTGCATGGTGCCCAGAGGGTTAACACAATCAAGCTCTGGGTGAAATAAATTCCACTCAAGGGTCCTTTGTGCATGATGCTCTTGCAGTCATTCCCTTTTGTTTACATCAAAGTCCATTTCTAAAAGTGTTTTGAGGTATGGTAAGACCCAGAACATCACTCCCCTGTAGCAATTGTTGTGAAATCTTAATCCACATCTAAGTGAATGCACAGTCTTAATCATGGTATTTTATTGTTTTAGGGTGGCAAAGTCACTGAAAGTCCCTGTGTATGAAACACCAACAGGCTGGAGGTTTTTTTCAAATCTTATGGATTCTGGACGATGCTCACTTTGTGGAGAAGAAAGCTTTGGCACTGGTAAGAAATCCAGTAACAATGTTTTCCATAGAACCTTAAATCTGCTTATTCTCTTCTGGGATATTGGGCACCAACCTCTTCATTCAGTGGTAGGAAGACTCGGCAAATTAATTCCCTGGCATAATTGACCATGGACCCTCAAAAGTTCAAATTTGAATAGGTGACCTTTAAGTTCTGGGTGCCACGTAACCTGTGTTATGAAATATCAGAGTTTCAGTAGCAAAAACAGTAGGCCAAACTCGTTCTGAGGGGATGGGTAAGCTGCTTGCCATTCCATCCTAGAATGGCACAGGACCCAGAAAAATTTCTCCTGGTCCTACTGCAAAAACAATTTTTTCTTCACTGGCTGTGCCAGCAATTTGATGGATTTTGTGCATGTGTATATGGTCATTATGTGTATTTATTATGAGTATCTGTGCATTAAACTGAACCTGTTGCAGGTGTCTCTGTTTAGGACATTGTCTGGTTTTCCAATGGTTCTAGTGACAGAAAGAACTTTGTAATAAAACTACTTCAATGTCATCCAGTCAGTAGCCACATTTTCCCAAAGAAATTGTTCCTCCTCTACCTCATTAGTTAATGAAGCCAATTAGTGACATACAGAATGCAAAGCAAATATGAATAGCCCATCAGGAACATAGGATTTCTAGCTCCAGCACATTCTGCAAACATGTGAAACATCTATCTATGCAATCTGTAAGTTTTGCATTTAAAGGTATTTGTGGGATATGGAAATAACTGAATAAATTCCACTGTGTGTTTGTCTCCTCCTTATTCCTAAATATGTTGAGGAGTGCATCTCACTGCAGTTCTCCCCCCCCCCCAAAAAAAAAAAAAAAAGTCTTGACTCTGGATAACGGTGGTAGCATAGAAGTACATCTGAATAGCTCGACTGTTAGTCTGTAAGTTAATTATTTTTTATTTTGGTAAGAATTCTAGGAAGTTCTTTGATGTTTGGAATGATTTCTCTGTTATAGATTTTCATAGAAAAGCAAACACCAGGCATTCATCTGACTGTTTTTCAAAGGGCAGCCTACACAGTCCTTGGACCTTAGAGGACTTGGAAAAGAGGGGGCATTTTAAAGGAAACTGGGAAGTTTATTTCCTTTCAGAATATGCTCTCATTTTTCTCTGCCCAAGTTCTCTGGATACTGAGGCTTCAGCTGGGTGGCCAGACCCTGAGATTTTTCAACCAGATGGCTATCTAATGTTATACCATTCATCTAGTGCTCCTCTCCCTGTTTCTAAATGTCATAGGTTCTCTCTTCCCTCCAAGGTCAGTCACACTTCTGCAGCCTTCCCATGGGACTCTTGTGCCCCCCTGGCCACTGATACAGCAAAATAACCTCATCAGCACCTGAATTGATAGGAAAGCCCCATGCATGGGTGGTGGAGGGTTGGCTTGCTTGTGGCTGGAATTTTTGAAGGAGCCTAAGAGAGTCAGGCGCCCAACTACCATTGACTTTCAATGGATTTGAGCACCCAACTGCCTTTGGCCTCTTTGAAAATACCAGCCTATGTGACCAACAGGTGTAGAGTTTCCCCTACCATACTCAAGTCAATCTGTGGAGTTAGTATAGTGGTGGTTCCACACTGCGGACAGGTCTGAGCCCTTACTGACTTCCAATATCTTATACCCTTAAGTTGAAAGGTATTTGAATAAATTATAGTGACAACCCCCACATTCAGTCTTTAGAGGAGGTTTTGGAACAGATTGGTAAACTAAACAGTAATAAGTCACCAAGACCAGATGGGAGGAAGGAACTCAAATGTGAAATTGCAGAACTACTAACGGTAGTTTTTAACCTATCATTTAAATCAGCTTCTGTACCAAATGACTGGAGGATAGCTAATGTGATGCCAATTTTTTAAAAAGGCTCCAGAGGTGATCCCGGCAATTACAGGCCAGTAAGCCTGACTGCAGTACCGGACAAACTGGTTGAAACTATAGTAAAGAACAAAGTTGTCAGACACACAGATGAATATAATTTGTTGGGGGAAAATCAACATGGTTTTTGTAAAGGGAAATCATGCCTCACCAATCATGCCTACTAGAATTATCTGAGGGGGTCAACAAGCATGTGGACAAGGGGGATCCAGTGGATATAGCGTACTTAGATTTTCAGAAAGCCTTTGACAAGGTCCCAGACCAAAGGCTCTGTAGCAAAGTAAAGTGTCATGGGATAAGAGGGAAGGTCCTCTCATGGATTAGTAACTGGTTAAAAGATAGGAAACAAAGGGTAGGAATAAATGGTCAGTTTCCAGAATGGAGAGAGGTAAATAGTGGTGTCCCCCAGGGATCTGTACTGGGACCAGTATTTTTCAACATATTCCTAAATGATCTGGGAAGAGGGGTAAACAGGTGGCAAATTTGCAGATGATACAAAACCACTCAAGATAGTTAAGTCCCAGGCAGACTGCGAAGAACTACAAAAGGATCTCTCAAAACTGGGTGACTGGGCAACAAAATGGCAGATGAAATTCAATGTTGATAAATGCAAAGTAGTGCACATTGGAAAACATAATCCCAACTATACATATAAAATAGTGAGGTCTAAATTAGCTGTTACCACTCAAAAAGAGATCTTGGAGTCATTATAGATAGTTCTCCGAAAACATCCACTCACTGGGCAGCGGCAGTCAAAAAGGTGAACTGAATGTTGAGAATCATCAAGAAAGCGATAGATAATAAGACAGGAAATATCATATTGCCGCTATAAATCCATGGTACGCCTTCACCTTGAATACAGTGTGCAGATATGGTTGCCCCATCTCAAAAAAGCTATATTGGAATTGGAAAAGGTTGAAAAAAGGGCAACAAAATGATTAGGGGTATGGAACAGCTTCCGTATTAGGAGAGATTAATAAGACTGGGACTTTTCAGCTTGAAAAAGAGACTGCTAATGGGGGGAAATGATAGAGATCTATAAAATTGTGACTGGTGTAGAGAAAGTAAATAAGGAAGTGTTATTTACTCTTTCTCATAAAACAAGAACTAGGGGTCACCAAATAAAATTAATAGGCAGCAGGTTTAAAACAAATAAAAGGAAGGATTTTTTTTCACACAACACACAGTTAACCTGTGGAACTCCTTACCAGAGGATGTTGTAAAGGCCAAGACTATAGCAGGGTTCAAAAAAGAACTAGATAAGTTCATGGAGGATAGGTCCATCCATAGGCTATTAGTCAGGATGGGCAGAGATGGTGTCCCTAGCCTCTGTTTGTCCAGAAGCTGGGAATGGGCGACGGGATGGATCACTTGATGATTACCTATTCTGTTCCCTCTGGGGCACCTGACATTGGCCACTGTCGGAAGACAGGCTACTGGACCTTTGGTCTGACCCAATATGGTCATTCTTATATTCTTATGTTTAGCCTCCCTCCCACATGACAATGAACCATGCCAGTGTGGTTCCTGACTCATTCACAAGTGGTAAGGACGGCAGCCAGCAGAAACTGCAGATGTGCCCCAGAACTATTACTTTCTATTGCACACAAAGAGGGGAAGGATTTTGGTCACTTGCCACTTTAAAGGAACAGCACCAGGAAAAATACATGATTATGCTGTAAAAAAAAATAAAAACTAACAACAGTATTTCCATAGCATGTGAATATGCATGACGTACCCTTTGAGACTGGGTTTTGCTAAGGATAGTGCTGGCCAATGAGTGTCCTGAGCACAGATGGTCTGTAACCCTACAGGTCATTGGGAAGTTCTGAGGCACACAGAAGCAGCATACTGTGGAATGTCAGCCCTTTCAAAGGACCCACATGCATGGATCTCAAGGGCTATGCTGGGGTGGGCAAACTACGTCCTGCAGGCCGGATCCTGGCCGCTGGCCATTTTAATCCAGCCCTCAAGCTCCCATTGGGGAGTGGGGGCTGGGGTTTGCCCCCTTCCGGCTCTCCAGCTGGGGAGCAGGATCGGGGGCTGCTCCACACGACTTCCAGAAGCCAGGGCATGGCCCTCCTTCAGCTCCTATGTTCTCCAATGGCCCCCTCCAGCGCTTCATGTGGGAGCCGGAGAAGGGACATACCACTGCTTCTGGGACCTGATTGAGGTAAGCGCTGCCCAGAGCCTGCACCCCTTGAGACTCCCCCCATGCTCCTAACCCTTACCCCGATCCCCCTCCTGCCCTCCAAACCCCTCAATCCCAGCCTGGAACACCCTCCTACACCCCAAACCCCTCACCCCCAGCCAGAGCCTGCACCCCTTCCGTCCCCCAACTCCCTGCCCCAGCCCAGAGCCCCCTCTCGCACCCTGAACTCCTCATTTCTGGCCCCTCCTTGGAGCCCGCATCCCCAACCGGAGCCCTCCCTCACCCCAACCCCAATTTTGTGAGCATTCATGGCCCACCTTACCATTTCTATTCCCAGATGTGGCCCTCGGGCCAAAAAGTTTGCCCACCCGCAGGTGATGCTGATTCTGATTGGAATATAGATGGCGTCAAGACTCTAGATTGGGCCCTCTAAGTTCCATTTTATCCAGTCTCACGGGTGCTAGGGATGATCCTGCCCCACTGTGTGACTGCATCTCACTGAGGGAAAGGAAGCTCCTTTGATGGTCACATACCATGAAAGACACAAAGCTTGTCTTCTCCTCTGAACCTCTGTCTTTCTTTGGCCTCCTTCCCTGGACTTGCTTCATTATGTAGAGCCTCAGTGTGGTCAGATGCTGTACTGCAGCCTTTCCCCAGGTCTGTCCCTGATTTCTCAAACCCCTACTGACTCCCCTTAACCTCACACCAGTATGCCTGCCCCAAGCTCTTTCCATACCCTTCCTTAATCCCGACTCTCCCTCTTCCTGATACTAACCGCGTAAACTCTTGATAAATCCTCTGTTTCTTATGCGTCGTCGGGGGTGCCATTGCGCAAATTGCCTCAGGCAGCCTGTGGTATGGCTGCTGCTTGAGTTCCACAACCTGTGCATCCTGGCCTACTAACTGTGGGAGCACCTGCAGCAGTCCCCGAGCACTGCCAAAAATGTACCCCAGTCCTGAGCCACCACCTCAGGGTGCTCAAGCCATTGGGTGCTCAGGCAACTTGGGTGCAGTCAAATACTAGCTTTGAAAGGCCGCACGGTGCCCAGTTCCCACTTGAACTGCTAGATTGCACCCACATGGCTCTTTGCATTAACCAAGTTATGAAATGTTATGTCTGCATCTCGCGGCCTCAGTTTCTCCATCTGCCAATTGATTTTAATAAGTCTTATCTATCTGATGTGACATGAAACTTGTTTGTAAAACACTTCGAAATCTTCAGATGAACAGTGCTTTATAAATGCAAAGTGTTTTATTAATAAGTGTGTGCATTATTACTCTTAGCCTTTTCTCTTTTACATAGTGTCCTAGACTACCTTGCCCTTCACCAATTTCTGCTTGCACTGGGAATTTTGAGTCTGTGTTAAGACTTTCTCCTTAATGATCTCACTGTAGAAATAGGAAACTTGGCAGTTCTTTAGTTTTCAGAATTTCATATTTAAAGGAATCTACCATCCAGTTGGCCAACACAATGACCTTGCTACTCTGTAAAAGCAAGAGGGGTTTCACAGACCTGCATCTAAATTATCACATTTATTGTCATACTAACCTGACAGCACTTAAAAGTGAATGGTTCTATGTCCAGGTAATACAACCCAGCTGTAGTTCCCAAATAATGCCATCCCCTGTTGTTATAACAAAAAAAGATTTTGCAGTGGCCAGTAAATAAAAGCAAATTTTCTGCTATAAAAGGACAAAAGATTTTGAAAATATCACATAGGGCTGTGTTTCCCAGACTTGTTTTCTGGCAGCTAATCTTGGAGTTGAACCAATGCATTAAAAACTTCTTCCATTTTTGTAGTAGTGTGGAGAGTTTGTCAGATGAGGTTAGTAATTTGCTGTATTATGAGTAATACCCAAGACACAGTTCAGAGAAAGGCAACAGCAGCAATTCTTATCTAAGTTTCATCAGCAAACTATTAATCAGAATTAGGAAATCTATGTACTTGATGTATCTTGCTTATATCCACCTTGGCAAATGCTGCATCTCATTTTCACATGTTTTCATACTTCAGCTCTAAACTTCCATATGTCAGCAACATCAGAGGCTTTCTGCCACAAGCTTAATAGAAAAGCTAAGAGTGGTAGAGTAGATGTTTTATTGCTATAAAAAAAGACCTAAAGAGCTGTATGCAGGTCTCAATTACACTAGTGTAAAACCAGAGTAATTCCGTTAGCTTAAATGGTGTAACAGAGATAAGAATGTGGCCCCAAAAATCTTAGTTTCCTTAAAATATCAGCAAGCTGTGGACCACTGGAAGAGGAAGAATTTGTAAGATACAAGGGAAGTGCAAACAAAATAATTTCCCATTAAGGCTAAACATTTTTTTCAGTTCGATTTTGTTTTTAAAAATTGCATTTGGAGAAATAATGTCCCTGATAGCATTGACTAGCGTAATTTGGGAGAAAACAAGAAGATATTTATTTTAATGCATATTATTATTAATTTAAAATAGTGCTCTGAGCTCTTACTCAGTATTGAGGCCCTATTGTAGTAGGAGACACAGTCTCTGCCCCAGACAGCTTATAATACCAGATCTATTAGAACAGGACAATTTTTGCACCAGTTGACACACTCTGCAAGCTCGTTCTGTGGGATTACACTTCAGTGTAAAACTGCATGGTATTTGGACTATTTAAATCGAGTAGTTATTATTGCCTTAATTAGGCATGCCAAAGGTTAGTTAAGTATAAGAGAATAGACAGACACAAATGTGTTATCTCTGCTATTAAGCTGCCCTTCCTGCCTTTCAGCCAGTCTCTTCATTGAAGCACAGGCCAGAATTCACTAGTGTTTCAGGGTGTTTCACTAGTGTTTTCAAGGAAAGAATTATACAGAATTAAACCCTGTTGTTGTGCTCTTTAATTTGATTAGGTTACAAAAATAGTGCAGATCTTATATTCTTTCTTACCCATATACTGATCCATGGCTACTGGACAACCGATTAGCATGATGTAGAATGTGTGAACTGAAGTGTAAGCTATGTCTGCTCAGTATGGCACTCTGTCCCCTCAGTGGTGGGTGGACTACCTAGCGATGGTGAGTCCCACCTAGCTATGACCCTGGATAAGAGGGGTTGGTTTATTAGCTCAGGCAGTAGGGGCTCCTGTATTAAGATCGAGAGGTCCCAGCTTTGATCGGTGCCAACAATCCACCCAGGGACATTGGCGTTACAAAAGTAAAGATACCATTAGTCAAACTGAGGTGGGAAATGGCAACTGGCTTCATCCAAAACACTGCATGTTTTTCAGATAGATCAGTAGGAATAATTAAGAGGTAGAAGGCCAAGAAAACCAGAGGGTATAATAAGTTAAGTACACATTCAACTAGCAGAAGTAATGGTTTTAAAGCTGCAAAAAGAAATAAGGGCAATGAATAAAACAAACATGCATGGAAATAATAAGCCAACCTGTGGCTGACAGAAATGCTGAGGAAGGGAAAGCAGTGTTAAAGATGAGAGAGAATGACCAACAGATTTTGAGAGATGCCAATGGTGTAGTAGGGTTTGTTTTTATTGTAAAAGAAAATGACTCCTGCTGTACACACAGAATTATTGTCGTACTCCGAACAGGCTGGCATTTTTACTGGTAACTTTGGATTCTGGAGAATCTGCATTGCTTTCAGTTTTTCCGTCCACGCTATTGCCACCACTTTTCTTTCCTCCATTCCCCCTTTTTCCGTAGTGGCACCATGCTGTTTGTCCTCCTGAAGGACGTGCAAAGGTCACAGAACATGCCAAAGCTGCTACGTGGATCAGAAGAATGATACATGTGTACGCTCACCCCTCTTCATGGAAATTTATGAGCTCAGGCCATGCCAACATAAGGCTTGGAACATACAGAGGCCATTCCAAAAATTCCTCTGCCCATGTTTCATGGGACCATTTTGGTTCAATAAAATGCACATGAAGTATTTGGTAAATCAAAATGCAACTCATCTTTGCTATCTAGTTCAGATTTCATGCAGATAGGATGATGTACAGGGCGTTTTGCTGAATGAATAATGTACACATTTTACTATATGTGTCTAACAAATTGTGCTGTGTAAGTGGTTATGTAATAAAGGAATGTATGATTTGTCACGCCAGATCAGATCATTGATGGATTTAGTTGTATACCCTGCCTCTGTTTGTTGCTAATATCGTATAAGTGTTTGTACAGCCCTCCCATAATTGTAATATCTGAAATCCTAATACTTGATGTTTCAGTGCCTGGGCCCAGCAGTCCTGTCTAGCCCATAATAACATACATGCGGTAGAAAGTGAGGCTCCTTTCTGATCTTCTGGTGAATAGCTTATTCCTAGGGCCCTACCAAATTCATAGCCATGAAAAATGCGTCACGGACTGTGAAATCTGGTCTCACGGGGGAGACCAGCATTTCTCAAATTGGGGGTCGTGATCACAGATGTCGACTTTCCAATGTGCTGGGGAGTGCTGTCCCCTGGCTCTGCCCGCACTCCACCCCTTCCTCCAAAGCCCTGCCCCTGCCCTGCCTTTTCCTGCCCCTGCACTGCCTCTTCCTGCCCCATTCTGTTCCCTCCCCAGCACGCTGCATCCTCGCTCCGCCCTCTCTCTCCCAAAGCCTCCTGCACGCTGTGAAACAGCTGATCACGGCGGACGGGAGGTGCGGGGGGGAGGGGGAGGTGCTGATCAGCGGGGCCACCAGTGACGGGGAGCTGATGGTGGGGCTGCCAGTGAGTGCTCAGCACCCATAATTTTTTCCCCATGGGTTCTCCAGCTCCAGAGCACCCACACAGTTGGCGCCTATGGTCGTGACCCAAAAGGGAGTTTTGGGATGGTCACAAGATTATTTTAGGGGGGTCGTGGTATTGCCACCCTTACTTCTGCACTGCCTTCAGAGCTGGACAGCTGGAGAGCGGTACCTGTTGGTCAGGTACCCAGCTCTGAAGGCAGCGCCCTGCCTGCAGCAGCACAGAAGTAAGGGTGGCCATACCATACCATGCCACTAGGGTTGGCCGGCATCCGGTTTTTGACTGGAATGCCTGGTCAAAAAGGGATCCTCGTGGCTCTGGTCGGCACTGCCAACTGGGCCATTAAAAGTCCGGTTGGAGGCACTGCGGGGTCTTGGGGCTAAGGCAGGCTCCCTGCCGACTGCCCTAGCTCCGCTTTGGACCCGGAAGCAGCTGCCAGGTCCTTGTGGCCCCTAGGCGCATGGGCAGCCAGGGAGGCTCTGAGTTCTGTCCCTGCCCTGAGGGCCCACTCCGCAGCTCCCATTGGCTGGGAACCATGACCAATGGGAGCTGCAGGGGCAGAGCCTGCGGGCGTGAGGGCAGTGCGCAGAGCCTCCCCGGCTGCCCAGGTGCCTAGGGGCTGCAGTAGAGTGACCAGGCAGCAAGTGTGAACAATCGGGATGGGGTGGGGGTAATAGGCACCTATATAAGATAAAGTCCCAAATATTGGGGCTGTCCCTGTAAAATCAGGACACCTTGTCACCCTAGGCTGCAGGGACCTGGTGGCTGCTTCCTGGGAGCCGTGGTAAGTGCCGTTGGGACCCCACACAGCCCAACCCCCTCACCCGCTCCTGAGCCGCCTCCTGCACCCCAACCCCCTGCCCCAGCCTGGAGTCCCCTCCTGCATCTCGAACCCCTCATCTCGGCCCCACTCAAGAGCCCACACCCCCAGCCGGAGCCCGCATCTCCTTCCTGCACTCCAAACCCCTTGGCCCAAGCCTGGAGCTGCCTCCTGTACCCCAAACACCTCATCCCTGGCTCCACCCCAGAGCCCGCACCCCTCTGCCAGAGCCCTTGCCCCTATCCCGCACCCCAACCCCCTGTCTAAGCCTGGTGAAAGTGAGTGAAGGTGGGGGAGAGTGAGCGACAGAGGGAACAGTGATGGAATGAGCGGGGGAAGGGCCTCAGAGAAGGGGTGGGGCAGGAGTGTTCAGTTTTATGCGATTAGAAAGTTAGCAACCCTACATGCCACCCTTACTTCTGCGTTGCTTCCTTCAGAGCTGGGAAGCCAGAGAGCGGTGGCCGCTTAGTGAGGGACCAGCTCTCCAGGCAGCAGCGCAGAAGTAAGAGTGGCAATACCATTCCATGCCACCCTTACTTCTGCACTGCTGCTGGTGGCGACGCTGCCTTCAGAGATGGGCTCCTGGCCAGCAGCTGCCATGCTAGACCTGCCCAGCTCTGAAGGCAGTGCCACCACCAGCAGCAGCGCAGAAGTAAGGGTTGCAGCACCGCAAGCCCCCTACAATAGCCTTGAAACCCTACGTCAGAGTTGGCACCTACGAGCAGCAGTGCATCAGTTTACATTGTGACAACTATATACCTTCATAATGTAGAAAAAGACAGATGTCTTATTACATGGAAGGACAGGATTTTACACGATATTGTAGAAAGCAACAAAATTGCAAACTGATCTTGGTATTGCAGGATTTATGTTCCATTTGTTTTTTTTCACGCAGGGAATTTTATCCTCTCTGTTTGTTTGGCTTTTGGGCTAGAGGATTTTGCTGAATGTTTTTCAGTGACACGGAACATCCCTCAGGCAAATTGTCCAATCAGCTGCCCTTATGGCCGTCTAATCAGGGTAGGCAGGTAGACTATGCAGTGATTTCATAAAGGAGGCAGAGCTTCATGTGGACCGTGCCTGCTCTGAGCAAGCCTAGCCACTGTGCCATTAAATGTCTCCGTTGGTGCAGTGCCAGTGTAGACAGCAAGTGGTGACATGACATAGCTGCCATTCTGCAATTAGTCCTAGCAACACCTCCCCTGGGCACTGCTTGGCTTTGTCTTTCCATTCAAGTCTCTGTCGTCTAGTAACATAAAGTCAAGTTTTCTGGAAGCATGCCTCTTAGACCTCATTGCATTCTCATTCTCACCAGTATCTACTCTCCTGCAATTTCTGCATAACCTAACTGCTTCAGAAGAAGCATGTTGCAGGTTGGCCCAAGGCAGATGTCAGGGCAATTATGAACATCTGGGCAGACAAGGAGATGCAGTTGCAGCTGAACTCTGTAATTTGGAGTACTCTGCTTAATTACTAGGAGAGGGCTAATATGATCTGGCCCAGTTCTGGGAAACAGTCCTAATTATGTATATCATCCTGCACAATGGTGAGCAGGAATCACAATGGTTAAGAATGTAATAACATTTACTCTCTTGGGAGCCAAGTAATTTCCCATCTTTTGTTGAATTTTAGTAATGTGGATTCTGACGTGTCTGGCTCTCTCTCTTTCTTCCTTACGATCTTTTAAACAATTATTTTGGCTTTCAGTCTGGAAAATGTCTGTTATTGTTTTACTGTATCTAAAAAACCAAACTGACACGAACTGCTCTATGCTTCTCATCTGGAACTATTGTTTGCATTTTCATTGCTGTATCTGCTAATAAATGTGCATTACTTATTTCTTTTTTTAGGGTCTGACCACATCCGAGAGAAGGATGGACTCTGGGCTGTGCTAGTCTGGCTTTCAATCATAGCAGCTCGAAAGCAGAGTGTGGAAGAGATTGTCAGAGATCACTGGACAAAATTTGGCCGCCACTATTATTGCAGGTGCAGATAATTTTTACAAAACACAGTAGGCTAGTATGTTCCTAGGACAATTCTGGGGCAAGTTTGGCTTGATTAGCATTGTTGCTATTAATAGTGAAATGTGTTTAGCAGTACTTCAGGTGTATGCACAGAATGAAAATCTGCCGTAGATTGAACGACGTTCTTAGGGATGTTAGTGGTCTAAGTCTCAGCTTTAACTTGAACCAGACTGGCTTGAAGCATAAGTTAAAAAACCAGCACGGTTTACTCAGCTCTTCGTCTTTCAAAGATAGATAAATTGAGTGCCAGGCACTCTATTGTATGTGGGCCTTTTTGACAGGACCAACGTCCTGCCTGCTGTCTATAAGGGGTGAAATTCATGGTCCTGCCCAAGGTCTATGCACTTTTAAACTCCTACATAAGATCTCAAAATAGGGCTTAAGTGTGACTCACGGGGTGTGTAGGCCTTGGGCTGGCCCTCTCTTCAGGGTGAATTTTTACCCAACAGAGATTAAGGAATCCATAAAACGTTTTGTTCCTTAGCAAAGTTCTTTCTCTACCCCTTGACTGTTGACCATGCAGTGTGCCAGTTGGTTGCTGCCCTGCAGCCCAGAGTTGGCTACATATTAATGGTGTGTTTCAGAGTAACAGCCGTGTTAGTCTGTATTCGCAAAAAGAAAAGGAGTACTTGTGGCACCTTAGAGTCTAACCAATTTATTTGAGCATAAGCTTTCGTGAGCTACAGCTCACTTCATCGGATGCATACTGTGGAAAATACAGAAGATGTTTTTATACACACAAAGCATGAAAAAATGGGTGTTTATCACTACAAAAGGTTTTCTCTCCCCCCACCCCACTCTCCTGCTGGTAATAGCAGATAAGCAGGAGAGTGGAGTGGGGGGAGAGAAAACCTTTTGTAGTGATAAACACCCATTTTTTCATGCTTTGTGTGTATAAAAACATCTTCTGTATTTTCCACAGTATGCATCCGATGAAGTGAGCTGTAGCTCACGAAAGCTTATGCTCAAATAAATTGGTTAGTCTCTAAGGTGCCACAAGTACTCCTTTTCTTTTTATTAATGGTGTGGTATTTATGTGGCGTGTAACGGATCTCTTTGTGTAAACTGTTGTTTGAAAGCAAGTTGTTGTTGTTGCTAATAACTTCTCAAAATGTAAAAGTATATCAGTATTTTCTAAGTGGGTTCTGCTAATGCACTGAGGCAGGTGGTTGGTTATTCCCCCTGAAAATAAAAGAGGCGGGAGTGGCTTTCTGAAGGGAAAATATTCAGTGTGTGGTTTGAACAGCCCTGAGATAGAAACGCTAAGGGCAGCCAAGACTGGGGAGAAGGCCAGAGCTGATAACCTTGTTCTCTTATTGTTAATTTCTTTGCTGCTAACGCCAGACTCCCAGCAGGAGACGACTTTTTGACTCTACACGGTCTGCAGACTTTGTGTTAGTGGCCCGACAAGAGAGCACAGATGTGTCAAGGGGGAGAGGGGTGGAGGGTGGACCTGTCTTTTAAGCATGTAAGTGCATTAACCACTTAGGGCACACAGTTTTCTCTTAAACTTAATTGACAGATTTGCACATTTCATGGAATGGAGGACTTAGGAGCACAAAAGTGTGTAAGTAAATGGAAGAGCTGTTTTCATTTGCACTAGGCACTTCAGTTGCATGCCTGGTTTTCCATGTCTGCAGTAAATTACTAATTGTGAGCATCTCATGCTCTGTGCAAAAAGAATCTTTCTGCTGGGTGGAGTTTACTTATTTCTTCATACTACTTTTCGTTTTATTCCTACATGCAAGATTTGATTATGAAGCATTGGAACCCAGAACAGCATATTTCATAATGAGAGACCTGGAGGCTTTGATCATTGACAAATCATTCAGTAATCAGCAGTTTGCTGTTGGGAACAATGTCTACCGTGTGGAAAAAACAGACAGCTTTGAATATGTGGATCCTGTAGATGGCACTGTGACCAAAAGACAGGTATGAAAGCAACAAAAATAATCTTTTCAAAGATAATGGGGAGGTGTGTATGGGGGAGAGGGGAACCATAATGTTTTACAATGATACACACTACTTTTATAGTTATTAACTCAAGGAGAGGAAAAAACCCAGTTTTTACTTGTAGAATCATGATTTTCTGTGGTTCGTGTAACATACTTGTTGGTACATAGCAGTACTTTCCCCCATTTAAGAACACCTGATAGTGGAGGAAACAGTTAACTTGCACTCAGTGCACATCAATCGTGTAGGATGTAAGCAAGGGAGAATTTTACCAACACAGTGGAGCTCAGGTAATAGCAAGTTGCCTAAGAACCCTAAGAATAAAGCATGGTGTCAAGAAGAAATGAAAATCCTTCCTTTTGCTGTTTTCACTCCTTCCAATTCAAACTGAAAACATCTGCTGCCTTAAACTACAGTCCAGACTGAATCTTTTGCTCTACAAAATTCATGACATGGTCAATACTAGTAATATTTTTTTTTCCTGGTGGAAATGTGTATAAAGAGACACTGTGTGAATATAAAGGTTTCAGAGTAGCAGCCGTGTTAGTCTGTATCCGCAAAAAGGAAAGGAGTACTTGTGGCACTTTAGAGACTAACAAATTTTGAAAGCTTATGCTCAAATAAATTTGTTAGTCTCTAAGGTGCTACAAGTACTCCTTTTCTTTTTACTGTGAATATAAAGTGTGACTTGTATTTAAATATATTCTTTTTTTCATGATTTTCTCTTTCCTAGATTAGAATAAATCCATGTTGAGATTAATTTTTGGCAAGAGCTCTTATTCTGGGTTTTCCTCTTCCTTGTCATTTTCTCTTTGTTCTTCAAATGTTAACCATTTTTTATTCCTAAAAATATACCGTCGCTTAATATATTTAATCAGATCATCCCAGATCATAGCATATATTTGTATGCGTCATACAAAATGCTCGTAATCTTCTACTGCATATATCCTCTTCAGCACCTCTTCTTGACTTGACTAGCTTGTGAAACAATCTAGCCACTGGTACTGACCCTACAACCAACATTCTTCCCTGCTGATTGGTTTCTCGGTTCTGGACCTTTCTCAGTCACATGTGATTGGCGCTAAACTCTGCATTTACTGCTATATCTTTCAGGGGATTTTTTTTTTCCAAAGTGTTCAGAGTTGGTTTCATGGATTTTGACAACTAAAATGAAGGAACATCTTCATCAGATCTTTTAAAAAATACATTAACTTTTGCAACTCGTGCCAGCCTTGTACTTTCAATCTCCTGATACAGCATGTTAGGGTTTTTTTTACAGGGTGTGATCAGACCCCACAACCCTTCTGTGAAAAATAATCAACCTCCAAGGACTTTGCATAGAATCTTACAGAAAATGTCCTCAATGGGGTATTGCAAATATAGTCCAGGTACATGCTAAACCAAACTCCAGATTGTCCTAATTATTGTGCTTTGTGAATCATCTTGACCTGACCAGGCCCTTGCAAATCCTACTGTACAGTCTTGGAATAAGACCTCATTACCAGTTGTGCTCTGGTATTGAATCGTTACTGAGAAACACAGAGGCACCATTTGACAAAAGCCAAATTATCCATGTTGACGACAGGGTCCAATGTATCGTAAAACTCTTGATCCTTTTAATTAGAGATCTGTGAACTGACACTGGATATTTTCCTACTCCTGTCTTTGTTTCTGAATGGAAGAGGTTATCCATGTAGTTTGATTTTTTTGTTTTTGAATGTGTAGTGAGGAAGCAGACATTGGAAAAGTTGGAAAAAGTTCTTTCATTCACATGCCCACAGATAAGGCCAAAATTCTTCTTTCCTCAGAATGAGATTTCAGTGCTGCCTCGGAGATAAGGCTTTTCCTGTCAAAATATTCAGTGCAATCTGCTGTGCATTTGGGACATTTAAGTGTCAGTTGAGGAGCAAATAAAACCACATTAGGGCATAATACTTGGAAGTAAAACCACAGCCATTTTATATGGGTCTGACGTGTGTGTGTGTGTGTGTGTGTGTGTGTGGCTGGCTGGCTGTATATGTACGTTATTGTTACTGAGCCACATGCTTTGCTAGTGTACCTCCATACATATTGTACCTCTAAACAGTGCTTCAAAATGTTAAACTGAAACATACCCATAGGTTTGCATGCCTGAATCTTGCTTGTGTTCTACTTTAGTTGTAAGAATGACAAGAAAAACAGCAAATAATAGTTAGCACATATGTAGCAGTTTAATTCCTACATGAGAATTAAAGAATGCTTTACAAACACTAATAAATTAATGGTTAATTTGATTGGAATGTAATACAAGAGTGACCATCTCTGTGAAGTCAGTTGTAATTCCATTTACACAGCAAGGCCTACCTCTGTCACATCAGCTCCAAAACCAGTGGATCAAATTCTCTGCTGGTGTATGCATCGCATTGGATGGGATACCTTCAAGGAACTCAGAGGCACTGCAGGAAGTCATGCTGACGATTCAGTATGCCAGCAGACAGTTGGCCCCACTGGCTTTTGGAGCTGATGTGACAGAGGCAGGGTTGTTTTCTGATATATTTTTTAAATCAGCTCTTCTAGCACAGCGTAGCACCAAGCTGTCCTTGCACCTTCATTACTTCTGCGAGCATTACAGGCTGACTGGTCCTTAGTCGTGCACTGCTTAGAAAGTCCATCCCAGTGCTTTTAAACATCTCCTTCATTAGGAAGGATTCCCATCTGCTAGATCATTGAAACCAACATGCTATACTGTCTACAAAGTTGATTTTTTTTCATATTTTATTAGCTTTTTAGCCATGAAAAATTTGGTCTTGTGGCAGAATTTCCATGCAGCTCATATACATTCACTAGCATATTTAGGATGCCTAAAATAAATGTCCGCAGATGTTCAGTGTGAAAACTATATCCAGTCTTCTAGCTACTTCCTCCCGGAAGTTATCAACCCATCTGATTTCTCACAAGATGATACTGTTCTCATTGATGACAATAATAACTTTCAGTTATAAGAGAGGATTTACTTCCTCTTATGGGTCTCCCACTTTATCCTTTTTTTCTTTTAGACTATAAATTCTACATTCAAAGGGAATGTTTTCATTTTGTTTTGTACAGGATCAGAGAAATAATATATAATTAATAATTAATAGACACTTGGATTTACAACAATATATCTGTCAGTGCGCCCATGTTAGGTAGGAGAATAACATCATGCCACACAGTACTTATAGTGTACATTATTCCATCAGTTTCCTCTCCCCCTACTAATATTTTCTCCTAATTAAAGTTTAGATCCATCAAAAAACAAAACTCCAGTCTCCTTTAGACTTTGTATCTTATAAGAAAAAGGAAACTCAGTGTTCATTTTTACAGAGAGCGGCACTGCAGTCTTCAACATTTTAAAATTCATGCTTGTTCACGTTTCACTTAGTAACAATTATTTGTTATTAAATATTTTAATTCATGGCGTGCCAGATGCAATGGGGCGAGATTCTAGAAAATAAAGGGGATGTATCAAAACTGAATGGCTCTTTTATTCTTTTCTGTGAGCTTGCTGAGTGAAAGCCTTGCTGGTTCTAGAACCACCCTGAACTTTTCAGGGACAAGGTTGGAATCAAGATTTCACAGTTGGACACTCTATAAATAATGAGCCCAAAGCCTAGATGCAAACCACATAAACTCTGAAGTGTTTAGATATTGTATGGGAATCATACAGTTTGGGGGGTCATCTCTAGTTTGATGTTGAAAGTCAGTATCTAAAGGTTGTTGTTACCTTATTAAATTATTTCTTCCTGGCATGTAACCCTGTTGTTTTAAGGAGTAGACCCTGGTGTGTCTTTGTAGTGCCCCTGTTCGGAGTATTCTCAGCTGTGCTGCAGGAATTCTAAGCCTTCTAGACGTGTATCAGCTGTTATTCCCCCATTTGTGAGAGTGTGTGTGGTCGAGCATCTGTCACCAGATAATACAAAATGAGGAAGAAAATAGCTGCAAAATAGCATAGGAAGTAAATACAGGGAGATGCGTGTCTGTGAGTGAGAGAGAGAGAGAGAGAATTCCAAGTACTAGAAATGCTGGTCGTATTACATTACCAGGCGGCTCTGTAGTTGGGGGAGCAGTTTGTATCAGATTGTGAGTGTGTGTTTTGGAAAGCATACATACGCTTTCTTCCAAAGACCATGATTTAATGAGTAAATGAGCTTTCAGAGCCTCCTGTGTCAAATGAAACAGTCATTCCTCAGTGCTGTTGCTGCTACACAAGATACAGTGTGCGGGGAGTGTATTTAAGCAGTCTTATGAGCCTTGTCATGCTAGCGGTCAGTAAAAGTTGGTTGAATACTGCAAAATGGTACTTGCAAACATTCCTTGGAATTAAACCTATACATGACCTTGGATGCTGCTCATGGCCCCGTTTATTCACTTTCTGCAAATATTTGTGACAATACTTTTGGGGTTTTGGAGCCTGGAAAGTTTAAATGACAATAATGTTATATACCTTGAGCTACCTGTTCCATATCTGACATTCTTCCAAAATACAGGCCCAGTTGTGCAAGGATCCCTTTAATCCAGGGATCTCAAACTCAAATCACCACAAGGGCCACATGAGGACAAGTACATTGGCTGAGGGCTGCATCACTGATACCTTTTCATACAAAGATCATAGAATCATAGACTATCAGGGTTGGAAGGGACCTCAGGAGGTCATCTAGTCCAACCCCCTGCTGAAAGCAGGACCAATCCCCAATTTTTCCCCAGATCCCAAATGGCCCCCTCAAGGATTGAACTCACAACCTTGGGTTTAGCAGGCCAATGCTCAAACCACTGAGCTATCCCTCCCCACAAGATACAAAAACCCTGCCTCTGGCCCTGCCCCCACCCCCACTCTACTCCTTCCATGAGGCTCAGCCCCTGCCCCACCTCTTCCCACCCCTTCCCCAAATCCCCAGCCCTGCTTCTTCTCCACCTCCTCCCCTGAGCGTGCCACGTCCCCGCTCCTCCCCCCTCCATCCTGGAAAGTCCCAAGTGCCGCCAAATAGCTGTTTGGGAGGTAGGCGGAGGAGCAGGGATGCGGCGCACGGGGGGCGGGAGGTGAGGGGAGCTATGGCGGACCGCAGGAAATAACTCTGCAGGCTGCATGCGGCCCGCGGGCCACGTGTTTGAGACCCCTGCTTTAATCTGTCTTCCTCCTCATGGTAATATAATTGAAGGGAGTCAGCACCCACCAAGAAGCATTCAGCAGCTCACACGAATGGGACGTAAATAATTTTTGTGGACACCTGGGGTGAAATCCTGGTCAAAACTCCCATTGACTTTACTGGGGCCAGGGTTTCACACCAGAACTCTACAATTGTCTTAGCTAAACAAATTCTGGAGAGAGAAAACAAATGGCTAATGTGCTACTCTCTCCTCCGTTTGCCTGAAGTTCCCATGCTATTGGAAAAGCCCATTTTAAACCTTTTTTCTTAACATTACCTATTTGTGGCGTTCTGTCACATAGGTTGTGCGAACTGAAAATACTAGGTGAATAAACGTTGCCCAGAAATTTGAAAAACTGGACATCAATGTTTGTACTAGTAACTAAAAGGATTATTAATAGAATCACAGAAGTTTGAGATGGAAAATACCTATTAGGTCATCTAATCCAACCCTTTACTGAGGTGGGATTTATTCCTATTACATATTTTCTCGAGTTAATGGCTAGTATCAACCAAACAATTCTTTATATGGTGCTAGAAATGCTTCAGCACATACCTGAACAAACAAAAAAGTTCCATTAATATTTTAGCTTGTTGAAGCTCTGCTTAGTTAAGATCACTGGCTTCTCAAGCAAGTCTTGGTGGAAGTGGAAGAGTCAAATACCATTTCTCTTCTCTGAATTCTGAATGACTTACTCCCCCTCAGGTAGATGAAAAAAGGAGCTTGCCCTGCACACAATGCCATGGAGAGCAACAGGATTGGGGCGGGGGGGGGGGGGGAATAAAACACAGTGACTTGGCAGAGAGGGGACCTAGCCATCCCTTTCCCCTGAGTAAACAGTACTGTTTTCAGGGCCTTTTTGTCCTAAATTCTTGTATTTTCTCTTTCCTCCAGCTCCTCCAAATGGTCTGATCTGCAAGTTCTGACTAAGGCCTCTGTTACTCTCAGGAGAGTGATATTGCATAGGGTCACCTAGGGGAAATGGGGGGCGTTTTCAGTGCTAGCCCTTAAGCTGCAAACAATTCAGCAAGTAACCCTCCCCTGTTTGGTGAAATCTGGGTCACACAACCACACTTTCCCAGACACATTGTGGTTGGAAGGGATCACCGTGTATTGCAAGCAGCATTGAGAAAAATGGGTGGGGGTGGTGGCTTCCTGTTTGGCTCCTTTTCTCCACAACCCGGTCCCGCTTTTGTAAAAAACAAACTATTTGGGGGGCTTTACACTGGTGCTGTCCTCAAGCACCATCCAGGTTGCTAGGGGAAAGGGGGGCTTTTCTCAAGTTCCAACCTGTAATCCCAAGGATGTCTTCACAAAAGCTGCAGCGCAAGATCTCTCACCCATGCCTCATAGCCTTTCTCACCATGGCTGGAGCAGCAACAACAATGGGGATATTGCTTTCACTAAGGTCTAACCTAGTCAGCAAACAGCAGTGACCTTTTAAATGTTCAAAGGCATAACCCACCACCATTCTGCACTTGCTCAACCTATGGTTGAATCAGTCCTTACTGCTGTCCAGGCTGCGGGTGTACGGCTTCATGAGCCATGGGAGAAAGGGGTAGGCTGAGTCTCCCAGGATCACGATTGGCATTTCAACATCACCAGTGGTTATTTTGCAGTCTGGAAAGAAAGTTCCTGCTTGCAGCTTTCTGAACAGACCTGTGTTCCTAAAGATGCACGCGTCATGCACCTTTCCCAACCATCCCACACTGATGTCGGTGAAACAGCCCCTGTGATCCACCAGTGCTTGCAACGCACTGTAGACATGGCCTAAGAGAGCCTATGCTGGCCAGACAGCTTCTGCCATGGCTGGAGCACACCACTGTCTCCTGCACTCTTATTCCTGCCTCTGCAAGGTTATCTTTTGGGGCCACGTCAGTATCTGCCCTTTCTTTGAGCCTGCACAATAAGCAGCAGAAAATGGGGGGAAATCCTGTTTTTGTTTTGGGGGTTTTTTCAGCCAGATTTTCAGCCTGAGTCTCCTCATGCTGCTGTAAATCTGGAATACTTCAATGGAATTACATCAGTTAAAATGGTCGTGAGAAGGGAGGGAGTCTCTGTGTGAGTATCACACTCAAAGAGCACAATGGTGCACAACCAGAATAATAATAATAAAAACACTTCTGGGTGAGTATCGGAGAAGAAAACCACCCTGACTCAAAAATAAAAATCGGAACCATCTGCAGCTGTTCTTGGCCGGAGTCTGACATGGGCAAGGTTTATTCTGGAGGGGAAAATAATTTGCCTAGTTCATATCCACATCCTGGTCTTGCCTTTCCTCAGGTTAATCTGAACAATCACTCCCACCAATGCAGAGGCTAAACAGTCTGGTGATGGACCCAGAGGGCTTGTGGAAAATTGAGTTACATGACGAAGACAGCAACTTGGCACCCACTGTAGATTGGTCAAATTTTTGTCGTCGTCGTCATCATCATTTTATTTGTATTTCCATAGTCACGGACCAAGACCTCATTGGGTTAGGTGCTGTACAAATACAGAACAAAAAGACAGTCCCTGCCCCAAAAGCTTACAATCTAATTATACAATGTTCAGTATCATGTGAATGATGTGTGATTAAACCCTCAGGGTTTTGTTTACTAGAATACAGTACCCTGAACTGAATGCCCCAAGTAGTTAAATTAAAGATTTGCTTTTAAATACAGCTACTTTAATGTTTAACTTCACAAAGTCTTGGCAGGTATAGCTGAGAGAAGGGGTCATTGCTTAAAACATGGAGGTGCAGTAGCTGGAAATAGTTTAAAAACAGGCTGCCCCAGAATTGATAGCTGTGAGAGGCATTTTCTTTTGGAGGGAAGAGTGCTTGCGAAGGAGGACTTGCACACTTCCTGTATTTCCATTTGATGTGAAAATAGTAATTGACTCAGGCTTGGTCCACACCACCCACTTACGCTGGTATAACTGCATTGCTCAGGGGTGTGGAAAATTGCCTGAGCAACACAGTTACACTGACCTAATTCCTGGTGTACACAGTGCTAGATCAACAGGAGGGCTTCTCCTGTTGACAGCTACCATCTCTTGGGGAGGTGGAGTAACTATGCCAACGGGAGAAGTGCTCCTGTCAGCGTAGATAGTGTGTTTGCTAAGCACTACAGTGGTGTAGCTACAGTGCTGTAATGTAGACAAGCTCTCGGACACTAATTCCCTCAGTATCACGACGTCTTCTGAGTGATCAGATATTATCTTAGATACTGTAGTGTGTTATGGTGTGGTTTTCTGGCCTTGCTCTTTTGACTTTTTATCCTCAACTTTCTTTTCAATCCCTGATACAAACAACGAACACACTTCATCCCATGGATTGGGTTTGAGGATGATGTCCTGCGCAATTGATGCACCGTGGTCAATAGCATATTTTCTTATAAATGGTGCAAGAGCTCCTTTATCATTATTGGCCGTCATTTTACTATTTACAGCATTTTGCCAGGTTAACCACTTGTGGCGTAAGTTCTGGACTGGAACAGCAGATGACAAAGGCATGACTTGATCTCCTATTTGCCAATCATTGTCTCTAATATCTTTGTCGAAATGCAACGTTTGCCGTGTGCTTCGTTTTTCCCAATTCTTTTTCCACCATACAGATGTACCTGTTTCAAATGCTCTCCCCGGTGAGTCCTTTCAGGTCTTAATCACAGACTACCCTGCTTCAGGTCTCCTTCACCACCACCATGTTTTATTGTGTTGTTCCAACCAGATACCGCCTGTAGGGCTATTTACATATATTTACAGTCCACCAGCGAGTTCCCCCACTTGCTTCTGGGGAAAGGAACAGAACTAGCAGCACCTAGGCCTGCCTGCCTCTGCCTTCCTTCAGGCTCTCAGCTCTCTGCTCAGCACTTCCTTCCTCTCATTTTTAATGCTCCTAGCTGCTGGGGTTGCCTCCCCCCTCAAATTAGCCCCTCAGCTGTAGCTCTACCTAGTTAATTGATCTTCCAGTTAGGTCCCAATTAACCTATATTGGTGGGCCTTTGAGTGACAGGGTGCTGAGTTCACTCCTGACTGACTAGCACACTCTGTTACACTCATGTAATTTTTGCATAAAGACATCAATTTTTACTCCTTCAATGCGCTTACTGATAGTTTCCCACAGTAAGAGCTCTGGCATCCGCATTCCCTTCCCGTCTTTACTTCAAAGCAAGAATGATTTGTTGCACAAGGGAGTCACTGAAATCTCCATGAGAACTAATGGAATGAGGCAATCCCAATCTTTTCCATTTATCGCACCAAACCCAACTATCAGGGTGAAACTGAGGAATATGTTGCCATTTTTAGTGTATATCACACCCTTAACCTTGAATTTGAGATTCCTGTTGAATCAGAATGAGATCTGTATTATACAAATTAGTGACAGTACTGAGAAAGCAGAGAGGGATAACATTTGCAGCTAAAGTGAACTAATCAGAATGTGAGCATCCACAAAAAGGTTTGATGAACTTTAATTAATGTACTTTACAGTCACACCTTTAGTTTAAGAGACTTAAGTGTCCTGAGTGTCCCCTTGTAGACATGCCCTGAGATACTCATAACCACATCTTCATGTACATTCCCTGAGGGATATGAAAATATGTTATTTGTTGTGTACTCTGCTGACTCCTTTGGTTCCATGGTTCCCTAGCTTTCTCATATGCACTTTGCTTCTGCCTGACATGTCACCTGTAGTGTTACTACATGACATCCCATTGGGAATTCAGTGTAATGTTGGCACATAAGAGAAACACAGCTTCAACAAAGCAGCAGCAGCAGAAAGCTAGCAGTTAAATTGTATAATTTTATTATTACAACTGCTGATGTTATTCTTACTGTAGCAACTGGACGCTTCCCTAGACATCAAGCTTCCATTGTGCTCAGCACGATACATTCATTAGTGAGAAAACCCGTGCCCTGTAGAGCTTACGGTCTAAACAGATAATATGAAGGGTGGGAGAAAGGAAGTATTATTATCCACATTTTACAGATGGGGCACTGAGGCTCAGAGTGATTAAGTGAATTGCCTGAAGTAACACAGGAGGAGCCAGATCTGAGCTGAGATAATCCTTCCTCGCTCTCGATTTTGGATTATAATTTTGCAAAGTCATTATGGCCACCCATATATTCTTCTTTCTTTTTGCAGGGACTGCGAATTATTTTCTCAGATGCCTCGAGGCTCATCTTCAGACTTAGTGCTTCTAGCAGTGTACGAGCTACCCTCAGAATCTATGCAGAAAGCTATGAAAAGGATCCCAGCAAACATGACAAGGAGTCGCAGGTAAATCAATGAGCACGACTTTAAGCTTTGGAAAAACAACCAAGTGTCATTTCTTGCTGTGGTAAGGCCCCTGAATAGGCCAATGGCAGGTGCTCTCAAAAGTGTTGAATAAAATGGTAGGGTTTTTCCCAATTAAAAGCAAAGCATACTGAAATGTTGTGTCCGAGCAGATACATAAGCTTGGTGTTGTTCCAGGAAGCGTCAAGGAGGTTGGGTTTTGATTTGGAAAGCTTGTTCTTAAACTTTTAAGAGAACAGCTCCAGAGGTGACAATAGGAGCAGGAGAGTGAGAGCAGTGACAGTGGTACAGATTGATTATGTAAGCTAAGAAGAACGTTCTGCAGAAGGCAGGCGCATGCCCCAGATCAGTGCAGGCCAACCAAGTGGAGAGGGCAAAGGGGAAGGTAGTAGTAGGATACTTCTGTGAATTATTAATCTTTTAAATTAGGCAACCTATTCAAAATTACACACCAAAATCTACATTAAAAGAACATTATGGTTGCAGAGTCCAAGCACGCGCAAGTTAGGAAATCCCAGAATTAAGGATTTGCCTTTGCAACCTTAATTTGGCACCTTGTGCATATGCATTATGATACTGTCTTTAATTACCCTGTGCTGTCTCTCCCGCAACAACTCCTCATCCCATACCCTAACTCCTCCCCCCCACCCCTGCCCCTGGCTCCTGTTCCCCAGACCTAAGCTTCATCCCCCTGAGGCTACTCATGTCAGTTCCAGTCTCCTTTTCCAGCCAGTCCCCGTCTCTCCTTTAGGGCTCCTCGAGTAAATCTCAGTAAGCTGAGTTACCATCCCACTCTTCCTCTGCAAGCTTCTTGTCCCAGTCTCCTTGCCCAGCCAGTCCCAAGCTCCTCCACCCATTCCTGGCTTCTTGTGCCCTCTCTGACTCTGTGCTTTCAGCTCCCAGCAGCCATTCCCTGGCTTCTTACCCCAGGATCCTTGACCCAGTCTATTGCCTCTGTTCTTCCTCTTTCCCCTCTGCATTTGCATCTGGCTGCCTCCTCCTCCATGCTGCCTGTGCACTAGGGGCATGGAGGGCACAGGAAAGACCATTTCCCTACTCCCAGTTCTGTTCCCTGGCACTACAGAAGCCCCTGGCAGCAAGAAGCGGCAGTTCCAGAGAAAGTCCTCTCTGCCCCTGCAGCCGTGGGCTGGAGCATGCCTAGCATGGCAAAGAATTTAGCTGCCAAACTCTAACAAGTCTCTACAGACATTTTTCAAAGGTTCTAGAGCTTCTCAACAAAGCAGCTGTGATTTTTTTTAACATGACCAAACAATGTATTATTCCCTAATCTTGTTTTCAGAAACAGCTGTTTTAGCTGAAACTTGGCAACAAAAATAAAATAAAATAAATCAGTCTGAGACAGACACCTTGCGTAGAAAATGTCAGTTTGGCAAAATTATAAGCAACCGAAAACAGGGTCTTATACTGGAAAGCGTCAGGCACCGTTAACTATAGATTGTGCTACCAGCTCCACCTATAATATCCAGAAGCAACTGACATTTCTAAGAAATATTTTGTCCTTACTTGTCCCTGCAGGCCTTCTTGCCATCTTATGTAGGGTTGAATGGGGTTAGATTGACTTTGTCCAAGCCATATCTATTCTCAGGGAGAGAGAGAGAGAAAGTAGCTTCTGTTCATCTTCAAAAAAAGAAAAGGAGTACTTGTGGCACCTTAGAGACATGCCACAAGTACTCCTTTTCTTTTTGCGAATACAGACTAACATGGCTGTTACTCTGAAACCTGTTCTTCTTCAGTGTATCTGACCTCTTGCCCCCCCCCCTTTTTTAAATGAATGTAAAGCATATTAAAACAGACTGGCAGCACTGGAGAACGAAGCCCTGTTTATCCACAGAACAGAGGCCTGGGCTCCCCTACACCAATCACTCCCCAATGTGCTTCAGTTTTGGTCTAGAGAGACCATCCCTTTTCAGTCTCCATACTGACTGAATCCTTGATCTCTCTGCTGAGAAGTGTAAGGAAGGTGGCACTTTATTGCCAGTTGCATTGCCGAGTGAATTCGGTTATAAAGGAGACTGGCTGTCGTACTATAAATCAAGTTGTTGAACAGGAGCATTTCTGTGGCTTATTCCAGGGGAGATCAAAAAGTAGTCTGGAATTCACACTGCCTATTACTCAGGGGGTGGGGAAGAAAGTACTGGCTTAAAAAACTCACTTATAGCAGACCAGCGGAAGGTTCCCTCTATCTAATAAACTTAAAATAAATCATTAGATAACATACTTCCTCTGTGACAGCAGCAGATACATTTCAGACTGGAGGTCTTCTGCCTTTTTCCCCCTCCTCTCCAAAATTGGACACTAGTGATGCTCCTTGCTGTGTTTATAGATAAGGCTACGGTTTAGTCATGGGTATTTTTAGTAAGTCATGGACAGGTCACTGGCAATAAACAAAAATTCACCGCCTGTGACCTGTCCATGACTTGTACTATATACCCCTAACGAAATCTTAGCTGGGGATCGGGGAGGGGGTGGAGGGTGGAAGTGCTGCTCTGGGAGTTGGGGGACTGCTGCTGGGGGGCCAGCGGCACCAGCTGCTGGGGGCCACCAAGCAGCAACTGCTCCAACCGTCCCCCGGGCTGCCTACCTGCCACTGTTCCAGCTGCCCCCGGGACCACTGCTCAGGCAGTCCCTGGGGCCAGCCCCACAGGTGGCTGCTCAGGCGGTCCCTGGGGCCAGCTCCCGCGCGCTGACTGAGCGGCAAATGGTGCTGCTGGCCCCAGGGCCGCTCCAGCAGCACTGGTGCGGCTCACTGCAGGGCCACCCAAGCCACTCCAGCAGCAGCCGGTGTGGCTGTCTCTGGGGCCACCTGAGCAGCTGGCCCCCAGGGTCATCTGCTTGGGTGGTCCTGTGGTCAGCCACACTGGCCACTGCAGGAGTCACGGAGGTCGCGGAAAGTCATGGAATCCATGACTTCCGTGACAGACACAGAGCCCTATTTATAAATCGTTTTGAAGCTTACATTTACATGATTATAAGCTCTTTGAGGTAGGGACTGTCACTTACTATATGTTTGTGCAGTGTCTAACACAATGAGGCACCAACCTGGCTGAGGCATCTAAGTGCTAATGCAATGTAAATACAGTATTTAATAATAATAATAAATTATTATTATTATTTATTGCACTGCAGGGAAAGGCGAGAGAGGCAGGAATGAACTTTGGTCTTTAAAGGGAACTCCAGGTGTCTTTGAGCTTCTGCTGAGTTTTTGCTAGCACTCTAATCTGAGTTATAAGTGAACATTTTTTTTAAAAAAAGAATTCCTTGTCAAGCAGATTGTCTGGGATCACTTAGCTAATGCTTCACAGTGATTCCTCACAATAAAAGTACAGTTGGAAATAGTACAGAGTCCAAGCAACTTCTGGATTCCTTATAAGGGAGAAATTTGTAGTGGTCTGAGAGTCATCTCATAGTCGTAATCAAAAAAGTTTTCTAAAGAAGAATTAAGGTTGAGAGGGTTTCATTGGAGTCCAGCTGATACCAAAAAAAACCTTAATATTATACTTTGTTTGCAGTTCTCTTATTTTTACCAAACTTTCCAAGAAAACTCTACCGTAGGATGAGGTGCAGCATGTGAGTTTTTGGGAAGATCTTTCACTTTGTTAAATGAAAAGGGGTTGAAAACTGGATTTATAATGAGGGAGAAGCTTTAGCCTTAACTATAGTAAGGCTACTATGCCTCTATAATCATTACAGGGAATGCACATTATCAAAAGTCCCAAGAAAAAAAAACACAAGTGCATCATGTTTTTAATCTATAAAAGTTTCCAGTTTAAACAATAAAGTTAAAGCTTCTTTTAATGCCATTTTATTACTGCAAAACATTTGTTTTAAAATAATGAATAAACTGTTTTATCTCTCCACAGAGTTTTTTTGCAAATTTTATTTCTGAAAATACATCACTATATACTTGTGGCCATCTCAGGTTATGACATGATTTAGCCAGCCAGTGTATATGGGTTAATAAATGTGTTTTAAATGGGGGAGAGACCTACGGTAAAATACCATTTTGACTCCTTCCACACTGCCCAGCTAAACTTGGTTATAGCACAGGTTGGTAACAATTGTAATTAAACTGTGTTTACGCATAGGTATTAAACAATGTTGTTGCCCTTTGTAGGCAGAGCCTAAATCAACTGAAAATATGTCAGTGGAGGGGACAGAGCTAAGTGTTGATTTCCACTGAAAATTGATTTCCACTGAAAGTGCTGATTTCCATCTGAGAGGTCTGCAATGTACATTTAGCAACTTTGCAGTCTATGAAACAAACACAAATGTCTGACCATATTTCCTGTCTAACACATCCTGACAAAAAGAATGATTCCATCCTACCAAAATGATTTATTTTCTAATGCTTTATAAAGTACACTAGAAAACAATAAGGAATGTTCTGCCAGTCTTCAGTGCTGAATTAATTAAACTTTCTGACCCTCTTAATTACAAAAGGCGAAAGTGCTTCTTATAATGGAATAGCTTCTGTAACAATGAATTGTTCAATATTAAATGTTTTAAGGCAAGTAAGTGGAGAAGGGAGAGAGACATTGAGCTGGATTTAAGTTTGTGTCCGTTTAAAAAAAAAAATGTTCTGAAGTGAATGTTCGATGTTTAACACTTAATATTTTTACGTGAATGGAAAGTCACAAATGTTCTAAGTGAAGTTAGTGTTTGTGAAAATACCGGATTGAGAGAAGTGGAGATGAATGTCATCCTGACAATTCACTGGATGTGTGCCAGCATGGGGAACAGCAACACAGGCATCAGACTACCTGCCCTTGTGTATTATCTCTGTTCTAGAAGTTAACTCTGGAGGTGGGAGTAGGTCCTTTTCCATGCATATTCAATCCAATCCAGAGACTGCCACTAATAGTGCCAGTTATGGTGACATGGACACCTCTCCACTAAAACCTGAACTGGGACTACCATCTGATTTTATACAGGCCACTGAACTTGTCAGATTATAGCAATTTTTTTTTTCACTAATGATCCAGGTTGAATTTGAGAGGCAACCCTAGAGATGAAAAAAGAAGTCATCTCTCTGGTCATCCAGTCCCCTCAGTATTCATTGATAGTCGTAATTTATGCTGTTTGGTGCTGGGCAGAAAAAGAAAAGCCTTCTGATTTTACAGGAGTTTCATCTCATTTTTGCAACAGCTGCAGTAGAATGAACTGTTTTGTACAAAGTACTTTAGTCTTGTCTTCACAAAGCTAGTTCATGTCAATATGGGTTACCATAGATAGGTGAGAGCGCCATCTAATGGTAGGAGGCATTTAACCTAGAGCTCCTTTTTGGTGACTAGGTAATGCATATGTATATGTGAATATCCAGTAAAATAACAAAACAAAAGAACAGGTGTTCTACCTTTGTAGATTTAGGGCCAAATAGTGACCTCACTCCTCTTTGGCGTATTGAGGACGCTGTGGAGCTATGGAATTAGAGATGCTCTGAAGCATGTTGCATGTGCAGAATGAATGCAAGTAGAATGTTTTCAACCCCACCAACCTGACATGTCTCCTGGGGGTCACGGAGCACCATCAGTTGGGCTAGCCTGTCTGAAGCCCAGCACTCAAAGGAGCATTATTATGCCAACTTCTGTGCAGATTCATGAAGGATAGTAGAAAGAGGATCACTGTCACCTCCTCTCCCCCCCCCCACCCACCCCCCCCTGGGCACACACATGCTGGAGCACATAGAATTTCCACCTCAACGCTATCGATAAATACTCCCTCTTTCTTCTAATCCCATGGTGGAGTACACTTTCCAGTGTGAGCTTTCCCAAAGCCAGATGCTTCACTGACTACAGTAAGACAGTATGGACTGGGAGGGTCACTGATCCTTACCTTCAGCCGGGCAATGAGCTCCATTTAAAGGGAGTAAATCATTCTACTTTCAAGTAATACCCAAATGAAAATGAAATACCCAGTAATTCTACTTTCAAGTAATACCCAATTAGCAAATGAAAGCTTAATAATTGTACAGCAGACCATCAGTGACCATAGGTGGAAACATTCACACCATAATAAGTAGTTAATAAATAAGGAAATCCCTTTGTCAGAGAGACAATATTGTTGTGCAGCCATGGGTAGAATCTTTTGTTACTGGTGTACTTTGCTCCCACTAAGGGGAACAGGAATTATATGCATGCATCAAGAGGAGATGTGACAGAATTTCAGTTCTGCAACTTCCTTTTGTTTAACCAATATTTCCTATCTATTTCCAGTTACAGTGGAGTGATCAACAGGAATTCAAAGGGCAAACAAGACTTTGGAGACTGTTCATTTTTGTTTTAGTTTAATTGCCTTTCTTACTTAGCCTGATTTTCATATGTATCTTTTGTATCAATGCACTCTCACTGAGGCAGCCAATCAGAATCTGCCCTGTTGTTTGTGCCATACTTTTGTGCATTGCAAACCAAATCACAGTATTATCTATTGACTTTCTGCTGCTTGGCTGCCGAGGTGTTAGAGGTGGTTGAACTACTTCAAACAAACGGGCCACATTATTCCAATATCCCTTAATCAAGCCTTTTATTTATTTTGACATTTGAAAATGCTCAACTTTTTTTAAAATACGTTTTTCATTGCCACATGCTTCTGCACACACAGATTTCAGCTGATATCAGAAACAGAAGATCCAAAACACCATGAGATGATTTGCATGCCTTAACCATGAGCAAGAAGTATTGCAATCTTGTGAGAGAGACTATAGTCAAGTTTGTTTCAGCAGAGTTTTACAGATTCATGATGTTCAACTACTGTGAATAAGACTCTCATAAGCATCCCAACTTTTATGTTCCCATTCAAACCAAGATAATCCAATTTTTCTGAAGTTTCACCATTTTGCTTCTCTTCTCCTTTTACATTCCCATCCCAGACAGTGCACTTTTCTTTTGATAAGTAGCATTCAAATTGAGATAAAATATGCTTATTGTCAGTTCCAGAATCCACATATATTCTTTATAGCACATTACTAGATACATATTACCAAGATTCACCAAGACAGTGTGAAGGATTTCATTTCTATCAAAAAAGATGTGGAATGATGATTCTCTTAAGATTAAGCAGAATTACTTGTTCAGAATTCAATGTAATCTGTTATACTTCTACAGGAAACAATAATTCCTGAATCTCACTCAGGATGAAATCCACCCCACTGCAGGGGGCCTTCAGAAAACCCTCTGCACCACTTAATCATCCCATTAGATCAGAACATATACACGATAGTCAAGATTTTCAAAAATAGAAATGTAACTTTACGCTCCTGGTTTTGAAAATCTTGGCCACTGTTATTAGCAAACATCTGACATAGACCAGCTTAATATGGCAGCTACAAATACCAAGTGTTTCTTTCCAGAAGTAAAACATATCATCTAGGAAAATTAACAGTTGTATACCTAGACTTCTGAAAAATTGTACACCTACAGCTAGAGTGGTTGCAATTATTCCCATAGACCTCAAAAATCAATTGGTCTTTTCAGGGGGAGTGGGGACTCACTAAAAAGCCCTGGAAGATTTGTTAAAATGAAACACAAAACAAGCTATGTGATTCACTCTGCAAGCATGCTTATTCTTCAAACACAGTAAAGCAGATGCACAGAACTGCAAGCTTTCAAGTAAGACAAGAACACAATAACTGAGTCTACATTCCACTAACAAGTGTCAGCCTCAATACAGATATACTTCTGCCAACTTATTTGGCATGTTACAAAGCTTCAAACAGACCAAACTAAACATGGTAAATGCATACTTACGCACTTGATTGATGCAGGGGATCAGTAAAATTCATTTAAAAGTTGACAACATTCTTAATTCAACTGTTCCCTTTTCTATGATTTTTATTTCCACAGTTTTTCACTATTTTGGTGCAAGAAACTGTAACACAATCTCCTTCACAAACATGGATTTCAGAAAGAAATCTGGCTATGTAAAAGATTTAAGATTATGTTCCATCGGTCACATTTCAGCCTATTCTTCCCATTCTGGGCTCCACCTATAACCTTTGTATTTGGGACCAGTTAAGTTGGCTAAGTAATGGAATGGTTCCATAGCCTCTCTGAATTGTCAATTATAATCCATTAGTTTTTGTCCTTGTTTGGTTCTAGTTCTTTGGTAATAGATCAATCCTGATTTTCCCTGAATCATAGATAATATTGTCCTCAGTCAATAATCTATCAGTTCTTCTGAAATCTTTTCAACCGCTTTTTTTAAATTGAGTGCCTCTTTGTAGACACCCTTGTTATGTATAATGGGTATTATGATTTGATCAAAGATCTCCCTGTGTTCAGTGCAAACTTCAGCATCCTTACAGAGAGACCATCATCTGGAGAGTTGCACCATGTTATTGAGAATTGAGCTGGTAGATTTTTTTTTTTTGAACATTGAAACTTTACCTTTTTTCCCCCCTAAACTCTAGTTGAGATCCTTTTAAAATCCACCAGCCAGGAGGCTGATATTTGCAGAAGGATTTTTTTACTTCTACATTGTGCTTTAGGACCGTTAGGTGGTGTTATTGTCTCAACAAGGAAAAGAGCAACTCTATGTCAGAATTGTAGTTTGACTGCACCTGACAAGCTCTCATACTTTCCATTTCATTTTTGTCAACAGAGCAGATGACAAAGGACCATAGCTAATTGTCCTACATTTCTCTGGATTCTCAGATAGCATTTCAGCAACTTGGACACAATATGGTATTGTCATAAATATAAAGGGAAGGGTAACCACCTTTCTGTATACAGTGCTATAAAATCCCTCCTGGCCAGAGGCAAAGTCCTTTTACCTGTAAAGGGTTAAGAAGCTCAGGTAACCTGGCTGGCACCTGACCCAAAATGACCAATGAGGGGACAAGATACTTTCAAATCTGGGCGGGGGGGGGGGGGAAGGCTTTTGTCTGTCTGTGTGATACCTTTGCCGGGAACAGATCAAGGATACAAGCCCTCAACTCCTGTAGTTAGTAAGTAATCTAGCTCGAAAATGTGTTAGGTTTTCTTTGTTTTGGCTTGTGAAATTCGCTGTGCTGGAGGAAATGTGTATTCCTGTGTTTTGTGTCTTTTTGTAACTTAAGGTTTTGCCTAGAGGGATTCTCTGTGTTTTAAATCTGACTGCATGTGGGATTATCTTCCATTTTAATCTTACAGAGTTGTTCTTTTTTCGTTTCTTTGTGCTTCTAATAAAGTTCTGTTTTTTAAGAATCTGATTGGGGGTTTTAGTATCCCTAAAATCCCAAGGTTGGTCTGTGCTCATCTTGTTTATTCTCAAGCCACCCCAGGAAAGGGGGTGTAGGGCTTGGGGGGATATTAGGGGGGAGATAGGGTTCCAAGTGGCCCTCCCTAAATGTTTGTTTGAATCACTTGGTGGTGGCAGTGTTCACTTTTGTACTAATCCAAACTCCTTGGGGAGTTTTTAACCAAAGCTGATAGAAATAAGCTTAGGGGGTCTTTCATGCGGGTCCCCACATCTGTACCCTAGAGTTCAGAGTGGGGAGGGAACCCTGATAGGTATTCTGCAATTTTCTTTCCAGATGTAGAATCAGTAGCAATACGTAGAAATGCTTTTAGCTGTTGTTGGGTCATTTCTGATGTCTGAACAACCAACTTGTGGTCTTTTGATTCTTTAGTTTTTTCCCCAGTGTTTCTTCTGTTTCTGTCTTTGTAGCATCTAGTAGAAGAGCTGTGAGTTTAAATCTGTCCAGAATAATATATCCATGGTGAAGTGCTTCAATCGCTTCTTTAAATTTCTGATTTTGTGCTACATTGAAGATGATGATGTCAACATAAAAGAAGAATGCAACTTTCATATCAGGTTCCAGTCTTTGCCTTTCAGATGTTTTTGTGACATAATTATCAATTGATCTTGGCCACTGTTTGGAGTGTTGAAGACACTGCTCCTGAATTAAGCTGATGTTGAAGAGCTCCCAGAAAAGTTTGGACTTACAATATCAGCATAGCTATGTTTGACTATGACAATGACACCTGTGGTCTTTCACTTGCAAGATCATCAGAAGTCATCAATGTTCTGCTCTTCCACTTCAATAGCATGAAACTTTGGCAATGGTACATTTGGAAGAAAATTCTTAGCTGTGCTCAGTATTATCTAGGTGCAGCTAGCAGGAGTGAACTGTGAAGAATCTGGTGGCTCACTGCTTTGGCGTCTCGTTCTACACAAGCCCTGGCATTGTTTAAAGCAGTCTTGGGGCTGCTCTAAATTATCCAAACTGGATATGGTCCCAAGGAGCCGTTTCTTCAGCTTGGACTAGCTAGAGCACAAGAGGGCTCTGGCTGTGCCCCTAACATGCCAGCTGTTTGCCAGTCAGGGAGATCTGTTGCCTTTCCAGCCTCTTAGCCTTTTACAGTTATAGCTTCCTTTTCAAAGGTTACAGCTTCAATGATTGTACCCTTGTAGCTAGGCAAAAGAACGGTTAATAAAAGTCTCTTTTGCTTCAGTTAATAAATAGGCCATAAAAGTGGTGCGACAGATCAACAGAGCTATCAATGAACTTAAGGGTCATTAAAAACTTATTTTTAGTACAGTGTGCTCACTCAATTAATCTGTTATAGTTTTCACCAAGGTTAAATTTATCATAACCAAATGTTTGATAAACAGAAAAAATGAAACATGCCAATACACATAAAAGTCCAAGGGATAAAACAAGAATAATAAAACGTGCTGATACCTAAAAGTTCAAGGTTCTAGATAAAAGTGAGCATGCAGTCCCTGTGAAATAAATTGGCCGAGATTGCTTCTTGGCTTACTAGCAGGAGCTAAGGAGGGGACCCTGTGTTCCATAACCATTCACTCTCTCCTACTAGCTAGCCAGGAGGTAACCTTTGCAACAGTGCATAAGATTTAGAAGCAGAGGCACTAATTAAAATAACCAATCCTCAGTGAGTGACCAAAATAAATTAGAGAAAATTTACTTGCTGTTTAAGCATTTTTAATTCACAGCACTAAAGAAAACCTGAAGAAGAGTTCTAAAGCTTGTCTCTCTCTCTCTCTTTCTCTCCAACAGAAGTGAATCCAACAAAAGTTATTATCTTTCTCTCTCTAAGGCTGCTTTCTGGCTAACTAGGAAGAAGATGTTAAAGGCAAAGGCCCAGACCCTCAAAGGTATTTATTCTCCTAACTTCTGTAGAATGGGAGTTAGGTGCCTAAGTACCTTTGAGGATCTGGGCCCTGGAGACCAATTCTTTGGCTTTTATTAGCCAGCCAAGAAGCAGCCTCTGCCAAATTATTCTTTATCATTCAAAAGCCATAACCAGTGCATGCTTGCTTTCATCTAGAACCTTGAACTTTTATGTATTGGCACATTCTTTTTCTTCTGTTTACCAAGCAATTAGTTATGCTAAATTTAACCGAGGTGAAAAGGATAACAGATCAATTGAGTGGGTGTAACGTACTCAAAATAAGGTTTGGTGACCCGTATGTTCACATGTAGCTTCAGTTGCTGACTCACCTCATATTTATTGCCTATTAATAAATCATGACAGAAGGCTATGTTTACTTGTGCTTTACCTAGCTACCTGGGTGCAATCATGGAAGTTGGATAAGGTTTTAAATCTAAAGGGGAAAAAATTACAGTCCATATGCAGAATCTCTTTGATTTGTTGTCATGGTTAATAAAATGTTATTTCAAATACCAGTGTCATGCTGGTATTGTACAGGGCATGTACAGGAAACAGTGCAGCAAAAAGGTTAGGTTGCTTCAAATATCTGCTCATTTTTATTCACAGTACATTGTTATTTATTATATGTATTGAAGTTGTACCTAGGGGCCACAGTTGTGGATCTGGAGCACATTGTGTCAGGTGCTGTACAAATATAGAACAACATGGATCACAAATATAAATGTATTTTCCAGGGACATACTTGTATTAAATGCTTGGCTATGCTAACTAGCTACAGAAGAATCCAATAGCAGCATGCAACCACATTGCATTGCATGTCTGCTTTTCTTGTGAAAGAGAATTCTTTCAAATAAGAACCCTACTGGGAAAAGTTCCATAGAATTTAATAGGGGTGAAACAACACATTTCTTTATATTTAATAAGATATAGCAATAATTCTAAGAAATAGTAGAATTTAATAGAGAATATGTCCTTTCTATTGGTGTTTTGAAGTAATCTATAAAGTCATATAGTAGGTATACAGTTTAATATTGAAATGTATAGGATGGTTGAAAAAGTCCATACAAAGTTTTTCCACTTACTATTAAATAATATGGGACTTTTTAAAAAGATTAATGAGAGGTGGGGCATTTTCAGCTGTTTGCTCATGATCTTATATAACTCAGCATTTTCCATGTCATTCAAATAATTTAGCTTCTGATGCCACACTAGGTCACCATACAGTGTGCCATATTGAGAATAGTTTGAAACAAAAAAAGCATTTCCAGACCATTTTCTTTTCCAGACACATTTTAAAAATACATCTATCTGGTGACAATGATTATAGAAGATCTCATGAATCATGGATTTCACTTGCCTATCTCTCCTTCGAAAAATCAGCACTTGTTCCAGAAAAGTGAGTTCTGCTGGCTCTTGCTGCTGTAGCTCTGGTTAGAAGTCAGCAGCTGGGTCTGTGTAGCTGTCTTAACATCTGGAAAACTCTGAAGGGTCATTTGGTCTAATAGTAAGTCAAGTACCCTAAACCCTGTACAACAGCCACATGAAGTATAGCTGATTACGCAATGGATCTCTGCCCTACTGTGACATTCATTTAATAACTGGCTAGTTTGGATTTTTGTTGTTGTTTTTCTGTGGGCTGATAGGAGATGAAATAAAAAGGTTAGTGCGGATGGCAGTGCGTGTAAACACAACTTATCCTGTGTCATAAAGTTGTTCTACTATGTTCACTTGGGTACATTTTAAGATGAGAAAACCCTATAAATACAAAGCCTAGCACAATGTTTTGAAGGGTTTTTTTTTTCCTGCTAAATGTAGCCTAACATCACAAGAAAAAAACCCTAACAAACACAAAAGCAGGTGTTTGAACTTATGTAAAAGAAGTTATAAGTATTATCTGGTGTTCTTAAAAATGCTTTGAATCCCAAGGTGGGAGTATTCTCTCATAAGAATATAAGAACGGCCACACTGGGTCAGACCAGTGGTCCATCTACTCCAGTCCTGTCTTCCTAGTGTGGCCAATATCATAGGGAAAGAACAGAACAGGGCAATTACTGAGTGATCCATCCCCTATCGTCCAGTCCCAACATCTGGCAGTCAGAGGCTTAGGGACATCTAGAGCAGCGATTCTCAAACTGTGGGTCAGGACCCAAAGTGGGTCACAACCCCATTTTAATGGGGTCGCCAGGGTTGGCTTAAACTTGTTGGGACCCAGGGCTGAAGCCCGAACCCCACCGCCTGGGGCCAAAGCCTGAGGGTTTCAGCCTTGGGTGGCAGTGGAGCTCAGGTTACAGGCCCCCTGCCTAGGGCTGAATCCCTTGGGCGGTGGGGCTCAGGTTTTCGTCCTCCCTCCTGGGCCGTGTAGTAATTTTTATTGTCAAAAGGCGGTTGCGGTGCAATGAAGTGTGAGAACCCCTGATCTAGAGCATGGGGTTGTGTCCCTGACTATCGTGGCTAATGGCCATTGATGGACCTATCCTCCATGAACTAGTCTAATTCTTTTTTGAACCCAGTTATAGTATTAGCCTTCACAATTTCTCCTGTCAATGAATTCCACTGGTGTGTGTTGTATGAAGAAGTACCTCCTTTTGCTTATTTTAAACATGCTCCCTATTAATTTCATTTGGTGACCTCTGGCTCTTGTATTATGAGAAGGAGTAAATACTCTTCCTGATTCACTTTCTCCATGCCAGTCATGATTTTATAGATCTCTATCATATCCCCCCTTAGTTCTCTCTTCTCCAAACTGAACAGTCCCAGTCTTTTTAATCTCACCTCATATGAAAGCTATTCCATACCTCTAATCATTTTTTTTGGCCTTCTTGCTTCCTCTTCCAAATCTAATATATCTTTTTTGGGATGGGGCGACCAGAACTGCATGCAGTTGTCAAGGTGTGGGTGTGCCATGTATTTATATAATGGCATTATATTTACTGTGTTGTTATCAATCACTTTCCTAATGGTTCCTAACATTCTGTTAGCTTTTTAGACTGTTGCTGAACACTGAGCAGATATTTTCAGAGAACTATCCACAATGACTCCAAGATCTTTCTCGAGTGGTAACAGCTAATTTAGACCCCATAATTTTGCATGTATAGTTGGGATTATGTTTTATAATGTGCATTACTTTGCACTTATTAACATTGAATTCCATCTGCCATTTTGTTGCCTACTCATCCAATGTTGCAAGATCCCTTTGGGCTTTCATGGCTTTAACTTTTCCAGAACTTTTCTGGAGACATAAATCAAAGTATTTGTTTTGTCAGAGATGAAATTACTTTGCCAGCATGGTCACCTGAGGTTTACGTTAGATTAGAGAGGGAATTTTAGAGCTGTGCTAAATGTTCATTCCTAAACCAGGCAAAACTCATGTAGGTTTGGATGGCCTTACAAACGACACTCAGACCAGACTGGTCAAAAGGTTTACTAAGATTCATGCACTTTTCAAGCTAACCTGGGCTAATTATGATTTTTCATCAGAATAGCACACAATTTGTTTTTGAAGGGGAGGGACATTGCCCACATTTGACATAAACCAAGTGAGATTTTCCCACAAAGCTTAAAATATCAACCCATCTGGACTGAGTTCAAAGAAAATATTTGCACAAAGCCAAACCTCTGAATCTGCTCAGCTTTTAACAAGCCCTTGGGTGCAGTTTAGAATGCCGTGAAGCCTTGATCCTTTGCAAATGGATTACAGTTTTCGGGGAAAACATAACTGAGAATGTGGAGATGGAGAAAGGCAATTGGATGGGAGTTCTGCAAGACAGGGCAGAATAAAAATGCAGTGAGCCAGGCAGCCTCTACAATGGATGACACATCTCTCAAGGCTCCAGTACAAATCATCCACAAGCAAAGGGCACCAGGCATTGTCACTTGTCAGATACATGAATGTTTGAGATATCTATTGGTATGTCTAGTTTGTGAGAGGTGTGATTTTTCCCTGGCAATCACGGATTTAGAGATATATTCTCCAGTGGTTCTTAACTGAGCCAAACTCTCACTGAAGTTAATAGAAGCTTTGCTCGATTTACAGACTGTACAACTTTGTTGTTGCATACTGTTTTATGGATAACAATGCATTTCAACCAGTTTTTATTAAGTAGCTTGTTTGTGGTGTATCCAGGCCATAATGTCATTTAATGTCATTTCGAGTTCAACTTTTAATAATAAAGCTTTACACTTTTTAAACGTAGAAATAAAATTTGAAAAACACTTTAAATGTGGTAATCTTGACTAACCTAAGGCTTTCAGCCAAAGCAGGGAGTGGGTTGTTTTGTTTGTTTGCTTTCTTATTTAAATTTGTCATTTTATTGCTCATGAAGGTGGTAAAACTGGGTAGGGTCCTGTGATCTGTTTTTATCTTCCAGTCCTCTCCGGAGTGAAAAATTTTCTCTTTTTTATCTGGGAGAGGGAGGCCCTAGGAAAGCCACTTCCAGGGACTGGGTCACAGTCAGAGGGAGCCCGGAGCCAATAAGAGGGCATAGATGCTTCTGTGCCCCCTGAAGGTTTCCAAGATCCAGGTGGTCTGTGGGCACCTCTGTTTCTTCCATGGTGGGACAATGCACCTCTGCCCAAGTACATTTGTGGTGATTCTTCTCTGATGCAGGTATAGCTGTTTAGAGGAATGAGCTGTCCCTACTTACAGAGCATAGGAGCTGGCTCGTTTTGTTTTTTCATTTTGCAGCATTTTCAAGAAATGTTAACTTTCATGCTCTTCATATTAATGTATTGTATAAAATGTATGAACTCTTTACCCTGTGTGGTGTTGTCTAATCATTGTGCAATTAGAAGTGGATCCACAGATAGGAAAGGAATAGTAATATCCCACTGATCACTGGCCAAGTTTCTGAATAAATGACTATGGCCATAAACTCTGTTGAAATTAGTGGCAGCATAAACAGAGATGTTATTTCATCACTCTTACCTGATAAGGTTTTCATTTTATTCGTTTTGTTTAGGCATCTGGACAAAAAAACACTCCCACTTAGACACAAACTGTAAGGTTGTTAAAGTTGTAAATAGAGATCTATAAACTGAAACTGCAAGGGAAATACCTCTTTGACCTATGCAGTACAAGTGCAAGTGATAATGTTTTAGTCATATAAATATTTTTATGACTCCTACTAAGATACCTGCCTCAGTATCTGTGTCATTGACTTCTTCAGGTTAACAATGCAGTGTATGAAAATACCATTTGGTTATAGTTTCAACTCAGCTTCATAAATAATTCCAGGTTTGAGACTTCCACATGGTTTTATATTGCATATTTCACACAGAGATCTCCATTACTCTTGGTGTGTGGTGAGGTTATCGTTACAACATCTGGGGTTTGCGCATTCTGCATAGCTTAGCTACTTTAGACCCAGTATAACGTTTCATATTATTAGTTAATACTGTGTTGAACAAGGGAAAAATCAATAACAGATTTTTAAAAAGTGTTCATTGACTTTTCTTCTTAACATAGCTCACTGTATTCTTTTTCTTCTAGGCTGTGCTGAGTCCTCTCATAGCCATTGCACTGAAAATATCTCAGATCCATGAGAGGACAGGGCGGAAGGGACCCACTGTCATCACCTGAATCTACAAAGGATCATTAACCCAGGGCCAAAAGAGAGAGGGCAAGGAAGAGAGATGACCTTGCTAAACCACGTTATCTGTTTGTGCCTTGTATGGCTTTAAAAGTTTTTTGGGGGTGGGGGTGGGAAGAAAAATTCAGTTTAATATTGATCAAATTCAGTTGCATTAATTGCCAGAGACAACAGTGTACTGACTTCTGTGTTAGAGCAACAATATCTTTTTGTCCAAAAAAATAAATAAAAATAACCAAAGAAAAAGCCCTTAACCCTTGAACATTGCAAAATGCCAGTATGACAGGAAGAGCTGACCTTTGTATTTTCTTTCCCCTTCGAGTGTTATGATAAAGTAAGAAGAATTTTGGACTTGGGAAGAAGGGGGAAATGGTCTACAATGCAACCATGTTTTTTGTTGAATACAGTTTATGGTTCTTGTCAGCTTCTTGTTGGTTTAGGAAGAAATCATCAGCATGTCTGAGGTACGGGGCAGTATACTAGTCTTTGCGAAGGGTGCATTTGCATACTCCGTTTGTTCCTTTCTCATCTGCACCCTTAGCCAGCTTGCAGATCCACACCAGCAGTAGAACTGTGCACACATTTGAAAATGAATGAAATGAAAGATGAATGAAATGAAAGACTCCCAATGAAAGATGCCAGTGCTTCCTTTTTTTTGGTTTAGAAGTGTAACAGTGTGACTCATGTCTCTCTCTAGGTTTCCCTGAAATTGACTCTTCCTTTTTTTTAAAGGAGGGTAATTATTTTTATTGAAGCCAAAATATGATTAATGTTTTAGTCACGGGGGCATCAGTTGCCTTTTGCAATATCCCTCATGTTCATAAGCATGTCCTGCTGGTGCTTACTGGGCTTGGAGGGTACTGTTGCAAGTTCAGCATATTTTCCATAAATGTGTTATCATAGATTTTAAAATCTATCTCTTCACATACATACCTATGTTCCACTTATCAGGAATGGCTGTAATACGGAAGAGAGAATGAATTAAATGAAATACTTGGCTGATTCACTAGTTAAGCTCAGAGTCTATTAGATTCTTTAAAGTAGAGTTCATAGGATAAAGAGCTGGGGAGGAGAAGGGACTTGACAAGAATGAGAGAAGCATATGTACACTTGTGGTTTTTTTGCTTGTGAAATGCTGCTGCAGCTCTAGTTATGGTTCATTGCTTTGTACTGAACAAGAACACAAACACTTTGTGCATGTGACTTGTTTGAATGTTTTGCTTCCTTGGGAACAGCGTGTGGTCACTTGTCATATCATTTGTTGAGTTGGCTTTGTGCAATTTGAGACTTTGCAGCATGTACAATTCATATTGCAACCCATCAAGATTTCAGTGCAATTTAGATAATATTGCAGTGCAGGAAATTGCTTTGTTTTCTTTTGACACTTCTGTCAAAAATTGCTATGACATTTGTTATCTAGTAAAGTGGGATTGCTATATTTCTGTCTTAATACCTAATTGTTGACAAAACACACTGTGCTTTCATCCATTCAAATAAAGCTGCCTTTAATAGAATTACATTATCTACTTAATTCATTCTAAATAAATAAGACACTGATGTTTTCACACAATATTTTACTACAGTATTATTTAATATTTGTATAAATCAAGAGATTCCATGGCTTGAATTCATTTTATAAAGGATTGTGGAAGGCATCAGAAGGTCCCTGCATCTTCACCACAATTCGGGTGTCCAAATTTAAATGTACTCTTCTTTAAAGAGGGCATGTTTATCTAGACCTAATCTACAGTGCTTCATATAGGGCAAACTCCTCCACTGTTGGTTTAGATCATTCAGACTTGTGCAGATTTGGCCTAGACTGTGAGAGAAATTTCCCTTCAAAATGCTGAACCACTCAGCTCGTCATATGTTGGCAAATCCTACTGAAAATGGGCCAACCAAGAATTTGAAAAGTTCTTATTGTTATAAGACCTCAGATGATTAAATAATCTTTGACCTGATCACCTGGCAGAGGTGAGTTTGAAAACCAATTTAGGTTTCCCATTGTCTTAGCCTCTGGAGACTGGGATTGCTGAAAACATGATGTACTGTACCCACCCACTATAAAAGAGACGGGAAAGCCTTACTAAACTGCCACTGACCATATCCAGTAAATACTCCACCAGACTTCTCTGTTCTAGGAAAGGCATGATAGCATTAGCCGCAGTAGGTGGCAGTCAGGATTCAGGAAAAAATGAAGCAGAATTGGAAAGTTCTCTAAAGGTAAATACTGGGTCTAATTTTGCATTATGTTATATTAGTAATGGAGTTGCACAGATGTAAAACTGGGGTAATGCACTTGAGAATAAGATGATCTCTGTGTATGATTTTGAAAAGTTATCTTGCAAAACTGTTGTAAAACTGTTACCATCCTCAACACAAAACCTACTCCCTAGTCCTTTGTAATACTGATTGATGATAACAATAAAACTGATTATTAATACGATTGATATTGTCCACCCAAAAAATTACTTGTCATGTGCAAGATGATGAGTAAAACTTTGTAAGGCTGACTCACGATGTGTATATCTCTGTATCTGATTTGTTCAAGGAAGGACTGTGACCACAGTCTCATTAATCATGCACTTAATGTACAGAGATGTTTTACTTGAAAATAGTTGAGAGCTTAATGGTTAGAAGCTAATGTCTGGGGAAATGGCAACATGTCCACCACCTCTTACAAGGATAGTGTTACTCTTTGCAGGGCTGCTAGAGTGAGGGGCTTGATGAGAAAAAGTCCTGTCCCCCCTTTACTCCTACTGTTGGGTTAAGTGGTTGGGCTGGTCCATGGGTTGCAGCCTCTACACTGTCAAGGCAGTTTTGAAATAACTGTACTAGTATCTATTTGGACATTCTTTCTGTTTCCCGAACAGTTGGGTTTGTCATACAAACAGCATGTAGTTTAAGAGCACACTCCCAGCCTGCAAGGTTGAAAAGGCTGGGGGAGAGGGGGAGAGAGCTATTTTGGAAGAGAAACTCCTAGAGAATAAGGGGGAGTGGGCAGCAAGGTACCAAGGGGTCTTTGCAGAGGGGTGACCAGGACAGAGGGATGGGGTCCCAGAAACAAAGAGATGGAGGCCAGAGGAAAAGGAATGGGGGAGACTTGGGGAAGAAATGAGTTTGTGGACCCAGCTGGAAAGAGAGAGGGAAAGGTTCAAGGAAGGGAAGATAGACGAGGAAGGGACAAAAAGAAGTGGAAATTAAAAGAGGTAGCAAGTAGACTATGCAAAAGTAGTGTGGGAGATGGAAGAAGAAAGACAGAAAGGAGTAAAAACATGGAAGGGTAGAGAGAACAAGAACTATTAACTTGTGTGCAATAGCAGGGAAAAGACCAACTAGCAAAAACTTGTCATTCTGTTCAATTATATCAAACTGTGTATAATTATATTTTTTAAGTGCCATCCGTTTGTTAACATCACACATTAGTAACCTCCCTTCACTTACTGAAGATAAATAACAGGCTTAAACCTTTTTTTTTTTTTTAAATCATGAACCGGTGGCTTATGGTATAAAATATTTAACAATGTACATAAGGCACAAAACCTGGCAAAGATGTTTCATTTTAAAGAATACTCAGTGCTAACACGGTAGTGGCAGACCAGCCCTGCATGGAGCAGTCCTAGGCTTGAGGGTGCAGAGGTGAGGAATACCCCACCAATTCCCCCAACTTTTATTCTTCAGCCATACCTGAGGAGCTGGCCCCATATGTCCAATGCACAGCACTGAAATGTAAAAAAATTTCCCTTTCAGCATGAATAAATTACCATCAAAGAAAAATGCTTGGCCTCACGCCTAGGAACTACGCATCTCAGCACTGAGGATAGTGATAGGATGGGAATAGCATTATTGCATTATTGTTCAGGAGGCTAGGGCAGAAAAGTCCTATTCCTTGAACCCTTGTTTTGAATTCTTCATATCTTTACAAATAAAGAAAATCCCTTTTAATCCAAAACTTCTCATGGCTGGTCATGCCAAAGGTGAATTTGTTTTGGAAAGTTTGAGCAAAATTAATTCAGCCATTTAAAACCTTTCTGCTTTTAAAAGGATTGTTGACATTTATTCACTCATGCAGTCACCCACATCATTTCCATTCAGCTTCTAACTAAGCAGTGAAAGTATATACATGAAAGACAGATTGAGTCGAGCAAAATAGTCCCTCTTAACCTGAACTTGTCTTACATCCCGGTTAGCCCTCCTTCCCTCCACACCTTAACCCCTGTTGCTGTTTGAAGACGCAGTGAGCAGTCCACTTATCCTTGAAAGGGTCTGGAGCCCTTAATAGCCTACAATAGAATCACAGGACTGGAAGGGACCTCAAGAAGTCATCTAGTGCAGTCCCCTGCACTTATGGCAGGACTAAGTATTATCTAGACCATCTCTGACAGGTGTTTGTCTAACTGCTCTTAAAAATTCCCAGTGATGGAGATTCCACAACCTCCCTAGGCAATTTATTCCAGTGCTTAACCACCCTGACATTTCCTAATGTCCAGCCTAAACCTCCCTTGCTGCACTTTAAGCCCATTGTTTCTTATCCTATCCTCAGAGGTTAAGAAGAACAATTTTTCTCCCTCCTCCTTGTAACAACCTTTTAGTACTTGAAAATTATCTTGTCCCCTCTGTCTTTTCTCCAGACTAAACAAACCCATTTTTTTCAGTCTTCCCTCAGAGATCATGTTTTCTAGACCTTTAATCATGGTTGTTGCTTTTTTCTAGTCCAGTCCCCTGCACGCAATACTTGCAATGTATTGAGGTTGGTGCGGCCACAGAAAGGCTGGTAATATTCTTAAGCCCTTTTTGGATTTCCCCTGAAATGTTAGGGAAGAATTCAGAATCTTAGTTCTTGCCCAAAACTGCCCAAGAAACAGGGCCATAAAGCAGATGCAAGGAAGGTGTCCTCTGCCTCATTACCAGTCTGCTCTGTGGGTCAGTCAGAACTGGTGGCCAGCTGGCACGTCCTCCCTACCCCGTGGGACGGTGGACCCCAAGTTTGGCGCTCTCAAAGAAGCCACTGTTTATCTGAAGCCTTGTTTACATGGAGTTTCATCTGCCTATCAAACACTAGATCAGTGGTTTTCAACCTGTAATCTGCAGACCCTGGGGGTCCACAGACTATGTCTAAGATTTCCAAAGGGGTCCGCACCTCCTTCTGAAATTTTTTTATGGGTTTGCAAATGAAAAAAAAAAGTTGAAAAGCACTGTCCTAGATAAAGGGGTTAGTGCTGTATTCAGATAAAGGAGAACTTAGAAGTCAGGCCTGTGTTAGCAGGGCACTTTGAACCAGGAACATATCCATAAATATGTACCTTCCAGCATTCTAACCAGCCACTTTATGTTCCAGTGTGTGTGTGGGGGGGGACTCTGTGCATAAAAATGGTGCAATTCTTCATGAGCTACAGCAGAAGTGAGTCAATAATTGAATTAAAGTGTGCCATTCTGAAAAGTCACACTGAAAATGGCATTCTGGGCTTCCATGTCTGTTTTTCACTGATTTCCAGATAAAATGTGCTCAATTCAAAAGTAAAAAAAAAAAAAGAAAAAAAAAAGGAGGGGGGGATATCAAATCCTGACCCGTTGAAGTCAATAGCAATACTGCTGTTGACTTCAACGGAACCAGGATTTTACTCCGGTAGTTGTTCTAACTGCCAGCCCTGCATGCTCAACCTAGGGCTGAGAATCAAGCTTGAATCTTGCCTCACATTTAATGAATGTCTTCCCTCAGCAACACATATACAACCCCATTGTTGTCAGCGTCCTGCAGCATGAACATGACTAAAATGCAGTAAAAACATACCTTTGTCACTAAAGCCAGCTGTTCCGATTCTGAATACATTCAGGAAGCAGGTCTCTTGAGTAAAAAGGTATCATTTACCACGATCACTTCTCAGAGGAAACCCTCTCTTTAACTGCTTTTGAAATAACATGTAAAGGTTCCCATTTCTCCTGGTTTTTATTCTCCCCCACTTTAGAATGTGCAGCTTTTTAATCATTTAAAAAATCTTTTTACATAGATCCTGTTTGTCTTTCTCCATCTTTCCAATTATAGTATTTATCCTGTCATTGTTTTCTTTTGAATGTGTTTAGTCTCTTTCTCTCCATTGTTTTTCCTTTTTTTCTGTCCTTTAACTCTACCTCTTTTAATGTGTCATTTCCTGTATAATTATTTCCATTTTTAACCTTATGTTCTCCTCTCCCCTTTTTCTGGGCACACCATCTACCCCTCCCTACTACTTCGACTCCCCAAGGAAAACATGTCTCACCTCCCATTTCTTTGTCATTCTTCTCAATCACATCCTCTATTTCCCTTCTTCTCCCATCAGGGGAAAGGCTATATTTCAAATCAGAAAATAATCCTCGAGGAGGAAGAACTGATTTATTTTGCAGTTGATTTTCTCCATGTTTTCAGTTTCTACAATGATTTGTAGCCAGCCTACTCTTGCCTCTTCTGATACGTGAGCGTAAAGAAAGATTGATAAAGCATCTCATCCTGTTCATGTTGTCGTCATAAAGGGCAAAACTCTAGTTGAACTCAGTGATGCAGGATCAGGCCCAAATAGAGCCTTACTTCTTTGGCACAGAGTTTGTGAACAGTGCAATGGAAGCAGCTAACCTTATAGCTATGAAGACAATGCCTAAAGAAATGGCTCACAGAAGGCTTTTTTCTGCAAACAATCTGTATTATTCTTTCAGGAGCTGTGCTATGAAACTGGGGTCTTCTCATTAGTGTGCAGCAATGACTGAGCTCAGCTTGGGTGTTGTATATCCCTCTGGAAGTATGGAAACCTCATTTCTAGTTCAGACTTGGTTTGAAAAAATTTATTGAAATAAACAGATGAATTCAATGCAATATTAAAGTATCAGCTATTAACACAAAGTAAAGCAGTTATCTCCAAATACTCATGGTAGAAAAATACCCAACTATTAGCTTATGAATTAATAATCTTCCAGGTCAGCAAATATGAATGGAAAAACAGATGGGAACTTGCACCAAAAGATGAGATGCGAGAAAGATTTAAATTAATAAATAGAGGAACATTAAGTAGCAGCACTAACATTTTCCTTCCAGTGTAAAAAATAATGGCTTCTATACACTGGTAGCCAGCGTATCAAGGTACAGTACAGTCATTTATATCTCAAGAGCGTTTTCACTCAACATCTTGATGGGCTGATGTGAGCACAAAATGAAATACTGGCTATGAAAAGGAAATTAGCCAGTTGGATATTTGGTATGAAAAAATCTTTCATAAACAGATCATCTAGAGACATTGAACAGAGCACAATGAATGTATTTGGTACTGGCTTTTTTGTGTGAGCATAGTGAAATATTGAAACGTGAAAACAAGCTGCTCTGATGTTGGCTTGAGCCAACAATTATGAGCTATACTTAATATCATTAGCAAACTCTTTAAAGGCCAGAGAATGCTGTTCTTGTTTTAAAATACTGGGAACCTCCTTAAATAACCTCTCTAATGCCACATGAATGGATTGTGGTCAATGCTGTCCCCAGGCAACTGTTGCACCCTGTAGTATAATACAGTAGTATTATATAGCACTGGCCCATGTCTTTTCCAGCACCACTTTGCACATTCAGTGTCTTATCCACTGACTTTGTCTCGGAATAACTGGCGTGCTTTGGTCCTTCTAAAGTCCCTTCACAGTTCATATTATTAGCAACTGACTCCTGGCCCGGGTGCATGACAAGCACCTGAGACTCCTTCTGTACTCGAGTCATGCTCAGCTGTTGGCTGCTGCTGCACAGACATTTCGTACGATGGTGGTTGTTCCTCCTGAAGGCTAGTTTCATCTATGAATTCCATGCTGCTTTCAGTGTACAGCGGCGGAGGGATGTTGTAGAGCTCTTCCTCTCTTGCTGAAAGGGAGAGTGGTATTGGGAAAGTCTGCTTTCCCGGATCAATGCTATCTTCATAGCACGGAGGGTAGAAATCAGGCCTGAAAAATAATCACACCGAAAAGATTCACGAGTTAGAAGAGATTTATATGAGCTGGGCCTGGTTAGATATGTGTGCTTTTGTCACCTTGTCACAGTTTATCTGAGATTTAAAATATAAACTGAAGAAATGAAATCTGGCTAAGAAGGACTAGATCAGCTGAACACATATGAAACAGATTTGCTGATCTAGCATCCTGTGACTTTCTCTAAAGTGTGCCATTAAAATAATTTTAAATATCAGCCTCAGCCTCAAAAGTGAATTTAATTGACAAGGTTTCCTGACTGTCATGCAAATATCACCCACCAAGTGTCTATAGTGCAGCAGCTTCCGTAAAGGGCACTCGGATTGAAAAAGGGAGTATATTTCCTGCCAAGCTGATTGCATGGTGATTATTTTCCGCTCTCCACAAATTTTTAAGTGCTATCCATATTATCTTGGTTATCTAACCAGGGTTTGTGATGCGATGTATTTATAGAGCTGTTACAGCACATATTGTCAGTGTTTATGGTGGTGTTACCACAACAGACAGCAAGAGTCATTTGTATCCAAAGACTCTGTTACAAACTTTGCCAGGCCTAGGGCCAACCAGTTTAAGAAACTGCCTATCGGAAAGCATCAGACTTCACTCAGAAATAGCAGGGATATTTACACAGAAACCTCAAGCATAGACCATATAGGAAATTGTGAATCATTCCAGTGCTTTGGCCTCCCTGGAAGACTGTGCTGAGGAGCAATACCAAAACACTGGCACAGGCGCTGTTGTTGTCTATTACGGTGATACAACTGGGCCTGCTGCGCTCCTGGGGTAGTTCCACTGAAGCCAGTGGAGTTGTGCCTGCTTTCCCCAGGAATTTGTCCCAGTGTGTGTAATCACTAAGAATAGTTTTTCAGGAATACAATCAATGTACAGGATATATCACCTAAACTGCTGCTGTTACTGTCCTAACTGCAATCCACTGCATATGAAATGTTCAGGCTCCCATTCTATGCCCATACAAATAGAATAAAAAGTCTTATACTAGCTACAGGTTACTTTTCTTTGATATAATGCTATGTCATTTATTTCTCTTGAGGATACATTTACAAAATGCAACACCCAGTTTGCCCATGCATACATTGCAGTACATACCTGTCTATGGTGTTGATGTGCATTTCTCTATGGCTGGGATTTCTCTGGAAAATATAGAACAGGTTGGTTTTTTTTCTGACTTCATGGCACATGCTCCAGAAGATCCCAGTCGCAAGGAGCAAGAACCCCAAAGGTAGCAGAGAATAAGCAACGAGCAGATTATTCCCACATCTGCACAAAAGGGAGCCTGTGGAAATGCAAAAGGCTCCCATGCAAATAATAGAGAAGCCAGTTAAGAGCACAAAGAAACGAAAGAGACAGAAAAACTTTTTTGGCATCTTCATGGTTAAACACAGCATCTAGTTCCTTCTCTCTCACGCTCACACTTTCTCTCTCCGCTGTGCTTCCTACTTGCATTCGTCAAGGTTTTATGCACTCCAGGATCAACTGGCCTTTGGACAATTAAGAGAAGCAGGCAGTTATACAATACTCATTAACTCATCGAAGTCGCCGTAATATCTTTAGGGATTAATTTATAATTATAAGGCTGCTTTAAGAGGGGGGAAAAATTCTTCTTGTGTCATTTCTTTGCCAGTGTAAGCTTTGAAAACCATTGATGCATACTGTGCTTCTCAATGAGTTAAACATTAGGGTTTGGGTTTGAATAGAAACCACCAACCTCGCCAGCTTTGGGGCAATGCTTTCTAGCACTGACAGTTTCTTTAAAAAAACCCAACCTCCATTGTTCCTAATTCTCTGTTAAAAGCTTGAAGAAAAAATGTGTGTCTACTGATTATGAATTCTTTCGTTCACTCTTCCCAACTGAATGTTAAATGACTGTGGCATTTCTTATAGCTCACTTTCTAGTTTCCACCCCAGGACCATCAATGATCAATAAAAATTACACACATTCAACAAAACAGTCTAAGGGTGGTGTAAGTTTGGTTCTTCTCCTCTTCCCCAAATTCAGCTCCATGTTGATTATTTTTTCTTTGCTCTGTCTTCTCTCTCCTAGCATCAGCTATTGACTTAGGAGCCTATTTTTAAAGGTAATTAGGTGCATAAAGATATAGATAGGCACCTTGTGGGATTTTCAAAATCTCCTAGGCCCCTAACACCCACTGAAATCATTTGTTTAATAATGTCACTTTGTCTTTCAGTGGGGAGGAGAATTAACCATACCGTGCCAAGAAATGTAGTCAACTCTTTCCCGCCTAGCGTCTTTAATCAAAACTGGATGTCATTCTAAAAGATAGGCTTTAGTTCAGCCACGGTTGGGCTCAGTGCAGGAACTAATGGGTATAATTCTATGGCCTGTCACACTAGATGATCATAAGGGATCCCTTCTGGCCTTAAGTCTATGAGAGTGATTCTTTCTTCCACTATAGCCCCTGTACGCTGCTGCCATGGTATATAGGGGTCATAAAAGCCTCACAAGTCCTGGCACAGGGGCCATGCCCAGTGGGGAGAAAGGGGCATATTGGATAGGGGAGGGGCTATAGCACATGCCACTGTGGCCATTCTGCACATCTCCAGAGTGTGGAGCTGCCCACCGGCTGCCCAAGTAGGGTGACAAATTACAGTAGCTCCTGTGGCTTCCTAAATTACTCTGGGTTGTTTTGATGTCTGACCAGCTCAGGGCCCCAAAGGCACAAAGGTCATCTTTGCTTCAACCCTTCCCCAAGACGCAGTACACAATCTCACCCTATGACTCTATTCATGTATTGTTTGGTGGTTTAATTATGATTGTTTATTAGCATTGTATTTTACCTGTGTGGGCATGACCCCAAACACTTTGCCAGGGGTTCTTGATAAATAATATGCTTATTTGTTTATTTTGTCACAAAGCTGCCATACATTCTGGTGAAAAAATGTGCTTTTCAGCCCTCTCCCGCTGTGTCAGGTTATCTACTCAACCAGCTCCAAAACAAGTCAGTGCAGCCGATTTTTGTACCAACTGTGAGAAGGTGTTTTGAGGTTGTTTCATTTGCTGTGATACTAAAGGTGGCAAAAGCCTCTCTTAACAGAGCAAAGCATTCACATAAAGAGCTGTTGGGGCCAGTTTTTACTGCAAAGTTAACTCATGTTATAATGCAAATCTTCCTGTTAACGCAACGCCCATCCACACACACAAACCCCACACTCAAGTGCGGTGGCGCTATTCACTCAAGTTGGTTGGCACAATTGGCCTGCTAACACGACCACTCAGTAATGTGAATGCAGGCTAGTGTCACTGGAGTGCTGCCAGTCCTCCAATGCCTTCCCACAATTCCCCATACTCATATTTTCTTGCTCTCTTCCTATTCCATCCATCTAGCCTGGACGTCATCTTCACTGCCCACAGGTGAAACAAAGTCCTAATTGTACAGCAAACCTCCCCCGTCACAGAACCAACAATTGACTTGCCAAAACCAAACTGATCCATAACAATCTGGGGTGGCCAGATTCCAGATAGCAATAGTAACCTGCTTTGGAAGTGTTATGGCCAGACATGATAAGGGGGGCTTCATCACCCACTAAAAACTGCATCAGTGGCCACCCTCCTCCAGCTCTGCATGCAGCTTATGTGCTCTTCTTAACAAAGCATACCACCTCTTTCCCATGATGTCGAGCCACTGCTGAAATGCCTGCCACTGCATCTTACGCCCTTCATCTTCCCCCTGTTCACAGGCTCCCACAATACACTGCAAAAAAATTCTTAGCATGGCTCAGCTTACTGCAATGCTAAGAACGATGGGATGCGCCCACAGCAGACAGTATAAGTGAGTAGAGTGGCAGTGTGGATACAGGGCATTAAAGCAATTAAAGTATTATTCTGCCATGTCCCTGCTCTCACTCAAGCGAGGCAAACTTTGGAGAAATCAAGTGTAGATCACTTGAGCTAACTTTCCAGTAAAGATACTCTGCGTGTTGTTCACACATTTTAATAAACTGCCATCTCCTGCCCTAGTGAAAGTCTGTTTATAACAGGTGGGGCAAAGCCAAGCTCACTAACGGAGGTTTTCACTGTATATAAGGGGTAATATAAATAATATCACAAAAATAACATAAATCGTCTCCTGCATCCCTTATCGTGTGCAGTAAAATTGAATTCATTGCTCTGATTAGGTGTGGTGTTAATCAGTTCTAGGTACTAAGTGTCCTGGCATAGATTTCAATCAGCTTTGGCTAGTGTCCAGGTATTATGGCCCAGATTTTTAAATTTTCAATGGGACTTTGGCTCCTATGTGCCTAAGCCACTTTCGAAAATGGGCGTTCGCCACCTAGGTCACTTTGGCCTTGCAATGCCGAGCCATGCAACACCTACATACCTTGCAAAATCTGGGCCTTCGTGTCCTGGTGTCAGGCCATGCTACCGCAGCAAGAGCACCGTGGTGGAACGTTCTGCCTTGTTGTTCAGTGTCCTGTTGGTGGTATAGAGAGGAGACTCTATCTTGAATGTATTATTATTGTTTAGTATTTGTATGGCAATACCACCTGGGAGCACCAGTCGTTTTATTGCTGACAAACACAAGCACAAGAATTTCCTCGCCATGGAGCAATTGCTCCATCAAAGAAAATACAAGGAAGAGCCAAGGTGAAGTTTGCACACATCTATTTTGTATTTTAAGCTGTATGTAAATGCATATTTGTTGTGGCTTCTGGGATCCTGGAAGGTTGTTAACTTGGCCTTTGGTATAGCAAAAGGTAGACCAATTCTAACACAGGCCAGATGGTGACCTGTGCATCCAAGAGGTATGCCACCGTGTATTATGGCTGCAGATATAGTCAGCAGACAAGCTGAGACTCTGAGGATGAGAGTGGAGATCAGTGAGACAATCAGGAGCTTCAGAAAACCCTAATGGGGCTGTCCTAAACTGTGTAACTGTAGGTGTACCTGGCACAGTAACTATGTGGCATTCAGGCCTGGAAAATGCTACTACTGTCTTATTAACCTACATTGTTACGTACAATCTAATAATCTATTCAATCAACTTGTTCAGTTCCCTGATAGTGTAGGATTGTTCTTTATTGCACATTTACCTAATGTTTTGTCCAGTTTAAAATACTCCAGTATTGGTGCTTCCTCCACGTCCCATGGCACACTCCCCCGCCCCGAGAAGCTAATGGATTTAGTAGATACTAATATGAAGCTTTTCCTGATATTCAGCCCAAACTTTCCTTTTTCTAATTTGCATCCTATTCCTTTTATTATATGTCCTTTTTACTTTGCTAAATAATTCCTCCTCCTCCTCCTGGCTATTCAGCGAGTGCAGAGCTTTCAGATAATACACACAGGTAAATACACCTATTGAATAGTCTATGACCTCTATCTAAAGTAATGCTAAGATAATGACTGTAATTCAGATCATCTACAGAACTGGTCATCCTTCCGATCACATACAATATTTGCTCCAATAATATTGATGGTGACAACACCTTGCACTTATTGACCTGTTTGTTTTATGTGCAGGTGATAAGACTAAACAGAAATTATACCTCTGTGGATTCATCATAAGTTAATTATTATAAAATTGCTGTGGTGTTGTTTCTTTGATGCTACCGGTAAAAATGGTTGGTCATATTTTGTTTGTTGAAAGCAACCAATGTTGCTTAAGAAGACTGATGCTGTACGGTGAGAGAGGGCAGTATGAATGGAATCTCACTTTCCATCTTAATGATTTTACCCTGCCCTTTATCCTCCCCAAATCCTTTTAAAGTGTCCTTTCCACGTCAGCTTTCAGTAAGGGTTCTCTGGCCAGAAAAGAATTGCTTCACCAGAATGGTGGTGAATTGCATCAGCCATTTAAAAATGACATTTAAAATAATGGCCTGATTTCTTATTTTTCAGAATTGCTGATCACTTACAGCCCTCTCTGAAGTCCAAAAGTGAGAGGGGGAGGGGGTTGAATGCTCAGCCCCTCTGAAAAGTAAGCCATCAAGGTAAGAGAATTCTTCGCATTTTTATTTAATTTATTTATTTATAATATCCTTGGGGCTGACTGAGAGAACTAAAATGAGGCAGAGTAGATTCATCTAGTTGAGCAGTAGTGCACAAACCCAAATCTGGGAAGCTCACAGGCCGATGTACAAAGTTATTAGATGCTGCAATTGGAATGTCAGTCAGCATGATTAGGGAGACATCGGCCGTGCAGAACAAACTGAGGTGCTCCTGAGCTTTAAATAGCTCATCAGAAAGGTGGAACATACATGGGTTTGTCACGGGGGAGTATCAACAGTGGAGAGGTAAGGCACCACTCCTAGGACTCCTTAGTGCAATGCAAAGCAGGGGCCATCTGTAACGCTGGTGCCAGCTCTGGCCAAGGCCATAAGCGTCAGCTAAAAACTGACAAACTCACAGCTGGAAGCCAGGGCAATTCATTTGTGTATTAGTATACATCAAAGTGGCTGTTAAATGTGTTAGAATGTGTTTGGTGTTTAAACCTCATGAAAACTAACGGGAGGTTACAAGCATTGTTTTTATTTACCTGTATCCTGTTAGAATGTAGTAGCAAACATTTACATTGTATATACCCTATATCTAAGTGACTCATCAAAGAGAAAGAAGCCTCACGTCATGCAAATGAAGGACTGTAACAGGAAGGTGCTAATTCCTGCGCATTTCAAAGCAAGTGGACATTGTGTGTGATGATCAAAGACTCTAAAAGCATTCCCCTCTCTCATCAAAGTAAGAGCCCAGGTGAGTAGCCAAACTGTCAACATGTTTTTCTGGGAGATAAAGCCATAAGTATGGTTACGAGGAAAAAAATTTTCTCTCTAGACTGTTTGGATTCTAATAGGGCAGAATAACCAAACAAGAAGACAGAACTCTCCAGAGTTACTCTGGGTAGCCCTAGAAGACTTTTTGGGAAACTGGCAGATTACTGCATGTCTGCTACCTTTTGAAATTATAGACTAGAACTCACCTGTGCATATATTTTTATCTGCTTGAACATCTCAATACCTCTCATTCCTTTTTCTAAGCTACAAACCTTTAGTTAGTTTATTATAGAATTGGCTATCAGTGTTTTCTTTGGTGTGAGATCTAGGATGCAAATCGACCTGGGTGAGTGACTGATCTCTTGGGATTTGGGACTAAATATTTTGTGATTTTTGGTATGTGACCGTTTATCACACAGTCCAGCTTGCAAGATAGACTGGAGTGTCTAAGGGGACTGTCTGTGACTCCATTATAAGACTATCGTAGTACTTTGGGAGTTCACATTTGGAACTGGGTTGATGAAATCTAATTCTAGAACATACCGCCAGTTTGGGGTATCTGCCCTGCCCTGACATAGGCACTCACAGTTGTGAGCTATTCCAGGTATGTTACACCTGCTTTCTACCCCCACCTGCTCCCTGGTCTCCTCTGCAAAACCAGGAAGAGCAGAAGGCACCCTCAGTTTCTTCATATGCTCCTGTTGTCCTAAGGGGGAGACCCCACACCTGTGAACTTGAGCAGGTTTCCCTTCCTGTTCACCTTAGGAGGTGCACAGTGCCAGGGGTCCTCTCCTGCAGAATAGTAGATGGCCTCTCAGGAGTGCAGTTGTGACTAGAAAAAAACATGGTGGTATACCAGGAAGCCAATAGGCTGGGAGCCCCATTCCCAGGAATCTCCTGAGGGCCTTAGGAAGGGCACATTGCTCCTGTGAACTCCCTTTTCCACTGGTTCAGATTTGCAGATAACCTTCACATTCCTGTAAACCGTGGAAGTTCTGTGTCTTTTCCCAGGTTAAGGTCACCACAACCTATGGATAGAGACTTACTTGAGGTCTTGGGGAAAAGCCCTTGGTTCAAAAATAGTGCATCTTACAAAGCAGGTCTGAGGAGACCAAAAATGGGAGACTGGCATAGCTATGGGATTTAAAGTTGTTTCCATTAGGGTTTGATTTTTCTTGCTTTCAGATGTTTGCAGGGAGGTTGTTGTTTTTTAATGCTAACCTCCACTTTCTCTCCCTCCCTCCCCTTTTCTCAGTTAACCATCTCATTGGCAAAGCCTCAAGCTGTACAGTGGAGCTTGACTTTACATGCTAGATGGTCAGGCTACTTTTCTGTGCTACAAAACAGGAAGAAAGTTAGTCCTAATGAGGCTCAGGTGGGAAACAGAAAAGCTAATATTGTGTTGCAGAGTGGCGCTGGCCCAGGGCCAAGGTCAAATGGCAGCCTGACAAAAGCTCAAAAAGCACTTCTCTTTAGGAAGTTGGCAGTGGAGCATTTAACAGGATGTTCTACTGGATAATTTGACAGTTGCAATTATTGCGCAATTTTTGGCTTATTTAAAAGTTCGCTGTGTGTATTGCTTCCTCCTCCTCTATGGATTTAATTTAGTAGTAACAAAGTAAGAGCATGAAGCAATGCCTGGTCCTTTTGTACACAGCTGTAGCAGATTTGGCCTCTTGTATATGCAAACAATATTAAGGCCAGGTACATATTTCACAAGTAAGTTGGGTCCCACTCAGTGAATTTAGTGAAACCTATTTAATGTGTGGTGTTCAGTAAGTTAAGTGCTGTAAACTGAAAGAGGACTATTTCACATCCATTAAGATATGATGACATTACAAGGCCTACCTGATGTTGGGGAACCTATGTGGACTGACTGCACAAAGCAAACTGTATTAAGGTTGTGCTGCCAGGTTGTGAAAGGTGTAGGGGCGTGCAAGAACGCCCTTGAAAATAATGCATTACTGATGTTATTATTTATTGAGAAATTTACAAAATAGACAGGTGAAAAGGATTTTGTCCTTGTCCCTCAGAGTTTATTGTTTAAACAGACAAGAGAATTGTCAACCTAAAAATTAAAAAAAACAGGAGTCAGGTTCCAAACCTCATGAGTCTTTTAAAGATAATACATTCTGGATCTTTTTCATTTGCCTTCTTGTTTTTATGCCTTTAAGTTTATGTTTTCTTGCTTTTCTCCACAAACATGAAGGCCAGAAACTTCCCTTTTAAAAAAAACATGAAAGCTGTGATTCTTACATTATTACATGTCTCCAGGAGCGGAGGTTTTAAAACACCAAATATCACAAGAGTTGGCAATACAGGACAAGCAATACAGTTCATATATTGTGTGGTGGGGATCCAGCAAGTGGCTTTATCACAAAGCAATGCAGTTTTTAAAATAATGTAAGTAGCACCATTCTTTCTTTGTCAGGCTGTTAATGCACTTTGCAGTATAGGTTATTAGAGAACAGTTTGAAAGAAAATGAGGGAGTTCCAGGCACAATAGGGAAGTCTGATTTCCATTTCTCTCTGTCAAAACACAAGTTCTGGTTACCACATTAAAAATAAAACTATAAAGCCATATTTTTGCCATCCACACTCTGATTAAGTAGTGCCTTACACTGAGTAGTTCAATTGATCTCAATGAAACTAATTGCAGAATAAGGTACGAGTCAACGTGAGTAAAGGTGAGGAATGTGGCCCTATAGTTTGTGGCCCTATAGTTCTTTCTCTGTTTGCTTGTTTCTTAATATCACACCTATGATTATGATATTTAAATCCTGGGGATTCTTAGAAACAGGGCAAGAACTACTTTCAAACAAGAATCTAAGAATCTTGATGGTTTGTATGGCACATGCTTCCAGTACACTGGGGGGAAGTGACTTATAAAAATACACCAATTACATTTCTCTTGAAAGACACTGGTTTGAATTAAGGTGAAAAACACTGAACAAAAAGTAAAAAATGTTTGTTTAATGAGAGCCCAAATCTTTAGTACCCCAAACCCCACCCAGTTCAGGCTTGCCCAGAAAGAAAGGAAATCTGTGTTAGTTACAGAGAGTAGGACATAAAAAGGTAGTGGCAGAAGCATTGCCCTGTTTTGCCAAGGCACAAGGGTTAAAATAGTGGATAAAATAGTGTTGATATGAGATAGTTAAGTGTGAATGGCTACTGGGGTACAGGGGTCACCACCATTTTAAAAAGTCACTTTGCCAATAGTTGCCACACAATGGTGTCAAGAACACAGTTGTTGCCCCTGTACTCTGAATAAGAAACGACTGTGTGCTATTGTTTGGCAAATGTTAATATTTTTATGGAATCCACTGTGTGAGAGGTATCAGTAAACTTTCTCTGAGTCTGATTTTCAAATATATATAGTCTGCTAACTTGTAAACATTCATCTTGAAAATATCTTTGTAGCCAATCATTGTGCACTTAAAGTATTTTGTGCAATTCCATCTAATCATGTAATGATATGTAATCACCTAACTGTTGGAATGTGTACAATTAGGTGATTACATTGTCTAACGACATTATAAAAAACCTGGGTGAGAAAAGAGCTGTGTATAAACGATAGCCTTTTTTGTTCTGAAGTTCGTATGTCAACTTTTAAAAAAAATCTGTCTTTTCAAAATCCCGTCACTTAGTTTCCATTGAAAATCATTGTCCTCACACATTAGGCTTCTTTTCCTTTTAAACTAAGATTTTAGAGTGAAATTTGTCCCTGTGCAGGGGGTCAGCACAAGGCATTACTTAAGTCCTCCAAAATAGGGCTTAAATGGGACTTAAGTGATGTGTAGGCTTCATGCTGCCGTTCTTAGGGTAAGGTGACATGCACTTTATGTTCTTACCCAGTTTTCACTGGGGCAAAACTCCCATTGCCTTTAATGAGATTTTTTTTGCTGAGTAAGAACACAATGTGCCCGATCCTGTTTCCACTGAAATCTATGAGAATTTTGCTATTGACCTCAATGGCAGCAGGGGCAGGCCCTAGGATTTGGCCCATGCTGTCTGAAGTGGATTTAAGTGTGTCCTTTGAGAACTCCTGGAAGATCTTATGCTGACATAACCAAAAAGGTTCTCAACTAATTGTCTGGCTACACGAGAAGATTTAATATTAAAATACTGTTTCCCATTAGATTTGAAATAATAAAGTTAAATATTATAGCTTGGTTAACTTGGACTTCCTGATATGTTTCTGGTTTGACGTCACTTCTGTGAAGCAAAGGTGGGACCCACAAAAAAGGTCATCAGAGTTTAATTACCTTAGATTTCCGTTTAAACAGAGATTGCTCTTGTGCTAAATATTGTCCATTGTGCTGGAAAAAATGCAGAGACCCTACCTTTGTGTCAATGAGAGCCTACCTATTCTGTCCCAAAGCCATTACACAGATAAGAATAACAGTTCCTAATTATAGCCATATTTGTTGGCCTAAATTTGCAAAAGTAAGTGGATTTGGGCTCCCAGCTTGAGACTATGGCAAACTGGGAAATATCTGCATTATTTTTTATGAATACAGGCATGCCCCCGTGTGTGTTTATGTTGAGTTAATTGCTATGGGGTACGATCAAGAGGGCTTGTTAGAGGAACCAAGCAGGAAAGGTAAAACAATGGGCTAGATAAGGGACATCCCAACAAACAATTGGCAGGTTTATAGGTTCAAAGAGGTGATGCCTCAGCTCCAGTGCTAACGACACAGCTGTTTTGCCAAGGCAGAGACAAGACAGAGCAAAGGGAACAGTAAACCATTACAGGAGCCCAAGCCAAGAAAAGGAAAGTTAGGTTTAGGTTAGGTTAGTTAGAGAAGCTGCCCAGAGTGTCAGCGAAAGCTGACAGGCTGGCAAGGAGACACACAGAGAAAGAGAGACAGAAATTGCAGCTGGGGCAGTCAGCTTCTCACAAGCCAGAGATAGCTGAAACGACAAAAGCTTGCACAAAAAGAGTATGGACTAGGTAAAGGGAGAGATGCATGTAGACCTTTATTGTTTCTACCCTTTGCTATGTGTGCTACATACGTTTGGGTGAATGAATAAATAATACTTTATTGTGAAGACCTTGTTTCTGAGTTGCTTTAACCAGTGCTGGTCACAGGTCCCTGGAGCGAGAGGGCCTACAGGGGCCAGACCAGTGTTGGGCCTGTTGAATTATCATAGTTGTGAACCAAAGGGCTGCTGTACACAGATCCACTCTTAGGGTCTATTTACAACAGGGCTGGGAGTGATTGCAGCTCATACCCAATCTAGCTTTAACCTAGCTAGCTCAGGTACTGATAGCAGTGAAGCCATGTTAGCAGGGGTTTCAGTGCAGGCTAGCTACCCAAGTAATTACCCAGGGTTCTGGGCAGGCCCACAATACAGCAAGCACTGCTGTGGCATCACTACATAACTGTGACAGGGACACTCTAAAGAAGCCTGGTTTTCAAAGGATGGGTTTGAGGAGCTTTCTAAAATCAGGCCCCTTTAAAGGGTCTCAAGTTTGGCACTCAAAAAGTGAGCCATCACAAGTCACCTAATGTTTGCCTTTCTACCCAGTCAGCATCCTTGCTGTTTTATTAGCCTAATATGTGTTTGCACAGAGTGACATGTAAAGGCCCTGCCCACACTGGGATTAGAACCATTCTAGCTACAGCTGGGTTTAACTACAGCTGTTAGGAGCTGGGTTGTAAAGGCGGGACCAAGGTATACAATTTAAATCCAGGGTTTCCGTTTGGGCCCAATCCTATCGGGCTTCCCTGACAAGTGTGAACATGGGGTTGGGGTTTTTTTTTTTTGCTTTAGGCTAGGGTCCTACTTTGAGCTAACAAGAGAAAAAACAATCAAGCTAAAACCTGTCCTTTGCAGACCATCGACAGCCAGCATTCAGAGTGAGAGGATACTTATCCAGTTGGCTAGAGAACAGTTCAGTTCTGGGTTTTTTTGTTTTTTGATGAGTGTTTAATAGAAAGTGAAAGAAAGTGTTGTGTACACTCTATATTTGCCTGAGTATTCATGAGGAATGGATTTGTGCCCCCACGCTGAACTGAACCCAAAGATTCAGAGAACTCTGTTTATATGATTACACCTGTTGTCCACATCTGAGAACACTTCCTGGTTTTACTGTGGGGCAGCAGTATAAGAAAGCACAGGAAACAACACAAGAAACCATTATTCTTGAGCTATTTCCTTTATATTTTCCCTTAAATTTCCTATGAATTTCCATACTTAAAAAAAAAAGGACAAAAACGAGAGTCTTATTGTGTCATAGGTATTGTAATGATCCTCACTCTGTAATATGGTCTCACACAGTGAAATAGAGAGAGCTGATGAGTATATTCCTGTATAAGGTCTCTGTGAACAAAAGCTGATTGCTGTAATGATTGTTGTTGTGTTTCTGATATTTACCTGGCCAGGATTTCTAAACCTGTTAATAGTGCCTAAATATGTACACATAATAATTGAAAGAGTCTTACTAGATACTCTTGGAAATTTTTATTCTTGAATGTCAGAATTTTTTTCCTGGGAAATATTACTGATATACAATGTAACATCATGGGTCTGGAATGAATGAGGTGAGACCACATTGCCAAAAAAACCCCACCATCAAGCAGCACTACCAGCTTCTCCTAGAGAGGGTCACAGGCAGTGCCACATTCTAAAAGAAAGAGAGGCAGGTTTCTTCCTGTCCCGCTCTCCCAATCGCTGGATTGCAGGTGAGTGTGGACTGAGGCATTTACTGCCTCTCTCAGTCCACTCACCTGCAATCCAGCTCGTTGCAGAGGGGAAGCCCATTACAATAAGAACAAAACACAAGAAATATCATATCAAGTGGGTCTCTGGAGAAACTTGGCAATGGCTGAGGCATATGCATTAAAACATGAGCAGCTGCATTCACAGGAGTCATGGTTCTTCTCTAAGAAGCAAGTTAAAAATGATGGGGAGTCACAAGGATGTAAACATAGCTAGAGTGACCTTTTTCCTCTTGGGATACCACAGTCTGGAGCAATAAGAGCAAGTGCACACTTTGAATGGGTACCTTGTACAATGATAAATACAAGTATAGCAATAGCACCATCTAAAGGCCATTTTACATTAACACAACACTCATGCACAGAAATATTTCTAACATAGTCCAACACCGTTCTTCACATTCCTTAGAACATATGTATATATTTACATGCAGTGACAGATTCACGATTATTTGATCTAAAACTAAAATGCGTTCCTGATGCATGTTAATTGTACCTATGGAGGATAGCCAATCCCAACTTTTTAGCCAAGTACCTAGCATTTTTCCACTCAGTCCCTTCAAAATCAGGTTTCAGAGTAGCAGCCGTGTTAGTCTGTATCTGCACAAAGAACAGGAGTACTTGTGGCACCTTAGAGACTAACAAATTTATTAGAGCATAAGCTTTCGTGGGCTACAGCCCACTTCATCGGATGCATTGAATGGAACATATAGGAAGAAGATATATATATACACACACACATATACACACACATACAGAGAAGGTGGAAGTTGCCATACAAACTGTAAGAGGCTAATTAATTAAGATGAGCTATTATCAGCAGGAGAAAAAAACTTTTGTAGTGATCATCAAGATGGCCCATTTAGACAGTTGACAAGAAGGTGTGAGGATACTTAACATGCGGAAAAGCAAAAGCAGTTTGTATTTCCATAAACTATTTCCTCCAGCACCAGTCTGATGTATTTTCATGGACTAAAATGCATCATTGAAATTTTTTGGATTTTTCTTTTTTGGGGTAGAAATGTTCCTCCCAAAATGTTCTTTTCAATAGTTTCCAGTGTTAGCAAGACTGCAGATCTCAGAGGTAAGCATGAATGTTTTGAATGTGATTGACATGAGCATGTTTCCCTGCCTCAAGGGTTTCTAATTAGAACTCTTTATTTGACTTTGTTTTGGAAAGATTGAGGGGCACACTGTTGTGTATTCTCTGAGAGCAGTGTAGCACATATTGTGCAGAGCAGGGTCTCACATACATCATTACAATAAGTGAAAGATTTTGTGGACTCTCAAAATTGCTCTACCTTATGCAATAGCTATTTGACAAGCTGTAAGCAATGAGTTGTGTCAAATTCTTTGATAAAATTTCCAGGTTCTCTTTCAGAATACTTATTTTATGGACCAAGGGGGCTGGGCACTGTACTGGATGTACACATCTGGACAGTCTCTGATCTAAAGCGCCCATTGGAGACAGTAAGATGGATAAGGAATGGAATAGAAAATAATGCTGAAACTGTTACAATGTGCTTATTAAAATCAGCAGCATGCCCTCCCCTGGAATATTGTGCTTAGTTTTGGTCACTCCATCTCCAGAAGGATATAGCAAAAGTAGAAGGGGTCAGAGATGAGTGCGAAATGATCAGAGGCTTGGAGAGACTTCAGTTTAAGGACAGCTGGAGAAATTTGGGACTATTTAGTGTAGAGAGAATACACAACTGACGTATCACAAAACAGTGATAGGAATAAAACAGGTAAAGTGGGTGCTCTTGTTTACTCTATCTCGTAATAAGAATGATAATTAATAATTAAAAAGCCAAGGGACTTTCAAGGAAATTGAAAGTCAACAACTTTCAAACCGATAGAAGGAATTTTTTTTAACACTATGCGTAATTAACCTGTTGAACTCATTGCCACAAGATACCATAGACTTCAAATGCTTAACAGGATTTTCAAAAGCACTATACATTTGCATGAATAATGTGATCAGCTAGGATGAAAATATAATAGATATAAACCTTCATGCTTCAGGGGACATAAAACCACTAACTGAAGTGAATTAAGAAAAAATCCTCCTTTACAGGGAGTCTATTCTACTATTGTCCATTTCAATAATCATCTCCGGTTGTTCACAGCTTTTTTCTTGCAATAAGCGCAATGTGAAGGACATGTCAGTCATAGAGCATCTAGCTCTGAACCCGCACTGGGTCTCAGGGTAGACTCTCTCAGCAAGAACTTGGACACTTTTCAGTAGGATCCTTGCAAGCACCTTGCCGACCAGGCTGAGCACAGATATCCCTTGATAGTTGTTGCAATCTGCTCTGTCCCCTTTATTTTTATATAGAGTAATTATCTGTGCCTCTTTCAGATCTTGGGGTATATGGCTTTCTTCCCCAGAGAAGTGCATAGATGTCATTGTTAGGAGCTCTGGGGGTATCTGATCATTGCCTGCTGCTTTCCCAGGCTCAATCTCTTTGATAGCCTTCTCTACATCTTCAAGAGTTGGTGTTTGGCATGAGGAATAAGTCCTCTGACACATGCATCAAGTTTGGTATGGTAATCATTATCAAGAAAACAGTTATGTCACAAGGTACCAACATTCCACCTAAAATCTATGTCAATAATGAAGCTCTGGATCATGTTGCTAGAATCAACAAAGCTTCTGTCACTTTTGGAAAAAACTTACCTCCCGTGTCTGGAACAACAATTTTCTAACCCTGAACACAAAGCTGTCCATCTATCAGGCTTGTGTCCTGAGTACCCTCCTTTATGGCTGTGAAAGCTGTGTTACGTACTCCAAGCAGGAGTGGAGATTGAACAGTTTCCATCTCCACTGTCTTAGAAAAATCCTTGGAGTTACTTGGGACCAAGAGATCACCAACAATGAGATCCTTGAGAGAATCGGCCTACAGTTTATGCAGACTACGCTGAACGTTTGCAGGCTTCATTGGTTGGGATATGTGGAGAGCATGCCTCAAGATCACCTGCTGAAGGCTGTGCTCTATGGCCAGCTTAAGAACCGTCCATGATGCAGAGGAAGGCCAAGCCTCCGATACAGCAACAAGGTGAAGCAAAGCCTCAAGAAATTCAGCATTCCCACTGACAACTGAGAAAATCCTGCCCACAGCTGCTCAGTTTGGAGAAGCCGGGTTAAGGCTGGTGTAGTTACCATGGAGAGCCATCAGAGAGCCCAGGCTGAGGCCCACAAGCAAGCCAGAAAGCAGAATATGCTCCAACCTCTGTCTGGCGAGTGGACCTGTAGCCACTGTAGGAAGATCTGTTGCTCACGCATCGGCCTCCTTTCCCATACCTAAACACCACTGATGGACTGACTTTGTCATGTCTCCTTTCATCTGTCAAGATGTTGGATGGCCAAAAGTGTTTGAAATCTCACTTTGGATACATTCAACCCAAACTAAATCCAGAAGTTTGAATGTTTTTCTTATCTACATTGCTTTTACTGGGGAATCCAGATGAGATTAGGCTCTCTCATGAGACTGTCAGTACTTCCTGTCAAGCATAGGAAAGGCAGCAAGACCTTATCTCATGCTGTGTTGTTACTTCTGCTTCCCAGCTAAAACTGGAAAGTATAGCCACACCACTGATATTAAAAATAAAAATGCAAACAGATGAAACTGTTATTATAGCAATACAAATCTGAATCACATTTTGAGTGAAAATATTCAGTAGTTTGTATCTTACTCATCCTTCCCTAGTCCAGAAGCCTCCAAAGATCATACATGACAGGTTTCAGAGTAACAGCCGTGTTAGTCTGTATTCGTAAAAAGAAAAAAGAAAAGGAGTACTTGTGGCACCTTAGAGACTAACCAGTTTATTTGAGCATGAGCTTTCGTGAGCTACAGCTCACTTCATCGGATGCATCCGATGAAGTGAGCTGTAGCTCACGAAAGCTCATGCTCAAATAAACTGGTTAGTCTCTAAGGTGCCACAAGTACTCCTTTTCTTTTTTCTTTTTACAAAGATCATACATGTTTCTTGTATTGTGCAGAGAGGAGGGGCTGATGAAATAGGACATAGTTTTTTGTGGGTGATACAGTACATACGGTGTTTCAAAACTGAAGATTTAGTATGCATTTGCATAACATCAGACAGCTTCTTATTATTAATTCCATAGAAGAGTAAAACAAAATAGCAAGTGATATCGTTCTGCTAATGAGGATTGCTATAACAGTAGGATTGCATACACTAAATTGATAACTGTTGTAAACTTTAATAACATTTTATAGCAGAAATACTGATTACTTTAGAATATGAAGGCAGGATTTTCAAAGAAAAAGCAGTTAATACAGATGCCCAACTTTTGCTGTAGAAATTTGTCTGAAGAAAACATAAATAACCTTCCTTACCCTACATGTACACCTTTTGTACCTGCAATCTTTTTTCATGTGCACTTTTTGACCTAATTCATCGCATGTGCTTATTAAAGCTCTCCGGAGAGCACACTGAATTTCTGGAATTCCTTTCTGTTAGATGTATCAATATTGTATCAATAAGACTTTTAGGCAGGTACATACTGGATTAAGCGACTTCAATGTAACTTCACTTTAAATTGGCCAGTGTGTTGCAGATTCAGGATTAGGTCATAAATTAAAAAAAATAAAAACTTCTGCTGAATACAGTAATAACCAAGAAATTCAGAATTAAGACTCAGGACCTTTATCTTCTGGGATAAATCAGAAGTAATTCCATTGTAGTAAGTTACACCAATCTAAAATTGGTAGAACTGAGTGGAGGAGAAGCAGGCGCTCGAGTTCCATCCTTAACTCATGCCACTTTGCAAGTTAGCGGGTCAGTGAGGACTCTGGCTGATCTTGTATAGAGTACTACATGTTTACTGTGCATGAAAGTGTAGTTTCACTATAAAAAGCGACACTGAAAATGGCACCTTCTTACTCTCCAGCTCTGCTCCCTCAATGTAATATAGGTGATATCTGCTTGCTTGTGAAAATCTCTTACTACTCTCAGGCCTGCAGAAGCAGCACAGAGCTCTGAGCCATAACTAGCCATCATGGAATTTAAGATTAAAAAAGTACACCAGGGAATTTTGAATTTACTGTTATATATGTAATGCCACTAGATTTTACAAATTCATTTTTCGGTTTAAAAAAGGAGATACCAATTCATAAGACATTTTGTTATTCCTCTAAAAATTAGGGATGGGATTTTCAAAATCACTTAGTTTTGACCTAACTCTGTCCCCACTAGGTCAATGGTAAATATTTAGCATTGTACCTGTGCAATAGCGAACACATATGAATAGGCATGTAATGCATGCCACTGGGGGAAAATGGAATTGTAAGAAAAATATAGATTGCGATTTTATCTGGCAGCCTGGAAGATTTGTCTCAAAGATGAAAATCAGTACAACAGATACCATGCAATGAATGGCAGAATATCTGTTACAGAACATTAGGGTTGGATATAAGTGGCTGGTGCAGTTAGATGATTAGGACGCTGAACAAAAAGCTATGAAATTAATTGGAAGGACTCCCATTCACTTCAGTGGGCTTTGGATCAGTCTTTAGCTGAGCATCTGTACTACTTTTTGTACAACTCCATATGCAGGGAGACACTTCATGGTTAACAGGTCACCTGTTGGTTTTTCTGTAAAGCTAGAGTCTTGGATGTTATAAACCTGTCCTTTGAGGAAGGGGCTAACATTAAATAAAGGAGTCACTCTAGAGTCTTCACATGTCATCTCTACAGGTACACCAACACAGCAAACAATGATCCATGGCAGCGACTCTCAAAGCCCGGGTCAACTGACTCTGGCTCGCAGAGCTTGCACTGCAGGACTAAAAACAGGCATGTAGAAGTTCAGGATTGGGCAGGAGCCTGGGCTCCAAGACCCTTCCCCTTCGCCGGGTGTCAGAGTTCAGGCTCCAGAGCCAGCCTGCACATCTACACTGCTATTTTTAGCCCTGTAGCGCCAGCCTCAATTGACCCAAACTCTGAGACTCGCTGCCATGAGTCTTTCTTTGCAGTGTAGGCGTACCCAAAGTCAGACTATTTCTGATCAGGAGAATATGCAATATTGTCTTTCAAATAATTAATATAGCAAAAAACCCACAAAGAAACAAAACAAACCCCACATATAATTCCCCCTTCCCTTATTTCCCACTCCCCAAAGAAACCCTTCAGCCTACCCAGTGGGAAGCAATTCAATTTACCTTCCTGTTTCTACCTGAGTCATGCTGGGTCTGAAGGTAATACACTTAACAAAACCTACTTTGATTCCATAAATTGAATCCGACATCTTTTTGGCAGTGAAAAAATCTCATTCCACATGCAGTGATGCATGTCTAGCTGGGAGCCTTCAGGCTACAAGTTAAATGTTGAAACAACATCATGTTAAGCAAGTAATTATAAACTTCCATTGGGACCTTTCCTGCTCATAAGGTAGGGAGTGTAGCGACAAGAGTCAGGCAGTAGGAAAATGCTAGGTTTGAAATAAGCAGGTACTGGTTATTCCTGGATGGCATTTTATAAATGACACTTTGCACTTACACAATATAACATTTTTCTCCTGCAGTTAATAACACCTAATAATCATCCTACCATCTAACTGCTGCATGGCTCTTTTCATCCAGAGATCTCAATGTGCTTTCTGAACGTGGATGAGCATCATTGCATGCATCTTACAGGCAAGGAAGGTGCTGAGATCATTAAATTGCAAAATGTTTATAAGTGTCTATTAATTTTTACTACCCAACTTGAGACACTTAGGGCCTAGTTTTCATAGTTGTTGAGTCCACACTTGCCTGGCTCTCACTGGCTGCTCCAGGAAATAAAGAAGAAGAGCAAATAGGTGGCTGCCCACATACAGGTTGCTCCCAATGCTGCAGGCAGGTTGAACTACAAAAGCAGAAAGGACCATTTTAAAGGTCTCCTCCATTTCTGGGACATCAGTCCAGCCATGAGCTCTTCAAAGAGGCAGACTACTGGTGGTAGAACCAGCATGATCACTTTGCCTACTCCCCTCCTTCATGGCTTCTCACTGTCCCTCTGCAACATCCTTAGTCTCTTTGGTGACGGAAAGGCAGCTTAGCCAATAGCTCCCAATGCCCTATCTACCACCCTAAACCCAACCCTGGCTCTCCTCTAAGCTCTTCTACTTCTGCTCTTGCATCTGTTCTGCTGTTTCTGGAGCAAGTCCTGCAACAATGCAGCCTTTCTCCACAATAACTGTTCTCTCCTCCCCCAAGTCACTTAAGCCCACAATTTTAAAGTCTCCACTAACTTGGGGCATGCAGTTTGACACCCACTTTTTCTCTGCTTCTCTTGCTTCTTCCCCAGTAAAAAAGACTCAGGGTGCTGGAGAGGGACAGTGGTAACAGCGATGAAGCAGCGGGGGAATGAGACGTGATCCTCCAGGTTCTGCCACTGATAGCCTGCCTCTTTTGGGGGCTGCTGGCCAGGCTGCTGCCCCAAAAATGGGGGACAGCCAGGGTGGCTCCTTTTAGATCATCTTTGCTGAGTCTGTAGTACAGCCTCTCCTCTTATTGCAGTAACCTGTATATCAGGAAGTCACCCATATACCTATAACCCTTCTCTGTCTCTAGAGTCACTTAACCAGATAGAATGCATGTGGATATGGCCCCCTCATACTAATAGGCCTTAGGGAGTTTCTATCCTTCCTTGTTTCCCTGAGAAGCATGGAGCTTGGGCACTTTTCTTCAGAGATTGCTGCTAGGCACTTACTCCCTCTCTCCCACTGTGCTTCGTGCCTCACTACAAGTCTTCCAAAGCATCATGTAATTTTCTTCCTCCCCCTCGCTGCTGGTGACATCTCTCCTAAACCAGCCCCACTCTTCCTTCCTTCTTTTATATCCCTTCCCCTTCACCTCTAATCCCACCAACCCCCTTCCGGTCCCTTTGGAATGCTTGTGCTCTCTGCCTACCAAACTTAGTGTGGTCCACAAGCTCCTAATTTCTCAGTAACTTTCTCCAAAACCTAGCAGCAGCAGCAGTCTTGTTCCTCCCCCTCCTCCTGCTCCCTTCCCTAACATTTTCTGTCCCTCTCTTCCTTCTCTTTTGGAATCCAGTCTATTTATTTTTTCTTTCTTCTTCCCCTCAGGGTTGCTCTTATTTACCATTCATGACTATATATGTGTAGGTTGATGAGGTTAAATTATTTCTACACGTATATAGTGGCCACAATAAAACACTTTCATAATATAGAAAAATAAATAGCGGGCATGTTGATTAATCAGTAGGCATGGAGTAACTAGAAACCATTTAACTCGGTTAAGAAATTTCAGTCTAGAATTCAACCTGTGAGTTTCAGCACAGGTAAAAAAGTGCTCTAATGCTAATGAATTATTCGCAGGGTAAGACCAGAGTAAAGTAGCCCTGAACTTTCACAGCAGCTCAGCTTTAGTCCCCGGTCCTGCAAACACACATTTGCTTAACTCTAACACCCCTATTGAACTACTCACACTCAAAATGTTAAACACAAGCCTATGTTTGCAGAATCAGGGCCAATATTAGTAAGCACTGCCCCTGTTTGACGATCATAGGTAGGTTCTATCTGGGATTCTCTCACTGTGCCCTTGAATACCCAGCTTGATACTGTCCTGCAATATTCCTGTTTCCTGATAACATTCCACTATAATAACATTACACCCTGAAATGGGGGACTGGTAGTACCAAGACAGAGCAGACACTCCATTAGAATTGAGACTTTTGCTTCATATTTAAAATGGTAATTGAATGGAATAAAATCCTGTAGCACAATCTTATTCCCCAAACTGATTTATTTCTATGCCATGCATGCATCAAAAAATTAGGGAGACTGAAAAGGAGTGTGTTTTCTTTATGCCTGCAAACACCACTCATATCTGGCAACAGTTACTTGTGTACTTTCACATAAAGCTCAAACCAAAAATTATCTAATTATAAATTGCATCATGCTAGAAACACCATAGGAAGGGTATGAAGAAACTTATTTTAAGTTCCTATTTTCAGGCACTTATACCTTTAAAAACTTTCAGTGAAAAAGTGATTTTATTTTACAAGATTGGTTAAATTCCCCTGACCATTTCTGAGGTTTTTTTTAACATGGGGAAAAGTATCTTTCATGGGCTAATCAATTTTCATACTTTCTCTGTGCTTAGAAAAAAACCCATTCTGAGTTACAACTTTGAACTTGCTACACATTTAGCCTTCAGAAAGGACTAGAGCTTATGACATATATGAATAAATTTTAGTTTAGGAATAACAAAGTTATAAATATCCAAAAGCCCATCCTGTACACCATTTTCTACTAAATGTACATTCTGCTAAGTGACAGGTTTCAGAGTAACAGCCGTGTTAGTCTGTATTCGCAAAAAGAAAGGGAGTACTTGTGGCACCTTAGAGACTAACCAATTTATTTGAGCATAAGCTTTCGTGAGCTACAGCTCACTTCATCGGATGCATACTGTGGAAAGTGTAGAAGATCTTTTTATATACGTATGTGTGTATATAAAAAGATCTTCTACACTTTCCACAGTATGCATCCGATGAAGTGAGCCGTAGCTCACGAAAGCTTATGCTCAAATAAATTGGTTAGTCTCTAAGGTGCCACAAGTACTCCTTTTCATTCTGCTAAGTGTTGGACTTCTGTAACATGTATTTTTAAATTGTGTCAAGGGTGCATAGAGTATATAAATATGCACCCTTTTTAAAGTATATAAATCTAAATACATTCCAATATGTAAACATATGAAGCTCCACGTGTTTTTCATATGTGAGGAGCTGTGTTTATTTCAATTATTACAGGCATAAAAATTATCCCTCCCTCCCCTTACCAGCCGTTCTTAGACGTTTTTCGTATCTTATCTATACAAAATGTATTGTATAATGTATCAGCATGCATCAGTTCTTCCCCTTTAATTAACTGCCCTATACTTTGCAGGCCCACTTTTATATAACGGGCTCAGTGTCTCCTGGAGGGAAGTCTGGATTGTATCTAATTGTTATAAGGAGCAGAGATAGCTCTGTCTTGTTCTAGATTTTTAAATAAGTAAAACTGCTGGCATGGAATCTTTTTAAGTTGGCTTTAGATGATTTGGTAAGAAATCTTCCTGCTAATGTTTATTATGAGTCCCATTTTATATCCGTGTGATGGGTGTATACCCCACACAGTACCCGAATGGGTTACTGTGGGCTCAGGAAGCCAATTAACACACCAGGCTGCACCTGGAGAGTGAGGCTTAACTGATCATGAAGTCCAGCTGGGCAGGAGCAGACTGTATAGAAAGAGGAAGCTGATAGCAGAAGGGTGCTGTGATGGGTCTGGAAACACGAGCGAGCTGGTAGGCTAGAGCTGGTGCCTGACTGAAGATGGTGAGAGTGGGCTGTAGGAGCAGGTTGGGTCCAGGGCTGCAGCTGGCTGCCAGCTGAAAGGAAGATGAACATTGAAACTGACAATGGAGGTGAGGTCGGGGGGAGAGAAAGTTGCCTTGGACTATGAAGGAGAAGAAGCAGGGGATTGGGGGGAGGGCAGGTATATCAGGATTTGAAGAAGGAATACATAGAAATGGAAAAACAACAAGATAAGTCAACATTTTACAATTGTCAAATCGGTGACAGTAAATGTGAAAATAAGAGACATTGTTAACTCCCTGAAAATGGTGGAATGGATAAAGCAATGTTGGTGACACACAAAGAGATAAAAGAAGGTGGGTTGGAGATCTAGTGATAGAACATACACATAAGGAGCAAGCTGAAAAACTTCTTAAAACTGTAACTTTAGAGAAAATGAAAGTTGCTTGTCAACTGCCTAAATTCCTGATGAAGGCAAGGGGGAGTTAGATATGGAATGCCGCTAGGGTTGTCTGAGGATGATATCAAAAAGAGTATAGGTGAAGTAATGTTTGTTAAATGGCTACTTAGTAGGAGAGAGAGGAAAAAACTGACTGTCTACAGCTGGACTCCTAACACTTAAAGGTGGGACACTTCCAGATAGGATCCAAATGTGGCATCAATCTTTCTGGGTTAAACCATATATTTCCCCTCCCTGTCCGCACCACACAAGATGCTATAGTTGTCAAAGGTTTGGACATGTGGTAGCCATTTGTAAGGAAACAATGAGGTGCAGTAAATGTATAGAAGGAACAGAACCTAAATGCAGCAATAGGAAAGCACAGTAAAGCATATCAAGGATTTGCGGTAGTAGAACAGACTACAGAAATACAAATATTATTCCAAAAGAGTCCTGTGTAAAGGCTACCTAGTGCAGAATATAGAAATAGGAAAAAAACAAGTAAGAGAGCAGACATACAGGGGCAGAACAACACATCTCTGGTCAGGGAGGAGAATATAAGAGGAATGGGAGATGATGTATTGCTTGTAGGTAAAGAGAAGTTTATAGAGTTCATTATAGAAGTAATTAACTGTACCTTGCAGTTCAGGGGAAAACCCCAAAAGGATTAAAATCCTAGCAAAAACAGCAGAAAAATAACTAAAGATAAGACAAACTCTCAACAGACTGCATTCACGTGATTTTAAGTGAAGGCAATAATACAGCTTACCTAACATGGTCTTAATGATCCTTAGCTAGAATGTGCATAGTTTAATAATGCATGTACAGGAATTTAAGAAAGCCTGATGTAATGTGTGTCCAAGAAACATGTCTGACAAGTAAACCTGTGTTTAATCTACCTGGATATGATATATTTCAGAGGGATCTGGTAAATGAGGGGCATTTGTATAGTTATAAAACAGGGACTCAAAATGGATGTACAAAAACTAATTTTGAATAGAATGTTTTTGAGATTCTCATGCAGAAAAAAATTCATATATGGATTTATAATGTTTATAATCCAGGTAAAAGTTATTTTAGAACTAGAAAGAATAGTTAATAATGTCAAAAAACCCAGTCATAATTTGAGACTTGAATAGCCATAATGAGCTATGGGGAAGTAAGAAAAATGACCTAAATGGTAAATGCTTAGAACAATTTATTAATATGCATAACCTGGTAATACTGAATACAGGAGCACTTACTGGATTTAATTCAGTGGCTGGATCCTTTTCTGTTTTGGATATGGGGATTGCAACCAATATAGCTCGTAAATGCAGCTGGGAAAGTCATAAAGAAGATGGAAAGGGATGTAATCATTGTCCTATGCTTATTGAGGACCAAGATAATGTCAAACACAAAAAAGCGTTCCTAACTGGGATTTTCAAAAAAGTGAGTTGGGGCCTTTTCAAGGTTAAATCTGATAAATATTTATGTAGTAACTGTACAAGTGACAACCTAGGAGAATTCTCTAACAATGTAATAAAAGGAACTATAGAAGCAGCTGATCTGGTCACCTTCAAAACATCAAATTGCCCCCAATTTAGAAATCCAGTTCTCTGGTGGCATGAGGGTTGGAAATTAGCAATCAAGGAAAGAAATAAGGCATACAAGAAAGCAAAGCACACAATGGATAGTTAAGACTTAATGAATTATAAAAGATGTAAGGTAGTGGCACAAAGGATTATCAAAGAGCAGAAAAAGAAAGTTGGAGAAATTTCTGTGGGAAATTGAACAAAAATTCAAAGCATTCAGAAACATGCAAGTAAATTCACAGAATGAATGGAATCTGGAGTAAAAGAACATGTATGCCTGGTCTTATTGTAAACAATGAAATTGAGGTAAGTCTCCAGCTTAGGAAAGGTGGGCATTTTAGCAAAAAAAATTCTAAAAGGTCAACAGTGATACGACTCAAAAACAATGAGCTACGCTGGAGGGGAGGGATAGGATACAGAAGGACCTAGACAAATTGGAGGATTGGGCCAAAAGAAATCTGATGAGGTTCAATAAGGATAAGTGCAGGGTCCTGCACTTAGGATGGAAGAATCCAATGCACCGCTACAGACTAGGGACCGAATGGGTAGGCAGCAGTTCTGCGGAAAAGGACCTAGGGGTGACAGTGGACGAGAAGCTGGATATGAGTCAACAGTGTGCCCTTGTTGCCAAGAAGGCCAATGGCATTTTGGGATGTATAAGTAGGGGCATAGCGAGCAGATCGAGGGATGTGATCGTTCCCCTCTATTCGACACTGGTGAGGCCTCATCTGGAGTACTGTGTCCAGTTTTGGGCCCCACACTACAAGAAGGATGTGGATAAATTGGAGAGAGTCCAGCGAAGGGCAACAAAAATGATTAGGGGTCTAGAGCACATGACTTATGAAGAGAGGCTGAGGGAGCTGGGATTGTTTAGTCTGCAGAAGAGAAGAATGAGGGGGGATTTGATAGCTGCTTTCAACTACCTGAAAGGGGGTTCCAAAGAGGATGGCTCTAGACTGTTCTCAATGGTAGCAGATGACAGAACGAGGAGTAATGGTCTCAAGTTGCAATGGGGGAGGTTTAGATTGGATATTAGGAAAAACTTTTTCACTAAGAGGGTGGTGAAACACTGGAATGCGTTACCTAGGGAGGTGGTAGAATCTCCTTCCTTAGAGGTTTTTAAGGTCAGGCTTGACAAAGCCCTGGCTGGGATGATTTAGTTGGGGATTGGTCCTGCTTCGAGCAGGGGGTTGGACTAGATGACCTTCTGGGGTCCCTTCCAACCCTGATATTCTATGGTTCTATGATTCTATGAGCTTTGTGGGAGCAGGGAAATGGAGGCTTATGGAGGATAACTGTGAACTATTAAATGGCTGGAGAGCATATACTGACGATGTGTTAAACAAAAATGTTGTTATGGAGGAGTTTATTGCAGCCATTAGAAAAAAGGAAAAATACAGCTACAGTATAAGAGATAAAATGCTTCAACACTTCTCAGAAGAGTGTCTAAAGAATCTATTATGGTTATATAGTGGGGAAAGGACTGCTGCCAATAGAATGGAAATATGCATTGGTGATACCAATTAGGAGATCAAGCAAGGTACATACAAGACTAATGCTTATAGGATTATTGTCCTTCTATCAAGAGTGGGGGGAAAATTATAAATATAAGACTAGTGGAATACTGGAAGAATAATTTTATAACCAAGGTACAAAGTGGCTTCAGAAAAGGAAGATGCACAGTTGACCATAATCTGAGATTAGACACTGAGATACAAAAAAGCATAAGGACTAAGAACTTTATGATGATTTTCCTGGACATTGGAAAAGCATATGACATGCTATGTAGAGAAGGCCTCCGAAGTAAACTAGCCAAAATTGGAATAACAGGGAGACTGTTTTGGTGGATAAGGGACTTTTTAAGTGACAGAATAATACAAATCAAAGTGAGAACAGCTTTATCAAACCCCTACAAGCTTACAAATGGAACTCCACAAGGGAGTATTATGTGCCCTATTTTGCTTTCCATTATGATCAATGGCCTCCCAGAAACTGTGCTGACCGGAATGGGCATTTCCCATTTTTGCAGATGACTGTGCTTTATGGACAAAGCATAAAAGACTTAAAAAGTAGCTGTGGGAAAAGACAAAGGAGGCACTCCAGAAAATTTCCAAGTGGGGAAATGATTAGGGATTTAAATTCTCACTTGCAAAAACAAAAGGAATGCTTTTAACCAGGAAGAAAATTAGGGAAGACGGGGGCTTATTTCTTTTATGGTGAAAAAATTCAGATGATAAATTAATGTAGAAAGGTCACTGTCATAAATATAAAGGGAAGGGTAACCACCTTTCTGTATACAGAACTATAAAATCCCTCCTGACCAGAGGCAAAACCCTTTCACCTGTAAAGGGTTAAGAAGCTACGATAACCTCGTTGGCACCTGACCAAAATGACCAATGAGGAGACAATTTACTTTCAAAGCTGGAGAGGGGGGGGACAAAAGTCTGTCTGTCTGTGTGGGATGCTTTTGCCAGGAACAGATCAGGAATGCTCTTCATAACTCCTCGAACTTCTGTTAAGTTAGTAAGTAATCTAGCTAGAAATGCGTTAGATTTCCTTTTGTTAAATGGCTGGTAAAATAGGTTGTGCTGAATGGAATGTATATTCCTGTTTTTGTCTTTTTGTAACTTAAGGTTTTGCCTAGAGGGATTCTCTAGGTTTTGAATCTGATTACCCTGTAAGGTATTTACCATCCTGATTTTACAGAGGTGACTCTTTTACTTTTTCTTTCATTAAAATTCTTCTTTTAAGAATCTGATTTTTCATTGTTCTTAAGATCCAAGGGTTTGGGTCTGTGTTCATCTATGCAAATTGCTGAGGATTTTTTATCAAGCCTTCCCCAGGAAAGGGGGTGTAGGGCTTGGGGGGGGGGGATATTTTGGGGGGAAGACATCTCCAAGTGTGCTCTTTCCCTGTTCTTTGTTGAACATGCTTGGTGGTGGCAGCATAGGGTTCAAGGACAAGGAGAAGTTTGTACCTTGAGGAAGTTTTTAACCTAAGCTGGTAAGAATAAGCTTAGGGGGTCTTTCATGCAGGTCCCCACATCTGTACCCTAGAGTTCAGAGTGGGGAAGGAACCTTGACAGTCACTTAGATAATATCATACAAAAGTGTAAAAGTAGGATGAACTTACTTAAAAGTGTAGCTGGAAACAAATGGGGTGCAGGTATGAAGGGATTGATATATAGAGCAGTGATGAGCCCAATTTTAGACTATGGTTGCCAAGCTTTTGGTTCAGCCTCAAAAACAACTCTTAGAAACCTGGACTTGCTCCAGGTCCAAGCTCTGCAGTTAGCATGTGGCACAATGATGATAACACCAGTGTGTGGGCTGCAAATAGCCCCTGGAGAAGCACCTATAAAACTAAGGATGAAACTTTTGGGCAAAAGTAAAAAAGGAATCATGAAAATAGATGTATACCACAGATTTATGAGGACTAATGGGAGATTAGTAAACAAAATGTGATGGATTGCCACAGATTTCCTCCCAAAATGGGTAAAGGAGGTATCGGGGAAAAAAGAAAAATTGAGAGAATTAAAAATTTCTAGTCATAGGAAATCAAATTACAGCTTTTGTGTATTTGGGATTTTATGAAAAAACCAAGGGAAGGGGGGAAAAACACATTATGACCAATGACATTTCTGAATTTATTTATGAAAAATTGAGCCACCTTTGTCAAATCTATACAGATGGATCAAAATATGACAGCACAGGTCAACTGGGTGCAGCTTTGTGTGTTCCTAATCTTAGAATCCAGAAATTAAAAATACTATCAAATTATATGACCATTCTGAAAGCTGAACTAATGGGATAATGTTGGCACTAACCTAGATAAGAGATGTGTGACTGGCTGCAGCTGTAATTTTATCTGATTCCTTGTCAGGCATTATGACAATCAGAACAGGGACTCTGAAAAGCAGAAATGACATAATTGAAATAATATTCCTAACTACAGAAATAATGCAAACAGGTATAACAATAGCATGGATTTTGGCACATATTGGAATACCTGGAAATGAGATGGCTGACAGAAGTAAAACATCCTCTAAAAATAAGGAGGTGGACATTAAGATACCTGTAAGCAGACAAGAATTTAAAAGTGAGGTAATGAAGAAGCTTGCAAGGGAATAGCAAGAGCTATGGACTACAGAAACAAAAGAGTGAAGGTTCTAGGATGTATGCTCAAAACCCAAAGATAATGACAGAAAAGTGAAGTAGGCATTTTTAAAGTGTTAACATTGTGCCTTAAATGATAAGTTAAACTTATTAAAAAGACATAAAGATGGACTGTGTAATGTATGCAAAACTAAAGAAATTGTTGATCATGTTCTGTGGCATTCTAGGGTAATATTCTAAGAAAGGTAAGTTTCTTTATGAAAAATTGTGTGCTTGGAGCCAAAGATTTTTCCCTAAAGGAACTGATGAGAATGGATTAGTGCAGAAAAAGCCTTGTTTTGTTCCCGTAAGGATACTAGACCGAATGAAAGAATAAATATACAAACAATAAAAACTTGCCTAAAAATGAAGGAAGGAAGTCGTGATCATAGCCTCTCATGATGAACCTGTTGTGCCAAAAAAACAAACCAAGACAAAGAGAGGGGCTGTCAGGAAAGGGAGCAATTAGAATGGAGAGACCAGCAGGCTGAGGGAGTTGGGAGCAGGATCTTCTCCTAAGCAGAGAGTCTGAAAAGAGGCTAAGGAAGAGACAAAGCAGACTCCAAAGGCAAGACCTGATAAAAAGAGCAGGATCTAGACTTCCACAGAGAGAGTTCTGGGAGATATTCAGTTAAGGAACAAAGCGGGGGAAACAGAGTAGCTGAAAGGTAATGAAAGGCAAAGCCTGAGGAGGGTTAGAATTGGTTTGAATTTATACATTTGATTTGGGCTTGTTAAGGGGATTCCAGGGAAGGGCCCTGAGACAAGGGGGGGAAGGGAGTCTGGGGAGAAAAGACCTGAGAGCAGCTGAGCAGGAAGAAGCTCAGAGAAGCAGTAGCAAAAAGTTGAATGAATCAGTCCATGGCTGCTCTTTATGGGGTTCTTGGGCTGGAACCCAGTGTAATGGGAGGGCCTGGGTTCCCTTCCCATCCACTAATATGGTGGCATGAGGCCAGAGAAGGTCACAAAGCCATTGGAGAGCCCTGAGGACCAGGAGTAAGGAACAAGGGACCCAGAGTTGGGACTGAAGACCTGAGACAAGATCTTGGACGCTGATTTGTTAGACTTGTTACACCAGAAGGAGTGGACTACATTGTGACCTGGCTGGAGGACCGAGTTATGGCAAGAGACTGGGCCACTGCCGTGCCTGAGCTCCCTCCATCTGAAGGCCACTACTGATGGTGGAACTGCCTTTCCCTACCACAAGGAGGTGCTCTAGCATTGAGTGTCCCTTTAACAATCATGTTATCCAAGCCCATAGTTCTGCTGCTTGAATAATATTCCCTAAGGTTCAGGTGCTAAACCCTCCCTCCACTACTTGTCTAGATAAATATAAATGTATTAACCCTGACTATCTTGCTGCTCCAAATAAAATGTTAAAGGATTGCAATTCTGACATCTTTGGCATTTCTATTGGCAGTGCGTGACACTGTATGGAATCTGGGGGACACTTCAGGATATTATGAACACCAATAGTGTAAAATTGCAATGAGTTGTGCCAGATATGCCATTTAAGATATCTGTGGAAATGTTATGATTTGCCAAGTATGATAGTATCATTTTTGTATTATGAATTATATATGTGTAGGGTATATCTGTATTTCAAAACTTGTGCTATGCTTCTGGGTGACATCCCCAGACAGATTGGCATGAGCACTGCCTAGCCTTCTTGATAGCCTATTAAGGACCATCTGCTATACAATTGACCCATTGAGAGAAGGCAAGAGATAAACCTTATTACTCAGCAAGGCATGCAGAGGCATGCCTATGGACGGAAATCTAAGGGCATGGCTATGTTTGCAGATGTAGAGCGCTGTCAGTTAAACCAGCCCTCGGAGAGCGCAGTAGGGAAAACGCTGCAGTGTGTTCACGCTGTCAGCTGCAAGCGCACTGGTGTGGCCACGTTTGCGGCACTTGCAGCGGCATTGGGAGTGGTGCATTATGGGCAGCTATCCCACCGAGCACCTCTGCCCATTCTGGCACTGTGGCTTGTGGGAAGGGGGTGGAGGAGGCACGGCATTCTGGGTCCTGTCCCAACACCCCGTGATGCATCAGTTTGCATCCCAGCAATCCCTGTGCTTCCGTCCACATTTGGCACCATGTTTCAACATTTTTCATACTGCGCACTCTGTCTTCCCTTTCAGTCTAAGGGAATGGAGCCCGAACTGCTGAGGAGTATGCTGACGAGTCTCACCAGCATGTCACGTTTGGCAGTCGAGTTACTCCTTAAGCTACAAACTGACAGTGGGGAGTTTGATATTGACTCGCATAATGCATATGACACGAGATTGTTTGTGGCATTCACGGACATGCTCACCATAATGGAACGCCACTTTTGGGCTCAGGAAACAAGCACTGAGTGGTGGGATCACATCGTCATACAAGTCTGGGATGGCGAGCAATGGCTGCAGAACTTTCGGATGAGAAAAGCCACTTTCATGGGACTGTGTGATGCGCTCGCCCCCACCCTGCGGCGCAAGGACACGAGATTGAGAGCTGCCCTGACGGTGGAGAAGCGGGTGGCTATTGCAGCCTGGAAGCAGGCAACTCCAGACAGCTACCGATCGGTCACTAACCAGTTTGGAGTGGGAAAGTCGACCGTTGGAATCCTGTTGATGCAAGTTTGCAGGGCCATTAATCGCATCCTGCTCAGAAGAACCAGGACTCTGGGTAACATGCATGACATTGTGGCTGGCTTTGCTCAAATGAGTTTCCCTAACTGTGGAGGGGCAATAGGTGGGACGCATATTCCAATTCTGGCACCAGCCCACCTAGCCTCCGAGTATGTGAATCGGAAGGGGTATTTCTCTACAGTTCTCCAAACACTTGTGGATCACTGTGGGCATTTCATTGACATTAACGCAGGTTGGCCTGGAAAGGTGCATGACACGCATCTTTTAGAACACTGGCCTGTTCAGGAAGCTTCAAGCTGGCACTTTCTTCCCGGACCAGAAGATCACCGTACGGGAAGTTGAAATGCCCATTGTGATCCTTGGAGACCCAGCTTACCCTTTAATGCCGTGGCTCATGAAACCCTACACAGGGAGCCTTGACAGCCTGTTGTTGAACCACTCCTTGCTGCTGAGTCAGTGCAGACTGACTGTGGAGTGTGCTTTTTGGCTGTTTAAAGGGCCACTGGCGCTCTCTGTATGGGAAGCTGGACCTGGCTGATGACATCCCCACGGTTATAGCTGCGTACTGTACCCTCCATAACATTTGTGAGGGGAAGGGTGATTCACTCAGGCATGGAACTCGGAGGTTCTACACCTGGAGACTGAATTTGAACAGCAAGAGAGCAGGGCTATTAGAGGGGCCCAGTGCAGGGCTGAAGTGCAGGATTAGGGATGCCTTGAGGGAGCAATTTGAGGCTGAAAGCCACCAGTAATGTTTGGTGCCCTACACAGGAGTGAAGTGCAGTGGTTCCAATGTTGGTAAGAATCTGTTTGCTACACTGACTTGCAGTGCCTGTTGCTTTCCAGGGCTAAGGTATCTTTTACTTAATGTAGTAATGTTTTCAAAGCCATTTATTGAAAAGAAAATTCATTTATTGAAAAGAAACCCAACTGCCTGGGAAACACAGGGCAAGCGGGTGGGGTGGGGAACGGTTCAACAAAGAAATTCCATCCATCTTATACAATAATACCCCACCCCCACACTATCCAGCATTCTTCTTAAGCAGCTCTGTTCCACCTGATCCTTGGCATTCTCTCCCTCAGGTCACAGTCACATAACAGATGTATCTCTTGCCTGGGCCACCTGGATTATTCCCACAACTCTGAATTATTCATTCACTGTCAGATTTGCGAGGGGAGAGGGAAGTCTGGTCTCTCAATGAATAGTGGCAATAGAGATATTTGCCTATTAATCTTGGCCAATATCTTTGCATCAATGTTATTAGAGTAACATGCCTAGAAGGGGCACAGATGATTTTGTCTTTGTTTGGTTTCAAAGTCAATGAACTAGTGGCTTTTACCATCCATTTTGGAATTTGAGAGAATTCTAGGAAACTGTTAAACAAACTGGCAAGTGTGGGAGCCAGACCTCTACTAAAATTTAATAATATTCACATGAGAATCTATCAGGGCCCTGGCAACTTGCTTACAGACATTGGTTTGTTTGCTTTATTAATCTCTTCTGTATCAATACGTCAATCAAAGCTTTTCCCTTGGAGCTTAGTGAGAGTTGGTAAATTCGCACTTGTAGTATTCCCCTCTTTCATGATAACACTGCAGTGCCAACAAAAAAACTGTACTTTACCAATGAGTAAACTTATGTCAATTTATTTCTTTCTGAAACCCCATCTGCTCTGGGAACCCTTCCACTTGTGATCAGATGCCTTGCTGCATTTTGGTTTGTGTTCTACTTGCTTGTTCATCTGTACAGTGAAAAGTTCTTTGGGGCAGGGGTTTTGTTAACTGCTTGGCGTGCTTTCTTTATTGGAAAGTGCTGTGTACACACTTGTGTGTGCTATTAATAATATCTTCTTCTTTCTCACACTGAAGACAGTAAAATGTCTTAAGTTGGCAAATATCCTCTTGAGCTGCTCTATTTATTTCCCAGCAGTCATGTCTTTCTCCACTCCTATCTCTTCCAGTTTTTCTCCAGTCAAAAGATGGGGGTCATCATGAGGGTGAATCTGTTGGTAAGCTTTTACTCAAGGCTGGTGAGGTGATGCTAATTACAGTATCCAACATTTCCCTTTGTAGCAGTAAGCACCGCCAGTTAATTGGCAGTCTTTCAAGTGCAGCAGTTCTGCAAGCTGTCCCCACAACACACTGCGGCAGGGTGCCTGTATTTTGTTTTCTCAACACAGGAGGAAACAGTCTTAAATTGCAAAAATCAATTCCTCACACAGGGCTTGATCCTGCCCCTGCTCAACTCAATGGGAAAAACCTAGTGACTTTAATGGAGCAGGATTAAGCCCAAATGTATCACTTACTGCTTTGAACTGAATTAGTTAACAGTGTGTGAAACAATCTGCTTTTCATCTACACCTTCTGCTTTTTTTTGCACCAGAGTCTGATTTTTCAGTAACCCTGCAACAGTACTGAAAGAGGGGAGGGACTCTCAAGACTTTGCTACAGTTCTGATAACTGATTTAATTATACAGATCGCTTGCTTTATTTTTATAATCGGGTTACATTTTTCCATTTCTTTGTTTTGGATGGTCTATTATTTAGTGATACTTTTGTCTCATTTAATTGCATTGCTTATAATAAACAGAGGAAAGGAATAACCAGCTTGAGGTGTCAAAAGGCGTATGGGGTACTGGTAATCTTTAAGGGCAAAAGTCATTTTTAGATTAAACTACTTAATGAAACATTTCATGTACGTGTGCAACAGTCTGCTATATTTTATACTGAAAGAAACACATGTACTGAAGTGCATAGGAACATATTAAATATGTACTATGTAATTAAACACAGGTATAGTCAACTGAAAGACAGCAAATTCTAAGGTGAAAATTCACACTGTGTACATTAAATAGACTAAAATGTCAACAATGACATAACAAAATTTAAAACTCCAGCCCATCCTATTTCTCTATCAATGGAAGTTGTCCTAAATGACATTACTGAGTTAGGAAAAACTTCATAGTAAAAGAATCTCAGGGGTTACGGATTTAATGATTGCTATGGAATAGTGCTAAGGCACTGGAAATCTGAGACTTTCCAAAATGGACAATTTCCATAGGAGATGCAGCCTCTTGTGTGAAAAGACTATTCAGAGACACCGCCATGCCATTCTCATTTTTGTGACAGACATGGAGATACACCAGCACTGCATAAGCATCATTAGTGTAGGCTCAGATTCTAATCTAGCAATGGTCCAGTACCTTCACTCGGATAACTATTTCCAAAGTCAAGAGTAAGACATAGGGGCAGTGAGTAGAGTATGCACTAAAATTCGCTGCCGATAAGCCCTTTCCCTTCCCTGGAATGCCACCTCCGAGTGAGTTCCACAGGCCTGAATCACCATTGTTACTCCAGTTAACATTAGTGTCATTTTGAAAATCAAGCTACTCACAGAGGTACCTAAACAAGGATTTAGGAGCCTAATTTTAAGCAGCCAAACTGTAAAATCATAGTCTTTATAACAAACACAATTTGTTCTAAGACAGAAGCATTCACTTGCACAGTAGCAGCTCTGATGACTGTAGCTTTAACACAACTGCCTGATGTGAACCCTTATTTTTTCATGTTTTGAGTGACTTGAAATCCAGTAAAATGAATAGATTTTTTTTTTTAAAGCCAGAAGGGACTATTATTATCATCTAGTCTGATTTTCTTCATAACACAAGCCAAAGAACCTCCCCCAGTAATCTCTATGATAAGCTATAGATTAGATCAGTGTTACTGGTAACTAAATGTACTATGAAATATACCGTACTACTGACACACTACAGAAATAGTCAGGACTACTTATTCTGTGCACCTGTTGAGGGCAGTGTAAGGCCCAAATTGGTGGGTGGGTGTGTGTGTGTGGTGGTTTTTTTTTTTTTTTTTTTTACCCTTTGGAATGCTGAGTATGTGATTCAGACAGTGGATATCACGCTGTGAGGGAGCAGAGCAGTCATGTGTCTTATCTTCCTTGCCATATCTCATACCCACACTTTTCTAACTGCTGCATGTAATTAGCCGTTGGGGTGTGCACAGGTATAAACAAGGTCAGAACTTGATCCATTAAGTTTGCTTTCAATAAACTATGTAATGTCCGGTGTGACATTAATCTCTACCACATCAACCCCAAGTAATCAGCCTTTGTGTCAGGTGCAAAAGGGGCTGTGGAGTCCATTTGCAGCTTCTGTTCCCGCCCGTCGTCTGCACTCCACATCCCCCCTTATCTGGTGTGCTAGGAACACTGGATCTGTATAAGCAAAGTCCATTTCCTTTAATCTCTCCTACATCCAATCTGTTTGAGCTTGGCACAGCACTACCTTCTTTTTAGACGGGCTCTGAAGGCCTCCCAGCACAGCCCTGTTTTAATGGCCCACCTGAGACCTAATGGAATGGAGACCTTGCACAGGTTATCTGCACCATGGGAGAACTTCCCCAGAATGAATGTGTATATCAGTGTAATTCTCCTCTAGCTTCAGCCCCCACTGCATATAGTCCCCTTTGTAACTTCTATAATTTACTTCATGGCTCATTGTTAAACACATTGCAATAATCCCTGGAAAATAAATCACGCAGCACACCCGTGAATTATAACGCAAAACAAATCAAAGCTAAAAGTTCACTTGCTCTTTCTATCTTTAAACTGAGGCTCCTGCAGCTTTGATAGGAGATCTACTCGCATCACAGGGAGAACTGCTCCAGGGAAACTGGAAGAAGAGCTGCCCACCAGAGCAGTAATCAGGAGTATGCAGCCATGAATGAGTTTAGAACAAAAGGCAGGCAGCAACAATGCCTGTGTTGGAGACACAACAATAGGTATAGCAAAGGGACAGAGCCACTGGAGTCTCTGCAGAGCACAGCTCAGAGACTTGCATCCATCTATTATGTAACATCTTTTTCAAAATCTAATCTTAATTCCATGGTGCTTACTATATTTCATGCTTGTGGTGACTTGGGCTCTGCTCTTGGGAGGATCGCTGTGTCACCAGAATCACTCAACTCAGTTGTCACTTTGTAGTTCAGATGCCAGTTTCATAGGCAGCATGGCCCAGTGGATGGGGCACCAGACTTTGAGTCAGGAGACTCTCTGGTCAGACTCCTGGCTCTCCAACTGACTTGCTGTGTGACCTTAGGTAGGACCTAAGTAATTTCACTTAGACTCTCTGGGCCTTCATTTCTTCCCCTGTAAATAATAATGCTTACCCACCCCTGTAAAATGCTTGACCTACAGGTGAAAAGCGCTCCATAAAAGCTATGTGTTTTGGTATATGTACAGTAAATATGATTACCACAAGTAATATGTACTTTTAGAATGAATTATTTTGCCCCCCCTCCCCATCTAGTAAGGAGGATGAAATGCACTTCGTCAGTGGTTCCCAACCATGGGCATATGTAGCAGCACCAGCACTTCTGCCTTCTGTGATTGGGACTCTTAAATTCTTATTCCCAGCCCTATTGCAGAGGGCCTGTGTACCCCTTTCAACTCAGTAAAGCAATAACAATAAAGATATTGAGAGTAACTAGTAAGTTAGATTTGGTCATATCTATGATAACCAAATCACATTTTTGATAACAGAAGGGCCATCTCTCTTTGTAACCATTTTAAGTTAAAGGTTTTTTTGTGTGGTGTTTTTTTTTTGGGGGGGGGGGGGTCCAGCTTAAATTCATCCCTTTCAACCTACTGCCCTCATCAGATATCTCTTCCTTTGAAGTAACCAGATTGGTATGTAATAATCTTAAGTTCACTTCCAGATAAATGAAAAATTTCAAAACTTCCCTAAAGGTTACAGCACTATGCTAACATCACCATTGACCTCAATTCTGTCAGCATGTTTTCCTTAATGTTCAGATTACCAGGAAATAATGTCTAATTTACAGCAGAGTTACTACCTTTCTAGACATCAGTAAAGTAACATTACAGCAAGGGGTGAATCAGGTTTTTCCCCCACTCATTATATAGCTGTGTTCATTCTGTGCTCAGTGTGCCTATTTGGTAGAACTGAGGAAAGAGTTCAAGAGAGTGCTTCCTTTCTCCTGCCCCCCCCAACCCCACCAAAAAACACTTTTTTTTTCTTTCCCACAAAACTGGTGTCCCAACAGGGATGCCACTACTGTAATTTGTACACTTTCAGCATCCTGCTTCTTAATAGTAAGGCTCACTGGAAAATCATCATGTGCATTGTCTACCTCAAGCGGTAAATTTACTGGAGGACAACTGCTAACAGCTTTGGAAAATTTTACTCTAGATTACAAATTGGCTAACCTCTCTAGATCTGCATTTATTTTCATAATTAATTATTGCTTCTCCTTGGCAGACAAGTCTATAATCTTATTGGTCCTGATTCTCTACCTCATGCCGCTTGTTTAGTCAGTTGCACTTATAGAATAGGAGAAATGTAGGGCTGGAAGAGACCTCAAGAGGTCATCTACTAGATCTAATCCAGCCCTCTATGCTAAAACAGGATTAAGCATACCTACACCATCTCTGACTAGTGTTTGTTGAACTTGTTCTTAAAAACCTGTGCAAAGTAGCTGTACGACACTACTCATCAGTATGGTTGCATTTCATATCCACTTTGTACAGGTGTAAAGGATTGCACCAAAGAAAAGCTGTGGCTGTGTACTCTGTGCTGTGTCCCTGTAATTCATGCTTTCGACTGGCCCCTCTGATGCCAAAGTACAGCAGCTCATAAAGACGACCTGAATCACTGAAATGTTGATTTTTAACCTCTCGCTCTCTCTTGAATCCACAAGCCCCTCCAAGGAATGTACTCGGTGTTAATACATGAAAAGAGAATTCTTTATTTTTCATAAGATGTGACACTGTTTGTTTACAACTTATGGGCATTGCTATTAGGTGAGTTTTAAGCCTTGTTTTGTGGAGGGAGGGAGGGTGCGGGGGAAGAATATGATACTGATACTGCAAAAAAGTATAGTACCAAGGGTCCAAATTCTGATCTCGGATAAGTACATGCTACTCCCAGTGATGTAAATGGGAGCTGTATCCCCATATCAGAGGGCAGAATTTACCCTTTAGATTAAAAAACTAGAAGGGTTTAATTACAAAATAAGGGAGAAAAACCAGTGTCAAACTCTGTTTTAATCTGTATTTGTTTCATACTGTAAAGATTCTAAAAAAACTGCATTAAAAATCCTTGTATTGCATGTGTGCAAACAATACTTAAACTTGCAAGTGCTTTACAATTATTAACAAGTGCTGCTTAGCATCAGATAAACTAGTAAGTACTTAATTAAGGGATTGGATATGAAGGTGCAGTCACTTAAAGTAAGTGTGTGTGTGTGTGTGCATTCAAAACAGGATTTTAGTAATCTAATTACCTATCTAACCTTCCTTAGTGTACTTGCAGGTGTCAGTAATGTATAATTTATGAGGATTGTTTGCAATATGCTCTCTAATGTTCAGATTGTTCATCTGAGGGCTAGGTTTGATTTTTATTTTTTTAAATTTTTTACTATTTGTATTTTCTTTTCACATTTGGACAAAGTTAAAGTGAATGACAGGCTTTTTACCTGTCAAGACCTGAGTTCAGGATTCTAGGCTATACTGCCAAAAAATGCACTTACAGGATTAAATTCACCTTGTGCAGAAGGCCAGCACAAGTCTTATACATCTCTTAATCCCTCAGCTAACTCCCTGGTCCTATAGCCCACAAGTGCAGGGAAATCCCATTGAAGTCAATGGGAGTGTTGCATGTACAAGCACTGAGAGATCAAGCCCTTAATCAGACTGGTGCCAGCAATCATTCCAGCCTTTTAATTCTTTATGAATTATTTACATGAATGTGAAATTGCCTTATCTGCCTTCAGAGAAAGGTTGACATTAAGAAAGTTTTTGTGCCTGTTTAACATCTGAACAACACCAGCTGTACAAAGCCCAGGACTCCAATCTCCCTAGCTATCGCAGTTCCTCTCTACCTACAGAGCTATGGGACCAGTGCAATAAAACTAGAAGCAGGACTAGAACAATTCACTAACCAGGATGCTTTGCTCTTCTATATTTATTTCTCTCCTTCTTTCTCTACTTCTACCCCATTTTTACTATAGCAATTGCCATTTATCTTCTTATTTATTCTCTCATCTTCCCCTGTCAATCTCATTTTTCTTTGTCATGGTCTTATCCAGTTCTCATGCACTAGTCCAGTGCTGCAACGTTTTGGCTGCAAACACCACAGGGAAGATAGAATTAAAACTATATTTAAATAAAATTTCATGCAAAACATTTTTACTTTAACTTTTTTCTCCCTGAAGAAATAAATGAGAAAGAGAGGAAGAGGAAAGATGAAAAAGAAGACTTATTGTTTAAGAAATAAGGTGTTATATGAAGAATTTCAGCAAATGCACATAAGAACAAATTTTCAAAAGGGCTGTCACACAGTGAGCTGGCCCTTTAAGCAAGTCCAGAGTTCAGCCTCTCCTGAGACTAGTTTACCTTCTAGTGCAGGGGGGAGAGGCATGGGATTAGGAACAGGGCCTGGTTGGGGGATATAAGGATAATCTGAGATCAGTCAAGGGAGAGACTCAGACTATTAGGAGACCGGAGTGAGCTGCTCCACACAGAGACTCAGAGAAAGTGGGCTGGAGGCTCTCCTCACTTCCCAGCACAGGACCTGGGAAGTCCATGTCTGTGGGAAGCAGTAACTGATTAGGAAGGCTGCAGGGAAACACACCTGCTGGGAAGAAAGCCTCAGAAAGGACAATTTTAAGGACCCTGCACTAAGGGTTGTGACCAAGCAGGAAGCTGGATGGAAGCTGTGTAGTTCTGAACTTTGATTTATTAACAAACTCTCAGAAGGGTTGAGTTATTGTGAAAACACCTGCCGTGTGAACCTTCCTTAACTTGATAAAAAGGAAACCGAGGCATTGGAGGCACCCTAAGCCACCTTAGGTAGCTCCTGCTACAGAGGCCTTGACCTGTCCTCTTCACATGCACGATATCTGAGCACTGTCACTTCTGCATCCAGCTGCTAGAATATAAATGAGCAACATTCATTTGTGTTCTGCCTGAATATGTTAATGTGGTTTTGTGTATATACTCGGTTATCTGGGTGCACAAAGGAACACTACATTTTGAAATTTTAGCCTTTGTCAATTTGTTTGGCAAGTGGCGTCACCATTGTTTTCCCTCTGGTAGCTCCGTAGATTAACTTCAATATGTATCACTTAATTAAGGAATAGGATTGGGAGCAGGTTTTCCCAGAATTCTTTTAAATTACCCCCTCCCCCCCCGCCCAACAGGGCTTCTTTCTTACAGCTTTCCCAGAATAAAATCCTTGTGTTTACCCCTGATGTTTCTGCGCACAACCTATTTTGTACTTGAATCCAGTAAACAATTGCTTGCTCGCTCGCTCACTCGCTCGAGCACACAAACACGAAGACTCCTTAGACTTCCTCCCTTTTAATTCTATTGACCAGAAATGTATAGGAATGAAGTAGATCATGGGCTTGGTAGCAGGATATAGTCTTTCCTCTTTAGGTCACCAATTCAAACTATTATCTTCTGAGGGCTATTTGGGACCTATGTTAAAGGATGCTTGTAATCTAAAACCCAGATCGGAACTGAGATATGTTCACATAATAATCATCACCACAGCTGGTGCTGGCTGTTAATCCTAGCAGAGAGGCTAAGGATTGAGGGGCATGGAGGTTGAACTCCCACAAATTCCCTCTAGGTCTGAGGCACGCTGGTGCAGCATGTGGCATTTCAGTCTTGCTGGTGCCTGTGCTTCCTATTTTCTGTGGATAAATAGAAGACTTCAGCCTCCAGGACTGAGGACACCAGCTCATTTTATGCAGGTGAGGTAACCAAACCATCATCACATGGTAACAACTTTAGTCTATTGCACCTGTGAAGTTGTTTCCATTTATTTATGAATGCAATTGAAACTTCCTGAGCACTTAAAAGGAAAGCTAAGTTTACAAAGCCTGCAACGATTTAACTGCTGACTAAATAATATATCTGTCACAGATGGGGGTGTGTAAAATAAATGTAATCAACTCATTTATTTTTGGTTTCAGAGTAACAGCCGTGTTAGTCTGTATTCGCAAAAAGAAAAGGAGTACTTGTGGCACCTTAGAGACTAACCAATTTATTTGAGCATGAGCTTTCGTGAGCTACAGCTCACTTCATCGGATGCATGTGAGCTGTAGCTCACGAAAGCTCATGCTCAAATAAATTGGTTAATCTCTAAGGTGCCACAAGTACTCCTTTTCATTTATTTTTGGATCCAAGACTTTCCAGCAGTGTCCTAAATCTGTGTAATGTGACTAAATGCTGCATTTGAATCTCTGATTTTAGCTGAAAAAATGTGTAAAATCTCAGGTGCCCAGATAGGTTATTGGCTGACTATACAGCAGATGAGGCTCACGAATACAAGTTGTTCCAGGAAAACTCAATTGTAATTCACACTCTCTAAAGCCTATATTTTCCTCTAGGTATGTGCAGAGAACTCCCACTAACTTTGGGCTTGATCCTACTTGCACTCAAATCAGTGACAGTTCTGCCACTGACTTTAATGTGAGCAAGATCTAGCCCCTTTAATATGAGTTAAATGTTCTTCTCTTGATATACTCCTTTTTGTCATTTCTAGATCTTACTTTCTCAGCTGGTAGCATGGAAATAACTCACCTGTTTCGCAACTAGTGCCTATTTTATTACTCAGACCACACCTCCTTTTACAGATTTGCCATCAGAAACACAGAAGACACATGGATCTGAAAATCCACACTTTCAAGGAGAAAGCAGGATGCCAGCAGTATACAGGTTTGGTGCAGAGTCTTACTTCTATCCCTTTAATCAATAATGTCCCCCAAATATCACAGAACTTCAATATACATATGAGAAGAGAATTTGTCCTTTTATAATTAACATAAGAAGGTCTGTACTAGGTCAGCCCAATGGTCCATCTAGCTTACTATACTATATTCTGACAGTGGCAAATGCCAGGTGCTTCAGAGGGAATTAACAAAACAGGACTATTTTGAGTGATCCATCCCGTCATCAGGCTCAGTTTCTGGCCGTTGGAGGTTTAGGGACACCTGGAGCATGGGATCGCATCCCTGACCATCTTTGCTAATGGTCATTGATGGACCTATCCTCCAGGAACTCACCTAATTCTTTTTTTTAACCCAGTTATATTTAATAACTGTACATAAAATACACCACAGATAAGGACACTTTACCAATAATATTTTGGCTGTGATGGTGAAGCTGAGAAGTTTTTGACAAAGGCACAACAACAATCTCAAATGCAGGCTTATTTAAAAGCAACACTTATTTAAACAAAGGATATTCATAATAAAATTATAGTACTCCCATGATAATCCTTTATCTCTGGAAAATGGGTTTTCCCTTAGCCCAATTACTGGTAGGAGTTTTTATTAACTTCCTGTGCCAAAGGATTATTATGAAATCATACTTGATGGAAGGCTTAAATCCCGGTATATTTAAAAAAATACACTTTGGGTTCTTTTATTTGCCTTCTGGCTTTTGAACCTTCAGGATGCACATGGATCACTTTATCAGCCATAAGGGCTAGAAACTTTTTTTTTTTCTAAATGAAAACTCAGCTTCTCATGTAATCCCTTGTGTCTAGGAGCTGGGGATTTTAAGTAAAATATCAAATGTGTAAGAGTTGGCAATACTGTTTCTAGTAAAAGTAGGAAATAATGCTAAAGTGGTGGACAAGGTCCCTTTAAGAGAAGAGATTAAAATATTAGGAGGAAATGCTGCTGAGGACAAAGATGTTCAAATAAGGGAGCTAGCATAAGAGAACTCCTGATCATTATTTATTTTTGCTGTTCAATGTGGCTCCACCCATAAAGCATATTTGATTATTGAGGTTCTAAGGCAAACAAATACTCTGACACACGTTAAACAAAGAAGAGAAAGAGACTGTGCGTGTATGTGATGTCAGAAGATTCAGCAACAGATGAATGGAAACAAACAAAATCCCCAACTTTTGTGAGATTTGATTGGTACAAATCAAATCAAAATAAGTCATAGAAAGCCAGATAAATATTTGGAGATAAAAATGGAAACCAAACTAAAATCAATAAGAATATAAATGTGTCAACTAAAAGGCAATGAAAGCAAAGAATAGAAAAATGAGTGAGACATGGAAGCAACCCGAAACATGTAACACATTAGCGACGCACAGAGGAAACAAACAATATAACCCATCTGAATTTTCAAGGGTTTGTGGTGTGTCTTTAGATTTATACCTACTGTGAATTAAATAGCCCTTGCTGTGTAAGTTTTTGTGTGGACGGGTATGTATATTATTTTGTTGCAAAGACTTGTCTTCCACTTGCAGTAACCACAAAGATGGATTCATCTCATTTTATGTCTCATGCAAATCATGGTTAAATTTTACAAGTGAAAGGTGAAGAATTTATATGGCTGGGAGACAGGAAGTTCAAAGTTTAATATTTTGACATTAGTTTAGCCCATTGCACGTATGCGGTATTTTCATTACTGCAGATAAATCCGTGGCAAATGGTCTGAGGCTTGTTGAACCACTCCCTAGGGAGCCTGACATCAGTGGAACTATTCACCTGTGTTAAGTTAAATGGGTGTGTATTCAGGCTTGTCTCCACAGTGCACTAGTGTGCACCAGCTGGCTGTAAATTCTAGTGCAGGACAGTGTGTTATGTGTTAACTGTCCACGTGGACCCTGCTGACATGCACTAAAAATTCTTTAGTGAGTGTTGACATAGTCCTGTTCAAAATAGGACTATAGCAGGGCACAATACAAAAATTTTAGTGCATGCCAGCAGGGCCCACATGGACAGTTAGTGTCTGACATGCTGACACACATGGGAATTTACATTCCAGCTGGTGTGCACTAACCCACCTTGTAGACAAGCCCTAAGGCTTTGCGAGATCGGGACCTTAGTCTGATCTTGCTCTCATTCAATTCAATGGCTGCTGCGGGGAGAGAGAGCTGCGGGGGAGTCCTCTCGCCCCACCCCAAAGCCCACACCCCCATCTGGAGCCCTCAACCCCCCCCCCCCCCGCCACCATATCCCAACCCTCCGGCCCCACCATGCCACATGAATTTTGTTATGTGCACCAGTATGGAGGTGATGTGTCACACACATTGGTGCATATAACAAAATTCATTCTGCACATGGATGGGGAAAATTAGAGGGAACACTGCTGTGCGGTATTTCATTGCTGTGCAGACTTCTGGGCTTGGACTGCAGCCTGGGTGCTAGGATCCTGTGGGGTGGGAGGGTCCTAGAGCTCTGGCTCCATACTGAGCCTGGAGGTCACGCTGCTATGAAACAGCCCCGCAGCCCGAGCCCCGCGATGAGCCCAAGTTGGCATGTACAGGCCAGCAATGGGTTTTAATTTACTGTTTAGACATACCCCAGAAGTCAATGGGGCTCTACAAAGTTTCAGGGATCCACCCACCTAGATCCAGTTGGAAGGTTAGAGCCTACATTTAAGGTTCATCTGCTTTTAAACTGACTGCAATAAATTATTAAAGCAAAAAAACTGGTTTCCCCTATGCTCACGAAACTCTGCACTTACTGTGAATTTTGCTTAAATTTTACAGTGGAGAGAAAAAGAATGTTCTTAGACTGGGTATGTGAAGTTTCAACCCCAAAAGGGCATTTGAGATATTTAAGAGTAACCAAAAGAAGATATTTATAACAGAATATTCTTCTCATCTATAATATCCACTACACACTGTTTCTGATGCCAACAGCCCTGATCCAGCAAACACCAGTTGCAAGAAGACCCCTCTTCCTCCCTCCTATTGAAGTCTATAGGGCTCTGTGGGGACACAAGCAGAGTCAATGGTAGGATCAAAGCCTCATAGTTTTCTCACCAAGGGGAGGAGGAGAAGAAATGCGCACACATAAGAAAGGGAGGGGAGGGGATATGAGAAGGTATTTTCCACTAGTCACCCTGTGTTTTGAAGTGTGCTTCCTTTTATACAGTTTTGACTGCAGACCTTGTTCCATGTTCTTTCCTCTTGGTGGTTCAGCATGCCCAGTGTGAAGGAAGGTTATCTTGTAGAGTATGACTTCTTATTTTCCCAGAGGTATTCGCAAGCATGAGGACAAGCAAGAATAATCAGTGATTCTGATTATTCATTGATCATCCTGCCTTTTCCCTCTCTCTCACGCCTCCAAAGAAAATGACAAGGGAGCATATTTGAAAATCCCTACCATACTTTTTTCCAAAGGCACCTAAGAGGCATAGGTGCCCAAATCCCACTGAATCCAATGGGATTTGGGTGCCTAACTTCCTTAACCCTTTTTTAAAATCCTGGCCTCTATAAACATAAATAAATATCTTTGATTTTAAGCCACATGCAAATTAGGTTCAATCACTGTTCAGAATATAAAAACATCAAAGCAGGGAAACTGAGTTAAGGCTAATATTTTTTTCTTAGCTATATACAGCCGGGGAGGGTATGGAGTGAGGGGTGATGAAGAAAATTTGATCCTTAGCTCTAGATAACTTCACTGCTTTCATAAATTTAAGCTGGACCCAAAATGTGGTTTGAACGACAGCACTTTCATAGGTGTGCTATTTTATATCAATACTACCTACTAAGAAAATTGTATTCTGAAAACAATAATCCTACATGAAGAGGTGTTGTCAGGAGCTATTCCTCTTACAACTGCAATTGGTTACATGATGATAGAAGAAAACAGAAGTGTTGCTATCTCCTTCTGAAGCTATTAAAATTTGAAACTCAGGAGCCTGTAGCCAAAACATACAGGTTGACAACTCCTCTTTCTGCCTGATTTAGGCCTTGATCCTGCCATGACTTCCATGCAGCTGGCCCTAGCTCAGCATGGATTCCCATTAACTTCACTGGGGGCTCTGCGTCAACACAAAGGTCTGACTATGTCGAGCTCATTGCAGAACTGGGGCCTAAGCAAAGGCTTTTGGGGGGCATGAGATGGACATGTAATTCCTTAACAATACCCTCTTACCGCCTTTAGTGTGGGAGGAATGTTGACTGGACGGCAGGGGATGAGAGTGATTCAGATGCATGCTTGGCAGGAGGGGAGCCCCCCTCCCCTCATTCTCTGCTTAGCAGTGCCTGAGTAAAGGAGATGGGGACAGCTGATAGGCAAGAAGAAGATGGGGCACAAGCAGCAGTCAATCTGAGCTAATCCCAGGTCTTGCAAAAGCTTCTTTCTCTTCAGTTAGCTGCCCTGCCCTCACTCCCTGTGGCTGTAGAGTAAGAGCTGTGCTGCTTATGATGCTTCAGATCCGACCAACCACCTGTTCTGAGGGGGTCAGGAAGGAATTTTTCGATTGGGCTAAATTGGCATGTAGCCTGGTTAAGTTTTTTGGCCTTCCTCACCGCCTCCAGTAGCACACTTGGGTTAGAAGCAACAGGATTTGAGATTCGTATAATGCTGTTATGATTGCCGACTCACTGAAACTTACAGCCGTTGTCTAGTCTGGGCAAAGGCTAAAAGGACCAACTCCCAGCAGTAAATGAGACCGAGGATCATGCAGATGGACTTTGCACTTATGAGGTAGAGAAGCTTCAGGTCTCTGCAGACTACAGTTCACCTCACCTAGCCTTATGGCCTCTGTCACTCCCTGCTCACATGTGGGGGTGGGGTGTGTAGAAGTTTCATAACTGAACTGAGTCCATGGGATAGGCAGGAAGGGTCTACCCCGAGTTGTTGTTTGGTTTTTGGTCAAAACCCTGTCACCTGCACTTGAAACAATTAAATGCCTGGTATGTGAGAGCTGGGGCGGGTGATGTAGTGCTCCTCCCAAGTTATAATTAATAAAGTTGCAGTCTGCTGTTTAAACCCATCCCCCATGTCCGTCAATCATTTGCCTCTTTGTCCAGGTCAATGAAAGGCTTTTCAGATGTATGTTTATTATTGGATGGATCCTGAGGAAGACTGATATAGCTAGATTCTCCAAAAATTCTCCAGGTATTATTATAGCTATTAAAAATGGGAGGGAGGGAAATCTTTTGAAAATTTTGCACGTTTTTTTGGACATTTTTTTTCATCAATATTTTGATCTCTTCTAAATTTTCCAACCAGAAAAGACTCAAAATTAGCTCCCATTTACTGATATAACATCCACGGGCCTGTTCGTGAGCCCCATGGCTTATAGCAACCCTTTCAGTGCTCATATCCTCCTGTGGATTAAAAAAGCATTTTTAAAATCACCACGATGCCATAAGACCCACATGTCACAGTTCAGGATAATCATGCCTGTATTCCCCCTCCTTGGTTGACTCCCTCAAGGCTCCTGGCTCACATCTCTTTGGGAGACCCATGTCTCTCTCCTTCATGATCAGGATTTTTCCTGATATTACACTGTGATATCCCCACCAAGCCAGACAACCTAAACAAATCAGTGTCTGCACTTTGCTCTATCTTGGAAGGCTATGAACAGCTGAAATTGCCCTCAGTTGTAAGTTGCAACAGAGCTCTTTCTAAGCAAGCACATTTATGCTTAAGGTGAAAGCATTACAGAGAAAACATTAAAATCAAGTAAAGAACCTACAGGCAAGCTAAAAGGCTTACCAGAGATCACCTCCAACTTCAGCCTCTGGCTCTGGTAGGTGTCAGTCCTTCAAAATCCACAAATGAGTTTTCCCTGTGATACAAGTTCATAACTGTCTCAGATTCAGAGCCAGAACAACCATGAATAGTTCAGTCTTTCCTTTATACAGCTTGGGCCTTTGATCTTAGCCCTATGTAACAGGTGATCAGCAGACAAAGGGCTACTACTCAGGGTGTAGCTTCAAAAGGCTGAGTTTTTGCCTAAATGGAGATGTGGAATTTGCATTCACCACCATCTTAATATTTTGCAGAAAATTCACTGCACACCTATTATCCCAAAAGTTCATTCTTGTCTGGCACATTGTTCAATATAGTCTTTTGATCATTTAGGCCTTATATCACATCTCTCCCCAAGAGAGGTTACATACAATCCCAGCCCACAGTAATACATAAATTTTATATTTAGTACAATAGACCCCCAAAGACACTTAAACTTAATTCAATAATGTTTTTCAAGGCTATTGCAGGAAATTGTCATATCTGTCACACCACTTTTTCCAAGGGCCTCTGAAATTTGTGCATATAACTATTTGTACATGCAAAAGCCAGATGAAAATTTCCATTGTAAATAATACAGGAAAATACAATTACAATAGCAATGCGACTTTAAGTACCATTAGAAACTCACAAAATCAAGGTTGTGAAAACCAGAGGCCCTTAGCCTGCATTGTGATGCACATGGGCAAAGCTCCACAACCCTATATATCACACTGTAAGATCAGGGATTTACTTTATAAACCAGAATGCAGGAAATCACTGAACGCTCACTGCTTCCATGGTTAGATTTCCTGACCTCTGTCACTGAGTACAACATCCTTGACTCAGGTAATTTTTAGATGATTTTTTTAAGAGGAAGAGAACAAATGTCTAGACAGAAGAGTTTTAAAACAAAATTAATTATTTTCTCACTGGGTAAAATGTCTTACCCTGTGTAAGTGTGAAAGGGTATACAAGGTCCTCACGTGCCAATGGAAGGGATGCCCTCTGCCCCAGTGGTGCCTCTAAGAGGAGACCTCACCAAGCCAGACAATAGTGTGGGGGTTTCACAGGGGTTAATTCCAAGCCAGGATTCACAGACAACTCAGAGAGATGCTATCATAATGGAGCTAGTTGGTTGCAGCTGAGATTGTTTAGATTCTGCCCCTTAAAAAGAAGGTGTGGCTTTCAGAGGGAAGAAGGACAAAGATTGTGGGGTTGTATGCTGAAAGCCAGTACTGAGAGGGAAAATATAGGTGCTATCCTGTCTCATTGTACTTTTTGTTGTATAATTTTGTATTTCAAACTATATAGAAGAAGTGCAATTAAGGACAAAATTTGGTCCAGTAAAAGATATTACTTCTACCCACCTTGTCTTTCTAACATCCTGGGACAACGCTGCAAACAGTAAATTTAAAGTCCACTTGTGATAATTAATCTAGTTTATTGTGCATGATAGTGTATGGGCATTATTAGTAAATAACACTCTTATAAAGCCAAGCTTCAGTGTAAATTCCACAATCTAGTTTAAGGATATATTCAAAAAGGCGTCATTATTATATAATGAGTTAATTGGTTCAAGGATTTCAGTTACATTACTTCTAAAAAATGTAGAAGTAGGAGAATGCCGCATAAAGATATGCTATGAATATTTGTTCAAGTCTTTAAACACATGTACTTCAGCCAAGTTTTGTGTTAATTTTTTACCAAGATTCACCTGAGTTCTTTGTACAGAAATGCTCATGGAAAGCATATTTGGAACTTGCTTTCTTTGAACATCATCCCCAGAAAGTGATTATGGGATATACACTCATATAATTAAGACACAGAATTGATACCATCTAACGTATATGGCCAATCATGAGTAAGCACCATAGCTCAGATTTCACATAGCTAGCTGTACACATGAAAAAGTTTGGATATATTTGAGAATTACACTCTGTTCTTTTTTGCTGGCAGTGCATCTCTGAGATGAAATTCATTGATTAAATTATTCTTTATGAATTATTTGATCACATCTAGAAAGAGTAACTCTATAATCATAAAAAGAAAAGGAGGACTTGTGACACCTTAGAGACTAACAAATTTATTGAGCGTGAGCTACAGCTCACTTCATCGGATGCATTCAGCAGAAAATACAGTGGGGAGATTTATATACACAGAGAACATGAAACAATGGGTGTTACCATACACACTGTAACGAGAGTGATCAGGTAAGGTGAGCTATTAACAGCCGGAGAGTCGGGGGGGGGAGGGGGAGAAGAACCTTTTGTAGTGATAATCAAGGTGGGTCATTTCCAGCAGTTGACAAGAACGTCTGAGGAACAGAGTGGGGTGGGGGTGGAATAAACATGGGGAAATAGTTTTACTTTGTGTAGTGACCCATCCACTCCCAGTCTTTATTCAAGCCTAAGTTAATTGTATCCAGTTTGCAAATTAATTCCAATTCAGCAGTCTCTCGTTGGAGTCTGTTTTTGAAGGTTTTTTGTTGAAGAATTGCCACTTTTAGGTCTGTAATCGAGTGACCAAAGAGATTTTTATGGCTGGTTTAGAACAACGCTTCCTCAGCTCTCGTCCCCTACTGCCCCTACTCTACTTGCGCTACATTGATGACATCTTCATCATCTGGACCCATGGAAAAAAAGCCCTTGAGGAATTCCACCATGATTTCAACAATTTCCATCCCACCATCAACCTCAGCCTGGACCAGTCCACACAAGAGAACCACTTCCTGGACACTACGGTGCTAATAAGCGATGGTCACATAAACACCACCCTATACCGGAAACCTACTGAACGCTATGCCTACCTACATGCCTCCAGCTTTCATCCAGACCACACCACATGATCCATTGTCTACAGCCAAGCTCTACGATACAACCGCATTTGCTCCAACCCCTCAGACAGAGACAAACGCCTACAAGATCTCTATCTAGCGTTCTTACAACTACAATGCCTACCTGCTGAAGTGAAGAAACAGATTGACAGAGCCAGAAGAGTACCCAGAAGTTACCTACTCAGGACAAGCCCAACAAAAAAAATAACACAACGCCACTAGCCATCACCTTCAGCCCCCAACTAACACCTCTCCAACGCTTCATCAAGGATCTACAACCTATCCTCAAGGACGACCCATCACTCTCACAGATCTTGGGAGACAGGCCAGTCCTTTCTTACAGACAGCCCCCAACCTGAAGCAAATACTCACCAGCAACCACACACCACACAACAGAACCACTAACCCAAGAACCTATCCTTGCAACAAAGCCCATTGCCAACTGTGTCCACATATCTATTTAGGATACACCATCATAGGGCCTAATCACATCAGCCACACTATCAGAGGATCTTTCACTTGCACATCTACCAATGTGATATATGCCATCATGTGCCAGCAATGCCCCTCTGCCATGTACATTGGCCAAACTGGACAGTCTCTACTTAAAAGAATAAATGGACACAAATCAAATGTCAAGAATTATAATATTCAAAAACCAGTCGGAGAACACTTCAATCTCTTTGGTCACTCGATTACAGACCTAAAAGTGGCAATTCTTCAACAAAAAAAACTTCAGAAACAGACTCCAAGGAGAGACTGCTGAATTGGAATTAATTTGCAAACTGGATACAATTAATTTAGGCTTGAATAAAGACTGGTAGTGGATGGGTCATTACACAAAGTAAAACTATTTCCCCATGTTTATTCCCCGCCCCCACCCCCCACTGTTCCTCAGACGTTCTTGTCAACTGCTGGAAATGGCCCACCTTGATTATCACTACAAAAGGTCCCCCCTCCCCGCTCTCCTGCTGGTAATAGCTCACCTTACCTGATCACTCTCGTTACAGTGTGTATGGTAACACCCATTGTTTCATGTTCTCTGTGTATGTAAATTTCCCCACTGTATTTTCCGCTGAATGCATCCGATGAAGTGAGCTGTAGCTCACGAAAGCTTATGCTCAAATAAATTTGTTAGTCTCTAAGGTGCCACGAGTCCTCCTTTTCTTTTTGCGGATACAGACTAACAAGGCTGCTACTCTGAAACCTGTCCATAATCATAATAAACTAATCATAACAGAATCAAAATTAAGTACTAGCAACCAGTAAAATAAATCAAGTAGGCTATCCCTGTCTTGTACATGAGAACTCGGAGAAATAAAAAGGAAAATATTCTCTTGGTATTATCCCTTACTGATGTTTGGAACCTTTCCAAAGCAATAGCACAAAAGCTAGCAAGGAATTAATGGCTGCTAGCTATCTGACAACTACCTCACTAGAGGATAATGGACAAAAATTTTCCATTACCTATCCAGTAGTTACACTGCATAATATTTGGCAAAGGTGAGAAGTACTGTTTAATATCTCCCCTCTGTACAGCTACAGAAGATTCTGTTCCTTTACCTTAGGAAACGGTTACTGTACTAGTGGAATGGATCCTGAAGGACTTAGGTTTCCTTGCTTTAAACATAGATTTTTCTGACTTTCCATAGTTCACCTTGATATAATAGCTCTTGACACTGTATTATGTCTTCTGTACAGCCCAAAGAGCCTGAAATTACTCCCACTGAAGTCAGTGAGAATTTCAAAATTAAATTCTATTGAAGCAGGATTGGACGCAAACAGAATTCAACATTCTACACAACCTGAAGACACTGCTGGATACAGTGTCATTGTTCTCAGCCATGAAGAGCCTGGCATCTGCACCTTGATAATATTGTCCACTGTTATAAACCTATTTTCCATTCAGGTGCTCAAACAGGCCATCCAGAATTGCAAAGTGATGTCTGACAGCAGACCAGGTTACCCATCTGTAGACCCTGAAAAATAGTTACTTTGGTTATGTGAATATCCAAGCCAGCCCTACGGACATGGCCTAGATTAGCCAATTGTCTCAAAAATATAGGAAATAGTGACTAGTTATAAATTGAGAACTTCCTGTGCCAGGGCTGACATCAGCACCATCAAATATACATATACTCTAACTCTGCAGTTAAGCCAAAAAGAAAGCTTATACTGGAATTGCTGATTGAATAGAACAAATTGAAAGAATTCTCTGATGGCTAGAAAGATGGGGTCTTAGACGTAGGAATCCAAAAGATTGAGCACACTATAAATGTAAATGGATTAATTGCCGGGATTACTGGCTTTAGAGTCTTCTTTTTCAGCCAAAGATATCCTCAGTCCCAGAAGTGGATAAAAATGCCTTGGTTCATTTGAGAACAATCAAGTCAATTGTGATGCAAGGTCCTCCTGATGCCAAAAGGCAGAGAGGAAAGGGGTGCATAAGGGATCCCAGGGTCTGATATCTGCATACTAGCCCACCAAAGAATGTCATTAAAATCTCTAATAAAAGCCTGTGTCATATGGGTTATCATAATTATTGTGAAATGTTTATACAGCAAATATGTGAAGAGTTATGTGCATCTATATACTAAAAATTTGTTCTCTGGGTTTGTGAGTGAAGACTGGTCACCAAAAAGCAATTCACCTACTCTTGACAGGCGGGGGGAAGAGATGCTTATCTCACTCTGGCTGGTTATGTGGAAATTAAATATTGTATGTTTCACAATGGATGCCCACTTACAGTTTGAGCAAAATGCTAATCAACAAATTGCCAGGGCTGGAGGAAAAACCAAAACCAGCAGGGTCGGGATTATCCTGTTTGGGAGTAAGACAATTAACTTTTGAAACGATATCTGGAGTGCAGATGATTCCCCAGATATTCTGTCAATCTGTAAGGACAAGCAGCCAGAGAGTTTGATCTTATGGGAAGGGATCTCAGCCAATCGCTGGGAAAAGGACTTGGGGTAACCTATCGTGTTTGGTAAGTTAAGGCTCGAGAAAGCATGTTATGATCTTGTTTTATATGTAATCATTTGTTTTCAATATTCTTACTTTCTATCTCATGAATCTCTGTTCTTCGATAATAAATTTATACTCGTTTTCATTATATATGCAGTGTGTTAAGTAGAGTGACGATCCTGTGTTGAATCTTGCAAGCTGCTGTACACTATTCCTTTGGGAGTAGCGAATCTGAAAGTCCTGTGAGCGATCATGAGGAGGATCCTGTGAGGAATGGGGACTGAGCACTCCAGAGGGATGCTCAGGAGTTGGCCCAGATGGGAGTGCTTGTGTTGACAGAGGCTGGTAGAGTCAGGGAGCTGATCCACAGCTGGCACGGACACGACTGCCTTGTGCTAAGGGCAGGTGGTAGTGAGGTGCCATACAATTCTGGGTACCCCAGGGAAGCTTCACATCTGCGGCTTAACCATGTATGTTCCTTTCTACAGAAGGGGGTCAAGAACTGATTCTCTTGGCTGAGCTCACATTGATCTGAGTTGTGCTTGAAGAGCAGTGGGAAAATGTTCAACAAGGTATCATCATCCTAGCTAAGAAAAACTAAGCCTGCAACCAGTCACCATAAAGTAAGGAAATCCCTTAAGAACAGTGTCTGGTTTTATAAAAGCAGGCAGTGGGGCCAGGGGAGAGTCTAGGCTCAACACACCATGGCCCCACTGGCTCCAATGAAACAAATTCAGTCCATTCCACCAAGTGTATGTTTTGTCTGATGAGAAATAACTGAGGGCTTGTCTACACTCACCACAGGATTGAAGCTGCAGTGATCGATGCATCAGGGGTCGATTTAGCAGGTCTAGTGAAGACCAGAGGGAAGACCTGCTAAATCTAGTGAAGACCCACTAAATCGACCGCTAAGTGCTCTTCCGTCAACTCCTGTACTCCACCTGATCGAGAAGTATAAGGGGAGTTCATGGGAGAGCGTCTCCCATTGACGTTGCGTAGTGCGCACCCCGTGGTAAATAGATCTAAGCTACATCCATTTGAATTACGCTGTTCATGTAACTCAAATTGGGTAGCTTAGATTGACTTTTCCCTTTAGTGTAGACAAGGCCTGAGACACTGGAGCCCAGAGATCCGTTAGAGGTGGAATAATAGCAGAAACTCACGGTTGCTGTCTCTGCTGGACAGCAAGGAGGAATTACACCCAAATGTCTGGATAAGTGTAGGAGACCAATAAAAGACTAATTGTATTTCTTGGGAACTGCATTCTTAGTGAGAATACTTAATGTTATTTTAATATATGGTTTGTTTAATTAGGCTATTTTTCCTCTAAGTTGATCATATCATTAAAACTGGAAAATAGGCTTCTCTGAAACAAAAAAATCCAAATCTTTCATTGAAGACCATGGTGGGGGAAAGACTGTTTCTGATGGTAGGAAGACAGAGTGCAGAAAATTATTTATTTTATTTAAGAGGAGAAATGGAACTCTCCTTGTAGTTCTGTGTAAACTGCCAGCAAATAATTGTCAGCAAATTAGAATCAATCATAGAATCATAGAATATCAGGGTTGGAAGGGACCTCAGGAGATCATCTAGTCCAAATCCCTGCTCAAAGCAGGACCGATCCCCAAATAAATCATCCCAGCCAGGGCTTTGTCAAGCCTGACCTTAAAAACTTCTAAGGAAGGAGATTCCACCACCTCCCTAGGTAACGCATTCCAGTGTTTCACCACCCTCTTAGTGAAAAAGTTTTTCCTAATATCCAACCTAAACCTCCCCCACTGCAACTTGAGACCATTACTCCTTGTTCTGTCATCTGCTACCACTGAGAATAGTCTAGATCCATCCTCTTTAGAACCACCTTTCAGGTAGTTGAAAGCAGCTATCAAATCTCCCCTCATTCTTCTCTTCTACAGACTAAACAATTCCAGTTCCCTCAGCCTCTCCTCGTAAGTCATGTGTTCCAGTCCCCTAATCATTTTTGTTGCCCTCCGCTGGACTCTCTCCAATTTTTTCACATCCTTCTTGTAGGGGCCCAAAACTGGACACAGTACTCCAGATGAGGCCTCACCAATGTCGAATAGAGGGAAACGATCACGTCCCTAGAAGTTAGGAACTGTAGAAAACTGATCAGGTAAGCCAAGGGACACAAGGAGAAATCTATGGCCAGCAGAGTTAAGGACAAATAAGGAGTTTTAAAAATATATTAGCAACAAAAATAATCCTGACAATGGTATTGGTCCATTAATAGATGGCAATGGTAGAATTCTCAATAATAATGAAGAAAAGGCAGAAGTGTTAAATATTTCCATTCTGTACTGGGGGAGATGTAGAAACAGAAGATGCAGTCTTACAATTTGATAACTCTTTCCCTTCCACTAGTATGTCTGGAGATGTTAAACAGAAGCTACTAGCATTAGACATTTTAAAATAAGCAGGTCCAGGCAATTTGCATCCAAGAGTTTAAAAGAGCAGGCTGAAGAACTTGCTGGACTCAATGTTGATTTTCAATTAGTCTTGGAACACTGAGAAAGTTCCAGAAGACTGGAAGAAAGCTAATGTTGTGTCAGTTTTAAAGAGCGTAAAGGGGATGAGCTTGTAATTATATGGCTGTCACTCTGACATTGATCCCTGGCAAGATAATGGAGTGGCTGACATAGGACATGATTAATAAAGAATTAAAGGAGGGTGTAATGGGGTCTCACACACACACCTTAGACTTTCTAAGGGCATGTGCCTGCACACTCTCTTGGTTTGTGGAGGGCCTTCAAGTGACTCAGTCCTCCAACTTAGTCACACACAGTCTGTATGTGAAATAAAAACCCCTTCCAGGGAAACAGTCTGACAGGGGGGCCTATCTCAGTACTCCTTGGTTTTCCTTTCTTTCCCTGTAGCCCACCCTGGTCTCAGGCCCTTTAACTAGATCTGGCCCTGGTATGGGGTCATATCCCCAGGGCTTCCTTCCTGGGGATGCTATCTTCCTGAAGCCCTCCCAGGGCTCAGTCTTTACTCAGGACCAGCAGTCAGAAAAGAGCTCCTTCTCGCTCCCCTAGTCCCTGCCAGTACTGAGCTATCCATGGTCCTTCTGCTCTTTCAGCCAGCCAGGAACACAGTTCTCTCTCTTCCAGCTCCCAGCAGCAACTGATCTCACGCTGGCCCTGCAGCTTGTCTTATACTAGTCTGCTAGGCCCTGATTGGCTGTTCTCTGCAGCCCCTTTCCAATTGTCTGTGTCCCACAGAAACCTCTCCACTGCCCTTTTCTAGGGTTGGGGGTGGCAGGGCTGCGAGTCCTCCAGCAGGGGGCCTGAGTGCCTGTTTCACCCCACCATGAATTAATGGGAAATAGATCATATCAAACTAGATATCTGTTTTTGATGAGATTACAAGTTTGGTTGATAAAGGTAATAGTGTTGATGTAATATACTTAGATTTCTGTAAAACATTTGACTTAGTACCGCACAACACTTTGATTAAACATTAGAATGACATAAAATTAACATAGCACACATACAGGTTAATATTTTTGAAAGTTTGAGGGGAAATGGTTCAGACATTTTTTAGTATGAGGTGAGTGAGGTAAAATAATTTTCCATTATTCAAAAATAAAAAGGCTTTGGGAAGAGTCATACAGCTGAGTGCTGAAGGGTGAAATCTGGCATGGAAATGCACTATAGAATAACTTTTTAAACCTTAAGATTTTTTTCAGGGGTTTAGAGCCTCTTGTGCCAAACTAAGAATAGCACCCCTGCCCCCTGAAAGAGAGTGCCCTAGGATTTTCACTGGTATCAGCAAAAAGCAACATCATGGCTTTTCCTGTGGGGAATGGGATGTCACTCCAGGGCTCCCTGAATGGAGGATACATACCCAAATGCTGCATTAATGGGGTGGAAAGGAAGGAGCTTCACCCCTACTATCCCCTGCTTTCTGGGAAAAGGGATCCTAAGCACTGTTAATCCCTGCAAACAATGCAGCCATGTGGGGGTGAAAGGCATCCTCCAGATGCCTGAGCTCCCTCTCACTCTTGCTGAGGCAGACAGGATCACATCAGTTTCTTCCTTCTACTACAGGATGATTCTCTAGAGCTCCACAAGCAGGAAGAGTTGTCTGCCCTGCTTCCCCTGTCCCAGTCTCCTACGATGTTATCAAGAGTTCTTTTGATCATGGGTGGCAGGGGGTTTTTACAGCACCAGTTACTGGAATAAAAAGACTGCATTCATCTCAGCTTTATTTAAACAAAGTAATATCCTAGCCTTCTGTTGGGGAGTAAAGCTTGTAAATGTGGAGTGAGTGCATCCTAGTGGCTCACAAAGAAAATAAGTTATGTAAAATTATTTCTTTAACCTAGTCTCATGATGATGTTTTGGTGATTTGACTCGTGATTTTTGAATGCTTGGTGTTGGCAATACTGTAGACTTCTAGTGGAATATGAAGCAAATTCGCCACTCTGAGGGGACTGCAAAAGGAGGGGTGCAGGGCAAGCAGCTGGCAGCTCTTCTTCCTCTCCATGGTGTTTTGAGGACAGGAGAAGCATGGTAGGCCTCACTGCCTATGAACAGGAGAAGCATGGTAGGCCTCACTGCCTCTACAGGAAACAAGGGGAGTCGAGAGGCCCAGAAGCTAGCGCCAATAGCTGTCCCTGCCACCTGTCTCCCTAGACTGACCTAAAGAAGCAACCGTCTTTGAACTGGATATCTAGTCCACTGGATAAACCTAGGCTGCAGCTTCTCTCTCTTGCCTGTCACTGTGAGCGTTACTGAAGATAAAGACCCAAATGAAAGGAACAACCAGAAATGAAAGCATGACTTTGAAATGATACAAGGTCTTCAACACAAACATACTTTGTAATAGTTACCTTTGCACTTTCTGTAATTCCACATACATGAGTCAGCATATCTGATGTCACTAATTTACAGTAGTAAATACTAAGATATCATTATCTAGTCTGTGCGGGCTGCGTATGGGTCCATTCAACAAGGAATAAAAAAGACCCAAACCTCCCGAGAGGGATCTTCCTCCTAGAGCTTCCTGAATTATGGTTGCTTACCCCATCAGAGATGGGCTCAAAGGGTAGTATAGCATTCATTGTTCATCCACCAGTGACATGACACAATATCTCATTTTGTCGTGATAAGCTGAGCCCCCTAAGGAATCAATATGTTTCCTTGATCACAGCACTGGTTGGTGCAAGCTCCTCCCATCCCATGGATCCTATTCAATAGGAAATCTTCATACATTGTTTCTTTAACTTCCTTCATACATGCATCATTCTGGGCATTGCCTTTTTGCTTCCTCCAGTGCCTTCTCTGTCCCCCAAATGGATACCCCTATGTGGTATAGCAGAATCATTTGAGATAGGTGAAGGATGTGGTGGAGAAGTTTATGGATGGAATTTGGGCCTTGTAAGAGTGGATAGGGCTCACCGGAATGACTTTTCTGTGAGCCCCAGCTTTGCTTGAGCTTGTTATGCTTCAGGGTGTACCTCTTTGCTGAATACTCTTCCCACAAAAAGTAGCTTTCTTTGAAGGTATCACCTCAGAATATATGTATGCTATTAATTTTGAGGGACATTCTCTTGCTTTGGGAATGAAAGAAATCTAGAATGGCTCCTGAACTTCTCTGAGTTTGGGAACATAGCCCATACAGCAAACACTCACACAAGTATAGAGTTTTAATCTGGTTTTACAGGCGGGTCATGAAATCATGGGCAGAAGTATAGTTCTTCTTTCTGAAAATAAACTAATAATTATTTACTATTTGTATTACTGTATGTGAGCATTTTATAATGTTGCACGTCTATAATGGTTTTGACACCAACATTAATTAATGTTGCACAAACACTAATTAATCCTCAATTAGTTGCATTACTAGCTCTAATGGGTGAACAGAGAGGTTAAATGGCTTCCCCAAAGCCATTAATATGAGTCATTGTCTCAGGGGTCATGAGTTCCTGGATTCCAGTCCCATTGTCAATGCACTAAAATCAGCAGTGTGCAAACTGGGGGGGTGTACCCCCTAGGGGGACATAAGAGCTTCTCTCGGGGGGATAAAGAAACTGGGATCCTGCGAGTCCTGTGGGACCTGCTGCCATAATAGCTGGAGCGGAATAAAAATAGAATGAGCACTGCAGGGCAGGAGGAGAGCAAGATTTAAAAAAAAACAGTCCTGCCGTGCCACAAGCAACATGAACAGCCCACTCAGCAGCCACTGCTCTCTGGCCGCCCAGTTCTGAAGGTAGTGCCATCACCACCAGCAGTGCAGCTGTAAGGGTGGCAATGGGGCACAACGGGGGGAGGGAGTGTGACTAGAAGAGTTTCTGTACCACTGCGCTAGATCATACTGTAATATGAACAGACCACAAGGGCCTAACATATAGTACATGAAATATCCCATTGCATTTTCAGTTATATTTGTCAATATTTGTACGACTGGAACACTAAGAGTCCTGTATTTGTGCTAGTGGCTGTACAAACAAAGAAGGAAAAGACAATTCCCTGCCCCCAAAGAGCTTACAATCTAAGCATAAGGTAAGAGCCAAGAGGTGGAGACAACAAAGAGCCTGGAGGAGGTGCCATATTCTACATCGCTGCGTGATGCAGGGAGGAGAGTTTTGTGTTAAACACCTGCCACTGGAGCCTTAATCCTGTGAAGTCACGCACCTGCTGTATCTCCTCCCAGTAACGTGCCCCGCGCTTCCCCAAACATTCCTTCCTTCCTTCAAGGCCACAGGTGCGGGGACCTCACGGAACCTTCCCACCCCCGTCTGGGCGTAGCTGCGGCCGTGCTGGCTGGTGCCTGGGCAGGGACACCCTGCCCCGCCTCGCGCAGCCCGGCCTCCGCAAAGCAGCCCCGCTCCGCCTGAGGGCTGGCGAAGGGTAAGTGGGGAGGCGATGGAGCCCCGCCGCTCAATGCGAGACGGGGGGAGGAGGAAGGGGAAGAGCCTGGGAGGCTGCCGGGCGGGGCCTCAGCCGGCGGCGCAGCCCCGTGTTTGGGAGGCGCGCAGAGCACCAGGGCTGGAGGGGAGGGAGGCCGGGCCGGCTCGGCGCGTAACTTCACCCAGCCTGCCCGGAGCAGGAGGAGGACGGCGGGGTCTTGCCGCTGCCCAGGGACGGGACCGGCCTCTCCACGCCGGGCCGGCGGGGGAAGCCCAGCCCGCAGAGAGAGGGCGGCAGAGCCGAGCCGGAGGCGGCAGCCTGCCCCGGCTGGGCGCGCTGGGCGCTCCGGCAGCCCCGGAACTCACCGCGGGGGCGCAACGGGGCTGGAGCGCGGAGTCCCCGGGGCCAGAGGCAAGTGCGCGCGGCTCGCCCCCTGCGGACCGGCCTGGCTGCTCCCCCCGGGGCCGTGCGGGGCTGTGACGGCTGCTCCTGCAGGGACCCGGGGCCGGGTCCTGCCGGCTGCCAGCGGGGAGGGACTCGTGGGCAGCGGACGCGGTGGCGCTGGGCAGCCCCCTGACTCGGGGCGGGTGGCACCGGGAGAGCTGTACAGGCACCGCAGCTCCCGAGGGTTGGGCTGCAGGGGGCTGTCCGGGCACTGGGGGGCTGGCAGCCGGGGTGGAGAAGAGGGATGGTGTCTGTGGGAGGGGGCTGGGGTGGCTGCTGGTGGGGAAGGCGTGCAACAGCGGGGTTGCACGGGCCCCTGCATGTCGCCGGGGAGGCTCCGTCCTACTCCTTTCATTGCTAGCTGTGGATCCGGCTTGAACAGGTGGGGGGGGGGGAGGGTGTAATGACATCAAATGCTGCAAAGCCTTAGTTTCCCCACCCCACGCCTTTCAAACTGATACCGAACCCTGCGCTGGCTAACCGGGGGAAGGGAGATGGAAAATGTGCAAATTGTTTTGCTGTTTCAGTTACAAAGCCTGGTTTGTTTATTTGACATCCTTGCAGGTGCAAAATCTGTCTCTGCTGTTGCCTTGTGGTTGACACGGTGGATTGTAACCTGGTTCTAGGAAGTTGTTTAGGTGGTTAGCTACCTTGTTCTGTGTCAGACAGTAAAATCAATGCTCTGGAACAAGAATAATACCCCATTAACACTCTTACACAAGTTACAATTTGTACTGCTACTTCCAACGAAACAAGCACACAAACCCCTTCATGTTGAGGCCCTAGGTGCCTCATAGACGCTATAGTGCTGCTAGGTCATTGTAAACCTCAAGGTGTATAAGGATTTGTGTTTTCCAGAATTTTGCCTCCTGGTATTTGAAACATGCTAACATGGAGAGAGCAACAACTTGACTCTTTACTTCACAGTTTTGTAGTCACAGCAGAAAATTATCCTTCCTAATCTCAACCTTTGCTGTTGCACTCTGGTAAAAGGACAAAAGTCTTCATTAAAATGTAACACTATATAGAAGATTGGTTTACATAAATTGTTTAATAGAGATTTTCTAGGTAGGGAAATCACAAGTGAAGTAATAATGATTTATTTTGCTTAATATAAATCTGAAATAATTTCAGTAAGTGTGCTGAGAAAATACTCTAGTGAACAGGAGAATGTATACTAATAATATACTTACACCTTAATTAATGCATGCATAGATTATAAGGTTGGTAGCCTGATGATAATTGCAGTAAGATTTGATATATGCATGGAGGTCTGATCCTAAAATATTATGTCCTCTTTGAAAAGAATGCCACAAGATACAGTCTAATCTACATTTATATACATCTACATATATATTTCAGAAGGTTACAAACTTCCTATAAGTCTATAAAATTTTTTTGTTAAATTTCAGGGGTTGGTGACATTAAGGCTTTCACATGAATTAGGTCCTGATCCTGCAGATTTAACTTAAACTGGAGTACTTAGAGGCACCTTAGAGACTAACAAATTTATTTGAGCATAAGCATCTGATGAAGTGAGCTGTAGCTCACGAAAGCTTATGCTCAAATAAATTTGTTAGTCTCTAAGGTGCCTCTAAGTACTCCTTTTCTTTTTGCGAATACAGACTAACACGGCTGCTCCTCTGAAACTTAACTTAAACTGAAATTCAGTGAGATTACTCACATGCTTAAAATTAGGCATATGCATAAATCTTTATAGGATAGGGGTTATGGTGTGAATCTGTGTTGATTAGTTATTTGAGTGTTTGGAAGAGTTGAGAAGGACCCAGACAATTGTGGTAGATGGATTTAAGGCTTTAAATTTGCTGAATAATGTCCTGAAACAGGAAACTGTCTCATAAATATAGCAGACCTATCTTGGAGTATCACAGCGTGGTTTACCTAAAACAGCAGTGCTTCCTGGAGCCAGCTGATGCACTATTTAGGTAGTCAATATCAATCTGGAGTATGCTTAGGGGTTTTTTTCGTCTTCACCATATGAAAAACAAACCTATGTGTATTTGCTCTGCTTATCACTGCTTCAAAAAATCTATAAATATGTCATATTAGGTCTCCTAAAGAAAATGTCAGTAGCAGTTGGCTCATGTCACTTTTAAAAGGATGTTGCTTGAGGTGAAGAAACCTAGTTCTCCTTTTCAGAAACAAAACAAACTATGTGTGTCTGTAAATGTTTTATGCTGGTCTTCAGTAATGCAGGAAGGACTCAATTCAAAGCAGAATTTCAGGGGGTTTTTCTCTTAACTGCCGATGTTCTTTAAATTAAGTTTGAGAGAATTTGAGTTTAACATAATGGTAAAAGAATTCTGAATAAATATATTTCTTTAAGAACTTTAGTTTGTGACCTAGACAGAAATTTTCACAGCACAAAATACATGTGCTGCTGACTTGGTAGCCATAGTGGCTGCTCTGGCATTTTCGGCACTTTTCAAACATATTTTTCCTCAATACGTTCAATTTTCATGGGTTTTTTTGCTCCACATGTCTTTGTTGTGGGTACCTAAAAAATATAATTCAGGAAGAACTGTATACAGCTAATGAAAAAGGTCTGAATAGAGAAACATTGTTTTCCAAATCTGCTTTTATAATTAAAATCCCCAGAAAAAGCTCATACGTGGCAAGTAGTTGCAAAGCACAAAGCGTTTAGGAACATTTTTCTTTACTCTAATTTTGATTCTTATCCCTACCATCCCACATTTTTCTCCCATGCCCCCTCATTAGGTAAGTGCAGAATACAGTGGAGAATCAATATGTTTGGGAAATGATCCTTCATCTGTTGAAGCCAATGGGATTTTTGCCATTGGTTTCTTATTGATGCAGGATTTTGTCTGTGACTTTGTTATAGCAAAGCATTTAAGCCTGTGCTTAAGTCTCATTGAAGTAAATGGGACTTAAGCATATGCTTAAAATTGTGTGAAATGTATGAATTATGTTTTTGTCGTATTTAAAAGTACCTTTTTGGTGGTTTGTTTAGAGTTTGTTTATATACTTCTAATAGCTTCTTATCTCATGCAGCTCCATTACACTAATATCACTCTCTGGTTACGCATCATACCAAAAGCAATGGATGTTAAGTCTCTTGGCACTTCTCAAAGAATTCAGGGAAGAACCTGGTGTGTTCAGCAACATTCCTTCTTTTAGTGCTTGATCAGCTCCTTTGGGGCACTGAGTCCTTCAACTTCTTTTTGTTTCAGTGGGAGATAGGAGTGCTGTGCAGCTCCCACAAAGTGCTGAGCATGTTGCAGGATTGGGAGCTGCTACTGAGTGCATAATAGCTGTTTTATTTGCCTACTGCAGTCACTGTACTACCAGTGTTTAACTTATGACTTCGTAAAGTGCTTTAAGATATTTTGAGTACAGAAGGAGCTGTGTAAGCCTTTGTTACCCTTAGTGGCTAGTTGGCACCAAAGTTTAAACATATGTAGGCCAAAGAAGCTAAAGTTTAACTAAAAAATATTCAGTAACAGCATTTAGAAGAATAGAAATAAGTAGTTAAGGGGAGATAGATGTATATTCAAATACAACCACAGTTTCAACAATCACTTACATAAATCTGCACTTATGAAATATTGTACTGTATGTTCCAAAACCAACTTTAACTCTGCCCTTCAATCCTTGCCCAGCACCAACCTATGAAACAGAGAAAAATTTTTATACCTACTCGCACTGGGTTATAGACATTTTGAACATGAGCTGCATAGCTTCTCAAATCACCACTGTGTAGCCCATAGACTTGCTCACAGGCTGTCTTCTATTATATCTTCTCATGTTGGGCTGGGGAACTAACACTTCAATTCTTACCCTCCATATACAGACTTGGCCCTTTCCCCATTCCAGCTTCTGTCTGTGGTCAAGAGACTACACATCTCTTCTTCTTCTTCATATACTTTACAGTCCAGAAACAGCAGCCTTCCCCCATTCCCTCTGAGGCAGAAAGCTTGAACTACCCCATCTGCCCTCCTGATATGAACTGGAAATTCCATTCTAGCTTCCCTATTCATCCTTCCAATGTGAGTCAAAGAACCATACCATCCTCCTGCAGGCCGCACATTTCCCGATCCCAATCCGCTTTACACAGACGGATGGACTGCAGTGTAATTTATTCATCAAACCAGGCTAGTGTTGTTAATTTTATACTAAGGAGGGGGAGAGCAGCCAACATATGTGCTGAGAGTATTGTTTTAATTTGCAGTAAATGATGTGGGAAAATGGTAAGGTTGGAGTCGTAAGTATTCCTCTTTGTCCCCTATTACTCACCCACCATCATCAGAGATACATTTTAAAAAAAAAGTGTAGTGAGAGATTTTTCCATACAAGCCCCTCCCCCCAAAAACCTGCATCACAAGAACATTACATCTGCAAAGTTATCAGCATACCCTTAACTCTGCCCTATTGTGTATATACACTTTGCTATATCTTGTATTACAGAATCGTAAACCATATTTTCTGTGGGACACCTTCCTTACTCAGTGTATGAGATGAATGGTTCTCAATGAATGTTGCAGCTTTCTTTTTATTTTGTAACACATCTCTGGGGCAGGATTGTATTCACAATTCTACTGAGAACCTCATGCCAGTTTCCTTTCAAGCTGGTTTAGCCCCAGTACTTTCTGTCACTCCCTATACTTCTCATACCAGAGAGCCACTCAGTTTTTTTCTCTTGCTGAGTTGGGTTTAATGAGAAATCTCTTGCTACTGGAATGAGTCCACAAAATGCCACACTGTCCTAACATTTGACATTTTGTTGTTCTTGTGTACACACCCCCATTATAATTAGATACAAGAGTTGTTAGTAACTTTGCTTAACTACAAGCTTCCCCCCCCCCCCCCCCGAATGTAGCTAACACACTAGTTTTCAAAAAAACAAATTTCTTTTTAGCAAGTTTGAAGGGGCAGTAATAACTTATCAGGGACCCAAAGAAAATTTGGACAGTCATCAGTTTTAACTGGGGTAACTTTTAAAAGTAATGTTACAGAGAACGGGAAAAAAGTAATTTTTCTTCAGCGTAAATCTGGCCATTTTCATGCCAAACCAGTTTTCTCAGCCAAAGCTGCAAGGAGGCAAAAAATTTGTCTCAAAATTCTGTTTGTTTGCTTTTTTTAGGGTCTGATCCAAACCCTGTTGAAGCCAACGAGAGTCTTTCCATTGATTTCAATGTGCTTTGGATCAGGCCCTTAAGGTAATAACTTTCTAGCTGTGAAAGGTGCTATAGCTATTAATTTATTCGTGCATAGTCAAACCTTCTGTTTTTAATTTGTATAACCAGCCAAAGTTTTTTGTGTCTCGTCAAATTTTTCCATGTCCAAGAGTGAATAAAAAGGAAGTTTATCCAATGTCAGTGAGGACTAAAATTTGTTAGCACTTAAAGTAAGGCCTGTTGATGTTTCCTCTCATACACAGTAATATGCATATCCTTTGGTGTAAGTGCTGTCAAAGATTTGGCATAACAGTGAAGTTGTACAGTAGCCATATAAACAAATGGTTTAATAGCATGAGAGCTCCTGAAAGAACATCAAAACCACCTTAAGAGGACATAAGCCAATAATAGTGAGCTTTATTTTTGATACTTGCCTAGTTAGATTTTAAATAACAAACATTTTAAAAAGCGCATTTCAGTAGTAACAGTTCAATATAGGTCTTAATAATAATCCATATTGACAAATAAATCTATAAAAATCAAAGGTATGGGTAAAATTTTCAAAAAGCTCCTAAGTTCCATGGGACTTAGGGAATATTTAGATGCTTTAAAAAAAAGTACCCTCTAACTCCAAGATAAGGATTAATATGAACAAACAAATCTCCATTTTTGTAAAACAACTTTCTTGTCAGCAAGTACACATCATAGGTCATAATTTCAAAAAGAGACAGAATACAGGAATTGTGCAAAAGGTGGGTGCACTCATTTTATATGTTTAAAGTTCTTAATTTGCATGTAATGTTCATTACCTGCATGTGCAAATTCTTGTATTTGTGTGCACAAGTTTGTTTGCATAAGCGGTTATTTGGTACGTGTGCACAAATGCAGTTTCATTTGTGTAAATATAAGAATTTTGCACAGTTCACCTATTACATAGAGTTTTGAAAATGGACTGTGGCTGATTGCTTTGCCTTTTGCCAGATTACTAATCAGGGGTGGATGGATGGAAGGAATGCAACTTCTCACCTCTAGGGACAGGCTGCAATGCAGTCCCTTGGTAGCTGATCTCAGCCTCTGGGTCAGAATAAAGATGGCTGCCCTTCTACACTCACCATGTGGTAGTTCAGTCAGTGGATCCACCTTGGTGCATGCTGATTAGAATCTCTGCTTCTTCTGCCTATGGCCCCTTCTGTGCCAGCTTATTCAGGGGTGGGATGGGATCTGCTCTGTGATTTGCAGGCAGGAGTGAAGGTTCTCTCTTATGCAGCCACTCAGCCTGTAAAACCTCCCAACCCCCCCTCCCCCCATGCTATGTAAGAATAAAGCAATATTTATGTGCTTCCAAGAGTCTTTCTCACACTCACCTGTGGTAAACTGGCTTTCAAGTAGTTGAAATTTACTTAGGCTCTGATCTTGCAAAGACTTACTCATGTGGTTAGCTTTACATATGTAAGCAATCCCATTGAAGTCAAACTCTTGTATGTAAATCTTTGCAGGATCTGGACCTCATTCCCCAATTCTGCAAAGACTCATGCATGTGCTTAACTTTATGCACTGTGAATGGTCCCACAGAAGTCAACCCAGAAATCCCCAGACTGTTTGTTTTTTGTTTTTCTCCGTGACAAAAGATCTAGAGGGGGAAAAAAGGTCAGTCCAACCAAATTTAATCAGTTTATTAAAAACAGAAAGAAAAGAACTATTCCAGAAGATGTTTTGGCTATGAAACAGGAAACCTTTTCATGGAAGACCTCGGATTCTGGTTTTGTTTTGTTTTTAATAGAAACATGATAATGCAACAAATAAATTGTTTTATGAATAAGGGTATGTGTGTTTTATCTGTTGCCAGATTTTATTGACTATTTTTAGTTTTATTGCACTGGGAAACTGAATCTAACAATCCCTTTAATGGTGAAAAAGAAAATCACAAAGATTAGTGGGTATTTCTCAGGAGCCATGGAAAACCAGACTTGGATTTTGTTTCATGCTTCAGGGTTCAAGCTAGTTTGGCTATTGGAGACGAGGATGGGACCTAATGAGGGGTGCAGATTATCCCACATCTGCTTACTACAAGGTTCTTACAGCTTTCACTGAATCATCTGGTGCTGGCCACTGTCAGAGATGGGATACTGAACTAGATGAACAATGGGTCTGATCCAGTTTGACACAAGCTATCATAGGAATTAAATTTCTAAATCTACAGTAGAAAACTAGAGGGAGATCACTGTGTTGAAGAGGTGCCTCGAAATATGCTCTTTCATTTTTCTTATGGGGTTGAAGTACAAATAACGGAATAAAAAGCAAAGGAAAAAATACTAAAGTTTTTTTTAAGACTGAAGTTTTGTATAGTTTTAAAGAAAAAGTAGATTTTGGACTTGAATATAATTAGTTTTAGATGATGCCATAGATTTAGCAGAAACTTCATCTATATTACATATTCAGAGACAAGGCAACATTATTTTAGTGCTATATAAAAAATCAGTTGTAGTTCCACATAACTCAAAGGGATATATTTTTAACAGAATCTAAGCATTAAATTTTATTCATGTTGCTCGTGTAGGTGTACGTGTAAAACATTTTTTTTAAATTTCCCTTCCTTTTCTTTTTGCTTAAGATTTGGCTTTCCCACGCTGGAAATCAAAAGACCAATAGCTCAGAGCTATAAATAATTAGGTTGAGATAGTTCTTGTAACTTTTACAGAACTGAAATGCCTTGTGAAGGTTGCGTTTGCATTCAGAACTCACATTCTTTAGTTTTCTATTTAAACTGAGCAATGTGAGGAGCTCTTCTATTGTTAGCCAAAAAGGATTTAATGAAGTACTGGTTATTCTTTTGGTATGTTGTCTTCTTTGGTGTGCACTGTAGTTAATTCATAGGGTTTTAGAAACAAGCACAGACAAATAGTAATTGTTTTGACCTGTCCATGGAGAAATACTGTCCAATCTATTTAGTGTCTGATGTACTTTTAAGGTGCTCACATGCTGCACTGCAGGGAATCCTACAAGTGCCTAGCTAGATTGATATTTGGTAAAATTTTGATGTGCATGTGTTCATTGTTTATAAGGCCTCTTCTTCTTTTGGTCAGTGAAACACCTGGGAATAAAGTGTCTTTAATAAAACATACTGTACAAATCCATGCTCACAAAGGCTTTCATGGTTCTCATTTTGCCCACCATGAGTTATCAAAGCTTCATGGTGAAAGTAGGGGTCGAGCTCACACCCTCGTGCTGCAGAAAACACAGGTCACTACCACTTGAATTCAAGTAGAAGCTTCATTAGCTGTTAGCAGCTGAACTTGTCAAATACTATTTATAGAATAATCAATTTACAATAACAATCCAAACTACTTATAGAATAATCAGTTTGATTAACTTAGTATTTTTTTCAAATAAAATACATTTATACTGTTTCCATTGTTTTTTCAGCTCTAGCTTTTCTAGCTCTAGCCCTTTATAGAGGGCATTTTATATATGCACACTGGGAAGACTGGTACATTTTCCTTTCTGTATGGTGGATAATTAAGCTTGTAGCTCTGAGAAGGGAAGTCCTTATCTTAGCTACAGGCTTGGTAGTGTACATTAATAGGACATTCTTAACCACACCAATGATCTGAGATGTGATTGGGGAATGACATCTATTGTAGAAAGAGAGATGATTCCTAGCCTCTCCTGACAAAGATCTGTGGGTACTAGATTATGTTGGGTATCTTTGAAATCTGAATTCTGTCACATTAAGGTTGGAACTGAGCACATCTTACACGTTCCCTGAGGCTTTCAGTTGACTTAGAAAAGCCTGTATAACATGTCAATGTACCAAGCTTTCTTCTGCTCCATATGTTTTAACTGACACCAAGCCATAACAGCTCCTTAGGGCTGAAAACATTTGCACCATGTAGATCTTTGGATGGGTGTCCCAATCACGCTCCTGTCCACTACCAAGACCCTGTATATCCCTGCTTCCCCAGCAGTGAAGAGGAGTGGTGTAAGAGCCCCTATATCAGTTCTATATCACAGGAGTCGCCATGACTGCATGGTAATCTTCCATGGGCTTGTTAAAATGGGTTTAGGGCCAAAGCATGGCTGCAATGAACCACAAGGCAGCCATGCTTTGCTGGAGAATCTGACCCCTTATCTTTGTTGCTAGCATTTGTGTTCCTGTGAACTGAGGTGGGGTTTTTTTTTGTTTTTTTTAACATCGGCCTCACCTTTCTGAGCACTTAATCATTTACTAGTAAACAGATGTGAACATCTGCATAGTTATCATTAACTGTCGTCATCTTTAGCAAAAGTCTGTGGAATCCTTCCCATCTCCTCCAACTTACAAGTTAGTTTCAAAGAGTCCATGTAATTTAGCATTGCTTTTTACATCCTGTATCACGTCAATAATAGTCTAAAAAAACGGTTACAAAGCACATGGTAACCCATAATGCTAGAATGCAGAATCCTAAAACTGAGATTATTATTTTATTTTATTTATTTATTTTTATTTTGGCCCCATCAATCAGTGGGGAGGTTTCCTTTGCTTGCTTTTTTCAGTTCTTCTAATGTAGCAATTTTTTCTCTTGGTTACATATACAATTTGTGAGGGGAAGAGGAGGTCAGACAGTCTTGTCAACAGTATCAATAAGATGGGCATCACTCTTCAAGTAAACATCACTTATGCTCTGTAGTGCTCAGGGAAAATGTACTGCATGGAAGAGCTAATGGAGAAGGGAGGTGGTTGTATACTGTACCAGCATCCCACTAGGTAAATGATAGCAACAGGTTTATATACATTATTACTCCTGGGGGAATTCTGCACCAAAAAAATTAAAGATTCTGCATATTTAATTTGTCAAAATGTAATCAGTCCAGTTTCAATTATTTTGGTAATTTATTTCAAACTACCTGTCAACAAGTATGTCATCAGTACAGACAACAGCAAAAAAGATTCCTTCAGAATCTAGAACTAGAGAATTAAAGAAACCCCTACAACAATATCTAAACAAATACTTTGCCTCAGTCTTTAATGAGGAGCTTAAGGATAATGGTAGGACGACAAATGGGAAGGAGGATATGGAGGTAGACATTACCACATCTGAGGTAGAAGCCAAACTTGAACAGCTTAATGGGACTAAATCAGGGGATTATAATAACCAGATAATCTTCATCCAAGAATATTAAAGGAACTGGCACCTGAAATTGCAAGCCCATTAGCAAGAATTTTTAATGAATCTGTAAACTCAGGAATTGTACTGTATGATTGGAGAATTGCTAACATAGTTCCTATTTTTCAGAAAGGGGGGAAAAAGTGAGCCAGGTAACAGGCCTATTTGACATCTGTAGTATGCAAGGTCTTGGAAAAAATTTTGAAGGAGAAAGTAGTTAAGGACATTGAGGTCAATGGTAATTGGGACAAAATACAACATGGTTTTACAAAAGGTAGATCGTGTCAAACCAACCTGATCTTCTTTGAGAAGGTAACAGATTTTTTTAGACAAAGGAAATGTAGTAGATCTAATTTACCTCGATTTCAGTAAGGCATTTGATATGGTTCCACATGGGGAATTATTAGCTAAATTAGAAAAGATGGGGATCAATATGAAAATTGAAAGATGGATAAGGAACTGGTTAAAGGGGAGACTACAACGGGTCACACTGAAAGGTGAACTGTCAGGCTGGAAGGAGGTTACTAGTGGAGTTCCTCAGGGATCGGTTTTGGGACCAATCTTATTTAATCTTTTTATTACTACCTTGGCACAAAAAGTGGGAATGTGCAATAAAGTTTGCGGATGACACGAAGCTGGGAGGTATTGCCAATACAGAGAAGGACCGGGATATCATACAGGAAGATCTGGATGACCTTGTAAACTGGAGTAATAGTAATAGGATGAAACTTAATAGTGAAAAGTGCAAGGTCATGCATTAAGGGATTAATAACAAGAATTTTAGTTATAAACTGGGGACGCATCACTTGGCAGTAACAGAGGAGAAGGACCTCAGAGTATTGGTTGATCACAGGATGACTATGAGCCGCCAATGCGATATGGCCGTGAAAAAAGCCAATGCGGTCTTGGGATGCATCAGGCAAGGTATTTCCAGTAGAGATAAGGAGGTGTTAGTACCGTTATACAAGGCACTGGTGAGACCTCATCTGGAATATTATGTGCAGTTCTGGTCTCCCATGTTTAAGAAAGATGAATTCAAACTGGAACAGGTACAGAGAAGGGCTACTAAGATGATCCGAGGAATGGAAAACCTGTCTTGTGAGAGGAGACTCAAAGGGCTTGGCTTGTTTAGCCTAACCAAAAGAAGGCTGAGGGGAGATATGATTGCTCTCTGTAAATATATCAGAGGGATAAATACCACGGAGGGAGAAGAATTATTTAAGCTCAGGACTAATGTGGACACAAGAACAAATGGATATAAACTGGTCATCGGGAAGTTTAGACTTGAAATAAGACAAAGGTTTCTTACCATCAGGGGAGTGAAGTTCTGGAACAGCCTTCCAAGGGAAGCAGTGGGGGCAAAAGGCATATCTGGCTTCAAGACTAAGCTTGATAAGTTTATGGAAGGGATGATAGGTTGGGATAGCCTAATTCTGGCAAATAATTGATCTTCAACTATTAGCGGCAGATGTGCCCAATGGCCTGTGATGGGATGTTAGATGGGGTGGGATCTGAGTTACTACAGAGAATTCTTTCCTGGGTGTCTGGCTGGTGAGTCTTGCCCACATGCTCAGGTTTTAGCTGATGGTCATATTTGGGGTCGGGAAGGAATTTTCCTCCAGGGCAGATTGGCAGAGGCCCTGTGTGTTGTGTTTGTGTGTTTTTTTTTTTTGGCCTTCCTCAGCAGCGTGGGGCATGGGTCACTTGCTGGAGGATTCTCTGCACCCTGAAGTCTTTAAACCACGATTTGAGGACTTCAATAGTTCAGACATAGGTGAGAGGTTTATTGCAGGAGTGGGTGGGTGAGATTCTATGGCCTGCTTTGTGCAGAAGGTCAGACTAGACGATCATAATGGTCCCTTCTGACCTTAAAGTCTATGATTCTATGAACAACCCAGTTCCCATTGGGGGGTGTTGGAGGGGGCTGTGTGGGGCCCCTAGAGCCCAGACCCCCCCCCACAGAGCCCAGCTGCAGAGCAGCCCCCAGCCCAGACACCAGCACCCCCAGAGCCTTTACCCCCCCAACTTCTTTACTGTCCCGCTGGGGGACATGGTGTGGTGTGGCCCTGCCCTTCCTCGCTCTTTGCCAGACCTGCCTGGGTCTCCCGGGCCCTCTCCCATCCCTGGGAGGATGAGGATCAAAGAGCATGCAGTCCTGCCAGGCTGGGCGCTCTGCTCACTGCGATCTGGGCTTTGCAGAGTCCAGCAGCCCCTGGTGGCTGCCAGAAATTCTTCAGGGGAAACAGGGAATTCTGCAGTGGCACAGAATTCCCCCAGGAGTAATCTGTATGTGATATTTCACCAAGGGGAAAATGGCAGCACAAAACCTATAATTTGCTTAGGTGCATGTCTCTAATATATAAAATTAATCTAAGCATGGAGGGTCCATGCAGACTTCACATAATTTAAGCCCCATACTCTCCCTACTTGAGGGGACTTGGCAGAAGAGTGTTCATCCCTATCTATTGCAGGTGGGATCTGAGTGTCAGTCCCAAAACGGCCAGCTGAAGGAGCTGACTCTGGATCCATACTTACGTTGATCCAGTGTCTCAAACTCCCTGAGTTGGTGGGTAGGGGCAAAGGGAGCAGAGGGAATGTGACCACTTCAGTTACTTAGGGTGAACAGGTAGTGGGCTGCATTTGTGGGAATGAGGGAATTGATTTTATCTCTAAGAATAAGGGCAGATATATTACAGCCAGAGGTTGATTTACACGAATACTGCCTTAACTTTCACGCTTTGTGATTATTTTATCTATGTACTCAAGCCCGGATTCTCTCTGAAGGTGAAACTGCTTTGGCCTGCACTGAACCTAAGGCTGGCTTAGGGAGCCTTTTGTCAGTGTGGCCGCCACTGATAATGATGGTGGAAACCTGAGAACTACTGCTGGTGTTCTAACCAGCATGTTATCTAGCCCTGCTCTGCAACTACACTGTCAAGTAGTTAAAATGCTGGTGTCTGCTGGCAGCCTGTCTGTGGCACTTTTTCTGTTGTAGTTACCACTAGTGGAGCTGCACCAGTGATAATGTTGTGGTGGAAAATAGGAAGAAAAATGCTAATGGAGAAGAGGCTGGGGATGCAGAAGTTGTGGACTTTTTAAACCGTTCCTATGTTTTTATGAGTTTAGGTAAGTTGTTTAGGCCCTGATCTTCCAGCACTGAAATCAATGGGCATGAGATCAGAGCCCTAGCTTCAGGACTGGTTGTTTCTATGTTAAATGAGGATAATAATGCTAGCCCACTTTTGTAAAATTTGTTAAGATCTTAACAAGAGAAGCCTGGTATACCTAGTGAATACATTTTGTATGTTTTACAGTCATTGCTGTTGTTCAAATATAATTTTCTACTGTCAGAGTACTACTTACTTAGTTTGGTGTAGTAAGCCTTGCAGTACGCGCACAGCCTTGCAGATTTCATCCTTTGTGTTTGTCTACTGTGTTTAATAGTATGAATTATATTCTGTCTGAAGCAATAGCAGTTAAAGAACATTAACATAGTGTTTTCGTTTAAGGTATTTAGAGGAAACTGTTATTGTGTGCATAAATCTAAGTTGGTGATTGCTTATTTTCATTATTTTAGTGAATAAAATAGATTTCCAGTATCATATTCTTGCATTGCACTTATTTTTATGTCTTTGAAAGAGAAATGCATTATAGCAAGTGTTTTCAAGACTAATTACTGGAAAACTCATGTAGTTTATTCCAATGATATACAGTAGTAATTACAATGAAACTACTCTAAAACTTTTATATCACTTGAGGCCAAATTCTGCAACCATTACATAGGCTCTTTATTTTGTTTTGGGTAAGTAACAGTTGGGGCTCCAATCTTAAGCACATGTGTATATGTATGCACTGTTTCAGAGTAGCAGCCGTGTTATCTGTATCCACAAAAAGAAAAGGAGGACTTGTGGCACCTTAGAGACTAACAAATTTATTAGTCTAAACTAGTCTAAACTAACAGCTCACGAAAGCTTATGCTCTAATAAATTTGTTAGTCTCTAAGGTGCCACAAGTCCTCCTTTTCTTTTTGTATGCGCTGTGGGTCTGATTCTCTGCTCACCTAACTTTAACACTAATGGAATTGTGCAAACAGGGAATCTGGCTCTGTGAATAGCTCCCTTGAAATCAATGGAACTACTCAAGCTAGGTAAAGTTGCACACATGCATAAGACTTTCAAGGATTAGGGCCTTGTTTTTGGTGGTTTTTTTTATACTGGAGGTGGACCCGAGACAAAGTACATACAGATCTTAAATTATGAGAAGCTTAGAGTTTTCAGACCAAGGTTTGTTGTGAGTCCACTTTGCTTTTACTAGTCATGTGTGATATATGAATAACTTACTCTTATGCAGCAAGTAGTTGCTACATACGATCTGAAATTGTCTCCCAAATTTCTGACCTTTTGTGCATTTGCCTGTTTTCCTAAATGTGCTGCTATTGCTACCACTAGTGCAGAGGTGGTCGTAATTGTTGGAACACTGGTGTAGGTTGGCCTCTGGCATTTTAACCACCTGATCCTGCAGTCCTCATGAACACAAAGCATCAGTTGACTTCTCTGGAAGTTAAGTATGTGTAAGGACTGTAGCATGAGGGCCTTTATAATGTAAACTGCTCTTTTATAACAGGGTGACTTTTGCAGAACAGGATTAGGTTTGTTTTTATTGTATTTCCAGATACTGGTACAAAAGACAGAGATATTTACTCCTTTCCAAGGTCTCAAGGGATTGAAGCTCATAAAGACTGAGTCACAAACAAAAGATGCCTTTGGATATTTTTTTGTTGGAGTCTGACTGAGAATCAGAAGATTGCTCATATAAAACATCATAACAAAAGGAATGTAACCTAGGTCTCTTGGTTAATGACAGGAACATCAAATAAAGTTCCTCTAGTAGCAGAGTTGATCTTATGTCACTATTTCAGATAAGGTAAAAGAGAAATAATTTTGTTAATAGGATGTTTAAGGTAAATATGTTCCTTTCCTATTGAATGTTTTATTGGCTTTTTCACAATGCTAATTTTTAAAGTGAAAACGGAAGCTAAACTGAATTTTAGAAAACCTTGTTTTTAATACTTAAAAATAAATAAATCTGTGAGCAGTGTCTTATTTGCAGAGGAAATATTTGCATCCAGTGTTTGCGACTCAAACATAGTAGCATTGTGCTAATGAATCAGAACCAGAAAGTTGAAACTTAGTAGAAACAGTAAACAAAAGTGAACTGTTGTTCTTTTCACTGAATGAAATGGCAAAAGTAAACAGCACAAATGATACAAAATAAGCTACATTTCTTCAGTTTATTAAAAACTTAGGTGGTATTAGTAACGTCATTAGGGAAACCTCTACAAGGACAAAAACAATGAGGAGTCCTTGTGGCACCTTAGAGACTAACAAATTTATTTGGGCATAAGCTTTCATGGGCTAGAACCCACTTCATCAGATGCATGGTGTGGAAGATACAGGAGCAGGTATAAATGAAAAGATGTGAATTGCCTTACCAAGTGTTCCTCCTGAAGGTCGAAACAACACACTGGACTTCTACGTAGAGTGCTTCCGCTGACGTGCACAGGCTGAAATTGTGGAAAAGCAGCATCACTTGCCCCATAACCTCAGCCGTGCAGAACACACTGCCATCCACAGCCTCAGACACAACTCTGACATCACAGTAAAAAAGGCTGATAAAAGAGGTGCTGTAGTAGTCATGAATAGGTCGGAATATGAACAAGAGGCTGCAAGACAACTCTCTGACACCACATTCTACAGGCCATTACCCTCTGACCCCACTGAGGCTTACCAAAAGAAACTACACCATCTGCTCAAGAAACTCCCTAAAGAAGCACAGGAACAAATCTACACTGACACACTCCTAGAGCCCCGACCAGGGGTATTCTATCTGCTACCCAAAGTCCATAAACCTGGGAATCCTGTATGCCCCATCATCTCAGACATTGGCACCCTGACAGTAGGATTATCTGGCTATGAAGACTTTCTCCTCAGGCCCTACGCTACCAGCATACCCAGCTAGATTTGAGAGACCACTGACTTCCTGAGGAAACTGCAATCCTTTGGTGATCTTCCAGAAAACATCATCCTAGCCACTGTGGATATAGAAGCTGTCTACACGAACATTCTACACAAAGATGGACTATAAGCCATCAGGAATAGCATCCCCGATACCATCATGGCAAACCTAGTGGCTGGACTTTGTCCTCCCCCACAACTCTTTCAGTTTTGGAGACAATTTATACCTTCAAGTCAGTGGGACTGCTATGGGTACCCACATGGCCCCACAGTATGCCAACATTTTTATGGCTGACTTAGAACAACGCTTCCTCAGCTTGTCCCCTTACGCACCTACTCTACTTGCACTACATTGACATCTTCATCATCTGGACCCATGGGAAGGAAGCCCTTGAGGAATTCCACCAAGATTTCAACAATTTCCACCCCACCATCAACCTCAGCGAGGACCAGTATACACAAGAGGCCCACTTCCTAGACACTACAGTGCTAATAAGCGATGGTCACATAAACATCACCCTATATTGGAAACCTACTGACCGCTATACTTCCCTATATGCCTCCAGCTTTTATCCAGACCACATCACACGATCCAGTGTCTACAGCTAAGCTCAAAGATACGACCACATTTGCTCCGATCCCTCAGACTGAGACAAACCCCTACAGGATCTCTATCAAGCATTCTTAAAACTACAGTACCCACCTGGTGAAGTGAGGAAACAGATTGACAGAGCCAGAAGGGTACCCAGAAGTCTCCTCCTACAGGACAGGCCCAACAAAGAGAGTAACAGAACACCACTAACTGTCACCTACAGCCCCCAACTAAAACCCCTCTAGCGCATCATCAAGGACTTAGCACCTATCCTGAAGGATGATTCCTCACTCTCAAAGACCTTCGGAGACAGGCCAGTCCTCACTTACAGGCAGCCCCCCAACCTGAAGCAAATGCTCACCAGCAACTACACATCAACCCTGCAACAAACCCCGGTGCCAACTGTGTCCACTTATCTATTCAAGGGACACCATCATAGGACCTAACCACATCAGCCACACCATCAGGGGCTCGTTCACGTACACATTTGCCAATGTGATATGTGCCAGCAATGCCCCCCTGCCATGTACATGGTCCAAACCGGACAGTCTCTACTCAAAAGAATAAATGGACACACATCTGATATCAGGAATCATAGTATTCAAAAATCAGTAGGAGAACACTTCAATCTCCCTGGTCACTCAATAACAGACCTAAAAGTGGCAATTCTTCGACAAAAAAACTTCAAAAACAGACTCCAACGAGAGACTGCTGAATTGGAATTAATTTGCAAACTGGACACCATCAGATTAGGCCTGAATAAAGACCAGGTGTGGTTGGGTCATTATAAAACCTAAACCTAATTTCCCCCTACTGTTACTCACACCTTCTTGTCAACTGTCTGAAATGGGCCACTCTCATTACCACTTCAAAAGTTATTTTTTCCTCCCTTGGTACCCTGCTGTCAATTGAATTGTCTTGTTAGACTAACCTCACACTTGGTAAGGCAATTCACATCTTTTCATGTATTCATACCTGCTCCTGTATCTTCCACTCCATGCATCTGATGAAGTGGGTTCTAGCCCACGAAAGTATATGCCCAGGTAAATGTGTTAGTCTCTAAGGTACCACAAGGACTCCTTGTTGTTTTTGCTGATACCGACTAACACGGCTGCCACTCTGAAACCTATCTACAAGGGCAGTTTAGTAACTGGCAGGATGAAGCTTGTGATGCAACAGCAATTCATGCCTTTAAGATCTGCAGGCGAGTGCTGTGCTCCTCAGGGGTGCTAGTCTGCAAATCCTCACATTTGTGTGAATAGTCCATTGGAGGTAATGGACTATTACAGAGGGAGGCAGCGAAGCCTGGAGTACTGGGGGTCGGGAGACTGTGGTTCTAGACCTGGATTTGGCAACTTGATCCTGCATTAATTAAGGTTGCAATGTTGTCACTGACTTAAAAGAATGCAAGATCAGACCATTCCTGTGTGACCTTGGACATGTCCCACCACCTCGCTGTGTGACTCGTATTACTGTCCTCTTACAGTGATTTGCTTGTAAATATAGTAGCCTTTTACCTGCTTTCCTTATGTCTTTAGGAGCTGTATTATCAACATTTCCCCCCTGTTTTGGATTTTTAGGGGTTACTAACCAGCCCCTTCCCCTTTCTGCTCCTTTGGGAGGCTGACCAGGGTAGGTCCATTTGTACTCTTTTTCTCCTCCAACATCTAGATTGAGTCTTTTTTAGGGGACAAGTGCCTGCTTCCCATAAGTCATTTTCTAAGAAGGGCTGGTACCGTTCACCTGGCTGCGATGCCTTAGCATTGTGGGTACGTCTACACTTTGAGCTGGGGCTGTGATTCCCAGCTTGAGGAGACATACCCATGCTAGCATTCGTTGAGCTAGTTTGCTAAAAATAGTGTAACCATGACAGAATGAGCAGCAGCGGAAGCTAACTGCCCCAAGTACGGGTCAGTCTAGGGTCAGCACACACTCAGGGCATCTAGTCCATGCCACAGCTCATGTTGCTATGGCTAGATTCTAATTTTAGTGCACTAGCGCAATGAGAAATACTGTCAGTATTTGTCCTCGAGCTGGGACTCAGACCCCCCCCAGCTTGAAATGTAGACGATACCTACTTGTGCATGTGCCAGGGCATTAATGATGTGCCTCTGTCCAGTGCTTTAATGGCTCAATTGCAGCAGGACATGGAGGAGTTTTTTCGCAGCCCTTGCGGAGGACACTGGGGTGAGCTGGTAGGTTGCCTTCCTACTAAAGATACCTCATGTGGATTGAGAGGGGCTTGCTGGTTCAAAAGGCAGGTGTGGGAAGCAGGTCAGCCAGTCACCCTCTTCCCAGAAATATTGAGAAAAAGGTGAACAAAAAGCTCGGTCCCACACCAAAGGATTACTAAAGAGAAGACAGAGTAACCTGGGGGTGATGTAGCTTGTGGAGTGATTTGGGGGCTTTTTGAGGTATGGGGGCTGTGGGCAGGAGGCTGAAATCCAGTCCTGAGTTTTGAATTGCCAGAGGATGCTATAAGTTCACACAGTCTTAAGTTTCATAAAAAGATTGTTTGTTTGTTTGCTGCTAATATCTAGAATGTTATGTGACTCATTGGTTTCTGCCCACAGGAATTCCCACAAGTCTGAACCTTCAGCTCCTTTATAAGAATTTATGAAAGTTAAACTTACACTTAAAACCATAAGACACTGAAGTTTAGTTTAGATTTCCTTTCGTGTGTTAGATTAAAGAAGCCCTCATTTTCTGCTTACACAGTTTGCTTGAATGGTGATAAATATACTGATGCTCTAGAAATTACATCTCTAAAGCATTGCCCAACTAAGCTGGTTGTTCACTATGGGGTGCCACAGGGAAATGTGCTCCTGCCTTACTGATCAGCCCAGAGAATGGAAACAATACCACTGCACAGCTTCAATAGCCACTGCGGTTCCTGAGTCCCCTCTCTGTTCAGGGGAATGGCCATTGGAGCTTATGCCACTAAACAATCCCTACCTAAAAGCTTGTGCAGCTGAGCATGCGTCTTCTACTATTCAAGCTTCATAGATGCCTTTCTCCCTGCAAAAAAAACCATGCTGGTTCCCCTGGAGATAGGGCCCTCTGCACCCAGGTAAAGAGAGGCAGAGGTAGCACCTAGAAGCCTGTTGTGCTAAGTGCTGTACAAATACAGAACAAACTTATTTTTCATGTTGCATTAAGTGCAGTGACAAAAATGTGTCATATTAATAATTTTATCTTTTAATCAGAGCCTTGAATAGCCAGGTTTCAGCTAGCTCCCACACTGAATTACAGTAGGGTCTAGGAGTATGCTATAAGGTTGAGTTAATACCACAACTCTTATTCATGCTGGCATGAGTAGAGGCGACAGAATTGGGTATCAAAGTTAGGTTATTAGAGAGAACCTGGATAGTTTCCTAGAGCATAGTCATATTATGCAATGGTCGTTGTCTAATGTTTGTTTTTAATATGGTCAACCAGATTTTCTTTGAACAAAACCATTTATTCATCAATTATTGAGGGAATATGTTTGTTCTCTTGTTGTACAACAAAGCAATACTAGTTACCTGACATGCAAAGAACACCAGAAGATTTAGAAAACTGTTTTTGTCAGTAAATGTCTCTCTCAAAAAAGCAGTGGATGTGGGAAGAACTTATTTCTTTCCCATTTCCCCATTTTCATCATGTTTTGAAATCTGTATGTTAGCATTTGTTCTTTACATTCAGACTTGCATAGATCACAATTTCCACCTTCCTTATGAAGTACCTTCTTTGAGCAAACTAAGTTGTGTTGCGTATTTCCTCTTTAGTCAATGTGTCTCGATTTTTCAGCTTAAATATTCATTCTCCTCTCCTGCGCAGGATTTTTGCTAAGTAATAGGTCTGGCTCTTGAAAATGTATGAGGAAAGTGTCCATTTTGTATACACTGTCACATTCAGAAAGAATTGACAGTCAAGAGTGCTGCTTATGATGCTGAGGTGACAAAAATAGTCTACAGATGTTTATTATGCAGCCTGTTAAATCTTGCTGTATTTTATGCTTGTGAAGGACAAGTGGGGTCATTAGAAAATGAAATGAGTCACTCAGAACCACTCCTCTCTTGAAATGTGAGGCTGCTGAGGCTTTTTGTTCAACCTTATTTTGACCCTCTGAGAATTAGAATACTTTCCTGGTTGAGTTGTGTTAAAGATGAAAATAAACAAGCAGCTCATTTGGTAGCACCAACAGATTCAACTAGATGTCTAGCTGATCTGAGAGCTACCCCAAGATTTGTCAGTTGGGTCCAGTGGCTCTTTTTTAGATGTTTTTATGGTATGTGGGATCTTAATGGAGCCACAACCCAAGAAGAACTTCCCTTCACCCATTAGCAAATTAGAATTCATTTTTCTGAGGAGCAGTCTGTGCTACTCTAACTTCTATGTGTTGTCCGTGGATCTGATAACTGAGATGATGAAATCCAGCATCTGAGCCAGTCTTGAAAAATATACATGCTTGCAGGAGAAAGTGAAATCCAGATAGTAAACTACTGAATGTAGCCTGGAGCTGCTCGGCTCCCGTGCTGCTAGGGTTCATTAATAGGCACTTCCCTCCCATCGCTCTGCCAGAACCACATGGGCTGGGATGGAGAATAAATTGCGGGAGACAGAACTGGTAGTGCTCCTGTGATAGGCACTGCACTGCATTCTGTGCTCACCCAGAATGAAGAAAATGGAGCACTCAACTCTGAATAATTCTCCTTATTGTGGGGGTAGAGGAACGGGGTACCAGGTCGCAAGCCTGGGAAAGGGATGGTGTTGAAAGAGATTAAAGTGGGAAGCATTGCCTTCTCTTCCCAGTAACCAGAAGTGGAGTGTGGAGAAAAAGTAGCACACTCTATCCCAGCACCCAAAAATGGGGAGAATAAAGCTCCCCCCCCTAACGCCCCCCAGCATCCAGGAAGGGGGCTGCCATCCTCCAGACACCTACTAGCAAAGGTCAGTACCAAAGAGGTCTCTCAATGAAGGCTGATGGGAACTCTGCAATTCCCCTTCCTCCTGGCAGTCAGGAGAGGGGGAAGATGGGCTTCCCACCTTGGCATTGTCCTGCAATTCTGATTTGTGGGGAGGTCCCCTCTTTTGTCTCAGCCTTGACTAGTAAGTGTCTGGTAAACTTTTTAAGCCCTGCATTAAAGCACATTTTCCCCTCAGCAGTTACAGCTTTCCTGAAGTGGTATACTCAATTCCTGAAGTAAAATATGGACACTGCCCCCCTGCATGGGTCATTGGAATCAGAGCTATGGTGTGCTTGTTCTGAGTCACACTTGTTACAGTACCATGAAGTGTCATCTGCTGGCTGATCTGCAGAATAGTATTGTTGACAGCAATGTTGGAGAAAGCTGTCAGTTACTCCTTGCCCCATCTCCCTGCTTAGGTTAGATGATATACCAGTTTAATGGAAACCTGCTGAAGCAAATTGAAACAGAAGGAATAAAGCAGTGACCTAGAATGATGAGATGGTTTGTTTTCCATGAAGCCAACTTCATATCAGTCTTCTGCTCTTTTCCTCTCCAAGCCCTAGTGGAAGCTCCAAACCAAACTAGTTGTCTGGTACTTGGTGGGTGTGCCACTGTGCACTGATAAATAAAAGGTAAAAGAAAATTATCTTTGTTCTTTTGCAGTGCTAAGGGCTACAGCTGGTACTTAACCTCAGAAACCATTGGAATAAACATTAAAGTTGTCCAAATAAATTACTTTTTTATAGAATCACAGGCATATTCCATCCCTAATTTCTTTAGTCCATTTTCCTGCCAGTGTGGGATGGTTCCTTAGTGTAGATTTACTACTATAGTTCTTTGAATTTGATAGAAGTGACACAAGTTATAATGTTATCTGGACCTACAATATACTATGAGTCACCTTGAAGTGCTGAATCTTTCACCAAACAAAAGTAACAGTGGATTGTTACTTCACCACAAGACAACGTTATTAGAACATGTATATATTTTCCTCTTTATGGTTAGTAGATTATTGGGAGTTGTGGGAAGACACTGTAAACAGCTTTTGAAACTGCATGCTCATCTGAAGATTAATCACTTTACTATCAAATAATAATGAAATCTGTACAACACACTTCTGTGGCTCATAGAGGTAAACATGAGGAACCTTTTAAAACAAATTCCAAAATATTTCATCCCTGCCAGTTCTACTTTATAGCAGTACTTGGTGATTTGTACATGATCAAGTATGTATTGTAACAATGATATTTTGGTCCTTCCTAGAAATCCTAGTGAATTATATTTGTATGGGGGACCTCTAGCAGGGATGCGAAAATGTTCTCCCTCATCTTAGTCCAAATCAGAGATAGTATATCAGGTTGTGTGTGGTATTCCATGACCACCATTCCTATATCTTGGCTGGAGTATCAGTATAGGCCTTTTTACTTCTCTCTCTCCACCCTGCCTCCCAAGTCGCCTTCTGAAATGGTGAATTCACACTGTTGTCCCCCACAGCCTCTTTCCCATAGTTCAGTCCAGAGAACCACCACTAAAAATGCTTTCACAGTATGCGGGGATTGTTGTTGCCATTTCCATAGGCTCTCTGTAACCTGGCTCCTGTGCAGGAAATTCAATATTTCTCTTGCATTTTGGGACTTATGAGCCTGTCTGGAGTGCTGTGTGGGTTTGCAGGATTTCACCCTAAATTCCGAAGAAAAGGCAAAATATATTAGCAGGAAGAAAGGTGAGGGGTGTGTGTGTGTGTGTGTGTGTGTGTGTGTGTGTATATGTGTATAATAGCTTTTGTATTTCTCTCAACCAGGTTACTCAATATGCTAATAACTTTTAGATAAGGGTAAAAATTAGTGATTTTTTTTAAAGAATATTTTTGTCGGTGAAACTGAAAATACTCTGTTCTGATTTAATCACATTCATTATAAATAACCACACTAAAGCTGGAGATGCGCATACATCAGCAAAGTTGGTGTACAGGGAAATGAATAGAAGCGTGTGGAAAGTTCACCACCTTTAAATCTGTGCACTAAATATCTCTTTCAAATGAGCATTTTGTCAAAATGCTCAAACTCCTGTTGCCTTTGCAGGCTGCCTGCAATTAGCTGCTGAAAGAGTCATTATTACAGAACTTTTGCTACCAACCTGAATCCAGCAACAACTGTTAGCTGATTGTCTTTTTCTGTATGTTTAGAACTTAAGGCCTGATTCTCAGAGAAGGCTGCTAATTACTAAACTATTTAGTAAACTGATCTTTTTGTAAACATAAGCTTTTAATGTTATAAATTATAGCTAGCTATACTCTTCTGCCTGGGAGCAACTGATTTTAAACAGGATGGATTTATTCATCTGAATGCTTAGAATATAGTGCATAAATACCTTAAAATATGGTTTTAATTAAAGGCTAAATTCTGTCCTGATTCAAATATTTGTGGTTTCAATGACCATCAGTAGGCTTGCATAAGGTCAGAGTTTGTCCTTAGTTTTTAGCAAAATATATTTTGAAACTTAAGTAGGTCTCTCTTTGGAGGATGGAGGAAATTATTTTATCTCCTCAAATCTTTGCCAGTGATATTTGTGTCAAATAAAGTAGACTCTGGAAACAATGCAATTACTCATAAACAATGTAGGTTACTTCCCCCTACAGGCCTCCCTCCCATCCCCGGGATATTCTAATGTAAATTCGGACCCAAAAATGACATTCCTTTAAATTGTAACAATTGGATACAAAATGTTCTGTAATGATAAATACCGATAATATTTTAAGAAAATAAGTAATAAAATAATAGCCACACGTTTTTCTTGGATGAACAACAATTAAAAACTATTCTGCTGCTTTGAGGTGCTTAAAGGATACATTCCATTACTTAAGTATTGCTCTCTTCATTGATGTTTGTGCACCACACAAGAAGCAAATAAAAGTAGTCAAGTTGGCTAAAGCATTATAAGAAATGTTTGCAAATGTATAAAGGGGAAAACTGGCAGGTAAAACATGTTTCCATTTATCTCACCCCCCCCCCCCCAAATGTAATCATAATTCTAAGGTTCTAAGTTTCAGTCCAGAATCGCCATGAGTGAATTTAATGTTTTCAAATGGTTTGGAGTATGTAAATATATTTTTGACAAGACCTTTAACTTCTCTAAAACCAAAGTTAAAACAGTCAGTGGTGATAATGGCTGATTGCACTGCTATATCTTTTGAAACATTTTCCAGACATTAACTAGCTCTTCCTTGCAGCACCTCTGTTGGAATAATTTCAGTCTTAGGCCACGTCTACACTACCCCCGTGAACTCCGCTTCCGCCTCTCACCCTGTTGGAGTTCCGGAGTCGACAGCAGAGTGATCAGGGATCGATCTATCGTGTCTACACTAGACACGATAAATCGATCACTAGACACGATAAATCGATCACTACCCGTCGGATCGATCCCGCGCCGCGAGGACACGAAGTGATTCTAAGTCCATCTAAGATACGTCGACTTCAGCTACGCTATTCTCATAGCTGAAGTTGCGTATCTTAGATCAATTTCCCCCCCGCCTTCCTCCCGTAGGAAGTAAGTGTCAGTGCTGATCATAAAACATTCAAGACTCCTGGTCTGTGCTCAGATATTTAGACTTGTCTGCTTTGGCTCACTTAGGCCTTATTCATAGCTATCCTACTTGTCAGTTGCATCTGATGAAGTGGGTTTTAGCCCACAAAAGCTTATGCCCAAATAAATTTTAGTATCTAAGGTGCCACAAGTACTCCTCGTTCTTTTTGCTGATACAGACTAACACGGTTACCACTCTGAAGCCTATCCTACCCAAGACAGTCAATCTTCTCCCACAAGTAATAGTCTGTATCCTTATCTGCAGTTGGAAGTGCTGATGGCCTGGTGTGTGAGAAGTTAACTCGGTAAAGTAAGACATAATTCCATTATTAAAGTGGAAGGCTAAATTTGCACAAGTGCTAGGAGAAAGAAGAATGTAGACAAATGTTCATCTCCTTCTTTTTTATTTTTTAACTGTGTTTTGTGTATGATCACACAGGTGGGGGAAGGAAAGGGTGTGAAACATTGAGATGTTCATGATAAAGGCTTTATCAAAACCTGTTACAGATGTGGCTTCTGTCTCTTCCTTTATCTTATGCACACATTGGTTTTCTCACACACCCCAGCTTCCAATTGAACCAGGGGGTGCTCAGCCCCCTCCTCTGAGCACCTCCTCCTCCTCCTGGGCACCGCGGAACAGCTAATCATGGTAGGTGGGAGGCGCTGAGAAGGAGGGGGAGGAGTTGATTGGCAGAGGGGCTGGCGGGCAGGAGGCACTGGGAGGCGGGGGGAAGCTTGCTGCCGGTGAGTGCTAAGCACCCACTAACTTTTTTTCCATGGGTGCACCCATGAAATCGGCACCTATGGGTTTTGTTTTGTTTTAGGGTTGCTCATCCATACGGGACTTGTTGCAGAGAGGTTTGGGATTTACGGTGGTAAAGGTGAGGGAAGTACTGAAACGCTTGCTTTTGTTTTGAAAAGCATACAGAATAACACATAAGGACTTTGCAAAACAAATATAGAGGGGAGTGGGCAGGGCAAGTTTGGGTTTCCCAACTTTGATGGTGAGCTTTGAGCCTGAATTTTCAGCATGCCTTCAATTAGTGCGCATATAAACTTGCAAGTTTAAACACAACGTCTTGTGTATGCAAATAGAGAGTTTTTGCACAGATCAAATAGTTGGGCCTGTGGACCATGTCTGGTGTGGGTCACAGCTGAGAATGCCAGACTCAGGACAGACTGATAAAAAACAGGGCAGTCACATCTCCAAACTGGTGGTTATTCTAACATTAGAGTTCATCAAGCCAGTAACAAAAGTGAGCTCCTGTATTCCCCCACTGGTTAACAAAAAGCCAAAACACAGTTTCCTCCTTATGCAATCCAGCCCCTATCACCACTCAGACATTTGGTCTTTATGATGAGAGGTTACTAAAAACCAGATTCTTCATATATAAGGTTCTTCTGATCCCAGGTCACACTATGTATACTTATATCTTACCAAATAGCACACTGTAGCCAATTCCTTTAGTAGAATTAAACTAGAGGTTTAATAATAAAAAAGAATAATTATAGGTTAAAATAATCGTATACATTACAATTGATTTCAGAGTTTGCAGGTCAGGATAACAGTGATGTTAAATCTGCTAGCTTGTAATAAGTCTCTCTGGTTCACCCAAGCAGATTGAACAAAGGACTGAATGACGTCCCTCGCCCCCCCAGCTTCCTTAGAAAATCGCAGTCCAGAAATGAGAAGCGGGCATGAACACAAGTGATGTCACAGCTTCCACTTTTATACCTCAGCTCATGTGCATGGAAATTTACTGGCAAAAGATGGAGTCGTAGATCAAATGTCCTTAAGTGCTTTGCTGAATCATTGGGGTAGCCATTGGCTCCATGCTGTCTGAGGGAGGGCTCACTGAAGAGCTGATTGCCCTCAATGGCCCATCATCACATGGATGGCCCATCAAGCAGTGATGGCTAATCTGAATGTAAATTTGTCTGTTGGGATTTACCAAGGAATAGAACATGTTTGAGACGGACACTTCATCTACGGAGAGGGTACATGCATACAAACATGATAATCCTATTTAGCAGAGTATAACTTTTTTCAAATGATACCTCACATGATGTACTTTGCACAAGATTTGTTGCAATTGTATAACTGTGGTAGCAACAATGATACAAGTAAAAACAACAAGGAGTCCTTGTGGCACATTAGAGACTAACAAATGTATTTGGGCAAAGGCTTTCATACTTAAGTAGCAATTTGAATGTGCCCATTTGAAGTGGTGAATGCTCTGTTGGAGGCTTACTGAAAGTTTGGACAACCATTGATCTCTTGTATTCATTGGTAGTTTTAATATACCATTTTCAGCTTGTTCTGTTCTAAGGTGAACTCTCTCTCAACATCATTTCCATGCATTTAGATCAAATTTTACCGTTTTATAGAAATGTACAGTCTCCCTAGCAAAACTATGCAACCGTGTAAGAGGATGGAATATTATTTTTATCACAACACACTTTCACACTGTGATTGAAATGTGGTGGTTTAAAAATGCACACTGAGCATTATTTTTATAATGCCCCACAAAAGCAGTTTTAAAATAAGTGCTAAACATTTTATTGAATCGTTCATTACATTTGTTTACTCCTGTATAGGCTATAGGTTTTTGTCTGTAGACCTTTATCGGGTCTTATTTCCTGATTTCTTGGTGTCCTGGATGATTTTTTTTTAATTATGTCTGAGGGCAGGTCTACATAGCACTTACTTGGATATAACTTCTGTCACTCAGGGGGATGGCTTTTCCACACCCCTGAGCAACTTAAATTACACCAACCTAACTGCCAGTGTGGACAGAGCTTTGTCGCCAGGAGGTGCTCTCCCGCTGACGCTACTGCTCAGGGAGATGGCGTAATTAACACGAAGGGGAGAACTTTCTCCCGCTGGCACAGAGCGTCTGCGCTAGCTGCGCGACAGCGGCACAGCTACGTCTGTGCCGCTGTCGCGACTGTGGGGTAGACCAGCCCTTAGTCAAAACTCCATTTCTGGGAGATTGATCATATTGATCTCTCTCGTTATTTGTGCTCTGCGCATGCACTCTGTATAAGAACTCCACTGATATCCTCCGATGCTCGAATTGAAATTTCTTAAGAAAGATAATAGCTCCCTTGCCCCCCTCTTCCCCCCCCCCCAAAAAAAAAAAAGTGGTTGACTTTAGGCCAGTGGCACTTGACAATTACAGACAGAAAAGTGTGTGAGGTCATGGTTATTTTCTTGTCTGGATCTGTTTTTCCTGTAAGGAGTCACAAATTTTTAAAGGGAATTGTGCTGAGAACTTGATTGTTCCTTTGGTTTTTAGCTCCTTAAAGCTGCGGTCATATTTTCAAATTGCATTGTGCCTGTTAAAGTGTAACTAAAAATTCTATTACAATTTGGGAAGGTAGTGCCACGTATCCAGTGGCTCAGTTGAGGGACAGAGTACAGTGTATATCTCACAAGTGCATCAACTGCAGGCAGAGGTGACAGTAAGTCGGTATGGTGTGCCAGTAAGAAAGTGACTGCTGGTACACAGCCGACGATAAAGCGCTGCCAAAGCAGCATTTTAAGTACTGTACCAGCAGGGCCGCTGACGGGGGTGGGGGAGAGGGGCAGCTGCCTTGGGGCCTGGTGATTTTAAAAGGGCCCGTGGCTCCTGGCAGCTGCTGGAGCTACAGGCTCTTTAAATCGCTGCTGGAGCCCCGGGGGGCCTGGGCCAGGCTGTGTACCCATAAGTCCTTTAAGTTACTTTTTCAGCCTGCAGTCAGGGGTGAGAGTGGTATATAGAAGAATCTGATCATTGTTCACTTTCACAGAGAGAAATGTATTCTCCTTTTATCCCTAGTCCACCTAGTAGCTACTGCTTGCAAGCAGCAAACTGTATAACATGCTGACACATGGACTCCATTCCCCCAGAACTCTGCTCTATGGCACATCATTACAGGGATATGTATTCCTGTGCTGGTATCCTGCCTCCTATTTCCATACAGCAGAAATGGAGGCAGGGCTCTCCTCGTTAGAGGAGTAGGGAAGATTCATGGTACATGCCAGGCTCTTTCTTTCAGCTAATTCACCATAGCTTACAGGAATCCGTTCTGTCTGACTGCTAGTGCAGGAGTATCTAAATCATTTTGGGATAAGGATCAAATTACATTTTCAATAGGTTTCACTGCCCTCTTTACCACAACAAAACATTATTTTCCTCACAAACATTTACTGACTTGTCATGTCCTTCATGTATGTTCAAAATTAATACTCTTTGTTTTTATGAGGTGAGAGGAGAGTCCACTTCCTGACCTGTTTCTTCTCCTTTCCACATCCGTTTACTTTCTGGTCTAATTTTTCCTCCTTCCCTTTGATTCCACACTCCAGGGTCTCTTAGCCAGTCTTGTCCACCACCCCCCCCACTTCCTACCCTGATTCCTGTTTCCACTTTTCCTTTTTGTTCCCCACCCCATGTTGCACTGTCTGTTCACTGACACCTTTCCTGTCTGGTGTACAGCTGGGAGGACTTCAAAGTGAAACTCAGATTTTTTTAGCTAGTTTTATTTTGTATCCTACTGTGCATGCGTGTACACACACTCACATGACAAAGGAAATGAGCAGAGTAGATAAAAGTGAAAGTTACCAGAGATGAGCGTTTCGCTTCCATTGCTCAGTGAACACAGAAGAGTGCTGATTATAGGGCCACCTTTAGCCCATGGACCATATGTTTGCGATGATGAGCAGACTTTTCCCATAGTACGCTCCTGATACATGGTGGCAGCTGCAAGAGCTGTAAGTGTATTGCCGATGAGGGTATGTATACCCCATGCTCAGTCAGGCAGTAAAGAGTTGCTTCCTTCAAAAGGGTACTAGCTGAATGGCCTGCCCCACCCACTGCTCACTCTGCTGGTGAAAAAGGCAGGTTCCCACCTGCACTTATTGAGGCAGGTATATTAGCAAGGAAGGCAAGTAGCTTGAGGGCTCTTGAATAGGAGGAAGAGGGTATTCCCCTCTTCTTCTAGGATTAGGAGCAGTATTTCCAACCCGAGAGGTTCAAAAATCAGAAAACAGATCTTGAAAATACATATATATTTTTAAAAGGCTATATTGGTCTACCTTTAACTTTTGAGCTCCTCCTGGGCACGGTCCACCCCATAGTGTGTGAGACAATGTGTTGCCAACTCTCCCCAATGTACAGAAGAACTTTTTTTGGCCCCTGTTGCAGGAATTTTGCCCCCACATCTGCCCCCCTCTTATAAATTCTGTCTCCTCCCATCATTTCTGACCCTTCCCAGCCTTGCCCCCTGCTTCTCCTGTAGTTCCAGGGGTCCTTCACCTCCTTCTCCCCATTCCCAGGCCTGCTATTACTCTCTGCTTCTTCCTCCCTGCAACAGACACATTGCTCACAGGAGGGGAGGAGGGAGCAAGGCAACCCTGAGCTGCTTGGCTCTTTCTGGTCACCCTTCCCCTCCTGTGAGAATGGTGTCAAGTGGTGAGAGAGAGCTCTGCCTGCTTCTTCCAGCAACGCTCATTAGCTGCTCTTTTCCAGGAGGTGAGCAATGGGGAAGGCAGCCAATCGGCGGTGTTATCCCCCTGGCTTGAAATTTTCAAAGGGGGCTGGAAGTCAAAAAAACAGGAGACCAAGCCCCAAACAAAAACACATGAAGAACTTGGAGAACTGACTGCATTAGCCACTCCTAAGTTAAAACTGTCTATCTTTCCCCTTTATTATAATACCCCATGGCTGACGTGAGTCTTTTCTTTTGGAACCACCTTTCTGTAAGCTGGCCAGAGCAGAAGTGCTTTGTGCTGAAAGTCGTATGCATTGAAGAGACTGTGCCAGATTCTCTGTTTTTTCCAGTTTGGTCGTAGCTAGTGGAAGGCGGCTTTAAGGCACATTTGCATCTCCCTAGTTCTGGTATGTGCTCTTGGGACAACTTAAAGCATCCCTGAGCTTCTCTGAATTGGTAATGCTCCTCTACGGGCCTTTATGCCATCACCAGAGTGCAATGTGCTGCAGCTATGCTCCTGGCCCACCCTGAGATATCGGTCTCCTCAACATGGCAGGGGCTGTAAAGGTGTGTGTTTGGAGGCGGGGGGTGATACAGTATAGACCAATTCAGGAAAACCTTCTCCCCCTTCTCATGGGGGAGTCTGCAGGGATGTTTTTGCCTCCTTTGTAGCTCCTTGGTGCTGCCGGTGTGGCGGAAAGGGGCACGAAACATGGGGCAGAATCTGGAGGACCGTGTGCTGTTTTTCTTCCTATTGTGTTTTCTATTTATTTGCTAGAGGCTGATACTACAGCTCTATAAGTACGGCTATAATACTATTACTAATTAACAAAATCATTATTTCATTCTTCAGCAGAGAGGCCCTGTCTAGTTAAGCTTTCCTCCCAAACCATAACAAATATCCTTTTCAGTTTTTTTATTTAGCCCTCAGTAGCTTTCCAGAGATTCCCTTCCTATTTTGTAAATATCCTCTCTTTTTGAGTGTACAACAAAGAGCTAATCACTGTTGTGGGACAAATTTAATTTAAATAAATAAAACTAATACACACACATGCTTTTTATCGTATTCACTGCATCCACATGAATTTAATAAAAATCAAATTACCTGCAAAATCAAGGCTGAAAAAATTATAACTCTTAAGCCTTTGACATTCCTGATGCTGATCATTGTGTGGTGAAGCCCATCAGAGACACCAGTTTCACATAATGTGCCTTAAATAATCAAAATATCCTGTTCTTATTAAAGGAGAAGGTTCTATTCAGTTAATCTTTTTTTTCTTTAGTTAGGTTTATGGAGAATATAAATGAGTAAATTCATAGGCAGTGACTAAGATGATACTTTGTGAATCATTAGCTTAAAAAAAATAGGCAAATATACACATGGATCAAAAAAAGGATTTAACTATTCTTACAGCATGATTAGGAGGAAAAAAATCCACCAGATGCTGAAAGCTGAATTTTTAACTTTTAAGAGTGTAATAGCATGCATTAACTGACAGTGTTTATATAGATAATTCAGAGTTTGTTTTGTACTCTATTCATAAAGATAAAGAGAGAGAGATGCAACCAGTCTCTCAGAGGGCTTCTCTGTACATTAGACAGATTCTTATTCAGACCTTGCTCTGAAGCTGATCAGAACCCGCTTTCATTGGAACTCAGGCTCAGGTTCCTTTGGATAACTGATCTCCTCTTCTCAAGATCTGAAAGTGTCAGGCTGCTTACAGTTCTACTAGAAAATCTTCAATCCCCTCTTGTCCTTGGAGGAGTTAGCTGCCTTCTTTTATTTTAAGCCACTTTTTAAAAAATTCACTTGTAGACCAATTGATAGAAATACAGTAATGTGCAGGTGCACGGCCTGGTACAGTGACAATATAGGGTTTTTGCAGAATTTCCTGTAACTATTGCTGGCCATTGGTACAATGGCACAAGCTGGCAAGGTGAGATGTTCTTGTCGAATGGTTACTACCACTTGCTGAAGTTTTGCCAATACTGAATGTTAGGGGAATAGATGGAAGATCAAGCATAGGATGTATTTGTGAATGCAAATAATTTACTGACTCAATGAACTTTTTTATTTTGAAAATTGGTGCATTGTGTAATGCATGAACTGCCATTTAGAAATTAATGGACTGATCAGGCACTGGCCAAAATTAGTAGCAATGACCTCATTTTACCATGCTTGCTGCCAAAAATGTTCAGGGACGGTTTCTTGCTAGTCAGTTGGGCTCTGCAAACAGTCTTTGAGTGCTTGTAGAAAACAACCCATTATCTAAATTTTGTTTAAAATGATAATTTTAAACATTTTTATCACCCTGGGGTAAAAAGCATGGTAAAGTCTGTGACTGGATTTCTATATCTTAAAAAAGCAGGTGGGATATGTTTTCCTCTTTCTGTGTATACCTCACTTCTGTGAATGTCCATGAGAATTACATGTGCATTAGAAAGTGCATTTGGTTTGGTTTATAGGGTTTTTCCAGGGTGTCAGAGGAGAGGAAGTTTTTGTTGTTGTTTAACAGTGTATTCTTTTGTAAGCTGTACACTGAATTCGGCTCACTTACCAACCTCAAGAAAAAGGTAGTGATGGAGCTAGGCCTCAATCCTGTAGTCTGATCTGCCGGACCCCTCAATGTGGTTCCGTGAGAGGATCACAGCCTTCATCATTAAAGCGACTGCCCCGGAGAGAATACTATTTACATGTAAAGGTTATTGGTTACTGAAGCAGGCTTACCTCAGTTGTTAGAAAAACTGATGTGTCAGTTTGATGGGATTTTTTTTGAGACTGCTTTCTCACGTCACTAAGCGCAGAGGCCTTTTCTCTTATTTGTTGAAAAAGTGTGTGTGTGTGTGTGTGTGTGTCTTTCCTTAACGGATGTAATTTAACCATTTATTTTCTAAACTTTTTGTTTTTAAAAAAAATTTTATTGTCTAAATTTAATTTTCTTAAACTAGTGAGGTTTTATTCCCTTTGGGAGTTTTTCTCTCTCTGCTTTTTAAAAAAAGAGAGAAATATAGAGAGATCATCTAAACTAATGGTTCTCCAACTTCATTAGTTTGTAGGGCACTTGATAAAGTCCTCCCATGGACTTGTTCATGTACCAGAAAGGGCTGTGAACCCTTCTTTGTTCCACAGACCAGAGAATCTGAAAACCACTGACCTGAGGTAAGGCATTTTAGTGGTGAAATGAGTATTACTGTTCCACTCTGACTGTGGCAGAAGAGCTTGTTACCATTTTCCTAAAACTAGTTTGTCAAGACTGTTAAAAGTAGACTGATGGGATTCTTAGAGAATTTCTGCTAACTGCTGTCGTCTTTTCCCTCAGAAAAGGGAGCTTTTGTAATTAGTGTCCTGGACAATAACATCTGTTATCTCTCACCTGAAATTAGACATTAAGACCATAATTTTCAAACTTGGGTGCCTAAAGTCAGACTTCTAAAACCATGTTTAGGTGCCCAGGTAAGTGACCTGACATGCTGAGCACCCATTAAAATGAATGGTAGATTCTGGGTGTTTGGCACTTCTGAAAAACAGGTTATGATCGTAGGTACCTAAATATGAATTTAGAAGCCTAACCTTAGGCTCTCATTTTTGAAAATCTTGGCCTAATTTTTATTTTCCTTTCGGTGTTCTTGCCCAGTTGTGACACACGGCCAGAAAGGGTTAAGCATCCTACAGAATAAATGACCCAAATTCAACCTTTATGGACATATTGGTAGATAATTTGTGTGTGTTTACATATATATTGTTAGCGGTTAACAATGCAATCAAACAGTTCCTGTCTATGCTGTAATCTGCTAATTCAGAGATCAAAAGGAGATCTTAACATTTAAATGTTAACTGTAAATATAGTGATATCACTATATTGATTTCTCTTTGAAGTATATAGCAAGTCGCCTGCAAATGGTGGAAAACAGGCAATTGCCTTATGTTAATCCATGTAGCTAATTACCGGTGATGCTTAGGAAATCTATCTACTTCAAAGTCTTGATGATTGCCTATTGTTCACCTAAGGACTCTGTGCTGTCAAGAGAAGGCCTGGAACTGTATAAAGGTCTCTTGGGTCTGATCCTTTTTATCCTTTTTAATATGCTTTATGCAGGGGAAGTTTTAAGTTGTAAGACGGAGATCTCCAGTCCCACCTGGATTACCCTGAATATGAACACTGAACTGAATTTATGGACTAATTCTAAATACTCTTTGCAACTCCAAAGCTCACCATCTCTACCATGAATCTGATCTCAGAACTGTAGTCATGTCTGTATGTATACTGATCTTTTAACCAGTACGCTCTTTTTTTTCTTTTTAAATAAATTTTAGTTTAGTTAATAAGAATTGACTGTAAGTGTGTATTTGGGTAAGATCTGAAATATTCCTTAACCTGGGAGGTAATGTGTCTGATCCTTTGGGATTGGTAGAACTTTCTTATATAATGAATAAGATTTTCAGTAATCTTCATCATATCTAACTTGGGTGTCTGGGTGGAAGCCCAAGTCTGGGTTGCAATAAGGGAACTGTGTTTTGGCTTCTGTGCAACCAGTAAGGTATTGTAGAAGCTGTTTTGTGCTGGCTCGGTAAATCTTAATCCAACTTTGTGGATTGTTTGTCCTATTCTTTGCAGTTTGCCCTAATTGAGTAACCCTCAGCGTGGCCTCTTGTGACTCTGTTCACACCAGTCTTTTAGGGTCTGCATAATTTGGGTCCGCTTTTGCTGTAGGATGTGTGTTTGGGTTTTTGTGTGTAAGGAATGTATACAAATAAGCCTCTCACTTCAACCCTAGATATCCTGTAAATTACCATGACAAATCTGGTCACTAGAACAATAGGTCTATTTGACAGCTCTCATATTCTCCTGCTTTCCTCATCTCCACTTTGATGTCATGGGAGTTCTGTGCCAAGTCTGATCAAGCATATGACTGTGTGGAAACAATGTAAAGTGAGTATGTGCATATCTCCAGAAAAGAGATGGAGACTAAGGAGGAAAATAATCGGAATTTACCCCAAAAGCAAATTACTCCTGCCCTACTGTAACAAAGGCCCAGTGGTGGTTCAACACTCTGTCAGCAACTCTTGTCAGGTCCCACATACTAACCACATTTAACACACTATTGTCATGATATATTACATGCCACCTTTTGTCAGTGGAAAAGTAGTACTAACTGAGCATTAATAACCTTGCATGATATATGTATGGTGTGTAAGTTATAAATATCTGCTAAAATAATGGTCTTAAAGTTTGTTTGGCAAGCAATGGATAAGCAAAGATGGCCTTAGACAAAGGATTGTGTACTTGCGTGTCTGACCAGCCTGGTTGCCAGGCAGAGAAGATGAAGGTACAAGACAGCATGATGTTTACGCCCAAGCAGGAGAGAGAGATTTTATCTGAGGATACATTTCAAAGGTTGGGTGGTCTACAAGGACAGGGACTGTGAATGTCAAATGATAAACAATTGAATCAACCAATTGTGTACCAGATACTTTTATAATAGAGTAATATCTTTTATGAAAGCCTGTAACGCATTGGTGATTGATAGCATTTTGAAATGTATGCATTAACACTACATGAGGAATTATGGATAATCATTGATGATATGCTTCAAAGTCGGAGACCAAAACCAGGGAGAAACAGGTTTGCCCTCAGACAGGAGGGAGTGTACTTGTCTACTTGTCTCCAGTGTAAATTAAGCATTATAAAATCAAACCAATGGACACCCTGTTTTCATACGAATCAGCATGGGGATGGGAAGTCAACAGGAAGCATCTGAAGAAGTGGGTTTTTTACCCACGAAAGCTTATGCCCAAATAAATCTGTTAGTCTTTAAGGTGCCACCAGACTCCTCGTTTTTATAACCAAAACAATGAACTTTGAAGTGATATGATGGGGTAAAAAGACATTTGAGTTGTCCATCACTTGTGGGATTCAAGAGACCAGAGCTCTTGAAATCACAGAATGTTGGGTCCTTCAACTGAAGTCTCTGGAAACTGAATATAGGTTAGAAACCTGCTTAGGCAAAGATTGTAATTTACTGAATTTAAGTTTTAGTCTTATAAGTGTAGTTTTATTGTTGCTTGTAACCCTTTCTGGTTTTTTCCTCGTACTTGGTATCTTAAACCTATGTCTTCCAAAGTTCAGTGGCCTTTTTTCCCCTTCCTGTGGTATTCCCATCCCCCTGCTGATTCCTATGTAAATGGGACTTCCATTCTTTCGGATTACACCTTGTTTAATTAAACTGGAGACGGGTAGGTAGCTGTCTTCCCTCCTGTCTGGGTGGTGGATGGGGGGGGAACCTGTTTTTTTTCCATTTTGTTTGATCACTGACTGGAAGCATATCATTCAATATCTATAATTCCTCATATAGTGTTAATACATACATTTCCCAATGATATAAATCTTCTGAGGGATCCTTTTTTTTTTTTTTTTTTTTTTCTTTTTGATCACTGCTCCAGGACTGTTGCTGGGAAAAGTTTTTCTGGTCCTGAAAGCATTTGTACTGTACGTATTTGTTTAAAATGTAGAAAATCACAAAGAAGAAGGGTTTGTCTGGTGTTTGGTAATGCACTCTAAACTATGATTTCACGTGTGTGCATATAATGTATATGTGAGTGTGTATACAATGCAGCACTTTTGTACCTTTTATACTATTTACTAGTTTAAAACCCCAAACACTAAAGGCAGCTTTATTCCTACTATACTGGATATATCTCCATTAAAAAAAAAAGATGGCAGATTATTCTAAAATAAAGTACAGTACATGATTTGTAGAATAATATAACTAAAGTAATGGCGTATGGTATAGCTGAATAGACTGTTGGGATGTTCACAATCAACAAAATGCCGGGATCTGAGTCAGATACAATAGTAGGTCACCACTATTTGCAGTGCAGTTGCTAATTAATATTTGGCCCATTCCTGAGAGGTGTAGAGCATCTGTAGCTCTCAGTGAAGTGGGTGGGTATTTATGGGTGCTCATCGCTTCCTTGTGACTTGACCCTACATTGAGAAAAAGGATGACAGATTTGGCAGTTTTTAAAATTAAAGTGTAGAAACATAGGCTTGAAAAGCACAGACTGGCTTATCTGATATTCAAAAGTAGATTTTTGCAGGCTGAAGTTCAATAGTGTTAAGAATAATCTGGGAATTAATGGGTGAAACTCTGGTCCCCAGGGTTGCCATTTTATTGCCATTCAAATGCCGTGCTGTATTCCTGAGACTAGAGTAACATGGCAGAAAACATCAAACAGAATAGGAATCTTCAGATTGTTCTTGTAAAACTTATTTTAGTCTCTGAAAGATCTGACAGGGCATACAAATTAATGGAAGTTATTGAAACTGAAGAAGTGGAAATGATGTTATCTGTTATATTAGGGCAAGACTGAGTGAACAATTTGAATGGCAGCTTGGAGTTGACTTTGCATATGCCTTACAGCTGTGTGGTTCAAAACTTCAGTCTTAATATCTTCTTATCAATATGGCCAAGAAAAGACTTTTAAGAGGTAACGTAAATTCTGTTTCCTCAGAACATGAATTCCATCAACTTGGACATACTAATTATGGCATACATGTCTCTCCTTGTTCCTCAAGAGCAATAGAGAGCTACATATGCCGCAAGTAAGAAATATCTATAAGATAATAAGTGCATTAAATGGGTGAATTGGGCTGGTTATGTGGATGTTTTAAGAGTGGTTAACTCTCTGTATGACCCAGCAGTATAAGGTTACTTTTCCACTCTTTTTACTCAGAGTGGCTGCTAACTCTGAAATATTATTATCCTAACACTCATTGATGAAAAATGAGAAGAGTTGGACTTGATAAGAGAACAGCTGAGAGTTCAAATATTTTCTGGCATTTTCAGAACTGACTTGAAAATTTGCCTTTCAACAAGTTTTTTCAACTGTTACAACCAGCATTTTTTAGGAATGGAAGTCAGCTTGCTAATTTAACAAAAGTAGACATGTATTCCTTTGTTTTGGCAATTCACCAAAGAATTCTTGTCACCCGTTGCTGTTCCCTTCTCTTTTTACACTATTTTTAACAAGAAAAACCATTGAGATCTGAATTTGCAGTCAAAAGTCTGCCACCTCTTTAAACCAGATTTAATAAGAGAAGCTATATACTTGTCTGAAGATTTTACAGTCCTGGTGCTAAAGAAAAAATTGTGAGGTTTTTCCCAGTTGTATGCTTTGGGATAAAATTCTCTCATGACTTTATTCTATCCTGGAGATCTATCAGTAGAAAAATGTAAATGTTTTCACCCCTTTGGATAGTTCAGATGTGTGGACAGATAGTTTAGGATTAAAGAAGATATATAAACAGTTAAACAGTTGTTCTCAGTTGTCCTCAGAATAGTGTGTAGAATGGACTCGTCTCTTGACAACAGAGGCCATCTAAGCTCCAATAAAACTCTGATCGGTAAAATGTCTGTCACCAAAGGAATGACTTCTAGTCTGGGCATGTAAGATTCCAACTCTTAACTATGAGGGGGTGCATCCTGCCACTGTTCTCCATGTGGAATATCCATTGAAGTTAAAAGGGGGTGGGATTATTGTGCAGACTGAGGGAAGGTTTGGGTGCTGGGTGAAAGTTTTTTGTTACTGTTTTTGTATTTAAAGTTTTATTGCCTTTCTTTAACAGCAATATTTAGTATGATAGATAGATATAGATATAGATATACTATTTCAATTTTTTTGACCTTGGCAATTACCAGTGTTCATGCCTCCCCCCCTTACCCTGCTTAGTATAATAGCATAATAACACAATGTAAACTGAAGCAAAAAACTGGAATCTTACATTGTAGCAGTAGGGCCAGGGTCAACAATCCCAATTAAGCAGTTATTTGAGAACTAGCCAGAAAAACATGTTTCTGAAATACACGTGAAGTGCTTAATGAGGGCAACTTTTTGGTACAGACTTACCATTTACCAAGAATCCCTGGCTTGTCAGGTGTGCCCTTCTTTGAGTTTGTGGCATGCAAAGTCTATAAACAAAGTCACCAAACACAGTCAATCGTTGTCTATTTTCCTGGAATCTTTGTTTAATATATATATGGTTTAAAGTTTAAAATGGCTTCCGGGATAGATCTAAAATCTTTATTTCCTCACCCCCTGCTTGAAAGGCAACCTGTTACATTATCATGTCCTTTTAAAAACAAAGAAACAAAAACCAGCCACAGAAACTCAAAACATAATTCTCCTCAACCTACAGTCTGTAGGTTAAATAGCCACAAAAACAACAAGGAGTCCGGTGGCACCTTAAAGACTAACAGATTTATTTGAGCATAAGATTTCTTTAAGGTGCCACGGGACTCCTTGTTTTTGTGGATACAGACAAACACGGCTACCCCCGATAGGTTAAATATCATAACTCTGGGGGGATTGACTTTATGGCTTGTTGAAATTAAACTGCAACCTCCTTCCTTTGGGTTGAAGCAGAGAGAACTCGGACTGCCCCAGAAATGAGCATATGGTTTTTGTTTTTTAAAAAGACCATGATCTGAGGGGAAATTAATTTGAAAGGGTGTGAAATTTCCCAGTTTGTCATTATTGGTGCAAGCACCTTTAAGTGAAACAGCCCAACGTGTTGTCAGCTCTATTATCACTACTGCAGACCTTGTGATAAGTGAACTATACTTTCATGTCAAATGTAGAAATATTACCTCAGGTCTCGGCTGGGCTATCAAGGCGTAGACCTGTGTGGCTTTGGGGGGAAAGAATGTGAAAGGATTTGCTTTGCAGCAGGAGTTGCAGAAAGATTTCTTATTGACTCAGCCAGAATTTCTACTGGGATTCTGGGTGTGTGTGTGCACTAAACTGAGAAGACAACCTCTGTTTCAGAGTACATTCCTCCCATTCCAGACCCTCTCCTCAGGCCACTGTGGGAGGGAAGGAGAGGGCCATGGCCCCACACTCATCTCATTTCCTTTGGTGAGGCTTGATGGTGTGAGCTGTGCAATGCCTATGCTCTGCAGCCACATTGTGGCTGACCCATGCACAGAGACACACCCTCTCTTGTGTATTAGTGCTGAGTCCGCTGAAATCTCCCCCCAAAAGAGACGGCCAGAACTGGTACTGTTAGTGAATACCATGGTGTTTAGGCAAGAGGCAAATCACTGGAAAAACTGTCAAGCCCCCAAAACATAAAATTTAAATGTACTCTGCATCTTGTTTTGTTTTTGGGTTTGGTTTTCGCTTTACTTTAGTTCTTAGTTCCAGAGGCCCTTCCTGTTCTGCTTTCTGTGAAATCATAATTTCTGAAGGAACCTATGGTGTGGTGGATGCGTCTTGGAGTTAGAAATGCAGTCGTATCAAACATAAACTTCTAGCCTTTGTTGACATTATGAATAAGAGAGAGTCCTTATTCTCATGACCCTTTGAAGACAATTAACAGAACTCTTGGGGCTGGATTTCTCAGAATACTGCTGGTTTGGGGAAGCTGGGCATTGCACAATTTTCTGTGCACATGGTTAGGCAAACATAACACTTTTTTTATAGGTTCTATAGAGTGGAATTTTGCCACAAATATATTTAAGAAAAATTAAATGGTCCATGTCTATTACAGCTGAGAATTTCATCTGAATGGAAAATCTAATTTAAAAAAAAATTAATAAAAGTATAGATTAAATGCAGTAGGGATTACACTAAATCTCTCCTTTTACTCCATTGTCTCCTCTGGGTCCTGGATGTAGAAATATTTCCATAACTTTCCTTTCCTGTCTGCTGTAACTTCATTCCTTAGAAGTGACTTGTGTTACAGGACTTCCATCACTTTTAGTGCTTGTTTTCAAGTGTAACACATGCATTCTTGAACTCAAGACATTTAAAAGTGGAATTTGGGAGGTATGACAACTAATGGCCGACTCCCAGATACAAGGATTAAAATCTTCCTGCTGTTCCCTGCTTCCTTTTAAACAATGCCCGTTCCTGTCTTGTATGTGTGTGTTGTTTATATATTAATTACATCTTCTTGCTAGATGTTCCATTCTATGCATCTGATGAAGTGGGCTGTAGCCCACGAAAGCTTATTCTCAAATAAATTTGTTAGTCTCTAAGGTGCCACAAGTACTCCTGTTCTTTTTGTGGATACAGACTAACACGGCTGCTACTCTGAAACCTGATTTGTGTAACTACTTCCAAATGTGGGAGAGACTTCAAAGGCCAGCTAGTCTCATAAGATCTGATCTCTCAGGTCTAAATGGATTTTGCCGGTTTTGAATTCTTTGCCAACATGTAGCTGGCTACCTGCCTGCCTATGCTGCACCCTTCTGACTTTGTGATCCCATATCCCCAAAATGAGACAGGCACAACATTCAGTCCAAGTAGTATTGAGACTTCTTAAATTCCTCTTTCAATGTGTAATTATTTAGCAAGATTCACATGTAGATTTTTTTGGTTATCAAGATTGGAATACCCATTAAGAAAGGTGTGATCTATGTGTGTGTTTTGGATCAGAAATGTAGATTTATAATGGAAACAGCAGAGAAATTGACTTGTATTACATGGAATCTAAATATCTCATTAAAAACAAACCCCACCTTTACACACAGACTCTACCCAATCATAACCTTATTCTAAGGTATATTTGAACATAAGTACAAATAAGTAATAGCTTGTTTTTGGCCTGCCAAAAGGTGTCAGTACAATGATTAATGGCATAGATGTAGTCTGACTTCTATTTTGGGTGGGCAGGGCTCAAGCTAGCTCCTCATAGCGGGGTCCAGGGAGGGAGTGCCACTGACACCTCATGACTCACCTTAGCAGACCAACCACCTATCTGGGTTGGGGAGGGGGGCAGGAGGGGCAACCAAAAATTATAACTCAAAGGTCAGGGAGCTCGGCTCAAAAAGTTTGAAAACAGTTCAGGGAGAGGGTAGCGCAGGGAGAGGAGTAGTTGGAGCTGTTTGCTGGGAGGGGTCCCCTGCAGTCCATGTTCCCCACCCAGGCAGTTCTTACCAGCAAAGGGCCTGGGAGCTGAGGAGCAGCTTCAAGTCCACGCAGCAGGAGATGAGGGAACTCAGTGGTTGCCTGCTCCATGACACCAGCCAGAGTAGCGGTTGTCATGCACTGGCCGCCACCTTCCCTTCCCCTCCCCCCCGCCTAGCTTCCCACCTCCGACCTGGCCAAGGGGTGGGGAGAGAAGGGAGTATGGATCTCCCCTGGGACTGCCCTGCTCTTGCACTGCAGTTTGGGGCAGGGCAACGCCCCTCGTGCCCGCCCCTCCACCCCCCCCGCTAACTCTGCCCATGGGCTCAGGGCTTTTGCCCCAGAGGGGGTGCCGAGGATCAGGACTTCAGCCACGTGGCTCCTGGCTTCAGCCCCGCGGGAGGTGCTGGATCTCAGGCTCTGGATCTCAGGCTTGTGGACCCCCAGGGGGCCATGGACCCCTTGTTATGAGAACCTTAGTCTGAGCTAGGGCACCTCACAGTTCCTTAGGCATGCACCCCTTCTGGAGTGTAAACTCAAACTGACACCGTCTTGCACTGCACAGGGAACTGTATAGTGTAAGCTCATAAAATTTGCCCCGTCCCTGAATGTGGCGAGGAATAAGCAACAGCTTTCTGCCCCTGAGTTATGATAGAGCAAAAACAAATTTATTAACTACAAAAGATTTGAAGTTAACTTTTGCATATGTCAGGAACCCTGTGTTTCAAAGTTTGTTTCCCATGCCAGTCAGCGGAAAAACACTGACATCCCAAGATGCAGTCCAGCACTAGGTGACCTGGTCACATGTCTCTCTAGAGTCACAGCAGCCATCCCCCACTGGCTGTTTGGAGAGTTTACAGAAGGCTCACCAGGTGGGAGATAAGCTTATACTAAGGCCTATTGTTTTTTTCCTAATGGCTCGTTAACCTGAATGGACCCTTCCCAGCCAGCAGTCTATACTGAGAGCATTTTGCCTAGTGGGCGTTGCCCAGGAATAGCTACATGTGAAATAGATATATTGTCAATATTCATAAATTTGGATACAAAAAAGATACATGTATACAAATAGGATAATCATATTCAGAAAACCATAATATTTCCCATGACACCTCACATGCCTTATCTTGCATAAAATACATCATAATTATGTTACTAATGTCACTGAAGAATGTGGGGTGCAGTGTCACAGCCTCCCGCATGCTGCTGAAGACTGAGGCCCAGACTGCCTGCTGAATACCAGGGTGAAAGCAGGTTCTAATGGGCACTGTTGTGTAAAGGGCTCAAGTGCTTTGTACAGCTCTTTTCCCCTCCTGTGGTCCTGCTACACTTTGCCTTCCATACCCAAGTGATATGCTGCTAATATTTCAAACAAGAGATCCCCCACAAATATCCCCACTTAACTTGTGTTAGACCCCAAGCACTTGAGGGAGCAGAGGTGATGCAAAGAGGAGGAGAGAGGGGTTGGCGGAAGCCTATTGTTTTTCATTGAAACAAATCTATTTCTAATAACCACTCCCCAGGATTCAGAGTAGCAGCCGTGTTAGTCTGTATTCGCAAAAAGAAAAGGAGTACTTGTGGCACCTTAGAGACTAACAAATTTATTTGAGAATAAGCTTAGCAATGCCACATTTTAACCAATGATACTGTATTGAGTGCACTCGCTGGAACTGTTTGTTTATGCTTTATCCTGAAGCTGGTCTATTCCAAAGACACGTAATTGGCTCTTCGGAATTGTTTATGCACCCAAAGGATAAGGTATTTCTTGCAGAGAGGATTCAGTAGTGTCCAAAGGTTGGGACAGTTCCTTCAGAGGCAGAGAAGTTACTGTGAACCTCTTCAATTTTGTGACAGAACTTGAACAAGGGGCTTCTGTGAGCATATCCCTGTTTATCCATATTGGTTTTAGTGAAAGATAAATTATTGAAATTGAAGACTTATAAATACATTTATGCACAGGGCCAAGTCCTGAGGTGGTGTGTTATATTGGTAAGGGATTGTATCTAGGTCTGAGGGAGTCTAAGGCCCTGATCCTACAGTAAGCTCTATGTGGATACACCATTGTGTCCAGGTACAGCCCCATTGTGGGCCCCTGCACAGGGGTCAACTCGTGCAGAACTCGCTGCAGGATCAGAGCCAAAAGGAGTTATATGCTGAGGTGCTAGAAGATTGTGTGCTTTGGTGTGTGTGGTCTACTCTAATGTATATTGTCTTACCTCCTTCTGTTCATTGGTTTTGCTACCCCTTCTGCCCACTTTGGGCCCCAGGTGTGTGAGTTAAACAAATTTCATTTCCTTTTTACCCACTTACATCTGCTTACTGACATATAACTCATATAACTTCTACCTGCTTGCACATCACTAGTGAGTTTGGCCCACTAAATCAGAACATGGACAGTTAAGCTTTACAAAGTTTAGTAAGCATAAAAAGGAGAGAGAGAAAAGAACTATATAAGGCAGTTAAAATTTCATTTCTCTCTGGGAATACCGTTAATTTTAAAAAGCACTGAAAATTTAGAGCAAGTGCTCCATTTAATATTAGAAATTGAGCTACTTTCAGGGAGTTCAGAAATTAGTGTAATGTGTAAACTGTAAAGAGAAAAACACAAAGGTGTCTCTTTCATTTCCTGTTCCCATTCCCAGGGACATTTAGAAGTATACTGATTTGTTCTCTACTGTGTGATGGCTTATAGTGTGGAGATCTAATTACTTATTTTTTGAGAAAAGCATAACCTTTATAGTTCAGGAATTAGTTACATTTTAGTCCTCCCAAGCTTTGACAACATTTCTAATAGGCAGCCTTTGAATCACTGAACAGAGATGCAAAGAAATGAAAATGCTGTGGGCAGTCATACCGTATGTACGGTTGCCCATGCCAAAATTCAGCAGATATACAATTAATATGAGTCAGAAGGGTTCTGTATACAAAAGGAAAAGTGATGGAAAAATTTGAAGGAAAAAACGTGTCATAAGAGAATAGTAGCCCTATGTAATAGCTGTTCTTAACATTGATGGGATTAAAAATATATATATATCAGCTTTGAGTTATCAGGTAAGGAAGCAGAATTCCACTGAGCTGAAGTGTTTGCAAAGGGGTACATAGAGGTCCTTTTGGTGAATGAATGGATGAATATGGATACTTTTCATTTATTCATAAACCTTTTATTTTTATTTTTTTTGTTACCACATACACCCGTGCACAAAGAATTCTGATTTGAGAGAGTGACATTTGACATGAAACCTGGAAGTCTAGGGCTGCATCTTGCTGTCAGATAAATGGATGTGTATTGCCATGTAGGTCTGAAAAATCATCTGATCAAATCAGTAACTGACTTGACAAAGCTACACAATGACTGGCAGCATATCTAAAAGTAGGACTGAGCTGAAAATATTACAGTTGAAAATGTTTCTTGCCAAAGTTCAATAAGTGAAGTTTCATAGTTATAAAGCTGACATTTTTGTGACTTTGAAATTACTGTGACTGACCTAAAAGCACTTGTGTAACATGCAGTCTTACCATGACAATAATTCCTTCTAATAGAGCCAATAAATACAGTATATAATGGTAAGCAGGAAGGCTGAAGTTTTCACGTTGAAATGTTGCTGGTAGAATCTTTGCAGGCTGGTTTGGCAAATGGCTGGCCACACTCAAGAAATAAGAAGCACGGATCTTGCATGTTGAAACCCTTTTGTTATTAGTGCTAGCTGATTAATACGATAATCTAAGTTTGTCTTGTGACTAGTATTAAATTCTTTTAGTGTGAATTCTTGTGTTTTATTCCAGACAGGCAACAGGCCAGTTTCAGGATCTTGAATCCCCCTGCGGGAAGGTATTTATGAAAGGATTAGAAGTGATTAGAAAGTAGCTTCTGCTAGTAAATAAGTTTATCTGAAATGCACAAAAGTATGAACAGGATTTCTAGATTAATTCTGAAGCATTGTATGATGATGGTGAAATTATTCAAAAACAGTCCCCTACAGTGTTTCATGAGATCTCAAAGTATCTGTTCCAGATTCTTTCTCAGAGATGATACTTAGTTCTGTCTGTATGTAGTTGTTTGTGGTTTATATGAAACCAATCACCATGCTAGATGGACATTGACATCTAGTGTTTAAAAACAAAAATAGACATCTGTTTGTATCTTTGAAAATAAGTGAGATTTTAAAAAAAAATCTCACTTCACTTACCTACAGTTATCATAATGGATGAAAAATAGTGGTACTCTTTCATTTTAATGTGTTCTTCCTAGATTTGGTACTCATCAGGGTAAAGTCAGGTGGTGTACGTGTGCAAACAGCTGACAACCCCCTCCACAAAAGTTGGTTAGTAGCAACAAGTGCTAGCAATAGCTTTGAGAGGCAACATTGCTTATATGTAGAATATGCCAATTAAATAGCATGCTTTTTATTTATAAATGAAATAGAAACCAGGTTCTTCTCTCTTTTCTCATAGAAAGTTAAGGGACTGAAGATTCTGAGAAATATTTTATTTTTTCACATTTGGCAATGGTAAGAAAGCAGAACTAATTATTAGTTGAGTGTACTAAGAGAGGCTACCAGCAAGAACCCCCCTCCCATTTTTTTTTTGTAATAGGGCCCCTCTCATTGAAGTTAGTGGGAGTTTTGCTGTTGACTTAAATCTGAGCTGAAGTGGACTAAAGTAATAATAGTGATTTCTTTCATTAGCCAGACCGAGAAACTCAAGTACATATATAAACAATAATTTAGTTCTAAGCTTTGGCTGTAAGTATTTGAGTGTATGTACCCTCATGGTTACTAGGCTAGCTGCACTGCTGTCCCTTCTTGGGTCTTACCGAGTGCCCTGCCCCCACAGTGGCAGGCCTCAAGTCTGCCTCTCCTGCGGTGGAGTTCTGCAGTTTGCAGACTCTTAGACCAGGACCTGGGCTACAGCCTGTTGGGTGTCAACCGTGACTACTTTAGCATGTCCAATGATGTTTGGCACCTGTAAGCATTATACTGTAGGGGCCTGTGACACATTTGCAGTGCTACAGAAACAACTTTTTCAAAACCAAGTGTAATTTATTCATTACTCAAAGGTATAAAACAGGTAGAACACAGGGTAAAACAAAAGGCATAGTCATGTGGGTCTGTCTTTCACGTAACTCCCCTCAGCCAGCTAACTCCATCCCTGGCAGGAAGAAACAGCGTATAATGCAGCAGCATGCTCCCGGTCTGTCTCAGACTGTCAGCCGTTTCACTGACACATTCTGGCCAGCCTCTTTCAGCTCATCTGACACCCCCCCCCCCCCACACACACACCCTTTTCTATCCTCTTTTGAGGTTTTAGGTCTCCTTTTGATCCCAGGCTTAGGCCAAGTCTACACTACAAAGTTTTGTTAGCATAGCTATATCAGTCGGGGGTATGGAAGAAACCTCCTAGGCTAGCCAACATAGCTATGCCAACAAAACCACCAGTGTAGACACAGCTATGCTGACAAAAGTGCTTCTGTTGGCTGAGCTAATGTCTTTCACGGAGGTGGTGTTACTGTGCTGACAGAAAAGCTCCTGTCATCATAAGCTGTGTCTATGCTGGATGCTCTGTTCATATAGCTTTGTTGTGTTGACAAGGCCTTAGCCTTGAGAAAAGTAAATCCTCATAGCCTGGTTGGAGTCAGCTAAGCAAGTTCTCTACCCAACTGATTGCCAAGCCTTTGTTGTGTTAACTCCTTTGAAGCTGTGTAGCCAAGAGGCTCTTACCTTTCCTGTTTGGTTCTTTAACAACTTTTATACTCTATGCATTCAGGCAGGCAGTAGTACAAAACTGAACAGGGAAACAGTCACACAGAATATTAATAAAGAATAGACATTCTCGCCATTCATCACATTCACTAAATAAAAACACAAATTTCTGCTTCAGTTTTATGGTAGATTAAAATTAACAGCATTGGAGCTTTTCCTGAACACACACTTGCATACCGATGGCTCATAAACTCTGGGAAGCCCACATTCCCTCTATCCCCTTACTATTCGACTCCTATTTCTAATACACACGTGGTGATTGTTGTATCAGTGTTGTCCTCAACCTTCCAGCTGCCTAGGGAATATCTACATAGCAGAACTCAGGTGTACGGACCCAAGCTTGCACTGTGGTGCTAAAAGTAGCAGTGTAGATATTTGGGCTTGGGATCTTGGGCCCTGGACTTCAGAACCTGTGCTCCAGCCACAGCCCAAATGTCAACACAGTTATTTTTAGTGCCATAGCACAAACCTGAGTCTGTAGACCCTGTCTCTGAGACTTGCTGGCTCGGGGTGCTGTTTGCTGTGCAGACATCCCTTAAAAGGGACCGTTACAACATGACTGGATATTTTTTTTTTTATTTTATTTTATTGCCTCAGTGGAGGAGCCTGATAGAAATTAGCCAGTGTAATTTCTGGGGAAAAGTGTGGAGTGCTATTATCTCTGAGGTCACTGGAATTGCAGCTTGAGTTTTGTAACATTAGACTGTGTAGGAGACTAAGCTTTCCAGTGATGTGAAGTAAATCATAAAACACAAATGGTTGCAATAAAAATGATTATTTTCATTTAAAAGAATAACTTGTTTTAAAAAATCACAATTTTTTTAATCCGAATTTCAAACAAATGTTAAACAAATATTAATAATAGATGTGCCTGAACTGAAACTTTGAACCCAGAGCTGAACCTCTTCCTTCAATTTTGGATTCGGGTGTGGGGGACCCAAAGCCAGAGACGGTAGTCTGCAGAAGTCTGGAAAAATGCTTCCTAAAATTACTCTTGGGGAATAACGTGCCTTCCCCCATGCCCTCAAGTGGGACTGTGCCTGAGGAGCCACAATGAAGACATTTATAAATAGCCTGGTCTTCGATTGAATGGTGAAGTAATTCTGGGTCTTAAGTTTCCGAAAACTCCTTTAATCTCAGTGAGTTGCTTCTACCTAGAACTGCCTGGCCCATGCTAAGATCAAATACTGTAGTTCTCCAGGAACTTCTTCTGTTTCAAATGAGAGGGTAGTAGAGGACTTTAAAAATCAGAGGTGTAGTGTAGCCTGTGAATACATTCCAAACACTTTGGGGATATAATGTCCCTGCACTATAAAAGTACGATATATTTTTGTAGAAATGAAACAATTACAGTAAAATATGTATTTTGCAAAGCACCTCAGTACCAAAATGGCACCACAGGTCTCTAAAGAATAAAGAGATTAGGTTAATTTACTGAACTAATTTGTTATGCAAAACATCTTTATCATATTCTTTACAGCTAATAGGGACCTGATTCTTCAAGATACTGAGCACTATAAATTCCCATTAAACTCAAAGGAGTTGAGGGTGCATGGCTCCCCACAAGCCTGGGACCAGGAATAGTAATGGTTCTATCTGGGCCAACCATCTTTAGAAAATAGAAGAAACTAGCACAAATAGGCAAGTTCTATTTTCTTCATAGAAATTTAAGTTACATGTTCAATTGTTACTGTAGTCAGGAAATCACCATCTGTCTTCCTAACCATGGCAACATTACAGGGGCATATTTTTCACATGGATGAAATGTTCTTGAATAATTTATCTGGCTATATTGGGCACAAACAGGCTTTTCTTCCACATCCGACATGAATGTTTTCTTCAGCTAACATTTTATTGGGAGGAAATTCCTATGCTGTATTGATGTTTGACTTTCTTTGAGTTGGTCTGATCCTATCTCAGGTTAATGTTGGGAGTAGCATAGGATCTTGCTTTTGTTTGTTTGTTTGTTTTGAGGAGCTTTCGTCAAAGCTTCCGTCTTAAAGTTACCAGTAGCAGTTAGGCTGTCTTTCTGGTGAAATTTGAAACCATGGTAGCATTTTTCTAGAGAAATGTGTCTAGGTTCTAGTGCCACTGGTTAGAAGTGTAAGTGTAGATGAAGCCTAATGGTATTGTTATAAAATAGTTGAAGTAGGTATGTTTCTGAATAAATGAAACCTACTTTAAATGGCTCTGTCTGACTTCAGCGGGAGTTCTGCCTGTAGGATGATGGCAGGATATGGCCAACTAATAACATATTAATAATGAAGATATTAGTTGCTTATGAAGACTTAAAGGGCAAAATGAAACTTGTGATGCATGATAAAATGCTGGTGTGTGATATTAAGAAGTTCATCCTTCTCAGAGGACTTGAGTAATACATTTTTTTTAGCTCTTAATAGAGAAACTAATTTTCCAGATATGTAGATTTGACACAAGCCATATTTGATCTGTGGGTGAGGCAGTTCTTTAGTCATTTCAAGTGGAAAAGTTTGCTGCTGTATGAAAACTTCTTTAAAAAGTTAAGGATAGGCTTTCCTTCCAGGAAAAATTACTTTCACTTTAGGTGAATTAAAAGATCTACTTTTAAGTGTGTAGATATGTATAGGGAGACGTTTACACTGATTGCAAGAGCAAAGTCAGAAGTGTTCATGGGGGGGGGGGGGTGGAGAAAAAAATTGAACTACCATCTTATGGGTATAACTTTACCAACAGAGAGAGAGAGAGAGCACAAAATTGGAGAGAGGAACATTTCCACAGAGGTACCAAATGGCACCCATGTACCTTATTTATTCAAGAAAGCAATTCTTCTTGAAGTCAATGGGGCTACTCATGTGAGGAAAGCAAGCAGGACTTATTCTATAATTAAGCTTGGCAGAACTCAATTTTTATGTTTTTTTTAAATATAATTTTGACAGATATTGGTTTTTTATTTTAAGCTTTTTTAAATTGTATCTATTTAAATTTTCACAGTTGTGGGAAATTATGGATGAGATCAGACAATTATTTAATGACTAGATACTGAGATTCAAAAAGTTAAAGCATTAAAACTGTTAGAACACAAATTATCAACATCACATGTCAAAATATAAAAAGTAAATATCCTTAAATCAAACTTAAAGTTTTCAAGAAGCATTTGTCTGTCTTTGCCTATCTGTAAATTTCAGTAATTATCAGTGGAAATATTTTCATGGGTTTTTGTGTGTAGGGTGAAATTGACATTTACCAATAATCAAATTTTTCCAAGCTATAATATATTAATTACATAATTACAATAGCTTAATTGTATAAAGGCTAGAATGCTTTGTATAGTAAGTGCTGATTGAGTTCCTTTTGAAGTAAATTTTATTATTTATTTACTATTCAGTGCCCAGTCCTGCAAACTCTCTCATGCAAATAATTCTGCTGACTTCAGTGGGACTACTTGTATGGATATGGATTACTCAAGTGAGTAAAGGCTGCAGGGTTGGGTGTTCACTTTACAAACTTTTCAGGGCACAGAACATGTCTTAATTATGTTCTGTACAATGCCATGAAAATTTATGGCCCTACATAAATGTTTTACAATAAGGATGTCTGTGACACAGTAGCATTGTATCTAGGGTAAAGGCAAGTTAGAGCTCAGAAAGGATGACCATATTGATCTTATTCAGTGTAGCAAAAGCTAGTTCTATTAAATGACATTAATAATCAGACCATTTGAGAACGATCTTGTATTGCGCTGCTTCTTGCAAAGCTCTAACCTACTCAGACAGTAATGTTTCATGTAGAAAAGAATTTTTAAACAATATATAACAGATATTACACTCAGATTACATAATGCTGAATGATTTTTGTGTTAATAGGGACCTGGAAAAATTGACAGCATCGATGAATGGGTTGACGGTCACTCTCAGCTCCAGATGACTTGCAGTTTAGTTCAGAAAGGTATGTATATATTCATTATAACACTAGTATGTAATACTGATAAAGTGTATCAGGATTTAAAACTTGCCATTTTAATTCTTCCTTTCCTTGGCATCTACACTTGCAGGTGATCTATAACTTGGCCGGTGGGGGAATGTGATTTATTCTTGAACTAGTGTTGCTTTACTGCAATTAGCAGGTACAATGTCAAACATCACCTTGCAACTTTGGGCGCACAATGTGTCAACTTAGCCACAGGTCTTGGGTCTTTTGGGCAAGCAGGGTGTGCCATCACAAATCTAGATCCCAATCCTCGTGGTTTACACTAGTTATTGCATACATCAAGCTTGTCTTGCAGAATCTGTTGTGAAGTCAAACTTTGACTTCTACATATGTAGTCTTGTACAACATGCTTGGAGTATAATGTTGGAGAATGATGGAGGGTCTAGCTCTTAAATGCTGCTAGGTCTGAGAATGTGCTGGTCTCAAATGGTGACATTAACTTAGGGCCAGTCTACACTGGCAATGCTAAAGCGCTGCCACGGCAGAGTAGTCACAGCAGAGTGCTGGGAGAGAGCTCTCCCAGTGCTCTAAAAAACCCACCTCCACAAGAAGCGTAGCTACCATGCTCCCAGCACTGGTGCACTGTTTACACTTGAGCTTTACAGCGCTGAAACTTGCTGCGCTCAGGGGGGTGTTTTTTCACAACACTGAGCGAGAAAGTTGCAGCGCTGTAAAATGCCAGTGTAGACAAGCCCTTAGTCTCCCCATTGAATTTATAAAATGACCTAACTACAAGAAACAAAGGCAGCTACATGTATTTGTGTTAGAGGGGAAAAAGGAATCCATCTTTCAGATGATTGTGTTGAGGGTCTAAAGGAGGGGAAGATGAGAATGCAGAAGGTGTCATTTAATTGGATTCCAGTAAAAATCTGATAGTATGTCCGGTCAGTCTTGTTCTCCAAATCTTATTTACTGTTTGTTATCTGCATTATGGTCCTGCCTGGGAGCCCCTGTTGTACTAGGTGCTGTACAAAACCAGAACAAAAAGACAGTCCCTGCCCCAAAAAGCTTACAATCTAACTAAATTTAGCCCCCCAAAAAGTTTGTTCAAGTTGGCTTGAATATGAAAACTGACTGGTGGGTTTGAAAGTTGCTGAAGGTCCATAACCAAAGGGTGGTGACAGGTGATCACTTATCAGATATCTAGTGCAATACTGCACTTGGTCATGCTGCTAGGTCTGGATTCATCTAACATTTCTTTAATAATCTGGAAGAGGGGGTAAACCGAATGTTACTGATGATACTAACTAGGAAAGAGTTACAGATATTAGTAAGGAAAGAAATAATACAGAAGGACCTAGAGAGATTAGAAACAGGGATGAAAGTTGCAAAAAACATATTTATATTTATATTTATATTTTTTATATTTATATTTGAGTGGATGGCAAATTTGGCATGAGTTAGTAGTGCGGGATGTCAGCAGGAAAGGTCAGGGCAATCTTGGGCTCCTTTGAATACCGATTTAAGTGAGAGGCCAAAGAAACCCTAAACAATTTTTTGAGGAGTCTTTACACAATTTATTAACTTACTACTGTCCTCTCTAAAAATCTAAATTTAGCAAGTAGGGGATAACAAATTAGTATTTTTGGTTTTAAAAAAATCTGTTTTCTATCTCTCAGATGTCATCTGTTACTGAAAATGGAGATGCCCCTGCTGGAAAACAAAATGAGGAGAAAACATATAAAAAGGTAAATGTGACCAGTAATCTTCCTTTTGTAACAAGTATCGGAGGGGTAGCCGTGTTAGTCTGTATCCACAAAAACAAGGAGTCCAGTGGCACCTTAAAGACTAACAGATTTATTGGGGCATAAGCTTTCATGGGTAAAAAACCAAGTGGGTTTTTTACCCACGAAAAGTTATGCCCTAATAAATCTGTTAGTCTTTAAGGTGCCACCAGACTCCTCGCTTTCTTCCTTTTGTAAGATTGGATATATTGTACTAAACTGGTGTAAAAGAAAACATTCTACAGCTTTGTCTTTTTTTAGTCTCTAGAATGTATTTTCTTGGACATTTCTCCATTTCTTGTGTGCATGAAAGTTTAATACTTGAGCATTCCTAATGTGGAGCCTTCAAAGTAGAAGAAAACAAATCTCCCTCTCCCTCAACTTTGTAGTTGCTATAAGTCAAACATTCATCAGAATAGGCAAAAGAAGCAAAACAAACGAGAAATGCCATTGTTCACTTCTGAGTCCTTTCTCTTTTGTAAAAGTATACCAAGTTCCTATACCCAGTCAGTGTGACTACTCAATATTAACGTCTCTTTTTAAATACACACCTTGCTATAGCATGGGAAATTCTTGGCTCCTAGCAACAGAGATATCTCTGTTGCTAAAAACACTATTGTCCGAGAATCTAGTACAGTAAGTTCTCAAAAGCTTCAAATGTTTGTACTGTGTCTCTTGACTACAAATTAACCCTCCTTATTTTTTGCCAAAGGTGTGGTTTTTGTTTTGTATGGGTTTTAAGGTAATTTTGTTTAATAGATAACTTAATGCCTTTAATTCTTTCTTACAATAACGGCTATAGAGATTAACACAGTATTTGTAGCACAGTGCAACAGAGACTGTTGTTTAGGTGCTACATCAACATATGGTACCTTTCTTGCTGCTGCTTCCTCTCGATTTTCTGTATGGGTGACATTAAATGAGAGTCTTAATGGCAATGATGGTACCCACAATAAGCTTTTTAAAATTAAAAATAAAATATAAATTTAATGTAGAAAAAAGTCAATATCCTTATAGTGAACAAATTCTTGGCTACTGGATTCAGTTTTCTCCTTTTGGGTTACTAACACTGTTCTGTACATCAGGGACGGTCCCTCCCTTTGTGTTTGTACAGTGCATAATACAATTGAGTTCTGGCCTGTAAGAGTTCCTGCAATACCAATAATAAATGATGATTTTTCCACGTTTTCAGTTTTGCTATAACACTGTTAGTAAAGTCCAGGAGGATTTTTAAACATTCAATTTTAATTCTTCCTTTCCTTGGCAGCCACACTCACAGTATGTGGGTGGCTTTAAAATTCCAGACCCTTTTCTTTCCTCAGAAGCAACAGGCAGTTATATTTCTGAGGTCGGTTTATAGAGGTAACTTTTTGTTGTTTGTGTCCGCATCCCTCAAGGATTGAATACTGATGGGTGTTTGAGACAGGGGTACAGAAAGAGGCTGGGTTCACTGCTCCAGTAAACTAAGAGAATATAGTACTGCCAATGCAGAGGTACTGTAGGTAGAAAGAGAATACTTTAGTTTATGAAATTAGTACTTGTTCACTTCTTCCATGAGGAGTTTAACCTCTAGTGGCAACAACTCACTTGTTTCTTTTGCTGTACCTATTCTGTCTAGACTCATGCCCGTAGCTTAGAAGTTCCTAATCTTTCTCTGTCCCCACCCCAATCCCAAAAACAGCCACAGGTTCTTGCCACAGCCCCAATTCCACAATGCTTTGTGGCTGCCTCTTGCAGTTCTTTGCAGCTAATTTTTAATGATAGGAAATGTGCCCAGAGATTGACAGGTGTATATTCTAGAGCTATTTTTTTTAATGAAGTATACATACAATATCAGATTGATCCAGTTTTGCTGGCAACTCACTTATGTTATCCTAGTGCAAAATGACACCAGTCATGACCTCTCAAATCTCCAGTGGAGCAGTAGAGATAAAAGGAGGCATTGGGACATCAGCAGATTGTATTTATTTGTTTGTTTATTTAAGGAAGAACTGAGAGCTGATTTTTAAATTGTTGCTGTCAATATGTTCTTAGCTAGGAAAAGTACAGAGATGACCAAGTATTTCTGTGATTTAGAATCTTTACACGGACTACCTAACACACTGGTTATTCTGCAGGGAATTCTTCTTCATATTAATTTAAGGAATGCATTGTCAAAGGGTGCTTGAGGTTGTAGTTGCATAAGTTCCTGGAATTTGGAGGTCAGAATCTTCTGTTTTTGGACTGGTAAGAGTTCATGCTTTTTCCTCTTAGTATTGTCAACAGGCCAGATTTGCTCCAGGGTGGTGACAGTTCACAGGAGTAAGTCTACCTAGAGCTAGAGTGCAGCAGTGCAAGCTACTTGCAACCCCTGTTCCATCACAGGCCCAGAGCTGGTGGCATAACTTCAAAAGTGGGCAGTCCTGGCCCAGAGATGTGCTAATTCAATGACAATCCCGGCCGGCCATGTTTGGCTGGGCTCCTCTTGAGCCTCAGTAGGATTTTAAAGCTATCATCTCCCAGAGTAACACCCCCACCCTCAACATCACAACTCTCTCTCTAACTGGAGGGCCTCTGCCCCAGTACTAACAATTTATAGTACTTTACTAAAGTGCTGATTAAGTAAAGTACATAAGCATGTGCTTAAGTGCTTTGCTGAATCTGGACCTGAAATGGCTTTTTAGGAGTCTAACCCAGCAGACAGACTCCTTGCAAATACATACTGTAACATTTAAAGATTTAGTAATGTTTAGATGACAAAAATAAAACCAAACCATTATGGCCACATTCAGTTCTGGTGCAACTCTACTGAAGTCGATGGAGTTGCACCCGCTTTACAGAAGGGCTGAATTTGGCACCTAATATTTAAAAAGCAAAATTATTTATAAGACACACACATGTGGCTTGTGCCTTTGATATTGTATTTTGCTTCTTAATAGCTTATTTCCTGTGTGTATTCATCTCTCAGAGTAATAGGCAGTGACTATAATGTTTGCAGAGGTTTAGTCACATTTATAAAATACATACAAAAAAGGAATATGATACATGGAAAATTTCTACTTGTGATGTAAAATCCAGTGACCCATAAGATAAAAAGAAGTGGTATAAATATGAGCCTTAGTAGTATATTCCATTTTCCATGTCCAGAGAGAAATAGATTTTAATAATCTTGGTCCTTCTGTATTTTCCAATACATTTTAACTATGTGTGTGTTGGAATATATATATATTCCTTAAAGAGCAAGTAATATGAATGACTCCTGTTGACAGGTAGCTATGGAAAAGAATCACAAAATAAACATAGAAACTAAAGTACATAGTAACTAATCACAAAATACTATAATTTTATTGTAAGTAAGAAGTGGGCAGCATTATCTCCTGTAAATGTAAACAAACTTGTTTGTCTTAGCGGTTGGTTTAACAAGAAGTAAGACTAAGTGGACTTGTAGGTTCTAAAGTTTTACGTTGTTTTGTTTTGGAGTGCAGTTATGTTTAAAAAACAAACAAAAAAAACTACATTTGTAAGCTGCACTTTCCTGATAGAGATTGCACTACAGAACTTGAATGAGGTGAATTGAAAAATACTATTTAACTTTTTACAGTGCAAATATTTGTAATAAATAGTGAGCACTGTGCACTTTGTATTCTGTATTGTAATTGAAATCAATATATTTGAACATCCACAAATATTTATAATAAATTTAAATTGGTATTCTGTTTAACAGTTTGATTAAAACTGATTAATTGTGACTATTTTTAATCTTCTGATAAATCACAATTTTTTTGTTTGACAGACGTAGCTTTTCGACAGCTTGTTCATTTTGGAGTTATTCACCACAAACATTTGAATCTCTGGGACCTATTTTTAAGTTTTGGCTGAATTTATAAACTTCTTGATTGGTTTTGCTGAGTTTATAAATATTCTAGATATATCCTGAGGGTTTGTAATCTCTCTAATCAAATAGTTCGGCTAAAGAAATACAGAATCTTCAAGATACACCCAACACAGTTTTTAAACTGAAGAAATTGAATAACTTTAGTTCAAGATCCCAAACTATGCAGATATGGCCAATGGATTCTGTATGCTCTGTAAACCAGATGATATGATTTCAGGGAAACTAAAAGCTTCAGACACACCATTTGGGGCCTGAAAGCTCTGTGAGCCAAATAGGTATGAAACATTTATCAAAAGAGCTTAGGGTATGTCCGCTCTGCGGGTAGAAGCGTGCCTCCCAGCTCGGGTTGATGGACACACACAAGCTCTTCTCAAGCTAATGTGCCAAAATTCGCGGTGTGGATGTTCCAACAGGTGCAGGGGCACAGGCTAGCCATCCAAATACTGACCCAGTGAGTCAGGTGGGCTTCTACTCAGGCAGCTAACCTGCGCTACTGTCCATGCCCCAACAGCCACAGTGCTGCTGTTTGTGCGCTAGCTTGAGCAAAACTGGCAAGTCTGTCTGCCCAGGTTGGGAGGCATGATCCCAGCTGCAGTGTAGACATAACCCTCCATAGCAGAGTGCCCTAGATTCGGGGCTTGACTACACTACCGTCCAGGGTCGATCTAAGATACGTAACTTCAGCTGCATGAATAGTGTAGCTGAAGTCGACATACTTAGATCTACTTACTGCGGTGTCTTCACTATACTAGACGCGTTAAATCTACCCCTGCTGGATTGATCACTGCCTGCCGATCCGACGAGTAGTGTAGACAAGCCCTCAAACTTCTGCTGGGTACCTCTCACAATCTGCTGGGTGCCTGAGGAGGTCGCCACTTGCTTGAAATATCCATTAGGGTTTACAATCTCTGCTGATTGCCTCAAAGGATTCTGTAGCCTCGGCTGTGGTTCTTGTGCAAGTTGCAAAAGGCAACAGAGGAGGCCTAAGGCCCTGATTAGGGCATGGAACTTCTGCATGTTCCCAGCCGCAGAGCAGCTCCCAGATCTGCTCCCCAGTGAAGGGTAAACCAGATTTCAGGAATCTTCTGTCACTTGCCACTATGATGGGGAATCCACTGGCCCATGTTGGAGTATGTATAATAGTAATAAAGGCAAGGCTGAAGTCAAAGCAAATGTGGAAAGAATTTATTGCCTCTGTTCTGGAAGTTGCAGTGAGTTTACTAATACCTAGATTATGTATTTACTGACAACCTTTACCCTAAAATCAGACTTTGCACCTCAGCTTTATCTATCTTCAGTTCCTTCTACTTTGCATTTTATAACAAATGCTTTACATAACCCATTCAATGTTGCACTTAAACAGAGTGGGTCAGGTTCAATGTGGCCGTAATTTATGTATTCCCTTTGCCAGCATGGGTCACTGCACCCCTGGGGGGGAATGCACCCAAGTGAAGAAAGGTGTTGAGTGAGGGCTTTAATTTCCACCACAGATACGATACAAACCCTGCTGAGGGTTTGAATGCACTAAATTACCGCATCCTTTAGTTGCCATAGCTATGTCCCCTCTCCCCTGCTATCACCCACCACATCTTGGGCTGTGCTAGTCAACTGCAGGTCCCTAGCGGGGCAGAGAAGGGATACACAGGTGGAAGCTGGTATAGAAGCCAATGTGAACCTGGCCCTCTCTGTTTATCTGCAACACTGAATGGTTGATGTAAATAAATCTAGCCTAGAATATTAAAATTAAGGTCAGCGTTCTCACAAGTGACCTCTGACTGAGTGCTTGTTTTCTTTAAGTGTATTGGCACCCTCAGCTCTCAAGGACGTCACTTGGAATTATGGGTGCTCAGCATTTCCGAAAGTGAGGCCCAGGTTTTCTCAAATTGGGCACCCAGAATCAACAAACACTCTTTGAAAACGTCTAAGCTTAGACATTTTCAAACAGTGGCAAAAATGAACAGATATCTCAGATGCTCTTTTACCGAGCTTAACAGTATACAGGATGCTCTGGTTAAAGCTGGAGAGGAAAAATTTTTTAGTAACTTTTAAGCTAGAAAAAAAGTGATTTTAATTGAATTTCCTGCCGAGCTGCCCAGCAGTGATCACAATCATTCATAAAACAGTTACAAGAAATCTATTTCCCAACCCCCTTTTGAACAGCACAGCATATCAGAAAGTGAAATTGATATGAAAAGGAGAACAATGTTGCAATTGTTGTGACTTAGGAATTACAAGGAAAGGAAGTTGCAGTGCAATTAAATTAAAAATATTAGTCATTGTAAAGAGTAACCACCATTGTTTTCATTGAGTTCTGTTGAGATGTTATTCTAAGGGGCAGGAAAGAGGGATGGATCAAGAACAGGGAATAGAACTGTGTAACTAATGGCTTTCTGAGATGAGGAGAGGACAGACAGCCTCTTACTACTGCTGACCTTTAACCTTTGTAACTGCCCCTATATCTCTGCCACTAAACTTTTGTACCTTTCCTGACCCACCAGTCCCTGTAGCTTCCCATAACTGCATCTATAAGATAAGAGTAAATGTTTTCTTTCTTCCTACTCTTAAGCGATAGACTGTTTTATTGCAATTAGAATTAGGTTTGGTCTGGAAGTCACATTGGCTGCCAACATGGCAGATGTGCAGCAATAAAAACAAAGGTGACCTTAAAAAGAAAAGGAGTACTTGTGGCACCTTAGAGACTAACCAATTTATTTGAGCATAAGCTTTCGTGAGCTACAGCTCACTTCATCGGGTGCATCCGATGAAGTGAGCTGTAGCTCACGAAAGCTTATGCTCAAATAAATTGGTTAGTCTCTAAGGTGCCACAAGTACTCCTTTTCTTTTTGCAAATACAGACTAACACGGCTGTTACTCTGAAAGGTGACCTTGTAATCCGGAGAGGAAAAGCCAACTACTAGTGTCCACCTACCCAGCAGTCCCAAGGTCAGAGAAAGGGGTTTATGAGGGACTGCAGTCCCAGATCCAGGAGTACCACAAACAGGTGGATGTCCTTGCTGGTAGTGAGAGCACATTCCGAAATTGGGTATACTAGAATGCAGCGACTCATAGTTACAAATGGTGGTGAAACAGTAGGCTTATGCAGCTCAGCCCTTTTAAAAATGAGGGATTTATTTTTGAGTAGTTATGTTACAACAGTGACATGAGACGAAAAATGTCAAAAGTGTGACTGCTTCAAAAATGACCAGCGAAGTCAGGAAATTTACCACAAAAACTCCCCAGAAAAGAACAATTAAAACGGGGGCTGTATCAATGGCTCTGCACCCACCCAGAGCTGGATGTGGTCTTAGCAGCAGCAGTGAATGTAAAGTTTACTGGATGCAGCCAGTACCTAACCCACAATAATAAAAATAAAATTATCACTGCTTTAACATCTTTCAAAATGTGACTAGGAGAGGAAATATCACTATGCAACATGCGCTAACCTTAAGTGGTTTGGCTTAAGATTCATAGAAATCTGTCAAGGCTGTTTTTATTTCATGAGAATGGGAAAGGTATTTGCATGGGATTGGAAAAGCTCATGTGTGTAGATTGTTACTTATGATAAGTATGTATGACTGAAGAACAAATGCTTCCTTGTAGTCAAAAATTCCTAGAGCATGAACGTGACTCAAAGCTGACTCGAATCATTTTGAGTTTTAAAAAAAAAAGGAAATTTCTAGTATTTCATTAAAATTAGTGGGAGTCCTGCCTGCAAAAAGACTGCCTTTTACCTTTAGTCCCTTTTTCAGATTTATCATAGTGCAGTGGTGATATTATTTAAATGAATTACACTGACCATTAAAAATTATATACCATGTACCTTCATGTAAATCATCCTTAAGTTAGGGACTTCTCTCATTTAGGAGTTGTATCTGTATCATGTGAGCCCCAGAGGGGGAAGTAGTTTAACAGAAACTGTCCTCCAATGTGAAACTGCAGTGGGGAGTCTAATTTAATAGACACCAGGGTTTCTAAAGGAAGATGTACTGAATATAGTTGAATAGTGTAATGAATTATTATAAACCAGTTGGAACTCTGGGACTTGAATTGTGGAGATAAGAGTAGCAAATGTAAACAAAACAGTACTACAACAGCCAGGGGAAGCAGGCTACTAGCACCAAGCAGGCAGGGAGCAGGAGAGAAGGATGGGTTGCTTGTGGCATACAGGACAGGGGTGTTATGGGATACAGAATCAGCCCATTTGGCTAAATCCCCACAAGCAGCAAGACAGGGGAGTGGGGCAACAGCAGCTTTCTGCACAGGCCGTGGTAGAAGGGATGGGCCACTGGAAGTCTCCTTACAGGAACCATGGCTGCAGGACAGAACAAATCACTGACAATTTCTCTATAAATGGTCTTGCCCTTGGGCAAGAAACCGTGAATGATGGAAAGGCCCAATTTTGGGCACTTAAATATCCCTACCATTCCTTATTGCACTAATAAAGAGCAAGATGGTTATTAGTATTTAATAATAGTATTACAGCACTTAAAGGTCCTAACCAAGACCTTGGGCCCACTATGCTAGATGCTGTGTATAGACATAGTAAATCCCTGTCCTGAAGAGTTCAGTGTCTAAATAGACAAGGCAGACAAGGGGTGGAAAAAAGTATTTTCTCTCTGTATATATGAGGACCAGAGGCACAGAGAGAGTAGTTATTTTGTATCACACGCTAGCATGCTAGGTGCTACACAGGTGAGCAGGAAGACATGTCCTTTCCCCGGTGAGTTTATAATCTCACTCATTTTGTCATGTCTAAAACTGAGTGACACAAAAGGAAGGGGACTGAGTGAATAAGGGCGATAATTATATCAATGTTGTGCAGTTACTCTGTTCAGGCATGTGCTCATCTTGGTGGCTCAATTAAGGTCCCTCATCTTTATTTAGTGTGTGTGTATAATGTAGCAGTGGGTACCATGATTGCTTATTTGGGACATTGCAGAAAATCTGAGCCACAAATTAAATGAAGAAAGAATACTGACTTAAGGTATTTCTACACTGCAAAGAAAATCCTGTGGCACCAGGTCACAGAGCCTGGGTCAATTGATTCAGGCTGCAAGGCTTAAAAATAACAATGTAGATGTTCTGGCTTGGGATGGAGCCAGCCTTTGAAACCCAGCGAGTCAGGGGGAGGGCCTCAGTGCCTGGACTACAGCCTGAGCCTGAATGTCTACACTGCTATTTTTAGCCCTGCAGCCCAAGACAGATGAGCCCCAGTCTGTTGACCTGGTCTCTGAAGCTTGGTGCTGCGGGTTTTTCTTTGCAGTGTAGACATACCCACAGTGGACCAGAGTAGGGATGGAATTTGATTCATTTGTGACCATTTACGGGTATGGGGGGAAGGGGAAGAGATGTTTATGGGAGAAATGGCTGAATGGATTAGAAAACCTGTTGTCACTGGCAGAGCGTAGAAGGAGGGGAGCAACCCACTAAGAGATTCGGTTGGATCTTGGGGCTTATTTAAGCTATTGAACTGTTTTTCCTTTTTTCTTTTTAAAAAGGTAAAAAGATTGAATTCAGCATCTTCTATGATTCTTCTACCATTTATCTCACTTATTTGCTTATGGTGATCTCCTGTTAACATGTATCACTGTTGCACAAAACAGATTGTCTATAGGCAATCTAAGTAAAATGAAATCGAACCTATTCCAATGCCCTACTCATCTCTTCTCCTTCAGTTCTCCCTTCAGTCTTTGTGCAGAACTTCTGCTATGTCAATGTCCCCTTTACATAGTAAGGGGAGCACGTGGCCTTTTGACAATGGCTACAGTCCAGATCTGGGTCTTTTACTGTTTTAAATGCTTTATCTTCATAGTTATCTGAAATATTTTATTGTGTAGTGTCCTGTGCCCAGGGCCAATCTTTTACCATTATATCAATGGGAGTTTTCCCATTAATTTACATGGCTGCAGGTAACAGCAGCCTTCAAATTCTCATGGAAATAATTTAGCAACAAGCAATGCCTCCTCCGACAACTATAGAATCTAAATTTGTCAACCGTAATTTTTTCTTTTTTTTTATGAAGACCATCTTTTCTGTAACCTTGCAGCCAGCTCACAAGGTCACTAACAAAACTTGTTGAAATGAAACCATTTAATAATTTCCTCTATATAAAATGTTAGGCAGCATAAATATAGAGGGGTGAGTTCCACAGATCCAGCTTAAAATAGAAAACTCTGTGTCTGTAGCCAGCATAATATCATTAAAATCTTAGTTATTACATTCACAGGATCATGTGGTGACTTAATACCCCATTTGAAAGGATTTAAGGTCTTGTTTATTGTATTATTCAGAAACTGCTTGCACGTCAGCTAGTTACAGGATTTCAGCTCAGCGTGAGGTAGAGAAGACAGAAATCTATTTACTATGTGTTGAGGTAGTAATACACCTCGCAATATATCAAGACTGAGAATATTTTCATTAGGGAGAAAGTAACTATTGGTACAGAGCTGACTGTGAATACCTGTATGATATTGTGGCTTTATTCTATAGCCTTTTGTCATGGCCTGCTATTATTTGAGTATCCAAGTAACATGTGTCTCCTACACAAACTTTTCAATGTAAGCATGTATAAAGAAAACTGCATACTTTTTTTGAAATTTAAAATCAATATATATCCCCCCCCGCCAAAAAAAGAAAAGGGATACAAGTGCGTCCCAGAATGAAAACCAAGTTATTTTAGGGCTTCTGATTTCAGGTGTTAGCTAATAAACAAACACACACACCCCCGATACTCTAGAAAAAAGAGATTATGATATACACTATATACAAAGAGAAAAAAATTGATTTTTTTGGACATCTACATAAAACTCCAATTGCTAAAAATGACCCCCCCCCAAAATGAAATTATAATAAACCCTGAAAAATTGAAGCCCTACACATGGGGGCTTTAATGGGGGGAGGTGAAGGAAGGGGAGTTCCATTTCAAATTTGTGCGCATGGACACCAGGGCTAACCTTAAACTTCATAACTTGTTGATTCCAGTCAAAGATATCTGGGTGGGTCACAATTTGCAATGATAAAACTTAAGACTTGAGAAAAATGACTTCACAGTAGCATCCACTAATATTACTATTTTCACAATTTGCTAATCTACCAACTGAACACACTGATCTTCTAAAGGGCTCAGTTGGGCACAGTCCTATGCTCAGTGTGGAAGTCTGGTGCCATAGAGGTTTCAGAGTGGTAGCTGTGTTAGTCTGTATCAGCAAAAAGAACAAGGAGTACTTGTGGCACCTTTAGAGACTAACAAATTTATTTGACCTTAAGCTTTCGTGGGCTAAAGCCCACTTCATCAGATGGATGCAGTGGAAAATACAGTAGGAAGATCTTATCTAGAAGAATCGTCCTTCAGGATAGGTGCTAGATCCTTGATGATGCTGGAGAGATTTTAGTTGGGGGCTGTAGGTGACAGCTAGTGGCTTTCTGTTACTTTCTTTGCTGGGCCTGTCCTGTAGTAGGTGACTTCTGGGTACCTTTCTGGCTCTGTCAGTCTGTTTCTTCACTTCAGCAGGTAGGTATTGTAGTTGTAAGAATGCTTGATAGAGATCTTGTACATGTTCCTCTGTCTGAGGGGTTGGAGCAAATGTGGTTATATTTTAGAGCTTGCCTATAGACAGTGGATTGTGTGGTGTGGTGTGGTCTGGATGAAAGCTGGAGGCATATAGGTAAGTATAGCGGTCAGTAGGTTTCCGGTATAGGGTGGTGGTTATGTGACCATCGCTTATTAGCTCTGTAGTGTCTAGGAAGCAGATCTGTTGTGTGGACTGGTCCAGGCTGAGGTTGATGGTGGATGGAAATTGTTGAAATCATGGTGGAATTCCTCAAGGGCTTCTTTTCCGTGGGTCGAGATCAGGGGTGGGCAAACTTTTTGGCCCGAGGGCCACATCAGGGTTGCAAAACCATATGGAGGTCCGGGTAGGGAAAGCTGTGCCTCCCCAGACAGCCTGGCCCCCGCCCCAGAAGCATTGTTCTGAGTCAGCCATAAAGATGTTGGCATACTGTGGGGCCAGGCAGGTACCCAACAACTTTGTGGGTGACTTAGAACAACGCTTCCTCAGCTCTCGTCCCCTAACGCCCCTACTCTACTTGCGCTACATTGATGACGACATCATCATCATCTAGACCTGTATTTTCCACTGCATGCATCCGACGAAATGGGCTTTAGCTCACGAAAGCTTATGCTCAAATTTGTTAGTCTCTAAGGTGCCACAAGGACTCCTCGTTCTTTTTGCTGATACAGACTGCACTACGGTTACCACTCTGAAATCTGTCTGGGAGGAATTTTTACTCAAAAAGGCATAATTATTCCTGGAACCCCCTCAGTGCACTGTGGAATGCTGCAGGCCTCCGTGGAATGCAACTTTGTCCCCACACTGAACTGGTCCCATTCTGTGTGTGTCTATCAAAATACATTATTAAGACAAAAATTTAAAATCAACTTGCAGCTTAGAATAAACCAGGGGTTCTCAAACTGGGGGTTGGGACCCCCTCAGGGGGTCATGAGGTTATTCTGAATACTGGGGAAAGAGGCATGCCACTTCAGTTCTGTTCTGCTCCTCCTGCTGGCTTCTAGGCTTTTTCTGACCCTTTTCTCCTCTTTGAAGTGCAACAGGGAAGGGGAACGTGTGTGTGTCAAACCGAAACAACTTCAAAAATTCCAGAGTGCTCTTCTCATTTGCGGTGACTGTACCATAGTTTGAAAGAGGAGGGGCTCTTGGCATTGTGGTTTTCCTCCTGTACAATACAGTAGGTCCCATTTTAAAAAGTGCCTTTTTTACCAGTACGATACTACCAGCTCTAGTACTATTTCCTATTGTAAGTCTAGTTTATACCTCAATCTCGTAACATCTTAACTACCAATAAATAAGATTAGAACCCTTTTAACTGTGCCACTCTATAGAAGTATTTTGCCATTAGTATAGCAAGGTCTTGTATGTGGTAACTATCTTCAATTTAATGTAGAAAAAGCATCTGAATTGTAAGTAAATTTGTACATTTTATATTTCATCTAGAAAAGCTACAAAAGTCCTTAGAAGTTTTATCTGTCATATATTTTTGTCTCCATGTTTACGTGTGTGTGTATACACACACACACACACGTATATATACACACACACACACACACACGTGTATATATGTGTGTGTGTGTGTGTATATATATATATATATATAAAAAATTTAGTTATTTATTTTCTAAAGTACATTGCTCTGAACCTCAAGGAAGGCAATCTTTTTCGTTTTTATTGCAAATCTTTAAAATTTCTGTTGATCAGATCACTTTGTTTCTGAAAGGGCAGATGAGTGGTTGCTCAAGCATTAAACATAAGGGGCCAAAAATCTGCTTTTTGTGCAGTGGCATGATGTGCAATCCAACTGAAGTTGTAGGAGTTGTGTATGCATAGCTGAGGGCAGATTTTGGCCCAGATGGTGCTATTTAACGAGCAGTTTAATTATGCAACTAGGCAGAAGTATGGGTTGGACAGTATGTAGCAACAGAATGTTCAGAAATATTAGCATGCATGAATCTGAGTGGGAGTGGCCAACAGTCCATGTAAGTGTGATTCAGATATGTGCAGAGAAAATAAAAGGAAAAGGAAAAGGAGTTGAATAATATGGTGGGCTCTACAACCATTTTCAGTAACAGACGCAAAACTTATTTCATGGTGTGGAACATCAGACAAGAAGCTAATTGGTTTCATAGCATGAGGTTAATGAAACCTACATATCCATGTTGATCATGCGGATTGTTCTCATGCTGCTGTTTCTAGTACTCTAAAATATGCTGATGCCCAGTTATGTGATCTTGGAATCATTGTGCAGGTATGCTAAGGCTAAGGGGTAACTTCTGAACCTTCATATAAGGCTAAAATGAAGAAAAGTCAATTTCAAACTCTAAAAGGAGAGAACTCTTCTAACTGAAAGTCCCTGAACTTTATTGCCGACTCTACTGCACTGGAGTCTTGAAAGGGAATTTAAAAATATACCAGACAGGGTATGAAACTTGATCGTGTACTGTACTGCTGCCCTGGAATACTGTGAAAGGGAACCATGAGTATAGAGAAAATGCAATTGAGGGTGGAATTTTCCCACCGACCGTAAGGGATTTTAACCTCCAATAAATATATTGTTGCAGTAATAAGATAGGGGAATTAAGGCTTTGTCTACACTAGCACTTTTGTTGGCAAAACTTTTGTCAGTCAGGGGTGTGGGGGGAAAAAAAACATACAGCTACCACCACTCATTAGTGATGGCTTAATTATGCTGGCGGGAGAGAACTCTCGCGCTGGCATAGAGCAGGTACGCGGGAGACCGTGTACCGCTGCTGCTGTAAGGTTCGTAGTGTAGACATAGCCAGAGAGAAGTGCTTCCCTTAAGGCTCAGGGACCAGCTGTAATATCGCCTAAGTCTGTCATCTTCCCTCGCACTTCTCCCCCTGATTGCGCTCTTAAGAACAAAATAAAATATTTTAAACTGGAACAAATGTTCTTAGTGAAAGATTCCAACATTTTTTTAAAAATACACATCTTGTCATCTGATGCAACTGTAAATACTGGATTGACTCTCAGTTAAGGGCATGCTTGGGCCACCATGCTTTTGGAATTTGGTGTAAAGAGTATACCAGTGGCTCTACGGTCTGTGAGCCTCCAGTGAATGCTGGCTGGGAACATGGTGCTGGCTCTCCTCTTTGCTTCTAGCTGCCATAAGTTGTATTAAAATAAACCAAAAACCCAATAAATACTTTCCCAATATTACTTTTCCATGTAAACAATTGCTGTGGTTGCTACAGGGGTGGTGATTGATTACACTGATCAACTCTGCTCCTGATGGCAATCATGAATGGAAGTGGAGGTGATCTAGAAAACAATCTTTCTGTTAAGATGTGGTCCACAGTATGAAAAAAGCTTAGGACTTCCGCACTACAAGGCTATACATGGTAACTTGTGCCCACTTGGAGAAACCTTCAGGAACAGCTCATGTTCTGGCCCAGCTGTGATGGCAAGATTAATGTCCTCTTAGGTTCCCAGTTGCTTTTCCACCTGACTTATCTGTAATCCTCTGTCAATAATTAGTTGCAGTTCCTCATTATCTGCTATATTTTCAGTCTCCAGCCCTCTTTCCAGCCGTGTACTAGATGGGTGTCCAGTTGTGTACCAAGAATCTGTCTGCATGAATACCAACTTAAATGAAGTGTCATAATTAGTGCTTATGCAGGGAATTAATCATTCATGAATCAAGGCTTTTCAGGGAAAGAGAAATGGGAATCTTCTTAACCACACACAAGCCAAATCTTTTTACAGTAGAAGTAGCACTGTAAGGACTCTCTGGTTTTATTCCACCAAATGAACTGTTATGCAAGTGCAAGGTCTTCCTGGCATGTAGTGTTAATTATTTAAAATAAGCACACATTGCTACATCATTTCACATTTAAAAATACAGTCACCATAGCACGTGCACTTCTGAGAACTAAAGTAAGATCTAGTATCTGATATTGGAACCCTTCCGACTGTAATTCCCAGTTAGTTCAATTAAGTTGTGCTGGTTCAGAAGCTTTCATTTGCAGTGAGAATTTGACATTTTACTCAGCTGTCTTTCGCTGTCATTATCTTCTTGTTTGTTTAAAAAAAAAAAACACCCTTGAAACCTGCAAATTATGCACATAGCAGGGGTCTATGCAACATTGTGCTCCTGTCCCCATCTTTTGTCTTGTTACACTCATGTGTGCCACTTTTATTGAGAAGCTATGCAGGGCAGGGACTCTCATTCTGACCCCAATTCTACCACCCTTACTCCACAATCAGGACTGCCCACTACTGTATGAAGGCTATTCCCTGCTCCCATGTAAGTAAATGGCAAAACTCACAGGTTATTCAATGTAAGGATGGCAGAGTTGGGCCCTGTGTGTTGCAGGTATATACTGTACCTAGCACCAGAGGGCCCAGTCATGAGTGGGGCCTCTGGTGGTGACTACCATAATAGAAAGCCTAAGTAGCTTACAAAATGTAAAGTAAAATGGTGTTGATTCTGATATTCTTTTCTAGCAGTTATGATAGTCTCTACTACAGAATTGGAACTGAATGCCACCCTTGATGACCAGTGTTAAACTGTTGACACTTTTGCTGCTGCTGTTAATCTCACCAATATATAATAAAATAATAGTTCATTATAGTTAAGCTAGAATCTATATTTTGAAGCTCAAATATCAGCGTCCATAGTAGCTCTGCATACAGAGTTTGGCCCTTAGAATTTGGGAGGGTATTCCCTGTAAGATTATCAGAGGTATTTCAAAATTCTTGAAGGGATTTGGATGCCCATTTCCCATAGGAATTAGGACAGTTCCCATGTCCAAATCCCTTAGCGATTTTTGAAAATCGCAGCCTATGCCTATTTTATAAGATGTGTTTAGATTTCAGGCCTCAGCTACATCACAGTATCTCTTTAAATCTTTTTTATCTGAGTAACGGTTAACTCCAGTTAGAGGTGAATCTCGTCCGCTTTCCAACCTGAAAAAGTAAAGCTGACCAGGTTCCAATCCCAAAGAAAGATTTAATTAAAATAAAATGCTTTGTTCAAAGAGTGCTCATGATAAAGAGCAGGAATCCAGATATAGTAAACTTGCATTCTAATGCTTATTTTCTTTTGCAGACAGCATCATCTGCTATTAAAGGAGCTATTCAGCTGGGAATAGGATACACAGTAGGTAACCTCACCTCTAAGCCAGACAGAGATGTACTTATGCAAGACTTCTACGTAGTGGAAAGTGTATTTCTGCCCAGGTAAGGACAATCCTATATCATGTTTTTTTCGAACAAAAAATTAATAGCATGCCTTCATTTACTAGATATGCTAACTATGAGGACTATTTTGAAAAGAGAATTTTCCTGAAACAAATGGGATCATAGTAAGTTTTTAATGTAAGAGCAGTTCAGTGGTTTTATGAGAGGATATTTTAATAATAAAAAAAAAGAATATGAACTATTTCAACTGGAAGTTTGCCATTCAAAATAAGTTGAAAATTAATGTAATAGACTAGACTCTAACTTTTTTTTCCTGTGCCATAGCCCCAGCTGAAGCAAATCCTTGCATACAGTTAGCTCTGCCAATGGTCTCCAACATTCAGTTCATTCAGAAACATCCATGTTTCCAGATCCATATTTCCAAATATGGCGGTGAAAGGATGGTAGGAGGGATTACCATGTGCATACTGATTAGTGAGAACAGATGGTCCTGTGTTTGAGATATTAGACTGAAATTCAGGATCTGGGATAAACTTCAGACTCTGCCACAGACTGCCTGTGTGACCTTGGGCAAGTCACTTAATATTTTTGTGTCTCAACTGAACGTGTGTAAAATGAGCCTACTAATGCTTCCCTACCCTGTCACGGTGGTGTGAGAACTAATATGTGAGGCCGTCGGGTCCTGTGGTGATGGGGGCAACATAGGTGGAAACTTTCAACCAACATCTAACTCCATAACTGGTGCCAATGGTAAGCATTTGTACACAGACTGGACACCATAGTTATTGTGCAGACAGCAGTTTCAGATATTGCTATAGCCCTATTTAAGGGATAATATTTGGAAAAACATACTCCGGTTTATGTGGGAAATCGGATCACAGCAGATATCAACAATAAAAAAAAACTTGTTACATAATGGCTTATATTTTTTTTCCAAACTGTCACATATGACAAAAAGTATAAAGAACATATAGACCAAGATTTTCAAAAATAAGAGTTCCTAAATCCACTTTTAGGTACCTGCCTGATTCTCAGAAATGCTGAGTCCCCAACAGCTCCCATTGTAGTAACTGGGAGCTATGGGTGCTGGACATTTCAAGGCACTTACTTAAGACTTGTCTACACGAACACTTAGTTCTCAGCAAGCTGGGGTGTAAATCTGTCCCACGATAGTATGCTGTGTATGACATGTCCATGTGGACCCTGCTGCCACACACTACAAGTTCCCTGTTGCACTTTGATTTCCTGTTACAATGCAGGATAGATTCAAGTGCACTAGGGAGCTTCTAGTGCATGGCAGCAGGGTCCACATGGGCAACAGTGTGCAGCAAGCTAGTGTGGGGTAGATTTACACCCCAGCTTGCTGCGAATTAAGTGTTCATGTAGACAAGCCATTAGTTGAGTATATGTTGCAGTTTGAATGTGGGCTAACATGTAATCTGAACATAAATGCACAAATCTTCTCGAACATAAAATATAGTCCTCAGAAACATTAGGAATGACGTCACTAAAACAATGTATATATTTAATAGGCAGTGTTTAATCTTGAGAAAAGATGACTGAGAGGGGACCTGGTAAGTCTTCAAATATGTTGAGCTGTTACAAAGAAGATGACATGAAGAACAATTGATCACCATCTGAGAGTAGGACAAGAAGTAATGGGCTTAATCTGCAGCAAGGGAGATTATAATTAGAAAGTTTTTCTAAAATCTAACTAAAGGGTAATTAAACTCTGGAATAATTTTCCAAGGGAGGTTGTGGAATCCCTATCATTAGAGATTTTTTAAGAACAGATTAGACAAACACCTGTCAGGGACAGTCTAGGCTGACTTGGCCCTACCTCATTGCAGGGGGGCCAGACTTGATGACTACTTGAGGTCCCTTCCAACCCTACATTTCTATGGTTCTATGACAGCCATATTTTAAAAAAAAAAAAATGATCTGGTTTGATAATGTAAAGCCATTGTTTATGTGGAAGAAGACTTGGGGCTAAGTTAATCTGAAGCATTTTCTTAAAGAAAATCTCAAAGTTCGGAACATATTGTCTGGATAATATCCAGTCTTTACCCCGCATGGCTGTAGTTGTGCCAGTGGGAATTATTCATGTTCCATGCTCGTGGTTTGTGAGTGTCTATAATTGATGAGTTTTGTATATGCTTTTTCTGTGTGATCTATATTCTGGGAAAATATGTAGATACTAACCAAATAAATACGTTTTAATACTTCACCAAGAATTTTTCAGATCACAAGAAGAAAATTACCACTTCTATATTGTCATGTAACCAAACTCTTCACTGTTTTTAAAACCAGAATAATAGCCCTACTTGGATGAAGATGTTGCCATTACAAAGACGATGCATGTACCCAATAGGAGTCTGCATGGCTATCTGTAAAGACTTCAGAGCCCAAGTTATTCTTTTATATATCAAGTGAAACTTGCATTCACAAAAACTACTATAAGCCGTTGTTTTTTAATTAATAGCACAGAGGTGGAAGAATCCATTCCATTTCCTTTTTATTTCCAGTTTGATTTGTTGTTTTTTATAAATGTCAATGTTGTGAAAGCCATAATACGTTAGTTACCTGATATGAAAACATTCCTGCATACATGCTTACAAATGCAATTTCCAAATGCCTGTGTGGTTCTTGTGTTAAGGATAGTGATAAGACAGGTTTCTTCTGTTTTAAAAATGGAATGGGGGCATGAGGAGCAACTTGGCTTGCCTGTATTAACAGAGTTTGTGTGTGTGTTATTAAATAAATAAATAAAATAAATTAGTTGCATCTTCCTGTCCAGTCATCCAAAGACAACACATAGTAAGCTATCAATTTAAAGTTCTAGCCAAATGCAACAAGTAATTTGACTTGCTGTCTGGTTTTACTAGTCAGTAAGCAAGAAAGAGTTATATATAGTCAGTCTCCTTGACTGAAACAAAGGATCTTTTTATAAAGGGTTCTTATTATATTCTTTCTCCATTAGATTCAGGAGTAGCAATCCATTTATGTCTTTTAAGACCAATTATTAAATCTACAATTTCTGTGCATTAGGGGGTATAGGAAATGGAAAGTCTGAGTCTTGTCTCTTTGTAAATTGCATATTTATCTGCCTGTCTAAAATGATATTGAGTAGGAATAAAAAGGTACTAGTTAGGATGAATTGCAAGAATACGACCCTTCATAGTAAAGTAGGGAGCTCTACTGTTGAGTCCCATTTGAAAGTACAGTGCAGATTATTCCTAAGTGTCACCAGCAGATTGTTAGCGTCAACCAGGTTATAAAAGTAGGAGTCTCTCTTTCTCAAGGCAAAGGGAGTAGTGACTGAGACAAAGGAGGCAAAACCCGAGGAACAGCTGATCTAGGGAGAAAAAGCTTAGGCTAAGGTGAGTTTGACAGTTATTTGAATTACTCCCTCTCTGTGATTAGGGCATCATTGGTAAATTTGAGCTATGTAAGAGGTGTATGTGATCATGATGAGAAAACAGGCTTAACAAGCAAGCAGCCACATTTTGCACTAGCTTCAGGTTTCCAATGTGATTTAGCTGTAGCCCCATCCAAAGTATTAATTTAACTCCAACGTTGCTATATAATGTACGTGTCCATTTGCAGCAGCACTTTGTCTTTATGGGCTGTCCTGATCATTTCATCTCCCCTCTGACTGGTCCCTTGTCTGCACCCAGGCCTGATGGGAGTGATACAGGCAATGAAGTGACATGTTACTTATTTCCTAGAGTTCTGTGCACTCCTGATGCCACATTGTCATAGTAGTGGGAGCATTGTTACAGTCGTGGTGTTTTTAGCGTAAGCGCAATGTGCCTGAGGCAGCACGTGACCAGGTCTGCTGGTTGGATCATTAGTTTCCCTGGCCCGGGCCAGGTACTGATGGGGAGTGTGACACTGTAAATCCAGACGACTACTTGAAGTGCAATGAAACAACACTTCTGCTTGCATTCCAGCAAGCAAAATCATATGACAATTATAGTTTTGTATAAAAGAAAATCATGGAAAAATAGCCAACAATTCTTATGATTAATCAATAACAGAAAAGAAATAACCTCTGTGTAGTTCTCCACCCCTCAAATAAACTGCACCATCTGTATGATAGTTTAGTAACCATAGCAAAACATAATATTATTTCAGGATACTAACAGTAAGAGATTCATGTGGTTAAAAACACCAAGAGGGAAAAGGAGGAAAATGGTTGGTTAGAACTCAATATAATGGACCAAATTCTGCTGGGTTATATTGCTGTAAAGCAGAAATAACTCCTGATTTCAGTGCAATTACTTAATATTTACATTGGTGTATCTAAGAGTAGAATTTGGCCCAATACTTGGGTCTATTGCATGTTTGACTCAGTCATTTTCAGTAAGTTACTACGTCTTTGCACTGTGCCTTTAAACTGCTTAAAATGTTTTCTTTCACTGGCCATTATAGCACATGTGCAGTGATGAGAAGATACCTTCCCAGCTTCCACTCCTCTCCACACTCATCTTTAGGACAGGGTGCAACAGGCAAAGCTCTTGTTGTTCATATTGGGCTATCCAGAAGGAATTTTATAGCATGTTGCTTTTAGGAGCCAACTGTGATGTGTCACAGAGGGTTACAGTACAGTAATTCATTTTTAGGACCACATTCTGGATGCAGTTTAAATGGCAGTGAGCATGAGTGCTCATTTTACAGAACACAAATTGGCTGAGCCAGTTGATCGTAACGAGGGAACCTATGGCTGCTCTACATTTGGGTAGTGTAAAGCTACTCTGGGAACTCATGCAAATAGTCTCTCCTGTCCCTCAGAAACACCCCTATGCAAACCATAGCCTCTCTTCCCACTACCAGGGCCAGTGGCATTACTGTAGCAATACTGGCAGTAATAGCCAAGCTGTCAGCTAGAGATATTTTATGCAGCCTAATCATTCTCTTCTCTGCTGTCACTCAACTTTAAAGGATTCTCCACTCTACCTTGGAATCTTGGGGAAATGCTGCATGCTCCATCCCAGGGGTCCTCTTAGATCCAGTGTGATGTCATGACTTCCAGGTGTCTTGGTGTTAAAGAAGTGTCACAGAGTAACTCTAGTTCACACAACCTTATTACAATATGACACTTTGTCATGATATATATAAACTGGTAAAATATCTTATCCAGAGTTTTTTTTGACAGCACCAGGGCTCATTTCTGCCCATATGTAGAAGATCCACGTATCGAGCTTTAAAAAGTTGTCAAACTGTATTGCAGGCTTTGGGCACTAGGAACATACACCAGACTCTGCCTATTTGTTTTCTCAGACCTGTCAGTAGAAGGACTTCTAAGATCCAGGCTTTTGCCAAATATTGTCAAGTGTTCAATCTTCACATAAGTCCATTTATGGGTCTCTCACTTTTCTCCCTCTGCCATATGCTTTATTTCAGCTTCTAGACATTGACCAGCATCCCTAGTCTTGTTCCTCAGCATTCCAACTGGGAGGCTTACATTATTTGTCCTTCATCTATACATGTTGTATTGCAGGCCAGGCTGTTTCTACAATGATTTAGTTAAGATATGGGACATTTTCTCTTGCAGTTTTGTTACTGAAACATTAGTCTGTAGTTCACAACGTGTGATGGCATGTGAAATATTGTCAGGGTTTTATAACTCCTGTGAAGTCTGGTGACATCAAAAAGTGGGTAGGCAAAATTAATGCATAAAAGTATGATTACAGCTAATTAACAGTAATAGGCAGTGGTCATATTGTGTCTGATAATATCAGGGTGGGTGGTGTCTTGTCTCTAAGCTTCCACTATACAAAATAAAAGAATCATTAGCTGATGTATTTTCCAGAAATGTCATGGAAAGATCAGAAAAGCTCTGTGAATTTCAGAGGCAATTTCCATACAAACACCTTGGTCAGTTGAAGGGCCAAGTGTTTCCCAAACAATTATATGTACACCATTCCCTGTAGGATACACATAAACAGTATTCAGAGTCTCATGCATAGCTATTTATGCTGTAATTCATGCCCACTGTATTAGCTCCATGTTGACCTGTTTCACACAGAGGCAAGTATGTAACTTGCCGAAGTTCCTAAAATCCAGTCCTAGGTAAAATTCTCTCTTCCCTTTCTCTGCTCCTCCAGCATGGACATAGAGGACATGCAGATCTGCTGAGGAGTACTTTTTAGGGGATGAAAGAATCTGGGCAGACAGCAACTTGGTAGGGAAACTACTGCCATTTCTTCCAGTGTGTGTAAATATTGTTGAAAATGGAGACAGTGTGACTCCAAGAACAAAATCAAGTCTATTATGAACTTTCAGCTACTTTGATTAGTAAAAAACAATTCCTAATATAGATAAGGTGAATGTTGATTTTTTTAAAATGTATTTTTGAACATAGCCACCTGTTTTAGGTGCTTTAAGATGCCTCCATAAAAGGGAGTATCAGCAGTGCAAAATTAGTAGTAGTGTTGTTGTTAGAAAATAATTAAGAATGCCCATTCAGTGGTTATTGCTACATAAAATCTTATGGACCCAAATATAATTGTCTTGATTTATTTTGAGATTCTTTAATGTACACATGTATTGCCTTTTAAAGATGTCTTGTTTCGGGAGACTTATTAGCACATCTTACCGTAGCTGAAAATAATACAAAGGAAGATATATCTAGAAATAAGGATATCACTATCGGTCTCTATCCTATATCAACCAAAAGCTGATAGCTATGTGAGTATAGAAATAGGGGCTAGTTCTTGTAGGCAGAAATGATGCAGTCATTTATCTTTTCTCTTTAGGGAGGAAATAGGAGGATTGGAAAGCAAGGCCTGGATTAGTTGTGCATACTTGTGCATTTATCTGTTGCACACAGGAAAGGGATAGTGAACGCACTTCAGTGGGAAGTAAAAGAGCAACTTTTCCCAAGACTAGTAAGACCTGATTTTTTTAACACATTCGATATTTTGTTTGATTTGGGGGTAAATGGGGTAAGGAGTCCATTCCATATTGGGCACTGAGACGTCCCTTTTTCACTATTTCCCTCACTTTGCACATACACACAACCAAGGCTCCACATTGTGGCTGCTTTCTTGTGTTAAAAGAGAGAGAAAAAATGAAGTTTTCCTCAGAAACCCTTAACACTACTGTAACTGGTCAGAGGATGTACCATTGAAAGTAGTAAGACACTCCTGTCCTTGGGGGCTAAGTGTGTTGCTGCCTTAACATTTCCAGTCAATGCTAAACCAAGGCGAGACTGCCAACAAACACATCTGGGTCTCCCCCAAAGCAGTACAGGGCTGGACCTCAAAAATATAATACTTTGTGATTAATTTTAGATTGATATGCATCACTTATACTGTAACTTATTCCCCTGGATTTATAGGCAGACAGTTCTTCGCTTTAAAAAAAAAACAAAAAAAAAAACTAAAAGATTCTGCAATGCCAGAACGTGCAGTTACCTGCATAGCTACTAGAGAACACAGCTTTCATGGTAAAATTTAGTCTTTTTTTAATATATTGAATAAAAATAGTACTTTGCACTTTATAGTCTTTCATCTGAGCTTTTTAAAGCACTATCCAAACAGTATGATTAAGCCTCACAATCCTTCCAAGACCAGAATTAAATGTCATCATTCAGGTACAGAGATTTGAGTTGTCCAAGGTCACAGAAAAAGTCAAACTGGTAACAGAACCTAGTCATGTGCTCTAATCACTGGATATGTTCCCTGTCTTAAGATGGAAAGTTATTGAGGTTATCTCCTTTCTTTATATTGCACCTTCTCCCACATGTGCCCAAAGTTATAATTTTGCAGTTTTAGGTTTTTCCTTCAGTACAAATGAAAAGTATTGAATACAATAATGTAGCTGCTTTGTAATTTAACTAGCATACAGACAGTGTTTGCATTGATGTAAAGTGCGGGCTTCCTTGCCTCTCCGATTTCTGGATGCTGCTAAGCCATTTCTACCAGGAGTGACACTTATGTTTGTATCTTCAAGAGATTTCTCAAGAACAGTGTGTTTTATTTTGCCTTTGGAATGCACCATATTGCATCAAATGGTCAGTTAAGACATTACAATTAACAGAGCAAAATATGCCTTTGCCAGCTACAAACAATCCTCCCCATACAAATTTCTTAATATTTTTGTAGGCTGGTTAAAGCATATTGTCCAGTCCACTTTGCATGTGGTACTTCAGCTCTGAAAATAGCCCAGCCAGAGCCTGAACTCCTAAAATGTCACCAGCAAACTGTGGGGATGGGGCAAAAATCCAGGTTGATCAAAACTAATAGGTTTGGGGCTGAGAACCTCAAATTTCTAGGTTGGGAGGAGGGGACTAAAAAGCCTGTGGTTTTAGAGTTTGAAAACATCTTTCCTAGCCCACTGGTGTTTTTTAGTGTTCCTCAGTCTAAACCACCTTTTCCCTCTTACTTTCTTTCCTCCCAGCATGCAGTTTTTTCAGCAGCTTATCTCTAGCTGCAAGAGCTTTGGAAGGGCTTCCTTTATCACAGTACTACTGCTTTTAAGCCAGCTAATAGGATGTGCTTCTCAAGAAATGCAGTCCCTTGTCGCCCATAGATGCCTTGTATGCCATGGCAAAAAACCCCTCAAACTCTTGTCAAATTTTGTTCTCCTGCATTGCAGTTGAACTTGCCACCGCTGTCCTTTGAGCAGTCCTATGAGGCAGTGAAACTGAAAAAATCAGTGTAATGAATGAAAACAGTGTGGAATGGTGAGCAGCCCTGCATACCCACAGTAACCAGGGAGAATTTTTAAAAATAGTGTTCTCTTGCAGAGTGCTAGGGCTTGTCTACAGGGAAATTGACCAGCGCAGCTATAACAGAGTAAGCTGTTCCACCATGGGTTTTTTCAGAATAGGGTTCCTGTGTGGACCTTATTCTGGATTAAAACTGATTTAATTATGGAATAATTACTCCACTTTGTAATATTCTGAAATAAGTCACTTTTAGTCCAGAATAGATGTTCAGAGAGTGAGTGAATTATTCTGGAATATCTGTGCTGGTCAATTTCCCTGTGCAGACAAGCCCTTCATGTGTGTCTGAAGTAGCTCATGCTCTTGGGTTTCATCTATCCTAGAAAAATGAGTAGGAATTTTCCAGCGTGGATAAAGCTGTATCAGTGCTGGTGTGAGCTCTGGTATAGAGAGGGCATAAGCTTTATTTGCCACCAGGCCACCAGGCCATCAGACCCTGCAGATCTGAAAAATGGCCACAAAGCCAGATTTTTCAAAGGTATTTAAAGATGCAGACAGGTGCCTAGTGAGGTTTTCAGAAGCACCTAGTCATCTAACTCCCATTGCATACGTACCTTTACAAATCTGGCCCAAATTTTCTGGTGTAGATGCTCTCTTGGAGAGGGGTATGTGTTATATTTTTTAATTATTGGCTATTTCATAAAGTTGCATTGTTGGAACCTTTTAGTGGGCTAGAGTTTACTTCATTGCCCTTCTCCAGGAGCTAAAAACCCCCAACTCCTATAGAAAAGCACCTGGAGACCCAGAATTCAGTCACTGAGGGTTTTCAGCAAAGATTGCACAGGGTCAACCTCCTCACATTCAAGTCCAAAAGAACAAAAGGAATGAACTTAATTCTGAAGTTTATAAAGTTTTACGATGAAGAAACATAATAACTACAATTTAATGTCTACAGCATAACATGGCTACTTTATAAACCACATACAGTGTCTTCACGGTTATACATAAACATAAATAAAGAGAAAAAAAACCCAAATTAAATCTAACCAGGTCTGTCCCCACAGAAATACAGTCGAAGAAACTCTGAGTTCCCAAAGGCTTTGGTTGAGTTTACCTAAGTCTTAGTCTTTGATCACCAAATCTATGCAGTCTGGTGAATCAAAAGCTACATCTTCCCTCCACGTGCTTATAGAAATTTTCAGCTGGAATCCATACAGACCCTTCATCCTCCTCCTTCTCATGCTGAAATCCCTGATTAGCTAGTCAGTTAACCAACCACTTAGTTAAGTAAATTTTTTTTAAAAACCCTGCTGCAGAATGCTTGAGTTAGGAAAAACAGCCTGCTTTCTGCTCCTGAGGCTTAGCTTCTCCCAGCCCATACAGTGCACATGGCCTTTTCCAAAGAAACTTGCATTCAGGGAGTCTGAGTCCAGTAACTATACCCAAAACTACCACACCAATTCCAGAAACTTCCGAGTGTGGAGAGCGCTTTTTTTTTTTTTTAGGGTTTTTGATTGATTTTATTATCTAGCTACGCATTTTATGACCCTTTCTTGAGAGCAGTCCCTATAAAGGCAGCTAGTGGTGATGGCTTTTCTTCATGAAATGTATTCAGCACAGGAGTCCCAGTTTTAGGATAAGTAGATCACAGTGAGTGTCCCCCAGGGACTTAAAGCAAAGTAGATGTGTTTACAGGAAGTCTTTCCTGAGAGGTTGATGTATGCATTCAATGAATAGTAAAGACTCCAAACTGAGCAGTTCACACAGGGTCTGCACAGCAAAGCTCCGAGTTGGGGCAGGGGGCTCCTCCACCCCTCCAGGCTGAGCCAGGCGCCACCATTTTGCTAGGCAGATGCACGATGACCAAGACCTAACTCATTCCTAACACCCTCCCCCGCCTCCAATAGAGCTCATATAGAGAGATCTCCCTATTAGGCACATGGGTTACATGGTGACTGACCTAAGAAGAAGCCTCTCGGTTTGAAAGTGAAGACACGTTTCACAAAAAGAATCCCATAACACAGCTCTGTGAAGAGGAAAATGGGCCAGTAGGAAAACTCTAAGGTTGTAAAATTTCTTTTGTCATTTGAGGAAGTGAAATAAAAACGGTGGCCACTACTGAGACTCAGGTAATCACGTTTCACTTGCCTCTCCCTTGGCATATAGAAAACACTGGATATTAGAAGGCTCTCTCATCTGTATGCTTTCTTCCATGCAGACCCCTATACCTAGAATCCCCTCACTGACCTGGTCTTGTTCCAATCAACTTCCTCTTCTGCTGCCACTCACCACCACCAGTCCAGCTCTTGCCCCTTTTTGTGTCCACATTAGACAGTCTCCCAGCTCTCAGTTCACGTATCTGATGTACCTGAGTTGTCCTGCTCAGCCTCTCTAACCCTGGGCTGGACCATGCTCAGTTTAGATGAAATCTTTGGAAAATGTAGCTGCTAAACTCTGATGTGTCTCTGCTGACCATGTGTGACTTTTTCAAAAGTTTATACTTGGCCAAATTTGGGAGTTCTTACTTAAAAACAGCAAAAGGCACATCCCTGATGTCAGGACAATGCACCTGCCATATTTCAAATCTCTGCTTAAAGCATGGAGGCACTGGAGCTTCCTTATGAAATTGTGATAAGAGTTGAACATGGGCAAAACAGTTTAGGTTTTCCCTAATCTTATAATTGGGAACCATTTTTGATTAAATGTTTCGCCCAAATCATTACAGTTTGCCAAAGTTATAGCCAATGGAAAATAGGACCATATAATTGGTGGTGTCAGGCAATCATAACTATAGGCAGTGCTACCAGTTCCAGCTTAATCTCTTGTTTTCTCTTTGCCGTGCCATTTTAGGAGCAACAAACAGATGAATGGAACTGATTTTGTATCTAAGACAGTTTGTGGTAATATCCTATAAAATCTGCAGAATAGTTCATCTGGAAAAAGCAGCTTTTATTAGCAGCTAGCAACCAGGGTAGAGACTGGCTAGCCAGTCAGTTTTCTCTGATGCAATACTTTTAGCCTGTAGTTTCATCAGTTCTTTTATCCCTTGATCTCCTGCTGGAGAGTTTAGGGGGTCAGTTTTGTGGAGGCTCAGAGAACTTTTTTTCCAACTTGCAGAGTTAAGTTCAGTTTTCTACTTTTCCCTGATAATAAAAGATAGATGTAGATGAGCTGGATGAACGTCTTCCATCACAATATGTTACTAATATAATTTCAGTGCGTATATTCGGAATATATTTCAGATTGTCTGTTTCATTTCTGGTAGTAAAACAACTTCGAGTATAAGAAATCAAGATGTTCAGATACTTACTTTGATTACTAGCCATTTATACTTTTTTAAAATAAGTTAGATATTTCTACTGTAAACAAATTTACGCAAAGGTAAATGAACTTTGGGTACATGATGTAAGTCTGAAATGATCAAATTAGGGCATTATGTCCTAGACCAGGGGTGGCCAACCTGTGGCTCCGGAGCCACGTGTGGCTCTTTAGCAGTTAATATGCGGCTCCATGTATAGGCACCAACTCCGGGGCAGGAGCTATAGGGACCAAATTTCCAATGGGCGGGGGGGCAGTCACTGCTCAACCCCTGGCTCTGCCACAGGCCCTGCCCCCACTCCACCCCTTACAACTCCATCCCTCCCCATAGCCTGCAGTGCCCTCACTCCTCCTCCTCCCACCCCAGAGCCTCCTGCATGCCATGAAACAGCTGATCGGGAGGGAGGAGGAGGAGGAGGTGCTGATCGGCGGGGCTGCCGGTGGATGGGAGGAGTGGGGGGTGGGGGGAGCTGATGGGGGCGCTGCTGACGTATTACTGTGGTTCCTTGGCAAGGTACATTGGTAAATTCTGGCTCCTTCTCAGGCTCAGGTTGGCCACCCCTGTCTTAGACCCTGTCTGCATTACAACTTTCATCTGCTATTTTATATCTGGTTACAAGTTACACAGTTCAGTTTGTGTTAACACAGCAGCTATCAGCCATAGCTGTCTGGGTACACATCCTACTATGCTGCTGAAACATGTCTTGTATCAGTTTATCTGGGCAGCTATTCCACAGTCACTTAGCATGGGGTAGAATTCCCACAGGACATGCATCTAGAGCTGAATCACATATAAATGGCAATGCACTCTGGGATGTCCTGCCCAAGAAAGGTGGGGTTTTCTTTTGTTTTTGTTTCTCTGTGGCTGGAGGAAAGGCGGGGGCCGTGGAACAGCTAATCCAGTAACATGGTCATGTTTAGGGTACTCTGTTCACACTGAAAAAAATTTTCTTTTAACCAGTTCAGCACACAGTCATGTGCCAGCCTGCACCTGTGGTGGGGCAAAACACTTTTGGCTGAGCACAGTAATTAACAGAGGCTTTTTCACTGTGTGTCTTGCAGACCCAAAACCAGGTGTAGAGCCAGTTGTGCAAGTTACTGGTTCCAAACTAAAAAGTTATAGGGGTTGAGGGACCCTATGGTAGTGCCATGACCTAGTTTGCAAGAGAGAGTAACACTGAAGGGACACGGAAGGCTGAGATGCTGGTATAAACCATACCTTAAACCATGGATGGTGTGACTGATGATGATGATGGTTACTTCCCTCAGGGTGAGGAGAGGATACAAGACTGCTGTTTTCCTGGCACCACTTTTATATTGACATTTGAATCTACATTATTTCGAATTCCTTTGAGTGACTTTTGTCACAGGATGCCAGTGATCATGGTGGGAAGTATTAAAGGAAAACTAGCTGCAAAAAGAAAGTCTTTAAAAAAAAAAAAAAAAAAAAGTCTTATAATATTTTGCTGTTTTCTTAATTTTGTCTCTTTCATGCAGTGAAGGCAGCAATTTGACCCCGGCTCATCATTACCCCGACTTCAGATTTAAGACCTATGCTCCTCTAGCTTTCCGTTACTTCAGAGAACTTTTTGGTATCAAGCCTGATGATTACTTGGTAAGAATTTGTAATTGTTCCCTGAACTACCAAGACAAAATAAATAAATAAAAAATTGTGATGTGAACACGATTCTAGTTCTCTTGCAGAGGAGGAGGATGGCTAACGATGCTCTAAAGAGGAGTAGAAGTTTTTATATTTTGTAACTGATGTATAAATTTAGCTTTTGCCAAAACTTTTTTTAATTCTCCAGCTTTTAAGTGATTGCTATAAAACCTGCCATGTTAATTGATAGCTTAATACCTAGAGTATTGCTGCTAGTTCAGGTAATTATCTCTACATGAATATTATAATTAGATTTAAAACTCATGTGAATATTGCTAATTGAATTCTAATTGAGTGCTCTCTTATGCTAACTGCCTTATTTATGTACTTCACAAGAAAATAGTGTTTACATGCATATGTTCTAACCTTGACATGGAAAAAGAGATGACCTGAGAAAGACATTGATACCTTTGTAAAGACTACTTTCTGTTCTGTTCCTTTTGATTTGCAGTCTTAGGCCTGGTCTACACTAAAAAGTTAGGTCAGCCCAGCAGAGTAACTCAGAATTCTTCCATTGACCTAGTTACTACCTCTCAGGGAGGAGGATACCTATAGTGACAGGAGCCCCCACTCCCTTCAGCATAGGTAGGATCCACTTTGAAATGATACAGCAACTCACTGGAACTCGGCTGCTGTATCATTTCAAGTGTAGACAAGCCCTTAATAATCATACTTAGGGCCCTACCAAATTCATGGCCCATTATCGTCAATTTCATGGTCATAGGATTTTTAAAATAGTAAATTTCATGATTTCAGCTATTTAAATCTAAAATTTTGCAGTGTTGTAACTGTAGGGATCCTGACCCAAAAAGGAGTTGTGGGGTGGTCGCAAGGTTATTGTAGGGGGGTTGTGGTACTGCTACCCTTACTTCTGAGCTGCTGCTGATGGCAGTGCTGCCTTCAGAGCTGGGCAGCTGGAGAGCGGTGGCTGCTGGCTGGGAACCCAGCTCTGAAGGCAGAGCCTCTGCAGAAGTAAGGATGGCATGGTATGGTATTGCCACCCTTACTTCTGCGCTGCTGTTGGTGTGGTGCTACCTTCAGAGCTGAGCGCCTGGCCAACAGCCACCACTCTCCAGCCACCCAACTCTGAAGGCAGCACAGAAGTAAGGGTGGCAATACCACAACCCCCCTAAAATAACCTTGTGACCCCCCTGAAACTTCCTTTTGGGTCAGGACCCCCAGTTTGAGAAACGCTGGTCTCCCCTTGTGAAATCTGTATAGTCTAAGGTAAAAGCACACAGAAGACCAGATTTCATGGTCCGTGATGCTTTTTTCATGGCCGAGAATTTGGTAGGGTCCTACTCAGACTGTGTGTGTCATGCGCATGCTCAAATGTGAAAATATAACAACCTTGCTGTAAGTTACACAAGTCTGACTTTCTACCTTGTGGGGACCAACACTGTCAAAAAGAGGATGGTCCAAGATATTCCTCCCCCTACAAATCTGCTGCTGCCAAGGTTGTGAAGGGGTCTGTGTAGGGTGTCTTCCCCATTCATTAAGAGGGCAAGATCAGATCATTTTGCAAGTTGCCAGTTCACTTCAGAGCTGTGGGGTCCCTCCAATATGGAGGCCCAGCAGCTTTTTGCATTCCTTGTGCTTAAAGGTCCAATGTGGGGTTTAAAAAAACCTGAATTTTTTTACAAATATTTTTACTTATGTTAACCACTGAGATTCTTTACAGTTGAAAGAATGTTAATAAGCTATTTGTCAATTATTTTAAGTGAAACACACACCAAAATTGGTTTAATAAAAGAATCAAAATATTTCTAGACCATCTCTATCCAGTTTATTTTCATATATTTCTCTCAGCTTGGACTGTGAAACTAGCCTACTTAGTTTTTAAAATACGAATATTGTCCTGCGGTGTTGGCAACCCAAACACAGGCGCATCATGCTAGTACTTGGGTGCCTTATACTGATCCTAACTTCAAATTAAAGTCAAACTTTCCTTTGGGTTATTTGTGTTAGTTACATGGAAATATTTGTTGGGCTGTAGGTTTCACAAAGGCCATGCTTATACAATACTTAAACTGATTGCCATATTTGGGATTGGGAAGGAATTTTCCAATGGGTCAGATTGGCAGATACCTTGGTGGGGTTTTTGCGTTCCTCTGAAGCATGGGTCACTTGCGGGTTTAAACTGGTTCAAATGGTGAATTCTCTGTAACTTTCATTCTTTAAACCATGATTTGAGGTCTTCAGTAACTGAGCCAGAGGTTAGGGGTCTATTTCAGGAGTGGATGGGTGAGATTCTGTGATCTGCGATGTGCAGGAGGTCAGATTAGATGATCATGATGGTCCCTTCTGACCTTAAAGTCTAAGGGCAAATCTGTCTTGCCCTAATCTTTTTAAAAGATGGGTCTGGAGACACTATAGTCTTAGGCCTTGTCTACACTGTGGATTTCAGCCAGCAGTGGCTGGCCACCAGAGAAGCTACCCCAGTGCAGACAGGGAAAGCTGTCACAACCAATTTGTACCAGTGCAACTGAACCCAGTTTCAAGCAGGAGTAAACTACACCAGTGGAATTTGTGGCTTATAGGTTTGTACCAGTTCCGCTTCCCCTCTGGTTAGCCACCAATACTTATAACGGGGGCAAATCTCCACTGTAGGCAGTACTTCATTTTTATAGCCTTTTGATTCATTCACATCTCTGTAGATTCAATTAAAGAGTCTCTAGGGCCACATATTATAATGAGAGCGATCTCAAGTGGAGCCCTGAATTCCAGGGGAGATTGGATTGTAATCCTGAGATCAGAAACCACTGACTGACTGGTAGGCTGGAACCAGTTTTTCCAGTTTTGATATGACTGAAATCCTTGACGAAAAATGGCAGAAATCTCATGAGAATATCTCTTGAGATTTTGCTGCTGTTATATACTCAGCCCTGAATTTGTTTAAAACTGATCCAGATTTGACCGTCTTCTCTCTAGTTATAACAGTCACAGTGTTAGGCCAGAAGAAGTACCTGAACCATTTTCTTTATTTCTAGAAAGTGCTACAGTGGTTTTAGCCCTGCTACTATTTTATTTGCTTCTAAAGGAGTTGGATTTTTTAATTAAAATCAGTTGACAATAAAATCACTCCCCATTTACAACCTCTTACCTCAGCCCCTATCCACTATACTAGATGTGATTCAAAATTCTGTTGTCTTAAACCGTTTCTTTTCAGGCTGCAATACAGCAACTGAAAACAGTGGGATTGCTCTTTTATACTGGTTCCTGTTAGAGAGAGAGGGGGAGGGGAGAAATGGAATGAAAAGTATCTCAGCAACACTAAGTAGGTTTACACTGTTAATTTGCATTGGTGGGGCACAGCTGTTGTAGCTTTGCCGTCTTCCAAATGGTACAGTATGGAAGCACTGCAGGAAGCAGGATGAAGGGGAAAAAATAAATTTGAACAGCTTGTACAAATAAATGGTGACTGGAAAGTATACAAAACATGGGTATTCAGGATGTCAATGTGTTGATCACAAACTATTTATCTTTCTTTTTTAAGTCTTGAGCAAAAGGCTCAAGGTTAGGTTGAGCAAAACTTTGTGGGTTAGGCGGCTTCTTTTGCCAAAAAAAAAAAAAAAAAAAAAAAACCCTCAAGGATAAAATGAGATCCTTGTCTCATAACTTGTAATCCTGGATTTGTGATTTTCCTTATAGACCATCCCTATTTTATTGCAATAATGTAGTTTATTATATTTTACTATTCCAAATAATTGGCTTCAAAACCTCATAGCAATAATATTTTTCACTATTGAGGCTGCATATATTGGTAGGATGGGCTAGAAATGTGGATAATAACAGAATGTAAAGACACTCTTGATTCAAAGGTGTATAGTATAACATTACTAAAATAAAAGTGAAAATTTAATGCATTACCTTTTTAAAAATATGTACTACATGGTGAAACATTTGAACTCAGAGCAAGCATTCATTTTTTAAACTATATTTTCCCCCTAAGCATACTTGTTGTTGTTGTTGTTGTTCCCTTCTCTTCCTCTCCCCACCTCTGCCCCCTTGTTCTTGGACATCTCTGCTCCGCAGCATCATCTACTGATGTCTATAGGACCAAATCCTCGTCCCACTGAAATCAGTGACAGAACTCCTTTTGAATTCAATAGTACTTGGTTTTAGTTTATAAAAAATGATTTCTTATAATGAAGCCCAGCCCTTTTCAGTCACTTTTCTTGATAGTCCTGGTGGAAAGGGCTACTGGTTTAAGGAACAGCCACTCTTGCAGTTGTAAAAAGACCAGAAAACATACTTCTATTTTAAGAATTATTCCCCTCGTACGTAAATAGTTTAAAACACGTTTTTTTTAAGTATAGTTTGTTTGTTTGCAGGGCACTCCCTTATTAATGTTACTGTGCTACAATTTCAATGTGTATGAAGTTATTGACCTTAACTATGCCTTTTTTAAATAGAGGAAAAGAGATTCTTAACAAAGATTTTTTATTAGCATATTAATCCTGCTCTTCAGTTTATTACAAATGAAAATCCCTTGATTACTGGGTTTGGAGAGGAGATGGATACTAAGAGGGTTGAGTGGGGGCATGAAATGTGAATTAACATGGATGCAGTGGAACATTTATAAATATATAGATTTTCTCTTTTTCCCCTATAAGACATCTGATTCCCATCAGTTAAAATATTCTATCTTCTACTTTTTATTTAATGTAAAGGCAAATTGCAGTATGTATTCTTGAGGCAGAAGGCTGCCTCTTCACCATAATGTGGGGGTTGTGGAACATGTCCATGCTCTTCCAATTCTCAACTGTTGGATGATCACCTATTTGGCCTAACTTATGCAGGGGCTGTGGCACCTTGAGAATCGAGGAACTTTAACCATCTTCCTTACTTCCTCCTCCCCCTTTGTACCAGCCATTCTTTTAAAAGATTTTTATATTGAAAACCACCTGTATTGGCTGCAAACTCCATTTTGTCTTTGTTTCAGTATTCAATCTGCAGTGAGCCTTTAATAGAATTATCCAATCCTGGTGCCAGCGGGTCTTTATTTTTTGTAACTAGTGATGATGAATTCATCATCAAAACAGTTCAACACAAAGAGGCTGAGTTTCTTCAGAAGCTGTTACCAGGTTACTACATGGTGAGTAACTGCAGATCATTAATTTTTCTACTTCTATACGTTTTCCATATCCTTCATGTTTCACATCTCCTTTTATTCTGAATAATTTCATTCATTGTCTTCCAGTATTTTTGTCAATTTTTATTTAATGTTTATCTTAATATTTTTATACATTTTACACTTTAAAAGACAACATCTTTGTGGGCATGCACTCACCAGCAAAAAGTAATTTAACCTATGGGTCAAAGTCACTGTTACCTTAAATGCTAAAGGGACACTATCAAGATGGTTCCATTTTAATATAATTCTTATCTTTGTTCATAATAATTTAGTATTAAAATGGAAAGAACTGTTAAAAGTCTAATTTATTTTTCTCCATTTGTTTGTTTGCCCTTTGCATTTCATTCAAGGAGGCCAAAGAAACTAGATTGGTCAATTTCCCTTCAGTTTCTAAACTGCTTTAATCTTGGGTTTTCCTATATTAGCAGAACAACATTTTGTTGAAAAAAATTCTATTCATATAACTTCTTTAAAAATATTAATTTTTAACCAGATATATTTTGGGGCTTCAACTAAGTTGACTGTCTCTTTAATATGGGCCGATTGTCAGCAAAGTGAATAAAATGACCATCAGAAACAAATAGGACTAAATCCTGCAAGAGGCTGCATTCTTCCTGACAGCCACTGAGCTTTGAAGAGGCAAACCTCTCAACACCTCTCAGGTGATGGTCAGCATCTTGCAGGATTGTGCCTGTAGTGAACAGATGTGTCCCCATCATCCCAACCCCCTTTCAAAAAATAAAATCACATGTGGACACTTTCCACCTCATTTATTTGAAATTTACCATGATTATCTGATGGTGGTGGTATTAAGCTAATATAAAGTAACTGTGAGTTTGAATGTTTGTGTAAAGAGACTTCACTCATTTAAAGATTCAGAAAATATATCATAGCTGGTTGTCTTCATTGTTAATCCTTATAATCTGTTTGATTTATGTCTGAATTGGCCATCATACAAGTACACATTATAAAGGCTTTTCTGCTTTGTTTTTGTGAACTAACCATTCACAAAGTTAACATTATACACACAAGCATTTACCAAAATAAAAAGGTTTAATTCATGCGATTCCTGTATCGAGGCTCTTTAAGTAGGAACTTTCTTTCTTTAGTTGTAAAGGGGAACTTTTAACCATAACAGACTTAAAATAGAAATAATTTCTTCTTCACCTGTTTTTCATGTTGATAGTGATTCAAGATATGAGTGTCTAAAATATGGTTCTTGCCTTCCCATCTCTTATCCTCTCCTGCTAGATGCTTGGCCTGCTGTTGAATTTGGGATACGATATAGTTTCCATTTTGACAGACTGTGATGTCGTAAAAGGATCATTACTTTTTTGCATTCTGAAGTAGACAACAATCTGGGCTATAATAAACATAGCCAAAATTGGCAGTAACTCCGGTTTTGCAAAACCTCACTGGGTCGGGCTTTTGTTTCACAAAACCTAAACCAGAGGTGACTTGAATGAAATGGGAACCAAACCCCTTAAAAAAACCTCTTTAGGTGAGAGGGTTGTTCTGTTAAGTCTTCAGTCCATCTCTAGACTCAAGCGAGAGCCCTCTCATGAGGGCACATTAAGGCCAAAAGCAGCAAAAATGCTGAGTTTCTGCTATGCTATTGACCTAATTTAAATAGACCCCATGCAAGAGGACAAAGACACCCTATAGTGTGCAATGATGAAAGACTGTGGTTCTCTTCAAGGCAGTGCAGAAGAGGAAATGTGGTCATGTCAGGAGCTTAAAATGTACAGAGCGAACCACGTGGCCAAAAGTGACATAAAATGGAATCAGCAGGCCATGTCTCTTCCCTCTACACCCCTGCTCTCGCTGCCTCAGTGCCCAGGCATAGGGAGACATGGCCTGGCTTTTGGGATGTCATGGGCATTTCTTTGATTTTTTTGGCCCTGACGCTTCTGTCACCCAGATCCCTCAATTTCATTTAAGCAGTCTCTTCTCCTGGGTTGTGCTAGCTTTTTCAAGTTTGGGCCCAGTGGGATGGAGAGAGTGACTGACTGGTCAAAGAAATTGTTTAGAATATAAAGTAACACACACCCCTTTTTCAATGTTAATATGCTTAAGTGTGAAAACCCCTCTAAAATGTGAATGTTTAAAAAAATCTATTCTAACTTTTTGGTGTGGTTTGTTTTTTGTTTTTGTATTTTTTTAGAATTTGAACCAGAATCCAAGGACTCTCTTACCAAAATTTTATGGACTATACTGTGTTCAGTCAGGGGGCATTAACATCAGAATCGTCGTGATGAACAATGTTTTGCCTCGGGCAATGAAAATGCATTTCACATATGACTTGAAAGGCTCTACCTATAAACGGAGAGCATCAAGAAAAGAAAGGGAGAAATCCAACCCCACATTTAAAGACTTGGATTTCTTGCAAGAGATGCATGAAGGACTGTATTTTGACTCAGAAACATACAGCGCACTGATGAAAACACTACAGAGGGATTGTCGAGTAAGTAAAAGTTGTTCATATTTAAAGTGACATTCAGATTTGTTTAATCCAGATTTATACCAGAGAATACTGAGAACAGAATCTGGCTCTGTGAATCGTTCAAACTAGTGAAGCTTTCTGATGCAATTTAATTATAGACCGATTCCAACTGCAGTTATTTTTTTTAAATGGCATAAGTGTTCTAACTTCAGCTGCTGAGATTTGACATGGGTTGCTATGTAACAGTAAACTGCTTTCTGTGATGAATACCTATTAGAAGACCATAATAAAAAAGGATTAGCACTCAGAGGTTTTGTACTTTGGGATTTTTTAATTGTTCTCTGAGGTATAGCAAGTATAATTGTTGTACTGTTCTCAAATGTGCAAAAGTATGTGCAGGCCTGTCGGTGCTGTATGTTGCTTTGTTAAATGAATCCGTGCATTAGCTAACAGAAGTTGACAAAGTGAATGAAACCCCAGTGGCAGCAGATTCTGGTTTAGTTCTAGAACATAATCCCATAAGGATTATATGACAGAGTGTCTATTTGAGCAAGGACTGGACTTGATGAGCCAGGAGGTCTCTTCTGGTCCAAGGCTGGAAGGGTTGGGAGTAGAACATATTGCAAGGCTTTTCAAGAGGAGGGTGAGACTGTCTGTCCTTGCTCTTAGAAACCCCTCTATCCAACTGGGAGGATGGCATTAGTGACAGTGGAGGGATCCCCTGCCATAAGGGAAGTTGCTGTGAAAGGGAGAGTGAACACAAAGGAGGAAATAGGAGAGATTCCCAGGGCTCTGAGAGGTCCACTGAAGAAGAAAACTGGATTCTGTAGGAGTCCTAACAGCTCAATGAGAAAACAGTAGCATGGATGGGATGAGCTCATAGCCTAGAAAGGGCATCCCTTACAGCACTTTGTTGTTTGCAGCCACCTGTCAAGTCGAGTCTTGTTGTTGAACATGAATGCTACCTTTTGTTTAATAAATGAGTGTCCGAAATGGCTTGTGCTTTGTAAGTAAAACAGGGTGATCTAACAGTCAGCTGCATGCTCACTGTCAGACGCTTTTCTAACAAAGGGCATTGTTTCTTTAGCGTTCTGCAGTGAGCATGTCCTGAGTTTCTGCCATTAGCGATAATGCAGAGTGCACCAGTGTGTCCCATCTGGAAATCCAGGTGCTCTTTTCCGCCCCCAGTTGTCAGAAAGGTTAATTACACAATCACAGCTTTTGAGAAGAAGAATCTGGTGTACAGAAAATGGTAAACAGATTGTTTGTTTGTTTGTTTAAAAGAGACAGAAATAGACTGAATATTAGATTAAAAACAAGAATCAGTAATTTGATTGTAATATGTGAAAGGGTTTCTTATTGGAACTATATTTCAAATCATGATGTATTCTCAGCATGTATTCTATGTTGAGGTCAGGGCTAAACATCAGTTTTCTCAGTGTCGCCTAAATTTAACTGTAAAAAATAGCCTTGAGGCTTTTAAAGGCAGAGTTAGGTTTTATTGTTGTCACAGAGGGCAGAGAAGCAGGTCTTTGAATACTAAGCGCTTGTCTACACCACCACTTAAGTCGATGTAAGTTACGTTGCTCAGGGGTGTAAAAAAACCGTACCCTGAGCTAAGTTCCCTTTAAGCTGCTCAACCATGCAGCAGCCTATTAAGCGCCATGCAGGCACTCGGGCTGCAGCAGGGAGAGGGTCCTCTCCCCCAGCCCTGGCCCCAACCTAGCCTAGCCTAGCCTAGCCATGGACCTGCCGCAGCTGGAGGACGCACTCCTCCATGGCCCCAGCCCAGCCCCAGCACGGACGGTCCTGCCACGGCGGGGGGAGACGTGCCCCTCTCCTGCCCCCCAACCCAGCTCTGGCACAGACCTGCCGTGGCTGGGGGAGTCTTCCCTCCTGTGGCCCCAACCCAGCCCCGGAGCTGCTTCCCCCTCCCCCCTCCCAGCCCAGGTGCTGTTGCGTGGGGAGAGAGCTGGGTGGAGTTCTCGTTCTCTCTCTCTCCCTCACAGCCCCAGGGCAGCCTGTACCCCAAACCCCTCATCCCCAGCCCCACCCCAGAGCCCGCACCCCCGGCTGGAACCCTCACCTTCCCATACCCCAGCCCTGAGCCCCATCCCATACTCCAAATCCCTCGGCCCCAACCCCACCACATGAATTTAATGTGCACCAATATGGAGGTGATGTGTCAAACATCACCTCCACAATGGTGCGCACAAAAAAATTCATTCACTCATGGGTGGGAAAAATTAGAGGGAACACTAGCCCTGAGCAACATAACTTGCATCAACTTAGCGCAGTGTAGACACCGCTTTGTCTGTGGGAGACACTCTCCCACCAACATAGCTTCCGCCTCTCACTGAGGTGGAGTAATTATGTCGGCGGGAGAGCACTCGCCCATCAACATAATGCGCCTTCACCAGACGCGCTATATCGAGGCCACTACATCAATACAGTGGTGCCGATTTTAGCACAGTAGTGAAGATAAGCCCTAAGATTATAGATTTTATATTTATGTACATCTTCTTATGAGTCTACAATGTCTGTGTTGTTTTTTACCCCTCTACCCCAAACCAAAAATAACATTTATTCATACACATGAAGGTTGGCAAAAAGGACTGAAATGCAGATTGTGATGCTGTCTTACACCAGTTCAGTGGTTCTCAAACTTTTGAAAGATGAGCCTGTCCTTCAGAAAAATGAAACCAACTGCTACCACTTCTGTCCTGCCCATGTGGTGTTAGAGCAGGGGCGTGCAAACTTTTTGGCCTGAGGGCCACATCAGGTTTCCAAAATTTTATGGAGGGTTGGTTAGGTGAGGCTGTTTTTCCCCAAACAGCCAGGTGTGGCCCGGCCCCTGCCTTCTATCCGACCTCCCCTGCTTCTCGCCCCCTGATGGCTCCCCTGGGACTCCTGCCCCATCCAACCCCCCCCCCCCGTCCTCTGACGGCCCCCCTGGGACTCCTACCCCATCCACTGCCTTTCTGTTATCATTCACTCAACATACTAGTTAGAGCAAGAGTGGGCAAACTTTTTGGCCCAAGGGCCGCATCGGGTTTTGGAAATTGTATGGAGGGCCGGTTAGGGGAGGGGGGGTGTGGCCATCCCCACCCTGCTTCTAGTCCCCTGACGGCCCTCCCCGGGACTCCTGCCCCATCTACCACCCCCTGCCCTGACTGCCCTCCGCAGCCCCATCCAACCCCCCCCTCCTTCCTGACTGCCCCCCTGGGACCGCTGCCCCCATTTAACCCCCCCTGTTCCCTGCCCTCTGACAGCCCTGACTCCTGGCCGCCCAGAGCATTGTGCCGGCAGCGTGGGGGAGGGGGAACAGCAGGGGAGGGGCCGGGGGCTAGCCCCTTGCTTCAGAAAACACTGCTCTTGTTTATTGCAATTGCTTATTACAATACCTGTTTTCCATTAAATAATGTGTACAGCATATTATATACAAAGGTGAGGGAATATACAATGCTAGGGTTACAGTAGCAAATGATGCAACATCAGACTTTAAGCTTCGTCAAGATGTATTAAAATTAAGTTGTATCTGGAGCCAAATTCTTGCTTGATGTATGCCACTGGCGGCGGGGAGGGAGAGGAAGAGCAGCTGTCTGCATCTGTTTATTTTCTATAATTTAATGGATCACTTTGTGTTCGCATGGAATCAAGTGAAACTCAGCTATTTCAGGCGATCATTACTTTAAATTTGAATCTGGGTTGAATTCAGATTAGAATCTGAAATTTGCAGGTGAAACCGAAGAAAAGTCTAATCCAGGATTTCATCAAAATTCCCATTAACTTCAGTGGGATCCTGATGAAGAACCTAAATGGGTTGGTGAGGGGGACTAGAATACTAATCACAAGACCCTGAAGTACCTTGTTGTTACCTGGTAGGACACACACTGCTGTCTAGTTAACCATTTGCTCAACTACTCATATGTTTGTTCTTGTATAGGTTCCTGTCCTTGAGTGGGAACTGAGACAGTTTTATTTTGAGGAAGGAGAAAAACTGCGCTTTATAGCAGTGATTTTTAGGAAACGATAGTATTGCCAACCACAAGTGTTCAAAAATCATGAGGTCAGTTTAATAGCCATGAGGGTTTTACGAAATAATAATTTCTATGTTCTTTTTACAATAAAAGCTGTTTTATCTTTGACATAGGGGGGGAAATAGGAGGTGCCGGTAAGTGAAAAATGCTAGTTAACTAAGAGGGAGGGGGTTGGGATGTGGAGCATGGTCTCTGGGAGGGAGTTTGGGTGCAGGAGGGGGCTCGGGGCAGCAGGTTGGAGCATGGGGGTTCAGGGTGCTGGATCTAGGGGCCGCTCACTTCGAGCAGCTCCCCACAAGCAATCACCTGTCCCGGCTGCTCCTAGGCAGAGGCGTGGCAGGTGGCTCTGTGCACTGCCTCTGCCTGCAGACATCACCCCGGCAGCTCCCATTGGCCGGAATTTCCAGCCAATGGGAGCTGCATTGCTAGCGCTTGGGTCGGGGGCAGCGCACGGAGCCGCCTGCCACACCTCCACCTAGGAGCAACCAGGACAGGTTGCCGCTTGCAGGGAGCTGCCCGAGGTGAGCAGCCCACGGATCCAGCACTCCCCTGGCTGGCCCCATGCCAACCAGACTATAAACCGGCATTTCAATGGACATCAGAAATGTTGGTTTATAGAACTTTCCGGTTGGTGAAGTGCTGGATAAAACCGCTTTTACTGTATTTGCTGTCTGGCTTTTGAAACTTTGGAGTTCACTTGGGTCATGTTTTCAAACTGCTCTTTGCCATCATGAAGTCTAGAAACTTTTGATTTTATTTTTAAATGAAAGCTGAGATTTTCCTGTAATCAAAGTATTCCATGAGCTAAACACCAAATATCATGAGATTCCCAATAAAATTGCAAGAGTTGGCAATACTGAAACAGCTCCCCACAACGGAACGTGAATGTATGCAGGTATTTTCTTTTGTCCTTCTCCCAATTATTGTACTGGGTAACGTTTTTTTTTTTTGTTTTTTTCATTAGGTCTTGTGTAATCAAGTCATTACTAAACTAATGTCAATTGCCCACATTTACAAATGGTTCCTGAGCCACCACTTTTTCATTAGTGTGTCAGCATTCAGGAGGAAAAGGGAGTGCTGAGAGTCCTGAGCAGTGTAAACCCTGAATCAGTGTACGTACCCAGCAGGGTGCTCTCTCAAATTGTCTAGACACTGATTCCATTCCAGGCACAGTTCATGAGCTTATTCCCAAACAGTTATTTTAAAAAAAAATAAAAAAAATTAAGGTTGAAAGTTGTGTTTCAGGAGAGATCAGCCAGTGCCCTAACACAAATATGATACTTGACAGAAATTTTCACAGAAATCCCAGAGTTAAAACTTGGGCAAGCTAACAAGAGGTGTGCCAGATTTCGGATGATGTTCTCTGTCTGGTCTATTTAGCAGCAGAGCCAAGACTTTAAAGATTAAGGCCCAAATCCTGCAACTATCTGTGTGTGGATGGACCCTTCTACTCACATGGAGTCCATTTGACTGTAATGGGGCTCTTCGTGGCCTCATGGGCCCACCCACAAGGAGGATATTCTCACTTATGTAGTTTGGGGAAAATATTTATTTAAAAAATATATAATAGTTAAGAACTCTGAAACATGTGCCTTAGGCATCTGGTAGGAATTTTAGCAGAGACTAATGTGCTTCCTTTGTGGTATCCTAATATACAGTCTATAGATCTTTCCCTTATCTTATGGCAAACATTATTCCATCAACTTTAATGCATATTTAAGGCTCAACAACAAATTAGGAAATACAAAAGTTAAACACCCACTTGAAATCTAGCCTATTTTAAAAAATAAGTTAAAAATAGTTTCAAGAACTACACCTATGGTTTTTATTATCCAATCTTTCAGCTCTTTTAGTCTTAGCTGTTGTGTGGAGCTGTAGATAAACAAATTTCAGGTAGAAGTGTAATGTTAAACTAGACATCCCATTATTGTTTCAATGGCTATGTTAACTTGGCTGCATTGTGTACATCAGCATTTCCTGTTGCTGTTTTTCTAGTTAAACATTTATATTTTTAGTGTAGCTGGTAGAAAAATGTAAATATGTTTCTCACAAATTTTGAAAAGTTTTCTCATCTGTCCGTTTTTTTCTCTTCCTTCGTACCCTTTTCCCCCACTGCCCTTTTTTCCCCCCTTTTTCCATGTTGCCACTGAAAAAGGGAAAGCAGATAGGAAAGAGAGGAGGGAAAACCGGGTATGTGTGTGGTGGTTTTTTTGTTTGTTTGTTTTCCAGTTTGGGGGGGGGCAGGGAATTCAGTTTTGGGAAAATGAAGAATTTTTATAAAAAGGCCATTTTTTCACTTAAAAAAAAATTTTTTTTCAAATGAAAATTTGTGACAAGATAAACCATAAAATATCCAATGGCCAAATTGCTATTGGTACTCTAGAGACGACATGAACTTAAAAAGAGAACATTTGTCCTGATGATTTTTTTACCTACAGTTTTAATAAGTAACACTCTAATTTTACTGTAACTGAAAGAAATTGGGGGGTGGATTTCTCCATCTTATTTCCAGTTACTTTTATTTGTATGTTTCACAGGACTTCTGTGCAGTCTGTTAGACCCTGATCTCAAGGTGGCCACCAAAACAGATCAGCTTTCAGGAATAGATCCATACTCTGTTTTTCTCTTGTTGGTTTGTGTGGGTCTTTTATACAGCAACAGCAGGAGAGAAGAATGTTTTCTTGAAAGGCGGGGAAAAATGTGATTGTAAAGTCACAAAAACTAACAAGGAGCATTTGGGGGCAAGTTTATTAACAAACTGCTTTTAACAATTTGTTATTTCAGTGACTAGATTTCAAGTTGACAAATACCTTTAACTTCTGTGTTTCCTGCCTTTGTATGATCTTGTTTAAAATTAGTCTCAATATTCCTTAACATAGATGTTTGCCATTTAATATATTATACAAATAATGCTGGACTCTGAGAAGGAGAATAATAGGTACTGGTTCAGTATAAAATACTGTTTTCTTCAGATTATGCAATAGTACGCAATTGAAAGCTAAACTTATTTTTAATTGTCAGTGTTAATTATAGGTTTCAGAGTAGCAGCCATGTTAGTCTGTATTTGCAAAAAGAAAAGGAGGACTTCCGGCACCTTAGGGACTAACAAATCTATTTGAGCATAAGCTTTTGTGAGCTACAGCTCACTTCATCAGATGAAGTGAGCTGTAGCTCACGAAAGCTTATGCTCAAATAGATGTTAGTCTCTAAGGTGCCACAAGTACTCCTTTTCTTTTAGTGTTAATTATATAGATAAAATATATAATGAAAATACATATTTCCAATGTATAATATTCAAGCTTAAAAAAAATACAAGTATACAGTACCAATATAAAGCATTCTACCTCACTGAATCAATTTGTTCTTCTTGGGCCCATTAGTATTTTCCTATAGTTTAGTATTCTCCTATGGTTTTCCTTTGAGACCGGCTTTACTTCATGATGTAAATCAATGTAAATCAACATTGCTTTATTTCTTATGGTTAAATAGAAAATGGATCAGAGTCAGTTTGATAACTGTGTGACCTAAATTTCTTGGTTTTATTCTTAATCATCATGCTATTCATTACACTGTTGTTCTTTGCTTCAAGTAATAAATTATTAAAGCACAGCACAGATTCTCAATTTCCAATAGACATAATTACAGTTCCATAAATATTAATAGAAACTGTTTAAATGTGAACTGTCCAAAAAAAAGTGGAAGCTTCATCATGTATGTTACACACTAAGATATGAAAGACACTGAAATGATGTAACACAGACATTGGAGAGAGTTGAATTGTGCAGTTTTTAGAGATTTTTGTGCTAAAGATGAAGACTGAACTGAAAATCAGATTGTTTTTTAATAAAATGAGCAAATATTTAAACGATTGATGAAATTGGGTGGGTGGGGGGAGTGTAGGTGCATATCTGAGGAATGATTCTGGCCATGTATGTATATTAACAGTAATTAAATTTAAAGCAGTCAGATCCCTTTGGGAAATGGGTACCAGTATGGTGGTAGTTTGTTTTTCCCTGAACTAATTCTCAGATGACACAGAAGCCAAGTAAAGTTAGGCAACATTTCATTGTTAGTATTGGCAAGATGCTCCAACTGAGATCAGAATATCCTTGTGCTAGGCACTATACTGATGCATTGTAAAAGATGTACACCTGAAATACTCCCTGCCCCAAAGCATTTATAATCCAAATACACAGCACAGACAAAGTATGGGCGAAAGGAAGGATTATCATCTCCATTTTACAGAGGCTGTCTGAGGCACAGATAGAGTAGATGACTTGCTGAAGGTCAGATGGGAAGAATATGGTAGAGCTGGGAATTGAATCCTATCTTGGGAGTCCCAGTCCAGTGTCTTAACTACAACACCATCCTCTGTCCCTCAGAGTGCAAGGCAGGTGAAGTAATTCATCAAAGAGAGCTGATAGGTAATCTAATAATATCTTGGTGATATAGATGTTTATTACAAAGTAGTGCAGACCCTTTGGCCCTTCCAAACTGTTGTTTCTAATCCAGTTACCCACCAAAGCATGTTAGTTTAACATAAACGGAGAAACTTGTATTCTAAGAGAACAGAGCCAATGACAAGACCTTGATTTTCCTGGAAATCTTTACATCCTGTGTCACGCACACAAAGCACGCTCTTGTATGTCAGAGTCATCTGTAAGCAGCTTTGGAAATTTCTGATTGAAGATGAGTAAAACAGTGAACTTGGTCACTTTTTCCACTCGCTGCTGAATCAAGCAAGACCAGATCAGAAAAACAGAGCACCTGTCAGGAGGAAGAAGGCTGGTAGGAAATGGGTGTGCATGCACATAGGGTTTTGGTAGTCTGTTGAGAGGATGGGACCTGCACCTCTTCCAGATATCTTTCCTATTGGTCTTTCCTTGACACTTGACATCCACTTGCCACCCACCTAAACCTCTGCTGACTAGTTTTTACCCGACCACAATATTCCCTAACCCTCCTCACTTCCCACACCCACCACAGCCATAGTCTTGTTCCCCAGCCAGCCCCCTTCCAGCCACCATGCTCTAAACCAGGGGTTCTCAAATGTCTTTGCATGGTGATCTCCCCCCCTCCCCCGCCCCGACAACAAAAATTACTACTCTACCCCATGAGAGGGAACCAAAGACAATGCTGCAGCCCGAGCCCTACCACCCCAGGTGGGGGTGGCCAAAGCCTGAGCCCCACCATCCCGGGTAGGGGAGCCAAAGCCCCAGGGCTTCAGTCCCAGGTGGGGGGGCCTGTAACCTGAGCCCTGCCACTCAGGGCTGAAGCTCTTGGGCTTTGGCCCCAGGCAGTGGGGCTCTAGCTTCGGCCCCGGGTCCCAGCAAGTTTAATGCCAGCCCTGGTGACCCCATTAAAACAGGGTCTCGACCCACAGTTTGAGACCTGCTGCTTTAGACCTCTAAGCAGTCTCCTTGTATCTCCGACTGTTGTCCATATTATAACTCTCACAGAGGGCAAAGCCTATCCAGATGAGCAGCATCTATTTAGCGTGTGAGTTTATGGACCAAAATTCCCCAAAGGGGATTGCAAAACCACACAATGTCCTAATTTTATGGTTTGGGTTTTTTTCCTATCCTACTTGGGTCAAAAGTGAGCAAAAGATTCCAGTTATTATCAATGTGCTTCTGTATAAAAACTTCTAATCGTGTAACTGAAAGATTTACTAAATTGTTGTGGGATTACAAAAAAAAACCTTGTCTGAACCCAGTTTATCCAGAATTTGTGTGTCCTCCACCTTGTATAGAAACAAATTTTGTTTGTACTAAGCATTTCAAATATCGCCTGAAAAATTCTGATGATCAGGTTTACATGTATTGTAGAAAAGGGACATGTGAAGGAGTTTTTGAGGATGACCAACTGGAGACTTTTGGTTTAGACAAAAAGGTCTTATTGTAGAACATTCTGATTGAAATTTTTGCCTCAAGGGGGGCGGGGGGGAAAGGCAAGCACGCTTACCTGCAGTGCTGAAATCAAAGTTTTAGATGGCTTGTGTTCCAAGTGTTTACCCTGATGTGGTGTATCTGTTGGGTATGCAGTAGCTTAGTTTTAGACCTGGCATGTATCTTTACACATTTGGGAGAATTATGTCATTGTGCATGAATAGTCTGTTGGGCAGTGGTGAAACAAAACATCCATTATCTAATGCTAAGCAATTAGATGTACTATTTCGACAGGAGCAGTTTTACAAATGACGAAAAGTTGTCAATCAAAATGCTAATGACCTAGAAACTGGCAAATGTACTAGAAGATGCATTATAGGTTTTTTTAATTATTTTCTCAAGTGCTAGCTTTTCCAGAAAAAAGAGAGAAGGGGGACTTTTTATGTAGCGCTCTCTGGAAAATTCTGAGTCAAATAGCCTCAACCTCCATTTTGCTGAGTAAGAGAGATGATATGACTGCCAGTGAGGGAACGAAAAATTTCTGAGTTCTAAAAACTGCTCTTACATTCTCTCTTCTATTATGGCAAGTTATTTAACCTTTCTGCCTCAGTTTTCCCAATTTAAAATTCAGGTAATACTTAGATGCCTCACAGGAGTGTTATGAGGATTGAGTTACTGGTTTTAAAGTATTCTGAAGAAGAGAATCAATATTTAAATGCTAAATAGAGCTGGACAGAAAATAGGGGGAGGGAATGGGAAATTTGTCATTTTCCTGTTTGTTTCTAGTTAGCATATATCAAGATGAATTTCCATCTGACCAGCCTAAGTGTCTGTCTGCTATTTTTAATTGGAATGCAAACAAAACTAAAGGGCCAAATTCAGATTTTGAGTAACTAGGTATCTGTCCAGTCCACCCAATGGAAGTTGGGCCCACCTATTCCAAAGCTAAATTTGTCCCAAAGAATTTAACATATAATTGAATTTATTTTTCTTCCTTTTCTGAATACACTTGCAACATTTAGTATTAAGAAATCATTCGGTCTCTGGAGCCAGTGAATCAGGAAGACAAAACAAAGAGACACGTTTGTTTGTTAGGCAACATTCTCTATACTTACAAAATTATATATAAATAAAATGAAGTCTTTAAACACTTCAAACAGTTGTGTAGTCTCTGTTCATAAGTTTCATAATTCATAGTATTAGAGTCGTTAACCCACTAATAGCAGAAATTCAAAATAGCTATTACAGAAGCAACAATAGTTAATCTAGTTGTGATCATGAATTTTTAAGAACAGGGCAGTTACTTCATACTGTTTTTTGTTTGTTTTGTTTTTTTTACCAGAAAGAGTTTTATTGCAGTCTGTATTTTTCTTTTATTGCATTAGCAGAGAACATTGTGAACTTGACTGAGGAAATTAAATTTTAAAAGAGCTACATTAATGGCCTGACTTAAACCTACTAAACTAAGGAAATTCAGAGTTAAGGACAAAAAGCTCTTTTCCCAGAAGAACTTCAGATCTAGGCTTTATTTTCTTCCAGCCTTAATTCAATCTGTTGTGTCCAAATGCTGCAGCTCATACGGCATCTGAGTACCCATTGCAGTGTTATGGAGCACCAGGGATAGATGTCTGTATGGCCAAATTTTATTTTCTTTTGTGGGCTTATGTAAGCCCATAGTTTTTTGTATCTTTCTGCTTTGCCTAACATGTATTGTAGCACACGTGGGATGTTTCCATGGCAGTCAGCTATTGTTTGAAGGCCAGATTCTGATCTCATTCACATCAGCTGAAATCCAAAATAACCCTCCATTTCTTCTAGCGTAATGTATTCAGAGATAAAAATCTGGTCAAGTATTTTTTTTTATCAGTAGCATTAGCAATTATATTATTGTCACTATCCAAAGTCTATTAAAATCAGCAGTTCAAGTCTCTAGATGTACGTTTTTGGATTTCAGATGCTAAATTCAGGATCAACGAAATACATCTAGAAAATAAATGATCTATTTGCAAAATCTGAAAAGGTTGATTGTGTATTCCATGTGCTCATGACATTAGTTTTTGTGAACCTGTTTAGCAGTTCTGTTGTGAGGGGGTCTTTCTACACTGTAATAGTTTTGCATGTGCTGTGATAGCCCGTGGCCAAATATTATACATGCAGACCCCATCATTAGTCTGTCTACAGCACATGCAGCATCAGGAACACAGTGCTGTTCAGAGGCAGAGCTAGTTGGTTCATCGTGGGCTTAGGTGGTAGCTTATGTGGTTGGCTCTCGCTAGGGTTATTCCCAGAGCCCCTGACTAACTCAAAGACTCAGCAGAGAGAGAACCCAATCATTCAAATGGCAATGTGCGTGGGAGGGAGGGAGAAGAATTTTTCATAATTTACTTATGGCATACTCTTTTTGACAGTGTATTGTCTCTTAGCACATAATACATTCAGCTTGGACACTATTTTTGACAATCCTGTTAAATCTTTGTACAGTACAAGTTAAGAATAGAAGGGGCAACTTATACGGCAGTCACTGTTTTAATGTACACTGAAAATATTTCAGAGTATTATTATTTCAGTTTATTCAGGATCTGTTCAGCTGGTTTATGCACTTAAATGTCTAGAGAGCAAGAATAGGATTCAAATGGCTACAGTAAGCCCTGGTCTACACGGGGCGGGGGGGGGGAGGAGAGTCGATGTAAGGTATGCAGCTTCAGCTATGAGAATAGCATAGCTGAAGTCGACATACCTAGATTGACTTACCGTGGTGTCTTCACGCCAGTGAGTCGACTGCCGCCGCTCCCCCGTCGACTCTGCTTGCGTCTTTCGCGGCTCTGGAGTCGACGGGAGAGCACTTAGGGATCTATTTATCATGTCTAGACTAGATATGATAAATCGACCCCCGATATATTGATCGCTACCAGCCAATCCGGCGGGTAGTGTAGACCTACCCGAAGGTTCACATAGGTTGCTGCATGTAAAAATGAAATATGTGCTGAGGGTCTGCCTAGGAAAAAATGTCACTTTGCTCACTTCAGTTTCCAAGAAATTTAGAGCAGCTAAGTAGTAGTACATGGTTAGTTTTAGTGATCCTGGAACAAAAATGAGGACAGCAATGAAACTTAGTCAATTTTTAGCGCAAGGAGCAGGGGCAAAAGGAGATGAGGGTGGATCACTTCAGTAGGAGTTCTTCTGTATTGCACAATATATCCCTCTGCACTGGCAAGCTGGATATACACCTTAGTCTTTCAAGAGACTGTATCAGATATTAACTTGATGTTAGACCTTGATTTTAATTCAGCGGAACCATGAAGTATCTAATCCCAAAGGGGTAGAGAATGGGGCAAGCACAGATTTCATTAAAGCAAAGAATGTGAGCTGATTTTTTTTAAGTGAAGTGCACAAATGAAAATGGCACCATCTTCCCAAACTTATTTAGTTGATGAAATCAGGATTTACATAGACACTGATATTGGCTGTAATACCAGAGTAGTATTTTCAGAAGGGCAAATGTTAATTTACCTTTTATGTTTGTGCAATATGCTAGACATCTGCTTTCTCTCCATTTTAAATGGCACACACACAAGTCGTCTTGTACCATCTATTTTTATAAAAATAGGCAACCTATGAAAATAAACCTTTTTAAAACAAACTTTATTTACTGTGGCAGGGGCAAAGAGAACCGTACTTGTGTGAGTTCCTGACTCTAGTATTCAAATGTATTCATGCAATACAGGATCTTGTATTCCTTAACGACACTGTTTTTTTGCAGTTCCAGATTCCCAATGCCATAAACCAGGAAGTGTTTAGTGACCCATCAGTCCCACATTCTGTGTAATGAATTAGATTTTCCTGATCTTCTCATGTGCTATTCTAGATTCTTTTATTTTACTGTTGCCCAAAAGGCTGTATTAGCAGGATCAGAGGATGTGCTGGGGTGCTGATAGCTTCATCTCATGCATTTGAGTGTATGGAGGCACTTTTCTTGCACTTTGTTTGAAGCCAACCTGTTCCTCTTTTACAGAAGAATTCTGCAAGATGTGTGTGTTCGACTTTGCTCAGTTACCTCCTTTATATTCAGACCACTTGCTCAGTCATTTGATATGTGTTACCCCAGAGATCAGAGTGAGACCTGACCTTTCTGCAGTTAGGGTACAATGTAAGACTTTTTGTGCAAGCCTTTCCGCATTAACAATGGTGGTAGAAGGAGGCCTTGATGTTTCTCATGGAAGACAGCTATGAAAAAGGATTTAATTCAGGAAAGTAACACGAGATGCAAGAGAGTTGCAGAATGGGGATAGAACGGATACTCATATCAAGTGTGTGTGTGTATGTATGTATGTATGTATGTATGCCTTCTAGTTACTACAGTGATGAGTGCTTTAGAAATGTGCATATTGAATAAAACAGCCTCCCCACATCCAAGTCTGCAGTCAATGGTTGGTAAGATACAGTGTTTTTCATAGGTGGTGGATCTCCCAGCTATGTTGAAATCTTTTCTGATCTCCTTTTGAAAATGCAAGTATGTGCACTGGGTTTCATAAATTAACCCAGTGTTTTGTGTAAAACACCAATTCAGTCAGGCTCTGATAAGCTTGACTGAATTGGCACACCTGGAGTTACTGTGCTTCATTTGTTGTCTCTGTAAAATCAAATTGTTCTTGTTCCTGGTAAAATGACATAACATTTTGCAGTTCAGTGCCAAAAATTACAACATTATCAGTAAGGCATCTTGTATCAAAACCTGTGTTAAATTATTCTTGAGCTGCATGAAGAAAAGGGCACCCGTTGCTCCCTGTAATTTCAAAGAGAAATATGAAGTTAAATAGGTTGCTATTCCTGTGCCAAACAGGGCTTTCATATAGGATGTTTGATACAATACCTATCTGTCGCTGATTCTGATATAGTATTAAAATGTAAAAAGGGGGACTGAAGGAGATCCTAAGAACAGTTAATTGACTCAGACAGAGGTTTTTCCTTTTAATGGAGTTCCTCTGGATTCATACTGGTGCAACTGAGATTAGAATCTCTTTCATACTTGCAAGAATGGGGAAGTGGAACCTGTCAAGGTCAGGGAGTCAATGTGATTGGTAGGACCAGGGGAGGGAACTGGTTAAAAATCAAGTCATAGTTCAAGTATAAAGTTTATATTCGCCAGTTTTGGCCTGTTACGGAGAGATTGTCAAAGGCATAAATGGGAGTTAGATGCCAAATCCGACTGACTTTTCATGGGAGTGGGGCATCTTGACTGCCCCTTTTCCTTTTTGAAAATCTGCCCTTCAAGGATTTTGTTCAGCACTGGGTTTGTGTATATATATATAGCAGATAAGGTAAAAATAATGTATATAGTGCATCAGAGTAGAAGACAACTAATTAACTGCTTCCTCACTAGAAATGAAATGGAGTTGCTGGTGAGGCAAACTCTCCAGCTGAAAACGGCCTTAGATTAAGCCTTACATTTCTATGTACTTTAGTTTTCCAGCTTTTAATGAGGGTGCTGTGATGGTTAGCTTATTAACATTTGTAAGTTGCTCTGGGAATCTCAGACAGAAGGTGGGAGGCTAGTACAAAAATATTACTTTGGTTAACATTTCTGCAAACTGTCGTTGTCAAACCCGTTATATTGACATACCTGTATGGGTTTTTTCCTTTTATTTGGATTTTCTCCAGTGGTTGAATTACACAGCAGAAATTTTAAATTGTGTGTAGTCATTTGTGTGTGTTACAGTACACGCAGTCATTCTTCATTAATAGGTGCTGGAAAGCTTTAAAATCATGGATTATAGTCTGCTGCTGGGGGTCCATGTATTGGACAGTATCACAAAAGAGAAGGATGGGGAGAGTTCCCAGAATGCATCTGATGCCAAACGTCCTGGGGGACAGAAAGTTCTCTATTCTACAGCCATGGAATCCATACAGGGACCTGGAAAGTCTGGGGAATCTGTCACCACAGAAGCTACAAATACGTAAGTCCCCAAAATCTGTTAAAAATTGACTGGGAATTTCTAAATTTTATTTCTGCAAACTGTTTTACGTTATATTAAATCTAACTCTGGCTAGCTTCCCATCCAGGAAGGCACTACGTAGGAGTGACTGAAGGATTAAGCTAAATGCTTCCTTAAAAAACATTCCAAGCTTGCATACCAAGGTTCACTGGAGACCAGGAAATAAAAACTTTGATTCAGTTTATTCATCTTTAAATACATGATAGCAATTGCAGTTCTAATTCAGAACAATTTATCGGCACGTAGTGAACTCACTTGTAATGACTTTCATTATATATCTTTTATAAGACCTCCACACAATCTCTGCTTAACTGTAAACAGTGTCATGCACTGTGAGCAAAGAGATTATTGATATTGATTATATTGATATTTCTGTAGTGCCTGTCATCCCAAAGAAATGTACTCGCTACATACACAGGAATTGCTTCACCAACTGTTGAAGTGCAGCCACCGCTGAGGTGGAACAAGACAGATATTTTAACAGGTTACAGAAACACCACACTACAGTTCAGAACATATTACTCTCCTCTTCCTATCTAACTGAAGCTGCAGAGGAATTTTAGATAGGCAGATTGTAATTATCCAGGTTGGAATTCAGCCAGAACACCAATGTTAAGACTCCTTCACTTACAAATAGTGCCATGGAATTTTTAATAACCATGGTGATCAGCACCTCTGCTTTATATCACATTCAAAAGACAATACTTCTGTCACCTTAATGTCTGACAACAGGCTGTGACATGCAGAGAATTTTAAGGTTGTGACAGATACATTTTACAGAAAGGGGTGAAACATTTCAACTTTTGTCATTCCAAGAATCAAGGGCTCCTCAAATTATTCTATCCTTGATGTATGTTCAGTGCTAATAAGAGAGTTACAGTCAGCATTCTTATTCTGTGTAATCAATCCTTGATATAATAGAGACTTAATTTCACATTGAAAAGGGCTTAGTGTCCGTTAACCAGGGAGTTATGCAGGTAAATACCATTAATGCTAATGAAGCATGGGTTTAAACTTACAACAAATTAATGGGAGGATAATACTGTTCTGTTCCCAGCTTTGCCACTGGACTGCTGGGTGACCTTGGAGAAGTCACTTTACCTTCCAGTGTGGCAGTTTCCCCATATGAAAGTGAGGATAATAATACTGACCTCCTTTGTAAAGCACATTGAGATCTGCTGACAAAAAGTGCTATATAAGAGCTAGGCATTATTTATTTATTTATTCACAACTTCAAATGTTTGAAGCACGAGAATATAAGTTGAGACAAAGAGCTGAATTGTGCCCAGGTTGTACAATATTACACTCTCATTTGCATCCAAGAATGAGCCGAGTTATACTGAACCAATGCTCAAGCATGGTGGTGGGGACTTTGTGTTATTGGAAGTGTTCTGTTTTCAATGAGTCTTAAAGCATAGGATCATCAAAAATCCTATGGCATTATTTACATGAGTAGGGATGTTGGGTAAAATTTTAAGTGCCCAGGAGACTTAGAAACCTAGGCCCCATTGAAAGTCAATTGAATGTTGGCTTCTAAGGCCTTGTCTACACTACACAGTTTTTTGTCCACAAAAGTAAGCTTTTGTCTACAAAACAGTGGAGGTGTACACAATGAAATGCTCAGCCCGTTCATGTCACTCTTTTGCTCTGCTGGCATAATAAACGAGAGGCGGAGGGCTTATGTCTGTGTAGTTAGGGCTATAGGTGCTGACTTCTTCCTTTTCCCCGGGGGTGCTCAACCCCTGCTCAGTCCCAGGCCTGCCTCTGCTCCACACCTTCCCCCAAATCTCCGCCCCACCCTGCCTCTTCCTGCCCAGTTCCTCCCACTCCCCCGAGCGCACCCCATCCCTGCTCCTCCCCTTCTCCCCCAGCACCTCCTGCATGCCGCAGAACAGCTGATCGTAGTGGGTGGGAGGTACTGGGAGGGAGAGGGAGGAGTTGATCAGCAGGACTGCCGGCGGGTGTTAAGTGAACATTAATTTTTTTCCGTGGGTGCTCCAATGCTGGAGCTCCCACGGAGTCGGTGCCTATGGTTAGGGCAATGCAGTGTTTTGTGTAGACACCGCATTCTGTACACTGGCTGTTGTCAATTTCATGGCGGACAAGAAAGCCAGGCACCTAGAGCCCAGCTGCTCCCAGAGCTGGGGCAGCTGGACCCCATTCCTGGCTGCGAATGTTGGCTGTCTTGTGATTTTTCACGGCTCAGGAGCTGGGTGGGGGAGCGGAGGTGGGACGCAAGGGCAACTGGACCCCGCTCCCCAAGGGCAAGAAGGCCCTGGGTGGCTTCCCCGCTCCACACCCCGCCACCCCCCTGCTCCCAGTGAGGAGGCAAGAAGCCCTGGGCAGCTTGCATTCAACAACTAGCCTTAATGCTGCTGATTTTTTTTTAAAGTAAATGCAGTTCACCTTCTAAATAGTGGCATTAAAAAGGTCTGATAAAATACAACATCTAATAAAATTATTTTGTTGTTGCCGTTAGAATGGGAGGCATTCCAGCTAAAAGCCATAAAGGAGAAAAGCTGCTTCTATTTATGGGTATTATTGATATCCTACAGTCTTACAGGTAAGTGGCAGTTTAGAATGGAAATATTTTGCTATATGTTAAGCCATTATCTTAATAAAGTATTCTGAGATCACTGCAAGATGAGGGAATTTCACAACGTTTTTTTTTTTTAATTTATTTAATTGCTTAGGTTAATGAAGAAGCTAGAACATTCCTGGAAAGCACTTGTATATGATGGGGTAAGTTGCTTCTTAAATTATTAGCATTTTTCAGAATAAAATTCTGATTCTTGTTTAAGACAGCGAGCTATTACGTTTATAATCACTGGTATCTAGACAATTAGATGTGATTTTGTTTCAGTATGTTTTTCCTTAATGATTTTAGTTATGTGATTTCTGACATATGTTCATCTTATTTTGCTGATTGTTTAATTTTTTTAAATAAAAGATAAAAAGAAAAACAGATACACATGCAAAGGTGACCAGATCATCCTTATAACTACACTGTACCAGGTTACACAAAACCATCCCCATTTTAGTTTTATTGTGAGGATAGAGTAATCCATCCCAAAAACTAATTTAAAGTTAATTAAATACTCAGATTGTGCCCTGAATCAACATCAGTCCAGTTGCAAAGGATGTCACGCAGGGCAGAATTTGGCCCCAGGGTATTCAGTGGGCCCTTAGATGCACTGCTATGTTAAGTGCCCATCAGTGCTTGATTAAAGCATTCCAATAAGGAATTTGGTCGTTTTAGGGCACCCATGTTTGAATATTGAGCCTTCAGTTGAGATTTTTACCCAAAAAGGGAAATGACACATTTTTAAATATGAACAAGACTTTGTAAAATATGAATCGAATAAATTATAAAGGGGTATTTCTAAATTATCTTGAATGCTTAAAATAATTAGACCGATCTTTTGTCAAGATTACAGTGAAATAAAATGGGTGGCAGAGGGGTGTAGTAATTACACAGTAACCTCTGAGAAGGTAAAATCCTAGATCTCCTTGCATGAATTCCCAAACAGGGCATGATATAACTTACCCAAAACGTGTCAGGTTTTTCTCTTGCACATATCATCTTGAATTGCATATGAAAAGTGTAACTTTAAGGTCTTTTCTGTCTTTTTAGGACACTGTTTCAGTCCACAGACCAAGTTTTTATGCAGACAGGTTTTTAAAGTTCATGAGTTCGAGGGTTTTCAAAAAAGTTCAAGGTAAGGGTTTGTCACTGTAAGCCCTTTTATAGTGTTTTACACTCCTGTAGAATAGTACCCTTCATTTAGGGATCTCACAGCACTTTACAAACACTAAGAGCCCAAACCTTCTGATCATTGAAGCCAATAGGAGCTTTCCCTATATCTTTGGAATTAGGACATTTGTGATTTATTTTTAAATGTCAGGGACATTTAAAGCTAATAGGTAATGCCCTATCCTGCAGCCCTTGTTCACATGAGTAGTCCCATTGACTTGAATGTATCTAAGTCACATAAATGAAGATTGAAGGATTGGGCCCTAAATCTGACAAATTTGGTAAGGATGGCCCTTCTCAGATTCCTTTTCTGTTGTGCTTTAGGGTTTGAGAATCTGGAAAGATGGAGGTGTCTAAATTATTAAATTCTCTCCTCTTTGTGATTAAAATCCTATTTCAACTTTTTTTCTCTTCATTTTGCCTTTCTTTAATCATCTAACTCATTTCAAGATTAATGGGCACGTCACTAGAAGTTAGTTGGGCAGAAATGAGAAAGCACCACCAAAAGATTACAAAAATACTTCAATAAGGATACAAAGATCCGTGTAACCAGAGAGGGCCACCAGTAGTGCAGGCAGCGATGAAACTCTGCTGAATTAAATTTAAAATGTTGCTGGACGGTTTATTAACCACATTTATCACTCTCATCCCTACCCACTGAAATGGCACTAGATTCTCTGACTTAAAAGAGCAGGAGTATCTATAACATTCAAAAGTACAAGATGTGAGAGCCCATTCCTCTCTAACCAGACAAGAAGTGAAACTAGGAAGACCTAGAAAGTTAGAGTAGAACAAATAACATTCCAGTAATTACCTTCCATTTGGGTGTGGGAAGCTGGTTTTCAGTAAAAGTTTTTGAGAAATAACTGAGATATTTTGTTTCTTGATTCCAAATTGTGCTGCATAAAGAGAAGAACAAATTAATATTGGCATAGTTCCACAGCCCTGCCAAACAGGGTACAGCAGGTCTTCAGGTTCCCAGTTTTCTCCTCCAGTTACTTGTGAGGCAGGGAGCTCAGTAACACTGTAAACCGTGGCTTCTCTGGACAGTCTTTTCCACAGGCCTCATCCAATCCTGGTCCCTGGAGAGTCAAATCTGAACCCCTGGTTAAGCGATTCCTCAGCCGTCCTGCATGGGGCTGGGTACCGACTCAAGCAGGCTTCCCAGGCCTACTGGTATCTGGGTTCCAACCCCGCTTCACAGAACCTCTTCTATCTCCTGTAGTCAAATACTAGCTGGGTTTTTATCCTGTTCAAGAGGTAGCTCCCTGATTATCCTCTGGCTCTGATTCTCCATGCTTGTCCACTGCTCCTTTAAACACCTATTCCTTAAAGAGGCAATGTCATGAAACAGGTTGGATGGCTCCAATCCCCACTACTCCTTAAAGAGGATAGATCTCCCTGTTACACAAGCTAAAAAGACACATGCTATAATTATTTCCTAAGGCATATGTTGTTCCAAAGTTGCTACTAAGATCTTAGACCTAGATTCTCCCTAATTAGATCCTCACATGGATGACGCCTCTTGGACACCACCCCCGGGCCCTGCAAAGGGCTTTCCACATAGAGGAAAGGGTTGAGTAAACAGGATGATGCAGGAGAATCTTGGAGGAATCTCCTTATGGAGATTTACAAGCAAAAAGTGCCCTTCCACAGCTTTTAATCCTGGAGGCAGTGCTTACTTTATGCCAGGGCTGAGACCTGGCACCTCTAGGCTTAGCTGTTCATAGCCCCAGCACCTCTAGGCTTGCTATGTCAGTTATGAGAGTAAAAAAATTGCTTGAGTCCCCACACCTCTTTCATTACAAATTAAGCACTGCTTGGGAGGGACAGTCTGGCCCTTGGGTTATGCGTACTCAGTCTGGGTTGCTGGGTCATCAAAATTCGGAACATGATTTGTTACAGAAAAATTTTGCTGTCTGACCTCCATGTATTCAAATTTGGTTAAATTAATATAGATTCTATTAAACCCTTATTCCTGGTAAGCCATACTGAACATTGAGCCCATAAAATAATGCAGTCCTTGACTTTGATGATTTTCTAAGAATTCATTGAAATAATTTTTATATTAATGTATTACTATTAGTGTACATTTGATTTGAACTCAACATTAATTCTTGTACAATATTTATGCATTATGTTTGTAACCAAAAACAGGTTTCAATTAAGGTTTCGATTCGTTTTCAATTAAGATCTTTTGAAATTCTTCTACTCAGGGCTTCTGATTTTTTGGCTTTAACTAATAAACATTGATAAAATACCCCAAGAAAAACAATTAAATAGTTGTTTATCCAATAACCACCAGAAAAACACCAGAAATGGTTACTTGTAACTATGGGCTTGTCTACACAGAGCAGTAAGGCGAACTATGAGGCGTGTGATTTCTAAAGTGCTCTAATGTGTTGTGCGTTAATTGGTCCATGTAAACCCTCTTGGTGTGCACTAAAGGTTTCTCCGTATGCTATAACATAGTGCTCTTTGAAACAGCACTACATGAAAGTGCACAAGTGAATATTACAAAGAAATTATTCATTATAGTAGTATATGCTATAAAGTATATCATATACATTACTCATTACAGTATGTGCAGAGAAAGCCCTGAAAATCTCCAATTTTTGGACATCTACATAAAATTCAAAATACACTAAAAATAAACCCAGAAATATGAAATTATTAAACCCCCAAAACAGAAGCCCTACATGTACTGCTTGTTTGCTTCTTGCACTTCATTTAGCTTAGGCAGTGAAATTAAGCTGGTTCTTTTCAAGTTTCTGTTTTTAAGTACTGAAGGGCTTTTATAAAAAAAAAAATCTTGAAATATTTTCAAAATGTAATTTCATGAAAACATTTCTCTTAGGTTTTTTAATACTCATGTGGGTACATGTGATCAGAATCTAAATTTTGGGCCAGAGCTACAATATAATACTTGAATTTTCCTTTAAAATTATTCACTTCAAGAGTGTGCTATATGTGAAAGAAAGCAACCAGGCCCCTCAGTTGGGTTTTATAAATAACTAGTTGATTTTTCTCTTCGCTGTCTTGCAACTCTAATGATATTTACTAATGTCCATATCTAATCCATGCTAATAAGAAAGTTGAAAAGCATTTTTATAGGAGTGCGACAAGGTATACATGAAGAAGACTGGTCTTGCTGGTTGGGACTGGGATCACGTCTACCTTCTGCTTACACGATGCCTAGCCCAATAGGGCCCAATTTTTATCACGGCAGGTGGTTGTTACTATAACATAAGTAACCATTAGTAATACATAAAAGGGAAGAAGTAGTTATATGGTTGAAGCACAGGAATTGGAATCAAAGTTCTACTGAGTCACAGACTTACTGTATGACCACAAGCAAGTAACTTAGCCTTTTAATACCCCATTATTAAATGGGGGGAAAAGGTACTTCCTCAGCACACAGGGGTCTTGGGCTGTTTAGTTGATTCTGGTTTATAAAGTTCTGTGTAATCCTTAGAATGAGCTGAAGAAATGCAGAGGAGCAGATGTTTGTTTTTATGGCATAATATGTTTAAAAGAATGCTAAGGCAGCAAATGGAAGCACTCAAAAGTTAGGAAATGCTTAAGTTGAGGTTGTGGGTGCAGCCTTAACTCTGCATTTATATTATAATGTTTAATTACATGATCATATACTACTATTTACCTGGGGCCTATGCTTCATAAGGGGGCAGGTTGGACCGTGTCTAGCAAATGGGATTAGCATCAGTCTTCCTTTCTCCTAGTAGTAGTCTTGTCTAAATCGTTACTCATAGTGTGGGCTGTTGAGAGGTTTAAGGAGCCAACATGCCCCATGTTTTCAAAGGGGCCATACCATGCCTCTACTTTTGAATGCAGTTTTAATTCACTATCTTTTGAGTATTGAAGGGGGAAAAAACGGAGCAAAATTAAAGGTCACTTTTGAAGATTTGGCCCTTGAAGTTTTTCACACTAACCTTAGGTATGGTAGCGCTTATTTAATTCTTTGAGTTAAATAAGCTTTTCACTTGTAATTGTGTCCTCAAGAAGATTTAGATTTATATAATATTAAAGCCATTTTGGTTGTAAACAATTACAGATGAAAATTGGACAGTCACTAGCTAATTATGAGATAAAGAGATTATCTGGTAAAATCTGGTTCTAGCAAGCTATGTTTTTACTGGCTCTTTCCATCAAAAGTTCAATTCAGGTTTTATTTTCATTAAAAATTCCAGACTGGAAGTCAATATTTTTCACATTGTTCTGGCCTTTATTCATCCACATTTGATCTAAAGACAATAGTATTATTCTCCAGCAGACCAGAACTCAAAAATTATTCTTGGAAAGATCCAAATGTGGATGATGATCTGACTGAACTCATGAAATTCTGTGCCCTTTATCATACGTTAATGGGAGTACCTAACAGCCCAAATCAGGGCTCTGTTTTGTGAGTTGCTGGGAAAATGCACAATTAAAAGCCCTTCTCCTGACAAAGGGATCTAGACAATGAGAATAATAAAATGTGATTCAGCATGGGGGAAATGTAAGCTAATATATCTGAGGTAATGTAACCTGATTAGCCATTGGGAAAGGAAACAATACTGTTCCATGACAATGCCTTTAGTGTAACTATGCTTGGAATATTAATTTTTGTTGGTTGGTTACTAGTTGGGCTACTCTCAGACTTTGGTCTGTTCTCAGTCTGCTCCTGTCTTATTCCCAGGAAGACCATATATTGTTGGTGACTAGGTTGAAAGACTCCGAGTATTTGCCTTCTATCCCTTTTTGGGCTCAATCTTCTTAGTTATAGTTTTCCATCTTCTTTCTTGCTCTTCAAAACTAATCGTATCTAAAGTTCTAACATGATGTATCTGATGGTTCTTTTCATGGTTTGCTCTTGACACAAGACTGTGTATCTACTTGTATATTAAAGGTTTTAAGGACATTTTCATTTTTTTTTTTTTTTTTTTTTTTTGCAAAATAAAGAATTCAGAATGTCCTATTTAGCCAAATTATGTAAGGCTGCTAGCTTCCTCTGAGAATGTCTTTAAAAACTTTCAATCCTCTGGTCCCTCTGCTGGGTCCCTTGTTGATCAGAGGTTCTGCTGCGTTCTATGGTAACGGTCTCTGATATTACCCTGCTCTCCTTTCGCTTCCAGCTAATCCTGAGACTCTATTAATATGCTTCCATTAGGACAGGTAGCTTTTCTAAAATAATTGTGCATTGGGAATGCTGTCAACTGGCCATCCCGGCAATCCTAATGGCAGTGCAATGAAGTTCCCCATGGATGAGGAACTGAGCTTTTCAGGGTAGCAGAGGCTGTAAACACTGTAAAGGCAGCAACCTCACCATCTAAAGGAAGCTTCTTTCTGGCACTTGGTCTTGTGGCATCCTGTGTGAAGAAGTAAGGCTTGTAGGACTCCTAAAAGACTTCAGTGATTTATTTATTATTTATTTGTATGAACATAGTGCTTTGGAGCTCTAGCAATGTCAGTAGCTCATTTTGGGAGGATGGCTTGGGAAATGGATGGGAGATTAGGGGGCCTTTTCAATCAGGGTCCTTGGAAGGAAATATTTTGGCAGTCATGAGACAGGACAGACTGAATTCTGTTGCTCACCATTGTAGATCCATGGACGTTTGAGTTCCATTGTTCATTTTGCAATGCAGGGAGATCACAGCAGGAAGGAAAACTTGTTTGCACAGTAGGAGAGCAGTCTCACTCCAGTGTCTTAACCACAACTCTGTCTATATGCTTTTACAGTGTAACGCCCCAGTGTTCAATGCACAGAACAAGAGTTTACCTGGCCTTTTAAACAGACAAAATTGTGATAATCAGGGACAGTGTTAGGCATAGGCCAGTTCAGCGTTAGCATAGCCATTGCCTACGGCATCCTCTTTAGGGGTTCTCTTCCTTCCTTTCATTATCCTGCATTCTGTTCTTTTTCTCTGACTTTTACAGGCAGATACTCAAGTTATGACTTGCAGTGCAGAAAATGTCAAGAACAATTAACAGGCAGTAGTCTTTTTGGCCCTAAGACCATAAAACCGCAATTTAGACTTTGAGACACAATGTCTAATATGGACTCTGTAGAATAAAACTGGTATATGTTAAAATGTTCTTATCTAGATTTATTCTTGATCTGCATTTAGAAAGGGGTTTGTAGTTAGTAAAACTATATGCAGTCTGTGAAAGATGAATAAAAACACTATAATTCACCAGCTTTGTTCATTACACTTTTTTCTTAATGCAGCTCTAAAGTCCTCTCCTTCCAAGAGACGATGCAGTTCCATTGCAGCCCTAAAGGCAACATCACAAGAAATTGTGTCTGCTGTTAGCCAAGAATGGAAGGATGAAAAGCATGACATGCTTACTGAAGGACAAAGCTTTTCTAGCCTTGATGAAGAAGGTAATATTTTGGAATGGCTAACCTGGGTATCAGTGCCACAGTTGTTCAAAATAGAGAACCTAGATTGTCCTAAATGTCTTATCTAGCTGCATAAGCATGTTCTTTGGCTTTAAAGAGGCTTACAGGTGTGGAAGTGTGCCTGCATCACTGACTAGATCTTATTAACTATTAATCTCATCAGTTAAACGTGTTAGATTGCTTCTGGAAAATTAGTATTGTTATACTGTGTGCATGTGTGTTGTTTAGATACTGATAGGGTATAACATAATATGCCTGGGGGAATTCTACGCCACTGTGCACATGCAGAATTCATGTCCCTTGCAGACCCCACCTGCCACCCCGCAGAAAATAGATTCTGCCAGGGAGATGCTGCAATTACACCTTTTGCCCACCAGGGGCTGTTGTGGCACCAGAAGAGAGGGCAGCCAGCAGTGGCTCCCTTCCTCACAGTGCCTTGCCCACAAAGCCAGGTGAGGAGGCACGGGATATGGGGGGGGATGGAAAGAGGGGGGCACATAGACTGGGGTGCAGAAGCGCTAGTGAGGGGACAGACTGGGGTGTGGGAGCTAGTGGAGGGACAGCACTAAGCCAGGACTGAACGGTAGCGGGGGTGCAGGGACACATGGGGACAGGGGCAGATGTGTCTGACTGAATGGGAGAGGCTGGGGGTCTGCAAGGGGGAGGCTCCCGAACTCGCTAACAATCCCTTCCCCCCGCACCCTATCAAAAAAACTCTTCCATACTTCCCACACCCAGCAATCTTCCAGGTTCACTCCCAGGCTCCTTCTGAGCAATTACTTCGCTCTCCCTCATTTCCTCCATTACCCCTGGCTCCCCCAAGCCTTTGCACTGCTTCTGAGGGGTGCAGGAAATATATTTCTGTATTGGAGTTTAAGTGATTTATTACTTAGTTCTGTATTAATTTGCCTAGTAAGGAAACTATTTATCAAAAAACATTTTCCTGAATCTTTTTTTTGTTGTCTGTACTGTTAGACATACTTGCCGACAGGTATTTTGAAATAAATTACCAAAATAATTGAAACTGTTGTGATTGTTATTTTGACAAATAAAATATGCAGAATTTTAAAATATTGTGCACATAATTTTTAATTATTTGGGAGCAGAATTTCCCCAGGAGTAACATAAACTTTCCTGATAGTTGTATTAGAAATGAGTTTTTTTTAAAAATGAATATACAGTGAAACATATGTATTTTCTCCTATGCAGTATTAGGTTCACGGCACCGTCCAGATTTAGTGCCAAGCACTCCATCTCTATTTGAAGCAGCTTCCTTAGCAACCACTATTTCTTCTTCTTCTTTGTATGTAGATGAACAGTATCAACGTGATGGAACTCTGCTTTATTCCAGCAGGTAATGGTTTGTTTAATTTAAGTTACTGAAAATACGTTACAGATATCTTAACCCAGGGAGATATTTTACACATTCTTGCTTGGAAAATAATCTATTTGCATGATTTATGATGGAAATATATTAGGTTCATTAGTCTATTTTCTGATGGGACCAATTTGGGCCAAATTCTGCCTCCTTGTAAAAATGCCCTCCAAACAGGCATATGTGCTACAAAGTAGTATTAATGTGTGCCCATATTTTAACTGCAGTGGTCCTGCATTACTGTGATACATGTAGGTATCTGCATGTTGGAATAGCATGTGTGTGTTTTTGTGGATTACTGGGTTTGTGCACACAGACACTTCGACCCAAAGAGCTGCGCTGGAAAACACCTCAGTTCCCCTGCTTGTAGAAAACACATGGAGCAGCACCTCTGGGGGAGTTTGTATAGGAGTCACAGTTGGAGCAGAAAACTTCTGTCTTCAGCCATTGTGTTTTCATGGTATAGTGGAGAGAATTTGCCCTTTCATTTGAAGTTGCCATCTTCTTCCTTGTGTTAACCCCATCAAAAGGCCTCTCTATCCTCCTCACTCAAAGGGAACTGTGCGTTGTTTCTAGAATACCCCCTCATTTTCTTGATTCATCTGAGGACTCGTAGTGTCAGTTTATGGTGAGTTTTCATGTCTAGCCGCCAATCTGACACCAACCCTTCTCCTGTTTCAACTGAGCTTCGGACCAGCTATCATGGAGATTTTGGGTTTTTTTTTTTTTTTTGGGTTTTTTTTTTTTTTTTGAAGTTGTCATCTTATTCATCTTTGCCATATACCATCATGGAATTTTTCATGATGAAGATTTGAAGTCCTCTTCATCATGAAAAGATTCATATTGGTATATGACAAACAACCATAATAAATCTTATCAAATATAAACGTAATGTGTCTATGCTCTGCATATAAAGAGGTTTAGTGTTTGTAACAGTATGATGTTTTATTAGGTTAAAATATATCTTTTGGGTGCCTGCCTTTTTCTACTACTAATACCTTTAGGTTGTTAGACTTTAAAAATTCTTTCAGATTTAATACATATTTACCCATTCATGCTCTTTCTTGACTACCTGTATTTCACTCAGCTTGGCAGCATAGGCACCGACTTCCACTGTTCCCGGTGGGTGCTCGACTCTACCTCCGCCCCTGCACCACCCTCGCCCTACCCCAATTCCACTCCTTCCCCAAAGTCCCCGCCCCATCCCCGCCTCTTCTGCGTCTCCTCCCCTGAGCATGCCGCGTCCCTGCTCCTCCCCACTCCCTCCTGGAAAGTCCTAAGCGCCGCCAAACAGCTGTTTGGCATCGGGAAGCGCTGGAAGGTAGTCGGAGGAGCGGGGATGTGGCGCGCTCAGGGGAGGAGGTGGTGGAGGAGGAGAGGTGGGGCAGGGAGGGGAGCTTGGCTGCTGGTGGGTGCAGATCACCCACTAATTTTTCCCTGTGGGTGCTCCAGCCCCAGAGCACCCACGGAGTCAGCACCTATGCTTAGCAGTGAAAATAAATAGCTTCACGTTTGTTACTACAGTGAGTTGCTAATCTATTTCGCTTTCTGGGTCCAATGCACTACCACAACTATTGCAATGTTAGGGTTGTGATATTACAGGTGAATGTAACATTCCAAACTAAAAACTATTTTCATTTCTATTTATATGTAAATATTCACTGTAAACATATCTATTCTTGGATTTTATAATTATTATTTTAATATTAAATCCTAAACAAACCCAACAGGCTCTTTAAGCTTTTGTCCACATATGCCAAATGAACATATTCACAAACTTAATAGTAAGATGATACAAACAAAAATGTTGAGAACATTTTCAAGGTTGTTAATAGTGAAAATGTTTTCAATGAACATTCCACATATTGATATTTTATGTAGCTGAGAGCAGAAATTTATTTTTTTTTAAATTTAACACGATTTAATTGTAGGTTTTAAGTTTTTATTGAGTTTTAGTAGAAATGGTTGCTGTAGGTAATTAAGAAGCTCATACATTCTTTGGTAGTTCAACTGTTGCAGGCTGTTTGGTCAGATTTGTGTCTACTAATTTGCATGGAGGTTGCATTTATATATATTTTTCCAGTGAGAGTCATATCAACACAGACTTGTCTTGCAGACCTAATTTAGTATGTAAAGTTAAGCAAACAATTTGCATTTGCAGTACAGTCTCAGGAAACACAAATTTGTGTGCATAAATTATTTGCATGCTCAGAAATTGCTTGTGCCTAAAAATAGGTAGAAAGGGTATAGAAAACTAGTGGGAGAGCAATTGCAATTTTCAGCTGAGGACACATTTGCTATGTCACATGTAATCATTATTTTAAGGCCTTTGTGGGATGTTGTATTCCTTATTTAAACATTACAAGAAGAGAATTAAAGCACCTTTTTATGAATATTTCTTATAATATACAATGACTCTTTACAAATAAGTTTTAAAAGTGATATGTTTTCCATATGATTTCCTTGTTACATTATTGTGGTCAGCATAGGCTTGTTTGTGATTCTCTGAATGTCATACATGCTTACATAGAATGAAAAGGAATTAGCTCTTCATTTTGCTTGTATTTGGTGCTCTGCTTTCTTTCCTTCCTTATGTAATTTCTTTTCCTCACATATATGAAATGTTTGCAAGTTTCTTTTGTAAATCTGCAAGGGAGGAGGGAAGCATTTTAATCGCTTTTTACCACTTTTTTGCTTCATCAATCCCATAAATTTAACTTGCCACATAAATCATATTTACTACCATAAATAAAATGCTCTGCAGGAGTAAAAATTGCATAAGGCATTCAGAATTTAGTGCATCAATTGTCCATATGTACATTCATACAAGGTTTTTTGTGCAGTCTTATAACTGTATACTGCTTTGCATAGTCCTGTGTAGAGGAGGGCAAAATTTGTCAGGCACACAGTTTATTTGTAGAATTATATTCGTGAATTAGATGTGAATTTGCCACATGGTTTTGGACAATATTTTTTGTGGGGGACAGGACGACTTCAGCACCATTCACAAAACGGGGGTGGGGAGCACGTGCTGCCTCCATCTCCCCTTCAACCTTTAGCCCAGCGGTTAGGGCATTCATCAGGATGTGGGAGGACCCTCGTTCAGTTCTTCCGTCTGCCTGATGTGGAGGAGGGACTCGAACTTGGGGGTCTCGCTGTCAGGAGAGTGCCCTAGCCACTGGGCTATGGGATATCCTGGGCAGGCCTCTCTCAATCTCTTGTTCTACTTGTATAAATAATTATTCATTGGGCCAGTAAGAGAATTAGAATGGCTCTGTCGACTAGTGGTCAGGCCATTGACATGGGAGGTGGAAGACGCAGGAATCCAGACCAGTGAGAGGTTGCGCCTGCCCTGCAATCTTGGGTACCTCCCAATGCTTCGTTGCTGTAGCTCCCAACCAGGGCCACTCACAAACAGCCTGACAGCAGGCAGGTCACACCCTGAGTGTGTGTGTGTGTAGCTGCAGCCCTGGTCTACCAGCTCTGACCCCAGCAGCCTGTCAGCAACGCACCAGTCACACTCTGGCTTCCAGCAGCTTTGGTTACTACCTGCAGGGTGACCCCAACAAACTCCCAGACCCAAATTTTCCCAAAAACGTGTTCTGCACTGTCCAGCCATTTCCTAGACAGTCTGGATATTAAAGGTCCATTACCCCTGTAAAGGGTCAATATTCAACAGTTGGCTACTTTAACGGGAGGTACCAAACAGTTCAGTTTAAACACAACAGCGGATTAGTTTAGATTAAAAATAAAACAAGTTTATTTAAGTACAAAGAGGGAGGTTTTAAATGAGTACAAATATAAGTATTAAAATCTGCAGTAGTTACCAGAATAATAAAGATAAAATGCTTCCCAGTAGCAAAAACTTAACAAGCTACATATGATTAAAGGTGAAATCCTTAACATATGTTCCCAGCAACAGGACTGACCAAATTCTCAGGTCAGAGTCTCCCCTCAAAGTCAAAGGGCTGGTTCCATTGTCTTAGGTAATAAAGCGCGAGAACCTGGGGTGTGTTTGCCCCTCACTTTTATAGTCCAGTCACCCTTTGAAATGCATTTTCCTGGGGGTTATCCCTAGATAAAGTTAATTCCAGCTGTGAGGAAGGAGACCTGGAGACTCATGGTGAACGAGGTTCCATATTGTTGTTTGCTAAAATGCAGATTGATTTGTTCCTGCTCCCCTTTGTGGCCAAAGAATGGCGACTTGACAAGTGATTGCCAGTCAACTTTGATAACATCTGGCTAGAGGTGTCAGCTTGTCATTTGTCTTTGAAAAATGGGTTTACTCCCACTCCAGACTTGCCTGGTAAACACAGTGTAGTCATAATTTCACTTTGTCCATAACTCTGAATTCGCATTTTGTTCATACGTTACGGAAGGATATTGATGACCATTGTGGTGGTAGTTTTTAAATGATACCTCACAAGGTATATTTTGCACAAAGACCATTACAATAATATGTCGGATGTGAATACAGGGGTGCTTTCAGTCACATGGGAGGTGGCAGACCCAGGTTCCAGCCTTCCTGCCCCAGTGACTAATTATTTATACAGATTTGAAAAGCTTCAACAGGAGAGCATGAGATTCCCATCCCTGACTACCCCAATGACCAGTAGTTACGGCATTCCCCTGGGAGGTGAGGGACCCATGTTCAGCTCCCTCCTACACATCAGGCAGAGGGGGGAGCTGAACTGGGGTGTGTCACATCCCAAGTGAGTGCCATAACTGCTGGGCTGAATGCTATAAGGGAGCTGCTTCCTCCTCTTCCTTTGACTATTGTGTGAATTTGGCCTAGGTTGAACAAAATGTTTCATTTGGCCGAAGCAAAATTTTGGTTGAACTATTTTGGAATTTTCAGTTGCTAGCTTTTTCTTGAACATGAATAAAGAATAAATAGGTTTATTGCCTGCTGGTTATATGTTTAGAACCTGCATTTAAGACACATTCACCAGCAGTTACCTTCAGGTTGATGCGTGCAGACAAAAAATTACCATGCTCACCTACTCCAAGAACCAACTGGATTTGTTCATTATTTCAAAACTTTGCTAAGACTTAGAAAGAGAATGAGACTTAAATGTTTTCATTCCAAGACCATATTTGGACACAACACTTAAATAATTTCCCTACAATGTATTTTGTAAATGGTCAAAAGGCCACATGTGAGATTGCTCTGAGTTTATCTTTAACAGGTAAACCCACTACCTGAACTTTCAGTATCTCCTGCTGCTGAAAATTCCTCATAAAAGTGCAGACTTCATTACTCTGCCCTCCCCACAACTTGGAACAGCCTGCATTAAGAATGGGGAGGAGTTAAATACAGTAATGAATAATTAAGGGATTTGAGTTAGGGCTGTCGATTAATTGCAGTTGATTAACTCAAACAATTTAATTGTGATTAATCGCAGTTTTAATCACACTGTTAAACAATAGAATACCAATTGAAATGTATTAAATATTTTGGATGTTTTTCTGCATTTTAAAATATATTGATTTCAGTTACAACACAGAATACAAAGTTGACCGTGCTCACTTTATATTATTTTTATTACATATATTTGCACTGTAAAAATGGCAAACAAAAGAAATAGTATTTTTCAATTCACCTCATACAGGTACTGTAGTGCAATCTCTTTATTGTGTAAGTGCAACTTACAAATGTAGATTTTTGTTTTTACATAACTGCACTCAAAAACAAAACAATGTGAAACTTTAGAGCCTACAAGTTCACTCAGTCCTACTTTTTGTTCAGCCAATCACTCAAACAAGTTTGTTTACATTTTTAGGAAATATTGCTCCCGCTTCTTATTTACAATGTCACCTGAAAGTGAGAACAGGCATTCACATGGCACTTTTGTAGCCAGCATTGCAAGGTATTTACATGCCAGATATGCTAAACATTCGTATGCCCCTTCATGCTTCGACCACCATTCCAGAGGTCATGCTTCCATGCTGATGATGCTCATTTGAAAAAAAAAAAAAGCCATTAATTAAATTTGTGACTGAACTCCTTGCGGGAGTATTGTATGTCTCCTACTCTGTTTTACCCACATTCTGCCATATATTTCATGTTATAGCAGTCTCTTATGATGACCCAGCATATGTTCATTTTAAGAACACTTTCACTGCAGAGTTGACAAAACACGAAAGGTACCAATGTGAGATTTCTAAACATAGCTACAGCACTTGACCCAAAGTTTTAGCATCTGAAGTTCCTTCCAAAATCTGAGAGGGACGAGGTGTGGAGCGTGCTTTGAGAACTCTTAAAAGAGCAACACTCTGATGCGGAAACTACAGAATCCGAACCACCAAAAAAGAAAATCAGCCTTCTACTGGTGGCATCTGACTCAGATGATGAAAATGAACATGCGTCGGTCCACACTGCTTTGAATTGTTATCGAGCAGAACCTGTCGTCAGTGTGGGCATATGTCCTCTGGACAGTGGTTGAACCATGAAGGGACATATGAATCTTTAGTACATCTGGCACGTAAATATCTTGCAACACCAGCTACACTGCGTGGACTTGTAGGCTCTAAAGTTTTACATTGTATTCAAAAATAAGTTGTTTTTTGTACATAATTCTACATTTGTAAGTTCAACTTTCACGATAAAGAGATTGCATTACTACTTGTACTAGGTGAATTGAAAAATACTGTTTCTTTTGTTTTTCACAGTGCAAATATTTGTAATAAAAAATAAATATAAAGTGATCACTGTGCACTTTGTGTTCTGTGTTGTAATTGAAATTAGTACATTTGAAAATGTAGAAAACATCTAAAACTATTTAAATTGTATTCTATTAAGTGTGATTAATTGCGATTAATTTTTTTAATCGCTTGACAGCCCTAATTTGAGTACATGCATACGGAGCTACAGATTGTACAGAAATGCACAACTAAGCATTGTAACTATGTGCTTATGTTTGCCTTGGTATTATCTTTGCACATGATGTAAAATCCATCACCAAGTGTGTATCTTTTTCTGGCCATGGTAACATCTTTCATTTCTAAAAGTATACTTCTCTGCCTGCTTCTACATGTATGTGGAGACTGATAGGACTGAGTCATTTCTGGACTATGCTTTTCCAAACCTTGTGCAGTGAAATGCATAGTTTTGGGGGGTTATGAAAGCAAAAGCACTAAGGCTCATGTGGTTGTGTAAGAAACACCAGCCATGTGCTGGTCCCAGGATCCCTACCATATGTACTATTCCACCTTTCAGTGTCTTTTGACTTGAGAGAGTCCTGGAGGCCTTCAGCTCCTTTCCTCCTTGTGACTTTGGGCACAGGCTTCTCTAATTCATTCTCCTTTTGCGTACGCATTACGGGGATTCTACCATGCAATGAAATCAATGGCTAGTTGGGTTTAGAGACTTCAGCCCTACTGGTTTTCCCAGGAAGTCTGCGGCAGAGACGAGGATTCCCTGAGTGCTACTTTAGCACCCTAACAAGATCAACCTTCTTCTTTTACAAAAGCAGATAGTGCCTTTGTTTTTAATCCAGTGGTACCACACAATTTGCTTAGTAAACAACCATTTAAAGTATTTTTTGTTTTCATTAAATATAAATACTCTGAAATAATTTTTAAATAAAGGCTTTTAGATAATAAATCTATCATGTTCTTCCTATACAGACATTCACAAACTTTTTGCTGCTGCTAAAAATGTAGGATTTTAGCATAACTTCTACGCTGTATTTTAGTGCACTCATATAAACTTGTTCTTTTTTCCCCCCCGGTTCATCTTCAGCAATTATTGTCTCCGTCTTTACTGTGGCCTATAATGTAGTGCATATCAGCAGGATCCCACAGAATTGGAATAGGACTGGAAGAGTCTCTCCAGAATCAAATACTTCTGGCTTGTCAGCAAAACAGAAGTCTAGTCCGTGGATCCTTCTAGCTAGCAATTCTTCCTCTGCTATTACTAGATGACTGCCTCTCCTCAGCTTGTGCTTCAGAATGGAAGATCTTGCTCTGTAGCCACAGTGCTACAGGTTCTGATGACCCAGGCCTAATACCTAGCACACCTCCCAGCCTTACATGATTTTCTTCAGCCAAAGTCCCCTAGGGCTTTTAGTTACTATTATATTTCCCCCTAAGCTCTGGCTCAGCCCTCAAGCAGAGTATGTAAGACAGGCCGAACATTTTGCCCATGATGGTTTCTATTTGGTTTAAAGAAACCCACTGATCATGCTCAATAATGGCTAATGCACAAGGGTTGCCGCATGTCCAAGTTTCCCCAGGATCGTCCATTTCTTGAGGTAGCTGCCCCAGGAGATCTGTAAGGATGTTCAGAACACACTGACAGCTGTCTAGTTTTATGGGCTCAGGATCACCCTGGATGTCCTGGTTTTTTGCACCTCAAAGGTGGCAACTCTATACCATACTCTTTTGGATGATTCTGGACACTTCCTGCTGCGTCCTCAGCCCTGGTCTCTGCATATGTGCAGAGACAGATAATGCAAATATACCAATCCCTTCTCGCCATTGCTGCTTTCCTTTTCTTTGGACACAAAGTGCTGCAGCATAAAGCATGTGTTTTACATTTTGCCTACACCTTTATGGTACATTGGGAAATCCTCAATCCTTGTGGGGGAAAAAAGATTAAATGAAACTGATACTTTGTATCAATAATTTGATATTTTGGTGATTAGAGTTTTGTGTTTTTAAATTTTGAGAAACTTTGATTGCAAAGCCATTACTCCATGAGCTTTCTTTGATAAAAAGGAAGCCTAAAGCAGGCTTTGACATTTAAAACTGAAAGATTTGTTTACAAACATGACCCATTTTCAGCCCTTAAATATGTAACAGACTATTACTTTGCTAAATTATTTATTATCATTCCAATCTGTCGTTCTGTATCTGTATTTTAGGAAGCCTCTTAGCGTAAAGTACAGAATGAGGAAACTGCTTATATGTATACAGGAATCCCTGTATTATGTTTACTGAAGAAAATGTATACTGCATGTATGCTTAGTAGTTCTATATCTATCTGTGTGTGTACATGACTTCCATTAATGTTAGAGGAATATGCTCATGCATCAGTGGAGAAAATGGAATCCATTAATTGCCTGTTGAAAAACAAATCATTAATTTTGAACAGCATGATGTTGCTTGACAGATTTTTATTTGGAGTATTAGCTTTAATTTATTAAAACATAAATGGTTTTTTATCAACCATGCATTTAACTGTTTTTCAGTGGGAGGGAAAAGTTTCTTAGAGGAAAGAAACTCAGCATTCCCTCGAGAGAGAGTTCAAACCACATGTATGTGCTATGGACATGAGGAACTTAGTCTGTGTTGAAGGTGTTCGCTACCTCAGTGATTCCACTGGGTTCAGAGGCATTACTTGTGTGCTTAAAGTTAAGCATGTGCAGAAGTGCTTTGCTGAAGATGAAGGCTGTGGCTGTACTGCTGGAAATGGCCCAACTTGATTATCACTACAAAAGGTCCTGTGTCGTCGTCGTCGTCGTCCCCCCCCCCCCCCCCCCCGCCTTGCTGGTAATAGCTCATCTTAAGTGATCACTCTCGTTACAGTGTGTATGGTAACACCCATTGTTTCATGTTCTCTATGTATATAAATCTCCCCACTGTATTTTCCACTGAATGCATCCGATGAAGTGAGCTGTAGCTCACGAAAGCTTATGCTCAAATAAATTTGTTAGTCTCTAAGGTGCCACAAGTACTCCTTTTCTTTTTGCGAATACAGACTAACACGGCTGCTACTCTGAAACCTGTGCAAGTATGGGGTTTTGAGAATCTTGGGCTTTGTTGTAGATTAGAGCACACACAACTGAATGGTAGTCGGTGCACTAGGGCCCAGCAAAGAGACTTGTCATTGAGGTGAAATAGCCAGGGACCTATAAACAGTCATAAAATCCTGACATCAGTAGCATTCTGAATACCTGTATCTGAGCACTACTGGGTTGCTCCCTTTCAGCATGCCATTCTTCAAACTTTGACTAGCTGGAGGAGAATTAGAGAAGCCATAACTGCAGCAGGAAGCAGGTGGGAATGGCAAAATTGGGATTTCCAGGGTAGCTGGGCCTCACCAGCAAAACAGAAACGAGAGGGAAAAATGATGACTAATGCAGGCAAAATAATCTGTAATAAATACTTTAGTCAATGACCTTTGGCTTTCTTCTATTTGTGAATTGATAGTTGTCATGGTTTTGGGTTTTTTGGGGTAGGGGCAAAAGAGGGGGGTCTCAGATAAGTGGTTTTGCCAGATAAGCAGTGCCAAATAATAATTTCATAAGGAAATAAATTTTCTCCCATTATGAAGTCTTCAAAGACTGACTTCTCCTTCTCAAGTAGGTCTTCTTTTGATGCTGTGGTTGTTTTAATGCTTGACTATAGTCAATAACATACATGTGAATCCTGTTATTTGAAAGGGTTCAACCTTACCTTAGAAAATGTATATGCTAGTATGTAATCCTGTGCATTGTTTATGTAACAGAAGTGAGTGACTGCCAATATTTATTTGCTGAAGCAGAGTGCTAAAACGTCTTCACACAGCAAAAATTTAAAAACAAACAACAATTATATCCAAAATGGTCACTTGCAGTATCCGTTGCCATTATTGTGTAAAAGTTTTCTGTTTTTAAACCTGCAAAGAGCTCAGTGAGGTCATGGTCTTTATGGAAGTCCAGTGCCACCTACTGAAATATTTTAAATGAGAGCTTGGGGGCACAGAAATAAAATATAGCAGGATAGTTTATGCTTGTAAAGGGGTAAAGAAGGACTGGATTTCTGTAACCAGAATGTGCTGAGAACTTCATGTAGTTTGGAAGTATGTTAATACAGGAAGAAATGTTGCATGTTGTCTCCTCTTTAGTTTTCCTATTAATAGAAAATTCCTACTTCTTGCTGTACCTTCCTAAGCTAGACCTCCTTTCTGGAGGATTCAAGCTGGTGTGTCTGTAGGATGGGTTTTCTCAGTCTTTCTTCATTTCTCTCCTGTTTGCTGCCTCTTAGCTGTGTTTTTTCAATTGCTTCTTTTCTTCTCCCCATTGTTCCTGTCTGCTCCTTTGTTCCAACTCTTTTGTTCAGTCCTACCTTTCTCTATTGCTCTTCTCCTCGGTTTCCTGTGGTTCTCTCTTCCCCTTCTGCCTACTGTCTTTGTTTGCAGTCTGTCCCTCTGTCATGCCTGTGTACTAAGCAGTTCATAAAATTACACAAAAATTGCAAGATACAGAGGCAAAGGCTGTGGCATTCTATTTTAAAACAATGAACACAAAGTAAATACCTTCAGGACTTGTTTGTGAGGTTTAATTTAAAAGTAACTAATCCATACATCTCAGAAGAACTTTATAATGAAACACATACCTTTAGTCAAAAAGCCACTTTCTAAATAAAAAGCAACATCTCCTTCTGTGACTTGTGCGACATGTAATGAATTCATTTAACTGCATGACTTTGCATAATCTGTCCTTGTGAGTTCTGTATGGGTGTTACATTAAACAGTAAAACTTAGTCTACTTCTATCAGATAAGATTTTTTCTATATATGGTTTCTTTGACTATTATGTTCTCTAGTTTTTATACCATAGCTTGAAGAAAGTAAGGTATCCAGAAAGAAACATTAATAGTGTGTTTCTATAGAACATAGACATCACTGATAATTACTATAATTCAGGTTGCAAAACACTTTATATTGTGTCTTCGTCCTTGTTTTTCTACTGTTAAAACTTGCTGAAAGATTCACATTTTGGTCTGAAACATCTTATGCCTGGACTTCTTGTGAAAATGAATATATCTGAGGGCAGATGGGAGAGTTTGAAAAATCTACTCAACTGTTTGTTTTGTTCCCTCCCTCTCCCCTCCTCCAAGCTAGGAGGTAGTTAGAATAGCTTTCCATTGTAAGAAATTTCTAACTACGCTTCTTTTTATTTAAAAAAAAAGGGGGGGGGGGCCTGAAACGCTGACTTGTATTCAGCAAAATGAGACCTACAGCAGAGATGAGACCTCATTCCACTTTTACCCCATTCACTTGTGTGATCTGCTAAGCTTAATTGGGACCGTTTAATTGCTAGTGTTACTCACGGGAAACATTCCATTTAAGAAAAACTTGGGAAAACTAAACGCAAAAAATTCTAATGCAATGTAAAATCTGTTGCTTACGCATATATTTAGTAGTAGTGTTTTTCTGGTTAAATACATGGCTTCATCTGTTATTGCACAATAAAATGTGTACCTTAAAACTTATATGGTGTGCAGTTATGTAGACATCACTATGGAAACCTGAACTTTTGCACTTCCAGGCTTTTGATGATTTTAAGGGTTGCAGTAATAGATTTTGTGCGTTTACTGTATATAGTTTTTTGGAGCAGTACTGATACACATCAGTTTCAGTTCAATTACTAATTTAAGATTCAAAAGAGAAGGCAGTAATTTGTTTGAATGGTTGGAAAGTTGGTTGAGGCAGTATTTAATCTTTTATGCAAAGCTTTGCACATTTGAAAGGTTGTGCTATCTTTCTTTCTTTTTTTAGAAAAGGCTTCCAGCGGCAGTAATAACACACTTCTGGATTTTGATGCACCATGCATAAAGATTTTTATGCCTACAGTATGAAACAAATGGTGTCACCAGAATATATCAGTTACCTGTTTCTCCTGAGGATAAACATTTTACTGAAGCTAGGGATTGGTGACAGGGTTTAGTAGTAGGAAACCTTCTACTAAAGTATTATACAAAAGAGGAAAATGTGATAGCAGGTCTGAAAATTAGTGTTGTAAGCCAGGATTTGATGTATACAGAGTTGGATCAGTATCAGAAAAGCACTGCTAAACCAAAAGGCCAATGTAAGTTTTTGACAGTTTTAAAGTCCAGTATTTTCTGAGCCACATGCACTACAATATTATTATTTATGCCGTTGGAAAGCATAGAATTCCTTCTGTCCAGTGATATAATCACTAACCTTAGCATGGTTTTAATGTAATATTAGTGGCTAAATTTGAGGGCAGGGGGGAACACGAGCAGAAATCTGTCTCAGTATTGCACTGGTCCTAGACCAGTTATCAGAAAGGTTGTGTCTCTGAATACTAAGTAGACAAGACTTTAAGTATGCATTCTAAGTAATCTTAACTCATAATGCCTCCGTTTGATTTGTATTACATTAATTGCAGTAGCCCAAATATCTCCTTGAATTAGGCATTGCACATATGCACAGCAAAAGATGATCACTTCCCTGAGGAGTTTACAATCTAGGAAGAATTTAATTTGAAATTTTCTTTATTGAAGTCTAGGTTGTTTCATGAGGTACTTTGACAGCAGAAGGAATATTGACTCACTCATTAATTCAGATACAAGATTTGAAATTACTGTTTACTGCTGATACCAACAGATTGATTTGGACTTTCAGAAAAGAAATAATTTTTTTCTTCATTTAGAGAGTTCTGTACCATTTACACTTACTCTCTTTTACTCAATGAGACATTAGAGGATGTTTAATAATGTATGTGTCTTTGCTATACATCTTGCGTTAGTTGGCTTGTGAGTTTATGGTACTGCTCTACTGAGCTACTCAAAAGTAGTTATCAATAATTTGCTGTCAAACTAGGAAGACCAGCCTAGTGGGGTTCTGCAGGGGTTTGTCCTGGATCCAATACTATTCAGTATTTTCATTAATGAATTGGATAATGGAGTGGAGAGTGTTCATAAAATTTGTGGGTGACACCAAGCTGGAAGGGGTTGCTCGCACTTCAGAGGACAGAATTAGAATTCAACACAACCTTGACAGATTGGAGAATTGGTTTGAAATCAGCCAGATGAAACTCACTCTAGGCAAGTGCAAAGTACTACAAGCAGGTCAAGATTATTAATAGTGCCTTAGCCAGAGACCCGTGCATCAAAATCAAAATATATTACTGTAAAATTTAAAATTAAATCCAGTTTTAGAATATTCAAATACCTATAAATACAAATGTCAAAAGACCATAAAGCCATTAAGCCATATATATGCACCATGCCAGTTGCCTTTTCCTTATTTTATTGGCTGACCATGCAAATAGGGCAATCGCTTTGATCAGATATGTCATTTCCTAATAAATACTCTGTTTTCTGAGAGGTCGTAGAAAAAGAACAAAAACATGGAAAGCCGTTTTGACCTCAAGTGGCAATACAGATTACAACAAAATAAATTATTGGGTAGGTCTTCCACCTGCTCAGAGCTGCATGGACAGAGGTGGTTATGTTTCTTGATGCCAGTACTTCTAAGGGCATGTCTCCACTGGGGGAAGGGGAGAGGGAACCACGGTTGGCAAGTCTCAGAGCCCCAGTGAACTGACTCAGGGCTTTAGCAGGGTTTGGGGTATAGGGCTAAAAATAGCAATGTAGGTGTTGCCACTCAGGCTGAAGCCCAGGCTGTGAGACCCACCCCCGTCGCCATGTTTCAGAGCCTGGGCTCCACCCCAAGTGGGAAGGTCTATCCTCCTATTTTAAGCCTCAGAACATAAGCCCTATGAACCCAAGTCAGTTGATCTGGGCTCTAAAATTTGCAGCTACAGGTTTCTTTCTTTTTTCTTTTCTTTTTCTTTTTTTTTCAGTGTATTCATACCTAAGTATTCTGACTGCATAGATTGAATACTGAGAGCTCCTTAACTTGTTATTGGACAAACTGTCTAAATAACTTGCATACCCAGGGCTCTTTTTAACAAAGGGGATCCAAGGAGACACATTTGTAATGGAAATAACTGCTATGTCTAATTGCTTATTAATATCCTCTAATCTCAACTTGATTAGGGATTTCATGTTTTTAAAATAAGTCTAATCATTTTCAATTTTTAGAGGCCTAGGGAATGCAAAGAATTCTGAATGTACTCTAACCAAGGAAATTTACATGAAAAAGCCAGACTGAGCTATTCCTCTAAGCCAGGGGTCTTAAACACGCGGCCCGCGGGGTTCTTTTGTGTGGCCTACCAAGCTCCCCACGCCCCTCTGCCTACCTCCAGACCAGGGGTGGCAAACTACAGCCTGCAAGCCCTGCGCCACTCCCTGAAGCGGCCGGAACCATGTCCCTGCGGCCCCTGGGTAGCGGGGAGGGTAGAAGGCTCTGTGCGTTGCTCTCGCTTCCAGGCACCACCCCCCGCAGCTCCCATTGGCCGGGAACAGGGAACCACGGCCAATGGGAGCTTCAGGGGAGGTACCTGGAGGAGTGGCAAGAGCAGCACATGGAGCCCTGTGCCCCCTCCCCCCCCCACGTGGTTCCAGTTGCTTCCTGGAGCAGAGCGGGGCCAGGGCAGGCAGGCAGGGAGCCTGCCCTGGCCCCGGTGCACACTGCTGCCACCCTGGAGCTGCTGTGCGTAAGCAGCGCCAGGCCGGAGCCCACACCCCAAACCCCTCCTGCACCCCACACCCCAACTTCCTGCCCTGAGCCCCCTGCTGCACCCTGTGCACCTCCTGCACTCCCTGCCCTGAGTTCCCTGCCACACCCTGACCCCCCTGCCATATCCCTCACCCCTCTGCACCCTGCACCCCAACTCCCTGCCCTGAGCCCCCTATCGTACTCTGCACACCTCCTGCACCTCAACTCGCTGCCCTGAGCCCCCGTCACACCCCCGGGGGCTGGGAGGGGGTGGAGTTGGGGTGGAGACTTCGGGGAAGGGGTTGGAATGGGGGCAGGGTTGGGGGCAGCGTGGGGGGGTGTCAGTGATGTGGCCCTTGGGCCAATGCACTAGTCCTCATGTGGCCCTCATGTGGTCATTTCAGTTTGAGATCCCTGCTCTAAGCATAGGCTGGACAGGCGTTGTGGAGCCAGAAATTGGTGGTATGATATTGCAGCAAAGTACTACACTTAAGGAAGAAAAATCAAATGCACACCTACAAAATGGAGAATAATTGGCTATGCAGTAGTACTGCAGAAAAGATCTGGGGGTTATAGTGGATCGCAAATTAAATATAAATTAACAATGTGATGCAGTTGCAAAGAAGGCTAATATAATTCTGGGGTGTATTAATAGGAGTGTCATATGTAAGACATGGGAGGTAATTGTTCCATTTTACTTGGCACTGGTGAGGCTTCCCCTGGAGTATTGTGTGCTGATTTGGGCACCACACTTTTAAAAAGATGTGGACAAATATTGGAGAAAGCCCAGAGGACAGCAACAAAAATGATGATAAGTTTTGAAAACCTGGCCTATGAAGGAAGGTTTAAAAAAAATTGGTCATGTTTCTTCTTGAGAGAAGATGATTGAGGTTGAACCTGACAAGCCTTCAAATATCTGAAGGGCTGTTACAAAAAGGATGGTGAGCAATTGTTCTCCACATCCACAGAAAGTAGGACAAGAAGTAACCAGCTTAATCTGCAGCAAAGGAGAGTTAGGTTAGAAATCAGGAAAAACTTTCTAAGTATAACGATAGTTAAGTGCTGGAATAGATTATCAAGGGAGGTTGTGAAATACCTGTCACTGGTGGTTTTTAAGAACAGGTTATATGAACATCTATAGGGATAGTCTAGGTATACTTGATCCTGCCTCAGGTAGGTGGGAGGTGGACTAGATGATGTCTTGTAGTCCATTCCAGTCCTACATTTCTATGATTCTATATTTCATTTTATGAAACTATTCCTTGTGTTGACAAATCATTAAAATATTATCTTTGATGGTGATGTTAGAAACTAGAGGCAAATATTTAGGTTTTGTTACAACTTCTGCATACTTTGTACTATTAAATCTCTCAGTGAATGAACAGCAAAAAGACAAATCCCTAATTGAGTAAGAAGAATTTTCTGGTTCCCAAAAGAAATCGACGATCTGCCCATGTAGATACTAGGAGGCAAATGAATGAATCAACAACAGCTAAAGATATCAAATAAGGATCCAACATCTGTGACAAAAACTGACAGTTTATGCTTTGTCATAAGTCATCTATTCTAACTAGAGATCCTCAGTAACAAGTAATAAACTACCAAGGCTGCAAAAACTACCAGCAAAAGTTTTTATGTAAAAATTATAGCTCAGTAGCTTTGGAAGGTCTTTTAACGTAATGAAAGACCTGACCAGTCAGGTAAGACAAAGCTAGGTACAAGAGACAGACAATAATTTTGAGGTTTAAAAGGCTGGTCCATATCTAATGGCCTCTTACAGCCAGAGTATAAACTAGCGAAGGAGAAGAGGGCTTCTTGTAACCAGAGTCTCCCATCGTGTGATAGACTGGTTCCTCCATCTAAACTCAATGAGCGAGTGACTTAAGAACTCACTCTGACTGGCTTCTGTAGGAAGGATTGCATTCTCTCCAGCTGGGCCCAGTCGTTACCACCCAGCTGGAGGTTTTTGGTCAGATGAGCAACTGAATCAAGATCCAGCCTCCTGGAGGCTATACATGCTGCCCACTTGCAGCACCTTCTGTAGCAGGGAACAAAACACTGAGTAGGTTTTTAAATGTGGTCTCTTGTGACACCCTATTGTGCTGAAAATGTATGCCAACTGCTGTTTTGATTTACAATGGAAGCTGCATAAAAGTATTGACTCAGTCATTTTCATGGAATAGATCTCCTGCTTCCATGATGTTTACTGATTCGCAAGTTCTGGTTTGCAGTTAGCTTAGGTCTGGGAGCACAAAAGAACCTTCCTGTCAATCTACTTCACTTCAAAGCCAGCATTAAAAAAGTTAGTCCTGCTTATTGTTTTTCAGTAGCTATATCTTTGGAACTTAATAGTGATTGCAGTGCAAATAAAATATCATTGATAGTTTCCTTATAATACAATTTGTTCCTTTTTTATAGACCGAAAAGCAGTGTTGGGCTTCAGCAATGATGCCACTGCTGACCTGTATTAAACTAATTATTCAATTATACCAAATGGGCCCGTGAAGAGTGAGTTGTCTCTGTGCAAATATGTACATGTATGTGGATGCATTTTCCACAGCTTTTAAAAGCTCATTTGTTAAGACATCTGTTTTACTGCCCACGTATCCACTAATTTACTTAGCTATTGTGAAACAAGGCTGTTTTCTGCCCTCCTTCTTTAAGCACTGCCTTTGAAAATTTCATATCCAGGGATGATGTGCTGTAGGCTGCCTCAGAGAAGCTTAATATTCTATCATGAAACCCTCATGTTTATGGGAAAGTTGTCAGTGTGTAGCTATTCTAGGTCCTGGTGCATAGGGGTAAACATTGTGACTACTCGAGTAGTGAGTACTTGGTGTCCACTTCATCTATAAAGTTCAGCTATATTAGATGATAGTAACAATACATTACATCAAAACCACCCAGTCGCCCTTATACTGAAGAAACTGTGACATTAATTTGGCCTATATGAAAGCAGTTGATAGTTTCAATTCAGTTCCTACAAGATATGTCCATATCGCCCCCCCAAAAAAATCTATTTATGCTCGTTCTGCTAATTGGCACACTTGCTGGAGTTCTGTGGAGGCATATATTGAATTGGCGTGGAGACTAAATGATCCCATCACTCCTACAGGTAGACCAGAGTCAAAGCTTATTGACAGAGCAGCATAGGGAGAAGCTTGCATTTTCAATGCCATATCTTTTTTGTGGCTAGCATTTTCCAGTATTTTGTATTTTGGGACCTTTTAAATAACAAGTACAATTCAATAAAAATAAGTAAGAATAAAACAGGAGATTTTGTTGAAGAATAAAATGTCTGTGTTCAGATTTAGGAAGGTTTGAGGGGTTTCCTATCAGATTTCCAGTCTGTTGATTTCCACCCTCACCCTCAAATAGGTTTGTCAGATTTTTGTGCTGTCCATTTTTTGACCTAGTCTGACATTGTTACCTTCACTTGTTAAAAAGCTAGGAGCAGTATGTAAGTATGTAAGAGTTGTGCTTTTACATATTTATCATAGGTTTAGCTTAGTTTTGATTATTCTATCAGTAACTTTGTGCCCAATCCTGCAACCCTGATTTATGTGAGTAATCCTTAACCACGACAAAATCAATATACTTGTTGCATCTCATGTCCAAGGCAGGGTTTTTACAATGCATCTAAGTAGGTAAAGGTTTTACTTTCTCAAGCAATATCTGTTCTAGTGAGAAGGAGATAAAACTAGTCTGTTCCCTTGTGTGAATTTACCAGATTGTGCTGAGGAGGAGGGAGGGCGTTCAGCTGTTCTCCATGCTATAACACAATGGCAGATTACAGTACCTCTCAAAGTTGAATCCAGTTGCTCAGCAAACAGTAATGGAAGGCCTGTTTGATTCTCATCATATACCTCTGAAAGGAAAAGACAACCAGAGTACGTATAGCTTTAAACATAGCTTCCAACATAGTTTCAGCATATTGCATGGTCTCTCCAGCTGTTCTAGAAATTGTCATAACACAATGAAGAAAACAATTTTAGGAAACCTAAATGACTGAGTGGTTTCTGCCATCAGACTGATTTCCAACTGAGGAGCCTTGTTGGCGTAGGCGGTATGTTCGTCTGTATTTCCGTTTGGAGGGTCTGTGTTAGTTTGCTGCAGACAGTGTGTTACTGAAGTGACATTATAGTATTATCAATAAACATTAAACTGCAGCTTAATGTGTGGCAGAATTTAGCTCTTGGCAAAGGCTATAGCCTGCATTCTGGCACCAGCGTGGGTTCCAAATGCAAACTAATGTGCCAGTGACTCAGAATTTCCACTTTCTCCTTTACTCACTTTACAGATTAGCTTCCCAGTACTGACAGTCCTTGTTCACATGCCCTTTCCAGCAATGTTTCCAAACCAGATGCTTCACCTAAAAATAAGATACAAACTTCTCAGGTATATAAATAAAGGGGAGCTTCTACCTGCTGTTCCAAGTTTGCAAAGTGCTGATTAAAAAAAGAAAATCTGTAGAAGTTAACATTTTCTTGTAGTATCTTATAGTATCAGTCACATTTTCTGTAATTTTCCAGTTACTGAATGTCCAGGTAGATTAAAATGAAGCTCTGTTCTGCCACAAGGATACTGCAGGTTCCTGTATTACTCTTTTTGGCATCATCAGAACCTTTTTCTGTTCACTGCAAAATGAAGAGCTGCCTATGAAACGTGAGTGCACCTGACCATCCCTGTCCTGGGACAAAGGTGACATTTTATCGGTGCTGCAAAGGCTTCTGACAACAACTTTTCTGGTGTTGGTTACTATTGTCCCTACCATTGAAGTCCATTGCGCTCCGTTTTATCACACATAGAATCCAGTTTCTCTAGTTCTTGTAACATGGCCAGCCCGTTGAGACACTGCAGCTTTTTCACAGTATTTGAGACAGCCTTTATCTTGGGTTGTGCATTCTTTTTCACCAGGTAGCTCGGAGCATGTCTTTTTCAAGGATTTGTTATTGAGCTTTTACTTTCTACCCCACCTTCTATAGAAAGAAAGGAAGGATGGTGATTTCCTTGTTGCTATCCCACCAAACAGTGAGGTTCCCCTGAAGCATGGGACCTGATCAACTGAAATCTTATGACCACCTGGGGAAGGCCCCATCTAATAAACAGTTCTGTGCTGGAGACTGTTGCCTTGTTATGAATGGCTGCTAAAGGGATGACCTCTGACCATTTGAAATGATAGTCACAGAAGCAAGAGCCAGCTTGCTGTCCATGTAGATACCTTTGGGGAGTTCAGTTACAGGAAGCAATGTGCTGGCTCGTGCAATTCCTATTGCCTCATTCCTCTTCCTTTTTCTCCTGCGATGCCTTCTTTCCCTCAGGGTCTTAATTCCCAAACAGATGATTTATCTTATTGGGCTCTTTACTCTGCCCTCTTGCATATATCTTTTCCCTTATATGCATGTCTTTATTTCTCTCCTTACTGTTGCCTCATAGATGTGGCCCTACCAAATTCACGGTCCATTTTGGTCAATTTCACAGTCATAGGATTTTTTAAATCGTAAATGTCATGATTTCAGCTATTTAAATCTGAAATTTCACGTATTGTAACTGTAGGGGTCTTGACCCAAAAAGGAGTTGCAGAGGGGTTGTGGTACTGCCACCCTTACTTCTGCGCTGCTGCTGCTGCTGGCAGCAGTGCTGGGCAGCTGAAAAGCAGCGGCTGCAGGCCGTCTGCCCAGCTCCGAAGGCAGAGCTGCCAACAGTAGCACCACAGAAGTAAGGGTGGAAAGGTGTAGTGTTGCCACCCTTCCTTCTGTGCTGCTGCTGGCGGGGCGCCTCCTTCAGAGCTGGGCGCCTGGCCTCCATTCTCCGTCTGCCCAGCTCTGAAGGCAGTGCAGAGGTAAGGGTGGCAATACCGCAACCCCCTAAAATAGCCTTGCGACCCCACTGAAAATCCTTTTTGGGTCAGGACCCCCAACTTGAGAAACTCTGGTCTCTCCCATGAAATCTGTATAGTCTAGGGTAACAGCCACAAAAGACCAGATTTCAAAGGGGGGGTGGGGGGGACCAGATTTCATGGTCCATGGTGTGTTTTTCATGGCTGTGAATTTGGTAGGGCCCTACTCATAGAAAGTTCATGGCTGGATGACTGGATTGTGACCATTAAGAGTAGCTTCTCTTTGTCTTCTCTTTCCACCCTTCTTCTTTTCTTTTTCCCTCCACTACTGCCTTATACCCACTTCGCTGTTGCATGGTGGGACTTTACCATGGAAACCACAACCCTTCCTTGCTCTGTGTGGGTGATGGGCATCTGGTAAGGTGAAGACAGCACCTCTACATATTTTTAAAGATGAAACCATTACTGCCGCTAACTACTGAAATGGATTCTTATCTGCATAGTAACGAAAACGACTGGTTAAAGTTCACTAAGTGCCAGAATGAAAATCACAGCCCTTAGCATCGTGTCACTGGTGTTCACTCTCTAGCCACTGGAGGCTACAGCAACATCAGTTGTAGCAGGAAATAATATACTGGTAAGGAAAGGAGAGCAGTGTGTTCTAGAAAAGAAAGTCTAGTACCAGGTTCTTTCTGGAGCTTTGAATGAAACAATAAACTAACTGGAGTAGAAGTAGAAGATTTTGTTCCAAGTAGTCACAGAACCACCCTTGGCTGATTTATAGGGGGAAACAGCTAAAATGTCCTGACCCAACTCTCACACTCAGTCTCTCCAGCTCCCAACATAGAGGACTTGCAGAATGTGAGCTCTGCAGCTTTTGGGGGCAGGGCAGAAAAGCCACTGTATGTGATGGTGGCGGCGGCAGTAGTCTTATTAGGGCATGAAGGGCTTGTGTTTAATCATTTAAATTATTTCTGTTTAAACATTACAAAACAGCACTGAGAGCCTGCTATAAACTGCAGCCTGCCAGTCTGCTCTGCACCCAGCTGCCTGGAGCACTGTCTTCCAAAGTGGAGGGTGACCTTTGATCTCTACAATCACACCTGCCCCCATCCTTACATAAATAGCAGCTACCCCACACCCTCTGTGTAATTTCCCTCCTTTCATGGCCATGTGTGTGTGCGCCTTTGTACATTCTGAGGTTTGAATTAGGCCCCATGAGTTTATTGAAATTTAAAAGCTAAAGCAACTCTTGTTTCTGTTTAATTCTTTTTTTTTTCTTTTTTCTTTTTTGCCAGGGACAACATCTTTCAAGCCAGTGCTTTATTTGTGTAAGATGATAAAACATAGTCAACATTCAAGAAGCACTTCCAGTGCTACCCTGGCAGACTGGCTTTATTTATTGTTTGTTGTCTTTAGTTAAATGAAAGTGGTGTGACTGAAATGTTACTAGATGGCATATAAATAGAGGGTCTTATCCAACTTCCCCTGAAGTCAGTGGGAATTGGATGAGCCCAGAAGGAAAGGGAATAAAGCCTTATTATTGAAAAGACACCCAATGCACTAGATAACAAAAGTAAGAATACTATCTTAATGTAATTGTATGCATCTAATACTAGTATGGCATCAGGTGGATTGGGCATTTTTATCCATCCTGTTTTATATTCTGTTTGTATTTGTTTTATATTTTGAGTGTTAATTTTACTGATTCTGAAAAGGAGACGTTAATAATACTGACTAGCACAGTGACGAATACGCTTGTAGTATTTGATGTGCATTTTCTTAGGCATACACATAGGAGCAAAACCTGTCCCTAGCACACAACCCAAGCAGTCAAACTGTAAACTGGGAAGTTCTTCAGGGGAGGAAGAAATGAATCCTCCTTTCCTAGGTCCTGGAGTGGCAGCACTGTAGGTGGCTGCCTGGAATGTTTGTGGATAAAGCAAGGATGACCATCTTTGAAAATCTGGGACTAAAAATCTAGGATGGGATTTTTGGCACCACAGTGGCATTGACTTTCAGTGAAAGGTGGGCAGGTCACTCTCTTAAACTCCTTTTGAAAATCCCACCCTTAAGGGACAATTTTTAAAAATGAAGGCCCAAGCTCTTCCTGCAAAAAAAAAAAGTGCAAAAACCCCTGCAGTTTCACACTTCCTTCCTACGATTATTCATTAAAATCAAATTAAAATCAGCTCATTACACCCAGTGGATAAAGAATTAGCCCTACATACGCACAACTGCATTAATTGCACCCACTAGCACCCTTCCATACTTTCTTTTTTTTTGCCTTGGAACATGCTTTTGAAAATTTTTCCCTGAATAATCCCATGTTTGCACATCAGAATTCAATATGGTCAGTCCTCAATTATTGAACTTCTGTTACTCTGAATTGTGTGCAATCTTGTTATGGGTGTTCCCTCACACATAACAGTTAACTTAAGCCAAATGAAGAAAGCATTGGTACGTCAGCATAAAAAATAATAGGCTACATACTCAAACTAATGACTGTTTGTAATTCAGGATGAGTGAAACAGGAAAAACATGATAATCTATTGATCACAGTATAACCTGATCACATTGGTGGGAGGCTAAAATGTCAGTTTGTCCTTTTCTTTTGTACCAAATTGAAGTAGGGGATAGGGAGTATTGTTTGGACGCTTTAGACTTTTATGTTATTGGGGGGGGGGCTATTACGCTCGTCATTGGGCTTAATTTAAAAATTAAGGGCACAGCAGGAAATTCGTCTCCCAGTTACATCAGGTGAAAACTGGAATACCTCTTCTGACAACAGTGAAGTTACTCCAGATTTACCCTGATGTAACTTTGAGCGGAATTTGGCCTACAGTGTTCAGAAAGAGCATCATTTCTTCCTGATAGCACTTTATTTAATGCAACCCAACCAATAGAAATGTGTGGATAAGACACATTAGTTGTACGTGAGCACTTTTTGCTAACCAGGAATCAGCCATATTTGTACTTTTTGTCTTAAAAAGTATAGTACCGAAGAAGGGGGGAGGGGAGGTTGTAAAATAGTACACAAACATAAGAGATGAAGTTTGTAGGACTTTTTTTCTCTGTACAATTTGCTTTTGTGTTCATTATATCTCCCCCTCCCCCCTGTATTTTCAGTAAAGGGTTACCTTCGAGTTCAACGTTCACCCTAGAAGACAGTGCCATCTACTTGACTTCAGAACAGAGCACACTGGAAATGGAAAATGATAACGCTTCAGTTTTGGATGTCTATTTAGTAAGTTGTCGGACTGTGTTGCTTCCATTTCTTAATTTATGATTTCTTCTAATTTTATTTATGTACTTAAGTGCATGCTCAGCTTTAAGATCACAATAGTCCCACTGAAATATTCCAAGTATTTAAACTTAAGCACACACTTAAATACCCTGCTGAATCAGGATCTTAAAGAATTCAAATGTTCACTGTGATTATTCACTGTTGTATTCTTTAAGAAATATGCCAAAACATTTCTCAACGTACCTTGGCAATAATAATTTTTTTACAATCTTGTGGAAAAGCAGACTTTTTTTTTTTACTTCTCACCTTGAACTTTTCATAGTGTTGCAGCTTAGTTTTCCGAGACCTGAAAACTCATTTCTGCACACAAATATTTGTGAAGAAGAAAAGTGGTTTTGCACAGCTGGACTTAAAATAAATAGTGGTTCCTTTTTCACTCTTAATGATGCAGCTGTGGCTGCAGAAGTATGTTGAAGTTACAGCTTTCCTCTTTTGCTGTGGTTCCCAGTGAGCAGTCTGTTTTGCTGTACAGGAAATTTCATTATTTGAAGTGAGAAACGCCTTTATAAGCCCACAGTTTGGATTATATACATGTCTGTGCAATTCTGCTTTTAAATAACTCTGATAACTATGTCCAGGATTTTCAAGGCCCAAAGACACCCAAATTCAATTGGATTTTAATAGGGATTTGGATATATATCTCTTTCAGATCCATTTGGAAATCCCAGCATGAAGACAGCATTTTGTAATAAAATCAATACTTGCTGTCTCTCCCTCTGCCACCCAAACACATTCAATTTCATGTGACAATATTGTGTTGGGTCTATTTTTCTAGGGGGGTTGGGTTTTTAAAATGGAAAATAGAAATTTCCTCAAAAACGGAGCAAGCAAAAGATTAATAGGATGAAGGCAGGAGGTTTTTGTGTGAAACTTTGGCATCAATTACAGTGGAGAAAAAAGGAAACTGTCTGAGACAATTATTTAGCACTTAAAAGGATTATCCTAAGGTTCTGTTTTTCCTGATGTCTCATGCTTCCTGGCTTTCTTGTCCCACAGGATCCAGTAGGCCTGTTACAGTGGTTTGTGTTTCAGATCCCCATGCTGTCCTTGCACTTTACATGTGCTATCACATCTCTCTCCTAAGTAGTTTTCTAGCCAGGCAAAACTGAATGTGTAGAACACCAATTTTATCGGTACTAATTTAATAATCCCACCCATGTAACAGTCATTGCTCTCCACTTCTATACCAGTAGCAAGCAGCCAGTGCTCACTTAGATATAGAACTGGTTTAACTGACAATTTTGTGTCCATCAAGCAATCCATTACACTCTACTCTACTCTATTTGTATAAATCAGCCTTGTTGCTAGTTTGTTGGCATTAATATTTACCACCGATGGAGCACTTGGTAAGGTTGAAAATCAGGGAAAATGGAGATATAAAGAGCATGGATCTCTCTTCCCTTCATTCCCTCCCAAAAAATCCAGTCTAGATGAAACATTTTATTTTGCTTAGAAAACTATGATATGCTTATTTTTAATTATTTGCTTAGCACAAATAGCTACTGGACACTTAAACCCCAAAATAAAGACTACAGTCTAAAAGAAAGATGCACAAAAGACAGAACGTGCTGGGAAATCCAGTGGTGGGAATAACTTAGTTTGGATTTAATTAAAGTGATAAACTTTCTCATTATGACTCTCACAGAGGTATGTATTTTAAATGTATTTTTAGATTTATTGAGAGACAGAGTGGGTGAGGTAATATATTTTATTGGACCAACTTCTGTTGGTGAAAGACAAGTTTTCGAGTTTACACAGAGCTCTTCTTCAGGTCTGCAAAAGGTACTCAATGTCATAGCTAAATACAAGGTGGAATAGATTGTTTAGCATAACGAGTTAACATGTTGTAAGTGACCATTCAAGGTGAAGGTAACACATTTCATCTCTTTGCCTCTGGGTAAATATACAAAACTGATTAAAGCACTAAATTTATTGATCAGTGTGAATGGCAATGTAACTAAAATCCTACCCCTTAGAGAAGACTGTGTACACAGCACTCTGCCCCTTAGGCAAAAAGCCTGGACAAATAGGAAGAACTTAAACTGTGCCCTGAAGGTCATCAACCTTGTCTCCATAACTCCTTTTTTTATAGTAGAACAAAAGCTTATGTCACCCAACTGATAAGGGTCTGAGGCCATGTCGATGGTAAAGACACTTGATGCCAGCATAAAATAACCACCTCCGTAGGCGGCAGAAGTTTCTCTCCTGTCGACAGCGCGGGGCACACAAGCACTTACGTCGGCGTACTTATGTCGCTCGGGGGGGTGTGTGGTTTGTTCACACCCCTGATTGACATAAATTATGCTGACATAGGCTATGGCGTAGACAACCTTATTCTGCATCTGCCAACTACTTCAAAAGAATCAAACGGATGTCCCAGACCAGCACGTCTTGTGACTTTGGATGCTGGAGGAAGGAAGGGTCAGTGACAGTCTGTATGGAAAAGCCTTTTATTTCTGAAGACCTTATTAGATCATCGTGTATATATAGTTTGAAACAATGGTAAATCTGTGATGAAAATAAGGTTGGGACTGAAGCAGCAGTGATCTAATTTCAGCTTAATTCTGAATTGGTAGATCAGAGTGCACTTCCATTTTCTGTGTTTAGGATCATGATTAAATGGTTTTCATGAACAAAGCACCAACGCTGGTAATTCTAGTCATGCATTTCCTAGGAAGACTAGATGAATCAAAGATGACTACTTTACTTTCAAATGGATTTAAGCATCCGTTGAACATCATCATAAAAGAAATTGACATGAGTCAATCATTAATGGAAAACCTGTTTAAATGTCATTTGACGGTTATCTTAGCAGGCTGGTTAATAATCCTTATCAATGGTTTTGTTGCAAGGCAAGCTTCTAAAACCTTATCTGTTAGATATTCTAATGTGTAATACTTTTAACTTGCTTCATTTCAATAACTCCGTTGCCTTACCCCTCTTGCTTTGAAGTGCTAAGCTTCTTAGGATAAAGACATGACTGATCCTATTTTATTAAGTCCTTAATATTCCCTGTGAATCAGGAAAATAGTATAATAAAATGGATTTACTACCTACAGGGGTGGGGGCAGAGTACCTAGCTCTGAACAATATCGTGTATAACAAATAATTTAGATGGTCGGGTAAACTTGGGGGTTTTTTGGTAGAAATTAAAGAGTTGCAGACAAGAGCTCTTGTTTGTTGGGTGTTGTATGAATGGACAAATTATGGAACTGCACTATTTCATCATAGAAACAGGTGCACATAATCCTGCAAATGTCATCTTGACTGTTTTTGCCATCTGTATCTCCAAGCACAATCGCCAAGCCCTGCAAAGGAGATTTCAGTCCAGAATAGGAGTAATCCAAGCTGTAGGTTTGAGGTGCTGCTTACATGCCATAGAAAGGTAAAGGGGTTTACACAGACAAATGTATAGACCACACCCACCTGAAAACCTCATATATGGCTTCTGTTGTGAAAGGCCTCCAGAGTATTTCATGGATTTTGTGGGGAAGCCAAAATCAGGACAGAGAACTTCCATTTTACACTGTTTCTTTTGGCCATTTGTTTTCTGGTCTTTTTATATGGGCATCAGCCAGCAGAAATTTATTCATAGCTACTGGACCTGATTCTCATCTAATTTTAAACTGGTGTGGAGTTACTCGCTTCCTGTCTATGCTAGTGTGAGATCAGAATTGGGTCTGTTATGTCTAATGTATATTACATGTTGCACTGTGAATGCCTGTGACAAACTACCAATATTGGGGATTGCTAAGGAAGTGTAAAGAACGAGGAGTACTTGTGGCACCTTAGAGACTAACAAATTTGAGCATAAGCTTTCGTGGGCTAAAATCCACTTCATTGGATGCATGCAGTGGAAAATACAGAAGGAAGATTTTATATACACAGAGAACATGAAACAATGGGTGTTGCCATACCCACTATAACGAGAATGATCAGTTAAGGTGAGCTATTATCAGAAGGAGAAAAAAAATCTTTTGTAGTGATGATCAGGATGGCCCATTTCCAACAGTTGACAAGAAGGTGTGAGTAACAGTAGGGGGAAAAATAAATAGTTTTATTTTGTGTAATGACACATCCACTCCCAGTCTTTATTCAAGACTAATTTAATGGTGTCCAGTTTGCAAATTAATTCCAATTCAGCAGTTTCTCATTGGAGTCTGTTTTTGAAGATTTTTTTTGTTGTAGTATTGCCACTTTTAGGTCTGTAATCGAGTGACCGAGGAGACTGAAGTCTTTGAATGTTATAATTCTTGATGTCTGATTTGTGTCCATTTATTCTTTTACGTAGAGGCTGTCCGGTTTGGCCAATGTACATGGCAGAGGGGCATTGCTCACACATGATGGCATATATCACATTGGTAGATGTGCAGGTGAATGAGCCTCTGATAGTGTGGCTGATGTGATTAGGCCCTATGATGGTGTCCCCTGAATAGATATGTGGACCGAGTTGGCAACGGGCTTTGTTGCAAGGGTAGGTTCCTGGGTTAGTGTTTTTGTTGTGTGGTGCGTGGTTGCTGGTGAGTATTTGCTTCAGGTTTGGGGGCTGTCTGTAAGCAAGGACTGGCCTATCTCCCAAGATCTGTGAGAGTGAGGGATCGTCCTTCAGGATAGGTTGTAGATCCTTGATGATGCACTGGAGAGGTTTTAGTTGGGGGCTAAAGGTGACGGCTAGTGGCGTTCTGTTACTTTCTTTGTTGGGCCTGTCCTTTAGTAGGTGACTTCTGGGTACTCTTCTGGCTCTGTCAATCAGTTTCTTCACTTCAGCAGGTGGGTAAAGGAAGTGAAGTGCCATACTCCTGCAGTCACTTTTCCCGGAAGTCCATTGCTGATCACAGTCCTGGTTAGTTTCACTCGGCATTAGAGGCTGTTGCTTCTTAACTCTTAAAGCCGGGTAGAAATGCAACTACTCTCCTGCAGCTGCTGTTCTGAACGTATGACGAGGAGGGATGGGGAAGACAAGTTTGAAAGCACGTTAATGACAAATAATGTAAAGGTGACCATATTTTCAAAACTGAAAACCAGGAAAATTATGTGATGACATTTTTTCAGGTTATGAAAGAGACACAGAAAAGGACATTTTCTTTTGTTACTGCCAGGTTCTGACTCAGAGTGGAGGATTTTTTCCACTAGCTTATCATTATGAATTAATTTATCATTAAACATTGAACAAGTGTCATTAACATTCTCTCTGAGCAAAAGAACAACTTTAACAGTGTCTACATCATTCAATTTTTCTTTTCACTCCAAACACTAGTCATTACTCTGAAACCTCATTCCACTATTCTGTTCCTGGTAAATAGAGCAAATTCCACATGTATAACAATATTTTATGAACAAATATGTTGTGACTATAAATAAGCCAAATATTTTGATGATTGTAGTGGGGGAAAAAACAAGGCATTTCAGGTGTCATAAAAGAAGTTCCTGAGACTCCAGGACATTACATGAAAAATTGGGACATATGATCACTTTAATTGGTGTCCTACTTCACATTAAAATACTTTTGTCAGACTTTACTGTAAAACACTGGTTATTTTATTTTCCTGTTAAACCTTTTTAGTCCAGATACTAAATTAGTCAAATGTAGAATTTATTCATAATACATGACTAAGCATGCTTCATGCAGAATAAGTTCAAGGCAATCACAGTGGTTTCCAAATATTCAAGTAGTGTAAGAATGGTGGGTTGGTGTCAGATGGCTAAAGAATATGTTTTCAATCAATTAATTTTTGAACTTATAAATCATAAATAAAGACTTTTTAAAACTGAACACTCCAGAAAGAGGCATTTGTATGAAACCATGAATTTTTAATAGCTAATTATACATATTTAAAATATCAGTGTGCTTTTTTTCTTATGGAAGATGCAGTTAATTGGTAAAGCAAATAATAGAATGAAGGTAAATTTCCAGCTAAATGTTAAGCATAAACGTATATTTATGATTAACCATAAACAAAGCAACAAAATAAGAGATAAACAAAACATTCTTATATAACTAAAAATATAGAGAATGAGTGCAACAAAATAGTTTAATCCCTCCTTAAAATATCCTTGTTTCTTCTTTCCTTATCTGATAGGGCCAGTGATACTGAGAGTTTCTATTTGCCAAACACTCTGCATAGTGCAAGTAACACTCTCCATTATCTTTATCTTTGCACAGAGCCCATTCTGAGTAGTATAATAATTTCTTTTAGCAATACAACAGTGTCATATAAATGTGGAATTTATTTGATTTTTATAAATACTGTGCTTTATTGTATATTTTGAAAATAAGGGTAAACCCTTTAGCACGTGAGCTTTAGTTAGAAAAACAAGCCAGAGGTTTTATTACAATCATTTATTTTTATCGCTCGTATTGTATACTCAAAACTTTCTCTTGATTAAAATTTGAATATACACAGTGTAGCATTATGCCTTAAATGATGTGTGGAGTCAGATACCGTGTACACATAGAATCATAGAACTTGAACGGACCTCAAGAAGTCACTTAGTCCAGTCCCCTGCATTCAAGACAGGACTAAGTATTATCTAGACCATCCATGACAGGTGTTTGTCCAACCTGCTCTTAAAAATCCCCAAGGATGGAGATTCCACCACCTCCTTAGGCAATTTATTCCAGTGCTTAACCACTCTGACAGTTAAGAAGTTTTTCCTAATGTCCAACCTAAACAGCCCTTGCTGCAATTTAAGCCCATTGCTTCTTACCCTTAACCTCTCAGGATAGGACATGTCTACACTACAAAATTAGATCGATATTATAGAAGTCTATTTTTAGAAATCCATTTTATACAGTTGATTGCATATGTCCACACTAAGCGCATTAAGTCGGCGGAGTGCGTCCTCACTACTGTGGCTAGCATCGACTTACGGAGCAGTGCACTGTGGGTAGCTATCCCACAGTTCCTGCAGTCTCCGCTGCCCATGGGAATTCTGGGTTAAACTCCCAATGCCTGATGGGGCAAAAACATTGTCACGGGTGGTTTTGAGTACGTCGTCAGTCGCCCCTCCCTCCATGAAAGCAACAGCAGACAATCGTTTCGTGCCTTTTTTCCGGGCAGACGCCATACCACGGCAAGCATGCAGCATGCTCAGCTTAGCTCACCGACAGTGCCGCTGTTGTCCTGGGTTGTCCTGGGTGCTGCTGGCAGCAGATGGTGCAGTAGGACTGCTAACTGTTCTCCTATACTGCTTCCGCTGCTACTCTGCTCTGCTGCTATTGTCTCAATAGCAAATTTCTCCATGTTGTCTGTCATGGGCTCCCGGATACGTGTGTTCTTCCTCGGGAAATGTGCGTGGTGCTAACCGTCGTCCTCCACCGCTTCCGCTGCAACTCTGCTCTCATGAATCCACCTCGCAGGTCCTTCTTGTGGCATCCGTCAGCCACCGCTTCCACTGCAACTCTGCTGTCCTGCAGACGCCATACCATGGCAAGCATGGAGCCCGCTCAGATCACCGCAGCAGTTATGAGCATTGTAAACACCTCGTGCATTATCCTGCAGTATGTGCAGAACCAGAACCTGCAAAAGCAGGCGAGGAGGCGACGGCAGCGTGGTGACGAGAGTGATGAGGATATGGACACAGACTTCTCTCAAAGCACGGGCCCTGGCAATTTGGAAATCCTGGTGGCAATGGGGCAGGCTCATGCCGTGGAACGCCGATTCTGGGCCTGGGAAATGAGCACAGACTGGTGGGACTGCATAGTGTTGCAGGTCTGGGATGATTCCCAGTGGCTGCGAAACTTTTGCATGTGTAAGGGCACTTTCATGGAACTTTGTGACTTGCTTTCCCCTGCCCTGAAGCGCAAGAATACCAAGATGAGAGCAGCCCTCACAGTTCACAAGCGAGTGGCGATATCCCTCTGGAAGTTGGCTATGCCAGACAGCTACCGGTCAGTCGGGAATCAATTTGGAGTGGGCAAATCTACTGTGGGGGCTGCTGTGATCCAAGTAGCCAACGCAATCACTGAGCTGCTGCTATCAAGGGTAGTGACTCTGGGAAATGTGCAGGTCATAGTGGATAGGTTTGCTGCAATGGGATTCCCTAACTGTGGTGGGGCAATAGATGGAATGCATATCCCTATCTTGGGACCGGACCACCTTGGCAGCCAGTCCATAAACCGCAAGGAGTACTTTTCAGTGGTGCTGCAAGCACTGGTGGATCACAAGGGATGTTTCACCGACATCAACGTGAGGTGGCCGGGAAAGGTACGTGATGCTCGCATCTTCAGGAACTCTGGTCTGTTTGAAGAGCTGCAGCAAGGGACTTACTTCCCAGACCAGAAAATAACTGTTGGGGATTTTGAAATGCCTACAGTTATCCTTGGGGACCCAGCCTACCCCTTAATGCCATGGCTCATGAAGCCACACACAGGCAGCCTGGACAGTAGTAAGGAGCTGTTCAACTATAGGCTGAGCAAGTGCAGAATGGTGGTAGAATGTGCATTTGGACGTTTAAAAGCACGCTGGTGCAGTTTACTGACTCGGTTAGACCTCAGCGAAACCAATATTCCCACTGTTATTGCTGCTTGTTGTGTGTGCTCCACAATATCTGTGAGAGTAAGGGGTAGACGTTTATGGCAAATCGCCTGGCCACTGATTACGCGCAGCCAGACAGCAGGGCTATTAGAAGAGCACAGCAGGGTGCGCTGCACATCAGAGAAGCTTTGAAAACCAGTTTCATAACAAACAGAACTGTCATACGGTGTGACAGTTCTGTTTGTTTCTCCTTGATGAAAACCCGCCCCCTTGGTTCACTCTACTTCCCTGTAAGCCAACCGACCTCCCCCCTTCAATCACCACTTGCAGAGGCAATAAAGTCATTGTTTCAAAATCATGCATTCTTTATTAATTCATCGCACAAATAGGGGGATAACTGCCAAGGTAGCCCAGGAGGGGTGGGGGAAGAGGGAAGCACCGGGTAGGGTGGTGGAGGAGGGAAGGACAAGGCCACACTGCACTTCAAAACTTATTGAATGCCAGCCTTCTGTTGCTTAGGCAGTCCTCTGGGGTGGAGTTGTTGGGTGCCCGAAGGGGGGCCCACCCCCTGCGTTCTTGGGCATCTGGGTGAGGAGGCTATGGAACTTGGGGAGGACGACGGGTGGTTACACAGGGGCTGCAGTGGCGGTCTGTGCTCCTGCTGCCTTTCCTGCAGCTCCACCAGATGCCGGAGATATCAGTTTGATCCCCCAGCAGCCTCAGCATTGCATCCTGCCTCCTCTCATCTTGCTCCCACCACCTCTCATCTCGCTCGTCCCTCCTGTCCTCGCATTCATTTTCTGCTTTCCTGGACTCTGACATTGTTTGCTTCCACGCATTCTGCTGAGCTCTTTCAGTGCGGGAGGACTGCATGAGCTCAGAGAACATTTCATTGTGAGTGTGTTTCTTTTTTTTTGCCGCCTTCTCTGCACTTGCCTCTGAGACGGAGATGATAGGGGGAGCATTGAAACAGTTGCAGCTGTGGGAGGGGAAAAAATGGAGAGTAGTATTTAAAAAGACACATTTTAGAGAACAATGGGGAGACTCTTTCACAGTAAACCAAGCTGTTAACATTACATAGCACATGTGCTTTCGGTACAAGGTCGCATTTTGCCTCTTATATTGAGGGCCTCCTGGTTTGGTGTGTGAGATCACACATGCAGCAACAGAATTCGGCTTGCAGGCCGCCATGGTAAGCCACAGTCTTTCAGCTTCTTCAACCTTCATAACATGTGGGAATGGTTTCAAACAGCAGCGCCCTCCTTTCCCATACCAAGCACCCGTTGGGTTGGCCATTTAAAAGGAGGGGCTGCAGTTTTCAGGCTAACGTGCAGCGCAAACCCAACTAAACCCCCTCCCACCCAGTTCTCTGGGATGATCACTCTCCTGAGGACAACACAGAGAGATAAAGAACGGATGATGCTTGAATGCCAGCAAACACCAGGACCATATGCTGCCATGCTTTGTTATGCAATGATTCCAGACTACGTACTACTGGCCTGGCATAGTAAAGTGTCCTACCATGGAGGACAGAATAAGGCTGCCATCCCCAGAAACCTTTTGCAGAGGCTTTGGGAGTACCTCCAGGAGAGCTTCTTGGAGATGTCCCTGGAGGATTTCCGCTCCATCCCCAGACACGTTAACAGACTTTTTTTCCAGTAGCTGTAGTGGCTGTGAATGCATGGGGAAATTAATCATTAAACATGCTTGCTTTTAAACAATGTATTTATATTTACAAAGGTACACTCACCAGAGGTGCCTTCTCTGGCTTCATGGTCTGGGAGCCCGCGTTGGGAGGGTATTGGCTCCAGGGTGATAAACAGTTCCTGGCTGTTGGGGAGAATGGTTTCTCCGCTTGCCTGTTGTGCGCTATCCTCATCAGCATCATTATCTTCCTCATCCCCAAAATCCTCATCCCTGTTGCATAAGACTCCCCCCTTGCAGGTGTCTACAGACGGGGTGGGTTAGTGGTAGGGGCCCCACCTAGAATTGCATGCAACTCATCATCGAAGCGGCATATATGGGGCTCTGACCCGGAGCGTCCGTTTGCCTTTTTGGTTTTTTGTAGGCTTGGCTGAGCTCCTTAATTTTCATGCAGCACTGCTCCGGGTCCCTGTTGTAGCCTCTGTCCATCATGCCCTTGGAGATTTTTGCAAATATTTTGGCATTTCATCTTTTGGAACGGAGTTCTGATAGCACAGATTCTTCTCCCCATACAGCGATCAGATCCAGTACCTCCCGTTTGGTCCATGCTGGAGCTCTTTTGCGATTCTGGGACTGCATGGTCACCTGTGCTGATGAGCTCGTCACACTGGCCAAACAGGAAATGAAATTCAAAAGTTCCCGGGGTTTTTCCTGTGTACCTGGCTAGTGCATCTGAGTTGAAAGCGCTGTCCAGAGCGGTCACAGTGGAGCACTCTGGGATAGCTCCTGGAGGCCAGTACCATCGAATTGCGTCCACACTACCCCAAATTCAACCCGGCGATGTCGATTTCAGCGCTAATCCTCTCATCGGGGAGGAGTACAGAAATCAATTTTAAGAGCCCTTTAAGTCGACAAAAATGGCTTTGTCATGTGGACGGGTGCAGGGATAAATCGATCTAATGCTGCTAAATTTGACCTAAATTCATAGTGTAGACCAGGGCTTAGAAGAACAATTTTTCTCCCTCCTCCTTGTAACAACCTTTTATGTACTTGAAAACTGTTATCATGTCCCCTCTCAGTCTTCTCTCTAGACTAAACAAACCCAATTTTTCCAATCTTCCCTCATAGGTCATGTTTTCTAGACCTTTAATAGTTTTTGTTGCTCTTCTCTGGACTTTCTCCAATTTGTCCACATCTTTCCTGAAATGTGGGGCCCAGAACTGGACACAATACTCCAGTTGAGGCCTAATCAGCGTGAAGTAGAGTGGAAGAATTACTACTTGTCCCTTGCTTACAATATTCCTGCTCATACATCCCAGAATGATGTTCACGTTTTTTTGCAACAGCGTTACACTGTTGACTAATATTTAGCTTGTGGTCCACTATGACCCCCAGATCCCTTTCCGCAGTACTCCTTCCTATGCAGTCATCTCCCATTTTGTATGTGTGCACCTGATTGCTCCTTCCTAAGTGGAGTACTTTACATTTGTCCTTATTGAATTTCATCCTATTTACTTCAGACCATTTCTCCAGTTTGTCCAGATCATTTTGAATTTTAATCCTATCTTCCAAAGCACTTGCAACCCCTCCCAGCTTGGTATTGTCCGCAAACTTTATAAGTGGACTCTCTATGCCATTATCTAAATCATTGATGAAGATATTGAACAGAACCGGACCCAGAACTGATCCCTGCGGGACCCCACTCATTATGCCCTTCCAGCATGACTGAACAACTGATAACTACTCTCTGGGAACAATTTTCCAACCAGTTATGCGCCCACCTTATAGTAGCTCCATCTAGGTTGTATTTCCCTAGTTTGTTTTTGAGAAGTTCATCCGAGACTATCAAAAACCTTACTAAAGTCAAGATATATCACATCTACCGCTTCCCCCATCCACAAGGTTTGTTACCCTGTCAAAGAAAGCTATCAGGTTGGTTTGACACGATTTGTTCTTGACAGATGTATACTGACTTATTTATCACCTTATTATCGTCTAGGCGTTTGCAAATTGATTGCTTAATTATTTGCTCTATTATCTTTCCGGATACGGAAGTTAAGCTGACTGGTCTGTAATTCCCTGGGATGTTCTTATTTCCCTTTTTATAGATGGGCATTATATTTGCCCTTTTCCAGTCTTCTGGAATGTCCCCAGTCTTCCTTGACTTTTCAAAGATAATTGCTAATGGCTCAGATATCTCCTCAGTCAGCTCCTTGAGTATTCTAGGCTGCATTTAATCAGGCCCTGGTGATTTGAAGACATCTAACTTATCTAAGTAATTTTTGACTTGTTCTTTCCCTGTTTTAGACTCTGATCCTACCTCATTTTCACGGCATTCACTATTTTAGGTGTCCAATTGCCACCAACCTTCTTGGTGAAAACCGAAACAAAGTCATTAACCACCTCTGCCATTTCCACATTTTCTGTTACTGTCTTTTCCCCCTCATTGAGTAATGGACCTACTCTGTCTTTGGTCTTCCTCTTGCTTCTAATGTATTTGTAGAATGTCGTCTTGTTTCCTTTTCTTTTTGCGAATACAGACTAACAAGGCTGCTACTCTGAAACTTGTTTCCTTTTATATCCCTAGCTAGTGTGATCTTGTTTTGTGCCTTGGCTTTTCTAATTTTGTCCCTATATACTTGTGTTATTTGTTTATATTCATCCTTTGTAGTTTGACTGAGTTTCCACTTTTTGTGGGACTCTTTTTTGAATTTTAGATCAATGAAGATCTCCTGGTTAAGCCAGGGTGGTCTCTTGCCGTACTTCCTATCTTTCCTACGCAGTGGGATAGCTTTCTCTTGTGTCCTTAATAATGTCTTTGAAAAACTGCCAACTGTTTTCAATTGTTTTTCCCCTTAGACTTGCTTCCCATGGGATTTTACCTACCAACTCCCCAAGTTTGCTAAAGTCTGCCTTCTTGAAATCCATTGGTTTTTATTGTGCTGTTCTCCCTCCTACCATTCCTTAGAATTGTGAACTCTACCATTTCATGATCACTTTCACCCAAGTTGCCTTCCACTTTCAAATTCTCAACCAGTTCTTCCCTATTTGTCACAATCAAACCTAGAACAGCCTCCCCGCTAGTAGCTTTCTCCACATCCAGTCATTGCAGGGATAGTGTATATGTCTATGAACAATATTGTCCAAAGCTCCCCTGTTTATTAAGTGACATTAGCGTCAGTTTTGTGCACAAAGCAGAAGCTTTTTAACTAAACACAAAAGCATCTGGAGCCCTCCTTTGCAAATGTCTTTGAATCCTAAGGTGTGTTCTGGGGAGGTTGGGTAGTATGGAGTGGGCCCAATCCTGACAAATCAATTGGTGCTGTGGATGCTTGGTACCTCTGAAGATCAGGCCCAAGGTGTCCAAGGCTCTGAACCCAAAAATGGAGGCCCTCAAAATTAACATAATCTTTTGAGGGGGGAAAAAAACAAAACCAAAAACCCCACAATGCTGCCAACTATTGTTGTTGCAATGGCATCTAAAATGAAGTACACATTTGTAGTCTAATATGGTTGAAAGTATTTTTTATCCATTTATTACTACCTCTTCTTAAAAAGGAAAATGTTCATTTTGAAATACACAGGTCCTAATTCTGTCCTTTGAATATGAGTGCATGGCTGCCATTGATTTTAACTGAAGTTATACCCGGGCATCTGAGAGCAGAGTTTGGCCCACGAGACATATTTTAAGTTTTTAAGGAAGAATATAACCACAGCAAGGCATCCATCTCTCTTTGTATCAAAGTCAGATACAAGAAGAATGTGCTTTACTAAATGCAAATGTACTTCAGGTTACAATTAACACATTAGTGAAGTGAGTCGAGTGCTAGAAAGCCTGTGTAAATTTCACTAAACCATAAATTATTGGTGCCCTGAGGCTTTTTAATGTGCTTTTAATGTATGAGGAAATCAATTTACTGAGGAATGAATGCATGCAAAAAATTAATAAAGCACAAAAATATGCTCAAATAATGGAGCACGTTCTAAATCCATTACATAACAAACCCTGGCTAGTACAAACTCATTTGATTATCAGCGTTTGGCCCATTGTAGCAGTCAGTCACTTTTGTCTTGTTACGCGTTTCCCATCAAGCATCTCAGCTCTGATCGCCATGACTATATTCATTCTTTATCAATATGGGCAGGAAACATTGCTTCTCTGGTTGCCCTCAGTGTCACTCCAACAACTGCGCCGTAGGTATTCCTCAAAGAGAACCAGTTCCTGAACATTGAAGATGGGAGCTTTGCCTGAAATAAGGTGCACAGGGTTGGACCCGGAGTGGGGCATTCCAGTCAGCAACTCCCTACAGCCCAATTGCCTTTCTTCTCACTACCATGAGCATCATTTTTGTGACACAGCACTAATTGTTAGTCTTTAGTCACGTCCAACTACAGTCCTGTCAATCCTTCTCTTTCCGCATTGTAAACTGTGTGCAGCTTTTTTCCTAAATGTTTAGGGCTCAATGGTGACTAGTCTGTTCAGGCTGGGGATGTGAGAAGGAGCTAGTCACAATTGCAGAGAGTACAGTACAGGAGCCGCTTAAAGCTAGTGCCAGCAGTGCTATTAGTCTCTGAGAGCTCGGAGAAGTGAGGGCAGGGCCTGAGTTTGACTGCTGTGGTGAGGGAATGCATACTGTACCCTTTACAAAGAAGTAACAATGGCCACTCAGACCCTGCCCCACAGCCACACAGATCAATGGGAAAACTGTACTTCATTTATCCTGGTCTCATGAAAACATGCTAGCAAAGTGATTTGATTTAGCTCTGTCTTCTTGCAAAGCTGATGATTGAAAAAATTTAAAAAGTCCATTTGTCAGGTTCATTTCACTCAGTCATCAAAATACATTCCTTCTACTCAGTCATCAGTTCCACTTCATCCATCCACCCAAATTCATTCTATTCACCTATTCAGCAGTTTCACTTTACATAGTAAATTGCTTTGCATAGTGAACCCACGTCCCAATTATAGCAGCATAACCTGCCTTGGCCAGGGTGTCATGTCCGCACACTGAGGATGATATATGCATCAGTCTATTCACGAAGCAACCGATTAGAAAATCCTTCTTGTACCATTTTCCAGTGTACAACTGGATCACAGTTCTGAAAGTTTGCTGCAGTGGAACATTATGTGGAGCATATGCCTGGTGCCAGATACGTTATTTTAAATGGCATTTTGGGTATGATTTCTATCTGTTGGTTGCCTTTTCCTAAATAAGGTCAGCTATTCAAAATGCCTGAGGAGCTTGCATTTTCCTTCACTGCCAAGGTTAGATTCTTCTCTTGAATTGTTTGAAGGTTAATTAAATATCTTTATCTGGAACTAAAGTTAACAGTGACCTACAAAAGAGTTTAATAAAAATGGAACTTTTGTGTCCTCTGTATGCTGTATTTGGATGTACAAAGAAGATCTGAAAGTGGAGTCTGCATTGGTTTGGGTTTTTTACACTTTAGAAATTCTAGTGATGTCAATTATGGTCTTCCCTGGTTTTTCTAGAAGTTTGCTGAGGATCCATTTGACCTTGATTTAAGTGCCCAATATAGACACACCTGATCCTACAGAAATATTAAAAATAAAATTTGTGCTATAGAAATGAGTTTCTCCAGTAATATTATAGAATAGAGTAATTTGTTATATATTTTTAAATAACTGTCATGTTCATTAGTCATATTATGAGTATAACTCTTGTAGCTTTATTTACATATATATTAATTATTCATGAGGCTTTACAGATCCATACGAAAACCTACACCTGGAGGAATGTATATTCAGTTTATTTTCTAAGAGCCAAATCTTAAGTTTTGTAGCGGACTTCAATGAGACCAGGATTTTGCCCCCGGGCATTCTAAGGCCCTGATCAATCCGACAAGGTTATAAATGCCTCGTGTGGTTGGCTGATGCACTTCACTTTCACTGACTTCAGTGATATCCAGGTTGCCCAGTATCTCTCAAGAGCAAATATTGGTTTTATGTATTAAGTATATCAATATTCACAGACATAAATGTAATAGGGATACTACTTTACAGGGGAGAAGATAATACTGTGCATGTGAATTTAAAAAAAAAAAGAGTATCACTGCAGAACTATACTTCAGGTTACTGAAATGTGAAGATGGAGGGGGTCTCTCTCATTCCAGGCTGCAATCCAGACCAGTGAGAGGTTGTCTCACCACCTGCCCTGCAACCTTGAGTGCCTCACAATGCTTTGTTGTTGTAGTTCCCAACCAGGGCCACTCACAAACAGTCTAACATTGTGTAAGTCACACACAGAGTGTCTGTGTATAGCTGCAGCCCTGGTCCACCCACTCTGATCCCAGCAGCCTGTCAGCAACACACCAGTCAAACTCTAGCTTCCAACAGACTTGGTTACTACTTGCAGGGCCAACACACTCCCAATCCCAAATTTTCCCAAAAATGTGGGTTTTGCACTGTCCAGCCCTCTCCTGGACAGTCTGGCTATTAAAGGTCTGTTGTCCTGTAAAGGGTCAATTTTCAACAGTTTGCTACTTTAACTGAAGTTACCAAACAGTTCAGTTTAAACACATTAGTTTAGATTAAAATTAAAACAAGTTTAAGTGAGTACAAGTATAAAGGTATCAAAGTCAGAAATGGTTACAAGAAAAATCAAGATAAAATACTTCCTAGTAGCTAAAATTTAACAAGCTAGACTTGGCTCAAGGTAAATCCTTACCACATGTTCCCAGCAACTGCGCTGACCAGAGTCTATGGGGCAGAGGTGAAGGTGGGCCAGTACAGCGTATCCGTCAGAAGTGGCCGGTGGTACAAGGCCATACACAGCTGACATTTAAAGTGCTGCTGCAGCAGCGCTTTAACATCGCTGCCCCTTTTCCCTCCCCCAGGTCTGCCGGGAGGGGTGGGGGGGGGGCAAAAGGGGAAGCTGCCATGGAGCCCCAGGCCCTTTAAATCGCTGCCGGAGTCCTGGGCAGCACAGGCTGGCCAGCACTGAAGGGCTGGCTGGGGGAGGCTGACTTCCAGCCCCGCCCCTTCCATCTGAGACCCTGCCCCTTCCAGGGGCCCGGAGCCAGACCCCCCTACTGGTAAGACTTTTAAGTTACTTTCACCCCTGTTCAGGGGTCAGAATCTCCCCACAAAGTCAAAGGGCTTGTTCCTTTGTCATCTTAGGTGAAAAAGACCTGGCGGGTCTTTGTACCCTTGAAATGTGTTATCCCTGGATAACACTCATTCCAGATGTGAGGAAGGATACGTGGAGTCCCATGGTTAAAGAGGTTCAATGTTGTTTGCTAAAATGCATATAGATCTGTTCCTATCCCCCTTCATTGCCAGAGAATGCCTTCTTGACAGGTGATTACCAATCAACTTTGATGACACCTGGCTAGAGGCCTCAGCTTGTCCTTTGTCTTTGAGAAACAAGTTTACCCCTTCCCCAGATGGACTGGTAAATATGGTCGTTATTTCATTTAATGTTCATAATGCATATGCATTTTGTACATACATTACACAAGAATATTGATGATCAATGTGTTACTAGTTTATAAATGATACCTTGCAAGACATATTTTGCACAAAGATTATTACAATAATGTGTAGGGTGTGACTACAGGAGTGCTTTTGGTCACAGAGATAAAGATTTTATCCAATTACGGTTTTATAAAGTGCAGAATAAAGAAACAAAACCTCCTAACCTCTTAAATTATTTTCTATTTCCAGTAATAGAGAATAGAAGAAAATCAAAGTAAAAGTGGATAAGACGTGACCATGGTTGATGAAGAGCACTTTCTGCACTCCTGATTTAAAGGGAGGAATTTGCTGAGCCTAACAGACAAAGAGTAATAATCAATGGAACTTATCTCTGAGAAATGTCATGGGAACCTTGAACCATGGAAATGATAGCTAGACTCGACAGATGTGACATGAAACATTCCACACTTTGCTATCATGTGCTGTTGCTTGCTAAACTGTGAAGAACTGCATAAACTGTATTTAAGATGCTTTCTATACTAGTGCCAATCACCTTTTTTGGACCTGAAAGTGATATTTTCTTATTGACTCTCATGATTTCATTTGCATGTATTCAGTGATTGTGTACAAGCAAAATATGTAATCTGCTTTACCTATTTAAAGATCCATCATCAACACAGTGGTAAACAAAATTAATTCCACTTTTTTCTCCCCCAGAATCATAATTACTTAGGTCCATATTGTTGGAAGTCCAAAATGATTTCAAACAAGGATTAATGTAAATGTCTGCACTTACTTTATGGACAATAGCCTCTAAAGATATTTTCACTGTTTGTTAGTGAAATGAGGGGAAAAAAGCTATTTATAACAAGGCCTTATGTTGTGTACATAAATTGTCTTTGAAATGTGTGATTTAGTTTATTGCTTGTAAAAGAAATTATATAATTTATTTAGTAAATACTACTGTAAACTATAGTTTTATTGACAGAAATAAAATATTTTGTTCTCAAAACCTATGGTGCATATTTCAAGCTGTTTCTGGTCTATACACTTCCTGTTCTTGCCTTCTGACCCTTTCTAAGAGAATCATTATTTATGCACTGTCCCAAACAGTACATAACAGGTAATCTGTCCCGTATGCCCTCACATAGAAGAGAAGGTGGAAAAAATGTTGTACTAGAAGGAGAAAGGCAAAGAACAGATGTAGGGTGACCAGATGTCCTGATTTTATAGGGACAGTCCCGATTTTTGGATCTTTTGCTTATATTGGCTCCTATTACCCCCCTACTCCCTGTCCCGATTTTTCACACTTGCTGTCTGGTCACCCTAACCAGATGCAACATGTATGGTTTGATAAATGTTACAGATCTCTCACCATGTGCAACCATTGCAGGACAAAAAAAGGTAGAAGCAATCTGGTTCCACACAGGAGCAGAGATTTAGTCACAGTAGGGTAAGGGCTGCTAAGCATCATTCTAAGAATCCAGACCTTGATGTGGGAGCATATTTAGGAACTTCATAAATGCCTCTTTAAGGTGTATGGAAACTATTGGGGATGATGATAGCTCTCCCAAAAATAACATTCCTTGCAGAGTGGATAGAGTGTAGGACACTGGAGCTGGCACTTCTGTAGAACCTGCCATTTGAGGATTTTTCCCAACATTAACAAATCAAACCACCGTACCTTTGTGAAATAGATGAGTATTATCCCCATTTTACAGATGGTATGGACAAACAGAGGTCATATAACTTGTTCAAGTACATAGAAAATCTGTGGCAAAGCCAGGACTAGAACCTCATCTTGTAGAACCTGCCATGTGAGGATTTTTCCCAACATTAACAAATTAAACCTCTGTACCAGATGACAAAAACAAAATATTGGGACACATGGGGGGCAGCCACAGGCTCAAAAGCCGGAGTACCACCGAAGCGCAAAAAAAAAAAATAGCCGGCGTGCTGCCGAAGCAAAATATCGGGACAAATGGTGTCCCGACCGTACATCAGTCGGGACGCAGGACAAACAACTAAATATTGGGACAGTCCTGATTTTATCGGGACGTCTGGTCATCCTAGATAGTTCCCAGTGGCACCCTGGATGTTAAGCAACAGAGAGTTCTATGCCCTGTAACCAAAACTGCTGCATATAATGTGTATGTGTGGGATGATTGCCTCCTGCTTCCTGCATAATCTATAACAAATATAGAATATGTCTGAACAAAATAAATTTCACTGAAATGTTTTGTTTCATAAAAAAAACAAAGTTCCTAGTTTTTGGCATCAGAGAGACTTCTTTCAAAACAGACAGAAGCTTAATTTTTCTTGGTAGATTCATCTGTTTTCCAGTTATCTCAAGGACTACAGAATGCCCACTTATCCTTAGCAAGACCCCAGAAAAAAGAAATGTATTGAAAAGAGACCAGTCTATGCAAGGATACATTTTTATACTGTGTAATTCTCAAATAACATGCTTTCTTCTGTATAGCCACTTAAAAGGCTTCATAAATGAAAATGCTGTAATCTTCAGAGGGAATTTGCTCCACATAAAAAGATTACATATGTTCAGTGTGTTTACATACTGTCACCCCAGCATGCCTACTCTCCCCCTTGAATAGAAACAGCCATCCATTGCAGATAAAAGGAAATCCAGGTTAAATTACAAGTATTAGTGGAAAGATTCTTTTCTTTCTAAGGCTCGCATTCTAAAGTGTGCATTATTGTGTTCCTGTTGATATGATTTCCAATCAGTGCAGCCAATGGACTTTGTGAAAGGAAGTCCAGTGAAGCACTCCTGATGGCCAATGGTTCAAGCCTGCCCCAGAAAAGGTCTAATGCCTGTAACCATATGAGAAAATCTTACTACAAAATAACAGTACAATAGGTTTAGAAGGACTCTGCATGTCTAATCTTTAAGTAACTGGATGCTATTTAATTTGCACGGATGGCTTTTAAGTAAGCTTGAAGGATCATTTATGCACATCAATAAGCATTGAAAAGGGGACACCTGCCAGGAAAAAATAAAATATGTGCAAGAAGGCCTGGCCACCAAATATTAGGTTTTCTGGGCTAGAAGAGGGTCATCTTAGCTTATTTTTTGAGGTCTGGGCAGATACAACACCCCATAGGGAACAAAATGTGGCGCTATCTGTATACACAGGTATTTAAATTCTTTAATTTAAATATGAACCTCCCAGAAGAAAAGGCAGATAGTTGTCTGCTAGGGGAATGTAGGGGGAATAATTTAGGCTTGTTATATGTGACCCTGTAATTGATACTGTTCTGTAATCCTGTGGAATTCTGGGGGAGAAAAGTAAATCAAGGTGTCATTTGCATTTAACAAGATTTTGTGGCATAGTCCCTTGACTGAAAAACTGGATACTTCTGCACCTCTTCTAAAATTCAGTACTGAGAAAACCACCAAACTCCTACTTTGATATATTATTTAGATAGTGTTGGCTTTACTATACCACAGGTATCTAACTATGGGATATCTTTCACCTTTACATGCCTCAACCCAGCGAACAGCAGACAGTGATAAAGAGCAAATCAGCAGCACTCTGTCTATTCAGCACATAAGCCATTTGTTGAGTCATTTCAGGATGATGTACACATTTGCTTCCAATATTATATCAGCTTTTTGGCATCAGAGAGACTTTTTTCAAAACAGGCCTCACCCTGAACACAACTCCTTTTCATGTGAAACTTGTGGAAGACCATGGAAATCTGCATGCAGAGGGCTTACAGAAATGAAGTGTGGCATGGTTTTTACAGAGTTTTTTTCAACTTCTATAATTACCATACTTACATTATTTCAAATCCCTTGTGGGACTTGCATGATTTTAAAAAAAAATTAAAGCTTTGAACTCTATATAGCAACATCCCTCATGGGCTCAACATGCTTTTAAGAGATGGGTATTGTTGGTCTCATTTTTCAGGTGGGGAGATTAAGACACAGAAGGGTTAAGTGGTATAGAGCAGTGCTTCTCAAGCTATCTGATGTGGGGGACCAGCCATTTTTTTTTTCCAATGTGCACACAGACCGGCAGCCGATGGCTCACGGACCAGCACCGGTCTGTAGACCACCACTTTGAGTAGCACTGTTATAGAGTATTAGACATGGAGGGTAAGATCCATCCTTATGCAGAAAGCCAGCATGCAACCAGTGCATCTCTTAGGCTCTATTTTGAAGACTTAAGTAGTGAATAGGCCTTGTGCTACTCTCTGCGTTAGAGAAAATATCACCCCCTAAGAATTTAATGCCACTGTGTTGGGGTGTTGAATTTTACCCTTAGCTGAATCAGGACAAATGTAAAGACACTGCACATCCTCAAGAGAAAAAAAAATAACACTCTGCTTAAGAATTAATAAGCATGCATGATGACTGGCTAAATATTCCTCAACTTTGTCTACAGGATTATGCCTTTTTAGCTGTACTAAGCCCCTTCTATTTGGAATTAATTACCTAAAGATACTTGTGATATTAGAGCAAGACATTATTTGGCTAGCTTTTGGTAAGTAGTCTTTTAATTTCATACTTAATTTGCTGATGTGAAGCTATTTTTGTGAACACTTTGTGTTCAGCATATAAAAGGCAAATGGCATTATAAATTATAAATGAAAAGACTAACTTGGTTCTTTGTTCTGATGGGGGTAAAAGAAATGATGAGAAGAAATCCAAGTAAAAATAATTGCAGTGTTTAATGAAGGAAACTCATTCCAAAAATCTTAAATTATAAATTCTCTCTCACTCTCACACACACACACACACCTCCCCCCCCATCCAAAACATTATTTTAGCTTTCAGATATTAGCTAAACAAGACGGTCTTAATACAGACAACTGACATATACAACTGGTTGTCTCTTCATTTCTGCTTTTAGTCACTTATCCACTCAATAAATTAGTTTATCCTTCATTAGAACACAACCCAGTCTCCGCAATTACTTTGGAATTTTGTGCACTCAAGCTTTAGTGACTGACTTTGTACATTGAGAACTCAGTTTTGTGCATATGAAGTATGCTTGCACACACAAATTGATAGCATGTAACTATTCTATTTGCATGCGCAAAGCAGCTGTAGTTTATAACACTGCAGGTGGATACTTTTGAAAATTTGGTCCAAAGTACAGAACATCAATTTCATTCCCAAACACGCTTACCACAGTATAATTTCAAAGAATTGCAGAAAGGGTAGCTAAATAAGACTCCTCTTCTCTCTTTCTTGTGATAAATTTAAACAATTTCTCCAATGAAATTTGCTTTCTATAATGGGGAAACAACAATGTGTTTAACTTTATTAATGATTTTGCCCTTCGTGTGGACAAAGATAATTGAAGAACTTCAGTTACTGCACAAGGTGAATAACCTTCTCTTTTAGAACAAATTGTGAAGGAAAGAATAATTCAGAGATAAATGGTAAAGGGAATGTAATGCAACACACGTTTAAAAAAGGTAGGTTGATCACGCCAGACTAACCTGATTTCTTTCTTTCAGGAAATAACTGATTTTTCAGGTAAGGGAAGTGCAGTAGATCTAATATTCTTGGACTTTAGCAAAACATTTGTCACAGTACCACAGAGGAAATTATTTAGTGAATTTAGGGAAGAGGCAGATCAGTACATGCATCATAAGATGGATAAGGAACAGGCTAAAGGGGAGAAGGCACTCAGTGATGCTGAAAGGTGAATTATCAGACTGGAAGGAGGTTACTAGTAGAGTTCCTCAAGGATCAATCTTGGGAAAAAGCTTGTTTAATATTTTTTTAGTGACCTTGGCACAAAAAGTAGGAGTGTACTAATGAAATCTGCTGCTGATACAAATTTGGGAGAAATTGTCAATACAGAGGAAGATTGGTGTATTACGCAGGAAGATCTGGATGACCCTGAAAATGAGTGACAGAAATGGGATGAAATTCAATAGTACAAAGTATAAGGCCATGAATTTAGGGTCTAATAGTAAAAATTTCTACTGCAAACTGAGGTCTCATCAGTTGGAAATGACACAGGTGGAGAGAGATACTGGGTCTGTGAGTTGATCACAGGATGACTGAGCTACCACTCTGATGAGGCAGTGAAAAAGGCATATGCGATCTAGGATATATTAGGTGAGGCATTTCCAATAGAGATAGAGAAGTATTAATGCTATTGTACAAAGCAGTGATAATTCCTCATTTGGAATACTGTGTACAATTCTGGTCAACTATGTTTAAGAAACATTCTATGCCAACTCAAAATGCTGCATTAAAATGGAAAATGGATTGAGTAAGCCATTCAGCATCAAGACAGGTGTAAGGCAGGGGTGCATCCTGTTTCCTTTTTTGTTTATGCTAGTCATTGACTATGGATTAAAACAATGCGACAGTGACACAAATGGCCTAAAATGGAACAATTCAAGGCTATTTGATCTAGGGGTATATAGTACAAGTCATGGACAGGTCATGTGCCGTGAATTTTTGTTTACTGCCCCTGACCTGTGCATGACTTTTACTAAAAATACCAGTGACTAAACGTAGCCTTACTTAGAAGTATCCAAAGATGGTGTCCAATAGAGCAGATTGGTAACTGTCTGGGGGTGGGGGGGCAAAGATTCACCCAGGACTGTAACAAGCTTCTCAAGCGATAATGTGGAATTCATTATTGTGGGATGTTAATGAGGCCAAAAGCTTCACAAGATTTACAAAGGAACTAGACACATATGGATAACAAGAATAACTTGATCAGTCTTTAAGTACCTACATAAGAAACTGTAGCAGGGTGCTGGTTGAGAAGCCCTTAATCATCTCCTGCCACTCCAGCCCCAATCAAGGGGAATGGATTGGGGCTGGGTGAATAGCCCAGTGCCTGCCTGATAACTGGCTGCATCTGCCAGTCTTATTAGCCCGGTGCTATAAAAGCTGGGAAGAAGCCAGCTGGGGAAGGAAAGAGAAAGGTCAGGCACAGAAGGAAGTGGGAGCCTTGTAGTCTGTTGCTGGCCAGCCCTGTTGTAGGCAAAGTAGCTGTGAAGCCTGTATATAGTTGGGAACTGGTGGTGGGAAAACTTCTGAGAATAAAGAGCATGGGTGTTGCACCAGACTGAAGTGTCCCTGACTCATTGAAGAGGGAGGCCCAGGGGCCGAATACTCAGGGGCACAGCGTGAACCCCATTACAGAAACAAAATTTGAACAAAAAGAAAAGGAGTACTTGTGGCACCTTAAAGACTAACCAATTTATTTGAGCATGGGCTTTCGTGAGCTACAGCTCACTTCATCGGATGCATCCGATGAAGTGAGCTGTAGCTCTCGAAAGCCCATGCTCAAATAAATTGGTTAGTCTCTAAGGTGCCACAAGTACTCCTTTTCTTTTTGCGAATACAGACTAACACGGCTGTTACTCTAAAATTTGAACAGCCCTCTATCAATCTGGCAGGCAAAAGTATAACAGGATCCAATAACTAGAAGTTGAAGCTAGACAAATTCAGACTGGAACTAAGGTGCAAATTATTAACAGTGAGGGTGATTAACTGTTGGAACAATTTACCAAGGCTTGTGGTGGACTCTTTATCACTGGGAATTTTTAAATAAAAATTGGATGTTTTTTCTAAAAGAGATGCTACAGTTCAAACAGAATTTAATTCAGGCCTGTGTTACACAGGAGGCCAAACTAGATGATCAAATGGTTTATACGATCATGTAGTTTTATAATCTATGAATATCCAGAGTTGTTATAAACACTAACCAATATTTGGAAGAGAGGTTAAACCTCATGTTTCAGAGTTTAATCTCTAACTATCAGGGAATAGAAGGAGAGTAGGGCTCGTGTACATGGGGAAATTATCAGAATAGCTATTGCTTAATAAACTATTCTGCTATTGCTGTTCCAGAATAGCTATTCCAGTAACTTCCCTGCGTAGACAAACTTTTAATGGGAGAGTAGATTATCCCACATCTACCTAATAGGAGACTTCTTGTACCTTTCTCTGAATCCTCTAATGTTGGGCACGTCCGAGACAGAATACTGTACTAATCAGACCATGGGCCTGATCCAGCCTGGCAATTCTTAGGCTTCTTAATTTGATAATCCGCACCTCTAATTGCCTCTGCTCTATTTTATGGTCAGTAGTGCCAGGTTTACAATAGCGCCAGTGGTGCCATGGAGCCAGGCCCATGCTCAGAAGGGGCTCTGGCCTGCTCCGCTTGCACTGCGCCCCAAGACCCTGCTGGCTCCCCTGCCCACCACTTGCTCCTCTTAGCCTGCCCGCTGGCTGGCTGAGGGCTCCTCTCCATCCCCGTCCCCACCCCCCTGCTTCTCTCTCTGCCCCCTGGCCAGCCTCCAGTGCATCTCTGGCTCTGAGCAGTCTCTGCTTCCCACCACCTTTGGGGCCCCACCTGTCTCCCCAGAGCCAAGCTGCCTGCGACTGGTGCAGAAGCCTGGCCAGTCTCAGGTCTCAGCTGGTGCAAGGAGATTGGGGTGGGGGGGGGGATTTGGCTGGGCCTCTCAAGACAAGTGGGTCCTCAGGGAGCCGGCCCAGGGCAGGCCCTGACTTGGCTGATCGCGCCACTCCCAAGGGGCCAGAGTGTTGTACCAATAAATTAAAAACCAGCAGGATCTTATTAAAGGGAAAAAGGCAAAATACCACATTTATTGTGAATACAGAAAGAATCGTAGTAAGCAGTTAGTTACAGCTATAACATTCCATTCAATCTCATATTTATTCACACATTCATTCATACACACACACACACACACACACACAGAGGTTCTGCAAGGTTGTCATCATAGTTAGCAGTTAGTTATAGCTATAACATTCCATTCAATCTCATATTTATTCACACATTCATTCATTCATTCATACACACACACACACACACAGGTTCTGCAAGGTTGTTATCATAGTTACCAGCCTTAGAGTTGCTCATGCCAAGCCACTGGCCAGGTGGCCTGGACATGAGGAGGGAGCAGGGCCTTGTCAGATGCTCATCTGATGCTCCTGGAAGTTGGTTTGCAGAATCAGACCCCAAAGTTCTCACTTTTTAGAGTCTCTTTTTATAGGAATTTCTTCCTAGGCCAGTCTGTGGGAATTGCTTCATCATGCTGTTGCTGAATCAATCAGCAGATGGCACATTCCTGACGGCTCCGTGCTGCTAGATGTTATCTTGTTCTTTGGTTCTCCCATTCTTGAGGCTGTTGGGTGGATTCCAGTCTGCCCTCCGGGGGTCCTCTGGTTATTTCCACTTGACGCCTTCTTCAGCCGATGGACACTGGATTCTTAGGCTGGCACCTCCCTGATCATTCAGTTATTATCCACACCAAGCATCCATCCACATACATCCTCTATCTCTATTTTAATCACAATTGTTAATACAACAAAAGGGCGAGGAGTCTCTGGGTGCTGTTTCTGTTGTTAGAGTATTGCTTTGAGTCTCTGTGAATTGCTTTGAGAACAGACTCTGTCTTAGAATGTACTAACACAATTAGCGGCTTGCAAGTTTCACACATAGAGGGAGAGAAACAGTACCAAAACCCAAGAGACCTCTTAATTAGTAATACCCTGGAATTTAAACTATGGGGAATCAAACTCATTTGTGATTTTAATACAGAACTTCTTTAATATGATCCAACATAATCCCCCTTTTGACACTAAGATTTATAATCGTCAGTGTCACTTTCTATGTAGCCTATTCAAGAGAAGGTACTGTGAGGCAATTTGAGTTTGTGATTCCAATTCATGCCACATACACGATCCTAGTGATGTATCTTTACTACAAGGTTCTGGGGCAACAGGCAAGGTGAGGCACACCCACTTTTGAGGAGTCCATTCGATACAACCTCTAGTGTCCAATAGCTTCCCTCCCTCCCCAGCCCACTGGCTCAAGGTCCAGGGTAGCCAGAAGGATCCCATGTGTAATATGGGGAGTGGGTTAACCTTCAATACCTTTGCCTCCAGGGACTGTTGGTGTGCAATTTTGACAACAATTTCTCCCATTAACAAGTCTGGTTTCACAATACTGGAAACATATTGCATCCATTCATGTTGATAAGTGTCAAACAATGATCTCTTTCTTTGTTTTAACAAATGCATCAAACCCTTAATATTTCCCAATATGACGCAGAACATTTTGTGTTCCAAAGTAGCTCGTGCAAGTATCTGCATTTCAGTGCATCCCAGAGCTATGGCTGTGTAGTTTCCTATTTCTAATATTTTTTTTTTTTTAATGGATAAGCCATGTGGTAGTATTAAGCCATTACTAAAGATTCCATCGGCCTTTTAGGTTACCCAGACCAATTTGGACCAAGTCTACGTTGGCATGTACTTGTTTTTGTATCAGGCTGTCCTGTAGCTGGGACAGAGAGCTTAATTTATTTTTAAGTTCCTGCAGGTCTTCAGTATCTTTTTTTTTTTTTTTTTTTTTTTTTTAACACACAACAGTGCTAGCAACAAGACAAAACACAAGACAAAACATAGAACACAAAACACAATTTCTATTGTGACAGTAGATTCATGGTATTGGGTTACTTTTCAGCTGGCATCAGCTTTTCCTGATTTTTCTGAAAGACAAAAAGAACATGTTTCTACCCCTTTTGGGGTGGCAGATTATTGCTTAAAATATTTCTTTTACAAATACCCTTGCTGATTGCAGGCAAAACAGAGGAATTGCCCCCACATTTTCCTGTTTTTGTTCTATAGGTGGGCCAGGTTTCAATGGCTTTTATCTTTTAAGGGTTATGGGGAAATTATCCCACTGTTTAGTCATTAAATCCCTGAGTTTTCCTTCTTATACAGCAGACCAAGTTTATAATGTTTTTCCTGCTGTGTTAAGCTTTAAGTTTTATTTACAGGTAATAACTGAGAAGCATCATTACCATACGACCTTAAAGGGTTTTTCCAAAAATCATACACACTATACGTTGTTACAGGGATACTTATTATCATTAAATTTATTAAAATTATCTTGTTATCCCATGCCTTTTATTTAGGCAATTTGTTTGCTGACCAGGTGTGTCCTTTATCTGCAGCTCCTTTGTGCTGCTAGTTCTTTCCTTCCTTTATCATTTAGGTAATTTGCATTTTCACAGAAGCTTCCTGCTTTTGGATTTAAAGCCATCAGCAGCTCAGAGACTCTATCTTAAAAGGGACACAATCAGCTTTCACCAGAGTTTTGATTACTTTTAACTTCTGCTTCCAAAACACACAGCAATCTGAAAAAGAAAACCCAACCTATTGTGGCTCCCTTTGGAGCCCTAATAGCATTTTAATTAAGTAGCATGGTATGTTTGCATTTCTTTTGCCCCTTCTACAATATACCCTGCGCATGTTCTGGGGCAAATGCACATTCCTTCCATAGTTTAACTTCTATAACATTATCCATATCAATTTTTACATAAGGTGTAACTATTTCTTTTTTTTTTTGCTTACAGAGTTTTCATGTACCTTTATCAAAGTGACAGTCTGATTACTCAGAGCCATTTTAAGACTCAGTGTTTCTAACATTGCTTCTTTTTGTTTTGTGCACCTCACCCCTGCTGTTGCTTCAGAGGGCCACTGTCTTTTTTAAATTTCGTATTTATTTATTTTTTTTCATCTGCTATTTTGTTACAAAATCAAACAAACAAACAAAAACCAACCAACCAAACAAAAATAATCCAATTTTTTTTCTATTCTCCAGATTTTGACTGCCCTGCTGCAGCCACAACTTAAAAACATTTTAAATTTTGTAAAGCATTGAGTTACCTTTTTAAGGGTTAAATGCCAAATCCCAAAGCCAAACAGCACTAATTACCTGTGTCTAGCAAAAAGGTCTGTCAGTTTTGCAACTTTGAATTAAAGAGTCAAATGGATTTTTAGTGGCATTATTTAAAACAAAAACAAAACCAACTGGTCCTTAGAACTTTACATATTTACACACACACAGATAGATACATACACATTTTCTTTTCTTTAACATCCCTTCCACGTTGCTCTGTTTTTTTACATCTTACATTCCCTTTATACATTTGAGGCAGTTAAGTTCCAATAGAACCCCCTTATGTTCTTTTAGCAAATTTGACTAAATTGTCCAGTCAAATGATTTTAATCAGTTTCTTTTGCCTGGCTAATTTACAGACATTCCTTTGGAAAAGGGCCCATTTTTCCCTCAGAATGGCTGCAAAGAAACCAAGAATGCTCTTTCTCTAACACTTTTTTTTTCTTTTTAACATTTTCACAAAGTTTAGCTGCTTAATTCCCTCCAGCCTCTGCAGAGTTAACTTTTTTTTTTTACTCTTTCTCTTTATAATTATGCCTGGGGGTGCCATACATAGGACCTTCTCCCCCTTTACCTGCCTCCCTCCAGCCTCTGCAGAGTTAACTTTTTCACTCTTTTTGTATTCCTGGAGTGCCTCTTTCACTATTTTCAGCTGGCTTTGGGTATTTGTAGCCAGCACCTTCCAATTGTCTGCTCCCTTTTCCGTTTGTGCCTTTTCCTCTTTACATGAAGACAAGCGGAGGGAAGAATCCTTACATGCCTCCCACAACAACCAAATTGCTGCTGCATCTCTTTTGGCAGCACTAGAAGGTTTGTATATGAGGATATACTGAGCCAATCTATCCTCTAGGTCCGAAATAGTGCAGAGATCAGCTAGGGCTTGTTTAGTCCAAGGACTGTGCCCAAATTTTTGAAGGTTTTGTTTAAAAGGTGTAATTTCTTTAACAAAAGGTGAGGTTGGAGTTCCTTCTGACTCCATTCCTCCCTCTGGTACTGGCTTACCCTGTTTTCTTTTAAACATCTTAACATGGATATTTCAATCTCTTTGTCACTGCTGGTATTACTTAGCAAGTGACACAGCCTAGATTCTGAAATCATAGCTTAATCTATGCGTTTTTCCCCTGCTACCTTCCCGGAGGCCAGCAGGTCCCCTGCTACCTTCCCGGAGGCCAGCAGGTCTGGTTAACCTATTTCTCCCTGCTACCTTCTCGGAGGCCAGCCGGTCCGGTTAACCTGTTCTCCCCTGCTACCTTCTCGGAGGCCAGCAGGTTCCCTGCTACCTTCTCGGAGGCCAGCAGGTCTAGTTTAATCTGTTCTTCCCTGCTACCTTCTCGGAGGCCAGCAGGTCCCCTGCTACCTTCTCGGAGGCCAGCAGGTCCCCTGCTACCTTCTCGGAGGCCAGCAGGTCTGGTTTAATCTGTTTTTCCTGCTACCTTCTCGGAGGCCAGCAGGTTCCCTGCTACCTTCTCGGAGGCCAGCAGGTCTAGTTTAATCTGTTCTTCCCTGCTACCTTCTCGGAGGCCAGCAGGTCCCCTGCTACCTTCTCGGAGGCCAGCAGGTCTGGTTTAATCTGTTTTTCCTGCTACCTTCTCGGAGGCCAGCAGGTCCCCTGCTACCTTCTCGGAGGCCAGCAGGTCTGGTTAACCTAATAGAAATGCCTAGCTCACTAGAGCTGGCGGTGTGCACACCAATATTTACAATAACTGAGGTTTTTTACCAATATTCCCCCTTTCGCAATTCTCCACCAAAATGTTGTACCAATAAATTAAAAACCAGCAGGATCTTATTAAAGGGAAAAAGGCAAAATACCACATTTATTGTGAATACAGAAAGAATCGTAGTAAGCAGTTAGTTACAGCTATAACATTCCATTCAATCTCATATTTATTCACACATTCATTCATACACACACACACACACACACACACAGAGGTTCTGCAAGGTTGTCATCATAGTTAGCAGTTAGTTATAGCTATAACATTCCATTCAATCTCATATTTATTCACACATTCATTCATTCATTCATACACACACACACACACACAGGTTCTGCAAGGTTGTTATCATAGTTACCAGCCTTAGAGTTGCTCATGCCAAGCCACTGGCCAGGTGGCCTGGACATGAGGAGGGAGCAGGGCCTTGTCAGATGCTCATCTGATGCTCCTGGAAGTTGGTTTGCAGAATCAGACCCCAAAGTTCTCACTTTTTAGAGTCTCTTTTTATAGGAATTTCTTCCTAGGCCAGTCTGTGGGAATTGCTTCATCATGCTGTTGCTGAATCAATCAGCAGATGGCACATTCCTGACGGCTCCGTGCTGCTAGATGTTATCTTGTTCTTTGGTTCTCCCATTCTTGAGGCTGTTGGGTGGATTCCAGTCTGCCCTCCGGGGGTCCTCTGGTTATTTCCACTTGACGCCTTCTTCAGCCGATGGACACTGGATTCTTAGGCTGGCACCTCCCTGATCATTCAGTTATTATCCACACCAAGCATCCATCCACATACATCCTCTATCTCTATTTTAATCACAATTGTTAATACAACAAAAGGGCGAGGAGTCTCTGGGTGCTGTTTCTGTTGTTAGAGTATTGCTTTGAGTCTCTGTGAATTGCTTTGAGAACAGACTCTGTCTTAGAATGTACTAACACAATTAGCGGCTTGCAAGTTTCACACATAGAGGGAGAGAAACAGTACCAAAACCCAAGAGACCTCTTAATTAGTAATACCCTGGAATTTAAACTATGGGGAATCAAACTCATTTGTGATTTTAATACAGAACTTCTTTAATATGATCCAACAAGAGCAATTCCCCGCCCTGGGACCAGCCCTGGTTGCGCTGCCAGCATGGGGGAGTGGATCTCTTTGGGGTCTGGGGGGGTGCTGGGCTGTGAGGGGGCAGGGAAGATGTGTGTGTTGGGGCACTAGGGAGTGGGGGTTCTACAGGGGGTGCTGGGCAGTTGTGGTGGGGTTGTGGGCAAGGGGGTGCTGGGCATAGTGGGTCCAGGGGGGCTCTGGCCATAGGAAGTTGGGGAGTGTTGGTTTGGAGGAGGGGGGGCTGTATGGCGCAGCATGGGCCCACCCCCGAGGGGAAGGGGCATGCTGGCAGCACAGGGCCAGGTGGGCCACTGTGCATATGGCAACTGTCGGTTGGTAAATAGTGCCCTTGCGCTGGGCGGAGTGGGGCCGCCCCTGCCATGCCATGCCCCGCCCCATTGCCCCTGACTGGCCCCTTGCTCTGGGGACTGACCTCCCCGTGCCATGCTCCACTGCCTCCATGGGGGGCCACAAATATGTTTGGCACCAGGCCCACAAAAGGTTAATACTGATGGTCAGACCTCATGACATTAAGCTTTCTAGCAAGATTGGTCTGGGAATTCAATAACAGCCTTTCAGCATTTACAGGTTTCAGAGTGGTAGCCGTGCTAGTCTGTATCAGCAAAAACGACGACGAGTCCTTGTGGCATCTTAGAGACTAACAAATTTATTTGGGCATAAGCTTTCGTGGGCTAGAACCCACTTCATCGGATGCATGGAGTGAAAATACAGGAGCAAGTATAAATACATGAAAAGATGGGGGGTTGCCTTGGGCCACTCTCTTACCACTTCAAAAGTTATTTTTCCTCCCTTGGTATCCTGCTGTTAATTGATTCAACTCATTAGACCAGGGGTCGGCAACCTTTCAGAAGTGGTGTGCCGAGTCTTCATTTATTCACTTTAATTTAAGGTTTCACATGCCAGTAATACATTTTAATGTTTTTAGAAGGTCTCTCTCTCTCTGTCTATATATTATATAACTAAACTATTGTTGTATTGTAAAATAAACAAGGTTTTCAAAATGTATAAGAAGCTTCATTTAAAATTAAATTAAAATGTTGATCTTATGCCGCCGGCCTGCTCAGCCCGCTGCTGGTCTGGGATTCCGTTCACCTAGGCCGGCAGCGGGATGAGCGGGGCCTGCGGTCGGGACCCCAGCTGGCAAGGCCAGCAGCCAGAACCCCAGACCAGCAGTGGGCTGAGCAGCTCAGCCTGCTGCTGCTTAGGGGTTCCATCCGCCAGCTCCTGCCAGCCAGGATACCGGCTGCCAGACCCACTCAGCCCGCTGCTGGTCTGGGGTCCTGGCCCTGCCCACATAGAGTGGGTACCTACCTTCTCCCTGGTTCTGGCCATTCTCTTCCTCTCTCTCTGCACTGAGCTGAGGGTGGGAGCGCACTGAGCACAGGGCATGAAGAGCATGAAGGATTAAGCTGGGGGTTGGGGTGTAGGGTTTGGCCAGGAGCTAGAATGAGGGAGGGGGCTCAGGGTTGGGGCAGGAGGTTTGGGTGTGGAGTGCTTACCTAGGCAGCTCTCATTTGCGGGAGGGGTGCAGGTGGGAATGTGGGGGAGGGAGGTGCAGGAGTTCCCGCTTGGTGCTCAGGGTGGGGGTGGGGATGTGGGGGGAGCTGGGTATGTGGGGGTGCAAAAGTCAGGGGTGGAGTCGTGGGGGGGTGAAGGAGTCAAGCAGAGGGCTGGGTGTGTGTGAGGCAGGTACAGGGCTCAGGGCAGGGGTCTGGGGGGGGTGAGGGGCTGCAGGGCAGAGGGCTGGGTGAGTGGGCTGGGTGAGTGGGGTGCTCAAAGCAGGGCGCTGGAGGGGATATGCCCTGCCTCCGCTTCTTCTCTGTCTCCGCCGGGAGCAGCGAGCACGCACACCCCGCTCCTCCCAAGGGCCGGCAGGGCGGGAGGGCCGAAGGGGAGGAGCAGGAGGGGCAGGAACCGAACACAGTGCGGGAAGAGGCAGAGGAGCCGGCAGGACCAAGCTCCTGCCCCCGTGGGAGGGAGCGGAGAGCGGAGAAGAGCGGGCTGGGTCGGATTTTTAATGGCACGCTGCTCCCTGCCGGGACCCCGGCAGACAGCAGCGTGCCATCTTTGGCACACTTGCCATAGGTTGCCCACCCCTGTTCTAGAGTCTTCCCCAGGAATTGAAATTAGATGGGGTGTTCAGATTGACGGGGGGGGCGGGTGTTGGAAAATGACTAAATTGGCAACTAGTTGACCACTGGGGGACAATGGGGGAGTTCAGGGGGATGCAGGGAAATTGATTGCCTGCATGAAACTTCAGGCATTGTCACGCATCATTAACAACAGAATAAAATCCTAGCACTGTTTCAGTCATCAATTCAGCAGGAACTCAGCCAGCCACCTACAAAAACTCCTTTATGCCTCCCTCATTGTTCTGGGAAGCATGACCTCAGCCCTCTCCAGAAACCCTATCAAACAGATTTCTATTTTAGTAGATGGGACATCTTGTCTTCCCTTTACTGGATCAGTGTAAGGTCTTTTCTATACAGGGAAATTGCCCAGAATATATATTGCAAAATAACTCCCTTCATGGATATTATTCCAGAATGAGTCACTTTTGTCCTGGAATAATTATTCCATTTTGTGAGAGCAGTAATGGTGCTGGAATAAAGTCACTTTTATTTTGGAATAGTGTCCACATGGGGAGACTCAGTAGCTATACCGGTTCATTTTCCTGTGTAGATGAGGCCTAAGATTTAGACAGTATGTTATGAACTGCACCCTTATTTCCCTACCTACCCAATTAAAATCCTATAGCAGGATATGTATTCTAGCGTACATACCCTGCCACTGTCCAGTAGGGGGAAGTGCAAGCTCTCCATCTACTGGACTATTAGTGAAAAAGCCGCTCTGGGGATGGGAAAATAGATTTCTGGTGAGCAGCAGTGTTCATGCTGAAGTCGGATGCGACCGGAGTAGATCTTGTTTTTTCGCTCCACGGAGTAACTTCATTGGTTTTAATCTTACTTGCTATGTTCTGATATTGTAACTGCACTGTCGTTACCCCTAGTTTTGCTCTCTTTTAGTGAGTGTGCCCTGGGCGGTACAACCAGCCTTGAGTCATCACATGCTGCCCCGTGCCCATACACAGACTTTTCTAAGCCAGGGAGACCCACCTGGCTCCAAAGCTGGCGGGAGGTGAGGCTGCCGCTAGCACGGACGAGTCAGAGCCGGAACTAGTCAAGCAACGTCCCGAGCGCTGAGCTCCGCCGCCCCCAGAGCCGTGAGAGGCCGAGAGCTGCCCGGCTGGGCGGGAAGTGATGGCGGGCAGGGGAAGGGGTGAGGGGGACACAAGCAGCCCGAGCCGCGGTGCAGCCCCTGCTGGCCCATGGCATTGAGTGGGTGGCGCTCTGGGAATGGTTCCCAATGGCTCTGGCCGGTGGCCCTACGACAGTATATCGCACGTACAAAGGGCCTGAGGCGTCAGGGCGCCGGCGGGCAGCCCCCCGCGCCGCTGGGGGGCGGTAGTTGCGGCGCCGGCCCAGTCCCGGGGCTGTCGCGCGCAGAAGCGGCCGTTGCGGGCGGGGCGGGGCGACTCCTCCGGCGGCGGCATGTGGAGGCCGGCGCGCGCTGCAGCCCGGGGCCTGCGCGAGGCCGCGGGAGTCCGTGGGGCGCTCGTGGCGGGACCCGCCGCCTCCTGCCGCCAGCTCGTGAGTAGCGAGCCGCGCGGCGCTTGCGTGACGCGGCTGGGACAGGCAGAGCGGTGCCCGGCCCCGGCGTGCGTGTTGGGGGCAGGGAGCCGCTCTCCCCCCCCCCCCCCGGAGACTCGCCCTTGGCGCCGCTGAAGGACTTGCCGGGCGAGGCTCCATGAGGTGTTTCAACCCCCCCCCCCCCCCGTTCCCCCTGTCGCCGAGCCCGAGACGGCCAAGCCTCCGTCCTGCCAGCAGGGTTGCGATCATGCAGCAACGCAGGACCGAGCTGGAGCTGTGGCGCTCCTAGCCCGCGTGAATGCAAAGCGCCTCATAGGGGACTGTTGCCCTTTTTTGGTAGTTGAGAGGTGGGGAGTGTCAGACTTTTTGGGCTTAAATGCTTTGTCATTGTCTTGAAACCCCGGATCTCTGTCTGCCGCATGAGTGAGCGGGAGTCAGCGTCGGAGGTAACAGCATGCAGACACAGCAGCCGAAAAAAGCGTTAGCGGGGGAGGTTGAGGAGATGTTGCTGAGGTTCCCTCCACACCCATCCCCCGCCTTTTGCATCGTTGGGAGGGAGGCTTTTACACTCTTTATCTTTGTCTAATTCCATGAGCTACTATAGTTGAGAGCGTTGTCATGTCCTCGTGTTGGTGTGAGACAAGAAACGATCAGCAGCACCCAGCAGTCCTCTGTACACAAATTATTCCTTCAGCGACGCTCCAAAAACAGAGTCATTATAGTGTTCTGTGTGAGATGAATTTAGCGTTCAGGTAGTTTTCTAGTGGAGCGAAGAACACAGACATCACCTCCAAAACTGAATGCTTTGTCTGTAGAGGGGACATTTCCCCAGCAATTCAAACCAATTTTCAAACTAATTAACAGCCCTCAGAGAGCTCCAGTTAACAGAACTATTCTAGCCTTTAGAGCCTTGTCTGTGATGTGGGTCCAAAAGGTTTTTAACTGGTTTGAATTTTTTGCTAAATTTCCCCAGCGTAGACAAGGCCTGATAAGCCAGTCTTCGGTAGAGACAGCATGGGGTGGATGCTCAGTGTTCAGCATACTTGGTGGTAGTCTCAGCTTGTCTGGAGACAGGCGGCATGGTGACTGTAATCCCCAACCTGAAACTGTGAAGATTAGTTTGGAGAATTAGAATATTTCTGTTAGTGTGCTGCCACTTCACGCAAGTTTCTAGCTTTCTTTTACATAGCTTATTTATAGACTTTCTATTGTAGTATCTGAGTACTTTAGAAATAATTAATATGTACCTGCAACACCCCATTTTACAGGTGTGGAATTGAAACCGTGATTAAGACCAACATTTTCAAAAGTGACAGCTAATTTTGGGTACTCACCTTGAGACGTTTAGGACTTAATTTTCAAGGGTGATGAACGCTCATGGCTCTCATTGATTTCAGCTAGGGTTGTGGATGCTCAGCACTGGCCATAATCAGACTCCAAGTGCATGAACTCAGGCGCACCAAATTAGTGGACACTTTTGAAAGTGAGTTGTCCAAGGTTGCTTAGGACGTCTATGACAAACCAAGGAATAGAACTCGGATCTCCTGTTTTCTAGTCTAGTGCCTTAAACACAACACCATTTTCCCTCTTACTAAATCATAGTAAAAGGCCAGAGTGTCCTAAACGTGCATTTCTGCCTCAAGAATACTAATAGATAGTTTTTGCTGCTTTGTTGGTCCTGTAAGATAACAAATGAACTTTTAACTGTGGGGGGGGGGGAGTGACTTTGGGATTCTGTTTCTTAAATATGACAAAAATTGACATTTTGTACCATTACTTTTGTTAACACTTAATTTAACTTATTTTTAGGATTCTCATCTGCAACAATTAGACCATGTTCTAAAGGTTAAAAACAGAAGTGTTCAGTTTATTGATTTAAGAAATGCAGGAACTTTGAATAACAAAAGGTAAGTTTTATTCTGAATTATTTATATGAGAATTCTGACAGTTGCATACAGATTCCAGAGAAATCATCTGTAGATGTGACAGCCCTGAAAATTAATATAGTGTGATTGTTGATATGAGCTAGCGCGGAAGGCTAGTCTTGTGGGTAAGGAAAGGACTTGGAATTATCACTTCTGAATTCTGTTTCTAGGTTTGCCACAGATTTCCTGTGTGAATTTGGGAAATCACTTAACCTCTCATGGGCCATAGTTTTCCCATCTGTAAGGTAGAATAAATGATTCCCCACTATACCTCAGATAAGTGGCATGAGACACTCTTGAATGAAAGATGCTATAGAAATTCAAAGTATTAAGTAACTTTGCAGTATTTTATGGTAACTGTAATTATTTTGTGTTTCCACATTTGTTTGCTACTGAAAACATTTCACTGAATTGCGTATTGTTATAAATATACATACACAATACCCAGATGCGCAAACTAGGTTAAAGCGCACCATGGAGATGGATTCAAAATTAATCTTTTTTCTGTGGAGAGACCTAGGTTACCAAGTCTGCATCTGCCTCCATTTTTCTGTTGGTAAAGTGGCGGTGTTGAGAGGTTTACCTAATATTTGTAACATGCTTTGAGATTCTTGGAAGAAAACTACAGTAGAAGTGCATATTTATTATTTTATTGGAATGAATGGGGACTTCCAAAAGAGGGAAGTCCCTTACTGTATGTAGACCGGATGTGTCTGAATGTTGACATCCTTACATCTTTGTTTATGTATACAGTTGCTGTTTCCTGTATAATATATGTCTATAAACAACATACTGTATGTTTATAAATATAAATTATTTAGATTTACCTTAAAGATTAAACAGTACTTGCATGGACAGAGTACTTCTGCAACAATGTTGTATTTTAAAATCTAGAGGTCTATCTTCAGTAACATTCTGGGCACAGAAGTAGCTGGGGAAAGAAACATACTTAGTCCAATTAGCTGTCTATAATCTCGGGTTTTAAAATTCCACCTCAATTTATAAGGTGCTTTGTGGCATACGGCAATTTGTGACAAATCGCCTCCTCCAATCGCAAGTGATTATCTCGTATTATAACATGTTCCCAAGATGATGATGATCTTGTTTTGTATTTGTATTTGTAGGAAAGAGTTTCATGCTAAAGTAATACATATTTTCTCCTAGTAATCTTAGATTTGTTTACATGCCACTGCAGTTCTTTAGATGAGACTACTTATGAAAAACTTGCTGAAGAAACACTGGACTCATTAGCAGACTTCTTTGAGGATCTAGCAGACAAGCCTTTTACACCTGAAGATTATGATGTCTCCTTTGGGGTATATTTTACAGTTTTTGTTCTTGCTGTAATTATTGTAGGGTTTTTCCTTGAAGGAAATATCTTCATTCAACTAGTCTTTAGTGCAAAAGTTTAAGAAACATATTTCACTTATTTATTCAGTGTGAACTATTTGAAAATCAAGTTTTTAAATTTGATTTTACTCATTGAGGGAGTGGTATCTCTTTTGATGGAAAAATATATAATACACTGTTTTAAGAGTTAAAGAATTGTAATAGTATTTAAACGATGAAGTTATTTTTATGAGAGTTAAACCATTATTACATGAGGCCTGAAATTGGTTTCCGGTCTCTTATACTGGTCTCTGATACTGGTGTTACACATGTCACTTTTGAATTATCTTGGTGAAAGTGACAGCTGTAGCTATAAATTTATTTTCAAATACCTATCAGTTTATTTACAGTTGGTGGAATCAATCAAATTATATGCTGCTGTGCTCTGCTTGATTTGAGGAGAATAAAATCTAACCCAGACCACTGGCTGCAACATAGCATCTACACTACTCCAGTCTCTGGACTGGAATAATAGTTGCTTCCTGTTTATATCCCCATGTGGAGGTTCCCAACTAGTGGCTCCACCAGATCAGGATTTAAGTGCATATAAACGGGCAGCTGGAGCTTCTGCTGCTTGTGTTCTGTGTATAGAGGCCTTTAGTCTTCAGAGCTGTCCAACTGTCAGCTTTTCTGAGCACTACATTCACTCTTTATCTCACAGAAGTACATATACAAAAAATGGGAAAATAATACCTTAGCCTCTTTTTGCATTTGGCAAAACTGATAAGTACTTGATCTGGTCAAATATTCAATTAATATTTTACCTGTAACTTCTCCAATAAATAATAGCAGTGTATTATTCACTGCTAGTGTTTTGAATAGATCTTGAAAGGTTGTGATTATTAGCCTTTCAAGATCTATTCAATATAAAGAATATTTTGAAAACTAAATAGAAAAAATATCACCAAAAAGTTTGGTTTTGTGTTTTTTCTTTAGATTAAATATTTTTTATATGCTTCCTGACTTGAATTGCCTTTCTCTCCAGTAACTTTTCAATGTAGAGTTTTTGGCATGTACTTACTGAAAGGTTTGGAGGATTTTTATTTACGTCAATCTTAATATGTACATTATGACTGTTTGGATTCAAATTATGAAAAGACTAGTAATATGACAAGCCATAGGGTGGCACACTTGGAAAAGAACTGGCAGAGTTGTAATATCTTTTGACCTTTTAAATTTCTCCATTCAGTTAATATGTGATGTGCTTGAAAAAGTCTCCCTGGAGAGTAATCTTGTTAGCAGAAATTATGAATGTCCATAACAGCATGCAATAGTTTCATACTAGCTATGCACAAAAATGAAAAATTAATTCTTAAGTGTTGTTTCCATTAACTTTTTTAAAAAAGGTTTTAAAATGTATTTTCCAAAGTTTTATGAATAGTACAGAATGAATGTGTGAATGTTTTAATACCAGGGTTTGAAGATAATTTTCCCTTAATTTACAATGTGAAAGCAAAGATCATCTCTCTTCTGTCTGACACATCATTAGGGTTTCTGATTTTAGCTTTTAACTTTTAAAAGTATCCTGATACAAAAAAAGGTGTTTATCCATTAAAAACTGGAACAACACCAGAAATGATTACTTGTATCTAAGAGCTTGTCTACAGGGAGCAGTAATGCAGACTGCAGGAGTATGATTTCTAAAGCACACTAATGTGTTGTACATTAATTGATCCATGTAGACCCTGCTGGAGCACACTGAAGGCTTCCTACTGCATTATAACATAGTGCTGTTTGCAACAGTACTACATTAAAGTGCACTAGGGACCATTACAAAGAGATTACTGATTACCATATGTACTACTGAAATGAGTAACGGCATAGTATATATTGTTTATTTACAGAATCTAGAAATAGAGCCTCCAAGGCCCCCAGTTTTTGGACATCTACATACAATTCAAAAAACATTAAAAAATAAACCCCCAAAAATGAAATTAATAAACCGTGAAAAACAGAAGCCCCATAATAATGTAAGTGTAGATGTAGTGTTCTTATTAGATCAGTTGAGCCCTATTTGGTATTAGTATATTTTAACATACAGCATGCATTATGGGATAATGCTGAACACTTGTGTATAGCTCTGAACATTAGCTAACAGAATATACTAACACATTTGTGCAAATATTTAATTGGAATAATTTATAGCATTCAAAGCTCTCCAAGGTACCCTTGTTTTACCTGTTTCATTTCATGCTGTTCTTAGAACACTGGGAAATAGTAAGGAGTGAGCTCACAATGAGACTGGGAATAGGTTAGTTTTAGTCCTCGTGTCACATTAGGCTAAAGCATTACCTAGTTAAAATAAAATAACTGGCAGGGAAATCAGATGACTCAGTATTAATTAGCACCGTCAGAGGCTTTTATTCATTTGTACTTCTTTTTCCCCTATACCACATAGAATAATCAAACAACCTTTGTTTCTTTACTGAACTCAGACAGTAGCGGGGCTGGGCCTTAGATTAACACATCACTTGTGAGATGTCAGTAATCAAAAGGGTTGGCTGATGTTGCAGAGGACTGCTGCTTTTGCTATGAAATGATGTTGAACTTTCAGTAGCTACTTGGTCACAAGGTAAAATGCTGTTGAAATTTCAAAACAAATTGTTACCTACAGGAAAATTAAGAGATCTAGCAATTGTCTTCTGGATCAGAAAAAGGTAATGCAGGATCACGAAAGGTGCTGACACAGTGTGGGCTGCAGTGCATTTGGGGAGGCTGTAGGGAAAAAGAAATGTGCAGCTATCCTAATACCTGAAGTAGCCCCACGGTACATAAGCTACAATACTGCTATTTTTTTACCTAAGTTTAATTCAGGTCACTCTCAGGTTTACTCAGTCCAAGTGGTATCTGTCTTATATCCTTAAAATTAGGACTCTCTAAAAGAGTTATAGTTGCCCTTCAAAATTCCCTTATGAAAATGTCATGCCAATGTAAATCTTCATGGTATAATTCAGAGATGGAAGGAAGGCAGTACAAAGGAAAGAAACACTCTCTTGGAAAATGTTCTATAATTGACATAAGTGAATCAAAACAAACCTCAGTTAGTTAGAATTGGAACATTCCTGAGGTATAATGCAGGATCTGGGCACTTCATCACAAGTTATGTGGGAATGTACTTGTCCCACTCATTTGGAGACCATATACAGTTACAGAAAAAAAAGTAAAGTAAACGTGGATAGCTCAGAGATTCAGTAATGGGACATGGAGCCTCTTGCCTCTGGCCGCCTGTTTTAATCGGTTTCAGATTGTTAGTGAACAAAAATAGTTGCTTTCTGCTAGCTGTTGAATGTTCTCTGTGAAATGAATAGATGGTCTCAATCCAGTTGCTAGTGGACTGAATGCCCACTTCACAGTTAAGCAGTAATTAGTGCACAAGCTGGCAGTCTCAGAAGAGAGGTCAAAGCTCACTGGAGTATTATTTATTTGAGTCCTAACATTGTGGATGGTGCTATACCAACACACAAGTCCGGATCAGGAGAGCTTAGAGTCTAGATCAGACACAAATGATCTATGTTTGACCATGGAGACTGACAAGTTTTCATATCTAATGGTGGTCCCACTGGTCATCAGTGAGGTAGAATGGCATAGCAGATTGTGGAGGATTTGAATGTCCACTGATGATGCTTTTGCAGATATCTCGCAAATTGCTGTTTTGATCTTTATATCTACAGTGCTTTATTATAGAAGAAAAATCATTATTCTCATTAAGTAATGGTGCATCGATACTCCTCCCTTCCCCCCCTTTATGCTTTAGAATGGAGTTTTAACAGCTAAACTAGGTGGAGACATGGGAACCTATGTAATCAACAGGCAGACACCGAACAAGCAGATTTGGCTGTCCTCTCCTACTAGGTAAGTAATTATCTGTATGCTAGGAACTGTCTGAAAATTCAGAGATGAATTAAAAGCCTGCCTGCTAGCCCCATGGAGACTATTTAATGCCCTGATCACATATTTTATGCATTTTCTCGAAACATACACCCAATAGGATTTTCCCTAAAGGTATGATAACTAGTTGCTGTTTATACTTCAGGTGGTGACTGACAGAAACGGACAGGCTGACCCACAAACTAGTGCAGTAAAATGTATCGTGTAATAAAATGTGTTCAATTTTTTAAATGTCCAGTTTTCACAAGCACTGTGAACATGACTGTAGCCTATACATAGAAGGCTAAACAGCTGTGACAAAAGAACTGTCAGGAAGAAAAATGAGATTGTTATGGTCTAACACTATTCTTTATGGATTCACCCTGTAAGCCTGTGTATGGGTTTCTTGTTTTGTTCGTGCGCATGTTTTCTACAGCTTAACCAAGAGATGTTTTTATCAATCTTGGGCAGTTCTTAATGTGGAGGTCTTGATTGCTGTGTCCTCTGCCTTGTCTTCTGTGCCAGTTTGATCCATTCCAGGTTTTGCAGTTGGTTCTGACTAGGAGTGAGATGTACAGAATGTGTTGAAAGAATGCCATGAGTGGCCTCACCAAAAGTTTACAGTGAAATCTGCTACTCTCCCAGGAGCAGAATGAGGTAGTCTTTCATCTCTCTGGCATTGTTGATGGATGGTCTAGCTAAAACGGAAAGACAAAGCATAAAGATTCACTGTACATATGTAGGTAGATTTCTTAGAGGTCATTCAAATAGAACAACTAACTATAAAATCAGGAATGGATCAAACTACTGTGCAGTAGGATTAACATTTTTAAAAGTGAATTTTTAGAAAATCATCTTATTTTAAATAGTCTGCCTAAGTAATTAAAATACTCTTTAGTGATTTGCCTTCTAGCCTCCTGTAACTGTTTTTGGTGTACACTTAGCTGGTGTACAGGAGTGACTCTCAACCTTTCCAGACTTACTGTACCCCTTTTGGGAGTCTGATTTGCCTTGTGTACCCTCAGGGTTCACCTCACTTAAAAACTACTTGCTTACAAAATCAGACATAAAAATACAAAGGTGTCACAGCACACTATTACTGAAAAATTGCTTACTTACTTATTTTTACCATATACATTATAAAATACATCAATTAAAACAGAAATATTGTACTTAAATTCAGTGTATAGTATGTAGAGCAGTATAAACAACTCATTGTCTGTATGACATTTTAGTTAGTACTGACTTCGCTAGTGCTTTTTATGTAGCTTATTGTAAAATTAGGCAAATATCTAGATGAATTGATGTACCCCCTGGAAGACTTCTGAGTACCCCCCAGGGGTACACGTACCCCGGTTGAGAACCACTGGTGTACATTATATTAGATAAGCCATTGTAGCTTATTGTTAATCCCTCTCTCCTCCCCGAATCCTGTTTGTTTAAATAAACAAGATATTGCTTTTCAAAGGTTTTTATCATGGAAAGGCAATAGGCAAAAAATCAAACAATCCTTTTTATTTATGTCTAGACACTTGCAAGACAGTGCCTCAGAATCTAAGTTACGCATTAGATATTTTTTTTAAACCTCAAGCATAAAACACAAGTTCAGGTTCTATTTACATCCGTATCTGGAGATTAAGAAGTCAGAGAGTTTATATTGTATTTGGATCTATTTAACTTTTATGAGCCAATGCTAGCTGAGTGAAGAAGTACGTGTTCCTGAGTAACAGATTTGTGGAAAATATAAGTAGTAGTTTTCATCTTCAATATGTTCAAGGGATCATAGAATTATAGAATATCAGGGTTGGAAGGGACCTCTGGAGGTCATCTAGTCCAACCCCGTGCTCAAAGCAGGACCAATCCCCAATTTTTGCCCCCTCAAGGATTGAACTTACAACCCTGGGTTTAGCCGGCCAATGCTCTAACCACTGAGCTATCCCTCCCCCCGAAAAAAAAATTAAGTCATTGCTGCATCATAGAATATCAGAGTTGGAAGGGACCTCAGGAGATCATCTAATCCAACCCTCTGTTCAAAGAAGGGCCAATCCCCCATTTTTTTTGGCCCCAGATCCCTAAATGGCCCCCTCAAGGATTGAACTCACAACCCTGGGTTTAGCAGGTCAATGCTCAAACCACTGAGCTATCCCTCCCCTATTGAAGAAAGGAACAGCCCTGACCGTCCAAAAAAAGTAGGGTCTGCTAAAAGCTTCTGACCCTGAGAGAATTTTTCATCTAAGAAATCTTTCCCTTGTAAAGGTTTGGCTTTATGCTTCATCTGTTTATGGCAGTATGGCAAACGTTGGTGTGTTTCCTGCAAGAAAACAGTACATGTTTACTTAGTTTTCCAATTCCTGCTAAGAGATTTTGTAACTTTTATATGCAGACATGTACTGCATGTACTGTAACTAACGCTAATAACATCTGTGTCCTGGATGTGATGCGCTATGGAGTGTCATAAATATAAAGGGAAGGGTAACCACTTTTCTGTATACAGAACTATAAAATCCCTCCTGGCCAGAGGCAAAATCCTTTCACCTGTAAAGGGTTAAGAAGCTAGGATAACCTTGCTGGCACCTGACCAAAATGACCAATGAGGAGAAAAGTTACTTTCAAAGCTGGAGGGCGGGGGGGAACAAAGGGTCTGTCTGTGTGATGCTTTTGCCAGGACCAGGTCAGGAACGCTCTTCAGAACTTCTGTTAAGTTAGTAAGTAATCTAGCTAGAAATGCGTTAGATTTCCTTTTGTTTAAATGGCTGGTAAATAAATAAATGGCTGTGCTGAATGGAATGTATATTCCTGTTTTTGTGTCTTTTTGTAACTTAAGGTTTTGCCTAGAGGGATTCTCTAGGTTTTGAATCTGATTACCCTGTAAGGTATTTACCATCCTGATTTTACAGAGGTGATTCTTTTACTTTTTCTTTCATTAAAATTCTTCTTTTAAGATCCTGATTGCTTTTTCATTGTTCTTAAGATCCAAGGGTTTGGGTCTGTGTTCACCTATGCAGATTGGTGAGGATTTTTATCAAGCCTTCCCCAGGATAGGGCTTGGGGGGATATTTTCGGGGGATGACATCTCCAAGTGGGCTCTTTCCCTGGTCTTTGTTTAACACGCTTGGTGGTGGCAGCATAGGGCTCAAGGACAAGGCAAAGTTTGTACCTTGAAGTTTTTATCCTAAGCTGGTAAGAATAAGCTTAGGGGGTCTTTCATGCAGGTCCCCACATCTGTACCCTAGAGTTCAGAATGGGGAAGGAACCTTGACAGAGTGGGAGAAGCAGAGACTTGGTGGGATAACTCACATGACTGGAGTACTGTCATGGATGGATATAAGCTGTTCAGGAAGGGCAGAAAAGGTGGGGGAGTTGCACTGTATGTAAGAGAGCAGTATGACTGCTCAGAGCTCCAGTATGAAACTGCAGAAAAACCTGAGAGTCTCTGGATTAAGTTTAGAAGTGTGAGCAACAAGGGTGATGTCGTGGTGGGAGTCTACTATAGACCACCAGACCAGGGGGATGAGGTGGACGAGGCTTTCTTCCGGCAACTCACAGAAGTTACTAGGTCGCAGGCCCTGGTTCTCCTGGGAGACTTCAATCACCCTGATATCTGCTGGGAGAGCGATACAGCGGTGCACAGGCAATCCAGGAAGTTTTTGGAAAATGTAGGGGACAATTTCCTGGTGCAAGTGCTGGAGGAACCAACTAGGGGCAGAGCTCTTCTTGACCTGCTGCTCACAAACCGGGAAGAATTAGCAGGGGAAGCAAAAGTGGATGGGAACCTGGGAGGCAGCGACCATGAAATGGTTGAGTTCAGGATCCTAACACAAGGAAGAAAGGAGAGCAGCAGAATACAGACCCTGGACTTCAGAAAAGCAGACTTTGACTCCCTCAGGAAACTGATGGGCAAGATCCCCTGGGAGAATAACATGAGGGGGAAAGGAGTCCAGGAGAGCTGGCTGTATTTTAAAGAATCCTTATTGAGGTTACAGGGACAAACCATCCCGATGTGTAGAAAGAATAGTAAATATGGCAGGCAACCAGCTTGGCTTAACAGTGAAATCCTTGCTGCTCTTAAATACAAAAAAGAAGCTTACAAGAAGTGGAAGATTGGACAAATGACCAGGGATGAGTATAAAAATATTGCTCGGGCTTGCAGGAGTGAAATCAGGAAGGCAAAATCACACCTGGAGTTGCAGCTAGCAAGAGATGTTAAAAGTAACAGGAAGGGTTTCTTCAGGTATGTTAGCAACAAGAAGAAAGTCGAGGAAAGTGTGGGCCCCTTACTGAATGAGGGAGGCAACCTAGTGACAGAGAATGTGGAAAAAGCTAATGTACTCAATGCTTTTTTTTGCCTCTGTCTTCACGAACAAGGTCAGCTCCCAGACTACTGCACTGGGCAGCACAGCATGGGGAGAAGGTGACCAGCCCTCTGTGGAGAAAGAAGTGGTTCGGGACTATTTAGAAAAGCTGGACGAGCGCAAGTCCATGGGGCCGGATGCATTGCATCCGAGAGTGCTAAAGGAGTTGGCGGATGTGATTGCAGAGCCATTGGCCATTATCTTTGAAAACTCATGGCGATCGGGGAAGGTCCCAGATGACTGAAAAAGGCTAATATAGTGTCCATCTTTAAAAAAGGGAAGGAGGAGGATCCTGGGAACTACAGGCCAGTCAGCCTCACCTCAGTCCCTGGAAAAATCATGGAGCAGGTCCTCAAGGAATCAATTCTGAAGCACTTAGAGGAGAGGAAAGTGATCAGGAACAGTCAGCATGAATTCACAAGGGCAAGTCATGCCTGACTAATCTAATTGCCTTCTATGACGAGATAACTGGCTCTGTGGATGAAGGGAAAGGAGTGGACGTGTTGTTCCTTGACTTTAGCAAAGTTTTTGACACGGTCTCCCACAGTATTCTCGCCAGCAAGTTAAAGTAGTGTGGGCTGGATGAATGGACTATAAGGTGAATAGAAAGCTGGCTAGATCATCGGGCTCAACGGGTAGTGATCAATGGCTCCATGTCTAGTTTGCAGCCGGTATCAAGTGGAGTGCCCCAGGGGTTGGTCCTGGGGCCGGTTTTGTTCAATATCTTCATAAATGATCTGGAGGATGGTGTGGATTGCACCCTCAGCAAGTGTGCAGATGACACTAAACTGGGAGGAGTGATAGATACGCTGGAGGGTAGGGATAGGATACAGAGGGACCTAGACAAATTGGAGGATTGGGCCAAAAGAAATCTGATGAGGTTCAACAAGGACAAGTGCAGAGTCCTGCACTTAGGATGGAAGAATCCAATGCACCACTACAGACTAGGGACCGAATGGCTCAGCAGCAGTTCTGCAGAAAAGGACCTAGGGGTTACAGTGGACAAGAAGTTGGATATGAGTCAACAGTGGGCTCTTGTTGCCAAGAAGGCCAATGGCATTTTGGGCTGTATAAGTAGGGGCATTGCCAGCAGGTCGAGGGACGTGATCTTTCCCCTCTATTCGACATTGTTGAGGCCTCATCTGGAGTACTGTGTCCAGTTTTGGGCCCCACACTACAAGAAGGATGTGGAAAAATTGGAAAGAGTCCAGCGGAGGGCAACAAAAATGATTAGGGGACTGGAACACATGACTTATGAGGAGAGGCTGAGGGAACTGGGGATGTTTGGTCTTCAGAAGAGAAGAATGAGGGGGGATTTGATAGCTCCTTTCAACTACCTGAAAGGGGGTTCTAAAGAGGATGGCTCTAGACTGTTCTCAGTGGTAGCAGATGACAGAACAAGGAGTAATGGTATCAAGTTGCAGTGGGGGAGATTTAGGTTGGATATTAGGAAAAACCTTTTTCACTATGAGGGTGGTGAAACACTGGAATGCGTTACCTAGGGAGGTGGTGGAATCTCCTTCCCTAGAAGTTTTTAAGGTCAGGCTTGACAAAGCCCTGGCTGGGATGATTTAGCCGGGGATCGGTCCTGCTTTGAGCAGGGGGTTGGACTAGATGACCTCCTGAGGTCCCTTCCAACCCTGATATTCTATGATTCTAAGCAAGCAATGCTGCTAATGATAAACAGCATTTGAATATTGAGGTGTTTGCTGTCTCAGCACAATAAATGTAAAATCATTGTGGGTTAATGACCACTTTGGCAACAACACTGTGAGAGAGAGCGAGAGCTTAAGAGACAAGAAAAGGAAACTACTATTGAATTTCTCTAGCTCCAGGCTGCTGTGCTTTGTTACATACATGTAGGTGAACTAAGGCTGTATTTATATGGCAATATACAATTGGCACATTCAAAAGAAGGTGTGCCACCTGCACATAGTTTCTCTTTTGTGCAGCTCCATTAATTAAAGCTTTTAAACATTGCAAAATGTCTTTAACAAATGAGGCGTAATTATTTTGGTTGTCATGATCTTTTACTGCTTTATAAAAAGGTATTCATAGTCTTGTGTGAGAAACGCACTTACTATATAGACGCTTGGCATGTTGTTAGAATTCAAAAGATCCTTATAATTAAAAGGTAGTAAATGTTTGTACAGCATTTTGAAAGTGTAAAGCACTATACATGTTTATTTTATATTTGTTAAATAATAGCACAATGATTTGATTTTGACTAGGTAAAATTTCAAAACAGTTCACATAATTCATCAAAATATTTTGTTTTAGTTGAGTTGCCCTAAACCATATCCCACTCTAACTTTTTGTAGGCTGTTTCCACTTCCAGAATTGCACATGTAATTGCACAGTAAAAAGTTACTACTTTTTGCAAAGGCCATACCAGTGAGAAGCAACATAATAAAATAACTGGAGCACTCAAAACAACCATAAGCTCACGTGCAGCCGAAGAGATGTCCCTATAAAATCCTAGTCATTTTGACTTACCTTTATGTGTGTCCTTAATATTTTTAGTTCGCGCCCTGAAGGTTATTCATTGCGATACTGTGAATAATTTAAATATTGAGGTGTCAGATTTGTTTTTTGTTAGTTTTTAGACACTGCAGCCTGGCATAGGTGTACAGGACAGCCTGTTTTCTAGCAGAGTTTGTACTGGAATCACCTCTAATCCCAAGGCAATTTGACCTAGAAATACGAGTTCAGAGATAAGAAGTTTCAAGACTTCCTTGTATTTCATTCTCTGCAGACATTTTTATTCTTTTGTCTCCTTCCCTTCTTACTACTTCACCAAATGTCAACACAGAAATCTGTCTTCCATGGAGGGCAAGTCAAAACTGCCTTCATTAAAAATAAATACTTTTTAAAGAGTCTTGTAATCATTCTTCCCATTTTCCAGGTGCGTAACTGAGTCAAAGACAAATGAGCCTGCCTAAACTTGGTGGCTGAGTGTGGAAGATAGAATCCAGGTCTCCTTACTCTCCCTTTACTGTATTTGTTGTGGGAGTGAAGCATCTCATGACACCAGGAGCTTCAAATTGCTTTCGGATATAGATCTACAGGGCAGATTATTTTTTATTTAGTAATTTAATCCTGTTGTGTTTAACTTGAGAGAGAAAATATTCTTTACTCTGTGCAGTGAATCATTTTGGACATTTGCACATTATATCATTGTGTTGGAATTAATACTTTATATTAATACAGCAGTTTACAAACAACTCTTATAACACCCTTAGGAGCTAGATATTATTACCACTGTTACAGATTGTGGAGAAAATAAATCAAGTGAAGGAGAGAAGGATCTTAATGGCCTAGATCCAGTGAAGTGTATAAGCAAAAGTACTCCCCACTGAAGTCCATAGGACCATTTGCATGCATGTAAATTAAAACATGCTTACGTGCTTTGCTGGATTTAGGCCTTAATGATTTCTTCAAGGCCACATGTTGGAACCAGTTTGAGAGCTGGAATTAGAATTTGGTGATGATTGGCTTCTGGTCCATGCTGAGACCACGAGCCACACACCTCTTTCTTGCTAAATATTGTTTTACTTCTGGCTGCTTTCTTTAACTTAGTCATTCAGATTCTCCTGGTGTTTGTTTGGGGATGGCTGAAATTTCAGAAATGTTTGACCTATGCTCATACAGTATACATGTTCTGTTTTCTAGTGGGCCCAAACGTTACGACTGGACTGGAAGAAACTGGGTGTATTCTCATGATGGAGTATCTCTTCATGAACTACTAGCAGTGGAACTCTCAGCAGCATTAAAAACTAAAATAGACTTATCTCCTTTAGTATACTCTGGAAAAGGTGATACTTGATCATTGTCTGCCTCAGAGAAATCAAGACTTTGGCCTGTTGCCCCTCTTTGGTGTATAGTTCCTAAGGTTAACACCTTGTTCTACTTTTGTCTTCCTATTTTTGTTTCAGCTTCACTATGTTGTGTAACAATAATGTGAACATAATATATTTTTCTTAGCTCTGCATGTTTGGGTTTATGTGTTTAGTGTATGGGTTTGTGTTTGTTATGTGGATTTCTGTGTGTGTCTGCATTCAAAATTCATAGCTAAGAGTATGGTATTAGACACTGGTTGTCCCAGCCCACATTCCTCCTGGTTGGTTGGTAATTCATCAGTAGTGCACAGATGGCATCTCATGACTAAAGAAAACTGTGCTACTCACCTTGGGCCATATTGAGGAACCCTTACCCAGGTTCCATTGAAATCAATTACATGAACTGGGGGGAGTAAGGTAATATTCTATGTAAGAGCCTATTGTGTTTAAAAGAAAATAAGGTAAGGGGAAATGTTTTTCTTTTCTATAACTGGTGTAATAGGGATTTTCTTCTTAAAATATCACAGGATTTAATCTGAAATTCACATTTCTGCCTTTGCTCCTTCAGACTTATCTTTTTAAGCTTAAGCTTCCAGCTACCAGTTCTGCTATCGGCAAGGGTCCAAATGGTATGTGGAGCTGAAAAAAGTGTTTGATTTAGTTTAAATGTCTAATGATGCATTCAAAGTTGTAGAGAAAGGAATTTATAACCTTTTCTCTATTCCGTTTGCTATGAGTGTCTTCACAGAGTAAGCATACATTGCATAAATATATAACTCTTTAATATTATTATTTATTATTAAGCAAAGCAAGAATTTTCTGTTCCAATAGCAATAAACCATGCCAAGTTTTGCATTGGCATAACTCATGCTGCACTTCTCATGTAGTTGAAGTGAGGCACAAGATCAAAGGCAAAGTGACAACGCAAGGCTCACACTGATGCAAACCCTGTTGTGTTATTGCTACATTCTTAAGGCTGAGAAGCTGGAGTCTTCTGACTAGCTGAGAAATAAAAAGAAATAAGGGCAAAAACAGGTAATTCACTCTAGGTATTACACCAAATAACTTGTAAAAAAACATAATTTAATAAGTGACATGCAAACATGTGACACTATAAAATTTGCCTTACTGTAACATTACCATTATTGCTTTTCAAAAATTGTATATAAAAAGGGAGCCCAATTTGCTGTCACATTTGAAAGACTGAGCCACATTTATGTAAGCTTTTAGCATTACATTAAAAGAGGCCTGGTACTGATTTTGAAATACAACATTTTCTTGGTTTCTGAGTTTCCCCAGACAACTTTCTTGTGTTTTAGAATGATATGACTGCTTGGTTGGCTAACACTGTTACTGATGTGATGTGTCATTGAAAGATATCTAATAAATATACAGTATTCTTTGGTGGTATTGTCCATTATTTAGGGTTAAAATGCAATTCTTGATACCAACTCCTGCCCGCTATTAATTAAAATATGAAATAATATCTCATTGGAGCCAGTTCTGGATTAGATTATCTGTGCTGTGTATGTGTATCTTTCAGCCATAGGAAAAAGGGAGTCAGTCATCTGAAACCTTAACTGCTAAATTACTTCTGAAATCAAGGAAATACAATGAGTGCTACCAGTATGAGTTGGTGAGACCAAAACACACCACTACGCAAAGCAGAGATAAAACTAGGACAGTTAAAACTGATTGGGGGTTGAGGGTGACACCTCATTTACAGCAAATGGAAATTTGAGATGTAGCTGTTTAAATTTCACCCCTCAACAACTCACAAAGCTAGAGTTAGGCAGACGTGTGTTGACATTAGTGGTATGTTCACACAGCATTTTGGAGGCCACAGGAGCAAGCCTTCGAGGCTGGGTGACCGACTTGAGCGAGTTGGGCCCATGCTGGCACACTAAAAATAGCTGTATAGACAGCATTTTGAAGCTGCAGCGCAGGCTGGAGCTCAGGCTCTGAAGCTTAGGTTGGGCATACAGCTATGCTTTACATGGATGCTACAAGTACACCGGACCAGTGCAAGACCACAGTTGTAGAAAATCTTATGGATGTTAGAGTATGACCGACCGTGCAAGTGCTAATCTAAGAGCTGGCTCCACTAATGGCCACTTCCCAGGCCCAACTGGAGAAGTAGTAGTAGAAGGAATAAAACAAAATAACCCAAACGTGCTAAAGGGAAAACTGTCTAAGACAATTGCCATTTCAGGCACACTTGGTACTGTCTGTAATTATTGAATAGTGTTTAGATAACATAGTGGCACTAATAGATCACTGATATAAGCTGTGCAGCTGCCTTTAAAAATGGCTTACCTACTCATTAAATGGATTAGGGGCTTTCAGAGCTGTTGATGACTGGAACTGAAGTTATATAAATGCAAAGTGATTACTTCTGCAGTGGTTGCCCTTACAGTACTGACAACCGTTATCTCACAGATTCATTCCTTATGTAAGGATGAGATATTTCTCCACAGGTAGTTTTCTCCTTGAACATCAGACACGCAGATTGTCTTGATCTCTTTTTAGTTTCTTAAACTTTTTTGTTTATTGTACAGATTCTGCTCAAAATTTGGACACTGAGGGTGGATTTTTCAAAAGAGCTTAGTAGTGTTGGCCTAATGTTTGCTCTCACTGATGACAATGGGAGTTTTACCATTGGCAGAGTTAGATTAATGGGGAACACTTTTCAAAATTCCTCCTTTAAAATGTTACGTATGCCTGAAATTCAGTTTTCCTTATTTTATTACATGCATGGTCACCTGTGCTGATTGTACTCAAGCTGTTAGGTATTTCAATAACAAAGGTTTTAATTAAACTGGGGGAGCTGGGGACTGCCAGATAGCTATGAGAACCAGGGTTTAATTTCCAGGTACAACATGATTCAGACAGCAAAAATCAAATTGTGCCTTGATACATCATATTCTAAGTTCTTTGGGCAGAGGTTCTGTCGTTCTCGGTGCTTTGTATAGTGTCTATCACAATGAGGGCCCTGATCATAAATAAATATAAAAGAGGGTGCCAGATTGCTGCAACCTCTGATCTATCCCTCTGCACTAAGGCCACAATGTGTTTACACAGTTGATGAGTACTATTACCATGAGGATAGGTACTAAAGCTCCTCTTGTCTCTTGCTCAGTTTGCTTCAGTTGTGGCATCATGCTCTCAGACAAAAGTGCTGAATTCAAAAAGGCTGAAAATAGGTTAAGAAAAGCCCTAATTTATCGGTTCATAATTTCTTTAGGTCCACTAGTTTCACAGAATGAAAGATCCCAGCCCTGAAGAGTTTACAGTCTAAATAATGGATAAGACTGACAAGTGAGGATATACACAGTAGAGCTGTGTGAATAACTGATTTTTTTTTTTTTTATTATTTTTATTATTTTTAAAGACCCAGTTTGGATTGACCCACAACAAAAATTTCAAGGTTTTGGTTAAACAAAAAAGTTGGGAGGGGGGATTGTGGGGGTTTTTTGGTTGAACAAAACATTTAGTTTCAAAGGTTTTTTTTAACTCTTTTTTAAAAATTGAAGTAAAAATCAAAATGAAAATTTGTTTTAAATTAAACATTTCATTCAGGAAGTGGAGAAATTAAACAGCATTTCTTCAGAATTTTTTTCCTGTGTGTGTGTGTGTGTGTGTGTTTGTGTTTGGTGGGGCAGAGGGTGATACATGATTGTTGTTGTTTTTTTCCAAAACGATACAGCAAATTTGACATGAGTTCACAAATTGTTTTAGTCAATCTGAATATGTTTGAAAAAAATTTCAGCTGAAAAATTTGGCCTCACTCTTATAAGCAGGAATAGGGCAGGAAGAGTAATGAAATGGGATAAAGAGATAAAATTGGATTGTTAGTTTGGTTTAGGCATGTGTTGGGCTCAGTTTTGTGTGTCTGAGCATAAACCACTCAAGTTTGTAGGGTGTTGTAGAAGTGAGTTCTTGGGAATGTTGTAGATGTTTAACAAAACAGTTTTTGGAAGAGTATTCAAAATATAAAGATCAGCATAGGAAGAGCAGAGAAGGCTGTGCAAAAAAGAAGTCAAAGGCAGTTGGAGGTGGGCAAGGCAAAAGAGGACATGAAAGAATAGGTTGGTGACATAGGTGCAAGTTGCATGATGTGTGCTTTGCAAGTGAGGACAAGAAGTTTTAAATTTGCTACACACAGCTATCTGGAGCTGTTGTGATCTATCATGTGGATGTTCCATAAATAGGAATGATTTGCACACTATTGAGATTTTTTTAAACTGTAGGAAGACAAGGAAAAATTGTTCATATCTGTTCTCATGTCCCAGACTATGCATATGTTACAGAATGTTGAATTACCTGCAGTTACAAGATAAAGTGCTCACAGTCAGAAATTGGAAGGGTCCCTATCCCCTACAGAAGATGATAGCAGATACCAGAGACGATGGAAAAATAATATACATAGGGCTGGGAACAAAAAAGAGACTTTATTTATTTGCACCCCTTTCCTGGGCTTCATCTGGAAGATTGACAGGCATAATATCTAGAGAAAGAAAATGTTTAAAACAAGCTCCTCAGCAGGGTAGCTAACCTCTCCAAGTTGCTGAATTATTTTATCAGTTTGTGTTTTGGTAATTGTGTAACACTAAAATCAAAATGGTACAATGAATGATTTTGTAGATGTTAATTCACTGATCTTGACTCTGCTCCCGTTACTAATTAATATTTTCTGTTCTGGTTGTCTTATTCTATATAAAACACTTTAAGAATAGCACATACACTTTCATAGCACTCTTCATCTTTAAAGCACTTAGAAACGATTAACTAATCCTCATGACACTCCCATGAGTGAGAAATATTGTCCCCATTTTTCAGATAGAAGATTATATATAGAGTTGTTAACTTTTATTAAGGAAAAAGGAATCAGCTACCAAAAAACATGTGAAGCAAGTAATGTGAAGGGTCAGACAAACTCAGGAAAGCAAGGACATTCAGAGACTCCACTCTCCATTATCTGGTCCCACGTTGCCTGAGCATTGCAGTGGGTTATCCAAACCTCATCTTAGAGCCCCTGAAGTAGCTGAAGGAAAACAATGAGTTAATTAACCCTGAGTGTCAACACCTATATTAACTTTTGTTTGTTTTGCAGGTGGGGGTTTTTTTGGGGGGAGGGGGGTGTTAGTGACATTAATGGACTTAAATTTGGGTTAATGATTGACTATACTTACAAGCAGGACTTCTAAAAATATTTTAATGCAGTGATATGTTGTCTTAATAGAGGCAAGATCCTTCTGTCTGCTGTGCTTAGTTTCCAAGTCAAGTGGTTTAATTAAAAACACTGTCTCAATCTTTCTGTTCATTGCATGCATATTACACCACATTTAATCAAAAAGCAGTTCTGTGAGCCCATGCTCTTGGGAATTCTGAGAATTTCTAAACTTCGGCAACTGCTGCAAAGTGACCTGACTAGCAGCTACACTGCAAATTATTAAAAGTGTTCATTAAGCCTGTACAGGGTAAAGTCCACCAGCTACAATACATTGTTTTATAAAACTGTTGTTGGGGATTAAACTGTTTGATTTGGGAGAAGTTTGCTTAAATGGGAACGGTGAAGCAAACTAGCCAACAAATGGTGATGTTTATTGCTCCTTTATGATGTGTAAATATTACTTTTAAAAAAAAAACATTTTTCACATTAGGACTGTCAGGTCTTAACTCTCCCTTTTCAGTTGGAGAACTTTTGCAAAAACCTGGAATATCTGAAAAAGCTGAAATATCTGGAATTACAGCTTGAAGCACAGGCTGATTTGGGCAGTTTAGGCTTCAGGATCATGTCTGGAAGAGCTGGAGGGTTCAATTACACTTTTTAGCCTGCAACTTGAGCTGCTTTGCCTCAGACTGATATCAGAAATTTCCACCTGGAGCTATGATGTCACCACCCAGGTAATCCAAAGGTTGCTCAAGTCCACCAGCAAAACAGAGTAAAGTCATTCATAATTCTTCTGTACTAAAGGCAGAGAATAAAATACAAACATCTGAGGCCAATATTATATACCCTGAAAGGAGCAAAAGAACCAAGCCATTTTTAAAAACACAACAGCAAAACTGTCCTAAAATAAGAGGTTTTTAATAACGTGTGATCCCAAATTCATAACAGCACATAGCTAGAGCTTTAAAAACATGCAAATACAAGGGATAGAATGGCAGCAGGTACTGGGATGTAGGCTAGAGACACTCCATCAGTTTGAATCTGTCTTAGACCTGAAATAAATGAAAATGTAATGCCATTTAATGGCTGCTCAGTGACATGCTATCAGCTGATGCTCTCAGTCCAATTCCTAGAGATCATTTGTTCACAGAGTGGACTTAACTGGTACTGTTAGCAGACTCAACAGAGGTCAGTGTGCGACATGCATTAAGCATGAACTACCATCCAAGGGGTGAGGAAAGACAGTTGCAGGGCAGAGCAGGTAAAATTAGCCCATGTTCTGCTCTGCAAAGAGTTACAAAGTGATCTCAAAACTGGGCAATAAAATAGCAGATGAAATTCAATGTTGATAAATGCAAAGTAGTGCATTGGAAAACATAATCCCAACTATAAATACAAAATGATGGGGGTCTAAATTAGATGTTACCACTCAAGAAAGAGATCGTGGAGTCATTGTGGATTGTTCTCTGAAAACATCTGCTCAATGTGCAGCAGCAGCCAAAAAAGCTAACAGAATGTTAGGAACCACTAGGAAAGAGAGAAATCCATATATAATCCACGGTATGCCCATACCTTGAATACTGAGTGCAGTTCTCGCCACCCTGTCTCAAAAAGATATTAGAATTGGAAAAGGTACACAGAAGGGCAACAAAAATGATTAGGGGTATGGTACGGCTTCCGTATGAGAGATTAATAAGACTGGGACTTTTCAGCATGGAAAAGAGATGACTAAGGGGATATGATAGATATCTATGAAATGAGAAAGTGAATAAGGAAGTGCTATTTACTCCTTCACATAACAAGGACCCAGGGTCATCCAATGAAATTAATAGGCAGCAGGTTTAAGACAAAAGGAAGTGCTTCTTCACACAACACAGAGTCAACCTGGGGAACTCTGCCAGAGGATGTTGTGAAGGCCAAAACTATAACAGGGATCAAAAAAGAACTAGATAAATTCCTGGAGGATAGGTCCATCAATGGTGATTAGCCAGGATGGGCAGGGATGCAACCCCATGCTCTGAGTGTCCCTCGCCTGTTTGCCAGAAGCTAGGAGTGGATGACGGGATGGATGACTCCATGAGTGCCTGTTCTGTTCATTCCGTCTGAAGTACCTGGCACTGGCCACTGTCAGAAGATTGGATACTGGGCTAGATGGACTATTGGTCTGACCCAGTATGGCCGTTCTTATGTTCTTGTACTTGTTCAGTGACTAAACACAGCCAACAGCTGTCAAATCAGCAGTGCTTTTTAAGATTAGTATGATTTGTAGAGGCTTCAATAGAGATCAGTCCCCAAAGGAAGGAGATTGCAATCTACATAGACAAAGGGAGGGGAAACAGGCACATAGAGGTGAAGTGATTTGCCACAGGTTTCACTGTAGCAGAAACTGGATTAGAACTCATCTCTCCTAAATCCCAGGCTCGCCCTATCCTATGGATTACACTCCCTCTCAAACACTTCCTAACGAAAAAATTATCAAACTTTTACGCTGTAAAGCCAAGTAGTCAAAGATCAGGGAAGACAGGGCAGTTTTTCTGATATTTTATTTTGAAATGAATATATTTGTGATTTGGAATTTAATGTAGATTTTAGGGGAGGGGAGACTCCTCACAAACTTTTCCGCTCACTTATGAGGCAAAAGTGTCAGCAAGAGGGTGAGTTTCAGGTCGAAACAATGATGGTTTTAATGGCTCAGTAGAGACCATACAGTGACTAAGCGCCAAGTGGAGTTTCTTTCCTGATCGCACCTATTGTACCCGGGTTTTGAACCGGTATTTCCTGTTCCACCCTCTCCAGCCAGAGCCAGGAGCGGGGGTGGCCAGACGGAGAAGCTGCCAGTAAATGGCAGGAAGAGAAGGCACCGAGTCTGGGGTAAGTGAGCGGATCGGCTGAGGCTCTGTTTTGGTGTAGGATCAGCTGAGAGCCGAGCGCGTGCTGGAAAGTTTGTGAGAGTTTCCAGGCAGGATCCCTGCACTTCAGGGGCGATTTGCTCAGCCAGGGGAAGGCCAGGAGCTGGGCTAATCAAACGCAGGCGGAGCGTGAACGCCCAGTGCGGTGGCGTGCGCAGGACTGGGGCACAAACCTCCGGCGGGCAGCGCTTCCGTGCACGGGAGCTCCCGGCTCCACCTCCCTTCCCGCTCGCTGGGCGACAAGCGAGGGCCCGGCCGGGCGCGGGAGGTGAGACTCGAGCGGCAGGTGCCTGCTGGGCTTTCCCTGGATCGCTCCAAAGGGCTGGGCCCGCTCCCATCCCGGGCCCCGAGCGGCGCGCTCACCTGCCCTGCTGGAGACGGCGAACGCCGCGGCCCTGGATTAAACACCTCCCCCTGCCCTCCCTCCTTTTCCCTCTGCCTCCAACAGGAAATAGCCTGACTCAGAGACACACTGCAGCCGCACCCCCTTCCCCAGACGTGCCAGGCTGCGAGGGGGCCGGCGAGCGCTCAGCTCCATAGGGTGCGCGGGCTGCTGCAGGGTCTGTCTGCTCCGGGCGCGTTTCCAGCCGGCTCAGCGCCAGGTATGTCACTTACCTGGGCGAGCGGGAGAGGGGCTGAGCCTTTGGGCTCCCGTTTGAAGCGGCTTCTTTGCTTAATTTTTGCTTCCACCCACCCCCCCGAGCTTAGTCCTTAGGGGAAACAACGGGGGAGTGTGTGCGCGGGGCTATTGCGGGACAGGGAAGCGGAGGATGTAATTCCCACTCACCCACGTGTGCGCTAGGCGCTTCGCTTGTTTGTTAGCTGGGACTTTTCCAGCGTAGGTGACGCTGGCAGCAGGAGGGGGAAGGAATTGTTCCCGTTTGTTTGTTTCTGTTCTCGTCCATCCCCTGTTTAGAATAGTTCCTTGCGCAGAGGTGCGCAAAGCAACCTCCTGATTTTTGGGGAGGGTTGGAACTGAACATCCGGCTCCTGGCGCTGTGCAATGGGGCTGAACAAAACCTCTGTTCACCAGCCGGTGGCAAAGTTCTGCTCCGGAGCCCGGCTTCCCTAAACGTTGGGCATATCTCTGATCTGGATCGGGAATCTGCGGCTCACCCCCATCTCTGCTTTCCTGCCCTTTTGTGGGCGTGCGCCGTGGTTGAGAGAAGCCTTGATTGGGTGTGTGTGGCTGGCTGCACATTGCTCTCTGTTTAGCCTCATGTTAAATAGGCAGGCTGCCTGGCCCTGGCGACAGGAGGGAGGAGCTCGTCTTCCTGGCTCATACTACCAACCTCTCCTCTAGGAAGTGTGAATAGCGAGAATCTGATTTACAGATGATCTTTACTTTAACAGGATTATGGGCCTATATGTTTCTGTTTGCACATTAAGTACTTTCAGGGAGACTATGATACTAGGTGGGAAGAGCTGTCATTGAGGAGTCAGATAGGCTTTGTTAGTTTTCTTTCTGGGAGGGCGGAGGAGAAGCGCACACCAAAATAATAGGGATTTAGAATGTCTTTACAATACAAGTTTCAGAGTAGCAGCCATGTTAGTCTGTATTCGCAAAAAGAAAAGGAGTACTTGTGGCACCTTAGAGACTAACCAATTTATTTGAGCATAAGCTTTCGTGAGCTACAGCTCACTTCATCGGATGCATTCACTGGAAAATACAGTGAGGAGATTTATATACACACAGAACATGAAAAATGGGTGTTTATCATGCACACTGTAAGGAGAGTGATCACTTAAGATGAGCTATTACCAGCAGGAGAGTGGGTGGGGGGGGAGAAAACCTTTTGTAGTGATAATCAAGGTGGGCCATTTCCAGCAGTTAACAAGAACTTCTGAGGGGGGTGGGGGGGAGAATAAACAAGGGGAAATAGTTTTACTTTGTGTAATGACTCAACCACTCCCAGTCTCTATTCTAGCCTAAGTTAATTGTATCCAATCTGCAAATTAATTCCAATTCAGCAGTCTCTCCTTGGAGTCTGTTTTTGAAGTTTTTTTGTTGAAGAATAGCCACTTTTAGGTCAGAAATCGAGTGACCAGAGAGATTGAAGCGTTCTCCAACTGGTTTATGAATGTTAAAATTCTTAACATCTGATTTGTGTCCATTTATTCTTTTACGTAGAGACTGTCCAGTTTGACCAATGTACATGGCAGGGGGGCATTGCTGGCATATGATGGCATATATCACATTGGTAGATGTGCAGGTGAACGAGCCTCTGATAGTGTGGCTGATGTGATTAGGCCCTATGATGGTGTCCCCTGAATAGATATGTGGACACAGTTGGCAACGGGCTTTGTTGCAAGGATAGGTTCCTGGGTTAGTGGTTCTGTTGTGTGGTTGTTGGTGAGTATTTGCTTCAGGTTGGGGGGCTGTCTGTAGGCAAGGACTGGCCTGTCTCCCAAGATTTGTGAGAGCGATGGGTCCTCCTTCAGGATAGGTTGTAGATCCTTGATGAAGCGTTGGAGAGGTTTTAGTTGGGGGCTGAAGGTGACGGCTAGTGGCGTTCTGTTATTTTCTTTGTTGGGCCTGTCCTGTAGTAGGTGACTTCTGGGTACTCTTCTGGCTCTGTCAATCTGTTTCTTCACTTCAGCAGGTGGGTATTGTAGTTGTAAGAATGCTTGATAGAGATCTTGTAGGCGTTTGTCTCTGTCTGAGGGGTTGGAGTAAATGCGGTTGTATCATAGAGCTTGGCTGTAGACAATGGATCGTGTGGTGTGGTCTGGGTGAAAGCTGGAGGCATGTAGGTAGGAATAGCGGTCAGTAGGTTTCCGGTATAGGGTGGCATTTATGTGAGCATCGTAGTGTCCAGGAAGTGGATCTCTTGTGTGGACTGGTCCAGGCTGAGGTTGATGGTGGGATGGAAATTGTTGAAATCATGGTGGAATTCCTCAAGGGCTTCTTTTCCATGGGTCCAGATGATGAAGATGTCATCAATATAGCGCAAGTAGAGTAGGGGCATTAGGGGACGAGAGCTGAGGAAGCGTTGTTCTAAGTCAGCCATAAAAATGTTGGCATACTGTGGGGCCATGCGGGTACCCATAGCAGTGCCACTGATTTTAAGGTATACATTGTCCCCAAATGTAAAATAGTTATGGGTAAGGACAAAGTCACAAAGTTCAGCCACCAGGTTAGCCGTGACATTATCGGGGATAGTGTTCCTGACAGCTTGTTGTCCATCTTTGAGTGGAATGTTGGTGTAGAAGGCTTCTACATCCATAGTGGCCAGGATGGTGTTTTCAGGAAGATCACCGATGGATTGTAGTTTCCTGAGGAAGTCAGTGGTGTCTCGAAGGTAGCTGGGGGTGCTGGTAGTGTAGGGCCTGAGGAGGGAGTCTACATAGCCAGACAATCCTGCTGTCAGGGTGCCAATGCCTGAGATGATGGGGCGTCCAGGATTTCCAGCTTTATGGATCTTGGGTAGCAGATAGAATACCCCAGGTCGGGGCTCCAGGGGTGTGTCCGTGCAGATTTGTGTTTGTGCTTTTTCAGGGAGTTTCTTGAGCAAATGCTGTAGTTTCTTTTGGTAACCCTCCGTGGGATCAGAGGGTAATGGCTTGTAGAAAGTGGTGTTGGAGAGCTGCCGAGCAGCCTCTTGTTCATATTCCGACCTATTCATGATGACAACAGCACCTCCTTTGTCAGCCTTTTTGATTATGATGTCAGAGTTGTTATTACACAGTACTAATATTGCTAACAACAGTAGTTGGAATTAAACAGATGAAGTTTCAGACAAGATTTAAAAACTGAGATTGTGACATAGGAAACAAGGGCTAAGGTAGTATTTGAAACCTCTAAACCCCAAGGTTGGGCCCCCATAGAGGCAACCACAAATCTACTTTGATTAAACTCTGGATGTGACTGAGCAGGGGTACAAGGAGCCCATTGAGATTAACTAGAATCATAGAATATCAGAGTTGGAAGGGACCTCAGGAAGTCATCTAGTCCAACCCCCTGCTCAAAGCAGGACCAATCCCCAACTAAATCATCCCAGCCAGGGCTTTGTCAAGCCTGACCTTAAAAACTTCTAGGGAAGGAGAGTCCACCACCTCCCTAGGTAACGCATTCCAGTGTTTCACCACCCTCCTAGTGAAAAAGTTTTTCCTAATATCCAACCTAAACCTCCCCTACTGCAACGTGAGACCGTTACTCCTCATTCTGTCATCTGCTACCACTGAGAACAGTCTAGATCCATCCTCTTTGGAACCCCCTTTCAGGTAGTTGAAAGCAGCTATCAAATCCCCCCTCACTCTTCGCTTCTGCAGACTGAACAATCCCAGTTCCCTCAGCCTCTCCTCATAAGTTATGTGTTCCAGTCCCCTAATCATTTTTGTTGCCCTCTGCTGGACGCTTTCCAGTTTTTCCACATCCTCCTTGTAGTGTGGGGCCCAAAAGTGGACACGCTACTCCAGATGAGGCCTCGCCAATGTCAAATAGAGGGGAAAGATCACGTCCCTCGACCTGCTAGCAATGCCCCTACTTATACAGCCCAAAATGCCGTTAGCCTTCTTGGCAACAAGGGCCCACTGTTGACTCATATCCAGCTTCTCGTCCACTGTAACCCCTAGGTCCTTTTCTGCAGAACTACTGCCTAGCCATTCAGTCCCTAGTCTGTAGCAATGCATGGGATTCTTCCATCCTAAGTGCAGAACTCTGCACTTGTCCTTGTTGAACCTCATCAGATTTCTTTTGGCCCAATCCTCCAATTTGTCTAGGTCCCTTTGTATCCTATTCCTACCCTCCAGCATATCTAGCACTCCTCCCAGTTTAGTGTCATCTGCAAACTTGCTGAGGGTGCAGTCCACGCCATCCTCCAGATCATTAATGAAGATACTGAACAAAACCAGCAGCAGGACCGACCCTTGGAGCACTCCGCTTGATACTGGCTGCCAACTAGATATGGAGCCATTGATCACTACCCGTTGAGCCCGATGATCTAGCCAGTTTTCTATCTACCTTATAGTCCATTCATCCAGCCCATACTTCTTTAACTTGCTGGCAAGAATACTGTGGGAGACCGTATCAAAACCTTTGCTAAAGTCAAGGACTAAAACGTCCGCTGCTTTCCCCTCATCCACAGAGCCAGTTATCTCATCATAGAAGGCAATTAGATTAGTCAGGCATGACTTGCCCTTGTGAATCCATGCTGACTGTTCCTGATCACTTTCCTCTCCTCTACGTGCTTCAGAATTGATTCCTTGAGGACCTGCTCCATGATTTTTCCAGGGACTGAGGTGAGGCTGACTGGCCTGTGGTTCCCTGGATTCTCCTTCTTCCCTTTTTGTAAAGATGGGCACTACATTAGCCTTTTTCCAGTCATCTGGGACCTCCCCCAGTCACCATGAATTTTCAAAGATAATGGCCAATGGCTCTGCAATCACATCCGCCAACTCCTTTAGCACCCTCGGATGCAGTGCATCCGGCCCCATGGACTTGTGCTCGTCCAGCTTTTCTAAATAGTCCCGAACCACTTCTTTCTCCACAGAGAGCTGGTCACCTCCTCCCCATGCTGTGCTGCCCAGTGCAGTAGTCTGGGAGCTGACCTTGTTCGTGAAGACAGAGGCAAAAAAAGCATTGAGTACATTAGCTTTTTCCACATCCTCTGTCACTCTCCCTCATTCAGGAAGGGGCCCACACTTTTCTTGACTTTCTTCTTGTTGCTAACATACCTGAAGAAACCTTCCTTGTTACTCTTAACATCTCTTGCTAGCTGCAACTCCAGGTGTGATTTGGCCCTCCTGATTTCATTCCTACATGCCCGAGCAATATTTTTATACTCCTCCCTGGTCATTTGTCCAAATTTCCACTTCTTGTAAGCTTCTTTTTTGTGTTTAAGATCAGCAAGGATTTCACTGTTAAGCCAAGCTGGTCACCTGCCATATTTACTATTCTTTCTACACATCGGGATGGTTTGTTCCTGTAACCTCAATAAGGATTCTTTAAAATACAGCCAGCTCTCCTGGACTCCTTTCCCCGTCATATTATTCTCCCAGGGGATCCTACCTATTAGTTCCCTGAGGGAGTCAGTCTGCTTTTCTGAAGTCCAGGGTCCGTATTCTGCTGCTCTCCTTTCTTCCTTGTGTCAGGATCCTGAACTCGACCATCTCATGGTCGCTGCCTCCCAGGTTCCCATCCACTTTTGCTTCCCCTACTAATTCTTCCCGGTTTGTGAGTAGCAGGTCAAGAAGAGCTCTGCCCCTAGTTGGTTCCTCCAGCACTTGCACCAGGAAATTGTCCCCTACACTTTCCAAAATCTTCCTGGATTGTCTGTGCACCGCTGTATCGCTCTCCCAGCAGATATCAGGATGATTGAAGTCTCCCAGGAGAACCAGGGCCTGCGATCTAGTAACTTCTGTGAGTTGCCGGAAGAAAGCCTCGTCCACCTCATCCCCCTGGTCTGGTGGTCTATAGCAGACTCCCACCACGACATCACCCTTGTTGCTCACACTTCTAAACTTAATCCAGAGATTCTCAGGTTTTTCTGCAGTTTCATACTGGAGCTCTGAGCAGTCATACTGCTCTCTTACATACAATGCAACTCCCCCTCCTTTTCTGCCCTGCCTGTCCTTCCTGAACAGTTTGTCATTTGCCTATGGATCAAAAATAACTATTCAAAAGCCATTTTTAATTGGTGTTGATGTGTTGCTAATTGGTGCTTATAGTTATTTAGTGTTGGGCATGACACACAAATAATAACCATGCCTAGCTCTTATGTAGTGCTTTTCATTAATACACTTTAGTTCCTTTTCTGAAGAGTTTACAGTCCAAAGCCCCAATCTGCAATAGCTTGCAATATTGGGGTGACAAGAGACAAAGACAAAATACACTGTTGCAGAGGTGGGGATGATTTAATAGCCTTTCCTGTTTTGTTTAAGTTTAACAAATTTGCTCTAATGGGGCATGCAGTCATAAGGATGAGAAGGGAAGTAATTATTTTCAAAAATGGGAAGGAATTTTATACCTTTTGGTATTTGTGATTGCAGATAAAGAATGCTACAGTCTGGTTGCTGGTCAGAGCTAATTATAAACCTGAGTCACCTGTCTCTACCTCAAAATGCTTGTTAAAATTGGTCACATCCTTGTAAGGAGATTTTTCTTCTATGTATGTATCTGATTTTAGTAAGCTCACTGCCTGAGTGACTTGGATATAATTATCTAAGGGGGGCCTTGCCAAACTGCCTATTGTAACATGATGTCACTGTATAGGACACAATTCCGCCTGTTTGACACCCTGGATAGCCCTACTAATCCAAGAACTGTTAAATCTAGAATTTGTGTTTAGTACAGGTGCAAAATTAGAGGGCTGTGTTTGTAATATATTTTCAGAACCTAGTATGGGTGCAAACTGGCCATAATATTGTGCACAAAATGCAATCTCTACACAGAGCTCCTTCACAGAGGCTTTAAAATAAGCCATCACAGTAATTGAGTGTCCCATATCTTTGCTTAATCTCCCCCTTCCCTAGTTCAGTGTCTCATAAGGACAAGCAGGAGATATTTCTTTGTGATTTTAAAATGTCATATAGCTGCTGACACGGTTCATAGAGTTGGACTGGGTTTTTTTGTTTGTTTGTTTGTTTGTTTTAAAGCATACGTGTTAAGCAACATCAGAAAAAGAATTGGACAATAGCCATCCTGAATGATGAGAAATTGAATAATATCCAAATCTTCATTTAGTTCTGTTTTAAATTCAAAATTGGCAAAATGTTTGGCACCAGTAGCTTTCGTTAACAGCCCGACAGCTCTAAAAGCGCAAGACAGAAATATTTCTATCCAAATATAGAAAGAGATTATTCTTTGGGGGAGGGGGAGTCACTTTTGAACCATTTATATAAAATAGAATAAATATTCTGTTAGAAATGTGAATTTTTCCCATTTGTGTGGAGTTGTCTTGTGTGTTGTTCTGGAGTGAACAGAAGTGAGATGATCTCTAATACAGTATTTTTAAGTCTTTTTTTGATCACTTAAGCAGCAGAACTCAGCATTTCCATTCTACGCACCATAACCAATTCAATTTTTAGTAGCCTCTATCTACATCCAATTAATCCCTTTTTAACCATCTGTGAGTATTATCAGTCATTCTAATTTAAAAAAAGGTGCACAATTATGGAGAAACAGCTACAGTGTACTGGGCTTGGAATATATATTTTTTCCTGACACATTCGTGTTATTTCAAACAGACAGGAAAGTATCAAGTTTAGTTGAGGCAGAGTATCATAGAATATCAGGGTTGGAAGGGACCTCCTCTTATGTGCCTCAGGAGGTCATCTAGTCCAACCCCCTGCTCAAAGCAGGACCAATTCCCAATTTTTGCCCCAGATCCCTAAATGGCCCCCTCAAGGATTGAACTCACAACCCTGGGTTTAGCAGGCCAATGCTCAAACCATTCTGACACAGCTATCTTTCATATCAGGTAATTGCATAAAGTCTCTGAGTCTTAATCCCAACATGCACTGGACTTCAGTGAGCCTTTGATGGCTTTTCCAAGACAGTCCAACCAAGCTGCCAGTAAAAACAAATGTACACAACAGCAGGCATACAGAGGCATGTTTCAGCGTGGGGTGGGGTGAATTTGGCCTTGTCTACAGTAACAGAACTAGCATCCATGCAACTACTGAATTGATCTACTCCAGTATAACCGCTGCTTCACATGGCAACACCACAGCTACATTAGGGTTGCATTGGCGTAACTACATCGATGTAGGGACTTTCTGTGCATGTTTTTTTAATGTTGCCAGGTCCTTAGACTCACAACTAGCGATGGACAAATATTAACAAGTGTTTAAGAATCCGCCAGGTTCAGAGTTTTATCCAAAAAATATCTGACCTGCCCTTCCCGAAACAGAACTGTCCAGCCCCAGGCCACTCCCTCTCCCTCAACTAACCTAGCCTCTTCCTCAAAAAGACCAACTCTAGGACCGATCCCTTGAGTCCAGCCAACTCTGCAATATCCTTGCTTGTTACTGCCCTTTTAAGGCCAAATTTACCTTACAACTTCATTCATGTAAGGAGACCTGATTATTAGAGCCGTGCAAATCTGCAGATATCTACTTTATATCTGCGTCTCTGGGCCATGTTTGTGGATCGTGGATGTATGTGGATCCAAATTTTATAGGTAGAGCCCTGCAAATCTGTGGATATGCTCTTTATATTTGCAGACCATGTTTGTGGATCGGATGTGGATACAGATTTTGTATCTACACAGGGCTCTACTGATTATAATGGTGGTCTGCTTTGGAATGTGCATGAGTCCTTAACAGTATCAATATGCTGGGGCCTTGGACTCTGTGTTGCCTTCTTATTAAGGCCTGGAGAGCTTGCATCTTACACTTACGTTATTTTTATTTAAACCGTACATAGCTAACACAACAGCAACCAGAGCTTAGTGTTGACTGCAGCCCAGGAACTGGCCTATCAAAATGGAGGATGAGTCTTGACCTTGGCCTCTGCAGCCCTCCCAACATCTTTTACACATCAGTGACAGCTATCCCATACATCTTTCCCTATTTACTTAAAATGAATTTATTTGACACTTTTTTTTGGAAAGGCATCAGAGTGGGTGGTTCAGATAAATTTGTCTAAGAATCCAAATCCTGTGGTTACTCCAAACCTTTCCAGATAGCTTTGGAGGGTTCTGTTCCAATCTGAACATGCCTTTTTCTGAAAACATTCTAAAATAGAACTGTATTATAATGGGGTAGGGGGTCTGGGGAGCTCCTGACACGATTCCGGCTGTCATGTTGATGAGCACCCTTAGTGTGAGCTGAGATCTTGTAGAGTTCCTTCACAACTGTGCTCATTATAGCTGCATGTTTTGCTTTTAGGAAGCATGAGAAATCGTAAGATGCTTAGATTTAGGTTAACTGTGATAAGAAGGAGCAGCCTTGTCTTGCGAGTCATAGGTCCTCATACTTCTTAATTGGAGCTATGCAGAAAAATGAACAAACCAGTATTTTTTAAACCAGATTTCTAATACAGTATAGTTTTCATTTAGCTACAGGGGAGTGCAGACTTTTCAGGGCTGGTTTGGAATTTTTCCCATACTAATTCACACATTCCTACTCATAGCTCTCCTAATATGAGTTACTCATCTATATTCGTCACCCACCACACTAAACAAACTAATTCCACGAAGTATTTAGGCCATGTTGTCTTAAAAACTAAGTCTGAACTCCAGTAATGTGAGCATTCCTCTAACAAAGGTTCCACATGCTTATGCTCCACAGCTTACATTTGCTCTGCCTGTTTCCTGTAGTCACGTTGAAAAGAAAAGTACTTGCTACTCCTTGAGGTCTGACTGGAGAAACCACCCAAGAAGTCTCCCTCCCATGTAGCCATTATCAGTGATTCTGTGCACAAACAGTGGCTGTTTTCTCTCCCTTCCTTCGAGCATCTGCTTCATCAGCTGTCTGCTTAATAGCCAGCAGATTTGACTTGCTGTGCCATGGTGTGTCTAGCCTCCTTACTGCAACTATGTATAAGCTGATTCTGAGAATCTCTGGGACCATATGGGCTATTCAGGCTAGGGACATTCTCTAAGAGGTCAAAAGCATTTCCAATAAATGAAATAATTCAAAGAAGTTTTCTGGCCCTCATCTTCTGTTTCAGTGCCTTCCCTGATTCTTGATATGCCCTTCCCCCCCCCCCCCCCCATTTAAGACATTATTTCAATAGGTCTAGCTAAATATGATCAGCACGGGGCATATCTTTATGGGAGAGCACTCATGTTGATTTGCAACTAAAAAACCAAAGAGTTAAAAAGATCCCCAAACTTTCTTTTTTAATCATTATTTGTGTAATACTGAAACAAGTGTGCTGGTGGGCTTGATGTCTTGTTTCTTTGTCACTTCCGTGATTAGTTTCTATAATCCGTACATGCTCAAAGTAAAAGCTGTTAATTTTGGGTATGTGAGGAAGTGAATCTTGTCTTGTATCCAAGACACTTTCTGCACTAGGGAAAATAACCTGTGGCTAATGTTATCAGTTAGTTATCTCCCTGCCATCCAGTTCAACTGATACTAAAATGATTAGGTTGTGACTATGGTTAGTGAAGACAGGGTCAAATTGCTTTTGTCACCCTTTATATTAAGTGTGTTTGACTCATAGTAGTGTGAAGGATCTAACACATTTTCTATAACAGGTGTTGAATATGGTTTATCCCTATCTATGGACTAGATCATGCCTAGCCTCTGCACATGAGCCGTTCCTTGCCATAATGCTGTATGGGCTACAAGGTGCTCCAAAGGCGATGGGGAGGAGAAAAGGCCATGGCCTCTGCAGCTGCGTTCTTACCCGGGGGCCCACCAAGCAGGGCTGGTGTTAGACTTCCTGGGGCTCAGAGATGAAGCTCTGGAGCCTCGCAGCAACTGGAGCCCAGAGCCCCATTACCCTGCTGTGGGAGCTGAAGCCTGAGTAACTGAGCTTTGTGGGGCCCATGGCAATTGCCTTGCTTGCTACCTCCTAACACCTGCTCTGGCATTTATGTGCAAAAAGACAGTTGTGGTACAGGCAGGCTGTGGAGTTTTTATAGCCTGTTGTGGGGGAGGGGCCAAAAGATTGAGAACCTCTACTCTACGGCACCTTTGAGGGGTGTAACCATGGTCATGCTCCTCTTATGTGCCTGGAGCTCTGGGAAGCACAATGCCTCCCTGTGCTCCTGCTGGGGTTGATACCTCTTTGCAGTTTCTCTAATCTGGACTATAGCTGAAAGTCACATGAGAGCTCTCTATTTGTCAAACTATTTTTAATCCGGGTTGAACCACAGATAGTTGTCCCAATGTAGACATTGCTCAGACAATCTTCTTTGGCCTTCTCCTTTCCTTCCATGTTGCATTTCTTCCTGCCTTGTTCTAGTTTCTCTCTCTGTTCCTCAACCCAAAGTTGGAGTGCAGCTACACTAGGAGATCTTTCCTGGATCAGGGTCAGTTGACATGATGGCCCCAACACTAGTGCAATAGCCTTCATTAGAATTTACACCATTGGCTGTACCAGGACAGCACCACTACTGCTGACAAATGAGAATAACATTTCTAGCACAGTCAAGGTCTTGGAGTTTCCTCTTTCATAGAAATTATACATTGAATTGTTTGCAGGTGCCTGCAAACAGGTACTGAACTGGGAATCAACTTTTATTCTGAGGCATAAAATTCACGAGCCATGAGAGTGCTAAACCTGTAGTTTTCTGGGTTTGAGCAAACCCTTTGGGTACTCACTGGGAGGGGTTTACTAGATGCGTCCAGGTGAAAGACTGGAAAATCCATTCATTTTCTACCTAGTATCTGTTAAACAGAGGTGGACAAATACTGGATGAAATTTCTTTGCAGGTATGTTTGCATTTTGAAATGAATTTGCTTAAGTCATGTTCTGACCCTTCTCGTGTTTGCATAAATGTTTGCAAGCAGCAATCAAGTTTCACAAATGTGAATAATCCTGGAAGGTAGATTTTTAAGATTACACCGTCAGATACTCGGGAAAACAAATTAAACATCTTCCTGATTACAAGATCTCTTACGGAACAGAAATGCTACTATGTGATTTACTTGACCAAGCCCAACTAAGCAGCATAGCACTGGCAAGTCACAGAATAAAGCAAATAAGGGGCGGGGTGGGGAAATGTCATCAAATAATTTAAAATAACAAATATATTTGGGGAAATTATTAACTGTGCATATGCTCCACAGAAAGAAAGAAAAGTGAAATTAACCTATAGCGGTGTCAGTTTGGTGGAAATGTACAGAGTGGATTTTTTTGTAAACTGACTTGTGATTAATTTTGGGCATCTCTGCTGAAGTTTTCTACGGGAGTATAAATATGTGGCTAAACCAGTAAAGATTTTTCTTTAACTACATTTGAAGGCTGTTTTTTTTTTTCTCTCATTGTTTTAGATGATACAGGACAAGCCATAATCATGTGTCATAATCATAATCAAACGGCCACAGAGCTTCTATCATAACAGTTTAATTCTTAGACCATGCTTGTTCTTTTCAAGGGACCACAAAATACTTTTCCAGTTAGTAAAGCTAATCCCTTGATCTTTCCATTATACCTCCAATATTTTTATCCTAAAAAAAGCAACTCTGAGAGGGAAGGACATAGTATTTTAATCAGGAGACACTGAATGTGGCTGTATCTCAAACTATGTTATGGAAGGGATTGTTTCTGCAGAGCAAATAAGGAATGTAATAGTTGTTTTAGATGCCTATGTCTTTTGCTGTTTTTGCCCATAGCTGAAGAGTACTTAGTAACATCTGAGTTTGTCGTCTTTATCTGAAATGAGCGTTGCTTACTCATAGGACCTGATACTTAGCTATGAGTAAGAAGTAGTTGGAGTAGCTTGTGACCATACTGCCTTGATCCTGAGCTGGCTGTATACTAGGCCTGCCCTTTGACTTTCATTCTAACTTGTGCCAGCTGTGAATGTCTCCACTCTGGTTGGATCACAGCCCCTTAGAAGTGGTGCTCCTGGCCATATGCCATCCTGGTGGCTAGAAGAAGGGATGGTAAAGGAGTGCTATGGAGATTTGGTCCCACCAGAATTTCCCCTCGTAAGTGGGGAAAAAAAATGTGATGGCCAAATATGTCCAGCATAGGGCCGTTTTGTGCCAGTGAAATGGCATAAAATATCCACAGTACAGACCAAGATGAGCCAATAGTAAACCAGGAGGCTGAAGGCTAACCCTTCTGGACTGAGATGGAGTTTAGACTTCAATATTTTTTTACACTTTGCTTAGGACTTTGGTTTTTGAAGATTGCTTCTTGGGAAATGTTTGTAATGAAACTTGTTATCCAGAGCATTCCTTAAGTAAAAGGACACTTTCCAGTTAAAGCTCCATGAATGAAGTCCAAGTCCCAATGTCAAAACTCCCATTCACTTCAAATGGGGCCAGGATTTCACCCCATATACTACTTGAAAATCAGTTCCCCCACTTGAGTACATTTTAATATTACTGTAGACTATACAAACGGAGAGGAGTTATACAGTTTTGTTTACTTTTCACCATTTATGCTGTTCGCTACTTGTATTTCAGTCATTAGATGTGGCCGTGAAAATAGACCAGTCAGTTTCGCTTTCTGGTTCAGTCCCAGTTCAATCCTGCCAAAGGCACTAGAACTGCCAAAGTTATCAGAAGTCTAGGATGCATGCAAACAGCATGGCATTAGCTGTTCTCACAGACTCTAGAAATAGTTCACTTTCCTAATCTTCTTCTTAATATTTTGTATACAGATGTTTAAAGTTGTAGTTAAGTGCTTTTTTGGCTATCGGGCATGGAATTCAATTGCCATAGAATCTGTTTGGGTCTACACATATATAGCCATCTACAGACTTACATTTTTTGAGGCTTTTGATTTTTAAAATGAAACAGAGCAGCAGAAGGTCTTTATATAGAAAAAACATTGTTGCAATGTCAATTTCATTTCCACCTTGCCATTTTAATGTTCCAAGAAACATGACTAAAATATTAGGGATAGCTCAGTGGTTTGAGCTTTGGCCTGCTAAACCCAGGGTTGCGAGTTCAATCCTTGAGGAGGCAAAAACTGGGGATTGGTCCTGCTTTGAGCAGGGGGTTGGACTAGATGGCCTCCTGAGGTCCCTTCCAACCCTGATATTCTATGATTACACATTTTCACACTTCATATTCTCTACGTGGGAATGCATTCAGATGCAATTATAGTGTGGTTAGCCATTTATATAGCTAGTTAAGGAAAAAATAATATTGCTTCCACCTGCCCATTATCTTTAGTAGCCTCTTGCTGAACCTGTGGATGTTGAATTTTGTCTTGTTTGTAGAAGACCGATCCAATGAATTGCTATCTAATAACGCACCTGAGACTGTGCTCCCTTAAAACTTGCCTTCAGTATTCAGTTTCTTTGTGTATCTTGTGGTGCTATGAATAAGGCTACCGGATAAAGTCAACATAGCATGACTTGTCTACACAAGGGTGTCATGCACATTATGGAGGTGTGATTTCTAAGCGCACGAATGGGTCCGTGTAGTCGCTACTAGTACGCACTAGAAGATCCCTAGTGCATATTAACACAGTGCACTACATGAATGCACGCTAAGGAACTTCTAATATACACCCGCAGGGTCTTCATGGACTAGTTGGTGCGATTTCTAAAGCGCACTCTTGTAGTGCATATAACCCTGCTCTGTAGACATGCCAATAATACTGGAAATTACTATAATAAGAAGTAAAGTGACTATTCAAGGATTTATTATTTAAGATTGAAGGTAGGAGTGGCCGTACAATAAATAATATGATGTATAAATGTAAGAGAATGCTCTCCATCCTGAAAAATCCCGAAGTGCCTTGCAGACCATATAAATCCAACACCATTGAAATCGAAGCATCTTAAGGACAGAGGGTATTAAACATGGCACACTGCATAACAGTGAAAGGAAGGAAGATTTTGGCCCAGGACTTCAGGTCAAACATTTCCCCTCCTCCTATCCCCTTTTTAAGATAAAGATCTAATCACTCTCATGCATACACTCACACTCAAACACTCTGTGTGTGCGTGTGTGTATGTATGTATTTATTTATGTATGTATGTCTCCACACAGAGTGTTAGAGCCTTAATAAGTCTTTTTGGACTCAAACATGATTCTTTGATCTCCCCTGAATAATTTTACCTCTAGGCTTTGGCACTACCCCGATCTAACATGAAACAGTGCCATCATGCCCATTCCACTCTCTCTCTACCCTTATAACATACCTGAAGGTATTGGTATCTGCAGGAATTTGCCTGGGTTGGAATAATTTCAACAAATGGAAAATGGTTTCCATAGTTGTGTGAGGTGGCATTTGTACTGTGTAGGGTATAAAAGGAGGCATTATAATGGAGTCTCTAGCTTGCTTAATTCTGTATAAGTAACCACCACTTAAGTGAACATTTCTAACATTTCTCCCTTGCCTTCCAACTTTGTGCTGAATAGACCATACATAAGATGAATAGAGCCCTCATATATTGTGGGTTGTGTGTGTGTGTGTGTGTGTGTGTGAGAGAGAGAGAGAGAGAGAGTAGATGCTTCTAGTCTGAAGTAACTGAAACAATATCAGGTTTCAGAGTAGCAGCCATGTTAGTCTGTATTCGCAAAAAGAAAAGGAGTACTTGTGGCACCTTAGAGACTAACAAATTTATTTGAGCATAAGCTTTCGTGAGCTACAGCTCACTTCATCGGATGCATCGATGACAATATCAACTACTGTGAATACATCTTTACTAACCCTTGAGTTGATCTGAGAGAGAAATCACCAATACTCTGTTAGTACTTGGAAGATTATAAACCTCAGAGATTTAGCTCAGGATTAGCAAATTGGAGAGTGTACATTATAAGGCAAGGCTTAGAACCATGATTGTCTCTGAATCGTTTTCATTAGTGCTTTATTCAAAGATCGTTTGAATTATGTAACAATGACGTTTCAGGAGAATCTGTCAGGAGTTTATTTTAGTCTCATCTCTTACCCCCACCCCCCCCCGCACAAAAAAGTTATTTTTATTACTCCAGTTTATAATGTGCAGCACGTTTAGAAAGGCAGAAGCTTGGATCTCTGAGGAGAGATGACTTCAGATGTTGCATCTGAACACTGATTGTAACTTAGCTTGGTGGTGTGTTGAAAGAGGCAGAATGAGGTACAAGAAATATATAACCATTCTAGAAGCTGCAATTGGCATTACCCCCCTTAATAAGAGAGAACTGCTTCCTGAGGGCAGACATGCAAACCTTTGGCAACATCCAGGGTAAGTGAATAGTAGGTCAATGAGTAATTGCAAAAGACAAACATTTACCTTAAAGCTGCACACGGACCTAGAAAGTTGTGTTATCTGCAGTGAGGAGGAATCCTTCATAAAACAAATAATCTTTTTTAAAAATACAGCGTTATGAAGTAAAAGATGCAGAATGTTGTTTCCCTAGGGAAACGTGTATGCTGTCCTTGACTGGCATGGCCATTTTCAGGTATTTTTGGAAGAGTCCTCAGTAGTAACACTTAATACTCTGTGAAAACTTCTGATTTAAGAACTGAATAGATAAGCTGGAGCATACTCCTCTCTACAATAGCAAATGAAATGGGTATTTTGCAGCCTGATCATTCCTTGATTACTTTTCTCCTTCTTAAATATTTAAAACACATTTCTTAAAATCTGCGTTGGAAATCTCACAGCTCCTGAAAATGGAAAAGAAAAGGATTAATTTCTTTAGGGAACTTCATTCAGTATTGCTTTGTCTGCTGAACATCAAAGTTCTCTTACATTTAAGGTAAATTGATTTCCAGGATTGAATTTATTTTTGTTAAATGAACAGTAAAGTAAAATCCTTTAAGTTTTAATGAAAAAATATGATTAAAAATGGTTGCCTATGTAAAGTCTTTGAGATCTTTGGACGTCAAGGTACTGAAACCCCTGGATACGTGGATTTGGCACTGGCTGATTAAATACTACATTTTTAAAAGATGTGTATTACTAATAACACTTGCTAGAGGGCTAAAGCTAAAAGCTTTTAAAAATCTGAGGTCTCCCTGTTCTTGGTATTTGTTTGATTTTTGCATTTTACTCCATTTCAAGGATGTAAATAGACCAGATAGTTTCAGTTTAGTTTTGTAGTCTGTTTCTAGTCAGTTATTTTCATGTTCTCCTACACCAGGATGCTGCAATGTTTTTGTTGGAAACACTGTCGGGGAATGTTAACTTGTTTTATACATTTTTTTTTTTTTTTAAAAAGAGAGAAAGAAAAAGCTTCTGTTAAAGACCAACTTATGGAAACATTCATGTGGGTCTTAGATATTTTAAAATTTTGCTGATACAAAACCTAAACCTGAAACCAGATTTGACAAGGCAGTCCCTTTTGGCTGTTTCTACACTGAGCTGCTTTTTTTTTTTTTTTTTTTTTTTTTTTCCCCCCTACAATTGCCACTCCACTGATGGTACCAGTGGTGGGAGCATTAGAGTAGACAAGGCACCCTGTGCACTTTTCATCATGTCGTCTAACCCTACTCAGAGCATGTTTAGGCAACACAGTAATGCTAGCAGATTTCAGCACCTCATCTATGCTAGAGGCTCCCACATTGGAGCTGCAGTTGTGGTATTGCAACAATGGGAAATTCTTATGCCACAGTTAACTGTGGACAAGGCCTTAAAATGGACACTTAAGGTACAAGTTACGTATTGGAAGAGTTCCCGAGTGCAAATTTCACTCTATTTCGGAACAGTTCCACCCCATTATTCACATTGCACAGACTATAACTTTTCCATAGTTTCATGGCTGCACCTACATGCTAATCTGTTTGCAGCCTCTCCTTACTTGCTGATAAACAGATTGTGTGGTTTCTTTGAATACCTTGTGGAGCTGTGTTGGAAAGCAATGGCACATTCTTTCTGTATTTCTCTGTCCTCTGAATGTGTGTGTTGTCCAGTGGAACAAACTTGGTTTTACACAAACTTTGGTTGATAGAAAATTAGGCTAATTTAAAAAAACACTTGTACAACTGATAATTTTAACGTCTTTGAAAATTTTTCTCTATTATCAACTTCAGCTAGTATCAAACTACAGGTGACAGTGTCCCATCAATCCACTTATTTGCTTTTCTTTCCAGCAGCATTGATCATACATCTTGGCTCTTCTGCCGAGATATTGAGGATGATAATGTATTATGTATTAAGGGGTTTAGAATTTAAAGTACATGTTCAGATAACAGAAGTGAGTTTACAACATTGTCATTGGTCTTTTTAATAAAAAGCAAAGGACATCTTAATGAGGTTTTAATGTACCTTAGAGTAAAAGGTCAAAAATAACTTGTACTACAGTCAGGAGTATGATTAAGAGGCAGGTGGGTTCTGTTTCCAGCGGCTTAGGTCTTCATGTGGTTAAGAACGTAAGAATGGCCATACCATTTATGTTTGTCATTGTAGAACAATGATGAGATTTACGTGAGGGTTGAGTATGTATAACTGTTGACCTCTCTATAAGGAGCCAAAATTATGGCCATGATGGTGTTTTAATTTTTAGCCCAATGTATAACTTTCCTGCTGCTTCCTGGAAAATCAATATTGTGTGTGCGGCCTGTAACAGTAAAATTGACAATAATGTTCATAATGTATCTTTCACTGTTCAGAAAACATGCTGCAGTGTCCTTTTGTCCTGCAGCCGCAAAATCGTGCCATGACTAAAACAATCCTACCCCACGCCCTGGGACTCTTCTTGAGCTGGGAGAGACAGCAGGGGAAAAACCACACACCATCAATCAGTTTTCACACCTTGAATTTGGGTTTGGAAATTGCTTGTTTTAAGAAGTAGAAACAAGTCCAAATAGATTGTTGTTATAGACTATTTAACTTTTTTAAAAATCTGCTATCTTGACATAGCTATGCTCAAACAGAGTGGGGTGAGAAACTCAAAAGATAAATAAAATATGGTTTAGAAATTCTTTAGGTAATAAATAATTGAAGAATTTCTTCTGTTGATTATTTCACCATCTGTTTCTTGCTGCTATCTTGTTAACCAGAGGTGGCTGTGGATTATTAAGCAGAAGGATGTATAAATGATGAGTCCGTGTACAGTTGAGTCCACCTCTGCCAAATGACTGTAGGACCATATCTTTCGACTGAGATTGAGCACATTCCTTGTATAAGCTGTTTTGGAAAGGAGGCTGGCCTTATTGTCAAGGCATAGGACAGGACTTGGAAAACCTGGCTTGCGTTTTCAGTTCTGCTGCAGGCTTCCTATGTGACCGTGGCAAGTCACATCATCGGTATGTGCTGCGTCAGGATGGGGATGATAATGCTTCCTTTTTACCAGGCTATCTTGCTTGCTTAGATTGTAAGCTGTTTAGGGGAGTTACGGTCTCTCATTGTGTTTGTACAGCACTTAGCACAATGGGGCTGCCAACTTGGTTAGACACTACCATAGCAAATAATAGTAATGCTGAAGATTCCCCTTTGGCAGGCAACATTTCCACTTTACTGCCAGGGACAGTTCAAGCAGACAAGCTAACTTAGAAGGAATTGCTTTAATTTCCTTTTCTTATGGATGTCCGTATTCCAGGCTTCATGATCACTCTTCTGTGATGCTCACAGGCCAGGTGCCAGCTCATTCCAAGGTCCCCTTGTCTCCATTGAATGCTGACAAATACATAGCTGGAACCAGTCTGGCTCACCTGTGTGTTAGTATTGTTAAAATAGGCATTAGAATTATAAGGGTGTGCTTAGTGTTTAGACTTTATGGAATGCCTGTGAGTTATAATATCGGTATCCATATTGTAAGGTAACATTTGAGCGTTTCTTTTATAAGCCTCTGTAATTGTATAAATCACCAGACTAGTGTGAAATGCTGGTCTCCAACAGAGGTTTTATGTCCTGCCCATCAAGGAAGGCTCCCCTATATTTGATGGACTAGTGTGGAATGTTAGAGAGGACTAAAGACTTTGTTGTTTACTCTTCCCCCTCAAACCCTCCATTAAGATGAGTGATGCAAGAGATTTCCTCCCATCAGCTGAGTCTGCAGCTCAAAGCAGAGGGGGGAAGGGAATAAAAACTCCTAATAAGGAACTAAATCTTTATGTGGCTTGGACCCTGGGGGGCGTAAGCAAAAGATCTCAGTGCTTAGACAGGGTTAGCCCTAAAAGACCTATAGAGCTTGCTTATTATTGGAGCTTCTATTACTTTTTGAATCTTAAGATTGGAACTCACTTGTGGTTATATATATTTACTTGCTTTATCCTTGTAAATAATTGTCATTTGCTTTTCGTATATAATAAATCTTTAGATAGTTTATTATAGGATTGGCTACAAGTGTTGTCTTTGGTGTGAGATCTAAAGTGCAGTTGGCATGGGGTAAATTACTGTTCTTTGGGACTGAAGTAACCAGAATATTGCTGTGATACTTGGTGTAAGGGACCATCTATCACAAAGGTAGGCTCACCTGGGTGGCAAGACGAGTCGGTGTACCCAAGGAGACTGTTTATGATTTCATGTTAAGGCTGTTATAGTGCCTAAGGAGTTTACACTTGATAATTGGTTGGTGAAATCGAAGTATAGAGCTCACAACCATTTGGGGTTTGTGCCCTGGTTCTTAACAGTCTGCCCTGCCATTGGTGCTCATGCCTTGAGTCAGTGCAGGACAGCTTGACACATTCACTGTGATTATACTTGACTTAAATGCAACTTTATTTTTCAGGAAACAGACTACTACCCTGCCATCCCCTTGCGAGAGGGACTGGGTGAACAGCTGTACCTCAAGCCCAAAACGCTTGACCAGAAATAGACAGTGTGTGTCGAAAAGCAGCATTCCTCACCAGGTACTAGTTAACAGATCCATAAGGTCAGTTAGGAAAAAGTCATCAGCCTGAAATCTGTAAAATGTTGTAGCTAATGCTTTATGATACGTGACAAATTATCATTATTTCCTTCAGCTGTGGTTTTTAATTGATTTATCAGGCTGTATTCTTCAGGTGGTCAAGCAGTGATCCGATGTAATTCTATTGGAATTCCCTTATAACTTAGGAGCAATATATACATGCATACTCTAAAGTTTGGTAGTGCATAACATAGGTTCTTTGATGTACAGACCTTGTCTGCAAAACATCAAGTATGTTGGTGCCAAGTAAATAATGATACACTGGGTTGGATTAGTTCAGGGATCGGCAGCCTTTGGCAGGCGGCCCATCAGGGAAAGCCGCTGGTGGGCCAGGTTGGTTTGTTCACCTGCAGCGTTCGCATATTCGGCCGATTGCAGCTCCCATTGGTTGCAGTTCGCCGTTCCAGGCCCATGCTGGCTGTGGTAAGAGGTGGCCCGGCCTGCACCGCTTCCTGCAGCACCCATTGACCTGGAACGGTGAATCGGAGCCAGTGGGAACTGCGATCGGCTGAACCTGCGGACGCTGCAGGTAAACTGTCCCGGCCCGCCAGCGGCTTTCCCTGACGGGCCGCGTGCCAAAGATTGCCAATCCCTGGATTCGTTCATCTGTTAGCTAATGTTTTGCTCCTAAAATATCATCTAAGTACTTGTTTAATTTCATCTGTGTTAATGTCTTCAACCAACATAAATATTTGGTATGGGTGTGTGTCGAGAAAATCAATTACTTTAAACGACACACACAGGGCAAAACGATTGTGAGTTACTCAGTTACTGAGTCATGGATAGCACAGAATACCCAGAGAGAGCACAGTGTTGTGCCACATATATTTTCTCATAGTACATCATTAAGGTAAATGTATCTTTTAGGCATCTTAGAACATTTTGCATTTGAAACCCTGTCTCAGGTGCTTTTGAGGAGAATGTCAAACAGATGCTCAGCTTGGTTTCATGTGGAATAAACAGAAGGTAACTTTTTAAAGGAGCATAGGGGTCATCGTATCCTACTACATGAGCATGATACAAGTTAATCTTGGCCTTGAGACGCCTAAGATGTTGCTCAAGTTCTGTGGTGACGGGTGTCTGTTACTTGTGATAGGCTGCAAGAACTTGTTGGATAGTGTATCTGACACACTAGCAGCTTTGATTAATCTAATTTAATAATCTAGAAGCAAGAATAGATGGTGCTAAGTAAGAGTCTCTGCCTCAACACTACAAATAGGAAAATGGGGTTTGAGATCCCCATGGTTTTGGTAATTAAATATTCATGGTAAATAAGCCCAATGGCCTGTGATGGGATATTAGATGGGGTGGGATCTGAGCTACTACAGAAAATTCTTTCCTGGGTATCTGGCTGGTGGGTTTTGCCCACATGCTCAGGGTTTAGCTGATCGCCATATTTGGGGTCGGGAAGGAATTTTCCTCCAGGGCAGATTGGAAGAGGCCCTGGAGGTTTTACGCCTTCCTCTGTAGCATGGGGCACAGGTCACTTGCTGGAGGATTCTCTGCTCCTTGAAATCTTTAAACCACGATTTGAGGACTTCAATAGCTCAGACATAGGAGAGAGGTTTTTCGCAGGAGTGGTGGGTGAAATTCTTGGCCTGCATTGTGCAGGAGGTCAGACTAGATGATCATAACGGTCCCTTCTGACCTAAATATCTATGACTCTATGAATCCCTTTCTAGCAGGACTTTTCTTACAAAAAACATATTTGCTTTGCCTACGCTGGGGAAACTGACATAAGGATTACCATCAGTTCTAAAAATGGTTCAGCTGAACTGCTGTTAGAACTGGTGGGACTTTTGTTTTGTCAATGTGCCCGGTATGGCCATGGCTATTGAGAACCTGGAAACTTGTGCTGCCTTCAAATCTTGAGTTTTACCTGAACAAGTAAAGGACTTTGATCCAGTTGTGTTGAGCTATCGCTGCCTCCTGCTCTATTTTTGTTGAAGAGGGTAGAGTTAGGAACAAAAACCTCTGATCTCTTGGCCATTTAGCCATATGAATTTAGAACCTAAGTTTTGTTAAGATGGCTTATGGAGTCAAAGGAAGAAGCACACTGACAGTGGAGAGGTAATCGGCAGGAAAGCCCTCCTTGCACTTTCCAACAGATGAGTGGAGAGCATAATCCTTAAAACACCTGTGGGAAGGAAAGGCATTGTACACTGGACATCAGGAACAAGACCCTGTTCTGTTTTAACCTGCACCCACACAGGCAGGCAAAAAGGCAGACTCTGCTTTCTGCTGTAAAGTTCTGTCTACAGTATGGAGTTTAACCTATTGAAAATCCCGTTCAGCTGAACTGGTGGGAGTCCACTGTAGAAATGGCTCCAGTGACCAGACCCATTTTGTCTGCTAGCACACTGGTGAAAATGCATCCAGCCACCGGAGCCTGATGTACGTTTGGGCTCCCAGAAGTTCAGATGAACTGGTGAACATAAGGGAAGGGTAGCTTATGTTTAATTCCCTAGTGAGGATGTAGATGAAGTCAGAGGTCTAGGGATGACAAGGCTGAAAAAATACCCCCGCTGCTGCAGAGAAGACAGTTTTATGCTGGGAGAGTATTAACTCCAAGAGGAGGGCAGGCAATATTTCCTTGCCCCCCTGTTTTGGGGGTTCTTCAGGGATAGGTGCAGCTGTAACTTTCACACTGTGCTTTGGAGAGGATAGCAACAGGGATGTGCTGAATCAGCAGGGGTGATGCGATGAGACACAGCAGATAAGGGGAGAAAGAGAGTTGTGAAGGTGGATTTATGCTGTCAAGGAACGACTTGGTTAAAGAGCTGCTAAAGCCTGTTGGAGCTTATTTTTTTCCTTAACTGATATTCTTTACAAGCAAAGTTTTTTATTTATTGTATGTCATATGCTTTCTGTATTTCTCTCCACTTACCCTTGATAAATATGGTAATCTCCATGAAAGCAGGATCTTTCTTTCCCAGTGGTGTGTCTGCTTGTTCTGCTCGTGACCTAAACGTTGATTATTGTGGAAAAGATTTTTAATACTAGTGGAATTGACTGCATCAACTCCCATTGCCATTTCTCTCACTTGAACCTATTGTCTCACAGATGTGATTAATAATCAAGACCTGTGGAAGAGAAGTGAAGAATACAGGAGATGGACAATGGAAACAAAATAATTTTTAAACAGAATGTTTTTATGTCCTCTATTCTAAAATAGTCTAGGGGAGTTTTGCCTGTGAAATGAGTGCTGAGTGGGTCCTCTTTTTAATGTGGTTCTGCAGAGAGAAGAGCATATATTAATTATGGCATTAAAATTGCTCCTCTTTTTGTTCCAAATTTTTAGTAGTACAGTGCATTTAATAATAATAACAACAATAATAATATAATAATACCGGGCTCTTAGCTTAATCACTAGATATCAAAGCATTATACAAAAGAGGTCAGTATCGTTAACCCCATTTTCAGATGGGGGAAACTGAGGCACAGAATGGTCATCTAGAAGGCCAGTGGCAGGGTCAGGAATAGATCCCAGGTCTCAGTACCAGCTCAGTGCTCTATCCAGGAGACCAGGGGTCGTCAATTATTTTTTTTTTCTCAAGGTCTGGACTTCAGAGAAAATAATTAAAAAATAACAACAATAATGATAAAAAGATTTCGGGGTCTGTTCAAAAGCATCTGGTGGTCTGGATTTGGTCCATGTTCTGCCTATTGTACAATAGACTGTACTGCCTCTCCCATTTGCTATGGTTCAGGATGCTGTTGCATGTATTTCAACATTATACAGTCGGTGAAAATCTATTCAGAGTAAACCATTGCTTGGTACTATGTGCTCATGATGTTTTGGATTGTATTTTAGCATAAGAAAATTCTGGGCTCACTGCTAAAAATCTTATGTAATCAAAGTGGCCAAGGAGCTCTAAACTAGCACTATAAACAAATTGATAGGTTTGGTATCTTGGTCTTTAAAGTATAATGTTGTTCTTAATGTAGTGATCTCTCGGCAGTGAGTTTTTAACCTAGTCTGTCACAGTGGCTGAAAAAATTTTTCACTTTGTGAACTGTAATCAAGTGCCAGTCATAACAATTCATCTTAAAGTTTAGCACATTTTCTCACTCTACTCTTACATTAATATAAACTACTTTAAAATTTTCAGTTCCGTTTGTGTTGCATCTCTACACTGAAAAAGAATAACCTGCTTTTCCGGGCAGAGTTGAAAACGTGTAGCTATCTGGTAGTGGTTCTTCTGTAGTCATAGAAGCCAGACTAGGAGTAGCCACAAGTGCCCTCTGCAGTTCTACAGTGGCTGTTATCCCATTGACACAACAGATTATGATGTGTGATGAACAAAATCAAACATTGTACACAGAGACCTGTAATCTCTGCATGCTGTGTCTCTGCATTAAAGCTGAGTGCAGCATCAGTATGGTATGTCTTGTAGCTTGTATGTTGCACTTCTTTGGGCATTCCTGCACTAGCTAGTCCCCTAAGCAGTGCTGAAGGCTCATTCTATTGTATGCCTTCTGCCCCCCAAGTCACTATAAAAGATATTAATAAATCCATCACTTTCAATCATTAAGGCTAGACACTGTTTTACGTATAATTTGGAATGCTGTTTGCCATCAACCTGTAAAATCTATGATGTAGGGGAAGGGGGCTAAACAGCATGGTATTCTTACAAGATAATTGATAGCACCTTTCATCAGAGGATCTTAATTAATTTTACTGTGGTATGTGTTAGCCCCATTTTATGGATAGGGGAAACTGAGAGACACAGCTGACCTGCCCAAGATTATATAGGAATCTGAGGAAGAGCTGGGAATAGAACCTAGATCTTCTGGGCTAAGATTTTTAACACTAGATGCCTAAAATTAAGCTTCTAAGTCCTTATTTAGGTGCCCAAATAAGTGGTCTAATTCTCACAAGTATCCAGCTGTAACAGAATATACCCCTGTAGTCACACCCTACTCACTATTGTAATAATCTTTATACAAAGTATGCCTTGTAAGGTATCATTTGAAAACTCATGAATTGCTGGCCAATATTGTCCTGGTAAAATGTGTGTGACAACATAGTATATGAAGTTATAAGATCCCACTGTATGGTGTTGTTAACACACATTCCAAACCCCACAGCCCTACCCAAGCAGAAGTTGGCAAACAGGTCTGTCCTAAACAAAGGAATGTGTGCTCTGGTTCATTTGCATTTAAGCAGTAAACAGAGTCATCAAGCAGGAAGGGAATACAAAGGAAGTTAAAGCAGGTGAAAAAACAAGCAGGGAATATCCTTCCACATAGCCTCTTTGGCTCCTGGTTATCAGATGGAGATGTTTTTCAGGAGAGAGACTGAAACTATAAAGAGGGGGGACAAACACCCCTCGGCATCCTTCTCACTCTCTGCCCATCGCATTTACTGCACCTAAGAGACAAATGGGGAGAAGTAATTGGACGCTGGTGGAGGAATCCTGACCTAGAGAGTTTGGTCAGTAATCTGCTGGAGCATATGATGAGAAAGTTTGCATTGCAACTAAGAAAGTTTCTTAAGTAGATACTAGTAAGAGTTTTTTATCTTTTTCTTGTAACCATTTCTGACTTTGATGCATCATTACTTAAAATCTCTCTTTGTAGTTAATAAACTTGTTTTGTTGTTTTATCTAATCCAGTGTGTTCAAATTGAAGTGTCTGGGTAACCTCATTTGGGGTAATGTGTGCATATTATTCCCTTTAAAGGAATAATGGACTCAAATACAATGTATTTGTACTCTCCAAGAGAGGGTTGGGCAGTATGGGACATATATGTTTCTGGGGAAAATCTGAGACACGGAGTGTTTTGGGGTCACCCTGTGGTGATTTTTAAGGCTGGTAAGAGCTAAAGTGTAGCTGACTGGCTGCACCACACACAGAGACATAGCTGGGAGCAACTTACACGCTGAAGGCTGTTTGTGAGCAGCAAGGCATTGTAAAGGGCACCTCCAGGTTAGAGGGTAGGGATGACACAGCTACTCATTAGTCTAGATTGTACCCTGATATGTCACACTGGCATCTCTCACTGAAGTGTTCCTAGTCCCCTGATTTTACCACTATATATATCATTGCCTGGTAATCATGACATTGACATAAATATTACATGTAAAAATACATAAATATGTTTGTTGGAAAATCCAGGAAAAAGGCACAGTTCAGAAATGATAAAATACAGCATAATTCATAACATAACAAATAACCACCTGGTTTTGATTAGTACAACCAGTTGCCGGTCAATGGGGAATATTGTTTGGCAGGAGTGTGTGTGCTGATTACTACAAGATACAAATTAAAAATAATGTTAAAATGTTACAGTCTGGAGTGTTCTTGCTGAAGCTGGTGGCTGCACAATTCCTTCATTCACAGTAATATTTGATAATTTGCAGAAATAATAACGGGTTTCTCATGACCATGTGCTCCAGCAAGTCATCTCTCTAAATTGCTGCTGCACAGAATGTAGATTGTTCGCCTGTGGTCAAATTCAATGTCTGCTTTGTGTATTTAAACTAAAGAGCACAATGGGAGGTGAGGTTATGGAGAGAGTTGTTTGCACACTTGTCATATAGTTCAGTGATGTTTAATTCTCTTAGGAATGGGATTGATTTTAAAATATCACTCCTTGCAATGCCCCTGTGCACATGGAGTTGCAGCGGTGGCCTCTTCATCTTGTTTGGCATGTAAAATAATGACTAGATTGTGTAAGCTGTGGTTCACAGATATCCCTTCAGTCTCCTCTAGAACAGACAGTGAGAATGCTATACTATTATTTTGAAATGGTAGTTCTGCTCTTGCATAACCATTCCCACTGCAGTATTGCATGTAAGGGGGGGACAGGCGAGTGTTCCCACTTAATGATTTTCAGAGAGTTAGGTAACATTCCAGCAGGGCATGCTGCACTCCCTCAGAATATTCTCTCTTGCAGGTCCCCAAGGCACTGAGACCTGTGAGAGGGAGAATTAACTGTGGTGTTAGGAAGTGAGCAGGAGAAGCCCTAGGTGTGAAGCTGACAGTGGCTTATGTTTTGACTTAGTCGTGGGTCGGTGGGTGTGTTAGTTATATGATACAGAATGGATCCCATTGTGGCCGGAGAGACACTTATGGTCCTCCAGGCACTAAATTGGGGCCTTCAAGGGCAACTTGTGAGTGATATACACGTTTTCTTCCTATGTGTTAAAAATATGCTCCCTGAGACATGCCCTCAGACCGTGTGGCTTTGCTTCGGCTTTGATTTATCACTATGCGGAGACTGGGAGCACTGTTTTGCTCCACTGCTTTCTCTGCTGCACCCAGAGTAGCTTTGGTGTGAGCCAGGAGTGACCTGAGCAGTTGCTGTCCCTTCCCTGCCATTCAGGGTCAGCACATCCCCGGCACTGCAGAAGAGGGAAGAGAATGGTAGCTGTGGCTACTCCGTTGCCTGCTTACCAGCCAGGCTGAGGGAGCTCCTGGGAGAGCAAGATAGGAGCTTGACTAGCTCTGCCTGAGCTTAGGAGGGGACCTAGCAAGGGATGGCTCGCCTCCCACCCGCTACCCTCCTCCACCCAGGGTAGTCCAGGAGTGGGGAAAAGGAAGAGAAGCTGAGAGCAGCATGGGGTCTTCTCTAACTTGTGCCAGCTGGCTATGGTCCCCAAGGGACCACCTGCTGGCTGGGGATAGCTGGAGCATGCTGCATTCCTGCCCTTAACAAGCCTCATGCTCTATGCTTGCTGGGGATTGCTTACCCTCCCCTTACCACATAAATTCCTGGCAGGGGACTTGCAGATGATTTCTCTTCCTTTTACAGTACAGAAAATGAGAGAGAAGGGACGATGGGCTTCCTGAAATAAGTTTGTCCCTCAGGATGAAAAGATTGGACGTTGTTTCTATAAAATATTTGGCTGCAATTTTGCTTTGTTGTTCTGCAATGGAACGAGCTGAAGACAAGTGTGTGTTCTGAATTTAAGTCCTCATTACAAATTTTGCCCTTTCAGGGTGCTGCTGCATAGCAGTACTCTCTGTGAAGGATAGTTTAGAAAGAAGGATTTGGAGACTGAACTAGAGAAGAATTGAGTTACAAGGCTTGGTGTACAGCAGCAGTTCTCAACCAGGGATCCTTGGCTTATTGGGGGTCCGTGAGCCTTTTTGGGGGGCTGCCAAGCAGGGCCGCCCTGAGCCTGGGTACCTGGCAGCTGAAGCTTGGAGTTGTGAGCCCCGCCCTGTGGGGCTAAAGCCATGAGCCTCAGCACATCCTGCCCCCTGGGCAGAAGGCCTGAGTCCCGACTCCCCGTGGGGCAGAACCCCAGAGCTCCAGCAGAAGCTGCCCCATGGGGCTAAAGCCCCAAGCCACCCCCCACCCCATGGGGCAGAAGCCCCAAGTCCTCAAGACCCCCCCTCAGCCCTGTGGAGCAGAAGCTCCCACCTGAAGCTGAAACCCAGAGCCCTTCCTCCACCACCACCACCTGCAGCTGAAGCCTGGAGCCACCCCTGCCCCTCCCATGGCCGTGGTGTTTTTACAGTATGTTGCGGGCGGGGAGGAAAGAAAAAGGTTGAGAATCCCTGGTGTACAGGAAATCCTCCATTGTTTTCTCTGTAAGCATGTGGACACATCAAACAAAGTAATACATTGTTTGCACTTTTCTGAAGTGTTATTACATCTGTATGCTCCCTGTATTACTCAACTGCTGTCTTCTCTTCCCTTATCTGTGCATCTTATATGCACAGGAGGCCTCTCTGTCTGGGGTAGGTGTGGGGTGGAAGCAATTTTTTTTAAGCTTTAGTTCTTTGCAACCAACTTTTGCCCCATCCTCCTGGAGTTGCGTTGCTCTGGTGGTTGAATTATAGAGCTGGAGAGAGAAAATTACAGTCCCTTTTTCTGAATCAAGCCGTGTGATTTCTGCCGGAGTCCTCCCTTTCAAAGCTTCTGTACGTTCCTTTCTAGTTTCAGCAAGTTTCTGAATATACTATAGAGAAAATATGCTCTTTCACTGCATACCATACCAGCTTTAGCTTTGTGTTCTATAAACTCTGCTGGATCTACATCCTTCTCATAGATTCCAAGGCCAGAAGGGACCATTGTGATCATCTAGTCCAATGGTTCTCAGTGTTTTTGGGCTCAAAATGTTGATGCCCTGTTGCGATCCAGTAAATAGTCTTGGGGTGGAGGCCCTGATGTGGTTTCTGAGGGGTCTTGCCCAGCACTCATCCCACAGCGGCAGCTTCTGCAGGTCCTGTGCTTTGGGGTTGGCTCGGCTTGGCTCTCTGCTCCTCCAGGGTTGCAGCGCTGTTCAGGCTTGGCCCTGCCCCCCGCTCCACCCCCCAGACTTGACCAAATTTGTGTGAGTGGAGATGTGACCTGGCTTACGGGGTTGCAGTGCCGCTCACTCAAATTTGGCCTACTCAGACTGCTTTTGTCATGACGACTGGGCCACCTGGGTGGTGCTGGGGCCCCAGAAGTTGCAGTGCCTGGAGCAGGGAGGCGAGCCTAGGCAGCCCCATGGGATAGGAGCTGCCACGCAGTGCTATAACTAGGCATGGTATGGTTTTGCCACCCTTACTTCTGCGCTGCTGCTGGCAACGGCGCTGCCTTTAGAGCTGGGTGGCCAGAGAGCAGCGGCTGCTGGCCAAGCACCCAGCTCTGAAAGCAGCGCTGCAGCCAGGCAGAAGTTAAGGGTGGCAATACTATGCTTGCTGCAGGGCTTGTCTCTCTCTCTTCCCCCCCCCCCCCCCGAGCTTTGCACCCTGGGTGTCACCTTGCCCTAGTTACTGCCCTGCATCCACATGACCCTTTGAAATATTCTGGCAACCCAATTTTGGGTCCCAACACATGGGTTGAGAAACCTGTGACTTCCTGTGTAACATAGGAACAATTACGGGGAAGTTCTATGGCCTAACGCTAACCTTTTAGAAAAAATACAATCTTGTTTTAAAAATCGTTGGTAATGGAGAATCCACCAGGATCTTTGGTAAATACACCTCTACCCCGATATAACGCTGTCCTCGGGAGCCAAAAAATCTTACCACGTTATAGGTGAAACTGCGTTATATCGAACTTGCTTTGATCCATCGGCGCGCACAGCCCCGCCCCTCCCCGGAGCGCTGCTTTACCGCGTTATATCCGAATTTGTGTTATATCGGGTCGCGTTATATTGGGGTAGAGGTGTAGTTCCAATGGTTAATTTACATTCACTGTTAAAAGTTTATACCTTATTTCCAGTCTAGATTTGTCTAGCTTCAACTTCCAGCCATTGGATCATGTTATAACTTTATCTGCTCCATTGAAGAGCCCATTATTAAATATTTGTTCCCCATGTAGATATTTATAGACTGTAATCAAGTCACCCCTTAACCTTCTTTTTGTTAAGCTAAATAGATGGAACTCCTTGAGTTTATCACTATCACTATAAGGCATGTTTTTTAATCCTTTAATCATTCTTCTGGCTCTTCTCTGAACCCTCTCCAATTTATCAACATCTTTCTGGAATTGTGGACACCAGAACTGGACACATTATTTGAGCAATGGTTGCACCAGCGGCAAATATAGAGGCAGCGCTGGTGCTAGCCAGCTGGGGGCCCAAAGCAGGAATATCTTGCCCCCACCCCACATACTAATAATTAATAGGTGGCCCCCTTGAATGGCTCAATGTCCTAAGCAGTTGTTTAGTCTGCTTATGCCTAGTGCCAGCTCCATAATAGAGGTAAAATAATCTTTCTACTCCTACTCTATATTCCCTTGTTTGTGCATCTAAGGATTGCATTAGTTCTTTTGGCCACAGCATCACACTAGGAGCTTGTATTCAGATGATTATCCATCACAACCCCCAAGTCTTTTTCAGAGTCACTACTTTCCAAGATAGAGTCCCCCCATCCTGTAAGTATGGCCTACATTCTTTGTTCCTAGATGTATACATTTACAGTTAGCTGTATTAAAACCCATGTTTGCTTGTGCCCAGTTTACCTAGTGATCTAGATTGCTCTGTATCTGTGACTTGTCCTATTCATTATTTACCACTCTCCCAATTTTTGTATCATCTGAAAACTTTATCAGTGATAATTTTATGTTTCCTTTCAGGTTATTGATTAAAAATGTTAAATAGCATAAGGGGCCAAGAACAGATCTTTGTGGGACCCCACTGGAAATACACCTGCTCACTAATGATTCCCCATTTACCATTACAGTTTGAAACCTATCAGCTGGCCAGTTTTTAATCATTTCATGTGTGCCATGTTAATTTTATGTTGACTGAGGTTTTTAGTCAAAATATCATGTGATACCAAGTCAAATGGCTTAAAGACTTCTAAGTAGATTATGTCAACACTATTACCTTTATCAACCAAAATTGTAATCTCAGAAAAAAAAAAAACAAGTTAGTTTGATAGGATTTATTTTCCATAAACCCAGGTTGATTTGCATTAATTACGTTACCCTCTTTTAATTCTTCATTAATCGAGTCCTGAATCAGCCACTCCATTATCTTGCCCAGGATCAATGTCTGGCTGACAGGCCTATCATTACCTAGGTCATCTCTTTTGCCCTTAAAAAAAAAAAAAAAAAAAAGTACTTCAAGACTTATTGAAAATCCACATTAACAGTTCAGTGAGCTCATCAGCCAGCTCTTTTAAAACTCTTGGATGCAAGTTATCTGGACCTGATGATTTAAAAATGTCTAACTTTAGTAGCTTCTGTTTAACATCCTATAGAGGTACTAGTGAAGTTGAAAGGGTATTACCATCAGCATGTGATGAGACAATATTATCTGTTTCCCACACCCAGTGCAGAACAGAGAAGTGTTCAATAAATATTTGGGGTTTTTCTGCATTATTATTGAGAGTTCTACCATTCGCATCTACTAATGGACCAATACCATTCTTGGGATTCTTAAAACTCCTAATTTGTCCTGTGACAGAGTGCAGGGGGTGAACTGGTGAGCCTGCACTCTAATCATTCAGATGTTAATTAGTTCCCCTTGAGAAAGCTGATGGGGGTAATCAGACAGTTGGGCTGGCCAGCTGAATGAGAGGAGGAGCCAATTTGCCCCATCAGACCAAGGCTGATAAAGAGGCAGGAAGGACATGTCAAAGAGGAGAGAGAGGGGACTAGGGCTAGTTGAGCTCAGCAACATGGAGGCCTCAAGGGTGGGAGACCTCTGTTCCCCTCAGGTCCTGGGGAGAAGGCCAAAAAGCAGAGTTGGTGCTGTAAATAGATTGTTCACAGGGGTTGTTGTAGAAATAGTGGAGGGAAATAAATAAAATAAAAGGGTACGGTGAATGCACAACCACTGCAGTCCATACAGTTTCTGCAGGGGAGAAGGCGGGAGTGGAGCCATGCCCTGTGACAGTCCTCAGCTCTGCTGGCCATAGATTTCTCCTTGCTTGCTTTTCTTATCCTTGTACTAGCCCATTCAATTTCTGAATTAATGTAAAAGTTTACATATAAAACAGCTGTCCATGTGTAAAGCATTTTGTTTTGTTTTATTTGTGTTTGTTCTGGATGGGGAGAAAAGTAACATTTTAGATGACAAACTTTATTAGGAAGGTTTCAGAGTAGCAGCCGTGTTAGTCTGTATCCGCAAAAAGAAAAGGAGTACTTGTGGCACCTTAGAGACTCTCGAAAGCTTATGCTCAAATAAATTTGTTAGTCTCTAAGGTGCCATAAGTACTCCTTTTATTAGGAAGAAATATCAAACTTTCTACATTTAAGCAGGCATAACATACCTGTGTTTGGCACGAAAACTATAATGTTGAGATCTCTGCTGTTGCAAGATATTACTTTGTGGAAAGTGGGGCAACAGTGAATTATTTAGAAATTATTTAAAACATATATAATAAAAGATTAGACACTGTTCCAGTAACGCTATTGCCCATCTAAAAGTCTGTCTTCCAGTGTAGATCTTGAATACATAATATCCTTTTCTAGTAAAAGATTAATTCTTTTTATTAAGAGGAAAAAAGCGATCACAGATGCTAGCCACTGTGAATATGAATGGGTTGCTCAAAAATGAAGTTTTACCAGATTTATTGTAGTCATTCAGGAGGAGCTTTGAAAACATAGGGAGGTATAATGATCCAAATCAGGAAAAAGAAATCCCCAGATCAGGAACACCTGATGTGGAAGGGGAGAGGAATACATTTAATTACAGTCAGTGGATGCTATTGATGACCACACAATGTGAGTTTTGGGCAATGGGAAGGAAGTCCTGGAAACGGTGAATTTTCAGGGAGGCAGAGAAGGGGAAATGTTTTTATAGACTAGAAATGTGCCAAAACTTTTGAGTGACTGAGTCATTTAAAAAAAACCCAAAACCCATAAGCTATAAATAACCAGTCAAATTTAGATTAGGCTTAATATGATGAGTGTAAATATTCTGCTAATAATAGGGCCACAAACTTCCTATTTGACCTTTGGCAAGTCCTTTTACCTCTCTGTACCTGTTTCCCCATCTGTAGACTAGGCAATACTTCCCTAGCCAGTGGGAATGTAAATACTTCCTTACCTCCGAGCATCGTTGTACAGCTTAATTGGTTAATGTTTGTGAAATGCTCTCAGGTCATCTTTTGGGATGGCTCTAATAGTACAAAGTCCTATTATTGGCCTGGGATTTCATGAGTAGCTTCTCTGTCTCTGACTCAGCTATTCTTCCTACTTCAGTATAACCGGGGCCAGGGCTTGATGGACAGTATGTCTCTGTGCGCAGCAGTCTAATTACTTTGCAAACTTCCTTAGAAATGGGGTCACCTGATCTGAAAGGGGGCAGCATTTCTGGAGCTGGTGCATTGAATGGCTAATTCGATTCCCTCCTCCCATCGTGTGAGGCGTAAAGCGAACAATTAATTTCCCGCAGGCGGCTCTCTCTGAACTTCTAAGGGGGAAGAAGAAATGTTACAATGGGAGCTGCACAGGGTTCCACCAGGAGCAAACCAATTGGACCTGCAGGGGGGAGGGAACAGGTCTGTAACAAATATCCTCACCCATCCCTACTTCCCTTCCAGCCTGATTTCCATTCAGCTCAGGGAGGCTTCTTTTGTCCACTTCCCCATAGGGTAAAGCTGCTGTAAAACAGGGAGATGTATGTGGTGAAGCGACACCCCGTGCACAGAAAATGGTAGTGACGTACAGTATAGTGTGGTGCCCCAGGGTGGTCGCACTTGGCGATGGAAGGGCTTTTAGTTACAGTTGCATCGTGGCTCTGGGATTAACAGCACCGGCGGAGGGTGCGGGGGGTTCTGGGGGTGGGATCTCGGAGAAATTATAGCCTTAAGAGCCTGAGTTTGTTTAGCCTAATAAAGTGCAGCTAAGAGACAAGCCACCCCAAAAGGGTGGTTGGGGTGGGGTGTGTCTGCCTCTCCCCTCCCAACTGTGATACCTCCGAGATGCTGGCCAGAGGAGATCACTTGCTGGACCCTGGGCGGGAGCTCTCAGTATGGCTCGGAGTAAGTTTGCGTCTCTTTTGGGATAATTTCTCTCTCTCTCTTCCCCCCCCCCCCCTTTTAAGGGGGTTCTGTGAAGCTGTAAGGAGTTCAGGGGACTATAGCAGAGATGCTGATCTGCTCAGCCCTGCTGTAGCTGGAACTTTCTCAGTTGGCAGGCACAGTTACATCTATAGCAATAATTCTTTCAATGAATAAAAAGCTGACTATGAAGTTACTTGACTGTTGACAATGGTAATTTTTGTAACAACAATATCCTGTCTTTGTTGACATAAATGCTGCCCTGGCCCTGTTTTCCTCCCCCATTGGTGGTGAAACTCCCTTGGGGATGCATTTGCTTTGTTAATTTCATGGCGCTATAGGTTTGCATGGTGCTTTAAAGTATACAAACAGAGGAATTGTGGATATGAGAAAAAAAGTTTCCAGTTATTATGGGCCTGAAGTTAGGCTGATTTGTTCTGCTCCACCAATTGTAGATCTATATTTTCTAACTCTTTAGCAGCAGCATGGGTTAATGTTGAAGGATTATGACATTCCTGGATTTTCAGTTTAAATCAAACCCTAATGGGCTTTGTTGTAATTAACATCCTTCCTGGAATGCTCTAAAATATGTTTTGGTTTGTTTTTTTGGTCTGAGACTCAACTTCAATTGCTTGACTTCATGCATTCTATATTTTTAAACATATTTGTGCTCTGGACAAAAGTAGGTCTTTACTGGGAGTAGAGAACTACTGTACATGTAAGCCATTAACTTTAATTTTTGTTAAAAAGAAAGAAAATAATATTTGCTTTTTTTGCACTCTCCCAAACTAAAATAACTAACTTAAGTGTCATACAATTAACTTTCTTTTTTGTTTTTAGTATAAATGGACTGTGGGACTTGGGGGCTCAGGTGATTATCAGTGTGAAATACAGTTTCTTATCTCTAGTTCCCCAGTTAAAATATGACCAGGGCCACAGTAAATAAAAGTAACTTCCATATGTTGGCTTGTTTAGTGATTTCTGAAATCAGTTGGTAGTCTAAGACCATTTCCTGTATGTTTTGTGGTAGGATTTATTTTGTTTTGTTTTTAATAAGTATACAATATGTCAGTATAGTAGTGAGGACAAACATCAGCTGTCACCTGAACTATCATTTATTTTTCTTTCCTGTTTAAAATAAAATAAAAACCACCCTTGAAACATTCAAATTATATACATAAGTAATCTGTGTAATGCTGCGCTCCCATTGCTGTTACCCTATTCTCCCCATCCTACTCTCTTTGTTGTCTGCTGCACCCATTTGTTTCATCTTTCTAAATGAAGTTTGTAGTTTTGGGAGAAGAGATGATCTTTCATAATATGTCTGTACAGCACCTGTCTGTACACAATATGTCTGTACACAATCCTGATGTGGAGTCTTTGGAGGCCCACTGTAACACAAATAACTACGGTGGTTGGTACCTGTGCTGCTAGACTGAGCACAGACACACAAACCCTTGTGAAAACCGACTGATTATCTTATCCCTAGGAGTGGTCCCTCTAGGCTCGATTAGAGCTACACTGATCAAGGCGAGTGTTGAAGCTTGACCTTGCACAGCCACAGTGTCTGTTCTGGTGGCACTGGGATCTGAAATCTAGAGATTGGCATTGTATATAACAATTGCTTTCACACTTAAAATAAATAAAACCATTGTGCATATTTTTCAATGTCAAAAATGAAATTATTCCTGGAATAAGACATTCTATGGTGAGTTTCAGCTCAATAGCTCACCCTTAAATCTCAGAAAAAAGTTCTGTGATGGAAAACTTTGATTAACTGCTGTAGAGCAGTTATGAAAGCACAGCTCGATTCAGCCTGTGAGAATTCAGATTTTTTTTTTTTCATGTAAGGAAACCATTTTGCTACGTGAATTATTTTACCTAATAATACCACATGTTCAAGGTGTTAAGGGGGCCTGTGGAGTTTTGCATTAATTTAGGGAATCATGGAACAGTTTCTCTCTTTTCCAGCCACTTCAAACTATTTAGATAGCAAAATGTGACCCTAACTGGCCAACCAAGAATTTCTCTAGTGCAGATTGCAGAAGAGTTCTCAGCTGGCATAAACCCCAAATACCCAACTACTACACCAACTTCCCCCTGGTGTAGGAAACAAGTTGGGGGGCGGGGGGATCAGAGCATATCTGTGCTACACCATTTCATAACTGGCGTGGCCCCTTAGAGATCATCACCAACTAGGGTAAGTTAGAGCAGCCCCAAAACTGTTCTAATTTACATGGATGGGCTGTGGCTAGAGCAAATGCATCATGAGAATCAAGGATGTGAAACTGGCTCCCTTATGCCCATCCCACACTCAACATGAGAAGGTGTCAGTACAAGGAGGAAACTGTGCGGATATTTGTTGCAAGACTACATGTACATTGCTGACACTTATTTAACTTCTGGTGAAATTCTTCAACACTGATTAGCTGTAACTGACCAGAGTTCAGGGAGGACCAAATCTACTTCTGTTGTCCTCATATTTTCAGAGCTCAGCATGTACGAAGCTAGATTAATGATTTTAAGTGTAACTGTGAGATTTACTGGCAAATTAGGGTTTGATGGGAGAGAAAGATTAAAAGAGTTTAATAAAATGGATAAAAATTTGAGTACTGCTTTCACTGGTGGGAGTAGAATTCTGGAGCTGTTGAAGTCCGTGGCAAAACTTCCACTGACTTCAGTGGCACCAGGATTTCACCCTTTGTCTTTATTTGCACTGTGCCACAAACTTGCTTTGCCTTCAGTATCTGATGTGGAGTCAACATCAGAGGAAAATTTCATATTGTCAGGTATCCATTGAATGAAGAGGCTGTTTGAAATAGTTATGATTAGAAAGCCAGTCACTCTTTGAATACACTGCACCCTCTCTTTATTTTATATATAGCAGGAAGGGACTAGATGGCTCAGGGATACAAAGTTTCTCATCGTTCCAATCCAGCACAGCACCATAATGACTTATGGCAGACACTAAGTAATGGTGGTTGGTCTCAGTCCAACCGCAGGTTCCCATGTCACCAAACTATCGTTTTAACCAGCAGAAAGAATGGAAGGATTGAGCTACCCTCTTGCCCATTGAGGTGATTCTTTTAAAATATGTTCAGAGGCTTGTGTTTCTGTTGTCCCGTTCTGTGGACAGAGAATAAAACTTAAGTCTCCAGTGCAATCAATCTGACACCTTTCATGAGCATATTAACTTACAATATTTTAAAAACTCATTGTTAATTATGTTCCTCATCTGCTGGTTATTAACGGACAGAATAACTTTTCTCTTGAAAAAAAGGCATCATCTTTCCATTTTGTGTTCCTTAAAATAATCTAAAAAAAATGTATCTGAAATTTTGTTCTCTTAATTTCATGCATATATCTCGTCCTTTGAAGATCTTTATTTATTTATTTAAAAAAGAGAAAAGGTGGCCACAGTTCCCAGGTATTTCTAACAATGAGTCACGAGAAAAGAGAAAACAAAACAACGGAGGCACCAGAGCACTCTTCAAACATTTTCAGGTCGTTGTACATCAGTGGTAAGCCAACTTCATGCGGGTTTTATGGAAATGATATTGTAGAATTTTTTAAAATTTGCTTTCAGATTAACTGAACTGTCTTTTTGAAAAAGCTGTTCAAAATCGTAAATCACTGACAGAATTAATAGGTGGACTTACAATACAAATACATTCATTTTAAAACAGTATTTTGTAAATACTTCTTTCACCTCAGAGAAACTCAGAGTTCTGTGTTTTTTCCTACCAGCATTCATGCCCATACCTTCCACTGAATGATTTGGTATGTATGAATGATCTCTACTTATTTAGATTTATAAAATAGCAAGAAGTGTCTTTCTGAATACTTTAAAAGGTTAAAGACTTTAAAAATAAAATAAATAAAAGAGAGAGGTAATACCAAATAACCAGGCAGCACAAAACTGAGTCAATTTCTTCATCTTCCAAAAACATAACCGCTATCAATATTTGCTTCCTCAGCAGCCCTCCACAATATATGTGCCTTGCAGATATCCTGTTGATCTACAGTCAAGAAAAGAAATTAATGGCAAGGAATATCTTTTAATAGATTCTGTAGTCTTTTGCCACTAATATTGCTTTAGTTTTTCACAACTCTTGTTGGGATGGCTGACCCCTTTTTAGATTCAGTAGCTTTTTAAAAAGATAGTCTTGATCTAATGGTTTCTTGATATAGCTGCGAGAAGTGAGATGCTTATATATTATTTCATTATACTGTAGTTTAAATAATGTACATATGCAGTATATGATGTTAGTCTTCCCTTTACTCTCTCTTCTCCAGTCTGTGTTGACAAGGCATTTCAAAGGCTCTCATCTGGTAAAATGTCACTTACGAAGCTTGAGAAATGTTGTGAGTCTCTCATGTGCTTGTTAGGGGGAACACAGGTCATCTAGTTATGCTGTCATACCAGGCTTCACAAAGAGATCTGTGAGAAGTAAATTGTTGGCTTTTTTTTTTTTTTTTTTTTTTTTTGAGCTGTGCTGCTTGCTTCCAGGCTCTGCAGTTGGCTCAAATTACACCTTGTTCTCTGTTCCAAAGCTGACACTGCAAAATCTGTTGACTATTGTGAAATTATTTGTTGTCATCTAATGGCCAGGGTTCTTCTGCGTAATTCAGAATATTTATTTGAGATGGACCTATCTCAGGAGATGTGAAATATTTTGGTTCCACAATTAAATGGTTTTATGGATAACCTCAATTTCACATGCAGTAATCTAGTTGAGTTACTCTAGAGGTAAAAATAGGGACGCTTTTAGATGGTCTGCAATATCAATTTATTTTTAAACAATTATTTACATTATTACCATGACGAGAGCTCAGCAAATCAATAGTGTATGTAACAAGTACGGTTTTGCATTCAAATGTCACTGAAACCTTACATTTCTATAACTAGTTTAACACGAGCATGTGAACTATGTTTATTGTTCAGTTTATCCTAATGTTGTGATAGTGATGCTACAGTCATAGCTGAGAAGACATTTTCATTCTAATCTTCTGTTTTCAAACACTTCTAACTTTCCAAGCATGGAATTATGTATGTTCTTGGCCCAGTGTTTAATTTGTTTGGCTGCACTTCTGTTAGACCAGTTACTGAGTGATCAGATTTCTGTGTGCAAATTAGCTCAAACAGGATATATTTTTATTTTTATAATCAGCCTGCCTTGTCAAGGACTGTTGTATCAGAGATATTCCTCACTGATGATATTCTGCTTCATAGTTCTAGGGGTGGGGTTCAGGCCAGAGGATTTCATTTTTCAAAATTGTGAATAAATGCTGTACTTTTTTGGTTTGTCAAATGAAAGGCACTGTGATTTCCACTTTTCCCCAGTCATGTCATTTTATTATGCTTTTTTCCCTATTTTGCTTTTTTCACTGATTTTTGGAACCCTAACTCATGGTGAGCAGTAGTTATTCATGCCAGTAGTCCCATACTACTGGTGTGAATAGGTACTACCTGTTGTAAGTAAGGCTTAGCTAACAGTGATCGAAATCACAGCCCAGAGAAGATGATCAAACAGAAAATTAATGTAACATTCCAGTCTGAAGAGGGGCAAGAATTTTATCCTGCCTATTGGTAGTGAACTTTACCCTCTCTTGCCCTTCTCTCCAATCCCTTGAGAAGAGGGGTGGAAAATTCTTGGATTTTCCATTCTGTTACATTACTCTTATATATCGCTCTCTCGCTCTCATCCAAAAGCACTAAGGAGGCTGTTAGCAGAGTGAGCATGTCGGTGAGTTGCCCTCACAGCCTCTCATGGAATATTGCCATAAGCTCACTCAAACGGAGGCAACCCTTGAAGTGATTTATTTGTTTAGAATCCTAACTTTAAATGTGGATAAGTTTAAGGATCAACATAATTTTAAATTGGTAAACAGGATGCTCCTATGATGCTGTCTCAGAAGATTTATTTCTACATTGAGCCTTTAGTCTAGGTAAGGATAGAAATGCAGGTTCACTGCTCCAGGAGGGACCCTGGGGAGGAAATTTTAGTCATGGTTCCTTTTCTGCTCCCCTTTGCTCATGGGGGAGAAAGTTAATTTACTGCAGCCCTTTATAGGGTGTGGTTCACTTAATCCCCCTGCTCCATGGTAGCTGGCATGTTGAATAGGAGGTTGGGCAAAATCAAAGCTCCATGCCTTTCATCCTTTCTCTGTCCACCTGCTTGGGAGGAGTGCGAGTAGCCAGTATGCAGACTCTGCATTCCCAAGCCCCCCACACCTATAGCCTTGATGAGGGATAATGTGATCAAGTATGGGGTGGGCTTGGTCCCAATCTAGCTTTTAGTCGGTGCAATCTAAACCTAGTTAGTTGGTGAGTATGTGTAAAACCAGGCTCAACTTTCACCACTTTGGGAATTCTTTCTTTGTAAACATGGACCGGTTCATCAGAAGCCAGGTAGATGTTTTAGTTGATAAATGATTGAGTCAAATTCATTGCTGACTCCCCACGTGCAATCCCAGTGAAGCCAATGGGGTGACAAGTCAGTGCTGAATGTGACCCTATAACTCTATATGTGCAGAGCAAGCCCCTGAGACACCTTTGGAGGAAAAGTAGAGCTAAGTGAGAGTTTTTTGGGGGGTGGGTCTGAACTACTGACTTGATGGGCCACAGATCACAAAATCCATGTGAGATGAGGCCAAGGAAGAGATGAAAATTCAGGAAGCAGTTAAAGAGCGGCAGAGCTGATTATAGTTGCAGAATGTGCTGACCAATGGAAACTAGCAGTTTGGTAAAGAGTTTGCTAATGTATCAAACTCATACACTGACACATTCACAATTTTATCTTCTTCCTTTGCCTAGACCCCGCCTGCTGTTGCCAAGATCTAACAATTGCAGCACAAACAGTTTACAGTGGTTGATAGGATAGACAAAGAGGTCAGTGTCTGAATTCTCAAAAATAGCAGAAGTTTTTTGTGTGGCTATTGCTCTAATTCACCTCTCTGTGAGGTGACTTAGCGTACTTCCATGGGTTCATAATTATTTTAATTGGCCATGTCGAAGTACATATAAAGACATTAACAAATTCATTTGATAGTGTCAGTCAAAATGCCAAAATTATTTTTTTCCAAAGGTCTGAATTATTTGAGCAAAAGAGAGAACCTTCAAGGTTGACAAAGTTGAGACTAAAATTTTGTCTTTACCTATGCTATGTGATTGGGGTACTGCCTCGCATGTGGTATGTATCTTTTGGAGACAACTGTGTTGTGACCCTAAGTTCTGGGGTGAGTATGTAGTATTGGGAGGAAAGAGGGGTGGCGGCAGACGTTTGTCTTTGAACACTGTAAAATAAAGACTGTCCAAACCGTGTAGAATTTGAGATTGTTCGGTATGCTTTTATCAGTCAAGAAAAGAGAGCTAAACTGACTGCTTATAATCTGTTTCTTATTGCTACAGGGGAACACTTTTATAACAATAGTAATGCCTGGAAGGATATGGCCTATCATTCTTCTGTTAATAGAGCTAGAACAAAGGATAAGAGAAATGTTAATGGGAAAAGAAAATCTAATTTGGCTGAGACCAAGCTCAAAAACTGACAATTGTTTTGAATTGTCTTACATTATGACTGGATGATTAGGTATAAATGCTGACCGGGCTGGTTTTATCCTAGCAATGAATTGTGCTTAAAAAAATCAAGTTACGTATAGTACTACACCAGTACCCAACTTGTTCTTTTCGATCTAGTGGTTTTACTTCTTGGATAATAATTTAGGCCACGCAGGGTCATAGGAACTGCGTAGATGCAACTTCTGGCCAGTAGCTGATCTGTGCTAGTGCTCGCTATAGTTTTAGTGCTTAAAGTATTGGATATTGATTTGTTTGGGGAGAGGGAACGTGCATTATTTTGTTTATTATTTAAGGCATAATATAATGGTACTCTCATTGCGCAAGAAAATCTAGTTCTGGAGTCGACATCATACCAATTGAGTAAGAAGAATCTAAACTACTATTGTGGGTCATGGACACCCATGAGCTATTATATTAACTGAGGCATGTTTGTTTTTATTTATATGCAAGGATAGCATCTGTTTAAAAACCATGCTCCTGTTTGAACATGGTTACTTGTTACAAGGGCAGGTAAACATCTAAGATGTCTATGAATTAAATAGTTGTGGGGTAGAAAAGTCCTTATTTCTATCTTAGTTTTTTACTTTTGTGCACTTCTCAGTACTCTGTGCAGTCAGTCGGTTTTGCTGTTTTCCCTGAGCAGTTAGGCCCTGGTCCTGCAAACACATACTTAACTTTACATCCTGACTTAAATGGGACTACATTCCTGCTTGAAGTTAAGCTTGTGTGAAAGTGTTTGCAGGACTGGGGCCTTAAGTTGTCTTCCCATTTTTTGTGTGGGGGTCTCTTATGCAGCAACAGGGAGAGTAAAACAATGCTAAATATTAGAAAATATACTTGCGAAACCACAAGAATTGACAGGGAGATGCAGGCAGTAACTGAAACTGCTTTTACCATTTGTTTTAATTAACTAGACTTCAAGTTTATGGTGTCCTTTCAATCATGCAACCTTGTTGCAGTACGTTTAAAATGAGATTTATACTATACTATTCTGCATAAGTGGTGCAAGATGAGATAAAGGTAAGGACGAATATCAAGAAAAAGGAAACAGAAATTAACAAAGAAAAAATCCTAGATCTTCCCCCTTTTTTACTTAAGGGGCTTAATTTATTTTCCAACACACATCAGAGTGTATTTAATTTCCAGGAAATCTTTCCAGGTATCTTGAAGGTTTGCGAACTCATCATTATATTCAGAAGTGTGTTTTAAAAAAAAAAAAAGGGGGGGGGGAGAGGGGGGAACCAAGCTATTAATTTTGTCAGATCTTTAGCCGTTTGAATATTGTATTACCTGGCATGCCCAAACTCAAGAAGCAGGCACTTTATTTTCTGTGCAACTGCAACAGCATGATATAACATGACATAAATAAACATGCCCAGGATTGTAAAAATACTACTTCCTTCACAGGAGTGATCCAGTACCTCTCAGGACACTTCAGACAATCAGTTCCTGTGATGATAAGCTACCATACACAAAAGAATAAAATTTTGAAAAGGGAATGTTTTAGTTCCCAGAGGCTTATTTCTCAAGAGGAAGAAATGAGCCTCTATAAAAGATAACTAATGTAAAATATTTTGGCTCTATTTTTTAAAACAGGATATAACTTTTTATTGGCTGAAACTCTACTGCTTTTTTTAGTTGAAGTTGTTCCACGTCTAGGTTTTAAACAATTGGTTATTTCCTGTTGGGGGAAATAGAGGAACAATTCCAGCATAATTCTATAATGGTTCTTGGTTAGAGTTTTGAAGAAATACAACGCATGAGATATTAGGGGTTGACCTGCCACTGCAAAAAACTAAGCCACGTTTTTGTCATGACTTTTAAAAGTTTCCGGTAGGTGTGATCTGTGTCCATCACAGCTATATTTGGATTCAACCTGCTCCATTTTTCCAGTTTAAAATAGTCTTTTATTTATATTGACATGGGGTATTTGTTGTGCTGGTATGTGATGCACATATACACACAGTAGAATTCGGCTGTTTCGGAGGTAATCTCCATTTTCCAGTTCTTTTCGAAATAAAAATCGGACTCAGTCTTTTTTCCCCCTTCTCCTCCAAATTGGGTGCAAGAGTGTACATGGATTTCTTAACTTGAAGAACCATTGCCCAGGTATTGGCTCAGATTTTAAATGCCCAGAGTTCTGTTTTCATTGTACCTGGGGTTGCAGGCAGAAAAAAGTACCAAACTCACATTTTCATGGTAAGAATGAAGACCAAGGCCCCAGCCCTGTGAGCACTTGAATTCAGTGGGACTACTCCCATAGGTAAAGTTATTCCCTGTGTGTAAGTATTGGTAGGAATAGGGTCTCTTTCAAAAGTTGCTTTACAAGCTTACAGTTAGAAGTAGGAACGCTTTCAGGTCATGGTTTTGCGGTGGGGTGAGTTTTTTGTGTTTTTCTTTGTTTAAAGTATTGAATTCGAGTATTTAATTTAAATGTAATCCAGAGCTCAGGCTGCAGCCTGAGGCCCCCCCTCCCTGAGTCAGCTGACGCAGGCCAGCTGCATGTTTCTTTATCCCTGTGCAGACATACCCTCAGAGCCCAGGTCAACTGACTCAGTCTCGCACTATGGGGCTAAAAATACAGTGTAGATATTCGGGCTTGGGCTAGAGCCTGGGCTCTGAAACCCAGTAAGGGGAGGTTGGATCTTGGAGTGGGGTTGCCAGGCATCCAGTTTTCGACCGGAACACCCAGTCAAAAAAGTACCCTGATGGATCTGGTTAACACAGCTGAATGGGCCGTTAAAAGTCCGGTTAGCGGTGCAGTGGGGCTAAGGCAGGCTCCCTGCCTGCCCTGGCTCCGCACTGCTCCTGGAAGCGGCAGGCGTGTCTGGCTCCTAGGCACAGGGGTGGCCACAGGGGCTCTGTGCGCTGCCCTGCTCCAAGCGCCAGCTCTGCAGCTCCCATTGGCCCGGAACTGCAGCCAATGGGAGCTGCAGGGGCGGCGTCTGCAGGCAGGGGCAGCGCACAGAGCCCCTGTGGTCACCCCTGTGCCTAGGAGCTGGACATGCCTGCTGCTTCCGGGAGCCGTACGGAGCCAGGGAAGGCAGGGAGCCTGCCTTAACCACACTGGGATACCAACTGGGAGCTGTCTGTGGTAAACCCCAAAGCCCGCACCCTGAACTCCCTGCCCCAGCCCTGAGCCCCCTCCTGCACTCCAAACCCTCAGACCAGAGCCCCCTCGTACACTCCAAACCACTCATCCCTGGCCCCATCCCAGAGCCCTCACTCCTTCCCGTACCCTTGCCCCAGCCTGGAGCCCCATCCGTCACCCTGAACCCCTCTTGTTGGAGCCCACACCTCCAGCCAGAGCCCTCCCCCTCCCCCTGCATCCCTACCCCCTGTTCCCGGCTGGTGAAAGTAAGTAAGGGTTGGGGAGAGCGAGCGATGGAGGGAAGGGGGGATGGAGTGAATGGGGGCAGGGCCTTTGAGAACGGATGGGGTAAGGGCATTTGGTTTTGTGTGATTAGAAAGTTGGCACCCCTATCTTGTAGGCCAGGCTCCAGCCCAAACCCAAACATCTACACTGCTATTTTTAGCCCCATAGCTCAAGGCTGAGTCAGTTGACCCGGACTCTGAGGGTATGTCTGCACAGGGATAAAAAAACAAGCAGGTGGCCTGGGTCAGCTGACTCAGGGAGGGGAGCCTGAGACTTCCTGCCATGGGTCTTTTTTGCAGTGTAGATGTACCCTGTATGACTTACATATGTATGGCTTAGAGCCTGGGCTCCAGCCATACATAGTATGACAGACGAGAGATAAATATGGGACTTGAGAGCTTGCTGGATGAAAAGCCACTTCAAAAATGTAGGGTGGGATTTGTCTTCCAGTGGGACTAATGCTCCTAAATCCTTAGAAGCTAGTGAAAACCTCACCCTTAAATTATAGCCACTGTATTTTTGGCCCAAAAATGTGGCAAAATCTGCAGATTAGTCCAAAAAAGATGACTTTCTATTTATTTATCAATTCAGGTTAAATGTAGTCACTCTAGAATGGATAGTAAAATACTAAGTGCTCCTTTATCAATCTGGAGGAATATTAGGTAGAGAAATAAGAAGAAAAGTTCATAGATTGGCCTCTTTTTCTGACATATAGCTTGAATAATTTTATAATACGCTATTCACTCAGCTACATTTCGAGTCCACTCTGTTGCAGAGATAAGTAAGGAAAGTTATCATTGCACTAGCACCATATTGAGGTATTCTAGCCATAAATAATATGCAGAAAAATCCAAACAAAGTGTGCATTATTCTGCTCCAAATCTGCTTTGTCATTCTCTTCAATGTGTTAACCCCACCCCCACACATACACACACTTCTAGTTTCCAACATAACTCTTCATATGAGAGAGTCAGAGTGTCCTAACTTGTATAGCTGTATCATTGCACCATCTAGTGGAATATGGAGTCTATAATGTACATGCTTTGGATTGGGACATGAAGCTGTGCTGATTTATACCTGCTGAGGATCATGCCCACAGTATACAGAAGTGATGTCTAGATATCTAATGGACCATTGGAGGGATTTGGGGTTGTTTATTCGATTTTTAGGGTTTCAGCATTTAACTCTATATGTAAGATGTCTGTTGCCGCCTTACTAACATTCAGTGGGGGTGTTTTGGTTGGCTAGCTCCAGTACTAAAAGGGGAAGGGTCTATGGGAAACCAGGACCCTGAGACTGATAGTCCCCAGGAACAATGGGGAGAAGCCAATGCTCCAGGCCAGCCTGAATGACAGGGCGGGCAGGCTAATCAGGGAGTCAGGAGGCCACGAATGTCCCATCCTTTGGATGAGCTGGATTTGCTTGGGTCAGACAGAGTGGGGCCGAGCTAAGGAGAAATCAGGGGCCCACGCTAAGCTGGGGAGCAGAGCTGTGCCAGATCCAGAGGGACCAGAAAAGCAGCCCAGAGAGAGCAGACCCTGTGCTGGGAGCAGAGCTGCAGCCCCAAGGCTAGAGCCACAGCCCAGAGAGAGCAGACTTGCCCTGGGAGCGGAGCTGCAGCAACCAGAGCCAGAGGGGCCAGAAAAGGAGCCCACGAAGCAGGTCAGTGCTGGGAGCAGAGTCACAGAAGCAGCCTGCAGAGCAGACCTGTCCTGGGAGCAGAGCTGTAGCAACCAGAGGCAGAGGGGCCAAAGAAGCCGCCCAGGGAGCTGGAGGCAGAGCAGCAGCAGCAATAATGCTGAGACAGAGTGGTGGAGCTGGGGCTGGAGCAGTCCGGAGCTGGGTGCGGTGAGCAGCTGGGGAGAGCGAGGGGGACCCTGGGCAGTGGGCCCAGCACAGGGAGACGCCTCAGCCAAGAGGCTCTGCAGGCCAGGCTTGGATTGTAACCCCGACAGGGCAGGGGTGACACTGGGAAGAAGGGTCCTACCACTTAGCACCTGAGAGCGTGTGGCCACCACCACAGCAAGTGTCCAACCCACAGCATCCCTACAGCACAGCCAGGGCCTGAGAAGAAGGCCTGGGACTTACAAGGAACAGACTGTGAACTTACCTGATATTCCAGAGACACACTGTGCACCAGGTGTAGGTGGGTAGGGCTTGTCAGGGTAAAGGTTCGATAGGTCTGCTTAACAGGGGAGCCCCAGCTGCTGCTGAGGGGATGCCGCATGCTGGGTTCCTGCTTCCCCCCGCGATTCACCTATTCCCTTTTTCTGCATCTCATCCCCCTCCCCTCACTCCCACATTCCCCTCCCTCATTTCCCCCAGCCTCACCATGGGCACTCAGTGTTGCACAGAATAGAAAACAGGAAGGCTCCCAGCACACAGAAGGGGAGCACAACTGGCACTAGGAGCCAGGAGGCGGTGTTCAGCTGCAGAGGAGCCTAGATGCAGCCTCCTTCAGCTGGGCAGCTCTGCGCTTGCAGAAATTGGGCGAGGGGAAGAGTGGCAAGTAACCCTGTGTGTCCCCCCATGCCTCGTCTCTGTTTGGGGGGCAATCCCCCCCAAAACTATGCCCACAGTCCTATCCACCCCTCCTCCCCCATGCGACTTCTCTTTGCTTCTGTGCCGTTTTCTGCAGGGAAACACGGGAATTCTGCGGGCAGGAGGTTATTTTCTGCGGGCGCACAGTCATGCAGAATCCCCCCAGAAGTAAAGGGATTATGTAGTATACACAGTAATATGGAAAATTATATAAATTGCCACCTTTCATAGTATTTTCTATTTGTGATTCTTTAATTAGCTTTATTTCATGTCATTGGGGAATAATTAATTTTTTATTTTTTTTAAAAAAATCTGAAAACTACATATTTTAAAAATAAATCCAAAATCTATGGTAACATTTCAGTGTGTTTAAAAGTATTTTACTCTGTATGAGCAGTGTATCTCTAAAACCTTTTTGACACTTGGAAAACTGTAAAATTTCCCACCATTGCTAACACCACTTCTGCTTTACCCGTGTTAACGACTCTGGATGTGCAAGTATAGATGGGTAGCTGGTTGTGCCAGTCTGTTAAAGATCATATTAATGAGCCCTGCTCTGAGCAGGATTAGATGATGTTTTTTTAAATCATAAAATAGTTTTAGCAACTCTAGGAAACTTTTGCAAAATTTCCGTAGTGCTCTAAAGGCCTAAACCTGATTTATAATGGAATAGGAAATGCTTTTCCCTTTGATCCTTGTTTACACTAGGAAAGTTGGGCTTCTTAATTCTCCACCAATGTTTGCAACAGTGGAGCTGTAGTGGAAACAAGACTTGGATGTTTTTACTTCAGTATCATCTAACCCCGCTCTCAGTAGCGTGATGACCGTACCCATATCCACTAGAGCCATTGCCCTATGTGTTCCGTAGCAGTCTGGTCCTAAATTCTGCCTCTCAGTCCCTGGATTCTGTGGTATAATTCTGCAGCAAGGGGTAGAAACAACAGCAAATTTTGTGGCTCTAACTACGGTTTCCATCATGAGTCCATGTTTCTTCCTAACTTTCCTATTGTAGATACAGCCTTTCTTTGCAAAACGTGACTACGTTTGCTGCTAGAAGGGAGGGAAGAAAGCTGGGCGGCAGCATGGTCCAGTAGCTAGAGCATTGGATTGGAAATAAAGAGGCCTGCGTTCTGTTCCTGGTTCTGCCTATGAAATAGGGTGTCTCTTCACTAAGCAAAAACGTGTGTCCTTAGCTCTTTGTTCGCTTACTTGAGTTAATTAACACAAGGTAAAATCCTAGTGAAGCCAATGCAATTTTTAGTCTTCATCCATGTTAGCAAGTTGAGTTAGACTGTGGGGGAGCCTAGGAATTAACCTGACCTGCTAACTTCTGTGAAAACTACAGATTTCCTTGGAGGCACTAAGATTTTTAACTTGTGTTAGTTAACTTGAGCAAGCTAATTCAAAGAGTTAAGGACACACCTTATTTGTCTCCCTGTAAAGAGAAGTCCATCATGGCTAAATCACTCCACCTCCCTATGCCTCATTGTCTCCATTGGTAAAATGGGATTTATAATACTTTTCTTTATAAAGTGCTTTTCCATGGTGCTATATGGGACAAGTCTTTAGAAAGATTGTGCACTTGAACAAAACTCTGTGCACCAAATTACTTTCCCTGTGAAAAGCATGTCTTGTTTCTCAAGGACTGGCATTCAGTTGCTAAATGAGTGCCATATAGTGGGTGTCTATTAATACTTGTATGATAAGTAATATTTATTATTTGATTTGATTATTATTTGATTTGGGGTGATATGACATTGAGTTTACACTGCAAGTTTGTGTACCCTTGTAATACATCTGTCTGGAGAGAAAGGTAGTTCCTTGCTTTGCTTGTGTGGCAGGTAGCAGCACCAATCATGTTGCATATAGCACTGTGCCATCATTACTTGTAATACTGCCTTGTCTTCTCCCCAGTCTTCTCTGCTTCACTGGCAATAGGTTCCCCGCTACTCCTCATGCTGCTTCTCCTCAACGTCTGTGAAGTTAATCAGAATGGACCAGCAAGAGAAGAAAGGCAAGCAGTGTTCCCATTGTGATCATCCTTCGCAAGCTACTTTTATGGGTCCAGTTTGTCTCGGTTGTCCAGGAACCTCTGAGCCATTCAGCGATCCGGGACTCTGCTTCTTAATGCCTGTCAGCTGCTCTTTTGAAGGAGTTATTTCAGCAGCACAGACGTCTGCACGGGAGGTAGGAAATTCTCCTCCTATTCCTCCCTCTGCTCCAAGATTATCTGTGGAAGATGTGACCTTGCCTCCCACTTTTTTGCCAGACCGTGCCTCTCTTATCACTAAGGCATTTGTGAAGACTCCTTCTGCTTCCCAAGCACTCCCTGTCAAGATTAGCAGACCAGTGACTTTACAAAGAGCTTTCACAGCTCCACCTTACACAAAAGCAATTCCTTTTACTTCAGCTCCTACAGCTCCAAAGGAAGCGAAGATGGATGGCAGAGAGTATAGAGGATTATCAGCCATAGGGAATTCAGTGCAAGCAATGTCCCTGATACCTTTCATAAATGACTCCTTTGAGGAAGGGGAAGTGATGTCCTCTGAGCCTGAGGAAGGGCCATATGAACCACATTCATCCAGCAAATCCCTGATGGAAGTAAAGGGGAGATCCTCTACCAAGGTTACCCGAGTCTCCTCTGACTTCATTGAGGAAGGGAAACTGGTATCCTCCGAGCCTGAGGAAACACCTGGTGAAACAGACTCATCTCGAAGATTCCTGATTGAGGATCTACCCTATCTGTGCAAATATTTTATGAAGCAACTCAGGCTAAAACGTTATACCTCACGAAGTAGCTCAAGGAAATTGCCCGATCTTGTGGAGGAGAAGCAAGATGATACCATTCCCCTTCACCCATCCATCAGTGCCTTAATTAAAAACATCTGGCAGGCTCCAGATGCTCAGTTTATATTACCTCCTCATCTGGCTAAGCTTTACAAACTTCCAGCTGAGAAAGGTAAGCTGTGGACCTCTGCACCAAGAGTTGATTCAGTAATAGCATCTCTCTTCAGTAAATCTTCATGTCCTGTTGAGGGAGAAACTGTTCTCACGGACCCTTTAGAACGTAAGGTAGATGAGGCTCTTAAGAGTGCCTATGAATTTGCTACCATCCAGCTTTCAGTCTCCATTTACTCCCTGTATGCAGCTAGGTCACTGGTGGAATGGCTAAGGAAATTATTGCCCCACTCTAAGAGGCCTGTTTCTAGGTCATCTCGCAAGGTGTGCACCCTTTGTGACCTGGCATCCCGCTATCTTCATGATGCAGCCCAGGATTCCCTCCACCTGGCTGCCCATAACATAGCAACTCTCACGGTGGCTAGGAGAGCCCTCTGGCTCTGTCCCTTAACAGGTGGAGAACTTTCAGCCAGACTCAAACTTGTTGGCCTTCCTTATGATGGGGGTCATCTCTTTGGGGAAACCTTAGACCAGGCCTTAAAGGATCTTTCGAAGAGTACAGTTATACCAGGAGATCACAAAAAACCTCAGGCCTCTAATTCCTCCCGTGCCGCCAACAGGCCTAACAAGGGTGTCAGGTATCCTCTTTCCTCATATAGACCTGGCAGGTACAGATACAGGTATCCGGTAAACCAGTCTGTTCACTTCCCTGGCTACAGGGGAAGAGGTCGGATCAACGAATACCAGCCTCACCAAGAATTCTGACTATCTTTCCCCTCAACAGAGGGTGGTAACAAGGAGGAAGCTTTTGGTTTGTGTCAATCAATGGAAAGAAACTGCCTCCAACAGCAGGCTTCTCTCCTTTATTTTCTGAGACCCTCTGGGTCAAGAACTTCCACCTCTCCCTTGTATTTTCCTCTCCTCGCTGCCCCAAGTCCTGGGGAAAAGAGACATAGTCCTGCTCATTGTGCATCACCTGCAAAACATTCACATCCTCATTCCATTCCACCCAGAGAAGAGGTTCACAAGCATCTAATTTGTTTATTTAGAAGTCCGCAAGGAATCAGGGAGCAACCTTCACATCCTGAAATGAGTACCTCAGTTTGTCTCCAAAAAGAGGTCCGAACTAGAATCCACATGAACTGTGGATCACCAAGATTCTTATCTCCACATGCCATCCACTTCCTAACAGTGGCAATTTTGCCTGGGGAATTATCGCCTGCAGTAACGGACTCCTTCTTTCACCATTGCCTTGGTCCCAGGTCTCTCTGGCAAGATGAAGACTGTCTTTGCAGCCCAGCTGAGAACAGGTGGTGTGGAGCTGTTGGTATATCACTTGGAGAGTTGTTTGTTTCAGGGAGCCTTCTTACCAGTGGCTTGGGGAGTTCCAATTGTGAAGATATTTTAATATCTCATTCTGGAGGTGAACAAGTCCAAAAGTCTGCTGTCTCCTACTCAGCATATGACTTTGGGTGCCTATTTCCTGATATATGTGGGAAGAGCATCCCACTGTTTTGCAGCAGAAGCATGAAAAGTCAGGCATTTTGTATAGATGCTTTTTTGCTCTGGCGGAATCGGTCTTTCATCTCTCTTTCCCTCAGTTACTATGCTGTACAAAAGGTTTGGCAAGACCCAAGCAAACAAGGCCCCCTGTATTGTAATCACTCCCCCTGGTCATAGAATCATAGAATATCAGGGTTGGAAGGGACCCCAGAAGGTCATCTAGTCCAACCCCCTGCTCGAAGCAGGACCAATTCCCAGTTAAATCATCCCAGCCAGGGCTTTGTCAAGCCTGACCTTAAAAACCTCTAAGGAAGGAGATTCTACCACCTCCCTAGGTAACGCATTCCAGTGTTTCACCACCCTCTTAGTGAAAAAGTTTTTCCTAATATCCAATCTAAACCTCCCCCATTGCAACTTGAGACCATTACTCCTCGTTCTGTCATCTGCTACCATTGAGAACAGTCTAGAGCCATCCTCTTTGGAACCCCCTTTCAGGTAGTTGAAAGCAGCTATCAAATCCCCCCTCATTCTTCTCTTCTGCAGACTAAACAATCCCAGCTCCCTCAGCCTCTCCTCATAAGTCATGTGCTCTAGACCCCTAATCATTTTTGTTGCCCTTCGCTGGACTCTCTCCAATTTATCCACATCCTTCTTGTAGTGTGGGGCCCAAAACTGGACACAGTACTCCAGATGAGGCCTCACCAGTGTCGAATAGAGGGGAACGATCACATCCCTCGATCTGCTGGCTATGCCCCTACTTATACATCCCAAAATGCCATTGGCCTTCTTGGCAACAAGGGCACACTGTTGACTCATATCCAGCTTCTCGTCCACTGTCACCCCTAGGTCCTTTTCCGCAGAACTGCTGCCTAGCCATTCGGTCCCTAGTCTGTAGCGGTGCATTGGATTCTTCCATCCTAAGTGCAGGACCCTGCACTTATCCTTATTGAACCTCATCAGATTTCTTTTGGCCCATTCTCCAATTTGTCTAGGTCCTTCTGTATCCTATCCCTCCCCTCCAGCGTATCTACCACTCCTCCCAGTTTAGTATCATCTGCAAATTTGCTGAGAGTGCAATCCACACCATCCTCCAGATCATTTATGAAGATATTGAACAAAACCGGCCCCAGGACCGACCCCTGGGGCACTCCACTTGACACCGGCTGCCAACTAGACATGGAGCCATTTATCACTACCCGTTGAGCCCGACAATCTAGCCAGCTTTCTACCCACCTTATAGTGCATTCATCCAGCCCATACTTCTTTAACTTGTCCAAGCAGGTGTGTCTTGTAGGTCTGGTTCTACTATTGTTGGATAGATCCTGGTTCCTCCTGCAAGTTTTTAACTTCTCACGGCTAGGCACTGTCAACCTATTTCAATTTTTATTACATTTTTCCTATTTAGTATTTACTTTGTGTTTGGAATGCTGTGGACACTCAAGCTGGGGACAAGAGGAGAGCCAAGACAGGGCTACCAGTGAGTGCCAAAATCTGTGCTTCCATTTAATGGTTCCTGCTGCCTGTTGCTTGAATAAAATAAGCAACAAGACATCAGAGATACAGAAACAATATTTACAGGTGGTAAATGTTCTTCTGGATGAATTTTTATTTATTTATTTGTTTTAAATTCTGTTCCTCCAAGCTCTGCCAGATCATTTGTACTTGCCCATTTTACTTTTATTTAACTCATTCTTCTACTTAAATGGGTCTATCCATGCTTTGAATTTGGGTCTCTGATCATTCTGTATTAGTGATGTCACAGTGTTTTTACCCATCCCAAACCTGTGCCCTCTTTTTGGATTTCTTGCAACTGACCATTTTGGTTGGTGGTTATTGTTGTTGTTTTTTTTTTAATATAATGTATGGGGGTGCAGCGGAATATGTGTATTTTACTTGCTTTTGGCCTGTTTTGTTTGTTTGTTTTGTTTTTTCCAGACTTGCTGAGCATGTAACTCTTCGGTCTCAGTCCTACAAGCTACTGAGCATTCTGGCCCTGATCTAGCAAAGCACGTGGCTGCAATGGGCCTCCTTGCATGCTTAATGTTAAGAGGTTTGCCAAGTCAGGCCAGAGAGCACAGCACCTGCAGGGTGGAGCCCCCATTTTGCTGCACATTATGGATGAACAGCATTTCTTAAAAATCAGGCCAGCTTTATATTTGCTATGCTACTAGTTGTTTTGGTGGAGGAAGAACTATGAAATTTCAAAACTATTTTGTGAACTAACATTTGTTTAAAGTATGAAGTTATTTTTGAGTAACTCCACACTCCTTTGGGATGCAAAGCCAAGCTCGTTAGTCCTAGGTTCATACAAAACAACTTTCTCCTTGTTGGTGCTGAAGGAACGGTCCTTGATGTAGTAGAATGCGTTGTTGGCAGTTGTCTTGGAAGCTCAATGTTGTTTCCATTCTAGCCCTCCTGGTGAGTCCAGAGAAATATAGGAGATTACGTGGGCAAGCTTGCAAAGCAGGGCTTTGCATTAAACCTGTCCTGTGGAAAAATGACCTGATGTTTTCCAATGTTGCATGAATCTTCAGCAGTTTACAAATGTGTTCCAACACCGAAAGATGAAATATACATGTTATTTTTTGTGTGTGTGTGAACATGTTAAACTTGCCACAAATGCCTGTTTCTCTGTGTTTGACATTTAAGTTAACTTTCTGTGAAGCCTTCTTATATAAAGCTTAGGAGGAAAGATTGTAGGTATATAAATCTGCAAAAGTTTACAGCATTCACTGATAATGGACTGATAGTTTATTTTACAGTAAAGTGATCTCTTTAGGGTGTATGGCTAACTTTTTGTCCTGTTTTTATTGATTTAGTATTCAGGAAAAAACAAAACAGTATTTGCAGTCACTGAGAGACTGGCATGAGGTTCCTCTTTAATATTTTGCTCACTTTTTGTTTGCTGGAGCTAAATAAGGCCCTAATCCTGCAAGCATTTATGCATATGAGTAATTTTACATACATGAGTAATCCCTTGAGATCAGTGGGATTACTCACTTGTGTAAAGTTAGTCAGGTCCATAAGATTTTGAAGGATTGGGGCCTAAGAGTTCAGCTTTAAGATTTATTCTGGTCACAGGTTATTACTATAAAATACTACTAGCATAGTCTGACTTTTTAAATAACCACAAATGCACATCTTGTCTTAAAGTTTCTGGTATATTTATAGGAAAAAAATATCGTAAGTATTAACGATTTAGAATTAAAAAAACCTCATGCATATTAATCTGTGTTGAGACATTTAAAGTTAATTGTCTTAATTTGTTTTTTGTGTCTCATACGTGGAGCTTGCTTAGATATTAGATTTTTCTTCTTTGTGTTTTGATGTGTTACTGTGTGAAATGACAGCAGGTTTTGTTGAGTATGTAGGCCACTATTGTATTAGAATTACATAACATTGTTGAGTGGTGGAAACTGATGAAAAGACTGGGATGCACAGATTATATACCCTGCAACAATGAAGACCGCTCAAGCTCTACAGAGAATGTGGGCACATGCAGTGAAAAAGTTGAGGATTTTAAAAGGGCACGTGAGTTGGTTTTTACATTATATCTTGTCCTAAGCCCTCCCTACACTTTCACACCCAGGTATTGTTTTTTATTAAAGTGTGTGTTTGGTAACTCAGTAATAAGAAATTGTATAAATATGTGATAATTATCAGCAAGGGTTGTGTGTTCTATACACAGTGTAATTTTTATTCTAGCAAATTGTCATTCAAAATTTCCACCCTTGAATAGTTTTGTAATCAAGGGGCTACTGATCTGTCTATTCTAGCTATTAATAAGGCATCTGTCACCTTGGTATCTGAGCACCATGAATATTTAAACAAATCCTGATACTGATATTTTAGTTAGAAGTATTGTACTGGCTGAAGTCACTACGGAACTCATATTGGCTAATTACAGTAAGTTTCATTTATATAGAAAACACCACAGTTCTAGTTGAAGGAAAACCTGAGTAAACTCGCCAAATAGTTACTTTTAGTAATCTGACCAATAAATAGGGTTCTTTTGTTTTGCTTGTGCCTCTTGTCAGCAGTTCTTTCTCTGTGTGTGGGTAATGCAGTAACCATTGTGTTCCTGTGAGACTTTTTAAAAGAAACAAAAACCATAGTCTCCCTTTGCATTTCTTTACAGCTAGCCAATGACATGAAAAAGTCTCAAGAATAAAAGGTGCTTTTTTTCTTGGTGCATTTAGAGTAGAGACCCATCTTCTGCTTTAGGATACTGATTTCTAACAAAGCAGGAATTTTGCTCTTTGATAGAGGGTTAAATCCTAGTTCTGATACAGTCAGAGCTCCTCAGCTGGTGATTTGTAACATTTGTAGTCTTTCCCTCCCTCTCATTCTCCTTCTTTCCATTAATCTGTCAGTATTGGTTAGCATCTCAGCACTGGCAAGCAGCAGTACATTTTATAATGTTCAAGAGATTATTAGTTGGAGATTTAGGGCACTGCAGATGTTTTCAGGGCCTGATAAACTACCAAGGTGACCATTCAGTACTGTACATTATATAGCCTGTGTAATTTTATCAGTATGTCAAGAACTAGTTGTCCTGTCTTGGTAATAGATTTTTCCTTCCTTGATTTCTTTTCATGACCAGCTAACATATTTCTAAGCATGACTGTCCTTTTCCACTGACACTGATCTGCTCAGTCTCCACTGCTGGCAGTCTACCAGATAGCTGTGAAAAAACTTTGCTGCTGGATGTTCAGCCTCCAGAGTCTGAACAAAGTCCAGGCACTGTCCCAGTCTTAAGGTCCCTAGGCACAGTCTCAAGGTGCAGATCCTGTCTAGCACCCTGTCCTGACAGCTGTGACCAGGCGGTCCCCAGCCCAGACCCTGGAACCAGTGCTAGCCCCTCCAAATACTGCTGTATCTTTACACACCTTCTCCCAGAACTCCACCCAAAGTTTACGTTTTGAAGGGGCCCCATGGTGGGTATAGCATATAACACACAGACACTTTCCACAGAAATCTAACACAGAATTGCTCTTTATTTAATCACAAGAAATGTACAGATCTGTAATAAATAAATTAAATTAAATTAAATAAACCCTACATGCATTTCCCTACCTCCGTTTCCTCATCACTCTAGACTCTAGAGCATTCTTTGGGCTAGGCTCAGGATTCGTTCAGCGTCCTTGTGTTGTAACTCATGGCTTGTGTTCTGAAACATGGAGCCTTTTCCCTAGGTCAGCTTGCTTCCTCTGACCTTGGCCAGTCTATTCCTTTCCTCTCCATCACTCAACACCGTAATATGCCCAGGGCCGGCCTCAGAATCTTGAGGGGAGGGACAGTAAGACTATTTGAAATATACACCAAATTTAACTGACTGACTCATTTTACACTAAAAATGTTTTGGCTGTTGGTGGGAGGAGTCCTTTCAGATTTTACCACGACTAGCCCACAGCCTGTTGTTGCAGAAATTGAGCCCAGCTGCTTGTCCTTCCAATTTTAGAGATCATTTGATATCTGCTCACATTTTTAAGGCTCTCTTCAAGGGAAACTGCAGGATGGAAATGACAGCTGAGATCCCCCTGCTCCCAAGCCAGTGCTGCATATAGTTTTAAAAACCAACCAACCAAACAAACAAGAAGAGCAGAACTGAAAACGCATCAGTTCCCAAGGATTTTTTTCTGTGCAGGGTTCTCCCACATGTTGGAAGAAGGTAGAGAGAGACAACAAAGTGGCAACTAGCAGCAGAAATTTAACTGTCTAGTTCTACTGGCCAGCTGGTGACATGGGAATAGCTGGAAGCACCATTATTTGACAGATGATGATTTCACTGACCATGTGTTTCAGCAAGTAGGTTAATCTACTCAACCCAGGGCAAGAATGCTTTAATAGTAATGATTTTAACTCCATAACTCTTTCTCTGTCTCTGTCTCACTAGGCTAGATGAGAAGACAGATGTTTTAAAATATTTATTTCTATAGGTTTTAACACTACCTCCTCCCTCCATAAAACCTCTGCTTTGACTTTTATAGTGTATTTTTGTTAGTTGTAGTTCTAGATCTTGATTTGTAGGATCTACTAACTTCAGAATTAGAAAATTGAGATTATCTATCCATTTTTAGAGAGACAGTATTGGTGCATTATTAATATAAAGATGTTTGTATTGATGTATGCTAAGATGTATTTCTGTATTATAAACTGTTTGATAAGAGTAAGGAATATTTTGGGTGTTCCTTAAATAATGTTTGGAGCAGGGACTACAATCTTTTTTTCATCCAGTGACCCCCACAGTGAAACACGACCACCTAATGCAGGTATACCCAGAATCCGCTGTCTGGATTCTTTCCCTGTGATGCTTCATGGGGTCTTTGATCATCCAAGAGAACAGAAACAACTGTGTGCTTAATGGTCTGCTGCTGCAATAAAACAATGGTACTGGAAACATTGGGTACACTTCAAAATAGCTAATTAAGATGGGGATAGCCTAATAGAGGTGGACTTATTGTAGTGTTAACTATACTTCTAAAAACACTACACTTATGCACTTCCTTCCTTCACGTCTACCCCTTTCTTGATTAGTTGTTAAAGCTGGTCAAAGTTCTATTTAAACTATTTTTCTATGGAAAACTGGGGTTTTGTGTAACAGAATTTTTTGCAAAAAGTGTCTGCTTTCCATGAAACATGTCTACTTTCAGTAGACAAACTGAAGTGAACATCGTTTTTGTTCATAAACAGAAAATTTCCATTCAGAAATGCTACCTTGGTGCCCCATGGGATTGTTATTTCTTTTTTCTCTGTGGGCCAGACACACTGCAAGATTACATGTGATTCCTGTGATGCACCACAGCATCTCAGCAAGAAGGGAGACTGTTGTGCGTTATGGGAGATGTAATCCAGCCAAGTCTGTTACCCTGGCTCCCTAATATCAATGCTGAGTTTTTCTTATTTACTTAGGTTTGGATGTTTTTCTTCTTCTTCCTAAAACTTATTGCTGCTAAGTTAGCATCTTGGGGAGGGGCTTCCACTTGTAAATACTCTTTAGCACTGGAATCTTATTAACTATGATGTAGAATTCAAAGTCAGATTTCCAGTCATTTATTAGGAATGGATTCTAAATTGCCCTTGGTCTTGAATTTGCAATATTTTGTCCATTTTCAGAATCCAGACAGTTAATGGCAATATGTTGTGATTTATTTTGTATTGGCCTTGGCAGTGTTCCCTGCACAGGGTGTTACCAGAGTGTATGTACGGGTGCACACACAAAGGTGTGCATATATATATATAACCTGCTAAATTCAAAATATACATTCCCTCTCCAATTTTTTTCATTTAGTCTCATTGTCATTTGACATAAAAACAAATGTGTTCTATAGCTGACGCCATCGAATACTTAAATTAGTTGTTTCAACAGTTTCTGAAATGGAACCTTCCAGATTTTATTTTGGGGTAGTTATTTGTTTATGTTGCTTGTTGGTTAATTGCTTTTTGGTTTTGGTTTTTGTGTAACAGGCCCCAGGCATGGAAGAGCTGATATGGGAACAGTACACTGTGACCTTACAAAAGGTGAGAGCGTGTGTTTATATTTTTAGTTTTCAGATGCTCTATTGCTCCTTTTATTTTAAACATGTGCTACTACAATTTTTATTAACATATTTGGAGCTGAAACTTGGTTATTTTTGTTGACCAAAATGGATATTGCTCATCTTAAGGTTTTTTCAGTGCTGGGTAATCACAAAATTCTCATGATTTTTTAAATCTGTTTTTAAAAGACTCCATTAAAATGCCATCTTTATTACTGTTCGGTTTTGAGCAATGACGGTCTAAATGCAATATGTACCAGCCAAATAGATAAATATGTAATCGACTAAAAAACAGGATAACCCTGTTAGCAGATACAGTTACCAGGGATACTTCATAATCTCAGATGTGGAGCTGCATTGCAAATACATTGAGAAATCAATGGAAATGTATACCACTATACTGAAGAGTAGAATCTGATGTAAAAATTATTGTAATCATGATTAAGGCTGCGATTCTGTCATGGCGGTCGTGGAAGTCATGGGTTCCGTGACTTTCCACGACCTCCATGACTTCTGCAGCTGCAGTGGCTGGTGCAGCTGACCCTGGGAAGCGCTCAAGCACCAGCAGTCCTGGGGGCAGCCCAAGCAGCGGCCCCAGGGATCGCCCGAGCATCCATCCCAGGGGCGGCCCTGGGGATCGCCCAAGCAGCAACGGCCACAGGGGTGGCTGGGGCGGCGACCACAGAGGCCATCGGGAGAGCCGTCCCCAGGGGCCTCAGAGCAGTGGGCCACCAGAGGCAGTCAGCCCGCACTGCTGGAGCATGGGGGCCCAGGAGCAGAGATTTAGTAATAGGTATTTATAGTAAAAGTCATGGACAGGTCACGGGCTGTGAATTTTTGTTTATTGCCTGTGACCTGTCTATGACCTTTACTAAAAATACCCATGACTAAATCTTAGCCTTAATCATAATTATCAAATGCACGTGCTGCTATTACATGAGAGAATAGTACAACATGTACGACTCTCAATTTTCCTCTATTAAAGGCAATGTCAGATATTTCTATCTTTTGAAAACAAATTTTATTTCTGTACATTTTGGGGACTGCAAGGATGGTTCTACACACTTTTGCATTGCCTGGACATGCCAGGCCCTGGAGCAAAATAGAGCAGCTCTGATGTTCTCTCTCTGTCCTGCCTGACTCTGGCCCCCATAGGCCATTTGGATGGCCAGGGGATCAGCTAAAGGTTGCAGCTTCCTTATCCTACAATTTATTGCCTGCTCTGCTCAAATGAGGCAGAGGTCCTACAGACAACAGCCTCCTTCACAACACAACCCTGATTCGTTCACAGAGCATCATCCCTCCTGTGCACTGAATAAGGCAGGAGTCTACAAAAATAGCATGTTATCTTATAATTGAAGATTGTATCATAATACATACATGCAAGGGGGCAAATTAAGGTTGCACAGGCAGCCTTAATTCTGGTTTCCTAAATTTTGAGTGGTTGCCTTTGCAAACTTAATATTCTTTTAATGTAATTTTTTTGGGAAATAATGTATCTTATATGCAGTGACCTGCTAGTTTTCATTATCTGCTACAGAAGACTGAGCACACATCTGTATGGCCCCACAAAGGGAGTGTGTGTAGCTTTTTCGTTTCTTGGAGATGTAAAGGCAGATTTAAAATCCAGAGGACATTCCCAACCAGATCAGCAGTGGTTTCAGTTCTGAAGGGGGGGGGTTGTAACGCACGTAGACAGATTAGCAATGACTTTATCCTCATTCATGAAGAGGCAGAATAAATTACTCATGCTAAATTATTATTTTCCATGAATATAAATGTAATAATAATGTTGTGCTAATTATTATAAATGCAAAACCACTTCAAAAACCCACTCTTAAATACAATGATTAAATTCAGTCAAGAAATGCAAAAGCTGGGAATTGGACAGTAATGTTTACTTAAAAAGAAAAGGAGTACTTGTGGCACCTTAGAGACTAACCAATTTATTTGAGCATAAGCTTTTGTGAGCTACAGCTCACTTCATCAGATGCATACTGTGGAAAGTATAGAAGATCTTTTTATACACAGAAAGCATGAAAAAATGGGTGTTTACCACTACAAAAGGTATGCATCCGATGAAGTGAGCTGTAGCTCACGAAAGCTTATGCTCAAATAAATTGGTTAGTCTCTAAGGTGCCACAAGTACTCCTTTTCTTTTTGCGAATACAGACTAACACGGCTGTTACTCTGAAACCTAATGTTTACTTGGCTGCACTGCACATCCTATGTGCCTTTGATGGTACATAGTACATTTAAACTTTGTTATATCCACACTAAAGTACACATTTGACTGGAAAAACAGGAATAGAAAATATTGTAACACGCAACATGGTTTAGTTAACATTGTTCCCTTGCATTCCCTGATTTGCTGATTAAGTTACTATGTAATAAATTTGCATTTATTAAAAAAAAATGCAAAGGGCCTGATTCTTAGCTTGTGTAAATCAACACAGCTCCATTGGGCCAAGTTGTGTCAGTTTGTACCATCTAAGGCTGCTGCCCAAATGGTCTCGAGCTTGTTGAGATAACAAGCTCCATTAGTTCTCTCAGTGGATCAAGTCTTAATTCTGTGCTGTTTTTAGCTTGAGGCCTCCTGAACCTGGCCAGTGTCAACCAAGGCTCAGTGCGTCAAATCAACTTCATAAAACTATTTATTGGCCTTCCCCTGCTCCTACTGAGAGAACTGAGTTTTGCCACTGCTGTCAGTGGGAGTATGGCTAGCACAGGAAGGGCTGTGAAATACATAAATTAAACTGAAAAAAAATGAAGAGAAATTTTTTTTTTCTTCTCTAATGTTTCAGTTTGAGAACTTTGTAACAAGTAACTTTAGGTATTTTTAAAAAAAGACAGAAATGTGACTAAGTATACCAGATGATACTGGCTCTCCAGCTGTACTAAATGATCAGTCAGAATGTACACACACACACACACACACACACTCCTGAGTGTAGAGTGTGTGTGCACGCATGTGTGTATGTGTGTGTCTGTTTTTATATATATATATATATATATATAAAAATAATACACACTCTGTTGTACTTCAGGATTTATTGGTGTTCTGGTTTAGATACAAGTCTTGCTTCCTCTTTCATTGCCCCAGTATGTGCTTTTCTGGTTCACATTCAAGCATCCCAAAAGCCCCATGTTATGACAGCCTACCCTTTCTTCAGAGGCAGGTTTGGCATAGGTACCTCCATGATCTATTAATGCACTGCTTGCGGGTGGTGGATGGTGACACCAGACACTTATGAACTTAGTACACGTTTGTAGCTTTTTTTTATCAGCAACAATTTTGCATAGTCCATTTCATGAAGTAGTAATTAGAATTTAGATAGCATTGCATGTTCAGTTGTTAATTGCTAGAAAAACTGCTCCAGGGTCTTGAGCATTCACTAATCAACTGCAGCTTTCTACTTGGCAGTTAATTCAGTGTGAATTGTTAGCATTGGTGGGGGAAAAACAAGAGATCACACAGGAAACGGCTAGTCCTCTCATCATTTTTATTGGTCACAGGATGACGTGCCTGCTTGGTTTTTGACTTTCACAATGGAAACCTCAAATTGGTTACTTTGTGGATTGTTTTTTCATTCTAGTTTGTGCAACGGTACATATGAACTGCATTTTTCTATCTAAAGTGAGTGTCGCTGTGATGACAGTCTATTGGCTTAATCATAATCTCTGTCTCCATGTTGAAATGTAATAGTGTTCAGTTTTATGTATGTGTGGGGGGTATTTTTTTAGGATTCAAAAAGAGGGTTTGGGATTGCAGTTTCCGGTGGCAGAGACAACCCTCATTTTGAAAATGGTGAAACATCCATCGTTATCTCCGATGTACTCCCAGGTGGCCCAGCAGATGGATTACTTCAGTAAGTGTGCTTCCTTATATCCTCCATGACTGGAATGTTTTGCAGATAAAGGGAATGAATAAAGCCTTCATAAAGGTGCAGATTTGATTTGAGAGCCTGCCCCAGCGACTTGATCCAGGGTGTTTCTTTCTGTAGACTTCTGTGTCAACTGTCCATATTTTAAATGAAATCATACCTCTTTTTCCTTTATCTCATAAACAAGTTAATCTACTTTAACGGTGGTATATTGTATTGTTCTATACATAAGCATGTCTTATTTGTGTGTTTTTTAAGAAAAAAAAAAACTTTAGCAGGACATTACTTCTCATGGCAGCCTGCTTCACACGCACAGTGTCCTTGTTATCAGCTTTCAAATGCTGGCTATAATGTTGGCCCTTAGCACAACAATATCCGAACCCATTTGCCTCCACATCTAATATGTTTGCATGATGTCTTCCTTTAGGCATTGTCTGCACTAGATCTGTTTTCCTGACATTTTCCATTATTTATGCTGCTTGTGTAGCTCTGCCAGCCATAGGAATGTGGGGATGCTAATGTAGTCCAGCCAGCAGTGACTGCCTGTTTTAGCGACTGTATCATCTAGAACTGCTGTGACCAAGGTCAGACAACACAGAAGTTAAAATGCCAATGGCTTTATCTATGCTAGGGCGACCTACTTATGGAGCTGTAGTGGTGGGAAATTTTACAGAAAAAAGGTTTGTTGTTCACATTCCCCTAGAGATTAATCTTTTTTCCTCTGTAAAATTTACCTCTGTAATATTCACCTAGATTAGCTAGGGGTTAATGCCCAGAGTGTGACTTTTGGCTAGCACGGTTGGTTTACAACAGAAAAATCTTCTTCCAGAGTGGGCATGAGAACTGTACAATAACCTTGCCCAGAACTGTAAGCAAACAGTGCTTGACAACATTTGTGGAATGTTGTTGTGGCTATAACAGTTCAAGCCATAGCATCAGGCGGAATAAAGGCTGTAGTTCTAATGTGGCTGTGGAAACCTCTGCTGGAGGTAAAATTCTTAAAATGTGTGTCAAGGTTTTAAAAGAATGCACCCACTGACCCTTAGCAGATTTTGTAAGTTATTGTATACAGTGTTGTAGCCATGTATTCATGGACTGAATAGACACACTGGATTTATGGCTTATTACAACGACCTATAATCCACTAACACACACACACACCCAGCTGTCTTCTCCCCTTCCCCCTTTTTTTCCCCCCTATAACTGGAGGGGTGTAAATGGGCCATTTGACCTTGAATGGTACCTTGGAATGTATGCTTATGCTAAACCATCTGTTCCACCTTATATTTAGCTGTGACAGTCTGAATATCTATCCCAGACCTGAAAAAGAGCTCTCTGTAGCTCAAAAGCTTGTCTCTCTCACCAACAGAAGTTGGTCCAATAGACGATATTACCTCACCCACCTTGTCTTGTAAGTTATTGTCGATCCTACAATCAGCACATCCATCAATCACGCACAGAGGCATTTAAACCAAGAACCACAAACAATCAATGAATTGCTAAAACTGGAAGAAGTCTTCAGCATGTGGCCTTATTTAAGCTCTCCCAGTTTATATAAACTAATATGTATGTTTAAGCATAGCTTGTGTTCTGTTTTTGTTAGTGAATGCACAGGACATTCAGAACAAAAGTGGAATTCAATTTGAAAATTAAAGGATGTACCTTCTAATTGATCATGTGCTTTTTTTGTAGAGAAAATGACCGGGTGGTCATGGTTAATGGGACCCTGATGGAAAATGTTCCCCATTCTTTTGCAGTGCAGCAGTTAAGAAAAAGTGGGAAAGTGGCTGTCATTGTAAGTGAACAATTACAAATTCTTTGCATTATAGTTGTACCTATAACCCCAACCAAGATCAGTACCTACTGTGCTAGGTATAAAACCATCCCTGCCCTAAAGAGCTTGCAATTTAAATAAAAAAGCCAAAATCTGTGTGGAGAGAGGAGAATATTATCCCTGTTTTACAGATGGAGAACTGAAGCAAGCGGGGAGGGATCAGGTGACATGCCCAGTGTAACACAAGGAGCCTGTCTGTGGCAGAGCAGGAAATGAGCTTAGATCTCCTGAATCTTAGTGCAGTGTCTTAACTATATAATCAACCACAGTTAATGTTTCTGTTGTTGCCTTATTATTAGGATGGAGACAACATGCTGTACCCTGTACAAGACACACAACGTACACTCCCTTTCCAAAGAGCTTACGTCTAAACAGGCTTTGCACATGTCTTACCTCCCTTAACTGGAGAGTATTGTTTGCTTGGGCACAGCACAGTTTTTAGAAGCTTTTTAAGAAAAATTACTTTATCAACTTATGCAGTTAAAGCAATTAAAAAAAACAACAACCCACTCTTGCTCTGTTTACATGGATGAAATTAAGGGGATGTTTCTAACAACTGACATAGAATTTTAACCATATCACGTCACAGTGTTTTGAATACAAAGCTTCTTGAATAATAAGCTGCTTAGAGGCTCTTGCTTTTATGACCTAGCATTTGAGATTTTCAGCATTTGGAATATGATTTAAAATGGATGTTGAGAGAGGTGCTGGTTCTCTTCTTTTCTTTTGTTTTTGTTTTGTTTTTTTAATACAAACAGGTAGTGAAAAGACCACGGAAAGTGCAGCTCACCGCTCTAAGGAGAAGCCCCTCTCTTGACTATGATGATAGAGCTTTCGATGTACTGGATGACCAAGTAGAGTTTGATGGCAGGAGTGCTCGAAGTGGCTATAGTGATCGGAGCTGGCATAGCGGCCATGGAGGGCGCAGCCAAAGCTGGGGAAACAGCCCTGATAGGAGCTACCGAAGAGATCAAGATAGAGGGCGCAACTATAGCAGAGACCACAGCAGGGAACGCAGCTACAGCCGGGATGGACGTCGTGGCAGGAGCATCGACAGGGAGAGAAGCTTGGACCGAGAACGCAGAAGAGACCGGAGCAGGGGCAGGAGCATCGACAGGGAGAGAAGCTTGGACCGAGAACGCAGAAGAGACCGGAGCAGGGGCAGGAGCATCGACAGGGATGATAGCTATGAACGTGGCGCTGGTGACTACAGTCCAGCCAGGGATTACAGTCACAGACATCAGCCTGACCCTAGATATGACAAGGAAGCAAGGAGTCATAGTCGAGACAGACTGAATTCCCACAGCCCCTTGCCTGAACCACGACACCAACACGAGTACCCGGGACAACAGTACCAGGATAGACCTATTGGTGTTCTCCTAACAAAAAGCAAACCCAATGAAGGTAGCTGTGGCAGGAAGGGGGAAATGCTTCTGGTGAAAGGATAGATTTTTAAGGGGAAAATGCTGTTCTCCCCATTGGCTATTGGGTGGGTGGCTTTAATACTCTACATACAACCGCTTACCTACATTCCTCTTCCACTCACTTACCATTGTGTATAGATGCCATCCAGTGGTGAGCTGGAGCCGGTTCACACAGGTTCGCTGGAACCTGTGAGGGACAACTGGTTCTAAAAGGGCTTCTAAATTTAACAACCGGCCAAAAGTGGCGCCTTAGGTGCCAACTCTGTCAGTGCTCTGGGGCTGGAGCACTCATGGGGAAAATTTGGTGGGTGCAGCTCCCCGCCCCGCCCCAGCTCACCTCTGCTCCGCCTCCGCCCCTGAGTTACTCTCCGCCCCGCTCTGCTTCTCTCCCTGCCCCGACTTCCTGTGAATCAGCTGTTTACGCGGGAAGCCTGGGAGGGCTGAGAAGCAAGCGGTGGCTTCGCGCTCAGGCCCAAGGAGGCGGAGCAGAGGTGAGCTGGGGGGAGGGGGAGGGGTGCGCGCAGGGGAACTGCTCCCCACCCCAGCTCACCTCTGCCTCCCTGGGCCTGAGTGCGAAGCTGCCGCTTGCTTCTCAGCCCTCCTAGGCTTCCCGCGCAAGCAGCTGATTCGCGGGAAGCCGGGAGATGGGGGGGAGAGAAGCAGAGCAGGGCGGAGCGTAACTCGGGCGGAGGCGGAGCGGAGGTGAGCTGGGGCGGGGCGGGGAGCTGCACCCAGCAAATTTTCTCCATGGAGTCGGTGCCTAAGGCGCCAATTTTGATGTGATCAGTAGAGGGAGCAGGTGCTACCCCGCCCCTAGGAGCCAGAGGGACCTGCCGGCTGCTTCCTGGGAGCCACCCCAGGTAAGCACTGCTGGGACTCCCTACCTCGCCCCCCAGCAGGGCCCTCTGGCTCTTAGGGGCGGGGTGGGGTGGGCACCCACTACGGTGGCCCACGAGACCCTCCTGCCCGGATCCTGGGGCAGACAGGGAGGGGGGTGGGTGGGGCAGGCTCTGGGGGGTGGGCCACGATCCCCTCGTGGGGTGAGGAGGGAACTGGTTGTTAAGATTTTGGCAGCTCATCACTGGTGCCATCTACTCTTTGTCCTTGGACATGGGACTTCCTCTTTGCCTGTACCATCCACTGCTCTAGTCTCTCCAGGTCACTGTGCACTCTTGTACTTTCCTACGATGAGCTCATTACCCTTGTGTTGGAATCCACAACTTTGATCATGGTTAAGTTTACACCAAAGTTAAATTTATGCCTGGCTCTTATAGATTAAAGAGAACCTGCTGCATCCTGTCTTTTAGTGTTTGGTTTAGTTTAGGTTATTTGCTTTAGTGGAAGGCAGGCGAGGTTTCCAAAAGTGTAGTTTGGGTGAAATGCGTTGATACATGGACCTCTAATGGCTCAGGTTCTGGTTCAAACTAGAACTGGTTCATTCATCACTAGAGTAATTAACAAGTAAACTTTTAACAAAACATTGGAGGCTGCATGGTAGGGGGTGTGTGTGCGCGTGATCTTAATAGTGTTGCAAAAATACATGTTGTGCAACAAAACTATACTTTAGATTGGGTTGTGTCAGCATTTTACTTTATAAATCCTGTCTTTCTGGGATTTATAGAAATCCACTGCTTGGGGGCACTTGACATATTGCAAATCGTCTCTCCACAGGAACAAACCTGTTCTTCTAATCTGGAACACACCACTGCATCTATCTTAATAGCATTGCAGAAGGGGGGAGGCTTATGTTTTGTTTTGTTTTTATAAAAATTAATTTTGTACATGACAGGATCACTTTCATTATGAGTTTACAAAAAAAAAAAGATGCTCCCATATGTAAAGCTAATGCACATGGAGATACGTACCGTGTATGTAGAGAAAATCTGTTTAGCGACTTTGCTGAAGAAGTTTGTACATAGATAAGAGGTGGTACAAAAACACCATGACCATTCAGAGCTGTAGAAGCCTGTTTGGTGATGGGACTATACTGGCATAAAGCCAGAGGAGCCAACTCCCTCCCAATCCCCCAACATAGGGGGTGTATCTGAGGAGGGGAGGTGCCATGGCTCCACTCCTCAAATACTGTAGTCTCTTGGGGCTATGGAAAGTTATCCTGAGTTGGTGCAGCTAACATTGTGGCCATGACGAGCCACTGCCATTTGAGAGTGGGGGAACCATAAATGCCACCCTGAGATGCCCCCACTGCCTTCCCCAGCCTCCTGCACTAGCAGAATATGGCACAGGAGAGAATATGACCCATGAGGTACAAAAACCTTCATTAAAAAAGTGAAATGTGAGACTGTAGGCAGTGTAGAACTGATGTCCCATCCTTGAGTCTCACCACGTTACCTCTGCTTCTTAAGGTGCCTGATTCCCTTTTACTATAAAGTGCTGTGTTGCATGTGATTGTGGATGATGTGTACTCAGAGTAGTTATTAGATGTAAACACTTACTCGTTCTGCCAACCTACAGGCTGTGGATTTTTTTTCCTTCCTTTTCCAGAGTATGGTCTCCGACTTGGAAGTCAGATTTTCATAAAAGAAATGACCGGTACTGGCCTGGCAACTAAAGATGGTAATCTGTATGAAGGAGACATAATACTCAAGGTGTGTTGTGGACAAAGGCAGGGCCAGCTCTACAATTTTTGCCTCCTCAAGCAAAAAAAATTTTGGCAGCCCCGCTTTTTTCTCAAGCCCCCCGGCCCCGCCTCCTCCCCCGGGCATGCCGCATTTCCCCCCTCCCCCTTATTGCTTCCTGCGGCTCCCCACCCCAATCCTCCGCCCTAGCTCACCTCCGCTCTGCCTGCTCCCCGGAACACGCCACCGCTCCGCTTCTCCCCCCTCCCTCTCAGGCGAGGGAGGGGCAACATGTTCAGGGGAGCAGGCGGAGCGGAGGTGAGCGAGGGTGGGGGGGAGCACAGGAAGTAACGGGGGGGGGGTAGAAGAACCGCTCCCCGCTCCAGCTCACCTCCGCTCCACCACCGCTGCCTCCCCCGACCGCGCTGCCGCTCGACTTCTCTGTCCCGGCAAGCCTGGGAGGGAGGGGGGAGAAGCGGAGCGGCGGCGCGCTCAGGGAGCAGGCGGAGGCGAGCTGGGGCGGCGGGGGCACATTTCTAGGGGGCGGCAGGGCCGGCGCCGGAATGCCGTCCTTAGAAATGTGCTGCCCCAAGCACCTGCTTGTTTTGCTGGTGCCTAGAGCCGGCCCTGGACAAAGGCATGCTGAAGCTGTGTACATTTATTACAATGTTTCTTTCTGTGCTGAGGTGTGTGTTTCTTTGTTTGTTTGTTTTTTGTTTTTAATTTGAAAACCTAATTAGAAAATCTGCTCACTGGAAAGGGGATGAGCAGGTTTGAGCTTTGAGATGACTTCTTATTGCCATTTGTGTTCTTAATTTTTTGCTTTTAATAGTACTTCTGCCTTATATGTACAGATTAATGGTACAGTAACAGAGAATATGTCGCTAACTGATGCCCGAAAATTGATTGAGAAATCACGAGGAAAACTCCAGTTGGTAGTCCTGAGGGACAGAAAACAGACACTGCTCAACATCCCTTCGTTGCATGACAGTGACTCAGAAATAGAAGGTGAGGCGTCTTAGGGCCAAAAGGTAATGTCAGTTCTACTCCCTGTATAGACAGAAAGTGAAGCTGTTTATATAAAGTGTTTCTCATAGGATGGTGGTAATGCAAGTAACATATTTGATTGATACCTATATTGCAGCTATTCTTTAGAAAGACAAAGAAGCAGCAAACCCTTTTCCTTTGGTGTAGGAAGAACCTTCAGTCACTCAGCAGGCCTTGTGTCATTCAGTGACCTTTCTAGCTGATTCATGAGTAATGTTGACTAAACAAAGCAAAGTCCAACTCCCCGTGGCTAGAAGGAAAGTCATTTTAATGCAAGGCCCAAATCATGACAATGGTGGGATGAGCTCAGTTTCATTTCACTCTAAGGACATTTCCGCTCTTTCCAATATTCCAGGGAAGGAGACAGAATTATGCAATCAGCGGTTAGTTTAGCCTTCTCCTACCAACTTCTTCAATCGTTTTCATATGAATAGTCCCTTTCAGCATAACCTGCATTGGGAAAAGTGCTGGTGCCTCACTGGAAACATGATGCTGTTAATTGATTCAGGAAGTGTGTTTCTGGTGTGAGAATATTCAGTGCAACTTCTTGGAGCTTTTCCTGCTGAGAATGGGTCATGGCTTGAATTTGTGGGCTACACGGAAAATTGTTTGCTTCTTTCTTAAGGACATTTAATAGCTCAGCTTCATGTTGTTTTAACAGTGAACCCTCTGGACTTTCAAAGGAGAAATTGGGAAGGGCAATGACAGACAAGCCATTTTCTTTTTATTTAATCTTTTACTATGCAAGATTCAGTTGCAGTTCTTGGCAACCACCTTCTCTTCTTCATTTTACAGTTCTCTCATTTCTATAACAATAAAAATAGGCCTCTGTGTGGTGTGTTTTTCTGGCGAGAGCTCAAACCTGTGGGATGTTAATACTAGTTGGGAAAAGTTTACACTTGCTTTTGATGCTCCTTGGAATGTCTTTCTGGATGTTACAAAACCTTCCTGAAAAATTTTGTGGGAGACACAGGCTCTGAGAGGGGCAGGTCACTTTTCTTAGCCCCAGGCAAATCTTTTTTCCAGAGCGGGGATAGTTTATAAATATTTTGTATCTTGAGATTATTGCAAGTAAGTAGGTGTGGATAAATGTGCAATGAAATGGAAGACAAATCTCTTAAACAGACTTACCATAACTGTTCTCTCAATAGATATTTCTGAAATTGAGTCAAACCGATCAAGCTCCCCTCAAGATGACCAAAAATTACATCACTCTGATTTCGACTCTCATTCCTCCAATGAAAAACTAAAGGAAAAGCCAAAGTAGGAAGTGTTACTCTTCTTTTTCTTACTAAAGAAGACATTTTTAATGTGTACCAAATTTTGTTTTAATGTTCTCAATTTGTTGTTCTTTCTGTTAAGTACAAAAGAGGATCCACCCAACAGGTTGTCCAGGATGGGAGCAATGCCCACGCCTTTTAAATCAACCAGTGATATAGCTGCTGCTGCTGCTGTCATGATCACCGACACAAACAAAGAACCAAAGTACAAAGATGACCCGCCAGGTCAGAGCTACAAATGTCCCATTTGAGATGTTTTTTCCCTCCAAACAAAACCCATTAGCTGCGAGAGGAGAGAATTCCAAGGGGTATAAACCCTCATGCTTCAGAATTAAGCCAAGCACTAACTGGAGGGAGTTAGGAAGAAACTTTTTCTATGGCTCCCCAGATTATTCCATAATTGTCTACTACAGGGTTTCTTGCACCTTACTCATCTGGTACTAGCCACTGTCAGAGATGGGATGCTAGACTAGATGGAACACTGGTCTGATCTGGTATGGCAGTTCCTGTGCAGAGCAGCCTGCAGTTCTTCTTATCTATAATAAAGAACTAAATAACCAAGTCCTTATTCCATTGAAAAGAGAGGACAGGAGAGAGCTAAAGATAAAGCACGAAGGTTAAATGTACGTTGAGTGCTCTTATCCGCAAAAGTGAATCTATACAATTGTACTGACAAAATCCTGGCTTTGTTATCTCCCAGGAAGGTAGGGTCTGAAGGCATCTATCATCCACATCTTCCCCAGCTGATTGACAATTGGCACAAATTGGCTCGAAGGGAATTCATATCCAGCCTTCTTGGCTGGAATAGACTGACTGGCCTTTGGGCAGACCTTAAAAGAGGACAATTGGAGCAAGAGATTGAATATCAGATTCCTGACAAAAAGAAAATTGGAGAGGAAAAAACCATTTGACAAGGATTACATAATTGGGAGATGAGCCTGAAATCATAAGTTAATTTACTGCCTTGACATTTGTTCTTTAGTTACTTTTTAGTTTTGGATACTGCAGTCAGAGTGCCTTGTGCTTTAGGCTGCAGATCTGCACTCTTTGCTGGCATACATGATATTGTTGTAACTGCTGCCTGTAACTGAAAACCTTTCATTCTTTTATGTCTTGTTTGTCCAGTTAGATAACTTTATGGTTTTTACACACAGTGTCTCAACCAAAAGTAACCCCAAGAACCTTTCTTCGGCCTAGTCCTGAAGATGAAGCAATATACGGGTATGCTTTCAACACCTGGTTTTTCTCACCGTCTATCCATATTGCTTTTTTTGTTTTCTTGGGCTGGTTTCTTCATCAGTGGTTTTCCCCTATACAGTCCTATGCCAAGAAAAGATAACTTGGGTTCTGTATTAAATAGCTGACTGACAACATTTAGGATGAACTTAGTTTTTAAAAAGGAGGCCTAATGTATATGCACAAGACTGCAGGCCCCCTACATTTGTATGTACAGTCTCTGATTTCATAGTCAGACTGGTTCTAAATGCAGATTGCTAGTTAAATACCCACCTTTGCAATTTGCAGGCACAAACACAGTAATTGCACTTGCAAATGTAGGTATGTATCTTTATGCATGGTTCTTGGCTCTCCTCTATTTTAATCTATGGTCTCTACATTTCTCTTTGCATCTTAGATTTTTGGATATTAATCTATATAAAGGGCATTGATAGCTTTGAAAAGGATAAAACGTTAGAGGCTGAATTATCATAAAGTAAGGCCTAAGGTCTGGGTGTGGGGTTTTGTGTGTGTGCCTGCCTGCCTGCCTGCTTTTGCGCACACCCATTCCACAGTTGTATATACACAAGCTGGAGATTTTTGCAGCTAAATGTCTATTTTCTCAATCCCTAGTTTGTGTAATGAATGCAGCTGTGGAATCTGCACACTGAAAAGCAGGAACAAAATGTCTGTGGACCTAGGACCTAATTTTTTAAATGTGATAATGTTGACCTCTAGAGCTTTGACTGTCTAGAGTCTGATATTTGAAATCACTAAGGTGCTTTATAAGAATACAATCTGGATGCTTTCTTTATATAAATTATTAAATGGGGAAATGGGCTGGTGTTGGGGAAACAGTAATAAATCAGTTGGAGATCTGGATTGAAGGGGTGAACCCTAAAGAAGGGGAACTGAAGATCTGTTTGTTCCAAACTTCCAGTAGAGAGTCAGGTTTAAAGATCTGAGAACTGATTAACTTCTGAAAGGCTGTCTCGGGGTCAAGTCCTGTGTATTGTAGATATGGATAATGGGTACAAATTGATATGTCAGTGTTTAGTTCTGGTTCAGTTAAAGAGAATTTATGGGACAGGCTCTAACTGGTATGTTGAGCGAATGATAACAGAAAGGCAGTGCCCTCCAAGTATATGAAGGTCATCCAGGCATACAGCATTTCTGGCAGAGAAAAAGCTGAACTTACTCCAGTACTTGCTGTCTCCTTGGAACAAGAGAGGTTTGATTCAACTTACCAACTGGGCATTCTTGACACTCTGCCCACAGAAGAAAGTCTGAAGACTTCCATGTTATCCGACTCTCCTATTAACTACCTGATAGATTATTACACTGCATTCTGCGTAATGTAGAGAGGGGGAAAAAATCTGAGTGTGATTACTCATAATTCATTTAAACTGGTATATTTTAAAAACAGCTCTTCATGTGAGGCAGATGGCCCAGTGGTTAGGGTTCTAGCTAACGACTGGGGAGACCTGGGTTCAATTCCCAGTTATGTCACAGACTTTCTCTGTGGCCTTGGGCAAGTCACTTAGCCTCTCTTTACCTCAGTTCCCCATCTGTGCAAGGGGGATAATAGCATTACCCTACCTCACAGGGGTATTGTGAGGAGACATACATGAAAGACTAAGAGATTCTCACATAGTACAGTGATGGGCCATATAAGTACCATAGAGAGATTGACAGCAAGCATACTTAAGTTTACTTCCTACAAATGATTCATGTCATATGCATAATCTTTGGCCTGACTTTTTCTCTTTCTGCATGTGAATACTCTAGTCCTAATACGAAGATGGTAAAATTCAAGAAAGGAGACAGTGTGGGTCTACGGCTGGCAGGTGGGAATGATGTAGGGATATTTGTTGCTGGAATTCAAGAAGGCACTTCAGCTGACCAGGAAGGGCTACAGGAAGGAGATCAGATTCTTAAGGTATCCATGTAAATGTTCAGCCCTGCAACTAAAACTGCTTGTTCCTTGATACCATGTGAAAGAAATCGCTTTCTTTACTTTCATCAATATGAAAAAACCATAAATCCATACAACTTTATTCCTAGGGACAAGGTCACTGTTCCTAGAGCATGATTTTTTTTATCTGAATTCTTAAATTTTGACATCTGCTGTTGAAATTTATTAAGATTCAATAGGAGAAGTAGTTGGTTGAAATGTTACATGACACAAATGCCCCAAGATGGAAGTGGATACACTCACTAGTGACTCCTCCAGCTGAGAAAACAGACCATGGAGCATGAGACCAGAGTATCTTCCCCTCTCTCCCACCCATCATTTAGCTTTTGTCCCTCTATGACCTGATTATTTTCTCCCTTCCTTTACTCACATTTTAGTGAATAAAAGGTGATAGATGTTATTTTATCAAAACTCCTTAGGTTTCCCTCCTTGTTGTTGTTGTTGTTTTTGTTTTTGTTGTTTTTCTACCCAAAAAATCTCTTCTGAGACTGTGGCTCTCCTCTTTCTGTCTATCATGTCCTCCTCCTGAGTTTTCTCTCCTGTCTAAATCAGTTGGGCCTGATCCCAAAGCACTCTGAAGTCAATAAAGATTCTAACTGATTTCCATGGGGTCTGTCTCAGTCCCATAGTCCCCTGCTTCTCATGTTTTCATTTCTCCAACTGCTTGCTGGCCTGAACAGGTTTTGAAATAATTCCTTTTCTGAAGCACTGATTCTCCTTCCCTGTCTCATTTTTCTCTCTCAGCTTTCCTTCTGCAAATAGACCCTGACTGGCCCAAAGACCTTGCACTGGGAGCCACTGCACTCCAGTACAGCTCTTCCCCTAGTGCCTCAGAGTTGGTCCAAGGGAGTGAACATCACTTCTATGTCCAGATAAACAGCCGAGACACACATGGAAAAGGGGGTAGGGTGAGTGCAGTTGAGAGGCAACCACAGAAAGATGTGCTCACAACGCTAGGTGACCAGGATGCTGGATGATATTGAAACTAGGGTACAATCCTGTGATGAATTATAACCATCTGGAGCATACCAGTGCATCAGATTACTTGAAGTTCCTTGATTACTTAGCACAACAGTATACTTAGAATACGTGGGATTTTAACTACAGAACAGCATAATATGTGGAAACAGATATATCCTTACCTGGAAATGGACCTTTTCTTATGTGCCCTGGCCATCTGTGCACATGTTCAGGCATTTTGTAGCCCTTCACAGAGTGCCCTCAACATCAGGGTACTTTCAGAATGTTACTCGTAGTTATAGGTAATCCATCTTCTACATACCTATAATGTCCATTGGCATAAACCAATGAACCTCTGTATTGATGATGATATTTTTTTTTTTTAAAACCATAATAAAACAGCCTTTTCCTTTCCTCTTTTAGGGCTTTATTACACTAATAAAACATTTATTTTGCATCAGGTAAACATGCAGGATTTTAGAGGCATTGTGCGGGAGGATGCTGTTCTCTACCTGTTAGAAATTCCCAAAGGAGAAACTGTGACCATTTTGGCTCAGAGCAAATATGAAGGTAGGCACCTGGTACCAAAAGTGTGACAATGTTTGTTATGATTCAGTGTGACAGGCACTGAAAAGAACAGTAGGCCTTTCAACTCAGCTGTGTTTTGCTGGGGACATCACAAATGCTCTTTCTCATACTCACTTTTCAAAACACTTTTTAATTGCCCTCATTTTAAGTATTGTAGAAAATTATTGCTTTTGTGTCCAGCTGACTCCCATCCTGGACATGTGGAGGAGGAGAGGTGGGCTGGCTGCTTCACCATTCAGCTGGTCAGAGAAGAGCCCTGCTCCTCTACTCATCCACCCAGCCTGTAATAAGCACCTCTTGCTAGCTCTGAACCTCTGCCATTTAGTTCTTGTCCCCCATACCCAGTCGCTTCTACCTTCAGCAGCCAAGATGCTGCTCCTTGCTGCCTTCCCCTTCAGTCATGGGATCTGTAGGGGGATTGTTGTCAGATGTCAGCAATACAGGGCTTTTATCCATGAGGCAATAAGGAGCAAATACAAATGTTTGCTTGTTTGGTTTTAGATATAACCGCGCGCGTGTGTGTGTACTAGAACACTTAGTAATGTACACAATATTTTAAAATTGGAAATGTAGGGAGACCTGGGAAAGCTGACAGGGCTGCATGAGGAATCTGAGTTCAAATATCCAGTTCCCTGTGCTGGCAGTGGTTGGGAATGCTATGGATGCAAACCCCGAGGCAGGAAAAACAGTTTTGTGTTGCTCTGCAGTGCAGCGCACCTCTCACTTCCATTGGCTGACTGAACCAATGATGTTGACAAGTTCCAGAGTGAATCAGATGGAATGAAGGGCAGAGGTGGAGGAGCTTTTAGGGAATAAAAGGGCGGGCAGGCATAGGGAACATGCCAGTTCACCTTTTCTTTCCCATGCTGGGGGCGAAGGGAAGAAATTTCAAAGTTTTGTGACTAGAATAACAGCTTAATCTCTCCTTCACTAACCTTACACTATTTAAGGTAGTAGGCTTGAAGAGCAGGTGAGTAAAACACCACCCACAGCAACTATGTCAGAGCAAGGTATGGGACATCTATTTAGCAAAGTTAAACTAAATGATGTCTTCTCTTCCAGTGTATAGAGACATAATGGCCTGTGGCAGAGGAGATTCATTTTTTATAAGGAGTCACTTTGAATGTGAGAAGGAATCTCCACAGAGTTTAGCATTCACCAGAGGGGAGATCTTCCGAGTAGTTGATACACTGTACGACGGCAAACTGGGTAACTGGCTGGCTGTGAGAATTGGAAATGAACTGGAAAAGGGCATCATTCCAAATAAAAGCAGGTACATTGATTTCCCACCTGCCCACCCAATGTTTAAAATAAGAGATTCTCACCCTATTCACCGTTCACATAACCCATTTGGGAGAGGAAGGAGGGGAAAAGAACATGGACACCGTCCATCCCTCAAGCAATCACATTCATAACAATAGTGTGTGTGTAAAATTAACTTTTAAAACTGTGGAATTAGTCGGTAACAGCTGAGCAAAGATGACCTTGTAGCGAAGATACTGCACTCAGACCTGTGAGATCTGGGTTCTAATCCCAGTTCTGCTGTAGACTTCCTGTGAGATCTTGGACTAGGCGTGTACTTTTTCAATGCCTTAGTTCTCCATCTGAAAAATAGGAATAATACTTTCCTACCTCAAATGAGAGAGGAGAGGGTAAGATAAATGAATTAGCATATGTGAGCCACTCGGGAATTACAGTGATGAGTTGTCATAAATATAAAGGGAACCTTCCTGTATACAGTACTATAAAATCCCTCCTGGCCAGAGGCACAAAATCCTTTTACCTGTAAAGGGTTAAGAAGCTCAGGTAACCTGGCTGGTACCTGACCAAAAGGACCAATAAGGGGACAAGATACTTTCAAATCTCGGGGGTTTCGTCTGTCTGTTCTGTGAATGCTTGCCGGACACAGATCAAGGAAGCAAGCAATCCAACTCCATTAGAATTAGTAAGTACTAGCAAGGGAATGTGTTAGTTTATTTTTGTTTTGGCTTATGATTTTCTCTGTGCTGAGAGGAAGGTGTATTCCTGTTTTGGTTTTTTTTTGTTTGTTTTTTTTTTTTGTAACTTTAAAGTTTGGCCCAGAGGGAAATCCTCTGTGTTTTTGAATCTGATTGCCCTGTAAGATTATCTTCCATTCTAATTTTACAGAGGTGCTTCTTTTACTTTTTTCTTTCTAATAAAGTTCTGTTTCTTTTAGAATCTGACTGGTTTTTTTTGTTTTGTTTGTTTGTTTTGGTGTCCTAAAAAAACCCCAAGGTTGGTCTGTGCTCATCTTGTTTATTCTCAAGCCTCCCCAGGAAAGGGGGTGTGGGGGCTTGGGGGGATATTATGGGGGAGTAGGAACTCCAAGTGATCCTTTCCCTGAGTTTGTCTAAATCACTTAGTGGTGGCAGCGTTATCTAATCCAAGGTACAAGGGAGAATTTGTGCCTTGGGGAGTTTTTAACCTAAGCTGCTAGAAATAAGCTTAGGGGGTCTTTCATGTAGGTCTGTACCCTAGAGTTCAGAGTGGGGAGGGAACCCTGACATGAGTGCTCTGGAAAAAGCCTCTAATACTTTTCTGTATAGCTACATGTTCTTAGGGAACGTGTGTTTTCATGTCTTGACAATTTTAATTGTATTCTTGGAAGTACTGAGGGTGACTGAACTGTTGTGGGAAGTTTTTGGCTAAATTTGCTTTTACAAACTCCAGTTAATTCAGACAGATTTTTTAAAAGTGCTTGGTTATCTGGTGTGCTTTTAATGAAGAATTGCAGAGTGCAGCAAAGTCGTATCTAAGTGATATTTCTTTCAATATAGTCGCAGTTTTATTTTAAGAAAAAATCTTCAATTCTCCTATACAAAAGTTCCTAAAGTTATATGACTTTACAGTGTACTTCCATGATGTCCTGCTTGGTTTTCCTTTCCTATGTGGTGCACCTTAGTCTATTCCTTGTTATACTGAACTGATTAAGGGGGCTTTACCTTTTGGACTCAATTTAAGATATCTGAGGAAGAGATGATGGAGAGCGGGAGGTGGTCTTTAAGCAATTTGCCCATCATTTCATGATGGGTTGCTTCCTCTCTTTCCATCTCCACATACACCGCTTTTTCCTTGAGCAGCTACTTGGCATACATTATGTTTGTCATTTGCCTTAGCAGCCAGAGGATTGATTCATGCACAATAAACCTTGCAGTTGAGGCAAGTCAGAGCATCTCTCTGATATTAATTTTGTCTGCTTCAAGGCAAGAATCCCTGGATACCCCTCCAGATTGCCTACCTGCCGAGTTATCCATTGTAGTTACAAATTCATATCCTGGATTCTGCTGAGGTTCTTCCTTTACTGTGGCATGTTTTCCCTTTGATTGCATTTTTCAAATGGATTCCATGCTGTTCCTTTCAGAGCTGAGCAGATGGCCAGTGTTCAGAATGCCCAGAGAGATGGCTCGAGTGACAGGGCAGATTTCTGGAGAATGCGTGGCCAACGATCTGGAATGAAAAAGAATCTGAGAAAGAGTCGTGAAGATCTGACAGCGATTGCATCTGTTAGCACAAAGTTCCCGGCCTATGAGCGAGTTCTGCTGCGAGAGGGTGAGTGGAACTTTACAGAACTGAGCACCTATTCACATCTTGCTGTTATTGCCCAAGTGTTACTGTCATTTATGTGGCAACTTAAGTGTCGCCACCCGTCTTGGGTTCTAGGCTAAATGAAAAGTATAACAGAAAATGGTAACATGCTAATCTCCTGGTCAAGATTCTAACTTCTGAGCACTGTTCCCTCTAAGCTGTGCGCATGTGCGCGCGCACAGATCCTAAACCCTATGCACATGGCAAAAATTTGCACAGAAGCACAACAATTTGCACCGAAGAAATTTTTTGCGCACACGGCCTGTCAAAAATTTGAGGGAGCATTGCTTCTGAATGCAGCTGTTCTCTGCTCTAAAAAGTGTCACTGCAAACACTGCTTCTTGGAAGTCCATGTTTGTCTCTTCTTCACTTCTACATCAAATTTGTTCACTTCACAAGTAAAGAGATGTTTTGTTTTTGGTATTTTTTGGCCAGCCTTGCAAACATAACCTAGGATATGAAAATCTAGCTGTGTTCTTTCTGGCTCATTCATAGACACCTGTAATAATGATTCTTTAGGGCAAATGCAACCCTCAGTTACACTGGTGTAATCCCATTGCTTTTATTAATAGAGTTGCCTGGATGTAACAGAGGGAAGAATTTTTGTCCCTGTAATAATTCTCCTGATGTTACATGAGTCAGGATAGTTTCCATTCTCCTGCGTTGTGTTGGTTCTATTGGGCTAAGAGGAATAAAAAGTAGTAAAAACACTTTCAGGGGACACCGAGCACAATATGGCCCTCTCCCACTGGCTTACAAGGACCATTATGTTACTTGCATTGGCCTCAGAATAAGAACATTCTCTCCACTCTTTGCCACTGTAAAGTGCTCTGACCCTGCAAATGCTTAAGCATGTTTGTAACTTTAATCATCAGAGTAGTCTCACTGCATTTAGTGTGGCTTCGAGAGCTTGTCGTTTACTGCAGGGCAGACTAGGGAAATTGTACTATACATCCTCAAATGGCAGAGTCTGCTCAGCTGTTCTTGATTCTGAATAATGAGAAGGACTATCTACGTGTTTCTTATTTCCATTCTTCTCCCTTCCAACTTTTTATAAGTGTGGGTGGGGGAAACAACCCTCTCACTTTTCCCCATTGGTAAGTCATACATGAATTCCCTTCACATTAGGAAGGGTCCTGCATGAATCACTGGGAACCAAAAGATGGGAGGGGAGGGCTGAGTAGGGGTGGGGGGGGGTGTAAAATGTATAATATGGAGCTTACAGATACTTCCAGGATATTAGTCTTAAAGATTAAATTGAGCTTTTTCTGCATGTTTGTTTCAATATGTATTGCCATGGTGATTTTATATGTAAAGACCTTCTGTCTAAATATTTTTTTCTTCAGCTGGTTTTAAGAGACCTGTGGTGATATTTGGCCCCATTGCAGATCTAGCGATGGAAAAGCTGTCAAACGACTTCCCTGATCTGTATCAAACTGCCAGTAAGTCATTCATTACTTTTTCTTCAGCAGTTCGGCTCTTCAGCATTGAATTTTGGGGGAAGGGTAATTTGAACAGTCATTTCACAACTGGAAAAACCATCTGTTGTCCTTGCAGAGACAGAACCCAAAGATGCAGGTTCAGAGAAGTTAACTGGTGTGGTGCGTTTGAACACTGTGAGGCAAATTATTGAGCAGGTAAAGTATTTCTGTTTGAAAAACATTTGCTATCGGAAGCAGACTTTGTTTATTTATTTATTTATTTATTTTGTTCCTAAAAACTTGGAGAAAGAATTCTAACATATTAATATGCAAGAAAATAAATGTGTTAATGTGCATTTGAAATAAAGGCAGAACTGTGGGGAAACTGGATCACCATTCTTACTTGATTCTTGTTTTTCTCATTTCAGTAATTTCCTGTGAATATGTACTTCAGAGACAACATTAGAGAGGAGCCCACTTATGTTAGCCATGAATTTGGCCCTGTATTAATCCAATTAAAATGTTCAGATTTTTAAAAAAGCTATTTGTGGACCTGCCTAAGTTTAAACCACACCAGGATCCAGTGCTTGAACAGAGCTGGAATGTTCCAGAATGTCATCCTGGCTCTACTGTATGTATGGGTACATCTACACTGCAAGTGAAGTGTAATTGTAGAGCAGGTAGGCATTTTCACACTAGCTTTAACCTAGCTAGAATGGGTAACAAGAGTAGTGAAGATGTGACGGCCCCAGTACAAACCTGCTGAGGACTCTGGTTATGTACGTGAGTTGATAGTCCAGGCTGAAGTCTGTGCCGCCACACGTTCGCAACTGTTGTTAGCCATGCCAACTGGATTAAAGCTAAAGGGGGGTATGCAATACACTTCGTTTGTGGTGGAGACATACCCTATAACTGCCAGGGCCACCTTTACCTTCATCCTAAGCTCCAACTGCAGTCGTGTCCATTAAAAAGTCAATATTTGACAATAGTTACTACCTATGTATTTGAAATAGGAAATAGCTATGGTAACTGTGTGAAATGTCAGCAAATGCTGACTTTTTAAAGATTACCACTGGAACTCCAAAGTCCAAGGATGGCAACCAGGAAGCCTGAGGGAGAGAGAACCTGTGTAGGCAAAAGAAATATGTGCCGAGGTGAAAACATGACCCCATTGCAGTCTATGGCAAAACTCCCATTGACTTAAGTGGGGCCAGAATTTCACCCGAGAAGCCTTTCCCAGAGTGTAGTTTGCATGGGATGAGGCCTACGGAGGATATTTGCTTTAAGTTTTGGCAGTATAGTAGGAGGCTGTAACTAGTGGGAAGTGTGAGCTGTGTCCTGGCTTTTCACGCCACATGAATAGCAGCCCAAAGACTGGGAAAATAATTGTGGTGAGGGAAGGTGATGAGTGGGCAGGGGCACGGTAAAGAGATAGGCAGGGTGGGAAAAGAAAAGAAAATCTCTATGCAAATAAAAGGAAGATAATGAAAACAAGAGTGAAGGGAATAAAGAAATGGGAAACAGAGTAAGAAAGGTGCACACAATGTCAGAGTTAGTATATTTGTATCTGAGTTATAGATTCCAAGGCCAGAAGGGACCACTGTGATAATCTAGACTGACTTCCTGTCTTATGCAGGCCATAGAACTTGCACAAAATATCAGCTCTTTTGGATGTTTCTAATCTTGATTTAAAAATGGTCAATGATGGAGAATCCACCATGACCCTTGGTAAATTGTTCCAATGGTTAATTACTCTCATTGTTCAGACTGTATGTAAGATATACATTTTTAATTTATTTAGCTTCAACTTTCAGCCATTGGATCGTGTTATACCTTTCTCTGCTACATTTAATTGCCCAATATTAAATACCATGTTCATATATGGTTTTATTTGAATGTCCAAAAAATGTCGGTGAAAGGAGAGGGGAGGTCCCCATTGTAGTCCCAGCATGTGGTGGGATTTTGGGGAGAGATTTGGGCCCCTTATGGCCCTGGTTGGGAGGGCCATAACTGGCCTTTTTTGTTTTCCCAGCTCTTTCGTTTTCCAACTACAGCATTGACTTGGGCCTTGCTGCTAATAAAGGCTCTTTTCCAGACAACATTCTGGTTGTGCATTCAAATCTGTAGGCTCTACAGCTTTAGTCATTCTAATAATGTCAGACCATCTGCACCATCTCCCCAGCAGGAGGTTTTCCATTATCTTCATATCCTCTTCTTGTTAACAGAATAAACATGCTTTGTTGGATGTGACTCCTAAAGCGGTGGATCTGTTGAACTATACCCAGTGGTTCCCAATTGTAGTATTCTTCAACCCAGACAGTAAACAGGGTGTGAAAACTATGAGACAAAGGCTAAGTCCCACATCTAACAAGAGTTCCCGGAAACTTTACGATCAAGCAAATAAGCTGAAGAAGACTTGCTCCTATCTTTTTACAGGTAAGCAAGAATATATTTCTCTTCCGAAACAGTGGTGGATGTAGGAGGAAGAATGTGTGTGTTTGAGAAACTAAATTAATACTGTTCAGAGTAAGAGATCATCTTGTACAGTAACTTGTGGTCTTGTGAAAACCCTTCCTAGACAATTAGGAGTTCACTGTCTTGATGTATTTCATTATAAAGAAATGTTCATATTGAACCTTACTACTGTAATAAAACTATTGCTGAAAAAAAGTGAATAATTAAAGGGCTGGCATTTATTCAGCCCTTTTTTTCCCCACAAGCCAACAAAAATGCAAACATTGTCCTTTAGAAAGTGGTCTAGTAAAAATGACCATATAATTTTCTTGCATTGCCCAAAAGATTGGATAAAGTAGGTGCACTGAGATTTTAGAATGAATAGAAAAAATATATGAAAACACTAATGCATATTTTTATTTAAAATGACTACAGCTACCATCAATTTGAATTCAGCCAATGATAGCTGGTACGGCAGCCTCAAAGATGCAATTCAGCAACAGCAAGTTGAAGCAGTATGGGTATCGGAAGGAAAGGTATGTGGTCAAACAGCTCATACTGTACGTGCTAAATTGCCCTTCAGAGTGGTCAGATGGCAGCTCATCATCCTAAATACTAAACACATGTGTGTATTGAAAAGTTATACTAATCTGAAATCTTTGCAGTGGGTAACTAAGACAGAAAAATAGTACAGGATAAAAGTTTCTTTCTTATTTTTTTTTTTAATAACTTGATCGTGTTGCTCCTGTTATTAAAACCAAGGCATATAACTGCTGCTAGGGCATATATATTAATTTTTTATTGGAGCTATTTTCACGTTCCTGGGAGATCTAGAATTCTTGCAGTTTCATGTTGTTCTGTTTCTTAGGTGTTGTATACAATAAATTTTACTGCAAACTAAAATGGGGCATGAAGTCAAATCTAATCCTTCCACTTTTATAGATGGAAGGAATGGATGATGACATGGAAGATCGCATGTCATACCTAACAGCTATGGGTGCTGACTACCTGAGCTGTGACAGCCGCTTGATCAGTGACTTGGAAGACACAGATGGAGAAGGAGGTGCATACACGGACAATGAGCTTGATGAGCCATCAGATGAACCAAGTGTTTCCTCTATTAGCCGGTCTTCTGAGCCTGTGCAGCATGAGGAGGTAAAATATTTGGACTGTTGGCAAGACAGTTGACTTCCTGAAAGTCATGTGTGTTGTAAAGTGGTAATAGAAAATGTCCCTTGTAATTGGTGCCCGAGAAAAGTATATGATTCCAGCTGCAGCATTATGCTAACTCTGGTACAGAATTATAAAGTCATATTAGTTCTAGCATAAAAATTAAGCTGCTTGCCTAACTCTCTAGTTTCATTGATAGTGTCATCTGGAGTGCAGATATTAACTTTTACAGTGATAGTGGTCATGCCATTGCCAGTAATGTGACTACTGGTAATTGGCCCACAAGGCTAGGGTTAAAACAAGTCAAGAATTACTTGAATATTCTTGTGATTAACTTCTTATATTTTTGTAGAGTATAAGAAAACCCAGCCCAGAACCAAAAGGTCAAATGAGAAGGGCTGGTAGCAGAGAGATACTTAGAGATCCTAGCCCACCTCCAGCATTCAAGCCCGAGCCACCTAAGGTAATTTGTGGAAATCAATTTGAAGATAGAGTTCATCTTTCTAAAGAACCCACTTGGTGCTATACATCATGGGCTATGTTTCTTCTATTAGGGTAACCCGCTGTTGGAAGCTAAAATGCAATTTGGGAGGAGGAAGGCAGGGGAATTGACAAAGAGGATTGTGAGCTGTCGGAAGAGCTTTGCAGCTAGTTGGGAAGGGAATTCTTGAGATTTAGAAGTGGTACCATGTGTTTCGTTAGAGGGTTTGGTGACTAGCTGGAAAACTACCCATTTCTCTCCTGATCTCTTCCCCAGGGGAATTCTGGCATTCTTGCTCCCTTACCACGCCCAAAACAAAGATCTTCCTGAATGTCTCACCTGGGGAGAAGTTCAGACACACCTTAAATCATCCCTCCTTTGTAATTTTAATAAGCTGTCTGCTGGGAGCTGGTTCAAAATGGCAGCGGAATGGCAGGAAATCCTCTTGGCTTTTTTATTTTTACCTTTTAAGTAGTAGTGCCAAACTGTGCTCCAGTGTCACTTCAAGAAAGGTGTTGCAGCTATTAATGAAATCCTGTGTTCAACCCTCTGACTTTCTTCATGGACACCAGCATTGGTTTGCATTATGCAAAATACACCAACTAGACAGTTAAACGACCATCCTTTCAAATATGCCTTGGCAATAGAGGTTGGGCTGGGTAGCAGTACATGTAAATGAAATGATGATTGCAGGGAGAATAGGCATGTGTCCTGTGTAATAGTTTCAGCTTGGAAGAATATTCTCCTCCATATAATCCAGAAAAACCTTGTGCTGTTTCTTCCTGTTCTTTCTCTTTTCGTTCCAGAAATCTTTAAAGAATTAAATAGACTGGTCAGATTTTACTGCTCATTATAACATTGCATACAATGTAAGACTTAATGTGACTAATTGTGTCCCTATTCAAGTCAGTGACCAATATACCTAAATACTCAGTGCTCTGATCCCTTATGAACAAAGATGGGCAATACAAAAATGCACAAGCAATATAACCAACTTCAGCATCTTTAGATTAATATTTTCATTTGAAGTTGCTGCTATGTGTAAACTTCAGTGTGTTCTTAATACCTACAGAGTAAACTACAAAACAAAGAGGATGTTTATGACTTTCCCAAGAACTATGAATCCAAACCAAATAGCTCTAGCATTGTCAGCAATGAGACTTCCACCATATTATCCAAGGCAGCAGCACCTCCTGTTTCTGTGAAACCTGCGTTTGGGCGTCCTATACTGAAGACATCTCAGCCAGCAGTTCCAGCTGCAGAGGAGGAGGAAAAGGCAGAGGAAGATGTAAATGGACAAGAGAGTGCTCCGAAATCGGTACTGGGGAAAGTTAAAATATTTGAGAAGATGGATCACAAGGCAAGGTTGCAAAGAATACAGGAGCTACAAGAGGCACAGAATGCCAGGGTAGGTAGCGACCTACTTTTTCAGTCTGTCCTGTATATTTGTTTAGATATAATAATACAAACACACATTCTGTGCTAAAAGCACCCTCAATGTGGAATTTAAAAAATCATTAAAAAGAAAAACAGCAGCACATTTCTCCCTCTCCTTCCAATCTATCATTATACCAATTAGCAGTCAGCATACACATTAGGAATCAAAATTGCCCTCAACATCACATTATTCCTATAAATATATATATAGTTTTATTTTGGGAAGGAGTAGGTATGGGGGATACGGATATAGAATATGTTCTACTAAGCGGTTTCCTATAGTAGCTACTATAGGTTAATGGCTTTGTTCTTTTTTTTATTTCTGTTGTTTTGGCAGTACAGTGTTTTACTTTTAAATTAAAAACTATCTCATTGTGGGAGTAGGAAATAAGACCAGTCATCCATTTGTATTTTAGTTCCTTTACAGAGGAACTGAGCTACATTGCTCAGTCTAAGATCTCCTGACTGTATAAACTGAAAGGCTTTTTTTTTTTTCCTTCTGCTCTTTTTAAAGCTGGAAATGGCCCAGAAACACCCAGATATCTATGCTGTCCCAATCAAAACACAGAAGCCAGACCAGAACTGGCCCCAGCCCATGAGGTAAGACAGATCCATTTGAAAATACTCTTCTGGTCTATATTTACTACACCAGCAAGAGCAACCTGATTATGCAGCTCTTACTCATGCAAGTAGTGCCATCAAGCCCTGACACTGCCAAATTTACACGGTGTCAAAGATGAGAGGCTGTAGGGCTGACCTGCCTTGACAGTAGTCACTTCTGTAAGACTTCCTTTCAGAATCTTTCCTTTATATCTTTTTCAGACTGGTCCATACTGCTGCGCTTGAATTACTCAGAGAGAATCACACAGATTTCATATATTACTAAGAGATTCATGGCGCCAATTCATTTTGTGTCTCATAATTAGATGTACGCACAGGATCACTTGTACTTCAAACCTTCAAAGTTGTCCCTTATGTGTCAGAGATTGGATTGTTGTTGTGCTATACTAATCAATATTTGAAAGTGGTTTGACAACTTTCATGGCTTAGAGTGGAACTTCTTGGGGTATAAGGTAGTACTCAACGTCAGTAAGGGTGGTAAAGTCTGATTTTACACAGTCCATTATTATATGCATTTTATGGGTGAGGAAAATGGGGTTAAGTTACTTGCCCAATGGGAGACAGTGAGTCAGTACAGAGTCAGGAGAAGAACTATGGGACTGATCTGAAGTTAATGGGAGTGTTTCCATTGAGTCCAGTGAGTTATGGGTTAGTTCCCAGATATCCAGTCTTGGTGCCTTAAACACTTTACTGTGCTTATTCACTAGTATGACTTGGATAGTCGCCCAAGCAAAATCTTGCAACAAACAATTTGAAGGCTCTGTTTTGATTTGGAAATCTTCTAGTTCTCTCGCCCTTCTCATTTGTATCTCTTTTGGAGATGGGGAAGGCCTAATGAGTTGTGAGGTTTTTTCTTTTCCTTTTTTTTTTTTTACAGTCAGCTCCTTTGGTGGATTAAAGTATAATCAAATTGGGAAGGCCCCAAAACAGTCACTGCAGCATTTCCTTGATGAATTTATTATTGCAAAGCTATAGGAATTATAAGCTTATGGCATCTTTGGTTGTGTTTTTAGGGAGAGTAAAATATTTAGTTTAGCCAAATATGAAGATAAAAGAAACAAGCAACTGATAATTTAAAATGAGTATTCATAGGAAGTGTAATTAAATTGGGTAAATCAACACTATTAAACAGCATCGCTGCTTTATTCTAAGTCATTCAGGATCTTAAAATGCTTCCTCTTGCTAGTGCTCAGTATGATATCAATAGAATGATAGCTGCTGAAAATCAGTGAAATCCCCCTCCTTTCCTATGTAGAAAATTATTAACATGTGCTGTGTAGTGCTGTTTATATTCTATATAAATAATTAGCTTTATAATCTATATAACTTTTTTCAAACCACTTAAAAACATAGCATATAATTGGCATGTCCTCATATCTTCATGAACAGTTTGCAGTTGATTACAGGTTTGTGTTCTTCCACTTTTCAGAACAGAAATTGCTGACATCTTTACTCTCTTGTTTTTTGCTGTGCTAGTTGCAGACCTCCAGAGCCTCAGAAACCCCCTGCCAGGACTTACCTAGAAAATCGAGGAAGTTATGGCAGTGATGCAGAGGAGGAAGACTACCGTCGGCAGGTATCAGACCATTCCAAGCGCGGCTATTATGGACAGCCATCCAGATATAGGGACACAGAATTATAGACTCACTAGCACATACATCTGTAATACTGTTTTCAGACTCTTTTCCTTCAACAGCCAAAATAGAGCTCTGGTTAGTTATAAAGTTATATTTTTGTTGGAGGTCATAGGGTGCTCTACATGAACTTGGACATATCCACACACTGGAACTGGAGGACTTACTTTTTGAGACTATTTGTTTTGAGTATCTAAGAAAAGAAATCACTTTTGCCTGAATGTTGTTGCCTGTTTTATAAGGACCAATACCCATTCAAAAGCTTGTATTAATTCTTGGTATTTTCATAGTTTAATGTTTGTTAAAAAATTTAAACTTTTTTCCTCTCACTTAAAACTGCCTTTTTAGACTGTTCCGCTGTTATGAAAATGTGATCAAAGACATAACACTTTTTAATGCAAGAGAACTAAATTCAAGAAAGAACTGTAAGTGCCTTTAACAAGAAGTGTCTTAGATTGTTCATATTGATACCTGATACTTGTGCAAAGCCATAATTTACTAAAGGGTGTTTTACTCTGTTGCCTAACTTTTGTATCCATTTCATGGCTATAATTTTCCCGGCATGTTATTTTTCTAAGCTAATAGATCAGTGTTCTGCTTTTCATAAATATTGACTGCACAGGGGATAGGTGTGTACCTTTGTAGACTAGCTGGTATGAAGCCAGGAAGGGTTGAAATTGAGAAAATGATGTAGAAATTCAATTAATTATGTCTTTAAATTGATATGGACCACAAAATAATAAATGGATATATTCTAGACAGAAATCTCACCTATCTTTTTTATTTCAAGAAGTAAATATTTTGGTAACGCCTTGTATTTTTATTAACTATTGCATTTAAGGTGCTTGTTTGTTTTACGGCCTAGTCTTGCACTATTGAATTTAGGGGAGGTTTGCTGTTAATGTCATTGGAAGCAGATTTAGCCCCCATTGGGAGCCTCAGAACACTAAACAAAACCAATCTTCAACATGCTGAATCTGGAAAGAAGATACAGTGCTACAGTGAGACTTTAAATACGTAGCACTTGAACCTTAGGGCATTTTATTTCTCTCTCTGCTCCACTGGAAAAAAAAAATGCTTAGAGGGATAATAGAGAAGTTTCTTGTTTTATAAAATTTTCACTTACCCATAGAAAATGGTCTAATTTAAAACACACCAAAATATAACTTCCATAGTGTTTTGTTAGGCATGGCATTTCACACAGTAGAATTTCACTACTTTACTAAGGGAATAGATCAAAACAATCTTAGGTGGGTTGTGGAGGAGGGTTTACTATGTAGCTCAAAACTTGAAAGAAAAAAAAACCATTGCCAATGGTGAGTTAGTAAACTCTTCTGCATAATTAAATGCTTCCATTTAAAGATTTGAGCTGGTCTAGGCTTTTATAACAGTCATTGTACTTGAACACCTTGCATAACTATCAGTTCACTGGTTATAGTCCCTCATGTGATCTAATTTAGTTTAGTCCCCTTTTCTTAGGCGGAGGAATCCCATAAATATTAGTGAAGTCATTCTGAGTCTGAAGTCAAAAGGCCTTGGTCCTTTGTTTTATACAGGCTGGGAGACCCCAAAAGTATGTGGCACCATATACATCCTCACACAATAACAGCCCAGCCCTGTTAGTACAGTGTTCTTTAAATTATTTATATATAATTTACAAAAAAATTACATTAAAAGAATGTTAAGGCTGCAAAGTCAAGCACTCAAAAGTTAGCATATGTCATATTTGTGGTTGCCTGTGTAACTTAATTCACCTCCCCCTTGTGTGTATGTATTATGAGACCACCTTTAATTACATGATTGCATACTACTTTTTCCACAGGACTCCTGCCTTAGTCAGTGCACATGGTGTATAGTGCTCACTGAATGAGTAGTTATTCAATATTTATTTTTATCCTAATCATTCAGTGTGTCGCTCCAGGCCTTGTATGACCCTACCATTTATTTACTTTAATATTGGATTCAATTTAGTTTTCATTGCCTCAGATTCAGTGTGCTGTGAATCTTGTATGGGTGACCAGTAACTGAGGTGTAGAAGCTGACCGAGGAGCACAGAAGGCCTTCATAGCTGAGTAAGGGTCCATTAAGTCTTTTGGTGCCTAGAAAGATGAGGTAATTTGGTGTTTTGGTACCCAGGAGACATTTGAGGGTCACGTACCAAGCGGGGAATACATTTCCGCTTTCCCTCCCTCCTTTCATTTCAGCTTGGAAAAGAGATGACTGGGGGTGGGGGGATATGATAGAGGTCTATACAATCATGACTGGTATGAAGAAAGTAAATAAGGAAGTGTTGTTTACTCCTCATACCACAAGAACTAGGGGTTACCCAATGAAATTAATAGGCAGCAGATTTAAAACAAACAAAAGGAAGTACTACTTCACACAATGCGCAGTCAACCTGTGGAACTCTTTGCCAGGGGATGTTGCGAAGGCCAAAACTATAACAACAGTTCAAAAAAAAACCAAAAAAAAAAAACTAGATAAGTTCATGGAGGATGGGTCCATCAATGGCTATTAGCCAGGAGGGCCAGGGATGGTGTCCCTAGCCTCTGTTTGCCAGAAACTGGGAGTAGATGACAGGAGATGGATCACTCAGTTGCCTGTTCTGTTGATTCCCTCTGAAGCACCTGGCATTGGCAGAAGACAGGATACTGGGCTAGATGCACCATGGGTCTGACTGAATGTGGCTGTTCTTATGGAAGGGACAGAGATGGCAGAAAATTTGAGGTGTGGAGGATTATGGGATTTGAATTCGTTATTCTCCACCCCAGCAATTGGCTGCCCCACTGTACCCCCCACCTCAAGATCTGCCATTATATCCAGAAACAATGGGTAATCAGATGAGCTTAACGTTTTGGCTAAAATGATATCGGTAAAACATTTACTGTTGACTTTAAATTGTCGTTAGACTTTGGTCTTAACAATCCACTGAGATAAATGGAGCAGGTCAGATCTCTCGGAGCATTGTTTCAGGCACTCTGCAGATTCAGTTTCTACTTTGATCCATCAGTTTCTGGTTGGTTTATGTTCTGAACATTTTTTTCCTGTAACAGTGAGGGATATAGACTTAATTTTTTTAATTACAGTTTCAGTTCAGGAGCAGAGTTATTCAGTAGGTTAAGCAGCATTGAATTTGATCCACTAGTTTCAACGGAGGTGGAGTTGGTGTAACTGAGGTCAGAATTGACTCTGTTTTTAGTTAAAAGCTATTTAGTTCCAGGGTGTGAGATTCAGTGACATACCTCAGTGAGAGAATGTTAATGTAAGAGCTCAACTGTTTGTTGGCACAATGGGGCTCAACTACTGTATAGATGGAGAGCTTTTGCAAGAATTATGATAGATATTGTGAGCCTCAGTATATTGGATCATCTTTTGTTAAATACATAATTGCTATTTAATGTGCTTTTCTTTTACTCTAGCCAACATTTAAACTGGAAAATCCTAGCTGTTGCAAACTATGCACCACTTATCTCTATTTTTTTCAGGGTCCTGCTTATCTCAGCAGCTGCTTTAGATTCTTAGAAGGTTAGCGAAATTAAGGGGGAGAGAAGTGTCAAATGATGACCTTGAAAAATCCTACAATGCCTTCAAAAAAAACTGTTAGAAATTTTTTCCCCCACATTCCATTTGACTCTCTTTTTTCACCTCCCTCTCCAGTTAGGCTATTGGATTGCTAGATTAGTAAAAATTATTAAATATTTTCTGATTCCACCTGTTCTGTACAAAGGCTTTTAACTGATTTTAATTTTTTTAATTGTTTACCTGAAACTTCTAATAAGTAACACATTTTGGCCTGAAAAGGTGAAGATTATGTGCTAAATTTGTGGGAATAATTAAGAGAGAATGCATTAAGAGGAGTCTGAAGCAGAAACAGGAAGAATACATGGAAACAGGTATTCCTTTCTTCAAACAAGAATTGCTATTGTTATGGCTCATATAGTTGCCCTGAATGCATAACTAGACTTTTTTGAATGCCATGCAACAGCAAAATGATTGAGGCATCTTAACTATGCCTTGATATTTTTGTGATATGGAGAAAAAACAGTGTCAATTTTACTTTAGCATAATCAAGAAGATAGCTCTCGTATTGTCTGCAGGACACTACTCCAGCCAGATGATTCTTATCACAGACTGAGATATCTTTGGCAGTATGCAGGTAGATTAAGTAGTAATTCTCTTATTATTAACATGGAATGACTATAGTTCAGTTTGAAGATGGTGCTTTAATTCTAAACCCCAAATTTTAATTTTATTTCTGAGTTACTCAGAAATTACCCTTAAGAGCTAGTTTCACATGCCTGATAAACATCCATTTTTAAAAAAGGGGAGGAGGGGAACATTTAACAATTTAACACAGTTTTTATAATGAGGCAACTGTACTCCAAGGAGTGCTCCAGTGGATTATGGCTGCTTCTAATAGGCAGCCAAGCAAGTCTGCTTCCTGCCTCGGCCCCCAGCTTCATGAGCTGGAGCCATGGGGTCCCTCTTAAGTCAGGATGTCCCAGGTTTCCTTGTAAAACTTACCTAGGTGAAACCCAGACTGGTTCAATTGCCAACTTTTAGCTGGGCGCTCAAACTTTGCAATCGTCCTTTTGATTCCCTGGTTGTCTCTGCTGCATCCACATTTTTTGGCCAGCAGCTATGTGCCACCTTCTGTTTGGCCAATCAGGCAGCTAATCCTTGTACTTAGCTCTCCCCCCACCAGCGGTGAGATCTCTCATAGAGGGGGTCAGGGAGGAGTCCAGGGCAGGGAGCACTGATAACTAAGCCAGGAGGGGAAGGAGAGAAGGGAGTAGGGTAGAGTCACTTTATCACTTATACCACAACTTCTGAGCAGGGAGCACAGCCCAGTCTGTGTGAGAGGTTATTGGGAAGGCAGGAGGAGAACTGGGGGACTGGAAGCATGGATCAATGGGGGAGGGTAGAGAGGAAGAAATGAAGGGCTGAGGTAGGGGAAAGAGAGACTTAGGGGGAATTTGGGAAATTAAGGGCTGGTCTACACTACGGGGGCAGGGGATCAATCTAAGTTACACAACTTCAGCTATGTGAATAACATAACTGAAGTCGACGTACTTAGATCTACTTACTGCGGTGTCTTCACTGCGGTTTGTCAACGGGAGCCACTCTCCCATCAATTTTCCCCTTGCACTTCTCATTGAGGTGGAGTACCCGAGTCGACGCTAGAGCCATCGGCAGTTGATTTATCACGTCTATACTAGACTCAATAAATCAATCCCCCAGCTGAATTGATCGCTGCTAGTCGATCCGGTCGGTAGCGTACACAAGCCCTACCACACTGGGGAAGGAAAGAATTGATGAGAAAGGAAACACTGACTTGGAGAGGAGGGAGAGGAAAGGAGAGAAATGACAGAATGGCAGGGAGAGTTATAAATTTGTCTGGGGGTAATTGATGGATTTGGTTAGTGGGATGCCCAGTTTGGCTCTTGAAAATTTGCATTAAAATCATACATAAATGTATGCATTTTTCCAGGCTTTTAGTTGCACCATTGTAGGCAGATCTAATGACTTTGCAGACTTCCATAAAATGATTAATGGCTCAGGGTTTAAGGCTAAGCTATTTCAAGGGATGTCCTTGCTGATCATTTTGTCCAAGAGATAATCAATATCATCCTATTTAGGTAGAGAAGCACACTTAGCTCACTGCTTCGTTCAGGAGCAGTGGTAACAGAAAGAATTGAAGAAGAGTATAAAATGGCTGGAAACTGGAGCCTTCTGATTTCCTCACCAGGCCTTACATATGCACCTACAACATCACTGCATGTTATGACAGACAATACATTTGTACGTTTTGTGCACAAGGTTATCTGTTTGACTTGCAAAATATTTATGTGCAAACTTGGACACCAGTGTTCCAAATTTAGCCCACATAGTACAGATATAATTGAATGTTGTTTGCTCCATTTGCTAAAACAGCAGGGTTAAAGGACAAGTTAAGCACTCCTTGTTCAGGTGATATTCCCATTGTAGTCAATTATGAGTCTTATGAACTGAATAGGGCTGTAATCATAAAGTTGAATCCTGCAGATCAAGTAAAGGCTGAAGAAGGCCCTGAATGTAACAGAAGAGGTGCAGTCTATTACTAGATGCAGGGCCTTGCACAGCAAGGGTCTTTGGGGAAGAATGTATTCAAAATCTGCTAATTCACTAGGGAGAGGATTGTCTCCCAGACCATTTGGATTACTGTATATTTTGCTCAGTATAACAATGGACTCTGGAGGCCTCTGCTGTCTCAAAAGTATTAAAACATCTCAAAAAAATAGAGACGACTCTACTTTTCAGAATAGTAGAAAGTACATTTAAAAAGTTAGGTTTTGTTTTAATAATTAACCACACTTTCTGCAGATAGAACAAAGGTGTCCCACTTCTCTCCCTCCACCCCCCACCCCGCTTTTTTTTTTTTTTTGGACTGCATATATCAATCCAAGTATGGAAAGTGAATTAATTAGCCTGGAAAACATTACTTGTACCGACGAAGACAAAAGTAAGCAGCTGAGACTGAGTGAAATTTATCAGATTAATAGTGGAAAAACTAAAACTAGATGCCCCAAAACAGCTGCATAATACTAGTGAGCCTTATTTAATTATATTTATTTGTTTGGCATAATGGAATCACATAATTATTTAAAAAAAAAAAAAAACAAACCTCAGTACAACTCACAGACACACTAACTGGAAGTGTTATTCTGTAATAACAAGACTGGATATGGTATTCAAGGCCCAATCGGCAAACCCTTACTACTGGGCCTAGCACTTACTGCTGTGAGTAACCCATTGAAATCAGTGAGACGATCCATTTTAGTAAGCACTGTGCCTGGTTGTCTTTGTAGTGTCAGATGCTAAGGTGATTAATGGTATAATAAATATTGATACATATATAATAAATATCAAGGATCTGATGCAGAGCATTCCCAAATCTCAGCGAAGTCAAACACTACTCAAAAATAACTATGTTTATAGGATTTTGAAATCAATGGGGGTTGTGTGACCTTGAAGGGTTACCCTTGATAAGAGCCTGTTTTTCTCCTAGCTATACTAGATGGTTGTGACACTAAGCAATTCTGTATTCACACCCTGCACACTGTTGTAATACTTTGTGCAAAATATGCCTTGTGAGGTATCACTGGAAAACTAATAACTCACTAATAATTAATTTTCTTCCATGATGTATGTATGTGGTGGGTATTAAGAGTTATGAATATGCTAGAATTATGACTAGCGTGTGTGTAAAGCGGGTATGTCCAGGTAATTGTTAAACAGGTCTGTCCTACACAAAGGAATCTGTGTTTACCTCAATTTACAAATTAGCAATAAACAGGACCATCAAGACAGCAAGGAGAGGAGATGGCAGGAAACTTAAAAGTTTGCATTTCAGCAAACACAAGGAGAAAGAGCATGGAGCTTCCTTCACCACCAGACTCCATGCCACCTTCCTGACAGCTTGAATAAACTTTACTTTGACGGGTACCCTCAGAAGAATCCATTTCAAAGGTCTGTTGGTCTACTGCTCTGAACCTCAAGAGATAAGCAATGAATCAACTTATTGTATACAATATTACTATATTATAAGAGTGCATAGAGTTAGGACTTTTCTGAAAGCTTATGACCCACTAGTGATTGGTCTAATTGTGAAATGTATGTATAAACATTATATGAGGTAATATGGATACTTAATGATATTGTGTTTTAAAGTCTGTAGCCAAACAGAGAAGAACAGCTTTCCTCCCAGACAGGAGGGAAGCTAGCTATTGACCTGTCTGTTGTGGAAATTAAGCGTGGAGCAACCAAAACAATGGAAGCCCTATTTAAATACAAAGGGATGGGAAGACCAGCATGAGGCCATCCTGCCTCTTCAAACAAAGTCAATGAACTTTGCAAGATATAAGCAAAGACAGAAGCCATCTTTGGCACCCATCACTAGACAGACACAAGGGAACAGAGCTCTTGTAAGCTGAGAAAGATGGGTCCTTCAACCAAGGACGGGTCAAAGTCTCTGGAAACTGAAGGCAGGTGAGAAACCATTTTAAACAATGCCTGTACCGTGCTAGATTAAGTTTTAAATGCATGTTTTCACTTTAATTTGCTTGTAACCATTTCTAACTTTATTCCCTTTTCTTGGCATCACTTAGCCTATGTCCTATTGGTAGTAAATGTATTTTATTTTTACTATAAGCCAACTCAGAGCTGTGCTTAAATGAAAGGGTATATTTACCCGTTAAGTCAATAAGCTGTGATGTGCTTTTGTGTCTTTAGAGGAACAAACAGACTACATCATTTCTGCGAACTGCCCAGGAGGGGGCAGGACATTACAAAGCACATGGTTTCGGGGAAATTCAGGACTGGGAGTGTACTGGGGTCACCTTGCTCGTTATAGCCAAAGCTAGTAGAAGCCTGAATGGGGGTGTAGACAGGCAGCTGGGGTCAGAACTGCTGTACCAGGGCTGCCTAGCACACAGATACTGTGTGACTTTTATGCTTGTTGACTGACTGTGAGCATCCCAGGCTGTGAGCTACAGCAGCAAAGCATTGCTAGGCAGCCAGGCTTGCAGGGCAAGTGGTAACATAATGCCTCACTGGTCTGGATTGTACTCCACACTGTCACAGCAGTGATGCAGCATTTTTCATCTTCAAAGGACTTTACAATCACTTAAAATGATCATCCTGAAGAGTCATACCTAGTATGAAAATTAATTCTTTTCTCTCCAGGGCATGCCCCCGAGCTCACAAGATCTCCCAGCTTTTTTTCTTTTACTTCCCTTTAAAGCTATTGAATTGCAATAATTATGGAAGCCTGGCTGTCACTCCCTCTAGAGTAGTGGTTCTCAACCTATTTACCATTGTGGGCCGCGTATGCAGCTCTCTCTGTGTTATGTGGGCCACATCCACACAATATATATTAGGGGTAGGCAACCTATGGCACATGCGCCAAAGGCGGCACGCGAGCTGATTTTCAGCGGCACTCACACTGCCCGGGTCCTGGACACCGGTCTGGGGGGCTCTGCATTTTAATTTAATTTTAAATGAAGCTTCTTAAACATTTTAAAAACCTTATTTACTTTACATACAACAATAGTTTAGTTATATATTATAGACTTATAGAAAGAGACCTAAAAATGTTAAAAATGTATTACTGGCACGCAAAACCTTAAATTAGAGTGAATAAATGAACACTCAGCACACTACTTCTGAAAGGTTGCCGACCCCTGATAAATATATATATCAGGGGTCAGCAACCTATAACACACACACACACCACACCTGTGTAGCCCTTAGGACGTCACAGGGGTTGCAGCTGTTTGCTGTGGGCCACGGGTTGAGAACTACTGCTCTAGAGCCTGTACATGGTGCTCTGCAAATTGCCCAGGGAATCACTCTGGATGCTTATAAAACTTCTTGAACGTAAAGTTGAATTCAGTGCAGTAAAACTATCTGTTTCAGTCTTATGCCCTAATCCTGAAACTGTCTTCATGCAAGTAGACCTCTGTGCCCATGCAGGATCATGACCGAACTACACACGGAAACACTTTATTAAATCAAAGTTCTGATTCCAAGAATGAAGGCCAAGATTAAGAATATAAGAATGGCCATCCTGGGTCAGACCAAAGGTCCATCTAGCCCAGTATCCTGTCTTCCGACAATGGCCAATGATCCAGCCTGTCACCCATTCCCAGCTTCTGGCAAATGGAGGCTAGGGACACCATCCTTGCCCATCCTGACTACTAGCTATTGATGGACCTATCCTCCATGAATTTATCTAGTTCTTTTTATGAACCCTGTTATGGTTTTGGCCTTCACAGCATCCTCTGGCAAGGAGTTCCATAGGTTGACTGTGCGTTGTGTGAAAAAAATACTTTGTTTGTTTTTAAACCTGCTGCCTATTAATTTCATTTGGTGAGCCCTAGTTCTTGTGTTATGAGAAGGAGTAAATAACACTTCCTTATTTACTTTCTCCACATCACTCAATTTTATAGACTTCTATCATATCCCCCCTTAGTAGTCTCTTTTCCAAGCTGAAAAGTCCCGGTCTTATTAATCTCTCCTTATAGGGAAGTCGTTCCATACCCCTAATAATTTTTGTTGCCCTTTTCTGAACTTTTTCCAATTCCAATATCTCTTTTTTGAGATGGGGTGACCACATCTGCACACCATATTCAAGATGTGGGCATGCCATGGATTTATATAAAGGCAGTATGATATTTTCTGTCTTATTATCTATCCCTTTCTTAATGATTCCCAAGCTTCGGTTTGCTTTTTTGACTGTCGCTGCACATTGAGTGGATGTTTCAAGAGAACTATCCACAATGACTCCAAGATCTCTTTCTTGAGTGGTAACAGCTAATTTAGACCCCATCATTTTATATGTATAGTTGGGATTATGTTTTCCAATGTGCATTACTTTGCATTTATCAACACTGAATTTCATCTGCCATTTTGTTGCCCAGTTATCCAGTTTTGTGAGATCCTTTTGTAGCTCTGCGCAGTCTGCTTGGGACTTAGCCCTGGTCTACACGGGGGGGGGGGGGTTCCGACCTAAGATACGCCGACTTCAGCTACGCAAATAGTGTAGCTGAAGTCAGCATATCTTAGGTCAACTTAACTGTCCATGAGGACGGCAGTGAGTCGACTGCTGCCACTCCCCCGTCGACTCTGCTTCCGCCTCTCACGAACTGGAGTTCCGGAGTCGACGGAGAGCGTGTTTGGGGATTGATTTATAGCATCTAGACGAGATGCTATAAATCAATCCGGTGGGTAGTGAAGACCTGCCCTAGCTATCTTGAGTAGTTTTGTATCAGCTGCAAATTGACACCTCACTGTTTACCCATTTTTGCAGATCATTTAAGAATATGTTGAATAGGACTAGTCCCAGTACAGACTCCTGGGGGACACCACTATTTACCCCTCTCCATTCTGAAAACTGACCTTTTATTCCTACCCTTTGTTTCCTATCTTTTAACCAGTTACCAATCCATGAGAGGACCTTCCCTCTTATTCCATGACAGCTTACTTTGTTTCGAAGCCTTTTGTGAAGGACCTTGTCAAAGGCTTTCTGAAAATCTACGTAAAATCTTAAGATTTTCAAAAGTGACTAGTGATTCAGGGTACTTCATTTTTGGAGTTCCCAACTAGACACCTTAAAGAGCCCTGAATTTCAGTAGGTACTGAGCACCCACCCTCTGAAAATTAGGCCCCTTTAATGTCTCTCTCAGTGGGCACCCAAAAATGAAAGCACTCACATATGCTGTATCTTATTTAGTTTTGAGATGCAACATTTGAGATATTCCATCCCCGCGGCCTCCTGAGATCAGTCTTCACTGCTATGGTATCTGACCTGAGTTTCCTTTGTGGACTCCATTTCTGGACTAAAGGAGAACGGAGATGCTCCAAAGGTGCACTGAGTTCAGAGGGGCTACATGTAGGCACAGGGCTTTGCCCATCCAGAAAAACTTGCATGATTGAGGTCTAAGATGATAGATGATTTGTCCAAACTCTCACAGCAGATCAGGGAGGGAAGTGAGATGTTTTGATTTCAAATCCTTTTTTTCAAGTCCCTAGACACCACGTTTTTCCTATATATTACGTCAGTTGTCATTTAGTTTTCAATTTTTTAAAAAAAAGGGAGGGAAAGTGTGCTTTTAGAAAAGCCTCAGATCAGGGCAGGGTCTCTCTGAAACTGTTCCATGCTTACATTTGATTTACATAAGGGATTGTAATGAAACAATGTTATAATTGTTAATGAAGTTTTGTATCTTAATTTTTTTATACAGACCCAAAGTTGTTCTTGCTTTAGAAATGTTTGATGTGTATGTTCTAATGTGGTGGTATGAAGGAATATATTTAATGGTTTACTTATTATGAGCATGATGCTTTATGTAAAATGTTATGCATTCTTTAATTGCATAGTAAGGGTGCCAGAATGTGGTCATGGTGAAATAAATCTGCTCTTGAAAGAGAGATTATATCAGCATGTAACTCTTAGTGTAGGCGTACCTTTTGTCTCAAGAAAACATAACCAGTATCATGGCAGATTGACCTAACTCAGTTCTTTTTAAAAAGAAGTAAGATATACTGGTTTAAGTTGAACAAACTCTGTTTGTTCCAGGACTTACATTTGGCCATAATGTTGGGTCTTCTCAACAAATCCTCCCCTAATTTCTCTGGAAAACAGAGGTTTTAAACTCACATTGAAGTTGGGGAAAAGTCTAGGAAAAAGTTGAGATTAAACAATGATTACTTCTATAAACTAAGAGTTAAGAAGAAATATTTTTAAGCAGAGTATTAAAAATGAGGAAATATTTGTAAAATGTATTAATGTTTACTGTCAACTAATGCCTTTATTTAGAGGTGAAAACTTCTTGTTCTTATCCTTAATAATTAGCACAAACTTGTGCAGTTTTTTCTTTGCTTTGTAAATTGCGTATTTTCTTAACTGCAAATATTTCACTTCTCACTGTAAACATTCTTCACTTAGTTGGTGTTATTTCAGCAACTACATTGGCTAGAAACCTAGAACCAAAGATGTTATAACTCAAGTATCAAATGAAGAAAATAATAAACTGTTTGAATATGTTGTATATAACTTTAAGTAGGGAATTTGGGAGAGGGGGCATACTTATACATCTTACTCCACAAGACTTAGAAAGAGGCAAGATGTACCCTGAAGAATAGTTTAAAAGAAAAGCCTACCCTTTTGAAAGACTAGATCAGTAAAATAAGCTTCTAAAGTACTATACTGTATCTAAAGATCCAAAGGATAGTGTGCTTAGACCATCTATTTATGGCACTTGCATAGCCCCATTACTGTAGTATCTGAGTACCTCCCAATCTTTTATTTATCCTCTCAACATTCTCTGTGGTAGGGAAATACAGTTATCCCTATTTTACAGATGGGGAACTGATGCACGGAAAGACTCAAAGGATGTGTACACTGCAAAGAAAAATCCATGGCACCTAGTCTCAGAGTCCAGGTCAATTGGCTTGGACTCAGGCTGTGGGGCTAAAAATAGCAGTGTAGACATTCCTGCTTGGTTTAGAACCCAGTCTCTGAAAACTGGTAAAGGGGGAGGGTCTTGAATCATGGGCAGGAATGTCTGTACTGCTATTTTTAGCCCTGCAGCCCAAGCCCTGCAAGCCCCAGTCAATTCACCTGGGCTCTGAGACTTGGAACCATAGGTTTTTCTTTGATGTGCAGACATACCCTAAGGAACCTGCCCAAGGTCACAGGAAGTCTGTGGTGGAGCTGGAAATTTAATCCAGGCTAGAACTCTAACCATTGGCTAGAACTCTAACCAGGCTAGAACTTGGTGGTTGGTTGTTTTTTGGTGGTGGTAGGTAGGTATATTTATTCAAAATTGCTCATTGCTTGTGCAAATAGTGTAGAATTAAAATTATATTTTAAAAAAATGAACTAAATAAGAGCTTTAAAGGTAAAACCTTAGTGGTTGCAAGAGCCATTTCTGGCTAGGACAGAAGGTCATACATTTCCTTTGTCAATAAATGTATTAATCCTTTTGCATAAGCAAAATCCTTTTTCTCCAATTCAGCAAAACATTTAAACATGTGCTTTCCTAGGGCTAGCTTCACTAACTGGAGAAATAGTGAAACCAGACCATAAGACTTGCCAATGAGAAAGTGTAGGTTTGCATAGGCCCTTCCTCAGAGTCCTGTCAGTAGAGGCTGCTGAGGGGTGCACTACATCAGCACATCCTACCCACTTTTGCCTCCTCACCAGTACTGTTTATTTTGAAAGCAATGGTAATATGGTCTGTGTTAAAGGAGGAAGTTAGATATTTATACCCCTAAACTCCTTTCTCAGAAAGACCTTCTGCCCATCAGAGCATTTCTGCCAAGCAGAAACTGGTGCAGACCTGTGTGAATTTAGCCTGCCAGTTGTGCAGAAGCTCATTTGGAATAATATACATACCTTGCTGATTATGGCAGCTGTAAGTAATGCAACTGTCCCATCATCTGATAATAAATTGAGTGTGGTAGTGGTTGGTGGGGGTGTTTTCTAAATTACACAAGTATGTCAAGCTAGGGACCTATCTTTATAGTTCTGTAATGTGACGGACTCACTTGTAATGCTGTATATATAAATAGCTAATGGTGCCATAAGGTTTGATAATCAACCCTGTGTCAGCAAGGCAACTTAACCTCCTGACTCATGTAGTCATTCCAGTTGTACACAATTTTTGCTTAGTTAACACTCACACAATAGCCTCACAACAAGGCAAGGCAGCATATAAATGTCTTCCTTCATTACCGATCAACACATTACACTGGAATGTGGGTATAGTGATGTTTCCACTGTAAAGAAACCACTACCATCTCTTCTATTTTCCACTGCAAAAATGTATAGTCATATTCATCATTGTCTAAATATAGCCTCAATCATAAAAAATGTAATTTTTCTTTTGATAATAATGTATTGTGGTCATCTGAAGAATACAGCAGTAAAATGCTTGTTTTCTGGAGGTAATTACTTGATAAATATTAGAACACAGGCTATACAGTGCAATATCTATCCCACCTGCAACTGAATCTCTTGGTTATCTTCCAAGTAGGGAGACAACACACTGACATTTCTAGGGTTTAGTGTTTGGGGTAGCAGAGAATTTGCTTCCATGATAAAAAAACCTCTAGCAATCATTTCCTCATTTAGTGTAGGAGTTTTTAAATGTAAAGTACTAATGATGTGCAATTTAGTGCAGCCCAATCAAAGCTTTGCACAAACTCCTCCCCACACCCACAATTATGATGTATAAAAATGGGATAAAAAGTCATCCTGAATATATTATGCCATTATATGTCTGGCTGTATTTAGATTATCATCTTCAGTTCTGGTCCCGTTTCAGAAAACATGTAGCAGAAATAAAACTGAACTAGAAATAGCTGACAAAAATGATTAAAGGGACAGAATGTCTTTCATACCATAAGAGACTGAAAACAGTGGGTGTGCTTAGAGAGTTTGGACTGGAAATTGCTTGTTGGGGACCCTGCAGAATACTGCTCTCCTAAGCACTGAAAGCCCCACAATGGGTGGTGGGACTGGAGGAGCTGTGGTGGCTGGCACCCTGCTATTCTATTCACTCCCCCAAGACTCGGGCAGCGCTGGGAGTGTGATCACCCTGCAACCTCTCCCCAAAAATACGAACAAGCACGTTATCACATCACTACCACTATCCTGAGCAACAGAAGACAGGGACAGAGAAGACTTCAAAAGCCATAAAGGGGGAAGAAGAAGAAAGATCCTCATTCCAAGCTGACTAAAGCTCCTGCCTAACTCTCCAATGGGACCAAAGATACCAAGTTGCCAATAATTACTCCAAAACAGCCAGGAGGAGAGGGGGAATAATCAAACTTTGTACCTTCTGTAGGCCAAGCTCACTGCACACACATCAAGGGCTTCTTGTGTGCCACCCTCCCTGTTCCCTTCTATTTCAGGGATTCCCTCCAATATACCCCCCCCCCCATCCCCATGAAGGGGTCTGTTGCAAAATCTAGTGTTGGCATGTTTCAGAAATCAGGGCTCCTTTACCCAGAATTACTGGTCCTCTGCCCTCCATTTACCTCTGTCTGGAGTAGCATCCAGCCCAGCTAGGCCAGGAGGACAGTGGCTATGTATTTACTGTTACTTCTTCCCTATCCCACCTCACAACAAAGGCACTTTGATACCACAGTGATGAAAACTGGATGGATGGATGGCAGTGGTTTAATATGCAACTAAAATCTTGCCTGTGTTAGACATATCTAAAGTTTTTAAACTAGGAATTCAAACACTGGTCTTGAACAAATGAAATCACTGGAGAAACCACAGAGTGGGCAGGTAAAGCCATTTTAAATCCAGTACATTATGATCTTTACATGCTGCTGTTAATTGACTTTGTTGGAACATTTACATGTTTATTTTGCCTACCTACTTTCAGATGAACCCAGTTTCAACTGCAGTCATTCTACCTCTTGAAATGAATCTCAGTTAAATAGTCACCTGACCTCTCTAGGGCTCCTAGGTGCTGGATACCTTTAGAAATGGAGATAAAACCAAAACGGCCAAGCAGAACCACTCTTTTGACCTTGGGAATGGAGTCCATATCACTTAAAAGGTTTATATCAGTTTATAATTGCTGGTTTTTGCTTTTACTCTTTGCTCTATACCTGGTTTTCCCGCTCTGTCCCTCGATAAAATGCCCAGTAGAAACAAAATATTTTTGCAATGCTGCCAACAATTTCTGTTCCCTGCTATATTCCTGTGCAAGCATTCCGTCTCTTTCTTTAATTAAAAACAAAAAACCACAGGGGTGAGGAGGGAAAAGAGATTCAGCTATTCAAACTTTAGCGAGATTTCTTGAGACATTTTCTCCTTTCACTTGCACCGATGAAAATCTGGAGTAACTCAATTGACTTCAGGGGAGTTTCTCCAGATTTACATTGATCAGAGAACAGAATTTGGCCCAGGCTTGTAGGTCAAAAGCAGGAGCTGATAGTTGATGATGGCAATAACATTTCAAGAGAAGAAAAAAAAGACTGGTGGCTGGGTCTGTAATGTCATACCATAACTACTTGAGCAGCACAGAGGCCTACAACTGTATATGGAGGGCATGGATGGGGCAGCAGCAGGGAATGTGACTTACCCTTCGAAACAGCTCTTTAAAAATAGTTTAAGAGGGTTGATTTTAACACCCTGCCTACCCTACAAAACAACAGTTATGGCAAAGTGTGTTATAGCATAGCTTACTCATTGACACCAGGGTTTAAACATGGTTACAAACTGTTGAGGCGGGGGGGGCGTGGTGTTATAACCCGTGTAGACAGAACTATTTTATAAAATTGTTTGACCACAAACATGTTACACAACTTTGTTCAAACATATTTTTGTAATATTGATGGGGCCTTAAAAGGCACCAAGTAAAAAGAAAAGGAACAGGGGCAGGACACTTGAATTTTAGAAGACCAGTTAGAATTACCTAATCAGAAAGCAGAGGATGGGGAAGCAATTCCTACCGAAGGTGATGTGGGGAAGACATAGGTGACTCCATCCTGAAAGGAAACTTTCAGGGTCTTCCACAATTCTTAAGGTTTTCTCCTCCATAGCTTTTGTTTAATTTTATTCATAAGTTTTGGAGAATACTGAATATTTATGACTCAAAATTTCACTAGATCAGTAAAAAAAAGTGGGGAAAAAAATCCACCAGTGATTCTGTCACTAACTCACCATTGACAGCAGAGAAGCTAATCCAGAATTCTACTGCATGGGAGGGCTGGTATAGCTTCTAGCCTGCCAGCATCTGTTAGGGTGATAATTATGATTGCAGTGAATTAGTAGCAGTGAGTTTCTCTCGCTCCTTCCATTAGGGTCAGTGTTCAGTCCTTCCAAAATTGACACGTGAAGTGGAAAGAAGCAGAACGAAAAAGATATTAAATAAACACACTTCTGTCATGAGTCAGCAGAAGTCTATTGTGAGAGAGCCTCCAACAATGCAGCAGTTAATCAATGAATGTTACAGCAGAAAAGTTCAGTGTGAACCTAAGCCATGTGGAATAAAAACAGAGATGAAAGAAATGGTGCTGCTTTTGCAAACTTAAAAAATTCCATCTGTTCACTAGCAGCAATTAGTTTATGGGCAACAATGTATTTTTCACCCTGGGTACAATCTTTAAGTTATTTTACTTGCCATTTTCCTTAGATTGTCCACCAATGTAAAAATTTTTTCCCACTTAGCATTTCCCCCCTCCTTTTACCCTCCACAGCCATAAGTACTCTCACACACATACCTTCTGCACTTGGTTTTTAAATTGTTGCTCAGATCTACTTGGTAATTAAGGATTTGTTATTAGATGAAGAATTTGTATTGTACATTAGCACTTACGCAGTAGATAACACTTTCAAAGTATTGTACAAACACTGGACTAGATCCCCAATGGGTGTGAATCAGCACAGCTCCATGAGGTTCTACTGAGGATCTAGCTTCTTAACTAATTAATCCACCTGACACCCTGTAAGAGAGGTAAGTGATTGTTATCATTCTATAGATGGGGAAACAAAGAAAGGTGAAGCTGTTCATACAAGTCGTCAGTAGCAGAGCTGGAACTGGAACTTTGAATCTACTGATTCCCACTCCTCTGCTTTACCTCAAGACCACACTGCCTCAACAGTAAAATAACCTGAATCTTAGTCACTGCATAACAGCAGTAAAATATGAAATATTTCATGTACCAAAAAACCCTCAGACAGGTAGGCAGGAATTTTATATCTCTTAAGTATCCTGAAAAATAACCACAGAAGAGCATGACAGGTTGTCCCATTAGAAATAAAAGCAGCAAGATTAGCATGGCACTTCTAACGTTAGCTCTTCTAGTGCCTGCTGCTAGTCATTAGAAAGTGTTACCAGAATTTGACATCTATCATTGATAACAAGAACAAAGAAACTGGTGTACTAGATCAGACTCATGGTCCATCTAGTCCAGTAACATGTCTTCAAGAGGCCTGCACTAGAGGCTTCAGAGGAAGGTGCAAGAAACCTCACAATAGGTAGATGTGCGATAATCTGCTCTACTAGTTAGAGGTTAGCTTAAACCCTGAATCTTGCAGACAAGGTCTTACTTGTCTGTCGAAGAGACAACTCAAGCACCAAGATGTAACAGAAGCGACAGCAGTAGGGTTGAACTGCCTGACTTAAGGGCCAGGATTTTAAAAATGGGCACCTAAATGTAGTCTCCTAATTCTGTATTTAGGAATCTAAATAAGATGCTTGACTTTCAAAAATGCTGAATACCCAGTAGTTTCCCATTGTTAATTTTGCACAACACTTTTGAAAACTAGGCCACTTATTTAGGTGTGTAAATATGGACAACGGAAAGTAATATTAGGCACCCATTTTAAAAATAAAAAAGCTTATCCAAGTCATGAAAATGATGAATCAAAGGTCTTGTTCACTCTTTGTACATTTGTAAAGGCACTTAGATGTCACAGGGATGACCGTGGTATATCTAGAGAGATTAGACAGCATAATTCTGAAGAGTTTGGATTGCAAATGTAACCCCAAGCAAAAATCACTTTGTGTTAGTTATCCATTCATCTGCTCTTCCATGAGGTGCTATATTGTTGAACTAAAATGGAGAATGTAGCTGTAAAGGCAGCTAGCTTCCTCTCTCAAAGATGGTGGGGAGACAGAGAGAAAGGCTGCTCAGACGATTCTCAGGGAGATGGGTATGTAATAGCTTTGGGCCTAGAAACTGAGGTGGAATTGTTGTGTTTGGATGAGCTGCAGTGGTTTATGTTGTGTGTGTGTATGGAGAAGTAAACGTTGCGTTAGACCAAAAAGTAATTTTCTGTTTTAACCTATATTTTGATTATATAGACTTTTGTAATTATGCCACTATGGCCCTGTTATATTTGGTATGGTTTTGTGTGTGATAGTGCCCACATAATCCATGGCATAAAGATTAACCTAGCCAGATCCCACTGCAGTAAGGTTATAATGTACTCTTTTCAAGAAGGGCTAGGGGATCTTTAATTTCCAGCTGGACAACCCACAGAAAGAGGCAGAAAAGGCTCTCATCCAAAGGGCACCACCTCTAATGCTGCAGCTCCTCCCCTCTTTGCTGCTACTACATTGCAGTGTCAGCATCAGGTCTGCACCAAAGTCCTAGCTGAGTGTTGAACCTACAATTTTATTCTGCAAAGGGATAAGGGCTGCCAAAAGAACCAATGACACCTTTGTAGTGGTATGTTTTTCTATCTAGCTAACAGCTATATTTTTCATTACTGAGATTATCTATTTTTCTAAATCATGTTCAGACATGCCCAACATGTTCAAATTGTAGTGACTGAACTGGAAAAGCAGCACACAGGCCTAAACCTACTCTTATCCCACATTTCAACAAGCTGAACAGAAGAACAAACATAGTCTGAGCAGTGGCACACTGAAGCTACGACACACAAAGGAGATACTGAAGGTATTTCACTTGAAAGATAAATTTCCCTACCCTGATCCTTATTCAGGCAGCATTACATAGTATGTGTACACACACACACACCCTCTGCCAAACCTCCTCCTCCTCTTGGGAAGAAAGCCAACAATGCGAAATGCAATCCAGTTGCTTCCCCCATCCCTCCTCCCAAGGGGAGTTATTTTAAAACTTCAAGCTCACAGTGTAACACTGACCAAAAGGGGCGGGGGGGGGGAGGGAGAGCAAGGGCCTGTGGGGTTTAACACAGAGAAACAAGGAGGAAAAAAATAGTAGAGAAGAAATAATGTTGGACAACAAAAGGGAAAGGCTAATGCTAACCAGTCATCAGTGTCACTGCACAGAAGCAGAGTGGTTTAGTGGGAGGAGGAGTGGTTAGGGAAGGGGTTGCAAGCAGTAGCAGTAAATGGGTTAGTTTGAGAGGAAGCAGACAGTATAGGTTGAACCTCTCTAATCCAACACTCCCTGGTCTGGCAACATCCGTGCCGACTCCATGGGTGCTTCGGGGCTGTAGTACCCACAGGGAAAAATTAGTGGGTGCCAAGCTCTCCCCCGTCCCCCTCCCCCCATGCCTCTCATGCGCCAGTGGCTCGAGGACCTGGGGCCAACGGCTGGGAACCCAGGTGAGTGGCTAGCAGCTGGGACCTGGGGCCAGCATTGGAGCCCCCAGGCAGGGGGCCAGCGACCTTGCACCAGGGAGCCACGCTGGGTGCAAAGCCTGGGGGTGCTGCAGCACCCCCCCTACCCCTACTTCCCTCACCTATGGAGACCCGCTGGCACTCTGCACTGACCTCCCATGGTTCGGCAAATTCTCTGGTTCAGCACTGGTCAGGTCCTGAGGGTGCCGGACTAGAGAGGTTCAACCTGTAGTAGAAGGTAAGGGGCAGGTTAGAGATGGGGTTGGCTGCAATGGCAGCAGAGTGATTGGAGAACAGGGTAAGGAAGGACTTGGCACCAGCACCTGAACGTGGTTTGGTACACCATTAAAGAGGAGTTTGGTGGTCAGGCGGGGTTTGGCAGTGGCAGCGGAGTGCTTTCTTTGGCAGAGTGTTTGGCATGGCAGAGTGGACAGGGACAGGTTAAGCACTGGCAGCAGGGAATAGTTTGGGGGTGGGGTCTAGGGAGAGATTTGACACTAGGAGGAGAGTGGTTAAGCCTGAGGTGTGGGCTGGCATAGGCATGGGGGGGGCTAGAAAAGTGGTTTGAGAGAGATTAAGGGGGTGGCCTGGCACAGAAGGCTAGCCTAGGAGGTTTAAGGGTGGGGGAGGGGGGTTAGCATGGAAAGTTCAAGGGGGTGGCACAGAACGGGTACCACGGAGGGATTAAGGGGGGTTAGCACAGGGATTAAGGAGGTTTTGGAGAGTGGCTCAGGGAGTGGCAGGGAGTTAAAGGGGCATTTGGGGGGTAGTCCAGGGCAGGTAAGGGGACGGTATGGGGAGTAAGGCTAGCCTGGGGTGGTTAAGGGGGTGGTGGAGGGGGGTTAAGGGGGCATTTGGGGCTAGCCCGAGAGGGTTAAGGGGGCGGCAGGTGGGAGGGTTAAGATGGTGTTTGGGGGCTAGTCCAGGATGGTTAAGGGGGTGGTGGAGAGAGGTTAAATGGGTGTTTGGGGGCTAGCCCATGGTGGTTAAGGGGATGGTGGGGGATAAGGAGGTGTTTGGGGGCTAGCCCAGGTTGATTAAGTTGGTGACAGAAGGGTGAAGGGGGCATTTGGGGGCTAGCCTGGGAGGGATAAGGGGGTAGTGGGTGGGAAGGTTAAGGGGGTGTTTGGGGGCCAGCCCTGGGTGGCTAAGGGAGTGACGGAGGGGGGTTAAGGTGGCATTTGGGGACTAGCCCAGGAGGGTTAAGGGGGGAGTGTAGGGCCTAGCCCACAGTGGTTAAGGTGGCAGGGGGGTATTAAGGGGGCATTTGGGGGCCAGCCAGGGCGATTAAGGGGATGTTTGGGAGCCAGTCCAGCACAGTTAAAGAGGCACGGGGCAGTTGGGGGCTAGCCCGGGAGGGCTAAGAAGAGGGCAGTGTGGGGACTAGCCCAGGGTGGTTAGGGTGGAGTTTGGGAGCCCGTCCAAGATAGTTAAGGGGCGGGGGGGTATTAGGGGGGCGTTTGGGGACTCGCCCAGGAGGATTAAAGGGGAAGTGTGGGGGGCCAGCCCTGGGCCGTTAAGGGGGCAGAGGGGTATTAACGGGGCGGGAGAGCCAGCCCGGGGGGGTTAAGGGGGCAGTGTGGGGGGGGGGGGCAGCCCGGGGCGGTTAAGGGGGCGGCCCAGGGGAGCCTGAGCACTGGCGGCAGCAGCAGCGCGCCGTGGGGAAGGGCTTGGCAGCGGCAGGAGGGAAGCAGCTCGCGGTGCCTGCCCCCGCGCCGCCCGCCGCCGGCGGAGCGCCCACACTCCGCTCCTGCCCTCGGAGCGGCGCGGCCGCCGCCCCCCATGTCGCTGCCTGTGGTGCTGCCGGGCTCCTGCTGCCCCATGGCCGGGCTCTCCGCGGCGCTTCAGGCAGCGGCTCCCGGCCCCCTCACCTCTGCGGCCCCGCCGCTGCAGCCTCTCCGGCGCTTCCAGCACTATCGGCCTCCCCCGGCGGCGCTCTCCCCTCTGGCCGCCCGCCGGGCCGCCGCAGGCGGGGCCCCCGGGCTGTTGCCGGCCAGACCGCTGCTGTCCCTGGGGCTGCTGCAGCTCATCCTGGGCTGCTGCATGGTGGCGCTGAGCTTCGGGGCGCTGTCCCTCAGCGGCTCCCCGCAGGTGAAGAACTCCTGCCCCTTCTGGGCTGGCTCCTCGGTAAGTGGCCCAGGGAGCTGGGGGCAGCAACAGCTGCTATTGACACAGCCATGGGACGGGACAGCGGAGCCTGGCTAATCTATTAGATATCATATATGTGATTGCTCTAATCTATTATCTATCTAGCCAGTCTATTACCTATCACATGTCTGATCAGGCTAATCTGTTATCTGTCTAGCCACTCTGTCAGCTATCAAGTCTGATCGCTTTAATCTATTATCTATCTAGCCAATCTTTTAGCTATCCTATCTGATCTTCTGATCTATGATCCATCTAGCTAATCTATTAGCTATCACATATCTGATCGCTCTAATCTATGATCTATCTAGCTACTCTATAAACCCTCACATGTCTAATCTGTTATGTATCAGAGCCATCTAGCTATTAGCTACCACATTTGATCCATCTAGCTAATCTCTTAGCTATTACATGTCAGAACAATCTAAGCAAAATATTCTCTCGCTAGCTAATCTATTAGCTAACATATTTTGGGGGAAATTCTATGGCCTGTGTTACACAGGAGGTCAGACTAGATGATCACAATGGCCCCTTCTGGCCTTGGAATCTATGAATCTATATATCTGTCTAATGTCTCCATCTATGTAGCTCTCTATGGCAGAGACTGTGTCTTCTAGTTGTTTTGTAAAGTGCCTCAGACATTTTAGGCACATCATACATAATAATAATTAATTGTCTGTTACTGCTAACATTCATAGGGTGTAAGGCTTTTCAGCATAAATGTTGGATTTAAGGGATTAGCTCCTCTCTTTTATTGTAGAAGATTTATTGAATTTAACAAGACTTGCAAAGTGTGATCTCAGGCCCTAATCCTACAAGGAGCTTTACATAGCCAGACCCTTGCAATGCCTTATTGACTCTTACCGTGTTCCAAATGGGTGCAGGGATCTTCCCACACAGAGCTTCTTGAAAGATTGGGGCCTAGGTGATTAGAGCAGGGAAATGGTAGTCAGGATGCTTGGGTTCTATTCTAGTTCTGCTTCTGACTTGCAGTGTGACATTCAGCAAGCCACGTAATCTCGCTATGTGTCGGTTTCCCTGTCTGTAAAATAGGAAGATTAATAATTCCTTACCTCAGAGGTGTGTCATCAAGAGTGTTCATTAATGTTTGTAAAGCACTTTGAAATCTTCAGGTAAAGGTGCTATAGATATGCTAAGTATAAAATTACTTTTATAACAAATTACACCCTTCATTGACAATTTACAATTCAGTTATCAGAAGCTATATATTTTTATTTGTTCAGTAAAGAAGCTAGAACACTATTTTGTCCTGCAGAAATAATAAATAGTAATATAAATAATATTTAATACTGTTGTCTATAGATCTTTCTTTAGTAGCAGCACAAATTCTAACAAATAGATTATTACAGAAAAATAAACAAATATAAAGAGGAGGCCAAATTGACATTTTATAGCTGATTATTTTAAATGTTTTTCCTTATAAAATCTTAATCAGTCTATCAAACCTTGTATACAATAAGAAACAACACTTCCCACCTGTAATAGTATATGCACATATTGCATGCAGCATTTTCCTGCATTTTAATACTGCTACTTTGATAAGACTGGAGAAATAAATAGTGATATTCCTAGAAAAACTGCAAGGGGGAGAGAATTAGGATTTTATTATGGACAGTAAGGCAAGTTATTACTGCTATTGATTTCTATTTAAACTTCACTTTTTCTGTGCAAGTGTTTTTAATTAGCAATTTGTACTAGGGCATGAAAGCCCATATTGTAAGTATTACATGTAAAGGAACAGAGACAAGTTTACTGTGGAAACCTGATGAAGATCCCTTCAACTCTAACCTTCCCATATACATGTATGTGTAGTCTTTCACATGTTTACCCCTGTAGGTATTCACAGCCTTAGACCCTGCAGTAAGGAAACAAATGCACTCTCCATGCTCACTACACCTCCTTTTAAACACCCATAACTTTATTAATATAGTTCAAAACCAGATTGCTTCAAACATGGCTAAAACAGTGTCCCACTTAGGACTGCATATATATCAAGCTTGCACTTATATAACAAATTAAGTTTTGAATTATTCTAGTGCAGAATAAATATGTGATCCATTGCTCAGTGGAAAAATGCCTTTTCCCTCGTGTTCCTACAGCTCCAAAACAACATTACATTCGACTATGAAATTACCCAAAATCATTGTTTCAGGGCTGGCAGCAGGCATGAGAAATTTTATCCCAAAGATAATTCTTTAAAAAAGTCATAAGCAACTACAGTTAGGGAGTTAGGATGTGGATGCCTTCTCATCTGTGACTATAACATTCTAATCATGATGCTTTATTAAACCACAGCCCAGGAAAATTATGAGTAAGGCTATTTAATCAGATGCTTCAAAGTTGTAATAGACATTAAACCAATCATTCAATCTTTACTAAGGCAAAACACCCGTTGACATTGTGACAGATATGGCAATTTCCTGCAATATCCCGGACAAACCTGAATGATTTAAGTTATGTATCACTGTGGGTCAAATATTGTATGTACTTTCATGAGGAAGGTGGACCACAGGCCTCCAGGAACTAAAAATAGTGGGAGCAAATTCACTCTGGTTGTAACATCTCCTGAGAATTACAACCACCTGGAAAGGTTTGTATATAGGGATTCAAACTGGATTCTCTTGAGAAAGGACTTTTGGATAAATAGCCTGAATTTAAACTGACTCAGGGCCTGCTTTCTGATCCAGCAAGTGGACAGGACCTTCTGTTCAAGGGAGGCCCCAATCCTTCCTGGGAAGGGTTGGAAGGACTTGACCTGTTCATATGTATGCTTGTTGTAAGCCAAGGCAGTTATGAACTTGTAATCACAGAAAAGTCCCTTGGTGGGTTTGCAGGACTGTCTCCTACTAGAGTCCTTGCTGGGGTTGTAGTAATCTCTGATAAGGTTATTAGCATGTGTGTAGGTTCTTTTATTGTTTTAATATGTTTTCTCTACTATGCTTTCACCTTGAGAATAAATGTGCTTGCTTAGGAAAAGCTGTGTGGTGCCTTAAAACTGTGGGCAATTCTGCTGTTCGTAGCATCTGAAGAGAAAAGCAAAGCAGGCATACTTAAGCAGTCTGACTTTCTGGGAAATTCACAGGTTTCAGAGTAGCAGCCGTGTTAGTCTGTATTCGCAAAAAGAAAAGGAGTACTAGTGGCACCTTAGAGACTAACCAATTTATTTGAGCATAAGCTTTCGTGATTCACAGTGTAGGCAGGGAACCGTGCAGCCTCGAAATACTCGAGTCAGAAAGGAGTGAGATGTGTGTCTCTACCCTAGAGAGATATCGGCTGCGGAACCAGGACCCTAAAAGTAGATGCTCTTGCTGGACCATGGATGGTAATACAGGTTCAGTTGCCCTGAACTGTGACAGACATCGGTGATGTGCTTTAATTATATCATCACATGATTATTTTGCACTTAGATAATTCACAAACTATTTTGTTACAAAAATGCAAAGTTATGTATGTAGTTTTGAAAGAGGAATGGTAATGTCAATGGGGGTTTTGGCCAAATCATGTATGCACACGTGCTAGGCCAGATTCATCACCAGACCAGAAGTCATTGGAGTTATAGAAGGGATTTACTTATTTAAAAATGCTAATGGATGCAGATTTGCTCTAGCCTACCCTTTTCTGGTGCAGGCTATCATCTTGAAGTTCTATGTTCATTAACCTAGTCACATTGGCCCAGATCCTCAAAGGAATTTAGGCTTCTAGCTTCTATTGATTTCAATAGGAGATAGGAGCCTAAAATACTTTGAAGATGTGGGCCATTAACTGTAAATTGCAGCAAGTTTCTGTTGTCTACAGGGCACAGCCGAAGATCTGTTCTGCCCTAAGTTTCCCCCACACACATCTACCCACACCCCTGATAATATGTCATTAAAATGTGTTGTCCTCTCAGTTCTACAGCAGGATTTATTCCTGATCTGACTGAATGGAACAAGCTATGTATATATGTGTCTATAAATTTTAGCCATAGTTCCTTCAGAGGTGCTCTCTTGATTGAAATACTGAATTAAATGGTAAAATAAGGCAACATAATACAAACATTTCTTTGTCTTTTGGCTCCCCTCCAGCAAAACGATTGAACATGACCATAACTTTGAAGATAATGGGATTACCCACATATTTAAAATTATACATGTGTGTAAGCGGCTTGCTGGATAGGGGTCTAAGTTAGTGGAAATGTTGCTTTGTAGTTCGCTGAGGAGGTTGAGTTTACTGAAAATTTAGGAAAAAATGTTGTGTACATTTCTGGAAAGTTGTGTATATGGACTAAAAAATAAAAAGAAGGACAATGAGAAAAAATCTGATTACATTATTAGGTAAGACATTATTATAAGTGAAGTGTCTTATCAACATTGGCTCTGATTCTCCACCCATTTATGGCAGGGTCACACTGGTATATTTCTACTGAAGTCAGTGGAGTTACTCCTATGTGAGAGGAGAGTCAGACCCATTCTCTTAAACAAGGAATTCCTTCTAGAACCCTAAAGTTAACAGCGTCTTTCAGTGTATTAGTGTTGGGTGATGAGGGCTGTAATGGGGCTCTGCCAATATGGCGGTTCAGTCTTGCATAATCGTTTTTTTGTTCTTGCAGGTGATCTTGTCGGGAATCATAGGATTAACTACGTGGAAGAGACCAGTGGTACTTTTGGTATGTATCTGCTAAAATGTGTTGTAAGGGAAATGTCACAAGATGCTCTTGATATAACAGAGATACTGATAACGAGGTTAATTTCCTTCCCCTTTAAAAAATGCTGGAATTATTGAATGCATGATCAATGCACACAAAGGGGTATATTATTCTCTCTGTGCACACAGCTCTTGTTAGCAGGAATAGGAGTTACGGGACTCTACTGAGAGGAAGCAATACTATTGTAATTTTTATAGAGCTTTTCACATTCATGTAGGTATTTCCTAACAAGAAGTTATAGGTTTAGAATAACCATTCAAATCTTTGTATCCCGTGTTGTTTCCTGGCCCTATATTTTTTCCACTCTGCTTTGTCAGCACTCCAGCAGAGTATATCATTTGTCATTTGTGGGTAATGCTATTCAAGTTTCCGTAAAGGGAGTGGTTTCAGGACTGATCACTCAGCTGTAATATACCGGTGACTACTACTACAGCAGAGAGGTCACCCTAAGTACTACTGTCTTATATAATCCGATTTTGTTCTGCTACAGATATTTAAGAAATTAAGATATCACACTCTTTTGACAGAAGTAAATAAATGTACAGGGTATGTAAGCTGTACCTAGATATAATAACTCAAGTGCTCTTTGTGTCTGTGGGTCTTGATGTCTCAGGGGCCTGGAAATGGGATATGAAGCCTTTCATCACTAGATCGCTGTTTCAGCTCTGTTTCAGGACAAGAGTAACCAAAAGTGCCACGTGACACTTTTTTGGTGGGCTGTGTAAAGTGGGGTGGTCTCAGTCCAGCTCCGTTGGTGTCTAGGAAGACAGGCCAAGGACTGAATAGGTATGTAGAGTGAGTTACTTTCTCACATTGGTGGGACAGTGTGTAACTTGCTCTGCTACTGTCTAGGTCGTACCAGTTCTGTGAATAAATAGAGAAGTTCAGTATCCAGGGCTCTCAATCTGGCAGTTTACACACGCACTAAATTTGTTTAAAAATAAATATAAATACCATCTGTCTTTAAAAAAACAACAAGGATTCCGGTGGCACCTTAAAGACTAACAGATTTATTTGAGCATAAGCTTTCGTGGGTAAAAACCCCACTTGAAAAAGTGGCGTTTTTACCCATGAAAGCTTATGCTCAAATAAATCTGTTAGTCTTTAAGGTGCCACCGGAATCCTTGTTGTTTCTGTGGCTGCATACTAACACGGCCACCCCGTGATACTTGACATCTGTCTTTAAGAATTTCAGTGCTGTAAGGAGCTTGGTGTTTCTGTATCTGAAAAAAATGATTGCAGCAGTTGAGGTCTACTACAGCTCCTTATTATCTCCTTCTCTTCTACTGTCTAATCCTTCTTTCACATTCTCCTTTCTATAGCTTACATGGATGATTTCTTGTTGTACCTGAGCACTGAATCAGCACATTTACCCTTTTATTTACATTCATAACAAGTATGGCTCTTCAGTATTTTTCATTTTTGTATATGTGTATGTTTTATTGAAGTGTGATCTCCTCCCCTCTCCCCAAGATCCAGGACAGACAGTTAATGGTTCAAAAAGAATCAACATTCATACCATATGGGTTCTTTAGTGCAGATGGATTGATTTCATACATTGTCAGTAGATAGTTTTTGGATTGGACACCAGTACCATTCCAGAAATCAGGACAGTCTCAGGTATATGCTTTGAATTGCCAGGGGTTGTATTGCATCACCAGTTTATGTTAGCATTTGAACCATGTATGTGAAAAGATTTGGGACAGTGTGGAATAGTTATAACATTAGTTGTTGTTGGGCTAATGATGATCATTATTCTTACTTCTATAGCTGTGTCAACATTAAAACCCTCTCTCATGCACATGAGCTAAAAGCTTATTATCATCTTTCTTTTTATGCATAACTATGCTTCGAGCTGCTATTTCTTCAGATAATACTCTACCATTTTAAATGCTTTTAAAATTCTCTCTTCTTCCTGAAAAACAAGTGCTGCAGTTGTCTTGAAGCTTCCAAACCAAATGTTAAAGGTGATGAAATTGTTTAATTTGATGTACTGGTAGATTAGAAGCTCTCAAATGTAGTAATTAAAAATTGTCCAAAGAGCTATTTGGGCTTATTCTTTTCATATTAATAAAATAAATCTTTATTTCCTACTGACTGCTTGTATTATTCTGCTTCTGCAGCTCGTTATCACTTAGCCATATTTAGGCAATCTTATAAAGCAGCACACATTTTTCCTAACTCTCCTTTCTATACACACGTTTAGGTAAATGTCACTGCCTCGGTGTTTTATTTGTATGTGACCAAATGAGGATAAATTTGACACAGGTTTCTTAGGCCCCATCTATACTATAAACAGAACTGTGAGGGGTACCCTGTGTGACAGGGTGGCTTATCCTAGGGGCTGGAAAGCCTGGTGCTAAGACAACTTGATCACAGAATGAGCCCCACCTGCGGGAAAACAGACAACTTGCCACAAAGAGCAGAAGGTGAATACAATAATGGGAAGGAGAGCTAGGCTTAAGTGATGATAATGAGCTGGAGTGAGAGCTAGGTAGGAAACTTGGAGCAGGAAGGAAAGCTTTCCAGGCAGGGAGGCCTGGGAAGAGACCTTGACTAACCCGGGAAGTGATTGCGAGACCCAGAAGAGATCTTAAGAGGCTAGGTAGGAAGTTGCGCAGGGGAAAACTGGTGCACAGGTAAAGGAACACCTATCTGGTCAGTACAGGGCCCTGGGCTAGAATCCAGCATAGAAGGTGGTACTGTGTTTCCCTACCAGCCCCAAAGAAGGGGGTGTACAAGCCCACTGCAAGGGATATTGAGCCCATCAAGGGAGCTAAAGGCTAAGCCAAAGACAGGTTGAGGAATTGCTCAGATTGGGTGGAAGGATTTTGTTTCTGTTAAAGACATTTTTAGACTTTTAAGTTTGGACAGTGGTGACCCCAGAATGGGTAGACTTAAGATGGTAACCTGGCTGGAGGGCTGAGTTACTGACAGAGAAACTCCCACTGTGCTGTAGTGACCATTGGCAGGGGGTGCTGACCCAGGGACAGAGCTGCTATGCCATGCCTGGCCATGAGGGAATACCTAGTGCTGAGTGAACTGATTTACATTCAGTTACAAATTGGCAGCACAGTTGTCCCATCCCCCTCCCCCATTCCACTGTTTAGATGGGAGCTGCTTGTGATCCTGAATCATGGAGATCGCGATACAACCCAAGCTTTAGCACAGATGGGGAACATAGTAAAAGAATAAATAAAAAGCTAGCTCCCATACACACTACAACTATGTTGTAACTGCGTTCCTGGAGATGGGCCTATTTGTAGAGTAGGCAAGGCCTTCAATGGTATATCAGCGAGGATGCTTTGGTAGTCTGAAACATACTGTGATTTTAGCTTCAAGTCTTTCAGTTCTTAGGCTCAGTCACCAAACATCTTTGCAATTCAGTTTTTAGCATTTGACGAGTGGTTTTCCTGTTTTGTGGGGGGGGTATTTCCCCCAAAGTTGGCAGGAGATGTTGGCTTCCACAGTACTGAGTTAGGCATCGCTCACATCTTTATGGAAACTATTCCTTCCTGTCATGAGCTTCTTCCTCCCATGAGCTCTTACATTTGACCTTTAACTGAAGTGTTTTTTTCTAAAATCACATCAGTGGCTCAACTGGTTTGGTAACAGACAAGCAATGTGGTCAACACCCATCTCTAACGCATCACACTGGTCGCAGCAACAAGGTCCTCTGTCCTTACGTGCGCGCGCACTCTCTCTCTCTCTCTTTACTGCTTATGTTTAGCCAGTGGTTTTTTATCTATGGCCCATAGACCAATGGTGCTTTATGCAGCACTTTCAAATGATCCCTGTAGCTGTCTGTGTCCTATTGGTGAAAGCATCTATCCATTTTCAAGCAGTGATGCATAGTGTTAGTTGCAGTCCTGTCCAGGATGCTTTCTAAGACTTTTCCTTGGCTTGTCGAGCAACTACAATAAACTGCTAAAATCACACACATCTCTGCATACTATGTGGCTGCTTTGTCAATCTTATTGTTTCGATTTTCTCTCAAGGAAAAAACAAGCCTGTGTTCAAATATACAGATGACACTGCAATTGGAGGGATTACAGACACATGAGAGGACAGAACCAAACTGCTAAGTGACCTGGAAAGATTAGAGCTGCAGGCAATGGAGGGAGATTCAGTAAAAATAAATATTAAGTCCTATGCCCAGGGAGAAGAAATTAACAGTATAGATGCAAACTGGGTGGCTGTAACTGATCCAGGCAACTCCACCAAACACATTACGGTTCTTCTAAAAAATGACTGTAAAAATGGCATTGTATGCTACTGTATGTAGTGCCAGTCAGTGATTTCCATTTCAGATGTGCTCAGCTTTAGAATCATAGAATATCAGGGTTGGAAGGGACCTCAGGAGGTCATCTAGTCCAACCCCCTGCTCAAAGCAGGACCAATCCCCAATTAAATCATCCCAGCCAGGGCTTTGTCAAGCCTGACCTTAAAAACTTCTAAGGAAGGAGATTCTACCACCTCCCTAGGTAACACATTCCAGTGTTTCACCACCCTCCTAGTGAAAAAGTTTTTCCTAATATCCAACCTAAACCTCCCCCACTGCAACTTGAGACCATTACTCCTTGTCCTGTCATCTTCTACCACTGAGAATAGTCTAGAACCATCCTCTTTGGAACCACCTCTCAGGTAGTTGAAAGCAGCTATCAAATCCCCCCTCATTCTTCTCTTCTGCAGACTAAACAATCCCAGTTCCCTCAGCCTCTCCTCATAAGTCATGTGTTCCAGACCCCTAATCATTTTGTTGCCCTTCGCTGGACTCTCTCCAATTTATCCACAACCTTCTTGTAGTGTGGGGCCCAAAACTGGACACAGTACTCAGATGAGGCCTCACCAATGTCGAATAGAGGGGAACGATCACGTCCCTCGATCTGCTCGCTATGCCCCTACTTATACAGAGGTCCTTGATTCCCTGCTTGCTCACCTGCTGAGGCAGGGGCTGCTGGAGACCTAACTGGAGGGATGAGCAGTGAAAATGGAAGCTATGGACATAGGCCCCAATCCTGCAAATGCCTATGCAAGCACTTAACTTTTAAGCAGGAGTAGGTGCTCAGACTTAAGCATATGTGTAAATATTTGTAGTACTGGGGGAAAGGGTGAAGTGTGTTTGTGCTCTGTGTTCATCTGCATTTAGGAAGCAGATATTACTAAATTAGGTCAGTAAAAATCTGACTCCTTCCTGCTCTGCCATCCAGAATGCCTATTGATATCAAAGGGAGTTAGGTTCATATAAAAGCTGCAGGACTGATTCCTATGTGCAATAATAAATATAATTTAGATGTATGACACACTAAAATATTTTACATGTAGTTTGAACTTATTTTTATATACTCAAATTATTCCACACTTAAAAAAAATACCCTTCACCAATTGATTTTAGGAGTCTGGCTACTGCATCTAAAATATGGCATAATATTGCTTTTAAAATAAATTATTTATTTTATACTTCTGAATTGTGGGGTTATGGCCTTATCTTGTAAGTTATTTCTGTTACTTGGCCTCTTCCTGCTCTTGTTGAAGCCAGTGGCCAAACTCACATTGACTTCAGTGACAGCAGGACCGGCCTCATTGGCTGAGAGAATTTAGATCCATCCTGTGTGTGTATGTTCTTTTTTGCTGGAAAAATCATTCAACCAAGGCCTTAATATAATGCATTTTATTTTCATATAGTCTAATTCATGCAAAAGTACCACAACACTTTTCACAGCTTTGTACAATCCATACATATCTAGTACTAAAAGGATTAAGGGCAGTAGACCAAACTGGGCATGCAGCTGACGCCAGAATTTGGCATGTTTCTATTTTTATCACTGCAGTTCAAACTTGGTCCCTATGTATTTTGACTTTTAAAATAGCTTGTTTATCTTCAACAGTGTTTTCCATATGTTAACTCTCCTTTATTCAAATAAATTTGCCTTCTCTGACTGCAGAGAAAGGGGGACTACCTGGGTTTGATTCATAGCCCTACTTACCCTTGTGTACTGAGATCCAGTTAGCCCATATAAAGGGCTTCTTTCTTCCTTGGGTAGATGCATAGTCCAAGTTAAATTTAGCAGTAAACAGTCATAGAATAATTTGCTTGAAAATTGTAATCAATTAGTTAAGTGTCTTGGCACTTTCAAAAATTTGCTCCGACCCACCTTTAACCCAAGTCAAATTATGGTCATGTACTAAGCCAAGAAGTAATTAAGAAGTGAGGGTACATTTCAAATGTCTTTCTGGAACTTATCAATCAAACTTCACTATCTTCAAGATTAAAATGTTTCTTGATGCTCCTTCTCACCAAGAGATGCTCATTCATCTGAAAAAGAAAAACAAAAAAACATCTTGGACATTGGCTTTTGGAGTGCACCCTTTTTGTTGTGCTTGCAAAATGGATGGAGCATTACAGTGAGTAATATACACCAAGCTCTGCAGGGAGCAGGAGGAGGTGAATGGAGTTGCTTCCTCTCTGGACCAGCTTTGATAAACTCTTATTTCTACATGCAGGTGACTATGTTAGTGAACGTCATAGTTCCAGCCCGGATAAACTGAACGCCTCACTGTAACAGATTGGGTACAGTAGCTAGTTTCTATAGTCATAAGAAGATTCTATGCACGTAACAAAACCCAGACCAGAGCTGTCTCCATGTAAACTAGGATTTACTGAGAAGACTTTCCAAAGTACATGCTGGTATGCTTTTTTTGTATATGTAAAAGAGTAAGATTTCTCTCTTTGACTGATCCTTAATTATTATTTTTAACTTCTGTATTTCACTACTCCTTCTGAAACTGGAAACCTGCATTTGAAACTAGGAGGAAAGGGTTAAGCTTTTACTGACTAAGATTTGATGGATTCCATGCAGAATAAGCAATTGAGTACTAATGTATCCTTGGCATTGTCCGTGTCGAAGTTAAGGTCACTGAAGACAATGAATCCTGGCAGATTCCAGTACCATGCTGAAAAGCCGGTCCATTAGTTGCTCCAGGAAATTGGCATGGTTTTCATCTGAGGCCTGTAGATCACTGGGAATGTTTTTGTTTGTGGGGTAGAATATCTGCTGTATCTGAGCTTGAAGAAGAAAATGAATTCTGTTTCACCTCCTCTTTTCTCCTTTTGACCTTGCCCTGAGGTCTTTCATGGCTTGTCACCATGGGCAAGTAACGTCATCCCTCAGGGCCTCAGTTTCCCCATCTGTTAAAAGGGAATAATGATACTTGCCTCCCTTTGTAAAGTGTCTTGAGATTTATGGCTGAAAAGTGATACTTGGGTGCTAACTATTATTATTTCTTTAAGAAACCTTAATTCTTGATTTTTGGAGATTTTTCCTTGAAGCATATGTCATTTGTTTCTTTTTTTTTTTTTTAATAAAAGCAATTGAACCTGAATGACCTCACTTTAGATGGACACATTTCACAAAAAGGTTCTTAAGTGACACCGCTTCCACTTTCTTTTTTTTTAACTTGCTGTAGATCACCCCATTTTAAGGGATAGTTTTATTTGGCATTTTCCCTCTTTTCTGTGTGTGTGTATATTTGACAGCACTCTGGGTTAGAAGCACAAAGGGCACTTAGACTCAGTGTTGTAATGCTTAACTTTTAGGTGCCCTGCTACCTAGTGGAATCTGCAGTCCTGAGTTAGGTGCCCAGGCTGCCTAGAGAATGCATGGGGAGAGTTAGCTGCCTAAGAATAGGATTCACAGAAGCCTGTGAGTTGGGTGTGGGTTCGCCTAAGCTAGCCAATAGGAAGTGCTGAAGAGAGGAGTGTACCTAAGCCCCACATTTCAAAGGGCCTGAGGTACTTAAATCCAGGTTGGAGTGAGACACCTATCTCTGCTTGAGATTCACAGCCATGAAGCCTCTCCTGGAGTAAGGTGCCAAAACCCTTTCTTGCTAAAAACAATAGGTGGTGGTGCCCTCCTCCTTGTAGCTTTTAGCCCAATGGTCAGCGTAATGACCCAGGATGTGCAAGACCCAGACAGACCTGCCCCAGAACACCCTATAGCCCTGTGGTCAGGGCACTCACCTGCAAAGTGGGAGACATGCATTTAAATCCCTGTTCCACATTAGGCAGAGGGGGAAACCAAATACATGTCTCCTACATCCTGGGTAAATGCTCTAACCACTGGGATAAAGGTTATAAGTGGAGTGGCTGCAGCACCACCACCACCACCTCCTCTGGCTGTTTTGTTTGGGGCCTGATTTGTTAGGCAGCCTCTGAGCATGTCTACTGTATCAGGTCTTGCAGGTGAAGTAGGTGAGGCGATGCCTAGTTTGAGGATCCCATAGGGGCTTAGGTGTGAGCGAGGTGTCTGGACTGAGGTGGCTGTGCTTATGTCCCAGGGTAGATTTTTAGGTGCTTAAGGGACTTTATCTCTGGAAACTTAAGAGCCTAGGGACTTTAGGAGCTTACAGGGTTAGGTGGCAGCAGAGCAGGGATTTTGAGGGTCTAAATATTGGATTAGAATGGCATTAGGTAACTAAATTCTTTTTTGGAACAACCCTTTTTTGTAGAGTCACTTTGTTTTCCCAGTGTAATGAGTCAGTTTTGCTTCGTGTCTGTGTGTGTTTCACATAGCAACAGTGGAATGAAAAATAGGAAAATTCAAATGTAATACTATAAAAATTGGCAGGCGGTCTCAAGGGCAGGTATTTTACATGGAACTACTTTTAACTCGTTTATTAAATTGGCTAGGTTTCCAGTGTTCCTGTAGCAACTGGAATTTAAAAGCATATTTTGTATAAGATGACTGTGTTTTTCATGTTCTCTGATTCAGTTTTGAGTTGAGGTAATTTGGGTAACCTTGATGAATGTATAGGAAGTGGGTATTGATTCAACACAGCTCTTAGTAATGAGTTAGTTACAAGTAATGTTTAAATCAATTCAGTATTGGGGTGGAAAACAAATAGATGATTTTTTCTTATGTTCTTATGATGGTTTTACAGATCAGAAGCATTGTCTGTTATGTGAATGGAGGGATTCTATTTTTGGTAGTAGAGGGGAAATAAAATATTAGAATTGAAATTTTTTGAATGTGTCTGTTTCCTAGTTGTATTTGCCCTGCAAAACAGTTTTGAAAATTGCCCGTGTTGAATAAATGGTGCTGCAAGATGTTTCCGCCTCAAATTTCCTAATGATCCAGTTGTGTTGAGAGGCTAATCTAAAATGGAAGTTGGGAACTCTACAAATCACTGCAGGAACATCCTTCAACTAGTCAGGGTGCTGGCCTTCTAGGGCTTTTAGACAATTTGCAGGAATCAACTGAAAATATCTCTCTCTCTCACCAGTAGAAAAATAACCTTTTAAAACTGGTTCAAAAGCTCTTTCAGCTCTTTTAAATTGCACTAAACACCAAAGTAACTAACTATTTCTTGCAGTGCTAATAAGAGAATATTACTGTACCTATAGGTCTCTGTACTTGACCTGCAGGGCATATAGTCTGCTGCTGTACAGACTCTGAGGAAAAAGGGGTAGACAACAAGTTTTGCACAAAGTTCGTGTCCAAAATAATTGACAAGGTCAGTCCTTTTTGACAAGAAAGCAGGGATGAAATCCTAGCCCCACTGAAGTCAATGGGAGTTTTGCCCTTGACTTCAATATGGCCAGGATTAGTTCACTTATTAGTTCACTATAGTTCACTTCATTATCTTTTTTCCATTGCTGTTAACTATGTTTTTCTGTTTCAGGTTAACCTGTTTGTTTTGCTGTCTGTTGTCTGTGTTCTCTTGAACCTGGCTGGATTTATTCTAGGATGTCAAGGCGCTCAGTTTGTGTCCAGTGTACCAAGATGTGATCTGGTGAGCAGACTTGGTAACTCCTTGACTACATATCACATACTGCAGCTGGCATTGCTGGATTTCTAAGTGTGCTGATAGATTAATCTATGCAGCAAATCAAGATGTTGTGAAGTGCAACCACAGAATAGCAAAAATAAAAATAATACATATTGACTTAAACTTTGATTCAGCAAAACACTTAAGCATATGCTTAACTTTAACCATGTGACATATTTCCTTATAGCATGGAATACAGCCATTCCAAGTGAGATTAATACATGCAGCAATTCACAAGCTTTTCACAGAGTCTAAACACTAAATTCGTTCTTATAAAACATACCTATTTTGACCAAAACTAACATACAGGTGAGCTGTTTTGGTTTCCAGCTACGAGTTTGTTAGTTCTTAGCCAGCACCTACGGCTTTGGCCAGAGCTGGCACTTGGTTTACCAGTGTCACAATATCACTGGGTAGAGCTCTTTAAAACTAGTTTAAAATAAATAAAATTGGCTATTGAAAAGTCTCAGACACAAATCTTAATAGCTATAGGACTAGGGGAAATATTTAAAAGTGTGTTGTTGAAACAGTCGTTGCATTGGCCACATCAGGGCTGCCATGCATGCATATGATCCAAGTTCAGGCTGTTGGTCCCTGGGCTGGTCGTGCTGAGGAGGCACTGTGCTCAGTCCTTAGGCAATAGGATGCCCCTTGCTCTTTAGCAAACCCCTGTGGCTGGCCCAGAAGTGGCTTTCTTGGACACAGTAGGAGCCATGTCCTGCCTTTTACAGCCTGAAGTACAAGTTGATTCAACATGGAGCTGGTCAGTCACATTTAGAAGCGAATGTGGGAAGGAATCCCAGAGATACCTCTGCCTCTGAAATGTTGGTGAACAGCACATCCTGACAGGCTGATATACTTATTTTATATAGTGGATAACAGCACGATTGTGATAAAGGGTTTGTTTTATTATCTGGAGAGAATATGCAGTCTGAGAAGCATGAAAGAGCAATCAGGCCTAATTCTTATAAACTAGGAAAATCATATTTAATTAAGATGATGTACAAGACAGTGTTCTTTTTTCAGTTCATTACACTTAGTAGAACTCATAAAAATAAAATATTAAAAGGTGAGACCAAATAAACTACATATTAATAATTGACTTGTTTTACCAGATACTCAGAACAATGACTATAAAAGGGGGGAGCATTCTGTAGAAAGATGGGGAGAAGGCAAAAGAGCTCTCTGTAATGTAAAGAAACAGCAAAATGATCTAAACTAAACTGAAGTGTATGGGACAGTGGAGATCCCACAGATTTGATAGGTGTTGATATGTTGGGACTTATGAAGATTTTGATCCCCCGCCTGCCCTAGATTTTATTAACAACATATAATCCTTTACTTCACAGGAAGCCAATGTAGCTTCCAGAACATATCAGTTGGAGTAATGATATCAGATTCTGGTGCTTACAAGCAGTTTGGCAGTCAAAGTCTGCACAAGTCCCAACCTATTGAGAGAGATATTGGAGAGGAGGAGAATAATTCAGACAAGAAATTTTAAATGCTTTATTGAGAATCTCAGTGCTCATCTCTTCAAGAAACCATAGGCTGCAGCTCAGAAATGTCCTGGACATAAGATAACTATATGATCTGGTACACATGGGGAAATACCTCTAAAGTTGTGACTGGGGAGAGTTAGGCAGTTAATTAAAAGTATTGAAGAGAGCTGCCTATATAAATTTGTACTTGGAAATTGAGGTGACAAAATGAACCTGAAAGTTCCAAACACAATTATGGAGCACAGGTATAATCTTACTGAGTTGTCAAGGAAAGAAATATTTTTCTTGGTGTCCGAAACATTTATTATTGGTGTAGTGTTGTGCTAATGACCGCCCAATGGGAGCGTATACTACAGATACAAAATATGGATTACATGTTAGTTTAAAAAAAAGACTAGCTGCTCCAAAAGTAAACCTGCTAGTGCAGAATCAAAGGAGATCATTCAGATATTGATGTGATTGTGAAGAATAAGACCGTGATTAAATATAAATTCAAAAGACTTCATTGATAAATTCAAAGATATCTTTAGTTAAGAGAGAAACAAATATATCTAATGTGATGGTAATGGAACAAATAAATCACTGGCATACTGAACTATGCAGATTTGATTTTGTATGCATATGATTAGGTAAGTCAGATATATTGTAGAGCATATCCAGCTGTGTATTAGACATGAAGATGTGTTGTGGGAAATTGCTCAGTAAATTAAATCATAATTCACATTATTTTTCTTACTGTTCAAGGTGGACCTGGGTGAAAGCAAAATTTGTTTCTGCTGTGAAGAATTTCACCCAGCCAAATGCACAGAGAAAGAGAATGCATTGAAGCTGTACCCAGTCCAGTCATGTAGCGCCGTTCACCTTCTACTCAAGGTACTGTGAAAGCAACACCAAAGAACTAATGCTTCGAGAATCTTTACATCCCAGGGAGAAAATACAATATTAAAGTGTATTGGCGTTTGCCATGTAGCAATTCCCATTGACTTCCAGCCCATTTCCTTGCCCAGGAACTGTTCTGGCTCCAGTGTAGTTTGTTCTTGATCTGCAGACTATGCTGGTGACAAGCACCTCCTCCTCTCTCCTGGTTCTTGGACTAGTTAGGAAAGCATGTGAGTTCCTAGCCCAAGGAACGAGGGAAGGGTTCCCACAGCAAGTTGGTGAGAAGGGTCAGGACTCCTGCTTGGAGAAGATTTGACCCTCTTTTCAGCAACCTGAAACTCCTCTGATTTCCCCCTCCCCTTCATTCTGTGCCCCCTAGTGGATCCTAATAAACCCTTAGAAATTAGCCAGATCCCACAGATCATCTGGAAGATTGAGTCAAAATATAGATTGCAAATATTATTACTGTCATCCTCCTCCTTCGACTTTCACAGATGTTTGATGTATAACTTTCATAATCTTTTTGCTCTTCAGAAAGTTCTCTTTGCTCTGTGTGCCCTCAATGCTCTGACAACCACAGTATGCTTGGTAGCAGCTGCCCTGCGTTACTTGCAGATATTTGCAACAAGAAGATCCTGCATAGTAAGTGAGTGCAAGGCACTATCTAATAAAATACAGTAGTAATGATCATAGAGCTGCAGAACCAGTAGCCAGATCTTCTATATAATCTGTTCATGCTTATTTGTACATTATACCACGTAGAGAAGTTTGTTGGTTAACAGAGATTGTGTTTGATTAGGATGAATCTCAGGTGTCTGTAGAGGAAGTTGAAGAACAAGGCCGCATTTCAGATCCTGAGGACTTTATACCACCTGTGCCACCTCCATCATATTTTGCTACGTTCTACTCTTGCACACCCAGAATGAATCGCAGGTAAAAAGCACGAAACCATCGTCTTTTCTACGTGTCTCTTATGGCAGGGGTTCTCAACCTTTTTCTTTCTGAGCCCCCGCCCCACCCCAACATGCTATAAAAACTCCCGGGCCCAGCGGAGGGTGAGGGGGGCTCAGGGTTCCTGGCTTAAGCCACCGGGTGCATGGGAGCCTCCAGGCTTTAGCCACAGACTGGACGGCTCAGGACTCCAGACTGCAGGCCAGGGGGGAGGGGACAGCTCTGGGCTCCGGGCTTCTGCCCCATGGCTCCAATCCCAACTTTAGCCCCACAGGGAGTGCTGTGGCTCCCAGCTTCAGTCCCATTGAGAGCGCTGGGGCTAAGGGCTATGGGCTTCAGCCCTAGAGCTCCATTCCTGGTTTCAGCCCCACGGGAGTGCCAGGGCTTGGGGCACCGGGCTTCAGCACTGTGCCTCCTCTCCTGGCTTCAGTTCTGCTGGGACACCAGGGCTCGGGGCTTTAGTCCTGCAGGGATCCTGAGGCTCGGGATGCTGGGCTTCGGCCATATGGCTCCTCTCCTAGCTTCAGCCCCACAGGGAGTGCTGGGACTCAGGGCTTCAGCCCCATTAGGGGTGTTGTACTCGGTACTTTAGTGCTAGGGGGAGTGCTGGGGCTCGGGGCTTCCCATGGCGCCGCTCATGGTTTCAGCACCTTAGGGACGCTGGGGCACTGGGCTTCAGCCATGGGGCCCTGCAGCTCCCTCAAACTGGCTGGGGGGCTGCAGACCCTTGGTTGAGAACCGCTGTCTTATGGAACACTGCTTAACCTCATCTTCTCAAAGACATTTCTTGCTGTAACTCACTGTACAGTACTGCCATGCTTTTGAAAGGATGGATGATGTAGGGCAATATAGCTACTGTAATTCCAGCTTGGCCTGAGGGCATAAATTTGCAGTTTTCATCTAAGTGTCTGCAAGCGCTTGTCTCAAAGTAAGAGAAATACTGTAATCTGACATTATTGAGAATATCTGTGATGATGTGTAGATTCTTAATTGAGCCAGGCCAGACTGAGAGCTAGACCCAACTGCTTTGCACCACTCCTGATGCACAGAGTAGCCTTAAAGACAGCTCAGCTGGTCAGCATTGATATCCACCTTCACAGCTCCCCCTTGTGCAGGGAATATGACTAGGGAAAAGTCCCCTTGTATTCTGGTGATCTCTGGCTGCCAGAACTGTCCCCGTTGGGGGGTCACTACAGCTGGTATATACTAAAGTAGCCCTAAGACCACTTCACTGGAGAATTAACTAGCATGATTGACACCCAGGCCTGAGTACCTGGGTTAGCCTAGCCTAGCCTAGCCTAGCCTGGGTGTGACCTACAGTGCCAAGCCCTACCTGCGTTATTGGGCCCACACTGGTTCATAGAATCATAGAATATCAGGGTTGGAAGGGACCTCAGGAGGTCATCTAGTCCACCCCCCTGCCTGCTCAAAGCAGGACCAATCCCCAATTTTTGCCCCAGATCCCTAAATGGTCCCCTCAAGGATTGAACTCACACACCCTGGGTTTAGCAGGCCAATGCTCAAACCACTGAGCTATCCGTCCGTCCGCCCTCCACCCCGGTTTTGCATTCACTTGTTTGTCTCTGGGCCTTCTGGGGTGATAGCTCATAGATTTCAGTGCTGCAGTAAGATGAATCACTCCATTCTTGCTAATGAATTGTGGGAGAACTTATCTGTCCTTCTAGGCCCACGGATGGAATTGTGTGAAGGCTTAGGAGGGCTATCAGCACAACAGTGGTTTAGCCTGCATCCTCCCTGCATAGTGCACAGGTTGCCAGCCACAGCGAAAGCAGCATTTGGGCTTTAGCCTATAGCTTCAGATGAGCCAGCTAGCCCAGAATAAAAGCACCACCAAACTTGGGAGAAAGGGCTTTTTGTGTGGACAGGAGGGGGTTAGCAGCAAACCCTGAGTAAGAGCCTAGCTTAACTCTGCTATGAAGACTCACCCTACATTGGCTGGACCAGAGCCTGGCAGCGTGAGGATCAGAGAGTTGCAAAGGTACCAATATAGCCCCTTTCCCAAGATGTGCCAGGCACCAAATGGACAATTCTGAGGACCTGTGAGAAGAGCATGGCCTGAGGCCTGCTGTAGGCCATAGAGATAGAGACTAGTCATCTCAGTTCAGTGGAGGGCTTTGCATTTTATTGCCTGCACAGCACCTTTCCCAAGCACAAAGAGAGGATTTCAGTTTCCAGGGCTGCCAAACTTAGATAAAGAGACAGTCTCTGCCCTGAAGGGTTTATAATATAAAAGACCCAAACAGACTAAGGGAACACGGATCTAACATACAGTCAGAAGAAAATGATGTAGAACTGGAACAACCTTGTTAGATACATCTTTTGTTGTTGTTGCGCTTTCTTGTTGGTTTAATTATTTATTGAGGGTAGAGGTAGGGTGAGGGGAAATGGCAGACATGGAGGAGTTAGTACCAGGGAGTAGGAGAAGGAAGGAAGGGGAAGAGGAACAGTCGTACCTCATCACCTGCCTATCCATGTTCATTAGGCAGGGTTTAGAAGGCATTACAGCAAAGGTGAGTCTTAAGGAGGATAAAAGGAGTAGCTGTGTGGCTTTTACCAGGGAGTTTTCCCATGGGTAAATGTCAGAAAGAGAAAATAGGAAGGTGTTCTTTAGTATGTTCGCTTCAGATCCATAAGAATATAAATTGTCTCTTTCACAAAAGTGTGTTAAAAATCATGTAGTAAATCCAGCAAGTTTCAGTTTTGTTTGTAGGTTTCAGGTTTCCACCCCAGAGGCCAGTTTATGCTTCTTATTGTAGGATTGGGGCCATAATCTCGCTGTGCCTCAGTTTCCTTTCTGTAAAATAGGGACAGTAATACTTCCATTCTCCCACCGTTTGTTGTCTTAGATAGTAAGCTCTTCAGGGCAAGAGCTGTCTCTCTCTGTACATACAGCACCTGCTACAATGGGGTACAATGTTGTTTGAGGCCTGTAGCCATTACTGTAATACAAATAATAGATATCCTAGGTGTTTAAAAAAAAAAAACCCCACCTGTGAATATTTGTAATAGTCACAGATTTAGAATATGGAAAAAATTCCTCTCCAAATTGCAGCAGTTTAAGATAGATCACAGTATGGCACTAAAGGATAGAGTACTGCTGGAGATGTTGTCTGTGAGATGATAGATATAACCAAGGCCGTGACTCTTGCAGCTATTAAAGATCCTATGGGATGATCCCATGTACTTTTCACAACTGGGTGTATATTAACTCTTGTGTCTTCTGCAAAAGCAAACTAGGTTAATTAATTCTTAGAAGAAATTAGGGCAGGCCCTAAAATAGCAGTTTCTGGCACCAGTATTCAGTTGAACATTTCCAGGCAGAGCTTCAGATCCTTCAGTCCCAAAATAGTGAGGTTTTATTTTTTGTCATTCTACAGTAAGGATTTTCATTAGGTAAATAAAATATTCTTATTGCTATTAATCTGTTCTAGAGATGGGCTTCAGGCTAGCAGAGAATGGAAATGTAATTACATGTCTTGCTGATGAAAAGGGTGATTCTGTGGTGTTACAAGGGCTGTTTTCAGTTATGGTGTATTTTTGATGGTGTAGTGAGCTCAGAAGTAGAAAGCAACAGACAGATTTAATTTCCTCTCTTGGGAGACTGGGAAACATGACTCTCCTTAGATCAGATCCACAGTGTCCAGCAATGTGTGATTTAGATTTGACCTGACCTTTTCTCCTCCATTACCCCGTCCCTCCCCCTGCTTGCGTATTGAATGCCAAGTAGGTTCAGTGACCTGCTTTTCTATCCTGGAACTACAGTGGGTTCAGCTTCCAAAACCAGATCAGCCTTGTTCAGAAGTGAATAGATTGGGAGCTACCTCCAGGCGATGTAAATGCCATCAGTGAAGCACATTTGGGGAACTTCCAAAACGGAGATACTCTAATATAAAGGAAACATTGCAGAGACCAAAATGCATGCCAAGGACGCATTTCGAATGAGCACACATCCTCCTCCACCCTTCAAATTGCAGAGCCAAATCCATTGTTGTTGAAGCCAGTGGATTTTTGTTTGTTTGTACATCCATGCGATGTGCTCTCCCTGAAACCTTTTTAATTTCTTATTTAATGCCAGACACAGACAAGAAACTAGCATTAGAGATGCGGTATGTTTTACTTCTACCTGTAATCTTGTTGTTTTACAAGGAAGCAGACATAGTAATTAAGTAATTTTTCAAGATTAGCATAATAGCAGTAACTGTTGTAGATTAGATGGGACCTTCCACAGGAAGAATATGGTAGAAAGTAAACACCCAGATGATATTTTTCTGGGTGTGCACTTAGGGGCTGGACGGAGTTCTTGCTCAGGGGGCCATTAACTCCATTGATATTTGGCTCTAAATTTTATTTGGGGGTTGGAGGGATTCCCCACAATGAAGAGCTGGTTATTTAAAAAAAAAAACCCCTCTGATATTAAAAACCCATCATGCATTTTCAAACCTCAGTCCACGTCCTGGTGACTGATGTTATTTTCATGGTCACTGGACTTGCTACCATCATCAAATCTAAAGAGATTCTGGGAAGTCAACGTCCCAGTGACATGGTTCAACTGAGAGTTTGACAACGCCACCCTCAGGTTTGGTTTTGCAGATCTTGAACATGCAGCCAGCGTGAGTTAAAGGTCACTAGAGAGATGACAGTCCCTGGCTTTTTAGAGCAGTGGTTCTCAACCTTTCCAGACTACTATATCCCTTTCAGGAGTCTGATTTGTCTTGCATACCCCAAGTTTTACCTCACTTAAAAATTACTTGCTTACAAAATCAGACATAAAAATACAAAAGTCACAGCACACTATTACTGAAAAATTGCTGACTTTCTCATTTTTACCATATAATTATAAAATACATTGATTGGAATATAAATATTGTACTTGCATTTCAGTGTGATACTTGAGCCTGTTTTTCACTTGTGAGCCTTGTCTGAAGTCCAAGCCTTGCCACCTGGGGCTAAAGCATGTCACTTAGCTTTGTGTGGCACCCTGTGGCGTGGGGCCTTGGGCAGTTGCCCTGCTTGCCACTCCCTAATGATGACCCTGCACTTATGACCCCCTCCAAACCTGTCCCATGACCCCTTCTGAGAGCTGCAATCCTCAGGTTGAGCAACACTGATCTAGATAAATTGAGTACCCCCTGGAAGACCTCTGATTACCCCTTGTTGAGAACCACTGACCTATGGTGCTTTAGTCATCAGCCATGCTCTAAGAGGAAAGCATATAACCATGGCAGTAGAATCCACAAACTTATAAATGAGGCAAAGAATTGCTTGAAACGGATGGCACTTGGCCACTGCATGAACAATGATGTTCTCCCAGAAGATGAGCTGAGACTCATCTTAGAGAAAGCTCAAATATTCAGTGAAGCATTTGAAGATGTGGAGAAGGCACACAGAAAAGAGAATTGAAGCACAGAATGGTCTGGCAGCACCCAATCACTCCATCATTATTTGCTAGAGCTTGTTTAGAGCTCTTCTCACTCTGCCCCTCTCTCCCCAGGAGCACAGGATGTAAGGGGAGCTCCAGAATGCCTCTCACAAACCTATTTGGACAACCCAACCCTCAATCTCAGGGCTCTGTGTCTAGGGCATGAATTGAGACTGCTTGTTCTCAATTCCCCACCCTGGTTTTGGGTGTTAGGCTCTGGCATGAACTGATGGTGTCTATTCTGCATTCCCCACCCTGATCTCAGTGCTTGTGGCATTCACAAAACATGCCCGTTCTCAGGGACTTACCAATGTGTCTGTGGTATCTGAACTGAACAGCCCCTCTTTGGTCTTAGGCTTGTTTGCCTGAGTCATGCTCGTTCTCATCCCCCTTACAGTCACAGTGCTGTTTGCCTGTAATATGGACCAAGTAGACCCGGTCTCAACTCTTCTGTCTCAGCACTAAGGGACTTAGGTGGGATCCTGACATTTGTGCTGCCCCAATTCATAGTTAAATATAATGGAACAGCTCCAATAGGAAGGACTGAGGACACATTCTGTTCAAATGAAATGCCTTTGCCTGCATGTAATTTAGCTTTGCATGGCCCCCTGTGGCATGGGGCCCTGAGCAGTTGCTCTACTTGTCACCCCTACTGCCAGCACTGCACTTGCAACCCCCCCCAAACCTAGCCCATGATTCCCCACTGGGGGTTGCAACCTCCAGGTTGAGAAACACTGATCTAGATGAGTTGAGTACCCCCTGGAAGACCTTTGAGTACATGGCTGAGAACCTCTGTTTTCGAGGAAGGAGATGACAAAGGTTGCAAACCTTTTTGCTCTAAAGCCACAACCAATACAGAACTATGTCATAGTCTGGGAGCAGTGTACCGGCCCTAATGACCATACAAAAAAAAGTCCTGGGGCCAGTACACTATTATTTTTCTACCCTCATGTAGTCCGTACTCAGAAACCACTGCCTTGTGAGTTTTAGTGTAAGATTTTACTGCAAATGAACATCTTAATCTGTAAATGTCTTCCACCCTTGATGCTCTCACTGAGATAGTCTGATGGCTTCTCCAACTCACTAAAATCTTGGGACAAGCCCTGTGACGACAGGCATTTGTACTGTGATGCAGATGCTGGTAAAGGAGAATAGAAGGAATCTCTCTTGATGGACAGGGAAATATTGCCTTGAATAGAAGGTTGGATGAATAGTGATCCTAGTTTCTCACTTAAACTGATACAAATTCCATGAGTCACTACTACATGAATTCCTCTTACCACCATAAAAATAGAGCATGGAAATAAAAAATCATGAACAAACTAAAGAACAAACAAAGAGAACCTGCCCCCCAGCACTCATGGGAACTGCTTAAGTATTAAACAGACGAACTCCTTTTTTTTTTTAAATGCTTTTTTAATCCTATGTCCCCAAGTAAAATTTAACATAATGTTGAATCCAAGACTCTATATTAGCAAATGCTATAGGAGCACCTTCGCTAGATAAGATTAGATTAGTTTCAGAAGAAAACTGAAAGGTTCAGTAAGGCCTTTCCTTACATGAAGTAAATATACAGGGGACACATGTTCCATTATCATGGGTGATATTAAAACACCAGATTCAGTGTACATATGGAATACCTGAGAATTGCACAGTGATCATGTAAAATTAGCCTCTTAATGTTCCCTTCCATTGTTTAACATAATGACAACTCATTATTTTTAGGGATGGCTGTAGTAGTTTGGTTAAAATGAGAACCAGCTTGAACTTCATGCTTTTCCCCAAAGTGAACTGATCCCAAACTTTTTTAGTTTTATAAAGGTTTGGCAAAGGGGCCACCTTGCTTTTCTTTCCCTGCTTCCCACTCTATCTCCTTGACCAACTAAGGAATCACCAACTGATTCCTAAGTTTCTTTCTCCTCCCATGTTGCAAGCAGCTGACTATGTTCCTCTTTTCCCCTCTGCAACTCTTTTTAGGCATTTCCATTCCTGCTCCAATTCATCTGGATTTCCTCAATAACACTTTCACAGGCATTTCTCATCCCCCACCTGTCCCACAACCCACTGCTGCCTCCCCCCCTCCGCCCCCCCCCCCCGCAACACGCTCCCAACATTCAGGGTGAAATGTGTCAAACATACAGATATATCTCTGCCATAGTCAGCTAGAGCAGCTCAAGCCACAAAGTTTGGACTGGATCTGGAGGGCTCCGGTTTTGTTTTAGGCACAAACTCTATTGTCCACACACCATATAGGGGATGCTTGTTGAATTCCTTTTTTTTTTTTTTTTGGTGATATAAAATTATGTTCCCACAATCTGGAAATAGAAAATGTGAATAGCAGTTGGAGGTCAGTGAAAATGAGGGTTTTAGTGGAGATTTCAAAACCCAGTGACTCTCAAAGTCAGTCCTTAGTGCTTTGTGAGGAAACAGCCCTTGAGATGTCAGTCACTAATGTTTGTTTATTCAGATGTTAAATGTGGCAGGATAATAACCTGCAATCAAAAGTAACATTTACAACCACAGACTCAGCAGACATAGAAAACAGAGCTCCACTCCCTTATCCTGGATTAGATATCTCTAAGGGAAATGTAGGAGGGAAGGGCTGATAGAGATTTCTGTTGTAATGTTGGGTTACTGGGATCTCCTTGCATCAAAGACTCAACAGTGAGCTAATAGGATTCATCAATCATATCTGCGTCTATTCACTGACTAAAGTGTCAGGGACTAACTTTTCAAAAGTAGACTCTAAGCTTGGTGCCAGTTTCTGTGTGCCTGTATTTAGATAATCTAAGGCATGTGGTCATGAGCACCTCTAAGAGTTGCTGAACTCCCACTGACTTCAGTTAGAATTAAATTCAGATCACAGATATCTAATTTTGGCTGCCCCCATTTTTGGATGCCCAACCTGAGAGGATTATTTTTGAATGTTTATATCCAAAACTCTCATATCTGGATGAACTGGATTCAGTATTAAACTGAGAGGGATTCTCTTGGGGCAGTCTCTTCTTTGGCTGTTTCAAAGTCCTTGTGAAGATTCTGGAGAGATGAATCCAAGATGTTTGTTTCCCATGGCATTCTGGAAAAAGCTTTTGCTGGTCTCTGCGTTCATGAACTTTTACTGTGAGCCTGCACAGCAGAATCAATGAAATTCTCTAGCTAATCGTATCTTTTTGCAGGTAGAAAGCTGCCTGGAGGAGGAGAATAATACAAAATTATTTTTCCTAGGATGCTTGGATCAGATGTTATTCCATTGCCACATATTTATGGAGCTAGAATTAAAGGAGTTGAAGTGTTCTGTCCTTTGGATCCCCCTCCTCCATATGAAGCTGTGGTGAGCCAGATCAGTCGTGAGCAGGTACAGTCCATGGGATTCTAGCAACCTTTCTTTACTACAGAGATAAGATTGAACTGAGAGCTAGAAGAACTGAACTTGTACATCTAGTACGGCAGGATAGTACCTTTGGGTTACACAATCCTGTATCACTGCAAACATCAGTAGATAAAGTCTACCGGACTCACTTTTGCAGATAGTGGGAAATCCAGCAGAGGCATTTTCCTCATTTGGATTCTTAAGCATTTGTGGGGGGCATTTTTTAAGAGCAAGTAAAACTGGATACAACTTTGAAATGGATCATTCCTAAACATGAATCCATTAGCCTTTCACATATTTCTCCTCATTGCTGTTAGCATGTTTGATAGTGACAGCAGCTGTTTTCATGTAAAGCAGGGTATGCTGCTCACAGCCCTCCTCCTCATCTTATAATGAAACAAAGTCCACCTCTTCTTGTAGCTCCTTTTTAGGTAAATATAACTCTGCAGCCATTCGGGGCGGTCTTCTGTAATGCAACCACCAGGCTAAGGAAAGGATTTGCCTTGTGGAGGAATGAATTAAACTGATCTTGGAGTGTTCAGCACTAGTAATTGAATGTGATTGTTCCTGACACTTGTACCACTACTCGTGCAAATAGTGATCAGCAAACAGACCTACTGGCCCTCTGCTTGTACATGCAGAGTACCGCAGAAACAGTGAAGTCATGGCTGGAGAGGAGCAGAAGTGGAGATGGGAGTTTGAGCTCTGCTGCGTGATCCCACTTCCTCCAGAGCCTTTGGAGGCCCTACCACAGGGTTGAAGCACCAGGGGGTTTCTGGGGGGTGGAGTGGGGAGGAGCTTCTCTGCACAACATTCCCTCTCGCTAATTAGGGGATACCAATGGTTGCCACTGCTTGAAACAGTAGTAACTCAGGTTCCACACCAGCAACCTTCCCGCTAAAAAATTGTATGCACAAGCATGGCAGTATACCAAGAGGGAAAGGGCCTAAAGGGCAGCATGGTGGGACAGCTCCTCAGTGGGAACAGGTAGTTTTTTCCCTGGAGATCCATGGGACTGGGAGTCCTCACCCCACAGCCTCACTGCTGGCCTAAATTCTTCCCACATGAAAATGTTTCAAGGAAGCTCTGCAAGGTATAATCTGATCCTAAAATAGCTGTATAATAATATTGTCTGAACTGGACAATGGATGTCATTTGTAAAAATGTATCAGTCTGGTTGTTGCAGAGAAATACGTACATACAGTATGTGGTTATTTTTATAAAGCATTGCTGTGCACTGTTAAGCTATAGTGATTTTACTGTGGTAGATGCTGATGTCTCTACATGGTAAATGTTTGTAAAGTGCAAAGGGAACTTTTCAAAGGAAAGAGATTAAAATTTTTTACCATTGCTAATTTTGTATGCCAGGGAGGTGCATTCCAAATTCCAGATATGGCAGAAGCTGTCGTTGGCCCACCAGAACCAAACGATACACAAGTCTCCCAAGGTAACTGAGGACGACCTTAGACTGGTAGAACCGTTTTAAGTAATCTAAACGATCTAGCCCAGAGTTTCACACCAAAACTAATTGAACACAGCCACAGCAATATCTTGCTATGTGCTTATTGCTTTGAGGATGGGCACAGATTTACAAGCCTACAGATATAGAATGGCACATAATAATTAATATTCTTTAAAATGCAGGCAAGTTACCTGTTATCCACACACTAGAGGGTGAGCCAGGATTAGCAATTGAATTAGAAAACAATGTGGTGGAAAAGCATTTTCCTTTTTTATAAATATCTAGCTTCGGTGTTCCCCTGTCTGTGCCATGGCATGGGTGGTGTCCGGATACTGCTGTGGTATGTATAGCCCATTGTGGCTCATTACAGTGCAGTGTCTCTAAACTGGGACTTCCTCTCTGGCTTGGCCTGCACTGGAAAAATGACCCATTGCTGACAATGAGCATTAGCAAGGGGTGCAGCTGCACTGGTGCTGAACATGGCTGGACCACCAGTGTAGGCCAGGACAAACTCTATTCAACACTGTTTTAGAAAACCGTGGTTGAGAGTTGTTCGAAGTAGGTTTTAACCTCGTTTTACTAAACCAACTCTGGATGTGGTTTCTCTTGGTCTAACTTGCAGTTAAACCACATTCAGTACCAGTTCATCTACACCCTTGCTGACATCCATTCAGCAGTGGGAAATTTTTCCAATGCAGCTCAGCTTTATGGTGTCAACCTCTACGTTGCTTTGTCTCTTTAACCCACCATTATAATGCAGATTATATTTTGTGCAGAAGATGGTTGCACATTCAAGCAGTCTGTGGGCCCATCTACATTAGTCACAATAATACCAAGGAACCCATTTGAAACACAGATCCATTGTGTTGCATAGAGGAGACCTGTGTTAAAGCATTGGACGTGAGAATGACTGATGGCAAGTTTAAAAAATATTTCATTAAAAAAAAAAAGTCCAAAACATCTACCACGTATTATGGGGAGCAGACACATAACATCCCGACAAGAGTTGCTGAGATACCATGGTGCTGAAGCAGTATAAAACTTAGACCAATAGGTGCTACCCACCCATCTGTCATTAAGAGGTTAAATCAGATGAAAAAGTACTGCCAACTAGCTGCTTTTTGTTTCATTCAGAGATTTATATTTTTAGTGTTCCTCCTGTCATAAACAGGTACTGAAGGGAATAATAAGACCATAATTGACTATAAGATCAGTCTAAACTGTAGTTTTGTCTCCTTGTTTAAATATTCACACCGTAGTGGTCTTAAAAGTCACTGGTAGGATGAATGGGAAGCAAAGCAAAAGGAATCTTTATTATTTTTAAGAAGTGTGACTGAGGAAAAAGTAGGATATTGTTTGGAGGGGGGGAATCTAGGTCAAAGTTGAAGCCACACCCAAATTGCAAATATGAAAGTTAACTGTTTATGTGTTGGGGGGTGGGGGCGCGAGGAAATAAACCAAGCATTAATAGCTCCTTAGTTGGAATCATGAATACTGTAATAAAAGTTCATTGTGAGCAAGTGGTGACCAAAAAAAAAAAAAAAGGTTGATTCCCTTAAATCTGTACTTCTGTGTGATTATTTTTCTCAGATTTCCTCATCATCACAGAATCAGAGGACTGGAAGGGACCTCAAGAGGTCTTCTAGTCCAGTCCCCTGCACTCAAGGCAGGACTAAGTATTATCTAGACATAAATGTACCAGTCAGTCTGGAACCCCTGAAAACGAGCACTTAAGCTCTTCTAAGACATGCTGTGTAGCAGTGAGATGAACAGAGAGAAATACAAAAGACTGGTAGTGAATGTATGAGGCTAAATCCTGAGGTACTTACATAGGCAAACTACTGTTGCTTCCCAATGGCATGTTGCCTGAGTACAAACTGAGTGAGGATCTTGGTACTTCATTGCATTATGAGCAACCAAGCTCTGAGAACAGAGCACAAGAAGGCTATAGTATAGGTAAGGCCAAGATTATGTCAGTCACAGACATTGTGGAATCCGTGACGTTCAGCGACTTTGTGACTCTGGGGGGCCCCACAGCTGACCAGCCTCTGCCAGCAGTGGGGGACCCTGCAGCAGCCCAGCATCTGCGAGTGGCAGGACCCTTCACAACTGACCGGCTGCTGTCGACCCCTGAGCTGCCCAGCCGCCACTGCTGGCCGGGGTCCCCCCTGCAGCGGCTCAGCCGTCGCAGCAGCCAGCCAGCCCCCTGCAGCCACCCCCTGCAGCTCCCAGCCAGTGGCAGCAGAGGGACCCCAGAACTGCTCAGTAGCCGTGGTGCCCCCCCCCACCTTCGCAGCTCCCCAGCTGCCGCTGCCACTGGCAGGGGGTCCCTCTGCAGCTGCTCAGCAGCCGTGAGCAGCTGACGGCGGCAACGGAAGGGATCCCAGAGCTTCTCAGTGGCCGTGGCCTTCCCCCACCCCGCATGTCCCCAGCCCCCGCAGCTGGCAGGGCTCCCCCACCCCGCAGATGCAAGCAGCTCTTCCCCCTCCCTCCCAATGCAGCTCCCAGCTGCCAGCAGCTGCAGCAGGGGGACCCTGGAGCTGCTCAGTGGCCAGGGCTGGGGGGGCCCCCTGCAGCTCCCCTGCCACTGCGGTGGTGGGGGACTCCCCTCCCTCTGGCAGCTCCCAGCCCTGCAGGGTGGTAGAGGACCCCTCCCAGCCACTGGGCAATGGGGTCCCTGCCACTCCCAGATGCTGCAGGGGCGGGGACAGGATGCTGGACCCTCCTCCCTCACCATTTTGTCAAGGATATTTTTATTAAAAGTCAGGGACAGGTCACAGCTTCCGTGATTTTATTTTGGTTTGTTTTTTGTTTATTGCCCATGACCCAGCCATGACTTTTACTAAAAATACTCATGACAAAATCATAGCCTTAAGTATAGGCAATTGGTATACATAACATGAAAGATCATTCTGTGTGTTGCCTGCAATGTCTCCAGAAAAGAAGCTGTAATCAATTTCTTGATAATATTTCAAATCCACTTTGTAAGACCCACTACATCTGTAGTCACATGGACATGTTCTAATATGCACGGTTCTGTGATTAATAAAGAGTCTCAGCCATTTAAACCTCAGAATGTCTTTAAGTTCTTATACTACAGGAAACTGAGCCACAGATCAAAGGTATTTAGGCACATAACTCCCATAACTCTGCATAAATACCAGGATCTGTGCCTGCCTGTCTTGGTAAAGAAAGGTGTCAATTCCACTGGCAGGAGCCTGTGCTTTTAGGGTAAAGTTTCTTCTCTTTATTGTTGTGCAGACGGAGGAAGATGTAATATAATGAGGTTTGCTAGTTTCACGAAAGAATCTGAGTGGAATGATTTTGTGTGATCTCTCAGTTGTCGGAGGAGAACAAATAGACATAATGCTGCATTTACACCTGGCTTACTGTAGCAGCTTCCAGAATAAACCCAGCAGTCAGAAAAGTGGGTGGTACTGGCAGGGAAGAGGGCCTGGTAAAGGCAGTTGGGGCATGTGCTAATTCAGTGCATTCCTTTGGTGGTAGTCACCAGCAAGATTGATTTCTCCCTTCCCCTTTCAGCTATGGAGTCCCTGGTGGAAATAGTTACCCACCCCTAGCAGAGCCTCTGAGGGAGGCAGCAGTGAAGCATCACCAGATGGTGCAGCAGAGATCTGTAGGCCAGCTAGTGAGTATTTGGCCCATAGGGCCTGAGACTCCTCCTCCTGAAATAAATGGGAGTTTTCCAATTGATAGCAGCGAGAGCAGGCTCAAGCCCTTTACTGACAGCTGATGACATGTGGCAGTTACCCTTCATCACCATATAATCCTAGAAGCAAGTATACTTCTGCTGTCATCCCCACTTCTAGCTCCTGTAATCTTTTACCTTGGGAATTTAAAAGGTTGAAACTAAGATTACAGATAACTAGAGATCAGAGAGTCACTAGACCAAATTAATCTCTGCTTTTATTTAAAACACATTTCACTGCAGTACTGCTCTTGTAAATTGCAGGATCATTAGTGTACTGTAATACGCAAAGGTTATTGTAACTCCACTGGCTTCAGTTCAGTTACACCGGGGAGGGGCTTGGCTCTTTGATCCTACACCATTTCCTGATTCTTTTTCTGTTATAGTTTGTTATTGTGTTGGCTCTTGCTTTTGAGCTGTCCCCCACTCCAACTTTCCAGGTTGATAACTGCTTTTATGTGCTTCACCTCATCGCTTCCTCTTGTTATCTGGATTTCCTAGGCTGCGATCAAGTACCAGACCAGATGCTCCAGTCAACAAATAAAAACAAACCCCTGGGATATGCGTTTTCAGTGATTTCAATCTCTGTGGCTTTTCTATTAGCAAGACAAAGTGATGAACCACCGTTTCTCAGGTTCTAAAAAAGAGATTTACTCTCTTCCCCCACACAGACAAGAATATGTTGTTTCCTTGCAAGGTACCAATTGCTGACAGAGATGGTTACAAAATGAACATCCAGGAAAAATATCCAGCTGCATCCTCTTTCAAATTGTCTGCAACATAATAAATTGCACCACTTGCTGTCACCATCATATGGTCTGTATTATAGTGGCATCTGAGTCCATGGAGCAGGGGGCCTGATGTTTGATTAGAAGGAAAGAAAATGAATGAACAGAAATATTTTCCTGGGCTCTCTGTATCTTAACTAAGGAGAATATGAAACTGGATCTTAAAATATAGCAAACTGGTGTGCAAATGGCTGGCTTATAAATACAAATCTGTAAACATAAGTATTAGGTTCTCTGGTTTCCCACAATACCACATCAAGTGCCATCATACTCAGGTATAGCCACCGAAATACAGGACTTCAGCTAAGTATTTTATTTCTCTCTCTAAGAAGGTGTGAATCTTGGTATGTTCCAGGGGTGCTGAACAGTTTGTTCTGGTCTAAACTTTCAGTTAAACAATTTGGCAGCAGTTCAGCTGTGCCCATTGGTGAGTTTGACTGGTTGTAAGAAGTGGGTCTTTTTTTGACAAGGCCTGTGAGGAAGATTTTTTAGAGATGTACAGGCTTCGGAATTTTTTTTTCTTTCAAGCCTTGCAACTTCCATTGAGCTCAATGGCAATCACGAATGTGACCCTTAAGTGCAAGTTTAATCTGTTATTGGCTGGAGGATATTGCATAATTGGTTTATTCTGCGTTGTTTTCCTTCATCTTTACCTGCAGTCGGTGGGGATAGTCCTGACTCTTCCAGTAGAGAGAGCCTTTCAACTTCAAATCTGAGCTCAGTGCCTGCAGAACAAAAGCCTGCATGCAAGAGAGCCTTCAACCCTCTGAGGAAGAGATCAAAAAGTGATCCTGTGCTACACGGCTTGCCACCTAGAGGTGATCAATTTTCTATATCAACACTATCATACATTGCACTCGATTTCTTAAGTCTGTGTTTGTCAGACGATGCCAGTGCCTTGAATTTGATATAGCAATCTGGCAGATGTTGACTGTATCATATAGAGGCTTTGGGGAGACCCCAAGAAAACAAGTGTCTGAGTTAAGAGCAAACATGTACACACCCTTCCAAAGACATGTATTAGCACTTTTAGCTTCTACATCTGGTTGGTTGGGTTGGTTTTTTTTTTTTTTTTGGTAGTTGTAGCTACTAGTAAAAAAGGAGAAAAAATACTGGGTGGTTTTCCCCTTTCAGTGTATTTATTTTTCACTTAAGTGATATTTGCATCTAATGAGCATGTTCTGTCCTGCGCACTTTGTTTCACAGGGATGTCAGCACTTTCTGAGCCACCATCTCCTGCCCACTTACTCTTCCCCACTTTGTAATCTCAGAACCCTTTCATTAACAGCATCTACATTCTCACTGGTCCAAGACCCACGTCTAGATTTCCGCTTAGGAGCAGTAGGCACATGCCTAGGGGCGCCGGCGCTCTAGGGGTTCCTAAATGTTACAAATGGGTTAAAAGTTTCATTTTTTAAGGAAAATATGAAGGTCAGCTGTAGGCGGGGGGGGGAGGCGCTGAAGATGCTGTGCCTAGGGGTGTGTAAGGTGTAAATCCAGCCCTGTCCAAACCTAAGGAGACATGTTTCCATGCGGACATCTGCTACAGGACTGGGTGCTCTGGGATATGCTGGCTACAGCTCATTCCCCTCTGCAGTTCTAAAAATCCCCACCAGGGCCGATGCAAGGATATTTTGCACCCTAGGCAAAACTTCTACCTTGCGCCCCCCCTCCCCCTCCCCTCGACAACCTCCCAAAACTAGTAAACTTAAACAGCGTGTCAGAACGGGTAACAGCTGTTGCCATGTTTCTTTTTTACCTTTAAGGTGTTTCAATTGCCTCTGATGGTGTCCCATTCAAAGTCTTACTGTTGTGTAAAGCTAAACAATTGAGCCTTCTATTGCATCACCAGCCAGGTTAGGCAGGGTGACAAATCCCCCTTGCTCCAAATGGCCATTACCCCCTGGTGACTAATTTCTACTCCAAGTCTATAAAGCAGACTTTTAAGGTAAATACATTATTCCTTCAATATTACCTATGCACACATTTCACAAAGATTCTCACTCTTGACAAGTTACCAGCCTTGTGTAGATGCCTTCCAAGTTCCTCTTTGTGGGTAAGTGTCCTGTAAGACACGTGTGGGGTGCCGTGAGTTTGTCAGGCCTGTGGTGACAGCTGTTTGTGAAGATCAGGGGGCCCTTTGCCAAGGGGTGCTGGTGTCACAGTGAGCTTGGGGTGGCTGACCATGTGGGGCAGGGCACAGAGGCTGGTGGGGCAAGTAACACCCACTGGGCTGGGGGGCAGGCGCAGAGGCAGGTACCTGTCAGTCTCCAGCGCTCGGGCCACACCAGGGCCAGCAGCCTCTGCACCTCGGAGTCTCCCCCGCTTGCCCGGGGGCCACTCCTCCTCTCAGGCTCCCCGGCCGCTGCTGCCACGGCCACCTGGGAGGAGGCGGGCGGGGGGCGCCGCCGCGAAGGAGACACAAGGGGCCGGGCACAGTAGCAGCGCAGCCTCTCCTGCCCCATGGTGGGCTACACTCCCCGCCTGCCCCTGCTGCTGCGGAGGCTGCTGCCGCCCTGGGCTCAGGCGGCCCGGCTCCCCCCGAGCGGCACCCAGTTCCTGCTGCTTTCGGCCAGCAGGTGCAGGGCCCCAGCCAAGCCCGGCCCCTTGTGTCTCCTCTGCGGCGGCACTTAGTTCGCCTAGTGGTTACACCGGCCCTGATCCCCACTAACTACAGCCTCCCAACTTTCAGTCGGGGTTGCTGGAATTCTACCAGGAGCTGCTGATGCATATTAAATTCTCAGAAAATAAATGATGTGTGGGTTTTAATAATGGCTGCTTGCTTAGGATAATAAAATAAGTGCAATTTCTGTCTGTCTTTAGCAGTGAAGGAACCTGTCACTGTGTCGTACTTACCAGTCTATATAGCATTCAGCATATTCTCATCTGATCATCTCCCCCCCCCCCCCCCCCCGACCCCCAGGTTCATGTTCTTCTCCTGCATGCATTTTTTCCATTCCGTCTTTTTTCCTCCTCCCCTTCTTTCACAGTGCTCCTGAAGCAATGGTTAAATGGCATGAAACACTCATCTATTACTGGCAGATTAGATATGGTGGAAGCAGGGGATGCTCTGTGCTGCACATAAAAGCCGCTTTTAAGCACTTAAAAACATGCCATCAAGAACCCAGTTTGTAATTGTTTCTATACAATGTGGCCTTGAACCACCTGAAAGTGAAATACTTAGCTGCTGCAGAGATGGAAGTCAGCTACCAAACTAACTAGGGAAGTCACTTCCGTGTAGTTTGAGCTCCCTTGATGAGAGGTACCGGAGTTCCTCCTGGAATTATTATTATCCCTGGCATAATGCTTGCATTACAGAGTTACCTTATTAACCTGTGGGTGCTTTTCTCATAACCAAAACACAGTAGTAGCAATTTTTATTTACACAATATGCCTCAGAATAGATTTTTTTAATCAGAATACAGTGGGAGTGGGGGAAAAATCAGTGGTACTTATGTTAGAAAGGGGAACTACTATTCACAAATTATGAAAATCACTGTAGTTTAGAAGGGATCATACAGGCCCTGAACAGTACTTAGACCCCATGAAGGACCTTTGGTGTAGAGCAGTGGTTCTTAAACTTTTGTACTGGTGACCCCTTTCACATAGCAAGCTTCTGAGTGCGACACCCCCCTTCTAAATTAAAAACACTTTTTTATATACTTAACACCATTATAAATGCTGGAGGCAAAGCGGGGTTTGGGGTGGAGGCTGACAGCTTGCAACCCCACCCCCACCCCCCTGTAATAACCTCACAACCCCGTGAGGGTTCCCGACCCCCCGTTTGAGAACCCCCGGTGTAGAGGTTCTCTCTAATGTGCACTCTCTACTGGCGTAAATTTGACACAAAGCACCAATATTTATCTGGGGTGGAGGGGGGAATTGATGCTTATTACCACTGGTGCTAGCATGGCAATAATTAAATTGCACTGGTTACCACAATGTCACATTTATTTGTGCAGCGTATCAGTGTTGAATTACTGTCAGTGCTGACATCTCATTTTGACATTGTTTTTTCAACTGCTCAGATAAAGTAAATGGGCTTTGATTATTTTGTTTTTGTTTTTGCCTTCAGGTCCGGTACTAAGCTGTGAAGCTGCAACTCAGACTGAATTAAAACCAAAACTGGCCACTGTCATTTTGAGAAAGGGTTTGAGAGTAAGAGCTTTGAGAGCAAGGCCCCGGTCTTTGGTAGACTACAAGTCATACATAGACACTAAGCTGCTTGTGGCAAGGTTCCTAGAGCAGTCCTCCTGCAGTATGACCCCTGACATACACGAACTGGTGGAAAACATCAAATCTGTTTTAAAGTCGGACGAAGAACACATGGAGGAAGCCATCACCAGCGCCAGCTTCCTGGAGCAGGTAGCTTATTATTATTGTTGCGATGAACTGGAGACCTAAATATTTCCTCACTTTGTTAATTGGCTTCTCTAGCATACAAACAAACCACTGGTACAGTTTACAGCTGCACTCTGGATAGCAGCAAGAGTCAGCGTTTGACCTCTAGCAGGGTTTGCTGGTATGTCAGGTTGGTTCTGGGAAAGAATGAGAAGCCAAGCAGTGATGTATCTGAAATACATTTGCAAAACACAGAGCTAACCAAGATTCAGGGAAGGGGAAGTGGAACAAGAAAACATTTTTCAAAATAGTGTGAACACCATGCATACATAAAATTAAGAGGCAGATGAATATTAGCCTCCTCCCCACCTGCAAAAACAGGGCAAAATCCCTTGTGGCAGAAACATGGACTACAAAGTGACATGAGAATATTATACTTCACACAGAAGAAAGGTTGTAGAAGATTATAAAACAGAGTAAATTGAAATTATAATTTATTACCCCATCGCAAAAAACAAACAAAAAAAAACCCAGTGTGGTATGTGTCCAGAGCTAATTAAATTTAGTGAAGATATAAAAATGTTAATTACTGCCACCATCTAAGAATATAACTAAAATATCTGTTACCTTCAGGTTTTACAAGTTACTGTAAAATAGCTAAGCCTCTTGGTTTCTCTATAATCAGTTGTTTCTAGTGCGAGCTTTCTGCTACACCTTCTTAAAACTCCAGTGCTATTTTTAAAGCCAATGGGCTAATTCAGTCTTGATCACATTGACTTTATTTGTATTTTACAACTCAGCTGCAAATCCCATTATGCAAAAATAAGTCTGCATTCTAAAAAGAGGCCCAGACTCATCCTTATTTCCCCAAGTCCTCAACCAGGGCTGGAACTGTCAGCAGCTTTCCAAAATTATTAGTATTTATCTGTATTACCATAGCCCCTAGAAGTCTGAGTCATGGCCCAGGACCCCACTGTGCTAGGTGCCGTACAAACGCAGAACAAAAAGACAGTCCCTGCCCCGAAGAGCTTACAATCTAAGTGTAAGGCAAGAGCCAACAGGTGGATACCAACAGATAGGGGAGTACAAGGAAACAATGAGCCAATATTGGGCAGTATGGTAAGCAGTGCGTTCTGCACACCAACAACTTTACCACTGTCAAGCTTTTTTTATAACTATCACAGAAAAGGAGAGTTTTAAGGAGGGTTTGGACTCTACTGCTCAGCCTCTATCAGAGGACCAAAACAGCCTCCTAGAGAGGGAGACTTGTAAGCAAACCCCCTTACTTTCCAAAGCAGTCACTGCTCTGCTGTCCCAGTTTTAGATAATATAGGGTAGTAGTCTGCTCCTCTGGTGAACTCCCCAAGGTGGTTTGGCCTGGTTCCGCCCTACCAGTTACAGCCCTTACAGGGCAGGTATATGTGGCACTCCTTTCTGAGTTCCAAGGCTGCCAGGAAACAGCAAAGACTGTTGCTGAGCGTATAGTTCAGACTCACTGATCCACCGCATAGAAGGCTAACTCCCCCCAGTCACTGAGAGAAGAGGGATGCTGCAGGTCTGTGAAACAGAGCCTGTGAGAAACATAATAGGGTAGCTATCAAATCATCGTCCTCCTCCTCCCCTCCCCCCTGAAACTGTGCACATGAATCTGTACTAGTCCAATATCAACAATCAGCACACTTTAGTTTCAAAAGACATGCTGACAAGGCACAATGGAGTCATAACAAAATGTCTAGGGCCAAGAAAGGCATAAAACAATCTCCTGACTCCCTGGCTTCTGCCTCAAGACTATCTTTCTTTTCCTCTATCCTTTATTCTCAGGGAAGAAGCTGTGTGTTGTAACTTCTAGCAATCAGGTAGAGGATTACTCAAGAAATACATGATATAAAAACCCTACCAGAAGCGACCTCTCTCTGTTATTTATCCAGGGAATCTTGAACCAAATACAAAGTAACCTAGAGGAAAAGCAGACAGTGTGGAACACATCCTTATAGTAACAGGAAGAGCACCCAGAAATTTTTCTTATAATTTGATATAATCCACATATAGGCCAGACACTCTCATGAAATGTCTTGGGTACCCTGGAGACACAGAATGTTCAGGCGGGTGGATCTACCGCACAAGTGATTCTTTATTAAAATGGTGGAAAAGTCAATGGTTATAAGAAAAGGAGTACTTGTGGCACCTTAGAGACTAACCAACTATGGTTATAGTTCACACAGGGTTTATGCAACTCTTTGGTTTGCCTGGATTCTTGCCCCCAGCATTTCGCTTTGTGTTTTAGGATCAAAGGAACTGTGTGAGATTTCCCTAGCTTCATGTTGAAGCTGATACATGGCTGATGGTTTCACCGAGAGCCATAACCTTGCCCAAGTTCAAGGAAAGGTTTGAGAAACTCTGCAGAAGTAACCAAAATTGTGAAACTAGGCAGTTTTCTTTACAAAGGTTTCTTGCAGCTTTGGTCTTTACATAAAAATGGGTCTTTCAGATCAGAGCAGCCTTCTCAGAGCTGGTCTGAAGGATAGCTGGTATAGAGTGATAGCTTTTGTAAGAAGGGAAGGCTAGAAATAGTGAAAAATGGGAAATAATCACTCTTGGACCATTACTGAACATTATCTTGCACTTTGGGTGAGCTAATATCAGAAGGACACCTATGTTTAGAAAAAATTTTGGGGGGGAGACCAGGAGTGAAAATGCACTAATCCTGCACACATGCTGTGGGAAGTGGGGAGGAAGATGTTCCCACCCCAGATGGCCCACGCCCCATCAGTGATTGGGCCTATGTACGCCTTTCAATGTTGTACCTGCCATATCATGATATACATTAATGAACTGTCAGCAAGTCTGGCATAGAATCAGAACTGGAATGGACCTTGAGAGGTCATCTAGTCCAGTCCCCTGCACTCAAGGCAGGAACAAGTATTATCTAGACCAGGGGTCGGCAACCTGCGGCACGTGTGCCGATTTTTACTGGCACACTGCTGCCAGCCGGGGTCCCGGCCGCCGCCCCGGCTCAGCCTGCTACCGGCCTGGGTGAACGGAACCCCAGGCCAACAGTGGGCTGAGCAGTGCCAGCTGCCGGGACCCCGGCTGGCAGGAGCCGGCGGACGGAGCCCACTGCCAGTCTGGGGTTCTGTCTGCCAGTGCAGTGTATTAAATTTCTCCCCGTAGGAACGTGCTACTTGCGGAGCACCAGGACTGGCAGTCGTAAGTAGTATACCGTACGTAGCACATTCCTGTGGGGAGCAATTTAATACACTACACCCAGCCCCGCTCAGCCCACTGGTGGTCTAGAATTCTCAAAATATGTTCTCTCACCCCTTATCAAAAATTACACTACAATTAGCTTAAAAACTTAAACTTAAAAACTTTGTGTATTACAGTAATCGTTAAAAAGTGTATAATGTTAATAAATACATAGGTTTGATGAAACAAAGTAGTTGTACTTATGTGCCTGTGCTTAATTTGTGTTTTCGATGATTTACCTTCTGAAAAAATCTTGCATGTCTCGCACCCCCCAGAAAGGGCATCTCGCACCCCCAGGGGATGCGTGCACCCCAGGTTAAGAACCACTACACTAAACTGATAAGATCTGCATTTTAATTTAATTTTAAATGAAGCTTCTTAAACATTTTTAAAACCTTGTTTACTTTATATACATATATATAGTTTATATACATATATATAGTTTAGTTACATAATATAGACTCATAGAGAGAGACCTTCTAAAAACATTAAAACGTATTACTGGCATGCAAAACCTTAAATTAGAGTGAATAAATGAAGAATCGGCACACCACTTCTGAAAGGTTGCCGACCCCGATCTACACTATCCCTAACAGGTGTTTGTCCAGCCTGGTCTTAAATATCCCCAATGATGGAGATTCCACAACCTCCCGAGGCAATTTATTCCAGTGCTTAACCACTCGGACAGTTAGGAAGTTTTTCATAATGTCCAACCTAAACTGCTCTTGCTTCAAATTAAGCCCATTGCTTTTTGTCCTATCCTCAGAGGTTAAGAAGAACAATTTTCCTCCGTCCTCCTTGTAACAACCTTTTACGTACTTGAAAAGTACATGTGGTTATCCGAGAAATATTAGTGAAAGCTGCAGCTTCCTACCCCCAGGAAGTTGGGCCAGGGGTGACTTCAGTAGAATATATTTTAAAAAGCAACAACTGAGAAGCCAAAAGAAATGAAGTTTAACTTTTTTCCATTTCTTTGAAGGTTATGACTCCAGCTCAGCCATCGACATCAAGGACACATAAACTCCCGTTTAGAAGACACCCAGGGCTGCTGCACCTGGAGAGCTGTGGAGATCTGAGTACTTTCACTACATCAGAAAACCAGGTAGCAGAGAGGAGAACCCAGAGACTAGAGCACGAACGGCCCCATAGTCTCATTGGAGTTGTACGGGAAACTGTGCTCTGATTTGGTCTTGTTGCTTATCTGAGTTCCTGGGTGCGACAAACCAACAGGGCTGGAAAATCATCTCTGACAAGCAGGTTGATGAGACTATCACGAATAAATTTTTTCATGCTTTTGGAACCCCCCCCCCCGGAGACTCTTTGACAAAGTTAATTCTATAAAACTTTTCTCTTTGTTGTTCTGGTTCCCAGCTGGCTTTAAAACAAGGATATCCAGGTGCAATTAGTATATTCCCGGATCATTGTTTTGGTGCACTGTTGTAGTTTTTCAGTTCTTGGAATTGATTCATTCTTGTTACTAAATCACATGTTATACAGTGGATAAAGTTGAATGACTATACCTTGACTTTCAAGGTAGGCATGGTTATGCATAAATTCATTCATTTTTGTCTTATTGGGGCATATGGGCCAAATTCTAATCTCATGTCTGTATAAAACCATTGAAATCAATGGAACAGCTCCTCAATTGAGTTCAGCTGAGCTATGCCAATGTATACGTGCAGTGATACGGCCCTATGGATTTACTCCATACTACAGCTGTGCAAATACTGCAGAACAGTATATACTTTCACAAGTAGCTTTGGTGAAAGTGTTTTGTGCTGCCATCTTGAAAACTCTTTGTGGGCTTGGGTATCAGTCATTTAGTCAGGGAACTGAAATACTATCCTGGGCTTTTGGTGACCTCAGTCACACAACACAAATAGTGAATTAGGAACAGCAAATACTCAAAGCACAGTGAACAGTTCATGAGCAATCCACGAGCTGAAATACACTGGCATCAAATATTTGTCATTCTGAATAATGTACAAATTCATGAGTCGGTCTGTTGTTTGCAGATGAGTGGAAAAGGCACTAAATTTGTAAAATTGCTGACTACTAATAGTTTGGCAAATTCTATTGCATTTATGCTGGTAACTGAGAACAGAATTTAGCCCCATTTCTCTATTGTAGAAGGATACAGATCATGATCCAAAGCCCTCTACAGCCACGGGGAGTCTTTTTCCATTGGCTTTAATGGGCTTTGGGTCAGGCTCATTGTTTGTAGCATTAAGGCTATTTATAGCAGCTTCCTGTATTGCAGCAAGATACAAGTTGTCCTTTAAGTCAGATGAAATATTCCTGCTGTTAAAGCTTTACTTAGGGTAACTATTAAATCACTTTCCTTGGGAAAAACTAAAAGCTGTACACTGTAAGTTCTAATTAAGCTTGATTAGAAGAAAGAGTTGAATCAGTTTATTCTTGCTTGAAGGAAGAGAAATAAAGTGTTTAATTTGTATATCTGGAATCCAATGTTTTTTGTTTTGTTTACACAGCTTGTTCATGCTAATGTTGATCACTAGCTAGAACATTCTGCTTGGGGAAAGCAGCTGATGCACTTAGGCAGATCCCTGCATCCATCTGAAGCTCAGAGCAGGAGCAGCATCTACCTTTTTAATAATAATTATCAAGCAGTAAAACTGTGTCCTTGATTTTGCTGTGGGAAGATATAGTCGTCAATGGAACAAATTATCCCCACCACACCCCAACAGCTGTAGAACCAATCAATTATGAGCACCTTGGAAGCAATTGTCTAGTGTCAAAGTCATAATTGTTAGGTCATTAATCACTTAACTTTGCCCCAAGCAGTTCACTTGTAAATGATTAGCATCACTCATCGTGTTTCATAGAGATGTGTATGTACTGGAGCACCTGGGCTTCAAGGGAAATTTCTGATTACCATAAGAGTGCCTTCCAGGAGTAAGACCTTTGAACCATTTTGAATGGAATATTTTTTTAATAGGCTCGGTTAGCTTCAGTACTGCAAGGTGACAAGGATTGGTAGCAAGGAAGGAAACACCACAAATGCAGTTTGATAGAAGTGTGGCCTGCTTTATTCAGCCAAAAGAAAATACAATGTAGGTGTGGTGGCAATTAACCTCTCATGGTTTATGGCTTCTTTTTTGTGACTTCCTTGACACATAATAGCTCAGGGTCAATTCTGCCCTCTTATCCCTTCAGGGAGGGGGGAATAGATTGGGAAGTCCTTAACACCTGCACTTTGCATAGCTGGCTGAATGAGAGGGTAGGAGGAGTTGTCTGAAGAGCAAAGATGGAGCCAGAGACTATCTACAAATCTACCACCCAACCCCCTCTGCATAGGAGTGATGGAAGGAAATAGAATTGAAGCTCCGAGGTAGTTTTGACCATCGTGCACTGCAAGTTGAGGAACAACCTGTCCCCCTGAATACTGCAGAACCTCACTGCACCAAACTTTGGACAGGGAGCAGAATTTGGCCACCAGTAAATTCCTGAGGGTAATGACTTACTAGACCAACTGTCCTACGCAGTGACAGCAAATTCACCTGTGGTAGGTCACATGTGCTGTAGCAAAAGCTTTAAAGAAATATGGGAATCATTCAATCTCTCTCCCATTTCCCTAACTAAAATATGTTGGTCACGGAGAATAAGCAAAGGTTTTCACCTCATCTGCCAAAGAGAAAGTCATAGCATGATAGCAGTGGAATAGGGGCCTTCTTAGGAGAACAAGGCATTGAACGGGGGAGTTTTGTACGTAACCAGAGTCTGATGTCTTGGGCATAAATGGTTGATGACAAGCAAGTCAAATATCTTCCAGCCAGTTTTGAGAAAGCTGCCCCGAGCTGCGTTTTCATCATCTTACAATGTTTCACATGCTCAGAAGAATTAGGCTAGCACTCTACTAGAACGAGAGATTGTCTCAGATTTAATGGCACTTGCTTACATGGGGCCAGATCAGTCTTGTTGCTCCTGTGTACTCGGGGGCTGAATTTGGTTCTCTAATGTGGGGAATCCTATCATCTGCAGCTAACGTTCCATATGGACTGAAGGTTAAAATGTGTGTGTATATGCTAGAGAGGATGCACCTTTAATGCCAAACTGTCAGTAGGCCTGCTGCAGACTGACCACTCAAGTGTTTTTCAGAAACTTGCTTAGAGAAGTATAGTCTTGTCAGTTTTTTTTTTTTTTTTTGGGGGGGGGGGGGGAGAGAAATAAAAAGCACCTAACTCACTAGCTTTACTAACATGACCTTCATCATCCATGTTGGAATCCAGTGACAGTTGGGAGTCAGATATCCTCTCCTGGGATTGAAGTTGGAAATATCCATGAATCTTAATAATTTCTACAGCAAATGTAGCTTGAAGGCAGAATGGGAGGCTTTGGGCTGTGTGGCAGGAGTAATTTGTCTTGAAACAAAGCTTGTCAGGTTGAAGTTCTGATACATCCCTTCCCTATAGATCAGTCCCTGGCTACAGTGGCTGGTCATCTTTAATAGCTATAGCAAGGTAGCGTGTCTCCCTGAACAGCAGTGTCAGCCTTACACATTATTACATGCCACACCATAATGTGTCAGCCATTGAACAGGAAAGTAAGAGTCTAATCCTGATCTCTGGATTCAGACAACTAAAATCAGTTACCACACAGTTAAACTGGTGCAGCTGGGAGCAGGGTCTCGCTCTGCTACAGCAGTCACCAGTACCGTTACCATGGCACTGGGCCCAGAGTCAGAAGGGGCCCCGGCCAGCCCTATCTCCCGGCCAGCTGAACAAGCCAGGAAAGCTGCCCCAACCCCTGCTCTGCCCCAGCCCCACCCCTTTCCCTGCAAACACCCTCCCCTAAGCTACGCGGCCCGGCACTCACCAGCCTGCTCCACGCAGCCGGCTCCTAGCTGGGAGCCAGGACCCAGCAGAGCAGAGCAGAGCAGGCTGGGGCCAGGTCACTCCATTTCCCGCCACCCAGCCCTGAAATCACCGGACGCCAGGAAGTGAAGCCATGGGATGGGGAAGAGAAGTGGGCAGGGAAAGGGTCATGGGATGGGGAAAAGAAGGGGCTAGGGGAACTTGGAGCCCAGCACGTGGCATCCCCTTGGCAAAAGCTGGGGCTCCCGTTAAGCAGGCCCATCGAACCCTCACCCTGACAAGCCCCACCTCCCCTCCATCTGTACCACCCTGCTGACCTCCCCCAGACACCCTTCCCACTGAACCCCTGCACCTGGACCCCCCACCCAAATGAACCCAAGCCCCAAACAACTTCACCTGGATCCCATGCAGTGTCCCATTGCCCCTGGGACCCCCACAATGAGCTTCTGTGCATCCAGATCTCCCAGGGAACCACCCGCACCCAGCTTACCCCACCCTAAGTCCCTCTGCACTTGGATCCTGCTGCCGAGCTGAGCCTGCTCATCCGGGGGGTGGTTAGGGGCGGGGGTCCCAGGAGGGGGCAGTCGGAGGACAAGGAGCAGGGGGGGTTGGATGGGGGTGGAGTCCCTGAGGGCACGGTTTGGGGGGATGGGGTCCCAGGAGGGAGCGGTCAGGGGACAAGGAGAGGGAGGGTTCTGAGGGGGGCAGTCAGGGGGTGGGAAGTGGGAGGGGGTGGATGGGGGGCAGGGGCCAGGCTGTTTGGGGAGGCACAGCCTTCCCTACCCAGCCCTCCATACAGTTTCGCACCCCAGTGTGGCCCTCGGGCCAAAAAGTTTGCCCACCCCTGGCCTAGACCAAACAAATTAGTCCAGTGTTGCCAACTCTCATGATTTTGTCATGAGTCTCATGATAATTATTGTTTTCCTTAAAGCTCCAGCTCCTGGAGTCAAGTGGACATGCTGATTTCAGCCTTCATTCTTAAAGAAAAATTAAGTTTCTAGCCCTCGTGGCTGTAGAGAAAGCTTCAAAGTGTGACCCCCCACGCACCCTAAAGACTCAAAAAGCAGATAGCAAATAAACACGAAATCTATTATTTTTACATAATTTCATGATTTTAAAGCCAATCTCATGATTTTTAAACATTTAGGGTTGGTAATAGTATAATACACAACCTATTTTATTATTATTTCCATTATGGTAGCACCTAGGCACCCCATTAAATGGTGGGGCCCCTTTGCGCTAGGTGCTGTACCAACATAAAAAAGGTAATTCGTCATCTCTCAGTTATAGACTTCAAACAAAAGACTTGACAGTCCATCGCAAAGTGGATTTGGGTTTAGAATGTTCCCCTCTAGCAGCATCTATGGTACCCTGTGTCTCCGCCAGCCCATAAGGCATTAGAACGAATACAGAAATTGGAGCCTGCAATCCTTTCCTTTTTCCTAGATTTGCTTACATGGAGTCTCACGCAGATCTAAGCCAGCAGGTATTCCATCTGCACAACAGCGAACATTCTTAGAACTTATACTATGCTATTTACGTTCAACTTCCTTTGCAAATATTAGCTAAAAGTTACTCACCTACCCTTGTCTCAGGGGTGTTCTGAATTATCTGCATTTTCCAAATGGGAAAACAGGCAGAGAAGTTAAGTGTCTTACCCAAACCTAGAGAGGGAGTCAGTATCTGAGTTGGAATTGGATACCAGAAGTTCCTGTTTCACAATCCCATGTGCAAAACACTGAAAGATGCCAATCACAGTAGTTTAGCTAGGCTATGTCAAAGTCCACTGAAGTTAATGGTAAGTAATTCCCAGGATTCTTCCGCCAAATAATCAGTACCACGTCTTTTCCTCAAATCCTTTGACTACATCCCAAATAGCCACAATTTTTCAACTATAGTTGCCAGCAGTTTAGTAAAGTTCATTTCCTAATTCTCTTTAGCCAGACACCTCCTTACCTGCTTTTAATCAACAACCACATTGATTAAGCTTTAATTCCTAATTCTCCACTACACCCTTTTTTCTCCATTTTGGTTGGAAAAGACAGATTTTTTTTTTAAAAAGGAAAAACCAAAGATTGCGCTTCCCCAGAACAATCAATACATATTAAAGCCACCAGATAGCAGAAATCCTACTAAAACAGTGTACACAATTTATTAATTATCAGGGAGAAGAGACTCACTTTTCCAAACTCTCTCTAGCACATTGTTCTGTCCAACATTTATAGATAAATCCTAAAATGGAAGGTCATGAAACTATAAGAATAGGTTTATTGAAGACCAACCAGATGATGTAGCATGTTAAGAGAAGGTGGAAAAGAGGTGAGCTACAGCTAGAGAGAATAAAGAGTCAAAGGGACACTTGAGATGAGAAGGCTGGATCAGCTGCTTGTTTCTCTTTCTCAGGTTTCGGAAGTGACATTCATTTAACTACCTTTGCAGAAATTCTAAAATACTCATGGATTTCAAGAGCTCCAAACTGTCCAACAGCTAACTTCAATCATACAGTTCTGCCCCATCATTAGCTGCCAGATGAAGTACTTAGTGAAAACAGATCAATGTTTATCACCTTAGATTTTTTGTATCCTACCTTTACTACTGCATATGGGCCAAGAGGAGGAAACAGTGCAGCTGTTGGCATAGAGAAAAACTTCAAGAAGTTTTTGGGTTTTTTAAAACTTTTTCCAGGCGAGGGTTATACAAACCTTGCATATGCTAAACTTCATTTTATGAGTCTGATCTGAATCTGCCAATGCCGCCTTGCTTTAACCTCTCCCAGACCAGGCTTCTGTAACCACAGTTAATAGCTCTTTTGAGTTTAAGAAAGTTAACCTCATACACACATTTTTCTTATAGCCTGGCTGAAGCTACAGATGTGCCTCTCTGTGACCACAAGGGGGCATTCATTGAAGTGGTCAAATCAGTGCCCTTTTCAGAATTGGAGCAGTTTTCCTCAACATTTCTGCAAAATCAAAATGAAAAAAAAAAAAACAAACACACAAAAAAACCAAAACCAACCGAACAAAAAACTACAATCCCCCTTCCCAGCCCCCCAATAAAATAAAGCAGCAGTTGGAAAAATGGGCATTTGTTTGGGTGAGGGTGTAATTGGATGCTATATTTACACAGAAACGTTTCAGCTATTCAAGTGGGTATGGCCTCCTCTCCTCCTCCTACCACCTGAGGGGGACGGAGAGATCTAGAATGCCCGTTCTCCCCAGATTTTCCCACTCCCATAGGATGGAGCAGAAAGCCCTGTCAGCACTGACCCACCCCTGCACTCCACACACAGAGTGAGAATAAATGCAAAGGAGGCGATGATCTCCTCGGCTTCTCCCCTTAGCTGGCAAGGCAGAGGCATTTGTCTAAGTTCCTTAGATGTGAAGGGGGAGTAACAAAGTGTCCTTCCCCCAAGGACTGAAGTGGAGGGAATACAAGGAACATGGCGAGACAAGGAAAAGAGCAACAATAAAAGGGGAGGGGAGAAAAAGAGAGGAAAAGTGGAGAAAGGCCGAGGAAGCGTACAGCTAGGGAGGGATCAGGGAGCATTGGAATGAGAAAGAAGATGGGAACTGGCAGAAAAACCACACACACCTTAACGTTCAGCCACTCGCCTGAGCCATGTGTAACATATCTCACCTGAGCTAGTAACAGCCGGACCTGGCTGTGCATTAAGGTATATTAAAGAGAACACAGCTCTTGTATGACAGAGGACCTGTAGTCAGGCCAAATGTGGTGCAAACTCTGACCTGCTAGTAGCAGCCCTGCAACCTACTGTGGACCAGGCATGCATGACGTGGTCAGAAAAAACTGTAGTCTAATGCAACTGTACACTACAGAAAAGCAATGGAACCAAGGGAAACAAAGGGTGTTGAATATTGAGAAAGATTCCCCCAGTTACCCTAGGCAGTAAGGAAAAAAGGGCTAAAGAGCCACTAAGGAGCTAACTGTGGCTACACAAATATTAAAAACAGACTACAAAGAATTGTTCTCTTTAGCCCACACACTCCTGCAGCATCGTGACTGCAAGATGCGTCACCCATGGGAATTATACCAGCATGTTGGGGTAATCCTGCTGTTTTGATGGACCCCATTTGGGCTTCAGTTAGGGTCTGCTCCTGCAGTCAGTTTGTCCTATTGAGTTCAGTAAGAGCAGGCCCTTATCGCGCCATGGCAGATGCCTCCCAGGAGTTCTGTTCGGGCAAGGGGAGGTGGGGGTGGGGTTCTGACATCTTCATGGTTGCCTCTGACCAAGCATAACAGACTACTTCACTTTACTGAGTGAACCCTGACAATCTACTCAGCCCCGGTACAAGAAACAAACAGAGACAGCCCCTGTCCTGTGAGGAGAATGCAAAATGTCAGTACAACTTACATTTTACACCCTTGCACCCCTTAGCTTGGGTTGCTGCTACCTAAACAGACAGTTCAGCAATGCAGCAGCTAGTGGCCAAAAGGTGAAAGCTGCAAGCTAGGCCGTCTATTGCAGCCTTTGCTGCACAAGACCAACCTTGCCATAGCACTCTCGAGAGTCCTTGGATGAGCCAGACGACATATGGCTCATTCCCTACGTGCACAACAGCATCCCAGCACAATTCAGCTTACATGGTAAGGACTAATGTGATTAGCACTAGAAAGAGAGAGAACTGAAGTTAAATTCAGAGAGCCCAGGGTAATAACATATTTTTAATAGCTTTAAAACATCCCAGTGCAAGACAGGAGGAGAACATAAGAGTTTTGGTGCTGAAGTAAATAAAAAAAACCTACCCAAAATATTCTTGTTATGACAAAAGATCTTTCATGTATCAGTGTTACAGCTCAGAAAGGGAGACGGTGTGCTGCAGGAAGTAGTGCATAGGACTGGGAGGGGATTCTACTACTAACTCTCTGTGTGACCTTGGGTAAATTGCTTCACCTCTCTCTCCCGCAATTTCCCCATCTGCAGCAAGGTGCTCAGATATGAGTGCTCCAGTGATGAGTACAGCATAAAGGTTATTGCAGAGACAGAACAGAAATATTAGTACAAATCATTCATGCATAGTTTGGCGGAACCTGAGAGGAAGCATTTTTATAGACTTTGGGTTTCACTATTCCAAATGAGGAATTCGGGAGATATGGGTGGTTCCCAGAAAAGGAGTTGTATTAGTTTGTCAACAAAGCTGACTGAGACAGGGGTGTCCACAAAAGACAGAGGAACTGATTTTTCCCATTTGCAGTGTAAAGTATACTATAGAGGCACAAGAGTTAAGGTTGAATTGAGTTTTACACTTAGAGCAGCACTGAAACTCTTTATATCTTTCATACATAACAATGTATCTTCCCCCAAGTGTACAGCACTTGCAGTCTGTGCATTGAGTGAATTTTCTAAGAATTTACAAGTATAGTTGTTAATGAGTTAAAATGGGTCCTTTTATCTCCTATCAGCCTAGACCAGTGGTTCTCAAACTTTTTTTTTCCGCAGATCACTTGAAAATTGCTGAGGGTCTCAGCGGACCACTTAATGATCTTTCCAAATGTGGTTTGTACCATTAGCTATTGTAAAGCGCTTTGGATAAAAGTACTATATAAAAACCCCAATAATAATTAACTTTTTTTGTTCTACAAATAAAAGCGCACAACTCATATTTTAATATCAGTAGTCTTACCTTTCTAATGCGATGGATGTGCCCTCTCCCCCCTGCTGCGGCAGCCCCCGAGCTCGGACTGGGAACGAAGGGGGTCTCTCCCTCACTCCCCTGCTGCGGCAGCCCCCGAGCTGAGGCTGGAAGGAGGGGGGTCTCTCCCCCACCACAGCAGCCACAGAGCTGAGGCTGGGAAGGAGGGCCATCTCTCCCCAGCAGCTGCAGCCCTGGAGCTGGGGAAAGACGCCTCTTTCTCTGGCTGCCGCAGCCCTGCACATCCCAAATTCCCCCACCCCCTCTTCTCACCCCACTGCCCCCTCCCACCTGTCCCCTATTCCTCCCAAGGCCACTACCTCACCTTACATGTGCATCTTCTCCAGGGTCCAGGCACTTAATTAGTGGAGCCACGCCTGCACGGTTCCACTAGTTAGGTGGGTGGCCCTTCATTCTCTCATGTGCGGCCACCCAGGGACACACCTTAGAGGGAACTATCCGCAGACCACCTGAATGGAGCTCGTGGACCACTGGTGGTCCGCGGACCACACTCTGAGAACCTGTGGCCTAGGGCATTGCCATCTTCCCTGAGGGCAGCCCACAGCCTAAGTTCAATTGAGAATAAGAAATCGTGGCCATTTTGAAAGAGGGCAGTTCTTTTTGAGTTTCTCTGAAAGAAGAGATTTTATGTGGAACAAGAAAAATTCTAAAGTGTCTTTAAAAATCAACATTACGTACTCTGGGAGTATGAACACTAAAACAGATTAATCATACAGTTATTGCAATTGCGTCACTATAACGGTGTCAAGGGTCTTGGGTGCCTAACTGTGCATTTCTATACCTTACATGTTTTCGTTTCTTTTAAGTTTAACTTTAACTCTGAATTTCTGGGTTTATAACGCTTGTGTTTGGGATAATGACAGCAGGTCTGGAATGTATTTTTCCCTAAATTACTGAAATATACTCTCAACCTCAATCCAGTTTTATACTTTTTGCCTTTGAATAAAAGATTTTTTTATATGGGACTGTTGCTAGTGGAAATGGAATTTGGATGGCATGCAGCTAAAAAAGTAACACCACAAAGATGCCTGCAAAGGACGTAAAAGGTGCAAGATCCAAGTTTTTCCATCAGAAAATTAATAAAAAGATTAGAGAAAGCTACAGAAGTTCCAAAACCTGGCGACAACTCACCTGATGAGTTTCATAGCAGCACTGATGGTTATAAATACTGGACATTGTAAGGAGGCTTGAATGCAATGGCTCTAGTAGATGGCTCTTGGCTTCAGAATAACAAAAATCTCAGTGAAGTAGAATACTATGTGAAATGAGATCATTTCAATCTGTCCTTCAGTCCATGAGACGTAAATACTCTTACCCGGAACGTTGGCTGTCCGATTCTTTGGTTTCTTAGGAAGCACTGTCTTTCTCCAGAAAAGTCAGACAGCTTCATGGATAATCTCTTTATACATAATCCTATTTGCGGCAGAACAATCTTATCAGTAGCCCACTCTGCAGTCAACAAAAATTCCTTGGATCCCTCACATGAATGGCTCTCAGCTGCACATAAATAGATGACCTAATAAAGTTGCCGGTCTCTCCTGAAATCAATGAAGTCTGTTTTCTACAGCCCTTGCAGTATCTCAAAAGGAACAAGTACTATCTGCAGAGGATGCCTATCCACAAACAAGTCAAGCAGCCTGCACGACTACTTGTGTCAGGTATAAAAGTGAAATGTATTCCTAACTGCGTAAACTGGCCCTTTGCAACTCGTATGTAAAAATCATGAGATATCATACTAGCAAGTTAATGAGGTTTAGGAATATTAAATAACACTGTGAGTTTTCAATTTTACAACTTAAAGGAAATGTTCCTTCGCTTCCAGTACCAAATATGTATAGTCACAAACCAAAAAAATCGTTATTATGATGGATTTAAGTTTGTAAATATCAATGTTTTTAAAAAAGGGATTCATGCATCCGATGAAGTGAGCTGTAGCTCACGAAAGCTTATGCTCAAATAAATTTGTTAGTCTCTAAGGTGCCACAAGTCCTCCTTTTCTTTTTGCGGATACAGACTAACACGGCTGCTACTCTGAAACCTGTCATTAGAAAGTTGTAATTTGACTAAATACAGCCTGGAAGTATGCCATGTCTTAGCTCTGCTCTTTTGTCACACCCATCCTCCTTTTACTGGTGGGAGATTACTCTTGCTCCAATTATCACACAAAAGAAAGGTAAAATGTTCCCCCCCTTGCATATGTGAACTAAAATACTACTGGTTTTTGTCATACGATATAACCAGCAGGCTCCCTTCCGTCCTATATCAGGTACAGTGGTATCTCAGGCTCATCTAGATTGTTGCAAGGTATTGAAATGTCTGTCACCTGTGTTGGATGTACATAGTAAAAACTGACTGCTAGCTTGGGTGAGGCCTCTGGCCACAGCAGAGAGGGTGAATAAGATAAAGAGTGGGATCTCCAGTCCACAGAGTAGTGGACGGGAGAAGAAATCTTCTGTGGCCCATATGAGGAAGGTAACGTGAGGTGTTGTGGCCTATATCCAATACAGGTAAAGGCAAGGTTAGACTTCCACATTAACATTAGTGAATCAATGTCTGAAGTTGCAAAGTCAATTTTTCTTCTACAGTCTCTCTGGTGTATAATACTTCTGCAGATTCAAGTTCTCATTAGAATTTGTTACACACAAAAAGTTCTTTGAAGACTTAGGGCTTGTCTACATTTAAAATGCTACAGTGGCACAGATGTGACACTATAGCTCTTCAGTGTAGACACTACCTGTGCTGACTGGATTCTCCTGTCATCAGCATGGGTAATCCACCTTCCATCGAACTAGTGTTGTCTACACAGGGATTTAGGTCACCTTAACTACACTGCTCAGGGGTGGGGATCAAGCACGCCCCCCAAAAATATTCATTCAATATTGGTGGTCACATCAGCAAACTCTCAGACCTGCCCAATTTGTTTTTGTTTTTTATTGTTGCAAATCTTACCGACATTAGCGCTCCATTAAATAAAGGAATGTAGCACAGTAAATACATCACAACAAAACAGCTGGCTAAAAAAAAAAAAACAAAAAACAATCAAACCACTGGAGCTGCGTTACAGACAGAGGGTCAGAGACCTGTGACAAAAAAAGTCAGAGGAATTACATTCAATAGATGTGCAGTATCAACATTCCAGGCTCACATATATTTATATATATATTTATATTTATATATAGAGATCAAGTTTAGTGTTTACAAAGAACAATATTGTTACAAATACAATACTATACTTTTCCCAACGCTTTACAATAATTTCTATTCACCCTCTTTACAGAACAATAGTAAAACTTCATATTCTAAGTACTGTGCTAAATATATACAAGAAATCTCACCCACACCGCCATCTTCATAAACAGATTTAATTTAGAAAATTAAAAAAAAATCTGCATTCAAGAAATACAAACCAAGCCTTAAATTATAAACAGATTCAAACGAGTAAGTGTGAAACCTACCAATAAAAAAATAAAAGGACATTTCATCCTTAATGTAAACACTGAAAAGTTAGTAATATTGTACTAAACAGTGAAGGGACAGCTTTGCAGGACCTTCATGGAAGAGAAGGAATGTAAAATGGTGGGTTATTCCTTTCAACCCATGGACAGTTTCACTCATCTAAAATACTAACATAAACAGCTGGTCTAACACCTTTTAAACATCAATGGAAAAAACAACAGACTACAGAGGTGTCAACTCTCCCTTTTGAGTTCACTGTATTTCTGAAACACGCTTTCCCTTTCCAGACTAAGCTTGTGGGACTGTTTACATTAGGAGCACACACCCTGTCTGTCCCTGTTCAGAAATCACAATGCATCTGTTGTAATAGAACAATTCACATTCTCAGTGAGGCTCCAATCCGGCACTCACACGTGCAGTCCCAATGAAGTCAATGGGTCACTCAGGTGCCTAAAGTTAAGCACACATGCGTTTGCAGGATAGGGCCCTTAGTTTCTAAGGATCAGTCACTGTTACAGCCCTATAGTCATTTGCATACTGAGGGCTTGGTCCATCTTCCGCTGAAGTCGATGGAAAGATTCCTCAATGGGAGTTGACTAGAGCCACAAAAGCAGAAAATTAATATGGGAGTTAAAGCTGGGAACCAGCAGTGTGGTAAGTATGTCTGCAAGAGTAGCTTTCCACACAGGTAATTTATGGAAAGGCTGCACTGTATATAATCTTCTAAATGACACGTGGTATATATCATATTTACATATATTACTATACATATGGGAAGTTATGAAAAAAAATTGTTCCTATGACCTTTATAAACCAGATGCCTGACAATAAAAACTCTACTCACAAGTAATTCACAATCTATTTGTATCTGTCTGATGGCAGAGTAAATACTAATCTGGATTAACACCACCATGCCCTTGTAAAGTTTGTTATTCCACAGATTGGGATTTGATTACCTAACAACAAGAACTGCTGTACGTCAAATAATTGTACAGTACTCATATTCATTTACTACAACAGCTTACTCACCATTCCACTATCTCCCTCAAATAGTTCCAGTATTTGCTGCCAGTTGAAATAAAAAGTTTATCTTCTTTCTCTCCACTCAGTCCATTGTTTTTGAAGGGAAAATTGGGCCCCTGATCACAGATGGAACTAAGTGATCAGACAAAGGCAGAGTTTTCACAGCTCACTTATTAACGGAAATGCACACACATGTATATCTAATCTATGAAATCTCTGGAGACAATTCCAAAGTCATCTCCAGTCTGCAACCACAGTGCTTATATTGCACAGTCCATCCCTCATTAAATGAGAGACTGATGTTAATGGCTATCACCCCCCCCCCGCTCCCCCCCCCCCCAAAAGAATGAGATTTTTGTTTTGTCCTGCTCCAGTATTTTCATTACATTAAATCTTTGTGTCGTAATAAGATGCAGCAAAAGCTGCTACTTTTGATAAATTTAAAGGCATCCGACTGGTCAAAATTCACAGTTATATATGAGTTTAAATGTGAGTACACAGGACTAATGGAACACAACTACTGTACATGAATAGAGAGGTCTCTCCTTCTGGAGAGAGGAGAGTCACTACTACTATTACTATCTTCTTCCCCTCCTCCCCCCGCTCCACTCTCCAAAATTTATAGATAGGCAAATCCTTGATATCATGCACCCCACCACAACATTTCTGAACCCTCTTCTTCATTGTACAAGTACATAAAAACCCTTTAGTGTCCTACAAATGGAGAACCATCGATTAACTTTTATATATATATACTTTACAAATAAATTAATTTCTCCTCACTCCCATCCGACCTCCCCCACTGTTATCCAGATCATGAGCAAAAGAAAAAAAAAGTAAACAGTCTTTGGACCAAAGATATGTTAATACTGGCTCAGAGTAATAAAACTACTTACAACTGTATGTAGACCTATTTTTGTTCAAATTTCATAAATATCAAGCACATAGTTTTAAATATATATATATATACACACACACACACACACCCCACACTCACCAATGAGAAATTGTGTATTTAAGAGTTTTAAAAATTTAGATTTTCAGCAAAAGCCCCCAAAATATAATTCCTGCTGTATATTTACAGGCCACTTCACATTCTCCTACCTCTGAGTAGGGAGGGGGATATAAAAGATATCCTACATCTAAAAATGAGGAAAGATTTTTTGGGTGGGGAAAAAAAGACTCTCATACCTGGGAGACCAAATGGTGAAAGTACCTCCTCTAGTATGCGCTAGTGAGGACAATGACACACTTACGCATTTCAGCAACATACAAACCACCTTTGAGATTACATGATCCTGAAGAATAAACATTAAAGACAATTAAAAGGTGCGCATTTGAATTATGAGTTTTACCACAACATCACTTACTCATTAACTCATTCTTCATATGCTTTTAACATCTCCTTTAGGGCAAAACTATCCCCTTGGTTCTCTGCTCTCCCTGTGTATGTTGAACTCTTTCTTGGTAATGTTACGCTCAGCGTGCACAGAGAGAACAGTATAATGGAGTCAAAAATCTTCTATGTTGAGTCCAAGAGGAGAACTTTACCCTGTGGTTTGATCTGTTTGTAAAGCAAGCTTTCTAATTTAGCAATACTTAATGTATTTGTGTTGTCGAGTTATGGCCATAGAAATACGACTGATGACGGAGCTTGAAGAAGTGCAATCAGTCCTTTGTTAAACTAGCTGTGAATAACTAATTTTTCTATTCTGTGAGGAATTACATAAAGCTTAACTTGTAAAAAGATGCAACAAAAAAAAGTCTAATAGAAATTTTTTTCCCTGTACACAGCAAAATGTTGGAGAGAGAGAGGAGAGAGAGAGAGAGAGAGAGAGAGGAGGAGAGAGAGATGTCTCTGCAGACACAAAAATGCAGTACTAGAAACACAACCACTGACGAGGAGAAACATCCTCCATGCATGTTGTGAAGGTGAGGTATCGGCCTTAGATGTAAACTGGCTGCTCCTGAGCAGTCAACAATCTGTACATGGCCGCTGGCATGGTCTTCATATGAATCTGGGTGGAAACAAAACAAATCAGTCAATGCTCCTCATAGACATGATGCAACGCTTTGGAAATAAAAGGGTTTGTGTGCTTTCATGCTTAGAGGGTATGTATGTGTAAGGGAGAAAGTGGCCCAAGACGAGGAGAAGGAAGTAGCTGCAGTGACATAGTACAGGGGAAAGATGTAACCAGTGAGTTTTCATGCCTCTGCTAAGGTTTATTGCAGCGCAATGCTGAGAGGTGTTGAGTTCTTGCAAACCTTGCTTAGGTTAACAGAAACTGGGCACTCAGCACCCCTCACGCAGGCTTTCTATTAAAAACTATGAAATCACTTTAACAATAAAGCCTGGTTTATCCTTTTCTCATTTCCAGTATTTATATTTGGCTGGTGGTAGGCAGCGAGAGGCAATGGTGCTGAAATGTGTAATATCATCCATCCAGTTCCTACCTCACCAACAGCATTTGAGAGAATGTGAACGATCTTTTCATGGGGTGTTGCTACAACGCTCTGTCCGTTGATTTCAATGATCCGATGGCCCACTCGTACTCCTCCTCGCTCTGCTATACCTCCTCTCATAAGGCTACAGATCTTGAAAGGAACGGACAAAGTTATCAATGCTAAGAATGTTAAATTGTAAAACAACAGAGGTTTGTTCACAAATGACAAACTCAACATTTAAATAAACCAGTCTCCAAAGTGTAAAAGAGTTCTTTTTTAAAATACAGTGAAACACAAATCAGGGTAAAATGGACTAGAGTAACTGTTACAAAGTCAGTACTTGGCTTATAAAACATAATGAACACCACCTCCTCTAGGTGCATAAAAAACAAACAAAATAATTTGGCCATTGAAAATTACTAGTATTAACCCTTTGGACACTGGCATTTTGAAAATTTAGGAGATTGCATAGGTCCATAGTCTCTAAAGGATTTAGAATATATGCCTTTGACTTTCTCTGATTGTAAAGAAGACTCTTTCTTATAAGACCTTTAATGGCTCAGTTAGATATACGACTAATGTAGCCTGTGAACAACTTGCCCCTTTTGGTTCTTTAGCTTAAAATCTCTCTCCTATTCCTACGGTTGACTTTATACTCTAATATGACAAAGTATCTTTTCCTGCTTTTGACTTGGAAAGGAGGATCAGCCATAGGGGAGGTAATAAATTTTCTGATAAGTCAGTTTTTATGTCTTACAGTCAGAATGTGTGCATAGCCATTGATGAGCCGAGAGGTTTGCAAAAAAATTTCACAGCTATAAAAAGCAACACAGTAGAAACCCAAGGATTGTGAAAGCTACTTACGATCCCATTCTGTACACTGAAACCCAGCTGATATCGGAGGTCAGGTCTTCTGATCAAGACAGTAGTTACTGGAGGACATCTCACTATATTCAGTTTAATCCGGGCCTGGTTTTTCAAACCCTTTAAAAAAATATATATATACACCATGACAACTATGGGTGCAGGTGGGCTGAGACAGCTGAAAACTGGCACTGAAATAAAACAATAGTTTGAATGCTAACTTGGAAATAATACTGAGCAAGCAGTTTGCTATGTATTCATCATTACAAAGTCGGATTCCTAATAAGTACCAGATACAAGCAATATGACAACCTGTTAACTGAATGATGCAATGTCAACCTCTAGTTGTCAACATTTTGACATGGTCATTTTAAACTGCCAAGAAATTAGATTCCTGTGGGCAATTTCTTTATTTTGGAACACAGAACGTTGTTCTACAGAAAGCTGGGGGGGGGGGGGGGGGGAGGAGGTGAAGAAGTAGGTCTGTGCAATTAAACTGAAAACTGTCACATATTTTGTTGTAAAAATAAAGTCTTAAATATGCACTTAAAATGGCTGCAAACAGGTACCTTTCCTGGATATGCGCATTCAATTCTGTAATGCAAAAGGCAGAACTTACTTAAGTCCTGCCCACTGAATGCTTGTATAAGCAACGCTCAGAGACTCCCTCATTCTAAACTGAGAATATCACATTCAACCTGTAATCCTGGTTAACCACAACAAAGCACTATCAAAATAGAAGATGACTGCATATGTCTGACCCTTACATGGTTTGAAGTTCTCACCACTCTTTCCTATAGACCAACCCACCTAATCTTCTCAGTCTATCTTTTTTTTCCTGTAAAGTGTCCATAACGGAACATACATTTCTCTACACTAGAATACAGTGTAAACGTCCAGGCAATACACAGACAACCTCCAACAATCACAATTCCCCCCCAAAAAAGAAAAGCTGTGTTAATGCCTGAGAAACCTGTGGCTACTTTTAACATTCCAGTATCTGTCTGATTTACTCAAAGAGTAAAATCCTGGTCCCATTAAAGTCAATGGAAGCTTTGCAATTGAATTCAATGGGACTAGGGTGTTACTCATAGTCTGAAAAGATTTCCTGATCTGTACAGGGAGTTATACTAAAGTTCCCAAGCTTTCAAATGTTTTTTTCTTGCTGATTTTGTAGGACCTCTCTCTACAAGACCCAGTACTTCTGTGTTTGTGCCATTCTGCTGGGGCAAATAGCTTTAGAACAACCCCAGAGTGCATGGCAGTCCATTACCAAGCAAGTAGAGAAGCCAAAAATGAGGAGGAAATCTTCATTCACCTATCTGTAGGGGGAAAAGGTTGAAGTGGCGTGGGATAGCAAGGGAAGGGAGGGAGGACAAATCTGAACTGAATCAACCAGCTTCCCTTCAGCACCCAGGTTAGTTTGGAAGTCAGTCCATGCCTTTGTTCTAATAGAGAAGATGCCCGAAGCCAACCTGCTAAGTCTAAGACGTTTTTGTTAATTGATCCTTATTGATCTACAGACATAACCCACTGTTCTTTTTAAGGGGAAGTAACCAAAGTATCCCTGTTGGGCTAATGGTGTTCATACTTACTGTTTCTACTAGTATGCAGATGCAATCAAGTGCAATTTAAAACGGCCTCTTAAACTTCTCTCTCCTTTAATGGAGGAAAGAAACTGGCTATATTAAATTTGATTCTAAGTAAGGAAGGGGGTGCTTACTTGGGAGCTTATGTTAAGTACAGATCCATTCAACCCTCTCACCCATCGCCCCAAGAGGGTCTATTTGCCTGACAACTATGTCTAACTGCCTATTTATATTTATGGCAGTTGTATGCACCCACTCAGGGGTGGGAGGACAAACCATGAGGAAAGAGTGCCAAAGCATTTCATTTCTTTGGTCTCTGCATAGCACTGCACTCAGCATGGCTTGTTAATCAAGGCAACACAGGCTGGCTATAAGTGAGCATGCTGCTTTGGGAACCAAAGCAAATGAGATTATGAAGTGAGAAGAGGCAGTTCCACAGCCAGCTGGCTCTCAGCAAAACACAAGGCCCACTGTATTTTTTGCTCTACTTCATTCCATTTACTTCCATGTATTTTATTTACTGTCTGCGATGCATACACTAATCACAATCAGTGATCATCGACATACCATAGAGCAATCAGCCTTTATGGACTAAATACATAGAAACAAGCAAATAGTAAGTATCCAGTTTGCATTCATTTGTGCCAAGTATGTCTGTTTGCAACTCCAAGTGTGCACTGCACATGTATTTTTGTATGCTCCTTTTTAAAAGAAAGAAACACGGGCTCCTAGTGAGCAATTTCTAAATTTTACAGAAATAATGCAACCCTTAAACATAGTCAGTTCATAATATTTTATATGTCGGGAATCCATGCCAATAGGAATAGAAAAAGTGCTATACTAGATTAGTCCAGGGGTCCATGCACACCAGATGCTTGAGAAAAAGGTGAAAGCAACATAAGACATGGAATAGCCATTGCAAACAGGAAGTTTCTTCCTAATCCCGTCAGTTAGCACTTAGTTTATGGTTGATTAGTATGAAGGTTTGGATCCCTCATTTAAAAAAAAAATCCTCTATAATTGTGAGTATTCTCATTATTCACAAACATCCAATTGTTTGTACAGTAGCCTGGTTCATAGCATGCTAAGGAATTTTTGCAATGGTAAGATCTTTGCACATTCTCTGAATATCTATTTTGGCCGATAATATACATACTGCTGGCCATTAATCTTGTCCTTCCAAGGAGGAGATGACCCATACGTTTGCAATGGTTTAGAGCAATCTAGCTGGATCTGTTCATACATTAGTTCTGAATCACATGCAATATATATAATATACATCTTTTTTTGCATGTGATTCAGAACTGATGTATGAACAGCTCCAGATAAGTTTGCTGAAAAGAACTGCAATCTATGGGTCATCGTCTCATTGGAAGGACAAGATTAAAGGCCAGCAGTCCCCATGACAACAGCCAAATGTGGCAACAAAAACGGGACCGAAGCATGTGTGTCAGAATGAGATCTCCATAGCAACGAGATAGTGGCGGTGCTCTTGTTGGAGAAGCAACCAGGGAGATTCTCAAGACACCATCGCAGCCGTCCATTTGGAAGGACTCTGGAAGAGGAGGAGTGCGCTGAAGCAGACATTCTATATGCCAGGCCTGCAAATAATTACACTTTTGGAAATAACTGGTGTGGGATGGGGAACAAGCAGAACAAAAGTGAGAACAGTAAGAGGTCTGGTAACAAAATAGCTGGTTCAGGTTGGTGTAATTGGAATTCCTTAACAATTGCACCTCTCTATGCCAGCTACAGACCCTTGCCCTCGAGGTAGGCATTTAGCCCCAGGAAACACAAGGCTATTTTTGCTGTCACCCCCTTTCCTTTCAGGTGGGAGGAGACTTAGTTTTCAGCTGTGATCTCCTTAGTTGCCTCAACATCAGCAGAGGCTAAATCAAGCCCTGGCTTCCATCTTGGTGAGATCCTCCTAATTTTGGGCTTCCAGGGGGAAGGATGCAGCCAGTTTCTCTTGCTCCAATCTTCCTCCATCTGCAGGTTAGATCTTCAATCTGAAAGCGTCATGAATATGCCAGCATAATCCTGGGCTGAATTTGTCCTAATCATTAAGAAACAGTCTGAGCTTGGAATATGTAATTACATTTAAAGAGGGCCTGGGTAAAGGGAATAAAGCAGCTATAACATCAAGTTTCTAGGTATCCAAGGTAAAAAGCAACAGAAAGTTGATTTATTAGACATACGTTTTTTTCAGGAAACCAGGCTGCTTTTACCACGGTTGACTGTATTGCACTCAGACAAGGAGTAATGGTCAGAACACATTAAATGTTCACGTGCTAGGCTGAGTATTTTCAGATACACATATTTTAAATCTTTGTAGCAATTTTTTAGTTCAAGTGCTAAGAAACCAACCACAGCCTACACACAATTTGGAAGGGGCACATAGACATTTATTTTGTGAACTACTAGACAAAATAATTTTATTTCAAAACAATCTAAAGAAAATCTCCTGGCAAGAACTCAGCAAAAAGGAGTATAAAAATCCAACTTTACTCTGCATTTTGCTGGGTTGTTTTACGAAGAATTTATAGATGTCAGATGTATCATTTCAGTATGTGACCTACAAACCATGTAGTGCAGCAAGTTGTAGGGTAGCTATTTGTTTCAATTTAGTTGTGCCTTTGACATTCTCAATGGATGCAGTATTTTCTTTCCATGAAACAGAAATGATTAAATACCCGTTCTCTTATAAATTGCAGCTACTCGAGAAGTTCTTCTTTTCCACTTGACATGCCTGCTTTTTGCAATCACATACTCATGTAAATTAGAGGAAACTTGTCCCAATTAAATGTCCCATAGCGTTACTAGGTTGAAATAAAAATGTACATTTCAAAATATTCACAAGTTAACGCCATGATCATGTAGAAGACAAACATGTTTTATAGTTTAAAAATATAAATTATCCAGTTACTACATTTGTTTTATCAGTCTTAGCACTCTGGGTCAAATTCCAAGATCCTTTTCTTCAGTCCTTACTGAAGCTAGGCTCCAGTTGACTTCAATGGAAGTTTTGCTCAAGACTGAGATATGGCTTCAAGATCTGTCCCTTTTTCTCTGAATAGTTTTGCACTTTGTGAATGATGAAACACAAAGTAAGGCCAGGGTGGCAAAGATGGTCTTGTGGTTAAGGCCCAGGACTGTGGGGGATCCAAGCTTCTATTCTCAGCTCACCATAGACATCTTGTGTGAACTTACGCAAGTCAAAGCTCTGCATTTTCATTTCACCCTCTGTAAAATGGGGATGATATTAATATTTCCCATCTCACAGGGGCCTACAAGGCTTTATTAATTAGACTTTGCAAAGTGCTTTGAGATCATTGGATACAAATTGCTATACAAATGCAAATTATGAGTGTTTTTAGAGAACGTCTTTAATATACATCTTTATTGTCTTCTGCTATTCCCATACAGTTTTTAAATGTGTAACATTTAAGAACATTCCCTGTACCTTTATAATACTCTGGCATGTTGAGAGTGGTAAGCCGACTAAGCTGGTACCATTAATTGACATGATCTGATCCCCTATGTTCAGCTTTCCCGACTTCTCTGCTGGTCCTCCATGCATCATGTTGGCTATAATAACTGTGGGCAAGATGGATCCCCAGCCAGATTCCACAATCACGACACCTAGAATTTCTCCCTTTTGCTTTTCAATGTAAACCTGAATTAGGAGATAGAAATATCGTTTCAAACTGATATTATTCTCAGCTACAGAATACAGCCCGTGTGGACACATACATAAATATCAGGGGTGGGCAAACTACAGCCCAGGGGCCGCATCCGGCCCTTCAGACATTGTAATCCAGCCCTTGAGCTCCCATCAGCGAGAGGGGCTTGTCCCACTCCAGCTAGGGAACAGGGTCGGGGGCTTGCCCCGCTCTGCGTGTGCCATGGCTCCACGCGGCTCCCGGAAGCAGCAGCATGTCCCTCCTCTGGCTCCTATGCGTAGGAGCAGCCAGGGGGCTCCGCACACTGCCCCCACTCCAAGCACTGCCCCCACAGCTCCCTTTGGCAGGGAACTACGGCCAATGGGAGTTGCAGGGGCGGCACCTATGGACAGGGCAGTGCGCAGAGCCGCCTGGCTGCGCCTCCACATAGGAGCCAGAGTGGGAACATGCTTCCGGGACCTGTTTGAGATAAGTGCCACTCGGAGCCTGCAACCCGACTCCCTCCCACACTCCAACCCTGTGCCCCAGCCTTGATCTCCCTCCTGCCCTCTGAACCCCTCGGTCCCAGCCCGGAACACCCTCATGCACCCTCAACCCCTCATCTCCAGCCCCATCCCAGAGCCCGCACCCCCAGCCAGAACCCTCTGCCCCCCCCCACACCCCAACCCTCTGCCCCGCCCAGAGCCCCCTCCCACATCCTGAACTCCTCATTTCTGGTTCCATCCCAGAGCCCGCATCCCCCTTCCGTACCCCAACCCCCAATTTTGTGAGCATTCATGGCCCACCATACAATTTCCATACCCAGATGTGGCCCTCGGTTCAAAAAGTTTGCCTACCCCTGATACGCATAGACACCAATACAGAAACACACACAACCTCTCTGTCTCTTTCTCACTCCAAGGCAAAAACAATGAAACAGATGTGTTAACAAATTTCTAATTTATTTCTAGCGTGAAATAAGTCAACATATTAATGATCAGCTAGTGACTCACCCCTCCAGCAGAACCTGCAGCGACTCAACCCTCTGGCGTGCTGCAGCAGCCTATTCCCCGCCAGGGCCCAGATCAGATAGCCCCAAGGCACAGGTATTTCAGCTTCACAGCAAGTTAGTCAAGCCTGCCCTTGATCCTATCCTATGCTGGTTCCTGCCCCCTGCTTTGTCCGTGCCCTGTCCTGAGGCTGCTCCAGCTCGCTCCTGACCCTGCTCTAGCCCTGCCCCCGACTCCTGACCCCCAGGTCCCTGGACTGACTCCACCCAGCTTCAATCTTTGGCCTGCTTCCTGACTCTGAGTACGATCCTGATTTGGCTTGTCTATGGACTCTGACCCATGGACTGTCTCCAGTTTCAGCGCTGTCCTCAGCTCTTTCCCGACCCTACGACCAGCTTCGACCACCACTCCAGCCACCAGGTCTGACCACGTAGACCCCAGGGCCTCACAGGAGGTGGTGGTGATGGGGTGGTGCAGGCAGGACTACAACAGTGAGAATGTGCTGGAGACTGGATTACATACCCTATACACTGCAATGGTACACTGGTTCATCTTTATTAATAAAACAAGCAAAAAAAATACACTGCTTTAAAACAAACCTGGAGACAAATGTGTTCACCAACCCTAATGTCTCCATAAAAGGTATATTATTTGTTAAATCAACAGCTTGTTTTAAGTTCCTTTTACTGATGTGCAGTGTCCCACGTATTTGAAAATTGTTTGGTAAAACAGCACAGAACAGATGGCAAATCACTGTAACACTGATGAACTGACGGGTTCCCTGTTCACTCTTCAAACAGAATTGCCACTGAGTGTCTTACCAGGGAGAAGAGTGCTCCAGGCTGACCTGAAGAAAGTCATTTATGGGAAACGCTAATGGCTTTCTAATTGCTCCCAGTATTAGCTTGCATTTGGGACAGACCAGCCTAATGCTACTATAATCAGAAGACTGGTACATACGTCTTTGCAGTTTTCAGACTTGGAAAAGTGAATGAGGTCATCATTGTACATGTCTTGGGTGTTGAGCAGGTCACTGTACTCCTTCTGGCTCAGGTCTTCTGGATTTATTCCATTTGCCCTCAGGAATTCCTGGTAGGCCACACTAAATGCTTGACCTATGGATTGTGCAATCAGCTGTGCCTGCAGCAGTTCCCCCCAAAAAGGAAAGGAAAATATCAAATACATAGCATTGCTGATGGTCTTGTTCGCTGACGCTTGAAGTTATGATCATGCTGAAAATAGTTCCCCCATATTAATAAGCCACTTCAATCAATTCCAGTTTTTTTTCCTTTAATATCGTTTATAACACTAAAGACCAGGTTCCAACTTGTCCTGTATTAGTTTATTTTGATTTCTGTGTGAATAAAAAGAACCTCTATCCCAAGCTCTAGGCACTGGACAAAAATTACACACACACACACACAAGCAACAACAAAAAATCCCCAACAATCTTATCCTCGACCGATATGATTATTTAACTCAGCAAAGCAACATGTTACAACTGAAAAGGAAGAGTAGTGGGCTTTCCTTTCACTGATGAGAACTGCTGAAGTAAACACAAAGAAATCCTTCCTTCATTGTTTGACAATTAGGCTGGAGAACAAGAACACTATATTACATTAGCTGTCTTGGATGCCTATTGGGTAACACAGATAATAACCGGGCTCTCTGCCCTTTAGCCACAAGCAGTATCATCATTCTCTTACAAGCCAGCATTACCTGAACACACCTATAGGAAAAATATGACTCTTAAAAGAATATTTGTTCCTCTTTTTTTCTTTTGAAGTCACCCTGCTTATATTTATATCTGCTACCTATTGTCCATCTGATAAAGACTGACTATGTTACACTACTCTCAAACCGGTGCAGATCTCATTGATGACAACAGATGATCACTGGCACTTAAGAGGATGTGGTCACAATTACACACACGTGCGCGCGCACACACACACATATGTTGGGCCACATTTTCATAAGAGTTCAACTCTCATTTAAGCACCAAAATAAATGGATAGATTTTGGGCACTGAGCTCTTTTGAAAATCTGGCCCCAACTGTAGATGCTGAGTAGTTAGGAATCTAGCACTGAGATCTTTTGAAAATTTGTTCCATTATCAATAGTTTAGTCTCCATTGCTTAAAATATCTTATTAGAAACCCAAAAATAAACTCTTTCCCTATCGATTGTCCTTTCCCATTTAAGTATTTAACTCCCCATCTTCCTGTGTTTAATGGAGCTGAAATTAAAACACCACTTTAATTGTTTGGGCACAGAGTTCGTAGACCATAGCACTATAATTTGGAAGAAATTATGTTAGTTAATTGCTCCTGCAGAAGCAGCAGAAAGAGTCACATAGTTTCTTGTGATTGTTGCTTGAACATGTCAGTCTCTCTAGGATTTGCACATTATATTCCTCAACAGATTAGGGCAATTTAAAGCAGGGACAAGTTTTGGCCAGCATCCCAGTGTTTGATGATGTAATGATTGCCAGTTAGCTGTTGGGTAGAGTAAGATCATTCTAAAACTAAACGCTTATGGGGCTACCTAACTGTCCTTCTGGAGAAGAGAAAATGAGATTATAATACACACAAACAGACACAAGATTAAGATAATATACCCTGTGGAGCATCAGGGCTCTTTACTTCTAACAGATAAAGTTGCGATTTTTTGCTAGCTCTGTATTTTTTCCAGTTTATTTTGAATTCTTAATCAGAACTTTTGCAGAATGGTTGAAATAATGTCATGTAACCCAAAACTGTTGATCATGTCTCCTCAAATGTCTCAAAATACTGTCAGACCACCTGACTGACTGCTGATAGGTTTTTCATCTCCTGACATTTAGGACTTTCCAAGCCAACATTTACTCATGGGGGGGATGATCATGATCTGCATTAATGTGACCTAATTAAACCTCATTAGGTGACACTTGTGACTTCAGAAGGGGAGTGCCCCATTCTGATTTGCCAACAAACTCCTAAAAAGTAGCTCTGAGGGGTAGCAGTCAGCCTTGTCATCACCACCTTCATAAGCTGAAGGAAAAGAAAACTGCTTCTGTCCTCTTGCCATGTGATGCCACCATGCCTGATAAAGAGACCTATGCTTCTTCCGCCCTCAGTTGGTCAATGTGGGTTACAAGTCTAGAAATGCTCAACATCTATGTTTTTGACATCTATAAGCAAGCAGCCTATAACCAGCCAGCAAGTCCAATTGACAACCAGATGAGCCGAGAAAGCCACTGACTGAACTTTTTTCAACCATATACCAGTTTCCTGGAGTTGAAGGAAATCACAAGAGTCACAACAGCCATCCTGTATAAGTATCACCTTTGTTTGTTTTCTTTTTCCGATTTTCATTAGTAGAGGAATGCCTCTACCTCAGCATTCTTGCACTTGTCTTTCTTTTTAACTCTAGCAGGTGACTGGTAGCAGGTCTGTGCATGTGGACAGAACCCACAGAATTTATCTGAGAGTGGTGCCTATGGAATAGTTTCTCAAAGACCTAAAAACAGACCTTGGTTTAAATAACTTCGCTGTCTAAAAGATCTCACACACATACATTTTATGTGTTGGGAGGTGTGTTATTTTCACCTAAATGTAACCAGCTGTGTTATTCTGAATTGTTTTGGAAAGTCTCCTATAAACCTATGTTCAGGGGGCAGGGAAAATAAATAGATCATCACCTAACCACTCATCATTTGGGCATGCTACGTTAACTAGCAGAAGAGCTGTGGTCTAAACATTAAATTTCAATGTAGGCGTGATCTGACACTCCCTGTAGCAATCATCTGACTGAAATAAGTTTATCAGTTACCACTGAAATTGAAAATACCTTATTATTCTGCAGGCTGACAGCTAAACAAGATATACTGACTTCCCATATTCCTAGATAAAGTTCACAAAATCGTTATCTTATTCAGCATTAACGTGATAACAAGATTAATTTATTATTTGATATTAATAAATTTTATTTTAAATTTGATTTGCCCATGTGTTTAATTTTATTTTACATTTTTTCTTTAGTTATTTAGCTTAGTTAAAAAAATTACATAAAATTGGAGAATTGTGTGGACTGATGTATCTTCCCCAGATGTTAGGGCCTAGAACAGCGAGGACACAATGGTAGATAACAGAGACAACTTAGTATGCCACCTAGTGGTGGATCACAGAACCTGCCTTCTACAGTCCTCACAGTGTCATGAACCCAGTTTAATTGGCTAACTTAAAATGGGTTTACAGATGCTTTGCATCTTTCAAAGCAGCGTAAAGCACAATGTTGACTCTGGTCCTGAATCTACAAATTCAACTGAGATTTTCAAAAACTGAAGAAGTATGGACAAGGTATATACCCTGCCACTACAGGTGTCTGCTTGGAGGTATCTGCATGCAGGCCACTTCAGAAGTATACATATATATTACATCACTGAATGGGTTTCCTAAAATGCTTTCAGCGTATCCCTTCCAACTGCAGCATCCTCAAGGACAGGAAAGGCCTAGCTGCATAATCCTTATGACATGCATTTATGATCCTAGCAGCAATGTTCATGGGTACAAGTCCCCCTGGAAACAAGTTACTGTGACGGATGCTGACTCTCAGGGGCAGATACTCAGCTGGTGAAACTAGCTGTGACAGCAGCCAATATTTGAGGCTCTGCCCCTCAATGTCTGTTAAAGGTATTACATTAAGAACAAAACTAAAACACATAAAATGAAAATCTGTGTTTCTAAATGCAGTTTCTTATTTAATAATGACAACCAACCAAAAAGGACCCAATATGCAAAAGGCAGAAAAGTTCCTCTTTTTAGACGAATTCTTTTTATGTAACTAAAAATCAAACAGGACCATCAACCACAGACTTCAATCCTATCCTGACAAATGGGTATCATATTCTCAAGCATAACAAAGTAATGAAATAAAATAGCTCCTTACATCCTCAGATTCAAAGACATGGCAAATCATTTTGTATTGCCTCTTCCCATCCTGAGAGGGGTGAGATGCCTCCACATTGTCCTGGGAATTAGATCGAGGCATTCGCCGCCGAGCCATCAGCACAACGATATTTCCTATATCAGCAATGTAGGAAATGGTCCTCAGAGGATGATCCATCATAGTTTCCTGAGGAAGAGAAATCCTGAGATCAGTGCTCGCTTTGAGCAAATGCTTAGCATGGTTTTGGCATCATGTAAATAGATACTAACAATGTAAGAACAACTGGCAGTAAATATACAAACACAGGCTAACTTTATGTATTCTGTATGAAAAGATGTGAAAGAAAAGGGAACCAGCAGTGTCAGTTCCACCAAATGAACTGAAATTCCCATTAAGAAAAAATTAATGGCTATTATATTTACTGGGTAAAAGAACTCCAAATACAAAGACCCAGATCAGAGGGTTTGAACATGCACTACACAGAGGATTAAGGACTTGGAATTAGCTACCTCAGCCAAACTCTCTAAGCATTATAGTGAAAAATATCTGAGACACACTGAGAACAGACATATTAATGGCACTAGACTATCTGAAATGCTGTACTGTGATACCTTTCAATAACAGTTCAATAGAGAGTGAACCACTACTACAATATTGACAAGGTCCAACCCTGACAAGGGCTCATCTTTGCCTATACCTGTGTATCTGCATTCAACACTTTTATTCTCTGCGTAGAGATAAAGAGGTCCACCTCAGTCATGGGCTGAGATTCACCTTCTGGGGCCTGCAAATAAAATGGATTAGAGTCAGCAAATGCATCAGAGAACAGCCTTAATAATGATGTTAGATCACAAACAGGGGCGCATCAAGACACAGTCACCAGAACAGCAATGCAAAACAGAGTATTAAATTGCAGAAGCTAAAGATAAACACAAAGATATGGAAACTATATATAGGGATGAAAGTGTGTTAGATTCAGTATTATTTATAAAACTGTTAATTCCATTCAAACTCCCTACCCTCTTTCTGATCAAATGAAGTTATAACCCACTGCAGCACGAACTGTATAATCATTCCATGGAAATCAAAATGATTTTCATTTTAACATGAATGCCACATTAAAAAAGGCTTTTTGCATGAGCAATGTACAGGACTAAGGGCAATTCTTGCCTGCAGGATTTCTACAGGATTCTAATTATTACAGTGACTGCTCAGGCTAGTGAGAAAAAATGTACACATCAGATGCAGATTAAGCAATTATAATGCAGTTCTGGTAAGAGGGTCTTTACGGTCAGACAACAGAATATTAAAGCACTAACCCACTCCAGAAGATGTACATTTGTAAACATATAGAGCAAATGCTTGCACTTTAAAATGCATCAGATTTGTTCCACGACACCTAAGAACTCCATGAACAAAATTGACTCATATTTTAGTAATCTCAGTGTATAAAGTGAGTGTACATATGTAAACTTTTTTTTTTTTTGCATCCAGCAATTTGACACATCTGTAAGTTAACCAAAAATAGTCTTTAGAAAGGGATAAAATAAGAGTCATTTCTTTTTAATATGCCATTTTATAGAATTAAAACCTTTACCATGTCATTCCTGTTTATTTGGTAGGTATTTCTGGGTTCGGTCTGTTTACATTTGATAAATCCAATATTTACCCTCGTTCTAACATGAAATGGCTAATGATAAGCAACAAAAAATGGCCAACCAGGCAACTGATCTTTGGGAAATGTCAACTTGTGTGGTGACTCTGAAATAAACCTGAACAAAAACTTGCTGGATGCAGAAAATAAAAACACAAAATCAAAAGTAAGAAAGGCAAAAAATAGAATAAAAATAAAAATAAACAGGCATAACATCAAGCTGATGGAGGTTGTACTGCACCTTCTTCCTGCTTTTGGCTAATTTCTGGGCCATCTGCTTAGCATGGAATAAACAGAGATAGGAGAATGGTTAGAGAAGAATTTGCAGAGACTCAAGTCAAGCAGGGATTTACACACTAATGTCCAGGATTTGTCTAGTAACTGGTCTAGGTTAGTCTCTGCTTGGATTTCTCTCTTTCGTTCTGGTTAAAAAAGAGTTTCACGTTTAACACAATAGGTTTTAAAAAGTAAACCTGCACCAGAAAAGAGAGAGAAAGAATACGGATTAGTTTTATTTAATTTAAAAAAAAAAAGACAGCTAAGTTTAAAAACATAGGGCAAGATTCTGCTCTCATTTACATTCGTACAAATCACTCGTTGCTCTTTTCAAATCATTGGAGTTACACAAGTGCAGAACTGGTGTAAGTGAGAGAAGAATCAGAACCTTAATATTCAAACTCTCTCAGATCTTAAGGTCTTAGATTCAGGTTACTTAACAATTTTGCATGTACGCACAGACTTATAAAGGGAAAAAATGTCAAAAATGTTAAATGATCCTAAAAAAACCAAAATGACAAAAACATTTAAACAAACAACCCATCTGCCCCAATGCATACACACCCATGTGCTTACTAAGTTTAGACTCAGGCATTTGGGGACCACAATTCCCCATGCCAATTGCACAAGGACATTTTCCATGCCTCTCGCATATACCCAAACATCTTCCCTGGGTAGGGGTGCGTACTCTCCAGATGATCCACCTGTAAATGGGCTGCTGTCGTGGAGCTTTTTACTGTATTACTATGTAAGTGTTCAATATCAAAAGAGATTCTATCGGCTACCAATGAGAGACAGCGATAATCATAATTCTTGTCACTCCATTATCAAGCACTTATAAATCTTCTGCAAATAACTCCAGATGTAGTTTAAAAAAAAAAATCCACAGACTTTGGTGACTTTTCTTGTGGACTTGCTTATTGGACAAGTATGATACTCACCTTGCTGGTAGACTTCCATTTTAGTTCCAGTAGTAACATGTAATTAACTTAATGTGTGTGCTGTGTGGTCAATTATGCCAGGCTTTATCTATAAATACATTACTAATAGCTATTAGGCCCACAGAACAGGAACCTGGAATCACAGATGCACTGAACATTGGTCACCGGTGCTCACACATTAATTCTGCAGGTTGTGCTTTAAACCAATCTGAAAGTAGCAGTTGATACTGAAATGTTGCTCTTTAGTTACAAACAAAATCAGACGTTTCAGCATCACTTGCAGTAACCCTTTACCAATTATAAAACATATTCAAGTCTGGTAAATGTAAACTACTGCTAGTGGCAATGTGAACAGGATCATGCTGAAATCTTTACACTAAAGTATGGTCACTGGCATTCAGAGAAAATAAAACTACTCTGAAATAGTAACAGCTGCATAAATAAAAAAAAACCTTAAAATAATGCCTCAAGTTGGCATATTTTTCTAACCGTGTTCAAAAACATAGCTTCTCTGCAGTCAAAATTTTTCAATACTGCAGGGCACTAGGTCTCACAAAAGGAGTATGTCTGTCACAAAGGGAAATGAAAAAAAAAACTGCTTGAGTCAGAACTAGGTAATGCAGATATGGTACGTGAAAGGTGAGCCAGAGCAACCTCTTCTGTAGTTTGTGATTCTGTTCTTGACTTAATGGGAGCAGAATCAGGACCGCTGTCTTATTTGACCTTCTTGGAATACTATTTTCAAACATTTAACAAAACCCTAATGTAATGGCTTAGAATACACATTCATGTTTAAGAAATGATTAACACTCCAGAGAAGGTGAACATGAAAGGGGCTGGAATCTGTAGCTGTTAAATAAAGGGAAAAAGTCCATGAAAACGTAACACCAATATGCCTTTTATGCAAGAAACAGTATCAGACAAGCTCAGTCATACTATACAAATAATTCTAGCTACATTAGTCAAGCGGTTCTTTTCACACCATTATGAGTAAAATATAAGACAACCTTAGTTTAAACTTAATATTCTTTAGTAAATACACTGAAGACAGACAAGTCCTAAGTATTTCATTTGATTGAGATGTATTTGGTCTATCTATGATTTGTTTACAATTTAAAAAAAAATTCATTACCATTATTTTTTAAAAGAAAGAGACATTTTGCTGCTATATTGACTACCAATATCTGTACACATTTTAATAAACACTGTATCTATTGCAGATTGTTAATTATTTGTGACAGAGACTGCATCTTCTTATGTCTTGTAAGCACACTGATGGCACCTAAATAATAATAATGGGTAGGCTTTTAAACAATCCTCGGATATGGATTGTGTCAATGCCTTTCAGTAATGGGGTCAACTGGTATTCAAAAAAGTGCAGGCCTCCTACACAGATCAAATCTGCTGGTGAAATCTAAATTAATCACTGTTTTTTCTCCAGGCTGTGAGATTCATCCTCTTATTCCAGATGTTAACAACAATTAAAATCTGCTTAGGTTGGGAGGATGGCTAGCTCCGGAGATTAGTAGAGACTAACAGAGCCTTTCAACTCTTAGGTCGCACAGTCAATTCTATCTCATTCTGGTAATGAATGAAAGTCTTGGCTAACAAAGGCCAAATCCTGAATACACCACCTGCTGTAGTTTTAGTTCTGTGAATAGCTCTCATTGACTACTAGTAAGGTTTTACATAACTGGACCTTTAGATTCAGAGGTCAACAAAATTATTACTTGATGGTCTCACCCAGTTCAGTGGACAGCTGTCTACGTCACAAAAACCACCATCTTGCTGAAACTACCTTTGTGGCAGTCTCAGCAAAGAATTAATAATTCTCAGCATTTATATAATGCATCTTAGCCTCAAAGTGATGTGCAAACTAATGAACAGAGTGAAATTCATCCTTGTGCAGAGGGCCCACACAAGATCTGGTTTAAGAGTAGCAGCCGTGTTAGTCTGTATCCACAAAAAAAAACAACAACCCAGGAGTACTTGTGGCACCTTAGAGACTAATGAATTTATTAGAGCATAAGCTTTCGTGGACTACAGCCCACTTCATCGGATGCATTGAATGGAACATATAGTAAGGATATATATATATACACATACACACACACATATACAGAGAAGGTGGAATTTGCCATACAAACTGTAAGAGGCTAATTAATTAAGATGAGCTATTATTAGCAGAAGAAAAACCACTTTTGTAGTGATAATCAAGATGGCTCATTTAGACAGTTGACAAGAAGGTGTGAGGATACTTAACGTGTGGAAATAGATTCAATATGTGTAATGACCCAGCCCTCCCAGTCTCTATTCAAACCCAAGTTAATGGTATCTAGTTTGCATATTAATTCAAGCTCAGCAGTTTCTCGTTGGAGTCTGTTTCTGAAGCTTTTCTGTTGCAGAATTGCCATCCTTAAGTCTTTTACTGAGTGGCCAGAGAGGCTGAAGTGTTCTCCTACCGGTTTTTGAATGTTATGATTCCTGATGTCAGATTTTTGTCCATTTATTTTTTTACAAAGGTCTGGGTATCACTTAAGTTCCATCCAAGCTCTATTTTGAGGGCTTAAGTTGTGCATAGGCCTGGTACATGAAGATGAATTTTCCCCACAGGGACTGAACTGACCTATCATCACTAGAAGTGGTTCTCCCAGGTCAGGATAACAAGGGGAAGTTTTCACTGTACCAGCTCACATTCCATCTACCTACTCAAGCATCTATGCTGTGCTCACCACTTGTATCAGAGCCCCTCATGTTGCCTTTGTACTATGAATAAACAGACTTTGTTCTCCAGAGTTGTCTCCCCATTACCTTTCATTAATACTAAATATACTTTTAAAATAATTTTTGTTCTAAAAATCTCCCCTAGTCAACCAGATGGTCAAATGGATGACTTCAGTGTAATTCCTGTTCTTTATATCTAGACAGAGGTTTTCTGTATTATTAAAGATACTCTATGAATCCATATTTCATTCTGTGTAACCATAAGATGATGGACTATTGCTTGACAAGAGTAAATGGAAAAGTGCCTTTAAGTGTAAAATAGGAACAACCTCACCAGGTCACCAATGTTAAGATGAATATCTTTAAAGCAATGCAATGGTATAACCTGACTGAACTTAGCAGGGAAAAAGCCTGGGGGGAAATTATTTCTATATATAACAAGAAAGGTACATGAGCAAAGCAGAACTGTGTCTGAGATCTGCAAAATCTATCTAAGGACAAGCTGAGAAAATGTGTGGTCAAAAGCCATCTCTCTCTACTACAGGAAAACTTTATCAATGGTCATTAAACAAAAAAGAACATTTTCAGACCTGGGATCCTGAAGCAAGGCACTGACTTCAATGGGAGCTCCATGAGCTCAGCACCTTTGAAAAATCAGGCCGTTTATTTATGTTCCTAGCTTCAGGCACTTGAGTTTTTAAAAAAATAGCCTATCAATTCACAGTTTTTGTTACACTTTTTAACAGGAAAAGACATCAGGAGATTCTGGATGTAGGTTAACTACAGGATGTTCAAAATGCATTTGCCTTTCTACTTTAATCAAATCTTTAAAAAGCTGTTTTGTCTGTCTGGTATCGGTGTGTGCACATAACACTTTACTGCACTAAACCTGTCAGTGCTATAAAAGGAACGAGGAGCAGGACACACACTAACAATAGTTTCTAAATGACGCTTCAAAATTTTGGGCCAAATCCTTCCATGACCACAAAAGAAATGGGCAGCAGAGATTCAGGTGGGTCATCTGTCACAGAGAATCTACAAACGAGCCAGGATTTCATGGCAAGAGCCAGGGAAGATAAAATATTTCTAAGGAATCTCAGACCCAAACTACTTAGGGCTTTATATAGATTAACATCACCACTTTAAATTTCACCTAGAAATAAAAAGGGAGCCAGAGTAGCCATACGGGCGCTGGTGCAATATGTTCCCTGCAGGTCAGTCCTCTGTACAAGTAGCCAATAGTTCCTGAAATTTACTTCAAGGCTTGTCAAAGTTCCCATGGTCCCATGTTAAAGTCTTAAGTGAGTCTTAAATGGAATGAGAGCCTTTATGTGGGCCTCTACACTGGAGCAAATGTCACCAAAGTGAGTAACTGTGTGCCTTGCCTTGTTTACTTGTTGGCATACAAACACCGGGCCTGGTGTTCACCATGGGCAAGCCAAATAGGTACCTCAGTACCAAGTGGGTTGTATCGGGTATTGGGCAGAATTTAGCCATAGTTAATACTGTATTTTAATTATGAATAAGAACACCAGGAAACAAATATATCTACAGAACTATTTATTTAAAAATGACAACCACTAATAAATGTAATATTTTTACATTTCATAAATTAGCTATAATACACAACTTAAGAACTAGGGAATAAAAAAAACACACTGTGGAGAAGGAACTATGTTAACTTTGAAACTGTACAATGAGATGCTGGTACGGAATAAGTATGGTTAGGCATGGGACAAAGGCCAAAAATAAGATAAGCCACTGGCTGAACAGAGACACATAGGCATGAACTCCTGAACAGAAGCTCCATCCAGACTTCTTGTTTGGAACTCTGGAGGGTTTTGAATTTGAAGGGTGGCCATCTGGCTCCTGGGAAAAGGGGAGCAGGATCAGAGAGGAGACTGGGGAGCTAGATTGTGGATTTTGAAGAGATCCTCAAGGTCCTCAAAATACAGTTAAGAAAAGCAGCCAAGATTGTCCAGTATTTGCGGGCAAGTGTCCTGAGAGGAAGGTTAGAGGAGAAAAAGGACCATACCAGCAACCCAGACACATCACTGTTGAACAAGGAGTGACACTTCCATTCATGAATTGCAGTAAAAATATAATGTTTCTCAGGGTGGGAAGGAATAAGAATGATGCTCTGAATGAAAGTTTCTGCAATGACAAAGTATTCTGAAAAATCAGATCCTAAGGCATCTTAAATTGGACATCCACAATTAGTGAATACTTATGACCTTAATCACTCTGTGCTTCACGTCCCCATCTGTAAAATGGGAATAATACCTCCCCTTCATCTCGCAGAGGTGTTTTGAATTAAATAATGTTTGTGAAGCACTAAGATACTGTATGGATCAGTGCCATGGAAAAATCTATGAGGAAATTAATTCTGTCTTCAGAGAAAGATTTGAATAGTATACAGTAAATAAGGCCTAGGGCCATATAATGAACAACAAGAAAAAAACAAAATACTGAATAGCTGCTCATTAAGTGCATACCATTCAAACTGAACACTGGATGAGGCAGGGGTCCTGTGGAAAAAGTAATATGTGATCATATAAATAAAGACTGAATCATAATGCATACACAAAAGGGTGGCAAATAAAGGTTGCACAGATAATCTTATTTCTGGCAATTCCTAACTTTTGAGTGCTTACTTTTGCAACCTTAATAATGTTCTTTTAACATAGTTTGTGTGTATAATGTCCTAGGTTTATAAAAAAGCAAAACTGAAAAGAAAAAAAAAAAAAGAGAGGGAAATTCCATCATGCAAGGTTGAACCTTTTGATCCACCACACAGACCTCTGCCACTTTTGTACATGGAGTAACAGATAACAGCAGCAATTTGTCATCCTCTATGTAGACTAGTGCTAGAGGGGGATTAGAGACACACTTTTTCAGCGGGTTTCACAGAGATTTGCTCACAGCAGAGGAACAGCAAGACTCAGGAAACGACAGTTACCTTTTTCTCGTAACTGGTGTTCTTCGAGATTTGTTGCTCATATCCATTCCATTCTAGGTGTGTAAGCTTGCCAATGCACCGGTGCCAGAAGTTTTCCCCTCAGTGGTATCTGTAGCGGACTGGCTCTGGCGCCCTCTGAAGTGGCATGCATATGCCACGGTATAAGGGGCACTGCTGGCTCCCCCCACCCTCAGGTTCTTCTTGCTGGGAACTCCGACAGTGGGGAAGGAGGGCGGGTTATGGAATGGACATGAGCAACACATCTCAAAGAACACCAGTTATGAGAAAAAGGTAACTGTCTTTTCTTCTTTGAGTGCTTGCTCATATCCATTCCATTCTAGGGGACTCCCAATCAGTACCGCCAGAGGTGGGTAGGAGTTCACGGACATGTAGACTGCAACACAGCCCTGCTGAACCCAGCATCGTCTCTGGCCTACTGGGTGATGGCATAATGAATGGTAAACATGTGCACTGAAGACCACGTTGCTGCCCTGCAGATGTCCTGGATAGAGACATGGGCTAGGAAGGCTGCCGAGGATGCTTGCGCTCTGGTAGAGTGGGCTTTCACAATCCACAGCGGTTGGGCCTGAGCCAGCTCATAGCAGGTACATATGCAAGAGGTGATCCAGTTTAAGATCCTCTGAGAGGATACAGGAAGGCCTTTCATTCTTTCCACTACTGCTACGAAGAGCTGAGTCGATCTGTGGAAAGGTTTGGTGTGCTCCAGATAGAAAGCCAGCACACGTCGAACATCCAACGCAGGAAGCCGCCTCTCCTGGCAAGAGACTGCGGATTAAGACAGAACACTGGGAGGATATCGTCCTGGTTGATGTGGAAGGAGGACATCACCTTGGGCAGAAAGGCTGGATAGGGCCACAGTTGAACCTTGTTTTTGTAAAAACAGTATATGGTGACTCCAATGTGAGGGCCCATAGTTTGGAGACCCTCGCTGAGGTAATGACCACCAGAAAAGCCACCTTCCACAGAGAGGAAGCATGAGGCCAAAGGTTCAAAGGGGTGAGCCTTGAGAGGACCAGGTTATAATCCCATTGGGCAACCAGGTCTCCGATCGGCGGGAAGAGCCTTTCCAGGCCCTTCAGGAACCTGACCATCATGTCATGTGAAAACACCGACCGACCTTGAACATGTCAGTGGAATGCTGCCATGTGAAGCTTGATGGAGGAGAAAGTGAGGCCCTGATTCTTCAACTGGAGCAGGTAATCCAGGATGGATTGGAGAGATGACTAGGTTGGACAGATACCCCACTCCACCGCCCAACAGGAGAACCACTTCCATTTAACCTGGTATGTCGCTCTAGTTGAGGGCTTCCTACTTTCCAAGAGAATCTGCAGCACCTGACTGGAGCAGGCTTGCTTCTCTGGGTTAGCCATGCAGCAGCCAAGCCATGAGGTAAAGCAGGGTGAGGTCTGGGTGCAGGAGCCAACTGTGGTCCTGAGACAGGGGATCCAGGTATTTGGGCAGTAGCCCCGGGGTGGCTATGGCTAGGTCCATAAGCGTCCCATGCCAGTGTTGGCGAGGCCACGCCAGGGCCACCACGATGACACGAGCCTTGTCCCTCTTGATCTTTTGACAGGACTTTGCTGATAAGAAGGATTGGTGGAAAAGCACACCGCAGATCCCCTGCCCATGCCAGGCTTGGGCATGCTCCATTGCTCAGTGGAGTCTCATCAGCAATAGGAACCGTGAGAAGGTGAAGCATGCTCAATCAGGACAAAATCTTCTGAAATTGTAGCTGTTAAAATCAAAGCCTCTACTGAGCATGTGTGAACTTTTCAAAGGCTTATAACTTGGCCCTATTTGGGAGGACTTTCATAGAGATGGCAAAAGGCTCATGCTGAACAGAAAGGCCACTGTTCTGCCAAATTTCAAGTCCCTACTCTCAAGCATGAGCAGGGACACTAGAGCTTCTCAAAGAGAAGTCACCAGAATTTTTTAACATGACCACAACAACATATTTTTCCCTAGCTTCATTCTCAGAAATGATCAAAACAGTTTTTGCTGAAGTTTTCCAGAAAAAAATTCAGCTTGAGGCAGAATTTCAGCCCAACTGAGTAAATCTTGGCAAAATTAGAAGCAACTAAAAACAGAGTCTTATTGTGGGAAGTGTTGGGCAACCTTAATAACAAGTGGCACTACCAGCCCCATTTACAATGTTATCAAACACAGCCTGTATTGGGTGTTCATTATTTTGGATACCAGCGACCTGTGAACGTTTTGATATTGAACTGATGAAAATATATTTTCTGATCAGATATTTGGCAACTGAATTATTGTAAGCAATATGAAATACCATTATGCAGCAGTGGAAAAAGTGTCTCTCAAAACTACAGCATCCTTTTAGAAAAGTATTTAAGAAACAAAGCACGGCACAATACACATACACACCCACACACGTGAAACTTAAGATCATACCCAGTGCTGACAATGCAGACTAGTACTAGAAGGGTCCTGCACTTTCAGAACTACCTTCCTTAGAATGAGACAATCAACTGTCCATCTCAGGTGGCCAAGTGGAAATTAAAGAATTTATGGCATCTTCAGTTTCAAATTAGAGAATAAGCCTGGTGACCTGGCCAATATTTATTCTTTCACCATAGGTTCTGAATGTCCAAGGTTTAATGTCCGAGGTTGCATGAACTATTTCTTACAGCATTCTGGCTGCTGTGATTGCCTACATGTGAAGTGGTCTGAAAACGGGTGTTAAAGTAGCATAACTTTCACCGAATGCCAAATTAGAGCATGGGCAAAAGAAGCATACACAGTATAAAATTTCCAGCTAAACCTATTTTCTCACATCTTACATCTATGATATAACTTACACCACCATTTAGATCACCATAAGCTTTGATGACTAGACTATGAAAGGCGTATTGAACCAAATTATCCAGTGAATCCTCCTTCTCGCTCAAGTCCCAAGACCAGACTAAACAGATCAGATGAATCTCTTTCAGAAGAAAGGATAAACTGGCACCTAACCTTTGAAACAATATGTAACAATAAGGGAGGAATACCTGGGTAAGCATGCAACACCTGTATCTACAGTTTGAAAACACCAAATCACATGAACAGCAAGATACATTCCTCACCTTGATTCTGCTAACAGCTTCCTGAGCCTGCATCATTCGCACATTCTTGGAGGGAGTTTTGTCAGAAAGGAGTTGAGTGGAGCCAAGGTAATTTGCAGCAAAAATAATTCCATCAATTAAGTCTTCAGGATCACAGGGTCCAGGAACTATAACACAGAAAACCAATTGCTGAGCAAAATTATGTTTCACCATGGAGAGAAATAGCACTTGCACTACTTAGCCTGCATCTGATGGCTATAAATGCTGCTCTGAGCGACTTAGAGGTAGCATGATGCCAGGACAACCAACACATTCAATCAAGGCAAACAAAAACACTGAGCAAAGTACTTTCAACATCTCTACAGTAGAAATCGCAATTGCTCATCCAACCTGCCTCCCACAATAGTTTGCTCCATGAGACAAGGTTAACTAGAGCAAAATAAACAATGTATTTTCATTCCTACAAAAAATACAAAGCGTTTTCATTTCTCTCTCTCTCTCTACATCCAACATCCTTATGTTTTTGACTAAGATAATCATATCTTATCATATCTTTAGCTAGAGTCTAAAATAAAAAGAACAATAGGAACATAAACTCAGTATCAACCAACAGCACCTCTATTATTCAAGCACGGACCATTATTGGAATGATGAGCAGTGGAATCTCCTCAGAGCATTTTATAGGTATGATTTTTTCCCCCAGAGTGGAGTTAAAATCGGTCACATCACATTGAAAAGTATATAGTTTTATGCCAGACCTACTCACAAAAGCCACACGGGGGAATTGATCTCTTCAGGAGGGATAATTTTGATTTAGATAAAGAAACTCTCCGTGCTTTAGGCTCTGAATCTAGATGTGCCAAGTCAGGGATTTATGCTTGGGCTAATATATACTATTGACTTGGTCCTGCAAGTTGCCATGAAACCTCAACTCCCATTGGTGTCAGTGCAAGCTTATGATGCTGATCAGGAGGCACTCAGTTCCTTGCAGGACGAGTCCCTATAATATCTACATGATCTACGGTTTTTCAGACTGATCACTTTAAAATTGAAGCAATATTCTCCCCTTGGACATTTCATCTACTAGGAACTGGATTTTTCTCTTTAATCTCTTTGATCTCGAAGGTAGCTTCATGTAACACACTGCTTATCGGTATGCAAGAAAGAAAAATCTGGTTTCAAATTTAATTAAAATATACATAGCATTTACTTTTGCGAGAATTCATTTTTGCATAATTATCAACATTTTATTGTCATAAAATTTAAAGTAGTAACATTTTATTTTTCTTATGAATATGAAAAAACCCACTCTGAGGACTTACAGTATCTACCTCAAAGACTGAATCAGGTTTCTGAAATTCTGTAAAATGTATTTCTATTGTACAGCCTTCCAAATACAACGTATTGGAAAACAATCCAAGGAATCCCAAGACAGAAATCTGAGGTTGGCTTCAACTCTCATCTTTATATAAATCAAAAGGCCAACTGCAAGAGTTTTAAGGACAAAGTAGCAAAATTAACTTAGAATTTCCCTGCTTGTTCCATGCCTTCATTACCTTTATATTATTTATGTTTAATGGCATGCAGCTGAATATTTATGTGTACACACAGAACATACAAGTATGAATGTGCTTATGTTAATTCTAGTGATGGGTGAACCTCTTATATATAATTTTAAAAAAATTATTTATCCACTGGGACAGGTACAGCATGGGCAATGGACATTCCCCACCACCACCACAGCCCTGCCAATAAAGCTCAAGCCTGGAGAGACCATTGATGTTTTTAATTTATTTTAAAGCCAAAAGGGACCATTATGATCATCTAGTCTGACCTCCATCCTTCGTCATCAGAGGGTAGTTCAGCCTCCATGCACATCCAGTGTGTTGTGAATTCCAAGAAAGGTGCTATGGATTACTGAAAATTCCAGTGGTGCCTTATGTGATGTTGTCACCCATCCCTTAGGAACTGGGCTGGGACCACTAATGAAACATTACAAAATAAAAGATAATTACGCTTTTCTAACTTCCAAAAAAATAGTTCTGGGGTTTGGTTCAAGTTCTGGATTGGTTCATATTTGATCTAACTTCCAAAAAAATAGTTCTGGGGTTTGGTTCAAGTTCTGGATTGGTTCATATTTGATCTAACTTCCAAAAAAATAGTTCTGGGGTTTGGTTCAAGTTCTGGATTGGTTCATATTTGATCTAAACAAGTTCACCCAGCCCTAGTTAACATTTACCTTCACAGTCCATAGACTTCTTGCATTTTTACTTGTACAAAAGAATTCTATTATAATATGGACAGCGTTATACTTTCAAAATTATATTTTTCACTGCTTACCTTCAACATAGGTTGGGAATGAAGCCAAACTTTTTCTGGACTGTAATTAAGACAAACAGGATTTCAAACAGCACAAAGCATGCTCAAATATGCATTAAAAATCGTTCCATGCAAAAACAACAAAAACCAATAAAACCCCAAAACATAGTGACAGTTAATTAGCAAAGGACAACTGACAGCTTATTAGGAAAAATTTTAAATATCAGCAATTATTAAGGAGTTATTATCCTGAAGTGTAGTCTACATCATTATCATTTTCATATATTAAGCAGTTCTACCCGGAGTCTGGTACTCGACAGCACATTTCTGAGTGCCAAGAGGTGCTCTGATCTATATACGAACAACAGGAATAGTGCCTAATAAATCACATTTTTAACTACTTGGAATTCCAAATTAAAAATAATAATCTGGGAATATTTAAAAGGACTTGCAATATTATCAAAAAGAACAGGCGTACTTGTGGCACCTTAGAGGCTAACAAATTTATTAGAGCATAAGCTTTCGTGAGCTACAGCTCACTTCATTGGATGCACAGAATGGAACATATATATATATATATATATATATATATATATATATATATATATATACATACATACATATATATACACACATACACACACACACACACACACACACACAGAGATAAGTTGGAAGTTACCATACAAACTGTGAGAGGCTAATTAGTTAAGATGAGCTATTATCAGCAGGAGGAAAAAAAAACACTTTTGTAGTGATAATCAAGATGGCTCATTTAGACAGTTGACAAGAAGATGTGAGGATACTTAGCTTAAGGAAATAGATTCAATATGTGTAATGACCCAGCCACTCCCAGTCTCTATTCAAACCCAAGTTAATGGTATCTAGTTTGCATATTAATTCAACCTCAGCAGTTTCTCATTGGAGTCTGGTTTTGAAGCTTTTCTGTTGCAAAATTGCCACCTTTACATCTTCTACTGAGTTGCCACAGAGGTTGAAGTGTTCTCCTACCAGTTTTTGAATGTTATGATTCCTGATGTCAGATTTGTGTCCATTTATTCTTTTGCATAGAGATTGTCCGGTTTGGCCAATGTACATGGCAGAGGGGCATTTCGATTTATAACTTCTAGAAAAAAGCCCAATGAAAGGCTTCATACACCTACCAGCTCTAACTGCAGTAATACTCATCATTTAGTTACACTTAGAAATAAGCCTAGCTGAGGATATTTGTTAAAGGCAATTTCTATGTCAGAAGTATGTAGGGTATATAGTGCACTGCAACATGTGCTGCTATTACATATAAAGAAAAGGAGTACTTGTGGCACCTTAGAGACTAACCAATTTATTTGAGCATAAGCTTTCGTGAGCTAGAGCTCACTTCATCGGATGCATTCAGTGGAAAATACAGTGGGGAGATTTATATACACAGAGAACATGAAACAATGGGGGTTACCATACACACTGTAACGAGAGTGATCACCTAAGGTGAGCTATTACCAGCAGGAGAGCTGGTTCCCCCCTACCCCCTCCCCCGCTGGTAATAGCTCACCTTAAGTGATCACTCTCGTTACAGTGTGTATGGTAACCCCCATTGTTTCATGTTCTCTGTGTATATAAATCTCCCCACTGTATTTTCCACTGAATGCATCCGATGAAGTGAGCAGTAGCTCACAAAAGCTTATGCTCAAATAAATTTGTTAGTCTCTAAGGTGTCACAAGTACGCCTTTTCTTTTTGCGAATACAGATTAACATGGCTGTTACTCTGAAACCTCCTATTACATATGTTTGTGACAAGAATTCTAGAGAAACCAAGGATTACAAGATGTTGATATGCCTAACCCTAATTCCACAATGAAGTACATCAGCATTCACTCCACTGATTTCTCAATAGAATTATACCAGTGGAAAATCAGTGAGAGCTCAGGATCAAGCCCAATATCTCATATGAGGTGCAAGTACTTTTGAATGTTCACTTACAGTACATAGGAAATTTATTATCCCTTTTTATGCTGAGCAATTTACCCGGTATTATATGTATATAAAAATGTAAACCAAGCTCTCAGTCAGGCAATTGCACCTAAGTGGCAAGAAGATGGACTAAAGGACCCAGTAAATCTTTTCCATTTCTTACTACATAGATTCTCTGAGTAGTAGTATTTTACAGTTTATTACACTGGGCTTGTTATAAAAACAGCTGTTGTGGCAGAAAAAAAGTTAATCAGGGCATGATATAAGGATATCAGGGCAACATTGAAATACTTGCTTTCTTCCTCTGAGAGATAAAGCCAACAGAGGACAAAGTTGTCACTGAATAATGGCCTCCTGCTGCTAAACACATTTAAGGAAAATTAAGTGTTGGGAAACATTTATTGTCAAAGCAGGAGAGGTTGCCCTGAGATCATCCTGTCTATTACAATGACTATTTTTTATTAAACCCATGATAGATGTTGATTTTGATAATTTTATCTGATTGCTGTCAGTGCAGTACACAACAGCTTGACTGGCTGCATTCTGACAGGTACAGAGACAGACCGATTGTGTGGTTCAGAAAACAACAAGCTTATCCATGCAAGTGCAGTTTTAGTGTATATATTTTTCTAATTAACAGACTCAAGGGCTCGACTGACTGTCTGAAGTTTTATTTAGTTAGTTTTAACTTTAATCAATTCATGTTGGTAAGCCATCGGGGAATCTGATTGCCCCGCAGAGTTTCCTTTTGGGATAAAGTTGAGTAAACAAACATCAAATTAAATGTCTAACACATTTATTAACTGCAACAACGTTAAAATTAAAAAATAAAATAAAAAAATCTTTAATTCTAGTAGTTTTATTTGGGAATCTTTTGGTACTAGAAATAACAGGCGGCATCACCTGATGTCACTTCAACACAGAAATATGTATCTTTAAATCCTGGTGTAGAAAATATAATTTCATAAAAGAACTAGGTACTGTTCGTTGGATTAATCTTTTTGTCTGTTCAACAAAACATTAGATTTCTTTAAAATTAAGGTTTTGTTCAGACATACAACTATTTCCCATAAGCAAAGAGGTTTACTCTTACTATTGCTATTTGTAAGGGATGTACAGAAGAATGCAACGCTGATTTAAAAAAAAAAAATCTGTACTTTAATGAAAGCCAAAGACTATAATGAGCAAAGAGTATCACAGATCAAAGCACAAAACTAACACTCTCAAAGACTTTGGTATAGCTTTAAACCTTCTGAAAGCCATCACCTCCCAAAATGTAAATAAAGATTTAAAAAATATAATTCATAAATCATAGGCCTATCCTTTTTCTTTGTCAAATTTGAAACAAAGAAAAGATGGATATGACTATTATTACTTGGAATTTCAATTCTCAGCCAGTTTCTATATCTGTAGAAAACTGACCAGTTCATAGACACTACAATACAAATTGATAGTTAGATGGTACCTGCTTTCTACAATTGAAGTTTTTCTTTGTTTGCACTGTATTTATTAAAGTTAGAAATTAAAAAACGAAGATAACTGCAATTTTTCTGTTCGTATAGTTCCCCAGGCACAGTATGCAAAGACTAAATACACATGATAAATTTTCCACATTCTCAGTTGTCCCATTGACACAAACAGGACTATTCACAGTTTGTAAAGTTAACCATGTACAGGTTAGTCTTCGCATGATAAAGGCACTTTTGAGGGTCCAATGTCAGGAACTCCTGGATTCTATTCCCAGTCCTGCCACTGAATCACTGCCTGCACTTGGGCAAATCACTTCACGCTTCAGCGATTCTACTTCCCTGCTGATGAAACAGGGAGCAACACCAATAGGAACAGTGCTGTATTAATATGTATTTATTTTGGCAGGCCTATCATCCTGACTAAGACCATGCCTACACTTATATGCTTATAGAGGCACCGATGTACCAGTTCAGCTGTAAGATCATTCGTGTAGCGGCGATATGCCGACGGGAGAGCTCTCCTGTCAACATAACAAAAACCAGTTCAACGAGCAGCATTAGCTATGTCGGCGGGAGAGCGTCTCCCTTTGACATAGTGCTGTGCACATGAGCGCTTATGCCAGCAAAATTTATGTCGCTCAGGGGGTGTGTCTTTTTCACACCCCATGAGCGACAAAAGTTCTGCTGACATAAGCGCTAGTGTAGACATGGCGTAAGAAATGTAACCTCCTTTGTAGCAGGACACTCTGTAAAGAGAGGGAAAAGAAAATATTGCCTCCTCTTGCCCCAGTACAGAGGGGACATTGGCTGCTCTTAAATAAATCAACTCTCCAAAGCCTGTTACACAAACATCACTGCAGAAAAGAAAAAAAAAAAAAGCCATCAGAAACAGCGGTGTTAAATTAAGGTTTCAATCAGAGACACATAACATGAGGGAGAACAAAACAATAACTTATGCCAGTTTTGTTTTTTTCATATACAAGGAGGGGGAAGAAGAAGAAGATAAAAAGACATGAGCAGTAAGTGGAACAGGACTGTCTCTCTTAAAAAGACCGCACTCTACCTCTTTATTAGTGGAGGGTTCTGCTGTACCACAGACATCTTGGTGATGTTGCCTACTTGACGATTCAGCACCACGGGGTGAAGAGGAATCAGGAGATGGAGACTAGATATGGTAAGAAAAGAGAATTAAATAAAAAAACTGAGTGACCATTGTAGAAATCTCACTCTGTTTTATTTGGAAGTGGGAATAAGGGATTAAAGATGAAAAACATAACAGCAGCCAAACACTGTTTACATTGTTACAGCCTCTGTTTCGTATGGTAATGAACATGCAGAACTCTCAGTATGCCACTGTTTTTTACCTCAATAGTTATGTTTATGGGGAAAATTAAATATTTTATTTGTCCATAAACTACAAAAGTTGAAAATTGAACTAAAATTAAATCCAGGGTAAATAACATTCACCAAAAAAGGATGACATGAAAACATAATTTTGGAAGCTGAAGGGGAAGGGAAATTATGATGTTTGGCATGAACATTTGTGACTTGCATTTGATTTTTCTTGTCAGCCATTCAATTAAGTTGCAATTACAGCACATCTCCCCACACAAGTAGTGTATGCAAACAAACTATCCAATTCGCTTATTGAAGGCTGCAAACAATTCAGCCTAATATTTTGAAAAGAAAAAAAAAACAAGAAAAAAATGCATGAAGTCAAGATGGAAATTGTTACGAGAGAGGAGTGAAGAAACCCTGAGGGCCTGATCAGAAAGTGGGGGTGCAACTTTAGTAAGGTTATTCATCTTGAACTTATAAGTAGCAAATTTAAAGAGTCAGATACTGAGTCCTAATCTGCCCCTTTAAGAAGCAGGTGTATGTACAATTGCGCAGGAGCGATTTGCCAGAAGGGTTGGCCTCAACTGAACAGAAGCAGGCTTCCATGGTTGCTTCTAACCATTTTTCAATTGCCTTAAGAAACTAAATAAAATAATAATAAATAATAATAAGGCTGTCAATTAATCACAGTTCTCATGCGATTAACTAAAAAAAATTCATCACGATTAAAAAAATTAATCGTGATTAATCGCAGTTTTAATCACCCTGTTAAACAATAGAATACCAATTGAAATTTATTAACTACTTTTGGATGTTTTTCTACATTTTTAAATATATTGATTTAAATTACAACACAGAATACAAGTGTACAGTGCTCACTTTATATGATTTTTATTACAAATATTTGCACTGTAAAAATGATAAACAAAAGAAATAGTATTTTTCAATTCCCCTAATACAAGTACTGTAGTGCAATCTCTTTATCGTGAAAGTGCAACTTACAAATGTAGATATTTTTTGTTACATAACTGAACTCAAAAACAAAACAATGTAAAACTTTAGAGCCTAAAAATCCACTCAGTCCTACTTCTTATTCAGCCAATTGCTAAGACAAACAAGTTTATTTATATTTATGGGATATAATGCTGCAGGCTTCTTATTTCCAATGTCACCTGAAATTGAGAACAGGCATTCGCATGGCACTTTTGTAGCCGGCATTTAAAGGTATTTATGTGTCAGATATGCTAAACATTCATATGCCCCTTCATGCTTTAGCTACAATTCCAGAGGATATGCTTCCATGCTGATGATGCTCATTAAAAATATAATGCATTACTTAAATTTTGACTGAACTCCTTGGGGGTGAACAGTATATCTCCTGCTCTGTTTTATCCGCATTCTGCCATGTATTTCATATTATAGCAATCTCGGATGATGACCCAGCACATGTTCATTTTAAGAACACTTGCACTGCAGATCTGACAAAACGCCAAGAAGATACCAATGTGAGATTTCTAAAGATAGCTGCAGCACTCAACTCAAGGTTTAAGAATCTGAAGTGCCTTCCATAATCTGAGAGGGACAAGGTGTGGCGCATGCTTTCAGAACTCTTAAAAGAGAAACACTCAGATGTGGAAACTACAGAACCCGAACCATCAAAAAAGAAAATCAACCTTCTGATGGTGGCATCTGACTCAGATGATGAAAGCGAATGTGCATCGGTACGCACTGCTTTGGATCGTTATTGAGCAGAACCCATCACCAGCATGGAGCATGTCCTCTGGAATGGTGGCTGAAGATGGTGGAAGACAAATCTTTTGCGAATCTGGCACGTAAATATCTTGCAACACTAGCTACACCAGTGCCATGCGAACATCTGTTCTCACTTTCGGTGACATTGTAAACAAGAAGAGGGCAGCATTATCTCCTGAAAATGTAAACAAACTAGTTTGTCTGGGTGACTCACTGAACAAGAAGTAGGACTGAGTGGATGGTAGGCTCTAAAAGTTTTCAGGGTGAATAAAAAAAATCAATGATTAAAAAAAATTTATTTTTTAATTTAAATCTGATTTTTTTTGATAAAATGCTTTTTGAGGAAAAAAACCTATCTAAAGATAAAGATACATTATAGCTCAAAGATATCTCATCATGGAATAGGGATTATAAATTCTAATTCTATAGTATGAGACAATATATTCATGTAACGTTTAAGAAAAGTTTTGTAAATGAGTTCCAATAGTTCATGGATTACGGACTCAATCTTATGGGGCTCCAGGGGCTTCTGTATAGATTATTTAGGTTAATCTTTCTATCTACCCAATGGGACTCAGTGCTCAGTCTGGAAGATACCATCAGAGATTCTTAGTTTTGCAGTTCTCAAACAGTGGATTTGTGTCTCCAGAGATAACATGCTTGTTAACAGCAAAAATGTTTTTAAATAAATAATATATAGAGGTGAGAAATAACAGACCTCAACCCTATTGTCTCTTTGCAAATTAGTGTACACACAGTCAATTCCTTACCTGTCTCTAAAGGTGCAAAGTTTCAAAAAGTTCAACGAACAGAAGATTGATGGGGGCGGAATAGATCTGGACAAGGAGAAGAAGTCTGGAGATAAATGTGAGAAGGGAGGGACAGGCAGTAGAAACAAAAGTGAAACTGTTTGAGCAGCATATTCCAGAAGTCTTGAGGTCTTTCTGAGTGTAGCCTTCATTGATTTGAGATCTACCATACCATTCTCTCACTAAAAGGGAAAACCTATAATGGCAGCGGGCTGTAAAAGAGACCCAGTTTGTGAATAAGAACCATTCAAGAAATGTATGTTTTTGCTGATGATGTTTTAAAGAAAGTCAAACCAGTGAACTGGTGGAAGTCACGTAAGCACTTGGATTCAGAGGCTGTTGAAGTGATAATCTCACTTTTAACAGCAGTAGCTTCTTCTGCTGGTCTAGTAGAAAGAATATTTTCTTCCTTTGGACGAATTCATTCCAAATGGAGAAATCGTTTGAGTCCTGAAAAAGCAGGAAAGCTGGTTTTTCTTTTCCAGATTATTAACAAACAAGAAAATGAAGGTGAAGACAACTGAGTTAGCTGCAGAAGCCAATATTTTAAGTTTCGCATGTTGACCTGGCTGACATAGTCGATTTAATTTTTTTTTTAATATTTCATTTAACTATTTTAGTTAAAAACAATTTTAACAAAAACCAACCTGATTTTAAAAAACCTGAATGTTTAACTAAATTCAAAAATTCATATGCTTGTTTTGTTATGTTTGCTGTTGAAGAAAAAAAATCCAGAATACATAATGTTGTTGTTTCAGTTAAATAAAACAATTTAAATGTCTGCCTGGTGATGTTTTCCTCCTAATACAGCAAGGTAAGAAAATCCTCCAAATATTAATGATTAACCTGTTGAATTGGAGATATTGGGAGGTGAACTGACTTCATAAATATCTGCTTCTATTACCTTTGGTAAATGAAATAACCAAACAATCATTCATTTTCTGATATAGCTGTAAATTAATCTCAAAAGTTTTCAAAATAAATCACTTAAAAATGTATAGTGTGTACCTTCTAAAAATGAAACCTACATCTATCTCTGAGTTGTGAAGAATATGTATTAAGGTTAAAACAACTAACAAGAATGCACTTTTATGTAGAAATCCACAATTAAATTGAGTCTTCCTGACTAGTGATTTAAATCAATTTGATTTAAATCAAATCCACCCTTAAAGTTTTACATTGCATTAAAAATAAAACAGTTTTTTTTGTACATAATTCTACATTTGTAAATTCAACTTTCATGATAGAGATTGCACTACAGTATTTGTATAAGGTGAACTGAAAAATACTATTTCTTTTGTTTTTTTACAGCGCAAACATTTGTAATAAAAAATAAATATAAAGTGAACACTGTCCACTTTGTATTCTGTGTTGTAATTGAAATTAATATATTTGAAAATGTAGAAAAATCCCCAAATATTTAAATAAACGGTATTCTATTATTGTTTAATCACAATTAATCACGATTAATTTTAATTGCTTGACAGCCCTAACAAATAAATAATAAATAATAACAATACTGTCATTTATTTATTATTTTTATTGTAGTAGCACTTTGGAGCCCCAGCCACAGACCAGGACCACATAGTGCTAGGCGCTGTACAAACACCGGAAGAAAGAGGCCCTGTCCCAAATGTTACCTCCGTATTTGTAGTATTGTCTAGACCACAAGTTTTCTAATTTTCTTTTCTTTTCACATTGTGGATCCATCCTTAATGGAGAAACAGTCTCATGGACCACCTTACCTCCCAATCATTAATCACGGGGACTTCTTCTTGCTCTCAGTTATGGTCATGTAACCGGCATGTGCCAGCCACCAACAGCAACTGCTTACATGGGAAAGTAATATTAGGTAACCAGTTGTTGTATTTTAACTCTTTTCAGTGTGATGCTGGTGAAGAGAACAGCAAAGAGAACCAACATGATGTGATCAACCATCTCTGTGGACCATGGTTTGGGAACCATTATCCTACCTAAAAGGGAGTAACCGGGAGCACTGCTAATACTGAAGAAGCCATATCTAGTTCTCTAAGGCAAAACTGGAAAGGATTTTAGGACAACTACTATACTGGAAATACAAAGGGTGGAATCAATGGGGTTGATTAAAATGGAATTGTATTAAGTTGTAAGTGAGCACAGAATTTGATCCATAGAGCCCTAATTTCAAAAGCACCTTCAGATGTACTTACAAAATAAGTTTTCACAGGTACAATAGCGTGGCTATATAGGTAAGATTCTCCTCACACAGTTATGCAAGTCGGGTTCTGAGCAAACACTGGAATCTTACACAGTCCCCTCTAAAACACAGACACACACACACACACATATACATACATTTGGGTCCTTACATAACTTTATCAGCCCATTCAAGTTTGCCACATTGAGCAGGCAACACCAGATATTTAACACATTTGATCACTAGTTTCCTAACTTTTAAAAAAAACAAAACAAAACAAAAAAGACCTTCCCCACTGCTTGCTTCTTCTTTGGGCCAACCAATGTCTTTACACTGTGACAGGGCTAGGCTCTGTTTAGGGGCAGCCATATCTCTAACCAACCTGGCTCTTTTCACTGGAATCCTCATTTCGGAGACACTGTCGGACTCTGCAGAGGAACTTGAATGGATTCCCTCTGCCTCCAAATGAGATGAAACTTGGTTTCCAGAACTATGTTATGAAAAGGGAGTTCTTACACAAGCAGTAGGTTCTTACAACATTTCTTGTTTTCATATTAGCCTTAAGGACAACTCAAAGGCACCCATGCAGATCCTGGGCTACAAGGTCTAACCTCTTATCTCTCTCTCTCACACACACACACACACTCCTAAAACATTAGTACAAGTCATACACACACCCAATAAGAGGACAGAATTAGAGGTCCTACCAAATATTGTGGTATAAAAAATAAGCTTCTGCTATTTTCCCCTCACAGGTGAGCAATAAAGCACCAGGAACCACTAACTAAAAACACCCCTTCGTTAAGATCTTCACTAGGTAGGGACAGGATGGTATTTACCAGGTATTTACCAAAGGCAGTATTTACCAGGCAGTATTCTATGATTTTTTCACCATTCCGTGAAAATCTAGTTAGTCCCAGTTTAAAGGCATTTTCTATTTTAAAAACTGTTTCATTAATGCATACCACATTACACTTAGTTTTAGTTACATATTCAAATTGTAGTTACATAAGGCAATAGATTCATAGATTTTATTTGAACAACCCTAAATTGAAGTAAAACTGCAGTGGGTGTAATACTTATATATGTAATTATAATACTGAACACTGGAATGTTTGTGTAAATTTTGGTTGGATATTTTCTCATAGAACCTACACGTCAGGATTAATTTCAATTTTTAATATTATACAAACAAAAGTCTGATTGTATGAAAATGACAATAATTCATTGTTGTAGACTTGAAGCATTAAACAATCAGAAGCAGGCAGAGTTGCAGACAATTAGTCCAGGTCCATTTGCCTATGCAGCATTCTACAACAGAAAACCAACTTAGATGTAGCAGATAGACCAAGCGTGTTCCTCAGTTCTGAATGGATGTAACCAAAGTTTGAAAAGATTCATTCTATGCTAACTTGCTGGACATGGATGCAATTAATTTCCCCAGTTTCCCGGTTTTAACTAGGTTTAAGCCGGTATTTACCAGCGCCCTCTGTAAATTAGTTTGTCCCAGGAAACTGCCAACCCTGCTGCTAGGTAAGCCAGAAGTCCTTGACTTCACATCCACTAAATCTTGCTCCAGAAAGTTGACTGTACAGTAGAAACTTTTATTATGAGTTAAAGTATGGACTAGGAAGCGGGAGACAGGTGAAGAGTCTTTCTAAAAATGGACACCAAGAGCGGTGGAAGATACTTGAGCCTTCAGGCTGAAGTATTCTCGGCTATGCAGCTCTGCTACCATGGTTTGAGGGGGGAAAATCTTCCCCTACCCAAGAAAGCTCCCCAGCGTTCAGACAAGTTACATGGGGAGAGAGTTACATAGATAGTTAAGAGTCGTACACTAAGTCAGGAAATGCAAAAGTTACAGTTCCACTGGTTAACTCAGCTGTGTTGTTTTTCCATTCCTGTTTTTCTAACTAAACTTTACTGTTTCTGTTTTTATTTGTGTTAAAACAACATAGCCGGTGTGCAATGCTGCCAGGCTAACAATGGTGCTAGTGGTAGTTTTGTGTGAGCAAATAATGTAGGAGTGAGTCTTAAAACAAAAAACCAAACCAAACAAAGACACTTAGAGCAGATTAAGCATTGAATGTTGTCCCCAAAATAGTTCTTTAAAATGCTGTCAAGGCATGCTCAATTAGAGATAAATAAATAAGCCTAGTTGTTAGTGTATCATCCACATGTAGGAGTTCAGACATGTTAAAATTTTTTGTGCTGTTGCTCCAGTAGTTATCGGCATTACAAACCCGTGTGGGTGAACGCATACTAAACTACGCACATCTAAAAAGTACTGGAATTATTCATCTATTAAAGACCACATAAATGCCTTCTATTTGGAACGTTTGCATTCTTACTGTAAGATTTTTTCTATGATGATGACTGCAGTCTGACTGAAAACACTACAAGAAATTTATTAAAAGAGCAGACTGCATGCAATATACAGCTTGCTCTACTGTATGCAACGTTAGGTACCCCCAAACAGCGCCTGTATAGAGGTGAAGGGAAGTTCAGTCTAGGAGAGACTCATACATATTTGGCTTATTTAGCATCACAAAGCAAAAGGTACAATGCGCAATACGGTGTGCAACTTACAATATATAGGTAGCTCACATGCTAGGACAAAAAAAAAAGAGATTCAATAAGAAATAGCAGGAAGGGCAGTTTGCTCAGCTTCTTCCAAGTGATATCTTTTATAACATATGATTTAAAAAGAATGTGTGGTAGCACTGTTCTTATAATCTTGAAACTAGTTAAGAAGCCTGAACCAAACTCTGGCAAGACAAACTATACACGTGTCCCCTGATCTATTGTACCAACGTTAATGTTCATTAGAATTGTGAATGGCTGTATAAAAGGGAGTAACATGAAAAAAAGGGAGCAGCATCCCCACTTCTCTTCCTTCCTTTTCCACCTACCTGTCTTTTCTGATATTCAGCCTGGTACATCCAGAAATTCTCCATTAAGTTTTTGGTGTTGTCCAGGTGTAACTAAAGCATCCTCCACTTAAAACCTGAGAATAAGCTAGTGCTTCACTGTTATTTTGTGCTTGGGTTTAATAATGAAACTGGTAATAGGAGATGCGACAGCATTGCATTGTGTCACACCTATCCAGCTTAACCTGCTATGTAACTGAATATCCTGTGAAGACCTACATCAGGAATACTGGAGCTTCTTTTGTCACAGCGAACTGTTCTTGTTTTAGAAAAGTGGTGTTGTTTACCCATTCTTAGCAGCAGTATACCTAGAGATTTCATAAACAGCTTATTAGCACTGTCACACACAGGTTTGGGGGGGGTGGAGAATCCACAAATATTTGATCAAAGCAAAATTCAGTAGTGCCATTTGAATCAAGGGTCAACTTTTCTATGTCTAAGTCTCCAAGGGGGTTAGATGAAACCTGCTAGGTCTCAGCTTGCATTTTCTTTGCACTTATATTTTTTGGAGTGGGCCTTTGACTCTCTAGAAAAAACCTCACTCACTTCTGCCATATTGCCTATGGGCAGTAAATTAATAATTTTTCTCTCTCACCCCAACACCCTGAACAGAACCCTAAAGATATGTACCTGCCTCATAAGGGTAACCATATGATCTTATTATTGGAACCCTGGCTCTTCCTCAACTTCTCCCTCATCTATCTGTTACAATGTATGGAAATTAGATTGGAAGAGCTTTGGGGCAGAAACTTTTCCTCTTATTTGTTCTGTAAAGCACCTAGGACAGTTGAGTGTTATACAAAAAATAAATAGGGTACCAATAGCAATGTTAACTCAGTTTTGTTGTGCATCCTGTAACATTGTACAGAATATATTTAATGTCAAATCACTGGGTGCTGTCATAACTTAAATAAGAATAATGTTGATTTTACAGTGAGAAAAGTGTAGTTTTTCCACTTCTCTTCTCACTAATGTAAAACAGCTGAAGAGCTTTTGCTTGAACTTTCCCAAAACAAGAAGAATCCCTTTTGGGCAGACAGTAATCATGAAAATTTCAGCCCAAAATGTGAACACTTTGGAAAGTTACAAGTATGTGGAATATGGGGATTATTATGGAAACTGGTAGTCAGAGACATCAGACACTACAACAGCTCCCCTTCTTCCCCCAGTACAGGCAGAACAGTTCAGTCTAATACTCTGATCTGGCCAAATGTGAGTCTCTTTGCTGAGACTGCCAACAAGGGGTCAGTTAATCTCCACTGTGATTTGTGCCCTGCCCATTAAAAACTACACTAAAACCATTCATTTCACACAGACCAGGATACAGGTGTTAAGATGGTGAAAACCTCCTATCAGGACTGGATTGGAGATTGAAACCTATCAGTGAAAAGTTCCTTATTCCATAACTCATCCTCAGTATGCATTTTAGATGGTTTTGTTTTACTACGTTAAGGTAATGATATTGTTAAAAGGCAGCTACGACAACACCACTAACAAACATGTACACATGTATTAAGATGTATACTTTACTTATATATGTTGTAGAGTTTCTCCAGGAAATAATTTATCCTCCAATAAATCCGACCCAAGATATTACAAGAAAGGTCCCTTGTCTCCAGCTCCAAGTGTATATCTCTTCAGAAATCTTCAGAGATAATTACACACACTTGGCAGGTACTGACTGTTTACATTCATTAAATCCTCAAACCACGTTAATACATTATTACTGAATTTTAAACAGTCATACATCAGGAAATGCAAAGTTTGGGCCTATTCAGCAATGGTAGCTCTGGCTCCTTGTGGAGAAGTACTCTTGTATTACAATGCATGTTGTAGATTTTTATACCCACATATATATTGTTTTTGGGGCAGGCAACATGTACCTGTGTACAATACTGTGTACCTATGTATATATTTTAAATATCAGTAACGATAATAAAATAGTACAGTATGTACAATATGGCTCAGTTATGGCAGGTATAGGAATCAGCATTCTGTGTTTCCTGACTTTGGTCCTTTTGAATTTTTATTCATACTTTTGCCTTAAGAGTATTTTGTATTTAACTTTCTTGTTTTAAAAACGATAATAGAAAAGGAAAGAAAAAAGATACATCTGTGCCTGTATCTGAATATTCAGATAGTGCTTGCATTTTCAAAGACATGCACTGCTGGATGCACTCTCAATGGCTCCTCCCGCATGTGCTAAGGAGCAGGCACATAGGCTTAGACATTAAAATAAAGATATAGGGCAAACCAAATTTTCAGAAATCTGTCCTTGCTGAAAACTGCCTATAACAACCTACCAAATACGTGCAACTGGCCTGCACAGAACACTCCTAAAACTAGTTGTGCAAACACATTTTCAGGTATAATTTTGACCTGAATTCTGAGAGTTTGCCCCAGTAAGTTTGGTGGGAATAATCACAATGAAATAAATGCAGCTGTACCTGTTGTTGCAGATGCTCTCTATGCAGAACTTCCTCCACTGACTTCAAAAGGACAGGGGTGGATTATCCAATGGGCCCAGGGGCCCTGGCCAATTGGGGGCTCTGGAAAAATGGGCATTGCAGCAGAAATCCACTGTGGGGTGGCGGAAGGCTGGAGTCTTGGTAGAAGCTTCAGGGAGGGCAGGGGAAGCCCCAGTGCCCTGACCCCAGTACTCAGCAGAAGCCCCAGCACCCGGACCCCCCCGCAGCAGTCTTGGGACTGGATGAGATCTCGCTCCCTGCTATGGCCTCAGGGCTGGAGGAGCTCTCACTCCCCGCTGCGGCCCCAGGGTCATGGCAGGGGGATAGAACGTCTCCAGTCTTGGGGTCACAGTGGGGGCGGGGGAGAACCATGGACTAAACGGGGGCAAGGCCAAGGGGGAAGGGGCAGAATGGGGTGGGACAGTAGGTGGAAGGGGTGGGGCGGGGCTACAATTCTGTCACCAGCTCCTCCCTCCCCCCACTTGCTCTGTCCCAGGGTCCCAGGAGACCTTAATCCACCTCTGAAAAGGAGTTCTTGTGCAGAGTACAACACCACCACTGCATGCACAGGTTCCACTCGTTCAAATCTGAAGGATTTTCTTTGCAAGCACAAAGGCTAGAAACGTCCCTTTAAAAATTAAACCTCAGATTCTACAGAATCCGTGTTTCTTCTGCAAACAAATAAATACATTAAGAGGGTCAGATCTAGCCAGCGGACTGGGTGCTTCACACCAAAAGCTGGCATTGCAGAATTCCTGGAAACTGGCTCAGTTCTGGCTATTTATCTCTCTCATTATGTGAGATTTTCCTCCACTCTTAATGTCTGTAACCTGAGTTTAACTTGTCTTTGAATCTCAACGGCCGCACACCATGTGTCAATCTGAAGCAATAACTTCAGTTCTTCTCCATGTCTTCAGGAGACTTTCTTCATAACGGTAAGCATCACAGGCAGTGCTCTGGTTTACAATGAAGAAAAATCACTCCCAGTTGCCTTTATCTTTCCAGAAATTATTTAAAAACTGAATAAACACACAAAAATGATTCACAGGCTTCTGAATCAAATATTCACCATAATTTAACTATCCTGAGCTGTTTTAGGGAGCGTGTGTGTCTTCCAACACTATAATTGATAAACATCTCCCTTCTCCTACATGGTTGATGAATCAGCATAAAGCCTTCTGCCCTTGCAATTAAAATGTTCATGGTTACTGGGCCTGCTGTATAATTTCAAGACTTCATAATATCTAGAGGCCACCCACTGAAGACTTGACTTCTCAAATCAGTTCCAAAAAGCAGCTTTAAAGCCTTTGCTTAGAAAAGAAAGCACTAACAATAGCACATGAATATAGTCAGTCACTTTTCCTTCTGTCTTTCAAAGTTCAGTCAGTACCTGAAACCTGCTTAAATTATTTAAAACAGACTTCTCTATTTCCTCATTAATAATAGACTACTCCTGCTGTGGAAAACCTGAAACATGTTTTCATCTCTGTGAAGCTGCTCCAGTGTTGGCGTTACCAGAACTAACAAAAACCAGTGACACAGAAATTTAAGGTTTAAACAAAACGTCTATGACCCAGAACCAGAAAGACATGAAACACTGCAGCTCAGCTCCCCTGTATGTGAAAGGCTGGTCTTCAAAGGCTGGACTGGTTTTGTGAAGCAGAATCTATCCATCTGTGTAATTTACCATTATAACAAAACCAATATTCATTTCAGAGTAGTCCTCACTGTCTGAACATGGCATACAAAGGAAAAAGTCTCATGAATGCAGACTTTGGACACCAGTGATTGAGATGTCTGAGAAACTGAAGATTTGGAATCACAACAGCCAAAAATGCTTCACTGTCAACAATACTTGAGTTACTGGTCTACGATGCACTATGGACGTGTGACTGAGGTGGAAGAGAGCAATCCCCTCTTCCTAGAGCTGAACATGAGGGCCTCAGTCAGACACTAATCATCGTTTCTTACCTCCAGTGACAAGAGGCAGAGAGGGCAGCATGCTCCTCTTCTCTGGCCAAGAGGAGACAGAGGTGCTCTTCTGGAAGGAAACAACCTGCCAACCTATATGTGTCAGAGTGACAGATGCATTCTCTGACCTTCTGCAGCAGGATCCAGTAAACTCACTGCCCTCCAACTGAGGATCCTGTTACTACTTTGGATTTTAAGATGTGCTATGGGGTCTTCCACACAAATTACACACCGGAGTGGCTGAATTTTAAAATCCCTCGTATGCAAGATCACAGCCTACTACTCTTCAAATGGTCCACATTTGCCCTCTGAGATCCATGCACTGAGGGGACCCTCGAGACACAGTTGTCCCCCGTTATTGTGCAGAGGAGCAGAGTCAGTTGTCTCTGTGACACCTCCCTTACCATAGCCAGATAGGGGAGTCCCTGACAGCTTGGCTCCATTGGAGAGACACTGCCAGGGAACTTTGGGATAGAATGGGTCTGTAGGGGTCCACAGCAGCACACAGGCCTCTGCACAGATGGCCCTGGCATCCTACCAATCTACATGTATCTCTGGGGATCTACAAGGACTGAGGCAGTACCCATCGCTCACTCTCACCCCTCTGATAATATACATGTTAGTGTCTTCACGAGCAAATGCGTGTGGAGATTTTCTCCTTTAGAGTCCCCTGCCACGGGTTTTACTGCAGAAGGGGATGATCTGCACCTACAAGACGAGGCATTCTGAGCAAGAAACCTAACTCTGCTGCTCCATGGTATTCTCCATGAAGTGTCTCAGTTACTCGGCGTCACAGCTGCAGTGACTGTGCAGGTTCAAGAAGAAAAAAAAAAGGGGGTTAAACAGGAGGCACCTATAGAGCTCTGTCTAGCAATCAGATATGGCTGTACATTCTAAAGAAAATTTAAGGATTTCTGCTAATAGAAGCAAGAAAGATACTGAAATTGCCAAACACGCAAGCACTGATACCAGGGAAATCCTACTGCATGTCTTTTGAGGTCCAAAGACAAAGGTGCGTGAAAAGCCAAAAGATGTGCTGTTCTAACTACCTGATTTGCACCTGAAAATCCAAGTCTTGGGGCTGCACCAGACATTGGACATCCAGAAGTGCAGATCGATTCGCGTGCACGTGCATGTGTGAAAATTTAGCTCGTTGTACTTAAATTTAATGGAGCCAAATTCTGGGCCCACTTGCTGTGGAAGCACACTGAAGTTAATGGGATTGCACAGGGCGTGTATCAGCACACAGTTTGGTTCACTCCTTCTTAAGTGGAAATTTGGGTATTTTATTCATTTTTTTATTCACTGCTGATAGGTATAAATGTTAAGTTTGAAACAAAAAAATCTTTTCCCTCCTCTCTACATCACATGAGCATAACAGCTAGTTACTGTAGGGTTGCTCATAAGAGCTGGACTGCTGGCACTTTTATTCTGTTTTTCATATATAACATTAAGCATTTGTTTTGGGAAAAATACATATGAATGAATGGAACTTGCTACCAGATTTAACCCTGAGTATCCTGAAGACAAGCACACATATCCATAATTGGTCCTTCCTTCCTCTATCCCTCTACTAGCTGCTTATCCTTTCCATTACTTCACATAATCTCCATCCCTCTTCCCAACTGCTGGCTAGTTCCCCACTCTAAGCACCCCAATGTGAGCCAGCATCTTATCTCTGCTGCTGAACCCTTCTACTTTATCCCCTACAAAGCATCCAATCTTAACACTATCATCCAAATGCTCAGCACTACAGGGTGACATTTACTTTCCCTTGCCACTAAAAAAAAAAAAAAAAAAAAAAAGCAAAACCTGCTATATTTAATACCGTCACCTGCAGATCATTCTGCTGTCTCCATGGCTTTATCACCTCTCAGAGAACTGCTTGCTAAGTGACACAAGTCTATTACTCTAATCCTAAGGTTTGGTCAGTATTTGGTTAACATCACAAAAGGATTACAAACATTTTACAAGAAAGAGTAATTTTGGAAATGAAAGCTGATTTCTACAGGAGCTGTGAGGGAAAACAGATCATTTGTAGGACACACTTGAAAAGAATGTAATATAATAAGGGCCTGATTTGCTGGAGTGCTGACCATGGTCAGAGTACTAAGATTTTCAGTACTTCTGAAAATCAGTCTAAGTAAAATAAAACCTCCATTAATCAAATCCCCTCTTAGTTGAAAACCACAGTTACAGATTAAATTGAGTTACATTTTTGAAATGCATCAGTTATATTGAAAAACCCCTAATTTTTCCAAAATCTTGTTTGTCTGGGAAAAAAATTCTATGGTCTTATAAATAGGGTTCTACAGTATTTTTATTGTAAGAATTGATCCACTTAGTGAAGGCAATACCATTTTGTTCAGCAAGCTGCTAAGCAGTTCAATCCACCCTCTGTTAAAGAAGATGGATTTACTCAGACTTCTGTGTGTGCCAAGTGATACCTGAGTGAAGCATCACAAGCACTGCAAGAAGTAGCAACTATTGTTACTGAAAAAAAATCCAACCCCCATTCTCATCTCTTCAAGTGGGACGTACATCTTTCAGTTTGCCACAGATCTTCTACATTGCTAGTTTGAATCACTCTTTCTGCTTCTCAGAATTTAGGCTGCCTGAAAGCCTATCAACATCTAGTTGTCATATGAGCTTCGGCTTCTATCAGCATCATTTATTATTTGTATTACAGCAGCACCAAAAGACACCAATGAGGAACAGGGCCCCATTGTGCTAGGTGCTGTACAAACACAAAGCAAAAGATGGCCCCTACCCCAAAAAGCTCAGTCTAACGAACTGTAATATCAGTTGCAAATAAGGACCTAGAGAAACACCTGCTTTCATCACTATACAAGCGCACCACATTAGGATCCACAAGTGCAACATACATGGTCCAGATCTGCAAAGTGCTGAGGATCCTCATGAGAAACGCAGTCAAATGGAGCATAGCAAGCTCAGCACCTATTACGAAGAACTCAGCCCCTTTCAGGATCCCTTCAACTTAATGTGTTTGAGGCCATCATCGGTATTTTAGGATAGTGAACCTGAAGCCATTAGAAAAACAAGGAGTATTTTGTGTGACTGCTGTCATGGCAGATAGAAAACACAAAGAATCTATTGCTCAAAAGCTGTAATGAGATGATGCATGGACTAATGAGAGAAAAATAATCATGATTTTTTTGATGATTTAAAAACTCACATCATAAAAAATAAACTAGTGTTTTACAACACATGCCAGAATGAGTCACCTTAGCTCTTATGTATCCAGATATCACAATTCTAGTGTCATATGCCGATTGATGGACAATGACACACTCTATCAAGCATTACAGGCTTGATTTTAGAGGTGCTGAGCAGCCACAGCTCCCAATGCCCTGTTCCTTTTAAGAAAGAGATACACAGATATAACTTTAAGAGTTTCCATGACTGTATGTGGAATCCATATGTACAAAGCTAGAACACACTTGTAAGACCAGGATGTTAACATGGAATTATCTTTATTTTAGGCAGCAGTTGCCAAATCCTGCTTCTACCTTTCCTTAAGCAAGTAGTCCCCCTGCAGGCAATGAGACCGCAAGCAGGAATGAGATTACCAGTATCTGACTCTATACTGGGATAATATAAATTAATTATTGCAATTAATCTTCTTTGTTACATTGGCATTACGTGATGTGACATGGTCCAGCTCGCAATTCACTTACAAGTTAAAAGTTTCCGGATTTCTGACGGTCTTCCAAGAAAGAACACCACCACGAAGGCTACTTATCTTGGCCAGATCACATCCCTTTTTCATATTCCAAACTCCATGCTGATATTACAGCAAGGCTGAGGTGTTCAGGGTTTAACGGATGGAAGCATGTAAGGCCATTAATATTTAATTTTTATTTAAACTGGAAGCTAGAAGATTAAACTATACATGGTTTTACCACCAAAAGAAGCAGACACCAAGAAAGGATTCCATAGGAATTAAAGAGAATTGACACACACACACAGTTTTAGGCCACATTCATCCCTGGGATAAAACTTGGCTGACATTAACTGTATTACTTCAGGGATGACTTTAGCCTACTGATTTTATCAACTGGCCCCCTCCATTTCAGGCATACATTTTAATAAGATTAAAAGTTGCTTCCAAAACTATTAAAATAAGAGGAAAATACAGAGAAGCCATAAATTTAACACAGACAACTAACTGTACATGGCAACGAGTATAAGCTGAGCAGTTCTGGGCTGATTCTGATGCAAGTTGGGTACGTTGTCTAAAGATAAAGTAGATCAAACCCTGTAATAGACTGTACACTTTAAGAAATAACCTTTAACATATAGTTCAAACATGAGGGTGATTCGATTTTACAATTAAACTAACAGTGTTGTAAATTTGCACTTTCTTGTAGTTGGCAAGCCCATAACTGATGGGAGCCTGCAGAATCTGATAGCCCGAGATAAACTGAATGGTAGCCATTCTAACCAATCAGTTAGTCAACGAATGTTGGAAAAATGTAATATCACTTGTTTCTGCAAGAGAGCAATCAAACCTTTTGTGGCAAATTCATCTCTGGTGTAACTTTACTGATGTCTGTGGCGTTTCACGAAGGATTAACATGGCCCATCGATAAGACATAGGTCCACTGGAAGCTAGAAGATTAAACTATACATGGTTTTACCACCAAAAGAAGCAGACACCACTCCTTTAAAAATACAGAATTAAAATAGGTAAAGCTTTAAATACTTAACAGGAACAGAATGAGCCATACAAGCATAGTGTACCTTACCATGGGTGTGAGAGAGTGCATGTGTGCGTGCGTGTACACAAGAGAGAGAGACAGACATATGTATGTTGTGTACTCCTCATTCCTTCACTTGTAGCAAGTAAGCTAATAGCTTCATATACTTACATCTCCATCTAGTGGCCTCTGATCATCACAATCCCTGGTTGGGCTGATGTCCTGTCTCATCACCCAGATGGGTTCTTTTGGTTCATCTGGGGTGTAAGGAGAACGAATGGTCCTTGTCTTCACTTCCTCAATAGCCTCTTTAATATCTTTAATAGCCAGAGATATCGCATCCCTTTTTTCCTTGCTGTATCTCTGCACGGACTCTCCTGAGTTGACTGTGGGCTTGGAGCCAGCTGGGAGCTGACCATTGCTCTCGAGAGTCCCACTACCGGGAGTATGGGCACATTCCAAGTTCTGTTCTGCTTCTGGCATATCTTCAGCGGCCTTGTCCAGGCTCTGAGAACTCATGCTCTGTTTGACCTCAGCCACAATTTGATCAATATCTTCCTCTTGTTCGTAACTATCCATCCTTGGATAGGGAGCAAATTCCGCCTCCTTCTCAGGGCTGTCAGACTCTCCATCGGACCGTTCATCGTAGTGGTGAAGGCGGGCACCCAGAGCTTCCTTGCGATAGTTGTCAGCTTCCTCCCTCTCCTGCTCATAGAGCCGTAGACCCTCCCTGACATCCAGGTCAGGTGTATCTCCTATCTCCTCATACACGTGCTCCTGCAGTCCATAGTCAGCGTAGGGCTCAGCATACTGTTCGTCCTCCCCTCGGTGGAAGAGCCCGTGAGTGTAGACATATCCCGAGTAGGCAGCATTCATGGCTTCCTCGTGTTCAATGGAGTGAAAGTGTAAGTGGTTAGGTAGAGTTCGGGTCTGAAGGGCCTCAGCATGCTCTGCCTCGGCATTTTCTGTGTACTCTTCAGATTCAGGTCTATACTGCACTGCATAGGCGCTCTCATCCTCATTTTCCTGAACTCTGTCTGTGTCATAGCCATCCTCTGCTGTGGCTATGACATCCCCTTCAGCAGTATCAGTGTGATTGTGGAAGCCACTCTCAGTACTGGCTGACCGAGCCAGCATCCCCTCCTCCTCCTGCCCAGACTGTCCTTCTTGGCTGCCATTGGCATGTCTCGGGTAATAAGCAGCATACTGCTGCTGCTCCTCCTCCACCTCAGAGTGCTCCAGGTCAGCCTCCACTGACTCGTTCACCTCTCCGTTCGCTGGCTCGTCATTCACCTTCCCCTCAGGTGGTCCCTCCAAATGGTTCATGGCCAGGTCTGGAATGTAGGCCACTTATTCTATTGACATTTTGTCTACCGAGGCTGGAAAGAAAGAAGAAAAGAAAGTTGATTATACAGTACCACGGTGATTACAAAGTCATGTGATTTGATATATAATGTTGTGGCAACAAAAGGCATCTCTTCTTCTCCAGCAGACACATACACGGCCTTCTTGGCTCCAGAGTCAGTGGATGGTAATGCAGACGGTCTACACCAGCATCATACACCTGAACTGTGGTTCATGACCCCAGGGGAACTGTAGAATTTACATTTTTATAGATGTATTCTATGGGAAAGAATTTCATCTCAGATACACCACTGTAAAAATTTATTAATTCTAGTTATTGCAATGTAATTACATTGGTGCAAGTCTGCAGTATCTGAAACCAAAATCTGACCCTTCAGATGCAAAAATGGGAAGTTTTCTGTTTTTATTACATATAGCACCGAAGCACAGCTCTATCTTCTGTGTTCTGTTAGACGAACAAATTCTATCGTTGTTCAAAGAGTGAGAGCATGCGCTCACAGCGTACGTAGCACACTGGCAGTCAGCATGTTTGCCAGCTCTCCCAATGTTTTGTCTCAATTTTATGTGGGTTTTTTAGGAATTTTTTTAAGACTGCACTTGATCTGCTGCTGTCCTGTAGCTTTCTTGTCAACTTTTGCTCATATTCCATATGGCTGCCATCTCCCACTGCTTTCAACAGGAGAGAAACAAGGCTGTCTTCAGTGAAGATTGCTGGCCCCTGTTCTCAATACATGGTGTGAGTGACAGCGAGGGGACAGGGAAGTACTGTAAGTGTGTAGGATGTGGTGATCTGGACAGTGATGGGATAGCAGGAGGGTAGGGCAATGTGAAAGGCAGAAGAGAAAGAGAGATGAACAGGGAAATGTGGGGAGGAGAAGGACAGTGAGAACAGCAAGAAGGCAGAGGAACATGAGGAGGCATAGAGGGAGGAAGTCTAACAAGAAACAAAATATTATGGGGAGCAAAGACAGAAAATATGAGGGGGCAGAAGTATGAAAAGAAAGGGAGGAAAAATGTGAGGGACATTTGAATCTAAGGGGCAGATGGATGAAAGAGGAGACTGAAGTAGAATATGTACAAGGGAAGAGGGCAGGAGGGTGAGAGAGAGCATCAGGGGACAGAGAAGCATGAGAATGATAGGGGAAGAGGATGAGGAGAAAAAGAATGACCATTCCTCCAACTCAGAGTTTAGAAAAGTTGCTTGTGATGGTGAGAGCCAAGGCTCAGCAGCCTCGAGCGCCACTTTCGGTTCATGTCTTATGTTCCTAAAAGCTCATGCTCCAGAGCTTCAGCCAACCGCCTGCAGGGGTCAAGAATAGATTTCCGCCCTCCCGCACCCTCAGTGTATTCTGGGGTTTTTTTGGTCGCCTTCCTCTGAAGCATCCAATATGGCCTTGGCTGGAGATGGGACATTGGATGGGGTGGGCCAGTGTTCTGAGGTGGGACCAAGCATTCTCTCTCTCAGGTGCTGGCTGGCTGGTTCTTGTTCACATGCTCATGGTCTAACCGATCATCATATGTGAGGTTGGGAAGCAATTTTCCCCAGGTCTGATTGACAGTGACCTTGGATTTGGATTTTTGTGTGTGCCTTTTTCTGCAGCATGGTATGTGGGTCACTTGCCGATGTTAATCTAACTTAATTAATTCCTTCTCATTGCAGGGGCCTTAGGCACTGGTGCACCTCAGTCCCTCCTATTCTCTCCCTATGGTACAGAACAGTGTTGTCTCCTGTAGGCTGTAATACTTGGTCTAATTTTGGTTATTGGGTTTAGTGTACAGGTGTTTGGTGGTGGTGGCCTGTGATATACATGAGATCTGATCTGGAGGTCCCTTCTGGCCTTAAACTCTATGACACTATGAGAGGGGTAAGTGGGGTCCCTGTCCTGGTTAGGAGTTAAGGAGCTTAAAACTCAGAAGGCAGACCAAAAGACAAAGCAATATTTTTCAGTATGATTCATGATCTTTAAGCATTTTGTAACTGGCAATATTTCACCAGATGCTGGCCCCTGCCGCGACCAGTCTGGCAGCATAAGCCAGCTTTGTGGCTCGTTTAGTTAGCTCTCAATGATTCATGGCCCTATGCCAGCCCATCCACCATTTCTCTGGCCTGGTGGCATTTTGGGCAGCTCTTGTGGCCACAGGGGAAATTGGAGCAGTTAACTTGTGCTAGCGTATAAAAGGGCCCCCAAACCAGTCCCAGAAATGGAAAGGCATAAAGGGAGCATATCACCTTTGAACACCATTCTCTCTCCCTTGGGTGCTGTACCAAGCAGAGCCCAGTGAGTCAAACCAAATGGGGACTGTGGCAATGTAAACAACACAAGGATTCTGCTACACTGCAGTATTCTAGTCTCAGTGTATTTTCTAAAATAAGGAGTGGTCTTAATTAAATCCATAACCATGACACTTGCCATATGAAGCCATACATCACATTTTCATTTCATGGATTATTTTTGTGCCAAACGCACACAATCACATAATTACTAGAGAGGCCCGCAAATAAATAATAAATAACTATTCAGAGCCCAGAAAAGGGGAGGGGGAGGGGAGGAGAGGAAGACGCTCACAAGAATGCAGCCTAAGGGGGAAAGATGCCCATTAGCCAGAACATTTGTAATTTGAAGGTACTATAAATGTGTGTCAGATATCAATAAAAATATTTCACACACATATAATGTAGAATTTGTGCCAAATGTACTGAAGCCGGTGCATGTGTCTCAAAGTGGGAACCTAAAAGATAAGGCACCCAAAAAATTAGCCATTTGAAAAAGAATCTTGGCCCTGATCTTCGGACAGACTTTCTACCACCAGAGTTTATGCCAGTGTAAGGCCTGAGCGAATCTAGCATGTTGTCTTCAGCCTCCAATGTGTGTTGCTTCTACTTTAAAGAATAAGTTTAATGTTAAGTTATAATATAATTGCAAACTAATTGTTAAATAGCAATTTGTAAAGAAATCATGTGAAACGTGGTTGAGCAGGTGAAGATACCACATACAAAAATAACCCCATTTCGTCCAAAAGAATTTTAAACACAGCAGAAAAAGAAAAATACACCACGCAAGACACTTTTTCATTAGAAATATTAGAAAATGCAGGAGTGTTAGTCAAAAGTATGTGAACAAGAATCCTCCAGTGGCAAAGGAATGTATTTTCCATGTATGATTTCTATGAATCTAGGACAGAAAAATCTGTAAAACACAGAGAATTAGATCCACATTAGTCAAGGAAACGTGAAATTGATAATGGACATCTTTCCGTCTTAACCATGGATACAAAATAACTCTAATGAAACTGCTTCACGCTTTTGAAAATATCACCTGAAGTTTTAACCTAACTCTGCTCTTTTTGAGTCAATGGAACAACTGTCACTTATTTCAATGGGAACAGAGGAAGGCCAACACTAAGTGGTTTTGAAAACACCCCCCTTAATCTGTAGATTTCAAAGTGCTTTAACAAATGTGAGTATGTCATACAGAAAAAGTTAGTGAATTAGGTCCCTTTTTCATCTACTCCTGTTTCAAGTGGAGTAGATCAAAGCTCACTAGGAAACTTTTAGTGTGCAACAGAAGGATCCAGATGGACAGTTAGTGCACGGCCGACTAACGCAAGGTAGACTTACTCCCAGTTTGCTGCATGCTGTTTGTCTACACAGGCCCTCAGACAATATCTAATAACTGACTTCCATTTTAAATGCACACAGTCCAAATCAATTTCAATATTCTGGGGTACACCAGACAGAATCACTGACAGGTGCAGCTATAAGAAACAGCAATTATTTAAAAAATACAAAATATCACTTGAAATGTTGTTATAGGCCATTCTGAGGCCCCAAAATTTTGCTTTTGTGAAATGGAGATTTCTGAAGTGAAGCTTGTGAAACTGTGTTTTGATATAAAAAATCGATCTTCAGAATAAAATTTCATATGTTGAAATTTTGAAAGCTTTCATTTCACGCAAACATATGACTGTTTTTGACTGAAAGTGATTTTTCGCTCAAAAACGGTCCCATTTTCACTGAAAAACTCATGGCATTTATTGATTTTATTTGCTTTGCAAAATTATCTCAGTTTTCCCCAAGTAAAAAGAAATATGGAAACCACAAACGTAAAGCTTTTTAAAATTTAATCGTGAATATTTCACAGGGTCTTACTGACAAAAACAGCAGCTTGGGAGTAACATTTTCAAAAATAAGTAAGTTACTTCGGAGCTCAAGCCTCACTGGCTTTCAGTGCGACTTAGGCTTCTAAGTCACTTAGGCCCTTTTGAAAATGTTACCCTAGGTCCTTAGCTCAGAACTTAATTCAAGCCAACACAGAAAGTCACTTTTGGTGGCTAGAGGGCACAGTGAATAATCAGATTTCTGGTGCCAGCAACAAGTTTCTCCCCATGCTGATACAAGCCGTTCTGATTGTTCTCATTAGGTTCCCACAAGAAAAAAACTTCACCTCCAGACACCCACTTTAAGTGAAATGCCACAGTGTTACAGGACAGGAGAGAAGAGAAGCAACAGAGGTCCCACGGCCCTGGAAATAAAGACATGCTATACTCCTGAAAAATGCAACAGTCTCACATTAATTACCCAGAGGAGCAGCTGTGCTCTAATAATCAGGTGCATATGGGAAAGTGCTTCCTAAGCACTCCTAGCTCTGCACTCAAACCCTGATGGATGGATTTGTCTCCGTAACAGAGAAATCAGAGTTTGATTGCTGGTGCAACTGGTTTCTCACTGAAGGTTAAGCTATGTTCTCAACTGTAAAACGAAAAAATTAACGAATAAATCTCTACACATTTTTAAAGCATTTGGATGTTTCAAAGAGAGATTGTGATAAAACTCCAGTTTAGCGCTCTGCTATTTTATATAAAAGAATTTAAAAAAAAAAACAAAAACAACAGCATTGATACACTTAAAACTAAAGGGTGTGCTGTCATCTCAATTCAAGGTAACGTCAATCAAAATGCTAATGACAGCAACAAATGAACCGAGAAAAGAACAGAACCCCAAATGGCCACGTAAAAATATTTCAATACCTGCATTTTTAATCCTTTCTTCCATCACACACACAAACAAGTGGCATAGAAGCATTTTGCTCTATAGTAAACATGGCTTTCCTTCAATTCAGGATTACTTTCATGAGAGCTCTCAGTTTGATATTTAAAACAGCCCTTTTTCGCTCGTTTGAAGCTACACTGAATCTGCCCATACATCCTCCCTCTCATGAGGATAGTTATTGATTAAATGGAATCAAGAATTTATACACCCGCTCCCATGTGCTCCCCCCACTGTGAATGATGAAAAACTACCTGGGTTCAGTGCATTGAGGTTTTGCATATTAATAAGCTTGTTTCCACCACAGATATTCACATGCTTGTATTATTAAATGTTTTCACTTGTAGCACAGAAAATGTAATCATTCAATGGACCTATTTCTCAATGTGTCTCACAGGAGAAGTGGTTTAGTGCACTAGCCTGGCTGAGTTTGCAGGTAAATAGGACTTTGGTATTTCTAAGATTAGCTCCTTTTAGTGCATATTTATCCAGAACCACAAATCACGCTATCCCAGGAAGGACCCTGGACTGGAAGAGCATGGATGTTAGAACTCAGGAGCAAGGTAAATTCGCCCAGATGCCCAGGGAATTTTGCAAAGCAGCTGCCTGATTTCTGCTAGGCTCCAGCAGTATCATCAGTCCTTCACTTTCATAAGCAACAAAATTCATCATCTTCCACAAAAGACAGATATTTTGAAAAAAGGATCAGTTTCTTCAACAAGACAGTTTTACATTGTATTATGCCCTTTAGTGCAATGGAAGTTTTACTTATATAATTTGCTTTAAAAAAAACAACCAAAAAAAAACCTGTTTATTTTTTAACCAGGAATGTAGCTATTTAAAAGTATGTCAGTGTGTTTCATCACCTCTGGAGAACACAAAATATTTCTTTAACAGGACTATTCCTTCAATGAGTTTTTTTTTTACTTTCCTTTCCTTTTTCAAAAGGGGGTTCACTTGTATTTATCACCAAAATGAAGGTAATTCACTGGCTGAGAATTTTATAGTATCTGCAATGACTCCTTTGATGGAATTCTAATGAGTTTTTCCTCTACTGTTGGGTAACCTCTCTCTCACCTCAAATGACTACCTATTTGGGAAACCTGATTGCTTTCTCCTTCTGTGTGACAGGTCAATAAGACGATAAAAGGGATCACTTCCCAAAGATACCTGAAGTAAGCCTGTGGAAATTTGACCCCATTCACCATGTGTCAAAAACATAGCAACCTAGAAATGCATCCACCATAATAATTATTCCATTTTAAAAACTTAGTTTGAGAACATTGAGGCTGCACAGTTATGCACCTAAAGGTCAGAAAATGATAAAGTAAAGTAAAGGTTGCACATGCAAAATTTAAGTGGCTGTGCACATAAAGTTTTCCACAAGAGCTGGGGAGCGCCTGGAACATGTTAAATCCAGAACTTATATTTCTCTACATTGTGGAAAACCTAAGGCAGGGCACAAAGTTTTCTGTGCTAACCAGTCTTCTGCCTCAATGGCTCCCACCCAAATCCACTAGCTTCCCTCAGTTCCTGGGGCTCAATCTCCTCTTTTCTGTTTTTTTCCCCATCAGCTTCTCTTCTGGACCGGAGTAGAGGAAGAGCTTAAACCATTCCCTCCCCACTGATGAGTAGGAAAACTTTATTGGGTCACTGTCATCAATTGCTGCAGAATGTAAGTTTCAATTGGAAAAATAAAAAAAAAAAGTTTCTGTGGACTCTGACACAATGACAAATAAATGGGGAACAAGAAAAGGAGAAACAGGTGCAGGAAAGGAGGAAACACACACTGAAAACAAGGCAGGTAGAGATGTACCAAGATCAGTTATAGGGAAAAGAAAAGAATTAAAAATGGAGTAGAGAAAGAAAGGGAAGAAAAGGTGAAAAAAAAGGAAAAGAGATGTCGTAAGTTAGATTTTAAGTATGTATTAAATAGAAGGTTAATTGACTGTTATAATTAAATGCACTAACACAAAAGTAATACAGAACTGGTTTATGCCTTAAAAATTGCAGAGGGCTTGCTGGCACATGTACATTTAATCATGACTATCAGGTTTAGACCATAGGCTAGTAGGTAAATTATTCATGTCCTGTGCAGGAACCCTCTTTTCCAAAGGCTGAAACAGTGAAATCCTGGCCCTTTTAAAGTTTTGCCACTGACATCAATAGGGTCAGGATTTCACACAGAGGCTAAGTGACTCCTTGACTCAGATCATATGCACCACAGACTTCCTTAGCTGTGAACTTTACAAGCATAGGAAGACCCCACTCAAAATGTACTATGCACACATTGAGAGTGGTTTTCACTAGTCATAACTGAAATCAAAACCAGTTTTCATCAGAGCACTTAAAGGTGGTACTTCTCAGTGAATGCTGTTTTCCTGCCAAATTTCAGTTTTTATCCTCAGTGATTTGGGGCTGCAAAGCTCTTGATAAGATTATGGAAAAAGTGCATTTTCTTATACACTCAGCTCACTCAAAAACAGGTGACCTATTTTTGCTCAGAACTTTCTGAGAAGAGTCATCTTTGGGCAAGCACTGAAAATGTCATTAAATTATAATGAAAAGAGGCAGGAACCAATTACGCAACCTTAACTACAGAGGTTATTCCCACTATTATCTGTGCATGCATGCGTGTGTATAAAATATGTACTTGCTGTCAATGTTATTCCTTCATGAATCCTAAAACAAATAAAAAAACCACCTGTAATTTTTTTTAAAACAGAGAGCACTTTAAATGCACATAACCCTGCGCATTAATTTTCCTGACACATTTACCAATTATAAGACAGCTCTGCCCTCCTCCTACTAGACTCTGCAGTCATAATGTTAATCCTGACTGACCTCAGTCATTGCACACTTTCCATGGAAACCGAAGGGTGTTGCAACACCTAGTGAGAGTGGTATAATGGTCCTTATCTGAGACAGCATTACTGCCAAAATCGGACTCTGATGACTAGTACACGATCAGTGTTTTGGCAAAGCTCTCATTAACTTCAATGGGACCATGTTTTCACTTCATGTCTTAACTTCACAGGGAGGCAGGGACACACACACACACACACCTCTGAATACACAAAAAGGAGACAAAATTTGGCAGTGGAATATTCAAAAGATATATGGACGAATGATCCTTCAAATAGCGAGCTATTTGAATGAATCCATACAGGCCTAAATTGGTACATGCATGAGAGAAAAGCATAGCAAAATCTGGCCGTTCCCACAGGAAGGTAAGCTGGTATCTGGGCCTAGTTAATGACTGGTAATTTCCACATAGATAATATGGTATACACTGTATTCATAGCTACTGAGATCAATATACAATAACAAGAAAGTGAATTGTACCGGCTGCACTGAATTGGGAGTGAATTGAACTATTTGTAACATACATGTAAATGTTTCAAAACACAAACTGCACTTAAAATTCCATTTCCCCACTCATTCTAAGTCTATTTTGACTGTAACCAGGGTATAAAATTCCATGGTGGGAAAGGTTACTTCCAGTGATAAGATTTAGCAGCAGAGTCCCTAGAGAACGTGTCACATGCTAACCCTTAATTAAAGGGAATTTAAATTGAATTCCAGGCTTCAAATTTAAAAATGACTGCTTAGACCTACTCCTAAAGTCTTGTTTTGTTTGTTATAATGCTCGTTCAAATGAAAACAGCATGAGTCACCCATCCCTGCTCTGTAGTGCAGAATTGTCAGGATTACATCTGCGGTGGATAATGCAGTTCCTGGGTTTCATCATGTTTGTACCAACTAGCATTTTTCACAATCGGTTTAAGTTTTACACATTTGCTGGTACTTCAGCCTGCATGCTGATCTGTTTGACAATCCAGACTCGCCCTTGTTGTTACAGTTCAAACGTATGCTCATAAATGCATCTACTGCATCTGATAATCTGCTTAAATTATTTAGAGAAAGTTTAGAAAATACTGGTTTGTTTGAGCAATTTCTCTCTACCTTTGTAAAGTGCAAGCAAAACACCATGAGGTAGAAAGGGAAGATATATTAAAATCACAGCCATTTTCAAATGTAACAGCTTATTAGAAAGATAGACTTTTCAATGCCTACACAGTTCAACCCTAGCCCCTTTTAATATGAATTTAGAGCAGGTGAAAGGAACCAGATTGGCAACGCCGACTTCACAAGGCAGTATATCAACTTTTAGACATTTAATCATTTTGCAAACCAGCTGTAAGCCTGTGATCAAAAAGAGGCAGCTAAATAAAATGTCCAAAACAGCTGATGCTGGTACAAGTTTGCCAGATCTGAGTAGCTGATTAAACTGTATGCTATGCCAGTGCTTTTTCAGCAGTAAGGTTGCTAGTGAGAGTCAACATCAGAGACAGGCGCTACATTTTCTATTTTTGCTGTTTTTTTTTCTCCTTTTTTGTGTGTGTGTCTTATTTTGTCTTTTTAGGAAACGGGACTGGACTTCAATGACAGCTCCAGAACATCTCAAATTACTGTCAATTTGGGGGGGGGGGGTGAGGGGGAATAAGTTGTTACCAACTTCAGTACCATCTAAGACATTGTCAAAGAAGGGATTTTTTTCCTTCTAAAATCTCTCCTGCTAAATGGAAAAGGAACAAGGGATGTTGTTAAAATGAAAGCCTTAATCTGAGCAATAACTATGTTAATGTTATAAAGAAAATAGTATAAAGTTGAATACAATTGGGGTGATCAGTAATAGTTGTGTTCTGTACTTTAAAACAGAGGAAATAAAGGACAATAAGAGGCGAGTGAGGGGATTTCAAGGTTGGAGGAGACTGGAGAAAATAGAAAGGAGAAGGGGAAGAGCCTTTAAGAGTTTTCTGTAAACCCTCTCCTCCCCCTAACTCAAATGATCAGATGGCAATCCATCCCTAACAGAGAGCCTCAAGGTCCCATTGGTGGAGAATGTACCTTGTTTGGACTGCAAGAGAAGCAGTCCAAGTGCTTATGGGGAGCGTACAGGGGTTTGGGGTTCAGCAGAGCACAGTCGTTTGGGGATTGTTTTACATATTATGCTGGTAGTTCATCTGTGGATTTAGAGTAAGGGTAATGCAGAAGAGAGGAAGGAAATTTGGAGGCAAAGGAAGATTAATACAAAAATTACATATGAAAGTTTACAAACAGAAACCAAGCCATATTTTGGTTCAGCTAAAACGAGAAAAAGAGAGTGGGCATAATATTTGCTAAACATGTACCTTTTGACAAACATAAATTTAAGGCTAAGGAGAGACAATTTGTATTACTGAAGGGCACAATTGCCGAGTTATTAACAACAGTTGGCTCAGTGCATGCTCCCAACCAAACACAAAACACTTTTTGAAGGACTTCTTTACAGCACTGCAACGCTTTGGGAAAGGGAAAATTATACTTAGAGGAGACTTCAGTTGCACACCAACTCCTTACTGGGACAGATAAAAAAAAGACATGGGAGATAGGGAAGCAGGTGCAGCATTGACTTCTCTGTGCCAACAATTCAACCTCTCAGATTGCAGGAGAGAACTACACCCTGAGGAAAGAGATCACACATTTTATTCATACCCTCATCAGTTATATACTAGAATAGATTTAAAGCTGATCTCTAAATCCTTAATGAAGCAGACAGGATCTGCAGAAATTGGCACTATTACAATGTCAGATCACGCACCAGTGGAAGTAATATTCGATAGCTGGGTTGGGTCCCAAAGATTACTTTACTGGAAAATGAAAACATGGTTACTAACCTTCCGTAACTGTTGTTCTTTGAGATGTGTTGCTCATGTCCATTCCATATTAGGTGTGTATGCTCACCGAAAGTTTTTGCCTCGGTACTATCTGTAGAGGACTGGCTCTGGCACCCTCTGGAGTGGCACGCCACCCTCCACCCAGTTCCTTCTTGCCAGAACTCCGACAGAGAGGAAGGAGGGCTGGTCATGAAATGGACCTGAGCAACAATCTCAAAGAACAACAGTTACGGAAGATAAGTAACCATTTTTCTTCTTCGAGTGCTTGCTCATGTCCATTCTATGTTAGGTGACTCCCAAGCTGTATCTCCGGAGGCAGGTAGGAGTTCATGGATGTGTTGATTACAACACAGCTCTGCCAAAGCCAGCATCATCCCTGGCCTGTTCGGTGATGGCGTAGTGGATCATGAAGGTGTGCACCGACAACCACATTGCAGCCCTGCAGATATCCTAGATAGGGACTTATGCCAGGAAGGCTGCTGACGACGCCTGAGCTCTAGTTGAATGGGCCGTCACTATTGGTTGAGGTACAACCTATGCCAACTGGTAGCAAGTACAAATGCTGGTAGTAATCCAAGATGAAAGCATCTGAGAGCCTGTCTGACTTCCAAGGTGTGCAAACTTCTCTCCTCGTTGGACGCATGAGGCTTTGGGCAGAACACCAGAAAGAAAATGTCCTGGTTAACATGGAAAGGCAACATCACCTTTGGCAGGAAGACAGGGTGGAGACACAACTGAACCTTGTCCTTGTAGAACACCATGTACGGGGGCGCCGACGTGAGGACTTTAATCTCAAAGACTTGCCTTGCTGAAATGATAGATCAGAAAAGCAACCTTCCACAACAGATGTGAAAGAGAACAGGAGGCCAGAGGCTCAAAGGGAGGGCCAGTGAGCCTAGAGAGGACTAGGTTAAGGTCCCATTGGGGCACCAGATCCCAGACCAGTGGGAGAAAGCCTTTCAAGGCCCTTAAGAAACCTGATCATCATTTCATGTGCAATTACCGATCTGCCCTGGACTTGGGGATGAAAGGCAGAGATGGCTGCCAGGTGCACCTTGATCAAGGCGAAGACTAGGTCCTGACGTTTCAAGTGAAGCAGGCAGTCCAGAATGGACTGCAGAGAAGACTGAGATGGGGAGATCCTCCACTCCAAAGCCCAGCAGGAGAAGCGCTTCCACTTTGACAGGTAAGTCACTCTAGTGGAGGGTTTTCTACTCTCCAACAGAATGCGCTGAACTTGACCAGAGCAGGCCTGCTAGTCTGGGTTCAGCCATGCAGCATCCATGCTCTGAGGTGGAGAGAGGTGAGGTTCCCGTGATCAAGAGAGAGTAGATCTGAGCATCTGGGAGGTATCCACGGGGGTGCTGCTGCCAACTCCATGAGCATGCTGAATCAATGCTGGCAAGACCATGCTGGGGCAATCATAACGACATTGGCTTTGTCCCTTTTGATTTTTAGGAGGGTCGGCAGGAAGGTATATATCAGGTCGTCTGCCCAAGACCAGAGAAAAGCATCGGAGAGCGATCCGCTGTCAAGCCTTTGGAAGGAGCAGAACCAGTGGCACTTCTTGTTCCGTCTGGTGGCAAAGAGGTCAACTTGGGGCGTTCCCCCCCTCTGGAAGATCATTCTGGGGACCTCTAAGTGGAGGGACCACTCGTGGGGAGAACAGAATGACCTGCTGAGGCGATCCGCCAGTGTGTTTCGAACACCAGGGAGATGTAGAGCCTCGATATGTATGGCGTGCAGGATACAGAATTCCCACAGCCGGAGGGCTTCCAGACAGAGGGCTGAGGACCATGCTCCTCCTTACCTGTTGACATAGACTATAGAAGCCATATTATGTGTCCCTCCTGATGGGATAGTTGCAGGAGGAACACTTCGCAAGCCAAATGGATGACCCTGAGCTCCCTTACATTGATATGCAGCAGGGTGGATTTCATTTAAATCAAATTGATTTAAATCACTAGTCAGGAAGATTCAATTTAATCACGGATTTCTACATAAAAGTGCATTCTTGTTGATTGTTATAACCTTAATACATATTCTTCACAACTCAGAGATAGATGTAGGTTTCATTTTTAGAAGGTACACACTATACATTTTTAAACAGTGATTTGTTTTGAAAACTTTTCAGATTTGTTTTACAGCTATATCAGAAAATGAATGATTGTTTGGTTATTTCATTTACCAAAGGTAATTGAAGCAGATATTTATGAAATCAGTTCACCTCCCAATATCTCCAATTCAACAGGTTAATCACTAATATCTGGAGGATTCTCTTGCCATGCTGTATTAGGAGGAGAACATCATCATTTAAATTGGTTTTATTTAACTAAAACAACAACATTATGTATTCTGGATTTTTTTTCTTCAACAGGAAACATATAATATTTTAACAAAACAAGCTTATGAATTTCTGAACTTAAATATACAAGTTTTTTAAAATCAAGTTTGTTTTTGCTAAAATTGTTTTAACTAAAATAGTTAAATGAAATTTAAAAACAAAAAACAAAACAAAAAAAAATTAAATCGACTATGTCAGCCAGGTCAACACAAGAAACTTAAAATATTGGCTTCTGCAGCTAACGCCGTCGTCTTCACCTTCATTTTCCTGTTTGTCAATAATCTGGAAAAGAAAAACCAGCTTTCCTGCTTTTTCAAGTCCCAAACGATTTCTCAATTTGGAATGAATTAGACCAAAGGAAGAAAATATTCTTTCTACACTGGCAGATGAAGGTACTGCTGTTAAAAGTGAGATTATCACTTCAACAGTCTCTGAATCCAAGTGCTTAAGTGACTTCCACCAGTTCACTGGTGTGACTTTCTTTAAAACATCATCAGCAACCATATATTTCTTGAATGGTTCACTTTTAGCTCTGAACTTTATTATAGTTGGCAATATGGAGGAATGATTGCTGGATGTCCATGTCATAGCCAACTCCTCTTCGTCAGCAATTAAGGTTTGACCCTGGTACCGAGTACTGAGAATATTTGCAAGAAAATGAGCTGGAGATAGTGCCTGTCCCATTTGTTTTCTTAATGCTTGTAATTTAACTCTCTCATTGCATATTTCTCTTTTTAAGATCTCACTCAGTTCCTTCCAAATTTCAACAGCATCAGCAATAAAACCGCTATTTCCCTGCATTTTGTTCAAGGCTACAGAAATAGGCTTCAGGGTACTCAGCATGTGTTCAGCATTTCTCTTAAGCCCAATGTTAAGAACTCTGGCTGTGACAGAGCCATCTATTTTTTCATGATTTTGTTCACAAACTGTCATCAGATTAGGCCAGTTCTTGATACAATGCTCAAAACAGTCCACTACTAAGTTCCATCGCATGTCTTGTGGGAGAATTAGCTTGGTTCCTCCCACTTTTTCCAGAGCAGCGGCTGCAAAGTGGTTGTTATGGATGTATTTTGCAATTTCAACAACATTAGCCTTTATTTCTGGAACACCGAAGTTTTTGGCTAGGAGGTGCATCAAATGAGCACTGCGACCGTACGTTGTTAGCTTGGGACTCTCTTCTAAATAATTTCTTCTCATCTTGGATACATTTGGAGCATTGTCTGTGACCAAGCTGCGTACTAGAGACATTTGAATTTTTTTTCACAGTTTGCTATAGCTTTTACTGCTACTTCTTGGAACTGTTCTGCTCTGTGTGCATTTCCTGATATATCAGTTTTTCTGTAAGGAAGACATTCCCTTCTTCTGTTGTCACACAAGCACATACAACAGGATCATTGTGGACATTGCTCCACCCATCAAGACTCAGGTTAACAATTTCACCCTCTAGACCTTTTGCACACTGCTCAATTTCTCTTTCATATACTTTATCCAGCAATTTGCCTGCAATATCTGCTTTGCTGGGTGGACTGTATCCTGGTCTTAATGACTGACCCATGTAAATGAAGTGTGGGTTCTCAATCATACGGAAAAGAGAGTTTGTGGCATTAACAAACCAGACAGTTTTTCATCAGTTTTTCTTATCACAAACTTATCTATGGTTGTTTCTGGATGATGGAGGGTTTTTTTTTTCTTTTTGCTACAGGTGATAGATATACTGTGGTTATGTGAGATACATGATGTGACTGAAACATGATCCTTGACAGATAACTCTGAAACTATAGAAATTGATGGCGATCTTGAAGGTAGATAAATCTTCAGAATCCTGTATGTTGAGGATGGATTCTCCTAAACAAAATAAGTCAATGCAGTTATTTAATTATTACCATACTGCTCATTTAGTATTACTCATTGCATTCACTGACACTCAGCAATACTTAGAGGTGAAATTGTAAAAGGAAGATCTACCTATTTCAGCTATTTATTTTTTATCACAACTGCATCTAAAATGATAGTACCATAGAGTAACAACTATATATTTTGCTCAAACATGAGAATTCATGAATAGCCCAGAAGACAGACAGGCAGGCCTTAAGAAAGAAGTATGAAATAAAAAAAGTTTACCAACCTGAAGATCCTGCATGTTCAGACATGTTTCTTTCATTATCTTCAATGCAACTTCGTCCTGAGAAAGAACACAGAGCTTGGCAGATTGGCAATGGTATACCTAGAGCTCTGAGATCCCAAAGATCGGTGCCATGAGTCTGGTGATCTGCTTCTCAGCACCAGGTGACCGGTCTCAAGGTCCCGGGGATAGGCATCCTGGTCCCGGTGGACTTCATTACCCTGAAGAGTGATGCTCCCGCTCTGGCGACTGGTGCAATGATTCCAGAGACTGGTGGCATGCTACGACTCTGCGCTGACCATGGGAAGAGCGATGCCACACCTCGGGGGACTGGTGCCAAGAGTCTGGTGAAAGGTGCCAGGAACTCAGATCAGTATGGGCAGATCGGAAGTGCATCCCCAGGGATCGCTGCTTCGACATCAACCCCAGTGCATGAACCCCAGTGCCGGCTTCCCTCTAGAGATGACTATGTCTTGATGGGGTGTCAGTGGCACTGGCAAAGACATGATGTCTTTTGCAGTCTGGAAGGCCTCCGGCATGGATGGCACCTCCAGGTGCCAGGGACCTTTGCCACTACCCGAAGTGGTTGGTGGGTCCCAACGAGGGCTGGATAACTTAGCCAGCAATGGAGGTGCCTGGTTGGGCTCCGGAGATGTACTGTCTTGCACAGGCCTATGCTGCTCTCCAGACGGGGGATGCCCTCTCCCGGTGTACTTCCTTTGCTTTTTAGCAGGTACAGGGGACTGGGATCAGCTTCGGGAGGCCGGTGCCAGAAGTGCATTTCGAACCGATGCCACTGTGCTCAGAGCAGAGTCCCATCTCGGCGGCTCGGAGACTAGTGCGAGGGCCAACTCCATGAGGACAACTCTTGGTCTTATAACCAGCTCCTTTTTAGTTCTTGGCTTCAAGCTCTTGCAGATGTGACACTTATTGCTAGTGTGGGTTTCCCCCAGACACTTCAAGCAACTTTGATGAACGACAGGAAGAACTACTGGGTAGGAGCACATGCCGAAGCAAGGAGATGGTCCCGCACCGTCACTGGCGGTAAGAAGGAACTGAAGGGGGAAAGGGGGTCGCCCCTTATACCAGCGCATATGCGCACCACTCCAGAGGGTGCCAGAGCTGGTCCCCTACAGATACCACTGAGGGAAAAACTTCCAGCACTGGTGCACGTGGTGAACACACACACCTAACATGGAATGGACATGAACAAGCACTCGTAGAACCACCGTTTCCTTCTCCAAGACAAAGACCAGGTGGGTTGCAGCAGTTAAGAAAGCATTGTTCAATACTTACAGTTCAATGATACAGACAAACTTCTCTAGAAGGCAGGGAAAGCAGTATTTGGGGGTAAGTTGATGAGCAGAGCCTTTCAATTGAAAAAAGAAAGCTCAAGAATAAATAGAACTAGAACAGGAGATAATACAGGTTCAGAAAAAATATCGACAATTAACTAATATTAGAGAGGAAGTTGAACATGTTGATAACAAACGCCACCGAAAAAGCCCTTACAGGTAACAAAGCAGAAGTTTTAGGAAAAAGGAACTGAAAGTGATAGGCTATTGGTTTGAAAGCTTAAAGAGATTCAAGAGCTATGTACTATTCCACCAATTAAAAATAATCAGCAAAAGATACATGCCCTAATGAAGTATGTGCTACTTTTGCTACTTATTACAAAAATCTCTCTCTACCTCAGATTCTGCAAGCTCTGAAGTTATTCAAAAATATGTGGAAGGAGCAGACTGGCCAAAGATAAGCAAAACTGATAAAGAAACTTTAGATAAAGAAATAACAGAAGAAGAAATCCTAGAGGCAATAGGAGGTATGAAAAATGGTAAAACTCTAGCATCCGATGGCTTTTCAACTGAATTTTACAAGCTATTTAAGGAGGTATCAGTGAGTCCCTTGAGAGGTTCCGTCAATGCTATCTAGTAGGGGAGGAACTTCCATAACCTATCAAAGAAGTTACTACTATTGTTCCCCCCTAAAGATGGAAAAAAACCTTACATTATGCAGTTCCTACAGGCCCATATCTGTGTTGACAGTATTTTAGCAAAAACACTAGCTAGCCGATTACAGTCTACGCTCTCAGCTTATATAAATTCAGATCAAACCGGATTCATTAAGGATAGACAAATGTCAGACAATATTTGGAGAGTAATTGGAATCATTCAGATAAAAAAAAAGCTCAATTTCTCTTGTTATCAATAGGCGCAGAGAAAACCTTTGATAGAATAGAGCATAGCTTTTGGTTTCTAGTCCTGTCCCATATGGACTTTGGCCCCCTGTTCCTTAAATGGATAACCGCGCTTCACACCAGCCCAAAAGCAGCTGTACAAATTAGTGGGGTTAAATCTCCCCTTTCTGAATTACGCAGGCTGGGATGTCCATTGTCTCCTTTACTTTTTGCACTAGTCATGGAGCCTTTTGCATAGAGGAAGAATGGATTCATCAAAAGAATAAAACTATCAGGAACACATCAGAAAATAGCATTATATGCAGATGACATACTATTATTTTCATCTAAATCAGATATTTCCCTAAAATTAATTTGTAAAGAAATCCAAGACTTTGGGAAAGCATCTGGATTCGCACTAAATTATGCCAAATGTGAAATGCTAGCTTTGCCAGACTCTGAAAAGTCACTCCTCCAGAAAACATCTGGATACAAATGAGTGACAAATTCCATAAAGATACCTGGGAATTCAAATCTCAAACAGCCTAGAAGAGTTCTATGATTTAAGTGTCAAATCACTAATTCAGCAAATGAAAAAAAGATGTGGCATGCTGGGGGAGGTAAGCAATATTTGGTTGGGAAGAATAGCCACAGTCAAAACAAATATTCTTGCCAATCATGTCTTTCTTGTTTCAAAATCTTTGTGTGAGTATCCCAGATAAAATCCTGGAAGGAATACAGGACATGTTGTTAGATATTATAACGAATAAACAAAGACCAAGAGAGTGAGAGCAGATACTTTGTACAGATCCATTAAACAGCGTGGACTACCTGTTCAAAATATTCTATGGTAATATCAAGCCAGCCAGCTCAAAGCAGTAGCGGATATAACCCAGCCAAACACTGGGTCTTTATTGAACAAGAAAATTGCCACAGTGTAAACACTGCTAGACGACCATGGACGATTTAAAAAAAAAAAAAAATCACGCCCTCCAGAAATATATGCACATCCTTTAGCAAAGACTATGCTATGCATTTGGGATAGAACTAGAGATACGGTCAGTTCTTTTCCCTCACCAACAATACCCATTGCAAATAATCCAGATCTTAACCCAAATCACAAACCAGAGAGCTTCAAAGATTGGGAGAGCTATGGAATACACATGGCTGGTCAGCTATTCAGTAAAGAAGCTTTTCTGGAGATCAAAACTAACTTTAACTGGCCCACTCTCTCTTAGTACCAGTACTTTCAAGTCAGACACTATGTTTCTCAACTTTCTAGCAAACTTGCTTTACACAGCAAGCTAACCTTAACAGAAGCAACGGCATCTGGCCAATTAGAAAACAAAACAATTATAATGAATTTACATCAATCTTTGCAGATAGCTTTCCTAACAAAAGAGCGTCCAAAATAGCGGGAAAGCTGTGGATGTGATATATCTTGACTTTAGCAAAGCTTTAGATACTGTCTCCCACAGTATTCTTACCAGCAAGTTAAAAAAGTATGGACTGGATGAATGGACTATAAGGTTGATAGAAAGCTGGCTAGATTATCGGGCTTAACGGGTAGTGAACAATGCTTTGATGTACAGGGCTCAACGGGTAGTGAACAATGACACTCGATCAAGCGGAGTGTCCCAGAGGTCAGTCCTGGGGCCAGTTTTGTTCAACATCTTTATCAATGACCTGGATGATGGGATTAATTGCACCCTCAGCAAGTTCGCAGATGACACTCAACTGGGGGTAGAGGTAGATAAGCTGGAGGGTAGGGATAGGGTCCAGAGTGATCTAGACAAATTGGAGGATTGGGCCAAAAGAAATCTGATGAGGTTCAACAAGGACAAGTGCAGAGTCTTGCACTTAGGAAGAAAGAATCCCGTGCACCGCTACAGACTGGGGACCGACTGGTTAAGGAGCAGTTCTGCAGAAAAGAACCTGGGATTACAGTGGACAAGAAGCTGGATATGAGTCAGCAGTGTGCCCTCTCTGCCAAGAAGGCCAACGGCATATTGGGCTGTATTAGTAGCAGCACGGCCAACAGATCGAGGGAAGTGATTATTCCCCTCTATTCGGCACTGGTGAGGCCACACCTGGAGTACGGCGTCCAGTTTTGGTCCCCCCACTACAGAAGGGATATGGACAAATTGGAGAGAGTCCAACGGAGGGCAACGAAAATTATATTGGGGCTGGGACACATGATTTACGAGGAGAGGATGAGGGAACTGGGGTTATTTAGTCTGCAGAAGAGAAGAATTAGGGGGGATTTGATAGCAGCCTTCAGCTACCTGAAGCAGGGTTCCAAAGAGGATGGAGCTAGGCTGTTCTCAGTGGTGGCAGATGACAGAACAAGAAGCAATGGTCTCAAGTTGCAGTGGGGGAAGTCTAGGTTGGATATTAGGAAACACAGTTTCACTAGGAGGGTGGTGAAGCACTGGAACTGGTTACCTAGGGAGGTGGTGGAATCTCCATCCTTAGAGGTTTTTAAGGCCTGGCTTGACAAAGCATTGGCTGGGATGATTTAGTTAGGGTTGGTCCTGCTTTGAACAGGGGGTTAGACTAGATGACCTCCTGAGGTCTCTTCCAACCCTAATAGTCTATGATTCTATGATATATGACACGCCGGGAAAAGGACATGGATAAACAAATTACCCCAGTGAAATGGGGTTTGATCTGGAAAAAAGAGAGGACCAGACAACCTCACAATAAAAGAAAATTTCTTTAACACACTGTTTCAATAGTACCTCACATCAGACAGGATAAATGTCGGAGAATTTGTGTTGAAAGAGAAGATTTTATGCATACATGGCGGACATGTCCAGTCATTAGAGAGTACTAAGATGCAATCCATAACCAAATATCACAAACTGTTGGATATTTATTATCAAATGATTCTTTGGTAATCCTCCTGGGGCTTCCTAGTAGAAATGGTTACAGGAAAGGAAGAATTAATCTCTCATCTGCTAGTAGCTGCTCAATTATTGGTAACCTGCCACTGGAAAAATGCAGACTTTTTAATGGTGACCACTGTATGCAAAGGATAGTGCCTCCATATATTAATAATAATGAAATACAACCACCACATACATTCATATTGGTTAAAATTGTAATTCCTTCACCCCCATGCCTCTCCACATAAATAATATGCTGGAGAACACTGAGCTCTAAGCTATTCTAAAAGAAACTCTCCACTTTCATTTAGGTGACATTAATGGTGGTGAAAGGTGTTTTAGTGAAAGCCCTGGACAGCGAAGTCCTGTTTCTACAGGAAAAGTGCAGGCCACAGCTATGTAGTTTTCTTCATGTTGACCCAACCATGTACATCAACCCTGATCTGGAGTGATAAGAAGAACTGTCTCCTATCTCCATTCTAAGTCTCTGATTTTTCTTCCAAATCTACCCATAAGACTTCGGTTAGCATCAAAAGTGGAGGCAGACTTATTTGGTCATCTGTCCACTTGGACAGAGACTCTGCCAACTGCATCCATGTCTACCATTGAACAGTCATCATCCAGCAATGATTTTTGGTCACAACTGAACTGGACTACAATTCATCCAGTGACGAATCTATGAGAAACTCTATGTTCTATTATCAAATCCCTGAGCCACTCAGTTCTCCCAATTCTGTACCTTTAACAAATTACACGGAGAACGGAAACCCTAAATCAGTAAATAGCGTTAGGGAAAAAATACACACACACACACACACACACACACTCTTTCCACAAAAACTGTCTCATTTTTTGACCAGTTCTATTTGTCAACAGCCAGAGGGAAAGCATGTCTCCCAGGAGTACTCTCTCAGCAAGGGAAATAAAACAATCCTCCAAGCTGAAAAGTAACATCTGAATAGACAACTTGGCTAAAGCACTATAAAAAAGGAATTTCTCCATAAACAACACAGGCCAGTTGGTTTCTTTAAAAACACCTTCCTCCACTGGTGACTAACCAAGTGCAGGAGGCACCAGAACACAGTTAGTTTTAAGGACATTCTCTCAAAAACATGCAAACCTTGACAGCATCCACACCACAATCTGTACTAGATACAGAATGTGATAATCTGGTGTCATAAGTGACAAAGACAGATAGCCCTTTGGATGCTGCTAAGACCAAGTCCATAAGCAAAGAAAGCTCTGCCAAAATATGTAGAAAGAACTTCAGCAGGTGAGTAGTAGAGTGGAAAATTACAATATTAGACTGATCAGGGTCCCTGGGTTGAATGGAATAAGTGGCTCAATGCCATTCTTTGAAAGCTGAATACCTTACATTTTGCAATTGGGTACAGAGTAGACAATCAAATATACCTACATGTGAATGAGGGAGAGCAAACATGCAATGCAGGGTTAAAAGAATCTTAAGGAGGAGTTCAGGAATTCATTTTTATTTTGTCAGAGACAAAATTTGTGACAATGAAATAATTTTAGCAGTTGTTAGGCAAGTGATACCTTCTGTACAAAATGCGACTGAGTCTTAGCTTTCCCAAAACTTAAATTCAGGACACAGGCAAAAAGGAGTGAAACTGACCCTGTTAGGAAAGCCTTAGAAGACAGGAACATTGAAACACCAATACATTTCCTTGATATACTCTGGGTCAGACATTCTGTAAAAGAACACCTCTTTTAGGATATTGGTTGAGCATGCGAACTTCATACTAAGTTTAATAAGAGGGGATATCACAAGGATTCAGACGATTATAAAGGCAATTAAGATCTGATTCTCCTCTCACACCAGTTTAACACTGATTTAATGCCACTAATTAGAGTGGAGTTATTCTTGAATTATTCTGATGAAGCCAATTAAGAAAAGACAAATATAGAACTTCTTTATCTTTTGTGTTTTAGTAAATAGTTAAAATGTCCTATTGCCCGGAAATTCTAATACTCAGATCTACAGAAAAAGACTTTACAACATAATATAACCTTCATCTATGTACTGATACGTATGTGACTGCACTTATCCAAGCCATAAAACAAGCCCAAACTCTTAAAGACACTCAACATAAAGAATATTAAAAAAAACAAAATAAAGCCCATTTCAAGGACTTGCTTAAAGCCCAGAAAAACAAGCACCTCAAAATAAAAGTCCAGCCACTCTTATTTTAATTATGTTTACACTTAAGCACATACTCATAAACACCGTTTTTGCTAATGACTCTTTCTAGAAAGGCCTGAAAGGGCTATGTATGTAGGAGTGTGGAAAATAAAATTATATGGGAAAGAAACTGATTAGGGACAAACAAATCATTTCCTTCCCTTTCTCCCTCCCCCTTCAAACAACAAAAGTAACATTTCCTTGTTGTCACAGTTAGAGCTCCTTTTCAAGGATCTGACATATGCTTGGATTTATGTTGCCGAGACCCAGGTTTTAACACTATACGATTTCTCTCTTACGTCAGTGCCAATAAGACTCAAAGGTCTGAGCGTGTCTCATCCACTGAAACAACATAGGCAAATGAGAGCATTTACGTTTAGATATTTTTAACCCTTGAAGAGAAAAGATTAGAACTCCGAACTGGAGCCCCAGTCTCTTTATGTAGCTCAATATGTTCATGAACAAAATCTCTCCATTAAAAGCCCAACTAACAACAAAATTAGATTTATAAAAATCGTGTTTTAATAACTACTTTACAGTAGCTTCAAACTCCAAGCTTTCTAGAATTCAGCATTGTTGAGAAGATCTGATTCTGCCTACATAAACTCTCACTCTTAGTGCCCGCCCCCCGGAAGGAACAAAGAATGGGGAACAAAACACTATATGCAAAAAAGGGAGAAGGGAGAAGATCAGACTAAAAGGAAGTTACAACGTCTAGCTCCTCTTTATAGTCTCCCCCGCTATTCTTATTGCTGTATTTTATAGTCGAATTTTAGCTGTTATTTCTTTATTTCAGATACACCAATCCAGGTCTAAGGGGATCTGCAGATCAATCTTCTATAACCTCTTCCATCTCAAAGACAAGCTGCTGACTCAGTCTGCATTAGAAACCCCAGATGTGCTGACTGGTTCATGTGACTAACCAAACACTTAAAATGGACTTGATCTCCCCTACTAAACGACAGTTGCACCCCATTCTCAGCTTTGGGGAGAACACACCCACTATAAGCCATGTACAATCTTCCCAAAATGCCATATGAAGTGGTCAGGAAAGAAATTAGCAGCTGAATACGCACTTCATCCATTTCTGCCACAATCTGGCAGCGTAGCTGTCATTTGCAGCATCAGACGCGATGCACCAGCCACCAGTGCACCTAGGATTTTGAACTGCAGGTCAGCAGCGGCAATCATGTTTCACCTTCATGTACCACATTTTTGCTTGACCCAGGCACCAAACAATAGGATTTTCCCTCAGCGGTTTACTAACAATTAATTTCAGCATCCTGAGTGTAATTCCACAGGTGAAAGGCACATAAACAGGTTCATTTTCAGAACTGATTAGGAGAGGAGACAGAGTTCTTCAAACAAGGACGGAAGTCAATAGATGGGCACATCATCTTTCTCTCACAATAAGGAGGATCTTGATCCAGATCTCTTTTTCAATACAAAAACCAGTCAATTTTCTGTTGGTGGAATTGGTTGCTCAGACACAGCTAAACACCAAATCTGTTCTCTCTCTGTAATTAAAACCTTAATGAAGACTGGCATTTTCCACATTTGCAGCTTATAACAGAACCGAACGGTATTACTGAACGTGCTGTGCACAGTCAGGGCACCAGATTCATCGCATAGATACCACAGTTTCTTCAAAAGCAGATAGATCAGAGGGAGGGGCTGACAGGTTAATTTGCTCGCGCCCCCCTGGCCCCGCCCCAACTCGACCCCTTCCACGCCCCCATTCCAACCCCTTCGCCAAAGTCCCCGCCCCAACTCCGCCCCCTCCCTGCCCCATTGGACCTCTTCCCCAAATCCCCACCCTGGTCCCACCTCCTCCCCGAGCCCGCGTTCCCCCTCCCTCCCAGCCGCGCGAAACAGCTGTTTCACAGCGCAAGCACTGGGAGCTAGGGGGAAAAAGTGGGCACTCCCTCGAATGATCAACATTCACTCTCTTTCTTGAATGATCAACTCTTCTTTGGGGAAAAATAATAATGGCAAAATCCTGGACGTTTTTAAATATTTAAAAATTTCTCCCAGACGGTGATTTAAGAACCAAAAAGCCAGACATGTCCGGGAAAATACAGACATATGGTAACCCTAATGTTAGAGAAGCCTCTGGCTGCTCTAACTTGTGCTAGGAGCCAATCGAACCCCAGAATCAAATGACAGAAATTCACCTATTCCCCACCCCCCACATATCACCTGAGGATCTTGTCCAGCGTGTCAGGATTTCACTGGATGTGCACATACATACATAGAAGTATCACGAAATTTTAGATTAAGCAAATAGGAGATTGTTGAATATGATTAGACTTGGAAGAATTTGATTTTTAGTTGGTCAATGTTGGTAAATGGGCACACACAAACTGACGAAAAATATTTCCATTGATGATAAAAGAAATTCACAGATAGGCATAGTAAGAAAAATGCTGCTTGAGATCTTATTAGAGTTTGATTTAAGGATATTTTCTTTGTATAATTTGACATGTGATGCTGACAATTTGTGTTTTAATGGTTATAAAGCTTTCACTTTTTGAATCTCAATGTCTATTGTCATTAAATAATTATTGCCTGCCATTTTCAGCCTCACAGCGGGAGCCTGAGTCAGTTGACCAAGGCTCTGAGACTCGTTGCTGCAGGGTTTGTTTGTTTTTTATCCTGAGACAAAAAAGGTTTATAAGGTCATCTCCCTGAAAATGCAGGATTCTTTCCTGCAAGACATGTTCCTAGGTTTTCTCCAGGCTAGTTTTAATAATTTTGCACAACTCTGAAAATGTAAATAGATTTCAACTTTTTAAAAGTTTAAGAACAAACAATATTATCCATCAAAATTATTTTAAAAAAACAAAAACTATGAAATAACAGTCTGCCAAACCTAAATATGATCAAGGTACACACAGAAGGAGCTACCGCTCCAAATTATGAAATTCTGAAAGAAACACAGGCGTGGCAGTGAACAGAAAATTAGACACAAATTTGCAGAAGTAATATTTTCCCTTCTCTCTATGTCACGATCTTTAATTTCTGTTAGCAGGACAATGTGCATTATAAAAACACCTTTATAACAATTTTTAATTTTTACTAAACCTTGAGGTGGACAGTTATAAGGCAAAATATATTTCAAGTGTGAACTTAAATGTTGAATAATATAACCTTGAAATGCTTTACTATTTAACATTAACACCTACATATTTAAATAATTTAAAGAAGATAATTGTTTACCTTTTTCCTGCTTTTTTGGTTGCAGAAAGGTTCAGAATCAATAGCTACTTTCACAGATCCTCAACAATTATTAATGAGTAGGGCCCTACCATGTAGGGCTATGAAAAACACGTCACAGACCGTGAAATCTGGTCTTTTGTGTGCTTTTACCCAATACTGTAGGGGTTTCACGGGGGAGATCAGCATTTCTCAAATTGGGAGTCCTGACCCAAAAGGGAGTTACAAAGGGGTCAGTTGTAAGGGGAGGGGTTCAATGGTTATTTGCGGGGGGGGAGAGGGGGTTGCAGTATTGCCACCCTTACTTCTGTGCTGCCTTCAGAGCTGGGTGGCCGGAGAGCGGTAGCTGCTGGCAGCACAGAAGTAAAAGTGGCAACACCATACCATGCCATCCTTACTTCTGCACTGCTGCTTGCAGCGGCTCTGCCTGAAGGCAGCGCTGTCCCCAGCAGCAGCACAGAAGGAAGGGTAGCTGTACCACAACAATATCCCCCCAACAATAACCTTGCGACCCACAACTCCTTTTAGGATCAGGACCCCTATAATTACAACACCATGAGATTTCAGATTTAAATAGCTGAAATCATGAAATTTATTATTTTAAAAATCCTACGACCGTGAAATTGACCAAAATGGACCATGAATTTGGTGGGCCCTATTAATAAGCAAACATTTTAAAAGAAACCCGTGACCCTTTTTTTCCCTCCAGGAACTGAAAATCTTAATTACTTTGCTTTATTATGTTTCATAAAGAGAAAAAGAAGAAGCCTCTTAACAAGGTTCCATTGAGTCTGGATGAAACGGATATTATGGAACTAGAGAATGGTAAATTTAAGACATTTCACTTCTCTTTTTGTTCTTTTTCCAAGAAAGGATAGCCCTTTCTACCATGCCTCCTTTCTTTCAGTCTCTAAGCTTAAACACTGTTGAAACTTTAAATTTGTATTCTCTAGTGGCATTTAAACTCACATGAAAAGCCATGCCTGGCCTCTTCTCTGTATTATATGCAAATCTACCATTCACCCTCTCTTTTAAACATTTAACCTTTGTCCAAGTGTGACTTTATAAAAATTCTTTCATCTGATTCCACCTCTCAGTCTTCTTCCAGTGTATTAAAGCACCTACTCTTTTATTTTTTAATGTTAAGGCAAAATTAATGGGGATGTGATGTATGCCCTATGGAAAACTGCTCTTCAATTTATACAGGGATACCATTAAGAGGTTTCTACAGAAATTAAATAGGTTTCTATAGAAGCTGCTCCAAAAAGCTATGAATGCAGAAAGGAATTATGTATTTTCTATGGCTCTTTAACCAACCTAGAGAATTGACTAGAGATTATATCCCTGCTCTCGAATATTATGGTTTGGTTTAAAATTTCTGTAGAAAGGTTACCATTCCTTATTAAATTCTGCAAGTCTTTTCTGTAAGTGTCACGCTTATGAGCATAAAAGGGCAACTGTTAGAATTAGACAGTGAGCCAAATTTTCGAAGGGCAACCAGGACACAATTTGTACACGTACAAGAGTTGCTTGTGCAATTTTTGAGCTCAAAATAAAATAGAGTTTATATTTTGAAAATGTAGCCCAATGTGGCAGGCAGATGTTTCAGAGACTTCCCCACTACCCTACACTGCTCTGTTAATGCACAACAGTCATGACCTGGGAACACTCCTGCTATTTCAGCCACATACACTAAGCAGAGACTTTTCGATTTTGATAATTTATGAGCAATCCAGCAGTATGGAAAAGCTAGGCTTACAAGGAAGATTGGATAATGTGCACCCAATATTAGCAACTGACTATTTCCTTCTGCAGTCCAGAACCAATGAAAGAGGATGTTCATAATTGACATTTACAGAAATAAGATAGGAAGAAAAAAATAAATAATATTTGAGGCAGACATGTTTTTGTGTCTGTTGAAATTGTTAACTGAATCCTTCCAACTCCAATTATATTTCTTTCACTGCCTTCAGTATTTTCCAACCAGAAGCCTGCAATATTCCATTAACCACATTCAAAAGGGGCCATAGCATTAACAGGTTCTTTTTATTAGAACTGTGCCAGCATAATATTTTATTTATGGTTGAGAAGGCACTTTCATTATTTACTTTATGAACAAAATTACCTTTTGAGCTGAAAGCTCTTATTAACTGAAAGGTAAGCTTTAGTGTGCATGTATGCACACAGAGATTTTAAGGCCAGAAGGGACCATTACAGTCATCTAGTCTGACCTTCCACATAATACAGGACAAAGAATTTTACCCAATAATTCCTGAATTGAGCCCATGTTTAACGAGAGCATATTTTTTAGAAAAAAATCCAGTTTTGAGTGCAAGACTCCACATGATACAGAATTTATCACACCCCTTGGTCAGATATGGACAAATTACCTTCACTGTTGAAAACAGCCTCACCCAAAAAGTTCTTGAGCTCAATGGACGTTGGATCCGCCCCATAGTTAGGCTTCTGCTGAGAAAGCTGAACGTGGGAAACCTAAGTGCTTCTCACTCTTTAGGAAAATTTTAAGACACATTTGTGTGTTTAGAATATTCAAAACCAGCTTCCTTTTTAGAAGGCGTAAATTGCTTGGCTTTGGTACTGAATACTTCTGCAGACCTTTCTACAGGACTAGGCATGCAGAAGTTTGAAGAATCAGGCCCCTAGTTCTCCATGGTAATAATTGCCTTTGAACTATTGGAGGAAATGTTTTAGAAATAACTGTGTGTTAGAAAATTCTTTCACAGTACATGCATATGACCCTACATTGTTTGTAATTTGCCCTTTTTAAAGGGTCTGATCCTTAAAACTTTTAGCAGCAAGCATGGACTGCAAGTCCCTCAAGACAGGTATTGTCTCTTTGTGGAGTGTTTGTAGAGCCCCTGACACAAAGAATCCGTGGCCTAGAACTAGGCTACGGCAAAACAAATAATAAACACACCACCACCATCACCACAACACAGTGCTTCCTCACAGTGAGACAATTAATGGACAGTAAGCACTACACTCACAGGCAGGGATTTCCCTACACCCCTCCTGAATTTCCCCGATACCCGCCCCCCCAGTGGTCAACCATTACATGCAGTTGCCAATTTAGTCATTGGTTGGAAATTTGAATTGAAATTGAAACATTAAAATGCTTAATAAATTAATAAAACATTTAATAGCATATGCAGTGTATGATAAAATACTTGTACCTGAGAAAACATAATGGGTTTGAAAAGTATGAACAAAGACTAGTTTCCTCCTTATGACAATGTCAGCGCATTTGTTTTGGCTATATTGGCCAACCTAATAATTTCAAATTATGATTTATAAGCAAGGCCTGAGTGAGCTCTCCCTTGACAGCTAGTGATGAGCTAGGGGGTGGATGGAAAGGCTTCAGGACCAGACTGTATTTACATGAACACACCTACTCTACCTAGGTATCCAGCGGACAGAACTGTGTTGGCCAAGTGTTGGGTTACAAATCACTTTAGTATTGAATATGGGGGTCATGAAATGTTATCTTTATTGCATGAGTAAAGGGCAGCAGAACTGTGCTTAGCCTGCTGTAATGAGGGGGTCTCTCTCAGTGGTTAATTTGTGCTAGGGATTGCCAGGGCTGAGCCCCAGCACCTCTAGGCTTGGCAATTCATAGCCCTGAAGCCTCTGGGCTTCCCACATCAGTTATGCAAGTAACAGACTTGCTTGAGCCCTGGCATCTCTTTCATTACAAATTATGCACTGGTCACCCTCAACTGAACTGCATTCCCTAAGCAGGAGGTTCAGATGCCAGATCCTAGTGGAGAAAGAGAGAGAGGTGTTTTGCTTGGTGGTGTGGGCTCGGCCTAAGAGGCACTGGCACTATTTGACCTGCCACTCTCCCCTGTTAAAAGATAGAGCTGATAGGCTCCATAGAGAGTCTTTTAGTTTAAGTGACCACTGGAGCTGAAATCACTGATCATCTGGTCTAAGTGCTTAGACCTACTGCGGGACAATTTTTCTGTGGAAGAGACAGCCCAGCCTGCACTAGCAGTGAGGGACCCCCACTGAGAGCTGAAATCACTGAAAGCTCAGTGGAACTTCGAGAGACCGACTCGCAGAGGTCACCGTGGCAAATGGCTGCAGAAGGTGACATTGCAGGGCCATTGGGGATGGAGCAGTGGAGTGAACGGTGGCACAATGAACAACAGCCAGAGCGAATGGCCAGAGGAAGCGGTGGGGGTGCTGGAAGAATGAGCAAGGTGCCTTCTCCTCCCCCAGCACTCAGGGTGGGAGGTGAACTCATGTGAAAGCTGTGACATTGCACTCCATATGCCTTATGAAAATATGCTTATGAATGTGAATATGATGTAACTGGAATATGCTTTATGCAAAAAATGTCTTATAAGGTATCATTACAAAGCTTATACTCTACTGAGTGTGTTTGCATATATTATTTTTAAGTCTGGAGTCAGGAGAATGAGATATAAACTTGTATTACTGATGTAAACATATTCAGTGGAAGCCATTAAGGGTGCTTCAGAATCAATGAACTGTAAAGGGCTCTGTTTGCTTGCAAACCTTCCTGTGTACATGTAGGCCAGGGTCTCAAAGGACATGTGCTGGAGAGGTAACCTGCTGAGCTGTTTTTGGTTAAAGTCTGCAGCTTTGCAAGCATGGTCCAGAGCCTGAGTTGGTGTTGCAGCAGGCTAGCGTGTCTGGCTCAACAAGGCAGGGTTCTGGAGTCCCAAGCTGGCAGGGAAAATGGGCTCAGAGGTAATTTCAGCACATCAGGTGACAGTCCCAAGGCAGTCTCTGTGACCGAACTGGTCACAAAAGCATCTCTGTACTCTGGGTCTCCACTGACCGAGGACAACAACTATGAGTGGGGTGCAGTGGAGGGAGAAGAGAACAACAGATTAAAGGAATATTTGTTTGTTGGACTATATTTTGACTTCACTCCAGAATGCTAGATTTGTGACTGAGAAACATATATAAATATATGTTTCCTAATAGACCAACATTTTAAAAATGCATTATTTGCCAAGGTCGTTATCTCACATCATCGCTATCTCGAGAGGTCGTTAATTTGGGGAGTTTCTGTACTACACTTTATTATAATTTAATTTTTACATAAGAACCACCATACTGGATCAGACCAATGGTCCATCTATCACAGTATCCTGTCTTCTGACAGTGGCCAATGCCAGGTGCTTCAGAGGGAACAAGCAATCATCGAGTGATCCATACTTTGTCGTCCACTCCCAGCTCCTAGTGAACAGAGGCTACGGACACTCAGAGCATAGTGTTGCATCCCTGCTCATCTTGGCTAATAGCCAGTGATGGACCAAACCTCCATGAACTTATCTAGTTCTTTTTTTAACCCCGCTATAATTTTGGCCTTCACAACATCCCTGGCAAAAAGTTCCACGGCTTGACTATGTGTTATGTGAAGAAATACTTCCTTTCGTTTTAAACCTGCTGCCTATTAATTTAATTGGGTGACCCCTAGTTCTTGTGTTAAGTGAAGGGGTAAATAAAATTTCCTTATTCACTTTCTCCACACCAGTCAAGATTTTATAGGCCTCTATCATATCCTCTCCGAGTCGTCTCTTTTCCAAGCTGAAAAGTCCCACTCTTTTTAATCTCTCCACTTGTACTCCACTATGTTCCATATCCCTGATCATATTTGTTGCCCTTCTCTGTACCTTTTCCAATTTCAATATATATTTTTTTGAGATGGGGTGACCAGAACTGCATGCAGTATTCAAGATGTGGGCATATCATGGATTTATACAGTAAATGTGGAGGAGCTTGGTTTGCCAAACTGACAACCTACATGAAAAGACTGCAAGACACCATGCCTCTGGACTGCATCGACACAAAGAAAGCCTTATAAACCAGTCACTGTCAAAGCCAATTTTAGAAGTACTTAATGAGGCTGTTAAGAATGCTAGAGAGACAACACAGTTTATGTGAACCAACATGGCTGTTGCATCATACCTTCTATTTAAGCAAGAGATACCACACACTACAAACTGTAGGCCAATGTTAAGTGCATTGTCACTTGTTAATCCTGAAGTTGGACACTGGTTCTGAACAAGACTGGCAAATGCTCATTATCTTTCTGCAAAAAAAATCAGCTGACTGGCTAGAAGCATGCGGTTCAACAGTGAAAGACTCAGTAGTTGAAAAAGTTAAGAACTGCATTCAAAAAATGTGAATACCTGGCTAAATAGGCATCAGATATTAAGTCATTGCGTACATTATCTTGTAGGCTAGTAGACGTATTCTAGATGTTCAGGTTATAGATGACACACCAGCTGCATCTGTGACATCTTAGAAGAGCTAAATGCTTATAAACTGAACCCCAAACAGATGGCTGCTTGTGCATTTGATGGAGCTGCAAACTTCTCTCAAAGAAGAGTATAACTCTAATCTCTTCTATACACACTGCAGAGGCCATCTACTCCAACTAGCACTAATATGAGCTGCAGAATCTTCAAAAGACATTAAAAAGCCATAAATGTAATGGCTGTTATACTCTTTTTTTCAGAAAGAGTCCAAAAGGACTGAATGTCTTGGAAAAAAATAGAAGATATTTTTAGTTCAAATTAGTCCAACCTGGGAAAACCTGCTGGCTTTTCTCATGAGCGATCCTTGGCTGTTGTCTTAAAATTACTGCAACCATCATTACTGGCTTTGGAAAGTATCTACGGAGATAGGCCAGCTCTAACTAGTGCAGCTGGCAGACTACTTTTGCTACTGAGTTCAGAGAAGACTATTGCCATTCCCTCTCTTGTAAGTCTACTGTTGAAACCACTTGGGTCATTAAACAATACCATCCAGGAATCTGCTACAACAGTAGTAGATCTTTGTCCAGCAACAGAAGCTACTCTTGGATCAATCAATCAGAGAGATATCCATTGAAAACATACTGGAAGAAGCAAAGACTTCACTATAGAAGTTGACTAATAAAGGTATTTATACTGAATCCTTAAGTGAAGAGGACAAGAAAGTGTTTGTTAAGCCAGCTGAAAAAGTACACTGACTTGATTCTTACAAAAATACAACAGAGATTTCTGGCTTCTACTCAACCTCTACGTAGCTTTTACAGACACCTGTCTTATAAAACACCTACAGTTGAGAGGAGTGAGGTAATACCAGCAATGAGGCTGCTATGTGATCAGGACAGAACAGAGAATTATGAACCCAGAGTGGAATATCACATGACAAACGTACGAAGATTTAACTTCAACTTCTTCTTCTTCATCACCACTAGTGGCTCGACCCAATCTTTGTGCTGTTTCCTAAGATGAAAGAAGTAGGAATTCATCTCTTGCCACTCCCAGTCACAACTGCTACAGTTGAGCATTCTTTTTCCTTATTGAACAGAATTTTTGTTGTACCAATAAATTAAAAACCAGCAGGATCTTATTAAAGGGAAAAAGGCAAAATACCACATTTATTGTGAATACAGAAAGAATCATAGTGAACAGTTAGTTACAGCTATAACATTCCATTCAATCTCATATTTATTCATACATTCATTCACACACACACACACACACACACAGGTTCTGCAAGGTTGTTATCATAGTTACCAGCCTTAGAGTTGCTCATGCCAAGCCACTGGCCAGGTGGCCTGGACATGAGGAGGGAGCAGGGCCTTGTCAGACGCTCATCTGATGCTCCTGGAAGTTGGTTTGCAGAATCAGACCCCAAAGTTCTCACTTTTTAGAGTCTATTTTTATAGGAATTTCTTCCTATGCCAGTCTATGGGAATTGCTTCATCATGCTGTTGCTGAATCAATCAGCAGATAGCACATTCCTGACGGCTCCAAGAAGTTATCTTGTTTTTTGGTTCTCCCATTCTTGAGGCTGTTGGGTGGATTCCAGTCTGCCCTCCGGGGGTCCTCTGGTTATTTCCACTTGACGCCTTCTTCAGCCGATGGACACTGGATTCTTAGGCTGGCACCTCCCTGATCATTCAGTTATTATCCACACCAAGCATCCATCCACATACATCCTCTATCTCTATTTTAATCACAATTGTTAATACAACAAAAGGGCGGGGAGTCTCTGGGTGCTGTTTCTGTTGTTAGAGTATTGCTTTGAGTCTCTGTGAATTGCTTTGAGAACAGACTCTGTCTTAGAATGTACTAACACAATTAGCAGCTTGCAAGTTTCACACATGGAGGGAGAGAAACAGTACCAAAAACCAAGAGACCTCTTAATTAGTAATACCCTGGAATTTAAACTATGGGGAATCAAACTCATTTGTGATTTTAATACAAAACTTCTTTAATATGATCCAACATTTTCAGGTCTGAACGAAGTCGCCTTCTGCCTGATCGGGAGCATATCATGAAGGACTGGAAGTAATGGACACACAAGAAGCCACCAAATATGAATGCACTGCATTCAAGAAGTTCAATAACAGAGTTGTTCAAAATTACAACAAGAAAACAAGAAGGATGTAGATGAAGTGCTTCACAGTAGGCTTGAGTAGCCAACTTTAATTTCTGTGAGGATTTTAAAACACGAGTTATATATTTAATAAAATGGTCGTGAAACATTTTTCAGTTTTTACTATGATGCCATACACCCTACCTTTGCCTGCATGGTCTCAACCCTCGTCGGCCCTCACCCCCATCTGTGTATACTCGAATACTCCCCCCCAATTTCATTTCTTGGGGAAAACACTACAAGAAAGTGTTCTTAGGAGTAGGAGATTGAACGTAGATTGTCCTTTTTCATTTGTCAAACACTGCCAATTCTGCATTTGCAAAGGGGCTAAAACTGAAATAGATCTGTTTTTTTCTTTCCCTTGTTTGCACACAAGTATCCAGCACATGTTAAAAATGTTAAAAATACCAGCACAGCTCTGTAGATGCAATTTGTTAGTTAACTGGCACTCGCTCTGCTGGCTGCTCTATGTAGTAGACCACAACACACTGTAAGCTTTCCCTATATAGATAATGGCTGTATTTTAAATTCTTCATTGACAGAAGAAGGGGGTTCTTTTTAAATTGGATGTTTACAGTGCAGAAGCACTGGAAAGACAAATTAAATACATCTGGCCAGAAGCTATCTAAGAGTCTCCCTTTAATTTCAGTAACAAGTTGGATTCTCAAACTATTTTTCCTTTATTCCTTTCTGATGTTTCCTCCTTACTTACCATGACAACACCTGAACAGCAAAACCAATGTCAGTATTTTCACACTTAAGAAGCACAACAGTGCTGCTCAGTCTATACCTTTCCTTTCTAGGCACTCCATGCACATGACATTGGGTCTTTAGCCTGTACTGACCCTGGGGCCTGCAAAACAGCCTGCTTTTACTTTTCAAAGAACATTACAGGAAATAGATGTCCAATACTGAAATTTGGGTATTATGAACATCACAGTAACTCATCAACCTTTAGGTATGCAATGTGCAGATGTTATGCTGCCTCTTAAGCAATGAAAATAGCTACAGCAATTCATCATGCCAGGATCCCACAGGCTCCACTGATTCCTTATTTGTTGCAGGATACAATGCAAGGTTCTGGTTGTCAGAGCTGACACTAGGCATGAGCAGAATAAGCAATTACTTAGGGTCCCCTATTAATATGTTTTGGAGGGAATATTCCTGTGTAGGGCCCCCAGTGGGCTAGCACCAGGAGTGCTGGTTGTAATCTCTAAAAGCCTTTTTGGGCCATGACAGGGCCATTTTAAAAATGCCTCTCCATCCCTCTAAGATAGTTGTGATCAACAGGAATGCTAACACTGACAGTCCAGTCTTAAGCTCTTGTGAGCAAGGGGAAGAGCATCCTTGAACTTGAATTCCTTACTGGGAAAACCAAATTAAACCTGATTGATTTCACAGCACTGTGGAAAACCCATCACTTCCAAAAAACCGCTGGCCAATAATGAACATGGAAGAACTAATTAAAATCATAACTAACACCCACAAAACACAACACGAGTACTTGCAGCTGAACCTAGGAATTGGTGAAGACTACTAAGCTGCATTGCAGTCAAATCTAATATTTTAGTCATTGATTTTTACATTTGGCAACTGGACAGGATGACTAATCAGGAGCATTCTCAGAGATGCCTAAAATAGACAGATATGCCACGCCACCAGGATACCATGAGGTTCAGTCACCAACTGCTAGTGAACACACTCGTGACACATTCTACTCCCACTGAAATCAACATAAAAACTGCAGATGTCAGTGGAAGCAACATCCTGCCCACAATTCACAATCTCTCTCAACTCTTACAGAACCCCAGCTTTTAACTAGCTTAGATAATAATGCAAGCACTTCAAATATATTTACTAATTAATTCATACTTGCATCCTCCAATGATATAGGTTATCCTCATTTTACAGATGGGGAAAAAGGAGGTACAAAGAGGCACCAAATGACTTGCTCAGTGCCATATGGTGGGAACCAGTGGCACAGCTGGTATACAACTAGGGAGTTCCTGACTCGGCCCAATCCTGCCATCGGTGCACTTCATCACATTGTTCTCTTCTTTTACTTCAATCATTAACTCTTACAATCCCATCAGAACAATATTACATAAATTAAGGCATTATTTTTTTCACCCAAATTCTATACAGAATCTTTTCTTTGACTTATGTTTTTAATTCTTTAAATCCTTAGTCAGGATTACTGATGTAGTTTTGGGAAAGCAAGGAGGGGAAATTTCCTTACAGATATACAGTAGCCTACTACTTGTCTCATAAAATCCCAGACAAAGATGTGAAAGAAATTAATTGAGAAGTCTTCCCTCGGTAATCACAGAGGAGGGGCAGGATGGTCATTCCCTGCTAAGGAAAACTCAACCTCCTACTTCTCCACAGTTTTCAGATCTTGAGGCAGAAAGAAAAAAAATTGGAAGAAATTCCCATCACTCCAATGATGTCATTTTCTTTCCTTTTCATGGTACCAAATGCCAGAGGATAGAAAGAGAAAGGCAGGCATCTGAAGAAATGCACCATATCCAACATAGTCATGCTCACCTTTGAACTAACTGCATAGCTTCTTCCGGCACTTCAGACCCACACACAGCATTCGGTGGGGAGAAAGGCTCTTGTCACTTCTGCAGCACTGTGCCAAAATCAAATTATTTCCATTATGTCATCATCAGACAAAACTATTTCATTCGTGAAACTTCAGCTCTTTCTTTAAGTATTTTTCCTTTTATTCATCTATCAGTATTTTCTGTCTTTTCTCTTTGTTACTAAGGCAACAGCTGCATGAAAACAGAATCTGTGTGTTGTAAAAATTCACAACTCAATAATCTACGTGGGATGTCACAAAGAGGCTGTATATTCAGATGTAGATCATACAGGAGCAGATGAGTGCTTAAAGCAAAAATCTCTCAATATTGTCTCAAGCAACTTTATGAAAAATGTGCATACTGTATCAAAAATATCAAAGAATATAGGCAGAAATGAATGGTCTCTAAGTCACATAGGCCAAATTCATAGGTCAGTAAAGCACAAAATTTCCTAGAATACATCAGCAGGGGCTTAAACACAGGACCAGTTACTTTATAGCACTGTGTGATTTTGGGGGGGAGGGTAGGGGCAGGGCACTCTATGTGGGTCTTTGAATCATTATTTACCAACTAGTGCAAACATCTTCCTTAAGCGAAGTAAAAACTCAGTTGTTGCCAGCCAGGGTTATAATATTGTTTGACCAGCCAGGATGAACAAGACCAGTGTTCTTGTCTTAAGGGCCAAATCCTGAAGTTCTTTATTAGTTTTTTACTTAGCCTCTGACCTTGAGTAGGGACTGAGTAAAAAGTGAGCAGGATCTCAGAATTTGGGCCCTATCTGGGATTAAGCATTTTTCAAAAGCTCTCATAACATTGTATGACTCCATGCACACTAGCTGTTCAAATTGTGTGATAAACTGTATGGCAATGTATGTGATAAGCATGACAGCTAAACATACCTGAAAGCCCAATGTAGACAGGACCTTAAAACTTATTAAGGATGGAACATGAAGAGGACAGCAAAACTCTGATGCACTGCTTTAAATTCAATTTAGTAGAAACTGCAGATGGTTCCCTGTCTTGGTTATTCCCAAACAGGCAGAAGTAAAGACCGCTGCAACTACTGGTGGTTCTCAGGCTGATGAATAACAGTCAATGTGAAGAAAGAAAATCTCTAGATAATCAATTTATTTCTGGTGAAGCTGTGTTTCCTGAATGGTAATTCCAATAATCAAAGGAGAAGATACTCCGTGTCAATCTAAAACCATTTATTTGATCTTTAAAAATTGTTATTTTCCTTTGTTGAGAACTTTTATTTATACGGACACATTGCATGCTACCTCATACCAGGTTTCAACACAGACTGTCAACATGATGGTTGAATCCATGGTAACTATGAACACAAAACCATGTTCCAACCAGGACCATATTTGAAAATGTCTTCAAACACAGTTCCAAGCCTCAGTGTGAATCTGGGCAACAAGTCTAAGCTAATTTAGAGGCAAACAAAAAATCCATTGTTGGATATAAAGTGGTTAATGTAATACCACAATAAAATACAAACACATCATCTGCTCTTGGCAGATGTTGGGAAGACACTAATCAATCCATATGACATTAGAAATCTATTTTAACGAATGAAATGAGAGAAGAGTCCCAACAGCACAACCTGTCTTTATAGATCAGAAAGAGAGTGTGCAGACCAACCTGAGGGCCAGATCTTACCATCCCACAGACCAGCCATCTCAAGAGAGATAGAGATCTCAAAATTTTCCTGTAAACACTCTCATTATGGGGGAGGAATTTTGGAGGGTGAAGAAACAGCATGGGGTGGAGATGCCAAATTCAAGAGATCCCTAGAATCCACAGGAAAAGGAACTATATATTGTCCTGCTCTTCTGATCTCTTGGCTATTCCTGGAAAGGCCTTGCCACACTTATGCCTTCATGGAGTAGAAAGTTCCCAGCAAGAGTTAATGCTGCTCACAGCCCCAGCTGTGTGAAGTTATTGCGGAAGTGGCAGGTTTGAAACCACTTTCCCCCACTGTTCCTTCCAGGCCTTTTCCATCCTGTGTCAGTCTTCTTTGCTCCCTTGTACGTCTCGCATCAGAGAGGAGGATATGGCACCAGGTTTTTGCAGTTTCTCTTGCATACTGCCAGAGTAGACAAAGGAGGTGTAGTGATTATTAAACCAAGACTGTCTGGAAGCATGCAGCAATACTTTGCATCAGAGGTATCATCTGAGGTGCAAAGTCATAGAGGAGAAGGCAAATTAGCACACAGACTGAGAATTCTCTCCAGAGAAAAGAGTGTAAAGGTACATGAAAATACTACAGGCTTGAAAGAGGTTACATACAGGAACTTGCACAGATCAGTACAGGGATCACAGTTTTTTATCAAGTATATGGGAGGCACAGCAGAACAAGTAAAAGAAACATTGCAGAAAGAAGGATATGTGAATAGCCGGGTTAACAAATTAAAGACAACTTTAATGCAGATAAAACACAGGATAAACTCAGGAGCAAAAACCAAAAGGAGGGCATCTGCATTGCATGAAAAGTTGCTACTATGGATTTGAGTCATTATAGAAATCCCTTTGTTTCATGAATATACAGCTGTGAGGAGGCAGGCTTACAGGACACAGAGCTGCTTCTTTGTTCTAGAATATTTAACTCTTTGTTGTTTGGGAATCAGACTTCAGGGAAAAATTATTGGCACATAGCAGGAGGAATGTCAAGCCCACAATGCAGGTAATGAAATATGGTGAGAAGCTAAAAGCCTTATTTACAATATTTCATAAATAAGACGTTTGTAAAACTGACAGTGATAGAAGAAGCAAGGAGAAGGGTCTGGCATTGTGTATAAACACATTTTGTAAAGAGAGGTTCATACAGAAAGCTATGCAAATTAAGATATTATGGTTTACAGTAAACAAAAACAGCCAACCTATAATCTCTATTCAAGATATACCAATGCAGACAAAATCACCTGTCAAGATCAAAATCAAAAACAATAATCCACATTTACTGCACATGCTCAAACCAAAGAAAATATGAAAGTGGAAAAAAGAATTAGTTCAGACCCCAAAATAAACTGTAACATTTAAATGAACACAAAAAACAAATAACATCAAAAAGGCTCAGAGCACTGAAGATCTGATGGTGTCTTTGGCTCTAAGCCATCACCAGCATGCTTTAATCCCTACTTCATAAAATCCATATACAACAGAACCTCAGAGCTATGAACCCCTTGGGAATACAGGTTGCTCATAACTCTGAAATGTTCGTAACTCTACACAAAACATTACTGTTGTTCTTTCAAAAGTTTACAACTGAACATTGACTTAATACAGCTTTGAAATTTTACTATGCAGAAGAAAAATGCTGCTTTTAGCCATCTTAATTTAAATGAAACAAGCACAGAAAGTTTCCTTACCTTGTCAAATCTTTTTTTTTTTTTTTTTGGTAGTTTACGTTTAACACAATACTGTACTTGTATTGGCTTTTTTATTTATTTGTGTATTTTTGTCTCTGCTGCTCCCTGATTGCATATTTCCAATTCCAAATGAGGTGTTGTTGACTGGTCAGTTTGTAACTCTGGTGTTCATAACTCTGAGGTTCTACTGTAGGTCCTACAAGGGCAAATTTCCTCAATGACATTCTATATCATCACATCCCAGTTTTCCACATCTCAGGCTGGTTCTTGAATTTTAGCAAATTCAGATGTAGCTTCACTGAACAAAGGAAGACTGGTGGTTTAAAATCCTTCCCTTCCTTCAACCCTATAATTTCTTATTACCACCATCCCAAATACAATTAAACCCTTTGCTGTTTGTTCTGCTGACATGGACCCATACTCATTTAAAATTAAAAACATTGATTTCCCTTTTCTTGCCAGTCAGTGATACTCCTGACTTTTGGCCAGGTATAAGTGGTGTAAATTTCGCATTTAATGGGCAGGATTTTTTCTGTGTGTCAGATTTTAGGGGCAGTAAATGAAGAAGCTACAGCAACAGCTTACACGGAAAAATATGTAAGTCTTTCATACATTTTCTGTTGTCTCTAATGCAATACAGCAACCGGGGACAGCCAACCTCCTGTGAGCAGCCTACTCCCTGCAGACCAGGGTGGATAAAAATCAATGATTTAAAAGAAAAAAAAAAAACTGATTTTTTTTGATAAAATGCTTTTTGAGGAAAAAACCTATCTAAAGATAGCTTTAATTAAGATACATTATAGCTCAAAAAAAGAGATCTCATTATGGAATACGGATTATAAATTCTAATTTTATAGTATGAGACAATATAGTCATGTAATATTTAAGAAACACTTTGTAAATGAGTTCCAACAGTTCATGGATTAGGGACCCAATTTTATGGGGTTCCAGGGGCTTCTGTATAGATTATTTAGGTTAATCTTTCTATCTAGGCAATGGGACTCAGTGCTCAGTCTAGAAGATACCATCAGAGATGCTTAGTTTTGCAGTTCTCAAACAGCAGATTTGGGTCTCCAGAGAGAACATGTTTGTTAACAGCAAAAATGTTTTTAAATAAATAAATAAATGTATAAAGGTGAGAAATAACAGACCTCAACCTTATTGTCCCTCTGCAAATTACTGTACACAGAGTCAATCCCTTACCTCTCTCTAAAAGTGGAAAGTTTCAAAAAGTTCAATAAATAGAAGATTGTTGGGGGCAGAACAGATCCGGGCAAGAAGAAGTCTGGAGATAAATGGGTGAAGGGAGGGACAGGCAGTAGAAACAAAAGTGAAAAACTGTTTGAGCAGCATATTCCGTAAGTCTTGAGGTCTTTCTGAGTATAGCCTTCATTGATTTGAGATCTACCATACCATTCTCTCACTAAAAGGGAAAACCTGTAATGGCAGCAGGCCCTAAAAGAGACCCAGTTTGGGAATATTTTAATGAAGTTCCTCTACCTGCGGGTAAAACAGGCATGCATGCAAAATGCAAACAATGCAACAAAGAAATGCAAGGCCTGGTTGCCCGAATGAAACATCATGAGAAATGTTTCTTCTCAGGAGGAAGCTGCATTGAAGATAATGAAAGCTGCGTCTGAACATGCAGGATCTTCAGGTTGGTAAACCTTTTTTATTCCATACTTCTTTCTTAAGGCCTGCTTGTCATTCTTCTGGGCTATTCATGAATTCTCATGTTTGAGCAAAATATATAGTTGTTACTATCATTTTAGATGCAGTTGTGATAAAAAATAAATAGATGAAATAGGCAGATCTTCCTTTTACAATTTCACCTCTAAGTACTGCTGAGTGTCAGCGAATGCAATGAGTAATACTAAATGAGCAGTATGGTAATAATAATTAAATAACTGCATTGACTTATTTTGTTTAGGAGAATCCATCCTCAACATACAGGATTCTGAAGATTATCCACCTTGAAGATCGCCATCAATTTCTATAGTTTCAGAGTTATCTGCCAAGGATCATGTTTCAGTCACACCATGTATTTCACATAACCACAGTATATCACCTGTAGCAAAAAGAAAAAAAAACCCTCCATCATCCAGAAACAACCATAGATAAGTTTGTGATAAGAAAAACTGTCTGGTTTGTTAATGCCACAAACTCTCTTTTCCGTATGATTGAGAACCCACACTTCATTTACATGGGTCAGTCATTAAGACCAGGATACAGTCCACCCAACAGAACAGATATTGCAGGCAAATTGCTGGATTAAGCGTATGAAAGAGAAATTGAGCAGTGTGCAAAAGGTCTAGAGGGTGAAATTGTTAACCTGAGTCTTGATGGGTGGAGCAATGTCCACAATGATCCTGTTGTATGTGCTTGTGTGACAACAGAAGAAGGGAATGTCTTCCTTACAAAAAAACTGATACATCAGGAAATGCACACAGAGCAGAACAGTTCCAAGAAGTAGCAGTAAAAGCTATAGCAAACTGAAAAAAAATTCAAATGTCTAATACGCAGCTTGGTCACAGACAATGCTCCAAATGTATCCAAGATGAGAAGAAATTATTTAGAAGAGAGTCCCAAGCTAACAACGTACGGTCGCAGTGCTCATTTGATGCACCTCCTAGCCAAAAACTTCGGTGTTCCAGAAATAAAGGCTAATGTTGTTGAAATTGCAAAATACATCCATAACAACCACTTTGCAGCCGCTGCTCTGGAAAAAGTGGGAGGAACCAAGCTAATTCTCCCACAAGACATGCGATGGAACTCAGTAGTGGACTGTTTTGAGCATTGTATCAAGAACTGGCCTAATCTGATGAAATGTATAGTGTGTACCTTCTAAAAATAAAACCTACACCTATTTCTGAGTTGTGAAGAATATATATTAAGGTTATAACAACCAACAAGAATGCACTTTTATGTAGAAATCCATGATTAAATCGAGTCTTCCTGACTAGTGATTTAAATAGTGATTTAAATCAAATCCACCCTGATTAGAATGTAGAATTGTTGTTAGAGCCAAGTTTGACCTAGCTACTTTACCATGTCTCTTTAATAAAACTTAACCATCCAATCTTTTGCTAGATGAATCTTGCCTTTTATTTAAGTGATAAAACCTGATAAGAATAATACAATTTCTGTCAATTACTAAGCAGCTTATATACCAGAGTCCAGTCCAGTTTATGTAATAAGACCAATATTTTTGTGAATTAGTTGTTACATTATCAGTCACTAAGCCAGTCAGAAAGCTACTTTTCATTAACGCTACAGTGAACAGCTGTCACTCTGCTGCACCAGAAACCATGTTAAAGCTTCATATAAACATGAGCCATCTGATGCACTGAAATAAAATCACTAATAAAATCTTGAAAAATAGACAATGCCCACACTGAAAATTAACACCTCAGCTTCTCGTGCATTTTCAAACAGCTTACACCTTGGCCTTCATTTAACAATGAGACCATTATTCTGGAGCAATTTTATATTTCAGTGACATCATTGCTAGAGCCCTGCGCAGATAAAAAATTTGCAGTCCACAAAAGTGGTCCGTGGATCTCCACATCCACAGATGCAGATATTTGCAGGTATAAAGCAAATATGTACAGATTTGCAGGGCTCTAATTATTGCTTCAGTAACGTGCAGCTGCCAAAACGTAAGTTCTGAGACACCTTATTCAGAATTATACCCTTACAACAGTTGTGGTCCATGTACGATTTCTTCAATGAGCTCTGCGTGGAGGATCCCTGCACTAGTGCAAAGCCCCACTAACTTCAGTGGGGTTCCATGTGGGCACAGCAGCCTGTCAGGGCAGAGCTCATTGCAGGACCAGGGCTCAGGTCTCCACAGCATAAGTTTGCAGACGAATGAAGAAACTCAAGCCAGTGTCCAGTAAATCTGAAGAGCGTCGATTGAAATTCAATTATCTTTGTGTTATCAGTCACAACATGGGATAGGTAACATTTTCAAAAGCACCTAAGTCATTTAGGACCCTAAAGCTATGTCTACACTGCAATAGGGGGACTACGGAGGTGTGAATTGCAGGGTGCACCGAAGTGCTGCACTGTAACTGCTCCATGTGTACACGACTGGCATGCACTACAACACAGAAGAGTTACAGCGCAGCACTTTGATGCGCAATGCAATTCACACTCCCTTAGTCCATACTGTGGGGCCATGTGGACAAGCCCTAAGCCCTACTTTCAAAGGCAATAAGCAGATATAGAATTACTTGGCTACTGGGACTGCTGCATGTATTAATTAACGAATTTTGGAATCAACTTTGAAGACGAAACACAAAATTTGTATAAGGTATTCTTAATGACATAGTATTTTCCCCATGAAATAAGACTGGGGAAGAGGAAGGGAAGCAGTTAATCTGAAACAAACCAATATAACCAGAAGGAAGAGTCACACCATTATTTCCTAAGACTATTTCATTTTTGCAGCAGGGACAAAGTGACTTAAAAGAAGACAGTCTGCTTGAATTTTCAGTTTCGGAATAACAAGATGCCATCTCCCTAACACCAATCCTCTTCTGAAGGCAGTCAGGAATTTGTTGGAAATTTATTCTTGGCATATAAGAAAAGCTTGACTACAATAACAGTAATAATTAAACACCATTCAAGCACCTTAATTATGTGTGATGTAAATTTTTTCACTGCTAGTTAGACACATCATGGTTGATGGAGACACTTTGATGTCTATATATAGAGACCATGAATTTAACTATAAAACATTCTGTCAAATTCTGTGTCTTTTGTTGTTTTGGCGGGTTTCTTTATTTTTGTTTTAAAAAAACATGGACATCTCCTTGAAATCTTGTATGTTTATAAAGTCATGAGAGATGTCAAATGGAAAACAATAATCAGGAGAAAGTTATATGTTGTGATTGCAGAGCTGAACACCTCCTAAGTGTCATTATTTTTGAGACCTTGGAGCAAGTTGTAGTGGTATCACTGTTCCTTCTTTAAAAACAACGAGGAGTTCTTGTGGCACCTTAAAGACTAACAAATTTATTTGGGCATAAGCTTTCGCGGGCTATAACCCACTTCATCAGATGCATGGAGTGGAACACACAGTAAGCAGGTATAAATATACAGCACATTAAAAGATGGGAGTTGCCTTACCAAGTGGTGGGTCAGTGCTAACGAGGCCAATTCAATTAGGGTGGATGTGGCCCATTCCCAACAGTTGACAAGAAGGGGTGAATATCAACAGAGGGAAAATTACTTTTTGCAGTGACCCAGCCACTCCCAGTTTTTATTCAGGCATAATTTGATGGTTTCAAGTTTGCAAATTAATTCCAGTTTTGCAGTTTCTCATTGAAGTCTGTTGTTGAAGTTTTTTTGTTGAAGAATGGCGACTTTTAAGTCTGTTATTTAGTATCCAGGGAGATTGAAGTGCTCCCCTACTGGTTTTTGAATGTTACAATTCTTGATGTCTGATTTGTGTTCATTTATTCTTTTGCATAGAGACTGTCCAATTTGGCCAATGTACATGGCAGAGGGGCATTGCTGCACATGATGGCATATCTCACACTGGTAGATGTGCAGGTGTCGTTTATGTGGCCACACTCATTGGGTAAACGACAAGGTTTCTATGTTCATAGGGCTCCTGGCTATTTCACTGGACCAAATGCAACCCTGATGTAACTCCACAGAAAGGAAAATACAGCAAGTCTCAGGAAGGGCACGTTGGTATAAACGCAATTTTTTATATATTATGGGAAAGATTTTCAAAGGTTGAAAGGGCAATTAGGCATTTAATTCCCACTGAAAGCCAATGGGAACTGGGCATCTAAATCATATTTATGCCTTTGAAAATTTACTCCATATTAGGTCCAAATTTTTGGTTTGGCAAGTGTCCTACCCATATCCCTTGACATTACCAACACCCTCTTAGAATGGCTGAACCAGGCATCTCTTAGGCTCCAATAATGCACTGAGATCCCTCACTGGCAGTCCCCACAACTTATTCAAAGCCCTACTAAATTTCATGCCAGCTCTGTCTGAGTGGAGAAACCTGTTTGTACAGAACTCATTGCAGGATCAGGGCATCTGAGTTCCATTAAGAATATCAGTTGTTAGATAAAATGTAGGTGGGACTTTGCCAGTAAACTATCTATAAATTGTATTATTTTTGGAAGCTAAGAGAAGTGATCACTTCTTTTATATAAACACACAGATTTTGCTTGTGAAATGTTACTGATATGAAAATATTTTTATTCTTGGATTAAAAGATTTAAACAGTATTTTTAGTTGGGAGAAAAAAAAGCAGCATTCAATTTCACTGTACTAAAAATAATTAAGATGAATCTCATTCTCAAAAAATATACTACACAGAACCAATGTACCCTATGCTGACATCTCCAGTAAGGGATCAGGGTTTCTTTTTAATAAACACTATAGTTTTAGTGCAGTGGTCCCCAAACTGTGGGGCATGCCCCTTAGGGGTGTGGAGGAACATTCGGGCGGGTGTGGTGGGACCTGGGCCAGCCCCCACCGGGGTGGGGAGGAAGCACCACCCAGCCCTGCTCTGCCCCCAGCTCTGCCCCCCGACCACAGCTCCTGGGGGGAGGAAGGGTAGACAAATTCCATTATGGGTAAGGGGGGTCGGTGTGTGTGTGTGACATAAAATGTTTGGGGACTACTGTTTTAGTGGCTAGTACTTCTGAATCTCCAGTGAATACAAGATATTTCCATAAAAAATAGCAATAGAAGGCTGCTCTGTTCTGAAGGCATACAAGCCAACATAGGGCCAGACCCAAAACCCGCTAAGGCTCTGACTTTTGCCCTGCAACTACTAGGCATTGAAAAACTCCCAGCATGTGGAGTAGCCAAAGGTTTGGGTCCCAAATGTGATGCTATGCAAGGTGACTTGATGTTTTAAAAGCCACACACTACGCATTTTTTCCTTTAGAAAATTACTTTGGAAAATGCTAACACAATCCAGACGAGACTCCTTTATTAAATTGGTGTCAATAACGGTGATCTATTAAGACTAATAGTCTATTTAATTTGAATAGGGTAACAAACAAGGAGAAAAGATGATGAGATTGAGATTCCAGTCATAGGATTTGCTTTAAACATCTTGAATAGGGGGAAAAATAGTTTTCAAGACATGGGACTTCCCAACCCCAAAAATCTCACTAACATTTTAGTTGCCAAGCACCAGAGGCCCATTTTACAATTTGAAGGTTATCAGTCCCAGTGTCACCTACTTTAAGAAAAACCTAATTTTTTAATCCTTTTCTTTGGATCCTGAAAAATCTATCACTCTCTTTCCAAATAAGGTCTACAGATAAAAATCTATTTCCCAGATACTTGACATAATCCCAGGACACTGGGTTTCTGCATAGCTGCATATGCCTGCCCCCATTCTTTGTCAACAGGCAAAGTAGAAACTTGTACTAAATTTCTCTCTCTGACATCATATTTCCTACCGTGCAAAGTGATTAATACCAGATGTAGGTACCTGCTGAAGGTAATGTGACAACTCAAGGAGCAAGCCAATAGTCAAAGCCAATAACCAAAGAAGTAATTTGCCTGGTAAGTCTAACATCAAATTAGTTGAAACAATAGTAAAGAATAAAATGGTCAGACACAGAGAAGAACATACCTTGTTGTGCAAAAGTCAGCATGGTTTCTGTAAAGGGAGATCATGTCTTACTCATCTATTAGAGTTCTTTGTGGGGGGTCAACAAACATGGGGACAAGGGGGATCTACTGGACGTAGTGTACTTCGATTTCCAGAAAGCCTTTGACAAGGTCGCTCACCAAAGGCTCTTACGTAAATTAAGTTGTCATGGGATAAGAGGGAAGATCCTTTTATGGATTCAGAACTGGTTAAAAAACAGGGAACAAAGGGTAGGAATAAATACTAAATTTTCAGAATGGAGAAGGGTAACCAGTGGTGTTCCCCAAGGGTCAGTCCTACGATCAATCCTATTCAACTTATTCATAAATGATCTGGAGAAAGGTGAGGTGGCAAAGTTTGCAGATGATACTAAACTGCTCAAGATAGTTAAGACCAAAGCAGATGGTGAAGAACTTCAAAAAGATCTCACAAAACTAAGTGACTGGGCAACAAAATGGCAAATGAAATTTAATGTGGATAAATGTAAAGTAATGCACATTGGAAAAAATAACCCCAACTATACATATAATATGACAGGGGCTAATTTAGCTACAACTAATCAGGAGAAAGATCTTGGAGTTATCGTGGATAGTTCTCTGAAGATGTCCACACAGTGTGCAGCGGCAGTCAAAAATGCAAACGGGATGTTAGGAATCATTAAAAAAGGGATAGAGAATAAGACGGAGAATATCTTATTGCCCTTATATAAATCCATGGTAAGCCCACGTCTTGAATACTGCGTACAGATGTGATCCTCTCATCTCAAAAAAGATATACTGGCATTAGAAAAGGTTCAGAAAAGGGCAACCAAAATGATTAGGGGTTTGGAATGGGTCCCATATGAGGAGAGATTAAAAAGGCTAGGACTTTTCAGGTTGGAAAAGAGGAGACTAAGGGGGGATATGATAGAGGTACATAAAATCATGAGTGGTATGGAGAAAGTGAATAAGGAAAAGTTTTTTACTTGTTCCCACAATATAAGAACTAGGGACCACCAAATGAAATTAATGGGTAGCAAGTTTAAAACAAAAAAAGGAAGCTCTTCTTCACTCAGCGCACGGTTAACCTGTGGAACTCCTTGCCTGAGGAGGCTGTGAAGGCTAGGACTATAACAGGGTTTAAAAGAGAACTGGATAAATTCATGGAGGTTAAGTCCATTAATGGCTATTAGCCGGGATGGGTAAGGAATGGTGTCCTTAGCCTCTGTTTGTCAGAGGGTGGAGATGGATGGCAGGAGAGATCACTTAATCATTACCTGTTAGGTTCACCCCCTCTGGGGCACCTGGCATTGGCCACCAATGGTAGACAGGATACTGGACTGGATGGATTTAGGTTAGATATTAGGAAAAAACTTTCTAATTATAACGATAGTTAAGTATTGGGAAAAGTTTCCAAGGGAGGTTGTGGAACTGCTGTCATTGGAGGTTTTTAAGAACAGACTGGAAAAACATCTGTCAGGGAGGGTCTAAGTTAACTTGGTTCTGCCTCAGTGCAGGAGGCAGGACTAGATGACCTCTCCAGCCCTACAATTTTTAGGATTCTATGATTCTACTGATGTTGAATTTCCAATGGTCATTCACTTCATCTGCATAACTGTGTGTTAGGCTTCTATTCTTTGTGAAAACTAAAAGTATCTCATTTGAAACACTTCCATAATTTTAACTCCATGATCCTCCTGTAAGTTAAAACAACCCTGACACCCAGTTGGAGGCAAGATGTCTCAATACCCAACTTGGGAAACACTGAAGTTCAGCATCTAGAATTGCTGAGAGATACTAAGCATATTGGTTATGAATTAACTCTAAGACAGTCCAACACTACAGAGATGGGCTCAGTTTAAGAACCTGAGTAGAATAGAGCATGTAATTTGTGTCTGAAAACCAGCACTCAAAACAACGCAATTCACTCTCACTTTCTGCACGCACAATTTCCATTTGGGTTCTCTCACGGAAGCTATTATGAAACAGCTAAATGAAATGAAATTTTTTTTAAACTTCTATTTGTGACGTGAATTGAAATATACTGTGATTCTTTACTACTCAGGGATCTGACAGTATTTTGCACTGAACCCAACCTTTTGTAAAATTCTTCATTTCCTCTGTGAATCACCCTGGACATTTTCTGTAATACACAATCATCAAGGAGCAGAAGGTGAGCGCAGAACAGAGCTTTGTAGCGGCACCTGAGTCAGTGAGTGACAGTGAAAACAGCCTGCAAAGGTTTTTATTTTAAGGCTACATTTTGGGGTTTTGACATTTTAATTTGTAGGAATCTATGCTTTAGTCTTAAACTAAATCACACAACCTGAAGGATTCACAAACAACTGTGAAAAAAAGCCAAAAATCACAACCCACTGACAGGTTTCAGAGTAACAGCCGTGTTAGTCTGTATTTGCAAAAAGAAAAGGAGTACTTGTGGCACCCTAGAGACTAACCAATTTATTTGAGCATAAGCTTTCATGAGCTACAACTCACTTCATCGGATGAAGTGAGCTGTAGCTCATGAAAGCTTATGCTCAAATAAATCGGTTAGTCTGTAAGGTACCACAAGTACTCCTTTTCTTTTTGCAAACCCACTGACAGCAAGCCTGTCCTCTCCCAATCATGCGCCATGTTTCACACCTACACACCAGACTACTTACTTAATAGCCATATTGTATCTGTGTCAGGTGAAAACACTATGTGGAGAAGTGAAACTGACTTAGGCTCCCGCAGGGAAGCTCACATAGTTTCATAATGTCCTGGAATTTCATATTTAGATGAAAAACATATGAAGTTGCATCTCCCTAGAGCCTAGGAATATGAGGACGTTTGTATGTGTTATGTTTTCTAGCCAATATAAAAGATGCCTAGCATTCATGAATTAGGCTACAGATAGCAGTTATTTGTACTGTGTATTAGGGTCTAAAATTTACCTATGGAGGGCTTAAAATTTCCACTATTAATCATAACAGACTTTTTTCCAGGATCCTCAAGTACTTTTGACATGTATGCATGTGTCCTAACTTGCATCTTGGGTATTTCTAAGGCACTTAACATAGTATCTGGGGGCTTGTACATATGTTTAAGTCGCTCAGCAGTGTAAATAAGCCACCCCCGTGAGTGTTGCAAGTTACACCACGCTAAGCGCCAGTATGGACAGCGCTATGTCAGCAGGAGAGCTTCTCCTGCCAACATACCTACCACCTCTTGCATAGGTGGTTTTACTAAGCCAGCAGGAGAGCTCTCTCCCATTGGCATAGAGCATCTTCACCAGACATGCTGCAGCCACGCCGCTCTAGTGCTTCTAGTGTAGACTAGCCCTAAGTTCTCTGTTGCAGATCAGCAGGAGACAGGCACAAGTCTTGGGCAGAGGAAGCTGCTATTCTCTCAAATCCCGATGTTATTTCGGTCTTTTGTGCTAGGCATGTGCAAACAGGGTGACCAGATGTCCCAATTTTATAGGGACAGGCCCGAAATTTGGGGCTTTGTCTGATATAGACACTTATTACCCCCCACCCCTTGTCCCAATTTTTCACACTTGCTGTCTGGTCACCCTATGTGCAAATCACATATCCCAATCAAGTCCATATGGAGGAAAAAACATCGATCAGGAAGACAAAGCGACCAAGAGTTATGCAGTTAGTGATAAATAAGATAGCAACATAGATAGCAGTCCTGTGAACATGCTGTAAAATATTTTGGATTATTATTCATACATTGTAACAAATGGGCTGAATTCAACCCTGCTGTAACTTCACTCAAGTCAATGGAGTTACAACAGGGATTAATTTAATCCAGTGACTATAAACATATGACTCGATAAATCCATAATTAGGTTTGCAATACTGATTATGTGGCAGTTGTTACTCTAAGGGTAAAATATGTTTCTGTTTGGTGTGTTTTGTAGTATTCTTTCCTCAAATGTATTGCTCAACTATAAATCAACTATGTAGATCACATACTAAATTGTTCTTGGGAATCCCCTGGAAATCTAGTGGAGAATGTAAAGTAACTCCTGTAAGAAAGTATTACCATTCATTTAAATCTGAATAAACCGTGATCTGAGGTCAGCAAGATTTCTAGAGACAGCTTTGGGCATAAAATGTCCTGACTCACAGTGTGCAATTTAGAGGCAATAATGAGACTGAAAATTAGTTTCCTAACTGGGTCCTAGGTCTCGTGAGTTCCTACAGCGTTTCTCAAACACAGCCTCTCCTAGATTTAGCACCCTCTGCTCTTTTTACCTTGCAGAGCATTCCCACCACACTTCATTCTAGGGACAGTCAACTCCCTTCCCTAATGGAGTTCACCCAAACTTCTCACTAGGCATAAGCACTGAAGAAGAAATTTAAAACAGAATAAAAACTGGTCAACTTTTTTCCGCCAAAAAAATAAAAAAGCAGGTAAAGAAGCAGAAACAGTGGTTGCTACAATACCCAGGACAAACATACTATCTTCTATTACACAAGCAGGGAAAAGTCTAGAAGTGTAAATAAACTAATCAATCTTTAAAATAAATCCATCCCTCAACCAGAAGGAGAATGATAGAATTAATTTTGGACACTAATTATCCTTGAAAGATCACAGAAGAAGAATAAAAATGAATAAAGTTATATTGGCAAAGCTTTCACACTATTTAAAAAAAAACGCTCTTGAATTACATGATCTCTTCACCTTTATCCTGTGTTTCAAAGTCAACCCTTCAATTCACCATCAACATTATCTTAAACTAGTTAACATCTCTCTAGCTTTATAACAACAACCTTTAAAAACATTAAGTCCTATCAATGTAGGGCATAAGTAAATTCACACAAATTAGATCTGGCCAAATTTGAGAAATCCTATCCTTTAAAACCTCACAAATGCAAATATTTTTGTTTATTATCATAAAGAGAGGATTTGTTACTTTAGTACATAGGAACATTGTTAGGGGGCTTATTCCTTCACCCACTTACTTCCCTGGTCCTTCTCGCATGAACAGAGAGCAACAATACCCGAAGTCCAAAGGTGCAAACAATTTGATGTTTATTGGGGTGAACTTCAAGCAAGCATGATTCTAGTTTCCGTCTTTAGTGTCCCCCTTCCCAGCTCTGACACCACAGAGCCTTACACCTGTGTCCCTGTTCCCATTCCTGCCCTTAGCCAAACATGATTCCAATTTCCTTACCCCTATTCCCTGTTCCCATTTCCCCCACACCCACTCACTTCCTGATTGACTGCAGACTATATAGTAAAACTTGAGTTCTGCTCACTATACTTTAACCAATCATTTTCCTGAAATTTAACTAACCAATCCTAACATATTGTAACATGATTATGTAACCAATTATATCCCACCACCTTAATTAGTTTACACCCAGCAAAATTAATTATACAGCAGACAGGAACAATCACAGAACCAGACAGAGATTATACAGACAAACAATAGCAAAGTGGGAACTATAATGACAAAACAATACAGAAGTGAGGATTTCACATCCCAGTATTGATAAGTGAGTTCTTGCCAGACAGGATGCTATCAAACTAAGTTTCCTTTTACATTTTCTAGGCACTTCCCTTTCTCTGGAGGTGACAGGCATTATCAGGACAGGATTGTATTCCTAACTGCCCAATAGCACCTTCTTTCAAATGTGACCAGTTTGGAATGTGAGGCTGTGACCGGTTGCTTCCCAGCTTATGGCTGCCTCTGCTGCTTAGCCAGAGGCCTTAGCCTAAGACCAAGGCCTGAGCCTGTCACAGTGAGAGAAGGCCCTTACACCAGCAGACAGTGATTTTGATTCTTTCTTTTATACCCCTAACTAGCCAAGTGATAAGAATACATCTAAATTCTTAAGAGTACAGGCCTGAATATCTATATCCTAACAAAAATTATACAGAAAACAAACACTAATTTATAACTGCTAGCAATACCATCATTAAGCAACCATCCATCAGGACTTATCTGTCAAGGTGAGGCAAAAACATGCATCTTGCATGTGTGTTCTGGTGGTTAATTCAGACTCTGACAGATTATCTGAGGGAGCATGTTACACAGGTGGGGATCCTCCACTAAGTATACCGTGGGTGAAATCCTGGACTCATTCAAGTAAGAGGCAAGACTCCCATTAACATCAGTGAGGCCCGGATTTCATTCCTTGGCCCTAGCTCTCAAGAACAGACACCTAGGAATGGTCACCAAATATAGATTTGTTGATCATAGTTTACAGAGAGTTGTCTCTCTACAGTAACCAGGTCCCAGACTACACAGGTCTATACATTTGACAAAAAACAACCTGAACTACACCTGGAAGTAGATGGGAAGATAGTGCAGTGCACGGAACACACGTGTAACATGTTGATACCAACCTGCTCAATCGGTGAGATGTTACTTGTGAGCTACTTGTGTAGCAACCTTGTGTGCTAGCTGAAACTTCGGAGCAGTTTAAAGGTATCCCCAAGATTAATGAATTAACATAGTCCAACATGAAGGTCATAAAGTTGTGGATGATTGCAGTAAGGAATGCTTTAGCAAAGGAAAGCCTCAACCTCTTTGTTAAGTACGGATGAAAACAAAATCTAAATAGAGCATATCAAAACGTTTCAGATTTTCAAATTTAATGAAAGGCACTTTTTAAAACAACATTTTCTTCAAAAATTCTTTTTTGACCAGCTCTAGGTACAAGCCACTGCTGCTGCCTAGTACTCCAACAATAGCTGCAAGTCCAAAAGCCGCCTGAGAATGCAAATTTATTTGATAAGGGGTGGCACATCAATACTATCAATGCTTTCTTCTCCCTGCCAAAATTGTTCTCATCTTATCGGTTCATTTGCTGCCTGGATGGTTGAAAAAGGAGACAGAGCTGAGCAATATCAGCAAGCTAATGGTGAAGTAGCCCCTAAATGCATCATAATCCTCACTGTACAGGAGGGATGTGGGACTGAAAACTTAATCAAGAGTAACCCTCAGGATGAATGAGCAGTACCCAACACCACCTTTCCAGAAAAGACGACGCCAATCCACCCTTTCCAAATCCGAACAGGGAATTCAGCAAGACCCCTTGGTAAATGGTATTAAAGGCTTCCCATATCATGCTGATAGGCCCAATACAATCAAAAATCATAGACCTCTAAGCTTTGACTGCTGCCAGAAGATCAATTGTATTAATGTAGTCTCCATATCGTACTACGCCTCAAACAAGACTAATAGGGGTCTAGGAATGGTACCTGACAAATGGCAAGTGGTAACTGACAAGGTCATTAACAACAAATGAGGGTTTATTGAGATGACCTATTCACCACTTGGGTAAGAACAATGGGACACAGCAGCCATTTTGAATAAAGAGGGTGGTAAAGAAGGGCGGAAATCTACAGGTAAACCCAAGTCTTTCTGAGATCACATGCAGTTTCTTTGTTCTAGATTCATGATGATGTTGCAAAAGTTGGCAAGTTATAGTGTGGATTCACCAAGCTGCTCACCATAGACTTCAGAATGCCTACCCCATTTCGTTGACTGCTGCAATAGAATTAATACTGAATAATTAAGGATTTGTAATCACAATTGCTCATTAACCACTTTTATTGGAACAAGGGCCTGCTCCTGCTCACATATAAGTCAAGGGAAAAATTCCTATTGACTTAACTGGGTACAGGGGATCTTGCCCAATATGTGTGAGCTAGCAGATAGCAATACTGCTTGCAGTGGTAATGCTGTCCTATCCTTTTTATCCTGAGGATACACAACAGTCTATAAATGCAAAAACAAAAACAAATCACACCTCTTAAAGAACATTAAGGATGTGATGCAAACCAAACTCATGAAAAAACAAAAATTAAGTCTTAAACTCTGCCCTTAATCTGCCCTGTTGTAACTAGATATCACAGCACTTGGTATAGATCAGACACTGAACTGAAAATTCTGCATTGCCTGTGCAAAACAGGTCAAGACAAAGATGGCACAGAAAGCTAAAAGGTCAAAGTTTCCAGTATAAGTTTCCAGTATAAATATATTTCTATGTTTAAATTACTTCCTCTAAGAAAAATCTTAGGACAGAATTCTTGTAAATTTCACTTTAGAGTTTACATAGAACAGAGAGGCCAGGCGCAGGGAGCAGGAAATGCTGTCATGTATTGTATGAAAGGGGCATTCATGCTGAAATAATATTCATTAGTCTGTTATTCTAGGGTGAAAACAATGTTGGCAATAAGATGAATATTGTGAATAAACTGATGTACAGTATTTACTGGACTACCAACCTTGATAGTGAGTTCTGGATTGCCAACTCCATAAAGTAAATAAAATGCAATATAAGCTTATGAGGGGAAGGGGGAAAGACACATGAAGAGCAAAGATGGAACAGATGCAGAAACATGAAGAAGCCCAATCATAGCTGCTCTGGAATGAAACTTGCAGAGACATCCCTCTTGCCCAGAGTGGTACCCAGGTGTAAATGCAGAAGATAAAGGTAAGGTTTATGGAGCTGGATGATGGATACCATGCATCCCATCTGGCACTGTGCCCAGCCCAGCAATTCCCTTCAACTCCATCCAGTCTCCCTCAACATGAACACCACATGTTCAGAAAGGGCTCTGCTAGGTTCTGTGGAGGGAGAGTGCCATGAAGGTAGCAGAGCCTCCCTTAGACACAGAAGAGGAAAGATTTGCCTGTGAAGAACTCCTCTGCACAAGGATCAGGTGAGAACAATCTGACCCAGCAGCAGATAGCCCAGTGATTTACCAAGTTCCATCATCGGGCTTGGTGTGGTACAACCTGAGGAAGACATGGTCACTGCCAAAGAAGCTCACAATCTAAGTCCAAAGTCAGTAAAGCTGGCACACACTGTGGTGCAGGTCAGAAAGGTACAGTAGCACAATCTCCATTATGCTGAGATGATTGCTGGAGACTGATGCAGCTCAGCAAGCCAGTGGCACAAGCCATGAAGGGGGCACAGTCAGAGACTGTACAGACTTAGGAATTTCACTGGGTCATTCACAGTGAGTGATGGGAGCAGACAAAGTGCTCTCCCTCCAGTGGGAGTCAGAGGAGAGGGCAGTGATGGCTCACATCCTTGGAGTAAAGGTGCAATTAACCACACTCTGAGCCAGATCTTCTGAATCTGAATTCCATCTTAAAGATTTTGATCACTTCTGATTCTGGCCTGGTATAATATTAAAGGGGAGTTATCAAAAATCTGCTGCTTTATACTCCTGCATGCTCATTTTCTGCATGACTGTTTCATTAGAGAAATACAAGAAAAACAAAAAGGGGTTGGATACTTGAAGTCAATGGAGCTCATCCAATTTTAAACCAATGTAACCGAGATCAGAATTTCACCCATTGCTTTGACACAGCTATGATGGATCTGGGACAGCGGAGGATAAACAATATGGGTGCTGAGAGCAGAGGCACCTCAGTCAACTATACAGCATGTTAGGTTATTTGCACACCTTAACCTTACTGATTAAAAGGTTAATTAAAGAGATTTTGTAAAAATGCCAAGCTTGCACTGTTTAAGATGTATGCTGCATTCTGCAAATGATGAGACATCTTACTTTAGAAGCCATTTCTTTCATAAACTACTTCACGGTGTGGCTTTAAATTGAGGATGGCTTCTACTACAGTTCATTATTTCCCAGCTGAAGCTTATAGAGAAACAGCAATGGTACCAAACAAGGGCAAACTGTGTTAAAAACTGTCGGCTAAATGTGGGGCAATTTCATGAAAGCAAGTTTCTAAATAAATAAATGCAATATGGATAGACTTAAAAAGGGACAATTAGTTGATAGCAATTCCTTCCCCATTGACTTGTCATGGCCACCAGTCGGAGTACAAGGTGGGCCAAGGAACAGGACTAAAGATGCACTCCCTGTAATAAACATAGAGGATTTGGCTATCTGACAGCCTTATACAATTGCAGGTTTTTACAGTGTTATATTTTACTGGGTAATGTCTTGTCCGGGAAAGATATAGGGTACATTTTCAGAGACCCCTCTACTTGCCCTCCACATGTGCATTCAAATTTGAACACAGAGTTTGGGAGACTGGTGACTGAAAATTTACCCTGCACTATAAGGAAATGGAAGTTACACTAGTCCAAGTTTTAGGGCTTGCCAAATTAAATCCCAAACCTATACTAAAAAAGTCCTGCTAGTTAAAGCAACCAGCAACAACTGTAAAGGTCCAGGTGGGGAGGGATAGCTCAGTGGTTTGAGCATTGGCCTGCTAAACCCAGGGTTGTGAGTTCAATCCTTGAGGGGGCCATTTAGGGATCTGGGGCAAAAATTGGGGATTGGTCCTGCTTTGAGCAGGGGGTTGAACTAGATGACCTCCTGCGGTCCCTTCCAACCCTGATATTCTATGATTCTATGATCAGCAGGGCTAGAAACAAATCCTGAAAAAGAGAGAAAAAGGTGGGTCTTCTAGTTTTCTAACTGTATATAGCGTTTGCTGCCAGTCATGAAGATCTTAGCTTACAACCTGCTAATTTAAAAAATTTTGATCAGGGTGGATTGATTTAAATCAAGGCAATTTAAATCATGATTTAAATGACCAAGTGGAAAGCCTCCATATAAAACACTGATTTTAATAAATTTTTCCATTTATACTTCAAAGTACATTCTATATAATATAGTATAACTATTAAAACATGTTGATTTACAACTAAATAGAGCCTTTATACTAGATTTGGTACATCTTTTTGCTACGTATGAGGGTACACTATAACTACATACATTTATTTAAGCAATTATATAGCTTAATATTTTCAGATTCTTATTAATTGTACATTTTAGTATGTTAGAAAATGGTGAATTATATACTGCTAATTTACTAAATAATTAACTTTTATTCATGATCTGTTTCAAGCTGCATTAGGGTGGTAACTGGAATTTAATTAAATACACAAAACAGCATATAAAATTTATTTTTATTAAACAAAACAATCTTAAATGTTTTGGATACATAAAAAACTATTCTCACCAAAACATGTTCCACATTACAACTACATGACAAGTTTAGGCCTTAACATATTTTGTACTGAATTCAGATTTCATTTTAAACTGATTTATTTTTAAAAAGAAAAATGTGTAATTTAAATAACAAAATCAAAAATATTGCATTTTTAATTTTTTTTAAATCATCAATTTTTATCCACCCTGATTTTGATTAAATTCTTGTCTCTATCTCCCATTTCCATCATGATTTTAGCAACCAATGTAACCAACTACTAGAGTTAGAAACTAATGCGTTAGTTTAGGCCACTGAAAGGCCAACAATCCAGCAATTCACATTCAGGAGATGCTACATAACTTCACTGGGTCCGATGCAAAGAAAATGCCGAACTTGAAGAAAAAAAAATGAAGCCCAATATTTTTTCAATATAAAACTTTAACGGGCTCAAATTTTAAATTTAATGTGAGTGTAACAGTTACACTTCTACCTTAGCTCTTGACCCCAGTTAAACAGTCTCATGCTATATCTGAGATTATAAACAGTTCCATTTCCACATTTGAGAGCTGTTACACACACATACAATGAGATTATAGGGAGCAAATATCACAGTACATAAAAGTAAGAGATGAAAAAGTTATCCAGTCCATTCCTCTGCCAAATGTACAATTATCCCCCTACAATATGTTTTATATGACTTAATTCTGCCTAGTTAAATGTGCCAACTGACCATGCTTCCAGAACTTCATTATGTCACAGCCTAACAGATCTCACTTATAAGAACTGCACACTAATACCACTGCCCCTGCCCAACAGACAGCATTTTCTCTTTCGTAATTACATCCACTGTCTCCTAGGCACCTCTATGCAGGACAAATGTAGCCACTCTAAATAGGAAAAAAGAAAAGGAGTACTTGTGGCACCTTAGACTAACAAATTTATTTGAGCATAAGCTTTCGTGAGCTACAGCTCACTTCATCGGATGCATTCAGTGGAAAATACAGTGGGAGATTTATATACACAGAGAACATGAAACAATGGGTGTTACCATACACACTGTAACGAGAGTGATCAGGTAAGGTGAGCTATTACCAGCAGGAGAGCGGGGAGAGGGGACCTTTTGTAGTGATAATCAAGGTGGGCCATTTCCAGCAGTTGACAAGAATGTCTGAGGAACAGTGGGGGGTGGGGGCGGGGAATAAACATGGGGAAATAGTTTTACTTTGTGTAATGACCCATCCACTCCCAGTCTCTATTCAAGCCTAAGTTAATTGTATCCAGTTTGCAAATTAATTCCAATTCAGCAGTCTCTTGTTGAAATCTGTTTTTGAAGTTTTTTTGTTGAAGTATTGCCACTTTTAGGTCTGTAATCCAGTGACCAAAGAGATTGAAGTGTTCTCCAACTGGTTTTTGAATATTATAATTCTTGACATCTGATTTGTGTCCATTTATTCTTTTACATAGAGACTGTCCAGTTTGACCAATGTACATGGCAGAGGGGCACTGCTGGCACATGATGGCATATATCACATTGGTAGATGTGCAGGTGAACGAGCCTCTGATAGCGTGGCTGATGTGATTAGGCCCTATGATGATGTCCCCTGAATAGATATAGTGGACACAGTTGGCAACGAGCTTTGTTGCAAGGATAGGTTCCTGGGTTAGTGGTTCTGTTGTGTGGTGTGTGGTTCCTGGTGAGTATTTGCTTCAGGTTGGGGGGCTGTCTGTAAGCAAGGACTGGCCTGTCTCCCAAGATCTGTGAGAGTGATGGGTCGTCCTTCAGGATAGGTTGTAGATCCTTGATGATACGTTGGAGAGGTTTTAGTTGGGGCCTGAAGGTGATGGCTAGTGGCGTTCTGTTATTTTCTTTGTTGGGCCTGCAGTTGTCACAGAGTCCCTGGGCGATGCTCTGGAACTGCTCCCTACGAAGCCAGTCAGGACTCTGGGGAAGTCTCCTTTCTGCGAGCAGACTGTCTTCAGGACACACAGCTCACACAACTTCCACCTTCCTGGGTCTGACCTCGGAGCATTCAGCATCCTCTGCCCCTCCATGCACTTCCCACAGCAAGTCCGCCCAGGTGGGGTCCTGGGGAAGCCAGAGGGTCCTGCACCCCAACTTCTCAGTCAGACGTGTCTCTCAGCCAGCCAGTAAAACAGAAGGTTTATTAGACAACAGAAACTTGGTCTAAACCAGAGCTTGTAGGTGCACTGAACAGGACCCCTCAGCTGGGTCAATTTTGGGAGGCAGTGAGCCAGACAACCCCGTCTGCACTTCACTCCTCATCCCCAGCCAGCCCCAAACTGGATGGAGATAATCAGAGAGTGGCCTGTTCCCCAGACCAAGAAACAGGTCAAGGCCTTTATTGGGATGGCTGGGTACTACTGGAGGTTTGTACCCCACTTGAGCTCCCTAGCTGCCCCCATCACTGAGCTATGTAAGAAGGGGAAGCCAGACGAGCTGGTCTGGACCGAGCAGTGCCAGAGGGCTCTCTGTGCATTGAAGGAGGCTCTAATCCAGGGCCCGGTAAATCTGGTAAACCCCAACTTTGTCAAGGCCTTTATAGTGTTCACCGACACCTCAGACACAGGGCTGGGTGCGGGGCTGATGCAAGCCAATGCTAAAGAATGGGAGAGATGCTGGGGCATCCATGGAAACGTTGGTGGGGTCGAACTTCCCCAGGTCACTGGCTAAAGTGACCTCGCTCAGTTTGGTCTCGAAGGGGGGAGAGATGTGATGAAGCGGGACTGTTCTTAGTGTTTCCTCTGAATATTGTTCGGGTGCCTCAGTTTCCCCTACGCAGTTCTTAAGTATCTAGGTGGTGGGATAAGGGTGTATGATCGTTGCAGAGCCCTAAAGGGCAGGTATGTGCAGGGGTCTGGACACAGAGAATGGCCGACACTCTGTTTCCTGGCAACTGATGGCCTGGCCCTTCCCCCCTGCAAGGTGAGAGCTAAAGGGTTGGAGAACAAAGGAATCCGGTGACCTCCTGGCCCGGGAAAGGGACAAAGCCCAGAGGAGGAGGGGCTGGAGAGGGGGCAGCCCAGCACCCTCTTCACCTGGGATACGTACTGTTCACTTAGGGTATGTCTACACTACGGAATAAGGTCGAATTTATAGAAGTCGGTTTTTTAGAAATCGGTTTTATATATTCGAGTGTGTGTGTCCCCACAGAAGTGCATTAAGTGCATTAACTCGGCGGAGTGCTTCCACAGTACCGAGGCTAGAGTCGACTTCCGGAGCGTTACACTGTGGGTAGCTATCCCACAGTTCCCGCAGTCTCCGCTGCCCATTGGAATTCTGGGTTGAGATCCCAATGCCTGATGGGGCTGAAACATTGTCGCGGGTGGTTCTGGGTACATATCGTCAGTCCCCCCCTTCCCTCCGTGAAAGCAAGGGCAGACAATTGTTTCGCGCCTTTTTTCCTGAGTTACCTGTGCGGACACCATACCACCGCAAGCATGGAGCCCGCTCAGGTAACCGTCACCGTATGTCTCCTGGGTGCTGGCAGACGCGGCACGGCATTGCTACACAGTAGCAGCAACCCATTCCCTTCTGGCAGCAGACGGTACAATACGACTGGTAGCCGTCCTCGTCATGTCCGAGGTACTCCTGGTCGCCTGTGTGAGGTCGATCAGGAGCGCCTGGGCAGACATGGGCGCAGGGACTAAATTTTTAGTGACTTGACCAGGTCATTCTCTTTAGTCCGGCAGTCAGTCCTATTGAACCGTCTTATGGTGAGCAGGCAGGCAATATGTCCTTCTGCACCGTCTGCTGCCAGCCAAAGATGTAAAAGATAGATGGAGTGGATCAAAACAAGAAATAGACCAGATTTGTTTTGTACTCGTTTGCCTCCTCCCCTGTCTAGGGGAATCATTCCTCTAGGTCACACTGCAGTCACTCACAGAGAAGGTGCAGCGAGGTAGATCTAGCCATGTATCAATCAGAGGCCAGGCTAACCTCCTTGTTCCAATAAGAACAATAACTTAGGTGCACCATTTCTTATTGGAACCCTCCGTGAAGTCAACCCTGTAAGCCGTGTCCTCAGTCGCCCCTCCCTGCGTCAGAGCAACGGCAAACAATCGTGCATCTGAGTTGAGTGTGCTGTCCAGAGCAGTCACAACGGAGCACTCTGATTGGGCTAAAACATTGTCGCGGGTGGTTCTGGGTACATATTGTCCGGCCCCCGTTCCCTCCCTCCCTCCGTGAAGGCAAGGGCAGACAATTGTTTCGCGCCTTTTTTCCTGAGTTACCTGTGTGGACGCCATACCACCGCAAGCATGGAGCCCGCTCAGGTAACCGTCACCGTATGTCTCCTGGGTGCTGGCAGACGCGGTACGGCATTGCTACACAGTAGCAGCAACCCATTGCCTTCTGACAGCAGACGGTGCAGTATGACTGGTAGCCGTCCTCGTCATGTCCGAGGTGCTCCTGCCCACGTCGGCTGGGAGCGCCTGGGCAGACATGGGCGCAGGGACTAAATTTTTGGTGACTTGACCAGGTCATTCTCTTTAGTCCTGCAGTCAGTCGTATTGAACCGTCTAATGGTGAGCAGGCAGGCAATACGGATTGCTAGCAGTCGTATTGTACCATCTTATGCCGGGCAGGCAAGAGATGACGATGGCTAGCAATCGTACTGTGCCATCTTCTGCCAGGCAGGCAAGAGATGAGGATGGCTAGCAGTCGTACTGTACCATCGTCTGCCGAGCAGCCATGAGATGTGGATGGCTTGCAGTCCTTCTGCACCGTCTGCTGCCAGCCAAAGATGTAAAAGATAGATGGAGTGGATCAAAACAAGAAATAGACCAGATTTGTTTTGTACTCATTTGCCTCCTCCCCTGTCTAGGGGACTCATTCCTCTAGGTCACACTGCAGTCACTCACAGAGAAGGTGCTGCGAGGTAGATCTAGCCATGTATCAATCAGAGGCCAGGCTAACCTCCTTGTTCCAATAAGAACAATAACTTAGGTGCACCATTTCTTATTGGAACCCTCCGTGAAGTCCTGCCTGAACTACTCCTTGATGTAAAGCCACCCCCTTTGTGGATTTTAGCCTCCTGAAGCCAACCCTGTAAGCCGTGTCGTCAGTCGCCCCTCCCTCCGTCAGAGCAACGGCAGACAATCATTCCGCGCCTTTTTTCTGTGCGGACGCCATACCAAGGCAAGCATGGAGGCCGCTCAGCTCACTTTGGCAATTAGGAGCACATTAAACACCACACGCATTATCCAGCAGTATATGCAGCACCAGAACCTGGCAAAGCACTACCAGGCGAGGAGGCGACGTCAGCGCGGTCACGTGAGTGATCAGGACATGGACACAGATTTCTCTGAAAGCATGGGCCCTGCCAATGCATGCATAATGGTGCTAATGGGGCAGGTTCATGCTGTGGAACGCCGATTCTGGGCTCGGGAAACAAGTACAGACTGGTGGGACCGCATAGTGTTGCAGGTCTGGGACGATTCCCAGTGGCTGCGAAACTTTCGCATGCGTAAGGGCACTTTCATGGAAATTTGTGACTTGCTTTCCCCTGCCCTGAAGCGCATGAATACCAAGATGAGAGCAGCCCTCACAGTTGAGAAGCGAGTGGCGATAGCCCTGTGGAAGCTTGCAACGCCAGACAGCTACCGGTCAGTTGGGAATCAATTTGGAGTGGGCAAATCTACTGCTGGGGCTGCTGTGATGCAAGTAGCCCACGCAATCAAAGATCTGCTGATATCAAGGGTAGTGACCCTGGGAAATGTGCAGGTCATAGTGGATGGCTTTGCTGCAATGGGATTCCCTAACTGTGGTGGGGCCATAGACGGAACCCATATCCCTATCTTGGCACCGGAGCACCAAGCCGGCGAGTACATAAACCGCAAGGGGTACTTTTCAATAGTGCTGCAAGCTCTGGTGGATCACAAGGGACGTTTCACCAACATCAACGTGGGATGGCCGGGAAAGGTACATGACGCTCGCATCTTCAGGAACTCTGGTCTGTTTCAAAAGCTTCAAGAAGGGACTTTATTCCCAGACCAGAAAATAACTGTTGGTGATGTTGAAATGCCTATATGTATCCTTGGGGACCCAGCCTACCCCTTAATGCCATGGCTCATGAAGCCGTACACAGGCAGCCTGGACAGCAGTCAGGAGCTGTTCAACTACAGGCTGAGCAAGTGCAGAATGGTGGTAGAATGTGCATTTGGACGTTTAAAGGCGCGCTGGCGCAGTTTACTGACTCGCTTAGACCTCAGCGAAACCAATATTCCCACTGTTATTACTGCTTGCTGTGTGCTCCACAATATCTGTGAGAGTAAGGGGGAGACGTTTATGGCGGGGTGGGAGGTTGAGGCAAATCGCCTGGCTGCTGGTTACGCGCAGCCAGACACCAGGGCGGTTAGAAGAGCACAGGAGGGTGCGGTACGCATCAGAGAGGCTTTGAAAACCAGTTTCATGACTGGCCAGGCTACGGTGTGAAAGTTCTGTTTGTTTCTCCTTGATGAAACCCCCCGCCCCTTGGTTCACTCTACTTCCTTGTAAGCTAACCACCCTCCCCTCCTCCCTTTGATCACCTCTTGCAGAGGCAATAAAGTCATTGTTGCTTCACATTCATGCATTCTTTATTCATTCATCACACAAATAGGGGGATGACTACCAAGGTAGCCCAGGAGGGGTGGTGGAGGAGGGAAGGACAATGCCACACAGCACTTTAAAAGTTTACAACTTCAAAATTTATTGAATGACAGCCTTCTTTTTTTGGGGCAATCCTCTGTGGTGGAGTGGCTGGTTGGCCGGTGGCCACCCCACCGCGTTCTTGGGCGTCTGGGTGTGGAGGCTATGGAACTTGGGGAGGAGGGCGGTTGGTTACACAGGGGCTGTAGTGGCAGTCTGTGCTCCAGCTGCCTTTGCTGCAGCTCAACCATACACTGGAGCATACTGGTTTGGTCCTCCAGCAGCCTCAGCATTGAATCCTGCCTCCTCTCATCACGCTGTCGCCACATTCGAGCTTCAGCCCTCTCTTCAGCCCGCCACTTACTCTCTTCAGCCCGCCACCTCTCCTCCTGGTCATTTTGTGCTTTCCTGCACTCTGACATTATTTGCCTCCACGCATTCGTCTGTGCTCTGTCAGTGTGGGAGGACAGCATGAGCTCGGAGAACATTTCATCTCGAGTGCGTTCTTTTTTTTCTTTCTAATCTTCACTAGCCTCTGGGAAGGAGAAGATCCTGTGATCATTGAAACACATGCAGCTGGTGGAGAAAAGAAAAGGGACAGCGGTATTTAAAAAGACACATTTTATAAAACACTGGCTACACTCTTTCAGGGTAAACCTTGCTGTTAACATTACATACATAGCACATGTGCTTTCGTTACAAGGTCGCATTTTGCCTCCCCCCACCGCGTGGCTACCCCCTCAACCCTTTCCCCTCCCTGTGGCTAACAGCGGGGAACATTTCTGTTCAGCCGCAGGCAAACAGCCCAGCAGGAATGGGCTCCTCTGAGTGTCCCCTGAAGAAAAGCACCCTATTTCAACCAGGTGACCATGGATTATATCTCACTCTCCTGAGGATAACACACGAACGGATGTTGCTTGAACGCCAGCAAACATACACTGCAATGCTTTGTTGTACAATGATTCCCGAGTACGTGTTACTGGCCTGGAGTGGTAAAGTGTCCTACCATGAAGGACGCAATAAGTCTGCCCTCCCCAGAAACCTTTTGCAAAGACTTTGGGAGTATATCCAGGGGAGCCGCGAATGCCAGGGCAAAGTAATCCTTTCACATGCTTGCTTTTAAACCATGTATAGTATTTTAAAAGGTACACTCACCGGAGGTCCCTTCTCCGCCTGCTGGGTCCAGGAGGCAGCCTTGGGTGGGTTCGGGGGGTACTGGCTCCAGGTCCAGGGTGAGAAACAGTTCCTGGCTGTCGGGAAAACCGGTTTCTCCGCTTGCTTGCTGTGAGCTATCTACAACCTCATCATCAATCATCATCATCATCTTCTTCGTCCCCAAAACCTGCTTCCGTATTGCCTCCATCTCCATTGAAGGAGTCAAACAACACGGCTGGGGTAGTGGTGGCTGAACCCCCTAAAATGGCATGCAGCTCATCATAGAAGCGGCATGTTTGGGGCTCTGACCCGGAGCGGCCGTTCGCCTCTCTGGTTTTCTGGTAGGCTTGCCTCAGCTCCTTCAGTTTCACGCGGCACTGCTTCGGGTCCCTGTTATGGCCTCTGTCCTTCATGCCCTGGGAGATCTTGACAAAGGTTTTGGCATTTCGAAAACTGGAACGGAGTTCTGATAGCACGGATTCCTCTCCCCATACAGCGATCAGATCCCGTACCTCCCGTTCGGTCCATGCTGGAGCTCTTTTGCGATTCTGAGACTCCATCATGGTCACCTCTGCTGATGAGCTCTGCATGGTCACCTGCAGCTTGCCACGCTGGCCAAACAGGAAATGAGATTCAAAAGTTCACGGTTCTTTTCCTGTCTACCTGGCCAGTGCATCTGAGTTGAGAGTGCTGTCCAGAGCGGTCAAAATGGAGCACTCTGGGATAGCTCCCGGAGGCCAATACCGTCGAATTGTGTCCACAGTACCCCAAATTCGACCCGGCAAGGCCGATTTAAGCGCTAATCCGCTTGTCAGGGGTGGAGTAAGGAAATCGATTTTAAGAGTCCTTTAAGTCGAAATAAAGGGCTTCATCGTGTGGATGGGTGCAGGTTTACATCGATTTAATGCTGCTAAATTCGACCTAAAGTCCTAGTGTAGACCAGGGCTTACAGAACTAGCATGGAGACATTCCTTTCTCAATAACCTTGTCTCCCCAACAAGCTGGCCAAACACAGCCACTTGGTTATAGGACTGTTTAACTTTCTTAACAGCTTTCACTCCATCTGAGACCTTCTCAAAGCTATCCACACTGGATCTTTCAACAGGAAAGTCAGTGGCTTCATTCACAACCGAAAATTTCTGGCTGTTAGGAACTGAAACTTTCTTGATTAAATCACTTTCACACCCTTCAGTTGCAGTACACTGCTTGCAAAGACTACCATGAGGATTTCTTTCCCTAGGGGCTTTTCTGTGCAACAATTCACCCTTCACAGAAATTCTGCCCTTGCCCTCTCTCCTAGGGCTTGCTCTAGAGGAACACTTTACTGAGCAACAACAGACTCTTTCTGGGTCTCACTTACATCCAGAATTACCTCTGGCTCATCAGGCAGAATCCTACACAATCCCCTTTCAGGCAAACTTACAGACTTCCTAGATATAAGGTTAGAAGCATTCTCCTTCCCTCTGCCACACACAAGTTCAGGAATCTTTTCCTTCTTGCTACAGATTTCCACAACCTCAGTAGGTAACACAATCAAATCACCTTTATGCTCTCCTTGTGCCCTGGCTAAGATCTCACCCTGATTAGACAGAGTTGCTACAGCCTTTCCCAACAACACACTAGCAACAGGCAAAATACAAGCACCAGAATTGTCTGGGCTCTGGGATTTTGCACAGACACTAACTGGATGCGACCTAGTTACAGGGCCATTCTCCCTAGCTGACACAAACTTAGGACCATTCCCTTCCTGGGCTTTAGTTGAATCCAGAACCAACTCTGAGACAACTGCACTACCCTCAACCATCACAGGCTGAAAGGCCCCTTCTATCTGCTCCACAGACAAAGAAGAGCCGGACACACTTCTCCTTTACCAGACACACAGCTTGGGATCTCATTCCCCTTGTCCCAGCACACAGGGCTGTTCACAGACAACTGCTTGGAGATCAGGGTAGCTCCCTCCATAGGCAAGTCAATACCCCTGACAGACACAGGCACATACTGGAGGAATAGTTCACTGGGCTCTCTAGCAACCATCTTCCCAGAGAGAAGAGCTGTGCAAACAAGGCAAGTCTTGCACTGTGCTCTGAACATTCAAGCTCAGCTGATATCATGGCACTGGGAGGTCTACAGCCAAAGACACCCTCCTTAGAATGCTTTGTCACTTGCCCTTGAAAGTTTCACCCCCAGATAACTGCCTTTTTAGGATATTTCCTTGTAAAACTCCTGGTATCTAGAATGTCACAGAAGGATGCATTCTGGGATCTCTTCAGCCAAAGAGAAAGTGTCAATGAATTTCACAGGAAAGGATTTTTTTTTTTTAAAAAGATCAATTAAAAGCTTATTTCTGTGCTGAATGCTTTCCCACCCTACATACACAAGAGCTGGTTGAGTGAGAATATTCAGCACATAAATCTGGGTTTAGCACAATTTTCATGTTAGCTTTATAGTTAACCTTTAACCAGGGGAAAAAAAAAACCACGTTCCTTCAATCTTTAATAATTAAAAATAGCCTCATGGAATTCTGCCAGACTCTCCCAAACTCTCACCATTGGATGGAGAACAAATGCGAGAAGTTCTTTGTGCTTTGATGCACATGTGTTTTTTAAAATGTAAAGGTATTTAAATATACCTTCTCAAAGCAGCAACAGTATACTATATACCTTCTCAACTAGCATAACAGTATAATGAACACCCAAACTGAGAATATTATAAGGTTGGATTTTTATCTCCAAGCTCTGGCAGCACGTACAAAGCTTCTTTCTCATGATGCCTAGGGTTAGCATAAAACAGTTTTCTTGCTGTATGGCTGGGCACAATATATGGCTATAGATCTAAACAGGCTATGGTACGTTCTCTACATTACATAAATGAAGGGGGCAGGTGGGAAAACCCTATATATTTTAGGCACCTCAGAGGCTTTACAAAGATGTTAAAAGATTAGCAAATAAAATGAAATAAAAAAAAACTTATCTAAGTTAGATTTAAATCAAGTGTCTGCAAATCTTAAATAGGAATGGCTAAATCCAAATTATAATGCTTTTCCCCGCCTAAGTCCTTATAGATATGATCCAGCTCTAAGTCATATTTTCTACATCCTCCAGAAGATGGTTTGACCTTTGCAGACTGTAATATTAGGCGAGAACAACTTTTAATTGTTTCTAATGGAAATGTTTCAATGTGTTGTTTTTAACATTTATGGCCATCTTCCAAGATGGCCACTGTTTTCTCATATATAACCTAGTCCCACTCTTGTCAAAAATCAACAGAAAAACTCCACTGACTTCAATGAGAGCAGGATAAGAGCCTAACTATACCACACACACTTATAGACATAACAGTAAATGAGAGAGAAAGACCAGTAATAGGGTCATTTTCTCATCTTTGAAAAAGAAAAGAGACAGTTTATAAACAATCCTACTCATGCAGCATAAATTTCTCTTCCCTCATTATTTATTACTAAAGGCATTGGTACTAATTTGCATATTTGCTTCTTAGTTCATCTCTTTCCGCATCTTATACCTCTGCACCTGCAGTCAGAATCCTCTATTTTTGACCCTACAATCCAGAACAAATTGTGATGCCAGAGCTATGGGTCATTTTCTGTTCCCAGTTACATTACTGTAAATCCACAGTGCAGGTCCATTGAGTCATTTTGGATTTAAACTGAGAGCAGAATATGGTCCTATGGCTTCAAGTAGAAATGAACTAAGAAACAGATTCTGTTTAAAACCAATGTACTTAAGTAATGAACTACAGGAAAAGAGAAGCCTAGAAAGTGACATAGTGGAATGGTTTCCAAGTAGACTACTGTTTCTAAATAGAATATTTTTCAGAGAGATCTTCAATGTCAGTGAAATTTCAATTTAATACACAAATAAGTTATCTGATAAGCACAGAACAAAGAACATGTATTAAATACTATGGGATATATTATTCTAATGGCTTTGATTGTCAATTGACATAGCTGCAATGAATTCAACATAGCTTTCAGTCACTGACATAATTTCAGGCTGGGGTGCAGGCTCCGGGGTGGGGCTGGGGATGAGGGGTTTGGGGTGCAGGAGGGTGCTCCAGGCTGGGACAGAGGGGTTTGGAGGACGGGAGGGTGGCTCAGGAGTGTAGGCTCCAAGCAGCTCTTACCTCAAGAGGCTCCTGGAAGCGCAGCACGTCCCCCCTCTCTGGCTCCTACACGGAGGTGCAGCCAGGCGGCTCTGCTGCGCTCTGCCCTGTCCACAGGCGCCGCCCCTACAGCTCCCATTGGCCATGGTTCCCAACATGCGGAGCAGAGCCCCCTGGCTGCCCCATGTGTAGGAGCCGGAGAGGGGACGTCGCTGTTTCTGGGAGCTGCGCAGGGTGGCCCCTGACCCTGCTCCCCAGTTGAAGCACCGGAGCGGGGCAAGCCCCAGACTCCACTCCCAAGCTGGAGCTCAAGGGCGGGATTAAAATGGCTGGCGAGCCGGATGTGGCCCACGGGCCATAGTCTGGCAACAATGCATTAGTGCAGGGGTGGGCAAAGTTTATAAACTTGGGGTCATCAGGAAAGAAATGTTACTTAGGGCAGAGTTAGCTAAATTTAGAACAAATAACACAGATAATGCCCTTCACTTTCACTAATTTCCACCTCAATGCTTCTGGATGTCATTGCTTAAAAGCATAGTCTCCGCTGCTATTCAGAACCCTCTATGATGTTGTGCACTGCTGGCCTGTTCATTACTCTGAAAATATTAATGCACTGAACTCTGTGGGGCATTTCTACCAGAGCTTCTAAAGTAAGCAATTAGTGAAAATGTAAACAGAAAATACATAATAATTACAATCCAAAAAAAACTAAATGTTTACATGTGGGACATTACCTTTAATTTCAATTATTTTAAAGCAAAATCAACTAACTGTTTTCCCTAGATGTTAAATCACAATGCATCTTCAACTCATTGCTTATGGGTTTTGATGCACAAAGAGAAAAATTAGCCAGAGATTCCTTGAAAATTATTTTCATTACCTACATCCAAGGGCTATGTAGTATTCTCACGGTGATACTACATATTCCTCAGACTTTCCGCTTGTAATTTTGAATAGGGATGTAAATAGTGGTTTTAAAAAGTAACCGTTTAAACTATTAAAATTGTATTGGTTAAATGTTTAACTGTTAACAAGTTCACAACACAGGCACAGGAACTACGGGTGCAGGGGGGGCTGCAGCACCCCCACATTTTATGTGGGGCTCCGCTGCCAGCCCGGCACCTGGAATCCCAGCTGGAAGTAGGGCGGTCTTCACAGTAGTCGTAGTAGCCTCAGCCCCCTTACCGTTTACTGAATACGCTACCAGCAAGACTGATGCTTATCAGTTAACCAGTTAACATTTCACATCCCTAATTTTGAATACACTGAACCTCATTTTTAGACTAACAGACACCATGAATCTGAAATTTAATAAGTTCTAACAAGTGAGTTTCAAATACTGTACCTGGCTGAGTACTCATGCCAATTTTTGTGGCTTTACAGTCATTTTCCTGTTTTAAATATGTTTTTCTCTCCACTGTTACTGTGTAAAAGACCCACACAAACAGGTAAAACTGACTATATACAAACTGCTGTCAAATGCACTAAATAAAACTGAAAAAAAGACCCATGCATATCTTTGAATGATATTAATCTTGGTTGTTATGAACAAACAAACAAAAAAAATCAATCATGCATTTTCAGACAGACAGGGTTTTGGAGTTGATAATGTACCCAATGGTGTTTTTCAATCACAAAATACTCATAGAAAAAAATGGCTAATCCTACAGTGCATGATACATGAAGGGTTAATACGCATAACCCCTTTAAGATTTCCAGAAGTTGTATACTGAACAAAACTGTAGGCCACACCTTGATTTTCCAGACTTAACTTCCTCAATTATGGACCACAATCTAAGGAAGATATGGCATGTGTGAAATATAATTGAAAGACTTAATTGTCAATAAATAAAAATATCATATGAAACAAGTTACCGCATTCTCAGTGAACAGACTCCCACATCACAAAAACCACCACCACAACAGGTGGCAAACTTGCTGGCAATCTCAGTGGAGGGGCCCAGGACAGCCCAGGACAGCGTGGGCCAGGGAGACTGAACTATCCTCTCCAACCTAGACGTGATCCCTCCAACGCTACCAATAATGGGGAAAAATTTACCCTACTACTTCTGTCTCCAGTTATTTGGTTTGGCAACCTAAATAATTTCCTACAATGTTTTAAAAGGCAAAAGTGGAGATTTTAAACAACTATTCCTGTGTTATTTGCATACTCCAGATTAATTCTGCTTTGTTCTGAAGTATGCAACGTTTCACTCCCTGTTGCCTTGGAACATGCAACACCCTCTTCGGTGCATAAGAAGCAAAAACCTTATCAGAATTTTTGTTAGATTACTACATGCTTGAAGAAGAGGGAAGAAAAATCAAGTTGCTCCATTTTTTAAAATGTTTATGGAATTAGCCAATGTAGTAAAATGCTCTAGAACAGTGGTTCTCAAAGCCGGTCCGCCGCTTCTTCAGAGAAAGCCCCTGGCGGGCCGGAACAGTTTGTTTACCTGCCGCATCCACAGGTTCGGCCGATCGCGGCTTCCACTGGCCGCGGTTCGCTGCTCCAGGCCAATGGGGGCTGTGGGAACGGCGACCAGCACGTCCCTTAGCCCGCGCCACTTACTGCAGCCCCCATTGGCCTGGAGCAGCGAACTGCGGCCAGTGGGAGCCGCGACTGGCCAAACCTGCAGACGTGGCAGGTAAACAAACCGGTCCGGCCCACCAGGGGCTTTCCCTGAACAAGCAGCGGACTGCCTTTGAGAACCACTGCTCTAGAACTATTTCCTAATTTTTTACTAGACCTGGTGCCAAGCCAGCAGCTTAGGTGTAGTTCATTACTTTACCACGCAATAGACCTGAGCTTGATGCTTACTAACTGTCTTTTAAGCCTGGACTAATAGGGCTGCAATTGCTCCAAAGGTAACGTACTCTGCTCCAGGAGCTTAGATACTATGGTGATAGGTAGCTGCAAAACAACCAAAATAGACAGATGGCTGTGGGAAACTGCCACAAGTCACTCAGCGGAGAATCGATCAAGATGATTAGCAAGTGGCAGTGATAGACTCCAAAGAAATCTCCATAAGGCTTGGTTACCTAGAAGACTTGGTTGCCAGAATACCAGAGTTTAAAGGGGTGGGAATAAGAGGAGGTGAGGTGCAGCAGGAAGTGGCAAGGGAGAAACTCAGGGCTCCAACAGAATGACTAAGAACTGTCCGCAGGGATGTGAAAAGACAATTTGGGTTACCTCTCAACACGATGAAATTATTAGAACTACTCAATGTATTAAAAAATTAATGCACAAAACACAAAGACAACAGTGACAAACTGAACATATTTAGTAAAACGTACTGTCCCCACCACCTGGAGAATGCCCATAGGATCAGAGAGGCTAGGGCCAGCAAAGCTCTCAGCTCATCTAATCTGACCCCTTGAGCCCTACAAATCATTTCCCAACATAAACCCTAGTACTGCTTCACCTAATCTAGTTTCATTATAACAATTTCTCCAAGTGTCTAGTATGATACTCTCCCCATTTTCAGCTTTAGGCCATCATTCCTTGTCTTACCACATTCAGAAAACGTGACTAATCCCCTTCCACCCTGGGTATTATTTCCTTGAAGGCATTTGTACAGTATTATCATGTCTCCCTTTAATCTCCTTTCATCCAGTCTATGTAAATTAAGCTCTCTTAGTTATTCATTGTATGTCCTCTCCTTATCATTTAAATTGCCTTTCTATAAATTCTAAATTTTCCCATACTTAAAAAAAATGGGGAGGGGGAGGAGACAAGAGGTGCACACAGGACTACATATATGAGGTGTTTATAAAACACCAACAGGTGTTTATAAAAATGTTAGCGACACACACACCCCCCCCGAAGAATGCCACTGATTTTTTTACATCATCATTGCATTGCAAGATCCAAAATCCCCAATTAGATATCTTTCTGACCTATCTGTACTATTGCAATCTCCCTTAGACAGAATGGAAAGTCCTAGTATTTTAAATAAAATGTAGTAAAGTTTAAAAATATATACATAAATCAAGACAACAACAAAAATAAAACAAATCACATCTGCACTTGGATTCTAGAAGCAAGCAACCAACATTGTTTCAAGAGCAAAACTAAAATGGAAGATAATTTACGAGATAACAAAAGGCACGTAATTCATGGAAAAACCCAACAATTGCAACTCCGTATTGATATCTGGTGACAAAGGTCTTATAAAAAACACAGTGAAATCATCCCTGATTACAGACAGCAGAGATGGAAAAGACCTATTAGGTCATTCAGTTGAACACTGTTCTTTATAGTATTTTCTCCAGTGGTCTGTACAGTCTAGTATTAAATTCTCTAGCAAATGTTGCTTCAACCAATTCCCTAGGGAGATTATATCACAGTCTAATACATCTCAGTCAGGATGCTTCTTCCCCACCCAAATATTTTTTCTTTTCTGAATTTCATCCCACCATTCCTAATTATTTCTCCCCTACACATGTCCACAATTAAGTCTTCCAATCCTTTTAGCAGTTGACTGGGACTTGGGGGGAAAGGGGATGTGTCTAATCAGCCTAAACCAGGAGTTCTCAAACTGGGGGGTCATGATCCCTCAGGAGGTCATGAGATTATTACGTGGGGGTCACAAGCTGTCAGCCTCCACCCCAAACTCCACTTTGCCTCCAGCATTTACAATAGTGTTAAATATTTAAGAAGTCGCACTCAGAGGCTTGCTGTGTGAAAGGGGTCACCAATACAAAAGTTTGAGAACCACTGGCCTAAACATTCATTCTTCTCATACATGATTTAGAACCACCCTATCCTCTAAACAGACTTTAGAAGAATATTCCCAGACAAAAAAAAATGTTATAAAGACACAAACCAAAGGTTATGGATACAAAAGAATACATCCCTTTTAAAAAATTAAGTATTAATAGAATGTTAAAGTTTAATGCAAGACAATTAGAAAGTTTGTTGTTAAAGTTCCAACACCAATTTTAGCTCAGCCCCCTCTACCCTTGGCCACCTTTCATCTACAAGCCAAACACACCCAACAGTCGATATGTAAAAAGCCCCTAAATTTACCATAAGTCTGATCTATTGCATATCTGAATTAAAAGAGTTGAACAAAACTGCTTCTTTGTTGATGTTCTAACCTAACACCACCTTTCCAGGGGCAGGAGGAGCTCCAGCATTACTGGAAGAGCAGTAAGGCCTCATGAGCTAGGTATCTTGTTTACGTAGGGGTTTTGGGAGAAAGTGGAGCTCAACCTGTCTGGAAACATGGGAACTAACCCATTCTGTAAGGGTCAAGAGGACAGAGTTGTGGTTTCCAGCCCATACTGGGAGCATGCACAGTGCAGTGTTTTATTTTTCTCAGCATTTATGCAACACTTACTGCCAAAGTATCACTTTACAAAGATTTAACATAAGCAAAGTAAAAGTCCTTCACATGGTCTGATTTGCTGCTTCTTTGCCCAGAGACACTTAGAGGGCTATTCCCCCCTCCTCCATGCCCTCTCTCTTCCACCTTTCTTTCCAGTTGTTTACACTGATTATTTTGGGAGCACTAAGCTTAAGCAGCAAGTTTTACAATATGCAAAGGCAAGACTCTCTTTGGCCAAACTACTGTCCAACAGGATGGGGCTCAGCATGATAGTCTCTCAGCAGAACTGGAGGAAGGTCCGGCATCTGGGATGTAAACAATCAGTGAATGGCAGTTCATCTGCCAGTATATATCATGACAGTCGGAGTCTTTGGATTGAAATGGAAAGGTAGATAGAGAGAACAGGTGGAAACATGTCAAATGCCTACAGGCAGATTGTTGCCAGGGATCTAGGAGGTGATTGATATTAGAATCTTAATTACTCATGTTCTGACTTTCCAATATTCAGTTTCTGTTTTAAGCTATATCATTTCGCGACATTATTTTTTGTGAATTTCACTTACGTAAGTAGGAATAATATTCCAAATTCTGCTCATGACCACTATTATTCTCTTCTAAAACAGTACAAAATATCCAAGAGGAAAAAGGAGGTTTAGTAGACATTGATACATCACCAGAATACTGGTAGCAATCAAAATCGTGCCCACTGCAGTATCAAGCACATACACAACCACACTAATAACAATGAAGGAACTTCCTTCATTTACCTAATAGTGCAACATGCCACATAGTTAGCATGATTAGACGACAACATTAGAAATGACGTTTATGTTTGTCACAATGGGATTCTCTTTTTCTACAAAGTCACTGAAAAAACGTCCTAACACAGAAAAAGTTCACACCATCTGATTCATCCAACACTCAAATGTGTACACATGCTGTCCAGCTGGATATATTCCTCATTATTCCAAGGAACAGACTCTCTTTTATTTTGGATAGCAAAGCTTTACAGAGTGACAACCGCACACTGCCAACTCTTTGGCATGAAAAGGGACAAAAACATTCATTTAGACACATTAAGCCAGTGGCTCCCAAATTGTAGCCCATGAAGCAGGGCTTTTGTCACCATGGTGAAGTGTCTGCCAATCTTTAAGCACTAATGCTTCTGTTAGCTGTAACCCAGTCCAGGACTCTTATAGGATTTCCATGAATTTTTTTTAAACCAATTAAATGTAAAAAACAAAACAAATACAACCAATCACCTCCACACACTTCTCTGAGATCTCTACAGCTTCTTGTGTCTTCCTTTGCCTAACTATTTCTCAATCCCCACTTCCTAACACACACACTCCACAGGGAAAGTTTCCTACTTAAAAGTGGACATTTCAGGTCATATAGACAAACTAGGAAGAAGTTCAAGAGGCTGGAATGAGGGTAAATGAGGAGAAAGAAACATCCTCTCCATGATAGAAAAAGGAAAAAACAACGATAACGCTTTGCAATCTGGGGGTAAAATTCTGGCCCCACTGAAGTCAATGGCCTAAACTCCAATTCTGAGGCTCTCAATACATTATGCAAGCATTTAAGCCTCCGAGAACCCCTGCAAAGTAGGTAAGCAGTACCCCCGTTTTACAGATGAGGAAAATAAGGCACAGAGAACTTAGCTGAGTTGCTTAGGTCCCAAAAGACATCTGTGCAAAGCCAGGAACAGAACCCCGATGTCCTACCTACCAGTCTGGTGATTTAGTCACTAAACCTTCCTTACCCTACCAGCAACTTTTTCACACTTTGTTTTGTTCCTGCTCTAATTCATATATAAACTCTAGCCCTAGCACTATACACTACAAATTAATTTTAAGTACTGTTTCTAACTTTCCTGGCTCCATTTAATTCTCTAATTTATCTATCTCCTCTTATATCTGCTGTCCTAATATCTCTGGAGTACCTGCAATGATGTTATGGTTCCAAATATAAGAAATGTAGAATAAAATGTGAATCTGTACTGCCTTTCTACCCTAGTAGGTCACGGGCATTCTGCACATTTAAATGTTGTGATCATGCACAGCAATGGCTAGAAGGACCATTTGAAACATTTCTAACCTATTTCTGAGAAGCAAACTTGACAGCCAGTCCAAAGGAGAATACCATGAGGAATGAAAAGTCAGATTTTTCATGCCATATCACTGGGTAAGGAGGAATAAAACTAGAGAAATAGAAGCTATGAGTAACAGATTTGTAGCTCTACTTTTGTTTTCTAAATAAAGGCTAAAAATTAAGGGACCAAGACTTCCGACCTTACCGAGCCTTTAAGAAGGGCCCTGAGGAGAGTGAAATTCAAAGGGAGGCTTGAAATCACTGCTGGTGGATTCATGAAAACTTTAATCCACCAGAGGGAGGACAAGTTGGAAGGAGGTCAGTAAAAGCTGAGGATCATGCTGTCCCAAGGCTACAGTAGCAGCTGTGAGGCATCTCTCTGTCATAATAGGGAAGATTCCTTTGTGGACCGTTTTAGTGAATGGCAAGTTTACTGAGGCTGTGCACCAAGATGAGGATACAGCCTTAACAAATATCTGGTATATAATGTCTATTTATTACATTATAGTGCTGTGGCTTACAAGCAGAGATAAAATTATGTCAGGCAGAACCTGAAAAAAAAAATAATCAGCTCATCAATGGCAAGTAGGAACTTTCCCTTCCAGGCATCTGAGTGTGGGAGGAGGGGGAAGAAGAGGAGACATTATTAATTATTATTATTATCTTAATCTTGCAAATATGAACCAATTCAGTGCTGTGTTCCTGAGTTTGCAAACAGAACCCTAAACTACTTCTACAGCTGCTCCTATTTTCTCCAGCAGCAGCAGTTTGAAATTGGCAAGTTTCTGGTCAGTTCCACTCCAGCTATTCAAAACAGAGTGGGCACTAGTGAAACAGCTAAGAATCACATGAATTCACTTTCCTGTTGTTTGGTAGAGATATCAGCATCAGCAAGAACAGGCACTGGAACTATCAATCCAGAGGAGAACCCAAAACACCAGAGGCTTCAGAAAGGTCAGAGTTCCATGTTCTTCCCATTATCTGTCTCTTACCACAACACAGATCCTATTTAGCAGACAGAGGAAACAGGAAGAGCTCAAATTTATCTGACACCTGCTAGCCAGGGGTTATCATGAAAGGGGGAGATCTTCATCAGAAAACAATCCAGAACGCTGCAACGGAGACTGGGTTTCAGCTTGGTGTGTTGCCCCTGCATCTCACGGATAGCCCATCCACTTTATTTGTATACCAGACTCTAACTAGGGGCTTATTCCTTGGCAAGTCAGGGTGTGGGAGAGCTTTTTGCATTCTGATGTTATACCTGCTCAAGATGGTCACAGATTCCATTAATTTCATTTTTAAGAAGTTGTAGCCATGATGTTTGGGATTTTCCCCAGGAGACTCAGTGGGTGAATTCGACGCCAAACAGTTGTAAAGTTCAAGCCTAGGATGTATACTCCATGGGGCAGGGACTGTGTCTTCCCGCATGCTCCAGCACTGGCAGTGTGTCTGGCGCTGTATGATAAACAGGCTTGGCAGATTTGATTTTTTTTTATATTTGACAGATTGATAAAAATGCTTAAGAATAAACTATTACATTTTCACAATTGCAGGAAATTACACGGGGTCAAACAATTATTTAATGACAGCAGATATTGAGATTAAAAAAGTTAAATCATTATAACCATTAAGGAAGAAATTGTCATCATGTCAAAATATACAAAGTAAATAACCTTACATCTAACTCGTAAGTTCTCAGACAGCATTTTTCTTACTTTTACTACTTGTACTTTTCTATTATCATGGATTAAAAATAAATAAATAAATCGAATCCTTCCAAGCCTAATGATAAATAGCAGCAAGTGTGGGAGGTAGTAGTTTACCAGAACACCACTATGGCAACCAAAAGGAACAGAAGGAGGGGGTTGATTACACAAGGGGACACGACGTTTCTCCTAGCCCCATTTCCACGTAATTTTTATATTTTAACTTGGAGAGCAGGGTTGGATTAATAGAGGCAGGTCCCAGAGTGGCAATACCTATGCTCAAAACTAAGCACGGTTATCAGAGCACAGACACTCTTCTGGTTATTTGTACTAAAAATTGGGGGAAAGGTTTCAGTGTCTGAAAGATAATGACCTTTGACCTAATATTTAAAATTACTGCATTGCCAAAACACTTGGTCTTTTTACCATGATGAACACAGAAATTTTGTATAATGGGACTTAGACAAAATAAGGTTTAATTTTCAATAGCCTACTCCTTTCTTCAGTCTCACTCTTTTCTTTCCTTCAATAAATACCCTGAACACAAATGATCTTCAATAGCACTGACTAAGTGAGGGACCCACATCAGTGTTTTATTCCATCTGAATGTAAACATTCTAGTTGCAATGCTATCGGTAAGTACTGTAGAAACACATACAAAGCCTTGAAAGGTCACTGATGTTTTACCCATTAGTAAAGTCAAATTCTCTGGGTTCTACCTGCTTACTTTCTTGAAAAGAAAGTAAATAAAGAGATACACCACAAAAAATATGTTTTTTTGATAGGATTCCCCTCCACAGAATCTGCAAAATACTGTAGCTGGACTGAAACCCCCAAGCCTAATTTTCTTCCCACCAAACTACATTGGTGCTTTGCCTCTTCTTCACTTGGTGACACTAATGGAAAGCCCCTGGGAAACCAACATAACTAATGGCAGGTTTCAGAGTAGCAGCCGTGTTAGTCTGTATTCGCAAAAAGAAAAAGAGTACATGTGGCACCTTAGAGACTAACAAATTTATTTGAGCATGAGCTTTCATGAGCTACAGCTCACTTCATCAGATGCAGTCAGTGGAAAAGGTATTATACTCAAATAAATTTGTTAGTCTCTAAGGTGCCACAAGTACTCCTTTTCTTTTTGCAGCATAACTAAGTTGCTAATGCAATTGTCTAGAGAAGTCTCTTCTTTGTACTATTTATCTTTTCTCCATAAGCAGTATATTCCCTCTTTCCATAAACTCATTAAAATTCACTTGTTTCTTTCATGCTGTTCAAACTAAGGGTAAATGACACACAGCATGTCACTTAAATTGTAACATTTTTGTACTGATGTACTAAGGGGATGCGAATTTAGCATTACTACTTTAGGTAAACTAGGCAACATTTGTACCCCAGATATTTGAATGCTACTGGGAACCACAAGCATGGGAAATTTAAAAAAAGTCTCTTGTCTGATGGGTGCCTAGGGGCACCTCTTCTGACCTGGTTGTATCTACAGTCTTCTGAATTTTTATGTTTTTCCAATGGCTTCCAAACAGGAATTGGACAATTTTCTCTGTTCAAGGGAATGATGGAGCATGTAAAGTATTCAATTCACTAGTTTATAGTGTAAAGATTTACACAACTCACTGAGAAAACCACTTTGTCCTGGAGATTTGCCATCTGGAAGGTTTCTTATAGCATTTTAAATTTCATCTGTTGATATCTCTACTTCAAACTGTACTTTTGTCCTTCTATAGTCAGCAAGATTTTTAAGTTATCCAAAGAACTGTGTATTTGTGTTACAGTAGGAATTCATCTGTATATAATACAACTTTAAAAAATTCATTTGACACACACAACGATATCCTGGACAAACCTTATTGAGTGAAGTATTTTAGGAGCTCATTGTACAAAAATACCAATGTTTTGAGGGATTGTATTCCATGGAGGAGTGGGACCACAGCCCTCCAGGAACTAAGAACAGCGAGGGGTGATTAGGCCCATTCACTCAAGTTGTAACACCTCCAGAGAGCTACCGCCACTTCCAGCAAGACTTCCATATACTGTTTTAAACCAAATTCACTAAGGAACAACAGACAAAGAATGGATTTTTGGTTAAACAGCCTGAGTTAAAACTGACTCAGGGCCTTCCTTCTGATCCAGCAAAAAGACAAAACCTCTAGGGGAAAAGGGGGCCCCAATTCTTAGGGAGGAGTTGGAAGTTTTTGGCCCATTGAGGCTTCATAGGACTTGCATGCTGGTTCCGAGCTGAAGCGGTGATGAACTTGTGATCACAGAATAAAATCCTTTGTGTGGTTTGAAGGACTAATCACCAACCAGAACTCCTACTGGAGTTTGGGTGATCTCTGGTAAGCTTATTAACAGGGACGTAGGCTCTTTTATTGTTTTAATAAGTTTTCCTCTGTAACGCTTTCACCTTAAGAATAAATGTGTTTGCTTAGAAAGAGTTGTGTGGTGACTTACCGCTGGCACTGTCTTTTGAGGGGAGAAGCAAAAAGGCCAGTTTAGGACAGTCTGTCTTTTGCCGGGGAATAACACAGTAAAAGCAGGGAATTGTTCAGTCTGGAAATACCCCAGGCAGAAGGGAGAGAGACGTGTGTCTCCACCCAAAAGAGGTGACAGCTGAAGAGCCTGGAGCCTAGGCTGGGTGTCCTTGCTGGAATATAGAGGGTGAATTCAGATGCAGTTGTCCTGAGTTGTGAAAGCATCTATTGTAGCTTTTTTAAAAGTCAGTTCTTATCTTATATTCCTTTACTACTACAAATACAATGGCCAGGACATTTTTTTCCCCTCCAAAAAAATTTTTAAAAAAAACCTGGGGTGTATGACAGCAGATTGTTCCCTAAAGGCAATAATGTTGTCATTATTGCAACTGAATTTATTATATTATATATATTATTAAAGCTTTATTTTATTGGGAAGTACCACTGATCATTTTTTTGCTGCAGAGATTTCAATTTCCTTTTGAAAGATGCCTGCTCTGCTAGAAGGGCTATTTCGGATAGCTTTCATTCCTCTAATGCACACTTTCTACTACAACTGCGTGGCAACTTCCCCACTGTCACTTAATTCAAAATATTGCTTAATATTATCCAAAATGTGTGGATACTTTATCTAATTTGGGCTTTAACACAGCACTAAAATCTCCTTTAAGACAGAATTCATTGTGTATTAGATAAGAGTAATTAGTGAATAAATCTGATAGAAAATCAAGATATGCAGGAAGGGCATAGAGATAATGTCCCTTCTCACCTACAATGAGGTAACCATTCCAATGAGAACGAGTTGGTGAAGGGAAGTAGCCATAATAATACATCAGGTGGCATAGTATGCAGCAAATACATGTCCCAGTCCCAATCAGTCTTTAGGAGGAAATGTAAAGATAAGAAATTCTTAGATTCCCATCCCACAGTTAAACTGAGTAACCAGTATTTTGCCACCTGAATGATTAAATGAAAAAAAGTGTAAATTTAATGTTTTTCACACATTAAAACTGTATACACTACCCTGCTGAAGGTAAAGTAAGAAGGCTGCTTATTATAAGGTCATGGTTAAGGACAGAACAGGAGTCCAGGCATTAAAACTATAATTGAACCAGCATTATTAAATATACAGTAATACTCTCTTAGTAGTTCCCAGCCAATTGTCAATAATAAAATGAAGCAAGCTAAAAGACAGCTCTCTTCCTCTCTTCTTTTCCCATATTCTTAGTATATTTCTTGGAAAGGAAGTTTTTCAAGACCTATGAAATGTGCTCACTTTGTTTAACATTAAATAAAATTAACCATGAAAAAAAAAATCTGAATTATGTCACTGGAACCTTTTAAAGGTTAGGCATTATCAGCAAGGCAAGCCATGTCCTTGAGTGAGAGCAGAAATCTGAGTTTAGCCCTACTTAGCAGTTTTAGTCAGGTAGAAAGATCAATAGTAGGGAACATCAGGACCATAATGAAAGTACAGGATATTAAAAATGTTCACTGAGTTCTATCTACGTGAAAAGGATATAAGTGGTATTTTGTATAGATCACCTTATTCAGTACATAGGCTACATGGACAGCGTAGGCTCCTCTCAGGTCAGGACCATAAAAAGTTAGGTACTCATACAAATATTACCAGAGAAGTTCCCTATTAATTAAAATGTAATCACTGAAGCTAAGCATATACCATATAACTAATAAGAAGGATTAACTGCTTAAATCCTTCATTTAACAAATAGCATTGTAATTTTAATTTCATACCAGCATTAATTTAATACAAGAAGTTGCCCAAAGACTTTTTTTAACTGAATTTTTCTGCTCTTAAGTTCTTGCAAAATTCAAAACTTCTTCAGGGTTTTTAAACATGAAAGTTGATGTTTCTTTGAATCATCATGAGGGTTACTGAGACTAAGGTAATAAATCTAATACCCCGAGTACCTTTTTCTGTGTTCTGAATGCAGTCATCCCATTAGTTTAAGAAGGGATTTGCCAGAAGCTGGGATTTGGCAACAAGGGATGGATCACTTGATGATTACCTGTTCTGTTCATTCCCTCTGAAGCACCTGGCATTGGCACTGTCAGAAGACAGGATACTGGGCTAGATGGACCTTTGGTCTGACCCAGTATGGCTGTTCTTATGTGATAAAAATCCTGGGGAAATGTTAGCTTTTTCCTTTTAAGTAAGCTAGCTTTTTGTTTCTTTCCCCCTGGCAGTCTGTAAAATAGATGGCTTAACTTTAAAGTTTTGTAGGCTGATAATTATAGGTCAGAGGTGAGGGCCACCTCTCTCAGCCACATTTAGCACTTTCTGGGCTATATTTTTAAAGCTTTTACTTGTTGTTTTGGAATCCATTCAGAAAAAGCAGATCACTGGTTTGGGGTTTTCCATTCCTTCAATGAGGCTCAGAAGTCCTGTATACTGAGGGCTTGGCTACACTTGTGAGTTACAGAGTAATAAAGGAGCCCCAGGCGCACTAGCTCTCTACCCGTCCACACTGGCAAGGCACATAGAGCGCTCTGACTCCATGGCTACAGCGCTGCTGGTACTCCACCTCAGTGAGTGGAATAACATTTGCTGCGCCCCCACTGGAGCGCCGCGGTGCCAGTGTGGACGAGGTGTTGCATTAGTGCGCTCTGATCAGCCTCCGGAAACGTCCCATAATCCCCTTAAGTCAAGTGGCCACTCTTCTCATTGTTTTGAACTTGCTGTAGGAATGCGGATATGCCGTTTGAAAGCTCCATTTCTGACAGCTGGCTGCTTATCTGCCCCGAGACAAAGCAACCATTAGTGTGGAATGCTGTGTGTGAGAGAGAGGGGCGTGGGGGGGAGGTGGGGTCTGCAGCTGTCTGAACTTACAAGACAGCATGCTGACATGCTCTCAGCCCCCCAAAAACCCACTCTCTCTCCCCCCACATACACACAACACACTCCCTGTCACACTCCACCCCACCCACCCCCCATTTGACAAGCATGTTGCAGTCACTTGCATGCTAGGATAGCTGCCCATAATGCACTGCTCCCAATGCCGCTGCAAGTGCCGCAAATGTGGCCACGGCAGTGCGCTTGAAGCTGTCAGTGTGGACACACTGCAGCGCTTTCCCTACTGCGCTCTACGAAGGCTGGTTTAACTCAAAGCGCTCTACATCTGCAAGTGTAGCCATGCCCTGAGCGTGTCTTCTATTTTCATTATATTCACCTTTATCTTCAAAGGGTTTATCCAGACTAGGATAAAAGGTGCATTTTAAAAATGTATTAGCAAAAATGTGTTAACAACCTAGTGTAGACAGTGTGAGTTGTGTTTCCCCCTGCTAGGGCTCACCTTGACCAGATAACTCATGTTCAAATAAAACTTGGCTTTCCTACCCTAGGGTTTTAAAACGTGTTAAAAATGTAAAATGCTCCTTTTATTCATATCTACACAAAAGCTAAGTAGATGAATTTGGGTTTTCCATGTATTGTAGGCAGGCATCTATTGTTCTTTGAGCTCTTTTATATATTGCTGTTAATTGATTTTAAAATCCTTCTGTTATTCCAGTTAGTTGGTCTAAGGAGGACTGATTATTATTTATATAGCTGTTGCACTTCAGGTCCTATCTGAGATCAGGGCCACTTTGCATCAGGCATTATACAAACACACAGTATGAAAGAGTACCTGCCCCCAACAACCTTACAAATGAAACAGCAGACCTGGTTTAAAAAAAAAAAAAAAAGTATATTTCATCAAAACAAATTGAAAAAACATGATTTTTTTTTTTTGTTCATTCTAAAATTTCAGTGATATTTTTCTTCCTTTTCTCTTTTTTGACTAGCTGTACCTATGAGCAAACATTCCTAACAGGTAAACAAGGAACCAAGGACAATATGGGGAGGGTCAGGGACATGACAGCTACCTACAAGTACTTGAAAGCAGGGTTGGTGTATAGAGTTCCTGGCTATGGAGCTAATGTGATTATATCCTAGTAATGTCATCGCCTCAGCCTGGAGTCCATGAAGAGCAGACTGCCCTAAAGCAGGACACATCTATTGCAGGACCAGGAGATATCCAGATGGGGCAGCCCTTCCCACAGCAGCTCTGCTCACCTTAGAGAGATGGGGGAGGCTCTGGCTCTTCAGATAGCAGTGGGTGTAAGGCTAACCACCATCACTAATCTTCCGGTGGCTCAACCTTCAGGTAGCCACTACTATTTGGGCAGCAGTGGAAGAGGAACTTCAGCTGCTGCTGCTCCTCCCCCTCCTCTTCAGGCACTGGGGAGAGCAGGCCTGGCTGCCACTGCTGCTGGTAGAGTGGCAATGAAGGGAAGACCCCAGCTACCACGAGGGAAGCCAGAATTGGAAGGGGTCTACCATAACCTCAAAGCAGAGGGCTGTAGGGGGGGACCTCAGCCACCCCATTAGAGGACTTTGATAGGGTGATGGTAGTAGGGTGACCCCCTACTCAGAGCCCTCTGTCGGGGAATTCAGATGAGCAACCTATAGAGGGCCTTCTGCTGTGGTAGCAAAAAGTTGGGAGCTCTCCCACACACAGGGAGAGTCCTATACTTGGGACAGAGGGACTCACGTCCTCCATCCTCAGGAATGGGACAGGGAGTGATAGGCAGGGAATGATGAAGGTTCCAGTCTGTCCAAGGAGCAGCAATGGCAAGCTGTCTGCCCCCAGCAGGTGGTTCTTGTGTAGGTGGGTCCTGTCGCCACCACTTCAAATGGGAACAGGGCCACAGCGGGGACAAGACAACATGGGCCTTGCAAGCGGTGTGTACCTTGGACCTTGGATTGTCTTAACTTAAGTTTCCCTGAAAGGTGTCAACTTCAAGAAGGAAGCAGAATCTTTATTGGTGATAAAAGAAGTTAAGTTAGAGTGGTAGAATGGAAGTGAAGCTAAGAGTAATGATGTGAAAGTAGGAGAAGGATCACTTAAGACTGCAAGACTGGATCTGATTCACAGTCCATCTGTTGCACTATCCTGTCTCTGACAGTGCCTAGCAGCCAATGATTCAGCGGAAAGTGCAAGAAATCCCATTAGGCAGATGTGAAACAATGTGCTCCCCACCTGAAAACTCTTCCTAAACCAGTCTTTAAGCATTAAGGATTAAGCTCTGAAGCAGGAGATTTAGTATCTCTGCCAAAATGTATGTAACCACTAGCTCTGGATACTCTTGTCATCCATACTGATGTTCAATCCTCTTTTTGAATCCTTCTAAGTTTTGCATCTCAATGATGTCCTGCAACGAGTGCAACAGTTCAAATATGCATTGTGGGTAAAATTATTTCTTTTTATCAGTTATAAATTTACCACCTTTTAATCTCACTGAATGTCTCCATGTGCTTTTGTTATGAGACAGGGAGAACATTCTATCATTTATTTTATATATTTTTATCTTGTCCCTTCTGATCAGTTTCCTTTCTGAGTTAAGTTAGATCTGTTGGAAGAGTTAGCCACAGTCAAACAGAAGTGGGGAAAGCCCTTTGACTCAAGACATTCAAAACCAGACTAGATAAAGCACTGGAAAATGTACTGTAGGGAACAATCTTGTATTGGCAGCAACATACACTATGTGATCTACAATGTCTTTTTCCATCCCTCATTTCTATGACTCTATAATGATATTTGTCCTTGTTTCAACTTCAGTAAAATATAGGAAGATTGTTTTAGAATTAGGAGAAATGCCATCACCATCATGCAAGTCTCCATATGAATTACTCATGGAAAATGCAAAAGGAAAATCCTTAATTTCCATTTTAGAAGCAGCACACAAGGACACTTCCCCAGGCCCTTCCAGTAAAAACAACAAACATGCAGCCTTGTATGAGCATAATTTCTCACAGTGAAAATAAACAAATGCTGTTACACTGCTCTTAGCTGCTGGTTCATCAAATCGATCAATACTATGAAGCAAGATTAATCAATCCTTTGTTTTTGAACACTCCTAACCCCAATACCATCTGCATCACACACAATCTATTTTATTCCACTTTGGAAGTGAATGAACAGACAGTAGCCTACAAACCTCATATTAATTAAAAGACTGGCAACTTTTGTACAATAAAACCACTACCACAAAAATATGCTCCTATAACATTAAGAGTCTAACTTAAATCCAAAGTAGCTAGGAGTCAGAGTTAAATCTCTCTTAACTAACTACCGTAATACTGACCCTACATACTTCAGTACATAGGATATATATGATCATCCATTGTTTGGATACACATAGTAGGGCCTGGTTCCCATCTCACTTACTCTTGATTTACTCTGGGTTAACTCCATTAAAATCAATGGAGTTAGTCCACTATAAAATATGCATAAGAGAAGGAGAATCTGACCTGCGATACCTGGGTGTAAAGATGTGAGTTGAAAGCTTCAGCTTTCATTTTGATTTTCCTTGGTTTTGTCATTTTGAAGACACACTATGAACTTGAAATCTATAATCATTTTAAAAAATTCAGAATTAGTTTCAGGTTCTAAACCTGTCCTCAAACTTACACCGTACCACAGTGAACTTAGTAGGGTGCACTGCCTCCTGCTAACTTTTGTAGTTTTACAATCATAGTTTCCTGATTATATCTGTCCTGTGGCTGTGTTAAAGACCCACTCAGACACAAGGGAAAACTAAAACAGTGAAACTGAGTTTACATAAAACACTGTCAAATACACAAAAAAGATGAGAAATAGTTTTCTCCTCTCATCCCTTTCAGTTCTAGTACTATTAGGTATTACTTTTAACAACAATAGGTTAAAAATTTTCGAACAGAAGTGTAATTTTTCAAGCTGACCAAAAACTTTTTCAAGTTTGTTGTGGGTTTTATGGTAAATATTATTTTACGCTACAGACATGTATTAGAGCTGACATCAGAAAAATCAAAAGTCTACTCCTTTTCCCATTGAAGTCAAAGAGCCCTGAATTAACTAACACCACATAGAGCTAAATCAGACTCTGGGTTTCTCATAGTTTTCAATCAGGTCCCCACATATTTTAGCCAAGGAGACCAAGGAATAAACAAACATTCTCTTGCTTAGAGTGTTATGGAATCTTTAATATCCACATAGAGCACACAAGACCACCATTTTTAAGGTTTCATCCTAAAGATGCATTCACTGTGAACTACATGTAATTCAATTTATCTGTCTCAGAAGAATGAAGCACTGAACTGAACACGCCAGTCTTTTTCACCTTTGGTTCCAGGGATTCTAGCGATTTCAAACACAACCTGACCACATTACACCATTGCATCAAGTGTCATAGAACGTAATGGCTCCTTCAGAGCTATTAATCTATAGCGAAAATACATCCTGAGACCATTTTAAAAACAAATACATTAAACAGATCTCCCCCACATCCTCCTGAAACATGAATTACAAAACCCATTATAGCTAGATATCTGGGGGGGAAGTCACTAAGTACAGAATACAGTGGAATTGGTTTTAAGTTAAGTAATTATGAAACAGAAAGAAGGAAGCCTAAAAAAGGATTTCTGCTTCTCCTCCTCCTCCCCTCTCAAAACAGCTCTCATTCCTAGCTAACCAGCACCTTGCAATAAAATCTACTTCTCCCAGCATTCTTTCACTGTATAACCAAAGGGTCAATCTATGGATATTTCTTCTTTAACAGCCTTCTAAAAGGCTGGCCTTTGCATCTGCTAGAAAATGGAATAATAGTCAGAATGGCATTACTTCTATTTTAAGCGAAGACAGCACATTATTGCAAAATAAATGTACTGCTGCAAGCTACAATCAAAAAAAAGGGACAATAACTCAGGCCAGTGAATTACAGGATTTACCACTAGCCTTGCCTACCCATTACTTACCAAATCAATTCAGACTCACAGCTTCCTTACTTCATGCTTTTTTTTTTCCAGTAAACACAATGCTGCTCTTCTTTCTTTCAACCAAGTTCTCAGTATACTTTATACTTGCTAATTAGAAATGAATTTTAAAAACTCAGAATGGATGAAAAATGCTTTATTTATTGCATTTGTACAATTTCCCATATTCCTTCATTTCAGTTACTAGAAATGTAACTTCTCAGCATACATACATACACACACACACTAGTTGGTTGGTAAACAATGCTTTAAAAAAAATAGACAGGTTGCTCTTAAGTGGCAAAGAAGAGCTTCAGAAAGGGGAAAAATAATGACTATTTTTTAGATTATAGTTTTAGACAATAATTCCACAGAACTAGCATAAGAACACAGACCCAACATTTAAAAGATGGCATCTATATAAAATGTATCCCTAAATCTTTGATAATTACACACAGTGACATTTGAAACAAATTCCAAATCAGAATAAAAGAAGCGTAGAAGAGGAAAAATAAAAGTTATGCTATGGATTGACTGGGCAGAGAAAGCCTGATCTGAAGCACTGGAAATTAATGAAATACAAAATGATAATAAGCAGATTTCTGACACCAAGAGTTTCTAAACTGACTCTCAGATTTAAGTGAAAAGTACAAATGACCCTCACTTTTGGATATCTATAAAAAGATTTACCCTTTATTTCTCAAACACTGATGATGACAATCTGTTGTGTATTTGTTTCTGGAGGTACGACAGCCACAGGCTGCAAAGATAGGGGGACACAGTTCAGATTTTGACAGCAATGCAGTGGAATTTAAAGTATTGTGACTGGAATATTTTCAAAAGCATGTTAATTGAGACTGTATGAAACATGTTAACAAAGAGGTATTAAAATACTTATGGTAGTATGTGTTCTCATCACCTGGTATAAAGTAATGTGCAACGAGGGTAGAATTTAATGACATGTCTCATTTGTCCCACACCCCCTTGTTAGCTCATCCTTAATATATGCAAAGCCAGGCAAACATCAATGCCTTCAGTCCATTTTCTGCACCATTGCTTTAGTTCATGGGCCGTTATGACAATCTTAAAGATCTGTAGTGCACATTATAGCAAGCTGAAATCCCCCATTCTAATAAAACCACAAGAAGTGGAAAGGCAGGTCATTTTTCTGGAAGCTCAGGTCTAAGTCTCCAGTATCCTACCTAAATGCAGATTTCCACATGACGACACCAAAACAAGCCTCAGTGAACTGCTACTGGCAAAACCAAGCTTCCCAGAAAGAAGGTGAAAGATACAGATACAGATCTGCGATGACTGAGAGTGTGATTTAACCAAGCCACAGCCTGACTGCACCAGGATCTATGAAGATACTGCTTAGGACAAGAACAGATCAAGAGGGTTCTGCTCCCTAAAAGTGGTATTCAACAATACCAGTTTGTCATCCCCATCCCATTTCGGACACAGAGAGCTAGAGAGGCATGTGTCAGACCCTGGGATGCACCAGGGATGGGCTCAATCTCCTATTCCTGGAAACTCCTTACAAAGCAGGAGCAGTGAGGAGGAGACCAGCAGCACCTTCTGCAGGAGGAGATGTCATCTTCACCCACTGTTCTGCCAGGACCATGTGCTGCCCGTTCAGTTGCTACCATCTCCTCTGGCCCCCTCCCCCCATCTTTTCCCGCACTCTCAATCAAAGGAAAGTAATCTAGTAGCTCCAGTAACAACACACACCAACATAAAAGGGTTCATAGAGCAATACATTCCCCTCACACAAAAAAAACCCCACTTATAATTACTACTGTTATTGACACTGTTTACAGCAAGACCTGGCCCCTGGGGCATTAATATATCTGTGTAGCTTTCATTGCAGTTTAGGGAGACATGCAAATCTCACTTGCTCTCTCTGACACTCTCTCTCTCTCTCACACACACACACACTCTCCTAAAACCTGCTGTCTCCCCTCCCCCCACCCCACTCCCCCTGGTGCATGGTGCAGACAGCAAGTGCCTGCCACACCACTGTGCACTTCTGATGCTGGCGGCTGCCACCACCTCATTTTTTCATTCGCAGCATCCTCAGCTGCCAGCAGATCCCGGGGGGAGGGGAAGAATCATGCCATAGCCCCCTGTCTATCTCACCCAGGTTAGCTCACATCCCCTGCTCCCCACACACACGCTGAGCCCTGTGCAGCCCGCCAGGCCCTCCTGCAGCCAGGCTTCTAAGCGAGCCCTCATCCGCAGGCGGGCTCAGCACCTGCCCTCAGCACCAAATGCAAATTCCTTTGGGGCCAGCCGGATTTCTGCCCCTTCCTTTATTTCCCCTCACTTCAGCCCAGCCCCAGCATCCCCCTCCCACCGCTGGCTGGGGAGCTGGCAGGGAGCAGCCCCTTTACCTTGGCTGGAGTCTGCGCAGGCCCCTTCAGCAGGCAGCGCGGTGCAGCGGAGCCCGGGGAGCCGGGCAGGCAGCCGGGGGACGAGCGTTCACTTCAGCGGCGCCTACCTCCAGCTCCACCATCTTCCTCCTCCTCGCTCCTCCTGCCGCTGCTCCCTCCAGCTCTGCAGGCACCGGCACGCAACGCCGGGGCCAGCCCCATCCTGCTGCTGCTCCGCCCCTGCCCCGCCTCCCCCCGGCGTGATGACTGCCCGGCGGACAGGCGGAGGCTCGGGCTCGCCCAGCCAGACAGGGAGCGGGAGGGAAGCAGGCTGGGGTGCGAGCGGCTACTCCTCCGTCAGCGCAGATGCGCGGGAGCAGTCCCTCCTGCATCAGCGGCAGGGGTGGGCATGCAGCTGCTTGCACCTCGAGAGCAGAAGCAGCAGGTGCATCCGTGTTGCAACCAGGCCCCTTCTCTCATCCACAGCACAAGCATGCACCAGCCCCTCTCATCAACAGGAGCTGCCGATGGAGATAGGAGTAAGATAGGCAGCGAGCCACGCTCATATCAACAGCAACCCCCTACACCAAATTTCCACCTCTTCCCCACCAAAACCCTCTCCACAATAACCCAGGTTGCGTTACAGACTAATGCCAATTGAATGGGGGAAATTTACAACTATGGGGCGGATTTGCTTCAAAATTTTTTTCCAAAACTCCATCAATAATTACGCAACTAGATTTGAGCATACACTTGCTTGAGTTTGGTGCACAAATCAAGTAAATGTGTCTTCAATTACTTGTAAGACGCGCCACTAGTTATTTGCATTCACATGTACCGATTTGCACGTATGCTCACATTTAACTGTGTTTATAAATGTGGCCTGATATTGTGGAAGTGGTGGGAAGAGTGGTATATGCGCATTCATTTTTTCATGTCCAGGTAGGTCTCTGAGACTTTCATTATAAATAGAAGTCTTCCGTTTTTTAAAGGAGGGAGATTTTTAAAGATGCTTGAAACATAGTACAAAATAATAATAATAATAAATAATTCCCCATCTGTCACATAAGCTATGATAATTAAGTTGTGTTTGTAAAGTGCTTTGAGATACTTGGAAGAAAAGTAAATTAACTACTCAGTACCCATCTAGGAATATAATAGTTTACTGTGCTAATGTTAATTCAGAATTTAATCATCAGCAGGAATAGAACTTCATTTATCCTGCTCCGACGCATCGACCATTAATGGAGACTCTCTGTTAATTGGTAGTATTGCAATGCCTATGACACACAGTTGAGCCATTCTGATTCCATCCAGTAAATCGCCATTATACCTGTCCACCCTAGTCTGTTCACTACAGTATCCTACAAATGTAAAGTGTATAGTAAAATGCGCATAGTGCAAATGTGTATGTTGTACAATAAGGCAAAAAGTCCAATTTTGCAGAGAACACTTCTAAAACCTCCTGAATACAGCGCTGTGGTGCTTTCTCCTTAGACTATCGCTGTCCCAGCTTTTCTCCCCCTCTGCTATAGAGAGCCCTTTTTCTTCCATTTCATTTTTCACTCTTGCTTGCTGTCTTTACTCATCGACTTAATGTGCCTGTTCTTTCTTTCTCTTCCTCCCTCCTGCAGATGTCTACCAGCTCTATGTACTCATAGAGAGAGAAAGAATAACTCCTTATGGCACTGGGGCACAGGTTGGAGCAGAAGAAAGATATGCCATTTGGTGGTATACTTCATCTTCTTCTGCTCTTACAACCTAACACTATTCAGCAGTGGCAGGGTGTGCACGTAAGACCCCAAAGCTTAAACTGTTATATCAAATAAAACCATTCAATTCTCACAAAAAAAACAAACAAAATGTATTCTTAGATCCCAGCATGAAAAGCAGCATTTCAGTGTTGACTGAATAGCAACCAAAAAAAAAAAAAAGACTCCATTTTCTAAATGCCTCCCTCTCCTCTCACAATTAGGACATGAATGGGCCTGTAAGGCTCAGGTTTTCTGTGAGACTGAGGAGATGCTGGTACACTCACTTGACAGTACTAGCACTGCAGTAAACTGCACTGGCATTGTGCTGTAGGCCCCTAGGTATGACCAAGGCAAGGAGAAAGTAGTGGTAGCGGCAACCAAGTTAGTACTGTACCTACCCAGTTCAAGCCATGCAGCTGTACAGCAGAACCTGAGACAGCATTGCAGATTTGCTTGTGTAGCCAGAATGCCACTGCTGCTATCGTTACTCCACCTCTCTCCCTTGTTTGGTGCACAGGAGAGACATGGGGTGTCAAATAGTACTTCCCATTCTACTACATGAAATTAAATTAAATATTGGACTTTAAACTATCATGATGAGCACTAACAGTAGAAATCTGCAATGGATTCTCACCCCACATCAGCAGTATTGAGGTTGGGGTGGTATTAATTATTATTATTATATCCATAACAATTGTACCTAGAGAATCAGAAGTATGGGGCCTATTGTGCTAGGTGCTATACACACATAATAAAAAGACAGTTGACACCCCAAAGAGTTTACCAACTATGCAAGAGATTGAGTCTATACAAAATCTATGTAGTTCCTGCAGAATTGTGTTTGTTTTCTATTCTAGTTGGCCCTATTCTTAGATTTTAATACCAGCTATCACTGGCAGACATATGGAGAAAAATGTTAATATTTTCAGCTGAGAAATAATATGCTTTAAATAAGCAGATTTTTTCCTGCATTACTAATATCAACTTATTTCACATTTAATAATCTTTTATAGCTCCAATTTGATTGTCACTGTTTATGCCCTTTACTTACTTTTTGAATTTCTCTCAATTAGGACAGTGAAAATCCATTAAGTCAGCTACAATTTTGTTTATAGTCAGTTTCATTTTGGTTAAGGTGCTCAGGTTCTTCATGCAGCAATGTTTGGGTTTTGTTTACTTATGTAAAAATATTTCCACTAGGGTTTTTTTAAATGTAAAAGCATTTTTTAAGTTTTATAGAGCCTTGCTTCTACAAAATTTAATTTTCTGGACAAATGTAAATTGATATTGTCCCTTTAAACTGAACAGAATGGTATGTAAAAATTGTAAATATAACCAAAGCCAATAGAAATCTGCAAACTTTGCAGAACATTAGATTAACACCTTTGAGCACTCCCACTTCCTAATTTGTTTTACAGGGAAGTTGGTGAGAAATGCAAATAAAGACACTTGACAAATCTGAAATATTCAAACACTCCTGATCTGTAAATAATGCTAAGCTACTGTGCCCTTCATTTAAACACTTGTATGTTATTTTACTGGTTAAAGCTGCAGCCCTATGCACTTCAATTTAAAAACTGTGTGTACATTGTACGGTCAGTTAACAACGTTAAGACTCAGATCCCCAGCTATGGCCTAGGTATGCACTGCTCAGCAGAGGCAAAGGAGCCTTTGCATTCCACAAATCCTAGGCCAGCTGTGTACCAAACTGGTCATTTGATGTCACTGTCAGCAGCCTGAAGCGATTGTATATTATGCTGGCTGCTAGTGGCCCCAAGGAACCAGTATGGCAGTTGGGAATTGTCAAGGTGTAAGGAAGCCTGGCCACATCTCTTTTCCCCAACCATGCCTAATACTAATCCTCTGGTGGCACAGAGCAAACATAGCAGCTCCTGGAGCACCCCCATGCCTGCCACAGGGAAGGAGTGCGGTAGAAAAGCTGCTACCACTGCCCTACTAGAGGATCCCTTTAAATTGTGGTGATCCTTTAGGAGCCTGTTATGCCAGCCCATGTTGCATAATTGCATTGCAATGGCTGGGACTGAGGAAAAAAGTAAATTGAAAGCGTTTCTTTTCTCTTTCCGGAAAAATTTATACCCTGTAAAATGTGTTAATTGGATTCAATCTGGCTGAGTTCCACATCTGCTAATACACCCATTAACCTAGATAAAACCTTAGAAATGGCAGTTCAGGCATTTTTTGCTGCTTAAATCCACTGAGCTGGCAAATAGGCAACCTGTAGGTAGTTTGGGGGGATTGAAAGTTACACTGCTATTTTTGGGCTTGGACCAATCAACAAACAAACAAAAATGGCAAGCCCCGATAGACTGAGGGGACCAGGGTAGGCCAGACACAGTTTTAAGGTCAGATAAGCTCAAGGGACAGAAATGAATGCTTTCTACAATCTGAATGATATGGAATTCCAGCTTTCAAATGTCATAAAGTATTAATCTCCAACTCAAGTGGTCTGTGAAATGCCTGCTGCTAGAATTGTGTAGGAAAGACTGTTGCAAAAGTGCTTAGTGGCATACTAGTAAAAATGCTCTCAGAACAAGAAACATTTTCCAAGCTCTGCTATTGGACCAATGAGCTGAGAGCCGTTTTATTAATGAGCCCTCCAGGCCTCAAACCAAAACTACACCTAACTGTTTTAGCGTTGTGTTTCAGCCTTTGGCTGCTGCTCAGAAGTAGGGCTGTCAATTAATATCAGTTAACTCACGCAATTAACGAAAAAAAATTAATTACGATAAAAAAATAAATATCAATTAATTGCCCTGTTAAACAATAGAATTTCAATCCAATTGAAATTTATTAAATATTTTTGGATTTTTTTCCTACATTTTCAAATATATCGATTTCAGTTACAACACAGAAAACAAAGTGTACAGTGCTCACTTTATATTATTTTTATTACAAATATTTGCACTGTAAAAATGATAAACAAAAGAAATAGTATTTTTCAATTCCCCTCATACAAGTAATGTAGTGCAATCTTTGTTGTGAAAGTGCAACTTACAAATGTAAATTTTTGTTAGATAACTGCACTCAAAAACAAAACAATGTAAGACTTTAGAGCCTACAAGTCCACTCATCCTACTTCTTGTTCAGCCAATCGCTACAAGAAACAAGTTTGATTACATTTACGGGAGATAATGCTGCCCACTTCTTAATTACAATGTCACCTGAAAATGAGAACAGGCGTTCGCATGGCACTGTTGTAGCCGGCGTTGCAAGATATTTACGTGCCAGACTAAAGATTCATATGCCTCTTCATGCTTTGGCCATTGTTCCAGAGGACATGCCTCCATGCTGATGATGCTCATTAAAAAAAATAATGCATTAATTAAATTTGTGACTGAACTCCTGGGGGGAGAATTGTAGGTCTCTTGCTGTTTTACCTGCACTCGGCCATAGATTTCATGTTATAGCAGTCTTGGATGATGACCCAGCACATGTTGTTCATTTTAAGAACACTTTCACTGTAAATCTGACAAACGCAAAGAAGATACCAATGTGAAATTTCTAAAAATAGCTACAGCACTCGACCCAAGATTTAAGAAGTTGAATTGCCTTCCAAAATCTGAGAGGGACAAGGTTTGGCATATGCTTTCAAAAGTCTTAAAAGAGAAACACTGATGCAGAAACTACAGAACCCAAACCACCATAAAAGAAAATCAACCTTCTGCTGATGACATCTGACTCAGATGAAGAAAATGAACATGCGTTGATCCGCACTGCTTTAGATTGTTATCGAGCAAAACCTGTCATCAGCATGGACACATCCTCTGGAATGGTGGTTGAAGCATGAAGGGACATATGAATCTTTAGCCCATCTAGCATGTAAATATCTTGCAACACTGGCTACAACAGTCCAATGCAAACGCCTGTTCTCACTTTCAGGTGATATTGTAAACAAGAAGCAGGCATTATCTTTTGCAAATATAAACAATCTTGTTTGTCTGAGCGATTGACTGAACAAGAAGTAGGACTGATTGGACTTGTAGGCTCTAAAGTTTTACATTGTTTTATTTTTGAATGCAGGGTTTTTTTGTACATAATTCTACATTTGTAAGTTCAACTTTTATGATAAAGAGATTGCACTACAGTACTTGTATTAGGTGAATTGAAAAAAACTTTCTGTTGTTTTTTACCGTGCAAATATTTGTAATAAAAAATATAAAGTGAGCACTGTACACTTTGTATTCTGTGTTGTAATAATTATATTTGAAAAATGTAGAAACACCCAAAAATATTTAAATAAATGGTATTCTATCATTGTTTAACGGCACGATTAATCGTGCAATTACTTTTTTAAAATTGCGCAAATACTTTTTTTAATTGCTTGACAGCCCTAATCAGAAGGTTCTTGAGATCTGACAGAATTCTGCTCAATAACGTCATTTCCAGTATTAGGGATGTGTTAGGACATCGTGCCAGATGTATCCAGACACGCTGGAGAAGTATAGAAGATGGATGTATCGCGTATGGTATTTAGCACTGAATTGGTGTTGTCAGTTAAGATGGCATTAGAAGACCACAAAAGATTTGAATTTATTTTTTATTTTTGACAGACTTCTTCCCTGTCCCTCTTCTTGACCTCTCCTGCCATCACCCTCAGAAGGTCCCATGTTAGGATGACCCTTCCTTCTTCAATCAAGCAGCCTGAACCCAAATCCATTTCAAGCCTGTTAGTGTTGCTTCTTGCATTGGCCAGAGAGCAACACAAAATGCTCTTTTTCCCAAGGAGTTGAATGTGCTGCCCCTGCAGGACTTCCACAAAACCCCAATTCTGATCCCAAGTCACCAGGCAGATCCCCAGATCTTGGCTTCCACCAGGCAGGATTCCATTAAAAAGAATGGGAAAGCTCACATCTGTCTTGTTGTTGCCGTCAGTCTGCCCAAAGCCTGCACAAGCCAGTATGTCCATTTACAGTGTTAGCAACTTGAAGGGGTAGAACTTTCCTAATTTTCCTTTGAAGCATTCATGGTGCCTGGAGGGCTAGAAATATTTTCTTTTAAATACATTTTTATTTTGAACAATGTTAGCATAATCCATAGCAATATTGACATATTTTGGCAATGAAGCAGCACTCTGGAGTGTATTAAATGAAAATTGCAGCATAATATAACATAAAATACATCCTAATCACTACATCTAATTACAAAGAAGAGTAAATCACTAAAAATAGTAAATGTCTTAAGTATAATAAAAGAATGAATAATCAGATAGGAATCTGCCACCTTCACAGTTTCATGACGTATTTTAGGACTCGGGTAATTCAGCTTTGAATTTCAATGCATGGCAAAGAAGGCAGCTTTCAAAGTTGTAGTGAGGTATATTAAAGGGACACAGTCATCTTAAAATTCACACCTAATCTAGTATGCATTTGGCAACCCTTTGTGTATATATGGGTTCATTTTTTTCTCTTAAATAGTGAATTTGTCTCTTTCCCTAGTTGTTTGCGTCTTTCACACAGCAACAGGGGATAGAAAACCATTTGTAAAAAATAAAATTTAATTGTAAAACCACAAAAATTGGGAGCGGGGAAATCAATGGCAGGAGCAGTAATTTAAAAAAAAAAATTCTGCTACGTGACTATATTTCAAATTAACAGTTTTCCTTTAAATGGAATTGCTAAATTAACCAAAGTATTGTCTACGTTTGTTTCTAAAACAAACAAACAAAAACAAAAAAACAATAGCGCTTACCTTATATAAGCATCCCTTGTATCGTGCTTCAAATTCCCTAAGACCTCATAAATTCCCAAAGACCTCTAGCTGCGGTAGAGGCAACAAGAGTTATTTCTCCTCGATGATAACACCCAGAAGGACTGTTCTGGTATTCTGAACAAAGCAGTAAGCCCAAAATATCTCCTTTCAGGATCACATTCAAGTACTTATCCCTTTGTTAAATTTGCCACCTACACTATTTTGTAAATAACATTAGCTAGATCCAGACCATTTTGGCGGCTTTTATTGGGAGCAGTGTCGTCTGAACAGGAGGGTGAACTTACTGGGCTAAATTAATTCAGAGATGGTGCCTAAGATGAGAATGTCCTCTTATGCTTACTATGCCCTGCTTAAACTTACTGACACCTGCTCTAGGACCACATACAGTTGTCTAAGTTAGTGTAACTTACATACCAAGGAGCTAGGAGGAAAGGTAAAATGGGGTAAGTTAAAGTTGGGTGGGTGGTACTTTAACTTACCTTTTCTTCTAACTTCTCAGTGTTTAAGTTACTCTGACAGATCCCCTTACACATGGAAAGAGTGATTGTAAGTAGATCTAACATCAAGGGGTCTAAGTGACTGTGAGTGGGTTTAAACTCCACCTCTGTATCTGGTTGGCTGCCTTCATTGTTGGAGTTTTACTAGAGAGTGCTATAGGCTATGACCTGCAAAATGCCTTGCCCCTGATGACTATGAGCCTCTCTGGAGGAAAGCAAAATGTCGGCCCCCTTCTGACAAGCAATCATTAGGTCCTTGTTGTTTGACAATAAATGACCTAACCAATTACTACTTCTCCTTGAAACTTTTCTTTCAGCATAATGTCAATGTTTGGTGGTTGGAAGACAAACAGTTTAATTTGAATTTCTCTGATTTCCTAGTTTGCCTGTAGTCTGGTTTTAGGTCTGGGATGGCATGGAAATTGCACTAACTTCTGTTGTAATAATTGGGCCTACAGATTTACTCTAATTGTGAGCTCAACTGTAAAAAGTATGTGAAAGTTCATAAGATGTTCATAACATAAGGCATGAAAGGGTGACAGAACAACTGAATTCGTCCAAACAAAAAGACCTGCTGATACAACTCAATGACTGTGTGAAGAACATGCTTGGTAAACAAGAAAGGTGTGGACCCACAATTGGTGTTTCGGAAACTAGGCCTAATTGGAGGACAAAATAATAAGAGAATGGGCTATTCGACACATCACTCCCTTTTGGGATCCTTAAAAAAGAGAGTTTGGGGGAAAAATTGACCACTGGAGTGAGCGTCACCATCAGAAAAAGAAGCTACATTTTCTGTCTTTGCTGTTCTTTTCTCTCCCCCTTTTGTGTGTGTTGTCTTATTTTGTCTTTTTAGGAAATGGGAGTGGACTTTAACAAAACAGTCCAGCCCATCTCAACTAACTTTTCTTTCTCCCCCTCCCCACCCCCAAAAGGACATTTACTACCATCTTTAATACCATCTAAAAGACTGTCAAACTTGGGGGGTGGGGACCTTCTAAAAATTCTCTCCAGCTAAAGGGAAAGGGAGCAAGGTATATTATTAAATGGAAACCTTACTTTACATTTCAGTGCTTTAACCATTTTTTTCGTTCTTTCCTGTTTCTCTCATAACTAGTGTGACAAAGTTCCTCCTCTGCCTTGGTGGGTTCTGCGCTTTCTGGCAAATTTCCTCGCCTCAGAGGTTCACGGCAGTCCTCAGTTTGGCTCCTTTTGTTAATGGCACAAATCTGCCGTTCACTCAGCTAACCTCATCACTGGCCAGCATGGGGAAATGGAGGAGCACAATCCCCGCAGTCTCTGCTGGCCCACCAAATCAGTCAGGGGACAGGCCAGAGACCTTCCCCTCTGGTGGGATCCACAGTCCAGGTCAACTCCTCATATCAAATAGGGAGTTAGGGGGAATGGAGGGGAACCTGGGCCCACGCTCTACTCCGGGTTCCAGCCCAGATTGCATCTGGGCTGGATTGCATCAGTCTACAGTATCTCCTGTAACAGCTGCGTGCAGCTACAATTCCCTGGGCTAATTCCCCATGGCCTCCTCTCAACACCTTCTTTATCCTCACCACAGGACCTTCTTCCTGATGTCTGATAACGCTTGTACTTCTCAGTCCTCCAGCAGTACGCCTTCTCACTCTCAGCGTCTTGCACGCCTATTGCTCCCAGCTCCTCGAACACATCTCACTAACTGAAGTGAGGTCCTTTTTAAAACCAGGTCCCCTGATTAGCCTTCCTGTCCTAATTGAGTCTAGTAGCTTCTTAATTGGCTTCAGGTGTCCTAATTAGCCTGCCTTAATTGGTTCCAGCAACTTCCTGATTGTTCTGGAACAGCCCATTATCTTATTCAGTGAAAAGGGACCTGCTTAGTCTGGGGCTAATATATCTACCTTCTATCATTCTCCTGTAGCCACCTGGCCTGACCCTGTCACAACAGATAAAAGGATTTTCAATGGTGTTTGCCAGGGTACTAACAAGTTGAAGTCTCTGTATACCAAACCCTGAACCTTGTTTCAGAGTAGCAGCCGTGTTAGTCTGTCTCCGTTAGTCTGTACTGTGCCACAAGTACTCCTTTTCTTTTTGTGAACCTTGTTTAACACTGTTAAATGTTGGACAGTGACTGGTTTATATTAACACTGTTAACTTCGTGGGCCCATGTATTCCATCTAAATTAAATACAACACTTCCTTGGTGGTAGATCTCCCCACCATCACACCAAGGTCAGGTGTCCAGGCTCATTTTATTAGCTCTATCAGAGGCTGTTTCACTGTTGATTCTGAGGTGTTGCTGCTGACTTGCCTCTGACATCTGCATGGCTGATGGGGTAATTCTCCAATACCTTGGTTTCTTTCTTTCTGAGAGTTGTCAGTGGATAGAGCCGGGCCATGACTCATCTCTCCCCAAGGACCCTCTCGGGTGGGGATCCTGTAGCCTCCAATTCTACAAGGCCTGCTATACAGGGGAGAGTACAGAGAAGGAAGCAAAGAAGTGACAGTTTGAACCAAGCTGCCTCCAAGAAAACAGCCAGGCAACTGAAGCAGACTGCAAATCCTAAAATTGATAGACCCAATTGGAAGTGAGGGCTTAGGACATGCCCTGGCTGAGAACAAACTAAGGATGACCAGTCAGGAGAAGCAGAGACCCCTTGAAAGACCACACCAGGAGATGATGACAGACCCATTCTGTATAGATCTCTTTTTAATTTGTGGGTGCACAGAACATCTCTATATGTAAGTTGATACATAGACACACACACACACACGTACTGTTTTTAAAAAATTCTCAACAAAACAACTACATTTTCCTCTCTCTAAGCAGTTAAATAAGACAACAGGGACAGACATGTTTACAGATATTTAAAAGATTTATTAGTGTGCTGCAGGCAATATAGACAAGAAAAACAAGGTATGAGCAAAACAGTTGTTTTCTTTTTAAAAAATGTTGAGGATAATCAAGGGCCATAACCTGCTGTTAAATGTTTGTTGTATGTACAGCACAAGATTTTAGCTAGAGGTACATGTTGGTATTTGTGGTAGCTTCTGTGATGTGTTATTATAAGGGTGCTGGGATGTGGGCCTATAGGAATAATATTGAAGTATGTATAAGGGGGGCGGGGGGAAGATGAGGAAAAAATATTTTGATTTTCCATATATAGGTTTTCATGAAAATAAAAAGTGTCCTTCAGGCCTATATTGAAAGCATCTGAGTACCCATGGATTATACTCTGCACCCATATTTAATGCGAAGTAGTGAAATGCCACTGACTGAATAAGCACGGAATATTTGACATTAACTGTTCTAATATATAACTAATGCCATGAAAAGGCTAATTGAAAAATAATGTCATAAATCATTTGACACTTTAACCTTTAAGTGTTAGAGACTTTCTTCAGCCAAGGCTGTCATGCAAATAAAAATGTGCAAAAATTCATCTTGTGGGCAGCATTAAATAAAAGCAACTTGCATTAGGTGCATATTTTTGCAGTTAAATGCCATTGACCCAATGTCTATGCTTCTATAAGCAACAAATAGTTTCACTCAAATAAAACAGTAAACCTAGATACTATAGTTCACATACAGTAGGTCACAAAAATGTAGTGTGAGCAGCTGCTGCAAGGAATTTAGCATACTAGTTAACCTAATAATTGGGGGAAGATTATGTCAACTGTTCAGCCTGTTGCCAATTCACCAACCACCTCTCATTTACATCTCTGAAAATGGCCATTGACAGAATTAAATCTTTGGTCTTCGATACATTTACATCTTTATATATATTACATTAAGACTACCCAGTTAAGCACCCAGACGTTAGGAAATGCCAGAATTAAAGTCACCAGTGCAACCTTTATTCAGCCTCCTTGTGCATACACATTATGAGACAGTCTTTAGTTACATGCTCACAGGACCCCATAACATTTAATTTAGTAATATATTTTATTTTGATGTATTTAACTTTCATAAAATTTACAAAAAGGATACGGAGTCATATTTTTTTCCAATAAGCAACATGGGCCAGAAATATTTAGAATCTGGATGGATATCAGCCAGTACCCCTAGGAGCTCCCCCTCAACTAACCTTTGGTTCTCACATGAGAATAAAAAAAGAAAAATACTGACAAACTACTTACTCAGTTAGCACAAACCACCCTGTGCACTCAATGAGGCAGGGCCCTGTGGAAAAACTAGTATGGGATCAAGTAATTAAAGATTATATCAATTGCATATGCACAAGAGGGGTAGATGGAAATTAAGGTAGCACACACAACCTTAATTCTGGCATTTCTCAATTTGAGTGCTTGGCTTTGCAACCTTAAATAGCTTTTTGGAAGTTTACACACACTTGGATTCATACATATGTGTATATCATATACATACACATGGTCCGGATCTCAGAGCTATGGATGAAAAGCACTAGAAGTGCTAAATATTATTAAAAACCACATATAGTAGATCTTTGCTATTCACACTTAACTAACCCATAAACTATAATTCATTCACACTAACCCAGCAATCTTGACCTATAAAGCTGCAAAGATTCAATAGTACTGTAGAGTGCTATAGGTTTCTTTACCATGACTTCATTACTTTTATAAAGTATTATATAGCACATCTATTTGTATACTAGAAAATATCACAGTTTAAATTACAATTTAAGATACCATGATAAAAAATGGTAATGTGTTTTTTCACTCACTAATTCACAAAATTCAGTGAATCACAGTGGTTTCAGTCAGTGAGTTAGCGAGGCTCTGCTATAACTTCCTACAAATCACTCTGAGTTTTGCTAGGTGATATTTTTCTCAGTGAATATGTGCTGAACTGCATTAAAGGCCTGATCCATCTCCTATTATAGTAAATGGAAAGATTGCCTCCAAATTCAGTGAGAGTTGGCTCAAATCCTTAATGTCTTTCATGTAAGTTGACTTGTAGGATTGTAAGGTAACCACAAAATTCTAATGTTTCTCTCTTTCTTTGAAGCCAGCATAATTTGTTCTGTGCCTCAGTGATCCAGCAAAAACAAAATAATAATATTGTTCAATATGGTTTTTTTACATAATGGGAAACACTGTTAATTCCTCCTACTGTAACTATTTTGCAATTAGCTTTTGGTAAAAGCAATGGGGTCTGATAACTCTGTGTGGGTTTTTTAGTGCCAAGTGATAGTACTGAACACAAAGAAAAATTCTCAAAAAAGCCCAGCTCCTATTTAGGAACCTCACTGAAGTGGCCAGATTTTCAGAAGTACTGGGCACCCAGCAGCTTGCAGTGTTCTCCAAGGGACACGAGTCTGGTGACCTGGGCTTGAGCGACATCCACACTGCAAAATATCTGGGTTTGGCTCCACATCACATGGGACTTGGATTTGGACCAATGCCCCTGGCTGGGAAAATGGGCCTGGGGGCTTTCTGGGCTGAGTCAGACAGATTTGTATGTGGACAGTAGGAAGGCTGGGAATTCCACTGAGCATGACAATCTGTTGAGCATTGATGGTGCAAATTTTGGTCAAAAACCAAAACCTTTCAGCCTAAATTCACAAGATGTGGAAAAAAATCATAGTTCAAGAGATGATACATGTCCAGCCAAAGGTGTAAGCTGTAATAAATGCACAAAATATGGAGATTCTGAAGCTAAGTAATCAGGGAATTTAATATTATAAACAATCAAGAGCCACTGTTTCTGGAATCTATCACATGTGATGACACAGATCCTTCCTGGAGAGTGAAACTGAATATTCATGAAAGACTACTGACTTTAAAATTGATTCAGGAGCAGATGTCACAGTCATCTCAGAAGGAACTTACAATAACCTTCACTCCCTCCCACAGCTGAAGTTACCTGAATGGCTGTGACTAGCCCTGGAAGTACTCTGAAATGCGTCGGCCAGTTCACCATAGAAACAACTTATAAAGACAAAATCTATGCATTCAGAGAGTATATGATCAAAGGCTTGCAGACCAACAACCTTCTGAGTTGTAGTGGATGGACCTAGTGAGAAGGGTGGAAGAATTAAATGGAATATTTGGTGATATTGAACTTTAGAAAGGAGACAATGCTGAATCATATAGTGTATATACACCTTGCGGGATTCCCATCCTGTTATTTCATAAAGTGGAAACTGAGTTAAAGAGCGTGAAGCAGATTGGCATAATCAAGAAAATCTCTGAGCCAACAGCAAGGTGTGCCCAAATGGTACGAGTTGTAAACAAAAATGGAAAAATGCAAATCTGTGTGGATATTAAGAGGTAATGAAGTGGTTGTGAGAGAAAAATATATCCTCCCAACACTGGATGACTTCCTCCCCAAAGTGAAAAAGGAGCTATGTTATTCTCCAAGCTGGATGCCTCAAGCAAATTCTGGCAAATTCCTTTAATCAAAGAAAGTGCTAAACTGACTATATGATCACACCCTTTAAGAGATATTGCTTTTGAAGAATACCTTTTGGGATTACCAGTGTATCTGAAATTTTTCAAAGAAAGATGGCAGAACTGTTAACGAACTGTGACAAAGTTCCTGCTCTACTTTGGTGGGTCTTGCACTTATTGGTGGATTTGCTCGCCTTGGAGCTTCACAGTAGCCCTCAACTTGGCCGTTTTTCTGAATTCACAGTCCAGGTCGACTCCTCCTGTGTCTGACCAGGAGTTGGGAGGATTTGGGGGGAACCCGGGCCCGCCCTCTACTCCGGGTTCCAGCCCAGGGCCCTGTGGAATGCAGCTGTCTAGAGTACCTCCTGGAACAGCTGTGCGACAGCTACAACTCCCTGGGCTACTTCCCCAGCTTAGCCTGGGGCTAATATATCTGCCTTCTATTACTCTCCTATAGCCATCTAGCCCGACCCTGTCACAAAACACCAATGGAGCTGTAGTTTTCACACACAATATTTTGATACATGGGTCTTTGATGTACGAGCACAAAAAAACAAAAACAAAAAACCACCTCAATGAAGCCTTAAGCCTAATCAGTAAGTCAGGACTGAAGCTAAACAAGAAAAAGTGCATTTTCTGCTTAACAAATTGAGTTTTTGAGACACACAAAGATGGAATCAGTCCTAGCCTTGAGAAAGTAAAATGAGAAAGTAAAATTTGAGAATTGAATGTACGAACTAATGTACCAGAATTGAGATGCATGCTGGAGATGGTAAATTATCTTGGTCAATAGCTATAAGACCTTTCCACAGTGACAAAATCACTGACTGAACAATTCAAAATTAATAGATCATGACTATGGGGGCCAAATTAAGAAATTCCCTTCAAAAAGGTAAAAGAAATAGTCTCAACAGCTCCAGTTCTCAAGTACTGTGATATGAACAAACCCACAATGATCAGTACGGATGAAAGCAATTATGTCCTAGGTCATGTATTGTTGCAACAACATGGCTCTGAGTGGAAGCCAGTTGCATTTTGCTCTCGCACATTCACAGAAGCAGAAAAATAATATGCACTGATTGAAAAGTTATGGGCATGTGAGAACTTTTCAGATATCAGTGAAAACAAAACCAGTCCACACAGATAAGACCATAAATAGCTTATAACCCTCATCAGTGGAAAAAACCTGGATCAAGCACCCCTGAGGTGCCAATGTCTCTTGATTAAGTTAATGTGATTAAACCCAATTGCTAAATATATTCCTGGGAAAAATCTGGTAGTAGCAGACACTCTGGCCTGGAGACCAGCATTGCACCCAGCTACCGGTGAGCTCAAAGATGATGTAAAAGTGTATGTGGATGCATACAGACCAGTATCAGAAAAGAAACTACACCTGTTACTGTTACTCACACCTTCTTGTCAACTGTTGGAAATGGGCCATCCTGATTATCACTACAAAAGTTTTTTTTTCTCCTGCTGATAATAGCTCATCTTAACTGATCACTCTCATTATAGTGGGTATGGCAACACCCATTTTTTCATGATGTGTGTGTGTGTGTGTGTGTATCTATCTATATCTCCTCCTACTGTAATTTCCACTGCATGCATCCAATGAAGTGGGTTTTAGCCCACGAAAGCTTATGCTCAAATAAATTTGTTAATCTCTAAGGTGCCACAAGTACTCCTCGTTCTTTTTACCATCATGACTGACACTCCCTCCATCTCCCTATTAGAATGGAGTTACTTCATCCTAATCATGAGAAATGTCCTGATCAGGCCAGGCCAGAGTGAGGATGCCAGATGACATCACCACATCCACCAGCTCCAGCTAAATCCCAAACACCATTTGGGATGCGAGTCTCTCTCTCTCACAGACACACACACACACACACACACCCCACATTCTTTTCCTTCCTCACCTTACTACTTCTTATCCTATGCCTCTTCTTTTGCCCTCTGTCTAATAAGAGACTGGCTTAGATGGCCAGACTTTATATTTTTCAAAATTGCTGTGAGTCTGTAAGCCAGAAAGAGGCAGCTAAAAGCAATGTCCTAAACAGCCCAAGGCTGGTATGAATTTGCCAGGTTTGGAGTGGCTGATAAGACCCTCTAGTTTTCCAGCAGTGAGGTTTCAAGTGTGTCAACAGCAGAGGCAGAAACTATATTTTTTATCTTTGCTGTTCTTTTCTTTCCCTCTTGTGTGTATTGTCTTGTTTTGCCTGCTAGGAAATGGGAGCGACCTTTAACACCAATAACTCCAGCCAGTGATGAGCTGGAGCCGGTTCACACGAACCGGTTGTTAAATTTTGAAGCCGGTTTAGAACCGGTTGTTAAAGGGGTGGGCAAAATCCGGATGTGGCCCACGGGACCATCCTGTCTGGCCCACCTGAGCTGTCGGCTGGGGAGGCTCCCCTGAGAATCCGGTTTTTAATTTTTACTCACCCGGTGGCGTTCCGGGTCTTTGGCAGCGCTTCCACGGCGGGTCCTTCAGTGCCGCCGAAGACCCTGAGCGAGTGAGAGAAGTGCCGCCAAAGACCCAGAGCGACTGAAGGAACCAGTTCTTCAGCTTTTGGCAGCTCATCACTGGCTCCAGCCCCTCTTAACTACTTTCTTCTCTTTTCCCCACCAGGACGGTATTGAAGGTTGTAATTACTATGTAAGAGCCTGCCAGCCAAAGGGGCTCTTCCTTCTAAAGAATCCCTCCAGCTCAAGGAGAAGGGAATGAGGATATTGTTAAAATGAAGGTCTTACTTAATGCTTTACATTTCAAATGCTTTAACTATTTTTCCTTCTTTTCTGTATCTTTAATAAAAGATTAAAAAAGGTTTTTAATGGTGTTTGTGCCATGGAACTAAGCAGGCTGAGGTGTCTGTGTACCAAAACCTGAACCTTGTTTAATATTGGACAGCTCCAGGCTCATTAACACCATTGGGCCCCTTTATTCCATCTAAATACAAATAAGTCTCCAGCCTGAGGTCCACTGCCACCTTTAACTCCTACTCAAGCCCCACACCCTGAGTTCCCTCCACACTATCGTGTTTTGCAGACTGAACAATTCAGGGGTTGGCTGACCCATTTCACGGGCGATAAACAATAGTACATGGAATGGTCAGATATACCCTCTGCGTTCCTTCACTCCAGTCTAATCATGGCCCACACATGCAAAACACACTAGAGTCTGATTATTGTGTTGTATGTTTGGATGGCTGCCTTCCTGGTTTTTACATTGTCATTTCGTATTTAAATATGTTTAAAATGAAGTGCTGAATTTACACACAAGACTTTATTAGCAAGTTTTGTTATACGTAATAAAATGGAATTTCATCACAATAAACCATAAACTGTGGATTGAAGTACCTGGCCAGTTTTTATAAAGTGCATTAAAAAAATCTCCATACATTTCAGCATAGTCCAATACACTGTGGATACAAACACAGTAAAAATGTTCACAAAATTCAGAATATATAGTACAAATTCTTTTTAAAATGTCTGCAGAGCTTCCCTGTTCCCAGAAACTCCACACTTACAACTACCATTTCATTCTCCCTCATGCATGGGACCATACAAACCCCATTATGAGGCTACACAAAGCTCTCCTGATTTCTGTTGCAAGTGTGGATCCAGCCCCAGTAATGACAGATACATTTTCTGGTTGTATGTACTGGTTCAGCAATTCAGCAGTGTCTAGAGTCCACTCCTGGCAAAAAGGTTCTCCTTTGTCCTTGCAGAAACTGTGGCTTGCTGTGTTCTGCACAATAATATGGTTGGCATTGACAACACATGCATCCAAATGGCTCAGAAAGCCGTGCTAAAGGGATGTCAAGTTGCCAAATGCACAGTCCATCACCCTCTTACAGCTGAGTGTGTAACTGACCCTTCTTTTGGCAGGCCCTCTGAAATTAGGGTATGGTTTCATAAGCCATGGCAAAAAGAGGAACGTGGGTCCCTAGAACAACAGTGGGGACAGTGACTCCATTTGTAACAATGTAATTCAGTGGAAATAATGTCCCAGTCTCCAGAAAACCCTGGCATCATGCAGTTTTCTAGTGCATCCCACCTTAGTGTCCACCTCTGTGGTTGACTGGGGCCTGTGTGACAATGGAGTAGTACCCTTTGCAGTTTATGTACTCATATGCTCCTTGCAACATTAAGCACGAGTCCCATCAATAGCCTCAGTGTAGTTTGGAAACCCCATTCTCTCAAAGCAGCAATTAAATCAGGAATATTTGTAAAGCCCTTTGGATAAACTACAGTCCTGATCATCTCAGAAACCTCTGCCACAAGAACCCTCACAGTCGGCTTGCCAACTCCAAACTGGTTAACTATGCACCTGGAGCAGTATGGGATGGCCAGCATCCAGAAAGGTATAGTGACCCACTTCTGGACTGCCCTTGTCTCCCACGTGTGTATCCTTGCACTGGAGGGTTGGGACAAGCTGATCACAAACCTCCAGGAAGGTCAGCTTCTTCAAGCAAAAGTTCTGGAGCCACTGCTGGTCATCGTAAGTCCATATGATGACTTGATCCCACCAGTCTGTTTGTGGCCCTGCAACAGCACCATCAGTCTACATATGGAGAATGAGCAGTTAGGGCAATAGGCATGAGTAGCATCAGCTGGGTTTCAGCTGGCATGTCCCTATCACCCTCAAGTGGTGCCTTCGGTAGGTCAAATATCACTGCCAAAATGTCCACCAGCATCTCATAGGTGCTCTGACCGATTCCAAAAATAGGAGTGAAAGTGTGAGCTGGGGAAGTTCTTCCACCAGGTTTGGATTCGTGTTGATAACTCTGGCTGCTGGTAATGTGTGGACCCAAGAATGGCTTGGCTGCATGTGGTGGTGGTGGGCTCAGACCACTAAAATCCTGCAGGATGGACAAATTCTCCTACACTCCACGATGAACCAAGCCCTGGAGTGGATACAGCTAGGAGCCCTGGTAGTATGTTGGGATATGCCCCTAGCAGCAGGTCTGACTCGACTCGGCACAGTGCAGTATTGCATCAGCATGGTTGTGAGGACAGGGTGAGGCCTGGATTTTCAGTGCAGTGTGAACACTCAAAGGCAGCCTTGGAAACACCAAGTCTGCAGGTATGGGTGCCATAGATCTGGGTTTACTAGGCAGTGTAGACATAGCCAGATTCTTCTGTTTATCTACAGATCAAGTACAGACTGGGCAGTGACAATGCAGTCCTTCCTACACTCCTCTAACAATTTGTTTTTTCTACCTGTAGGCAATTTGCTTGTTCTGTTTGTAAGAAAGACCTCATATTCTAGGCAACACATTAGACCTAAGTTACTGGATTGATCCATGATGCATAACGTGGGGAGAGCCTGAGTTCTGTGTCTCCAAGACCTGTCTCTAGCCCTTCCCAATGTATTGGCACTCTAAGCCCAGGAAAGCATGAGACCCAGGAGAACGCTACTACTGTGCATCTTAGTGGGTGTGCAGTGGGAAGTGTGTGGCTGGTCAACAGACCTTCTGCCACTGTAGGACATGGCACATTCCTACACGGTGCTGGAGGCTACATCTACACTATGAGCTAGGGGTGCGATTCCTCTGCTCACGTACACAGTCATGCTAGCTCAGTGAGAGCTATTGTCAGTATAAATAGCAACGTAGCCATGGCAGCGCGGATAGTGGCAGTGGAGGCATGGCTGAGCTGGGCCGAGTACAAACCTGCCTGAGGTCAGGAACCAGGAGTCAAACCAAGCAGAGGAACAGGGCTGGAGCAGGGCAGTAACAAGACTGGAAACAAGGCAGGCCCAGGAACAATCGTAGCTGTGAATGTAAGCATTGAGCACCCACTAGCCAAGTAGTACTGCTGGGTTTAAGATGAGTCCTGGCAATGCTGCTCAGCCAATCAGGCCCATTAGGGGCTTCAGCTGTGGTTAGCTAGCTGATCCCAGGCCTAGCTGTAGGGCTCATTCCTGATAGATGGTGCAGGAGTGAGGCCCTCTCTCTCTCTCTCTCTCTCTCTCTCTATGTCCACCGGTGTGCTGCCCTTCTGGAAATTGTATAAACTAAAGTTTTAAAAAGGTGTTTAGCATAGAAAAAAATACAATAAGTTTTCATTGTTATTTAGTTTGATATTAATTTCACATTATTTCACACTGCCGCCACACTTATTTTCAGTGTGCTAGAGATTTGTGAGCTGAAAATGCTCAGCTGCATTTTGGAAGTTGGAGAGAGGAAAAAACGGTTACTTACCTCTCGTAACTGTTGTTCTTCGAGATGTGTTGCCCATGTCCGTTCTTCGAGATGTGTTGCCCATGTCCATTCCAATAGGTATGTGCACACGCTGCGTGCACGATCGGTGGAAAGCTTTTATCTTAGCAGTACCCGTCGGGTCGGCTGTTGAGACCCCTGGAGTGGCACCTTCATAGCGGTGTATATATGACCCTGCCGACCTGCCACCTGCTCAGTTCCTTCTTGCTGGAATACTCTGACAGTGGGGAGGCAGACAGGATTTGGAATGGACATGAGCAACACATCTCAAAGAGCAACAGTTATGAGAGGTAAGTAACCATTTTTTCTTCTTCGACTGATTGCTCACGTGCATTCCAATAGGTGACTTCCAAGCAGTTGCCCAGGGGGAGAGGTCAGAGTTCACCTGATGGCTGAATGTAGGACTGCCCTACCGAAGGCAGCATCATCCCTCACCTGCTGGGTAATGGCGTAGTGTGAAGTGAAGGTGTGGACGGAAGACCACATTGCGGCCTTGCAGTTATCCTGGATAGGGACCTGTGCCAGGAATGCCGTGGACGCTGCCTGCACTCTGGTAGAGTGTACCATAACGGAGGGGCTGGAACTTTAGCCATGTCATAGCAAATCCTGATACAGGATGTGTTCCATGACAAAATGTGCTGTGATGAGATCGGAAGCCCCCTCATTCTTTCTGCGATGGCAATAAAGAGCTGTGGTGATTTACGAAACGGCTTAGTGCATTCAATGTAAAGTGCCAAGGCACGTCTAACGTCCAGGGAATGGAACATGCACTCCCTGTTAGTGGCATAGGGTTTAGGAAAGAACACAGGTAAAAATATATCTTGGTTCACATGAAACTGGGATACAACCTTAGGAAGAAACGCAGGGTGAGGGCGTAGCTGCACCTTGTCCTCATAGAATACTGTATAAGGAGGTTCGGAGGTCAGTGCTCTGAGCTCGGAGCCCTTCTAGCGGAGGTTATAGCCACCAGAAAGGCCACCTTCCAGGAGAGGTAGGACAGAGGACTCAAAAGGGGGCTCCATGAGAGAGGACAGGACTAGGTTGAGGTCCCACTGGGGAACGGGCTGACGTATAGGGGGATGAAGTCTGTCCAAGCCCTTAAGAAACCTGCCTACCATAGGGTTACCAAACATTGACCCACCCGCCATTCCCGGGTGAAAGGCCAAAATGGTGGCGAGGCGTACCCTCAGGGATATCATCCCTAACCATTGATGCTTGAGATATAACAGATAGTACAAAATAAGGGGAATTGGGGCTGATTGTGGCTCAACTCCTCTTTGTCGAGACCAAATGGAGAAACGCTTCCACTTAGCCACGTAAGTGGCTCAAGTGGAGGGTTTTCTACTTCCTAACAGGACCTCCCTCACTGAGTCCAAGCACTGAAGCTCAAGAGGGCTCAGCCATGCAGCTTCCATGCCATAAGGTGGAGGGACTCCAGGTTGGGGTGTTGCAGATGGCCGTAGTCCTGTATGATTAGGGTCAGACAGACAGGGAGTGCTACTGGTCTGACCACTGAAAGGTTCAATAGCATGGTGAACCAGTGCTGGTGAGGCCACGCCGGAGCTATGAGGATCAAAGAAGCCCTGTCCTGATGAGTCTTGAGGAGCACCCTGTGTATGAGGGGGAATGGCGGGAATGCGTATAGCAGGTGACCTGTCCATGACAGATGAAAGGCATCCGGGCTGTGGTTCAGGAAGGAGCAAAACCTCTGGCCCTTCCTGTTGTCCCATGTCACGAACAGGTCCATGTGGGGAGAGCCCCACCTCTGGAAAATCGAGCGAGTGATATCCGGTCTGAGGGACCATTTGTGACAGTGGAACGAGCGACCGAGTCGATAGGCTAGCTCGTTTTGCACCCCCGGAAGGTGCAACGCCCGTAGGTGTATAGAGTGGGCGATGCAGAAGTCCCACAGTGCGAGGGCTTCCTGACATATGGGAGAAGAGCGAGCACCACCCTGTTTGTTTATATAGAACATTGCTGCAGTACTGTCTGTAAGCACTGATATGCACGTGCCCTGGAGGTGGGTCTGGAACGCTTGGGATGCTTGGCAAACCACCCTCAGCTGCCTTACGTTGATGTGCAGCGATAGCTCTGTATGGGACCAGAGGCCCTGGGTTCTGATGTTGCCCAGATGTGCTCCCCAACCGAGCGCTGAGGCGTCCGAGACCAGGGAGAGTGTAGGCTGGGGTTTGGCAAAGGGTACTCCCACACACACCAGCTGTGGTTGTAGGCACCAGTGGAGAGAGTTGAGAACTCGAGGCAGGAGGGTCACTACTGAGTCCAGTGGGTCCCTGTCCTGTCTGTGCACTTGTGCTAACCATGCCTGGAGGGGTCAAAGGCGCAGCCTGGCATGCTGTACTACATATGTACAGGCTGCCATGTGGCCCAATAGTCTCATGCAATTTCTGGCCATAGTTGTGGGAAAGCGGTGCAGGGTCTTGATAATGTCCGTGAGTGCTTCGAAGTGCAGTTCTGGAAGAAACGCCCTCATCTGCGTGGAGTCCAAGATAGCTCCTATGAACTCTATTCTTTGCGTGGGAGTCAGTGTGGACTTAGGCTCGTTCAACGTAAGTCCCAGCCTGCGAAACATCGCCCTGGTCAGGGACACGTGATCTGCCACCCATTTCTGGGAATCGGCCTTGATGAGCCAGTTGTCCAGATATGGGAATACCTGCACCTGGCGCTTGCGGAGGAAGGCCGCCACAACCGCCATACACTTGGTGAACACTCCGGGGGTCGTTGAGAGGCCAAAAGGGAGCACCCTGAACTGATAGTGCTGACCACTGGCTATGAATCTGAGGAAGCGCCTGTGGGCTGGGATAATGGAAATACGCATCCTTCAAGTCGAGGGCAGTGTACCTGGATCCAGGGAGGGAATGATGGCAGCCAGAAAGATCATGCGAAACTTCACCTTCTTTATGAATGTGTTGAGGTCTCGTAGGTCCAGGATAGGCTGAAGCCCGCCCTTGGCCTTGGGGAAAAGGAAATAGTGGGAGAAGAACTCTTTGCCCCTGAATTCCTGAGAAACCTCCTCTAGTGCCCCTAAAGCTAGGAGCAACTGCACCTCCTGCAAAAGGAGCGGCTCGAGAGAGGGGTCCCTGAAGAGGGACAGGGAAGGGAGGGAAGGATATCCCGCCCCTACTGTGCTGAGGACCCAGCGGTCTGACATGATCAGAGACCAAGCATGGTAGAAGCGGGAGAGTCAGTTCACAAAGGGGGCGGGGGAAGGATCCAAGATGGCGACTGGTGCATTGTCCTCGGGCACATCTTCAAAAGTGTGGCTTTGGTTGAACCCTGGCTTTGGCCCGAGGAGGACTCCGGAGGGCGCCTCCTATTATTCCTGCCCCTTCTCCTTGGTGGATCTCGCCTAAGGGGCCCAGGGTAGAAACGGGACGGGGGCTGAGGCCTAAAGGGCTTTCTCTGAGGCGCTGGGGCATGTAGCCCCAGAGACTTCAGAGTTGCCTGCGAGTCCTTCAGGCTATGCCGGTGCGTGTCCGTATTTTGGGCAAATGGGCCCTCACTGTCAAAGGGGAGGTTCTGTATTGTGTTTTGGACCTCAGGTGAAATCCCCGAAACCTGAAGCCACGCACCGTGCCTCATAGCGATGGCGGTGGCCATGGTTCTAGCCGCAGAGTCTGCCATGTCCAGGACTGCCTGGAGGGCAGTTCTAGAGACTATTCTACCCTTGTCAAGGAGCGTGGCAAACTCTTTGTGAGAGTCGACCGCGATTAACTCCTGGAACTTAACAACAAGCTCCAGGAATTAAAAGCGTAGCGACTCAGCACTGCCTGCTGGTTCGCTACTCGAAGCTGGAGCCCCCCAGTCGAATAAACTTTACAGCCGAAGAGATCCAGCTTCTTTGGGTCCTGTGACTTAGGAGTGGGTCCTGGCTGTCCCTGGCGCTCTTTGTGGTTTGCCGCATCAACCACCAGAGTCTCCGGCTGGGGGTGGGTAAAAAGGTGCTCACAGCCCTTCTGTGACACAAAATAGCATCTCTCGACCCCTTTAGCGGTATAGAGCCCGGGGTTTGCCAGAGCACCCTAGTGTTGTTCCGAATTATCCTGAGGAGGAGCAGGGCCACTCTAGAAGGACCTTCGGGAGTGAGGATGTCCACCATCGGATCCAAGTCCTCCATAACCTCCTCTGCCAGGAGGTTAAGATTTACGGCCACCCTCCTAAGCAGGTCCTGGTGGGTCTTGGTGTCCATTGGTAGTAGGGTGGTGGAGGTGCCTGCCACCATCTCCTCCAGCGAAGAGGAGGAAGAGGCTCCTGGGACAGGGTCTTCCTGCCCTTCCAGTTCTCTGGAGGTTGGGTCGGGTACCTCGGAACTCCCTGCAACCAGAGATGGCTCCACTGTCACCGACATCGATGCAGAAGGGGCTGCGCTTGCCTGTGGTTGCTCAGCAGCCCTGTCCCGTATGAGGTCCTCAGGGGCCCTAGGGGTGTAGCATGCCAGTGACGTCGCTGATGGTGGGGCACGGGGTGCCGATGCTACCGATACTGGCCTGGATCCCTGACCCTGAGCTTGGTGGTAGGCCTAAGGGGTCCAGAAGGGCCATTGGACTGGGCCCTGCCACTGGGGTGGCCAGGTGATGGCCGGTGCCGGTTGCTTTGCTGGCCTACGGTGCCAGGAGTGGTGGTGGCTATGCCAGGAGACAAAAGACCCGGCCTCTGACTCTGATGAGTACTCTGTACCTGACCGCAGGGGCGCGGAGCCAGACGGTGCCGGGGAGTGGTATCGTCGGGACTGCAATTGGCGCCGCACCATCGTGGGGTTCCCACGATGATGAATTAATGGTTGTGCTGCCGCCATCGGTGCCGCAACGGATGTTGGAGCCGCCTGCGGTGTCAGGCTCGACGCCACAGTCAGTGCCGTCACCGGTCCCACTGGCAGTGCCTGCGTTTGCGAAGCCGGTCCCTGCTGTGGTGTTCTCTGTTCCTATTACCATTCCTAAGGGGAGGGCCGGGGGGGCGTGTGCAGAATTCAGGTTGCACAGCTGAATATTGGGTAAAGTAGCACTAAGTTTGTATTTCCTGTATTTCACAAGGTGGTGTCTCTTTCACTGATGCAAATACATTCTCTCCCTCAGGAAGGGGTTGTTTAAGATTTGAGAGAAAATAACTGAAGGCAATTTGCTTTCCCTGCCATATGTGAAGCCAACTGAGAAAGACGCAAGACCTGCACAAGACAGAAAAGGAAATATTCTGTTTGTTTTGCTCTCCCTTCCCTTTTAGCCCACAGGAAATTACTCACCTCTGCCACGCACCTGCCTCCCTCAGATTTCTCAGCTGGAGCGACACTGCAGTTTCAGTGGCAAGGGAGTGCCACTACAGATGGGGGAATTTGGAAAGCATATTTTAATTTCTGTATTCATTCAAGTCAAGCACTACTAAGCTGACTAGGCCGTGTTTATGGGGATTGCAGGAACTGAGCTGGAACCAAGAAATCTGTTCCTCTTGAAGGCTTTTGAAAGCTGTCGGATTTTCAGTCACACTGAACAAGGGCTGAGGCTTTACAGAATAAGATATTGTGGGATTCTATAAGCCTTCCCCACTTCTGGGTAACATTTTCTTTCTTGGAAACAGCCAACTTGTTTCACCACAAACAAAAAGTTTTTTGGGAAAAAAGTTCACCTGTGGGTGAACATTTTCCACAAAGCGATCACTTTATATCTGACCTATCAGTCCTCATCCTCAAGGGAAATCTGCCTGGGAGCTTAAATTCATAATTTTGGTGGACACTAAAAATCATGGTCTTAATAAAGGCACTGGATTTGTGGCTTATTACGACACTGTTACCCACTAACTCTCCTTTTTTTCCCCCTATAGCCACCCTGACTAGTCCCTCAGAATGTGTGCTAACTACTTATGCTAAACTATCGGTTAGACCTTGTATTTAGCTGTGACACACCCCGTACCTTTCCCAGACCTGAGGAAGAGCAGTGTGTAGCTCGAAAGCCTGTCTGTCTCACCAACAGAAGTTGGTCCAGTAAAAGATATTACTTTGTCTGTCTGGGGGGCAAAAAAGTCATGTTGCATTGTTTTAAATGAAACAGCAACCCAACTGCTTTGGAAGGGGTAGGCAGGTAGGTGCAACCACTCCACAACTTGTAAAATAAATAAGAGCTAGTTCGCCACCAGTTTATCCCTAAAACAAAGGATCTGTGGGGTCTATTCATTTTTTTATTTTTTTTTAAGTCAGTGATAAGCATTGTTGGCCAAGCTCCTTGCCCTCCTCTCCCCAGCACACCCTCTTTCAGATGATCTTCATAACAACTGAAGAGCCAGAGTTTTCTCTATAGTCTGCTCCCAGAACTGTGGGCTTGTCTATGCCTAGTCTGCAAACAAAAAAGCACCACTTTACCTAAAGGTGTGATTTTAAATCACTACAATTTAATGTTTGGGGACTCGTTAGTTTAAACCAGGTTTAAACTGAGATTTAGTTTGCTCCTGTAATTTATAAACCAGATTTAAATTAATAGAAAAGGGTCTATAGGTTTTTAAACCTGGTTTAACTTAAAACTAGGATGACAACTGGGTTTCTGCAAGCCCTACATTGGGGAAGTTTGAAAAAGTGTAACTCCAGGTACATCCACACAGCAGTTGGGGGTGGGAATGACAGCTCGTGTAGATATACCATGTTAGCTGTAATCTAGGTAGCTCACTAAAAATAGCACTGAGGACACCATGGCAAGTGCTCCAGCACAGGCTGTGCAAGCACACCTGAGCCCTCTGGCTACAGCTAGCTTGTGCAGCCTGCGCTGAAGCAGGTTGTGAGGGTGGTTTAGATGGGCTTGTCGACCAAAACAAAAGACACTCAACTCATTTCGCACAGGACAAAACAGCTTTCTGCTGCGGATTACTTTTGATCATTGGTAACCTGCACTGGCTTTGAACTAGAGACCGAAAGCTGGAGGATCTACAATCCCTCAAATCATCCAGATTTGCTTTTTTCTGCTTTTTGCATGTTTTACTGCTATAGATTATTACACACACAAACGAAGGAATATGGGTTTGGCCTGGTACCATCGTGGTATGGACTTATATCAATACAGTCCAAGGGAACAGCCCTCAAACTGTTGGTCTTAGAACAGGAATAGTTTTGGATTTTCAGATGCACTTCTAACTAAATTGAAAATAAAAAGCCCTCTGCTGATAAAGTCAATTACAATCAAATTTGAAAATGCTAAAGTTTGGTGGGTGAACAGAGTTTTAACCTTTAATGTTTGTTGGCAAGGAAAACGGCCTGTCAGGAACTTAGACACCATAAACAGGACCCCATTTTTCTACGTGCTTATTAGCTGTACCGAGGTAGCAATGAAGGTGTCATCACGTTTATTAGGACCAGTCAATGAGGGGAGAGTGAATGAACAGAGCAATCACAAAGCATGGATGTGGGATGTAACCAACAGCCACATCCATTGCATTTAAATCCAATTTATTTGCATTTGTCTATTACTTTTTGATAGTAACATGGTATGTATTTGACAGTCCTAATACCAAACAAAGGATGATTATTCAAGGGATTGGTACTGGAGGAGAGAAGCATCAGTATTTGAGAATTACTGGCCTCAGGTTATGTGAATTGTAATTTTCTAATTCAAAATGTGATCGCTTGTCTTTATGAAAAATCTGTTATATATGTTGTTATACTGGGATTGCCTAATAAAAATCATAGCTTAAAAGAAAAAAGTCCAGGAGATTGTCCAACAAAGTATCCTGCTAATATTAATAGCACATAGGAATTGTGGTAACGTCAGTATAATTGTTACCATACTGGAATGAAAGTATCATTTAAACAGCAATTGAACTGCCCTGATTTGGCAAGGCCTGGAAACTATACTATTGCATCTTTAAATCTAATTATGAATGGCACTTTAACATAAAGGACAGTATACTTGTGACCCATTTGGGAGACAAAAGACTTTTTTTTAAAATCCAAAATTATAATTAAAATTTGATGAGCATTGTAAACATATATCTATAAAAACAGATTTAAGTGATCCAAGTTTTAATCCATGTGTATTTCTAGAATTACTATGTTAAAAGAGTGATATGCATACCTGAAAATATTTTCATGAAATTCAGATAGTGGGGTCATCTGAAGCCTATTTATCATGTATTTTCATCAAGTTTATGCAGTAGAATGTGTTACATAAAAAGACAATCAGATGGGATCAGGGTACCATACTTTTATATTATTCCCTATCTTTAATCTGAGTGAGGAAAAGCACATTCTTAAAAAGAATTAACTGGTTTCATGTTTTGGATCTGGGAACTGATTTGCATTAGATTATAAGCAACTAGAGTTATGGACCCAGTGCTAATTCTTTTGAATGTGGCATAATCTAGCATAGTTGACAGTTTAGATTTAAGAAAGGCCAAAGGCTTCAATAGGAGGCATGTTGCAGATCAAGAAAGAAACACTAGCTGGTCGGAAAGAGGGTACGCGAACAGGTGCTTGTTTTAATTATATACAGTTTCATATATGGCAACTAAAAATACTAACTTGAAAGTAAACAACTAAAGGCTCTTTGTTCTTCACCAATCTGTCAGATATTTGGACATGAGGATAGTTTATAGGCTATGTCTGGGCTGGATATGTAACACTGCATTTGAAAATTGCTTGTGTGTAAACAGACTATTTATATAAACTAAACAAGTCTGTTTGATACCATTTACAGATATATGGCAAAATATGGTTCCTACATCACAGAATTTACAGTCTCAATCTAGATTACTACTGATTAGGGAAGACTGTTTATCTCTGAACACAATGAATTTGGACTGCAGTGTGAAATATGTAGTCAAACAACACAGATTTTTAAGAGATGAAAAGTTTATTTAAAAACCCGCCAACATTTAGCAAAAAACAATTTTACACTATTTTCAATTTTCTACAGAAATACAATAATTTATAGCTGCGCTTAGTATATTCTCTCGCTAGTACATATAAAAACAAGTCTACAGATAAATACATGGAAAATTCATTCTGCCAGCCACTGCCACTAAAATTGTACCTGTAATTTTGGAAGACATCTGCATAGGATGGGTTAGAATTCCATGGGTGGTATATAATATATTTTTGTACTACTGGGATAATGTTTAAAAAAAAATTATATATAATTAGCATGCAATACAAAATAGCTGAGAAAAAACAAGATATAATTTAGTGTTCAGAACTGGAAAACAATGTTAGGATACTGTCTTATGTTTCTAACCAGACATCATTTTACATGGTGTAGAATTTCAACTTCTCTTCACAACAAAGCTCAATGTATAAGGGATCTGAATTTATAAGGAATTAAAATTTATACCCAATGGGATCCTCTTACATGTAGAACACATGAAGAAGGTGTGTTGGGGCTAACCGCAGTGGAAGAAATTATCCATTACTAGATTCTTACAGTATGATTCAAGTTCTCAAATAAACTTGAAGTAGCTACATTTAAAAAAGAAAATCACCACTGTTACCTAATTGAGTGATTATGAGATGACAAGTACAAAAGACATCTGTGCAGTTTATTATTGCACCATAAAATTAAATATTTACTGTGCACTTTAAGAACAGTAAAACTAAAGCCAATCAACATTTGCTAAAATCCCCAGCAGCCAAGATAAAATCAAAGGTATCTAATGCCCAGGACCCTCTATACATCCAACTTCCCACAGCATGCATTTAACATTGAACTCGGATGTCAAGCTTTATGCAGTCCATCAATAATACTGTCTTAAAACTAGGTTTAAGACTCGTACTGCATCTTACTCTAAGATTCACACACATGCATATACCACATTTCAGTTTCTTAACACTGATGTCCACAGTGAACTCTACCATATGTCTAGCAGCAGAATGTGACATCAGAGTATCCCTAAAGAAGAAGTTTGGCAAGATGTCAGATACAACTAGCAACTACTGTCCTAAAGATACTTATTACTGTTTTTAGCTCAGATTTTAAAATTACTCCCCTTTCCCTCTTGGCAATCCCAGGGCAATTGTCAAAAACCCTTTCTCTGCTATTAAAAACTAACAAAATTTAGTTGTTTCTACAGCTGTTGCATACGGGAAGCTTCCAGTACCCCAATCCCTCTCCAGTTGTCTTTTAAGAACAATAAGAACTAGCAACCTTAATTTTTTTCCTTAAGGATGATACAAACTGATAAATACCACACCAGGAACAACACTGTTTTCCATGAGAGCCTGGTTTACGATCATGCATAAAACAATTCACTTAAGACAGCTGAGACATTTATAATGCATCACATTAAACATTTTACTGTCACTATCAGATAATGGTTTATCATCTTTTAGCTCCAGCATGGGCCCAACCCTGCACCATTAAAGTCAATGGGAGTTTTGCCATTGGCTTTAAACAGGTACAGGAACAGGCCCTATCTGCAGTAGCAGATTAAGGGCCTGATCCTGCCATCCGTATTCACATGAGTGAAGTTTTGCAGGATCAGGCCTAATATAGCTTTTATCCAGTTATTACGAACCCTTAAAAAGGCCTCAAGTTTAATAATGAACCCAAAAGTTACGTGTACCAACACTGCACTTACACATTTACAATTTCTTTCAGATCCTCCCAGTCTCCCTTTTCAGCAGCCAAGGGTGGGAAGTCTCCAAAAAGATTTTCAGAAGGTGCTCAACATTTTCGTAAAACCAGGCCCTTTTAAAGGAAGTTCTCAAGCTCAGTACCTAAAAACGGAGGCATCCAAAATCATCGGCACTTTTGAAAATCTTGTCCAATGTGTGTGTTTTTGTTTTTTTTTAAAAAAGCACCCATTAGAAAATAGCAAAAACTAAGAAGTACAGCACCCAAAGATACTGTTTCATGGATGTATTCAATCACTCACAGTAACTACTTAGTTGCCTTTCCTCCACAAGAGGAAGCAGAGTGGATTATGCAAGAGATCTTGAAGCACCTCATTCACAACATGCCTCTCTTGGAATGCTCTCCAGGCGTGCTCTTTGGGATTCCAGGTCAATAGATGGGGGAGGCTTGCCAAAAGTCCACCAGATTCACCCATCCAAATCTCAGAGCCCAGTCTGCAGTAATTTATGCTCTTTGCCCCCGCCTTCACAGTTTGGAACAGTCTCCCAGGGCATCCAAGGTTGGCAGTGCCCTTGGAAACAGCTCCTGTAGAAGCTGTGCTGTTCAGGAACTTGTGGAAGTGAGATGGGTTGGACAGCAGTGGCAAAAGAAGGGATCTCTGAGAATGCCCTTTACCTTCAGCAATCCCTGAAGTTGGCAGAGATCTTGGAAGATTTACTGGCATGGTGGAACCCCCAGTTTCTTCTACAGGGCAGCAAACAGCCCCTATGGAAGAACTGCCATTCACAAAGCCTCAAGTACCTTATCCAAGAATAACCCAAATGTAGGAGAGTTGGGCCCTTCATTACAAGAAAGGATTTATGCTGGGCACAACAGTCTTCTCTTCCTAGTTATTGTAGTGCACATATCATGGATTATTTATTCACAACTGGCTTCTTACTTCTGACTGTGTTCAAGGAATCTCTCTCTTTACTGATCTACAGTGGTATTCTCTTAAAGGAATTTATCTTGTAATAAAAAGGTAAGCGCTGGAGGAAAAATTACTTCTTTACATTTATTATTCTGTGGAACACTAACAATTTATGTGCATTGTTTTATTTCCACCATCATACTATTTAAACTGTTTTGTCACCATGTATTCCTAGTGCCATCAACCTTATTTTTAATCTAATTTATCTGCACCAAACAATCAATGTGCAGAGTATTTAAGACAATGATAGTTGTATATCCAACAAATATGAAAGTTTCTGATAAAATGCAATCTTTTGGCTAAAAGTTGCTTACATAAAAGAACAGTATTTTTTCTAATGATATGACAGGAAAAAAAATTCACTTTTATGGCTATATCTCTCTCCTAATTAGGTTAAAATTTTGTGAGATCAAAGTGATTCCTTTGCTTTATAAAATTATATAGCAGTTCACACGGGTACTACAATACTGACCTACATATCTGCAGTACCACGGATCCCATTGCTACCTAAAACCACTCTCTCATTTTTCAACATTCCCAAGCACACTGTTACAAAATGGGAACACTGCATTAAACGTAGCCACTTCACAAAGTAAAAACCTGGAGAAATGGGAATGGTCGCAGTATGTATTTTTTGCCTTGTAAGAAACACTTTTTCTTCTGATATTTTATGTCACTTATGACACTTGCAATACTAGACATGAGAATCTATACTATATATTTATCTATTCATAGTGCGTCTGTATAGGAAACCAATCCGTAGTAACTAGGCACTAACATTCACATCTCATGTGAACTGTTAACAGTCTTCCAAGAAAACCTACCTTGCCTCACCTTAATCCTATTCCATTCAGAAAATTCAATGTGCACAACATACAGATATGTTAGTGTTTGTTTTTTTTAAACCATCTATTTACTAGGATTATGAGCAGGTTCCATACAGTACAGATAAAAATGCCTGAACAAACAGTTTTCTGTAAAGAGTTCTGCTCTTTAGTCAAGCTGTAAGGTACATAAACATACAATGTCTAACTGATAAATAAAAATCTTTTGCCTCACAAAACAGGTTTGATTCTAGTGTTGAGAGTCAAAGCAGAGTTTAGAAAAGTCAAAATATATATGTCAACAGATACAAAATAGACACATTTACCCTGGTTTTCTAAAGCCTTGCCCTGTGAGGTGCTGAGTGCCTTCAACTCCCATTCACATCAATGGGACATGAGTGCACTTGGGAGCTACACAAGAGGTACCCAGCAACTTTCAGGATCAGGCCCCTAGTTTCCTGATAAATCACTACAGCAAGTTAAGATACAGAGTAAAGTTTGCGTACAGAAAGTGAATATTGGGGGCAAATGGGAAAGGCAGGCCTAATGCAGGTACCTAGCTACAGTTTTTGCTAGTCACTATATACAATACTATTCTAGACTAAAAATGTTAAGAGCTAGTTCTACGTTTATCACTTATGCTTTTTATTAACCATTGACTATAAACTGTAAAAATGTGCCCTAATTCACAAAAATAATCTATGCCCTGAGAAATAACGTTACACACTAAGTAAAAGCCAAAAGGAAGTATCAGGTTTATAATCACTGACTGTAGTAACATTTTGAAAGCATAAACTGACTACAAAGAATTTTCTTGGAAGCACTAGTTTCTTCCATTTGACTGCAATACAGTGCTCTGTCAGAGGAAATAGTTGATGAGAGTCTATGCAAATTATATAGTTTTCCAACTTTCAAAACTACTTGAGTTATTCTATTTTCTCTAGATTTGGTTAGTTAAAAAAACAACCAAACAACCAAAAAAACACCCCAAAACTCTTAAGGGAAACTAAATGTCCTAACAGATAAAGCTTTTGCTTTTCACCTCTGAAATGAGGATCTGGGTTTAGCCTGAGCTTGTGAATGAGCCTGATGACCACCACTTAAGGGCACTATCAGAGCATTTTGGGAGGTAGTCAAAATTATCCTTATGTTAAATGAGGCCACCTCCCCATAGCTTCCTTACATTCTTTGTTAGTTGGGGAAAAAGGGACAAGCAGTTCAGAATGAACCATTCTCTGAGCACAATGGGAAAGAGAAAGAAAACCACTGTAGAGAATACAATGGCCTTGTTTTGTTACTAAACTGCATTCAAGAGCATTTGAAAATGATGGGGGTTTTCTTCTGATAAGACTAAGTTGTAAGGAAAGAACCTCAAATAAAGGGGAAAATAGCAAACATGCTAGTCACATCTGCCTTTCACTCCATTGATCTCAAGGTCTCTGTAGAATAGGGGTTCTCAAACTGGGGGTCGTGACCCCACAGGGGCTTGCAAAGTGGTTACATGGGGATCCTGAGCTGTCAGCTCCATGAGGCTGAGAATCCTGAGCCCTCAATAAATTAAATTACCCCCCACTCCCCTTCTTAATTTATAAGGGGGGGGTCACACCCTGAGGCTTGCTGTGTAAAAAGGGTCACCGATACAAAAAGTTTGAAAACCACTGCTGTAGAAGATGTGAGTCTGACAGTTTATTTTTTAAATTATAGTATAAAGGACCAAAGAGCTCAGGACCACTTCTGTAATGTGGAAGCAGCACTACAGGCTTATAAGGGAAAAAAAGGCCTTGTCCAGAAGTTTGATCATGAAATCCCTGCAGCCCAAATGTTAAATTATCCCTCAATTGCTGTATTTTGTTCATTTTTTAAAATACACATTCTTAAGAGATTTGATTGCTGGATTTGACTGTCTAGACAAGGCCCCTTCAAGACCCTTTGATTCTGGTTGTCAAGATTATACAGTACTGTTTAAAGATTCATTAAATGACTTACTTTAAGGTAAAGAGCGAAAAAAGTACTCCTATGCATAAATTTCTAACACAAAACACTGAAATGCTTTAGCTAGTTTCAGTTGAAAAAACAGAATCCAAACTTTCTTACTGTTAATTCTTCACTATGCTCTTTTATTTTATAAACCAGTGCTATATAAGGTAGCTATGCAACTAGTCATAAATTACTCATTGGACTGAAAATTCAATTGTCCACTATTAAAACAATGAAAATATTTCTAAGACTATAAGCATTCAGCCAAGCACTGTAGTCATCCATCACTACAGTCATCAGTATGTTTTGCCCTACTGATTACACCAGAAAAAACAATTGCTGATGCAATACTAGGTAATGCACATTACAGCAGAGAACACTACACATCATTTAAAAATGTGATTGTTCATTTTGACTTGATTGAAAATACAATTAACCACTTTTAGAGTTCCAAATGACATTCATTTCTCAAAGCCTTCAATTCATCTTCAGTGCAAAGATGTTGCTATAAGACTGAGTCAGTGAACGAAAAAGATTTGTACCAAAGTAAATGCCATACAATACAATAAAGGACAGAATTAACAGTTACTGAAACTTAAAAAGGACACTGACAGTTTACTGCTGGATAAAGCCAGATTTATATCTGTATTACCCATTCTTATGATTCTTTTAAAGGGTAAGTGTTTGGTGCTGCATGGCTGCAGTCAGGTGTTTCACCAAGCAAAACCCTCATTAAATTATTGAGTTAGAATGTTCTGACCTATGACACAGTAAATGCCGAATACAGTGTTACTTAATACTGAAGAGCTGTGCTCAGTAACTTTTATGTATGTTAATTACCAATGGCCTAAAGTCTAATAATTTTTACTGCTATTTATTGTATTCCTCCTTCCCCCAATTAGGACTTTAAAGAAACCAGTCAAATTAAATTAAGTGGTCATGTTTGTGAAAGTTCATGGTTACAAGACATCACAAAATTCTAAATTTGAAAATATACTCCCAAGGAATTACTTTAACCACTTCAGATAAAAGGCTAAGGGGCACTGACATCTTAAATATTTTTAAGGTGAATATATTTCCTTTTTCTATGTTTCTACCACCACCCTAGGTTTTCAAGATGAAAAGAAGTTTTAAAAATGTATTTTCTTTTCACTGTGATACTGTTGGTTTAGTTTTTAGATTTCTCTCAACCTGGAAAAAATGCAACTCACTGAAGTCAATTTCACTTTTGCCTATAGTTTCCCCACCCCACCAACCCAATGTTGGGTCCTCAATACTGCAAGGTTTGTGTAATGCAAACCTGCAGGAAATGGTTATTTTGTTTACTAATGTAACTGTTTTCTTTGGAATTTTAAAGCAATCATGGAAATATTTTCATCGGACTTACACTTTCTGAAAAAAAGTTAAAAAAAAAAATCTACAATTTCAGTTGACAGTATCCCTTTAAAACTTTAAGAAAAACCCACCACAACAAAAAAAAAAAAACAACACTTTACTCCAAGACCTATTGGAGCACCTTTAAGGTATGAAAATGCATATAGTTCTATAAGGACCAAATTCTGTCTTCATACACATATGCATAATTCCCAGTGACATCAAAAAGGAGTTGCACACAAGTATCAAAGGACAGAGTTTGACCTTAAGCGTTTATGATGATGGAAGGGCTGTCAAATTCAAGATCAGAATATTTCCACTATATAGCTCTAGGGAGCTAACTGAGACTTCAGTCCAACATAAATTTATAATGGATTTCAACTTATGTTCTATTACCCACCCTTGATAGTCTCTCCCCCGCCCCCTCAAATCTTACACTATGGTACAAGCAGAAGACTGCATTCTCCCCGCAAGATAATAAATTTCTACTTCACAAGGCACAAATTCTCCTTACTTTTCACTCTCCTCCAATACCTTTCTATTAAACAGGTAATCTGTGAAAAGATAAAACTGAAAGAGACAAAATTAAGGACTTTAAATGTAATTTTAGGATTGACAATATAATCTGTAATAAACTACAGTGGTAGGCAGTGTCACACTTTCTGGGCACCCAGCAGTCACCAAGTGTCTCTATGAACTTATTGTAGCCACAGAGTAGCTATGAACAGAAGCTCCAAGTCATAGGAGGCAGCAATCTCTGCAGAGTTAAAAATACAGGAGGAGTTTACATTTAGAAACCTTGTTTAAACAATGCTTGCTGTTTCCTGAATGACCCTATTGGTTGACCTTTTCTCAGAAGATCATTAAATTCAATCACATTGCTAAAGCCAAACATACCATACAAGGGGTCTATTTCCCCTTTGACATGCAAGAGTAACTTCAACAATGGGAGACTCAAAAGGGACGTGGGACTACAGGAATCCTGTATATTCCCAGTGCTTTTCTACTGCTCATAGTATTCTTTGAGCAGCAAGAGCAGCAGCATGTTGGGGAAGCACTTGATGCAAGGCAAGACAAAAACACAGGGATTGTGGCAAAGGATCTCTCCTGAAGCTCTGGATCCTCTTAACTAGTCTGCTCTGTTTGAAACGGGTAAAAAGTTGCCTTAGTGCAAAGGTTCACTTTATATTGGCATATGCTTTTACGCGAGGGCTTTGCACTGGCAAGATTACACTGATGTAGCTACACTGGTACAGAAGTCCCTCATGTAGAGTAAAGTTCTGAGAAAATGCCAGTACAAGTATTTATACATACCTGCATTGGTAGCCAAAAGGAAAGTCAGGATCAAAACTACCCTGAAACTGTTTGAATTGTCCTTCCAGCACATACACACTTGAGGGGTTGAATGGGAAAAGGTCCTCTGACAGAGAAGAAAAATGAAATTGATGCCCTGCTTCGTGGGAGGAAGCAATGCACAAGCATGGAGGGGAAGAGACCCTGCATATTTTACACAGCACTAAAACTGTCAGCATAACTCCTTTTTATCCCATCATCTAAGATACTCATATGTTCTTAGTTTTTCTATAGCTTTTTAAAGTGTGATTTAGTGGGCTTTGTGGGACGCTGTAGTGTACATAATACATTCAGAAATTTAAATAGTGTTTCTAACTCTGGCTTATTGAGGTAAAAAATAAAAAGTATGACATAAGTGAAAGAACTTTGCTAATAAATCCTGCACACTTAGCTTTAACCATACTTCTTCACTGTGTGTGAGAAACATGGTTCATTTTCCTGCCTCCACCAGTGAGTATCTGACTTGACAAGGTCAATTTAGTAGGCTTTGATATCAACCATGTACAATAGATGTGTGAGGCAAATAAAAGACCACAGACAATAGCAAAAAGCACAATTCCAGTACTGTAGTAATATTCGCCCTTACAAATAATGAAAAGGGGAACTGAAGGCAGAAACACTGCAGCCTGATCTTTGACAGATAGACAGCAATTCAGAAGTAATAATTCTTATTGAAAAACCTGATTCCACCGGCTTTGGTTAAGGGTCATTACCAGCATTCACTGTGGTAGAGAAGAATAATTTGGAAGGTGGTTCATGTTACAATGAAAAATCCACCTATTTGTTTTCCAGACATTCCATCTGGATCAAAATTTTAAACTTTAAAAAACAAAAGCCCCATTGTTCATAGTTAGGGCCCTAACAAATTCATGGTTCATTTTGGTCACTTTCAGTCATAGGATTTTAAAAATCATAAATTTCATGACTTCAACTGTTTAAATCTGAAATTTCACGGGGTGTTGTAATTGTAGGGGTCTGACCCAAAAAGGAGTTGCAGGGAGGGGACCGCAAGGTTATTGTAGGTGGGTCTGCGGTACTGCTACCCTTCTGCGCTGCTGCTGGCAGCGGTGCTGCCTTCAGAGCTGAGCAGCTGGAGCGGGGTGGCTACTGACTAGGAGCCCAGCTCCGAAGGCAGCAGTGCAGAAGAAAGGATGGCATGGTATGGTATTGCCACCCTTCTGCACTGCTGTTGGCAGGCTGCTGCCTTCAGAGCTGGGCGCCCGGCCAAGACCCACCACTCTCCAGCTGCCCAGCTCTGAAGGCAGCACAGAAGTAAGGGTGGCAATACCGTGATCATCCTAAAATAACCTTGGGACTCCCCTGCAACTCCCTTTTGAGTCAGGACCCCCGATTTGAGAAACGCTGGTGTACCCCGTGAAATCTGTATAGTATAGGGTAAAAGCACACAAGAGACCAGATTTAATGGTGTGTGATGCATTTTTCATGGGCGTGAATTTGGTAGGACCCTATTCGTAGTCCATGTTAAAATAAAAAAAAAGTTTAAGTAGGACAATGGTATGATATGAAGTTGCCACAAGTAAAAAATATAAATTGTTAATTTTTTAAAAAAGGATTAAAGAAAAAAAGCAAACTACATTTGTTTAATAAAAAGCTATGCCAGATTTTTTTTAATAAATAAAATGAAATATTACTTTGTATATGAATTTTAGCACTGACCACAAAGAAAGGTGAGAAGCACATGAGTAGCCAACACTTGCAACCATGACATGCACGTGTTTGATAAGAGAATATTGCACTAAAAGAGGAACCCTGAAGGTTGTAAACTTCCTTCATGGACCTAGAAAAGTAACTAGCCATTTCCTGTATGCAGTAGCAAACCTGGCCTGCTCTACATCTCTGCAAGTTGCTAAAATGTTATCAATGAACCTGTATTCCATTTCCAAGCCAAGAGAGTCCTGTATAGGGGCACGCTTCAGGCGTTTGATTTCTTGAGTATAGCCTTGTTTGCTTGAATCATTTAAACCATCAACATCCATGGCATGAGTCACATGACTGACTGCTGTACTGGGGTGTGAATTATTCAAAGTTCCATCACTGCTGTCCACAGATGTCAACCGTACATTTGGAAGAGGAATTTTGTTGTTTAAATGGTGCTGAAGATAGAACACATGCCGTCTTCAAAGGAAGATCAGGGGAGGGAAAAAAAAAAAGTTACACACTAAAAAATAAAATAAAATCAAGCTGCTGCCACAACTAAAGATATTAAAGTAATTGAAATTACATTTCAATGTGCCCTCTGAACAAACCCCACCCCAAAAATCAGCTTGTTTTGCAAAGGTGGGAAAAAAGGGATGACTTCCTGTTAGGCAATGGAATATGAAGCCTTTCACTTCTCTATGATTGATCTAAATAGTAACCAAAAATTATTACCGTTCAACAGCTGGTACTTGACATACCTCTCAGCTGAGTGAGTAGCTTCACGTCACTTCCTTGTGATGCAAACATCAGAGCACTACAACCACCATCACAATTGACATGTTGAGCAACAAGCTCAGCAGACTTCAAGCACTGAGAACTCAGACTGAGTTCCTTAAGTCCAGGTGGAAATACATGCTTCCTTTCACTGCCCATGCAGTGTTCTGTTGCTGCCCATGTTGTACCCGTCCCCAAGTTAAAACAGAAGACTTCTGTCTCCAGGAGACTTCTGTTAATCTAGTATCTTCACTAGCATCGCTTACCAAGCCCCACAGCAGGTGTGCACTTGTAACCAATTAATCAGTGCACGTGTTCCACTCTGTGCGAGATCCACAGAGGACATGGGTCTCTTACAACTTTCAGCTAGAGATCCCGATTCTTCAGCTCAAGCAATAAAAAGTCATGCTTTCAGGTCAGAGGTTCCCAGCTCAAAACGCTAATGTCAGGGTGGAGGTTGTCACAAACATAAGCAGGGATTTCTTTCGGAGAAATGTCTACACATACACAGTAACTTTTTTCAACAATTTTCCATATTTTCAGTGCAATATGAATGTGATCTCTTCCATTAAATTGATGGAGGAAAATATTTAGGTTTTTTTAAAAACAACGATTTTAGTGTTCATGACAGGTGCCAGATCAGTAGCTGCAGTGCAAGCTACCCTAATTGTCCTACCAATGTGCCTCAACACTGTCTTGTTTCATTTTGTGACTTCTGAGCTTTTAAAGTGAGCAGTGCACTACTGATAAGGGGGGGGAGGAGGGGACGCCAAAAAATAAATCAGTCAACAACAATTTTTGCTAAATTTTTGAAGCTTTCAGAAAGGTTTTGGTTCTCCTGGGTTTCAAAATAGCAATATTTGAAAAGTGAAAAATTGGTATTACCACATTTGTCTGCATTTTCAAAAAATAAGATTTTCTAAAATAAAATACTTTAAAGTCCAGCTCTTCAATTTGGAAAAATCCCACTATGACTATGCTGACCTGTCAGCAATAGGTGAAATGAAAAAAAAAAAACCAAAACCCAAAATGAAAGATTTCTTGAAATTTTCTATTCATCCAAGTCAAAACTGTCACAAAAGTTTCCATTAAAAAATGCATACACTTAGTTAAAAAAAAATTCATACCAGCTGTATTCACTTAGTGTTGGAGCAACCTGAATGTTGACAGTGTGAAATCCTGGCCCAACTGAGGTCAATGGAAAAATTCTCATGGATTTCAGTGGGGCCAAGATTTCACCCAATGTTTATGGGAACTGACATGTCACTAAATGTCAGGGAAACCATAAAGTGCTGTAATTTGGATTTCTTGAGTAGGTGAAATCGTTCAAATAAGTTTTTGCTACTTTTTGCTCCTACCAGCCAGCACATTTAAGAAAGAGAGTGAACTGAATTCCACTCCCTCTTTTGTATCATCGAGAGAATGGTTTACTACATTCTAATTACAGTGCCAATCAGTTACATCTGTACTAACACACTGAAGGCAATGGAGTTGCACAACTGTTACCAAAAGGCAGAATATAGTGATGCTGTGTAAGACGACCCCTTTTGGATATTCAGATCCCAGATTTAGTTTGCAGGGTTGTAAGTTTAAATAAAGACTTTTTCTAACCTAAAACATTTAATATAAATAATGGAAAGCAAACATGGAATGCTAAGATACCACTTTTACAGTCCCAGATCAGAGGAGAACCAAACTTGAACTTAAGAACAAAGAAAAGGGGCAATTATTCAACTAAAGTTAGATTTCAGAGCCAACTTACCTTGGCTCTGAAAACTTGCCTTTGACTACACTGTTTTTTTATCTAGCCACACACATTTGGAGACTCTGTGCAGTTAATTCATCTTTTGTCCTTTAAATGTAAGGAGTGAGGAAATGCTGTCCTATGGAAAGATGTGTATAACTTATTTCAACAAGATATTGAAGTCCAGTCAAGTTTTCTATTTAATAGCTCTGATGGGTGTGGAAATCAAAAATCAAAGGCTTAGCATAGGGCAGGAAACTAGTCTTTACTAACCAAGATGTGTCTTTAATCAGAATTACAATTTGCCCTTTGACTTCAGTTTCAAAGCAATAAAATCATTCCAAGGGATGTTTTATTTGATAAGCCCTCTTACCTGTAACACCACAGCGTTTCATGCCCAGGGAAGGTATCAATAAGATCAGTGCAGAGCTCCAGCTCTTCCTCTAGAAGATGGGGGAGATCTACTCTCAGTTCTTCTGTACAGACAGCTTCAGATGCTTCATTTTTTTCATCCTTTGGAAGACTGGGGGTTGGCTCATTTACCAGCTGATTTTGCACCAGTATAGAATTGTCGGTCACAGTTCTGCCAATCAAGGACTTTATTAAGAACTTGCGGTAGTGGAATCCACTATGGTCTGAAACATGCATGGACACCCAATGTTTAGTGGAAGAAAGTTCATCAAGAAGAATCTGAAAATAAGTAGTAGTAAAATTAACCAATCCATAGAAATAAGAAATTTACCAACATTGTTTCTTGTATCAAATTCCCCCCCCCCCCGCCATAATCCTTCCTTTAAGTTTGCCCCCAACTCTATCATCATCACCACCACCACAGTTCCTCCTATGGAGAAAATGGTAAGTTTAAAAGAACAATGATAAAAAGAAAGCATCCATTTAAATAAACACTTTCCCAAAATAATTACCTCATTATACACAACTTTCCAATTTAAAATACTAATTCATAGGCAAAAGAAAATGTTTAAATGACATTGTTACATACAAAATAACTATTTGTGGACCAGACTTCTGAATCTTGGAGGCTCTTTCGCCAGCCCATAGCAGTAGCAGATGCAGGCCATAATACAGGCCAAAATCCTCTGAGCAGACACTGGGCAACCTTTCATTCTGTCTGCCATTGCAATGAACAACTGTGTTGACTTACGGAACAGCCTTTGTTCTATCTATGTGGAAGACCAGCAACCTCCTGACATCCAGGGTGCATAGCCCGTGCTCCCCATCTGACGCACAAGACTTTGGAAAGAAAACAGGCAAGTGTGTGTCCTGGCCAGTATGAAACTGGGAAACGACCTGCGGGAGAAACGCTGGGTGCAGTCACAGCTGGACCTTATCCTTGTAGGAGACCGTATAAGACGGCTCTGAAATAAGAACCCTGATCTCGGACATCCTGCGGGCCAACATTATCGCGACCAGGAACAAGACCTTCCAGGAGAGAAGCAGGAGAGAAGCAGGAGAGAGAGCAGAAAGCCAGAGCTTCAATAAAACGAGATTCAGGTCCTGGGGTGGGGGAGGAAATCCCGGATGTGTGGGTAGAGACACTCCAGACCTTTCAAAAACTGTGACATGTCATGAGCGAAGATGGACTGACCTTGGAACAGAGGATGGAAAGCCAAGATAGCAGCCAGGTGGACCTTGATCAATGACAGGGACAAACCTTGGAGTTTGAGGTGCAGCAGATAATCTAGGCTCTCCTGCTTGGCCCGAATACACCATTCTGAGGCCCAGCTCGTGAATCTTTTCCATTTGGCCAGGTAAGTCGCTCTGCTGGAGGGTTTCCTGCTACCTTGCTGGATACAGGCCGTGGATGCCTGTTCGTCTGTGCTTTGCCACGCAGTAGCCAAGCCATCCAGTGCAGCGCCGCCAGGTTCAGATGCAAAAGGCTGTCGTGGTTCAGTGACAGCAGATCTGGCCAAGGGGCAGTTGGAGGCAGGCGGCTACATAAAGGCTCCGCAACGTGCCGAACCAGTACTGGCAAGGCCATGCGGGGGCTATTAGGATAACTTCCACCCTGTCTTGCCTGATCTTCACATGGACTCTGGATCAGCGGCACTGGTGGGAAGGCATACATCAGCGCCCCTGACCATGGAATGAGAAAGGTGTCTGACAGGGAGCCCCTGTCCATTTCCAGGATCGAACCGAACCGAACCGAACCGAACATGTGGCATTTTCTGTTCTGCCTGGACGTGAACAGATCCACCTGAGGAGTCACCCACCTCTGGAAGATTATGCTGACCACCTCCAGATGGAGTGACCATTCATGGCGAGAGGAGAAAGTGCTGCTGAGGTGCTCCACCAGGACATTCCTGGTTCTACACAGGTGCACTGCTATCAGATGAACGGCTTGCCGCACACAAAAAAATCCCAAAGGCAGAGATCTTCTTGACAAAGGGGTGAAGACCTGGCACCGCCCTGCCTGGTGATGTAATATCATGGCTGCACTGTCCATCAGGACCTGCACCACCTTGCCCTTCAGGTGGGGCAAGAATGCCTGGCAAGCTAGGGAAACTGCTCTGAGCTCCCTGACGTTGATGTGGAGGGCCAGATCCTCCTGCAACCAGCAGCCCTGGGTGTTCAGCTCCCCCAGGCGGGCTCCCCAGTCCAGATCCCAAGCATCAGAGACCAGGGTTAGCAACGGGGACGTGAAGGGGACTCCCTCCAACACTGACCTGGGGTCCAACCACCAATCCAGGGACAACCTGATGTGGTCTGGTACCCTAACTACCCAGTCTAGGTCATGCCTGTTAGGAATGTAGACCGATGGCAGCCATGCTTACAGGCGCCAGAGATGGAGCTGAGCATGGGTGACCATATATGTACATGCGGCCATGTGGCCCAACAGCCGCAGGCAGGTGTGTGAGTCGAGGTGAGCGGGTGGCTCTTCACAAGGGAGATCAGGTCCAACATGGCCTGAAAACGCGCTTCCGGAAGGAAGGCTCTGGCTCGTGTGGAGTTGAGAACCGCCCCAATGACCTCTACTCGCTGGACAGGCGTTAAGGTGGATTTTTTTTTTCTCTTGTTTATTAACAGGCCCAGGTCACGACAAGTGGAACGCACCAGATCGAGGCTCCTCTGCACTTGCTCCCAAGACCTGCCCTTGAGAGCCAGTTGTCGAGATACGGGAAGCCCTGGACTCCTTGGTGTCTCAGGTAAGCAGCCACTGGTGCCATACATTTTGTGAACACCCTGGGGGCCGATGAAAGGCCAAAGGGCAGCGCTGTAAATTGAAAATGGCGCCCACCCACTATGAAACGGAGGAAGCGTCTGTGACCTAGGAATATGGACATAAGTATCTTTCAAATATAGGGCGGTGTACCAGTCTCCTGGATCCAGGGAGGGGATGGAGGAGGCCAGGGAGACCATGCGAAACTTCAACTTTTTGAGACTTGTTGAGGTGATGCAGGTCCAGGATGGGTCTGTGGCCTGCCTTTGCCTTCGGAATTAGGAAGTAGCTGGAATAGAAACCTTCTCCTTTCATGTCCCGAGGGACCTTCTCCACCGCCCCCAGGCACAGGAGGTTTTAGACCTCTTGAACAAGGAGTTGCTCGTGAGAGGGTTCCCTGAAGAGAAGGGTGACCAGATGTCTCGATTTTATAGGGACAGTCCTGATTTTTGAGTCTCTCTCTTATATAGCCTCCTATTACCCCCACTCCTCCCGATTTTTCACACTTGCTGTCTGGTCACTCTACTGAAGAGGGACGGGAAAGAGTAAGAGGGAGGGGTAGCTGTAAATTGCAGGATATGGCCCCGAGATATTATGTCCAGCACCCAACAGTCTGAGGTAATCCACAACCAGGCCGAATGGTAGAGACAAAGCGGGTCTCACTGCTGGAGACCAGTGCCTGGAGTAACAGGGTGGATCCGGGGAATTGACTGGGATGTCACTCTTGAGCACATCTTCAAAATGAGCGCTTCTGGCCCCCGGGATTGCTTTGCCGGGCCGGGCTGCATGGGTGAGCAGGAGGAAGAAGGGTGGTGACAACTAAAACTCATGTCTCTATCCCTTCTCCTAGCAGATCCCTGATGGGGCTGCCAAGGCCTTGGCAGCTGGGCCAACCAGAACTGCTTCTGTGCAAACTGCAGCATATGCATGCCCAGTGAGCGAAGGGTGGCCCGAGTGTCCTTCAACCCATGCAGCCTCGCATCTGTTTGTTCGGAGAAGAGACCATTCCCAATGAATGGGAGGTTCTGGATCGAAGTCTGCGTCTCTTGGGAAATGCCAGCGGTCTGAAGCCAGGAGCTGCACCTCATAACCGCTGCCGATGCGACCATCCAAGCCGCCAAGTCCACCGCGTCCCACGCCATTTGGAGGGAGCAGCTAGCTGCCGCGTTGCCTTCCTCCACTAGGGTGCTGAATTCATGAGCCAAACCCTGTGGGAGGGACTCCTTAAACTTATGGAGAGGGAGTCCAATAAATTAAAATTGTACCTGCCCAAAAGGGCCTGACGGTTCGCCACCTGGAATTGCAGGCTGGCAGTGGAATAAATCCCCCCCCAAAAGGTCCAGTCTTTTGGCCTCTTTATTTTTGAGAGTTGAGCTGGTGTGCCCCTGCTTGTCTTTTTTGTTGGCTGCACAGACAACCAGTGAGCCCAGAGCTGGGTGGGTATAAAAGGTTCTTGAACCCTTTGACTGGGACAATACTTCTTTTCAGCCCCTTTGGAGGTAAGGGATTGAAGACTGGGTTTGCCAGAAGACCTTGGCAATTTTGAGGACCCCGTCATGCACTGGTACTGCAACACGTGCCGGGCTGTAGGCTGAGAGGACACTGAACAAGGTGTCTGCCTGCTTGGCCATCTCCTCCACCTATGGGCCCAAGTTCTCTGCCACCTATCGAAGCAGGGCCTGGTGTTCTTTAAAGTCGCCAGGCGTGCTGGCCCTTGAAGGTCCCGTGACCGTCTCGTCTGGGGATGAAGATGGTGACTGTACCAAGGCGGAAGACCCCGGGGCATCTTCTCCCGTGGGAGAGGGAGGTTTAGAGGTGAGTGCAGTCTCCTCTACCTCCAAGTGTGACTCAAACACCAAGCCCGGTGCCGTCGATGCTACCAACTTTTGCTCTGAGGCAGCAGCAGGTGAGCGGTGCGAAGGGGGCATCATCACGACTGGCATGCTCCATGTGCTCCAGTAAGGCCACGCAGCCTCAGGAGTCCAATTGCACTTGTGGAGCCTGGGCGAGCGGCTGAACTGTCCTTCATGCTGGAGGAATCCCCTTCCAGTGACCACAGTGGCGCCATCGATGCCTGCATCTGCCTGCTGGCAGTCGCTGCTGGAGACTGGTGCCTGGAGTGAGAGGATTGGTCCTGGTATCAAGGCGACTGGTGCTGGGAGGGACTGGAGTCGCGACAGGGAGTGCTCCCCCAGGGCAGGCAACCAAAATCTGCGCTGAGAGGATGACTGGTGGGCGGGCAAATGGAGCCAGCAATATGGAGATTGGCACCTCCCCTTCGGCAATCCGCGTTGAGTCTGCGGGTTCCATGACTGCGGTGCTGGTGATTGAGGGAAAGCTCCAGAGGATCTGGGCTGCAACTCCGGAGATCTGTGACAAGGAGGAAAGCGCTGCCTTGCCTCGGGGGAATCAGCAGCACTCTACTACCCCAAGGGGTCTTAGTGGCTGGCTTGCCCTCATGGGGAGCCTTTTCCATTTCCTGCGGCATGCATGGTGCCGGGGACATGGGTGGAGGTCTCTGTTCTCTCGGTGCTGGGAGAGTTTGAGAAGGTGTCGATGCCGCCAGAAGTTTGGGTCCCCTACCACTCCCGGGAGTCAGTGGTGGATCCTTTAAGGGGCTAAGGGCCCCAACCAGGGAGGCATGCCCACATGGCTCTGGAGTGGCTGGGCGGCCCTGAACTGAGTCCTTTGCCCGATGGCCCATGGCCCTTCTTGGTCAGTGCTGGGGAGCCATGCTTCTTGGTTTTCTTTTTTGGCATCAGCAACGGGGAGCAGTCCTGGGTGGAGCCTGGTGCCGGTTGTGTGCTGCGCACTGAGGCCGAGTTACTAGGCGAGTCTTGGCGAGATAGCCTGGAAGCTGGACAAAGGGCTGCCTTCATGAGGAGAGCCCACAAACGAATATCCTGCTCTTTCTGCATCCTGGGTCAAAATTTTTTACAAATATGACACTTGCCCTTCACATGTGATTCCCCCAAGCACTTGAGGCACCTGCTTTGGAGGGTCACTTATAGGCATAGGCCTGTTACAGTCCATGCAGGGCTTAAACACTGGAAACTGGGGTATGCCCTGCCTGGAGTGAAGTCCCTGCTGGAACTCTAACTTTTAACTACAGTTAATAACTACTTAACACTAACTACTATAAACAAACTATTTACAAGGTCCGAAGGCTCGAAGTCAGAAGAGATGAAACTGCTAGCCCTTGCTCCAAATAACCACCACAGGCAGTAAGAAGAAACTGAGAGGGCATAGGGACGACACATGAGCGCGCACATGGGTACACGCACACCTAGAATGGAATCAACTTGAGCAAGTACTCGAAGAAGAACTAAGATTTGCCTATTTACCATCTACTACAAAAGCGTTTGTAGCTTTTCCACTCTTGACAAAGGAAGGAGTCTCAGAGACCTTCCTCAAGGATGTGAAAGAAGTACCTGTGGAAGGGGTCTAGCACAAGATTGAAATCCCATGGGGGCCTAAAGAGGACAGAGTGACAGCTTTAAAAAAAAGTGCTAGTGAAAAGTTGGGAGGGAAAAAAAAAAAAATCTAGTCTAACAGAGGAGTTGCTTCTACCTACTGGGAGACTGGTAAACTACTAAACAAAGTCTTCCAAACTCCTTCACAGGAGGAACAATTCCAAATACTTCACATTCATCCTGTGTTCATCTGCTAGAACTTGAAATATGATATGTACTCACTGTCTGGGATAGCATGAAAAAACTGAGAACAACTAGGCTTTACTTAGCCTGTCAAAAACCTTACAGGGCTTGAATGAGGTGTCCATGATTATAAAGGATATAGTGAAAAGTCCTTCCTTTTTATCATGCTACCATATAAAAGAGGGACATTGAGTCATCCAGTGAAATGAATGGCCAGTAAATTTAGAACCAACAGAAATACTATTTAATTCAGGATACAATCAGTCTGTAGTAACACATTACCAGAGAACATCTGAGATACTGCGGCTGGATTGGGATCAGAGGAAGTCCACTGATATTCAATGGGAGGGAGAACATCAGGTGCAGGATTTGAGTAATGAAAATTTAGACTCCTGAGCAGAGGCTGGCCTCTCTTCACCCCTTATTCAGGGGAGTAACATTCTGAAACAGATGGGAGATATGCTCACCTGCAGATCTTAAAAATAGAATTTGCAATGGAAAGCGTCCTGCCATTTCAACAATGGAGTTACTTCCAAGGTCTTTCATAATATGTTAAAAAGACTTGAGGGCCAAAATATGGGAAGTGCACCGTTCCACAAAAAGGAAAAGACATTGTTTGAATGTTTACAGATCGATGGCTATTGATGATTTACAGTGAGAGCTACTTTTAAAAAAGCAAACCACACTGTATAGGAAGATGTTGGTGGGATGTATCTGAGTTACTAAGCTACTCATTGATGGATACCAACACTTTTAAAAAGGGATTTAATAACCCTTTTTTCCTGGAAAGAATTTCAACCAGTAAAATAATGTTCTAAATACTAGACTATAGATTGTGATAGAAACCAAATAATTAGGGCTGTCAATTAACTGCAGTTAACACAAGTGATTCATGCAAAACAAATGTGACTAGCTTAAAAAAAATAGGTGTGATCAGTTTTAATTAAATTTAAATAAAATACCAATTTATATTATAAATATTTTTGGACGTTTTTCTACATTTTCAAATATATTGATTTCAATTACAACACAGAATACAAAGTATACAGTGCTCACTTTATATTTGATTACAAATAATTGCAATATAAAAAAGATTAGAAATAGTATTTTTCAATTCACCTCATACAAGTACTATAGTGCAATCTCAATCATGGAAGTGCAACTTACAAATGTATAATTATTATTTACATAACTGCACACAAAAATAAAACAAACAATGTAAAACTTTAGAGGCTACAAGTCCACTCAGTCCTACTTCTGGTTCAGCCAATCGATATGACAAACAAGTTTGTTTACATTTGCTTGCTTATTTACAAAGTCACCTGAAAGCAAAAACAGGCGTTCGCATGGCACTGTTGTAGCCGGCACTGCAAGGTATTTATTTACATGCAAGGTGGATAAAAATCAATAGGATTTTTTTGATAAAATGCTTTTTGAGGAAAAAACCTATTATAGCTCAAAGATATCTCATCATGGAATAGAGATTATAAATTCTAATTCTATAGTATGAGATAATATATTCATGTAATTTTTAAGAAAAGTTTTGTAAATGAGTTTCAATAGTTCATGGATTAGGAACCCAATTTTATGGGGTTCCAGGGGCTTCTGTATAGATTATTTAGGTTAATCTTTCTATCTACCCAATGGGACTCAGTGCTCAGTCTGGAAGATACCATCAAAGATGCTTAGTTTTGCAGTTCTCAAACTGTGGATTTGTGTCTCCAGAGGTAACATGTTTCTTAACAGCAAAAATGTGGTTGGTTGGTAGGTAGGTAGGTAGGATGGGGGTGGGGGGGAAGAGAGAAAGAAAGGTGAGAAATAGTTAAAACAATTTAAATGTCTGTCTGGTGATGTTCTCCTTCTAATACAGCATGGCAAAAAAATCCTCCGAATAGTAATGATTAACTTGTTGAATTGGAGATAGTGTACCTTCTAAATATGAAACCTATATGTATTAAGGTTATAAAAACCAACAAGAATGCACTTTTATGTAGAAATCCATGATTAAATCGAGTCTTCCTGACTAGTGATTTAAATCAAATCCAACCTGTTATATGCCAGATATGTTAAATATTCATATGCCCCTTTATGCTTCAACTTGTCGGCTCTAAAATTTTACATTGTTTTGGTTTTGAGTGAAGTAAAAAAAAAAAATCTACATTTGTAGAATGCACTTTCACGATAAAGAGATTACACTATAGTACTTGTATGAGGTGAAACAAAAATAATTTTTCAATTTTTTACAGTGCAGATATTTGTAATAAAAAATAATATAAGGTGACCACTGTACACTTCGTATTCTGTAATTGAAATCAATATATTTAAAAATGTAGAAAAACATCCTAAAATATTTATAATAGAATGCCAATGTAAATTTATTATTGTTTAACAGTGCAATTAAAACTGAGATTAATTGCAACTTTTTTTTTTAAATCATTTGACAGCCCTACAAATAACGTGTTCAATAGCCCAACTATATAATTTAAAGCGGCTAACCAGTGAATTTCCAGACAGGCTTTTTAACTGAATTGTAAGAAATACCTAGAACACTGAAGTTGTACTTACGATATACATAAATTTTTGCCGATACTAATACTGATGTGTTTTCTGTTCAGTCAGAGATGCAATTTTTTGGAAACATTTCTAAATAACTAGAACTGATTTCTGGAGAGATTGGTAAATCTGGCTTCTTCTACTTCAACATCACATAAAAATGCATCTAGAACTACATGATAAGCTTCTTTAAAGGATTTAATCTCTATATTTTCTCCATCTGGAAACTTTAATTTAACTGAAGTCAGTGGGAGCCTTTTCATTTACATCAAAGGGCTTTGGATGTGTCTGTTAGGCATAATGAGAGTTCCTTGCACTAGCCCAGGGGTCGGCAGCACGCGAGCTAATTTTCAGTGGCATTCACACTGCCTCGGTCCTGGCCACCAGTCTAGGGGGCTCTGCATTTTAATTTAATTTTAAATAAAGCTTCTTAAACATTTTAAAAACCTTATTTACTTTACATACAACAACAGTTTAGTTATATATTAAAGGCTTATAGAAAGAGACCTTCTAAAAACATTTAAATGTATTACTGGCATGCAAAACCTTAAATTAGAGGGAATAAATGAAGACTCCGCACACCACTTCTGAAAGGTTGCCGACCCCTGCACTAGTCTCTGCCCAAACCAACTCTTCCCCACCTACAGAATCACTACTGTGAACAAAGTCTCCCTCTTCTTCCAGCTCTGATTATTAAACATGGCTCCTCAGAAGAAAAATCTGTGCACACACTGTGCAGTATGATTCTGTACTACAGACATATTAGAAAACCAGACAGGATAAAAACGCTTCTGTTGTGCTTTCCACCAGAGGATCTCAATGTGCTTTGCCTAGCTCATCTGGAAAAGAGTTTACATTCTCATTTTACAGATCAACAAATTGAAGCACAGAGAGATTAAAATGACTTGCCCACAGTCACAAAGGAAAATCTGTGGCAGAGTCAGGAATAGAAGCCTGAACTCCTGACTCTCAGTCCTATGCTTTAACCACAAGACCATCCATCCTTCCTCTCTCTGGCAGATGTTATCTGTAGTTTCAGAGATTTTTGCTAAAAGCAATGGCAGCCTCAAGAGCTGTTTAAGAAAACCCAACCTTTTAAGTAATTTGTGCCTGTGCTGTGCACACTGCATTTGACTAAGTTTTATGAGATGATCAGACTTTTTACTTAAAATGAAAGATTAAAAAAAAAAAAAGTTCCCCAAGCCTCTTGAGACCTACCTAGAAAACCCACTGTCTGTAGAACATAGCAAGGATCTTCCACTGTTGTGGAGTCTATCTAAGTAGTAATTGGAGGCAACAGAACTCAAGCATTGATGAAGGCTAAACAATCTTTTGTTACCATCCAATTCTCTGAGAGCCCAAGATTATGTCTAGACTGATCACCAAAGACAATTGTGTTTAAAGGTATAATGTTCAATGCATCCTCTACCATCCACCACAAGAGATGAGTTATTCTCCAGCTAAACAAAGTGAGAAGGTATCTGCAGCTCCTTGACTGACTAGCTTTGATGGGGGAAGCTTCTCTTTTTTGTCTTCCATGGTAAGACAAGTACAAGGAGCTTCCATCCTGCTCCAAACAGAGAATAGATACAACAGATATGGAGTGAGTTTATCCCCATCTTAGCATTTCCCTTTGTTACTATAAACACCACTGCCACCACATAAATCTCAGCTTCCTCCCGTATTTGGTTATTCTGGGAACCTTTCCTTATGCCCCAGAGAGATGCCCGCAACCTCTTTTATATCCTAGGTTGAAGTTAGTAAGACTCACTTGACCAGATGTCAGATAGAGCCAGCAAAAAGAATTCTGCATTTCAGGATTCTAATACCAGACAAAGTTAATCATTAAGAGAAAGACCTGCATGCAGGGTACTCCACCCCATTACAATGGCCTTTTTGCTGACTAGGTCAATCCATCACAAAGCCAGCCCGCATAACCTAAATCACATATATTCTGTGGGATTGAGCCATTTGAGTTACCATCTCTTACTGCGAGCCATGTGTACAAATGATTTAATTCTGCAAGCAGAAAATATATTTAAAGCCTGTAGTAGGGTTACTGGGTAAACTCTTAAGCTTTTTTTTTTTTTTTTTAATTTAAAAAATAAAATAAAGTGAGATTTTTTGGATCAAAGACAGACAATATTTACCTTTTAGTGAATGAGACTGAAGCTTTGGTTATAATTTTGTAACATCAACTACATTTACGGCCAAACTCTACCCTGAGATTTTTTATACCCTTCGAAGAATAAAGTATATTAGAATGAGCTTCAAAACGTTCTAGATTTAGAAAAAATATAATTAAAAAACCCAACAGCTTTCTAGGACAGTTTACAATATTGTAAATGTTAATAATAATATTTTTGGGCTAAATTTTTCAAGGATCCTCAACTTGGATGCAAAACTGCAGGTGCTAGTAGTTGTGAGGGTAACAAACAAACCAAACCAAACATGAAGAGTTCTAGCTACCTAATTTTTGGTCACAATCAGGCAGGTTTACATTTAAATATTATAATTGGCACTCACAGTGAATTAAATACATTCAACTGATCAAAGGTACAAAATTAGAAAAAAACCTACAAAATTATGGTCCTTTATTGGGGGGGGGGGAGGGGGGAATGTCAGGTCTCCTTTTTTCCCCACTTGTCTTTTCTTTTCATTAATTCTTTTCAGGGTGTTCATGCACAAATACATCAAATTGAAAATGTCCTTTTTACAATTCTATGTATTTACATTCCCTAGATTATAGGTATGTTCTGAGACTTCCAACCTCCCTCGTTCTCTCCCTCCCTCAAGTTTAACAGCCCTCCTAGTTCCCACAAACACCTCTAATGCAGCATGGCAATAATGCCTAATGCATCAGCAATTGTCAAAGGATTCTGGGATCAGCATAAAGATCTTTCCTAAGGATTAAAAGGAGACCAGTAGGGAAACTGGGATGATTGCAAAGATGGATGGAAGGCAAAGGGAAGAGGGAGTTTCAGAACATAAATTTAAAACAAAAAATAAAAATGAGCTGGTGTGTGACCTGCATATCCTTCACGGCCATAATTATTTGTGAATTGCCATTGCTCAGTGCAATTCATATAGCTGTACACGAATGGAAACATCAGACAAATTCTAAATCCAAGGAGAGCTACTTGTGTCAAGCTGCAGCCTCCCTCTTTACCTATTTTGATAGTCTACAGCTATGAGAACAGCAGCTGCAAAAGCATTTGAGATGGTGCCCTGTCCTTCAAACAACTGCTGCCACTTAATTGCACTGAAATTTAAAAAAATAGACACACACACACACAAAATACAGCCATCAAGGGCTTGTCTAAGAGTCCTCAATTCCTGATGAATAAACCCCCCAAATTCCGTAGTTCTGAATTTTGCACACCCACCTTTTATTTGAGAGTTAGATGGGAGAGCTGCTGAATGGTCTGACTACCTCACACTTTTCAGGCTATTATGGAATACGTACAGTTCTTTAAAAATGTTCTCAGGTGAAAAAGTATAAGCAAAATGACCTCCCAGGCTGCCAGTGATAGGCCCAGAACAGATTTTGTGGTTCTACACAGTCAGCACTCTCCTCTCAAATAAAAATAAAAATAGAACCCACACAGATGAGGTGATGGTAGTGAAAGAATGCAGAGTCAGGAACAGCTACCATGGAAGGTCAGAGCATCAGCATAATAAAGGCATTGAACTCACCTTACAGCTGAGTAATCACAGTGTAAAAGTAATTAGAAAACTGTACTTTTTATTTTAGATCATGTCACATGTCAACAACTTCACCTTCCTGTAGGCCTTCAGTGCATTCCATTTTTGGATGAACCATATGAACATGCCTGAGGTACAGCTAGAAGATTTTCACAAGACATCACCACTGAAGTTGATAAGGCATATTTAAGGCCAGTTAGTCTGTTCTGCCCGTTTGATGTATTGCTGATTTATTAAACTCAGCATAAACTGGGATGAAGGGTGTCCTTGAATTTCATGAAAATGCTTATAAGCACCACTTTTCTGTTTCTAAATTGCCTGGTCTCTTTATCCTATACTAGTCCTCTATGCACACATTCTGACATCACAAAATGACATGAAAGAACACTGGTAGTGAAACAAAAAGGGGAATATTAAGAGTATTGGAATGACATCTGTTGCATAGTATCTTTTGTTCTAATAGGCTCTTACAGATTACACCAGCACAGAATTTATGCTCAGGCCTCTGCTTCATCTCCCAGACTCTCATTTACCCTCTATCAATTAAGCACCAACAGATGGGTGCAAGTTATATTGATCAGAACATGACAAAGCAACAGAACAGTCCTTGTCCCTGGAATGCTTATTCTTCTAAAGCATTAATTGTGTACATCAGTTTAACACCACCTCTTTCACAGCACATTGCTTTATGATGATCCAGATTTAAAATGTATAAATTCTGCTTAGGCGTTTATACATTCCAGTATTGTACCTTGACATCCAGCTTTCCCAAACGCTGTAAAATCCAGATACGGTGGGACCAGGCATTGTAGTTGCTTGGGTATCTCCCAGCAGCTTCACAGCAGACATCCATTTCCTCCTGCACTAATCGTTGAATTCTTTCCACAGGCACTGTTCCCAAGTTCCCTTTAGTTACAAGAGTTGGCAAGGAGTTTTCCTGAATTAGTTGTTGCAGCACCCATCGTCTGGTTAAATGGTGTAGAGGGTTAACAATGCAAAAGCAGTTTTAAGAGAAAAAAACATTTTGTTCCTTATTTCACTATATAAATTGACCAAACTATGTGGAGTTTTCCATCATCTTAATTCAGGGTAAACTGGAGGTTGGGGGAAGAAACAGACTAAACATAAAACCTGTGAGCTATTCAGATACAGAAAGTCTTCAGCTAATGGACACATTTAACAGTGTCTAACTTCAGCTCTCTTTTTTATTTATGGTTATTGGTCATATCTAATCTTGAGAATTTGGGGAAGTCAATAAAAAAAAAGTTACCAAAAAAACTGAATATACAAAATTCGCCAAAAAAATCATGGAATATTTAAATAAGATTTTGAAGAATTCCCTTTTCACAAGACATCCATAGTGTTAAAGTGAGGTTTTATGCTGAAAAGGGATTATGTACAAATACCTTCTTACTCAACAGATCTGCACCCTGTGTGGATTCAGTTATATCTGCTGACTTTAGTCACAAAAGAAAAAAAGATTTCACTGCTTTTTACTCGTTAGCCCCGCAGAGTCAGTACAGCTAAGAGCAATTGAATGGGATTCTATTTCTTCTTGTGTATCATTTACAGAACTGTTTACTTATTTCCAATCAGTTACACTTGTGCAAACTCACTGAAAGCAATGGACGTACACAGGCATCAATTTCTCCTGCAGAACCCTTTCTTACTGGTGATGATATAAAAGGAATAAATAAAAGAAACCCAGCTTAACTCGGAGGTCCCAGGCAGAGATTGCTGGGCTAGCAGTTAGAAAAAAACCACCTTTTTATTAGGAAATTAGTCACATTTAAGCTGGAATTGTTGAGACAAACAGATTCCCACATTGCATTTTATTTGTAATAGGCACTTTAGAGTAGAATTGCATTTTAAGGAAGTCACTGCCTCAAAACTACAATAGATGTACTGACTGCTTATACAACCTTTGTGTCAAAGTAAAGCTGCTAACAAGTATATTTGTCCTATCAAATTAATTTCAAATATCTTTTATTAAAAAAGGTATTGCAGACATAGGATGGTCAACGACAGCATATAAACAGACAGACAGTGCTGCAAGAGGGGATTCTATGGAAAGCTGAGTGGAACTCTCGATCAGGACCTACAAGCTTTAACAGCTGAGACCGAAAAAGTTACTCCCTTTTATCCACTTTGGTAGCATTTGAAATGACAGTGAGCCAACACAATGTCATTCTATCTGCTTGAAGAAAGGTGAACTTTTTCCTTAATAAAGCTTTAAAAATTAAAGTTAACCAGTCAAAAATAGCTTATTCATAAGATTACAAAATTGTATAAAACTCACTAAGTGACAGCATCAACTTGAAATCTAACTGGTTTAACAAAAGTGGTTTCAGGTACTCCATCTGCTCCACAGTCTTTCTGCCAACTTTTGTTATTTTACATTCTCCTGCCCTGTCCCCCCCGCTTCTTTTTTAAGAATGTCTCTCCCCCCCGATTAGTGTGTGCAAAACCCACGTCAACAACAGAGGAAACTTGCTGACCAAATACTGTATAGGAGAAACATTAAAAACTAACTATATATAAATACCATTCAGTAACCTTGGCTGTTACTTAGAAAACAATAGTAGATAAAATTTTGAGAGGGAAATGTGATTTTTAAATTGACTGCATCTCTAATCTGAGATCAAGAACACTGGATCACGCCTGTTATTTGTAAGTTTGCTTCTGATATGATATTCATTGTAGCTAAAGGAGGGCAGCAGGTCAAACCACAATCTTTGATTACTTCATTTAGAAGAGCGGATCCATGTCACAAATGCAGCAAAACCTATGATACCCAAACATGTTTTTTTTGCTGCTCATATACCTCAAACTGCCAAAATACAAAAGTGGGACATAGTGAGTGACAAAGACCCAAAATGAGAGTCAAAATCTGTTTATGCAGGAAAATTAAATGGCCAAAGAGTCATTCCTTTAACATAAATAAAGCATAAAATAACTAACTTCTGATTCTTTATTTCCAGGTAAATAACTTTTCATACTAAATGTGAAGGGCAAAAATGTGTGTGAAGGAACACCTGACTTTTCTTTATTTCTTAAGAATGTCACTGTTTGAGAACGACATACTTGACTTCAGGTACATTATATATTACATGGTGCAGTTAATAGTCCAGCATTGTCTAACATGAAGGAGTTTGAGGCAGCTATCACTAAATCATGGCACTTGCAACTTATTTCTCTCCTCTCCATCACATCTACCTTCCTTTTCATTCTGTATAATGTAGTTACATAAAGCAAAGCAGTCAAATAGCGTGAATAAACTAGAGGTGGTGAAAAGAAATTGCACGATTAGAAAGTTAAAAACCAGCATAACTACAATTAAATTCTTCAATTCTGGTTCCACACCAACACTATTAAAGCAAAATACCGGAAAGGGATGTGTGCGTGCATGTGTGTCTAACTAATCTTGGCAGAATTCAATTTTCTTTTGATTTTCATTTTTACAGCTGTGGTGGGTAGGGTTGGGGATAGGGCAGTATTAACACTGGGGTTGCAGGGGACTCTGTGTGGCTGAGGACACCAGGGTACAACATGTGGGGGAGGCTGCAGTTGTCCTGGCCCAGTGGAGCAGAGACCCCTGGTCAGGACTGTAAGGAGGAGGAGGAGCCCCCACCTCAAAGGAAGTCCACCCCGCTGCTGAACAGTTTCTGCCTGGGAATGGCTCTGACACTCCTAGATAGTGGGTGAGTGGATGAGGCTGTGACAACAGAGCTGCACAGGGCTCCCTGCATGGTTACAGGGCCAGTGAGACTGGATCCCTGAAGGCACAAGGTCTGAGGAAGGCTGGGCTCCCGGTGGGGTGTAGTAGAGACCCCTAGTCAGTGCCATGAGGAGGAACTGTCCCTGGCTGCAGGGGACACCACATCACTGCTGAATGGCTTGTGGTCAGGGACAGAGCCATTCAGCAGTGGGGTGACCTCCTCCACAGCCAGGTACAAGGACAACAACTTCTCGCAGATCTGGCTAGGGTCTCTGCTCCACTGGGCCAGAACTACATCCTTCCCCTACCATATGCCTGCAGGCATCAGGCGTCACCAGCCCCAAACACCACCAGGAGTGTGGGAGCCATCCCGAGGCATTTGGGATTTGATGCATTTGACTGAGCTCTGGGTTGCCTTTTTATTTTAGAAAAATACCTTTTGTTATTGCTCAGTAAGGGAGACATTGTCATTGCATAATCCCATGGCTGGTGAAAAAGTATAGTCATAAGGAAAAATATCAGAGTACAGTAATGGGATATAACCTAGCTACAATTACAAAATTTATTTTTTAATGTATCCTGGTTCTCTGGCAGGTCTACAATATAAACAGGTTAATGGCAAATAAAAAAAAGTAAAATATGGAAAACCTAGCATTAATTTGATGGCAATTTTCAAGCAGTCACACTGGGAATACAAGACGAAGAAAAAATTACACACCACTCTAGTTATATTAAAAGACATGTAACATGCAGAAACACATATTTGACTTGAACACTAAGTCCTACACATCGTTGATCAGATTCTTAAAAAAAAAACAAACAAAAAAAAAAAAACAGCAATGAATTTTACAGTAGATTGTTTGGAAATCTGCTGTTTCCAGATGCTTGCCTCCATCCACCACCTTCCCTATCCCATACTCAGATAGAAGTATGAAAATATATTGGGGGGGAAGGCGGGGAGGGAAGGGAAGGAAAGGGAAGAGAAAAAAAGAGAAACCTGTGAATCCATGTTTCTGGGCTCTTCGGAAACTTAGTTAATGCCAGTTTTCCAAGATGTAAATCCTTAATTGGACTTAAAGTGCCAGATAATATTAGTTCTTTCCTGTGAAAGAAAAAACATTCCATTTGTACACCTAATTTAAGGGTGCATGTCATTTTCTTTGAAACATAATACAGCCAACTATGATATCCAGAATATAAACCTTAAAAATTACAAAAACTTCAACAATTGATAAAGCCATTTTACTGTAACAAGATAGAGTGTTTTCAAAGTAAAAATCTGTGTTCTACGTTTCGAATTGGACAAACGGTCTATATTTCTGTCCATGGTAATTCAACCTGAAATGATGACCCAACTTTACAAAGTGGATCTGTTCCTGAGTTGCACAATATTTTGCAGTAGAAAACTTAACATGTGCTATCATTGGCATACAAAACAATTTTTTGACTGATTAAGGTTAATTTTAAACACCCTAGAGCTATCTTCCAAAGCCTTCCCATAAGATATACACATTTCAAAAAGACAGTTATGCACAAGCAAGCTTCACTGATGTCAACAGAAGTTACATATATGTAATTGATAATTAAAAGCTACAAAGACAAGCACTCGTGAAATTACTATTGTGATTCAAGACAGTAGCATCACTATTATTTTACATTTTAAAAGCATCTTAATGAAATAATTCTCTACACAAATATAAATAGATTGAAACAGGGTTTAAGGTTGGTATTAGGAATCACTAACTTAGAGGCCAAAAAAAAAAAAAAATTATATATCTCAATTAAAAGTTACTGTAGGGTTGTTTTTGTTGGTTTTTAAAATCAATTTGGAAAGCCAGACAATTCTAGGTTTAGTTACTCGTTAACATAATATGTAGTAAAAGTCTTCCCAAACCTTAATTCTCATCCTGTCTGTCACAACCCCTCCCCTGCACACTTGTGAGACAGACACATTATGGTGAAACCTTTGAGAAGCCTGAAGCTATATGGATTTCATATCAGTCCAGACACCTGCATAGCAATGAGATGCTGCCGGCACAAAGCTCGATTCTGAGCACTGGGAGACCTGAGCATTGGGAGCACTGAGAACCCTTAAGCATATGCTTAGATAAGAATGAGTAGTCCAATGAAAGTAAAGAAAAAAATGCCTAACATATTTCCACAGAGGTCTGATTTAATTCCCCCATGCATGACTAAAGAATGAAAGGAGGTTGAAAATTTTCATTCTAAAAGATGTCAATGTGACAGCACTAGTGAATGAAGTCAGTTATTTCTAGAACAACCAGATCTTTTAAATGAGAAACTAGGTCAGCTACTTCAGAACAGGACGGAAAAAAGGGGAAAGTATGGCATAGGATGGCCTAACTGATGGGACAGAAAAGAGAGCACCCCTTTCTTTTTTCTCCTTCTTCCCATTACCCTCCCCTGTTTCAGGATTAAAAGCATACCATGTTACAATAAGATGTGGCTGCAAGAAAAAACAGTATCCCCTCACTATCCCCTTTACTGTTATCTCCCAGGTCCAAACCTGCAACTGTATTTTTACACTATGGCCCCAATCCAGCAAAGCCTTAAGCATATGATTAACATTAAGTAAATGAGCATGGTCTCACATTCTAGAATGGAATTACTCATGTCAATGTCCTTAAAGTTGAGCCTGCCTTTAAATGTTTGCTGGATCAGGAGCTATATCTGCGGGCCCCGTTCCATCCACCCACCCACACAACCAACCTCCCCTGCTCTAAGACCAACTTTATTTATTGCTCTTATGGTCCCTCACCTATGTTTCATATTCTTATATTTTCTATCCTTTTGCCTAGCTATTTCAAAGACGACATGACCATTGTGTAGAAGCTAAATGAGTTCTTTCCAGCAGTCTTCACTGCAGTTGATGTGAGGGAGATTCCCACACCTGAGCCATTCTTTTTAGGTGACAAATCTGAGGAACTGTCCCAGACTGAGGTGTAAGTAGAGTAAGTTTTGCAACACATTGATAAATTATACCGTAAGTCACTAGAACCAGATGATATTCACCCAAGAGTTCTGAAGGTACTCAAATATGAAACTGCAGAATTATTAACTGTGGTTTGTAACCTATCGCTTACCAGGTGACTGGAGGATAGCTAATGTAATGCAGATTTTTAAAGAAGGCTCCAGAGGCAATCTTGGCAATTACAGGTTGGTAAGCCTAACTTCAGTACCAGGCAAACTGGTTGAAACTACAACAAAGAACAAAATTATCATGTACAGCTATGTATCTGATACATTGGGGAAGAGTCAACATAGCTTTTGTAAAGGAAAATCATGCCTCGCCAATCTATTTGAATTCTTTGCGGGTGTCAACAAGCATGTGGGCAAAGGTGATTTAGTTGATATAGTGTACTTGGACTTTCAGAAAACCTTTGACAAGGTCCCAGACCAAAGGCTCTTAAGCAAAGTAATCAGTCCTGGGATAAAGAGGGAAGGTCGTCTCATGGCTAGATAACTGGTTAAAAGATAGGGCACAAAGAATAGGAATGGTCAGTTTTCATGAGAGAGAGGTAATTAGCAGGGTAGTCCAAGAATCCATACTGGGATCTGTGTGTTGAACATTTTCATACATGATTTGGAAAAAAGGTTTAAGGTGAGGTGGCAAAGTTTGCAGATGATACAAAATTACTCAAGATAGGTAAGTCCAAAGCTGACTGCAAAGAGATCTCACAAAACTGGGTGACTTGACAACAAAATAGTACATAAAATGAAATGCTGATAAGTGCAAAATAATGCACATTGGAAAACAATCTCAACTATACATCCAAAATGCCAAGATCTAAATTAGATGTTACCACTCAAGAAAGATCTTGGAGTCTCTGTGGATAGTTCTCTGAAAACATCTACTCACTGTGCAGTGGCAGACAATAAAGCTAACAATGTTAGGAACCATTAGTAAAGGGATAGATAAGACAGTAAATATCAAAATGCTACTATATAAATCCATGGTATGCCCACACTTTGAATACTGTGTGAAGTTGTGGTCACCCCATCTCAAAAGAGATATATTATAATTGGAAAAGGTGCAGAGAAAGGCAATGAAAATTATTGGTGTATAGAACAACTTCCATATGAGGAGAGATTAAAAAAAGACAGGAAAGACAAAAAGACGACTAAGTGGGGATATGACAGAGGTCCATAAAATCATGAATGGCATGGAGAAAATGAATAGGAAGTGTTATTTACCCATCACATAACACAATAGGCAGCAGGTTTAAAACTAACACAATGTACGGTCAATCTGTTCAGCTCATTGGCAGGGGATGTTGTGAAGGTCAAAAGTATAAATGGGTTAAAAAAAGAATGGAGATAAGTTCATGGAGGATAGGTCCCTCAATGACTATAAACCAAGATGGTCAGATGCAATCCCATGCTTCGTGTGTCCCTAATCCTCTGACTGCCAGAAGCTGGGACTGGACGACACAGGATGGATTACTTGGTAACTGCCTTGTTCTGCTCATTCCTTCTGAAGCACCTGGCAATGGCCATTGGTCAGAAGGCAGAATATTGGCCTAGATGGACCATTAGTCTGACCCAGTATGCACATTATGTTCTTGTATACTTCCATTAAAAAAAAAATGGATTCAACTTTCAGCAGCAATACAGCTACAGAGAACATTACTTATAGCAACACCTGAGAAGTTTACATATGCGTTCAATGGTGGTTTTTCTGTTTAAAAGCCCCATGAACTTTATCATTTCAAGAATACCCGAAGATACATTTTTCTCATGATAGCCAACCCTTTACTATGACTGCCACATTTCCCTTTTCTTTAATCAATGACACTTCAAAAATCAGTTCATAGCACCAACCTGGATAATTATATTATAGGCTGGGAAAAAAATACTTGCTTTATCTGGATCTGACAGCTATTCACCACAAATACAGTCTTAATGGGCTGATTTCTTTATTTTTCCAACTGCAAGAAACCTATTGAACTGAGCAAATCTCCATGTCTAAACATTTAAAACCACCTAAATTTAAAGCGGCAATTTCTTGTTTAAAGCCCCCCAAACTATTATTTAAAACTGTCCCTGGCCCTTGTGTGCGGGTGGAAAGAATATGGAAAGAGCCTTTCCCCGCTTCTGTGCCCTGGTGCAAGGGGGATCAATTGCTGTCTCTGTGCTTAGGGGAGTGCAATGAACTGCTTCTATTGGGCATCGCCAGGAAGAGGGAGGGAAGTCCCTGCTCCTCCTCTGTGTGCACTGGGGAAGTAGGGCTATGCTATCCTAAGTGATGGTCAAGCCTGCACAGTTCCTATGTGGACTGAAAAAATCAGAGGACATGCTTGGGATAGTGCATATCCGCATCCCTTCTCCCATTTAGAGGTATGTCTAAATATCATAGTATGACTCAGAGTCTGATATTCAGCTTGGACGACCAGCCGTGCCATTAGAAAATGGAATATCGGAGTCTCAAAATAATCAAGGTGCGATACCCTGATGGAGGTAAAATTAAAACAATGACAGCTATGGAAAAGGTCAATCTCACGTTTGCAACAAACGAATTAGGGGGAAGTGTGAAGGCAGTACCAATTACAGAAAAGCTGAGGGAAACCCAGCTTAGATGGTTTGGGCATGTGAAAAGATCAGAAGTATGTAGAGGAAACAGGGCACTAAACTTAGAAGTGGACGGTAATAGAAGGGTTGGAAGACCCAGAACTATATGGATGGATATTATACAAAAAGATTTGATTAGCTGCAGAGTATCTGAGGAACTGGCTCAAGACAGACTGGAATGGAGAAGGACTCAAAAAAGCTGACCCCCATATAGAGGGGACTAAGGCTAGAAGCAGCAGCAGCAATGAAGGTCAATCAAGCACCTTCTCTCACAATACTGGAACAAGGAGACATCTAATTAAAAGGCAGAAAACTGCCTTTAATAACTGATAGAAGAAATAGTAACCCTTTCTTTCTCTCTTACACAACATATAGTTAACCTGTGGAACTCTTTACCTCAAAATGTTATTGACAGCCAGAGCTTAGGAGAAATTTAAAAGATTAGCAGAACTCAAAAAGGGGTTAACCACTGACATGGATAACAACTTCCAGTTTCATAAACGGTGGTATAACTTTAAAAAGGGATGTAGTATTCAGGGCAACCATTACTCACTTGACATTAGGAAAAAACTTCCCTTATGAGCAGGTTATTTTATAATTGTCTATTATGTGTATTTCACACATTCCTGTGAAGTATCCAGTATTAGCAACTGTTGAAGATTGCACAGTTGACTAAATTACTCTAATCCACTTGGTGAAGTCCTGTGTTGTACAGGGAGTGGAATCAAAGTCCTGAATTCTAATCCTGGCTCTGCCAACAACTTGCTATGTCAGGTTGAGCAAATGGCTTCGCTTTCCTGTCTGAGCTTCCCTAAACTATACAATGAGCACAATGGCAATTTCAAACCTATATGTAAAACAATATAAAAATGCTAAGTACTATTATTATGTTCCTAGGTGACAAGGAGCCCTCAGTTTCCTCTCTTCCCAGGTGGTTGGAAAGAAGAGAGAGTGTGTACGTGTGTTCATTCTAGTAGCCCCTTTCCTCATGGCTGCAGTGGGTAGGAATCTCAGGGTAGGTCTGCACTCTAAACTTACATCAGCACAACGACGTCACTCAAGAGTGTGAAAAATCCACACCCCGATCAATGCAGTTATACTGATCTAACCCCCAGGGTAGACAGCACTAGGTTGATGACAGGGTTTCTGCTGCCGACACAGCTACCACCTCTCATGGAGCTGAGTTAGCTTTTTTCTCAGTGTAGTCACATCTTCACTGAAGCACTATGGCATTGGTGCAGCTCTGCCGCTGCAGCATTTTAATTGTACACCTGTCCTAAGAGCATCAGACTGTTCAGTGCTCCCTAGACTGCCCCAGGAGTCAGGCAAGAGTGGAAATACTCTTTAGAGCAAAGCTTCATTTGCATTACCTGTTGTCAGCAAGAGGGAACCAAATGCTGATCAAATGTGAAGTCTGGATGACTGTGACATCCCTAGCTCTTGAGCAATATAAAATCTAAGTATTTAACATACTATCTTAATGGATTACATTGAAGGAAGCTACCTATCAATAAATTTTTTGCCAACTACCTTATATAGTCAGTTTAATATCAATGTGAACAAAAGAATCATAGTTCACATAATTATTCATTGGGGTAACTTCATACAACACATTGACTTGAAATATGCGAGCAAGCGGAGATGTGGTTTTATATTAAAATTGATCTAAGATAAAAATGTTCACCGATACATGAACAGGATCAGTAACCTTTGGTAAAATATATTCTTTATCTTCAGATTAAGGGTTATGCCACTTTATTTGTGCCGAAAATATATATTACTGTACTGTGAAATGCAACAGACTAGCTACAAAGGAAATCAGGAAGGAAAAGATTTTAAAAGTTCTTTCAGCACATCTCATCAAAACAGCAGTGTTAAATCCCAATTAAAACAAAGCTTACGGCGGACTCAGATTTAAGGCGGCTGACCAAGCTCTTTGTGATATCATTTGCTGAGTGCGACATACCTTACATTCCATGCAGTGGTGAAGTCTGGGTTTAGTAGTAGCAGCGTACATGTGATATCTATCAATTCTAAAAGATTTAAAAAAAAAAAAATCCATGAATGATTAACAGTGGTAAAATAAAACATCAAAACTTCTCCCCTCTTTATGCCCCGATACTTTTTCAAAGCCTCTTCTCTCTGACTCGTTCTTATTGCAACACACCTCTGAGAAATATTGCTGAGTTCCAGTCCAGAGAAAGAGGTAGCTCAAACTGGAAGGATGACACACAGTTGGTTTAGTTTCTTCTCCTTCCATGTTGAGTACTTAAAATAAGTCCCACCTCTTGGGTTCACTGACCTCTACAAACTCCACTATAATGACTTGGAATCATGGTTCTCCTCCCCCTGGACAACTCTGATTCAAAAAGACAATATTCTTACGTGAATTAAAAGCTACTGGATAGCTCTGAAACAGAGAGCTTGTATGGGATCTTTGAGCATTCTAGTCCATTTAGTTATTAAAATTGAAATACACTGTGTGACAAACACATGCAAAGTTCTTAAAATTGTTGAAAAATTGTTGATTGAGATCTTAACACTCAAAACTACAATAATCTCCTGGAACAGCAAAACTACAGTGGTTTAAGAACTCTGCACTGCAGATAGCAATTCGCTATAGCTATTCTATGCTACATACTTTTACCTGTAACTAAATAACCACTACAAAAATTGCACCTATGGAAGGGGAAAATCCCCTACAACTATGGATTAGGAACAGAGAACATCACAAATTTAGTAAGTTGCACAACTATGTAACAGAAAATACTTTTAAAAGACTCTGAATAGGCTGCCTCTCCAAAGATTGAGATACTATGACTAATCACTAAATAAGAAATAGACATATCCATAAACATTTGTTTTTCTACTCCCCTTTAGACACTGCAGACTCTAAATTTCTACATATATTTAATGATGTAATAAAACTGGAAGGAGCTATGTGGGTGGCTGACAAACAGAAGAGTTATTCTATTCTAGCCTTTCCTTTCCTTTCACTCCTGTATTTTGCTGCACTAATCAATTAGTTTGATGCCTACCTAGGTAAAAAACGCTTAGTGTTATATGCTACCTCTCATAAAACACAGCGATAATTCTCAGTGTCTCAGGTTTGGTTCTTTAACTCTTTCTTCGAAAAGTCACAAAATCAGGTCAATTAAATCTTCCCCGGCATTACAATTCTTAAATATAAATGAGCTGGGTAAGAAGCAGCAGCAGCAGCACAGATACTCTCCAAAATACAAGCAAAATTATCAGTGCTTTTGCTCTCAAGACTGTTAGTCTGGATTCTTAACTGTTCATAATATATTCAAAAGGTTGTAACACCAAAGTAATTTGCCAACAAAACAAGTTTTTTCAGTTCAGCTGCATTCTCATGAAGGAGAAGCACTGGATTACAATTTGTTTTAAGAAAAAAGAGCTAGGGATGGGGAGAAAAAGCAAGGGGTATATACAGGGAGCTAAATCCATGGATGGTTCAGTTAAGACGACTGGACATACAGAAAACTAGTAATTAACTGACTATATGTAACTACAATGGGGAACATTAATCTCCAAAGGCCCAGGGTTGTCCACAAGCAATTCTCTGTGCAAGCCTAGCCAGATGCACCCTTCATTTGGGATTTCTGCCAGAGAAAGGTGAATTTAATCACATGAAATTCCATAGCCTTGGCCATCAAGGCTCCTGTCTAGGAGCCTGATGCAGTGAACCAGTGCATCCGTTGGCACCTTATCAATATGCTCAAGTGCAGCCAGCACCACCCACTTTTAATTTTAAAATTAATGCTTTAATTTTAAGCATGTGAATAGTCCTATTAAAGTACATGGGATTATGCATGTGCTTAAAGTTAAACATGTAATTAAGTACTCTGCTGATTACAGGCCTTATGGTTTTGGTTTTGCTAACCCAAAACTTGACCAACAAGGCTTTAGCAAAAGCACTGCTGGTTTTATCCATTACTAGATCACCACAAGCATCAAGGGATGAAACAAAACCAACTCGGGGGTGCGCAGTAAGATGTGGCTGCTTCAGACACACCTTTTTCACAATAGCTTCTGAAAAATGAGAAGCAAATAAGACAATGGAATATTTAAAACAGTGGTTCCCAAACTGGGGTTCACGAAATGTTACAGGGTGTTCTCAGGAAAAAATTCCCTAATGGTGGAAAGAGCTGTCCCTAGGGACCCCGGGCAGCACAGGGCCAGCAGCCCAGAGTTCCTGGACTTCCAAGAGCTAAGCAGATCAAAGCAAGCATATCTATCACACTGAGGAGATTTAAACTTCAAGACTCCCTATAAGAAATGGAAAGGGAGGTGGATATTTTTTGCTGTTTTTAAAATTAAATAGGCAGCTAGTATTGTTTTTAAAATTATTATACAGAACAAGTTTAAGCTTTGTTGTAACGTGCATTGTTTGCCTGGACTGCTCAAGACCTGAATGCTTGTGTAGGACGAACTCTTTTAGTTAGCTTCTTAAATACCTTCATGCTGTTTCACATCTGATACTCCTTGATGAAACATAGGAGCTTTGTCTTATTACAGGCTTATTCAAAGCTTATACAAACTATGAAAGTGAGATCTTGGAAGAGTGTTGCCATTTGCATAAATGTAATAAAAATACTGTAATGATAAATAATAATTAATAATAAATAGTGTGTAATAAGCAGTCATAAAAATAAACTTTACATTTCCAAGATCGCTGCTTTTATTAGTTATACTCATGTAAAGGAGAAAATCCCTGGAAATATTCGTTTTTAGAAGGGAGTTTGCAAGGCTTGACATCTTAGTGAAAGGGGTTCACAGGTTGTTAAAGTTTGGGAATCACTGATTTGAAATATTTATTTATAGTTACAGACATGATAAAAGGCAAAAACTCAAAAGCTCTGATTACACCACCATTACTTAAAAATCATGTTATACAAACATGTCAGCCTTATCCTCTTTCAAAACAGATCAAGAGAATAGAGAAGATAATGACTCTTCTAAAGTAAATTCACCACATATGCAAGATTCATCTAAGCAACCTACTAGATGGCAAAATGGTAAGGAAGAAAATACAGAGATGGACATACATCACTGCTAAACGTGAACCAGCATAACTCCCCCACTTGGGCAGTTGGGATTTTCATATCATTCCTCTGATGGCTTCTCCAATCTGTGATTATTAAAACAGAAAAATCTCTTGAATGTTCAGTATTATAAACTGCAACCTCCTTTCCTCTCAAGACGAGAGAGAGCCCTGAGCATCTTATTTTGTACATTAATAAATGTTTAACCTAAGGTATTACCAATTCCTGCAACGTGACTCATCACTGGTATGGTATGTTTTCCTCCCTTCGTCCATCCTTTAAGTAATATTGTAGGTGTGGCAGGCAGCACTGCCTATCATTAAGGTTGCCTCACATACCCATTATAAGACCCTGTTTTCAGCTGCTTGTAACTTGGCCAAACTTTAACCATTTGGGCTGAATTTTCCATGCTGGATAGCTGTGTCAGGCTGAAAGTTTTTGGAAAGTTTCACCCAGAACAGTTCAGCTGTTTCTGAGAACAAGGCTAAGAAAAAATACATTTTGCCAATATAAAAAAAATTGAAATTGGAACATTCTCTTTGAAATACTCTAGTGCCCCCATACTCCGGAGCAGAGATTAGAAATTTGCAAGGAGCGCCCTTGTGTGTCGGGAATGTGCCTTTTTCCTGTCCTTGTGAAAATCCACCCAAATTTGGCCAAGTTGTAAACCTCTGAAAAAGACTGCAATTTGAACTTGCTCGATAGGTGGGGCCAGGCACAGGAACCGAGAATAGAGAGCATGTCTCTCCTGTGCTCTCAGTGCCCCCCTAGCTGGCACTCAGGAGGAGAAAACCATCTGCTTCAAACGCATATGGAACAAAAAGCAGACCAAGGGAAGGGAAAGGACTAGTTTAAGACAAGGAGTCTGCTAAGACTGGCACTGGAGGAGGAGAGAGAAACTGGCTTGGAAGCCAGGAGAAGGAGATTGACTAGGAGTCAGTGGGGGATATTGTGGGGGGAGAGCACAGACTGCATGAGGAGCTGAAGGGAGACTCGGACTGACTGGTCAAGGAAACTATGTTTGGGTGTGGGGACAGGGAGGAAAACTGGAAGTCAGTGGGGAGATTGGGACTTTGCAAGCCTCAAGGAGGAAAGTAGGATTGGCTGGGCCAGGATACTGGTACTAGGATGCACAGACAACCTTAATTCTGGCTTTTTCCTAGCTTTTGAATGCTTGACTTTAAAAATCATTGTTACGGTTGCAATGTTGTTTTTGTGTGTAATTATTACGTAGCATCACTATACAAGGGTCTACCGTGATAAACAAAAATTTAGCTAAGCTAAATTGGACATTAAGCAAGCTAAAAATAGTTTAAAAAACAAACTTTGTTTATACTTGATGTGGATGCACTTGCCAAACTAATGTTAATTAATCCTATTAAGAATTACAACCATGTATCAGACAAATTTCCAGGTTAGTGCATCTTATTATGTCAAGGATCAGGAACACCACCAACTTGAAATCTAGTCAGTTTAAATGGAATAATAAGTGAAGAGTAAGAGTAGTTTCAGACATGACACTTCTGTCCCTCTGTCATTTTTTGTGGTTTTACAATCACATTTTACTATGTTAAATTTCACCCCCTAATGCCACGTGAAAAACCCACAAAAACAAGGGAAGCCAATTGACTATACAGGGAATAGGGTGAAACTATACAAAAATTGTTGTCAAATGCATGAAGAGGACAAACAGAAAAAGTACTTAGAGTCATCTTAGCCATTACTTGCAAAAATAGCAGATTTTTTTCTCTGAGAAGTGAGGGTTTTGAACCTCTGGTTCCCTTTATGAATTTTAGGGGCATTTTTTGCCGTTCTTTCCATGGAAAGCCATGTGTCAGCCGCAGGACAAAATAGGATTGGTTTCCTGCTGCACCTTTACTTATCCTGTGACAGTACCGCAAAAGTAAGACATGCATTAGGGTCATATGATTTGTTTACTTTTTAATTCACTCTTAGCAGGTCTTTGCTCCTGGGTGAGGTTTATGCAGAATGCAGCAGCATACCTGCTCATTGCACAGGGCTGCTTTCAGAGATGAGAGTCTCTTCAGCTGCAAGAAGTGAATGCGGCCCTAGATTCTTTGTGTTTGTTTTTATTTGGCTGTACCAGAAAATAAAATAAAAAAAGATGACGCGCATGCTTTTCAGCCCACAATTGTAAAAATGAAACCACAAATCTATAGAAACATGACATTTTAATTTCAAAAGGTACATCTGTTCAGTGGTGAAAAAAGGATTACAACACTTTTAGAATTATGGTACACTAAGAGTAGGGCTCTGATTAAGACATAAGTGTTTAACTTTGAAACCAACAGGACTTACCCATGTCTACGAGGCTATGTACATGCATAAGTCAATACAGAATCAGGGCCACAGTTACCAAGACCGTTACTGTCCAGTTCTCTAAATAGCTACCTCAAGCTAGTCTTCTGCTTTCTTTTGAGCAACAAGCATTCACAGTGAAGACAATAACCAGTTCCCAACCAGAACCATACTACTGGATGCCCTGTAATGCCTAAACAAGCATCTTGATATCACACTCTACATATTAACGCTCTCAATTGTAAATAAAAATATCAGAGACACTCCTTTTATTCCTTGTTGGAATAAAGAAGACCGTGGAGTATACAATGCTAAACAGTATGTGGTAACTGAGCATTTTATATCAAATAGACTGAAGATATTCACAATAACCTCTAGTAATCAGCTGAACAAATTGTGATGACACTACACACAGTATATATTCAGTATACATGCATAAAATCTAAACATTATAGGAGGGATCACAAAGTGTGTAGTAAACCTAGGATATTTTAAAACCTTCAGTTTTCCAAAGAAGTTGGAGAAAGCTGTAGTTTAGTAAGATTATATGGCAAGGTGGCTTAGTCACAGCCCTATTTTTCTGGATTCCAAAAAACTCTGAATTTCCTTCTCTCTATCCAAGTACGTAACAAGGACCAGCTGTAGCTTAAGCACTTGTCTCAATAAATAATTAATAACTCATTACAATGTACTTGCTTCTTATGAGATCCTGCTAGCAAATGATGATTATGTATCATTTACTTGCAAGAGTTGATATTTGAAGCAGAGCCATTTATTTTCACTCCTGTATTTAAGACTGTTTATGGAACTTCCAGTTATACCAATTGGAAAAGACTGGAATACGATTTCAATTGCCAAACTTTTTCCCACCCAAGAGGCTAATGACTTTAGCACCAATGAGAACGAAATCTATACTTGGCATTATAACCAGAAGAGACCTGCCCACCATGCAAAGTTCTATTAAAAGCGAAAAGGCGTTTTGCCTGAGTAAGAAGTGCTGTGTGGGGCTTTAGCATATGAGGATATCACAGTTTAGATTCTAAGTCAAGTAATGTCTACGTTTGGAAGATTATGTATAACAATCTACATGAAAACAAATTCCTTTCTGTAACTCAGTCACAGGATTATTGAATTTTTCGGCATTCATCCTCTCCATCATTTCAGCTTATGAATTCTGCCAAACTTCTCTGTCTTGACAAAGGCAGTGCTCAGTTAAGGGTAAAGCATGTCATCCAACACTTAAAGCAGAGTTTGGCATATAAAGCAGGTCATTAATATAGCAGAGTCTTGAGAACATACAGATCATCACTTTAAAAGTTGGACAAACCTGAACAATTTTGCAGACCATCTCGCACCGGCACTTTTTGTTTGCTTTCTGTTAAAAACAATGGAAAAGGGAGTCTCTCTTCAAGAGAAAAAGACAAAAACCTGGATTTCACACTGCTGAAATATTTGTAAGATGACAGTTTTATGGTCTGTATTTTGGGATGAAAGGACTTCAGACAGGCTCTGTCAGAGACAGAATTAAAAGACTTCAACTTCCGCCCTGAACATTGCTAACAAGAGTAACTGAATGAGCAAATCCTGTTTGCAGATCTAAGCCTTACTACAACAAAGCACCTGATTCTATGAGAATAGGACAAATTTAGCTAGTAGGGAGCTGGAGACTAAATAAGAACCAATGGTTGCCTTCTTGCTTACGTTCAAAAATGAAACAAGCTTTGCATTATATGTTTAATTTGGACTACAGATGTAGAAAGCCTTTTTCTGTCTGCTGTGGCTTTTCTGGGGCAGGACTTTTCTATAACCATCTAGGTCCAATCAGGAAATTCTGCATGTGAAGGAACTGCCAGATAATCCACACACACCTCACCGGTTCCAGTATGATAAGCTAATGTTCTGACTAGTCCATCTAAGTCAGCTATCACTTCAAATTCACATTGGTTTCTTATACCATATCAGACTTAACTATTTATGTTTTGCATTTAAAACTCTTTCTACTGAGGTTTAGAAGAGTTCTCAAACTGAGAATTTGATATCAGATATGGTCATAGGTTTCTATCAGATCTGAATGCATCAGTAGCAACCAGATGGGATCCTAATGCACCCATGGAAATGATCCAGATCTTGTTATTGTCAAACAGTATTACACTGATGTCACAGTTACAAGGCAAGCTACATTTTAGGCCTTTCAGAGTCCCTTTTGAGTGACTTTTCAAAAGAATGGAACGCTGAAGTCCAAACACTCTGGGACTAGATGTTTGGGTGGGAGCCCCGTTTCCTAACCAGGTTAACACCATTGGGGCTTTCACGTTTGGAACCTGTAAGCCCTTTTCCTCCATGATCAGCAAGCTATGATAACCCCCAAACAGCTTCTTCAAAAACAAACCATTTATTATTCATTCACCCAAATATAAATAACATGCAGAGCAAAGGGTTAGAACAAAAATCCCCATACACATATATTCCCTTATCTAAACCTTAATCTTTCCTTTCAAACTTTGGAAAGTTCCATTCAGCCCAGTTACCTCCATCTCTGGGTTGGGAAAAAACAGTCTGCTTACTGAAGTTTGCGTGTCTGTGTGTCTCCTTGCATCCCTGTCATGATTAGCCTACTGCACCAGTGGGGAAGGATCCCCATATCCCTAATTCTGATCAGCTAAAGCCATGATAGTCTCAAACTCAGGAACAAAAGCAGATATTTCTTCATGAAAGCCCATTTTTCAGAAACAAATATAGATCCTTTTACCTGATCCCAACAGCACAGCATGAGAACTGTATTAAATGCCATCGGCTGCTTGGAAGAGAGCTCATTCTGGACAATAACCTGCCAACTGAATTGGGTATCAGTAGTGGGGCTGCGATTATCCAGCAGCAATGAACTCATTGTGCACCAGGAGAGAAAGTGGTCCATGACTGGTGGAAACTGTCAGTGTCTTTCTTAGAAATAGCACATTGACAGTCTTTTCATAGGAGATTATATGGCCTTTAATGAAGAAACCATCACTTTGTTTGGACAATATCAAATCTTCTATTTCTGATTATAGAGTATATAGAAAGTTGTGGCAAGACAACTCCCAGTACTGACATGCCAGGTATGTTACCATGTACCATGCCAAGGGTGGACATGCCAAGTATGTTAGCAACAAGAAGGTGGTCAGGGAAAGTGTGGGACCCTTACTGAATGGGGGAAGCAACATAATGACAGATGATGTGGAAAAGTTGAAGTACTCAATGCTTTTTTTGCCTTGGTCTTCACAGACAAGGTCAGCTCCCATACTGCTGCACTGGACAACACAGTATGGAGAGGAGGTGAGCAGCCCTCAGCCGTGAAAGAACAGGTTAAGGACTATTTAGAAAACCTGGTCCATGGGTCCAGATCTAATGCATCCAAGGGTGCTGAGGGAGTTAGCTAATGTGATTGCAGAGGCATTGGCCATCATTGAAAATTCGTGGCAATCGGGGGAGGTCCCAGACGATTGGAAAAAGGCAAATATAGTGCCCATATTTAAAAAAGGGAAGAAAAAGAACCCAGGGAACTATAGACAAGTCAGCCTCACTTCATTCCCCAGCAAAATCATGGAGCAGGTCCTCAAGGAATCCATTTTGAAGAGGAGAGGAAAGTGATCAGGAACAGTCAACATGGATTCACCAAGGGCAAGTCATGCCTGACCAACCTGATATCTCATTGTAGAAGGCAAACTGGCTCTGTGGATATGGGGAAAGCAGTGGATGTGATATATATTGACTTTAGCAAAGCTTTGGATACATTCTCACACAGTATTCTTGCCAGCAAATTAAAGAAGTATGGATTGGATGAATGGACTATAAGGTGGATAGAAAGCCTGGCTAGGTTGTTGGGCTCAACTGGTAGTGATCAATGGCTCGATGTCTAGTTGGCAGCCAGTATCAAGCGGAGTTGATCCTGGGGCCGGTTTTGTTCAACATCTTCATTAATGATGGGATTAATTGCACCTTCAGCAAGTTCGCAGAGGACACTAAGCTGGGGGGAGAGGTAGATAAGTTGGAGGGTAGCGATAGGGTCCAGAGTGACCTAGACAAATTGGAGGATTGGGCCAAAAGAAATCTGATGAGGTTCAACAAGGACAAGTGCAGAGTCCTGTACTTAGGAAGGAAGAATCCCAAGCACCGCTACAGACTGGGGACCGACTGGTTAAGCAGCAGTTCTGCAGAAGAGGACCTGGGGATTACAGTGGACGGGAAGCTGGATATGGGTCACCAGTGTGCCCTTGTTGCCAAGAAGGCCAACGGCATATTGGGCTGTATTAGTAGGAGCATTGCCAGCAGATCGAGGGAAGCCATTATTCCCCTCTATTCGGCACTGGTGAGGCCAAACCTGGAGTAGTGTGTCCAGTTTTGGTCCCCCCACTACAGAAGGGATGTGGACAAATTGGAGAGAGTCCAGTGGAGGGCAACAAAAATTATTAGGGGGCTGGGGCACATGACTTACGAGAAGAGGATGAGGGAACTGGGTTTATTTAGTCTGCAGAAGAGAAGAGTGAGGGGATAGAGTGATAGACGCATTCAACTACCTGACGGGGGGTTCCAAAGAGGATGGGGCTACACTGTTCTCAGTGGTGGCAGATGACAGAACAAGAATAAATGGTCTCAAGTTGCAGTGGGGGAAGTCTAGGTTGGATATTAGGAAACACTATTTCACTAGGAGGGTGGTGAAGCATTGGAATGGGTTACCAAGGGAGGTTGTGGAATCTCCATCCTTAGAGGTTTTTATGGCCCAGCCTGACAAAGCCCTAGCTGGGATGATTTAGTTGTGGTTGGTCCTGCTTTGAGGAGGGGATTGGACTAGATGACCTCCTGAGGTCTCTTCCAACCCTAATATTCTATGACTCTTGTCACCCTGCGGATATCATGAAGACTGCACGACAGACATTGGTAGACTGTTACCTACCAGTACAAGATTCCTCTGCACAGTAACCTGGCCTGAAACCTAACAGAGATGGCACCTGCTATTCTGATAGATAACTTCCCCCATCCAGAGACAAGGAAAGTACGCTCATACTCATTCTGCTAGATATATTTTTGGCATATAATGCCATTGTTCCCAAAATATTCCAGTTCCACCTGCAAGAGACTATGGGTGAACTGAAATAGGTCAGGTTCTCTCCCCCCAAAAATAAACCTGAAGAGTCATTAGGGGTCAAGCTACGATTTAATCACAGGTATTTTTCTGTAAAAGTCATGGACAGGTTACGGGCAAGAAACAAAAAAAATCACAGCCCATGACCTGTCCATGACTTATACTAGGGTGGGCAAACTACAGCCCGCATCCGGTCCATCAGGGCTTTGGATTCGGCCCGCAGGATTGCCACCCCTTGGCGGTGCAGCCCCGAACCACTCCTGGAAGCGAGCGGCACCACGTCCCTGCAGCTCCTGGGGGAGGGAGGGCAGAGGGCTCCGAGTGCTGCCCTGAGCTGTCGTCCCCCCCCCAACTCCCATTGGCCGTGGTTCCCCGTTCCCGGCCAATGGGAGCTGGCGGGCGGCGGGGGCCGGTGCCTACCGGCACCTGCCGGCGAGGGCAACATGCAGAGCCCTCTGTGCCCCCTCCTCCAGGGGCCGCAGTGACATGGTGCCAGCCGCTTCCGGGAGTGGCACGGAGTCAGGGCAGGCAGGCAGGGAGCCTGCCCTGGCTCCAGTGCGTGCCGCTGCCACCCCAGAGCCGCTCCGGGTAAGCAGCACCGGGCCAGAACCCGCACGCCAAACCCCTCCCACATCCCAACCCCCTGCCCTGAGCACCCTGCCACCCCAACCCCCTGCCCTGAGCCCCCTGCCACACCCCTCCTACACCCTGAACCCCAACCCCCTTCCCTGAGCCCCCTCCCGCACTCTGCAACCCCTCCTCTGCCCCAACCCCTTGCCCTGAGCCCCTTCCTGCACACCGCACCCCCTCCCACACCCTGCACTCCCTCCTGCACCCCAACCCCCTGCCTCAGCCCTACATTCAGGCCCTGCATGCCATTTTCCCACCCAGATGTGGCCCTCGGGCCAAAAAGTTTGCCCACCCCTGGCACTTATACCATAAATACCCCAATAGAATCATAGTGGGAGGGAACTGTAAGGGGGAGCCCTGGGGGCCCCACTGCTGGGAGGAAGGCCCAGGTGACCAGCGGCTACTCTGGCCGCCGCCAGGGGAGGGAGCCCTGGGAAGCCAACAGCTGCTCCATCTGCTACTCCTCCAGCCACCCCAGGACCGTTGCCAGGAGCCGCTGAGCTGCGGCTGCTCCAGCCGCCCTCAGGACCGCTGCTCAGGTGGTCCCCAGGTCTAGCTGTATAGGCTGCTGCTAGGGCAGTCCCTGGAGCCAGCTGCCCTGGGCCACCAGAGCAGGGGATGGTGCGGTGGGACCAGGATCATTCCAGCAGCGGCCAGTGAGGCTGTCCCCAGGGTTGCCTGAGCAGCTAGCTCCAGGGTTAGCTGCTTGGGCAGTCCTCCGGTCAGCCACAGTGGCCACTGCAGAAGTCATGGAATCCATGATTTCCATGACCTTTGCGACAAACACAGAGCCTAATAATGGGCATCATCCTCCATCTCTAGACTGCTCACAGGCAGAGTTCCAGAAGGCTCAATCATCTTCCTCCATATTATCCAGAATATATATGAAGCTCTTGTGAGAGCTAACAATTCAAAAGTGACTAACATGCCAACATTAGGTTGAAGACAACCAATTCTACACCTCACGTCAAACATAAATTATGGAGCACTTATGGTGGACCTCAACCACCTAAATCAAGATGCGTCTACACTAGTGAAAAATTGGGACTAGTTAATATAGATCTCTTTTCCTAATCTAGGCAAACACTACTTGGGGATACATCTAAAATCCACCTGGAAACTCAAACTGGAGCAGAGTACAGCAGCTCACTTAGTAAGTGTCATATGTCATTAGGAGACCCTATTGAATTGTATGATTTGCATAAGCTGCCTACTGATTTCCCAGTGTCATTTAAAGGTAATGGTTTTAATCTAAAAAAGCCCTAAATATCTCAGAACCTACCTAAGTGAAAGGCTGCCTTTGTGCCCATGTAATCTTGTCACAGCTACAATCACCAGGACTGAGAGGGTGCTGACAGCAAGGCACAGTCTATGAGGGGCCACGGACTTTGGCGTCCAACATACTCTTTGGTTTAAAACAGTTCAAATCCATTGACCATGAGGGTATGTTGCAACGCACTTCTATTTTCCCCAGCTTTGGGGCAGAAAAGGGTGCATCTTATGAGTCTATCTTCATATCATAGGTGATATGATGATAGACTTATAAGATGTCTGAGAGCTACAGTTTGAGTGCCACTGTAGCAAAAGCATTTTCACCACAGTTCTCCTTTCCTTTCTTGCTCACATTTTTAAAGTACATTAGCATGATCCTGTGACTTGAAGGCGGTCCCCCCCCCGACCTGTCCACCATGCAATAGATTTGTGATGTAACATCTGAGCTGCTGTACCAATCTACTGAACAGAGTTTTCAATCCATTTACAAGAGGTATACGGTATTTCAGTTTTTCCGCAGAGACACAAATCTATTTTTCAATGGAATAACAATGAGAAATTTCATATTGTTTAGACAGATCTTACCCTTCATCCATAGCTTACAAACACAACTTCGTTTTACAGAGAAACTGAGTGATTTTATCCATAAAAGTCATTTGTCAAATGTCATAGCTATCCCTCCTCTCTAAATCATGCTGACCACCTAGTGACACTCCCACAAACGAAGAAGAACTTCACAGCCCTTTTCCTAAAAAGGATGTTAAAACTATTCAATATCTTTAGACACTTGCAAAAGTGAGTTAGTAAAGCAAACAGGAGCTCTAGAATATAGATTTGTTTATATAAATGATTTCCCCCTCGGGTCCTATAACCCTTGAAAATCCCTCACGCCTCTTCCACCAAGAGCTATATATCAGTCTTCTGACCAAGGAGAGTTAGATAAAATTCCCTCCCAACACAGTAACATTTCTCCTGAATTAGGCAAAGGAATAATTTCTCTCTCTACACCACTTACAGCTTGGGGACAAAAAAATGAGTTGGAATCTCAACTTAGGTAGAAGAAACAACTTACAAGATGGCCATGTTAGCTTGTGCAATAGGTTCCCTTTCTCCCTCCCCATTTCACTAGGTTATTCCAAAACACTACCAAGTATACATTTAAAGTGGACTGCGTTGTATCAGAGATGATCAAAAACTACATAGTGGGAAACATACAGGAATTCAGTCAACCAAGTAACTTACCATCTTTGTTCAGCCATTGCTTTCTTTGTCTATAGAGGAGGAGTTTGTTGTGGACATATGGCAAAAGAAGCTTGACACACCAACTCTCAACGCCAAGCTTGTTTTCTATCAGCACTATAGGGCTCCGGTTATACCTGGCTTCAGGACAAGGTATTAACCCAATTTCATCTCTTAAAAATAAACACAAGTAAAATATAATTAGACTACTTATTTTCTTTTACCAATTTTTTATTATTCTAAAGTTAACAGTCTGCCCACTTCTCCCATTCTACTTAGCCCATATTTCCCCACCCCCCATTTTTTGATTTCTATGTCTTCTGCCTCTGCCCACCTTCTTGGTTCTTGAACACACAACCTGGAAACTTCCCAGACATCCCACTTAAATATGCCTTCCTAACTAAATGCCTCGTGCAGTAAAATTAACTTCACATATAAGCTTCTTAAAATCTCTCTGACTCTATGAAGAGGGTAATGCGGTAAATTTTTACCGGCTACATTAAGTAACAGGCAGTGGTTGCCAATGTGAGGACCTCAGACATCTACAACAGAGCCCATAGCTATCCCCTTATCTTTTAGAAGAAAGTGCTAGGCAGCTCAGATCTTTGAAGTGATCTAGCTAGGGAATTTGATTCAAGATAGAGCTTTGCATCCTAGAATGTGTAGTCTCCACAGGCTGCATCTCTGTTCCAGTGTTTGAAAATTAGATGTGGCCCTTGAGCAAACTTTTGCCAACCTTGCATCGAGGTATATATACTCTTGGTTTCAGCTGGAGACCGAGATATATACGGTATTTATTCATTGGGACAAGATATACTTCATCAACCTTCAGGTTTCAGAGTAAGAGCCGTGTTAGTCTGTATTCGCAAAAAGAAAAGGAGTACTAGTGGCACCTTTAGAGACTAACCAATTTATTTGAGCATGAGCTTTCGTGAGCTACAGCTCACTTCATCGGATGAAGTGAGCTGTAGCTCACAAAAGCTCATGCTCAAATAAATTGGTTAGTCTCTAAGGTGCCACAAGTACTCCTTTTCTTTCATCAACCTTGCAAGCCTGTCATGCAAGTTTACCAGCCCATGCTCAAAAAACCCTATACAACCCTCCATGCCCACCCTTTACCATGATGGGGGGGAGGGGGAAAAGACACTCCTATTTATTCACTCAACCTCACAGCCACTCCACAAAACAAAAAAAATTCATCCCAGGCAAACAGAATTGCAAGACTGCTTTATATACTGTTTTTAACAACAAACAGGCAGGGCTTGTTCAGGGACGAATAAGCCAGTATGAGACATACCAAGTTTAGAATGCTGACCAGCAAATAAATGCGTAAAATATATAGATGGCAGTATAAAGAAATTGATTTTAAATTGAACTGTAGTTTAATTTGTTTGTCCAATAACTATACAAGCTACCACAAGTTAGAAGAATTAGAAAGGTCTTTTGGAAAGCAAGTAGACTAGACTGCTATCAATTGAAGCAGCTGAGTGTTACTGTAGATTATAGCAAGTTTTAAATATTGGAAGGGACATCCAGAGTTTGTGCATGTCTACACTACAGCCCTAAATCGATCTATATTAGGTCGACTTAGCCACTGCAGTAATTATTATGTCCATACTATCCTCCTTCTGTCAGTGGTGTGCATCCTCAGCAGGAGCGCTTCCACCAACTGAACAGGGGCAGTGAGAGCACAGCTTCCTGTTGGGAGCCCAACTGCCCACCCAGGCTCTCGGCTCCCCGCTCCCAGCTGGGAGCAGAGGCCAGCCACCCAGGCTTCTTGGCTCTCTGAGCAGCTAGCCTCCAGGCAGGGCTCTAGCTGTCTGGCTTGGAGCCATGAAATTGACAAGACAGCCAACAACCACGTTAGCAACCTGGTGTGTACACAGAACACAGATACGGCGTGGCTCTAACTACATAACTAACTACTAACAGACACAAGCCCTATGCCTCTTGTGGAGGTGGAGTTATTAGGCTGATGTAGTATGGCACTTACATCGATGGGAGAAAGGCTGTAGTGTGTACACTGACAAAAGCTGCCTTATGTCGACCTAATTGTCTATTGTAGACCAGGCCTTTGTGATGGACACTTTTAGTATTTATGTTTTTGAAATCAAAATAAATCTGATACAAATCAGACTACACTGCACACAACTGAGCTGCTGGATACACAATACCCAAAAAGCAGATTCCCCGCTCCCCGCCCAAACTGCCCCTGAACTAGAAAGTGGTAAAACTAGCGTCTCTTTTCATTAATCCACTGTATTTGTTTAATTTTGGAAATAGAAGACTTTTTCTTCTGTTTTAGTGTTTAAAAGAATACGTGAATGTCTGAGTAATTCCCATCTATCTCAACATGATGAGTTGAATGCTCTTCACAAATACAAGGAGAGTTGGACATTACTAAAATCCAGTGTTTATCATCAGCTATTAAATCATATGCAAAGAAGTTTTTAATCATAGATCCTCCATCTCTAAAAACACTTCCTTGAAGTGAAGAATTCTATATACAGGTGCAATGAGAATTTAGGGGGAAAAAAGTAATTACTTCACAATAATTATTTATTTGCATTGCAGTAGCCTGTAGAGATCCCAACAGAGATTGGTACCCCATTGTGATTGGCATCTATATAATAAGATTCCAGCAATGGCAATCTGTGTGTCACTCTGATGCTTAAAAATGTCTGTTGAGCTAAGCCTACTGTACACTTGAAATGATACAGTGGCGCTGCTGCAGTGCTTATACATAGACACTTACTACAACAATGGGAGAGACTGTCCTGTCGATATAGTTAATCTACCTCCCTGAGAGGTGGTAGCTAGGTTCACGGAATTCTTCCCTAATTTAGCGCTGTCTACACCAGGGATTAGGCTGATTTAACCACGTTGCTCGGGGCGGGGGGGGGGGGGGAATGGATTTTTCATACCCGAAAGACATAGCTGGGTCAACTTAATTTTTTGTAGATTGGGGCTCATTGTGAAGCAACAGAAACAACTATAAGCAAGGTTGGGAGCTCTTTTTGTTAGAATATCACTAGGTTCCACCATCTCTCGGTTCGCAGCCTATTACTGTCCAATTTTTAAGTTAAGTTCCCTACCCTCTCACCCCCAGGAGCCAGACCTGCTGCTGGCCGCTTCCGGGGTGCAGTGCAGTGTCAGAACAGGTAGGGTCTAGCCTACCTTAGCCAGGCAGCACTGCCGATGGGACTTTTAACGGCCCGGTCGGCAGTGCTGACCAGAGCCGCCGTGACCCAGTGCCTTACATTCTGCGACCCAGCACTTTGAAAACCACTGCCCTACATCACCAAGATTGCTGGACAGTGCACCTCTTTGTAAAAACTAAGACCCTAATCTTGCAAACACTTAAGTGTATGCATAATTCTGCTGATGTGAGCAACCACATTTGGCTTCAGTGGAACTACTTGCAAGTAATGTTATACACAAGGTTAAGTGTTCGTATGTCTGAGGCCAAAGATATTTTGCAATACCATTTTACAAGTTATGCAGATGTTCAAAAATAGAACATAATATGCTGAGACAGTCAGCCTCATTTTCTTTAGTGAAATATGACTCAGCAAGACAAGTCAAGTCAAGATGAGTCTTAGGTTGCATTTTTAATTACAAGAGAAATTAAAAGTAAGGTTTTAAAAAAAAAGGGCAAAAAGATACAAACTCTTCATCCTAATTAAAAACCCAATATGAGAGACAACAACTCAGTTTTACATTCAGCTTAGAACTTTACTTTTTATTGTCTCTTAGTGACTTTAGTGCCCAAGAAGCCTACCTGAATTCTCAAGGGGGTGGGTGTCGATCTACCCAGATTGAAGGGCCCATCCACTCAACCGTGTAAGGCTCAAAGGTTCAAAAGAAGAGTACTGGATGGGGTCACAAAGCAGAGAACCCTGGACAGTACCACTGCTCTGTCAAGGAGTTGGTGGACACGGTCCAGAGGAACTCTGCCCAAATGTGTGAAAAGGGTAGGAAAAGAAAGAAGACCTCACAATCACCAATCACTCACCCTGTTGAGCATCACCCATCCATCACCCGGTCCAGGGAGTTATCTGGGCCAGTGCCAAGGTTGAACTGAGGTCTTATGACTTAGTGGGGCCACAGACTGAGTATGTAGAGATGCAAAATAAAATGCAGCCAGAATCTCAGCAGAAAGTTCTGGAGGAGTCAGAAGATGGGCTGCAACCTGGCAGATTGGAAGTAGGCATGTTCCAGGGTCTCCTTCTCACGGCAGAAGGGGTACGCCTTGGCAGGGCTTTGCAGCAGAGCCCGGAGCAGCTCTGGAGCACTGGAGCTGCAGGTTTTTGCCTGGAGCTGGAGCGGAACCGGAGCACAGCTCCAAAGCCCTGCGCATTGGGGGCACCTGTAAACCATGTCAGCCATGTGCCCATGTTCAGCTTAAGGAGCCCAGCTTGACAATCTTGGACACAGAAGTCCCTTGTTTATCTATAGAACAGATATAACAGCAGCAGCAGCTTTCCCACACTGTCCCACCAGTAAGTATCTACCCTGACCTGCAGGTAGCACACTTAAGCATGCTATGTCAGGTCAGTATCAAAGCACGCAAACTTTTACTTCTAACCTTCCCTTCTCCATGAAGGAAGTTGGAAACAGCAGCACATTCTTAACAAATAAGTGTTTGAGTCTGGTACCCCTGAAATCAAAGGGAGTTTTGACAGCGTAGAATGTGAAAAGAAGCAAAAGCCCTTCTTTGGGTCGCACACTAACATTGACTGTTTATAGTGCATTAATGTCTCACAACCCTAAAGGGAGAGTTTATGGCTAAATCTAGTTTTAAAAAGGCTTATTTCTGACAGCATCCATATGCTACAGTTTAAAGCCTGGCTACCTGCCAAGGCTGCTAGTCACCTTTATGTAATCCTAAGGATTTCTGTCACCTAGAGGAGAGTTATTGTAGCCGTTCTGGTTCCAGGACATTGGAGAGACAAGGAGCGTGAGGTAGTATCTTTTACTGGACCAACTTCTGTCGGCGAAAGAGACAGGCTTTTGAGCTACACAGAGCTTCAGCCCCAATCCTACTATAAATGCTACGTGAGTGGACCCCTGAGCCAGGTAGAGTCCATTACAGGATCGGGGCCTCAAGGAGGCACTGTCATTTCAAAATTTAGATTTCTTTAACATTATCTAAAATTAAAAGGAATGTTTCCATGCATTTCCAAAAAAAAAAAAAAAAAATCCAGTGGAAGCCTTCCTCCCCCCCCCCAATACACAAATAAATTCTCCCATATTGTGTTTACAAACAATGTGCAGCACTGGGGTGAAACAGTCCAACAGACCTTGTCAATCCAACAGATTAAAAAACAACAGTGGAAAGATCTATGATTTTTATATCGTGCCTATCATCATGGTATGTCAGAGCCACACACAATCCCAGAACAAAGAGATAATTCTCTACTATCCAAGATGAGAAGGGGGGGAGGGGGAAAACCACCAAAAGAAAATCAAAAAGCATTAAATAGCGAAGCAGAAATTAAATATTTATAATTTGTCCTGTTTCAATAATCAGATTTGTTTTTAATAACTGAGGTTAGAATAATAACCGGTCAGTGTCCCTTTAACCTTACCGACCTCAGGTATGTCGAAATTGATGCCATAAGCCAAGTATACATGACTGCGAACGAAGTTAACCTAATTAAGGCCGGCGCCCCGGGGAGTCAACAGATCCAGAGGCCGGCCACAGCTGACTTCATCCGTGCGACCTTGGGCGAGACCGGTGAGAAGGGGACTACTGGAATCGGGTCCTTACCCCTCTGGAGCCCACTTTCCCCAGCTGCCAGGCTCGGATCACCTCCCTGGCGGGGGCAGGGAGAGGCGTCAGCAGGGGTGTCTGTGAAGCGCTCAGAGCCCCTCGCAGAGAAGACAGCCAGGGGTGCTCGTCCCACGCCGGGGCGAGGGGCTGGCGGGAGGGGCGGGTCACCCCCACTTTGCTGAGGGCGTTGTCCCCGGCCGGGGCAGCAGCGGCCCCAGAGCGGAGGGTGCTGCCCCTACCCCGCACGGGACAAGCGGAGACCAAGTCGGCGCCGGGGTCTCCGCTTGGCCCCTGTGGGGCTGCCCCGGGGAAGCTGGAGCCCGGCAGCCGCCCCTCTCCCCCGCCGCCCGGCGAGTCCCCGCGCGGCACTCACATGTGGGGGTTCCGCTTGAAGGCGTTGTTAAGGTCCTTCACCACCCGCTGCACCAGCACCGCCACCTCCTCCGGAGACTCGGCCATCTTCGGCCCCTGCCGCCGAGCGAGGCTGGGCGAAAGCGCTTCCGGGTCGGCGGCCTAGCGAGGAGGAACGAGCCGCTCCCTGGCAACGGCGGCCACCCCGGCCGGGCGGCGGCAGCAGCAGGACAGGCCGGCTCGCCGCGCTCAGCCAGGTTACCCCCCTCCCTGCGCCCTTCCGCCCCGCGCGTCGTCGCCTCCCGGCTCCAACGGCCGTAATCGGAGCCACGAGGCTTGAAAAGAGCCGCGGAACCGCCTGGGCTCTTCCGCCAACCGCCCTGATCCTGCGGCCCCCCCCCCCCGGGTGTGCCGAGCGTGTCTGGGGTGGAGCTCGCCCTTGCACCAGCCTAACACCGCAATCGCACAGACAAGGACATGTGGCGGCTTGACGCGGGGATCCGGAGGAGACGGTTACCTGAGAGGATGAGGCCTTATGTAGCTTGTTCCGACAATTAAAAACCAAATCCTATGCCTCCTCCGAAGGAGGGGTGTGGCGCACCTTGCAGCCCCTGCCCTGTAAACATCTATGTGCTTATGTTTGCAAACATGAGTAGTCCCATCTAAATCGGTGGGATAGCTCGCGTGGGTACGGTTAATGTGCACAAGCATAAGCGTTTGCAGCAGGCCCCCTAACTCTTGTAACGCCTGCTTCGTGCGTGCTGGGTTTTGTTCCACACGCAGGCTTGTGACTTTGGGTCTTCTTCCCCAAGCTGTTTAAAGGAGGCTTGAGGAGAATCTTAGATACATAATCGGCAAACATCTTCGTCACTAAACTGAGACCCTTCTGAAAATGCCCCTAAAATTAGTTCAAAATATGACTTGGCTGGTCTATTTTGCTGACTTTAAATGCCCCTGATTATGCTTCTAGTTGAGAATTCTTTTAAATAGCTACTCAGCGGTTCTCAAACTGGCCTAGGACTCAAAAGTGGGTCACCACCCTGTTTTAATGGGGTCGCCAGGGTTGGCATTAGACTTGCTGGGGCCAAAGCCCAGTCCCACTGCCCCGGGGCCAAAGAAGCCTAGGGGCTTCAGCCCTGGGTGGCAATGCTGAGGGTACAGTCTCCCCCACCTGGGGCTGAAGATCAGGCTTTGGCTTTCCCCTGTCCCCCTGCCTGGGGCAGTGGGGTTCAGGCAGGCTTAGGCTTTAGTTCCCTCTCCCCCACCCCTTTGGGTCGTGTAGTAATTTTTGTTGTCAGAAGGCGGTTGCAATGCAATGAAGTTTGAGAACCTCTGAGCTAGATAAATCTGTCACTTTAAAATCTTTCTTAGGATATCAAATAATATTTGTAATCTTTCTTTTTTTTTTAAAGTTTGACAATGAAGTTTATTTTCCTATTTTATTCTTAACTTGGAAAATATGAAATATTTTATTGAGAGGTAATAGAAACAAAGGAGTGCCTTTTGTTTACTTCTCTGTGGGCTGTAGTGATATAAATTGGATTGCAGATCACCTGATTTTTGTGTCAACAGCTTATATTGGCATCGCAATGACATTTACTCAAGGAAGGAATTCATAGGTTTCTGTAGTAAAAGATATTGAAAATACTAGCAGGTTTATGAAAAAAGAGAAAACCTGTTAATTTTTATAGGATAGAATCTTAATACTGTATATATGCTATGGAAGACATCACCAGAAGGCAACGTTACTGTTGGACTTGTTCTGTGCATGACAGACTCAGAATTTGAACTCTCTTCTTGCTGGCCCTGTCCATTAAATATTAAAGGGGCAGGATTTTCTATGGTGTTTTGTCTCTGTTCTTTTTTAAATTTTTGTACTTCAAAAATATTTTATGATTTTTTTTTCTGTTCAAGGCATGGTGTAAGCAACACTAAGCATTACTTTACCCGTGGTCACTTTGCATGCAGTTCCCATACAATCCATCTTCTCTGTAAGTACAATGTTGAAAAATGTTATAAATTGCATGCATGAAAGTAATGTTGAATACCTAAAACATTATAATAAAACATATCCTAAACCTAAACCCTACATTTTAAAAAAGTCTCAAAAATATAAATCATTATCCAAAACACAAACCAGAAAAACCAATTTGGTATACATAGGTAAAAAATATTATCACAAAACAGCCAAATAGTGTGAGTTCTGGCGTTCTTAATAAGTAGTCACAGACAAACTTTCTTTACTCCAAGATTTTCATTGGCAAAAACAATTTCCATAGGCAAACAAAAACCACGCAATAAACAAGCAAACTTACACTACCACAGGCATACCAGATGTCATGTTTCAGCCTACTTTTTATTGCCTCTCCAAAAATCTTAGGCTTAAGTGTTGTCATTTTCTGAATTTGAGAATATGTCATTAATATTAATATAAAAGGCATATAAACTTGCTCTTTAATGTAGTTCATTTTCACCTCCTGGTCATTTATCCTCTTGTTGCCTTGAGCTGTGTTACATTCCAGGTCATCCTTCCACTACAGGATACAAGTAACTCGTATTTAGAGTTATTCAGATCCTGAGAGAGGACATTTGGGCCCTGGCATGAATCAGTTTCACACCTGATATACAATTCTGACTGCATTGTCCACTTGGAGTTGAGATCACTTGTGACTAAACTTAATTCCCTTCCTTTTCTGCTGGTGTTCAATGGTCAGTCCAGTTGCTCACTCAAGTCAGTAACCCATACAGGTCAGGCATACACACAGACACTATGGGCTGCCCTATTTTGGAACTCCAAAAATATTCTTAAATGCCAGGACCTGATCCTGCAAACACACGCTTAAAGTTAAGCATGTGTGAATAATCCTATTGCCTTCAAGTTAAAGTGAAACAAGTGCATAAGTATTTACAGGACTAAGGCATTAGGTGTAATGTGCACATAAGAACTTTTAACACAGTTTAATATGCTTTACATTTAAAGCTTTGGTTACTGTTGTTTTAAAATAATTAACTGTTTTTTCCCTTCCCTTCAGTTCTTTTTTTGTCATACAAACGAGCAACAGCCATGTTAATGTGCACTTGCTCATTTATATGTAAAACTAGCAATTTATACATTTGTTGTTCTAATATCCAATCTAATCCCTAAAACATAAGGACTAAACTGTGCCCCCCGATATACACGTATATCTCCCATGGACTTCAGAGAGAGTTATACTCACTTATCTGAGGGCTAGAACTTGGCTTTAAATGAAGATTTTAACCTTAACTCTACACCACAAATTGTATTTTGTTGTCATTTTCCAAAAATTATAACTTACTACTCTTATGTATCCTGTAATGACTAAAATTGAATGTTATGATAAAGAGGACTAAAGTTTAATTTAATCATTTGAAAGCTTGTAATGTCGTCGTCATCATCCTCTTCATCCTCACCATCACCACCACCAAGGCGACCTGGTAGACCCACCATATATTCCCCGTCAGAAAAAAAAAGGAGGAGAAAGAGTCTAGAGAGAAAAAGGGCTCAATCAAGGATATGTATAAGAGAACAAATAGGAAGATGGATGTCACTTAGGGAAACGCTTAATGTCTTCTCACATGCTGAAGTTGCCAAGTTTTTGCTAGACTTGTAAGTAATTCAGATGTCCTATATATTAAATATTGTCATCTAAAGAGAAATGTGAATTTTATTCTGATTGGTTTCTTTTTGATACTTTCATCTTATTTTGTAATATAGATATGACAATTATGAAAACCGAGATGTGTGCAAGGAATCGGAAGTGAAAATACAGGCAGTGGATGGAAACTCAACATTAAATGCAGAAGAGGATGTGCCAGAGACCTCTTTAACAGCAGGCACCGAAAGGTGACTTAAAATCCTTTTTAAATTTTTTTCTCTCCGTTTTTTCCTTGAAATTGTGTAAAAATAAAAAAGAATTGTCAGTGAAATAACTCCCATTCATGTGATCATTCCTCTAGGCCAGGGGGTCCCAAACTTAGTTTGGAGCTGGTTCAGGGTAAGCCCCTGGCGGGCCGTGAGAGGCTTTGTTTACCTCAGCGTCCACAGGTATGGCCACTTGCAGCTCCCAGTGGCCACAGTTCGCCATTTCCGGCCAATGGGAGCTGCAGGAAGCCGTGGCCTGGCCCGGCCCATGCTGCTTCCCTCAGCTCCCATTGGCTGGGAATGGCAAACTGCGGCCACTGGGAGCTGCGAACGGCCGTACCTGTGAATGCTCAGGTAAACAAAGCATCTCGCAGCCCGTTAGGGGCTTACCCTGAACCAGCCCCGAACCAAGTTTGGGAACCCCTGCTCTAGGCCATGGTGCCACCCACCTCGTGGGGCTGCTTTCTTGTGGGCCAAAGCTAGGTTGATGTATATGTGAGTGGTCAGAATTAGGATCTTAGTCCTGCAAGACACTGAGCAACCTAAACTGTAGGATGAGTCCTCTCAATTTCCTTGTAAGCTGAGAGTGCTTACAGGTCGGAGTCTCTAATTTGTACTAATGCAGCCTATGGATAAAGATTCATACAGCACTGTGAAGATGCAAATAATTACATAAGTACTGAGCATTAGGGTCCTTTTTCTTCTCTCCCACATCTCTAATCTCTCCGTAACTCTCCCTTCTCCATCACTTCCCTAGCAAAATGCCACAGAAGGCCACCAGGCCTCCCTGGAATTCCATCCTTGATCTTAGATAATTAGTCCATTCTGCTGTGTCTTCCAAAAAAGTGGAGGTTGCTCTATCCTTTGCAGTAGGCCTCAACTCAGTAGGACATTTTGCGTGAGAAGAAGAGAAGGACTTTGCCTTCTATGACTCATGTAATTCTGGATAATGTGATATTATTAGTCCTGCCTCAGCACAGGGGGATGGGCAAGATGACCTCTTTTGGTCCCTTCCAGACCTACATTTCTATGATACTAGGAATTTTACATAATATTTTACAAATTTGAGTTAACTGTATGGAATTGCATAAATATTCTATATGCTAATTTTAATTTTCAAATAAGACAATGAAATTTAAAGGAGAGGTTATAAGTACACTGGGCAATAGCACATTTACATTCAGTGCAAAAGAGATCAGAATAAATTATCATTTTCTCACTTTTCAGTGATTGACCCACCTATCCCTCAAAGTATTTACGAATGGGACTTCTTTCGTGCATTAATTTACTACGTACAGTTCTCTTGTCCAAAACTTTAAAATCATGTGTGAATTCACTATGCAAAGTGTCTATACTAAAAGTTCAGTGTTTGTACAATTTGCATTGCAGAAATCCAGGGTTTCCCATCTGAAGGCAAGGTGGGTTTTTTGGATGGTTTGCTTTATTATTTTATATAATGAGATGATGATGTAAGTAGCTGAGAAACTTGCATCTTGATTATATGATATATCTATGGTTTGCTACAGGGTGAAGAATCTCAGGAATGTAGAATTTTATTTCCAAGGATACGCTACATTAAATGTTGCTTCTTTTGGCTAAATTTATTTAACAGATTGCCATGTGAAGATTTAGAGGAGGAATCAACAGACAGTTCAGGGGAGGAGTGTACTATTGATAATGAATATGACCTTTCTAAAAGGTAAGTAGTATTTTAAGATACTATATTGTTGAGTTATATTTGGTATAACAGTGTATTAAAACTGGAAGTACGAAATAAAATTTATATATGCTATTTGCCATCAATCTAAGTTGTTTGCTTCATTGTAAATGTCACACACCTTGTTAGTGACTTAGACTGGTCTGACTCATAATAATTTTTGCTTTCTAATTCTCATGCACTGAAGCTCTACAGGGTAGTGTTTTAATGTGTTCCCATTTAAATTTAAAAAAACTAATTCATTTTAGGCTTTCTAAAATCTTTTTTTTTTTCCTTCTACATTTACCTTTTTAAAAAAACAGCAACACCTGAACCCAATTTTTTTCAGGGTCTAAATTACTCAGTGTGTCTTAATTCATGTGTTATATTTATAATGCATTCTAATTGTCTGTATTTGTTTAGTTTTTCTTCAGTTAAACACTTGAAAAATGTGTCTATAGCAGAGGATATATTGGGTATTACAGATGAATGTGATGATGGGTCACAAGGTGACTTTATAGAAACCTTCGAGGCGACAACTCATGATATGACTTTGGATGACACCCAGGATATTTCTCATGAAAAAATTCACATTGTTTATGAACGATCCCTTCTTCAACTAGCCAAAAAAATTGTTGTACCAAAATGTATGTTTTGTGCTGGTGAAGTTGATATTTCTGTACAGCCTGTTTCCTCCTGTGTGCATTTGATATGGGTGAGTAATATATCTTGTAAATCTCTCTCTCTCTCTCTCTCTCTCTCTCTCTCTCTCTCTCTCTCTCTCTCTCTCTCTCTCTCACACACTCACACACACACACTACTTCACAATATGTTAATAGTAGTTTAATTTTTTATGGTCCCGATCCTGCATTCAGATCCACATGGGGGGGAGGGATAGCTCAGTGGTTTGAGCATTGGCCTGCTAAACCCAGGGTTGTGAGTTCAATCCTTGAGGGGGCCATTTGTGGATCTGGGGCAAAATTTGGGGATTGGTCCTGCTTTGAGCAGGGGGTTGGACTAGATGACCTTCTGAGGTCCCTTCCAACCCTTATAGTTTATGTCTATGTGCAGAGCCCTGTGGAGTTTCACTGACTTAAATGAAACCCCATGGATCCTGCACAGTATCCTTTTGAAAATAATTACTTCCACAAAGGTCAGCCCACATGGGTCTGATTGCAGGAGTGAGACCTTAGTGCTTATTTTTAATATCCTCGTGCCTGTTTCTGCATATCCTAATTTGGTCAATAGTTCTCACTTGCTAAAGTAATCACGTTGAGCCCAATGGGGTTACTCAGATGAGTAAGGACTACTTACATAAGTAAAGGTGTACAGGCTAAGTCCCTATGTTTTCCGATGTGAGCTTTTCTATATCTTTTATTTTATCATATATCATACCCTATCATTGAGTGGACATACTTAAATAGGGTCCAAAATGTATATATTGTAAAGTCAAGCTTTCAAAAAACTGAAGACCAATAAAAATATTTCCAGAATAAAAAAAAAATGAAATAAGCAAATATTATCCCTGCAGTCTCTTTGAAACCTTGATGTTGTAACACTGAGAACTGGAAAGTGAAGGTGACTGTTTACAAGAAGCTAAACAAATTCATTGATTTTTTTTTTTTTATTGTTCCAGTTGAGAGACATGTAAACAGTAAATAAAAAGCATAAATAGTAATGAGTTCATTGGATTTCTAAAATTCTTTAATTTTTAAGGAGTTGATAGTAATATATGTAAGATTCTTTGTTATCAGTGTTTTGTTTTGTTTTTTAATTAAAAGTGCCCCTTAAAACTATCCATATAATTCTAGATCTAATTTTTAGTCTTGTGGCTTGTTGTAATGCAAACAATAAGGACACGGCCTCACTTATTTCTTTTTGTTTTATTCTTTTGCTTAACTTTCAACACGTCTAGAAATGTAGTGCAGGACATATAGCATTTGAATGGTCTTCTCAACCCTTGGTAAAAGGACAGACACATGCAGGAGACCTTGCTTTATCTGCTGCAATCATACTGTCAGGAAACAATTTCGGAAAAATTTCACAAATGGCAAACTTTATGAAGTTGACATTCGTAAGTGCAAGTACATTCTTCAGAATGCAGCGTCACTTTATTGTTCCAACTATAGAATCCTTCTGGTGTCGAATGAAGCAACACATTTTAGAGGAACTACATGGGAAGGAAGTAGTCATTATGGGTAAATAAAGCCTTTCAAAACTTACTTGTTTTTTGGATACCTCATCCAAATTTGTTCCTTGATTTTTTTTAAAATATTCTTAATACATTTATTAAAATAAGTAACCTTGGTTTTATTTCTCTCAGAATAAAACTTTTCTATTTAATTCTTAATGTGCAGGAGATGGACACATGGATGGCCCTGGCCACTCTGCACAGTATTGTGTATACTCATTCATGGATTTAGAAACTAAACAAATTTTAGCTATTGAAATAGTGGATAAACGCAAAACGCAACTGAACTCCCCATTTATGGAGAAGGAAGCCTTTCGAAGAGGATTACAAAAGTTGTTGGATGAACAGCTAATGGTCAAAGAAGTAGTTACTGATTCACACTCTCAAATCTCTGCTTTGATAAGTAATTATCATTCTTAACTTTTTATAAAGGCTCTACAAAACTCTGTAAGTTCAAGGCATACTGTTAGATAGTTTAGGCCCAACATTTGACTTTCCTGAAAAATCATCTCTTTGAAAATAGCTGCTGGATTTTCAATTTGTATTTTTAAAAAGAAATCCATTATACCAATCTCTGAAGAATTAAAACTGTGGTTCCATTTTTTTGTGTGACTAACACAAAAAGAATGTTTACTGATGTTGCTGTCCACTATTGGCTTCCAGTAGTTTACTACCTGGAGGTTAAATTTCTTCCCTCAGAACTGGGAATGCAACTCCCAGTGATGTCAGTTGGAATTGCCCATAGGTATCTGAAGAGAGAGTTTGGTTCTAGCAGCCCGGATTTTGCTTTAAACAAATAAGTAATTATTATTCGAATAAGTAGTCCCATTGACTTCCATAAGACTGTTTCTGAAGGAAAGGATTTCCAGCATTTGGACTTAACACTGTTCACAAAGCACTGCTGAACTAATCAGTGATAGTGCATAAACAAGGAAATAAAAACCAGCATTTTAATGTCAGACTGTTAAATATACAAGGTAGGAAGAATCAGTATTTGCCAGATAGGAAGGACATAAGGAAAGACACTTCACTTTCAAGTTTCTAAAAAAGTTTTGCTGGAGCTGGTTGAAAAATGGGGAGGCTTTCTTTGGAAATTTTTGATTTTTGGCAGAAATTCAAAAATTAAAAATGCTGCTGTACTGTCTCATGGGAGCTGTAGTTTGGGCTCCTCAAGTTCTCATTCTTCTCTATATACACATAGTCCGACCATTTCACCATCCTATGATGTACTGAGGTCTTCCTACTTGGAGAGAGGAAGTGGATGTATTATATCATAGTAGTATCTGGCCATGGTGCATCATGTGGTATGGCTGAAAGTGTGGCCCATACAAGAGAATGGGGACATGAGGCAACCTAAGTACATCTCCAAGGAGGCACTGCAGGAGCATTCATAAATCAAGATATTTTGGTTTTCAGCCGAAAAATTGAAATTTTCTGTGAGAAAAAAATTTAGTAAAAAATACAATTTTCTGTTGAAAAACATTTTTAACAGAAAGTTTTCAACCAGTTTTAAAACTCTGTAGTTGACAGTGTACTTTTAAGGCTTACTTCTGTATTACTTTTCTACTATACTACTTTAATTATGTAACTAGAATTTCAGCTTAGGCAGATAACACAAAGTATAATGTATTTCAAGCCATACATAAGGGTCAAATTAGGGCTGTCTATTTATCGCAGTTAACTCACGTGATTAACTCAAAAAATCATGATTAATTGCAGTTTTAATTGCACTATTAAACAATAGAATGTTTAATAGAATATAATTAAGCAATTGACATTTATTAAATATTTTGGAAGTTTTTCCACATTTTCAAATATTTTGTTTAAATTTAGAACACAGAATACAAAGTGTATAGTGCTCACTTTATATTATTATTTTTATTACAAATATTTGCACTGTAAAAATGATAAACAAAAGAAATAGTATTTTTCAGTTCACCTCATATATGTACCATAGTGCAGTCTCTATCGTGGAAGTATAACTTACAAATGTAGATTTTTTTTTTTTTTTTTTTGGTTACATAACTGCACTCAAAAACAAAACAATGTAAAACTTTAGAGCCTACAAGTCCACTCAGTCCTACTTCTTGTTCAGCCAATCACTAAGGCAAACAAGTTTGTTTACATTTACGGGAGCTAATGCTGCCCTCTTCTTATTTACAATGTCCCCTGAAAATGAGAACAGGTGTTCGCATGGCACTGTTGTAGCAGGCATTGCTAGGTATTTATGTGCCAAGTATGCTAAACATTCGTATGCCTCTTCATGCTTTGGATACTATTCCAGAGGACATGCTTCCATGCCGATGTTGCTCGTTTAAAAAAAAAAAAACATTAACTAAATTTGTGACTGAACTCCTTGAGGGAGAATTGTATGTCTCCTGCTCTGTTTTACCTACATTCTGCCATATATTTTGTGTTATGGCAGTCTTGGATGATGACCCTGCACATGTTGTTCGATTTAAGAACACTTTCACTTCAGATTTGACAAGATGGAAAGAAGGTACCAATGTGAGATTTCTAAAGATAGCTACAGCACTTGACCCAGGGTATAAGAATCTGAATTGCCTTCCAAAATCTGAGAGGGACGAGGTGTGGAGCATGTTTTCAGAAGTCTTAAAAGAGAACACTCAGATGTGGAAACTACAGAACCCAAACCACCAAAAATGAAAATCAACCTTTTGTTGGTGGTATCTGACTCAGATGATGAAAATGAATGTGCATCATTCCACGCTGCTTTGTATTGTTATTGGGCAGAACCCTTCATCAGCATGGAAGCATGTATTCTGGAATGGTGGGTGAAGCATGAAGGGACATATGAATCTTTACCGCATCCGGTACGTAAATATCTTGCAACACTGGCTACAACAGTGCCATGCGAACTCCTGTTCTCACTTTCAAGTGACATTGTAAACAAGAAGTGGGCAACATTATCTCCCACATGTAAACAAACTTCTTTGGATGATTGGCTGAACAAGAAGTAGGACTGATTGGAGTTCTAGGCTCTAAAGTTTTACATTGTTTTATTTTTGAGTGCAGTTATTTTTTTGTATACAATTCTACATTTGTAAGTTCAACTTTCATGATAAGAGATTGCACTACAGTACTTGTATGAGGTTAATTGAAAAATACTGTTTTTTTTCTTTTTTTACAGTACAAATATTTGTAATAAAAATAAATAAAGTGAGCACTGTACACTTTTTATTCTGTGTTGTAACTGAAATTAATATAGTTGAAAATGTAGAAAACATCCAAAAATATTTAAATAAATGGTATTCTATTATTGTTTAACAGAGTGATTAATCGTGATTAATTTTTTATAATCACTTGACAGCACTAGTCAAAATCCATCCAAAGGTTCTGGTGATGTAAATCTTGGAAAAATATCTTAAAATAGTTTGTTAAAGTTGTCAGAACCCCCAAGTGGAATAATAGGTCTAGCTTTTTTCTATAGATATGCCTACACTGCAAAAAAAAAAAGTGTGTTTGTTAGCTAACTCAGGTTAAAATAGCAGTGAAGGCACAGCAGCTTGGCTTTTAAATTTGGATTAGAAACTTAAATTCAAACTCAGGCTCACCTAGAAACTTGAACTTAAGTTATTAAAAAGCCATGTCTTCACTGCTGTTAGAACCCAAATTAATATTGCACTTTTTTTTTTTCCAGAGTAGACATGTCTTACATTTTTGGGGTACAGTATCTAATGCGGATGGAAATCTGTGATACCTCTAAAAATCACTAGAAGTGCTGACTCATGATAGAGTACTGATGCTTGTAAGTTGCAGGAGCTGTTATGTATAATTATGTAAACAATTTACAACAACCGTTCTTTTTACAATTAAGTTTTCATATTGCTATCCAAAAAGGACTGAAAACTAAATTCTATTTGCTTTTATTTTAAATGGCATTATAAAATGTACTTTTAAAAAATTATATACTTTTCTGCTATCAGACGTTTGTATTCAACAGGCTTCCGTTCTTAACATTGTGTATTATCCAGGTGTGTTAAACTGCTGTAGTGATCACTGAGCTTTAAATCAGTTGTCTTTTATATGCTCTGCCAATGTGCATTTGGGGATAATTCTGATAAATGAATTTGGAAAAAATAAAAGGTTTAATTTCACATAGGAGCTATGAATAAACTGAACAGCAATGAAAGATAAATCTAATTATTATGTATTTTTTTTAATCCACAGCAAAGAAATTCCCCTGTGTAATCCATTCATATGACATATGGGGTGGTGCCAAAAATCTTGGACATAAATTAATTGAGGTAACATTTCTCTGAGTACAGAATAACTATGTATTTTGTAGTTACTTGTAATGGTATAATACAATTTATCATAGTACATTCAAAACACAGTATTTGACTTAATATCTCAGGGGTTTGATAATAAGATATAGAGTCTTTAACAGGTTCAAATCCAGCCCAGGTCAGTTGTGGCAGAATGCTATCACTAATGGATATGTGGTCAGTTCTGTGAAATATGTATGATGATCTCAGTTAATTTCTATGGGACAGATCCTCAGCTGATGTAACTTGTCATAGCTCTATTGACTTTTAGTACCACTGAAGTCATTGGAGCTATGGCAATTTACATCAACTTAGGATCTGCCTCTCAGTATCCATAGCAGAAAAACCACCATAACTGATCCTAAGTGGCCTCCATTATCGCAGTCTCAGTATACCGGCAAAGAATGAATGGTCTGGAGATGAACTAATCTCTCATCATTAGAGGTGTTTTTTTCCACATCAGTCAGGCAATGTGGGAAAGCTTATATTTCCATTATCTGTGCTGTACTATTATTATGATAGTTTATATTATGGCATTGGCCATAATTTGTTAGGTGCTGTACAGAATACAGGAAGACACTCTCTCTGCCTACAGAAGTGTTTACTATATGTCATTTCAGTAGATAAGTAGAGGACACACACAGGCAAGCCATTTTGTTTTTAATAGTTATGCATGTCTTTATTTTTCAGGCTAGCAGACAGAAAGATTGTCGCCGTCTTTTACAATGGTGTTCAGATATTGTCAATTATTTCTGGTTTTGCTGCAAGGAAGCAAATTCATATGAAAAATTTATTGTAAGTTGTAATTTAGAGTTAAATTGTAATATTCCAATACAATATTTTACTGCAGTAAATTACATTTTATTATAATGGTTTCTTAACATTGTAGGGAATGTGGTGTGGCTTAGTTCATCATGTGGTCAATGAACATCAGTGGGCTAGTGGAAACGGCATCATTGAGGGACGGTGCAAACATGGTCCTCAAATGGATGAAAGAGAAAAGGAATGGCTAGAAAAGGGAAGCAAACCTCACACTGAAATGTGCAGAATAATTTTGGATAAAAAGTTTCTGAGAAACATCCCATACTTTCTACAGTTTAGGTATAACGAATTTGAATTGTGGATGTTAGGCTGTCTTTGTTTCCTCCAAATTATTCTCTTCCTTTCCTACTAAAAATGAATGTAGACTGTTTGCCAAAAAAGGTAGTTTTGCATATATACTAAATCATTCAAACTCTCATTTAGTAGTACTAAACCACGTAACACAGTTGAAGCTAAGTGAATTTTAAATGTAACAGTTGTAACTTGAGGAAAAGTTACTTGCAAATAAAAGAAAGTGTCTTTCTACACTTCATTAATATTTATGTGCAAGTTATATAGTGTCTTCCTGATAATTTTAGTAATGTGTTAAAGATGTTCTGAAAAACAAATCATATATTTATTTTTATAAAGATCCACATTTGATCTGGAACAGTTTCAGCAGCATGTGCATATGTATGCTCCCAAAAGTTTTGAATACACCTATCCAGTGTACAGAGCAAGATGTTTTTTGGCTGCTATTGATTACAATATGCATTTGAACCGGCAAACCATGCACAATCAACAGAATCAGTTAATGTAAGTCTGTCACTGCACTAATCTATTGTTTCTTTTTTTAGTTAATAGTTGCAGTTAATTGTCATTTGCTCTAAGAAATGAGCTTGTACTGTTACCTACAGCATTACACACACACTATTGACCAGATTTCTTGCTGAATTCAGGGGAGTTATGCCAGCAGAGAATTTGCTTTTTCGTATGTTAATACAAAGTTCAGGATTCTACATAATTTGCATGAGCGAGAGAGAGGGAACACACAGCTGGAGACTATTCAGCACTTGGACAAGTGTGCTCAAAAAGTACATGGTTCAGCCACAATTTCAGCCTGTAGTAGCTAGTATGAACCTATGATGCTCACTAAGAAGCTACAGAGAAGTAGTAAATGCAACCAGTTGCTTTTCCACCTCCCTCAGATGGTGTCTTTGTCGGTCAATTTTATGCTGTGTTTGGATCCCCTGCCCACCTCAATCACTCCTTTACTCAATAATTGCTCAGCTGCAGCACAGAGAACCTTTATAAGTTTGACTTTGGAGAATGACCTAAAATTAGTCTCCGAAAAGTCACTACACATAGGCCTCACTGAGTTGTGTGAGCATGAATACAAAGAGAGTGGGGGAATGGGGTATATGTGAATAATCTGCCTTGTATCATTTGATGTCAATCTTTTCCTCAGTGTAAATTGGTGAAGCTCCATTGACTTCAATTGTAAACAAAAGGATAGAGACTAATTACATTTTTGCAGGCTTTTAGGGGCTGATCTTGTAGCCCTTTTATTACACAAATTTCCCCACAGAAGTTAGTGTGTGAGTAGAGTTTGCAGGACTGAGGCCTTTAATTTATACATACTTATGGATGAAAACATGTATTTCTATAATTGTTATTATATTCAGCATTTTTTCTCCTAATAAAACATTTCTCCCCCTTTTTTATTTTTCTAATAGATACCGTAGAATTTACCATAGGAAATCTGGGAGATGGACCTTGGTACCCAAGAAAGAAAATAAGCATTATGTATATATTGATGACATAATGGAGGAGATATTTCAACGCCGTTTGGGGATATAGCAAGAGGTCCTGAAGACGAAACTTCTGAAACCAAATATTTCAAGACCGATTGCAAAATGAATTATACTAATTAGCCTCCTTTCACAATTAAAAAAAACCCAAACTTCTCCAGGCTTATATTTATTGGAATTACCTATGGTAATGCTTGGTTGTTTAGGAGGATATAGTTATTTAACCTTTTATTCTCGGGGAGTGGGAAGTAAACTATTTGTATCGGTATTAATATCCATTTCTCATGGGGCTGGTTTAATAGTCAAGTTATAATAACTTGCTAACCTTTTAATTGTGTGCCTGTGTGTACACACACACACACACACACACACACACTATAACTTTTTAATTTTGGGAACAATGTTTCTCAAAGATGAAAACTACTTTTTGATAAAAGTGATACGCACATTGTTTATGTATGATAAATTGTTTTCAGTATGAGTGATATAATGTCATAGATTACAAACTTTTGTATTTATTTCAAATAATCAGTGTCATTAAATAAAAAGGATACTGTTAGGTCTGTTGGGCCCAAAATTTCATTTACCTTAACACTGTAATAATTTTATAACGATTGTATGATTGTTTTCATTTTTGCATTGTTTTGCTAATATGTCATTAATCCTTACAATTCCTTTGTGGGTTTAGGTGTTATTCTACTATTGGGAAGCTGAGAAAGGAGTTAAGTGACTTGTCCAAGGTCACAGAGGGACTTGGTGTCAGAACTGGAGCAGTCTGTCAAGAATTCTTGGCTACCAGTCTGGAATTTATACCTTTTCTCTAATGTGGCAGTTTTTCAAGATTTAAATTCTGTGTTTTAAGTACTTCTTTTTGTATGTCTCTCTAAAAATATGTGATCTGCCTCTGTACATAGATGACATTAATTTTATCATAGTGTAATTTATTTAAGTTTTTAAAATTACTTATACAGGGCACGAGGCAGAGATGCTCAGGCAGCACATTTCTCATTTTGATTTTTCTATGAGCTAGTGCCGCATTAATATGAGGGTGGGCCCTTTCATAAATTTTAGTACACGTACATACATTTACTTAACATATTTTCTGTATATGAAACATGTTCTTTCCATATGGGTTTTGAGGCTATAATTGCGTGGTCAGCCTAGAAAGGATGTATTTGTTGGGCTTAACTGAGACCCATGGGAGCTTTGGAATGTCATGCTTTGGTAGGGCTGTTGCAATTTGAGAGATCTGTACAAATAAGTATCCTCACGACTTCAGAGTAATCAAAAAACCTCCTTGGGGAACTGAAAGTCTTTTTCTTTTTCTCCCTTTAACTAATATCTAATCTTTATAATCTACCTGAGTCCTCTTGGTACCATGCTATTTAACACAAAAATAATTTTTTTAAATTAAGTCCATGGAAATGTTATATTTACAGTGGGAATAGTTAATTGATAGAATCATAAAAATAAAAAAGCCCCACTCCTGCAGTTCACTTTGCAAGGATACTCTGATAGGTCCATTGGTTTCAAAACTGTGAATATGATGGTAAAGATTGACATCCTTGCTCTGTATTTTCAGAGGCACAAGTACCAATGTGCGGTTTCAACAACTGCTCCTATTCTTTATCCTATTTTTTAAAGTTTAATTTTGGTTATATTTGCTGTCCAACAAAAATTGAGTAACAAAGGTGACACAGTTGCTCCAGACACTTTTGCTGTACTATATTATTGCTGTGTATGGTAACTCCTCACTTAACGTTATGTTCCTGAAAAATGTGACTTTAAGCGAAATGATATTAAGCTAATCCAATTTCCCCATAAGAATTAATGTAAATAGGGGGGGTTAGGTTCCAGGGAATTTTTTTCTTTTTGCCAGACAAAAGACTATATTTTACACACACACACAGTATAAGTTTTAAACAATTTAATACTGTACAGAGCAATGATGATTGTGAAGCTTGGTTGAGGTGGTGAAGTCGGAGGGTAGGATATTTCCCAGGGAATGCCTTACTTCTAAATGATGAACTAGCAATTGGCTGAACCCTCACGGGTTAACTCATTAATGTAGCCTCACACTGTACACAACAGCAGGAATGGACGTAGAGGGGACAGCATGGCAGACAGAGACACACACTGTGTTTGTGTGTGTGTGTGTGTGAGAGAGATATGCACATTTCCCCTTTAAGTACACTGACCCACTCTTAAGTAAGCTGCCTTGTTAATCAGCAAGCTGAGACCACAGGGAGTATTGCACAACTTTAAATGAGCATGTTCCCTAATTGATCAGCAGTGTAACAACAAAACAACGTTAACCGGGATGACTTTAAGTGGAGTTACTGTACTGTTATTTTCTCTTTTAGTTACATATAATACATATTATACTAAGTGCTGAGTATTAGGGCTTGTCTACCCTACAAAGTTAAGGTGACATAAGGCAGCTTATGTTGAACTAACTACGGAGGTGTACACACTGCAATGTTCCTCCTGCCAATTTAACTCTCCTGCTACAGCAACATAAAATCACCTCGACATGAGGCGCAGTGCTTAGGGCAATGCAGTGTCAGTGTGGACACCGTGTTGCTTATGTCGCCCAAAGCAGCCTCCAGGAGGTGTCCCACAGTGCCCGTTGTGAGTCCTTTGGTCACCAGTTTGAACTCTGCCCTTCTGCCAAGTATACAGGCATGCGCCCCTCTCCCTTTAAAGCCCTGGGAATTTTTGAAATTGCTCTTCCTGTTTGCTCAGCGTGGACAGCTCAGATAGCATCTGCCCAGCCTCAAACACACTCCTGCTTGGAGCACACCGGAGGTGGTGGATCTGCTGGGTCTTCGGGGAGAAGAGGCTGTGCCGTCACAGCTTTGCTCTAGCTGTGCGGACTTTGATACCTATGGTCAGATTGCTTGTGGCATGGAGAAGGGGTATGATAGGGTCACATAGCAGTGCCATGCAAAGATCAAGGAGCAGAGGCACGCGTAGCAGAAGGCAAGGGAGGCCTATGGTTGTGCTGGAACATCACCAAAGACATGCCACTTGTACCAGGATCTCCATGCCATCTTCAGCGCTGACCTCACTTCCACTGCCAAGAGCCCTGTTGATACTTCAGGGGGGCTGGAGACAGTTGCTATTGGAGCGAACCCCAAGGATGACATAGTGGACAAGGAAGTGGAGTTGGAGGAGGATGGGAGACAGGCGACAGTAACATCCGGTGGCGTGGTGAGCCAGGACCTCTTTTAAACTCTGGGGAGGTCTAGCCAGTCCCAATACTCCAGCTCTTGCATGCCTGATGCAGGAGAGGGAAGCTCTGGTAAGTACTCATTGTTAAGGCTGCAAGTTTGTCACAGATTCTGTGACCTCTGTGACTGGCTCAGGGGCAGCTCAGGCAGCCTCTGCACCAGGTGCACCGCTGCTGCTGGGGCAGTCTTGGGCCACCATGCGCCCCACAGCAGAAGAGTTTGGGTGTGAGAGGGGGTTGGGGTAGGAGAGGGGGTGAGGCAGACTGGGCGGTGCTTACCTGGGGGCCTCCCTGGAAGCAGTGATGTCCCCCTTGCTCAGCTGCTAGGAGGAGGTGTGGCCAGGCAACTCTACATGGTGCCTCCACCCAGGGCACTGCCCCTGCAGCTCCCATTGGTTGGGAAGTGGCCAATGGGAGCTGCGGGGGCAGTGCCTGCAGGCAGAAGCAGCATGCAGAGCTGCCTGGCCATGCCTCCACCTAGCAGCTGAGTGAGGAGGATGTCACTGCTTCTGGGGAGCCCTCCAGATAAGCGCTACCCAGAGCCCGCCTCACCCCATCCCATGCCCCAATGCCCTGCCCCCTCCCACACTGAAACATTGCTGTTGGGAGGGGGGAAGGCATGGAGCCAGGTATGGGGCCTACTGGCCCTGTCACACACACCCCAACACTAGCTGGGGGACCCAGGCCATGCACTGCCGCCCGCACCCACCCTGCACCAGTGGGGCTCCTGGGCTGCTGCCCACCCACCCCCAGCACCTATGGGGACCCCTGGCAGCCTCGCCCCAAGTTTTAGTCACCACTATTTTTAGTAAAAGTCATGGACAGGTCACAGGCTGTGAATTGTTGTTTACTGCCGGTGACCTGTCCCTGACTTTTAATAAAAATACCTGTGACTAAAACGTAGCCTTACTCATTGTGCTTTGATGCTGCAGAAAGGCATGAGGTAATGCTTTTCTTTTTCAATCAGGGTAGAAGAGGGACTAAAATAACCAACACAATTTGAATCGGCTTCTTATTCTCCTGTTCAGCTTGGCAGAGGAGACCCTGCGTAAAAGTTTGTTTATGAACACTGGAATGTCCCAGGAATCCTCCATAGAGCTCTCTAGGAAACTTTCCTAGAGGTATTCTGCAATCCTCTCCTAAAGGCTTCTTTGGAGGACTGCCTTGTTTCTTCCCCCTGTGGTAGGAAACTTTGCTGTGCCAATCGGCAATTACTTTTGCAGGCACCATAGCAGCACATAGGTGAGCCGCATATGGACCCGATCTGCAGCCTCATGCATTCAGGAGCTTCACCTTGCATCCTCCATTACCCTCAGGAGCAAGATATCAGCTGCTATCACTCCTGCCTGTGGAAAATGCTGCCAGTATTCAGAATAATAATCGTAGGCACTTGTAGTGATATCCCTCTGAACCACCACCCCTCCCCCCACACACACCCTTTGTCCCATCTTGCCCCCTACCCCCAGCCAAACTCCTGGGGCTCCTGCTGTGCAGTGTGCCTGCCAAGGGATAGTGAGAAAGTTGTATTTCGAACTTGTTTGGATCAAGGGTGTGAGTGCACTCACAATAATGCCTCTGCCTATTGTTTTGTTAGCATCTGCAGATGTGCCCTTGAGGGTTTCCTCCTGCACACCAACTGAATGACTCCATCTGATAAGGAGACGAAATAAGAGGAGTAAGGAAGATATATTCCAGGAGTTGCTACAATGCTTGGGTGCTTCAGAATGTGAGCAGAGATAATGGAGAGCGACTAGCAATGAAAAACTGTGAATGGACAGTCAGGATAGGAAACAGGCAGAAGCAGAAGATAAAGCTGCTCAGGGAGCAAACAGACATGTTGAGGTCCCTGACTGAACTTTAGGCAGAACACCTCTGTGCTCATTTCCCCTTGCAGCCCTTACAGAACTGCCTTTCATGCCCTCCCCATGCTGTACACCTGGATGGAGTTGTTTCAGAATGACAGCTAGACTTACACACAGCTGTGAGAGCCTCAATGGCAAATGTGCTCTTGATTTTCATGTTCCTTCCAAAAGATAGAAATGTTTGCATCATCATCCCATACTCACATAATGATATGATCCCACCACTCAGTGCTTGTTTCTTTCACCCAGAACCAACAGTCCACCATGTGCAGCTGCTCCATAAGTGCCAACAGCAATCTTGAATTGTTTCTGACCATGGCACACAGCAGGCCAGACACCACAGTGTCATCATCAGATTTACAGTTCATGAAATAGTGCAGGATCAGCTGCGTTGTGTTCATAACAGTCATCACAACATTGGAGAGCAGTTCAGGATCCATGCTTTCTGACAGGGATGGCAGGTACATAGTTTACAGGGTCTGTTGAAAAGTGGTATAAAATGTACTAGGAAGCCAATGGAATGATAGGATGGAGAAAACTGCATCATGGGATACTGAGCACTCTCCCATGAGGCACTGCAAAGCCTTCCCAGAACACCAGTGGCAGATGGTGGCAAGTTGCATAGTAGGATAGCTACCCACGGTGCACTGCTCTCTGTGTCCGCAAGAGCACCTACTGCGGATGCACTCCACTGTCCTAGGAGCATTGTGTGGATGTGCAACAGTGGTTTAACTAGAGGGCTAGATGAATGTTGATATAACTTAAGTCAACTTAACTTTGTAGTGTAGACATAGCCTTAGAGAACACCAACATCAATTAAAGGCTTAATTATAATTTGTAAAGAGAAGTAAATGGGCAGCTGACTTTAGTCATCCATAAACATTTACAGACATGCTGAAAAGGAAGAAGTGAATGGCAGTTTAAATACACACTTTTCAGTTGTTCAATAGGGCAAACTAAAAGTTAATTAACTCAGTCTGCAACATGTATAAATATTTAAAGTGCAGCTCTAATCTGAAAAGTGAATGAAAATGGAAGCACCTTACTTAACAGATCTGCTCCCTGAATTTATTCAGGGTTTTATTTGACCACTTTAATGACAAAAAATAAACTTCCACTACATTTTATTCCTATTATTCCAGCAGAGCTAACATAGCTAAGAGGGTAAAAGAGTTTGAACTAGGTTTCTCTTCCTTCTTGACAATAGAATTCTGTGCCAAGTTCCAGTCTGTTAAACCAGTGCTACTCTACTAGTGACAATGTAGTGAATTTACTGGTGAAATCAATGGGTTTGCACAGGTGTTGCAGTTGCCATATTTTGGCCGATAGAATCCTCATTACAGGTGCTGATGCACAAGCGGCAGAGTTACTCTCATTTGCAGGGCCAATAGTTAGAAAAAACACTTTTTTTTAAAGCTTGTAAACAGAACATATTTAATGTGAAAATAATGGAGACAAAATAGGTATGAAACCCCTTAATGCCACTTTTTGCCAACGCTTTTCAGAATAAAACCATACTTTATATAGAGAAGGAAATTAAAGCAAAGCATCTTATCTCCAAAGACTTGGACAATATTTAAAAAAAAAAACTGCAAAAAAGTGAAGTAATACCAGTAATAGCAGAAACAGAAATAACATGATATTGTTAGGTAATGTTACCATTTTACCATCTGAATCCTGTTATGTAAATGAATATTTACACTCTCCTTGGAATAATGCTGGTTTCACAGATACAAGGCGGATTTGAGGGCATAGAAAGTAAGTGGAACTATATATACTATTTTGGATTTATTTGCTAGAGGTAACTTTAAATCATCTGATGAGCTACAATTATAATCACAATATTTATGCACCTACTTGTCCAAATGGAGTGAAGATTTAAAATATCAATAAAAAAAAAGTCCTAAACTATTTAGACTGCTTGTGGGAGTCATGTCCAATCTTGCAAACCTTTACGGTGAAATCCTGATCCCACTGAAGTTGGTGAGACTTCTGCCATTGACCTTAATGGGACCAGGATTTCACCTGTAGCTTCTAAGGCCATCTTTTATTAGCTGGATGGCACCTCTTGTGACCATAGCAGGAGCAAAACCAAAATTATTTATTAAGCACTGTATGTGCAAAATTGTCTCTGATCCAGCCTGCCTGTCTGGTCTCCAGAGCAGGAATACTGTTAACTTAGATTGTAAACTCTTTGGGGCAGGGACTAGGGTGACCAGACAGCAAGTGTGAAAAATTGGGGTGGGGGATAATAGGAGCCTATATAAGAAAAAGACCCCAAAATCGGGACTGTCTGTATAAAGTCTGGTCACCCTAGCAGGGACTGTTTGTGCAGGAATCAGCTCAGTGGGGGACTAGTCCATGACTGGGTCTCCTGGCAGCTTCCAGACAACACAGGTAATGATGAGATACCTGCATGGCCCCCTAGGGAACTGGAAGTCATCACAGCACAGTTTGTTTATCTCTTTGTTGCCTCTTGTGCCCTCCAGGCTGGGCCGATGGGAGAGGTTAGGCAGTGAGGTGCTGCGGTAAATGGGGGAGGAGGGTTCAACTCCCCTCAGTCCCTTTTAAAACGAAGTCACGTTTTTGATCACGGCTTTAATATATGTTCGTGTTTACTGGACTACATTTCCCATCATGCAATGCGCCGCATTGTCCGTTGTTCGCTCCGGTCAAAGCAGAGCGTTGCATGCTGGAAAATGTAGTCCTCCTCGGGGCGGCCGTTCCGCGCTCCGAGGCCACAGGCTTATAGTCCCGGCCGAAGTGCGGAAAGCTCTCTTCGCTCCACCCCCTTCCTCGTAGCGTCTCTCGTTACCAAGGGGATTAGGCGGCGCCTGCGTAGGAATGTCTCTATTGTACCTGGGAGACTTGGGGCCTCAGGAAGTAACATCTTGTAGGGACTATTTCTGTGCTGAGAGGGAGAGCTGGGCGCAGCGTTACCCCAAGGGGTTGGGAACAAGGAGGCTTCTGTGGGCAAGTGGGGCGGAGCAGCTGGAGGGGGCTGGCCCCTGCGTGTGAACGGCAGCGAGGGGAGGCTCGGTGCTTAGGTCTGGGGGCGGGGGGTCAGTACAGTGCAGCAGTGCAGTGCGGCGCCAGAGGGACCCACCTGAGGATGGACATAGGACCCCCAGACGTGCTGGAGCGCAAAGGGGCTTTGACTCTGCGCTCGCACTGCGTGCAGTATGGGAGACCCACCCTAACGTACCGCTGGTGAGAGGGCACCGCTTTCGGTATCCCTGCGTCTGTGAACATACGTGGTACTCAGCAAAAGGCCCGGGGGAAAAGACACCCGCTGCTCCCTTGTGTACTCCACACCTCCTAGAGATGTGTGTTATGTTCTGCTATATATAGGACACCCTTGCAAAAAGTCACTCCCCTGGGTTTTTACATTATGGTGAGCTTTGGCCAAGGAGGGGTGGGTAGATTTTGGCCTGGTTTGCACACAGTTTTCGTACTATGGTTGGGTTAGGGGTGTGGTTTGTTTGTTCCTTTTGCTGAAATAGTTATAACCGGTAAGGCCTTGAGCCTGGAGGAGTTATATCGGTATAAAGGAGCCTTAAAGATAAAGCAGTACAACTGTTGTATGCAGACAGTTGTTCCTTTGTGCCCAAGCTGGTAAATGTGCATGGGAGAAGTTTTGCCATCCTTCTTCTCAGTCATCCCTCTTGAGTCCTCAGCCAAGCAAACCTCTCTCCTACATTGAACCCACTGCTCTGGACATGTCATAATTCATGAGTGCTTGTGTCCAATCTGACTGAATGGTGGTAAAGGCTCTCATTTAAAAAAAAAGAAATGAAAACAAAACTGAAAGCATCTCCTGCTGGTGGGGTGAAAGTAAGTTAGAGGATTTACTACGCCGGAGTCCTGAGCAGGGGGCGTGGCCTCAACCGGAAGAGGCAAGGCCTTAAATCCCTGGGCCCTTTAAATCTTGGTTTAAAGGGCCAGGGCTCCAGCTGCGGTAGTGGTGGCTGGGAGCCCGGGGCCCTTTAAATCACCCCCGAGCTACCAGCTGCAGAGGCAGCTCAATTTCAGAGCAGAATGATCCAACATATCTTTAATTGCTTTGATGTTGTTTTGGATTTATGCAGTTTCACAGAACAATGTGTGTATTTCACTCTGAGTAATGTAATATTATTCCTATTATGTATCTTTTTTCAGTATTTTATGATGCATTACTGTGGCCTTACTTGTATGTCCTACACTTCCTCTCCTGTATTCCTGTAAGACTATGGTATTTCATAAATACCAGGTGTTTATCTGGTAGCAATCATAAAGGGCATCAGGTTACATTACACAGGATGAAGAGCTATGCCCTCCCAGATGTAATTGTACACGATCTATTCAGCTGTTGCTAAATTAGAATGTTCCTGATTAGAATGTAGAATACCTTCTAGTTTTGATCTGTTTAATAAGCTGAGATGTAAAAAGGTTTTTAATGTTTAATTTTTTATAATCATAGTAGGATTTGGGCATGAGAGTTATGATCTTTCATAGTATGATTACAAGAGGAGCAATATGTCCTGATTAGTCTGTATTGTCAGCTGGCAGGTATCTGTTCTACTAGCAAAAGTCTATATGAGTAGGTTGTATTTATCTTGACTTTTTTATTTTTTTAAAATTCAAGACTTGATTGTGTTTGTATTTCATACAGAAGAAGAAAGTTGTGTCATGAATACAGTATTGAGAAGTGGAGAGGGTGCCATCATATCGGAGAGAGTGTGTACCAGAGTGGACAGTGGCAGATGAATGACCCTGGTGGAGTGGTGTCATTCTCGTCTAGCTGAAACCCAGGGTCTGTCTACACAGCAAAGAAAAACCTGCCACTGGCCAGGGCCAACTGACTCTAGCTCAAGGGACTCAGGCTATGGGGCTGTTTCATCACTGCATCCCGAGCCCAGACATCTACATAGTAATCTACATACTGCAGCCCCATAGCCCGAGCCCGTTGAGCCTAAGCAGGTGTCTAGTTGCTGTGTAGACAAACCCCAGAGGCCATTCTGACCAGCAACATTACACTACAGTTTTTAAAAGGGTGAAACAAAGAATAACTGATCCAACGTCAACAAGAAGGGTAATTCCAAACAGGCAGAATACAAGTACCTGAGTTAGAATTTAGCAAAGAAATCTGGTTTAACATCGAGGAGTCTGGTGGCACCTTGAAGACTAACAGATTTATTTGGGCATAAGCTTTTGTGGGTAAAAAACCCCGCTTCTTCAGATGCATGGAGTGAAAATTACAGATACAGGCATAAATATACTGGCACATGAGTAGGGAGTTACCTTACAAGTGGAGAACCAGTGTTGACAAGGCCAATTCAGTCAGGGTGGATGTAGTCCTCTCCCAATAATTGATGAGGAGGTGTCAATATCAAGAGAGTGAAAATTGCTTTTGTAGTGAGCCAGCCGTTCCCAGTCCCTATTCAAGCCTAAATTAATGGTGTTAAGTTTGCAAATGAATTGTAGCTCTTCAATTTCTCTTTGAAGTCTGCTTTTGAAGTTTTTTTTTGTTGAAGGATGGCTACTTTTAAATCTGTTATTGCATGTCCAGGGAAATTGAAGTGTTCTCCTACTGGCTTTTGTATGTTACCATTCCGGCTGTCTGATTTGTGTCTATTTATTCTTTTGCGTAGAGACTGTCCGGTTTGGCAGTGTACATGGCATAGGGGCATTGCTGGCACGTGATGGCTTATATCACATTAGTAGATGTGCAGGTGAATGAGCCCTTGATGGTGTGGCTGATGTGGTTGGATCCTCTGATGGTGTCGCTACAGTAGATATGGGGATAAAGTAGGCAACAGGGTTTGTTACAGGGATTGGTTCCTGGGTTAGTGTTTCTGTGGTGTCATGTCATGTCACCTGACTTAGGCTCAAAGGGCTCGGGCTATGGGGCTGCAGTATGTAGATTACTATGTAGATATCTGGGCTCGGGCTGCAGTAATGAAACAGCCCCATAGCATGAGTCCCTTGAGCCAGGGTCGGCTGGCCCTGGCCAGTGGCAGGTTTTTCTTTGCTGTGTAGACAGACCCTGGGTTTCATCTAGACGAGAATGACACTGCTCATTCATCTGCCACTGTCCACTCTAGTACACGCTCTCTCCTGCTGTGGTGTGGTGTGTAGTTGCTGGCTTGCCTCCCAAGGTCTGTGAGAGTGAGGAATTGTTTTCCAGGATAGGTTGTAGATTGTTGATGATGTGCTGGAGAGGTTTTAGCTGGGGGCTGTACATGATGGGCGGTGGTCTGTTGTTTTCCTTGTTGGGCCTGTCCTGTAGTAGGTGACTTCTGGGTACCCGTCTCGCTCTATCAATCTGTTTCCTCACTTCCCCAGGTGGGTATTATAGTTGTAAGAATGCTTGATAAAGATCGTGTAGGTGTTTGTCTCTGTCTGAGGGATTGGAGCAAATGCGGTTGTATCTTATGGTTTGGCTGTAGACAATGGATCATGTGATGTGTCCTGGATGGAAGCTGGAGGCATGTAGGTAAGTATAGCGGTCAGTAGGTTTCCAGTATAGTGTGGTGTTTATGTAACCATCATTTATTTGCACTGTAGTGTCCAGGAAGTGGATGTCTTGTGTGGACTGGTCCAGGTTGAGGTTGATGGTGGGGTGGAAATTGTTAAAATCCAGGTGGAATTCTTCAAGGGCCTCTTTCTCATGGGTCCATATGATGAAGAGGTCATCAATGTAGCGCAAGTAGAGGAGGGGTGCTAGAGGACGAGAGCTGAGGAAGTGTTATTCTAAGTCAGCCATAAAAATGTTAGCATACTGTGGGGCCATGCAAATACCCATAGCAGTGCTGCTGACTTGAAGGTATAAGTTGTCCCCAAATCTGAAATGGTTGTGACTGAGGACAAAGTCACAAAGCTCAGCCATCAGGTGTGCCATGGCCTTATCAGGGATACCGTTCCTGACAGCTTGTAGTCCATCCTTGTGTGGAATATTGGTGTAAAGAGCTTCTACATCCATGGTGGCCAGGATGGTGTTTTCAGAAAGATCACCAATGCATTGTAGTTTCCTCAGGAAGTTGGTGGTGTCTCGAATATAGCTAGGAGTGCTGGTAGCATAAGGTCTGAGGAGAGAGTCCAAATAGCCAGATAATCCTGCTGTAAAAGTGCCAATGTCTGAGATGATGGGGGGTCCAGGATTTCCAGGTTTATGGATCTTGGATAGCAGATAGAATACTCCTGGTCAGGGCTCTAGGGGTGTGTCTGTGTAGATTTGTTCCTGTGCTATAGCAGGGAGTTTCTTGATCAGATGGTATATTTTCTTTTGGTACTCCTCAGCGGGATCAGAGGATAGTGGCCTGTAGAATGTGGTGTTAACATCTTTACTCTCAAAAATAGTGTCATGGGATCTTTAATGATTATGAGTGACCAGGTTGCCTTGCTTTTACAACACATCTCCTTTATAATTGGTCCTGGTTCATGACTAGGGTTACTAGGCACTATGATAATGCAAATAATAATGAGTGTCTGAAAGATGAGGTAATACACGTAAGAGAATTCTCCTGATTTGCTACATACTTTCTCTTTGCACTTTTATATTCTATTCTTTTCTAACTGTAACATTCAAATGCATTTAAAGTTACCTAGGAAGCCTTGTGGCCAAGAAGAAGCCAAGTTTTCCTTAGTTGAAAAATCTATTGACTTCAAGGAGTTTTTCTCAATTAATGTTTTCAGAATTTTGCCCTGCTAAAATGTGATTACCCCCACACATGAAAGGACTGGAAATTATGCAAGTGTAGATTTTACCATAGTATTTCTAGCATTTCGTGCTTTCAGTCCAGTAAAAATAATTGTGAGAATGGTTTTTCTCACAGTAGTTTGATCAGTACTAGAAAGTGCAGAGGTGTGTAAAAAGGGCAACATTAAAACAAAACACACAACCAAACTTTTGCTCTGAATCTCAAAGGTCAAAATTGTAGGAGGGGTAAAGATTACATACATGTCAACAGTCTCTATTTATTATTTTAGCAATATGTTTGCCATTTCCCACCCTGTGTCCCCCTAAAAGCTCTTATGTTTATTTGTCCTTGCTCTGTTTGTAAAACACTAGGGGAGGGATATAATAGTGTGGCCATCCAGTCAATATGGTGTTCCTTAAGTGGGGTTTATAGATGATCACTATCTCTGAATATCAGGTTAAATCTGTAATTTTATCTCAAAAATATCCCCAGAATATAAGACAAATGCCCCTCTCTGGCAATCCAAATATAGTCATGATGAACATAGAAGAGGGGGAGCAGCACCTTTCCGACATGCACGTGCTATTTTTGGTCACTTTGGAATCCCTCTGCTCCCACTCCACAATTCAGAGCTTGGCAGTCATGAGTATGCTAGGGAAGAAGAAGAAAGCACCGAACATCATGGTATTATCCCCTCTCAGCCTTATCATAGTGGAATTATGATTAGCACAGAAGTTAATGCTGCTCATAGTGTGGTAGCATCAGGGTCTTGTCCATGGTTTGCAGAGTGATGTATTGCTGCTGTGGTGGGAGGTGGCCCATGGCAGTATGGTTCCTTTGCCACAAAGAATTAGGAGCCAGGCCTGCAGATCATTGCAGAGGGAAAGCTTCCTTGTGGAACATTTGGAATCCAGATTGTTTGGAGTAAAGTTTCCCAAAGATCCCCAGGTTCTGTGGGTTTGGAGATCATACCTTCCGTCCTCTCCCTCTGTTCCCTGAGAGGAGCTTTAGTTTCCTTACCCTCCTTACCCTTTTGCAAACAAAAATAAACAAACAAAATTAAATAAATATGCAGGGGAGGAATAATGCTTCTTTCCATTATTGGCTACAATAGAAGAGTTGTGTAACAGAGATCCCAATATTATTCAAACTTAACCTCTTTCTTCCTGCCCTCTCAAACTGTGCAGGCTCTTGAGTATTTTTATAGCACTATATAAAAGCCTGAATGGTTCTAAGTTTCTGCCACTCATACACATGTTGAGTAGAATCTTACTCTGTGAATAGGCCTACTGAAATCAATGACATCACTCATGGAATAAGGTTTCAGAGTGGTAGCCGTGTTAGTCTGTATCAGCAAAAAGAACAAGGAGTACTTGTGGCATCTTAGAGACTAACAAATTTGGGTATAAGCTTTCGTGGGCTAAAACCCACTTCATCAATAAAGACTGGGAGTGGATGAGTCATTACACAAACTAGAAAACTATTTCCCCATGCTAATTTTTCCCCTACTGTTACTCACATCTTCTTGTCAACTGTTTGAAATGGGCCATCCTGATTATCATTACAAAAGTTTTTTTTTCTTCTGCTGATAATAGCTCACCTTAATTGATTAGTTTAGTTAGAGTTGGTATGGCAACGCCCATTTTTTCATGTTCTCTGTGTATATATATCTTCCTACTGTATTTTCCACTGCATGCATCTGATGAAGTGGGTTTTAGCCCACAAAAGCTTATGCCCAAATCAATTTGTTAGTCTCTAAGGTGCCACAAGTACTCCTCATTCTTTTTACTCATGGAATAAGTTACCAAGTGTAAGGGGGTGGATCAGGCCTGTATGAACCAAATCTTTAGTGATAACTTTTTTTAATATAAATTGATTTTTAATCGTTGTAACTTTTCATCTTTATTTTACTAGCTTTTGGTCTTTCAGAGTACTTAATTTTCAGGAAAACTGACATCTTTCACTGGCAATTAACACAGTATTGTGAACTTGGGTAGCTCAGTGGCTAGCTAGTAGTACTGCCAACACCCTGTGTTTAGAAATCACAAGTCAAGCCTAGAAAATTATAAGATTGGCTTAAAAATCACGAAAATTTTTAAAAATAAACAATTTGGTGTTCCTGTTCTTTGTCTTCTGGTTTCTGAGCCTTAGGGTACACTCAGCTCATGCTTTCAGGCATTTCTTTGCAACCATGAGGATTAGAAACACTCTTTTCTATGAAAGCTGAGACCCCTGTATAATCTCTTGACTCCAGGGATTAGGGCTTTAAAGAAACACCAAATATCAGGAGACTTGGCTACAATGGCATGTACATTTGAAAGTCCCTGTTTTCTCCTTTTGACGAGTTACAGTGTTGGTAGACGAAGTATTATACAGCATCAGGATAACAATGATCACTAGAGTTAAGATTGCATAAAGTTTTCTATTTGAGTCCCGCTGTTTTCAGCTGCATTTTATTTCTGAAATATTCACTTGGTCTTTGCCCAAAGATAATTTATTTATTTTGAGGGAAAACCAGCTCCAACATTTTTGACCATGGGGTAGGGTTGCCAACTTTCTAATTGCACAAAACTGAACACCCTTGCCCCAAGGCTCCGCCCCTTCCCTGCCCCTTCTCCGAGGCTCTGCCACCACTCACTCCATCCCCATCCCTCTGTTGCTTGCTCTCCCCAACCCTCACTCACTCACTCATTTTCACCGGTTAGGGGGTTGGGTGAGGGCGTTGGCTGGAGGTGGAAGCTCTGGAAATGAGAGGTTTGGGTTGCAGGAGGGTACTCCAGGCTGGGGCTGAGGGGTTCAGAGTACGGGAGGGGGCTCTGGGCTGGGGCAGGGGGTTGGGGCATGGGAGGGGTTTCGGGGTGTGGGCTCCAGGTGGAAGTTTGGGTGTGGGAGGGGGCTCAGGACTGGGACAGGGAGTAGGGTTGTGGGAGGGGTTTCGGGGTGTGAGATCCAGGTGGCGCTCACCTTGGGTGGCTACCCGCAAGCAACGACATGTCCCTCAGCTCCTAAGTTGAGGCACAGCCAGGTGACTCTGCACACTGCCTCTGCCCGCAGGTGCCGCCCCTGCAATTCCCATTGGTCACAGTTCCTGACAAATGGAAGCTGCGGAGCTGGCGCTCAGGGTGGGGCGGGGGCAGTGCACAGAGCTCCTGTGGCCCTTCCTCCACCTACGAGCCATGTGGAGCCAGGTAGGAAGCCTGCCAGCCCCACGCCAACTGGATTTTTAATGGCCCGGTAAGCGGAGCTGCCAGACTCCCTTTTCGACCAGGTGTTCCAGTTGAAAACCGGGTGGTGGGGAAACTCTGTTTCTGTTATCCAAAATTAGTGCAGCATTTTCTTGTTTTAAGATGCTCTTCAGTTGAAAATGCTGGGGGACTAGAGGGTGTAATTTGGTTTAGGAATAGCCCTCGTTAATTAGCAGTGCACTTCTTGTTTAAAACAAAGGTATATAAAAGGAAGGCTTTTGGGTGGGTAATTTACCTGTGCAGTGGAAAATCTAGTCAAATATGTTCCTGCAAATTGACAGGGTCATTTGGGAACTCTGTAAGGTGCATAGAAATTGAGGTCAGAGTTCCAGATTGCATGTATCGCCTTAGCTTTGTCATTCTGCATGATTTAACCCTTAAAAGCCCCAATCTTAATGTTTTACCATATTATTATCATGGAAATAACAGTTCATTCAGCTCATGTTGTATATCAGTGGTCTCCAACCTTTGTATGCCCAAGATCACTTTTTGAATGTAAGAGCAACCCAGGACCTACCCCGTCCCTTCCTGAGGCCACAGCCCGCTCACTCCATCGCCCCCCCCCCGTCGCTCGCTCTCCCCCACCCTCACTCACTTTCACTGGGCTGGGGTAGAGGGTTGGGTTTCGGGAGGGGGTGCGGGCTCTGGGCTGGGGCTGAGGTGTTCGCAGTGTGGGAGGGGGCTCCTGGCTGAGCCTGGGGCAGGGGCTTGGGTTGCAGGAGGAGGTGAGGGGTGCAAGTTCTGGGAGGGAGTTTGCATGCAGGAGGGGGCTCTGGGATGGGGCAGAGTGTTGGGGTGCAGGAGAGGGTATGGGGTGCTGGCTGTGGGAGGGGGGTTGGGGTGTGGGCTCCCACTGGGCAGCACTTACCTCAGGCAGCTGGCTCCCAGTTGGCGGCACATCGGGGGGCTAAGGCAGGCTGCCAGCCTGCCCCGGCCCTATGCCTCTCCCAGAAGGGGCCAACATGGGAACTACGGGGGTAGTGCTTGCAGACAGGAGCAGCGCACGGAGACCCCCGGCTTCCCCTCCCCCGCCCCCCCGCCACGGGAGTGTTCTGGCCACTTCCGGGAGTGGCGTGGGGCCAGAGCAGGCAGGGAGCCTGCTTTAGCAGCAGCCCTGCTGCACCACCAGAGATCGCAATCGACCTGGAGAGTCTCCAGGATTGACCAGTCAATTGCGATCGACCAGTTGGTGACCACTGTTCTATATAAACCAGAACCTGTGGACGAGATCAAATACTAAAGAAGGAATTTGCCTTTTTTGTTTAGTTTTCCTGTTATTCTTTTAGATCAGTGGTTTTCAACCTTTTTTTAATTTAAAAAATTTCAAACAGAGGTGCAGACCCCTTGGAATCTTAGACATAGTCTACAGACCCCCACAAGTCTCTGTACCACAGGTTGAAAACCACTGTTCTACTGTAATGACAAACTTTTGCAGACCCCTTAGGCATAGTTTGCAGACCCTCAGGGGTCCATGGACTACGGGTTGAAAACCACTGTTTTAGATGTTAGACTTTTAAAAAAAAAATACAGAAAGAAATGCTCAGGAATCCCTGAATTAAAAAACAACTATGGGACCAGATCAAACTTATATTGAGTGTGGGATTGTTTCCACTGACTCCATTGGGAGTTGGATCAAAATCGTAACATTAAAAAAATAATACCAAGGGTCTGATCTAAAGTAACAAAAGGAAGGATTTCAGAATTTGGTCTGCCTCTCTCTTTATCTCATTGTTCTTAGGCTTGAATGTATATGCAGATTATTATTTTGTATGTATTTATACAGAGCCATCAGCGTGCTAGATGCTTTAAAGACAAGTATGAAAGCAAGGTCCCTTTCCTGAAGAACTTAGAATGATCATCACACAATTCTGTAAACACCATGCAATACCACAAAGGGGAAAGTTGTTTGTTTTGTTTTTGTTTTGTTAAAGTCAGACTCTTGAACATTGACATTGTTGGGGTTTTTTTAATACAAAAAAAAAGTTAAAATGACAATTTGACCTCCAGCTTGGACTTCCACTGAAGAACTTGTGAGAGGCACGTGTGGATCATCTGTCTTGTCTCTTTGAAAAGAAGGAATCCATTCTAGTAAAAAAATCCTTTAGTACCAAAGCTTGAAAACAACTCGCGAGTCCACAGCCATTAAAAGGAAGACAAACATTCAAATAGAATAGTGTACTGTTCTCCCATAAGAATGTAGGGAGTGACATTTTTCCAATTAAATAAACATTTGTGGGACAGGAATACATTCCTAGTGTCTTTAAAGTTCTTTTGCATATAGAGAGATTATTTTAAAAGCTGTAAGCAAAATAAATCCCCCCCCCCAAATATCGTGCCCTGATTTGTATAATTGTTTTTATTGTTATGGAAGTGCCTGCAGGCCCCAATCAGGTTCAGGATCCCATCATGGTAGGCCCTATAAAAGCACATAGTGTTTGTCTACATGGAGCAGCAATGTGTACTACGGGGGTGCGATTTCTAAAACATACTAACATTTTGCACACTAATTAGTCCATGTAGACCCTGCTGGTGCACACTAAAAGTTTCCTAATGCACTTTAACTTAGTACTGTTTCAAACAGCACTATGACAGGTTTCAGAGTAACAGCCGTGTTAGTCTGTATTCGCAAAAAGAAAAGGAGTACTTGTGGCACCTTAGAGACTAACCAATTTATTTGAGCATAAGCTGTAGCTCACGAAAGCTTATGCTCAAATAAATTGGTTAGTCTCTAAACAGCACTGTGTTTAAGTGTAGGAGAGAATGGTTAGTGTGCACCAGAAGCGTCTACACAGAGAAATTAGTGCACTGCATGTTAGTGCACTTTAGAAATTACATCCCTGTAGTGAGCATTGCTGCTCCGTGTAGACATGGATGGACTCAGGATGGTTTGGAATAACTGTTCCTCCTCATTAAAGCCCTTAGAGTCTCGCAGGCCTCAGTTCTCTCCATCACATTATTCAACATCTGTATAAAGCTAGTGAGAGAGCTACTGTGAGAACACATTTTAAAATGCCATAAATATACAGATGACATCCAGATCTAAATCTCCTTTACATCAACTAAATTCTCTTACACATTCACACAGTGAAATCCTGGCTTTGTTTAAGTCAATGGCAAAACTCCCATTGACTTCAATAGGATCAGGATTTCACCCACACCGTTATTTCTCTCATCAGGGAAGGAAACGGGGGGTGGCGGGAGGAAGAGGATTTGTTTAGGGTTTTCATCCATTCTTGCACTTTGCTGCTGCTGTTCAAAGTTGCCTTTTTGTATTCTACAGTTATCCCTTAGCAGTTCTATTGATTATATGTATCCAAAAGGTGTCTCGTTAATGTAGTGTCCCTGCATAATCCTTTTCTGTGTGACTAAAATGACAGTGAGGTGAAGACTAGCAATTATATTCCTCCCGCATCTAGAAGGATTTAATATTAAATACATTATATATTCCTAGAAAACTCAAGTATCCATTGAACATTTTATACTTCTGAATACTAGTTCCTGACACAAGAATTAAATTCTTCTCCATCATTTGTAACCATGAAGAACTGAAATATTTCTTTTTATAGAGTGCTGTATAGGCTGAACCTTTATAGGTTGCAAGATGTAAATAAAAATGGATTTTTGACAACAGTGCTTGGCACATAACATTCTATCTTTGTGACTGAAAATCTCTTCTAATGTATCACACTCACCAGTCTCAGGGGAGCAAATAGAATCCATTTAGACTAGGGATGGAAATTCAGCCTCAGATTTAATTGTTTGCTAATAAATTATTTCAAAGGCATGAGCAGGAGGGAGTTGGCTATTTGTCTGACATTGGTTTTGCCTTAGCTAGTGAATGCTTTTCACCAGCAGGCAGCTTGAGTTCCTTGCCTGGTGTAAACAGATTAGTATGTAATGCAGGATTATTTGTATAATTTGCATAGTGTTTATTTCACTAAATATAGAAACTTTCTGGTTTAAATGTTAATTGTTTTGTCAAAAGATAACTCGGCCTAAAATTACATTATCCTTTTTTCATGTCATTTTGGATTCTTATAACAGTTTTTTAAAGGGGAAAAGGGGTAGTGATAGGTTAGCTGATATGCCATAGTTTTGTTGCAGTAAAACTTCAATCAACATGTCTATTGCTTTCCTGGTTTCTTTCTGTTATAGATTTTTTCTTAATTTTTTTCCATTTAATTATATTTAGTAGTACTATTAAATATTTTATTTTCAGTGGTAAATCTCATTCTTCACCTCTAGGTGCAACAAGATACTATTGCAGCCAGCAACTGCACTTACGATTATAATAGTAGGATAAAAGAATGGGTGATACAGTAGTGCCAAGCCTATGATACGCATAAATATGGAGAGTTTCACTATATCTAGTGAAATTTTGATTTCAAAACAAGAGATCATGATTACATTTGTCGTCTCACAAATATAAACTTTTTTTTAAAGGCACCAAAACAGAGAGGCTGAACCTAAAGATTATGATATCAATGAAGTTCCTTTGGGTTCAAAGAATTTATGTCAATCTACTTACTCAAGATTTGGAACTGTGGATGGGGTAAATATTTTTTCTTTGTTTTAGCTCAAATTATTCAATATCGTTTATGTATTTATCATGAGGGCTTGCATCTGGTTTTGGTTTTGGAGGCATGTGTTGAATTGGCCTCCAGCATGGACCTTTTGGACAAACATAATAAGAGAATATTTCAATTCCATGCCACTAAATTAACATTTCTTTTCCTTGTCTAAAGCCTGACTTCCTCTAAGATGTTTTTTGTGTTTTTTCAAAGTCAGTTATGTTAGCTTCTTCCCCACCCTTCAGCTTTTGTACCCTTCTTGATTACTTATTGTTAAATTAAAAATAAGAAAAACAGAGTAAGAAAAATGAAAAAATGCTTATTTACAAATCTGACAAAATTATGGGATGCATGCAGGCATAAAAAGAAGCTAAGTTTTCACTATAATACAGCAAATATTGCTTTAAAATATATGGACCGGAATTTCTGTTGGCTTAAAAGGGGGTTAGGTTCGGTTAAAATAATCAGGAATGGAGCTATGCCCATCTACACCAGCTAAGGATCTGGCACAGACAAAATAAAACTAAAATCAATTTCTTTCAGCAGTAAACAAAAAAAATTTCTTTAATGAAATCCTATACTTAGATATAACTTTATTACAGCTTCCTGCTCCAGACGCCTTTAATCAACCATACCACCACTTCTAGGACAGGAGTCTAGTTAGTGTAGTTATACCCTCTTCTTCAGAACATCTTTATTATTATTATTATAATTATGTACTATTATTATTATTATTATGAGTTAGTCTTCCAAGTTTAGATCCTCCTCTCAGCTTTCAACTCACAAGCCTGGCATCTGCCTTCTCTCAATCTGCACACTCACAGTGGTGAACCCCAGATTGCATTAACAGACCAAACTCTAAAATTAAAAGATGTGTTTTGAAACTGCATACTTTATGATGTCATGTGATCAGCTACACATTCCACACTTCATGCTGGAGTTCTTGTACTGAATATGCATCACTGCATATGTTGGATAACAATCAACTATAAGCTGTGGTGGTGTTATGAAACAAAAATTTATTTGTACTTGATGGTAATATGTCCGTGTTATTTGGGACGAATGAAATTTAGAATGTCTTTGGTTTTCAGTTCTTGGGTTTTACAGATGGCATGGTAGATATGTATATTGTTGTCAGTATTCTAATTTTTTTAAAAAGCAAATGTTTTGGAATATAACCAGGGGAAACAAATTACAGTTACGGAAGGAGCCATAATTTTTCTTTTCTGACTTTTATGTGTTTAAAATCCGATCCTGCTCATGTTGAAATAAATGGCAAAACTCCTATAGACTTCAATGAGAGCAGGAACAGACCTTAAATTCTCAATCTTTATGTTGTAATAACATGTTTGAATTTACTTAGTCATCTTCACTTAGATTTGTATATAATTTTTAATATTGGTATGATGTCTAAAGCAGCAGAATTAGCATAGAAATGTGTCTCAAAAGTAGCAATAAGCCTGTAATAAATTTAAAAGTCTCTGGTAGAGGGAGCCAGATTCTTTGTTGTCCTGCACCTGGGGCAGTCATTTATACCACTGCAAAATGGGTGCAAAATACTAACCATTGATACTGTTTTTCACTACTGTGCACTAAGTGCATGCAACAGTTAATTGGGCCCAGGGTAACTTGCTGTTGATGTATTGCAATGGAAGTTACCTTTTACTGAGAATTCTCTTTTAGGTATCAGGATTATGTTATCATCTTATCCCATCAATGCCATCGAAAGCCTGCCTGTTATGAACCAATTCGACGATGAACCAACTATCAAAGAGCTTAGCTTTGCCATAGATGGACTCCCCAATGGACAGGCCCCCGGAAAAGACTGAATGCTGTCAGAGGTCATAAAATGCGGAAAACCTATTCTACTGCAACATCTTCACAAGTTGCTCTACCTGTGATGGAAGGAAGGCAAAGTACCACAAGAAATGAGAGACGCCAATATCATCACTCTCTATAAAAACAAGGGAGACAGGAGTGACTGTAATAACTATCCTAGCATTTCCCTTCTTAGCATTATGGAAAAAACCTTTGCCCGAGTTGTCCTGAACAGATGTCAGACTCTTGCAGACAGAGTCTATCCCAAATCACAGTGCAGTTTCAGAGCTAAAAGATCTACTATTGACATGATCTTCTCACTGTGACAACTACAAGAGAAATGCAGAGAACAAAAAAAGCCCCTTTACATAGCCTTCACTGATCTTACAAAGACTGGATACCCCCCAAAGTCCTTAAGCATGATTCAATCCTTCCATGAAAACATGTATGGAACAGTTCAGTACAACAATTCAGTCTCTGAGGCTTTCCAGGTTTGTAGCAGAGTTAAGTAAGGCTGTGTACTTGCCCCAACTCTGTTTGTGATCTTCTTCTCCTTGCTACTGAAACAAGATTTTGGTTCCTCAACTGAAGGAATCTACTTGCACACAAGATCTGATAGAAAGCTATTCAATTTTGCATGACTCAGATCTAAAACCAAGACTCGGTAGGCACTTATCCAACACCTCCTCTTTGCTGATGACACAGCAGTGACAACCCACAAAGAAGCTCATCTCCAAAACCTTATGGACAGCTTTTCTAAAGCCTGCCAAGATTTTGGGCTTACCATAAGCCTAAGAAAGATGAACATAATGTGCCAAGGAGTTGAGGAAGCACCCTCCTTCAAGATCAACAACTATGAACTTGAAGTGGTGAACGAGTTCACACACCTGGGGTCCACTATCGCAGTCAACTTTTCACTTGGAATGGAACTCAACATCGACACTGGAAAAACCGCCACAACAATGTCTAGACTGAGCAAGAGGGTATGGCAAAAGAACAAACAAACTGACAGAACACACAAAGATCTGTGTATCGTGCATGTGTTATCAGCACAGTTTTGTATGGGAGCAAGACATGGACCTTATTCTCTCATCAGAAAAGAGGCTCAACTGCTTTCATAGGCGTTGCCTTCACTGAATCTTTGGAATCTCCTGGAGGGACAGAGTTACCAACACTGAGGTGATCAAGCGGGCAAGTATACCCAGCATGCAAACTCTCCTCAAACAGAGATGCTTCTGCTAGATTGGGCATGTGTGCCGAATTAAATGACGGATGCATTCCAAAGGACATCCTTTACGGCGAATTGGCATATGGAAAAAGACCCAAAGGATGTCCAAAATTGCATTTCAAGGAAGTGTGCAAGCGAGACCTTAAAGAAATGGACATGGTTGTGGACAACTGGAAGATCACACTTAAGACTAGAGCCTTTGGAAACAAGATCTCTGGAGTTACAAGAGGAAGCAATCCAGCTTAGCAAAGGAGAAAAGAGCTTGCAGAAGGCAGAGCGCAAAAGGTCAAAACATCACCTTTAAATGTGACAGATGTGGCAGAGATTGTCTCTCTCGAGTGCGTCTCTTCAGCCACAGCCGTGGTTGCCATAAAACTAATTGAGAAAATTCTTTACTTCTCAGGGGTGCATACCCATGGTCTCTCGAGACTGAAGGATGCCTACTACGAATTCTATTTAAACCTGGACATTCCCAAATATAAGTCAGTTAAATATGGTATTATTATCCTTCATCGTGAATCATTAAACATCTTATCACTCCTGCCTATTAATAAAGAATATATTCATAAGTACAGTAGATTTGGTAAAAATGTGATGACCAAGCCTATTTGTGTCCAGCTTCTTCGTTATTCAAAACTGTGCAGTCTCTGGAAAAATTATGTGGAAGCCTGACTGAGATTTCTTTGGAACGGGGTCCTGTCAATCCTATTGGATCAGTAAAATCCTCATGTTCAATGGAATTATTTAAATTTTCATGCAGTGGAGAGGTATGAAAAGTTACAGAAGTACAGGACTCATAGCAATGGTGCAGTTTTCATTTTGAGGAGGCCTTCCCATGTACCACACATTTTTTGTTCATCAAATTCCAGTAAAAGTGCTGTAATTTTAAAAAGAAAAAACCCTGCTGTTACATTCCACCAGGACCAGAGATTCTTTTTCTAGTTTTTCTACAACAGTAGAAAATTGTTATGAACTTAACAGTGTGGTACAACACTTATTGTAGACTTCTGTGCAATACATATATGCACTGGACTTTTTTTTAGTTATGAATGCTGACTGTTTTATAGGATGTTTTGCCTTGGGGAGACATATCTTTCTTTTACACTTAATTTGATTTACTGCTAGCCATCCAAGGTTTTGATTTTGTAGTAAGAGAGCAAAAACTATTTTAAACCTCTTTCTGCCAGCTGTACTAGAAAGTATCTTATGGTGAATTGCATTGCTTGCATTGTATACGGCTTGATATGACATTATGAATTCCACTGTAGTTCAAGAGGTGGTAATTTCTGTACCTCCTACAAGGGAACAACTTAAATTGATATAACTGTAGATTAGAAAAACGTGAATGTTGTAGAGCAATCCCCTATAGCACAAGGGGGTGCACAAATACTTTTTTGTCAGTGGGTTAAGAGATTTATTTTAACATATATTAGGTTGGTATTTTAGTTGGAGATAGCACAGAGCTCAGTGGAGGTAACTGTGCCAAGTGTGTGCCATGGCAACCAAAATACATTTCACCCTTCTGGGGGGGTTTCCATTAAAACACTTCCTTGTAGTTTAAAAAGCAGCCAACTTTATGATCCCAACTAAACAAAACTATGCTATAATTACCAATATTTTAACAACACATATTTCTGTCTGCATTTGTCTACACAAATGCTGCTAGATTGCATTCCTTGCCAATAGATGGAGACAGAATATTTGAGATTTTGATGACATTCTCATCGCACATTTAAGGAGCTGGCCATTACAGAATTCTCAGTTGTCTCCAGCAGGTGGAACAGCTTCTTCAGCTTCTAGCTGATTATTAAGAATCTTGGGCTTAGTGGGTCTGATGGTCTCCTCAGCATTCCTGGTGTATTCAGGTGATACGGCTACACAGAGTATAGTGGAGAAATTGGAGACCAAGTCTAGGGGCAGGAGGAGGTGCTTGGATTCAGGGACCACATGCAGATCAGCATCAGGAAGTCCTTCTGCCTAATTGGGCGCAGGGTAACTTGCTGTAGAATCTCCCACCATAGAGGAGTTCCCAGGAGACACCTTGGCTGTCAGAAGAGTGCCTCAGCTAGCAAGTATCAGAGGGGTAGCCATGTTAGTCTGGATCTGTAAAAGCGGCAAAGAGTCCTGTGGCACCTTATAGACTAACAGACGTATTGGAGCATAAGCTTTCGTGGGTGAATACCCACTTCGTTGGATGCATGTAGCAAGAATCAGCTAGCAAGAATCATTATACCTGGGCCTCAGGCAGCCAGCTCCCCTCTTCAGTTATTCCAGGCCAAATCCTTGCCCCACTGATTTCAAATGACAAAACTCCCACAGACTTCATTGGATTCAGGATTTCAACTGCTGTCTCTACTGTTTCATACTGGAGGTTTCTTGCACCACCATCCAGAAAATGCTCAAGACCCTCTGGATGACTTGACAACATAGGGTCAGGTACTCCCTTTTCCTTTTCATGATGGGCACCGAGGTGCCCCTTCTCCCCTGTAGTTCTCTCCTGAAATGGGGTCAAATAGGCTTGGCATTTGGAAGAGCCTGGATATGGATGTATCCTTCCTCTCCTAATTCTCAAGCATTGCTTTCTATGCTCATCACATCAAGCTCCTGATGACATACTCCTTCCATGGCAGCTTCCAAAAAAGTCTCCAGAGTAGTGTGGGCTTAACCCTTCCCTCTCATATTCCATATCCGGGCAGAAATATAAGTCCAACCACACTCTTTCATCTAGCATTATGCACAGCAGTCCCTAAGTAGCTGAGGCTGGTACTTGCCATAGGCAAGGATCTTACCCCCAGCAGAAAAAACAGGCACCACTTACCGCTGCAGCAGGAAAACACAACTATGACTATGGCTGTATGGAATTTCTAGATGCAGCACACTTGGCTTTTAAAGAAAGAGCTACGTAGAAGATGGAAAAAGGAAATCAAAGAGAAACAATCACACCTTTCCTTTCAGTATCTCTGAGAGGAGGCGGGCTTCTATTCAGGAAGGCGTGAAACTGAAGTATTCACAGTGGTATAGAAGAACTTGAAGAAAGAAAATTAACAGGTACTAAGTTTTCACTTAAATTCATAATGTGAGACTCTAAAGAGAGCATTATATAAAAGGTGAGTTGAGAGGAACACTCCCTTGATGAAGGCTGTGTGAAAGCACAATGTAGTAAGCGTCTTAAGACTCTGTATTAAGTGTTAGAACATATTTTACTTTTTGCTTCCATATCACAACTAAGTTATATTTTTCATGGTAGATATGCAATATCTGATGTATAGATTCTTGTGATAATCTTAATGGAATCTGTTTGTTTCCCCACTAATGACACTGAGACTTGGCCAAGGTATTGATTTTAGATGTGATAGGCCATTATCAAGGCATACGTTTCCGTTAACAATTTCACTGCGGTACCATACTTCAAAATAGTATGGTACATGAGGTTAAAAAGACCCAAATGCTGAACAGGCATTGGTTTGCTGACTGACTGTAGCGATGACCAAGCAGAATTGTATGGTGCGCATTATAACTTCTAACTATTGAATTAAACAATGAATTTTAAAGAAATAAACTTGAAATTTGAATTAAGATGCTGTCATTTTATTTAATAGATGTTCATGGAAATATCAACACAGCTGAACACTTATGTAAAGAATGCATCATCACTGAACATTTTCCCTATGTTTTAGCCAATTACAAATGAAACTAGGAATACAAATACAATTTCTCTGTATTTTTATTGAACTACTGAGAGCTGATTAAGATGAGATTTTAGACATTTTTCTGCACTTTTATGAATAATATGGTGGTGTATTTTTTTTTATGTTTGTTATAAGGTCACCTATTCATGTAGCTGATTTGAATGAAATGTCATTTGGTAAAATGTAAGAGCGGGCTTTCTTAAAGTATATAAAACAATAACAATGCCATTCCAAGGAAAAAAAATAAGAATGAAAAAAGTTAATGGGCAGACTGACTGTCAATTTGTCCCTTATTGAGTAACTCTTTGTTTAATAAGGCTTCTTTGATCATTTTAATAAAATCATGAGCAATTGTGACCAGCTTGTACTCTCTTCTCCCCTATTTACACAATGGAAAAAAAGATCTTTGCAAACTTATTAAAATGTTGGTCCCATGAAGTAAAATAAGTGAGATTTATGTCTTGAATATTCTTGAATACTTGTACAAAGAATGCATTTCAATAATAAAATTTGCAGCCCTTTTCCAGCACTACTATAAGCTCTGTGACCTTCCTCTGAACAGAGTTAAATTATACTTGCATCTTATGAATATGAGAGTTTACAGCATTGGCACTTTTTACAGTTTACAGATACCACTTTTCCTACAGCAAGAGACCTGGCCAGGTGATCAAACCTAGCTGTTGCTTATGTATAGAGCACTATTTTTAGACCTCCTAGCCAGAGCTAAACATTGTGCAACACTTGCAAAGCAAAATAGGGCTATGATGTATAGCAGCCATTATAATAATTAATTAGCAAGCAACAAACAATTGTACAGTATTTCAGACTGAAAATAGCCTATATACTGAGAACTGTTTTTTTCCCCTTTCCCAGTATATTTGTCCTTTTATGCTATTTTCCAGACATGGATCACCACATACCAGGATCATTTGTCTCAACCGTATACAGATAAAGGATATATGGAAATAGCGATTCGTAAGTCCATGCTGAATGAAGATAATTTTGAAGATGGTGTTATTGACAGGTATAATTAATATTTATTGTGTACACTATAGAGTTTTGTGTTGGACCATTAATATAGGAATTGCATGACAGGGAATGATAAAATGAGACCATTTCCACCTGGACCATTTCCAATGTCCCCCCACATCCACATGCCAAGGGAACTCTCCATGTCCAGGTCTTCCTTTCCCCATGCCAGCACCAGACCCCTGTCCTAGGATCATGTAGAGTGTCCTTTGTGGGATTGGCAATCTGTAGATAAGAGGAGAGTGAGATGGAGCCTGAAGGAATGTACTCTGTCTGTAACACCAATAGACCCCAGTCATCGGCGGGCGGGCGGGATTGAACCTGGGGCCTCTGGAGCTAATTGTATGAATCTCTACTGCATGAGCTAAAAGCCACGTGGCCTTTAGCTAAGGCTGCAGAGCAGACTCATTAATCTCTCTCTAAGTAGTCTCAGTGCCACTAGTGGGGTGTTCTGTCCCATCACAGAAGGTGAGTGGGTTACAAATCCTCCTACCAAACCTCAGGGAATCCACTCCAGAATTAAAGTTTTATTAATTTTTGAGCTGAAACTTCTCCATGCTGTGGATCCCCTCTTTTGAGGTTGGGTTCCAGAAGTGGGCTCCAACTGTCATGTGTCCACCTCCAGCTAACAAGTAGGACCTTTACAATCTAATAAATACTTGAGATGGCTGTATACATTCTAGCCCATAGATGGCAGTGGTAAACATATATACAAGCTATAATTTGTATGCTAACATTTGCACCAGCTTCTGCTGTTGCAAAAGGAATTGCATTTTATCATTGGTAAAAAATATATATATAAAAAAATAGTGCAAAGCTAATTCCCCCTGCCCCGTGAATCTGGCGAAAATGTGCTATTTGCTGGTTTAATAACCTATGCAAAAGTTTTTAACAGCTCTGAGATGGTTCTTTTTAAATGTTGATCATTCAAACCTTGCTACCAGGTTGCACAGAATAAGTTTGAAAAATTGAACTACTTATGATTATGCTAATTTTCTGAAAATCATCTTTTCTTTTGCAGGGAGACTGGACTGCCCAAAACAGGAGTTGGAGGTGTTTTGCCAAGACACCCTTCAGATCACTTTCAAATGTTAGTAATCCTCCCCAAAAAATAGCAAATAGTGATGTGCTGTTTAGGGATAAATTATATTTGTTCTCTGTGGCTTGTATTGTGTCTGGGTCTGGAAAGATCCCTAAAACTTTGTTTTTACATTAGCTAATTGAGAATTACTTCTTGAATTATTGTATTTAGTTCATCCATAATATTATGCTTAGTATGTATGGTTTTCACTTCCAGCATAGCTAGTGACTCAAGTAACATTATTTAGTAATAGTATATTGGTAAAATAATTACACTAATTTTAATCTAAGAAAAAAGAGCAATGCATACAATACACAGGGCTGTAGTACTGCCTATTATTAATGTTGCTGGACACTTTCTATTGTAAGACCCTGTTTTTTGTTACCTATATGTTTGCCAAACTTTAACAATGTGAGAGAATGTTTTCATGCTCGCTGTCTGCTTCAGGCTGTTTTTTGTTTTTGTTTTTGTTTTTTAAATTTCAGCCAAAACAATTCAACTGTTTCTGAAAAGGAGGTTGGAGGAAAAAATGTCATTTTTCAGTGTGAAAAAATGTCAGTGGGACCTAATTACCTTTTATGATTTGGGCCTAGAGCACACAATGTAGCCTGTAGGGGAAAAAGTATTATCTCACTTTGCTGGTCTGTGCTGTCCCAATATGACCCCTTGTATGCAGATGCACAGTTAGGGTTATCTAAACAATCGTAATTCTGCTTCTGTAGTGCCAGGAGAATAACCAGAATCTCTGATGCAATTTTATGCATCCATTACAAAGATTCATCTAATTAATGATCACAAAACATCAATACTTTACTCTGAATCATACAGGGTTAGGCAGTCTGTGGGTTGCATCTTATCCCATTTTTCATTTACCTCCATGTCTTTAATTATTCTTTCCTTCAAAATTTGTTCTTGCATATTGTGGTCAGACTAACTGGTCTGTAGTTGCTTAGATTGTATTTTTTCCCTTTCTTAAATATAGATGTTATATTTGCTATTCTCCAGTCATAGAGTACTACCTCTGATTTGATATATTTATTAAAAATCCTTGCTATCAGATGTGCAATTTCATGTACCAGTTCTTTCAGTATTCTGGGAGGGGGATTATCTGCTCCCCATCCCCCCTGACCCATGATTTGACTGCATTAAGCTCTATGAGTTTAGCTTCTGCCTTGACTGGTAATTTTCCATTTCTATAAACTCATGATCATTAGCCATTCTGCCTTTGCCCCCATGTTCTAGGTTATCATCCTTATTGGAAATTGAGCCAAAGTATTCATTTAGGCTAAGGACATGGCATTTATGACACTTGCATAGCAAGTGCAAAGCTTAATGTGGTAATAAAGCATCAGGTTTAGGATTGGAGTCATGTGCTTATGAAACCAGTTATAAAACCAATGCTCTGTAGTTCTCTTTTTTAGTACTTCACAAGTACAAGCTGTGTAAGTATAATGTCTTCTCCAAATATAAAATCAGAAGTAAGGATTAAAATCCGATGGGGATACAGAGATAGAGTTGAAGTTGTGTATTTGCATACCATACTTTGGGGGGGTTATTGTAAAGGAGAACTTCAGCTTAGAATGTCAGTTTGTGATTTTAAAAAATTACAAATATTCCTTAAGGGTTTTCATGCTGAAATGAGTGATACAGTGACATAACTACAGATTAATGAAGATTTTACCCAGGATAGCTTCTGATGTGGAAAAGACATCATGCGTATCAAACATGGAATTCTCTTTAACTCTTAAGTTTTGTTTAAAAGATATAATTGGAAGTCATTCTTGATTTAACAGTGTTAAACTAAAAGTAAAATGTGAAATCAGCCTCTGCTGCCTCAGGGTTAAGCACTGTGGAAACTGTCTGCCTGGCAATATAAGTCTGAGCATTATAAATGAGGTTTGATGTAAGCATAGGATAGAGATTTTGAAACCCAAAGGAACAAGGCAAGTGATCCCAAGTGTAAAGGCAGTGGAGCAGTTCATCATATCCGTAGGGCCAAAGCATTTTATTACAAGATCTGTTAGGGTGGACATGAGGACAATGCAGGAGAAGGTGATCTGTCTGGGAGGGGAAAGGCATAGTAGTTTTGGGGGTTTCAATATGTTATAACATTAAAATAATCAAACTGTCATAAGGAAACAGAGATAAGTTGGGTTTTAATTATATCAGATTCCAATCCTCCATGTAATTTTCTTATAACTTTAAGATGTCTCTCATTTACCATACAGATAGATGTATACAGATAGAATGCTAATTATGGTAAAAACACTTTAATTCCACAGTGTTTCAGAATCTGCTCTCTTGAATGTAAATTTTTTTTTTTTGCTTCTCACTGACTGTGTAGCTGTTAAAATTAAATGCCAACTTAAAAAAGACAATGCAAAAGAATGAGTTTGCTCAATGGACTGAAAAGGAGTGCTTCATGTTATGTGGGAAAGACTGTAATCATAAGATACATTTCAACATCAAATTAACCCTTATGGGAAAATAATATTTTTATAGTAATACTTGAAGTATTCCACTTGCTTGTAAAAGAAGAATATTTTGGAAAATTTCCAGACAATGTCAAAGGTGACCTCTAACATTCTATATGACTGACTAATATTCAGTGATTGGTCTGTCTGTGTTTCTTTGTGCTCTTAAAGTTTGATCTTATTCGGACAAGTGCAGTGTCAGTCACATCACATTTTTCTTGTTGGTGTTCAGCCATCCAAAAAAATTAGATTATAGATAGGGTTCATAATAAATAACTTTTAATTATTTTAAGGTATTTTTTTTTAAAAAGGAGCTAAGTATTTAAATTTAGTTTTCCAATCTACTGTTGCCCATACTCAAGATAGGTGTGCAAATGCTTGATGTATGTACATGTAGCTAAGTTCACGTAGACCAGATAGACTGCTTTCATGGTAGCAGCTCTGTGTCAGGGAGGTGGGTGCAAAGTGTAGATGAGACCTCCTCTGTATTGAGTTTCAGTCAATTTTGCTTACTGAAGTTTTTGAAGTGTTTGAAGAACTTCAGGCTATGACCTATAATTTGGTTACATTCCCTGTACAGCTGTTAAATCTAATGGGTAGACACTGATCCATTAGTGGTAGAGATAATCTGTGCATCCTAGGGAGTGCAACATGCCAGGATCTCTTAAACAAGCAATTGTTATGTTCTTGGTCAAGAAATCATCTATTGATGCTCTGGAGAGGTTTTAGTTGGGGGCTGAAGGTGACGGCTAGTGGCGTTCTGTTACTTCCTTTGTTGGGCCAGTCACTTTCAGGCCCCAACTAAAACCTCTCCAGCGCATCATCAAGGATCGACAACCTATCCTGAAGGACGACCCATCACTCTCACAGATCTTAGGAGACAGGCCAGTCCTTGCCTACAGACAGCCTCCCAACCTGAAGCAAATACTCACCAGCAACCACACACCACCCAACAAAAACACTAACCCAGGAACCTATCCTTGCAACAAAGGCCGTTGCCAACTATGTCCACATATCTATTCAGGGGACACCATCATAGGGCCTAATCACATCAGTCACACTATCAGAGGCTCGTTCACCTGCACATCTACCAATCTGATGTATGCCATGATGTGCCAGCAATGCTCCTCTGCCGTGTACATTGGCCAAACCGGACAGTCTCTACGTAAAAGAATAAATGGACACAAATCATACGTCAAGAATTGTAACATTCAAAAACCAGTTGGAGAACACTTCAGTCTCTCTGGTCACTCGATTACAGACCTAAAAGTGGCAATTCTTCAACAAAAAAAACTTCAAAAACAGACTCCAACAAGAGACTGCTGAATTGGAATTAATTTGCAAACTGGACACCATTAAATTAGGCTTGAATAAAGACTGGGAGTGAATGTGTCATTACACAAAGAAAAACTATTTCCCCATGTTTATTTCCCCCCCTACTGTTTCTCACACATTCTTGTCAACTGCTGGAAATGGCCCATCTTGATTATCACTATAAAAGGTTGTTGTTGTTTTTTTTCTCTCCTGCTGGTAATAGCTCACCTTAACTGATCACTCTCATTATAGTGTGTATGGTAACACCCATTGTTTCATGTTCTCTGTGTATATAAAATCTTCCTACTGTATTTTCCGCTGCATGCACCTGATTAAGTGGGCTGTAGCCCACAAAAGCTTATGCTCAAATCAATTTGTTAGTCTCTACTGTGCCACAAGTCCTCCTGTTCTTTTTGCAGATACAGACTAACACGGCTGCTACTCTGAAACCAATCATCTCTGTTAATGATCTGCTCATGGCATCTCTTTTGTACCATTGACCATGACATCTGATTGACAGAGATTGATATAGACCCTGGAGTGTTCCAGAATGGTACTTGAATGGCTGTGTTCCTTACTGTCTGAAAGGACTGAGAAAGTATCGTTGGGTGATTGCTCTTCTGTCTTGATGGTGCTCTCATGAGATGGGCCAAGGTCCTGTTCTGTCACCCTTCTTCACTGTGTAGGCAAGTCACTAGGGATGATATATTGTTTTCTTCTCAATGCATCAATATACTGATGGCTAGTGTCAACAGGTACTGATTTGGCCTATATACCTTTTATTGTTTGCTTTCCGGCTACTTTGGAGCCCACTTTTCTGTTTGTATTCTGTCCTGATAGTTGAGATCTGCTGAGGTGTTGAAGCTAACAATTTGAAGGGGAAAAATAATTCAAGTGATTTAGGATAGTGAGATATATAACATTTGCAAATGTTATAAACAAATTAGAAAGTAATGGATTAACTTCATAAACAGATAATTTATTTTTCAGAAAATTTGATTTCTAACCTGATTAGTATTGCTTTCAAGTATATTTTTCTCTGTACTGGCTATTATTAGACTTTACCTGATTTATTGTACTAGATTAAAACAGAGAGTGAAATGAAGTCCTTGTTGAAGTCAAAGGCCTCTTCCTATGCGACAGTTAATTGAAAAAGAAGAACCTGAACTGGATTCTGGGTACAAATTTTTCAGTAAATCTGTATATGGTGAAGTGACTTTAAGTTGTTATGCTGTTCCTTGCCAATCACATTTGAAGAACATCTAGGCCCAGATTTTGGAATTTGGATGCACAAAGCTAGAAACCTATATCCATGTTTAGGTACCTAAATTGGTGGCTTGATTTTTTCAGTTATACTAAACATCCTCTGGTCTTATTGACTTCAGTGTGAGCTGTAGATTCTTGGCATTGCTGAAAATCAAGTATTTTATTTAGGTATGAAATATGGATTTAGTTGTCTAACTTTAGAGAACTACATTTCTAAATGCTGGCCCTCACTCTTAACAAAATCTGTTTTAAAGAAAGTTTTGGAGTCACTTGTGTGCAATGTAGTGGAGATGAAAGCAGATAAAAATCTATTCCATTGACCCTAAATGTGTTAGAGGAAGGTGAGGGGAGCCAGTGTTACATTTTTTCAACCCTTTCAGAAACTCTTTTGAGAGAGCCATGTGAGAGTGGCATCTTAGGTTAGGGGAGCCTGGTGTATGGATCCTTGTGTATGGACATTGGTATGGCTCAGCTATATACAGATGGTACCTGACATAATGACCTCTGAATAATAGGTTATGATCCATGACTGGAGCTCCTACATGCTACTGCAATACAAATAGCAATAATCTGAGGGATCTGTGTTTCCAGGTTTCATGTTGAGGGAACAGGGTATAGTGCAGAGGCCCGTACTCCACATGAGGCCTGGAGATACCCAAGATTTCGTTGCTGATCTCTGTAAACTCACGTGGTTGCAAGGCCATGTCCCCTCTGTGGACCCATAAGACCCTCCCCATTAAAAATAAGTCAGGAACTTTGTGAGTTACATCTTGTTGAATTTCCTGCATTGCTTTGCCTTGCCTGTGGGTTATTCAAATACATATCAGTTTATTCATGATGAGAAGTGATTCTCTCTCAACAAACTTGTGTATTGCTGGTTTGAGCAAAATGGACACAATTTTCTTTTAAGTGCAAAACAAAAAGAGTAGCTGTGCAGCTGCTGGTATATATATTTTTAAATAGAAGAAAAGGAAATAAAAAATTGAGGCAATGATAGCCCTGTTGAATATAATGGTGGGTAAGCTAGCCAAATCCACAAACTTGATATTTACCGTACAGATTCCTTCTTAAAAGCTACATAGTCTAAGGGGTTCATTTTAACTGGACCATCTGCTTTTGATGATAGCTTTGAACCCATTTCAAAAAGTTAGTCATTGCCTTGGAGTAGGATCTTCAGAGAGGGTATACTTTAAGACCAACACATAATGTTTGGTGAGGATGATCAAAGGATGTTGCAGTCTTTATTTTATTTATAGAGCCCAAAGTGTCCTTCAAGTAAGTAGGAGAAAATGGAAAAGTAGTCTTTGGACTATGTCTTTGAAATGTATAGTTACTGAAGGCCAGGGATGGGCAGGACAGGAGCTAAATGTAATTTGTTTGGCCACTTAACATAAGTATCACATTTTCCTGTCAGTTTTTAGGCATAATTTTAAAAGACCATTTTCCATCAAGAAGAGAAATCAGCCAGTGCTAAATCTTCAAAAGTGCTCATTCTAAAATGTGCTTTTACGTTTGAATAAGCCCATTTTATACAAATATGTAGAAATTGCAGTAGTTGTGTATCAAAATTAAACATGTACAAGTGCAATTTAGCACTTATACTTTTGGAGATTTGAGTTCAGGCCTTGCTCATTTTTAGCAAAGAACCCTGTTGTGGAATCTGAAATACAAACCACTGTTTACTAAAGACTGAACCAAAATTATCACTAAACCAATTAATCCAATCACAATGTCCAAACTGAATAAATCACTCATTATGAATTTTCCATCCCACCAGAGTTAAAATCTTCTCTGCTACATCACTTAAGGCTAACATTTTTCCCATTGCCTTTGTCCTATCCAGCAACATGCATTTAAATATTATGAGTCAGTCTTCCATAGATGCTGTTTAGTGATGTAGCTTAGCTAGTAAACTGGACCTTTCTCCTTTTTTTTAATCTCTGTCTAGTTGCCTCATGCAATAGCTAGACTGAACTGTACCTGACTCTGGTTGAAGACTGTATGTAGAAGGCAAGGTCCCTGACCTGTCTTCAGGGATTCTACCTCTAGAGACCCCTCCGTCTATTGCCGTAACGCCACCAAATTATTAAAGCTGACATGCCTTTCGTCCTCCAAGCTGTTGGAGGCGCTTCATTTAAATTAAAAGATATATGAGCCTGCACTCTGCCATCCAGAAACTGACCAACAGTATTTGGACAGCACTAAACTTCTATTTCACTCTCTTGGCTGTCTGCTCTTAACTGCACAAATAGGTGACGGACAGAGGAAAGATCTGGGTTACTATTCCCAGGTAACTCTCTGATGACTAATTGTGAGGCAAGTCCTCAGTCTGGACACAAGGCAACATTAATCATTGGGATCCCCAGACCAGTGATTCTGAAACTTTTTGTATTGGCAACCCCAGTTAGTATATAGGCTTGTTTGTCAGCCTGAGATAAAATATTGGGTTTGATTTTTTGATACTCTTATATCTTATACTAATATGTGTGAAGAGCAATGAACAAAGACACTGTGTGTAGCATTTCCCACAAGCAGATGGGGCTTTTAGTACAATGAGAAAAGATAAGGGATAGCGGTAAAGTGTTACAGGGTATGGTGGGAGTGTAATATATGAGCAGACACTGGAAGGCTGCCTGGCTCCTCTCTCAAGCCAAAGTCAAGCAACCAGTTAGAAGGGTTAAGGGGGTTGGGGAGGAGGCATAAGATACCCTAAAAACCAAAGAAAGGCCTGGCCTTGGCCAGAACACAACCTCACTCCTTACCCCTCCCGTGGGATACAAAAGAGGTGGGATAAAGACCCCAGACTTCCTGTCCTCCAAAACGGAACATGACCATAAGTTGTAAGGGGCGTGACTAGGGCGTGCACTGCAGGTATTTGGGCCTGCTAAGGAGGAGGAGGTGGGAATGGGGGATAGGGACACAGACAAGGCTGTGCAGTGTCAGAGCTGGAACGGAACACTGGGAAACAGACTGTGTCAGCGTATAGAGCAATGGATATGCTTGCTTGAAACTAACCCCAATAAACGTTGCATTGCCTGCACTTCGGACTTCCGGTCTTCTGCTTTCTGTCTGCATGACAAGAACCAGGGAAGCCTGGTTTCAAACAGCAAGCCTGAGTGCAACCCCAACCCCTTATAAATTAAAAACACATTTTTTTATATTTAACACTATTTTAAATGCTAAATTTATAACCCTATTGTTTAAAATGAATTTACCTTTACTCACTGTTTTTAAATTAAATCTAAAACACATTTTTATCAAATGATTGTTATAATCAGAAAAGTTATTTTTTAATATTGGGGGAGGGGTGTGAAGAAACTCTGTCAGTATTACTTTTCACAGCAGACTTAGTGTCCCATTGCTATTCTTATTTCTGTGCTGCTGCTGGCACTGGCACTGCCTTCAGAGCTGGGTGACCAGAAAGTGGTCTGGTCAGCTCTGAAGGAGGTGCCGCCACCAGGAGCAGCGCAGAACTGCAGAAATAAGGGTGGTAATGCTATACCATGCCACCCTTACTCCCTGTATCACACTTGACCTTTGCACTGGGAGGGGTGGCTACAGGGGGGCTAAGGCAAATTTTGGGGTGGCCCAGCACCACCCGACCAGTATGTCTGACTGTTAAATTATAGATTTGCTTTTTTTGTTGTTGCCAATCTCAGTGTTCTGATTTGTCTGCGGTGTAATACAGCTCTTCAGCTGCTGAACAATCAAGCTTTCTAATGTTGTCTCAGTCCCACCTTTTCAGTCTCAAGACAACAAACCTGCGTGCACTATACTACAATCACCAGAGTCCAATTTCCTTAAAGTGGTTATGATACCAAATATATATTTTGTTTAGGAGCAAGGATCGCTGCATTATACATTTACAATACTTTTTGAAGTAAATACACTACATTGTGATGGAAAGGTGTGTGTAATTTTCTGAAACGCTAGATTTAAATTATATATTTATTTTAGCAGTTGTTCTCGGTTTCATGCATGTGCTCGTGACCCTGATGTAATAACCTTGTGACCCCTCAAGGGGTCGCGACCCCCAGTTTGAGAACTCCTGTCCTAGAAAAATGCATTGACAGCCACCTGAAAAGATCCTACAGCTTTTTTACACTGATCTAGCACTCTCTAACCACTTTCCATATACCACCAGAGACCTTACAAGAATTGTATATAGAGCCCTTCTCTTCTCATTATAAGACTCCTCTGAGCATGGTCTGGAGGGTTCCACTTTGCTGGATATAGTACCTAAATAGTTAAATACCTGCCTAAACTCTGTGCAGCTGAATCTCCTATGTTACAGAACAAGTGCTATGTCCTGAACATATTTATTTTCTGCTGCTTATCTACCTATAAGTCTGCTGATAATTTCTCCCCCATTGTACTTTAAGGTGAGTGCTCCTTCCTTTGAACTGACAGGAACAAAGTCTGGGGTGCATTAGCACTGCACCTGGCAGACAGACAGTGGGTGGAAAATGCTCAGTTATTCTAACAGCACTGATAATCCTACAGGCTACAGCACATAAACATAGTTCAACTGTAGGAAAAAATGCTGATTTAAACTTTGAATTGGAAGGTTGTAGTAGGAATTGCTCCACTTTGCTCTTGTGAATGATACCTATGGTTAACCTCTCTACTGTTTCCTAACTTACATATCTCTTATGAAACGAAGGATGTCCTTTTAATTCAAGCTATAATAGAGAAAGATTTTGTATTACAGTTACAATATCTTACAAAGGAAGATATCAGGCCATATTTTCAGACATGTATGTGCCCAGCTTATAGGTGTAAGTACTTAAAAGTGAAAATGGAGGGCTGTGCATACACATCAGTGTATGCATGCAAAGCTCTAACTCTGTGTGCACTTCTCAGTACTTGTTTATATAGGCTGAGTGTATACAAATAGGTTGGTGAATTTTTGCACACTCATATCTGAAAATGTAGCACTATATGGCTCAGTATAAGGACTGCTCCCAGTTAAATTAATATAAAAATAGTCTGCCTCTGGATTCTGACCTGAAATTTCCTTTTTTCCAAGTAGAAAGAGGGAAGTAAATTGCAGCGTACATTTGCTCAGTCAACCTTATTCACGAAGTGAAGGACAGTCTTTTTGGACTAATTTGTTGTGACCAGATTTGACAAGACTTTAAACAGTTAACTGCACTTCTAAAAATGGTTGTTATCCTAATGTTTCCATTATCTATAAAATAAACTGACCTTAATGAAAAGGTATTTGTGATACCGTATACCTTACTTTTTTGTTTTGTGCATCGTAGGTATCTGGATACAACATACCGTATAGACTATGTTCCTCCATATGATTATACGCCATATGTAAGTATATGGAGAAGAAAAGTGCTATTTTACAGTGATGTTTTACATGTAGCTTCATATCGAGAGTATTTAATTAACCTTGGGAAAAGAAGAGGCTGCTTTTGAAATGTTGATTTGTTCATATTTGCCTAGAGCCATTAGCAATATAACTATGGGAGTCAGTAATTAAGTGAGACCGTTATAACAGCTATAATTTATTTTTAAGTTTATATACTACAGGGACACAGTTCTTCATTTGCTTATAACTTGCTAGCAAACTGTTTATTTAAGATTTCCCTCCACAGCTATTTTCTGTCCTTTCTTGGTTATCTACCACACAAGTTCAGTGTTTTGTGGAAAATAAGATATTTATAACTTTCTTTCCATCTTTGATTAAACTTATTGATGCTTCAGCATGATAAAAGCTTAAAGAATTCATTTCTGTATATCTTCTTTTTTCACCACCACATGCATGAGTATCAGTGTTCTCTTGATACAAGGAGTGAAAGAATTGTGTTATTGTGTGTACTGTAACAAATACAAAACTGGAATTAAATAATAATTAAAATAAAATAAAAACTTAAAGGAATAACAGTTTTTGGAGGGAAAACCAAAGGTTTTGGGAAAGCTGCTTTTTTTTTTTTTTTTTTTTTTGAGCATGGAATTGATTACTGTACCCTCTTAGAGACTCCTCCGTATTTTTAAACAAATTTTTATTGTAATCTGAATACATTGTTCATGAAAGATGCTTGCCTGTCAGACATGGAGTCTGAAGTCCGGTGTTTGTATAAAAGGTGCAGCATATATATGTGTAAGCTCTCAGACACTGGCCTAGCAAAGTACCTCAGCATTGACTGAGAGGGGACCACTTCCAGAAATAAAAGGTAGAGGTTAAAATGAGGAGGGAACATGAGGGAGTGCTGATTGCTCCATCTCACTGACTGGTGAATTGAGGACTCGCCATCCATGGGAATCTAAAATAAGAGCAGCAGAAGGTTCTGACACCTGGCTGTGGAGTTTCTGGGGCTTCTAGTCTTCCCCCCAATATGTGGAACAACATCTGAGGAGAGAAGATGTGTCCCTTAATAGCCTCTTTTACATGAAGATGAGTCCTCTTAACAGCTTTGCCTTCTCTTCAGGGAAAGAGGGGGAGGAATAAGGAATCTCACTGAAAGCTTCAATGGGATAGAAGAAGAGATACTATTTCAGCACTCCTGACCCCAGAGAAAAAAAGCCCAGGAGCAACAAAATGGCTCTGTCTGGTCCCTTGGGTGACATGGTGTAAGGAGGAAGCTTGATTCAGCATTGTTTCAGCAATTCTTGTTAGGCCTGACATACTCTCTACATTAACACACTGTTGTCATAATCTGTATCTAAAAGGTGTCATGGAAAAATCATATACAAACTGGTACCAAAATCATTGCATGATGTACAGATGGGGTATGTACAAAGAGTTATAAATATGTGCTAGAATTGTGTTTGTTTGCCAAGCAATGCATAAACCCAGTCTGCCCTAGACAAAGGAATACGTGTTTCTATTTGACCAGCCTGGTCATCAGGCAGAGACAGTGACGGTACATTTACATATAAGGTAAACAAAGGTAACAAGCAGTGGGGAAGACAGCATGACATTTACAGCCAAGGAGGACAGAGAAACTTTGGGCTTATTTTTCAATGAATACATTTGAAAGATTTACTTTACTATCAAAGAAGGGGAGAGAGCCATCTAAGTTATCCTTCACCAAAGGAGTCAGAGAAACAAAGTACTTTGAGCTCTGTGTGTTGGGTCCTGGCTAAAGAATGGGCCAGCCATGCTGGGAGAATGACTGTGGGGAGAAAACCTTCTTTGAACAAAAGACTCGTTTGTTGAGTTTTTGTCTTAGAAAAATATTTTTACTGTTGTTTGTAGCCATTTCTATTCTTATTCCTTTTCTTGGTATCACTTAAACCTATGTCCCTTTTTTAATAAACTTGTTTTACTTTTACCATTATGCAGCTCAGTGCTTTGACTGAAGTGGAGCGTTAAGTTAATAAGTTAACTAAGTTTAGTTAATAAGCTTCACTGTACTGTCTTTAAAGGAGCAGTGAAATAAGATTTTGTGGGTGCTACAGTAAGAGGTGCTGACAACTGTGGAGAAAGACATTGTGGAGGGAGAACTTGGGGCTGAAGGGTTGTTGAGGTCACGCTGCAAAGAGTAACTGTATGGTGGAAACTAGGGTGTGACCTGCCTGCTTGTATGCTTGCTGTTGGTGTCAGAGCTGTCAGACACAGAAGCATAGCATTGCATTAAGGCACTCAGAGGTGCAAGACAGCTGTCAACTTACCCACTTACTGCCCTGCGTGAACCAAGAGTGTCACATTGCTCTGCTTTTATCTGGTGGGGTGTGTTGGATTTGGCAGCTTTGGTGTATGTTGGTTGATAGTTTAATAAAACACAACTTTCCTCTGGCAAGTTTAAAATCTTCTATAATGCAAGGAATTGCATCAAGTGTTTCAAAAATTTTCTAAGGAAGGACCCTAAGCCATCTCTTTTTATTTGTTGTTTTTAAATCAATACAGGTTCTCTGTCTTGATCTAGTCATCTCCTAAATGATGATATTCATAGGAATGTGGGAGGGTAGCACCAGAGAGGTACCCTCCTCCCCTACAGCTCCACACATTGTCCATGTTTACATACATACATACATACTTGTGTTTGAGTGGTTAGGGGCCTACTTTGGGACTTGATTAACTTTTAGACACCTCCTCGCCTCTCAACCCCATTCTCTTCCCCCTATTGCATCCTGTCACCATAAGATGATGCAATACCACATCATTGCATGACTTTGCAATGCATCACAGCAACCACAGTAATTGAATGAAATGCATATCACAGCTATTTAGGGCCCAGATTTGAAAAAAAAGAAAAGAAAAAAAGGGGGTCTTTGGAATCTATATTTAAGCACCTAAATAATTTTCTGAGTTTTTCAGAAGCACTGAACACCTGCAACTCTTATTGACTAAGACATTTTGCAGATCCTCTGTACCTCCCAGTCCTGGTCTGTCAGTATGTTTAGCTGGTCAGACAACCCAGTGGTTAAAATGCCAGTGGTTGCCTGAAGTTCTGTCTACACTAGATTGCAGCTCAGCCAGCGATAACAGCAGTGAGAAATGTTATAGGAAAGAAACTAGTATAAACAGGGACTATTTACAGCAGAACTTTCCCATCTTTGAACAAAAATTTACTATAAATACCGGGAAAAGTTTCTTTTTATCACAGGCCAAGCATAAGATCCTGAAAGACTTCTGTTTTTGCTTGTTTGTTCTGGTCTAAGGGACAAATTTGTTGAAATTCTATGATATTTTGCTTAGCACATCATGTCCAAACAATGTGAAAAATTGAAATCGGGAAAGAATATACAGTATTCACAACAAAACAATTTCAATAATATCTTATGGGTTCAATAGGAAAAGGATAAGTATAAATCATAATCATGGAGGCATGGAGTTCAAGGCCAGAAGAGACCATCAGATCACCTAGTCTGACATCGAGCATGCCACAGGCCATCAAACCTCACCCACTTCTTCCTGCATTGAACCCAATAACCTGAAGTAAAGTATTTATAACCCTCAGGAGTCTAAACCTATTGTGTACCACAGGCAGAGACCAGGAGGGACCAAGATGCACCAGTGCTGGAGGCTCCTGCAATTGGAGACAATTGTTTTCTTGAGACTGACCCAGAGGATTCTAGCAAGTGACCCATGCTCCAGGCTGCAGAGAAATGTGAAAAGCCCCAAGGTCCCTGCTAATCTGACTTGGAGGAAAATTCCTTCCTGACTCCAAAAATGACAATCAGTTTTGACCATGAGAATGTGGGCAAGACTCACCAACAGAGCATCAGAGAAAGAAAATTCTCTGTACCACCTTAAAGCACCAGCCCACCCCATCTGGTGTTCCAGCTCCAGCTGTGGCTATCTCTGGTGCTTCAGAGGAAGGCAGAAGGGGAACAAAAAACAAACAGAATAAATGACACATAAATGAACCTGTTCCCACTGAAGTGAATGGCAAAACTCTCATTGACCCATTGAGAAGTAGGAGCAAGCCCATAGACAAGTAATTTAGCTTGTTTGCATTTTATTATCATTGGAAACTACTTTGCAACATATATTTATAATAAATGTAGAAACTTTTCACTTGGAAGTGATAGAAATCACATACTAATATAAATAAAAATTAAGGTAAAATTTCTGTTTTTGTGCACCAAAAATGGAAAGTTTAATGGAGTACTTAACTTGGGGAAGAAAAAGAGGGTTCATGTTATGGTCTGGATGCCTTACTTTGTGTGCTTTGGTAGGATGAGAATCCTGGCCATATACTCTTTAAATGGCATAACTTATTCTGTAAAGTGTTTGCACACAAAGGTCAATTGTCATTTGACTGACTGAGTGTTTTGATAGATCACCCTTAGGATGTTGGCCATGCTTAACTGGCCATTTTTCTTTCATTAGATATATGACAGTTTGCATTACTGTATTTGCCAAGAACATATTAACCTACAGTAGAATGGTATGTGATAGTGAGGCAATATCTGTACCGCTTATGAATTTTGATTGATATTGTGAAGTTGTGTTATGAAAATTTGTTGTGTCTTGAGTGCTTATATGTGTGTCGGTCCACCATTGCTGACAGGCCCTGTAGCATGTATGCACCAGATCAATACAATACAAAGGTGCTTATGACTTAAAGACCTGATTCAGGTGCAAACGTCTGGGACAGTGGATGAGCTGCATCCTTAGAAAACAGTTTTAGCTGACTCCAGAAAGGAGGCAGGAAGGTAGCAGCAATGGAAAGTTACCAGGAGTAGAACAAAAGAGACCAGCTGACCACAAGGAGTTTTAAATAAAGAAATACACAGGAATAGGGGGAGTGAGGCAGAAAGAAGAAGGGTGGGGCAGGAGTGAGCAATGTCACAGAAGCATGAGGGAGAGACCAGCTAGTATGCACTAGCTTGCATTTAATGGGAACTCTGCCTGCCTTGATCCATCTGGTTTCCCAAGGACTCACAAAGCCAGAGTGGACTAGAAAGTGAGGGTTATTTGTGGTGTCATCTGTTCATTCTTTTGTATGATCCATACTCTCCACTGCATGACACAATTAAGTATAAAAGAACATAAAGCCATAGGCGCAGACTCTGTCAGTGCTCCAGGGCTGGAGCACCCATGGAAAAAAAAATAGTGGGTGTTCAGTAGCCACCGGCGGCCCCACAGATCAGATCCTCTCCCTTCCCCCTAGTGCCTCCCACCTGCTGGTGGCACTGCCGATCAGCATCTCCCCCTCCCTCCCAGGGCCTCCCGCCCACTGCTGTCAGCTGTTCAGTGGTGTGCAGGAGCCACTGGGGTGGAGGCAGAATGGGTGTGATAAGGGGTGGGGCCTTGGAAGGGGTGGAGTGGGGGCAGGACCTGGGACCGAGCAGGGGTCAAGCACCCCTGGAGAAATGAGGAAGCTGGCACCTGTGCATAAAGGTGTTATACTCTGTACAGTCTGTTTATTGACTGCTTCACACGTACTTCATGCCCTGAGAGAGAGTTATTAAACTGTAAACCAGAACCTTCACTCCTTTGGGTTGAATTCTGGGAAAAGGGGGTGTTTTGAGTTACCAGGATATCTCAGGGATCATTCAGTGCTGTTCCTGGGGCCCAGAGCAGTGGGCTGAGAAGCCCCATTTCCTAGAAAGGTTAACAGACTGCAAGTCAGTGCCCAGGAAATGTGCCAGAGAAGTCTAGAGAGGAATCAGTACTGGAGCCTGCTGAAGCATTTGGAGCTTGAAACACCCCAGGGATCCAGAGTAGCAAAGGCTTGGATTCCCATTACAGCAGTCCTGGTGGGCAGCTGGAACAGGGTACTTGGTAGGATCTTTGACAAGTATTTACACTCTTTTTGAAAGCTTTTTGTTGATTAAAGGGAGCAGAAAAGCTTTCTTAATTATAATTAAATATATTTGTATCATTTGCTATGTTTTCTACATTTATAAAGAAACATTTACATTCCCTTTTCATTTTCCCTGATAGCTGGAGAGCATTTTTAGAAGGAAAACCCTCCCTTGTCTGACAGTCTGTTAGATTATATTAAAGATTGTAATAACTATCCTTTTGGGGAAAAATAAGAAGTTAGTTGAAATGGGCTGGAGTTGCTGTTGCTGCTGTTGTTAAAGTTCAATCCTTTTTCATCCCAGGTGGTGTTTTGGGATCCAGAAGTGGTAGTGGGTTCCTCTATCTGGCCTGGTCAGGACAGAACATCTCTCAAGATCATGATGTAGGACCCGGGGTCCTAGGAGATGATGGGGGTGGCAGCCATGATGGTGAAGATCACTCCAGTAGTCAGTTTTTCTCCCTAAAGTCTGTTTCTTTAAGGACCCCGAAAGGGAGTGATGGGTGGAATAGTCCATACCCTCATTAGGCCTAATTCATGGACAAAATAGTTTCCAACACACTGATTTTCATCACTGACTTCTGGTTCCCACTTTTATTGTGTACCAAGCATGATCTTCACACAGTCCTAGAGTTAGATCAGTAGGCATTTGTGTTTGGACTAATTCAGTCTGTCTCCCTTTCCCCATCAATGTTTGTTATAGGTTATTGTGACATGAACTTTCATTTACTTTTTACAGTTGAGATCACAATTAGGGTAAATTTGTAGGCCCAATTATCACAACATCCCTTTCCTCAACAAAGGTGACTGGTTTGCAGTTCTCAGTTTGAAGGATGTCTCTTTTCATATAGACATTCACCCATCTCACTGGAATTTTCTGTGCTTTTTGGTGGGACTAGAACATTACAAGTACAGGGTTCTTTTTGGCCTCTCGACATCCCAAAGAGTTTTCACAAAGGAATTCGCTGTGGTAGCAACACACTTGCATCGCCAGGGCAGTCCAGTTTTTCCTCTAACCTCTATGACTAGCTGCTCACGGGACAGTATACTCAGTTTCCTGCAATTTGTAGGACTTCAAATGAACCTAGAAATGTCCGGTTTAATCATCATGCAGATTATACAATTGATTGGAGCAACTCTGGACTTGACTTCACCCAAAGCTTACTTACCTAAAGACAGGGCCTTGCAATCAAGGACCTCCAAAATCACCTAACTCTGACTGAGTCCATAGAAAACAGCTCATTTCTGTCTGGTCCTTCTCATACACATGGCTGCCTGCAGATACAAAACACTCTTCACCAGGCTCCATCTTCATTGCCTTCAGGCATGGCTGTGTATGGTGTGGGTGCTGAATAGAGATACCTTAGTCAAGTTATGATCCCTCAGAGTGTTCTGTCTTCTCATCTGGTGGGGGAAAAAAAGAAATCTGTGTTTGTAGAGGTTCCCTAAGTGTCCCCTCCACCTACAAAGAATCTAAGCACAGACCGCCCCCTTCCCCCTAAGTTGGGGAGCACATCTGGACATCCAAAGGTTGCAAGGTTCTTGGACCCAACAGGAGTCCCAGTTACATATCAATCTTTGGGCAGTGCATGAGGCTTGCAAAAGGTTTCTGCTTTTCATATGTTCACATCATGTCAGACAACATAACAGCAGTATTCTACATAAACAAGAGACAAGCTCTGGAATTGATGCATCTGACACCAGATCACCCTTTCAGCAGTGCACCTTCCCAGAGTAATGAACACTATAACAGACAGCCTCAGCAGAGACCACTTGCACAGAGACTGCGAGTGGGTACTTCACAATTTGGTGGTGCAGAACGTCTTCTGTCAGTGGAGCTCCCTGTCATGGGACCTCTTTGCATCCCAGTAAGAAGAAATGTCCGGCCTATTGCTCCTGTGTTGCTCAAGGGCACAATTCCAGAGGGGATTCATTCATGTTTCAGTGGTCATAGTCACTAGTGTATGCATTCCCACTCGTTCCCCTCCTACATCATGTCCTGAACAAGATCAAGCAGGACAAATTGACAGTGATCCTAGTGGCTTCTTGATGGCTGAGACAGTTTTGGTTCACCAGTATCTACCAGATGTCCATGTGTCGCTGAACCTTCCAACTCAGAACAAAGGCAAAACTGTCCATCCCAGCCTGATCTCCCTCCACCGCACAACTTAGCTTTTGGATGGGTGACAAGCATAGAAAAGTCTTGCTGCAAGGAAGTCCAATCCATCCTCAGACACTGCAGAAAGACTTCCATGAGAAAATACTATGCTGTCAAGTGGAAGAGATTTTTCATCTGGTGCCAGCATTGCCATGTACATCCATTGGATTTTGGCATTTCTACCGTTGGAATATCTCCTTTCCCTGAAGTCTTTGGGTTTATCCATTAGCTCATTGTGTGTGCACCTGGGAGCAATCAACGCTTTCCATTCTCCAACAGATAATTGTGTGATGTATACCCACCCTTTGACCATGACATTTCTGAGGGGTCTTGTCAGAGCCTCCAGTATCAGTGCCAATTCCTAATTGAAACCTTAACCTCCTACTGTCGGTGCTTGTGAATCCACCATTGGAGTCTTTGGCCTCCTGTTCCCTTCTTCATGTATTTATGAAATTAGTCTTCCTAACAGCAATCACTTCAGCTAGGAGAGTTGGGGAGTTGTGGCTTTTATGGCAGACCCTCCCTACATGGTGTTCCATAACAAAGTGTCCCTAAGGTTACATCCCAAATTCATCGCAAAGGTTCCCTCCACATTCCACCTGAATTGGACTCTCCATCTAGCGGTATTCTACCTGAAACCTCTTGACACTAGAGAGGCTAGGAGACAACTCCCTGGCTATTTGTAGAGCTTTGGCTTTTTTACCATCAAAGGATGAAGCCCTTTTGAAAATCCTTGAGATTATTCTTCTCCTTTGCCAAGTGGATGAAAGGGGAGGAAATTTCATTTCAAAGGTTCCAAAATTAGATAGTAGAATACAGCCTGCAGTGTTATTATATGATCATAGCTCCTCCTCAAGGTGTGAGGGCCCACTCAACTAGAGCACACACTACCTCTGTACCTCAACTAGAGCATATACTAGTCTCTGCAAGGCATACTTTTTGTTGAAATCTGTAGAGCAGTGACATGGAGCTCACTGCACATGTTTACCAGACAATACATATTGGTCCAGGCTTCTTCAGCATCCTTTGGTATGGCAGTCCTGCAATCTGTGGTTTACATCCTCCTCAAGGAGTACTGCTTGTGAGTAACCCACAGTGAGTATCTACAGGTACCAGCATTAGAAGAAGAAAGGAAGGTTACTTATCTTTATGGTAACTGGAGTTCTTCAAGATGTGTGGTCTGTGTTGGTATTCCACGACCTGTCCTCCTTCTCCTCTGCTCAGTTATTTACTTGATTTACAGTAGAGTAGGAACTGCAGAGACAGTTTGTCTGTGCCACCACTTGTGCCCTTGGTTTGGAGCACAAGGAGGCACAGGGCACAGGTGAACCAACAGATGCTGCTAGTTAAGAATCTTCCAGGCTCAGGTGCATGGAGCACATGAGAACCCACAATGAATATCCATAGGGACCACACATCTCAAAGAATTCCAGTTATGTAAGGTATGTTACCTTCCTTTTCTTAGAAAAAATTGTACAAGAACAAATATTTTTAATTTAATTACAAAAAAAAAATAATCTCCAGAAGCCAGGAAATAAATCAGTCTTCCAAGTTCACCAATCTTGGCCACTAAACCATACGTATTCTGTGGTCCACAATTCAGTGCATCAGACATTGTGGCCAGACATTTAATTAGGAGATATAATTATATTCTGTGAAGTGGTTTAATTTCTTGCAGGTTAAATTTTGACCATAATATGAGCAAGATGTTATCAAGCAGCATGTTTTGGAACATTTCTGTTTGCTGAAGAATGAACTACTATAATCTCTCTTGTATCCACAGGTTGGAGCCCAACCAGATGGTTATTCTATAGTTCATAGAAAATGTCACTCTCAGTTTACTGACACAGCAGATTATAGAAGACATGGTATCAACACATGGCAAGATGAGAGTGGTATATATGCCAATGCTGATATAAAGCAAAAGGTCTTCCCAGTAACTAATCCTATACCCTCAGATGTGCATGAAGATAATTTCTAAGCAGTAATAATGGAATCTGAAATAGACACATTGTATGTCATGTATTAACTATTTTCCAAATATTCCAATAAATATTTTTGAAATGCTTGCTACAGTAGATGCATTGTTCTGCAAGTGATCTCTTTATATTGGGTTGCACTATTCCTACATTGTATGAAGGTTTCCTATATATGGAGTATTTTTTATGATTAAGCATTTTATGGAGCTTTTACAGATTATATATACACTGATCTTAGCTGAACACTGTTGCTCTGATGGGAGAGTTTATCATGGGAAGCAATGACTCTGAAAAAGCTTTGGGGGTTGTGGTGGATATGAGCTCCTGTCACGGGGCACATCACTTACTGGCTGGTGCCTTCTCCTGGTCCCTCTGGGGATTAGCTCAAGGCAGACACCCTCCCGGACCGCGGTTTGCATACCATCACTCTGTCTCTGCATCTGCCTGCAGCCCCTCTTGGTGCCTCAGGAACCATAGTGTCCTCTTCATGGCTCTGCCCTCTGGCCATGTCACCATCTATGTTTTCCCCCTATTGGGGGTTAGTATTGTAGTCCAATAATCATGCCACTTCCCCAGTGTTGGTGGTGGTGGTGGTGGTGGGGAGAACCCAGGCCCACCCACTACTCCGGGTCCCAATCCAAGGACTCTGTTGATGGCAACCTCATGCAGCTCTCCTTGGAACTGCTTACCACTTTTCCCAGAGCCTCTTCCCCATGCCTCTGCACCTACTCCGCCCTTACCTCCGGACCTTCAAGCACTGAGCTGTCCATGGTGCTAGTACTTCTTCCACCTGCTGGGAGCCCAGCCCTTCACTCCATGAGCTCCAAACAGCTACTGACCCTGCTCTACCCTGAAGCTCCTCTTATCTGAGCCTGCCAGGCCCAGCTTGGTTTGCTCCCTGCAACTCCTCCCTGATTGGCTGCGCCTCATACAGCCTCTCAGGGCTGCTCGGAGGTTTCACTTCCACTGCTCCCTGCTGAGATTAATCCTTTCTGCACCTGTGTGGGCAGACACCTCATCACAGCTCCCAGTGCAATGCTCTGGCCTAATGGGCTAATGCACTCCTTGGACATATAAATGGAATCTTGAGTAGGAACAGAGAGGCTATTTTCTTCTGTATTTGGCACTGGAATTCTGGTGTCACAATTCAGGAAGGATGTTGATAAATTGGAGAGGGTTCAGAGAAGAGCCACAAGAATGATGAAAGGGTTAGAAAACAAGGTGTGTGCACTCAAATGCACACTGACCTTTATACATATAATTACTGTGACTGTGTGTGCAGATGGTTATTATGCACTAATGAGTTACCTGTATGCACAGTGACAAATATGAATGTGACTCTGCAGGTTTGTGAGAATTTTTTGCGTGTGGCCCTCAGTCCTCTTTTCAGAATTGGTTCCCTAATCTAGAAACAAAGTGGATAGTTATACAAAATGCATGCAATGAAAACTGCTGAGGCCAGGCACCTGCTGGTGATGAGATGATGTAAGCTCTCTCTTTTGTGGTGGAAGCAAGGAAGGCCAGGAGTAATGCTGCAATACAATATCATAAAAAAGAGATGTCAAATTCAGTGTAATGTTGCAGAGATGTCTGACCTGACTGTATAGCCTGATTGCCACCTGCTGTGCCACTGATATGGAAAGTCTAAAGCAACTTTAATCACGGCATCAACTAGCTACTATATTTGTCCTTAGATTGAGATTGGACATTAATCCTAATACTAAAACAGTTCAATAGAGTAGTTTCCAGATTCAGTAGTAGTAGGGAATGAATAAAATGTTCAGCTGTGGAAGTGGAGAGAGAGGTAAGGCCTTCAGTCCCATAGGACTTTAACTGGATTTTCCTTCTGTGTGGTAAATCTTGCACAGCCAATCTGTTTCCACACAGTTCATTAACTCTGACTCTGAGGTAGAAATTAAAATCAGCCTTGGTAAATACAATGGCTTTTGTTGATGTTGATTTTAATGAAACAAGCCAGTGAACCTAATTCTGTTGTTTTCCTATTTGTGGGTGTAGATGAGTGACTAGTGGTTCTATATGCACTTGAAACCTTTGGCAAAATGAGGACTCTTTCTCTCCCCCTTTTGTATCATTTTTCATTAGACAGACAGGGAGGTGTTAGAGGATGCCTTTAGGACATCTCAGAATTCGTGAGATAAAGAACATAAGTTTCTAATAAAACATGATACTCAGTTAACAATACTGTGTATTTCAAGTTTGTTCAAATTAGTCATGAATATCAGCCTGCATTCTACTGAATAAACTAATTCTTCTAGTGCAATGGCTCCAAATACCAGTAAGCATGGGTTACTGACCAAGTACCACAAGTAGCCAAGGAGTACATTTGACATGAATTAAAAGGGTCACACGTACAATCAGCCCTGAATAGTACCCAAAATAAACTGTGCATCCCAGCAGACTTTGTCCTGGAGCCATTCATGCACTGCAGATGTTCAAACTGGCACAAGGCAGAGGAAAGCTGCCTGTCAGAGAAATAAACTGAACAGGAAAAAACAAAAGCAAATGTAGGTAAAATTAGGCTAAGAACAGTTCAGAAATTCCACATAGATCAAAAGGAATCACTTATAAATAGAGAGCTTTGTGGGGTTCAGAGCTGTCCTTTTGTTGCAATACAGTGATTTAATACAAACATTTTCTGCCCATAAAATATATATTGTATCCAAATGACTGTGCTTTGGATAAAGTACCCACATCTAGATTAGAAATTACTTTGTAGATATTAGGTTGAAACTAAAGGCAGCACAGCCAAATATTCGTCACTGCTTTGGATATCAAAACCATATGCAATAGCTGTATTCTGTATTTCTATGCACTGGTGGTTTATTATTAAGTGAAGCAATATCGACTCTTAACACAACACCAATCAAGAAGATAAGAAATTTGAAAATGCTTTTGAAAGATTTTTTTCATTAAGATCAGCGGAAGTCACTAGGAAGTCTTAGAAGTAAAAGGGGGCCTCCTTCAGATAAATTGGTTGAAGCCCATTCTAATGTGTAAATATCTTTCCTGAAGCAATAACACAGAAAAAAAGATGATGGTATTTCTAATTTCACTGACTAGTTCTAGGATACTGGCCATCTAATAAATTCACAGCATCTCCATATGAACTTTAATGACTGTATTACTGGAAATACGCGAATGAAAGAAGACTTAAAAATACACAGGGTAAAGTGAAGACAGGTGATGTGGACGAGGGCCTACATCTAGAATGGACCACCATGCACTACCATGGAACATGGAAAAGAAATGTCAGCAAGCTCCCTCAAGAACCAGTAGAGCAGATGTTTATAAAGGCCCTAGGATCCCTGCAGGCAAAACAGACAAAGTTGAGACATTGGCTGGAACATGTTGGAGTCAGAGCTTAAGCATCTATGTTTACATGTTAGAGAAGAACAACACTGATTTTATTGATGTCTCCATATAATCCACTCGTTGATGTTCAATGCTCATTAAAATGGCAAAAGAGGAAATGTTCCAGCATTTCAATAACTTCTTATGGAGGTTTTGCTCCACTAAAATAATAATAATAATTAATAATGAAAAGACACCATTTTCACAAATCTGGAGAAGGCAAAGTTCCATCTGCCAATTCCTTGCAGAGTCTTAGAGATGACCTATTTGTAAAGCAACCCAAATACAAGTATACAAGACATTTCTGCAGTGCACAGATGGAGCATTTGAAAAAATTCCCCAGTTATTGCTTCACTCAATAATTTTTGCTTGTGAATTCTCAAGACATCTAACTGGTTACCAAAGTATCAGTCATGGCAATTATCATGGAAATTAGCAGGGGTATAAATCATGGAGCCTCTTGAATATCAGCTTCAATGGAATTATCTCTCTTACTGAAATATTGATATTTCTGCCTTGAAGAGGGCTGCTATGTCTTACTTCCTGTCTCAGTTGATTGACTGACCAGCAGTAATATAGTTTAGTTTGCATCCATTGCCTAATAGCACTGGTCAGCATTAAGTATCATGTCAGTAAGCAAATCAGCCAAGTGATAGGCATCTCACACAACTGCTATTGACATGACACATTGAAAAGGTATCATGCGACATGCCTGTCATTTCCCTGCAGATTGTGCTACATGCCACCAAATGATGCAAGTCCCTGTCACATTCTGTATAAGTAATTTCCAGTCTGTGTCCATTCCATCTCACACAGGGTGTTCAGAAATAGTTAAATAAAATGGGCCAAATTCTTTGTGGGCATCACCCCACTGAAGTCAATGGAATTATGAGAGGACAGAATTTGACCCAAAGGGTATTTTTACTTACAACACTAGCTTGTTTTGATTATATGTAGATTAGTAAATGAAAATTATTGCCCATGATATTATCACAGATGGAAAAACTATATCCCTGGATAAATGCAATCCAATTGCATTTATTGATTAGTTTATGGTTCCACGGTCCTGCAGTGATAGTCACAGGTCTACCTGCTGAATGCTGGATTTGCATTTGAATCTAAATTACTTGTGAGATGTGTTAAAATGATGTATTGGCTACATGCAATGTTTATTTCACTATATACATGAAGTACCTTACATTCAGGAAACTTATTTTGAAATTCCTGTTTGAATTGCAAGGAAAGGAACCATATCACATAAATAATATTTGATTGGCATAACTAACTTTGTCAGAGCATCAAAGAGACAGAGCCTGAACAAATATTAATTATTTTATTATTTAAAATTGTGAAATATAGTTGAGAAATGTGTCCACATATTACTTGCCCAGTCTGTAATTGGGGCACACAATGGGGGAAATTCAGTTAATTTATGTGAAAAAATACCACAAATTTCATAACATTTTTTTCAACCAGCCCTACTATGAGTACAGTATCTGCCAGAACTACTTTTGCTTCAAGCATCTGTCCTGTGTTTGGGGTTTTATTACCTCTGGTCATATTTCCATTGACTTGAGTGGAGTTGGATCAGGTTCTTATACAATGGCAGGCTGCTAGATAGCATAAGACCATTTCTACTATCTCTTTCCTGTTTTCAAGAGCTATACAGTTTTGCTTCTTTGTTTTTTGATGAAAAGTCTTTTATCATTTCTTATAATTTGAGAAAGTATCACACCTTAATATCATGGCCAAATGGAGCAGAAAATGTCTCTTGATTTTACTCTGACACATTTTATACTGCTCTAGTCATGAAATCATGACCCCACTGAAGTCAACAGGAATTCTTCCATTGACTTCAAAGGGGCCAGGATTTCACCTTATGTTTCCACTCTATGCTTTGTACTTCCCACTTTTAGTGTCCACTTTGTGATAGCTGATCCCGTATTTGTTGAGTCTACCTGTATTTTGCCTGTTTTACTGGGTTAAGACAGTCAGAGTGAAGTTTCTGTTTAGGGATCTGTGGTAGTCTAGCTCAGTGAAGACTTGTTGTTCCCAGTGATACATATATTGTTCTCTTAGGGATTTTTCCCCCCTAATGATGTAGGATTCCATCATGTCTTTAGGTACTGCTCCATATTGGGATCGGCATGGAGCCACTCCACTCCTGTGAGAATTCTGGGAGGCATTTTGCCTTCACAAGCTCCCAGGCATACAGGCGTATGTCCCTATACTACTACCCATAAGTGGGTGCATTGTGTCTTCCTCTTCATGGCTGACCAACTCCGTTGGCTGGTGAGGAAGGAGCCACAGCATCATGGCCACAGCTTCTCCCTGCCTCTTTTTGGGCACTACTGGGGAGCAGTCATTACACTGTCTGAACACAAGGATTATAACTGTGGTTGGCTGCTGCATAGGGTTTACAAGAGCTGGAAGCTCCTTTTGCACCTATGCAGAAGCTGGCTACAATCTGGCCCTTGTAAGTAATATTTTTGGGGTGTGGTTGTTTCCTTCATTGCTCTGGAGGATACTGTTGTTGAAGCCAGCGAGTGCTGCCACATAGAAAGAAAGAAGCTGGGATACAGTTTTTAAATCCTTCTTCATTTTGGGAACCATCAAGCACAAATGTAAGAGTCATAGATTGCTATTCAAATACATTTTTTGGAGAATGCCAAATTCCCAGAGAGCTAGAGTTTAACAGCTACTGGCTGCTGTGTGGGCCTCAGATTGTTCCACATTTGGGTGATACACATTTATGTATCTGAGTTTAGGATTAGGCCAAGAGTAGTCTAATTATACATCGACTTAGAATTCCTGAGCCCATGTATAAACTACATACAATTGCCATTTAAGTTATAATAATCACCCCAGTTATGAACTCTGGAATGAAGCCCAAATATCATAACAAGTACTATTTCTACATAGTAATTAAAATGAAACTCTTGGAGCTAACTGAGTCGTCTGCGTTACTATATTAAATGTAGTCAGAGAAGCAGGCTTTTATTATTGAAAACTCTGTTTTTTAGTTCTTAAAGTAGCCCTTAAAATGAATTGCTTAGTAGGATTTGAGGATCCTTTCCTTTTCAATGTACATTTCCCTCTTCTTTCTACAAGGGCTAAACATTTATTTCTGAATATACTACTGTATTCTGAGTCTGGCAAACTCTCCATCAGGATGCCATCCTATTTCTCACCTTCCTCCACATCTCCAGAGCCAACACAAACACAGGTAGGGAGGGATTCACTGCCATCTTGTTTTCCATTCTCAGAAGTGCACTCACACCAATATCCACTTTTGACTCGGTTTCATAATTCCATACTACTTGTGAATTTCTAGTAGCACAGAAATCAGATTTGTATTAAAGGTACTGTATGCTTGTGACTTTTAGCAAAGCAACCAACAAAACAAAACAAAAAACCACCACAGGTAGTATTCATACAAGCAAAATGTAAACATTGATTTGAATGTTATTAGTTTTATTATTTATCCAATTGTACTGACTGTTATTTCTGTAGGAGGTCTTTAATGTGTTTTCTTTCTCATTTTCTTTTAATATGTACCGGCTATCCCTTTTGGCTCTAGCAGTTAGCTAATATTCAGGGTCTTGCAGGCTTTTTCAGGGAGGTGTTTCTTTGATGCAATCCTGTTTATTTACAAAGAACGTACAAACTCCTGTTTCCCTGAACACAGGAATCAAATATGAAAAGACAGTCTCTTTGCTCAGAATTCCAAGCCTCTTTCTAGCCAGCACTCTGCCCAAAAGCTCTTTTTTAGTTTTTCTAAGGGTCATGCTGCAAGTGCCTCTCAGGCTGGCAGTCAGGCTTTCTTGCTGCTTTCTTTGCATGCTTCTGTGATGTTTATGCTTCTTTGTTCTCTCTTTCTTGCACACATGTGAGCGCGTACACATTCCCCTCCCCCAGAATGAAATCAACCCCCACCCCTATGTTTGTTATCTGACCCCTGGAAAACTCCTTGGGCCTCATGGCTTAGTCACCACTCAGGCTTTCATGCAGTTTAGTCCTTGGCTGATGGTTTTCCATGGTTTCACCTATCACTAAACAATAGGGCATTTAGTTCCCCCATTTAGCCTGAATGGAAGATGGCTATCACACCCAACAGCTTCAACGAGATGGTGCAATTGCCCAACCCCTACCATAACACACCCATCACAACTGGACATAATTATATGTTAAAATAATATAAAACAAGTTAACAAATGTCAGCTAAGACTTATTTTCAGATATTTCCAAACATAATCTAACAATAAAACCACCCTTTTTCTCCCCTCTACCACATTTCTTTTATCCAGAGCTTCTCAGGAAGGTATTAACCCAGTAGATTTAAAAATCCAGACAGATTAGACTAAATTCTACAAGTAAATGGAATAAATTTAAGTATTTTCTCCCCTCACCCAGAGTTATATGCTGTATATTTCATTTAGGGCTTTTCACACAAACATCTTAGAATTCTTTTTGATCGCTTGGCTTCTTTCTGCCATTGTAACATAAGAAAAAGGAAGAATCTTACCATTAATAATCAGAACACACAGTAGTTGATCACTGTATATATCTGGGGATATGAAACTACTTTGAAGGTCAATATGGTGCCCTTTTATATTATGATATTTTATATATCTTTTATATATCAAGCATAGGTGCAGTAATATGCCTCTGTGAAATCTGGAAAGATGTAAGTGTGATTATCTCAAATTACTGGAACTTTTCCAAACATTTAGCTTTTAAAACTCAAATGAGATTTAATCAGCAGCTTCCCATTTTACCATCACTGCCACCATCTCTTATTCTGAATGGCACAGAAATCATGCTGAGCTTGAATTAAGATCACACTTCCCAGGCTGTTCCTGAAAGATAAAAGACTAATTGGTTTTGGCTTCTGCAAAGCCTGCAGAACACTTGGAGCTGAAGATTTTTAATCATTTTTGTTGCTGTGTATCATCCTTCCAATTACCACCAAATATGCCCTGTGCATGAGCTACTTCCTTCTACTGATTATGAACCTAGCAAAAGCAAAGTAACATTTCATTTTAAACATCTCATCATTATTAATTAATTTGGGATTTCTTACAGTAGCACTAATCACAGTGAACTCATTTGGTAAATGTGTGGATGACATATGTATTTCCATGGGTATCAACTGTGTAAAGGTATCATTAAAATAAATTGTTACTGAAAGGAAAGAAACAAAATGTGAATTAATGTAGACAGAACATTTTCTCTCTTTCTTTCTGATGGCTTTTGCAGTTTGTGTGTTTGGGAAACAATGCTAGTGTTTGAATGATCCTTTATATTTAATGGATATACTAGAGGTCAACACTGTTAAATGTAAACAACCACTGGTGATTCTCTCTCAGCATTCAAGATTGGCATGAACTGCATTCTAAACTAAGAACTACAAAGAACTGAGAAATGTAGGTGCAGAGTAAGCTGCTTCAGAGAGGAACATGGCATCAGACCCTTGCAAAGTTGGCATGGGGGTAGCCTGCTTGCCACTCTATTGTGCTTCTGTGTCCGGAAACTACCACCTCAGGAAAACAAAGCAGGCCTGATTGAAGCATATTTGCCAGGGGCACGTTTGAGAAATAAGCCCTTACCTGGAGGATACTGGTATATGTTCTGTATGTTTTTTGGAAAAATATAAAACAATTCAAACAGGCTTTAGCAGTGAAACTGTCTCCAAATCCAAACTTTTCCAGAGTTTGGGGTTTTCTGATTCCTGTTTTGGATCCTTCTCTAAACAATAATCCCTCCTACTTATATTAAATGATACTGTTGGGTTACACTGACATTAGAATTCACATTCTGGTGCCAACTGTACTTTTACTGTCTTGTCCTGCTCCAAGAATTTGTGGGCATTCCAGGGTGTACTGAACACAATACTCCAGTTGAGGCCTAATCAGAGCAGAGTACAGCAGAAAAATTACTTCTTGTGTCTTGCTCACAACATGCCTGCTAATACATCTCAGATTGATGTTTGCTTTTTTTTGCAACAATGTTATACTATTGACTCTCATTTAGCTTGTGATCCACTATGACCCTCCCCCCCCACAGATCTCTTTCTGCACTACTGCTTCCTAGGCAGTCATTTCCCATTTTGTATGTGCGAAACTAATTGTTCCTTCCTAAGTGAAGAACTTTGCATTTGTCCTTATTGAATTTCATCCTACTTACTTCAGACCATTTTTCCGGTTTGTCCAGATCATTTTGAATTTTAATCCTATCCTCAACAACACTTGCACCCCTTCCCAGCTTGGTATCATTTGCAAACTTTATAAGTTTACTCTTTATGACATTATCTAAATCATTGATGAAGATATTGAACAGAACCAGACCCATAACTGATCCCTGCAGGACCACACTTGATATGCTCTTTTAGCTTTTAGCTTTTCTTTTTTTGTTCAGAGAGTTTGTGGAGGTGTGGGCAATGGCACAATTTAAAGATAACTGGATTGGCAGGTGTAGCCAAAGGACTAATTCGGCCTGCCAAACATTTATTGCTGGTGATGATGCAACAGAGTGAACTTAGCTTGACTCACAGCACCCCTGTTGAGTTTGCAAGGCCAGAAGCTAGCAAAGCATCTTTTTACTCGTAAACTGACTGCATTTGATATGGAAATAATTGAGACAACCAGCCTTGCACCCCACAATCCTATTATTAGAGTCACTTTTCAAACTAGAAATTGTACTTTAAAAGCTAGTGCTCCATTGTCAAAGTGGATATGCCAAGGCTAATGGGCAGCACTTGTGCACACTGTACCTGGTAAATTAGGAAACACTGAAGTGGTTAACGCTTTTTTCCCCTCTACTTTGTGTACCCACCTTAATTTATTGTACTAGGGTTGGTCCTGAGGTTTAGGAGTCTGTCATTTAGGTGAATTATTGCTTTTTTAGAACAAACAACATAGAAATCCTTTTTACTGGTGGAATAATCAAATCTAGAAATTGACAACTTTGAATAGGCAGTTTTAAAATGACAGGTTTCAGAGTAGCAGCCGTGTTAGTCTTGTGGCACTTGTTAGTCTCTAAGGTGCCACAAGTACTCCTTTAGTTTTAAAATGTAATTGAACATTTTCATCCTCAAACTGTTTCTTTAATTTAAAGAAGCATATGTGTATTTCTGTTGTTCTCTTAGGTCAGGGTAGAAGTCAAGGTTTTGTAGATTCTTTTGCTAAAGTTGCTGGTATAATTAGAAACCAAAAACTGTTACCAAATGCAATAGTTATCTGTTAATAGGGCGCAGCTGATGTCATAAACTACACAAATGTGTCCTGAGACATTTTATAGGTGTCAGCATAATCTTAGTGGAGAATTATTGCACTGCAGGCCCCTCCTTAAGTGTGTCTAGTATCTTACCTAATATTTACTTTGACATTTAAAGAATACTCATGAAGAATTATGATTTCAAAATGTAAATACATAGTATTATTAAAGGCTGCATCAATTAGTGTGGTAAGGATTGGGATACTCTCTCTCAAAGCTAACTAGATTGTTTTACCTTGCACAGTCTTTACATCTCTCTTGTATTATTTGCAGGACTGGATCAAGTGGATCTAGTCCTGCCCAGAACTAAAGGCCTGCCCTCTCAGCTAAGGGGGAGGAACCACTAAGTCCAGGCTGCAAGTGAGTATGTGAGACAACGAAAGAGAAAACAGGAACAGGAATGAGGTCAAAGGTTAAAAATGAGGGAGCCAGAGGAGGAGACTGAGCAGAGAACCCCAGGCAGTGCCCATCACTCCTCAAAGGCATTTAGGGAGTCAGTGGACACTGCCCAGAGTAACTCTGCCCAGAGGCCTGATTGCATGAGGGACCAGAAATAGGCCCCACAATCCCAGAGTATCTTCCCATCCATCTTCCTCCTCCTGTTATAATGAATGGCCATCTTGGCTAGTGGCAGGAGGAGGTTGACGAGGAGGTCCTGTGACTTTGTGGGGCTACAGATGGGGGGAGCAAGAATTAGAAGATGCAGGGAGAAGTGCAGCGAGAACCTCAGTAAGAGGTTCTGGCGGAGCCATAAGAAGGGCTTCAATCTGATGCTCTCTATGTAGATGTGTGCCAGGGTCTCCCTCTTGCCACAAAAGGGACAATGCCAGGGGAGTTTGTGAGCCTATGCTCACGGCTTGATGGAGGAGTCGCCAACTAATATCCCCGGCAGGCCATGGGACCAGAGTGGATTACAGGCTGGCCCACTGGGTTTCCTCGCCTCCTCAGGTGGCAGCAGGTGTTAGGGCAGGACATGAGGAAGTGAATGGTGGGATGAACGTGTGTACAGATGTTCTCTGGGTGCAGTTCGGAGGTGTATTGGCTGAATGACATGCAGCCGACTCAGATGGTGTGTCGGAGGTGGCTGGGGAGGCTCGCGGGGCAGAGGCCTGATAATGAGTTCCAGAGGCCCAGGGAGAGGGATGGGCAGGGAGCTTGACTTGCTTGAAGAAAGCGGGAGAAGCAGGAGGCAAGGATGCCCTCACTCCTGGAGCACATGAGAGGGTGGGGAGCCCCATGCGCTGGCTGAGTGCCATGGCATCCACCCAGTCCCTCTATAATCATAATCCAGGAGGTCTCCAAATCTGGTGATACCAGCCAGGACCATCTTCCAGTGCACCAAAGGTTACCTCTCTCTAGTGCTGCTAAGGCAGGAGTCTAGACAACCATCTCCCACTGCACGCATGGTAATAAGTAGGTAAGTCTTCTAATTGAACTATCTCCTGTGGATGCCTCTAGGGAGAGAAAGCCCTACCCCAAACTTTATCCCATTCCCACTTTCACCAGCAACTGGTTGCACTGCTGACCAATTAAAAACGAAGGTCAGTTTTAAAGCATGTGAGGATTGATTTCCCCACCTGTGAGTATGCGGTTGAATTACTAATCCCCATTGCTAGAGAAGCTACTGCCTAGGAATAGCCCCTCCAATGGAGCACAATAGGATAAGGGACAAGCAGGCTAGCATGGTGATACTAGGGCCAAGACAGTTGTATGCATACTATTGAACCCCAGTGTCCAAAACAGGAAAATATGAAGAGCCAATATGCTATGAATAAAAGAGTTATGGGATTTAGAATTCAATAAGAAAAACAGGGGTAAATCTGTGCACCCCAATTATTTAATTTCACTGCTTGGTTATCGGTGTGTGCTGCACGTAGAGACAATATTAAGGGAGAGCTCCAGCCTTCCATGCAGAGTGCCGCTATTCAGATTTTGTGAAGAGAAAGCAACAGGATCTGGTAGTCTAGAACTCATCCCCCACGATCCCCAGACAAGTCATGGGATGCAGCACATCCCCTTTGTGGCTGCTACTCCAAGTTCTGGGCTGAACTGTGGTCCTTCTGCACTTCCTATGCAGTAGATAGTTTCATTATGTAGTTTTGCAAAGTGGATTGGGTAAATCCAACAAAATATGATTCTATGAGGCTGTAATTTCTGGAATATTCATTAGTTTGGATTGTATGGGTCTGAAACTCTTTCCTTACACACCCCAAACTTGTTGCACAAAAAATGCAGTATCTGGCTCCAGATGTGTGTTTAAGTAGTCTGTATACTGTATTTGTTGTTTTGCCTGTAAACTATTAAAATGTCATTACTATATGTTTTTAAAAAGACACCCATGCAGATTACCCTAAGATTTTCAGTGAGTTTCCCTTGACCCTGTAGTGACCTCCTAATGACACATTTTACCCACATTACTGCTTACAGTATATAGTAGGAATTGTTTCCAAGAAATCCTGTCTGCTGAAGCATTCCCCGGTTTCGTTTGTAAGAATTAGATCCATGTCGGGGATGAAGACGTCTGAATCTTCTGGTGTACTGGCCCGAGAGACAGAAATAAATCATGAAAACCAGCTGTTCCTTATAGGAAAGAAATCCATGGTTGTTATTGCTAAGACTATGCAACTGTAGAATACAAACCAAGAAGAAAATATCTGCAGTGTTCTGAGCCATGCAACACCCCGATGGCCAAGGATTCTGGCTTTGCTGCGGAGGGCCGAACAAAAAGAGAAAGGACCAACTCTGCAGGAGCAAGTTGCAGAAAAGCCTGGAGTGGAGGGAAGTAGAGTGCATACATTAGCTTCTTATGTGAATTGAGAATACATATAGGTCCCTAAGTGGGGAAATAAGATGAATTCAAGGACTGGGTATACACACAAATCCTCAGGTGGGGAGTGTGGCAGGAAACATTAGCTCCACACCCGTTCGTCTCAAAGAAGAGAATGTGAAGGAGCTTGCTATCCTGTTCACCTCATTGTTCTATAATTAGGGGATACCCCGAACAGGAGTCCTGTAGTGGAGTTCTCCCCCCTTTACCTAGGTTTTATGAGTGGAAGATAAGGCCTTGTAGTCCTGCTTTCTCCCAAATGGTGCTCCTTAACAGAACGGTTGGCCTTGCAGATACCCCAGTTTCTGATCAAGGACCTCTAAAATTCTTCCCCAGCTCAATCAGGAAAGGACCCAACCTTGCACTAAGCCATCTGGGGATGCATACACTCATACCAATTCTTATTTAGATAAAAGTGCATGGTTTAAGTTTCCAAAAGCATGTAATCTTTCCTACAATACAGTAGAACCTCAGAGTTACGAACTCCACGGGAATGGAGGTTGTTTGTAACTCTGAAATATTCGTAAGTCTGAACAAAACGTTATGGTTGTTCTTTCAAGTTTACAACTGAACATTGACTTAATACAGCTTTGAAACTATACTATGTGGAAGAAAAATGCTGCTTTCCCTTTTTTTTTTTCAGTAGTTTACATTTAACACAGTACTGTACTGCAGTGGGTCTCAACCAGGGATCTGGGGCCTCCTGGGGGTCCGTGAGCAGGTTTCAGAGGGTCTGCCAAAATAAACTAGAGAGCAGGGCTGGCATTGGACTTGCTGGGGCCTAGGGCAGAAAACTGAAGCCCAAGCCCCACTGTGCGGGCTGAAGCCGCAGCCTGAGCAAAAAAGCTTCATGGGAATGGGGCCCTGGGAAGTTGCCCTGCTTGCTATCCCCTAATGCCAGTCCTGGCTTTTAAGCTACTAGATATGCAGAAAAACCAGAGCCGTCCTTACCCAAAGTACGCAGCTGCATAGGGCACCAGGAAATTTGGGGCACCAAAGTGAGGTACAGCTCTTGAGTCTGGCTAGACTGGGAGTTCCCTGGCACAGGAACTGTCTTCGTATTGCAGTCTGTACAGTGCCTCACGCAGTGGGGCCTTGCTAGTTTGGTGCTCCCAGCCACTACTGCAATATAAATAAATAATAGAGTAGAACAGTCCTAAAGGCTTCATTTTGTGGGTTATTTAATTACACATGGATAGCAAGGCTGGTCTGCCCAAACAGTGACACAAGCCCCACTGGAATGTACCAAATCTACCCTATCAGATACTAGAGACAGCAGGCTATTTTCTCTTGCAAACCTTGATTCCAATTAAAAGCGGAACTTTTACTAGTCAAAACAGATTTAAGGAAAGTATCATCAGTCTTTAAAAATGTATTATGTGGCATCATCAGCCTTTAAGTAATCCAAACAGTAAATAACCTGGGAAACAGGTCTTCATTATAGAGACATAACAAAGCTTTGTTTTTTTCTGAAAAACAAGGAAAAAAAATAAAGCTTTATAGTAAAAACTCTTTATGTGCTGAACATAAATTTTTCCATTTATTAAACTAAAGAGTTTATTTTGTGTCCTTTGTCTTTTCTTTGCTTTGCTGAGATGATTAAACATAGCCACATTACTCTCATTACCTATTGTCTCTGTGTTTACATAACTGTTTCTATTTTTATACCAAACGTGCTAATTTTAGATTGTGTTTGGCCCATTGCATTTCTTTTAAAAAACACAACTGGAGAAAAATGAATAAAGCATACATGCATGTCCTCTGATGCTAGATTAATATCTAAAAATTACCAAACCTTTGAAACCCAACCACATACACTGAATATACTATTACTGGAGAAGGAAGACTTTGCAGAGGGCTTTAAGTACATGTTCTGCAGAGGCTACAGTAAGAAAGATGCATCCATATGGATTCTCTAGGTGTAGTGGGCATCAGGGGAGATGTGCTTTGTCCCACTGTTATTGACGTGATAAAGAGGGACAGAATTGAAGCAGTTAATAACCACAGAAGCAGAACAGATTAACAGATCCAGCACTTGAATAGTTAAGTGGGTACAGGATGATTTTTTTTTCCAGTGAGGTTAAACTTGTTTGTTGATATTGCTGTTAGGGAAAAAGAAAATCATGAATCTGGCCATTCTTTCGGTTAATATTAACCATCTGCCTGATTTAACCTACTTATTTTTCTGGCAGAATTCTGACTTTTGTGGCTTTTTTTCTTTTCTTTGTGATTATGAAACAACCCCCAGTGGCATGTTAAACCTCATTACTGTAAACATGCACAGTTGTTCTGCGGTCAGTTTCAAAGGCCCATAAACCCCCCAATATTAAATCTTGGTCTGAAACTGACATTGCAGATACTCTCCTGATAGGACTCTTCTGTGTGCTAATTGAAGCCTCGAAATTATTGTAATACAGAAACCTTTTGTCAAATGCAAATCAGCCTATGGAAAAACACTTTTAAAGGAACTGTTCTCCAAGGACTTGATCCAACTCGAATTGACTTCAATGGGAGTTGGACTGGGCCCTACAATAGCACCTGGCAGGTGTAGGAAATTGGTTCTTTGCAGCCCTAAACTGTGCAGCTCCTCATTAACAGTTGCAGAAACAGTAAAAGATTGCTAAGATTAACCACAATTGTTTTATGTAAATTGAATGAAAACTAAAGGAAAACAATTTCAAGTTTCATAATAGTGCACCTGCCGAAGGAAACCAGCTCCTTCTGCAGCTTGTTCTCCTCCCTTTAAATCAGTGGAATTACTGTGGATTTATATTAGAGTAGCTCAGAGCAAAATTTGGTCCATTGTCTCTGATAAAAGCCAACAGACCACAAAGAGAAACAGGCAGATGCAGCACGTTCATTAGCAGTTATTTAAGGTTCCATTCCAGTGAAGTTGCATTCACCTTATCTGTAGCTGAGGTGATATTCTGAGTGAGCTTGCTGTATCCTTTCTGACCTTGCACAACTTTATGCATGGCTGATGAAGGAAGAAAGAAAAATCCTCTGCTTTATTTTAGCTTCATGGGGTTTTAAAATGCATTAGAAGATCTAGAGCTTGAGCTTGTAAAAACTTATCCTGAGGTAATGAAAATGGCCTATTTATGGAACAGTAGATTTAATTAGTCCCAGTTTGTTTCAGCTATAAGTCACAGTAGTCCACCACCAGGGTGGGAATCTCTATCTGTCTTTGTAGTGTTCAGGATGTGGTGAGGCAGAATGCTTTCAATAACCATTATGGATTTCTTTCCAACTCATACCCAGGAATGTGTTTTCTTTGCAGGCAGTTCCCTCACATGCTGTTCAGAGTGTGAAATTTGTTTAAATAGGAGCCATCTGCCTTGTTGTTTTGTTTTTGTTTTGAATGACTTCATATCAATGGTATATGTACATATCCTGCCCTTAGTTAAACTAGTGCAAATCAGAGTGATTCTATTGAAGCTAGCGGGCCTTATTCTGATCTCATATTCATTTTTCATCATGTAACTTCACTGACTTCAGTGCCATTACTCCTGATTTACGCTGGAAAAGTGATGATGATCTGCTACAATGGTTCAGAGGATGAGGGTAAGCAGTTTTTACCCCTACACTTTGGCAAAACTTCCATTAAAAATGAAGAACATCCTAAACTGTATTAACTTTTACACAAATTTTCCCAAACTCCCTTGGGATCCCCAGGAGCCACTGCTGCCAGGGAGTATCCTATGATCCCAGGGAGCTGGCTTTTGCTATGAGACAGGAAAATATGGGCTAACTGAATTATCCCAGATGGGATTGAGAGCAGAATTTGGTTCATGATTTGTAAAGAAATAAGCATAAATTATAAGAGGTACAGAGACAAGTGTTTTCAAAATAAATAGCATCTAGATTATTCATTAATTCCATTAACTCAGATTCAGAACAGCCCCAACAGTGCTGGCCCAAAGCATAGAGGCAAGTTATTCCTTGAGTTATAAAAAGAATGAATTTGGCCTATGGGGTGTATTTGAGAATTAGATTCATGTAGCTGAAAAGGAAGTGTGGTTTCTTTGTGGGTATCCACATTTTGTATTCCTCCCCACTTACCCTCCTGCAATTATTCCTTCCTGAATCCTGGTAGTAAGCTTTTCCATCAGAGCCGTGGTGAACAACTCACTGAGCCAGTCAGAGATCCTTGCTTCCATCTCTTGAGAAATGACTCTTGGATATCAGAGTAAAAATTGCTAAGCATTTTGATTATTGTGATTGGCTGCTCTCATGGGTTGCTGAACTTTTTCTAGTGTTCTAACACTGCCTTCTCATTTCTAGCCCCAGATAACACCAAAATAAGGAGAGGGGAGTGAAATTAAATAGAATTTTCTGTTACTTTGCCCCTTGTTTTTATGAATGTGCTCCATTTAAGTTAGCTGTATTTCTAAGGGGCCAAAGGCCCTATCCTGTTTCCGTTAAAGTCTCAAATTCAGTGGGAGCAAGCTTTGGTCATTCATTAGTACATTTTCTGCAAGGAACTGTCTTCTGGTCCGGTTCTGGTTTTGCTTCCTCTTCCCCTCCAACCCAAACTTAAGAATAACAGTAATTCTCTATTATTACCAGGTCTTTTACTCCCTTGATTTTTCATTGACTCCACTGGATTTGTTGTTTCATCATTCTGTAACTAGCAATGGAAAAACTTAGTTAATATTCAGAGCTGGGCTGTTAACAAAATAGGAGAAATACATTACCATGAGACAGACTTGAAAAGGCTTGGTACTTACTTCTGCCTTGTGCCAACATTCTCAGAATACTGCAGCGGGTTACATTTTTCCCATGCAGTCTTATCAGACCTTTTTGAAGTTTTATAGAATTGTGTAATTCAGTCTTTAACTTTGTTTATTATTAATTCCTCCTTTCGTTTCTTAAGTACTAGCTGATATCTGTGACTCATGAGGGTGCTGGCTGCAGGTTCCATGGGGTTGCCTAAAAGTATCACATTGATTTCTTCATGTTTCACCCAGCTGACCTAAGTGCTGGGCTAGGCACCCTTTGCGGGGCGGGAAGTTGGCAGTGCTCTATGGAGTTTCTTATTTAAATCCATGTCACTGTCTGTGGCTTCTAAATTAGGGCATATCATAGGCAAGAGATGCTTTGATTTAAAAAGTTTTCACACTCTCTGATTCTATGTTTCATCCTGTGTCCTTAACATGTTACATTATTATTATTATTCATTGTTAAGCTGTACAAGACACAAAGACCCTGTTTCAAGGGACTTGCAATCTAAACCAAATGGGCCTGATTCTCAACTTACTTACAGTTGTTTTGTACCAATGTAACTTTACTGGGCCTGATTCTCCTCCCACCAGTTTTACACATTGTAATTTGACTGTCTTCAGTTGAGTTACTCCTCCTGATTTGCACCAGTATACCTGAAATCAGAACCAGAGTCCACATGTGGTTTGTATTTTTAGTACATTTGTGAAATTTGATCTTTCCATTATTTTTTGTACCTCCTTTCTGTTCTTTCAACTTGAAAGAATTTTAAACTCTTCCTTCTTGGACCACTCTTTCACTCCATGTAGCTCCCCTGCCTTTTGGCAGTAACTTGGAGAATACTTCTACTTATAAAAGATGCAGCAAGTGGCTTCTGTGGGCACATAATTTCAGTGAAGTATTCTGGGATACTTTTGTATGAAAGACTCCTTGCAAAAGTCAATTATACTGTATGCCAACAAGTCCTGTACCTGATCTTGTCTAGCAAAGAGTGGATGTTGCTTGTATTCCATGTCTTGTAAAAGATTATACTCCTAAACAGAAGCTGTCTACAACAGGGCAAAAAGTAAGTAACTCCTTAGCCTGGCACCGTTAAATGCTAGGTCCTTGGGCAAGAAGACTGTTGATCATGGCATAGCTTCTAGACAGGTCTTCACGTGTCTTTTCCATTGGAGGGCTGGCTTGTTCAGAGTGACAGTCTATTTTGGCAGGAGTCTAAGAAGGCTTTTCAGAATAGTTTTAGTTTAGTGAGGAGGGTAAGTGTGGCAGTTATGAATTGGTCATCATTCTTTTGAACTCTTTACTACAATTCAAACTTTCAAAATCTTTGTATTTCCTTATTCCTAACAACATCTAACTTAACTTATTTTATTTCTTACTGGAAATGTTATCTCTGAATTCATAGTTTTCGTATGGTGCATGCCATGTGTTCTTATATTAATCTTTCAGGATTTTAATCTTGATGACTAATAATTTTCTGAGTGTCTCCTTTAATTCACTTAACAAAAATGTAATAATGTAGCGGAATACCTATCCACTCCATGACTTTTTTTTTTTTTAAAGGTACATGATTTCAGGGAAGGGCAATAGTCCCAGAGTTTGATAAACAAGGAGGCCGCATGATATCTTTTTCCATACTTCAAGTAATGACTAGAATGCATACAGTTATTCATTCAGTTTGACCACGCAACCCTGAGCGTATCTACCAGGAAGACAGTACCTTTATGCTTTAGTACCAACAACTTTTGCTAAAGTCTATGAGCTAAAATCTCTCAGTTGCACTAGTTTTACACCAGTGCAACTCCATTCATATCAGTAGAGTTACTTCTGCTTTACACTGATGTAAGTGAGAGGATGATCAGGCATTTTATTTTGGATTAAAGTATTCCTTTGGGTTTATGATTACATAGACTGATGATTTCATGCAAATTCTGCTTCTTCTGTTATTCTTTGTTTTTTTCATTTTTTTTCCCTTGCACTTTTGATTGTGACCCAGTTCTCTGGGTTGATGATCAATTCTGGCTTGGCAGGGCTGCTTTGCTTGGACTTCATACTGATGCTAGTCTACCAATAACACATTGAAGTGCGTTATGGATATTGAGGGACTGATTCTTCCCTACTAAAACTGGTGTAAGTCAGGAGTAACCTCACTGAAGCCAATGGAGTTACACTCATTTTACACTTGTGTAACTGAATTCAGAACCAAGCCATGAGTCTCCATTGTCCTTCTCTCTTCTGGAGCATGTGCTACTGATGAACAGATTTAATAGAATCTATGAACCTATGAATCTAAGACCAGAAGACGCCACTGTGATCATGTAATCTGATCTCCTGCGTAGCACAGGCCATCATACTTCCCTGAAATAATTCCTGGTTGAACTTTCCTATTATAATAAGCAGAAATCAAAAAACAATCTAGCTTACCCTTCTATCAGGTGTTGTCAGCAGTAACAAAGTCCAGGTACAAAGAGCTAGTGGTCCCTCTTAAAACTAAAAAAACAACATTGGTTTAAATCCCCACCCAGCATTTCTGGGATCACTACCTTCTCTGCAAGCCCTTAATAGGCAATACTTCCCCACTCACAAGCACTGGGTCTATGTAAGAAAGAAGGAAAATTTTGTTGGGGGGAAGGGAACAGCAGCCACTTGGGGAAAAAACAGCAACAATATACCTATATGAATGATAAATAAAACACTTCCCCACAGTCATTTCAGCGGTAATCCGTTAACATGGTTCCCCACTGACTGGTGTAAAAGTCCAATAGGCAAGTGTCCCTTTATCACATCACTTCCCCTTCCCCTATCCACTCAACCCCATGCATGGTTCAGCATCAGGAGTTAACAGTCCCTGTCCTGAGGTGCACTTGGGCAGGCCTGTCTCTAGTCCCTTTGGGAAGTGCTGAGGTAAAGTTGTTCAGTTATCTAAGGTGGAAAATTCTTTGTCTACTGCATGTCTGTAAGCAAGGATCTCTTAAGAATTATTAGAATCAGAAACGCATGCAGAGCTCTTTTGAACAGGTATTACTCAAAATATATTTAGTTCCTGTGGCGGTTACTTTATTGTCAGAGTATGCTAGAACATGGCCACTATGTCTTATTACTAGTGTTAATGTTGTGATTTGCGCTGTTAGTTGTATTTTACAAATTTGAAGTGATAATATTAAAATAATAGTACCTCCATAATGTGACTAAGGCTATGTCTACACTAGCACTTTTGTCGGTATAACTTATGCCGCTCGGGGTATGACCCCCCTCGAAGGACATAAGTTACACTGACAGAAGGGCCGGTGTGGACAGCACTATGTCAGCAGGAAACCCTCTCCTGCTGACATAGCTCCCACTGCTGGTTGAAGGTGATTTAATTATGTCAACGGGAGGACGCTCTCCCCTTGGCATAGAGCAGCTACACAGGAGATCATACAGCTGCGCCACTGTAAGCTCTGTAGTGTAGACATGGCCCTAATGTCACAAGTGAAAAACAGAGCCACTGAATTAAAAATGTACAAAGGGTAGCTGAAAGGGTCTGCAGTATAACAACAAATACCTAATCAGGAATTGAGCTTTACTCCAAAAGTTTTTTGATGGATGGAAGCTGTGTGTAAACATGCCAAATTAACACATTTCAGAAATAATCAGTAAGTGTTGATGTTTAAAAAAAAAAAAACTGGTGGCAAAGCACTCTACAGAGCTGTCTAAAGCATTTAATTGTTGTGGGATGGCTGGAAAACATGCCTATCAGGGTCACCTTCAAATTTACAGTTGTTACTGTTCTGTTGCAGGTTTCTTTTGCAAGCTGCAGCTCTTTATGTTGGAGTTGAAATATCTTAATTTTCAGATTTCTTTGAAAACCAGATTGTTACTTTGCAAATATTATAAAGCACCAGTTAAGACAGCAGGAGAAAATGAGTAAGTTACTTATGTTCATAACTTATGAAAAATAGCTGCTGTAACATCTGCTCACGTTTCTCTAACGAATCCAGCCCCTGAACCCCATCTTTCCCTCCTGCTCTCACCTTCATGCTTACTTCCATACTGTTCCGTTTTAAAGTTCCCAGTGCTTCAGGTGCCCTCTCTTCACTCAGATCCTCCCTTAAAGCTCACTGCTCCTGTGAATCTCACAAACTTGTGATAATCCACCTCAGTTAAAATGCTGTCATCAACCTGGGATTAAAAATCAACCAATCAAAATACCTCTTGCAGCTCCCTGGTGCACGGGGGGGTGGGCTGGGGTGTACACACATTGATACACCCCTTAAGACGTATGCAGCATATTCCCTCACAGGTGCCACCTCTGCTGGCAAACACATAGGAGGACAGAGCCACGGCGTAGCTTGTTCTCTGCCGCATCTCACCATGCCATCATCCCTTTGGGCACCATGAACTCTCAGGGCAATGGTTAGGAAGTAGACCCTCTGCTCCTCTGAGAGCAGAAACTGCAATTCTTCCTGGCCTTCATACCGACCACACAGGGAGAGGTAGAGGCTCTTTATTCCGTGCCCCCCACTATGCATCTCCGTAAGGGTCAACCATAATCCAGCCCCTAATGCTTTGGATAATGTGCATGTCATTTACTTTTAAGCTAATTTGAAAAACATGATTTGGTGATTTACCAAATAGGGGTTATCAAACTAATTTAAGCAAATAATATGATTCATTCTTATTATCTCAGTCATAAACCCCAATTCTTTGGATCAAGCTGGGAAAGAAAACCATAGCTATGTGCTTATCCGTTATAGTAATATTTACATCAAAGGACTGAAAATAAGGCGGACAACAAACAGGTTAAACTGAGATTTTTTTCCCTTTTAGTGGGATGGGAGACACAACTTTTTTTGAGCTGCAAACATGCTTTACCACTCAGTTATCCACTGCGCCCCTTAAATATTAAGGGGTGGGTAAAGGAGAGAGAGTTGATTTCCTCTGTGCTCTGCAAAAAGGCTGGAATTTTAGATGATATTTTTCTAACTGTTCAGACCTCTTCTGGAGAATATACCATCATACTGAAAATCACCTCTGTGTTTGTATTTTGGGGGTGTCAAAAATGAATTATTTTGGCACCAACTCCATGATAAAAATAAAAACACACTTCACAGGCTATTTAATAGAATACTCTTCATTACGGAGAGACATCGTAGGTGAATTAAGCAATTCTAAAGGAGGTTATGTTTAAAATTCTAGCAACAGCAGCTGAAAGATGCATATGTATATTATGGCTATCTGAAGAATAGCCCATTGTAATGCGGTGCTTAAAGCTCTAGGAAATGCAGGAGCTGCAATATTGTTACAGCCGGAAGTAGTTTGGGGAAAGAAGGGGATGTAATTAGTCCAAGTTTTAATGAAAAGATATAAGATATATATATATATATATATTGTATTCATTCATTCTGAGCCGGTACACAGTAGGATGTGTAGGGAGCGTGAGGCAGCAGAAGCCTCCATCCAGCTGTCCAGTATGCTTGGAGAGTGCAGGCCCTGCTCTCTGACATCTGGATGTTAGCAGTCTGTGTGGAGGAGTGAGGCTCCAAGAGTGGTGATGCTTCCTGCTTCACTGTGTGCTTTTTTTTTTTTGGGAGGGGGGGGAAGTCAGTCAAAATTCCTTCTAAAGACACTGCAGACAGCTCCTCTGCATTGCCTCCAATGCCTTTCTGAGCGCAAAAAGCAGATTCAAGTCACATAATTCCTAACAAGTGCTACATGCACAAAACCCTTCTCCCATTAACTTCAGGGGGGAGTCTCCATCCAGATGGTTTGCAAGACAAGTGGGGTGTTTCTCTTAATGATTTTATGACTGCCTCTCTCTAACAGAAGAAAAAACATTTATTAATCTCCTGGACAATCACTTAGCAATATTTCTGAGTTACCCCAGGGAGAGGTTTCTGTGAGTATTTTATGATTTACCCTTTGCCCACATCAAGGGAGATAACAAAGAAACTTGGAGTTATCTGTACAAAGGAAAAGAACATACTACATGTGGTGGATTATGTTTTGATCCATGCACATTGACTCCTGCACTCATGCAATCCCATTGACTTAAGTGGGGCTCTGCCCAGATCAGCTTTCAGGGCCAATTAGTTTAACAAGCAAACACCCAGCTATCACAATTTATGCTGTTGGCATATAAATAAGTATGGTAATTCATAAGGAAGTTTAAGCATAGCCATAAAAAGACATAATTAATTACTTAAATTCCAGAAATATACCACCACGGTATATCTTCCTTAGCACCATTTCTATTATCATCTCTTGGATCTTCCTTTTTTTAAGCTGTTCTGAGAGCAATATTTTATAGCATCATGATATTAGAAAAAGATATACTTGTCTCTTCAATAATATATAAGTTAGTGATAAACAATATGGAAGTATTAATGCCCAACAAAAGAAATTCAGATGTTAACATCATTAGTTTACTGTATCGAGGAAGACATGAACTTTTCCCCGCCTTTATTTCCAGTCACTTTCATCTTCCTAGATTACCTACAAGAACTTTAAAAAAAAAAATTATGACAGATGCAAAAGTTAGAATAAAACAAGTTTATTCTTAAATCTAATGTAAAATACTTTAAGGACCAAACGCCGCAGTGTTGTAAACGGCGTTTGTGATGAGGTAGTAGTGAATTGTAAGCACAGGAAACAATTGATGTCCCACAAGCACCTGGTTTAATATTGAACAGTATAAATAAGTCAGATAATTGAAGAACATAACTACCACGGTGATAAAGCACACCAGAGATTAGTTCTGAAAACCTCAGAATGCTTTCCCCCCACCTCACTGCTCCTCAATGTTTGGGCTCTGAGCCCCTGGCCTACAAACTACATTCTTTGTAAATTCTCTGTCGCTACTGACTTCTCCAGTTTAGGCTGACCACCTCCTATGGAGCCTTTCCTGGCATTTTGTCTGGTAGTTGTTCCTTTAAATCTGGGAGAAAAGCCCCTGCAGCCAAAGTGTCCCAGTTATTTGCATTTGACTGTTATAGGTTACATCATCTTCCATTTTGGTTGCCAAGTATTTTTAGATCCAGGTGTAGCAGTCTGAGCTGCCTAATCCGAAGCACTGGCTAGAGGTATAGCATCAGTAAGTCCTACCCCCGGTCATCAAAGGATCTTTGGTCTTCTCACAATCCTGGCAATAGAGGTGAGAGAGGAATTAGGCAGAAGAACAGAGAGGGGACGTGGATTGGGGAGAGAAGGTCAGATAGGGGAGGAGTGAATTTAATGCTCCTGATATAGTAGGTGAGTTTCCATTCTGTCTTTTATCCACAGAACAGGAACAGTACATGCTGCACCAGCACCAGCTCCCTCTTACTGACCTCTCCCATGTGCCTCAATCCTGACCTGATGGGAACATTTCTACAGTGATGGAGCAGTACAGTCTCTGAATGTCCATTCAGTCCTTGGATTCACTGCCTGTTCATTCTGATTATGATGGCAGTTTGTGTGATGTGGTCTGCTGTCCACTATGACATGGATTGGCACCACCAATTCATACTGCATAAACAATGAGATGGCAATGGCTTTCAGCTACTACAGACATGGGCCAGGCTCATATTAGAGTAGACGAGGCCACTGGAAATGTTTGTTAGGAGATGGGGGTGGCTGTGCTTTCAGTATGCTGATGACACCCAGCTCTGTATCTCCAGATTATATGATCCAACTACAATACTGGATTTTTTAGCCTAGTTTTGGGATAGCAAGGGCCATGGATGAGAGTTAGATGGCTCACTCTCACTCTGATGTTGGTTGGTGGGGGAAGCAACCAGAAGAGCTGCTATAAGTAACATTGCCATCTCTTAAAAAAGGGGTTTGTCTGTCATTTGTAGGACACATATGCAGGCAAGGAGGCTGCCTGGATTCCTAGCTGCTAGTAGATCATAATGTAGCAACTATAGAAATCTGTCTGGAACCTGACGCTTGGTGCAGAATTTGACAGCGTGTGGTTACAGGGTACATCTTGTAATGAGAACATTATGCTAGAATTCAAAATAAAGTACATTCCAAACAGAGTAAAGCACAATTCATATTGGCATTCCTGTATTTGTATGCTACTCATATTAATCAACCATATAAGAAAAGCTTCATGGCATACAAATCTTCTGATGTGGCAATTGCCATCAATAATTAATCACTTCTTCTACTTTATCAACCGCTGTCATCATTGGTTGCTGGTTTTTCTTTTTCAAGCTAGTCAAAGAAACCACAGACCTGTCTTTTTTTTAACTTTAATTTGTTTTACTAATCACAAAAGCAAAAACAGAAATACTGTGTCTGGTACAATGATTGTTACTTGCATGTTAGATACTTTTGGCCTGTTGTGAGTTGCCCAACACATAGGAGTGTCACTGTTTTTAGACATGGATCAATTCAGCTGACAGTGCAAACCACAAGAAATATATTTCTTGATTTTTGTCTAAATAAAAATAATTAGAAGAGGCAGTCTGGTCTGGTGACTAGCCTTAAAAAGCAGGAACGAGGGCTTCTGAAATTCCAGATTCTATGTTTGTCTTCGCAGTCTCTGTCTATACAGAGCTGCTCTGTATGCCTCAGTTATGCCTCAGTTGGTGAAAATGGATGGAAGAAGAGGTGCCATACGGTTCATGAGACTACAGTTAACCATCCAGAATTGCCTACTGTTAAACACTTAAACCTGCATGAACATGTTGCTGTCATCACTGACTTATAAAGAAGTACTTTTAAAAAAACAATTAATTTGTGATAACTAAAGCGTTCTGTGAACACGTGTGTTTCATGGACCTAACTTGCCACTCAGCAATCAGAGTAGGTGGCAATATTTGTTTGCCTCTTAAAATTTGAAGCATGTAACTCCTTCTTTTGGGTCCCAGCCTCCCTCACCTCTGGCTATATAGTTTTTCTAGGTCAGCTACCTGTGGCTATATCTACACTACAAGTGCCACAGCAGCACAGCTGCAGCTATGCTGCTGTACCGTGGACGCTGCTTCCATTGACGGCAGGTGTTTCTGCATCAAAGTAGTTGATTCACCTCTCCAAGAGGCCGTAGCTAAGCGAATGGAAGAGTTCTTCTGTCAACCTAGCTGCATCTATAGTGGGGGTTGGGTCAACCGACCTATGGCACACAGCGTGAAATTTTTCACAGCCCTGAGTGACATAGGTAGATCACTCTAATTTGTAAGCATAGACCAGGGCTGATTCTCCTCATACTTATACCAAATTAGGACTAATTCTACTTAAATCAATGAAGTTTCACCAGTGTAAAATTGGGGTAAAGGACAGCAGAATCAGGCCTTAAATGATTAAACAAAATATAAAATAGAGGCTCCTTCATCTTTCAATACAACATAGTTTTTCCTGCACAAAACATATGTATACCTATAACCACCATCCTTGGCATCCTTATCCTTCCTTGCTTTGATAATCTCCTTCCTTTAACCATGAAATAATCACCTCACTTATGATCCTTCATACCTCTTGAGTGCTACAACATTTCACTAGTGGAAACAAAATAAGTGTAATGTCAGGACAAAAAAAAAAAAGCCACTGAAATAAGTGGACTGTCAAGACCAGTTTGATACATAGCAACATTGTAGGCCTGTCGTACAGGATGAATTTGGGATATTAGGCAATAAAGAGGTTAAGGCCTTTAGTTAAAGCAGATGCTGCATTAGAGAGGTTTTCTGTGTTTTACGAAGTCTATTAAATGCTGGCTTTTAATATGAACAGGCTGTAAAAACCTTGTGGCAAGGCTTTCCTAAACAGTATCTATTGATATAAATTTGCCTTAAATTCTGTCCATTTACTAGTACGTCATGCTACTGGAGAGAGCTACTGGAAGTGTTGTAGCCTGGATGAGATGTAAAGATAAGGTTCTGACTGCTTGTGGTAATTAAAAATCTCCTGGTATGTGCAAGAGTAGGGAGGTTAGCCTTCAGCTGCTTCTCTATGAATTTCTCTTTATAGCATGAGTTGGATGGAATATTCTTTGCTTTGCAGTGAGTTTGTAGTTTCATATTTAGTTTCTCTGGATGGAAGTACTATATAAATCTCAGCAATATTGCTGTATTTTAGGATTTTCTGATTCATTCATTTTTGGATGCTACTCCATAGTGAAGATTGCCTCAAGTAGTATTGGTCTCCTAAAATATATTGAAACAAACACTGATTATGCATAAGCAAGTATAAAGCAGAAGCAAAAGATCTCAGCTGCAGGCTCATCTCAACTCCATAGATGTATATTTTCAAATTTCTAGAACTGCTATTGCAATAAAACATTCTCTACCTTTATGTAGGCCCTCATAACACGGCTGCTACTCTGAAACCAGTATATTCCTCATTTTCTTTGGAAAGAAATAATTATTTATTTGGAAAGAAATAATTATTTCAAGAGGAAAAACTGAGACCCCTGGTAAATAAAGAAGATGAAAAAGAGGAGAGAGAGCGCACTGACAAAGAAATAGACAACATCCTGGGAGTGAGATTCTGGGCTGCACAGAACTCATAGCCCCTGGGCAGAGTGCATGTAGTGGCTCCCATCCCCGGCCTGGTCTAATTTACAGTGAGCAGTCTCACAAGGCTGCTCTATGGGTGACAGCAGTGCCACAATATTGCAGATGCAGCTCCGAATCTGACATGTACCCCTCCTGGCCTGGCCCCACCCACAGCATGCCCCCTGCTCCAGGCCTTGTGAAGGGGTCCTTGGAAGTAAGGCTTAAGGCTATTTTTACAGTGCTTTCACCCTCCTGCAGCCAGTACAGAGATACTTTAGGCATCTGTCACTTTTACCCAGCACGGGGGCTGGAGCAGGACTGAGGATCTCTCCCTGGATTTCTACATAAACCTTCCTACAAACCTGAAAAATGGTCAATACTCAGTCTCTATTTTCACCCCTTTTTCGTTTTCCTCATCACTTTCTCCATACCTTCCTCTTTTTACTCTTTTTCCCCCATCTTCATGATCTCTCTGTCTTTCATCTCTGCATGTATCCCCTCTTCTTTGCTTTTTTCTGTTGTTTCCTTTCAAGATCTCCAAAGCAGTGTCATCTGAAGGAAAAAACTAACCACAGGCTATGTGTTTGTGCCCATTTGTTCACTATGGCAACCCCTGTTTTCCATTATACAGTTTTCTCAGCTGTGAAGCTATTGTCCAGAAAGTGGCTCTAGTCTGTTTCTTCTGCTGTTGGTATCTCAATGAAAGCCTCCATAATAGAAGTTGTTACATGGACTCCGGAAGGGAGAAAAAGTGAACTGTTCTTTGGACAAGATGTGTTTCAGGTGTGCAGATTACTAGTTTGGTCACACCTGGAAACAGGAGTTAGTTATTTTGTAAAATATTTGATTATTTTCTTTTGCTATCAAGGTACAGATTTATACTCCTGCAATCCCACAGATGTCTTTATCAGAGTTGCATGGGATGTAAATCAGCATAGAATTTGGCCCAGTGTATTTTGTTCTCTTTGGATTATTAGTGTCAAGGTTCCTTCCCCACTCTGAACTGTAGGGTACAGCTGTGGGGACCTGTATGAAAAACCCCCAAGCTTATTTTTACCAGCTTAGGTTAAAACTTCCCCAAGGTACAAACTATTTTACCTTTTGTTCCTTATTGCTGCCACCACCAAGCGTCTAACAAAAACAACAGGGAAAGAGCCCACTTGGAAACATCTTTCCCCTCAAAATCCCCCCAAGCCCTACACCCCCTTTCCTGGGGAAGGCTTGATAAAAATCCTCACCAATTTGTATAGGTGAATACAGACCCAAACCCTTGGATCTTAAGAATAATGAAAAAACAAACAAACAATCAGGTTCTTAAAAGAAGAATTTTAATTAAAGAAAAAGTAAAAGAATCCCCTCTGTAAAAATCAGGATGGTAAATACCTTACAGGGTAATCAGATTCAAAACAGAGAATCCCTCTAGGCAAAACCTTAAATTAGAAAAAGACACAAAAACAGGAATATACATTCCATTCAGCACAACTTATTTTATCAGCCATTTAAACAAAACAGAATCTAACGCATATCTAACTAGATTGCTTACTGACTTTTTACAGGAGTTCTGTCCTGCATTCCTGCTCTGGTCCCGGCAAAAAACACAACACACAGACAGAGAGAACCCTTTGTTCCCCCCCTCCAGCTTTGAAAGTATCTTGTCTCCTCATTGGTCATTTTGGTCAGGTGCCAGCGAGGTTGTCTTAGCTTCTTAACCCTTTACAGGTGAAAGGGATTTTCCTCTGGCCAGGAGGGATTTAAAGGTGTTTACCCTTCCCTTGATATTTATGACAATTAGAAACAAAAATAACCGTATCTTCTCATTTGACTCATACTCTGTCAAGTGGTGGTGGTGACTCTCAATAGTGGTGAAACAAACAATTTTTAAAAACCAAAACCTCTTCCAGGCAACATAAGTTAAACTGAAAAAAAGGCACTCATCCTGGGACAAGAATGTCTACATGAATGGGGCGGAGGGGATAGAGTTAACTGGTATAACTATATCAGTTTAATTTCACGTTAGGTTATACCAGTATATCTTTCCCATGTAAGCAACCCCTTAAACATTTAAACAAGCCCTTAAAAACAGATCAGTGATCAATGTGTTTATTGTTGTTTTTATTTGAATAAATTGAATATATAATTGAACATAGGGTAATACAACTCATCTTATTAGAGATAGATGAACACATTTGAATAAAATAAAACTGAAGATTCACCTCAAATCAAACCAAAACAAATTTTTATGGGTTTTGAAAAAGTTTGATAAACCAAAAAGTTAATCAGAAATTTCATGTCTGTCTACTGTACTCTTTCGTTCCAGCTGGAGTCAGAAGCAGAAATACAAAAAATAATGTGAAGAAAGCTAACAATTTTGCAATGTTTCTGATCCATTCTAAACCTGGAAGAACTGGAAATCTTTTGAGAGAATCAGTTCTCAAAAATATATTCAGCCTAAATTCTTGACCAAGTTAGGGTTGGATAAGCTTCTCTGAACCAAACCCTTCAAATTTGAAATGTTTATCCATCACTACTACTTAATAATAATGTGTCTATAAGTGAAACTTTTACTCAGACAAAATTCTAGTTGAGGCCAATATAAGTTCCACTGACCTGAATAAGGACTTCAGGAGTTGGACCAATACTTTCTTCTGTCTTTCACAAAAGCCCTACGTTCTCTTTGAAGATTCCATACTATTTTTTATTATTGCCTATCCCTTCCTTAGACTGTACACTCTTTGGGGCAGTGACGGTCTTTTTGTTTTGCATTTGTACAACACCTAGCACAACGGAGTCTTGGTACATGACTGGGGTTCCTAGGCACTACCACTATATAAATAACGATAGACTACAAGGTTGTTAATAACTGTGATGGTGTGGAAGATTCAACATTTTCCCCATTTTTTTCTTAAGTGACAGAGAAGTTGCTTTAGACTATATGGAAGATTTAACATAGTAGATTTGCCATTGTACATATAAACAAATAACTATAAAGTGGAGTAACTGGGTTGTATGACCAAAAATGGCTGGTCAGGGCTAACATTTCTGAATTCCAAAGTGCTTATGAAGAATCCAGATGTAGAGTAGGTAGATACTAATTCCCTGGGCTGAAGGGAATACTTTGGTCTGGAACACCTGATCCTTTTCATCAATGCTCATCAAGTATGGGATTCTGTAAAAATGGAGCACTTGGTACAGTGACTGGTTTAAAAAAAATGAAAGCATGCTCTGTGGTTTGGTGTGGGAACTAGACTTGTTTAGAAACTGAGCCAAAAATACCAAACCGGGGTTTTAATTGTTAATTTCTTCCTCCTCTTTTGTACAAGTAGCAGGGGTTTGTGCAAGGAGAATCCTTGGGAACTGAGGGGGGAAAAGGAATCCTTCCTTTGAGGATCATGGGCAGTAGAGGATCCTCCTTGCAGCAGCTACCACAGCCTTGAGGTTACAGTAACCCCTGCCATTCCTGTGCTCCCATTCTGTGGGGGTGTTCATGCTGGTGTTGTTATTAATCATTACTCATGGACCTATGAGCCAACCAAGAGCAAATACCCTCTGATGCTAGGTGCTGTACAAACACAGTGGATAGACAGTCCCTGCCCTGAAGACCTTACAATATAAATAGACCAGACAGACACAGGCTGAGGGAAAGGGATACAACTCACAAGCAGCATGAACAATGCGATGGCAGTAATTGTCATGTTGGTTCCACATTAAGTTTTTGGGATGGGAGGGGGATTAGTTAGTAGGGGATTAGCTAAATGGAAAGAAAGGTGGTGGGAAAGGAAGCATTGAACATTGAGAGGGACAGGGTAGGAGAGAAAAGGGTAAGGGGGCAGATGTGGAGTGAAGCTGAGGAGATGAGATTGTGAAGGAGGGGGTAGGGTTGGAGCAAACAGCCAATCAGCCCTAGAGAAAATCCAGTCAAAACTGTAGAAAGTTCTTCGAAGGCCAAAGCTTTGGCTGCTTCTGCAGCTACTGGTACCAGCTTGCCGGGGAGATTAGTTGATGGCTCCTTCATGAGGCCGTGAAATTAGACGAAGAAATTAGACGAAGGTTTCTAACCATCAGAGGAGTGAAGTTTTGGAACAACCTTCCAAGGGAAGCAGTGGGGGCAAAAGATCTATCTGGCTTTAAGATTAAACTCGATAAGTGTATGGAGGAGATGGTATGATGGGATAACATGGTTTTGGTAATTAAATATTCATGGTAAATAGGCCCAATGGCCTGTGATGGGATATTAGATGGGGTGGGATTTGAGTTACCCAGGAAAGAATTTTCTGTGGTATCTGGCTGATGAATCTTGCCCATATGCTCAGGGTTTAGCTGATCGCCATATTTGGGGTCGGGAAGGAATTCTCCTCCAGGGCAGATTGGAAGAGGCCCTGGAGGTTTTTCGCCTTCCTCTGTAGCATGGGGCACGGGTCACTTGCTGGAGGATTCTCTGCTCCTTGAAGTCTTTAAACCACGATTTGAGGACTTCAATAGCACAGACATAGGTGAGAGGTTTATTGCAGAAGTGGTGGGTGAAATTCCGTGGCCTGCGTTGTGCAGGAGGTCAGACTAGATGATCATAATGGTCCCTTCTGACCTAAATATCTATGAATCATGGGCGTGTACCTGGCAAGGTTCATTCCCCTTCCCGACACTTGCCCTTCTGTGGCATGAAGGAGACCCTGGAAGCACGTCAATCTCAGGCGTGCCAGGTTGCGGTCCCTTTCTCGACTCCTCCAGAACCTTCTCCTCAGGTTCTGGCTGCACTTTTCCCCCACACCTCCTCCTATTTACACACGCATCCATGGCCCCATGAAGTCACAAGACCTCCTCGTCAACCTGCTCCTGGCACTGGCCAAGTTGGCCATCCACCATACCAGGAGGAGGATGCAGGACGTGGAGGTGCTCTGTGACTATGGGGCCTATTTCCGCTCCTCCCTTAGGTCATTTCTCTGGGCAAAGTTCCTCTAGGCTGCGTCCTCTGGCTCCCTGGATGCCTGCAAGGAGCAGTGGGTGCTGTCTGGGATTCTTTGCTTGGTCTCCCCGTCTGGCTCCCTGCTTTTGACCCTGACTCCCGTCCCTGTTTTTTCATTTGTTGTCCCCCCCGTGATCATTTGATCCCTGGGACTGGTGGCTGTTCCCCTTAGTCTGGAGGGTGAGCCGTTAGATGCGGGTGCACCTGCCCATCCCCCAGAGCCTCAATAGGCTGCAGATCCACTGGTGCCTCTGGTCTACAAACCCCAGTGCACGTGAATGTATGGAACATCCTGCAGAGTTGGATTCCGTGGCAGGAAGAAGGCACGGATATCTGGTACAGACTCCTCAACTCCTGCCCCTTGCATCCTTCACAGAGAAACTGCAATGTTCCTGCAGCCTCAGGGACCCTCTGTGACCACAGAGGAAAGGGAGAACTTGCCCCTAAGAAAATAGCATTAAATGCTCAAGTCTCTTATACAGGCCAATATCTGAATAGCTGGGAGTTATCAAGCCTATCACCCTAGCCAATGCTGAGGTACTTCATATCTGATTTAAAAAACAACCACCTATGAAAGTCAAATATTGTGGATTTTAGGAAATGTTAATATGTTTTAAAACTGAATCAGGAGCTTTTTAACTTAAATATTTCTCTGGAGTCAGTTTGTTTTTCCAACTCAGGAAGCAGTCATTTCTTGTTTAACTTGCCAGTTTTGGTGCCAGTAGAGTTGTGACAAACAAAGAAGCAATCAGATCATTGGGTTTCAAGTTATTTAAATAATTCCTCTTCTGAAAATCCTTTTTGTTGTTTCCTTTACTTCTGTTTAAAGAAGTGACATGATGATATGCTGCAGAAGCCTGCTCCTTCCAGGCTGCAAGCTGTTGGCACTCTTTTTTCCAGACCTTGTTTAGATCTTCAATAATTTATTAAATAAGGAAGGCTGATGTTTTTAATGTAAATGTGGGTTCCAGGAACCTTTTTCTAGGTCAGTGACAAAATGAGAGCCAGCTTTATAGGTTGTGATTTCTTGTGTGACTTCGCCATTTATGAGCTTGTCCCTCATGAGCTTGTACCTCATGGCCTTTTCTACAATAAAACTTGGAGTATAGATTGTTCAGTTATGCCACAAAAATTCATTATTGAGGCTTACAGCAGTATTTCTAGATACTCTTCAAGTTTAAAAGGGTAGATTTACTCCAGTTTTATGACAGGCTTTGAGGTGCTTTGTATGACTAACCTTGATGCCAAGTAATCTTGTCAAGTACAGCAGCTGCATGGTTCCCCATGACTGATGCCTGGCAATGTTTGCTGGTGAATCAGAAACAGACTCATTGCAAATTCTGTCAGAGAGCTCAAGGTCTCTTTTCCTCTTCTTTAGCTGTGCAGCCTGCCCCCACCACCAACCCCTTAGCAAATTAGCAATAGCAGAGAGCTCTGTTCTCACTACAGTGTCATGAGTGCAAATCACCAGAGAGGGGAAAACATGCAAATGTGCTGAAGCAGGATACTCTATGTTGAGTCAACATGCCAGACACGTGTACTTTGTTAGTACTAAACAGTAACAGGCTGTTCAGGGTAGATGTGCCTTTAAAACCTAGTTCAGAATGAGGCCAATAGAATGGATAAAATTTCCTTTAAAAAGCTGGGATAAAAAGCATCCAGATGTTGCCACAATAATGACAAACACCTGCACCAGATGCTACCAACAGCAGTAGCAGCTCTCAGTATGCTGCAATAGCTGACTACAGTTTGCTGCAAGTAATAGGACATGATAGTGATCATAGAAAATAAAGCTACATTGCCAAAACCTTTTCTCCATAGTACTGCTTATACCTCTATGCCTCTCTTACCTCCTTCCAAAATAACTGCAAACAGAGCAATGGCAACAGATATAATCAGCACAATCACTGGTTATCAATGACTGCTGTTAAGCCTCTCTCTTGTTTCCTCTGAATGAATTTAACTCCAAGGTCATGTGACAAGTAAACAGTGAATAAATATAATGGGACAAGTTTATAAGGAACTCTCGGAGGGAAGTTTCACCTCTACTGGTTACTGAAACGAGAGAAGTGCTTGTTTTCCTTAGAGCACTCCCATAGAGTTATATCGTGTTTACAGTGATGCACAACTCTGGATATTCCTTAATTTGTATAATAGTACCACCCAAAGGCCCTACTCAAGATCAAGGCCCCATTGTGCTGTGAGCTGTATAGTAAAGAGACAGTTGCAACAATCAGGCTGACTAATACTGATTATATTTAACTCATGTAACTGTAATCCATACATGTCCTAAAGCCAGATTCTGTCATCCTTACACTGAGTTGTACCTTACTCGGCAAGTGGCCCCATTAAAATCAGTGGGAATGCTCCGAGTGAGGTGATAGCTAGAGTATAACAAATCTTCCTATGTGCACAATGAGATGGTCTTAACTTGAACTTCTCTTAAACAAAAAAAAAGACGCAAGTAATCCCTCTTGGCCATCTGCCTAATTTTGCTTCTAAAGTGCCATGCACATCCATGGTGTTGTAAAAATAAATAATGCATAATTATAATGTTAATATTAGACATGGGGATGCTGAAACACAAATAATGAACCATGCTAATTTGCACACAGATACCCAACATGCGTTTCCAGCTCAGAATAATATGGATGTCCAAGCTCTGGGAACAAGCAGAAAGTTCTGGCCTGTGCATGCAGCAAGGTCTTTTCTAAAATGTTTTTTCCACTTCAAATCAAACATCTGTAGCTAGGAATCAATATGAGAAGTTCAGGATTTAACCATCATGCTCCTGATTCTCTTCTACTGGACTAAATCAGAAATAATGAAAGAAGTTCATATAAGGTAACAGGAGGCAAATCAGGGTCTGTGGACCAAATTTATCTTTGGAGCAAGCCCTCTGAAATCAATGGAATTATAACAGAGATTAATTTATCCCTATGGGTTTAATTTTGATTCCCATGTTCTCGCTCCTAAATGGAAGAAAACATATGTGAGGCCAAACCATTTACAGTCCATGAAGAAATAACCATGGGAAACCTGCTTTGGAGTCAATTCTACCATTAGAAGAACACATTAGTGCACATGAGAAGCTCATATATAGTGCATAATAAGTCTTTCGACATTTGTTTTCACTGTGAAAAGAGCTAAGATAACTCAAGTGTGGCTATGTTGCTCCATGACATGAAGTAGACAACCTCATTAGTTTATTGGCGTGAAAAGGTAACAGGAGAAACTGCTGAGCTTGAATTAATATGCAAAGTAGATACCATTAACTTGAATTTGAACAGAGACTGGGAGTGGCTGGGACATTACACATATTGAATCTATTTCCCCATATTAAGTATCCTCACACCTTCTTGTAAACTGTCTAAATGGGCCATCTTGATTATCACTACAAAATTTTTTTTCTCCTGCTGATAATAGCTCATCTTAATTAATTAGCCTCTTATAGTTGGTATGGCTACTTCCACCTTTTCATGTTCTCTGTATGTGTGTGTGTGTGTGTATGTATAAATATATATATGTTCCATTCTACGCATCCAATGAAGTGGGCTGTAGCCCACGAAAGTTTATGCTCAAATAAATTTGTTAGTCTCTAAGGTGCCACAAGTACTCCTGTTCTTTTTAAGGATGGATAGCACTTCAGAGGTTATTGTTACGGAAACAAAGTAAATTAAGTTGAGAACCAGCAGGGTAACCAGTTTCCATTACATTTTTGTACCAAACCCTCTATGTAAACTCACACCCTCCATTCCGGAGGACTTGAAAGAATCTCCTGTAGAGATATTTTGTGATACCATTTCTGTTATGGAGGCTCTAAATATTTGTATAAAACTGCAAGGATTCTTTTTTATGATTTAACTGTTAGTAAATAAGCCTGGCAGAAAAGAGGGTAAAGCACTTTAAAAAAAATTAAAGAGAAAGAATCCAAAAACCTTTAAGAAAAAACAGGGTATTTTCCTTTCAATACTATTACTGCACTTAACTTTGGAGTTTCCCTGTGCATTACTCAGAACAGTTGTTTTGAATTTGTCAGCACTTAGTAATGCAATTGAATGTAAGAGAGAAGTTTCTTTTCCACCAAATTTCAGAATCTTTTTTTGTTCAGCTCCAATGTAAATATGAATTTCTATACAATTGGCAAATGTAATACAAAGGTACCAAACTACAAAGAATAAAGAGCATGGGACTCTAGTCAAGAGAGAAGCATTTTCTTTCTGATAAATCAGTTTGAAATTCACCTTATTTGTGAGATGATCTAAGAGTATGTCTACACTACGGAATAAGGTCGAATTTATAGAAGTCGGTTTTTTAGAAATCGGTTTTATATATTCGAGTGTGTGTGTCCCCACAGAAAATGCTCCAAGTGCATTAAGTGCATTAACTTGGCGGAGTGCTTCCACAGTACCGAGGCTAGCGTCGACTTCCGGAGCGTTGCACTGTGGGTAGCTATCCCACAGTTCCCGCAGTCTCCGCTGCCCATTGGAATTCTGGGTTGAGATCCCAATGCCTGATGGAGCTAAAACATTGTCGCGGGTGGTTCTGGGTACATATCGTCAGGCCCCTCTTCCCTCCCTCCCTCCGTGAAAGCAAGGGCAGACAATCGTTTCGCGCCTTTTTTCCTGAGTTACCTGTGCAGACGCCATACCACCGCAAGCATGGAGCCCGCTCAGGTAACCATCACCATATGTCTCCTGGATGCTGGCAGACGCGGTACTGCATTGCTACACAGTAGCAGCAACCCATTGCCTTCTGGCAGCAGACGGTGCAGTATGACTGGTAGCCGTCCTCGTCATGTCCGAGGTGCTCCTGGCCGGATCGGCTGGGAGCGCCTGGGCAGACATGGGCGCAGGGACTAAATTTGGAGTGACTTGACCAGGTCATTCTCTTTAGTCCTGCAGTCAGTCCTATTGAACCGTCTTATGGTGAGCAGGCAGGCAATACGGATTGCTAGCAGTCGTACTGTACCATCTTCTGCCGGGCAGGCAAGAGATGACGATGGCTAGCAGTCGTACTGTACCATCTTCTGCCGAGCAGCCATGAGATGTGGATGGCATGCAGTCCTTCTGCACCGTCTGCTGCCAGCCAAAGATGTAAAAGATAGATGGAGTGGATCAAAACAAGAAATAGACCAGATTTGTTTTGTACTCATTTGCCTCCTCCCCCGTCTAGGGGACTCATTCCTCTAGGTCACACTGCAGTCACTCACAGAGACGGTGCAGCAAAGTAAATCTAGCCCTGTATCAATCAGAGGCCAGGCTAACCTCCTTGTTCCAATAAGAACAATAACTTAGGTGCACCATTTCTTATTGGAACCCTACGTGAAGTCCTGCCTGAAATACTCCTTGATATAAAGCCACCCCCTTTGTTGATTTTAGCTCCCTGAAGCCAACCCTGTAAGCCGTGTCGTCAGTTGCCCCTCCCTCCATCAGAGCAACGGCAGACAATCATTCCGCGCCTTTTTTCTGTGCGGACGCCATACCAAGGCAAGCATGGAGGCCGCTCAGCTCACTTTGGCAATTAGGAGCACATTAAACACCACACGCATTATCCAGCAGTATATGCAGCACCAGAACCTGGCAAAGCGATACCGGGCGAGGAGGCGATGTCAGCGCGGTCACGTGAGTGATCAGGACATGGACACAGATTTCTCTGAAAACATGGGCCCTGCCAATGCATACATCATGGTGCTAATGGGGCAGGTTCATGCTGTGGAATGCCGATTCTGGGCTCGGGAAACAAGCACAGACTGGTGGGACCGCATAGTGTTGCGGGTCTGGGATGATTCCCAGTGGCTGCGAAACTTTGGCATGAGTAAGGGCACTTTCATGGAACTTTGTGAATTGCTTTCCCCTGCCCTGAAGCGCATGAATACCAAGATGAGAGCAGCCCTCACAGTTGAGAAGCGAGTGGCGATAGCCCTGTGGAAGCTTGCAACGCCAGACAGCTACCGGTCAGTTGGGAATCAATTTGGAGTGGGCAAATCTACTGCTGGGGCTGCTGTGATGCAAGTAGCCCACGCAATCAAAGATCTGCTGATATCAAGGGTAGTGACCCGGGAAATGTGCAGGTCATAGTGGATGGCTTTGCTGCAATGGGATTCCCTAACTGTGGTGGGGCCATAGACGGAACCCATATCCCTATCTTGGCACCGGAGCACCAAGCCGGCGAGTACATAAACCGCAAGGGGTACTTTTCAATAGTGCTGCAAGCTCTGGTGGATCACAAGGGACGTTTCACCAACATCAACGTGGGATGGCCGGGAAAGGTACATGACGCTCGCATCTTCAGCAACTCTGGTCTGTTTCAAAAGCTGCAAGAAGGGACTTTATTCCCAGACCAGAAAATAACTGTTGGGGATGTTGAAATGCCTATATGTATCCTTGGGGACCCAGCCTACCCCTTAATGCCATGGCTCATGAAGCCGTACATAGGCAGCCTGGACAGTAGTCAGGAGCTGTTCAACTACAGGCTGAGCAAGTGCAGAATGGTGGTAGAATGTGCATTTGGACGTTTAAAGGCGCGCTGGCGCAGTTTACTGACTCCGTTAGACCTCAGCGAAACCAATATTCCCACTGTTATTACTGCTTGCTGTGTGCTCCACAATATCTGTGAGTGTAAGGGGGAGACGTTTATGGCGGGGTGGGAGGTTGAGGCAAATCACCTGGCTGCTGGTTACGCGCAGCCAGACACCAGGGCGGTTAGAAGAGCTCAGGAGGGCGCAGTACGCATCAGAGAAGCTTTGAAAACCAGTTTCATGACTGGCCAGGCTACGGTGTGAAAGTTCTGTTTGTTTCTCCTTGATGAAACCCCCCGTCCCTTGGTTCACTCTACTTCCCTGTAAGCTAACCACCCTCTCCTCCTCCCTTCGATCACCGCTTGCAGAGGCAATAAAGTCATTGTTGCTTCACATTCATGCATTCTTTATTCATTCATCACACAAATAGGGGGATGACTACCAAGGTAGCCCAGGAGGGGTGGTGGAGGAGGGAAGGAAAATGCCACACAGCACTTTAAAAGTTTACAACTTTAAAATTTATTGAATGACAGCCTTCTTTTTTTTGGGCAATCCTCTGTGGCGGAGTGGCTGGTTGGCCGGTGGCCCCCCCACCGTGTTCTTGGGCGTCTGGGTGTGGAGGCTATGGAACTTGGGGAGAGGGCGGTTGGTTACACAGGGGCTGTAGTGGCAGTCTGTGCTCCAGCTGCCTTTGCTGCAGCTCAACCATACACTGGAGCATACTGGTTTGATCCTCCAGCAGCCTCAGCATTGAATCCTGCCTCCTCTCATCACGCTGCTGCCACCTTTCAGCTTCAGCCCTCTCTTCAGCCTGCCACTTACTCTCTTCAGCCCGCCACTTACTCTCTTCAGCCCGCCATCTCTCCTCCCGGTCATTTTGTGCTTTCCTGCACTCTGACATTATTTGCCTCCACGCATTCGTCTGTGCTCTGTCAGTGTGGGAGGACAGCATGAGCTCGGAGAACATTTCATCTCGAGTGCGTTTTTTTTTTCTTTCTAATCTTCACTAGCCTCTGGGAAGGAGAAGATCCTGTGATCATTGAAACACATGCAGCTGGTGGAGAAAACAAAAAAAGGGACAGCGGTATTTAAAAAGACACATTTTATAAAACACTGGCTACACTCTTTCAGGGTAAACCTTGCTGTTAACATTACATACATAGCACATGTGCTTTTGTTACAAGGTCGCATTTTGCCTCCCCCCACCGCATGGCTACCCCCTCAACCCTCCCCCCTCCCTGTGGCTAACAGCGGGGAACATTTCTGTTCAGCCGCAGGCAAACAGCCCAGCAGGAATGGGCTCCTCTGAGTGTCCCCTGAAGAAAAGCACCCTATTTCAACCAGGTGACCATGGATTATATCTCACTCTCCTGAGGATAACACAGAGAGATAAAGAACGGATGTTGTTTGAACGCCAGCAAACATACACTGCAATGCTTTGTTGTACAATGATTCCCGAGTATGTACTACTGGCCTGGAGTGGTAAAGTGTCCTACCATGAAGGACGCAATAAGTCTGCCCTCCCCAGAAACCTTTTGCAAAGGCTTTGGGAGTATATCCAGGAGAGCCGCGAATGCCAGGGCAAAGTAATCCTTTCACATGCTTGCTTTTAAACCATGTATAGTATTTTAAAAGGTACACTCACCGGAGGTCCCTTCTCCGCCTGCTGGGTCCAGGAGGCAGCCTTGGGTGGGTTCGGGGGGTACTGGCTCCAGGTCCAGGGTGAGAAACAGTTCCTGGCTGTCGGGAAAACCGGTTTCTCCGCTTGCTTGCTGTGAGCTATCTACAACCTCATCATCAATCATCATCATCATCTTCTTCGTCCCCAAAACCTGCTTCCGTATTGCCTCCATCTCCATTGAAGGAGTCAAACAACACGGCTGGGGTAGTGGTGGCTGAACCCCCTAAAATGGCATGCAGCTCATCATAGAAGCGGCATGTTTGGGGCTCTGACCCAGAGCGGCCGTTCGCCTCTCTGGTTTTCTGGTAGGCTTGCCTCAGCTCCTTCAGTTTCACGCGGCACTGCTTCGGGTCCCTGTTATGGCCTCTGTCCTTCATGCCCTGGGAGTTTTTGACAAAGGTTTTGGCATTTCGAAAACTGGAACGGAGTTCTGATAGCACGGATTCCTCTCCCCATACAGCGATCAGATCCCGTACCTCCCGTTCGGTCCATGCTGGAGCTCTTTTGCGATTCTGGGACTCCATCATGGTCACCTCTGCTGATGAGCTCTGCATGGTCACCTGCAGCTTGCCACGCTGGCCAAACAGGAAATGAGATTCAAAAGTTCGCGGTTCTTTTCCTGTCTACCTGGCCAGTGCATCTGAGTTGAGAGTGCTGTCCAGAGCGGTCAAAATGGAGCACTCTGGGATAGCTCCCGGAGGCCAATACCGTCGAATTGTGTCCACAGTACCCCAAATTCGACCCGGCAAGGCCGATTTAAGTGCTAATCCACTTGTCAGGGGTGGAGTAAGGAAATCGATTTTAAGAGCCCTTTAAGTCGAAATAAAGGGCTTCATCATGTGGACGGGTGCAGGTTTACATCGATTTAATGCTGCTAAATTCGACCTAAAGTCCTAGTGTAGACCAGGGCTAAGCAAACATAACATTATTCCTCCTTCCCCCTTAAATTTGTGTATTTTTGTGAGTAGGGCTTAGGTTCATCCCATTATAGAGAACCAGGCCAGCTGCAAAAGGTAGATCCAGATCTGGGTTCAGATTCTGCACCCCAATTTTGGGGAGGGTGGTTTGGTGGCTCGGATGCAAGATCTGGTGGGTTTAGGCCCATCTCTATTTTACATCAGTTTTCAGAGAAGGAATTAGATTCACAAAAGACTAAAACTGTGTAACCGCAAGGATATTTTGCACTTTTATAGCACCTTTTGTCTGAGGAACTCAACATACTTTTTTAACATTAATGAATAAACCCTCACAACACCAGTGAGAGTAGGGGTATATTACTATCCCCTTTTTTACAGATAGAGAAACTGAGTCATGGGGCCTGTAAGTGACTTACTCAATGTCACACAGGAAATTTGTGCCAAAGCCAGAAATAATACTCAGGTCTCCTAGTCCCAGTCCTGTGCTTTAGCTTAGGGTCATCCTCCTCCTCCAAAGACTTATGTCCAATCCAGCATTTGTTAAGTCAATAGGTTTCCATGGGAACTGGAATGAGCCCTAAGACTTTGAGACAAATCCAACTTTCCTTACTCATATATGAAGTCTAGCTGACTTCAAGTTAGAATATAAGTAAGGTAAACAGGAATTAGGTCTTTCACTCTAGTCTGAATTCTAATAATTAAACCACTGCCTCATTTGGGTTGTTCTTGGTTTGGAATCTCCCTCTTATAGAAGTTTTCATAGTGATTTATCTGATTTATATTTTTTCCTTCTTTCCTCTGGAGGAAACATAAAGTGGTACAGAGAAGACCTATTAAAAACTATAAAAGAACCTACATGCTAACAAGCTTACCAGAGATCACCCTAACATGGACTCTGGTGGGAGCAGTCCTTCAGTTTCCCACCCAAGGGGATTCCTTGTGGTGACAAGTTCACTACAGCTTCAGCTCAGAACAAATGTCCAGTCCTTCCAACCCTACCCTAAGGATTGAGGCCTTTCATGGACCAGGGGTCCTGTCCATTTGCTGGATCAAGAAGAACCCCCTGAGCGTGTTTAAAACCAGGCTGTTTATCCAAAATCCCTTTCTTTGTCTGTTGGTCCCTGGAGAATCCAGTTTGAACTAGTATATCCATACCTCTCAGGTGGGAGTGGCTTCAAAGGGCTGACCACAGAAGAAGTACACTAGCATCCCCCACTAGAGAAGGTACATACAAAGCCACAGTAGCACATACAAACCTGCATTTTAATACAATGTACCCAAAAGGCATTAACCCTAATTCAATAAGGTTTAATTTAATTCAGTAAAGTTTGTTAATTTCATAAGATTGGTTCAGGATATTATATAGGGTGACCAGATGTCCTGATTTTATATGGACAGTCCTGATATTCGGGGCTTTTTCTTATATAGGTGCCTATTACTCCCCACCCCTTGTCCCGATTTTTCACACTTTCTATCTGGTCCTCCTAATATTACAGGACATTGCCAGTCTGTCATACAAGTCATATCCAATTTCCAGCATAAAGATGGCAGAATTGCACATTTGTTCATTTTATAGTTAAAAATATATAGTATATTACACCACTGAGGGATATTTCTAGGCAGATGTCAGTTTTCATTTTGCAAATTTAAATATTCTAAGAAGTCAAAGACTGAAAATAAAAAAGAAGCAGTTGATGATACAGTCAGAAGGAGGGATGGAATTATGATTTCTGTGCACAGTCCCATACGGCAAAAACAAACTAATCACCATTTACCATAATCTCTTAGGCTGGGTGCCTGGTCCATCAAGGTTACATGGTGGTTATGAAAAATTTAGGACACCACCTGGAGCAGGTGAGCTGTGATTTGCATTTTGTTCTGAAAGCCCCCCCTTACCTCTTGGTATTTAGTACATAAACATTATTTTATATATTTTTCCCATATACTTGTATATCACCTTTAAGAAACTTAGGAAGAAATGTGTGCATCTATGTGTCTGTCTTTACATCTGATATAATAGACTCAGGATTGCCAAGCCCAAATGCTCAAAAATCATGAATCAGACGCTAAAAATGAGATGGTCTTTAAAATCCTGAGAGTTTTAGAAACAATTTTGAGGGGCTTTTTGTTTATCTTCTGGTGTTGTACCTTTGGAGTTCAGATTTCCAAGGTTTTCTTCACAACTAGGAGGGCTAAAATCTTTCATTTCGGAAAAAAAAAGTAAGCCGAGATTCTCAGCCAATTACGTGCCTCCCAGACTTGGGGCTTTAAGAAAAGCATCAAATATTGCAATACTCATGACAAATTTGTAAGAGTTGGAAACAATGTAGACTCCACTTGAAAGGATTAATCTAGATCAGTGGTCACCACCCGGTAGATGGCGATCTACTGGACGATCCTGGAGCCTCTGACAATTGATCTCGATCTCCGGGCACTAAAAGTCTGGTGGCACAGCGGGGCTAAGGCAGGCTCCCTGCCTGCCCTGGCTCCACGCCATTCCTGGAAGCAGCCAGGATGTCCCTATGGCGGGGGGGGGGGGGGGGGGGGGGCGGGAGGAGCGGCTGGGGGTCTGCGCGTGCTGCTTCTGCCTGCAGGCACCACCCGCGCAGCTCCCATTGGCTGGGAACAGGAAACTGCGGCTAATGGGAGCTGCAGGGGCAGTGCCTGCAGGGAAGGGGCAGCGCACAGAACCACATGCCCCCCGCCCCCAGGGGCTGCAGGGATGTGCTGACTGCTTCCGGGAGTGGCGTGGGGCTGGGGCAGGCAGAGAGCCTGCCTTAGCCCCGCTGTACTGCCACCTGGGAGCTGCCCGAGGTAAGCACCATCCGGTGGGAGCCCGCACCAGAACCCCATACCCCAGCCCTGAGCGCCCTCGCACACCCCAACCCCCTACCCTGAGCCTGCTCCCAGAGCCTGCACCCCAAACCCCCTCCTGCATCCCAACCCCCTACCCCAGGCTCAGCCTGGAGCCCCCTCCCACACTCTGAACCCCTCAGCCCCAGCCCAGAGCCCGCACCCCAACCCCCTGCCCTAGCCCCGTGAAAGTGAGTGAGGGTGAGGGAAAGCAAGCAACAGAGCGAACGGGGATGGAGTGAGCAGGGCGGGGCCCCTGGGAACGGGCAGGTTAGATCCTGGGTTGCACTTAAATTCACAAATACACAAAAGTCATTTTCCAAAACCAGCTTTGTATATAACTTGTACCATTGCTTAAGTCTTGGCAGAATTTGGTTTGCCAGTGCATTTCACATCGCCTCTCCATTACCTCTGCATTTTCCTCTTGTTTCACTAACACCTCCTCTCCCATGTACACAGATCAACATTGTAAGTTACCTGACATAAATTGTGTGCCACTCCATGGGCTTCAGTGGAATTACACAGTACTTAAGTCAGCACAAATTGCGGTTCAGAGTGTACTGATTGTTTATGTTGTTCAACTTATTCAAATCACTTAATTAAACAAGTAACTAAATGCACCACTGAAGTTAAATCTCCTAGCAACAACCTGAGAAATCCTTACAATTGATCATTTAAAATTGAGGTTTTCCCAAACCTTTTAATAGAAAACCTGTGTTTCAAAAAAACTGTTGATGCAACGAAGATTGTGTAACGGAAAAATGATTAAAATAGAAATAAAAGGATTTTAAGCCATGTTATACTGGCTTGGTTATTGAACTACAGTTCCCAGAATGCTCCTGTATCTGACATACATCCAAAATATTCTGTAACAGTCACAATTAACCATTATAGCTGATAGCTCATATCTTTCTGATATAATGTTTGCTTATGATCTAATGGCTCATATCTTTCTGATATAATGTTTGCTTATGATCTATTCAACTGCACGGCTTGTATTATTTCTATATAGGAAACATCATTTAAAAACAAAACCTTCAATGTGACACCATAAAAGGCTTACTAGTAACTAAACATGCTACCAACGTATGCATGGGACTGCTTAGCATATCCGCATATGTGATATAAGCATTGCAGACAGCTGGAAACATTCAATAGTCGTGAATAGGAAAAAACTTTCCCTTCTGCTATAAATTTACAGAGTTTCAAGCAATCTAATTTTAGAAAATTCCATCTTCCGGTGCTGTTAATGTTGAGGAGAAAAAGCATACATGACAGGTCCCATTTTAACTAGATATGCGGACATCAGAGTAATGTTCGTGAAGAACAAAATACCGCTGTGGGAAGTTGGTCTTTGTGCATGGTGCAGCTTACCTACTTGTAAAATGACCATAGCACCCATTGAGAACCTCTCGTCCCCCTTTCTGTTTTGCAAATTTCCTAAATTGCATGAGTTATATTCAGCCTTTCTTTCACTCTTCCTTTCTATTCAGCACGGCGTGGCTGTGGAGATGAACTCTGTTATAAGCTGCAGTGCCTGAGAAACACAGAGCTCTGGAGTAGCCCCTCCCTATCCTCGTTTGAGCCAAGGACCAGCTGTGTAGCTGGTAGGTTTCCCTCTCCAAGCTCCGCTCATCTTTGCAGCTGCTTCCATTCTGGTGTCTTGTCCTGAGCATATAAGGAAGCTTGGTGCAAACACACATACGCTGAACGAACTTGTCTGCTGCTTTGGAAGTTTTATTTGCCATAGTCCCTGGAGGGTTCATTTACTCCCCCCGCCCCCCCTTTCTCCGCTCTATTAGTTCAATCCCAACGAGCTGTACTATTTTCCTCACTGGAAGGGCGATTATGCTCCTGCTGTATCTCCTCACTGTGCAAGGTAAGGGGGCCCAGCTATGGGGAGAGGTTGTGTGGAGGGACCAGCAAACTTAGTCCCTGTTGCTGTTAATCCCTTTCTTGCCTCTGTGGGCTGTTTGCTTGTGAAGGCAGGGAAGTGCCTGTAACGGTCCCGTGTGTGCAGCCTCATTTTGGAAGGTGGGAGTGAGGCAGCATCTTTCTGTTGGGGGCTATAATGTAACCTGTGATATCAGGGCAAAAAAGGAGTGTTGAATGCAACAGGTTCCATCTGCTGCCCTTATTCCTGGTGCTTCCTGAGTGAATGAGCCTGAGTCTGCTTGCCCAAGTTGCAGAGAAGCATGTGGCTTCCCTCACGTTTCTTTTCATTCTGAGTGCAATGCAATGCTATCTGTGTGAACAGAGCTTTCTTTGTCCTTACAGTTGTGCTGTTTGCTGGAGCTGTTGAGCTCTCTGCTGGGTCTTGTGCCTTTGAAGACAGCACTTGTGGCTATGAATCGGACGATGCATTTTTGCCATGGATTTTAAATGAAGAAGGTAAGGATGGCTTTTTGGTATTTACAGGGATGTGCTGTGCTTAAAAATGAACAAATACATTTTTATACCTAGGCTACAATAAACTAAAAGTATTAAGAACCTTAAATTTCCAATATACTTTTCATGGTTGATGCTGTTTAACTCTTATATGAATACCACTGAAGTCTGTTCACTTTTGTTTACAGTTTCATCGGTTCTCAGTCTTGTAGTATTTCGTTTACAGGCACTACAGAGAGATATTAATTTGTTTTAAAAATATCTGTTTTCATGGGAATCTTACAGAAATCATGGTAACTTTCTATTGGTTTAACTTTCTATTGAGGGGGAAAAACTCCTTTTTACAAAATCAGTATTTCAGACCTAATTTAATTCATCCCCTTGAGGTGGTGGCTCTGCCTACTCTTTCTCTACCTTTATATATCAAGCATTGTGTCTTAAACATCTGTGTAATATTGCTGTTTATATTAAACATATGCTTTTTGCCATCCCAGAAGTGGCTGCATTTCTATGGCAAGAGAAATGATGTCTGTATATGTTATAATTTCTATGCGTACCTCGTAGGGTTGTTTGTTAAATATTTTGAGATCATTGAAAAGTAATATGATTGCTAGGTATTGTTGGTGTTTCGATATTCTTTTTGGTCCATTGTGTGGTACCTAGAATTGAATAGGAAAAATTGTAAGTCACTATTTTTGACATTGTATTACTGAGCTATTTTGGGAAAGTATGTGACAGTCCAAATTCCCATGGATTTCACAGGCAATGTGGCCAGAATAATGATTGAAGAATTTGTCGTGCTCTATATAACGAACACAATTTGGGTATAACTGAGAAGTGAAAATATTTATATTTGGGTATGGCAGTGGGTACCGTACCATACATAGGATTAAATTTGGGTTCACATAATAAAAGGAAGCCCTATTAGCTGTGGTTTTGGCAGCCACATAAATCCCCCAAACAGCGTCCAGGTATAATAAAGTGGTGAGTATAGATTCCTATAGATAAATCTTCTCATCTGCTCTCCTTTCAGCCTTCCAACTACTAAAAGATTTTTCTCTCTGTTTCCAATCCCTCTCTAACTATTTAAAATAATAGTACAAAACAATGCAGCTCCTAAGAGCCAAATGGATCCCCATCTATTTTTGGAAGCTGTGTTAACAGTCTCTGTTACCACTACCCTGTCTGTTAACATCACACCTCATTGAATTGGCTCTTTTGGAAGCAGCACTTCCTCTTACTGATTGACAGGAAGCCCTGTGTAAAGTGTTGCTGATTCAGACCAGAGTAGCAGTGAGACATTGGCAGCAACACCTGCAGGAGCAACGGTATGAGATGTAGAGTAACTGTTATGGTGCTGGAAAGAAGGGGGGGGGGGGAAACAACCCCCAACTTGGAGCACTAACAGCCACAGTGTCCTGGCTCGTAGAGCGCTAGTTTGGCTGGTTGCAACACTCTTTATTTTATCTGAACATTGCAGTTACAGCTAAGTTTGTCACTGGAAATCACTGTTTTTATTAAGGAATGTATAACTGGATTGTAAAGTTCACTCTGGGAGGACAGTTGGTGTAGTAATACTTGTAATAGGTAGGGCTCTGTCAATATTTCTGTTATAACCCCTTTTCCAGGAGTTTGTAACTTAGTGGTAGTAAGACATTCCAGGCTGACATTTGGCATACAGGGTATTAGCCTCTCTGAAATTTATTCAGTATTGTAACCAAAACTAGTTTAAAATGTTTCATCCAACTTTTGCTTCCAGGTGTGCATAACCAATTTGTTTCAGATACTGTTTTGCTCCATAATACAGTTCTGGGAGCTGATATTTGCAGACTAACCCAGGTGTCTCTGATCAGCGTGTGCATAAGTTGTGCATTTACTGGCACGACAGAGAAAGTTAAGGATGGGAGTGGCAACTTTAACTGTGACTTGTTTCAGTTATTTTTGGTTGTTTAAAATCTTATTGTTTTTTAAGTAGCATTTACTATTTGGAGTATATACCCTTATAGGGACTACTTGACTTGCTGTTTAAAATCTTTCAGCTCTTTCATCCTATAAATCTCAATAATATTGTATCATGCCAAGCAGTTTAGGTGATGTGTGCATAGTTAAATCCCACTGAGAAATTTCCACTCCATACTTGAAAGTCTTTTGTCGAACTGCCAAGGAAGCCAATGTGTACTTAATGGCCAGACCCAGGTTGGACATAAGGGGCCAATTTTTGCTCTGGTATATACCTGTGTATTCCCAATTAGATCAGTGGGGATGCATGGGTTCAATTTCCCTTTGAAATGCTTATGGCTTCTCTTTAACTATCAGAGTTTTGAGGTGGATCAGTTTTATTCAAATAGTTGGAAAAGATGTTGAGTACCATACAATTTTACCATTTAAATAATTCTAAATCACTTTTTACCTGATCTTTTGAGTCAAGTGAGCTTGACAGCTGCTGCAGTCCTAATTTTTGCAGACGACCCACTGGAAAATCAAACAGAAATATTAGGTATTAAAGTCAACAGGAGTTGTGTCTGAGAAAGGACTGTAAGATTGGGCTTTAAGGCCCCAGTTCTGCAGTTGGATCAATGGGATGGATTCTTGTGCCCAAATGAACCTGTATTGACTTCAGTGGTACTCTGTGTGGGACTAAGATTCTGCACAGATGGATCTAAATATAGGATTGGGGCCTAATATTATAAACAACAAGGTGCCCTTTCTGTCTGATAGCTGTTCTGGGGAGGTCATTTACTACTAAAATTTTACATTCCAAAATGTAAATGCCACAGACTATTCTCATGTATTGCTAAAAATCACTGGGTAAAGAATATAAGAACTAAAATTGGCTCAAAATATTACAAACCCTCTCTTTAAAAATGTGTACCTAGTACAGAGGAGAGTGTACAATGTCCAGTAATGTGTGAGCCCTAAAGAACGGAACCCCAGCTGAGTAAATATAACATTAAAAATCCAGCAGCAGTTCCCAGTGTTCCAGTTCAGTTTGCAATGTAATGTGTATGAATAATGGAGGACTCCACTGTGTGCTTTATGCACTTAGTGAAAAAAGTTTCTATATTAGAGATGTGAAAAAGAAAACGGTTGTGAATTTGTTGCATGGCAAAGTGGCTGCCTTATGCAATATATTGTTTTCAAACATAAACTGGTGACCAAGAGATTAGCTAATGTCTGTACAGTGCTTTGAAGATGTAATGAGCTCTGTGAGTGTTGTTCAATTGTATGCATCAGCCAACCTGCTAGTAGTGACCTTCAGTAACTTTTTAGAAACATCTGCAAGGGATCTACTTCCATTTTACCATAAATATCCTTGAATGCACTGTGTCTCTGAACAGGAATTTACATATAAAACTCCTTTTCAGGAGTATGAGACAAATATCATTCTCCCTTGATAAGACCTCATAGTTTGAGAGACAGAAGGCAAGTCCATATTCACCAATACAAGTGATATTTAGTCAAAAAGTTAGAATTCACTGTTGCAATAATAATTGTCACTAATTGCATTTTGGGGTCAAATTCAGCCCAGGTTTATATTCAGATACCTTGTGGACATTGGCTTTGCAGACCCCTGAAGGCCAGCTCTGATCTAGGCTGTAATTCCATGCTGAGGCTCCGATAATATGAGCAAACTACTAGAGCTTTACTCTTACGGTTTATAATGTTAGCAGAATTGATGAAATCAGACCCCCTACAATAAGGGGCACTGTTACCTATATTACAAATCCTTAAAGGTAGTGTTGTAGGATTTTACAAATAGTTTATGCTTACAAATAACCCTTTGGCAGAAGGGGAAGTTTATTAAAAAAATGCTTTTTTTTATTTTTATTTTTTTGTTAAAACTTTCGTCTACTTATCTCCTTCCTGTCCAGAATCCTCTGTGACTCAACATCACAGGATCTTGTTACACAAGACAGTTGTGTTGACTGTGTGGGAGCTCCAAGAGACATTGTGGTTTAGGAAGGTTCAGGGAGTGCCCCTGTCCATGGCCAAACAGCAATTGTGGTTGGAACAGTAGAGACAGGGAGATAGGTCCACCTGGAATGCAGGAAGGGAACAGTCTCTGCAGTCAGAGTGCAAGGACTGCAGTTGTAACTGCATTACATAGATGGTGCCATGGGGTAAGCTTTCTGGCCTTCTTTTGCCTCCCTCCCCGCAACCTAACCTACACAAGGGCCAGCTGTAATCTGGCCCTAAGAACAGCACGTTCATAGCAAAATTATAAATCATAGTTTCCTTAGACTCAAGAATCGGGGTCCATCCTTTCTATGCCTGTGAACCACTTTATTTGTTGTTACTTTTGTCAAAGATAGCACTAGTTTAATCCACCACAGGTGCCACCTGTTACTGCTGTTGAGTGTTCAATTTGACTGTGGCCGTGAGTATGTTTTGTTCCTTCAAGTCAGCAGGAAACAACTTAATAGAGCTGGAAAGCATCCACACTTGGGCCTTTGACTCCTATCTGCACCAAGTCCTGGTCTGTGCTTTGTTGCATGTATTGGTGTAGGCTTGTTTTGATCACCATTGTGTTATCATTGCTGAGCTCCAAGAAAATGAGAACATTGTTTCCATTCACAGCAATATATTCTGAAAGGCAAGTAGTTTGGTGGTTGAACACTTTGTTAGATGGGCGTATGCACTGGCATTTGTTGTGGATTTAGTGGTATTTAGCAGCAATTTTACAGGAAACTACTGATGTAGGGCTCTCCTCTACACTTACCTGTGTAATGTTTGCTAGTAGACATTTTTAGTACTTTCCCATAATGAATTGAGTGGAGGTGAGCTGTGTGAATGGTGCGTGCTGTAGTCTGGGGAATCTGGCATTTGTATGGTCAATGGTAGCTTCAAGCATATAGATTTGATTGTTCTGCTGCTTTGACTCTACAGACCCAGAAATGTTTACCCCATCAAATTGATCATCTGTAAGGATAAGTTTTTGGACATAAAGGCAGGATTGTTTTTAGTTGCTGAGAGTTCCTGAATGGAACTTTCTAGTTTTTGTTGTTGCTAAAATTCACACAAGAGACTCGGTCCTTGAAAAGAGAGACTTCAGTCAGAATGGAGATTAAGTACATACTGAATTACAAAATGTGCATAAGTTTTCCTGTCTTGATCCCCTTACAAATGCTACAACTTGAGCTACCTCAGTCCAAGACTCAGGTTTCTGTAGTATGTTCCAAATGGGTGACCGTCAGATGACCGTATTTGAACATTGGCTTGATTAGTAAATCAGCATGCCCGGCATAAATATCTGAAATAGGTCATAGTTGTCTCAGAGAGCTGACGTTGCTGTTGTCGTGTAGGACTTAATAACAGTTGAAAATGTTTTTCAAAATCAAGTTAAACTTTTTAAGATGAGGATAAACTTTTTGAGAACCAGAATAGCAAGCACAAGGCGGTGGACAAGATAGTACACAACAACATGAAGAACGTGGCAGACGAAAGTCAATGGTGACAAATGCAAAGTAATGCACATTGGAAAACATAATCCCACCTATACATACAGAATGATGGTTTCTAAATTAGCTGTTACCATCAAAAAAGAGATCTTAGAGTTATTGTGGATAGTTCTCTGAAAACATGCGCTCAATGTGCAGTGGCAGTCAAAAAAGCCAACAGAATGTTAAGAACCATTAGGAAGGGGATAGATAATAAGACAGAAAATATCATAGTGCAACTATACAAATCCATGGTATGTCCACACCTTGAATACTGTGTACAGTTCTGGTCACTCCATCTCACAAAAGAACTGGAAAAGGTACAGAGAAGGGCAACAACGATTAGTGGTATGGAACAGCTTCCGTATGAGGAGAGATTAAAAACACTGGGACTTTTAAGTTTGGAAAAGAGATGACTAAGAGGGGATACGATAGAGGTCTGTAAAATCGTGGCTGGTGTGAAGAAAGTGAATAGGGAGGTGTTGTTGTTTACCCCTTAGAATCATAGAATATCAGGGTTGGAAGGGACCTCAGGAGGTCATCTAGTTCAACCCCCTGCTCAAAGCAGGACCAGTCCCCAATTAAATCATCCCAGCCAGGGCCTTGTCAAGCCTGACCTTAAAAATTCCTAGGAGATTCCACCACCTCCCTAGGTAACCCATTCCAGTGCTTCACCACCCTCCTAATGGAAAAAGGTTTTCCTAATGTCCAACCTAAACCTCCCGCACGGCAATTTGAGACCATTACTCCTTGTTCTGTCATCTGGTACCACTGAGAACAATCTATATCCTTCCTCTTTGGAACCACCTTTCAGGTAGCTGAAAGCAGCTATCAAATCCTCTCTCCCCCCCACCCCCCTTCTTCTCTTCTGCAGACTAAATAATCCCAGTCCCCTCAGCCTCTCCTCATAAGTCATGTGCTCCAGCCCCCTAATCATTTTTGTTGCCCTCCGCTGGACTCTTTCCGATTTTTCCACATTCTTCTTGTAGTGTGGGGCCCAAAACTGGACACAGTACTCCGGATGAGGCCTCACCAATGCCGAAAAGAGGGGAATGATCACGTCCCTCGATCTGCTGGCAATGCTCCTACTTGCACAGCCCAAAATGCCATTAGCCTTCTTGGCAACAAGGGCACACTGACTCATACCCAGCTTTTCGTCCACTGTAACCCCTAGGTCCTTTTCTGCAGAACTGCTGCCTAGCCACTCGGTCCCTAGTCTGTAGTAGTGCATGGGATTCTTCTGTCCACGTATTTACTCAAGTGACACCATCATGGGACCTAATCACATTAGCCACGCCATCAGGGGCTTGTTCACCGGCACATCTACCAATGTGATATATGCCATCATGTGCCAGCAATGCCCCTCTGCCATGTACGTTGGCCAAACCAGACAGTCTCTATGCAAAAGAATAAATGGACACTTATCTGACATCAGGAACCATAACATTAAAAAACCGGTAGGAGAACACTTCAACCTCTCTGGTCACTCAGTAAGAGACTTAAAGGTGGCAATTTTGCAACAGAAAAGCTTCAAAAACAGACTCCAAGGAGAAACTGCTGAGCTTGAATTAATATGCAAACTAGATACCATTAACTTGGGTTTGAACAGAGACTGGGAGTGGCTGGGACATTACACATATTGAATCTATTTCCCCATGTTAAGTATCCTCACACCTTCTTGTTAACTGTCTAAATGGGCCATCTTGATTATCACTAGAAAATTTTTTTTTCTCCTGCTGATAATAGCTCATCTTAATTAATTAGCCCTTATAGTTGGTATGGCTACTTCCACCTTTTCATGTGCGCTCGCTCTCTCTCTCTCTCTCTGTGTATACAGATATTATCTATCTTCTTACTGTATGTTCCATTCTATGCATCGGATGAAGTGGGCTGTAGCCCATGAAAGTTTTATGCTCAAATAAATTTTAGTCTCTAAGGTGCCACAAGTACTCCTGTTCTTTTTGAGGATACAGACTAACATGGCTCCTACTCTGAAATATGTCAGCAAAGGCAGTTCTAATCTGATATATGCATACTCTTGCTGAGTTGCAGATCTGTTAGTACAGTAGTAATTTTAGCTGTCTGTAGTACATTTCTGGAACAGTTTCCTACCCTACTATGCAACTGTCTCTATTTAAAAACAAAAACAAAAACATAACACTACTCATAGAGCAAAAGCTTAATCCAAGATTAAAGCAACAAAGTTTGTAAAACTCAAAGGGTTGCAACACAGCCACCTCTAGCTTGGTTGGAAAATTAAACTGTTGCTTTCCTTTTTGGCAAAAATAATTGCATTTGGACCACCTGTCTGTGGTGAAAAGCTCAGACCCAATCTCTGCCGTCACCAGAGACCTATGAACAGAACAGCAGCAGAAAAAAACATAACATTCAAACTGAGGTCCATCCTCATGTGTGCACAGCTGTAAACTCTTTCCTGAGCCCAGCTCCTTCTCCTAGATATTGTTTGTGTGTCTGACCTCAACTAGGCCTAGGCCCATCCCCATCACCTCTGATTGCCAGTTTAGCCTAAATTGCTTTGCTCAACCTCTCTTCTCTTTGTGCACTCCCCTCTGATTAGCAGTCCAGGTCTTTGGTCTGCTCTGCTCCACCACTGCTGCCTCCTCCTGAGGCAGCTCACTTCTCTTCTCTCACTCAGTCTCACACATACCTTGAGCTGCCGGTCAGAGGGGAATGTCTACATTGCATTTAAAAATCCAAGGCTGGCTCGTTCCAGCTGATTGGGCTAAGGGGCTATTTAATTGTGGTGTAGACATTCCGGCTTGGCTGCACACCAGTCTCTAGAACCCTGTGAGATTGGGGGGGGGGTGCCAGAGCTCGGGCTGCAGTCTGTGCCTGAAAGTCTACAGTGCAATTAAACAGCAGCCTGGAGGCCAAGCTCCAGGAGCCCAAGTCAGCTGACATGGGTCAGCTGTGGTTGTCTAATTGCAAAGTAGACATACCCTCAGTACTCCTGTGTGTGATGCCCCTCAGTCATGTTTGCAGTCTCTTCTGTTGTCCTTATCTGATGTGCAACAAAACTGACACTTACTTGCCCAGATATCACTTGTTAACTTAGGCTTCTGTGCAATAGAATTTTTCTCAATCTGATTCTGAGTTACGATTGTTAACTTACTCTTAGCTCAGCTGCAGATACAATTCCCAGAAAAACATCAACAAAAACAAAGTACTATTTACATTCACAAGAGACTTTCAGCATCAACAACAGGCAACGTGTGAAACCTTTGATAAGGCTGGCTTCCCATCTGTTCTAGGACACACAAACCAATCCTCGATTGCTATCAGTACATCACAATATGAGAGACCAGTTTCAAAGTACTCCTTCTCCTCCACAATATAATACAGTTATCAGGATCATGTTTTCTTTTACAGTTGTCACAAATTAAGTATTTTTAGGAATCAGCAACCTATTTTAGCTCATTCACACTAAAACGGGGAGGATGGCTGCAAGATAAGTGTGACAGCTGTTTTTAAAGTTCTTGTTTATTAAATATCCCTGAAGTATGTGCCAGAATGCTTGACTCTATTTAAGAAGAGCTCTGTGTAAGCTCAAAAGCTGATCTTTCACCAACAGAAGTTGGTCCAATTAGAGAGATTACCTCACTTACCTTGCCTCTCTTGTGACTTTATTTTTAACAAAACAACTAAAATGGGTTAATATGGCTGTATAAATTGATTTGGAGTATTCAAGTAACTGGAAAGATTATAATTAATAGCAAAACGTCAGGATGTGTGCATTGCGTCTTTAAATCTGTAGCAGGAAACAGGGCAAAAGAGGGTTGGGGAAAGGTACTAGAGCTCAAAGTATTGCAGTAAAGGGGAGAGAGAGGTTTCATGGATAAATAAAACGGTTTTCTTTATTCTAATGAAGTTCCTTGTTCTACATTAGAACAAAGCAGCTGCTTCTCTGATTTTTTTTTAACCATTATCTCATGACACTGTAAATCTTAATGCAAATGCCTTATGACTTTACTTTGCCAAATGCCACAATGTTGCAAAATATCCTCTTATTAAACAGAATACTTGTATTAGTTTTACATTTCTCTACCACGTAATAGAGGCCTGGTGATATTTTTTTTTGCATACATGGGTGAAAACAAAGGTGTGTGTTTTGCAGTAAAAAGGGTTGAGGAGTTATGGATAGACCACAGGACTGAGAGATAGGACTTTGAATTCTAACTGCACCACTGACTCCAGTGGATATTAAAATTGTTTTCTGATAATGGAACCTATTCAACTCTCTGAGATATAGCTATAGTTCGATTTTAAAAAAAAAATAAGTTAAATTATATATAAAACTGTGCTAAACTTGAAAATATTGTTGAAACTCACTAAAAATGTTTGGTTTAAAATTTATAAATGTGCAAACATGTCTGTTTTAAACAGTAGTAAACATTTTTGAATTTTCCCAGTAAATGAGGAACATAAGTTAATCAAATAGCTAGACTTTATATTTAGGGACTTTGGGATGTAGGGGATTCAGTAAAACAGGTGCCAGGAAGTACAATAGCTGTAATGGTAGAAAGGAGTTGCTGAATTAGTGCACTTTCTGACTGCTCTAGCTGCACAGCCTTGCCAGCTAGCAGCACACACTTTCAGGGTTTTGCTTATACTCTCTAAAAGCCATGTTAGCTTAGGGCAGGTTGCACTGCTGCAGCGTAATACCTGTGTGGCATTTCCAATGCTTTGGGTCTCCACCATGTAACCCTGGAGCTCATCTAGGCCAGGATCTGTGGGGAAGAAACAAGTGCTTGCAGCTTTGAGAGTACAGTAATCAGTTTGCACCCTTATTGGTAATACCAGATCCTGAAAGTGTGAAACGTGTTACGTTACACAGGTAATAACCATTATCATCACTGTTACTTAATCAGAATTTATTTGCTGTCATTGTAGATGATAGAGACTATGATTTGTAGGCTTAGCTGAACTAAACTGAAAGTGTCCTATTAATTTAAAGGGCCACTGTCAACTTGAAATCTTGACATTCAAAAAATAAGTTAAAAGTAGTTCAGCTCCCTCCCCTGGAGGCCTCCTGCCAATGTTTGTGGTTTTACTTTCACATTTCACTATTTTAAATGGTTTTTTCTCTCCTGATTGCTGTGTGGAAGACCAACATAAACAACACTGAAAATTGACTAACTGGCTGACTTATCAAAGCAAACACAAAGTACTGTCAAACGCTCCAAGTAAACAAATTGAAAATATAAATAAATGTATATTTTCAATTTTAGTTATCTTAAGTATTGTAATAATAGTACATAAAGATGTTTTAGACAGAAGTGTGATTGACTGTGACCCTTTAAATGCATGCTGTCATTTTTGGTTGCTTGGCAACATCGGTGCAATTTGAGCATAGTTTGTCCTCTTTTTAGAGGACTCAATATTTTTCGTACCATAATACTCTCCTGTTTTTATGCATACTAACATTTTCCAGTCTGGTTGCTGCCATCACTCACATTAGTGTAGTGTCTACCAAAGAATCAAACTAAAGAATCCTGTAACTTTACAGCACCACCTATAGGTGATTTTTCTCATTCACAGCATAATTCTTATATAGTGTATAGTTATTCTGGCAAACATAAATCAAGACTGAAGTGATGTATTACTCTGGTAGGTAGAGTAACTGCATTGGCTCACTTTGAACATTGTTTTAAATAGATGTGTTCCTAGATAAAGTGTAATCTACACATGTTCCTAACGCTTTGTTCAGTACTGGAACACTCGCAACTTTTAATATCCGAAAATCCATGAATCACAGTGCTTAACTGGTGTTTCAAATGGAAATCTAAAGTCTTTCAGAGAATTTGGACTGTAAAATACCCTATTATTGAACAATTAAACATACATTACGGCACTGTGTACTGCCTTTATGAGTTCCTTTAGACTCTCATGGCGATAGACTACCCTTTTCAGTCAAAATATGTGGAAAGGGCAGAGATCTACAAAAGCAGGTTGTGCAAGGTGACTGCATAGTGATACCTATATTTAAGGTTGCCCAAGCATTTTCATTCTATATGCCCTTTTTATTTTGGCCTTTCAAATGGCCTTTCTTATTATTGTCTCAAATTTTCACTTTTTTTTATATTACAATATGCTCTTTAATGGTTTTATTACATCTTATTTTGTATGCAGAACTGCTTCCTCATTTAGTGTGCAGGCTGGACAAGGAATGAAGCAAGGGTTGTGCCTGAAGGTGGTGCACAGGGAAGTGCTATCTTATTCTTTTTGAAGCTGGAACACTGGGCAGAGTTAAGGTTACCATATAAATACTCTCTTCATCCACAGATCTCAAAGTACTTTACAGAGATCTATAACTATCCCTGTTTTTACAGATGGAGAGTGGACATGCAGACAGGTTAAGAAACTTGCCCAACACCCCCCACTGGTAGAGCTTGGAATAGAACCAATGCTCCTGATTCAGACCTGTATTCCATTTGCTGAACTATGCTGTCTCCCAGCATGGACCATGCCATTTACGAGCTAAAACATTTGTAGTAACCAACCCACTGTAAAGGGCCAAGTTCAGCAGATAGGATGCTACTCTGTCTGGATCCTATTTTCTTTTGAACCCCTTGCAGTCCGTGGGTATGTCTGCGGTGCGGTTAGCTTGGATGATAGACCTCCAGGTTAGCCTGGCCTGGCTGTGAGCAGCCGCATTGCAAAGCCCTACCCGAGTTACTGTGCCCTCACTGGTGCTGCTGCATTCCCCTTTGTGTCATGTGTGTCCCGTGGCTCTTTGTGCTGCACTAAGCAGAGCCGCTCTGTGATTCTCTCCCAGGGAATTGTGCCACTGTTTGTTTTAAGGCCTCATCAGGAGAATGAGTGAAGCTGAGGTGGGGTTGTGATTATGAGCCGAGTGAAACCTTGTTATGGGATGAGTTAAAACCTCATTCATGCCCTTCATTTAAAACAATTGTAAGGTTAAGGCACTACATCTAAAACAGGCCTATTAGAGTCTGTGCAGAATCTAGCCCCATGTGGGGGTTGGAGGTGGGAGGCTGCCAGGGTTGGTTCTGTTGCCAGGGGTGTGAGAGAACAGAACACACAGAAATTGAGAAGAGGCAAGAAGGGAGGAGGCAGAGGCAAAAAGCAAGAAAGCCAGGCAGTAGTCTGTGAGCACAATGTGGGAAAAGCTAGAGAGAGCTTTTGGCCAAGGTCTGTTGGCTAAAGAGGCTTGGGGGCTGAAACCGCTCTTCTTGTTCTTAGTTCTTCCCACACTTAGAGAAGCAGAACTTTGTGAAATCCTTGTAAATAAACAAGATGTGTCAAAGAGAATTCCAGATTCCACCAATTTCTGTTTCCAACTAGAACATCCCTGGGGCCCTGAAATTTGACTAGCTGCTTGGGTCATAAGGGGGCAGTATTACTAATCAGTGTGGTGCCCCACATTGTGATGGGTCTTGAGTCTTCCAATAAGGTTTCTAGGCTCCACTATAATACAAATAATGAATGGGGGGATTAGAGCCTGCACAGTTTGCCCATGTTCATAAATCCACTGACACCCTTCCATGCAAAATCTCCATAGCTGGAGCTTCACAGACTTTTGGATGGAGTTTCTAGAAGGGCAGAGATGGAGATATTACAGAACAGCTGCTCTCCTGCTGTCCCTGGGGATTTTCATATGGAACTTCCCATGGAACTTAAAGCTAATAGCATCATTAAGTTACCATTTGTAGCTATTATCACTGCCCCTCCAGTGGGATAGTGTGCAACCAGGGGACCAATGGTAGCACAGGTTCTGTGCTGCAAGGGGAGGGAGAGTTGTGTCTTGTGGAGCACTGTGGATAAGCTGGGTCTTCACACAGATGGCCCAGGTTTCAGTGAAACTGCAGATTTATTCAGGGATCCATGTGGGTAAGAGGCCATACCATTCAGCTTCCTTGGAGCCAGTAATCTTGCTCTAAGAGTGGAGAATGTGTCTGCACCTTTGCAAATTAAATCTTGTGGTGTTTTTGCCTTAATTTTCCCCTTCTGTATGTTTTTGCACAGGTGATAATTTGGCCTTTGGGGTATTTTTTCGGTAATAAGAAATGTTGATTTTGCTAGGTAATATAAATAACACTTTTTGGTGTTTCCCTGAGTCCTTCCATATTTCACTGGGACACATCTCCCATTTTGGAAGTTTGCAGGTCTTGTGTGGCACCATCTTCTTGCCATAATTTGATATGGCAGCACCTCAAGCAGGAGGCTTTGGTTGGCACTTTTAGGCAGGTTCTGGTGTTCCTTCTGTGCTTCACAAACCTCAGGAGATTATGACTTCTTGGTTTTCATAAAGACATGTAAAATAACTGGGATTAATTAATTGCAGTGTAGATATGCCCCAAGTGTGGCATAGGTAAGTCTATGTGGAATTCTCCATAATGGACTTCTTAGAGGATTCTGCTATGAACCCTTCCAAGATTCTAGTAACCTCTACTTGGGGATGTCTTTTTGTGTATAGTGATTTACACACTGCAGTTATGATGGGGAAACCTTTAGAAAATATGTCTGCTCTGTCTAATCTCACCTGGTGGCTCATTCCATAAATGAGCCTCCTTGACCAAGACATCATCCAATAGTTGTTTAACTGAGGTGTTTGTCTCAAGTCACATGACAAACATCGCAGTCATATTTGACCATAATTGGCATAGTAATATAGTAGAGAGGCTGAGGAATAAATGGGGATAGTCTCTGAACTATCCTCTCAATGCTTCAAGAGAAATTGGAGGCACATTGGTGAAGCAGATGTAGCATTGCTCTCTGTGATGCATCTGTTCTGTAAATAAATAGGACTTAAGTTTCTAGGGCCATCAAACCCTAAATTGGCAAACACTTGCTGTTCATGTGTATATAACTACTATCATCCTCATTTTCACCCATATGCATAACTCTGGAAAGTTACATATTTCATTTTATGAAATATTCATATACTTTTGTCTTTTAAAAGCATGTCCAGATACAGGATGACTTGTAACAACATCTATTGTATAGAGCTTGCAGATTCATAAGTGCCAGTCCAAGCTGTTGTTTTGTCTGGTACTTAAAGTTTTGGAATTAACAGGCTTAGTTTGAATACATATATTTTAACCTGTTCATCTGCAGATACATTACTGAGGGTGTATTATTCAGGTTCATTGTTCTGATCTTCAAGTGTGTGAGATTTGCAGAGGGATTTCTTTCCTAAGAGTACATTTATGCATTTGAGTGGAAACAAGAGAGGTTTTATATCAATAGTTTTCTAAATATAGCCACTTCAGTGCTTATTTTAAACTAAGTGTCAAGCTAGGGAGTTATTATAGAAATAATTGCACTTTCCTTGAAAAACAACAGGGAACTTTTCACAGTGAGGCTGTCATTTATGTCAGTGTTGTTAGAGGGAGGTGTAGCTTGGATCTTCACACAAATGTGGGTAAGTAAAAATCAAATATAAGTGTTTTTAGTAAGAGGAAAAAATGTTGACAGAGGTCTGATTAATTGGGAATAGGCTACACAGTTGCAGAGCTGTACAAGCCAAAAGAGGGTGATAAGATTACACTAGGAAAACAATTGCCCTCCTTTAGTAGAAGACTCATTTCCAAAAGAAACTAAGATATCTCTCATAATTTGGGCTTGGCCAGATCTGTTTTGTTAGTTAACTCCCTTTGTGTTATGTGATCCTCAGGTTCTTAAGCCATCTATCCAAAACAGCTATGTGGTTATGAACCAATTAAGGGGTTTCAAATTTGATTGATGGCAACCCCTATTCAACTCAGGAACTGCAAATATGGAGTTTGCCATGCCTCCCAGAATGTTGTTGGTGGTAGGTGGTAGGCCCAAGAATGAAGGCATTGTCTGTCTTCCCCTACTGCTTAGGAGGTAGAACAGGTTTAAAAGGAGGCCGTTTTGCCCTGGATTTGTATCAAAGGGACAGCAGAACTTTAGCTACTCTGAAACTCCCTTCAGGGGTAAGGGTTCAGACTTATCCAGACCGTATCATTGTGTATTGCATGAATGTGCCTGTGGTTGTCAGGGATAGGCAGGCTGAAGCCACCTGTTAAGAATTCTCAAGTGGCTTGTTCAAAAGGGCAGAGAGAATTTGTGCCTTTTGGAGTGGGGATTAAAAGGTAATTGCTTGCCTCTACTGGATCAATGGCGAGGAAGTGGAAGAGTCCTGATACCAGTACCAGCCTCGCTTCATCCTGTAAGTGAATAATCAATTCTGAGTGTAGGACCAAGGCTTTCCAGGATCCTGTCTGATGAGATTGGGGATGATCATTCCCACCATAGATTTGGGGCCGGAGGGAGATTGTCGTTTGATCTTCTTGACATAGGACTGGCTGAAGTCCGAATTGGGGAACTCCATTGGTTTTCAGAGGGTTTTGTCTACCTCTGAAAGCTGAAGGGCATAGTTTTTGTATGAATCCATAATGTGAAGTAATGGCATAGCTGCCTTGCATTAGGACAGATGTTTTTGCTCCGTACGTGTAAGTGAGGATCCTTCCTTTTAGCTGTCTCTCTGCCAGGAAATTCCACTTCCAGGACAAATGCCACTTTGGCCAATCTGAAAACAATCCAGCATTCTTAGAAGAAGAGGTCCTCCACAATCCTTCACTTTCAACCAGACTGCTCTCAGTGCATACTCCTCCAGTTTGGCTCACTCACTCTTTAGTTTTGTAAGATTTGAGAGTTTTGAAAAGACCTGGGGAGGGTGGGCACTCACTTCATGCGTGGGGGGTGGGGAGGGTTGAAAATGGCAAGGTCATGCTCTCTAAGCAGAAGAGTGAAGGTCTGATGTGGAATTCCTTGTACCATGGCTAGTTCAGACACCTCCAAGTGGACTCATTTTGTTGGAGTGTTTTCTCCCCAGGAATTGAAATGGGGGTGGGGGGGAGGTTGAATTTACGGAGGGGGGGAGGGTCAGGGCCGATGAGGGTGAAAATGGACTGTATGGCACCATAGTAAAAACTGAAATGTTTCATGACCATTAGATTTCTCATGTTTTAAAATCATCACACAAATTAAAGTTAGATACTCGAGCCTTCTGTGGAGCACACAATCTACATCCTTCTTGGTTTCTTGTTATAATTTTGCACAACTCTCTTAATGAACTTCTTGAATGCAGTGTGTTCATCTTTGGTGGCTTCTCCTGTGTCTGGTACTTCCATTCCTTCAATTGATATGCTCATTAGTTTATTCACATGATCAGGCAAAAGGTGACTTTTCAGAACACACAATTCTATTCAGTGATGAAAAAGAACACTCAACTGTAGCTGTTGTGACAGGAATTCATCTCTTGCTACTCCCAACTTCTTTCTTCGCAGGAAACATAGCATGAAGGTTGGGTTGAGCCACTAGTGATGATAAAAAAGAAGTTGAAGTCAAATCTTCAGTCATTTGTTGTATGATATTCCACTCTGTGTTCAAATTCTCTATTCTGTCCTGAGCACATGGAAGCCCCATTGCTGGTAGTGCTTCACTCCACTCAACTGTCAGTGTTTTACAGGACAGGGATCTGTAAAAGCTACCTAGAGGTTGAGTAGAATCTGGAAGTTGCTGTTTGTAGACTTTTTTTTTAAGAATCAAGTCTGTGTACTTTTTCCAGTTGTCTTGACAACAAACACTTCTTGTCCTCTTCACTTAAGGATTCAATATAAATGCCTTCATTAGACAACTTCTGGACTGAAGTCTTTTCTTCTTCCAGTACTTTTTCAATGGATAGCTCTCTGATCCAAATGTAGCTTCTATTGCTAGACAAAGACTTACTACTGTTGTAGCAGATGCCTGGATGGCCTTGTTTAATGACCCAAATGGTTTCAACAGTAGACTTACAAGGGAGAGAATGGCAATAGCCTTCTCTGAACAAAGTAGCAAAAGTAATCCACCAGCCTCGCTACTTAGATGCATCCCATCTTCGTAGATACTTTCCAAAGTCAGTAATAATGGCTGGAGTAATTTTAAGACCACAGCCAAGGATTGCTTATGAGAAAGCCAGAGGGTTTTCCCAGGTTGGACTAATATGAACTTCAGTCCCCGTGTACCTTCTATATTTTCCAAGATATTCAGTCTTTTTGGACTCTTGCTGGAAAAAATATAATGAAGACATTAAATTTATAGCTTTTTAAATGTCTTTTGAAGAGTCTGCAGCTTGTACTTGTGCCAGTTGGAGTAGATGGCCTCTGCAGTGTGTATAGGAGAGATTAGGGTTACACTTTTCTCTGAGCAAAGCTTGTACTCCACCATGTCTTCCAGAGAAGTTTGCAGCTCCATCAAATGCACAAGCAGCCATCTGTTTGGGGTCCAGTTGACAAGCATTTAACTCGAAGATGTGGGTTGTCACAGATGCAGCCGATGTGTCTTCTATAACTTGAACATCTAGAAATGCATCTACTGGCCTACCACTAACATCAAGATAATGTACATAGTGACTTGATGCCCATCTGCATCGATGCATTCATCAGCCATGTATGCAAATGTTTTGAATGTGATGAGAGAGTTCTTCATTTTTTTTCCAACTGTTGAGTCTTTCACCGTTGCACCATATGCTTCTAGCCAGACAGTTGAGTTTCTTGCAGAAAGATAGTGAGCATTTGCTGGTCTTGTTCGGAACCAGTGTTCAACTTCAGGATGAACAAGTGACAATGCACTTACCACATACTGCGAACTGGAGGCCAATGTTATCTCTTGCTTAAATAGAAAGTATGATGCCACAGCCACGTTCGTTCTCATGAACTGTGTTGTGCCTTCAGCATTCTTAACAGCTTCATTAACACTCACGGATGTTGTCCTTGGTGAGTGGAGACTCGGAGTTCAGACGTGCTTTCACGTGAGTTCACCTCCCAGGTTCCCTCCAGTTGCTCACTGTTCACTCTGGCCACTGTCAGTCATTGTGCCGTTCACTCCATTGCTCTGTTGCCAATGGCCCTGCGCCGTCCCCTTCTGCTGCCACCTACCACTGTTACCTCTGCGAGTTGATCTCTTGAGGTTCCACCAGCTCTCGGAGATTTCAGCTGAGCTCTCAGTGGGGGGAACCTTGCTGCTAGTGCAGGCAGGGCCATCTCTTCCACAGAAACACTGTCCCACAGCAGGTCTAAGCACTTAGGCCTGATTATCAGTGATTTCAGCTGTAGTGGTCACTTAACAAAACAAAAGACTGTCTATGGAGCCTAATCAGCTGTGTCTTTAAACGGTGGAGAGGGGCAGGTCATCAAGCAAAACACCTGTCCCCACCCTCTCTTCATGCCCTCAATCAGTACAGGCTAAGTATAGTTCTACTGCCCTTTACTCATACAATAAGAATAACAACATTCCGCCCCCCACCCCCCCACATTCAAGTGATTTGTAACCCAACCCCAGCCAAAATCTATCACTTGGGCAACACAGCTTTGTTTGCTGGATACCTAGGTAGATTAGGTGTGAATGTAAATACAATCTGGTCCTGAAGCATTTCTCTCCCCCCCCCCCGCCCCCCCCAGTCAGCAGCTCATCACTAGCTGTCAGGGAGAGCTCATTTAGACTTTACTTACAAATCATCATTTTGACATTATTAGGTTGGCCAACATCACTGAATGCACTGACATTTTCATAAAAACAGACTGGCTTCCTTATACAGCTTTTATGTTCATACTTTTCAAATCTATTGTACTTTTTCAGATAAAATATGTGTATCAGACACTTTATATGCTTTTAAAGTGTGTATTAATGTTTCAATTTCAATTCAAATGTCCAAACAATCACTAAATTGGCAACACTGCATGTAACTAGTTCACAAAACTGGGGGGTGGTGGTGTTGGGGAAATTGGGGTGTGTGTGTGTGTGTGTGTGTGTGTGTGTGTGTGTGTGTGGAAATCCCTGTTGGGATGAAAAATGGAGACCCCCCCCCCTTTATGAGGGAGAATGGTGCACAGGCAGATTAGGGCAATAGAGGGGAGCGCAGTGGAGAGGCAGACACAGTGAGCAGTGTCTGGAGAAAGGCCCAAGAGCAGCTCCCAGTTGAGGGGAATGGGGAGCACCTGGGCCTCAGGCAGCAGTTCTAGGGTTCCTAGAACAAATTCGGGCCTGGGGTATTGGGTAGCACCCAGGCTGCTTCAGCAAGAAGGCCCTAGAGGAGCTACCAGTGGTGGGAGAAGCAGGTAAGGTAAGAGGGCAGAGGGCCTTGACCCCCAATCTAAATATCAAGTATCTGACTGGAAGCTATGGGTGTTTGTGGTCTAACAGAGGTTCTCAAACTGTGGTCCACGAGCTCCATTCAGGTGATCTGTGGATAGTTCCCTCTAAGGTGCACGCCTGAGTGGCTGCACCGGAGAGAATGAAGGTCTGGCTCCACTAATTAGGTGCCTGGACCCTGGAGAAGACGCACATGTAAGGTGGGGTGGTGGCCTTGGAAGGAATAGGGGGCAGGTCGGAGGGGGCAGTGGGGTGAGAAGAGGGGAGGTGGGGGGGGGGTGAATTTGGGATGTGCAAGGCTGTGGCGGCCAGAGAAAGAGGCGACTTTCCCCAGCTGCAGAGTTGCAACTCCCAGGGAGAGACGGCCCTCCTTCCCAGCCTCAGCTCTGTGGCTGCTGTCGTGGGGGGAAAGAGGGAGAGACCTCAGTCCTGCCCAGCCCCAGCTCGGGGGGGCTGCAGTGGCGGGAGAGAGAGGTCATATCCATCACATTAGAAAGGTAGACAAGTGATACTAAAATACAAGTTGTGTGCTTTAATTAACTTTTCTTCTGGTTATACAAATAACATTTTTTTTTAATATGACGCTTTTATCCAAAGTGCTTTACGATAGTTAGCTAACGGTACAAACAACGTTTGGAAAGATCATTAAGTCGTCCGCCGAGACCCTCAGCAATTTTCAAGTGGTCCGCGAAAAAAAACAAGTTTTGAGAACCACTGGCTTAACAGATCCCTAGGGTGGCAGTAGCATGCTAGGTGTTCTCCAACTTGGAGACAAGTGCTGGCGGTGCTTCAGCAGCTAGGCCATGTAGGTGCTAGCCCTGGTTGGTCCCGATAACCACTCAGACACATGGATAAGGGCAAGCGTATTTTACTAGGACTGGCAGAAAAGGGAACTGTTGCAAGTACCCTAGGTACAGAGGCTTAAACAGAGTTCTAAGTGAGCAATAGTGGTTCTTGTTTAGGTCCTTGGCATAGTCCAACTGAGTCTGAGCTCTTTAGAGTATGGGATGCCCTCTCCAGTCAAGCAAATAGATGGTTTGCATGATTCCAAGCGAGGCTCAGTTAATGTTTTGCTTTGGGGCCCCTCTGCACTGGGTCCCTGCCCAGTTGCTGTTGCTCTCCTATAAGTCCGATGCAGACTTGCACCTGGCTATAAAATCCAGCAGTCATAGCCTTTTCTACGTGCAGCCATGCATACATATCCTGGGGATTCCTCTGCATCTAGCTTCTCTACAGTTCCTGGTTAGCCATGCAGCTGCTGCTTCCCAACAGAGCCCAGCCACTTCCTGGCTCAGGATCTTTCCTCTTACCTGACGAGGAGAAAGGGGAAGGTAGTGGGGAGGGGCTGATGAAGTAGTCCCCCAGTTAGTCGCTCTATCACATCTTAAATGCCATTTTTGAGTGGCCGCAAAAAGTCCTGACTGATTGGCTCTGGGGTGGAATCTCTCCAGTCAACCCAAGGAAATGTGTAGCGTGGTTTTCTTGACCATTCCTTTCATGGCCTGGAGGAGGAGTGAGAATCCTATATATAATTATTAGAGCTGGTCAGGATGTTTCTCATGAAATGAAATTTCATGGAAATATGCTGTTTCCTTGAAGCTGAGATGTATCAGATTTGATTAATTTTTCGTCTGAAAGATTTCTGAGGACCAGGGCTCTCTGGTCACTTCTGACATGAGAGAGACTCAAACTGAAAACATAAGCTTTTCCATCCAAAACCAGATGTCTTGACGCAATTCTGTTTTGGTAAAACATTCCAAAGGTTTTGTTTTTCATTCCAGTGAAGAGCAAAACCAAAACTTGAAACTTTGAAAGTTGCCACGAAAGGGAATTGTCCTTCAGACAGCTCTAATAACTATATCTCCCTTGTGGGGCCCCTTCTAACTTGGGGGCTCTGCCACCACAGGCTGCAGTGTGGGCACAAAACAGCCCGTCACCGAACCATGAAAAACTCTTCTTGAAAGGCAAGAAGGAGTAGTCTTTAAGGTGCCACCAGACTCCTTGTTGTTTTTGTGAATACAGACTAACACGGCTACCCCCTGATACTTGTCTTCCTGAAAGGGAAAGTGGCAGTCTGCAGAGTGCCCATAGTAATGCAGTACCCACTGCTGCTTGCAGGTGAAAGTTTCCTAAGCCATGTTGTACATAGACTCCTAGGCAATTTTTCCACCATTGCTCTAGCACCAGTGCAGTTTCACTTGTGCTAGCAATGGTATAAACAGCAGTGGAGGAAGGCAACAGGCATTTTTCCAGTCATGGAGTCCACACCTGCCCAGAGCCGTGTTGAATGGCATGGTGATAAATGTGTCTGTGGACTCTCCATGGGTGCTTGCACCATTGCTAGCACTCCTGGAGTTGCCCTGGTGCTAGACCAATGGTGGGAGGCTCGCCCACAATTCTCACCGTAGACACAGCCCTATTGGAGTGCTCAGTCAGAAGTCCAGAGCAGTAGAGAGAGTCTCAAACCTACAAGGCTTTAGTTAGCTCATCCACAGCTGACCTGCTGTCAGAGAGATGTCCAGAAGAGCAGTCGCGGTCGAATACAAAACAGAATGCAACATCAAACCTCTGTTCATTCACATAGATCCTGACTCCTCATTTGAGCCTCTCAAAATAATGCCAGCAAATAGTCAACCAGTGAAACTTTCAGTTGGTTGAAGGACTGGGGGGAGCCGCATAAGGGTGAAGAAACCTAACTTCCATCTCATCCCAGCTTCCCCAGCCACAGCTCATCTGCAGCCGAGAATTCAGTCTGATAGCGGAAAGATGGCTGGAGGCAGTGGGAGACAGTAGATGCAGCCTCCTGCTCTTTATGTGGCCACTCCAGTAAGCATAGAGAAGCGGGATAAAATAAGTTGTTTCTATTGGACCCACAAATTGTTGATTTAAACAGTGAAGAATTTAGCACTGCCCACTTGATCCTAATCAAGACAAGGTGATTACCCGTATGTAAAAACTAATTGATTCTGATGTTGCCTACAGCCATTGCAAATACATTTCTACTGGTACCTACGATAGATTTATTCCTTGATTTATAAATGCAAACTCTATTGCTTCCGGACTAAAATTACGGTGTTCTGAAATGCTGTATAAACATGGAATTTTTTTATTTCTTTGACACATCCGAATAGTTTAAGAAAAGCCAGTCAATCATTTGTATCTCAGCTCAGTGGGCTGTGACTGCTGGGTGTTAGAACAATTGACTAAGACTCCCCATTTCCTCCCCAATAAAAAGGCTTATTATACAATTACATGTAGTCACCATCTAATATTATTTTCACCTGGTTTTTAAATCAATTATTAGTCTTAAACTTGAATTTCACAATGGAGATTTTTCATCATCAGGTTCTTAATATTATTGTAACATTAGACTTTTTTATATGATATATAATTATTCAGCTATGTTTATTTTACCCCCCCCCCCAAAAAAAAAATAATTGTATAGCAAGAATGGTGGATGCTGCTTGGTTCCAGTGGAAATTGTTTTCTGTTTTACAAGTTTCATTATTAGGATTATTGTCTGTGGTGTCTGTCACCTGGGCTTCCATGTTCCATTGCCAATAAGGGTATGTCTATTCGTACAGCCCTGCGGCAACACAGCTGTACCGATGCTGCTGTCCACCTGAGCGCGTCTGGTGAAGATCGATGCCAATGGGAGAGAGCTCTCTGGCTGGCTGGTATAAAAACTCCCACCTCTGAGAGCAGCAGATGCTATGTTGACAGGAGAAGCTCTCCCACTGACACAGCACTAAGAAAAGGAGTACTTGTGGCACCTTAGAGACTAACACATTTATTTGAGCATAAGCTTTCGTGAGCTACAGCTCAGTGCATCCGATGAAGTGAGCTGTAGCTCACGAAAGCTCATGCTCAAATTGGTTAGTCTCTAAGGTGCCACAAGTACTCCTTTTCTTTTTGCGAATACAGACTAACATGGCTGCTACTCTGAAACCTGACATAGCACTGTGCACCTGAACACGTATCTTGGTATAAGGTATGTTGCTTGGGGGATGGGGAGCAGGGTGGCATATCAGTGACCAAAGTTTTACTAACATCGGCTATAGTGTAGATATAGCCTTAGTAATTAGCTGGCAGAGCTTGTATTAACACATAAGATGACCAAATACAAACTAAAAGAAAAGCTTTTAAATATCCTGGAGTAGAAAGTATATTTCTCCTTCATGGTGAATCTTTATTAAAAGGCCACCCTTGGTATAAAGTCATTGTATTCTAACTCCCAGTGCTATTGAAGTAATTATAAAAGGGCGATCCTAAAAGTAAAATTCTGATCTTTCTGGAAAAACTTTCAAGGCAGGTTGATAAGATACTCCTACAGTTTGGTTTCGGCAGGAAAAATGACAATATTTGAATTGATGCTGTCAAAACTCTTGCATGCACAATGTGATGCATTTCAAGTTAGTTATAATTTAATTGGGAAAGTACTGTGTGGGCATTAGCCATCTTGTCTTCTCTAGAGTGTGTGGGGTTTAAAAAGAAGCAGGGGAGTGTGTGTGTGTGTGTGTGTGTGTGTGTGTGTGTGTGTTGGGTGGGGGGACGCGCGGCAAGAGGCATACTCCAAAGATTGCTTCAGTCATAAGCATACAGCTAAGGGTAGCATAAAATCCCCCCCCCCCCCCCACGCACACTTTACCTGTAAAGGGTTAAGAAGCTCAGATAACCAGGTTGGCACCTGACCAAAAGGACCAACAAGGGGAGAAGATACTTTCAAATCTGTGGGGGAAAGGTTTTTTGCTTTGTCTCTTTGTGTGTGTTCTCTCGGACACAAGGAGAGAGATCAAGCAAGTAATCTAGCTCCTACTGAATGATACATCTAACTTACAGAAATAGTAAGTAATAGCAAGGAAATGCATTAGAGTATCTTTTGTTTTAGCTTGTGAATCTTCCCTGTGCTGAGAGGGAAGTTTATCCCTGTTTTTTGTAACTTTAAAGTTTTTTGCCTAGAGGGGAATCCTCTGTGTTTTGAATCTTATTACCCTGTAAAATTACCTTCCATCCTGATTTTACAGAGGTGTTTCTTCTACTTTTTTTTTTCTTTATCATAAAGTTCTGTTTTTTTAAAGAGTCTGATTGGTTTTTAGTGTCCTAAAAACCAGGGTCTGGTCTGGCCTCACCTGGTTTACCTGTTCAGTTGGTAGATTATTCTCAAGCCTCCCCAGCAAAGGGGGTAAAGGGGTTTGGGGGGATATTTTAGGGAAACAGGAACTCCAAATGGTCCTTTTCCTGAATCTTTGTCTAATTCACTTGGTGGTGGCAGCAGTACCCATCCAAGAACAAGGAAGGATTTATACCTTGGGGAAGTTTTTAACCTAAGCTGGTAGAAATAAACTTAGGAGGTCTTTCATGCAGGTCCCCACATCTGTACCCTAGAGTTCAGAGTGGGGAGGGAACCTTGACAGCTTCTAAATAAGGAAGCATAATTTATACCCTATTGCCCCATCAAATTCACACAAAATTTCAGTGTAAAGATAAGTACAGCTTTCAGTGAGAGCAGATATGCCATAGAAGAAAAAGTAGTGGTTACTTTACTGATGTAAAAGCATGCTCATTTATGACTCCTGGAGGCCCAACAGACAAATTATGGAACTAATCAGCTCTAATGTGAGAGATCACATTTCTGCAGTGCAGAAAGGGTAGTTAGTGTATGTCAGCATGTTACATCAACAGAAGCAAGCTTTTACACAGTGTAGGAGCAGGTGTGTGAATAATGGGGAATGCAGTCAGAAATCCCAGTAGTGAGCATAACCTAAACAATTAGAGATTAATCCGTAGGGACTGTGGCTGTCTGCTTCAATTCCTGCACTGGAGAAATTCTTACCTGGCCAGAAGTGGGGCTTTTAAGTTCCATTTATGCAACTTTGGCCTTTTTACCAAATGTAAAGGGGGCAGTCGGCGGACGTGTCTCTCACCCTGTATATCAGTTCTGCTGTATTTCTCCAAAGTTGTCTGAAATGGTATTCTCACGGTTGTACATATTGTTATAAACACAGTAGTTTCTAGGCAATGTAGTTATATCCAGCCCGTGACGCCAACATAGCAACTAGAATAGAAATCATCTCCCTGACTAACATCTGATATAGTCAGACACCACTCCGAACAAAAACACTTCCTCCCTACCAAGTAACACAAAGCTGAACACCAGAAGACACGCACTACAATGCATACAGATTCCAGTAGATGTCTTGTCAGTAAAACAGCAAGATAAGCACATAGCCAATGTCATATTTTCAGCTTGTCACAGGTGGGGGTATGTCTGGAGAACTGTTTACTATGGAACTGTCAAAGAGCTAGACACAACCTTTGTCTCATATGAGAGAGTTTTCATGCAGTATTCCATCACAAAAAAATTAAGCAAAAAAGCCATTAATTTGTTTTTATACCCTTATCCTCCCACGACTGGCTGTAATGTAGGATTTAATATACATTGTCCCCAGCATATTGCTGATATTTGGGTAATATTAGGACACAAAGGAGTAAATACAAACACGTGCTCATATGGGTGAAACTACATTTATCAAATAGAAGGTAAAACTGATAAAGACATTTAGGGTTGGTTTCTCTCTTCTTATTGAGCTGTGCTTGGCACATAGATAAGGGGAGGACAAAAGTTTCTGTGGGTAGGTCTACACTTACACACTCATAGCTAGCCCGTGTCAGCTGCCTTGGGCTTGGGCTGTGGGACTGTTTAATCACTGTGTAGACATTTGAACTCGGGCTAGAGCCTGGGCTCTGGGACCCCAGGATGAGGGAGGGTCGCAGAGTGAGGGTTCCAGCCCAAGCCCGAAAGTCTGTGCCACAATTAAACAAACCTGTAGCCTGACCCACATGATGTAGACCTAAAGTCACTGTGATGGCGTATATACCCCCCCCCCCCCACGGGATGAAAGGATTAAAGTGGCCTGAGAGACCAATTAACTGACTGGGCTGGAGGGGCATTAGGCGTAACTGGTGATCAAACCCAGTTAGGGAGGGGCTGGGCCTTCATAAAGGAAGGATCAAATTGTTGCTAGAGGAAGGGTTAGGGACAAGACCCAGGTGAGAGGTAGTTGGGAGTTTTCCTCCCTTAGGCTGAGGGAAGGATGGGTTCCACTTGTCCTGCCCTCCATCGGGCATTAGGAGTCGAAGACAGGAATATGGATCAGTGCTGGGATGGTTTGAAGCAGGACTAGCCTGCAAAGAAGGCTACTAGCTGAGCCCAGCTGTATTGAAGATTCAGTTGTTTTGCTATTTTCTGTTAGACTTAAGTGAAAGAATTTGAGATCCTGAAGATCTTTGGACCCATGTTACTTGGCTTGGCTGGAGGGCCAGGTCATACCAACAGCTGATATAGGCCAGAAAAGGCATGAGGGGAAACTGAGGCACATCTGTTGCAATGCCATATACAGCACTGGGATGTAGAGTGACAGCAAGTTTGCCACAGTCACTTTTCTGCTTGTTCTGCCAGGGGTCAACTTATTCTCAACTTGTTCTGTGATGGCATACATGGGTGTCCTTGTGGCTGAAAATAGCTAGAGCACATCTTGCCTATGCTGGAGATTGCAAGTGCAGCCAGCATAGAAACATTCCACCAGCTTTATGCTGTTTTGGGATCTGGTGCCAATTCCATCCCCCTTAGGGCTGCCAGAATGTAAGAGGACTGGGCCTCTTTTTTTTTTTTTTTTTTAAGTTTGTAAGAGGCCTATGAACTCTAGTCCTCTTTTTTTCAAAGAAGTGATTTTTAAAAAAATCTGACAAGATATGCTAAGTATCCCAGTTTAATCACTTGCTTTGTGTTGCATCTCTGATCTATATGCTATCGATTTCTCTCTGAAAGCCTAGCGTGCTATTGGCACTACATAAATAACTAATCAACCAAGTTGTGGCCTTTAAGTATTTGATAGTGTCTCTTATTCCTTCCTTCACAAAAAAGGCTTATTTTTTTAAAAAATCTGTATTATAAGGAGGACAATTCAGTGAGAATATGAGTTTAGCTATGGTGGTGAAAGGCACTAGGTCTGGAATACTGTAGTACATATTGTCAGCTTGAGTCAGCATCTTGGTAATGTTATGCTCTGGAGGCTTTTAAGACTGGTGTATAGGTCACTGCCTTTTCCCCCCTTTAGATTATAATGGTTGATGATTATGTGCTTCAGTAGTTAAGGTTATGTCCATATTACACACTGAAAACATGTGTTTTTGGGGCTTCCAACAGTCATGAAAACTTGCTTTGATTTTTTTCAAAGATGAAATTTGGCAGGCAACTAGCCCATGATCTGATTTACTCATGGCTTTGAGCTCAGGAGGAGGGGGAAGTGGGAAACAACAATGTAAAAGGGCAAGAACACTGAATCAGTGTTAGGGCTAGAATGCAAACTGACAAAAAACAGAATACTCTGTGTCCAGTCTGACATTCCATTCTAATGCTCTCGGGCTCCTCTGGTTGGCTTTGCACCCCTTTCTCTTTTTCCAGTTAAACAGCTAGCTGCCAGATTGTTGCTCTATTCTCAGTTGATAACCATTTATGGTGGGCCTGTACAGAACCATTCATGCTGCTTGAGCTCTGTGACGGGTGAAATGGCCACTGGATGCTGTGGTTTCTGCTCCATCCCCAAATAGGCCACTGTAGGAAGGGGGCATTGCACACAAATTGGGGGGGGAAAGGGCAATGAGATCTGTGCTTACATGGATCTAGTGGCAGGAATCCCCTGCATCAGGGCACAGATGGGCTGCTTGCTCTTCCAGTCTGTAGGCTGGAATAGAGATTGTGGAGGAGCTGCATTACAGCTCTGCACCATAATTTACAGGTTGAGGGGTAGGCTACGTGCAGGTGTGTGTGTGTGTGTAAATTGCATTTTAACTGTAGATTATGGAGATAATCTGAACACACATGGATGTTTGGTATTCAGCTCATTCCACCCATGTGTGTGCGTGTGTGTGTTCAGATGATCTCCATATCACCCCAGGCAAACAATACAGCAAGTTTCTTTGAAAAAGAATGCTGTTAATACACTAGAAATTTCTGACACATCAGGCCAATGGGAAGCTGCAGGCAGGTTTTCTTTGCCTATCAAGATGAGTTGACAGCATCGTTAGAGAACTGAAAATCTGTTTCTTGACACCAGAAAGAAAGGAATGAGTCATTGTCAGTGATCCAGTCAGACATGCCAGGATTCCAGCCAGAGTTGTCAAGTGCAGAAGATCATAAACCTGCAAGTCAACATTCTGGTATATTCCATTTTCCATCATAAGGTTAATTAAACCAATCTGCACATTATAGGCCAAAGTTTTTCAGTACTGAGTCCACTGTGCTTGTGGAAGTTGCAAGAATACATAGGATATGTGAGGACTTAGTTTAGTACCTGTGCTGTAAACAAATACTTTGATTCTGAAAGTGATATAATCTAACTATTGGCCTTATCCTGAATAACTCTTGAAGCACACATTATTGCAATGGTTTCATAGACAAAGGTAACTCTTGCCCTAAGGAGTGATTTCAGAATAGAACTTAATGCAGTGTTTTTATTGAAAGACCACACAAAGTTTGGCATATACAGCAAAGCTGTTTCTTAAGGTATAATCTTGACATGCATGTGAAACTATAAAAGCATCTTCAGCATCGGTTAAATTTTTGTTTACATTTAAGGGCTAGCATATTAGTAAGTTAATTCACTAAATTTGTTTGGTCGCTAAAGGAGGATCAGCCTGGCTGTGTTAAGAAGAAGAAAACAAAGGTTTAACAATGTTATGGCCATCCATGATTAGATTCATGTGTAATGGACAGAATTCACATTCCTCCTGCTTTGTAAGATTGCATTAATATCTGTTTCTTTTTCTTCCCCCTGCTCTTCCATGCGAATTTGCCCAAGTAAGGACCTCAGAATTAATTGATAGAGCCCCATGAATATAAATCCTGGGCAACTTTGTCTTCTCAAGATCTGTATTACCTGTTCCATAGAGCCCTCCTTGGCAGTTGGGATCCCCCTTCATGGGGTATACCAGGGACAGCCGCTATTGCGGATGTGGGGAAGGCACTGGGGCACAGAGCCTCTTCATAGATGGTTCTACACTCTGGTGGAATGCTAAGGATCCTCCTGGTTTCCAGGTGACCCCTAGTAATCCCACAGCTGCAAATGTTGCTGGAGTTCCCGAAAAATCTAAGGGCTTATTTGAATGGGTCCTAAAGCCAATTTTGGAAAACTGTCTGGGGGATCATGTGAGTTTCTGGAATAAAAAAATCATAGTGACAAACTTTCCATCCTAGCTATTGAATTCCATTTTTATATTTTGCAAGCCATCTCCATACCAAAACGGAGTGGAGTTAACTTGAAAGAAAGAAGAGGTAGGATAAGCCTTGATATCCTGAAATCAAGGGGCCCTGCAACCATAGGTTTCCCAGGCTCCAGAGGCCAGCTCTGGCTCTAGGTTTGCTAGTTTTATCATTTTCTGCTTAACCATACTCAGCCAGCAGTCTTTACTCCTCTCCTTTAGAAAGAACTGTAAATCACTGACAGGAGTGGGATCAGGACCAAAACCCTGCTGCTCAGTTTCCCCTGGGTCTAATCTACCACTGAGCTAAAGCATGAGTGTGAGCTGTTTTAAAGAATATCTTCTTCTTGGAGGGAACAGGTAAGGAGCTGGATCCATTATATTTAAATGATACTGGACTCCTACCCTTGACTGGCTGGGACAATGGAGCAAGCACAGGCCTCTTTGTCAGGCCTGGTGGCATTGCACGGCCAAAGGCTAGCAACCAGTGCCAGAAACAGGTTAGCCAGTAGTCACAGCAATCAGGCTGTTTCTTTTTATTCAGTTTTTGAAGATGGTGGCTTGGCTGATTCATTGCTCTTGGAACCCCTCTCAGGAACTTCTTGGTGAATCAGAATGGGGCACTCCTTCTGAAGTCACTGACATCACCAGATGTGGTTTGATTAGGTCAACCTTCTGCAAATGAAGAACTTCCCCATTCCTGTAACTTCAGGGTTGGATATCCATGGATCCAAAAATATACCCAATCAGTCAGCAGATCCATAGGTATTTTGAGACATTTGAGGTCATGGGTCAATCCACAGGCATTATCTCCACCATCCTAAAAAGTCCTAGCTCAAAAAACAATTAAAAAAAAGAAACAAAGCTAGTAAAATTTTTTGGAACTGAAATCATGAGAATACATGAATCATACATTCACTCAGACATGCACAAGAAGGGTTGGTTCCTGTTTTATAGACAGATGCTTATAACTCCCCCTTTTTATTTTGATACACAGAAGGTCAATTTTGAACAGCATATTTTTGACACGCATTCTGGGTAAGATTACACTTTAACTGGGTCAGAGTAAAAAGTCTTTTCCTCCTAAAATCAGTTTTGGGTTTCAGTGTTTATATGCAGCCTAGCTGCCTTTCAGCATTCTTAACTCTAAGTACATGAGTAGTTCCATTGAAGTCAATGGGACAACTCACTTGCTTAATGTTAGCTACCTGCTTTAAGCACTTTGCTGAACTGGGGCTGAAGTGAGTTGTTTATGTGTAGATATAAGGACAATTTTATTCATGCAAAGCAAGTAAGCTTTTATAGGTAACTATCATTCCTTACATAGTTGAACTTGAAGGGAAGAATTACATAATTGTATTAACGCTGTCTCTGGTACATCAGAAGCAGTTACATACGACAGTGACAGCCTCACACGACACAACAGGTCCTAACTACGCATGTGACTTGGAAGATGCAGGTAGAGCATATATGTGTTGTAACAAAGCCTAATTTTTAGTGTCTTTTTTTTTTTTTTTTAAACCCTTCCTAGCTAAAATGAAGAGTACTATGAGTGGTGATGGGGTGGGGGGGAATCAAAGAGACAAACAGCACATTTTATAATCTGGGCTAGGACCCCACTGTACAGTCACTAATCTGCTGCCCACTAATCACTGGGTCCCATATGTTTCCAAGCCACCTGGGTCTGGGTAGGGTCTTGTCATTGTTCCTAGCTCTGGGAGTCTAGGACACATTCCTAAGCTCAGACCTCTTGCTGCTACTCTTTTTTATGAAGTGGAATGGCTCCACCTGTCTGCCCTAAACATTGGAAATCAGTGCCTAAGACTTCATGAGTCCCCCTCCCCCAGTTGCTTACACATGTGCCCTCAAAATTCCACCTAGCCTATGTACTCTAGTTCTAGTTTAACCCTTTCGGGGACAATGTGGCAAGAAAACAAGGAACCCAAGCTTAGCAAAGGAATTTCTTAACCATAGTCCCTTTACTCTCAAAGCACTCAAGTTAGATTTTTGGAAAACAACAAAATCCTGAGGTATACCATCCTTTGTATCTGATCTCGCCCCTGCCCTTAAGTAGGGGGGCCTTGTCTCTGATCCAGGTGCTCCAACTGAGAAATCACAGATCCCACAATCATGCTCCCCCCACCTGCACCCTACATGTTTTTTCTACACAGGAGCTCATTGTTCGGGTGGGGGGGGGGCAACAGCTGACAGACTATCAAATTTAATGGCCCCAGATTGCAGCTTTGATGGCTTCTTGGAGATAGTCCTTCAGTGAGGTATTATGTACCGTTCCTAGGCAGCGACGCTGTCTGGAATGCAGTTGAGTAGGAGTACCTTGGGCAAGTTTAGATGTGTTCAACACATAATACAAGATGGAGTTCATAATTTCATACAGATATATCCCACTCTGTCATGTTGTGCATCTGTGTAAATAAAAGAGGGAAACAATCAACAGAAGTACAATAGATTAAAGAGAAAAAATTAACATTTCTCCCGGAGGTGTTAGGGCTATTCTGTACTGGTATATGGCAGAACAAACAATTGTCTAGTAAGAACGCCCAGGTCTCCTTCTCCAGAATGTTGATTGTTGTCAAAAACACAATTCAAAGAAGAGGTGGAATTCAGAACCCAAGAGAACTGCACTGTGAACAAATGAATGCATGGATGTTTCCTTTTTAGCTGCTTTTTTATTTTTAAATATTTTTAAAGCATATAAGATCATGGAAACTTTTCTAAGATGCCAAAGAATAAAGGAAATACTTTATTAAATGATTTCCCTTCCAATTCAAAAACCGCTATCACAGAGGGGTCTCGGAATCTGACCCCCATCCTGCTCAAATGTACTAACAAAAATCACAGGGATGGCTTCTTGAAAGAGCTATTGGAAACAATAAATGGGAAAATTCAACATATCTGGAGGCTTTTACTGCAGTAGCTAACCGATTTGACAAACAAAATACACGTATGAGCAACTTAAAAGGACTTCTGAATGCTTTTAACACCAGGCCCCTGAAGCTGATGGAGCAGTTGAAGGAAAAAAAAACAAAAACAAAGGAAAACTTAAGAGAATAAAGGTATATGAGGCTGTTATAAAAGAAAACAAACCCATATGCTTGCATTTGGAACAAACAGAGAATCTGGTATAATCTGTACATGATGTAAGAATCTTGGGACATCTAGAGGGAGAGCAAAGAAAGGTCACAATTGTTGCCAAAAAGTCTACAATTAAGTATCCCCAATGAGATCATTGTAGTGGAGCAGATGTTTTAAATCTGAAAACAGCAGCATATACTGAACTTGCCAGATTGTTACAGTTGGGCTGATAGATCAAGGCAAGAAGGCATTACCACCGCTGGTAGTAGCAATGTTTCAAAAGTACCTTGTGCCCACACACAAAAAGCAGTAAATATATTGCTTGCTAGTAGTAGTAGGGGCAGATCTTCAGAGGAAGGCCTTTAAACCATTTCTGCCTGCACCACTGCACCCAGGACAGTGACTCGCCATTGTGGGCAGGAACTCACGTACACTGCAGTCGGAATGGGGCAGTAGGCGCTTCACCCAAAATGTTTCAGTCTCTGAAAGACAACGAACATGGAACCCTAAAAAGTTCTTTCCATAGTCACTTTTAAGGATAAACCGTTTAAGAGATTAAGTCAGTACGAGTGAAAATTAAGGTTCCTGCCACAATGTTGATTTGACCACTGTGCACATCATGTACATTTTATGGTATAAATGGAACAACCTAAACAGAAATATACTCAGCCACAATTTAACAAGAATAGAAAATACTACATATGCGCAATGCAGTCAGATTGCATTGCTGTAGGAACAGTAACGCTATAATTTGTGGACTATTTGGAACGTAGGCTTCACCTTCATTAAGTTAGGGCTAGAGTTTGCCAAAAGGCATGCTTCTGTATATAAAGGGCAGTGCATAGCTGTGCCAAACCTTGAATGGGCATGCTGAGATTGCTATAGTTACAATTTAAATTTGATTCTCTAACCTTGGCATGAAAGTCTGTGCCCATATGAAAATAATGAATAGATGGTTTGCCTTTGAATCTACTGGATGATTCTCTCTCCACCCTCCCCCTTTTTTTTAACTGGATTTGTATGCTACGAAGTAATTCGTTCTCCTCAGAGAAGATCAATATTAATGCAATGTGCACACAGATATTTTTTCTTCTTCCAGGATAGTCCTTTTGTTTAACTATTGGGCTCTACTTTTGTGCTAATGTGCTGAGTCCTTCCATTTTATAAAATGTAAAACTATAAGTAAAGGGTCTTAAAATAACTAAAGCTGCTTGGAAAATAAGGTGTTGGGTGTTGGGTTTTTTTTTTTTTGCTTTGTTTTTGTTCTGCAGAAAATTTCTACTTTTTGTTGGAAAGTTGAAAACCAAAACACTTTCAATTTTCAGCCAAAAGTATTTGGTTTTCAGGTGTTCAGTTTTCTGGTGGAAAAACTGAAAATATTTGAGGCAGGCAGAGAACTTCGGCAAATTAAACACAGTTTTTTTTTTCCTTGCAAAAAAGTTTGGACCAAATAGGGAATCCTGAAGCTGAACATCTCAAATTTATTCTCCTGAAAGTTCTGCTATTTTCAGCCAAAATCTCATGAGAACAGCCAGTAAGATTTCAGTGCTGTTAAATCGAACCTGAACCTAAACCAGATCAAAACACTGCCTTCACAGTGCAAACTTAATTGTGCAAAATGATGTCTGCATGGCTTTGGGAAATAGCGTTTGTTAGCTAACCATTGTTGCAGGAAGAGCAAAGCTTAACACATTATGTAATACGGTGTGGACATCTACAAAAATGGTGTCTACTTTGTTGTTTTATTCTTGGCAATAGAATGGTATGTTAAAAAATAAAACTGGATATTGCTGTGCCAAAGGAGATCCTAGAAACCTTGATGATCCCTCTTCTAATTTTTTGTATGGTGGGTACAGAGGAAACAGTCACATGACTTGTACTTCAAGGCATTTCTTGCAAATCTATGGATTTGGAGACATAAATTAATGCTTAATAAAATTTTCACTCAGATTTCTCCAGTTCACATTTTTAAATAATGTTTCCTCAGGAACTTGCATTTATAAACATGTTTTCCCTTTTCCCCTCCCCCCTAAAACTGTACTGTTGCTAGGCTGAATGAACAGCTGTACCAGACATAAACCCCTGTGAAGGGTGGAACATATTTGTGGTTACACTTCCAAATGTTTACACCCTGTTACATCTGCAGAATTGGTAATTTTTAGTGATTACAAAGCATTTGTAATCTTTTTTTTAAATGGCTTGTAGTTTAGTTTGTTAGCCACAATATCTGGCTTCCTGTCTTCCATGTTACTCATAGAATGTGCAATCATCATAATTTTCTTACTCATTTTGAGGAACAAATGCTGCAAAAAACTGGTGATATAATCAGTGCTTAGTGATATATTGATGCCCTTTAGATTTTACTATAATAGCACTGAAATTTGCTAAGTAAAGATAAAATCATTGTGATCTAGAAGTGCAGTGTTTGGGGGGGGGGGGGGAAATGGCAAGGTTATAGCCTAATCAATTTAAACTGATGGTCTTTAAGAAACTGATTACTAGAGAAGCAAAGTCAGAGACATACTCACCCATGGGAGTTTAAAGGCCTCATCTCTCAAACTTTACTGACGTGAGCAGTCCCACTGACATCCGTTGGGTTTGCAGGATTTATTCCTTCAGCCTCAGGTCTAGATTGTCACTGCCCTTGCTTGGACGTACAGAGGGTAAGACGAACTTACTCCCCTGTTTGACCCTGCTTAGACTGTCTTCCAGCCACAAGTGAAAAAGGGGAATTATTTGCCTCATATTCCCTCCTGCAAGCAAGTGGGTGGGGAGAGGATGGAGAGTTGGAGGACCCTGGCTCTGGTACCTCCCACCAACTTTCTAGCCACAGTAGCTGGCTGGGTGGCACAGTTGGGAGTAAACTGCTCCAAAAAATGGTTGAAGTACCATACTGCCCACCTAGATCAAGGGGCGAGCAGGGGAGGAATTGTGACTGGGTCATTGTTCTCTGGTCTGTGCCTGGGATGAAGCAGCTACTTAGGGCATATGGTTGTTACAGTCTGGTCCATGCGGACAACTCTCTGTGATCACTAGTAAATGAAATGTTCTGTACTGTGGAAGGGAATGGGATTTTGAGGAATATTTGTATATATGAAATGCTAGAAAATTAAAATTAGGCTCAATGAGAACTCTGCCTTAAAAGTTATCTCCGCAAAAAGCCTTTAACAACAGATCTACCAAGTTCAGCCGCTTCCAAAGGTTTCCCCAAACAGAGAACTTCTGGAGGCAACCTTTTTCTTCTTTTCTGGCTGGAGGAAGGACAACTCTGCATATGCACACCTCTCTAAAACACCCCTTAACTTCTCTCCCACCATTGCTCTGGACCAAGTCCTTGTAGTCCTTTCTGCTGGACAGTGTCCTTGTGCTGCAATAGCAGCATATTAGTCAGTGCCGCTATTCATTTGTAAGAGGTTTAGAATTTTGTCTCCATCTGAGCTTGATCCTGCAATGTTTAAAATGCTTAAAATAAGTATGTGCTGAAGTGCTTTGCTGGACTGAAGTCAGAGTGCTCAGCATCTTATAGAACCGAGCTTCTCTTAGTCTCCTCACCTCTGTTGCAAAAGGGCTTTAGCATATAACAATGAACTGGCCAAATTAATCTGAAAGAGACGACTCAAGAGACAGGCTTTCCAGCTTTGCGATCAAATATGCTGTTCACTTTCCCGGGGAGTCTCGAGCAAATGAGAACAAGTGTATCATGTATTTAAGGAGCAGCATCAAATTATGTCGCATAAACATCTAGACGGAAGTCACTAGAGGACATTTTAAAACGAATTACCATTTATGAGAGAGAAGTAGACCCTAGTCTACTTATAATTAAGTTTTCAAGTTAAAAAGGCAGTTGAGCCCTGTAGCTGGTAATTTGAGGTCTCTATCTGAATGTATTTTTCCCTGTCTTTATACTAATCTATTTTTGAAAAACACAAAATGGTGAGTATTATGGTTTTGCAGCCATAAGGAGGTTGTGTTTCCTTTGGGGTTTCTCATAAATTCTAGACTAAAATAGGACTGAAATCTAAACAGCAATTGCAATGTCTGGACTCTGAATTATATGTTTCTTTGTATCCATGTGTTAAAACGGGGCAAAAGTAGGACCATCTTGAAAATCAAATTCCTTGCCTGAGCTGGATATTGCTGGTTAACTCGATACAAACCAACCCCCCTAATAATGTTTCTGCATCATTCTGTTTAGAACTTTTAGAAAAATTGCATGCATTTTCTGAAAGTGGAGCCTACTGATGTCAACTACCACTGTAAATCAGGAGTCACTCCACTGAGTGTGAGATCAGAATCGGACCTAAAGTTTTCTCTCTTTTTGTGCATGTAAAAACAGGTTTTTAAATACATGCAAGCTGATCATTCAAACTAGGTAAAAATCTGTAAATACATTTCTGTACCAGTTTCTTCCTGCAATTTGAATGACTGGGAAAACTGTATACTAAAGAAAAACCGTGATTAAAACCATTCACATTTCACAAGCAGGAGTATATTTAATCACTTGCTTGTGTATAAGCGAGAATATCTGTCATAGAATGGATTAGAGTAAGGACAAACCTGTTGGAGATAAGAAGATAATATTTTTCAGAGGGTATATTAATTGTTATAGAATTCCTGTCTTTTTTAAAGACCATTTAGATAAACATTTCATAATACCGTTCTAGATCTTGATACGAAGAGAGAAAAACAAACCCCCACAAACATACTGTGCGTTACTTGACTTGCACATGCAACTGCATCTTTTATATACGCAGTTACCTGTTCAGCTGCACACTCTCATGTATGGCAAGCACATTTGGTACCTATTTTTAAATTTTTGGCCCTTGATTTGTTTTTCTTTTACATATTGCTGCATTAGCAAGTCACCCATGATTAACATACCATAATGCACGTATTCCAAGGCCTAGGGACTAAAAGAGTGTACTGTAGATGTCTATCTTGAAAGGAGAGATCATGGCAAGATTTGAAAATCCATTCCTAAAAATACAACAAAGATTTTTAATAGGTTGTGCTTTGGATATGTGAGCAGCAGTCACATATTTGACCAAAATAAATGGCAGTACTGAGGAGCTATTTGAAGGCAGGCTAACAGCCAATATTTGTAAGCAACTCTCAAAGAGCTTACAGTGCAAGCATATACATTATGGGCCAGAATTTCTCTTGTCCAGAGTTGCCACTCAGAGCTGCAGAGGGTGTCAGAGAGCTGCCTGGGGGATGCCGTAATGTGCACCAGTGGCAACAGCGATCAGTGGATTATTTGCTGGCAGAGGATAGCTGGAGCACACCATATTTCAGCCATACTTACTCCCCAACCTCTGCCCCAATGTGTAGCCTGTGCCAGGGGTTTAGGAATGGGTAAGTTGGGAGCTGTGTATGTCAGCTCTACACCTGCTGGGGTCACAGGACCACCACGTTTCCTTCCCTTTGGGCTACAGGAGTGGAACAAAGAATGTGGAGGGACAGTGAATCGAGCTCTATGTTTCTGGGTTATTTGCTATACAAAGGGCCAAAGCCTTCTGAATGTGAGATGGATTAACTTTTCCACTGTCATTGCAGTCGCGATCTTGGGAATTGGGCTGTGCTCACTCAGGTCCCAGTTTAGCAAAGTACTTAGACATGTGCTTAACTTCAACACTACTCGTGCTTGAAGTTAAGCACTCCCTTACATACCTTGCTGAATGGGGCCCTGAATTTGTAGCCATATGGAGCCACTGAGCAAAAAACCAGACAGAAGGGAGTGACGGGGCATGTGATACTACTGCAGCTCTGAAGATCCACTCACTCTGACAGAATTTTTCCCAGCCCTGCCCCCAGAGAGTCCTGGCTCCCAGCCTAACCATTTGGAGTGGGCAATGGGAATAACATTTGGGGGAGAGGGATAGCTCAGTGGTTTGAGCATTGGCCTGCTAAACCCAGGGTTGTGAGCTCAATCCTTGAGGGGGCTATGTAGGGATCTGGGGTGAAAATTGGGGATTGGTCCTGCTTTGAGCAGGGGGTTGGACGAGATGAGGTCCTTTCCAACCCTGATATTCTATGATTTGTCCCTTATGTGTTCCCAGTAGATTGCCTAAGATCATTTTACAGGAGGTCTAGGTGATATGCAAATATAGAAGACGGCATCAGACTGGCCCCAGGGTAGTTTTGTGGGGTCTTGTGCTATCTACTCGTTTTGGCCAGATAATATTCCAAACAAACAACAACAACACTTAAGCATGTAGTTAGTTTTAAGTATAAGTCTAGTTCCATTGCCTCTTTGGGGACTACTCATGTGTTTAAAGTTAAGCATGTGCTTTAGTGCTTTGATGAATCAGGGCATTTGTACATATTAGTGTATATTTTCAGTAGTAACCTTAAAAAGAACTGCCAACAGCTTATTTCAAGTTCTACTGCAAAACTATGAGAAGTGCTTAGACTTTACTAAGTGTCAGTTAAAATATATTTTTATTTTTAAAAAAGTTGAATTATAAAATGAAGCTAGAGATGTTTCTGTCTAGAAAATAATGGAATGTTCCTGTAGGATATCCATTTATTATCTATATAAACAATCACTCCATAAAAGTATAGTTTTAAAGGATACTTGAGTAAAATAACTGAAATTTGTTAAAAAAATTAATTCTTCGCACTTATAGTGTCTTTCATCTGAGGATCTCGGAGCATTTTACAAACTTTAATTAAGATTCTCGGTACCTGTAAGGTAGATTATATCTTGTCTACAGATGAGTAAATTGGTCAGAGAGATTAAATGTCTTGCACAGTATGTCAGTGGAGGAGCAGGAAACAAAATGTAGGAGTCCTGGCTCAATGTCCTGTTCTAACCTCTACACAACATTTCCTCCCTAAAATGAATACTTTTATCTAGTGATGCACAAGTAAAGTGTCTGACATTTATTGTCCTATTTTTGTGTATGTTTGTGTTCCTAGGCCATTACATTTCTGTGGATACTTCCTGGGGAACTCATGATGAGAAAGCAGTACTTACCAGTCCTGAACTACATTCTGAAGAGTGGAGCTGCATCAGGCTTATATATCAGATTGCAACAGCTTCAGAGACGTCATTTGATCCTGCCAGGCTAAACCTGTATCTGAGGTTACAAGGAGAAAGCTTTGATCATTTACTGTGGTCAGCCAAGGAGCCTTCAGATAGCTGGCTCATAGCCAGTCTTGATTTAAGAAACACCACAAAAAAGTACAAAGTAAGTACAATTGTAGAAGATAGTAGTGGATTTACTGTGTACATGCTGGAATGTACTGGCTCTTGTTGAACAGGAGAGATGAGGTGGGTGAGATAATATCTTTTTAACAGACCAACTTCTGTTGGTGGAAGAGACAAGCTTTATTTGTAGTGCGGAGCTCTTCTTCAGGTCTGGAAAAAGTAATCCGTATTCAACAAACTGTCATAGATCTGAAGAAGAGTTCTGTGTAGCTCATAAATTTGTCTCTTTCATGAACAGAAGTCGGTCCACTAAAAGATTAATATTCCCTCACTTACCTTGTCTTTCTAATGTCCTGGGACCAACACAGCTACAACAACACTGCAAACAACATTGACATTCTTCTTGGCTTTCATTGTTGTTTTCAGTGGGTGAATCTTTGAGTAGTGAGAACACAGAAAGAGAACTCAGTGGAAAATGAAAGCTTTTTCACTGGAACCCAGACTCTCTCTGGTTTTCACGCACTTTCCTCTTTTACGTGTTCAAGGACCTGAACATGCAGGCTTAATGTATGCAAAACTCCCATTGAAGTCAGTGGAAGTTAGGTGCACAAAGGATTTCACATTAATACATAGTTGCCGAAATGTTGTCAGGGACAATTCTCCAAATAAGCCTGGGATCAAGCTGGGGCTGCCAGAGAGGTCCAATCTGAGCATGCATGGTAACTGGACTGAAAGAGTAGGCATAGAACTGCATGTACGTAAACAGATCTCTACTTCACTAAAGGTGGTTTTTTGGTGCAAATAGAACCTCACTTTTTAAGGTCTTTCAGAAAACTCCTATAGAGTGCATGATACTCAGTTTATGTAACTGCCAGGGATGAAAGAATTAATCCTTCCTGTAACCTGTTAGCTGCTGGTTCCAGGGCATCTAGGCATTTTAAAACTGATTGATTTGGAGTTTGATTCGGGATAGCAATCTATTAATTCTGTCCCTAAAATCAAGTAGTTAATGCTGACCTCCATATATGTTCAGTCCCTAAAATCCAAATTAATGCTGCCCCCCACCAACAAAATAGGTTAATAACCTCCCCAAGTTAATCAACTGTTACCCCCACTTGGATTAATCAGCTATGCCCCCAGATCAGTAATTACTTCCCAGTCACCACTCTTCTTTAGAGAGCTGCTTATCTTTTGTTATTCCCACGCTCACTTGTTCTTGCTTCTGCTCCCCTGCCCTCAAAGGAGAAGAGGGTTCGAGGCTTACAGGGCAGTATTGATACCCAAGCTCTTTTCCATAGAGTATCTGGCAATAGCTTTCTTCACTTCACAGTCTGGTCTCAAAGCTCCCAGCTCATTGCTAGCTCTTGTACTACCTCACTAGCTGTCTCTAACTCTCACTGAACCCTCTAGAAGCCTTTTTCTCCATGTCCCTGTGACATCACCACCTCACTGAGTGACTGCAGTAGTTCCATCCCCAGGTTCCATTTATGTTGACGTACACACTTAGAAAACTTCAGCAAGTACCCGTGAAAAAAAGCCATTGTCTTGAATGGTGGCAATAGCTACACTAGGCCCATGCTTTTGTTCTTGTCTTTGTCACAGGGCTCATGGGAACAATAAAGAATACCTGGTGATGGAATGATAAGGATGGTCATTCCCCCTTAATGTCCCCAAACTGTGCATACACACATGCATAAGAGCCTGAGCTGAGGTGGAAGGGATGTGCTCTGCCCCAGCTGTGGTACTGCAGCTGGGGTAATTCTATATCTGAGCCTGTCCCCAGGAAAGTAAATGAGAAATGTTCTGTTGATTTTAGTGGGAGCAGGAGCAGGTTCCATGCTTGTGTAAAACATGTTAGGTTAAATTCATCTGTGATGTAATGCTGTTTAAGTCACTGGAGATACCTAAGAGATGAATTTTTCCCAATAGCCTTCAGGAGGAATGGGAGGCACATGATACATCTATATAGCAGCAGAACTCCTAAGTGTTTGCATTGCTAGCATTAGCTGGGGCCCAGGGGCCAGAGTCATGGCCTTATTCCCATTCTGCTCAGACATGTCTCTTTTGGATATGTGCTTCTGGAGCACTTGCAGCCATAGCTGCCTCCAGTGATGAACTGCCAAAAGCTAAAGAACCGGTTCCTTCACTCGCTCCAGGTCTTTGGCGGCAGGTCCTTCACTCACTCTGGGTCTTCGATGGAACTGAAGGACCCGCTGCCAAAGACCTGGAGCAAATGAAGGGCCTGCCGCTGAAGACCCGGAGCACCGCCGGGTGAGTAAAAATTAAAAAGAGATTCTCAGGGGAGCCTCCCCAGCCAAGAGCTCAGGCAGGCCAGACAGGATGGTCCCGTGGGCCAGATGTGGCCTGCGGGCCAGAGTTTGCCCACCTGTTTAACAACCAGTTCTAAACCGGCTTCAGAATGTAACAATCGGTTCGCGCAAACCGGTTTGAACCGGCTCCAGCTCACCACTGGCTGCCTCCCATGCAGGAGTATTAGTGCAGGGGAAGCTGGAGTCAGCTGCCTGGGCCTACTCAGCCCATCCTACTTAAGGGTAGCCATAATGGTGAAGTTTTGAGAGAGAGGATCTGTGGGTGTTTTATCTCTTTATAGTAAATTAATGTGCATCTGAAGGTGCCATATCAACAACAGAGGGGTCTGAAGTCTGTTATCTGCAAAACTGGTATAACACAGTGGGTAAAATGCAGGCTTCCTCTCACTACCCATCAATGTACTTTAGCGCTGACTTAGAGGAAAGAGAGCAGTACAGTCTCCTGCCTATTCCATCCTTGGCCTCTCTGTTGCCCAGCAAGGGCACCTCTAGTGATTAAACACAGGACAAGACTGCTACATTTATTTAGCTACTCTAATATTACAATTTTAAAGTTTCGATGATATATACAGTAACAGAAATACTAGCACCCAATTATACTATTGTGTTTGTATTTTCCAGATTGTACTGGAAGGTGTACTGGGGCAAGATAATTCTGCCAGTATAGCAGTTTTTGAAATTAAAATAACTAATGGATATTGTATTGGTAAGTACCATCCCTCTCCCCATGTGCATAGATGAAAACAAAAAATATTTTTTATTAGAGAATAGTCTAGCATAGTCCATGTAAAAAGTTCACATTATTTAAACTCTGTGTGTGTGTGTACACATATAGGTCTCTATGACAGAGAGAGAGCTTCACTTAAATGTATATATTTCTGCGCTATTTATTGCACATTCAAGATCTACTGTAGGACTCACAAAACTAGACTGCTGCAAGTACTGGACGTAACAGCTGCAACCCTATGACTAACTGTCCATTCGTGCTTCATTACGCAGATGTCCGAGCAGCTCCATAGTTACAGTTGTGTTGATGATTGTACGTAAAGGAGGAATTTTAAATCCCTTAATTCCCCATGATATTTCCCAGAGATCCCTACCAAAGTAATAAAATTGCAATGAGCAGGAAATATTTAAATTTTTAGGTAAATTTAGTGGTGGATGAATCCGCATTTTTCCATTCTTGTGTGTATACATTACACACTAAAAGATAACATTTCAAAGTAACGTTTTATTGTGCTCCGAATAACTTACTTATCACAAGCATCACATGCTTGATAATTCACACATACTTTACTCTTCTTTGGGCAGGCTACTTTTTAAACATGAAGTTTAAAAATAATCATTACATCTGTTTGTCTCTGCAGTGGACATTCAATAGACAGGGGGCCTTTCCATTTTACCAGCCCTGCTCCAATTACAATAGTCATTGCTATAAATCTCAGCTATCCAGCTATGCTCCCCAGCCTGTCTACCTGCCTGTGACTACAGGGCCCAGCCAGCCCCTCACCATAGCTCCCTGCACATACACCCCATTTCACTGAGCCCCATTCCAGCCTCTCTTGGACCCACTGTGGTTCACCAGTGGGAGCTCTGGTCTGACAGACCTGATAAGGGTCAGAAAGTACACTGAGTCCCTGTTTTGGCATTTGCAATATTTTAATTGGTGCTAAGTTCCAGCAATTAGTGAGATACTTTAGCAAATGTCAAAAGAACAAGCGGGATTGAACAGGACGTGACACAACAGTTCATAGCACACATCAAGGGTCAGTGGCTATGGTAGTGTGGCAGTTTACATTGCTTCCTTGATGGCTAGCTAGTAAGCCCTGTAGGTGTTTTTTCTTAGATTGCAGAAGGCTAACATGTGGTCTCTACTAAGACAATAAAGTAGATGCTTAGCAATAGCCTTTCTTGGCGCTTCTGTAATGAACATATGTGATCTTCATGATGTTATCTGCAATTGCAGAATGTGACTTTGAAGAAAATCATCTTTGTGGCTTCATGAACCAATGGAACCCCAATGTAAACTGGTTTGTTGGTGGAGGCAACGTTCGAAATTCGCAATCCATCTTTCCCAGAGACCATACATTTAACAGCGAATTGGGTAAGCAACAAGTAGATTATCTAAACTAATAATAATCTGTGCCCACAAAAGCATCTAACTTTTAACTTTTTGTATTGTGGTAGCAACTAACTGACCTAACCAGGTCACATGATCGAAAGATAAACTCATTGTCTGGATTTTAAAATTATGGTACATGACAACGTGCTGCCAATTACAGAAACCTTTTCATCCTTGTAATGCCGAGCCGTACATATTCCAAGCGTTTGCTTATCATTGATATTGGATGGAGGAATTCAGTGAGCAGAAAGTATAGGGAATGAAACACAACTCATTTATGACATAGACTTAGCTGGAGTTAGACTTTTATTTCTTTAACTTAACTAGGGTTCTGTTCTTTAGGTCATAGAACACAAAGCACTTAAAGGCTTAGAGGATCTTTCAGATCTCTCCTTGTACATAAAACTTATGTAGTAGATGCCTTTTCTTCACCACTTTGCTTGAAGTGCCTCTTTTACACTATACTAGCAAAGACAGGGCAGACTTTTTAGTTCCTTGTTGATGTTACAGAAAAGAAGTTGAGGGCATTCTAAGGGCAGCAATAGGCAAGACTTATAATTCAGATCTTAAACAATGTGAAGTGCGTGACAAAACAAGAAACCAGGAAATGAAAAGTGATTAACACCTCCTTAACTGATGCCGCTGTGCCTTTTACCCCCACAATTGTATGAGTTGAGTACGGAGTATCAGTCTAACACTGCTTGGCCCCCCAGACAGCTAAACAATTGGTAACCAATTTAACTTGAGTTTAATATGTTACACTTTCACTAGCCCACACTTGGTGACTCATTGTTGAGAACCTTTCACCATTTGTGAATGAGCTTGCCACAAACAGTAAAAATTAAGTTGTGACAAGTGGTAACACTGCATGGAAACAATGAAGCACCAAAAATGCCCTCAGCCAACTGCAGTAAAAATGAAACCTAGGTTGGGAGGGTGGTGGCGAGGCAGGAACTTGCCAGACTAGTAAAGAGACAGAGACAGCCAAATTAGCCCTTCTCAAAGTCCAAGATGAAGTGGTCAACAGCTAAAGCTTCCAAGTTCATAAAATATCAGCTAATTATTTGGGCTACAGAGATGAGGAACCTCCCCAGCAACAAGTATATACAAACCAACATACAAACCTTAAAATGTTAACTCTGAAATAGCTTGTGGTTGTGGTATTTCACACTACTGTTGTATATATTTTCACCCTGCTGAGCAATATTTTTCCATGATAAACCTCATCTCTGATCAATATATATTGTGTCCTTTAACTGTGGCAGCTCTGGGCATGCATCAGAGACAGAGAAAGAGAGAATGTAAATATACAGATATGCATATGCAGTTTAGATAAACAGAAATACATATAAAGGGTCAAATTCTCAACTGGTGTAAATCAGCATAAATCCACTGAAGTCAATGTAGCTATGTCAGTTTTCAACAACTGAGAATCTACCTCATGTGCGTGCAGGAAGTAACCTACTTCTTCTATTCTAATCTGACTGGGACACGGTAAGTTTCTGTCCTTTGAATTTTTTCAGTTGTGAGTTTGGAGAGCAGATTTTTTCAATTTAAGGTAAAATTGAAGACTTAAATGACTTGAGACAGCAACAGGTAAGGGTTGCGATTGGCTTATTTACCTCTGGAATCCCAGTCTCTCAAAATCACAACTCACCAATATGCTATTCATAGGATTGTGCCGAGAGAAGAAGAGGGGAGAAGAAAAAGGGAGGCAACATCTGTAATTTGTCCAGTGAAGAGAGTATTACTACTATTCGCATTTCTAAGGAGGCCCTCACAGTAGTTATCCAATGTATATGTAGTAGATTTCTGCACATCTATTGATACATCTGTTTGTCATTTTCACCATTATATATATTTAAGGGGTTTTTATATATATATTTATATTTTTTAGGTCATTACATGTATGTGGACTCTATTTATGTCAAGCATTTCCAAGAAGTGGCCCAGCTGGTCTCACCTAAGACAACCACTCCCATGTCTGGCTGCTTATCCTTTTATTACCAACTTCAGCAGGAGAGCGGCATTGTTTTTACTCTCTATATGAGAGATATAAATGGCTTTTATGAGGAGATCTGGAAGATAGACCGTACAATGAATACAGACTGGAGTTTAGCAAAGGTTGATTTTGATGCACCATATCCAATGGAGGTAAGAAAATCAAAACTTGTGCAGTATAGCTATATCTTCCACAGTTTGCATTGCAGCTCCATATGTCAGTGCTGCTGACGTACCGCTTCTTCTCTACTATGTCATAAAATCAAATAGAACATGTGTATCTCTGTCATCATGTCTCTTACCTTCAGAGGGCCTACTAGTGTCCAGGTATGGCATTGCAGGGATTGTTTCAGTCTAGCACCCCCTTTTGTTGGTTTGTTATATATGGCCTAGTCCTCCTGCCAGGTCGCTGTTCAGTTCATTCCCCTTCCGGGGCTAACAGAACAGTCCCCAAAATAGGAAACTCTAATCCATCTCCTGGCCTCTATCTGGTGCTTGATATTCTTGCCTTCTTTTATCTTTGTTGCTTCCCCTCTTGGTCTAGGGAAGAGGTAGGGGAACCCTGTCTGCCCTCTGCTCGGGGTTCAAGTCTGGGGACCTTATTTAGGCAGTTAAGGACTGTTCCTTCAATCCCACCACCATTTCCCCTTTGCTTCACTTATCAACATCCTCATAAGATCAGCAGGCTCTGTTGTCCCTGCACTGACTCTGTGATTCCTCACAGTTTCTCCTGGGACTAGCTCAGGAGGCATCTCCTACAAGCCAGTTTCGTTCCTCTCTGCAGCAGACTGACTGTACAATTCTAGCAATTCTTTGCCCCTTTCTTCAAGGCAGTCAGTAGCTCTCTCTTATGAACAGGAGTTCCCCTCAGCCCTCTCCTTGGAGCTGGGAGTGTGCCTCATGCCTCTTGCCTTAGATTAGTCAGTTGCAAGGCCTTGTGCCAGCTTCCCTCAGCTGAACACCCTTCCTAGTAAGCCTTCCAGTCTGGAGGGTTTGTCAGGCTAGACTTCTGCTGTCAGCATCTCCCTGCTCTGATGGAGGAGGAAGCTTTTATACTGCTCCCCTTCTCCTAACCCCTTCCTTGCCCTGCCCTCTCTGAAAGATTTGGGCCTTTAAAGGTACGGTCTTCTGATTCCTTCCCTAAGCACCATTCATTCCCAGGACTCTTAGGTCTCTACATGTATCTTTTGAACTCCTCTGAACATTCTAAAGGGCCACGTGGTAGGGCTGACCAGTAGGCACTACTGCCCTCTTTCCTGGCCTACCCCACTGCAATCTCATTTGAAAATAAATGCACTTTTAAAAGTTGTGGTAGCTAATGCACCTGAGTGTACTCTCTGGGCTGTATTATTCCTTTTCCCTGTTCAGATAGGATGCCTCCAGCAATGACAGCTTAGATCTTACTCCTCCACAACCCCCCTTAACAGAGCTCGATTTCTCAAAGCTAAAATTGAGCTCTATATTTTATTATTATTATTATTTATTATTATTATTTATTATTATTTATTTATTATTATTATTTATTATTTTATTCTAAATCTCAGGGCTATCCAAAAGAAATAGGAAGTAGAAAGTGTTTATTCTTTGACTCTTGATGCTTCACAGAATGGGAAGAAGATTCCATTCCTGACACCCTCCCTCTGTCCCCATCCCGGCCTTGGAATGCCAATACCTGCATTATCCTCTCAAAGAGGTTTTGTAGTTTTTCCTAAGTAATCAGAATTCCAGATGAAGTTGTGTTACTACATTGTAGTGACATACACAATAGATAAGTAATAAATTGCCATTTATTTTTTCAGGTTATTTTTGAAGTTGCTTTCAATAGTGCCAAAGGAGGCTATGTTGCTCTTGATGACATTTCTTTCTCTCCAGATTATTGCAGCAATCAGACAGGTATGAATTCTTTTGGGTATTTACTTTCCATAGTTTCTCCCTTCCTCTGCCTCGTTTTATCAGTCCGTAGATTTCACTGCTTGGCATATACTATAGTGACATTCAAATACTAGCCTGCTCAATTTAGCAATGCCACTGGGTTCCTCCTCTTAAGAAATGAAATGGGATTGTAGAATAAATGATACATGCAGATCAGAAGTGAGGGTAATTTACCCTTTGTAAAGCTCTTTGAGATCTGATGATGGAAAAGCACTATATATGAACTAGGAATTAATAATTATTCTTAGTCATTGAAACAACATACTTAAGGACATGGTGGATTGTCCATCATATGATGTCTTGATTTAGGACTGGATATCGTTCTAAAAGGTGTGTTATAACTCAAACAGAAGTGATGGGCTTGATGAAGAAATTACTAGGTTGGGTTTTATGACCTGAGTTATGCAGGAAGTCAGACTAGATTATCATAATAGTCCCTTCTGAGCTTAATCTGTAGATTGCCAGAGCTTCAAAACTAAAGCACAGCATTTTAAATTTTGAGTAGGAATAAAGAAGATTTTAGCTCTGTATTTGGCACTGGTGCAACCACAGCTGGAACACTGTGTCCACACTTCAAGCAGGATGTTGATAAATCTGGAGAGGGTTCAGGGAAGAGCCACAAGAATGATTAAATGATTGGAAAACATGCCTTGTAGTGATAGACTCAACGAGCTCAGTCTATTTAGCTTAAAAAAGAGAAGGTTAACAGGTAACTTGGCCACCGTCTGTAAGTGCCTTCAAGGGGACCAAATATTTGATGATGGGCTCTTCTATCTAGCAGACAAAAGTATAACAAGATAATGACTGAAAGCTGACGCTAGACAAATTCAGACTGGAAATAATTTATCAGTGAGGGTAATTAACTGTTGGAACAGTTTACTAAGGGTTGTGGTGGATTCTCCATTACTGACTATTTTAAAATCAAGATTGGATGTTTTTCTAAAAGATATGATCTAGTTCAGACAGGAATTATTTAGAGGAATTTCTATGGCTTGTGTTATACAGAAGGTCAGACTTCTGGCCTTGGAATCATGGAAGTTTTTATGAAGTATTTAGAGAATGTCATTCATTTGGGCAATTGATCCAAAATAGAATGGTCTACCCTTCCTCTCAGACAAGTTGCATGCTCCATGCTGCAACTGGAAAGCTAGTTGGAATGCTGTGATTCTATCTCCCCTGAGGTTAAACAAATTTCCACAAAGACTGAAGCTGGTACAGCATGCCTCTGAGGGAGCATGGGACAGGGACAGGTGCCCAAAATTAAATAAACAAGGTGCCATGGTGGCAGGAAACCACAGGTGACCGGCAAGGACTGTATCCTTCCCACAATGAGGACATGTCCCAGTGTTAATATCTTCCCACATGCCTGGTATGCCCTTTCAGAATTAAGTCAGAAGATAGCTTTTGGGGTCATGTGACCTACTCACCTCCCTCAGTGGATGGAGTGACTAGCTGCCTCTGAGAGGGGAGTGTTGTCAGGATTTTATTAGGTTTCCACAACAACAGAACCAAGATGGATCCATGTGATTGTTGTTGCTGGGCAGTTAGGGCCAGGATTCAGCTCTTGGCAGATACAGTGTCTGTCCCTGGACTAGCCAGATACTGTTTAGTTTGAATGTTGCTTTTCATTGCTAAGTAACATTCTAACAAAATGATTAATGATTTGCTATCAAACCTATTCATTCTTTTTGGTCACAATTATGAATTCTTTTGAAATGGGAAGAAAAAAACATTTTGTACTGATCTAGTAGAAAGCAGTTTCTTCCTTTTTTACATCTATCTCTACATGGTCTCTGCAAACTTTATCTGCACAGCTTAAAGATGCATTCTCTGGAGGGCATGAGACTGAGACCCCAGGTGTGTTGCTAATCTACCAGTCTTGGTTGGTTGATTGTAGTTTTTGTATAACTATCTCTTCTCTCCTCCTGTTCTGGTTTTACTCATTTTTGTAACAGTCTATGCTTGGGACTTATGTATTTTTTTGAGTTCTTGATTATGTTTGCAATAATGTTGCGCTTTGATCCATTTATTACTTATACTGATAATATATTTTCCTCTTCTATTTTAACTTTCAGATGTTTGTTTGATGGGCTAAATACAGTCTGTTACCTCTTTAGAACACAATACAGTTTATTCTAAATATCCTGACTCAAATTCTTATCCACTGTAAGTGCGTGGAACTCTAGGTTGTCAGTGGAGCTACATTCAGTTATACCAGGTCTGATTTTGGTCCATTAAGTTTTTCTGTGTGAGAAATTCATGCCAGTAATTTCCTTGGTGTTTTGTTGAAATATGTTCAGTTACTTTTTAACCCTTCAGTCTTGTCACCAATTCCCATATTTCCATCTCTAGTTGCTTTGAGTACTTCTGAAATTGCATTCTCTTTCTGCTCGGCTTTAGTGGTTCTCTGCCTCCAGCTGTCCAGGAGACTGTGTCAGCTCTATCTGAAATCCTTTGTTGTATAATAGTGACATTAAGTTTTGATTTTTTTTCTAGGAGTTCTGATTCAAAAGTGCACAAATATTAGCTCAGATCTTCAAAAAATCTACCAGCCACCCATTAGTCAGAGGACTAAACTTACTAGTCACAGGCTGATTCAAAAGATGGGGCCTGGTTCTTCTGGCCGATGCCCTAATGAAAAGCTGAATTTAATCAGCGCCCAGAGTCAGGGTGCAGGGATTTTTTCCAAGTGCTGTTCTTGGACCTTGCTTGGCACCTCTATCTTTCACAGCTGGCTCATAGGTGTCTGTCAAATTTAAAGCCACCACAACCCTATTTGTCCACTGGAAAGGAAAAGAAGCACTTAATTTCTGCTTTTCCTTTCTACTCAGGGTCTTCCAGCTGTTGTAAGGGGTAGCATCTTCAAAACATTAACCCTCCCTCGCCCTCCTAGCTGCTGCAATAGAGTTGGTTGCCGTTAGGGCTGATCTGTTTTCAGTCTTCTACAAGGGCTGAACCCCTCCCCCCCCCCCCTTTTTTTTTTTTTTTTTTTTTGCTGCTAACCTAAAGCTTAGTTTCTGCAGAAACTAAGCACATGGATCCCCACACTTACTCTGGGAAAGCTCCTACTTGGTAGTAGCAAGCAGACTTTTCAATCCTTGTATTAGCTACTGTACTGTAATGCTGGGGAGGACTGAGCCAGGCCATCACAGAGCTCCTATAGACCTGACCTACCACCTGTAGGAACATACCCTGATTGCCATATGTTGATTTTCCCCAATAACTTGTACAAATGATCTGTGAATATCTTAGAGAGAAGCCTTTTTTATTAGGAGCAGTCTGCCGGGTGGAGATATTTTTAGATTAAAACTCTGGCCTTTGAATTCCACACAGCAGGAAAACCAAAAAGCCTTCAGCATGAATGAAGAGATTAGCTCAACTCTTTAATAAATTACACCATTTATAGTGATGTTTTCCTTTGTGCAGTGAAACATGCAATACTAATGTGAATTGAGCAAAGCTCCAGATGTCAGCCATAAATAAAAAATACTACCCCCATCCACCCCTACCTACCTTTCAGGAAAGGAGGGTTTGTTAAAATAAATAAATGAATAAAACTTAAATATTTGTCTTAGAAGGTTATCACACTGGAAATCTAAATATTATTATATACACACACTTTTTGTCTGGATATCTTTTGAATGGAGTAAGACAGAAAAAAATGTCTGTCTTTATGCATTACATCCTGAAGGAGAAATTTTATTTTCTTTTGACGTCTGTTGCTTATTTATTTTTTTTTTATAGGGACTGTGAGAGAGGTATTTTCCCCCTTGGCAAAATATAAGAAAATAGGATCTATTTGTCATACAAAAATGATAGGCTGACATCAGACTGTGTTCCATATGTATAAAGTGTGTGTGTGTGTGTATGTATGTATGTATATGTATCTGCTTCTCTTCTGCAATACACACAATTACTAGTCATGAACAAACCAAGATAAAACAGAATACATTTTGGCATTCTTGTTCTTCAAATACTTATGCATATTACAGTGTACCCCTCCTAGCAGAGCATGTTTATCTTTTTGCAGGATTTTCTTTCAATCCTGCTGAGGCAAGCTGCAATTTTGAGGAAGATCTGTGTCATTTTTATCAGGATCACAAGGATGGCCCTGGCTGGAGCAGAGTGAAAGTAAAGCCTAATGCATATAGGACTGGAGATCACACTACTGGATTAGGTAAATCGAAAGTTCTTTTAAGTGGAAAAGTCCAACTGGATATGAAGGTTAAATTATTCTTTATTCCAGAACAGACTATGCAATTGACATACTGCTCTGCACTGGGGGTACGGCAGAGAGATACTGCCCCAGAGGGAGCTCTGTAACCCAAGAACCTGTTAATGCCAGCTGGCAAGGGGGCACAGAGTGGGTGCATAGAGAGTACAGGTGTCTCTTGAGTCTGGCATGTACATTCTGTTTCACCGAGAGGGTCATGTGCATCCTTTAATGAAAGGTTATGTCATACTGATCCTCATAATTGTTGCAAGATGTCTGTACGGATGATAGAGTTGAGTATATGTACTGAAAATATATTTTAACATCTGTCACAACCAAAGAGGAAAACAGGTTTTCTTCCAGAGAGGAGGTAAGATGCATATCTGTCGAAATGTAAATTAAGTATTGCAAGCCAACACAATAGAAGCCCCATTTACATAAAGCATCAACAGAAAAGGAGCACACAGGAAAGAAAACAAGCTATCGGGGTTAGCCTAGCTGTGTGCAAAGAAAATGGACTTGGGGTGGGGATATGTGCAGGAGGCGAGGAAGACACCCCTTTATCCTGCATCTAGGAAGTAACCAGGCAGTATGATTACATTCATAAAAATGGGATTTTGATGAGACTTGGTGGAAAATGATGCAAAGGACATTTGGGGTGAGAAATTTATTTAGACAGAAAGTAGTCTCTTAAAGTAAGCTTAGTCTATAGGGATCGTGTTATGATTTGTTTTATATGTAACCCTTCTGGTTCCATTATTCTCATGCATTATCTCTTAAACCTTGATCGTTGATAATCAACTGATGATCATTTTCACTATAAATATATCTCAGTGCTGTGGCATTATACAAGAACTGATCCTGAGTTGACTCGAACAAGCTGGTATGTACCCTCTCCTCTTGGGGAGAGCAAACCTGATGTTCCTTGGAGTGTACAGGGTGCTGACCCCTGCAGGGGAACACTTGGAAGGGGCTTGGGGACTGGGGTACACGCACTGTTAATCTGCCAGGCAAAGTAAGAGCTTCCGTAACCCAGAGGATAACTAACAGACTGAGGTATCAGGGAGCTGGCACCTAATTAAGCACAAACAAGTGTCCCTCTTGCTTGAGGCAGGGTGGTGGTAAGGCGACCGACAGTCATGGGCACCCTGAGAACCATCCCAAGCTCCCAGTCATATAGAAGGAGCATGTACACTGCACCATCCCTGTGAAGGTCCTAAAATGGACTACAATTGTGCCTGGCCTTTGCATTTCAAGAGGGGAGGATTCTTGTGCACTTCTGTCACTACACTCTCACAAGTGCCAGGAAAACCCTTGCCCTTTCTCTATGGAAATATAGGGCCAGATCCTCAGATGATATAAATCAATGCAGCTACGTTCAAGTCAATAGTCAACACCAATTTATGCCCATTGAGGATCTGTCCCATAATGTTTTTCAAAGCATGCAGTGAACTACTTGTAGGAATTTGTAATAGTCAGGAATTTTGCGTAACTTTTTTAATAAAGAGAGGTGTTAGGTACATGAATATAAACTCTATTCAAGCATCCTGCTGATTAAAAAAGCAAGCATTGCATGCCAGTAGTGCTCTTACCTCTCCAAGGCAGAGGCTCAGGATATTTGTTTTTTTTGGGAATATCCTTTACATTGTGGTTTCTGACACTGCTCATATAGACCCTTTTGTGTAGCATTCACCACCATTCAACCATATGTGCCAGAGAGGCTTGCATCCTCTGTATGAACTATCCAGTGAAAATCTGACCGTGAATAAAGTGCTGAGTGCCCTAGCATTACCTCTTCCGATAAGGGAGTGGTAGTCTTGAAATTGAGTCAGGCTGCCAATGGAGTCAGCAGGATGCTATAAAATTGAGGTTTTTTTGTTTTGTATTAAAGGTAATTCTGCAAAGTGGTGGTCTCCAGTGAAAACTGCAATCTGGCCATGTGCAGTCTTAAATTTGTAACGGCAGGGAGTTTATTTAGGATTTTGATTTGACCACTACAAACAGGGTTTTTATATAATTTGTTAACCTGCTAGGGGAAACTCTCATTACACCAAAATCTGCTGAAATGACTAAAGCTTCTTTTACCTGTGAATAGGCTTTGTGAATTCTTTATTAGAAAGACTCAATAATTGCACTGTTTCACAGGTTATTTCTTGCTGGCAAACACACAGTTTACCTCACAGTCTGGATACATCGGACGTCTGTATGGCCCCTCGCTGCCAGGAAACTTGCAGTATTGTCTGCGGTTTTATTATGCCGTATATGGATTTTTCAAAATGAGCGACACCCTGGCTGTTTATATCTTTGAGGAGAATCACGTGGTTCAAGAGAAAATCTGGTCTGTCTTGGAATCCCCAAAGGGAGTCTGGACTCAAGCTGAAATCACCTTCAAAAAGCCTATGCCTTGCAAGGTAACAACCAGCATTTCTTGTGTTTTTTGTTTTTTCTCAAAGGTGTAGATGGAGATTTTTCATTCACTTCCCTTCTAGGGGGAATGTTAATCATCTTTGGCCCAACACTGCAAGGTGCTGAGAGTCTTCAGCTTCCAGTGAAGTCAATTACGGAGTGGAGGGCAATCAGCTTGCAGCAATGGTCAGAATCTTAGGACACTTGTTAGCAGGTTTATTCTACTATTAGTTAGTTCGTTTGTTTGTTTATTGAGGTTGTGCCTCCAGGCCATCAGTCAAAAATCAGTGCCACATTATGTTAGGCACGTTACATACAGATAATGAAGAACGAATCCCTACCCCAAGAAGTTTGCAATCTGAGTAATCCTGGTGCTCATGTTATTCCGGAGGATCTTAGCCTGTGAGTTACAGCTATAGCTGTGTGCAACTCTGTGGATTTGATTCTCATGGGCTCCATATACATATAATTTTAGTTTTGCTTCACAGGGGGTTTGCAGCTGCCATTCTCCATTTTCAAGTTTTAACAAACCCAAACCTCAAAAGCAAAAATTTCTGCTCAAACTGCTGAATTTGTCTTAGGTTTAGTCAAAACTACCAAGTCTCAACCTGAACCCAGAAGTCAGTCCAAGTTCACAGACATGGGTGAAGGTTTTGTGGAATCTGGTCAGAGTTTGTACCAAAAATAGGTGAATTAACAAAGTTTTACTCAGAACCATCCACACCAACCCTCAAGCAGTCATCGCACTCCTTCTACTACCTTTCTCTTTCCTCCCCAAAGTTAATTTTGACTTAGATAATCCTCAGGTATCAAAATCAGTCTAGAAGTCATTGTATCAGTTATCACAGTTCCTCTTTTGGGGTTCATCTACATGACAGCAGGAAGGTGTGATTTCCAGCACTGGGAGGCATACACACACTAGGTTTGCTCAAGCTAGCATGTTAACTAGTAATGTGGCCATGGTCACAGCTTGGGATAGCCACCTGAGTGTGTACACAGGGGATCAGGTGAGATTCTATTCGGGTGGCTAGCTCAAGTCAATGCCTATGCCACCACAACTGTCCTGCTATATTTAGAGAGCTAGCATGTATGTGTCTGCCGAAGCTCTGAATCACATCTCCCAGATAGAGTGTAGACATACCCTTGGAGCACCATTGCAAATGGTGCAAAGGATTTTGGGGGACATTTCAGGAGGACCAGTTGCGAGTGGCTGAAAGTTGGATCACATAAAAAGATGGATGACTCTCTACTTAAGATTTGAGAGTTTGTTTAATTTTACTATCAATGTTAATGCCTTTCTGATGCTTCTACAAGTGACCAGTAGTAGAAGGGAATTGAACTTCAGGAACAATATGATAATGCAGAAGGAAACTGAGACAGGCAGTCATAGATCCTGTCCTACATGAATACTTTTACAGAGCTCCTTAAAACTCTAAGAGGTTGTGGTACAGACTTGAAAATTTTGACAAGATGAGATGCTGCTGTTTGAACCCTAAGATGGTCCTGTCTTCACAAGTCTGCCACATGGTATTGCCATTCTTTTGAGCAAACAGTCAATTTTAATTCAATGAGAGAGAGGGAGAGAGGTGTGGGTGGGGGGCCATTGGTATGTGTGGTACACACACAATGACTGTATGCCCAATTTCAAATGTGGGTTCCAATCCCAGACAGAGACATCTGCTTTATGCACCTACAAAATATCAATTTGAGTGACCAAATGCAGGATTTCGTGGGCTAACTTCGCTGATATTTGGAGGCCTCACATTTCCTTGACTCCAGCTAATCTAATTTTAGGTCTGGGAACTTTACAGAAACCACAGTGGTGATATAGGTTTAAGACACTACTCCCCCTGCAGTAGATGAGAACAGTACCCTGCTGATTGGCACCAGTAGATCTATCAAGTGTGCTAATATGTCCATTCTCCTGACAAGAAGCAGATAGAATTGTTGTGATTGGCTCTGCCCCTTTCTTTGAGTGATGCTGGGGGTAGCTTTGTGTAACTGCATAAGAGAGCCCTCACAGCACAAGTGCCTAGTACTGTGAGGATGTGTTTTGCTACTACTCTGTTCAAGGTACATACTAGGCTGCAAAACGTGTCTGAGGAGACATGGGTTATAGTTCTGTCAATATATTGATGACACTCAGCTTTGTCTTTGATTTATCTGACCAGGCTAATGTGATAGAATGGTATGTATGTAACTGGGGCCTGGATTAAGGCTAACTGGCTGAGGCTTCAAGCAGACAAGACTAAGGTGACATTAGATGATGGGAAGAAACTGTAAGATTTGGTGTGAGTTATATTAATCTTCTTAATTGAGGGAGCAAGCTGCCACTTGTTATGCAGGTTTGCAGTGCAAGGGTCTTGTGGCAGGTGAGGCCAGCATGGTTTTTTCAATCTGCACTAGATGATAAGGGGTATGCCCATGTCTTTTAGGTGTAGATCTTGTTACAATCATTTCTGTCTTTGCTCCCCTGAGAGTTGAGTACTGCAATGCACTGTCCATGTTACCAGATCCAGAGTAGAATCTCTTCCTTCCTGGAGAGATCACAAGCTCTACAAAAGCATAAAGGAATCTTCTGCACTGAAATCTGCCCATGGTGAAACTTTCTACATAGGTGTTTAGCTATGATACTAAATAAAAAAAAAATTTTGGGGTCCAGTGAATCTTTACCCGAGTAGTTCCTTCCTCTGCGAACAGTCCCATTAACCACTCACATGGGATTACTTCAACTACTTGTATGAGTAAAAGAGTACAGATTTGATTTAGTGCTGTATTTAGTACCATCGCTTCAAATGAGAGCTAAAAATGACTACTGTGCATGTGTGAAACCAAGAAAAACATAAAATGGATAGATTTTAAAGCTCAGCCATTTGAGTTTTATGCATAAGCTAACTAGCATCTCAAAACACACCCCCGTCCCCACATTTTCCCATTGTAGGAATGGTTTTTTTCCTCCTACCTTCATATAGGTAAAAATTGCTAAAGGTATTTTTGTTCAAACTTTCTAGGAAAAATTTCTCCTTGGGTGGAGACCAAGCACACCCCAAAAGAAGAATTTAAAAAAACAAAAAAACCTTATGAACATGTGAAAAGGGGGTTTTGCACTGAAAGTCTCTACCTTAGCTACAGAGTAGCAGGCTCTGTCAGGTAGCTGCTATAGTTGCAAGGTCACAATAAATAGTAATGAGATTCTTGTATGCAATTTCAGATTAATATGGAAAACAATGCAAAAATTCTATTAGATATATAGCAAATGTGTGATGGGAAAATGGTGCTGATAAAAATCTTCCTAGGACAATGGAAGAAATATATTCCCAGTTTGATTTCTTTTAATATCTGATTTATCTGGAAAATCTTTAGAAACTCATTTGATTTTTTTAAAATTGTTTGAAAAGTTTAGTAATTTATTTAAAAACTTGATTAGCAAATAACTAAACAAAATACAGTTTGTGTGTATAATTTCCAGGATGGCTGTAGGCAGGGGCAGACTGGTTGAGAACTGGACCTGGAGAAAGAGGAGATCAAGGGAGTATTCCTATCTTCCCTTAGACCTCCTGAAACCTGGATGGGGTGGGAGAAACCCAATGTGCAATTGAAGGCTGAGGCTCCTTGGCCTCCTGGCAAGTCTTAGGAGTCTCACTCAGTCACTCCCCGGAGAGGTTTTTAGGTGCAAAAGTATTTCTTTTCCCCTTGATATACTTACACAGGGACACACATCTTTGCAAGGGAAAAGACTAGAGGCTTGCTTTTTTTTTTTTTTTAAATGAAACCTTGGGTCTCCAGCAGTTCTTTGATGTTCTATATTCAGCTCAGTAGAGCAGATGTTCTATAGTGGTATTACATGTCCAGAAGTTAATGACTTCCGAAACTAGACCTGTAATCAGCTAAATTTTTATATTGTGCAGTAGGTCTCAGTAATGTTAGTCCTGTAAATTTAAGGTTTATTTTACTCACACAGAGACTTTCTGAGCTGTGGAGAATACCTACTTTGAGGGTGTCATAATTTAGGAACTCTTTATCCAATTTTACTTAAAATTGTGAAAAAACCCTACCTCAGCATAGACTCAGCCTACTCATTTTAAGGCTGATACGACTTTTTTTGTTGTTTGGAAGGCAAAATTGGACTTCTAGTGGAAACTGTGTTGCAATCTTGATGATGCAGTAGCTGCCATTGCTACATAAGTAATGACCAACAACAGAATGTCTGAATTCTGTAATGAATCCACTGCTTTACAGCTCTCTATGGCCATATATAGTTTACATAAAATAGTTTTACAAATTGTTGATTAGACAAACATATTGAAGACTATCTCTAATGCATTCAGAGGCGCACGTGTGTATATAAATATTACACACACAAACTACATTAAAAGAACGTTAATAAGGTTGTAAAGTCAAATACTCAAAAGTTAGAAAATGCCAGAATTACAGTTGCCTGTGCAAGCTTAATTTGGCCTCTTTATGCCTATGTATTCACATACTATTTCTTTTGACAGGGCCCCTGTCTGACTCAGGGCACATGATGGATGGTGCTCATTTACTGAGCAGCTATTCACTGAACAACAAAGAACGAAAATACTGGATGGCCTCAGGCCTCATTTACTGGAAACTATTCAAAGCCTGCTATAAATACAGAATTATTTTCCTCATGGGCTTTTCTATGGTGCTTATCACTATAGCATCTGAGTGCTTCAAACATTAATGACTATTTTCATAACACCCGTGTGAGATGAGGGGATATTATCCCCATTTCATAGATGGTAAACTAAGGCACTGAGAGATTAAGGTCAAATGTATCCATTAAATTTGGGTGCCCAATGTGAGACAATCTAGGACCTGATTTTTCATAGTACTTAACGTTACACAGCACTATGTATTCAAAGCACAGCTCCCCTTGACTTCAGTTGCTGCTGTGAGTGCTCAGCACTTCTACAAGTTAAGCATCCAGAAAATGACACACACAATTAATGACCATCTGTGATAAGTCTGGTTTAAGTGATTCCTCAACATCACACAGGAACTCTGGTAGAGGCAGGAATAGAATCCAGTTCTCCATGGCAGCATTCAACTGCCTTACCCAGGAAACCTCCTTTTCCTCTTTCTACAGTCCCCTGCTTCATTCACCACACACCTTCTAGTTTCTGCAACAAACCAAGCAGGGGCCCCACAAACAACATTTTCCTTTACTACACAATCCTGATTCATCCCCACAGAAACTCCATTCTATGCACTGAATGATGCAGGGGTCCTCATGTGTGTCATCACATAAGAGTGTACCATAATGCAGACACACAAGGCGGCTAAATTAAGTTGGTATAGGCAACCTTAATTCTGGGATTTCCTAACTTTTGAGTGGTAGGCTTTGAAATCTTTTACTGCTTTTTATATAATTTGTGTGTGTAATTTCCTAGTTTTTAAAAAAAGCAAACTGAAGAAAAACTCCATTATGTGGCATCATATGGACACACATGGGTCATCAGCAGGGATGGAACTTTTAGACCCACCACACAGACCTCTGCCATTTGAACTAACAGATTAACTGATAACAGTAGGTTGTTATCCTCTGTGTGGACCAGCTCTAGAGGGGGGATTAGATGCACACTTTGCCAGTAGCTTTTCAGATATTTTCTGACAGCAGAGTTATGGTGAGACATAGGAATCTTGGGTTCCATTCCAGGGTGCTCTGTGGGGTATAGACTTTTTATTTTTTGGCTCTTTCCCCCCTTCCCCTCCCCTCCCCCAGCCCCATATGTGATCCCTTCTGTCTCATCCCCTCTAGCCTGTCCACATCTCAGTCTGGTCTCTTTCTCATCCATCGGTCCTCGTCCCAGCCTCTGCTCCTCGGGCTTTTCATTCTAGTTCCAGTCTCCTTTCCCAGCAAGTCCCACCCTCACCCCTCCAGACTCCCCTTCCCAATCTTTCCTTCTCTCCTAGAACTAGTCTCTTTGCCCAGCCAGTCCCCAAAACCTGGCAGGGAAAATTTCAGCCCAAATGGTTAGTTTGGCAAATTATAAGCAACTGAAAACAGGGTCTTTGCCTATGTCCCATAAGACATCTTAATAAGCACTACAACTAGCTCTGCATTTTATTTATAAAGTATCGTAGTTGATGCATATGTTTGAGACAGAACAAGTTTAAACTGAAAAGTAAGAACTTTTAAATGTGCATGGTAATTTACTTGATCAAACTTTTGGTTGACAGATGTTACTTGGTAGGTTGGCTAAGTAAGTGTCTGTGGAAATAGCAAACAGCCTCTGGTGATGTAATGTCTTGGACGCCACTTAATGGCAAATAAAGCCAGAGACTCAGATCTTTATGCTGTTCCTTTCTTTGGCCAGAGAATCTTGAAATTTGTAAGACTCCTATTGTCAGAAAGTGGTAGTTCCAGAACTTCTGATTGCATATTTCCTTCATCTTTCTCCTCACTCTAAGGAATGATGTATGGTACAAACATTACTCCCAAAACCTTTTAAGGTACATTGAGATTTTTCTGATGAATTTTGGGGACAAAGTGGCATTTGTCTGTTGAAGCTAGCACTTGTGTCTCAGATTAATAAAAGGCTCTCTACTTTTGAGGATCCTGGTTTGTATAGGTTCTTTTTGAAAAAGTAAACTGGAGTCTGGGAGCAGTTTACTGGCTTGAATTCTGTGCGCAGGAAACTTGTAGCTGTCTAGAAGGCATTAGTGTAGCATTTTGTAAGTACCATGTCAAAATGTTAGATGGATATGAATCACCCAAGCAAGTTATAAATTCTAATATACATACTGCAAATAGAACACAAAAGTTATATTGAATAATGTTAACAGATGAACTTAACCTCAGAAAAGGCAGGAAATTCAAAGTTATCCTTTCTTACGCTGTCCTTAGCTCATGCTGTAAGTGCATATGGTTCTGTACATAAGCATTGCAGAATTTGAAAATGCTACTTTATGAACAAGCATGAGGAGGTCAGAGGGAAGATCCTGGCATTTATGGGCATGGATCAGACCCATAATCTATTAAGGTTTTGTTTATGGTGTCATGAAAAATGACAGCTGTTTAGATTGTTTGAAACACATTTCAGTTTAATACTGAGAACAGATTTGTAGTCACTTTCACTAGAGTGAAGGGGTGGATTCAGACTAAATGAGGTGGGATATGAGGTGGGGGGGAATCCACTTAACAAGTGAGTTCCAAACAGCTTGAATTTGTGTGTGTGGTGACAACTCACCAGCACAGCACCTCCTACTGGTCATCTCAGGAATTAGCTCTCCAGTGCATGGAGTGCCTCCTCCTGGCCAGAGTCACGCCTGCCAATGGCCCTCATGTCCCTCCACCTTGGGATGCTGCCCCTGGGCAGTGCCCCCACACTCTGGGTTTCCCCTCCCAGGGGAACCCCCAACCTTCTATCCTTACCTTGCCTCTGTGGCTACTGCCAGTCATCATCTAGCCCCTGCTCACTGGGGCAGACAGCAGTCTGTAAACCACTCATCACTGGCAAGGGGGGTTTGGACCTGCTGCCTTTCCCTGCAGCCCCATACCTCTCTTTAGGCCTTGCACAAGGCCTGCAGCCTGGGAAGTTGCCAGGCTGGAGTACCCCAGCTCCTCTTGCCTTTCTCCAGCACCCAGGGTTGTAATTTCAATCCACCTCAGGTTCTCTCCTTCAAGGTGTTTCATAGATATTAAGGTCAGAAGGGACCATTATGATCTAGTCTGACTTCCTGCACAATGCAGGACACAATCTCACCCACCCACTCCTGCAATAAACCTCTCACCTATGCCTGAGGTACTGAAGTCCTCAAATCACGGTTTAAAGACTTCAAGGTACAGAGAATCCTCCAGCAAGTGACCCGTGCTCCATGCTACAGAGGAAGGCGAAAAACCCCCAGGGCCTCTTCCGATCTGCCGTGGAGGAAAATTCCTTCCTGACCCCAAATATGGTGATCAGCTAAACCCTGAGCATGTGGCAAGATTCACCAGCCAGATACCCAGGAAAGAATTCTCTGTAGTAACTCAGATCCCAGCCCATCGAACATCCCATCACAGGCCATTGGGCCTATTTACCATGAATAGTTAAAGATCAATTAACTGCCAAAATCATGTTATCCCATCATACTATCTCCTCCATAAACTTAGAGTTTATTCTTGAAGCCAGATAGGTCTTTTGCCCCCACTGCTTCCCTTGGAAGGCTATTCTGTTCACTCCTCTGATGGTTAGAAACCTTTGTCCAATTTCAAGTCTAAATTTCCCGATGGACAGTTTATATCCATTTGTTCTTGTGTCCACATTGGTACTGAGCTTACATAATTCTGCTCCGGTATTTATCCCTCTGATATATTTATAGAGGGCAGTCATATTTCCCCTCAACCTTCTTTTGGTTAGGCTAAACAAGCCAAGATCCTTGAGTCTCCTTTCATAAGACAGGTTTTCCATTCCTCACATCATCCTAGTAGCCCTTCTCTGTACCATTCCAGTTTGAATTCATCCTTCTTACACATGGGAGATCAGAACCGCACACAGTATTCTAGATGAGGTCTCACCAGTGCCTTGTATAACTGTGCAAACACCTTATCTCTACTGGAAGTACCTCGCCTGATGCATCCCAAGACTGCATTAGCTTTTTTCATGGCCATATCACATTGACGGCTCATAGTCATCCTTTGGTCAACCAATACTCCAAGGTCCTTCTCCTCCTCCGTTACTTCTAAGAGATGCGTCCCCAGCTCATAACTAAAATTCTTGTTGTTAATCCCTAAATGCATGACCTTGCACTTCTCACTATTAAATTTCATCCTATTACTATTACTCCAGTTTACAAGGTCATCCAGATCCTCCTGTATGATACCCTGTCCTTCTCTAAATTGGCAATACCTCCCAGCTTTGTATCATCTGCAAACTTTATTAGTACACTCCCACTTTTTGTGCAGAGGTCAGTAATAAAAAGATTGGTCCCAAAACCGATCCCTGAGGAACTCCACTGGTAACCTCCCTCCAGTCTGACAGTTCACCTTTCAGTATGATCCGCTGTAGTCTCCCTTTTAACCAATTCCTTATCCACCTTTCAATTTTCATATTGATCCCCATCTTTTCCAATTTAACTTACAATTCCCCATGTGGCACCTTATCAAACGCCTTACTGAAATCTAGGTAAATTAGATCCACTGCGTTTCCTTTTGTCCAGTCACAGCCCTTCTCAGATTCTGCTTTATTAAATCAACAAACACTCAAAACAAAATTCTGAAGTCCATCCATTTACCTCCTTATCAGGTCAGTTCCAGGACTTTCCTGCTGGTAGTCTCACTCCCCAAGTTCCAGGTTTCTCTGCTGCAGAGATTCTCAAACTATTGTACTGGTGACCCCTTTAACATAGCAAGCCTCTGAGTGCAACTCCCCCACCCCCAATAAATAAACAATTGTTTTTAATTTATCATTATAGATGCTGGAGGCAAAGTGGGGTTTGGGGTGGAGGCTGACAGCTTGTAACCCCCACATGTAATAACCTTGTGACCCTCTGAGGAGTCCGGACCCCCAGTTTGAGAACCCCTGCTCTACTGGAGCCTAGTCACTTCCAGCAGCCTCTGCACTTCATTCTGTTCTCCCAGAGAACTTTCTCTGCCTCTTTTTGCTACCCCTTTACAGGTGAGTCAGTAGATCCTTGCTCAGGTGTGTCCCCTTGGTAACTATGGTTGGTTGGCCCCAGACCTCTAGCCCTTAAGGGGCAAGCCCCACTGTTACACTGAGAAATCCCTGTCTCCCACTCTCATGAGCTTCAGCCTTGAAGTTGACAGGAACATAGATTCATTCTTAGTTCCTTAGAAACACAATCACCAGGGGAGATCATTAACATGGAAAAAGAGAAGGAGATGTTCTCTTACACACCTTGGACCAACTCCACAGATGTCTTTGAAGACTGGAACTGAGATTTTAAACCTGACCCAGTACGCTGTGGGGAGCCAGTGTAGAACACACAGTATCAGGCTGAAGCTCACTTGGTGAGTGGTGTTGCTGAGGGGCTGGGCTGTTACATTCTGGGTTAACAAAAAGTTTGTCAAGGTCTTTGTATTCCTAGATATGGAGAGTTGAAATAATCCAATCTTTGAAGTCATGGAAGCCTGGGCAACCACAGACAATTCGCCATTTATAAAGGGAAGTTCCCTTGGCAATATCAAGTGAAAGAGGCCATAAAGCCTTATGACTCCTTAATATGCAACTTCTATGTCCAGTTAAAGCATTTTTTGTCAAGTTTCAAAGGGACTCCCATGCAGTTTTTGAGTTGGAAGGGTGACGGTTGTGTCATGAGAACTTGTGGGTGTGCAACTTAAAGCAGCAGGGAAACTAACCTTGCCCCAAAAACAAAGAAATGGCCCTAAAACGTCAGCCGTTGAAAATCCCATTCTGAGAATTCATGGTTAAAATCTCAAATAACGTAAGATATCTCAAAATATGGTGATCAGTATTGGATACCCATTTGTCTGTGACATTTGATATACACTTTTAAAAATAACATCCTAGAAAAACTGTTAAAGAAAATAATTTAAAAACTTAGGAAATATAAATTCTCCTACACTCATCACAGCAGCTAGATGATGAGTGAATACTATATCATATCCCCATTATGCCTACCTAGTTGTTCTGCACTACTTAACTGACATTTATTTTCTTGCTCTGTTTTGTTCTCTACACTGAATATTGTTTTCCAAGAGGTTGTGTGTGTCTAACAGAGCTTGTGATATTATCAGGTTAATGATGTGGCCAGAGATATGACAGTACTCTTCTGTCCAAGGGCAAAACCTCCTGCTGCGCTGCCCCTCCCCACCGCCCCAAAATTTAAGAACCAAACAGCGTCATTAAAGAGGGAACAAACTCATAATATTAGGATATGGGAAATTTAGCAGGGCTCTGTGGGACTGCTAAACATATCACTAGTCTATTTACTTTTCTGTACAGACAGCATTCTCTGCTAGATAAAATAATCCATTGATATACATGTGGCAGAGTCTGTGGCTTTAAGTTGTTCTGTGAGCTTCTCATTTCCCTTCTTCAGTCTATTTCTCCTTGGACAAATGTGCATTTCAGAAATTTGTCCAAATGTTACGAGCAGATGTTACCAGGCTTTTCCCAATTCAATATGCACTAGATTCAGATCAATTTCTTTTGCTCTTTACAATCCACAGCATTTGCGTAGGCAGTTTATCTGAGTAATCTGTAACATGAGAAAGTTGCACTGGTTTAATTTAGCCCGATTTTAAAGCCAACTTGGTTAAACGGATGTGTGGACATTCTTATTTTGGTTTGAGTGACTTATTTCAGTTAAGTGTATATCAATTTCTATCAATTTAACTAACCAAAATAAACCTGGTTAAACTGAAATAAGAATGTCCATACAGCTGTTTGCACCAGTTTGATTAAAAACTGATTAAAGTTAAACTGGTACAACTTTCCCAATGTAGACAAGCCTTGAGCCAATCAGCTTGATTCTTCCCTTTGCTATACCAGTTTTATGCTAGTGACATTGTTATCTTAACGTAGTTACTTGCGTAAAACCAGTGTAGCTGAGTGAAGAATCAGGCCCAATGTTTTGTGAAAATGTTATGAACTGGCCCATTACACCTTAGCAAATTTTTATTTGTATTGGAGTGCAATATTTGTGGATTTGGCAAGCTCATCAATATCTTTGTGCTATATAAAGTTTATAACTATTCCTACTAATGTAAGGCCCATCCCAGCTCCACTCATAGTCAGTTGCAGGCTTTCCATTGACTTCAGTGGAATTGGGCTTAAGGGGCCTACGCATGCAAGATGTGGTGTGTGTGTGGGGCTGAACTGCCTCATCTAGACTTCAGTGGGAATTAAGGGCATTCTGGACCATCCAGAATGTGCTCTGTACTTCATCAGAATGAAATAGTTCATGCCTTCTTTGCTAATTTGTTAACATTTTTTCAGCACTTGAAGGTTCTGTTTTAAAAATTGAGACTAAATGCCAAATTTTTAAATTCTTCACACTTAGTTTAAGTTTTAAAACAAAAACGTCTTTTTCCTGCTCAGAGGTTTAGTCTTTTTTTTAAATCCCGGATAATTTTTGAAGTCATTGGTTCAGATTTCTTTGATGGATATGAGTTTACCAGCCATTCACATGCCATTATTTTCCCAGAGTACATTGCGCAGCAGTAGGTTTTCTAAAGTCTAAGCAGTGGTCAGTGACAGTCATCAGCTTGGGGGACGGCCACTGATACTAGGGAAGCTTATTGCTGGGTAGTGAGAGGGAGTGTTCAGTAGCAGCATAATTGAAAACATTACCTGAAAGTTATTTTCAAATTCACAAGAGTGTACAGTCATGTTTATAGTATAATTGCACTTAACTGCATTAATCTCTGTTTTTGTTAGGCTCAGACCAAATAGTCAGCAATACTGTAGGTTAAACTGCATGACTGTCTCAGGCAACATAACCTACTGCTGGGGCACAGTTTACCTTCTGTGACAGAGTTCCTCCTCTGTCTTGGTGGGTCCTGCGCTTATTGGCAGTTTGCTTGCCTCAGAGATTCATGGCAGCCCTCAGTTTGGCCACTTTTGCTAGTGGCTCAAACCTGCCATTCATTCAGCTAACCTCCTCACTGGCCAGCATGGGAAAAAGGAAGGAGAACAATCCCCACAGTCTCTGTTGATCCACCATGTGGGTTGGGGAACAGCCCAGAGACTTTCCCCTCTGGTGGGGCCCACAGTCCAGGTCAATTCCTCCTATAGCTGATCAGGAGTTGGGAGGAACCCAGACCCACCCTCTACTCCGGGTTCCAGCCCAGGGCCCTGTGGACTGCAGCTGTCTAGAGTGCCTCCTGGAACAGCTGTGCGACACTACAACTCCCTGGGCTACTTCCCCATGGCCTCCTCCCAACACCTTCTTTATCCTCACCACAGGATCATCCTCCTGCTGTCTGATAATGCTTGTACTCCTCAGTCCTCCAGCAGTACACCTTCTCAGTCTCCATTCCTAGTGCCTCTTGCTCCTAGCTTCTCACACACACGCCACAAACTGAAGTGAGTCCTTTTTAAACTCAGGTGCCCCAATTAGCCAGACTGCCCTAACTGATTCTAGCAGCTTCTGAATTGTCTCCAGGTGTCCTAATTAGCCTGCCTGCCTAAATTTGTTCCAGCAAATTCCTTCTTGTTCTGGAACTGCCCCTGTTACCTTACCCAGGGGAAATGGACCTGCTTAATCTGGCTTCTGCCTTCTAACACTCTCCTGTAGCCATCTGGCCTGACCCTGTCACACTTCTGTTAGCCGATGGCCAGGGATGTTTGGTGAGGTGCCAGCTATGCCCATTTATACCATCCGTGACTTTAACCGCTAGGACGCACTGTCCCTTCGCGGCGGGCAGCCCGGGCTAGGCTGACGGATGCCCCAAGGTCCTAACCACCCGTGACTTTAACTGCTAGAGCTCAGAGCTCCTTCGCAGCGGGCAGTCAACACTGACTGACAGGTGCCCCAAGAGTTTGCCCCGTGGAGGCGGCACAACTCAACGCTAGGCTCTTAGTACTCTCACCTAATGGCCAGGCTTTATAGCCAAAACGGCTGAGGTTCTTTAATTGTGTTGGCTGCTTCACAGTAAACCAGAGAAACAAGTCAGGCTTATGCATAAATGGTTACCAAAATTTATTAAACTAGATTCTAATCATGTGGTTACAAAATTGCTAGTGCCTACTTATTTAAGTGTAGAGATGTTACACACACAAACAAGTTACAAAACTGAAGCTACAATCCCAAAGAAAGAAAACAAAGTATAGAGCTCTATTTCAAAATATGTGTACACTAAAGATAGGAGATCAGGTGTGGGTGCTTCTTACCCTCCTTGCATCTCTCGATTCCAGCGGTGCCAAGCCAGGATCGGTCACTCAATTCCGCAGAAAGACGAATAAGGGACAAGGCTTAGGGACCCTCTTAGCTGCAGAAGCCTTGGGAGGCTGTCACTTATCTGACCAGCAGATAGATAGTGAAAAGCACTCAAAAATCATGGTGCTGTAGGTCCCTACTTATACCTCTGTACTCCTTTATTCTCTTTCTCCTTTCTATGCTAAATTGGGGCTGGTCTGTCAGGGTGACGCCAGCTCTCGCAAGAGTAGTTCACACTTGCAAGGGAGAAACAATAAGTTTCGACTACTGGACACTTCTTTTATCAGGGTAAATATTTTCCCACCTAGGATGTTGGTGTGTGTGCATCATGCTGTTTTAGTAGGGGCTAAGAGCCATGTCTGTCACAGCGCCTCTGCCTGCTGTGAGCCCAATCGTTGTATACGTTCCCAGAGGCACATTGTCGCAGCACACCTGTGCTTCTCTCAGCTTCAAAGGCTGTGCTGGAGTGCCCTGGTGTTTTGGCTCCCGTGTGTTTCCAGCAATGCTGGTCTGAGGTGGGGGGGCTGGCTGTCTGGCTACAACTTCCCATCATCAGATTGGGCCAGTGCCTCAGTTTTCTGTCTGATTGGGTAGTCTAGGTCTCTACCTGAACCAAAGCTCTCATTTCTGGGGTAAATAAACAGTGCAAAAGGAAAAACCCAGCTTCCTACGCTACGTCAGGGTCTGGCTGGATCATCTTCCTTTTTCTCAGAGCTTTGCCCTTTTCATGCAGGGCTCCCGATTGGTCCTTTGCCTAGCTCCTCTTAGTCTTAGGGCTTCTTTTACAGGCTTCTATGTCAGGTGCTTTCTCCTTGGCAAGATCAGAATTACTGCCTGTTTCCTCCTTGGCAGAGACTTACAGCAGGTCCTCCCATTTCCCTTCCCCCTCTAGGAGCAGGTAGACTACATATATACAGATTTCAACCTCAATCCTCCTGGTCCAGGTACAGAAAAAGAGAATGGGGAATCATTCAACCCAACTCAATATAACCTGTGAGCCAAAACCCAACTTTGTATCCTGGAAGAGATGAGTTTTGAATTATCATTGCAAATTACTTGCATGCTTGCGTTTCTATTTAGTATGAATGTTGCCTTCTTCTGTACCAATTACTGATACATGGCTGATAAATTACAAGACTCGATCACTGATTTTTGTTGATGCTGTAGACCAAGGAGATTAAGTAAGCACTGGAACATAAATCAAACATGCTTTGAGAAACTGATGTAAAGATTTGTAAACAGATGCGTGAATAATGTCCTGGGCATCTCCCTTTACTCACTGCAAAAAGCAGAGGTAAAGGAGGAAAGCACTTTTTACCTTCAATAATATTGGCAACAACTGACTGCATCCACTAATATTTCCTAATTTAACCTCCAGGATATCACACAAACCCAAGAGGTATTTTAATAATTCTAGACTGAAACAATAAATGTATTGTTCATCATCTGTCATGTTAAATAAAGAAAACATGAGCTGAACACTCAAATGATCCTCTGCCCTCTCATCCTCTCCTCTATGGCATGCATTAATTCACTTATGGAAGACTTACCCTGGAAAAAGAAATTGTCAAAATTAATATAAACGTAAATATTGCAAGGCTCAAATTAGATCACAAGTCGTCATCATCTAGGTCAGTGGTCTCCAACCTTTTTATGCCCAAGATCACTTTTTGAATCTAAGGGCAACCCAGGATCTACCCTGCCCCTTCCCCAAAGCCCCGCCTCACTCGCTCCATCCCCCACCCCTCTCCGTCGCTTGCTCTCCCCCCACCCTCACTCATTTTTACCAGGCTGGGGCAGGGGGTTGGCGTTCCGGAGGGGGTGCAGGCTCTGGGCTGGGGCTGAGGGGTTTGCAGTGTGGGAGGGGGCTCTGGGCTGAGCCTGGGGCAGGGGATTGGGGTGCAGGAGGGGGTGAGGGGTGCAAACTCTAGGAGGGAGTTTGGGTGCAGGAGGGGGCTCTGGGCTGGGGCAGAGTGTTGGGATACGGGGGGGGGTAAGGGGTGCTGGCTCTGGGAAGGGGCTCCAGGCTGAGGCAGAGTGTTGGGGTGCAGGAGGGGGTACAGGGTGCTGGCTCTGGGAGGGGATTTGGGGTGCAGAAGGGGGTATGGGGTGCTGGCTCTGGGAGAGGGCTCAGGGATGGGGGTTGGGGTTCAGGAGGGAGTTTGGGGTGCTGGCTCTGGGAGGGGGTGTCAGGGCTGGGGCTTGGGGAGGGTTCAGGGTGCAGAAAGGGGTATGGGGTGCTGGCTCTGGGAGGGGGCTCAGGGATGAGGGTTGGGGTGCGGCTTGCTGCCAGGCAGCACTTACCTCCGGCAGCTTCTGGTAGGCAACGGGTGCAGCGAGGCTAAGGCAGGCTCCCTGCCTACCCCAGCCCCTCACCCCTCCCAGAAGGGGCCAATGTGCCTCTCTGCAAGCACCGCCCCTGCAGCTCTCCCAGCCAGTGGAAGCTGCAGGGAGCGGTGCTTACAGGCAGGAGCAACGAGCAGAGGGAGCCACACTGCACCGCCAGAGATCGCGATTGACTGGGAGATCCTCTAGGATCGACTAGTCTATCACGATCGACCTATTGGTGACCACTAATCTAGGTGCAGTATGAAGGACCGATTCAGAGGCCAAACCTGAAATGAAAATAAGCAAAAGACTGAAAGACATACTGATACCATCCAAACTTACAGGTGAGCGGCAAGCATACTTAAATGGGCCAAAATTATAATTAAAGATGTTAGGGACAAATAAGGGGTCAAATAAATATACATTTGATCTGGTAAAGAAAAATGTCTTCTACTCCATTCCTCACAATGGCACCAGGAATGTTACTAAAGGAAAGTTTCAGAAACACTGAATTGGTCAAGAGAACACTAGACAACTTCACAGTGCGTTATGTTACTTCTGTGCTGGAAAATCCATTTTTCCTGAGCATAAGCCAACAAAGTAGCCATGGAAACATTAGCCACGTGGCAGTAGCATGTCACTTACTACCTCAAAAAACAAGGGTAGAATTTAGCAAGGTTAAAGGTACATATACAGACACTGGGACAGAATTACACATTGGATAATCTTTGTTGCTTGGTAAAGCTAAAAGGCTGAACTAAAATTTTGGGGGAAGAGTTGAGTACTTACTCAGTTAAATCCTTGACTGGCCAATACCTATTGTAAAAGCAGTACATCACTACTGCTTTCTGTGAGATCCAATGGTAACTGTATATCGAAAAATATAATTCATGCCAGTCAGCATGGTTTCATGGAAGGTAGGTCTTGTCAAACAAACCTATTGTTCCTTTTTGACAGGATTACAGGTTTGGTTGATAAAGGCAACTGTTTTGATACAGTATAATTAGATTTCTCCAAGGCATTAGAGTTAGTACCACATAACATTTTGATTAAAAAATTGCATTATATGGAATTAACAGGGCACACATTAGATGGATTAAAAACTGGCTCGCTGACAGATATTAAAATGTTGTTGTTACTAAAAGATATCAATGAGCAGGGCTGTTTCTAGTGAGTTTCCCGAGGATCAGTTCTTGGTCCAAAGCTATTTAATATTTTTATTAATGACCTAGATCATGATAGAAAATCTTTGCTGGTAAAGTTTGAAGACAACAAAAAGATTGGTGGGATAGTAAATAATGAGGAAAAGGGGTTACTCTTACAGGGTAATTTGATTTGCTTAGTTAAATGGTCACAATCTGACAAAATGCCTCTTAATAGAACCAAATGCAAAGTGATATATCTGGGAATCAAGAATGCAGGTTATACCTGTAGGATGTGAGACTCTATCTTGGAAAACAGTGACTCAGGGAAGGACTTAGGGATCATCAAAGAAAAGCATCTTAATATGAGCTCTCAATGCAATGCTGTGGCAAAAAGGGTTAATGTGGATGTAAAAAAGGGGACTATCAAGGGAAGTGATCTTGCCTCTCTAGTTAGCATTGGTAAGACCACTGCTAGAATACTGTGTCCAGTTATTGTGTCCGCAGTTGAAGTGGGATGTGATTAATACTAGTCTGTTTAAAGGAGGGCCACAGAAGTGAGCCAGATCCTGGAAAACAAGCCTGAAGAAGTGAGGCTTAAGAAGCTCCCCTTATTCATCTTATCAAAGAAGAGGTTGAGTGGGGACTTGATTGCTGTGTATAGATGCTTACACACAGAAAAGAGATCTGAGCATAAGAGTGGGGTGGGAATTTCAACCTTGATGACTAAAGCATAATGAGATCTGATAGCTGGAAGTTGAAGTTTAATAAATGTAGCCTTGAAATAAGATGCAATTTTGTAGCATCTTTTGGAAGGGAATTAAACTTTGAAACAGCTTACCAGGGACGGTAGTGGACTCACCATTGCTTGGAATCTTTAAAACAAGATTGTTTTTTTAAAAAAAAGATACACCTTAATTCATCTTCTAGGACAAACTGTATGGACTGTGTGGTGTGGAGTACGCTGGATGGTCCCTTCTGGCCTTGAGTCTGAATCTGAGTTCCTCTGTTCATCCTCTTGTTTTATGGGCCATGGGGAGAACAGGATTGCTTGCATTGCCCTCAACGTTCGCAAAACACTTGCATCTCTGTATTAAGACAATGATTATAATCAAATCTCATGCTTCAGGCCATTAGCCTGTTGCCTGCAAGGGTCAGGAAGGAATTCCCCCCCAATGCACAATTGGCCAGCTGTATTCTGAGGAGGGAATAGGGGTAGGCTTTGCCTTCCTCTGAAGCAGTAGAGTGTGGCCACACCAAGAGATGGATCATAGGACAAGTCTTCTGAGGTGGTACAGAAAATCCTCTTCCTAGATGCCTGGCTGGTTTATCTTGCTGACATGCTCAGCGTCCTACTCATCAGATTTGGGGTCAGCAAGGAATTTTCCCCAGGGTCGGACTGGCAGGGACTTGGAGGTTTCTCACCTTCCTCTGCAGCATGTGGCATGGTTCACCTGCTAGCATCATCTGGGCATTTCTCAGCTAATCAATTCCCTACCATTGCATTGGTGACACCTTAATCACTGCTGTTCTCTAACTATGGCACACAGGTTAGTCTCCTGAAATGCTTTGGTCTAACTAAAGATTTTGGACTTAATACAGGGTATTCAGAGTAGGTGGTCTAATGGTCCTTTCTAGCCTTGGATTCTTTGAAAATATGAAATCTTTTATATGGTGTAGATCGGGGTGGGCAAACTACGGCCCACGGGCCTGATCCGGCCTGTCAGGGCTTTGGATCCGGCCCGTGGGATTGCCCCCCGTGGTGCCGCAGGCCCCACGCCGCTCTCAGAAGCGGCCAGCACCATGTCCCTGGGGCTGGGGGTGGCGGTGGGGGCAGAGGGCTTTGTGCATTGCCCTTGCCTCCAGGCACCGCCCCCTGCAGCTCCCATTGGCTGGGAACGGGGAACCATGGCCAATGGGAGCTTTGGGAGAGGTACCTGGAGGCATGGCAAGGGCAGCGCGCGGAGACCTGTGCTTCCCCTCCCCCACAGGCCGCGCATGGACGTGGTGCTGGCCGCTTCCCGGAGCAGTGTGGCATGGAGCCAGGGCAGGCAGGCAGGGAGCCTGCCCTGGCCCTGGTGCACGCTGCTGTCACCCCAGAGCCGCTTTAGGTAAGCGGCGGCTGGGCCGGAGCCTGAACCCCTCCTGCATCCTGCCCCCCAACTCCCTGCCCTAAGCCCCCTGCCTGCCCCTTGCACCCCTCCTGCACCCCAACCCCTTTCCCTGAACTCCCTCCTGCAGTCCGCACCCCTCCTGCACCCCAACCCCCTTCCCTGAGCCCCCTCATACACTCCACACCGCTCCTCCTCCCACACCCCGCACTCCCTCCCACACCCCAACCCCCTGCCCCAGCCCTGCATACAATTTCCCCACCCAAATGTGGGCCTTGGCCCAAAAAGTTTGCCCACCCCTGGTGTAGATTATTGCAATTGAACAAAAAGCTTGATCCTGCTCTAATTGAAGTCAATGGAAAAATTTAATTGGGAGCAGCTTTAGGCCCAAAGTGCTTAAACATTGTTTCACTATTGAGCGTTGTAAAATTGTGACTCATCCATTCACGTGCCACTTTCTTGAAGTTGGAGGTTGGGGGTTTTATGAAAATATCATCTCTGTAGCCAAAAGTCATCCACACTGAACTTTTTATTTTATAGAGATAGATGTTAACATATGCCATAGTGGTTATATGTCATTGTGTCAATTATTCCAAGGCACTGAATTTTTACTGAATAGTTTGTTTCTTGAGAATTGTCTTACAATTTGTTTAATCATATTAGGATGAAAACTTTATATCTCCATAGCAAAAGGTTTCAAAACCATGATTAGAAGGAGACTGGAACCCTGCTCTAGTCCCCTATGCATTGAGCCGTTGTGAACACTTGTGTTGCCCCGCAACTACATGTTTGTAATGATTCACAAAATAAACAATCTGTAGTGCTGGGACTACGGGTGTTGAATATAAAATGCTTTTGAACAGTGAAAATTGCTCAATGCCAGGCAGTTGAATTCATGTATTTTTTTAAAGATTTAAGTGTGGTTATCTGACTGTTCATTATGCATTTGCAGGTTTTAATAAATATTACATAGTTAAGCAACTTGGCACTACCCTGTTCAACAACTATATTAGCAGGCACCACAGGTTCTGTTAAAGACAGTGAAAAGTGATTAAAAGTATATACATGGTTTTTTTTATGAAGATGAATTTTCAGCATAAACCAAAAATTGTAAGTGAGCAGGGAACCTCAAATGTGAAGCTGAAAGATTAACAATTTGTACTGGAGTATGAATCAGCCATGAGACACATACCTGGCTGCAGCCACTAAGTCATGCCTGATCACAGTGAAATAGCTTTGAAAATTTTCCCAAAAATGATGGCAGCAAATTACTTTTGTTAGTCAGATACACAATTTTTATTATTTGCCCATCTACTGCTTTGCAGCAATATGTACAGCAAATAAGCTTTCTATTTTCTTGATTAATTCAAATGGATCTGCACCAACCTTGATCCGAGGGCAATCAGGAATCTCACATGATTTCAGTGGTTCTTTGCATTCTGTTTGCTGTATTGATTGCAGATTACGTACTTGAATACCTTATTTTTCATGGCAGAATTCATGCCTGGCCAAAATAGGATGTCTTGGACTCCTCTTATACTTCTCGGTACCCAGATGGACACTATGGAGTATGCTTAGCATTTTCGACCTCAGGCTGCATAGTAATATGATCTCGTTTGTAGAGAATCCCATTTTATGGAACAATTTCACTTCTATAAGCTCAGGACGGTATGTCTTTATTTTTGAAGCATACCTGGGCCTTTTCTGGTGGCCATCCCATAGCGTTTTAAAAAAAGTAAATGTTTAAACTATTAAAATGGTACTCATTAAAAGTTTAACCATTAGGCTCTGCTGCTGCCCTGTGCACCTGGGGTCCCGGCTGCCACCCTGCGTGCCCAGGGCTCTCCTGCCACCCCGCGCCTGGGAACTCCGCTCGCTGCCAGCCCCACACCGGGGACTCTGCTGCCGGCCCTGAGCCTGGGGTCGGCAGCCAGGATCTTGGGCACGGGGCAGCAGACAGGATCTTGGGGGTGGGGCTGGCAGCCAGGACTTGGGGCCAGCAGCTGGGACCCTGGGTCGGGGTGGGAGGGAGCGCGGCAGCCAGGATCCTGCAGTGGAGTTGAAACGTTAACCAGACTACCTTACCTATAAGACTCATGCTTATCGGTTAACCTGTTAACATTTTACATCCCTAGTGCATCCATAACTTTTTTTTTTTTTAATTCCCAATGGCTTTATTCTTGCCAATCATGCCAGTGCCATTTTGTACTGTCCTCAAGCAACATTCTCACTGGAACACTCCGCATGGGTGCAAGGCGCAACTCTGTGAGAGAGGCGGGGAGGAGGTGTAGAATGGGGCTAAAGGTCTCAAAAGGAACCCTGGTTCCCCATGCCTGTTGCCCCGATCCCCCATTCTCTTATTCTGCCCCCCCCCCCAAGCTTTTCCCTTTTGATCCATGTTGTGCAGAGAGCAAAGACACAGTAGTACACTGTCCCTCCCAGCCTGCTTCGCCCATTTTGTCTCCCATTCCATTCTCTTCACTCCATCCCAGCTGCTGCCATCTCCTCCCCACACACTGGCAGCATTCTAGCCAGGCACCTGCAGATTTGAGAGTGGAGGAGAAATCTCCCTGCTTCAGTGCTGACACCACAGCAGCCCCTGGTGGTCAGGAGAAGTTCGTGGCTCTGTGCTTGCTGCTGTGATGGGTGTGTGAGAGCGACTTTATTGGCGCTGGAACAAGCTGCAAAGACTAACAGAAAATCCCATGCAGACGTTTATATTTTCTTATTTTCAAGACTATAAATAAAAAAGTAAGAGAAGAGTTTTAGACCCTAGCAATGTGGACTGTCGGGGGGAGGGATAGCTTAGTGATTTGAGCATTGGCCTGCTAAACCCAGGGTTGTGAGTTCAATCCTTGAGGGGGCCATTTAGGGATCTGGGGCAAATATTGGGGATTGGCCCTGCTTTGAGCAGGGGGTTGGACTAGATGACCTTCTGAGGTCCCTTCCAACCCTGATATTCTAGGATGATTCATAGTATGAAAGACCATGCACTAAAACATTTTCATCTGAGGAGTCCCTCTTGTGTAATACAATACAAAGGCAGTTTCTAAGTTGTTGACTGTACCAAGTACATCCATTACAGTAATGGAATGTTAATGTATCGCAGCAGCACAAGTCATTCAGGATATTCCCCCAGAATCCTGTTTCTCTTTAGGAGAAAATGTCGCTTTAATGTTTGAAACTTGTTACACAACTAAACAGGCACTGTGCATGGGATCTACTGATATGCAGGAATTGGGAAGGATTGTATCCATCCTCACAATGCACAGGCATGGTGTGAAGCTGCCAGTTAGTATCTCCACGGCTGCTATTACGGTCCCTGAGTTTTTGTAATAAGAGCTGCAGCCCCTCTTAGTTGATGGTTTGTGATCATTGGATTTAATTTATGTAATTACAGACCAACTAGTCATACCTCTTTCCCCATCTAACCCGCACCTCTGCACTAGCGTATGAGAAGTAAGTGGAGAGTCCATTCAGAGGGATGTGAAGTCCCCTTCTGTGCCTGCTCTACAGCAACCTTCTGGAAACACCAGTTTCCCTGCATTGAGGCCTGCTTCTGCCCTTGCATTGCTGGCTAAATGCACCAGAGCATTGTGTACACTATCCGGAAAACTCAAAATCCCAGTGCTCTAGAGTGATATGTACAGTCACTGTAATACTGTGGTTTGCATGAAACCAAACTACATGCTAGAGTTTATTAGACTGTAAAACCAGAATACAGTATGTAATTTTTCAGTTTCAGAGTTGAATGTAATCATGGGAACCTTCTGTTCTTGGCTATATTATATTTTCTCATTTTCAGAAATTGTAGAATAACACGGATCTTGCCAAACCCTATAATATGCCTGTTTGCCATATTTTGATTCAACTCTAACCATTCTTGGGGTGAAAAATTTCTTTTAGTTTAATAGAAAACAATCTAAAATTGTGCTGTTTTTTTTCCAGAGGAAATTTAATGAAGTGAGATCTAAGTTTAGAGATTTTCTTTCTCCTATATTGATAAAGATGTGTGCCCTAACAAAATAACTGTATGTGGAGAGAACTTATATTAGTGGAATCTGTTTTTTAGGTAGAGATCATTAGCTTTAAAAAAATTAAATGGAGAAAGGTTATTCTATTGGAACTGACATATTTTTAATGTCTAAAAACAGTTAATTTAAACTGACATGACAAAAATTATTGGAGAAAAATTTTTAATCAATCCCTTCAACACTTAAAAAATTTAAAATTATGAATACACCAAGAAAAGTATAAAATTTCAGGACTGCTTACAATGCCAGGTTTCACTAAAAAAAACCTGAGACCCATGTTCTTCATAAATTGCAGGTGGTGTTTTTGAGCTGGTGCAAAAGCTTTTGGGACTGTGGGCTGGTGGCACTTGATGACATATCCGTGAGCCTGGGAAGCTGCCAAACCACTGGTAAGACAATGTGCATTTGAAATCTCTGCTAGGGTTTTGTTCTGCTACAGCCACTGTCCAATCTCAGCCCTTGCTATAAAAAGCCTTCTTATGTGTCCATTTTCCTAACAGAATTATATTAAATTCTCATTCCATAGCTAGCTGTAACACTGGTGTTCGTGGGTGTCAATCAAGCAGTGAAAGCAGCATTACTTCAGTGATCTACTGTGAGGGCCAAATTTTGGCACCAGAGTAAATCCTGATTAACTCCATTGTCTCCAGTGGGTGGTGTATGTGCTTAATACAGAGCTAAATTTGGTCCTCAAAGTCTGCTTTATAATAAAAATCAGAATCAACCTTTGTACTAGTATTTATGATGATTTTACTTTAATCCTGAGCTATTTTGATTAGGATATAAGGGGCAGTTTGGAGAGGCTAGGAGTGGGTATGCAATACTCCCATTTCCCACCACTGCAGGCTGAATAAAAAGGGGAAAAGTGGCTTGGAGAAGGAGCAGTAAAATTCAATCAGTATATGACTAAATACATGTTTCTTATACTGTAGTTTAAACAGAATTTTCACAGACACTACCATGCTCCTTACATACTTAAACTGATATTCCTATATGGATTATTTCCCTCACATGTTGGGACTCATGGCTGATACAAGCAAAAAGGTCTACAATGTCCCAACAGGTCAGAGCGGTTGAAGAATAAAGGGAGAGTCTAGGGTAAAAGCAAGTTTAAAATATTCATGAATTAAAAAATTAAAACAGAACAGCTGAAATGCAGTTCCTCCTTTACATTCCTGCCAGGATCTGAATTCTGGGTTGTCTATTTCTTCTGCATCATGTAATGATATTCCAAACAGCTAAAGTAGTTCAGGGAATGCATGTTGTTGTGATATTATCAGCTGAAATAAAGGAAACACAGAATCCTGTACTGTGGGCTGAGCAGGCTAAATCTTTTCCATTTGACTTCAGATAACATAGGCCCTGATCCTATGGTAGGATCTATTAGTGCAGTCCCTTATGTATGCCCAGAGCCCATTAAGCTCATTGGGTTGTCACACTGGTGGAAGGGCCTACACTAGCAGATCCCATTGCAGGATCAGGGTCACAGCAAGCGGATGACCTATCAGGTGAACAGCAGGGTTGTTTAAAAGAATATGAGAAGGGTCCAAATTGTGAAATTCAGATCCAGAATGGGATCCAAAGTTGTGAAAATGGGGGCTTTATCTGGTGTTCCAATTTGGACCCATCTCTCCTACACTGTGTGTATAACCTATCATAAATATCTCTACGCATAAAGAGACATTGTAAATGGATGGATAAAATAGATTATATAAGTAATGTATCCAACCATACGTTTTTAGACGTAACTCTGTGTTCTTTCACTGCAGAGATGTGGTCATCTTTTCCTGGAGAATGTACTTTTGAAAAGGATGAGTGTGCATTTACCCAGGAGAGAAGAAACCGAAGCAGTTGGCATAGGAGGAGGGGTCAAACTCCCACTTCATACACTGGACCAAAAGGAGACCACACTACTGGGGTAGGTGAGTTAAGGGTCACATTGAACTTTCAGAGTAGAGTGACAGTTAAATGAATGTCCTTTGAGGTGATATTCTAGAGCAAAGTAAAAAGGTTTTTACCCTTCATATCCAAAATAACAGGTTTCACAGTAGCAAATGTGTTAGTCTGTATCTGCAAAAAGAAAAGGAGTACTTGTGGCACCTTAGAGACTAATGAATTTATTTGAGCATAAGTTTTCGTGAGCTACAGCTCACTTCATTGGATGCATGCAGTGGAAAATACAGTGGGGAGATTTATATACACAGAGAACATGAAACAATGGGTGTTACCATACACACTGTAACGAGAGTGATCAGGTAAGGTGAGCTATTACCAGCAGGAGAGCCGGGGGTGGGGGTGGGAACCTTTTGTAGTGATAATCAAGGTGGGCCATTTCCAGCAGTTGACAAGAAAGTGTGAGGAACAGTGCGGGGGGGTGGGGGGGAATAAACATGGGGAAATAGTTTTACTTTTGTGTAATGACACATCCACTCCCAGTCTTTATTCAAGCCTAAGTTAATTGTATCCAGTTTGCAAATTAATTCCATTTCCCCATGTTCCCCCCCCCCCCCGCACTGTTCCTCACACGTTCTTGTCAACTGCTGGAAATGGCCCACCTTGATTATCACTACAAAAGGTCCCCCCCACCCCTGCTCTCCTGCTGGTAATAGCTCACCTTACCTGATCACTCTTGTTACAGTGTGTATGGTAACACCCATTGTTTCTTGTTCTCTGTGTATATAAATCTGCCCACTGTATTTTCCACTGCATGCATCCGATGAAGTGAGCTGTAGCTCACGAAAGCTTATGCTCAAATAAATTTGTTGGTCTCTAAGGTGCCACAAGTCCTCCTTTTCATATCCAAAATAGTTATTCAAAACAAAAATCTGAAAAAACAAACAAGCAAGAAATCTGTTAGCTTATCTGAAAGATGCTACTATGAATATATGTCTGGGAAGATAATGTTTTAATCTGTGTCATGTGCCTGCCTATAGCATTCAACTGGTAGATGAAATGTTTTCACCAAGTGTGTCTGGGTAATTATAGCTGTTCTTAAAAAGAGATTCACTGTTTTCCATAAAGGAAACGTACTGTAGAGATTTATTTATTTTTATCTCTACAGAATTTGGGGTTGTGTGTTAGTGGTTACATTTTATTTTAGTGGGAATAATTACATAGGGAATAGAGAATTTACCAACTATTCAGAAAATATAAATGGTCCTTCCAACCCTATAATGTAGTAGTGAAAAATACACATAGAGACTTCTCAGTGGTAGGCAAATTATTTTTAATTTCACTCATCATCTGACTTATTCTTACAAATCAAGTACCCTTTGCTAACAGCCCTCATCCCTTTATAAATATGTGTGATGATGATTGCTGCAGTTTAATTGCATTTCAAATTTGAAGGTAAAGTCAAATGAAACCCTATAATAGTGAAAGTGGGAGACATGGATAGCATATGGGTGCACTTACAGCATCTGAGATATTGCTGGCAAGTGACCCCTTGGAATTTAGTGCAGAGTAATGCAGTATCAACGTCTTCTTTCTGGGCCCCTTCTTCACTTGTTGGTTTCCCTCTTTTACTCTGAATTACATGGGGCTAGATAGCATCTTTCCTCATTCTTGAACATACAGCCTGCTTTAGGGCAGCCGTCATTGCCACTTTTAACACAGCTTAGTCAAGTGTGCTTCTAACATCATGTGATGAGCATAGTCTTTCCCTTCATTTTTGAACTCAGGTGTCTGTCTTTCTCTGGATGTTCTTGCATATATTCCATTAATGATAGCTAAGGCGTGCCCACTGAGAGATTACCTTTTTGATTTGCCTGTTCTCTGTGCTGGGTGGGATGTTACTGCAGACTTTAGCTTAAAAAGAAATTAATTTTAAATGAATGATACAAAGTATTTTTTAAATCTCTCAACATAAGATTTTATAATATAGAGACTGATGCAACTTTGACAGTGTCAACCATGGGACTGAAGGATCAGATGATAGGCTCTGTTTCCTATTCTCTTTCTCTTCTTTATTTGGATTGTGTGAAATGAGTTGGCTGTCAGAGGCAAAAGGTCTTCACATCACAAATAGCATAAGAGTTCCCACCTTTGTTGGCTGGAGTTCATAATAGAGAGATCAGTGATTGAATGGAAATGCAGAAACGGACCCTCCCCGTCTTGAGGTAGTCCTTCAGAACAGTGTTTGGGCACATCTGTGGGGCAGTGTAAACTATCACTGTCTGTGCTCTAAATTCTCTGTGGCTAAACAGAGCTCGGCTTTCCGGTCTGTCAGTATTACACATACTTTCTAGTTACGATAATAAATGAAAGACAAAACATAGTGGTTTCAAAATGCAAATAAAGTAGGTTTTACTTTTCATTTTTTTTCTATTAATTTCTCTTCTTCTTTCAGCAACAGGCTTTGGATATACATAGAGGGTGGAAAATCTCAGCTGCTGTAAATCAGCATATCTCTATTTATTTCAAAACAGCTATTTTATATTACTTCAGTAGAGCTATGCCGCCTTAGGCAAGCTGACTATTTGATCTAGGGTTTGACTGAAAGCTGTAAAAGCTAAGTGACAAATTTAGAATATGCCAGGGCTATGCTGATTTCAGTGATGTGTCATATGTGCAGACAAAGGAAGAATTTTACCGTAAATGCCAAATCCTGGCCCTGTCTTATGTAGAGAAAGGAGCCCCTTATCCCTACACATCGGGCTTAGCACTAGTTTTACAGATTCTGAAGATATAGCAGCTATGTAGGAGTTACAGGGTATGTCTATACTTCACACTAAGCCCAGACTCTGACCCAAGTCCACAATCACTACAGATCTGCAGTTGATTCTGTGAGGCCTCCACAGCGGAGAAAGAGGCAAGATAAAGGGGTGGGCGCTCAGCCCTTTTACATGAACTCCTTGCTTCAAGGAAGAGAGAAGAGATGAGGAACAAAAAGATCGCTATAGATAGTTGGGCCTGGGGAATCAAGGGGGCTGTTCTGTATCTCTTGACCCCCAATTGCCCTGGGAGAGGGGAAATTTCAGCCCCAACAAGCCCATCCTCCATGGCTGGCAACTCTGTTTATATCTGAAGTGTTTTTGTTTCCTTCTTTATACTTCCAAAATTTGAAGGATTCTACCCTCCTAGATTTCAGAAGACTAAAACAAGAGACTAAAAGGACCAACCTAAATGGTTACTGCATGTTCTCCACCCAAAACAATGAGATAACTAATTGGCTGTATTAAACAGGATGCATATTAATATTTTCCATGAGTCACAGAAAATTTGTAGTATAAAACTTTCCAATATATTGTCTCTCCCTTGGTCTGAAGGATGCCTTTCAGGTGTTTACAAAATACACAGAATAGCTGTTTACCTCAGAGAACAAAGATGCAGGCACTAGAATTTTTGCCCTTAACTAGCTTGTTAATTACACAGAAGTAAGTTCAAAGAGGAGAGAGTGGACTCATGGTGTCCTTTTTACTTTTTAAAATAGTCAGGGATTCACAAAAACATGAAAAAGATTATGGGAACTCTCACCAGACCTAAATTATAAAGCATTTCACCTTGTGTCTAAGCTAAAGCTTGCTTGTCCTGAAGAAGAGAATTCCACCTCACATTGCCTCTTACATCAATTCACCAAGGAGCAACCTAATTAGCAGGACTTTTCATGTGCGTGCTGTCACCTGGCTGCTTTAATATAGTATGGGTTATGGCTCACTTACACCAGTGTAAGTCTTTCGAAGTAATTCTACTGACTGCAGCATAATGGATTAAATTCATCACTGTGCAGAAGGCCAGCCTAAGGCCTATGTACTGTGTGGCCCCTTTTTGACCTAAGCAACTCATCAAAGTTTGGGCCCTGTGGGTGTTCTAGTTGGGAGTGGAAATTGATGATAGGTATTTGTTTGATGCAGCTTTGTTTATTTACAAAGAAAGTGAAAAGTCCTGTGTCCCTGAACCACAGAGGGAACCAAATAGCAGGACACAGCTTTTCACTCACAGCATTAAGAGGGCTCTTTAGCTTGCACCCCTGATCCCAAATCCTCTTCTGAGGTTTATTCCAGGGTCAGCCTTGTGCTTTCAGTTGCTCCTTCCGGCAGCTCTGTTCTTGTCTGACCTCAGTTTCTATATAATTTCTATACATGTGTGCACACACACATCCCTCAGCCCAGGGGAGGGCAAACTATGGCCTGTGGGCCGGATCCGGCCCGTCAGGGCTTTCAGTCTGGCCCATGGGATTGCCAGTCCCATGGCAAGAGCGGGGCTAAGGCAGGCTCCCTACCTATCCTGGCCCTGCGCCGCTCCCAGCAGTGGCTGGCACCACATCCCTGTGGCCCCTGGGGGGGGGGCAGAGGGCTCTGTGCGCTGCCCTCACCTGTAGGCACTGCCCCGTGGAGCTCCCACTTGACCGCGGTTCCCCATTCCCGGCCATGGGTGCTTCAGGGATGGTACCCACAGGCAAGGGCTGCCCCACCTCACCCCCAGAAGCCACTGCCAGACATGCTGGCCACGTTTGGGAGTGGCGCGGGGTCAGGGCAGGCAGGGAGCCTGCCTTAGCCCCGCTGTACGCCGCTGCCACCCAGAGCCACTCGAGGTAAGCAGTGCCAGGTCAGAGCCTTGAGCCCCCTGCTGCACCCCAACCCCTTGCCCTGAGCCCCTTCCTGCACACCGCACCCCCTCCCACACCTCACACTTCCTCCTGCACCCCTGCCCCAGCCCTACATTCATGGCCCTGCATACAGTTTCCCCACCCAGATGTGGCCCTTGGGCCAAAAAGTTTGCCCACCCCTGCCTCAGCCAAAAACTCCTGGGCAGGTTCACGCATACCTTTTGTCTTTGGTGGGGTTTTTGCTTACAGATATATCAATTGAAGGATGAGTTCAACCCTTATACAAGGTTTCACCCAGCTCATAACTGCTTAAACTCTCAGAATACTTTAGCAGACGTAAAAGGATTTAAGTGGTGCCTTCTGTTGGGCCTCTTGCACAGGGCTGAAATTCACGCAATAAAGCTTAAACTCAGTAGGTGAGCTGAATTATAACAATTCTGATAGCTGTGATGAACATATTTTAAGCCTGATTATAACACAGCTTGGCCTTGTCCAAACTGTCTTGCCAAATAGTGTTTTAACTCAGTTTGTGTACAGCTGAATTTAAACCATGCTAACATTTTTAAACATAGTTGTTTCAATTGAGTATGTGGAGTCTTACGCAGCTGCATTCAAGAGCACCTGCAAAACTATTTTGTGTCTAGTTAACAAAATAATAAGAGCCTTGCCTTGTCTCTAATCACACTCTATCGAGAGGGATATTTGTGCATAGAAGAGATGTATACTCAGCAGAACATCACGTTTACACTTCTTAATAAAGCCCCTCCAGTAGCTACATCCTGGGCAGGATTGAAAAATTCTGTATTAATGCAGGAAAGGAAAGAGATGCTAATGGAGGAGGAGAATATTCTTGACTGTTTACAGAGCTTCAGCTACACAATTTCCCTTCATGTCAATGTGGACTACATGGCCAAAGCCCTGGGCATCGAACTGAGAATATACATGGAAGAGTTTTAACCTCTTGCAGTTTTCAGTCTTCAAAGCAATTATGTTCTCCCACAGCCAATGCTAGCCAGTGCTACATGTAGGCAGAAGTATTAATACATTTCAGGAATGCCAAAGCTCTGATCAAACTCCTGCTATGATATTAGAAATGGAAGCAACCAAATCAGTTACAAATTTGAGCATATTTGATGCAGTTGTTATGGTTAAATTATGCAAAGGAAAAATTTTGGCTGAATAACCGGAAATACTGTCTTAATGACTATGTCTTTGATACTGTGAAATAGTCTCCAAAAGGAAATGATGGAAGCCTTATTGCTTGGTCCATTTAAAATTGGGAAAAATGCTAGAAAATGTAGCATAGGAAACAATCCTACTCTGGCAGGCTATGAACTAGATGACCTAATACCAGTAGGTCTTTGCCATCTTTAACACCCACTTCTTTTGCATAAACTAGATTTGCTTGAATCCAGCCAGAAAGTCAGGATAAATATTTTTCCAAGTGTTTTTTTTTTTAAATCCATTTGACTGAATATTTTTTAAAATGTGGTTTTGATACCTGTATAGGCATGTGTAGACTATCACTGTACTGTCTGGCACAGCCTTCCTTTTCTATATATAGTAATCTAAAAGGACTCTGCTAAATCAGCTTTGCCAGCTTTGTTTTGGCTCATACCAGGCTGTACTATCATAAAGCAGTAGTTTTCAACCTTTTTTCATTTGTGGACCCCTACAAATTTTGAATGGAGGTGTGGACATTTTGGAAATCTTAGACATAGTCTGTGGACCCCCCAAGGGTCTGCAGATCACAGGTTGAAAACCACTGTCATAAAGAAATGCAGGGCACAGGTTTGTTTACTGTTTCTCCCCCAGCAGGATTTTCTACATAGTATCCTCTGTTATCCCCTTTTTAGTAGATATTCCAGGCCCCATATTTCTCAAGACTGAAGCCCATCTGCTTGCTGAAGGAGACATTGTAGAGAGATTCCCCACCCTAGGAAATTAGTGTGCTCTCTTCAAAGCAGAAATCTATTGTCTGATTGTACAGACCACTAACCATTGAGACAGCCATGAGGATGGTGTCCTGATTTTCAAAGGTGCTGAAAAAGAGTAATTTTGGTCTTTCAGTCTTAATGCTGTCACACACAAATATTTTTCAAAATGATAATTATTTCACTTATTTAGCTCACCCAAGTATACTGGGAACTTTACAAACATGGGATAATGAAATCTAGATCTGATCTAGTCATTCCAGCTAGTTTATAACTTGATTTGGCTCTCTTAACAATTCGGTTATTAGCTTACGCTAATGACATAGTTCTGAGTTTGGATTTTTACTTCAAGAATAATTTTTAAGCAAAACAATAGTTAAAATCTCTATAACCAGCATGCATTCAGTTCTGTATAATAGCCCTGGGAATTTCCTCTGACAGATTACAGGGAGTGCGCTTTTGTTTGAAGATCTGCAGCTGTAGATATTCTTCTTTGCTTCCACCCCCTGCACATCTTCTCTCCTTCACTCTCCTGCTGCTACTCACCACCAAAAAAATAATCTTGGCCACAGAGGACCTCCTCAGAATGATTTTAGATAATGACTCTGAATATCATCAAAGACGTTCAGAGCCTCTACCAGCTGTTCCTGCCATTCTCTGCTCTCCTCCTGTCTCACTGATCCTTAAGAATTCCCTGTTGCCCCAAGAGTGTTGTAAACTCTGTTATTCAGAGGGGTGGAAGGGCAGCTTTTCCTTGCCAACGTGACAAGAAGGGAGCAGTGGGACCGCAGGAACAGCTGCTGCAAAATTTTAACTTACCAGTGACTGGTGGAGTATGTGCCGCAACATGCAAAACAGTTGCCATGTATAACAGATGGGACATTGGGATGCTTCCCAGTGTTCTGATATATCAGTATGCTCCAGCTCGAAATAGCTGTGTGATGACCCTCAGAGGAAAAGTTTATTTGTCTTTTGCCAATTAATAACCAATTTTCCCACAATTCAGACTTCAGAGCATAACCCTTTATGCACTCTGGCTAATCAGTTCTCTTGACTTGTATCTTCACATCTTGTTCATTGAAATAGACACATGATTGATGTCTTCCGTGGCAAAGACTTATTTTTATTCCTTTGATTTATCAAAAGCACCAATTCTAAATATAGGGCCAAATTTTGACCTCTGATGCATGTACACAACTCCCATTGTACTCCAGGAGATCAATAAACTCTCAGATCAGTGAAATTCTGCCTCTCTCATGCCATACCCCTGGGTTAAGAACAGTTGCAGTCAGAGACATTCCTGTTCATTCTGAAGGCAGAATTTGGTCCATATATTAACATAATTAAATCTCTACTTATGTTAAATTCATGGCTTTATTTGAATTATTAGAGGTTGCACCTTTGATCTAAATCAGTATTCCTTACTATACTCAAGTACTATACACTGGGGTAAAAAATCTCAACTCAGTTCCACCGGTATGATTGCACTGCATAAGCAAAAATTTAAAACAGTGTATATTTTAAAAATATGCAACCTTTCCATAACATTTATTCACCTACTTCAGGCCTTTATTATTTCCAATGTTATCCCTTTATCACCATTCATGGTATCTTATTTCTTTGTACACATTTTTTCATTTAGTATATATTAATTTAAAATATTTTTCATTAATCATTCATATATTCTGCTTTACTATATAACTAACACAGAGTCATCCATTTCTGAACTGTATTGTGAGCAAGAGCAAGCATTTATCAAACAGGTTTCACACACAGGCTTATTATTGAACATACTGAGGGAAAGAACCATTTTATTTTACTAATATTTCGTCTTGTATCTTTTTAAGGATACTACATGTACATAGAGGCATCCAATATGATCTATGGACAGAAGGCACGTCTGACTTCAAGGTCATTAAGAGGGATCTCTGGAAAGCAGTGCTTGACATTTTTCTATCACATGCACGGAGCTGGAACTGGATTGTTAAATGTTTATGTGAAAAAGGAAGGTGATAGTGAAGAAACTCTCTTATGGAGAAGGAGAGGTGAACAGAGCATCACATGGCTAAGGGGACTGATAGAATATGAATGTGATAAATACCATCAGGTAAGCAAAAGACTGAGCCACATGGAAGATTAAATTGCACTGTTTTCTGGGATTTATTTTTTAGCTCAGAGAACGAGCTCCATTTGAAGTCAGAATTAAAAACTGCCATAGGTGGGGTTTCAGTGAGACCTGGACATTTTATAGGAAGGAGGAAATGAAATCCATGAATCTATTCAGAGCTTGTGTCCTCTTGTGTTCATGACAGAGAACGTGTTGAGATGCTTCTTGTTCAGGATCACTGACTGGTGTTGCGTGTGGCATTTCATTTGAGCAAGATGAAATACTGGAAAACTTCTCCCAATTTATAAGAGGGAGGGAATATACCAGAAGTCATAAGTGGGTTGCAAATGTGAACATCTCAATTTATATTACTGATCATGTCCATTTTTGTATATATTAATTTAAATGATATTGTTCCACCCTTTCTTGCTAGTGGTCTTAGCTCTATCTTCTAGATCTCATTTTTATCTCAAGCTCATAAATGTTTGAGCTGAGGTTGTAACTGCCAATGAGGGGCCAAGTCCTGAGAGGCGCCATCTGCCCTAAACTCCAGGTTAATTTCAGTGGAATTTGAGGACCCTCAGCACCTCACGGGACTGGACCCTAATAATGTTCATTCTTGATAGATCTAGATTTTCTGAACTGCACGTTTTCCATTGCAGGCATATTTGCATGCCTTTTTTGAAGCCAAAATTACCACGATTGCCCATGTAATTACATTAATTGATTGTGCAAGTCTAACTGGTCATTTGCTTATGCAGTTACATTGCATATGCAAGTGAGCCAGGCAAGTGTGTGCATAATTATGAAAGTCTGGGCCCCACTGACATTAAATTTAGAGATGTATTTGAACCAAACCCCAATTCTGAATATCCAGATATGAAGGTTAGAAATGCACTGATGCAAGTTATAACAGGAAATGAACCAGGTGGAAGATGATGTAATACCCAAGGTTGTGCTACTTGGAATATTTTACTATGAATTATTATTAAATCTAATTGTATGTTGACTTACAAAAGACGATAACAAAAATGACTTAGACCCTTACTGACCCAAATACTTTGATTGCATAGATACGCACATAAAAATCTTAAGGGAGGAAAGTCTGTCTTTCCCTTTTTAATATATCTGTACATCTTTGCTTGTATTTCTTCTCCACAACTGGTTTTACATTTCTCTTTCAATGTCACTATAGATCAATAAACTCTCAATTCATTGAAATTTGGAATCATTAATGATGCATCTCTCTTGGTTAAGATGCACATTCTACTGGTCTCAGAACACATCCCATAGTTGCCAATTTCATCTGTCCAACCATTGGTCATCTATTATGTGACCTCACCTGGCAACGCATCTTAAGATTCAGTTATTCCATACTCCTTAACCAACGGCCTTATTAGAGGGACCTGTAAAATTATGTAACTTGGGTGAAAAATAGACCATCCTATCACTCTCTCTAACTATTCAGGACCTCCCGGCTTTCACCAGAATTGCTGCATCTTGGCCCTTGTGTAAATGAAACAAACAAACAGATGCACACACAAAACCAAACAAAATATGCCCATCTTGTATGCCTTCACAATGTTTAATTCAATTTGTAAACTATCCAGAATAGAGACAATTGCTTTTTATCAGGGAGAATGCATACTTCTGCTGACAAGAATTCTCTGTTGATAGGCTGCTTAGAAGAATTTGGCTACCGAAGGGTATCAGAGCTTATTTGGTTTATTAAAAAAAGTCCCTCATACACTTAGAATTTAATCATCAAATAATTTATTTGTTATCAAAAACATTTGTAACAATGCACAAATGCATCCTTTTGCTGTGTTTCCTCTTGTGGCTGTGCCTCAGTAATTCTGCAGTGAAATCTTGGCCCTGTTGAAGTCAATGGGAGCTTTGCAATTGACCTCAACGAGGCCAGGATTTTAACTCTGTGTACAATAAGAACCTGTGTCTGGTCCTATTAAAGTCAGTGGTACAATGTCTAATATCTATTGGCACAAGAGTGGCCCCAAAATGCATTAACCATTAATAGAAAACATATACTGATAGGTTCATTTTGTCTTAAATGTCTAGAGATTAATTAGAAAAAAATTGCTTTTTATTAAGAGCTAAATTCAACTGCAGGAGTAAGAGGAAGAACTTGCTGGTTTATCACAAAATTATGCCCTCACAACTTACCCGGGTGATAAGGACGACACTCAGGCAATGAAAAAACAAGAGAAACATTACATCATGAAAACTAACTGATTATTTGTCAGTCATCCTTAGGACAAAACAGTTCAATACCAAATTCTGAGATTTGATTGGCCTTTTCTGGGTGTCCCATGCATCTCAGTTCTCGGACTAATTAGAATGAAGTCTATTAAAATATGCTAATCACTGAGTATATATTTTTTTTCTTAGAATAGCATTGGGGTTGCATTATATCTTAAAATAGCCTGCATCAGGGTTTTGCATTTTTAAAAAGGTGTACTTTTTTCTAGATGTGATATTTATGAAAACCATATGGGTTGTTTTTACAGATTATTGTTGAAGCAGTTCGTGGAGTGTCAATAAGAAGTGACATTGCTATAGATGATATTCTGTTCCAGGCTGGACCCTGTATAGGTAAATTTTATACTTATAATTCTCTTAGACACCTAGGTACTATAGGTAGTGATTTTAGTGAGTTGGTGCTATTTTTCCTGAGACAACATTGAATCAATCCCATAGTAGTGTGGTATTAAGGACCACCGTACTGCTGGAGGGGCCATTTTTTGGACGAGATGTAAAACCAGAGTCCTGATAGCTTGTGGTAAGTAAAGATCACATGGATGTAAGCCCAGTCTCTTGGTCAAAGTCCAACATGGTAATTCAATTCTGTGTACGTAAAAATGATAAAGAAATATGAAAACAGTTAATAGTCTTCCCTCTTTTCTGTTCTAGAAATGGGAGAAATTACTCAGCATTCATCCGGGGATTATGATGACGTAAATGAAATTGAGTATTAAATAAGTTCTGTTGAAATGAATGAAGCACTATGTAAGTTATATGTGAGAAACTGCACAATTCCCTCCCTTTTTTGTATAAAACGATAAATACTGGAGTATTTTGAATATGTCACCGATGTATAGGAAGAACTCAGCGCACTCTTGTCTTTGGCCTTTGTAACAAAGTTACTGACTCAGGGCTTCTTAGACTGTTCTTATTGTATTTTTTCTCTTTTGCATGTGATATTAGATATTATATAAAGGCTTCCCATTTTGCACAGATCAAGCAATAAAATACTAATGCTTTTTGGTAAATCTTTTTTGTCACATAGATAAAGAGAAGAAGATAAAAAGGGCACAATTAAAATTTGATATTGTGTTATCTTAAATCTGCATTCAATGAATGTTTTGTGTTGGGTAGAAATTGGGTTTTGTTTTTATTTCAAGACTTATAAATATTTTGAAATACGTAAATAATATTGGATATTAATAATATCCTGCACATTGAATGCAATTATTCATGATGACAAATCTCTCTGGGAAAATGTAGTCTCTTAATGGTAATACTTTAAATGTTCCATATGAATGGATTTTTCACTATTCTTTGCCAGATTAATTACTATAATGAATCTATTTGCCATCAATGTGCATAACAAAAGGACTTCCATCAATGTTCCAGTGTGATTCAGTGCAAGTTAATACTATATTAAAATACACTGCTATTGATTTGTATGCAATAGAAGAGGAACACTTTGTTTGGACTGCAGGCCTCCTTTTTTAAATGTTAGTTTCTACACTCACACTTTTTATAGACTTTACCCAAGAAATGTTTTGCATTTATGTTAAAAAGAAACTAACTTCACATAATCTGTTAACTCTTAAGACATAATATGTGTGTTTGTATTACAAGATGGTTGTTTTAAAATTACCAAACTATCTAATAAAATGTAATTTTGAATGTCTTATTTTATTGCTCCACTTCAAACACCATGTTCTCCAGTTATTGCCATGATGATATGCAAACAAGGTTAGAATTTTCAGGAAAAAATTATGGGCTGGATCCTCCGGTACATTTGCACTACAGGAGCCCAGAGCAGCCCAAAAGCCAACGTAACCAGCTACAGGAGGATTCTGTATGTAGACACTGTAACAGTTCCTATGCCAGTCCCCATTCTGGCTGTTGAAACAGGGTATGTGGCCCAGGAAACAGGAGTGGCCAGTGCTCCCTTGTACACCCGTGATCCCCAGCTGCTATAACGATCCCTTGGGACTGCTGGTACCTGGTGCATATTGGAGCAGACTTCAGGCTGCTCTAATTTGCATCTAGAGTCCAATCCACTGCCCCCACCTCCACAAGCTGCACTGAACATTCCTTGGCCACAGCTGAAGATCTGGACCTCTATCAGTAAGTCTACACTGCAAAAAAGACTTGCAGCAGCGAGTCTCATAGCCTGGGTCAACTGACTCAGGCTCATGGGGCTCACGCTATGGGGCTAAAAATTGCAGTATAGATGTTTGGGCTTGGGGTGGTGCCTGGACTCTGAACCCTGGTGATAGGGGTGGGTCTTGGAGCCTGGGCTCCAGCCCGACCCCAAAAGTCATCTGTGCTGCTATTTTTACCCTATAGTGCAAGACTGAGTCAGTTTACTCAGGCTCTTAGACTTGCTGCTGCAGGGTTTTTATTTTTGCTGTGCAGATTTACCTTATGCCTCCAATCAGCTGGGTTTTTGGTGTGTTGTTTTTTTTTTTTTAACATTGGAGGCACAATCAAAGGATATGATTTTGTTCAATACATACATTAAACAACTATCTTAAGATATATTAATTAACCAATACTTCCTGTGGTTTTTCAACCTGGGGTCCACAGACTGTCTAAGGGGTCCACAAAATGTTGTTTTTACCATAGAACAGTGGGTGGTCTGCAGACTGTCTTAAGATTTCCAAAGGGGTCCACAGCTCCATTTAAAATTGTTTAGGGGTCCACAAATGAAAAAAAGACACCGCACTAGACAGCAGAATGAAAGGGGGAAGAGAAAAGGTGGCTTTAAGACACTTTGTGCCTCCTGAATTCACAGCCTCAGGGCAGCACATGACCCCTTGATGCCCATGGTCAATTAAGAATAGAGGTAGCATGCACAGTGCTCCCCCAACTGGCAAGTCTCTATGCTGAGATAGGGGAGGGAGACTGCACAGACTGATGGAATGCCTATGCTAAGTAGGAAACCCTCTGCATCAGGGGAATATCCTGGACCTGGAGACCAGTTTCATCTATTATATGGCCCCTTGCATCACTGGAGCATAATAAGTGGATCACAGCAAAGCAAAGAATTGAAGCTGATACCTAAGCTATATGACATGTCATATAAATCAGCCATCTAAAAATCTCTTCAGATGCCTTTAAAAATAAATCCTCATGCAACTGCTATGAGCCCAGTTCTGTGGACTATTCCAGTATAGGTATGTAACCAGAGCCTTCAAAAGCAACTACAGGATCCCAAACACTCAGTGGTTTATATTTGGTTGTTCTGGAAACAAATTATATTGCAGTAAAACTGGCATTGTCCTGAGAGCAGGACAGACCTTTCCATTGTCCCTTTGTTGTTTGTAATATTGTCCTCTTTATTTTGCTGTTTGTATGTATATGTTCTATCAGCTCCTCTTTTTGCATATTTTTATTATTTAAGAGGGACAAATTCTTATCAGTTACACTGGTGTAAATCCAGTTGATATCAAATTTAATACAGTTATTTTGGGTTTACACTAGTGTAAATGAGACCAGATTCTGGCCCAGTATTAGATTAATCTTGGTTTAACATAAGGGCTCACCACTCTGTTACTTCAGTTTTACTTTCATGTAACTTCTTAATCTAGTTGCCCCACTCTTTATGGCTGGAGCTATATTGACAACTGAGAGTGTCAGCTCAGCTGTAAGGAAAGGAACTTGCAGAAACCCTAATGCCATTGGTGGAAGTCCTGCCAGTTCCAACAGTGATGGTGGAATACCCACCCATCCCTAAAATGAATCTGTTGAGGGCCCTCCTCAAAAAGAGGGGAAAGGATGTTGAATAACCAATGACTTTTAGGAACAATCCCTTTGACTAATGTTCCATACAATCCAGCAGCTTCCATTTTGAAGGCTATCTCTGCCCCTGCTCCCTAGTTGATTGCAAATAACTAAAACAAGCATATTCCTGAAGGACTTGTTTGTTAATTATTGTATATCACATATGCCTTTAAAATTCTTTCTCTACGGAAAAACTGCTCGATTATGCTGCCATCTTGTGGAAAAGACAATAACACCACCCTCAGTTTGAAATCACCTTTAGTATGTTTTTTTTGTAACAGCCATAGTTTTTATGCTTCCCAATTTCAAATATCAGGGAGGGGATAGAGGAGTGAATTGAAAATGGCACTTTGAGACATATTAAAAACGTAAATGCATCTGGTGTCAAACAATACTAAGATACCAGCAGCTAGCTTGTCTCCATGCTAGGAACTCTTCATCTGACTAACCCTAAACCATCTGAGCCCTGCTCCTAGCTTCTCTCCTACCCCTTGCTTCTCAGAATATAAAATCACCTTCCCTCCTGAAGGGCCTCTTACTGGCACATGGTATGATAGGACTGTTTTAATGAAATTAATAGGACTGAATCAAGTATTACCTCTCCCCTTGTGGGTTCCTGGACTAGCTGCTTCAAGAAGCAGTCATTTATGGTGTCTAGAAACTTTATATCAACATCCTGTCCTGAGGTGACATGTACCCAGTCAACGTGGGAATAGTTAAAAATCCCCCATTATTACTGTTTTTTTATAGCCTCTCTAATCTCCAAGAGCATGTTATAATCACTATCTTGGTCAGATGCTCGGTAGTACGTTCCTACTGCTATACTCATTATTCAAGAATGGAATTTATATCCATAGAGATTCTAGATTTTTACTATATTTGACTCTCTTTCATATATAGTGCCACGTCCCCACTGGTGCAACCTACTCTATCATTCTATCAGTGGTTTGAGTATTAGCCTGCTAAACCCAGGGATGTGAGTTCAATCCCTGAGGGGGCCATTTAGGGATCTCGGACAAAAATGGGAGATTGGTCCTGCTTTCAGCAGGGGGTTGGACTAGATGACCTCCTGAAGTCCCTTCCAACCCTGTGATTCTATACTGTGGTATTACTGTATCCCATAGATTATCAGAAGTTCACTAAATTTCTGTGATTTCATTTATATCAATAGTCTCACTTAATAGTACCAGACAGTCCAGTTCATCCATCATAGTATTGAGAAGTCTAGCATTTTTATACAACACTTATAAAATTGTCCACAGGTGTCAGGGCCCTGCCTGTAACTGGCCACCTCCACCAAAGCAGCATGGAGAAGTGGTGCAGCAGTCTGCTGGTGCCTGTCCTGGCACGTTGCACAGCAGCGAAGGCTGCTGCCATTGTTAGTCTCTAAGGTGCCACAAGTCCTCCTTTTCTTTTTGTGGATACAGACAAACATGGCTGCTACTCTGAAACCACTTTAATACAGAAACCCAGGGGCGGGGCCTGGTCTGGGCAGTTTCAGGCTTGCCCCATGCCCCTGCCTGCAGGCAGCTGGTGGGGTGAGCAATTCCCCTCCTGCCCCAGCCCGAAAGGCTGAGCCCTGCTTCGCGCATGGGGCAATCAGCCCCGCCAGGGAAAACAGAGACCTCCGCCCACCCCGAACCAGAGAGCAGCTGCCCGCAAAGTGGGGGGAGGGGCTCAAGAGAACTACCTCTCCCACCACGCCATGCTCAGCCAGTCACGGGGAAGGGAGGCGCCCGCTTGCCGCGCTGCATGCTGGGCAGTGTAGTCTTTGATGGCTGCACAGCAGGAGGCGAGCTGTAGGCAGTTTCCTTGTCAGGTGGGGGACAAACCTCCGTGATTCCGGCGTATGCAAATAAGGCGCGGCGCCTACGCGGAGACAGGGCTTCAAGCCGGGATGCTATTATACCTCCCTCCCCCGATCGCCATATAAAACCCTATCAGAGAGGCCGCCACAACCAACGTCACACTTCTCCCACCCCCGACAGAAATGTACCACGTGACCTAGCAGGCTGGCCGGCTTGTGGGACGGCTCCTCCTCTCCGTATCGCGCGAACGGACCCTGCGTACTGAACTGAAAGTAACGAATTGACCCCACCCCTCCATCTCTCAACCAGTGAGATTTCGCGTGAGGCCTGGAGTTCCATTAGCCAATGGACTCTGCCTCTCCCCGGTCCGTCCCAGTCTGTCTACCAATGGGACTAGGGCGCGCGGTGTCGGGCTCGTTTTCATCTTAACGGCGCGCGACAAGAGTTTCAGGTGGTGGGCGGTGCTTCAGCTTGGTGCAAAGATGGCGGCCCCGGGCAAACGGAAACTCGGGGCCGCCACTACCGGCAGCGGCGCCGGGTGGAGGAAGCGAGGCTTGGGGGCTGCCGGGCCGGAGGGAAGCGGCCGGGGGCAGCCGCAGTCGCCCTTCGTGGAGGGCTCCATACTCAGGGTCACTATGGAGAATTTCCTGTGAGTGCGGCGCCCCCTGCTGCTGGGGCGAGGGGAGGCAGCGGGCGAGAGCGACCTGGCTGGTGGGGGCTGAGGCTCGTGCTGGGGGGCCGTCGGCTGGGCCGTGGGGAGGCGGGCGTTTGGCACTCGGCTAAGGGCCCAGCTCCGGGAGTCAGGGGATCACGCCAGGCACCGCTCGGCCCGGCCTGGGTCGCAGACGTGACCGTGGGCGGTGGAGGTGCCGCCCTGCCCCTGCTGTCACGTGCGGTAGTGGGAGGGAGCCCGGCTGCGGTGTGGGAACGCGGGGGGCCTTCCCCCCCCCCCCCCCCGACGTGTGGGCGCAGCTCGCTGGCCGGTGCGGCTTGTGCTGACCCCGGGTGCTCGGGCTGCTGCGGCCGGCCTAGTTCTGCGCACTAGCGGCTTCAGGAGACTAGAGTGGCCCTGTGTCGGCCGCCTTGTAAAACGGGCAGCGTGTGTGTCCCTGGTTGTACCTTCAGTGTTGGACAGCGCCTGGCCGGCATTCACAAACGGCTTGGGCTAGGCGCCGGGTACTGGCTAGCTCCCCACGCCTTTCGTGTTCCACACCTCCAGAAAAAAAACTGCTCTAGCTTTATGCCTGGGGACAGAATCCTTAAAAAGGTAAATGTAAGGACAGCGCTGTCGTCTTCCTGATTCTACCGACAGATAGGGAAACCACTGCTTTTGGAGGTGTGAACTGCCATATGTATCACAATAGGTTAACACTGACACCTAGAGTATGGCAGTTTAAGCCTCAGCATGAAGTAGTCAATTGCTTGATCCTTTAAAGAAGAAACATATAGGTTATGTGTCTGCTGCACAGCCTGTCTCCCACTCATCTTTGGGTGCCAAAAGCCCCAGCAGCCAAATCTTTAGGCGAGGTCTACTTTACAGACCACTATCAGTATAACTGTTGCTTAGTGATGTGGATTTTTCACACCCCTGAGTGATGAACTTATACTGATCTAACCCCCTATGTAGACAGTGCTGTGTTGACGGGAGGGCTTCTCTCACCAACATAGCTGCTGCCTCTCCAGGAGGTGGACAAACTACACCAACAGGAGAAGCTCTTCCGATGACATAGTAGTGTCTTCAGTGAAGTGCTACAGTGGCGCAGCTGTACCGCTATACATGAAGACAAGCTGTTACTTATATCCCTGAGCTCTTCTAAGTGCGGCTATGTGTTGTCAGTAAAATCTCTTTTGCATTTGGAAAATTGAAAATGAATGAACAATAGAAGATACTGAATTTAATGTAAAAATAAATGGCACAGGAGGTACAGTACTGACTACTAATTTTATTAATTATTTGTAGTGCATTAGTGCTTAGGAACTCCAGTAATAGATCATTACTTCACTATGCTAGGCACTGTTCAAACATATAACAAAACCACTGCCTCTACCCCAAAGAGCTCTTTAATATTAGTTTTAATTATAATTCTCAGATTTTGTAACTATGTTAATTTATCGTAGAAATTTCAGATTGGATTGGAAATTTCAGTCTACTGACAGTCAGGAACTATGCTGCAGATCTTAGATCTGGCTTGCTGTGATATCACACAGGCCGTTGGTGCAGGTTATACCTTCTAAGATCTGCAACTACAGGAGACAGCCCTCTGCCTACATGAGTCAAATCTGCCAGACTTAGAAACAATCAACTGAACAAAAAGTGTTTAAATCAGCCTTGCAAAATTCAACTTGTCCATTTTCTCTAAAAGACTAACCTTTTTGGGGTAAAAATATTAAGGATGAAATCTTGGCTCCATTGATGTCAAGAGGGGCTATGCAGTTGATTCGGTGGAGCCAGGATTTTACCCTAAGCTTTTCATTCTCCGCAGTCATTGTGGTAAAGGATAGATATGTTCTGCAGCTGGTATATTTTCATTACACTGTGTTAAATGATATGGGATTAGGGTTTTTTTGGCATGTGTTGAGTTTTTCTAGAAAACAATATTTTGAAAAGACTTCAATCTTATCTGCGGTATTGTTAGAAGTACTGGTTTATCATATTTAAAAAAATGTCAGAATGGCGCTGAGGCAAATATGCTTGTTTTGCATGAAATTGTGATTGATTTTTCTGGTCCATATCACTGTCTATTAGCCTAAAATGATCGTTTCTTTTAGAACATACGATAATTGTGAAGTGTCTCCAGGGCCCCATTTGAACATGATAGTAGGAGCCAATGGAACAGGAAAGTCAAGCATTGTGTGTGCCATCTGTCTGGGATTGGCAGGAAAACCTTCTTTCATAGGGCGTGCAGACAAGGTGAGTGCAAATTTTTGAGATCTAGACATTTCATTTAATAATTTAGGGCCCAGTCCAACAGGAATAACCATAATCCTGGTGCTTTGTAAACTCCAGGTAGATAATAACACCTCAGCAGGTCAATCTGCTGCAGAAACAAAATCTCTCTGAATTGTCCAGCTCTGCTATAAATCTACAAAGAGATCTGCAGCTGTAATGTTGGTCTTCTGCTTATCAACCTAACTGAGCTCTTGTGTTCAGTCTGGAAGCACTTGATTCATGTTGGGACCTCTTAAAATTTTGCAGCTAACACAACCTAATTAGATAAATTGAAGCATGTAGGAATAGTGGTAATTCTTATATTTTCTAACTTTGTAGTGTTTCACTTTTAAATCTTTTTTCATCAGAACTTCCAAAATGCATGGAATCTGTGAAAGTCTGAGATGCTTATCTGTTGATAATTGATATCAAAGGGCTTTGTGTTAGAGAGCAAGTTAGATGATTTTGGGGCACATAATACTTTTGGTTAAGAGCCTTATAGAGGGTTGAAATGTGTTATTGACAGCATTATTGGCAATGCGAACACTCTTACTCCAGAATAAGAGTGCCTTGTTCCTGTTATCTTAATACATTTTAGATGTATGTTCAACTAAGCAGGAACAAATCACTCTTATTCCTGAGTAAGAATGTCAACATAAGGGGTTAATTGGGAACAACGCCCAAGTGTAGAGAATCCTTAAATGTAGTTCTTTGGGTAGGCTCTGCACATCCTGTTCATATGTTGCAGTAACATTGCAGCCCTGATAGTGCTTGTTGGAGCATTTTACTGCTACAAGAAGGTTCCACCATCAGGGCTGAACTGTCAGCGTATTCCATGAATATGAATATGTAGAGTCCATCTTTAAAAACTCTGTTTACAGGTGAATAAAATTTCATTTTTTTTCTTTAATACACTACACTTTTATAAAAGAGAAGTGTGTTTTATGGTATGTTGAAAGTGGACCTTTTGAATAGGCAGTAGGATTTTCTAATCTACTTATTTGTTGGTTTGACTTTTTTATATGTGTTTTTGCAAATTAAGAGGGTATATTTAAAGTTGGTTTCGTGACGATGGATTATACAGCTGTCAGGCTGAATCCCTTTAATTGTTCCAGACTTCTTAATGACTTTTTCCTCCCCATGCCCAAGGGGTTCAATTTTTTGTAAAAATAGATGGGCTTTGGGCCAAATCAGTGTACTCATCTTTAAATCACATTCTTTTGTATTTTCTAGCAGTAGGCAATATGACTTTGTCTGAAATTCCTTCTTCTGTGTAACTTGATTCAAGGACCAGTCTAATATAGGGCATCAGTCTTGGAGCAGATCATGAAGGACAAAAAAGAGCCATACTCTCCCTTTCCCCTGTAGAAGAAATTGAAGCTTTGGGGAGGGAAGGAGAGAGGGAGAAGTTTTGTATAAAATTCTAATTTCCTCGTAACAGGATTTCTTTAGTTATTGCCCAGGCATAGTCTTTATTGTAACTACATGTGAGGGAATTGTATGCATGGCAGCATTGTAAATTGGTACTAGTTATTCGCAGACCTATACATTAAATCTAAATTGTCTTATAAGTCTGATTTTTAAATATATTTTTAGTAGATACCTTTTGTGTTTAATAATCTAAAATACTGGTTCCTGTAACTTTTGCTCTGCAGGTTGGTCTATATGTAAAGCGAGGGTGCTCTAAAGGTTTGGTTGAAATTGAACTGTAAGTACTAAAACCATTTTTGCTGACTTTGTCTTGTGTTTCTGTTTTAATAAACAGATTTGTAAAAAGTTTTGTAGACAGCATCTATTGAGGTACTAGTGATTTGTGGTGTGTAAAGAGTATTGAAGCACAAGCTTACTATAATAAATTTTAAAGTGTCAGATAACTGGTTTGTAAGAAATGATCCATTAGCTAGCTAACAATTTGTCATTTTCTGCTGCAGCTTGCCTAATCTTTAAGGGAGGCTCCCGGCATGCAGAAAAAGAAAGAAAAGTGATATATAGAAAGCAAGTGTCTTGACTTAATCGTGTTAGATTTTGGTGTATTTAATGTTAAGTGATGCAATTACTGTTTTATGTAAACACTTATAACCATTAATATAACATGTAATTATATCCAAATTGTTCTATATTTAATAAAAAATAAAATTAAAACTCTTCAGGAACCTTTCTCCAACCTTGCATTGAAACATAACTTTGCATAGTACTTGTTGGGTTCTTGCCCCAAAGAACTTAGACTGCATCAAACAAACAGAAAAGACAACAGGCAGAAGAATAGGGAGGAAGGAGAGGCAGGGTAAAATAATAAAAGGTAGCATAACATTTCCTGCAGACTAAAAGGAACCAAACAGTTGGCCTCAGACGTGTATGGGGCGGTTGAACAAAGACTGACCCATTCCGAAGAGATTTCTTTGAAACCAAGCACAGGAGGTGATATTAGAAGCTGATTAACTAGTAAACATGTTGCTTGGGTAGGAAAGAGATGCCATGGTGACAGCTAATTACCAGTGAGGAGGGGGAAAAAACTGAAGGAGGTTATCCTGGATCTTGAGGAAACAGTGAACCTTGGTAGAGAAGTTGGTTCTAGGACCAGGAGTAACTGACCTGCCAACATTTGCATGGCTTGGTGATGGGTGGGCATTTGGTTGCAGAGTTGGAGAAAGAAAGAAGAAATATGGAATGATTGCTTCCTCAGCGCAAGATGAGGTTCTGTTGTTGTCCTTTTTAAATCAAAGGAGAAAAACTGTAATATGGGAAGGCATGGCTAATGAAAGGGAATCTGTTTTTTTTTTTCTCCTGAGAATGGAAACAGTACAATAGTACAACCATCATCGTAATATTCCATGAGTAATTGTAGGATAATATAAAAGGAAGATAGCAAGGACTGTAGTATCAGAAAGAAGGCGTGGGGTGGTGAAGGTGTGTGTTTTGTTTGTTAAAGCTGGTGCAACAGTCTTTCACCTGGACAATATAATACCGGACAATATAATACCAGACAACACCTTAGGTGAATGGAAAATAATAGGAAAAGGTGGGACTTAAAAAATCTACTTCACCTCAAGTAGATCTTTTGAGATTTTCTTCTTTGTATGTCTTAGTTTCCTCTTCTGGTGTGTTTGAGGATTTACATATTGTAACATACAGTTTAAAGACAAGGTATTGTGGTTTTATAATAGAGATGGGCATTCTGTGTTCTTGTGGAATGGAGTTAGCCAACCTTGTTCGAAGGATCAACCCCTTTAAGAACAGGGGGTATAGTATAAGTGGAACCGGAAGTTAATTATGTATGTGGTTTTCCCCATAGCATGGTGAAAATGCAAGGGGTGGGTGGGACTTGGTGAAGAGGGTCAGAGAGACCTTCTTGCTTGTGCACCAGGCTCAAGAACGCAAGGTGGGGTTAGACTATTTGCCCAGAAACTCTAGAGCTTCAACGTCTAACTCTGGCCATTCAGCATATGCAATAAAGATCTCTTTTCTACAATTTTGCCTCACATGTTGCTTATTGGTAACAAAATATGTAGTTAGGTCAAGTGATAGAATCAAGTAAGCAGGAAGACTGTGAGTAGCCAGTCTCTCACTGGTAAACTACTATGGAGCAACCTCTATCATCTTAACACTTCTTTCAGTCTCCTTCTGGGGAAATGCAGATCCCACAATTCCAAGTTTTAGAACAGGACTGGCTTTTCCTGGAACACAACTTCCCTCAAAGGAATCAGGCTACCCTGTTACACAGGCAAAGGAATGAATGATGGACACTTAGCTACAGCATAGTTTAGGGATGCTTTCTTCTTAAAACCCAACAGGAGAGAAGAAATGAGTGCAGTTGCCAATGCAGGTGTAAACCCAAGTCTCTCCAAACACACATCAGAGAATGAGAATTTTGCTGTCCTGCAGAGAATACTGTCTCAGAGAGAGGCCTATCACAATGTGGGTGGTACAGGAAGAGTGAGTTATCAAAATCCAGGAGGATATTCAAGGAATACATAGACAAGAGAAAGAAACTGAATATGATAGATCTCCAGCTTCTGATAATACAAAATATTGTAAACAGAGGCAGAAAGTGGTAAGGAAAGAACAAGGAATAATAGCACCATATCAAAACTAATCAAGGTAGATCCTAGTACAAGAAGGTAAAGAAAGGCAGAGGAAAGTGGTACAATCGGGACATGCATATATACAGTGAAAGTGGACTCAAGAAATTTTGTGGTTAGTCACAAAGTAGGCTGCAAACACTGCATTACTGATGGGATAAATTAATAGATCTTCTTGGAAGAATAAACCTCACTTAGTCTATTCTCAGCATAGTTATGTTTGTTTGAACAAGGTATGTAGATGCTATATGTGATAAAAATAGCCTGTAAAATGGCTTAACTGTAATAAAATCTCAGGGACAGATAGTACTGCCCTTCCTAAAGCAAGTTTTTTACACAGACTTCTTTTACTGAGAAATCTCATATTACAAAAATTTGTGCTGAAAATGACAAGTTTAGGGTCTCAGTAACATGCTTCCTGTGAGAACAATTCAATCAAATGCAAAATTTGATGAGCAAATAGCCCTTGTATGATAATTGAAACCAACTCTGCCATCCAATACATTGACCTTTCACAAGTTAAAAAAGCTGAAGAGCTTTGAGTAGGCTATACTCCTCCATCAGGGTTTGAAGTCACTGGGAATTGTGCTGCAAAGTTACTTTTCATGCTTTTGAAAATACTACCCTAAATATGGTGCCTAAACATTTAGCAGCCTAACTTAAGGTCCTGTTTTTGAAAAACTTGGCCAGTATATATTTATTTTTAATCACTTAACAATGAAACTATACTTATACGTTTTATTTTGAAAGTAAGATTTTTGTCACTAAGAAATAGTTTGTAATAAAAATGTTAACTTCTGCTGCAAACACTTGTTTACATGCTTTACTTGAAGTCATACATTATCTAAAAGCTTATGTCTACTTTAAGGTATGATGTGGAGCTGTCAAGTAGTGCTGTTACTATAGAAATGGGGTAAACAGTGACACCATCAACATGTTAAAATGACCACTGAAATATTTGTATTCTTTTCTGTTAGTTTAATGACTCTGTGTATTTCAGGACATAAAATTGGATTTCTTTGACTTCACAGCCTTACAACAACCATCTAAAGGGTAAAACAAAATCTAATAATAAATTTGTACAGCATGCTCCTGGCCTCAGATGCTAGAGTCAAGCCACATAAAGCATGGCTGAATTGCTTGCCAGCAAGCATTTGATCTTCATTGCAAGCTACATGTACATCAGAATCAACAAGGTCTAGCAATCGTGAGTCTCCTCAGAATTTCCCAATACACGCAATAAAGCGGTACAGGGTGTGAAAACCACCCAGGTGAATCACATTGGTACCAAGTTCATTTGGGAAGGTCCATTTCACTTGCTGAGCAACAACATAGATAGTCTGAATCCATTTCTGAACAGCATGCTGTTGTCCTAGACCTGCTGACATTTCTTTACATTTCAGCATTGTAGTATAGACTGTGGCCATGGCAGCTGGTTTGGCATCCACAGTAGTATATTAAGTCAACCACATCAATCATGTCTGCTGCTTGCCTATAAATGTGGCATATTTTGCTCTTTGGAGATAGAGTTAGTGCATAGGTACCTGCCATGTAGTTGCTTTTCTTTGGTGCAAGCTTGTGGTTGAAACCAGTCCAAAATACAATCACCTGAACGTGAACAGTATCACCCATTGCAATATGCGGTGTTGTTGTAGCCGTGTTTGTCCCAGGATATTAGAGAGACAAAGTAGGTGAGGTAATAACTTTTATTGGACCAACTTCTGTTGGTGAGAGAGACAAACTTTTGAGCTTACGCAGAGATCTTCTTCAGGCCTGGGAAACTAACTCCAAGTGTCACTGCTAAATGCAAGATTTGAACAGATTGTTAAACATAAGTAGTTAATGCATATTTCAAGGGACCATTAGTTAGTTGGTTTAGTTTCCCAGACCTGAACAAGAGCTCTGTGTAAGCTCAAAAGTTTGTCTCACCAACAGAAGTTGCTCCAATAAAATATATTACCTCACCCACCTTGTGTCTCTAACAGTATCATTGTCATTTGGTATTGGTAGGACATCAGGAGGTGGTAGTCTTAAAAAACCCCAGGAGAGATATCAGCTAGTGTTCATTTGTAGGTAATGAGTTTTTCTCAAATACTTTTTCATGGGTAGTCTGTTCTGGAGGTGTTCTAGGTTTTTCAAATACTTTCTCTGGGCAATCAGAATTTCTTATGCAATATGAAGCAAGTGTCTTTTCTTTCCCATGGTTCACTGGTATTTCTTGTGATGCTGGACTGTCTGCAGACTGTTCTTAAAATACCACTCTAGCCATGGAGTAGAAGGCCTTGTTTCCATCAGTGGTCTGTACATTTTTGTTTATGGGTATATCCAGGGCTGGCTCTAAGGTTTTTTTTTTTGCTGCCCCAAGCAAAAAATTTGCCGCCCCCCAGCTCCGAGAGCGCAATTGCCCAAGTGCGCAAAAAAAAGTCACTGGAATGCCTCCCCTGGAATTGTGCCGCCCCCAGCACATGCTTGCTTTGCTGGTGCCTAGAGCCGGTCCTGGGTATATCTACACTGCAATGAAACACTTGCAGCTGGCCTGGGTCAGCTGGCTTGGGCTCAGGTTGGAGGATTATACTGCAACTTTATGGATGCTTGGGCTGGAGCCCAGGCTCTGAGACCATCCCCTGTCATAGGGTCTCAGAGCCCAGACTCCAGCCCAAGCCCAAATGTCTACACTGCAATTTTATAACACTGCAGCCTGAGCCCTGTGAGTCCAAATCAACTGACCTGGGCCAGCCAAGGGTGTTGTTTTGCAGTGTAGACATACCCTGTATTATTATCTCCTTAATGGATGAGAATTCCAGCAGCATCAAGTGGTACAACTCCATTTGGAATGAACACACCTCCTGGAGTTTTTCTACTTCAGTTTTTGGAGCACTAGTGATGGACTACCTCACCTCATCATGGACTCTGCATCAGTTATGAAGCTGTAGTATGTCAATAAATTGGAAGACCCAAATTCATGGTGTGATAATTTTGGAACTGTTAAATATATGCACTCTGCAATTGAGAAGCATCTTCTTTGAATGTCTTCTGAAAGAAGATATTCATTGCTGGCTGAATTATATATCTCCATCAACCAAAGGACAAACTCCTGTACCAATTGGGGCACAAAAGTAGCTGACCTCAGTAAATGACAATCACCTGGCTTTGGATAATATTCTGAGGCTTTCATTTCAGCTATTTCAGACCAAAGGATTGAAACACCATTATGCAAAATCACTTGTACGTTTGAAAGCAGTTCATCAGGCTTACTCACTAAAAGAACATCCCTAAAATCTTTGGAAGACTTGAGTTCCTGCTTCAGATTACTAGCAGCTTGAATAGTATCAGCTAATGTTACTGTGCTCCACAGAGCAATGGTAGACTTGTCTTGTCCATGCTGTGCATGGAATGAAATTGCAGAACCATAGTGTTTTTCTAATTTTTCCTGTCATTTGCTACTAGAATGGTTGCAGTTTCTACATCTGAAGGAAGCAGAGCTTAATATCTTTTTAGCAGCTTGGACAAGAGAAGAGCCTTCTGGTACATAAGATCATTGTCTGTCTCTTCAATCAGGTGATGAAATGCAATGTCGGAAGGTGAATATTGTTGCAGTGTAACTGGATGGTTTTGCTTTGATTTGTTTTACTCAAATAGGACGAAAGGCATGTTGAGTGATAAACTGCATCGTTAGCAATGAAATCTTCCACAGATATTCTGCACAACGTGTCATCTACTCCTTGAAATGCTGCCTCCATTAGATTTGTTGCTCTCTTGTCTGTCTTGTGTGTTTCTCAAGCAAACAATGCAACAGGACCAATCGCTGCAGGACGTGCTTGCTGTGGTGGCAATAGAAGCAGGTGAACATGATGCTCTCTGATCAGATTCAGTATTTTTTTTCTTTCATTGGTTCAGTATAACTCTGACATGTCAAATTCAACTTGCTTGCATATTTCTGAAAGCAGCCCCTGTGACAGAGCATTCGTGGCACGTCATCCAAATTAGAAAACTCATCCGGTAGCCACCACTACAGTTAATCTCTCCTGGATTCTGCTGCCAAAATCACAGAATTCTGTCCAGCACTGGTACCTCCTGACAGTTTTGCGTTCTTTTGTTTTTCTTGACAAATAAGACATTTTTCAAAGTTTGTGAAGTCTTTTTCTCTTTGATGGAAGCTAAAAGGGGCTTATACTGCCATGTCTTCATATACTGTAACTTTCCTAGAGAGTTAAAATTCCCAAAATATATTGTTAACATTACCTCTACCACCATTTTTCATTTTGTACAAGTATAGACTTGTGCTAAATTAGATAGGAATTAATGCTAAATGTTAGTATCAAAATTACCATTTTTATTTAGTGGTCACTTTGACTGAAGCCTTGTATGAAGTTGTATATTGTCATCTGTAACAGTAATACTGACCTGTGTATAAGTGTCACTGAATTAAAAAGCTAGTTTATAGAATATTTCAAAGGCTAGTGGTACATGCAAAGGCAATTACAAATTAAAACCTCCCATCGGGCAGACTAGATGCTACATTGTATGTACTAAAACTTACAATGGAGAAGCATTAAATTAGAAATTCATGTAGATTTATATCTGCCCTCTATCTGGTACAAACTATGGGCATGCAATCATCAGCGTGAGATTGATATGGTCAGCAAATTTTAATTGAAAGTATAGAAAATATTATTACTTGTGATATATATTTTGACAATTAAGAATATGCAATGTGAAAACATTTCATGTTATATTGCAGAATGTTGATTTTTGCTATATCTAAACAGCTTCATTGGGGGGCAGCTTCATCTGCCCATGCAAAACCAGTAAAAATTTCTGTACACTTTTCTTTGGTATCTTTGATCAATAAACACCACATTAAGGTGTCGCAATTGAACTAAAACTGTCGTTCTAGTCATGTTGCAGTGTTTCTGGAACTGTGCAAAAAAAAATTAACACTTTTTTGTCATTCTGGGAACCACTGTTTCATCTCACCTATAGACCTACAGCACTACTTGGCAGCTCCACATTATACCTCATCTAAATATATGTAAAATAAGCTTCCAAATGATATAGGTGTGTGTAGGGTGGGTGCATTTAACTCCAAAAAATATGGTCTTTTTTGTAGAATTGCTACTTACCGATAAATCAATTATTTTAAAAAATCCGATTTATTTAAATCTGATTTTTTTATAATTTTCCTCAATCATTTTATCTAAATTAAAACTATCTTAAGATACATTATAGCTCAGAGATGGAATAGGAATGGAATAGGAATTATTAATTCTATAGTATGAGACAGTATATTCATGTAATGTTTAAAAAGTTTCGTAAATGAGTTCCAATAGTTCATGGATTAGGGACCCAATTTTATGGGGTTCCAGGGGCTTCTGTGTAGATTATTTAGGTTAATCTTTCTATTTACCCAGTGGGACTCAGTGCTCAGTCTAGAAGATACCATCAGAGATGCTTAGTTTTGCAGTTCTCAAACTGTGGATTTTTGTCTCCAGAGGTAACATGCTTGTTAACAGCAAAAATGTTTTTAAGTAAATAAATAAATACTATATAGAGGTGAGAAATAACAGACCTCAACTCTATTATCCCTCTGCAAATTTGTGTACACAGTCAATCCCTTACCCCTCTCTAAAGTGCAGAGTTTCAAAATGTTCAATGAATAGAAGATTGTTGGGGGTGGAATAGATCTGGACAAGGAGAAGAAGTCTGAAGATAAATGTGAGACGTGAGGAACATACGCTTGTTTTGTTAAAATATTATATGTTTGCTGTTGAACTAAAAAATCCAGAATACTTAATGTTGTTGTTTTAGTTAAATATAACAATTTAAATGTCTGTCTGGTGATCTCCTCCCAATGATTTCATAAATATGTTTCAATTACCTTTGGTAAATGAAATAACCAAACAATCATTCATTTTCTGATATAGTTGTAAAACTAATTTGAAAAGTTTTCAAAATAAATCGCTGTTTAAAAATGTATAGTGTATACCTTCTAAAAATGAAACCTACCTCTATCTGAGTTGTGAAGAACATGTATTAAGGTTATAACAACCAACAAGAATGCACTTCTATGTAGAAAACCATGATTAAATCGAGTCTTTCTGCCTAGTGATTTAAATCAAATCCACCCTGAGTAGAGTAAAGTGCTATTTTATGAATGAGGAGAGAAAGGGACAGGCTAATGGCATACCACAATTAGAGCACAAAGTGAAATGAGAGAGAGGATGAATAGGATCACTGGAGTCTGGAATAGTATCTTATGTAGATGATATCCAGTTTATTCTGTGAAAGTCATACATTTCTGTAATTTTTTTGATTTTAACAAAAGTGTAGGAAAACATCTAGCTAAGATCAAATGTAGAGAACCAGGCACTAGGTTAAATGGTGCAAACAGGGCTTGAGACATTTCAGACACCTATTATTCAGAGGATTATCCAATAGCCAATGGCTAATATAAAATATAGATATGGGGATGAACCAGCAAAGAACTAGTGAGAATCTGTCTCTTTCCCTCCTTCCCCTCTTCTGTAAATGGAGAGGGTGCTGTTCCCAGAAATTGGTGGTGGAACTCCATCTTTCACATCTGTCTGTGGCTAGGAGTTTCTGATCGATTGGAATTCCCTCACTTTCTCCATGCTACATTTATCTTCCTTCACCCAGAGCTTCTTGGCTGTTGTGAGGGCATAGTGGAGGGAGTGAAGACTAGCTCTTCAGTTTCTTTGAGTCCTCTCTTCCACCGTACCCTTATCCCAAATAGCTATTATGCTTGCTCCTAATGTTCCCAAGTAGCAGAGTGACCGTGATTCTTGACAATTTCTTACTCTCCTCCAAGGATCTTAATAGTAATTTCTGAATCATTGCTAAACAGAATGACCAAATTTGTTAAAGTTGTTAGCAGCAGCAGCAGAATGCTAATGTTTGTGGACTTGTGAAAACAACTTTCTGAATGTTAACTAGGGCAATGATCAGCTTTAATGGCTAGATCCTTCAAAATAACTTAAATTCTGCAGAAATGGGTTACTTAGACCACCTCTTTGGCCAAGGATAACTTTTTGCTTCATGGAGGGGAGAGGATTTTCAAAACATATAATGAAGGGATAGTCTTGGACACGCATTGACTATACTGCCAAAGTCAAAGGATGCCTGCAAGCCATAAAGAGATCCCCTTAATGCTTTTCCAGGCTCAGTTTTTCAAAACTTGTTTAGCTCCCATTTAGCACTTAAATGAAGTGGCTGACAGAGTTCTCAAATGCTCATCACCCATGGAGGAACATTTCTGAAAATTTGACAACACTCAGGGCTAAGCCTGTTAGGAAACCTGACCAATTCGTTTAGATGCCTAAATGGGAGTCTCACTCTTTTGAAATCCTGATCCCAGTTGTGGGTGCTGAGCACATCTAAAACTCTAGCCCGAAATCTTTTGAATTTTCCACTCTCTCATAGAAAAGATCAACCTAATAAAGATACTACCTGTCTTACAAATTAACTATATTGCAGCATATATCCTTTCGTGAATCTCAGCATAGTATTTAAAGACGCTGTTTTGATAAGAAGCGGGACAGAGGACAGACCTTGCATGAGCCCTGTCAATACAGTGATCAAGATAAGATGGGATTTGGCTCCCAAATACAAAGCTATATCGTTGGAGGGTCAAAGTGAGACAGTCTGGGGCATTTGGTGCTGCAATGTGTCTCCAGGTCACGCTTTTCTCTGGGAAGTAGTAAGGCAGGTCAAAGGAGATAAAGTAACCCAATCATACCTCACTTGAAGTATGGAGAGGGTCTTATGGTCTGTGGAGACCTTTAGTTGCAGAAGTCCAAATTTAATTCAGTACTTTGTTTAATTAATAGGGAAGTTTTCAGATGAAAGATTAGAGAGGAAGTGATCAAATATGGGACTACTTACTGATGGGACGCCTAATACCTTTTAGAATTTGAAATGTGTACCCCTCTGTTCCAGCTTGGGTGAATTTGACTCTAGGATCATAATTCAAATCAAGATCATGATGTATACAGTGGTGAAGTATTCTTGACCGTGACTAATGGAATATCATTAATGACATGGTAGGCATTTATAAGGAAAGGCATAGGGTTCACAAAAAAGGTATTCACATCCTTATCCCACTTGCATCTTAGTGCTGCTTTCCATGCAGCCCTTCATGCTTGGAACCCCACCTTCTCTTTCAAGATCTGCTCCTTTTAAGTCCCTGCTTAAAATACAGTTTTTCCAAAAGGCCTTATAAGCCCAATTATCTCCTTTTAAAGAAGTGTTAACTGAATAGACACTAGAAAAATAAACTAAACCAAACTAATGACAATTTCAAGACCACATGCTGACTTCACTGCTTATTTGCTTGCTGATACATCTCGTCCCCCATGTTTTGCTAATTAGATGGTAAGCATTTCAGTACAGGGATTTTGTCTGCATATTTATTCGTAAGGTATCTGGTATACTGTATTTTTAGTGTTATAAACAGAAAATAAAGAAATACTTGTTAGTTTAGTGGTATAATATTTTTGTTTTCCTCAGGAATGAGTACAATACAAATGGAATATACGCATCTAAATCTGTACTGTGCAGTAACAGACATTTCAGATATTTTAAACTATCGCTATGTGTGTTTTTTAAAAATTTATTTGCACAGTTACTTGAAAACTTGTTAAATGTTGCTACTGTTCACACTTGTAACAGTTTTTGAAACAGTTACATGGATACATTCACATGAGTACTATACTTACATGAATAATCTCATTGGCCTCAGTTGAGTGAAGATTTTTCAGGAACTAATGGGTCTAGTCATATGAGCAAGGAGTATTTTTGTGAGCAATGGCTTGTATGATTAACTCGTCACCTTGGATCATTAGATAATATGCAGCAATTCCTATTACATTCCTGAATTAGGATATATCTAATATCCAGTAATTTTTAACACTTTTTAAACCTGTTATTCACTTGCTAGTGATTAGTCATTACCATCAGAAATTGTGGGGCTTTTTTATTTAAAGCAACAAGATGTGTTACCAGTGCGGTCTGTGTGTATATTTCCAAAGTTGCTAAAAGTGTAAACGCTTAACATCTTTTTTCTATTAATCAGGTTTAAGACTCCTGACAATCTCATTATCACACGTGAGATTCATGTAGCAAACAATGCATCTGTGTGGTTTGTCAATAAAAAGCCCTCAACCCTGAAAATAGTAGAGGAGCAAATTGCAGCCTTAAATATCCAAGTGGCCAATCTGTGCCAGTTTCTTCCTCAGGTAGGAGAGACAATAACAGATAAAAATTGAGTACTGCTTTTTTTTTTGGTGGGGGAGAGGAAGGGAGGGAGAAGGGGATTGTGACTTTTAAAATTTGGCCTTTTAGTAGGGCGACTAGAGGTAGCTCTTTGGAAGGCCAAAAAGGGTTTTAAAAAAAAAACCAACCACCCCATTTTAACCATTTTTGTGTGTGCGGGTGTGTATGGCATGCATAATGTTTTAAGGCTAGCTAATTTTGTCAAATTAGGTAATCTTCCATAAAAAAAGGAAGTATGTGTTGGAGATGGCATGGTCCAATGGATAGGGATCAAGTTTAGGAGGCTGGAGGCCTGCACTAGGCTTGTTATGTGATCTTGGGCAAATTACTTTTTTCCCCTGTACCTTATTGAATTGGGGATCATGGTATTTGCCGTAGTTTGGAAAGTGCCATGCGTCTATGGATGAAAAATAATCAAAACTATTAAGTATCTTTAAATATAGAAGATACATTCTCCAAACAAAGCCAAGAGGAACCTGGGTATGTCTGGGAAAAGAAAAGTAGCAGAGAGCTCCATCATGTAGGTAGCTGGCTTCCTAGTATGTCTGAACTTGAGAACAGACACATTTAATTAGACACTCTCTAGACTAGGGGTAAAAGGTGTCATTTTAAAACATGTTGGCCGACATATTTTAATCAGGTGGTGGTTAAACTATGTTTATTAATGAGGTCGCTAATTTTTTTTTTTTAAATCAGTTTTTCACTACTCGACCTTAGCGGGAAAATGACGTTAAAACAAATTCTGGGAATGTGGCAGAGTGAAATTTTGAGCACTTAGGTTTTCCAGGGTGTTTTTGTTTTTGTTTGGAGAAATGTTCAGTGATCACCAGAAAGCCATGGACAATATTTGATAGCAATTAGATTTTTCAGCCAGGAGAGCTATGACTATATCATAGGCTAACTACTTGTCAGGATACTGTGGGCATTTTGAGGGATTTTGGATAACAGAGTTACAGGGCTGGCTGTAATATATAACTGAGGTGCACATTTAATAATAATTTATGCACTAACTTCCAAAGCTGTCTGACATGTAACTGTATGTTGTATGTGCATATTAGCTTGAGAGAGGCCAATATATTGCAATAAAATATTACTTTGTTGCTATAACATAACAGACCTGCAACATCATTGGTTTTTGGTTTCTGCTTTGCAGGACAAAGTTGGGGAATTTGCAAAACTGTCCAAGACTGAGCTTCTTGAAGCCACAGAGAAATCAGTTGGCCCACCAGAAATGTACCAATTCCACTGTGAACTAAAAAACTTCAGAGAGAGAGAGAGAGAACTTGAGGTAAGTACCTACATAGTAGAGGGACAGTGATAGGAGGGATTTTCATAGACCTTCCAGTTTATTTTTGTTTTTAACTATGATCAATAATAAGTAGATGTCAGGTACTTTTGTACAATATTATACTTTTACAAGAGTAATTGTTTGTTTTCTGACATTATGCTCACTTGTACAATGGCATAATAAGGAAGTATTCATATTTAAAAGTTGGGCTTCTGGCCAGGGAAGATTGTGTCAATATCGAGTTAACTGGCCAAGCTTGCAAAGGCCTTAAACTCAGTTCAGTGGCATTTGTCTTCTGTATGTAATACAATAACGTTTGAATGCCACATCCAGTCATTTCCAAAATTTCAGGGAATGTTTTAGGCATAAGTGTCCAGAACATTATTGATATGGGGGGAAATCTGAAAACTCCAAGGGGAAAATTGGGCGCACATGAAGCCTCTCCCATCTCATTAGTACAGCCACAGCTTCAATCACTTATGCCATTGTCTGTAGATCAAACAACTAATTAATGACACCCATTAATGCTTAACAGCATAACAATACCGTATCTCATCTCTGCCTATCCTCCAAATAAAGTTTAGTACGTTGACATTTATCTTCCAGTTATAAAGAATAATAATGGTGAGAGGAATGGGGCTGAATGGGGGCATGCACACAGCTCCTAACTTAAGGGGTAGAATATTATATGACAAACTGTGACATTGACTAGGTACTATGGCGATACCAAGCTAATAATAAAATGTCACTTTGTTTGCCATATAGTATCTGTTAATTTAATTAAACAAGATAGATAAAGGAATTATAAAGAGGTGCAAAACTAATAGTTATAAAATCGCTTCTTAACTGAACAAAATATCTCTACTTTCACTACTAATTAGAATTCACTCAAGAAAGAACAAACTGTGTAATGCAGTAATGAAAAATAGTTCCTCCCCCTCTCCTGTTGACCACTAGAGAATAATTTGTTTGATCAGAAAATGTTTTTTGTTTTTTTTAAAGATTAGTTGTGTTTGAATTACTCTTGTTACTTGTTGTAGCCATGTTGATCCCAGGATATTAGAGAAACAAGGTGGGTGAGGTAATACCTTCTATTGGACCAGATTTTGGTGGTGAAAGAGACACGCTTTCGAGTTTGTAGTCTTAAAAGTGTGTTTCTTTCAACAGAACTTGGTTCAATAAAAGATATTGGTTCATCCATCTTGCATCTCATTACCTATATCAAACTTGAGTTTCCATGGCACAATTATGTGGGAAAAGTTGTCCTGCACCTTCCAGTACTGTTGGCTATAACTAGGTTTGATTCTTCCTTTTTTGAAGAATGAAGTTTAGTTGCAATTAGAACACAACTAAATTGTTCTAAAACGTCTGTCTAATCCTTAATTTCTGCTCCGTTGACATACTTTTCATAATTTCTGCATACCCCTTTGTATTTAGTTATTTTAATAGAGTAAAGTAAATAGTGTAAAATATATTTTCTGACAGAGTTCATTGCAAGAGAAAACTAATTTCTTGGAGAAAATGAAGCAAAGAAATGAACGGTATAAGCAAGATGTGGAGAGATACTATGAACGCAAGCGTCATCTAGATTTAATAGAGATGCTTGAGAGAAAAAGACCGTGGGTGGTAAGTTTTCCCCCAATTTTTCTGAAAAACTATTATAAATCTGCCATATTTTTAAAAAGAGAGAGTTACTATGCAGTGAAATAAGTTTTTTTTCCAACCCAGAATAGCCTGAGCACTACCAACATTATCGAAAGTGTATAATTGTCCTGAAACATTGTGTTCTACCCCTGGCCTCACTTAGCTTTTGCCTAGTTGCACCTATTGCTTCAAGCAATGGCTTTGCCTTCCTTTTAAAGCAGGAAGTACTAGTGACTCCCTCCGCTAGATCAATCATTCAGTACTGTATTATTGGGTGGTGGTATTTCCAAGCAGCTGATCACCTTGTGCCCTACAGCATAATGAATGATGGGTCTTTTTGTTGCTTCAGAAGTAAGCCTTGCAGTGAGTTTCACAAATTGTTTTGTCATACAAGCACCTAGCACTGGAGATAAGTGCTTTACAGAAATCAAAGAGACTTGCTGGGTTAAAGGTAAATCATTTTGGCTTACTTAATAACCATCCTCTTATGTCCACAAGAGTCTGAATTATTTTGAATTACAAAATGTAATATTTCAAAACTGACTCAGATTTGGAGAATCAAAGTTATCATTTAAGCTGGGGTTGTTTAGTATTTTGAGGTATTTGTCATTATTATATTTATTCTGCTTTCATGCCATCGATTAAAGTTTCCTTTATGGGCTTAATTAATGAAGTATATGTGGCAAGTTTTTGGATCTTATTCACACTGACTGAAATTCACAGAGGGTGCAGAAAGCGTGGCACTCTATAGTAGGTTAGCCATGTAGTGGCACTGCATGAGGGGAGTTGCAGGTGTAGCAACCACACAGAAGCTCCCTGTACATTAAGGAAGAAGCCTCCATGCCAGCCATTGATCGGTAGACCTGAGGAGGGGCAACAGGATTCATAATTATGTGACTCAGGTGCCCCTAACCCACAGTACAAATGGTATGAAGGGACAGCTACTGGGGGACAAGGGCTATAGCTTTCCAACCTGGCAGCGGAGGATGGACTTTGCCCTTTTCTTTTATGTGGGTGAAGTGAATTTCTCCTCTAGTGGTAGGGGATACTTTTTACTCCTTAACTGAGTTATCTGTTTAAACAGGACAGCTATAAGCGGTGCACAGTTAATCAGGAAAGATCATTGACATCTCTGTCATTGGGGCAGTACTTTGAAGGCTAATCAGTAGAGACTAAGGAGAAAACAAATTAATGTTTGTCATAACACACATATTTCTGAATTGACTCTTACATTTGGAAACAAATGGTTCTTTGAGTAATGCCTTTGTAGATTCACACAGCTGAGACACACCTGCACACTTAAATTTTCCCAAGAGCTCTGTAGAAATCATTGATCACACTTTTGCCATCCTGAACATTTGAGTCTAAAGGGGGACAAGAAGCAGTCAGCCTGACCCCTACCTCCTAGTGGCTATCCCTCAGAACACTGAATTCACTTGCATAGTGGATTTGAACAGAGAAGACACGTAGCTTTCCATCCATTGAATCCCAGTATAGTAATGCCAACAGGTGTCTCTACCACGGGTTGGAGTGCTCACTTAGTTAAGTCACAATTAACGTTCTGTAACTTGGCAGATACCAGGTTACATACCATTGTACTGAGACAAGTGGTTTAGTTGGCTTCTCAAGTCTATTATCCATCAAGTACGGAATCAGGTAATACAAATATTTAGCCGGCAGTAGCATGAAGATGAACTATATGATCTACCAGGGTGGAGCCAGATCTGCTCTTTGTAATAAAGCTATTCCTTGAGGAGGCAGTGCATTCAAAAATCTTGTCCTCAGCACTGTTGGCCTGTGAGGCATATAGAGTACATTAGTCTACAGTCTCAGCAGAAATTTCACCTTGTAGCACATAAGAACATAAGAATGGCCCTACTGGGTCAGACCAAGGGTCCATCTAGCCCAGTATCCTGTCTTGCGACAGTGGCCAGTGCTAGGTGCCCCAGAGGGAATGAACAGAACAGGTAATCATCAAGTGATCCATCCCCTGTTGCTCATTCCCAGCTTCTGGCAAACAGAGGCTAGGGACACCATTCCTGCCCATCCTGGCTAATAGCCATTGAAGGACCTATCCTCCTTGAATTTATCTAGTTCTTTTTTGAACCCTCTTATGGTCTTGGCCTTCACAACATCTTCTGGCAAAGAGTTCCACAGGTTGACTGTGCGTTGTGTGAAGAAATACTTCCTTTTATTTGTTTTAAGCCTGCTGCCTATTAATTTCATTTGGTGACCCCTAGTTCTTGTGTTATGAGAAGTAATAACACTTTCTTATCTACTTTCTCTATACCAGTCATGATTTTATAGACCTCAATCATATCTCCCCTTAGCCGTCTCTTTTCCAAGCTGAAAAGATCCAGATTTATAAATCTCTCCTCATACGGAAGCCATTCCATACCATTCCAATAATTTTTGTTGCCCTTTTCTGAACCTTTTCCAATTCCAATATACCTTCTTTGAGATGGGGCGACCACATCAGCACACGGTATTCAAGATGTAGGCATACCATGGTCTTGAAAGTAAGAAGTGCTTTGTTCCTTGTTTCTGACATGGGAAAATCCTGCAAATAGATCTATTGGCAATGAAAGAGGATGCCACCCTCCCTCTTTGAAAGAGGAAGACCTTATTTCCCCTCTCATGTTTTCTTTTCTTTATGCCTTAACTCCAATACCGCTGATCCTAAGAATAATGGAAAATTAGAGAGGATGGAGAAAAAGTGCTTCTGATATATTCAGTACCAATAAGTCCAATTGGGGGCTAACCTGCAGCTTCCATCCTTGTCTTCACTAATTCCCACTCATTTTTTTCACAGAAAATGACAGCGTGCTACAGTTAGATTAAAATCCTTGCAACTACCTCTTTGGATTTTGAAATCTTAACAGGACAGAATTATTAGTGTGTTTTGGAGCTGATACTGATGCAGATTTGTAAGCACCCTACTAGACAAACGTGCTGCAAAATGTAAGAGATTCCCTTTTTGGGCAGCCCAAAACCAGAGTAACCCAACATCTGCTACTATTCTGATATTTGATTATCTTTTGACACACAAAACCCTCTCAAGTATCAGACTGAGCTCAGTTTATTTGACTACTACTTCACTTTATCAAGTTTCTCTATGAAGATCCCCTGGTGATTTTGTACATAGTCCAAATTATTATCTAAGGAAGTTTAGATACTTACAGGATGCTGGACTATGTTGGAAGTCAATGACTTTGAAAATGACCTGGTGGTCATTATTCATAACTAACTGAACAAGAGTTCTCACTGCAATGCTGTGGGGGGGAAAAGCTTGGATGTCTTTTAGAAAAGACATGGTTTAGGTCAACCACAAATTATTGGGTGTAGTACAGGTTATTACTATGACCTTTGTTATGCAGGAGATCAGACTAGATGATCATAATGGCCCCTCCTGGTCTTGAAATCTATGGATCTACTCTGATATCCCTTTATTAACCACCTGTTTGACTTTTCTCCTTTCCCCCCAGAACTACATTAATTACTGGGGAAAGCTTTACTACATAGCCTAGGTGTAAATAGAGCATTTAGCTACTATCTTTAGTGGAAATAAACCTATCAAGTAGTCCTACAGATTCTTTATAGTTTAAAATTACCTACGTAGAGACTATATATAGATACAGAGTGTTATGATCTTGTGAGGGTTATGATTCCCAAAAGTCTTAAGGTACATTCCATTGCTTTATTTGTAATCCCCACAGTTTCTCTTAGAAACATCCCCATGCTTGGCATCTGTAGAGCTGTGACTTGGATCTTTGTTCATACGTGTACATGTCATTCTAGATTTATCTTAAGATCTGACACTCAACTTGGTAGAATGATGTTTGTTTGTTTAGTTAGGTCCTCCTACCACCTTTACAAAAATCTTTGCTAATCAGATTCACAGAGAATAGATCTCTTAAGAAAATATTTGAAAAAAGCAATAGTTATTCACCTATAACTGAATAACTTGGAGGTGCTAGCTTGTGTAGGTTAATTGACATGATCAATCCTCCTTCCCAACTATTTCTGAGCCTTCCTAGTGGACTTTGAAATAGTGAAAGAAACTGAGGGGCAGGTCAGGCCCATAGCTCCTTTATATACCCTTTGGGTCTCAACATTTGATGCTGCATTGTCCATAGGCCAAGGCTTTCTAGATGTTTCCAGCAAGTATGTGGCATTGTGAGGTGCATCCCAAGTCTGTGAATCAGTCCCTGCAATAATCTTGAACTACAGTAACTGGAGAGCAAACTGTTTATCTGTCAGTGTCACCAGGGGATTAAGTTGCTCTTCTGAGACTCACCATTTTGGAAGGGTTTGACAAAGAATGTTTCAAAGTAACTTGGGCAGCAATACAAAAATGTTCTTTGTTTACAAGTAGAAAATTAATATCCAGGTGGGAAAAGGCAACAACACATAAAGCAAAAAGAATAGATAATAGTCTGAAATCCTAATATGAGCATTTCTGTTTTTCGCATGCCCCAGAATTTGGAGTACCTCAGACTCTTGTGCTCTTGAACTCACATTTCAGGTTCCTGTAGATACCAGTAGAGTTTCCAGGTTCATCTTGGTGTTGGGAGTTGCAGTGGAATGATGGGTTGATGTCAACTGGTGGGCTATGCCGAAACCAGGACAAACTCCCCAGGTTCAGTATTATCCAGGACACAAACACAAGTCAGGATATTCACAGAATAATTGGATGTTTATACTCATACTTTTATACCAAAATTGTTCAAATGCCATTGCATGCTTTTGATCAGCAGGAAATAGGTGGGTCATTGTATCTCAGGGTCAAGCTGATCCAAACCTAACAAGTTAATTGAACCATTACTGGAACTCGATCACTGTAAAACAGACTTTTTGCACAATTCTTGTTGAATTAAACATGAGCACTGCAGAGGCATAATATGTGTATCCAGCTAAATGCAGAAGGTAAAAAGCTTTCATTGTTTTGCTTGAAACTCTTGCAAGGAATATGAAAATGTTCGCCAAATGCATGAGGAGGTGAAACAAAACCGTGACCATGCAAAGGAAGAATTAAAAAAACTACAACAAACAAAGTCTCCCATGACACAGCAAATCCAAGAAGTTGAAAAGCAATGGAGGAATTTGGATATAAAAATCAAAGAGAAGGTATGTATTTTGGATTCTCGGTTAAAATATTTAGACATTCCATATGTTTAATAAAGCTGAAAATGGAACATGAAGCAATCAGAATATGTTCATTTTTGTATAGTAGAAATAGCATGTTTTTAGAAGGGATTTTAATGAAAGTATTTTTGCCCCTCATTTTCCCTGCTCTGTTCTTTGTGCCTCTCCTCCCTAAAAGGAAATTAAATATGGCTATGTGGAGTTACGTACTACTTAGTTCGCTTTCTGTGATCCCATTTGGTGCACCACTGCAAAAGCACCATAGGAATAGACACAGCCATATGGTTTTCTTATATTAAAAATCTTTAGGCCAACATATACAGACTTAGTTCCATAAAGTTAGACAGCTAATTAATTTGGCCTGATTTTCTTTTTTTTTTTTTCCAGAGGTGCCAAGCACCTGCAGCACTTTCATTTACTTAATTTGGGAACTCTGAGTGATGAGCACCTCCTGAAAATCAGGCCAGTTTAGTTTAGGTAGCTAGTTTTATGCATCCAATTTTGAATATTTTGGCCTACTGATTTCCTGAGCTGCTACTCCATCTACATTTAACCCTATTCTAAATACCTATATGATAGAGTTAGTCAGATAGTAACTGGTCATCCTCCATGATTCATAATAATATTTATGAATAAAAACAGTTAATTTAGGTATGTTGTTTGAGAGTTTTTGGATAGCTGCCATGTATTCATACCATTGGAAAATGTTTGTGAATCCTGAAAGATTGCTATGAATATTTTAGCCCGAGTATCAGATGTACTGTATTCATTATTTGCTGTTTGTTCTTTTAAAAAATGGTGAGCAGAGTGGATTGACTTAAATCAAAGGAATCTAAATCACCAATTTTAATCACGATTTAAATCAGCAAGCAGGAAACCTTGATTTAAATCATCAGTTTTAATAATTTAAGTTTGTACTTTTTAGTTATTTTCCTAAAGAAAGATTGATTCTCATTAGTTGGTAACTATTGAAATATATTGATATGCAACTAAATATTGCCTTTGCACTAAAATTGGTGTTTAACTTGCATTTTTTCAGATGCTTACTTTTTACATTTTTATGATGTTTGAAAATGTAACAATGCATTTCTTATTTACAAGGTGATTAATATTTTACTTGTGATTTGTATCAAACTATTTGGATGGAAATTCAAATTAAATTAAAAATGCTGAAAAACAGCATTTTAATTTTTTTATTAAATAAAATTACCCAAGTGCTGGATACATTAGTTGTTTTTCATTTAAAACTATGTTTTGATAAATTTTCTGATAAGAAAAAAAGTTAATTTATTAAACAAAGGCAGTGTTATCTATAGTTAGTGAATTGAACTGATTGGTTTCTGGTCACCATGTCCTTCAAGATGATAGAGCTAGTAGATCTCACCCTCTCACACCTAATTTTTATCCATAGCTTGGAAGAGGAAAACGAGCTTTCCAACTTTTTAACTTTCAAATGGTTTCTTAACTTTGAATGAATTAGTAATCGAACTGAACTAGTTGAATATACTGAAATGAAGAAAATATTCTCTTTGCACCTGCAGAATGGGCTGCTGGTGTCAAAAGATGGTTTATTACTTCAACAAACTCTGTTTCCAGATGCTTGCTTAACTAGTGACTTTCACAAGTTCTGTGGTTTCACTTTCTTTAAAACCTGGCAACTTATTAGGACTGTCAAGCAATTAAAAAAATTAATCGCATGTGATTAATTGCACTATTAAACAATAATAGAATACCATTTATTTAAAAATTTTTGATGTTTTCTACATTTTCAAATATATTGATTTCAATTACAACACAGAATACAGTACTCACTTTATATTTATTTTTGATTACAAGTATTTGCACTGTAATAAAACAAAAGAAATAGTACTTTTCAATTCACCTAATACAAGTACTGTAGTGAAATCTCATTATCATGAAAGTTGAACTTACAAATGTAGAATTATGTTTTAAAAAAAAAAACTGCATTAAAAATAAAACACTGAAAGATTTTAGAGTCTGCAAGTCCACTCAGTCCTACATCTTGTTCAGCCAATCGCTCAGACAAACAAGTTTGTTTACATTTGCAGAAGATAATGCTGCCCGCTTCTTGTTTTCGAGGTCACCTGAAAGTGAGAACAGGCATTCTCATGGCACAGTTGTATCCAGCATCAGAAGATATTTACATGCCAGATGCGCTAAAGACTCATATGTCACTTCATGCTTCAGCCGTGCCAGGGGACATGCGTCCATGCTGATGACAGGTTCTGCTCGATAGCAATCCAAAGCAGTACGGAACGATGCATGTTCATTTTCATTATCCGAGTCAGATGCCACCATCAGAAGGTTGACTTTCTCTTTTGGTGGTTTGTGTTCTGTAGTTTCCGCGTTGGAGTGTTGCTCTTTTAAGACTTCTGAAAGCATGCTCCACACCTCGTCCCTCTCAGATTTTGGAAGGCACTTCAGATTCTTAAACCTTGTGTTGAGTGCTGTAGCTATCTTTAGAAATCTCACATTGGTACTTTTTTGCGTTTTGTGAAATCTGTAGTGAAAGTGTTCTTAAAAGGAACAACATGTGCTGGGTCATCATCCAAGACTGCTATGAACATGAACTGAAATATATATGGCAGAATGTGAGTAAAACAGCAGAGGGCATACAATTCTCCTCCTAGGAGTTCAGTCACAAATTGAATTAACTTTTTTTTTTTTTAAACGAGACTCATCAGCATGGAAGCATGTCCTCTGGAATGGTGGCCGAAGCATGAAGGGACACACAGATATTAGTATATCTGGCATGTAAATACCTTGCAGTGCCAGCTACAAAAGTGCTATGCGAATGCCTGTTCTCACTTTCTGGTGACATTGTAAATAAGAGGGCAGCATTATCTCCTGTAAATGGAAACAGACTTGTTTGTCTTAGCGATTGGGTGAATAAGAAGTAGGTCTGGGTGGACTTATAGGCTCTAAAGTTTTACATTGTTTTATTTTTGAGTGCAGTTTATGTTAAAAAAATCTACGTTTGTAAGTTGCACTTTCACGACAAAGCGATTGCACTACAGTACTTGTATGAGGTTAATGGAAAAATACTATTTATTTTGTTTATCATTTTTACAGTGCAATCATTTTATTTGTAATGAAAAGTAATATACACTTTGGTTTCAGTTACAACACAGAATACAATATATATTAAAATATAGAAAAACATCAAAAATATTTAATAAATTTCACTTGGTATTCTATTATTTAACAGTATGATTAAGACTGCGATTAATTGCAATTTTTTAAATCGCAGTTAATTTTTTTTGTTATTCGCATGAGTTAATTGCGATTAAGTCACAGCCCTGCAACAAATATACTGCTTAATATTTTTTGTATTTAATGTAAATGATTTTAATAGATTATAGTAAGTTTAGGCTTTAACATAAGCTGTCAGTTTCCGATTTAATTTTAAATTGGTTTATTTTAAAAACAAAACATGTAGTTAATTTAAATGTCAAAAATCCAATTTAAATAAAGTCTGATTTAAAAAAAAAAATTATTTTTTTTTAATCCACCCTGAAGGCGTGTCATCCAATCAAGGTGTAGAAACAATACTAATGGTTTAGTTCACCAATCACACAACTGACCAGGGATGGAGAGGAGTTATTTAAGTTAGACGCCAACGTCGGCACAAGAACAAATGGATATAAATTGGCCATAGAGTTCAGACTTGAATTTAGACAAAGATTTCTAACCCTAAGAGGAGTGAAGTTCTGGGACAGCCTTCCAAGGGGACCAGTGAGGGCAAAATACCCAACTGGTTTCAAGACTGAGCTTGATAAGTTTATGGCGTGGATGCCACAATCAGATTGTCTACAACAGGGGTTGGCAACCTTTGGCATGTAGCCCATCAGGGTAATCTGCTGGCAGGCCGCAGGGCGTTTTTGTTTACGTTGACCGTCCGCAGGCACACCCTCCTCGCACTCCCCACAGCTCCTAGTGGCCGCGGTTCTGCGAGGGGCCATGCCTGCGGACAGTCAATGTAAACAAAACGCCTCGTGGCCTGCCAGCAGATTACTCTGATGGGCTGCATGCCAAAAGTTGCCGACCCCTGGTCTACAATACTTGTGGCCCATCTGCAACTGCTAGTTGCCAATATCCCCAATGGCAGGAGCTCAGACACTAGAGAGGAAGAACTGAGTTACTACAGTGTATTTTTTCCCAAGTGTCTGGCTGGTGAGTCTTGTTGACATGCTCAGGGTCCAACTGATCACCATATTTGGGGTCACAAAGGAATTTTTCTCCAGGTCAGAATGGCAGAGACCCTGGGCTTTTTTTTTTTTTTAACCTTCCTCTGCACGTTGGGGCACAGGTCACTTGCTGGTTTAAACTAGATTAAATTGTGGATTTTCTGTAACTTGAAGTCTTTAAATTAAATCATTATTTGAGGACATCAGTAACTCAACCAGAGGTTTATAGATCTATTACTGGAGTGGGTGCGTGAGGTTCAGTGGTCTGCAATGTGCACAAGGTCAGAATAGATGATCATGGTGGTCCCTTCTGGCCTTACAGTCTGAGTCTATGAATAACAAATAGGCAAAGCAAACTGTTAATCAATAACTGAGAAAATGAAAATTATTTGTCCAAATTATTTGATTGCTGATAAATACATTTGAAGAAAATCAGGATCAGGTTGAACAATGATCTTACCACTCCTGCCTGAACGAACACACAACTGAAGATGACTGCCCACATGGGGGAACTTGCAGAATTGGCACCTAAGTTTTTAGCAACTATTATTTGTAACGAAGTTTAATTAGCTATACTCTTTCATCATGTGCTTTCTTAAAAAGAAACTCAGTAGTATTCAGTTGGTGGATGATAATTTAATATATTTAACATGGAATTTAACACTGCATTTTAATCAGGAACTTTTTATATCATTTGAAATTGGAGATTGTATAAATAATATTGTTTGTTGTTTTATCAGTTAGGACCCAGTTTTGCTTTCACTAAAGATAATGTAAGTTTGACCATTGATTTCAATGAGAGCAGAACCTGGCTCAGATCATTATTTTGCTCTGGCAGATGAAATGGATTGCACTGTGCAGTATCACTTTTCAGCAGCCAAGGTTTATGCCAAAATTTGATGAGGTATTACCGATGTGATTCTGGGTGTATGCTCTCTTTCTATCTTGTTTTTAACAGATAAGTGCATGCAACCATTTTCTGTTAGACTGAGTCTACTGTTAAATTACTTCAAAGACAGCTAAAACGTTTTTGCTAAACTAGTCCATTACAAGTAAATAAATGCAAGCATGTTTTGATTTCATGCTCCACAGTACTGCTCAAAGTTTTTGTTTGTTGGTGGTGTTTTACAAGGGAGGAGGTTGGTTTTTTTTTTTTTTTTGCTATTGTGGTTCAAAATGTCTTAACTTTTTTTTTAAAACAAATTGCACTATTTTCAGTTTTATTGTAAAAGTATGTGTTTCCTTAGAGGGAATTTAACAGCTGGAAGCCTGAGATTAATTTTCATAATGCTGTACAGTCCTCCATGCTTGTTAAATGCAAAGCTGCATTTGCACAGCTTGGTATTATCCTGCTAAGTTTTAATCATTTTCTCATTTTTAATTAATGTTTTACTGATTTCTAAAAGCAGGAAGGAATTCTGCTGTGAATCACCGTTGCCATAATTCTTAGAAATATAGGGCTATATTAATGAAAAAGTTATGCTCTGTATGAAAAACACAGGAAAATATATTAAGCATCTTTGTTTTAACTTGTACAGAAAAGAAATTCTTCATTATGGGTTATGTGCTATGTAAAAGTGGGAGCCAAAGCTGAGGAGGTGATAGAAATGATAAAAGTGATGGAAAAGGATCAAACCAGGTGACAGCAACATACTTGAATCAGTACATCTGTTTTCTGAAGTCAGATTAACAAATCCCTGATCCTATAAACCTTCTTTTGTCTTTATGCAAGTGAGTAGTTCCATTGTGGGATCAGGGCCTGTGTGTGTAAATTAGATAGATCTAAATTGTGCCTGTAGTTCAGCAGTACTCTGTCTGTGTTCCTACCAGCAAAAAAGCAAGGAGGTGGTAGAGGAAATAAATCATTTATTCCAAATGGGAGAGTAATAGAATATTCACTGTGATATTCTAACAGTGTTTTACAGTTGATTTTAATTTAGAATTATGTTATGGTTGGATTGATTTAATTTACAGTTAATGTGTTGTGATGTAATATTGCCTTAAAACAAGATTTTGTGCTGATATTATTTGGTGTGTCTAAGACTTGTTTTGATGACAGTGCTTTTCAAGATTGAGGTGCATTGTTCTATTCTGGGGAAGAAAGGATGTTCTGGTGGTTAAGGCAACAGACTGGAACCTTGGAAATATGAGTTGTGTGCCTGATTGTGCCTTCTGCTTTCTGTATGATCTTGGGCAAGTCACTTAGGATGAAATCCTGGTTCCACGAAAGTCAATGGCAAAGATTCCATTGACTTTAATGGTGCCAGGAATTTACTCTCATTATCTCTGTTTCAGTGCTCCATTTGTAAGGGGGAGGTGGTATTAATGTTTTCCTATTTTATTGCTATGTTGTGAGGAAAAATATATGTGTGGAGGGGTTATATATTACATTAATGGGGACCACATAAATTGAATAATTCCTGATAATCAAATTAAATTCTCATTATCATAACATCGTTGCAGGATTAGTATTTTGTAAGTAAGTATTGCCATAGAGCTACTGATTGTTTGTGTCGGTAGTTCTCTTTTGGGGATTGGTAATTGATTTCCACTCTGCCCCCACCCTGCCTTTTCTTGGCATGTGAAAACGGAGCGTGCTCCTTGATTTGTTGCCAGAGAATGTTCACTGGCATCAATAGCAAAAGATGTGGGGGCAGCAACTAAAGTGCTTGTACGATCATGGGAAGACTGTGCTCACATTCTTTTTTGCTTTATGTTAAAGAATCAACCAGTTTAATAGTACATGCTAACACAGGCTACTTCACATGGCTGTCATCTCCTAAAATAAGTCAGAGAAACTGCACACATTCTTAAAGATTAAAAACACTTCACTATATCAGTATAGCGTATCTAACTTTTTTGAATTTCCTTTTAATTACAAACTTCAGATGAACAATCTACATGTAGAAAACGTTGTTTCATAATTGGAATAAAAAGATTGACACTTATTTTTGTTATGGAAAGCAATATAAATCCATACCCCCAAGAACTGTGTGATCTTCTGTTTATCCTCAGTTTGGCAATGGGTGGAAGCAGTCCAACTTTAAAGTTCGGTTTCAGTTTTGGGCATGTTATGACCAGTTGTGTAATAGGATTTTCTTCAGGCCATTTGTGCCAGACATCAGAATTAAACATCTACAAGCCTGACTGTTACCCTGAGATCTCGATGTGCATGCCCATGTGTGTGTCCCCACTGCTCCACCCAGGCCTGCAAAAAGCTCTCTGTAGTATTAGGCATCTCTGGTTGGAAGGAGGCAAGTCTGAAAGCAAATCTGTAGGAAAATTAATGTATCTGATATTACATTAACTTTTCTGTGGTTCTTCTCTGGCCAAGAACCCCATTCTAAGGGGGTGATGGTCTATGCATGGGATGACCCTGTGCCTTAGGTGGAATCGCAGGATCTGAAGGAATAAAATCCTGTTCATTTTTCAAGTTAGGAGAAGGCCTTCCCCCTTGAACAGTTTGGGAAAATTCCCTGAGGGGAACCTTGCTGAGTCTTCCTTCCCTTGGGGAGCTTCAAAGGGGTTTACACGGGAGGAGGCTGTTTGGCCCTATTTTAAAAAACAATTTTCAGTTTCATACAAAAATATATTTCTTCTCAGTCATAAAAAATGAAAGGCAGATAAAAAAAAGTTGGTTATTCACATATATAAAATATGAATGTAAATCAAATGTACATATGATTTAACAATGTCTGTCATAATCTAGTTAGAATTAATTTTCCAGTTGATATCAAGTGTCCCTGTGCTGACATTTAAAATGTTGCAGGTTTTGGATTTTTTTTTTAAAGTCTTGCAGCTGACTGTTTCCAAAGAGAGAGAGATTTCTCTCTAGAATGCCTACCTGAGGTTTTTTTTGGGGTGGGGAGAAAGAGGATTACAGCGTCAATATTTTCAATATTGTAATAAGCTCTGATTCTGCAAATGACTGTGTGTAGGTGCTTCGGTCCACATGTGTACAGTCAGCTGCAGGGTTGGGGTCTTAAATTAGTACTAATAATCTTCTCTTTGTCTGAATACCGGGATTTAGGTCTAGGGAAAAACACAATATGACTTTTTAAGACACTTTCTTGCATATCTAACTCCACATAAGATTCTGTCCTTATCCCTGCTTTAAAAATAGTAGCTTTTGTAGTTGATAGGTTGGGGTTCTTCGGTATTTCTCTTATTGCAGTGGACTATGGTTTTTCAATAAAGATTCTGTCATCTGTAGTACTCCCTGTACTGTACTGCATCTATATCCTGCACATCTGTGCAAGCTGCAAGCCTGAGAGTGAGATGGGGTATGGCGCCAATGTCCCTCCCCTACCTCCTCTCCATTCTCTCTCCATCCACCTGTGAGAAGAAAGTGGGTGTGGCATGGCAGCTCGGTAACCTGTTCCCTGACTGACATGCTATCTGTCATGTTCGTAACTAGTTCAGGGCCATAAGTTTTTAATATTTCCATGTGACAGCCAGGTAGAGAGATCTGTTTAAAAATTTAGCCCCCAAAGTCATTTTTCTGGTCATTTATCTTTTGGTGGCTTCTGCACTGAAGGGTCTAATTTCAGTACTGTTGTCTGTATGGTTTCCAGTAGCACTATTCTGAAGTTGATGGAATCCATTTTCCCCATCCATAATGGCTATTGCCGCACACACGTTTTGGAAACAGGCATTACGTTTTGGCAGGTTTTCTTTGATTTAGTCTGCTTTTCAGCGGGAGCAGAAACAGTAATTGCTTCACAGTAAGATGGTAGATCCTTCATCTCAGCAGTGGGCAATTTCACATGAAATCTTAATAGCTGGCTTTCTTCTTAATCTTTGGCATTGTAGGATTGGCTGAAGTATTAAATATTGTCTTAAAAATAAATAAGTTATTGGTAAGATTTAACTCTAAGTTTGTTAGATAACACTTGCTGAGGGAGCCAAGTAGAAGTGTATCTCCCTGTTGTGATTTGGCTCTGTGCCTCCAATACAGTATTTTTAAACTCCATCCATATGCAGCCATACAGTACTTTCAGTTCATTCATGATAATAGCAAGCAGATATTGTATTCCTCTGGCTCTTTAGAGAAATTGCGCTTGTCTGTAAAATATTGATGAATCATCCTTAATGTTTTTTGATACCTCTGTCAGAATTTAGAGTCCAGTAGAACGCAGAGGGGTGAGAAACTTATTTTGTGTGACCATATATAAAATGCATTAAAGCAAGACACAACCCATCTCATTTTCCTCCTACTTTTTGTGCATCTTTCTGTAACTACAACCAAAAATACAATACCTTAGGTACTTCTCTCCTTCCTGATTCCCTCCTCCTTTCAAAACTGGACACACCTTCTGATTGTGTTTCCCGATTTTTCTAAATTCTGTATCCATTGCCAACCCTCCAGGTTCTTTCTGATCCCAGTATGCTGATGCTCGCTACCATCCTGAATTTGTCAGGTCTTCCTGTTTGGCAAAAGAATGCTGAATTGTTCTTCCCTCTTTTTATTGGTTTGAGTTTCACCAAAGATTTGCCACAGGAGTTTTTCATCACTTCCCCTACACACCAGTGTGATTTCCCCCCCAGCTCTGGTGGCTCAGGGAGGTAGGGATTACAGATGAATCCTTGTGTGTCAGTGCAATATACTTACAGTAGACAGTGGTGCTGTCACACAGGTGCTGTTATTAATTCACAAGTTCAGGTATGCAAAATATATCTTTAGTTGTTTTACTTAACATACTCTTTTAAAGGGGCACCATAATATAAAAAAAATCCACTGTTGCGTCTGAAAACTTTTTAGCAACTGTTGTGCAAGTAACTCCTCAGATTGTCATTTACTAAGTGCAATTACTGATTGTTGAAAAATATCTCCTCTACTTTTTTTAGTTTTTTTTTTTCCCCCTGTTTACTCTGTGAGTTTGAAAGTACTTTGAGTCTGATCCAAAGCCTTGAAGTCAGTGGAAAGACTCATTGAATTCAAGACGCTCATTGAGATCAATGGAGTTTATGCCCTTTGAGTGTAGTCATTTTCACTGTTTCCCCTGTATAGTCAATCACTTCCCTCTCTTGTCTGCATGGGTCTTGAATACAGTTGGAGGGGAGTGTTAGACACTTTTTTTTTAAAATTAATAAGTAGGAAAATGTGATTTAAAATAACAAAATTTGCCAGGACTCAGATATTCAGATACAGTACCTGAAATTACTTTAATATATTTTTTTAAAAAACCCTTATTAAATCTCAGATTGGTGGGGTCCCTTTTAAATGCCTCTTGAAAAAGAAAGATTTACTAAGCCAAAATGTGGCCTGGCTAGCATGGCAGTGGAGGGGTTTAAGAGGATGCAAGTTGCCTCCTTATGGCCCCTCACTAGTTACCCACATGACAGATAGCATCTCAGTCAGGGAACAGGTTACAGAGCTGCCATGCCACACACCCTTTCTTTTCACAGGTGGATGGAAGGAGAGAGAATCGAGTGGAGGAGGGGGAGGGACATTGGCTCAACACCCCATCTCTCTCTCAAGCATGTCAGCTTGCATAGATGTGCAGGATATAGATGCAGTACAGTTTAATCTCTTCCTTGAGCTGCAGAGGACCTGGGAGCGAGGCTTATGCCCTGAGTCCCAGACTCTCTCCTGGGTTGCTCTTGAGACAATGCAACAATATACAACAATTCCAGAGTAAGTGGCAGTGAAGTCACAGTTAAGCACTAAGTCATTTAGATCTTCCTTGGGAAAGTTGTTTTGGAGAAGGAGGCTACCTTTTAAAATATAAAACTCTAAACGTAATTCTTTTATTTACAATCCTTAAAGAGCATTGTGATCTTAATTTCAGAATTATGTTGAGCCTTTCTTTATTGTGTGTGTGTGTATATGTGTGTGTGTGTGTGTGTGTGTATCCAATATCCAAGTATATCCAAATGCGCAGCTCTATAGCTGATGATGTTACACTGTAGCTCCTAAACCACTTGCAGATATAAGTTCTGTACAAATTATAGACAATATAAATGTAGTAAACATCGCTAGACTAATTACAATGAAATAAAACAACTGTTGGTGTCTAGAAACAATTTTCTTCTGATGAATGTGCAGCTTTTGTCAAAAATAAATTCTATGATAGGTGAATATTTGATGCTCCAAACAGAATGTCCTTCCAAAGTCTGATTTTTGCATATTTGCTATCATTTTAAAAAATAGTTATATACAAAATAATTATGGCTAATTTCTTGCTTTTTTCATTTAATTTCGTTGTATTCAGGCTGCTGAAATCAAAGACACTTCTCAAAGATGTAAACAAAAACAAGATGCAGTGGAGAAGAAAGACAAACAAGTAAGAGAACCTTAATGTGTGTGGGTTTTTTTTATGCTTGTTTGTTCGTGCTGTGGAGCACTGATATAATACTAAATGCATCACATGTAGTGTTCAGGGAAATATTGTGGAATTGTCGTGGCTGAGTCACTGTTTGGATTCCATCAATGACACCCATATTTCAGCTGCTCATGATGGAAAGTTGAACTGGAGATGAAATGTAGTATTGCAAGCTGTCTGCAACCTCCACTCCTCCAGGGACCCACGGCTGGTTGGTACAGCCCCCTCCAAAGTGTACAGAGGCAAATTTGGAGGCAACAGGGACAAAGTACCCAGGAGATGCAATGAATCACTGTATCTCCCAGCACCCTCTGCCCTCAGACTTGCTGAGTTCCTTAAAGTTGCTATCCTCGAGGAAAATGAAGTTTTATCAGTAGAACAGAGCACTATCATGGAACAGCTGTCTTCTCCAGTTAGATGTAATGTTCTTTTATAAGGAATTTACTTTTTGTATACAATATGATATTACAAGTTTTTGCTATTGTTGAGTACTTTTGCTACATTAGAATGTTTTCTAGTGCTCACTTACTCTTATCCACTGTACCTTGGTGCCTTAAGTCTAACCAGATGAAGAAACAGAATAGTTGCTTGTGTTAGCTAATCAGAGGGCTTCTATATGTACACAATTTATAAAAAATTAAATGCAAAAAGCTGTTAATGCCACATTAAGGCTCCATAGCTAAGCACTCAGTCAATAAATATGAAAATTAAACATAAGGGGGAGAGTTCAAGTTGCATAGTCCTTTTTGTTACATTGAACTTATTCAATCCTGTATTAATTCTCAAACTATCCAGTAGCATGCAACTTTTGCTATAATTTTATGTAAACATATATCTAAGAATCTGTAATAATGTGTTTAAAGATTGGGATTGTAACACATTCGTTCTTTAAAACTCTGGCACAGATTCTAGTCATTTTACAAAAAGGCATCAATTTGAGTTGTTAGGTGGGTTTCTGAGCAAGGAGGAGATCTTATATTTTTAAACCTGCTTGACTTCATCAACATTTCAATATCTGTTACAACAGTCTTTTGTAATTGTCTGCCTTTTGTTGTATATGCAAAAATTTCATTTGTAAATGCCATTCTGGGAAAATATTTGCATTTCTTAGATTGAAGAAATTCAGCAAGTTTTGAGAATGAAAAGAGATGAAGAAATGGATCGACAGAAGAGAATACACAACGCTCGTAAGATGATAGAGGACTGGCAGAATGAGCTCAACAGTACAGGAAACTCTGAGAATCTTCAACCACAAATTGATTCTATTAACAATGAGCTGAGACAGTTGCAAGAAGAAAAGGCAAATATTGATGGTGAAATGAGTGATCTGCGAAGAGAGAGAGAGAACCTAGAGAGGGAAAAGAAAAGTGAGATTGCTTGATTCTTTCCCTACTATGGTTACTACATGCAATTCTTTTGTGTTTAAGTGACTTAACTGAGATTAAATCGTTTCAAACCTCAGTAACTGTATTTTTGTACATCTCTGTATTGCTTTCATCCTTTCAAAGCCTGTAAAAGTGACAGGGATAGCTTGTTGTTAAAGGGACACCATCAACTTGAAAACTAGTCTTTCAAAAAATGATTGCACGTAGTTTCAGTAAACCGGCTCCTCACAGATGCTGCCAGTTCGTATGTTTTTCCAATTGAATTTTTCTATTTAAATTTTTTTTTCTCTTACTTTGTGAAAGCCCCATACAAACAAAAGGAAAACTGATAGACTGTACAGGAGAAATGCTGAAACTGACTTTTCAGTCTTGTCAAATGCATAAAGTAAACAAAATACAGAAGGGTTTTTCTTTATTACAGTAATTTTTAGATGTTACTTGTAACTTTAAGTAAAAAAACTTCAGACAGAAATGGTCATTTTATTAAATTGATGGTATTCATTTAAACTAGAAGAATTAAATGTGGCATGGTGCCAAGATGCTGTGTGTAAAATGGCACTATCTTAGTGACTGTTTCTCCTTCTGCCTTTGTTAGATGAACTTGGAGACCAGTCTTTTTTATCCTTAATGAATTACACTGCACTTTTTTATATCAGCCTGGCCTTTTGTGTTAGTTCTGTCTTGATGTAACTTGAGAGCTAGAATTAAAATTTATCTTTTTAGAGCTCTTTTTGACTAACTTGCTTCCACACATTTTTTTTTGTCTGTATGGCCCCACCACTGTAGTATCTGAACACCTCCCATGTACTACAAGGATAAATCCATAAATACCCCAATTGAGAAATGAGGCACAGAGACTGATTGTCCTGCTTAGTGAGATATAGAAAAACAGGAAATTGAACCCTGTCTCTTGAATCCCAGTCCAGTGTCTTAAGTACAAGACTATTCTCCTTCCCCACTGTTGGAGTAATGTAGATTGGAAACATTCTGTGTGTTCCCGAAAGATTCTGTAGTATTTTTTTCTTAGTATCACGTGGGAACCTCAAGGTCCCTCCCAAAAGGGGATGATGTGAAGAATGCTACTTTGGTGTGTCTTCAGAGGGAGAATGAGTTCTCCCTTTCTTCTCTTGGGTGGCAAGAACCCTCCCACACCATTCTTGCATTACAGCAACATTCTTCTGTTGTCACCAAATAAATAACAAATAGAAAAATACTCTGAAATAGAAGTTTCTTAGCCCCCAATGCCCCACAAGTATAAAATTTCCTCCTCCCTTTTTCGAGTAGTGGTGGAGAAGGTTTTGGGTTGGGGTTTTTTATTTGTTTTTTTTTTTTTTAAGATAGTGGCAGTCCAGAATTTTTGGCTATATTATTTGGCAATTGTTGACTTGAATATCTCTGCACCTAGAATAGGCCCATTGCAAAAATTAGTTTGAATATTAATATTTATACCTGGATATTGTTAATCTCTGTTTTGAAGTACATTTCTGTTTATTTCACATAGCTCTTGGATTTAAAATTTTAATGGAGTACATCCTTTAGAATAGATGGGATACTGTTCATAAATGTATGAAAATAAGAAACGGTCTTTCCTAACCATAATACTGTAGCACTATAGTTGTTAAATATTAGAAATCTTTAGTTGTGATGTGTAGGCATGATTTAATATAACTTTCTTAAACAAAATTACAGGAGTAACTGATCGCATTGTACAGTTTAACAATATGATGAATCTGAAGGAAGATAAGCTCAGAGGGAGATATCGAGACACATACAATGCTCTTCTGTGGCTAAGGGAGAACAAAGACCGATTTAAAAGAAGTGTCTGTGAACCCATGATGCTTGCAGTAAGAAAATTCGCTTGAGTACAATACTAATTAGTGGCTAATAGTGTGTCTTAAAAAAATTAAATTCTAGATTGGTTGTTATTTCTATTATAAACCTAAAATCTAGAGGCTCCGTACCTTATCTACTGTTTTACAATGAGTTAGCAAACTGGAGTACATGTAAATCGGTGTCTACAGCTGGTTAAGATGTGTAATTTATCTCATTCAAGTAATGTGACAAGTGTGAAAGTTTTACTAGACTCCTTTGTACCTTCGGTATGTTGTTACATGGATGAACACAGAGTGCTTTCAGCCATCCAACATATAGGTTTCCAATGGAACTGCCCTACTTCAAGGTGGCCTCTACACATTCCAACTGGTGAGATGCATCCCTCTTGTATTCCTCTGAAATTTGGGAATCTTCTAAGAAAGCAGTGGTGGTTGGGATTACATGCGAGCATTCTCATAGTTCTGAATATTCAGAGCAGAAGTTGTAAGAGGACTTTTGCTCCCCCACCTGCTTCAGTTGCTCCTTTTCCACATCTGGTGGCAGGCATAGAGGCGTTCACTCTGTGCTCAGTCCTGGTTTGTTTCTTGGCCATACTTTCCTGTTATTACCAGTAGTTGTCAGTAATGTTCATTTTATATAGTTTAAGGTACTCAGGAGTCAGTAACTAAGTTTAACTAATCCTTCTAAACTTGCTGCTTCATGCTGGTTTTGGAAATGCCAGAAATGGTTTTGTATTATCAGAATCAAATATTATTTTTGCCCTTTCCAGATCATTCGGTCCTGCTGGATATAGCAATGTCAGGTCAAGTTAATCAAAAACATATCTTGATCTAAGGGCCGTTACCTTTCTCCTTCAAGGCTAGTTAATCTTCACAATGTCCATGAACATCTGAATCTTTTTTCCCTAATCTATACTGTACAATATTACCCTGTTTCTTTGAGGGTTTTAGGAACATCTGAAACTTTTAGATGAATTAAAACTGGCTCACCTGTTCTGAAATCACTGGTGGAATCAATCCAACTCTGGTCAACTGCCACTCTAATAGAGTTGTATAGTCGTGTGTGTTCATTTTCTCAAACATATCTTGATCCTTTTACAGCTAATATAATTTTAGTGTATTGATATGTTCCTAGTATTACCATATTTTACCAGGATACAAAAACCTTCCTTCATCTTAAACAATGGGTTTGTTTTGTCTGAGAATTCTTTTGAGAAAACCAGATTAATTTCTAGTAATTCCAAATCCTCTGTCTCCTCACAGGGCCTTGGGTTTCTATATTTATGTTTAGATATGCTCACTGGCTACTAGTGAAATCAATGAGAACTGCATGTGAATATCCTAAAGATGAATCTGAGTTTTCTGATATTTCCACCTTTCCTTAGGGCAAAGTATTGCCGTTGTTTTACTAAATATTGGCTTGGATATTACCTGTCTTAAGTTATTTATTGTTTTTAATGTGTTTTATTTTTATAATTATATTACATCAATCTTTTCATGATCCTCCTTTGTCTTTTTATCTGAGCAGATAAACATGAAAGACAATAGACATGCTAAATATGTTGAAAATCACATTTCAGCAAATGATATGAGGGCCTTTGTTTTTGAAAGTCAAGAAGACATGGAAATATTTCTTCGGGAGGCAAGTACTCAGTCATATAACATGTAAAAATGTAGCTTAAAATAAATAATATTGATGCAGGAACCCTGCAGTTTAGAGCCTACTTATTATGTCCACTAAGTAATTTATGCACTATGTAATAATAGATTTGCTAGGTAAGATCAGTTTTTTTGTAAACTGTACTGAGACCACAGATATACAGATTCCCACCTGATTTTTCTCTTGCATAATTTAAATAAGAGTAAGATTTTTCAAAATCCAGAGAGGAGGATTTTTTGCTCTTGCATCCCTGTGCATCTGACTCATACCTGGCTTAGCTATTTGGGTGGGACGGCGGGCTCTGAATTTGACTGTCAGTGACTGCTGCTGATTTGACTAATGTATTTTCTGAAAAGCTTTTCCTGCATGGTGGTAGTTAGGTAGTCTATGGAGAACTCAGCTGGTTGGGGCACCACAGTTGTGGGCTTTTGTGGATACTTGCATATGTTTTAGTGGTTTGTGTTCCTTTCATGTTTGTCTTGAGACTCCTTTTTTACTGGATATTTCAGCTTGTCTAGTAAATTGAAATTGAAAATGTATATATTTAAGGAATTGGTAAAAAGATCAGTTAAACATCTGGAGGGGTTAGTTCACATCTATATTACATATTTACCAGATGCTGATGCAGAAAGGATCTTCTTTCTACAGTAACTCATTTCTGTTCAGGATTTTGAAGATCACCAAGGCAACATTGCTAAGGAGATTGATCATTAATGAGGGAAAAAAACATAAGGAGGACTTCTTTCTTCTTTCTTCTCTTCGTTTACCGGCTAACTGACCACAGTTTTCTGCTAACTGAATGTAGAGAAAAGGAAAAAGCCTTAATGGATGTAAATAACTTTGGTTATCATGTGGGAATCAGAATAATTTCAAATGCATGGTTGGGAGATTAAATCAATTTAAAGGAAATGTTTGCTTCTATGAAATACATCTTTTTCATACATTAGTATCATTTTAACTTACTATCTTGTTTGGTGTAACATTTAGGTGCGTGACCATCAGAAATTAAAAGTTAATACTGTATGTGCACCTGCTGAGTCATCTGCTGAAAATAGACCTTCAAGATCAGTTGAAGAGTTGCAGTAAGCAATAAAATACTTAACCTTAAAACTATTGTCAACATTGAATGTTTTGGTCTCAGTGCAAAATGATGTAGCTGTGCACGATGCTTTTTTTTTTTTTTTTTTGGCAAATCAAACTCTTACCTTAAGATCTAATGTTTTTTTTCCTTTCTGAATATTTGTGCTAACTTGTCATAAACAAAACTGGTTAAAGATCTATTTGTGATTTTCACCTTTTCTCTTCCGTAGCCAATATGGTGTTTTCTCTTATTTACGAGAGTTATTTGATGCTCCTCATCCTGTGATGAGTTACCTTTGTTCCCAGTATCGTGTTCATGATGTCCCTGTGGGAACTGAGAAGACCAGAAGCATGATTGAAAGGGTGAGAGGTGCTAAATAACATGAGTAGGACTATGATTTTCTTAAGACCATATTTAGGAAAGTTGCTGCAAAGTTGACATGAAAAAAGTTGTAATGGGTGTTATTTTGGGTACAAATAAAACTTACTTAGTGGGGAGAAAACCAAGAATAGTAGCTTACATTGAGTAGATTTTAACACATTGGAGCAAACTATTGGTTGCAATGCTTCACAGGAAGTTAAATGTTCATCTTACCCTAGTAATGCACTAATCAAATCTCTCAAACTCAGAGGTTTATTATGGTAAAAAGTCAAAACTATGAATCTGTTTTATAGTAACCAAGTAAGCTTTTTGGGTGGCCAGGCCTGAAAGTTTCTGGGTACTTTTAAAGTAAAACAACTTACAAACAGTTACTAGCTTTCCAAATTTTAAAATAAATGTTTTCATTTTGGAGCTAGGAAATCTCATGACCCCTACTTGAAACAGTGAACTATTGAGAGCAGTAATTGAAAGGTACTTTCTGCTTGAAATGTCTTGTATCTAATATAGTCTTGTAACCTCCTCACTGTATTATTTGTTTTGATAAAGGAAATACAGAAAATTTAGAAAAAAGAACAGGAGGACTTGTGGCACCCTAGAGACTAACAAATTTATTTGAGCATAAGCTTTCATGAGCATCCGATGAAGTGAGCTGTAGCTGATGAAAGCTTATGCTCAAATAAATTTGTTAGTCTCTAAGGTGCCACAAGTCGTCCTTTTCTTTTTGTGGATACAGACTAACACGGCTGCTACTCTGAAACCTGTCAGAAAATTTACACTTGTTTTAAATGGGCTTACAGAAAGAGTCACCTTCCTGGGAAGCCTGTGTGCGTGCTCGCTCGCTCTCCTCGCCCCATACCTCAGTCAGTGCTGAATTATGCATTCAAGATTTGCACTTGTAACTGTAGTAAGAAGTACACCCTTCAGGACCAGTAGTTCTGTTTGTGGTGAACAGTTGCTTTTCACCTTGCACAGAGAATGGGATCCCAATGTGAAAAATTGCTTTTTCTTCTGGGGTATGGTTGGAAATTCACATTTTCTAACGGAGTCTGTTCTCCTCAATAGGGAGAAAGGGAAAATTAATGCTCATTCAAGGAATAAGGTTTACAGGCAGGGAAGCTTGCCCCTTCTTTGTGGGAGAGGGGTTATTTCTCTCTCTCTCTCTCCATCCTCATATGGTAGGGAGAGAACAACAGGGTAGATGAGATGGCAGAAGGTAAGAGATTCCTCTTCATCTCCCTATTTTGAAGGAGCTATCTACTGGTCTTGAAGCCTATTCTTTTTATGGGGAGGAAAGAGGAGTCACTTGTTATGTGTTCAAGATTTGCTGGAGTTCATGCCTATGTCCAAAATGTGTCTTGGGTGCATTAACTGAGGAGAGCTGGCAGCTGCTCCTCAACTCTGCTGGGAATCGTGCTTCCCATATGAGAAATGACACTTCTCCACATATCCTCTTTCGGGCAAGGTTATTTGATCTCTCCCCCATCACCACAGGCAATGGGAAGGGAAGATGGCAGGCTGCTTGCACTTACTGGAAGGTGAAAGAAGTCCAAAAAACTTTTTTCTCCTTTTCTGGCAACTCATCTTATAGGCACAGATGAAGAGGAGCCCCCAGTTCACCAACCCAATGTGTTCATGATGTATCTGGGGTAGAACAGCAGTTTTAAAATATCTATGAAGGGAATGCTTTCAGGTATTAAGTGGGTCCCCCCACGCCCTCGACAAGGAACTATCACACTCCCAATTCATTACTCATGGTGGCAGGTGAGAGAATCCCACCAGTTCCAATTTGCCTACTGATCATGTGATAGGCTATTTATTCTGAAACAAAAGCTCCTCTTGCAGCACTTACCTAATATTTGATACCATTTGAAATCATAAATGATATTTTCTGTAGCCCAGAACAGGAGCTAATAACTTTTCTACTGTGGTTACACAAACATGAAATTTCAAACATTAATAATTTTAAACCTTTTCCTTCACTTAAACTTCTCTTGATTTTTCTTTCCTCTGCTGTGTGGACCACAGTTATGTGAGGTGTTATGTGTATTTTATATTGGCTGTTTTGAGTTATTTGGGCACCACAACTGTGTTTTGTTTTGTTTTTTTTTTCAGTGAAATGTGTGGTGTTCCTCATGCTCTCATAATAACTCTAATATTTAAATCAATTTTGCTGAAACATTGCAAATAAATTAATTTTGGGGCTCAGCAAAAAAAATGGGAAGCTTTACTCATAGACCTGAAGGAGAAAAAATAGTTATAATGGAATTGCCCTCTCAACCTTAAGGTGAACTGCAAAGCAAAATGAAGACTTAGTTAAGCACAGATTTCAGTACTCAGTAACTTCACAGTATCCAGGTTTCGGGGAGAATTCTGTACAGAGATTTTTAATAAATAATTTTCAGATTATTTTCCATTCTGGAAACTTCTTGATTCATCATGGTTGATTGAGGATGTCACATAATCCTTCTGAATATTGCAGTACCATGGGTTGTATTGAGGCTTCCCTTATTTCTGATGTCTCCACCTTGAGCGTCTTTAGTGAATCATGAAGTACCAGATATCAGGGAAGGTATGAGATTTTAAAAGAATAATGATAAATGATAAATTCCACACCTCCTTTCAGGTGTCTGTTCTTAATCAAAGTCTCAGTTTTGCTTTGGGATTCACCTTAAACGCTAACTCTTTGGAACACCATAATAGATATTTACATAGCATCTTTCTTCTCCAGAAATCTGAAATAACTACCTATATAGTTTTGTGTCTATACAGGAGTCATTCACTCATCACAGAAGTGCAGCAGTTGTTTTACTGTGTATGACAACACAGAATGAGTGTGATATGGTTTTTTTAATTGCTATTTTAATTCAGTCGGCAAAAACTTCAAATTCAATGATGCAACAAACTTGTTTAATCTTCTTTACGCAATGGCATGTTCATAAACCAGAAACTTGACTAATTTTAATATTCCCACTCCAAATCATAGTTAGATTTTATTTTCTAGCCTGAAAATAATCTTCCTTGTTCAGAACAGGTGAGCCTTACATAAGATTTTTGTCAAATGGCTTTGTTTTTCATGTTTAGGTCATACAAGAAACCAAATTTAAGCAAATCTACACAGCAGAAGAAAGGTATTCAGTGAAAGTGTCTGCTTATACAAACCAAACTATTTCTAGTAACACATCCCTGAGACCAGCACAGTTTCTCACTGTCACAGTAGATGCAGATGAAAGAAGGCAGTTGGAAAACCAACTAAAGGTAGGCTGTTTTATTTTAGTGTTTAGAAAAAAAATTCTAAATTACGTAGATTGAAATACTGCCAATTTTTTGTTCAATAAAACTATTATTTGGCCTGAATCTGGTATGATTGTAATGAGAATATTAAAGATTTTTTGTGCCACTATTTACTATAGGATATTAATAGACGTTTCCAGTTACGGGATTCTCAATTGCATACATTATATGAGAGGCAGAAGTATCTGGAACGCAAAGATAATGAGCTGAGACAGCAAAAGAAGGAACATTTGGAGAGAAAAAACAAAAGGAAACAACTGGAATCAAAAATTAGTATGAAACACGATAGGTATGACTTCTGATGAGCCTGTTTGATTGCAAATATTTTCTCTTGCTGAGACGGCATTAAGATGCAGAAATAAGTCTGAAGTATTAACATCAGTTACGATTTTGTATATCGGTGACTAGGGCTATTTCAATAACAAAATGGAAATAACAAGCAATCCCTAAAATGTGTCTTGGCTACCTCTAGCCCATTGATTCTGACAAGATATAATTTATTCTTAAGAACTAGTTGGCAGCTGGGCTTCAGAAATGGGGTGGCATAGGTGACGCAGAGGCTTGGTTCTCCTACCTTTCACTTGTGAAATATAGGTTCATCTGTGATTGAGGTCACCAGTGAGAATATATTTGTTCTCTTAAGCCTGGTCTGCACAGTTTTGCATACTGGTGAAACTCTTTCTGATACAAATGAGGAGGGGAATGATTTAAAAAAAAAATAATTATACTGGATGTTATGCCAGGTTAAAGGTACCTTTGTTCTCTAATAGTTTTTATTTATTTTTCCCTTATAGGAATAAGGATACCGACATAAGCACCTTTATACTGGTATACATGCATCTGCACTATGTGGTTATACACTTTAACTACCAATATAGTTAAAGCAGTACAACCTTTGTGTATAGACAAACCCTTAATCTAGTTTCCCATGGGTGTTTTGGTCTGTTACAAGATGATCACACAATTTTACATGATCAGCAAAGATGTTACCTGATCTTTGTTTCATAAACACTTGAAAAAACGAACTGAAGCCTCAACCTTAAAAGGGTTCATCTTCAAGTATTATCTTAGTACTTGCATGAAACATCATTATATTATTTTTTTTGCTGTTGAGATGGGAAATAAAGTACATTATAGCAAGTGCTACAGAGATAAATGGACTGACCTAAATGTGGTCATGTAGTGTCCTTGCATCTTAGTGTTACAATGTTGCTTCATTTTCTTAGGACATCATTAGAGGATAAAGTACAGACAGCGGTTTCTAAATTCAGATTCAGTTCTGCTTTGTTGTCCAGTCAGAATGGGTTATAGCATATTAAACCTTCCTCCCAGAAACTAATCCTGTCCATTAATCTCTATTAGTCCAGTGAAGACAAAATTCTGAAGTTTCTCTTTAATTCAGATCTCCTAATCAGTTGTATGTTGCACTGCTTCAGTACCAGAAAACTCAGTCATTCTTTTTCTTAAGGTTTATTATATAGTGGAGAAAATATTTTTTGTCAATAAAAAGAGGAGGCAAATAATTTTTGAAGTTTTGTGCTAATGTATAACGACTCTTAAAATATTTGACCAAAATTTTGAAACCTGGATTCCCGAATAAGTGGCCAGATTTTCTGAATTCAGTGGGAGCTGCAGATATTCAGCATCTCTGAAAATCAAGCCACTGTTATTTAAGAGCCTAACTTTGGGAAACCAGGCTTAAAAACATAGGCCAAAATTTCCAAACTCTCTTCTGCAGTGAGAGCAATAATAGAAGATAAGTAGCTGTTTTTCATAAATTAATACATGTAACAGAAATTAAAGAAAACAGCCTTAACTCTTACTTAAAATGATGCGATGAACGGGGGAAAAATCAGTTTCATTTTGTTGGGAACACACACTTTAAAATGTCTTAATTGTAATTATATCCTCACTGAATGATATCATTACAGGGTAGAGTTAGGGTTGTTTGCGTGTCTTAATTGTGCATTGCTTGCCTTAACGTGTTCAGATTTCTTACAGGTGTAATCTTAATTCTGAATTTCTTGGGTTGAAAATGCTTGGTTTGGGGATACTTACAACATCGTTGTCATATTCTTTACTCTAAAATTAAGCCTAGTCTACACTTAAAACTTAGGTCAACCTAGCTTCATCACTCAGGCCTGTGAAAGTTTTTGCAGCCCTGTGTGACATAGTTAGGTTGACCTAACCCCCACTGTAGACACAGCTAGGTCAACAGAAGAATTCTTACATCAGTCTAGCTACCGCCTCTCAGAGAGGTGGATTACCAACATCGATAGAAAAACCCCTTCTGTCAATGTAGGAAGTGTCTACGCTACCATGCTACGGCAGCACATCTGCAGCACCATAGTTGTGTGGCTGTAGCGTCTGAAGTGCAAACATATCCTTAGTGATACATACTCTCAACCTTAACAGTCAAAAGACTCTTTCTTTATTACAGTATCTGATAGCTGTATAGTTATCATGTAGAAGAATCTAAGTTCTGAAATAGGATAAATTCAGTTTTGGGTTTGAAATGGTGCTCTAATCCATAGAGCAACATTATCACCTTTTTTGGAAAGCTGACCTGCATTTAGTCTGCTTACAGACAATAGAAAAAGGAAATGGAGGAAGAATGTAAGATTTGTTTTAGAACCATAATTAAGAATGGTTTCAGAGTAACAGCCGTGTTAGTCTGTATTCGCAAAAAGAAAAGGAGTACTTGTGGCACCTAAGAGACTAACCAATTTATTTGAGGATAAGCTTTCGTGAGCTACAGCTCACTTCATCGGATGCATACTGTGGAAAGTGTAGAAGATCTTTTTATACACACAAAGCTATTACCAGCAGGAGAGTGGGGTGGGGGGAGGTATTTTTTTCATGCTTTTTGTGTTTAAAAAGATCTTCTGCACTTTCCACAGTATGCATCCGATGAAGTGAGCTGTAGCTCACGAAAGCTTATGCTCAAATAAATTGGTTAGTCTCTAAGGTGCCACAAGTACTCCTTTTCTTTTTATAATTAAGAATGAGATCCCTTTTACAGATAACATTTTCTGCTGAATTTTTTTACAGAATCCTTTAGGATGGGAGGAGCAGGAAGTCAAGAGGCAGAAAAATCAATTCCCCTTTTTCTTTATTTAGTAAGGGCAGTTGGACCTCTTCTAATTTTCAATGTATTCATTTATGATGGACCCTTTAGGATTAAGAACCTGGGTCTCTCAGCATGATTTAATCAGTATTAATAATAAATTGTTTTCTTTCATAGTTTGAAACAGATGGAGCAAGATGCCATCAATCTAGAAGAGGAGTCTCAACAAACAAATGCCAGGATCAAAGAAATTAATATCCAAAAAGCAAAACTTGTTACAGAATTAATGCACCTCATAAAGGTATGGCTCCTTCTTAGCTTTATACACATTTTTCCTTGTTGTGAAGGGCCTAGTATAGTTAAAAATAAAAATAAAAAAGGGGGAGGGAGTAGAGCCTGCCTTAATAGTGGGAGGTGTTTTGAAATGTAGGTTTTGATTTTTAAAAGAGCTAAGTTTACTTCTGCTACATGAAGATGTGCTTCGGTTTGAACATAGCCCATATAAACTCTTTCCACTTTCTGTTGGCATGCAGAGTTTACTACATGTGTACTTAAATATTATAAACTGACTTGGATAAAAGCTGCCATCTTGCTGGCTTAAGAGGCTTCCAGCCCATGAAATTGCCTAGCAAACATATGTGCAGTATATAACCTTTTCACCAAATTTCTTCTATTACCATATACATTTTTAAATTAATTTTATTTTCCTTAGATCTCTTTCTTACCGTTACTTCTATATGAACATATTTTCTTGGTCCTACAAAAAATACCCCAGTTTATCATAATTAAAAAAGAAAATCTTTTCAGTAATTTTTTTCTAGTTTGTTTATTTTGTCTTTTTGACAGCACTTGTGAATGTTTCATTTGTGTTTCCTCTGCATAGTTAATTTGTCTACTTCAGGTGGGTTTTTCACACAGCACCTGAGACTACCCCGCCTTTTTTACAAATTGTAAACTGCAATTGTAAAATCACAAAAATCAAGAAGGGGTCAGGTGCAGTAGCTGAAATTACTTTGAATTCAGGTTTTTAAAGAACGGACTAGTTTTCAATTTGTCTGTAGCCCTTCAATAATTTTAAACTCCTTGGAATAATGAATCAGTCATACATATTTTAAAATATTATGTACACCTTTGTTGTTGTATAAATGGTAATGGCCACTTCTTTGGGAAAGGTAGAGAACCATAAAATAAAATCCTTAAGTTTTAATAATCAGAGTAGATATTCTTCCTGCTCCTTAGTCATCTTCTTCAATTCCCAGGACTTTTTGGGGGGACTGCTTATGCTAAATGGTCTCCTGTGAAAGCCTTCAGTTGTTTCCGACCACCTTTGGGGGTGAGTGTTTTTGTGGATACAGACTAACACAGCTACCCCTCTAATCCTTTTTTTGGGTGTTGCCTGTGAAATAATGCTGGTTCTATTGCACTGAGTAACCAGCATTAAAAGAAGCTTCTGCTTACCATGTCAAACAGATGAGTTGTTTTGGCGTATATTGGTAAGCCCTGAATGGCAGAGGTTGGAGTCTTTCACAGATCATGTAGGGTCATCTGGCTGAAGCAGCTTCGAAAACCACAGAGAATTGCAGAAGATAACCAATTTTAAGGCACGGTAAGCCCCCAGGGTTTGCAAATTACTTTTAAAGTAATTTTGTATAGGTAATATGCTGTTATTAAGCAAGTACTTTTTCAAAAGCAATATTATTTTTATAAACAATTTTCTAAATTAAAATTTTAAAATATCAATTTATAAGAACAGCAGTACACTCTAGGATGACTGTGTTTATCGTCAACATACATGCTTCTTGGGTGCAGTTAGTGTTCCTCTGCTTCTCATACACAGCACAACTAAAGTGGCATGTACTGTTATAGACCAGTGAACACGCTGTGTGGAAGAGTATTTTATTCTTCTCCTCCCGCTACCCCATAGCAAACTGGCTTTCTAATATACTTTCTATTCCTTGGCAATACAGATTGGAGGGTGTTTGATTGCCCAGCTGCATGGAAGAATGATAAAAAGAAAAGGAGTACTCGTGGCACCTTAGAGTACCACAAGTACTCCTTTTCTTTTTGCAAATACAGACTAACACGGCTGCTACTCTGAAACCTGGAAGAATGATAGTTGTTAATTACGGGTCACAGAAAAGTATATGGATTATACAACAGTTTAGGCTACACAACCATCTTAGTACCATGTTTCAAATGAACAGTAAAATTCTGAGCCAAATTAACAGGCTACTGCTATGTACTGTCTCTTTAAAGGAGTAATCAACTTCGTAAGATTTTGTGAGTGTTCAAGTGAGAAGGACTAGATACTGCAGAAAGAAGTTTGGGGGGAGAACTTGGTGCTGGAAGGGTTGTTGAGGTCCTCCTGAAAAGAGTAACTGAATAGTGAAAGCCTGCATGCTTGTATGCTGGCTGTTGGTGTCAGGGCTGTGAGCTTACCGCAGCATAGTATTCTAGGCAACCAGAGTTGCAAAGCAGGTGGTGAATGTGAACTCCTTGCTGACCTGGGTGAACCCCAAAGCGTGACACAGTAAGTAATTGGTTTTTCCCTCTTTTTGTTGCAGAACTTTAGCTCTTGTTTTCCCCTTAAATAGCTGTAACCTTTAAAAATTGTACACTTTTTTCAAATAATGTAATCTTTCTTAGGTTTTTTAATAAGTTACTTCACAATTTTTGTAACTTTAAAGCAGAGGATTTTCCTAGATGTTGTTTACATAACCTTCACAGCTGTAAGTAATGTTAAAAAAACAAATCTGTATGTTTAGTTGCACATCCCACACACCAGCAAAGCTCTGCTTTTGCTACAAAACAAATCAGACGTTTAGCTTCCTTGTGTGGGGGAGACAAGAAATATTTAAACAAACACCTTGCTGCTTCAAGAAACAGACTGAAAACAGAACTGGGCTGGAGAGCTGAATCTGGAGTCCAGAACTTTGTTTAAAAATTGATATCTTGTAATCTGGTTTGTAAAGCTTGATGCTGCTGACAATATCAGTTTCGAGTGTTTCATGACAAAAGAGATATATGATTTTTTGTGTTTTGCTCTGCAGAATTGCATAACATTGAACATCCTCAAAGTGGATTTGGTTCTTCAGAGCACTACAGTGAATTCCAAGAAGAATAGACTAGAATCTGATTATAAAGCAGCAACTGTACAACTAAGAGCTTTAGAGGTAAGCTTTGTTTTTTATTTCTCAGTGTATTGGTAAATCAACTTTGAAAACACATTTTTTGCCTGGAAGCCTCCCCACTCAGGAATGGGCTGCTTCTGTTCTCTTTCTTAGTAATAGGTATCTCTACTCCTGATGCTAAGGTTTTTGTGCTTTCTGAAGCTTGCATCAGTTCTCTAGTCCCTTTCCCTTCCAGGTGAAAAGGAGCTTCGCTTCCCCATGATAACCAAGATGGCTATCTCTTCTGTGAAGATGTGCCCTAAGCATTTTAAACAGTGTGAAGCTGGCATAATATCCTGCATAGCCCAATCTGTCATTTAGAAATGTCATTTTTCTCCAGTGAGTAGCTCCAGTTGGGACCAATCTCCCAGAACTGACACTTGGTAGTGGACTGACCCAAATGGGACATGTCAGGGTCCTGATGAAGATCTGGAGGAAAGCCCATTCAAGTAGGATAGGGCTGAGACCCTAGTTCTCCATAGCTGTTTTCCTTATCCCTTTTATTAAACTCCTGCCTTTGGGGAGGCCTAGTGGAATGAGTAGGAGCAGGTTTCTTCCCCATTGCCATTTCTCCTACACTGTGACTTTCAAATGTTAGAAAGTAGTGCACTAAATGTTCCACATAAACTAATTTTATGGAGGAATTTAGCATATATGGTAGACATGAGAACTTTCATAATTTCTGGCCTGATTCTGCAAGTACAAAACTCCATTTCCTGGCAGTGAGAATTTGGGTGTGCAAGAGGGGTCCTATATTTTCAGTTCACCTGTGAACTGAATCAACATCACTTGTTGGACAACTTCATATAGCAAAAAAGCTGAAATAATAAAATAAAGCTTTCAAGAAACTGCAGGCAAAGGTACAGAGACTGGTGCACAGAAGAAGTAATTAGTATGAGGTGTTACAGAAATTATGTAGTGAAACTAAATTAAAACCTACACATTATGATTAAACATAAAATTAATTGTCAAACAATCAACAAAGACAGCCACAGATCACATGTTACTCTTGCTACCATTAGTGAAGATCAGAGCAGGGGACAATAAAAAAAAAAAAATCCCAAACCAGTGGCGCCTGCAGCCATATGCACGTTACACATGGTGTGTACCATTGGTGGGGTAGAGCTGCTCCGGTGTCAGGCACCCCAACCTGAGTGACACTGGCACACTGCACAGTGGCTCACAATGCCACTCTGAAATTTGACTCTGTCATGATGGAGGCGTGGATGGGCCAAAGTTGAGTGGTGCTGTGCAGAGTTAAAGTGAGAGTGGTTCAATTCTGGATACCATGTGAAAAATTTCTGGTGGTGCCCCTGGGAGAAACTGAACTCTTGCTAACATTGCATTTATTAATAATGTTTCTCTTATTAAAAGTTGTTAGTCTTTAAAATATTGTTATAAGACTTGAATGGCCCACAAAACCGAATTCAGTCCCTCTTCCTGAGGGAAAGAGGGCTGCATATGTTCATGTGTGAGTTGTCAGCACTGGGATTCCGTGGGAAAAGCAGCACATTGGGTGTATTTTAGACACTTGGATTGAAAGGCATTTTCCTTCCCAACGTGTGTGCTTCAGAATGTGTCACGTTAGTAGCAACAGATTTGTGGGGTTTTTTGTTTGTCATGGCAGCTCAAGTCAGAACCTTAGTATTATTTTAACAACTTTTTGTATTTAATTTGTCTAATGAGCATGAGAAGCAAATGTGTGTTTATGACCCATATTGAACAGTAGGGAGGATTGTTAGCCCCATCTGCTCATTAGATAATTGGCACAGTCGCCTTTGTGTTTATGATGATTGTAAGAGATTTGCTAATTGTCTTGCTTTGATAGCTTGTGAATTTTTAGGTTCATTTGATGTAATTTTTTTAAACGATTGGTATTAAACTCGGTATGTATGTTGTTTTTTCTTTTAGGCCAAGTTTGAAGAAAATGCAAATTCTGTTTTCCTTCTGTATGAATTGCCCATCTTTAATTATTTAAATACTGTCACTAAGAATGCATTCAAACACACAATCATGAGAAAATATTGGCTACTGGCTACTATATTTTCTTTGACTAGTTTCTCATTTCCCACAAAACCAGTTGCACTCCTATGAATGTAGAATGTGAGAGGGTTCTAGTATCCAGTAGCATGCCTTTCAGTAGCTATGCCTTAGCTCCACTCTAGCATAGACTAACCCACTGCCCAGACTAAACTCTCTCTCTTCCTGAATTAGTTCTTATATTGTCAGCTGAAATAACAGTAACACATAGGTCACCCTAAGCCTTCTCCCTTAAACTAGAATTTCCCTCTAGGACCTATCTATTCTAGACAGTAATTCCCTGTGCCCAGAGGGGCATTCCCAGAGGGGCACATCCCTTATATCCAGGATGGGATTAACTAACTGTACTTGCCAAATGTTAGCATTTCCATGAAGTATTTGAACACATAATAACTGGATGGGTCTATAGAAGGTTCCACATGTACGTACTTATATACATACTTAAGGGTGTGTGAGAAAATATCCATCTCATGTGGATGTGATAGCCATGTGATAAATGAATTTATTACACACTTTTGAGTGCCTCACCTACCTACTAATCCGTTTATCCTGGTATTTATTCTAACACTTATAGCCCAGAACAGCTTCAAACACCTGCTTTTTTTTCTTTTTAAAAAAATCAGCCTGCCCCAATATGTTTCCTCCTCTTCCCAGATACATGTGTTCCCCCAAAACTGCAGCTGCCCAATGGCTAGAACAGGCAAAATTCAGCCCTGTGCCTAAAAACATCACATTAAGGTCTATTTCATGCAGCCCTGTGGGGTTATAAATGGGAGCTTCTAGCCTTTGCATTACCAGAGATGACAGACTATAAAATTGACATTTTTATGTACAGAAAAGTGATATGTCATTTTCACAGGTTCTTTTGGCTTCTTTTGAACCCTGTATGTTTGGACTCATGGTAATGAAGGCAATTGGCTTTTAAAGTATTGGGATACAAAAAATAGACCCAGTTACATTTTGAAAACTCGTTAAAATGTTCCTAAATATTTTTCTGTAATAAATAGCATGAATAAACAAATAGTGGAGCAGGTGTGGTGAGGTATGTAGGTTTTATTGACACTTATTTAGAGTGACCTGTGTAACTCATTTTTGGCTTGAGTAATTGGGCCATTCTAAACTTGTGACAATAAGTTTTATGCTACACCACACCATCATGAATTCTTTCTTTCTGTCTATATGCACACACTGTTAAAAATAAAATAAAATAAAATAAAAATTTAACATTAACACAACATTAGAGAAATCAAATGTTCAGAACTGAAAAAGGGTAGAATTAATGACAAGATGTTCCAGTTATTTGTGCTTTAAAAATACCTACATAGGGCGTTGAAAATTCAGTCTTAACTTTCTCCTGTGCTGCTACTTTAAAATGGGCTCTTTTTATATCATTATAAAATACCTGTTCAAATTGGGTAGTTCTTTGCAACTTTATATATGCAGCCTTTAATGTCTTGCTTGATTTTTTTCAGTCACAAGACTTCAAAATAGTAGTCAGGCCTTGTTTGATTTTTAAGTTGCAATGAGATCTACAAAACAAGCCTAGTTTTCAGAAATTTAGTACAGAAACTTAAAATTCTGACTATTAAAAGCTGAATGGACTAACATTCAGGGTAACTTTTACATGGTCCTCAGGTATACAAACGACAGAGCTTGATATGATCCAGAGTCTCAAACCAAACTAGCACTGAATTAATTTAAAAAGCCTAGCATGAATGTTTTAAGATGCTGATTTAAACTTTCTTAACTTTAGAACTGTTAAACTAATGTTATTTAAAATTTATTTTGTCCTTAAATGGAAGGTCCCTAACTCTGTGGGTATTTTTATATTTTGTGGTTTTATTGCACCTTTTTCTGAAGATATCAAAGCACTTTAGAAAAATGTATTAAATCTCACAACACCTCTTTAAGAATGATAGAGAAGTATGATTTCCATTTTACAGAAGGTGGAACAACAGGCACAATGAGGTTAACTTGCCCAACTTTGTCTAACTTCAGAAATACTGAACCACTTTTGTCCGTAAAGCAGCCAAGTTTGCAAGTTATGCAGGTGAACGCTTCTGCTCAGGATTTATGGGATATGTTTTTGTCATCTGTCCGTCCCCCATCCCATCCCATCCTGTGGTCCCGTCCCCCCCCCGCCCCCTCCACCACACACACACACACACCTCCAAGTGCAGAGCCTAAATGTTTGAACATATATTTCACATGCTTTGGGAAGAAAAACTACTCCTTTGGACTGATAACCTAGCGTAGAAAATTTCAGTCAAAAAATATTTATGCCAAACTCTTGAACGTCTGTAAGAACTGAGGATGCGTTTGTCTTAATTATAGCTGTTACTACTACTAATGTTGTATTATTTAGAACAGTGATATGAATTAATCTAATTACATTGACAGAGAGTTACTTAAACAAGTTTTATTGTCAGTACCTATAGGGTGGGCAGTATATTTTTAAAATATGAAACACACACTTCATCCAGTAGAATATACAAGTATTGAGTCTTTACTTAACTGTATACATTTTAAAACATTTTTGGTCCCATTTTTGTCCATGTGATTCCTGGTTTACGTAGGGGCGTAAATGTGTGAAAATTGGATGTAACTGACTATTTGTGCTTTCAACAAAAGTGAAAACAAGATCTTAGTCCCTGACCCAAGGAGTTTACAGTCTAAAGATGTTCTAGATTTGATTGATAGATACATGTAGCACTATTTTTCTAAATTTGCTCTTAGTCATTACTGTGAAACTGTTACTTTGTATCTTTTGCCTGTAATAGTAAAGGTAGCATATCAGAGATGAAGAGAAATACATTATTTCCTATTTAACATACAGCTAATCTGTTTGTATAATTTCAACTGAAATATTCCTCGTAATGCAGAGATCTACATCTGGACCTAGGCAGAGATCAAAACCATGGCTCTCTTTGTGAAAAACACATTCATATGTTTTACAATTGTGCACTCAGTTTGATCCATTCACTCAGATCTGCCATCCCTTTAGTTAAAAAAACAAAAAACAAAAATTTTAAAAAGCCAGAAGAAGATTGTTTTTTGAAAGGAGGGATTATTTTCAACCTCTGTAAGCAATCTGCTATGATTTCACAAACCTTCTCTCTGAATCTGACATGCATACATCCAGTATGCTAGTTCTAAGGGTGATGGTGGAGTTGGAGTGTGTGAAATTGATCACTTTTGTCGTTAAACTTTCTTCTGTAGTTCCCTCTCTCTAGGACAATTGAACTTCATGCAGGGTCACAGATTGATTGACTGTAACTGAAGGCAATGGAGTTTTCTTTAAAATAAAACAACTTTTTATTTTAATTTCTTCTATACTAGCAACAAGTTTCTGACCTGGGTGAAAAAAAACGTGTTCTTTTGGAGAAGTGCAAGGGACTGATGAGGAAAGCTAGACAAGCGTGTAATCTCAGCCCTGATCAAGAAATTCCAAAAGATTTTCAGACTGTAAGTATTAAAAACAAAAGGCCACATTTTTATAAGGGTGTAATGGCATAACATGAGGAGATACTTTCACTAGCTAAGACTGTTCATCTATAATATTCAGAACTATGCTCTTTTAGTGCACCTGCACCTAAAGCAAGATAGTCCATTTGTGAAAGCTAGATGGTGAGTTTCCAATTTCTCCTTGCTTCCTGCCCCAGGTTCTTACAGTTGTGGAGTACAAGACAGAGCAAGCACTACCTCTTCCCCTTACTGGCTCTACCCTGCCTTTCTATGCCTTCTGCCTGATCCAAAGCCCATTGAAGTCAAGTAGATCTTTCAGTTGATGTCAGTGGGCTTTGAGTCAGGCCACTCGATCCCTGTTCTGATCCTCAGGTTAAGTTCTTCCCTGACGACTTTAGTAAGGGGCAAGTGCACCCCCGTTTTCAAAATCCTTGTTATATATCTTTGTAATTCTGCCCAAACAAACAAAGCCCACTTCTCAGTAAAACAAATCTGGAGTTTGTAAGACATGTTCTTTTGGAAGTATGTTGAGACAAAATATGTTGGGAAAAACGTCATTTGGTGACCGGAAAATATTTTAAACACCATAACTTGAAAATTTATTAAAAGTCAGAAAAATTTTAAAAGAGATTCTATCCTGGGATGAATTGTGTGCGTAATATGATGAGTTTTTCAAGGGGGACATTGGGAGTAATAGGTTTGAAAATCAAAAAGAGTACTCAAATAAGTGGCCCAATTTTCAAAAATGTTGAACATCCAAAAGCCCCAGTTAAAGTTTTGGATACAGAACAGAGTTAGAACCCTTCTCTATCCTGAACTTTGGACGTTCTATTGATTGATTGTTTGCACTACCTTCCACCTGTTCCAGTTGCTGTAGTCCAGGGGTGGGCAAACAGTGGTCCCCGGGCCAGATCCGTCCCATCAGGGCTTTGGATCCGGTCCGCGGGATTGCCACCCCCATGGTGCAGCGGGGCAAAGGCAGGCCCCCTGCCTGCCCTGGTCCCGCGCCGCTCCTGGAAGCAGCCGGCACCACGTCCCTGTGGCCCTTGGGGGAAGAAGTAGGCACAGGGCTCTATGCGCTACCCTCGCCTGTGGTACCTCCCCCGAAGCTCCCGTTGGCTGCGGTTCCCGGGAGCGGCGCAGGACCAGGGCAGGCACGGAGCCTTCCTTAGCCCCACTGCATGCCGCTGCCACCCGGGAGCCACTGCAGGTAAGCCCAACCCCCTGCCCCGAGCCCCCTGCTGCACCCCAACCCCCTGAGCACCAGCCCCCTGCCGCACCCCTCCTGCACCCAACCCCCTGCCCTGAGCCCCCTGCCACACCCCGCACCACACCCTACACCCCCTCCCACGCTCCAACCTCCTGCCCCAGCCCTCCATTCATGGCCTTGCATGCAATTTCCCCACCCGGATGTGGCCCTTGGGCCAAAAACTTTGCCCACCCCTGCTGTAGTCCCCCCATCTGCTACTGGCCTTACTTTTCCTGCCCACAGTGCTCCGCTACAGCCTTCCCTCCCTTTGTTTTTACCTTCCCTATCTCCTCTCCATCGGCCTATTGCCTCTTTTTGTCTGTCCTTTCCTCCATTCTTTCCTCTTATTAACTCTCTTCTCCTTCCTCCAGTTAGCCCTTAATGCCACCTCTACCTTTTCCTTCACTTTAAAATCATCCTGATATAAATGCTTTAAAAAATACATGCTAATAAGTTTTCTTGAATGTTCCTCTTGTCTCTGACCTCTCCACCCTGCATGCTACCTAGGCCTTTCTGTTTTGTCTTCCCTCGTTATGTTAAGTATTCATTATGATTTCTTCTGGGCAGGAAGTGTATGTTTGTCTGGGAAGCACCTCTCTCAAAAGAAGTTTCCCTTTTTCTTTATTTTTTCTTCTATCCTCCACCTAACTCCTTTACCTGTCATTTGCTTATGCTTCTCTAAAATAACACTTGGTCTTGCAAAACCTTACTTGTATGAGTATTACCATTTACTTCAATATAAAGAACTGTTCATGTAAGGATTTGCATGATCATTGTGCCCTTAAATTGTCATCTTCTCAAGATTAGGGACCATGTCTGTAAAGCAGGTGCTATATAAACTTAACTACCGCTCCACCCACCCCGAACTCTCTCTCTCGTCAGGAATTAAATAGTGTTTTAAGTTTAGTTAATTTTTTACACTGTTATGAAAACTGGTATATCCCATGATCACAAAAAGGTTTTTCCTTGTTGTTTATTCTATATACACAATAGGGGAGGGGGAGAATTTGTCTGGTTAATTAATCAAAACTCCCACTTTAAAGGAAAGAGATTTGGGTCAGATTCTCCTTCCTATTCCAGTTTAGGCAACATGAAAGGCTCAGAGCCTGGATGTATCTGGCCAGCCAAGTAGGGCTGTGTAGGGAAGCTCTCATCTGGCATAAGCAGCTCCTATGCTACCATCCAGTTTCTGGATGCATGACCAGAGTGCCACTGCACTCCAACAGTTCTCAACTAGTGGGGCTCTTGTGGACCATTGCCAGGTGAGATAAGTTAGAGCAGCTGCACCAGGGTTGGGGCTATACTGCACAGGCAGAGAATTAGGGAGCCATAGTTAGCTTCCCAACAGCCCTCCCTCATCCCCCCCACACCAAGCACTTCTCAGGAGAGAATCTAGCCACTTAAATTTAAATGGATTGTGTCTTAATAAAGTGATCTAGCGACTAGCAGTGTTCTTGGTTGTCAATTTCTTGCAACTTTTTAGTCATATTTCAAGCCGCTCTCAACATTAAACTATCTAATGAATAAATTGTTTTTCTTCTTGTAGGCATTCCAAGACCTTCCAAGCACATTGGATGAAATTGATGCTTTACTGAATGAAGAGAAATCAAGAGCCTCCTGCTTCACAGGCCTAAATGCTTCAGTATGTTTCCTCCAGTACTGTACTTGCTTCCCACTCTGTACTAGAACTCTTGGTAATAATTAGCTAGACAGCAGGATCAATGTGCTGTAAATGCCAGATCTGACTCTATTAGAATTTTAAGTAGGTTCTTCCAAAGGAACAGCATGTTCTCTGCCTTTTGTTTAGAGAAAAATAGTTGGGTTAAGCTGAAATATAACAATGGCTTAGTTGCTCTTTGCTTTAAAGAGACGAGTGTGTCCTGTTCAATGTATAAACAGTGCATACACTACTTAGTTATATGTAAACAAGGGCAGTGTTTACATATGTGTATTTTACTGTTAATATTTGAATTGACAAATATCTATTTTGTCAATTTGAAATACTGTATTTTTGAAGGATGATGATTTTTCCTGACAGGTTGTTGAAGAATATAATAGAAGGGCACAAGAAATACAGCAAGTAACGGAGGAACTAGAGGAAAAGAAAAACGAATTGGAGAGCTATAGGCAAAACATTTCACAGGTAATATATGAAATCATTACTGTAGTATAGTTAATGTAGGAGAAACATAAATGGGTATATACTTCCATTAAAATGCACCATATTCATTTTAAAAGATATTTCAAGTTTTGATGCTAAGAAAAATGAAATGTTGGCAATTGCTGTATGCAGTAGTGTTGTAGCCATGTTGGTCCCAGGATGTTGGAGGGACAAGGTGGATAAGGTAATATCTTTTATTGGACCAACTTCTGTTGGTGAAAGAGACAAGCTTTCAAGCTTACACAAAGCTCTTCTTCGGGTCTGGGAAACTAAGGGCTTGTCTACACTGGCACTTTACAGTGCTGCAGCTTTCTCGCTCGGGTGTGAAAAAACATCCCCGTAAGCGCAGCAAGTTTCAGTGCTGTAAAGCACCAGTGTAGACAGTGCACCAGCGCTGGGAGCTGCACTCCCACCGCTGGGAGCTACATCCCTCGTGGAGGTGGGTTTTTTAGAGCACCAGGAGAGCTCTCTCCCAGCACTCTGCAGCAGCGCTTTAATGGTGCCAGTGTAGACAAGCCCTGTTAAATACAAGGCGGAACAGTTTGTTAATTTAGCATAAGCAGTTAACACACATTTTAAGGGACCATTCAAGGTAAAGTGGCCTGTTAACACCCCTCCAGTCATAGGGAGGAAAGGAAGTGGGGGAAGTAGCTGGGGTGGCGGGTGTTAGCGGGTTACAGATTGTTATAATGAGCCATAAATCAAGTGTCTCAGTTCATTCCATGATTTTTAGTATCTAGCAAAGTTTTATGAATTTAAGGTCCCAGGCTCATCTCTTCAAAGTGTTGTGCAGGTTTCCTTTGTTGATGAGGACTGATAGGTGAGATACAGAGTGATTGCTTTGTGAAAAGTGTTCATCCACAGATGATAGGGTGTTTTTATCTTTTTATCATTTGCCTGTGAGAGCTCATTACAGAGCATAGTGATTGTCTGGTTTCACCCAAATAGTTGGTATTGGGGCATTTAGTGCACTGGATGAGGTTTTCCACATGTGATAGGCGTGTGTAGGACCCATGGTTCTTGAAAGGTGTTTTGCAGGGGGTGTTGATTGTTGTAGCAGTGCAGATGTGTCTGCAGGTTTTGCATCTGTTGTTCTGGCAAGGTCTGGTGCTGCTTTGAGTTGGTGTGGCCTGATCTGTGGGGAGCTTGCTTTTGATGGTGAGCTTGGAGAGATTGTGAGGGTTGTTTGAAGGCCAGAAGAGGGGGTTCAGGAAAGATTTCTTTCAGGATGGGGTCCCCATCGGGTGGTGGGTATAATAAGCCGGGGGAGCCTAGTGTAGCCGCTGCTGCAGGACTCTGGTTGCAGGTTTAGCGGGCGAAATTTTTGCATTTTATTATGCCCCATGCAGGTTCTGGGGCGACTGAGGAGGCCGTACATGCTATTCAACTTCCTGGGTTTATTAGTAATCTCCCTGAACTCTAGGGAGATTATTGACGAACCCTGGATGCTGTCTGAGTAACACATACCGCCTCCTCAGCCGCCCTGGAACCTGCATGGGGCATAGGAAAAGCTCTTCTTTCCAGAAGAGAGAAGAAGAGAAGAGCTTTTGAATTTTTGAGGGGCGGCTTAGGGTCTGCAGAGGGGAGGCATGGGTGCGGGAGGCTCTGGCTGCCCCGGGACTCTTCCAAGCAGGTTGGGGTTGGGGGGTTGCTCAGGGCTCTGGCTGGCCCGGGGCTCCTCTGGCTGTAGAGGGGGGAGTAGGTTTCGGGGCTCGGGGGGAGGTGGGATAAGGGAGTCTCAGGGCTCGGGCCACAGGGAAGGTAGGGCGGTAAGAGAGGCTCGATCAGCGGGGGTTAAGGGAAGCTCGGGCCGCCGGGGTGTGTGTGTAAGGGAGTCTTGGGGCTCGGGCCGCAGGTGGCGGGGTAAGGGAGTCTCAGGGCGCTCTGGCCATGGTGAGAGGGAGTCTCGGGGCACTCCGGCCACAGGAGGGAGAGAGGGGGTCTCCTGCTGCAGGGTGGGAGGCAGTTTTGAGGGGCGGAGCCAGGGGCTAGCCTCCCTAAAATGGGGCTCCACGCCGCCCATGCCATCGAGTACGAGTTGTAGTTGTGTGATGATACCTTGTCTGGGTTCCAATGTGGGATGGTAGGTAACAACTAGAGGTGTGCATTTGGAGTGGGTTTTATTTCTGTATTGAAGCAGGATCTCTTGGATTATTTGGGTGGCCCAAGTGAAGTGATCTACTTCTCTGGTGGAGTGTCTTTGTTTGGTGAAAGTAGTTTTGAATGTGTTAAGGTGTATATCCCAGACTTGCTCTTCAGAGTGTATTCTGTGGTATCTGGGTGCCTGGCTATATATAATAGTTTGGGTGGTTACTTGATCTATGAAGTAAGGTATGGTGATCTGTGGGCAATTTTTAATTTAAATTTTACTGTAATAGTTAAATTTGATATTTTGTTAATTATTGCTTCAACTGTAAATTCTTTCAGAGGTTGTTTTACATTAGTCTCTTATTTTTAGGTTAAAGAAAGGTGGCTAACACCTTTGAAACAGCTGGTTGAACAAATTAATGAAAAGTTCAGTAATTTCTTTAGTTCTATGCAGTGTGCTGGTGAAGTTGATCTTCATACAGAAAATGAGGTATGGTTACCATATCTATGAATAATAGCTTCTACATTTTAATTTTTTGTGCTTAAATGTCTCAAAATGAGACAAAATGATGTGTAATTTTGTTCTGGGTTATGGGGGAATGGGGGTCACATACAGGCATTAATCTTAAATTCTCTTGATCCTTTTACATGAAAATCTAACTTCTCTTTAACTGTCAGAACCAATTAATTTGTGTCTCAACCAAATGAAAGCAGAATCACCACCAGCTGTATAACAGTCAGTCTTATCAGAAGTTTCCAAAGCTAGATGGAGCTGAGTAATCCACTTATTCCAAAGACTAGTTTGTCTATCACATTCTTCTTAAGGACGTCTAAACCTTTCTAGATCCCAACTTTCTGGATGTGCATGTCCCCTCTCTGTCAAAGCAGAACCTTGTGGAAAAAGCAATGACTGTTGAAGCCACCCAAATGCTTCATCACAAGAACCAAGGGGATGCCAGGAACCACAGCCCTGATCTTACCCCAAGTTCCTTTTTGATCACTGCAGTAGATGGAAACAGAAACCTTAGCTCTTCCTCGCCCAATCTTCCTGGTCCTCTTCTAGTTCGTTAGTTAACAGCTCATTAGTTAACAGTTGTTTGCTGTTTAGCATTAAAAAATTGTATTGACATAGTTATTCTGTATTTCAGGGTGATGCTGCAGCTTAATTGCCAGTCAAGAGCTGATTGTACCACTCGCAGTAGTACAGATTGGCTTTGTTGTTGGTTACTGTTTAGGTCTGTCCATTTCAGTCTATATTTGGCAGTATATTTTGGTGCAGCATCAGTCAGACTTGTTCCACATTCAGTCATTTTTGGTGAACTGTTATGCTTTCAGTGGTATTTGAGAAGTATCTCTTATCCCTACTGTTACTCACACACTTCTTGTTGGAAGTGGGCCATCCTGATTATCACTACAAAAGGTTTTTTTCTCCTGCTGATAATAGCTCACCTTAATTGATCACTCTCGTTATAGTGTGTATGGCAACACCCATTTTTTCATGTTCTCTGTGTGTGTGTGTGTGTGTGTGTGTGTGTGTGTGTATTGTGACAGGGTCAGGCCAGATGGCTACAGGAGAGTGATAGAAGGCAGATATATTAGCCCCAGGTTAAATATGTCCCTTTTTCCCTGGGTAAGGTAACAGGGAAGCTTCCAGAACAATCAGGAACCTTCTGGAAACAATTAAGGCAGACAGGCTGATTAGAACACCTGCAGCCAATCAAGACGCTGCTAGAATCAATTAAGGCAGGCTAATCAGGGTACCTGGGGTTAAAAAGGAGCTCACTTCAGTTTGTGGTGCATGTGAGGAGCTGGGAGCAAGAGGCACTAGGAGCTGAGAGTGAGAAGGCATACTGCTGGAGGAATGAGGAGTACAAGCATTATCAGACACCAGGAGGAAGGTTCTATGGTGAGGATAAAGAAGGCGTTGGGAGGAGGCCATGGGGAAGTAGCCCAGGGAGTTGTCGCTGTCGCACAGCTGTTCAAGGAGGCACTCTAGACAGCTGCATTCCACAGGGCCCTGGGCTGGAACCTGGAGTAGAGGGCGGGCCCGGGTTCCCCCCCAAACCTCCCAACTCCTGATCAGACACGGGAGGAGTTGACCTGGACTGCGGGTACACGAAAACGGCCAAACTGAGGGCTGCCATGAAGCTCCAAGGCGAGCAAATCTGCCAATAAGCGCAAGACCCACCAAGGTAGAGGAGGAACTGTGTGTGTGTGTGTGTGTCTCGAGAGAGAGAGAATGAATATCTTCCTACTGTATTTTCCACTGCGTGCATCCGATGAAGTGGGTTTTAGCCCACGAAAGCTTATGCTCAAATAAATGTTAGTCTGTAAGGTGCCACAAGTACTCCTTCTGCTGATACAGACTAACATGGCTACCACTCTGAAACCTCTTAGTCTTGGTTGCTGGTGGGGAAAATATCTGAAATGCCTTGGAGAGGGGCATTGAATGGAGTGGAGTAAAATAAAAATTAATAAAATGTTTTCATTAAGAGAATCCATTTTAGATTATTTTAAGAAAGATTTATGTTACACAGACCTCTTATATGAAATATTCACTGTATAATGTGGAACTAAAGTGTACATTACAGTCCACGCAACCTACAGTTCCTTTATAAAACGACTGTAAAGTACTCAAATTCTCAGTTTTCAGAGTGTTTAAAATAAATAAATAAGTAAAAAGTTGAAGGCTATTTGGTGAAACTTCTAGGGTATGAATATTTAGAGGAGAGGTCCTAGCTGGAAAATTTCCATTTTACATGAATAGTTCTGTAGCCCAGCATCTCCCAGAATTCTTGACGTCTGGGCTGCTTTCCTCTCTGCAGTTCATGGAGCCTGATCAGCATTTTGACACCACATGGTCTGCTTGTGCCGTCTCTGCAATCGCTTGTTGCCAGATTCTCCGCCTTTGTGACAGCAGACAGTGGCGGTTTCATTTGCACCTGTCCTTTCGCCTTCTATGCTAACTCTTCTGCCCAGTTTTTTGGGCAGTGGGGAGCAGTGTTCTCCTTCCTGAGTTTTTCTCCTCCCCCCAGGGTCAGTTAACCTTTTGGCAGCTTAACCCTCCCTGAGCCTTCACAGCAGTGTCCTTTGGCCAGCTCTTTTGCCCCTTATAGGCATAACAGAGCAGCCAAGAAAGCACTGGGTCAAATCTAAGCAGTGTTCTGTATGTAAGGCAGCCTTCCCAGGCTCGGCAGACAGCAAGATGACCCAGCCTTCCATACCTATCTCCATTAGGTCCCAGGACTATGAGTTGAACAGCAGGTGGGGTTCCCTTCCCACCAGGGAAGCCAGGACTCCAAAAGGGGAAAAATGAACTCCAGTGCAGAACAGGGAGAGATTCCAAAAGCAGGGAGGACCCTCCCTGGCCACTCAGCTTAAGGAGTACATCACACGGGACCTGTGACAGAACAAATAGGGGAGGCTTGGGCAGGACTTGCAACCCTTCAAGTTTTAAAGTGGGTACTCAGTGCAGTGGGGAAAGAAACAGGACTTCTGATCAGCCTCCCTTTCTGCTATGCCAACCAGGAGGGTTTTCGATAGCAAGTTCCCCCCTCCCACTCGGAATGGGACCCAGTGTGGGAGGATTCTGAGACAGACCTCTCGAGAGGGCAGTAGGCCCTAAGAAAGGCAAATTGCAAAAGGTCTCAATAAAGCAGCAGCAGAGCTTCCACTTTCCCAAAACATGCTAAAAAAGGTTTAAAAAAATTCTAAAGAAGCTAAAAAGAAAAAGGACAAAAAATCCAGAAGATATGAGTCCTCTGACTTCTCTTCCTCCTCCTCCTCCTGAACTGAGGAAGACAAGCTGCATGGCTATGAAACCTGCTAAGGCTCCTGTGAGTACCTCAGAATAAATTTCTCCCCTCAAAATCCTCCCCTCAGGCTGCAATACCCCTTCATTTCTCCTTCAACCAGTGATTAGGGATGATTGGAACAAGTCTTATTCGGCTTGTTCCAATCCTTTTGTGCCACCCTCCAAGCATTGCTGGCACTTTGCAAGAACATCTCTTTCCTGGCTGGAAGATCTCCAAAGCTCTTAAGGACAGAGTTCACCCTGACTTTGCTCCACTTTTAAGAAAGTCGCCCTAGCAACATCATTTGTAACTGATGCTTCAATGGATGCAGTGAGATTCTCAGTCCAAGCTATGGCTTCCAGCTTAGTCAGGCACCACCAGTGGCTTTGACCCTGAAAGGTGGATCCTGACTCTAAGCAGATCCAATGCTTGGCCAAGTTTCTAGGCTTCCTTCTTTTTTGATAAAAGCTGGATAAGGTGGTGGCTGACAATGCAGCAAAATCCTAATAGTCCTTCCCTTTCCCACTAAGTGCCCTCAGGAGAGAATATAGACCGGTCTTCAAAAGGAGCACCTCTGTCTGCTCCTCATTCTCAGAGGCATCAGCAAAGGGAAAATAGATTCCCTAAGGGAAACAGTGTAATCGAAGTCTGAACAGAAAGTCTAGAGAGACTTCAGCCTCCCTCCTGCCAGATTTACTTTATGGCAAAAATTGCATAGGCCTCCATCAGGAACTGAAGCAAGGGGACAGGATTTCCCATTTCCTAGAAGAATAGTTTTCACTGACCACAGACAAATCAGTCAGGGAAATAGTGAGTCAAGGATACTTCCTAGAGCTGTGGGCTCCACCCCATCCGTTTTTCATCCAGTCACCCGGTTCCAACAACCACATAAAACGCAATCTGATCCAGCGCAAAATATCTCATCTGCATATGGCAGTGAAACAGTGTTCCCTCAAAAGAAAGGAGTAGAACCTAGCAAATCATCTTCTTCATTGTATAGACGTGTATGGGAGAGTATCAGAACTGTTCTCAACCTCAAAAGGCTCATCAAGTGGGTGAAGAAAATAGGGCTTCAGATGGATACTGTGGCCTCTATGGTGTTATCCATGTCCCAGAGTGGCTTCTTCACTTAAGTAGATCTAGTGAACACATATTTCCATATCCCCATCAGACCATGCCACTGCAGACTTCTGCAGCAGGAAACATCAATACTGACCACACCCATTTTGTCATTTCCTCGGTCCCAAGGTTTTTATTAAGATGATGATGGTGAGAATAGCCAGATTCAGGTCTCAGGGAACTCTCCTGTACGCCTTTCTGGATGACCTCCTGATCTGAGCTCTGTTGCAGTCATCAGTGCACAGGGCCATGTTTTGGATGTTGACTCTCCTCCAGGTGCACAGCTTCATCATCAATACCAAGAAGAGTTCTCTGGTTCATCTACCAGAATAACCCACCTGGGGGCAGAAATAGACACCTTGGTATTGAAGATCTACCCATCATTAGAAAGGTTTCAGAAAATCCAGGAGTTGATTTTCTTGCTTAAGAGCTGCAGGAGGTTTATCATAGCACTGTGCCTCCAACTGCTAGGACTTCTGGTGTCATGCATAGGGATCGCTTCATGGGCACAAGCATGCATCAGAAGTCTTCAAGCCTTCATACTACAAATATGGGACCACGCTCCAGAACACATGAAAGATTAAGGTTCCAACACAGGTATTCTACTCCTTACAGTGGTCAGCAGCCCACAACGATGTCCACAAAGGCATGCTCATCTGCCTTCCAGATCCTTTAGTCCTTGCAACCAAGCCAGCTTGGAGGGCTGGGGATCTTACTTGGAGACCTAAACAGACTGGGGCCTCTGGAGTCAGGAGGAAAAGACTCACAGCCTAAACTTCCTAGAGCTGAGAGTGGTCAAGCTAGTTTTATGAAGGTTCCAGCCCACCCTAATGGGGAATCACATTATGTTTCCATAGGACAATACAACTACGGTCATACATTTAAAAAAACAAGGGGGAACAAGGATTCCAGTACTACATGTGCACGTAATGGATATAATGAGATACGCGGAACATTTCTTCTTTTCTCTCTGAGTGAGCCACGTTAAAGGGCACCTGAACCAAAAGGCAGACTGGCTTAGCAGGCGCAGGGTCAACAGACATTCAGCCTCCCTTCAACCAAACTGTTCATGAATCGTATGAACACAATGAGGCCAGAATACTTCACAAGGGAAGCAGCCCCCAGATCCATGGACAGATGCCTTATCGCACGGTTGGCCACAGGCCCTTCTTTATGCATTTCCACACTTTCCACTACTGGGGAAGGTGCTTCAGAAAATAAAACAAGAACAGGCAGTGGTAATACTGTTTACTCCTCACTGGCTGAGGAGACCTTGGTTCTCAGACCTGATAGAGCAGAAATTGAAGCCCCTGCTCCAGCTTCTGTGGAGACTGGATGTACTTTCACAAACTTGGCTACTGAGAGGAAAGCGCTAGAACATCTAGGTATGCCCACCAGAGTCATTAAGTATTACTTTCATCTAGGAGAGTATCAACGCTAAAAGCATACTACTTTGTCTGATCGAGATTCAAAAACTGGTGCCAAGAGCACCATACAGATTCCAGAAATCAAAGAATTCCAATGATACTGGACTTTCTCCAAGAAGGCATAGACAGAGGCTTTCAGCCCAGTACCATTGAGCATCAGGTGTCCGCCTTTAGTAGCATGCTGTTCACAGGATCCTTGGGATCCCTAGCAGACAATTCACAGACAGCCAAATTCCCTTAAGCAATCCGATTAGACAAACCACAGTGGTCAGGCTACTCTTCCCAAAATGGGAAGTTTTGAGGGCCCTGACAAGTCATCCTTCTGAGCCTCTGACTTCAGTTTCAGCTTTTTATTTATCCATTAAGTCTTGTTTCTTAGTAGCTGTCATGTCTTCCAGACAAGGAGCCTTACTGCCTGTTCTATGAGAACAAGGTGGTGGTCTGGATACCTGAATCCTTTCTTCCCAAAGTAAATTCCTCCTTTCATGCCTCCCAAAAGGTTGTGCTTCCTTCATTCTGTCCAAAACTTTAACATCCAATTGAAACAGCGTGGCACACCTTCGATGTCAGAAGAGCACTGAAAAATCTATCTCAAGTGTGGAGAATCCATGAGGAGATGGGGCTCCCTATTTGTGTCTTTCCACCTGACATGCAGGGGACTTAGAACTTCCAAGTCCTCCATCACTAGGTGTACATTAGACCATATTGTGGAAACCTACAAATCATTAGAGATTTCTGTGCCAGAATGGATCAAGGCACACTCCACAAAATTGTTAGCAACCTCCTGGGTGGAATGAGGGCTGCAGAATGGAAAATTTCTTACTGATTTCCTTTCTGATAGCAGCATCTTCCACAATTCTACCCACCCTTGATGGCTCGTGAGTAAGGCTGTGTTTTTAGTCACGGGTATTTTTAGTAAGTGTCATGGATAGGTCATGGGCACTAAACAAAAATTCACGGCATGTGACGTATCTATGACTTCTATATAACCCTGACTAAATCTTGGGGGGGGGCGCCCGGGAGTACCATGGGCGCTGGGAGCGGGGGCAGCCCGGGAGTGCCGTGGGTGCTGGGGGGATGCCATGGGTGCTTGGTGGGGGGGGGCTGTGTCCAGGGGCACCGAGGGGTGGGAGGCTGGCAGGCTCCCTACATGGCTTCACATCTCCCTGGAAATGGCGACATTCTCCCTCCCTCAGTTCCAGGAACTGTGGCCAATGGGAGCTGTGGGGGTGGTGCAAGCAGGTAGAGGCAGCACGCAGAGCTGCCTGGCCATGTCTCCCCCTAGGAGCTGGGGGAGGTGGGATGTCGCTGCTCCCAGGGAGCCCCCTGAGGTAAGCACCGCCCAGAGCTCGCCTCACCCCGTCTCATCCCCCTGCTCCTTCCCACAGCCAAACTCCTGCTGCTGGGGTGTGGGGGGGGGGGGGGACGTGTGGCCCCAGACTGCCCCAGCAGTGACAGGTGTGACTGGTCTAGGGGCTGCCTGAGCTGCTCAGGCGACCCCCGAGCCAGGCATACCGGCTGCTGCAGAGGTCATGGAAAGTCAGAATCCGTGACCTGCGTGACAAACTCGCAGCCTTACTCATGAGTCAAGGGTCAGCTATTAAGTAGAATCATTACCATATGATCCTCCTCTTGGTTTAATGTACATAGTGATTTCATTATCTCTGGAATATTTGTTAATGATATGCAAGTTTTACAGTTTAGGAATAACTCACCTGAAAGCAAGCTGGAGCAGAAAGGGTGTGGCCAAACTGTGCAACGCCAAAACTCTTGATCTGCCTCTGTGAGCTGCACCGAGAAGAGAGCAGCCCTGATCCCGGTCTGTGGGAGACACTGCTAACAGAAAGGAAATTAGCCTTAAGAAGTTTTCCATTCATTTAAAATTTTTTATAGAACTTATTGTGCAAAGGTCAGCATGGTGTAATACATGATTAACAGTTATCTTTTGTCTGCAACAACAATAAAAAAAAGCTGAGGAACAGAAATGAGTGTGCACAAATATGAAAACCATGTTTACATTCAGCTGGTACCATTCTAAAAAAGGCTCAAAAAAAGAGGAGGAGGCATAATGACTTTTAAAATTTGCTTTTAAACTTACAATCACTTAAAACCAATTATGATATTAATAGAATCTTCTGAAAAAATATCATGGCTCTTGACAGAGAAATGAAGAATGAGAAACAAAGAATTGTGTTAATTGAGTACACTGACTCTTGGACAAGCAGACATTAAAAAAAAGACTTATGAAGTAGAATTATTATTTTAATAGCACCTTAATGGACAGCTTCAAGTCCATCTTATCCTAAAATCCATTTAGATGAACAGAAATCACCAGCCCAGATTTGCAGATCACAGTGTATCAGTGCAGTATATCAAAACCATTGACTAATGATTGTGGCTTGGTGTGATCATAGGTACAATAAATAGGGTCTTCTCTGTGGGTAAATTGGGAGCTGTTGTATTAATTCCAATGGAATACATGGGCCCAAAAAGTCAAAGGTGTTGACATGACCCTGAAACTGCCCAACATTGAACAGTTTGAAACAAGGTTTCGTAAATACAGCAACCTCACAAATGCTTAGTACCGTAGCTGTAGAGAGATTTTTAGAAAAAAAACCCTCCCTTGTTGGACAGTCTCTTAGATGGCGGTAACTCCTTTTGGGGGGAAAAGAGAAAAAATTGAGATGGTCTGTAGCTGGTGGTGGTGTTGCTGTTGCTAAAGCTGCTGTTTCGTAGAAGATAACAAGACACACATACCTCGGAGGGGAAAGAAAAGATCAGCAAAGACCGAAAACGCAGCTTCTTTTCTGGTGTTGACTCTCACTGCTGGAAAAACACATTTGCAAACTAAAAGGGGTAGAGAAGAAATGAAATAAGATGGGGAAAGGAAAGGGACACATGGGGAGGGGCAACAAAGTATCACATCACAGGTGGTGGTTGGGATTTAGCCAAAGCCGGTGAAGGTGGTGATTTCATGTGGGTCCCTCTCTTTGGCCCAGTCTAGTCAGGACATCTCTCGGGATTAGGGTGATAAAAGCTTAGTGATGTTACAGTGGATCCCAAGAAATGGTGAGGGTGGCAGCCATGATGGTAAGGCTCGCTGCAGCAGTTGTTAACAGACAGCTTCTTCAGCTAATTTTTCCCCCAAACTCTTTTTTTTTCTTTTCAAGAACCCCAAAAAGGAAATGGTGGGCAAATAGCCCATCCTGTCACTATTTTGTTTACCTATTAGGCCTAATTTCCAACAAAACAATTTTGGTCAATTGATTTTCAGTTCCATGCTTGAATGTTTACCAGGTATAATATTAACACGGTCCTTGAGTTAAATCAGGAGGCCTTTTTGTTTAAACTAATTCAATTCTGCTGTCTCCTCTTTGCACCTTTTCCTATCAACATTTATTCGTACAGGTTTTTGTGACATTTTATAAACTTCCACTCACTTTTTCCAGTTGAGCTCACAATTAGGGTAAATTTCTAGGACCAGTTATTGTCTCATGAAACACGTAACTTTTGTATTCAATTATGATTTTATTTATAAAGCACCTTGCTGCCAATGTTTTGTTTGCTATACAATAATTTACTAACCAGTGTGTGTGGGGGGGAAGTATTTATAAGAACAAAATTTCTAATAACTTACCCTTTTTAAAATTAGACATCAAATCGGTTAGCTGGGGAATGGGTTAGAGAAAAGTTCTATGTGTAAAAAGAATAGATCAATGCTAAGAGATAAACCATAGTTTAAAACAGAATGAAAGAGTTTATATATATTACTGATCCCGAACACATCATTCTCCTAATGTAAGACATACATAAAATGGTTTCCTTTCACTTTTGCTGCATTGTCAAATAGGGTGCACTGTAGGAAGCTGTAGATGTAAACGTTTCCTGTCTACTTTCACAGGAGGAGTATGACAAATACGGGATTCGAATTAGAGTTAAATTCCGTAGTAATACCCAACTGCATGAACTGACTCCCCACCATCAGAGTGGAGGTGAGAGAAGTGTTTCAACTATGCTGTACTTGATGGCTCTGCAGGAACTCAACAGATGTCCTTTCAGGGTTGTAGATGAAATAAATCAGGTAAGGTTGCTAGTGTGTGAAACAAGATTTTATTCCACAGGGGTTTATAGAGTGACCAGAGGAATTGTAAAAATATATATTTCTTTTTTTTAAAGGGGATGGACCCAGTCAATGAGAGGAGAGTTTTTGAAATGGTTGTTAAGACTGCTTGTAAAGAGAGCACTTCTCAGTATTTCTTTATTACACCGAAGGTGGGTAACTGAAAACTAAACGAAAAGATTCTCATGTGTGCATGTGTGTCAGACTCTTTCTTTCAACTTCTTTGATAAAATAATAAATAGCATTGATATAGGTGCTATATAAATGTCTTCTGGTTTGTTCATTTGAGACTATGACAGGGATGAGATAAAAATACTATAACGGCAGTTTGTCCCCTTTAAGGATGGTTGTGGCCTGGACTCAACCAACTCTGTTCCAAGGCTTAGCCTCTTTAAGAACAGGCATTCTGGGACTTGTGGTTCCCTGGAACAATTGATTGTACAAACAAGCTGAAGTACACGCTGCTGGGAACCAGGGGACCCTCAAGAGACAGGGATATGGAATAAAAGGCACACCTGTAGCCTAAACAAAGGAGAAAGATAAAGGTGAGACAGCTTTCCTTAACAGTCAGGCTGAGGGCTTAGGGAGAGCTTAGGAAGACCAGTGTTGCAGTCCTAGGAAGGAGGGCTGCAGAGAACCGTACACCTAGGGAGGAAAGACTATTCAAGCCTGAGCACCAGGCTGATGGTTTACTGAGCCTGAAAGGGGATTGTGCTGTACTCTGTGGAAGGAGGGCTGCGGAGAACTAATTGACCAGGGGAAATACTGTCTGTGCCTGAGGCAGCCAGCTGAATGATTTATATTTGTTCTGACCCAAACAGCCCCAAGAAAGAACGTTATTTACAAGTTTTGTTTATCTGTAGTACTTTAGCAGAATTGTGTGCTTCGGTTTGAAAGGACCAATGGGTCTAATGCAATCTCAGCAAGTACCCTACACTGTTTACTGCAGAAATTAGGAGAGATTATAGGGGTAAATTGCTTGATCACCAGTTAAGGTATTAAGGTAACATTCCCCTACGTCCCAAAACTTAATTTATTTAGATGTTAGCAGGTGTGAACCAATTATCTGATTATATGGCAGTCAAGGGATCTACCAAAAACAACTTTTTTTCATTGGTCACCTAAACTTCAGTGTCTGGCATAATTTAAGCTTGGTCTACATTTAAAACTTTGAATGACTTAACTACGATGCTCAGGAGTGTGAAAAATCCACACCTCTGAGCACTGGTAGCTTTGATGGCCAAACCCCTGGTGTAGATGCAGCTGTGTTGACGGAATAATGCTTCTGTCGACCTGGCTACCGTCACTTGGGGAGATGATATTCCCACAGCAATGGAAAACCCCTTCTGTTGCTATAGGCTGCATCTACACTACAGGGTTATACTGGAGTAGCTATGGTGCTTTAGCTTTGCCACTATAGTCTCTGTGGTGTAGACGTGGCCTTAGAGTGGAAAAATGATGGTGGTGTTTATTGTTATTTCTACTCTTTCGTTTCCTTATCCCAGATTGTCCAGGTAGTGGGAGACGTGCATATGTGGTCAATGGCAAACAGTGGTAAAAGCACCATGCAAAAGTTCTTTGGGGGAAACATTAATCTATTTTAACTAATACAGAAGTGATGCTTGGCATAAGAGGTGTTGCTTAGTGTGACTTTTTTTCTTTTTTTCCCATTTTTCACAGCTCCTGCAAAATCTCACCTATGCTGAAAAAATGACAGTGTTGTTTGTCTACAATGGACCTTTTATGCTAGAACCAACCAAATGGAACTTAAAGGCATTCCGTAGGCGGCGGCGACAAGTTGAGCAAATGGATCAGTAGTGAATTCCATAGAGCCTTTTGGAGCTACTGGTCTGTAAGACTGTATTTATGAAAAAAAGTGGTTGAATCTGAGAGGGAAACCTGCAGAGAACTGACAATGAAGAGCTGGGCTTCTGTTTTTAGAAACTTACCTTCAAATATATGTAATATTTGCTTAGATCTGTTCTAGCCATCTGTTCCTTCAAAGAAAAACTCATTTTTACCTCGGACTGGCTGTCTGAATGGGAGGGCCCCTAGATATCTGGATCTTTTGCACTTTTCTATATCCAACATACCAGATCAGGAAATTTTAGCTGTCCGTTTATTTCTTTCCAAATGAGTTACATCTGGTCAAATCCACTTTTGTCGATGTGTACAAAAGTTGTGATATGTATATTAGGTTAATACATTGCACAGTTAACTCAAAGATAAAGTTACAGTGGATAGCTTTGAAGTGGTTCTGTTGAAATGATAACTATGTGAGTGAGGCAGAAGGGATGTGATGTCACCAGATTCTCAACTAGTGTGGTGTGTTTGTGTGTGTGTAGCTTTGCATCACAGTTTTTTCTTGTGGTGGTTATTAAATATAAAATAGCATACATTATGTAACTAGACGTTATAGTATTATGTATATTAACATTTCCCCTTGAACTCTATTTCAGTAGGGTGAAGTGGATTCCTAAGCCCAAACCCTTCACTCACACACCACACCACTACCCTCCTCCCTGCTCCATGGACAAATATAAATTTTAGCTTTTTAAACAAAAATTTTACTTGGGCCAGTAGCCTTGTTTGTATTTGTCTCTATTCTGGAGAGCTATAAACAAGATAGCTTCTAGAAGTAACATCAATCTAAATGTTGATTGTTTTTGGTGGTGGGTATGGAAATTATTCCTGTAGATTTTTACATTTGAACTCAGCTATTCTTAACAGCTCTAGTTTCTTTGGAGTGGTTTTGTACTCCTAGTGAAGGATAGATCTCTGATGATGTAGCTGTTTAAATTTGCTGGCTTCCTGGTGGGGTTTTGGCCATATCTGTTTAAGTATAAATGGTAACAGTTACTGCTGTCAATAGTAATTGTGAACTCTTGAAATAGAATGTGTCAGCTGGTTGAAATTCTTATCTGCCTAACTAATCTGTGATACAAAATTGTAAAAGGTACAGATTTGTATAAAATTGGAAGACCGCTGTCAGTTACTTTTTCCAACTAATCTTTAGGAAAATGAGCCAGTCCCAGATGCTCTCTGAAAATCTACAGCAATATGTAATATCTTTATTTTCACCACTGAAGGAGCCATTTGAAGGACAGTATTAGTTTGACTGGCATCCACTTAATTTGCAGTGTGACAAAAGTAACATTTTAGAAATTAAAGCCTTATTTAACAGGCCACTGTCAGGTCAAATTTAGCCCCAGATGTAGGTTTTGTGTTAAAAAGAGTGCTGCTTATTTTCTCCCATATGTTTCAAACAGAAGTGGTGCTTGAGGACCCCTTCCACCTTCAGGTTTTGGGAGGGTCATTCCGTGTTTTGTCACTAGGGGACTGGAAACAGTATTCCATAGATCTTTATCTTACAGCAGGGGTTCTCAAACTGGGAATCGGGACCCCTCAGGGGGTCGTGAGGTAATTACATGTGGGGTCACAAGATGTCAGCCTCCACCACAAACCCTGCTTTGTCTCCAGCATTTATAATGGTGTTAAATATATTTAAAAGTGTTTTTTTAATTTATAAGGGGGGTCACCGTCAGAGGCTTGCTATGTGAAAGGGGTCACCAGTACAAAAGTTTGAGAATCACTCTCTTACAGGGTGAGGAAGCAACATTGGAGAAACAGAAAAAGAATAAAACTCTGTCATAGATTGTTAGCTGGGTAATTGTCCTCTAAACTCATGGCATAGGCATGGACAACACTAATGAAATAAAATACTCAAAATTCTCCCAACTCTTAATTTGTAAAAGATAGTAAGACATCCCTTGGAGATCAAGGTGAAACACCTAACTGAGGAAGGGGAGAAAGTACTGCCGTTCTCCCTACAAAGTACCCAGGCTGCAGTGTCACACCTTTACACTATTTGGAATTCATTTTTTAGTGTAAAAGCTCAACTGGGAGCTGTTTTAGATTCTCTATTTAATTTTTATTTTACATTTTAAAAAATTAAATAAAAATACTGCTGGCTGAGAAACTGCTCCTGAGAGGGCAACTAGGCTTCTGGGAATGGGCTGAGGGGGAGAAACAACCTGTCTCTGTTTTGGGGAGGTAAAATGGGATGCTGTGTTCCCAGCACCTCCTCTGCAGCCCCAAAATGCTGGGCCTGGCACCTTCTGTGTAAAAGGGTAGCATGCTGAGTTGCAGCACCTCTTGCCTCTCCCATGCTTCATCAGCTCAGCAGTGGGCTTGCTGGCTGGCTGTGTGTCAGGTACTAAAGCTGGTTGGGAATTTTCCATCAAAATATTTTTTCAATGGAAAATGCACGTTTCTGCAAAACCAAAGATTTTTGGCTAGATGCTTGTTTCCCTGATGAAAAATCAAAATGCAGTATTTCTCCATTTGGGTCAGTCAGCTGAATCCAAATTGAAATAATTAGTTTTGGGTCAGTTCCATATTCATCTGTGTCTGCATCAGCTGCTGCAGTGCCTCATGGGCATTGTAGTGTGCGTGCCTCAGGCTCCCATTCTTCTCCATAGGCTAGGCAGGGAGCACGGCCCATCTCTGATGACGCATCATGGACTCTCCATAGGTTGAACTGACACACTGTATCATGGGAGTCGTAGGGTCATAGTGCATCACGTGAAATGTATGGCAAGGGAGCGTAGCCATAGAGGAAAATGGGAACACGGGGCACTATGGCAGCTCATGGGGACGTAGATTAATGTTAGACTGAGCCAAAATGAAATCTGTCAGTTTGGGAATGTCTAAACGCAACTTCAGTTTGAAAACTCAGAATTTTCTATCCACAAAAGAATTTGACTTTTCAGATTTGGAACAAAAACAAATTTCAAAATATTGGAATTTTCTGCAAAATTCTGACTTTCAAAAAGCTCTGCCTGGTATGCTGCAAGGGGACTTGCATTGACTGTCATGCACCTCACGTGACACTCACACATACACATTCCCACAGTCCAGGCTAAGGGCTTGTCTATGTATGGAGTTATTCAGGAATAGCCAGTGCACTTTAAATACACACCTTACTTTAATATGAATTAACTTTCAAATGTAGACAAGCTCTAAATGTCATGCAACTTCAGTTCAAGACCTCCAGAAGCTTCTGTGGTGCCTTTTGGACCTGAGCCAAGCAAGGAGCAGCCAAGAGGAGTAGGCCAGCAGCGGTGGCAGCAGGAAGTGGCAACAGTAGGGACAGAAGGTAAGATGGGGACAATCCTGGCCCAGGCTTCCCTCCACAGCAACCTTCCAATCCCACCCACATCAAGTCCCAGCTTTCCATCAGCCCTTAGCCAGCATCTACTCTCAGATGTTCCCCAGAACCACCCCATCTTTCCACACCCCACAAACTCAGCAGTTCCCAGCTTCTGTCCTCTCTGACACGGCCTGTACATTCCACTTCTCTTAACTACTGCCACCTTCCACTCCGACCCCCACAACCTCCACCCACTCAGCCCCTTCAACAATCCCCAGCCACTCCATCTTCCACCCACCTATTCCCCATACACTCTTCAGCATCCACCTAAGTGCCAAGTTTCTGCAGCATGATGACTTACGCCCACCATTGCATGGGGCAGGTTGTATTCACCTTAAACTGAAGTTTATGGTCTTATACATATTACGTAATAGGGTTTTTCATACTTGCAAATCATTTCCATAAATTGTTATCCGTGTAGCTGCACAATACTTGGCAGCTATGGCATATTGCTCATTTGTGAGAGGAGGGAGATCTGCCAAACCTAAGACCCTCCTATGGGGCCTGGAGAAAATTGGAGGGAGACATAAGATAAGTTTTGCTGGGGGGTGTAAAAAGCATAGGATTGGTTTATCTGGAGGTGAACATGAGGGTGGTCACAGAAGATGGAAAGGGGTCTTGGGAAAGAACAGGATGAGGTTGAGGTAACAGGGACACAGTGAGCACAAAGGAAGCCCCAAGGAATAGATGATGTAACATGGAAGCGTTAAGGAAAGGGAGCCAGGATGGGGTTAGAGACCGGAATGAGTGAAATTAAAAGGGGAAGAGAAAGAAGGTCAGAAAATTGGGGAGGGAGCATGGAAAAGAAAACGGGCTGTCTGTAGGGAAAAGCAGTCTGGGAAATTAGATAATGAGGGAAAGAGAGAGAAATGGGAAGAACAAAAAACAAGAGAAACACTATGATGTTTCTTTCAGTTATTTAACAAACATTTGTGGCAAAATATTCTATCACATCATGGGGTGAGGGTCAAAGGGACTTTGGGAGACCTGATCGTGTGTGAGAGGTGGGCGTGAGAGTCTAGTGTTCCCAACAGGAAAAAAAAGTATCCTGAGAAATTTTCCATTTCCCCACCTCCGTCTTCTGGAAGGAGAAAACATTAGCTGCTTTCTGGGATTGCTATAGAGGGTCTAAGAGCAAACTGATTAGTAGGTAAGAAAATACCCTCCATCCTCCTCTAACAATTTAACAGTTTTATTTAAAAAGCTTTGGATTGTGAACACTAATATTAGAGTTTTTCTGCTTGTTCCAGTCTCCATCAGCACTGGTTTACCTTAACTTTGGGTATCACACAGTCTCTATCACAGACAAGATGGCTGTGAGAGGCAGGAAGACTGAGCAATGCCAAATGTATTTGTAACTAAAATGACAGGCTCCATTGCACAGGGTACTCACAAAAAGTGATTCCTTCTGGGCTTATGAACAGTGATTTGACAGGATTGAGACAATGTGGTGGAGTTTTCTTTGAACAGACTAATCTAATATGCGGTAAAATTTTTAGATTTTCCTAACAGTTTTTTTTAAAAGGATAGAAAGACTAACAAATGCAGGTGGATAGGGTTCTTTGGCCCATTTTCTCTCCCGTTTCCTAATGTTAGCTCCCACTTTGCAAAGAAAGTTCATTTTTCTTACCACGTCCATTACATTAAATACCCCAGAGGAAAAGTATAATTAGAAATAAATATGAAGAAGCTAAATTTTGGGCCAAATCTTCAGCTGGTATAAATTAGCATAGTTCCATTTAAGATAACCTACATCATCTGAGGATCTGGCAAATTATCTTTTAAATGTTAGTACTGTGCATACCCTTCTGTTTCAGTTCATAACAAGAAAGGTGTCAAACCAAATCTCCATCTCCAAGCATCCTGAGTTTTGAAAAGTTTGGATCCTGCTTTGAACTTTGGAATTTGGGTCCATTCTGAAGAGAAGTCAGTCAGTTTATAGGCTAAGTATGTTTTGTTTGCTTTTCAGACAAAAGAAACTATAGTTTCCCTTCTCCATCATTCATGGATACTCATTTGTTAATTCTGAGGTGTGCAAAAATACAGAGTTGTTTGGTGACAGTAGGTTTTTTGTTTGTTACACAAAATCTACTGTCTTTTTTAGATGGGTCATTATACTATCTTGTAATTCAGAAACGGGTGGAAAAGGGTATAGTAGATATAGTATAGTAGATCATACCAACCTGACCATATCTTTTTAGCAAAATAATTAAAACCCACTAAAAGTCTTTAACATTTTGCTTTCATTTAGTTCTATTTTGTTCTCCACAAAGGTTTTTCAGTTCCGTGAGATTTAAGCATTTGTTTGCTTTTAGTATGAAATCTACTACTTTAGGGCTTCTGAAATAGTGATTTCCTCCAACTCAAACACCTAGATACTTCAATACTGAGACATTTAAAAATGGCAGAGATGTTTTGTTTTGCTGCAGATGGGTAGTTGTTACACTGAACAAATAATGAAATATAACAGTAACAGGAGGTAAAGGGAATTGTAAGAAAATTGCAGGCTGATGACAGCTCTCAGTCCACTGCCATAAATAGATGATATATGTGAGAAAATCAACAGACACTCACCGACTTATTTTGTCAATAACTATGAACTCTTGGGCTCTTATGTCTCTGGTGTTTGTGAAGACTGAAGACAATTGGAATGTCATATTTTCTTTATAAACGTAAGTAACTTTTTTCATTTTGCATAGTATCTTTAAAGATACTCTGAACAATAGTAGATCAGCTTATCCACAGCCATAAGGGAAAAGGGAACCGCAGTCGTAATGTAGAAGTATGAGGATGCCCTAAAAAGACCTAATGACCACCCAAGTAGACATCAAAATCCTCAGTTGCTCACTTTAACCATGGACTACCTTGTTCTCAGGACAAATACTCTCCCATTGTTAGAGTTAAGCCTATGCATTTTCTGCCAGAGGTGCTCTTGAAAATTAAAAAACAAACCAGCAGTAGCAAGGGATAGGATGATTATCATATTACTGGTTCTGGATTAGCCCAGAAAACTATGCATGCTTTGAAACTTCTAACTCTGGGCTTTGTCCTTGTTCAGACCAAGTAGGCTACGGACTAAGTGCAAAGAAAACCCTGCCAACTTTTAAGTGTTACCCTTGATTATCCCCTCAGCAAACCCTCCTCTCAACATCTCCTGCACAAGGATCCTAGCTGCCCCCATCTTTTGGCCTGTTCAAATGACCGTGCTTGAAAAAGTCATACCAGAACAGGTGCTAACCACAATGGTGCGTGAATGTCTGGAAATCCATCACTGCCCATTAACTGTGTCTTCAGGGTTGGCACTTAGATAACAGAAACCTTCTAGCTTTAATTTTGGAGGGTCTACATAGAGACCAGGATTGTGCTACCTTGAGGGCCAGGCCTCTGTGGTCAGGGCTCCAAGATAATATAGATAGATTGTCCATATGGTAGAGGCTCTTATAGAGAGAGATGGATGCTTTGAAGGTAGCAACCAAGCTAAAACCAACGTTGCTTTCTGTGGCCCTTCAGCCTGGCCCTTATTGTTCTCATAGCCCTCTCTTTGAGCTTTTAAAGAGAGGCTTTTTGAGAGCAGCCTGCCCGCATAACAATTTTCCTGGCTAGAAGGCTGGAGGAATTCCTGGACATCAGGAACCACTACCTAGTCTTTCAGCAAAACAAAGTAGTGATCAAGATGATACCTCATTTTTCTTCAATAAATCCCTCTCCTTATCTTATGGCCAAGGATGTCTCTTCTTCCTCCTCATGTTTCTCCCCGCAAACCCTGAAGGAGCAGAGTGTGCATATTCTGGATGGGCCTTGTATATCTAACTGAAAGGCCCCTAGATTATGTGAGATGGTGTAATCCATTTGTCCTCTACAGCTGAGCTGAGACGAAGGCTAAAACCTCCATGGCCTACTGAGCTCTGGAGTGCTCAGAGCAAAGAAGTCCCCACTACCACTGGCGCATATATCTTCCAATGAAGTAGATGTTGTAAGCTGTCGAAGATAAGGGGACTTGCCGACTTCCCATTGGAGATAAGTGCTGCGAGTCGTTCCCAGCAAGGAGGAATACAAAGTTAGATAAGTCTGAGTGGGGACAGAGGGACCCACCTGGAACACTGTCCAAAGCTTGAGCATAGGGAAAGTCCTGTACTTTATAGGGATGCTGGCAGTGGATAGCTGGGGCATGGGGAAAGTCCAAGGAAGGTGTCCAGGAAAGAGAAGAATTGGGGACGTCTTCATCACCACCTTAGAGGTTTGTTTAGGCCTCAGGCCATCCCACCAGTGTCGCAGAAGTATTTTAATGGGCTTCAAATGTGTGGGAATCTGGACCCACCTGCTGGAACTTCCCTTCCTGCTTCCAACCCCACTAGTCCTCCTCACTATGGGCTTGTCTACTCACAGTTTTGGTACTGCTTTAACTTTGCTGGTTTGAAACTGGCATAGCTAAAGTGGTACAATCCCTAATGTGATGCAGTTATACTAGTATAAAGGTTCTTTATCCTGGAATAGTTTATTCCCATAAAGTTTGTAGGGGTAAGCTATACCAGTATAGTCACCTTTATACCACTGTAAGAGCGTCCACACTCGGGGTTGTACCACTTCAACTATTTTGGTTAAAAAAATGCATCCCTAAGCAAAATAGTTGAATGGGTACAAGAATTGTGTGTAGACCAGCCCTTAAGCAGAGCCTAAGGCACTCTGATAGGGTCCAGTAAAACAAGCACAGCAATCTTCACACCTACCATGGCATCTATGACTGATGCTGTTATGGTTTTCTCCCTGTCTTTGTTTTCTCAGCAGAGTCATTATTCATAACCTTTCAAGTCACACTGACGTAGGCTTCCAGTCTGGAAACAATTAAAGGCTACCAAGGCAATGGCTAGTACATAAAAACAGACCAGACGCCCATAAATGTATTAGCTTGTCAAACTGCTTGGCTAAAAGTACTACTCCATCCTGTCCCTCTCCCACCCTGAGGCTGCAGGTCCCCACCCACAGGCACAAAAAGAAACAAGTCGTCCTTTGGAAACTAGGGCTTCTCAAAACTTTATATGTCAGCATAGGCTTTTGATGTGCTTGAGTTAGTCAGTGGTTTCTAGTTTCTCCCTCGGTGCCCTCCCAATGTCTGTTTTGGAGGAGGATATTTTTGCAGCTGCCATTGTCTGGGTTGACATCATAGGGATGAAGGAGAAGAATAACTTCTTATCTGCTAGTTAGGTTGCTCACAGTTCCATATGCTACCATTTCTCTGGTACTTGGCTGGATATCCTTGTTTCATTGTTCAGGAGGGCTTATATTTTTAAAGGTATTTAGGTAACTGCTGCACTTAGCATTGCAAGTCCTAAATTTCATTTCAAGGGTATTTAGGCACTTAGGAGCCAAAATCCCACTGACTGTCAATGGGATTTAGGCTCCTAAATGCCTTAATCACTTTTTAAATGAGTCTTAGGCTCCTAAATCAGTTAGTCCTTGCAACGCTGAGTGCAACAATACTGAAATACCTTTAAAAATCTGGGCCAAAAGTTCTGTGTATTGCAGTATTTGGTTGCAGCATCCCATTGAAGGAGAACGATGACACTCCAGTTTGTTTGTTTGTTTGTTTGTTTTTCCTGTGTTTACACTGCAGGAAGGATTTAATACCCACTGTCTGGGCTGGAATGTTATGGCATTATGAGAAATCTTAGCAGGTAAGAAATTACTCTTGGGTCTTGTTGAACAACTGCAGATATTTAACCAAGATCCTTCCATTAGCGTATTTTGTGATTCCTATGTTTTTTTTCTTTCAGCATAAATAAAAATAAATGAAAGGAACAAAAGATTTTTTTTCTCTATGGAAAAATTTAACTTTCTTACTCAACTGGTCTGTATTCAGAGTCCACAGATCTGCGTACTTTGCAGACTAAACAAAGTGTTCTGGCTAGTGCTCCCATGGAGACTTACCATTCTTCTTATCTAGTGGTTAGTCCAGTCTGTGTTTAAATGGTTCATGCAATGAGGCTTCCATTACTCTTCTTTTGGAGAAAATATTCCACAGTCTAGTAGAACTCATTGTCGGGAAGATTTTTCCTGAAATTAAGGCCTTGTCTACACTAGGAGGGTTTTGCCTATATAGTTACACCGTCAAAGCCTGTTAGTGTGGATGCAGTATCAGGGTGTGTCTACACCGTGGGGACTATAGCGGCATAGTTATGGCACTGTAGCTATGCCATCATAACCCCACAGTGTAGAGGCAGACTACAGCAATGGAAGGGGTTGTTCTGTCGCTGTAGGATCACCTCCTCTCCCAGCTGCATCTACACTTGAGGTTAAGACGGCATAGCTTGATTTTTTCGCACCCCTCACTGACATAGCTATGTCAACCTAAATTTTAAGTGTAGATCAGACCTCAGTATAACAATGTTGTAGTGTAAGCACAGTAATATTGGTGTAACTGCATCTACCCAAGGGCTTTTACCACCATATCTATGTTGGAAAAATCACACCCCCTAACCAATATAACTATGCCAGTAAAACTTTTAAGTGTAGATTAGGCCTGAACTTGATCTCTTGACTCCTTGTACCACCTAAATCTTCCTTCTTCCTTGTGTTGACAAATATTAATAAGTAATGATAACATCCCTTTACTTAGTCTATGTATTTTAAAATCTTTTATTTCCCCTTATAGCAATCCCTCCAGCTTGCTGGTCACGTAAGCTATTCCTTTCTGAACTCCTTTCCATTTTTCAATATGTTTGTCTTATCAAGGGAAAGATTAAGTGATGTCATCTACTGTCACAATGGAAATGTGGAAACCGACCCCTGAGCTCAGGTCTTGGTGGGTAAGCAAAGGATAAAATAATCATTTCTAAATTTTATTTAGTAATTTTAAATTTGCAAATGGAGAGCAATATCCTGCCTTGACTTTACACTTGGTAAGGTCGCAGTGGGTATAAATCACAGCCAAGTGTGGCCCTTCATCTGTTCAATGTGTCTATTTTAGAAGGTTTTTCAGGATACTTTTTAAAGATACCACACAGAGGAAAATATAAATGCCAAGTTATCCTTCAGGGTTTGTGGCAAGTCAGGTTATTTGCTTGTTACAATGCCCCCCTCCTTATTGTTAAAGAGAGAGTCCCAAATTGTTAGAAAGGGTCTGCTCTCTCCAAAAATTAAGTTAAAAAAGGTCTGCTTTGTTACTCTTTTATTCTGCATTATTTCAAACCAAACCAAACCCCTCCTTTTGTTATTTTTATATAATGGAGTCAGGGACAATAAGTCTTTTTTTAAACAAAAAATCATTTGGCCCCCTCTGCCCATAGTCTTACTGTTCACAGAAGTCCTGCTATGCAGCTGTAACCCATGCTGACTCACTGTGGCTCTCTGTCCTACTCTAGTGGCTGAACGATATATAGTTTTCTTACTCTGCATAGTCTTTGAACTAACAGAGCTGGGTCCTATAATTCGGGCAGTAAAGGGTCGTGTTTTTAGATGCAAGTTTGATCCCTGTTGCAGATGACCGCCCCAGGATATCATGTTACACAAACAATGACGCAATCACTTTTCAAAAATTAATCAATTTACACCCAGATTATGATGATCCAATTCACTTCATCTTCAACAGTTCAAAGCCAGGTTGGTGCCTCTAGAAACAATTAGTAAAGTGCATTGCTTGGGAGCCCCTTAATTTAGGGCCAAATTCTCCCCTCTGTGGGTGAAACCTACAGAAAGAGCAAGGAACTGCAGCCCTGAACAGTTTAAAAAATAATGAATCCGGCCTCCCAAATCATGACGTTGGCTTAAAAATCAATCTTACATAATAACTACTGAGTTCTTTTTGTTTGTCTTTGGTTTGTTAAGCCTTTGGTGTTCATTTTCAAGCTTCTCTCTGCAACCTTGAGAGCTAGAAGACTTACTTTTTAGGTTTTTCCTCCCAAATGAAATGAGAATTTTTCTGATAATCACATGACTCTAGAAGCTGGGCCTTTAAGAAACCACCAAATAATATCATATAATTACAGAAATGTAGGGCTGGAATGGACCTTGAGAGGTCATCTAGTCCAGCTCCGTGCACTGAGACAGGACCAAGCAAACCTGGACCATCACTGACTGGTGTTTGTCCAACCTGTACTTAAAAACCGGTGAGGGGATTCCACAACCTCCTTTGGAAACCTATTCTAGTACTTAACTATCCTTTTATAAGTTTTTCCTAATATCTAACCTAAATTTCCCTTGCCCATTACTTCTTGTCCTATCTTAAATGGACATGGAAAACCAAATGATCACCATCCTCTTTATAATGGCCCTTAACATATTTGAAGACTGTTATCAGGTCCCTCTCTGTCATCTTTTCTCAAGACTAAACATGCTCAGGTTTTTAACCTATCCTCATTGGTCAGGTTGTCTAAACCTTTTATCATTTTTGTTGCTGTCCTCTGGACTCTCTCCAATTTGTCCATGTCTTTTTTAAAGTGGTACACCCAGAACTGAACACAATATTCCAGCCCAGACCTCACCAGTGCTGAGTACAGCGGGACAGTTACCTTGTGTCTTACATATGATGTTTCTGTTAATGCACTCCAGAATATTAGCTTTTTCAGCAACTGCATCACATTGTTGACTAATATGCAATTTGTGATCCACCAGAACCCCCAGATTCTTTACAGCAGTATTACTGCCTAGCCAGTTATTCCCCATTTTGTAATTGTGCATTTGATTTTTTTCTTTGATTGTAGCACTTTGCACGTCTTTACTGAATGTCATCTTGTTGATTTTCAGACCAATTCTCCAAATTGTCAGTCATTTTGAACCCTTATTCTGTCCTCCAAAGTGCTAGTAACCCCTCCCAACTTGGTGTCATCCACATATTTAATAAGTATACTCTCCACTCCATTATCCAAGTCAATAATGAAAATATTGAATAGTACCAGACCCAGGCAGCATCCTATTACATACATCCTCCCAGTTTGGCAGCAAACCATTGACAGCTACTCTTTGAGTAAAGTCTTTGAAAATCACTATAAAATAAAAATAAAGAATTGCCAACACTGACTGAGTTTCAACGTGCATCTAGGAGCAGGCATCCACCATCCTTCCCTCCTGGTATGGAATGAACAGAGGCTTTTACCTCTTAAACTAGAGAATGTCTCAAGAACCACACAGATCTCAGGATATCAGCAAAGGCCCAGTGCCTTGGGCATCTGCCTGGTGAGGAGGAGAGAATGTCATGAATAGTGGCTGCTCCCCAGCTGCATTTCTTCCAGCACCTATCCTCTAAACATCTGTGGAGCCCTCACACCATAGAGCTATAGCAGAGAAGCTTCTCAGGTTCCAGGGAAGGAGGAGCACACTGAAGGGTTGGTATTCTTTCTCCTCAGCAGGTTATACCGTAATTAAGTTCCCGTCTGCTTTTATTAGTGGAGGGGAGAATATGGCCCTGAAAAAGTAGAGAAACAAGACCCAATCTCCTTACTCACTACCAAAGGTTGAGATTTTTAAAACTGATGCAGGGATTTAGCCACACTGCTCTTATTAATTTAACTGGGAGGTGTGTGATTAAATGTCTGTCAGCTTTGAAAACTCAACATCTTCAGAGAGCAAAATACATAGATGTTTTTCATCTATGGTAATGGAAGTTTTTTCAGTCACCCAAATTGACCTTTCTGCAGTCAGTCTGATTAAAATCATCCATAAAAACAAGATAATTTTTTTTATTCCTTTCTTTATTTGGACAATTTATATACATATGTACAAAAAACACCTATGCCTACTTCTTCTTCCTTTTTTTTTTTTTTTTTTTACAAGTTCATGTGATTTACAAAACAGGACAGCAAAATAACTTATAAAGGATACGAATACTGTACAAAAATAAAACTGATTAAATCATTGTAAAGGTTGGTATTTTATAGTTTACAGATCATTAGTCTGTAGTAAAACAGCATTCTGAAGAACGAGTCCAGTCTGGTGTGTACTGAACGAAGTCCATCTGCAAACTGAAAATAGAATTGTTTATGGAAGTCATCAAAAAATTGTTCACAAAAGTAGCATGCTGTATAGCTATACCTGTAAAGCCTTGGCTTCTCTATGCAGTAGTGAAGGGCTTTCTTAACTGAGGAGAGGAGCTGTCCTAACTTCAGAACTATTAAGTATTTCCCGAATAGTATGACAAGTACGTATAGTATTAGAGAACCTGATTTTTCTTTCTTTTCCAACACCTGCAACAGTCTCTTACAGAAATTCAGTTTAAAATACAAATGACTATCCTGCAATTTGTTTTGTATGTTCAATCCATTGTCGGCTTTCACTCAAAACAAACAAACAAACCAAAACCCCAAAACTTTCTCAATGTATTTTGTTCGTGGTTAATGAACCATGTTAATCCCATCTGGATGGGGCTGAGATACAGCATGTATTAAAGCAAATCAGAATGTTGGTTTCTGCTTGGGAATTTTTATAGACAGGGTCTTCTCACAAACATAGACATGAGTTTATACATTCCATTTTTTGTACCTGTGAGAGTACCTTACATTTTTTTATAACATGAAAAACAATTTAGTGACCTTTGTTTAAATGTACATTCTGCCCCAAATGTTCAAGCTTGGTTGCTTATAGCTCGACACCTATATCCATATTTAGGCTACTACGGGTAGTTAAATGGTCTGATTTTTTTGTTTTTTGTTTTTTCAAGAGGTACTGATTACCCACAGCTCCCAATGTAGTCAATAGGAGGTAAGGACACTCAGTATCTCACATGATCCGTCCCTAATTTGCTAAGTACTGCACTTGTCCCACATAATGGCAACAGTACACATAGAACAGCTGCTGGATTGTAGAACTGACTCTAAACTCTGTTAAGTGGTTTTTTTTTTGTTTTTTTGTTTTTAATAGAGAAGGGGAGGACGAGTGTAAAAATATTACTTTGAGAGTTGCTGGGCTACCACGTGGTCCTGACCCCAAGGCAGCAGTTACAGTACTGGTAAGCAGAATACATTTTTTACATTGGGTCAATAGAAATAGCCAGGCTACCTATTTATTAGGAAGAACAAATGTCCCTACAAGTTATTTTGGACACCAGAAATTAATGCTTGTTTCTTAAAATAACTGTTTCAAAAAGCTGAAACGGAGGTAGAAAGTGTGCTTGGTTTCCTGATGTCTTCACTGAAGAAAACGCCTCCCTTTTTATTCCACAGACTGCTCAATATCCCTAATGCCTTAAAAGCAGTTCTCTTCACATAGACAGAATTTCTAATGAACTACACAAGTAAAAATGCTATAGACAAACTGATCTCTAAAGCTGGAAGCCAGGTATAATTGTAGAAGAAAATATTCTACTTCTGAGTAGAATTTTATTTCTAGGAAGCAAGCTTTTTTATCAGGTGAAACAATAAGAAGATAACTGTCGCTGCAGGTGTACTAACAAGATTTTATATACAAAGTTTTACAAGAGGACCCAAATAACATCCCCAGTGTAACACCACTGACTTCAGTGTGGTTAATTCAGAGATGAATTTGGCCCTAGATATCTGTAATAGGGTTTCACCTCACCTTCCTTCTTTTGAAGGAGGGGCAAAAACAAAAGACCAGAAGAACGTTTCTGGAAAGAAAAGTGTGTAAACATAATTCTCCACCATACAAGTGGATGAAGAGGGAAAAATCCATAATATTTTTTTTTTAAATTCATGCTTTTAACTTAACAAGACAAACTCAGATTATGTAAATGATCTTAAGTTTTCCGTCAGTGATGTCTTAACTCCTCTTAAAGAGCAAATCATAGCTTTTAAATAAATGTAATATTGCCATTATAATAAAATATGTTGTATATGACACACAAGTACTATACAAGGTATCTAGTGGTGAGGCTTATGTCATAAGGAATATTATGACATGCCTTCTTTATTGTAGTTCTAATTATCTCATGATTTTCCCCTCAACTCTATACAACAGCTATGAAAAGATAAAGGAGCCTTAGCTGTTTCCATTAGCATAGACTGCTCTTAAGGAAAGGTCTAGTCTCTCCATAGCACACACAACTCCCACTGGAATTTATAGGAGTTGGACAAGTGTATGATGAGAATAAACCTTTAAGGCAAGTGTATGAAGAGAAAAAACCTTTTAAAAAGCAGCAGTTTCTAAAGATGGTAGCTGCTATTATGCATCCATTCAAATAAAACAGCAGAATAAAGCACTGTTAGTGGCATTCATATAGTACAGTACGGTATATATTGTCAGATGAAATTATAGGAACAATTCAGAGAAGTATATTTCTCCTTTCATACTCCTGCCACATTATTTAGGCTGACTGATTTTTTTTTTCTGGTAACTTTGAATAATAGAGCTAAATACACATGATGTCAGAAAGTCTGAGTTTTGCTTTTTGTTACTTTTTTTTTCTTAAAGTATCCGCTTACATTATACACAGATTTATTGGAAAAAAAATTCAAAAGTATAGTTCATACAAAGAAAAATTAGACCCAGTTTTCTTTAGTCTAAATTCAACTTACTTTTGTATATCAATCAGGTGGTATTAGTAACACATGTGATGTATTTCTTAACAGTCTTTAAATGGTGGATCATTCTGAGATAGAAGTGAACCCACTTCTAAGATGTGTGCTATGGAGTTTTACTTGAGAATTATTTAAATGATTTGGAAAGTGGTTTTACTAAACAAACTTTAAATACAAGCAGCATTACATTGTTCAACAAAACATGTTTATGACAGCAATCACAAAGACCTTGGAATCACTATTGTGGAGTCACAGGTCAGACCACCCAGTCAGACATATATACACCCGTGTTGATTCTTTAAGTTACAAAAGAAATTAATCATCTACTCTGATCCCCATCTCTGCCCCCAACCTCACTCAGCAGTCACTCATTTAAGACTGTTATCAGCACGGGGGACAAAATATTTATTTTAAATTTCAGCTACATGTGCTTTAAAAATGCAAGTAGGGAATATTAACTGTACAGTGGCAGACTTCTTGTGCTGATCAGTTATGCCTTTACCAATGTCTTTTTTCCCCCAGTGTAGTCCATCATTCAAAATGAGGTGGAGCTTGACTTTTTTGATCTCTTAATCATGCTTGGATGAAACTCAGTGTGGCGACGGGCATGCTTTGTCAGGTGATCGCTCCTCATGAACCGCTTCTCACAGAGAGGACACCTGAACTGCTTTTCACCAGTGTGGGTTCTGTAGTGTCGAGTCAGCTCATCTGACCGAGAGAACTTTTTAAGGCAATCGGGCCATGTGCACGGGAATGGTCGCTCACCTGTAGGAAGTTGATGATGATAAAACCAGAAAGTTTAGAAGGAAAAACAGGAATCTAGAAGATGACAGCAGAGCAATACCAAACAATACCACAGAGCTTACACAAATCAATAAATTTATACACGTGTTGCTTAATCACCGTTAAGGCTGCATTATGGGATATGCCACCAATTCACAACGTGAAAAGCAGGGGAATCAGAGGTGCTGACTCTGTGGGTACTCCGGGGCTGGAGCACCCACGGAAAAAAAAATAGTGGGTGTTTAGCACCCACTGTCAGCCCTGCCGATCAGCTCCTTCCCTCCCCCTCCCCAGGGCCTCCCGCCCGCTGGTGATCAGCTGTTCAGCGGTGTGCAAGAGGCGCAGGGAAGGAGGAGTGGGGCAGGGCATGCTCAAGAGAGGAGGTGGGAAGGGGTGGAGCAGGGGCAGGAAGAGGTGGGGCACCCCCTGGGAAATCACAAAGTCAGCACCTATGAAGGGAATAACAAGCTAAGGGGGAAAGTCTTCTGCATTTCTTACCACTTTCACATAGCCTATAGTGCTGTCAATAACACCCTGCGGTTATTCACGGCTGTCAATAACAACCCGTACGGTTTCATGTCTCCCTCCGACAGATACCAAAAACCAGTATATACCCTGATTTCGTCAAACTCCAGTGTAAAATCTTAACAGGCCTCTGAAGCTGTTGTATGAGCAGATGAGCACGTCTGACTGCCATACGTTCCATACAGCTGAGAAGTTCTTCTGCCCTAACACTGCTGAGGTGACTATTAAGGCTTTGCATTAGAGTAGAAGTTTGATGAAATTGGGGGTATATATTGCTTTTGGGGTATCTGGTGGAGGGGGAAATGAAACCTTGTGGAGCATTGCAGTGTGTTATTGACAGCGCTGCGGGCAATGTGAAAGTGGCAAGAAATGCAGGAGACTTTTCCCTTACCTTGTTGTTTCCACGCTTTTCATGTTGTCAGTTGGTGGGGTGTTTCCTGAAGCAACCTTCGCTGTCACCAAATAAAGCCTTTGTGTGTTACTTTGCTAGTGTTTTATACTGGTTTGATGTACTTCAGTGAATTGGTCCCCAAGGGAGAGATGCCAATGGTTGAAATGCAAAATACCTGTATTTTGATGTCATGCTATAATTTACGTATTCCAATAGCACAGATTATAGTAAATTATTAATGTGTTATGGGATATCTTCTCTTTGTGTAAATTAAATAAACCAGTTGCATTTAAAAAGAAAACTTGAAAGACAAACTGTCACGTGCAACCAGAATATCCCCTCACACAGGTCAACAGCAAGGTTTGAACCCTTAACCCTCAAACCAGATCTTTATTGTTAGAACTACAAGAGTATTTGCTACCCTCAGGTCAGTCACAAGAGGACCTGACACACACTTTCACAAGGGGTTACTAAACTGTTTACCAGACAACATTAGCATATTGGAGATCAGGAATCCCAGGGTCTATTGTTGGGTCTTGAAAAGGGAGTTTAGGAGTTAGATAGGCTAACCAAAGCACATTCAATCAGAAAGGCTGTGTGGCTAAGGGATGCTAATTGGGTCTGCCATTTTTAATCCTGGCTTCTACTTCTGACTGTACCTGCAGTGAACTTGTGCAATGTCTCTGTTAATCTAATTTTGTAAAATGAGGTGCCAGCTCATACTTGCCTTCTAGAATTGGGGTTCAAGGACTGGATTGATAATCAGGGTGGTGAGAATCATGGAAATATACACCACGTTCAGTAGAGGTGAAATGTGAATTTGATATCCTCTTTCTCAGCTCAGGGAGCTTCCCCCTAGCTTAGAGGAGTATTGGGTAGGGATGGCTCGCATTCTTTCTATCTCTCTCTCTCTCCCCTGCCAGTGACCATGTTACAGCATCACTGCTCATTAGAGCAGGTTTAGTATAATACATTTCTTTTCAGTTATGGAGAAAAGTTTAAAATTATGATGCCAATGAAGGACACTTATGTATAACTGATACTGTATTAATCATTGCATGACGAGCAACGTGTGGTGCAAAGCACAGATCCCAGGGCACTTTAGTGTTCTTTCAAAGGTTTTTGGAAAACAGGTGAGACAATCCAGTGTAAAACTTCAGAAAAGGGGACAATTTGAAGCTGATTACTCTCTGTAATAACCCAATTTTAATCAAATTGCCATTAAAAAGATAAATAGTATTAATCTTTATAGTCTGTTTTGGACTTTTGCCATCATAATGGGATTTATACAAAACAATGGTTTTAAACTTAAACTGAAAACTTATGACTCATTTTTAAACTATGGAGTCCAGATCAGCAACTCCATAATACTACCTTTCATACTCTGGCTTATGTAAAGCACTTTACAATGATGCTAAATACTTGAGGTGAAATCCTAGTAAAGTCAATGAGAGTTTTGCCATTACTATAGTGAGGTCAGGATTTCACCTTAGATGCACAGTGACTATGTAAGCAAACAAAGTGCCAATTTGTTTCCACCACTAGTTCATAAACAGCTATTCAGGAGAGCATTTAGGCATATGCTTAACTTTATTCATATAATGCTTAAGTGCTGTCCTGAACAGGGTTGCTTTTCTGAATCAGGACCTAAAATCAGTTACTTGCTGGTTTTCTAAATTGAGATGGAGAGTCCTGATTAGAACACTAGTGTTATGGGATCTTTAATTTTCATCAAGACAGCTGCCAGTGGGGTATCAGCCAGTGTATTTGTATAGGATAACTTATAGGCACTCAGATCCTGTGGTAATGAGTGCAATATAAAGAGCTATATAGAACAAAATGACTAGAACTTGGTTTTTATGAGCTGTATCCACAAACTTGCACTTTCTATTTCCTTTCTGAAGCACTCCTCAAAATTGGGATGATTATTTTTGAATACACACTCTTCTAGTATTCCTTTTTCACTAAGTAAAGTCAGCTGGAGTTGTGAGAAAAGAAACAAAAATGGGGACCCAGGCCACCAACACAGTTCCAAATAGAGAAAAACAAAGCTGCTCAATCTCCTGGTTGGCTGCTTCAAGTCAATTCAATTCAACTTCCTAGGCTAAAAAGTTACTGTCCCTTTATTGTCAGATCCAGCAACATGGACTGATGTGCTTCTGGGTGTGGGGAGCAAAACCCATTATCTTAACCCAAAATGCGTTGCTGAACACTTTCAGAAACAAAGATTTCAAGAATGGGCAATAACCATTAGATGTGTCCTAGGCACCCATAGGTTGCATTCATAGATATCAAAATCCCTAAAATTAATCCATGAAGATGGCATGAGAAGAAAGGAGTTAGAGCTGAAGGACTAGCTAGATGAAGAAAGAGAACCAGGAGAGGAAAGTATCACAAAGGTCCACTGAAGATAAGATGTCAAGGAGAGGATTACTGACAGAGTCAAAAGCAAAGAATTCAGGGAGAATGATGGGAGTAGATTCTCTGAGATTTGGCCAGAAAATGGTGGCTTTAGACCAGGGGTTCTCAAACTTCCTTCTGACAATAAAAATTGGCAACCTCCTTCTGACAACAAAAATTACTACATGACCCCAGGAGGGGGGACCGAAGCCTGAGCCCGCCCAAGCCCTGCTGCCCTGGTGGGAGGGTCAAAGCTCTGCTGCCCTGGTGGGAAGAGGGGCCAAAGCCCAAGGGCTTCAGCCCCAGGCAGGGAGACCTGTAATTTGAGCCCCACCACCTACAGCGGAAGCCCTTGGGCTTTGGCCTGGGGTGGGGCTCAGGCTTCATCCCTGGGCCTCAAGAAGTCTAAGCCAGCCCTGGCGACCCCATTAAAATGGGGTTGTGATCCACTTTGGGGTCCCAACTCACAGGTTGAGACCGCTGCTTTCAACCTTAGTCTCTCTCTGTCATACATAGATGTCAGAGCTTGATGTCCAGGCTCTGTATCAATGGAAGCTAGGCACTGTAAACTGCCATTCTGATGTCAGGTTGGACACTCTTCCACAATGTGAGTTGTCGTCTGCAATGCTGTCCCACAGTCTGAGTGTAGGGAAGAAACCAGGCCAAGCTCTCGCATAATTGTAGCAACTCTGAACGAACCAGAGAGTAGCCTGTTGAGGTTGGTCCAAGATGTACAATCATATAGACAAGGAGGAAGGTGCAGTGGTGGACTCCTGAATTTACTTAGTGTGTTAGGTTCTCTTTCCTACCAATGTTTCCAATCTATGATGTAGTTTTCAGCACCCTGGTGACGCTGATCATCTGTAGCGCTCTTGTCCAAAAGTGTGTGAGTTGCCATGGCGAAGGGGTGTTGAGAGATTAGCAGGGGTGTAACACCCCCGGTCCACAGGAGTGGGACAACTCCTCTGAAGATGAGCAGACCTTTGAGTTGGCACTGTGTGTTGTTTCCAGTCTGAGAATGGGGCATCAGCCAGCCAGAGATGTAACAGGCTAGTTTTGTCAGACTTAATAATAATAGCCTCTCATTGAAGGAGCTATGTGTGCTAGCACATACAGACTGAAGGTTGGTGTGTAATTCAAGCAGTCACTAATATGAATGACCAATATTCTTCATGTCAACAAACTGAATGTGGCAACTGCTCCCCCAGACCATGGAACACTATTCAGCTACACCAAATAGCAGGGCCAATACAGATGTAGAAAGGACTGAAGAGTCTGCTCCCCAGGAGGCTCCCGACAGTTTTCGTATCAAGGCAGTATGGGAAGAGATCTTCATTTTCAGGAGTCTCAGGTGAGGCCAGCATGTCCAGCTACGGTTGAGTTTTACTCCCAAGTATTTGATAACTGGCTGGAATTTCAGTAGCCATCCTGGGACACAGATTGAGAGGAATTGATTGACAAGACAACTGTTTAAATGGAAAGTGGTTGCCGTTGTCCTGGTTTCATTGAGAATTCATCTCCCCTGCTGGAATATGTGGTCAAAATAGGCATGTGTTGGCTGAGCTTCTCTTCAACCCTGTGGAAGTCATTTCTGGGGCCCTCAATACAGATGTAATCAGCATACATGTACTTCTCGGCCTATGTTTCAAGAAGGTCATATGTGTATATATTGAACAAAAGAGGAGCCAAAACTGACCCTCTTTGGGAGGCCATTGTGTAGACACGTAGGGTGAATGATTTTCTCCCCAACTTGCAGGCTGAAGCTTTGGTTATTGATCATTTCTTGGATGAACTGCACCATCGGCCTACAAGGAATAATTCGCAGCAGCTTGGCAGTTGGCCCAATGTGCCACGTGGTGTCATAGCCTGCTGTCAGATTCATAAGGACTACACCAACTTTCCTGACTCAAATGTGTTTTCAGTATATCTACTCTTGGGTGCATCTTGACTCCATCCTGAATGTGAGGCAACTGAGGGTACCTTGACTACCTCACTAATTCACATCAGCATTAGTCTCTCCAACAGCTTGTAAATAACACACAGCAGAGAATTCAGTCAGCCACCCTCTGGGTCTGTCAATGGCTCCCCTGGCTTGGGTACAGCTACAGCCTTTGCTCTGCACCTGGGTACAATGATTCAAAAATCAAAGTAGCCAGCTTTTGGAAATCGGCCCAAAGTGAGAAAGAAACTTGTGGATGTAATCTAGACCAGGAGCCTTGTCATGCTGCAGTTGAGATATAACCAGGTCAAGCTCTTGATCGGTAGAAAGAGCCATCAGGTTCATGTCCACATTCAGAGCCTTCCAACCACCATTTTAACTGCACAGAATGCTCTGCCTCAATTAGAAGTCTTGCCATTTGCCACCAGCTGGGATGTGATGGAGTTTGCTGTGTCTGCTGTGACAGGGCCAGGCCAGATTAGAATCTCTGTTCGGTCTCTTACTAGTCTGCTAGGCTTTGTGACTGGAATGCATGACTTTAGTGAAAGTGGTAAAAGCTGAGTCTAATGGATGAAAACAGTCGCTCATATAATACATTATGAAGTTCAGTCTTCTAGCTACATGGCATGCCTTGTGACCTGTTAGACTTTTCTGCCCCAGACTGAAAAGGATATGCTCGGACTCTGTATGTTGTTAAACTAGAACTCTTATGTTGCCCATGAAGTGGGGACATGACTCTGAAACTATCTTGATTTAGAATTAGCCCAGAAAAAGACTGGCTCTTGGTCAAGGAAGAAGGATGAAAGGAGTAGCAAAGTAGTGAGTAACTCCAGAGCAGTAGTAGAGAGGGGGAGAAGACACGTGTTTGAATAATTCAAACCTTCGGAGCTCTGACTCTGGTTTTCAAGGTTTCTCTGTTTCCCGCTCTACCTTTCCAAGTGCAGTTGAAATCCTTTTTAAATAACCACTGCCCAGAAAGGAGACAATTTAATTTTATAGGTCTGCTGTGCATGCACACACAGGCCATGGTTGCATCTATCCTACAGAATGGCGTTGTTGGGAGTTCATCGTGTAGAGCAGGGGCTCTCAACCTTTTTCTTTTTGAGGTACCCCCCCCCAACATGCTATAAAAGCTCCACGGCCCACCTGTGCCACAACAACTGGTTTTCTGCTTATAAAAGCCAGGGCCAGCGTTAGGGGGTCGCAAGAGGTGCAACTGCCTGGGGCCCCATGCCACAGGGGCACCCACGAAGCTGAGTTGCTCCGGCTTTGGCTTCAGCCCCATGCAGCAAGGCTTCAGCTTTCTGCTCTGGGCCCCAGTGAGTCTAACACTGGCCCTGCTTGGTGGACCCCCTGAAATCTGTTTGAGGCCCCCTAGGGGGCCTCCAGACCCCGGTTGAGAACCACTGGTGTAGAGTGTACATGTTAGCCATCCTGTTTGGGGTTTAGGTCTACCCCAGATCCTTGTACAACTCTACTCAAGGGTTTCGGTTGTACTGCCTTCTCAATGCCTAACTCACACCTTCTGGCACAAAGTCCTGAAGCATTGGCTTGCAGGACATTTGGCAATGCATTCTGGGACTCCAAGAGAATTGTGGGAGAAGAGGTCAAAATCCCATCACTCTTTGGGAAGCTCAGCAATAACCAGGACATGAACTTAAAATGGAAGTCAGGCTGAAATGTCAGAGCTCACTCTTCGCTCAGCCAGAAATGTTTCTGCTGGAGCTTCTAAAATAAAATCACCACGTATTGCCGGAGAGGCAATATGTGGTGTCCCTGCATTACCTGTGTATACCGAAAATGCCCTAACCACCAGCCTCTAGTCAGTGTCTCTTCCCTATCCAGGGGAAGCAATTTTCAAATTTCAGGTATATTCTGATGCAGAATGGGAACATTTTTGAAGTTTCAAAAAATTTTGTGGGACAGAAAATTCATTTCCACGCCGGTCTCATGTAGAAGTTAGCATAAGCTTAGTGCATGATACAAGAAAATGTTAAAACTCTGAACTCTTGAAGAGCAGATAGAGGTAGGAGAAAGAGGACCATCCTCTTTTCCAGGCTTTCAGTGATTCTGTGAGCCTGCAAATCCACTGCTCCCCTTGGCCAGGAAGCCATTCTCAAAGCCCAGAGAAATGGTGATTAAATAGCTGATTTGACAGAGACAGTGTGGTAGTGGCGTATGCATTTAGAAGGCTTTAAACAAGGTGGAGGTGCCTGCTGACGTGCAGCGATAGTGCACTTGGCAGCGGTGGACATCGTATCTGCCTCTTGCATTCTGCACATTTGTGAAAGCAATAGCGAAGTGTTTGAGTCTGGAATGAGGAACTTGCAACAATTTATGCACAGGCAGACAAGCAGCACTACCGGAATCTGTAACACTTGTTAATGCTGGCTGTACCAGGCATGTGAACCAAATGAATCAGAGATGCTTTGTTCACATTTTGCCAGGGTAGTGTAGAGAGGGAGTGGTGATAATGTTCATTCTGCCTGTTCAAGCCTGAAGGGTTAGCATGTGCTGTCCTTAAATATCCTTGTTTCCTTTGTTGATGGTGGGTTTCACCTAATGTATGCACTTATCGGTTTGAGTCTGGGTAAAGAAAATTATGGCATAATGGAGTGGTGGTGTAATGAGGGTAAATTAAAAGTATGTTTTATGGATTCTTAACACTGAAATAAATAATGCAATTTTACTTTATTTAAAACCACAAACATTCAGGACAGCTCCAATAAGTAACCAGAGAAAAATAAACCAAGCACACACAAATTTGGTTTACGGGGCTATAGGGCCATAAAATGCATGTCTGGCATACTCCAGTTCTTTGTCCTGTTCACCACCAGAGTGCCAGGAGAACACAGCAGAGGGAGCAGACAGGGATGAGCCAGTCCAGTATGGGCTGCAGTTCTGTACCATAGCATCATGCTGAGGTGGTTGTACAATGCAAACAGGGAGAATAGTGCTGGGAGAATAGTGCTAGCTGCCTTTGCTTCTCCATGTATTCTCTTTGAAGTTTTCTATGGACCTCTTGATCCGGCAGCGTCATTTCATCATCATGCCATATACATTCCGTCATTGACTTTCTGTCCTCTTGCCTAAATTGGTCTTGTCTTTCCAAAAAACGACCAGCTTTTTCCTTCTTGAATCTAAACATTGTATCAGAGTCCCTTTACATGCCCCTCGGAGTCATTTCCATTTCCTTCCAGTGAAATGGTCAACTGTTCAATAATTTGTGATTCCTGATGCCTTTGCTGTCCCATTCTGTGATGTGCCAGCATTTCCACACTGGGCCTGGGTGCAGTCGGGCCCTCTGAAATGAGAAATAAGAAGAATGTTAATAGGCTAATTAATGACATTCCAGGGTTGTCTGTACCAAGGAATGCAATAAAAGTAACTGCTTTTGGTTCCTTTCTCACTCCAATGCCTTCTTATAGCAAGATGCTCTGTTCTTATTTAAGATGGGAAGGACATAAACTAACATTCTCTCCCTAATTTAAAATCAATTCTTAGGCAGCGGGAATGAAAACAATGTGTGCAGGGGTGGGGCTTGATGGCTGTAGTTCAAAGGGACTAAAAAGTTGCTTAATCCAGGCAAACAGGAGACAGAGAGACACTTTGTGTTGAGGATTCCAGAACAGGAAACGACAGCTCGGTTTGAACAAGTTAGGAGCAAAGTTGATAATCCTACACTTGAGTTGTTCTCATGGCTGAATATAGGGCTTGTTCTGGGACTGAAGAGGTATAGTGAACTTCTGTGGGTGTATAGGGAAATTAGCATTACCCCTAATTTGATTGCTCAGATTGAGCACTGATTTTTACAAAAGACTTTCAGCGATTACTCCTGGAGGAGTGGCGAAAAATATGGCTAAAATACATTCTCTTCTAGATTTCTGCCCTGTGTTGTTGGCTGACCGCAGTGAAGTTCAACACAGTCCTTATTCCACACCCTCACTGGTGGTTAGTATAGAGCAGCTTGTTATTGAGTAATGCTTATGCCTGTGTCTCTCATATGTTAAACAGAAAGACAGAATGAACTATAACAACAGCTTGATAAGAGTGGATAGCTAAACAGATGCCTTTGGCTGATACATGGGCTGACTGAGACAAGGTCATGGACATGGTGGGATCATGCTGCACAGTATGTGGTTTCTAGTAATACTCTTCTGCTTTTACATTTAGGATAATTCAGGGTTTGATCAACTCTTGGAACAGGTTTTCCTTGGTTGACCTCCATTTTGAGCCTGGCCCTGTGACAAGTTCACTGCATGCCTGAAAATTCTGCCCTTACTTGGGACACCTGGCTATGTAGCCAAATGTGGAGAATTATGGTGGGGCTTGTCCATCCTGACAGAATCTGGGGGAGCTGAACCTGGGAGGGAGGGTAAAGAAAGCTTCCCCTTATGCTGTAGTGGCAGAGCCAGGGAGAATAGGGTCTTCTAGCATCATGTGATCTTATAACCACCCACAGTAAGAGTATGGTGTTTGAAAGAACCAAAGAACATGTTCCCACAGCCCCCAAGCATGCAAAACCAATCCTGAGTGCTGCAAATAATAAAATCCAATGTACCTTGTGTGCTCCTTTGTCTCCTACGTCCACCCCAACCTGTTTGGCTGCTGTAGCCAGATCTTGAGCTTCTCCAAAGAGGTCTTGGAATCCTGGTAAGGTCTCAGGCACCTCCTCGTCCTGGCCCACATCCCTTGTCATGGACTGGGCTATGATGAATATTTCTCCTTCCTCTTCTCCTGATGGCCCAGGTGCTAGGTATCACAGTGCCGTCCAAAGTATCTCATGCTTTGTAGATGGATGAGTGCCAAAAATAATGTCCACTTCATTGGGGAGAAAAAAGGCAGGTTTTCCTCCTTATCCCAGACTGGCTGCAGTTATCTCAGGCCCTTTTGTGGCCCTTTTACTTTTCTCCTGGTGTTGTCTTTCCCCCAAGTGGGTGATTCCCTGCCACGCACTATATTTGCGTCACTCAGTCGTAATCCAAAGTTTTCCTAATTAGAGTTCAACTGCAATTGAATCTCACAAGCACCTGGGTATCTGCCTCTGGCCAGCTCACAGCATTCCTTCACAATAGCTTTTTCCTTCTGAAATTGTTCCAAAATTGACTTGCTGAAACACACAAAGCTAAGGGGGCTGACAAAAAACAGCACACAATGAGATTGAAAGTATGCAGTACTATTTATACAGGCAAGGGACTTCCAGAAAACTTGATCCTGAACCAGCAAGGTAGAAGAACTAGGCTAAACAGAACCCCCTAAGTAGTGGCTAGTGCTCTGTGGGACAGTGATGGGAGGACAATTTGCACCATAGAGATTTAATAATTTTATTAAGATGATGTTGAAGTAAAAAGAAAACAGTACAGAGTTTAGGCATAGAAGTTTCTGATTGCACCACCTCTTTGTATCTACAGTGGCACTGTACCAATGGAGCCTCACAGTGATGTGGGCAACACAGTAGCTAGCCTTGCTTGGAGCAAGTACAACCCACAGTGTGATATGTTCCCGTGCCCCGTAGATTGTAATTTTGTGGGCAGACACATGACAGGTGTGCTGGGAGGTTTAAATGGCAGTTAGCTTGCCAAATTGCTCAAGTATGGGTAAGATCCAAAGCCACAACATACACATAACCACCAAACTTAAGCTCAGTATTGCTGAAGGATTCCTACAATACATCTTTGACTGCACCAATTTACATCTGTTGCCCCTATGTTCAGGAGCAAGAAAAGGTGTTTTCATTTTATCTATGAATTCCCCCATTGATTAATTATTCATCATGTAAAGTGTGCTAGACTATTCAACAGGACAACCTGAGACACTCTCTTGCTTAGGTATTTATAGGGTGCCAGTCACTATAATTAGCATCAGTTCTCAAGCCATTAAAAAAAAAAAAAGCCAGAATGCACCATTTTGCTGCATACGCACTGACCACGTATAGTGCAAGGTGAAGAATGAAAGCAATAACCACTATCATGGGTTTACTTTACAGTTATCAGCGGTACTGGAATGCCATTCTGGCTCCCCCAAAAAAGTGCCGGCATGGCATTCCAGAACATACCCGCACAAGAGTGCTTGGCTGGCATCTAAACACAGGATTAAGACGATCATAAGATTATTTGAAATGGGCTCTGTTCTTGCTATCCTAGGATTTGGCAGTTTAAACCTAACTTGGTTTTCCCCAACCCTTTCCTCTCTTTCAGGTTTGGCAGCTCTGTCAGTTTATGAATGTGAGGATGGTGCAGTATTGCAGTGCAGTGAACTGAAGGTGAATGTACTCACCCACAGTGATCCTAATGGTTACACGCACAAACGGACAAAATCAGGTTAGGAAGAAATATACCAAGTGTTCTGCAGTACCAAGGCACAACAGGGTGCGATAACTCATTAGAGTCAGCTCTTCCAATATGTCCTCTGCTGGCAACAGGAGTTACATTCTTGGTGTGAAAGGATAAAGTAAAGCAGTTGAGATAAGGCCACTTTGTTGTTCTCTGATTCCCTTCTAAATGTGCTTTTCCTTGCTTTGATGGGGTGCTGTGACCACTAACACTTTTTGGTAGTTTTCCAAATGTGACATTTAACAAATACTTAATTCTCTTTAAAAAAACAAAACAAAAAAAAAAACATTGAAAATATTGAAACATTGAAAATATGAGTGATTTTTGCCTAACTTGCTCACCCTCCTAGCCTTTCAAGCAATGTAATCAAATTTTATCAAATATTACAAACAATTTTCTCCTGGATAGAGAACATGTCCATTAAGTAACAATACAAGTTTTCACATTTTTATAAATCCCTGAGAAGAATGGTTTCACACATTTTTATCAAGATGCCCTTTGAGCACTGCTATCTGATCTTCAGCCATATTATAAATGCGCACTACCTGTGTAACGTGTACTGAATAAGGAGCTTAAAATGTTAGATTTCAGATTGTTTCCATTTGAAACTTAAAAGCACCAAGAAAATGCTCCAAACTTTGCCCATTAATATACACATCTGTACTGTCTGAAACTAGGGATAGTTCAGAAAATAAATGGGAAAGTAATGCAGTCAGGAGCAGCTTAAACTTATAAGGGGCCTGGATTCATGATGCAGTTTGTGTTGCAGCATCCATCAGTTGTGTCTCTGTTATGACAGAAATGCTGCTCCCTGCCTTCCCTCTGGACAGTAGAATTCAGATCTGTGACTCCATGTCTCTGCCCTTAACCTATTGCTGAATATCACCAAAGGCAAAATGTCAAAGGAAGAGTTCAAGGGCATAGCTTCTGTTGTATTGTTACAAAACTCTTGCACTGTTGGATTGGCTCTGACTCGCATATTGACATGGGTTCCTCTAAGGCCCTATTGAGGCAGAGAATGTATATACCTCATGCACTTTATAGCACACTCAAGGGGATCTATATCTTCCAAGCACTTATAATACAGGGAAATCCTTGTTCATTATGAATATTTAATATGCACAAGCATTTACAGCCAAATCTTAGGAGCAAGTGCATCTGCTACATGGAGCACTCAGGACCTCTGGTCTGCCTGGGTTCCCTAACTGAGTAGACTTCTACTAATCCTGTAACAGACAGCCCACAGAATTAGCCTCCTGGTACCTATGCTGCTGCCCATATCCTCTCTTGCCACATGGGGGAGACCATCACCACCAATTGCCATTTGTCCAATTACTGGCTTTCTTTCATCCTCCTTGTTTACACCCTCCTTTTACCTTCCATTTTTTTATTAAAAACTTTAAAAAGCTATAAACCCCAGCTCTACCCTCATTCAAAATATAAATTGGTAACAAAGAGACTGTATTTCCAAGCTAATGCGCTGTACTACTCTAAATCAACCATCCACCCACTTCCACCTGGCCTCTTCACTGCACCAGTGACTTCAGTCTTGACTGCCCCTCTGTCTGCAACTGCATCGCCTATGGTTCTGTACCTTCTATGCTATTCCCTATGCATGGAATAGCCTTATAGAGTTCATCTGGAAGACCCATATCCTTGCCACATTCAAGTCTCTCCTGAAGATTCACCTTTATCATGATGCTCATGGGAAAGCTGCCACTGACGACAACAACTCTGAGAAGTAGTTTGGGTATAATTTTACATGTCCTATTTTTATTATTTGTATACACATTCTAAACATAATTGCATATGTATTGAATCCTTCCCCTATCCTCAGGACACAGAGGGAAACAGTCTTTAAATTGTGAGTTCCTTGAGGAACATGGCCAGGCCTCCTCTTCTATTTGGAAAGTTCCAAGCACTTCATAGGTGCTACCAGAAATAATTTATAATAGTAATCTTGCTCTTACTAATGTTTCAGTCCAAAACTCAAGACATCACTAAAATTAAATATTAATTTTCAAGCTAGCTTTGAGCAGGAGTCATGACGCAGGCCATAGGCAACCAATCATCAGATGGTTACTTTTGGTCTCTGCAAGAGGGGCTGGTTTTGAACGAGCAGTTAAGGAGATAAAAGAAATCTCTGATAATGCAGTCCCCCTCTTCTTGTAACTTAGTTTGGTACTTCATCCCTCATCTTCTATCAGCCTGAACAAGATGTGCCAGTGTGTTTTTAGTTTCACAGCAATACAACATACATGAGTGGTCACTAAACATTTTGAACTTGTTCCTATGCATGGGTGAAACGGGATATTAATAAAAGACAGACCATGGGTACAATGAGTAGACATTATGAAGCCATTTTTCAAGATAGAGAATAAGATAAATATTAAAAATTTAAGATGGCAGTAACTATTGATGAGCATCTACTTTAACTAAGAGTGCTAAAGGCTGCAAAGGTAGTGAGAAATCAAATCTCTGCCCTGGAAAGCAAGTTCACATTAAGAAATGCCAGGTTGATCTTAAGGGTTCATGAAACCATCGAGATGAATGGGTTTTGTTTTGTTTTTTTAAATGAATGAAGGAAGCAATCACTTAAGATAGTTAACGCTACAATGTGTAGTCATATATGTCCCTGGCCAATCCAATCAAGAAATACCTCACTGTGGCTATGAAATGTATCACTCTTGGAATGACTTTAAATCCGGCATGTGTATTTTACATTCATGTGCCGAGTTCAAGAATCCTATGTGCCCAGGGTACTGTCTTGATCTCCCTTAGTGACTTACCTGTTTTGTTCCCCTTCCAAAGATGGCACTGGAGTAATCTGTGATTTATAGGTACGGCTTTTGGGTGAACTGTGGAGGCTACACCCAGCTTTTTCTGTTCTCCCATTCATGAAGTAATTCTCTTAATGAGGAGTATCATTTACTATTCCATCAGCTAAAGTTAACTCTGTTCACACTGGAAAGTGCTGAAAGTTTATTACTCAAGAATATAGCTGAATATTTGTGGTGTTATTTAATCACTGAAAACTGCAGTACACTGTTATTAACATTAACCTTTACAGTGGAGTCGCATCATATGCACATTTAACTTATGCGAATTCAACTATACGCGCTCGGCAAAAAACAACTCCTCGCGGCGGTGGAGTACTGTACAGGAGTCGACGGGAGAGCGCTCGGGGGGGTCGATTTATCGCATCTAGACTAGACGTGATAAATTGACCCTCACTGGATCGATTGCTGCCTGCTGGTCCGGTGAGCATCTCGCCGCGCTGTGATTCTAGTGTTTAAAGATATGTATTTTTCGTACAACGTGGCCCCTAAACGCAAGCCAACTACTTCATCTGATGCTCAACCGAAGAAACAGCGATCTGTTCCAACGCTGGAGGGAAAACTGGCTGTGTTGGACTTATTGAGAGACGCTATGTCGGTCTCCAACGTGGCGCGTAAATACGGCCGCAACAAATCTAGCATCCGTGCCATCAAGATTCGAGAGAGAAATTCATCAAGCCATGGCATCAAGTGCACCAATAACTGCTAAGGTGATGAGCCAGGTGCGTGATAAGAAGTTAGTGAACACTGAAAAGGCATTAAACTTATGGCTGGAAGATATGAACCATAAACTCTTAGCCTCTATGCACTGTTCAAATCTCCCGCCGAAGAGGGACAGCCTTCTGATGAGAAGGAATTCAAAGCCAGCCAAGGTTGGCTTAACAGTTTTAGAAACCGATTGAACCTCAAAAACGTGAAGACTACTGGTGAAGCTGCATCTGCCAATGAAGAGGCAGGAAAAGCCTGCCCTGAACAATTAAAGAAAATCATAGAAGAAAAGGGCTATCTTCTGAAACAAGTTTTTAATGCTGACGAGACTGGGCTCTCCTGGGAAAAAAATGCCCAACTGCACTTACACTTCAAAATCAGAAAGACAAGCCGCTGGCTTCAAAGCCACTAAAGACCGTATGACTGTGTTGTTTTGTGGCAGTGCAGCTGGGCATTTAATAAAGCCGGGCTTGCTCTACAGGGCTGCAAATCCCCGTGCCCTAAAAGGCAAGAACAAAAATCTCCTGCCTGCGTTCTGGCAATCAAATAAAAAGGCTTGGGTGACGGCAGCATTATTTCTGGATTGGTTCCACAAGCGTTTCATTCCGGAGGTCAAGCGGTACCTCGAAGAGAAAGGACTTGACTTTAAAGTGTTGCTGATCATAGACAATGCTCCTGGCCATCCTGAGGCACGCCGGTTTGCGCATAACGACGTTGAAGTCTTCTTTCTCCCTTTTTTATTCTGTCATTCTTCCATCTCTCTCTTTTTGACTATACGCGATTTTTGCCTCATGCGCGGACTTTAAAACCTACTTGATATAACAATACTGGTGATAGGAAATTGGAAGCAAAGTGGAATAGGGTTTACCTAGGCCACATATGAAGTGGATACCCGTGGAAACCTAGTACAGTGGAGTCGCATCTTATGCAGGGGTTAGGTTCTAAAGTGTCGTATGTTAATTTGCATGTCAACATGCAAAATGCTATTCCAGTTGATGTCTACTTCAGACTAGGATGGATACCTGAGCTCTGGGAACAAACTGGAAATGATACTGTGATTTCCTCTGTCTTTTGCAAGCCAGAAATTTGCAAATCTTCACCTAACATTTAGTTACCATAGTTCTGAGTAAGTATTGGACCGGAAATGGTTGGGCAGATACCACACAGGCCCTAGGGTTAAAAGACAGAGTTTAAATAAAAAACCTAGTTTTGTGACAAATGTCTTTCCCTTCTTCTCAAGTTTCTGTCTGTAGCTATGGGCTGGAAGTGGGCAAATGGAATGATTTTTCTCCCACAAACTTCACTTGTTGAGGCTTAAAAATCAGGACTACATTCTATCCACAAAGTTCTTTACTAGGAAGATATAAATGGAAGTTCAGGTGGACTTTCCTTTCTCCATAAGGTTCTATGGAATGACTACCAACCCAACAAGATGAGCACGACTGCATTCCTTTCCTTGCTCCCACAGGCAATCAGAGAGGTTCCTTAATTAACCATAGGGATTGTTGTTGAATAACACACAACCATTCTTCTTGTTCACCTGCCCTCCCTGAGCTAAGCATGCTGCTTTATTAGCCCTTCAGCATGGAGAACACAAGACAGGTAATCAAAACCAGGTCTTCCTCATTGCAATGCAAAGTAGTACAGTATTGCTAGGCCAAAAGGAGAGCCTGTTCAATGGGAGTTTAACTGTAACTCAGATTTAGCCATTTTCTTTCATAAATCTGCTCTTAGTGCATAACTATTGCAGCAGTGCCCTGTGGTATATCTTCCTGTGATAAAAATCTCCTCTTTTTCCACCACCACTGTTGGAGAAAGTTCAGAAAAGAACAAAGTAACCTACAACAGAGATGCTATGACTGGAAGGTAAACTTCCAACTTCTGGTGCTGTTGATTTCCTCTGACTCTCTACTTTTACACTTATGCACAACTCTTATTTATAGCAACTTTTAAACAGCCCCATGCACCAGTATTGTGTCTCCTATTGCAATTTACATGTATGGTAATGGTTTTATTCAGACACTTGAATTAAAAGGACTTGTATGACAATTTAAATAAAAAAAAGGCCTACAATTACCCTGTTTACAATTTTTGAGGCGAGCCTGTGGACATCTCAATTACTATAGCAGTTTTGGGGGTTGTTTTTTTTACTGCTAGGTTAACATTTTACCATACTACCTCACCTGCTAAACCGCTTGTGCATATTAGCAAATCCAGTCTTATGAATTTAGTCCTGGTGGAAAAACCCCATTGTGACACTACTGGAGACTGATGTCCTCTATGGAACAGGAAGAGCATGGACAATGAAATAGTCTTTGTTGCCCTGTCAATGTGACCCATCCCCCCAGGCTAAATAGGCTACCTGGAGGGGGTCAAAAGTTAGGTTAAGGGTAACATTTTCAAAAGTGCCCAAATGACTTAGGAGCATATGTCCCATTAGAAGTCATGGGACTTAGGCCCAGATCCTTAAAGGTATTTAGGTATTGCTCCACTCAGCATCTGAACACCGAAACCCTAAGCAGCCAGCCACTCAGGCTCCCTGTACAATTCATGGGGAGAGTTAAGCACTTAAGGAAGAGATTTTCAGAAGCCAGTCAGCTGACCAGGGAGTTGTCTAGGCTAGCCAGGAGTGAAATGCTAAGGAGAGGGATGGGGCTTAAGTATCTAAGTAGCTGAACTGGTGCATGTGGCCTAGAGATAGGTGCCTCCCACCACTCAGGCTCCTCAGCCACGAGCCCTCTCCTGGAGTTAGGCACCTAAGCCAGACCAGCCACTTAGGTAGACCATGTCTTATCAACCAAAACAGTCTCTTTCCCCTGTTCTCGCTTGATATCTTTCTCACGCTCATTATACATTTCCCTGTGCCCCCGTCTCTTTGGTATGGGCACTCTTTTGTCCTTCCACCTGTTGGTGACCTGCCTTCAGCTGTGGGGTCTGACAAGTATCAGGTCTTAAGACATGTTCAGAGCATGCCTATCAGATCAGGCCCCACTGATGAGATAGGCATCCCCCCATGTAATCTCACTTTGGGGCTTTGGCTTGAGCTGGAGCAGCTCATTAACTGTGGGGTAGCTTTGCAAATGCTGATTAGCGGAAACTAAGGCAGCTAGGATACTTAGGCACCTATGGGGTTAGGTGGCAGCTCACTGGCAACTTTGAAAGTGTCAGTGGTGCCTAAATGGTGGACTTAGGCACCTAGGTACCTTTAAGGATTTGGGCCCTACATCATTTACATGCTTTTGAAATTTCCCCCAAGGTCCATTCAGTTCTTGGTCTCTTTGCTGATTTTGCCAACAACGTTGCAAGTTTGTCATGATGGAGTTTATGTTGTGTGTGAGAGAGATAGAAAGGGAGAGTGATGTCATTAGAAACTAGACTCAGACTACCAGTTCATTTCACATAGGCCACCAAACAGCCATAATATAATGGTAATTTACCTTTGGCCATTACTGACCTATATTGCATTCATGATGTAAAAACGAATAGCTCTGTAACCCTCTATTACTAGTATTGTGAGCCATCCAGTCCCCTCATGGGAGCAGATTAAAATGATGGTGAACAGGTGCTATCAAAACACAAAATTGTAAAGCTTTGGAATGCACTTAGCTTTGAAAGTTAAGAACAGTGGTTGAGAATTACCCAACATCTGATCTTTAAAAGCAGCTGCCCTTCTAGTTTGTGTGTATCATACTCGTGCTTGTATTTTAAAAATATGGGCCACATTCCATTGAAGTCAATGGAAGTGTGCCCATTTACATCAGCAGAGAATTTGCCCCTCTATTTTTGCTATGCTTATGGGGGGCGGGAGGGCAAGCATTTCCTTAAAAACATTTTGCTCATTAAAAATTTGCTCAATACCTTCACAAAAAGAGTCTGCTAAAAGCAGTGTAATAATATAAATGGTTATAATGAAGGTAGCTGTCATATAATTTAGGACCCAGTGTGCTGTAGCCTTATACCAGCAAGTCTGAATTAAGAGGTATACCAGTTCACAATCTTTGTAAATTAGAATATTAACCACCTCACAACTTTCCTTCAGTGTGCTGATTAATCAAAATATATTTGCCTTGTCAAGGATGGTTACATTTCTAAAGGTGGAGTTTACACTGCCTTTCTCCTCCTCTATTTTTCAGATCTTAGTTCATTAATTACTAGACCTTTCACATTCTGATTTATGTAGGAGTTAAACTTTACAGGTTTCCTTATGAGAATTCGTAAAATTCGTCATCAATCCACGACCTCAGAAACTGACCACGCCCTTAATCTTACAGCAGTGCTCATGGGGACAAGTCCTAACACACAGGATGAATAAAATGAATCTCTGAAATCTGACTTTGTAAGTAGGGGATGATGAGTTAGCTTCCGACTAGCTATCTTGTCAAAATTCTATGCTGTACTAATCAGTGTTATTTTAAAACTCTCTGAAGACTCCTGGTCAAATGTAAAGCCAGCTTGGCAAGCACAAAAAACAACAAGCATAAGCCTAAAAGAATACTGAGCAGTCCCTAAAAGGCTCTACTGCATACAGGGTGTGCAGCTTCCATGCAATTTTTGGTTAATTTTTGCTACTCTCATAGAAGCAGATTATACCATTTTTAGACTGAACAGCTCCTCTACTGGCCTGATCTTCTCCATGTAAACCTCAGTGTTACAGATGCAGAGAAGAGAAAAAAAATCTCAACAACATGACAAACCCGTAGAACACCCTTTGCTCTCTACCCTAAACATTCCATATAATTTCAGTAACATACCGTGCTTTCATAGACTGAATGTAGCCAGAAAGCCATTGCATTCATAGCTAATAACAACAAGGATGAGAGACAAAAATGGAGGATGGGAGGAAAACAGGTTAAATAGTAAAATAATCTCTAAGGAGTTCAAACCAGGACAACCAACTTCCTTAACGTTAATATTTGTCTGTATTTGCAGCATTTAAGAACAAGGATAATGTTCATGACTTAAAATCAGTGTTGCATAGCCAATGCTGCTCTGTAACACTGAGGTAACCCCCACAGCCCCCTCTGCAATTGAGAGACCACAGCTAACCTGTATGCACTCTGTAATGGGCTTTAAGATGGGAGGATTTTCCATAGACTTTGCCACATCCACTGTATGGACACTTGTGTCTCTTTTCAGTGGCTAGTTTCCCCTTTGCAGGCACTCCACTGTGGAGGAGAGAGAGAGAGCTGGGCACACTGCCAGAATCCTGTCTTTCCACTGGGCTGTGGGAAGGACTCGACCCAGATTCAGTGGTCACGTCGCTGTCTGATCCTACATCCTCATCTGGACTTTCTACACTGTCACTGCAGATGGAAGGGGTTGGGAGGGGTCTGTACTTGTTCAGGTCCAACAAGCTTTTAGCAATTGTGACCAATGTGCAATAATCCTTCCAGGCATCCCTGGGGTCATTCAGGTCCTTGGTCACTTCTTCATCAGGCATTTTCAGTAGCTCTGCATCCTGAGCCCCCTGTTCCTGTACTACAGAGCGATTGGAAATGGAAACCAGACACTGAGCAGCAACAAAATCCATGTAGGCAACTGCTGACATTCTGCAGACGAGTAACCACCAAGAAAGAGAACCAAAATCCAGGCACCGAAACTTCTCTGTCGTACCCCCCTGGGTTTTTAATCAGCACACTGGTGCCTTCAGCCTCCAAGATCAGTAGCGAGGGGGTGGGGCGGTGTGCGTTAGTATCCAAGCAAGGAGTCGAATTCAGCCACTGATCTTTATATAACAATCCATGACTCCAAAGGCAGCATCCACAATCTGGTGCTACACTGGGACTTCTTGCACTCCTAGACCCCTTACCCGTGATCACCAGAAACTCCAGATTTCAATTCACTCCCAATGACAAGCACATTGACAGGCTATAATAAGGCTCTCTTGGAAATACTGTCACTAGTGGTGATTTCAAGTAATCCAGCGTTTTAAAAGGACCCAAGGTGTGTCCCCCCCAAAAAAAAAATCGCAGGAGGAGCTCAGGAGATGCACCCAGCCGCTTTGCCTTCGTTAGAATTCCCTGCACATTCACCCACTCATCAAGACGCTCTGTTGAAATAGCAGACAAAGCTCCAGGTCTACAAGACTCTTGCCCCCCCTCTGCCCACTGCCTGATTCACTCCCCCCTCGCCTGCCGCTCCTCACTGTTCCGGCATGCTCTTGCTCAGTAACAATTTCGCAGAATCCCATCACGTAAGGTTCCAAGCCCCCCACCAATTGGTCAGCGGGGAGGGTGATTCAACTCTGTTTACCTTCTCCCCCTTCCAGTCAGAAGAGCCTTTTTGCATGAGAGGCGTGTCTATAAACGAGGAGTCCGGCCAATCCTAATATTTCCTCCCAATGCCTCGTGCTACTCTTGGAGTCTGAGAGCTGCGATTTAAAAGGGCGATGGGGGAGGAATCTGAAATAAATATATAATCATAATCACTTGTTACTGAGCTCCAGCCTGAATAAAACTCTCTTTAGCAAGCTTCTTCTGACTGCAGCTTAACCTCGCAGGGTGCCGTACACTGCTGCTTTCCGGTTAGACTAAATCCCTTCCCTTGTGGTTTAGCTATAGCCCTCTCTGCCAAGCAGGTTTCCAAGTTTGGTTTTCCAGCACTTACCGGGTTAACTGCCTAGCTGGAAGTCCTACAGTCCCAGCAACCAGCTGGCCAATCGAAAGTAAGTTGGCTGATGTCACTAACATTGGCTTAGCCAATCAGAAAGAAATTCCAAACAGGGCTCAGCACTTGTAAACCTAGAGAGCTGGAGTGGGAGACCCGACCGGGAGTGTGCTTGTCGTAGGAGTTTAGACTGCAGACGTAAAGGGGCGAAAATAAATGTAAAGTCACTGACCTGCAGCCACCTCTCCACCCCAGTTAAAAACCCATACGTTCCATTCCAGGGAGGGCTGTTTTTTTTTTAAACCAGGGCAGGAGTCTGCTGGATTTCTGATATGCTTAAAAACGTCCAGAAGCAGCAACCCTAAATATTAGTATCATTTGATTTTACAGAGCCCAAGAGTCTAATACGCATATACAGAAAATTACATGATTCCTGCCCGGAGGAACGTAAAAACTAATTTCAGGTAGGAAACAACGAAGGAGGCCACAAGTTAATGGGAAGGGGTGCTGGAGGAAGGACAGGGCAAAGGTCAATAATGTACACAATTACTCAAGGAAGGAAAAACACGGCATGATCCAGTGAATGAAAGGTTGGCTAGCTTCTTCTGGACTCAGGAAGAAATGAGACTTCAGAAATAGTTCTTTGGCCTCCTTTTTTAAAATAACATAACTAGAGGGGTCACAAAATATGCTAATTTTGTCTTAGGGAACTTACTTCAATGTTCACTGTATATATGTAAAGTTCTCTCTACATACTATAGGGAGTACCTAAAATACAGCAAATAAGGGGATAAAGTTATCTAACTAAGGCACCTAAAAAGTTTCTAAGGGTGCCCACTGTATCCAAGGAATGCTTTTATGGGTAAATGGTGTCAGTGATGAAATCTCTTATGGATATTGAAAAATCCATTTTAATCCATTTAAAATGCTTAGAGGTTATTTGCTGCTATTAGAGATATTATATGGTCTCCCTTCACTGACAAGCCTAATAAAAGTTTAGTATTAAAGCTACTTATTTCAGCTGTTCCTTTTTCAACATCTTTTAATTCCCTTCAAAGACTTATGTATTTTTAATTAAACAAGTGAAATATAACCTGACCAAATAAATAGATCATATCTCCTCCCAACAAAAGAATAACAAAGTTATTTGACAAGTAGCTACTGTACATATTTATATACATATTTTTGAGACTGGTTCATCCAAACTGTAGCCTGAGGAGTCTCCTTGACTGAGTGCTTTGAGCAATTTTCCATCTTTGCCTGGAAAATCAGCCATGCTGGAGCCAGTCTTTTTCACCCTGGGCAGATAGTATCAAAACAAGACATGTGAATGAATCTGCTACCATAGTTGGGTTTGACCACATATCACCTTTTGATGTAAAGAAGGTTTATCAAGGTGGTGGGGAGTTGGACTTGTTGCAGAGATCAATGCCCATTAGGGCTTGTGAAAGTCAATGGTGAGCTAATATTCCCTTGGGATTTATTAACAATGTCCTCTTCATGGAGGTGATGGTGCAAATCTGATAACACAGCTAAAATATTACCAGGAATCCTTTAATTGACATTGAGAACCTATCCAATCATTGTCTAGTCTCTAGCTATCCATCCATCTCTCCATCTACGATTTTACACTACACACCTCATCATAATGTTTGACTGTCTTTTTGATATCTGAACAACTTGATAAACCATTGGTGACTGAACAAACCCAGGGCCATCTGCATAATATGGGATAAGGCAAAGAGTTAATGCTGGTCTTTTCCATATGATTGTGATACTTGTTGCCATACAGTTAATGTTTGATATATCACCTGCTTTTACTGCTATTATTGAGAATGACAGGTTTCAGAGTAGCAGCCGTGTTAGTCTGTATTCGCAAAAAGAAAAGAAGTACTTGTGGCACCTTAGAGACAGTGGAAAATATGAATGCATCCGATGAAGTGAGCTGTAGCTCACAAAATCTTATGCTCAAATAAATTGGTTAGTCTCTAAGGTGCCACAAGTACTCCTTTTATTATTGAGAATGTTTACTTTTTAATTTATAAAGTGTGTTTATCATTTGCCTCTAAGCATATGTAAAATATACTTTGTTGTGAATACAAAGCACAATTAGCAACCAGAGCCAATGTCTGTTAGAGGCCCACCCCCCAAAAAACCTAATTTAAATGAAAGAAAATCCTGTGTACCCCTTTCCAATGCACATATCCTTCTTCTCTAACTCACCCTATCAGGCAAAAGCCTGAGCAAATAGATAGTTCTTTCAGCATACCCTGAAGGTTAGTTAACTTGGGCTGTTTCAGACTAGAAGGTATGATTTCCTGAGCAAGCACCATTGAGAGAGAACAACCCATCACCAGCTCCTAACATTTAAATTTGTGGTAAGATAGCTTGTGTACCCCATCTTGAGTTAAATATCAGGGAAAACATAAGGAGAAAGAAGCAGTCTCTAAAATATCAATCTCAAGGTACTTATATAGCTTCCATGTGACCAAGTACACAGACCCCACACTGACCAAAAAAGAGTTAATGGGAGTCTGTGGGCCCAATCAGCCCCACCCTGTTACACCTGAGAAAGGTGTAAAACCGGGAGGGAGCAGGTAAAAGAGGAAAACCCCAACTTAGTAATGGCTGAATGCAAGAGGGAGTAGAACTCCTGAGTAAGCCTTGTTAAGGAAAGTCTGGCTGGGGCCAAAGCCTAACTAGTGACTGCCTGGAAGGAAGGACCAGTGGGGGCTAGAGCCTAATTAGACACTCTTAAGTGTCAGAGCTGCCTTGGGGCAAGTAGGCCCGGTATAGAATGTTACTTCTGTTCCTCAACTAATTTGGATCCCCTCTCTTTTGGGACTTGCAGATGAGTCAGTTAGGGAAGAGGCTGTGAGAAATGCTTAGCTCCAGGACGTGGGCAGAAGTAGCCTGGGGATCCGGCAGAGGGTATGGACAAACAGACCTCATCCGCTTCATACAGTGTCCCTGGGCTGGAACCTAGAGAACAGGATGGCTCTGGGTTCCTCTACTGGCCCATCTAGGGTGGGGATGTGAAAACCCTGGTGCCAAGGGCTGGCAGGCCCAAAAACCTGAAGTTGGGTTGAACCTCTGGTGTGTTGGTGCCAGGTCACTGGCATGTTGGACTCAGATTTCCCTGGAAGGGGCAGGACTAAGTGACTGGGGCTGGAGGGCCAAGTCACAGGAAGAGGCACATCACTGCAAGTTCAGAGTGGCTGTTGGCAGAGGGCACCAAAGAAGGGAAGCTGCTGCTGTGTCCAGACATGAGGGGGTGTGCCTGTGGTGAGTAGGCTTTTCCACAAACCCCTTCAGTGTGGTATCTGATTGTCTCCAAGATCTTTATTTCTGAAGATAACCATCTGAGACAGGTTTCAGAGTAACAGCCGTGTTAGTCTGTATTCGCAAAAAGAAAAGGAGGACTTGTGGCACCTTAGAGACTAACCAATTTATTTGAGCATGAGCTTTCGTGAGCTACAGCTCACTTCATCGGATGCATACTGTGGAAATTGCAGAAAACATTATATACACAGACACCATGAAACAATACCATCTGAGACAGGGAAGTTTTATCCTCATTTTATCAATAGGAAACTGAGGCATTGAGTTATGTGCCCGTAGTTAAACAAAAAGTCTGTGACCAACTTCCAGTGAAATCAAGACAAGTTATGCATCTAAATAATTTCTTGAGAATCTGGGCTTGAACCTCAGTTTCCTATATCCTAGTCCAGTGCCTCAACTATAAACCATTCTTCTTCCTTAAAATGACAGAACCCAAACCATAAAGGGCTTTATAGATTAAAAGCAATCCCTTTAACTGAGCCTGGAAATAATTGGGAAGTTAGCACAGAGTAAGAAACATTGTTGCTATCTCTCTGCAAGAAACACCACTAAGTAAACAGAAGCTGTGTTCTATACTAGCTGAATAAATCTTCAGGTGTGGTCCTCAATAAAGGTATGGCTAACTCTCATGAGGGCTGCATTCTTCTAGCCAAACATAACTGGAAAAAAACACTGATTGCTCCGGCTGTTGTTGGATCATTTAAAGGCAGATGAGCATCAAAGGAGTTACCTGGATAGTGAAACCCCTATCAATGGGGTGAATATCAATTTTACCATGTAATCAGGGTGTTTTTCCCCAAGCCAGCTAGTCTTGCTTCAGTCAATCTCTAGTGTTTACTAGACACACACACCCACATTCCCAAAATGTAATTCAGCCAGAACCCTTGCAAAGCAGAGCCTGCTGTCTCTACAGTTGGTGAGAAGTGAAATAGTTAACATTAACATTTACATTGCTGAAATGAGTCTTCAGCATTAAATCTTATTTAAAGGAAGGGGCTCTTAGAGCTATTGTTTCAGGCATTCTGCAGACTTGGGAAGATGACTGCATTAATTTATATTCTGCTCACAGATGGAAGGAGTCTTCACAAGCATAAGGACTAGTGCAAATGGGGATATATACCCCATTCTAGCTCAGCAAGGGTTAATGTGGTTTAATTGGTCTCAAGCCCCCCTGGTTGCACCTGGAGAGTGGACCAGCCCACTTAATGATGAGTTTCAGCTGGGAGGCTGCTGTAACAGCAGAAAGTCTGCAGCAGAAGGGGGCTGTATGAGAAAAGGAGGAACTTTGCAGTCATGGTGGTGGCAGTAGGGGAGGGAGGGAGGGAGGGAGGGAAGGAGGGGGCAAGAGCATGCATGCTGTGGGTAACAGGAAGGGTGCTGTAGGTGCAGAGGAAGCCTATAAAGAGAAAATATCTCAGGGTTGGAACAAGCTCCTGTGATTGACCCTGACATGCTGATAAGAACTGCACTTCCAGGGAGAAGTCTAGGGAAGGGTTGTTACAAAGAGCCCAGGAAATGGCTGGGGGAAAGGCCTGAAGAGAGGCTAATGGTAGGAAGGAGTTCAGAGAGGCAGCTGCAAGGTGTCTGACAGAGCAGACCTTGCTTGCTTGTTTGAGGGTCCCTGGACTGGAACCTAGTATAGAGGATGGGCCTTGGTTCCCCTACCAGCCACTGGGAAAGTGGTGTAAAGCTCCCCTGACATAAAGGGATAAGGACAGTTAAAATCCCTGAGAGATGGGGTCTAAAGAGTGTGGGGCCCAGAACTGAGGACCAAGGACTGGATGTAAGGATGGGGACTAGTATTTGTTTGGATGCTTGCCCACCTGGAAAGAGTGGGACTAAAATGGCTGAAGGGCAGAATCACAAGAAGAAGCAGACCACTGAAAGACCATAGTGAGTGTTGCTAGGGGCCATAGGTGGAGGAGAGCCAGCTGCAAGGGGGGAGCTCTACTGATGAGTCCACCCTTCTTACAACTAGATTTTTTTTTTTTTTAAGCTGAACTATTGCCTTATTGTTCGAAGGCAAAGGAAGATTCTGTGGCAAAGTCAGTGGCCATGGAGCACATAGAGCTGTCTAATAACTTCCAGTATGCCTCCAAAATGCATGTTCTCTTCATGAAGGAAAAAGTATGAGTCCAAGCTCAAAAGGCTTACTAATTGCTGTAAGTAGATATTGATACTTTCTGGAACTGAGTAATCATTACTGCCATGTCTTTCTAAATGGTAGGATTTACTTGTGGCATACTAGCACTGTTTGTAACCCGGTCTTCCCAGGAAATCAAGGCTATAGATCATGGCTTGAATGTACCTGTATTCATATCTTATCTATATAGCAGTTTTCATCCAGGCAAACAAACCTTAGATGCGAGTTACAAAACATCCATGCCATTTGACCTGTAACTCAATATTGAATTTAGAAAGTGCCTGACTTATTTTGTTACAATATTTAAAATGCATTAATATTTTAGTTAATAAGGTTGACTGTCTTAGTTTGCAGGGATACAACTTAATACCCCTCTAACAAAACTTCTGTAAACCTGAATGCTTTAATGGGCAAATGGCATTTGCTTGTTAAGGATCAAAGTTCAAATCCAAATTGATGTTGATGACCTTGAATCAGTGTGTAATGGACAGGTGTTCACATTGTAAACCTGCAACACAGGCCACCAGCTGTGCTAAATTACTTTTTCTTCATGAGAAGCTAAGTCTACTCATGTTAGGGTTGAGGTCATTAGCAGTGCAGTGTTTGGGGATGCTGCTTGTTCTTCTGACCAAGAGGAAGTGTACAGTAATAGTAGCTGTCTGCTGTGGAGAAGTATATAAGAGGAGAATGGTGACCTCATGATGGATGAATGAAGAAATGGATAAGGATTCAGGTCAGAACAAGTGATCCATATTCCTATGCCTTATCAGGGAGACCATTGTGGGGATGGGGCAAAGGGGAAGCAGCAAACACTTCACAGTAAGATGCAGGATTCAGATCAATGTAAAGCAGGAGTGAGCAATTTTGCCTTCATGGCTTCAGAGTATGAGTGAAGAAATGACATTTGATGTACAAGTTTGCCATTCATAAGTTTGTCTGAGGGGATAATCTATGTAGGAGACATTCCAAAACCTTTGCATGGTTCAAGTCTTTTTAAAAACTGGTATGAAGAGGGCTGGCATGAAATGGATTAAGCTACTGTAACTTGGCAAATTGTGTGAATGAGATGACTGATATCTATAGAGTGACAGGTTTCAGAGTAACAGCCGTGTTAGTCTGTATTCGTAAAAAGAAAAGGAGTACTTGTGGCACCTTAGAGACTAACCAGTTTATTTGAGCATGAGCTTTCGTGAGCTACAGCTATGTTGCTATGCATCCGTTGCTATGCATCCGATGAAGTGAGCTGTAGCTCACGAAAGCTCATGCTCAAATAAACTGGTTAGTCTCTAAGGTGCCACAAGTACTCCTTTTCTTTTTTCTTTTTATCTATAGAGTGGTTTACTATATTTCTGAGTCTGAATTAAAAAAATAAAGACCTAACATGCTCACCACTGTACAATCCACAAAAATGTTCCCTGCCTTGAGACGCTTACGCTGAAAGGCTGTGCCCACGTTAGTGGGAATCCTACTGTGGACACAACTGCCACAGCCAGACCAGTTTTTACCACTATATCAGTTAAAACAGACATGGTAAGAATGCTGGAGGCAACTGGAGAAAATGAGAAGCTACTGGAGGTATGCCTATGCTAGGTTTCCCATGGATGACATTTTTCTGGAAAATATTTCTTAATGTAGGTATGGCCTGAAAGCCACATAAGATAAACCACAGTAGTGCCTTGTCTATACTGTGGTCATGCCAAGACTAGGAAAATAGCTCATGATTAAAAATATGAGCTGAGATTCTGTGCTACATCTACCTGAGGAAGGGAGGGCATAGGTGGCTTTAAATTACTAAGTTGTAGCAGCTTCCCTGGGCTGTTCTACAGATATCAAGAAGCCTGTGGTACTATATGCTATGGGCCTGTACTTCATGCCCCCGGTACCAGGGCTTGTGATAGATACTGTACGGTGTACTGGAGCCATTGTGGTTGGGAGAATCCCTCCAGTTATAGCTAACATTTTTTTAAAAATGTTGATGTAGACAAAGTTTAACACCGTCAAAAAAAAAAAAATCACGAGCTGGTTGTGGTAAACCCTATATGGACACCCCGTCCCTCCCCCAAGGGTTAACTATGATGAGTTAACACCTTTTTAAACATGACTTTTCTTTGTCTACACTAGTTGCTAAATCATGTTAGCGCATATATTTTTTTTCTAACAACATACATTTCCCCAGGGTAGACATACCCTAGGAGGCCAGGGAAGGGGCTAGTATAGGTTTGTTTTTTGTTTTTTTTCCCCTGTCTGGGCTTCTTTGTGGGGAGAAAGGGATGCCTCATCAAGAGGGATATGAATAAGTAGAGGGTGAAGCCTGCTGCAGAAGGATTGGGAGAACATTCCAAGCATAGAGGGCAGCAAGGAAGAAAGCAGGGGGACAGGAGTGGGAGGTGGAAACAAAGAGGGCAGTGAGGTTGGCATCACTGGTGGGGCAAGAGGGAACGCAAAGGAGAAAAGATCTGATATGCAGACTAAACCATGAATGTAATTCAGAGTGGAATGGCCTGACCCGTTTGTGTCCAGTGGGGCTGCTGTTACAGTAAGGAGCTTTAACAAAAATATACTATATAGCAGAACTGCAGAAACAATAAAATACAATGTAGATGTAGGATGAAGTAGGTGAAAGGCCATAGCTCCTGCATGCAGCACAATTCAGGTGGTGCAAAAACTGCACTATTTATATAGAGAAAAGTCCACACTTAGTCATAGCAATCTTAGCAGAGCTTATTTCCTAACCCACCCCCATGGCTTGCATAAATCCAAACCAGCTCCCTTCACTGCAGAGTGAAGCTCGGTGGGGACAGCGCTAATAAACTGCACTGCAGGCTGCAGCTGTACGTGTATCGCAGCCAGGCTGCTCAGGCATTGCCCTTTTAAAGCTGTTCTGCAGGCAGCAGAAGGGAGGGGGAGGTGGAGGAGTGGAGTTCAGCTGAGGACACAGTCCCAGTTCTCAGAAATCCCTTCGCTGCTGGAACATCGAGCTCCCTCTTTACTGCAGTTGAACAAACTGCCCTAGATCGGGGGCTGGTGAGACCGCCCCCAGCTCGTGCACGGAGCTCAGGGCGCCTAAGCCCACGTGAGCCGCACTGAAATTAGCACCTACACCTCAGAGACAGACAGAGAAGGGCGGGGGAGGGGAACCAACTGCTGGGTTTTCTTACAGCTAAGGTTGCTGGCTGACTTCTGGCCCCGGGCCACCATCCCTGTTAATGTCATTCCGTGTAAATGTTCTCTCCCTTTGTCCCCTCGGCTTGTTGTGGGGCGCGCCTTGCGGAGCCGCAGCGGAATCCGCTTTAACCCTCTCCTGAGCGGTTTGGCCGGTACCCTGTTTTTGCGCCGGATGACGGCGATGGCGTGTGGCCCGGCTGGACAGTAACAGAGCAAACGTGCAGGAGGCTAGTGATTGACAGGCACCTACTGGGGTGGGGGTATAACACCCTCCTCGGATGGCTGTCAAGCCCCAGCGCAATCAGGGGGGCAGGCTGGCCCATGTGCCCGAAGAGGGCGAGATCAGCCCTTGCCACGGATGCTGGGGGCGCCCCGGCCCCCCTCCCCAGGGAGCTTCCCCACCCCTGTCTGTCAGCGGCGGGCGCTGTGCGGGCTGCCCGCAGCCTTTCCGGGCCCTGTTTTGCTGCACACCGTGTTCCAGTCCCCACCGCCTCGTAAACAGCCGGGGCTCCCGCCCCTTCCCTCCCCCGGCCGGCTACTAGCGGCCACCAGGGTCCCCCTCCCCCGCTCAGCCTCTTCCCACTGCACCCCCCCCCCATACACACACACACACACACACCCACACCCGCCTCCCCGCGCGGGCTGCAAACCCTCGCCCCCTCCCCCGCGCGCCTCACCGCCTCCGCTCCCGCCCACCCCTTCCTCGCGGCGGCTCCTCCCCGTTTCACCTCAGATACCCTCAACTCCTCATCCCCCCTCCCTTCTCCCTCTCCGCTCAGCTCCCGCCCCCTCGCGGCCTCTCCTCCGGCTCAGCCCCCGCCGCAGCCTGCCGCGCCCTTCTGCTGGTGACGGGGAGCCCGCGCTGCCCCCCCCCGAGGCTCATCAGCGTGTCCTCGGCACCCCTGGGGGCGCCTCAGCCCAGCCCCTGGGGACAGAGGCTAGGAGGGGCCGGTGCGGAGCCGGAGCCGCCGCCGCCCCACCCCACCCCATGCGCCCTCAGCACACGCGGGGTGGGGGAGGCGCAGCCTGGAGCCGGGGCGGGAGCCGAGCCGGCCGGGGGCTGTTTACTGCTGCGGTTTGCAATGGGCATGACAGCCCGCTGCGTGTGTCCTCCCGTCCATCTCCTGGCCAAGCACAGCGGGGGCAGCCCCGCCGACGAACACTTGCAGTCATGAGACTTGCTTGGAGGTGGTGTTTACACTGCGTCTTCGGGGATGGGGAGGGGTGACGTGCGAAGGTTTGAAGTCCAGCTGTGTGAACACAGGACACGCAAACTCCTGTGAGGGAGCCCTCTAATTTTTAACCCCAGGGTATGTGGCTTCATATTCCCTTTCCTGACTCAACACAGTTTTGAACCATTTCTGTAAAGCAGTAGAAAAAACGATTTAGTTAAAGTGGTGCAATTCCCTGGGGGTGTGGAGAAATGCAGTTAAACCCCTTCATAGTGATATACCAGTATAGCCTAGCTTACCTGAACAATTTAGCATAGCTATACTGCTATAAATGCTTTTATGCTGCTATAACTGCATTCTCAGAAGGGGTTGCACCTATTTAACTAAATCAGTTCTTACGGTCTCTAGTTAATTCGGTGCAAAAACTCTGCAGATCGTCTCTAGAGACTCAAGTTCAAATCTATCAGTAGCCCTTTTGACCTGAGTGGTTAACCAGTATTTGGGGTCTTGTGGGTTGTTTTCGTTAGGAGGAGAAATTGGTGGTGGAGCTAAGTATTTCTTTGATGAAATGATGTTTATTCACGAAGAGTGTATGCACAGCTCTGGTTCCCTGAACATAGTAGGAATCGCACAGGAGACAGTTTCCTTGCTTAATATTCCAAGCCTCTTTTTTCCAGCCAGTACTCTACCCAAAAAGCTATTACCTTTCTCTCAAGGGTTACATGACAAGTGCTTCTTGGGATCTCCTTAGCTTTATGCTCCCTTCTATGTCTACTTCTGTGGTGTTTCTTACTTCATCTACTCTCACACATGCTTCCATCAAAAACAATATCCAGCCTGCTGCATTAGCATTCAGTCTCCCCTCACCAACCACTCCTATAGCTCAGTGCCTGACCATCCTTGTGTGTGGCCTACGTCCAGAGGTGAAAGTAAGCCGGTACGCCCCGGTACGGCATACCGGCAAGAGCCGGTGCACCGTACTGGGGCAGCCCGGCTTCCCCAGGGGACAATTTAAAGGGCCTGGGGCTTCCGGCAGTGGCTGGAGCCCCAGGCCCTTTAAATTGCCTCCAGAGCCCCGCTGCTGGAGCCCTGGGGTAGCGGCTGCAGGGCTCCAGCTGCTATTTAAAGGGCCTGGGGCTCCCCTGCTTCTACCACCCGGGCCCTTTAAATAGCCACTGGGGCCCCACTGCCGCTACTCCAGGGCTCCGGTGGCTATTTGAAGGACCGGGGCGGTAGAAGCAGGGGAGCCGCGGGCCCTTTAAATAGCCCCTGGAGCCCTGGGGTAGCGGGGGCTACAGGGGCTATTTAAAGGGCCAGGGCTCCAGCTGCCTCTGCCGCCCCGGTCCTTTAAATAGCCCCTGGAGCCCCACCACTTCCCCAGGGCTCCGGTGGCTATTTAAAGGGCCAGGGTGGTAGAAGAGGGGAGCCCCGGGCCCTTTAAATTGCCTCCAGAGCCCCGCTGCTGGAGCCCTGGGGTAGCGGCTGCAGGGCTCCAGCAGCTATTTAAAGGGCCTGGGACTCCCCTGCTTCTACCGCCCGGGCCCTTTAAATAGCCACTGGAGCCCTGCCGCTGCTTCCCCAGGCCTCCGGTGGCTATTTAAAGGGCCAGGGCGGTAGAAGCAGGGGAGCCCTGGGCCCTTTAAATAGCTCCCGGAGCCCCAGGCTGCTGCTGCTGCTACCCCGGTGGGGTGGAGGGAGCACTTACCTTACAGGGTGGGCTGGGGCTGGCTCTGACCCCCTCAACCCTGCCCCTTCCAGGGGCCAGAGTACCGGTAAGTCACTCGACTTACTTTCACCCCTGCCTACCTCTTAGGCAGTGGGTCTTACTGTTTCAGCTATCTTACTCCAAAAGGAACCTAACTGTTTCTTACACTTGTCCTGAATGACGGGTGGCTATTACACCAGCCAGCTTCAACAAGATTTCACCCAACCCCCAGCACTACACTATAAAGCCCTGTGATCTTCCTGCCCCTAGTCCACTTCCTTCCCCATACTGCTACAGGTATGATCACCAGAGGCAATCAGGATGGTACCCCTTCACTTTAAAAGAGATGGGACTGCTGGCAGGGCATTTGCTATGATCTTGTGCTGTAAGACTTCAGTTCCAGGTAAATTGGTTGAAACTATAGTAAAGAACAGAATTATCAGCCATATAGATGAATAAAATATGTTGGGGGAAGAGTCAACACAGCTGTTGTAAAGGGAAATCATGACTCACTAATCTATTCGAATTCTTTAAGGGGGTCAACAAAGTTGTGGACAAGGGTGATCCAGTGGATATAGTGTACTTTGACTTTCAGAAAGCCTTTGACAAAGTCATTCACCAAAAACTCTTAAGCAAAGTAAGCAGTCATGGGATAACAGAGAAGGTCCTGGCATGCATCAGTAACTGGTTAAAAGATAGGAAACAAAGGGTATGAATAAATGGCCAGTTTTCACAGTGGATCTGCACTAGAACCAGTGCTGTTCACCATATTCATGAGTGATCTGGAAGAGGGGTAAATAGTGAGATGGCAAAATTTGCAGATGATGCAAAATAACTCAACATAGTTAAGCTGAAGCAGAGTGTGAAGAGTTACAAAGGGATCTTACAATTATGGGTGACTGGGCAACAAAATGGCAGATGAAATTTAATATTTATAAATGCAAAGTAATGCACATTGGAAAAATAGTCCCAACTATAACTACAAAATTATGAGCTCTAAATTATCTGTTACCACTCAAGATCTTAGAGTCATCGTGGCTAGTTCTCTGAAAACATCTACTCAATGTACAGCAGCAGTCAAAAAAGCTTAGGAATCATTAGGAAAGGGCTAGAAAATGAGACTAAATGTCATAATGCCTCTATATAAATCCATGGTATGCCTGCACTTTGAATACTGTGTACAATTCTGGTCATCCCATTTCAAAAAGATATATTAGAATGGGAAAGGGTACAGAGAAAGGCAACAAAAATGATTAGGGGTATGGAACAGCTTCCAGATGAGAGAATAAAAAGAGTAGGACTTTTTTCAGCTTGGAAAAGAAATGACTAAGGGTATATGATATAGCTCTATAAAATCATGAATGGTGTGGAGAAAATTAATTAGGAAATGTTATTTACCCTTTTACCTAACATACAAACCAGGGGTCACCCAATGAAATTAATAGGCAGCAGGTTCAAAACAAGCAATAGGAAGTACTTCTTTGCCCAGCACCCAGTCAACCCGTGGAATTTATTGTCAGGGGAAAGCCAAAATATAACTAGGTTCAAAAAAGAATAAGAAGTTCATGGAGGTTAGGTTCATCAATGGCTATTACCCAAGGTGGTCAGGGATGCAACCCCATGCTCTGGGTTTTCCTAAACCTCTGACTGCCAGAACCTGGGACTGGATGACAGGGGATGGATCACTTGATAAATTGCCCTGTTCTGTTTATTCCCTCTAATGCATCTGGTGCTAGCCACTGTCAGAAGGTGGGATACTGGGGTAGGTGGACCATTGGTGTGACTCAGTGTCGGACTCTCAGGACCAGTGCTCTACTGGCTCTGTACAGTCCCTGGGAGTAACCCCCTTCAGTGTGACAGCCCTCCCTGAGGATTGCACGCTCTCTCTAGGGTTAGGGCCTCTGGCCCCACCGCCTCCTGGAACTGCACCTCTGAGCCTTCAGCATGCCTGTCTCACTCCATGAGACCCTCCATGGGTCCACTCACTCTCTACAGGGCAGTGGTGGGCAGGCCGCATGCAGCCCATCAGCTAATCTGCTGGTTGGCTACGAAACAGTGTTTACATTGACTGTCCGCAGGCACGGCCGCCTGCAGCTCCCAGTGGCTGTGGTTCGCCGTTCCTAGTCAATGGGAGCTGTGGGCAGTGGCAGCCAGCACGTCCCTGCAGCCCACGCCGCTTCCCATTGCCCAGGAACAGTGAATGCGGCTACTGGGAGCTGCGGATGGTCACTGTAAACACTGTCTCACATCCCACCAGTGGATTACCCTGATGGGCTGTGTGCAGCCCGCAGGCCACAGGTTGCTCACCACTGCCCCAGGGCCTCCACACCCAGACAAAATAATGCAACCCTGATCTCTAGACTGCAATGACTTTCAGGCAGTGTAAAAACAGAAGGGTTTATTTCTTATCTGGACCACAGCACAGGAAGTTCTCAGAGGCCTTGAGCCTAGAAAGTGTCAGCATAGTAGATCTGGGTCTGTCCACCATCTGAGTGGGCCCTCACCTCTCTTTGTTCCCAGTCCAGAAGCAGCATCCTTCCAGCTGACCACCTTATATCATCTTCCCCAAAGCCTCTCCTCCATCCTTTGTCTTCTTTCCCAGACAGACAGATCATCTGGGCCCTCTCTCTTCAGCTCTTTGTTCTCCCACTAGCTGAAACTGGCAGGCTTCCAAGATGGGCCTCCTGGTCACCAGCTGGTAAGTTTCACAGTGTCCAGACCGCAAAGAGTCTCTAAGGTGCCACAAGTTCTCCTTTTCTATGTCCAGACCATTGTCCATGGTCCAGGTGGCTAGGTGAGGTCACACCTGGTCCTCTGCAACAACAAACACCCTCTCCCACCACATCATTAAACATACAGCACAAAGGGAAAACTGAGACATACAGAGTATTCATCCAAACCATTAAGAAAATCCCCCACTTCGTCATACCCAGTATGGCCATTCCTACGTTGCATCTATTTATGTGGGCTTTTGCAGAGGAAGGGTCTGGTGGGCGTCGAGGTCTGTGTAGTGTGCATGGTATTACTGGGGGAGAGGGGGGGTGTCCAGGAGTATTGTTGGCTGTTGGAGTTAGTAATTTTATTTTGTTGTAGTAATTTATTTCAAGGATACTCCTTGACTTAGGCCCTTTGTTTTCAGACCCATTTGTCGCTAACAAGGAGAATACTTCCTATCTCTAAGTCAGTAGGACAGGTGCTGAAAAGGTCCACCCTGTAGATCAGCCTATCTAGGCCCTGTGCTCTTAAGACACCTATAGCTTTTTGCCTCCCTACTGTTCCTCACACGTTCTTGTCGACGGCTGGAAATGGTCCACCTTGATTGTCACTACAAAAGGTTTTTTTTCTCTCCTGCTGGTAATAGCTCACCTTACCTGAAAAAAGAAAAGCAGTAGTTGTGGCACCTTAGAGACTAACAAATTTATTTGAGCACAAGCTTTTGTGAGCTACAGCGCACTTCATCGGATGCTGTAGCTCACGAAAACTTATGCTCAAATAAATTTGTTAGTCTCTAAGGTGCCACAAGTACTCCTTTTCTCCCCAGTACGATGGATCTTTTATTTTGTAACAACTGTCCCTTCTTCACATAATGGTTCTGTGGGCCTGAATTTTTCATTGATCTAGGTCACAGTTAGCCTTAATCTCAGATGAGCACAGACTGAAAGGGAAGTTATGAGGTAAGAAGTCACTTTCTGTCTTCCATGGCAAAAAGCAGTAGTATATTACTATATTGCTATAATACTTCATCACCTTGCCTGCAGCACTTCTAGTGTATTCAGAGTCTCTGAAACCATTTATTTTCTACCCAGTAGGTCTACCAACTTGGAGCAGTTCTAATATGCCCCAGAAGGCTTTGCTCCTGTAAGTTATATCAGGAGAAGCATCCAAGACTTTCTGCACAGTATCAGAACCATTGCAGTCCAGTAGGTAAGGAAAATGACAAGGCTTGGGTGTAAACAGGAGACTGAGGCTTGGAAGTGTGACTGGTGAAAAATTTTCTGTTGAGACCTTTTCTGATGGAATTTTTTTTTAACTAAACAAAACTGCATGGGCTGTCAGCTTTCCTTTTTTAAAAAAAAAAGTTGGTTTTAGAGGAAAAGTCAAAATTTTCCACAGAAAAAAACTGTTTTCCAATCACTTCTACTTAACTGTGTTTACACTAGCTCTCCCTCCTCCCCAACTTTTTTGTTGGTAAATCTATCACCATTGTACTATAGTGAACTACCACCAGTGCAATTCCTCCAGAGGGCGTGCTGGAGTACTAGTGAAGGCTGGCCTATGGCATTTTTTACCACTGTGTCATCTAAGCCTGCTGAGAGCAGATCTCGATGCTACGGTGGTAGAAATGCCTGTGCCAAAGTAGTGCTCCTACGATTGCTATCAGAGGTGGAGCTACATTAGTGACAGTGCAACAGTGGGAGATTTCCCCCCAGAATACTTGCATTTGTGGCAAAAACACATTTTTATCTAATTTTTCTGTAACTTGATGAAAGGCTTCAACAAAATGCTACTTTATTTCTTAGAATTTGGAATAACTTGACAAGAACCCTAGAACAAGCACAACCCCACCTGCTTTGCTATAAGCTGCCACTCTGGAGACTGACTCTGAATTGGCGCACTTTTCTCTACAGAGTCCCCTAGCCTGCGAGCAGGATCAGGAAACAACTTATTGAAGAGAGAGCTTGTAATTTTAAGTTTCCAATACATCACATAGACTAGTGTAGACAAGGCCACAGGGAAATGTGCATGAGAGGCAATTCTCTTTGAACGGATGGGGATTTGATAGTTGAGCGGGTCAGCAGGTGTTAAGGGGAGTAGGTTCTTAGGATTTGGATTGTGCATGAGAACAAACAAAGGGTTAATTATTCCACATATTAACCTGTTCTCCTCTTATCCACTCCATTTTTAAAAAATGATGTCCCTTTCAAGGAAGCTTATGTAGATTTAGAATACATATCTTCCTGAAAGACTGCGAAGAGACCCTACTTCATGCTTTAATTGTAGCACTAGTCCTAAGCCTATTTTTAGTATAATCACCTTTATATCATACTATGGCTTGTGCAGCTGTAAGATCACAATAAGCTTCCTAATAGCTGCATTTGCTTAAAAAAAAAAAAGTAAACATTCCTTTGGATAGTTCTGATCTTGGCAAAATGCTGAAGTATTAGCTTTGTTTAAATCTGATATATTTTTTTCTTTACACAGAGAGCAACCATGTTCTTTTATTCTGGGGCCTTTCCTACCCACAAGTTATATCATATAACTAAAATCTGTTTTCAAACCAACTTAAATGGGACACTTAAACTGCTTTGCAACAGGCTTATATCAGTTTAGTTTAGTTCAGTCAGTCACTTAAATTGGCTTCAAAATAAGTGACCAGACTATTTTTTTTTTGAGCTAAAGACAGCAACAAACTAACTTCAGCTAAATCAGGTTTAGTCATTTTATTCCAAAATAAGAATGTACCCACACAGTCTTGCACCAAAATTTCGTTTCATTCATACGTTATGTTTGGTGCAAGTTTTGTATGTAGGCCAGCCCTTATTTTAGATAAAAAGAAATAAGAACATATTAAAGAGCAAAAGGAAAGTGTCTATGAAAGTGCACAGGATGAGTCACCTGCATAACATGCTGCATCAACTTTGCTTTACAAAATTGCAACAGACAGCAGATTCTTGGAAATTTAGGTTCAGGACACAGAAAATGAAATCCTAGTGGTTGCAGAGCTAGATAGACTTTTGTTTGCCATGGTTACCAATTAATTTTTACCTATCCAATTTCCAAATACCTGTAACTTATAAGTGACCATAGTGTGTCAGATTTTATTTAATTTCCAGTCTTATATTTGTCCTGTTCTATATCTGGAAAAAGTTGTGTAAAGGGGCTGGGAAAAACACCCCAAATCCATGAAATTACAGTGAAATTAATTAGTTTGAGGGACAGCAGAACAAAGGTGGTTTAACAATCCTGTATTACCACAAGGAGATGGATTATTATATCTAGTAGGTCCTTTCTGTCTCTAATTTTTATAAGGAACCAGGAAATGTCCATGATATGTACTTCTGCAGGTGCTTCTTGCACGTTAATGTCTCTTGGCCTGTTTGAAACTAACTTGGAGTATCTTAGTTTGAAAAAAGAAAAAAGAAAAGGAGTACTTGTGGCACCTTAGAGACTAACCAGTTTATTTGAGCATGAGCTTTCGTGAGCTACAGCTCACTTCATCGGATGCATAGCATATCGTGGAAACTGCAGAAGGTCTTCTGCAGTTTCCACGATATGCTATGCATCCGATGAAGTGAGCTGTAGCTCACGAAAGCTCATGCTCAAATAAACTGGTTAGTCTCCTGCAGTTTCCACGATATGCTATGCATCCGATGAAGTGAGCTGTAGCTCACGAAAGCTCATGCTCAAATAAACTGGTTAGTCTCTAAGGTGCCACAAGTACTCCTTTTCTTTTTTCTTTTTACGAATACAGACTAACACGGCTGTTACTCTGAAACCTTAGTTTGAAAAGATGCTCCTTTTTAATGTTGCCACATAGCACTTAATATATCACTTCACATGTTCAAAATCCTGCACAAACGTTAATGAATCTTCATACTACACCTGTAAGGTAGGTAGGTATTAATTCCATGTTATAATAGGGAAACTGAGACAGAGAAATGTATGGCCCAAGGTTCTGGAGTCAGTAACAGCCAGAATTAGAGCATAAGACTTCCAGATCCCCAACAGTGCATTGAGTCCTTTCAGAGACAATGCTGTCTCTGAGAGATACACCCAGACTAAACAGTTCTAATTTATTTTGAACCAGTTTGGCTATCCCTATTTCAAAATACTGTACAGAAAACAAAACATAAGATGACTAAGACAGAAAATACAGTTCTCAAGCATTTGATTGCTTTGCATTGTTCAAGTATGATATAATAATAATAAAAAAACAAACCCCAACTTCTAAAAGCTGTGTAGGCAGCTGTGGAGACTTGCTCCTCAGGTGAAGCAAATTCAACACAGCAGCTGCAAGCTGGTGCAATGGAATTTTGTGGCACCTTGTGGGTACGCTACTTTTAGCATGACCCTGTGGCATTTGATCCTTCTAAAAAATTTTGTGCATAAAGTTATTAATCTCAATACAGCTCTGAGAATGCTAAACTGTTGTTGCTACAGAACCAACACAAAATACATTGTGTGTGCATGCATGCGCATGTGTGTATGTAACTTGCAAAAATAGTGACTCTTTTTTTTTTGTTCTCTTAATCCACCACAGTGAAATAGTAGAATTCAAATTTCCCTCCTTCAGCATTTAGAATCTAGAAAACATCTCATTAGATTCTACTAACTTTAAATTAGGGTTAGTGTCTCTTCAGGAGACCATCCATACCAGAAATGCAACTGAGTCAGAGGGTTCAGTTATAACACGGTGGTTTCCTAAACTAATTATAATACAATTACAATTTGTAATGTAGATGGAGTCAAACATTTTCAATAACTGGCCTAAATGCTTAGCCTGTCTTGGACATACTTCCTGTCTTGGACATACCAATCTTGACTGTATAAATGGACCTTTAAAATTCTTGGACCCTTCCATCCTAAGCACTGTGTCCTGATCCCCAGAAGAGGGACTTGCACTGCTGAATAATGTAGTCTTTCTGCATGAAGGGCTAAATTGTGGCTGGTCCTATACAGGTGTGTAAAGAAGTGCTCAGAGTCAGCCAGGGTTCACTCACACCCACTCCCAATAGTGCCATGTTTGCTTTATCACGTGAAATGGTTAGAAATGTTGATAGCACGCAAACCTGTTAGTAAGAAGCTACAGTAGAACCTCAGAGTTACCAACACCAGAGTTACAAACTGACTAGTCAACCCCAACCCTCATTTAGAATTGGAAGTAAACATTCAGACACCAGCAGAGACTCCCCTCCCCGAAAAAGCAAGTACAGTACTGTGTCAAATGTAAACTACTAAATAATAAAGAGAAAGCAGCATTTTTCTTCAGCATAGTAAAGTTTCAAAGCTGTATTAAGTCAATGTTCAGTTGTAAACTTTTGAAAGAACAACCATAATGTTTTGTTCAGAGTTACAGACATTTCGGAGTTAAGAATAACTTCCATTCCCAAGGTGTTGGTAACTCTGAGGTTCTACTGTAGGATTCTCTATACCTTTTTACCTGTGTTGTGGACCTACAGGACTTCAGTTTTAGGGGTGCCAGTCCAGCACCCTTCAAAAACACTAATTTACTATTAAATAATTTGATTAATTATTGCAGTCCTTGTGGGCAACAGAAAGGTTTCATATCAGCCAATTTTGTAGCAATCTCAGCATATTATCTTATTTCATTATTGTGGAACCTCAGATTAGAGAAATTTAAAACGAGGGGGGATATTATGCATAAACAATGAAAAATGTTAGTTTTGTCATACTTTTTCCTCTCTGACCTGTGAATTCAGTGATAATCACAAACATAATCCTTTTATCAACAGATCTTCTGTGGATCATCATGATTGGGTTAACTAGCAAAATATCTTGGTTTATTTATATTGAATCAGTTTTTAACATAGATGCACGATACTGGAAACATGCCCTTTAGCCTCCTTTTGATACACTGGAATGTACAAACCCAGAATTTAGATAGTGTCCTCAGGTTAGGAACAACCCTGTCAAGAGTTCTCTTAAAAGGTTAGCATGCCATTTACATTCCCTAGCAATTTGTTTTGCAGCCAGAAGTCTGATCACTTGATGTTTCTATCTGTTTGTGTTGTCTGTTCTTCTGGTTTTGTATGGTTGATAGTTTCAGTGCTATGTATAAAGATTTATAGCTTTTTAAAATAGCACTACTTAGAATAGTTTAACATGCTAGGAATCTTGATGTTATCAACCCTTATTTCAATGGTGTGCTATGGTTATGCAGTACAGTTTATTTTTAGGTGATACAAACAATAAAATACACTAATAAAAATGCTCCTTGGTTCCTAAGATACAGCCTCCAGTGGAAAAATCCACCTCACTCTCTTCAGGATAAATGGGAATTTAATGCATAGTTTCAAAGATTATTCCCCATGGGATGCTCTGTTAAGTCCCAAGCCTGTTCTTATTGTAGTCAGTGGGAGCATGATCAAGGCCATAGACCAGGGATCGGCAATCTTTGGCACATGGCCTGTCAGGGAAATCCACTGGTGGGCCGGGAGAGTTTGTTTACCTGCAGTATCCTCAGGTTCAACTGATTGCAGCTCCCACTGGCCATGGTTTGCCATTCCAGGCCAATGGGGGCTGCGGGAAGTGGCTGCCAGCACATCCCTCGGCCCGCGCCGCTCTCTACAAAAGTGAAACGTGGAATTCTGAAACAGCACAGCAACAGTTTAGGACAGGAACTGAAGAATGCTTCTATTCAGCTGCAACTCTATGAGCAATTTAGGTAGGTGGAGTGTAATCGCTCAAGTTGGAATTTGGACAGGAAATGGGGGTTAGCAGCCTTTCTTGTATAAGGAATGCAATGGTAACTTTCAGTTACTACATATGAACAGGACCTTAATTTGCCATTTCATCCAAAAAATGGCAACTCCAGCTTCACGGCACCCCCTTTCCCCATGCTTGCTCGTTTTCAGTTCTGACTCAGATGGAGGAATGTTGCCTCTTGAATGACCAGCTCAACTTTCGGTAGCAGTTAAGTATTCCTGGGAAGTCTCCCAACCAAATATTGACTCAGCTCATAATGACTTGTCTTGTAAGACCTGACTGGACCAAAGTAGGAAGTGATCTGGTTGCAAGATTTTTATTTAATTAAAATAATGGCAATATTTTAAAATGTTAAATACCTTTTCTTATTTGTCCAAGCTGCTGCTGCTGTACTACGGGTATCTTTTTGTAGGTCTGAGAGCTTGCTTGCTAGCCAGAAACTTTCTTCTGTGGCTGTCCTATTCCCAGTCTTTCCCCCTTTCTCCTTTGCACACCTGCATTTATCCTGCTTCATTCCACTTGACTTAGCCAGCAGCCCACTAATCAAGACTTCATGAGACTGTGAAACCAGTACTAATAACAATGAATTTTCACTATTATTGGAGCGAGCCAGAGTGTCTTTGACATTCATGCAGCTTTGTGGAGCCGGCTACAAAGAAATTGTTGGTTCTTCCAATTACTTAGAATAGTGCTGCTCTTCTCTAGTGAAATGATTTGTATTAAAAAGATAATAGTTTGATTGTTTTATTCACATCTAAATTGTGTGGGCATTGCCTGATGAACAGAGACTCTATTCTGTATTACTGCTTGCTCATACAGTTCTGCATTATAAAGCAGTTCACAACTGGCTTGTATGTGTAAGGGAGAAGAGGGATAAAGTATTTGTTTTTGTTGACCTAAGCCCCTGATCACTGACATACATATATGTAGCAACTGAATACATGCAGAATTTCAATATGCAACAGTTTACAGATTTGATATATATTGAAACTGTTCTTACAAGTGATTTGCTGTGTACCACAGGTGTTGGGGCTGGCATGCACGTTGCAAAGAGATGAGAGAAAATCTTCCCTCTTTTTAACCACAGTCCTCTTGAGACAATGGTCTACATATCTTCAGACAGGGGAGCTCTTAAGCTTCTTGGCTCCCTGAACAAACTAAATATAGTATGCCCCAACAAAAGTCTTACAACATTCCTCACAATCAATATAATTTATATTATCTGATAGTACTCATCTAAATGACTTCTTTTCTCTTATATGACCAGTCTATTCCATCCCCTGTTAAAGTTTTCAGCTTCGTCACAATTTATGAAATGACTGATGACAATCGTTCGTCATTCCAGCTGGTGTCTGAACTACATCCATTGCACCACAGTGCACCTAAGCCACCTCATTCATAAGAGCCTTCTCTGCCGGAGGGGTGTGAAGAAACCCAAATTGATGGGATCTTAGTTAAAAGTCACAAGTAACAGCAACTGGATGAGTCCTATTGAAGATGGGTGGAAATTCATGTGTGCTTCTCCACTTTGTTGTGCAGTGGTCCTAAGTGTGGGGTTATCAGTTAAATCTCCCTTCTCCATATGCAAACGCATCTAGAAGAAGAGGGTACAGTGCAATGGGAAAATGTGTATTAGAAATACATCTATAAACGGCTTTATATGATAAGGACAAAGGTTTCTAGGTAAGATTTAATGGTAGAAACTGACTCAGTAGCTTGGAAAGAGTAGGGCACCACTGTAGCAGAGAAAAGTCAAGCACAGTCCCTGAGTCCCTTCTCTATCATCCCTAATGCTCTGCCTTAAAGGATTTCAGGTCTAGCCCATTGCATAACAGCTAGGCTAGAATTAAACTGCTAAGGTTGCAATCATTCTTTTGCTCTTGTTGTTGGCACAAGTTAAGGGTTAATGAGATAAGAGGAGGGCCCAGGACAAAGGAGGAGGAGGGTTGGGGATGGGGGAACCCTGGAATTTACAGAGGCATTTATTCAGTCTGTGTGGCTGAATGAGGTCCTATGCTTTTGAGGGTCCACACAACCACTCTCTTCTTCATCCTCAGATCAAAATTATGTGCTAAGACAAAGACCTTGGAGTGGAAAAGCAGAAATGTAGAGAAGGTAATACATGGCTTCTAATATCTGCCATGCTCTCAGCATGGAAGAAGATATACTCTCCCCTCAGGGCCTCATATGTAATCTCTCTCTGCTTTAATTTGGCATAGTGGGTCATTTCATCTTTCCATACCTTGGCCATTAGAAATGAGAATTGTAGTGTGTATAAATTCATATGGATAGCTAGTCAGGGAGGAGAATTTCCTTTTGTTGTTGTTTTTTTATGATTTGAGAATTAGATGGAAACGTCCTGATTTTTTCTTTTGTATTGATACCTTCTACTCCATAAGTTGTTTTTTTTTGTTTGTTTGTTTGTTTGTTTTTTGGGAACAAAACCCTTCCCTTATTAGGGATAAGGGATCTGATGACTTTGTACTGTTTTAATAATCAACCATTTAGTCAGGAGATTATGCCAATTTCTCTTTGAGTTCCTCTGAGTCTCAGGGTGGGATTAGAGCAATCTTGGACCATAGCACTCCAAGATCTAGTGACTCCACCTCCGTGATATGGCTCCTAGACTTGGATATTGGTAGAGCCTTATAGTACAAGAAGGGATACATAATTGGAACACACAGTACGTTTTAGGAACCCTTTGTGACATTTGTTTACCATCCATTTGGTGAATAATAGTGTTTGAATTGTAATCTTACTTAAAATTCCGCGCTGTATTTACTTTCTTATATGGTATGGTTCTAGATAGAGGGGAGGAGGATGCTTTTAGAAGAGGAAAAACAAAGGGGAAGGCGTTCTTGCAGTTGGTCTTTTCCTTTTTTATGGAAATAAGGGGAGAATGGGGATACGTGGAGAATTTTCTCATTATGAGTACCTTATTTTTAGTGCTGGGGTGGGGATAAAGTCTATATATTTGTAACAATAAAGACAAAGGGAGGTGAGGAGAGTGTATTGTGCACATGGTGGTGGGGAAATACCATCAAAGCTGACAAGATAGTAAAGCAGAGCCAAAAGAAGAGATCTCTCATTTGGGAACCCAGGCCAATAAAAAGAGTCTCGTAGAATAAAACATTTAATCCTGGGATAGGAGCTAAAATAGCACTGATGAGGAAAAGGGGGAGGATTCTTGCTGCTCACAGCCTAACTATTGTTGAATGGCTGATGTCAAAGGTTTGGCCTCCCCTCTTTTTAAAAAGTACTTGAAATTTCCAAGTCTGCCACTTTCTTTCTTCTTACTGGTAATACTTTGGCCCTCACACTCCATATTGCTCCGGTGGGCAAGTGTGACCTTCTCTTCTCAGGTATCCCAATCTCTTCCTGCTTCAGTCCACACCACATATTGCAGCTCAAGTAATCTTCCTTGCTTGCCATTCTAAATAGGTCACCCCTATCCCAGAGTCCATCTGCTAACTTCCTGTTTCAATTCACATCAAGTCCAAATGTCCCATCCTCACTTTCAGGCCTTTGCATAGTGCGGCCCTTGCCCACTGCTACACTGCTGCTCATGTGCTAAGCTCTGCCTACTTTGTCTTCTTCTCCCACTTGTAACTCTGTGCCTATATTAATGACTATCTGTGAAGGGACTTGTTCCTAAGAGATTGTTCTGATACCCTGGACCATTAAGAGTATAGTCTCCCAGCTTTCCGGGCCTCTGCTAGCTAGTCCGTGTCCCTATATAAACTCTCTAAGGTCAGATGTGGGCCTCCAGAAGTCTGGCCTTCTCCCTCCCTCCCTCCCTTACACGAAGCGAAAGAAAGAAGCGAAAGAAATGTCCTTTTTACTATTTCCCAAGAGCCTCACCCCCATCTCCCTGTGGCAGGCCTCTGCATCTCTTCCTTGGGTGTTTCCTTGCCAGGCTACTGCTGGGGAACCTCTTTGGGATAGCCCCAGCCTCTCTGTCAACCATCCCTTTCTGCCTGAGTGGCAGCCTTTTAACCCAGCTGCTAGTCATCACTGAATCACAGCTGGGAAAATAACTGGCCTGTCCATTAACCCCTTCATGGCTGCATGCTATCCCTACATCTGTAGCAACCTTTCTCCTTTTGTGCATCAGGTTCTCACACTTTGCCTTCAAGTTCTTCCAAAAATCTCAGTTTTTTTTCAGCAAACCTTGCATCATTAATAAACTCTTGCTTTTGCATCTTACCTCACATCCCTTTAATATACCTAATATTAGGATTTAAGGAGTGAAACAGTTCTGGAGTATAGCATATAAAATGCCTTGGGAGCTTTGGGAATGGAAGGCTGAATGTAAGTAATGATATTGTTAGAAATGCTGAAACACAGATGCCCATTGGAAAACTGAGACGTTTTCTTCTGAGAAATCCATTATCAGTTTGGATAATGATTTTCCCAGCTGGCACACATGCAGCTCAGGAGGGTGAGGTGAGTTTCTGAAGACTGCAAGTTTCTTATGTGCGTAGCTATACAAATGCTAAACCAGCCTGTGTACAGGTCCTGAATATTGGCAGCTGCCTGGCAAATTCCCTTTGCTGCACACGCACACAAGCAGTGTAGAAAGAACCTTTTGTTTAGGCAGGGTAAATATTTGCCTTTTAAATGTACTTTATGTGAAGAAGACAATCCAGAGCAGTCTAAGGGAAAACGTATTCAGTGTGGTGTTTGTTGTTTTTTTTTGCCAACGTGTAAATATGAAGAAAATCCTCTATTTTACAAGTGTCTGTAGAAATGGGGCAGCATATTATCAGTGTGCAATAAAGATGAAGGAAAAAACCTTGTGCAATCCATTCCTTTGAAGCTCAGATAAAAACATGGTTACACCCAGAGATTAATTATGAATAATTGGTTACTAATGCATTGGCAACATGCATATGAACTTTAATCCACCCAAATGAGGAAAGGAAAGGGGTTGAGTACGGGAAGGATTTTTTTCCTTCTTAAAATGATCAGAGTCTTTCTGTGGATTTGCATAAAGTGATAGAGATGGATGATGATCAGAGCAAAGAGGGTGACAATTTCAAGTGGACAGTGCTGTCAGGTACAGCACGTGATGAACATAAGGAAGCGGCAGGAATTTGCATCCAGGGCTCTGTACCATGCTATAGCAAACTTTCAATGCTCCTTATGTTCTTTCTATCTTATCCTGTGGTGAGACAGCTTGTTTTCAGCTTACAGCACTATAGCTATAAAAATAGCACAATAAGTAACGCACAGAGAACAAACAGGTAACAGGTCAGGGCCAGTTCAGTTAAATCAGAGGTTCATCTGTTAAGTTATTCAGTTGGACCCATTGGCTCTGAGGCCCATGATTCATTGTATAATTTTTGCTCTCCAACCTGCCTCAAACTCCTATGCCAAATTGATAGGGGTTTCAGTCCCATGGGCAGGGAGTAGAAGAAATAATGTGTCCAGGACAGGAGTGTGTGTTAGGGAAGTAATGATTTCCTGTTAAACAGGAGGAAGGGGGAACCTTCAATGTATCTCAGCCATGTCAGGGACAAAGATGGAGATATCCTGATGCAGCAAGTGGCTCAATTTATTGCCTGACAACTTTTAATCAGAATGAAAGAGCTCATGCTCCCCAGGACAGCATTGGTGCACGAACAATAAACATCACATAAGCCTTTCAACCTGCATCTGCTGGGCTGGGGATCCCTGTGACCTGGGCCCCCCATCACCCACAAGCTTGGCAGTATTGTCTGAACTAGCCCTGATGATGAGTGATGGGGCTGTAATTGCCTGGGGGATTCTGATGTCATCATAAACCACAAGAGTAAGCCCTGGATTCATGCCTTGCACAGACAACAGCTCCGTGCTCAAAGCTGTTTCCTTACTGGACAACTTCAGTTACAGTCTGCGCCACACTTTTTTTTGGAACTACCACTGCAGGACCTTTGCCATCTATCTCTTACTCTAACGACACCTCTTCACCAGTAGCGTGATTTCGTTCACAGCTCTGGCAGTGGGAATCCACAGTGACTGCTTTACTGACCCCTTATCCAGTGTTGAGATTGTTTTGAGATGGGTTACTACACAGGAATATTATATCTTAAGGTTCTTATCAATGTGGAATGTTTGCGGACTTTAAACTCTCCTGCCTCTTTGCATTGGATCTGAAAGAGGAAAAGATGGATCAGATGATTATATTTCAAATTTGCATATTTCCATATTTAAAACTCAGCTAGATCCAGTGACTTGTGAAATAATGAATCATTGATTTACAGATACAGGTCAGATCTTAGTACACAGACAAAAACATCCCCTCAGATCTATGTCTCCCTTTACTCCTCCCCCGTTTCAGTAGTCTCTTAGCAAAGCTTGCCAAATTTGTGAGTGATTCTGTTATTGACCATCTTAAACAGTAAACAGGTTGAGGGATGAAGTCATACTGTTTATCACCTAGAGGAGGCTTAGAAAGAACAGCAAATGGAGCCCTTTCCCCATTAAAGTGGCAACACTTTGGCTTCAGTATAAAGCACATGCTGGGTGGAATCTGTGCAGATTTACTCTGTGCACTCCCGCTGAAATTGTTGGGATTATATCATCAAAGGATCTGGATGAAAAACCTAGCATTCAGGTGCCACTGGCAGAAAATACTGAACTACTTTAATCAAACCCTGAGCAGTGCACCCATGAGGGAATTTGGAGGGAGGAGGGGTTGTTTCCTTGGAAATGCTTCAGCTATGATTCAACTCTGGGGAGGGAAAAAATCTTCCCAAATTTGTTGGGGAAGGAGGGGAGGAAATGTAACAACTTAGTTCTAGGGCAGAAAGTCAGTTAATTCACTGACCTTGATCACATATCCTTGTGATTTAAAAAAAAAAAAAAGTAGTGAAATCCTTTGGACAGTTTGAGTATTGAAAGTGTCTCTATTGTAGTGCTGCTGCTGAGATCATGTTGTTGATCTTGTTTTACAGCAGTCCTGCCTGTTGTGCAGAGTACAGAATGTTCTCTTCTGTGAACTGAGGTTGAACTTTTCCAGCCCACTTTGGTTCAGGAACCACATAAATATATGGAAAGAGAGAGAGAGAGAACAACACCTCTCCCCCCGCCCTCCCCCCCCCAAGCCCAACCCCCAAAAGGTTTGATTTCATCAGAAGTATTCAGTTTTGTCTCTGTGTAAATTTACCAAAAAAAGCTAAACTATAAAATGTTTTAAAGAACAAAATGCAACCTAGTTTCACAGAGATGGATTAATAGGTGTTTTTCTTTAATTGTATTTGTTACTGCTAAGCATCTGGGTTTTGTTTTACTTTACCACATTTCTCCACATAACACTTCTGTCTCTTTTCTGAAGTAGGGAATTGAAAATGAGCCTCACTCCCCCAGTGATAGAGAAGGGCTTTGCAGAACATAGCTTCCCCACAGCCACATTTTGTGAGGAGGTTTGATGGCAGCAATTCAGCTGCTTTTTGAGTATTCATCCTATGGTGTAACTTTAAGGAGGGATCCCCAGGGCTAGGTTTGCCCTTTATTGGGTTATCGGTGTTGAAGCACTACATGGAAGGTGCACAAGCATCAGAAAAGCTGGAATAGTAGTTTTAACCTGCTGCAGCCGCTGCTGAACTGGAAGTGAAGGCTTGCTGTTGTCAGCATTCCATTGGAACACTGGGACATTCATAAGGATGTTACAGGTCTATGGACCAGCACGCTGTATAGCTACTCAATGTGCTTGTAAGAGGTTAATTTCAAAGTAATGTGAGAAGTAAATCAGTGGTTCCCAAACTGGGGTTTGCGAAATGTTACAGGGGGTTCTCGGGAGAAAATTCCCTAATTCCAGACAGAGCTGTTTCTAGGAACCCCGGGCAGCACAGGGACAGCAGCCTGGAGCCCCTGGACTTCCAAGAATCTAAGCAGATCAAAGCAAGCATATCTGTCACACTGAGGAGATTTAAACTTCAAGACTCCTTATAAGAAATGGAAAAGGAGGTGGATATTTTTTGCTGTTTTTAAAATTAAATAGGCAGCTAGTATTGTGTTTAAAATTATTATGAAGAACAAGTTTAAGGTTTGTTGTAATGTGTGTTGTTTGCCTGGGCTGCTCAAGACCTGAATGCTTGTATAGGAGGAACTTTGAGTTGGCTTCTTAAATACCTTCATGCTGTTTCACATCTGATACTCCTTGATGAAACATAGGAGCTGTGTCTTACAACAGGCTTATTTAAAGTGATACAAGCTATGAAAGTGAGATCTTGGAAGAGTGTTGCCAGTTTCATAATGCAATAAAAATACTGTAATGATAAATAAATAATAAAAATTAATAATAAACAGTGTGTAATAAGCATGTCATAAAAATAAATTTTATATTTCTAAGATCACTGCTTATATAATTTATACTTGGGTAAAGGAGAAAATCCCTGGAAATATTCATTTTTAGGAGGGGGTTCACGAGACTTGACATTTTAGTGAAAGGGGTTCACAGGTTATTAAAGTTTGGGAACCGCTGAACTAAACAGAAGTAATTTTTTAATATTTAATTCAAATAGATCTGCATCAACCTTGGACTCACTAAAATTTGTTAGTCTCTAAGGTGCCACAAATCCTCCTTTTCTTTTACTAAAATCTCTGCCTGCCTCTCTTACATCTCATCATAGCTAAAAGAGAACTCCCAATCTCCCCTGCTCTCCCTCCCTCCCCCAAGCTTTCTTCACTGCCTTCTTTCTTGATCACTGTGGGCAACGTCCAGTGCTTAATTTGTAATGAAAGAGGCGCCGGGACTCAAGCAATTAGGTGCTGGGGCTCAAGCAATTTTTTTACATTCATAACTGATGCAGCAAGCCCAGAGGTGCCAGGGCTATGATCTGCCAAGCCTAGGAGTGCTGGGGCTTAGCCCTAGCAAGTCTTGGCACAAATTAAGCACTGACAACACCATCATCCTGCCTGTCACTCAGACCTATGATGTACATGTCGTCTTTGACTTGAACATCTCTCTAGGTCCACAGAGTCAGGCTGTGTCGAAGGGTATGCCTGCACTTCAAGATAGAGGTATAATTTCTAGCTGGAGGATATATACCTGTGCTAGCTCTTATCAACCTAATGTGCTAAAGATAGTATGTAGCTACAATGGCACGAGGTGCTAGCTGCCCTGAGCATGCACCTGTCCAAGATGTGTATTTGGGGCGGCTGGCCTCCTCTGCCACTCATGCTGCCATTGGTACACTCTATTGTTAGTATGATCGCTTGATCAGAGCTAGCGTGGCTATGTCTTCTTGAGCAGGAAATTATACCTCCAGCTTGAAGCATAGGCATACCCTAAATCTTTTGTTGAGTCTTTCTGCATGATATCTTTAAAATACGGTCTTTCTTATCCATTGCTAAAACTCTCTCCTCCAGGCTCAAATAATCTCACATCTCGATTACTGCATCATCCTTCTCTCTGGCTGGGACAAATGCAACCTTGCCACACTTATATCCATTTAGAATGCTGCAGCAAAGATCATTTTCCTCACCCATTGCTTTGACCATGTCACCTCTTTCTTTGCATCCCTCCACTGGCTCTCCCTTCTCTATCGTGTCAACAATAAGCTGCTTGTATTCACTTGCAAGGCCCTTCAGGGTCTATCTGTACTCCACCTACCATTTTTCACTTACAAATGAGGTGTTGACGCATCTCCAGTAGACTCCTGATGTCAGCCTTCACTGCCCACTTGTTAAGTTTTTGGATAAGCACCTTCCTTCTTTCTCCTGTGCTGCCCCACATGTTTGAGAGGAGCTCCCCATAAACATTCGTGAAATGTTTGTGTCACTGAGTTGCATATTTCACTGAGAAAAGTTTCAGCTAAAAAAACATCACCTAGTTCTAGCTGCAAGTAACTTCAGTGGTTCTCAGCCAGGTTCCTTTCTTAATTGGGAGATTCAGGTGGCTTTATTTGCTCCATTTTTGCCAAAGTTTTTTTCTTCTGACGCCATAGCTTGACAATGTAAGACACACACAGGCCATGGAGCTGGGGTGGGGGGGATGCGGTCCCCCGGATCATGACCTGGCTACTTTTTGGTCTGCTACAGCCCAGCTCAGGGCATGCAATCTGCTGGTGCCAGGGCCAGAAAGAGGGCAGGGCATTACTGGGGTAGGGGGGGTCCCACTTGCATGCTGGGGCAAGAGCCTATGGGCCCAAGAGGGAAGGTGGGCCCAGCCCCACAAGACAGGCATTGCTGCAGTGTGAATGCAATGCAGGCTTGCTCTCCAGCCCTCCCCTGACTCCTCCCATCCCCGGGGGCAGAACTAGACCCCCTCCCACCCATGCCTCCCCACTTTAAATGGTGCTCCACAGTCCCTGGGAGCACACATGAGAGCTGGAAAGAGAATGGCCTTTATTTCCAGTTTAGCTCTGGTCACATAAAATGGGTTTGGGCTACGAAGGGTTAATATTGGTGTCACATGGTAAGGGTCAGGATCCACTGAGTCCAGCAGTAGTGTTGCACTGGGTAGTGTCATTGTTGCCACACTGCTGGCTGTCACAGTTGCTTTGCCTAATGTCCGCCTGACATCACCAAGAGTGGCTGTTGAGCTGAGCAGTTGTTTAGTGACTGTCTCTCTGCCTGCTTTGTTGGGGGCAGATCCCCAATCACAAAATAAATTTTTGACACTATATTTGCAGCTAGATGGTCGCTATGGTGATGACAAACTGATGCCACCCCGAGGAACTGTAACGATGGATGGGGTACTGTCTCATGTTTATTACAATGTAAACAAAAAGGCCTTTTTTAAAGTAGCGCCTGATGGGTAAGCCCTAAAAACAGTACTTTAAAACCTAAACAGCTTCTGCCTCTTGCCTCACCCCCCTGCCTCCTGTTTGTTTTAGCTTTCATTTAAATCCACTAATGTAAAATAAGGGAAAGGTTGTAAGGATTTTAAGTTATGGCTTGTGCTGCCATGGCTGGAGAGGAAGTGGCTGTGTACCAGCAGCAAGCTCCTGAACAGGGGTGCTGTGACTGAGACAGACAGACATTTTTCTGGTCTGCTAAAGCCCTTGTGTGGTGCAAAATGGTTTTGGAGTGGCTGGAGACGGCCAGCGAAGAATCCCACCTTGTGAAGAATACACTTTGCTGCTTTAAAGCTGTTGTGGCAATTCTTCTGCCTCCTGCATCAGCTGACCCTCTATTCGACACTGGTGAGGCCTCATCTGGAGTACTGTGTCCAGTTTTGGGCCCCACACTACAAGAAGGATGTGGATAAATTGGAGAGAGTCCAGCGAAGGGCAACAAAAATGATTAGGGGTCTAGAGCACATGACTTATGAGGAGAGGCTGAGGGAGCTGGGATTGTTTAGTCTGCAGAAGAGAAGAATGAGGGGGGATTTGATAGCTGCTTTCAACTACCTGAAAGGGGGTTCCAAAGAGGATGGCTCTAGACTGTTCTCAATGGTAGCAGATGACAGAACGAGGAGTAATGGTCTCAAGTTGCAATGGGGGAGGTTTAGATTGGATATTAGGAAAAACTTTTTCACTAAGAGGATGGTGAAACACTGGAATGCGTTACCTAGGGAGGTGGTAGAATCTCCTTCCTTAGAGGTTTTTAAGGTCAGGCTTGACAAAGCCCTGGCTGGGATGATTTAACTGGGAATTGGTCCTGCTTCGAGCAGGGGGTTGGACTAGATGACCTTCTGGGGTCCCTTCCAACCCTGATATTCTATGATATTCTATGATTCTATGACCCTCATCCTCCATGTAAGAGGAGGAATGGGGGTGTGCTGGGGCAGAGCATGGGCAGGACAAGGTGTGAAAGAGAGTGTAGTGGAGCTGTGCTAGGTGTGATCCAACACTAATGTAAGGTACAGGGGACCTTATGCCAGTGGCCTAAGTTAGGGAGGATCCTGTGCAGCTTTATTTCCTCTAGGGCCATGTGGCCCTGAACCAGGGAGCCATAGCCAGCAGGCTGAGGCGGGGTCCCCCTCTCCACACTGCCTGACTGAGCTGTGCTTGGAGTTAGTGGAGAATCGAGCCTTAAGCACTGTCTAGCCCTAATTGTATAAAAGTCCGTTTCTATGACAGGGAATATAAGTATGACCCTGAAAAAAGCATATTGGGAAATATATGTGACTTCTTTTTTCTGTATTTGGGTCATATGATTGACAGCTTTATGAAAGCTTCCGATTTAATTAGAACCTGTCAGAACCTCTTATTGGTCCTTATTAAGTCTTAGTCAGAACCTTTCCGGTGCTCACATCCATACCCTACAGCCATCATTAGGCCTTAGTGTTAGTTTAGGATCCTTAGCCTTACTGACAGCATCTGCATCTGGGTAAAGTCTCCTCTCCTTCTCCAAAGACAGACGTGCCTCAGTTATGAGCTCTAACTTGGATAAGTAACAAGCTGGCTTCTGTACAATGAGCAGCATTATGGCAGTTAACTCTAGGCTAGAATGAAGCTCAAGTGCATCTGGAACCAGGCTATAATTAGAGTTGGGTGAAGAAAGTATTTTCAGGTTCTAACTTCTGATCCCAACAGGCTGAGCTCAGGGTTTGGTACCTGGGTTACAGGCTGAAACAGGACTAACTGCATCGCAAGCTCATGATATTTTGGACCAAAGGTGAATCTTGTGAAATTTTTGTCTACCATTTTGCATTTAAATCTTGTAAGAATAGCTGCTCTTGTGCATTTTTTTTTTGCCAACAGCTAATGTACATGTGGAAAATAGGCCCCTTACAGTTTTGCATCCAATCCAGAACAAACACTGAAAGATAGGTTTGAATCTGGGGCTTGAATTTGACCCCTTTCCCAAATTTTAACAGGTTTGGATTAGGGAGTGTCTGCTTGGGTGCCTGGGGGTGGTAGGGTCTCAGATCCACATGAAAATGGCAAATGAGATAAGCAGATAGATATGTCTTGTCAGAAGAGAGAGGGTGAATAACTTTGATGGGGGTCATGGCATAAATTGTGATGGTGGCTGGAGGAAGGTGGTGGTGTTTGTTTGTGAGTGGTAAGTAAAAGTGAGAGAAAGAAGTGAAAGTGTTGCTGTTCCTTGATACTGTGGGCAGGTGCGTTGGGGGACTGACAAGTTTTTCATCTGTATGTGGAAAGCAATGGAAGCTGAGAGCACTCAGTACCTCTCAGAATTGGATCCCACTCTCAGCAAAGGAGATCTTGGTACTGCAGGCTGAAAAGTAGACTGAATTGGAGGTGGGTCTGTGATTGGGTGGCTTTCTCATATGTGGCCCTTGTATGGCTCATACTGAGAATTGTAGAATTATGATCTGAGATTTATAAGAGTGTCTCAGGAATACATGTGTAGACAGGTCAAGGATACCAAAAGTTTGTGACAACATAAAGATTGTCTGTGGAACTTTAATTTTGAATTTCTTGATTTTTTTTTCTATATTTAGTTTTTCAAACTACAGTAGTCTAATGAAGTTCTCCTTTATTATTGTTTTATATTATACTATATTAACAATTATTAACAAAAATTTCTGATTTTCAAAAAGCCTTTGTTTTTATTCAAAGGTTAATAAATTATAATTGTCACCATAAATTATAATGACGGCTGCATAACTTAAATATTTCTTTGATTAAACCATATGAATAGGTTTGTTTCATATTCTAATTAGTAATGCGTCACCTGAAGCAGGAAGTTCAAATTCTTTTCTACAGGCTCTCTAATTCCTATCATTTTCTCTCTTGACTTTGACATATAAATTGTCATCTGTACTCTGTTATCAGTGGGTCGTCTTAGGATGTCTGGGTCTGGGTATAGGGAAATTTGCAGTGTTGTTGGCATAGCCTATATATTTCTTGAAATAGACCTACGGATCCAGAAGTGGTGGCAGGCAATGTTGGCAAAACCAGCATAATTTGGAATTTTGTTGAGCCAGATTGTGCACTATTCCCAGAACCAGCAAAGGCCAACAGGAACTGCTGAGTGCTCAGCACTTCTGAAAAATCAAGGTACTTCTTCAGGTGCCTAATGGATTTAGGAACCTCATTTTAGAGTCCTAACTTTGTAAATCTTGGCACTGAGCTATGTGGCCTATGGAATTTACAAGCACTGTTGTCTGTGGGATTCTAAGACTTTTGAACCAGTAGTGTAGTCAAGGGTAAATGTGGGTAAACAGAGTTTTCCCACTTCTCCTTTGAGGAATACGGAGTTTAGGCTAATTTATCCACTCCTTCCTCTTTTTTTTTTTTTTTTTTTAACCACTACACCACTGCTCTGAACTAAAGCTATTTGGCCAATGGCATTTATAAACTCTGATTTGTCTATCAAAATCCGATGGCTGAAAAATGCTACTTCCAATTAACCTGAAACTTTAAAATAAAAAAATAAAAATTCTCTTCTGACCAGAGATCACATAGAAGAAGTTTGAGGCAGGCACGATACCACCACCCCCCCCCACACACACACTAAGCTGGTCAAAACAAACCCTTAAAATGGGTAGCAAGTTACAACTATGGAGTTTTTACCATGCCTTGTTAATGATTTTGGATGGCATTAGTTTTCATGGATACTTTTGGGATGAAGTTTGAAGTAGTAGGAAGAATAGTTTCTGAAGGCCTGTTGTCAATCATCATCATCATACTTAATACAAATCTCCCTTTTGCTCCTGCAATATTTGTACTCTCCAATAATTACAGGCACAATTTTGCATGATTCTTCATTTACAACTGCAAATAATTACATGTAGAGGTCTCTTTGATTACACCCAGAAATAAAGTAGACAGCTTAAAACCCTCATTTGCCCTTGCAAATAGTTCTACCCTTTGATAATTTGCAAAGGGAGGCTAAATTAAAGCCTTTTAAGCAATTGTGCCAAAAATTCCTATAGAGCCAAATATCTTTAACAAATAGAACAAGTGACAAGGTAAGCTTGGAAAAGTACAGGATGTTCAATGGATTTATGTTTAACTCTGATACTTTTTTTGCCCTCCCTGCCAAAATCTCTCTTTAAACCTCAGAGGTTTCTCCAATTCTACACAAACGGGACAAACTGTGCTAAATACATATGTGCTGAGAAACAGGGAGAATGGAAAGCCCTGCTCACTTAAAATACCACACAAAGACAAAAACAAGATACCAGGTCATTCACGCAAAGTGTGGATAATAAACAATGCATGATGTGGGCACAAGCTGCTTCCAGAACACTCTTGAAACACTCTTGGGGCCTGAAAAAGAGCAGCATCCATGCTAGTATCTGATTCTCTTCTTTATCCTGTTGCTAGATGGGACAGTGAAAAGACAGAATCATGAAAGTCTAGTACTAAAAGTGCCATGACTTGTAATTGCAAATAAAATCCTAAATTGCAGGCAAAAGCCAGCCCTTTACCAGCAGTTCAGAACTTCAGTACACGTTCCTCTCCTTTAAATCAGGGCCTTCTAACTAGACACTGATGTCCCAGTGCCTAGTTGAAAGGCCCAGATTTAAATTCTTCTCTAAGTTACCCTGGCTGGTGCAACCCCACTGAAGTTTATGGTTATGCATTGGTATAACTCAGAAGAGTCGGTAGCTTCCTGTGACTTTTCCAGATAAGACCAGGGGCTTTGAGAACAGATTATCACTTTAAAAACGTGGTAATTTAAAGGGGCCCTTTCAATTTAGAAGTCACACTTCTGTCTGAAAACATTTTTCCTACAGTTTGTTACAGGGAACAGCTACATTTACTACAAATAGAAGAGATTAGGAAAAAGGTTTTGGTGGGTTTTTTTGTTTTGTTTTCCAGTTTGTTTACTGTGTGTATCACCTAGATTATAGTCAGTTTGACTGGTTTCTTTGTATAGTCTGTTACTCAGTTTCCCTTTTTGAGGGTCTTTCACGCAACGGGGGAGGACATTTTTTATTGAAAAAAAGAGATGTAAAATTGCAAAAATGGTCAGGGGGAACTCTGGAGCAATTAGGGTCTTCAAAGCTAATTTAAAATAATTTTAAAAAACTGATACATTTCAAGTTGACAGTGTCTCTCTTTAAAATTGGTGTACCTAGTTACCTACATACAGAAATACATTGGGTCTGATTCTGGTGAATCTCACTTAAATTAGGATAACTCCACAGCAATTAAATGAGTTATATGTTGTGCAGAAAGTGTGAGTGAGAGGAGAATTGGGTCTGTTGCCTTTCACATTTCTGGCAATGTGCTAAATCCACCATAGCTATTCTTTATCTCCCTTTCCATGTTTCTGTTACCAGTGTTTTTGTTTCAGATTTCAGAGTAGTAGCCGTGTTAGTCTGTATCCGCAAAAAGAAAAGGAGGACTTGTGGCACCTTAGAGTCTAACATTTATTTGAGCATAAGCTCACGAAACCTTATGCTCAAATACATTTGTTAGTCTCTAAGGTGCCACAAGTCCTCCTTTTCTTTTTGTTTCAGATGACATCTGAGCATTTTGCTCTCTGTGTGAACTATCTCTATGTGAACAATCACTCAGTTGATAAACACACTGTCAAAATTTACATATCCTTATCAGAGGCTTATCTGAATGCTGTGTCACCATTTCATTGATACAAGTGTGCCAGAAGGTGATCTTTTAATATTTAACTGACTTGAAGATAACCATTTCCAAAGGATTATCAGATTATAGTAAAAAAAGATTCTTAACAGAAAATACAACCAGTTATCAGACTGGCTAGGCTTGGTGCATTGTCAGACAGCCTGATATTGCCCTCACCTTTGGCCTTACCTTGAAATGCCTCAATTAAATAAACCTGGAGGTGGAGTGAAAAAAAATCTAGGTTCATTATTGGTAGGGTTGGTAGCATTGCCTATTATTAAGGTTGCCTAGCACTTCCTATTATAAGACCATGTTTTCAGCTTCTTATAGATTTGCCAAACTTTAACTGCTTCCCAAATATTCCCTGCTGCATATTTGCCCAAGGCTGCATTTGTCTGGAAAATTTCATCCAAAATGGTTCAGCCATTTTTCAGAAAGGCTAAGGAAAAATATGTTTTGCCAACATTAAAAGATTCTGGTGACCCTTTTGTTGAAAATCTCTAGCACCCCTATGCTTTGGATCAGAGACTTGAAATTTGGTGCAGGGCCTTTGTTTGCAAATGCTCAGTGCAGGCTTTTTGATTTTAATTTCCCTAAGATTCCATGTGCACTGGGCATGCTCCCCGTCTTGGGCCTAGCAGAACTTTCTTTGCAGTTGTAGCTCTGAGCTGCTGCAGGCTATGGGCTCCAGGGAGACGGTCTCCTGGGCTCCCAATGACCCCCTGCTGGGCCAGGCAATGTGGAGGAGGAAGCTGCCTGATTCAAATGCAGAGGGGACCAGAGTTGAATGGGCTATGGAGCGGGAGGAGATTGGGACAAGGTGCCTGGGGTGGGTGGTGGTGGAAACTGGGACTGGAGGCTGGGGAAGAGAGAACTGGGACTGGGAGAGAGAGTGCAATTGGCTGAGCAAGGAGACTGGGGCTGAGAGCCACAGAGGAGGGCTGAGAGTCACTAGATGCAAGCCCTCAGAAGTTAGGAAATGCCAGTATTAAGATTGCCTATGTATTCTGTAACTTTAATCTGGCCCTGATGTGTGCATGCATTATAAACTGTCTTTAATCACATGATAAAATACTATTTTTCCCACAAGACCCCTGCCTCATTCAGTGCACATGATGATGGGCTTGCTCTGGGTATGAATCAGGGTTGGATAGTGAAGGAAACTGTTGTCTGTGGTCCCCTATCCCATTTGTTGCAGAAATTGGAAGGCATGTAGTGAATGAGGCCACAGGCGCTGACTTTTCAAAATGCCAGGGGGTGCTCAAGCCCCAGATCTGCCCCGCCCCCACTCTACCCCTTCCCCCAAGGCTCCCACCCCTGTCTTGCCACTTCCCGACCAAGCTGCATCCCTGTTCAGCCTCTTCCTGCCCAGTTCCTCCCCTCCCCTGAGTGTGCCACGTCCTCGCTCCTCCCCCATCCCTTCCAGCCTCCTGCATGCTGTGAAACAGCTGTTCACGGCAGGCAGGAGGTGTTGGGAGGGAGGAGGAGGTGCTGATCCGTTGGGCCCACCAGCGGGCGGGAGGCACTGAGAGTGGTAGTGGGGAGCTGACTGGTGGGTGCTCAGCGCTCACCATTTTTCCCCGTGTGTGCTCCAGCCCCAAAGCACCCACGGAGTCAGTGCCTATGAATGAGTCAGAGGCTTGCAGAAAGAGAATGCTGCCCCGGAGAATTGGATTCTACCCCTACCTCTGCCACAGAGTTCCTGTGTGTGCCGGGCTAGTCACTTACACCAAACTTTTCACTATGCGGGAGGGTCACTAATTGCATGTTCATCATTTTCTGGGTACCCAACATGAGACACGTGGTCTCATTTACAGAAGTGCTGAGCACTCAAAGGCGCAACTGAAGTCAACGGGAGCGGTGCTTTGAACATATAAAATGCTACGTAATACTAAATCAGATCCTAGGCATATCAAAATGAGCACCAAAATCAGTGGATGTCTCTGTGTCTTAGTTCCCCATTTTTAAAATGTAGAAAATATGTTTCCTCGTTACACAGGGTTTTTGTGAAAATAAATTCACGAATGTTTGTGAAGCTTTTGGATACCATTGTGATGAGTGCCATAGAAAAGACCATGAGGATATTAATAATTCTATCTTCAGAGCAGGGTTGGAGTAATGTGTAGTAAATAAGGCATAGGGTCATACATTTTTCCTTGTTGTTCAAACAAAATACAGAATAGCTCCTCATTAAGTGAACACTGTCCATTTTGTGCACGGAATGAGGCAAGGGTCCTGTGGAAATAAATAGTACATATCATGTAATTAAACACTGTTTCATAATGGATATGCACAAGGGGGCCCAATTAAAATTGCACAGGCAGCCTTAATTTTGGTATTTCCTGATTTTTGAGTGCTTTAGTGTGTGTGTAATATGAAATAGCACTGGCACAACTCATTATCCCAAATTGTTTTGAACTGCTGAAAGCAGGATACCAGGAAACCAAGTATTGCAATTGTATCTGGGGTGTTCAGGGACAGGAGATCAAGCAGCCTCTTTGTTGCTGTTCATTTTACTGCTTCGTTTCTTAAAAGATTTTACAGCTGTCTAGAAAACAGTGGACTGTTCATACTGAAACAGGGTTGTTGTGCTGACCCTTTTGTAGAGTTAAACAAATAATAGAAAATTCCACAAATTTGTTTACATTTTTCAAATAATTTGCTTTAACTGCTTGTGATCATTTTGTGTTTTTTTTGTAACTGAGCCTGCTTGGGGACTTTCATTGCTAAAAGCCTTTATCACTTGAGCTAAAGGACTAAGGGCCAGATTTTTAAAGATCTTTAGGCCACTAAAGTCAAAGATAGGCACATACTGGGATTTTCAAAAGCTCCTAAGTGGTTAACTCCCAGGGATGCCTGTTTACATCTTTAGGGCATAATGGCCTTTAAAAATCTCTGCCCAACTCCTACTGCTTCCAATGAGGGCAGACTCATAAACCTTTTATATGGCCAGGACACCAGAAGGGAATGACTTTCTTAGTGTACCTTATATTTGATTTCCATGAATATACAAGCACGTGAGGTTATTTTAGATATTATTTGAAACAGTATTAGGTGACAATTGCGGAGTATTCACAGAATATTAGTTTAAAATTTGTATTTGCAATTATTCACACCAGAAACTTGAATCTGAGTTAGTCCAGTCCAGTCAAGGAAACATAAACATACCACATGACCTCTGTGTGTAGCGTGAATTGTAAATACAGCTGCCTTGCAAACAATGTAAAGAAATACAAGTATTTGCTGAAATTATGTGACAAATAATTTCAAACAATGAAATTGGAGTAAATCACAATCTGTTCATGCACAATTTGGGAACATCCATCAAATAAATTACTGTAGTCATTACAAATTATTTGCCACTACTAATAAGGAGTGACAACTATATAAAGAGTTTGGGAGTCCTTAAAATCTGAGATCCCATGCAGATGTTACTGAAGGCAAGTGATCCTACTCTCTCTTGATTATTTCCATGCTTTTCAATGGTGGCGGTGTTTTACCATTCAGACTATAATAAACTGTGTTGTCACATTGTCTGCAAAGTCAGCGTAGAAAAAAAAAGTTAGTAAATGCTTGGTATTGCAACACTTAGATATCATTGGCGGGAGGAGGTGGAGTTGAAGGCATTTCGAAATAATTTTTCTAACATGTAAACAATAACCCTCAGGGAAGAGTTGCCACATCTGAGCATGATATGACCTTTTCAGGTGGTATCTGTACAGAAAACACTACAAACCTCATAAAACCACATGACAATAAACATATCTGATACCCCATGTGGATGATGACTTTCAGAACACGGTTAGCCAGCTTTGTGGCCTATGAAATGCTGAACACAACCATACTCTTTCTGTGCATCTAAATCCAGGCAAATCTAAGCTAAGAAAACATTCAGCAATCTGTTTAAAGATGCCCTGTAATACCATATTTATAGAGGTGTTTCATATTAGAGACCTTGCGAAATAAATATATCTTAACAGTGTGGTAGGAAGCTGACTTCAAAGACAGCCTCTGACCCAAACATACTGGAGTTATGGGAATCTAATTGCAAAGAAAAGCTAATATGTTGCTTTCAGGATGTATCCCCAAGCCAGGACTTACTAAAATTTCCTCTTTATCCAAATCTTAGCCCTTTCACTACTGTTCTCCATTTCCGCCTCTGCTCTTGCAAGCTATGCTTCTCCTCTGAAATGCTGACATATCAAGGGACACATATTGGCTACATGGGACAGTAGTTGTGGTGTATTTTTCTTGACGTACCAGCTTCTTGAGGCGGCAATGCCCATGTGGGTGAATATATGACAAATGGAATTTGAACTTTTCTGAGTACTCACCCAGTTGGATCCCTTAGCAGCCTGCTTAAGTCTCAGTTTAACATAGGTAGCACTTTATACCATGCTTTGGTCATTGTATAATAGAGATGTCATGCATGTGTGTTTTATATTTGTGAACAATGATGTTGCGGTGTATGCCAACAGGTAGTTGCTTTAGTTTTACATTGACTTCAGGTCGCTATTATTTAGGTGCTTGACTTTAGGTTTGAAAATTTTGGCCTCAGTAATACAATATTTATTTTATGTCATTATAGCACCTTGATGCAGTGAAAAAAGAGCCGGGATTGGAAATAAGAAGTAATTGTAACTCCTCTTTCAGTGCCAAATTCTGGTTACACCGTCAAGTTTACTGGGGTTGCATAGGTATTTGTCCCTAAATGTCTCTAACATTTGGCAGGCTGGCAGGATCTCTGACCTTGCATAGAGATTGAGTGCTCTTATGTTGACCCATGCTGTTGGTCTGAGTTATAACCTTGAATAAAACTGTGAAGTAACTCCTGCTGACTCACTGGGACAGGTGCAGCTTGTACAACCCCTAGCATATAAGAGAAGCGGGCAAAGATCAGGAGGGTGTGCAGGAAAATCTAAGAAAAGCTAGGCTTAGGGGTTAATTTTAGCTTGATGTTTACATCCTTTTGCTCTTATCTGAGGTACCCGAAAGAACAAATCCCAGGAAGGATATGAATTTGACCTTAGATCTTATTTGGAGCTGGATGGGAATTTCAGAATGCCAGACTAGATGAGTAAAACGGCTTTGCAGATAGCACACTGCACTGCTAACTTGATGAGATATGGAACGGTGGGTTTATTTATAGGACCAAATTTTGCTCCCAGTTACAGGGGCATCCACTTTGAATAATTCAGGTGGCTTCAATAGAATTACTCCAAGTTGATACCAGTTTAAGAAGAGCATTTAGCCCTTAAAATTGTTTTCTTCACTTCTGTATTCTTGTCTCTGGTCTGTTCAGAGGGTGGGAACATCAATGTCTTGTTCTCTGCATCATGATAATTGTTTACCATAAGTTCATCACTTATTTAGTAAAACCTTAAGAAATAAAATATTGCCCCCTCTCACCACATTTGTATCAGATGCTAAACTTCATCAGGATGACTATTTATTGCTTTATTATTTGCACTGGGGTAGTGCTTGGATACCCCAGCCCCAGAAATGCTGGTTCTGTTCCTGCTCCCAGTTAAATCTATGACTAATCTCCCATTGACTGCAGTGAGAACAGGAACAGGCTATATAGGAATGTTAAAAGTGTTGCTTGTTTAATGGATTTATGCATTTTATTTGCATATTATGTATTTTTTGTTTTTATTATCCTGAATGCATCAGAAAGGAACAAAAGCAGAGGGAGGAGGGGAAATTTAATAAAAAAACAATACAAAAAACCCTTGGGCCCTGATTCTCTGGTCTGGCTGAGTTGCTTCTGAGCCAAGATCAAAAAGTGAGGGACAAAGGTTCCCTTGATTGTTGTGCTGGGCTGATCCCTGGTATAAGTTGGAGTACCCTGAATGTACACCTGGATGCCAAAGGTTCAAGGTGTGCTGTCCTGCTGGCTGGGGATTGCCAGGGCTTCCTTACATTCAAGCTATACTCCTTGAGGAATAGGGGACCTTACAAATACTAGAAGCTCCAGCTCTGTGGCAGCCCTCCAGGTGGGCTGGCATGGGGCCTAGAAGCCCTTGGAAGTGAGCAAGCAGACGAGACAGGCTTCCACTGGAAATCTTCCTGGTTTCCATTCATGGTTTTGATGGAAATAACACACATTCCTGTAGAACGTCTCAATTCTGCTGAATCAGCATTTTCCAATGGACCCATAGACTGGAAGGCCAGAAGATCACGATGGTCCCATCTAGTCTGACCTGCCCATTGCAGGCCACAGAACCTCACCCACCCCCTCTTGAAATAAACCCATAACCTCTGGCTGAGTTACTGAAGTCCTCAAATCCTGGTTTAAAGACTTCAATTTATACAGTGTTCACCCTTTACGCTAGTTTAAACCTACACAGGCCCCATGTGGCAGAGGAAGGCAAAAACTGTTCTACTGGAGAATTGCCAACCAGCTCTAATCATAATGCATACCTGCAAAGGGGCCAAATTAGGATTACACAGACCCCGTATTTTTCTTTTGCCTCATTCTTGGAAACAGCTGATCCATTTTGGCTGAAATTTTCCAAAAAACTTCAGCATGAGGCAGACGGTGTGGAAAATTCAGACCAAACAGTTAAAGTTATAAGTAATACAAATGGGGTCTTATAAATGGAAGTGGTGGTAATCCTTAATAGTAGGTGGTGCTATCAACTCTGCCTATAAATTATAGCTAAAATTGGTAATAAAAGACACTTGGGCAGTGATGCTGTTGCAAGTACACGTGATTATAGCGTGAGAGATGAAAATTGTGATGAATGTGGAAAATGGAAATAGATCAAACATCCAATACTTTCCTTTTAAAGCTCTGGCTTTCACAAGGCTACATCACCTCAATCTGTGCTCGCAGACCTCTGACTTTTTTTTTGCACCAGGACTTCCACTTCCACCCCGCAGCATTTGTAATTCTAATTACAGCACACTACTAACAAGGTTCACTTGGAGCAGCTCAGAAATGTTAGGGTTACACCACTCCCACCATATTGCAACACTTTCTTTTCACAGAAACATCTCAGCCCATTCTACACTTCCTATCCACTCCCCTCTCGTCTTCATGAGTATTGCTTCTTCATCCCATTTCTCCACGCCCCCACACACCCACAAGCTGGCAAACAACTTCTCTACTATGCACTGTCAGTATTCTGCTGCATCTTTTCTTGTGCATTATCCAGCACTGTTAGAGCTGCTGCTAACTGTGTGCCAGCTGACCATATGCTGCTCCTCAGGGCCTTCCTGATTACTAGTCAAGCCACGTTGTTTCTGCTTCCCCACCTGCCTCTCAAATGGGGTGATTACTAGGGCTGCCAGGTGTCTGGTTTTCGACTGGAACACCCAGTCGAAAAGGGACCGTGGTGGCTCTGCTGACTGGGCCGCTAAAAGTCTGATCGGCGGTGCAGCGGGGCTAAGGCAGGCTCCCTACCTACCCTGGCTCCGCGCAGCTAACTGGAGTGGCCAGCATGTCTGGTTCCTACGTGCAGGGGCATCCACGGGGGCTCCATGCACCCCCCCCCCCACGCCATTTCCGCAACTCGCATTGGCCAAGGAATTGTGGCCAGTGGGAGTGCGGGATTGGTGCCTGGGGGCATGGGCAGCGCACAGAGTCCCCTGGCTCCTCCGCCTAGAAGCCAGATATGCCAGCTGCTTCTGGGAGCTGCCTGAAGTAAGCACTGCCTGACCAGAGCCTGCACCCCCTCCCACATCCCAACCCTGAGCCCCCTCCTGTACCCTGAACCTCTCATTTCTGGCCCCACCCCGGAGCCCCCACCCCCAGCCAGAGCCCTCACCCCCTCCCACACCCTAACCCTCTGACCCAGCCTGGTGAAGGGGAGGGAGAGCAAGCAAAAGAGGGAGGGGGATGGAGTGAGCAGGGGTGGGGCCTCAGAGCAGGGTGGGGCAGGGCAAGGGTGTTCGGTTTTGTGCGATTAGAAAGTTGGCAACCCTAGTGATTACAGTCATTGTAGAGGCTGTTCTTTCTGTAACGGTGTAGAGGAAGCTGCAAAATTGTGTGCTGGGCCTGGGCCTTTTGGTTCATTCAGCTCTGTCTTTAAACACTTCATTATTTGGAGCCAGATAAATGTGCAGCTGTATTTCAGAGGCGAAAGAGTGACATCCAGTGGCGACTCAGACAAAAAGACAGTATGTTGTGAATGCAGTGTAGTTGTAGCTGTGTTGGTCCCAGGATATGAGAGAGACCAGATGAGTGAGGTAATATCTTTTATTGGACAAATTTCTGTTAGTGAAAAAGACAAACGTTTGAGCTACACAGAGCTCTTCTTCCTGAAGATATTACTCGCCCACATTGCCTCTCTAGTATGTAGTGAAAACTGTCAAGGATTGAGGAACTCAAGAAGGATCTGACAAAAATAGGTTATTGGGCAACCTGATGGCAGATGAAATTCAGTGTAGAGAAATGCAAAGTAAGGTGTGAAATCTCCTACATGAGTACCACCCGGATGATTAGTTCTTAACTTGCCAAATTCTAGCTCTGTGAGCCTGGCCTTTAAACTGTGGGATGAAGACCCAGAATAAGGGCTAGGGCAGAAATTAACCGGTGAAGGAAGTTTGAAATACTGACATTCATTTCTCTAACATGTACAGTACAATATTTTCGCATAATGTCTGTTTAATAGTTCAGCATTTTTGATGCCAGTAATCCTCATTATTATACAGTCAGGTTTGTGTTGAAAAGACATAAATAAAGCTCTGAAATGAATGACACATACAATTAGTTGAGAGAAAAGATCTAGCAGTCCTGATTCATGGACAGGTATACTCAATACACAGCAGTGCTCAAAAATGTGATTAGGACTCAAGGATCTATCAAGGAGGGAACAGAAAATGCCAGAGGAAAAGTTACAGTGGAATTATATATATGAGGATTCATCCATTCCTTCAGGTTTGATTATCATACACCAAAAGTTGTCTTTCAAAAGGAGAAGACATTGTACTGACCCTGCCTTCTCCATGACAGCAAAGTTCTCCTCGATTCTATCCCCTCTATGTTGTAAAGAGTAAGGGTTTGTTCCAATGTCCTAGGCCACAATTTCTATTAAAATAGGCTAAAAACAATAGCATTTACTTATTGAGCTAACTCATATCAAACAAAGCAGAAATGATCGATTAGTAGACTTCTCCCTAAAGGCAGAAAAAACCTTGGATAGAATTTTAGCCATGGAAAAAAGAGCTAGCTTAAAAAATGACACACAAGGTTGGCTGCCCTTCTGGAACAGGATACTGTAAAAAGAAATTGGATTATAAAGTTGTCCACTTTATCAATTTTTTCTCCTTACTTAAGTTTTATTATTTAAGATCACTCAGTTCTATTTCCCTTTTTGGATGTAAACTTTTTAAATGTTCTTAGTTTTGCCTGTGTGACTTATACACATTTGAAAATCTTGCCCTAAGTGCCTTAGGATTTGGGCTTGATTTTTCAATGGGACATGTACACCTAAATTACTTAGGGGCTTTTGAAAATCCCATGCTTAATCTTTTGCTTGTCACACTATGTATTATTTGGCTTTGGCTTAGACTATACTCATTTATTACAGCAAAAAGATGCAGTTACATCTTGGATCCTAAGACAAGATAATTAATATAAACAATGAAGTTGAAATCAGTGGGCCTACTTGCATGAGTAAAATATTGACATGGGTAAGTATAGAGATCAGGCCCTTAATGCAGAGTAAGGTTGAGAAAACAGCAGTGAATACAGCTCCACTTCAGCATTTTGGATTTAAGCATATTAGTTTCACTAACCTCCATGGCAGGGATAACTGATTTCAAAGATACTGCTTGTGCTTAAGAAGTTAGACATGAGTTTGAATACCTTACTGAATTGGAGCTTATATCACCAAGTATACTACATAAGATTGTCACTGCCTATTAATATTCCAAAATCTTAAAAATTAATATGATATTACAAAACTTTCTGTGGCGGCAGTTAAAAGTTGTAACTTTTGAACCTGGGTGTTTTAAACAAATCCAATCTCAGAGAGGCGAATTCGGTGAGGTGGTATGTGAACTTTCTGCCTTCCATTGTTTAAGGCCTTGATTTTGTAGCTGATCTGGCTCCAAAGCACCCTCTAATCTGGCTCCAGAGCACTTCCACTCTCATTTACTTTCAGGGAGGGTGTGTGCAGGCAGGGCAGTAGCAGTTGGGCTGTAACCAGGCCTTCTCCTATGACTGGAAAGCAGACTGCACAGATTGGTTCAGGAGCCATAAAAACTGATACAGGCTTGTGGCTAAAACACAAACTAAACCAAAACAGAAACCTGTTTGGACATTTGAAAAAGGTTAATTAAAAGGTTAATTAAAAACAATGGACCAGAGCCTTAGCCGGTGTAAGTCAGCATTGTGTCACTGACGTCACCAGCTCAGAATCTAGCACAGTATTGTTACAGTGCTTGGCCAGGACTTGAACTGGAGACACTGAAATACTGGGAGGCACTGGTTCCTACTCAGTCTGACTCAAGATGGAACTGGTTGAACAACATGTTACAAATTTGTTGAGAAGCTCAGCAGTGTTTCATGAAATGATTATTTGCACATAAATGTTATCAGTGTGTAACCAGCTGTAAATGACTAGACATTTAATGAGCGAGCCTGTTTTTTTTGGTAAAGCTTTGCAGTCTGATTTTCAGTCCAGATAACACCCAAAGAACTTAGTCTCTGAGGTCATAATTGAGACCCTGGCTAAGACCCTGCCGCTTTGTTCCTATGCATGTGTTTCCCATATTGCCATCAGAAGTGCATGAGGGAGAGTGGCCTCCATAGTTGCATCTGAAGAAGTGGGTATTCACCCACGAAAGCTTATGCTCCAATACGTCTGTTAGTCTGTAAGGTGCCACAGGACTCTTTGCCGCTTTTACAGATCCAGACTAACATGGCTACCCCTCTGATCCTCCATAGGGCTGCTACTCCCCTGCTAGCATAGCTGTGCTGTCATAGGAGCAATCTGTACTGGTTACAGGGCTGACACAAATTACTTCCCCCCCAAAGCAAACTGGTAATCAAGGACTAGATTGTGACTCTGAGTCCTTAGTTTGGTCCTGGGGCAGCATAACTATCTACTGTCCCTTATTTAGGACGTCCAGCAAAGACACAGTAGAGTGTTACGCTTTTAGACCTTCACCAAGAACTTCTGGACAGCTTCCTGAGGTGCATAAACTTTGTTTTTAATAATAAATAGATTTATCACTAATTTAATGCATAACATTGCTCTAAATTGTATGGCAAACTGAGAAATGTAAAATACATGTAATGGTCAAGTGACCCTGAATTTATTTCAGAGATGTCTTCTGCCTTCAGTCCTTGAGCACCCAAAACTCCCACTGCCTTATGTTCCTAAATTATGTCTCATATGTACACAACTTTTGTAAATTAGTAATGAGTGGATTATGATTCATGCTTCTGCTTAGATCTGTTAATTTTTTTTTAAACAAATCAAAGGTTTTTCACTGAGAACTGATCTTTTTTTAAAGTTTTTTGTGGGGAGGAGGAGAAATACTGTCAGCATTTTTCAAACAACGAAATGGAACCTCTTTCACTACAGGACTCTCTCTCTGTCCTCACAGTGGGAAGGAACTTTATCTAGGGGTAACTGTCAGGAAAATGCATTTCAAAAGGTGACTGGACTATAAAAGTGAGGGGTGAAAATACCCCAGGTTCTCTCTCTCTCTCTCTCTCTCTCTCTCTCTCTCTCTCTCTCTCTCTCTCTCTCACCTGAAAAGATGAAGGAATTAGCTTTTGAACTTTGGGAGGGGTTCTGACCTAAAAATTTGGTCAGTCCTATTGCTGGAAAAATGTGGTAAGGATTTTACCTTGAACCAAATCTAGCTTAAATTTTAGTTACTAGAAATCTTTATTGCTCTTGTAACCATTTTGGACTTTAATGCCTTATACTTGTACTCACTTAAAACCTCTCTCTCTGTAGTTAAACTTGTTTTATTCTGTAATCAAAACCAATCCAGTGTTGTGTTTAAACTGAATTGTTTGGTAACACCAATTAAAGTAGTAAACTGTTGTATATTGTCCACTCACAGGGGCTATGGACCTACAATATCTGAAGTGTCCAGAAGAGGGCTGGATAGTGCAGAACATACTACTTTGGGAAAATTTGGGACAGGGAGTTTGGTGGAGTCACCCTGCAAGTGGTAACTGAGGCTGGTGGAAGCCCGAGTGTGATTGGAGAGCTGCTGACAGGCAGATGGGATCAGAGTTGCTGGACCAGAGCTGTAGCTATACACAGACACTCAGACTAACATTGTGTAGGTTGCGCCCTGTTTGTGAGCAACCCAAGTGGGAGCTACACAGCAAAGCATTGTGAGGCACCCAGGGTTGCAGAGCGAGCAGTGGCACAATTCCTCACTGGCCTGGATTGCACCCTGGAATGTGCTAATTTGTTCCCTAGAAAGTAGAGAGGGAGAGAGCCTGTTAGATCACTTAACCCAACCCTTTGCTTGTGTATGAGTGATCGCTGCAGAAAAGTAGCTGATTTCACCTTTATGAGATGCTAATTTCTTGCTGGTGTTTTTTTTTTTTTTTTGTATTAAGGAACATAGGAGTGGAAGGGACCTCCTGGGTCATCAAGTCCATTCCCCTGCTATTGCAAGCAGCCCTGTCATATTCATTTAATACACTTAACAAGCTCCATAGTAGTATAAGGGCCCTACCATCAATCAAACCCTGACCCGCCCCCTTGACCCCTTAGCCCCGCCCATTGACCCCTCAGCCCCGCCCCTTGACCTCTTAGCCCCACCCACTGGAAGTCCCGCCCCATGGGCCATTACTTCCGGGGTCAAGGCTGCCACATGACCGGAAGCAAGGTGTGTCATGTGACACCCACCCCACACCTTGACCCCTTTAACCCCACCCCTTGACCTCTGCCCCCCACACACACACACCGGAAGTCCTGCCCCATGGGGTATTACTTCCAGGGTCAAGGCTGCCACGTGACCGGAAGCAAGGTATGTCATGTGAACCCTCTAACAACTCCTCCCATTGCCCTCTACCAATCAGGATGGGTTTCGCCCCGTAGGACTTCCCCCCCAAGAGGAGCTTTGACCAATCAGGGCGAGTTCCGGAGCGGGGTGTCCTCTCCGGAAGTGGGTCTTGTGACCCCTCTAACAACTCCTCCCCCCCACACACACACACCCTCTACCAATCAGGATGGGTTTTGCCCCGTAGGACCTCCCAGAGAGGAGCTTTGACCAATCAGGGCGAGTTCCGGGGTGGGGGTGTCCTCTCTGGAAGTGGGTCTTGTGACCCCTCTAACAACTCCTCCTCCCACCCCGCTACCAATCAGGAGGGGTTTTGTTCCGATAGGACCAAGAGGAGATTTGACCAATTAGGATTAGTTCCGGGGGCGGGGTGACCCGTCCGGAAATGATTCGTGTGACCCCTCTAACAACTCCTCCCACCAACCTCTACCAATCAGGCCGGCCCGAGAGCAGATTTGACCAAAATAGGGCAGGTTCTGGGATGGGGTGAACCACCCAGAAGAGGGGCGTATGACCCCTCTGCCAATCAGAGCGCAGCACCATCACCCCATAAGGCCCAGCGTCGGGCAGAAGAGGCTGTCTTTTACCAAGAGCGCGTGTTTTAGAAATCGTGGAAACATGGACTCCTTCACCACCCCCGTGAGAACTTCGGACTTTGTTTTAGCCCCGAGGGCCTTCAACAAACCGCGGAGAAAGCGCTACATCAGCGACAGTTCCGAGGAGGAGGAGGGGGCAATTGAGGGGAGCCCTTTGGCCCAGCCATTGATGGATACCCCGGACCCTGAAACCCAGCCGCTTGTGGGGCCCCACGATGAGCGTGATGGCCTCTTGTTGGCCACCCCCCGGGAGGAGGAAGGTGATCGCAGCTCGGGGAAGTCACTAGTGGACAAGATGAACGCTCAGGTAAATGAATGCTTAAGAAGTGACGGTCGGGATGGGGTTGTAACGGGGCTAGGAACCAGGGATTGTGTAAATCAAAAACCGAGCAGTGGGGTGCTTACGCTGTTTCTTTTTTGAAAAAAAATCTCTCAACAGCTCAATGATGCCTTTCTAGAGGATCCGGAGACTCTGGACAGCGTTGCACCAAGCAGCGAAGATGAACCGGGCCCACCTTGTTTTTGCTCAACGCCAATACAAAATGTTGAAGAGGACTCCGAGGATGACGGCTATGAGGAGTTTAGGAGGAGGCTTGGCATGGAACTGACTGAGCCAGTGCCACGTCGTGAGCGTAACAAAGTCATGCGGACTATTGTACGCGTTGCTGTTTATTCTGTTCTTAATCACTGTCTTAGGGAAAAGCTTTTTGAAGATTGTGAGGGCTGTGTCATAGATGCACCAGGCCAGCGGCACCATGACTGTGTGACTTGGACTTCAGTGGATATAAACTGCAAGCTCCGGGGCCTGTGTGCTGAGCTGTGTTTGGAAACCTTATTAAACACTGTGATTGCCATAGGTTATGCTATGCAATGTCTATGCCTAACCCAAGAACATTTAGCACAAGGGGTGACCTTGATAAATGCTGTGCAATTCAGTGGAGACCCTGACCATGCTTTAAAGAAAATGACCAAACCGGAAGATGCCTGCTTAGAGCGTTATATTGACCGTCTGGTCCGCACAAAAAGTTACAGAACCCTGCTTAAGAAAAAGGCTATTTGTAAGAAATCTAAAAGGATTAAGTTAGAAAATGGTGAGGTGCCAAACATGCGATATAAAACTTGGTAGCTGTAAATTTAAAAAAAAAATCTATTGAAAAGGGCTTTGTGACTATTTGTATTTCTGTTAAAAGGTCTCTGGCCCTTAAGGGAGCTTAAAGTCTTTTTTTCTTTCTTTTAATGGAGCATCTTGGTTTGTTTTGAAGGAGCTGTATGTCTTTTAAATAAAAAAAATTGTTTGTGAGAACCTAGCTCTTGTGTCTTTTGTGTAAGAGAGACCCATTTACAGCAAAAAAAAAAAAAAGCTGAAATGTATGTTGTGGGAGGGGGAAAAATACCCTAAAAATGTGTTTACAATAAAACAAACGGGGATGGTTCAGACATGTGGTTGAGTACAATAGAGTTGACTTATTCTGTTGAACTGAACGGGTTTAACCACCCCCCCCCTCACTGAATAGCCAGGGTGACTGTGATTACTCACCCTTGTTGCCATAGGGTTAATTTTGATGGGGGTGCACCCATAGTAAGGGAGGTGGGTGGGTGAGGATGGTGAGTTCTGATTAATATGAAATGAAATAAAACCTCAGGAGTTTGCAGATGCTATTGGGCAGTTTAAATATAACCCCTGGAGTTGGTGGAACGCTATAGGCCAGTCTAAATATGGCCCAGGAGTTGGTTGAAGGCCACGGGGCACTTTTTCTAGAAATCACCCCCCGTCCCACCAAACTTTAAGCATGAAAGAACATGTTTTTAAAAACAAAAACAAGCCCCAAGACATTCATTGATATCTGCAAAGGGCCCCTCACTTGAAATGTTTACTGTAAGAAGGCCCTACAGGGTGGGGGGAACAAAAAGTATTTGAACTTAAAAAAGAAAAGCAGCCCAATTGTGCAGAAAAACTTATTCCCCACCCCCGATCACAAAAGGGAATGCTAGGGAGGGGTGATCCAATCAACCTGCTAACTATTTTGAAACAAAAGAGTTAGGATGGTGTAAAAAAAAAAAAAACAAAACCTCAGGTAGCTTGGAGACTGTCTCTTTCAACAGAAACTCTCTTGAATTGCTGCTGGGCTGCAAGTGGAGGTATGTTCCCTGGTTTTTTTTTTTAACTCTGAAAATATATATATATTATATAATGCCATTTTTTGGCCATGCTATCTTAGTAAATAATGGTGCATATCTGTATTGCAGTGTGATCTGTTTAGCATGGAGCCAGTAACTTTAAGTTGCAGTTCATCACCAGGCCAAGGTAAAAACCATTTTTAACTGTAGTTGTGCTTAATAACTTCAGGTATTACATAGGTTGAATAGGGATTTGGGAGCTAATACTAACTAACATTTTGGCTTGTTTTTCTTACCCCAAAGACCCCAAGCACACATGGCTGGGGCAGGGCGGGGGCCAGAACAACCAGGGATCTTTTTAAAAGCATGTGGGTTTATTGAAAAGTATTTTGTTGCAAACAGTGTTTTAAACTCTGTGTGTGTGTGTGTGTGTGTGTGTGTAAAACATAGGCGGTTTTTAAAAAGTATATGTCTACAAACTGATGGTGATGGTGTGTTTCCAATTAGCAGGGTTTTTACTTTGCAAAATGAGATGTATTTAAAAAAAAAAATATTTGTGGGGGTTGTTTTCAAAGTGGTAGAAATAAACTCAAAACCTGTGATTGTTGTACAGCCTGAAATGGATTATTTTGTTTTAAAGCTATGACTTTTTTAAATAGAAAAAACACTCTAATGGATATTATTTTATTTTATTTTAAAGTTTACTAGACAGTTTCATGTGTTTTATTAGAATATTGTTTGCTTTACAGCACGGTCAAAACTTGAGCGGGTAAAAATGCTCAAAAGAAAAAGGAAAGAGACAATTGAAAAGAAAAATTCACAAGTATCAGTGACAGATGGATGGATGAAGCCGGGTAAATATATTTTGCTTATTAGTCTGGTTAATTTATGAGGTTTTGTATTTTAAGTACATACATAGGTGTGGGTGAGAAAGCTGGCAAAGTTACATTTTTGTAAAATGCTTTTTTTCCCCCCTCCTGCCCCAAGCAGGCATATGCAGCCCTTCTGACAAGGCTGTAGTGGGAGCTACAAGGACCCCTCCCCGAGAACCACCAAAGAACCAGGAATCTGCTTTGAGACCTTTATCAACGCAAAACAGCACAAGAGTGCAGATGAAGCATCAGCCCAGTCCAAACCTCATTTACGTCAAACCCAAGGACAAAACAAAACACTCTGGTAAAAAACATCCATGCAAAGACAACTCCAGTTCCTCAGCGGCCACCGCCACGCCAAGCCCTGAGAAAACTGTGAGCGAAAACGCCCACATTCACAAACCCGGAACAGGCGCTCTAGGGATTGTGAATAAAAAACCAAGGATTGAAAACACCTGCGATGCCAAGGTATTGCAACCATGCAAACACAACTCCAGTTCCTCAGTGGCCACCGCCGCACCAAGCCCTGAGAAAACTGTGAGCGAAAACGTCCACATTCACAAACCCGGAGTAGGCACTCTAGGGGCTCTGAATGTGTGCAGAAACACACACATTCACAAACCCAGAGCAGGCACTCTAGGGGTTGTGAATAAAAAACTAAGGACTGACAAAGATCCCCCATATTCTAGTATTTGGGAAGAGTTTGATGCTTCATTCAGAAAACTGATGGACGCTGTATCTTCGGGGAGTCTAAAACTACGGCATTCTAAAAAGATTTGGAAAAAATACGACGCTTTCTTCAGAAAACTGATGGACGCTGAATCCTCAGGGGGCCTAAAAGAAAGGGGGGTTGGAAAGGGTGGCTCTGATCAGGCATGACTAGGTGTGGAAAGGGGTACCCTCAAGGGTGCACATCAGCTCGTGTGTAAACAAAAGGGCGGACGGCGCTTGAGGGATAAACAGATGGCTGCCAAAAAATTCCAGGCCAGGGTCGCTGTAAAAATTTTAAAAAGGGCTAAAGAGGTAATGAGGGAAAAAAAACAAAAAGAGATGCCCCCTACCAGAGGCTCTCAAACTGGCATGTCTGAAAATGGGGAGGCGAAATCAGACTCTGGTTTAGAAAATTCCCCAGAGTGCTCTCTAGACGGAGGCCCATCGACTCCCAATGCCCCTCACGGAGGCGTCTCAGAGTCTGACTCTCAATTAGTATCGGATGTAGAAGATGCCACTGATGGTTCCATAGAGGAACCCCCAAGTAACCCTGAAAATGCAGAGGTGTATATGGAGAGAGTGAGAAGTTGGCAACGTGAATTACCTAGATTTGGGGGGTCGGTGTATTGTGAGGAGTTTCGTTTTGTCCATCTTGAGCAGATAAATTCAGCTCAACAGGCTGTTGAAGCCATACACAGAGGGATACAGCTAGTTCTTGATGATGTTAATGGTAGGGTAGGCCCTGATGATTACGTACAGTTACGTTTAGAGAGCCGTCGTTTAACTAACCCTTTGTTTTCAGTCAGAAGAACTAGGGATGAGCTGTCCGCTGAGGATTTCTTGAACCAGACCTCAAAGCTGCTTCAGGGCAATAGAGAATTGCATTTCGATGGGACGTTGCGCCTTGTTGTGACAGTTGTAAAAAATAGGGGTGGGGGCGCTCGAAGAGTTTTAAATTCTATCCTTAGTAGTCAGATTATTCATAAAAAGAGACAATGTTTAGTAGACCTGACTTACACCGGTACCAATCTATGTTTTGCGGGAGGGCTCTTGGCTGTCATGGCCGGTCATAAACCTACAGATGCAGAATTGTTAGCAGAGGCGAGAAAGTTGCACGAGAAACTGGGGTGGTCAGATCAAAAAAAGGTTATGCTCACTGATGTAGCAAAGTTTGAACAGCATTTAGGAGTTAACATACAGGTGGTGCTGTATGCGGTGAAAGGTGGCTGGGGTTTTTTTAAAACGGGGGGCCCCGTGTACCCTAAGACTTATTTCATCCTGTTGCACAATGAACATTACTATGGGGTTCTGGATGTGAAAAAGTTGTTCGGAGCAAAAAATTACTGTGAGTTTTGCCACACGGTGTACAGTCACGACCATTCTTGCAGGTATCGTTGCCGTCTCTGCTTGAGCGCAACATGCTCTGACAACATGGGTGTGCAGCTGAGGTGTCCTAGCTGTAAACTGTATTGTCGGTCCAAAGAGTGTTTAGACAGACATGTCAACTGTGCGTCAAAAAACCAAGTTGAATGCCTGTCTAAAACTTTGTGCGGTAAGTGTCAGGCGTACGTGGACAAGCAGCACAGGTGTAAAGGGAGGCGCTGTAAGCAGTGTCAGGGTTTGATCGTTGGAGATGTAGACATTCACCTCTGTTTTATGGACAGCCTTAGAAAGCCCGAATCATCAGAAAAGTATATTTTTTATGATTTTGAATGCATGCAGGAGACTGGGTTGCACACTCCCAATTATATTTTTGCAATGTCCCTAAAGCCGGAAAAATCCTGGGAATTTAAGGGTGACGAATGTCTTTCTATGTTTGTTAAGACCTTTATTGGCAAAGAGTTCCGGGACTACACGTTCCTAGCACACAATTCCAAAGGTTATGATGCGTATTTCTGCGTTAGACAGTTACTGAAGGAAAAGATGTGCATAGAACTGATCACTCAGGGCAGTAAACTAATGTGTGTGGAAGTTAAGGCCCTTGGCATTCGTTTTATAGACTCTTTAAACTTCTTGCCCATGAAGCTTAGCAAGCTCCCACAGGCGATGGGGTTTGAAGGTTGCAAAGGGTATTTTCCACATTTTTTTAACACTTTAGAAAATCAAAATTATGTGGGGCCTATGCCCGGTGTGGAGCACTATGGTGTAGAAAGCATGATGCCCAGGGAAAAAGCAGAGTTTCTCGACTGGTATCAAGACCACAGCTCTGAGACTTTTGACCTGCAGAAAGAGCTTGCGTATTACTGCCAGCAGGATGTAAAAATTTTGAGACAGGCTTGTATCCTATACAGAAAAGAAATTATGAATATGACGGAGAAGGTCGATCTAGTAGAGAGAGAACCCGGTAAATTCACTGAGATAAAACTGTGTATAGATCCATTCCGGTACATAACGCTGGCATCCGTCTGCATGGCTATGTACAGGTTTATGTTTTTGGAGCCTAACACGGTAGCTCTTCTCCCTCCAGACAACTATCACAGACAGAAAAAGAGATATTCGACCCCATCTATCCAGTGGCTGTTGTATATCTCTCAAAAAGAACATATACAAATACGGCACGCTTTACAGGGTGGGGAACTACAGGTAGGCCCCTACTTTTTAGACGGTTATGCCAATATTGACGGGGTACACATAGCCTTTGAGTTTAATGGGTGTTTTTTTCACGGCTGTGTCGCCTGTCATTGTGAAAAAGCACAAAATCCTATGACGGGGACAACTTTTGGGTTTCTTTATTACAAGACGCAGCTCAAGACCGACTATCTAAAACGGCTTGGTTTTGTAGTGAGGACTCTTTGGGAGCACGAGTGGGTGGTGATGAAAGAAACAGACAGGGAGCTTGCGAGCTTTTTAAACCGAGCCCAGTTACCCCAGCCTCTCATGCCTAGGGATGCTCTTTTTGGGGGGAGGACGAACGCCATCCGTCTATATTATAAACCTAAGCCCGGGGAAGAAATCCACTATTATGATTTTACCAGCTTGTACCCTTTTGTAAACAAAACGAAAGACTACCCTATCGGGCACCCCGATATAGTTTATGACAAATTTGGACCCCTTGCAAATTATTTTGGAATTGCAAAAGTTAAAGTGTACCCCCCACGAGGCCTCTTTTTCCCATTGTTACCTGTCAGAGTGGGCGGCAAGCTTATGTTCCCGCTATGCCGAACCTGCGCGGAAACCGTGCAGCGGGAGACGTGCACCCACACTGACGAGGAGAGGGCCATCCTGGGGACTTGGTGCACTGTGGAATTGAATGCAGCCATAGCGAAGGGGTACGTGGTGGCTAAAATCTATGAAATCTGGCATTTTAATGAAAAATCTGATAAACTCTTTTCGGAGTACATAAAATTACACCTCCGCCAGAAACAAGAGGCTTCAGGGTATCCCAGCTGGTGCGCAGACGAAGACAAACAAAATAAGTATGTTAACGATTTCTACCAGAAAGAAGGCGTGCTTTTACGCCGACACGAGATCAGGCTAAACCCCGCTAAACGCCAAATTGCTAAACTGTTTTTAAATTCTCTGTGGGGTAAATTCGGCCAAAGAACCAACCTACCCAATACCAGCATCGTGAGAGACCCTGACGAACTCTTTCAGTACCTATTTTCCCCCAACTACGAGGTTTCATCCTGTGAGTTTATCGACGATGAAACAGCGTGCGTATCTTGGAAGCACGCAAAAGACCATTATTCTGTCTCTGGCAATACCAATGTTTTCATAGCCTGTTTCACCACCGCTTATGCCTGCTTAGAACTATACAACCTCCTAGACGGATTGCAAGAGCGGTGCCTGTACCACGACACTGACTCTGTGATATTTGTGAAAAGGGAGGGGGCCTGGAATCCCCCTCTGGGGGATTATTTAGGGGACCTCACGAGCGAGATCCCACCAGATCAACACATCACCGAGTTTGTGTCGGCAGGCCCAAAAACATACGGGTACAAACTGTCGGGAGGAAAGGCTTGTATGAAGGTCAAAGGTATTACCCTGAACGTAGCAAACTGTGAAAAGATCAACTTTGACAGTTTGAAAGATCTAGTCCTGGACTATTGCACGGGTCTGCGAGAGAACCCCTCAAAAAAGATAGAGGTGCAGCAACCCTCTATTGTAAGAAACAAAAATCAGTGGCAAATAGAGACAAAAACCCTTAAAAAAACACAGAAAGTCGTTTACAACAAGAGGGTCCTAGGAGAAGGGTTTAAAACCCTGCCCTACGGTTTTTGAAAAATGGATACGAGGTGGAGACACCCCTTTTCTGCAATTCTCGCGGGGCCTAGCAACTGCGGGAAAAGTTACTTTATAAAAAATGTATTGGATAATGCCAAACAAACATTGTCTGTTACGCCTGAGAATATTGTGTGGTGTTACAGTTGTTGGCAACCCTTGTATAAAGAACTGCTCTGTAAATACCCCTTTATCAATTTTGTGGAGGGTCTGCCTGATGCTTTTGACGATGACCGTTTGTTTCCTACCAATAAAGTGAACATGATTATCATAGACGATCTGATGAACTCCGCTTGTGAAAGCGATGAAATCGAGAAAGCCTTTACCAAGTACGTGCATCACAGGAACCTGAGCATTATGTATATAGTTCAGAACGTATTTTGCCAGGGAAAAAAGAGTCGCACTATTAACCTAAACACAAAATACATGGTTCTGTTCAAAAACCCCAGGGACAGATTACAAATTGCTACACTCGCTCGGCAAATGTACCCCGGCAAAGCTCAGTTCTTTCTAGAAGCTTTTGAGGATGCTACCAAAAGGCCTTATGGCTACCTGGTGGTGGATTTAAATGCTTCCACACCAGAAGCTTATAGGCTAAGAACTGGTCTTTTCCCTCCAGACTGGCCGGCAGTTTATACTTTAAAAAGAACAACAGCCCTGTATAAAAAGAGATGAATTATTGGCAGGTCCCTTTTTAGCAGTCGGGGTTGCTGACTGAAAACATGTCTAGCTGCGTGAAAAGAAACCTGGGCCTTTTAAAATTACTTAGCAAATCGTCCCCACAGCAAAGGAGGGCTATACTGTGCTCGGCCTCTGACGATCTAGTAGCAGCCATCTCAGAAATAGCGCTCAACACCTTAAAAGGAAACGTACCTTTAACACCGAAGCAAGTGCGTGTGCTGAAAAAGAAACACACGCTTATAAAAACTTTGTGTAATAAAAGGGTTTCACTTAAAAGAAAGAAGCGTCTGGTGAAGCAGTCTGGGGGGTTTATAGGACCCCTGTTAAGTTTTGCTATCCCTCTGATAACGGGGCTTTTAACTAATCGATAATGGAGTATGCAGAAAAAATGTACCTGGTGCCCAGCCGGCAGTTGGAGCAATTAAGTGCTCCCCCTCCGGCAGAGGAAAATATCAGAACGACTGCAACTCGCTTACTGGATGCTGAAATGAAATCTGTTCTTCAAAGAACTGACTTAGGTGAATATGAAAAGGCTAAACTTTACAGCACCGTGCTTCAAAGGTACCTAACGTACGTGAAGCAGAGCGATGTGGACAAAGGAAAACTAAGTCTGTTTCTACCAGAACAGGAACAGAGTGTGACTGCCAAACCCTCCGAAACACCAAAGACCTCAGACTCTGTTGCTCAGGAGGTGTTGGATAACGTGAATAAGCGTTATAAGAAAAATGCATCAGTATTGCTAAATAAGCTGGGCCAAGATAAAAACATTTCTTCATGGACCGATAAAGGGTCTTTTGTGTACAAAGGCTCTGTGGTTAATGGTTCTAACATGCTCGACTTAGTCAGGGCCGTCACCCAGACGCGCTCTGTTCCTAGCAGACATGTACCTAAAGGATGGGATGTGTTTATGAATGCCATGGCGGAACTGAACATGCCATCTTCCATCATGGGCAACGCGACCAACAGAGATCTTTTGGAACGCCTCAAGGCCTCAATCGCCGACACCGGTGTGGACCAAGAAACAGTGACCCCTTTTTTGCCATCTAAAAAACGAAAATTGGCTAAAAGAGCAGAATGGCTCAGTTTGTGATCTTTTTCACGTTCTATTTTTTTTTTTTTTTAAACTGGTAATGTTTTGCTTTAAATAAAACATTTCTGAATTGGGTCATTGTGTTTTGTTTTTTTTTTAAAAAAACCACGCCAAACATCGATTGTCTTTAAACTCCCCACCTGGGGTGCTTTATTGGGTAACATGACTATGAAAATCGTTGCAAGATACGCATGTCTGGGCTTGTTGAAACATGCTTTGAGCAAGGCTAGGCATGGCCAAGTATTTAAATTTATTTTTTACAAAATTCATCACCATCCGGTCGTTTTGCACTAAGTCATTAGAATACAATTTTAAAATCCGGTCAAAAGATAAACCCTTGCTACGATGGTGTAAGAAAAACACGCAGTGATAGCCGCAGGCAACGGAGCTGGGGTCTTGTAATTGTCTGTTGTGAAACACAATGTCTGTGGCATTTTTGTTTAAAAATTTCATAATGCTTTTAGGAAAGAACACACTGTTCGGGGGATGCCCGTATGAGTCAAAAAACTCTCCAAGGTTACGCTCCACCAGATACATGGCAAGCCAGTGTTCACCCGGTCGGCTGTGTGGATGTGTGTTGACCACCAAACCTAGGGGTCTCTGAGACAGCTTGCTGCCAGGGAGCCAATCGCAGGGAAACACGTCTAAGAAATTCTTTTTCGTGTAAGGGTCTGTTGATAAGACACGTGAGAGCTGCACGGTGTCCATGTTCACATGTAGTCAAACAGAACATTTCTCCTCTGATTTATCTCTATTACGTTGTCAAAAACCCCATACACGATCATATTGACGGTAATGGTTAAAGCCTTCCCAAAACGAATTTCTGCTCTCAGGTTCCCGGTTTTAATCAGGGAATAGTGATTGGCGCATTCCTGGTCGGGGGACAGGTCAAAGGCAAACATGGTGTAACCCTGTGCAAACTCCTCACAGTCGATTAACAGAGAACGATCTTTCATGTGTTTACCGGCCGTCTGTACCAGATTCATGTATTCTCTCACGCAGCGTCCTGCCTCGAAGTCTGGTTGCAGAGGCTTGGTCGGTATCTGCTCACCATCCACATACAAGGCCACAAAATTAATATCGTAATGCTTAAAATGAAAGGGATTTTTAGCGTAACTTCCGCTAAAGGCATCGTTATCCACGAACCCCAGGACAAGCATTTTGGGCAACTGTCCCAAGAACAGGTTCTCCTGGTTACTGACCCTGCTGCCCGCAGGGATGCTAAACACTTTCATTCCCACACGGTCCACGGGGTATTTGGCATTAGCGGTAAGCAGGGCCTCGGCGTGCCCCAGACGAACGCTCGGGGCCACACGTACTTTCTTCACAAAAAGGGATGCTGATAGAATGCGCAGTTTAAAGCCTTCGGTTCCGCTGCCCATTAAACAGAAAGGATCTTTACTGCGCGTCAGTTTAATTTTCACATCCACTCCGTTCAACAATAGTTTTTCTTGAAAAAACAGGTCGCTGTGTAGATGACCCAGAAGCTCTACTGTTCTGCTTTGAGCGGTCAGCTTTGCACGCCTCACAAACCCTAGATTCTCGCCATCCAAGTCTGTGTCTTCCTGTTGTCCGGCAGTGTCTTTGTAAAAGAGGCCAGCGGAAAATTGTGTGGCGAGGGTGTCGTTGCTGTAATTGAGCACCGATTCTATAAAGGCCCTGTAAGGGTAACAGTTGTTGCTTTGGCTTACAAGACGGTCTCCGACCGTGACATCCAGCTGACTAAAAATAGAGGCCACTGGGTAATTCACCAGGCCCACCTCGGCACCCGTGTTGAGTTCAGTTCCGTCTCCTTTTACAATCTTGCAACACAGGTACAGCAGTGTGTTGTTTAAATCCATATAATCTACGCCATTCCCTGCTATAAAGAAGTCAATGGGGGCAGACTTCGTAACGGCCGACAGAGGTGGCACCTCGATGTAGATGCTTTTCTCAATGCTGGTCTGCGTAGGGGCTATTTGGAACAAGTCTAGTTCGGATTTGGTGCATTCTTCAGACCCGCAGTGAACGAAAGCCATGTTGATTAAAATATATCTCTCGTATCAGCCAGCGAGTGTTTCCTCTTTCGCCCAGGCTTCCTCTTGGACTTTCGCTTATGGCCGACCCTGCGGGTCAAAGCCCTTCTTTTAAAGGGTTTCGGGGGACCTGCGCGTCGCGGGTATGACGCATTTCTCTTTCTCTTCTTCCTCCTTTTAATGTACATCAGCCCCGATCCTTCCTGTGAAGCTGTGTTCCCCACCTTCTCCAGAACAGCACGGGAGACGTGACCTACCATGTCTTTAGCTATGTTTTGAGCGGCGGTTTTTACATGGGGTTTAATAATCTCTAGCCCCCTCCTCAAAAGCGGTACGGCTTTTCGAAAGAGGCTACGGAATATTCCACCCACGCCTGCCCCATACATCACGGGGGCCCCATGATATCCAGGAAGGGCGTATCCCGCCTGGGCTTTGTAATAGTTTCTGTAGACGTTGGGGTCGCCGTAATTTTTTAGGATCGCCATAATACTGTTTTGCTTTTTTAGAAAACTCGCTCTCTCCGGGGGCGCAGGTGTAGCTTGATGATCACCTTGCCAAAGTGAAATGAGACGCTTTTGTTCTGATCTGTCTTTATTTCAATGGTAATTGTGTCGATGTGGTGTTTACTGATAGGGACGTAATGAGGTTTATCGTAGGTGATGGTGACAAACTCGTTGTTCCTTCCTTGGACGGGGACACAACGTAACAGGGGAACAGAAAAATCCCCCACAAACTGATGTTCTACGATATCCGTGTACAGATACAAGGAATTAAAACCCCCTGTAATGTCTGCCGAGAAAGGGAATTTTTGGACGCTGTGTTTGGGGCCCAAGCCCAGAATGTTAGCTAGCTCCCCGCTGGTAGAAAACATATAAGTAAAAGCGGCGGATTTAAGTCTAATTTTTCTACCCACAGGGTCATAGTTCATGACCATCTCAGGCGGTCCGGGGTGACGAGCTATGATACTGTTCATATGATCCAGTAATTCGGGTATGGACGTGTAATAACCTTGTCGTAGGATGAAACTCCATGCCATATCTCCAAAGGTGACTTCAAAAGGGGTGTCTTCGTTGATAGTGTTCCAGCTGTGCGGGTATTGTATTTCCACTAACCCCACCTCCCAGGCACCCCGGAGATCCAAGGGCTTAATTAGCCGTATTGTAAAGTTCGAGCTGGTGTTTTGGGGAAAAACTGCAGCGCTGGCGTTGCTGGGCAAAGTAATGTAAAACCCGCCGTCGCTCATCTTCTCTGACTTTGCGGGGAAGAATAACTTTTGTTTGTTTGTTGTTTGCGTCTAAATGTCACAGAGTTGAGAAGCTTTCACCCAGCTGTTAAACTTATCAGGCCACCCCAACCATTTTACCAGTAGTTGCTTTTTTCTCCCTTTTCCTTTCTCCGCTAGAACTTTTTCAACCCTGTAAATCCTGTCTCGTTTGGGGTTTACTTTTTGTAATTCTTCAGGGTAAAAAGATCCAGTAACTGTCTCACCCTCGTAGTCTTTTAATCGGTATACAGGTCTGTGACCCCTGGTTAAGCCTTCATCCACTATGAATATCTCATCGGTAAATGTCTGTTCATAACCTTTTTCGAAAGCTCCTTTGGTTTTAGATAGTCTCACGTGGTCGCCTTTTCGAAAAGGGGCAACAACCGGTTTTATTTTAAAATCATCTCCATAAACCATTTTCCATACCTTCAGAGAATTTGAAGGGTTAACATCAGCGGGTCTGGTATGTATAGTTCTGTGAAAGCTCTGGTTGTAACTCTTTATAAAGTCAGGTAACACATCGATGTAGCGAAAGGTGTTATGGGCTGTAAAATATCTCCACATCCTAGTTTTTAAAGTTCTGTTAAACCGCTCCACAACCCCTGCTTTGACTTCATTATTAGTAACAAAATGGTGAATGCCATGCCGTTTTAACAATCTGCTTAAGGGTTTGTTTAAAAATTCTTTCCCCCGATCGGTTTGTAATTTTTGAGGCACACGCCCTTCGCTAAAAATAGCTTTAAAGGCCTTGCATACCTCACCACTCGTCTTGTCCCTTAGGCCTAAGGCCCAGGCATATTTGGATAGAATGTCTACCACTGTTAAGATGTACTTAAAATTGCTGTTCTGTTTGGAGAACTGGTGCATATCCACCAAATCTGCCTGCCATTGCGCATCCACATCTGAAACAATGGTCTTGTTTCTTTTAAAACGTATTCGAGCCGGTTTGTGTAAAGTATAAGCATCCTGGTCTGAAAGCCAAGCTGTTACTTGTCTTCTATTTAAAGTTTTACTATGCTTTTTGGCCACTTGAAAAAGAGGGTTCACCCCGCCAAAGCTCCCAACTTCCCCGGGGGTGTAATATATTTTCTTTAACAGAGCCGCCTGTGGAGACATGACTGTTACTGGTACCATCTTTTACTAACACAAGTGTGGGTGGGGGACAACATTCATATTAACACGTTTAAATAAGTTTTATTAATCGCCTGGTTTAACACAACCTTTTACAACCGCCTGTAAAAATGGACGCCATGACTCCTAACATGAGGGTGTCTGTGCTGGTTCATTCTTCCATTTTGTCCTTTTCCTCTTGAGATCTGTGTCTCAGACATGAGCAAAAACAGCTGACGCATGATACATTTACTCCCACAGGGCTACCGATGTGTAAGTTCTCAAAGGCCTCCAGAAAGGCATCATCGAGCTGTTGAGAGATTTTTTTTTCAAAAAAGAAACAGCGTAAGCACACCACTGCTTGGTTTTTGATTTACACAATCCCTGGTTCCTAGCCCCGTTACAACCCCATCCCGACCGTCACTTCTTAAGCATTCATTTACCTGAGCGTTCATCTTGTCCACTAGTGACTTCCCCGAGCTGCGATCACCTTCCTCCTCCCGGGGGGTGGCCAACAAGAGGCCATCACGCTCATCGTGGGGCCCCACAAGCGGCTGGGTTTCAGGGTCCGGGGTATCCATCAATGGCTGGGCCAAAGGGCTCCCCTCAATTGCCCCCTCCTCCTCCTCGGAACTGTCGCTGATGTAGCGCTTTCTCCGCGGTTTGTTGAAGGCCCTCGGGGCTAAAACAAAGTCCGAAGTTCTCACGGGGGTGGTGAAGGAGTCCATGTTTCCACGATTTCTAAAACACGCGCTCTTGGTAAAAGACAGCCTCTTCTGCCCGACGCTGGGCCTTATGGGGTGATGGTGCTGCGCTCTGATTGGCAGAGGGGTCATACGCCCCTCTTCTGGGTGGTTCACCCCATCCCAGAACCTGCCCTATTTTGGTCAAATCTGCTCTCGGGCCGGCCTGATTGGTAGAGGTTGGTGGGAGGAGTTGTTAGAGGGGTCACACGAATCATTTCCGGACGGGTCACCCCGCCCCCGGAACTAATCCTAATTGGTCAAATCTCCTCTTGGTCCTATCGGAACAAAACCCCTCCTGATTGGTAGCGGGGTGGGAGGAGGAGTTGTTAGAGGGGTCACAAGACCCACTTCCAGAGAGGACACCCCCACCCCGGAACTCGCCCTGATTGGTCAAAGCTCCTCTCTGGGAGGTCCTACGGGGCAAAACCCATCCTGATTGGTAGAGGGTGTGTGTGTGTGGGGGGGAGGAGTTGTTAGAGGGGTCACAAGACCCACTTCCGGAGAGGACACCCCGCTCCGGAACTCGCCCTGATTGGTCAAAGCTCCTCTTGGGGGGGAAGTCCTACGGGGCGAAACCCATCCTGATTGGTAGAGGGCAATGGGAGGAGTTGTTAGAGGGTTCACATGACATACCTTGCTTCCGGTCACGTGGCAGCCTTGACCCTGGAAGTAATACCCCATGGGGCAGGACTTCCGGTGTGTGTGTGTGGGGGGCAGAGGTCAAGGGGTGGGGTTAAAGGGGTCAAGGTGTGGGGTGGGTGTCACATGACACACCTTGCTTCCGGTCATGTGGCAGCCTTGACCCCGGAAGTAATAGCCCATGGGGCGGGACTTCCGGTGGGTGGGGCTAAGAGGTCAAGGGGCGGGGCTGAGGGGGTCAATGGGCGGGGCTAAGGGGGTGGGGTCAGGGTTTGATTGATGGTAGGGCCCTTATACTACTCTCCATCTTCAAATTAGTTGGGCTGATTGACCCTCCCTCCTCTGATTGTTAGAAACCTTCTTCTAATTTGCAGCCTAAATGTATTCATGGTCTTGAACTGCCCACTTCACTTCCCCCCGTCCCTTCTTAAATGTAGTTACTACATTTGCTGTTCTCCAGTCATCCCCTCCTTGACAGATTTATTAAACATCCTTGCAATTTCCACATACCAGTTCTTTCAGTATTCTGGGGCAGAGATGATCTGTTCCCCCCAATCTGAGGGCATTAAACTCATTGATTTGGCTTCTACCTCCAATGTAGTAATATCCATTTCTATATATTTATTCTCATTAGCCTTTCCTCTATAGTGTACATTATCATCCTTATTGGAAACTGAGGCAAAGTGTTCGTTTAGTTTTTGGGCCTTACCTTGGTAGCCTTAATCTCTAGCCCATCCTTGCTGCATAGAGGCTCCACTTCTGCTTTTCTTGTTCTTTTATTTATAAGGCTAATGAGCCTGTTACTAGGCTTTTATTATTTATTTATTTATAAGGCTTTTTACTATTTGTTTGAATTTCTTGTGCAGTGGCTAACTCAGTTTGACTTTGGCAATCCTCACTTTATCCGTACACTTTTTGAGCTCTAGAATGTAGCTTTCTTTGCTGAGCAATCTTTTTCCCATTCCTCATAGTCACTCAGGTTAATCTGAATAGTCTTTTTTGAGATTAGGTTTGGGTTTTTTTGCCCCCATCCTGTTAGATCTGGAGCCCTTCTTTACAAGTTTATTTCCCTGGCTTGGGCTTCAAATTCCAGATAGTTTCACACCTCTGATTTAACGGAATTCCAAACCCTTTTTCACATATAAGTCCTTGAGTGTATCAATCCAGTTGACTTCACTAACCAGTTACTTTAATTTTCAAAGCCAGCCCTTTAGAAATCTAAATGCTTAGTTACTGAGCTGTTTGATTACCCTTCCATTTAATTAAAACTCAATCCACTTGTAAAATAGGATCACCTCTTGTTGGTTCAGTGAGTATTGGTTGAAGAAATCCTATCACATTCAGGCTAGTAGCATTTGTTCTCCAGTCTACTTCTGGGAAGTTAGTCTCCCTATTTAAATGAATAATTGCTTGGGCAGATAATAGTTCCTTAGGGATAAAGGTCTGAACCCAGATCCTTTGCCACTTTGCCAACTGATCATTGAGGGACTGCAAAGGAGGCTTCAAGCCATTTTTGCATACTCTCTCTCCTCTGGAGATACACTGTGCACTGCTCAGCTGCATCTGGGAGGCCTTATAATGTAAACTGCTGCTGCAATATACTGCACTCCTTCAGCTGCCACTTATGGCACCTCACAGCACTGGGCCAGATGAGGATTGTGTAAATTAGAAAACTAAAAATAGAAAGGTACTTGTTTTTTATTCTGTAAACCTTTACTGGGGTGGAAAGAGAGAAAATGGCTGCCATTCTAAGGAAAGTGGGGGAACGGGTGATGGCTGCTTGTTAAGCATGCCAGTATAGATCCAGTCACACCCTCACCAAAGTTTTAGTCCTGAGTTTTGACCAAATTACTTTCAAAGTTTTAAAATACCTAGAAAAGTGTGTGTCGAGGTTTCCCCCATAAACTAGAGGCGCTTCTTTTGTCTAATTTCAAACTCTCACTCAAACATTGTGAGGTTGAAAGTTTGAGCCAAAGTCAGCCATTATTGTGCTCTTTTTGTGAGAGAGACTGGAGAAAAGGAGCAGAGAGGAAAGAGAGAAAAATGTCTATTGTTTAGTTTCTCAGAAGACAAAACCGAAATATAGAACAGTATCAGCCAATCAGTGCACATATGCAAATAGTTACATCCAGAATGGATGCAGCAAGTTCCATAAATCTCCTAAGGGGTGAATGATGTTGGGTTTTTTTTTTTTAAACCTCTAAGTGCCTCCTTTCTTCAAATGTTGTTTTCAAAGGAAAATTGTTACACACATGACAACACAGAGGTTTCAACAAAGCCATTCAGAATGGATATCAGAATAGCTTTTGCAGTTCTTTGACTTAGCAAACACCAGCATTTATTATTCCTCAAGGAAAAAAAGCTCTGTCTATATTGATAGTTCCCACTCAAATAAGTAACTCTCCATTCAAACATGAGTGAGCCAGATTCACCTTCACTGTTCAAATTTAAATCCTTGCACCATTAAAATCTTCTGAACCTAAAAGAAGGCATTTAGTGTGGTTGGGCAGGTTGTATTTTCGCCGTCTGCTCTTCTCAGGAGTTCTGGCAGGGGAAGGCAGTTTTAATTCCTTAACCTAGTCTGAGCACTGCTTTTTTAGCCTTTTTTGTGGAGGTGGCAGCTGGGATTCTCTGAATCAGCACATTGTTCATGTGACCCTTCTCATGCAACTTTTGGGATTGTGCCAGCCACAGGGCTCCAGCAAAGGGGTTGCTATGGTATCTTGTGTTGCTGAAACCCTCTTCCTGAGGGTCTCTGCTAGGGTTTGTGCCAGCAGAAACCGATATTAAAACCCTGGTGGAAATAGCCCAATATGTGTTTGTTTAATTAAAAAGTGCTTACGGCTTGTCAGCCATAGTGCTGAACATGCTTAACTTTAGAGAAAGAAGGTGGGTGAGGTAATATCTTTTATTGGACCAACTTCTGAGGGTCAGAGCGACAGATTTGCCTCACCCACCTTGTTGCTCTAACAGCTTGGGACTGACACGGCTACAACTACACTGCATGCTCCTAACCCAGGGGCAGGCAAACGTTTTGGTCCTAGGGCCACATCGGGTACAGAAATTGTATGGAGGGCCAGGTAGGGAAGGCTGGGGGAAAGCTATGCCTCCCACAACAGGCATGGCCTGGCCCCCTGGAACTCCCAACCCTACCCCCCCGCTCCCCACCACTGACTGTCCCCCAGGATTCCTGCAGCCTATCCAAACACCCCTGCTGCCCCTGACCTGCTCCCCACCCCCTGACCGCCCCCCCGCTCTGTTATTTGTGGGGTGGGGAAAAGGGGTGGGGGCTCAGTCCTTTCCTTGTGCGTTTCCCCTGCTCGTTTGCCTGCTCCCCCCGGCAGTAGGGCAGGGCTCGCTCCCTCTCTGGGCTTGGCTGCTCGGGACAGGGGCCAAGCATGCTGGAGGTGGAGGGGGGGCCCTAGTTTCCTTTGCCCCTGTTCCCGGCAGCAGAGCCCAGGCCCCTTGACCAGCCCCCTGCAACCCACCCTGCTCCTCGCCTCCCCAGAGCTCCCCCTGACCGCGCCGCCCTGGAGCACCAGGTCTGGCCGCGCTATAGCCGTGCTGCCCGGCCGCAGCGGCAGCCATCCTGCCCAGGTGCTGGGGAAACTGTGACTGCGAGGGAGGGCGGGGAGCAGAAAGGGTGGGGCCGGGGTTAGCCTCCGAGCTGCCGGGGCGTTGGGCTGGCGCCTCTGCTAGCCTGTCCTGACCCCGCTTCCTGGGCAGGAGCTCGGGGGGGCTAGAGGGAAGGGTCCTGTGGGCCATAGTTTGCCCCCCTCTATCCTAACCTTATAATTCTGCTGCAAAGGCACCTAATGTGCATCTAACGGCTCTTAAATTGCTTCATTCTCATGGATGGTTGATACCATTTACTGTTATAAACCAAGGGATAAAACACTCTTCACTTCATTCCTATTTTTATGTCATTTGCGCTCTCTGGTACCTGAGCTGGGAAGTGTCAGGTATACACACCACTCAGGATACACGGGGTATAGAGATACAGCTTGGTATTATCGGCAGCCTCTTCCCCGCGCGCACACACACATTTAGGCAAACCTACTACATACGTGTTCCTCGGCACACACTGGCAATACAAAGCTACAATATAGGGTTACAAAACAAAGATGAATGGTGCAGCATGGAGCCTATTAGCTTCGTTTATTACCCCATGGTCTTATGTTTCATGATTAGAAGCAAGTATTGGCTATTTCTGGTAGCATTATATAATGCAATAATTGTAAATGATACTATTTCAGATTGTCAACACTAAATCACCTTTTGCACTTACATAGAGCTTTTCATCTGAAAATCCAAAAAACACATTACAAAGGTGGGTGTGTTATTTTTACAGGTGAGGAAACCAAGACACAGAAATTAAGTAAATTACCTAAAATGCAATAGCAAGTTAGTAGCAAAGCCAGGATTAGAAGCTGTGTGACCTGGCTTCCTGCACTCTGTTATAACCTAAAATGGGCATCATACCGCCTGACAATCTCTGTAATCTTACGATTTGCTGTGTTGGTCCCAGGATATTAGAGACATGAGGTAATATTGTTTAGAAGCATGGATTTAAAAGGGACTGCAAAGGTCATCTAGTCTAACCCCCTGCCAAGATGCAGGATTTGTTGCGTCTAAACCCCCCAAGACAGATGGCTACCCAGCCTCCTTTTGAAGGCCTCCAGTGAAGACGCTTTCACAACCTCCCCACACACTCTGTCCTATTGTTCTTAAAATGTCAGGAAAAACTTCCTAACTGTATCTAAATCTGCTATGCTGTAGTTTGAATCCATTGCCTCTTGTCCTGCCCTCGGTGGCAAAAGAGAACAACTTTTTTATGGCAGCCTTTCAAGTATCTGAAGACCGCTATCATATTCTGTCCCTGCTCCCCCTTAATCTCGTTTCCAGACTAAACATACTCAGTTCCTTCAGCCTTTGCATTCCATCCCTTTGATCATCTTTGTTGCTTGCCTCTGGATCCTTTCCAGTTTGCATACATTGGTGACCAATGTATTGGCCTGAGCTCTGTGTAAGCTTGAAAGCTCACCTCTTTCACTAATAGAAGTTAGTCCAATAGGAGAGATTACCTCACTTCTCTTAGTTTACTGTGTCTATAATATGTGGGGTATATGTAAATCTAGTACTACCTGTGTCAGGGCACCTAACAAAGGGTTTGAACTAATACAGAACAGCTGGAACTGGTGCCTACTTTTAAAAAATCTAGAGGACCAGGACCCAGAAGTGTTTGGGAGAACTATTAAACTAGTCTGATTTTTTTTTATTACATCTGTAAAATGCTGCGAGGGAGGGTACCTCTGTTTTTAAATTAGCCTTAGCGAGAACTGAAGTAAAACAATCAGATTTTATTTGGAGAAAGGCAGCTGCCACTTGCGTCATTGTCCGTTGTGGTGTTGAAAAGAGATGACGGCAAATAAATGCACTGGAAGGCTGTAGAAGTGTTTTGAACTACATCCTGTTTTATTGCAAAACATTTTGTTACAGAAATTTCAGAAAGTTCTACTGCAGTAACTGCCAACTTCCGCTTTTTCATTCTGTATCTAACCGCACCGTCTAAAAGTGCACTGTGAATCCAGCAGACCTTTTAAAAAGGACTGTTTTCCCTAGTAATATATATATTTGAATAAATCAAAATTCAAAACCTTCATATTTATAGGAATTTATTTAAAAATGACATTTGAATGGTTTCCCCCTCCTTTTATAAATGTTTGGTATAACAGTTACAAAGGATAACCCATATACTATATCATTACGTAGCTATTAGTACAGTAATATTGCAAACACTGTTCCAGACAGCACTAGCAGCATATAGGCTCTCCTCACATAAGACAGCTTCAGGGGTGAAAGGACGACATACCTTTAATACAGGTTACTGTTGTGCACGCACATTGTTATATTTCAGAGCCATTTCCCCCCCTACTGTCATATAAACAAAAGTTACCATTTTCCACCAGCAACAGCAATATCATAACCAACCATTTTCCTCGAGAGCCTTTTGAAATAAGAACTTCGTGGAACCTTGTTCAGAATGAAAGTGCAGCAGACAACTAGGTTTCACAGCCTATCTGAACTGAAGTTAGGCAGGCCCAGTGGCTCATTCAGTAGACTGCCCGCTGGAAACCTGGTTAAGGACAATGTGTATAGAAGTGATGTAAAGTTGGAAATTCAGGGTCCAATTCTGCTCGTTATTCTGCAGTGAATACACAGTAATTGCATTTATGTAGACTTCCTGCAGATTTACACCAGTGTAACAAAGATCATAATCTAGCCAATAATCTACCTTGGAAAGGGGAAGGATGGAACATGCTATATTGCTCTCCAAAATGCCACTACAGTTGGCTATAAAGCAACACAACAGTCATGGGAGTGGAGACAGTCACTCCTTTCATGTGCAGGGGTAGTGCTGTGATGTATTCGTTTATGCCAGAGAGGACAGGAGGGTAAATTCTAATGTACAGTAATGAAGGAATTCATCAGCTAAATGCAACCCCCCCACCAACTCCCTTACTTTTGCCCTCCTTCCTTATTTGGAATGTGCTCTTGGTTATGTGAGATTGGTGAGGGAGAACTCATCCTACAATACCCTTAGGCTCCTTTCTTAGAAAAAGTATTAACTTAGCTGTCATAATAAATTTACGTTAATCTGGTTTTGCTGTCTCAAATGGGCTGATGTGTGCAAAAATGCAAATGTTGTTTTCCTTTTTCTCTTTGTTAGGTGGTGGTGGGTGAGGGGAGAAATTCATAATCATCACAACCACTCCCACTTTGGAAATCCAAGAATGACCACCTCATATTTTCCTTACTCTTGGTTGTTGAATCCCCTTATAGTGATAACCTGAGCAAATACAAGAAGACTTTTTTTCTTGTTTTAAACAAACAGTTTAGAGAGAGATTTTTGATCATTTCAGTGAGCTCAGTCCACATTTGTAAATTGATAACTTTTGCTTTTGAGAGAACAGGCCTGGTCTCTCCAACTGCAGGAATTAGACCAGTGGTTCTCAACTTATTACACATTGTGGGCTGTATGTATGGCCCACAATGTGTTACCTGGGCCACAGGGGCCAGGTGGCAGGGCAGCAGCACCCAGACCCCTGCTGTGCGGGGCCAGGCAGCTGCCCTGACCTCAGAGCCCTGCCATGTGGGGTGGGCTGGCTGCCCAGTGCCCCAGAGCTCGTGGGGTTGGCCAGGAGCTCCTGTCCCCGCCGCGCTAGGCAGCAGGGCAGCCCAGACCCTTTAGCACATGGTCTTTAGCGCTGAGCTGGGCCGGGCCACAGCTGTGCACTAATTGGGCTGCATGCAGCCCACAGGCTGCCAGTTGAGAACCGCTGAACTGGACTGAGGCCCTGTCCTGTGAATGGCACTTATTTTTACTGTATAAGCAGTTGTTCAAACTTGGTAGACATGCTTTACTTTTGCATTTCCCAGGTGCCAGATAGTTTCTAAGAAACAAATATTCTACTTCTCTTACAAATATTACATTTCCAGTCACCCCCACCCTAACAAAATCATCCATCCCATCCATATACATGGATTCATTTTCACTAGAAGTCTTTAAATCAACATTAATTATCTGGAGTCTAGAGCGATTTTTGCCATGTGGATTAATGAGCCTTTTCTCACTGTTTGTTATGTTTTAGCAATTTGTACCTCACGGCCATTAGTTACCAGACAGGTGTGCCGAGAACAGTAATGAAACACCTTATCTTTTCCAAAGTAGAGAGCTAAATGTCTCAGCACTGCTGTAGGTTCACACCTTTGTGTTTAGTACTTCAATTTCATGACATCTTGAAGTGTAGCTTACAAAAAAATAAAAATCAATTTAGTTTGCTTAAAGATTGAACATAATGTAAAAGTCCAAAAACTTGATTTTTTAAATTCCTAACTGGATTCATTATTACAGGCAGGCAATAATAAAATGTTAAGCCTCATAGTAGTCCAAAGAAATTCATGAAACAATGCATGCATTTTCATTGACACAAAAAAAGACTGGACTTTAAGGAAGAGAAACTAGTTCAGTCATATCACGTTGTTGTGAAAGAATAATATGCTATAATCCAATATCTAGGACAAGTGTACACCCAACTATAGAATAGCATCACTTAAACTGGAAACAACAGAACAGATTACAATATGAAAATATTTATAAAATACTGTACACTGCTTCCTTAATTGGCCAGCATATGTAAACAAACAGCTAAGTCAACTGAGTTTCAAAATATTATTTAAAGTTCATTTATCTTATCTTTTGCATAACATGCCAGTTCATCGTTCACACTATCACAACTCACCAATCACAGCTCACAGTGGCTCATTAGAGACTTATACATCAGCTCATACAAACATTTACAGTGGCGCTGTACAGAAGGACGTGTGAAACATACAGCAGTTACAGATTGTGACCAAAAATGCATAATCCATATGTATGCTAACTTGGATAGTGGGATTTAATGTTCAATGCAACATGTGCTATTTTATTGAATGTTACAGATTTAAAAGTATAACTTTATAATGTAATGTTAAAGCCGCCCTGTAACATTCACTATATGATCACATGTCAAAACCATACTGGATTATACATGGGCTATATATATATATATTTCATAAGATATCATTCAATACATAATATATCATATGGCACAAGCTATAGTTATAAGATGATGAAGGTTGAGTTATTTTTTATCTCCACTAAAGAAGTTATAACAACCTGTACCATTCAGTGTTGAGAGGGGGGCAAAATCCCCATCCCACTGACATTAACAAGTGAAGATAAACAAAATACTCTACCATCCATCATAATACATGCTATAGAAACCTTATTTTAGGTAAATGGGAAACATTCAGGAAAAGTTTTGACATTTTGGAATTATACTTTTTTATAGTGGAATTTATATATAATGGCAGTTAAAAGATGTAACTAAAGTGTCCTGGTTCACCATGCCTGGAGTTTATGCTCCAGATCAATAAAGTGCTGTATTCTAATTATTTTACAGCTCCTGGATTGGGAAACCCTTTTACCCCAATAAACTAACAATGAATCACCCAGAAGGGATCTCTGCACCTTGAACTAATAAAGTGATGGGGATGTCTCAAATTAATTCTTCTTGTACATGCTAATCTTATTGATGAAGGTGGAAAAGTCTATGAATAGTTTCAGAAAACATCCTTAAATTAAAAAAGCAATAAAGAAAAAGGCTGATTTAGAGAAACCTTAGGAACAGACTGATACAAAAGTTGGCACATTTGAAGCAGACTGTTAAACAAAAATGGCATTGTCCCTGGGAAAGCTATTGTTTAACAATCAGCCCATCACAAGCACACTTTGTAATTCACTGAGTGACAGGTCAGAAATTGTACCCTTGATCAGTGACATGTGACAGAAAAGCAGTACATGGACCTCAAGGCAATCAAGTAAACACAGTATGTGGATCAAGCTGAGCCTAGATCACAGAAGGACTGATTTAACAAAGTACGAAATGGAGATACATTTTGTGTTTAAAAGTCAACATGTTGCATTTGTTTATTTTACCAACTTTCCACAAAGTGAGTCACTGCTCACAATTTTTTCCACTCTCTTTGCCTCTTCTCACGGGTCAGATATTTAATTTTGAGATAGGGCTTTGTTGCCTATCACTCAGATGCCCCTGGGATGAATTCCTAGAGATAAATTAGGTTGAGACTTTCAAAGATGTCTCTTAGATTTGCGTGGCCAACTCCCACTAAAATTAATGGGCATGGAATGCCTAAAAACCCCATAGGTAACTTTGAAAATCCCAGCCACGTTAACATTTAATAATAAAGGACCTAGATCCACATGTATAGTAGTTTTTTTTAGAGGCTGTTTTATTTTTAAACTAATGGTCATAGCATTCGCTTCCAACCTTCTCAAGATTAAGCTTTCCCCCTCTAAAACGGTGTGAAATTGTGATCAAATTACTACTTTTAAGGCTCTATTATATGACCAAGAGACGCTATCTTAAGGGCATGAAACACCTTATTAACATCATGAACAAGGTTTTGCACTCAGATGCATAGCACGAATTACTGCTGACTTCATTTGGGGTCCCATACACACAATTGAGGGCAGAATTTTTATTACAATGCATGTTGTGGTTTGTTCTATCTTGCTGTTAAATGGAAGCATACTTGCAACTGACGAGTTTTGCTGTTAACACATATCGGTTTTCACTTTGGTGCTGTAGCTTACCTCTAAAATCTTCTGTTATTGTTTTGAGATACTCTGCCAAGAGCATTTTCCATTAAACAACAGTAATCTGAAATCAGACTGCTTGATAAACTTTGTATGTTTGAGTGTTCAGATACAACTGTCTCAATAAGTAAAATGTTAATGCTTGTGTTGGGTGAATGATATGAAAAATCAGCAGCAAGAACAGTAAGAAGAACATGATGGCAATTTGGGAGGGGGGATAACAATTAATGGAAGTAATGGAAATCTTGCAGAGAACAGTGAAAATATAATATCACTCCTGCTCTGCTTTGAGCATCTCAGCCCATTATTCTTACTGTTCCATGACATCATTTAATTTAGTGAGACAATATATTGATGACAAATGTGGTAAAAAAATAAATATATACTATTCCACTTAATTACATTCATCCTGAGCTTGGCTCAACTGTACCACAATAACAATGCCTGTTTAGTACAGGAAACCACCTGACAATTTTATTTTTTTTACATAAATTCTTCCTTCATTTACATTGCAATACAAAAAGCAGTTCTTTTTCCTTTCCCATCTTGAAAATATAAACATTTTGTGGCACTAGAATTCAATACAAAAAGAGACAGGTGAACTATATGATTGTTGTCTTGTTTATCTTTACAATGATCAGTTGCAGAAATGGGGGAGCTTTAGGATTTGCTTACAGCTCGTTTCTATAGACTACAATGATGCTCTTCCTCAGTCATTGCAATGATGGAACTGATGTAAATAGAAATCAGTTTAAAGTGTCTCATTTGTATGCTTTTCTTTTTGCCAATTTAGCCCTGTGTCTTAGAAACTCATGAATAATTATGAGAAATCCTAGGATATCTTCTAGTAAAAGGCAGATCTCTGAACCTACTCAAGGCTTTGTGAGGGTGTTTTTTTCTTTTCTTTTTCTTTTTTTTTAAATTAAAGCCTTTATAAAGCTTTCCTCCCTCCCTCTTTCCTTAAGTGCAAATGTCAACTCGGTCAGGATCCAGTAACTCAGTGTGCGAAAATGAGATTAACAAAGTGCTAACCTGACCAGTGACAGACTCTGACTTTTAGTTGACATATCATATTTTATTCTGTTAAGGAAAATGGACTGTAGAGCAGATGACTCTTAGACCTCCTGTTATGCATGTCTAGCTGTGCTTGCTTTCAAAGCTAGGGAAGGCACCTGTTCTAGACAGTCTTCTCATAGACAAGTTGTCTCCTCTACTCTCCGGCCTGGATGACTTACTCCTCTGGAATGGATTTCGTGGGCCTGTTGTGTTACGCTGTCTATCAAGTTTATCACTGATAGAATAGCTTTTCCTTGTGTGTGCATACAACATGCTGGACTCATCTGCTGAGTAACTGTTGGCCCTCTCTATTTTTGGAAGTGGTATGTTGTTGGACAGTGTTCTTGCTGTGCTGCTCTCTTGCGGAGATAAGGAAGCCCCCTTTTTGTCTTTGACCTCAATATCCTCATTATCAGAGCTTGGGTGACTTAGCTCTGCTTCTCTCTCTGGGTGGCAGCATCCCAAGTCCTCCACTTTGTCTCCATGATTTCCAAGAAAACTGGATCTTTCTGCAATATTCTGGGGAGCGCTGACACACCTGGTGTCTATGCAGTCTGTAATACTTGTGTACTCCGCTGTTTTGACTGGCACCCCAAGGCTGCTGAAATAGCTCCGAGAAGGAGAGAACATAAAACTGCGAGACTTCACAATTGGGGTTTCCTCCAGAATAAATGGGGTAGTAGCCAGATAGCGACTGCTTTTAGATCGCTCTAAGGTCTGATACAAAGGAGGGTCTGACTCCCAGAGGTTTTGGCTATCTATGATATGTGAATAGTCTGAAGAAAACACTCTTGTTTCCATTGTAGAGGTTTCCTCACAATCAATACTCCTGCCGGAAATTCTGTCACTGGGAGTACTGCTAATATACGCACTGTTTGCTAGAACAGAAGAGGCTATTTGAGCCTGCAGAGATGGGTCTCCGGTACCAAGTATATTAATTGAACCGTCGAGAGGTTCTATACCAGAATGCAACTCATCCATGGCAGAAACATAAATATCTATGCAAGACGAAGGCCTTCTGGAGTCTGGGGCAATTGACAAAGTGCTTGTAGGGGCTAATGGTACTTTTGCTTCTTTTGATACAGAGTGTGAGCTACTTGCTCGATGCAGGCTCACAGACTTTTCTTTAAAAATATTTTCCAACCTTTCTAACCCACATTTGTCTTTCATATTCACTGCATAGAAAGAGTGGCTTCGCAGGCGGGGCGTGATGGTAGGAGAGGTTGGGGACATTGACTCCTCTCCTGCAGGATCTATACTCTCTTGAAGCTTGTAAGTGTTCCCTTCCTGGCTATTGAAGCTGCTCTGTCTCACAATGTAGGCTGCATCTGTGCAGTCTGAGGAGGTTCTAGATCGTATCTTAGTCGTTTCCCCTCTCTCTATACCAGTCAGCTTGTCTAAGGCTGCAGCCATTCGTCCTATCATGTCCTCCAGCTGAGCAAGCCTGACGTCTACAGTCTGAAGTGAAGCCTTCATACAATGTTCTCGTTCATTCACTTCCTCTAGGCGCATGGCCATGTTCTCTACCCTTCAAAAGAAGAATGCATGGGTTATATGCAGGGGAGTGATTACTGGTGTTCATTTATTAACCTGCCGAAGTGTATGGGAACAAATAGGGCTTAAAAAGTCCAGGCCAAATCCTCTGTTTTATTCTAATTTTTATATCACCCCATCTGCTGCAAAGCAGTTAAGGATGGATTAAGTGGCCAAAATGATTCCCCTTTTCTAGGAAACTGCAGTAGTGGTGTAGAACCAGAATAACCAGTTCTATGCTACCCACTTATAGGCCTTGATGTAGGGTGTGTTGGCAGGAGGAAGGGGGTGGTGCTCTGCTCTGGCTGCCAGAACTGCTGCTTTGGGTGCTGTTGCAGATGGGTAAAAGTTAGGGCAGCGATGAGGTTGCTATAAATTGTGCCACAGGCCAAAGCGGGATATGGCTGGCTCCAGGATTAAGGGGGTGTGTGTGAAAGTGGAATACAACCAACTTTTGCCCCTGTCCCTCCTTGGGTTTTCTCTAAGTAAAGCTTATACAGATCTAAGGATCTAGTCTAATTGCTTTGCAGTTTATTTTTAGCTGATGTGATAAAACAATTGTTTTATCAGTTACCTTTAAATACTTTAGTAGATTCAATACAATAGACCCATAGAAATTAGAGGTGGAAAATACTGCATAAATGGGGTCTGGATTGCACCCCAGTTTAATGGGCATGCAGAGTGGACAAAATTTTAGTTTCAGAAGTCTTATCTGAAAGAACAACACACAGCAAACTATTTAGTACTACACCTCTACCCCTATATAACGCGGTCCTCAGGAGCCAAAAAATCTTACCGCATTATAGGTGAAACCGCGTTATATCGAACTTGCTTTGGCCTCGAGCATTTCCGTTATTAATAGTCACTTCCAGCCCCCTGACTGACCCCTCAGAATCCCCGACCCTTCCAACCCACCCCGCTCCTTGTACCCCCACCCTAATCATCCCCAGGACCCCACCCCCTAGCCAACCCCCTGTCTCCTGACTGCCCCGACCCCTATCCACACCCCCGCCCCCTGACAGGCCCCCCGGGACACTCACGCCCTATCCAATGCCTCCGTTTCTCGTCCCGACTGCCCTGCCCTCAGAACCTCTGAACCATCCAACCTGCCCTGCTCCCTGTCCCCTGACCGCCCTCCCGAGACCCTCTGCCCCTTATCCAACCCCTCGGCCCCAGCCCAGCACCCTTAACACGCCGCTCAGAGCAGCGTGTTGGAGCCAGACACGCTGATCCACCGGAGCGCGCAGCCCTGCCCCCCAGAGCGCTGCTTTACCACGTTATATCCGAATTCGTGTTATATCGGGTCACGTTATATCGGGGTAGAGGTGTATATGTATCAGACTTGGAAAGACGAATGGCTAAATAAACACTGCTGAGATTTGAAACTGTGGTTTGGAGGAACGTCACTCTTCCCAAGTTGTTTTTTGACCACTAAACCACCCCTTCTAGTCAAAGGAAACAAAAATGTTTGGGGCAAAAGGCCTATCCCACTTCAAGCACAAGATATAATCCCATAATAGAGAATATTCAAGCTACCAATTCCTACTGGAATCAATTTTGCCATATAATTTAACAATTTAACAAAAAGTTCTGGTTTTAAAATGCAAATTTTATATACTTCTTAGCCAATGACTGAATGCACTAGCACACATTCAACCTGTAAAATAACTCTTCTATGATGACATATCTAACTTTAAAATTTAGGGATATAGAAGATACTGAACAAGTAGAAATTCTGATCTCATTGAGCTCATGGGGAATTTTGCCATTGATTTTAATGGTGGGCTCTGGAATGAAGCATGCAATTAGAGTCAGTTTGTAGACAGCCAGTGTATAGTAAGGCAGGGTGATTTGTGCCTCTTTGTTTTAGGGAGCAGCCTGTTTTTTTTCCTCTCTGTTTGTTTAGATTCTTGTGCGTTATTGTTCTGAATTCTAGGAAATAAAGTAGTGTTACATTGCAGCCTTCCAGCAAGACTATTTATGTTTTTATCTAATTTCTCTGTGTGTATGCTGTTGCATAACAGTAGGGATCATGTCTGAATACGTATTTGTGCACCAGTTAATACATTCTGGTTCCAATCTTGATTGGAGTCTTTGGATGCTACAGTCAGAGACAATGCGTGTGGAGGGGAGCACATGCCCTCCCGCCCAGATTTCTGCTTTCTATTTAGCTAACTGCCTGGAGACACTGGCTCAAGGCACCTGGCATTGCTGCTTACCTCCCCAAACGTTCCTCTGCTCCCCCTACGGGGTGACACACACCACAGGTTTAAAATGTCTATTTTAGATCCAGAGGCAAGGCGTGGGGTGGTCACATATTGCCCTGGTACTTTTAAATTGTGCCCTCCCCATCAACAGTCATGCGGGGCCTCTGGGTACAGTAATAATTTTAAATATTTTGAGAGGAAAGATAGCCCAGTAGTTAAGGATCCAGCTTGGGATGTGGGACACCATGGGTCAAGTGCCTATGCTTTCTGTGGGACCTTGGGCAAATCGTTTAAGGATAGATTTTTAAAAATCATCTTTGGGAGTTAGGTGAAGCTAAACCTAATATCTTAAGCACTATTAAGGTCTGATCCTCATCTTTTTGGAGTCAATGGCAGGTTTTTCCATTGGCTTTAAGACAGGACTTGTCTGTTAATTAGGAAGGAACATTTGCAGGGTGGACTGATATGATGGCTGCATATATTTTAAGCAAAATAATTTAACTTCATGTAAATATATAATGCTATGCTGATTGAAATGAACTGCTGACAGTAGTATACTGTTTATGAAAGAAGGATTCCAAAGAGAATATGTTGAAACTCTTCTACAATAGAAAGTCCACGTAAAAACATATCAATCCCACCTTGCTCTCCCCCATGGTCTCCAGGAGATTGAACAAGGCTTGCCTTTCTAGTTAATATAATTGGAAGAACCACCTTACAGCTTGTTACTTTTCATTCTCATCTCCTGAAGTGTGTATTACTAACACATAGATATTATTGTGATTAATGCCTTTGAGAGAACCTACTAAGTAGGTAGATAGATACTTTTCTAAGTTATTTGACTGGTGTGCCCCATGAACATTTGGGATTACTAAAATATTGTTTTATGTTTTTTTCCAGGTTCAGTTTTTCATTATAGGACGCTATAACTGGTCAGAGTAGGAAAGATTCTACACACAGACCAAGTTTGAACTCCTTTGTGGGGTGTTTTATTGTAAATCCAAATACTAAATATAAAGCATGTCTGCTCAAACACAAATGCCAGAGGGCTTTCCCTTCAGCCACAGCCTAAGGTAAAGGTGTAAGTTGTCACTTGATTCAGAGAAGCCTGAAGCAAAAGACCAAGGCCCTGGTCCAGCAAACACTTAAGCACATGTATAACTGTAAAATCAATGGGAATACTCACATGATTCAAGTTAAGCATATAAGCAAGTTTTGTAGGATTGGGGCCTAAGTATGGTTGAATTCCACCACAGTATAGGAACTCCCACCCCAATTCTTTTCTCAATTTCTTCTCTCTTCCTAGAGATTGTTTCCCCTGATTCAAGACTCAGTCCTGCTCTCACATTCCCCCACCAACTCCTCCCAATGCATCTCCTCTTGTAGTATTGTTGAGGAAGTTCATTCATTCATTCCCCATAACTAGCCTGCCTGCACCTATGGCATGTAACTATGGTCCTTTCTCAAGCTAAGCCACAGAACAGACTGTGTAAACCCAAAATGCTCAATAGGATGTTTAAGAAGCAAAGGCATCAATCCTGAATGAGGTGTGCAGCACATGAAGCAATGATGCTCAACAGAGTCTGACTGGGGAGCCTGCTTCTGAGCCGTCTGGCCTACGTGCAAGGCAAGTCAGCAGCTCTGACTTTCACTACTAGCATACAGTCCTGTAGGGATTTGACGTTACTGTAGGACTGGGCATAGCAGAGTTCTGCTGTGCCACTCATATGTCCCCCCCTTCCTTATGCTAGGGGTTGGAGAGGGAGGAGTGGCTTATTCAGGAGGTGGTAGAGCTGCCTTCTTTCGGTTTCTTGCTGGGAGAGAGTTCCCCACCTCAGGGGGAATTCTCCACAGGCCTCTCTAGCTGTTTCACGTCCACTTTATGTCACACAAAGTAGATTTAGTGGACTCAACCTATTATTTTGTGGACCTTGCTTATAATTTAAGTTTTTAATGGATGTAATGCTCTATGTATTCTGCTACAGGATAATGACCAGGTATTGTGATAGAAAAGCGAGAGGGTGTGTAAGCTTCTGTGTCCTGCAACTTATTAACAATTTCTATTGAGATGGCCCTGAGTTATGTAGCTTGGATCTGGAGCGAGTTTTGAACATTCCTCAGTTTGGGGAAAGAGTAGGGGGGTTAGATTTATGTTTCTGGGTCAGAACAGTTGGATAGAGTCTGGGTCCAGATCCAAACTTTTCCCGTGTTCAAGATAGCTGGGAATGGACTGGGACAGATCTGTGGTTCTGGTTCATAAAGTGTCTTTTATCTAAGATACTACAATAACTGGGGCTATATAAGATTCTAAGCACCTTAAATCTTTAATGTATTTATCCCCTGTGAGGAAGAAAATTACTGTCACGTCCATTTTACAGATGGGGAACTGAGGCACAGAAAAGCTAAGTGACGCATGCAAAGTCACAAAAGAAAGTCTGTGGCAGAGCTGAGATGGAACCTGGGTCTTCCATGTTCTGTGTTAGTCCCTAACCACCGGACTATCCTTCCTCTTTAATGTACTTTCATAAAAGTGTGTTGTTTGAGAATACAGTTCTCAGCCAGGAATGCAGATGGTTAAGGGGATATACGATATGCTAGTCCTGTTCTTAGCTGGATTTACTTTCAAAGCTGAAATAAAACTAAAATATGTTTCTATGCCAGTATAAAGCACATTTTAAACCTGGTTGCATCAGATGTAGTGCTGTGAGGATGCAGCATAGGTGGAAGAGAGTTTCTTCTTGAAATGAATTCACAACCATCACTCTCATTGTCTCTCTAAGAAAAACTTAACCAGAAAGAATTAAAGAGTTTTCATTGGCTCATATGAATTAGTTATTAATAGACTGACTGGATGTTGGCCTGAAATATTTACTGAGACCAATGCCTTAAGTCAATAGACATGATCTGTGATGGCGAACTCGAACTTAACTAAATTGCTCAGATACAGTGGTTATGAGGGCTACATAAACACCCATTTAAACAGAGAGAGGAGAAAGATCTGAGAACTATGTTGGGAATTTGCCAGGAACCTGAGGCTGCACAGAATTTACATAAAATGGAGTTGATTGCAGTTACCTTCATCTTTAATACAGAGAGAGTGAGTCCGTAAATTCTATGGGTGAAATTCTGGTCCCATTGAAGTAAATGGCAAAACTCCCATTCCACTTCACAGGTCCAGACATCCAGTGCTCTTGACCACTCTAAGTGGGCTACACCTCAGTGCTAAAATTACAGGTTGCCTTAAAGAACCTAATAGCCACATTGGGCCTCCAGGTTATATTTTGACCACCTGTGTTCTAGGGCGATGATTTGAAAAACTCAGATACAAGAAGAATGCATGGATTTGTTATTTTCTAGCTGAGCTGGTTAAATGTTTTATAGTTTCAAAATCTGGATGAAAATTTGTAGTAAAAAAATTTGAACATTTTCCAACCCGCTGCAGTTTCTAGGCTGTGAAGAATAATTTAAAAGTAGCCTCAAGCAGTTCCCTCACCAAGGAGAGGAAGAAAGAGTAGCAATGGTAACAGGAACACATTTAAAGATACATACTATATAGAACAGGTGTGGACAAACTTTTTGTCCTGAGGGCCACATCTGGGTATGGAAATTGTATGGCGGGCCATGAATGCTCACGAAATTGGTGTTGGGGTGCAGGAGGTGGTGAGGGGTTTGGAGTGTAGGAGGGTGCTCTAGGCTGGGACCGCAGGATTCAGAGGGGGCTCTGGCCTGGGGCAGGGAATTTGGGCACGGTGGGGAGGTGAGGGCTCCCGCTGGGGGTGCAGGCTCTGGGGTGGGGCTGGGGATGAGGACTTTGGGGTGCAGGAGGGTGCTCCGGGCTGGGGCTGAGGGGTTCAGAGGGCGGGAGGGGGATCAGGGCAGGGGCATAGAGAGTTGGGGCCCAGGAGGTGGTCAGGGGTGCAGGCTCTGGCTTCCCCTTCTTACCTCAAGCAGATCCTGGAAGCAGCAGCATGTCCTGCCTCCAGCTCTGTGTGCTGCCCCCTCCACAGGCACCGCCCCTGAAGCTCCCATTGGCCACAGTTCCTGGCCAATGGGAGCTGCGGGGGTCGCACTTGGGGCAGGGGCAGAATGCGGAGCCCCCTGGCTGCCCCTATACGTAGGAGCCAGAGGGGGACATACTGCTGCTTCCAGGAACTGCGTGGAGCTGCGGCATGAGCCTGTGGAGCGGTCCCCGACCCCGCTGCCCAGTGGGAGCTCAAGGGCCGGATTAAATTCACTGGCAGGACGGATGTGGCCCGTGGACTGTAGTTCGCCCACCCCTGATACAGAATGAACCAAACCAAACCAAAATCACCTTTCAGAAGTGACGCGGATTCTTTCATCATTGGAGGAATTAAATCTATCATCCTTCTCTCTAAAATATTCTTCTATGCACTGCTCCTCAAAGTCATGCACTTTTTTTAGTTCGTCTTCGGTTATGAACAGTTCTGTGGGAATTACAGGAGGAATGTGACACTGACAAAGCAGAAATTTATAAGAAACAAAATCCTGATTTTTATTATTGTAGACTGTTGGCGAAACTTTCAAAAGCGGTCTCCAAGGCTGTATCTACATCATACACTTGTATGAGAATCAGCAACTAAATTAGTGCACCAGCCATCAATCAGGCAGATAAATATTGTGCACACAAAACTATTGCTGTGAATTTTAGCAGTTGGATGAATATCACTTTGAAAATGTAGTCCTGTCTTTTTACAAAATCATTATTAGGGTTTAATGAACTAGTTAAAACAAAGAAATAAGGCCTGGACCTTAGCCAAATTTGAACCATTTTTTACTTGGGAAAAGTTTGGGTAAGTTCTCCTATTTCTAACGTCTCCCAAACAAAGATCCTTAATTGTACTTAAATTCTTAGCATCTCTTCTGGGCCAGGTGCTGTTTTCAAAACTTTCAGGTCTCAGGGTTCCCTGTTGTCAAGTGGAGGGAAGAAGGGCATGTTTGTATATCGAGCAGTGGTAAGGGAGAGGGGAAAATTTAATACATTCTGCTGGTTTTCTCTAAGGGTGGGAGATACACTGATAAAATTAAATAATTAATTTCAGTTAGTATTTGTGTGCGTATGTAGTTGTTTCTCACTGAAAAGGTTATTGTAGAGCTGAGTTCAGTTTACATGCCCTCCAAACTATAAGGACCACCAAATGAATTTGAAAGTCACGCTTTTTATCTACAGGTGTAAGCTGGTTGAACCTTACTTAGTCCATAGTCTCTCTCATCTTGGTCACTTTCATGTTTCCTCCATCTGCAGCAGAGGTGTTGGAAAATCATAGTCATGTGGCTGAAAACAATCAGAGGTGGTGGCAGGACTGGCCTTTCATGAAATGTCATGATTAATTGATACCTCTGAAATTTCCACACTTGGTTGGATATAGATTTGACTTCAAAAAATGTGTTGCTAAAAGAAAAGAGAGAGGGGAAAAAAGGAAAATAAAGTGAGATTGAAATGATCTTTGGGTATTCCCCCACATGATAATACAGTACCTAGTTAGACAGATTTCACATAGTGTCAAAGCCCATCATAAAAAACAGAACAAGATTCACTGTTATAACCTCAAGAAAGCACAATGACTGTACCAGCAGTTTCAAAGATATGCTGGTTATGAATGACAGAATATTAATACTTAATACTTCACAGTTGGGCTCATGCAGTTAGGCTCATGAGGTGAGTAAGTGTTGTTATCCACATTTTATGTATGGGTAAAATGAGGCAATGAAGGATTAAGTGAACATGTGCCATAGTTGAGATTAGAACGCAGAACTTCCTTGCTCTCTGTCCCAGTGGATCTCTGTAGGTTCGATACCTCAAATTCTAAAGAACTATACAGCCACCACATACCCTGGAGACAGGGCTGGACCTACACCAAATGGCGCCCAAGGTGAGGAGTGTCTTTTGTAACTCCTTTTGTTACAAAAGTTTTGTTAAAAAGTTTTGTTTTGTCTTTTGTTACACTTTTGAATACCTTATTTTTTATTGCAATTGTAACCCATTTCATGATTTTGATGCATGATTTGCATGCATGATTTATCCCTGTCATATAAGAGGATAAATTTGCATGCTAGGATCTATAAATCTATATTTTATTTCATGTCATATATAAACCAATTAAAAAAAATTAATTTCCTCTAAGCTTGTAGAAACTTTAATTTTAAGAATAACTGAAATGTACTAACATCAACACCTGAAACATTTTACTTCAAACATTCTATTTTCTCTTTTGTCGCTAACAACAAAAACAGCCCCCCCCCCCCCGGCCGCAAGCCCAACACCCCAAGGCAGTCACCTGCCCCTAAATCCGGCCCTGCCTGGAGACAATCTATTCTGTTACTCCCACCTATAATAAAGCTCCCCTGAAACTGATTCCAAACCCCAGTCTACAGCACAGCAGTCTGCAAAGGCTGCCATGCTGGCCAAATCATCACTGTGACCCAAGGACCTCTGGATGGAGTACAGGGATCCCATGGGTTCATCAAAAGCATGTCATATAAGGCCTGGATCACACTGGTCAGCATAACCATTGCAAAATGTATGTATGGATGTTGTATAAGGAGTTGTGTGTATATACTTAAAATTATGTTCTTAAGGTCTGTGATTAAGGACTGGTCACCAGAAAGGTGATAAGCAGGTTTTCTTTCAGGTGGTGGTGAGTGCCTCACAACGTAGGGGGCCCCAGGGAAACGTCACAATCATAACTCCCTGAATCCACATGTATCAGTGTTCCACTCACTTAAAAACAGCAATGAGGAGGTTCACCAGAAGAATATTTGCAACCAAGAGATAGCATGCCATGATGGCAGGAACGATCCATGCTCCTGTCTTGCAGGGGGGCAGCTGGATTATTTTGCCATCCTCTCTGGTTTCATTTTGGCCGCAGGGAGCTGGGAAGAAACAGTATAAACAAACGAATGAGAACGAAACCTAATTTTCAGCACTCCCTACAAAAGCATTTAAATATTTATGAAGAAGGTTTTTTCCCCCCCCCAAAATCTTCCAAAGCACAGTGGGATGATGCTTCCCCAAGAGGTTTGATTATATTCTTGCCTCATGCTGTGATCCAACACCTGTCAAATTCACTACAGATTATACAAGCTACTGCTCTTGATATTGAATGCTCTTCTGTTAGCAGCATCAAGATTTTCCCTGAGAAATTTCAGGAAGTCTACATGGTTTGAGTGATTTTAGTTGCAGCTGCCTGTCCCTCATTGACCTTTCAAACTGCTTCTGAAATAGTGCTATGTACTGGTGGTAATTAGAGGTTTGCATGTGAACTGACTCAAATGCTTATTCCTACGAGCTAACATTTATTTTCTATTGGGAATAAATATTTAGGCTTTTGCTAATTGATAGAAGGGACTGCAAATCAATAGCACAAAGTAATATATGAAATTATTTGGCCATTGCTGTACACAAGAATCTAAGAACCACCATGGTAGTGTTTGTAATGACCCTCTGCTATAAAGGACTTTTGACTGCCTGCCTAGAATAATGCATGAAACAATCAAGTATTTATTGTACCAGGTATAGGAACATGGAGGCAGTGGAGCTGCCCCCAGTTTATTTTCTGAATGATTTAGATTCAAATACACTCTGTACTAGTTTTTTGGAAGTAGGGGGAGGAGGGATAAAATATTACTTTTTAAGTTCTCTGATAATGTTTTGGCCAGACTCCCATTTATAAATGTGAGTTCAGTTCATAACTCTGGTTGGCATTTTGGTCTCAAGCGATCTATGTACTCTTTCTAACCCATTGCAGCACCCTGACTTATTCAGATCAGCTTTTAATGATGACAATGTCCAAAAATAAGTGTCCAAAATATGATAGCAGCCACATTATTTTGATCCATTTAATACTGTAGTATTTGGTAAGGGTGCAGTTTGAAGATCAGCAGCAAGAGAAATGAAGTGCTGAGTAGCCTTTTGTGAAGATCAGGTTCCTTATTTTCATGACACGCCGGCTGTCTACCTACCAAGGTTGGCTTTGGCAGCCATGTTTTTAAAGGTGCCTTAGCTGTCAGGGAAAAGGCATGTAATGTCAGAGCTCTTTCTTTGTTTTTGGTTCCTTGAGCAACTTAAAGTGGTGAGCCTTGTAACACGTGGTCGTTCCTGTTGCCTGACCCGTTTCAAGCTGGCATGTAACTTTCCTATACCTTAAGATTCATCCTGAGTAAGCATCTTTTTGGGTTCTTCAAGGAAACCACTGAAGAAGTGGCTTACATATACCCCTTCAAAGATACAATGGACATTATCGATAGCCTTCCATCATTCCCTCCATTAAGGTGGGATTTTTCAAAATCCCACTCCCCCAGAAGCAAACAGGATGTTAGAAATCATTAAAAAAGAGAGAGAGAATAAGACAGAGAATATCGTATTGCCCTTATATAAATCCATGGTACGCCCACGTCTTGAATACTGCATACATATGTGGTCCCTTCATCTCAAAAAAGATATACTGGCATTAGAAAAGGGCAACTAAAATTATTAGGGGTTTGGAACGGGTCCCATATGAGGAGAGATTAAAGAGGCTAGGACTTTTCAGCTTGGAAAAGAGGAGACTAAGGGGGGATATGATAGAAGTATATAAAATCATGAGTGGTGTGGAGAAAGTGAATAAGGAAAAGTTTTTTACTTGTCCCCATAATATAAGAACTAGGGACCACCAAATGAAATTAATGGGTAGCAGGTTTAAAACAAATGAAAGTAAGTTCTTCTTCACTCAGTGCACAGTCAACCTGTGGAACTCCTTGCCTGAGGAGGTTGTGAAGGCTAAGACTATAACAGGGTTTAAAAGAGAACTTAGATAAAGTTAAATTCATGGAGGTTAAGTCCATTAATGGCTATTAGCCGGGATGGGTAAGGAATGGTGTCCCCAGCCTCTGTTTGTCAGAGGGTGGAGATGGATGGCAGGAGAGAGATCACTTGATCATTACCTGTTAGGTTCACTCCCTCTGGAGCACCTGGCATTGGCCACTGTCGGCAGACAGGATACTGGGCTGGATGGACCTTTGGTCTGACCCAGTGTGGCCATTCTTATGTTCTTAAAAGTACTCAGCATTGGCCTAACATTGCTCCTAGTGAAGTCAATGGAGTTTTAGCACTGACTTCAGTGGGAGCAGAGTTAGGCAAACACTGAGTGCTTCTGAAAATCCCCCCCTAAATCAACAAATCTGTGACGTACAAATCTAGTTTGATTTCTTTTCAAAATGTTTACTCTGGGCCTGACCCAAAGCCCACTGGAGTCAATTGTGGATGATATTGTGGTGTTAGTCACGTGTATCAAGTAGCACTGAGGCCTTGTTTTTTTGGGGCAGTATGTGAAGATTTTATACTATTAAATCTGTACTTGATGCAGTTGTATGGGAGAGGTCAATGTTTGACGTACTATCCCAGGGCAAAATATACAACCACCACCCATAGAAAAGGCATTACATTGCCAGAACAAGCAATACCCCATACACCAGTAACACCCTTCTGTAAAGGCTGTGCTGTGCTTGGGGGCATGTGCATATGCTAATGATCATTATTAGTCTTCCCGCCATAGAGGGGGGAAAAAAAACCTCTCTCTCTGGGATGAATTCAAAGAGAAGAATTCTTCAAACAACATGCTATTTACAGATCTTTTCAATTAGCTGCTTATTTAATGTTTCCTTTAGCTTGTCAAACTGTAGTTTCATGTAGGCATCAAGGGCTCTGCCTTGAGACTTGTGGAGGATTTTCTGTGAAGTGCTGATTGATCTCAGCCTCCATTCAACAGCAGTTGAGGGCACTCAGCACTTATCAGGATCAGGAAATAAACAAAGTGCTTTTAAAATTCTGTTGGGTGGGGGGGGCAGCATTGATTTATGTGCATGCATTGATTTCAAGCTACGATAGTCCGGCAGGATACAAAGCCTAATTCATAACTTGGCCCTATAAAGACTCCAGATCAGTAACAAAATAAACACATATAATCAGTTGCTATAGCACATGAAGGATGCTGAGGAATAGCTGCGCAGGAAGAATAATCTCGCTCTATCACACTGACAGAAATGTCTCAAAAGCGTATTTTGTACCATACATCAGGGAAATCAAAAGCTTAGCCCAAACTCTGGCTACATTTATCCTGTTTTTCTAATTACAAAAAAAAAAAAAAAAAAAAGATTTTCACCTAAAAAAAAAAAAAAATCCAGCTTTAATTATCTAGACAAAGAGGATTTCTCCAGCCTCCTTTAATATAGACCGCCTCTCTGAGGATTTAGAATGCCATTAATGCAGCCCTGTCAGTTTATGCCGCAGAGTATGATGGACTATTAGACTTAGTATGACAACAGCTCTCCAACCCCTTTCATGCCACAGGAATTACATATACATGGGTGTTTGGTTTTCCCCATACAGGTTTCCAAAGGCTTCCTGCCTATGCCTGTTGTGTTGGAGTCAGCTGCCTTTAAGTGACAACTCAATATTAATTTTGTGTGGCACTCCATGGGCAGCTAACCTGCTATTATCAACCATACCTCTCAACCTTCAGATCTGCCTGAAACAATTAAATTGTGTGACAAATGACCCAAATATGGAACACCTGTGTTTTGTTGCACATCACACCAGTACTGACTGTTTACAATGGTTTAAACTATACAATAGGATTATTTTCACTTCTTTTTAAACAAATGGATTTATTTAGGAAGCAAACAAGAAAAACAGAAATTCTACCATATACAACCTTAAGAACCATGCAGATCACCAGCGTAGCCCTCTACCACTTGAACAAGATGCGTCACCGTCCATGTGGGCCAGCTTTGGGGGCAAAGTGACACACAACTATTTGCAAGTCAACAGTAGGATGGTGGGGGATCAGAATTAATTGATTCTGTTCTTGCCCCTGGGAGAGAAGCATGGTTTAGTGGTTGAAGACGGGTTAGCCAAGTACATAGATTTGGTATGTTCATTCTGAAAGGCAACATAGCTTAGCCTTGGGTCGATTGTCGTATAGACCTGAGTTTTATTCCTAGTTCTACTGGGTGTGATCTTGTCCAAATCTCAATTAACTTATTCGTGAGATGGGGAGAATAATACTTGTCTCCCTCGAGGTAGGCTAAGGGAGAGATCTGAGGACATGCTCAATAATAATGGCTATGAAGTGCATAGAAATATGAACAGCAGGCAGTGCAAGAGGTAACCTTAGAACTCATGATCTCCTAGCTCCCAGTCCAGGGCAGCCTCCCCTAAGCCAAAGGTCATTTTTCCTGTCTCTGATGCATGGACCATCACCTGCTTTGGTGTTGCTATGGAAGAGGATGTTTCGCTTGAAATGTACCACAAAATCTGCGCTCCTTGAGAAGTCTGTGATCATATACTTACAAATAGCAAGCAAAACACCTCGTGCTTCAATTTGTGGTCTGAAATGTCCAATCTATGTGACAGAGGTGTCTACAGCAACACAATGAGATGTGCAGGTCCAGTGTGAGCATATGCTACAAAAACACACCCTAGGGATAGTGAGAAGCATGGAGGCACAGGTGGAATGATTCCAGTACCACAGAAGTCTCTCATGCTGTGAAACACAGTAATCTGTGACTAGGTGCGCTACACTGCATGACTGTGTTTAAAAGAGATTATATTAAAATAAAATTAACACAATTAGCATTCTCTTTAGAGAATAAATATACATGCTCATACTGGCATAAGAAAACATCAAAGTTCTATTCAGCCATTTAAAAATAGAGTTTGATAAATGCATTTATTTTGTATAATTTAAGGCAGAATTAGATCATGATGACAAACATTTTCAAAACAGAGTTGCAATGTTTGTTTCAGATTGTGTGCTTATGTTTGTGCATGCTATGGCCCTGATTCAGCATAGTACTTAAGCATGTTAAGTGTTTTGCTGATTCAAGGCCTTTTACTACAAATGCATGTGTATACTACGTGATTGCACATACACATGACTAGTTGGATACCTAGGTACAAATTAAATGAAGGTAGGACATTGAGCATAGATCTCAGAGCTATGATTTTAACAATTTGGCTCTTCAGGGCCCAGCTCTAATTTCACTTACAAATGTGCAACTTCACTAAATTTTAGGACACTGGATCCTGACATCAGTAGAAACAGTTATTTTTTGCATCCTTTGTTTCTTCTTTCAAAGTCCCCTCCTATGCTTATTTTCCCTTTCCATGTTCACTTTTGCAGCTTCCTGTACAAGCCTTTCCTCTTAGCTCCCCAGCCCTTCCTCTTTCCTGGCCAGCTCATCACATGAGCGCAAACAGCTGTAACCCACATCTCTGAGTGTTTCAGGCCTAAAGCATCTGCAGAATTTAGGCCTAGGGCTATGTTTACTCCAAGGTCTATTTCTCTAATATAATTACACCAGACATGACATGGGCATTGCTAATTTTTAATGTGCATTCGGCTGAGGGCTTGTGAAAGGACAGTTGCAAATCTCCTCCCCCACCTGCCATCCCAAAAGAGAGAGGGAAGGGGACTACTTAGTAGCAAAAACAATTTCTGTATAAAAGCTTTTCTTTTAAAAATGGATAAAGTCTCTACAATTCAAGGTATGTTAGAAAGATCTTCTTAATGGGCACCTATAGTCATGTTTCTCAAGATGAAGACAAAAATATGAATATTAAGTAACGAATAATATTTTTTGTGAAGCTCCAGAAATCTGAAATGTACTTATATCCTCATCCTTATGAATAACTAGGTGCTTTTCCCATCTTAATAATACTTCAAATTCCACAGAGCTTTCCATCAAGGATCTTCAAGCATTTTATAACCATTAATTAATTAATTAAACACTAAACAACTTTGTGAGCTAGATATTTATTATCCTCATTCACCAAATGGAGAAACTGAAGCATAGAGAGGATAAGTGATTTGCCTAAGGCTGCACAGTGATTCAGAGGCAGAGAAAGCACTAAAATCTGAGAGTCCTGATTATCACATCTTTGCTTTAGTCACTAGGGAAAAAAACCTGTCAGGGAACTGCAACAATACCTCATTATTTTAAATGTTTTAAAATTGTTGTTTTAGCATTAATAGATAGTATTGTTCTGATACAGAATCGTAGAAATGTAGGGCTGGAAGGGACATGGTCCTGCCATATCTCAGGGTGCTGGACAAAGTAAAACATGTTCTTGTATTTTACTTTTTGTCCTGGGTTGTGCTAAAACATTTCCTCCAAATATCTGTTGTGCCTCGCAATGTTGGTGCTTTAGTCACATTTTATACGAAAAGTCTATTTATTCTACACTTGCTCCCTCTAATTCTAGTTCCTTCCTTCTCCGTATATTAAAAACAATAAACATATTTGCAACAAGAGAAGAAAAACCCCCACAGAGGGTACATAGGCCTTGTAGGAATATCACTCAGTAGGTCTGTTTAGCATATTAACAAAATCTGTGAGTGATGCAGAGTTAATGTACAGTATAGTCACAGAAGAGCAAAGATGCATTTCATTCCATCTTGTACAAAATTGCTGTTAGTTCTAATTCTAGAATAAGGGTGATGGCCCCGTATGAGAAAGTTCCATAGAAATGTACGAAGGCTGAAACTTAAAAGGTTCTACAGAAATATAATTTTCAATGCAAATTATTATAAAAATCTACAGGCCTTGAATTCTCATTCATATTGGGCACCTTTATTCTGCTCTGGCAGTGTTAAGTGGCTTTCAAGTGGATGTAGATGCAATTTATACTCACTTTAAGGCCCCGCTTGGCAACCAGAATGGTGTAAAGTGTCAATGTGAACTGGGTCCATAGAATTTAACAGAAAACTATACCCTTTCTATAATTTGTTTTAACCATCCTATAGAATTCTATATTCTTCTAGTCATCTTGCTCCAATAAGAACAATAGTGTAGCAGTTGGCATTCCTGAACAGTGAGAATGCCTTTCCCCAATTAGACTAAGTCCTTGCTCACTCTCTTCCCACCTTGTTGCCATAGCTGTGGCAGACCACCAACCAATACCAATGCCCAATACCAGACTTCCTTTAACCCCTGGTTGGAGATTTGAGATCAGAATTCTCCCTCTCCACTAGAGAATTCTATATAAAGGATATAATTTTTTGTTACATTCTCTAAGGTGATTCAAAAACCTGTAAAGACTTGTTAGGTATGACTCTCCTCGTGCATATACTGACCATACACTGAAGTAACCCCACTCTAATTACTGGCATTACTCAAGTGTTAATGAGAGGAGAATCAGGTTCCATCACTGTCTATTACAATTCTATGGGATTTTTCCATAAGGGGATGTAGGGAGCAGAAAGAATCCAGATTGATTTTTAGTTCTCAGCTTGCTTTTGAAATGCTGTCAGTTGGAAAGAAAATCTTGTTTTGATCTATACACTAAGCAAATTTTACATAGAAGACAATGAGCCAACATACAGGGGTTGCCATTAAAAAGTCAATATCTGTCAACAGCAATCACAGTGATTCCATATTCTAAGTCCAGGAAGAATGTTGTGTTGGATTTTAATGGTGACTGCTGTCCATCAAGATGTCATTTTACAGTTACTATCTGACCACATATAAGAGTACCTACCAAACTCACCCTTTGTTTATAGAACAGGCACACTATAGACAACAGCATCACAAGCTTTCCTTTGATGTTGTCTCTACACCCCCCCCCACTTGTTTTTTTCTGGAGGGATGGGTTCTAGGGGTGAGAAGACGATTCATTCTTTGTGGCAATTCAGTCTGTGGATTCTCTGCTCAGATTTCCAACAAGGGTACCAATTAGTGCAAATTGCCATGGTAGATTTTATGATGAGGACACTTGAAAGGCACTGAAACGACTAATCAGCAGTTGATTGGGAGTCACTATCAATCAATGCCAGTCTGAGCTGGATTAGAAATGGCAACCTAAAAGTGAAATTCTATTACCAATTCCCTGTCTCATCCAGCCTGTCCTTCTGCAATAAACAAGATTGTGTCTATCTGAGAGAAACTGCTTTTTAGTTTCAATTTTAGTTTATCTTTTTATTTAACTTGTTTTAAAATTTGAACATGTTTTAAACATAATCTTAGAAGTTTTGCTCTATTTCTTTTCCTTTATGATTAGGGCCCTACCAAATTCACGGCCATGAAAAATGCGTCACGGACCATGAAATCTGGGCTTTTATGTGCTTTTACCCTAGACTATACAGATTTCATGGGGGAGACCAGAGTTTCTCAGACTGGGGCTCCTGACCCAAAAGGAAGTTGCGGGAGGGGTCACAAGGCTATTGTTGGGGGGGTCGCAGTTTTGCCACCCTTACTGCTACACTGCCTTCAGAACTGGGTAGCTGGAGAGCGGCAGCTGTTGGCCTGGCACCCAGCTCAGAAGGTGGTGCCCTGCCAGCAGCAGCGCAGAAATAAGGGTAGCAATACCATAACCATGCCACCCTTACTTCTCTGCTGCTGCTGCTGGCGGTGGCTCTGCCTTCCGAGCTGGGCTCCCAGCCACCAGCTGCTGCTCTCTAGCTGCTCAGCTCTGAAGGCAGCACTGCCACCAGCAGCAGTGCAGAAGTAAGGGTAGCAGCACCGCCACGCCACCTACAATAATGTTGCAACCCCACCCTCTAACTTCTTTTTGGGTCAGGACCCCTACAATTACAATACCATGAAATTTCAGATTTAAATAGCGGAAATTATGAAATTTATGATTTAAAAACTTCTATGACCATGAAATTGACCAAAATGGACTGTAAATTTAGTAGGGCCCCTATTTATGATTGATTGCTAGCCAGTAATCTATATGAGTGTAGTATTTATATACTGCATATGTAATGGCGATTACCACTGGGTTATATATTAACTCCCAGAAGTGAGGATATAACTGTCCCCACTTTTGAGTAGCTAGTGAGATTCAATGTCCACAGTGCATTGTTGAGCATCTATAAACATTTCAACTCAGAATTTTTTTTCACATGAAATGAATGCAGGCATTTATTGATATATATATAAACACATACAGTCCATGCAGTAAATTGGAAAAATATGACTACTTAGTGTTTTAAGAGTGTAGTATTTTGAGATAAAATTAAAAATAGGAGATCTACTGGATGGACAGGCTGCCAGTTGATGAGGTGGATCTGGCCAGCCTTACAACATGCTTCACAAATCCACAGAAAGAGATAAAAGAAAAAAAATTTTTTAGAGTAACATACACTTTTTGTACATTTCTCAAATAGACACGAGTAATCTCGAGAATGCAGCTCCATTGTGTAACATGTCAGAGATCAGCACTCTGGCAGAATCCGGAATTCATGGCCAAAATACAAATATTAAAAAAATATAATAATAATCTGAGCAAGCCTTTCAATGTAATATGAAGAGGAAAGTAAAACCACAGGTCGTGAAATCTGATTACATTTTAGAGGTGGCACAACAGCTTTTAGGACAAGCTTTGAATCATATTTGAGAAAGTACAGTCACTCTAAATAGAATACAGTGGCTGATTTAGCTTAGAACAGTGTGGAGAATATGTAGCAGTAAATTTCCAAACAGTGAAAAGAGAACAGTATCAAAAAAATAACACAATTGTGTGTCAGTTAATCAGTGCATTCTTCACTCTGTTCCATGTATATATTTTGTGATGTACTGAAAAACACTGAAAGAGTGTGGCAGACTCTAATACCCTGCACAGTCTCAGTCTCTCTCTCTCTCTCTCACAGAGAAAGAAGTAGGGGCTGCTCTTAGAGTTTCTAAGAAGGACCTCATCTGTTAAAACCCCTAATTTCCTCAGCAGAGAGACAAAACAACTCCTTTTATACCTGGTTGGAGTTAAGATTATGCACCTGCCTTCATGACTCAGTAATTACTCTGCACTTTTATGCACGGTTTAAGCACTGGACATCAGGATGATTCACTAGATTAGCCCTGGATCCCTATGCAAGGACAAAGAGTCTGCCAGCCTGTTACAGATACCCAACAGCCATACTCCACTCATGTTAAAATAATCTCTCTCCGATTGCAGGTTCTAAACTACAATCAGCACTTCATTAAAAAAAAATCCTTTTATCCAGCCAGATTGCCGCACTTGTTGCACTATTCTAGTTTCTTAGTACAACATCAATAAATGGCCACTTGTAGTGGGACAGATAGAATTCCATTTGTAACGGTGAGCCACAGTTTAAAGGGATAATATCAGCCCCCAATTATTATACCGTTGGAACTAAAATGGATTTCTGGAGGGAAAAAAAGATGGAACCAAGTGGAAAGGTAAATACAGGGAGAAATTCTCTGGGTTTCAGGCTATTTATTTGCTTGAATGCCATGTTGCCTTTGAGAACATAATGGAGGGGTAACCATAAAAGGAGACTATTTGCATTTGGCATAAAGTTCCATGGACACGATGGAGAAGGAATGTAAATAGGGCTCTCTGAGTCACCTTTCATGGAGCACACAGTCTACATCTAAAGGGGATGAATGGTGATGCAGATATGTTTATTATTTCTGGATCTAAACAATCTAGGGAAAGTCAAAACACCATTGTAAATTCTTCAATGTTGAATGAGCACAAGATATATCATGGAAGCACACTCCTTCCTTAAGTCTGTACCTAGTATTTAAATTGATATATTTATATAGATTCAGTAGGCTCTCTCTACTATTAGTAGAGATACTGTATTAATTTGTAAGTGCTTCCAAGACCTATGCACATTTAAGCAGAAAAGAAGGGGTTGAGCGTCTCTAGCATGTCAGTGTTTGTTAAAAAGATGGTTCTTAGCTTTTTCCATTCCTCACACTGCATCATTTCACATGATCACTTATCTCCTTTGCCATACTATGCCTGGTGGCACCAGGAGGTTTAATTTAAATAGAAAACTGGCATTTTCCAGATTGCCAGCCAAAAAAATCCTTAGGAGAAAGTATCAGAAATGGTGGCTTCCATTCTATTTGCACTGAACTGAGAACACACTCACTTCTCAATAAATGAAACAAAATTTTAGTAATATATCCACCATCCACAAATGGGTCACATCACATGATTTAACATAAGGGTGATAGCAGTGAACAGGTCCCATTGAAAGCAAAACTCAATGGATCAAATCCTCAGCTAGTATAAGTCAATGTAACTCCATTCAGTTCAGTACAGCTATGCCGACTTTTACCAGCTGAAGAGCTCTCTCAGTATTTTCAGACTGGATTCTCAATACCAAGTTGAGTAAAACTGGTGCATTCATTCCAAAATCAAACCACTGGATGGAAAAGGAGTGGAGTGCTGTGTCCTACATATACCAATGAACTCTTCATGGATACCTAGATTTTCTTCTTAAGCATTTAAAAAGAATCAATCACTTATAAAAGTTGTGTGTGTGTGTGTGTGTGTGTGTGTGTGTGTGTGTGTGTGTAAATAAATAAAAGATAAAATTTAGCAGTACAGAAATTGGTACCCCGAAATTGGTATTAGCAGCTACTAGTAATAGCTTGTCTGTGAATATCCTCTTCAATGAACGAGACCCCTATCTCAAGCCATTTATTGAGAACATACAAATGATCTTGTAAGACATCATCTGATCAAAATTGGATACCTGACTTTGGAGTATGAGAATCATAAACACGCTTACGGTCTATCTGGTCTGCAAACACTTCCCCATAGATCATCCAATAGGGCATGTAAAAAATGTTCTTTGCCAGCTTCCATGAAGGCTCTTCATTGGGGAAAAGAATTGCCTGCCTTGCAACGCCAAAGCTCATCAGAACCACCAACATAATGATGACAAAATACATCATGTCTATCATCTAAAGGGCACAGGAGGGAGAAACAGAGATAAAGGAAACAAATTAGAGAAAATTATTTGGGTATTATGTTTCAACCTTGATATAATGAAAAAACTGTAAAGTTTAAGGATGCAATTTTGCACATATGGGCTGGAGTTTTCAAAGGTGGTGAGTGGGGACGTTGCGTGCTTGGTTTGGCCGAGTTCATTTTCAGTGGGATTTTCAAAGCTTGTTATGAGTGTGTTTGCAGGTTTGAAATTACAAGCTACCATTTGGCTACATGGGCTGCCTGCAACTACTACAAGTTCACTGATGTCTGCTCAGCCCAGTTTGGGCCACACTTGCAAGATGAAGCACCACTCTTATGCTACAGGTGGCGTCTACAAAAACGAGGGGCAGCCATGGGCACAGTCATCTATTTAGCTAGCAGCAGGCATTGTCCCAGGGGAAAGGAAGTGAGGCTGCAGCTACCGTAAGGATTCAACCTCTTTTGGTCACACAGGAGTAGTGAGTGCCAGAACAGCTCATTATTGCAACATAATGGACAGGCACAGTGGTGACCAGTGAGACAGGAAGTCTGTGACACTGGAAGGACTAGAGACCAGCATGTTTGGAGGTGACCAGCCGAGGTCAGAGGACTCAGGGGAGTGTAAATTTTCAAAAGATAACATTCAAATATCATAGGGGCTCAGCCCTATACATCTCCCTCTGCAGTGTCTCATTAGCATTTGCAAATCGCTCATTACTACATGATTATAATATCTGCGCATTCAGGGAAATGCTTAGGAAAAAGGGATATCCTCAGTGCCCCAAAACCCACACATCAGGCCCAGGAGGTACTGGATAGGATCTTAGGCATGAGGTTGGGGACAGATGTTGCACTGGCAGTAGGGATGAGAACCCCAAGAAAGGATATTAAAGGAAGAGTAACCCTTGCGAATGCCTAGAATATCTATCATAGGTGCTATGTAAACTGAAAAAATAAATAAATATAATAAATTAACTAACAACATATTGTGGTATGAAAAATATGGGGAAACTGCTGCAGAGAGAAAACACATGGAGACCAAGCTGGAGCATGCCATCCCTTGTCCCCTCCAACTCAAGCACTGATTTCAGGCAGATGTACCAAAATGTCAGGGAAGTAACCAAATAATGTTGACAATTATCTTTGATGTTACCATAAGAGAACCTTTTAACCTTCTGATATATTGTTTACCAGCAATCATGATGTTTGGGGCTCTTGTTGCTAGAAATAAGAGTTCAATTGTTTTTGTCTCATCCACAAGCAAGATGATATCTCATCTGTAGGCTCAGCCCTCTCAATCTGCGTGATCTAAAACTCAAAGAAGTTGATAGGAGTCTTTCTTTTGATTTTACTGGGGATTGGATTAGGGTGTGTTTGCCTGATGTGCCAAATTACAATTGCTAGTTTAACTTGATTGTTCACTCATAGTAACTGTTTAATCGTCTAGCTGAAAAAGCTCAGTTAGCTGACAAAACATGAATTGTTCCTGTATCAATATATTTATTTAATAGATTTATAAATATATAAAACTTTAGCCCCACAGCAATTTCTAACTTGCTGACAAATGAAATACAGTTTGGATGTTAGTGTGTGTATGGAAAAGTGTCTGATACACCTCTTAATCTCGTGACACCATGTCAGAGACATTTCATCCTACCTGCAAATGAAAAGTACATAATTATATCATAATATAAAAATCAAAGAGCTAGATTTTAATGTGCACATTCAGTCACTGAAATAAGAAGGTAATGGCAAATCCAGACATTTCAAAGGCACCATCCTCTTTGTTTTATACCTCTAGTGCCCCCTTCCATTCCTGATTTAATTTCAGCCTGCACAGATTTATGCACTGTTTTTAATGAATCTAGTGGCAACACATCACCATTTATCCTATGGCAGCACCTAAAGGCCCCAGTGGCGATCGGTGCCTTACTCTGACGCATTGAAATTAATGAAATACTTGAGGGAGTAAGGTCAAAGACTTGCCCCTTGTCTGAAGAGTCTAAAACCTTGCTTATGATTTAAAATTCCACATAAATATAAATAGGATGATGGTACAGCTTATACCACATATAGGCCGTTTGGAAAATACAGTAGCTGTGATTAGGCTTGCTTGGTAGAGACATGTTTAATCACGTAGATCCTTCACATGCTTTGCTGTACTTCCCAAGCACATGAAATGAAGGAGGAGATTAGATAGAACCTAGAGAACAAAAATGAAATGTGATTTAAATAAAAATGTAGTCAGTGAACCAAATACAGCCTGGAGCAAGCAACTGCATGTAAGTATATGCGTGATATAAATGGGGCTGTCAGTTACACAATGGGTATAAGGTGGCCAGAAAATGGGTGAGAGTGGCAAATTTGTGCAACTCACACCAATTGGGCGTTCATTGTATGGGCAAAATGGTCAAAAATGCTGAGTGCATGGAAACAGGGATAAAGTATAAAGATCAAATAGCAGAAGGGCATAAGATAAACCAGTCCCCCGACTTTAACTTAATGCCTTCCCCAGTGCTCCAAGGGCTAAGTGGGCACAACTCCCAATGCCTGCAATGGGTGTCGAATCCATTTATGGCAGGGATGAATTTGGCCTCACAGAATACCAAAGCAGTGGGAGGTTACACTCCTTGTGCACATGCAGGGATATCACAGAGGTGCAAATTACATTATTTTGCTACATACACCCATTTGCAGGCCCTGCTACCCCCAAGGTGCAACATACGTCACCATTCATGTCACTGCTGAATTGGACTCAGTGACCTTAATGTCAATTCATCGTAATGCTGACTGTCACTGCCTCAGCTAGTAGGGGTCTGGCAATTTGTCCAGTAGAAAATTGGTCTCCAAGCTGCCTTTGCTGAGCAGATGGGTAAAAAAATGTGGCTGTGTATGGTACCAGTGACAAACAGAGGAATACATGGCTGTTTTGACATTCTTTTGTAGTTTCATATGAGACAAGCAGTTTGAGCTGCAATGCCAGTATAGATCATCACAAGGAGGGATTACAGTCTGGGACAAACTAGACTGAGGTGGGCAGGAGCTATTGCAATGGTTTCTGTCTGATCTTTTCCTCTCTCCTCTCTGTCTGGAAGCCTGTTTTCTCCTTTCAGTAATCTGCAGCAGCAGTTGCTGATATCTTGAGCGTTTTCTATTTGGACTTTGCAGTTCTGGGAGGTCTCTCCATTCACTGTCCTGTAATCATGGTTCCCTTGGCTCCCTTGAAGGATTCCATAGACTCTCTAGGGCCTTTCTGCAGGAAAAACTACTTTTCAACAGTTTCTGTTGTGATCTCTCTTTTTTCCTTAAAATGGGCCTTTCCTTTTGATTCTTTGCTATCAGTTCAGACCCTAACAAGCTAACACACTAAAGAGAGGGTGAATTGGTTATTTTGGTGACTCTGGGAGGAAGAGCGCCAGTATTTTGCACTGGTGTATCCTAAGTCTAGGGGTCTCTGGCACTCATTGCCTTGAAGTACAGGGTTCTACATGCTTCCCCTAATCTAAGGCCCAGGAGTGAGTCTAACTCTTAGCTGCACAGAGGAGAGGGCAGGTATTGTCCCCGTCCCCACTGGTACAAGGGGAGATGGACGTTATACTGTAGTTTACAGACTGGGTCTGCTGCTGAAAGTATAAAGTGTTCTCCATGGCAGATTCAAAAGGCAAAAGACTACTTCTGAACCATAATGTGGATGTTATTAGGTTTACTGAGTATTGCCCTCATATTAATCAGGCAATATTAATATTTGTGTTATTTGGTAAATTTAATATTCAATTGACCCATCTCTGCTATGTGTAAGTGATATTTTAATATTGATTTTTAAACATATAGTCTAAACATTTGAAACACATGATGGGGCCTAATTTTGAAAAATGGAAACCAGAGGTCTACACAAAACATGAGCATGTAAATCAGATATATGTGCACTTAACAGGCTAGTTAGTCACATACATACTCATACAGTATGCATGGGCATTTACATGCAGTTATTTTACTTGGACACCTACTGAAGGTGCCTTTTAGTATGTGGACTTGACCTTCTATCTCTTGAGAATCTGGCTTTAGATACAAAAAATCCAACATTAATGCAATGTTACAGCTGAAATTTTAAACCAACAAAAAGGAGGAAATTCAAAGCTGTGGATCTCACAGCATTTCTAACTCAGTACACTTGACTATGTGTTGTATTAGATATAACTTGTTAACATTAATATGTACATGCAATGTGACTGAAATACAGATGCTCGGGTTGCCAGGTGTCCAGTTTTCAACCAAACACCTGGTCAAAAAGGGACCCTCCCCAGCCCGGTGAAAATGAGCGAGTGAGTGAGGGTGGGAGCGAGCGAGTGATGGAGGGAGGGAGTCGGGTCAGGCCTTGCAGAAGGGGCGGCGCAAGGGTGTTCGGTTTTGTTCGGTCAGAAAGTTGGCAACCCTACTGCTGTGGTCACATGAATGGATTTTCAGCTCTCACAGGGAGGGTTCTTTTTGGTGCTTCCCCAGAGATAAAACGTGACATGACCCTGACAAAGCTCTTCAGCAGCAACTGGGGACATCAGTGGGAAGGAACAGAAGAAAATCAAGGCAACACAAATGTGAGGCCTAAGATGGGGAAGACAGGAAGTGATCCTAGTAGAAGAAAGTGAGAGGTAGTATGGCAGAGGTGCAGTTGGGCAAGAACTAAGGAGGCCTTTAGTCAGCAGGATGCCCATGGGATGGGAGACAAAAGGAAATGAAGCTATGGGGCAGCAAGCTATAGCAAGACCACTATTATAATAAATATTAACAATATATGAACACACCACCCTTATTATAGCATCCTTCTTGTAAGGATCTGAAAGCATTTCCAAAAAATATTAGTTAATTAAATAGACCTCAAAGCATGTCTTCAAGGTAGGTGAGAATTATTATCCCTCACTTTATACATGGGTAAACCGAGGCACAGAAACTAGTGAGAGAACTTTGCTGTTGAAAAGGTGTTTCTGAGGTTGCCAAGCAAAATATAAGACTCCCATATAAAAATCTGTAGAAGCCTGGAGAAGAGCTTGATGCTTCTCTCTTATATAGGAGGCCAATCTGGAGGATGTGGGTTTGCCATGATGCTGACATTAGATAAAGGCACTGATTGCTAGGATTACAGGAAAATACTAGTGATTTGTAGTGATTTAATTCTGCCAACCCAAACAAATAAAATCAAGCAAATGTTAAGAAAGTATGGAAAGAATGAGGAAACTTCTCTTACCATTTTCCCAATCATCATAACATATGGTCCCAAATACTTGTTCACGCCGAAGATGTCTAACAAACGTATATACCAGTAAATTATGTTAACACAGTATATGACTCGCCCATCACTCCTGAATGGCTGATCCTGCAGACGAAGTATCATTCCGACAGAGAACAGGAGAATGGCTATGAGGTCTGTAACATTCCAGTACTCTTGGAGCCACACTTTTACCTTCTGTAACAGCTTCCCAGGCTCTGACATCAATATCTGAAGGGCATGAAAGAGGGATAGAAGGGGATCTATGTTATCTTTACTTTAGGCCCTATAGAAAACACATGGCAAACATTCATATTTTATAAAGGCCAAAAGCAAATCTGATGAAGTCCCTGCTATGACATCCTTCATGAATACCGCACATGCTTCTGACCCATCTTTAGATACCTTGTGGTCTAGCCTATCAAACTCCATCTGAGATATATTCAGAATGTGCTATTTTTTAAAAAAAATAATCAAGAGTTATTCATTTGTAAAACAAAATCAAAATACATCTTTCTAAAATCCCCTATAAGTGACAAAAAAAATTCACTGTTCACTTTCCATTTCCCAAACTGAATGATCCAATTTTGAACTAAAGGGCAAAGGAAGAGAGGTAGAAAGGTGTTTAATAACAAAATTCTCATTTAAAGAAACTACAGAAAAGTGTTCCCAAACTACACATAAAAGAGCCCAGGGTCTTTAATGACCATAAGGGCTGTGGTTGTATATTTCATCCAAAACACTGATGTTACTACTTGAACATAGCTTTGGGAGACTGAGTTCCACAGTTGGGAACAGAATGCCTAAAAACAACTTATTCTGTGAATTTAGCTTCTTTTCTGTTTGCAAAATCATCTGTGAGGAGTTTACAATTTCCCTGAATTTGTTTGTCATTTGAAACTATTCAACAAACAATTTCCATTAATAATTTCTTGCCTTTAGCTTGTTTGCAAGTAGTTTGTTTTGAGTATTCTACATTTGGAATCTGAGTATGTTTGAGCACAGTCATATGGTCTGTTTTTGTTCCCTGACCTGGTGAGCACAATTCTTAGACAAATTGTAGTCTAGTTTTCTGTGAATAATCTCCAACCTCCACTTAGAACTCTTTTTCCATAAACATTCTAAAATGTTTGTGGAAAGTGCACACACAGTTGAAGTGAATGATTATAAAAATGGAACAAATATTCACAGAAAATATTTAACAGCATTTGCTTTCATCCACTGAATTCTCTGCAACTTTTTATCTGTGCTGCAGAGCCCCCTTGTGGTTGATTGATGGGGTGCGTGCCCACAAAATCACTGTCCTATTCCACCATGTTGTAACTCTATTCATTTGATTTAAAACTAAAGCCCAAATTTTTGGAACCTGCATTGTGCTTTTAAGTAACTGTTTTAGAATGAATTTTTCACTAGTCCTCAAAGGCACTTAAATAGGTTTGTTGGTAGAAAATGCAAACATGGATGGCAGAATCTGAGGACGAGATCAAATTCAGCCCAGGGGCACAAATGCAGTCAATGGGAGATACACCTGCTCCCACCAGGGCTGAATTTGGCCTGTGCTCTCACTGCAGAAATAAACCCTTATTCGGCCACGTGAAAAGGGCACAGCTGTAGCTGCAGGGGGACAGGGGACAGAAGAGGAAAAAACAATTCTGCTTCTCATATAACTATAGAATTTTGAATGCACTCATGAATGATGTTCATCTTTTTTCTCTAAGTGCTTTCAAATCTTTTGGGAGACGCCTGTCATCAGTGGATGTAATTAGTGAACAAACATTTACATAAAGAAGGAGAACCCTCCCTCCCCCAGAAATGGGTCAGTGTGTTTGGTTATGGGTCTGAATGGTCCCAGAGCTCAGGACGTTTGGATCCAGAGTCTTGGTGCAGCACATTATGGAGACATAGGACAGTTGCAAATATTGAATGCAGAGCCAAGCTTTCAGACAGTTTGGGGGTATTTAGATGTGGGGCTCTGGTTGGAACCCTCTCTCTAACCCCCTCCACACACACCTAAAAGTAAACAACAAGCCCCACAATTATACTTCAGTGGCCATGCCTATGAGGAACATTGTGAAGAGCCCTAAGAAATTCCATGGAAAGTGGGGCTATGTTTGAAGAAAACTCAGCCTCTGACAATTTCATTAGACTTTGTGTAGAAATCTGAACTTGGAAGTTCCAAGGGGTTGTATGAGTGTGGAACAGACTGTTGCTTTTAAAAGCAGTAAAATGGATAAATGTAGCAATAGAAATTTCAACATCCCTTCTGCTTTTCTGGAAAAAAAGAAACTTTGTGGTAAGTCTACCTAGCAAAATACTCAGAGAAAAATAATTAAAACAAAAAAAAAATGTGAAAAGTATTTGTGTTTCCTTTCTGTTTCTGGCTCTTCCAGGATAGTGTTACCTCTCTCATCTTCTCTATTCCCAATGTGAAAATATAGGAGATAACTATCCATTCCTGTGTAGAAGGCCAACGATCCATTTTCACTAGCACAATGTAGTTGAACAGCATCAGGTACCCGATGTATGCCAACTGTAAGGAAACAAAGAATTTCTCTTGACATCAGTAACCACTAACTAATGTTTGTACAGCATAGTCAGATCCTCTGAAGTGGCTTTAGAACCCTAATTTCAGTTTGCAAAGATCTTCTATCTGTAAACAGAGAGGAGAACAGCAGCAGCAGCTATGCAAATTGAATCTGCATACCAAGTGGAAGCTCTAAAATAAATGCTTGGGGGTCTCCTCTCCCTTGCTACTGCTGCTTCAGAAGTATAATCACTCCCATCATTGTTAACACAACTCACTTGGATCTTCACTATGCCAGATGGGATCAGTCATGGTTCTATATCCTCCATGAGGCCACTATCAAACCTAGACTTCCTAAATCACCTGTGTAAACATTTCCAATCCAGTTCATTTCCCTCCGACCTATTGCTTTTTTACTCACCTGACATTTCTTGCCCACACATACAATCATTTTGATCTAGTTCCGCTACCTCAGACCCACCCTGGCCTCCTCTGCCCTTAATGCACAACCCTTTTAATCTGGATCCCCTGTATCCAGGGTGATGCTGTGATAGATATGGCAATTTCCTGCAACATTCTTGGAAAACCTTAGTGTGTTATGTAATAGTATGGGCCGGAGTTGTATGTAACCTCTTTAGGGGAAAGATGTAACATGAAGTGTTGAGTTTAAAGGAATATAATGAAATTGTGCCAGACAAGAATGGACTTTTTGGGGCAATAAATGTGAAGTAGATTTCCTGAAAAATGTCTAGGGAGAGGCTAATGCAAATTCCTCACCTCCAGTTACGCAAAAACCCAGCCTTTTGAAGCTACATTCTCCAGGAGAGGGTGACTGTCTGCTGGTTACCTGTTTCCAGGATTTAGAGATCAAAGACTTGAACTGTTTAAAGAAACAGGCTGATCTATCCAGCTGGTGTTCTGGTTCTGAATCCGAGACAGTTAAGTGAAGTGCTTATAATCAAAGGGAAAACCCAGTTGTGTGTTTTGGAGGAGTGACACCTATCAGAGACTAAGATTGGAGTTGGTGCAACCTCTGGTAAGCTTTTTTAGCATGAGCATAGGTTATTTTAATTTTTTAATGTCTTCTCTGTAATGCTTTCACCTTAGGAATAAATGTGCTTGCTTATAAAGAGCTGTGTGGTAACTTATAACTGTGGGCAATACACTGAGCATAGCCTCTGGGGAGAAAGGAAAGCACAAACGCTGGTTTCTTAGGTAGTCCGGTATACTATATCATAGTATAGGCAAGGAACTGTGCAACCTGGAAAAACCCTTGAGGAGGGGGAAGAGATGTGCGTCTGTGCCCAAAAGAGGTGACAGCTGAGGAGTCGGAAGCCTAGAGTGGGTGCTCTTGGTGGACCACAATGGGGAATACAGGTGAAGTTACCCTGAACTGTGACCACTACTACCTGCCCTGACTCAGAGTAATACTGCATCTAGCCTGGTCATGATGCATACTATTTCTACCACCTTGACCATCTATCTCCTTACTTCTCTGGCCCCACTGCTGCTGTTGCTCACCCACCTCCCCTCACCTCTTTCCAAGCTTCACAGCACAACTGCTCTGGTCCTCTCCCTTCATATTCCTGCCATCTGCCCTAACACCTGTAGGGGTTGAAAAAGATGGTGGGTTTTCTTTTAGTACTTTGGGACATAGGCCATTTATAAAAAACAAAGAAATAAAATAAATGAAGCACCTCTGATCAGCCAATTAGGAGAAGCCGTGAACATAAGAATGCGTTAAGCCAATAGTCCATCTAACCCAGTATCCTGTCTTCGAACAGTGGCTGGTGCCAGATGCTTCAGAAGGAATGAACAGAACAGGGCAATTATCGACTGATCGATCCCTGTAGATCAGTCCCAGCTTCTGGCAGCCAGAGGATTAAGGACATCCAGAGCATGGGGTTGCGCCCCTGACCATCATGGCTAACAGCCATTAGTGGACCTATCCTCCATGAACTTATCCAATTATTTTTTGAACCCAGTTATACTTTTGGCCTTCCCAACACCCCATGGCAACACTTTCCACAAGTTGACTATGTATTGTGGGAAGAAGTACTTCCCTATGTTATTTTTAAACCTGCTGCCTATTAATTTCATTGGGTGACCCCTGGTTCTTGCATTATGTGAAGGGGGTAAATAACACTTCCCTATTCCCTTTCTCCACACCAGTCATGATTTTATAGACCTCTATCTTATATCACCCCTTCAGCATCTCTTTTCTAAACTGACCAGTCCCAGTCTTTTTAGTCTTTTCTCATGGAGGCTGCTCCATACACCTATTCATTTTTGTTGCCCTTCTCTGTACTTTTTCTATTTCTCATATATCTTTTAGAGATGGGACAACCAGAACTACATGCAGTATTCAAGGTGTGGGCATATAATGGATTTATATAGTTTAATTATGATATTTTCTGTCTTATTATCTGTCCCTTTCCTAATGGTTCCTAACATTGTTAGCTTTTTTGGCTGCTGTTGCACATTGAACAGATGTTTTTGGAGAACTATCCACAATGACTCCACAATCTCTTTCTAGAATGGTAACAGCTAATTTAGACGCTATCATTTTGTGTGTATCATTGGGATTAGGTTTTCCAATGTCAATCATTTTGAATTTATCAACTTTGAATTTCATCTCCAATTTGTTGCCCAGATGCCAAGTTTTGTAACTCTTCAGTCTGCTTTGGACTTAACCTTCTTGAATAATTTTGTATCATCTGCAAACCTTGTCACCTCACTGTTTACTGCTTTTTCCTGACCATTTATGAATATGTTGAATAACACTGGTCCCAGCAGAGATTCTTGGGGGACCTGCTATATACTGCTCTTCAATGTGAAAACTGAACATTTATTCCTACCCTTTGTTTCCTGTCTTTGAACAATTACTGATCCATGAGAAGACCTTCCCTCTTATCCTATGAATGCTTACTTTGCTTAAGAGCCTTTGGTGAGGGAACTTTGGCGAGTGACATGGAGTCACTGTGGAATAATTCTGTGGCAGGGATATTTGACTCTGGTCAGACTTTGGAGTGCTCAGTTCCCTTCTCTTTTTCCTGTGAGTACCTCACTTTTCAAGCAACAGCTCTATGATATAGAATATTTTAAGTCAAATTTTTCAGAGAAAATCTTCAGTGCCAGGCGTAGAGATTTAGGCATGTGTTCTGTTAACGCTGACATTTTATTACAAGTGTTTGTACTTTAAGAAGTAGGTTTCTTTTTCTTGTGTATTACTCTAGGTCTATTGCCTATGCTTGAACAAGGTCAAAAGGAAGCAACGTAGTGGGGCTATGGATTTTGGACAGGGTGACTTCAGTGGTGGTAGCCAGTGATCAGCACCTCAGAGAATTGGGCCCATAGTTCTGCTCTGTTCAATTAGTTCACACAAACAATTTGTTGAAGTGTGTGAAAGCATAAAGCTTGCAGCACTGAGTGCTGGCTTTATTTTCAGATACTGGCTTGGAAGCCACCTAGATAAATTCTTTAAATTGACCAGAATTATGACCACAGTTAAGATCTACCTCTTCTACTTAAAACAGAAGGAGGAAATGGACTCAACCCTTCTTTCAGATCTGTATTTGGTGATTGGATTGTTTCTCGAGAGTTAACCTGATCTTCTTAGCATGTTTGAAGGAAAGGGAGAGCCAGGTTGACTTATTCTGGGGTCTAGTCCTTTTGAGTCAACAGAAGACTAAGATGAGTGGGACTGGCTGGATTGAAAATGTTGCTACCTAATTGAAAGAACAGCTTCAAAATAGGATGGGCCTATTCTTCACGCAAAATAACATAGGGACAGTACCTTTGAAAGCCTCTTGATGTCTTTTTTCAGTTAAAATGTACCAATTAGATAGATTTTTGCCTGTTCTTGGCAACTAATCCCACCAATCCAAGTTGAATTGGGACCCTTTACTGAATGAGTGGACATTAGTGTTGTAAAAATACAAGGTCCATTTCAGTGGTAACAATCACAACATGCTGAATTTAGCCCACACCAATATACACTAAGAATGACGGTATTAGAGGAGGGCACAGAATAATGGAATAGTTTTATATGCCATTCATATTGACAATTGTAGTTTACATGGACACTTTCCTCGCTTGTTGAACCTTGGATACAAAGATTTTGGGGATTTCTTTTGAATAGTTTTTAGGCTATACTTTTTTAGAAAATGAGCCAGACTGATTTCAGAGTGAGTCTAACCCTCACTTTCTTTCATTTTGAAGCATTTCTCATTCAAGTCCAATCAGCCAGGCCTCACAGCCTTACTTTGCTCTGGAAGATGAATCTAGCCAAGATCCATTAATAAGTGACCCTGACCTCCCTGAGGACTTAATATAGTAGAAACAGGTCTAAATGAAAATGCAGTATTGATCTCCCTCTTCCATTTCAGGATTGAAACAGTAGTGCAAGCCAGGACACTCATTTTGCTTGCAGTGGAAAGAATTTTCTTGGTAGGCATCATGCACATTGATACTCATAATGATACTGAACTGCTGATGAGTAGTTTTTAGATTCATCAGCTTGATTAACATCTATTAGCTACGGTTCGGTAGTATCTTGTTGGATGACACTTGCCAGGTTGGAGTAAGTTACTAGCATATGCTACCCACCATGGCTTGATCTCTGTTGACAGGGAGCTGTTTGTGTTGCTTATATATGTATCATTAAGGTCTCAGCAGAAAAGCATGATTTTTTTTAAAGTCATCTCCAGAAACAGGGAGTTCTTTTTTGTGATTTGCTGAAATTAGGGTTGGGTTCAGCAGAAGGTAGATCATGAAAATTAGCCAAACAAAACAAAAATGAGCTAAGAAAGTACACTGCTGTAGTAGGTGATACCTACTTTAATTAATTGTGAGCCAGTTATGGAGTCCTTACTCAGGCAAAGCTCCCACTGAGTCCAACAACAAATTCAATAGGAGTACTGCCTGATGATGGACTTCAGAATTTGGCTCTATTATTGTAGTACTCAGAGATAGATATTTCCAAAAATATGTCTACAACATTTACAGGCTCACCCATTTGTCCATGTAAATCAGCATTTGTATATGCAAATACCGTGGTTGGACTTGCAAATGTCAGTCTGCTTCCCCAAATGGCATTTGTGAATGTATTAATGGAGGTCCTCTGAAAATTTGTGCCAGTACAAACAGATACACGGACAACAGAGTGACACTGACTTCTTTACAAGTGCCTGTATTATGAGAAAGATAGCTTACCGTGTAGAACCAAAACTTAACTATGGGTGCATTGTAGAACTCGTATATCTTTCGTCCGAGAGGGATCAGTCTGTGTCCGCTGTGAACTTCTTCTTCCTCCTTCTTTCTTGCTGATTCTCCATTCCCTCGGCCCAACATTGCCTGTAACAAGAAAGGCCACTGTTGTAGTTATTTCCTTGTGAACTATGAACTACACCTTAATTGGATCCCACAAGGGGGATTGTTATTTTTGAAAGTGTCAAAAGGAGCCACATTAACTGATTCACTGATATCTTCATCTGAACATGAGGACCGGATCAGATGACCCATCCCTGTTGGGCCCATGTAGCTGCAGGATTCAAACTACTTTGTTTGCAAACAACCTCTTTTGGACGGGAAGCTCCAGTTCAGATCATACCAATTGTTCCCTTATAAGCTGAAGGAGCCACACGCTTCAGCGGAACTGTCAATACCAATGTGACTACTGAGCTCCATTCATATGTTGGTTCTGGGACAAGAATAAGATGTGAGAGACATTTCTGCTTTTTGCTACATTGATTTCTCGTCTCTTCTCCCAACAGTCACTTCCTATTATGTAGCTATGTGCAAAGCAGAGAAGGTTAGAAAATAAGTTGTTATAGGAAAATGATCAGAGAGTTGATACTGGAAGCGAAATGCAGGAAGGAGGAAAGCAGATGTTGAAGGTTACTGGATTAGAAATAATGAAGCTGGCTGTTGTTCACTGTATCCCACTTAGGCCACAATCCTGCAGTGATCTCAATATGGATTCAGAGGCCTGCCCATTGGAGTCCATTGCAGGAATGAGGCTTTATAATATGGAGATATACCTATCCTCATAGAACTGGAAGGGACTTGAAAGGTCCAGTCCCCTGCCTTCACAGGAGGACCAAGTACTGTCCCTTATTTTTGTTCCAGATCCCTAAATGGCCCCCTCAAGGACTGAACTCACAATCCTGGGTTTAGCAGGCCAATGCTCAAACCACTGAGCTATCCCTCCCCCTCTACAGCTTTAGACTGAAAGCTCCTTGCTATAGGGATTGCATCTTCTTCCATGGTTATTTTCCAGAATGCTGAACACACTTTAGCTGAGGATCTACCACATAGTGTAAATTGCCATAGCTCCACTGACTTCAATGACTTGATTTCTTTGTCACTATTACAATCTCCACGAGCTGAGGATCTGCCGGCAGGTGCTTTAGAAATAAATACAATACTAATGGTGACTAAACAACAACAATGGATGTTGTCTACATGCAGAGCTAGTCTGAAATTCATGCTCAACCTTAGAGAGAGAAAATAATTACAATAAATACTATTCACTGAATCTTAAATGATGTTATAACCTCTGAAGAATGGCATTGTTTTCCTTAAAGAAATAAGGCCAAAAAACCCAAAGAGAACTGTCCTGCTGTATTTGTAATACTGACTGTAGAACTGCTCTGTTGTTTTCACTCCTCTCTGAATAGAAGGCTCAGGGTAGATGGAATTTTATGAGAGTTTTCATGCTGCGAGCAAGTTCCCACTCTTAAATTGGTTGTGACAGGCACAGATTTTGGTACTTCTCCATGTAGTGACACCTGCAAGTCAAGTATTTTAATACCTATTGCCTTACTCTAGTGTGCTGGTGCTGCCCTGCTGCTTTTAATTAATGTTTCTATAACACTTTCCTTCTGAAGATTTCAAAGCATTTTACTATTTACACAATAATTAATGCAGCTTTATAACACCTTTGCAAGTATTGCTGTTATCCCCATTTTACAAAGGAGGAAACTAAGACACAGAGAGGTCAAGTGACTTGTCTAAAGTCACACAGGATGTCATGGCAGAGATGATTTCTCCAAACCCGGCATTTGTACTTTAACGACACTGTCCTTCCTTCATTCATGCATCCTGATTCATCAAGGCATTTAATCGTGTACGTAATTAGTTGACTTAGTGGGATTATTTATGTGCTTAAAGTGCCTTGCTGGAAATGTGATATGGCCCATCACCATAATAGCTAAGCAATTCCTAAATATTTAAAAACAAACATTACAATCTCGTTTGTTTATTTGTGGTGTACGTAGACTATATTGAGGAATGTCAAGTCAAAAAATGAATTTTACCTTCTGCAATGGGAGGTTGTATTTCTGAGGATAATGACATTACAGTTCTGTGCCATTCTTCCTGGTGCTGAAAATTTTGAAGGTACTTTTGGGAAGATGCAGGTAAACTAAGGATGAATCCCCTAAACTTTATGATACATCATATCTGATGTTTGCTGGGGCACTACTATATTAAATAACCTCTTGATGACTTTCCTTAATCTATAATATTAATTCATAACATTCATGTTCTTACATTCTATCTCCCTGAATAACCAGATTATTATATTGCTGTAACACCTTTGTCCTTTCTAGGGCTGTCAAGCAAGTAAAAAAATTAATCGCGATGAATCGCACTGTTAACAATAGAATACTATTTATATAAATATTTTTGGATGTCTTTTGCATTTTCAAATATATTGATTTCAATTACAACACAACATGAAGTATACAGTGCTCACTTTATATTTATTTTTTATTATAAATATTTGCACTGTAAAAATAAAAATAGTATTTTTCAATACACTTAATACAAGTACTGTAGTGCAATCTCTTATGAAAGTTGAACTTACAAATGTAGAATTATGTACAAAAATAACTGCATACAAAAATAAAAATGTAAAACTTTAGAGCCTACCAGTCCACTCAGTCCTATTTCTTGTTCAACCAGTTGCTCAGACAAAAAGTTTGTTTACATTTGAAGGAGATAATGCTGCCCGCTTCTTGTTTATGTCACCTGAAAGTGAGAACAGGCGTTCGCATGGCACTGTTGTAGCTGGTGTAGCAAGATATTTACATGCCAGATGTGCTAAAGATTCATATGTCTCTTCATGCTTCAACCACCATTCCAGAGGACATGCATCCATGCTGATGATGGGTTCTGCTTGATAATGATCCAAAGCAGTGCAGACTAATGCATGCTCATTTTCATCATCTGAGTCAGATGCCACCAGCAGAAGGTTGATTTTCTTTTTTGGTGGTTCGGGTTCTGTAGTTTCCGCATCAGAGTGTTGCTCTTTTAAGACTTCTGAAAGCATGTTCCCGATCAGACTTGGAAGGCACTTCAGATTCTTAAATTTTGGGTCGAGTGCTGTAGCTTTCTTTAGAAATCTCACATTGGTACCTTCTTTGCGTTTTGTCAAATCTGCAGTGAAAAAGTGTTCTTAAAACAAACACGCTGGGTCATCATCCGAGACTGCTATAACATGAAATATATGGCAGAATGCAGGTTAAACACAGAGCAGGAGTTCAGTCACAAGGAATTCAGTCACAAATTTAATTAACGCATTAGTTTTTTTTAAACGAGCGTCATCAGCATGGAAGCATGTCCTCTGGAATGGTGGCCAAAGCATGAAGGGGCATACGAACGTTTAACATATCTGGCACATAAATACCTTGCAATGATGACTACAAAAGTGCAATGCGAATGTCTGTTCTCACTTTCAGGTGACGTAAATAAGAAGTAGGCAGCAGTATCTCCCATAAATATAGACAAACAAGTTTATTTATATTTTAGCGATTAGCTGAACAAGAAGTAGGACTGAGTGGACTTGTAGGCTCTAAAGTTTAACATTGTTTTGTTTTTGAGTGAAGTTATGTAACAAAAAAATCTACATTTGTAAATTGCACTTTCACGATAAAGAGATTGCACTACGGTATTTGTATGAGGTGAATTCAAAAATACTATTTCTTATCATTTTTACAGTGCAAATATTTGTAATAAAAATAATATAGAGTACTGTATACTTTGTAATCTGTGTTGTAATTGAAATCAATATATTTGAAAATGTGGAAAAACATCCAAAATATTTAATAAATTTCAATTGGTATTCTACTGTTTAACAGTGCGATTAAAACTGTGATTAAATGCGATAATTTTTTTCAATTGCCATTAATTTTTTTTGGGTAATTGCATGAGTTAACTGCAATTAATTGACAGCCCTAATCCTGTCTCTTCCCATGCTCTTCGGACTGTTTGACACCCCACATTATGGTGTCATATCTATAATTTAGAATGCAAGTTCTTAAGGGCAAGCACTGTACTTTGCTATATCTTCTGGGAAGCCTTTCCTACATTTTTTGGCCTCATTAAAGAATAAATTGTAACAATTCAATCAAGGCATGAACCTATGTATTTATTTCTGTCTGTCTAGATATTTATAGGGTACTTATTGTTAAGGTATCTACGTTTTTGCTGCCATTTCTAGTGTTTACACTTTATTTGATTCATGTTAGTTATCTCAAAGTTATTGCTATTTGCCATGTGGTTGCTCAGTTTCTTGTATTTGACTGAATACCTGCTAACTGTAAGTCTCTATAGAAAAAGAACAAAGATCTAGGACTCAAGGACAGAGTAGAAGCCGAGTCTTTTCTCCCCCTCCTAAAACTGCAGTCCATCTTAGAAGAGTTATTTATCCATTAGCTCATTGTGTCTATCCCAGACACTAGGGGCATTACCAAATGTGTTTAAAACAACTGGTATTAAATATTAACACAGGGCACCCAACTTAGACCCAAAAAATAAGTTACAAGAAGTTTGGGTGAGACACAGTATCAGAATAAAAGGAGGAAGTGGTTAGTGCCCAAAGGGAAATGGTAGCAGGATTCACTTTAGCTAAGCAGACTGACTCACTCCTTGCAGACTCTATCTCCAACAAACACTCAGTGAATGTAATAATATTAATAGAAACTGTTAACCCTTCCCATTACCAAAGGCAACTTGCCTGAGGGACAGAGTTATTTCCCAGGTCACGAGAGAGGATGGCTTTTTGCATGTGATTTGAGATGTTCTGAACAATTTCTGCTCTTCCTGCCTGAGAAAATCATTTGTCTGCTTACTTCCCTCTGCCTCCTGAGTGTTTAAGGGGAAAACTGATATCTTGTACTACACAAATCTGCAGTGCCTATCCTGGGGCTTTTAGCTCTGTTGCCTGCTTGTGCTCAAGAGTTCTGAGGGAGAGGTGAAAATGGGCGTTGGCAGATTTAACTAAGGCACCGGGCAGTGTTTCAGGGCGGGTGACTGTTTAACAGATTCCAAACCCTTCACAATTTCATAAACATGTGACTGTAAATGCTCCTGTACTCCCACAGCACTCAATGTGATAAGGTCCTGTTCAGTACCTTACTTTAGGTTCATTTCTTCTTTCACTATTGCTGCTTTATTGCCTAGTTATTCTTCTGGATAATGATGTTGAGGTTAAACATGTTACAGTCATTTCAAAATAACCATCGACCACAGAGCCACCCTCCCCCACCTTGCAGATGGGGAATAGCTTTAAAACTGCTCAGGATTAGGCTTAACCTAATGTCCCAGGATGTTAATTTCATGATGTTATTAACAAATCTGAAAAGCCTTCCCATTAAAAATATTATAAAAAAAGCCTGAGTCAATGGACAGTATGCACGGTGCTGTTGCAAGCAGTGAATGTGAACAAACGTGTGTCTATTTCCAAGGGAAAGTAGAAGCTAGGAGAAGCAGTGAGACTACACTGAGACTGTTTGGTGTAAGTGGCATCTCATTTTCTAATGTAAAACTTTGCCTGTGATTTGCCATGAGTCAGTCAGGGTAATCCTGACTTCAGGGCAACATGCACAGTGCAGTGTATCTGCAGCATCCTCATTACTTGCTTTCCCTTTGGCCTGCAGTTTTATGTTGTGTGCTACATGTACATTATTGAGTGGGACATGGGGATTTTGTGAGCAGGGTTCTGGGATTTTTTTAGGCATGTGGCTTTATTTCCTTGTAATTATGTTTAGAGTTGTTCCGGCAACAAGATACATTTGGGTTGTGCACTTACAAATTAAAATATGTTTTTTAGTAGTAGCAGTATATACTGTATATTTGTTTTATAACAAGAATTTTGGTCCCACTGAATATGAGCTTCGGCTTTTCAGAACTCATCTTTAGTGAAACGCACACGCTACTTACAAACTTTAGTATCTACAAACTAGTGAGGAAAAATGGAACATAGCTTGCTGAATATCCATCTACACGCATGCGCGTGTGTGCACACACACAATACACAACCATCCCCACAATACAGAGGGAAATGATGGCCATGTGATAACGGTATTGGGTGGCTATTCTTTGCTAAGGAATGGGTACTTCCATTGTTTCTAGGACAAAAATAGCTAAAAACCCCAGAGATGTAAGCATGTAAAAACCAGCTTTTGCATGTGCCCAATAGTTCCTTTTTCTGAACACTGAGGACAGTTTTCTAGACACTGATATACACTAACTGCAGCTCTACGTGCTCAATTCTGGAGCAACTGCTGAACATTGTTGAAAGAAATAAGAAGAGCCAAAGCACTAGTGCTGGGCATATGTCTACACAGCATTTTGGAGCAAGCCCCCCAGCCTAAGTCAACAGAGGTATAGATTTTAAGGCCTGAAGGGACCATTATGATTATGTAGTCTGACCTTTGTATAACATAGACCATACATATCATTTTGGGAAAGTTCTTCCTAGAGCAGATCTTATAGAAAAACATGCAAGCGTGATTTAAAAAATGGTCAGTGATGGGCTTGTGGGGCTTGCACTAGCACTCTAAAAATAACTGTGCAGACAGCACTTTGAAGCTGTGGCTTGGGCAGGAGCTTAATGGGAGGGGTGAGCTTCAAAGCCCAAGTTGAAACTCCAAAGCTCTGCCTACACAGCTATTTTTAGCACACTAGTGTGATCCCCGCCAGCCCATCTTTTGACTTGGCCTACGAGTTCGCTCCAAAATGCTGCGTAAGACTTACCCTTAGTGTTTGCTCAGCAGTTGTACGGAGAGGTTTCCACCCAGTGTGCAGAAATGTACAGCAGTTAGGGTGAAATTCAGCTCTGTGCAAGGGACCAGCATGGCTAATGCACTACTTAAGTCCCCAAATTATGGCTTTTACATGAGACATAAGTGATGCATATCCCTTGTGCTGGTTCTCTGCACCAGGCCAAATTTCACCCATAGTGTTTAGCAATGTGAGCAAGCCTATATATTCACCCTGAACTGAGTCATGGGGAGTGAGCAGAAGTGTGTGAGTGGGGGTGAGTTAAGGCACAGCCAAGACAAAGGTGTTAAGTTCAGCTCAGTGGCCCCCCTTTAGCATTTTCAGCTGCTCCTATTGCTGGCCAGTACCAGCAGCTTACTCAAGTCAGATTAAGAGTTGCTGACAGCAGGGAGGACAGACACTGACACAGAAATATGTCCAGGGGTTGTGGGAAAACAATCTCCCTCACAGACAGCCATTCAGTGTTCCTGGCATGAAGAGGGAACCATTTTTTGGCCAATCTTTCCTCGACAACTGTGCTCTTTTTCCCCAGTTCACTTGGTCTTTATCATGAATAAGGAAAAAAAAAAAAACAGGCAAACAGCCGGGCTATCTCACAGCTCTCATCTGTACCACTGCAGCACTGACCCCACGGAGAAGCTAATTTTCAAAGCTAATTTTTGTAGCTTTAGGGTTTCAGTCTGTATTGGTTTTATTGTATTTTTTTTTAATTCCAGAAAGAGCCGGAATCATTTCATATCCAAAAAATTAACCTACTTGAGATTTTTTGAAGTGGGGAATGTCCTAAGCCCAAATGTGTTTCTTTTATTTGCACTCTTACTACTTGTAGAAGGGCAGACTCTTTATTTGATGTGGAAAATTAGAACTAAACAAAGAAAATACTGAATAAATGACTGTGATCTGGTATCTTGTTCCCAGAAATAAGATTGTCCGTGGAAGAGTTAGACTCCTGTAGATTTTAGTTTCCTGCCACTCCTCCCCCCATCCCGTAATTCTTCAAATTTAAGTATTAAGGATTAGTGAGTGAAAGTTCCATGCACAGATCCTATGACTTGTTAACCCTTTTGGTGCTGGGGTTGCAGTGATGAAAGAGGAGCTCTAGCAAATGTGTTCTTGTGGGCATGTTATATCAGGAAATCCTGTTGCCTATCACCAAAGTGTTAATGGCGTTTGTGCCTGGCACTCCCATGCACCTGTTAGAAATTTAAAAAGCAAAAGTGAGTAACAAGTAATTTACAATGTATAAATTCAGCATACTATGGGTGATAACTTAGGGCTTGTCTATTGGCTAGGGTAACGGACACTATGAGGGTGTGATTTCTTAGGCACATTAATTGAGCTGTGTGGACCCTGCAGGTGCATACTAAAGGTTCCCTAATGAAATACTATTTCAAATGACACTACATTAAAGCACAGTAGGGAACCTTTAGTGCACACGAGCAGGGTGCAACACATTAGTGTACTTTAGAAATAACACTCCTGTATTGTGCACTGCTGCACCATGTGGACAAGCCCTCAACTTCCCACTCCTGATATAACTGTCCCTCTGGGTACTACCAAACAAAAAGCTGTTAAAAAGCAGTGTAAACACATGCCGAGTCATACACATTGGCTTTATTTCCCTGCTTTTGTACTTTGTGTGGTCATTTACTCTTGTGCAGAACGAGTGCAAATTGCGTGGAAAATGCTGTCAGATCAGAATGGTAGCGATTTACACCCACTTTGCATAGGTGTAAGCCAAGGCTGTAACACAATCCTTTTCGTGCACCACAGGGTGGTGGTAAAATCCCTCCCTGTCCTCTGGGGCAGCACAGAAAACATAGAACACACCCTATTCTATAATAATCAATTCACAGAGTTGGACTACTAGCCATTTAAAAAAAGGAGGGCAACTTTATATTCAAGATACACTTATAAAGAATTAATAGACATTATAAGCACTCTACAGACCTGAGTCGTGTGTGTTATGGACAGCGATAAGACTGTAGATGGTTACAAGTTATGGTATAAGCAACTTGTTGGCCTCTATAACAATTAACCGTTTATGAAAACATCTATTAATAATTTATTAACTCTCAGACTGTTTAAAATGTACCCTAAATATCAAGTGTGACCAAAAAAAGGTCTTCATGAAAGAGCTTTTTGAGTAATCTTTCTGGGGTCCTCCTGTCCCAGGGGTGAAGCAGTTCAGATGAAATAACTTTCACCCAATGCATAACTTTCACCCAAAATTGAAACCAAACTATTTTTTATAATTAGAAAATGTCACTTGTTGTCAAGCCTGGGAAAGGACTAACTATAACAGCCTCATGACACGGATGTTGTCTTTCTTCTGAAACTATTATCCAGAAAGGTCCCATTCTCTGCAAATCTCCTACATCTCCACTATGGGGCCCAGCAGCTTCCCTGCTGTTGACTGATGCAAAATTAATTAGTTGAATGTTCTATAGCTCACAACTCAAGGACATATAAAAAACATTTGAATTCAGCAGCAGAGGGCCCAAGACCATATTACAAGAGCTGCTGGACTCCATGCGATCAGCTGGGTCCCCCTGCTCCTGCTTTTTGTAGAGAAGGCTGTAGTCATTCTCCCTGAACTGGGTTATCAGTGGTGTGTGTGCTGCATATCAGGGAGTAGGGGGGCGGGGTCAGTCAAAGGAGAGAGCCACAGGACTATCAGAAGGCTGAGAGGAGAGAGGAAGGAAAGCTTAAATCCTAAGGCCTGGAAACAAGAATATATCATTCAGCATATAGTGCTTTTGTAGTGGGAATCAGAAGGTTTTTAAAGGGAAATGTAGTATTGGAGACAAGAAACAGAGAGCCGGGATGTTCACACAGAGATCATGGTATTTACCTCATCGCCATATTTTTACCCAATGCCATAAACATGGCACTGTGTGAAGCGCTTATTGGATTTGAATAAGCACTTCATGAATTGAGCAGAAGCCAGCAATAATTAATTGTAATTAATAGCTAATGAGTGGAAAACAGCCCATCAAATGCTATGCTGGCATCTGGTCTTTTCCAATGGCCAGGTTCTTGCCTGCAAATAGGTCCTGTAGGCAGGTCTTGTGGACCGGTTCTTCCGCTTGCCTGCATATTGGGTCCTGTAGGCAGGTCCTTCTGCCTGCCTGCAGACGGGGTCCTGGGGGCAGCGCCTGCTGTTTGCCTGTGGGAAATAGGCTGTTTTTTAAAAAAATTAACCAGAAAGAACCCTTTTCTTTTTTTTACTGATGTGTCTCAGTTGCATCTTGGCCCTGGAGGACTAGGGTGGGTTTAAAGCCCTTCAAAGCTCTCTGATGATGGGATTTGCAATTTTCCCCCTACCTTGGCCAAATAAAAAATGCTCATGAAGCTTGATACAAACAAGGAACTGTGGAGATTTGTCTAATCATCGGAATTTCAACTGTTTGAGTCCTTTTGTGGTATAAATTATTCATTCAGGGTTACATTGTGCAATTCTAACATTTTAAATGAAGCAAATAAACTATTCATTATAAAAAAAACAGAAGAACACAATCAAATGTAACCTCCCCACTGAACTCCTGTTATTACCCAGGGCTAGATTGTGCAATCCTTTCTAAGTACTTCCACATGTATACTAGTAAGTAATTACCAGTGTGAGAAAGGGTTGAGTGAGGGACTCAAAGAGGTGAAATTCTGATTAGACAGATTTCCATATCATAGCAGTAGACATACCAGCACACTAATTTCTGCTGAACGAGAACAGATAAAAAGGAAAAAACCTCCAGTCTCCATCCAAGCTTTGGGAACTTCCATTCTCCCTGCCTTCTGAACACACGAAAGACAAGTGCTCAGTCTCATCCAGGCCACTCATCCTGACATTCTTGGGTGTGTTCTGAATCCTGCAAGTCTGTTACATTTATTTCAGACAATGCCATGTTGCCCTTGGTCAATACATGACGTCACATCACAACGTGATGATGCAGTATTGTCATGCACTGAGGCAACACCAGGACTCAAAGAGGCAAATTTGGTGATTCAGCATTGTAACATAAGTACTGAGTCCCACCGAGGAAAGAGGATTTTTGGAAGCGTTTATTCACTAAACTTGGACATTCTAGTCTGCAGTCACTGTAGAGGTGGGAATAGTAAATTGACAGCATTTAGGCTGGGTTTTGTATTGTTTGCTCTTACTGTGAGTTCCATGTCCTCCTCTTCCTTTTCCTTTACTGGTTTTTCTGGTTCCTCTGGCTCCTTCTCTTGTAGATGGATCTCATGGGCCTGAGACATGTAAGGCATGTCGTCTTTGTTCTTGAACTCCAAGCTGAGAATTGAAGGAGGAAGTAGAATTCCTAGAATTACCTAAAGCAATAATAATGATAACAATAATAATAATCTCAATTAACAGGTTATGATTATGGTGGTATCTTAGTATCAAATGGAACAAGCCCCTTGGGGAATCTGGGAATCAAACATTCCAGTGTGTAAGTTTCAATGGCACCCGGAAATCTGTCATTTGAGATTATGTTTTCAGAGGACTGTGGGGAAACTAAGCATAGCATGCCTTGCAATGTTAATAGAAGTTATATGGCTAACTCATTGTACTGAATAATTTATTTATCCCTAAACTGCTCATCTCATACATATTGTTACAAGCTAGAACATTACAAAATATTACCATACTAGGTAGTAGGCGGACCCACAAAAGCATTGAACCTTGAACCTGAAAAGTCTTGCACATTGCACAGTAGAGTGTTCCAGTGTTCATGTGACACACAAGAAACATTAGGCAATAGACATAGTCCCCTGCGGTAAGTGTTAGGCAGTGTCTACAGTACAGAGCTTGTGCTGGCATAGCTATGCTGGCAGAGCCCACTAGTGGAGACACAGCATAAACCAACAGAAGGAGTTTAGCCAGGATGGTAATTCTGCCTCCCCAAAAGACATTAGCTATGCCAATGAAAGCATTCTTCTGTTGGCATAGTCACATCTACACTGGGGAGGTTGTTGACTTAGCTATGTGGGGTAGGGGTGTGATATTTTTGACACAGCTAGGTCAACGAAATGTAGTTGTGTAGATCAGGGCTTAGTAAGTTCCCTGTGCTCCCTTACTTGCAAGTAGAATAGGGTAAAATAGGTCAGGACAATGGCATGAATGAGTCTGAGGAGACAGACTTAAAAGTAAGCAACTTATGTGCTTAGATATTCACTCCTGTAACTTGGCAGCACTGCTCCCGTCAATGTGAGCTCATATTCTTCTGTATTCGCTTTCTTGTGATTCACATCAATTTTACCTTCTGCTTATACATGCATCACTCTACACCTGGGTTGTGTGGAACATGGTTTAGGCCCATTTGTAACCACATACACACACACCAAAGCTTGATTTTTGCCAGCATTTCATGGAAAAATCATTGTATACATATCTCCAATGAATTTAACTCCAGTAACGCCAATGACATTATTTAGTAGGCCTGTTGGCATATGTGGGGAGTGTATATTTCCATCCTATGAGGGAGAACATTCCTGCTTTGTCTACTGGTGCCTCCTAGTGCATTGCAGAGGTCATTCCAGGTCTCTGGACTGGAGCTGCCCTGCTTTTAAAGTACAACCCCCCCCCCCCAACACTGCCATATAATCCATTAAGGTGCATGAAAAAGTCTATGCTGTTCTCTCTTTTGCCTAAAGAGAGTTGCTTCAGGGAGGGAGAGTTAAAGGTTTATGGAATAAAGCAGAATAAATAGAGTGAACAATAAACTGAGTGTGGACAGTTGGGAGGAGCTGCTGTTGGAACAAACCGAAAGGAAAATGGAATTTATCACCTTGAGGTACTTATCATGCAAAGGATACGGCCAGGAGTCTGCTGTGTGACTGAAGAGATACGTGCTGTAAAGGACAAGGCATAGAGGGGGAAAATGGATAGATCCACTACACTACATAAGCAAGATCTACTGAGTAATGAACAACTGGAACATCTCAAAAGTCAGGTTTGCAAGAGGGTCAGGCCCCCCAGGGAGAGCAAGGGGATCAGGGCACAGATAGATTCAGAAAACATATGGCTAAGAGAAAGGAGTTTCCAAAATGTAAGAACAGTCCTAGTTTTAAAAAGAAAGGTACTCATGCAGAACTGACACAAGTGAGATAAGAATCTTATTAGCCACTGACGCTCATTTCTTACTGATAGTGCATTAGCTCCAGTGGGATAATGTTATATTTATATCTGTGCTGTTCATAATTATTTTCTCAGACACATGCTTTTGCAGCATAATAGAACAGCCAGAGCAAGTGTCGATTTTCACATGTAAACCTGATAGAGGCAAGGGAATGCCCCTGTCAGGGAATATCACCACAAAACACAATTAAAAATGGCAATTCTTGGTCTGACTAGTGAATACTGTGGTGAAGGTGAATGCACTACAGCTCAGTTCCTCTTGGACAGAAATGCCTGTCGGAAAACCCCACTCTCCCTGGCTGTCTTACCAGAGAAATTAAATATTAAATGGGCTTGACTGAATTATCCCCCACATCCCCTAGGGGTGGTCTGTCCAGGTCAGGTAGGAGGCAGCTTGACATGGGACTGCAGGGGTATTTGCCCTGCTGCTGCATTTGCTTGTTCTGAGGATCATTCTGCAGGGTTGTCAATTCAGCACCTTTCATTAGGTAATAAATTCACTCACACACGCTTTTAATTTATTAATTGATTTTTTTTTAAAATACGGCCAAATCCCGAAGCCTTCAGTTAGAGAGACATCCTGAAGTCCTTGCTCAGTCTCTATGCCAGTAACTGTCCTACTGATCTTGGAGAGAGTTTTGACCAAGGACTGAGTAAGGCGCTCAGGATTTGGGCCAGCAGGGATGAACACTGTGTCACGTCGCTATAAATAACACAGGACCATGCAATTAGTTTATTAGTACATCTAGCTGTTGATGATTTGGTGTCAGTCCCATCGCCATCCCTCAGAGCTCTTGCTCTTAATTGATACTAAGGCAGTGCTGACCTTTAGACCTGAATTTTTGCGCATCCGGAGCCGGCCCATCCACATGTCTGTGAGCAGCATTTGGCTGCAAGTGTGAGCAATGAAATCTCGGTGCTTGGCTGCCACCGCGAGCTGCAGGCACGTGGCGTTACTCCAGTTCTTCAGCTCATAGGTCAGCAGTTTCATGGCCAGCTGCTCATCCTGCTTGTATGATTGGTCCAACAGCTCCACCGCTAGCTGGCCGAAATCCCTGCAACAGAGGGCATTCTCATTAGCCAGCACAGTCTGCTTTGCGGAAAGTACACTGTTATGACAGCTCCTGCAAGAGCTGCATCACACTCCATGAAATGCAGTCGCGATGCTGGCTGAACATGGAGGCCCACCTTTTCAAACCTGAGTGCCTAAAGTTAGGCACTTAAATAAATGTCCTGATTTAGAAGTACTGAGTACCCTCCGCTCCCAGACATCTGCTCCCACCTGCCTGCCTGCTTGCTGTTTCTCTTTGAAGCCCATTGTCTATCTGCTGTTAGGCAGTCCAGGCCCCCATTGCTTGTTCATGAACTCATGGTCAGGTACCCTTGAAGGGGAGGCTTTATTAACCAGTGTCCAAAAATTGTTCAAATTCCTGTTGGTCTTTGATTAAGACCAGAAGGGATTATGATGATGATCTAGTCTGACCTCCTGACATCTAGTCTGATCTCCTGATTAGTTACTTCCTGCACCTGGATACTACTTCAGTAGATTTTGAACTGTATTTCATTGGGATGGGAAAAGTGACTCAGAAGAATCACATTCAGGCTTTGGTGGCCTCAAGATGGAGGAAAGCATACAGTCAGTATAGAGGCTTCATTCACCTTTTTGGCTCCTGTTCTATCCATTTCAGAAGTTGCACAGTTAGCACAGTTTTTAGAAGGGCTCTGTTAGCACAGGTGCGCCCTAAAAGCCACTCCTTTGGCTTTGAGGGGACAGCATTTTCCCTACATCTTTAGCAGTTAAAGCAAGCCACTCCTAAGCTGATTACTGGCAGTTTCAGCAGCCTCTCTTTGCTACTCTCCAGAAAGTATGCATGAAAGGCAATCAACCTGGAGTTGTGGTTCAGCTCCTGGGATATGTCATCCACCATGTCATTTTCTGATGCCTCGTGGGCCATGGCTTTGCAGAGTTTACAGGCCACCAGAGCCTTAGCCATAGCCTCCTCCCCATGCTGCCAGAAGAAGAGGGCCATCTTCTGACGCTTCATCAGCACAGCCCACACCATCAGCTCATGGAAGGGGAAAGGAAAATGGTTAATCTCAGGATCATCCAAATCAATATCCACTTCTTCTTCTCGTTTCTTTGTGGTCTTCCTTCCTCTTCGCAAAGGGACGTCATCCTGCCAAACAAGGAGAAAGTGTGGTTCTAGGGAATGATGTGAATCAGTTTACACTGGATACAGGAGACACGACACGAGGAAGCTGACTCCCTCACCAAAGGCACACACATGTTCATGTAACTTACTTTCTTTTAATTGCTAATTAGACTGACTAATTATTCACTGTGACCAGCCCACCTTCTTAGTTTCTAGGAGTAGAATTTCTGCTGCTTCCCACTCCTCCTCCCTACGCAAACTTACATAACTAATTTCACATTCACTGAAAAAAATAATTCACAGAATAAATGTGAGGCATATGAAACAATGATTCAACACTCCCAGCTCCTTCCTGGTGGGAAATGGGAGTCTGGGAATGTGAATCTAACCTGGCCCCCTCCCTGTGCCAGTGCAAAGCACTATCAGAACATGCCCAGGTCACTCCTGGGAAAGCCACCCTTACATTAAAGCGTTTGGTTTGTTCATTTACCTCTGAGTTTTTTAAATCTCATTGAGGTGGATACATTCACCTCTTTCCATTCTAACTACATTAGAGAGGACAACGAGAGAGAGGCTGGAGGATGCTTCATCAAAAGATGGTAGCATGGTATTGTTTTGTCCTTTCCCCATTTCTGTCTCATTCTTAGTGATCTTCCATCCTGATCTTACCAGTGGGTTAACCTGTCTCTCCTCACATACTATCCCACTCCCTCAATTCTGTGTCCTTTCTTTTCCCCTTTTCCCCTCCAATTCCATGTTATTCCTTCTTGCTTGTCTCTCCTGTTTATTTCCTTCCTCTCATCTTGTCCTATAACTTTCCTTTGTCCTTCTGTTCCCAGACTGCATGCGCTGAACTTTGATCCTTGTGTGAGCAGCAAAGTGAAACTTATCATACAAAATCTCAGCTCTCTGAAGTGCCAGTGCACAGCATTAGAGGGTTATTGAAGATTGGATAAAACACTGACATTTTGCTACACTAATGCCCTCCACTTTATCTCAGCTCAAGTTCCGAAGTAAAGATATTTTACTTCTGAAAAATCTTTATTTTAATATTGTTTACAATTAAATATTAGTTAAAAAGTGATCATAAAAGTGACAATTATAAACCAATGATATTTACAAAATAATTAAGGCTGGGATTTGTGAAAGTGCTCCCATGGATGTCTTTGGGAGTACGGACAGGACAAAGTGGAGGGTTTTTGAGAATCACAGACTAAATAGCATGTAAAATAATTTTTTAAAACTATACTCAGTGCTCCATATTTTCCATGATTAGGTTGCCACAGAAATTGCTACAGAAGTCAACTACTTGACACAGAATTATGCCCCAGAATTGAAGTTTTAATTAAAAAAAAAGAGAGGCTTCTATCCCATATAGTTGTAAAGAAAACCTTCAATATATGAGAAAAACATGAAACAGTGCAGTGATGGTTTTCTGAGTCTGCAGACAGCCTGAAACAACTGCTCTGAGAAGTGCAAACCATTCACATTCAACTAAGTATTGTGCACATGCTGAAACTTTAAAACAACAATCTAATTGTTAACAAAATTCCCTGATGGGCATGGGCCGGATTCTGATACCCTCACTCACATTAAGTAGTACCTTCTCCCTCATTTAGTTCCACTGAAGTAAACAGGACTATTTGTGGAGCAAGGCACTACTCAGTATGAGTAACAGTATGTGCATCTGACCCTATTTTAACAGAAACATTCATGTAATGTGATAATCTATCCATTGCCGTCGGATGTGGTAGCAGGTATTTGGCTGAGGACAGCGAGGCATATAGTTGCTATTTATAGATTCTGGAGTGGCAAAGTAGGATTTTGTGCTTCTCTGCACCCCAAACAATTGCCCCTAACCTCTTCTACAAAGGGAAAAGAAAAAGTCAAAAGCCTCAGCCACGTCAATGGGAATTGGGCATCATATACTCTATTTTGTTTGCCCTCCTCTGTTTGCTTTCTATTTTTATAGTTGCTGGATTGGGATACTGGTTTCAAATAGACTGTACTATTTCAAACTATATGTACCGATTTCACCAACAGAGACCTGGAGTATAGCAGGATTTATTCCCCCCGACACTTTTTTTTTTTTTTTTTTAGTTTGTCTATGGGGAAGCATACTGAGAAACCGATTTTCTATTTGCATTTATATAAACAATTTACCTTGGTAGAACGTACAGCCTTGTGTGTGATTAACTTCTCATTCTAAATCTGTGGAACTTTTAAAATATATTAATTACAAGTCTCACATAGTATAATGCTGATGAACTTGTTTGGTGAGAAAGGGAAGAGAATTGAACATTAAGATTTATCACGTCACCTACCTCCATTCCCAGAAGTTTCAGGGCTTTTGGCTGTACAAAAAAAGAGTTTTAAAAAAAACATTATATAACCTATCCATACCAATAACATTTTAAACAAAATTGTATAATCCTAGTTATCCCCTCTCCCCCAAGATTCCTGGTATAAGTTTGGCCCCTACCATAAGTTACAGCAGCTCTAATTTGTGCTGGATGGCAACAGACACTAAGAGGCCATTCCATCCGTTGACGATCTTTGGAGTTCATTAGCATTCTGGACATGTACCTTTCACCTGACAAGAAGTTGCAAAAGAGAGGGCATACTGCTGGCTCTGCATATCTCTCAGGGATTCTCCCATCTCCTCATAGAGCAGATATGCGGCCCTTTTTTGCACTGCTTCAGCAATTCAAAGGGACCAAGGATCTAGCCCAAGGTTTAAAAGGCCTTAATTTATACAGTTTTTCCACTGAGTGGCTGAGGGAAGGGAGCATTTCTCTGCAGACAAAAGAGTGCATTTTGCTACTTTAAAAATAAATAAATAAAATAAAATGACAGAACAGCCATACCCAGGGTGGAATTGGCCAAAAAAAAAAAATACAAAAAATACATACAAGAATAAACAACATTTTGTTTAAGAAGACTGAAGAATTACTCCAGATTCACAGCAGTATAACATCAAAAAATACAAAATTGTGCCTTGAACTTGCACTCCTTGCCTCAAGGGGTACAGGATTAAGCCCATGAAAGCCCATTTCGAGTTATGATTTTTCCTGCTCTAAAATCTCCATGCCACTTACAAAGGGTTCAGCACATACCAGGGAAATTTCTCTCTCTCTCTCTCTCTCTCTCTCTCTCAATTCAATTTTTTTTTCAGTCTAACTCCAGTATACTACCTATTACAGGGGCTGATCCAAAGCCCATGAAAGTCAATGGAAAGACACTCATTGCCTTCATAAGGCTTTGTATCAGAACCATTCCCAGATTCATATTCATAGATTTTAGGGTCAGAAGGGACCATGATGATCATCTAGTCTGCCCTACTGCAAAACACAGGCCAAAGAACCTCACCTAATAATTTCTGCGTCCAGCCCATAAAATAGCTTGTGTCAAGAGCTGACTTTCACTAGGTTGCAGTGACGAAGCTGCTCTGCTATGCACAAAACCCTGATCATAATGAACTGCTGATCAGTAGAGAGAATTGTTGCTTTTTAAAAAACTAGAACCCAGTAACAATCTTTATCCTAGACTCAGGCCAACACCAGCTGGATCCTAGCAGCAAATGACATGCCATGTATTGATTCTTCTGATAGCTTCTACGATGTGAAGAAAACTACCAAAATTCAGCACCTCACTGAATTGACTCCCAGCACCTTTTTGTTATTACCACATCAGACAGGCCCATTGACAGGGGGAACCAAAAGGGGCAATTGCCCGGGGCCCGGGCGATTTAAAGGGGCCCAGGGCCCCTGGCTGCTGCCGGCAGTGCCGTTGGACTAAGGCAGGCTTCCTTCCTGGCCTTGCTCTGCGCCACTCCCAGAAGCAGCTGGCACGTCCCTGTGACCCCTCGGAAGAGGGTATCCACGCGCTGCCCCCGTCCCGAGTGCTGACTCCGCACGTCCCATTGGCCAGCAACTGCGGCCAATGGGAGCTGCGGGGGAGGTGCCTGCGGGCTGTGGCATGCAGAGACGCCCTGGGCCCCCCGCCTAGAAGCCACAGCCAGAGGGGTGTGCTGGTTGGTTTTGGGAGCCGCCAGAGGTAAGCACTGACCCCCTGACCCCCTCCCGCACCCCACACCCCCTCCTGCACCCAAACTCCCTCCTAGAACCTGACCCCTCACCCCCTCCTGCACCCAAACTCCCTCCCAGAGCCCGCACCCCACACCCCCTCCTGCACCCAAACTCCCTCCTAGAATCTGACCCCTCACCCCCTCCTCCACCCAAACTCCCTCCCAGAGCCCGCACCCTGCACCCCCTCCCACACTGCAACCACCTGCCCCAGTCTGGTGAAAGTGAGTGAGGGTGGCTGAGGGAGGAGAATGGAGTGAGCAGGGGGCGGGGCCTCAGAGAAGGGGCAGGACAAGGGCATGGTCTCAGGTAAGGAGTGGAGCAGGGCATGGGTCTTTGGGGTTGTGTGATTAGACAGTTGGCAACCCTACTTGGCGGGCATGTGGAAGCCCTGGCCATGCCGGAAGAGCACTCCCAGCAGCTTGCTGGGCACCACCAGTGCAGCTGGCAGCTCGCTGGGCATCAGCCAGAGCAGGCGCAGCACCGCAAAAATGTCAAGCGGACCATGTCCATGGGGGCCCATTGACTGTTCTACCCTGGGGCCCGGAATCGCTCTTGGTGGGCCTGACATCAGAATCGCAGTACTACTGGTAAAGAAATACCAACTCCTTACCCTCTTGGGTCCAAACAAGTTGTGGTAGAGGGTTCTGAACCGTTTTCGGGTGTAGTTGCAGCGATAAGCTCCTCCCATCAGATACTCAATCACCAGGCCAATATCAATCAGACTTATCCTGTAATCCGGAGGTAAGTTACCCTATCAAATTAAAGAAAAAGGAAAAGAAACACAGAGACAAAGCTGATTAGTACAGATATCATTCAATGTTTCCTCTAACTATATTAGAGTAAAACAAACACAGTTAGTTAAGAAACATAGGAATGTATTATGCTGGTTAATTAATTCACCTTAAAATAGATCCAACCGAAACCTGGATATTCTCGCTTGGAAAGAAGACATAAGTAAATAAGAATGTGCAGTAATCCTTGGTAGTAACAGAAGATAATAATGTCAGAAAACAGTACTCAATTTCTTCTGCTGGGGGAAACAAGAAACACCACTGCAGAACAAAAAATGTGAGGCCCAATCATTTTCCTAAAGTCAAGCACACTTGCTGAACTCTAGTCCCTCTGTGAGGTATGTTTTCCACACAATCTGCTCACAACATCTTTGGCTGAATATGTTTGCACTGGCACCATTTGGGCTGCCTTCTCCGTCAGTCCATTTTGAAGGCAGCTCTACATCATTTGCAAACAGAGGTTTTGCAGCTCCTCAGTTGTGATCTCTATTTCCTAAAAGCATGTTTCTTCCCTACATTGCATTATTTAATAGTTAGTACTCATCAAATAAAAGGAAGGGGAAAAAAGTTTCATTAGCAAGGTGTGCCAACTTAAATGTCGACTTAAATCTCTTTTGCTTGAAATGAGTCTTTTAAAAAACTTTTTAGAGCCAAGGAGGTATGTCATCATCTGCTTTGTAGAAAACATTAAACTGGCTCATAAAGTGCCTATTTTCTTTGCTTTACATACATAGGCCAGGAATGTGGTGAGCATCAAGTAATTTTGATCCTTATCTAGTTCTGTTTTATCTTGAGTTTTAGAAGCAAATATATAAGCCCAATGATTTTTTTAACACACTGCCCTCTTGTGGACTTGATGCATTTTATTTTAAGATAGTTTAAAGGGTAAGTTTTCAGCACAGGGTTATTGCTACACAACTCTCATTAATGCCAATGCGGGCGACTCAGCTCCTTTGTCATACACTGCTTTGAAAAATGACCCCTTGATGTCCTAGATAACCTCTGGGACTCTGGGTGCTGTTGAGCTGAAAAACCAGTTCTGACCCGTTGCTCCACTGTTTCTTACCCTTCCTGGTACTGGAATAAATTCATATTAATTTCCCATGCCATCATCAAGCACCTTTAAGTTTAAATGGAAAAGGGTGACAACAAATATACAGAATATTTATGGCTCCAACTTTGTGTGCTCCCTGGTCCGTTCCCTTCTACTCCCTATGATCAATGCTGCTAATAATGACCTGAAGGTCATGAATTCCATGCAGCTTACTGCATATGAAGCTGTGAAATCAGACCTTAAAACAGTTCTCTCTGCTCTGCATGTAAAGTGAGCTCCACTCAGATACTACTGTGATGAGCATGGTATAAGAGTATACATAGATTAGAACAGAACAGAACAATGGCCTGGAGAACGACAGGTCCTCTCTTCCACACCTTTGTTCACTAGACCCTACCATCAAAATCCCACAGATCAGTGCCCTCACAGTTCTCCCATGGAGGAGTTCCTGGAAAATTCCAGAGATGGAAGGACAGTCCCACAAAGCTGGCATCTGGCCTTACTCTGTCTCAATAGGGGAACTCTGAAGACAAAGCTTTGGTGCACTCACAGAGTAGAGGGGCAGTCAGGGACTAAGTAAGGGATACCTCCACACAAAAATAGTTGGCTTTTTTATACAGACCTCTGCCTGTGAACAATTCACAAACAGAAAAGGGGTGTAATTCATAAAATTTGTCATTATGAATAATTTGCCCAACTCTGATGATAATATTAAGAAAACTCCAGATTAGCTACAGTCTGTCCGTATCTCATTATAGGAAACATGACAATTCTGGGTTAATTGGACATGGAATTAAGCCTAAGAGATCAATTAGCCAATCCATAAAAATAGCACAGTATCCCAGGGAAAAAATATGCTATAATACGAGAGCTTTTATAGTAAAACTAAAATAAGGCAGCAAAATTGCAATTGTTATCTTAATACTACTATTTAATGTACTCAAGTAAAACCAAAAGGAGTACTTGTGGCACCTTAGAGACTAACCAATTTATTTGAGCATAAGCTTTCGTGAGCTACAGCTCACTTCATCGGATGCATACTGTGGAAAGTGTAGAAGATCTTTTTGTACACACAAAGCATGAAAAAATACCTCCCCCCACCCCACTCTCCTGCTGGTAATAGCTTATCTAAAGTGATCACTCTCCTTACAATGTGTATGATAATCAAGGTGGGCCATTTCCAGCACAAATCCAGGGTTTAACAAGAACGTCTGAGGGGGGGAGGAGGGGTAGGAAAAAACAAGGGGAAATAGGTGACCTTGCATAATGACTTAGCCACTCCCAGTCTCTATTCAAGCCTAAGTTAATTGTATCCAATTTGCAAATGAATTCCAATTCAACAGTCTCTCGCTGGAGTCTGGTTTTGAAGTTTTTTTGTTGTAATATCATAACTTTCATGTCTGTAATCGCGTGGCCAGAGAGATTGAAGTGTTCTCCGACTGGTTTATGAATGTTATAATTCTTGACATCTGATTTGTGTCCATTTATTCTTTTACGTAGCGACTGTCCAGTTTGACCAATGTACATGGCAGAGGAGCATTGCTGGCACATGATGGCATATATCACATTGGTGGATGTGCAGGTGAACGAGCCTCTGATAGTGTGGCTGATGTGATTAGGCCCTGTGATGGTGTCCCCTGAATAGATATGTGGGCAAATAAACGATGGTCACATAAACACCACCCTATACCGGAAACCTACTGACCGCTATTCCTACCTACATGCCTCCAGCTTTCACCCTGACCACACCACGCGATCCATTGTCTACAGCCAAGCTCTGCGATACAACCGCATTTGCTCCAACCCCTCAGACAGAGACAAACACCTACAAGATCTCTATCAAGCATTCTTACAACTACAATACCCACCTGCGGAAGTGAAAAGAAAGATTGATAGAGCCAGAAGAGTTCCCAGAAGTCACCTACTACAGGACAGGCCTAACAAAGAAAATAACAGAACGCCACTATCCGTCACCTTCAGCCCCCAACTAAAACCCCTCCAATGCATTATTAAGGATCTACAACCTATCCTGAAGGATGACCCAACACTCTCACAAATCTTGGGAGACAGGCCAGTCCTTGCCTACAGACAGCCCCCCAGCCTGAAGCAAATACTCACCAGCAACCACATACCACACAACAGAACCACTAACCCAGGAACCTATCCTTGCAACAAAGCCCGTTGCCAACTGTGCCCACATATCTATTCAGGGGACACCATCACAGGGCCTAATCACATCAGCCACACTATCAGAGGCTCGTTCACCTGTACATCCACCAACGTGATATATGCCATCATGTGCCAGCAATGCCCCTCTGCCATGTACATTGGTCAAACTGGACAGTCTCTACGTAAAAGAATAAATGGACACAAATCAGATGTCAAGAATTATAACATTCATAAACCAGTCGGAGAACACTTCAATCTCTCTGGCCACACGATTACAGACATGAAAGTTGTGATATTACAACAAAAAAACTTCAAAACCAGACTCCAGCGAGAGACTGTTGAATTGGAATTCATTTGCAAATTGGATACGATTAACTTAGGCTTGAATAGAGACTGGGAGTGGCTAAGTCATTATGCAAGGTAACCTATTTCCCCTTCTTTTTTCCTACCCCTCCCCCCCCCAGATGTTCTTGTTAAACCCTGGATTTGTGCTGGAAATGGCCCACCTTGATTATCATACACATTGTAAGGAGAGTGATCACTTTAGATAAGCTATTACCAGCAGGAGAGTGGGGTGGGGGGAGATATTTTTTCATGCTTTGTGCGTATAAAGAGATCTTCTACACTTTCCACTGCATGCATCCGATGAAGTGAGCTGTAGCTCACGAAAGTTTATGCTCAAATAAATTGGTTAGTCTCTAAGGTGCCACAAGTACTCCTTTTCTTTTTGCGAATACAGACTAACACGGCTGTTACTCTGAAACCTGTCAAGTAAAACCATCATGTTTGCTATAATGATACGCAGCATGGACTGTAGTTAATCTGTAGTTTTCTTAATACCATTACACCTGGTTATTAATTCAGAATAATTAATTTTATGAATACTCCTCCTTTTTCGCTTTGGGAATTTTTTGCAGACAGGTCTGTAGAGGTTCTGTACATCTGCCTGACTTCTATGCAGATGTGTTTATTTGATTTAGATTAATAAAGCAAACATTATAAAACACTCCGAGGGACAGATTGTGATGATTTTAAGAATCTTTGTGTACAATTTATAAATTCTTGGGAGATTCTGAACTCTATGTATCTTTGCCAAACTACCAACTCTATTTTAAAAATGAGGACTAGTTGCCTTCTCCATGGTCTCTCTGCCTCCATGTTGGACTGAAATTCCAAGGTGTAGTGATACAGGGTGGACAATAGAGGGTCATTAACTTAAGATGAGCCTTCATTCAAATATAAACATCCTAGACAATAGGCAGGCTCCCACACAGAAGAACTGGTTTGTCAGGGGAGAGGCTGCCTGGCAACGAGGTCACCTGGTAGGAGTCTGGGGTCACCTAAGGAGGCTGATCCAGGAGTCACCTGACAGAAGGACTGGAAGGTTGTAAAAACGGTTCACAGGGGGGAAAACCCTCAGAGAGACAGTTGCAGGAAGTTTGGGCAGGAGAGGGGAAGTAAATGGATCATCAAAGGTCTGAGGAGGCAAGTGTTGGAGAGAAGGCTCCATGTTTCATAATCTAAGCCATGCAGTGTAATTATGAAAGATCCTGGATGGCTCCAGACAGCCCTGACCTGAGGCCAAAGAATGCTCTGAGGTGATGAGAAAACTGAAGTAGGGAAATGCATGTAGGGTTTATTATTTTTGTATAGATCTGTGTATTTCTCATGCTGTTAAAGAAAGATCAATAATGTGTTAGAATTTGGTGCAATGTCTGTCTGTGTTCTGTGCTACACCTACCATTTGCTCTGAAAGTTAAATTGTGACCAGAATGTCCAGCATGGCTGGAGGTCTGGGAAACGGTGTGTTTACACAAGGAGGAAGTCTTAAGGGGTCAGCACTGATAACAGAAACTACACAGTGGCTCTGCACTGCTCCTTACGAAAGGCATGATCTATCCATGTGATCATAACCGGTAACATGTTTGTGTTCTGAGCACTCTAATGAAAATGAACATTTCTCATTAAAAGAAGAAAAATTAAAATTATTGGCTTTTTAAAAATGGTTCTCTTGGTCCAGAATGTTTGAGCCAATGTGAGTTTTACCTGAGTAAGGACTGCAGGCTCTAGCCTTCTCTTTGTGATCACATGTGAGCAGGAACGAATGACAAAGTGCCATATAGGAGACTTATGTAGAGCCGCTTTATGACTGTTCTAAAGGGAAAGGTTCAAATTCATTCCCTTGCAGAAATGGGAGCAACTATTATTGAAGTTAATGAGAATTGCATCTCTTTACCCATCTCCCATTGACTTCAATGGGAGCAGTTTTGGACACCTCAATAAATGAATGTTCTGCACTAGAAACATGTTAAGTGGTAAATATTAGTTATCTCGATGCAATTTAAATAAACACAATATATAATATCCAATAGCATATATTTATATAATATATAAATATTTATATTACAATGTTGAACTCAATACTTTATCATATAATACAGATTTTCAAAGCAACCTACAGGATTTAGACATCTTCCAATACATTTACCTGTACTTTAATGGAAGATGTGTCTAAATCCCCTTAGACAGTTTTGAAAATTTCAGTCAATTTAATTATCAATGGACACTTTGCTGAAGAAACCTTGTAAAACAATAGCAAAAGCACACATTCTATAATACATACACAGGACTCAATCCTGTAAAGCATGGGAATAATTTTATGTAGTGAATAGTCTCATTGAAGTCAATGGGAAAGAAAAGTTACCCATGTGCCAGAGTGTTTGCAGGATCAGGCCCACATAGTAAATATGTCCATTCTGTAGTAGATATGAAACAGCTCCCTGTTTTTAAATGTAATGGGCAATATTAGGTTTCATTAAGCTATTGTAAATATTCTAGGATGTATTATAACTATTTACATTGTCAACTACACATTATGCTTAAGTCAGTGCTCGTGAATATTGTAGCAGAAGCTGCAGCAAATAAACTGATTAATAGTAAGGCTCAGTTCATACCCCAAGTCTGGCTGTAGTGGCAGCAGAATGATGCAAGCTGCCCACAACCCTTGATCCTCAGACAGCATGGAACCTTACCTACACAGCACAGGTATGAGAGAGGACAGTTTGAGCCAATGGTACTAATAGTCTGCAATGATCCTGAAGTAAGCTTTATGACACGAATGCACTATTCTTCCCCTCTCAAATTCTAACGTATCAGTGGCATTCCTTTCACTATTTCAGAACTGTTTTTATTTGTAACAAATAATGACCATTTCTCATTTTCTATACTAAGAGTTCAATAGTATTTCACAAATACTGACTGGTGATAAAACTATGCTTCACAGTTCCCTGTAATACAAGAATCCAGAAACTGTCTCTAGAACTAAGAGCAGTGAAATTTGAATGTATATATAACTAATGAGCAGGATGAACATCTATTAATTAAGAATAAACAAATGAAAAATATGGACCTGCTGATCTGCATGACTTTGCACGAATAGGGTCCAAAGGTAGGGCAGAATCTTATTTATTTTTTTTAAAAAGTGACCAGTAGAGGGCAATCTCTGCCCACAAAAATAATGTCAAGACACATCCAACTCCATTTTTTCCTGCTGTTTATTTTAAGAGTATCATCTGAACAGTGTGATGAAAGTAACCACTGTGGGACAAATTCTGTTCGCCTTTACACAGGTCTCTTTGACATCAGTGAGGCTGTGTATGTGAATAAGGCAAACAGAATTAGCTTTACTCGTAGTGGCTGCACTAAGGGGATCAAAAGTGGGAGTGGGACACAGTTCTCCATAACCCACAGTAATTAGAAAGGAGAGAGTATTCTCTTTGTTAATTGATACATTTAGAATTCAAACCCTGAGTGTGGCTGTAATTCGTTTAGCTTTTTTTCTTAGGGCTACACTGTAAACAGCTACATTGAGGTAACAATCTCCACAACAATATTTGGAAACTCTCAGGAGAATGTGAATCAGAATGCACAAAACAAACACAAGCTTTCATAAATAGGACTGTGGCAATGTAACTTCCCAGTGCATAATAGTTTGTTCTAAAGGGAATCCCAATAGTACTATGAGAACTCCTGTAAACCATGAATATCTCTTAAATCAAAGGAAAAATCTTAGAGATTTAGGGCGATACATTTTAATATACTATGGCAATTTCAGCATTGTTTTCATGTTTCCTTTTTCAAGCAGTTATTTTTATTCTGTAATTTGCCAAGATACAGAAGATGTAAACAATTCACATTTTACAGTAGAACATTTACAAATTATTCTATCTATGAAATAAAATGCATATATTTTGTGCTAGTCCTGGAAGTACGAGGATGAGGTAACCGATTTTAAACCTCTTTGGTGTTTATATTTTTAGAGACTGCCATTACGATTGAAAGTTTAACTATCTGGCTTCAAAATTTATCTAAACTAAAACACTAGCTTCAACACACCAATCTGCCTCTGTCATGCATAGTGAACCATTTCGCTATCAAATAATGCTATGTTCCACCGAGAGGCTTTTTTCAAGAATGTGTTTGCATTGAAATTCGTGTCAAATCTCCTGACTGATCGATTGACTAGTAAGGGATTTGATTGCTCAGGTGCAGGACTGTGGTACAATGTCAAATATCAGTCAGCATAGCATAGGTATTTTTCATCATTGACAAAATGAAAAGAATAGGCCATAATGGGGCATATTTCTGATGAGCACTAGCGGATGGTTGCTCATGGACTGTTTGTATTCTAAGCCATTAGCTGTATTCCAGTTAGAGCATACATTTTCTCAACGTAAAGACAGGAGTTAAAGAAAGAAAGAAAGATTCTACACGAGGAAAAACAAAACAACATAAACCTCAATAGGATACATTTTAGGAAAAATTCCAATACCTTGCAAATTTTTTAATCACCAGGGATACATATTGTTAAAATATATTAAAAATCTTTTAGTTTCTTACTGCTTTATGAAAAAGTCTTCTGTTTATATGAAGTGCTTATGAAACACTTAATTTTTCACTATAAGACTCTTTTAAAAACACCTCTCGGACTAGAGGCCCTGGGAAACCATGGTAAACAATGTTCTAATTACCCTTATTATAACACAACCTTTTGACACTTGAAATGCTTTGCTTCTGAAGAAGGATGTTAGAAAGAGGAGACCCGGGAATTTGAAATGGAATCTGTTTAATCTAAAAGACAGATGATAATCATGCCAAACATTTAAAGACACAAAAATGATCACACATTTACTAACAAAAATGTACCACTAGCTTGTGCCTCACAGAGAAAGTACAGAGAAGCAGGCAGCCTAGATGCACTCAGGCTTTATCTGAGTACTGTGCTCCATCCAAGGGATTTATGCATGCGAACAATTCCAATTATGTTGCAGGCATTTCATATTTTCTCATTGACACTTGTATATTAGTTAATGCTGTCTATTCTACAGATGATACTGTAGACCCCTTCTCAACAAAACTAAAATGACCCAAACCTCTTCAAATATTTCTAATCAATTTTCAAGCTTTTGCTTTCTTTTGTTTCTGTGTTGGGAAACCCCAGTAATAGACTCTTGCCAACTTGTTTATTATGTACTATCCATGCCTGTCTGTTATTTCAATCCTAACTCTGCCTTCCCACTCAGTGCCAGACATTGTTACACCTGTATGAAGCAGAAGAGATGACCTGTGAGGTTTTTTCCCAGGCTGCTGCTATTGCTATCACAGCTCCATTGGGTGACTGAAAAGAGGTTCCCTCCAGAAACGAAGCATCGTACCTCCATGACAAGCAATAGCCCCTAAGGTCCACTTTTACTCAGCTCCTTCAGAAAGCAATGCAGGACACTGCAACTAGCCCTTCCTCTGCCTCATATACAAATGACCCTTTTACCATTACATTTATAGCCAAAGGCCAAGGGGTGGGAGGAAAGAGGTGGAGAAGGGGCATCATGAATAATTTAAATAAAAGGGGGGAAGGGTTGGAAGGTCTCTGATTGCTTTCCATTACACCACTGTAATTCCTATGTAACACCCCTGAAATGAATGGGGCTAGAATGAGGTAAGATCAGATCAGATTCTGGGGTGGGATGGGGTTTCACTGCTTTGATCCTTTAATACAATTGCATACAGACCCATTAGCTGCTTTTATCTGGGTGTGGTAGAACCAATGGGGCTGTGGCCTGCCCACCCAAACTATTTTTTAATATAATTATTAAATAACATTATTTAATATAGTAGCATTGCATCAAACATCAGCCGTTACACTGTGATGTTTAGAAGTCCCTAAATGTCTGTTGTACCAGAACCCTATTAACCCCGTCTAGCTTTCACTGATGAAAGGAACACCACAAATTTGATTTGTGCTCTGACAAAAATTCTCCCTCCTTCTTCCCTCTATTATTTAACTAGTTAATCTATACACAGAAAGTCCCCTTGAAAGCATATACCTTCTGGAGGCACAAGAAACTTAGACACCAGTATACACTGAGAATGTCTGCAGTTCACACACCCTTTGAAAGAAAATTAAAGGTGATGGGGTCAGCACAGGGTCACAATGCCCTGCTTGAACCATCTGCATAGAAGATACTGGTTTTTCATTTATTTCTGGTGCATAACAATTTCCCCCCCAAAGATACTGCTAAAGAAAGTGGATTGGTTTCGCCCCATTGGGACCTTTATATTTCAAGATGCCTGAAACTCACTTGAAATTCTGATAATGGGGGAGAGACAAGCTGTCTTCTTGCTGTATTGCACTATTCCTTTTTCTATGCTGTTTGTGATGGAGGACTTTACAGCTTTTATAGTATATCATAGAAGATGAAACTGGAAATGTTGCAGTGGACTAGGATCGAGCATAAAAAATATATATAGATCTATTACAGTCTCAGGGATTGACTGACAACATGGACATTAGCTTCCAAAATAGTCGTGGGTCTGGAAAAATACAGATAACAGCATAAATCCACATGGCATGAAAAAGCCTACAATTCCACTAGCGAAAGCGCTGTATCCAAAGCATCTAAAACCACTGAGACAGCAAGCCCAGTAACTTGTTAGTTGTGCATTGTGTGCAAGAGTTTCAGATTCAATACAAACAAACAATGCAGTCTGAAATGGCATGGTGGACAGATGGGAAGAGGGGAAGGAACAGGAGAATGCTCTGAAAGCTCATGCAAAACAGAGACTGTTTCTAATTACGAGAAGCAATCATGACATTACCTCCAACCTACCGTCTATTGGACTCTTACCTTTTTGACATCCCTCACTAGATGATACAAAGTGTTGGATGGTCCATGTCTCTGTAAATGACAGATAAAGAAGCAAATATTTTTGCCTTATACAGAAGCCACGTAGGAGATCAAATGTAAAATCTGGAATGTGCTCCATTCATGTAAAGTTTTCCTGGTTAACCAGCCAACCAAACATACATATGCACTCCTCGAATAATCAGTAGCACTTCAGTCACACAAATTTATCCATTCTTTTCAAATAAACTACAACAGCATAGCTTTGTCCAACATCCTTCAGAAAATTCTCAGGCTCGCTCTTCTCAATTAATAGACATGTCCCAGGTTAGACAGTCAAAGAACAAGCCAGTCAAAGAGCAGATCTGTACCTTTGGCTTAAGGGCAGCACAGATACTAGTTTTTCTATTACATGTATGAGTTGAGTCAAATCTTTTAGGGTTTGATATTTGGAGACACTTTAACTTCTGGCCACAAGTAAATTTAGTAATATATGCCCCTGAGGCCCATAATGTGACAGCCTGTGATGGGGTACCTAATCCACACAGGCATACAAGGGGTTAATCATGCCCTGCCCCAGAAGGAGCAATGGAGGTGAGTCCTCTGAGCAGCCCAGAGAGGCTGCATGAAGCACAGCCAATCAGGGAAGAGTTGCAGGGAGCAACCAATCCAGGCCCAACTGGCTCAGATAAAAGAGAGCAGCAAGACAGAGTAGGATCAGTGGCTGCTGGGAGCCCATGGAATAAAGCCAGTGTCCCTGAAGGGCTGAGAGAACTCTAAGTACCTTGGACAGAACAGCTGCTAGGGACGGGGAAGTGAGAGGGAGCTCCTGGCTTGCTGCTAGGACTGAGCTGCAGAGTGCCCGGACGTGAGGGCAAAGAAGGTGTTGGGGCCATGGGGAAGTGGCCCAGGGAAATAGAGTAGCATTGATGGAGGTTACAGGGGAGAAGCAGGAGGCTGTTATTTACAGAGTCCCTGGGTTTGGGTCTGGAGTAGTGGGTAGGACCGTGTCCCCCCCCAACTTGCTACTGGGGAAGAGGCTGGACAGTTGGACGGAGATATGCCCCCCCGGAAGAGGGAAACACAGATGATGACCTAGCCATAGGGCTGAGTTGCAAAGAGGATGCTGTGGTTCTGGGAGCTGAGAGAGGAGCTGTAGGTGGGAGCAGAGACAGAGTGCCAGTGTGGAGACCACAGACATGGGTGTCAGCCTCGAGCTAATCCCCAACACGACCAGGAACAGGTGCCAGTCTGGCGGTGAGGGCTGAACCCTGTGACATACCCAATGAGGGCATGGATTTAAAACGTACAGGCAGAACAAAGCCTTGTATCCATGTATCATATCACAGCTCCTTTCAGGTGGACTGAAACAGAAATCATCAGAACCAGGCACTGATGTGAATTGGGAGTTTTCCCCAACAGCACCCAAATATATTTTTTTTGGCATGCTGTTATGATGAGGGTGACAGAGGTGAGCGTTGGTGTAGGAAGTGCTGTAAGCAACTAGAGCAGTGCAATACTCACTCATTTGCTTTAAGGACTTTTGCTTTTTGGAGAATTACAAATTTTATTTCCAAAATGTCTAAGTAAAAACTCTTAATTTTGCGATTGCAAAAATGGTGAAATTTTGCATGATGGTATTACCAACTCCAAGCTTTCAAAAACCATGAGCCAGTCCCCACCCCATGAGATTTTTCTTAAAAATCAGAAGATTTACGAAACAATATATGTAGGGTTCTTTTTATAAGCTTTCTGGTGTTGGAATATTTAAGAGTACATATTTCAAAGCTTTTCTCTGCAACCATAAGGGCTAGAATCTTTGTTTTTCTAATAAAATCTCTCATTCTCAGATAATAAAGCTGCAACTGCTGAACAGATTAAGAAAAACACCAAATATTGCTAACCTTGCTAAAAATTACAAGAGCTGGCAACACTGGAAAACTCAAACATTGGTTTTTTTAAACATTCTATCTTCTCCAGGAATCTGGCATGTGCTGGAGTCATGTGGCACTGTCCTTTAGGTCCTACCTTGCCCATGACTCCCCTGCCAATGGCCTGTCTAAGCCCAAGGTCTATCATACTGAACTACAACTCCCAGCAACCACCTAGTGCCGTCTGCAACTTCAGTGACCTTTATTTAACCACACTTCATGATGTGTGTTCAGACAGAGTAAGCAGGAAGCAATAGTGAATTCTCATGGTAAGAGTCAAACCCAAGAAAACAATGTTGGCTTGTGATGTAAGGAAATGACAACTCATTTGTGGGGAAGGCGTAGACTGTGCTGTGCACCACTGGGTCATTCTAGGATAGGCAGATGGTGAAACACACGAACAAACAGATAGAAAATTTGCCTTAGCTTGGCCCTACCGTATTGTACAGTTCCTCTAGTCGGGAGAGGGTGAGAAACCGATGCATGCTTACTCCATTCTCAATGAGCAATTTCACAAAATCCACTCTGTCCAACACCAGGGCATCCAGCATTGCCTGCTCAAGGGATCCCACCTACAAAGGAAAGGATTCATTCAGCTTTTTCCTGGGTTTAGAGGACAGCCTTTAGATGCTACTGTCACTCTAGCATGGGGAGGGTTTGGTGTTTTGACAGAATTCCCTTAGCTTGCTAAGCTTAGAAGGGGATCATCACATTTTCAAAACTATTTTGGTTTCCCTGTTTCAAAGTATCAGTACAAAAATGAAAAGATCAGTATGCTAAGATCAATACACTCTGATAAATTTGGATCAAGACCTATAAGCTGAAAGGTTCAGTTCTCAGGTAGCCAGTGACCAAGTCACTACCCTCGTCAGCTTTTCATTATTAGTTTCACTCTCTTGACAAACATTTTGTTTCTTTTGATTTTGCACTTTGTACTCATTCAGTCCTACCTCCTACTAAGTGAATATTGTCGCACAAGCAGCCAAGAAGGGTTTGAAACCAGGGAAGCAGAAATATTTAAACAGCATTTCCAACAAGGGCCAAATGCAACAGATAGATCACATCCATTTTACGCACAGTCCAGGCTTTCTTCTGTTCCGTGGAGGTACTTTGTACCTACAGCTTTTAGCTTGTGAACTGAATTTACACAATAGATTTTACACAGATTGCCACTGTGATTTTGTGATGGAGAGAGACATCAGTAGCTGTTTGGAATCACCTAATCCAGGTTTCCCTCTTAAATCTTTGCTGCATGTGTTTTGCATGCTCATTTCCAATAGAGAACGCAAGAGAAATATTCAGGTTAACTGAAAAACTGACTAACAAGGCTCCTTTGCAAATCCCGACTCTGTGAGTAGCAAGAGCTGGAGAATACATTTAAAATAAAAATTCAACAAATGTATTTAAACATAGGCAATTTTCTTTGATACAATTGCTCGGGGGGTCTCACATTGTGGTAGTTTGTGTCTGATGACACCTGATAGGTATCTAACTTAAATTTACTACATCATGTACTACAACATGACAGATTATCATAAGTATTAGCATACAATGTCGTGTGGATGTTTAGAAAAGTTTAAAAAAAAATCTCACTTTCCCCATAACTATAGTTTAATTTTTTTTTATTTTGCATACAACAAGGTATGCAGCAGACACTCACTGGTAGTTTGTAGAACAAATTTTAATATAGCTTAGTTTTTGTTGTTTATCTCATGGAAGGTGTGGCCAGTGGATGCGATGATCTAGATGCATCACTAAATGGCATCATTTCCTTTAAGAAGAGCAGGGCACTTTTGTGATCTATCCTGCCTTCAGTAGCTCTGACCAGGGAAACGTGAGATGGACTTGAACATGTCTCAGTATGTTGTAAACCCCATATTAGTCTGTTTTAAAAAAAAAATGCATTCACTTTTATGTCAGATTTTAAGCGTTTTCTGCAGATGATGGTATATACTGTACCGGCCACTGTTGCCCATAAATAAAGATCTGACTGCGAGCGATGTCTACTCTGTTCCAGGCCAAAGCTAGGCTCAGTTGGTCTGGAGCAGACGCATTAGCTCCTGTATATAAACAGACAGGGAGAAAAAAAAAGGCATACTTTAGACCCGGTCAATGGCCCAACACTAGAATATGAAGTCTCTTCACTTAGTCAGAACTCCCACCGATATCAATGGCAATTGTTCCCGAGTAAGAACTTCAGAACTGGGCCCTATATTATCAAACACAACCCTTCCCCTGCGCTCCTGCAATAAAATGCTTATATAGCACTTTTCACCTTTGCAAAGATTAATAAATTATGCCTCAGCACCCTTGTGAAATACAAGTACAATATCCACTCAAATAGGGACCAGAAATAGAACCCAGTTGTCCTGACTGTCTCCTGCTCCAATTGCAAGATCATATACGCAGGGCCATGTGCCCAATCTACAAACATGTCAATCCTGTACCTGCCTTGACTGATTACGTATGAAGAAGCCTCCACTTTCTATGCATAATAGTGCTGGATACCTGAGGGTTCTGTATTATAAGAAGGATTTGTATTACCCACAAAGAAAACGCTTGCATTATACCTTCTTTTACCAGTATGGATGAACAGCAAGTCCCATAGCAGAGAAATTCATATGAGCAAGCATGACATATAGCTGATAATGAAATGTAATATTACTTTCTTTAAGTAAGAGAGTATGCAGCTAAGGCTTATGAGAGGGTTGTTGTTTTTGGAAAGGCAGAGTTCTTCACTTCAGTTTTAACTGATTTTGTGGGACACTCCTGATCTGCCCTTTTTTTTAAATGCTCTGCTAAGGATTTCAGGGTTATTGAGTGGATTTGTAACCAAAAACAATATCTGAACTTCAGTAGTCATAATGAGAATTAGTATTAATGAACTGATCAGCAAAATAAATAAGAGCCCTTTGATTTTGCTGGTAGGCAGGGCCTCGATGAGGCAGCATTTTTCTATATGGGTTAATTACTGTATTGGTTCATTTTATTATCTGGCAAATGTGCTGAACACCAGGATGTGATACTTGAATGAAACAGATGGTCTCTCCAGGGTGTTCTTACTTTACATCAAAATCAGTCCGTCAGTTCGTAAACCAACTGGGCACAGGCATCTTGATTCCCTGTCTTTCATGAGAGCCATGAATGTGGAAGGAAACCTGACCCAGGCAGAGGAGTTGCTCTGAGAGCCATCATATGGTTCTTGTTGCTAGGAAACCCCTTCATTTGTCTGTCCACATCAGAGGGCTGCCTTCTTCAGTGTGTGATTGTTTAGATTATGCTGCTAATACATCAAAGGAAAACAAAATCAAAGATGTAGAACATTTATACACAATAGCATATGGGCTATGGATGCAGTTTAGTCCATTTTTTTCTATGATGCACTGATTACTTTTAATAGATAAAGAAAATTCAAACAATTTAAGATTAAATTCCAAACAGCACTAAGAAGAACAAACAAAAATGTCCACTGGAGTAAGAAACATCCTTTCCAACATGTATGAAATGGGCAAAACCAAGCAAATATTTTAGAAAAGCCACTGCAATTGTGGATACAGATTCACCTATAACTCCAATAGATGCCATCTGGTTTTGGCACTCTAGGAAACTAAGAATGGCCATACTGGGTCAGACTAAAGGTCTAGTCCATCTAGCCCAATATCCTGTCTTCCACCAGTGGTCAATGCCAGGTGCCCGAGAGGGAATGAACAGAACAGGTAATCATCAAGTGATCCAGCCCCTGTCACCCATTCCCATCTTCTGGCAAACAGAGGCTAGGGACACCATCCCTACCCATCCTGGCTAATAGTCATTTATGGAACTATTCTCCATGAACTTATCTAGTTCTTTTTTGAACCCTGTTATAGTCTTGGCCTTCACAACATCCTCTGGCAAGGAGTTTCACAGACTGTGCGCTGTGTGAAAAATTTAAAAAGTAACCAGTTTGCCTACTCCCAAGACTGATTCTATAGGTAGGATTCCCTCATTCTCATGTGTTGCTGCAGCATAAAGAAATCAATGTCAAAGAATAAATTGGAAATGCAAAAATAGGGCACAGTAAACACAGTATCCACACCTCTCATTCATCTGCTAGTCTGGACACTAAAGTTATCACTCGTTTTGATACTATCTGTGGTGAGGTACTAACATTTCTATTCCCTGCTGCTTCTGCTTTTATGCAGTGCCACTGACAGCTTCCCCAAAGGAAGGCAAAACTTTGAATTCAGCCCACTCTAGAAAAGGGGGCCACTCCTTGGAGCTCAGAATCAAGAGTGTCAGCTGCACGTAAAGGAAAACACAGACCCATGCATACAATGGTAATCCAGAGAATAGCAACATTTGTGGCTATTACTTGGTAGTAATTTGCTTGACTGGTGAATATTGAGTCCTGGATTATTAGCATTCTCCTTAAATCAAAGTACTTACATTTCTCACCAGCAAGTTTATCTGTGAACTTCCTGGTGCAAACCATATTGTATGGGTATATCTGCAAAGTACTCACCAAGGACCTGTTACAACAAACACTACTGAGAATAGTTTTATTGAAGCCAAGCTCCACACATGGAAGAGTTTGAAGGACAAGATCCTATATTCCCAAACAGACCCTCTGAGAGCAATTCCGGGCCCCAGGACAGCTGTGCTGCCCGGTGCGCTCTTCCGGCACGGCCAGGGTCTCCCCATGCCTGCTTGGCTGCCTTCGCTGCTGCTGGTACCACCCCGCACGCGCCTAGGAGCCCTGCGGCCCTCACAGGTGATATAAAAGGGCCCGGGGCTCCCAGCCCCTGGGACCTTTTAAATCGCCTGGGCCCCTGGGCAATTGCCCCTGGGAAATTGCCCCCGTTCCCTCCGCCCCTTTGTTGGCAGGCCTGTTCCCAAACTCCTATTCCAGCGGACACTTTTCGGTTCTATTCAGGTTCTCATCATTGTGGTATCTGAGTGCCTTCCAGTAGTGACACATGACTAACATCTGTCATGTGTGGTTCATTCTCCCTCTCATCCTCTGCTCACAGGGAAAATTATCTTTGCAGTGTGATGTTCTGTTTCGGAAGGGTTTTTGTTTTTTAATGTACACACTGCTGTGGGTTTATAGTAGAAGAGGGGAAGAAGTGGAAGGTGGTGAGGTCTATGATGGTCCTTAATTTCCATGGGAGTTAATTCCACAGTCCTAGACTGGCCCCTTGGAAAGCTCTGTCTCCAGCACAGATGAGCTTTACCTTTATGGTAGAAAATTCCATTGTGCCCAGGGAGTAGAGTTGTAAACCACAGTCCTCATCCCGGAGCTTTAGGTGATCTTTTAGATATCCTGGGTGTGGGCAACTGAGTACCTTGAACATAAGGACTGAGACCTTGAACTTGACTTGATGATCTATGAGAAGTCAGTAGAGAAAGCAGAGGACTCCTTTGATGTGCTTATGGTAGCTTGTGTTGCTGAGGAGACATACTGCAGCATCCTGTACTAGCTGGAATTTCCTAGAGACACAGTGCTCAGTGTAAAACCTGTGATGGATTCTCTGGGATAGTCTCTCTCTCTTTTTTTTTTTTTATGTTCATCATCAAGAATCTAGAGGGGATGCCCCCGAGACATTGCATTGTCCAGATAACCATGTCTGAAGGAGAATCCAAAAAGAATTGGAAAAAGAAAAAGAATCCTCACTTCTTCCCTCATACTTTTCAGCACAACTTCATGTCAAACATTCTCTCTGTTCCATCATTTCATTAGAATTGAAGGGTGTTAGATTAGAAAAATAACAATCCACATTAACTCCTCTGTATCTTCTAGTGCATTTGTATTTTGCACAGCTCAAAGAAAATTACTGACACTTAAAAAAAATTGACAATAACAATTATATTAATAAGTAGGGGAGCAGTTAACAGACTCCCGCCTATCTCTGAAACATAATGTACTGAGCTAATGCCATGTCCTTTTGTGTCAACTGTGCAGTGATTTCATGGCTGACAGACCCATCACACTGTGCCTTCCAGGACAATCAGATGCTACACTATGGATGCTCTGTAAGCAGGAATCATGACTTATTCACAAGCTGGAAGGAGTGCACAGGCTCCAGGTTTGCATTAGCCTAGCAAATGGTTCAGTGAACATATCAGTGAATTATGTGGCAGTAATGTCATAATGAGTATATACCATACAGTGTGCCTCTTTCAAAATATTAACAGTTCAGACGTTGAAAGGACTTGGGCAGCCCTATGTGTCCATTGGATGGAAACATGACTGTGTTGTCAACGTTCTTCAGGCGTTGCAACAGCCTTGTGATCCTGCAGGACCCAGCCTTTCCCTTATAGTGTATTATGAACTGAGGATATTTGATACACACAAAAACCAGGCATTTGTAGTACTAATCACAGGATGTTGCCTTTAACTTTCCTGTCATACTTTCTTCCTGGAAAAAGCAGCTCTAAGAGCACAAAATCAGTTGCCACTGTTGTTAAACGTAGGCAAAAGTAGACCACATGACCTGTAGCAAGAAAATTACTTACCAGAAAATCATACAACTGCAAATCTACTTCCCACATGTTCAAGTGGCTCTTGGAACAATGTGTTGTTGTAGCGCCTGGGCAATATAACCTGAAAACTGGTCTGGATACCGTTCTCTGCCTTCGATAGGAGATCACCTTAAAGCAAGGTGATGCTGAAGACATGATTAAGCAAAGTGCAGGTCTTTCATGGCTCTTTAGAACAAACAAGGAAACAATCTCTCAAACTCTGTACAAGCTTTTACTATGTGAAATGTTTGAGGCAAGAGAGTTTCTGCACTATAAGGAAATGTATCTGACTCCGTCTTAAAAGGCAATGAGCTGGTAGCAAGACTCACTATAGGCAAGAATTGATGCTGCTCTGCCTCCAACCTCCTACCTTCTACCATTCCCTTTGAACTCCTCATTGTGCGTGATGGGACTATTAATTAGCATTTATATAGCACTGAACCAGTGGTGGGCAACAGTTACAAAATCCTTCTCAATGGTAGTGTGACAAATCAGCCAGTAATCGCTCTCCCTTCCCTCTTTTGCTTTCTTGATATAGCTGTAAAGATGGGCCACAACTAAAACCCTGTATCCAAACATCCTTGAATTTCAGGATAATTCAGGTCCAATCTTAGACAACTGAAAATTATTTTAGACTTGGAGATTTTACTTAGCTGAACACATTGATTTTAAAAAAGTAGCACATTCCCTACATTTTCCTGTTCTCCTTTACGATCAAAAAAACTTGATGTTAACAAGAAGATATGTGATATAAAGTAGAATCCAGAAAATGTCTCTTCTTTCATACTCTTCATAGCCAGAAATCAAGCAACTTTCGAATGGCATAAAAGATTGAAGATGGAGTGTTCAAACTGAAAATTTTAGCTCTTCAAACGCTTGAGCGAAATATCAGTGTAGCCCTCAGCATGCTACAAAACCATGGATATCAGCAAAGCATGAAAAGAGATGTAAATAAATTATCCTCAGAGGATCAACCTCCTTTTGAGATAACAGAAGATCACTTAGAGGAAAATGCTGTCTTATACTACCAATATGGACAAAGAGGCAACACCTTTACATTTACTGAGAAAGGAGAAGATATGAATAGATGATACTTGCAAAAATGATATTCTGGACCAGACAGGACCCCTGCAGGGTATATATCCTGATCACAAACTTAGTATTACAGCAGGCGCTGGTACTGCAAATAACTTTTAAAATAGAGAATGACCCTTCCCTGGCTAATAAATCATCCTCTTTGGCTGCACACAGAATTACATTGTAGGAGGAGCACTACTGAGGTTGAAGTCTTTGGGGAATACATGTTGGGATTCAAACCTTGGAAAAATACCTGAAAAAAGCAGAATGTCAAATTTAAGGAGCTGATTTGTGACCTACTAACAAAGAGGGATGAAGAACTGCAGTTTCTGTGATTGCCTTAATAGCAAATGTCAAGTTTTCACACTTTAGGCAGAGTATAGTGGAAGGATCCTGTTAAAATCATTAAGAACAGAATAAAATTTTGAAATCATGTATTTCCTGGGTTTGGGATTTTTATTTATTTAAGCAAGGGATGATTTTTGGTTTCTTTGGACCAACTTCTTTTCCTTAATTCTGTGTGAAAATGTCCATAATGCCTTGAGGTTTTAACTACACTTATTACTATGGAGTAGCAGCAAAACATTCATGTTAACCACAAACCAAATGGCATCTGTGTTAAAAATAAAGAGAGATACAGAAATGTTATTAGAAAAGCTTTTGGTTGGTTGGTTGCTATTTTTTTTTTTAAAACATAAAAGAAAAATCTACCACTGTCATAAGAAAACGTCTGCTCATTTCCTTGGTCGGCAGTCACCAACCCAGAGTAGTATTTTTACAGTCATACATTTGCACGTGCTCAGTGCTCTGGTGTTTAAATAGTAAAATTATTTAAACAGAACATTGCTAGTTTATCGTTCTGTGCAGACTTTTCTTACACGTTTGGAAGGAAAAAAACGGTTACTTACTTTCTCGTAACTGTTGTTCTTCGAGATATGTTGTGAACGTCCATTCCACATTAGGTGTGCGCGCGCCGCGTGCTCGAGTGTTGGAAACTTTTTCCCTTAGCAGCTCCCGGTGGGCCGGCGGGCCCCCCGAGTGGCGCCCCTGCACCCCACATATATACCCCCGCCGGCCTGACCCCCTCCAGTTCCTTCTTGCCTGCGACTCTGACAGAGGGGTAGGAGGGTGGGTGGTGGAATGGACGTGAACAACACATCTCGAAGAACAACAGTTATGAGAAAGCAAGTAACCGTTTTTTCTTCTTTGAGAGCTTGTTCACGTCCATTTCACATTAGGTGATTTACAAGCTTAACTCTGGTGGAGGGTAGAAGTCACGGAACAACTGCTCGGAGGACCACTCTGCCAACTGCCGCGTCCTCTCTGGCCTGCTGGTTGACCTCATAGTAGGTCGTGAAGGTGTGCACCGAGGACCAGGTGGCTGCTCTGCAGATCTTCTGGACTGGGACCTGTGCCAGGAACGCCGCGGAAGTCGCTTGCACCCTGGTTGAGTGGGCCGTGACCGCGGGGGCCAGAATACCTGCGAGCTCATAGCACTCCCAGATGCAGCTTGTAATCCAAGACAAAATCCGCTGCGCCGACACTGGGAGGCCTTTTAACCTCTCAGCCACAGCCACAAACAGCTGCGTGGATTTGCAAAGGGCTTGGTGAGCTCCAAATAGAACGCTAGCGCTCGACGCACATCCAAGGCATGCAAAGCTGCGGTGACTCGGGTCCGTATGGGGTTTTGGGAAGAACACCGGCAGATAAATGTCCTGGCCCAGATGGAATTGGGACACCACCTTAGGGAGGAACTTGGGGTGTGGCCGGAGCTGTACCTTGTCCTTGTGAAATACTGTGTATGGTGGCTCAGAGGTGAGGGCCCTCAGTTCGGACACCCTTCTGGCTGAGGTAATGGCAACCAGAAACGCCACCTTCCAGGAAAGGTGGAGGAGAGAACAGGTAGCGAGGGGCTTGAAAGGGGGTCCCATGAGTTTAGAAAGGACCAGGTTAAGGTTCCATGGAGGGACTGGGGGGCGTCCAACCCTTTAAGGAACTGCCCCACCATTGGGTGGGAAAACACCGAGCCCCCCGAGAACCCTGGATGGAAGGCGGAGATGGCCGCCAGGTGCACTCTGAGTGAGGATGGGGCTAGCCCTTGCTGCTTGAGCCGGAGGTACTCCAGAATGGCCTGCACCGGGGCCTGGCCTGGCTGCACCTGTAGGGGTTCACACCAACACAAGAACCTTTTCCACTTGGCACTAAGTTCAAACAGGGGGGAGCGATGTGTACCAGTGTTGGCGGGCCCAGGCTGGGGCGATGAGGATCACTGCCGCCCTGTCCCTGCGCACCTTGAGCAGGACCTTGTGCACCAAGGGGAGTGCGGGGTAGGCATACGTCAAGCCCCCTCTCCATGGGATCGCAAACGCGTCGGCGAGTGAGCCCGGGCTGCGGCCCTGGAATGAACAGAACCACGGGCACTGGGCGTTGGCACTGGTGGCAAACAGATCTACCCGTGGAAACCCCCACCTGTGGAAGAGCGAAAGCACGACGTCTGCCCTGAGCGTCCACTTGTGCATACGGTACGACCTACTGAGGGAGTCCGCCAGCTCATTCCGCACCCCCGGGAGATAGGATGCCTCGAGGTGAATCACATGGGCTATGCAAAGGTCCCAGAGGAGAGCCTCGCGACAGAGTGGTGAGGAACGAACCCCGCCCTGCTTGTTTACATAAAACATGGCAGTAGTGTTGTCTGTCAGAACTGTCATGCTCAGAGTGGCGTGAAAGGTTTGGTAGGCGAGACGAACCGCCCTGAGCTCCTTCACATTGATATGGAGCGACCGCTCTGCCTTGGACAACAACCCCTGCATCATGAGGTCCCTCAGGTGAGCTCTCCATCCATGGTCTGACGCGTCCGTCACCAGCGTCAGGTCCGGAAGTGGTGCGGCAAAGGGGATGCCTTCGCAAACCACAGGCTGGGACTGCCACCACAGCACGGAGTCCAGCACATCCCTTGGGGCTGTCACTACCAAGTCCAGGGGGTCCCTGCCTGGGCGGTACACATGAGCGAGCCACGCCTGCAGAGTCCTGAGTCTCAGTCTGGCATGCCTGACCACGTGCGTGCATCCTGCCATGTGGCCCAGCAACCGCAGGCAGCACCTGGCCATTGTTGTTGGAAACTGGCACAGGGAGGCCACTGCTTGTTGGATAGCCCGGAATCGGGATCCCGGAATCGGGATACCGGAAGGCTTGCCCTGGCCTACACCGCGTCCAGGACTGCCCCAATGAATTCCACTCTCTGCGTGCAGACGAGCATGGATTTGGGGATGTTGACCAGGAGTCCCACAGCTTGTGGAACAATCTCAGGGCCACCTCCACATGGCCCCGCACCTCTGCCTCGGATCGGATCCACCAGGAGCCAGTTGACGAGGTACGGGTACACCCGGATTCTCTGCCTCCATAAGAAGGCCGCCACCATCTCCATGCACTTCATGAACACCCTTGAGGCCACGGCTAGACCGAACGGGAGAACTGCAAACTGATAATGTTCTCGGCCCACGGTGAAGCATAGGAACCACCGATGTGCTGGGAAAATGGCGATATGAAAATATGCATCCTTCATGTCGAGGGCGGCGTACCAGTCCCCCGGATCCAGAGAAGGGATGATGGTGCCCAGAGAGACCATGTGGAACTGGGCCTTGACCAGGAATTTGTTGAGCCCGCGCAGGTCTTGGGCCTAGACCTGCCTCGCCTACGGTAAGGCTCATGCCTATGGTGAGGCTGGTACTGGCATTGAGGGGGAGGCTGGTACTGGCATTGGGGGGGAGGATCTCCCCATACTTCTCTCTGCTTTATAACCTATGTCACAGTCACTATTCTTCATCTTTTGATTCTCACAATATGCCAGTCCATCAACCAAAGGAGGCGCTATTGATCATATAAGGCATTCATCTCCCTGGTGGGGCTGAGTGTTCTTCTTTCCCCACAAGCCCATATTCTTTCAGCCTGCAGGGCAAGAGGCCAGGGGGAAAGTCAGCCCTGGAATAAGCAGACACAATTCCCATTAACTTAAATGAAAGCTGCACTTTGTTAGTCCAACACATCCAAGTCTCCCACATGGCAGTGCGCTCTGCCAAATCCAGAAAATAGGGGTGGGAGCAGCTTGCTGACAATTGTAGAAAACTTTCCTAGGCAGCAGAATGGCACTACCAAAATACCATCTAACCTTCCGGTCCTTAATTCAGCACAGTGATTTAACTGGCCTCGTTATCTATTAAGGGGGAACACATTGCTAGGACTCCAAGCAAACATCAGACCATAAAGAAGATGTTATCACATTTCATTGTTTTTTCAAACCATTTCTGATAGGAACAGAAAAGCATTGGGAAAGGTTCATTATTATCTGCATACTAGGACTGTATAACACACTGGGGCTGTATAACATATGCACCCCATCCTGCACACCATATGCACATACATCTCTTATTAGGCTCCTTGAATTTTAATGCTATATAAATGACAGCTCATATGGTGTGTGTGTGAGAGAGAGAGAGAAACATGGACCCTCTTCACAACGGACTCAGAAGTTGACTTGTATATTTGAAGTTTGTAGCAAGTGAGATGGCAGAAGTGGATGGATCTAGACTGTTCTCAGTGGTAGCAGATGACAGAACAAGGAGTAATGGTCTCAAGTTGCAGTGCAGGAGGTTTAGGTTGGATATTAGGAAGAATTTTTTCACTAGGAGGGTGGTGAAGCACTGGAATGCGTTACCTAGGGAGGTGGTGGAATCTCCTTCCTTTGAGGTTTTTAAGGTCAGGCTTGACAAACCCCTGGCTGGGATGATTTAGTTGGGGCTTGGTCCTGCTTTGAGCAGGACTAGATGACCTCCTGACATCCGTTCCAACCCTGATATTCTATGATTCTATGAAATGCTGGTACTGGGGAACACGGTAATACCCTGTGTGCTGTTTATATATGGCAGTCACAGTTCATGCCATAAATATTTCCAGGACTATTCTTAAAATAACTGCTTGATGTTTAAAAATATTATTCCATTTTTCAGCCAATACAGTTTGTAATAAAGAATTGAGTGACGACAGTTGTAGATACGTATTTGTACTTCCTATTTTTTTACAAAAAATGGGATATTTGTAAACAGAGAGCTGGATTCCGCAAACACAAGTTCAGGTGAATAACACTTAATCATGCAAGTAATTCTATTTTGCCACAGAATTCCAGTTTGGTTAAATTAGTTTTGTGTTTGCAAGCAGATCTTACTCAGTAGCAATGTACCTGTACCTTTCGGATGCATCATACCTTGAAATCTGCAGAATGACTCATGTGAGTTAGGACTAATTGTATGAGTGTCTGTGTCAAGGTTCCTTCCCCACTCTGAACTCTAGGGTACAGAAGTGGGGATCTGCATGAAAGACCCCCTAAGCTTATTCTTACAAGCTTAGGTTAAAAACTTCCCCAAAGTACAAACTTTGCCTTGTCCTTGAACAGTATGCTGCCACCACCAAGCGTTTTAAACAAAGAACAGGGAAAGAGACCACTTGGAGACGTCTTCCCCCAAAATATCCCCCCCAAGCTCTACATCCTCTTTTCTCGGGAAGGCTTGATAATAATCCTCACCAATTGGTACAGGTGAACACAGACCCAAACCCTTGGATCTTAAGAACAATGAAAAAAGCAATCAGGTTCTTAAAAGAAGAATTTTAATTAAAGAAAAGGTAAAAAAAACACCTCTATAAAATCTGGATGGTAAATACTTTCCAGGGTAATCAGATTCAAAACATAGAGAATCCCCCTAGGTAAAACCTTAAGTTACAAAAAGACACAAAAACAGGAATACACATTCCCTCCAGCACAGCTTATTTTACAAGCCATTAAACAAAAGAAAATCTAACGCATTTTCTAGCTAGTTTACTTACTAACTTTACAGGAGTTGTAAAGCTTGCATTCCTGATCTGTTCCCAGCAAAAGAATCACACAGACAGACAAAACCCTTTGTCCCCCCCCCCCCCACTCCAGATTTGAAAGTATCTTGTCCCCTCATCGGTCATTTTGGGTCAGGTGTCAGCGAGGTTACCGTAGCTTCTTAACCCTTTACAGGTGAAAGGGTTTTGCCTCTGGCCAGGAGGGATTTTATAGCACTGTATACAGAAAGGTGGTTACCCTTCCCTTTATATTTATGACAGTCTGTAAGAATGGATCCAAAGTAAATCAAAATGTGAAAAGATTTTAAAAGCAAATAAAAAGCTGATTTGTCATAATGCAATCTTTTAAGATTACTGAATAGAAGAACAGACTTAGATTATTATGGGGCTACGGACAGATTAAGCAAATTGTGGAGTTTTCCAAGTACATGATCTTTACCTATATAAGTAGCCCAAATCTCACTTACACTTGTCTCAGTTGGGAGTAATTCCACTAAAAATCTAGCCCAGTATCTCCCTGCTGTATCTCATTTCCCTTCAGAAGATCACCAAAGTTAGAGATAAAGATGTAGAGTAGTTTCTTCTTAAAATATTCCCAATTTTACCTAAGATAAGCATATGAGGTTACCTTTATTTGTAGTATCCACTTGTACTCCTTGCTACTAAATTATAAGTAAGGCTACAGTTATGTCACAGAGGTCACTGAATCCGTAACTTCCAGAGACCTCCCTGACATTTTCTGCTTTAGCCCCTGGCGCTGCGGGACTGGAGCTGGCAGTCAGCAGGGCCCCAGCAGGGTTTTTGTTTCAGCGACAGGGGTCCCCCTGCAGGGGTGGCGGTCCAGAGACAGCCTCCTCAGGGGGCCCTACTCAGGGTTCCAGTGACCAGAGACAGCCTTGCAGGGGGGAGAGGGGGAAGAGAACCCTGCAGCTCCCAGCTACCACGGTGGTGGGGTAAACCATGGAGCCGGAGCAGCAAAAGACACACACAAGTCACGGCTTCCATGAATATTTGTTTATTGCCTGTGATCTGTCTGTGACTTTTGCTAAAAATAATCATGACAAAATCTTAGCCTTAATTATAAGCAAGACTCTGAATACTGCAAATACTATGGCTATGTACCCTTAACACTGACTGTTATCTAAAGTAACCGGTAAGATTTTAAGGGTCACCACTGTATTATAGCATGTTATCCAGTCCATCATTCTGCTGGTTCCCCAGAGTGCATGAATAACACACACAAAAGACAGATGGCTGCTTGCAGACTGATCTTTGACAACTTTTGATAGAGAGACGATGTCATTTGATGAATTACTTGGTGATTCATCATAATATAATAAAGAAGCATACACAACCATACAGTACATCTCACCTATAATTGTATAACAATGCACCACAAATTCTTTTTTGTTAAAATTGTTTGGGTCTACTTTTTTTGGGCCAATCAGCTATTGTTTAAGAATGGATTACAAACTCTAATTTACAACAGACCATTATAAATTGAGACAAATTATCAAGTATGTTTTACAGAGCATGGAAATGCCTGCATTGTAAGTGACCTTAAATAGTCTCTCTTTAAGTCCTGGTCTACACTACGAGTTTAGGTTGAATTTAGCAGTGTTAGATCGATTTAACCCTGCACCCATCCACACGACGAAGCCCTTTTTTTCGACTTAAAGGACTCTTAAAATCAATTTCCTTACTCCACCCCCGACAAGGGGATTAGCGCTGAAATCGGCCTTGCCGGGTCGAATTTGGGATACTGTGGATGCAATTAGACGGTATTGGCCTCCGGGAGCTATCCCAGAGTGCTCCATTGTGACCGCTCTGGACAGCACTCTCAACTCAGATGCACTGGCCAGGTAGACAGGAAAAGGCCCGCGAACTTTTGAATGTCAATTTCCTGTTTGGCCAGCGTGGCAAGCTGCAGGTGACCATGCAGAGCTCATCAGCAGAGGTGACCATGATGGAGTCCCAGAATCGCAAAAGAGCTCCAGCCTGGACCGAACGGGAGGTACAGGATCTGATTGCTGTATGGGGAGAGGAATCCGTGATATCAGAACTACGTTCCAGTTTTCGAAATGCCAAAACATTTGTCAAAATCTGCCAGGGCATGAAGGACAGAGACCATAACAGGGACCCGAAGCAGTGCCGCGTGAAACTTAAAGAGCTGAGGCAAGCCTACCAGAAAAGCAGAGAGGCGAACGGCCGCTCCGGGTCAGAACCCAAAACATGCCGCTTCTATGATGAGCAGCATGCCATTTTAGGGGGTTCAGCCACCACTACCCCAGTTATATTGTTTGACTCTTTCAATGGAGATGGAGGCAACACGGAAGCAGGTTTTGGGGATGAGGAAGATGATGATGAGGAGGTTGTAGATAGCTCATAGCAAGCAAGCGGAGAAACCGGGTTTCCCGACAGCCAGGAACAGTTTCTCACCCTGGACCCAGTACCCCCCAAACCCACCCAAGACTGCCTCCTGGACCCGACAGGCAGAGAAGGGACCTCTGGTGATGTACCTTTTAAAATACTATACATGGTTTAAAAGCAAGCATGTTTAATGATTAATTTGCCCTGGCATTTGCAGCTCTCTTGGATGTACTCCCAAAGCCTTTGCAAAAGGTTTCTGGGGAGGGCAGCCTTATTCCATCCACCATGGTAGGACACTTTACCACTCCAGGCCAGTAGCACGTACTTGGGAATCACTGTAGAACAAAGCATTGCTGTGTATGTTTGCTGGCGTTCAAACAACATCCATTCTTTATCTCTCTGTGTTATCCTCAGGAGAGTGATATCATTCATAGTCACCTGGTTGAAATAGGGTGCTTTTCTTAAGGGGACATTCAGAGGTGCCTATTCCTGCTGGGCTGTTTGCCTGTGGCTGAACAGAAATGTTCCCTGCTGTTAGCCATGGGGAGGGGAGAGGGGCTAGTCACGCGCTGCGGGAGGCAAAATGCAACCTTGGAACGAAAGCACATGTGCTATGTATGTAATGTTAACAGCAAGGTTTACCGTGAAAGAGTGTACCCATTGTTCTATAAAATGTGTCTTTTTAAATACCACTGTCCCTTTTTTTTTCCTCCACCAGCTGCATGTGTTTCAAGGATCACAGGATCTTCTCCTTCCCAGAGGCTAGCGAAGATTAGAAGGCAAAAAAACCGCACTCGCAATGAAGTGTTCTCTGAGCTCATGCTGTCCTCCCACACTGACAGAGCACAGACAAATGTGTGGAGGCAGACAATGTCAGAGTGCAGGAAAGCACAAAATGACCAGGAGGAGAGGTGGCGGTCTGAAGAAGTAGCGGTCTGAAGAGAGGGCTGAAGCTGAAAGGTGGCGGCAGCGTGATGAGAGGAGGCAGGATTCAATGCTGAGGCTGCTGGAGGATCAAACTAATATGCTCCAGCGTATGGTTGAGCTGCAGGAAAGGCAGCAGGAGCACAGACCGCCGCTACAGCCCCTGTGTAACCAACTGCCCTCCTCCCCAAGTTCCGTAGCCTCCTCACCCAGACGCCCAAGAATGCGGTGGGGGGGCATCCAGCCACCCAGCCACTCCACCCCAGAGGATTGCCCAAGCAATAGAAGGCTGGCATTCAATAAGTTTTAAAGTTTTAAACTTTTAAAGTGCTGTGTGGCCTTGTCCTTCCCTCCTCCACCACCCCTCCTGGGCTACCTTGGCAGTTATCCCCCTATTTGTGTGATGAACTCATAAAGAATGCATGAATGTGAAGCAACAATGACTTTATTGCCTCTGCAAGCGGTGATCGAAGGGAGGAGGGGAGGGTGGTTAGCTTACAGGGAAGTAGAGTGAACCAAAGGGTGGGGGGTTTCATCAAGGAGAAACAAACAGAACTTTCACACCGTAGCCTGGCCAGTCATGACACTGGTTTTCAAAGCTTCTCTGATGCGCACCGCGCCCTCCTGTGCTCTTCTAACCACCCTGGTGTCTGGCTGTGCGTAACCAGCAGCCTGGCGATTTGCCTCAACCTCCCACCCCGCCATAAACGTCTCCCCCTTCTCTCACAGATATCGTGGAGCGCACAGCAAGCAGTAATAACAGTGGGAATATTGGTTTCGCTGAGGTCTAACGGAGTCAGTAAACTGTGCCAGCGTGCTTTTAAACGTCTAAATGCACATTCTACCACCATTCTGCATTTGCTCAGCCTGTCGTTGAACAGCTCCTGACTACTGTCCAGGCTGCCTGTGTATGGCTTCATGAGCCAGGGCATTAAGGGGTAGGCTGGGTCCCCAAAGATAACTATAGGCATTTCAACATCCCCAGCGGTTATTTTCTGGTCTGGGAATAAAGTCCCTTCCTGCAGCTTTTGAAACAGACCAGAGTTCCTGAAGATGCGAGCGTCATGTACCTTTCCCGGCCATCCCACGTTGATGTTGGTGAAACATCCCTTGTGATCCACCAGTGCTTGCAGCACTATTGAAAAGTACCCTTTGCGGTTTATGTACTCGCCGGCTTGGTGCTCCGGTACCAAGATAGGGATATGGGTTCCGTCTATGGCCCCACCACAGTTTGGGAATCCCATTGCAGCAAAGCCATTCACTATGACCTGCACATTTCTCAGGGTCATTCCCTTGATATCAGCAGATCTTTGATTGCTTTGGCTACTTGCATCACAGCAGCCCCCACAGTAGATTTGCCCACTCCAAATTGATTCCCGACTGACCGGTAGCTGTCTGGCGTTGCAAGCTTCCACAGGGCTATCGTCACTCGCTTCTCAACTGCGAGGGCTGCTCTCATCTTGGTATTCTTGCACTTTAGGGCAGGGGAAAGCAAGTCACAAGGTTCCATGAAAGTGCCCTTACGCATGCGAAAGTTTCGCAGCCACTGGGAATCGTCCCAGACCTGTAACACTATGCGGTCCCACCAGTCTGTGCTTGTTTCCCGAGCCCAGAATTGGCGTTCCACCGCATGAACCTGCCCCATTAGCACCATGATGCCCGCATTGCCAGGGCCAGTGCTTTGTGAGAAGTCTGTGTCCATGTCCTCATTACTCTCATCATCGTGCTGACGTTGCCTACTCGCCCGGTTTCACTTTGCCAGGTTCTGGTGCTGCATATACTGCTGGATAATGCGTGTGGTGTTTAATGTGCTCCTAATTGCCAAAGTGATCTGAGCGGGCTCCATGCTTGCCGTGGCATGGCGTCTGCACAGAAAAAAGGCATGGAACGATTGTCTGCAGTTGTCCTGACGGAGGGAGGGGCAACTGACGACATGGCTTATGGGTTGGCTTACAGGGAATTAAAATCAACAAAGGGGGTGGCTTTGCGAGAAACAGAATGGCCCCCTCAAGGATAGAGCTCAAAACCTCAAGGATAGAACTCAAAACTGGGTTTAGCAGGCCATTGATTTCACGGAGGGAGGGAGGAGAAAATGAATACAAAACAAATCTGGTCTATTTCTTGTTTTGAGCCACTTCATCTATCTTTATACATCTTGCTGGCAGCAGACTGTGCAGTACGACCGCTAGCCATCGTCATCTCCTGGGTGCTCGGCAGAAGACGGTGCAGTATGACTGCTGGCCATCATCTTCTGCTGGCTGCTGATTAAAAGACAGTGCACCGGCAGTAGGACTCAACCGCCATGAGATGAAACTTAAAGGGGAAATGACCTGGCTGAGTCACTCCCATGTTTGCCCAGGCGCCCCTGACCTCATCGAGGTCGGTTAAAAGAGCACCTTGGACTATGTTGATGACGGCTATCAGTCATACTGCACTGTCTGCTGCCAAAAGGCAATAAACTGCTGCTGTGTAGCAATGCAGGACCACGTCTGCCAGCACCCAGGAGACATACGGTGACAGTGAGCTGAGCGGGCTCCATGCTTGCTGTGGTATGGCGTCTGCACAGATAACTCAAGAAAAAGGGCGCAAAACGATTGTCTGCCCTTGCTTTCACGGAAGGAGGGAGGGAAGGGGGGCCTGACGATATGTACCCAGAACCACCCGCGACAATGTTTTAGCCCCATCAGGCACTGGGATTTCTACCCAGAATTCAAATGGGCGGCGGAGACTGCGGGATAGCTACCCACAGTGCAACGCTCCGAAAGTCAACGGTTGCCTCGGTACTGTGGACACACTCCGCCAACTACATGCACTTAGAGCATTTGTGTGGGGACACACACAATCGACTGTATAAAAACGCTTTCTACGAAACCGACTTCTATAAATTCAACCTAATTTCGTAGTGTAGACATACCCTAAGTTTCTTTAGGTCTCTGTTTCCTTGCACACTGATGTTTCTTCTGACACAGTACTGTTGGTTAAAATTAAGGAATCAAGGAGAAGAAACGGGATGTTTTTAAATGTTAATGCATGCATTGGATTGTGCAGTCTGAGAAGTAGTTGAAGCATCAAGTACTTATTGTTTCCTCCTGTAATTTACCATTTAGATACTTTATACGCTGTCAATAAATGCAGGCTTGCAGTACATCAGAGACAGAGTTAAACCATTTGGATTTTTCATGGACTCACTGCGCAGTGAAACTCTATTACCTTTTAGTAATGCTGTCAGGATAGCTAAATCAATGTCCTGGTGTCCTTCTGATCCCATGCGAAATACTGTAATCTGCAATTTTAGAAGACAATGCCACTGTCAGAAACTTGTTCAGTTTTTGCTCACATAGAAATTAAATCAGTGCAGCAACATTTGATCTCAAAAGACCACAATGGCTGCGAAGTGATTATCTAACCATAGTCCTAGAGCAGTAAGTATATTAGATGGCATTAACACGAATAGGATTACTGTGCCATATAATTCACCACAGTAAATGGCATTAATGACCATACAGCAGAACCTAGCCAGAATCTTTTGAGCAAGAACTACAGGGCCAAAATTAAGGAGGAAATTATATCCTTCTGTTAAATTCAAATTAGATTTAATTTGTCAAATTTATTACTGAACTGGAGTTAATCAGGGATGAATTTGGTCCAGGAGGCTTATCAGCAGAGGACAGAATTGATGGAGAATGACCCTTGATGTTTACCATTCAAACCACAACCCTACTCAGCACCATGATTTCAGACTGCAGCAAATTAGTTACATACACTCCAGATTACACATTATAAAGCACAAATAAGATTTAGAATGAGTTCTGAGGTAGGCTTGGTCATGTGCTTTCACTATCCCAGCCATAAAATATGGAAACTTCTCAAGTGGATATGAGACTGAGTGGCTGCTGGTGACGAGGCATTAATATCTTGAAATGAACTAATGCAATTCCATCACTGAATAGTGATAGAGCTGGACCCTTCTTTTAGGCCAATTAAGTCCTAGTTAAGACTTGGGTTAAACATTTACAAATGTAAACTCTCTTGCTCTCTCCTTGCTAGGGAGAGTAAAACGCTCGCTCCCCACCACCTTCCCCCTCTCCCCCCGCTAGTTGTGATAAGAGCAGCAACAAGCACTTCATCTTGTGTGCCATTTATCTACTAACACATTAGATGTCATAGCATCAGTTTTATGTCAACTTTTTCCAATCCCCTGTAGCAACTGACATTGGGTACCTCCTCCAAAAAGCAGTTCATCTGTCATCACTCAGTTCCCTTGAAGGGTACCATATTGTGTTGCGACACTGACCCAAACTAAATCTCTCCACCTCTCCCTCTCTTCCCTACCTACACTGGCAATTGAACAACAAAACTTTTGTCTGTCAGAGGCGTTAAAACCCCTTCCCCGCAAAAGACAATAAGTTTTGCTGCGTTGTCAGCAGGAGAGCGCTGCAAATGCGTTTGTGGGGGGTGGAAGTTTTTTGTCGGCAGGAGAGCCAACAAACAGCGGCTACACTGCATGACTTTTAGCGGCCCAGCTGTAGTGACACAGCCATGTTGCTAAAAGCTGTGCAGCGTAGACATAGCCTCAGTGTCACCTTGTCTCCCTGTTACAGCTCACTGACAACTCTCATGACAGTTCCTGATAGCTCACCCCCTGTTAAGGGTCCCTAATAAACAGTCCAAATTTAACTGTGGGCTCTTGCTATCTGCGATAATTGATCCTGAAATCTCTTATGCATCTGTGTAGCTCTAGGTGCAGTGCCTACAATGTGAAAGCTTGTGGTATAAATTTGCCTCTTAATTCTTGAGAGTGACTATTGCTCTCATATAAAGAGAGGAGTTAAAATAGGGCTGTATTGTGGGCAGACACTGTGAAAGCTTCCTCAAGCAGTTCTGTCTATGCATCTCACTTCTGTTATTCCAGTCGTGAATTCCCAACTATTTTTGCCAAATTGACAACAATTATGTCCTTTGACGGGTGTCTTAAGAAGTGTTTAAACTCAGGTCTGTCCCTGCTGACCATTTGTTTTAAAGTGGCCAAAGGATAACGTTTGAATAGTTGTGACTCTGATGGAATTAAATGTCAGAAAGCTGGGCTACTATGTGTAGAGTCATCACAGAACCAAGACGACTTTTTTTTAACCAATGCCAGCAGTTTGTCGTCATCAAACCAGGTGGCTTCAGATTAAATTTTTCCTGAGGTAATAATTATAGGTTTGAAGAAAAAAGCTTTTGGTTTGGAGCAATATTTTATACATCTATATTGAAAAATAGACCAGCAATATGTGAAAAACTGTCAGTAGCACAGATGACTTTTGTACCCTGCTGTAGTGTGATTTCTGTTGAGCTGCTGTAATTCTTAGGCTGTTAATTAAAGAACAGGGCTGCATGTTCCTGTCAGCTTTTATTTGGAATACATCTGCACCTGTCACTCCTTTGTTTTTATCACCTCTCTCAGAGATACAACAAAAAGGATAACGAAGCCACGCAAAATAATACCTGGAAGAGACAGGGAGGTGAGAGGTAAGGGAGGCATGCCTGGGTGGGAATCAGGAGTTGCCCTAATACCCATGACTAAGGGCTGTTTTCACCTTCTCAGAGATAAAGGATGAGGTTGTCAAAGATGAACTGCATTGTTGTTTCCAGGTTTATATTTGTTTAGAGTGGCTGTGAAGAGAGAGTAGTCATAAATTAGGGATTTTTACATATGCTCTGCAGGGCTATGGATTGTTTAGATGTACATAAATTCCCACACTCACAGGGATGAGCATGTAGAGCCAAATCCTGAAATCCTTACTCAGGCAAAACTCTCACTGAGCCTGAGAGATGCAAAGCCCCCATAACACAGACTGAAATAAATCTGAGTTACTCTTGTTGAGCACCTTTCAGAAACAGGCCATTGACTAGGAATTGTCTTTAAAAGACCTGTCAAATGTTATTAAAGAGCAACCGCATGTAAAGGTCATTTGAGGAGCACACACTTCCCCATGATACTGTTGTGGCTTTTGCTTGTTTTGCATGACCAGTCCAATGGAGACCTGTCAATTAACCTGTTAAGAGTTACCATCTGACAACTTTCCTGGTGCTGACCAAAACTCTTACCAAAATGTTTACCAGTTCCTCAGAAATGGTGCTAGCAAAGTTTTAGGGTAAAATTATCAAAAGGGCTTAAAGTGATTTAAGAGTCTTCATATCTTTCCCTTTCAATGGCACTTAGGCTTATGATGATTTTACCCTTTGCCTTTTCTTTTTTAAAGCCTACCACAGAACTACAGAAAACAAATAGCCTTGATTTCTGTCCTACCAGAATGAAGAGAGAGCAATCGAACATCCCTAAAAACAGGAAACATACATTCTAAAGCAGTGGTTCCCAAACTAGGGGCGCTGCTTGTTCAGGGAAAGCCCCTGGAGGACCGGGCCAGTTTGCCTGCCACACCCACAGGTTCGGCCGATTGCAGCTCCCAGTGGCTGTGGTTTGCCATTCTCGGTCAATGGGGGCTGCGGGAAGCGGCGCAGGCCGAGGGATGTGCTGGCCGCCCTTCCCGCAGCCCCCATTGGCCTGGAGCGGTGAATTGCGGCCAGTGGGAGCCGCGATCGGCCGAACCTGCAGATGTGGCAGGTAAACAAACTGTCCCGGCCCTCCAGGGGCTTTCCCTGAACAAGCGGTGCCCCTAGTTTGGGAACCACTGTTCTAAAGCATTTACTTACAGAGCTAAATGAAATAAATATATATTAAATTATATTTCAAGAAAGTAATATTGCCTGTACTTGAGACTGCATTATTTTTAATTTGTTAAGAGGAAAAAAGGGAAAGATTTATAGTATTATACAGACTGGTATTGCCATTCATCTGCTAACTGGAAAAAGCGAATTACTCATCTAGACTCAGGATTTTACATTATGCTGACCTGGCTTGAACCTCATCTTTAAACAGTTTTCCATTCTTCCAAGCATGGCTGAAACTGTATTAGAGAGAACTTCTGTTTTATCTACTCAATTGTTCCTTTTGGCCCTGAAAAATCATGTTATTTTTCTGGTAGAAAGAGAAAAAAAAATCTCCATTTTCCCTCTAGATTGAGCCACATTATTTTTTTTTCTAGCTGGCTGTTTGAGTCTCTGTTAACCTGAGTTCTTTTTAAGAAAAAATGATTTTTGCTGTCTTTTGTTGTTGCTGCTGGCTGTTTCCATCTTCTGGAAATGCTGATACTGTTTATTAACATGCCATGACTCTTCCGGGAACTAGGTTGAGGCTAGAGAACAAGTGCAAGTTACAATCACAGCAAAAGCCTTTGTTAAGTGAATGAGGGTTTGTTTTCTCTTTTTAAATCATTTTTTCTTGTCTTCACAAAAGCAAATAGCCTATTTGAGAAAAACACCTTAAGGGGAGGGCTGCCCAATAATGCAGTTAAGAGTTTCTGGACCAAATCCTATCTGACACCTGGAAACAGGAGCAAAGCCTCCCCATTTCCTACAATGGGTGGCACTAACATGCTGCAAAAGCAGTAGTAATGTGCACCTGGATGATTGCTGAGTCTAGCTCTATGCATAGTCCCCTTGCTGCATCCTTGTTTTTCTCTACATAAAGAGCAAAACATGTATTTTCAGTCCATTTGACTTTAGTGAAGGAATAAACATCCAATCTCTATAAGAGAGAAAGCAGAGTGCCTCTCATTGTGTAGGATCAACAGTAATGTTCTTTAGGTGAGGAAGCAGGAGGAAGGTGCAGGAAGGTCCCATGTGCAGCACGGAACCCAGTTTTGCAGGGCTCCTTTCATGCTGCCAGGGGGCAAGGGAAGGGGCGAACAATGGGAAGTCATACAGTGTGGATCCACTAGCCAAATTCCTATATGAGCTTGATGGGGAAGGACACAATAGCAGCCAGAGAATAAATGCAGTGCCAGACAGGATTCTCCCCTCTTTGCTCCCACAAAACCTGCCATGTACATGGACCAGGATTCACCCCTAAAAATATTAGGAAAAGAAAAGTCCTGCGAAGGTCCCTTTCCCCCCTAACGTGGATTTTACTGAATGCACGTTAATGTGACCAGGATTAACCTCTAGAGACAGCTAGTTGTGTTCTAATCCTTCTGAGGAAAGAGTGCTGGAAAGTCACTGAGCCAAACCAGACTGTCACTACAAGCACAATGATCGCAGCACACTGTGATACTTGCCAGCTGTAATTATAGTCCAGCAGGATAGTAAACTCATTTTCAGGCAAGGCAGGTAGAAACCAAGTAAAAAGGGGACAGAGGAAAGGGCAGGATAGAAAGCAGTTAAGAACAAAAACTGCCCTGACTCCAGAATTCTTAGCCAAAGCACTCATTTTAAATCAGCACTGTTTTCTCCCTAGTGAGAACCCCTTTCTTCCTTGACTGATTCCCTTTTTCTTCCCCTTCTCTGTGTGGTTCTGCCTCATCATGGTAGGTATTATCTAATATGATGTGCCCCATTGGTTAGCAGCCTTCACTGTGATGCTGCATTGCAATTCTGCAAAATACAGCAGGTTGTTTTGTTTTAGCTGAGGGCATCCTAGCAAATAGGGAACATTCAAAAAATGACTTACATCCCCAAAAGAATGTGTGCTACATCAGGAGTTAAATATACAGCAGTTCCCAGATTACATGCGTGTGTACAACACATACTTGCTGTTTTGCAGTGCCTGTGTGCAAGGCACACAGACCAGACTTGCATAGCATGGGGACTTTTAACAATTTGGGTTAAGTATCTAAAATATTTCAGTTTACAACAGTGTTGCTGGAATATTCTGGATTTTTACTATAGAACACTGGCAAATTACATAACAAAAAGCCCTCCAAACTGATAATTTTTGTTACATACATACACAACAAATGTATGTTGTAGGGAGGGAATGTTTCATTCACACAATTTTACTTTATGTGAAATGTCAATAAAATGGGTATTTTTTCAAGGAAAACTTGCAGATACATACAGAAAAATTTCTCAAGTTTTTGATGCAAACATTTTGTTGCTCAATATAGGCACATCCTTCCCTAAGAAATGCTATACCTTAGTGCTGTGGTGCTCAGACCTCAGTTATTCAGGAGCTAAATTAGCAATCAGCATTACCCAAAAGAGCCACAGTAGTGTGAATTCATTGTTTCATTTACTATAGTGCTATATATTCATATTTAAACAGTATGACAGGGGAAATATTTATAAAATATTATTCTCACAGCCAAAATGACTGACCAAGTATTATTATTTTACCAACTACAATTGACTAACGACAAAGTAGATGCATCCCGATTGATTAATAACTTATATAGATTAAAAATTAAATCACCCAGTGCTTGAATATCATGTGCTGCAAACAGCTGCAGGAGACACATTAAAGAGCCACCCAAGGCGTGTGAGCCTCGATGTAAGTATCTCTGTCTTAGTGATTTCATTTTGTGAAAGAAGGATCTATTTCTGAGTGCATGACAAAATGCAGAAAAAACCCGCAAAAAATAAAAAAACAAAAACAAAACAAAACCCACCACCCTGGGTTCCAGTTTTGTTGCAAAGACTTCACACATCACTAGGCCCCAACCTTGCAACGTGATGGATGGAGCAGACCCCTCTGCCCGCACTGACTTCCATTTGTACAGAGTAACATTTTTCTGGATGTAGAAGGCCAATGCTAAGGAGCTGTGCAGGTGTCTGTTGACTGAGCAGCCACAAAAAGGCGCAGTAAGAGCTGCATAAAGGTGACTGGACAGACTCTGCATAGCAGGGAGCAGAAGCCCATAGTGGGGATAGGCAAGGGCATGGGCTGTAGAGCCATGTTTATGTGGGTCCACTAGCCCCAGTACCACGTATAACTGGCACAGAGGGAGTGCAGCCACTATTCCAGCCTAATCCCCCTTCCCCAGCTGCTCCAGAACCTGAGAGTTTATGTGGTTTATGTGGGTGGAGTGTATTTCACCTTTAGAAGGAGCAGAAGTGGCAGTAGTTAGGTGTAGCAGCCATAGCCCTCTACCAACTTCTGCATCTCAGGAGCATGGAATGTGAATAGATTTGTTTTTAGTAAAATGTTAAGAAGCAAAGATTCTTTGGGCCACTGACTCATTTAATCCCTTCCCTAACCACATCACAGTGACCCTCCTTCTCATCACGGGACTTCTGGAACCTGTTGTAACTATTCCAAACATCTGTCACAGGGGTGGCTAGCTCATGCTCAAATAAATTGGTTAGTCTCTAAGGTGCCACAAGTACTCCTTTTCTTTTTTGCGAATACAGACTAACACGGCTGTTACTCTGAAAAGGGGTGGCTAGGGTTGCCGCCTCTGAGATACAAAACACACAAATGGGACATCTGGGATGATCTTGAGGCCATAAAACTGGACAGCTGGCAGTGCTGACTGAGCGCCCTTACAGATTTCCTGGGACAGCTACCTCCAAAGAGGGATGATCCTGGGACAACTTAGGCTGCTGGCAACCCTAGGAGTGGCTCAAGAACAAGCAAAGGGCTGCTTCCCCCCAGGACCTGAGTGCACACTTCTGCTATGCCTGCGGCACCTGCCAGCACGAGGAGCTTGGGAATGAATGGGTGTCCCTGGCGTGGCAGTGCAGCCCGATTTTTACAATATATATTTTAACTCTTTTTTTGCTGATGTGGTAAATCGCAGCTACCCAATGAGGAGAGGGAAGGACTGAAATCAACTCAGATTTCTAGCTGGTGTCAATTTGAAAAGAGAGGAAATGATAACGTATGAGCAGAGCAGATGAAACACATTGTACTCTGTTTCTCTCGAGAGCCCGGAAGCACAGGAGAAAAATGTATTCTTTACGTCTTGGATTTATGTTGCCTGCTGTCAGACCTAGGGACAGCTGAGGATACAGGCTAAGCTGCAGTAGCAGTGACAAGCACAGGGAGAGAAGCCAGTACTACTCCTTCCATAGGCTGTAATCATATTACAACGTATTAAGGCACGACAGGTTATTCATCTTTTTGGACAGAGGTCAGATTTTTCCACCATCATTTTAGTATGGCTAGTGAGGGGGAGAGAACGTATAGTGAGACAACATTAATTTAAAACGATGTTCCTGTTCCCTCTGTCTTTGAATATATTGCCAGTGCCTTCTCTCACCTCTCGTCAACACATGAACTGTATGTCAATGTCGTATCGTTACATACATCTGAAAGAAAAGTCAGCACTGTTTGCAGTGGAGCAGGCAGGGTTATTAATGTATTCTGAAACTCTGATGTTTCTCATGCTAGAAGAGGTGCTATAAAATAGTCGAATCACTCCAGTACGTTTTAGCATTTATAATTCAGCTAATTCTGCCTGATTATTCCCCTGACAGTTAGAGCAGAATCAGAGTTTAATTAAACAAGCCATTTAAGGTAATCAGCTATGCAAAGTCTGAGAATTGTGGCAATTAATAATCCTATGTAATGGGGGTATAAAACTGTCTGGGACAGAGGTACAGCTAAGATCAACATGCTGTGAGTGGGTGAGCAGGTGGGTGATGCTGCAGGAGACAAGATGGTGGTCAGACCAGGAGAATTCAGCAATGGAAAGAGAGTAAAGTGTTTAGAGAAAATCAGATCAAGTCAACGGCCATTTTTGGTGAGTGAAATGATGCAGGGTTGCAGGTCAAAAGAGGAGGGGAGGACAAGAGGCTGAGGAGCAAGGGGAATATGTTGGAACGTTAGTTGTAAAAGTTCTAAATTTACAATTCCTTCCTCTACCCGACAGCATGAGAACTCTTTGCATTTTCTTCCTTGATCTGAAAGTTTGTGTGTGTCATCAGACTGATGTGGAGAAAAGCAGGAGCACAAACAACAGCAACAAAGTCCTAATTCATGTATGTAGGGCAATGGTTCTTCAAAGCACAACACATACAGATCTAATCAAAATTCTGAAACATACAGAAGTATGAATGTTTGCTTTGTTCTCTCTGTAATCGGAGGGTTTTCTCTGTGGAGCACAGTCCCAGATACGTCAACAACCCTATGACTGGGTGTGTGTGAAACACTCCTACAGCTACATCTCTGTGTCTGGAACTTATACTTCTGCCATCAAGCACTTCAACCGAACACATTTGTGTCCAAATTTAGATCATCAAACTTTGTATTTCTCATTTTAACCACTCTAGTGCTACCACCTGTGACAAAGTTCCTCCTCTGCCTTGGTGGGTCCTGCACTTATTGGCGGATTTGCTTGCCTCAGAGATTCACGGCAGCCCTCACTTTGGCCACTTTTGCTAGTGGCTCAACCCTGCCGTCCACTCAGCTAACCTCATCACTGGCCAGCATGGGAGAAACAGAGAACAATCCCCGCAGTCTCTGTGTCCCACCTAGTGGGTCAGGGACAGGCCAGATCCCTTTCCAATTTAGTCCTTCCCTTCTGGTGTTTCTCACAGACCAGGTCAACTCCTCCTGTGTCTGATCAGGAGTTGGGGGATGGATGGAACCTGAGGCCACCCTCTACACCAGGTTCCAGCCCAGCGCCCTGTGGATAGCAGCTGTCTACAATGTTCCCTGTATCAGCTGCGTGACAGCTACAACTCTCTGGGCTACTTCCCCATGGCCTTACCCCAGCACCTTCTTTATCTTCACACTTGAACTCTTCAGTCCTCCAACAGCACGCCTTCTCACTCCCTGCTCCTTGCACACTCCCCTACTAACTGATGGGAGGTCCTTTTTAAACCAGGTGCCCAGATTAGCCTGCCTGCTATAACTGATCCTAGAAAGTTCTTAATTGGCTCCAGGTGTCTTGATTAGCTCGCCTGTCTTAATTGGTTCTAGCAGGTTCCTGATTGCTCCAGGGCAGCCCCTGCTCTGTTCACTCAGGGAACAGAAAACTGTTTATCCCGTGGCCAGTATATTTGCCTTCTACCAGACTCCTGTATCCCACTGGTCTGGGTCTGTCACACACTCTTTTGACCTGAACATATGGACAAACCAGTGGTGAAAATAACACCTACAGCAATCCTTTGCAGTTCTATAGCACCTTCCATACGAGGCTCTCAGAGCATTTTACCAACCTTAATGAATTAGGTCTCATAATTTCTTTGTGAGGTTGTACATAGTGTTGTTTCCTTTCTTTTCTTTTTTTTTTAAATAGATCAGGAAAGGTGAACACATAACAAGGCAGTGGCAGAGCAGAGGAATAGAATCTAGACATCCTGACTCCACCTCCTATTCTTTAAGCCATGTTTTTAAATCAACAGTTTATGAATACAAACACAAGGAATGTGCTTCCACAGAGAGCTGAGAATTTCAGAAATTGTATGTGGAGGGCCAGGGAAGTAAGGTGAAGAGACACTAATATTCATTTAAAACTGCACAGTAATTCGTGACCTCTTTCATCACATTGACTCAGGGACAGAATGTCAAACAAATATGATCTTGTTTAATTTTTAAAATGCTAAAGGAACATCCATTATTTCTTATGCTTTAGAGAGAAGGAGCGGTCTTTAGATGCCCTGACTATATACCAAATGAAGCTTCCTTCACATATTTTTCTACAAACAAAAAGTGACTTAAATAGGTTAATGGTAAAATGGGAATTGAGTGGCATAGTGAATAAAATATTGAAGCTTTAACTCTTGGAAGCTAGTCTGAATTCTAAATAACAGACATTTTGATGGGTTTAGAACAGACATATTGCAGATTACTAACCCCAATAGAAACTAGAAGGTTACTATTCTCACACACTGTCCCACTTATTCTAGAAAAGTCAGGCATTGCTTCCAGGACATGTTTGGAAGAAGCCTTCTATAGAACTTATTTACAGGAGAAAGTGTGCACAGAAATTGTCCTGTTAGGTTGGTGCATTCTTTGGAAAGGTTCAGAGGACAATGAAGCAACAGGCCTCTCTTCCATGGATGGAGATATTTAGGTTCAGCTGCTAAGACTTTATCGTAGTGATGGCCCATTTGTGTACTGTTTGAGATATCTGTATCTTTTAGAACCTGAGCGCTCTATGATCTTCTTGTATGCCACCCTCTGGCAGCAAATTCTTGAGTAGTTCATTTCTCTGAGGGTTATACCTGAATAAATATACTCCTGTTTTTACCTCACTTTGAGTCTGTGGTACATTTGCTGATCAATCTTGAGCAAGAAAAAATCTTTATATGTATCTGTAAAAACAAGTCAAGCAAGTTAGCTCCACACTGGGCTCTCATTGGAAGAGTCTTGGCCCATAATGTCTCTTTCACACACCTGTTAAAGAACTGTAAAATTGGACTGGTTTTGGAGCAGGATTTAAATATGGAAGCCATGAGCAAGATTAAGGGTTAATCAAAGAGATCTAGAATTGAAGTTCTGGTGCTTTAAGGGAGTAAGACTCTGCGAAGTAAATGCCCATAGCTGTAGGTACTGGAGATATATTGTTTGAATGTCATTATTTTAAAGAATTTTGTCTGCATTCCTCCCATGCACTGCTTTGAAATTGACCCAGTCAGCAGCTATGTCTCTGCTTTTAACTGAAACTGAAAACACTAGCTTCAGAAGCAGGAGAGGATGGAGGGTTCAGGTGTTAGGGCACTATCCTGACACTCAGAAGATCCAGATTCTATTCCCTTGCTCTGCCACAGACTTCAAACTCTGCTCTTGCTTTTTAAAATATCACCAATAAACCCTTGTATTCCATGGGTATGCAGATTATTTTGCATTACAAAATGTGACTGTGTATATATTCCATATTTTGACTGATAATGAAATCAGACTGGCCGAGGCAGGAACATTACCCCCAAAATAGCTATGAATTATTACCTTCCAAGCTGCTTAGCAGTCCTTTGAACTACTGATCAGTTAGCAATTGGAAGAGACTAGTTAATAATTATTATAATACATTTATGGTGTTGAAATTTATATTGCATTTTACAAGCACTGGACTCACTCCTGCAGCACACAGCATGGGAATAGACTGCTGTGTCCATGCACAGCCCTGCCTAAAGTGCTTGTACAATGCCTAGTTTAACAGGGGCTGGTCCATGATTAGGTCTCCTAGATGCTATTGCAATACAAATAAAAAGTAGTAAACAATAGGGCTTTGTGCAGGTGCAGCAGTCTCTCTGGGCTATAGATAAGAGATATTACCTGCCCTAAAGATCTTATAGTCTACATATGAAAGACAGACAAACAGAGGAAAACAGATCAGGACAGAGATGGTGAGGATGAGAGGATTACTGATAAGTAGAGGAAAGGAGAAGAAGGGATTGCTTGAAGTGTTGGGTTTTCGTGAGGGAGCTGGAAGAGGTAAAGAGAAGGTGTCTGGAATAATTATTTATTTAAGATGCACCCATAAAAGGCCTGGGCACATATATAAACAATGAACACACACTATATTAACTCGACAATGTCCCAAACTCTCCCAGATTTATAGTTTCAATAACTGGCCAGTTTCTGCATCACCTCATGTAAAACATTTCCCCCTACCCACACACAGTACCAGTTTTCCTAAGTTTTCATTATTGAAGTTCAGATAAACAAGATAAATAATAGAAAATGGTCTCTCCTGAAATGTTTGTTAATGCTCAAGAGACATAGGGTGTATTAGCAAATCTGTACTTTAAGTGGCAACAGAAACTGTTTAATTTAATTTTCTCAGTTGTAATTTTTGTCACAGAGTATGTGGGGAAAAAAAGAACATGGTTTCTACTAGATCAAAACCACTTATTATGAGCTAACATCATTTGAACTAAATGTATGAGCAATGCATATCAGATAAAATGAAAGGGACATACTGAATGTAATTAATGGGTCAGAGATTTTACTTAGCACTTCAAAGTTTCTTGAGTTAACAAGGAGTATCTGTTATTGGTCTTTAAATATTAATAGTGGGGCAGCAGTAATGGGATGGGGTAACAGAGGTTCATGAGACCATCATAATTTCGTACCCTAGCATATACTGCAGGTTGACATTCTTGTACCTTTTGCATATAGGAATCTCTCTCCCCTCTCCCTTTTTTAAGTTGCCAAGCAACTGCTGTAATAAAAATACAGTGATTACCTTGCAAATTGAATGGCTGCTTTTTTCTTTTTTCAATGCACATTGTTTCACTCACAAAACTTATCGGAATTTATTAAATGAAAATAACTAAAATTGCAACAAACTGTTTCTTAAAGACCTAGTTTTCTAATTCTGCCCTCATTGACGTCTATGGCACAGCCAAATTGATTTTAATGAAAACAGGCCCAGACCTACAACTAGCCTACAATTTTGAACAAGTAAAATAAGTGTCTCCAGAAGACAAAGGAACCAAATAAGACTGGCAGGAAATAAAACATATTGAAAACCACTATTAGTCAGATCCTGCACCCCTTATTTACACAGGTAGTCCTTACTCATTAGAATAGTCTTAGTGAAATCAGTATGGCAACTGGTGTAAAGAAGACCTGCTTATGTGAGTACAGGCAGCAGGAACAGGCAATAAATCTCACTGAAATCAATGGGACTTGGGCACATGCTTCAGTGTTTTCTTGAATGGGGATAGATTTAGCTACATGCCTGTACCTAAGATCTAATTTCTGCCAAGTGCTGAGCATCCTCAACTTGCATTAAAGTTAATGGGAGTTGCAGTGCTCATCACCTCACAGATTAGTTCCCTCACATTAGATGCAGAAGATTAATTCAGAATCAATTAATTTCATGTTAGAAATCTCACAGAATGTTTTGATGGACTAAAGCCCAGTTGTTCTAGCAACCAGTAAACTACTAGCTGCCTAGAATAGCTGCTTTCCTTCTTCAGATCTTCATTGCCAAATTATATGCTCAATGGAGCCGCCATAATGCTCCCGAAAATCAGATTTTACTGTTCATAAATATGGTACCTCCTCTTCCTGCTCCAGTACAAAAAAATGCCATCAGCTATCAAGAATTTTAGCTGAGATAATTTATTCATTAAACTTGTTTTTGAAATCTGATTTTTTTTAAAACAACTGTGACTAAATATATATTTCAACCTTTGGGGAAAGTGCCAGAGGGAGGCACTTCATCTCCAAATGTTCTTTGTTAAGTATGTTTTCCAAGATGACAGCAGCCTTCTTCATTTCCATCTATCGTCTTTCTGGGTCTTCTTGTCCCATCACTATTAGCTCTTGTTTTATCTGAAACAGATCCCACATTTCATTGTCTCAAATGACTCAACTATCTCATTCGATACTCCCTCAGCTTTTCCATGATGGTGGCTACCTGCATCATAGCTTGTACCGTTTCATTGCGTAATCTATCCTACCAAGAAAGATTTCCTTCTTGGTCTGACAAAATGGAAATCTCCAAAGATCCCCAAAGGTCTCCATTCATGCAACAATTATGAAGGAAATAAATTAGATCTTTTCCATGGTCTGAATGGAAAAGAATGAGCTACATCACTCACTGGCATCTGAGTTATGTAAATAACAGATGGGCTGCACCTAAATCCTGGATCTGTAGAAAAATTTGGATCTGGGTATGAATGTGAATTTTACAACAAGAGACCAGTACTCTAAATCTTTACATTTCTGAGTTTTGGAAAAGTTTGGATCCATCTACGGTTGAGAGAAAAGCCAACAAACAGCCAGTAAAATCACAGTACAGAGTGAACCTCTGTTCTGAACTCAGCTCATTGTGCCTGGGTATTCCAGCATGATGCACTGATTTGTTAATGTTAGAAGAACAAATGGCACAACCACCTTGTGTGCCAAGTGTCATTGTGGAATGAACTTTTATTGTCAGATTATACACAATGAAAATAAGGGGGATTATAATGGCAACCTAGCTCCAGTCTTTATTATAGTAGCACAGTGGTTACCACTAAAGTAAATGAAAACATGACAGGCAAGAGGAGAAAAAAATGTTTCATTATTCATGGATGTCAAATAGAGATGGGATTCTCTTGTTTCCCTTTGGCAAGAGACTAATTAAATCTTATCCTGTGGCTCCTTAACTTGGAAACGCGCTCCTGCGATTCACAAATCAGTTTCTTCTTAATAGGCACTGGCTTGCATCCACTATCTATAATTTCTTCCTTACATGAACTCTTTTTATAATGGAGTAATATTACAGTGGTGCCATTCACTCAGCTAAGGCACTGTCAGCATTTTAAAAAAATGCCACTTGAAATACTCAGGGGTTTTACGTCAGCCATAAAACGTCGTTGGTAGTAGCAATAACATTTAACCTTTACCAGCATTCACGTGTGTGCATTTCTATGTTACTTGTCGCCACAGGATCTGTGGGTACATCTACATTGCAATGTAAGCCCAGAGCTAGTAGAATTTGAGTTTGCAGACCCTGGATTTGTTAACCTAGGGTTTGAGCATCTATGTTTATTTGTAGCTCTACATTAAGAATTGTTGAACCCTGGGTCCCAGCCTGGGCACCAGCATCTACACTGCATTATGGGGGCTTGAGTCCAACCACCCATATCCTAGGTTTCCTAGCCCTCTCCCATAATATGGCTGTTCTAGCCCTTTGTTCGTGGGGCAGGGTAGGAACACTTGACTGTCCAGAGGACAAAGAAAGTCAGACTGTGGAATTGTGGACTCCCAGAGCACGAGTCCAGTGGGGCAGCGTCTATACTGCAAAGCAATAGGACTTGAACTTTGGGTCCCAGTTTGACTCAGGCTCAAACCCTCCACCCCCTTGGGATCCTGGGTCTGAGCTCTGGGTTAGTGGCATTTGTGTGTAGATGAAGGGAGATTAGGTTTGAGCCTGAATTCAAAAGCTGGGTTTATATTGCAGTGTAGACCTACCATGTGTGCCTATATTTCAGCATAGAGGGCCCAATCCAAGGCCCACTGAAGTCAGTGGGACTCTTTTTGTGTTGATTTCAATAGGCATGGGACCAGGCCAATTGTGCTCTATGGGCCAAAGCCTGTTGCCATTTAAATCAATGGAAAAACTCCCCCTGAGTTCAATGGAATAGGATTAGGTAAATCCTCAAACTGCTTTACAAACATTAACTAAATAGTTTTGTGATAAAATCTATCCTAGAAAAACCTTGCAAAGGAGTGGACTAACAGTCATTAAGAAAAGTGTCTGACCTTATGTACTTGACATAGAGTCATAAAAAGTTAGAAGAATACTGGCTAATGGTGCTTTTTGGCACTCAGGGTCTGAAAGTATCACTACTTTCAGACCCTGCTCTGGTCAACTCTCCTTATTGCAATGCTTTGGGAATCCCAAAGCTGGATTTTTCAGACTTCATGCTAAGTGTGTAGTTGCTGAATTTCTAGAAAATATTTCCAGCCACTTTATTATACTTTTATTCTACACTAGTGCAATTTAATCGCACTTCTGAAAATGCTCTGGTACATGGAGTCATGCACACCTAAGCTTCCAGTTCAACAAAACCTGCAGATCAGAGAAGTGGAATTTGTTCTCCACTTTGAAAGTGCATGTACACATTTAAATAAATCACTCTGCTCCCAAGCATGTCCTCGGTAAATGAAATTACTTATTAGCAAATGAACATGTAATCGCACATGTAATCACTCATTTTGTAATGGCACATTCTGAGCGCATAAGGCAGCAGAGGCATCTGGTTAGAAGTGTAGTGCAAAACAGCCAAAGTGAAAGTCTCATTCCCTATGGGGTAGGGAACTTTTGCTGAGACTGAACTATTCTCCTGTTAATACAGTTTTGTTTTTTTTAAGAGCATATGCATTGGAAAAGACAGGCTTTTGAAAGTGAAATTTTTTTTTTTGTTTTTGGTGGGTTTAAATGGCAGAAGCTTGTTTGTTTTTCTTTTTTTCTATTGTCTCTCTCCATCTGTACTTCAGCTGCGTCTGTGACTTTCTCAGTGCTACAACATATATTCCTGCCTGTGCCCATTTGTGTGTCTGTTTGCTTGCATGCGCACTATAATGAAATGAGCCACTTCAGAGCCCTACCGTTTGCTCCTTATGAATTCAGCAAACACAAAGTGCATCTATGACCTTAAGAACCTCTCAATGCCCAGTGGCAAGGGAGTTCCCTGGTCTGTAATAGTAACGTCTGACAGGCCTGAGAAACTCACTGCCTAGCACACTGCTTTCATAGTGTTTATCCATAAAGAATATCATGTAAGCTGTTAAATGAAAGCCAGCATCACACTGATTATAAATATTGTTGTGAAATGTATGTACAGATATCATGTAAAAACATATAAAGAAAATATGTTCCTGAAGTGTGACTCCAGGCAGGGTTGACAAACAGGTTGCTGACAGACAAAGGATGTATTTTTGTCAGTCTGCCTCAGTTCAAATGTAAATTAAGCATCATAAGCCAACATCATAAGCCTCAGTTCAAATGTAAATTAAGCATCATAAGCCCCTATTTCCATATGAAGTTACCACACCAGAGCATAAATCGAGAGTCATCCTGACTCCCGGGACACAAAATGGATTTGGGGATATGTAAGGAGAAGGCAAAAGGACACTTCTTTATCTGGCACTTGGGGACGTAATCAGGCAGTGTGATTACATTCTTGAAAATGGGATCCCAACGAGCCTTGGCTGGAAATGCTGCAGGAAGGCTTTGGGTGAGAACAGACAGCTTCTAGATTGTTGCTTAGCCTGTTAATGTTAAGTTTGGTTTCTAGAAAGTATGTTATGATTTTGTTTTATACATAACCTTTCTATTTCCATTATTGTCCTTACACACACTCTCTTAAATCTTACCCTTTGATAATACACTCATGACTGATTTCACTGTAAATATATCTCAGAGCTGCGATGTTATACAAGAGCTGATCCTCAGTTAAATCAAACAAGTTGCTATGTACACTGTGCCATTTGGGATGGCAAACATGGTACTTCTCTCAGTAGCCAGCAACAGGGGCTGGATATCAGAGGGGAACTCCAAAAGGGGTCTGGGACTGAGGTGAACCTGCTGTTAACCTGCAACACAAAGTGAGGGCTATCCTTGCCCAGATGAGACCTCTTGGGTAGCTAACAGACTGGCAGTGTTGGGAGCTGGCACCTAGTTAAGCACCAGCAAGTCTCTCTCTGGCTGGAGGCAGGGGGGTAACAAGATGACTCTCAGTCCTGGACATCCTGAGAAAGCATCACATCATCTAGCCAAGTGAAAAATGGTGAAAAAAAAGGAACTGTGATCTGTTTATGCTACTTCTGAGCTCCACTGAAAGGGACAAGCCCTTATAGCTTCCTGCTGTTTGTTCTGGACAAATATTTGAGTACCAACCTAAAATCAGTTTATCAGGCAATGTTTTGTCTTAAGCATATAATCAGGAAGTCAGGCAGGAAAGGAGCTGGAATAGATGTGGAAATGGGGAGCAGCAGGGGAGAAAAGCTGGCTGTGCAAGGTTGGTGAGGTCTCCACCCACTCAAGGGACTATATTGCTGAAGTCATTCAATACCTCTGTCAATATTATTCTGCAAAAGTGCGACACACTGAGAGTCTTAAAAGGAAGTCATTAACTTAAAAATCACAATTTTGTCTAAAGATTTTTTAAACCCATCATTGTTAAAAGCAACACCCTAGATTACTATAACTGAAAGATTAGACACAAAAGTTAATCTATTTTTCTCCAGTTTGTTTACACTGCATTTGACTGCACGTTATGTATAGTTTTATAGTGACTATGGCAATGTTTTGAAATCAAGATCATAACATCTCTCTGTGTGCCAACTGTCTCCCTGCCTCCAACTGTCTCCCATGCCAGAGAGGCAGTTGCAGCATTTCAGAGGTGGCATAGGTATATAGCTGTAAGGAAATCTGTGATGGGACTCAGAAATGGATCTGAACAAAAATCCCAGATTTAATGCCTGAATCCAAACTTCATAGTTAGCTCTGTAATGGTCTGTTTGGTCTTATCAAAGCCCAGGATCTGAATACTTGAGGGTATGAAATCCAGATCTGAATCTGAACCTTCCCAAAGTCCTGAGTATTTAGATTCCATCATTTTTACTAGAATTAAGATTGAATTGTGAATTTGGATCCAGAATGCTGGTTCATGCCCACTCTTCTGTAAATGCACACTAGTATTATTATAATATAAACTGTAATAAAAGTATTATAATATAAGCAAGGGGTGGGGAGTGAGAATTTGGTGAAGTATGTACATTAGTTAGGAGGATTTCAAAAACTCAGAGTAGGCTGCTCTCTATTATGACAGATGCCTCAATAGGAGTGTTGAGAGACTCTAGACTTGCATGAGGCTAGGCAGAGCTAGAGAAGTTCTTAGCATACCAACAAACGCCGCATACAAGTGTCTGAAGGGTACACTGAGTATCACAGTAATGGAGTAGCCCCTTTTCTTATTCCTTCTATGTATGTGTTATGCATATTTTCTATCTGGCTGTTCTCAGGGTTCCTGCTAATCTCATTTATCTATGTATTAATACTGAGTACAATATATTCCCATTTACCTGAAACCCTATTATCCGAACCTCCTCATTACTGAATCCCTTCCTTGTCTCTCAGCATGAGATACATGCCCACTGCAGCGGATTTGGCTAATGCAGAGGTTCAGATAATAGAGCAGAGATGAGGAGGCGGCGGCGGACTAGCCTCCAACCGCAGGGGAGGCCATCCTGCAGCATGGCAGGGAGCCCTCTGCAGCTGCACTGTCACAGGAGTGAGCAAGTGGGGCCATGACAGCGGTGCTGCAGAGAGCTCTATGATGCAGGGCCAGCGACACCCGAGCCCTGTGGTCCCAGCAGGGCAGAGCAGAGCCCTGGCTGGAGGGGAAGGGATCTCTGCTCTGCCCCACCAGGACTGCAGCCTGCCCTCTGTGCCTACAAGGATCGGGTGTCACCAGCCCTGCAGCAGCAGAGGGAGCCCTCTGCGGCCCTGTTATCACGGAAGTGTTTGAGTGGAGCAAAGCAGAGACCCTCAGCCACGACTGCGAGGATTATGACAAGCCCACAGTTGCAGGGTAGGCCACTCTGCTGCTGAATGGCTCCTGCCCTCTTGATAATCCGAACTCCTGATTATCTGTCCCCTCATGCTATTTGGGTAATCAGGAGTTGAGGGGAATACAGCGTGAAGGCTAGGCACCAAAGAATTCCAGGGATGCCTCTACTGTTGTGAGGTGTGTGATGGTACAGCTGACCTTTATAGTGCTTGCAGACAGGATTTAAGCAGCTATGTGCCACAAATGGCCCCAGAGATGTAAAGAAGTATCACAGTATTCATGGGCATGCAGAGATGGATATTTTCCTATCACATCGTTGCCTAATTCTCCATCGTGTGGTCTAGGACAGCCCTTAGCTACAGCAGGGCTCTATGGGGCAGCCTTTATGCGCAGCAGCCTCTTTTGGCCTCTGGAATTATCCCATACTGATAAAGAAAAGCCATGCCTGCCAGGTTGATGAGAAAGAAAACAGTATAAAAACTGTGCGACTTAACATCAAACAATGTGACTGGGATTAAGGGATTTTTTAAAAATTCTAATTCCCTTATATTAATTCATGTTTGAAGATCCTTTTAATCTCTGCATTTCTCACAGGCATAGTAAAATGCACAAAATAAACTTGTTAAAGGATACTCAAAAATTTGCGTCTGCTGTAAAATGTAGGAGGAATTGAAATACCATAAAATGTATGTCATCCTTCAGAATGTGTGTGTGTTAAATCTCCTCTTTTACTCTCTGTCTGTACATTATATCCATTCTTTCTATGGCAGGCTTCTCTCATACCATCTATGCTGCCTTTTCTTGGGCTTTCCTGTCTCTTCTCTCTCTTCTCTTTGACCTTGCCTTTCCCTTTTCCTTCTGACCTATTTCTTTTTTTCCTCCTTCACTGATATTCTGTTTCATTTTGTGATCTTTCTCCTTTTTGGTGTGTGTGTGTGTGTGTGTGTGTGTGTGTGAGTGCAGTAGTGCTTGTTTTTTAGGCCAAATGGTTCCCTCTAAAAAATAGATGTTTTCAGTGAGAGCTCTGTTTTGATCCAACAGGGAAAAACTGGCCCTCACCCAGTTAGAGTTAAAGTATTTCTGCCAGAGAAGCTTCATTATCTGCTTGCCTGTAGGTTTTGTGCTCTGCAAAGTTGATCTGGGTCTTCCTCAGGAAGCTGTTTCTGCCAATGATTGGCAAGTGGCGCTACTCGCAGAAGTGGAGATGGGGTAGTAAAAGGGCAGCAGAATAAGGCAGTGATAGATCTGGCAATTCCACTTACGTGTATTATAGTTGGCATCTCTGTAGTTTTGCTGTAGGAATGGGACAACTCTGTTTGGCATGCAGGTGAATGCTTGGCAACCATAAATAGGAGGGAATGGGGGGCAAGTATTTGTGGAATACTGACACTTTAATCATCAAGGTTGTAGCTTATGTACAGTATCTACAATAATGTAATGATGAGATGACAAGCACAAATGTTATACAGCACAATTGCAAACCACTGCTACATGGGTATTCATAGGCAGCACTTCTGCTTGGATTTTCAAATGGAAATAAGCAGGCTCAGCAGGGTATGAAGCTGCTAGTAACTACAGAAAAATAAATGTTTTTTTTTTAATCAAACTGTACCCGTCTTTTTCAAAAGTGCTGATTTGAGCAAAGTATTGCAAACTGTCTGCAACCTGAAATTGCAGGAATTTATACATTCGGACTGATGTGAATCTACAATGGATTTTAGAGGAAGGATTGAGTTATAAAATGAAAGTCTCAGTTCAGCCAGCCTGTCAAAAATCAAGGCTAATAGAGTTTAGTATATGCAGTCCATTTAAATGCCTAATAATAATACCTAGTTCTAATATTTCACTTTCCATCCGTAGATCTGAAAGCACTTTACAAAGGAGATAAGCATCATTAGCCCCATTTTACGATGGAGAAACCAAGACAGAGAGCAGTAAAGTGACATTCCCAACAGGTCTGGGGCAGAGCTGGGAACAGAGCTCAAGTCGTCTGAGTCCCTGTCCAGTGCTCAACCTACTAGACCACACTGCCTCCAAATTTTTAGCAGTTTTTAGGCTAGTAACTTACCCAGTATTTAAAGCGTGGTTCCACTCTGAAAAGTTACTTTGTAAAAGTGGCCTTATGGGGTCCAATGTTTATGGTCTCAATGATTTCCATATTAAATGTGCTCAGTTTATAAGTAAAAACATTTTTCTAAGGGACAGCCCTATACTTTCAAGCTGGGGTCTCGGAATCAAGCTCTGTTCTCTCCTTCTCACACATCACCACCTGTAATAAAGGTTCTACAGGCTGAATTAAGCCTGTAGTGACACTTGTGCAACCCCATGTCTCCAAATTGTGCTCTTATTGACAGTTGGGCAGTGCTTCTCTTCAGTGGGGTTGCACAGGTGTAACTGGTAGGAATTTAATTAACTATATGGCTGATGATACATGAAATGGGGTAACATTGGTATCCTTTTAGCTGTGTTAGGCTCTGCCAGGGGTAGAATATACACAGGGAGCAAATCTGCTGGGTGAGGAATGTGCATTTTTAAACAGTCACTTCTTTAAATCAGTAACGTTCAAACCAAATCATCCACAATATTATTGTGATTGTATTTATGATTACCCAACACTTCCATTACACATTTTTGTGAACTGTTTAAGGTTGGGGTATAATTTGGCCCATTCTGTAAAGACACTGACTTCATTGGGATTGTACAGGTGTAAATGAAGGCAGGAATTGGCCCTACATTGCTACTGATTCCAAATACCAGCACCATCTGCTGTTTTGCTGCAGGTTACTCTTACCCATTACTGTCCACATGGCGTGAAATATATGGCACGGAATGTATGAATTCTTTACTGCTTGGTTATGACTTGCAACAAGAATAAATGCTAAAAGCCCAAGCTTGCTGCCTTAATGGGAGCAGAGCTCTCATCAGCATGAATGGCACTTTTGTGTGTGTACAGATGGTGTGGATGGCAAGACAGCATCAACAAGTGCTCTTCTGATTAAGATCTATTAAAGACATTGGCAGGCTCATCTTGTCGTTTTTTTCAGTCACATTATGGACATCTGATAATATGCACAACACCATTCACAAAGCAAAAACAGAGAAGCCACTTCAGCGCTCATACAACGGATAAAATGCATGATGTAAATACAGCACCTAAGTTGATGAGTAAATAAGACTAGAGATCAATAGAAAGTATTCCAGGAATCAAAGGGTAATGAATGCACGGGGAGAGATTTTTGAAAGCTGCCTTGGGGATTTGCACACCCAGTTCCCTGAGCGACATTTGAAAATGTCAGTCATGATGAGGAACTGCATTCAGGTCCCTGATTTCAGATCTAGAAAACCATTCACATACCAGCTCCTTCTTCTTCATGCACTCCATGAGGATTATGAAGAGGTGCTGTGCCTGGGTTCGAGTGTAGGTAAAAGTCTTCTGGATAGTAACTAGTAACTGGTCCCTCAAAGACTCATTGATAAGTCTGAAATTCAGAAAAGCAGAGAAAATGCAGAAGCATGTCATTAAAACTTGCATTGAAAAGGATTGCAATGTCAAATGAATGGCAAAAGAGGTAAGAGTGAGAAAACAAAAGTGTGTTAAAAGTTTGATCTTTTTGCACAGAACTGAAAGGCAGAGATTTATTAAAGAGTCATACAATGTTATGCTGAGAAAACATGCTGCCCTGAACACAGTGAAGTGGTCCCTCACTTCTGAGATTTGATTTCAATTCCCAGATATCGCCTGAACAGAAAGTCACTCAAGGTTACCAGCTATGGGGGATTTCTTAATGAAAGCAAGTTGACAGCCTGGCTTTGATGCAGACTGGGATGTCAGGATGAGCTGAACACACAGTTCTACCAATGGGCTCGCAGAGCTCAATGAAGGGGTCAGCTGGTGGCGCTTTGGGGACTCTCTTTTTTGCCAATTTTTTGTTTTTAGTGAATATTTTTGTTGTATTTAATGAATCATACCATACCATATACAATTACACCAAAACAGCTACCATAATTCCCAATATTAATATTTTACAACCAGTATTTTAAAAGGTAAGTTTTTATATGTTATTATATTGAATGCCATTTTTTTGCTCTGGTTAAGTCTGTCATCTATGAAACCAAAACGAGCATGGTAATGAGACAAGTAAGTAGCCACAATAAGCGAAGGATAAGGGTAAAATTTTCAAAGCGCCTAACGGTATGTCTATGTTACAATAAAAGACCCATAGCATAGCTCATGGGTGGCCCTGGTCAGCTGGTTTAGGGCTATAAAATTGCAGTGTAGATGTTTGGGCTTTGGCTGATGCCCCGGCTGTGAGACCCCACAAGGGGGGAGGGTCTTAGAGCTCCAGCCTGAGCCTGAACGTTTACACTGCTGTTCTTAACCCTGCAGCCTGAGCCAACACATGTGGGCTTGGAGATACAGTGCCATAGGTTTTTTATTGCTATATAGACATAACCTTAAGTGACTTAGGAGTCCCAGTGGGACACTTCTGAAATGTTTATCCTTAAACACCATTTGTCAATTCTCCTGCTGAAGGCTCCACCTTTCAGATGAAATTTAAAACTGAATTATTGACTACTTGTTTTCACTGGATGTCCTCCTGGCATTTTTTGCCAGAGTAAAGGTGTTGATTCCACTGTTTACCAAGTTCTAATGTCTACCTCCATTCCATTCGCAAATTCAATTGCATTCCTTTTCTCTTCCTGTCTTAAACTGTGTTTTGTAGAGCACGGATCTTTCACTGTTAAAAGAGAAGCCACATTCTACACTGGAGGTGTTTACATTTCAGTAGCTGAGGGAGTAATTCATGTGTATCCTGTGTGTAAGGTTTACAAAGTGCTTTGGAATCCTCTGAGATAGAGTGGCTTAAAGGTGCAGTGTAAAATTTACCCATTTAACTGGGATTTTAATGAATTACCATCAAGCCACAGTGAGGACTTGCTGTATGGCAGATAAAGGCACTGTAAATCATCTGTACGGAAGACTTAAAACACCACCCTACACCGGAAACCTACTGACCGCTCTAGTTATCTACATGCCTCCAGCTTTCATCCAGACCACACCACACGATCCATTGTCTACAGCCAAGCTCTACGATACAACTGCATTTGCTCCAACCCCTCAGATGGAGACAAACACCTACAAGATCTCCATCAAGCATTCTTACAGCTACAGTACCCACCTGCTGAAGTGAAGAAACAGATTGACAGAGCCAGAAGAGTACCCAGAAGTTACCTACTACAGGACAGGCCCAACAAAGAAAGTAACAGAATGCCATTAGCCATCACCTTCAGCCCCCAACTAAAACCTCTCCAGTGCATCATCAAAGATCTACAACCTATCCTGAAGGACGACCCATCACTCTCACAGATCTTGGGAGACAGGCCAGTCCTTGCTTACAGACAGCCCCCCAACCTGAAGCAAATACTCACCAGCAACCACACACCACCCAACAAAAACACTAACCCAGGAACCTATCCTTGCAACAAAGGCCGTTGCCAACTGTGTCCACATATCTATTCAGGGACCACCATCATAGGGCCTAATCACATCAGCCACACTATCAGAGGCTCGTTCATCTGCACATCTACCAATGTGATATATGCCATCATGTGCCAGCAATGCCCCTCTGCCATGTACATTGGCCAAACCGGACAGTCTCTATGTAAAAGAATAAATGGACACAATTCAGATGTCAAGAATTATAACATTTAAAAACTAGTCGGAGAACACTTCAATCTCTCTGGTCACTCGATTGTAGAAAGAATAGTAAATATGGCAGGCGACCAGCTTGGCTTAACAGTGAAATCCTTGCTGATCAAGAAGTGGAAGACTGGACAAATGACCAGGGAAGAGTATAAAAATATTGCTCAGGCATGCAGGAGTGGAATCAGGAAGGCCAAATCACACCTGGAGTTGCAGCTAGCAAGAGATGTTAAGAGTAACAAGAAGGGTTTCTTCAGGTATGTTAGCAACAAGAAGAAAGTCAAGGAAAGTGTGGGCCCCCTACTGAATGAGGGAGGCAACCTAGTGACAGAGGATGTGGAAAAAGCTAATGTACTCAATGCTTTTTTTGCCTCTGTCTTCACAAACAAGGTCAGCTCCCAGACTACTGCACTGGGCAGCACAGCATGGGGAGGAGGTGACCAGCCCTCTGTGGAGAAAGAAGTGGTTTGGGACTATTTAGAAAAGCTGGACGAGCACAAGTCCATGGGGCTGGATGCGCTGCAGCCGAGAGTGCTAAAGGAGTTGGCGGATGTGACTGCAGAGCCATTGGCCATTATCTTTGAAAACTCATGGCTATCTGGGGAAGTCCCGGACGACTGGAAAAAGGCTAATGTAGTGCCCATCTTTAAAAAAGGGAAGGAGGAGGATCCTAGGAACTACAGGCCAGTCAGCCTCACCTCAGTCCCTGGAAAAATCATGGAGCAGGTCCTCAAGGAATTAATTCTGAAGCACTTAGAGGAGAGGAAAGTGATCAGGAACAGTCAGCATGGATTCACCAAGGGCAAGTCATGCCTGACTAATCTAATTGCATTCTATGACGAGATAACTGGCTCTGTGGATGAGGGGAAAGCGGTGGACGTGTTGTTCCTTGACTTTAGCAAAGCTTTTGACACGGTCTCCCACAGTATTGTTGCCAGCAAATTAAAGAAGCGTGGGCTGGATGAATGGACTATAAGGTGGATAGAAAGTTGGCTAGATTGTCGGGCTCAACGGGTAGTGATCAATGGCTCCATGTCTAGTTGGCAGCTGGTATTAAGTGGAGTGCCCCAAGGGTCGGCCCTCGGGCCGGTTTTGTTCAGTATCTTCACAAATGATCTGGAGGATGGTGTGGATTGCACCCTCAGCAAGTTTGCAGATGACACTAAACTGGGAGGAGAGGTAGATATGCTGGAGGGTAGGGATAGGATACAGAGGGCCCTAGACAAATTAGAGGATTGAGCCAAAAGAAATCTGATGAGGTTCAACAAGGACAAGTGCAGAGTCCTGCACTTAGGAAGGAAGAATCCCATGCACCACTACAGACTAGGGACCGAATGGCTCGGCAGCAGTTCTGCAGAAAAGGACCTAGGGGTTACAGTGGATGAGAAGCTGGATAGGAGTCAACAGTGTGCCCTTGTTGCCAAGAAGGCCAATGGCATTTTGGGATGTATATGTATATGCCAGCAGATCGAGGGACGTGATTATTCTCCTCTATTCGACATTGGTGAGGCCTCATCTGGAGTACTGTGTCCAGTTTTGGGCCCCACACTACATGAAGGATGTGGAAAAATTGGAAAGAGTCCAGCGGAGGGCAACAAAAATGATTAGGGGCCTGGAACACATGACTTATGAGGAGAGGCTGAGGGAACTGGGATTGTTTAGTCTGCGGAAGAGAAGAATGAGGGGGGATTTGATAGCTGCTTTCAACTACCTGAAAGGGGGTTCCAAAGAGGATGGATCTAGATTGTTCTCAGTGGTAGCAGATGACAGAACAAGGAGTTATGGTCTCAAGTTGCAGTGGGGGAGGTTTAGGTTGGATATTAAGAAAAACTTTTTCACTAGGAGGGTGGTGAAACACTGGAATGCGTTACCTAGGGAAGTGGTGGAATATCCTTCCTTAGATATTTTTAAGGTCAGGCTTGACAAAGCCCTGGCCTGGATGATTTAGTTGGGGATTGGTCCTGCTTTGAGCAGGGGGTTGGACTAGATGACCTCCTGAGGTCCCTTCCAACCCTGATATTCTATGATTCTACGATTACAGACCTAAAAGTTGCAATATGACAACAAAAAACTTCAAAAACAGACTCCAACGAGAGACTGCTGAACTGGAATTAATTTGCAAACTGGACACCATTAACTTAGACTTGACTAAAGACTGGGAGTGGATGTGTCATTACACAAAGTAAAACGATTTCCCCATGTTTATTTGTTCCCCCTACTGTTCCTCACACGTTCTTATCAACTGCTGGAAATGGTCCATCTTGATTATCACTACAAAAGGTTTTTTTTCTCTCCTGCTGGTAACAGCTCACTTAACTGATCACTCTCATTATAGTGTGCATGGTAACACCCATTGTTTCATGTTCTCTGTGTATATAAAATTGTCCTACTATATTTTCCACTGCATGCATCCGATGAAGTGAGCTGTAGGTCACGAAAGCTTATGCTCAAATAAATTTGTTAGTCTCTAAGGTGCCACAAGTACTCCTCTTTTTTTTTGCGGATACAGACTAACATGGCTGCTACTCTGAAACCTGTCGATATAAAATGTGTTCATAAGACTGTTTTTCTAAATAACCAAAGCGGCCTAATGTGTTGTCCCTATTGTTCTCCAAAATTTAATCTCCATGAGGAGGACAACTACTATCTGAAGATCCATTTCTTCCAATATGAATACATTACCAATACATTCAAAGTTCATGCAATTATGTAAAATTTGTATTATCCAGAATTACTTGGTACCTTCTATTATGTTATCGGATAATCATGCTTATTTTATCTAGGCCATCAAAGCTGTGGTTTCAGATATGATGACTACCACAGAATATCTTGACATCTTCTGAATTTTTTAATTTCTCAGCTGGCACCTGAAAAATATAGTCTATTACAGCAGTCCTGAGTTCGGCAAGTCTTCCACTTACCTCAGTACTATAGGCTGCTTTTACAAATTGGAATAATATCATCATTCATTACTAAAATGTCATAACTAACTAACAGTTTCAGCTGATGATTAATTGTATCACAGTATATTGCCTATGGACTATATCTGGAATAACTTAGTCTTTACTTATACAAAACTCCTATTGAAATCAGAAGTAAATATGGACTGTGGGATTTGGCCCTACGATCTTTATTGAGAGGATTCAGTAGTACCACATTAACAATCAGTGACCTCATCATTGTTGCACATGCTTATGCTGATGGTGCGAAAGTAAATGCCATCATATCAGTAATTATTAATAAATGTTAACAAATTTACATTTAGAGGTATTTGTTTATTCCAAAAGAAATCAGAACCATAACATCTGGGAACCTTCGTAGATTAAAAATAAACAAATACCAAATGTCTTAATTCCAGGTTTCAGAGTAGCAGCCGTGTTAGTCTGTATCTGCAAAAAGAACAGGAGTACTTGTGGCACCTTAGAGATTAACAAATTTATTTGAGCAAAAGCTTTTGTGAGCTACAGCTCACTTCATTGGATGCACGCAGTATCCGATGAAGTGAGCTGTAGCTCATGAAAGCTTATACTCAAATATATTTTATATTGTGTTTAACTGTTTATATCCCACACTCTGCTTGCAGATTCTTTCCAGAAGTAGACAGTCACTGAATAAGGAAGGGAAGATTCAAAGCACACTCCGCATTGACTGCATCCAACCAAGAAGCCATATACAAGATTTGCTTTCAGCAAGTTGAAGCTTTTAGAAATTTAAAGGAACCATTTTTAACTTAGTGCAAATGTTAATACTTAAATAATGCCTTAGCATCAAAATGAAATAATATTGCATGCAACATCAACCAAGGTTCTTGACAGCAGAGAGCCTGATAATTGAAACCATTAATTATTTGTTCTGGATGCAACATAGTTATTCTTAAATACCTTACAAATTAGTGGGTTCAGTAATTTAGAAAATGTATCTTTTGAAATCTGAAAGACTCTATACTAAAGCAGTTTGCTCATTTAAAATGTTATAGTTTTTTTTTTAGCTTATTAGATGAGTCAGAATATTTTCAGTAAAAGTCAATGTTAATCAAATACGGAGTACTGAACCAGAAAATCTTCACAGCTCCCATTTTATGTTAGATAAAACCAAAGCTTTATGATTTTAAACCCGTGCAGCAATTGTAGTCAGGCAGCAGAGTATATAATAGTCAAAGCTGGCTTAAGGTAATTGGTTTGGGATATACAAACACTGAAACCCATTTCATGTGGCTTGTGAGTGTCATGCAAAGTTGTAGCATCACATTCTCCCCCCTGGAGTAAAGAGGTGCAGAAATGAATAGGAGCTGCAAATAATCACTGCAAAATGGATTTTGAATCATCTCATCATTAGAGCTGGTTGGAAATTTTTCCATAAAGTGTTTTTTAAGTGCAAGATGCTGATCTGTCAAAACCAAAACTTGCATCAGGAAGGTTTCTGAGGTCTCGGATGGAATTTCTCATCAAAGCCAGAGAGAAAGAAAGTGTCACCCCAGAACAGCCAATAGCCCACAGCTTAGGACACTCACCTAGGACATGGGAGACCCACGGTCAAATCTCTGGTCTGAATCAAGTACTTAGCAGGGATGTGGGAGACCCAGGATCAAGTGCCCAAACCACTGGAATATCAACTGTTCTCTACATATAGTGAACCTATATTGCACCCACTCTGTGGCCACTCATTCCTGATACCAGCCTGCCTAGTCCCTCTATGCAGATCCAAATCCCATGGAGCACCATCTGAAGGGTGCCGCACAAGAAGGGGGATGGAGATAATGCTGGGGAGGCAGCTGAACCTCCTTCCACATGAGAAGGGTGAAAGCTGCACGTTACATTGAGGGTTCCGTATACATGAGGATCTTGGAGGCACAATCTGGGCCATTGCATGGAAGCATCTGAGGTAAAGTGCCACCACATATGGAAATGTGAGGCAACTTTTCTGCGTTCCTGGTGGTCTGAGTTGCACCCAATGCATCACCACTGTTAGCGCACAGCTGTCATTTCATTACGTACCCACTGAAACCAGCTAATCTCCAGTACACTGAAGCACATCTTTTTGTTCACAGCCGAACATAGTTCTTTTGTTGCAAGTTAGTATGTGGCTTAAATATACAGGGCCAAACCCTGAAGCCCCTATTCAGGCAAAACTATTTTCAAAAATCAAAGGGAATTTTGCCTTTTTAAAAACTGAATAAAAAAAAGGGTCTTATGCTCTAAAATGGTGTGGAAAGGGGCTAATATTCTAATAATGTATTTCAGAACTCAGCTGGGTTAGTAAACATGTTATTCCATCCTATAGTGAGAACAATGTGTAGTAAAGTGTAGTGGATATTGCTAAAAACACCCCTTAAAGAGATTTAAAAAATTTGGTACCCCTACTGGGAAAGATGTGAAGTATGTGAAACAATTTAGAAGCTGTAATAAGATGCTGTTGCCTATGGACTTATATAGCATACCTTTCTAAAACTCTTTTAGTCTCTACCCCAACCATGGTCAATTTCTAAAAATAATTAAATACAAATCCTGAAGTTTTTACTCAGAATGTAGACCACTTTCTGTCAGGCAAACTCCTCGAAGTCAATAGGAATTTGCCTCAGTAAGCACTGAGTGAAAACAGGATAAGGCTCTCAGGGTAGGGTCCATAATTTTTCAAAGTAGCCTTCATTTGTCTTTCCTATATTAAAGTTATCCAGAACATATCATGCCATAAATTTTTTTTTAAAAGCAAACTTCTGAATTAAACTAATGGGAGTTCTTTTTAAAAATCAGTGGCATGAAATGGCTGTCTAATTACCGAGAGGCAAGTCTTCCTGCAGCATGACAGTTTGCAAACTGCTTGGTTGTATCATTTATCATGTGATCTGTCACTTAATTTTCCATGCTTATAAATGTGCTATTTATATCAGAGAGGTTTGTAGGCCTAAGGTCAGTCTCAATATTTTTCTATTCAGTGCCTTGGTGATGCAGCAAACTGGAAATAATTATATCAGAAATAGAAACAAATAGCAGGGTTAGTAACTGTCTCTTTCTAATAAAGCATACATAGCAATGTCAGATAAGCTTTGTGTTAAATGTGAAATAATTTGGTTCAAGTCTAAACCTTATTTCCTCCTTATGACCCTAGAAGTGCTAGCAGCTGCCCAAATCAAGGGTCCTTGATTGTACTGGACACAACTGAATTGCACAATCAGTTAATTTAAAAAAAAATATATATACCTATGATGCACATGCTAAAAATAGCATGTACAAAACAGGTAATTATACTGGCATCCGCAACAAAATCACAGGAAATTATGCATGCAGAATTACCTGCTTAGTGCAAACAACTGCATGTTTCACATATACAAATTAGCATCCTCTTCTAAAAATACAGCCCTCCATGTGGAAGCTTAAGAGGCATTAATTTAATTTAAGCCTCTCTGTGCTGTCATGGGTTAATATTCTCTGACTCTGTTCCCAATTGTTCATACTTTGTTGTCCTAGGGGAGTTTTGGGTCTCTAATAGATTATCTCCTATGGACCAAATATCTAAAAACTTGCCAAAAGGAGGACCTGCTGCCACCACTATCCCTGCAAAATATGGTAAAGAAACCATGGTTAGTCTTGTGTGGTTGATATTTAGGCCTTGATTATCTACTCTGTCTGAGTTTCTCTGATTCAGGGCTGCCTGATCCTGGCACAAGTTAGGGCTGGGATCTTATGTGCCTGGAGGACTGCTCTGTCATGGCCCTCCCCCTGCCCTTCCCTGACAATCCTGTCTTTCTTATACGCTAGGCTAGAGGAGTGGTGTAATGCCACTTTGCACTGCTTATTGGGGAATCCAGCCCATAACTTGCAGGACAAACCTGAGTCTTTACCCTAAATCATCTGGATTCTTATCTTCGATGGATATTCCTACTGCCTCCTCACAACCTGTTTGAACCCTGAAGAATCTGTCATGTTGTTGCATGATGCCTCAGGGACAAGGCATAGAACAGCTTTAAGGACCTTTTACTCTTTTCTGTGTCTAATTTTCTTTAGGATTCCTACCCTCTCTCTTTTGGTTTGATCATTTACTCTACCTGAGAGTGGTGTTTTGGGGGGTTTTATGTGTTAAACAGATGAATTCCCAGATTCTATTAATGTATAATCAATCAACTGGGAGCAAAGCATTATTAGTAGATACCTCATTATCTATTCTGTCCTTGCTAAGGAAAAGTCTGTCTTTTGTTTTGTTTTTCTTGATCATTGAGGATTCTGTTATTTCATTTATTTCTGGTTAATTTTAATTCTATGTGCACAAATAATCCAATAATCAATATACGAAAAAAACCCATTTGAAATAATCTTATTACTGTTAAGCAATCAAATAAAAAAAGCAACATTTAAACAAATATAAAGGTTTGACTAAGCAACAAAAGCATAGAAACTGAGTTAAGACTGTCCTCTGATTATGTTAGGCTTACCTAGACATTACCACAGTAGGTGAACTTCCCATTCATATATACTTTAGTTCTTTAAAGTGCAATGTATTGCATCACAAGTGAAAGATAAAAGTGACTGCCTTAACTCAAACCATTAATATTATTTTAATGTATTTTTTGTATTTACTTTTCTTGCCTTCCCACCGCCAATACTGCACTAAAACAAGCAAGCCACCAAAAAACTTCAGCTGTGCCATTTCAGAAAAACTGGGGAAAGAGGAAGGTAATAGCAAGACCTGGTTTCCTGTGGTATTGTTGGGTTTCTGAACAGTTTCATTTTAAGCACTCTTTTCAACTGCAAAAGTAAATATTGCTTAGATACCATGGAGCTATAGAAAAACCTCAGACTGACAGATAGATAGGTAGATATCACCCCTCATGAAATAAATAGATTCAAGAAGCCTGGGATCTGGCATCTCTGACTGGAAAACAGTTCTAGGGACAAATGCTGAAAGTGGAATGATTATCATGTAGCTGTAAACAAGCTGAAGTTGGTTTTCAAAGTTACTGCAATACTGTCAGATCTGGAAAATTCAATTTGTTGTATCATTTGATATTTAAGGTCTTCTAGTTCCACCTTAAATTAGCAGAATGCTTTTGAAAGATTGCTTTCTGGGAAGCAAGGACAGGAGGCAATGCCTGTCTATCCATCCCCCTGTCCATTCCTTGCTGCAAATGACTCCACTGCTCACAAAGAGACACTGAAAAACGTAAGTGTCATTTTTTAAAAGTTCAAGATCTTAGAGGCGATATGATAAGTATATAAAGGACAGTGAAAAGGATTATTCCCACTGGACACTAGTGTTATAACAACAGCTAGTAGGATCACATTAAAAAAAAAGATACATTTAATTTCAGTATTAGGAAAACTATTTTGATGGTCAGGTCAACCAGATAAGGGACCTGTTTGTCTTGTGATGTTCAGTAATTATGGCATGATCACTAAGTATCTTTAAGGGAATGTTAGATTACAGAGAAAAAGTAGTATAGGTTCCTTCTTGTTTGGTGGGTTAAGCTAGATGATCCAAATAGGTATGTGCCATCCCTATATTTAATTCTATAATGCATTGGAATCTTAAGGTTAATAGGGCTAAAATTTATCAATGTTCCTATTTTAACATTTTTATAGTACCTTAACAAGTCCATTTTAGTATTTTAAACACTTTTAACAAAACCGAAATGATGGTTCTTCATGGCAAGAATTTACAAATGGGAACCCTGTCAAGATGCATTAGATTAATTTAGATTGAAAGCCCAGTCTCCTTTCAATGTTAGCTTTGTTCAAGTTGCACAATTTCTGTGTGGCATGGTGGTTACAAGGCACACAGAAGTTGCCATTCTATAGTTCTTTACAACCGAGATCTAGTCATTTGATGAAGAGAGCAATCATGCAATAACACTCCTTCTCCTTCCAAACTCTAAGAACAAATGTGTTCAAAATGACATAGATTTTAATAGATGTAATATATAATGTAAACTCTAAGAAACACCACACACATTAAACATTAAACATTACCTTCCAATGAATCCACAATAACACTGAAATCCTCCATCCCAGCAATTATACACATCTATCTCCTTCATTGGAAGGAAATGTCTAATATGTGTGATATTTCTTAAAGAGTTTACATTATATGACTGACAAATTTCACTTCTGTACATTTTAAAAAAATATAGGAACCAAGTGCTGAGAAATCATGCTAATGGGAGAAGAATAAGAGCCAAGGTAAAATAAACCCAACATTTTGTGGTGCTTCTTTTTTGTAAGTTAGCCTAATTTTCTCTCCAACACCGTTACATTTTCTTTCTCCTGTGAATGCCAACAGATAACCAAATATAAATGTAGCAAGGTATCATTTGCTGAGCTTTATATGACTTTTTTCCAAGATATCAGTTAGTACTTTCAAATACATACAGCTTATTATGAAAAATACATACAGATTATTATGAAAATGGTTAATTTTCTAACATATCACATGGCCATGGCAATTGAGAGATGTGCAAATAATTCATTTTTTGATTACTGGTAATATAAAAAAATTGAAATAAAAAAATTATTTGAGGTCAACCAAAATGTTTTGTTCTAACTGAAATAAAACATTTCATGATGTTTGAGTATTTTATGTTAATTTTTTACACAAAATAAAAGTGAAGTAAATTTGGCAATAAATCATTTTGAATAAAAAAATCAAAGATTTTTGATTTTTTTAATTGAAACTATCCATGAATATTTCCGTCACCCCAAATTTGCATTGTTTGGTGAAAACCAGTTTTAGATGAAAAATTTCATCCAGCTACTACTACAGTAGAGAGTAAGATGTAAAATGCTATTGACCTGGAAAGCACTGGTAATATTATACAGTAGTAAGATTTAAAAAAATAAGAAAAATAATTCTCTACAACAGCTTAAATTAATGTATTTTTATCCAGAGCTTACTGCTTATTGCTTCATGTCTTTGGAAATTATATACAGGTCTGGAAGAATTCTAATTTTACTTATTTATATTTTTGATGAATAATATCAATGTTTACTTTTAAACTCTTAAATTTTTTTATTGCTTTAAATTTTCAGAGTTGTGAAAAATTACAGGTGTTCAGCATTTTTAAATTTAAATTATCACTGTTTTGGGATATAATGGGGGTGCATGTCAGACAGTAATTAATTAGTGACAGTAGATGTTGAAATTCAAAAAAATTAAAACTATATAACCATTAAAACACAAACTGTCGACATCACTTGTCAAAATATAGAAAGTAAATATCCTAAAATCAAACTCTAAGTTCTCAAGCAGCATTCTTCTGACTTTGCCTGTCAATTTTGATCAATAGAAATATTTTCTCATTGGTTTTTACGTGTATGGTGAAATGGAAGTTTACCAACATTTACAGATTTAAAAAAAAAAATCAAATCCTTCCAAGCCTAATTTATTTGACTTAACTAGAAGGGACTAGTTCACACAATAACTATATAACAAAGTACTGTATTACAATATCAATTTTAAAACAAGATGCAAGTTGCCTCAATGTTCTTAAACAGACCTTTCTTGGAGCAAGGTTAATACTGATACTTTCATAAATATATCAATAGAAGATATTTCATCTTCACCAGGTCATCAAATAATTGTCATCAGGTTTTGGAACTTTCACTTAGAGTGAAATCATGCCCTACTGAAGTCAATGGGAGTTTCCCCATTATCTTCAATGGGGCTAGGATGTCACTGTAGGAAATTAATGTGTTCAGTACATGATATCGTGTCCTAGAACATCACATTACACAAAGTTCTACCTGGTACCACTTATTTTTTCCTATTTTGCGGATGTGGGGTGGACTCTGCCTTAGGGACAATATTGATCTAATAGCAGTATAAAAAGGTGAAGGTGAGTCACAATTGTTGTAGTTATGATTCTCTATTGCTATTACCAGGAAAACCTCATATATAGCAGTTACTGATATTCCATATACAGATTATAAGTATCATACCCAGAATGCTGCTAAACGCATCATCTCATGGAAATGAAACCTGATCTTACTCCTGTGTTCAAGACTTCTGTGAGGTTCAATGCACTCCCTGCTAAACAACTGAACTCTTCAACTAATTTTTAAAAATAGTAATAATAGAGCTAGTAGTAAAAATGAGAGACTGGAAGAAATGATTTCATTAAAAGTCTCTGTCAAGATTGACAATAGACAATATTTTGGTATCAATAAAGGATCAGATTCACTCCTATGTAGAGGGCCAACACAAGATATATGCAAAATGTAAGTCCTAGTTGGAGTGCTTAAGTGGGACTTATATAGTACATTGGTCTTGTGCTGATCCTCCACATGAGGGGAAATTTCATCCCAAAAGTGTAAGACATAATGTGAATTACATATATCTTATTCATCATGGCAATGATTGGCGTAAGAAAAATATTTTTTATTCACAAAGTATTGCATATGGCTAAACAAAGTGTGCTGATTGATTCTGGCTAAACAAAGTGTTCCATTCAAACCATATTCCAGCATAGATCAAGGGTCCGGTTTTCCATTCCATTTTATTCTCCACCCCATTTGACTTCAGGATAAGGCAACAAGACCCAGATTCTCAAAGATATTTAGGTGCCTAACTCCCATGGTGCCCATCCATATATCGTTCCAGCATGAAGTAAACCTTCATCCAAGTTTAGGATGAAACATACATTAATTTTTTGTCTGCATGACTCCTAAAGGACATTAAGCCTATTACCATTCCCACCTAAATTTGTCAGATATAGGGTTGCCAGTTCTGTTGGATATATTCCTGGAGGTTTCATCACATGACAATCTTTAATTAGCTTAATCTTTAATTCCTGGATACTCCAGGACACTCCTGGAGGATTGGCAACCCTAGTCAGACATGAAATAGGCATCAGTAGCAAGCAGGAGCCTGGGCTTTATGTATATATTCCCCCAGGAAAGATGATCATAAGATGTATTGGATCCATCTAGACAAGGCACCTGAAACAATTAAAATGCTTAACTTTAATTGCCTTTAGCAATCTGCATTTTAATTATTCCTATAATACCCTGGAAAATAATTCTCAAAGAACAGCTCCTTTCTTTGCTCTGGCTGACCCAATAGAGACAGATGAGAGGCTTTGGCATACTTCTGCTTCACATGACAATCTCTTTTGAACCATGCCCAAATGTCAGACAGGATAATATACACTACAGTAAATCATGTCACAGTCTTTCAACTGTGCACCATGCCAGGCTGCAATAAACACTCTAATTTAAGGTTTCACATGCCAGTAATACATTTTAACGTTTTTAAAGGTCTCTTTCTATAAGTCTATAATATATAACTAAACTATTGTTGTATGTAAAGTTAATAAGGTTTTTAAAATGTTTAAGAAGCTTCATTTAAAAATTAAATTAAAATGCAGAGCCCCCCCACCGGACCAGTGGCCAGGACCCAGGCAGTGTGAGTGCCACTGAAAATCGGCTTGCATGCCGCCTTCAGCAAGCGTGCCACAGGTTGCCTGCCCCTGGAGTAGATAGTCTGATTGGTCTTTGCCATCTGTAATTTCTAGAACTTTGCTAACACATGTTTCTGTGATCAATAGCTTTTAAATGTGGCACAGGGAATTTCACCAGCCTTTAAAAAAGGGCATCATAATCATTAATAATAATGACTTAGGTGGGATTTTCAAAAGTCCTCTGCACTGGACTGAATTTGCTTCCATTGAGCTCCAGTGGAAGTTTTAACATGGCTTTGAGGGAACAGAGATAGGCCAACTCTGAGTGCTTTTGAAAATACCTGCCTGATCTACTTTCTGTAGCACCTGTATTCTTAGGGTGAGCCTCATTATGAAACACAACCAAAAGAAAAATTAAACAAATAATTCTAGCCAATTTAAAATCTTGCATATCCATATTATTTTGAACATACAGTAGAATTATCACAATTTGAAGATTAACCCCCCCCCCCCCCAAAAAAAACAAAAACAAAAACAAAACAGAACTGATAACTGAATATCGTTGCTTTAAACTGGTGCAGAAGGGACACTTTTTGGTACTAGGACATGACCACATCAAATTAAGTCTGAATTTAAATGACCATGATAGAAATTGTTCAACATTTGTAATGAAAATAGACTAATAAAAATGTCACTCATTCTTTGATCCTTCATTCCCCATTAGAACATTTTTAAACGTAAAAAAAAAGTTCCTGATAATTATATTTACTATTAAAGCACATTTTACATGTGTTTAAAGTCTACAGTGTGTATTATTTATACATATTCTCTCATTTTATAAATCTGTTACTGATGTGCATTTTTCACACATACATATACACACACGCCAGCCCAAGAAGAACCCCGGATCTGAACCACCTTAAAACAGTATAAAGGAACTGTAGAGGAAAACCATGAATTAGCCCTTTAAGTTTTACAATGAGAGGGTGTTTTTATTGCTAGGCATTAAGTCCTCAGACTTAATTTTGCCAATATGATTTCATACAGATTAGTCACCATTAGAGGAAAAGAACACATTAAAAATGTATGCACTTAATCATTAGACACACTTGGGATTAATAAAAGCACACGTAGATCCCAATTCAGCCAAACATATGTTTACAATGTCTAAACCATGATCTAAATACTGTTCTTGCCTTGCCTCAAGTTAGCGCAAGAAAAGGTGGAAGACACACTAAAACCACTGCAAAAGCAGCAGTGCATGAATACAGGTGGACAGATGGAATTCCTTTACAGAGTACAGAAAGAAGCAGATACACTTGGCCAATGTGAACAATTATGATTATTTAAAGGGCAGGGCTGTGCCAAAAGCTAGAGTTAGTAGACAGTATACCACCATTTATAGTATGCATAAGACAGCTCTGATTGCAGTGAGCATATATTTCATGGTGCCCACTGAGCCAGTCCCTTGTTTGACATCCTGACCTGCAATGGTAAGATGTTGCTGATGCCAGACTTTCATTATAGTGTGTATGCCTATATGCAGCTGCTCATGTTATATAGCTAGGATTTATCCCAGTGGTAGACCTGCCAATACAATTCTTCAGGGTTTCCACCATCTTGCATCAGTTTTCCCCATCTAGGAGCCAGACAGCTTTTGCATTGAATATCTTAATATCTTTAAGCAGTACTCTAATCAGTGCTAGAAAGTGTGACTTGAGGAAGTATTTGGTACTGTTATGTTGCTAATAGTTTCCCAGCCTCCATATTAGCACCAAAAAAAATTGCCATGCACATTAAGAATTATTTTGTTTCATGAATGTTTCCTAGCAAATGACTCACCCTCCTTCTTCTGAATATTTGTGACCAAATGCAAGGATGTCAGACGCCCGGCCGCTGCCATCACACACCACAACGGGAACAGGCGGAGTGTCTCGTAGGTACTCCAAGACAATAGAGATAACATTGGGCCCTCCTTCCACAATAAGTGCCACCACTGGAACCCCTTGCCCAATTCCTGGAGTAAAAGAAAGAAAAGGGGAAAAAAAGAAAAGAAAAAACCCCCAAAACCAAAAACAAACAAAACCGCAAAGCCAGCAAACCAAATAAAAACACAACAAAAGAAAGAAAAAACAAGCTGAAATTACTGCATACTAACTATATATTGGTCTCTTACAAGAAATGGTGTTAAGAGATTCATAGGTTCATAGATTTTAAGGCCAGGAGGGACAACTGTGATCATCTACTCTGACGGGCTGTATAACATGTGCCATAGGACTTCCCTGAGTTAATTCCAGTTTGAACTAGAACAGATGTTTTCGAAAATCATCTAATCTTTGTTTAAAAATTCTCACTGATGGAGACTCTACCAAAAGTTGTTCCAATGGTTAATGACTCTCACTGTTAAAAAAAAAAAAAAAAAAAAAAGAAGGTACCTTATTTCCAGTCAGAATTTTTCTAGTTTCAACTTCCAGCTTAAAGGATCTTCTGATACCTTAGTCTGCTAGACTGATGAACCCTCTTTTATCAAATTCCTGTTTCCCATGTAGGTATTTACAGACTATGATCAAGTCACCCCATAACCTTCTCTTTGCTAAACTAAACAGATTGAGCAACTTGAGTCTCTCACTGCCAAGCATGCTTTCCAATCCTTTAATCATTCTCCTGTCTCTTCTTTGAACCCCTGCCATTTTTCAATGTCCTTCTTGAAGTGTGGACACCATAACTGGAAACAATACTCCAGCAGCAGTCAACCAAATACAGAAGTAATATGACCTCATTCTCAACATTTGTAATGCAATTAGATAGGATTCCTCTGCAAAAGAGGCAACATTTATATTCAGTCAGGAGACTGATGTGGTTTGACCAGACTCACCTGAGTGAAAAAATAGTTGTGTGTGTTATATCATTAACAAAAGGTTCTTTATTTGTACAACTTGTACTGCTTGTGCCTTCTTAACCAATGGAGGCTGGTGATATCTGAAATGGGGTATATAATAGAGGGTTGAAAATTTCCTGTCAAAACTGCTTTTTGATGAAAAACCAGGGAGATTTTCTTTTTTTGAAAAGCGTTCTTTTTCTGTGGAAAATTTGGATTTTTAATCAAAAAACCAAATGCCCACAAACTGAAATATTTCGATCGGGAAATACTTCCACAGAGCACCAGGAGAGTTGTAGTTCAGTTGACTCATGACCCCATTTTCTTCGACTGGCCAGGCTCCCTTGCCAGATTACCTTTCCTATGATGCACCAAGGTCAGGGACTCCCATGATGGCCAGGGAACCCCATGATGTATCACCTCCCACCTCCTAGAGAAGAGACCATGGTGCATCATGGGAGACATAGTCTGACCAGGGAGCCCAGCCACTTTACATGCATAAATGCAGACTAAAACTTTATCTGACTTTATCTTTATCTATTTCAGCAAACACAAATGCTGTCCTACCATCTCTGAGGACATCTTCAGTGTACTTAACTAAAGCCATAATCTACTGTCAATCCATGCGCCTTATTATTACTAACATTTATCATTTAAAGGAGATGTCATGCCTATTGTGCTTTATAACTATTTAAGTAGATATAATATAGTTATAAACAAAAACTTGCTTGAAATTATTATTACTGTTTTATTTATATTACAGTAGCACCCAAAACACAGTAGGTGCTGTGCATGCCATACAGGAAGACCCAGTCCCTCCCTTGAAACACTTAGAGTCTAAAATGACAAACAGGCTAAATGATGAAGCATAGGTGAAAAGGTATAATATACAATCAAAGTGATTAACAGTATGATTAGCACACAGCTAAATAGCTCCACATCTGCTTTGTACATTATAAACTATCCCCAATTGCTTCTCTACCATAATCATTATTAGTTGGTTAATTTCTTGTAAGTAAGGCTATAGAAGCGAGTCAACAGAATGATATTTGAATGACAGAGGATGATTAAGAACCTTGAATAAAAAAAAGACATAAGTATGATGGACTAAATTATGCCTAGTGTACATCCATTCACTTCAATGGATTTAAGCCACGAATGAATATATTTTTGACAGCCTTTCACATGGTTGGAAAAATACAATTATTTTTATCATGCATAATATTAAACCACTTAAAAGTAAATTTAAAAATTAAGAATAAAACACATTTTTAATATAAACTGCTAAAAGAAGAAATTTTTTCTTGCTGAGGAATTGGTGAAACCTTGATACATTTAATAGTACACATCTGACATCAGAAGACGGGCTGACTAAGCATTCCTAATTCTTTATTACTACTAGATGACAACAGACATATTATTTACAAGTGATTTCTAATTCAAGAAAATTGTTCATGTACTACAGCAATTGACTGTCAACAAAACAGCACCAATAAGGAGGCACACTGCACAGTATATTTCCCACTGAACAGCATCCCCACTTAATCACTGGACATCTTCACAGGTGCTATGAGAGAACCTTGTTAAAATTCTCTCACCAAATTAAAAGGAAGGTTGTTAATGCTACTGTTTTTGGATTCAACTTCTAGACTTCCAATTAATAGAGCAATGTCAAGCTTTCTGAAAGTTGAAAGGATCAGTGTTCTCTTCTGCTTATTTACATTATTTTCTTCTTATAGTACAGTATATGGCTAATGTTTTATGTATTCCTTCCTCTACAATTACTTTCTCAAGAAATTAATTCCTTGATTCTTGAGCAAGAATCCACCTCAGCTGCCTTTTCCTCATTCCTTTTTGCTCTAGATGTGAATGACAAGGCAGATATAAAAAATCATGATCAACGTGTAAATAATTTATTGGAATCTTGCACCAACATTCTTTTTCTGGAGCATAGACCTCTCCAGCTGGAAAATGACCTTCCAGTCATGGAGAAAAGGTACAGTAGATATCTAAAGACCTCTTACTAATGTTGAGTAGTACCTTAAAGGATGGATAATTCCAGAGAAATCAGAGTTACTACAACTATGAACACTGCAAAGGAACAACATTTGTGGTAATTATGTACACTGCAAAGGAACATTTCATGTGGCTCAGGACAGTTGCATATAAATGGAAACATATCATTCTGAACAGCAGAATATGCATGAGGAGAATATTTAGCTGATCTCTTTCACTGAACGGGGTCAATATGATGCATTTTAAGGAGTGCATAATGTGAACTAGGAGACATTTCTTATAGTGGCTGTGTAACAATACTCAAACATATACCAGTCTTTTGAATCAAATGCTTATTGTATCATAGAATCATAGACTATCAGGGTTGGAAGGGACCTCAGGAGGTCATCTAGTCCAAGCCCCTGCTCAAAGCGGGACCAATCCCCAATTTTTGCCCCAGATCCCTAAATGGCCCCCTCAAGGATTGAACTCACAACCCTGGGTTTAGCAGGCCAATGCTCAAACCACTGAGCTATCCATTCCTCCTGTATCCAATTAGAATGCAGTAACATTGGAACAACACTGCTTTCACTCTGAGGTTGGATTCCACAGGAGGAAAACTTATTTTCTCAAATGTGAAAGAAAGCAAAAGTTCACAATTTGGTTAGGAGGAACACTAGACAATAAAGCCTTCAAACAGATTTGTGCATCTTCCTTCTCCCTGCAGGAAGGATTGATCAGTTTTGGTGGGTTATTCTGGATATCCATCAATCTGCTAATTTTAACCTTTTGAATTATGATGATTATTATTTACAGTTGAGCAAATAATTTTCAACAAATAGCTTATCTGAAGAACTTAATCTCTTTTTGGCTCATGAGTTTGTTATTCAAAAGTATTCAGCAAATGTGTATTTCTTTAAATCTCTATTGACTGATATACAACAGTTTTCTGCAAGTGTCCAAGCTGGGTTTCACTGTGATTAGTCAGATGGCATTGTTTACTTTCCCCTGATTGTGAAAACACTTCCAGCAAGAATATCCGATTAAACAACTTTAGGTTAAAAAACCCAACATTCCTAATTAAAGTAGTAATCTAGGTGATATTATTGTTTCCTTTCCTTTGGCATTTAAAGAGATGAGACTCATAAATTTTAGACTTTCCTGTTAACTTTAATTCTGTCCTATACCAAATATACATGACTGAGAGATTAAAACCTAACTTTCACAATTGACCCTGCAGGTTCCTTTGTGCAACATCCTGCATCTAGGAAAAGATTTAAACACAAACCTGTTTTTTGTGGGCTTTATTATGGATGTTTTATAAATTCTGCTTTTGCTTTATCAAACAGAGGAATTACTTTTCTTGGTAGGTTTCTTCATTCTCCATAAACTGCAAATAGTTTGGAAAGTGACACAGACTTCTTGAGTTTGGGGAGCAATACATTTGGCACTTGCTGCAGGGATAAAATAATGTAATCCTTTGGGGGAAGAATCTCATTTTAAAACCAATTTATTCTAAAAAACTCCAATTGACATTTCTTCAGATCCAATAGCATAGCAATCTTCAGAGAGGATTACTGAGCTGAGTTAGATTTCTGAGCTCCATTTCTCTGAAACCTAGCTCTATGGGTTTCTCATTATTATTAATAATTATCTGCATTAGAGTACCACCCATAATGTGGTAGGGCCTTTCCACATATACAGAAAGTCTGTTCCTGCCCTGAACATTTTACAATCTAAGAAATTCAGTAGACAAGACTGTATCATCAGTGGAAAGCAGTGCATTCTCATTTCCTCCATGATGCCCTCTACAGCACTTTAGTTATTTGTTTTACTGTATTCCATTTCACTTGTTCATTAACATAATAATTTAGCTGCCCTTATGAAGGAGATTTTCCTTTCAAGTACAGGTAGACAAGCCACAGGCTGATTTCATTAGATTATATAATCCAAGGAAACCTTGGATTCATTTTAGCCTTTAACTATTTGGGAATTGCTAACAAATAGAGAGACTATAGTGAAAAATGTCATAGCGTAGGAGAGAGTTTGTTTAAGAACAATAATTTCCTAAAGAGATCAATGCACCATTTCATAACCACCTTGTATACCAGAGATTGCTAGCTATCCTTTACATGGCTGTCATTCTTTCCTTATGAACAATGCATTTCAAGGTCAAGATTCCAAGACCCAGGCAAATTGGGAAATATCAGAACATGATCTTGACAAGTTGAGTTAACTAATAGAATGATTGAAATATGACTTTGCAGGGACACATTGTATTCAGCATTGTGTCAGATGGTCGTGGGTTTATTGAAAAGACATGTTGAACATTGAACTATTTAACACAATCCTCAAGCTGCAAACAAGCCCTTTGTGGGTGGGCACCCTATTACTTGATCCTCCAATACTGGCACAGAACTTTTAGAGGAAGCACTAGAGATCATGATGTAAAGAGAGCCTTTCACTTCCAAAGATCAGTATTTTTTTGTTTGTTTTGGTGTTCGTGAATTATTTTGGCTGCAGTAAACCAGGTATTTTTCCTTCAATTATCTCCTGTGTCATGAATATCCTATCTTCCCTTGGTTTCAGATAGAGTTGGTAAATGCATTTTGAATTTTCAGCAAAATATTTTTTTTAAATTCATTTTGGTGCTTTGCAGCCACCTCAGAGCTGGTTGAAACTTTCTGGATGATTCAAAATTTCAACAAAATATTTTTTTTCACCATTTTCCAACAAGCACTCATTTCAATAAATTCTTCTCTTCTTGTGTGCCTCTGAATTCTTAAAGACTCTTCTTTGAAGAAAGAGATGTCATAGTTACTTTCCCATCTAACAGTATCTGCAGAGAACTGGTTAAATTCATGGAGGTTAAGTCCATTAATGGCTATTAGCCAGGATGGGTAAGGAATGGTGTCCCTAGCCTGTGTTTGTCAGAGGGTGGAGATGGATGGCAGGAGAGAGAGATCACTAGATCATTACCTGTGGGGCACCTGGCATTGGCCACTGTCGGTAGACAGGATACTGGGCTGGATGGACCTTTGGTCTTACCCAGTATGGCCATTCTTATGTTCTTATGTTCATAGCCTAAATAGTCAATATTCTGAACAATCATTGAGTTCATCACAATGGGGATTACTGGCAGGTCTAATTATGCTTCCAATTCAGTAAAAAAACTAATAGAATATTAGGAACCATTAGGAAAGGGATTGGTAATGAGATAGAAAGTATTATAACGCAACTATATACATGTAAATCCATTCCACACCCACACCTTGAATACTGCATGCAGTTCTGGTTGTCCCATCTTAAAAATTGATACATTAGAATCTGAGAAAGTACAGAGAAGGGCAACAAAAATAATTAGGGGAATGGAACAGCTTCCATATGAAGAGAGATTAAAAAGACTCAGACTGCTAAGCTTGGAAAAAAGATGACTGAAGGGAGATATGACAGATGTCTGTAAAATCATGAATGGTGTGGAGAAAAAGTGTTATTTACCCCGTCACATAACACAAGAACCAGGGGTCACCCAATGAAATTAATAGGCAGCAGATTTAGAACAAACATAATGAAGTACTTCTTCTCACAACATCTAGTCAAACTGCAGAACTCATTACCAGGGGATATTGTGAAACCCAAAACTAAAACTGGATTAAAAAAAGAATTAGATGAGTTCATGGAGAGGTCTATCAATGGCTATTAGCCAAGATGATCAGGGACGCAACCTAGGGTTGCCAACTTTCTGACTGCAAAAAACTTAATACCCCTGCCCTGCCCCTTCCCTGAGGTCCACCTCTGCCCCACCCCTTCTCTGAGGCCCCGCCCCCACTCACTCCATCCCCTCCCTCTGTTGCTCACTGTCCCCCACCCTCGCTCACTTGCTCATTTTCACTGGGCTGGGGCTGGGGGTTGGGCTGCCGGAGGGGGTAAGGACTCTGGCTGGGGGTGTGAGCTTTGGGGTAGGGTCAGGGATGAGGGGTTTGGGGTGCAGGAGGGGACTCTGAGCTGGGGCCAAGGGGTTCAGAGTACGGAAGGAGGCTCAGGGTTGGGACAGGGGGTTGAGGTGTAGGAGGGGGTGTGGGCTTTGGGGGGGGGAGTTTGGGTGTGGGAAGGGGCTTAGGGCTGGGGTGCAGGAGCGGGTGAGGGGTGCAGGCTGGGCGGTGCTTACCTCATGCAGTTCCCAGAAGTGGCCAGCTTGTCCCGCTAGCTCCTAGCCGCAGGGGCGGCCAGGGGTCTCCATGCACTGGCCACATTTGCGCCAAGGAGCCAGAGGGACATGCCGCTGCTTCTGGGAGCCATGAGGAGCCAGCTGCTGCAGCCAACTGGACTTTTAGAGGCCTGGTTAACACAGAAAACACCTGGCAATCCTAATGCAACCCCATGCTCTGGGTGTCTCTAAACCTCTGACTGCTAGAACCTGGGACTGCATGACAGGAGGTGGCTCACTCAGTAATTGCCGTTCTTTTCACTACCTCTGAAGCATCTGGCACTGGTCACTGTCAGATGACAGGATACTGGGCCAGATGGACCATTGGTCTGATCTGAAATGGCCATTCTTATCTTCTTATATTCAGACAACAAAAGGCAGGAGAAAGGAGGTGGTATCTAATATTTAATGAAAAAAGGGGTAAATAGTGAGGTGGCAAAATTTGCAGACAATACAAAACTACTCAAGATAGTTAAGTCCCAGGCAGACTGTGAAGAACTACAAAAGGATCTCTCAAAACCGGGTGACTGGGCAACAAAATGGCAGATGAAATTCCTTGTTGATAAATGCAAAGCAATGCATATTGGAAAACATAATTCCAACTATACGTATAAAATGAGGAGCTCTAAATTAGCTGTTACTACTCAAGAAAGATCTTGGAGTCATTGTGGACAGTTCTCTGAAAACATCCACTCAATGTGCAGCAGCAGTCAAAAAAGTGAACAGAATGTTGGGAATCATTAAGAAAGAGATAGATAATAAGAGAGAAAATATATTTCCTCTATATAAATCCATGGTATGACCACATCTTGAATACTGCATGCAGATGTGGTCGCCCCATCTCAAAAAAAGATATATTGGAATTGGAAAAAGTTCAGAAGAGGGCAACAAAAATGATTGGCGGTATGGAACGGCTTCCATATACAGAAAATATCATATTGCCTCTATATAAATCCATGGTACGACTACATCTTGAATACTGCATGCAGATGTGGTCGCCCCATCTAAAAAAAAAAAGTTATATTGGAATTGGAAAAGGTTCAGAAAAGGGCAACAAAAATGACTGGAGGTATGAAACGGCTACCATATAAGGAGAGACTAATAAGACTGGGATTTTTCTGCTTGGAAAAGAGACGACTAAGGGGGGATACGATGGAGGTCTATAAAATCATGACTGGTGTGGAGAAAGTAAATAAGGAAGTGTTATTTACTCCTTCTCATAACACAAGATCTAGGGCTCAACAAATGAAATTAATGGGCAGCAGGTTTAAAACAAACAAAAGGAAGTATTTTTCACACAATGCAGTCAACCTGTGGAACTCCTTGCCAGAGGATGTTGTGAAAGACAAGACTATAACAGGATTAAAAAAAACAACTAGATACATTCATGGAGGATAGGTCCATCAATGGCTATTCGCCAGGTTGGGCAGGGATGGTGTCCCTCGCCTCTGTCAGAAGCTGGGAATGGGCGACAGGGGATGGATCTCTTGATGATTACCTGTTCTGTTCATTCCCTCTGGGGCACCTGTCATTGGCCACTGTTGGAAGACAGGATACTGGGCTAGATAGACCTTTGGCCTGACCCAGTACGGCTGTTCTTATGTTCTTAAAGTCCCAAAATAAGTTTCCTTAATATTATTGAAAAATCCTGGTGGGTTACATTTCACTATTAGATGGAACAACCTTAAATATTCTCTGTAAAAGTAGCACAGGAAGGTAGGAAATTCTGGAATAAATGAGTTCATTAAACAAAGAACCTCATTGTATAAAACTTTATGTAAAAGGAAAATATTTCAGTTAAACCAATCTTTGATTTTAAGAAAACTCACTCTACAAATGTACTTTAAAGGATATTAAGGGCCTCTCTACCCAGTCTCTCCCTGTGTATGCACAAAATGGTGCACACACATACTTTTGCCTGCACTGTCCAGGTACGAACAGTTGTATGCACACTAACATTTAAATTAACCCTTTAACAGTCTAACACTTGGGACCATGTAAGTAAGTAGTAGCATTTCTACCTGCAAAATCCATTGGCCCTAATGATTTTTGCAAATAGAAAAGCTACCACTAATATGCTCCCAGGTTTTAGACTTTTTAAAGAGCACGCACAAGTGGAGCCTGAGGCCTCTAAATCTGGCACTAAATATGTAATCCACTTGCTTTACGAATTTTTGAATAGGCTTTCTTTGCTTTCATTATGCAACATTAAAGGTACCTACATGTACCATGACCACCGGCTCCTCTCCAGCACTACACATAAGTCTATCTAGATGTCTCGAGAGATCCGCAGCCATTGCACCAGGCAGGCATGTCACCATGAGGATCTTCCGGTCATCGCATACCCAGCTATCTATGTTTCTAATGCTCAAATCATCAATCACTAATACCTGTTTCTTTCTAATAACTGGAGTTCCCTCCCACGGAGAGGTATCCTCAGTGCGAGAGGATACCACATCATCATCTGGAATGAGGGTCCCAACTATGGGATTGTTTCTCTCTGCTCCAGTTGGATGTTCTCCTTCCCTGAAACTTTCATCCTCCTTAACAGCACAGAGGCTGTCACACCAGGGGTGGGACTGTTCTACTGTGCCCTGAAAGTCTCATCTCTGTATCTCCCTTAGCTCCTCCAGCTCAGCCACCCTGGTCTCCAAAGCCCATACACAGTCTTTGAGGGCCAGGAGCTCCTTGCATCAAATGCACACATATGCCACCTGCCCAAAGGGCAGGTAATCATACATACTGCATTGGGTGCAATAAACTGAGTAGCCCCCACTCTGTTGCAGGACTTCTGCCTGCATTCTCTTTTTACTCCTGCAGCTCGTTCCTTTGTTGTTTTGTTTTTATCAGGGGGTGTTTTTTGGTTTAACGTTAAAGAAGTTTAAGGAATGTTAAGTGTATGTAGCCCCACCCCCCACACTTCCCCTGTAAATTCCCTTGCAAAACTCCTGTTAGCTGCTCCTGTTCACTAGAAAAATAACAGGGAGTCCGGTGGCACCTTAAAGACTAACAGATTTATTTGGGCACAAGCTTTCATGGGTAAAAAACCCACTTCTTCAGATGTATCACCTATTCACTAGATTGCTGATTTCACTTAAATGTCTATCTGTTAATCTATGCAGAAGTTGCCTTTGCACATACTGTTCCAGAACTTTGATACCCATAGCTCAGGGAGAATGTACTCTCCTGTGCCACCAGAGAGTCATTTCAGACCAATCTCAGTACTGCTGCTTCCTGCCTTCTCAACATACCCAAATTCTCAGGTATGCAGCAAGTACCTATATTGCTCTGTAGAGCAAGCTAATTGCAATGTTGTCTGCAGCTTAGTCTGCTGTTGACAACAGGTTTGTATAGTCCCCAGGCAATACGCAGAGAGGGAGAACAAGCAGAACTGAGTTTGCTTTTAACATATACTATTTTTTTCTTATAAAACAGAATACTACCCTCTGAAAATGGCGGTTCTACATAACTACATGAGTCATCAATAAACCACTGTTATAAATGTTTACTGAGGTTCAGAAGGGGAAATGACATAAATACAGCAATATAACATAGTAAACAATTTGATGCTAGATTAGGTGACATTTAGGAGGAGACATTTATTTTAATCTCTCCCTCCATAAATAAACAAATTGGGTTCATGCAGTTGTAGTAACTGCATTACAAATGCATCTTTGGATATCCACATTTGATTTGGTGGACTCTGGAGAATAAGTATTAGGTTTTTAGGTTGGTTGTTTTAGGTTAATTTTTTGTAAGTCTGTAATATATTTAAAAGTACCCAGATTACAAGGCGGGTACGTATTTTCTTTAAAAGTGAAATAAATAAATATAATATCATAAAAATGTGCATGGCAGTTGCAATTTGTATGTGCAAATGCCAGAATGACTTCTCTTTTAAAAACATATCTGGGTCTTTTTCTTAGCGGTGATTTTATGTGTCAGAATAACAAATCTATTTCTGCATTCATATAGCCATTATGTTTGTCAGTCATAAAGCATTTATCCAACACAGGAGGTTAGAATTCAGGACCTTTTGCTCCAGTGGCCCCTTCCCATTTGCACTAAAGGAGAATCCCCCTTAGCTGTCATTAGGAAAAATCAATCAAGGTTCATCAAAAAGTTCACCCATTTTTCAAAGCTTTTACAATTATGGACTGGCTTTTGATCAAACCTGGTCTGAGCTCAAACATAACTTGGTCACACTAGGATTTTGGGATTTTTCTAGCCTGAAACTCAAGGTAGAACTTTGGGGCTATGGGACCCATGGGAACCCAAACTGAAATCTTTAGTAAAAGGCGAAAGATTTATACGATCTGAATGCTCTAGTTAATCCCTCTGAATTGTAACAGCAGATATTTGTACAGCTCTAGTTAGCAGATTTAATAATGTTTCCTAGTGTAGGCCAACCACTAGGCCTGAATTACTTTATTTGTAGGGATTGGATGCAACCACTATAAAAGCACTGGAGCTAGTGTAACCCACACACCTCCTGGGTGTGGTGTTCTGTCCCATCTAGTGGAGCTGAGACCACTGAGAGAGGGAGACAGAGAGAATAATGAGTCTGCTCTACAGCCTTAGCTAACAGCATATGGCTTTTAGCTCATGCTGTAGTGGCTCATGCACTAAGCTCCAGAGATCCCTGGTTCACCCGCTGACAACCGGGGTCTGTCAGTGTTACTCTAGTACAGTATTCAGCAGCATGCTTCAATAGGCTGACACAAACAGACTGCATAAATGTGTTTTGTGACTTCTGAAACCACTTCTTTTGTTCTGGGCATTTGTGCTCTTTACTTTTGTGCGGTACTCATATACCACAGTGAGAGGTACTTTAACAGAAACGATAAACAGGTAAAAATGTTCGTGTGTGCCTTGGGGCAGCATTTATATCATATGAAACAAAAGTCCACACCTAACATGAAATCAAAAAGCCTGAGACAGGAATTTTCACTTTCTGAACTCCTTTGCCCTGCAGCAACACATTATGAACTCCTTTCCCTCTTTCTCTAGAGAGAGACTATGGCAAAAAGATATTCTCCCAGTACCCTTAAATAGAGCAACAGATTTAGACAGAAACCAGTCCACAGAAAAAGCAAATACATCCACACTCATCCTGTTGGGCCTCAGTGCTGTTTGATCCACTTACCACCAGATACTCCTGTACCACCTCAAAGAGGCTGCAAAGAGAAAACCCTGAAATGGCTTAGGTCCTTCATTAAATCTAGAAGGTTACTATAGGAAACCATTTTTCCATCTTTGGAGCCCTCTAGAAACCTCCAAGTCTCAATCCTCTGCCTGATACTATACAATGGCTATCTGAAGCTATTTTGGACCACATGGGTCGTGGTGCCAGAAGCATACAGATAACACACACCTTTATGTCAACGTTAAACAGCATTTCCCAAGCTTTCTCAATGCTCAATTCAGATTATGACCTAGATGCAGAGCAACTGCCTAGAGCTGAACCCAGGAAAGTCAGTGGTAATGCTGGTGGGAAGAAGGAACCAAGTTGTTGAACAAGTCCCTCCATAACAGCTTCCACAATGAGGGCATTTGCCCTTCAGATTGTCAAGTTGGTCTGTAACCTTAAGTTCCTTTAGGACACTTCACGGCTACTGGAAGTCCAAATACCTATGGCAACAAAGAAAGCCCACTTTCATCTACGACTAGTAGGGAGATTGTATCCCCTCCTATGAGACACAGATCTGGCCACAATGATCAACCATCCATGACTTCCAGGCTTGAATACTACAGCTCATTATGTCTTTCAAGAATGAAGTCTCACATCCTGAAAAAACACATAAAACATAGTCAATCTGCTTAGTAACAAAGGTCACTGTGAGTGCTCCAGCCCAGTGCTCTGCTTTCTGCACTGGCTGTCCAATGAATACAAAGCCCAGATTCAAGGTCTCCCTCAATATTTAAAGCCCTCCATGGGATAGGCTCTAGTAGCCTGAGAGATTGCCTCTCCTTCTGCTACCATCACCTTCCACCAGAACAATTACATTATTGACCAGAAGATTTGTGAGCTCAGGAGACAGAACTTTGACAGGAGCTTGACAAAGACTATACCTTTCATTAACATAAGAATGTTCACTCCCACTTCAGAGCAAAATTCAAGTTAGTTTTCCCTCAATAGTTCTTCTAACACTGAACCCCGTCACAGAATGTAGCCCACTAATTAAGTTACTTTGAGCAAACCTGAAATTTCAAAGCAACAGAGTTGAAATTACTTAGTTCCTCCTTGTTTCATAACCAAATTATGCACAACTACACATTTTGTACACTCTGTCAAAACTATAAATCAGGCTGTCTCTGCTCAAAGTTGAACCCATGTTCTGATGAAGGCTTCTCTGGGTAGTTATGGTAGACAATGCCTGCCCTCTTTTGACTGGCATACACTATGATCTTTACCTGGCATTGCACACTAACTGAATACACCTTTCCAAATCCATTTTCTCTACCCTCTCTCATATGTCAACAGCTCCCACTGCTGGATTCACAAACCATGGTGAATTCTCTGATGACCATGGCTCGAGCTTCCAGGCTGTAATGAAACCTGAAACCAGACAATTTCAGATGGTTCTGAGTTTTGTTGGGAACATTTCAGACAGCTCCAATTTACAGTTGGTCCATTTGTTAAAAATAAGTCTGTGTGTACCTCTAACTAACTACACACATATGGAAATGCATCAAGAGCTGCACAGAATGTGAAAGGAAAATCTGACGTAAATGAGCATTCCAATGCATTTGATGATGGTGCAATGGTCAAAAAAGATGCCAGTGATGACAGTTGAACGTCCCTTTGCCTTCCCAGCCCCCTTCATATATTCTCAGGCATAGGATGACAAAGGGAAGTCCACGGGTCACATGAATAGATACTGTAGACATGTTACATTGTCGGAATTCCCTTCTCCACACAACCAGAACCACCCCAGCCTTACTGTTTAGTTCCGTCAGTCTGCCTGTTGAGGAATAAACTACCCTACTACATACAGAATAAATTATTAAACAAGAAAGACTGATGCCCTTGCTTAACACTCTAACACAGTCCTTGTTACTTAGCTCATTGATAGTATGAAGTAAAGATACAGATCAAAACTTTGGAGCTGAACACCTTCAAACTGTGAATTGGAGCTGAATGTTGTGTCTGACCCCTATCTTATAAGGCAACAAAATAAAAGCTGGATCGGAACAACCCTATTCTCAGGAAAAGTTCAGATGTGGATTGTATTTTGTTGCCATCTCTAGCCTGAAGAGATGCTTATGCCTGTGTCACAGAAGCAACAATATCTGAAAACAGCCAAGTTTTAAAAGGAGTCACCATGGTGCAGTGGCTATACCACAAGCCTGGAACTCAGGAGACCTGGGGGTTCCATTCATTCTGACAATGATTTGTCACGTGAACTTGGACAAGTCATTTAATCTCTCTGTTTCATTTTCACCCTCTGTAAAAATGGGGGCAATGATGCCTAGCAACTCCACAGTGCAACACTTGGCTAGGAACCTGTCCTATCTTTTACATTGAACACCAAGCTGGGAGAACATCGAGTCTACTCGCTGGGGCCCTACTTCCTTTAGAGGATCTGGTCTGCTGGCTCAGGAGTGTGACCCAGCCTCCTTTGCACATATACTGAAATTGGTGCAACAATTAAGTGCACTGCAGACCATGTTCTCCAAAGCCTCCTGAGCTGGCCTGCCTGCTTGGGGAAAATGGCTAAAGGACCTACCACACACAATTAGACTTCTTCCATTCTACTGCTCTATTCTGGTTTTGAAAACAGAAACATTTTGTCCAATTCCACAAAGCACATTTAGGTTTGTGAAAGTTGCTATACAAATGTATTAACCAAAACATTCTAACTGATTTTAGGAAAACCCACACAGAATATAGCATGCTTTGATTTTATTTCCACTATCTTAATGCAAATGTTTCAAATACATCTTCCAGTGTATTAACTGGCTTCTTTGGTTCCTTATTTTTATTGTATTTCACAGACTTCTGGAGAAATAAAAAAAAACTTTAAACAGAGCTCAACTTTTTGGTTTTTAAAAAAAATCTGTTTTCCCAGCAGATATAAAATGCTCCATCAGCTTTTCCTGAAGAGAAACAGAATAGCTACTCTTACTGAAAGCAAAGAACTTTAATAAAAGAAAACTACATGTGTGGCTTTGTTTGTTTGTTTTATCTATTATGACCAGATTAGGGCCTAGGCTTTATATTTATTTATATATCCTTTTCTTCTTCATCTCTTTTGAAGGTGAAGCCCCCCCACCCCAAAGTTACACTTTATACTGAAAAGGGAAATGAAGTAAATGTAAGCAAAGATTTTTAAATCCATTTCCAAAGCTAATGGAGAGTCTTTAAGGCCACAAATCAGGTTTACAAATGTCTTACAAGCCCCTATTTCTGCACTTATCGCAACCATGAGGGTCAATTATCCCTCTGATAAAGCACACTGAATGCAAAACTAAATAAAAAATGTTCCCTGGGAATTAAGTCCAAACATTTGGTGATAGAACAGAGCACAAAATTGGCAGAGTTGGTGCTTTCATGCAGCGCTGGAGTATTTGTTATATTTACCTGCCTTTTCCAATTATAAAAACCCAATTACTTGGTATTGAAAATGCTCATTTCCCTTTTGTTGAGCACAACCTGTGGAATTGGATAGCAAACTGCATCTCAAAATGCCTGAATGATTTGATCTTTAACACACACCATCCATGGCTGTAGCTGCCATGTATGCTCTGCTCATGTGGAGTTTTTTCTTGCTTCCAAATAAGACACTACACTCACAGGAAACAAAAGATAGGCTGAAGTGACTATTCAGTTCTCATAGGTACGGATACAAAATGAAGACATGCTCCATAAATCTATACGCCCTTTCTGCTTCTAAGGGTTCCTTTTAGATTTTAAAAATATTAACTGTAAAAAGAAATATAGCTGGTAAGAATGGTATTGTATATGGGCTTGTCACCATACTTGCCATATTGAGTTTCTTGCCAGAAGCAAATATATGTGAACATGTTCAAAGCATGGACAATAATTGTCTGCTTGCTGGAATACTTGTGTATGTGAGGATATTCTATAATTAAACATACATTTTTCTGTGCTATGTTTCCCGGTTCTGAAACCCAGGGGAGGGTATCAGTTAATAAGAATACTAACTAGAGCTGGTGACAAAGTATTTAAGCACATCCATTCAAATAAAAACTGAAACTTTGCTCCTATTGTAGTCACAACACCTTTTATTCATTTCCCATAAATATCTGTAGGACAGATTTTCTGGAGTTCTGCCCCATATTTACACTGTCTGAGGATCAGGCCCTTGTACAAGTGAATTTTCCCCTTTCCTTCCCACAAAAACATTCAAGGACAGGAAAAGTACTGTATACAATTTTGAGGTGATCGACAGCCATCTTGAAAACTCTTGATGGGTTTGAGAGCCACCCAACTAGGGAGCAATAGCAATACCTCATGACTTAAGTAACCAATAAGATCACAACAATAGTGATTACGAATAATAAATATGCCAAGAAAGATATGAGGTGGAAAAAGAGCTAGGAATATCTGGCATGAGACTTTGTAAATATTGGGTAACATTTATTTAAAATATGGAGTATTACTGAAGCGTTCTTTTACTTAGCCAGAGAACTTCTTTCTGTAACAACATGTGTACACTAAAGAGTGACAACCAATTGGGATGATTTTTTCCCCAACAAAGCTTGAACAGTCTATGGACAACACCTACCAGTTGCATTGTGTTAGACTTGTTGTTATCGCAAACCAATAGAAAACTTATTATTTGTGACGATAGCAAATGTGAATAATTTAGTGCCTGACATTTTTAATGCACTGTGGGTGACAACTTTTTTTTTAGGTCTACAACCACTACTTAGTAATTTTCAGGCATGACTGATAAATGCAGCTAGATTTCCAATGCCATTTTGAAACTTGAGGTAGTAATGCACCATCAGTAATATCTGACACATCAGTATTTAATAGAAATGCTTCATTAATGTCCGGGAATGTTATAATTGGATGATTTGCAATAGGCTGTTTTAAGTAATTAGATGCTTCACTGCACTCCACTGTCTGTTCATTTGAGTCAGATGATGGACTGAGCTCTCCTTCCATGCTGTCCCTTAATATTTTCCCAGCACAGGAACAAAGGCCTGGCTGTGCTCTTACTTCCGCAGGATCACGTAATTTTTACCAATCTCTAATCTGATGCTTATTAACAAAATCACATGGGGGGTGGGGGAGGAAAAGAGAATTAACCCATCTGTTTCAACTGATTTGTTTTTTTTAAACTGGCACCTTTGAAACCTACTTCTCTCCACCATTCAGACATGATCCATGTTCTCTCATGCAACACAAACTATTCTGGATAGCATCATTAAAATGTCACACAATGTTCCGCAGCCAAATTCATATAAACAAGCCAACTATTCACAGCAGATTATAACATATCACAGACGTACAGTAGCTTCTACACAAGTTGAAGGACAAAGATGAGGAGAGGTAAAATGCCCAAGTGTCGGGGAGAATAACTAAGCATGGGAAAAGCAGAATGGGCTCAGTTACTAAGATTTTATTGTCTTAAGCAAAGAGGAAGTTGGATCATATACCAGGGAAGACGTGGATCTTGATGTATAATAAGAAGTTAATATCTGGCACTTCTTTGTCTTCTATCCAAATACCTCAAAGTATTTTGTAAACATTGACATATTAATCCTCAAAACACTGCTTTGGATTAGTATTATTATTTAAATTTTACATATAGGGAAATTAAAGAATGGAGAGGTTAAGTGACTTGCCAATGGCCACACATGAAGTCTGTGACAGAACCAGGAACAGAACCTACGTCAAGACACAGCAAGACAATTTCCAAAGGTGAAGGTCTGTTTGCTAGAAGGCTATATCGTCTACAGGAAAATGTGAAAGAAGAGTGGGTCTCGTATTTGGAGAGGGATGGGCTGGAGAGAGAGACAAAGTGAGGGAGAGACAAGGAAAGAAAATCCACAAAGGATATTGAAGACTAGAGGGAAGATTTTGTAATGGATTCTGAAATGGTTAAGAAATTATTAAAATTTTGGAAGATGGGGCTGATGTGACCCTCCATATGAACAAAAGGAAGCATTGAAAGTTTAGATATAGATGGATTTTAAAAATGGAATTACAGTAGCCAAGAGGAGACGGAGGCATGCATGAGAATTTCAGAAGAGTAGTAATCAAGATAGCTTCCACATTGTAGTGATATATATTTCAGGTACCAGTGCCTGTGTAATTCCAACCTGTTGAATAGTGGAGTTAGCCATATTTCTCAGCATATTTTAAGCACCTAAATCCTTATTTTCACACCTGAGTCACTGGCTTGATTTCCAAAGGAGTGGAACTCAAGCATTTCTATTTAGCTTGCCATAACGTAACTGCAGCGGTACCATGTTATCTCTTGGCAATAACCCCCACGCTATAGGTTATCCAAACATTCAGAGTCAAAACTTGCAGTATTTTGATTTAGTCAGATAACATCTGTGATGCATATACTGTAATGGGAGATATTTCAGCATTAAGTGCATTTTTAGAAGCACTGAACCAGAAATCAGTTAAGTAGTAGTGGTGAGGGATAACAACACTGAATTAGAAATTTTCTGACTTGCCTGTGTTAGTTCTGGCTGTTAAGGAACCTAAATGCCTGCTCTATTATAGAAATACTCTACTCATAGCATCACAGCTCGAAGATAAGTGAACTCTAGTTATAGGTCCATGAAGCCTTTTACCCTTTGAGTAGGGAAACTTTGGTCTCTAAACATTTCTCATGGAAGCTATTAATATAATTTTACAATCCATTTATAAAATGTTCTTAAAATATAATGGAAAAATACTGTTTTTATTCTGCATTTAAATTGGGTATAAATCATCTCTTCTATTTTGTGACAAATTGTCTTTGTAATGCTGTATGAATAGGTTATAAGTTTAGCAGGGGGCTCAGAGAGACCTACTCAATCTGAGGAGAGAATTCTGCACAGGGGCCGCCATGCAGTGGTCAAACTCAGTCTTAACCCTTTTCCTCTGGTTAAGGAGTGGAGTGATCACCAACCTATATACAATCAAGGATGAGGTCAAGGAAACCATGAATATACAAAATATCCTCCCAACTCTGCACAGAGATGGAAGTGGGGTCGGTCTTCTCCAACTGACTGGAAGCTGGGGAGATGCAGTACCTCAGCATGTCCCAAGAGAGAGAGTTCCTAGATGGCAGCTTCAAAAATGGATGTGTCTGTGAGAAGATGGGACCCCGCAGGAATGAAAATAACCTATTCCCAGTAACTGGGGGATGCATGGACAAAGGGAAGGAAGACAGCTCCCCTCCCCACCTTCTGTCCAACTGATCCCGCCAACTTTCCCCCAAAACAATAAAGGCACAGTTCTAGTCTCTTTGTCTCCCTCCTGAAAGAGCTCCACAGCTCTCAGGTATGGAGTGGTGATCAGTAGCCTCCACTTTGATTGACTCCAGTGACAACTATCCTCAGGGTAGATCTGCTCAGTGCAGAACCAGGTAACTTGGCTATGTTTAAATTATTTTTTCACTCATGGGGGGGGGGAAGGGGAGAGAGGAGGGGGAAGATTTGCTCTAAGCACATTTTCAGGCTCATATATTGATCTCTGACTCCATGCACAATTCACTTTGACATAGGTAGTATATGATGCTGAGTGCTGGGCCATAAGCTGCAGAACAACTGACACCAACTTTGGATAACTTTCCCCATGTTTGAAAATATTATTCTAATTTTTAAACCATTAATGGAGCCAAATACTGAAATCCAGAATTGAGGCAATGAGAGAGGTAAGAAGTGGGGTGAGGGAAAGGTTGGGGTGGTGGACAAGGCTTTCTAAATCTCAGGAACAGTACTAATTACTGATTTCCAAAGAAAATATTCCTTGAGGATATTTCCTTAATTGTGCTTCATACATTTATGCAGAACCTAAACGAAGCACAGTGCTTTACATTCAATTCAGGCATATTAGCCACTGATGAGTGATCAAGAATAATGTTACTTTAATGAGAGAACTAGCTTATATTTTCAGAATTATCTGGCACACTTAGAGGCCTCCTCTATTCTTACATTTGAATAAGATGACTCATTTCTACTCCCCTTTGACTTGGCTAATATATTTGTTTATGATCTAGTTTTCAGCTAATTTCGGAGGTCGTGCGACCTAAAAGCCTTTGTTTGGATGGGGTCTACAATACTGAGCCTCTAAAATACTGTTCAATACATTGAAAAATGACCTAGAATCAAGGTAAAAATGATTTTAAAAAAAGCAGAATGTATATCTTGTATGGGATGGGAAAGGTCAAGAGTTTTTATAACACGTTTTGAATAGAACGACAATCCTGCTATCTGTGGATGAGACGGGTTGCCAACTGTTCATTAGTTCCTGAATCTGTGCTGTTGCCTCGCCCTTTGCTCTTTGGATTTGAGATTAGGTCAAAAACATGCCTTTTTCTGACTTTTCTGTCTCTGAGGATTGGAGCCTGATACTGTCAAGGAGCATTTTCCACTTCAGGCTGCTGATTATTTAAAACTGTAAATATGGGCATACATGCACAATTGCGGACACACTGGTTCAGATTTAAGTCCCTTCATAGCAGTGCCACTATGGATTCTGGGGCAAGCAGCAAGGATGTCCACTATTCTGCTTTTTCCGCTAAAAGTATAAGGGAAAGGCATCAGAGAGCAGCCATCCGTTTGACTGACCCAATTGTGCAGGTGTTCTTTATTTTATCTCATCCATATGGTAACCTTAATAATTAAGCTTGGCAAACCTCAGAATTCTTTTTGAAACAAACTCAAGTACATTATGTTTTGTTTTGTTTGGCTGAAGGTTATTTCCAAGTCGTACATCTCCTCTTTTAAAGCCACCAACTTTCCAGACTTCATTGCACCATGACCTGTGAACTCCCCTAAGCAGCCTTCCCATCCACCAGTTCTTTCCAATTTTCTGTCTCCTTAACAACACCTCCTCTGGCTTTTGGATCCCCCTACCACTGAAGATATGTTGTGAGGCCAAAATGTTTTTATTTGAGGCTCTGACGCTTCCACTTTGAAACCTTGCATAATCTGGCTGGCAGCAGAGTTTGGTGTGCTCCGAATTGCATTATGAGTCAGAGCTGAAAGTTCAAGTAGACATTCCAGGGCCAAGTCATCTTTATATTTTATCTTTAAAGGTGTGTGTATATGAAGACAGCGGTATATGAAGGTGTATATATGAAACAGAGGTAGAATGGAAGATCAACTGAGGGGCAATAGTCATAGGGAGAGATGAGTTGAGGGCACAATGGAAGGTCAGCCAACGTGTGGACAAGAATGGAAGAGGGAGGGAGGAAGGGTTACATAGTTTTGGATGGGCTGGCTCCAGCAGGGGGGTCAAGGAGAGAGGTCCTCCATAGTTTAGGAGATTCTAGTAACAGTCAGGTAAGTATCTGACTTGAACGGCCGAAGCTTTTAAGGTTAATTCATCTATACTAATAATGCCTTTCAGTAAATTTATTCTTTTGCCTAAAACAAGCTAAGGTAAATATCTAAGTGAAAAGGGATCAACAATTCCAATAAAGTCATTTTTACATGAAGATTCCCTAACATGTGATTGTTGTACTATAGACTGAATCTCCTCAGAAGTCCTCAAAGTAATTATATATGCCACAGCTTGATATAGTCAGATTACATTATTTGTACCATTGTTGAACATGATGCTTTGCTGCTGGTTAACTTAAGTTTAGATCATATTGTGCCTATTTGCTGAGGATACGTACATACTGCCCCCTCAGAAGGAGAGAGCTGCCCACTGATGGATGAAAATCGTAAGCCTGGAAACAGCAATAATCTAGAAAATACTTCCCATTTTGGCTTTTTTGGCATGAAAACAGTTGGATCTTGCAGTGAAGTTGGAAGCTTCGAGGCATACTTCACTCTTCATAAGTTGCTATATTGAACTGCTAAATAACATTTGTTATCTAGTTTGTAATGTCCCTATAAATGTACAAGAATTTCAACTTTAACATGGAAGGTCCTCTTGATATAGAGACCTTCACCCCAAAGTGGCTGGTTTGAATTCAGCACCAATTGATAATGTATGAAAGTCACTACTATTTAGAGTTGGGCAGGAAATGGTTATCCTGTCCCATGAAATGGCAAAATTGCAAAAATATTAATGAAATGAAAAAGATTTTTAAATTTTTGGGGCGTCAACCAAAACGCTTATTTTAAAACAGATAGAAATTGAAACCTTTTTTCAGTCTAATCAGTTTAAATTTCATAATTTTTTGTTTAGAAAATTCCAAAATAAAACATTTTGACAATTTTGAAATTTTTTCTTGGCATTTCTTTGAGTTGGGAAATTTGTTGAACCCAATTCTGTTTTGCAAACAGTTTCAGTTTTGACAAATGGGCCATTTTTTAATGAAAATATGATGCCTCAAAAATTTTTCAACACACTCTATTACAATGTAATGGCTGTTTGGTTAAATGAGTTTTGTGGTATCATTCCAATTTCAGGTATCCATATCATAAAAGCTGCCACCACAGTTGGCTCTAAAATGCACCTTTGTTGAAAGTTCTCAGCAAAGAAGCTGTGGATTCAATTGATGTTCAACTGGTTTTCTTCCCTGCTTGCTAAATGGAACATTTTCCTACATTTTCTTAGTTTTGATTTTGTCTTTGGAAGAACTGCATTGTTGTCTAAAGGATATAGAAATATAAGTACCATGACAGAAAATTTTTGGATTCATTCTAACTTTGCCATGGAATGAACCCTAATAGCTTTGGCCACTATGGTCATAAACTTCCAGAAACTAATTCAACCTATGTTATTTGACTACTTGTACATTTGTGCAACTAAAATGTGATTTTTTGTTTACTTTAACATACAGTAACTCATGTTTACTATGTTACTAAAAAATCCCATGCCCTTTGTAGATGAACTACTTAGATTCTCAGTGTCCTTCCTATAATTGTAATTTATAAAATAATAGAGAAAAGATGTTACTCACTTGTGTTTATCTTCTGAAGTGAGATGTGCTTTTCCAGCTGTCTACGAAGTTTCACTTCTGCCCCATATTTGCCGGTAGTCCCATTGTCAGCCAGAATAAAATGGGAGTGCATACTATTGAGTACTGTCAGTTTACTCATAGGATTGGACATTGTCTGGTATGGTCGGACCACCTGCATTATAGAGACAGAAAGTGCTCAATATGGCAAGACAGCAAACACCCTCTGATTAAAGTAAATCATGAGGTACAAAATATTTATGCTGAGTTGTAGATAGGTCACAATTAAAAAGTAATTGTTTGCCAATAGTTACTACTTTATGGTATTTGAGATATTGCAGTTTCCATGTATACATCACATAGGAAATAACGTGGCACTTATAACGGTGTGGTATCTTTTGGTAAATATTGACTTACTAAGGCTACCACTGTTAAAAAGAACTCTAGGATATTCTCTTTCAATGGGACTGGTAGTCTGAATACAGTTACTTTTCAGTCACCTTAAAGAATTTTAGAGCCTCTGCACATTGCTGAATTTCACCCTCAGAAGAATAATATTTGTAATCTATGTCATCCCAGGTCAATCAGCAAAGATAATACTTAAAGATAATACTTAATACTTAATATATACAATCATGCAAATTATACCACAAGTAACGTGGTTATTCCACTAGTGCTGTACTTTAAACATGTGTACAATTACTCAGCTGTATAGAAAAAGGAAAATATTTGGAAAAAATTCAATTTAATGGATAACATACAACTTTGATGGTAGATTATTTATCATTTTAAAAGATAATGCTGTCCGGGATGACTTATTGCTGTATTAATGTGACATGATACAGTGCAGTAGGAGGGACAATCAAATAATAGTGTAAGACATGGTGGATAACAATAGCTGGTGAGCTCTTGGGATGAGGGCTTGTCTTCAGTGTGTTTTCTGTGCTGCATCTAGGACACCTATGGGCAGCAAAAGTCTGCTATTAACGAAGGGCTTGTCTACCTGGGGAAATAGCCAGGCAATAGTTACTCCACACTAGCTTCTGAAGTGGGCATGCTTATTCCTCACAAAGAGTGCCTTTTTGCAGTTAAATTTCCATTTTGGAAGTGGATTAAGCTAATCCACAAAAAGGCACTCAGTGTAGAAGAACTGTCCACATGGGGACCTAGTGCAGAACAGCTACTGTATTTTAAATTCACACCCTAGTTTATTTTGCAATAGCTTCTCCATGTAGACAAGTGTTAAGAAAGAATCTGAAGTCCCCCTTTCTCTTGTTATTGAAAAAGATTTATGATGGAAAAGTAGAGGTTTATAAAGAATAGTACTTGATTGAAATTCCCTGGCCAAAGGGCTCTTTTTATGTTCTTAAAATGTCAGTGCTTGCAGTACTTTTGTTAGTCCTCTGAAGACAAATGAAAGCCTGCAGACCTCTGTAATTGTTATAAAGTATCACACAGAGCAGTATTCAGTTAGGCATTTGCCAGGGAGAGAGAAAAGACCAGGAGGGTGGCTTGCCAATGTCGTGCAGTTCCTTCCTGTACTGGAATAGGAGATTGATTTTGGCTGTAGTTTCTTTTATATTTTTTCCTTTTTATCCCCTCAGTCATATAGCATTTATTCCACAGAGGAGTAAATGTTAATAAATATTAATGCTTTGTTAAAATAGACTCATCAGCTAGTTTTTCTTATATTAGTAAAGTGACCATGCATCCTTTGCCGCAAACCAAAGAAACCTCACAGAGTTTGGTTACTATTATCTGCTGTCTTGCAGCAGCATCTCATGAGCTATATACCAGAAAATTAGGGCAAAGAAAGTACAGTAATTCTGAGAAGATGGGCAAGAAGTTTGCCTACCTACTGCATGATTATAAAGAGGGGAAAAATTCAGCCCACTGGCAAATGAAATTTTGCTGCTCAGACCTGTCCTTTGCACCTCAAAATAAGATGCAATGATTTCTGCAACTGTTAAGCATCTTCAGATAGTAATGGTCTGACATAGAGGGATAATGAGTTGCAGTTCAAAAGGTGGTCTGGGTATAGCACTGTACAGATTCAGTAAAGCTGCTTAGATGCAGATGAGAAGGAAATGTTCTGGTTTCATGTCTGCTGTTAAACCAAAAGATCTGGATATACAAGAACTTGAATCATAATGTTAATCAAAATAAGAAAAGAGTAAATAAGGAGATCCCTTACAGTGAGATTGCACAAAGCATGAGCAGTTAGTTCACTATCTGGCTATGTGGACTCTCCTCAGGCCCTATGCTATCAGCACTCCCAGCTATCGTCGAGACACCACTGACTTCCTGAGGAAACTACAATCCATTGGTGATGTTCCAGAAAACACCACCCTAGCCACTGTGGATGTAGAAGTTCTCTACACCAACATTCCACACAAAGATGGACTACAAGCCGTCAGGAACAGTATCCCCGATAATATCATGGCAGACCTGGTGGCTGAGCTTTGTGACTTTGTCCTCACCCACAACTATTTCAGATTTGGGAACGATTTTATACCTTCAAGTCAACAGCACTGCTATGGGTACTCGCATGGCCCCACAGCATGCCAACATTTTTATGGCTGACTTAGAACACTTCCTCAGCTCTCATCCCCTAGCGCCCCTACTCTACTTGCGCTACATTGATAACATCTTCATCATCTGGCTCCATGGGAAGGAGGCCCTTGAGGAATTCCACGGGGATTTCAACAATTTCCACCCCACCATCAACCTCAGCCTGGACCAGTCCACACAAGAGATCCACTTCCTGGACACTACAGTGCAAATAAGCAATGGTCACATAAACACCACCCTATACCGGAAACCTACTCTTGGCTATACTTACCTACATGCCTCCAGCTTTCATCCAGACCACATCACACGATCCACTGTCTACTGCCGAGCCCTAAGATACAACCGCATTTGCTCCAATCCCTCAGACAGAGACAAACACCTACAGGATCTCTATCAAGCATTCTGAAAACTACAATACCCACCTGGGGAACTGAAGAAACAAATTGACAGCCAGAAGGCTACCCAGAAGTCACCTACTACAGGACAGGCCCAACAAAGAAAGTAACAGAACGCCACTAGCCATCACCTTAAGCCCCCAACTAAAACCTCTCCAGCGCATCATCAAGGATCTACAACTTGTCCTGGAGGATGATCCCTCACTCTCACAGACCTTTGGAGACAGGCCAGTCCTCGCTTACAGACAGCCCCCAAACCTGAAGCAAATACTCACCAGCAACTACACACCACACAACAGAAACACTAACCCAGGAACCAATCCCTGCAACAAACCCCGTTGCCAACTCTGTCCACATATCTGTTCAAGGGACACCATCATAGGACCTAACCACATCAGCCACACCATCACGTGCTCATTCACCTGCACATCTAGCAATGTGATATATGCCATCATGTGCTAGCATTGCCCCTCTGTCATGTACATTGGCCAAACCAGACAGTCTCTATGCAAAAGAATAAATGGACACAAATCAGACATCAAGAATTGTAACATTCAAAAAACCAGTAGGAGAGCACTTCAGTCTCCCTGGAAACTCAATAACAGACTTAAAAATGGCCATTCTTCAACAAAAAAAACCCCTTCAAAAACAGACTTCAACGAGAAACCGCAGAACTGAAATTAATTTGACACCATCAAATTAGGCCTGAATAAAGACTGGGAGTGGCTGGGTCACTACAAAAAGTAATTTTCCCTCTGTTGATACTCACCCCTTCTTGTCAACTGTTGGGAATGGGCCACATCCACCCTGATTGAATTGGCCTCATTAGCACTGACCCCCCCCACTTGGTAAGGCAACTCCCATCTTTTCATATGCTGTATATTTGTACCTGCCTACTGTATTTTTCATTCCATGCATCTGATGAAGTGGATTATAGCCCATGAAAGCTTATGCCCAAATAAATTTGTTTGTCTCTAAGGTGCCACAAGGACTCCTTGTTGTTTTTGCTGATACAGACTAACACGGCTACCCCACTGAAACCTGTTCACTATCTGTGATACTTCTTGTTACAATAAAGATCAGAGACTACACAGTGATACTCCAATCCTCTTTGAAGGTTAAGAAAAATTCTATATGAAGACAGCAAAACTCCATGCTCTGCGAGTATTCCTTGGGGAAGCACAGCTCTGCATCAAGACCACAAAGTTTCAATTTATCATCCTTACTGATTTCCATTTCTTTTGTTCTTTCCAGTCCTTCATGCTTCCTGGGCAAGTTAAAAGATAGTATTACGAAAATGAAATAAAACCTTTTGATAGGCTTTGTCTTTATGGCAGAGTTAAGTTGAGTTTTTGGACCAACTTCTCCTGGTGAGAGACATACTTTTTGAGTTACACCAGAGGTTCTCAAACTGGGGGCTTAGGACCCCTCAGGGGTCATGAGGTTATTACATGGGGGGTCACAAGCTGCCAGCCTCTACCCCAAACCCCGCTTTGCCGCCAGCATTTATAATGGTGTTAAATATGTAAAAAAGTGTTTTTAATGTATAAGGGGGGGTCTCACACAGAGGCTTGCTATATGAAACGGGTCACCAGTACAAAAGTTTGAGAACCACTGAGTTACACAGAGCTCTTCTTTAGGTGGGGAAAAGGTATTGAGGGTATCACAGCTAAATACAAGATCAAACAGATAGTTTAGCATAAGTAGTTAGCACACATTCTAAGGGACCATTCCAGGTGAAGTGTCCCATTAACACCTCTGCAGTCATAGGACAAAAAGTGGGGGTAGTGGGTTACAGATTGTAGTAACGAGTTATACATCCAGTGTCTTTATTAAGACCATGACTTTTAGTGTCTAGCAAAGCTATGAATTTAAACTCCCAGGCTCATCTTTTGAAAGTGTTGTGCAGGTTTCCTTTGAGAATGAGGACTGATAGGTCAGATATAGAGTGATCGCTTTGTGAAAATTGTTCACCCACAGGTCATACGGTGTTTTTGTCTTGAATGAACTCACACGGGAAAATGATGTGTAGCTTGAAAGCTTGTCTCTCTCACAAACAGAAGTTGGTCCAATAAAAGATATTCCCTCATCCACTTTGTCTCTCTAATATTCTGGAACCGACATGGCTACAACAACACTGCACATTATGTATCTACACATACCAGGGGAGGGTATATCATCTAGCCCAAACTTGTTGCATTCCAAGATACGAGTGAGATTCAATAGTTTACAATTAGTGGCACAGCTCTAAGTGAAGCATGGGGTGGGAGGCATGCAAAGGTAGCTTTAAGCCACCTTTCTGCCCTCCTGATCCTGGGCTACTCTGGGGGCTGGAGTAGTTCCTGGTGTAATTTAGATAGCCCTGGGTGTGTTAAGTGCCCCAAATCTCTGCAGTGCTACATTGCTGTAACCTCACTGCTAATATGCCCCTCCTACCTCATGCTCATGCCTGTCAGGCCAGGGCTTGTTAGGGGGTCCTCTAAAGGCAGCCTCCCTCAGGTCCTGCACTAGGGGAATTCCCGTTGGCTAAAAGTGGGAATTTAAAGCCCCCTTTACATTGCTCCAGCCCTTTATCCTCGGTAGGAGAGCCAAAGTGGGGATGAAAATCTCACCCAATATATTGAACAAGGTCTCAGTGACTTTAACTATGCTTATTTTCGTCTATTTTCCAATGACTGAAGTTCAAGCTTAGGTGCAACATATTCCTGGTGGACATTTACTTTTATATTAACAAAATATACCAGAAAATCTTAAGTCATTATTCATTCCTTAATCACCCAGAACTCCCACTGAAATCAATAGGAATTACACCTGAATTAATAAATAATAATAATAATACCAAGAATCACACCAAAGGAGAATCCGCCATTACATTTTGAACAAGAGTGTCACTAGCCTCACACAAGTTGATAAGTTGCCTGGTAGCCCAACATTATTCCTGAGAGTATACAGAGCTGTGTATATCATGACTGCAGAACTTGCCACAGAATTGTGCTCCAGAATATCAGCTTTCATTTTTAAAAATGTGTTTCTAGCCCTAACTTCATGTTTTCAAGTGTAAACTGATGCTTTGTTGCCTTACAGAGTCTGCTGACAGGCTGAAAAATGGTTTTGGGGGTGTGAACAGGTACTTTCATCTCAGAAGGTTGTTAAGTCTGAAACCTCAGGACATGTAATTTAAATGTCAACACTATTTAATTATTTAACTGCTGCCCATTTTAGCAGAAACATTCATTTTATGTGCTTATCCTGCAATCCCAAACTGCCTCCAAAAGCTTCACAGGAGAACAAAGCACCAGCTTCCTCCTGCCCACTGGCAAAAGCTCCAGCCTCCCCTCTGACAACCTCAATGACTGAGTTATGCTTTAAGACAAAATTCTGATACATACCAAAAACTGAAAATACAGGGGCAGTGTATGATAAGTGGGATTTAATATTAACAGAACATGGGTGCCACTGTACTGTTCATTTTAATATTTAATTAATTAAAAACTTCTTTTCATTTAAATGAAACTGCCAGAGAATTTTTAGTCTGGTGCACGACTGTGTCAAAGAATCTGGAAACCTAACAGCTGAATTAGGTGCAGCGCTGCAGAATATGTGGGGTTTTGGCTTTATACATGTGGTTTATAAGAAGTAAGAAGAGCTCCTCTCCCTCCCTCCAGTGCGAAGAATCTGTGCACCATCCCATACAGTGAGTCCCTGAAGTTAAGGCAATTGGTGTGCTGTGAAAGTTCAGAATGTTCTTTTAAACACCCAGAGCTTTATTATTTCCAAATCATATTTCTTTGCACAAGGCAAAGCACGTATTCCTCCTTCAGTATTACATATATACCACATTTGTACTTTAATAAAATTCATTTTAATTACTTGTGTGTTTAAAACCGTATATTCAATGAAGAACACCTTTTAACATTCAGACAATTAAAAATGGCTGATCTAGTGTAAAATTTTCCAAACCTACACTGAACTTTCCAAAACATTTCCCGCCAGTTCTCTCCATCCCCTTCATGAGTCCTCTTCATTCTCCTAGAATGTCACACTCAGGCTGCACTCCTATTGCTACTGGGACTCTTTCCTTCCCTGACATCTGTTTAGCACTTCCTGCTCTGGGCTACTGCCTCAGCTTCCGCTGTGTCTCTAACTGGAGTAGAGGAAAGGAGTAGGGTGTGCGGAGGCTAGTGAGGAGTGGGCAGGGAAAAGGAGGAAGGAAGTCATCTCAGACCCTGACCCTGCCCACCCTGGCAACCTGTTAAGAAAGCAGGAGAAACAGCAGGGGAAGCTGGAGGGCAGACCAAAAGGTGGAGTCTGCCCCCTAAAGCAAGAGGTTACTTAAGTCTGAACTCACACAAAACTCCCATTGAAATCAATGGGGCTTTTTAGCTGAGTAGCTTGTGGCTCAGAGCTTTTGTGAGAGTTTTTTTAAACAATGACTCTTCCTATGACATTAATTTATTTAAGGGTGAAAGGGACAGAGCCTACTGTAGGCATCAAAAGGAGAAAAGACAAATGAATTCACAGGGGCCTAGGCTAATGTGTAAAATTTCAAAAAAAAATTTACAGTATGAGACTTCTGACATAGTTGCAGTAATGAGTCTGACTCTCCATAAATCCATCATGACAAACCTCCAGCCCAAACAATGGCTGGGAGTGTTGGCAGGCGTGTTACACAATTTTGAAAACACTTGCTGAGCAAGTCAAATGCAGCGTGAGAGAGAGAGAGATTGAGATTCTCACCCTTGTAAATATCACATGCAGAAGCAAATTTTCTGTCTCCAGTGCTGCTGATAGTATCTCCTGCTCCACCCAATGAAGGGATGTTTTGACAATTTTTTCAGTTTTGATACTAATTTAACTAGACATAATGCCCATACACAGAGCCACAATATATACTGGAATTTAATAAGTCTTTTACTGTTGGTTGATTTGTTCTGAGATTGTTTTATGTATATATTTGTGATACTCATTTTTCATTTTTTACTTGCTTTACTAGGATTTATTTTACATAATCATGGACCAAGGTATATATTATTCTTCTCTTGTTTTTTCTTCGTGATATTTTTCCTTTTCAGTAAGTTTTATGGCATTCACCATATTTTTTTAATATACAGATAATGGTTTATGTAGTATAGGTCATTCTCCTTACCTGAATCTTTGTTTCCTTAAATCTACATTTTGTGTGTGTGTGTGAGAGACACTCAGAAAAATGTAAAGAGCAAGAACTACTAGGAACCTTTCAATACAGATAATATTATACTTTAGGGATGGGTAGAAACAGAAGTGATCTAATTTTGCACTCTCTCATTGGTCAATCCAGTTTCCATTTTCTCTAAACTATCAAAGTGTGGAGACAGAAGGGTTCAGTTACAATTTGTCTGTTATACATACACTTCAAAGGTCATAAATATTTTAGCTCTGTGAGGCTCGAAAGCTTGCACATGCCAACAGAAATTGGTCCGATAAAAGATATTACCTCACCTATCTTGTCTCAACCCTACTGACTTCAATGGAGTTGCTTGGTTGTAACTGATGGCAGAGTTCAGCAAAAAACCCTCTTGTTTGTCATTCAGACAATGGTATCCTTTTAAAATTTTCCAAATAGCTTAGAATAACTGTGCCAGCCTACAATTCTCAAACATTTTGACATTTTTGATTTTTGAAGTATTACTACTCTCTTGGCTCATCCCTAAATTCCAAAGCAATACTCTGCCATTCATTTCACACAATTTAAGTCAAGACTGTTGAAGTCCAGCATTTATGTCAGCCTTGCACTTAAAATCACCAGGAATATTTTATTCCTGTGGTTGTTATGGTTTTTGGCTTAGTTTTTCAGTGAATCCCCAATTATGTCACAATAGGATTCTAAATTATTTCCACAGAGCCCTCTCCTTGGTGACCATCTCCATCCAGGTTCTGAGCACCCTCAATATCTTGGTGGATTGAGCCTTAGTATTGTATCATGTAAAGGCCAGAGACTGTATAGACAGTACAAAGTTGTACCCCACAATTCTCTCCCCCTCTTGTGGTTACATGTTGTTTAGTGAATTACGATAAATTCCAGTTGGATCCACTCCTTTTTACTCTTATTGTAATTCCTTTCAATTTAACTGATAAGTGAATGCCTTTCCCCATTCTATACTGAGTGCAAATGAATAAATCCAGGTGGGAGGACACAGATTTAAAGTAATTCAGATAAAACAACTGTATTCTGTATTACCTTTGTTATAAATATATAAACCAATTCTAGTAGAATATAGACTGGGATTTCCAGCATCTACCCAAAATGTCAATCACAAGTTCTCATTCAAAATTCTCAGGAAAAAGGGGTAGGAAAATTTCAAACGAGGCAAAGTCAAGAAAGCAGGCAGATTATAAAGTTATTATATTATTTACAGTGAGAGAGGGAGATCCTGAGGTGGGAGGGATAGAGAGATCTAGCCGTAAAGAGGATGACATGAAGAAAGATGCATGGTAAATGTTACCCGCACCCCTTAGAAGATATGTGGGGCAGGGTTTCTGTGGAGTCCTGGCTCATGAATGAAGAATTCATATAATATGAGCCTTCCAAGGTTGTGGAATAATTATATATTAATTGGGAAACAGTATGTAATTATGGAATTCAAGATCACAACATAGTACATTTGCAAAAGAGGGCAGAGTTCAAGTTGTGCATGAAACCTTAGCTTTGGCATTCTCTGACATTTAGTGATTTACTGTGAAACTTTAACAAGCTTTTAACGTAGATTTTCAATGGAAATTCCTTGTCTTTTATTTTAAAAAAGAAGAAAGCATACAAAATATATTAGAAAAAACTGGAATGCCTTATTTCATGAGCCTTACATAATCTACAGGATGGATTTCCTGTTCTAATCTTGCTATGCTCCCACAAAATATAAATTTAAGAACATGAAAATGCCTGAGTATTTGCCTTTTACCAAGCAGCTTGACTACAAATACCACTTCTATCTGAGAAGCACTGAGAAAAAGTAAAGGAAAAAATAACCCAGAATATACAGGTATGTTGTAGATGACACAGATCCCCTAACACTTACATCTTTGCCAATCAGGTCCTCTTGGTTCTCTACAATTCCCCAGGGGGCTATACCAATGGTACAGATCTTCCCTCGGGATTTTGAGGCATGATCCTTTAATGCATCTCCAACATGCCGAATGACTCCTGAAAAAAAAAAAACAGGCTCATAATCAAAAATTCAAAGCACAGTATTTTTGGTCACGTTGGTCTGGAATCAGCCAACCACTTAAGTATATGCTTTCCTAATCACATCCCTATTCAGCACAGTGCTTAAGCATGCGCTTCAAGTTAAGTATTTCCTTAAGTGTTTTGCAGAACTGGGGCCATAATAAAATGATTTAGATTGATATATACAGTGCCTTACTAGTTCAGTGTATTTTACATACAACCTTATTGAATAAATTAATGTAAACAACAAATTCCACAACTCTAACAATGAAAATGAAGACGTTGATAATCATAACTTTGCTTTTTCTCATCTGTATCCAGATACACACACACTCTAATATGTGTAGGGTGTATGTCTTCAATCCTCTCCAAGTACACAGAAATGCACAGAAAAGGGGGGAAAATGTGTAGCATGCATGATTGTCCCCTCAAATTTTGAAACCTCTCAGGCATGTAACCCACAAGTAAGGTGGTTGAAATACTGATGGAAATGTCGTGAAAGCATCATTACACACAGCTGTAGACAGCAGTGGCACCATCCCATCAAACCACAAACCCAGTCACCAGGGAAAAGCCAGCAGGAAGTGCAAGAAAGTAGAGACTGGTGCACACAAAATGACTGCCTCATGGCTTGCCATACTCTGATTACTGCTTGCACTGTCTAAAGCAACTTCTGGCTACTTTAATTACATTCCTATGCTAACTCCTGTACAGTGCACATGTACAGGTTAATGTGCCAGGCTGGACAGTTGCTTTTGGACTCAGGCTTTCTTTTCCGCTTTCCAAGCTCACTTTCCTAACAGTTTTGACACAGCTTGTATCAAGAACTACTTTCATCACCTGACTGCAGCTAACAGTAGCACAACAGCACGTGGAATTTAATGTCACTTGCTCTTCTTTGCTGACAGCTTTGCGTAAAATGCATTTAAAATCTACTTGTGCTCACTGAGGGGATAATTGGTTCCAAATTACATTCTTAGATTGATTTTTTTTTTAAACCAGTTTTCTTTACTGTTTCCCTGCTCTGGTTCCATGAATCCTAAAGTGACATTGACAGATTACAACAGTCAGACAATAACCACAAGTTTCCCCATAGCTACTGCCCTCTTATACCCATTTAAAATCAACAGTGAAAAAAACCTGACATCTAATCTTCTAATCTTCCTGACTGCCACCACATAGTCTGGCAGATGAGGGCAAAATGCACACATCTCAGCCAAATGAATCTGTGATCCCACATCCTGATGGTACACAGGAGGTCTTCTCTGTCTACGAAAGCTATTGCTTTCTAGGGAATACAGCTTCTGATTCCAGATGGATATTGAAGCAATTTGTTTATAAGAAGATATGGGGTGAGTCAGGCATACGCTATTTATGTTATGTCGTGAATATGAATACTCAGAGGGCAACATTTTAGGGGGTTTTCTATTATGCCTTTTAACAACATACAGCTAGCTCCCTGTCTAACTAACTACTACATTAGTTGCCATTCCATGTAATATGATACGTGTATACTGCCATATTATGGGTACATTGTGAGTGACAGCAGCTAATGTATATACACACTTCAGGTTAATAGTCATACCTTGCATCTAATATTATTAATATTCTTCAGAAAGGAAATGTTGGAAAGAATTTTTATCCAAAACAACGGGTGAGATTTACAAACAAATTAGGTACCAAATTTACATGTACAATTGGACACCCAATTTAAGTGCACAGTTATCACAATTATGCAAAACAAATTTTATAGTTGTACGTGCAAATGAGCGGTTTATGTGCAGAATTTTTGAGTTGTGCATGCAACTATGGTAACTGCAAGAAGAGATTAGGTTCACAACTGTGTACCCAACTTGTTTAAAAATCTGACCCCAGAGCTCTCTTCTGCTTTACTCTGTATACTTTATGTTGTAAATAGAAGTAATTGAATATTCAGGATTGATTTTAGGATCATACACAACAGTGGTTGTTCTAACAGTCTTATTTGACTATGAATAATTTTTTGGCACAGAAAAAAATACCTGTTCATATGAATTTGGGATTTTTTTTTTGTCAGCTACGATTATGACACTTTGAAAACTGCTATAATGGACATAGAGCTTTTTCTCTTAACTCCAGTCTTATTCTACAAAGCACAACTTCATATTCAGTCCTCTGAAGACATCTTTGCAGCTTGGTTTGAAATGTTGAGTTGGAGAGCCTATTGCAGTATGGTTAAAAGGTCCACAGAGGGATGCATTTTTAATTAGGATTTTCTATCTATATCTGCCACACTCAATGCCGCACGATCTGAACATCTAACAAAATTATCACCACCCCAATTTACAGGCCAACCCTTGTTCTAGTTTCCTTCCTCCTCCAACTGAGGCATTGGGGATGTTTAAAAAAATACCAAGAGATTCCACCTGCTCCTGTTTCTGTTGTAGGTATGGGAAAGCTGAGAAGATGACAAACTTCCCAGACAGCTAAGAAACAAAGGAAACTGGGCTAACAATTACTGTAGTCATATTTAATTCAATATATATTAAAAAAACAAAAACAAACAATCTCATTAGGCATGTTCTGAACTGAGCTTCAAAATATGTGATGCCTAATCCAAATCCCACTTAAATTAATGCAAAGGTTCCCATTTACTTCAATGAGCTTTGTATCAGGCCTGTATTATCAATATAGTAGAACGAATATGCTACTCTCCATAGGCACTGAAAGGATTAAATAATGCTGAAATATTGATGTAATGTAGCTGTGCTGACTCAGGTAGAGATAATGTGCCACAACAATTCACGTGTGCATACTTTAACTTTACATATTATCATTCCCCATATGTAGAATGCTTTGCCTCGCCTCATTTCCCCGCCCCCCCTCCCTCTTGCCTCCCCATCATTTCAGTCTCCCCATGACAATAAAACTCATGTGGACAGGTAGAAAATAACTTCTATGTCAGGGTTCTAAAATTTGGATGTGTTCAACTTTGCATACAAATTGAAATATGTTACCTCTGTTTCTGCAAGGACAATTGGGAAAAAAAAACCTGGGGGGGGGGCGGGGAGGGGGGGGAGAATCAGACTCCTAATCCACAGAGAGGAGGAAAAAATGACTTTTATTCAGATTAAAGGCTTTTATTTTTTCAGGCACATAAAATAGAAAAACTCTTTTCTCTGTCACATCTAACTTGTTCTTATAAGTGAAAGATAAAAGTTGCCTCTTTTTTTGGATGAAAATATTTTCCTTTAATGAAGTGGAAAGTTTCTTGTTTGTAATACCTACGAACTAGCTACCCTTTCAGGCTGCTAGCTGCAGATCACTCCATTCCATAAATGGTACCTGGGCTCATTGATGTTAGTCTCATGAAGTCCCCTCTGACAAAACACTTCAGATTGTCCCACAGCAGGTTTTATTTTTTGCACTTCACAATCTGTCTTTCATGCTTTAATAAACCTTTTATTCTTGAAAGAAAAAAGAAAAGGAGTACTTGTGGCACCTTAAAGACTAACCAGTTTATTTGAGCATGAGCTTTCGTGAGCTACAGCTCACTTCATCGGATGCATAGCATATCGTGGAAACTGCAGAAGACATTATATACACACAGAGACCATGAAACAAAACTTCCTCTTCATGGTCTCTGTGTGTATATAATGTCTTCTGCAGTTTCCACGATATGCTATGCATCCGATGAAGTGAGCTGTAGCTCACGAAAGCTCATGCTCAAATAAACTGGTTAGTCTCTAAGGTGCCACAAGTACTCCTTTTCTTTTTTCTTTTTACGAATACAGACTAACACGGCTGTTACTCTGAAACCTTTTATTCTTGGAGAGCTGTTCAATACATATTATTCTGGCATTTTCTTGCTAATGCATAATAAAAAGAAAAAGTTACTATAAAATGGCTCAGCCTCTCTTTAGAATCTGGACTGATTCTAAATCATGATGGTTAAAATGATGAAAGCCTCCCTGATGCCACAAAGCTCTTATTTTAATGTTGCTTGTTACCTGTGTTTACTCCTCCAGTGAATATCCATGCTCCAGTTGTCATGGCAGCTTTAATCAGACCTTTCCCAAAGACTTGCTTGAGTTTTGGCTGAAGTTCAAAATTCTGAAGGCCTCCATGCACAGAGATGAGAAGCTTGGGGAGCTCAAGCTGCCACTCTTTTGTCATCAGGTGTAGAAGAAGATCAGGCTTTGTGTCAAAAGACACACGTACATACTGCAGAATTAAGGGCATTGATAAAGAAAAAGGTTGGTTATGACTCATGATGTGTAACACCAAGAAAATATTTTAAAAACATACAACTTTTGCAACAAAAAACTAATTAATTGTAACTTTGATGGTTTAAAAAGCAATTTATGAAACTACAGACCATGACAATTATAGGTAGCCATTTCACAGAGTTTATTCTCTCCAAAGCTCTTTGCAATAATTAATCAATCAATCCTCACAACACCTGTCAGGAGCTAATAGATAAACATTATCCCTTAATTTCCTCATCTGTAAATTAAGGCAGAGAGGTTAAGTGATTTGCCCAAGGCCATGGGGCAGTTGATATCATACCTCCATTTAGAACTCTCTTTATTCTAGACAAATGTATTAAAAACATCTACAAAATATGTAATAGTGGACATGCCTGCATTTAACTTAAGGTTAAGGTTGCAAAGTCGAGCACTCAGAAGTTAGGAAATGGCTGAATTAAGGTTCCCCTTTCAACTTGCTTCACTTGTGTGGATTTAATAAGGAATAAATTATTACCCCTGACTGAGAATATGTTTTAAGGCCAGAAGGGACCATTAGGTTCATCTACACTAAACTTTTGCAGAAGACAAACCATAGAATTTCACCCAGTGGTTCCTGCATCAAGACCATAACTTCAGGTTGAGCTAGAGTACATATAATTATTCTGGAACCTTCCACTAATATATTTCTTTCCCCCATCCCTCATGGTTTATCAGCATAACCTTCAGATCCACAGCACAGACTTCAGAATAGGCATATCTGGTTTTAGAACATTAGTACATTTCAGCGAACATATTATGCTAACATATTTCATGAACATTTTGTTCATTTTTACTATGTCTGTTCCTTTTTTGTGGTCTGTGATTGGTCACCTACAGTAAGTCTCATGGTACTGTTTCTGCTTCCTGAGTGGATGTGAAACTTCAGATGGAGTATTTCTGGCATGAATGCTAATATCTGTGGTTGCATGCAAATATGGGTATTCAATGATGAATGGCCTTTCTCAACATTCCTGCAAGCAGAGCCCCATTTGCACAAATGATCATGAGAAAACAAACGAATAAGAACTTGGACCAACTGAAAAGCGCACCAGAGTTAAAAAATATTGATTCACTCTACAGTTATAATAATCCTCCCAACAGCTGCTAAGTCTTTTTACTATTAGGAGGCAAAAGGCCATATGTAGTGTATATCTGGTGAGCATGTAATGTACTATCAAGTATGTGTGCAATGGCTTCAATGGCTGGATTGCTGAAATTGAAAGCCAAACTCTTCTAGGCATTTGAGTGCACTGGCTGAATGCTGAAGATAATAGATTTCACTAAGAATTTCACCCAGTAATTCCCGCATGAAGCCCATAACTTCTGGGCTTCACTAAGAATTGAGGATATCATGGACTTGTGACAACAGGAATGTTGGTAAGACACTATTCTTTATTTCTTTCACCCTGTCACAGACAGAAGTTGGGGTTACAAAAGGTTATACCACTATTACATGGCAGGGGTTACCAGCCACATATTGTAACTATTATTGAGGGTACTCAACATCTTAAAAGGCTGAACCCTCTGAATAGTTAAAAGAGGGAAGATTTTCTGTTGGTCTGAGCATTATATTCCGGTTTTGTTGGCAATGAGAGTCGCTGTGCTCAGTCTCCCACGATGAATATATGCATTTTAACTGATGATGTTCATCTATATTTGTTACAAGCAGAGGTTGTAGGACCATCCCATGTGCCACTCCTGCTCAGATCAAGTCCTGTATCCTGCCACCACTCATGACAGACACCAAATGTTTAAAATGAAGACAAAAATTGCGTAGGATGCACATCAACCGTTTTGCAAAAGCGTGACTGGGGGTGAGAAGGTTTCCTTCTGACCCTTGTAGCAATCGGTTTATTCCATAAAACACATGATTTCATTAACCCCAGTTTAGCTTGTATAACTACCAACTGGTAAAAATATTAACTCCTTTTTCAGCCACTTCTATAACTTCCAGCAGTAACAAATTCCATAAGCTGACTACAAGATATTGAAGAAATATTTTCTTTTATTTATCTGAAAATTATCACTAATTTCAAATGACCATTTGTTCTTGTTTAGGTGAGAAAAAGGACTATATTCTTAATGTAAAATGAAATTTTATCATATGAAGAAATGTGAGTAAACAAATCTGAGTGGGTCTTCTCAACTACAAGAACCAGCAATGCAAAGGAAATTTAAATCTTAGAAACTCCCCTGAGAAAAGGTCAAGGGGCTAAAATATTGGATTTTCTTTTCGTGAGAAGAAATGTCTAGACTTCAATTTTGTGATTATCTTATTCCTTTTAGCTCTTGTGGGGGGCATTTTCAGTTTGGTGTGCCTTGGATAATTCTTTTGTAATCACTTCAGATGTAATTTAATGTGTATAGGATCATTCTTTTGTCATCACTTCCAAGGCACCCACTAAATTATGAATAAATGCTTTTAAAACCATTTTTGATCATATTAATAATTTATCTCTCTCTATTTTGTAGTAGAACATTTGACCTTTTCCCTTTTCTGTTTAGATTCTGCTGCCATTACTGGCTTCCTTCACCGCCGCTAGCTCGGAAAGATTTTTAAATTTAACTATGAACTTGAGCCAAATCGCTGCTCAGTTCCATCAGTCTCCCCATATCTCTTTGGCTGATATCTACCTTTCAGCTCCATAAGTGATTATATTTTTATAGAGGAGAATTTGACACTTGTGAAAGAAGCCAAACTGACAGCATTGCTATTTATCAACAGAACAGGTACAATATAGGAAGCAGAAGGAGAAGCTTCACCACAGCAACCTGCCAAAGTGCTTTGGCTCACCACTGAACTAGTTTAGATGGGCCACATCATAGGATGAAAGATTAGTTCAAGTTCCCATGTCCATTTAATCCATAGCTTGACGATTAAGACTCAACAAAAATGTCACTTAATACTAGCTGTGATTATGATGCTTTATTTTCATATCAAGGGATTAGCCAGAAACTCAGACTCATTTCTCATTGACCAATAAACAGCCAGATGGCTGCAAAATAGCCCAACCTAGGTTAGAATTGAACTACAGTGGTAATCTAGTGGTAAAATCTTTCATATCCTGAGCCATACAGTTCTCCAACCACAATGCCTCTATTAGAGTACATATAATTAAACTGCAGTGTGCATTGTACCTGGCTGATTGCTGATAATAATAATTTGAGGGAGACACTTACAAACTCAGTGCACAGACTCATTCTGCTGTGACAGACATGACACTTAAGTATTTCTGAATTTTCCCTCGATTAACATACTGCCTAATACTTTGCCTTCTGCAACGCAATCTGGCATTTCCCCCTGTATTTTCTCACTAGTGGCAACTGGATGATGACATGACCATTTTACCTACCTCAATTAACTGTCCAAAGTTTCAGATGCTTTTCTAAACTAAGCTGAATCTCTGAATCTTTTGCTGTTTGTGCCTCACAGCAAAAGGCCTGATCCGGCTCCCATTATAAACAAGAGCAAAACTCTCATTAGCTAACAGAAGCAGAATAGGATCTTTATTAATATTCTTTTAATATTTTAGGGCCTTATTCAAATCCAAAGAAAGTCAATGGAAGCACTCATTGATTTCAATGGGCTTTGGATCTAGGCCGGGGTGGCCATACTTTTTGGCCTGAGGGTCACATCTCGGTATGGAAATTGTATATAGGGCTGGCTGGGATAGGGGATTGGGGCACATGGCCGGGGGAGGATGAGGGCTCTGGCTGGGGGGTGCAGATTCTGGGGTGGGGCTGGGGATGAGGGGTTTGGGGTGCAGGAGGGTGCTCCGGGCTGGGATGGAAGGGTTTGGAGGGCGGGAGGGGGCTCTTGGCTGGGCAGGGGATTGGGGCACAGGGGTGTGTGTGGGGGCTGGGGATGAGGATTTGGGGTGCAGGAGGGTGCTCTGGGCTGAGATCAAAGGGTTTGGAGGGCGATCAGGGCTGGGGTTGGGGCATGGGGGGGGGAGGGGGAAGCGCGCTCGGGTGCAGGATCTGGGCGGCGCTTACCTGAAGCAGCTTCTGGAAACAGCAGCCCGTCCCCCGTTTGGGAGCAGGGCCACGCCGCTCTGCGCGCTGCCCTGTCCGCAGGCACCGCCTCCCCTCCCCCATTGGCCACGGTTCCGGCCAATGGGATCTGCAGAGCTGGCGCTTGGGGTGGGGGCAGAGTGCAGAGCCCCCTGGCTGCTCCGGCTTCTAGGAACCATGTGGAGCTGTTGCACCTGTGGAGCAGAGCAAGGCAAGCTCCCAACCCCGTTCCCTGTCGGGAGCTCGAGGACCAGATTAAAAGGTCTGATGGGCTGGATGCGGCCTGTAGTTTGCCCACCCCTGACCTAGGCCTTTGTGTATTTCATTCACTTTTTTCTCCAGAACCCTCATTATTTCAAATGCTGTAAATTTATTTTGAATATTAATAATTTGCTATGTCAAAAAATAAAACCCATTGTCTTTTTCATGGTTTAATGTCAAAGGATTATAGATTATCCCCCCTTGTTTCTCTCTCCTTGCACTAATGGCTTTTTAAAATCTTTCCTGTGCAGTTTTGTCAAATCTATACTTTTTAAAACCGCAAATGCATTTTTAGGTGTGGCTGATTTCCAAGACTCTTTAATAAAATACAACACATTGAAGCTATATATGAGAAACTATATCTGGCAAATCTGTTTACCTGCCTCATAGCCAGAATGATGCATTTCAACATGAAAGAACAATGTAAGGGACACTAAGCCTTTTCCACAGTAATATACTTTCTGTCTTCTGAAGTTGCAAACATATGCCAGCCACTCAATGAGCATGTTAAAAGTATCATTTGAACGCTTTGGATTAGCAGGAAATTATTAAAAATAGAACTAATGTATTTAATTCACTGTGAACCTTTCAAGCACCCATCAGCCATCCAACCTTGTATAACCATGATCAAAGCAACTTTAGTTCAGCAAAGCAGAGTTAATTAGAAATCTGTATAGGATTCAAATGTCCCAATTAATGAAACGGGTTCCAGAATTATTTGTGTGTTAAAAAGAGGAGGATAAATTCAACACAGCAGTTAAATTTGGTCCTTTAAATTCAATGCACAGTGCAACAATGCATGATTGATCCCACCTGGTCTACCAAGGTCCAGACCCCCCAAATCTCTGTTCAGTCAATTAATTTTTCATATTTCGGGTTTAATTAGAAATTGACAGTCAAGCTATATTTTGCATGCATGTATTCTTGGGGTTGGGGTTGATATAAAACCTGATGGCATATCATGTACTGTTTTATAATTCACTAGAAGCCCACCTAAATCCAATAATGACTTACTTAGTAAACCAGGTAACTCTTATTCATTAAAGAGGGATTCTCAAGCTTTTCAAACAGGTGCCTTAAAACATTTTACTGCATCTCTCAAATCTCGCTGATACATCTGTTGGATGGTATCTCTCCACCCAGGAGGAGATCTGTTGATGACATTGACTTAATTTTCCTGTCTCCATTCTTCCGATAGCCCTTGACCTCTTTCAAAAGATCATGGAATTAGCAACGCTCAGCCTCTTTCCCAGCTCTTTACTGCTCCTTTGTGTGATGGAGGTCTTTTTAAGGAGCAGAACGTGTGCAGAGGACCATAGCAATGTGGCAAAGTGGTGGTCCTTGGCAAATAAACCCCCCGAACATTTTGGAGAATTTATTGATTGAGCCATGTTGCTAGTTTTTGGGTGGGGGAAGATTTGTATTTAGTGCCCAAAAGCCTTTGGTAATAAAACAATTTAAAAGATATATAAAGAATTTGATGAAACAGCAGAAGGTTGGTGCCAACAAATAGATGAGAGATTAATACATAGAGGCTGGGTAACTATATCCTAATGAACTGTGCTACAAGCTCTGTCCTGCAAATCCTGAGTTTTGATTTTTTGTTGTAGGTTTATATACAATTTCATTTTATTGAAACAAAATCCTACTTATTTCCTCTTCTGGGCTTTCCAGTATATCTTGGCTATTGTGTCTCTGTTATGGCTAGACAGTGAGCTCTTTGTGCGTAAAATTGTCTGTATTTTTATGTCTGGTACTGTGCTGAGCACATGTGCTTAATTACAATAAAATAATTAACATTAATAGAGTCCCTTCTTTTATGTGTGTGCATGTGTGTTTTATTTTGATTGCAAGAAGGGGAAAAACACATGGAAATTAAACCTGAAACTCTAAAGATTTTCCTTAACTTAAATATTGAGTTCAAGAAAATGTTTATAAAGAAGATTTTGCTTAAATTTGAAAAACCTGTTATTTTCTGTCTAGCTGTGCTAATACCGGCCGCACCACAAATATTGTATATACCCTTGAAGGGTGAAATTTTGTAATGCATTTGCTGAGTATTAACAGGGTTAACCATTTTATAAAACCAAAGAAAATTTTTACTAATTGCAGATCAAGAAACGTGGGTGTAGTTATTATAGGACACTCAACTGTTACAAGAAATGAGAAAATACCACTTTATTAACTGATCTCAACAACCACTATAATCTAATCTCAAATATACTCTGCCATAAGAGAGTTAATTTATCCAAATGATTCACCTCAAACATTAAAAGGATAAGTGGAAAAGAGAATGGTAAATTTAATTCCACAATAGGCACTGGAAAACTAATTTAAATGTTACTAAAAATGTATCACCATTGCACATATGCTGGAGATGTGGATAGAAAGTAGATACTCTGAATTAGTAATGCTGTAGGCAAATACATAACATTGATGAAATATGGGATAGAATACCACTACACAGGCTTTCGCTGATGATTTCATATGGTATGTCTCTCAAATTCTCAGAAGGACAAGGTGGGTAAGGTATAACGTTTATTGGACCAACTTCCATTAGTGAAAGAAATTTTTGAACTTACACAAAGCTCTTCTTCAGGACTGTGTAAGCTTGTCTCTCTCACCAACAGAAGTTGGTCCAATAAAAGATATTACCTCACTCACCTTGTCTCTCTAATATACTGGGACCAGCATGGCTACAACAACACTGACAAATTCTCAGAAGGTGATTCATTATGTCTACCCTAAGAAAAACAACTTTTTAAAAAGAAAACTGAGAACAGTGTTGGCATCACACTTAATTATTTGTACAAATATGGCAGAAATTCTTACAATGAGCATGAGGCCAAATAATGTCCTCAGTTATGTCAGGACATACTCAATTTAGCAGCCCCATAGAGTTCAGTTTTTCACAAATAGGATATTAGCAAAATTAATGTCCTTTGGGAATTTTTGTTTTACATTTCTGGAGGAAAAAATGAAGTTTGAACCATTAAAAGGAATGGTATGGCCCAATTTTGTTGAGGATGTTCAGTCTATTATGTTCTCCTCTGTTACTGTTCTGTACTGATTTTTTTTTTGGTTATTACGGCCTTATTGTAGCTTTGTTCTTGATTTTCACTACAATTTAAAAAGGGATATAATGATGCTCACTAGTAAACTCATTTACAAAGTACTTGTACATTCCCCGTCACTCTGTATTAATGGTAACTTAACTGTATTTCAACTGAAAATAATATACTTACAAAAGGGGAAACAGTTACCTTATTTATCAGATGCTTGAAACCCTTTTATTTAAATATAAACAGAGATCAAATTTTCTCCACAGATAACCTGCGCATGGTGGAAATTTTCATTTGTCTTTCTGTTAATTAAATACCTGACATCCTCACTGCTCTTCATCCCTCAAGATTTCATAGTTTTGTGATTACCACGGATCTGGATGATGTTACTCGATTCTGTTTTATCTTGCTGAATACCATCAATTCTTAGGCCTCAGAGCATGTTCTACAAGGTACAATGGCTCAAATCTTCTGAGTTTTATTCCAAATTCTTCCATTGACTATTGGTGTGATCTTCAACAAGTCAACTTAACCTTGCTGTTTTGCAATTTTATCCATTTTTAAAGCGGGTATAATATTTATCTATAACGGTTGCCACTAACACTCAGCATATGCAAAGAATTACCATACAGTGGTAAATGAGACACAACAGATTTTATCTGTACTTAGGAAATTAACTGGAGTAACTTTATGCTACACTTATATATTGCATTTGATGTGAGGGTAAGTGTTAAGTCTCCTGAAAATATGCAAGACCCCAAGGCTTGATATACATTTGTCTCTTTATCTAGGTCTTATTTTTGAAGGTTCTGGAGGCTGCTCATTTTTCTCACTTAATCGCTGGCAAAAATGGCCATCTGGTTTGTCTTGCAAAATGAGAGCCTTGCGGAAGCTAAATTCAGATGCACATTCGGGTACTGTATAGGTTTAATTCTTTTCATAATTAGAACCACAACAACTAAGCTTATGTACTTACCCAGCTCTCACACTACACTCTCCTGCCCACAGTGCTATGGCTGTCAGGCACTGTAAGGGTGGCCTTTAAGGGAGACACTTATCTCATTAGCTCTTTAGTTTATCATAAAAAAAAAACAGTCACCGTTACAGTTCTGCAGACCTGCTTTCATGGTTGTCACCTTAGTGTGGTCATTTGCATGTTGAGCTTTGTATCCTTTTATGTACAATAGCCTGTAAGAAGCTCAGCTATTCAGAGAAGCTACGATTTGAAGGCATTTTCCCTATCAGTAGACTTTCTGAATGTCTGGCGGCTTTATGGAAGCTTTTCATCCATTCAGAACTTGTTTGTTTTCTTTCCCTTCTGATATGATTTAATGACTTTGAATGGTTGGCAGGATGGAAATGTCTTCCTGGTTCTTCCTATTCTCTGGTACTGTTAAAATAAGTCCAGAGTTCCTCCAACAGCAGTTTTATAATAGAACACCAGCATGTCACAGATACTATTATCCATAATAATACGCACTCATTTTCCACACATATACTAAGTCAAAAGTTACCATTAGATGCTATAGTATTGGTGCTCTAGTGTTTGTTAAAATGTGATAACAGACTTCAATGGGAATTGCACATCTATACCTCAGAGCAGAATTTGGCCCACATACTTTGGACTGTAACCCTTAGAATTCTATATATGAAAATCATCTCTGTATTCTCTTTTTTAGTATTCCAGTCCAGTACTGTAAGATTTCTCTTGATGGAGCAGCAGTTATACATAGAGGAGGTTAAATCAATATAAAAATCAGCCTGAATTTTCACCCATCCACTGAAATGAACACTAACTTTGACTAACAGATTAGATTTCTTTTCTTTTAGTGACCCCTCCATAGTTCGTCCAAACTATCCTTCGATTGCTTTGGGATGTGGTGGCAGGATTGCTGGGCTCCAATACTGACTGTTTCAAATTTAGCATTGCTTTCAAGCTTCCCTTGAGTTCTATCCCATAGTGAATGGTGTCCCCCTAGGAACTTCTGATTACATAAAACGCTTTCCCTCTCCCTCAGGCTTAATATCTCACATCAGAAAGGAGTGAGAGGTTCCAAAAGCACTTTATTTATTCTAGTTCATTTATTCTATGGTAAAACAGGGTGGCCCCAAATTTAAAAGCAGAGAAACAGTGATGCCTGCCCGATAGTTACAGAGAATGACCAAAGATAAAGAGAGTCGGTTGCTATTTGGGGATTCTGAGGGAGGAAGCTCTCAAAACGTTCAGAAGTTTATGTAAAATGTAAACAAGCACCTTACGAACGGTTAATGTTAGCCCCTCACTAATCATGATTGGAGAACAGAAGAAGTGGATGTAACTTCCTGCTTCCCATTACATTTCCTTGGAAATAATCTTTCTACTTTACAACTGATGAGTACAATTTTTTGTTCCTTGCCATATTTTACAGTGCTGTCCTTGAATTGCACAGGTTTGGTGAGAAGCGTCTTGCTTCCACTGAATGTGATATACAGCACTGTGAAATGGGTGGCTTGATTTATTCCCTTTAGATAAATCCTATTTCATTTTACTAAACTAGACATATTTGTACACTCTTTTCTGTTAGAGTGAATGAGAGTTGATTCGCTTTATCAATTTTCAGGTGCCACTGAATAGGCATTAGGTGATCGTTAGACCCTCAGGGAAACACTAATTTTCTAGCTGCTTCTATATCTACTCATCATGGGTGACACTGTGTTCTGATACTTCACAGAATTACTACCTCAGAAACAGATACAGGTGGAGATTTTCAAAGGCACAAATCGCAGTTACTTGCCTAACTCCCACTGACTTTCAAACCTTCAAATCCTTTGTAATCCTCCCACATGTTGATTTACTGACTCTGACAGGCATGCTGTCCAATACATAAGAGAAATAAAATATATTTAAAGTTTACCAAACATGCCAGACAGTGACAGACTGCAATTTACCAGGATTCTAACAATGTTATGAATTAGCCAGGAACTGTGGGAGATGACTGTCAAAGAGAGGGAAAAAGAGGAGGAAGCAAGAATTAATTGAGAATAAAGAAGTTATAGTTAGAGCTGTCAAGCAATTAAAAAAATTAATCACGATAATATCTGTTAATATTTAAATATTTTTGGATGTTTTCCACATTTTCAAATGTATTGATTTCAACTATAACTCAGAATACAAAGTATACAGCGATCACTTTATATTTATTTTTGATTACAAATATTTGCACTGTAAAAAAATAAAAGAAATAGTATTTTTCAATTCACCTAATACAATTACTGTAGTGCAATCTCCTTATCATGAAAGTTGAACTTACAAATGGAGAATTATGTACAGAAAATAACTGCATTCAAAAATAAAACAATGTAAAACTTTATTAGAGCCTACAAGTCTACTCAGTCCTACTTCTTGTTCAGCCAATCAAATTTGTTTACATTTGCAGGAGATAATACTGCCCGCTTCTTGTTTACGTCACCTGAAAGTGAGAACAGGCATTCGCATGGCATGGTTGTAGCTGGCATTGCAAGACATTTACATGCCAGATGCACTTAAGATTCACATGTCCCTTCATGCTTCAACCACCCTTCCAGAGGACATACGTCCATGCTGATTACGGGTTCTGCTCAATGACAATCGAAAGCAGTGCGGACCAATGCATGTTCATTTTCATTATCTGAGTCAGATGCCACCAGCAGAAGGTTGATTTTCTTTTTTGGTGGTTAGGGTTCTGTAGTTTCTGCATTGGAGTGTTGCTCTTTTAAGACTACTGAAAGCATGCTCCACACCTCGTCCCTCTCAGATTTTGGAAGGCACTTCAGATTCTTAAACCGTGGGTCGAATACTGTAGCTATCTTTAGAAATCTCACATTGGTACCTTCTTTGCGTTTTGTCAAATCTGCAGTGAAAGTGTTTTTAAAACGAACAACATGTGTTGGGTCATCATCCAAGACTGCTATAACATGAAATATATGGAAGAATGCAGGTAAAACAGAGCAGAGGACATACAATTCTCCCCCAAGGAGTTCAGTCACAAATTTAATTAATCGTTTTTTTTTTTTTAAAGAGCATCATCAGCATGGAAGCATGTCCTCTGGAATGGTGGCTGAAGCATGAAGGAGCATATGAACGTTTAGCATATCTGGCATGTAAATACCTTACAATGCTGGCTTCAAAAGTGCCATGCAAATGCCTGTTCTCACTTTCTGGTGACATTGTAAATAAGAAGAGGGCAGCATTCTCTCCTGTAAATGTAAACAAACTTGTTTGTCTTAGCCATTGGCTGAACAAGTAGGACTGAGGGGACTTGTAGGCACTGAAGTTTTATATTGTTTTGTTTTTGAGTGCAGTTAGGTAACAAAAAAAATGTACATTTGTAAGTTGCGCTTTCACAACAAAGAGATTGCACTACAGTATTCGTATGAGGTGAACTGAAAAATACTATTTCTTTTATCATTTTTACAGTGCAAATATGTATAATAGAAAATAATATACACTTTGATTTCAATTACAACACAGAATACAATATATATGAAAATGTAGAAGAACATCCAAAATATTTAATAAATTTCAATTGGTATTCTATTGTTTAACAGTACAATTAAAACTGCGATCAATCGCGATTAAGTTTTTTGATTTAATCGCGTGAGTTAACCGCGACAAAGGGAACTAGGAATTCAAGACATTTACTAATGTACCTGTAAACACACCTGAACAACTGGTGTTGCACTGGCAGAATAGGTACTGCCAGAGGATATGCACATAATTTCTGGAAGATACAGCCAAGCACAGGATAAAGAATTAGATGTAGCCCCACTCCCAATCTGAATAACACTATAGAAAAAACAGCTTTGTTACCCCGGGACACTGGTCTACTTCACTATTCACCTCCCCATGAAAAATATCCATAGAACTTTAGGTGTGAATTGGAAGAAACCATATAGCATATACTATAACTTTCCCTGAAATATTAACTGACTTGCCCTTAATCACTCTGTATGTCAGCGTCAGGAACCTAATCCAGATAGTCCAGACATCCTGTCCCTTACTCTAATAACTCAATGATAGTGCCTCTATCATCATAACCAGTAGGCCCTTTCCTGTAGCATTGTATCTTTTGTAGTTGATTTTAAGTTATAGTCCAACTATCTTCTTCCTTCCATGACCCATGAAACCTAGAAAAAGTATGGCTTTACAGCAAGTAGAACTGTTAAATGAATTAAGTAAGAAGGAAGATACTGTATGAATGCCTTTTGTGGTTAGTAGCATTAGTTAGTATACTAAGAAAGGGTTTTGATTACCATGGCTTTATTGGAGTGACCCCCTCCTTGAAACTCAATGGTTCCAAAGGCATCAGTTGGGCTGAGCTGAGTGTGCTTGCTGATGGACCACTTCTCTGACTGGTGGTCATTTCGAGTGAGTCTGCTTTCATTTTTCTCATTCTGAATAATGGAGATACTTGGAGTCAGTCCAACATGTTGACCTATTAGACGCCCACAGCAACACCTATGGCAGTAAGGAAAAATTAGTTGCATTTATTGGCCTAAAAATGCATCAGACTATGTTTAAAGAAACTTCTTGTATGCATTGCAAAGTCTTAGAAAGTCACTTTCAGGCTGAAGTGATTTTACAGAGTTGTCAGAAGTCCTGTCTTGTAGCAAATACATTGACATGTCTAGGAAACAGACCATTACAATATAGATATGACTTTTTTTGACTTGTGATTCTCCTTTGTGATGTCATTTTTGTGTAAAACTAAATAAAAAAGTGCTTTGTTCTAAATATAAAAAAAAGCAAAGATTCCCACCTCCCCCAATACATTCTATACATTCCCACAGACTACATTAAGCTAAATAAAACATTTTCACATGGACATCAACATATTTTAGTCACACATGAAGCTCATGTCTATCAGTCCCTTACAATACTAGCTGCTGTGTCTCTAATATAGAGTACAAATATTCAGGGGACTGGAATACATCACCAAGAAGATGAATAAGTTACAAATGAAACACTGATATAAATTCAGGTTTTGTTTTTCAATTGACACTTTCTGGGGTGTATAAAGTATTGGTGCCATGCCTCATGGAAATCCATCTCGAAGGGTTCCAAAATACAAGCCAGTCTTTGTATAGAATACTCAGAGAGTTGGAAAAAATTATCATCTACGCAGTTGTTTTCTTGTAACTATATAGTTTCATTTTCATAGTATGTAGCAATACAATACCATACAATCTGTAGCATATAGCAATACAATTACCTATGGGGGTCTTTGGTGCTGGGTATGATATGAACACATTCTCTCTTGTAAAATGCTCTCTCTATCCATGATTTCTGAGCCTGAAAAAGAGAGGGTAAAAAATCCCATAAACTTTATTTGTTCATTAAATACAATTTCAAGCATAAATGAAGAGATAACTCAAACATGGAGAGAATCTTTAATTATTGACCTTGCAAACATGCTGTATCAGTAAACATTTTCCATCAGAATTTGGGTGCAATTCAAGAGCATAGCAATAAAAAGTTCAATATACGTAAATTTATAATATGTTCATGTTTATTGGCCAGATAAATTTAATACTTGTGCCTACATTCACATGACAGCAACCATGAAAGCAAAACAAATTAAAACAAATAATTGATCAAAGTTTTCTAGGTGGTAAGAAAACAACATGTCCTCAATTTAGAAACAATTTTTTAAAGTACTCTGTTACGTTAACTAATGTGGCTATGTTGGATGTATAGTAAAATTTTTAGACATTAACCCCCCCCTCACTAAAATATAAATTAATGGCAATCCACTATTAATCCGCTGCAACATTTTGTAGAAACTGCAGTTAAACAGCATATCGCAATGTCACTTAAAGTGTCTTGGAGGAAAGAGCACATACAAAGCAGAAAATGATACATGTGAAACAAGGGAAGCTTTGAAATATAAAAAGAACATGAGTACTTGTGGCACCTTAGAGACTAACAAATTTATTAGAGCATATATATATATATATACAGATAAGTTGGAAGTTACCATACAAACTGTAGGAGGCTAATTAGTTAAGATGAACTATTATCAGCAGGAGAAAAAAACTCTCACAGTTTGTATGGTAACTTCCAACTTATCTGTGTGTGTGTGTGTGTGTATATATATATATAAATAAATAAATAAATAATTGTGTGTGTGTATGTATATCATATATATCTATCTTACTATATGTTCCATTCTATGCATCCAATGAAGTGAGCTGTAGCAATAAAGTTGTTAGTCTCTAAGGTGCCACAAGTACTCCTGTTCTTTTTGCAGATACAGACTAACACGGCTGCTACTCTGAAACTTGAAATATAAAGGGACAGATCTTTATATGGTATAAATTAATGTAGCCCCATCAAATTAAATTAAGCTATGCTGCTTTATACTATCTGAGCCTATAGCCACAAATGTACTCAGTAATGCAAAAGATTTTCTCTCAGTATGATCTTATTTCCAGACAAGAATGAAGAGGTGTGGTGGTTTGTTTTTTGAACAAAAGAGAAACCTATCTTCAGAGTTTCTAAACTCCTTTTAATTATCTGGGTAGTTCTTGATGAATCAAGTGAGTGAGTGTCCTGGTAAATTACCCAGTGGATTCCTGCAGATAGAACGTAATTATTTCCATTTAATATTCAGGTGATTGAAGGAAAATCTCAAAGTATTCAGCACAAACAGGTACATCTTATAAAGTATATGCAAAGAATAAAATAGTATTTTTACAGTTACACAACAGAAACAGGGATATTGTTAATACTAATCACAAACAGGTGAAAGAGAGCAATGAATTATGAAACATACTATACCAAGTGGGTGAAGTTTAAGGAACATGAAGTGAGTTTCAGACAAATTTAAGCAATGTGATAATGCCTATATAAAAGAGTGGGAAAAAAAAGAAAATCTGCCTTTAGGAAATGAAGTGTGACATAGATAGGATGAGAGACATCATCATTGCTTGATATTCCACTTACTGTCAACCTTCTTGCAACACAAAATATCTGCAACTTATTTTTGATCCCTGAGGCCCACGTTTCTTGGATGTGTGCAAATCAGTTTAATCAGAGAAAATCCTTCAGACTACATGAATTTTCACATGTGCAGACTTTAAAAACAATGTTACATCTTTGCAATGGTGTAAAATCACCTCAGCTAAGCTTTTAAATAAAAACTGTTCTCTGCATTTTTCCACTCGGAACTGATTCCTTGTTCTTAATCATTGACTATTTAGCTGAGGGAGTTACACATTTTACTCTTGTTATTTTTAGTTTGAAACCAATCTACCAGATTACACTTTTACAAAAGTCAGGATTTTACATTACGGAAGGAGGCATCATAAAGAGTAGAAGGCATTCCAAGTGACTACCACTAGCCAGGATTCAGAGAGGCTTTAAGGAACTCTAGATGGAGCCATGGTAGACACTCTTTTCCCCCTGGGTGGAAAAAAGGGCTGCTAGGATATGGAGCCCTGGGGCAAGGTGTGCATATTAAATATACAGAGAAAAAGTATAATAGAGATCCTGGAAGTCCAGGAAAAGTGTACAATTTTTAATAGACTTTATTCTCTCTCTCTCTCTGTTATGAATTCTGGTAGCTACTTGAAAGGCTCTGAAACACAATCAAAATAACTACGTAAAATGCATAGGAACCATATTTTTGCATGCCGTACTATCCTGTTAGTCAATATTAAATTGGCCAATTTTCAGTTTAGTAATTTAATGGACTTTTCACACGTAATGAGCCATTTCCTTATTAGCCAACTAGGCTTTTAATGCATTTTAAAGTGAACTTTTTCTAAAAAAAAAACTTCAATTGAATATTTACCTACAGTGAATACTTGTAGCCATTGAAATCCAAAGAATATACAACTTGGGACAATGAGAAAGGAACTTCAAAATTTTGGGGCAGGACATTGTTTTGTTTTATTAAAACATTACAATTACAAAGCCACACTTATTATTCAGGTATCACTTTGTACTATTGCCTTAGAAAAGTATTTGTCAATATAAGTAGAAGCGGATTTATGAATCACTTTTTTGTTATACATGTTAACATTTCTCAAAGTAAGGGAAATTCAGTCACGCTAAGTTTACTTATTTATTTTAACATTTAAGTAAGTGCCTGGCACATCTATCGTCTTTCTGGAAAGCATAAAATAGCTGTTACATGCCACATTTCTGGATGACTTCCTAAGTAATTTCCTAGTACAAAACACCTCCACAAAGTTCTACCTCAGTAACATGGCAGGGCTCCCTAGAACTTTGCCTTTTTCATATACTTCTGAAATTTTATGGAAATCCACAAAAACAATTTAAAGCAGACTTTGGAGAATTCACTCATTAAAAATATGCCCAAAGTACCTTCTTTAAAGATAGTTCAGGAACTGAATTGATCTAAACAACAAAAAATCAAATAGAAAATGAACAAAAGAGACTTCATAGAACAATACTTCGTTATTTTTTTAATAAGTTGGGAGGCACATATTTAAAAAAGGTTTAAATAGCAGGCAAAATTTTATGTATTAGAAATTACAGTATTTATTTGCCAATTCGTAACTCCAATTGAGATTTTGAAGACAAAAGAAAAATGAGATATGTTAAACATAATAATATGCCCTTGAGTTTCTCTGTTTGTTTTACATTAAAAAACAAAGAATGTTTGGAAAATTGTTAAAAAAGCAAATTAAAATAAAAGCTTGTTTTCACTCCATCAGAAGAAAGATTTCTACCTTTTAGGTCTTAAAAGATCTATTACCCTGCCTGCCAAATATTATGGTTTATCTTTTCATAATTCACTGTCACCTTCCATCCCAAAAAGACAACATCCAATTGTATTGCACTGAACCAAGAACTTCCTGAGATAGATAATTTGCAATAAAAATAGTATATCTATATTCATTCATTCTCAGAAATGAAAAAGGATAATAAAATTACTTGCAACATGGTCTTCACCATAGAGTCAAAGGCAGAGATAAGTGACTAGAGGAACTTTAATATTGTTATGCAAGTCAGATATGAACAGTTTATAAACTTTACATGAATTATGATGTGCTATATGAATTAATAAAATAGCAAACGATACAGCTTGTCTTTGCTTTTCATTATACCACAAACACGGTCTCTTGGTGCTAATTAGCAAACCAAAAATTAATTCAATGGGTTCAATTAATAAATTACCTTTCATCTTTTATCCTCAGACTTAGTTTGCTTTTAGTTTAGTTCCTTGGAGTCAATATTACTCTCTTATAAAAAAAATAAAAAAACTCCCAAAACTAACAACAACAAAACAGATCAAGGCTGGTGTGTATATATATTAATATATATAGTATATATATTTTTTTACCTGAGCATCAAACTTGGGTGGTGTCTAAGGCAGTCCCAGAGCATATTATGTTGTCCACGTTTCACTGCTGCTGGTCATTCTGCTAATAATGCACTCATGACTGCCCACTAAGCAAGGCATTCACTCCATTCTGACCCAAGAGATGTTAAAGTAAGCAATGAACTTGCGCCCATTAGCTACTTGGAATGTGCTGCTGTGGGATTAGCCTCATTAAGAGTTCTATAGACATTCATCCGCAGCCCAGAAACACTGCTTGATTTGAACATCTAATCTGACGCCAAAAGAAAAACAAATCCTCCGAGAGCTTGGATTTAACTGGCACAAGCCCTGACAGGCTCTTTTTTAAATTGTATTTTATTTTCAGAAAGGCGGCTTGTGAAAGTGTGATTCTGAAAGTTGAACTCAGGAAAACAAATCCTTCAAAAGAAACAGTGTACTAAACTGGAAACTGACCACACAAGAGATATTGTTAATCTCTAAAGAATGAAACTAGAATATATATTAGCCAACAGCTAAGAATCTACATAAAATGTAAATATATTAAAATTAATCAACAATGGCATTTATCCAAGGAACCTAGGTTTTGCAACAGTTTCTTGCTCAACTGTCACAAATTTATCATTCCATAAACCTGAATGTTTGAATTTCAAACACAGGGACAGCTGCGGTATGCTTGTGTTAGTTAAAAGTCAGTGACTTATATTTGACTTGGGTGACTACAAATTTGAGGATCAAAACATGATTCCAATGATCTGGCATTAAGGCAGAAGGAGAACTTTATAAACCATCATTTTACATTTGAATATTTCAGAAAGAAAGCAATTATACATTTAGAATGGGTGACTAGTTTTGAGAAATAAATAAGAATGAGCCCAAACCTCAACCCAAATTTAAACTTTTTATTTAGATTTTTTAAAGTTTGGATGAGTTTCTCTCCCTCCACACACAGACACACACACTATTCTTGTCCCAGATAGACCTTCCAAACTTACTAAACTCTACTAGGGTCTGGTAATCTCTGGAAGGTTGGGTGACACCTGAAATTTCTCACAAAGTGTTATAGTATCCAGAGGCCTCCGATGGACAAAGTGAGCACTACATTCTGGGGTTACTGTTACCAGGGGAATCTCTATTGCATATAAGATTTGACGAGAGGACCTAGCCAGAGTGAAATAGACTGTGTGGAACATGGAGAGATCTTTTCAGTGTGATACCAACACAGGTGAGGGCCTATGGAGAATAGGGGGCCAGTGTCAGGAAAACAGCTGTCGAATGAGAGCCTGTTGGGGGTTAAAGAGTGAGGTTTAAGAATCAGAAAAGGAGTAAGATGATTTGGAGATTTAAAGAGAGGGATTTGATTTGGCTAAGAGGAAAAAGGGAAAAAAGACTGGAACAAAGAAGTGAGAGGGACAAGACAGACATCAGAAGATTTGGATGACTGCATAAGCATCCAAACTTCACTTTGAAATGGAACACATGCTTAAATACTTTGCTGGATCAGAGTCAGAATGCTCATCAAGACGTCGAAAGACCAAGCTCCAAACTTTCATTGGGGTCCTTTTGACCTCAGTGCCCAGGCTGCATTTACCACAGACTTGCCCTGTCTTCACTCCCCAATCCGCTCTGCATTGTTTTCTAATTTAGGCCCAGGTTCCAGCCAGGCACTGTAAGCACATGTAGTCCTGTTGATTTCATAGGGCTACTCATGTTTTAAACGTTGCTGGATCTAGGCCTTTGTTTGTAAACGTCTTGGGGCAGAAGTCATATTTTGGGAGGTGAATATCACACCTTTGGGTAGTGACAGAAATAATAAACCATCAGTATAAACTACAATATGCATTAACTACTCCTGATGTCAACCTGTGACGTGGGGAATTTTTCACAAGATGTTGCATTGGAAAGTTTCTGCAGATGCCACTGATTCAACAGAGAACAGCAGCTCTATCTGTGGGAGCTCTTATGGAGATGCTTTAACATTATCACATCATGAGGTCATAAACTACCAGTACTGTTGCTGTTCCTATAATATGAATAGTAATAAAGAGAACAGTCCATAAATTCACAGCAGAGAGACCTATTTTCTTTGTTTTATATTGTGTAAATTACACAATGGAATAGCACTCTATTCTCTCGATCAATGCTTTTTAAAAGGCTGACACTGCTCATTTAGAAACCTACAGCATAAATGCTATTAGAATTTAAAACCCAGCTCACCGTTAATGAAGTGAAATTGGTACTCCTAAAATCAGGAACAGTAATGAGCTGAATATCAATTTCTCAAGGGAGATGACAATGATTATTAAAAACAGTCAGCAGCAGAAATCTCTCAGGACAATAAGTTCCATTAGAAGGTAACCTACTAGGTACCAATGATGTTTAACTGCTGATCTAAGAATTGGAAGTTCAGACTAGCTCAAATAATTAACATGGAACCCATAAGCAGCACTATTAAAGAGGATTATTTCTGGTAAATTCAGCTTTGCTGGTAAAACCAATGGGGAGACAGCCTTAGCTCAAAGTGTGACAACCTCACTAATCTCCCCTGGACAATGCTAACAAAAACCTTCAGCAGGGCAGAAGCAGTGCTGAAAAAGAAGTGTCATCTGCTCTACAGTGGGCTAATGCAGCTGGTCAAACACCAGAATATTTCTAAAGTAAATAACTTTGCATGTTTAAAAAATGGGTCAGATATTTACAAGTGAGATTTTCAAAAGCAACTAAGTGACTTGGGAACACCAGTCTCATCGAAAGCCAATGAGATTGGTGATCCGAAGTCACTAAGCATATGTCTACACTGCAATGCAAGCTGTAGAATCTGAGTTAGCAGACCCCAGGTTTGTTAATGTACAGCTTGAGTGTCTACATTCATTTGTAACCCCAGGTTATGAATTGTTGAAGCCTGGGTCCCAACTTGGGGATCCAACATCTGCACTGCATTACGCAGGCCTGAGTCATTGGACTGGACCAATCTCCCAGACTTCCTAGAGCCTTTCCAAAGTGTGGCAGCTCTAGCCTTTTGTTCTTGGTACAGTGTGGAAAAATTTGACTGTCCAGAGGGCAAAGAGAGCCTGTGGGATTCTGGAATACTTTTGATGGACTCCTATAGCACAAGTCCAGTGGGGCATGTATACACTCCAAAGCACTAGGCTTGAACTCTAGATCCCGTCTTGACTCAGACTCAGAACCTTGACCCCGTGGGGTCCTGTGACCCGGAGTCCAAACCCTGGGTTAGTACAATGTGTGTGTAGATGGGAGGGGGATTAGGCTTGAGTGTGAGTTCGAACCTTGGTAGTATAGACATATCCTTAGATGCTTTTGAAAACCCCACTCAGCATGAATAAGAACAGTATTTGCAGTTAGGTTAGCTCAGGCAAAATTACAAACTATAGCAATTCAGATGTTTCAGGGAATAAGTTTATCACTAGTTGTAGTCAGGGTAAATTTCTCTTTCCCCATTGCACAATTAAGTGCATTATGATGTGTTTGTGTCTTCCCTGAAACATTGGGCATTGGCTACTGTTGGAGACAGGATATTTCACTAACTGGAACATTAGTCTGCCCCAAAATGACTATTGCAATATTCCTCTGACTTTTACGGGACACTTGTTACTGGCAGTCCTATAGAGGCCAAGACATTAAACCTGCACTTACTGTAGCTTGCTTTCTGTACTCTGTTCCTTTTCTATGTGATACCATGAAAACTTTATCATCGGAGTTGTTCCAAGAACAATCTTCAATTGTCATGAAAATCAAGCTGTATTCAGCACACAGTAGGAGGGCAAAAATGTGGCCATTTATCATCGCAAGTTTCCCAAAGTAACTTTTACATTGCATTTGGAAGAAATGTAGTAATATAAGAAGAATCTGAAAAAATATATTTTCTTCAACAGTTTGCAATTGTAAACACCACCATATCCCACAGAGTTCTTGTCACAAAGTAATGGAAAAATATTACAGCTTTAATTATTGGTGCCATGTAATACTACTTAGTATTTTTATTGTCCATTGTATTTTTGAAGTATTATACAAATATGAACTAATTAGTCCTCAGCATCCCTGTGACTTAGTATTATTAGCCCCATTTTACAGAAGAGTAAATGGAGGCAGAGTGATTAAGGGCATGTCTACACTGCAATTAAAAACGTGTGCTGGAGTCTGTCAGCTGACTTGAACTCGCAGGGCTCAGGCCAAGGAGCTGTTTAATTGTGGTGTAGATGTTTGGGCTTGGGCTGGAGCCTGGGATCCAAAGGGGGGTGGGGGAGAGGTCCCAGAGCCCGGGGCCCAAACATCTACACCGCAATTAAACAGCTCCTTGGCCCGAGCCCCGTGAGCCAGAGTCAGCTGACACATGCCAGCCGCAGATGTTGAATTACAGTGTAGACATACCCTATGAGACCTGCCGTGTGTGTGTGTGTGAGAGTGTGTGTGTGTGAGAGAGAGAGAGAGAGAGAGAGAGAGGTGGGGTGGGGTGGGGAGCGCGCAGGCAGGCATGTACCAAGGTCCTAGAATTGGTGCAGAGGCCTGGTGTCCCATGGACACCCTCCCTCCACCAGGATCTATAGGATTTGGGGGCAAACAAGCAGTTCAGTCCCTGTGGCGATCAACTGATGGGATGAAGTGGAGGAAATGCAAAGAAATCCTCATAACATTTCTTTCCCTTAACTCCTTCCTGTGTTTTGCCACATGGATGGAACCCCATGTGGTAAGCTCCAGCCTCTCTCTCACCTGAGGTTTTCTTCCTTCCATTCTCTCCCATGCACCTAGGGTCTGCTCCCAGCCCCGGGGTGTATCTCACTTGAAAGCACCTCAAACCCCACCAAAACTAGAGGTAGTCTGATACTGCCTCTCCCAACATTCTCTGCAGCTGTTGCTGCTGACTCTTCACTGTGCATGGAGACAGGCTGTAGACAGACTGAGGAAAGGAGTAGCCAGTTGCAGGCAGAAAGAGCAGATAGCCATGCTGTTGCAAAGCATTTTCGGTAATGGCTTCTAGTGGCAGGAGGAGTAGAAAAACCTGGTTTCCTGACAGTTCTGCCTGATGATCTAGAAGATGGCCCTGGTGTTCTGTGGGTCTGCAGAGAGGTTCCCCCACACAGTGTGGGATAATTGTTAATTCTACTTTCACTTGGAAATTTGCACCAAGCTGAAACCGAAGGTAAACCTCAAAATACCTGCCACTCAAACTCAAAAGCGTCACCATGCTAACACCAAGTGAACTCAAAACTAGTGGATTTTATACCTCCAATAATCACATTCTGTTTGCCCAACTTGTGCTTGCAGTTTCAAATGCAAAGGATGACCCTCTGAATTCTCTGGCCATGTGCAATACAATACATAACAGATGCTCCAAACATACAATATTCTTCTTCACAACCTAAGGAATTATGTTGACATGCAACTGCTGCATTCCATCCTACAGGTGGCTGCATTTCACAGAAGAAAGACTAACATATGTACAAGTGTATTCTACCAGTTTGTTTATCTTATAAAATATGTTCCAAGCTTTTGGGATGAAATGTGTTCTATGATTTATTATTATTTATTACTTTGCATATCACCAAGTACATAGGCATGGTTCAAATTTTTGTCTATTGATATTGAAAACACCATTGGTTTTAAATAGCATAGAAAGGATTTCTACTTCTTGCTAAACCTATCATCCATCCTGAGATTAGTATAGTGCCCGCAACTGAGAGATTTGGAGAGAAGAGTTTCGGAGCTCTTTGTCCACATACAGTAAATTAAGAATATTCTAGCAATAGGAAAAATGTAAGACTATCTTCTATTTGTATGTAGCATGATCTGATATATGGGTAGTGTTACGGTACTAAGAGAACAATTCCAATTCATTTTACTAATGGGGGCAAGTTGCAAGCACATAGTTCAAGCAGCATAAAAGTAAAAATATCTACATAACCATCTAGTACGATGAAGGAATAAAGTATTAAGATTAAACATTATGGAAATATTTTAGTTTCATATTCATTTTTCTTCGTTTTCAAAGAGAAGCTTAATGATGTGGCCTGATTGCTAACAAGAAAACAAAGCCATCACCATACGTTTTCTGTGAGATATGCAGGACTAATTTGACATTACTTGGGGTATTGCAGGTTATTAGACACAGATTTGAACTGCTCGCTAAAGTCACTCATTTTTGCCTTAATGTGTGACTTGGCACATTAATGGGCCTTCACTGCAGAAATAGCAGTAGAGAGATTTCTACAAGAGAAGGAAACTACAGAAAGATATTGCAGAAAAGGTTTCTAGATCAAATGCTCCAAGATTTTACAGACTAGGCTATGACTAACAAATTCATGAGAAATCAAATTACACTAGAAACTAAAAGCTTAAAACAGCTCTCAAAGTTGATAATCCCAGAAATAATTCCCCCCATTTTCCTTTTATTTATTAAAAAAAGACCCATACATTTATTTTTAAAGGCCTTTTGTTAACCATCTTAAATCAGAATTACTATTTATTGAAATTTTCTTAATCCAGAGTATAAGATTTACAGCTATGTCCAGGCGTTAAGGGTCCATTGCTTTTGGGGATGGTTACTACAGAAATGGGGTGTGATCGCAAAAGGGAATTTGTAAGGCAATGAAGCTCAGGCTTACAATGGAAACCCGAGGTTGACCAGGAGACACTTATGTCACAAAATAACTTTAGCTTTGATGCAAAAATAAAAAAAAAAAATCTGAGGGCCAAATTTTCAGCACTCTTAAATTCCACCCACAAAATTCATGAACATGTCCTCTTTCTGCAGGTAAATCTGCCATCTGATTCCTGGACAATGTATTACCCCCACTGCAACAGCCGGCCAGTAGACAGCTCCACAATTTTGAGAACAGTAGGTAGGTACAGACTGAGGTCAGAAGATCTGGTTGGAAATTTTCCAACAAACCCAAAGTATCTCATAAAAACAGTTTGGGTTTGATGAAATTTTGTCCAACCACAGGATGGTTTCCAGTGGAAACCTTCTTGGTTCCCTGCCAGCTCACCTGGCAGGCTGCTGGGGACTCTGGGTTTCCACAGTCTGCAGTTCAGGGTACTGTCCAGGCCCACAGCAGCCCCACCACGTGGACTGTCAAGGGGTCAGGGATCCTGGATTTCCAGGGTCTGTGGTCCCATGGCAGACCTACGATGCAACGGCTTCCAATGTTTCCAGGCTCCCTACTGCAGAGTTGGGAACCTGAAAGCCCCAGCACGAGCCAAGGCTCTGAGAATCTAGGCTCCCGGGACAGCACAAATGAAATGACCTTTTATCTGAGTGGCACTTGCAACAAAAATCATGTGTACAGTGAGCCAAATGTATTATATTAGCAAAAATATTAATGGTAGAAAGGTTAGGCAAAGTATAAAGGATACAGTATATAGGACACTACTAAGGGCATACAGTACTATTAAATGCTGTATTACGTTAGAGAAAATTAGGAACACAGTGCTAAAATCACATGGGTATAACTAGGAAGTGTCTCAACAAACGGGGTCAGAAATGGACATTTTGACACAGACTATGGCTGCCTCTGAGCAGGTGTGCAAATTGGCTGGGCGGGACAGGCTTTCAGCCTGTTGAGCACCCATGCAGGGGGCACCCATTAACCCAGCGCTTGTGCTGTCCTTGTGCAAGGTCAGGGGGGCATGGAGGAGGACCATGACCTTATCCCTCATCCCCTTCATGTTTTCACCTTTCCCGGACTGCCATTGACATAGGGAGAAGTTGCATATTCAAAAAGAAATTGTAAGCACCACTCTTCAGTGCACCCCAGCACTGCAGCAGAAGACAATCTGCTGGCACGCGTGCTCCACAGTCAGAATGCCTCCAGTGGAATGGTGCTACTCCACAGCCACTCCTGCCAAGTCAATGGCTCTTACAGCCATAACGGACACCTTTTCTTTTGCAATGTTGATCATTGTCTATTTTGGGTAGGCTTGGGAATGAGCTGAGATACTTGAACTCTTATCTCCATTGCACATTTATGACACTATACAAATAAAATAAAATAAATAATAAATGCACCAATTCCTACGTTCTTCTCCTATACTCATCCCCAGTTACTGCTTGTATGATACGAAGTAATAGAAAACGTCCACCATGAGAAAAATCTGAAGCTCTGACAGACCTATGCCCAACAAATTCTTATATTTTTGGCAGACCAATCTATTTTTCACTTTTCCTCCGAAAGTGCCTGTGGCAGAGTTACCCTTCAAAAATATCCTTTAGAATAGTGGTTTTCAACCTGTGGCCCAAGGACTCCTTGGGATCTGCAGACTATATCTAAGATTTCAAAAGGGGTCTACACCTCCAGTCGAAATTTTTTAGGGTCTGCAAATGAAAAAAGGTTGAAAACCACTGCTTTAGAAGGAATACTGTCATATAACACCCAGCATGCAGATCTAAAAATGTATTCCTAAAAACAAGCTCTTAGAAACAGATTTTTAGAGAAGAACATCAGCTAGATTTATTAAACAAAGTTTAGAATCTCTCCTCCTCCCTAAGAACTATGACATTACTAATAATCATTTTTATGTAATTAGAAACAATTTAGTACTATGGTAAAAGACATATTTGCTATTGATTGCCCATTTGTATACATATTCGATCATGCCACTGATTTGAAGAGTAATCTGTAGTTACTATTATGATTTATTTGGGACCAGATTTTCAAAAGTACGTGGTGGCCACAATTGAGACTGGATTTTCAGAAGTGATCAGCTCCCACATAGACATATGTGAAGTAATCAGATTTCTGAAGTGATCAGAACCCAACATTCTTCACTGTTCTCAGTAGAAACTAAAAAAATCTGGCCACTTAATTTTAGGTGCCTAAATGGGAGCTGAGCTCTTTTGAAAATCTGGCCCTTGTATTAAGAGTAAAGCCTAAGAACCCAAATCAGGATCAAAGCAGCATTGTGCTAAATGATACACAAACAAAAGAAAGGACAGTCTTCTATCTCACAGAGCTCACAATGTAGACATATGATGAGATGCACGAAACAGACAAATGTGGAGAAAGGGGGATGAAGAATGAGGTAACAGTAAGACAAGCATGCTTTGCATCATAAAGCAATAGTCTTAGTTTGCCACCTGCCTAGCCATTGTTATTCAATAGATTTCATACAGATTCAATCAATCGTCTATTACCAGGGTTCATACCCAACTGACATATTATAATACAAAAATTACAGATCTTTAAACTTCAAAGAAAAATAAAACGTAATGTTATAAAACAGAATATATGGTTTTGGAGGGAAGATCTACTGTAGCTTTAATTCACTCTCAAATGCTGAAGCCATTTATAAATAGCTCTAGCAGCTATCTACCGTTTTTTTGGCATTAGCAAATCATCAGCCTAATATTCACGCTGGGGCCATTCATTATTTTTGTTCCCGTTTGTGTTAAGAGTAAAGGAATATCAATGGTTTTTATCATCACTTTAAATATTTTAAATGTAATTCACACAAACAAAAAGCAAACTCAAAATTCATGTGAAAGGTCTATTTTAACACCCTAAATTCAAACAAAGTAGAGTTAAGGCTGATAAACCTCCATTTTATCCCTCCACATTTTGATTATTAGTCCAGGGGTCACAGAGCTGTGGACAATTTGAAATATCACCACTACTGCCTTTCTTAAGTATATCAAAGACTGCCCTTATTCTGTTTTGCAAATACACAAGGTTTTGACACCTTTATTATATGGTGCATACAACAAAAGCATGATAAGGAAAAATCATTATGACATTTCTTGAAGAGTTACTGTGAATGAAGTAAGCCATGTTTAAAATTTAATATATTTACCCAAAATATGTTATATCTTGTGCTAACATAAATGAACATAATGCTGCAGTGATTGCTCAAGCCAGATTTCAATAAATGTTCTCGTGAGCAGAAACATATCTTGTAAATGTTGGCAGAAAACTAAAGAAGCATCACATATATTGTCAAAGTGAGCCATGATATATGAAGCAGAACCATATAAATTCACTAAAATGGTGGACTTAAGATGTATCCTGGAAAGAACAAACCCTAACTCTGGCACCAATACAGGAAAGCACTTTAGCATATAATTAACTCTAAGCATATGCTTAAATCTATTCTTATTCACAAAAACCCACCATCATGTGTTTAATTCCTGTTGACTTCAGTGGGGTTTAAACACTTTGCTGAACAGGGATGGATTTATGCAGGTGATTAAAGTTAAGCACAATCACAAGTGCTTTCTGAATCAAAGTGCATGAAAGCAAACAAAGTTGAAGGAGATCTTTAGAAACCAGAAGAGGCTTTATACAGACAATAGGCTAGTCATGCTACAATAGGAAGAGATGGAAGACTAACTAGATTTAGGAGGAATGGTTAGTGGTACTACTTTTCTCTTACAATGAACAGATTAGGCTGTAATGGAATACATACATTTTAATAACATCTAATTTTTTTAATATATAATTTGCAAAAGAAAAAATATCACTTTTGGGCGAGAATCTGCAGACCAAGTTTCTGCCTGGTGCACTTTTTTAAAAGTGTTGTAGTAAATGCAAAACAAGTGAGATTTAGAGTCAAACTGTGGTGACAACCACAACTAACAGCATGACTACTGAATTCCTCTGGATAGTACAGGTTTTAAAAATCAACCTCTAAAAAATCATCTCTTGCTAGTGGCTTACTTCATTCACAGTAACTCTTCAAGAAATGTCATAATGATTTTTCCTTATCATGCTTTTGTTGTATGAACCATATAATAAAGGCGTCAAAACCTTGTGTATTTGCAAAACAGAATAAGGGCAGTCTTTGATATACTTAGGAAAGGCAGTAGTGGTGATATTTCAAATTGTCCACAGCTCTGTGACCCCTGGACTAATAATCAAAATGTGGAGGGATAAAATGGAGGTTTATCAGCCTTAACTCTACTTTGTTTGAATTTAGGGTGTTAAAATAGACCTTTCACATGAATTTTGAGTTTGCTTTTTGTTTGTGTGAATTACATTTAAAATATTTTTGCCTAGCTGCGAACAAAATAGATGAAGAAATGTATAGAGAATATGAACATTAATTAGAATGGAGGAGTAATTTCCAACTGTTCAGATGAAACTTGATTTGGATTTTGAGAATAATACAAACTGCTTTTATACACTTTCCTTATGCTTTGCAGGTACAGTATTGTCATGTGGGAAGCATGCCTAATTGTGTAGTGATCCAAGTGCCACATTTAATACTGTTGTGGTTCAGCAATTCTGTGTTTGTAAATGGTGTACACAATGTCTTAATTAGAACTTACACTGAATCTGTGCCTTTCTATTTTTAGATTCTTTTTTTTCAAATTAATAATTAGGGCATTATGTAATTCAGATGTTCTTGGAATTGGTCCAGATAAAAACATATTTCTGCAAGCACCTTCTCTCCTCCCCCCGCTTAACCATCACTACATAAATTCATCTTTTGAATATTAGTAGCGTATTTATAAATTAGTATTTTTTCCTGTTTGATTTGAATTCTATTTCATGCTTATGTCTGTCAGGATAAGATGCAAAAGAGATTTACAATGGGGAGGAGGGTTGTTCCTGCTGCCAGGGAATATACAGTTATAAAATATTTCATTGACTGACTATTGGTTAGAATCATAATCACATCCTGGGAGCCTGAAATTGAAATCTGTTTTCTTACTGAATATTTTCCATCCAGTGTATGTGTTGAGTTATTTATTACGTATGGTTGTTTACTATTACTTTGTTCCTCCTGGCAATGATACATTAATGTATTAATTCTGTCTTTCAAAAATCTTCATTTATCCATCTATTTCACATACATTTTAAAAATTACATTGACTTTGACAAAAGGTGCTTCATAAATGTCAGAAAGAAAAGGGTCAGAATTTGAAATCCAAAAAGCTTAACAGTGTTCCCTTAAAGAGAGGAATTTTCCATTGGGAAAACCACAGTACTGTAGCTTACTTAAATTTACATGTACATATACCATATCTTTTACATTTTAGAAGAGTGCATGTATCCTTAAACCATTAAGCCTTTTTGCATCCTTTCCCTTTTAGGCAAAAAGTTGTGACAGAAGTGTGACTCTCATCGCACATGTTTTTATTTAATATAATTTTAATAATTTTGCTAATATTTGCAAACAAGATTTCATTACTCTATTCCCCATTTGCTCTTCTATGCTAGGTCCCAATTCAGGAAAGCACTTAAGCACATGCTTAATTCCAATTGAAGTTAATGGGACCTAAGCAGATGTTTAAAGTTGAGCCTGCTTTCTTGAATTAGGGCCTTATTCTGGAGTGAAATAACTTTTAATATAAAAATAGACAAATTATGAGTTCATAAATAAAAGATTATAACTTTACAGTAGCATCAAAGCAGAAGGGGAAATTTGGAGACAACAAAGTCATTAAAACACATAGCAAGAGAAATAAAAATAAAGCCACTTGAAAAATAAATAGCCATTCTCATTTGCCCTCATTTGATCCAGAATGAAAGTTTCAATTCACAGGTACTGAATGAAAAATTGATGACTATTATATTGACCATGAGACCTTTAAACCAATGACATGTTCAGTTATATGAACATGGAAAACTGTTGACGCTCAAACAATAAAATGGTATGAAATAAAACTAATGTAAAATGTTAATGTTACTATCTTGTGTTAGCAGTACCATTCTGAAATCTCAATTTATATGCAATTTTATGTATTAACATTTAAAAAAATCAGCCAGACTCTCAGCTATATATACTGAAAAAAGAGAATCTATTTAATTTTTTGGCTTCTCTTGTATATTTTTATTTTAAGGATTCAGCTTTACACAGTAATAGCTATATGAATAAGATCTGTGTTGACTAACCTAGTGAAGTCCCTCTTTCAGCTCACATGGTAGACTTTGCTTATTTTTACTTTTTGAATTAATACTAGATTTACAAGTTAACAGAATCTACGCTACCATCAATGTACACAGGTAGCCATCAATAAGGCTCAGACCCTGCAAGCTGGTCTGCCTGGGTGACCCTCTGCCCCTTATGGAGGCCACTGACTTCAGAGGGTCTGCCTGACTGGAGCAGCTTGTAGGATTGAGGCCTAACACTGGAAATATCTGTGGCAGAATAGTCACATGTGCTTTCATGTCTTAGAGCTATATGCTCCTATGTTCTATGAGTCAATACAGGACAAAAGACTGAAGCTAGAGCTGGCCAAGATTTTTTTAACTGTATTTTTATTTTTTTTTATATAAAATATAAACATAACAAAGCAAAACATATATAAATACATGCACAAGATGTAAATACTATATAAATAACAAAATCCAATGTCATTATTCGTAAAACCTGGATCAGAACAGAACAAACCCTGAACCCATAGAGATCATGTAGAGCATCAATTATTAAAGTGACTACATAGATGTGTAAACATAACCTCTGAGTATCAGGGACTAATAGATACTAAACTGCAAAAGCATGCAATAGTTGCATGTGTGAGTGTAAGACAGCTCACTAAGCCAGTCTGTGTATGAGACAGGAACTGCAGATTTCTATTTTCTCAACTTTGGCCACTTCTTAATGTTAACTGAGAATACTAACTAATCCAGCACCCCTAAAACACACAAGCTTGCAGAAGGAAAGATAGCAACACTTAAAATTTGAGAGAGCATGGAATACAGTGTTCCAGAACACATGCCTTTTTGGACAGATATGGAAGATGTGTGAAAGGTTGGCATGTGGCTGTTTAGATCTCCAACATTCACTGTGTGTTTCCAATCTAGCCTCAAAAACAAATGTTCTGGAGTCCAGTAATACCTGTTCAATATCTTGTTCTGGAAGAAATCGCAAGGATAAAGAACTTGAAGTATCTTTCACATTAAGCCAGATATCTTCCCAGGTTTCTGTTGTGACAGTGAGGGCTAAGTTCTTCCCATTTCCTTTTGAGATTCAGATGTAAAGGATAATGGGAAAGCATTAAGCCCCCTATAAGTAATTCCTACAAAGTGACCTTTTGTTTCCTTATTTCTTAGCATGTTGGTCTAAAGGTGACAGAGTCGAAACAAACCAAGTGTCCGCTATCCTTGCATGAATCCTTGAGCATGACTGCTGAAAGAAGAAACTGTGAAGACAGTGGTAGCTGATATTTGTTACACATGTAATCGAAGCAGGTCAGTTTATGATCTTGCATTATATCTTTAATTTTTGTTAATCTTTTTTCTATCCAAATGGTCTTAAACATGGAGTTGGCCTTGATCCTGAGATACAGGTATGCCATAGTAGTACGAGAAGAGAATTAGTAAGATAGGATGCTGTAATCGTCTGAAGTGGTCAAGAATCCTTGAATGAAATGTTTTTTGGTTGAAAATGGCAGTTGCTGAAACCAAAATTTCTCACAGGAAAGAGTAATTAACATTTTTTTTAAACTTAAAAACAAAAAAGGAAAACAGTTCTGAATTTTTTTCCAGACTTTTGGTTCATGAATATTTTCAAGATAGACTTTCTGTCCCTGTTTGGGACGGGAAATATTTTTTAAATCTCAAAAATTTACAGGGGATGTGAATAACCATTTCCCAACCAGCTCTACTGAACTGGCCTGTTTCACTAAGGCTATATCTACACAAGTTAGGGGTGTGATTCCGTGTCAGAGGGCACATACTTGTGCTAGCTCTCATCAAGCTAGTGAGAGTGTAAATAGCAGTGTAACCATGGTAGCACTGTGGAAGAGAATAATACCTCTGTGGTATGGCTTCATATCAGTGTAAACTCCTGAAATGAAATAATTCAAAACATCTATGATACGGGGTGATGGAGAGAACCAGATTAGAAGGTGTAAACTGGAAACTTGAGTGAATTAGAGGAAACTCTAGAGAGGTCTAAAATACATCAATAAAAATATTGCAAATTGAGACTGCCTTAGACAACAATAGTTTGTCACACAGTGGTAACATACTCATTGGGTGATTTGCAAGACCACTATAAACTTGGAGTTTATAGGAGAAAGGACTAAAGGAGAATTCAAACCCAGGGAAGGGCAAGCGTCAAGTGGCAAGGGTTCCACCCAAGGATGGCAGGTCCCGAGCTCTGTTCTGAGTGGCACCTTGTCGCCAGCCAATCTGCTCACTTATAGGAATCTGCTGACTGGCTCTGGGCACTTTGAGAGGGTAAGGGTTGGGGGGTGCCATGTGCTGCGGTGGGTGGCCTTTTTACCATGTAGAGGCCTGCAGTGGTATAAACTGGTCCAATAGAAGATATTACCTCACTCACTCTACCTCTCTCTAATATCCTGGAACTGACAAGGCTGCAACAACACTGCATACAGTCATGTCTGTCCTTCGCTCCACCTGCGTTTGCAGCATCATGATAACTGAGCTGAAAGCTGATGGCTTTGCAAAGATCTATAGATAAATAACACACAAACTTTCACTTGGATGGCAACCCACTGACCCAAATCAGTCAGTTGACCACTTTCTGAAACGGTGTACCTATTTAGTAAGGAAGTGTATATGCCTGTGAATGTGTTTTAAAGACTGTCACAGAATTACGGTGGATCTTTGTTTTCTAACAGGTCTCAAACGAGACTGCTGCCAAGTAGTCTTAACATAGAATAAATCACTGTGGTTAAAGATTACAGATCATTCTAGGTGTAGACAGACAAAAGTGTGCCAGCTTTTTGAACTGCACCTAGTCTGTACAATCTGTCATAAATGTAGGAGTTTGTTAGACATTAGAAGTGTTAGCCAAATCCTGGGGCTAATATCATTCAATGGGAAACAGATAATAATAAGGGTTGACTACTATAGATCTATCAGGAAGAATAGATCAAAATTTTCTTGTGAACCAGTTTGCGATTGTTTTTCCTCTGGTGTGTTAACAATACAGGACTACAGGAGCTGATAACTAATTGGCACGAGTGAGGCCCTATTCTGAGGGACTCAGTCAAAAATCTAATCAAAGTTACCTTCCCAAGATAGAAAATAACACTTATACTCAATTACTATTGTGGTTATGGGATATGATTCTGAAAAGCTGAATGGTTGTATTGACCAATTTTCTAGTTAGTTTTAGCCAAATCTTAGTCCAATACCATTTTTGCCTTCTTATATCCTATATCATTAGCTTGTATTAAGGATATTGAATAAAGCTCTATAAAACCAAATTCATCTGGAGTCCTTTTACTTTAGTTAAGCAACCAAAATTAAAAGAACCCTAAAAAGTTGGTATGGGTAATCAGTTATGCAGTTGCTTAACTAAGGTTCATTTTATACCCTATCTTTCTTGCACTAGACTTTAAACAAAGTCTTTGGAGATCTTTGCACTCTAAGTAAATTGAAGTTTCCCATGTGACAGATGGTTATGAAAAGGAATTAACCATACACTGCTTATTACAACTTCTGGATAAAGTGAATATAAATGCGATAGAAACATGAAAAGCAACCCAAGAGATCAAAGCGGTATGAATGGAGGTCATTCATAGTAGGGGTATTTAAGCAGTTTTAATTTACTTTCTTGTTTTGACTTGAGTTTCTAATACTGATTTTAATTGCATTTTTAAAAATATGTAATTTTGAATACGCTAGGTGTAAGAATTTAGCTATGGAAAACAAAGTTGGTACTTAAAAGGCTTGGGCCTTTTCTGATTTTTGTTTGGTTTAAATCTTGTGGAATTTGATTATACGGTGCATTCCAGCTACCTGCCACAGCAGGCTCCTGTATCAGGACTTGCTGATTATTACTTATGCATTGTTTCAATATGATTTCTTGAAGGATTTCATTTAATACAGATTAATACTTTTAATAAACTGTGGTTAATTGAAGCCTCTGAGCTTCGTTAAGTACTGTTCAGTGAAGTGGATTAGTTGGTTTAATTTGTTGCTCTCTCACAGAAAATAAAGGTTGAACAAAGTAATTACTTTTCCTCAATGGGTTACTAAGGGGTGACATTACTATAGTGCTCATGGCTTCAATATTTCCAGCAATTTTCTATTTTACAGTTGTTCATATGTTTCAATAAACTTTGATACTAAGCTGTCACTAATGGCATCCCCAACAGGTTTAGCTTTTAAATAGAACACCTGAATACCAGGAATACCTTGCTAATTATATGATTAATAATTGTGCTCAAGGTATTGTTCACTCTCATCAGAAAGTATTTTTAACAATTTTTAAAGTTGTCTGCACATAATTTAAAAATAAGTTTAAAAATGGTAATTTTGCTGTAGGTAGGATGCTATATTACTGTATGTTACAGAAGCCTAGGCCAAGATTTCATTTCTCACTCATTAAACCCTGCTGTAATAGTCATACATTTAGATTACCTAAAGGTCACGTGCAAGAAAACAAAATGTTCTGCCTCATTGCTGCATAAAGTCTACTAATATTCTTAAGGGAAAGAATTTAAGATTCAATCTAAAAAAAAAATAGTACAGGGAGACTATCTGCCCCCCTCCCCGACCCTTTCTCTGTGACTGACAACTGGTACAAACTTTGAGGATTCTTCTATTTTTCCCCCCACATAAAAAGAGCAATCATATTCTTTATCAGGCTTATGTTAGATAAAAGGAAAATACCAACAAAAATGAATTTAAGTGTCCAAGAGAAACCACTATCTTTTCTATACAGGCTGCAGTAGTTCAGTAACAAAACAGAAGCTGTGTCTGCACACAGGAAGAACTCCTACCAAACTCAAAAGTGCAGTACCGAGAAACCACAGGCATCTCTCTCTCTCTCACAGACAGATTCCTTTTTTACATAAAGCATTAGTTATACCACTAAAAGTTTATTAAAGGGCAATTCTCTCCCTGCAGGCAATGGAATTGTGGTTCTGCTGTGCAGGTGTATCTGTGCCTGCTGTATACTGTGAAGATGTAGTCTGCATTATCGTATCTGCAGCAATGCAGTGGGGTGGATACATAGTGGGCTGGGAGTGTGCATTGGGAATCCTCAATGAATAGGATATTGCAATGACTGAGGCTGACGGGAGCACAGCAGCACTCTAAACACATCTCTTCTCTCCCAACCCTACGGCTGGCAGAGCTGGCTTTGTTACCTGGGGATTTTCCTATACTGGGGGAATTCCCCAGCTGTCTGGGGCTCTGACCAACACTTTATAGACTTGGTACCTATTAACTGCAGTAAACATAGAAGATGTCCCCGGTTTCTCATCGTCAGCCGGTAAAAGTAGAATTTTATCCTCTATGTGGACCTATCCCTAGAGAGGGACATGACACTGTGTGTATTACACTATGTTCAGAATGCAGAATGTTTGGCTATAAAATGCAAACCATTTTCTTTAAAAAAAAAAAAAAAAAAAGTGATATACCCTCAGTGTGGAATAAAAATGAGGTAAGATTACAGGAAGGAGAAAATTTTTAAAAAAATCTAAACATATTTTTGAACATCTGATTCAGATTGTTGTTACTGCAATTCCCTCCAAAGCTTTCTTGTTAGTGGCTCAGAGACTTCAACTCGAATAGCCTTTCAAGTGCTGTAGGAAAGTATAAAGTCTGGGGAGGGAAAAAGGTATTTTACATAAAGAATTGTACCTAGGAAACTTGTTATTCTGTATGCATCATTGGTAATGAGAACAATTTGCATTCAATTTATATTTTTAATGAAATCCTAAAGCTTTGGCCATGAACCACACAGTAATATTAAAATTCCAGCTAGCTGAGATGAAGACTTAAAAATAAGAAAAAGCAGCCACAGCAGCCATCAGACCAGCTTTGACATTTTTGAAGCTCATCACCACAAAAACTGAATTGAAACTTCCCATGTGACAGTGGCTTCTGAGAAGGAACTAGCAACACGTTCCATCCACTGGTTATTAGAGTTTTTGAATAACACAAACAGTGATGTAATACATGCATACGTATAGATATGTTCATGCATGTGCATAAGTTAGTCTTTCTCCACACACACACACACACACACACCCTTTTAAGGGTGGTGTTCTTTCACAATCTAAAAAATACCCACTTTGGTTACTGTGCAAGAGTCAGGTCACTAAACATGCCTTAGGGTGGTTCTGGGGGAAAAATCCTGTTTACCCAAAGCAAGCAAGCACAACGTTCCACAAAAAAGTATGCTCACCTCAGTCAGGGATGGGATGGGGTCAGTTCCAGAGGGAAAACTATCTATTTCCCAACTTATATCTACTTTTTATCCAAGTCTTCTCTTTTCTTAGAGAGTGATGGGTCAGTTGGTGTCACCCACTGCATAGTCACTCTCTTCCCCAGGGAAGATACTTGCTTCATGAAGGGTATGTCTACACTAGAGTTGGAAGGTGTAAATTCCAGTTGAAGGAGACATACCTGTGCTAGCTCTGATTGAGCTAGTAGTAGCATGAGCAGCAAGAGGGAGTAACCACTCCAGTACAATCCTCTCTGAGACCATAAGTACACACTTGGAGCACCAAACCCCTCCCACTACTCAGGGCCCCATGGCTACATTTCTATTTTTAGCATGCCGGCTCAATCAGAACTAGAGCAGGCAATGTCTCCTTGAGCTGGATTTATACCTTCAATTCAAAGTGTACACATACCCTAAGCCTCAAGCCTTGGTGTAAACTTCCCTCCTCACCCTTATGTCCTCTTCTTCCTGAACTACAATACCATAGGCTTGACACTTCTGGCCAATGTTGTGGAAACAGGAAGATTTAAATCTGTCTCCTAGCATACCATTAATCTCTTCCCACCTTAAGCCAATGAGGACTTTTGTACACCCATCACAATTATTTAGAAATGCACTCAATTTTTTTTATATAAAGTGCTGGACTTCATATATTTGTTATGAAAACAAGTTTAGCCAGTTTCCTCTATTGTGAGCTATGAGTTTTCATAATAATAATTGTCCCCTACGGCTCACCTTTAAGTAAGCTTTATGCACATTTCTCCCTTAGTCTATCTCTAGCAATGGAAACAGGAATCATTGGCACAGCAGTGCAGGGAGGGTTTGTTCAAGGTGCTCCTAGCTTCCGGACAATCCTTTCAAAACAAAGGCAAGATGGAGTACTGGTATGATTACATATACATACCAGCACTCTGTAATAAGTGGAAAATCTGCCTTCATGCATTTGATATTCATCACTTTGAAGTCCTAGCTGTAGTGCAGTTGTACTTGCAGTCAATAATTCACTGGAATTTTATGAAGTAGTCACAGTTTATCCTTATTGCACATTCTCTGTGAATATAAACTCAATGTCTGAGTCAAGCTTCTGAATCCATAATGTTTGAGTCGGCTAAAATTAGACAAAAATATTCACCTTTTTCTGCTGATTAGAGAAGAGCCAAAAACAGAAAATTTCAATTTCATGGATTTGTTATTAAAAAAAAAAAATCATTCCACAGAGTTTCATTTATTTTGGCAAAAACAAATTGGAGTTTTCCCTGGATATTGTATGGCAGAAGAGATGTATTCTTCCAGAAAAACTTGTTTACTTTGCGAAAGCAAAGAGTCTGGGACCTTATAAACATCCACCATGAAGTTTGCTGGCAGAAATAGCAATGTCGTCTTCACCCTGAACACCTGAATACTCACGAAAATAAAAGGAGTCATTTTGTACAGCTCTGATGAAGACTCCTGCTATTTAAGGGGGGATTAAGGCTCAGGATTTGATGTTGCTGCTAATAGTATTTTTGTTACTGACTTCAGTATGTTCAGGACTCAAGGTCAGATTTTTGAAGACACTTTTGAAAATCCCACGAGGCACCTATCTCCATCCTTAAGTGCCTAAATATCTATTAAACATCTGGCCCTCAGTCCTGAGTTTGTACTAAGCTCTAACTCAGGCAGACCCATTGACTTTGATGCAAAGAATTAGGAAGGATTTAGCAGAGTGAATATCAAAGAAACCAATTCTGAATTTAAAGTTGAAGTAAAACTTAAAAATAACATCTGCATTTACCAAACATATTGGGACCAAAATGAGTCCTGGATCTGAGCCATAATAATTTGTCACACAATAGCTCCTAACAGTTATTTACTGGATGACTGCTGATTTCCTGCCATAGATCTGCTGCATTACCTGATGGAATTGGCACACTCTTGATGTTAAATCAAGCTCTGTTGTCCTAATCTTGATCTTCCTACATCAGGAGTAACTATATGGAAGTCAACGGAATTACGTCAATGTCAGAGAGATTAGAATCAGGCCCTATACATTTTTATGAATAAATATTTGAGCATGTTAGGGGGATTTTTTTTGGTTACTTTCTAAATTCCCTGCATTTTCTGAAGGATTGTGTCAAGTTACAAACAGGTCAGGGAGGGTGAATGGGAATTCCAAGGTGAAGATGAGAAATGATTTATCAATAGGAGCTCAGTCTGCAAGCTGCTGAGTGTTCTTAGCTCTCAGTGACTTCAAAGAGGGTGATAAACTATGCTCTTCCTCACAGGAGTGCTCTACAACTGCAGAATTAAGCCCTAAGAGTGAGTCTGAATGGGAAATGGAGCAGGAACAAACAGCAACACTGCTAATAATCAAATTTTACCTGTCTGTCAGCACACTAACTGCACAGCCACACAAACAGTTGAAATTTTGTCTAGCCACCTGGATACCTTGGATATATTTATTTTTAAATTTCCCTCATAGTTTGCCACTGAGGCCTCATTCCTGAATTTCTTGCATGCTCCTAAATTGCACTGAACCAAATGCACAAGGAAGGCAGGGCTAAGTCGTAAAACAGGTAAATACGTGAAAACACCTATTGAGCACATATTAAAAAAAAAGATTTGGTGAGGCCACAGAGTACGCGGGGGCGGGTGGGGGGGGGGAGAGAGAGAGCACGAGCGCACACGCGAGACAGACCATGAGGACTGCACTGACAGATAAGCAGTATATTTTGTGGTCAGTCCATCAGTTTAGTTTTACTAGTTTTAGTATGCCTGACCCAGAATATGTTTAAACTAAACATACAGTATTTATTTAGTAGTTAATAGGGAAAGCCCCACTCTCCAGACAATGTATAATTGCAATGGTCTCAAGTTGCAGTGCGGTAGATCTCGGTTGGATATTAGGAAACACTATTTCACTACAAGGGTGGTGAAGCACTGGAGTGGGTTACCTATGGAGGTGTTGGAATCTCCATCCTTAGAGGTTTTTAAGGCCTGGCTTGACAAAGCCCTGGCTGGGATGATTTAGTTGGTGTTGGTCCTGCTTTGAGCAGGGGATTGGACTAGATGACTTCCCGAGGTCTCTTCCAACCCTAATATTCAATGATTCATAACAGTGCGTGTTCTGTAGCAGTTAGGCTTTAAGAATGATCCATTCCAATACATTCTTAAAATATTTAAAGCAATGACTGAAGCATACCCAGCACTATGAAAAAGATAAACAATCTTATAAAATTATCACAGATCCTGATCCACTGAAAATTTGAAGACTGAGCACCTAGCTCTTCAGTTAGAATCCTCTATGCAGAGGACACATAGGACCGGACTCCGTTTTTATTCCCCTTCTTTTATATATTCCAACTGCTTAAGAAAATCACCTTTGAAATAAAAGCTAGTCAAAAGACAGAAAAATGTATCCTTAGCCTTCATCAGTAATAGATATTAATCATTTATAAGATCAATCAGAAAGAAAATTCTAAATTGAAACAGGATTGAATTCAGCCTTAAACTCTATTGACTTTGGCCCAAAGACGACAAGAGAATAACTGTTTGCCCAGGCAGACTTAATAGCCTGCAAAATTAATTTTCAATGCAATCAAATCTACAGTGTTCTTGCCACATTAAATCTTTCAGGCCCTAGTTACAGCATGAATGATTTATATGGCCTTTACACAGGGTTTTCAGGTATTCTGTCTGGAGAATTGTGCAATGTGTTTATTCTGAGAAAGTTCTAAACATGGCTAGCATCAGAGACCTCAACAGAGTTCCTTGATATTTGAGGCAGAGGAGACTAAGAGGAAACAGGAGTTAAATGTAATTTTTTTTATCCTTAATTGCTTATTTAAGTTTGGGGTACATTTCTGGCTCACTAGTCACACCATTCAATTAAAGACTGATCCTATTTCCCAGTGACAGTCATTACCTGACACAGGTTCCACATTATGCGATAGAACAATTGGCCACAACACAGTGAAAGGGTGCTCAAGTCCAAAAGGGAATAGGGAGAAAAACTGCACAAGAGAGCATTAACCAACTGGTGACTGTTCAGAGTGGCAATGGGCTAGGTTATAACAACCATGCAACACTGTCTGTCCATGTAAGTCTTACAGTTATTTAACAAATTAAACAAAAGTGTTCTTTTCCCACCCTTGAAATTTGCAAGTATAAATTTAGACAGACCACACTCAGCTGTCATTACACTACTGAGTATTACTAAGATTCTTGACACACCTGGGTACAGAGAATAATCAAGGAAACAAACATCCACGTACCAGCTAAGGCATTAACTTTAACTAAAAGCGTATCTCCTGATGATAGCTAAAGACATGCTCCTTGCTTTTTTGTTTTGTTTATTGTTTTTGTTTCTAACAAAATTTTAATATAAGCAAATCCTCAGAACAAAAAACGAACAACCTCCCCCAAGCCCACTAGGTAACATTAATTTTTATTGCTTTTCCTTTAATAAAAATGAATAATACCTCAAATGATTTTCTAAAAACAGTAATTAAATTGCAGTGACAGAACCTGTTTCTTTAAGATCCCTACTGAAACCTTAGAGGTAACTCTACAGAAGAAGCCCACTTTTAGCAATTAAAGTGTTATGTGCTTAACAATTTCCATAATTTACTGCAATTAGCTTGTTTCCATTTTACCAGCATTGCCTTATGCCCTCAGCTACATGTTATACAACACAGGCCAGCTATTTACCTTAACCTAACAATCTCAGCTATATGCCTGAAAACCAAAAAAAACAAAACATGCCATGGCGTAGCTCCTTTTGGCTCATACATTGACAGCTGACATTTTCATCACAAAGAGTAACAATTTACTGTACCTATCAGGAGTGCTGGCCTTCTGAAAACGGAAACAGGTTAAAATAAAACCTGTGTTCTCTTTAGCTATCAAATAATTATACTAATATTTCTGCAAAAAGAAATGGCAATGACAACAATATTGCAGGACAGTTTCTGTACTGTGTATAATCATATCTTGAAGCTTGTAAAAGATTCTTCTGTAACATTCAGATTATTTTGTTTATGCTGCTTCTAGCCTAATTATGGCTCTAGTTGCACTGCTTACCACAAATAGCATGGAGCAAGTGCTATATACACCCCAAATGACTTTACAATACCATTCTTATGTATTCCCAGTCCAGCTCCCATTGCATTCATTAGGGGTCCTCAGACTGTTAGTTACATTACAGTCTTAGGGTCTGAAGCATGTGACAGCAGTGCCTAATTAAACAGGGATAGAACAAAATGCATCTATAGATAACATTTCAAAAGTGCCTAAGAGTGTATCTATACTGCAATCACATGGTGGGAATGATTGCAGCTCAAGTAGATATATCCAAGCTAACTTTCGTCTATCTAGCTTGAGTAATGGAGCAGTAGCAATTCATGCTTCAGTGTGGTCTAGTCTTATGAATATTTACCCAGAGTTCCTGGCAGGTTTGTCCAGCCCACACTGCCATGGCTTCACTGCTCTGGTACCTGAGCGAGCTAGATTAAAGCTCTCTCAGGTAAGTCTACCTGAGCAGCAGTCACACCCTGTAATTGCAGTATAGACATACCCCAAGAGACCTAGCAGCCTAAGTCCTATTTTCAAATGTGACAGCCACCTAGGAGCCTCTCGCTTTTGAAAATGGGACTTTGGCACTTTTGAATAATTTATCCTAAAACTGATTTGTTATAGAAGTATTGTTTGTAAATATTAAAGCAAAATAATTTAAAGCAATTACTTAACATCTTGCTTTTTCCATCTCATTCATGATTAAATATGAATATATAATTGCTAGATGAGATTTGTAGTGGAAAAATTCTTTTGTTTATGGGATCTGTGATTAAGTAAAGGCCTTCACATCTATGACTATGCATGAGCTAAGTCCTTAAGCCCTTAGTCAGTCAAAAGACTGAGTAAAGACTTCAGAATTTGACCCTTTATGTTTAACAGAAATCAAGAAGAACTGCAAAAAATCAACTATTTTGTTACTACTGCAGGCATTTTTTGACCACATCTAATCCTCTTTACTTAGGGCTTGTCTATACTAAGACATAGTGCAGTCTACGGGGCTGTGAACTGCAGAGTGCACAAAATGTAGCGCTCTAACTACCCATGTAGACTCTGTTGGCATGAACTAAGAAGTACTTACTTGTGATAATGTAGTCTATGTTAACATGAACTTTTCAGTTTGCTCCAGCAGTGTCCACACTGGGCAGTTAGAGTGTACCATTTTGGTATGCCCTGCAATTCACACACCCCAAAGCCTGCACGGCCATGTAGACATAGCCTCAGGGTATGTCTACACTTAAACTGCTACCGTGACATAATGGCAGCTGCACCTCTGTAGCGCTTCAGCATAGACACACACTACAGAGGTGGGAGGGGGTTCTTCCATTGCTGTAGTGAATCTACCTCCCGGAGAGGCAGTAGCTAGGTCAAGGGAAGAATTCTTCTGTTGACCTACCAATGTCTACACCCAGGTTAGGCTGGCATAGCTATATGTCTCAGGATTTTTCACACCCCTGAGGGATGTAGCTATGCCGATGTAAAATGTCAATGTAGACCAGCCCGTAGTTTAACTTACTCAGACTAAGCAGCACATGAAAATGACATTTGTCCTTTTTGCCTGTCAAACATTTAAAAAAAAATCTGTTTTTACTCTTCACTCCCCCCAAGACAGGATTTTATTCTCTTTCTTATAGATTCCTCCCCCCCGGCGAAGAACAGATATCAAAAGATTTCACATAAAATTATGGATCTTTCCCTGAAGCCATTATAAGAATAAAAGTAGTGCTAACAGTTGTGCAGTCATGGGATGACAAATGTGAATGCCTTAATTGGTCTACTGGACCAGAGAGACGAGCTTGTTTTTAGTAATGTCACTTCTAATACATAATGGTAGTAAAGAACAACGGAACAGCCTATTTCCCACCGATATCTTCAAAGCCTTGCAGACTGCCATTTGAACCATTCGTTAATTACCTCTGGCACAGACTTCAGCAAGCTCCATTAAGCCAAAACCAAGAATATTAATTGTATTTTGCTATAACAAAATAGTAGTAATTATGATGTTTCACAAATATTTGGGTTACTTTTAAGGAGCATTTAATGCACAGCAAGAACTAAGTAATACTGCAGATTCATTGGAAGGTCACTGTTTTTCTGTCTCAGCATCTCCTGATCTTGAAAATGCTGAGCCTCCTCAACTCCTGTTGATGTCAATGGAAGATGCAGGCAGTCAGCACCTCACAGGATAAGGCCCTTTAATGGTGACTTTTATTAGTCCAAGAGAGAGGTGAGCATGAAAACACTGGATCAAATTCTCCCATTAGACAAACATTTGTAACTCCATTAAAGTGTATAGGAGTTGTGTTGGAATATCGGAAGGCAGAATTTGATGTTTACTTGCATATATGCTTAGTGGTGATGTGAGGAACACATACCATACAATTCCCTCATTTTATCTTTGGTAAAAAACATGGCTTACAATCTGCAAACACAATTTGCCTTTTAAGGCGTAGTTACCGTGGTGGTGGGGGGCCTCCCTTAACCTTTTATAATGAATCAAATAGAATTCTCAAAGTTTTTTCTTTCAGGCTCCAATTCAGGAAAGCATTTCAATATGCTCTTAAGCTCATCTCTGTTCAGGACAGCAGTTAAGATGCTTAAGTCTCATTGCCTCAATGGGATTTAAACACATAAGTGCTTCCCTGAATAGAGAAGTTTTTCTAAATTGAGGCTTCAGTTTGCCAAAGACAGTAGTTAAAAAAAAAAAAACAGAATCCTGGATTCTACAATTTATTTCAGTCTTTTACCTGCTGACCTGGAAGCAGCTAATTATCCTAGGAGAGGAAAAGTATCACCTACAGAGAGAAAGTAGTATGTGTTTTTCCCATACAGTAGAATCCTAAATATATTAATATCATTTAACAGGAATGGAAAACAGTCATTTCTATATACTAAGCAATTAAGGTTTAATTAGCTATTATGACGATAATGGCCATAAATAAGGAACCAATAACTGGAGGGTGTGGTGGTTTATAGTTTTTCCCAGGGTATCACAACACCTACTAGCCTTGCAGCCAGGTGAAAATTACCAATGCTGCTATGCTCCCCAAAAGACCATGTCCTTAAAATGGAAAGGCGTGAGTTGCATACTTTTTATATACTCTATTTAAATGTAACATACTGTCAGTCAACATTCTCTTTAATACATTTCAAGAAATGTAACTTACTATTTTTCTCTTTCTTGCATTATAACTTCTTTCCCATCCTGGCTTTAGTGACTTTTTCCTCTATTTTCCTATAATAGATTATAATGCATCTTTTCCTGAATGGTTTTCACTATTTTCTCTTTTACTCCACTCCCTAGGCTCTCTCTTTTGTTTTGTGTTCTCTACGGGCTCTTCTAAATATTTTCATTCCTATCTTTTCCCACAAAAGCCCGCTCTCTCTCAAAACAGTACTTCTCTTTTCTAGCGTATCACATCAATCTCTCTCACCCAACACCAGTCCACACACTCACTCACACACACACTTATCTGGGCATTTCCCCCTAGATCCTGATGTCCCTTCATCCTTTTGGTCTTAAGGTAGTAGCTTAGTTTGGAAATTTTATCAGACACTTAATATCCTCAAAAATAAACTACTAGCTAACGACTGAAACAAAGGACGAAAGGGAGGAGGGAAGGAGTTACTGGCCAGGGGCAATGCCCAGGTGAAAAGCCAAACCTTCCCTGCCCCCATAGTTCAGAGGGTTGATGTGGGGGGGTGTAAGAGAACAAGAAGAGTGCTCTCTCTGAGCCCTGCTTAACAGCCTCTGATACATATGACGCCTCCTCCACCAGCTGCTGGAAGGAGAAAAAAATTCTCTACTTCTTTCCCTGCCTTCCACCTCCTTCTACTCTACCCCTTTCATTAGCTTTCTGGCTGCTGCGAAGGCCATGATATATCTCTGCTAGACAAACAGGAGATGGATCAATTGACGATTACCAGTTCAGTTCATTCCCTCCAAAGCCCCTTGCACTGGCCACTGTCAGAAGACAGGATACTGTCTAGATGGACCTTTGGTCCAGTATGGCCGTTCTTATGTTCTTAGCTAATCTAGCACTTTCACAGCCTCTATTTTCACGTGGTCCTCTCCTGTGAGCAGCTAGCTGCAGTGGATGCAGACAGGATAAGAGCTTTCTTGAGCATCAACAGAATGAACTGTTGATGCTCAAGAAAAACTGACAAAAATCAGGTCAGTGTTCTGCATAGAAGCAGTGAAAACGGACAAGGACTGCACTCAGCTTAGCACCCTTGGTGCCTACAGTGGTCTATGCTGACAGAGCCTGGAATTGGTTTGGGGCTTTAAAGATAAATTTGCTGGTGTCATAAGATACAAGGCATCATTTCTGTCAAATGTCCAGCCTGGGAACTTGAAGAGACACAGTTCAGTACAATCCATCAATTTAATCAGATGGTTAAAATGGAGAGGTGAAACTCAAACCATGGATGGCTCAGGGAATTGGTAATCGGATAACAACATGTTCATCTTTTGGTCTCCAGCTCAAACATAGTTCTGGGGGACAATGACTGAAAGTCATTACCAGTTCTCAAAGGAAAAGTATCCACATCATCCTCAAAAACCACCATCACAACTGACACTCAGCCAGGAGACCAAGGATGGACTTAGCACAGAAATTCATATACCCCATCTTCCCTAGATGCAGTCCCAGGGTTGGAAGAAAAAGGCAGAGCGTGGGATGGTTTGGGGAAGCTTGCTGCTGCCCATGCTGTTTCAGTTCTATGGATAAATAGGTAACTTCAAGTCCAGAGTTGTTGATTTGAATGCTTATACAAGCATTAAATTCACTCAAGAGAACAAAAAGGCAGATTCCACCACACACTTAATATAACTGCTCCCCAGTATATTGCTTTTCATGCAAAACCAAACACAACGCATTCCATTTCAAGTATAAAATTGCAAGTTGTTATCATGGTAACAGAAATTCATCTGGGGGGGATGAAGATCCAGCTTTCTGCACCACTATAAAAGGAAGGTGCAGAAATGATTAAATGATCCACAACACAGCAGATTGATTAGCCCCTTTAAGGCAATATTTTACTAAGGAATATAATTAGGGCCCTATCAAATTCACAGCTATGAAAAACGTGTCCTGGACCATGAAAGCTGGTCTTTTCTGTGCTTTTACCTTGTACTATTCAGAGGTCACGGGGGAAGACCACTGTTTCTGAAATTGGGGGTCCTGAACCAAAATGGAGTTGCAGGGGGGTTCTCAAGGTTATTTGGGGGGGGGATGACCACAGTCGGTGGCGGATTAGTCACTGGGCCAACTAGGCCTGTGCCAAGGGCCCCGGCCAATTGGGGGGCCCCAGAAAAATGGGTGCTCCTTTACCCCACTCTGCCCGCCTGGTGGAGGAGTATAAAAGAGGAACATCATCTGAGGGAACTGTATCATCAAACCCATTATCAGCAGCATCCAGTCGACATCATAGGAAATGGGTATGACCGTAAGTGTAGCTACTCAGAGCAATGTTGGGGATCACGTTTATGAAGGGTGAGTAAAATCAAATCCCAAAGTAGGTGATGTGCAGCAACAAGATAGCACTGCCTAAACCCCAAACCAGCAAGTATTGCCGCATTAATGTCCATAGGCAATGGAGTTATTGCTCTGGAAAACGTTTCACAGAAGTTGGGCCAATCCAACCACATTCAGATTTCCCATTCTCTTTCTCTCTCTCTCTCATCTACCCCTTTCACCCAAAGAAATAAGCCAGACTCTTGTAGTTAAGGCAATGTTACACTAATAATTACCATTTCTTACTTGGCAGAAGACCATGCCTTTCTTCTTATAGCCCCTAATTATTCTGAACTTTACTTATTTATGGCCTTAAACTGAAGTCCTCATACAGGCAAGAGTCACATCAACTTCATCAGGAGTTACACAAGAATCAGGACTGCAGGTCTATACAAAGTCTATACAAATTTACTTTTACAAATTTACAAGTCTATACAAATTTACTTTTCTGAAGCAAGAGAAGTCAGACACACATGAGTGAGAGAAATTCAGTAGATTTTTCTCTTCCTCTACAAGTCCATTAACTTCAGCCATCTACAGAAGAGCTTTCTATATGGTTAGGGAAAGTCTCACAGACACTTGATATTCCCAGAACTCTTATTAGGGGCAAAAGTAGATTACATGAGACTATAAAGAAACAAGTTAGTTTGTATGGGGCAGGAAGGGAGGGTGAGTATTGGTAAAAACCAGAGAGAGGGCTAAAGGAACAAATTCAGACCCAAATAGGCCAATAATTCAAAGATGGAGAGTAGAGTTTCACATTAAGGATTTTGTCTTAGCCAGTTACAGGAGTGAACCGACTGCAAAAGTCGTATCAATATTCAAACTTCTCTAAAGTCCAGTTCTGATCCTGGTTCTAAACCCCCCCCCCCCCATGCTCATGAGAACACACACACACACACACACACACAGAGCGCAAGAGCAAGATCCCTGAAAACAGAGAGATTCCTTATTACAAACTAATTTTAAGAGTAGCACAAAGATTAACTTTAATTACTGCTTTCTTTCTCTTGTGCAGAACAATTGAGAGACATTTGCTGGAATCTAGTCTGGTAAGAGAAAAGGAAAGTTAATATCCCACTGCAACATATTTATTTTATTCGTTGCTGAATCATCTGTTTTAATCTACAATAATCAAATTGTCTTTCTTAACCTCCCTTTGCCACACTTTTTTTTTTGCAGAGTTCAAAAAGCTATATAAATAAGTTAAAACCTGCAAATAGCATGCCAAGAATCTTGATTTCCTCAGCAAAGAAAACTTTGTTATAGCATTGAAAACAGCTTATGCCCATGCTTGCATTGCTTCACTTTTATGTTCTGCTGGTAGGGTAGTTAGATGTCAAGTGAATTTTAAATTATTTGGCTGGAGTGGGTTAATGTGTACGGCTAAGTGTACAATATTCTCAAGTCAGAACCCAAAACTCATGAATGATCTCCGCTTGAGATTCTTGCTAGGGCATTCTGACTGCAGTACTGAGATAGGAATGTCTCCTTGGCTTAAATATTTTCCACCTGGAAAATCTGATCACAGCTTACTGTGAACAAAGTTTCAATTGTTTCTGATGGATTATTTTCTATAATTTGTTTATAGCAATTTTATATATATATATTTTTTTAGGGGGCAGGGTGGTTTGAGCATTCGCCTGCTAAACCCAGGATTGTGAGTTCAATTCTTGAGGGGGCCATTTAGGGATCTGGGGCAAAAAATTGGGGACTGATCCTGCTTTGAGCAGGGGGTTGGACTAGATGACCTCCTGAGGTCCCTTCCAACCCTGATATTCTATGATTCTATATACCTTATACTCAGTTTATTTTTCCTACATCAGAACTTCATGTAGAATCTCTCCCATCTTTTTCCTGTATTCTATTTTATTGTTTTATATCAGAGATTAAAATTAACATGACATAACGTATTGTCTAACGCATTAAAATTTATAACTAAAGAATGAGAAACTGTAAATTAGAACTTCTATTTTCGAATGTATATTCACAGCCATGTTTTGTATTGCCATAATTTAGCTGGGTTTTAATAACTGTGGGATGCTTTGAATGCTTTACATAAGATCTTGTTTTGGCACCCCGAGTTATTTGAGAATAAAGTCCTTTGAGACAAAGCTTTCCTTTAAAGCAATCCTTTAAAAATATTAATCTATTCACCCTCTCTCATTCTTTAATTACAGACTTTTAATCTGGTAATCTGCACGCGGTGTATGTGGGAGGGTTGTCTTTTTTTTTTTTTCTGCCAAGGTGATCCTTTCCATCTGCATTATTTGTTCTTCTCTCTTCTAATGTGCAGAAGGAGACTGGGCATTCTATTTTCATGAAAAAATTAACTGGCACAAGAGCAATACTATTGGCTTTTTCAACATTAATTCAAAATTAATAAAAATTTCAACAGTATTCTTTAAAAAGCATAATTTAAAAAGTCCCCCCCCCCAAAAGATAACTGAAAATCTTTGGTACTCTATAACACAAGTGTCTTGGCTAAAACACCAAAACAAGCTTGAATGAACCAGCATCGTTCAAAGCAGTTATGGTGAACTAAACTCTGCCCTCCAAAGTATACATCTCTCCCACTGAGAACAATGGTAGTCATACAGAAAAGAATTTGACCCTGTAGTAGCCAACCATCCATACACAGGGCTCGTCTTCACTACAGGGAGATCAATGCTGCTCAAGAGGTCGATTTATCGGGTTTCATGATTTTCAGCGCCCATTTTTCATGGTGAAACTGGGCAATATTGTCAGGAAAACCCCCCAGTAACCACAAAACCAGGCTGCTCACATGCTGGGATAAGGTGGGCTGATCGTCCTTAACTGTGCTTCAGAATTAGTAGGGATGATCCATGGGTTTTCATGGTTCCATCCATGATTTCCCCAAATAGTTCAGTACCCTCAAATAAAGCCTGGATCAGAAAGGGCCACGATACGGACTCTGAATTACTGTCTAGAGTAGATGCTTAGCATTGCCAGCAGAAGCAGCAGCGATAACAGTATAAGGCAAAGGGCTGTGACAGATGCCTCAACACCCTTTTAAGGAACAGATATATGCATTTGTCCACTTAGATTTGTAAGTGAGGCAGCCTTCTTCACTGGAACTAGTTAATTTACATCAAATGGAAGCAACCTCTGAGGTACTGAAGCAAACTAAATGATCCTATCCATCTGGAGCTCGAAACCGGTGATGAAAATGATGGATTTCTTATGCTTGGGGCTGACCTGTGTTGAGAAGTAGGTAGGCAGGCTTATGCATTTTGCACCAGTCGGAGCTTTTTCAGACTTTATTCCTATATATGAGTTGTAAAAGTCAAGCCTGGAGGTCATGAATAGGTGGATCAGCATGGCTAAATCCTTATCTGATAGGATGGCATGCAAAACTTCTGCATAGTTGCAGATGGAAGTGGATGCTTTCTGCTGCCATGGCTGTTTGGACATCCAATAGCACTGAGGAGTCCAAAAGGACCCCAAGCCTGCAGACTAATTTAATTTAAGAGCAGATGTCCTTGATAGTGAGGAATATTATAGAGATGGAAAAGTCTTAGAAGCATTTCCTACTAACATGTCCCTAGAAACACTGTTAGGGTATATAAAAATGAAAAAAGTACTGAGTGAAAGAAGTTTTGTACTTATATTTTCTATTAAAGACAGGTCTGACTCCTTCCCATGTTTTTCTTTTAGAATACAATCACCCAGAGGAGTAGCTGAGAAAATTAGTTAAGATAAATTAGATGGTGAGGGTCATATCTACACTAGAAGAACAAAGGATTAAACTATAGGGACAGATTCAAGTATGAGTAATTGGGAAAAAAAACGAACAAGACTAAAACCTGGAGCACAGTCTGAATGAAAAGTCAAAGGGCTGACGAGGATAAGAGAAAATTTATACTCTGATACCACTGTGAAGGATGTCATAAAAATGAAATGGTAAAATAGGCTAAGGAAGAGTGATAAGAATTTCTGTCATTTTGTGGAGAAACATTAAAAGGAGGTAATTGTTGGGTAGTTTCAGTGTAACTGTTTGACTAAACTTTATAATTTTAATTGGCTGTTAAAAGTTATATCACACACACCTTCAACTACAAATTTGCTTTTATTTCATTAAAATTATTTTTCATTTGTATACTTAATTTGAATGATCACTTAACTTACCTAGAAAAAAAACATTGTCATTTTACAGTATTAGAGCCAGAGTTTGAAAACACCTCGACATGTCATTCTGTATTCAGGTGAATAATCCCACTGAAGTCAATAAATCCATGGGACTATGCATGTGTGTTCAGCTACTCAAGTGTGTAAGTGTCTACATCCCTGGGCCTTTAAACAGAGGTGATGCTATGTCAAAGCATGATTGGGCTAGAGGAATAGAGAAGCAAAGGGACTATATACAGATCCCCCACATCCAGTTTTTATTCTCGTGTAAAAGGAAAATACTGCATTTCTTGTGTGGTTCATAAAAGTGCTATGTTCTTAAATTGTGGTACAGTTAAGAAGTATTGAAAATGTGAACTCTGGTATTGTGACACTTTTCTACCTTCAGAGGGGGAACTTCTAGAAATAAAATGATAATGTAGGAAATGAGTAGGTATTCAGGTGATGAAACTTTAGCCAATATTGGCATAGTTAGTAGGTAACTATGTATAAGTCATAAAGCACACCTCTATGTCCAAATGTTTTCTGAAGTAACAAAATCTACAGCTGATTTATTTAAAATACATTTTTCATTTATTTTAAGTCATGCAAAGGTACAGTAGTTGTAATGGAAAAGGTCAGCATCAATCTCAGAGGTATTTGAGATATCATACTTTCCCCCGGTACTTGGAATGGGAAATAATTATGGTAACTGTTGACAAATATTGGCTCTCTCATGAATAGTGACCTTTACTTTTTTTACTGTGTATAAGTAAATCAAACATTTTCATTCACTGCTTTTTTAGTATATGTAATAAATATTGTCCATGATATCAGATAACTGAATTTTTGTGTTGATATATTTTGGTTTCTGTTCCATTATATGTATTTTATGTAACTTTGGAGGGGATGGGGGTCGCAATGTGGAATTGGTCACACTACAATGAGGATTACTCAAATGTGAAAACATTATAATTCTTCTATGAATATATAGATAGGAAAAATGAAAAATTCTTTTAAAATATGGATACTTGCATTACCAGCACATTCAGTTGAACAGAGCAATTAAACTTATAGAAAATCAGTAGAAAATATCCAAAGACATGTAATGGACTTAAATAGCAGTTATACAAAGTCATATTCTCTCAGAGGAGAAAACTAATACGAAGAAACCCCCGCCACAAATCCAAACTGACAGCAGTTTAAAATCTTGAAAAGGAAGACTTCACAGGGGGGTGGGGGAGAGGAGAGAGAGAATAGGAAAACTGCAAAAAGGATTGAAAAGGGGAAATTAAATACTGGGATAAATATTTTTAAAAAAGAATAAAACTCAGTTTGTGTACCTTACACACACACTGTTAGGTAATTTATTTATGTAGGGGATGGGAGCCAGAGCTAAGAAAATTTGTGAGGTTTTCTTGAAAACGGTATTGTGCCATCTCCTCAGGAATTAGAAAAGGAAGACATAATAAAAATTTAAGAATACTAACCTGCTGGAAGAGAGAAAGACGAAGTGGTTAGTTATAAAATGGCCACTTTAGAACTGGCAGAGGCAAACTGCTGCAGCCCAGAAGGGTTAGATAGACCCCAGGAAGGCACACTGGGAAAAAAATTCCCATAAGATGGCAATTATACACTGAAGAGAGTCAAAAACGATCAGGGAGTTGAAGTCCCTACAGGGGAAAATGCTGCTTCAGCATGCCATCACTGTAGCACACACTAAATACGTTATGCTCTAGAAAACTTGAGAAACAATTTACATAAATGAGTTTCTCTTAACAACAATATTTGGAGAATGTTAAAATGAGCAAAAGGCAAGCTTATTTCAGGCTAGAAAAGTCCTAGTTTTTCCATACAGCTTTTGACAATTTTTGAGCACCTCAGTGCTGACCTACCATCGCTTGCAATTCCAGCCTGAGATTTTGGTTGAATAGAGATTACAAACCATGCCGAACCAAAACATATTTAGCTATGTTTAGACCACCAAAAAGTTACTGTACTTGTGAAAATATTCTAAAATTTAGCTCAAATTTCCAGGTTTGAAAGACTAACATCTTAATCCACTGTAGCACGTAGGCAGTCTCTCAGACTGAATAGTTTAGTTTGCATCTTCTGATTTGCTATATCAAATACAACTAAAAAAATAATCCAGCACACTTATTACTAGAATGGTCTTATCTGTTTAGTGACAATTTCATCCTCTGCTTTCAGACATTTTCATTCACAAATGATACACTCAAATACCAAGCTTGCTTTCTCTTCTGCAAAGTATTCTTCCTCTGTATGCTGCCAGGCCCACTCTCTGCTCCAGTTGCTTTTATTCTTACACTTAACTTATCCTGCTCCAAAACACTGGTGTCCTCCCATTCTTCCCTTAGGAAGCTCTCTGATTCAGCCAACTCCAATTCAGAGACTAAGCTTTGAAGGTAGCAGGAACAGAAGGGGTTGAATGAGTGAGAGGTATGTAAAAGAAAAAGAAAAATCTGAAAATGAGGAGAGAGAGAATGTTCCATTGCTGATTTAACTATTCTAGTACAGAGCCTGGAATCTCAACCAGGAAGAACTTTTATTTATTTGTGATTGATAGCAAAAAATAAATTATGGGAGCCCACATTTCAACTGGAGGTGGGGCAAATGACCAGCAGGCCTTTGACACACACAGGCCTTACATTTCTATGAGTCTTCTACTATAGTCACAGTGCGGAGTGGCAGAGAGCAGAGCTTGCTTAACACAAAGACATACTGGAGGAATTTCCTTCCTTTGTCTCCTGCATAGATTCTACCCCTTTCGGATGTACCTTGCGTTTGCTGATCTTCACTTGAAATCCCTACCTGAACAAGTTCTGCTTGTACCAGAAAGTTTATCATCAATTCTTAGCAGAACTGGAATGTCCTCCATTGCCTCCTCCTTGTTAATAGAAATAATACATACCGGTAGTTTCCTGATTCCATCTATTTCCTTTGCATCTCAAAATTGTGAGATTTTTGTAAAAAAATCAATGCAGTGCAGAGTGTCCAACCCACAGCACCTCTCAGTAGAATTCTGAAGCTTTTATTTTCTGATGACTGATTACATTTGACTTGGACCATGAAACTGGGAAGAATTAAAATGTTACTCTGACTCTGTATATAAATAGTTTCTCATTTCTCTTATTTCCATTTTCTAGTTTGTAATATATATTAAAAAGCACTAGGAAAACAGGTAAGTATGTACTCACAAGCTCAGAACATGGGAACTTAATATACACATGCCTTTTCTTCCTTCCTTGCGGTGCACTCAAGCGGACCTGAGAAGGCTTCAGTTTTGCCCCAACTGTCTCTGTGCATAGGCTCTACAGGTACTGGAATGACTATATGTCAATAGAGGGCATGTGCTTTAAGGAAGCATACAAGCAAACCTGATGGAATGAAACTATCCAGCATCTTGTTTGTAAGTTCCCTAAAGCTGAAAGAATCCAATGGAAATAACAGCTTACAAGGACAACACTGAAATTTGAGGGAGATAAAATGAGACATTTGGTTAAAGGATATTTTCTGTTGGCTGTAAATGGAGGGAACTATGGAAACTGTCCGAACTATATTTTCCCCAATGGAAAATTCTAATGCCAAGAAATTTTTTTTTTAAATATTGACTACATTATTCTTCATAAAGAATAATAAGAGACCGTCCCTGCTTCAAAGAACTTACAGTCTAAATAGACAAGACAGAAAAAGGAAGGGAGGAGAAAAAGGCACAGAATGTGGAAATGATTGGCCCAATGTCACACAACAGGACAAGAGCAGAGCCAGAAATAAACCTAGGTCTCCTGAATCCCAAACTAGTGTCCTACCCACTGGACCACATTGATTCCACTAACAGGAAAATTATAAAGATCTGCCACCTAATTATCAGAGATTTAAAGGAGTAGGCATGGAAAAGTTATGTTAAGTTATCAGTTCAATGTGATTCCAAATGAGAAACATTTCCTGTGGTATATTCCTCGGTGTTTTGTTTATTTGCATTTTGAATTAATCACATCGTGGGTCGTCGTCTTCTCTTCAGAATATTCCATAGTCATTAAAATATGTTGAGAATTTTTTTCTTAGTGTCCAACCTTAGTTTCCTTTTTTCTACATTTTGTACCTTTATTCTGGGTTAAAACTAGTCAAACAATTTAGAGTGAATAATTGAATCAATGAACTTAGCTAATTTTTCTGCTCATGAATTAGTTACAAACTGATTTTTACATGTTTGTTCTGATATTGTTCATTAAACATTATGGATTTTCTGTCTCAGTTGGGTTGCTCACAAACTGTTTGCTTCAGCTGCTAATAATTTGCTTCAACAAAGACTGACTACTTGGTAAATATTTGTGGAACATTGTGGGTCATCTGCACTACATGGTACTGATTCTACTCATATATTGACTGACAAATTTTCATAAGCAAGAGAAAATAAAATAAAAGAGATTTGAAGATGGCCATGCAAGCACTTATTTGTACATGAGTCTTCCACTGATGAGACATTGTTGCAAACAAAAGCCATTCATATAAATGTTCAAGGAAAATTAACAAATTTAAGAATATTGTCAAATATCTACACCTGTTGTCATACAACATGGACCACCAAAATGATAGTGCTTCAAGGGCATAGGCATTGAGGAGAGAGAACAAATATGTGATTATCATATCTCCTCCCATCTGTGGAGTTAATCAAGGCTACACATAGCAAGGACCAAATGCTATCCTTGAGTCTGCAAAGGAATGCCCATTGCTATCAATAGATGTTGCACATGTAGACTGAGGACACTGTATGGTCCCCTACCTCATGTTTATACTTCTGACTATTAATCATTTTAATTCCTATCTGATCTGCAATTTCTTCACATTTTTCTTATATCGAGGAACACACAACTTCAGGCATTAATGGTGTTGTCTTATTTAGTTTTAGACATTTTTCTCTATCATTCCCCATAGTAAAGTTGTATTTTAAATGTGTCAGCTAATGTGTTGTAAAGATTTATTCCAATATTTATGGATATATTTTGGATAGTGACATGCACAGTAATGTAGAAGTACCTTGCAATTAATTATAGAAGTGCTGTATTTCAGAACAGTTAGAGCACATTAAGTAACCATCAAAAATATATTTGGACAAATCCATCCCTATATAACTTCATTGACTTAAATACAAGTGTGACTTAAATAGCGTTACACTAGAGATGAATTTGGGACATCCACTCTATTTTTGAGGATTGCACATTTTGTTATAAATGCTTTACATTCTTAGGAATATTTAGATTGTACATTTCAATGCTTAAAAGAAAATGGAACAGAGGCAGAGCTTAAAGAGTCTTCTCTCTAAGGAAATGCAATCCTAAAAAGCAGTTTAATTATCTAAACGTAAAATATTGTCAGTTATTACTATTTACCTGTCTTATTCCTCCTAGGTTAGTATGACTCTATATGGATGCAAAAGCCAATAAGAGCCATAGCCGTATCCTGGAAGTGAATTTATAGGCTTTACTAAAAGAAAATCAGCAAGCACCTGTGCTAGTAAGTATGGCATGTGACATCTTTTGGTGACCTTTTAATTGTTTCTTCAATAGTGCACAGTTCCATCAGATGGGAAATCTACTCACATGTTGTGTTAGGAAAAGCACTGTGATAGGTAAACTGGCACACACTGCAGGCACATTGCCCATCAGAAGCTAGAAGAAAAAATCAAAACCACAAGGGATATAAAAAATGCAGCAGAAACAGTTTACTGGGCTGGTTGCCCTATGTATAGATCAGGGCACACTTTGGCCTGCGGTTTGTAAGTCTAAATTTGATCAATGTCAAAGTGGTTTAATGGAGTCGGGTACATTTGGATGATGGAAGCTGTGGGTTGTCAGGAGAAAATGATAGAAAATAATGTGGAAAACTTAATTTTACACTAAGAGGCCCAGAACTGTTAAAATAAATACATATTTTCTGAGCATACATGAAGATGTGAGAAGTGTGTGAAGTGAAAGAGATCCTTGAGGAGACTATTTGTGAGCCAATCAGCTGACCACATACTAGGGGGCTAGTCTGCTGTGACTCCTGAAAGATGCAGTTTATAAAGGTACAGGTTAGGGGTGAGGAGTTGAGGTTGGAGGGGGCTGTAAGCCACAATTGCACCACCCGGGCCAGCCTCTGCATGCACCAGTGGCTGTACAGCAGCCTTCCTAGAGTTATCCTGCAGACCAGAAAACGCATAATACTATGCGCTATAGCCATGACCCCTCCAACCTCTATGCTGGGGACTCCGGGGAGTCAACACAGAAATGCATGTACAGCTCCTGCAGCAGGGGAATTTCCCCCCCTAAATGGTTCCAATATGCTGTGGCAGCAACATATGGGGACTGGGACAAGTGCCAGAATTGTTTGTTATGCATCTATTTACTTTCCATATCACTGGAAGGAAGTGACCTGGTTTCTCACCGACTATCCATTGCCCCTTGATAGGCAGTACTGTACTCCTCTGAAAAAATCCATACCGCAATGAGTATGTTGCAGAACCCATATAAGTTCAGATCACTAAGTACTTAAACTCCTTGAACCTTCTCTCTTGGCACTTTCATCTCTGACTACAGGGAAAATGTGGCAATTGTCATCAGGGCAAGGAATTTATCTATGTTCCACCCAGTTAATTTAATAACTGCTAGTCTAACAAAATAAAATGGTTACCCAGCAGGCTGTGCTCCTTAACAATCCGAGGAAAATGACTTTTGGTTAGAATCTTTTGCAAGAAACCGATCAGAAGTCTCATTCTAGACATCCAAAGATCCTGTGCTGGTATTCTGTTCCATTTCCTGTATTGAAAATCCTAATGCTTCGAGTCCCTGTGCTGGTACTGTAGTTCTAATTTCCAGGTCACTGAGCCTGGACAATGTGGAGGGCCTGGATGCAGTCTGCTCTGTAGCAGGGCTTTGCACTTGAAACAATTATCTGAGTTTTCTTTGTGGTTTAAATGAGATCCTACTCATCATCAGACTTTTTTAATTCTCAATGTATTATTCAGCAGAAAATGACAGACAAGTTTGGTTGTGGGGATTACAGCCATTGTATGTACGTGACAAATCAGCACCATTACAAAAACAAAAGTACAACTAGGAAGCCATTCAAAAGTCTGAAAGAGCCGGACTCTGATCAGTTCAGGTCACTAACATGTGCTAGTCTCTTCCTTTTTCAGACAATAGTATCTTATCTTACCCTTACATTATCTAAATAATTAATAGTTGTGAACATTTAAAAGGATTGTTAACAAGAACCATTGATAGGATTACTGTCAGAAACCACATTTTAAAAATGTTAATCTACTATATTAGGAGCAATTTAGAGATGGCACCAGACCAAAATAAAAGACAGACGGCATTTCTGTGGTGCTAGAAGCATTCAGGAACTCAATCTAAGTGCTGATGTTATAAATAATTATAAGCACATTTCCCCCTCCCCCTTTGATTGTTAAACTACATTCAGTTTTTGAGATAATTCAATTCAATACTAGTTACACAATTTTCTCACTCTACAGTAAAATGAAAAAAAATTAATCTATGGCAATATTTTGATTTCTATTTCCATTTCTATGTACTTTACCAAGCCTCTTTTACACCCCTAAGTAATAGATTATTATTATTCACTTACATTGTGTTAGCATCTAGAGGCTCTGATCAAGGATCAGGGACCGCCTGGGCTTGGCACTGTACGCATGCGCACACACAGTTTCTGCCCCAAAGAGTTTTATGTTCTAAATATGAGACAGTTCAGGGCAAAGTTATCCCCCTCCACCTCCAACGTCTAAGGAAATAAAACCCAGCAGGTCCCAAATGGATAGGTGGGAGGGAACGCAAGCCATAGCTTTGTTCTCTTCTTCCCCTTGACTCTGTAGCAGCCCACCTGTGAAGACGAAAAGCACTATGGAAGTTATAAGTGTCATAAATTATTATTTCAGTTCACTGCATACTGACAAAAATGTGGGTCTTGTTTTAGTTTATAATAAAAACCCCTTCAAACTGTACATTACACAGAGAGAAAATCTTTTTCTCCCTTTCTGTACTTATATTTAAACAGATATATACTGCTGTAGCTGCTGAGCCAGTCTTTAGGGCCCCATAATGCCTGTGGCTGAAGGCCCCTCATCAATACTTCTGACAGCCTATCAATGTCAAAGACTAATTTTAGGTTTCACTGGAAAATAGTAAACTGCCAGCCTTTTTCAGTGTGGGGGAAGACTGGAAAACATAAGTGGACTTTTAGAGTTGATAATTTATCATTCTGATTATTCTAGAAATTCATGTATTCTTCTTCACATTACTCAAGGCTGGCCTCTGTGTCTCGTGAAAACCTATAGCTGCAGCTTCCTCCATTTGGGAAGAGGAAAGGCAGTGACAGACCATTTTGGAGTTTTGGTTAAAGTGTGAATGGGTAGAGTACTTATACCATATTCAACGCAGAACACGCCCGCCCTGGGTTAGCATAGATGCTGCTGCTTTAAGTAGTTTCCATCACATACTGGGTTTCCAGTTTGATTCAAAGGCTTTCAGCACCCCTACTATACAACTGTTCCAGCACCACCGTGGCTTAGTGTCTAAAACTTACCCCTGCCTGAGGTTTGCCTTTATTGTTAACTTAAATAACACAACATGAACCTCACTCTTAAGTTTTCTCCCAAGCTTGATTTGTTCCCAGGATTTCTCCCTGATCTTAGTTCCCTCTTCTGCCTCAGAGAGGCACATAAATACGTTGATACTCTGGATGGGAGCGAATGAGCCCTACCTGGTTTACTTGCCAGTACAGCTAGCAGGATAGCAGGGTTCTGAAAGCGTGAAATCCTGTTACAGGGTGCAAGGGCTATCTGAGCTGCCTGCCTAGTATCAGAACCACCACAAGTTCCCTTCTGGCTGCCAGCCACCTGCCTGCTGCCAGATAACTCTTCCGCTGAGCAGTCAATATGTCTTCTGACAAAAAAAGGAGGTAGTGCAAGAGGTAGCGTGAGAAGCAGTTGATGGATTAAGCCTGGGTCTGGAAGCAAGGAACTTGTGAATTCTAATCCCAGCTTGGACAGCGACTCTGTACTGGGCGTCGGCCAAATCACATAGACCAAAAACTTTTCATATGTGGGTGTTCAGAGAGAGGCACCTAATAGTCTGATTTTCAAAGGCGCTGTGCCCTGCAGCTTCCAATGAGGTCAATGGAAGCTGCTAATTCTCAGCTTTTCTTAAATCAAGCCATTTAATAAGTTCCCAGCTTTTAAACAAGCAATTATGTGAATTTTCACCTTAAGCTCTTTGACTTAATCTCCCCTTAATACTTATCTGCCTACCTCAATGTGGTGGTATGGACTAAGGACTATCCAAATATTTGGGAAGATACCAAAGATAATTTTGAAGATCTATCCTCAATATCACTAGTCCATTTCTGTGCATCGTGTTGTAATCATGGAGTGAATGAGAAAGAGACAGCATATGTAAAATTGCATGGTATCCTCACCTTAAAGTGCCAGAGCCAGTTCTGGTATTATTTTTGACTACAGCATTCTAACATTGGTGAAATTATTGGGATTTACTGCTAGTTGTATAGCAACATTCAATAAATTAATAATTGAATAAAAAATCTGGCATAAAAATTAAAAATCCATTCATTGTCACTCAGTTGCTGCTATTCTTATTCAATCTGGATTTCCAGATCTCCCAAGATAATGACTGGCTTGGCTTTCATGTATTAGATTTGAAATGGACAGCACATCAGGTTTGTTTCTAGTTCAACTGAGATTACCTGTCAGAAACAAACAGCTAAAACAGAGATTCTTTCAAAGCTGGCATCTCAAATTAGAGAATATAGGCACCCTTTTAATTCAATTTACCACTACTGAGAATCATATTATCCTCTTGGATGCACAGGAAAAGCTCCCACTGACTTCACTGAGAGCAGTGTACGTGTATCGGAAGACAGAATTTTTAGAAGGAAACTCAAACCTTCAATTAAGTCCAAGTGTCTCAAACGTGACCTAGAATACCTAATATAGTTGCGAGCAAAATCATCCAGCATCTAGCCTTTTTAAAATCCCAAATCCTGTTTTAGAAATAAATAGTAAAAATCCCAGCAGTAATCAATCATTCAGATGCGTCAGAGCAATATGTATTACATCATCTTCAAAGTAATGCTATTGCCAGAGATGTGTCCTTTCATATTTATATTAGGGCTGTCAAACAATTAAAAAAATTAATTGCAATTAATCGCACTGTTAAACAATAATAAACCCATTTATTTAAATATTTTGGATGTTTTCTATATTTTCAAATATATATTACATTTATTTTTGATTACAAGTATTTGTACTGCAAAAAAGAGGATTTTTCAATTCACCTAATACAAGTACTGTAGTGCAATCTCTATCATGAAAATTGAACTTACAAATGGAGAATTATGTACAGAAAATAACTGCATTCAAAAATAAAACAATGTAAAATTTTAGAGCCTGCAAGTCCACTCAGTCCTACTTCTTGTTCAGCCAATTGCTCAAACAAGTTTGTTTACATTTGCAGGAGATAATACTGCCCGCTTCTTGTTTACAATGTCACCTGAAAGCGAGAACAGGTGTTCGCATGGCACGGTTGTAGTCGGCATTGCAAGACATTTACATGCCAGATGCACTTACGATTCACATGTCCCTTCATGCTTCAACCACCCTTCCAGAGGACATACGTCCATGCTGATTACGGGTTCTGCTCAATGACAAATTGAAAGCAGTGCGGACCACTGCATGTTCATTTTCATTATCTGAGCCAGATTCCACCAGCAGAAGGTTGATTTTCTTTTTTGATGGTTTGGATTCTGTAGTTTCTGCATCGGAGTGTTGCTCTTTTAAGACTTCTGAAAGCATGCTCCACACCTCGTCCCTCTCAGATTTTGGAAGGCACTTCAGATTTTTAAGCCCTAGGTCGAGTGCTGTAGCTATCTTTAGAAATCTCACATTGGTACCTTCTTTACGTTTTGTCAAATCTGTAGTGAAAGTATTCTTAAAACAAAGAACATCATCTGAGACTGCTAGAACATGAAATATATGGCAGAATATGGGTAAAACAGAGCAGGGGACATACAATTCTCCCCCAAGGAGTTCAGTCACAAATTTAATTAACGCATTAGTTTTTTTTAAATGAGCGTCCTCTGAAACGGTGGCCGAAGCATGAAGGGGCATACAAATGTTTAGTATATCTGGCATGTAAATACCTTGCAATGCTGGCTATAAAAGTGCCATGCAAATGCCTGTTCTCACTTTCTGGTGACATTGTAAATAAGAAGAGGGCAGCATTTTCTCCTGTAAATGTAAACAAACTTGTTTGTCTTAGCGATTGGCTGAACAAGAAGTAAGACTGAGTGGGCTTGTAGGCTCTGAAGTTTCACATTGTTTTGTTTGAGTGCAGTTATGTAACAAAATAAAAATCTACATTTGTAAGTTGCACTTTCATGATAAAGATTGCACTACAGTACTTGTATGAGGTGAACTGAAAAACACTTTCTTTTATCACTTTTACAGTGCAAATATTTATAATTAAAAATATATACATTTTGGATTTCAATTACAACACAGAATACAATATATATGAAAATGTAGAAAAACATCCAAAATATTTAATAAATTTCAATTGGTATTCTATTGTTTAACAGTGCAATTAAAACTGCAATTAATCATGATTAATTTTTTTTAGTTAATCGCATGAATTAACAGCAATCTATCGACAGCCCTAATGTATACCAGGAATGATTGCGGTTCACAGAGAAGAAAGCAAAGGGGAGCCAATCCCAGAAGACCACACTCCCCACCCACTATCCCCACTTTCCCTCAGTGTAAGGCTAGTGCCAGTCACCAACTAGCCCCTTGTATCGGGGGCAGACTGCAGTGTAAAAGCCACTCATCACTGGTAAGGAGGGGTTTGGACCTGCTGCCTCAGCCTACCCATGGGCTGCCCCCTTTGCAACCCCTTCTACTAGGTCGGAGCCTGGGATTTTCCAGGCCGGAGCTCCCCAGCTCCCTTGGCCTTTCCCCAGCCCTGCTCCAATCTAGGTACTCTCTGCTCCCTGCAGCCAGGTCCCTCCCTCTCCAAAAGCTAGAGAGAGAGTGCGTGTCAGCTCCTGGCTCACGGCCTACTTATAAGGCCAGCTGAGACTACTTCCCTCCTCAGCCTGGGCTGCGTGCCCCAGCCCCAGCCCCAGCCCTCCCCTCGGCTGTTCTAAGCCCCTCAGGGCAGGAGCGGGTGTCTACCCTGCTACAACTGCCCACAGAGACATTCTTATAGCACACATAAAAATGCAGTATTTTCCAGGTGCGAACAGATGAACAGCAGGGCAAGACATTATTTTAAGCTTTAAGAGATGGCTATGAATAATAGATAGTAAAAGCACTGAAGTTGACAGTGTCCCTCAGCTGACATTATAATAATCTTCAATACTAAAACAGCTTTTTATAACACCTAAAGGTGAAACTAATTCCACTTACAGAGATATGGCATGTGTGGGCTCTATGCAGGGGGAGTACAGAGAAGCTGGAGAGGTGAAATCTATGCCCCCACAGCCTGGGGCTATTGGCTAAACAGTGGCTGCAGTCCTTCCATGATAGTTCTGTGAAATATTGGGACCAGGGGAGCTGCATAAAGGGAGACGGGCAGCCCCACCCTAACCTGACTCCAGCTTACAACAGGCCTGACAAGGAGACGCTTTCTGCTACATAAAGGTGGTGAACGAAGAGCCCTCTAAAGCCACTCTACCTGTGGTCTGCATTCAGGCGCTAGGAAAGGTATAATGTCTACAGAGGACCTTGCTCATGCCCTCTGCACCAGAGAAGAAGTCCAACAATATATTTACCTCTCTCATGAACAGTATTACTCTGTGAAACAGAATTTTCATAACTAATTTCTTTTTTTATCTTGGAATAGAAATAATGGGGTGTGTTTGGAATACCTACTGAACGTGTTTTTTTAAACTGACGCTATATTCCATATCAATATTTTTTAGTTAAGATTTATACATGGCTATGGCAGTGTTCTATTTATTCAGAGAGAATTTGCATACTTCATTTTAGAAGATGTGTGGGTTTGTTTACTTAACATAAAAAACCTGCAAATTTATTTTTCCCAGTAAAATGAAAATGACATGGCTTTATGTTCTCCATCAAGAGCAGCTCAGGAAAACTACTTCTCTTAAAACTAAATCAAACATGTATTTGCTTGAACTTATGCAAAGAGAAATGAAGCCATTAGGACAAATCAAAGGATAGAGCCACATGAAGAGTGAATGGCAAGAGTCTGAATTTTTATATTTTTTTTTGAGGAACATTAATTTTTGAGCTCATGATGACTCAAACCTACCTTTCAGCACTACGTTATAGGTGCATACTGGGCTCTATAATCTTGTTCTTAGGGACTAATCATTGAGTTTGCTGTATTACACAATGAACACCAAGAAGTGCATGTCTACACTATGAAATTAGGTCGTATTTATAGAAGTCAATTTTTAGAAAGCGATTTTATACAGTCGATTGTGTGTGTCCCCACTAAGCGCATTAAGTTGGCGGAGTGCGTCCACAGTACCGAGGCTAGCGTCAACTTTCGGAGCATTGCACTGTGAGTAGCTATCCCACAGTCTCCGCCACCCATTGGAATTCTGGGTTAAGCTCCCAGTGCCTGATGGGGCAAAAACATTGTTGTGGGTCGTTTTGGGTACATGTTGTCAGTCACCCCTCCCTCTGTGAAAGCAACGGCACGCAATCATTTCACGCCTTTTTTCCGTGCGGGCGCCATACTGCTTTCAGCAGACGGTGCAGTAGGACTGCTAACCGTTGTCATTGAACCACCGCTTACGCTACCACTCTGCTCTCCTGCTCTTCTCTCGATCGTGAATTTCTCCATGTTGTCTCTCATGGGCTCCTGCTTCTGCTGCAACTCTGCTCTCCTGCTCTCATGAATCCACCTTGCAGGTCGACCACCACCGCTTCCGCTGCCACTCTGCTCTCCTGGTGGTCTCACAGGGCCGCTTCTGCTGCAACTCTGCTCGGCTGCTCTTGTCTCGCCATAACACGGCAAACGTGCGGCCCACACAGCTGTTGTGTCCTGGCAGCAGACGGTGCAGTAGGTCTGCAAACCACTGTCATTGAATGATGCTTCCGCTGCCACTCTGCTCTCCTGCAGATGCCATACCACAGCAAGCATGGAGCCCGCTCAGATCACCGCGGCAGTTATGAGCATTGTAAACACCTCCTGCATTCTCATGCAGTATATGCGGAACCAGAACCTGCAAAAGCAGGTGAGGAGGTGATGGCAGTGCGGTGACGAGTGTGATGAGGACATGGACACAGACTTCTCTCAAAGCACGGGCCCTGGCAATTTGGCCATCCTGGTGGCAATGGGGCAGGCTTTGGAACTCCAATTCTGTGCCCGTGAAACAAGCACAGACTGGTGGGACCGCATAGTGTTGCGGGTCTGGGATGATTCCCAGTGGCTGCGAAACTTTTGCATGCGTAAGGGCACTTTCATGGCACTTTGTGACTTGCTTTCCCCTGCCCGGAAGCACAAGAATACCAAGATGTGAGCAGCCCTCACAGTTCACAAGCGAGTGGTGATAGCCCTCTGGAAGCTTGCAACACCAGACAGCTACCGGTCAGTCGGGAATCAATTTGGAGTGGGCAAATCTACTGTGGGGGTTGCTGTGATCCAAGTAGCCAACGCAATAACTGAGCTGCTGCTATCAAGGGTAGTGACTCTGGGAAATGTGCAGGTTATAGTGGATGGCTTTGCTGCAATGGGATTCCCTAACTGTGGTGGGGCCATAGACGGAACGCATATCCCTATCTTGGCATCGGAGCACCAAGCCAGCGAGTACATAAACCGCAAGGGGTACTTTTCAATAGTGCTGCAAGCACTGGTGGATCACAAGGGACGTTTCACCATCATCAATGTGGGATGGTCAGGAAAGGTACATGACGCTCGCATCTTCAGGAACTCTGGTCTGTTTCAAAAGCTGCAGGAAGGGACTTTATTCCCAGACCAGAAAATAACCGTTGAAACCTGAAATGCCTATAGTTATCCTTGGGGACACAGCCTACCCCTTAATGCCATGGCTCATGAAGCCATACACAGGCAGCCTGGACAGTAGTCAGGAGCTGTTCAACTATAGGCTGAGCAAGTGCAGAATGATTGTAGAATGTGCATTCGGACGTTTAAAAGCACGGTGGTGCAGTTTACTGACTCAGTTAGATCTCAGCGAAACCAATATTCCCATTGTTATTACTGCTTGCTGTGTGCTCCACACTATCTGTGAGAGTAAGGGGGAGATGTTTATGGTGGGGTGGAAAGTTGAGGCAAATCGCCTGGCCACTGATTACATGCAGCCAGACACCAGGGTGGTTAGAAGAGCACAGCAGGGCATACTGCGCATCAAAGCAGCTTTGAAAACCAGTTTCATGGCTGACCAGGCTACGGTGTGACAGTTTTGTTTGTTTCTCTTTGATGAAAACCCACCCCCTTGGTTCACTCTACTTCCCTGTAAGCCAACCTCCCTCCCCTTCCCCCTTCGATCATCGCTTGCAGAGGCAATAAAGTCACTGTTGTTTCAAAGTCATGCATTCTTTATTAATTCATCACACAAATAGGGGAATAACTGCCAATGTAGCCCAGGAGGGGTGGGGGAGGAGAGAAGGACAAGGCCACACTGCACTTCAAAACTTATTGAATGCCAGCCTTCTGTTGCTTGGGCAGTCCTCTGGGGTGGAGTGGTTGGGTGCCTGGAGCCCCCCACCCCCTGCATTCTTGGGCATCTGGGTGAGGAGGCTATGGAACTTGGGGAGAAGGGTGGTTGATTACACAGGGGCTGCAGTGGCAGTCTATGCCTTTCCTGCACCTCAACCATACGTCGGAGCATATCAGTTTGATCCTCTAGTAGCCTCAGCATTGTATCCTGCCTCCTCTCATCATGCTGCCGCCACCTTTCCTCTTGACCCCGCCACCTCTCCTCGCGTTCATTTTGTGCTTTCCTGGACTCTGCCATTGGCTGCCTCCATGCATTCTGCTGGGCTCTTTCAGTTTGGGCGGACTGCATGAGCTCAGAGAACATTTCATCGGAGTGCGGTTTTTTTGCCTTCTTATCTGTGCTAGCCTCTGGGATGGAGATGCTAGTTGCAGAGTTAAAACATTTGCAGCTGTGGGAGGAAAAAAGGGAGATTAAAATTGAAAAAGACACATTGACCATTTAAAAGGAGGGGCTGATGTTTTTGGGTTAATGTGCAGCACAAACCCAAGTAACCCCCCCTCCCACCATGCACACACCCAATTCTCTGGAATGATTGCTTCACCCCTCCTGCCACCGCGTGGCTAACAGCGGGGATGATTTCTTTTCAGCCGCAGGCAAACAACCCTGCAGGAATGTCCACCTCTGAATGTCCCCTGAATAAAATTCCCCTATTTCAACCAGGTGACCATGAATGATATCACTCTCCTGAGCATAACACAGAGAGATAAAGAACGGATGTTGCTTGAATGCCAACAAACACCAGGACCACACGCTGCCATGCTTTCCTATGCAATGATTCCAGACTATGTGCTACTGGCCTGCTGTGGTAAAATGTCCTACCATGGAGGAAGCAATAAGGCTGCTCTCCCCAGAAACCTCTTGCAAAGGCTTTGGGAGTACCTCCAGGACTTCAAGGCTTCATTGAGCTGTCCCTGGAGGATTTCCACCCCATCCCCAGATACGTTAACAGACTTTTCCAGTAGCTGTACCCAAGTCTTCAAGGCAAAGTAATCCTTAAACACGCTTGCTTTTAAACAGTGTATTGTATTTACAAAGGTACACTCACCAGAGCTGCCTTCTCCGCCTTCAAGGTCCAGGAGCCCAGGTTGGGAGGGTATTGGATCCATGGTGATAAACAGTTTCTGGCTGTCGGGGAGAAAGGTTTCGCCGCTTGCCTGGTGTGCGCTGTCATCTTCCTCGTCCTCAAAATCCTCATCCCTGTTGCGTGAGACCCCCCCCCCTTGCAGGAGTCCACGTAGGGGCAGTGGTAGGGGCACCCCCAAGAATTGCATACAGCTCGTCATAGAAGTGCATGTCTGGGGCTCTGACCCCGAGCAGGCATTTGCCTCTTGGGTTTTTTGATAGGCTTGCCTAAGCTCCTTAAGTTTCACATGGTACTGCTGTGGGTCCCTGTGATAGTCTCTGTCCTTCTTGCCCTTGGAGATTTTTTCAGTTATTTTGGCATTTCGTCTTTTGGAACGGAGTTCTGATAGCATAGATTCGTCTTTCCATACAGCGATCAGATCCAGTACCTCCCATTCGGTCCATGCTGGAGCTCTTTTGCAATTCTGGGACTCCATGGTCACCTCTGCTGATGAGATCTGCAGTCACCTGTGCTGATCAGCTTGCCACACTGGCCAAACAGGAAATGAAATTCATAAGTTCCCGGGGCTTTTCCTGTTTACCTGGCCAGTGCATCCTAGTTGAGAGTGCTGTCCAGAGTGGTCACAATGGAACACTGTGGGATAGCTCCTGGAGGCCAATACCGTCAAATTGTGTCCACGCTAACCCAAATTCGACCCAGCAATGTTGATTTCAGCGCTAATCCCCTCGTCGGGGAGGAGTACAGAAATCGATTTTAAGAGCCCATTAAGTTGACAAAAATGGCTTCGTCTTGTGGACGGGTGCAGGGTTAAATCGATCTAATGCTGCTAAATTCGACCTAAACTCATAGTGCAGACCAGGGCTGAGAGAGGTCTATCTAGTAATGGACAAAAACTGCCAATGTAGAATAGGCCATTCACTATGGTAAAGATTTTAGAGGGGGAAAAAGTGCATAAAATGAGTCTTCTAAACCATATTTAGTCACCTAAATAAATGGCCTGATTTTCAAAGGTGCTAAAGCTCACATTGGCTTCAAACTTTGGGCACTCTTTAAAATCTTGGCCCAAACCTTTACAGCTGTTTTGTTACACTGGCTACATTTGCACTGCTATAATGTTAAGGCATAGTCAGTTTTTCTTTTCTATGCCCATAACATTTCAGCACTTAGCATGTTACTTCTCCAAGTTATTTCATGGAAAAAAAACAAAGTTTGCTTAAAATAATCTTGCTCAGAGAGCAACTCTGTATGAAATTTAGGGGGAGGGAGAATGTTTTGACTAGTCTTCAGTTATAGAAGTACCCAAAAGTTAGCAATTTCAGACTTTTTTCCTCACAGCTTAAAAGCTGCTTTAGTTTTAGAACTGGAGTTCCATGCCAGACTGCGCCCTCAAAACATCCCCCCCTCGGTAAGAGGAGTTAGGAACTAGAGCATGCCCTAGGAGGAAATTTGAGAGTTATTGTTTCTAATAGTTCTGCCTCCTGGAGCTTCCTGGCACAAAGGAAGCCTGCCTACTATGCCAGTACTTGTAGCGCAGTGTGTGCTCACCTCTGTGATTGACTAGGTGTATTAGCCAGTAGGAGGGTTGATCTGGGGCCATGTCTCTGCTACCAACCATCTCCTCTTTTAGAGTGGTTTGTGTGCTGAGGTGGTGCAAGCAGGATGCAGTTCTTGCACTTAGATTCCTTTAGCACAGGAACTGCAATTCTGGCCACCCTCTGTGAAGGACATGGGTGAATCTTTGTGCCCTCTCCTTTGCATCTGAACAGATTGCAGGGGTGAATGGGTCAGCCATAATCTGGGCCCCTGGAAGCAACTAGGCCCCTCACGTGGGCTAGCTGATGTCTTTGACTAGCTTAGGAGACAAAAGTTAACATGGATTTTGAAAGTGAATTCATATACAATATTAGTGATACAAAAACAACAAAAGCAAGGGTGCTGAAAAACCAGAGGACACCATTGTCCCTAACTTGCCTTTTTGTTTCCAAGGCATTCTTGGAGGGCCCTCAAATTAATGGCTGAAGTTACATACATAGCTTTTTGTCTGTTTAAATTCTGTGAATAGCGTCATGGAAATACTGGATGTTGTTTCTTAGAACTGACAAGGGGAAATTGTATAATCCACTAAAATCTAACAGGTAATCATCACTGGAAAGTTGTGGGAATGTGCAATTTACCCACTGAAACTGAAGGGGTTGCATGGGAGTGCCTGACAACATTCTGGTGGGTCCCAGCTACTTTTCAGCAGATGGCACTGTAGTACCAGGTTTCAAAGTAGCAGCCGTGTTAGTCTGTATCCGCAAAAAGAAAAGGAGTACTTGTGGCACCTTAGAGACTAACAAATTTATTTGAGCATAAGCTTTTGTGAGCTACAGCTCACTTCATCGGATGCATTCAGTGAAGGTGCCACAAGTACTCCTTTTCTTTTTACTGTAGTACCAGTATTTTAATTTGTTAGACAACAGTTCACAATGAGTAGAACTCCTAGGAGAATGAGGAAGAATAGAAAGTTTCTCCCCATTTCTGCATAGTTTCATAACTGATTTCAACTTCATAATGTTGTTTGAGCAAGGATGACTCACTCAAGGTTACTAAACAAAGTTTCTGTTGTAGACATTGGTAGCTTTTGAATTGTAAAAGGCAGCAGACATTAATATTCATAAACAAGTCACACCAGACTCTGACAACTCAGAGTGAATATGCTGTACTATATAATCCTACTGAAAAATACATAGCAAGAACACCATAACTCCCATGTTCTGAATACTGGTAGGTATTTACCAGAATACTGATATCAGTGGGATAACTTTTGTTACACACCAACAAAGAAATACTGAACAAATCTATTTTAGCATATACCTGGAATTAAGAGAAAAAGTAGATGAAAATAACACAATTGTTTCTGATTTGACCAATCTTAGGTCTCGATCAGCCAGGCAGCTCCATGGAATATAAGAAAGGTGCAAAGGGCACTAACACCCACTGAGGTCAATGGGAATTCAAAGCATTCAGCACCTTGTAGGACCAGAAACTTAGTTCATTGATTTCACAATAGGGCATTGTATAGAACCTGACTCTTCTCTCACCTCAGTGTAACCAGGAGATTGCATAAGGCCTAGCACATGACTAACACAGAACAAAGACAGTCCTTGCCCTTGTGAGGAAAGGTGGGCCTCAGAGCCAGGCCCCTGTGTCCCCAGGCAGTGCTCAGACCAGGGCTGCCACCCAGCACCTCACGTGAACAACTGGAGAAAGGCAGTGCTGGGTTTAAAATAGTGCCAGTGGCTCCATGGAGCTGGGCCCATGCTCAAAAGGGGCCACAGCCTACTCTGCTGGCAGGCTCCCCCGCCCACCACTTGCTCCTCTCGGCCTGCCTACCTGTTAGCCGAGGGCTCCTCTCCGCCAGCTGGCCTCACCCTCCGGCTCCTCTCTGCCCCCTGGCCGGACCGCAGTGCACCTCTGGCTCCAGGCAGTCTCTGCTTCCCAGCACCTGTGGGGCCCCACCTGTCTCCCTGGAGCTGAGGCACCTGGGACCGGTGCAGAAGCCTGGCAAGTCTCAGCCAGGTCGGGGGGACGAGACAGTGTGGGGGACTTGGCTGGGCCCCTCCAGGCAAGGCATCTTGAGGGAACCTAGCCGGGGCAGGCCCTGGCCTAGCTGATCGCGCCATTCCTGAAGGGACGGAGTGATTCCCGGCTCCGGCTGCACAGCCAGCTCAGCCCGGCAGACACAGTCGCCTCCCAGCAGTGCTGGTGAGTGCAGCCAGGAGACAGGGCCTGGGGGAGTGGGTCTCCGGGGTGTGTGTGTTGGGGCACTAGTGAGTGGGGGTTCTGTGGGGGGTGCTGGGCAGTTGTGGTGGGGCTGTGGGCAGGGGGGCGCTGGGCATGAGTGGTGTGCAGGGTGCTGTGCATTTGTGTGTGGGGGGGTCTGGGGGAGGCGCTGGGCATAGTGTCTGGGGGGGGGGGCTCTGGGCATACGGAGTCAGAGGGTGTCGGGCTTGGGGGCTGTGTCATGCAGCATGGGCCTGCCCCAGAGGGAAAGGGGCACGCTGGCAGCACAGGGCTGGGCTGGGCAGGCCACGCCACTGTCCATCTGGCAACTGCTGGTTTGTAACTAGTGCCCTCTCACTGGGCCAAGTGGAGTGGGACTGCCTCTGCCATGCCATGCCCCATTGCCTCCAGGGGGGCCCACAAATATATGTTTGGTGCCGGGCCCACAAAAGGTTAATCCAGCCCTGGAGAAGGGGCCTAGTGAAGCTCTCAAAGGGTCATGCACACAAAGATCCTGACTGGGAAAGATAACCAGCCTGACTGACTAGCTGGGAAACTCTACTTAAACCAAAAAGAGTCACAGGAAGTTGTCTGAGCAACTAAAGAGGAATCCCTGTCTGGCAGCTACTATGGACCCTGAGCCTATTTGTCTGATTTCTGAGCCCTGCCTCCCACCCTATGCCTGTCCTTTTTATCCCAGATCTCTGTCTGCTCCTGGTTCCGGCTTTCTTGCCTCACTCCAGGTCCCTGCTCCTACACTTTACCCCAACGCTGATTTTGGCTTCGACCCTTAGCTTGACACCTGGCTCTCTCTCCAGCTCTGACCTGCTTGGCACCTGACATTGACCCTGGCTCTGGTTACAGGCTCCTGACTCTAACCATTGGGCATGGCTGCCTACACTCTGGTCCCTATCGCCCCAAAGGGTTTACAATCTACCAATAAGGCAAGAGACAGACACACTGAAAGGGGAGTACAAGGAAACAATGGGATAGCATTGGTTAGCGTGATAGCATCTCAGAACACGAGCAGCCTAACCATTGTCAAGGTTTTTTTGTAGGCAATGCAGCTGAGGAGAGTTTTAAGGAAGGATTTGAAGGAGGATAATTCATTAGTTTTGAAGTTTTCACCTGCGTAGCTTATGTTTGATACAATAAAGCAGAAGGAATCAGTGGAGGGAGGCAACAAGAGTGATACATGGTCAAAGCTTGGGGGCTGTGTGGTGCAGCATGGGCTCGCTCCAGAGGGAAAGGGCTAGGAAAATGATCTTTGCAGCAAACATTCTGAATGGATAGGAGCAGAGAAAGGTTGCATTTGTCAAGGCCAGAAAAAAGGATGTTGCAATAATCTAGACAGGAGACTATGAGAGTTTTGCCTGTGTGGGTGGATAGAAAATGATGTTTCTTAGAGATGTTAAGCAAAAAGTATCTGCAAGACTTAGATGTAGCCTGGATTTGAGGACATAGAGAGAGGTCAGAATTGAAGGTGACACCTGTATGCCCAAGTGACAGGTCCAGTGAAAGAGAAAGGAGGTAGCAAGGGGAGCTGGGGGAAGAAGATTAAAAGCTCTGTTTTAGTCAAGCTGAGCTTGAACTGATGGCTAGGCATGTTTCAGAAATTTGTAGGACAAGGTCATGAAATATTTTCTGGCAAGAATCAAATATTTGTACGGCACAGGCTTCCATTTAATTAAATATACAATAATTATATTTATCTTGAAAAGCAATGATTTAAATTAAGGATAACTGTTGTGTATTTCAAAAATGTTTGATGGAGACTCCAAAGTTCAAACCATTCCAGTGGGTTTGGATAGCCCAAAGTACCACTTATTTTATTTTATTAATTTAAATTGAGAGCTGCACCCCAGAGTCCTGAACGAGTGTTCCAGTGCCCTTGGCATACATTCAAAAAAAGGTAAAAAGCAGGTACACGATCATTCAAAGTGGCAGCAGCACTTCTTCTCCAGTTACTGCTCCAACTTTTAGTAGAGTGCATGAATCAACTCAGTTTAAGACGTTTTAACTCAGTTTTAAGAAGTGCCTAAATTCTGGCACCCAATTCAACATGAGTGCACAAAATTGGCACTGGAGGACCTAAAATGAATATTTGTATGCCTAAGACCTGATTTTAGTGCCCAAATGTGGAAGGAATATGAGATCTTAGGAACTTGTTTGAAAATGGGACCTGCTTTGTTAAATTCAAAAATTGGTAAAAGTTCACCACAGTTTTCAGCTGCTGTCTTGTGAATAATTCCTCATCCATCTGGTGGAGAATGTTATGCAGTCTTGTAGGATTCCCAATCATTAAAAGGTGGACAAGAGTTCAGAAAACAGAAAATATTTTTTATTCCTAGATATGCTGGCTGAAGGCCAATTCGGATAAGAGAAAAAATGCCGATTGGTTTTGGGAAGCATTCTGGAGACTGCCAAAGCCTAAAATCATTCTCTTAATTGAGGATATCAGGGACACTGTTGTCAAAGTGGTTCACAAAAATCTCTATGGCTCAGTTTTTCCCACCAGAAAAATGGGGATAATGATGATATACCTGTCTCCCTGGTGTTGCAAGTTTACATTTCTATAGCAAGTGCCATCTAAAGATCTCAGATTTATTGATGTAAGTAAAACAAAAGTATTTATCTATATACATAAATTTTTCTGTGGAAGATTTTCATTTTGCTCAATTTTTTCCTATTGTCTGTGAGGAAGGAATATCAAAGTGAAGTATTTTGGTCAACCCAAATTTAAACACTTTTGGTTTGTTGAACCTTCCTGAAATGATTCATTTTGAGTCAGTTCAACTATAAACTATGTCTTCCTGAGTTGCTGCAATGTCTCATGGGAGTTGTAGTCCAGCCATGCAGCCCAGCACATAGAGCAGGATGTGGAGAGAATGAGGCACCTGGACTACATCTCCCAAGATGCATTGTGATGCCCTTTTATTGAACTGTTACAGTGCAGTATGGGAAGTGCCATGATTGTGGTTCATCATAGGAGATGTAGTCTGGCTGGGGACCCCAAAGAACAGGGGTTGAGGCATCCAAGCCACAACTCCCATGAGGTGCTGTGACAGCTCAGGGAAACACAGTTCAATGTTGAAGTAAGCAGAAACAAAATGCTTTGATTTGTTCAACAAATTAAAATAAAAAAAGTTTCAACTTGGAATGTTTTGTTTTGAACCAAAATGTTGAAGTGAAATGTTCCAACATTTCCAAATAGAATTTTTAAAAATGTTTTGTTCTGCCAAAAACATTTTGATTCTCCCCACCCGCAATTCAGGCCAAAACCAAATGTTAAAATACCTTTAATTTCCAATGGAATGGAAATTCCAATTTTCCAACAGCTCTCTTAACAAGTGTTGGAATAGCAATTTGCCATGGGTTATAAACTAAAGCACAGGGAAAGACCCATGAAAAACCATTTTAGGGAAGCTCCAAGAGATATGCCAAGTTTCTGTAAATGATTGACAAAAACTATACTGTAATCTCCAGTGTCAAAACCATTGAAAGCTCTAACAGCAGCAGCAAAGAATATCACTCTAAATCTACAGCAGGGGTTCTCAAACTGGGGGTCGGGACCCCTCAGGGGGTTGTGAGGTTATTATGTGGGGGGGGGGTCACGAGCTGTCAGCCTCCACCCCAAACCCCACTTTGCATCCAGCATTTATAATGGTGTTAAATATATAAAAAAAGTGTTTTTAATTTAGAAGGGGGGAGATTGCACTCAGAGGCTTGCTATGTGAAAGGGGTCACCAGTACAAAAGTTTGAGAACTACTGATCTACAGCTCTCAGCATATTATTGCAAATTCAGATGAAGGAGGCCTTAGTGTTGTAACAAGACTGAGTCACAAAGTTTTTTGAGAGCTGACTCAAATCAACGTTATGGTGGCAGCTGAATTGCTATGATCTTCATCAAAAAACTTCTCATTAAAAAGAAAATTAGAAACATGCTGATAGTTTGCAAACTTGTTCACTTTCTTATTTCCAAATCAGGCATAGCAGTCTCTTTGGATGAAATGGAAGAGAAGCTAAAAATTTTAAGTTATATGCCACTCAAGAAAAAAAAAATATAGTGAATAGGATGTCTCCTGATCAAAGGAAAGTAGGTCAAGGGCTGAGTTAGAAATACATATCACAACTTCTGTGACACCTTTGTAGCTTCAGAAGCATAAATGTTAGTGTGACTACATTAAATTAGGCACTGACCTTAACACCATCATTAAGAAATTGAACAGATGTCTCAAAAGCAAAACAGCCATTGGAGACTGGGGAATAGAAGCGGATAGCAGAACTCTGATACATTTTTAATTAATTTTTCTTTTCTAAAACAAAATAACTTTTTACTAATTGGTTGTGGAAAAATGTTCAAATCCATTGTAAAGCCTCACTGTAGCTCACAACATAATTTTAAAACAGTGAAGATAGACAATAAGCTTTGAAGACTTCCGTTTCTATGGAGATTTCTCGCTCTCCATCTATGGTGACCAAGAAAGTCTAAAGAAATTACAAACAAATTCATACGTCTTGTTTAATAATGCTCATTTCCCCCTTTTTATATATGAGGCGGCAATGGAATCTAATTTATTTCTTAGGAGGCATAATTTTGATCTTAATTTTAACAGTGTTTTTCATTTAATAAGTATCAGTTATAAATATTATCTTGTTCTTTTATCTGTTTGCTCCATCTTTAAATATGGACAAACTCATGCATGGTGTCCTGTTTTAAAATCTATTTACATCTCGTCTAAATCCTGATCATCAATACACGGAATACACCGATTAAAATTCTTTTTAGTTCAGAAGAAGCTTAGTTTTCAAAATATTGTAAAATTTTCCAAAGGTCTAGATCCAGCTTTGTTGTTCCTTTTTCCTTTATCTTCATGGAAGGCTTCCAAAGAAATATTGGCTTTGCAACAAGATATAGATCCAAGCTCTCAAAGGTTAAATTTATTTTGCAATATAATAGATTCATGAACAAATGTCACTTCTGTCAAGAACATAATTCCCCAATTGCTTTACATCATCATATTTATCTGGATCCACATTCAACTAGAAGAAATTGATTTTTATGTTTGTGCTATCCAGTACTCAGTACAAGAAAGTTTTCCCATTTGACTCATTTAATTTCTCAGACTCATGAATGCATAGACTTAAATCCAGAAAAGACCATGATGATAATCTAATCTGACCTCCTGCACATTGCAGGCCACAGAACCTTGCCCAGTCACTCTTGTAACACACAATCACCTCCTTCTGAGTTTGGAAGTCTTTAAATCATGGGGACTTCCATGTTACAGAGAATCACCTATTACTTTAAACTTGCAAGTGACCCATGACCCATGCTGCAGAGGAAGGTTAAAAAAAAACACCCTAGGGTCTCTGCCAATCTGACCAGAAGGAAAATTCCTTCCTGACTCCAAATATGGTGATCAGTTAGATCATGAGCATCTAGGCAAGACCCACCAGCTAGACACCTGAGAAATAATTCTCTATATAAATCAGAGCCCTCCCCATCTAGTGTCCCATCACTGGCCATTGAAGATATTTGCTGGCAGTTGCAAATTGTCTACAATGGCATGTAGCCAGTCTCAGCATACCATCCCCTCCATAAAGGTATCAAGCTTAGTCTTGAAGCCATTTAGATGTTTTGCCCCCACTACTCCCCTTCTTTCCAGTTTGACTCATTTAATTTCTGTATATAGATATTATTCAATTTTCCTTTGAACATAATACCACACATTTTGAAAGTGTTCTGTGGATTTTAGCCATCCAGTTGCCATGAAGGTCAATTATAGTTTTGTGGGTAAATCTGTGCAACCTGATTCTCCACATTCATACCTGTCCAAACTAACTACTCAACGTGCAAGGCACTGGAGACTCAGGCCTGTAGACGGTATTGGAGAGGTTGTACAATATTTTCATCAGACATGGGGCTGATGATTTCACACATGCGCTTGCCCTTCTCAGAGGGAGGCATGAACTAAAACCATTGCAGTCACTGGGTGTGTCTCCATGGTTTCCATGGGCTTTGGACCAAACCCTAAGGCTACAGAGGTGCTGCTGTAAGCTCTCTAGTGGAGCCGCTCTAAGCCAACAGGAGAGCGCTCTCCCATCCACAGGCGCTGACTTTTATTTTTACCGGGGGATGCTCCACCTGCTCTGCCGTGAGGCCCCTTTTGGTCTTGTCCCCGCAGGCCCCACCTTTGATCTTGTGCTAACTTTTCCTTAACACTCTGCCTCTTCCCACCCCTGCTTCACCCGCCAGCCCTGGGGGCCCACAAACAGGCGGGTGGGTGGTCAGGCGGCCAGCCCTGGGGCGGAACCACTGTGGCTGGTGGGTGCTGAGAAACCCCTAATTTTCCATGGGTTCTTGAGCCCCAGAGCACCCACTGGAGTCAGTGCCTATGCTCCCATCGACTCAATCCATTCCAACAAGCAGCGGTAGCTATGACAACAACAAAAAACTCCGGTGGCAAGGTTGGTGTAACTTATGTTGCTCAGCAGGGTGGCTTACCCCAAGCAACATAAGTGGTAGTGTAGACATATCCTAAATGAGGAACAGGTTTGAGTTCTCAGAAATCTTTCCTAAGAATTTACCCTTTATTTTACTCATGTATGGTCATGACTTGTATCACAGAAAATATTTACAGTACTTCATGTTTCATATGCTGCAGTTTGAACATCTTTGTTTGTGTTCACTGACATTGTGTGGCAAAGGACAGAAAGCAGATAACAGGATCCTCCTCTCCCTTGTATTTGGCCATCTTATCTTGGCTACTGCAGAATAGCATCTTTGCTTCCTTCTGGTATGATCATCTAGTTTAGTCAGGTTTCAGACTTGCTTGTGGAATACTTTCATCTCAGGTCCACTGTACCAGTTTGTGCTTTTTCTGGAAATTACAGCAAATCCCTCTGTTTGAATGCTTTGCAAACTATTTGACTAATTTTCATATTATCAAGGTACAGCTTATGAACTCTCTCAGCCATGAAGAATGGTTTCTAGCTTTGTTAAAAGTTGTAATCTTAGTACATATACAGTAAGTCACATTTATGATTACATTTTAAATTTACCCTCCAGTGATTACAGCTTTTCGCTGTCATTCTGGTATTCATTACAAGACTCTCACACAGCACAAATGCTATTGGTTTTGTTGCTTATGGTTTTACTGATGGTACTAACTTCTCATAAATGAGCAAATAATTCATCAATGAATAATTTACATAATTAATGTAGACTGTGTTCCCAGTGTGGCCAAGAACAGATTGTGATTTTTGTCTAATTCACTCAAAATTCAAATTTAATCAATTTTTAATAGAAGGATTAGTCAGAAACAGTTCTCTGTGAGTATTAGATACTTGATCTCTGTCGGTTAGCTGTGATTTGTTGCATAAATCACATGATATTGTGTCTGTTCCCCGAATAGAGGAGTTAACTGATAGATAGAAAGGTGACTTGAAGGGCTCTGAATCTCTCAGGGACACTTATCCTCTTCAGAAAAGGGAGATGTGAAGAAGGCAGTCAAAACCTTAATTCTGCTTGTTCAATTACCTCTGTGGTAGGGCTCTAGCAGAGTGTTTATTTTTCCTCTTTGGAACTCAGCTCCCCTGCTCTGTTAGGCATAGAGCCCTCCGTGGGGCCTGGAGAAAAGGGGATGATGCTGTGGAGGCAGATGAACCTTTTCATGTAGAAGCAGGGATGTCTGTGTGGAGGGTTCACCTCCACATGGTGATTTGCCCCTTTCTAATTAAATACACAAATAAATTCTTGGGTTCTTCTGTTATTGTTTTATTTTTAATGTGGTATTATCATGCATTATATGGAAAGCGGTTTTGCCTTTTGCAGTAGCATTAGGTATTGTCCACTGCCATGGGCAGCGTATCAGATTAGATGGATCTTATACGGCACGGTAAATCGTATGTTCCTATGAAAGAACTGAAACTTTAAACGATGAGGCAGATAGGCAGGAACTACTCAGCAAGGTAACCCTTGCTGAATTTACAATAAAGCTCTTCATCAAAGAGATGGTCTTTGAGGTTCCAAGAGTTTACTGGAGGCCTCTAACCCAGCAGATCATAGGAATTCACAGGGAAGGGAACCCCTAGATCCACAGAGGTAGCATCTGTTGGGAGGGGGTAGTTTGTTTCTTCACATGGCTTCACTTGTGTGCCCCATTGATGACAACAAGGCTCCTGCAGGGGTTATGCTGCTATTGGTTGCAGCTTCCTGCGGCTTTGCAGAAGTAGCGTCATACGGTACTCAAAGAGAATGAATACAGCTCCAATATGTATAAAATATTGAATAGTTTCTGCACAGAAATCGTATGGCTCTGAAATGGACAGTGCAGTGGAGACAGCCAGTCCCTTACTCTGTCCATCCACTCCCTGCTGTGACCCCGAAACATCCTGGATTCCCTTCCATGGAGAGCCCCAGGAAAAATAATTTAAAATGTTAGAGTAGGAGAATGGATTGTAAGGTAGAATACAGAGAGATCAGAAACACACCAAGTTACCAAAGGAGTAATGTATTTTTTAAAAAAGTTCTTTTGCTTAAATGCTCTGACAAAGGAATCAGTTTAGACTATGAAAGTGTATGCTTTGACACCAGATATCTTGTCACTCTTTTCAGACTATTGTCACACACTGATACACAATATCCACAGCCATATCTATATAATGTTGGTAATCCTATTCACTGGTTTGAAGCAAAACTGAGTCACATTTCATTTTATAATTTTCAGAGTGAGCTGTTAGTCTGTAAATATGCAGTTCTCATTAGCTATCAAAGTCACATCCCATCCACTCTCACTCAATAATGTTTTGCTGGATTTTAATTTTTAATGTGTTCTCTGCTTTTCTGTCACTGTGTGAAACATCTCCTCTGCTCCTCACAAAGTAACAGAGCACGGTTTGTTTAATGTCCGCTCACACTACAGAGCAGACAGATATTGATGTGGACACAGCGGCAAAATGAGGACAGACAAGCATGGAATAAGCATCAGGCTATAACTTATTAAATTTTAGCAAAGGGGAGGAGCGCTACCAATCCATCACCCATACTCTCCTATATCAGCATTTAATTGGTTCCAGTGCAGGGGTTTATAGATTCATAGATATTTAGGTCAGAAGGGACCATTATGATCATCTAATCTGACCTTCTGCACAACGCAGGCCACAGAATTTCACCCACCACTCCTGCGAAAAACCTCGCACCTATATCTGTGCTATTGAAGTCCTCAAATTATAGTTTAAAGACTTCAAGGAGCAGAGAATCCTCCAGCAAGTGACCCGTGCCCCATGCTACAGAGCAAGGCAAAAAACCTCCAGGGCCTCTTCCAATCTGCCCTGGAGGAAAATTCCTTCCCGACCCCAAATATGGTGATCAGCTAAACCCTGAGCATATGGGCAAGATTCATCAGCCAGATACCCAGGAAAGAATTTTCTGTAGTAACTTGGATCCCATGCAATCTAATATCCCATCACAGGCCACTGGGCCTATTTACCATGAATATTTAATTACCAAAACCATGTTATCCCATCATACCATCTCCTCCATAAACTTATCGAGTTTAATCTTAAAGCCAGATAGATCTTTTGCCCCCACTGCTTCCCTTGGAAGACTATTCCAAAACTTCACTCCTCTGATGGTTAGAAACCTTCATCTAATTTCTAGTCTAAATTTCCTGGTGGCCAGTTTATATCCATTTGTTCTTGTTGTCCACATTGGTACTGAGCTTAAATAATTCCTCCACCTCTCTGGTATTTATCCCTCTGATATATTTATAGAGAGCAATCATATCTCCCCTCAACCTTCTTTTAGTTAGGCTAAACAAGCCAAGCTCCTTGAGTCTCCTTTCATAAGACAAGTTTTCCATTCCTTGGATCATCCTAGTAGACCTTCTCTGTACCTGTTCCAGTTTGAATTCATCCTTCTTAAACATGGGAGACCAGAACTGCACACAGTATTCCAGGTGAGGTCTCACCAGTGCCTTGTAAAATGGTACTAAAACCTCCTTATCCCTACTGGAAATACCTCTCCTGATGCATCCCAAGACCGCATTAGCTTTTTTCACGGCCATATCACATAGGATGACTATGAGCCGCCAATGATCAACCAATACTCCAAGGTCCTTTTCCTCCTCCGTTACTTCTAATTGATGCGTCCCTAGCTTATAACTAAAATTCTTGTTATTAATCCCTAAATGCATGACCTTACACTTCTCACTATTAAATTTCATCCTATTACTATTACTCCAGTTTACAAGAAGAAAAGGAGCACTTGTGGCACCTTAGAAACTAACCAATTTATTTGAGCATGAGCTTTCGTGAGCTACAGCTCACTTCATCGGATGCAACCAGTTTACAAGGTCATCCAGATCCTCCTGTAGGATATCCCTGTCCTTCTCTAAATTGGCAATACCTCCCAGCTTTGTATCATCCGCAAACTTTATTAGCACACTCCCACTTTTTGTGCCAAGGTCAGTAATAAAAAGATTAAATAAGATTGGTCCCAAAACCGATCCTTGAGGAACTCCACTGGTAACCTCCCTCCAGCCTGGCAGTTCACCTTTCAGTAGGACCCGTTGTAGTCTCCCCTTTAACCAATTCCTTATCCACCTTTCAATTTTCCTATTGATCCCCATCTTATCCAATTTAACTAATAATTCCCCCCATATAACATGTAACTGATGCCAGAGTTACAGGTCTTCTTACCATATAACCCCTAATGCAGGGTAGGCTTTCCTCACTTGACTCCCCAGGACTCAGCTATCTCTGAGTCCTAGCACCCTGCCCGCCCCACAAGGGGGACAGAGGAAGCAGCAGGGTAGAGATCTTGGCCTGTGAGGGCCACGAGGTCGCACCCTATGATATGAGCCCAAGGCCCAACACCAAAATCCCAAGTTTTTTCCTCAGGGAACTGTTCATTTTATTCTCCTAACCGCACTGGAAACTGGCCACAAGTTGAGACAAACAAACAACTCCACCCCAGTACCTCAGTTAGGTACTAAGGATGTTTCTACTCAACCCTCTGTGGCTTGAAGGTGCTGTGAGGAAGACAAAACTCTATGGTCCTCTGCCAACTGGCCCATGGGAGAAAAAAAAATCCTTCCTGATCCCTTAAACGGGCAAGCAGCTAGACCTGCAACGCCTGCAGCATCTGTCAGGCCAGGTTCTCATTCTTAGCTCAGGTGGGTACAGTGGGTTGCTGGAGCAGAGCTGAAAGAAGCTCCACATGGTGCCTGCACTGGGCTAAATCCTGGGAGCTGAGGCATGCCAGCCAGTTAGCATCTCTCCTCCACAGCTGGGCAATGGGTGTCAGACTCCCAGGGGGAGGAGTTACCTATTGTCCCTAGGCAAGTGTCTCCTTCCCTTGCTAGGGGGCCCTGTCCCCCTTTCATTGCTGGCCCCCATTTAATTCACCCACCCATTGATTTAGGAGGATCGCATTTCTGCTTCTGAGATGGGATGAGGGCACATTTGGGCTAAGAACACATTGTTAATTCTTTAGTATCTCAATTATTACATATACAATACATGTATTAAGTAGTGAAAGGGTCCAATTCCACAAACTACAGAGTACACTCAGTTCTCATGTCAGTCTCTCACACAGCACATTGGAAGATTATGGGCCCAAATCAGTAATTTTTCAGCTGCACTATTAGGGATATTAATGATACTTGGCAAATTTGCAGTAGGGTCCTTCAAATAAGCATATGCCATTTTTAAGTGATATCTGATGTAAAGGAAGTCCACCTTTCCTTTATTTTCCTAAAGAAAATTTATTAGCCACCCATTTGTAAGACTTATAAAACATATCATGGACCATTTTCAGACACTAAAAAAGAAAAAGCATTTGGCATAAAGATGCAGTTCCAAACTTACTAATAGAAAGGGGCAGTTGACATCTGTTAGGCTACCACTAAATGAATTTTCAAGCAACTATGCAACCCTGATGGGTATATAAAAATACGGTCTTCTGTGTTACCTAAGATGGGCAGTACCCATACTGTCAGTTTCCTGAACAATTTTCCCCAGCAACCCCTAGACTCAGAACTGTGCTGGGGAGAACTCCAGGGCACTAGGATCCCAGGGGTATTTCCTCTCCCCCGCACATGGCCTTGGGGGAGAACTAAGGAGCCAGCCAGAGACTCTAGCCTGTAGGAACAGAAGCAGCCAAAGCCAGAGACCTTTTGCACCTATACACATTCCAGTCAAAACTGTAGAATGGTGTCGGACTTTCTCAGCCCTGCACTGATTGCTCCAACCCTCCCACTCTTCCTCAGTCTCTTCACCTCAGCTTTACTTCTCCCCTGCCCTCCCACCCTCTTTGCTTACCCGTTATTCCAATTTAGCTGATCCCCTCCTAATTAACCCCTGCCCTGCAAAAACTGCTGATATTTGCCACCATGACATTGTTCGCTCTGCTTGTGTATTGCACCCTTTCCCCCACCTCTGTCTGCCTGATCTATGTAGATCATACACTCTTTGGGGCAGTAACTGTCAGCTAATCTTACTTGGCCTTAGGCACTACTGTAATAAACGTGATATACTGTATTTCCTGTGTTTCTGCCAGGGCAAATTCTCATACATGTGCACCAAAGGCCTGCCCATGTTTAAGTTAAAAAGAGAGTTGTGCTTTTGACTTCTTATGGCATCTGCCCTCAAAACCAAAAAAGTGTGGTTAAAATTAAATATTATTTCTATAATACTAAAAGGTGCAGTAGTACAGACTGACTGAATTATGACCTGTTAGCACCACAATAAGCAGATACTCAGACATAACATAGGTAGGACACAGACATCTATGGATCCTGTTACCTGGATCATTTGAGAGAGAGATGTCTAAATTTATACTCAAAGTGAAGATATTAACAAATAGATTTGACTAAGTGTACCACTAAGGGTGTCTGGCCAAAACCCAGATACTTTTACCCTGGGATAGTGCCCAGACAGATGAATGATCATTGTTTGACGGTATTAGCTTTCCAGTAGTTGCTACTATTACGATAGCCACACAACAAATGCTTGACTTGTCTACATGGCCAGTTAATGTGCTGTAGATAAACACTGTGCTTGCTGTGCACTACCTCCCTGTGCAAACACGCCATTAGCTGAAGTCTTCAAAATTCTATCACTTAGGAAATTCACACACTCCATAATTTGCACACAAAAGAAATGGGTCATCTCCATTTTTTCCAGTAAATATTCGAGCAATGAAATCTCATATTATGACTAATATTTTTTTTCAACATATACTTCAGATTTATAACCAGTACACCATGAAACAGCATGATAAACATTAAAATACGTTTATGTTTTGTCATGTATAGTCACACTTTTTAAAAGCTGCTAATTTACAAAATTTAATGCATCCAGTATTTCTATTGGCTATTTTAGAAATCAGCTATGCTTCCACTCCAGAATATACTGTTATTCATACACGTAATTAAAATTTATTTTTAAAACAATATGTTTATATCTGTAAACATTGAGCAACAGCTGCTAATGGGTTCAGATCTACGGTTTAACCCTGTTAGCCTAGAGAGTTGTGCTGATACTGCTACAGTACATATGCTGCAAAAGGTGTAGACTATCTAAAATTAGGGTTGCCAGATATCCAGATTTCGACCGGAACACCCAGGTGAAAAGGGACCCTGATGGCTCCGGACAGCATCGCTGGCCAGGCCATTAAAAGTCTGGTTAGCGGTCTAGCAGGGCTAAGGCAGGCTACCTGCCCTGGCTCTGTGCGGCTCCCAGAAGTGGCCAGCATGTCCCTGTGGCCCCTAAGTGCAGGGGCAGTGAGGGAGGCTCTGTGCGCTGCCCCCGCCCCAAGCACTGGCTCCACAGCTCCCACTGGCCAGAAACCACAGCCAATGGGAACCACGGAGGGGAGGGGGTGCCTGCGGCCCAGAGCCACCTGGCGCCCCTGTGCCTAGAAACTGGACATGCCGGCCACTTCCTGGAGCTGCAGGGAGCCTGCTTTAACCCCACTGCACCGCTGACTGGGAACCCCCTGAGATAAGTACCACCCATCTGGAACCCAAACCCCCTCCCAGGCCCCAACCCTCTGCCCCAGGTTGGAACCCCCTCCTACACCCTAACTCCCTCCCAGAGCCCTCACTCCAACCCCCTACCCCAGCCCTGAGCACCCTCCCAGAGCCTGCACCCCTCGCCCCCTCCCACACCCCAGCCCTGAGCCCCCTTCTGCACCGAAACTCTCCCCCAGAGATGTACTTTGCATCCCTCCAGCACCCCAACCCTGTGCCCCAGGCCTGAGCCTGCTCCCACACTCCAAACCCCTCGGCTCCACCCCAGAGCCCCCTCCTGCATCCCAAACCCCTCATCCCAAGCCCCACCCCAGAGCCCGCACCCCCAGCCAGAGCCCTCAGCCCAACCCCCTGCCCCAGGCTGGATCCCTCTCCCGCACCCTGAACCCCTTATTTCTGGCCCCATCCTGGAGCCACACTCCCAGCTGGAGAACTCCTGCACCCCAACACCCTGCCCTAGCCCAGTGAATGTGAGTGAGGGTGAGGGGAGTGCAAGCGACAGAGGGGAAGGAGGGATGGAGTGAGTGGGGGAGGGGCCTTGGAGAGGGGGCAGGGCAGGGGTGAGGCCTCGGGGAAGGGTAGGGCAAGGGTATTCAATTTTGTGCGATTATAAAGTTGGCAGCCCTATCTAAAATACAGCTTTAAGCAGAGTTTATAACCAGTAGTTGACCTTGGTTCCAAATGTGCTTTTAACCAAACACACACAATACTCCAACCCATTGCAGTTACCATGATCCGCCCTTCCTAGAGACCTTGGCTGGCACATAAGTGTCTTCCTGTAACTTGTTCAGCACATGGAACATGTATATGGGACCTTCTAACCATGCCTGCAAAACCTGCTTTGACCAAGCCTCCTTTCTCCCAGCTGTGGGTGACAACACACCCCCAAAGTGCTGGTGCAACTCATTACACGTCTTCATGCACTCTCTCTCTTGCTGTGGCCCCAAGGACGATGGCCCAGATTTTCCCAGAATGCATGGATACAAACATGGTTAGGTGATATGTTAGCTATGACACTCACAGTTGACACTTGGCTGTGATGTGGAATAAGTTTCTATGTGGCCACAACTCACCCTTGTTTATAGCAACTTGGCCAGATGAACGTGTCATGAACATGCTGCAAAAATATCATAATTAAGCTTCAGAGTAGCAGCTGTGTTAGTCTGTATCCGCAAAAAGAAAAGGAGTACTTGTGGCACCTTAGAGACTAACAAATTTATTTGAGCATAAGTTCTCGTGAGCTACAGCTCACTTCATCGGATGCTTATGCTCAAATAAATTTGTTAGTCTCTAAGGTGCCACAAGTACTCCTTTTCTTTTTATAATTAAACTTGTAATATAAATGAGGCAAACATACAGTGAAAAGGACTGTAAACACAAGTACATAAAAACTAGCTTTTAATGACATGTCACTTTCAGCCCAGGTCCCTTCTTGTCTCAGATTTTATACCCTAAACAACTGGGCCTGAAGATCCTCTTAGTATGTGAGGAGGTTTCAAGTACTACTAAGGGTATAATTAGTCAGTGTTTTTGTTGGATAAAGGAAACCCGGTGCTAAGGAGGACAGATTGGGGGACCAAAAATATATATAAATAACTGAGGGGAAAAGGAAGGAGAGAGTGCCAATTAAAACACGAGTGAAAATTAAGATAATAAACTAATAAGGAAATCAGGAAGTGGGAACATGTGTTAATCATTAAACACACATTTCCTGATGTAATTATATATTTTAAACACTATTTGCAATTAAATTAAGACCTAATGATCTGTACATATTATAATATTGGCTTAGTAATGTAATTTCACATTTTTATGACTAGCAGCACAAAACACATATATAAACACAGTGTAGATTTTCCAGTATACATGACTGCTTCAGAGCTGCAGTATTATGTAGAAACAGAAGAGGAGGAAATATGGACATTTGAAGTCCTTTAGTGCTTAATGAGTTATTACCATACATTTTGAAGGAGAAGTCCTCCAAAAGCAATAAACAATGCTTTACTAAATAAATTAAAAAAAAAAGACTTATCTAGAGTAGTGTCTCTAAATATGGTCATGTCACTGTTATAAAGATATAGCGTTTGGGCCAAAAAGACCAGATAACCTTACAGACTCTTTGGCACTCCAGAACCAAAGGTTCAAAAAAGGGCAACTAAAATGATTAGGGATTTGGAACTGGTCCCATATGAGGAGAGATTAAAGAGGCTAGGACTTTTCAGCTTGGGAAAGAGGAGACTAAGGGGGGAATATGATAGACGTATATAAAATCATGAGTGGTGTGGAGAAAGTGAATAAGGAAAAGTTATTTACTTGTTACCATAATATAAGAAGTAGGGGCCACCAAATGAAATTAATGGGTCGCAAGTTTAAAACAAATAAAAGGAATTTCTTCTTCACTCAGCGTACAGTCAATCTGTGGAACTCCTTGCCTGAGGAGGTTGTGAAGGCTAGGACTATAACAGGGTTTAAAAGAGAACTGGATAAATTCATGGAGGTTAAGTCCATTAATGGCTATTAGCCAGGATGGGTAAGGAATGGTGTCCCTAGCCTCTGTTTGTCAGAGGGTGGAGATGGATGGCAGGAGAGAGAGCACTAGATCATTACCTGTTAGGTTCACTCCCTCTGGGGCACCTGGCATTGGCCACTGTCAGAAGACAGGATATTGGGCTGGATGGACCTTTGGTCTGACCCAGCATGGCCATTCTTATGTTCTTATTTGATTATGTTCTTTTGCTTGAAATTCTATCTTCACAACTGTCTTGCTGTCTATTTCTAAGGTTCTACCTCTTTCTTTTTCCAAATTTCAGGACATTTTCCTTTTTGTTTTCATGTCTGAGAGCTCTTGTTCTCTTGCCCTATGTTTCAGTATCCAGTCTGATACTTTCCTCTTAAAAAGAGAATTCTCTGTGTTCTGCGTTTTCCTTCTAGCACCTGAAAACCTTTTTCTTTCAAATCCTATACCCTTAAAATGCTAAAAATAGCTACTATTACCTACTGTTTCCTAATTCCTCTGTTCAGAAGCCACTGCTCTGTTATCTGCTATGATGTACTTAACTGACTGAAGGTTTATTAGTTGTTGTTTATAAGGTTCTCTTATAGGGAGAAACTATGAATGACCTTCAAAATATTTTTAAAAAAATCTAATTGTAAAGTTACATGATATATAGCTCAAAAACCAAAGGGCAGAGGGGTATTCAGAAAGACAACAACAAAACCATAATGCTAAACATACTTTTAAAATAAAATTAGGTCTCAAAGTCAGACTTATTCCTGTGTCAGACTGAAACCTTCAAATTGACTCAGTTGCTGAGTTTATTCTTTGGGTGACTGATGCAATCTGAAGATTGAAGTCTATCTTTAATGAGTGCTAAGAATGATAGAATTATACATGCTGATTCTGATCTCTCATACACTGATTGAGTTAGACTGATATATAATTTACTTTCGAGGCAACCAAGACATAAAATGGTTATAGAATAAAAACATCTAAAGAAATTGTTATGTTTAATCATGATTTTTCTTAATTCAGTTTTAATATGAACCATGAGGTATATTAGGTACAAACACGGAACCAAATACTTTGTTAGAGATTAATGTTTGCGTAATCTTGAGAACCTGCATGACTACATATACATAATATTTTAATTGGGGAACTAATTAATTGTGTGGCATACTTATACCACTTTGATGCAGACTTTTTAATTAAAAAGGGCTCAAGTATTTAAGTATTTGTGGAACTGGAATGATATTCCACAAAATGAAGTGAGAAAGAGGTTTAAAGGGAAAAACAAAGAATCATCTCTGTCAGGACAGAAGGTGATAAAGAGGATTTATTAAATAAATAGGAATTTAAGACTTATTACTCTACCTCTATGTGCATCAGCTGAAGCAGCAACCAAGACCAGCCCACATGTAAATGAGCTAACTGAGGATATAACAGGTACTCAGACCTGAATCAAAACAATCCCCAGAGAGGTGTTTAGATTTCAAGGAATTCAATGGCTTTTTTTACACTAGGAAAATTCACCAGCATTTTTTAAGCCCCTGAGTCAAGCAGAGTTATAGGGTTGTAAAAAAACTCCTGGGCTCCAGCTACACTACAGCTGTCATTATTGCTACTTCTGATGGAGCTGCACTGATGCAGAAAAATGCTGGTATAGGCACATCTGGTGTGTGAAAGCCTCCTGAAATTCATGAAGCTTGAGCCAGGGAGAAAGAAGCTTACTGTCCTTCTGACAGAGTCACAGACTATTATACAGCAGCTCCTCAGCAACTAAAAAAAGCACAAGACACAAGAAATGAAGCTAATTTCTGAAGAACCTTTCAGTCAGTCAGTATCTCACTAGCAGTAAACTTCAATTGGCAAGACTGAAGAGCTGCATAAGCATTGCCCAGGGTTTGGAGGACTTTATTGCCAAAATGTAGTTTAACTGAGGCTACTGAAATGTTATTGAGAGTCCACTTTTATTAATAATTTCTTGAGCTAAATTCTGGATGGATTCTGGTTTTGCTCAGCTGCTTATCTCAGACTGCTCTTTCAGTGAGCAGGTGGGTTTAAAGAAACATTGAAATCTAAAGCAAATACTTGTTGAGCTGCTTCTTGAAATAAATGAATTAAAGCAATCCTCCAATTACTGAATTTCCCCAAGAAGAAGTTGGTAATAATACAAGCGTAAAATCACTTACTTTTAAACCAAAACCACCTTTGGACAAGATTCACCTAACTTCTGTTTCAGCTTGCTCAGAGAACAGTGCCCACTATAGGAAATCAGTCTTGTTCTTCTAGGAGATGTAATCTCCACGTGAGATGCATTAGAAAGGCGGTTGCAAGTGAATGAACACCTTTTTCACTGATTGCCCTTGTGATTACTATCTTCTTTGTGGAATACATTCTACATCATTCATAACTGAGTTCTTTTGCTTGTGAGAGTCATGACGTCCCATAAAGTATTTAAAAAAAACCTTTGTGACAGATAATGGTTTTTCATGATTTAACATCAGGGGTATAATTCCACTAATTTACCTCACAAGGCATTTGTTTTTCCAGACTATAATTTACTACTTTGGGGACAAAGTGACTTGGCACTCAACATTCTATTTTTTTTTTAATATATATATTGTGTGTGTGTGTGTACACACACACACACACACGCTTTCACACCCACACCAGCTCCACTTACACCACTTTATTGGGTTAGCTTAGCTGCTGTAAATTCTGCAGAAGCATGGAATCAACCCAAAGGAACTTAGGTAAGTGGCACTTTGTATTAATATTATAATGGCATGGCTTTAAGTCTTCCCCCACCAAGTAAAAGCCTGCCACATACAAGGCCCTGTCTGAGCTCATTAGACTTAAATTCAGAGGAGGAGGAGGAGAATGGATGACCACGGCGTGCTCAGAATAAGACAGCTTTCTTCTTCAACGTCACATGACCCCCTAGAGCAGAACTATGCTGCAAATATGAAATGACAATTATGTACCAATTTGCATAGCCACCTAACCGTAATATACACACGGCCCTGGCCAGATACTAGGTAACTAGAATTTAAATCAACCAAGTGTTGCTAACATTACTCAAACCTCAACACATGCTTCAGTCAGAAAATTCAAATCAATCAGCTACATTGTCATTTCCTGTAAGCAGGCTGAGTTCACACCCATCTCCAAACAAATCCGTACGCATTCTAGATAGTTCAAACATTCCCCTATCCTGGAGTTTTTCTCAGCGGCTAATTCATATAACTATGTAAGAACATAAACCCCTGAGGAGATGCTTTCCCCTCCAAAATTGACTTCCTAGAATTTGCCTGTAGGACTTCCTCTATCCCAGCTCCCTCTGCTTCTCAAAGACACACATGATCCCCTCCTATATTCCTTATTGAAGGGAACAAGATGTTCCTATGACTCCGCTGTAATTATCCTGCGTCTTCCTACAAAGTTCATATGCCTGACATCACAATGACTTTATGGAGGAGCCTTGAGTCATTACATTTGGGGTCTGTTAGAATCTGCCATGCTATTACGCGGCCTCTCATGGAAATCACAGTTGCACTGCAGTTAGCTGATGGCAGAATATGGTTCCATATATTTCTGTATTAACTTGAAAGAGATTCAAGCTAGGTAGATTATTTCAAGGGTCATAAAAGCTTCAGTTTGGAATTTTCTAGAAGTGGCTGATGAATAATTCAGTATATTCTAGTGTTACAGAATACATCACTCAAGTCTATTAATTCACTTAACATAAGGAGAAGCATAACATGACTAAAGACAAGTGACATAGCACTATTCTGTACTGATCCTCTGGTTATCTGTAATTTTTTAATGATCGTTAATCACTAATTAATGACTTAGTTAATCGCTTGCATAACTTAGGGCTACAACAGCATGTACTAAAACATTATCTTTTTTTAATTACATTAAGTAATGAAGAAGTAGGGTTTTTTAAATCTGTGTGTTTCCCCATGGTAATCTTGTGAATATTCCAAGAGAAATATTTGTTTTCTGTATTAACATATACTTTAAAGGCCCAAGAACATAAAACAGGCCATAACATGATTACTGTGTTGGCATCTCTTGGTGTGCACATAATGATGGGGGGCGAGAGGGGGGGGAAGGGATTTTAATGGCAGGAGAAGAAAGTAAGTACCGGTGGGATGGGGGGGGGGAAGAGAATGAATGAATGTCACTCAGAAGTGTTCTTAGCATGAAAGCGCTCAGAGCAATAGTTCAATGTATTGGCTATTACCATCTTTTAGTTCCTGGAAAGTTAACCCTTTTCTTTCTGATATGGATAGTAGTAGGCTTAAACGAAGCTTCAGCACTTCCAAGCTGGACATTTATTTGTGCTTAACTAATCCCCCCTTCAAATTCATCCAGATACGACATATATTGCAGAACATAGATGCCCTTTTGCTCCTTTGTAAAGCACAAGGACAAAGGAATCTACAGCTTCAGCCCTTCACAATGGGTACTCTTTGTCAGTATATCAACAGATTCAATTCCAGATATGAATGTTACTGTACGAACTCTTTAATACTGCAGACCAGATGGCGCTTGAGCAACTTTATGTTCCACCAAGGCAACTGAAATCAGCCTGAGCATCTTTGTTCTCCACCCTGAGGTTTCACCAGAATTGGACTGGGAGCAGGGCATTCTCAGTTTAGTGACCACCCTTCTCCGGAACTGTCTCCCACAGAATGTCCCTCGGAACCTTTCAGTGGCTCTCCACAGAGCTTAGTTCAAGTGCATCAGTGACTGTTTTTGCCTCCCCTTTTTTGCCAGCTCTTCATTGGGATGCTTTTACTATGGTGGCTGGCTGTTTCTGGGCCAGTTTTAGTATTCATTTTGTTTTGAGTTCTTCTGTAAAACATCATATATATTCAATGGAAGATGAGCACTTAATACATTTTTAAAGCTCTATTTTTATCCTCTCAAAAATTCAGATTTGAAAAGAATGCAAAAGAAGAGGAAAACATGAAATGGTGAAAATAAAAAATAATGCAATGTGCCAGATATATAGAGTGCTGAAGGAAGTTAACATGAACAGCAAGTCAAAACACACAGTGTGGTTCTAAGGGGTCACAGGACTTGGCAGCAGAGCTACAGGTGTCCGTAACATTTTCTTTAATCTGCCCCTGGAAAGAAGGTTGTGCCCCACACTGTTGGATGATTCATGCCACAGTGATCCATGCCTTTTCTAGGCTCCATTATGGCAACTTGCATACTTTGGGATGGTGTGCCAACCCCTTAAGAAAAGCCCCAACTGATCTAAAGTGTATTAACTTTCCTCCTGAACAACACTGCTCATCCCAATGCTACACGCAACACAATCTTTTATGAGGATCCAGTATAGTAATTCCAAGCATGTGTCCTCTCGGGTAAGGTCTTTTATGGAAACTTATAGTGTTCTAAACTCAATCATTATGAGTTATGTATACAGCCTGTGGCTGTCAATTTGAGTATATAGAAAACGGTGCTCATAATCTGTGCCGCAACTTCAACGCCACCTCACAGTAGGGTGTGAGAAGTCAGTCAGGCAGGGGCATCTCCTAAACCAGTTGTTTACATGAAACGGGCTTCCATTGTCCACAGCCCAGGAAAGGACATTGTTGGACCATTAGAGTTAATGGAAAAACATTGACAACTCAAAATAGAGAGGAACATCTCGGCTCCCAAACTTCAAATCAGGAGTCATGGTGGAGACAGAAAGAGAGAGAGAAGGCTTTTAAAAGCAAGTTTGGGACTGAGATTTTTTTAATCCAGAACATGGGGGACAGTCTCAAGACAGGAGGTTGTCCATGAACACTGGCTCCCTCGCATATTTAGGGGGTATGGTGGGGCACGGTTTTAAGGCAACAGGCAATTCATTAGGAAAGGAATGTTATATAATATGAAAGTGTAAAGTTGGAGGTTGTGTCTTCACTTTGATTTTCTGCTTTTTTTTTTTGCTTTCTCTTATTGTTTAATCTTTGAATTGGTGGTTTTTCTATTAAATAAAACTTCGTTTATTTTTATTCCAAGCAGGTCTCTGGCGTGCAAACTGTGTGGAGTGCATATGCCAAAAGGAGCTGATAACTGGGGGGTCTGATTTCATGCCTTTGGGGGTGACAAACTAGAGGGGAATGGTCTGAGTGTCTGGTATTTAAGAACTCACTGATAATGAATTTGGGGAGACTCAGGACTGGATGGCCTATTGGTATCCCCTGCAAAGTGTAACTGGGCTGGTGAAAGCCAGAGTCACACCTTATGCTTGTGGGCTGGCTACTGGTGTCAGGGATCTGAACCACAGTTACACAGCATTAAGGCCCCCAAAGTTACAGGGTAGGTGGTGAAAGAACCCCTTACCAGTATGGGTGGTCCCCAAAATGTCCCTCCATGACACTGGACCAACAAAAAGTGTGACTCTCACTAAGGGACTGTGACCTCCCTAGATGGTTGTGTTTCACAGGTATTATGAAACTATCAAGCTCAAAGGTCAAACAAGCGATAGCAGTCTCAGCAATGGGCATAAGACTATGGAGCTCCCTTCTGGGGAAGGTAAAAATGACCCTAGACTTCATCACTTCAGACCAAGATGTTAGACTAACTTCTTTAACCATTACCTGAACTTCCACCAGCAGCAAAGAAGAAAATAATGATACATTTTTCAATCTAATTTGAACTCTCTGCAATAGGGAAGCAGAATATTTACACACAGAGCTTTGAATGTATTGGACTTTAACAGAATCCACTCTCTGCTACGTTCCACCTCATGGCTAGGCACGGCATAGCTGTTCCCTCGCTGGGCTAGCATCCAGTACTTATGGTTGCTATGGTAGTTCCTCTTCCAGTGATTGGTGTCACTATGTTAAGTCCACCCCTTCTGGGGCCACTATTGTCTGAATTGAAAATCCTCCAGAAGTCTAACACAAACAAAAATCATTCTTCCTCCCTAGGGATTTTCCTCAGCCTGTCTTCGGCTCAGCCAGTAAGCCTCCTTGCTGGGCTCAATAACCTTTGTAGTGGGCTTGTGTGAGCCCTTCTCTGGGACTGGTAGGGGAACTCAGTCCCACCCACTACTTTGGGTTCCAGTCTGGGGGCCTGTACTGACCAGCTAGGTCTGCTCCTTTACTGGTGCTGCAGTTTTCCCTGGGCTACTCCCTATCCAGCCTCTTAAGTTTTCCTCTGAGGGGGTCTGTCTCTTCTCTGCTTTGTCAGAATCTCTCCCAGGCCTCCCTGCCTGGAGAGCTTTTCCCAGTCTCTTCCCTGTTTGGTCAGAGTCCCAGCTGGAGAGTTTTCCTTACTCTGAGCTTTTTGCCTGGCTCTCTCTCCAGCTGGGCTTTATCATTTAAGCCTGACTCATTCACTACAGCCAAAATTTGCTCCTGGCTCATTCTGCAATCAGGCTGGCTTAGCCCCAGGCTGTCCAGCCCGTCCTGTTACATGGACCATGTAGTGTCTGCAGCAATATCTCACTAGTACAGATAGCATACAGAATACGTGCATGGTACAGGTAGTGACAGAATAAGTGCTTGCAAATAACCATTTTATATATATTTTTTGATGGACTCTTGCTTTGACTCAAAACAAACATGGAATACAAGGTAAAAATAAAAACATTCCAGTAAATTGCTATAGACATTGTAAGTGTCACCAGGCATTTAGAGATCATTGCAAGCTTTTACACACTGTAGGATTGAGAGGAGTGCAGTAGTTGCCATTAGACTCTTTACCATGGTTGACTGCTAAAAATTAATGTTACCATGTAACATGCAGTATTATTTATATAATATGTTAATTATACAAAAGGGAAAACTGTAAAGATGTGACTGATAACCTTTGTATGTTGATTGAATGTTTCAGTAGTATTGGAAGACATAAGAGGAAAAAATTGCTCTCCTGAAGGCATGGAATTCATGGTAGTCTATTGTACACGGAAGACAGGATTTGGTGAGTCCACACAGTGCTGAGGGTATACCTTTGTGCACTGTTGTGCATGGTGCACAGATAGGGCCACAGGATCCACCACTAGGCAAATCCTCTAGTCTTTGCCCACTCTACAGAAGAGGTAGGAAAGGGAAAGGGCACTAGATCTGTGAACACTACTTGGGAGGAGCGTCAGCCAGTGAGGGAGGATTCTTTCCATTATGGGGTCCTGACTAGCTATCACAGGGTGCACCACTCACCACTGGTCTGGCGCCTCCTTCTGGTCACTCTGGGGATTAGCTCTTGAGTTCAGTGCCCTCTTCTGTTGTTTGCACGCTGTCGCTCCGTCTTTCTCTCTGGTCTGCAGCCCCTCTCTCACTCCAGGAATCGCAGCGTCCTCTTTGTGACTTAGCCCTCCAGCCAGGTCACTCAGTGTTCCCCCCCTTCCTGGGTATCAAAGTCCCTTTTCCCTTGCAGTCCTAGGCAGTCTTCCCACTCACTGCCTCTGGTGCTACTCCCTCAGTGGCTGGTAGGGGAACCTGCGCTGGCCCTCTACTCCAGGTTCCAGTCCAGGGACCCTCAGCTCAGCAGTTCTGGGCTTTCCTCTCCCAGCCACCACTGGTCCCTTGACTGCTTCCTACCACACTTGGTTCCCCTTCTCTCTCTGGGTGTACCAGATCCAAAACCTCCCTCCCTCCTTCTAGGGAGTGACTGCTGCCTGCTTGCCTGCAGCCTTTCCCAGCAGACCCTGTCTGTTGCTTACTACCTCATTTTATATAGGCCCTGCTTGTTCCTGCACAGCTGAGCCTGCTTTCACCTAGTTCCCTGCTCCCTGGCTCCTCCTCCAGGTGCAGCCTGTGGAGTTAATTGGCCTGCCTAGCCATCTTAACCCCTTCCAATCCTGTGTGAAGTGGCCACCTCATCACACTCGTACTCAACTGTTATTTAGACTGGGTGTTAGAAATAAGACTCTGGCCAAAGTAGCCTGTCACTAATCACATCTCTACATTATTATGATTATTTGTGTGTGCATTGTCTATTCTGTGATGAACAGATTTCATGATATGTGAAAAATAATGAGAGAACTCGTGTGTTGAAGAAAAAAAAAAAAACCCTAGCCAGACTGATAGGTATAATTGCTTAGGAATCTTAGAGAAAACACCGATTCTATTCAGATGATCATTTATGACAAGATCACCCTTTCTTTCCATCACCCTGCTGTCAATCTATTTAAATGTTTCCCTATTTAAAATTTGTATTGATTAGGTTTGATGCACTAAATATGAGTAAGGCTGCGAGTCTGTCACGGAGGATTCCATGATTGTCCGAGACCTCCATGACTTCTGCAGTGGCAGTGTCCAGCCGTTCAGGCAGTCCCCAGGACCAGTCACACTGGCAGCTGCTCAGGCAGCCCCGGGCGCCTGACCCTGGGGACCGCCCGAGCAGCTGCTGGTGTGGCTGGCTCCAGGGACTGACCACACAGAGGTCCGCGGCCCAGGAACTGCCCAGCAGCAGTGGTCCCAGAGATGGCTGGAGCAGTGAGCAGCCGGGGGCAGTCAGCCCCCATTGCCGGAACACCGGCCCCCCCAGAGTAGCAGCCCCCTAGGACCTTCCAGAGCAGCAACATCCCAGGAGCAGTGAAGATTTAGTCAGGGGTACAGTCATGGACAGGTTACGGGCCATGCAATTTTGTTTATTGCCCATGACCTGTCCATGAATTTTACTAAAAATACCCATGACTAAATCATAGCCTTAAATATGAGTCTTTCCCATCTCTTCCCCCTCAGTGGTGGTTTAAATTTTGCTGAGGCGAAGGAGGATCCTTCAAATTTTTCCCTAGCTGAATGAAACCTCTAAATCCTTTTGATGGTCACTCCTCGCTAATACACAGAAGTATCTCAAAACAAATCATTAGTAATGCACTTAGAGAGTCCCTGAAATGTGTTTAGTTACTGCAGGCAAAGGCTTTTTGTTCAGACTTAGGTTAAAAAATGACCCATTGTTAGTAGTGCTAAATGAATAGCTGCTGTAATAGTAGTTGGAGCGTAGGAGTTATGTTATAAAACACCAGCATTATATAATGTCTTCAATAAGGAGAAGTCAGTGCAAGTGCATCTTACTTAAATCTCTTGCATACAGTATAAATATCTCTGATGCCAACTTTCTGAATTAAGGGTATAAATATAAGTGTATTAATTAAAAAACACCATATATACTAAATTAGTTGAGCTACAGTAATTGTTCAGGTGGTTCTGTTTGTGCCAATTCATTTAGGCACCTGACAGAATTTTCACTATTAATCTCCAGAAGTTTATTGCTCACTCAGCCATTGTTACAATCTCCAAACTGAAACTTGAAAGACAGGGTTAAAAATATAGACTATGGGGTGCCTTTCCCCCCAATTACAAGTGCCTTTCTCCACCACAAAATAGCCCCCCTATTCTTCCTTTGTGCCTAGATTCAGATCTACCTGCCTTTGGTATCAACCCCAGATTCAAAATGCACAGCAGCTTTGCCTTGCATCTTAGCACAACTGAAGATACAGATATACATTAACCCAAATTATTTTTTAAAAGAAAGAAAATATTCCTTTCATTTCTACGCTATTTAAAAGATTACCTCTCTCTGAAATTTGACATTGCAGCTATTTACATTTGCCCCTAGCCTCTGTAAGGTGCTCTGGATGAAAACCACTATCTAGGCACAATGTCTAAGCGCAAAGCCCTTGTAATTATCTACAGATGTTACATGTATACTATTTTGTAAATTATACCATCTAAGCACTGTGCAACATAGAATCATAGAATATCAGGGTTGTAAGGGACCTCAGGAGGTCATCTAGTCCAACCCCCTGCTCAAAGCAGGACCAATCCTCATTTTTTGCCCCAGATCCCTAAATGGCCCCCTCAAGGATTGAACTCACAACCCTAGGTTTAGCAGGCTAATGCTCAAACCACTGAGCTATCCCTCCCCCCATATTTGTCTGCATTTTATTATAGCCAATTAAATTGTACTCCATAGTAGTATAACTGCACTAAAGACACTGTGCGTGAGAAAAAAGATACAACAGCTTAACTAACTGGACTTGGTGACTTTACTTGGTAAAGTACCATGGCTTGTGTTATGCAGGACGTCAGATTAGATTGTCATAATAGTCCCTTCTCGCTTTAACATTTACCAAAGTACAAAAATAGCTCCCCATGCATGCACAGACAGAAAGAAAAAAAAATCACTTAACCAAGATTTGCATGACACTTACTTAAAATGCAGCCCCTTAGAATACCTGCTCAGTGATACTAAGATTACCAAGCAGCTAGTCATTCACCGCACTGCACCGACGCTGTCAAAAACAGATGCAGTGTGTCCTGGACTTGTTGCCCTATCTACTTACAAAGAAGGTGGCCATTTACCAAATATGGCAGCCATTCTCCCATATGTACAAGTCTGCTGTGTGTAGCTCTATCCTTTGTGAATGAAGGAGCATCTAAAAGTTGTGAACAAGCTACAAAAATATTTTTTGGCTCTGAGCCTTGATTTCTATTTTTTATGGATATCAGAGATGATCAATGAATCACAAAGAGAGGGCCATAGGAGTTACAAAAATCTGTTGTGGTGATTGCTCTCTTATTGATAGGCTCCTACAGAAGAGAGAAGCAGTAAGTATAGATCAAGGGAAGCTAATTAAGGATGAAATAATACTATGACTGGACAAGAAAGTTCAAAAACCAGCGTGGGTTCTACACGGGAAAATCACACCTCTGTAACCTCATAAAATTCTTAGAACAGATAATAAAACAACATCTCAAGGCAGACATAAATCATTACATTTTCAAAAAGTTACCTTCAGAAAAAGCTGTACAGGGATTGATCTCACGACTATTAAGACACAATATTTTGTAAAAGATGAAAAAGTGATAAAGCACACCCCCTTTTCCTGGGAATATCATCTGCACTGGAGTGGCAGAATAGTGAGAGATCAGAATAAATATGCTACACTGTCCCCTGAGTATTCTCACTATACCAAGGAATCCCCAGGTTTTAGTGTCTTATCAATAATGAATATTTATATAATGGTAGTATCCAAAGGCCCCAACTGGGGTAGGGGAACATATAAACACAGAAAAGAGACAATCCCTACCCTCAGGACCTCCAGTCTAAAGACAAAGGATATGGATACAACAGACTAGCAAATTAATATAGTGAAAAATTGGCACAGCTACGTTAGGGTAAATGGCTGTTGTCAGCGGTTGCTTTTAAGATATCTGAGGTGAAAGATAAGGAGGAAGGGAACAGGAAAAGGAAAAGATCCTCTCTTTATTACCGTAGTCTGGTTTGATCAAATTTCCAAGAATCAGTAAACATTTAACAAGTAAACTAGGATTTAGGGACCCCCACCCATCACCAACCTGGCTAGATTAAGCTTTTATGCCTTATACCCCAGAGCAAAATTTAGAAGTAACCAAAATATACCAGAAAGTTTCCTCTAAGTCCTGGTACAATACTAGACATTAGGTACTAGTGCTATTGCCACTACTAAAATATTAGCAGCAGTAGAGCCCCTATCAGTCTTTATGCAAAGAGGCCAAAATCTCAGGAGTATACAAAACTGCAGGCACCGAGACAAAGGTGCACAATTCACCAGTGTCCCTTGTCTTTTACAAGGCAGACGTTTTCCCCATGAGCTGCCTGAGGCTTTACAAACGTTAGAACCTTTTTAGGAAATTAACTCCAAAGGGTATATCTGCCCTCTCAGCTCCCTCCCAAAGGATGACATATCTGAAAAGATAGTTCCCTTTGTACCAAGGGTACAGAACTGATCATAGGCGCTGACTTGCTCAGATCCCAGGGGGTGCTTGACCTCCACTCCGCCCCAGGCCCCGTCCCCACTCCACCCTTTCCTCCAAGTCCCCACCCTCACCCTGGCTCTTCCCACCCCTCTGCCACTTCTTCCTCCTCTGCTCCTCCCTGCAGCACCTCCAGCATGCTGCTGAACAGCTGATTGTGGCAGGTGGGAGTCACTGGGGTGGGGGTGAGGTGCTGATCCAAGGGGGCTGCCGGTAGGTGCCGGGTACCACTATTTTTTTCCTGTGGGTGCTCCAGGGCTGGAGCACCAACGGAGTCGGTGCCTATGAAACTGATCCGAGGATTGTTATAGCAGTAATAAATAAATATACTGTTAGCCATATTCTGTGTACCGGATAATAGCAACTGCTCTACAGTACCATTGGGTCATACTCACAAAATCATAGAAATGTAAGACCAGAAGGTTTATTTTATAGTATATGTGAAAAAAGTTATGGAGAATGTCTTCATAAATACAGGGAGGAAGGAGAGTCTTGCAATTAAAGCACAGGATAAGAGGTGGCAGAAGTGGGTTCTACACCTAGCACTCTTCAGTGGAACCATCTTATTTTCATTGTTTCAGTTAGGAAAAATGCAGCTGAGATTGAAAAGGTCCAGAAAGGGACAATAGTTTAGGGATACTGAGTTATATATGACAAGAAAGCACAAGAATTAAGACTATTTAGCCGAGCTAAGAGCTGTGTTAGAGGAGATATGTTTGAAGTATTCAAAACCATTAAAAATGTATAATAGAATAAAAATATAGTCTCTCTGCCTTTTGCCCTATCCCATAATACAAGACTCAAATTTAAAAACTGATCAATTCAGCACAATCACGAGGAACTGTTACTCTACACAATATATAGCCAACTTGCAGAATTTTCTGTCAGTCATCAGAGAACTGACTGGATTTTTTTAAAAAGGCTGTTTAATTTTACGAACTTTTAAAACATTGGTAGCTAAAATTAAAGGTAATCAGATTTCATGCATCAAGATGCAAACTGATCACCTGCAGGTGTTAGGTAGGAATATTTTCTTCTGTGAGGAGGTCTACCCAGTTGGCTGGGGGGGGGGTTACTGTTATCTTCCTCTGTGACAACAATGCTGGCTAGCACTGGAGGCTAGATATTGTACTTAATGCCACTGTATGGTACAGTAGGTTGGCTGTAAAAAGAAAGGTAAAACAAGAGTAAGGTAACAGGCACTGTATAGTATGTTTGCTTATTTATTTATGAAGGATATGGTGGCTCAGGGGGGAAATAACTTCACAATACATTGGACTATGTGAAACAAGGAGTTGGAGAGCTGCCCATATATGGTGCCCTTGTACATAACTCGTAATAAGGCACCAGAAGTTCCAACCTAATAGGTTTTTTAGGGTTCTCTTAGTATTGGAGAGAAGATCACAATTTCTGTTAAGGGGAAAAGTTGCTGTTTTCTATTATTATCTGCCTCCACTCCTGTTTTTCCAGTTTTGCCATTTGCAATGTCCTGAGGCCACATGGATGCACATGTGGAGAAACTTTCTGGCTGATTGCATTGCTCACATTATATAACTTTTAAAACTGTATCAACGTATTTTATTGAGGGTATGGAAGAGTCTGTTGGGTAATGTGTCGTTAGAGGTTATGAACCTAAAGAGGAAACCCTGCTTTTCCACATTTTTTTCATAATCCCTGAATCTTTCCTTCTGTTCATTTTCTGCCTCATGTTACCGATCAGACTTCACAATTTGGGGAAAAGCCTGATGAATCTGGTTTGGTTAGATTAATTGGCCAGTGTGTTCTGAGGATTTCAGCTAACTTCCAGGTTCAACATCTCAAAACAAACAAAAACAACCATCAAAGAACAGTTCACTACCCTAACACCGGGTCCTGCGAGAGGGCACGCCATGCCCACCCTCCACCCCAGGCCCTCCAGACCTTTTCGTTGGACTCCTGCCCCGTAGACCTGCCAGGCCATCCCACCCCTTTACCGCAACCCAGCTGCATGACTTGCAGCTGGTTTGGTTCTGGACTGCGCCAAGAAAACATCTGTGCATGCTCGTGCTCCACGTCCTCACCCTCGCGTCCTGCCCCAACATGAAGTGGCGGGACTTCTTGCCACCTCTGGAGGGTGAGGAGCCCCGGTGGACCAGTCTATATTCTGCCCTGGTCCCGAGGCCCACCGGGGATGTCAGCTGGCGGATCCTTCACGGAGCTGTGAGCATGGGCGTTTACTTGGTGCGGTTCATTCCCATCCCAGACACTTGCCCCTTTTGAGGCATGAGAGAGACCCTGGCGCACGTGTACCTGGAGTGTGCCAGGTTGCAGCCCCTATTCCGGCTCCTCTTGGCTATAGTATTATGTTTTTGGTTGCACTTTTCCCCCTCACCTGTTCATCTACGCACTCCCCATCCGTGGCCCCACAAAGTCGCGGGACCTCCTTGTCAACCTCCTCCTGGCCCTGGCCAAAATGGTCATCTACAAAACCAGGGAGAGGACATTGGCCGACGGGGTTTCCTGCAACTGTGGGGCCTATTTCTGCTCCTCAGTCCATTCACGCATCCGGGCAGAGTTCCTCTCGCTGGCTTCCTTAACACCTTCGAGGAGCAGTCTGGGGTTCTCTGCTCAGTGTCCTCATCTGGTTCCCTTCGTTTAGCCCTATGACCTCACTCCCATTCGTGTTATCTCATTAGTTGTCCCCTGCAATTATTTGGAATCCCGGACCTGTGGATCCTTCCCTTAGGCTGGGGGAGGTCCTTTAGTAGTGGGCGGGCAAAGCCACTGGATACCAACAAGACATATTCTGTCAAAATCACTTGGAATCCCAAGTGCCCCAGATAACAGAGAAGAAGTTCAACCATCCATTTTCAGTTCAGCATTTTATCTCTCGCTTTCAATCAGTATTAAACACTTCAGAACAGAAGCTAATGTGGTTTATAAATTATAGGGTATGTTTTAGACAAAAATTGCTGCAAGCCAAAAAAGGAACATATCCTAAGTAGATGAGTGTAGCTGGAAAAAAAGATTCGTCAACATTTTATTTTAATTTCAATCAAGTAGCACTACCTGCTGAAGATTAATAAGAAAACCTGTAGTTAAAAAAACCTTTAAATGAGATGATTCATGATGAAATACGTTTGGGAGTATTTACCAGATATGTGCCTGGCCTTGCACACAGAGATTTCTAATCTTTAATATTAAATCAACATTACCGATAAAACACTCAGGGACAGATCCTCAGCTGTGAATGAGGGATATTACTCACTGCAGGTAGGGGTGGGGTAGAGGACAATGGTGGATTTAAGCCATATTTGCATTCCCCAGTCATAGGGCTGCATTTTGTGGAACTATTTCCTGAAAGCTACCCTAACTCACACCAACCAGCAATAGCCCCAGAGACTGCTTGAATCCAGGGATGCCCTGGCAATATCCTTTGCCCTCAATCACATGCCCCTGCACCAGCCAGAAGTGTGTGTTTGGGCTAGGAACCATTATAACAGTTATTCGGTACTCCAGAATCTTCCTACATAGGGTTAGGAAGATTAAAAAACAACTTTTCAATAGATTTTGTCTTTTATTATTTGACACACACTAGGCCTTTTCCTAGTTGAGGATATTCAGCCCCTTATAGATGGGGCAACATTTTGTTAGGCTAGACTATGTGTTTTAACACCCAACCCTGTGTAAATGGTGATGTGGAACAGTACCAGCCCAGAGGGAGCACTGAGAGGAACTGGGCCTGAAGGAGGTGGGAGAGAGGAGGGTGTGGCATGCAGGCTGTACTACTCTTGTTCAGGAAGGGTAATGGGCAGTGTGTGGTGTATGTATGCACATACTCCTTAAGCATCCTTCCTGTGAATGCATGTAAAGGCCAAACACAATCTACCCATCATAATGATTTTGTGTTAAGTAGGTGGCTTATAAAAACATAAGCATTCTACTACTGCACTGCTAATGGAAATCGTCTGCAAGCTCAGATGATAGAGACCTGGGGTGAAATCCTGGCTTCACTGAAGTCAATGGAAGGTTTGCCATTGACTTCAATGTGGAAGGATTTCACCCTGATGTCTCTGCTCCATGCTGCGTGTGTGCAGTTCAGATGATAAATAAATTGGCATGTATATAGCCACAGATTTTTCACAAGGTAGTTTTAAAAGACATGGCCTCAGGTGTGCACAGATGTGTGATGACAGAGTGGTGTCCATTTAAAAAGTCAACAGCTATCCCACACAGGTATATAAAATACCAGAGCATTTCTCTATACTTAGAATAGCTGCAGGGTCTTTATGGCTGACAATTATTGGTAAATGTTGAATTTTTAAAGGCAATCACTGTATCGCATAATAGCATTTCCCTTCTGTATGTTGCACTTCTACATAAAGAATTTACACCAGTATATTTTGTAAAAATTTGAATAATGGGAACACTTTTTCACAAAGTTTTTCATGAAGAATTTAGAGGGTTTGGGTCAAAATTCAAAATCTTGTTTTGTTTTTACCAGCTCTATAGCAGCTGGAAAAGTGGAAAAGAAACTTTCTGTGAAAAGTCATCCATTCGTTTTTCAATCAGTTCCAAAGTTCAACCAGTTCTAGTTAAAAGCGGTTTTGATGATTAACAGACAGTGCGACAATTCAGTGCATATATCCATATAATGCTATTTCAACTACTCTGATTACCTAATGCACCTTGTGCAAATTCATTCAACCAAAGCACCTCTTGGTATTAGATTCAAGGCAGGATAGGAATATGTCCCTATCTAGAAGCAAAAGGTGCTTTCTGAATATTCCCTTCACCAGCATATAACATCTTTTATTCTAATAATACCATAAGAAAATGGTCAGCTTTTCAAATTTGTACAAGGAATACAATCACACTTTATTAAGATGGGACATTACCTTCCATTACTTTACTTCTATTTCTTAAATTTATTGTAGTGAACTATCAACAAAGTGAAGCATGTATAAAATACCACTGCACTATCCAAAGGCCACATTCTGGTTTTGTATACGTGTGCATGGTTTCTATTTATACCCAAAAGCCAGAACATGGCCATAAGTGTAGGGCAGCTAACACCAAGTACAAGACCATAAGTATTAATTAAATCATTAATATGCTGTACGGGGTGCATATCCCCCCTGTGGCTATGTCCATTTGAAATTCTGGTCTGAAGAACTAAATTTTCTTTATATATTGACTCTCTCTTGACATTTCATAAGTATATTCCACATGATCAAAGATTCCAGATGTTCCAAATGTAACTAATGCTGATTGCATATGGGCCCCAGGGCTTTCCTCAGATGGCTGCAATGCTTACTCTTTGGTATTATTGTATGTAAATTATTCAGCTGGCTTTAACTGCACATCAGTCTACATAAAGCAATAAAATGGGGAGACTAGACAGGCCTACAACTAAAACAGTGTAGATTGTGAATGATGATCTCCTCCATGCTGGACAGTTTATAACTGAGGTGAGAGGGACAGTTTCAAGGTAAACTAGCAGAAGATATTTAAATAGGTCAAATACAACAGGACAGTGCCTCAGTACACCCTTTCTCCTGAGGCCAAGCTACAAATGCACAGCTTCATTGCCTTTTGAAGCTATGTTCTGAGGAGAGGGTCATTGTCTGCTGTTGTTTACCTATTACAAAAGGCGAAGATCAAAGAAGATCAAAGCTGTACGCCAGCTCTAGGGTAGCTTGTGTTTCCAAGCTTGGTGTACCTAAAACAGAAACTTCTTCATGAGCTTTATTATTGTGCTCAGTCCAGACACAGAACTCCAGCTAACATCAGTGAAAGTTTCACTTTGAGACAGAAGACAATATATGGCTAAAAACAGTACAGGGCTCAAAGAGGTTGACAGCTCCCTCAAATTATTAATTCATGAGATAACATTTCACTTCAAATAGGCACAGGTATCACATGCTGGAGTTTTGCCCCCTTCCTCCCTCTGTAATCCCCTACTGCAGTGGTTTTCAAACCATGGGTTGCGACCCAGAACTAGGTCGCAGAATGGTAGGCACTGGGTCGCGGCACCTCTGGTCAGCACCACCGGGCCGTTAAAAGTCCCATCGGCGGTGCTGCAGAGCTAAGGCAGGCTCGTCACTACCTGACACTGCGCTGCGCCCCGGAAGTGGCCAGCAGGTCCGGCTCCTAGGTGGGGAGGGGACGGGGGGTTCCACACACTGCCTGCGCCCCGAGCACTGGCTCCACACTCCCATTGGCCGGTTCCCAGCTTATGGGAGCTTGGGGGGGGGGGCGGTGCCTGTGGGCAAGAGCCACGCAGAGCCGCTTGCATGCCTCTGCCTAGGGGGCACCTGCTGCTGGCTGCTTCTGGGGCACAGCGTGGTCCACGGTGCCAGGACTGGCAGGAAGCTTGCCTCTGCACCCCCGCTGTGCCACTGCCTGGGAGCCGCCTGAGGTAAGCCCGCGCCCGAGCCCTAAGCCCCCCCCAAACCTGAAGCCCCTTCCTGTACACCAAACCCTTCATCCCCAGCCCAGGGCCCTGATCCCCTCACCCACCCCAACCCCCTGCCACAGCCCTGAGCCCCCTCCCACACCCAGAACCCCTCATTCCTGGCCCCACCCCGCAGCCCTAACCCCCGCACAACAATCCCCCGCCCCACCTCTGAGCCCCTCCCACACTCCAAATCCCTCATCCCTGGCTCTGTTGGATTGCGGGCATCAACAATTTTCTTTAACTGGGTCGCCAGAAAAAAAGTTTGAAAACCACTGCCCTACAGTACTACATATTTTGTCTAGAGGAAAATAGAATATGTATTCATAAGGTCTTTCTGCAAATTTTAGAGCATAGCCAGAGCAAACAGACTGATTTTTCTACAGCATCCTCAGTAAAATATTGCTTAGACTCATATCAGAGATTTGTACTTCTGGACAGTCTGACCTTTCACACTGAAATCTTCACCACTCAGAAGCAGAAACACAGAATGATCCTAAAACAAAACATTCGCTTCAGTTGGATTTGGTGCTCACGTCCTCAAAAAAAAAATGCATTTTCCTAATTCATGAAGAACTCTGTTACATGCTCCTGGCGGGCATGCAGCTCAATAAGAGTTTCTCTCCCCACTGCTCTCCCCCCTTTTTAAAAAAAGTGAACTTGAAACAATTCAGAGCTCCATCAGCAGGTTAAAATGACACTAAGAAAAAGTACAATAGGATTATTCTGAGATACTTCAGAACATGAACCCTTGGGGCTCCATGGTGATTCTACTCGCACTGAACAGTTACTGAGACTGCAGAAAGGCAAGATAATACCAACAGAGAGAGAGGCTGTGGGGAATGCTTGAAGGAAGTAATGCCACATAAGCTTATTTTGTTCCACTGATTTTGTGGAAGGGGTTAGTATTTCTTCTTGGGACATGAAGCAAGACAAAAATGACAAGGCACTAGCAGCAGCACAGAGAAAGGCCAGCTGGATCAGTACATGCTGCTTCCTAGGGAGGAAAAAGCTTTTCCCCCATGTTTGCTGTAAGAGTCCCCTGTATTGTCCACAAATCAACAGGTATTTACAGGAAACCTTACTCTTAAAACACGTAAAGTTTGAAGTTATTGTCCTTTGACATTATTCCTCCTGGGGTAGTTGGACAAGCAGACACATAACAGAGGCAGTCTTTGGCCACTCACCTCATAGGAGCAAGAATTTGGTCCATAAAAAATAAGCAGTTGGACGGAGGTAAACATTCAAAATGTTTTATGATGTGTGAATCACAGCAATGCTTGGATAGGTTTCACAGATAACAGCCTCTTTCCTCCAGAATCTATTCCTACTTTGCCCCCAGCATGCAGATGTAGGGGCATATAGCAGGGACTCCAGCATCCAATTTATGTCTTATTACCTTGGGGTGAGACGGATGGGATGAAGGATGATTCCCTCAGTTTACCTCCTAAAAGGAACTAGAAAAGGCAGCAGCATAGTGGACTGAGCATTACAGGGACTTGAAAACATAGTCATGTTCTGGAGAGGGACAAGCAGAAAAGGACCAGTCAACGGTCCACTACCCTATCAGAGCTACCTGAAAGGATCTTTTAGGCAGGCATTCCATGTATCATGATCAGTGGAACCGGAGTCAAAGTTCCCCAAAGGGATTGTTATTGATAGAACTCCAGTGGAACAGGGAATGCAGGCAGTTAGGCTGGAAGCAACTCAACAACATGGACAGCGTAGTCCACAGGGTTTAATAAAGTTTCTCATTTTAAATTGCATTCCACTTCGCACTTTGTGAATGAAAAATGCTGGCAGTGTCTGAGAGGTCAGTTCTCTGCAGTGCAGCAGCTGTGTAAGCTTTTCTAACCTTTAAGTTGAAATGTTTTTAATTAATGTGAGGTTGTTAAAAATAATGGTGCAATAAAACCCAACTTAGTTTTTTTACGTTTGAGCCTTTAGGTCAGTTACAGAAAACTTATTTAGTAGAGGACCTGTAGGCAACACTTTAAATGATCAAATCAAACTTTTATTTGACAGAAAATGATTAGTTAAGCAAACAGGCATGCAATTACCCCTTAATAGTGCAATTATACTTACACTTAAAGATGAAATAGTGTATTAATAGGTGCTACAGCCTTATGCACACTGGCTGCTATATGCAATTTTGGGGACTTGACAGACACTGATTTGGGACAGGATGGTCTGCAGCACTTGGGATCACCACCTAGTGGTTGCTTTGGGAATGCAATCTTACTGCATTAGACACATGTTTAGACATTGGGTATGCAGCAGAAGTCTCAAGAGAGAGTGAAAAGCCTAGGAGACATAATACCTCCAGAAGTGCAGGCAGAGAGACAACCAGCAGTGCAAGTGGGGTGGTACAGTCCGTGTTAAGGTTCCTTCCCCACCCTGAACTCTAGGGTACAGATGTGGGGACCTACATGAAAACCCCCTAAGCTTATTTTTACCAGCTTAGGTTAAAACTTCCCCAAAGTACAAACTATTTTACCTTTTGCTCTTGGACTTTATTGCTGCCACCACCAAGCGGCTAACAAATATATAACAGGGAAAGAGCCCACTTGGAAACGTCTTTCCCCCCAAAATCCTCCCCGAACCCTACACCCCCTTTCCTGGCGAAGACTTGATAAAAATCCTCACTATTTGCATAAGTGAACACAGACGCAAACCTTGGATCTTAAGAACAATAAAAAAGCAATCAGGTTCTTAAAAGAATAATTTTAATTGAAGAAAAAAAGTAAAAGAATCACCTCTGTAAAATCAGGATGATAAATACCTTACAGCGTAATCAGATTCAAAACATAGAGAATCCCTCTAGGCAAAACCTTAAGTTACAAAAAGACACAAAAACAGGAATATACATTCCATTCAGCACAGCTTATTTTATCAGCCATTTAAACAAAACAGAATCTAATGCACATCTAGCTAGATTACTTACTAAGTTCTAAGACTCCATTTCTTTTCTGTTCCCGGCAAAAGCATCACACAGACAGAGAGCCTTTGTTCCCCCCCCCCCAGCTTTGAAAGTATCTTGTCTCCTCATTGGTCATTTTCGTCAGGTGCCAGCGAGGTTATCCTAGCTTCTTAACCCTTTATAGGTGAAACGGTTTTTCCTCTGGCCAGGAGGGATTTTAAAGGTGTTTATTCTTCCCTTTATATTTACGACAGTCCAATTTGCTATACCAGCAAGATATTTAAGGCTGGTATGGTGTACTGGAAAGACACAGGAAGAACAGAACTTGAGGCCACTGGGCGGCCCCACACCAGCAACACCTCCAGCACGGCTGTACCGCCCCCAGCCCTTCCACACAGGGTCTCCTCCATCTGACAGCAGCCCTGCTGGAGGAGACGGCTGGGGGTGGTACAGCCGCCCTGGAGGAGCTGCTGGTGCGGGGCCGCCTGGTGGTCCCATGATCTGTTCCTTTCCCTGCTGAAGTTCCCGGGAGAACCCTGCAATTCAGGACTCTCCTGGGAACTGCAGCAAGGAAAGAAGCAGAACCCCCAGCCCTGTCCCCTGCCCTTCCACGGAGCTTTCTCTCCTCTGGCTCCGTCTGTAGAGCAGCAGCCCTGCTGGAGGACAGAGCTGGAAGGGCGGGGCTGAGGCAGTACGGCAACCCCAGAGGAGCTGCCGGCGTTCTGCTCCTTTCCATGCTGTGGTTGTAGCTTCGAATAGCTCAGCCTCATGGAGGAGACCCTGCGTGGAAGGGTTGGGATGGTACAGCGGCACCAGAGGAGCTGTGGGCATGGGGCCACCCAGTGGCCCCATGTTTTGCTCCTTTTGCTGTTGCAGTTCCGAAGTCTCCAGCGCAGCAGGAGGAGGACAGAGCCTCTCCCTCCCCAGGTAAGGGGGGGGATCGTGGGGCGGGGACGGGGAGAGCATGGGGGCCATAGGTTGGGGGCGGGGTGAGGAGGAGTCACTTGGAGAGTCATGTGAGGAGGTCATGTTCCCTCCACCCCCATACTGGTAAGAAATGGATTCCACTTGCACCACTGATCCCTCTTGGGATATACAGCCATACAAGCCATGGATCTGATCAGGGTACAGCTTCAGAATTTTATAACTGCAATGCAATAAGGAAAAGGGAGAGTCCTATGAACAGCGGATACAATTTCAAAAGCATATGGGGATGTTTGCAAAGGGGACAGATACCATGAAGAAAGTTGAGACTGGAAGTAGACCCCACAGTTGTACCTGTGTGCTTACTACAAAGGAAAATTCCAGTGGTACTACACAATCCAGTATGCTGGGAGCTCAAAGTCTGCAGAGTTGTGGGGTATCATAGCACCTATAGAGGCCAATCCAGGCTGGGTAATCAGCATGGTGGTGATAAATAAACCATGAAGCAAATTGCATTTTCATGGACCCAAAGCCACTGAACCAGGCACTGAGAAGATGCCACTATCCACTGCCCACAGTTGATGACATCTTGCCCAAACTTTCTAAAGCCAGAATCTTTATAGCCTGTGCTGTGAGGAATGAGTTTTGGTACAAAGGCCAGGATGAAGTGTGCAGCATGCTGACAACCTTTGCAACACCATTTGGTTGCTACATCAGTGAGTTGTAGGAATGGGATCAGGACACTGAATCCATTAACATGCTGCACTATCTCCCAGTTTCAACAGTGAAGCAGAGGCTATGGTAAAGGACATCCAACTACAGGAAGTTTAGCAGGGTGTCAAGAACACAAAAGCCAACTACCAGTAGGAGTAGAACCATATTTTCAAACTAAAGATGAGCTGAGTGTGCAGGTTGGAATCATATTTTGAGAACAGAGCTGTTGTCCCCATCTCATTATATAGGGTGACCAGATGTCCCGATTTTAGGGTCTTTTTCTTATATAGGCTCCTATTACCCCCCACCCCCGTCCCGATTTTTCACATTTGCGGTCTGGTCACCCTATCATTACCTAAGGATGACATGCAAAAAATACATGCCTTACATCTGGGCATTGAGAGCTGTCTTAGATGGGCTCGCGTGTTTACTGGCTGGAAATGAATACACAACTCCACTCCTTGATAGAAAGGTATGACACCTGCTGCTCATGTTATAAGTGCCAGCAGAAGGAGACACTTACAACATGAGCTGCCCACCGATGATGGGAAAAGGTGGGAGTGGACCTATTTATCTTTAATCAAGTACTGTTTTTCATTGCAATGGACTACTATTCAATTTTTTGGGTAGTCAATGCCCTGCCTGATACCAGAAGCAGGTCAGTGATTGGCAAGCTATATGTTCACTTTGTGAGATATGGCATTCCAGACTCTGGATTCACCACCAATGGACCCCCATTTGCCACAGAAAAATTCAAGGAATGTGTATACAAATGGGAGTTTGACCCCATACTTCCTCTCCGGCATACCCACAGAGTAATGGTAAGGTGGAATTAGCTGTGAACACAGATAAGAGACTGTTATGCAAGGCTATTTCTTCTGGTTCAGACCCCTTGTTAGCATTTTTGTCACACAGGAATACCCTATCACAGGGGTGCCAAAAATCAGATGCGGGCACTGATGGGGTCAAAACCCTGCTACCAATGAGGGGAGACCTTTTACTACTGACAGTAGATGCCCAGCAATCAAAGGAAGACGACACTGGAGTATGACAGGTCAATCAAGGACCTACTGGCTCTGGAGAGAGGCACTCCTGAGAGGATCCAACCATTACACACACAAGAGGAGTGGACTAAAGGAGTTGTGAGGGGTGCAGTGGCATCCAGGTCATATGTGACGACTACGTAAGAGGGACAAATGAACTGAAGAGACACGAGGCACTTACAAGCCAGCAGACTAAACACTCAGAGGGAGCCTACAGAGAGCATAACAGAACACAGACAGAACAATCTGGAGGCCAGTCCCACAGGGAGGGAGGGAGACTTTACACAGAGAGAGTTTTTGCTAGACTCAGAGACAGGGGACACGGAGACAGAGAGGTCATTACTGGTATGGTTTCCTATCGAGAAGACCAAAATATCTCAAAAGGCTTTGTAACCAGCTGAGTCTGTGGTAAAGATGAGACTCCAATGTTCTATGTGTTAGCAGCCTCTGGCCAAAAGGATATGGGGTGGGAGACTAGGCATCAATTGTTTTTAATATTTATATTAAAATCTTTATAAAATAGGGAAGATGTATCTATTCCAATTCCATTGGTCATGAGGGCCAGCGTTCCCTGGAGGGACATGAATGGAAGAGGGACCATGTGGGGGTTAGGGTTGAAGCCTCTCAGACACATGGGCAGAGCAGTCTACAGGATTCAGTGACGTTTCACTTGTTCAACTTAAGCTGTATTCAGATTCACACTTGTGCATGAAACAGTCAGCAGTCCCAATTGCTCCCTGGAATTGCCTGCAAAGATTTTGTAAGAACCTACCAGCATCATGGTCTGCTTTCCCACAGGAATGTGTGTGTGGGGGGGGGGAGGGGCAAGGGGGGAAAAATCAATCGTAGGCTATTACAGTATTAATGGCTCTTCTGGGCAGCCTTACAACCCAACTCCATGCAAGATTCAGTTCCTGAAAAAAAGATCAAATGGCCGAAACCCACCATCAGTAAGAGTCTAAAAGGCAAATTTCTTGATCTGATGATACCTGTCTATTCTTCAGGACCAGGAACTCATGTCACCAACCCTTGAACCTAAACAGTTTCCAAAACTCCACCTTGAACTCCTCTGATTCTGGTCATTCTTCCCTAGGTTTTATGAGTGTGTGTTTATTTAAATGGGCTGACAAGAGACTAGGCTGTCACACAAATCAGGATTTTTTTTGCTTAGAGCGAGCAATTTGCATATTTCACAGCACTGTTATCTTGATGAAAATGACACTGGCTCAAGATGAAGACACCGGGAAGGAGCAGATAAAGGCACTCTTTCTGTCTGAGATGCTTTGGAATTCAGGTACAGCCCAAAGGTCTGCTTTCCATCTCATTTCCCATGTCTTTATATTCCATACTGAGTTGGAAATTGAAATTTAGCTGTGATAAGTGCCATATAAATGCCAGAATAGTCAAGCTAGATGAGATAGGCGAGAGATAGAGAGAAGGGTGATTGATTCAAAGGTGAAAAGTAAACCCCTCAGCCTATATGCGTGGCAGGTCACAGAAGCTCTGTTCAACTTTATAAAAAATCTGGAAGGAAAATGCACCAGTAAAATCCATGAGAAAGTGAGTTTGACAGACTTGCTCTCTTCTGATTCTCTTCTGCCTCCCCTGTCACCAAGCTTTGACTAGCTCAACCTCACTCCCTAGGAATAAAAGAATGGAGAAAATCCTATCTGGGATACCTGTGACTGTCACAGGTGACAGGTATTCTTTAATGAATGATCACAAAGGAACAAAAAAATGGAGGGAGTCGTCTGGAATATCTGCCTGATATTTGTGCTGACTTTGTGAACAAACACTGCTCACTTGTGACAGTCATGGGTAAATACCTCACTGGAGTTTCTGCCTAGACTAAAAAGAATCTAGTTCTCTGCTATGCCTACATATTCTACAATACCTTTGCAAATTGTAAATCTCAGGAGCTATGACATTGTCCCCTGGAACTATACTAATGCAACTTGCTTCAGAATGGCTGATGACCTGTTTGCTAACTAGTTAAAATTATTTGTGTATTTGTAAACATTTCCTAAGCAGCCATGACCTGTCTCCTAAACTGAGTTACGCTAAATTGTGGTGCTCCCTGTACTATTTAAATTATAAGAAAATCTCTACTGCTACATTGGCCCTCTTATTAAACAGGTCGAATAGCAAGAACTATATAGCTTTCCTCAAAGAAAAAAAAATACAGATCAGGGTATTAACTGTGGTTCAAAGAGTGCTTTACTGAGACTCTTTTAATTATAGGAACCTCTGGTGTCAGATCTTCCTATCAAACTCAGTATGAAGCTCTGTAGACTGGTTTAATGAATTTCCTACCAAATCAATACCTAGTGTGGTTCAAAATCCTTCCTACATGCTTCAGGGACACTGTACAGATACAAAACTGTCTGCTTCTGACCAGGACAGAGAAAAGAAAGCATAGGGACAAGAACTATAACTGAAGTTTCCTGATTTAAATGGATTACATGAAAATAATAGGGGAAAAACACGGAACATATATTTGCTGTAGTCTCTGATGTAAATATTAGACTTGTCACCTTATGAGCAGGTTGTCACTTGCATTGACTAAATCAACAACTAGAAAGTACTAATATAGAGGACCCTAAGAACAACAACAACAAAATCACAGATGAACAAGCAATTAAAGTGACTTACAAAAGTTAGAGATAGAAAAGACCTACCAGCTCACTCTGTACGCCCCCTGAAAATGCAAAGTGTATCCATGCACTATATCATGAAGCCCAAGATCAGCATGACCACATCTGTGGCTGTTTGGTACCTATGTGAAATGTAGTATGTCATAAAATCAGACAGATTTAGCAACAGCTAGCTCACTATACCTCTTAATTCATGTGCCGTTCATTGGTTATATTTCCGTACATGAATTCTAAAAAATACAAATATGCTGTTTTATATTTTATTAAATTATATTATATTAAATTTATATTATATTATATAAAATTATATAAAATTTATATTATATTAAATATGCAGCTTTTACAATATTTGTATTATTGATGCCAAAAACAACACTAATTTGAAATGAGTGGGTGTGCTTAGTCCAGTTCCTAACCAATGGATAGTCACAGCACAGAAAGCCATAAGTATGATTGGTACTAATTGGCATCCTTATTGGCAACCTCTACATCAGAAACAAAGGCTGAATGGCCATGGAGAATGAACTATCTTAAATTAGTTGAGGCACATTGCTGAAGTGGAATGGGAAGCCTGTGTTATCACTGACCATTCTGTTTTGTACCTGTTATGTGGTTTAAAATGTGCAGTTCTCTTTCCAGAGCTGTCGGATATTTTTCACACTATTTAAATGTGTTTACCCTGTGTAAGTGAACAACAGAAATGTAAATGTTATCCAGAATATATTGCATACATTTGGGATTGAATAGATAATTTTTCACAAAACGATAACCTCCTCCCCCACCACACACACACACAGTCTGAGGCAAAATAAAATGAGATTAAATTTTTTCATGAAAAAAGAGGCGTTAGATCAAATCCCACATTTACATACTGTACACTAACATCACAACTGACACAGATAGCCACACTTCAGGAAAAAGATTTCAAAATATTTTCTTTATATGTAAAAATCTTCGTTTAAAACAATGCAATGTCATATTTTGAAAGTAAATGCTTTCTAACTGGATTTGCAAAAGAGCTCTTCTCCAAACAGCGCAAGAGTCAATGTTTGTGAAAAGAGTAAGTGACTAACGAACCTCAAGTTGTCTTCTAAAAATACAGAAATCTCTCTGCTCTCAATATAAAGAACTTGAAAGAGAATAGATTTCCAAGAATCACATATGGCTTAATAAAATGTAGTATTTCTTCCAAATTTATTTCAAAGTACATTGTCTTCTTTAATAAAGCACATTACATGTTTTTACAAAAAAATCAACTGAGCTAACAGCAGGTGTATCCATAGCACAATGTATTAATATTCAAGAGGCACACATCTGAGGCTTGCAACTCATGCTATGGATTTTCAAGGGTTTATAGAATTTCAAATAGATACTTTCATCTAGCCCAGTATCCCATCTTCAGACCATGACCAGTGCCAGATGCTTCAGAGAGAATGAACAGAACAGGACAATTTATTGAGTGATCCATCCTATCATCTAATCCCAGCTTCTGGCAAACAGAGATTTAGGGACACCATCTCTGACCATCTTGGCTAACAGCAGATATAAGGACCCAAGGACTAGAACCTGAATTTGCAGAGCCTGGGACAGCTGACATTCCCAGAGTGCCACCAAGAGGAACAGCCAGGAAGTGCTATGAACAATAGGCAATGCAGGAAGTACCAAGCAAGAGATCCATAGTGCCGGTACCCTGAAGCCCTCCGATTGGCCAAGCACCATATTTAACCCTAGGGGTTGCCCTAGGAAGTTGTCTGGGCAACCACATAGACTTTGCTTGATCTCTTGATCTTTAGTCTCTGACTCCAACCTGCCTCTGACCCCGCCTCTTGCTTACAGACCCTGGCTCTTGTGATTCCTCCAACTCCTACTGGGTGACTACCAACCCTAGTTTGCAGACCCAGCCAGACCACCTAGGCCCAAGCTCCTTGCAGCCACTGATGAATGTATTCTTTTTGAATTTATCTAATTCTTTTTTAACCCAGTTACACTTTTGGACTTTACAACATCCCCTGGCAATGAGTTCCACAGGTTGACTGTGTATTCTGTGAAAAATTACTTCCTTGTGTTTGTTTTAAACCTACTGCCTATTAATTTCATTGTGTGACCCCTAGTTCATGTGTTATGTGAAGAGGTAAAATAACACTTCCTTCCTTACTTTCTCCACACCATTCCTAATTTTTACAGACCTCTATCATATCCCCCCACGCCCAGTCATCTCTTTTCCAAGCTGAACAGTCTCAGTCTTTTTAATCTCTCATCACATGGGAACTATTCCATACACCTAATCATTTTTGTTGCCCTTCTCTGTATTTTTTCCAATTCTAATGTATCTTTTTTGAGATGAGCAACCAGAACTGCACACAGTATTCAAGGTGTGGGTGTATTGTGGATTTATATAGTGGCATTATGATATTTTCTGTTTTATCTATCCATTTCCTAGTGGTTCTTGACATTGTTAGCTTTTTTGGCTGCCATTGCACAGCTAGCAGATGGCTCCAGAAAACTATCCACGATGACTCCAAGATCTCTTTCTTGAGTGGGAACTGCTAATTTAGACCCCATCATTTTGTTTCCAATGTGCATTACTTCTGCATTTATCAACACCCAATCTCATCTGTCATTTTCTTGCCCAGGCACCCAGTTTTGTGAGATTCCTTTATAACATTTTGTAGTCAGCTTTGGACTTAACTATTTTGAGTAATTTAGCATCAGCTGCAAACTTTGCCACTTCACTCCTTACCCCTTTTTCCAGATCATATGAATATGCTGAAAAGCACTGGTCCCAATACAGATTATTGGGGGACTCCACTATTTACCGTTCTCCACTGTGAAAAGTGACCATTTATTACTACCCTTTGTTTCCTATCTTTTAGCCAGTTATTGATCCGTGAGAGGACCTTCGCTTCCTTGGCTGGGACTAGGGTCTCTCCTCCTCAAGGCAGCAGCTTGCCCAGACTCCCCCTATTCAGCCTCTTAGAAGTTTATGCTCAGTGAAACTATACATATTTACATCTTCTAATCTTTCTTAGCCTTACAGCCTCAATTTCTTTGAATTTCTTATTTATTTTCTACTGGTGTGTGTGTGTGTGTGTAAATGAAAGATTCTATATATGTCATTTCTTTGTGAATTATTGCTAAAATTTATGAAACAAAAGGTCTTCCTATTTTCTAACTACAGTAATTTGCCTATGGTTTGATTGCACACTGTGGTGACCAACATTGTATCTAGCTGCTTATGTTCTTACTGACCCAGGAGCCCATCACTTAAATCAGACTCTGTACCAGATAACTGACAGAAAGCTAATGTGATGCTGGTTTTTTTTTAAAAAGGCTGCAGAGGCGATCCTGGTAATTATAGGGCAGTAAGCCTAATTTCAGTTCCAGGAAAATTGGTTGAAACTATAGTAAAGAACAGATTTATCAGACACACGGATGAACACAATATGTTAGAGATGAGTCAACACAGCTTTTGTAAAGAGAAATCATGCCTCACCAATATATTAGAATTCTTCAAGGGGATCAAAACACAGGTGGACAAGGGTGATCCAGTGGATATAGCATACTTGGGCTTTCAGAAAGCCTTTGACAAGGTCCTTCACCAAAGGCTCTTCAGCAAAGTAAGCAGTCATGGGATAAGGTCCCACTCTCCTGGGAGTTTTAAAACTAGAATGGACATAATACTAAAAATGTTTTGTATGGAAAAGTTGCTGTAGCCCTATAGAGATGGACTGGATGACTTAAGTGTTTCCTTTTTTATTTTTAAATACTTAGAAATTCTGAGATGTCTGTGCAGGTTTGCTTGGCATGCTGGATATAGCTTCCAATTTCATTTTAACTGCACTGAGATTAAAGGTCTTGAATATAGTAAACAAGAAAAAAATAAAAATCATTGTGGATGTGTTAATCTGTACTATACTTCAGATACTATGCTTTGATATATACCAATATATTTAAAGTGAAAAGACTTGCACTTCACCACGTTCCCTCCCATTTTTCCTCTCTGTTATGTATCTCAGTGTAGTTTGAATCTACTGAAGTAGGCTGTAGAGATAATTGTGTGTAACAAATTTGATTCTGAATCTCAAACGAACTCAAAAAGGGGGGAAAAATCACTACAGGGAAGTTAATTACTAGAACTCCTAATCTGGATGCAACTCTGATAACTTCTGGATATTCTTCTAGTTCATCAACCCAAGCCAAATTTGAAGAATCTGTTACCACCTCTGCTTTTGTTCATGCTGTCACCTTTGCTGACTGCCTTCTCTGGTTTTGATTCATCCAACAAATACTTGTGTGTAGGCAAGCTTACAGAGATGCTGTGCTTCTCTTGTCTGGGCACATCAGCCTTAAATGTGAAATAGTCCTCCTGGTAAGTCTGCAACGGCAGTGCCTGTTAAGAGAGAGCTCCCTGTGGAGTTGACATGAGTTCAAAATGGATGTGCAAGAGGGAGAGCTAGATTGCACTTTTCCTCTTAAGAAATTGCATTTTTCTCCAATTGCTAGTTTTTTGTAATCAGAAATAAGTGCTCACAAAAATACAGAGGATTGTTGCCTCTGAGTATAAAAGGCACAATAAACATCACAATGCCAGCTGCCAAACTTGACAAAACACACCACACTCCTGAACATTGCCAGTGGAAGTACTGTCAGTCTCCTTTCCTCAATCTCCTCCCCCACCATCAAATACACTGTCAAAAGAGCAAGAAAATCTGCTGTAGAGATAAGAAAAACTACATTACTTGCTGGATGTGCTTTCCATGATAGTAGTAGTCCTGGGTGAGAGGCCAGAGCCATCCTACAAAACTTTCTCTTCATAGCCTAAGCGCTGTCTCTCAGCAGTAAAATGTAGGAAGTGGAATCTGCTGGCAGTTTCCCCAAGGAAAAGATAAAACATTAAAACTGTGCAAAGGGAATGGGCCTATTTCACCATTGCCCTGCTCCTTGTGTAATTATTTCACTGGTGCAAATTGCATGTCAAATGAGACTTTTCTGATTTAGTAGTGTTTTATGTCCACTTTGCACTGATAAAAATGGCTACACATGATGTGAGACAACAGTGAAAGAGACCCAATGTGTGCTTCTAATCCACTTAAAAGATTGGATTGCAACAGATTCTGGTGACACAAGCCACAGAAAGTCAAGAAATCAAGTGAAGATTTCCAAGAATATCAGGATAGGCACTGATTGCTACCACCCTCTCCCCAACAGAGACCTCTTCTTCACCTGGTCCTCACTGGAAATGTTCCCCTTCCCAGTTCTCCCAAGAGCCCAATAAATTGAGCAAGACTAGATAGGGATTTTCAGACTCTATCCATTCTGCTCCTTACTCAGCCTAAAGGATTGCTGGAGAGCAAGTCCTTCTTCCTGGTGATGACTGATCTCTTTTCTCAGTGCTCTGATGGCCCAGAAGGGATATTGGGCTCAGAAATTAAACTGGTCTCTCTCACATGGTACCACAAAGCACTGTTAACATTTTTATTATATCCCACTATTAAGCTATCACAAGAAGTACATATATAAAATTTGTATGCACTTCTTGGGATAGCTCAACGCTCTGAGCAATGTAGAGAAAAGTCCAATTTTTTAAAAACAAATTTCACGTTACTTCAGCCACATGCAGAAAATAGTTTCCAACAGATAGTTCTTTATATTTTCTCATCCAATTCCAGCCTGTCTTCCCACCTGTAATTCCCTGACAGCATCTCCAAATGTTTCTACACCCACTTGAAACCTCTCTCTCTCTCTCACACACACACACCCCAGTTTCCCCCGACTCAGAACAGCCATTGCTTAAACAGATTCCTACACTCTGCATATTCCATTAACCATTGAACCTCAAGAAAGAAGCTTCCCCTGCCTCTCCCCCCACCTATCCATCCATCAGGCTCCCTGGGATACTTTGGCAAGAGGGATAATGTTATAGTAGGGTGGCATTGTACTGTAGAGTATCTGACATTGCTGTACTAAAAAGACCAGAACCAGATGGAAATGCTTTGTTTTGTATTCAATTTTCAATCTAACCTCAGGAAACTTTTTTCAGTTTTTCCCACTTTGTGATCCTACATACAATCCTGATTGCTAACTCCAAAAACACCACTCGTGTAAGCCAGATGCAAGGTCAGTTATTGCTGAATTCTCACAATGCTTTGGATCCTATCCTGGGATGTGCTCACTTCATACTGAAGTCCTAAACAGCTTCAATGAAGTGTTCAGCACCTAGGAAGATCAGGCTCCTTATCTTCAAGATTACCCTCTCCCACTGCTTTTTTATTGTTTGTAGTGTTGTACATTATTATAGTGGTGCTGTTTCTGCTTCTTGGGTTAAAGGTCTGTGAGCATTTTTCAAGAGGGTTATATAATTGAATCTTAAAATGCACTCTGAACTGAAATTTTGCTTACAAATGTGGATCATAGTGTGACAGGTTGGATCACAGAAACCCCCTTGGGGCTGCCAACTGGTGTGCCAAGACTACCTCTGCTTTCCCTGCCAGCTTGGGACTCCAGAGCCCTGCCTAGTTGTGCCAGACACACTTTCTGGCCACAAACACAGACCCAGGTCTGAACCATATCCCACAAACAGCAAGCTTAACTGAAAGCAGCTTAAGAAGTGTTCCTGTCTTTAACACTCAGATGCCCAACCCCAATGGGATCCAAACCCCAAATAAATGAGTTTTACCCTGTATAAAGCTTATACAGGGTAAACTCAAATAGTTCGCTCTCTATAACACTGATAGATATGCACAGCTGTTTTCCCTTCCCCCCCCTCCCCGACCAGGTATTAATACATTCTCTGGGTTAAATAATAGGTAAAAAGTGATTTTATTAAATACAGAAAGTAGGATTTAAGTGGTTCCAAGTAGTAACAGACAGAACAAAGTGAATTACCAAGCAAAATAAAATAGAACATGCAAGTCTATGCCTAATACAGTAAGAAAACCGAATACAGATAAAACCTCACCCTCAGAGGTGTTCAATAAGCTTCCTTTTACAGACTAGTCTCCTTCTAGTCTGGGTCCAGGAATCACTCACACCTCCTGTGGCTACTCTCGTTTGTTCCAGTTTCTTTCAGGTATCCTTTGGGGGTGGAGAGGCTCTCTCTTCAGCCAGCCGAAGACAAAATGGAGGGGTCTCCCAGGGGTTTAAATAGACTCTTGTGGGTGGAGTCCCCCTCCTCTCTCCTATGCAAAGTCCAGCTCCAAGATGGAGTTTTGGAGTCACATGGACAAGTGAGATGTCCAAGCATGACTCAGAACTTACAGGTAGCAGCCATGGTTCACATGCTACTTTGAACGTCCTCAAGTAGACTTCTTATGTGGATTGGAGCCTTCCAAGAGCCATTGTCCGTTAAGTGTTTGATTGGGCACTTAACTTGCACATTCCTTTCTCAAGAAGCTGACCAAACGCTTAACTAAGGCTACTTAGAAATCAAGCAAGTACACAGCCCATATCGATAACTTCAAACACAAAAATGATACATGCATACAAATAGGAGGAATAGATTCAGTAGATCACAACCTTTACAGAGATATGTTACATGGCATATGTAGCATAAAACATATTCCAGTTATGTCATATATACATTCATAAGCATATTTCCATAAAGCCTTATGGGGTGCAACGTCATACATAGAAACACTTTTTAATGGATTTTTAAATTTGCAAATAAATGAGTTTGGCCATTTTTAAAAGGCTGCGAGTGCACTGAATACTCCTGACCAAAGGCACAATTTTGGCCCTTCCACAGCATTGTCCCTGCCCCCTCTTTAGCACGCACAAAATTCACAATGATTTCAATGATTTTTAGCAAGAGGAAAATAGTGCATAAACAGCAAAAAAACTGAACACACCAGAAAAAAAAATCTCAACAAAACCCTTAAATAAGATAAATGCTATGAAGCATTTGCTGCCATGGAGAACATCATAAGGATAAAAAAACAACAAAGCAGATGAGAAAGAAAGTGTAATTCAAACCTTACAATGCAAACAAAAAACACTGCATATTAACTGGCTTCTTCACCCCAACAGTTAAAACCAGTTTTATGTTGGGTCTCCTAGTTGGATTTTACCCACATCTATTCATACAGATTTCTAGATTATACATCCTTATGTCTTGTGAAAATGTTTTCAAATACCCACAGGTCTATATCATACACTAGAGTCTATCAAAATAGATACCAATGTCATTAGCCAACTATAATAGCCTATCATAATTAGGTATGTGAGCATCACTCAATCAGAAGCATCCTATTGGATCTCAACAATACCTGCTTTGTAAACAACCTCAGGATTAGAAAGCCAACTACTGCTATTAGTGTTATTTAAATGAAACTTGATGCAGATCTTAATGACCCCTGAGACCAGAACTCCTAAATAGCAGTTGGAAATTCCTCCATCCCAAATTTGTCTAAACTGAGGGAAAGCAACAGTTTCATTGGTAACTCAAACTGCCAAATTGTAGTCTCACTGCCTTACACATCAATTCATGCAAAGCTAAACAAAGGCCTACCTTCTTTTGGATGACAAAAGAGTCTGTTTATAGTTACATGATTCCTAGATGTTTCTATGAAATAAGAGTTTAATCTGTTTAAATGTTATGAATTTAACTGAGAGAGCTACTGATGAATGAAATATGGCCTGATTCTGCTCTCACTTACACCAATGTAAATCAGGACTAACTCTATTGAAGTCAATGGACCTAGACTGGCGTAAGCAAGACTAGAATGGCATTTTGAGGCACAAGAACCCAAATTAAAAAAAAATCCTAGAGGGTTGTGATGTTACTGACATAACCTGTGGCCATATTGATCATTATTGAAACCACTGTTATATATTTGCAGCAAATACTGTACAAAAGGTGTCTATGGAGAGGTTATGATTTGCGGATTATGATTATGCTATCTGTATGTGTGTATCATTTTTGTAGTTGAAGTTATGAATACCAGCTATGTACTTGTATATCAATGCGTTTTGATTCTAAGTAGCCTCAGTGAAGCATTTGGTCAGCTTCTTGAAAAGGGACTATTCTCAATAAGTGCTCAATCAAGGAACACTTAGCTGACAGTGGACTTTGGGAGACACCAATCCACATCTGAGCTTTCCTGGGAACATTCAAACTGCAGGTTTAAATGAAGTCCCTCCAGAGGCAAGAAGCAGGATTGAAGACAAAATGGAGGAGATGCAAGCTCCATCTTGCTGCTGTAATTTTCCCACAGAAAGAACAAAAAGGGTGTCCTTCCACCTGGAAGAGACTATAAAGGGCAACTGCATCTCCTCCATTTTGTCTTCAATCCTGCTTCTTGCCTCTGAAGGGACTTTGCTACAAACTGAAGCTCTGAACCATCCCAGCTGTGGATGTACTCCAGAGACTTCATTTAAACCTGCAGTTTATTCCATCACTGCTACAAGCCTGAACCAAGAACTTTGCCATTACTATACATAAATGATTCCATTTAACCAGTTCTAGCTCTCATTTATATTTCTTCTTTTTTATAAATAAACCTTTAGATTTAGATTCTAAAAGCATTGGCAACAGCGTGATTTGAGGGTAAGATCTGATTTGTATATTGACCTGGGTCTGGGGCTTGGTCTTGGTCCTTTGGGATCAGGAGAACCTTTTTTCTTTTACTGGGGTATTGGTTTTCATAACCATTCGTCCCCATATCTAGTGGCACTGGTAGTGATACTGGGAAACTGGAGTGTCTAAGGAAATTGCTTGTGTGACTTCTAGATAGCCAGTGGGGTAAAACCCGAAGTCTTCTCTGTTTGGCTGGTTTGGTTTGCCTTAGTGTGCAAAGGAACCCCAGCCTTGGGCTGTAACTTCAAGCAATTTGTCCTGAATTGGTACTCTCAGTTAGGTCCCACAAAAGCCAGCATCATTACAAGTGTTTTCCTTTTTCATCCTTTATTCCTTATATTATTGTTTGTCCAGTGTGCTAAGCCTAGGCTATTCCTTTGAAGAATCTGGACCTTTGAACTTTTAATGAAATGCAGAGATCTAGAGAGAAAAGCTGACAAATAAGAATGTGTAGGCACAGCAGAAATGTAAGGCACAGCAGAAATGTAATTTACTACTAAATAATGCTCCACAACCTGTGTCATAAATATAAAGGGAAGGGTAACAACCTTCCTGTATACAGTACTGTAAAATCCCTTTTGGCCAGAGGCACAATATCCTTTTACCTGTAAAAGGTTAAGAAGCTCAGGTAACCTGGCTGGCACCTGACCAAAAGGACCAATAAGGGGACAAGATACTTTCAAATCTGGGGGGTGGGGTGGCGGGGGAAAGGCTTTTGTCTGTCTGTTCTGTGTGCTTGCCGGAGAGAGAGATCAAGAAAGCAAGCAATCCAACTCCATTAGAATTAGTAAGTACTAGCAAGGAAATGCGTTAGTTTACTTTTGTTTTGGCTTTTGATTTTCTCTGTGCCGAGAGGAAGGTGTATTCCTGGTTTTCTTTTTTGTAACTTGAAAGTTTTTGCACAGAGGGAAATCCTCTGTGTTTTAAATCTGATTGCCCTGTGAGATTAGCTTCCCTTCTAATTTTAGAGAGGTGCTTCTTTTACCTTTTTTCTTCTTTCTAATAAAGTTGTGTTTCTTTTAAGAGCCTGACTGATTTCTCTATTGTCCTAAGACCCAGGGGTTTGGATCTGTGATCATTTTGTAACCAATTGGTTAGGAAATTATTTTCAAGCCTCCCCAGGAAACGGGGTGTAAGGGTTTGGGGGAATAGGAACGCCAAGTAGTCCTTTCCCTGATTCTTTGTTAAATCACTTGGTGGTGGCAGCAGTGGACCCTCCAAGGGCAAAGAGTTTGTGCCTGGGGGAAGTTTTACCCTAAGCTGGTAGAAATAAGTTTAGGGGGGGTCTTTCATGTGGGTTCCCACATCTGTACCCTAGAGTTCAGAGTGGGGAGGGAACCCTGACAACCTGTGTAAACATTTTTTTCAAGTTGAACAAACATAGTGCTCTTAATTTACATTTCCAGTGAAACAGTCATTTGTGGTTTTTCATATTTTACTCTTCAAGAGCTTGAAAAGTAACCAGTGGATTTATGTTTCTCCTCTAACCTACAGCATTAAGGTTACCCAAGAAAATCCAAAGCAACCCAAGCTCTTGTTCCATTTCCCAACCACAAAGAAACATCCAGATCTAGATAAAGAGAGGGATATTTCTCTGAAATATATTTTTACTTCTTAAAATGCCTGCATACAACTCACAACACCATGACTTCTGGAGCATGCCCTCTGAGTACTATTACAATGGGCATTAGATGGACAAAAATGTACACCATTCTCTGTATTGAACAGATGTTACCATATGTACTAAAGGTAATTTTTTTTGTATCATTTTCTAAAGTTTTCAGATGTACATTGCTATATATGTTTTCTTTGCAGATAACCTAACGTTGCCACAGTCAGAACAGTGTAATACACAACCAAACATTGATTATAATGTGTTTTATGGAGGGATATAATGGGTCCGGGGTGGGGGGGGGGGAAGAAAGAAGTGAGAAGCAGGTGTAGGGCAGAGGACAGACACAAGGGGAAGGTGACAGTGTGAGTGAGAGAAAGGTACAAAGGTAGAAACCATGGACTAAATTAAGCGAGTTCACTCAAGGTGTTAAGGAGCCCAGGTGAGAATACCTATAGTGTGGGCAAAAGCTTTAGCAATAGAAATGGAAAGAAAAGGAGCAATTTTAGAACTAGTGCAGAAGAAAAATTGTTTTTATTAGCTCCTCATAATATTTCTTGCAACAATGTGGTCCAGTAAAGTTAGTTTGTGATTAAATTACTTCTGGAACTGGTTGAGATGTACACTGAAAAAGAATTTGTTCAAAAAAGTAGCCTTTTAAAAGATGAAAATTTCCACAGAAAGTTGTAGATTCTTTAATGAAAACGACTGGGGAAAAAATGAAAACTTTATTTTCAAGTTTCAAAACCAAAAATTGTTCACTGGATTTTCACTTGTCTTCCTCTTTCTCTTCCTGTTTTCCTTCCCTGCCCTCCACCCCCATTTCAGTGGCAAAATAGAAAAAAAAAGGGGGGGGGAGGAAGAAGAGAATCACTTTTTTTACATCAAAATTTTAAGTTTTTCCAAAAATGTTCATGAGCTATACTATAGTCACCTTTTTTTTAACTAGCTCTAATTATCTCCCAGATACAAGCTTTAATAAGTAATATTGTTTTACTTGATTCTGCTCTCACTTCTGTTTCAGACCTGTGAAATCAATGGATTTCAATAGAGTTACATTAGTGACGGTGAAAGGACAATTAGTGAAAGGAAAATGACTCATGAGTGCACTAAAAATACCATTTAAACATGACATTTGTCCCTCCACAAAAAAAATCCCCTTTTCTGTAGAAGCACCATTTACCAGTAGCATAAACACTCTAGTCCAGAGGTTCTCAAACTGTGGTCCGTAGGCCACCAGTGGTCTGCGAGCTCCATTCAGGTGGTCTGCGGATAGTTCCTGCTAAGGTGTGGGCTTCAGCGGCCGCACACGAGAGAATGAAGGGCCACCCACCTAATTAGTGGAGCCACACAGGCATGGCTCCACTAATTAGGTGCCTGGACCCTGGAGAAGATGCACATGTAAGGTGAGGTGCTAGAGAAACAGAAGGTAGGTGGGAGGGGGAATTTGGGACATGCAGAAAGAGGCAACTTTCCCCAACTCCAGGGCTGCGGCTGCCACAGAGAAACAGCCCTCCTTCCCAGCCCTAGCTTGGGGGCTGCTGCAGTGAGGGAGAGAGGGCACATCCATCGCATTAGAAAGGTAAGACTACTGATATTAAAATAGGAGTTGTGCGCTTTTATTTATGGAAGAAAAAACTAATTATTAAGTTTTTTGTAATATAGCGCTTTTATCCAAAGCGCTTTACAATAGTTAGCTAATGGTACAAACAACATTTGGAAAGATCATTAAGTGCTCTGCCAAGACCCTCAGCAATTTCAAGTGGTCCACGAAAAAAAAGTTTGAGAACCACTGCTTGAGTCTGTTTTAATAGCTTTGCCATTATTCTAAATTGACAAATGATGGCAAACCAACTTCTCCGAGAAGAAGGGTGCAGATGAGCAGTTTTCTTCTAAAGGTGCTCTCTGAATCAGGCATCAGGAGACACTTGTACAAGTGGCTTGAGCACCACCCCTGCAGAGAAAAGGGTCTGGGATCACTGGGGAAGTTATGGCTGTACAGTAGCAGGTAAGCATTGTTGGTAATCCATTAAGTCTGTACTGTTCACCACAGCTTTGCCTTCAAACTTTAAGGCACTAAGTAGTTCTTTCAGTGCAACATCAATATCAGCAGCAACAATATTGCTTTGGTCTAACTTCAGCCTAGAGCACATTTTTATAGCAGTTATAAATCCCTTAAAATTGAAGTTAATTCTGAGAGATACCTCTGCAACAGCAGCCTGAATTATGCCTCTTAGGAGAAAAAAATGCCTTTTACTATCCACCCTCTACTGCCCACATGCAGTGGCAATTTTACTAGAAGTTTAAATTAAAGATCTTTGTAAAAAAACAATTTGAAAGGTAAAAATTTCTCCTTTTAGAGGTAGTACACATGTAATAACATACTCTGCAGTATATGCAGAATTATATACAAGCAAAATGGACCTGATTCTTATCTCAGCGACACTGGTTTTACTTCATCCTAACTCCATTGACTTTAATAGAATTACACTGGATTTAAAACAGTGCGTGATCAAAATCAGGCCCAGTATGTCTCTGCATTACCATTGAAGTGTAATGACAATGAACTCTCCTAAAATTACTAGACAGTGATTCAATTTTACTAAAATGTCACTTGATTAACGTTAAAGCCATTTCTTCCATAAGGGTGCAAGAAGTATCAAAAGCTCTAGTCTAGGCTTCTCCAAGAGATTTGCATGACGAAACTTCAAGGGTGCACCCAAAATGTTTGCTAGAGAGGCATATACAGATTCCAACCTTGATTCAGTGCACACAGCCAGCTGCCACTCTGGGCGCTAGGAAGGAAGCTGGTGTTTTGTGCTCTGTACTCTATATCTAATCTCTCATTCAAATGGGAGGGCGAAAGAGACAGATGCCAAGGAAAGCTGAGTATGCTGGAGGTTATGCATCCCAAATGGAAGGTGGGGGTTGCTCTGGGCTCTTCACTAAGTAAACTCAATATGGAAGCATTTTCCTGCCAACCCTCTCCCTGCCCCCCCCCCAATTTTTTTTTTAATTGTTCCCTTATATCTTGTCCAAGCTTCTCAATTCATACATCAATCAAAAAGTAAATGAAAAAAAATTTCTTCACAGTTTCGTATCACTTACTTCTTTACCGTCTCTCTATGGTATATCATGAGTACTACTTTCTTTCATCTCCTTCGTTGGTCTATTTCCCTTCCACCTTTTAGCCCTGGCTCCCCTTCCTGGGCTCCCTTCTCAGGGACAGCTGTGGATGCAAATCTGAACTAACCCAAATTTTAGGGATTTGTTTATGATTTATGATCTTGCTTACCTTGGTGTAAATCAGGTGTGGCATATCTGAAGTCAATGTAGTTACACAATTGTAACCCTGCCGTGAGGTCAGGTTCAGGGCCAAGCTGAGATTTATAATGGACTTTCTGCCAAAACTGCCCACGAAGGTTAGGAAAAATCTGCTTGGTCAGCAAACACTCTCCTTAATTTAAAAGCTCATGTTCCAAGTCAGAACTGAACTAACATCCATGGAGAAAACAGGAGGAAAAAATTAGGGAAATAAAGGTATAAGACCACCCAAAAGAGAAGAGGTGGGGCTGGGGCGGGAGCCATGGGGAAGAGGCAGAGCAGGGGTGGGAGCAGCTTTCCTGGGCAGCTCAGCCAGCCGACTGATTGGGCTGGCCACTGGAGCAGCATGCAGCCCCAAATTTCCTCGTGCCCTATGCAACTGTGTACTTTGCATATGGTTAAGGACAGCCCTGGTCACATCCTCCCCCCACCCCCAGCAGCTCTTCCCTTCAGCTCCCAGGTCTTAGTGCCTTATGGAGAGGCAGCAGCGAACAGCTGGGAACTGCAGGGAGCGGCCACTGCTTTTGCTCCTTGGGGAGGGGTAGCAGCAAAAGCACCAGCTCTCCCTGCAGCTCCCAGCTTGCTAGCTCCAGCAGCTGCCCTGGCAGCACCATGTGACTGAGTTGGGGGCCTCTGGCTTCTGCCCAGCTGCGGGGCTGAACACCTGATCCCTGGCAGGCATGCCCTGCCTCTTGGGCTTATTAAGGTTATCGTATGCGGCTCAGAGGGTCAAGCAGTTTGGCCATTCCTGTGTTAGAGGTTTGAAAAATCCTCTGAGGATTGATGTGTTTACTTTTATCATCATGAACAATTCTCATGTTGTCACTCTCCTTCATTCTGATGTCTCAAACACCAGAACTAAAGTGAAAATAACGAGGAGTCCTTGTGGCATCTTAGAGACTAACCAATTTGCCTCTAGGGTGCCACAAGGACTCTGTTATTATTGCTGATACAGACTAACACGGCTACCACTCTGAGAACTAAGTGAGTAATGCTCAGAGTAAGATGAGACAACATACCGAATAAAAATGTGTGTGTGGTGGGTGAGATTAAGTGAATTTAGTTCATGTGGAAAAGTAGGGGTTGAACAGCAGTAGAGACGGACCTCTCACTACAGAAAAGGTGCAGAACACACAGGAGTAGTGCAAACTTCTCCACACTACCCTGTAAAGGTGCAGAAGCTTGTCCTGGTGGGAGACCTCTGGTGTTCAGAGGGTAGCTTGGCATCAATAGGCATTCAGTCCTTGGCCTCTGCCAAACATGGCCACTTTTAGTTGTTTCCTGACAGACTCGGGGTCCGATTTTCAGAAATACTGAACATACACAGTTCCAACTACTGTCAAGGGGAATTGTGTGTGTTTGATGCCTCTGCAAAATCAGAGGCTTAGCCATTAGAAAGACGAAGAAACTACTTATTCAATACACAATAGCCAGCAATATCAGATGTTAATGAGTCACAATTTACCTGGGCTGGATTTGAATTTGTGATGTAAGCCTGAAAGCATTCTTAATACTGTAGTAACCTGATTGAAATTAGATGGTGAAACAATCAAAATCTTAGGTAGGTGATTATATAGGTCTACAACTGTAAATAATTTAAACATGTTTTATTTGTCTACTATAACCATACATATAAATTTGATTTTTTTTCCTGCTCTCTGCAGACTTCCAAAAAAGACAGTCTAAGACTCCCATCCTGTCATGCATTGTGCACTGGCAGACCTGTTTGTGCAAAGTCCATTGACTTCAGTACAGCTCTGCTTAGGCACAAGGATCCATCCACACAGTTATTGCAGGATCATGGCCTCAGACTCCATCCACCCTACCATCAGAATCATGTTAACTGGAGCCATTAGAAAAAAATTTTGAAAAACTGATATTAAAAACACACCACACTCTGTAAGTTAGATGGGGCCAAACAGAGCACCGATAGTATAACTGAGCAGTGGTGAAGGAAATACCAACCAACCAACAACAGCATGGTCAAAGTACTTGTGAGGTCAAATATTTTGCAAGGGGGTTGTGGGAGGAAGGAGAGAGGGTAAAGGCTCATGCAGAAAATGTATCTAGTAGCAGAGAAGTAGTTTCAAGTCTGATTTGGAAGACAGACTCAAAGACTTATAGACAGTTTCAGACCAAGAGAGGAGAGCACCTGAATGAGAAATGAAAAAGGAGAATCAATGTGCCACAAATTTACAATTCAATACCAAAAGAGACAAGACATGTAAACAAAGAGACCCAGGTATCACAAATGGTCTGGATTGAGATTCTGAAAACATTGGGGGAGTGGGGGGAGAGAAAGAGAGTTCAGTGGTTTGAGCGATTGGCCTGCTTTAAACCCAGGGTTGTGAGTTCAATCCTTGAGGGGGCCATTTAGGGATCTGGGGCAAAAATTGGTCCTGCTTTGAGCAGGTGGTTGGACTAGATAACCTCCTGAGGTCTGTTCCAATCCTGAAATTCTGTGATTCACAGGGGCTCCAAAATTACACAAGAGACCCAATCTAAGCAACTTTGCTTGAGCATCTGCATTCATGAGGAGTATTTATGATTTTCCTTAGGCCACAAAAGTTTTGCAGCGCAAGGGAAAAAATAAAAATATTCACCAAAGAAACTTTTTTTTTTTTTTTTTTTTAATACTCCCAGTAAATAAGTTTTATATGAGGCCTAAGATTTGGGCTGGCCTCAAACTTTGAGACAGCCACACCAATCTTTTCTGGTCACAAAGAAAACAGCCCATTTTGAGCCTGTGGGTGGTAGGGGAGGATATTTCTGTTTTCTAAAGAAGATTTGCATTTCCCCTCCCACCCCAGACAATAATCCAGACTAGATATACATAATAGAGTACTTGCCCTAAATCTTGAAGTCACCAGCCAGGTAAGTATTTCCTCTGAGTCTCTCTTCCTTCTGAGAAGAGTCTTTCATTATGAGTGTAAGACCCACCTGTTTTCCCTGACTGAGTCCTGGGCCAACAACAGCTGCCCGCCCCATTGTCCCATAATCAGAGCAGAGGGAAGGAAGTAATTACCACCACCTGGTTGCTTCCTTTCCCCCTATCCCCACCTTAGGGAATTCATTTACTAAAGAGACACAGGATGTCTTTGGCCCACAGGACCTGTATGCTCCATTACACTTTTGATGATCTGTGTATTAAAAATTTCATAGTGGCTTCCTGAAACCTATGGAGATTTCAGAAGATTAACTGGTCAGGGCTCTTTTTATATGAGGATGCTTGTGCTATGAGAAGATGCCCCCCTTCTTTCTAAATCACTGGATTGTCCTCAGAATACATGTTTGTTATCAATATGAAAGTTATTCATGAAATGTATGTAGCTATGAAACTAGAGTGCTTTTCATTTTTTAATTACCGTGACTTTAAATTTCTCTGTATGTGTACAGTACAGCAGCCATTTTGTTCTCAGACTTGTTTTTAGCCCGTCAGAATGAGACAGTACTCAAGTGCAAGCTTTACTTTTGCTCCTTCTTGTTTTTAGTTTTGTTTAATTTTGAACAAATAATAATGAAGTACATACCTTGCTTTGTGTATAGAAGCACAACAGCTCAGTTTTTTATTACCACAAAATTTACATTCACATGACTAACACTGTATTTTTGAAAAGCTTAAGCAAGTGATAATTTGTCAAAACAGTTACAAATGTGTCAGAATATACACACTTGCACCAAAATATATTTTGGTGCAAACACTAGGAAGGGAGAATTGTTTATGGTAGATCAAGGAGCTATGACTAGTCATAAGGAGACAAAACTGAGCAAAAAAAAGTAGGCATTCAGGAAATTCATCCTTAGTCAAACAGAGTTTGCACATATTATAGTCACTTAACTCTGAGATAATCACATTGTGAGAAATTGCATCTGCAAAGGGCCAGCCTTTCTTGATGTTGCTCTGCAGAGAGTTATAAATATTGTAAGAAATCTGACTTTTCAATTACCCAGTCCTACTCTATGAAAGAGAACACCATTGCAATCCACCTCCTGATCTGCAAGTTATACAAGCCAGTTTTTTTTTTAAAAAAAGAAAATAAAAAAAATCAAGTCTGTCAAGATAGCTCCATCTATTGTGTATGTTGTTTAAATATTCTTAATTGAGCTCAATATCTTAATTGATATTTAAAATGAATATTATCTTTTCTGTCTGCATTCCCTCAAAATACAGGCTGAGTGTATTTCTTTGCTTCATATCTTATTTATGGTACTTATTCCTGGGGAAGTGCTTCATTTAAAGGTTTGCCACATACCATTACTAATCCCCAAAGCTATCCAATGTGCATGTAAGTATATCAAATATGCACAACCATCAGATACACATGACAAATTGTAAAGCCATGTTAATATATTAACTGATTTGAACATCCAGGAAAAACTTCATATTAGCAGTTTGTTCAGGAAATTGTACATATAAGTACCAAAGATATATAGAGCCCTTCCACCTCTACATGTCACCACTGCAAATCCCATCCAATTTAAAAGAGTCACCAAAGTTGTTATCCCTAAGGGCATGGCTACACTGGAAACTTCAAAGCGTTGTCGTGGGAGCGCTCCCGCGGCTGCGCTTTGAAGTGCTAGTGTGGTTGCACTCGAGCGCTGGGAGAGAGGTCTCCCAGCGTGCCTGGTAGTCCACCTCCATGAGGGGATTAGTTCCTAGCGCTCGGAGCCTGTTTACTCTAGCGTTCTAAAGCGCTCTGAACTTGCTGCGCTCAGGGGGGTGATTTTCCCACCCCTGAGCCAGCAAGTTAGAGCACTATAAAATGTAAGTGTAGCCAAGCCCTTAGTGGCTGTTTGGTGACCTAAATTAGACCTGGGCAGGAATCTGACTGTCCAGCTATGCCAGGAGGACGACAGCGTGCAGTGGATGTGGCTTGATTATGCCACAACTTTATTCTCTTAAATATCTGGGAGTACCCAGTAAATAAATTGAACGGTGCAGGTCACCATCATTTCCATAATGCTTTCCATGTACTTGGGATGCTGCCATCAACCCTCCTGCCTTCCCACCTGGCCCAGCCATCTCACTATTGACTCATCCTCCCTTCATATGAGGGTAAAGGGGCTAGAAAGGAGGTGGGCTGACTCCCTGCCATAACAGATGTAAGAGCCCCAAACCCCCTTCTTTGGCTACTTTAAAGGACACTCCTTTATATCCTTTACAAATCAATTTTATCTGATCACCATATCCATTCCACAACAAGTACCGGCACTGGACACCTGACACACGTTTTATGTAATGTTGTGACTTATTGTTTAACCATCTTGCCCAGTGGTGGGCAACCTGCAGCCCATCATGGTAATCTGCTGGCGGGCCACAAGACAGTTTGTTTACATTGACCATCCGCAGGCATAGCTGCCTGCAGTTCCAGTGGCTGCGGTTCACCATTCCTGGCCAATGGGAGCTTGCCCCACCTCACCAGGTCCAAACCCTGTTGCGGGAAAGGTGAAAAAAAATAAATCCCACATTGGCCAACCTGGTGGAGAGCAAAAAAATAAAATAATAAAAAAAAATCCTTCCAGGCCCCCCCCCAAGAAAAGGGGTGATTAAGTGAAACGACCACAGTGAATTATGACAAAATCTTGCCCTTTAACTGCTTTCAGTCAAAGCAAAAAAGAGCTTTATAGGAACTGCATGGGGTATAAGTACCCCCCCACTCTCTTCCAGTCAGCTGTGGGGGGGAAGAGAGAGAGGTCCCCCCACACATACCTTTTCTGCGCAGCTTCCTCCTTCCAGCTAAGGACAGGTAAACTGTTCTTCCACTTTTGCCCCCTGTGCTGCGAGCTGGAGAGTGGGCTCTCAAAGGGGCAATGACCCCTTTCATTCCAGCCTGCTGGACAAGGTCCTGAACACAGGCAGTTAAGGGGAAAACCCCTTCTCTTCCATCCAACTGGACAACGGACCCGCTGCCTAAGACACAGTGGGGACATTTTCCAAGAAATTTGAGGATTTTAAATTTTGTTCTGTTCTGCAGTGGACTCAAAACAAAAAATTTTGAAAGTTTCCCACAAAACAAGATTCCATAAAAATGTGTTTCCAAATTGGCACATGGTTCCAATATTGACTATGTTTATCATAATAGAAAATACAAAAAGCTGAAAGAAAAAAATAATTTCAAAATGAAAAATTGCAACATTCCATTCTGAAGAGGCTGACATGTTCCATTTAGATTCCCCTTTCTTTTCAATAAATTGTTGTTTTTAAAAAGTGTTAATTTCATTTTGTTATTGACAAACACATTTTCTGTCAGAAAAGTGTTTTGTTGAATAATTTATGACCAGCTATACCTACAAATTCTGAAATGAGTTTAATGGTTCCAGTCCAGTTTCTAATATTATTTTATGGTGGTTGTAAAATAAGGAAGAGAATAGAGCCTGATTTTTAGCCTACATAGGCAAAAGATTGAACCTTAAGAGACTAGGACGAGAAAAGAAAGAAAAGACATTTAATTCTGGGATAAAGCACAAAGATTGATGAGACTTTTGGGAGCATTAGAGAGAGCAGTTTTCCTGCTATCTGTCTCTATTTTAATAGGACTAAACACAAGAGCTAGAAGCTATAGAATCAGGCTCTAATAGTTTTCCCAGTGTTTATAATTGAAGTCAATTCATTGTCCCATTCTGCCTTAAGTGGCTGAAAGTGACACCAGAACTAACTGCCCAATGAACTCACAGGAAAATGGTACAACAAGAACACCCTATTGCCTGCGGGTGAACACTTTTCACAAAACGATCACTTTATATCTGACTTATCAGTCCATATCCTCAAAAGGAAACTTGCACAACACTTTCAAAAGATGAGCCTGGGAGCTCTTAATTACTCTGCTAGACACTAAAAAAATCCTGGATTGAACAGAGACACTCGATTTATGGCTTATTACAACACTGTAACCCACTAACCCCTTCTTTTTGTCCTATAGCTGCAGGGGTGTTAACAGACTACTCTACCTTGAATGATCCCTTACAGTATGTGCTAACTGCTGATGCTAAACAATCTGTTCCACCTTGCATTTTTATGTGATGCCAGGAATACCTTTCCCAGACCTGAAGAAGAGCACTGTGTGGCTGGAAAGCTGGTCTCTCACCAACAGAAGTTGGTTCAATAAAAAATTACTACCCCCCCCACCTTGTCTTTCTGATGTCCTGGGACCAGCACAGCTACAACTACACTGTATACTGGAAGTAAGGAGTGAGCAGTGAGATCCAATGGCCTTATCTGAAGGATTTTCATTAATAATATTTATGAAAAGTTTGGTACATTTTCCAGCCTCTGTTTGAGGTAGCTCATAACGATTTCATATAATTGGTCTTGAAAGTCATTTATTTCAATGACTACACATACAATTAAAACACTACAAACATTAAGTATACAAACTATAACTCATGACGAGTTTTTAGGGAAATAAATGAAGTATGGGATCAGAACAAAGTCCAAATCCCCCCTTAACAATACACTGTCATAAAAACCTTCCTGCATCGATATCCTCAGCAGCATTGTCTCTGCACCTGCTACTAAATGAACTGTCATCCTAGAGCCTATCAGCCTAAATTAGACTGTAAGCTATTTGGGGCAGGACCCCTGTCTTGTGAATACACGGTACAGCACTGAGATGAGCTGTGATGCTATATATAAAATCATTACTATTATGAGAGACTCTCCAAAATGACAAACTAGGGGCCCAGTTTTATGAAGATTCTCAGTCCCTCAACTTCCTGTACAGTGTTAAAGTCTAATAAGATTTGAGAACACTGAGAACCTCCCATGATAGGGCCTGTACTGAGGTGATGACTCACCAGCTCGGCGCCTCCTGCTGGTCATCTCAGGAATTAGCTCGCCATCCTAAGAAGCGCCCTCTGCAGACCAGTGTCTCGCCTGCCGCTGGCCCCCCGTGTCCCTCCCAGACCCTGGTGCCCCTTTACCTTGGGGTGCTGCCCCTGGGTCTCCCCTTCCCAGGGAACCCCCAACCCTCTATCCCCACCTTGCCTCAATGGCTACTGCCAGTCACCATCTAGTCCCCGCTCACTGGGGCAGACTGCAGTCTGTAAATCAGTCATCATTGGCCGGGGCGGGTGGGGCAGGTGGACCAGCTGCCTCTGCCTATTCCCAGGCTACCCCTCTGTAGCCCAAGTACCTTTCCTAGCCTTTAGCAAGGCCTGCAGCCTGGGGGGTTTTCCAGGCTGGAGCTACCAAGCTCCTCTGGCCTTCCCCCAGCCCTGCTCCACTCTAGGTACCCTGCTCAGCTCCCAGGCCCTTCTCTCTACAGCTGGAGAGAGTGTTCTTTTTGAGCTCCTGGCTCACAGCCCTTTTATAGGGCCAGCTGTGGCCTGATTGGGGCATGGCCCCAGCTACAGCTGCTTCCCCAATCAGCCTAGCCTATTGGCTCCCACAGGCAGCCCTTTCCCAGGGCTGTTTTAACCCTTCAGGGCCAGAGCAGGTGACCACCCCACTACAGGGCCTTTAATCCCCACTCCTGCAAAGAGGTCTGGATGGACAAGGGTGTACCCACACAGAGCTCACAGCAGGTTTGGCACCTCAGTGTTGTTTCAGGAAAGGTTTTTAATCGCGCCAAATGTGTGTATAAACTTAAAATGCTATCCTGCCAACTTTTAAAAGTAATTTAGTCATCTAGATATCTTCAGATTAACACTGTTAAAGCAATTAGCAAGAGCCACTTGCTATTTTAAACATTGGTTATTCAAGGAGCCTTGCCAGCAGAATTGTTTAAAAAAAACAAAACAAAAACACACACACAGAAACCCACCTCATTAGTTCAATGGCTGTGTCTAGCAGGCCACAGCCATTTATTCATCTGACTGAAGTGTTGACATTTGTCATACTGGGCAGACAGCATCCTGGTGACAATTGGGAAAGATATTTGTTGGGCATCCTGACATTTCACATTATTGCAGCAGACCCCACTAAAGCATAGCTATGGGAATAATCCAGCAATATATAAAAAGCAAAAAATAAAATCAGTTTAATTAACTCTATCAATTGTCTAAAATATTCAAACCTGTCAGCGAAACCTGAAGATCTAAATAAATGTTTTATGATGACTTCATAATGCTGACTTCAAAAGAAACCCAAAAGAACAAAAGCAAAATAAATTATAACAGCAAAAAGCATTCCAATAATTTTGGTTTACTTTTGCTTTCTTTGGTCTTTAGCTTAATTTTAACAGCAGGGAAATAATATTCCAAAGAAGAAGCAAGCGTGAATTACAGCTAGTAGAGTGCCAAATCCGACAGTCTTTAACACAGACAGAAGTCCTGCAGAAATCAATAGAAATATTGAGAAGCAGTAGTTTTGAGAACAGTAAGAAAGACAGTAGGATTTGACCAATAGTAAATTTGTATTCTTTAAAAAGTGTTTCTAGGTTTAAAATATAATGCACTACTACCAGCATCCTCACACAGCACACCTTTTATCCAGAAAGATTCCAGAGTTCAATAAGCTCTATAACTGATTTGGGCATGTTTATTGTTATCTAAGTTTTAGAGGAGTATTATACTCCTGTAGGAGTATTGTAAGCAAGACACGAGAAGTAATTTTTGCGCTCTACTCCACAGTGATTAGGCCTCAACTGAAGTATTGGGTCCAGTTCTGGGCACCACATTTCAGGAAAGATATGGACAAACTGGAAAAAGTCCAGAGAAGAGCAACAAAAATGATTAAAGGTCTAGAAAACATGCCCTATGAGGGAAGATTGAAAAAAAAAAAGGGTTTGTTTAGTCTGGAGAAGAGAAGACTGAGAGGGGACATGATAACAGTTTTCAAGTACATAAAAGGTTGTTACAAGGAGGAGGGAGAAAAATTGTTGTTCTTATCCTCAGAGAACAGGACAAGGAGCAATGGGCTTAAATTGCAGCAAGGGTGGTTTAGGTGGGTGTAGCAAGACCCGACTCCCCGGTGCGGCACCTCCCGCTGATCATCCTAGGAATTAGCTCTCCAGCCTCCGGAGCGCCCTCTGAAGGCCAGTGTCCTGCTTGCCACAGGCCCTCATGTCCCTCCTGGACCCCGGTGCTCCTTCCCTCGGGGTTCTGCCCTCTGCAGTCCCCCAGCAGTCTCTGGGTCTCCCTGCCCCGGGGAATCCCCACCTCGCCTCAGCAGCTACTGCCAGCCCTCCTCTAGCCCCCGCACCCTGCGGCAGACTGCAGTCTGTACCACTCATCATCGGCAAGGAAAGTTTGGACCTGCTGCCTTTGCCTAACCTTGGGCTGCCCCTCTGCAACCCCAGTACCTGCTTTAGGCCTTCAGCAAAGCCTGCAGGCTGGGGGTTTTCCAGCCTGGAGCGCCCCAGCTCCTCTGGCCTTTCCGCAGCCCTGCTTCACTCTTGGTACCCTAGTGAGCTTCCCAAGAGGCCAGGCCCATCTCTCTCCACAACTAGAGAGAGACTGACTAAGCTCCTGGCTCACAGCCTTTTATAAGACCAGCTGTGGCTGCCTTCCCCCTCAGCCTAGTCTTTGGCTCCAGCCCCAGCCCTCTCCCAGGGCTGGCTGCAACCCTTTCAGGCCCGGAGTGGGTGACCACCCCGCTACGGTGGGACATTAGGAAAAACTTCCTAATTGACAGAGTGGTTAAGCACTGGAATAAATCGCCTAGGGAGGTTGTGGAATCTCCATCACTGGGGATTTTTAAGAGTAGGTTGGACAAACACCTGTCAGGATGGTATGGATAATACTTAGTCCTGGCTTGAGTGCAGGGAACTGGACAAGGTGACCTCTCAAGGTCCCTTCCAGTTCTATGATTCTATAAGTTTAAAATAATTGATGCTTACCTTCACATTGTGTATCTGTTTGGATCTTAACAAAAAATAGATATTTAAATATTCTGTCTCATCTAAATATAATATGATTCACTGACACATGCCTCAAATAAAGATGTTGAAAAATAATAATGGTTATCACATATAATGCCATTTTAGGGCCCAATTTTATAGTCTATATTCATAGTAGTAGGCCCGCTCACTTCAATGGGACTGTTAATGTAAGGACTCAGGATTCCACTCTTTTTTACCAGTTGGAAAAGATTTTCCTTTCTGGTTGAATTGTCCTTCTTGCAATACTGGACTATATACAGAAAATTTCTAGGAAGATTAAGGCAATCAGAGCAGAGTTCTCCACTTCACCCATAAAATTCGCTATCCGTACCAAGATCATTTCTTCTACAGAATATTTTCCAACACATCTCACTCTCTTTAGAAGAAGTATATATATATATACATATATATATAAATAATAAATAAATAAACAAACAAACAAACACTCTGCCCATATAATCCTCCTATCCTTTAGCTCTTAATGGCATGAAACTATTATAACAACTCCTTGTACAACAAAACTTCTTTGTTATTTAAAATGTGTGGATCCCAAGGAGAGTGTCAAAAATTAAAATGTCTTAATTACACACTTCAGAGTAACAGCCGTGTTAGTCTGTATTCGCAAAAAGAAAAGGAGTACTTGTGGCACCTTAGAGACTAACCAATTTATTTGAGCATGAGCTTTCGTGAGCTACAGCTCACTTCATCAGATGCATACTGTGGAAAATACAGAGGATGTTTTTATATAAACAAACCATGAAAAAATGGGTGTTTATCACTACAAAAGGTTTTCTCCCCCCCCCCCCACTGTCCTGCTGGTAATAGCTTATCTAAAGTGATCACTCTCCTTACAATGTGTATGATAATCAAGGTGGGCCATTTCCAGCACAAATCCAGGTTTTCTCCTCCCCTCCCTTCCCCTCTCCCCCCCAAAAAAACAAACAAACCCACTCTCCTGTTGGTAATAGCTTATCTAAAGTGATCACTCTCCTTACAGACTGGACTTCTACATAGAGTGCTTCCGCCGACGTGCACGGGCTGAAATTGTGGAAAAGCACCCACAACCTCAGCCGTGCAGAACACAATGCCATCCACAGCCTCAGAAACAACTCTGACATCACAATTAAAAAGGCTGACAAAGGAGGTGCTGTTGTCATCATGAATAGGTCGGAATATGAACAAGAGGCTGCTCGGCAGCTCTCCAATACCACTTTCTACAAGCCATTACCCTCTGATCCCACTGAGGGTTACCAAAAGAAACTACAAAATTTGCTCAAGAAACTCCCTGAAAAAGCACAAGATCAAATCCACACAGACACACCCCTGGAACCCCAACCTGGGATATTCTATCTACTACCCAAGATCCATAAACCTGGAAATCCTGGGCGCCCCATCATCTCAGGCATTGGCACCCTGACAGCAGGATTGTCTGGCTATGTAGACTCCCTCCTCAGGTCCTACGCTACCAGCACTCCCAGCTACCTTCAAGACACCACTGACTTCCTGAGGAAACTACAATCCATTGGTGATCTTCCTGATGACACCATCCTGGCCACTATGGATGTAGAAGCCCTCTACACCAACATTCCACACAAAGATGGACTAAAAGCCTTCAAGAACACTATCCCCGATAATGTCACGGCTAACCTGGTGGCTGAACTTTGTGACTTTGTCCTTACCCATAACTATTTTACATTTGAAGGTATACAATGTATACTTTCAAATCAGCGGCACTGCTATGTGTATCCGCATGGCCCCACAGTATGCCAACATTTTTATGGCTGACTTAGAACAACGCTTCCTTAGCTCTCGTCCCCTAACGCCCCTACTCTACTTGCGCTATATTGATGACATCTTCATCATCTGGACCCATGGAAAGGAAGCCCTTGAGGAATTCCACCATGATTTCAACAATTTCCATCCCACCATCAACCTCAGCCTGGTCCAGTCCACACAAGAGATCCACTTCCTGGACACTACAGTGCTAATAAACGATGGTCACATAAACACCACCCTATACCGGAAACCTACTGACCACTATTCCTACCTACATGCCTCCAGCTTTCACCTTGACCACACCACACGATCCATTGTCTACAGCCAAGCTCTGCAATACAACCGCATTTGCTCCAACCCCTCAGACAGAGACAAACACCTACAAGATCTCTATCAAGCATTCTTACAACTACAATACCCACCTGCAGAAGTGAAGAAACACATTGATAGAGCCAGAAGAGTTCCCAGAAGTCACCTACTACAGGACGGTCCTAACAAAGAAAATAACAGAACGCCACTAGCCATCACCTTCAGCCCCCAACTAAAACCCCTCCAACGCATTATCAAGGATCTACAACCTATCCTGAAGGATGACCCAACACTCTCACAAATCTTGGGAGAAAGGCCAGTCCTTGCCTACAGACAGCCCCCCAACCTGAAGCAAATACTCACCAGCAACCACATACCACACAACAGAACCACTGACCCAGGAACCTATCCTTGCAACAAAGCCCGTTGCCAACTGTGCCCATATATCTATTCAGGGGACACCATCACAGGGCCTAATAACATCAGCCACACTATCAAAGGCTCGTTCACCTGCACATCCATCAATGTGATACATGCCATCATGTGCCAGCAATGCCCCTCTGCCATGTACATTGGGCAAACTGGACAGTCTCTACGTAAAAGGATAAATGGACACAAATCAGATGTCAAGAATTATAACATTCAAAAACCAGTCGGAGAACACTTCAATCTTTCTGGTCACTCGATTTCTGATCTCAAAGTGACTATCCTTCAACAAAAAAACTTTGAAAACAGACTCCAAGGAGAGACTGCTGAATTGGAATTAATTTGCAAATTGGATACAGTTAACTTAGGCTTGAATAGAGACTGGGAATGGTTGAGTCATTATAAAAAGTAACCTATTTCCCCTTGTTTATTCCTCCCCCCCCCTCCCCCCCACTGTTCCTCAGACGTTCTTGTTAGACCCTGGATTTGTGCTGGAAATGGCCCACCTTGATTATCATACACATTGTAAGGAGAGTGATCACTTTAGATTAGCTATTACCAACAGGAGAGTGGGTTTGTGGGGGGGGGGGAGAGAAAACCTTTTGTAGTGATAAACACCCATTTTTTCATGGTTTGTGTGTATAAAAAATCTTCTGTATTTTCCACAGTATGCATCCGATGAAGTGAGCTGTAGCTCACGAAAGCTTATGCTCAAATAAATTGGTTAGTCTCTAAGGTGCCACAAGTACTCCTTTTCTTTTTGTTAATTACACACTATTTCTGGCAGGCTGCTATTGTAAGTCTTTGTTCCTTTCTCCTTATATAAAATACATTTGACTTCCATGTTGATCTTGGTTTATTTTTATCCTACATTATGATCTAATGAAAACATTTCAGTGAGGTAGCTGTAGTTCTATATAATCCTTTAATTCCGGATATTTTTTCTCCGCAGAAGAGGCCTAAAAGGTAGGATAGCATTTCCACGGTTTCCAAAAGAAACAAACAGTAGCTATTGCTCTGCATATCTAGAAGAGATTATTTAGTTTTGGCTTTAATAAGGTCATTTTATTTAAATACTGTATTGCTTTTAAATTTAGTATTTCACGGAGCATTTCAGCATCAGATATGGTAATTTCCCTGACCATTTTCTGATCTCACTTATATAGATTGTATGAGTTTACTACAAAGGGATTTTAGTGACGTGACTGCCTCCCTTCTGACAGAGAAATCATGAGAAACAGCAAAAGAAAGAGGATACTGGGGGAACTGCTCCAAATCCAGTTTCTGTCCATTAGGAGTTATTAAGCATTTTACTTTCAACTCAGGTCAGTGAATGCAACATCTATATGGTTGTCTTGGCTGATCTCCTGTATCAAAGGTCAAGATAGACGTAACCCTTTTATAGTTCAAAGCCCGAGGATCTTGTCTGACAGAACTGCAGAGATGACACTTGGTTTCAATGCTATAGCTGGGGCTTTGGAAGTCCTCCCCTATTTTATTTTTTTTTAATTTCTTTTAATTCCTTTAAATGTGTCACCCAGAAAGAGATTTGTTAGTGTATCAAATAAAACACTGCAGTTCTACTTGTCTGTGACCTGACTGGTCTCCTGCAAGGTCAGTTTGTTTAAGACAATGCCATCAATAAACAAAAATAAAAATAAAAGGAAATTATTAATGATAGAGAAATGTTCAATAGTTCTGTTCAAGCTTGAATGAAGCTTTGAGTTTTGGGTTTGTGTTTAAAAAGTCATTGAGCTTGTCTGTTACAGTTAGTGACCAAACAATGGAATTTACCCATCTTTAAAGTAAATTGACCATATTGGTTAAGTTACATAATCCTCTATCAACAGAAAGAAAGAGTAATCTTACTCCTTTGTGTGCGAATTGTGTTTCAGGCCAGACACTAAAGTCAGGCAGATTAAAACAATATGCTGATTACAAATTCTGTAATCGGATATTGAGTTCAAGAGAAACAGAGGGGGTTGGAAGGAAAAAAATCAAAAAATCAAACTAAAATAAAAAACTAAGGCCAAGTAGTAAAGATTTTCTGACTTGTGATAAGAGATAATGCTACCTATAAAATTTGCAAGCTGCTTCACATTTTGCCTCTTAATTTTTTGAAAAAGAAAGATATATGATAATATGGGCCATCACTCACAATGCATCACAGTATTTTTATTTTTTTAAGATAATGCAAGTTATGGCTTTGATAATGCAAAAAACTTACAAGTGGAAGGTCCAATTAGAGTGAATGCAGTGGGACTACTCAAATACAGAATGTTATTCAGGTATGGAATGATTTGCGTGGTCTAATGAAATGTAGTATTTCTTTTTAAAATAAATGAAATTATTGACTGCAATACATTGTCAAATTTGTGATACAACATCTGGCTGCTCTTACATTTTAGAATAATAAAAATATTAAAATCTGAGAGTGAATTCAGTGCTCATGAAAGGGGAGAACTAATAACTATGACTATAACCAAGCATTGTACAAGCAGATGCTATGCAAGTTCCCTGCATAGCTCTGCCAAGTCACTAGTTGTGACCGCCAGTTCTAGTTATGGGGCGTCTCCTCAGCAAATATTGCTGAGTCTGCTGATTTCTTCAATACTCTATAATGGTTTTGTGATATGAATATATGGGAACTGGAAGATCAGTGGTGCAGGATTGGGCGTTTTGGTGAAGTCAGTGGGAGCTACTGTATCCTTGGCACTTGTACAAAACTGGTAATTTAAGTGCTCAAATATAGACTAAACATTTAGACATCCATTTAATGGCCTTCACCATTGACCTCAATGGAAGCAGAATCAGGCACCCAACTCACAATTCATAGATTAACTAACTTATTGTGGCACTTTGTTCACATATTTGAACTGTGTTCTTATTAAAAATTTATTCTCTAAAGCAAACCAATAGTTATTAGTTCCATCTAGAAAATATTTTTAGTTTTGACAGTTGGATATATTAGGCCAGCAAAGGTTTTATGAAGAGCAGGATGGTGTGCATGTGTTTTTGAGCTCTGGTTGTAATTACATGCACACCATCCTGCTCTTCATAAAACCCCAAATTATAAACTATGCATTGTTTCCTTGTAAATCACATATACCGTGAATAATCTCTCTTTACTCCAAATTGTAACATGCATATTTGTTTCCCTGTGAGTCAGATCTATATCCGCTATATGTGGAAAATGTCTCTTCTTCTATTGTAAGTCCCAAATAATGTGAAATTCTTAGTATAACCAAAGCATGTACAGCATATGTCTTCTATATTTAGAAGACTATAAGGATTTTGTTGATTTTCATTGTAAATAATTGTTGCACTCTAGAAGTAACAGAAATAGTCTGGCACAAGAAAGGAGAAATTTTAAAAGATAGAAACCAGGATATAATTGTGGGATATTAACAGAAATTGCTTAAAGCAGGGGGGATCACAGTTGATTGTGGGGGCAAATAATGAAATACTGTCCTTGAGATGAATTAAACTTAAAACGCCTCCGATAAGAAAAGGATTAAGGAAATTTGATATACACTAATGCCATCCCCGGGATACCAATGGAAGTATCAGAGAAACTAAGAGCTGAAATCTGAGGCTTCACTTGGCATGTGTCCAATAGGAATCAGAGGGTTGTCCCCTTCAACAAGTCCTGAAACTAGGGTATGTAAACCAGAGGTCACCATGCGCTCAGGAAAGTTCCCTGAACCCAACACAAGAAACTAAGGTGACCTATGCCTGGACCAGCTGTGTGGAAAGTAGTTCCACCCCTTCCAGGGTTAAGAGGATAAGAAGTGGTGAAATTTCATTTAAAAATTTGTATTTCCCCTTCTATTCTTTCATACAAATAACTATAGGTTATCTTGTTGAGTCCACACTCTGTAGCAAGATTTTAAATAACCATATTTTATATTTTAACTCCTTTATAAGTCCAAGCAAATTGGCCTAAGGAATATTGAAAAGACTTGTTTTGAGCAATTGCTTTTAATATTCTAAATTTGTCTCCTTTGGACCAATCTAGTCAAAGAGAAGTAACCACACTCTTCAATGTGCCTTAAAGACAAGTGCACACTTGGAAGTGTGATAAGGTACTAAAGAACTGAAAATTGTTGATCATAAATAAATTCAATAGGAAATCTTGGTAATTTGCATTGTGCTTTGATATAACTACTGAACCTCAACTCTAGTCTGTGATAGTCTGCAGGACTGTATTGTGTGTGTAGCACACACAATTGGTTGTGTCCACATTTGAGTGGTGAACTGTTAATTATATATTAATGTGGTTCTGGGTGAATTAATAAATTCTTGGTTGGTTAAGAATAAGCAAGTGTCCTGATTTAAGAAATACTGTTCAAATTAAAAGCTGACCTGAAAAGAACTTGGCACTGAAATAGAAAGCTAATGCTCCCTGGACTCAATAAAAGGGGTGATCCTATTGGATTTTAATATATTGGCAAACCAGGTTTCTTAAATTTCAGCTTTACAATCTAACTAGCACCCTGGCAAATTCTTAAATTGACCCCCTTTCATGCTTACATGGGCCTTTCAGTAACTTGAGTTGCCACAAGCTCCATCCTAGTTGGCTGTCTGCGCATGGGGTAGCTACTCCCCCAAGCTACCCATGTGAAGTTTGATCAAAGAGGAAGAAAGGTTAACAGAGGAGCACCACAAGGGAAGAGAAGGGGACCCCCAGATGTCTCTAAAGAGAAAGGAAAGCTGGATTTTCTTCTGTACAAGGAAAGGAAAAAGAAGATAAGAAGGGAGAAAGGAGACAGAACAATGACAGAAATTGCAAGAGAAAAAAGTATGGGATGAACAGAAAGTTTTAACAATGAGAAAAAGAAAGGGATGAAGAAATTTAAAAAGGAGGAAAGCAGTAAACTTTTAGGATGGCACATTTTTATTTATGTTCATTGTTTTGCTATTACCTGGCAGACATTCATTATCTCCAAACATGTTGGGGATGGGGTGAGATATCTACCTGAGGCATTGACGTTTATTAACTATTTTGGATTTTATAGTTCAATTATTGGAGAGAGAAAGACTGAGGCCAAAATTTTAAAACCTGGGTGTCCAAAGTGATATTAGGCCACTTTTGTTTAGGAGCTCAAATGTGGATCTAGAAGCCTAATTTTAAAATTTTGGCCTAAAAAAATAACCTACAATCCATCAAATTCTAAAACTTTGGGGACCCTAAGAATTGTATTGGTGGCCCTCCCAAAATCTTAAAGTTGTTCCTGGCTAGCTTGCTGGAGAGTTTTTAAAATATGTTTTTCTTGTTCATGTTGCAGACTCCAGTAGCTGATAAACTTGAGAGATACTCAACTCACATCATGGACATGCCCTGAATTTTTCAGCACGCATAGCTGTTCTACAACAGGTTTGGAATATTTCCCCTACATAGCTGCAAATTGAGACTCAAGCTTGAGCACAGAATACAAAAATAATACTTTAAAAATTCCTGCCTTCCAGGTAAAGGGAATATCTCCACATACACTGAGAAACCTTCTAAACCTTGATCTTCTTTTCCATCTCTTAAGTTCTTTGGACCTACTTGATCCTTTAAAAAATGCTTGACTGAAAGCCAAGCCTCTTTCTTACTGTCAAGCCAAGAGGAAGATGTAATTCTAAGGGCCTGTTTCTGATCTCACTTACAATTTCACTAACTTTGATGGAGTTACTCCTGATTTCAACTGGTTTGACTGAGAGCACAGGAAGACACATTATAGTTCTGGCCTCTACAAGCTGACAAAGGTTAAAGGCTCTGCAGCAGCCTGAATCCAAACTAAAGGGAACTGTGCTCGCTGGAAAAGTTTAATAAACTATTTCTACAACAGCAACCCCAGATCAGGATCAGAAACCCCATTGTGTTTGGTGCACAAACTCACAGTAGATGCCAGCCCCTGACGATTTAAAGTGTTTATAAATGTAGGGTGGGATGGTGATAATCTTAAGTGGGGTTCCATTTACAGAATTTCCTTCACATTTTTCTGCTGAATGGGTGTGGTCACTCTCACCTTCCTCTCTCAGAAGAAATAGAGCGTCTCACCCCTTCCAGTCCCTCTTAACCAGGAATGAAAGTGGGCAGGATCTCAACAGCATCTGAGAGAGAGAGAGAGAGTGTGTGTGTATATGTGTGTGTCTGTGTGTAAGTAAGAGAGGTGACTTATAAAAGGTTCCTGCTGCTCCTCTGTGCTCACCATGTCTGCCACCTGGCTTTCATGCACCTGAACAGCACTGGAGACAACAGATTAGAACAAGTGGTTTTACACCATCCTGGGCCCATATGAGAAAGAACCCTTGCGGGTGGGGAGGAGAGGAAGAAGCCTATGAATGACCACTATTCCCCCACTGAGAAAGAAAACTTTGGAGTAGAGTTGGTTGGAAATTTTTGGACAGCATGGTTTTCACTGGAAAATGCTGATTTGTTAGAACAAAAATGTTTTGCAGAAACTATTTGGTTTTGACAAACTTCTGCCTGGTTTCTTGCCAGCTCACCTGGTGGACTGCTGGAAACTAGGCCTTCCTGTGAAACCTTAATTTGGCCTCCTGGTGCATATGCATTATGATGGTGTCTTTAATTACATGATTGCATACTATTTTGCATGGATAACCTTTGGAAGGTAAATGGTTGTAAGAATATTTGTAACCTGAGCAAAACACCAGATTTTGTCCTTATCTTGTTCTCACTAAAGCATTTTAGTGGAAACTTCCCAAAAATATATAACTGAGCAGACACCTTGGCATGGAAAACGTCAGCCCAGATGGGTAAAGTTTGGGAAAGTTGTAAGCAACTGAAAACAGGATATTATAATGGAAAGCATCAGGCAACCCTCACTCCACGTGGCAGTACCAGTTCCACCCACAAAATACAGACAATCCCACAGATACCTAAGAATCTGCTACATTACAGGACTATCCATGTGCTTCTACATTGGCTCTGTGACACCTGCTGCCCTTCCAGCTTCCCAGCAGCACATTTAAATGTATTTAAAAATTCCTGTCCAAGCTCTAGGCGCCTATATGAATATTAGAAAGACAACAAAAGTTAAATACTGATTGTACAAAGGACTCTGCTGCTCAGGGCACTTTTCAGCAAGCCCACTTAATAGCACAATCAATCCACATACAGGACCAATTAGGAAGTCACCATGAATAACAACTACCCACAAGCAACCACCTCAAATCCCTCCTATAAAAACATAGAAAATGGATGAGCCTTGCTAAGTGCCTTGATATTAAATTTGGGTTCTGGTGAACTAAGGAGTGCGGTGGAGATCAAGTTCCAGAGTCAAAGGTGTTCTCAATGACCTGCCACAGTCCCTTCCCTTTCAAATGGCGGACAAACGGCTTAACATCTCTGCTGATTGCAACTGCAGAAAAATCATATGAGGAAAGAGGCAGTCTCAAGTACCCAGGACTCAAACCATTTAGCGATTTACAGATCAAAACCAATACCTTACATTCCATCCAAAAAGTAGTCAGAGACCAGTGCAGAACCCGGAGAGCACCAGTATAGTGGTGTATATGCATGAAGCACCATTAATGAGTGAGCAGTTGCTTTCTTCACCAGCTTAAATTTCTGATTGACTTAAAGTGTAGTCCCATGTAAATGTGTACAACTGGACTCTACTCTTGAGGTGACAACAGCTTGAAGAGTGGAAGAAAGGTCAGCATCTAAACCAAAAACCACACATAAAGCACAAATGAGAGATCATGACCCTGGCCTTCTTAAAAGGGACAAATACTTATTTAAACACAACCACAGTATTATAATGATGAAATCATCAGGTCTATCAGACAACTATGGATATAATACGAAAAGGTGAATTGATATTTTAGTTTATACAGTTCTAAAATCAATCTTATGTTTGTGGATTCTTATTTATTTTTTACACTTCAAAGCACCATCAAACTCAGTTGTTTCAGATTTTGAATGGGAAAGTGTTACAGTAAAATCAGACACACAAAACAGATTAATAATTACCCATTATTTCAGCTCTGACCTGTAATGTTTCATAATAAGGGGAAAATCTCAACTCAAAGCCATATAATCTTACCCCTTGAATTCATTATTGAGGAGTACAAGCGTTCTGTCCCATTTATTGACTATAATGTGTATTTGCTTAGGCTCTATTTCACAATGATGTACTCTTTCTGGAAATGGCCCAACCTGATGATCACTTTAGATAAGCTATTACCAGCAGGAGAGTGGGGTGGGAGGAGGTATTGTTTCATGGTCTCTGTGTATATGTCTTCTGCAGTTTCCACAGTATGCATCCGATGAAGTGAGCTGTAGCTCACGAAAGCTTATGCTCAAATAAATTGGTTAGTCTCTAAGGTGCCACAAGTACTCCTTTTCTTTCTCATTTGCAGTTTCATATTAATGTATTTTCTTCTGACGATGATTTTAATTGTCTGTGTTTCTTTTTCTTTGTAAAAATGTTCAATAAAATGCTTGAACAAAACACAACCAAAAAGAGCTCGATCATTATTTCAGAGTCGACTGCTTTAAATACTTAGAACTTTTGGGGAAGGTTGTTATCATAGTATGTCCACCAATGGTAAAATCCAGCACTTGTTCTGCTGTAAACTGAATTGAAATAGAAACATGTGAAGGGTGCTACCATCCTAGATAACGTATAATTTGCTAATCCTGCTAAATTTTTCAAGGAATGTGAGTTTCTCATGTGGAGTGAGTGGAGAAGAAACACTTTGCATAAAATGACTGACTTCTGGTTGGCAGTGTTTATAGTTTTAAGCACCAAGAAATTATCAGAGGAGTTACTTTAAAGTATGGCTCTGCCCTGAAAAATGCTATTTGGGGTGAAAGTGGTAGGGACGACCCACTGAAGAGCCATCTGTTGGGTTGATGAGTGCTGCCACCACTCCTCTTTGCTGTTTCCTGTCTTCAGGTGAATTGTGGTCTGCCCTGGAAAGGGGAGAACTCATCCCCCATCCAACAACCAGAGGACTCTTGGGGAGCAGAGGGGAAATCCTCTTCTGACACCATCCTCACAGTCAAGATGGAGTGATGACAGCAAGGGCCACACTCTGATGGGTTAATGTTGATGCCTGAAGTGATACGTTTCAGAGTCACTAACCCTTTAAGATAAATGAGGTAGTTTGCCCTTTTCAGAGCGAACTCCAGGTGTAGGCACACACCCCTTCATCAGTTACACTTGTGGAATTTTTCAGGCTTTTTTTTTACAACTATGAGTGGTAGAAACAATTGTAAATAATGAAAGCTGATATTCTGATTCCCATCATGTGACTCCAGCTGCTGGGGCTCTAAGCATGTGCATAAAGGGTCTATGCCATAATCTGGCCCTGTTATGGGCACCATCTGCTCCCCAGGCCCGCTGACAGCAATTCCAGACCCCAAGGCAGAATAGTCAATGGGACCCCTAGAAAGGGATTGCTGCTACCTGTATCACCCTGCGTAAGCCTAGGAGCCCTGTGGCCTGCCTGGCGATTGCCCCTTTTCCCCTCCCCGCGTCGGTGGGCCTGCTACTCCCATTAAAATCAATGGGAATAGGAACCAGGAGCAGGCCCTCTTTTTCCTCTTGCAAGGCACCTTAAGTATGCTAGGGTAGATTAGCACCATAAAAATAAAATGCATTATTTATAAATATGAACAAATGTACTAAAGAATTTTCTTGAGTATATACAAAAGCTGTAGCTCAGAAATTGGTTGTGCATTTACAGGAAGCATGCGGTGCTGTTATGAGGTGTACTAGCAAACACCTAGAACTGCAAAGCTTTATAAGGGAGATTAAATGAATCTCTGTAAAACCTCTGAAAACTGGTTTGTTGTGATGACATTTAAAGAGAGACCTGCCTAAATTTTACATTGCTGCTCTCTTCATTAAAAGTTACATTCTAACCTTTTGGAAACACTCCTACCTTTCTGTCATCCCCTGTCAGTTGATGAGCTAAATATTTCAGTGTAAAATATTATTAATACTAAATATGAACAGATATTCTAATTCTACTTTGTTCTTGTTACATTTTGTTTTATATCAAACATTCATGTGTCAGATTGATGAGCAGGTGCTGCCTGGGATTTCTTGGCTATAATGGTATGTGGTGAAATAATAAAACATGAAATGAAGCTGACAACAGAGCGCCACAGGAAATAAATTATCAAGCATTAATCTTCTGTACCAAGCATCTCACACATCACTTCTGCATTTATTTCTGAAATGTTATCAGTAGGTATCACCTGTCCCTCTAACATGATAAATGGGTGAAATTCTAGCCTCATTGTCTTCAATGGACTCAAGATTTCACCCAGTATTTTTATTTGATTCAAAATATGTAGAACTCTGGCTTATCTCTGGCCCTCAAATTAACTCCCTTCCCCTTACTGTAGCTTGGTCTAGTAGTTATAGCACAGAAAGAGAAATCAAGAGACCTGGGTTCTAATTCCAGCTCTGACATTGACTTTCTTTTTCAACAAGTCACATCACATCTGTTCCTCTATCTCTGTATCCAAAAAATGGGGATTATATTGTTTGTTAGTGCTACTAATCACAGTTAGGGCCAGGTTATGCCCTTGAATACTACCTTGTTCCTCAAGGGACGACTGATTTCAACTGGACTAAGGAGGAAGCTTCTACTTGGTGTGGATGAGGGTGGCAGTGTCACAACCTCAGGAGTTCCCCTGGGAAGGCAGGTCAGCATTGTATGTGACTAACACTGTTGCAAGCATTGCAAAGCATTTTGGGGAGGGTCAAAGATGTGTGAGTGGAGAGTGGAAGTTTTCTTTGCAGAATACGAGAGGCCAGGGGGAGAGAAAGAAGAAGAGCAGAGAATGGGTTAACGCAACACTTCAGCTAGCTCCGTGTGAAGATAAGACGCTGGCCCTGGCCCAAGGTCATGGGCTTGACCAGAATCTGCAGCTGCCCAGCCATGAGAAGAGAAGAACTAAGTTGAGCAGAGCTGCAGAGATAGCAGCGAAAACAGTGAAAGCAAATGAGACGGCGACAGCGAAGGCCAATAGAAGGAAAAACAAAATCTCCAGAGCCAGGATGTTTTGAGAAACCGAGGAGGCCACAGCAAGCCTGTTTGGACTGGCACAAAGAGCACCAGAAGCAGAGGTCCCTGAGTGGAATACCCCCCCCACCTCCCAAGGAGCCCAGCACTTAAAACCCTCCTGAGAGCTGGAGCAACTCAGAGTACAGCAGATCCTTGGATGGCCTGGGCCCAGGACAGCACTCCCGTCCACCTTCCCCCTCGCCCCCCACCCCCCTTCTTCTTACGTTACACCCAGACTTGGCCAGTCTGGGTCGTGCGTGTGAGAGTATGAAAGTGGGTTAGGGCTTGGGACATTAACACTTTCTTTCTTCCTCTGAGTGACGTGGGAGCGTTCCCAACACTCTCTGCTGTTATTTTATTATTTCATTAATAAAGCTTTAAAACTTGAACACTTGGTGTGCCTCGTCATCTCCTCCCCAAAAAGATCTTGTGGCCCCAGCCTGATCAACTATGGCCCCAGGAAGATTGGTAATGAAAATCTGTCACAGCAGAATCTCGTTTTTAATGTTTAAGCAGAACTAGGAGATCCTCAGATAGAAGAGATTATATAAGTGTCTCTTCTTATTATATTGTTATGGAGAATGGAGTAATGAAATGCATTTATCAAGTCAGAGAGGATTATTTGTTATGGACCTTCCAGCAGAGGTTTTGAATATGGAAATCATTCCAGAGATCCTTCCATTGATTCATAGTTTATACATTAAAGGCAGTTAGGCAACAAATAGATGACAACTGCAGAGGTAGGTCTGGAACCTTGTGTAATAGGGTCACTGAACTCTAATAGTCTTTTGAACTCACAATAGTTTTCTTCATTCTTAGCAGGACAACCTCCAAAAAAGTGGTATGGACTAAAGTGTGGACAAGTGTGTATGCCAAGGCAAAGTGATCCCTAGAATATGTAAACACAGTAACACATAAGGTAGGCAACACCTATACCTCGAAGGTCAAGTGGTGGAACAAGTCAACAGTTTTCCCCACCTAAGCCATCTAATAGTATCAGATGGAAGATTGACTAAAAAATGAAGAGAAGGATACAGCTTTCAAAAATGTATTCAACAACTTCCAAAGACTTCTGAGCTGTCACAAATTAAAACTGCACATCCACACTAAACTGCTGAAATAATACATATGGTCAACCCTTCTCTATAGATGTGAGAGCTGGACACTTAAAAGAATGCTGAGAGATGACTCAGAACATTTAAGTTTTGGTGTTATAGAAGAAAGTTAAAAATTAGCTGGATAACCAAAACTACAAACAATGAGATGTTGAGATGGAGAAATGTAAAAACAGCACAACTACTTAAGGCCCTAGGTAAAAGAATAAAATCTTTCTGTGGACGCACAGCTTGACTGGAACAATTCAGGATCAGATCCTTTATAACAGCGTAGCACTGTGACTTATTTATAGTGAACACTAATACGTTTGTTGGCAAAGAGCAAGGATTTAAGAGATAGTGAGCAAGGAACAACAGGTTACAAATAATACAAAACAAACACAGTCCTAGCTCTACACTTACTAATGGTTACATTTTCTCTTTAATAAAGTAGTTTTTCTCTCAAGGATTCAGAGTTTGATGGAGCTGCTGTTTTTCAGTCACAACCAGGATCCAAGTTTTCATCCCTGAGCACTACAAGGGGCTTCTCAGTAAATGGATAAGAAAGGTATCTTTTTTTCCTTCCTCTTCTAGTCTAATAAATCTTTAAAATGCCCATTTTGAAGTGCCCCCCCCCCCCCAGATAAGACTCTTCTTCCCTGTTGCTTGTTCTCCGGTGTGCTCCCTCATGTTGATTTCACATCCCCCGCATCAACCTGTTTTCCCCATCAACCTGTTTTCCCCTTTGACTTCACATGCAAATGGAGCTTCCAGTGTGTTGGCTTTACCATGTTTAATGTACTCATGACAGAGAGATATACATCTTATCTCCTGCCTGGAAAAATCCTGTTTGTCAACTCTGCGTGTTTATACAGTTTGAACATATTTTTGGTAGGTACACATAACTTCACAGACACTGATTCTACATATATCTCTCAGTGCTTATGACAACCAGCATGATATGAGCTTTCATTTGAAACCTCACACAATATTCTTTATATACAAATACTAGAAAATCAGTATGCTAGGTGTAGTGAGTTTTTCAGGCCTGAAAGGAGATGCTGTTACAGACCCTTTGCCAGTTATTTTGAGGGGTACTTAGGGTCACACTAAGCAAGACAGACTAGAAAAAAGTATCTTGCATCCGTATAACTTATTTTGATACTAGTGAGGAAAACATGTCCCATTTAAGCCCGACAAAATACTTACTATTCAGAAAAAAGAGAAACTACAGAATTTTTAAAAGGTCAGTAAAATATTGCATTCTTCAATGGCACAATTCCAGGCAACAGCAAGATACATGAATATTTCTGTAATCTAAAATGTTGCGGAGGGGAAAAGGGAGTGGAGAAAAGATGGTTCTCTCCAGCTGAATTTATTCATCTAGTTCCCTACGTATGTCTGTACTGCTCATTTGTCATGCAGGCCCACCAGGAGCCACTGCATAGACAACCCTGTTTTTCTCTTGTCATCCTCTAAGAAGTGGGCAATCCATTTACACCTAGCATGAATATAATGCCCCTCAGGTAATGTAAGATGCATTACCAAACAGAAAAGTCATCTAGGTCAATTGATTACTTTTTTCATAGTTCATACACCTTCTCACTGATGAAGTGTTTGAAAAAATAAAAAGGCTAATAATGTGTCAAGAACTGCTTACTAGCTTTGAGGCCTCTGTAGATAAATTGCTTCTCTCTTACAGTAAAGTGCAGAAGTAGATGCTGAAATGACCTGAAAACCTCTGGAACAACCATTAGGAGAATTAAACTGTGTGAAAGGGCTGAGGTGCAGTGGCTCAGAAAAGTTTCTCCTTTGGGATGAAGGAGCAATGACTTGAGGAATTTACTGATACCAAATGCATGTGATTCAGAGAGTTTTTAATCTGAGAATAATTGTATATCTACCTTCTCACTCAAGGGCCAGATTTTGCTCCCATTAAATTGAATGGAATATTTCCATTTAATTCACTAATCCCCACCACCACTGAAACCTCTAGGATTATTTGTATATTTCAATTCATGAATGAAGGGGTTAATGGCAGCTGTCACTGCACCCATAATGCAAAAGTGTTGTGTGTGTAGAAGACTTTAGAAACACACAACACTGAATTTCTCATATTCTGTTTCTTATGAGTTTTGATAAAATAAGTGTGTAAAGTATGTAAAGATAAAACAGCACAAATAATTTGAAAATCCTAATAATAAAAAAAACATTTTGGATTTGAGAGAGACACCTTCAATAGCACAGCAGCCTCTAACATTACACTGTACACACTGTTTTAATATTGACTCAGTGGAAAGATTATCACTTAGGTTCCAATTCAGCAAAATGCTTAAGCAGTTGCTTAAGTAAGTGCCTTGCTGAACAGGGATGAACATAAATACATGCTTAAAATTAAGCATGTGCTTAAGTCCTTTGCTGAATCAGGGCTTGAGTCTTTAGCAACATTACCCCTACAGCACCCTGCAGGTGTTGTATCCAAACTGGGGGGGGAGGTTCACTACTTTCTATTTAAACTGTTAAATATTTTTTACAATTGGAGATGGGTCTGAGCCTCAAAGCATGGACCCAAATTTGCTCATAGTTTGGGGGAGTCAGATCCAGAGACTTAGTTCTTATCTACTGCTGACTATAGTATTAAAATAAGATGAACAAGTGTGCTGATCATTTTAACCTATTACTATCATATTAGATTCCTACACATGTAGTGGCACAATTACAAAATTTCAACTCCGTGACTAACATCTCTCAGTAAATTAATATTTCTATACAGGTTGAGCAGTGGTATGGTATTCACTGTTAAAATGTCAAATTTCCTGAAATATGCAGCACAACTTTTAATTAACTAATAAAATTAATGACATGACAAGAGCAGAATGCATTATTTTTAGCTAGATGGGGTTATTCATTTTGAAATGCGGGTAGATGATTAATTTGTATGAGGTGACAAGTGAAATCACCTGTTAATTAATGAATTAGTTGTATCACAAAGTATAGGCAGTAATGGTGGAAAGTAGATTTATCTGCAGTAAAAAAAAATCCTGAATTTAGACAAAATATTATGTTTTTCAGGGTCATGTTTTAAGTTATTTTTGCTATTTCTTTTATGTAAGCAATTTGAAGAATTATTTAAAAGGATGAGTGCATGAGTGTGTGTTTTATCTGAGGAATATACAGACACACATTTACACTCTAATACATGTGTATCACCACCAAAACATGTAGAAACAAATTTCAGAACCATGCAATAAATGGCATTTATCTTTCACGTTTGACCTTGTATGTCTAGACTAGAGTAAAGGTGTTTATTTAAAATGTGTTGGCTAATACTAGCATATTTTAAACCCCACAGTAGACAGGGCAAGTTGAATTTTAACACAGTAGCAGGAAGAGGTGAACCCCAAGCTCCCCACTAGGGTTCACCTCCCCCTGCTTAAATGTGTTAAAATACAACTTGTCATGCCTACAGAAGAAGGTGGTAATGTGTTTTTAAAATACACTTTTTATCCTAGTCTAGTCAAGTATTAATCCATCTCTGGTAAGACTATTACTGAAACACTCCCACCCCTAAGCAAGCAGTAAGACATCTGCCTTTTAGTTGGCTGGTTGGTGAGAGAGTCAGGGTGAGAATGAGAGTGAGACAGAGTGTTTGTGTATTTATTTTTAAAAAACCCAACCTACTATAGAAATTTCCTTTCCACTTCCAAATGTGAAATATCCCAGACCTTTTCTAAATTACACTAGCTAAAGGTGCAGATTGAGAAAATACTCACTCCTGATAGGTTTAAGGTTCAGTAGCATGTGAACCACCAGGTTTAAAAAACAGTCCTGTGTCCTATTGAAGTAGTAGGAATTAATATATTCTTCCAGTGGAATACTGCACTTGTTATAGCCTTAGCAAGTTCCAAGATATTGGACCTTGAAATTACAACCTTTGATCTGAAGAAATGTTATTTTCAATAGTGTTTCGAGGTTTCTAAAAGTTTTCAGTTATTTTCCTCTTGTAGAGTCAGATTCTTGATAACAGATGCTTCAGATCAATTACTTTAGTTTCCTATCTTGCTCTTCTAAGTTAGTATATCAATATAATTATTAATGAATGTCCGCTGTGTTTTCAGTGCAAAACAAAATACATAAGATTTAGTTCCTGCTCCAAGGATCAAATCTAAAATAGACATATACAATGCAGACCAAATAAAATATTGTATCTACATACATATTTTTCAATCCCAAATCATATATTATATGTGGATGAAGACTAAACCTTTATGTTCCTCTTCCTTATATACCATGTCCAACCATGTGATAAGAAGAGAACTGTTAACTCTTTCCAAGCTGTTATCTCTACTTCGTCAGACTGGTTCTGAGAATGACTTTGAGAAAGCTTAAAATATTCAAAACATTTAGTTAAAATATTTTTCATGTTTTAAAATTGAAACTTTGATGGCTTTTTATACTGAAGTTCAAGAAATTTCAACTAGTTTTGCTAAATATGGAAGATAGCCCAGTATTTGCCATTTACTTTTCAGCATCAATGTTCCATACGTCCTTCTTTGTCCCTGAATTGCTCTATTTAATTTCATGAAAAGTTCCCTACTTTTGTCCTCAATATTGGATTTTCATTCCCTCTCTAATGAGTAACCCGACACTCATTTGAACCTGGCTGTGGTAGCTCGACAGTTCCAGTACATGCACAGACAGGTCACAACACACCTTAAGGAAGCCTCTGGAACAGATGCCATAAAACACCATGCAGTCACATGAAAAAAGGAGAATGGGTTTACTTTCAAAGAAAAGAAGGGCAAGTGATTAGTAAAGAAACTGATGATGGAAATACATACAGCAGTTCTTTGATGTTAAGATAACAATGGATTCCATCAGTTACAAGAACAATAAAGACTTTGCTTATCGTCTGTGCTAAACCTCTGAGAATGCCCAGGATAAACAAGTTAAAAAAACATAGGCAGAGTCAGACTGAAATGAATGTTTGTGCATTTCCTTGCCAAACCAGATTACTGATTGCTTAGTAAACATTATGAGTCAAATCCTCAACTGGTGTAAATTGGCATCGTTGCATTGGCTTCAACAAAGCTACACAATTTACACCTGCTGAGGATCTAGCCTTATCCGTACATGGCCTAATGAGAAGTAATCTTTCACACTAATACTTGATTCCTCCTGTTGTAAGGCTGAATGCCATCCATAGAAATAGTTACACTTGTAAACAAGAACAGTGAGTAGAATGAGAATAAAGCATTGACAATATAGTATCCAGAGATTCACCAACCTAGCCATTTGCTTCAAACATAGCCATTTAGGTAGAGCTGAATGGACTATGTAGAAAATGATACAGGACCTTTGTTTGGTGACACACATTTATAAATTAAATGTAACATGTCAAATCTGCATGCAATATCACCATGGAATGAGAACATTCTCTTTATGATATTTTGCATGTTCTATCTTCTCATTGCTTGTGTGTCCATATAAAACAACTACAGGGAAATGGACATGGCAACCCATTAATCTTTATGTCAGGGATAAACGCTACCTAGCACTTTTTCTCAGCTGCCTAGACCATACCCACGCAGGACTTTTTGAGAGCTAATTCTCCCCCCTTCCTTGTCTCCCATTATTTAGAATCAGTTTATTGAAATCAGCTTGCATGTAACTGGTTTGAATGGTGAACTTAACTATTCATGCAACTGTTTACATCGGATTTTCCTGTTTTGTGTGGAGGAATTAATTAGCTGGTGCAGATACTTGGTTAAATCACATAGGTTATATAAACTAGATCAGACTTCAAAAGAATAAATTTTTGCCTGGGAAAATCATAGGCATCCACTCAAGCCTTTAGCAATATTTTACCAAAGTCAGGGCCCAAAGCAATATTTTTCTTGTTTGCTAAAATAAAAAAGCATGTCATTAACCTCTTAACAACTAACTGTGCTCCCCCTTCATTTCTCCTAGTCTCAAATTTAGAAGATGCCTGATCATGAAAATGTAAACTCATAGTGCAGTTTGCATTCAGTGTAGAGTCCTATCACTACACAGAATGCTTTCACTGACACTCATCTTAACAGTTCTAGTAATTTATGCAGCAGTCTCCTAGTTGCATAATACAGGTTGACTCTAATACTCTTGTCACTCCCCCCCTCCCCCCACATTTATGTAAGTTGATGATTCCACTGTTAGGAAACTAGAAATCCACTGTTAGCAAGGCTGGTTCTTCTCACATATAAACCCCAAAACATTTCCTGGCATTCTGCAAAGAAAAAAAAAATATCAGCGCAACTTCTCAACACGGCTATTTTCAGAAGTCACTTTTTTTTGGAAGAGGAGAGAGAGATTTGAATTTTATTGAAGGGTTATAAGAGATGAAATTATAGTCGAATTAACTTTAGTGAAACTGGAAGCCATAATTGTTGACAATCTTTTTCAAAGCAGCTTAATAACAGAAAGCCCAAAGCAAGGATGTCTGTAATCATGTGCCTCATGATACGGTCTTAACCAGCTAAAACAAAACCCTTGTTTCAGAGATGAACTAGGACAGAGAAAGTTGTTTCCAGTAGTACAAGACATTGTCAGCTGGCTGTTCATTCAGGCAACCTGGATGGAGGGAGTGAGGGTGAGGAACAGAAGCAGCCTTTATGGCTCTCAGGAGTGATGAGTGGGGGGAAAAAACTGATTTTCAGCTAGCTGGGTGTTTGTCCAAAGGAGGTCTGATAGGTTTGCAAGATGACAGACTAGGAATGGACATGGATGGAGAGGATGGTTGAATAGTGAGGGAGTGTTAATTAATCTTTGTTAATTTACATTCCTCAATACCATTGTTTCTGTCTGCGATCACTGTTCTGATATTGGATTTGTTTTTCACTAAAGTTCTTCTTTTCCTCATTTTTATATAGCTGGATAGATTAAGGCTCAAAGAGATAAGATGACATATTGACTCTGATATGTTCCATGTCCAAATTCTTTAGAGTAAATTTCACGTCAACTCCACTCACTATAAAAATTATCTGAATTTTATTTCCTGCAAGCAACCCTACCCAGTCCATTGCTGAGTTCCCACACTTGTTTTCAGTAGTCAATTTATAGGCCACAAATAAGAGAATATTACTATGGTGTAAAGCCACATCAATCAGATGTTTTTTCCCAGATCATATTTTCTAAGCAGCTACAGTCCACTGTGTGATTTATGCAGAAATTGTCATTCTGATAAGGGATTCTTCATTGACTATTAATAGTGAAGAAGAGTATTCACTAAACAGTTGGTGGAATAAAAGCCACAAATTTGCTTCAATGGTATTCATATTAACTTTCTGATCATATTCATACCAGATTCAGGTGAATTTTTGTTCACAAAAATGGTCCAGGAAAGAGAAAGTGTTTCAAATATGGATTGGTATGAGTAGTGTGTGGAGTGTTCACACAGCTGTCTTAAAAGCTTTTGATGGGTCTGAGAGTCATCCAATAAAGGAACTGAGAAAATATCATGAGGCCTACATGCCCAATCACAGACTATAATCAGTCAATTTTCAATAGTGAACACTTAAAACAATAATTGTGGCAAATAATTTGGAAACAAGCCGGGGGCTGAAATGCACTCATGAACATAAACCCATTAAATAACGTCAAACAAATTATTTTTTGAAAATCAAAGTCTGTTCATAGATAATTCACAAACTGAAAAGGGGCTAAATTCATCAAATATGTATTTAGTTGCAACTACTTCACCTATATTGAGTCACAGAGATGAAAGACAGTCTTTGGAAATAAAACAGGTCTGTCTGCTGAATGTCAGTCTTGATTTATATTCAGTTATATTAAAAATGTGTTTCTGGCAGAAGGAAAGGGGTTGTTTTTTTTTTGGGGGGGGGGGGAGGGCAGGGGAGTTAAAACTCTCTCCATACTATATTCAGGAGGAAGAATGGAATGGTCTGGAGATAAATTAGTAAAGGGTCAGAAGTCATGACGTACCAAATTCTAACATTGGTTCTGCCACTGATTTGCTCAATAGTCTAGGGCAAGTCATTTCTGCTTTCTGTCTCAGTTTCCCCATCTGCAAAATGGCAAGAATACCAAAGCTCCCTCAAAAGGAGGTTATGAAGGTTAGTCATTCAGTTAGTAACTACATAAGATTTAAGAGGTAAAGTACTATGAAGTTCTGGGCATCATTACTGCGTACCCTAATGACAGGTATATTTGAAATTCCTCAGGTAAGAGCAATACCTATAAAAATTAGAACTGGTCAAAAAACTTTCAATGGAACATTTTCCGTCAGAAAATGCTGTTCCATCAAAATGGAAATATTTAATTTAAATATGCCTATTTCAATGAAATTTCTGAAATGATTCAAATTTGAAATGGAGTACTTTGTGTTGACTTTCTTGTTCTAATTTGTTTAAATATTCCTATTATATTTCTGCCAGTTCCATTTCAGTACAGTGTAGCAACAGACTAAGGGAACTAGTGCCAGCAGTAGTTAGGGCAGTGTGAAGAGATTTTAGTCCAAAGTCACTGCTGGCATAAACACAAGCAATTTGATTGATTTGTCCAGAATTGTATCCATTTATGTCCATCGTGAGTTTGGACCTTTGTTTTTAAAAGAAAATTAAAACTCAAAGAGACCCAATTTAGCTCCTGGTTCTGGAAAAACAGGTTGAGGAGAACACAAATTCTCTGACTCTCTTTCATGTATACCAGTGGCAAAATAAAAAATGTAAAGAGTTTTTGAATGCATTTCAGGAGTTGCGCACAATATCTTTCCTTAAAGCATCAAAATCTATTAAAAGGGTTGCCCAAGACACGGGAAAAGCCTGTACCTAGCAATACCATCAATGAACAAATGGAGAAGTCTAGAACTACTGAAAAACACAAGCTGTGGCTTCCTATGTGTGATCTCTGCAAAAAAGTACAGACGGCCATTATCTAACACTAACAGAAGTGCCAGGTTGCAGAGATGAAGCTATAATATTGGTGCTAGCGAGACTTCTAGTAGCTAGTACCATCCCCTGGCATTTGCATGGTGTCAATGTGTCTTTTTTGGCAGACCTACTTCTTCACTTATTGCTGTACAGTAGTTATCCCCCTCCCCCCAGTGACTGACGGCACTCCCAGAAACCTGGGCCAATGGCAGAGCTAATAGACTGTCGAGGGGGACAATTACCCTCCAACAGCCTCTAGGCATATGTATAGTGCCTCTGCAAGAATATTACGCCACTGACTAAAGACAATGTATGAGATTCTGGAGAGCAAGCCATCCCACACTCACCCAGCAGTGGCAGCTCCTGTCTTGCAGGTCTGGGCTGGGACCAGCTCTCTGCTTCAGGTATTGTGGTATGGCACACAGGGCCGTGTAGTGCTGCAACCCTATGCATCATGTCGCAATGCTGCTCACTCAAATTTAATAAGTATCTGTACGGGGAAGAAATATTTAATAATGGGATCTTCATTCTAGCAGGGAAAGATATTACACAATCCAATGGCTGGACATTGAAATTAGACAAATTGAGACTGGAAATATGGCATACGTTTTGAACAGTGAGGGTTATTAACTACTGGAACAATTTCCCAAGGGTTGTGCGGATTCTTCATCACTGACAATTTTTAGGTCCAGGTTGGAGGTTTTTCTAAAAGAACTGCTCTAGGAAGTATTTTGGGGAAGTTCTATGGCCTGTGTTACACAGGAGGTCAGACTAGATGATCACAATGATCCCTTCTGGTCTTAGAATATATGAAACTTTTGGCTTGGCTAGCCAGGACAAATCCAAATGGTGCTGCAACCCTGTGCAACAGGTCACAATGGTTGGAATGGGAAGCTAGGCCCAGTCTTACAGGACAGGGTTCACTGCTGCCAGGTGAGTGCAGGGTGGACTTGCTCTTCAGCCACCTCCCCAGGGGCTGGTGGAGAAGGAGTGGGTCCATTGAATAGAGAGGTATTATCAATGGTCCATCATTCCCCCCAACCTCACCCCTACCTCAGTTGCAAAACCTGGCTCGATCACTGCCTGAGGCCAGAGCCCTAGCAATATTGATGTAGTTAAACAAGGGTATTCTACATTGAAAAAGACCCACAGCAGCAAGTCCCAGAGCCTGAGTCAACTGTACTGGGCTCCCGCTGTGGGAATAAAAATAGCAGTGTAGATGTTTGGGCTCAGGCTGGAACCTGACTCTGAGACCCACCTCCTTTAAGTCGGTTTCAGAGTCCAAGCTCCAGCCTGAGCCTGAATGTCTACACTGCTATTTTTAGTCCTGTAGCATGAGCCCTGAGAGTCTGAGTCAGTTGACCTGGGCTCTGAGACTCGCTGCTGTGGGTCTTTTTTTTTTGCAATGTAGATGTACCCCAAGATAGATAAGGGTATGTGACCACACCCATAAACACTGGGACCATGCAAACACTAGTCAGAAGCATAATACAGCTGCAGTTAAGGCATGTAGAACTGGCTACACCCTTCATGACTGAATTGACATACAAATGTGCACACCGCATAGTTACTTTGTGTGAACATGCCAAGGGAAAAATCAGTTTAAATCAGTCTCCAATTTGTAATATAAAATAGCCTTATTTTTGTAGCAAGAACTCCTCAGGGGAAGTAGACCTTAAAGAAAAAGGTACAAAATGTCCTACCCAAACTGATCCCGCTCCCTCCCTGAATCAAAGGCCCAGTGATCTGAACCTCCCTTTCCACTCTTGATTACACTGACACACTCAGTCAGACAGCAGAAACAACACCTTGAAGTGAACAGTCATAGAGAGACATCGTATAGAGAATACACGGTGGAGACTGTTTGGCGAGCAAGCCACAAACTGAAATAGGTTTTGTATAATGCATTTGTTGAACTTTATTTACAAAAAAGGAGTCTTGTTTGTGAAAAATACACACACAGAAAAACAGGGCAAAAATTGTTGAATAAATTGTTTGCTGACAATATAGCTTTCTAGGCACTAGTCAGGGACATAACTCAAGCAATTGGTTTTCCTGAAGTTAGCCAGAGGAAAGACAGCTTTTCCTCCCCATTGCACAGTATAGATTGCACATAAATGCATGTGTGTCCACTACAGATGTGCATAGATCCTGGCAGTCACATATTTATTCCTTGGGGAATACTATTCATATTTGGTAGCACCAGGGTTTCAAAAACAGTATACATTTCATATTAGCAGTAAAGGAGATAAGAATAAAGGCCTTCAGAGTACTGCCGCACAGTGTGGATACAGCCTCTTCTTTTTGTTTTCTGTCTCCTTTGATATGCTAATAATTGGAGACAGAGGACCACATTGCCAAACCAGGTACAAACCAGTGGAATAAGGTCTCGGCAGCAAGTAGAGCAATGAACACAGAAGAGGGACCTGCCTCCATCTGACATTTTCTCACATGGGCAGGAAACAAACCCGCATTGAGGACAGAGGGAAGAAGTGATGTCAGCTAGATAGTAGGAAAATCTTTGGCTTCTAGTGGTTGCCATCTGCCTGACTAAAAGGATGCACTTGTGGTACATGAGTCAGAGGGCCAGAGCCCTTGCCATCAAAGAAGGCACAGCATCATACAGGTGCCTACAGGGTTAGGCAACAGCTCAGCAGGGGTTTTAGGGATCTGAATTTTGGATTTAGGCACTTTAAGTGGCAGTTAGGTGCCTAAATCCTTTGTACATCTAGCCCTCCATCTCCGTTTTTCAGGGAATAGTTTACTACCTCACACAAATGGCTGTGAGGTAATTAATTAATGCTATACAGAGTTGTGAAAATGTAAAGTGATATTCTGTATAAGTACTAAATATCCTCCCCATTTCCACCGAAAGTAAAAAAATATATATTTCACCAAAATGTCTCCCAAAAACACAAATATCCAAATACCACGCTGTGCCATTTCATACTTATTAGCCATATTCCTACAAACTATCCCAATGTGAAGGAAAGATGGGAAGAATAGTAAGAGGCCAATATGGTTCCATCAGGAGCTCTTTAATGGCCTGAAAATAAAAAAGGAATCCTACAAAAAGTGGAAAGTTGGATAGATTACTAAAGATGAGTACAAATGATTAATGCAAGGATGTTGGGACAAAATCAGAAAGGCTAGGGTGAAAAATGAGTTACACCTAGCAAGTGACATAAAAACAGTAAGAAGAGATTCTATAAATACATTCAGACTAGGGCCGTCCTTAGGCATACACAGCATATGCAGCTGCGTGAGGCACCAAATTTGCATACATGGCAGCACCAGCCCTGGAGACCAGCCCTATCCCTCAGCCGACCCCCCTGCGGGCTGTGCCCACTGCAAGGGGCAGGGCCGTCCCTAGGGGGGTGCGGGGCCCCGGACAACTCCCTCCGCCCCACCTCTTACCCTTCCCCCCTGCTCTGCCCCCAGCCCGCCCCATTCCACCTCTTTCCCCAGTGACCCCACACTCACCGGCGGTGGCGGGAAGCCACTCCGCCAGCTCCCAGCCATGTCGCTCTGCTTCCCACCGCTGGTGAGTGCAGGGAGGTTGGGAAAGGATGCCCCCCACACTCACCGGTGGCGGGAAGAGGAGCGCCACGGCCCCAGTCCACTCCGCTACCCTTGCCCCAGCCCCAGCCATGTTGCTCGGGTTGGGGAAAGGACCGCCCCTTGCTCTCACCGGCGACGGGAAGCAGAGCGCTGCAGCTGGGAGCTGGTGGAGTAGAACTGGCTGGGGCCAGGCTGCTGCATTTCCCACCGCTGCCAGTGAGTTGGGAGGGGGGTAATCCCTTCCCCCAAGACCCTCCCCTGAGCGACACAGCTGGGGCTGGGGTGAGGGAAGCGGAGCGGGCTGCTCCTGGCCCCCAGCTAATCTCCCGGGCCACTCTGTGTCCCACCACAGCTCCTTCCTCCCAGACCCTGGCGGGGGGAGGGGAAGAGAGGCCTGGGGGCTGCATAGGGCACTCAAATGGCTAGGGATGGCCACGATTCAGGCCATGAGAAAGATGAAGGAAAGTGTACGTCCACTACTTAGTGGGGCAGGAAAGCTACTAACAGATGACATGAAGAAGGCTGAAGTGTTTAATGCTTATTTTGCTTTGGTCCTCACTGAAAAGGTTAATAGTGACCAGATACTTAATACAATTAATATTAACAACAAGGGGGAAGGAACACAGTCCAGAATAGGGAAAGAACAGGTTCTTGAATATTTAGAAAAATTAATGTATTCAAGTTGGCAGGGCTGCTGAAATTCATCCTAGGGTATGTAAGGAACAAGCTAAAGCTACCTCAGAACCATTAGTGATTATCTTTGAGAAATCATGGAGGATGGATGAGGTCATAGAGGATTAGAGAAGGGCTAACATAGTACCTAGCTTTCAAAAGGGGAACAAAAAAGACCTGGAGAATTATAGACCAATAATCCTACAAATTATTAAACAATCAATTTGTAAGCACCTAGAGAATAATAGGATAATAAGTAACAGTCAAGAACAAGTCATGCCAAATAAACCTAATATCTTTCTTTGACAGGGTTACTAGCTTAGTAGATCAGAGGAAAGCAATAGATATGATATATCTTTATTTTAATAAGGCTTTTGACACAGCCCCACGTAACATTCTCATAAGCAAACTAGGGAAATGTGGTCTAGATGAAATTACTATAAAATGGGTGAAAAACTTGTTGAAAAACCATACTTAAAGAGTAGTTATCTATGGTTTACAGTCAAACTGGAAGAACATATGTAGTGGGCTCCCACAGGGGTGCATCCTGGTTCTGATACTATTCAATATATTCATTAGTGACTTGGATAATGGAATGGATGGTATGCATATAAAATTTGTGGAGGACATCAAGCTGGGAATGGTTGCAAGCAGTTTGGAGGACAGGATTAGAATTCAAAACAACCTTGACAAATTGGATGATTGGTCTGAAATCAATGAAATTCAATAAAGACAAGTGCAAAGTACTGTGTTTAGAAAGGAAAAATCAAATGCACAACCACAAAATGGGAAATAATGGGGTAGTACTACTGAAAAGCATTTGAGAGTTATAGTGGATCACAAATTGTATATGAATCAACAGTGTGATTCATTTGTGAAAAAGCCTAATATTCTGGGTTTTATTAACCGGAATGTAATGTACAAGATGTGGGGGGGGGAGGGGGGAAGGTCGACTGTCCCACTATACTCAGCACTGGTGACACCTGAGCTGGAGTTGTGTCTCTAGTTCTGGGTGCAACACTTTAAGAAAGTTGTGGACAAACTGAAGAGTGTCCATAGGACAGCTACAAAAATGATAAAAGGTTTAGAAAACCTGATCTCTGAGGAAAGTTTAAAAAAATTGGGCATGTTTAGTCTTGAGACAAAAAGACTGAAGAGGGAACCTGATAATATGTCAGTCTTCAAATATGTTAAGGGTTGTTTTAAAACAGACGGTCATCAATTGTTCTCTATGTCCACAGAAGGTAGGAAAAGAAGTAATTGGCTTAATCTACAGCAAGGGAGATTTAGGTTAGGTATTAGCAAAACTGTCTATATGGATAGTTGCATACTGGAACAGGCTTCCAAGGGAGGTTGGGGAACCCTCATCCTTGGAGGTTTTTAAGAGCTGGTTAGACAAACATCTCTCATGGTCTAGGGTATACTTGGTCCTGCCTCAGTGCAGGAGGCTGGACTCTTGGAACTCATGAGGTCCCTTCCATCCCTACATTTCCACGGCTCTATGATTTTATATTCCTAATCTCTACCTGACTGAAGAGGAGCTGTAATTTGTGATAAATTGAGCCCTATAAGCCCTATAATGGTTGTGGTTGGCACCACAAAAGTTTATTTAAAAAGATATTATGCACTTAACAATTGGGAAAAATGAAAAATCGTGAACAGATCATCAGAAAGCCCCATAAGATGTTAAATTAGAAGCAATAGGGAGAAGTTACATGAACAAAACTACTGAACTAGCTTTCGAAATGACTATATTGGCTATAGGAGATGATTTAAGTTACACCTTCTGATACTATACATGCATGATGGTATTTAGCAAATCACATGCTTTTCCTTGCTACTTTGTAAATGGAATATATTGATTTTACATTTGTGCTTAACATTTTTTAAATCATGAGCATGAAAAAATATAAAAAAGTGGCAAGCTCATAGAGCATAATACCTAGCTCATGAACATTGACTTTCCAGGGAACAAAATAGACAACCATATCCTGTTAGTTCAGCTCATAAAAATAAATTAATTAGATTATAGAATTATAAGGTACAAGCAACATTAATCATATTTAATGGAGAATGGCCATGTACTGTGTATAATAGTTGTAGATTATTTCATGTGAACACTGAATAGGTTGATAATGTCATCTTTTTCAGTCTGTGTTTTTGTAATTTTAATTTTGAAAGGTAATTTGTAGTGTTGTTTATTTATAGAGAAAAGATCATTCATTGTTTTCCTTAGTGCTCCATTAATTTCTCACCTCATTTGTTGGTGGTTACATTTGCCCTTAAGAATATTAACTATTAAAATATACATGCTTGATGATAGCTAAATATTGCTCTAAGGAAAAGGTGATTATGGCAGTCAGCTCCATGTTAAACATTAAAAAAGGATATTATTAAAACAAAATCTATATTAGTATAATGCTAGGGATACAACACTTATATGTCAGAGTAGAAAAGATAAGGACGCCAGTCACCTTAGTTTGGGCACACTGCATTTACTTTTCTGGAGCACTGAAATTGTAACTTTCCTGCAGGGGATTTCCTGTACCACAGGGTGAATGCCAAAGGATAACACACTGGGTTTTCGTGAAAAAACACGCACATACAACACCCTTCCCCCGCCCCTCTGTAGGACAAGTAGAATATGTGGGCTCCAAGGCTAAGTTTTGCTCCAGACAGGGAACTAAACACTGCCATGTGAATTAAATGGGATTTCCAAAGTGCTAATGAAGGTCACACAGATGTCACTGTGGAGCAAAATTTGCCCTATATGCTTCTCAGATACTTCTCTGTGCAACTCCCGCTAAAAAGATTGTTGTTGACACCGTAAGAATTTTCCTTTAACCTTGACACAATCTATGCTACCCAATCCAGCCCTCCATGCCTAATAACCTCTCCATTCCAATTCTGACACTCCCCGAAGTTGAGTTCTGCACTGGGTGAGTCTATCTGGCCTGAACCTTTCTAATCACTTGTCAGTTGCTCCCTTCTTGTCTCTCCTTACCACTTACTTTCCCATCTCCCTTTGGAAACTGCTTCCCTATGCTTCCCACCCCATGCCTTTATTTAGAAGAGGTCTTGAAAAAAGAAATCCCTGCTTCTGTAGGTGTCCTGATGGCTCTAAGGCTGAAGGGTGTGCACTCCCATGGCTCTCCTATGGACTCTGGTGGGTAGCAGCCTCTTTCAAGTCAACTGCCTACAGCCCCACATGAGGCTGCAGGGGCAGAGAGGCTCCAAAGCTCTTTGCTGCTTTTACATGGCACCAGGGAAGCCAAAGAAGGTAGTTCTGCCATGGGCGAGGGTAGCAGCTGTTCCAGAGAGGTTACATCAGTTTCACAATTGTGCAGGTAAAGCCCAAAAACAGAGCAGTAAGTGAGGAGAACAAAAGATACTTTTCTGAGGAGATATTGTGGTCCCCTTCTAGTACCTTACTCCGAAAATAAATTCATTTTATATTTTATTTTTTGTAATATTGTGAAGTAGCTTGGTGACTAACCTGCAGCAAGCAATAGCCCCTTGGGAAGTTTCAGCTTCTAACATACTACCATTTTTGAGTGGTGTGCACAAATACTGTTTACGGCACTCTGTGTATATTTATGTTCTCCTCTCTTTCATAACATAATATTAATGGATTTTACTCAAGCTTTTCAAACAAATTCATCTTTGGGCTTAGCTCATACATGGAAAATGGCATCCAAAAAACAGAATTTTTCAGATGCTGAGAATACCATATAACAGCAAGCTGCAGGCTGATAAGAACCTTGAAGTGATGAGAAGAGAGTTCTTATGAGTTCTGTTTGACTGGTAGGATGGTGGATGCTCCATGAAAACACTGAGGAAAATAAAATCTAAAGCCTAGATCCTGTATGATACTTATGCATGTGAATAATTTGATTCAATGAGTAGCCTCACTGAGTTCACTGGGAACAACATAAGAATGACCATACTGAGTCAAACCAAAGGTCCATCCAGCCCAGTGTCCAACAGTAGCCTATGCCAGGTGCCCCAGAGGGAATGAACAGAAGAGGTAATCATCAAGTGATCCATCTCATCGCCCATTCCCAGCTTCTGGCAAACAGAGGCTAGAGACACCATACCCGCCCATCCTGGCTAATACCCATTGATGGACCTATCCTCCATGAACGTATCTAGTTCTTTTTTGAACCCTGTTATAGTTTTGGTCTTCACAACATCCTCTGGCAAGGAGTTCCACAGGTTGGCTGTGCGTTGTATGAAGAAATACTTCCTTTTGTTTGTTTTAAACCTGCTGCCTATTAATTTCATTTGGTGACCCCTAGTTCTTGTGTTATGAGAAGGAATAAATATCACTTCCTTATTCACTTTCTCCACACCAGTCGTGATTTTATAGACCTCTGTCATATCCCCCACCTTAGTCATCTCTTTTCCAAGCTGAAAATTCCCAGTCTTATTAATCTCTCCTCATATGGAAGCTGTTCCATACCTCGAATAATTTTTGTCACCCTTTTCTGAACCTTTTCCAATTCTAATACATCTTCTTTGTACCACGACCACATCTGCACACAGTATTTTAGGATTTATATAGAGGCAATATGATATTTTCCGTTTTATTATCTATCCTTTCCTTAATGATTCCCAACATTCTGTTTGCTTTTTTGACTGCTGCTGCACATTGAGTGGAGGTATTTTCAGATTTCATAACATTCATGTGCATAAAGTTACTCATATGTGTAAAAGTTTGCAGGATCAGGGCCCATGTTTGCAAAACAGAAAACAAAACATGCAAGAAAAGGAAACATTATTTCTAAGTTTCTTAGCTGACTGGGTCTGAGCCTGATCAACCAAGTTTTGAAAGTGACCTTCTTTAACAAGGGTTCCATGCAACATTTCAATATGTGCTGAATGTTTCTCAATAACCCAAGGAACTGAGTCGCTCAGCACATTACTAATTTAAAACTCACATTTTTAGGTCAACATGTAGGCTCAGCTGCAGAAAGTCAGTGCCTGTTCATTGTAATGTGCTTACACTGATGACGCCACACCCACAGAAGAACTCCACTGCAGACTGGACTCAGTCTATGGGGTAAGGAACACCATGGTTGATTTTAACAATATTTCACGCTTCTGCAGATTTTTTAAAAAATATTTTATATCCCTTTGCTGTTGCACCTCACTGAACAGAAACCAACAATCCAATCTTCGGTAAGGACCTGATCCAACGCGTATTGAAGTCAGTGGAAAGACTCCATTGACTTCAATGAGCTTTTGATCAGGTCCTGATCCATCAGGAATAAAAAGAAGTTTAACATTAACAGTATGATGAAAGCTTCTCTAATCCTGCTTATTTAGTGATGTTCAGCATATACGTTTAATGTGATTTGAATTTTAAATGTTTTTGAAGTTCACCCTTAAGGTACTTGAACACATCTTGAGCAGGTAACAGCTATAAATTCTTTTTAGTAGAAATATTGAATCAAACTTTCTCCACAGGGTTTGAATAATAAGCATTTATCAAGAGGAATTTGTATTCCTTTCTACCCTCTCTATGTGTATATTCAGTGTATTACTTTAACAAGAACACTGTATTGCCCTTCTCCCAAGACCCCGTCATTTTGAGCCCTGTTACTACATGATTATTTTGTTTTTACTTATGGGCTGAATTAGTGATTCACAATCAGATGTAAGTAGGTACCTTTAGACTTGCATAATACAGATTAGTTAAATGGCTACCTTTGTGAAAGGAAACATTATGTTGATTTAAAAGTTGATGGAAAAGAAATATATATAGTGGTTTATTGTCTAAACTGATTTCATATCCCTCTAGTGTAAAAGGCATTAATACACTGTGTATCCCTCAAAAAGAGTTAAAATGGAAAATAGTTATTCAATGTCTGATTTAGATTGTGCACTTTTGTATCTTTTTTTTTTGTAAAGTGCTGTGTGACATTCTATAGCTACAAATAATTTCACACACAAATCTATGTTAAACACACACAAAAATGGTTACTCACCTTTTTGTAACTGTTGTTCTTCGAGATGTGTTGCTCATATCTATTCCAGTTAGGTGTGTGCGCGCGCCACGTGCACGGATGTCGGAAACTTTTCCCTAGCAGCTACCCGTCGGGCCAGCTGTGGACTCCCCTAGAGTGGCGCCAATATGGCGCTCTCTATATGACCCTGCCGGCCTGACCCCCCTTTGGTTCCTTCTTGCTAGCAACTCCAACAGAGGGGAAGGTGGGGGGGAATGGAATAGATATGAGCAACACATCTCAAAGAACAACAAGTTACAAAAAAGGTGAGTAACTGTTTTTTCTTGTTCGAGTGCTTGCTCATATCAATTCCAGCTAGGTGACTCCCAAGCCTTACCTTGGAGGTGGGGTAAGAGTCAAGGTATTGCAGACTGAAGAATCGCCTTGCCAAAGGCTGCATCATCGCGAGATTGATGGACGATGGCGTAGTGCAGGGGTCGGCAACCTATAGCATGCGTGCCAAAGACGGCACGCAAGCCAATTTTTTATGGCACACTGCTGTCTGCCGGGGAGCCCGGCAGACAGCAGCGTGCCATTAAAAATCCTGCCCAGCCCGGCCCGCTCTTCTCCGCCCACCGATCTCTCCTTGCAGGGCAGGCAAGCTTCCCCCTCCCCACACCTCTTCCCCCAGTGTGCAGGGTTCCTGCCCCTCCTCCTCTCCCTCCCTGCGGCCGATCAGCCGACGGCCATTGCTACGGAGTGGGAGAGGGAAAAGCAGAGCCGCAGTGCGCTCTCTGCTCCAGGGACCTTGGGGAAGGGGGTGGAATCGGCATATCCCCTCCAGCCCCCTGCCATGAGCCGCTCAGGGCAGAGGGCTGGGAGCACCCCCACAACCCCAGCCCACATCTCCAGCCCTCTGCCCTGACCCCTGAACCCCGCACACCCTCCAGCCCTCTGCCCTCACCCCTGCACCTCCCCCACACACCCCAGCCCTGTGCCCTGACCCCTGCATCCCCCCACAACCCCAGCCCTGACTCCGGCACCCCCCACACCCCATGTCCTGACTCTTGCACCCCCCACATCCCCACCCCCACCCTGAGCACCAAACGGGAGCTCCTGCACACCCCCTCTCACATTCCCACCTGCACCCCTCGCACCAAATGGGAGCTGCCCAGGTAAGTGCTCCACACCCAAACCTCCTGCCCCAACCCTGAGCCCCCTCCCTCATTCTAGCTCCTAGCCAGACCCTGCACCCCAACCCCCAGCCTGCTCCTTCACCCCCAGCCCTGTTCTCAGCACACTCCCACCCTCATTTCAGTGCAGAGAGAGGAAGAGAATGGCTAGAACCAGGGAGAAGGTAGGTACCTACTCTATGTGGACAGGGCTGGGACCCCAGACTGGCAGCGGACTGAGCGGGGCCAGCAGCCGGGACCCTGGCTGGCAGGAGCCGGCAGATGGAACCCCAGACTGGCAGCAGGCTGAGCCGCTTAGCCCACTGCTGGTCTGGCGTCCCGGCCACCGGCCCCGCTCAGCCCACTGCTGGTCTGGAGTTCTGGCTGTCAGCCGCAGGCTCCGCACAGCCCATTGCTGGCCTAGGTCAACGGAATCCCAGGCCAGCAGCAGTCTGAGTGGGCCGGCAGTGTAAGATCAGCATTTTAATTTAATTTTAAATGAAGCTTCTTAAACATTTTGAAAACCTTGTTTACACATGACAATAGTTTAGTTATATAATATATAGACTAATAGAGAAAGACCTTCTTAAAAAACATTAAAATTTATTATTGGCATGCAAAACCTTAAATTAAAGTGAATAAATGAAGACTCGGCACACCACTTCTAAAAGGTCGCCGACCCCTGGCGTAGTGCAACGTGAAGGTGTGCACCGAAGCCCAAGTGGCAGCCCTGCAGATTTCCTGAAGAGATACGTGCGCCAGAAAGGCTGCAGAGGACGCTTGAGCTCTCGTGGAATGAGCCACAACAACAGGCGGAGGGAGGTTTGCCAATTTATAATAGGTGCAAATACATGTGGTGATCCATGAAGATATCCGCTGGGAAGAAACAGGAGAACCTTTCATTTGTTCTGCTATAGCAATGAACAACTGGGTCGTCTTGCGAAAGGTCTTTGTCCAATCTACGTAGAAGGCAAGCACCCTCCTGACATCTAGTGAATGCAGCTGCTGCTCTCGAAGATTGGCATGCGGCTTTGGATAGAAAACTGGCAGGAAAATATCCTGGCTGACATGGAAACAGGATACAACTTTTGGCAGGAAAGCTGGATGAAGCATAAGCTGAACTTTGTCTTTATGGAAGATGGTATACAGTGGCTCACACATGAGGGCCCATAGCTCAGACACACCTCATGCTGAGGTGATGGCCACTAGGAAGGCAACCTTCCAGGAGAGGTAAAGGAGTGAACAGGAAGCTAGCGGCTTGAAAGGGGGACCCATGAGGCGGGAGAGGACTAAGTTAAGGTCCCAGGCCGGCACAGGGGGCTTCATTGGAGGATGGATCTTTTCCAGCCCTTTTAGGAAACGTCCCAAGATGGGGTGTGCAAACAGGGAATGCCTGGAAGCTCCTGGGTGGAATGCCGAGATAGCCGCGAGGTGGACCTTAAGAGAGCTGAAGGCCAGATTTGGTCTTTCAAGTGCACTAGGTAATCTACGATGCATGGAATTGAGGCCTGAAGTGGAAGCACCTGCCATTGGGCACACCAAATGGAAAACCTTTTCCACTTTGCTTTGTACATCATCCTGGTAGAAGGCTTTTGGCTCTCCAGGAGCACCTGTCTCACCAAGTCTGAACAGGTGAGCTCAGCCTGGTTCAACCACGGATCCTCCAGGCAATGAGGTGGAGAGACTGTAGGTCTGGATGGAGGAGACAACCGTGATTCTGTGAGATGAGGTCGGGATTGAGAGGTAGACGCAGCGGGGCCCAGATCAACAGATCCAAGAGAGTGGGGTACCAGGACTGGCGAGGCCAAGCCGGGGCCACCAGTATGATCTCCGCCTTGTCCCTGCGGACCTTGAGAAGGACCTTGTGGACCAGGGGGAATGGCGGGAAGGCGTGTAGTAACTGGCCGGACCAAGGGATCAGAAAGGCATCTGCGATCAATCCGGACTTTGACCCCGAAAGGAGCAGAAAGTTGGGCACTATCTGTTGACCTGTGTGGTGAACAGATCAATTTGGGGAAACCCCCAGCTGCGGAAGACAGAGTAGATAACGTCCGGGCAGATCGACCACTCATGAGTAAGGATGCGTCTGCTCAAGCTGTCTGCCAGTACGTTCTGAACGCCCAACAGGTATGAAGCCTGGAGAAAGATGGAATGGGCTAGACAGAATTCCCATAGTAGGAGGCTTCCTGACATAGAGGAGATGACCGGGCTCCACCTTGTTTGTTTAAATAAAACATGGCCGTGGTGTTGTCAGTCAGCATCGCTACACAATGGCCCCACAAGCGGGACAGAAACGCTTGGCACGTGAGACGGATACCCCTGAGTTCTTTGATATTGATACGTAGGGCCAGTTCCTTTACTTACCATAGACCTGGAGTTGTCAGGCTTCCGAGATGTGCTCCCCAGCCCAGCATGGACGCATCCGTTACCAGGGTCAGAGTGGGCTGCGGAGGGCGAAATGGGACCCCGGTGCCCACCATGAGGGGGTCCAGCCACCAATGCAGGGAATCGAGGATGTGCCCCGGGACGGTGAGCACCATGTCCAGACTGTCACGACCCGGGAGATATATGGACGCCAGCCACGCCTGTAGGGCTCTGAGCCACAATCTGACATGCTGCATCATGTAAGTGCAGGACGCCATGTGGCCCAACAACTTGAGGCACTGCCTCACTGTGGTAGTGGGGAAGTCACGAAGACTGGCGATTATATGTGCAATGGCTAGGCGTCTAGCCTCTGGGAGAAAAGCTCTCGCTTGATTTGCATCCAGAACCGCTCCGAGAAATTCTATTGTTTGGGTCAGGGTGAGAACTGACTTGTTGACATTGAGAATGATGCCCAAGCAGTCGAACGTGTCCCTGACCAATTGCACCCGTGATTCCACGTGCTGGTGGGACCGGCCTCGTATGAGCCCGTCATCTAGGTACGGGTAGATGTGCATGTGGTGGTGGCGAAGGAAGGCTGCAACAACCACCATGCATTTGGTGAAGACGCGGGGAGCCGTGCACAGGCCGATCAGGAGGGCTGTGAACTGATAATGCGTCTTGTTCACCACGAAACGTGATGTGAAAATAAGCGTCCTTCATATTGAGGGCAGTGTACCATTCTCCCAGATCCAGTGAGGGAATTATCATGCCCAAGTCGACAGTGTGGAACTTCCAGTTGACGATGTACTTGTTGAGCTCCCTGAGGTCCAGAATGGGCCGTAGACCTCCTTTTGCCTTGGGAACAAGGAAGTAACGTGAGTAAAAACCCTTGCCCCTGAGCTCCTGAGGCACCTCCTCCACAGCCCCTAGGGCAAGGAGGGATTATACCTCCTGGATAAGGAGTTGCTCGTGAGAGGGGTCCCTGAAGAGGGACCAGCAAGGGGGGTGGGAGGGTGGGAATGAGCAGAAGTGAATAGAATAGCCCGCCTCTACCATGTGGAGGACCCACTGGTCCGATGTAATAAGGGACCATGCATGGTAGAAGCGGGATAGATGGTTCAGGAAGGAAGGATATGGCCGAGATATGGACTGGTAGTCCGTCCTCGTGCTCATCTTCAAAATGGGCACTTAGAGCCCGGGGTGGGCTTGGACTGCCCCTGGCCCTGTCCAGACGGAGGGCACGATGGTCTGTGCCTGGTGTATCTACTTCTCCTGCGGGAGAAGTCCTGCCTGGGTCCAGCGGGAAAGACCGCTGCTGGGTGGGCTGGGGCTTAAATGGCTTTCTTGGAGTCGCCGGGGTATGCATGCCTAGAGACTTAATTGTGTTCCTTGAATCTTTCAGGCTATGCAACCTAGAGTTGGTCTGTTCAGCGAAGAGCCCCTGACTGTCAAATGGAGGGAACCCTGAAGAGCAGTTCGGGCCACTAGTCTGCCCTACTCAGCAATGACACCCAGCTCCTGCCAAGACTCAGATGGGAGGAGCTCCTTGAACTTTTGAATAGCAGACCAGGAGTTGTAGCTGTATCTGCTAAGGATCACGAGCTGATTAGCGATCTGCAGGGAGAGGCCACTGGTAGAATTAAACCCTTCCTCCCGAAGAGGTCCAGGCGTTTTGCATCTTTTGACTTTGGGGCGGGCCCCTACTGACCCTGTCTTTCTTTTTCATTTACCACATCCACCACCAGGGACCATGGGGGGGATGGTAAACAGGTATTCGTACCCCTTAGTGGGGGCAAAGTACTTTCTTTCGGCCCCTTTGGCTGCGGGGGGAATGGAGGCCGGAGTTTGCCAGATTGTTTTGGCATTAGACTGAATAGTCTTCATAAGGGGCAGTGCCACCCTAGAGGGCCCTTCTGGTTTCAGAATGTCCACCATGGGGTCCTCTTCCTCTATGACCTCCTCCACCTGGAGATTCATGTTTACGGTCACTCTCTATAGAAGTTCCTGTAGGGCCCGATAGTCCATGGGTGGACGGCCAGATGTGGAGGTGCCCGCCACCGCCGCATCAGGTGAAGATGAGGAGGCGGCAACCGGCAGGATTGGGTCCGAGACAGCCCCTTGGTCCACTGATTCCAGTTCCTCCTGGGCACCGGGTGTAGCCTCCACCAGGGGTGGGGCTGGATCCAGGGTTTTTGTGGGGTCCGGAGGATGATGACTGATGGTTGCCTTGGGAACATGGGACCCAGAACGTGATGCCAGATGGACACCTGTAGGGGCACCCTGGGCTTGGTGGTACACCCTGGGAGTACAGAACTGCCACTGGGTTTGCCAGTGGGGTGCCGAAACGTCCCATCTGAGACTTCCTGGACCTGATTGGGGTGCCTCCGATGCTCCCGATGCCCTGCCCAACCTGGGAAAGGGTGACTGGGAGCAGGATGGCCAAGGAGGAGCGGTAGGCTGCACAAGGGGGGGGTTCTGCATCCCCTGACGGGCAGGATGGGTACCCTGCAGAGTTGAGGGACCCAGACGGTGATCGACAGTGCCATTGTGGGGAGTGGTACCGAGAGGTCGACTGGTGCAGAGATGTTGGACTTCGTCTCCCTGGGGAGTGACCACGGGAGTGTGACCGCGACCGATGCCGTGCCGGGGAACAGTGCCATGCCGGAGAGCGGTGCAACGATGGAGAATGGTGCTATGATGGAGAGCGGTGCTGTGCCGGGGAGCGGTGCCGCGATGGAGAGTGGTGGCGCAGAAAAGTGTGGTACCGCAATGGGAGTGGTGCCACTGCGCGGAACATGTCTCTACGAGCGGTGCCACGAGGTCTCAGACCTTGACTTAGACCTCGAGTGGGACCACGACCTGTCAGTTGATGATCACCTCGAGCTGGAGCAGGTCCGAGGATCGGGGCTGCGAGACCAGAGCCACAAGTCAGACTGGCGCAGAGTATGGCGGTGCCGGGACTCAGAGCGGCGCGGTGGAGCTGGTCTGAGGGCAGGCGGCCCAAAGATTGCCGGTTTGCCCCTTGACGGTGCCAGGGCTCGAGATAATGTGGGCCTTGAGACCAGAGACTTAGGCGCCGTCATATCAATGAGGCCTCTGGCGGCCTCAGTGGTGTCGGGTGTGGAAGGCAGTGTGACCTCCTCAACCTGCAGCTGCAGGGAGTCTGGTGGTACAGGGCTTCCCAGGGAGGCAGGGATCCATGGAGGATGAGGCCTACTGGGAGGACTGTATGCCTTATTCCTCTGGTCCACACTGTGTTCTGACGGGAGTGCGATTACAGCCTTGGGCCTTCGCGCTAACTTCTCTGTGGCCTACTTCTTGTGAGTGGCCAAGGAGTGAGAACCGTGCAGGGGGGAGGGAGGGTGCTTTTGGGCCCCAGGGGACCGCCGGGCCCTAGAGAGGCATGCTGAGTCCTTGTTTGGCAGTGAAGACAGCACCGCTGGAGGTGCGCTCCGCACCGAGGCACTTGGGGTCGAGCATTGAGGCAGATGGAGAGCAGACTCCATGAGGAGATGTCTAAGTCTAATGTCCCTCTCCTTTCTAGTGCGAGGTTTAAAGGCTTTGCAAATCTTGCACTTATCCGCCTGATGGGATTCTCCCAGACAACGGAGGCAGGAGTCGTGGGGATCACCTGTGGGCATGGACTTGCAGCAGGAGTCACAAGGTTTGAAGCCCTGGGACGGCATGCCCCGGGGCTCTGAAGAGCACTTCGTTGAGGGGAAACCCCTTCAAGTGTTAATGACAACACTTAACACTAAAGATAACAGATAACAGACATTTGACCAACAATAAAGGTAAGTAAAGTAGCTAGGGAGTAGTGAAGCACTTGTGAACAAGAGACCACTGTTCCAACAACCATCACTGGTGGTAAGAAGGAACTGAAGGGGGGTTGGGCCGGCAGGATCGTATATAGAGCGCCATATCGGCACCACTCCAGGGGGCTCCACAGCCAGCCCAACAGGTAGCTGCGAGGGAAAAGTGTCCAACATCCATGCATGCAGTGCCGCACACACCTAACTGGAATCGATATGAGCAAGCACTCAAATAAGAATCTATGTTAAAGGTACATTAAGGTAGCAAAGTCTAGCACTGAAAAGCTAGGAAATTGCAGAATCAGCATTGCTTGTGCAACCTTAATTTGCCCCTCTTGTATGTATGCATTATGATACAAGTACATGATTACATTTTTCCCCACAGAAACCTGGCCTCATTCATCTAGCTATAATCAAAATCCAGGGTTTTGTAGGCATCATGACAAAAGTGAATCTTAGTATTTTTTTCCTTATAAAATCATTTTGTACAAAATAAATCAAATATTTTCCTCTACCGGGAGAATACATCTCATATTATATGATAAAAATAAGTATGGTCCCTACACAAACTTTTGTGTTTGCTTAACTTTATGCGTGAGAGTAGTCCAAATGATGACAACTCTCAGGTGAAGATCTTCGCAGGATCAGGGCCTATCTTAAAAGAAATTTCAGGTTGCACAATTAAGCACTAAAAATTCAGGAAATGCCAGCGTGACAGATATAGCAATGTATGCAATATTTGTGTTGTGTTGAATAGTTTATGTAACACTGTGGCTAGGGATTGTATGCAACTCCAAGGATGGAGGCTCTGCCAACCACTAAAAAACAGTTGAGGGTGATTAAATCGAACCTCTTAGGTTATATACATCTCCAAATAGGCCTGGAAAGGCTTGCATATACTGCTTCAAACTGTTCTCCCCGCCCTATAAATCATCAATCAAAGAAAGGGCTTTTGACGTAAGAAGGTTGGCTTCGAATTGACTTTGGGGCCTTCTTTTTGATCCAGCAAACAGACAGGACCTTCCCTCCAAGGAAGGCCTTAATCCTTGAGGGTTAGAAAGACTTCGGCCTGCTACAGCCCCGTAAGTAGGGCCCTACCAAATTCATGGTCCATTTTGGTTAATTACATGGTCATAGGATTTTTAAAATCTCCAATTTCATGATTTCAGATATTTAAATCTGAAATTCAATGGTAGGGGTAACTGTAGGGGTCCTGACCCAAAAGGAGGTAAAGGGGGGCGTCTCAAGGTTATTGTAGGAGGGTTGTGGTATTCCACCCTTATTTCTGCGCCGCTGCTGGCGGCAGTGCTGCCTTCAGAGCTGGGCGGCCGGATAGTGGCAGCTGCTGGAGGCAGAGCCACTGCCAGCTGCAGCGCAGAAGGAAGGCTGGCATGGGATGGTATTGCTACCCTTACTTCTGTCCTGCTGCCTGCAGAGCTGGGCCCTCAGACAGAAGCCACCACTCTCCAGCCGCCCATTGCACCATTACTTCTATGCTGCTGCTGGCAGTGCTGCCTTCCGAACTGGGCGTTTAGCCAGCAGCCACTGCTTTCCAGCCAGCTCTGAAGGCAGAGCAGGAGTAAGGGTGGCAATACCATGTCCCATCTACAATAACCTTGCAACCCCCCCCCCACGACATTCTCTTGGGTTGGAACCCCCTGTTTGAGAAATGCTGGTCTCCCCTGTGAAAACTGTACAGTCTAGGGTTAAAGTACACAAAAGACTAGATTTCATGGTCTGTGACGAGTTTTTCATGGCTGTGAATTTGGTAGGGTCCTGCCCATAAGACTGATGGGTGAATCCTGATATATTTCATGTGTATTTTAATCTATTTATTGGTTTTTTTAAAATGTTTTCTCTATAATGCTTTTACCTTAAGAATAAACATGCTTACTTAGAAAGCACTGTGTGGTAACTTGTAACTTCTGGCAATACGCTGTTCAAAAGCCTCAAAGAGAAAGCAAAGCACAGGCTCTGGGCTTTAGACAGACTAGTTTACTGCAGATATTCTAGTATAAGGCAGGGAGCTGTGCAGCCTTAAAACCCTCAGTCAGAAGGGAGTGGGACTGGGTCCATACCAAGAGACAGGTCACAGCACGAGATCTGACCTGGGTACTTCTGGAGTGCATTCCTGAGGGTGAAATACAATTGCAGTTACCCTGAAACTGTGACAGCCAGCATTATGGTTCTATACACACACTTAACTTTGCCTTATTTTGCATATGCATTTGATAGTCTAATTACATGATCACAAACTGTTTCTCTACTAAAACAATTCTATATTTTGGAAGGGATATAAACCCTCAAGTTTCAGGGTAGAAGCCAACCAGCAGGTGATGGGGGATAGGAAAAAACTTCCTTTATGTCCAAGTTATTTTATAACTTGTCTTCTACATGTTTCATGCACCTTCTTCTCAAGCATCTGGTGCTGATCACTGTCAAAGATAAGATAACAGATTACCTGGACCACTGATTTGATTTGTATGGCAATTCCAAAGTACTTTACAAACTACAGGTATCGTCACTTGTGCTGTCCTACTCAACTTTATTATTCAGTAGCAAGCAGTATGCTTTGATTCTGTCAGAGCTTGGGCAATTCAGTCATACCTCAGTGGCCATAATCTCTCTCTGGTGTATCACATGTAAGGTTCCAACCATATAGCAGTACCGATAGCTATGTAACAGAAGCTGATGTAATGGCCCTTGAAGAAGTTACGTGCTAAAAGCAGTCCCATGTTTATCTGACTAAACCCTCATATCCAGTTCCAAAGAAAACCCTGTTGAAATGAAATGTCTTGAAGCTGGAAATACACAAATAAGAACCACAATGAGCACTATAGAAGAGCTAGGTATTATTTTCAACAGCTATTGTGTATGTATATCAGACTGATTCAGATAGTTATTCCAGTAATATTGTTTGTACTGCAAACACTGTATGATTATTCCCGTAGGGATATACAGAAGAATCAGAAAGCATATAAAAAGGAGATCATAACACTAGAACAAATTAAATGAATGCATGTTAACATGTCCTACTGTACCCCTGTAGGGCCCGAACAAAGCAACTAGGCCAGGCGCTGGATAGATGCACAGAAAAAAGGGATGGAATCTTTCAGCCTTGGCAATTGAGCTGCTCTATGAAGGCCACCCCACCCAATGGCAGAATTAGACTTCCTAGTTCCCACCCGCCTCTGCCTTCTGCAGCTGTGCAGAAAGTTTACATGGGCCGAGGGTCTGAGCCATGCAAGGGGTATGTGCACTCCCCTTCATGAGTCCTTGGCTTCCTCCACTCCTTCTTGTTCTGCAAAGCTACCCTAATGGCCTGAACCTGCACCTTTGAATCAATGGGAGCTTTGTCATTGACTTGAATGGGTGCAGGATCAAGCCCCAGGTCTATTGTTTGGGAGTTGCTGAATTGTGGAGGATGGGGCTGGCCTTCCCTCTGCTTAAGAGTGAAAACATCTCACTTAGTGATTAGTACTAACTTAAAATGTGTAAGGTACTTTCTGATTAAATTACTAAACATGAAATACAGATCAAATTCTGCCACCAGATACTGAGACAGAGAGAGAGGGGTGAGAAGTGAACAGCTACCTACTGCTCAAGAAAAATGCTTACTTACTGCACCTATTCAAGACTTGTATCTCAGGAAAGGCCTGGCCTATCCCTAAAACTTAGGTTGAGCTGGCTACATCACTCAGGGCTATGAACAATTCTTCACCCCAGGCAACATAGTTAGGTTGACTTCACCACCACTGTAGATGCAGCTAAGTCAATGGAAGATACCACTGAACAAGCTACCAGATTACCTACATTGATAGAAAAACCCCTTCTGTCAGTGTAGGAAGCATTTTCACTACAGCGTCCCAGCTGCAGCACCATAGCTGTGCCGCTGTAGAGGTGTAGCACAGACACAAAATTAAATCTGACGTCAATGGGAATTCTGCCTGAGTTTGAAGGTTACATAGGGCTATTGAAGGGCCTGATACATCTCCTGTTAAAATTAATACTAGTCTCTCATTGATTTCAATGGAAGTTGGATCAGGCCTCAAAGGAGGCTAGATATGAAGACTGGAGAACAAGAGCAGTCATTGAAGAGCACATGAAACTCTGGGGAACCAGTCAGCACTAAACTAGCTGAATATTCTGCCATCTATCACACTGAACCTGTTGGGAGAACCTGTTCTAAATGGGCAACAACTGTCTGGCTGAACTATGGGAATTCTAGATGACACAAAATCAAGCTATTTGGTGGCTGTGGTTGCCCTAATGCACAGTGTGACGAATAAGAAGCAGTGAAAGGGAGGAAAAAATGTCATTTAAAAATAATAAGAATAGCCTAGCAGGGTTCATTCATTCTCACAGATCTACACAATGTATAATGTCACTCACAATACATAATTTAGAATCTCTCTTTGGTTACCAGTTAAATTATCACAGTACAAAGGTAGAATACTATTGGAATGGTGGTATTATCCAAATACAAGTGCTATTTATCTGAATGTATAAGCAGTTTAGCTCTCAGAGAAATGCACATTCACAGTTGTGATGCAGTTATTTTTAGAATTTCAGCACATCATCAATGCCATGTTTTCTACCTGAATGTTTGACTCAGAATAATTTTCGTAAGTGTAGGCACTTCCCATATGTTATATCTAGAACTGGGTGGGAAGTGGTTTTCCTGTCCAGCAAAATTTTGAGATTTCAAAATTTTTCCTGGTCTGTACAGGGATAAAACCAAGACCTTTGGAAGCTTTTCAGGGGAGAAAAAAAAGACACACCCACCGCAGAACAGCCAAGAGCCTGTTGTGACATGGTCCTGGGGTACACAGGGCTGTGAGACACCTTCCCTTTGTATGAGGATGCCTTGTCTATGTCTGCTGAGAGTCAACTCCCCAACTTCACCAGCCACAGGCAATGCAAGCACTCCCTTCCTGGACTACACAGACCTTGCTGTCTCTTCACAGATTAGCGATAAGCACACTGCAACCCCCGAGCCTTCCGAGTCTCCTTGGAGTGTCCAATCCCTGTTCCACTTGACACTCACCAAATTCACAGATTTTCTGCTCCCAAAGGGACAGTACCCCCCCAGCTCACCAGTTAAAGCTTAGATCACTGCTCCCTGTAACACACAGCACTTAGATATGTTTATAGTGAAAACAAGTATAAGTTTATTTAAGGATAACGTTTCTAATAAGAGCAAGCAGATGTATTGGAAATGAAAGGTTATATATAAAATAAAATCACAACACACATTCTAGAACCTATACTTATTTAACTAGATACTTTTATGTCTTATAGAGCAATGTTTACCCAAAGTTCTTACAGTGATTTACAGCCAGGTTGGTTGTGATCTGATCATGAGACAAGTCATGCTGTCAACTTGCCTCCTCAGTAGGAGATGCTGCATGTTTATTTACAGTACCTGATATACCAGACTAATCCTTTGATCTTAGTCATAAATAGCACAACCCAGGTGAGTGCTATAACTACTGGGCTATTGGTTATTCTGCGGTCTCTCCCTCCCTCCAAAAATTCCATCCTAGACCTGAGAAACATTTCCCAATGACAGTTTCATTGAGAAGGGTACATTCCTGTAAAAAGTCTGGGTTTCAATGAATCAGCATTTTCTGACAAAAAAAACTTTTCATCAAAAGTTTTGTGACCAACTCTAGTTATACCCACACAAGCCAACAAAATATTACATTGAAGTAGCTATACTTATTTCAACAAAACCAAGATAAAGCCACTGCCATGCCGGTGAGCACTTCATTCCCAGATGGACTGGACTACAAATACTCAATTTATTAGAAAGACTGGACAATTTCATTCTGTTGCTTTCAACAGAACTAGAGCTGCAGGAACTGCTATATACTGAGAGCCTGGGGGAAAATGCACAAACAGAGCTAATTGACTGTCCCATTCATGGAACATGTAAAACACAAGATAAGTGTGATAGGGAAACAAGCAACCAGAAGGTACCATAGAGTTGCATCATATAACAACTGATCAAGTTCCTAACAATCCCAATACATTAGCCCACCTCTTTTTTCATTTTGCACTGCTGAAAAACTTACCTAAATAAAACAAACGGAAGATGATAATGTTCTACATGAGTTTCTGATGAATGCCACAATAAAATCAGTGTCCTACGTTAAATGCCGCAGTTCAGAAAGTGGATTCTTACCCCATAGAAGCTACAGTCAAGATCATTTCAACTTAACCCACAAGTATTGAATCAGTGATATTAACTGTGAAGTTAAAATCCTAGTTATCTACTGCTCTGGGCTGTCTGTACATCCTGTCTATTCTACATGTCTTGTTAGAGTATAAACTTTTTGGGGAAAAGACTATGTTTTTATGTCTTGTACAGCACTGAGTACATTGTCTCAGTATTTTGTACTTTTACACCGGTGTGAATCAAATATGGAACGTTACCCTTGGAGAACTGAGCCCAATGTGGGAGACTTCCAACCGCACAAAGCTTATTTTCTTCCAGTCTGCACTATTGTATTAAACAGTCCACCAACTAACCCATGTAGGACTGTAATTTATGATTAAAAGTGACCTAAGATTTGTGATCACAAATTCCTTCAGAAGTAGCAATATGTGGTACAACAGTCAGGCTAAGCAGGACAGTCTGTTCACTGTTTGTTTAAAAATTAGGGGGTGGGGAGGGAAGTAAATTGTGAACTGAGCTCCCCCTTTCAATCAGGCTATTTTGGGCATTCGTCATGCATTGCTAAAGATGAGAGACTTTTTGAAACACAATTTGCAGGTCACCTTTTAAGGATTTTTTGTGAGGGGTAAGGAGAGAAGGGATGGATAAAGTGTTGTATGCGGAAGTTGCAATACCCCAACCAATAATATTTTGCATTCTATTCTAGAATGGTTTCTACATGTATATTTCACAACCTACATTAATTATGAACTTTAATGAATTATGTCTTACAGCAATCTCTAAATGAACATATTATTCCCAAGATGACACAGAGTGGTTAAATGGTTTTCCCAAGATCACAGAGGAAGTCTGAAAAGACCAGCAACAGAACCAAGAATTCATGACTTTCATTCATTTTCTGTAGCTACAAGTCCATCCATTCACCTGTCAACCTTAGCTAATGTAGATAAGGGAGGCAAAAATATTCATTTTGTCACTGCCATTTTACTTATATCCCAAGTCATTACCACAATCTATTCATTGCAATGTTTATGCTTGTTTTATTTTTATATTTAATTTAATTTATATTTATAATTTGTAATTTTTTGGGGGAGAGAGATAGCTCAGTGGTTTGAGCATTGGCCTGCTAAACCCAGGGTTGTGAGTTCAATCCTTGAGGGGGCCATTTAGGGATCTGGGGCAAAAATAAGGGACAGTACTTGGTCCTGCTGTGAAGGCAGGGGACTGGACTTGACTCAATGACCTTTCAATGTACCTTCCAGTCCTATGAGATAGGTATATCTCCATTTTGTTCTATGTTGCACTGAAATCTCATTTGTCCAGATCACTGCTAAAGACTACTAGTCTGGTTCCAAGCTGAGTTGCAAATGTAATGAAAAAGAGAAAAAAAAAGGAGAAAGTTGGCCATAACAGCTATTATAAATTCTGTCTCTCAATTTAGGAAAGTTCTATAACACCCACCAAAACTGTATCAGAGGTGCAGGCTGTTTTTCCTGTTATTTCTACTTCTGTTCTTGCACTGCTACCAGCTTCACTCTAACAACAATTTGTCTCTTTATTAATGGCATGATATGTGTCCCCTGGGCCTGGAAAAATGATGGGGATCGTATGAAAAACACAAAAGAACTACCTCTTCCTTCCTTGTATTATGGGATAGAAATTGTTGCAAGACTAAAATCTAGTGTTATAACTACAAGCTAAGGCACAGTATTATAATTAGTGTAATCCGGAAGGCCAAACACAACTGGAGTTGCAGCTAGCAAGGGATGTGAAGGATAACAAGAAGGGTTTCTACAGGTATGTTAGCAACAAGAAAAAGGTCAGGGAAAGAGTGGGACCCTTACTGAATGGGGGAGGCAACTAGTGACAGATGATGTGGAAAAAGCTGAAGTACTCAATGCTTTTTTTGCCTCAGTCTTCACAGACAAGGTCAGCTCCCACACTGCTGTCCTGGGCAGCACAGCATGGGGAGGAGGTGAGCAGCCCTCAGTGGTGAAAGAACAGGTTAAGGACTATTTATAAAAGCTCAACACACACAAGTCCATGGGTCCAGATCTAGTGCACCTGAGGGTGCTGAGGAATTGGCTGATGTGATTGCAGAGCCATTGGCCACTATCTTTGAAAACTCTTGGTGATTGGGGGAGGTCCCGGACAATTGGAAAAAGGAAAATATAGTGCCCACCTTTAAAAAGGGGAAGGAGAACCCGGGGAACTACAGACCGGTCAGCCTCTCATCAGTCCCTGGAAAAACCATGGAATAGATCCTCAGGGAAATCATTCTGAAGCACTTGGAGAAGAGGAAGTTGATCAGGAACAGTTAACATGGATTCACCAAGGGCAAGTCATACCTGACTAACCTAATTGCCTTCTATGACAAGATAACTGGCTCTGTGGATGAGGGGAAAGCAGTGGACGTGTTATTCCTTGACTTTCGCAAAGCTTTTGATATGATCTCCCACAGTATTCCTGCCAGCAAGTTAAAGAAGTATGGGCTGGATGAATAGACTATAAGGTGGATAGAAAGCTGGCTAGATTGTCGGGCTCAATGGCATCAATGGCTTGAAGTCTAGTTAGCAGCCAGTATCAAGCGGAGTACCCCAGGGGTTGGTTTTGTTCAACATATTTATTAATGATCTGGATGATGGGATGGATTGCACCCTCGGCAAGTTCATAGATGACACTAAGCTGTGGGGAGAGGTAGATATGCTGGAGGGTAGAGTCCAGAGTGACCTAGACAAACTGGAGGATTAGGCCAAAAGAAATCTGATGAGGTTCAAGAAGGACAAGTGCAGAGTCCTGCACTTAGGACGAAAGAATCCCATGCACCGCTACAGGCTGGGGACTGACTGGCTAAGCAGCAGTTCTGTAGAAAAGGACCTGGGGATTACAGTGGATGAGAAGCTGGATATGAGTCAGCAGTGTGCCCTTGTTGCCAAGAAGGCTAATGGTATATTGGGCTGAACTAATAGAAGCTTTGCCAGCAGATTGAGGGAAGTGATTATTCCCCTCAATTCAGCACTGTTGAGGCCACATCTGGAGTACTGCATCCAGTTTTGGGCCCCACATTACAGAAAGGATGTGGACAAATTGGAGAGAGTCCAGCAGAGGGCAACGAAAATGGTCAGGGAGTTGGGGCACATGACTTATTCGGAGAGGCTGAGGGAACTGGGCTTATTTAGTCTGCAGAAGCGGGATTTGATAGCAGCCTTCAACTACCTGAAGGGGGGTTCCAAAGACGATGGAGCTTGGCTGTTCTCAATGGTGGCAGATGACAGAACAAGGAGCAATGGTCTCAAGTTATAGTGGGGGCAGTATAGGTTGGATATTAGGAAACACTATTTCACTATGAGAGTGGTGAAGCACTGGAATGGGTTACCTAGGGAGGTGGTGGAATCTCCATCCTTAGAGGTTTTTAAGGTTGGCTTGACAAAGCCCTGGCTGGGATGATTTAGTGGGGGTTGGCCCTGCTTTGAGCAGGGGGTTGGACTAGATGACCTCCTGAGGTCTCTCCAACCCTAATCTTCTATGATTCTATGATTATGAAGAGCAATGGGCCACTTCTGCACTCGCAAATCCAAAGTATCTTTGTGGAAGTAAACGGAGTTATCTGTGATTGAAACAAATTTGATAGAGCACTATCTGGTCATCTTGGTATTATGTGCCACCGTCCACTTAATCATAGAAGACACTTTCTTACACCATTTCATGGGTAGGCCAATGGTACTATACATGTGAGCCAGCTAAGCTGCCATTACTGGACAGTTGTCCCTGGAAGTATTGCACAGATTGCTAGGTATTTATGTATCATTGGGAACCTACCAATTTAAAATTACCAATACCGATTAATCAATCAGGAAGACTATGTTTTTACCACTCTCTACATGGAAGCAAAACAGCCTTTACAGATGCTGGCCCACAGAAGTGATGCAAGTTTCTTGGCTGAGGCAGCCATAGAGCCTGTTTCTGAGGGACTAGTAAAGGGGAGGCCAAACTTCCTGAGCCTCCGAGCCGCATATGACAATATTCAGAAGTTCAAGAGCTGAGACACATATCCTGGGGCTTGGAGCTTTAGCCCTGCAGGAGGAGCCTGCCCGGCTCGGGGCTTCAGCTGCTTTTGCTGCTACCTCTCCCTGAGGAGCTAAAGCAGAGGCCCCTCCCTGTAGCTCCCAGCTATTTCCACTGCCTCTCCATGCAGAACTAACACCTAGGAGCTGAAGGAAGGTGCCGCTGAGGGAAAGAGGGGGAGTGTGCATGGGGATGTGTGACTCAAGCTCTTGGGAGAGCTGAACCTTTAAATTTGCTCCCCCGCTCTTGGCAGGCAGCAGTCATCTCTAGCAGAAGTCACTAGCCCCACCATCCTGTCACAGGGCAGAAGCCCTGCACTTCCCTGCCCCCCAGTCAGGTAGGCGGAAAATGGTGGGGTGTGCGGGGCACTGAGAGCCGCACTTTAATTGTAAAAGAGCTGCATGCGGCTCACAAGCTGCAGTTTGGCCACCCCGGACTAGTAGATACTGCACAGAAACCAATGATTGTACAATTCCTAGGAGCACACTAAGAGACTTCGACCAGTTGGGTTACCATATATGACAATTCTACTCATGGGAATAATGATTAGGGCTGTATAAAGCAGGGCATATGGAGAAGGAGAGGAAGTGGAGGGGTTGGTTCTTTCTCAACCAAGTTATTGATAATCAGATAAAGAACATTTTTAAAGATAAGGTTTACTTGTTAGATAATGTAGTAGCTGCAAGTGATCCATTGTGTTCAATAGTCACTTTGATCCCCTCTGCCCTCAAAGAAATTCCCATCTGTGGGGAGTCCAAACTTCTCTCAGCTGGAGGGGGATCAACCGATATTATCATACTGGCAAAATGGACAGAAATCCTCCCACGCCAACCCCAACTCATCTGGTAGGGACCCCCATTCCCTCCCTACACATGCACTGCAGACCAATTAAAAGAAAATGAAAAGTCAATAAATAGCCTTAGGTTCTAGTAAATCTGTATCATCAGCGCACAGAGGACTGCGCTGTTACCTCTGGGCTACATGATGCCAACGGTGGGTAGAGGAACAGGCCGAGAATACGGATTAGCTGAGCTGAGGAAATTGTGGAGCAGTATTGCATGAGTTCTCCTTCCCGGCAGAGAACTGCCACTCCCTGGAACAGCATATTCTTATGAGGGGAAGGATTCTCCTGCAGGGGCTAGCCTCATACAGATATATTGAGATCTACATAACTCCTTAATCACTAAATTATTTGATTATCCATGAAAAACTTGTCACTAAAAAGCTGTAGGCTTAAACAGTTACATTGTATTTACCAAGTAAACCCTATGGCCTTTGTATTCTATACACTAAGGGTTAGACCGGCTACCTTAGCACCACCACTGGGCTTTCCGAAGGGGCAGGAGCTGGCCAAGCACAGTTCCCGCTGGGCCCATTTAAACGTGGCAGAGTGTTCCCAAGGAACCGCAGAAAGAATGCTAGCTGAATCCACTAGCATATCACCGAGGGGTCCCATAACAGCAAAGTTCCTACCCCTCGCCCCCCTACCAGACACACATTTAAGGATTGTTCCTTTAGGCAAAATTTCCTGCAGTAGCAGATGTAGCCTCCTGATTCAATGGGTGCACTATACTAAATTCTAGAGTAATCACAACATGAAACAAAACACAAAATACACTGGCCTCAGTGTAGTGTGTGAGAGAGAGACCCTGTCTGAGATGTTTCAGGGGAGGCAGCTCCACTCATGAAGAGGCTCAGCTATGAGCCCTGTGTCCTGCCCCTGAAATCCTACTGCCTAGAGAATGGGACACATGGGGACATTGCTTCCCCCTGCCTCCTCCCCAGCACTCCATCTGGCAGATTTTGCCCTTTGGGCCTACACAGCAGCGTATGACTCTGACATCATCGCACAATGACGTGGCTGGGAACAGTGCCAGCACGATGTGGGGCCGAGCTGTGGTGCTGGGCATGGCTTCTTGTGCAAAGGAGCAAACATGGATCCCTGTCCCCTCTGCAGGGTGTATTTTGCATCCTTTGTTTCATGATTTCAGCAGGTGCAATCAAACCCAGGAGCCCCTGCTAAAGCCACTCTTGATTTCCTGTTGGTTTTTGTTTTTAGTTCTTTTTCATCCTGTGGCAGGGTTAAGGAATGCTATCAAACCAATATCTCCTCCAACCCTAGAAGGCTGCAATCCAGGTAAAATCATTTAGGAGCCGAACACAGACTGAAATATTTGCAGCTAAATGGCAATATCTACAGCTTATATTTTGGTTTGGATAGTGAGATATTTTGATTCTGAACAATTTCTCAGATAAAATATCAGTTTCGCCCCATCCCCTGCTCCCGAGATAGGAAGCAAAACCAATTTTTGAAAGGACTGTAACAGCAAAGCTGATTACAGTATCTGTATGAGTAACCTGGCTCTTCAATGTCATTGTACTCATTTCTGCTGTCAAAGAAACAAGGAATCCAATGAGACATACTATCTGCTATCTATCTGGGTCTTAAAAACTGTAGTGAAGACCAAATGAAGCAAAATTTTAAATATATACACTGGCTTCATATGAATACACATGAGTATAAAACAAACCCATACAGTCTCTGGTATTACTTGGTTAGCAGCAGTGGTGTATTCTTTATCTCATGCAATGATTTAAAGAAAAATAGATAATACTATATATTTGAATCCATCTTCTAGAACAACATACTAGAATTAGAACTATAAAAATGTGATCCTGAAGTACTTAAGTTTTGTAGCCTTTTATAATGCTGTTCAGTTGCATATGTTTTGTCTTATTTTAAAAAAACCAACCTTTCAGTTATTACAAGGAAATGAAGCAAAGTAGTCTTTACTTTCCACTTTATATTATCTGTTGCTAATTGTAATGGTTCTTGCCACTGCACGCATATTAAAAAAAGCTACAGGAGAAACCGCTTCTAAAACCTCTTCAGTGCCAGTTCCACTGTAGCCAATATGATGACATTAAAAATCTCTGATGTGCTGTAGTGAAGTCTGTTTCCTTGAGCAGACGGGTAGAAATGTACAATGCTTACTCTGCCTATCCAGAGAGAATGAAGGCAATATAATATTGATAAGGTGAGATCTTGCAGTGAAGAAAATTCCCCTTTTATGAGGCAACCAAGTGTTACAAACTAATTCGTAGAGCTAGCTCTCCTCTGACAAGCCTCTTTAATGTAGCTTTCCCTGGCACAAAAAGTGACAGATTCAAGAGTTGTATTGCCAACAGTGCCTGTGATAATGTCCTCATGGTCTCCTTTTTATGGAGATAAACAATGACTATATGGGCAGAGGTTATTTGAGCAGTACAAGCGAACAACAATACTCATAAGATTCTACATTCACACATTACCTTTAAACAAAAAAACAACCCAATATATAGATATTAGTCCTGATTAACTCTATTGGCAGAACCTCAGCACTGGACCCCCAGCAGCAGAAACTCTGCTGGGGGCAGGGATGCAGCTGCACAAGGCCTCTCACAAGCCATACTTTGCTCTGCCAGGGGGCGCGGAGCCAGACAGCATAGCTGCAAAAGCATTCAGACCCAGATGAGGACAGCCTAACTAGGGAATGCACTGAGCAGCCTCCACTGTGGGGTTCCTCTGGAGCTCCATGAAGAGTTAGAGCTGTTCTCCCCAGGAGGAAACTAGGGGAGTGCTGCCATAGTGACAACACAGCCCTACTTCAGGGCATGGGGTGATGGATGGGTGGTGAAATGTGCACACACCCCTTGTCCCCATGGCAGTAAATCAGCACTATTAACTAATCCTCACAATGCATCCTGTAAGACAAGCAAGGAAGAGGACATATCCCCCTTTGACAAACAGGAAACTGAGAGAGTGTCAACACTTTGCAGGAAATTCACAAGTACCACAGAGGTTTAGACCCTTAGTGAATTGACTCCATAATCTCTGCTATAATGATCTCTGGGATGAGTTTAATCTGCAATAGGTATACTTGGTCCTGCCTCAGCAGAGAGGGCTGGACTAGATGATCTCTCATGGTCTCTTCCAACCCTACATTTGTTTGAGTCTATGACAGAAGCTAGGATTCAAAATAGCATTAAACAATTTTATGAATATGGAGGAGAACATCTACGGTACATTAGACAGGATAAATATTTTAATATGGTATATACAGCCTCATGTTTCCATGTGTGAACTATTCCTATGGACAGATTATTCCATAAATGTCCAATACAGGGTTCTTTTAACCTTTCTCTGAAGCCTCTGGTGCTAGCCGCTGTCAAAGACTGATTATGAACTAGATGGACCACTGGTTTGATTCTATACAGCAATATCTATTGTATCTTGCTATCAAATTACATTGCTATCTTAATCTATCCAATTACATGTGCAAAACAAAGAGTGACAGATGCAGGTACCTTTATTTACATCTTCAATTCTTGCTGAGTTTTGAGTACAAATTTTACAGGTACAAGTTGTGACCATAAAAAAAGAAGTCATGCATTAGCTCTGCTGAAAATTTTAGACCTAACAGCACTAATGCAAGAGCTCTCAGAAGCTTGACACTGTACAAACCACTTCAGCTGAGGGCATAAATACTCTGCTATTCCTACTACACTTCCACATCCATTACTCCAATTGCCATGGTGTGCAGTTAACTAGATGGCACTCCCATTGGATAAAATACTTGATGAACAGGAGTAAAAAGTCAAAACATGGAATATGTAAAACAATCCTCCTCAGAAGAAAAATTATTTGCACACTGAGGGGTCATCTTTCCCATTGATGCATTCAAGAATGTGTAATTTACCTCCTATTACCAACAATGGCAGTTACCTGCTTAAATTCCCTGCACAAAACACAGAAAAGAGAGATTCCTTAAGAACTCAGTAGAAGATTTTTTTGGCCTGAGAATATTTGTTTATATGCCAATCTTCTATGTCATTGTGTTCACAGACAATTAATTATCAAGTACATTCCCCTGATTTCATTTGAGGCTGGCCCTTGTGGCTATGCAAGAGGGAGAAGACACAAACAGCCTCCTTGTCCCTTAGGATGCCTGTGCAGGGGCCAGCCACAATGTCGGTGTAGAATGTGGACCTTATACAAGGCTTGTATTGCATCTGGTGCTAGGCTCTCCAAAAGGGAAGGGTGAAAATGAGGTCAATGCCTTCCCCTTTCTGTGTACCTTCAAAAGGAGTGATGGAGATCCTACTCCAGCATGTGCTCCCCTGGACTGACAGGAGGAGTTGTGCCTGGTTCAACCAGAAATCCTCCATGAGCTCCCTCTGCAGTATGAAATAATAGTTGTCTCACCAACAGCCCTCTTCTACATAAATACAGACATGCATTCACATACACACACACAATGAGCTGTGGCCACTAGTCTTTACATGTTGAGTGTTACCTCTATTTTATTGACTATTTTATTTGAAATGTCAAGACTACACATTAAACAAAAGCTGCAACTGTTGCATGGCTCTCCGACTGTAGGTTGCTAGCAAGTAAGTGTGGGGAAAATTCTGTACACAAAGGGGGACACATGGCTCTGAATCCATTGCATTCACTCATACAGAAATAGAATTTGGTCTGTTTGGAGTCCAAAATGATAAATGATACAAAGGGTCTTCCCCTTGTCTGGGGAAAAAAGGGGGAGGGGGGGATTTCTGGTTTTTGTTTTGCCAGAGTCCACAAAATCTTTCCAAGTGCTAGAAAAAACATGTAGCTGCAGCATTTACACAAGACATTTGTTTCTTCAGCAAGAAAAGAACAATAATTGAGATCAGCAGAAATAAAGTAAATTGACTTGTGAACTTGTTTATGTAGTGTTGGTTCCTTCATCCTTTGCACGTTACAACGGATCATGGAAGACACACAGACCTACAAGGTGGTCACTTTTTGCATTATTCAGTTACTGGCAATGAATTCTCCCTTTCTAGATGGATTTTATTTTTTACGTTTTTTCTGCATTTATTTTGCACTTATGGAACAAGCATGTTTAATGTACTGCCTATTTCCAAACATCTTTGAGACGCTTCACTTCTTGTGAAGGGGAACTCCTTTTGCATGGATAAGGCTCCCAGCTGTGCTTCTCTCACTCTTTCAGCAGGCAGGCAGGCTGCTTCCCTCCTTCTCTCAGCGAAGGCTACTACTGATGCTTGCTTTCTCACTCTGTGTGCAAGAGGACTTCTGATCCCCTGTCCCTACGGAGACCTGGTCCAGTGAGCTGCCATTCCTCTGGGGCAGACTACCAGAGCCTCCTGATTGGCTCTTCTCTTCTCCCCTTCCCTCCCACTCCCTACATGGGTTCTACGTTCTCTTTTCACTAAGGGAGGGAGGGAGCCGATGGTTCTTTTGCTGTCCTTTGGCATGCTCTAACTGCAGTTCCATCATTCCTGGAGGCAAAGGACCTACAGCTGTCATGTTACTTGTAGTCTGTTCCTTGTCAGAGTGTCTTGGTGGGATAGGAACTCAGGGTGGGTACATAAGCAAAATATAAGAGCAGCTGTTTGCCAGTGTAATCAACAGATCGGGTGCAGACTGTTCCCTTTTTTCATTTTGGCACATTCTAGACTGTTCCACAAAGAACACTATGACTGCATAAAACCAAGAGACCAGGTACATGTTTCATTCTACCAGAGTGTGGTTTTTTTGATGTAACAATCCTATACCATTCCCCCAAAGCGAGTAGTGACTGAGTGAAGTACAAAAACAAAGTGACAGCCATACCTTATTTTTTATTGTTGTTTAGCTTTTAAGCACAAACTACTTTTAACTAGATGAAGTTTTCACATGTTCTGTATTCTCTAACCGGAAAAAAGCTTGAGAAAAAAATTTAAGCTGCACCAATCTTCTTGTTGTTGTTATGATGACGCATTGTTATTTCTCAAAAAGCCACAAAAATGTGGGTGATATGCTACAGTTTCTGTACTGTCATAAAGAAAGAAGAAAACAGGAAGATCCTAATGAAAATACTTAGTAGTATACATTATCTTGTCAAATGAGGACTGACACTGCAAATCCATTATACTGAACAAGCTAAAAATATGCCCTTATGTGGACATAAAATATAAAGTATTAAGTACAACACCAGGCATTCATGTCCTCTGTCCTACTACATAGATTGTGCAGACACTTTATTTTCAATTTCTGAGAACTACCTTGGATTGTATGCAATTTAGGAGGTTGCAAAGGATGCAATGAAAGATCCTGAAATGATAGCTCAAATTGGTGGCATAGCAGCTCAAATGGAAAAGTTTAACTTCCTCTTTTTCACTGAACAAAGTCAAAAAGTCATAAACAAGGTAAACACTCTGTCCAAAACTCTGCAAGGGTCAGATATTTTAGCAACAGAAGTCTATTCTTTTATGAAAATGGCACTTAATCCTCTTCATCTCATCCAGTCAGATGAAAAAAAAACTTATTGTGGGAACAAATCCACTAGAAAAGTTTAAAGTTGGAAAATGTCTGTATGTCTAAGCTTTCAAGAAAAAGAAAAGTTGCCAAGAAAATGCAAATAGGGAAAGTGAATCCAGCTACCTAAATTCAGTAAAGGAATTTTATAAGGACATTTACTCTGAAGTAATTGATTTTACAATGTCCAATATTAAATCAAGATTTGCAGAGGATACAAAATTATTCAAAAATCCTGAAACTCTCATAAGAATTTCAAACAGAAACACAAGTTGTGATGGTGTATGGTTCTGATTTCACCCATGCTCAGCTGATTAATGAGCTTCATCTGCTGCAAGCCAAATGTCAGTTTACAGTAAAATCATGGAAGTCAGTTCAGAAATCTCAGTTTGCTTAGCCAATTAAACATCAGCTGTTTTCCAAAGGGGGAAGGTTGATAAAAATTATTTTGGTGGGACTGGCAACCAGTGCCACAAGTGAGTGTAGTTTCAGTGTTCTATGTTGTATTAAACTATGGTTTTGACTCAGAATGAGACAGTCACAGTTGAGCTAGTGTATGATTTCACGTGTATACAAGGACCAAACTGACAACTTAAAGCTTACAAATGTTGCACAATAACTCATTACAAGAAACCCAGGGTGAAGATCATGGGAACTTTTTCAGATTTGTTATCTTTTTTTTTTATCATGTTTTTAAAAGTAATGCTTCAATTAGTGGTTTTGTACTATGACTAAATTTGGACACTTAATAAAGTGTAATAAGCAATCTTTGGTTCCAAACTCAGTGTTTCCCTTATTTATTAATGCAATCTCTACAGCTCCCTCAAATCTCCAGTTGTCTAGAGCCATGTCTTGGCATTGCCAAATTTCTCCCTCTAACTTGATGCGTGTCTGCTGGATTATTAACTTGTATATTATTTGCACCGTTGAGGTTAATCTCATTGTTTCTTCCTGACCATATTTCTATTTGTTAGATCCTTTAGAAATAACAAATACAACATCATCTAGTGCTTTACAAAGGATTTTAAAAACTGTGGGTCAAATTCTGCTTCCAGTTATACCCATGCAATCTTATTCAATTCAATAAGTTTGTGCAGGTAATAAAGCAAGCACACAGTTAGGCTCATTAAGGGCCTTATCATGAGTCCAATAGTACTGTTTCTATTGACTTAGTGGGTTTTGTATCAAGCTCTAACTAACATTAACTGATGTTCACAACATCTCCCAGTTCAGTAACATCTGTAAATTACTCTTTAGGGGAAAATATTCCTTATCTGAAGAATTGGTCTAACTAGTTCTGTGTCTTTGGGATCAAGAACCACCTCTGGCATAAAGATATCAGTTTGGTATCAAAGTTCAGTGGTTTGATCATCAGCCCTGCAACTAACACAGTGTTTAATGAAAATCGTAAATAATTAGGATTTTCTTTGAATTTTGATAAAAGGATTCAGGAAAACCTGGAAAAAAAGCATGGTATCTAAAAGTGATTTCCAACCTTTTGTTGATGTTTAAACCTCCTTATAATAAACAGGAAGATAGGGCCCTTCACTCCTCCTGTCCTTTCATGGAATTCCTTGGCACAGACTGCCACCTCTACCTTTTTCTGTAGAGCACACACAGTGTCACTCACTCGCCCCCAATTTTTTTCTTTCTTGTTTTTCCTTTTCTCTCTCTCTCTCTCTCTCTCTCTCTCAAAAATTCTCTTCTATTTTTTCCCATTGTTTGCTCACTTCCCCTTCTTCTGTTGGATCCCTTTCCTGATTTTATCTACTCACCGGGGGCCTGGTTGTCTCCCAAGAAGCTCAAGTAACTCCCACTGAAATTAGCAAGAGGTGCTTGTGCCTGTGGGCTGCTGTGTGAGTCTACAGCCCTGTACAAGTGAGCTGCTCCCATGGTTGGCTGCATCAGGAGATACTGTAGAAGCAAAGTGGAAGGTACTAGGCAGTATTCAAGGAGTTACTTACTCCTTAATCTTTACAAAAAGACATCACATTTGCACGACATTTATGAGGACAGATTGGATTGAGTGTCACTCCACCCACATTGGGTCTCACCTGTGCCCCACACTCTTTCTTCCAGACTAGTCTGGCACCACCTCCCACCTACATACACCAGTCCCAGCATAACCTCAGAAACACTGACTGATGGGAGACAAACTATTTACTGTACAATACAGGAAAGCTCTGCTCATTGTCGTCTACATCTATTTCCTGCACAAAGTTTTTGTTTCCATCAGTTGAGAAAAACTATATTCCTTTTATTGACTTGTGTGCTGTAAGTCCCCATGCATGCCATGCTGAATTACAGTCATCATTAATAACCATCATAATTCAACACTTGGTGTTATTCCACCTAATATCATATCAGGGAGGAAGGGTTTGCCATTTATTACCACGTATTGTAAAAATAATCACTGTTTTATCCACAATGTTTTATCCAAAGAGCCTGCTGTATTCAATGACTGTTGTGCAGCATGCATGATGTGAACTCAATATGGGTGTGGTCCTGCAATATGGGTAGTGCTCCCTGCTATGAGTAGCATCACTAACTTCGCTGAGTCTAGGGGCTTAGCAGAACAAGGATCAGAGTACAACTGTTACAAACCTGAGTTGTTAAGCTTTCAGTTCCTGCTCAGTAACAGCACCTTTGGATCTTCTTATGTACATAAATTTAGAAATTTGGTCCCTGGTGTGTGAAGACATAAGCAAGGAGCAGCAAGGTCTTCTCTCTTTCACTTTAAAAGAATACCTTAGGTTGAACAGACTGAAAAGAACATCTTACAGAGCATAACTTCATCTGATTCAATTGACTACTCTACTCTCATACTTTAGAGCTGAAGCTTAGCTACTGTATGAAGCTGAACTCTAAATTCTATTATGGGACTCCCATAATGAAACAAATATAAACAAAACCAGTTTATTGTATTCTGTAGGTAAGCTAATACAGAACTTATACATTCTTGAATAATGTAGCTTTTTGTGGTGCTGAGTTCTCACCGGCTAGTATATACAGAATTCAACAGCAACAGAAAATAGTTAAGTAAGAAAAAAACACTTCAGAGAGTCGTGTTGGTGATTTAGTGTCGGATTCAAAGCACACTGCTGACAATGGGAGACGGTCCATTCACTTAAATGAGATTTGTATTACGCCCTTAGTAGGCAGCACTTCTTTTGTTCAAAATGAATCAATGCCCAGAGTGCTGCTGTGCTAGGGGACACTGTACTAGCGGAGATGCCATGTTGCAGAAAAGATGCATTGACTATATTTGGTCATCAAAGACTCTGTAGCAGTTTCTGTAAGAATAGAGGTGTGAATCCTTGACTCCTGGCCAAAAATTCCAGTGTGGTAACTCCATTCCTCCTGCACTCTAAAATGAAAACAGTTCTTCTGTAGTACATTGTCTAAATAGTAATTAGTTCACCTTGAATCTATGACTTTTCATTTCCACAAAGAGGGAATTTGGTAGAGATGCATTTTTATAAACTGAGATCTTTCTTTCAAATCCACTTTGCTCCCTTTTTGTCAAAATAAGCCCATTGGTACTAGCAGCATACATCCCCCTCCTACTCCTGAACACTAAAATGTGCTTCCTGGTAGTTTCAGTATCAGAGTGTCACAAATACTGATATGCAGGCAATATGCCCTTTACTCACAGAAACACCCTTTGCACTCTGCTTTCATGCTAAAGAATATGCAGAAGTATCATCTTAAAAACAACTATAAAATGTTAAGTAGCGATGGGAACCCTGTATTGCTCAAAATGAGTCTGAACAGCACAGATTACAGTAAAAAGAAAAGGAGGACTTGTGGCACCTTACAGACTAACAAATTTATTTCAGCATAAGCTTTCGTGAGCTACAGCTATAGCTCACGAAAGCTTATGCTGAAATAAATTTGTTAGTCTCTAAGGTGCCACAAGTCCTCCTTTTCTTTTTTGCAGACACAGAGTAACACAGCTGCTACTCTGAAACATAGATTACAGTGTCATTCATTTGTGAAGTTGTAAGAGGATGGGTAACAAAATATCTCCTTGACTCCTAGATTAAAAGGTATCCCTGTATTTGCAGATACTGTGCCTGAAATCTTTGACATATCTGATCACAAGCACTGTCAAAGGATTAATGGGTCATCACAGATAATTGTGAAAGAAATATTGGTGTGTTATTCAACAGTGCTGTATCAAAAATAGTATATTTTATTCGTTCCATCAGTTTAAAGAAACAAGAGGAGATAGATATATGTATACAATGAACCATTCTCAAAACCTTATGTCAGAAAAGCAAAACATATTTTGTACTGTATACGGATCAAGGAGGGATAGTTTCCATGGTGTTCCTTACAATGTTTTTGATCTACGTCTAAGTCTCCAGAATTAGAGTCTCCAGAAGAATCTAACACCATCCTGTCTGTATTCCATATGCTAGACACAGATGTTGAACAATTAGGGCAGGATTTTGAGAAATTACTCCACTACTGAACCCAAGAAGGTTCCAGATCCTGCTTCCCCCTGGATGAACAGCAAGAGTCGTTGGAGGAGGAACTCACCAGGAAGCCAATGAAGAGCTGTCCCTGGAAAACCAGGATCTCTTCAGGACACAGGATTCTTATGCTGACTATGTAGGATCATGTAGGAACCAAGCTGTACTCCTGCTGTTCAGGAACCAAGCCAGTTTCCTAACCAGAAACCCAAACTAGGACTGAGGAGGCATAGGCCATCGCGGGAACTTTGGCACATAAGTATCTATCTTTGCAATTTATTATTATGATATATTGCTGTGGTAGCTTCTGCTCTGGGTGCCCCAGGGCTACAGCCATTTTCATCAGATGTGAGCTAGGAGCCTTTCTGAGTCTCCAGCCTCTGCCTCCTTCTCCTTGGCCCACAGTGTCTGCTCAGTGCTGTGATACATGTTTTCAAAATGTCAGCTGCTCCAGCTGGGCAATCAGCTTCTGTCTCATGCTAAAGCCCCCACTATTAACTGTTTTTAAACCCAAGCCATGGGTTTTTACTTTCTTCATCCTACATCTGTCCTGCCTGGTGAATGCCCTCAAAGCCAAAATGACAGCTGCAGCATGGTGCAACTACAACCACTGTGCCATATCCCCTCCCATGACATATTAAAATAATGAAAATATTGAATTGTGCAAAATTCAACCGTTTATTGAGACAGTGGTTAGTATTCTCTATTTTCATGAGATAGACACAGGCATTGCATTCCTGTAAAGGTACAAAGACTACAGCTCCCCGCTGAGGAATAAATGCTCTAACACTCATTCTTACAGGAAAAGTGCTTTCCCTCAGGGATAGCAAAGCTCTTAATGTCTCCTCACAGGTTTACATTCAGAAAGGCTGGGAACTGTGAATGCTTCAGACAGTCAGTACAGAACCCTATCTATATTTCTCTGCACTTTCACTATGTCTTCAGGGGAGATAAAGCAGAATCTAAAACTGAGAAATTGCTCAGTTTTTGTTTGGACATTGTGTGATAGCTGCACGGTTATTGCCTTGGTAAAGCTTGCAACTCCCTTTCATTCCTGCAGCTCTTCTGGGGGCACCATCTTGGTGAAAAACATTACGATGTATCTCTGTGGTCTGTCCTTTGCCTTTTCAAATAAGGCCATTTTCTGTTTCTTAATCTTCCACCTCAATGTATTGGCACCGAGAATGAGGAAAACCTAATGGGGATGCAGAAGGGATACCTTCTAGCTCAGTCTCAGATGCCCCCGCTAACTCCTTTCAATACCATATAAGCACCTCCAAGGCGCAGCAAAACTGCAAAAGCCAAACCAGGAATGTAATTCCAATTCCCTCTTCGCATCCAGAGCCATCATATACTGCATAGTCAAAAATCCCAATATAGCTCTCCTCATCCATACCACTTACCATCTCTGAGGTTCTGCCATGACTGGGAAGAATCTCAGGAGGGGAAATCAGAAATGCATACTTTTAAAAAATGCTATCACCGCTTCTCTGGACTATGAAGAATAACCATTTGTGGTTTTGTTTCCTTCTTTCAAAGCCTCAAAACAGCAGCTGGATGCTCAAGTACAGGGGCTGGCTGAGTGTAGAGGAGGGACAAAAAATTGGGATGACATTCACAGCCCTCATTGGAATCTCCCCCCAAACCCCAAAAACAAAGGAGGGTTGGCAGTTGTACTTGTGGTTGGAGGGGGAAAAAGAAATGGGCTATCCAGAGACATCGTTGAAGTATCCACAGACAGCGTCACAGTGGCCAGAAACAGCGTTGCCATGGCAAAACACACTGAAGAAAGACAGGGAGCTGCAGGGGCAACTCCTGGAGGCAATACAGAGCCACTTTTTAGATCTGAGGTGTCTCAGGATTTTAATTCTTTTGGAAGGTTGATTAAATCTCCTCACATTCCAGGAGTACACGAAGAAAATTCATGGCAAAATTTTAAAAGATCTATTAAGAACTTAACCTTATTCTAAAGATACATATTTCCCTGTTGATATTGTAAAACCACATCTCTAGGATATGGTCTGTATTTCTACATATTAGATACTGGTTAGTTCTGAAACAATTTATGCCTTCAATAGAGGCTTTAAGGATGTCAGGTATACAAAAAGATGCATAGTTAAATGCTGTGCACCTTCAAAGTATACTTGTAACAGAAAACAAAACAAAACAAAACTAACAGATGTAAAAGCCAGCATGGGCATGTTGAGATCCCTGAGGGTTTCAGTTCAATCCATTCCTCCCTGCCTGTACTATCAAATAATAGTCTAAAAAATCTCTAAATGCAAATATATTTTAAATCAGGTATTACCCTGTAAATACTATTGGGTATTACAGAATTTGTATAATATATTCCTACCTACAAAGTCTTTATGTATACATACCCACACATATGTATATGCATATATACAGAGTATACATGTAAATTTACAAATGATTTGGTAAATCAAATATAAATTAGTACAAAATCTAAATATGAAAAATACAATATAAAAATTCATATTCACCCTGCACAAATTGAATAACTAGTACTATTTAAGGTTTATAGTCTACTCCACGTCAGGAGTATTGACTGTGCCAAGGGAATTGTGGGTACCACAACATGATCAGATGTATACAGCGTTGTTGTAGCTCTGTCAGTCCCAGGATAGTAGAGAGACAAGGCTAGTGAGGTAATATCTTTATTGGACCTACTTCTGTTGGTGAGAGAGGCAAGCTTTCGAGGTACACAGAGCTGTTCTTCACGTCTGGGAAACTTACTCAGGCTATGTCTACGCTACCACTTAGGACCATATAACCTATGTCGCTCAGGGGTACAAATAAGCCACTCTCCCTAGCAACTTAAGTTACACCTACCTAAGCGCCGGTGCGGACAATGATACGTTGGTGGGAGAGCATCTCCCGCCAACATAGCTACCGCCACTCATTGGGCATGGATTAATTAAATTGACAGGATAGTTCTCTCCCATTGGTTTAGAGTGGCTATGCTACATTCTCTAGTGTAGCCATAGCCTCAGAGTGTCACAGCTAAATACAAGATGGAACAGATTGTTTAGCACAGGGGCCTGAAACACGTGGCCGGCAGGCTGCATGCGGCCCGCGGGGTTCTTTCGTGAGGCCCACCAAGCTCCCTGTGCCCCTCTGCCTACCCCATGGCACCGCGAGCCCCGCGCCGTTCCCTTAAGCAGCTGGAACTATGTCCCTGCAGCCCTGGGAGGGGGATAGAGGGCTCTGTGCTCTCGCTTCTAGGCACCGCCCCCCGCAGCTCCCATTGGCCGGGAACGGGGAACCGTGGCCAATGGGAGCTTTGGGGGAGGTACCTGGAGGAGCAGCAAGAGCAGCACATGGCCACCATTCCCCCCTCCCCCGCCCCAGGACTCCGGCTGCTTCCTGGAGCGTAGCGGAGCAGAGCGGAGTGCTGCCACCCCGGAGCTTCTCTAGATAAGCAGCGCTGGGCCGGAGCCCGCACCCCTCCTGCACCCCAACCCCTTGTCCAGAGCCCCCTGCCACATCCCACACCCCTCCCACACCCCAACTCCCTGCCCTGAGCCCCCTGCCACACCCTGCACCAAAAACCCCCTGCTGCACCCCTCAGCCCTCCTACACCCCACACCCCAACTCTCTGCCCTGAGCCCCCTGCCATACCCTGCACACCTCCTGCACTCCCTGCCCTGAGCCCCCTGCCGCACCCCTCAGCCCTCCTCCATCCCACACCCCAATTCCCTGCCCTGAGCCACCTTCCATACCCTGCACACCTCCTGCACCTCAACTCCCTTCTCTGAGCCCCTGCCACATCCTGCACCCCTCCTGCACTCCCTGGGAGCAGGGAGGGGGCAGAGTTAGGGGGAGGACTTCAGGGAAGGGGTTGGAATGGGGGCAGGAAAGGGGCGGGAAGAGGCGGGGCAGGGGCGGCGCCTCATGGAAGGGGTGGAGTGGGGGTGGGGCTGGGGGCAGCAAGGTGTGGATGTCAGTGATGCAGCCCTCAGGCCAATGCACTGGTTCTCATGCGGCCCTCATGGTCATTTGAGTTTGAGACCCCGCTCTAGACCCTCAGCAATGCCCAAGGGGTGAAGGATGTTTCTTTGAGATGTTTTCAAAGTCATCCTGTTTTTCTTCCAATTTGTCTAGTCTAAGCTTTAGGGAGGCAGTTGTTTCTTTAATTTCACTGGTTTCAATGGCACTCTTTTGTAGCTCATTTTCCAAGTGAGGTGTTTGAGATTTTACATCACATACACGTTTAGAGAGGTCATAAGTACCTTTTGAGGTTGAATCCAGTTGGTCTATGAGGAATTCTTTCAGTGCCACGATATCCTGTTGAATATGGACTAGTTTCTCCTGTGGCCTTGCGCTCTCCCACTTCAGCTGCTTAGGTGATTCAGGCTTAAGTCTTTTGTTGCCTCTCATTTTCCCACTGGAATCCATATTCAACAGTTTGAAGTTATCCAGGGGATTAATTTGAACTTTTATGACAGAAACATATTGCCAATTTTCTAGGAAAGTAATTGTTGGAGAAGAATTGATATATGGGGAGTGAGGAAGTCCTAGGCAGCCATCGTCTTCATGAGTACCATATATCCTCCCTGCCATTTATAAATTCTAAGCCTTGATGGCGGTGAGGAAATAACTGGCACATGGGTCCCATCAGTTTGGGAACCCAATGCATGCAAAGCCACCAATAATCTCTTGTGCATTACTGAGCTTTATGACCCAGTGCAACAGTACCTTATGCATTGCATCACATACCTGCATGACAATGACCCCAACACTCTCTTTATGCTGAATTGGGTGGCTACAGACCAGTCACATTCAGGGGTGGCCAGCTTCAAGATGGTAATGGTGACCAACCCTTCCCAAGTAAGGGGCACTGTATGTTGATGTTATGCCACTGAAGCTCCAGGGCTAGTTCAGCACATATTTAAAAAAAGGTTGCCTTCACCATTCTGAAATTCTCTCACCATTACTCGGTCATCCCAGGTCGACAGAACAATCCTTTCCTACCAATCCATGCTGGGTTCCCGACCCTAGAAATGGCTCTGCACCATGTGAAGCTGCTTCAGGAACAGCTTCTGTAGTAGCAGTTGCTCGGTGTTGCCCTCTTTTCCTCATCCTGCTTCCTCCACCACTGCTGAAGCGGCTACTGCTACAACCACATCATTCACTCAGTGGTGCAGTGGGAGAAGTCCAAAACTGAAGCCACCTGGCTTCAAGAGCTGAAATACAGCCCAAGTAGCCTCTTCCACCACAGGGGCATGAAGCATTGTTGGGTCTTTGGTGCCTGTCAGCAATCTGAAAATGGCACTAGCCCACCCAAAAAGGAAACCTGGAATAGAGAGGGAGGAATCATGGGATTTTTAAAATTTGAACCTGCCTGGTTCAAATACACAGCGAGAAAAATCCCAGAATGCACAATACTCAGCGAAGAAGCAAAAAACCCTGGGATACACCCTTTGAGAATGTCACATGCTTAGTACTAAGCAAGTCCCTGCCATGTGTATACAATGTTGTGAACTGAAAGATGGCACAGCTGTCCTGTGCCCATGCTATTACTCAGTATTCTTTTAACTCGATGCGGATTAACACCCCTGTGTAGATAATCACAAAAAAGGACATTATGTTTTATTAGTAAAATGTATTGTTCATTCTTTTCTCCTCTATATTTGGCCAGGAATGCTATATAGAGGCAAATATAGGTTTTCATTAATCATCAAACTAGGTAAGCAGGAAGGGGATGCATTGTGTAAAAGTAAGTCTAACATGATCCTTAGGGAAGGATATATGCATGTTTAATGGGGAGGAAACTGGTATGCATTATAGCTCCATAAATTTAAGTTTTGATGTTTACTATAAAATGCAGGCCAACTGGAAATCCATATTACAACTGTGGTAATGAGTAGCTGCCCATGAAATAAAAAGAAAAAAGCCAGTCTGTTTAGCAACTCCCTCAGCATCCTTTGTTTCAGTTTACAAGATTTTCTATTCATATTGAAAAAACAAGGTCCTACAACAAAGACAAACTGCATAACCAAAGAGAATCAGACTCATGAAGAAGAGTTTCAGTTCCATTGTACAGAGTTTCAATAAAACACAGATTGCTATTATCAGAACAAGCAAGCAAAACACCACCACAAACAAAAAATCCACCAAGGTATAGTATATCAAGCAGTTCTGCGAGCTATTGCCTTCGTTTCATTGGCCAGAGAAGCACCAAAGAGGCAGCAAAATTTATTTAAAAAAGAAACTAGACTAAAAACATTTGAGAATAGTCAAATAATACAGTGTCCCCTAAAGTTATTATTGCCCTGTGGAGGAGGAGTTACATTAGAGGGTCCTCAAGGTAATTGCACATAAGGGAGAGCAAGATTATGACTGTACTTCTTCATTGAACTCTTCAGAGCAGGGACTGTCCTTTAGTGTCTTGAAAGTGTCTAGACATAGTTGAAGAGCTATGTGAATAACTGATTTTTTGGCTCAGTGGCTGAAGTGAAAAAATTAGTTTCAGGGCAAATGAACGGTTTTGTTCAACCTGAAATGAAACTGTTTATTTCATTTCAGGGTTTTTTCCCTTAAAAAAAATTAAAGCAAAATTCAGAATCTACTGTGATTTTGAATTAGTAAACTTTTCCTTTTGAAAATGTTGAAATGAAATATTGTGACTTATGTGGAATTTTCTTTTGGAGAGTTAGCCAAAACAATTCAGCAAATTTGACATGAATCTGAAAAAATGTTTTGATCAATCCAAATATATATATATTTTTAGTGAAAAAGTTTTGCCCAAAAAATTTCACCAAGCTTTACAAAGTAGACACTACCACACATTTTTATATATACATATAAGAAGGGAATTTTCACATCAGGACAGTAATACTTGTAGGTGACATGCTATAGAAAAAGCTGCAATGACTTTTCTATTGTGAGGTTTAAAATAAAATTAAAGTCTTAACATATTAAGAGCAGTGTGAAATTTCTTCACCTTGGACCTAATCCTTAGTATAAGCACTTTAAGGGCAAGGTACATGGACACAGCTCTGCTCCTCAGCCAGGCTCTGGTGTTTGCAAGCACTAGTAGGTTGTTGAGGAAAGGAGACAAGGCACATCTCTCTTCTCAGAAGCCACACAGCCCGACCCTTTCCCTCAGTGGCAGAGTCTGTAAATGACGACTCATTAGCCAGGAGAAGCAGGTGGTGAGTTATCACCAAGTCTACTGAATGGCTACAAATTGTGCACAGCTTACTATGCGTTACACTGATTCCCCCAGCCCACTTTTCCGTCTCATACCCCTGTTGTGTTTTGTCTTTTTAACTGTAAGCTCTCTGAGGCAGGGCCTCTATTTTATGTTTGTACAGTGCCTTGCACAACAGAGCCCAATCTGGCTATAGCCTTCATGAGCTACTGCACTATATTTGTTAAATTATACACAAAAAACCTACATTAAAAGAACATTAAGTTTGCAAAGTCAAGCCCTTAAAAGGCAGTAAATGGCACAATTAGGATTGCCTGTGAAACCTTAATTCTGTCCCCTTGTACATATGTATTATGATACCATACTTAATGGCATGACCTCATGCTGTATTTTCCACAGGACCTCCTTTCTTTTACAGGAAGATCTTTCCTCTGCTGGTTCCCCCACTTCTCCAAGGGAACACAAATGAAAGAGTTTCCTGTCTCCAACTCTGTTTCTTCCAGGGCAAAAGGGAGATGCCGTCATTGGCTTCCCTTCTAGCCAAAATCCAGGGGAAACAGAACTGCCTTGTCAATTCCCTCTCCCCTCTTAGTGCTTCACAGTAAGCGGTACGTGCACACACACTCATTCACGCACATTTTCCCCCCAGCAGATATAGGTCTGCCTGGGCACACGGACTCCTTTCAGATATAATTTATTCCTTTGTCCCTATTCTCTTCCCTGTGACATATTCCAGCACACAAGATACAGTAAAAAGAAAAGGCATACTTGTGGCACCTTAGAGACTAACAAATTTATTTGAGCATAAGCTTTCGTGAGCTAAAGCTCACTTCATCGGATGCATGTAGTGGAAAATACAGTGGGGAGACTTTATATACACAGAGAACATGAAAAAATGGGTGTTACTACACACACTGTAATGAGAGTGATCAGGTAAGATGAGCTATTACCAGCAGGAGAGAAAAAGAGAAAAAAACAAACAAAAAAAACACCCCACCTTTTGTAGTGATAATCAAGGTGGGCCATTTCCAGCAGTTGATAAGAACGTCTGAGGAACGGTAGGTGGTGGTGGTGGGGAAATAAACATGGGGAAATAGTTTTACTTTGTGTAATGACACATTCACTCCCAATCTTTATTCAAGCCTAAGTTAATGGTGTCCAGTTTGCAAATTAATTGCAATTCAGCAGTCTCTCGTTGAAGTCTGTTTTTGAAGTTTTGTTGTTGAAGTATTGCCCCTTTTAGGTCTGTAATCAAGCGACCAGAGGGACTGAAGTGTTCTCTGACTGGTTTTTGAATGTTATAATTCTTGACGTCTGATTTGTGTCCATTTATTCTTTTACGTAGAGACTGTCCGGTTTGGCCAATGTACATGGCAGAGGGGCATTGCTGGCACATGATGGCATATCTCACATTGGTAGATGTGCAGGTGAATAAGCCCTTGAAGATGTGGCTGATGTGGTTGGGTCCTATGATGGTGTCCCCTGAATAGATATGTGGACACAGTTGGCAACGGGCTTTGTTGCAAGGATAGGTTCCTGGGTTAGTGTTTTTGTTGTGTGGTTGCTGGTGAGTATTTGCTTCAGGTTGGGGGGCTGTCTGTAAGCAAGGACTGGCCTGTCTCCCAAGATCTGTGAGAGTGATGGGTCGTCCTTCAGGATAGGTTGTAGATCCTTGATGATGCGTTGGAGAGGTTTTAGTTGGGGGCTGAAGGTGATGGCTAATGGCATTCTGTTACTTTCTTTGTTGGGCCTGTCCTGTAGTAGGTGACTTCTGGGTACTCTCCGGGCTCTGTCAATCTGTTTCTTCACTTCAGCAGGTGGGTATTGTAGTTGTAATAACGCTTGATAGAGATCTTGTAGGTGTTTGTCTCCGTCTGAGGGGTTGGAGCAAATGCGGTTGTATCGTAGAGCTTGGCTGTAGACAATGGATCGTGTGTCCATTTATTCTTTTACATAGAGACTGTCTTCACCCCATGAATATGACAACATACAACAACTGCCTGATTATCATGAGGCTTGGCCAAGCCACCCCAGGTCTTCCCTCTGTGGGAGTCTGGGCCCTCCATGCTCCTTGGAATATGCTCTTTTGGCAACAGCACATGTAAAGAAAATTACATGTATTACTACAGACCAGTGGATAAATGCTGTCTGTATGTGTACATTTGGTACAGCATATTAACATAGATTTGAGAGAGATTTGTTATAACAGTAGTTGCTTAGTATCTTAAAGAAACACAAGGATTCCTATTAAAAAAGAATATGTGGAACATATGGAAATAAGATCCTTATTTCAAACATGTTTTTCTCTTTCTCTCTCCCCCTCTGAAATGATCACTATTAGTATTTGGGATCTTTTAAGAGTTTGATGTCTTAGTATTATCTATTTGAATGAAAACATAGCAACATCAGTCTCATGCTTACTATTTTTAATGGCACTACTGTTGACTGTCCTGTATGTGACACCTTAAGATGATCTGAGAGACAGAGAAAAGCATCTGCTTTTCCATCATTCATCCAGTCTCACTGGTAATAACATTTTCAATGCTGTTAAAATATATATAGTATAAAACAGTTACGTACACATACATACACACTGTACTATACATCAATGCCAGAATTAAGGTTGCTTGTATAATTTTAATTCAGCTGTTTTGTGCATATGAATTATGAGAGAGTCATTGATTACATCATCACACACTTTCCTTTCCAAAGGACCCTTGCCTCATTTAGTGCGCAGAATGGACTGTGATTTTTGAATGGGTGGTATTCAACATTTATTTTTGTATTCATCATTCAATATGTGGCCCCATGCTTCATTTACTGTATACGGTTTAAACCCCTGCACTGAATACAGAAATTTCAATTTCCTTGTGAAATTTTCTATGGTGCTCTCAACATAGTATATTTGTTCTTTATAAACATGAATGAGTTTATCATCACAACACTCATAAGAAGTCAGGTTGTATTATTTTTCCTATTCCACAAATGGGGAACTAAGACACAAAGATTAAAGTGTCAAAAGCACCTGCTAATTTTGAGTGCCCAAGATGAGAAGCTTCAGGCCTGATTTTTCAGAGTAATTTAGAATTTTATAGCACTTCATATGATCAGAGCAAAGCACCCATTGAATTCCTCAGTTGCATTTCATAGAATCGTAGAATATCGGGGTTGGAAGGGACCTCAGGAGGTCATCTAGTCCAACCCCCTGCTCAAAGCAGGACCAATCCCCAACTAAATCATCCCAGCCAGGGCTTTGTCAAGCCTGACCTTAAAAACCTCTAAGGAAGGAGAATCCACCATTTCCCTAGGTAACCCATTCCAGTGCTTCACCACCCTCCTAGGGAAAAAGATTTTCCTAATATCCAACCTAAACCCCACGCACTGCAACTTGAGATCATTACTCCTCATTCTATCATCTGGTACCACTGAGAACAGCCTAGATCGGGGTGGGCAAACTTTTTGGCTCGAGGACCACATCGGTGTTGCGAAATGGTATGGAGGGCCAGGTAGGGAAGGCTGTGCTTCCCCAAACAGCCTGGCCCCGCCCCCTCCCACTTCCTGCCCCCTGACTGCCCCTCTCAGAACCCCCCACTCATCCAACCCCCCTGTTCCTTGTCCCCTGACCACCCCCTCCCGGGACCCCACCCCCTATCTAAGCCCCCTGCTCCTTGTCCCCTGACCGCCCCGACCCCTATGCACACCCCTGCCTCCTAACAGACCCCCGGGGACCCCTGACCCATCCCCCCCTCTTCTTGTCCCCTGACTACCTCCTCCCGGGACCCCATCCCTAACTGACCCCCCAAGATCCCACCCCCCTATCCAACCCCCCCGCTGCCTGTCTCCTGCCCACCCTCCCTCCCCGAACCTCCGCCCCATCTGACCACCCCCTGTCCCCTGACTGCCCCCTGGGACCTTCTGCCCCCCCCTTACCATGCTGCTCAGAGCAGCAGAACAGGCTTGTTGGAAAGCCTGGGAGGTGGGCGGGCGCAAGCTGCGCTGCTTCTGTGGTTGTGGGGGAGGAGGGACAGCGGGGGAGGGGCTGGGGGCAAGCCTCCCCTGCCGGGAGCTCAGGAGCCAGGCAGGACGGTCCCGTGGGCCAGATGTGGCCCGTTTGCCCACCTCTGGCCTAGATGCATCCTCTTTGGAACCCCCTTTCAGGTAGTTGAAAGCAGCTATCAAATCCCCCCTCATTCTCCTCTTGTGCAGACTAAATAATCCCAGTTCCCTCAGCCTCTCCTCATAAATCATGTGCTCCAGCCCCCTAATCATTTTTGTTGCCCTTCGCTGGACTCTTTCCAATTTTTCCACATCCTTCTTGTAGTGTGGGGCCCAAAACTGGACACAGTACTCCAGATGAGGCCTCCCCAATGCTGAATAGAGGGGAATGATCACATCCCTTGATCTGCTGGCAATGCTCCTACTTATACAGCCCAAAATGCGGTTAGCCCTCTTAGCAACAAGGGCACACTGTTGACTCTCATCCAGCTTCTCGTCCACTGTAACCCCTAGGTCCTTTTCTGCAGAACTGCTGCCTAGCCGCTCGGTCCCTAGTCTGTAGCAGTGCATGGGATTCTTCCGTCCTAAGTGCAGGACTCTGCACTTGTCCTTCTTGAACCTCATCAGATTTCTTTTGGCCCAATCCTCTAATTTGTCTAGGTCCCTCTGTATCCTATCCCTACCTTCCATCATATCTACCACTCCTCCCAGTTTAGTGTCATCAGCAAACTTGCTGAGGGTGCAATCCACGCCATCCTCCAGATCATTAATGAAGATATTGAACAAAACCAGCCCCAGGACCAACCCCTGGGGCACTCTGCTTGATACTGGCTGCCAACTAGACATCACTACCCATTGAGCCTGATGATCTAGCCAGCTTTCTATCCACCTTATAGTCCATTCATCCAGCCCATACTTCTTTAACTTGCTGGCAGGAATACGGTGGGAGATCATATCAAAAGCTTTGCTAAAGTCAAGGACTAAAACGTCCACTGCTTTCCCCTCATCCACAGAGCCAGTTATCTAGTCATAGAAGGCAATTAGGTTAGTCAGGCATGACTTGCCCTTGGTGAATCCATGCTGACTGTTCCTGATCACTTTCCTCTCCTCTAAGTGCTTCAGAATTGATTCCTTGAGGACCTGCTCCATGATTTTTCCAGGCACTGAGGTGAGGCTGACTGGCTTGTAGTTCTCCGGATCCTCCTCCTTCCCTTTTTTAAAGATGGGCAATTTGTGAGCATATGTGCAAATCTGGCCCCAGACACCTTAAATTTGGCATCCAGAAAATGAAAAACATAGTGGCCACCTGTGAAAAGTTTCATTTAAATGACTTGCCCAGCATCACATAAAACTTTGTGGTAGAGACAGAGATAAAAGCCAGATCTCCAGGGTAGTATTCAACAACCTTAACCATAAGACCATTCTTTCTTTTACAGCACTCCCCTGCCACATTCACCACAAAGCTTCTAACTTCTGCAATAAAGAAGTAGGGGTCCACACAGAATAGCCTCATTCACTACACTACCTTTATTCATTACTAGGGATTCAGTGCCCATGATGGACTGTGAGGGGGGGAAAAAAAGACAACAGGTAGATACAAAACAGAGAGGGAGAACACAAAATAACAGGTTTCAGAGTAGCAGCCGTGTTAGTCTGTATCCGTAAAAAGAATAGGAGTACTTGTGGCATCTTAGAGACTAACAAATTTATTAGAGCATAAGCTTTTCTGAGCTACTAAATTTGTTAGTCTCTAAGGTGCCACAAGTACTCCTTTTCTTTTCACAAAATAACAGTGAGACACAAATTAATTAGCACCATAAGCAACAGTCACAGCACATCAGCTGCCTTCTTCCTGTCTAGTTTTCAATAGGCATCATGGTGGAGGTTACAGAGGGATTTGAGAAATAATAAGAGATACCACATAGTGCCTTTGCTCCCATGCATAACTGGTGATATAGGGGAAAGTGTGAGGGTTTTTCAGGGTAATTGGAGGAGTAATGGCTGATAAAGGTTGGCATCACTGGCTGAGCACAAGCATGGGTTGATGACCTGAAAGAATACAAAATTAGATTACTTTAACAGCTCTTTATTACATTGAGAGGCCAGCTGAAATAAATACAGACACACAGACTTAGTGGGGATATGAAACCATGAACTGGTATTTATGTATCAAATTTCACTGAGATCAGGTTCAATTTTGCATCACAATGTCATCTTTACATACCTTTAGCTCATCAAGATATAGTTTGTGACCAAGATGTGATTTATACAAATATCAGCCACTGTTTGGCTAACATATATTGGTCCTGCTAGATGAGTAAAACTGGTGTTAGAGACTGAAGAATTGGGCCCATTAGGATTCATTTTTTCAGACACACGGCTAAAAAGCATGACTATAATCGGTCATGCTCTTAGATTTGGGACTCATCATTTGTGCCAGGAGCCGCCATAGCAATGTGTTCACTAACCCCAGTGGTGGTGATTATGGTTGCTGCTGATCATGGGTAAAATTAGCATTAAAAGGAGAAAAAAAGTTAAAGTAACAGATCAGAAAGACAGCCGAAACACAGAAATTTCTAGGCGTGAATCATTAGGTATTTTTCTGAGATGTGTGTATACATTCAATGGATTGTCATCCATTTAAATAATAAGACATGACAGGAATGCATGTTGTGGAAAATTATTGCATGCCTCTAGTAGTGATATGAGGCATGTGGCATAAAGCCAAGTGGATTTAGCCACCTGAGAAGTGCCATAATCCCCTCAAAATGCACTGCCCAGGGTGTCTTAATGCTACCATAAACTGGAAATTCAAAAATAAGCAAGGTGGAAAGGCAGGGTGTACTGGATATTATTAGCAGGGATCATCACTAACAGCCAGTCACAAAGTACAGTGTGTCCAAAATGTTACAATAATTTCATAATAGCTCACACTGCCCTATATACTGAGGTACGCAGCAGAAGTTCATTGCTTTTTCAATACATCTTTTTTACTATTATATGCAAAAGACAACTCCCCACCCCCAATTATATATGGCTACAAAGTAAGAGAAACAATGGAGAGATAGGAAGGAAAAATAATAAGGCTTGTGCATGGCACTTACAATATTAAACAAATATGACTGCAATCAAGACCTGAAGAATCTGCTAGGAGTGACCACCCAGTGCCCACAGAAAGGCATCTAATGTAAGTTATATTGAAGAGGGTGTCCTGAGGCTTATTGGAATAGGGGAGTAGGATTAGGGAATAGGATGCTCCCTAGGATTTTCAAACTCAAACCTCCGAGGATCACTGTGATTAATTTGTGAACCAAACCCTGCAGTATTTTCACAAGCACATCCCTGGTGCTGCCCGTGTTACTCTCACCCAAAATGCAAGAGGCATGTTTCTCCACTGCCTTGATCCTTGGATAGTCACTTATACCTGTGCAACATAACTGTAAAACAATATGACCTGGATTTTCAACTACAGCTGAGACTCAGGCCTTACCATTCTGGTTTATTAGCATTTTATTCACATTTTGCACTTATTTGTAGAGAATCAATCTCAAGATCTCTGAACACATGGAATAAAGCACAAACCAATCTGAAATAAAGTCACAGCACAGGCACTGAATGTGGACTGTTTATGAAAAACCTAATGAATGGCACTGTGGATTGTATTCCACCTTGGCATAAGTGGGTGCAATTCCCAATGAAGTTAATGGCACCCACTTACACCCAGGTGAAATTGGCTCTCTTTCCATTACACTTTTGACCCTAGGGTCATCATGTGACCTGTAGTGGCCATGGTAATAGCATTTATCCTGAGATAGCACGTGGACAAGACATGATCAAAGAGAACAATACAGCTTCAATTTCTGATTTAGTGTGAATACTTGCACTTATTCATTCAAAATTTTCTTAGTCAATATTCTCCAATATTCATTAAAATTTGTGAAGCATTCCAGTCAGTAATCAGATTGCTAGAATATTCATGGAAAGTAACCACAAATAGAATGTGAACACATGCGTGGATCCGATGCAGTGAGCTGTAGCTCATGAAAGCGTATGCTCAGATAAATTTGTTCATCTCTAAGGTGCCACAAGTCCTCCTGTTTTTTTGCGGATACAGAGTAACACGGCTGCTACTCTGAAATGTGAACACAGTAGAAGTCAATTAATTTTGAAATGTGAATAAGTGCTTGTGAAATATTTCTATACTATTTCCCAAGAGGTACTCCTAGAAAAAAATAAATTGTGACTGTGCCACCTCGTGGTCTTGACCAGAGGTGATAAGTTAATACTGCAAGTACACTGAACATTTACTGACAACACATCAGATCAAAACATGGCATTCAATTGTTGTAAATGTGATTTTTTTTTCCTTTCACACGCAAAAACATGAATGAAAACAGGATTTGAAAGCAAAAAATATTAACATATCACAACTAGGGATTCCTTTGATTAAACTAAAAATAATCAATAAAACAGCTGCTATTATTTTTTTTTTTAAATTGCTTTTAAAAAGTACAGACTTGGGAGGGAAACAAACAGAAAATGGCAAGGTTCCTGAAATGGGACTTTCAATGAAATTCAATTTCGGATCACACTATCTTCTGTCAATTAAAATTTATATCACTTCTGTCCATGCTGTGTGTTCCAGTTTTAGGATGCAACTAGCAGCAGTAAGTTAAGTGGATGTTTATTTCACAAACAATGTGGAAATGAAGAATGCAAACAAAAAATGCTGTTTCAAAAAGCTCCAAAGAGTATTTGTTTAAAAACACTTGTGTTATTTTATTTCTAACAAACAACTGATTTCTGCTCATCCTTATGCAGATACAATTCCAATATAATAATAGCTTATAAGTATTGGGGTAGCACCTAAGGCTCCTAAGCATGGATTATGGCCCCACTGTGCTAGACACTGTACAAATACATATCAAAAAGACGGCCCCTGAACTGTAGAGCTTACGAAGTACCACAAAAATAATTTGCCTGAAAAGTTACAAGACACTAAATCAGCCAGAAATAAACACTGAAAATGAGAAAAACCAGAAACCAGACATTACAATCCCCAAAAGCAATTAATACCACCATTTACTCATGTGGATGCACCAAACAGATTAATTATGATGCAAATGGTACAGAAAATATGGCCAATACTTAGAAGCTACTGACACCACAAAACACATCTTGGACAGTAAAAAATCAGAGTTTGCTGATATTAAACATAGGACTATAACGATATGAAGTATATATGATGGGAATAAGTCAAAATCAATAAATGCCAGAAGACACATATGGAACATATGCTCAATGCGGAGAAGTGCTCGCCAAGTATTTTACACCACAATGCCACTCATGATACCCAACATATGTCCACAAAGCAACACAATGCTCAATCAACAGATGAACATTAAACACCTGGGGACACTAGCCAAATATACAAATCCCATGAACAAAAATGATGATCTGAAGCAATAAATAAATTTCCAGCACGCATAAAATATGAAGACGTGCCAAGGACTGAAATCCCTTTCATGGATCTCTCTCTACATGGCGGAGGACTGGAAATGTCTCCTCTACAGGCCTATAAATAAATAAATAAATGAAGCTGCAAGTGTGCAACAAAGTGCACATAACTAGAAAAGACAAGTCATCCAGTCAGAAAAGACTTGCTGTAAGTTTAGTCAACCATATCCTCAGAAAAGAGAATGTCCCACAAAAAGGAAAACCTGTGGCATTTGTGGAGAGATTAATCTGCCTTGGTGTGTCAAAGTAGGAAACCATGTGACACTTCACATCATCACAAATCTTCAAAATCTATGGTTTTATATTAGACACAGTGGGAAAAAAAATTTTTTTTTTCAAAAAAGGTTCACTGAACAGAGACTGACCGAGTCTGATTAAGACACATCAGTTGCTGATAAAGTAGTAGACTGAATTTCCAAAAATAAGTAAGGCCGACCTTGCTAAACTGATGACTAATACAAGAAGCCATGTAAGTACAGAATATTTATATTAATGGGAAATTAATTATTAGCAGTGCTGAACCAACTCAGGAACGCAAGAAGAATCAACTTTCTAAAAATTGTCATGTAGAATCAACAACTTTAATAACTATTTAAACTAAAGACACTCTCATAATTATTTGATATTAAAAGATTTTAAAAACTAAAACCTTTTAAATAAAGGGTAGGAGTGTTTGGACTTTTTAAAACAGAATTTAAGTTCATGTTGAACTGTATTAAAATTGAAGGAATAGCTCAGAAAATGATCTGAATAAAATGAAAAATAAGAGGTAAGCTAACTTCAAAAGGTTATCTGAGATTTTTCCTGCCACAAGTAACAAAGGCAATTAGAATGGTTTCATATTAATTAAATAGCATATTCAGAAGCAGAAGGGGTTTGCTTAATTTCATGGAAATAGAAAGGAAGGGTGTACTAAAAAACCCTTAGAAGTGAATACTCCAGCACTCTACAATTTATCCTGTCCATCATATCTACAAGCAAGCTATGATAACAGCTAAGAACAGAGCATGCACAAAAAAGAAATCAACCCAAGGAGAACCTCCCCAGAACTTCAACATGGATTGGTAAGAGAAAGTTAACCAAGACGTTGCCAAGAGATGAGGTGTAAAAATTCTTGTAATAATTTTGTTGGATTACAGAAATGCTGTTGTAATTTATATAAACAGTTCTGTTAATTACCAAATGGTTAGACCATATATTCATGGAGAGGAGACTGAGGCTAATCACTGGTAAACAAATAAAAAGTGGGATTTAAGATTCTTAATATTTGTAATTGACCTGTTTTAAGACACTTCCTTAAATGGCTTCTTCTAAGTAACTGATTTAAATATTTTCTTCAATTTCATAGGATTTAGTTAAGATTTATTACTTTGCCCAATTACAAACTGTCTGGTTATTATTAATTAAAAAAGAATTAGTAAGACCTGACCTAATATTTTTAATACTGTTTAAAATAAAATTACTTGGCATACCACAATTTACAATTACCCCTCCTGCCACCAAATTGAATAACAGCATTAAGAAACTACTAGCAGAATATGGTGCCATATTTACTGGTAAAATAAAGGTCTGCCAGGTTCATAGTTGAGGCATTTATACCAGTAGGCCAAGAGAACTAATAGAAAAGTGCAAACTAACAGGACAAATCATCTTTGAGCAAGTCCATGGACCTGTAGCATTACTCAAAAATGTGATATGCAACCGTGTGGGCATGTTATCCAATGAAAAATGATAAATTAAAACGTTTCATTCACAAACTCCAGGGAGTATACCACACCTGACTGCATACATCTCAAAAATAAAGGGGCCAAAACTTTAATATCAATTCAAAATCTGTCTTAACATAGATTAGATACAATCACTTTTTCCATTGATCCCATCCCACAATGCTAGTGATTGTGATTTGGAATTTCCTCAGAGTCAGCAGTGTTTGAAGACATCAGACAAATCAGTCCTGTGAAGAATGCTCGGAACTACAGTGATGACATTCTTGTGTTTGCAACAACACCACATCAAGAACATAATGAAACATTTGATAGTTTCCTGGAATGTCTGGAAAGTGCAGAAGCTTTAAAAAAATCCTAAAAAGAGCTGCTGTAGCAAAAATCAAATCAAAATAAAACAAAAACAACCAAATATATGCACGAGAGATATTATATAATATATAATTTCTTATATGCTACAATAGTCTATATAAAATTAGTGGTATGATAACTATGTTCGTAAGAGCATTGACACTTAAAAAAAATGACCCCAGTGGAAAATTTTGTTATAAAACCTTAATGAATAATATCATTCATTTTAGCTTTCCCCACACACTTTAAACTATATATGTTTACATATATAATACACAAGCATGAACAATCGTGATAAAAAGAATTTCCCCAAACTTTAAGGAAATTTGCATCCACATCTGAACTGAACTTCACAGCTAATTGAATCTCTTATTGACTAAACCAAAATTCTAGATCTAAATGTCCCCTAATGTGAGGAAAGTTAGGCTCAAGGTCTGACCTCTGCAGCTTGGACATACCTATGATGTGCTCACAGGTATATATTATTGCTAGTTTGGTACACTGAGGACATACAGGTAAATGTGTCCGTAGGCACTTTTTTGATAGTTGGGTACTTATTTGGTGTCATTTGTTTGACTGCCATATAATTTGTTCTTGTCAAGTTTTAGTTAACAGTCTGTAGGACTGTCATAAATATAAAGGGAAGGGTAAACACCTTTAAAATCCCTCCTGGCCAGAGGAAAATCCCTTTCACCTGTAAAGGGTTAAGAAGCTAGGATAACCTTGCTGGCATCTGACCAAAATGACCAATGAGGAGACAAGATACTTTCAAAGCTGGAGGGGGGGGGAGAAACAAAGGCTCTCTCTGTCTGTGTGATGCTTTTGCCATGAACAGAAAAGGAATGGAGTCCTCAACTTAGTAAGTAATCTAGCTAGATATGTGTTAGATTCTGTTTTGTTTAAATGGCTGATAAAATAAGCTGTGCTGAATGGAATGGATATTCCTGTTTGTGTGTCTTTTTGTAACTTAAGGTTTTGCCTAGAGGGATTCTCTATGTTTTGAATCTGATTACCCTGTAAGGTATTTACCATCCTAATTTTACAGAGGTGATTCTTTTACTTTTTTCTTCAATTAAAATTCTTCTTTTAAGAACCTGATTGCTTTTTCATTGTTCTTAAGATCCAAGGGTTTGGGTCTGTGTTCACCTATGCAAAGTGGTGAGGATTTTTATCAAGCCTTCCCCAGGAAAGGGGGTGTAGGTTTTGGGGAGGATTTTGGGGGGAAAGAAGTTTCCAAGCGGGCTCTTTCCCTGTTATATATTTGTTAGACGCTTGGTGGTGGCAGCAATAAAGTCCAAGGGCAAAAGGTAAAATAGTTTGTACTTTGGGGAAGTTTTAACCTAAGCTGGTAAAAATAAGCTTAGGGGGTTTTCATGTAGGTCCCCACATCTGTACCCTAGAGTTCAGAGTGGGGAAGGAACCTTGACATGGACAATTTCATTTTTGTCTTAGTGGTAGGTCATTGTGTCTTTTTCCATTCTTTCTTATGCATATGATCATTGGGTAGGTAACCATCTGTTAAAGACTGGAGCTTGCATTATCCTGATTCTGGGAGTGATTCAATATCTTATGTATTTCCTTCAGTTTGTGTACCTAGATTAATACATGAAGCATAGGAAACAAGAGATCTTTTTTCAGTCAGTTTAATTATATGTATTTTCGTGTGACTATTGCAAAGATTAAAAATAAATTCTTATCCCTGCTGTTCTTACATTCTGGTGGCAATTTTAATTTAATGTAGGATGTAGAAGTGTGTGACTAATTTTCATATTTTTATGAGATCTAATTTTGTAAGGTGACATTATTAAAAAAATTCCTCAGTTCCTTGGAGAGAATTACATTTCTTGAATCTAGTATTTATATATTAAATCTGCAAACTCATGGAAAGAACTTACATTTACTGTCTTTCATCTTGAAGGATCCCAAAGCACTTCACACACAATACCAGTATCTATGCAATAGTTACGTCATCTGTCCCTTGAAAATACTATTACCGTTGGGCTGGAATATGACAAAGGGCACAGTAATATTGGAGTACATGATTGTCTGATCACATCAACTAATGATCCAGTTGAAACTATAGGGAGAATTTATGTAAAAGTTGAGATGTACCCAGGACACCTTGCAAGGACAAAGTGTGGTTCTTTAATAATTATGAGCAATCAGGACCTTAATTTTACATCTCATCTGAATGGCAGCACCTCCAACAGCACAGTGCCATCTAATATTACACTTGAGTATTTGTTCAGTACACTAACTCAGAAACAACAATTGCAATTTCAGAAGCATCCTAAATTTTCCTTTCCCAGTCAACCAATAATTAGGTTCCCTCTGCTTGACTTATGAAATCTGAGAAGATCACAACCTGAGATGGTATGGCTGCAGCATCCTTTTCTATTTGCTGAGGACAAACTCCAAGCAAAATGAACAACATGTTCTTAAAGTCTTCCAGACAACTGCATATTATTTTTCTTGAACTTAAGAGTGAACATTAATTTGGATCCAGTTCTGAGATAACTTACGATAGAACAGAACGTAAAATATTTGAAACATACTGACTAATATAAATAGCATCTAAAGTAAAAGTACGCAGTCACATTTTCCCCCACCTGACAGGAACTGTATTAGAAATGCAGTCTATTGCAGTGTAACTGATCACGTGATTATGGCTTACCATAAACAAAAACCAAAAGCCAAACCTTTCCCTCCCCTGGTTTGCATCAAATGACTATTTGTTATTGACTTGAAAGATGGAGGAGGGAAATAACTTTCAATTAATTGCAGCATGCTCTTCTCCCCTCTTCCTACTGAGAAAGAATCCTAATCAAGCTTCAGTCTTGGGGAAACAAGGATCATTTCTGAGTATTTCTACTGTAATGTCTTACATAGAACTTAAGATGTCATTCCTTAGCTTTGCCTGTGCAACAGCATTGACTTCAATGAGATTGAACAGGTGTTCTCCTTTAAGATTATAATATTTGGTTAAAATATGTCATTGGTTGGGGTTATTGACAACACAAAAACAAAAGCAGAGGACATTAAACATTAAAGGCCAGATTTTCCAAAGAGTTCAGATCCCACTTGGGTACCAAAATAAGTGTCCAGATTTTCAAGAGGACCATCTAGTTCTTTGCCACACTCTGTCCCAGATGTGCCTTATGAGAGTGAGGTGGAGAAAGCAAGTGGGCTGCACAAGTCTTCCACTTATCTCTTATGTATGATGAAGGGGGAAAAAGCTCACCCAAGCCCCTATGATAATCCCTTTTGCCTCCTAAAGATCCTAAGAGAGATCCACAAGGGGATTCCTTCCTTGAAGATCTGTCCTGAGAAGAGACTGTGGAGGCTCCTGGCTGTATCATTTAAGAGCAGAGTGACACATCAACCAAATTACTAAAAGGTGGGGACGTCTGTTGTGTAAGGCAGAAGTTGGAAGCTGGATAGAGATACAGGCATGAAGCCCAGGATAGCAGAGGTACTTATGAATCTTTGCCTGGATGTTATATTCCAAACTTGTGGTATGGCTGTGGCCAAATTTGTAGTTAGCAAGTTTTATCACCTCTCTACCCTTCATCCACTACAGTTTATGAACTAAATGAGAGTGAGAGAGAGAGAGAGAATAAACCACTAGCAGGGAAATCCAAGAGCATTCTTTCCTAGCAATTATTATTTTTTAAATATTATGTAACAATGTGTTTTTGGGAAGGGAGATTATATTAGTGGCAGGAAAATGCCACTGGTAGCCTGCACCTGTTACCACTATCCTTGAACCCCAGGCCAAAAAAAAAAAAAAAAAAAGATATCCATCATCATCACGGTATCTGAATGCAAGTCTTTTCCCCAAAGCCTACTCTTCTTTCTCTTCCCTTTTATCTCTCCACAGTTCTCTTCCCCTTATTCATTCTCCTTCTCAATTCTCTTTTCTCTGTTTTCCTCCATTTTTCTTTCATGTCTCTTCCTCTGACTCTCCCCTCAATGGGTCACTTCTCTTCCCACTCCTAAACATCTCTCTCCTACCCTGCTGTACAAGGGTCATGGCAAGTCTAAATATCTGCCTCACACCAAGAGGAGAGTGAATGTTTATGCTGAGCCACCCATGTATGGTTCTTTGCCTTTTAGATGTTGAGTGGCCAGTAGCACATTCAGAGAGAGATAGATTGGCTGAACATGTTCAGACAAACTAACTGAGGAAATCCGGAACGTTTCCCTAAAGAATATTTGCTGTTGCTGCAGATATTGTTGCTTCTCTCCCCTCACACACCAAAGAGGCATAAAGAAATCTTCTGCAAAGATGATGCCAGACTTGTTGCCCACCACCTGATGTATGTATTGCTGCCCAATCTTCAATCTGAAGTGAATCAGAGACCACAGATAACCCAGTGCTAGGCTGCAAGTAGCATACATAATTAGTAGCACATCTATGGACTATTACAGGGTCACAGAGAAGCAGAAGGGGAAATTGTCAGGGTGGCTGAAATTGTCATGTCCTATGATCATTATCCAGCCAAAAACATACAAACAAAAACCAAAACACTGTATGTGGGAACTGAATTATAGAGCCTCTACAGCAAAACAATCTCAGAATTTAATTGCAATCTAATGTATGTCCCAGAAAACATTGTGGCCTCCATCCACAAAATGCCTCACAGGGTTTCTCATTGTATACTTTTGTCTCTTGATATTTTGGATCTTCCTGTATCTCCAGTCTTCATACAGCATTTAGAAATAACATTAGGGAACTCCCCTGATGACATTAATTCAAGGAACACCTACCATGAGTGACTTGCAGCTAGAATGCTCCTGCATGAATTAGGAAGATGCAATGTGTTGTAAAAGATGGATCACTGCCCTCAGTCAAACCAAAAGAGGCCATTGTAAAACCAAGGATGTTTACTTAGAAAATTAACCCTCTTCTACTTTCCTCCACCCTCCCTTCAGGGTGTTGTGGAGTCATTAGTCAACAAAGACCATACAAACCCAATTGTCCAACAGCCCCAGCTTTTTGTTGAAATACTTTCTTTATAAAAATACATTTATTTTCCTCAGACAGAAGGTATGCTATAAACAGAAGCAAAATCCCGAATGGAGTTCTTTCTACCACATACTTTCCTTTCCCTATGCATCATTCTATTTTTAAATGCCAAGAAGCATTTTTCAGACCGTTCAGCTTTCCTCTTGAATACAATAAGCAGTCTTGATACAGATCTGTAACCTCTGACATAAGCTCCATGAATGAAGATAGCCTACAGTAGTTTTTGTGAGGAAAACCTGAACTACGACTATTTTGGTCAAGGTCTGAGTCTCCTAGCTACAAGAAAAAGATTAACATTCAGAAAATAAACTGATCAATGTTAGCAATTTGACATTCTAAAACATGTCACTTTAGCCTGTATATGACATTCTTTGAAACTGTACTGATTCACAATAACAAGCTAAATCTTCAATATATTTTTTGTGTGTTTTATTTTTGTATAAACCTGATTTTGTAATTCCCACTTGTCAGTATTTTCTGCCTTTAAACTCCTTATCGGAAAGTAATTCAAATAATTGGGGAATAATAATCACTTGTGAGCATAAACATGCGATATAGCATTTATGTATTCCCAGTATATTCAGATCACACAGCAGCTACCTGCATTAATTTTGGGTATTTCATCCCTTAATTAATGTTTCTTCTTTGAGCTAAAACTAATGCATTATGTTATATTGTTTGTGGCCTCCCTGTGAGCCTGAAAATCCTTCACAGCGGGAAGCAGTGTTTTTTAATGACAGCTCACTCGAATTTTCAGATGAAACACTTAAATCTGAAATGCACTGTCATATACTATTGCATCATGGAAACACTTAAGAGAAAATCATGGGAGAGCTAAAAATTCAAGGGAGCACACGTATTCTTTTTCAGCTTGGATTAAGAAACAAACCTAATTTTTCAAAAATGACTGTTGGTTCTGAGTACTTCAATTTTGGAGTGCACAACATGAGAGGCCTTAAAGGAGCCTGATTTTCAGAGAATAGGTGCTCAGAACTTTCTGAAAATTGGACTCCTTTAAAGGCTCTAAAGTTGGGCACCCCAAAGTAAAAAACACCCAAGATCAACAGAGAAACAAGGCGGGTGAGGTAATATCTTTTATTGGACGAACTTCTGTTGGTGAGAGAGAGAGAACCTTTCGAGCTACATAGTGCTCTTCTTCTTCAGGTCTGTGAGAGGAGCATCACAGCAAAGTACAAGGTGAAACAGACTGTTTAGCGTAAGTAGATGGCACCAATTGTAACGGAGCATTCAAGGCCTGTTAACGCTTCTGCAGTCAAAGGACAAAAAGAGGGGGTTAGTGTAATTATTAAAATAGCACTTTTTTAATTAGCCATAAATCCAGTGTCTCTCTTCAGTCCATGATTTTTTGCATCTAGCAGAGTAATGAATTTAAGCTCCCAGGCTTAACCAATAAAATATATTACCTCACCTACCTTGTGTGTCTAATATTCTGGGACCGACACAGCTACAACTACACTGCATACAAACCAAGATCAGTAGTCACTCGAATATTTAGGCCACAGGATTTACCATATTGGACTAGGCTATATATGTGGTATTCAGCCTCTGGCAGTGGTTAGTACTTGATTCTTCAGAAGAGGGAACCACTTCCTACACATCTAAGCCAAATCTGCAATGTTATATATGGTGGAGAAATCCTTCCTGACTCCTGTAATAACCAGCTTATGACGTATAGCATGACATTTGATTCAGTGTGCTAAGGTAAGAGTAATTTATAAATATTGTCAAATTTATTTAGTTTTTCTAAAAACAATTAAAAGCCATACTATTTCTTAAAGATGGACAAATGCAGAAAAATGTTTCCAGCAACTATTCACTCAAATATTTGATTTAATTCATTTACTTCCAGCTTGCTCCCTCCCCTTTTGAATTTGATTTCTGTGAACATGTGCATGTGCGTCCGAGTGTACTTTTTGGGGACAGTGACTTTCAAGGCTGTATGTCCAAGAGTTTGCAGAACTCTATCATTAGTCATGTGAGTGAGTATTTGCAGAAGAAGGGTCTGCTCACCTAGCTGAGAATGGAGCAAATATAGCATCATGCCACTTGTAACTATCCAGAACTATTAACAGAATCTGCAGCAAAAATCTTACCTGACAAATCTGGATCATGCCCATAAGTCAATGAAAAAGTCTTTCCATTGACATCAGTGGGCTCTGGGTGAGCCTTAAATGAATAAATTAATAAAAACTATCTGCTCAAGAACATTCTATGACCAGAAAAATGTTTTTTAATTTTAATCTGATACAAATAATTCACTCAGCTCAAGTATTTAACTTAATGATGTTCTGTGATAGACTTTCCACAGACTGCAACACATTGTGAATAAGCATTTCCTATTATTTATTCCAACTTTACTAGACTTACATCCCATCAAATGACTTTTTAGCAATTCTAAAAAATTTGCACAAACAGCAAACTGGAAAAAATGTTCCTTTGACTAGTTTTGAAACAGGAGTAAACGAAGAAGAAAAAAGAAAACCCATCTTGGGATGTTAGCTATGTGAGATTAAAACTGGCATTACACAGCTGCTTCTAAGGAAGCAACCTGCAGAATAGCTCATTACTTCTACCTCAGAATAGGTTACAACTCCCAAAGTCTCCATTGACCAGCAGCTGCACAGGAAATTTGGATGTAATAGATTAGAGACATTTATCTTTAAAACAAGTTTATTTTAAAATGTTATTTATCCTAGAGTGAAATAAGGAGTGTGCATTCAATTCTCCACCAAAATACCTACGAAAAATGAAATTTTTGGTTTCAAATGTTACATGGGTTGTTAAAGTATACTTTATATTAAAGATACACATTCAATAAATAAATTCCTTCATTCATATTATTTTTAAGCAATTTGAGCAGCACGTCTATTTAAAGTCAAATGTTTTAATAACAGCAGTTCCCCTTTTGATTATCCCCATATGTTCAGTTTTCAAACTGATTTGTCTGAGTACTGAAAGTAAATTAAAAAACATAGAATACCTTGGTCTCTGAGGGTATGTATAAACTGCAGTTAGACTCCAGGTGCTGGCTTGTGCCAGCTGACTCTGGCTCTGGCTCCAGGGGCTGTTTAATTGTGGAGTAGCTGTTTGGACTCAGGCTGCAGCCCAAGCTCTGGGATCTTCCCACCTTGCAGGATCCTAGACCCCTGGCTCCAGCCCGAGCGTCTGCACTGCAATTAAACAGCCCTTTAGCCTGAGCCCGAGTCATCGGGCATGGGCCTGCGACAGGTTTTTAATTGAGGAGTAGACACACATTAAGATAACTCAGTGGAGTCCCTGTGATGCCATTCGCAGTCTCCTGTTTGTCATATGAGAGAGGCAGATAGAACTATGGACTCTATGAAGATTGAGGGCATTGTACTAGTTTTGGGAACTGAGGGCATTGTAGAGCTGTGAACATTGTGCTAGTGGAAACATGTACTAATGATTAAAGTACAGAATGGGGAGCCAGACTGTACAGTTTTTCATTCCTGCTTATACTACTTATTTGCTGTCTGAGCTTGGACAAGTCACTTAACCTCTCTGTGCCTGAGCTTCTCTATCTGTAAAATGAAGACAACAATACTTCCCTCAAAAGTGAGGTCCAATTATTTGTACAGCATATTAAAATCCTTGGACTAAAGGTGCTATAAAAGCTTAGGGCTGTCCCAGTTTTGATCTATCTGTCCAGTATTATAAAAGGATATTTAAACAGTCCAAAATAAGTAAGTCATCACATTGTGACCCTGCGGCATGAGGTTGAATTGCAACTGACAAAATAATGCCACAAAGTTATCATGCAACAATTTTGTACCCAGCTGAGAAAGACATCCCTCCAACGCAGAGTACCTAATGTGGTGCATCCTCTAGAAGGACAAAAGAATTCTTAAATGTAATGGCTTATAAATTATGTTTCCCCACTGCAGCTATGAAGCCAAGGGTCAGAGGAAGGAGGAGGATTCTGCAGAACTCTCTCAAGGTAGAGGTTATGGAATGTTTTCGGGCATCACGCTATCACTGAAGGACAAAAACCTGGTTATCATTTTAATTAAATAATCTGAAGCCTGTTTTTAATCTGTAGGTTACCTGGCCTTACAAAAAGCCATTTGTCAGATTGTTTCATGTCACCGTTGCATTTAAAGGATGAGAGATGTTTTTGATTAAATTATTTTATTTCATGGTTTATTACTGGCTTTGACATAAATTTCCACAAAGCCTCAAGGGTTTCTCTTTTTGCACTGTAGCATACATAGTTTTCTTAGCAACTCAGGTGGAATAAAACTGCACAGCTTTAGTTCATGGTCCAGTGGCCTGAACTGCTCACATGGCACCCTCTCAAACAAAGAAATAATCCCACCGAACAATATTGAATCTTATGCTATTAATCAAAATCATTAACATGTTAAATGGTATTGCATCTGTACCCTTCTGTTTCAAGTGTTTCTGTTAAGAGCAACATTTTACAATTCTTGCCCCAAAATATAGTCACTGTTTTATATTAGACTTTTTTTTTTTGATGGAGGTAGTAACTCCTATTTTATCTTTTTTATTTTTACTTCTAAACTTCTCTTACAAAGACAAATGCAAATAAGACACTTCATGGAGAGTCAGCAAAGGGGAGAGCTGCAATTTTATTACATTTGCAATGTTTGTATATGTATCGTAAAATGCTATAGTGTGCTGTGCAATATACAAAGAATATTACAAGGTGCTGTGCATCCTCAACTCCTATTGGCTAATAATATATTATCCTAATAAGAAGTCATCACATAGTTTTAAAGGGCTTTAATCTAGACTCTTACCTTACACTCACAATCCCAGGAAAATTGAAAGCAAAATCAATTGTAAGCATCAATGATAGCATTCAGACATCAAAACTACCTGATAGTTGAGTGCAATTAGATATGTAGATGGCAAAATTCTGTCATTAAAGTTACAGCTGGTTGCATGTGCAAAAGTGCAGCTGAAAAGTTAGAGGTCATTAAAAAAAATAGCTCCATGTATATACAATAAACTTACATCAGTTGCAACTGCACCTGAAAATCTGATGCATTTTTGGTCCCCATGAATCTACTAATGTAGATACTATTCTTGAAAAAGCATTGTATGTGAGTGTCTTATTATGTACCAAGAAAAGGAGTACTTGTGGCACCTTAGAGACTAACAAATTTATTAGAGCATGAGCTTTCGTGAGCTACAGCTCACTTCATCGGATGCATGTAGCTCACGAAAGCTTATGCTCTAATAAATTTGTTAGCCTCTAAGGTGCCACAAGTACTCATTTTCTTTTTGCCGATACAGACTAACACGGCTGCTACTCTGAAATCCATAATGTAGGCTCAATCTGCTAATATATTTCTCATTGATATTTATATAGTTAAAAAATGAACACCTATACCTTTGCAGTATAATTACCCACACTTAAAATGACTTATCAATATAAAACACTGGATTTTGCTCCTTCAGGAGAACTGATTCAACTGAATCAGCTCAAAGCTCACCAAATATGAGTATCCCCAGCTGCCATATAAGGGGGATCACCTCAGTGCCTAGTAGCCCCAAGCTTAGGGAAATGCAAAGGTGGTTTACTGGGCTTTAGACCTGTCCCCTGTTAAAACAGCAAGGGAATGTCATGGCCCAAGAATATCCCGGCCATATTATCTCTCTCCTAGCTTCAACCCTATGCCTCATGTCAGATGAGGGGTGGTACAGGAGCCACTATACCTGTCTCTCTACAATGTGGTTCTTGGACAGTGGCCAGCTAAGCTGGATTTAGAGCCATTATGTGCTGGGAATGCAATGCAAAGTGCCCCCAACACAGCTTAAACTCAGAGACAAAATATCTAAAATCTATTGCAAACTTACTTAACTGACAATTCAGATGAGAAAACAGAACTTTATCGATTCATTATACCAGGTTGCTCTACATAGGGATCATACATACTCGTATGCAATCATCTATATTTCATAGTGTACTATGGGCACCAAGTTTGTATAATTTTTGGTGGTGCCCAGAACAGGTCCAAGTCCTGCCCCCACCCATGCCTTGTAAGCCGATTTTTTATATATGGTGCTCCATCAAAGTTAATGATGCTATGCCAATTTACACTTGTTTAGGATTTAGTTCATTATTCCAATCCGTTTATTGATTAATTTAGCTGAACTCTTCAAATGTCTGAATTAATGTGTCTAGATGTTTGTGTGTCTCTGGTACAGCACATTAAGCTGTTTCTTGGTTCTGTTACTTCATTGCTCCAATGTTTCCATTCTCTAACCTGCCCTGAAGAATTTTCCCCCCAAGGAACATCTCTTTCTTAAATCCCCACTAGACCATAGGGAAGAGGTCTTATCTGTCTAATATACAGGAAAGATGGTTGTTTTAATAAACGTTTCCATTTTATTTTTTGTATGCTTCTGCTATTACGTTCGACACACTGTTCATTCCCGTATAGCTGTCCTGTTTAGCAGTGCCTTCTAATTTCCAATGTGCAGCTGGAAATCTGTTAACTGTTGTGCAAAGTGACTTTCATCAGGTTTTAAAACACAGTTTAAATCACAGTTTGGGCTCAGTTCCTCTCCCTTTGAGCACAATGGGAAAACTCCTACTAACTACAATGGGAGCAAGATCAGGGTCCTCAGCAAGATCTCCGTCTTCAGGTTCCTATTTGTTCTGTGTCTACCTCTCAGCTTCTCTCATTTAAATCCCCAAACCCTCCCCTACCATGTTCCACACAAATTTGGTGTCCCTGAGTGCGGGGCCGGCAGCGGAGCCCCAGGTGGCAGCCAGGACCCTGGTCTCAGCGCTGACCGCGGAGCCCCAAACATTGGTGGAGTCGGGCTGATGATCCTGAATATTGGTGGAGCACGGACACCATGGGCCCATACAACTCGCCACCTATGTAGCGTACACAACTGCACACAAATCCCTGAAGTGTGACCAGTTTTCTACGGATGAATTTAAAAGAGAATAATTACGCTGAAATGAGAGTGTCAAATCAGGTTACAAAAAATGGTACAGTATTAAGAAACGTTAATCTTCACACTTACCTATCCTGGCACATCTCTAGACATTTGGCACAACTTTCCAGTCATTTTAATGAGTTCAGGATTTCAATGCGTATCTTTTAAAAGACACCATGCCGTATTCCAACACCCTCTTTTTTTCAGCCTCTTAAGTGGTTGCCCTCTCAGTTACCTTACATACACTTTCCTGTGTAATGCAACTTTAAAAGATGTTAACTGGTTTCTATTTTGATCAGAAATTAGCATCTGATGCCTTTAAGTCACCAAAAAGCATTTGATGGACAGCACATGGCAATCACTAAGATGAATCAGATTGTCCCCGAACTGAGTAGGTTTCTTCTGTAGTTAATTGATATAGTCAAATGGACACTTCCCACTGAACCATGTGGTTAAGAAATAGCTAATTTATTTTTTCCATTGTTTCTTCTGACTTTTCCCTTTTCTTACGATTCGGGCAAACCTAGAGCTGTATGTTTATAGAAAGTAAATTCCAGACTCATTGTAAAATCATTCCAGTAGCCCTATTGTGCAGAAGTAGGTGAAGTAAAATCATTGCTTAAAAGTTATGCAAAGGTTGATATACAGTATTTCCATATGAGCATGCCTCTAAATCGGTAAAACTGACCTTACTGAACATCAAACGAATTTTCCTTTGTACCCTCCTGCTATCCAAGCCCTGCCCTGGATTTTCTGTGCATTATTCCATCTCCTACCTCCATGGTATGTGTCATCCTCATATCTGCCTTAACCAGAGGTTTAACATCTGCAGACACTCCTAGAGGCATACGGTCTTTAAAGTGAAGCCTTGCTAGTGTTGTTATTGATCAATTTTTCGTCAACACACAGACCTGCTCAGAAATGTATATTTACTCTAAATCCTCCCATCTTTATTTTCTCTGCTGCTGCATTCACTCCAAGCATCTCCTCTTCAGCCAATATCATTGAGCTAAATGGAGTTTATTTCCCCATGTCTTCTCAAAATAGAACAGCTTTTAAATGCATGATACTTGGATGAATTGAGACTGTATACATATCATATGAAATTCCTTGCACAATTAATATTATGCCATTAAAATCAACTCTCCTGATTTAGAGATTCAAAGAAAAATCAATATAAGGTCCTGTCTCAACATGCAAACAAGCAAACAGAGCTAAAGCAGAGAAATTGAAGCTAAGCTGTCACAGATGGAAAGCCCTCTTTGGAAGATAGCTCTTCTCTTTTCGATGACCATCTGGGGGGAAAATGACAATTTTTCTCTACAACACAAAATTGCTCTGTCTGCATAAGGATTTCCAAGCTATATTCAACTTAGTATTCTTATTTTATATTTGAAGCAGTGATATTGAGTGCTTGTGTAGCATGTAAAAAAGCCACATAGTATTTGCTCCAAGAATGCTCTATATGTTATAGGGAAAAAAGAAAAATAAAGAAACCCAGTCCAATGAAGCACCAATTATAAAAATGTCATACAGTAATTTGGTTTAATTCATGCTTCAAATGTAATAGCTTCCTAGTTCTTTAATATTCTGTTTCTCTGTTAGAAAATGAAAAACTAAGAAAATAGGATTATAAAACCATTTCTAAACATGAGGGTATTACTAAAATAGGTTAAAAAAGATATGAATGCCTGGAAGACAAGCATAAGAAATAGAGTTGGATGGTGTCCAGCCTGTCAGCATCTGTGAATGATCCTAGTTTAGCTAAATCAAATCAGGCCACTATGTCCCACACTACATCTATTGTCAATCCATGTAACAGAGAAGGCCATGCCAATTCAACACAACACTAGGATAATGAATCTGGGTTACCTGTTGAAAAGCAGAATTATGTTAGTAATTTAAAATCAGTCATTTCAAGTGCATCCCACAGGATTATCAGCACAGAATAGTGTAAAGGGAAGCTATTAGCCAGTCCTGGCTACTACTGTTGTATCTTAAAATTAATAGATCACTACAACTAAAATTGAACTGACAGAGTGAAGGGAGAGGACAGCTCCTTGTTAAAGAGACTAGTTTAATATACAGTATAGACAGATGAAGATGGGGGTTACATTGTTTACTACTGAGTACTACATCAGAGGTCACTATGGAAAATTATTCTAAGTCCCTAGAGTTTGTTACTGCTCTTACAGTTTGCGCATATATGTCAGCTTTCAATTTTAAAATGTTTTGTTATTTTGTTCTGATTGTATAAAATAAAGTACAGAGATGAGAATGATTTAGTGTCATTGTAAATTTTTATTCTTTGAAGACTAAATAAAAGACTATACCATCAGTGGTGAGCAACCTGTGGCCCACAGCCCGTCAGGGTAACGTGCTGCCGGGCCGCGAGACCGTTTGTTTACATTGACCGTCCACAGGCCCGGCCCCCGCAGGACGTGCAGGCTGCCACTTCCCACAGCTCCCATTGGCCGGGAACGGTGAGCCGTGGCCACTGGGAGCTGCAGGCAGCTGTGCCTGTGGACAGTCAATGTAAACAAAACTGTCTCATGGCCTGCCAGCGGATTACCCTGATGGGCTGCGTGCAGCCCATGGGCTGCAGGTTGCCCACTAGTACAGCTGTATGAAATATATTGAAATAGAGTTTGGCAACATCAGATAAAGTACATAATGATGATAAAACGGATGCTATATGGATAGAAACATCAGTTGTAGCAAAGATAATCCTTTTACTGAGCACACTCATTGTGCAAGAAGCTAATCCCATTTAGTAATACAGTATATTAGGCAAAAGAGAAATTAAATAGAAAAGGCTGGCTGACATCATTATACAGGCAAATTCCCGTTAACTTCGATAGAAGAAACTGAGTAAGGACTTTGGGATCCGACTCTATAAACATAACAGGTGATAAGAATATACTTGTTCTGTGTCCAGCATTTTCACAAATGGTATTAACTTAAGAGAAATCAGTACAACATAACAAAAATAAAGCTATATAAGCAAATACAAGAATAAAGGAAACTATTGCGCCATTTATTTATCATGACACAGCCACTGCATTACCTTTTAAAGGGATGCTATCAACTTAAAATTTAGGCAATATTTTAAAATGAGTTCAAATTAGTTTCAGGTACTACACCTGTCCCTGAATCCCCTTGTCAAAGTTTGTGGATTTATAGTCAGATTCTCCTCTTTAGGGGAAAAAAGAAAAAGATTCTCTCTCCTTTATTGCTGTGAGAAAGACACAAAATAAGGAAACTGAGTACCTAGGGGGGAAAGTGAATTTGTTTATATACAAATTACTGTCAAATGCACAGGAAAAAATGAAGGAAAATGTTCTCAATCTTCTCTCTCCTAGTTCGAGCAATCTTAGGTGTTCCAATCCAAGCATATAACCTAATGATAACTAAGTGAGTTCTTTGGGGGGCAGGGACTGTGTCTTTGTATGTGTCAGTACAGTAGCTAGTACTCTGGGGCCATGCTCCTGTCTGGATCCTTTGGGGGATACTGCTCTGTAAATATTCAAAACTAATGGTAAAAATCGGTGAAAGTTTTAGGTGGTGTGATTTTTGAGTTGATAGTGTCCCTTTAAGATGGTACTACCTAGCCAGCCGCCAGTGCAGAAAGACTGGGATAGTGCCAAGGCCCCACCTCCTTCCCATCCTCTCTGGTACGATTAGGGCTCCTATCAGTGCAAAGCCTTCCACAATGCTTGCATACCCCTGTGCACAAGGACTGTGTTGTCCCTAGCTCCTGTATGTGAATTCTTCCAATGCTTGTTCACCTGTGTAGGGACTAGCCATCATCTAGCCCTAAAAGATTGTTGTTGTAGCAAGAAAAAGATTATAGTTAGCTTGTGCTGTTTAATAAATAATCAGTGACATTTACCCTTAAAACATGTGCAGTGATGAAAAACTACACAATGATTATCTGTCAAAAAGATGACAAAATAATTTTCATGATAATGGGAGTGCTAATAAACCACCACATTGAGGTCTCTCCCCCCACCTCTCTGGGAAATTATAGTCTCCTAAGTGAATTTTGATAGTAATGTGTTGCTTATTCTAGCTTGTGCTCTTCGTGTAATTGCTTTTCTCATTAAAATAAACACATATGCCACATTTGTTGTAGGATCTATTTCTGTTGCATTTTCATTTACTCATACATATAAATTCATATTCTGTATCTACTCAACTGTACTGCTCACTGTGTTTTCTTCAGCACATACCACCTAGGCTGAGAAAAGCAATTGTTCCTAGGATAGCCCCTTTCTGTCATATTAAGATCCATCAAATGGATCATAGCCTGCCATGATGCTACTGTAGTAGTTTGTTCAATGCATACACTGTAATTATTATACATACAGTACTTAACTGGAAAACTAATAAAAAGTAAGCTATTATATATTCAATAGTACATTTAAAGATTCTATTTCTAATAAATGACTTCATTTTCACAATGCCAATTAGCCATATGAAATCAATGGGTACATCACGTTTTATATTCAAAGACATTAAACTAGAATACTCATATTACAGCTGATTAAATGTTCACTTCAGGGCCAGTCTATGAAACGTTAAGGTTACAGATGCACTTGATCAAAAGAGATATTACAGGTGTAAAAGCAAAACAGAATAGTTTCAGATTCCTGATTATTATGGGGTTTAAAATGTGCACAGCACATTCAAACAAATCAAGAGACCAGCTTTCCCAAGAACAAACGACACTTTTCAGCTCAATACAAACTTTATTTTCTTCTGAAGAGTTTGACTTTTGGTTTTGATACATGCCTCTAGAAGGCTAAATTGGGATGTACTGTAGTAGTGGTACTTCAGGTACGGAAGCAAATATCTGAGTTTCATACCCATCCATCATGTACTATATAGTATAATTATTATTTAGGTAAGTATCTTTAAGACTCCTTATGAAAACAAAGCGTAACGCTTGGTTTAAAAACAAAGGATTAGCAGAAAATTACAGTCAGGCAACCTGCATTATCAATTAGCCATAGGCTGACCACTGACCACTATGTACAGCTTTAAAAAGCCATGATAATATTTGTTCACTCACACAGGATCAATGTAACGGTTCGTTCTCTGTGGTACTCTACCCATAGGTGTCCCTGGGGACTAACCATCATCATATAATTAATATCTGCTTAGAAGACTTCTCACAGTATATACACACATACACCCTTAAACTGATTTTTTCCTTCCCTAGAAGTTCATATAGTTATTTTTTCCTAACAAATGGTGAATTGGAGCAGAAACTGAATCAATCATCCCTTATTCCAACCTCACATTGTTAAATGTCTCTCGGACATCTCTACTTCTGCTAAACATACCATATACGTAAAGACAGAGTTTTGCTATCTTTATGCACTAAGATGACAGGAAAAAGAATTCAAAGCAAAGTTTCTGGATTCACTCCAGTAACAAAATCTGAAACACTCTGAATAAAGGATGAAAATAAGTGTTTTATATTAAAATGACCATTTTACAATACCTTAAGAAGTCTGACAGATGGGAGAAAAGCAGCATGGCATAGCTTCCGAATGGTCCAGTTTAGTGGTCGGGGAGCATCAGTTTGACTCATGACCCTCTAAAAATTCCACTTGAAAACGAACTGCAAACCTTATAATGCCTACAAAACAAATGGTCCTCCACAGTTTTGACATCCCACGTTCATCATTTCCACACTTGCAATTCCGTAGGACAGATGCTTCCTGGAACTTGGTTGGAAGGCTGGCAAAGTGGATTTGCCTTAGCCACTGATCCTCCTTAAGAAAGCAACCTCCTGTCTTGGAGCAGTAGTGCTCATGCATACCAAATGTGGCTGAATGGAAGCAATCAGCCTGCTGCTCAGAGGAGGGCTGCACTGTTTTAAAGGAAAGGGAAAGCCTGCATGAATAAAACCCTGCAGTAAGAGCTGCTTGCTCGCTTTCTCACACTGTTCAGAGTATAGGCAGGTTAGACATTAAGGGAATCCGAGCCATTTGCTTTTCCTCAGATTTTTTCTTTCTTTCCTTTTTTTTTGTGGGAGAGAAGGCAGAATGGAATGAAAGAATATAAATAAAGCAAGCGACAGGGTACTTCCACTTTCTTTCACAAAGCATTTTGAGGAGAGATAAACCAGCATGAGGGGAGGGGCCGACATTCAGATAGAAGAGAGATGGCTCTGCCTGATAAGACAAAAACTACATCTTCCTTGATTTATCTGGCATAATGAATTGAGAGAGATTGTGAAACAGATCAATTTTATTGCTCTGTCATATTGCAGAAAATCATCAGCAAATGAGTGGGGTTATGTCCTGATATAATGCACTTTTTAAAAATTAAGGGTCTGTTGAGAGATAACTCCTCTGAGGAAAATACTTAAGGGCACAGGTAGGCAGACTACAGGCCAAATCCAGACCACCAGACACTTTTGAACAGACCCCCAAAATCGTTTTACTTATTATCATTTTTTATTATTTTTTCTGGAGTCCGTACTTTGAGTATACCTTGACCAATAAATTTGGATCTTGACAAAAAATAATTGATTACCCAGAAGGGTATTTTGCTTTTACTTTATAATTTACAGATACAAGAGATGTATAATGCTGGAACGCTTATAGTAAGGTAGAATCCCATTTGAGATAATTAATGGCTTGCCCAATTAATGACACTTAAAATGTGCTTTAGCTTTTGCAATACAGAAGGTGAAGTACCCTTGATTTTATTTTATTTTAACAAAGGTTACACTGTGACTAGTTAAAATGATAAAGGTTTACAGCAATTTGGGCTCTGGTAGTTGGAATTTTCCAATGTGACAGGAATAACCAGTTACTTTTAATCAGAATACGGAAGGGGATAATCAACCCCTTTTCTAACAGCAACATCTTCACTCTCTTCTCTCCTAAGGCTCACAGTAGATCATATTTATTCAATTTGGGGACATGTGACAAATTTAAGGCATTTTCATGTTCCATTTTACACAGGTAGCTCTCCTTATTAAAGACACTGTTTCTCTATTCATAATTATCTAAAACTATCATTCCCATATTCCACAGTTAAGCTGACAGTCTCCAAAAGAGAGAAACAAGAAAAAGGAACACAAGTATTGCAATGACCCCTTAAGGATTTGGCACAGTTCAATTAACATTGTTTTTGTGAGGCTATGCTAATAGTCACCTTTTATAGCTCTCTATTTTGTACATATCTATATGTCTATACTGGTTTACAATGGGTTCCTGTGAGTCACACTAATAAGAGCAAACCAATATTTGTGGTCCCAAATCAGTCTTAAATGGACAAGCCTTTGAGCGAGTTGAAAACTCAGGACCTGATCCAAAGCCAGTTGAAGACAATGGGACTCTTTTCACTGAGTTCCATGGTATTTGAATCAGACTCCCAATGAGCATCCTCTGAATTATCCTCTCTAAGACATGATGCAAGAACAGAGTTTACCCCACCCTCCCGCTTTTGTGGGGCATGGATGGCCCTCATACCTGTGTATGTCTCAAGATCCCTCAGTAAAGCCTACAAATCTGGGGACATCTGTAGAAAACTGGTGGCCTGATGCAGAAGCCAAGTACCTCTGTGCTCCTTCCTGACCCCCTCCCCAACCCTTCATATTGGTTGGGCTCCCTGAGGAGCTGAACCCCAGTTGGTTTTTTAACTGTTTACCAATCAAAAACTCACATTCAGGGGGAAGTTGAGAGCAGATTGTGAAATGGAATAAGACAAGGCTTGTGGAAGAATTATTCAGCAGAACAGCTCTGCCCAAATCTCACCTGTAATCCTAAAACTGCAGAGTTCTAAACATGCAGAGATTGAGGAGTTATCAAGATGAAGGACCTGAAGCTCAAACGTCCTTCCTCCTAACTAAATTTGGGCCAAGGCATCTGACTTTTGCTTTTTTTTACCCCCTCCACAGAGGGAAAAGGAAAAGGGGTGTGACCAAGCACCCTTTGCCCATGTTGCACAGGTTTCAATGTCACACACTTTACTTTTTCAGTTGAACTATAAACATAACATATAAAAGTAGTAAACATCTACCATTGATGAGTTACAGTGTGACTCCAATAACATTTCCTGACACTCTTATAAGGGCTTGTCATAAATATAAAGGGAAGGGTAAACACCTTTAAATCCCTCCTGGCCAGGAGGAAAAACCCTTTCACCTGTAACGGGTTAAGAAGCTAAGACAACCCCGTTGGCACCTGACCAAAATGACCAATGAGGAGACAAGATACTTTCAAAGCTGGGGGCGGGGAACAAAGGGTTCTCTCTGTGTGTGTGTGTTGTTTTTGCCGGGACCAGAGCAGGAATGCAGGTCAGAACTCCTGTGAAAAGTCAGTAAGCAATCTAGTTAGATGTGCGTTAGATTCTGTTTTGTTTAAATGGCTGATAAAATAAGCTGTGCTGAATGGAATGGATATTCCTGTTTGTGTGTCTTTTTGTAACTTAAGGTTTAGCCTAGAGGGATTCTCTATGTTTTGAATCTGATTACCCTGTAAGGTATTTACCATCCTGATTTTACAGAGGTGATTCTTTTACTTTTTTCTTCAATTAAAATTCTTCTTTTAAGAATTTGATTGCTTTTTCATTGTTCTTAAGATCCAAGGATTTGGGTCTGTGTTCACCTGTGCAAATTGGTGAGGATTTTTATCAAGCCTTCCCCAGGAAAGGGGGTGTAGGGCTTGGGGGAAAGACGTTTCCAAGTGGGCTCTTTCCCTGTTATTTTTGTTAGACGTTTGGTGGTGGTAGCAATAAGGTCCAGGGACAAAAGGTAAAATAGTTTGTACCTTGGGGAAGTTTTAACCTAAGCTGGTAAAAATAAGCTTAGGGGGTTTTTCATGCAGGTCCCCACATCTGTACCCTAGAGTTCAGAGTGGGGAAGGAACCTTGACAGGGCTCATTAAAAGAGGCAAAGAGGAAACCAGGCAGATAGAACATATCTAAATCTTGACATTAAATACCATAGTACTTAAAAGGAGCACAGCATGATCATTTTGGCTGGGTTAGGAAAGTAGGAGTAGATGAGTGCTGTCAAATGGTTAAACTGAGGGACGAGGAGTTTGCCATGGAAAGAAAGCAGAAAAACTGCAGCCTTGAATAACCCACCTTTTTCTCCAAAAGGCTGCAGGAAGGCTCATTGGTAAGACACATACCCCATCACCACCATAAACCCTCCCCACATCTGCTTTTTCATTGGGCACCTGCTGAAAAAGAAAGTGGACAGATTGCACTAGAAATAGGGAAACTGGAAAATGGTAGAATTCTGCCTTTCTTGTCACTGTGTAAGAAAGTAGGATAACAAACCTCTAAGAAGGTTAGGGAGCAGAAGACACTATAAAAATATAACATTGTTTTAATAAACTAAAAATAGTAAGTCCAATGCATCTTAGCTTCCACTGCATTTTAAATGCTTGAGATAGAGCTCTGTAAATGCCTCTCTGCTACACACAGCGGCTTAGAAGCCATCGCTTTTATATAGTGCAGTGTTTAGTATGCATCCATTTGTTTTCATGGGCCTGCTTCTTCACCGCCTGGCCTCTTGACTAGTCATTTAGACCTGTAGAAAGAGGGGTGTGTGTGTGTGTAAAAAATACTACCTACTAACTTCCAGATAGGGTAGAAAGGATGGTGTAGTGAATAGGGCATGGGAATGGAACTCAAGAGATCTAGAGTCAGCTCCCGGTTCTATGGTAGACTTTCTGTGTCACCTTGAGCAAAGCACTTAAATCTGCTCTATGGCTCAGTTCCCCAACTGCAACATGGGGCTAGGACTTCCCCTATCTCACACGTGAGGATAAATAGATTAGTGACTGTAAGGCACCCAGATATAACAGTGATGAGGGTCATACAAATAGACCGATAGTTGCTACCAATCAGAATAGTAACTAATTCACACATTGAATAGCTGTAAGTAATCTAAGGGAGTGGCAGTGAAGATTCAAGCTCCAAAGGCATGATTTTCAGAGGTGTTGAGAATAGCTGGTCGAAAAATGGGACACCATTTTCATGAAAGTTCTCATGAATTTTAATCCATTTTTTGGTCAAAACTGTAATGAAAAATTGTGAAATTGAAGATTTTCAACCAGTGGTACTGCCGCGCACCTGCAGCTGTCATTGAATTCTGTTGCAACGGTCGGTGATCAGCTCTTTTGAAAACCAGGCTCCCTGTCTCTACGTCAGAAGATTATGGAGGTGCAACAATCACGTCAGACTTTATCCTTCTATTAAATGCTGTTATAACATAGCAGCACTGAATTTAGCGTTGCCATTGTTCAGATTAAAGTGTTCCCCCTTTCCGACACAGTTACTGCACTACCATTACAGTGAGACCTATTACTTTGTCAAGTGCCAAACAAAAATCATAACAATTTAAGGCAAGTTCCGTTGCTGCCAGCTGACAAGAAAGATTGCCATGGTACCTAAAGAAAGTATTTTTAAAAGCTCTTCTATGTCAATTTCCATAATCTCACATAACAATCCTGTGTTCATAAACATCTACCATAGCACATATCCCTACGTACAATACATGAAAGCAGCACATATAAGAATACCAAAAAAATGAAAGAATGGTTGACATTCCATAAAATCCAAACTAGTTACAGTATATTGATTGTGGCCAACCATTTTAGCCTGGGGGCAAATATATAACAACAAGATCAAAGGGCTGCTGCTAACAAATATTTAAGAGCAAACTGTCCTGTTTCTTGTTCCCTTGGCATCACTCAGTCAGCACAAAGGGAATGGAAGCCAGTAGCATGCCCCCTGCTCAAGATTCCCCTATTATTTTTTTGCACTGAGGGAGTGTCTAGTAGGTACAGTCACAGATCTGGACCCCACTGTGCTAGGCTCTGTACAAAACAGAACAAAGACTGTCCTTACCCTAAAGAGTTTACAATCCAAGTACAAGATGAGAGACAACAGGTGGATACAGACAGACAGGAGAGCAAAAGGAAACATGACAGTACTGGTCAGCATGACAGGCAGCGGTCTCTGCACACCAGCTGCCTCACTATTATCAAGTTCTCTCTAAGCATGGGAAAATTTCCAGCAGACATCACGTTAGCATAGCTGGCTCTTACGCCGTGCACCAGGAGCTGCATAGAGAGAGGTGTCTATCAGGAGTGAGAAGGATGTGCATTGTACTCTGGCTATCTATCCCCAGTTGACGTATGGTCCCTAGGGAAAGGTTTCCAGCTAGCACAAGAGAGAGCACTCTGCCTGCTTAATCAAGGAAGTGTAACTGGCTGTTGTTTCTGTGCTTCACCTCTTTCCCCCTTCTCCCAGGTAGTCCTGCAGTATCCTTTGCTAATAGGCACTCCCGTAAGCTCAGGCAGAGCCATTCAAGCTCCTATCCTATCCTGCTCTCCCTGGGGCTCTCATAGTCCAACAGGCAAGCAGACAATCGAAGCAACTCACTTCTCCCACCCCTGTGATGCAGCACATAGTCAGCAGGGGAGCTGCTGAGCAGCAGATACAGAGAAGATACAGGTTTCAGAGTGGTAGCCATGTTAGTCTGCATCAACAAAATCAACGAGTACTTGTGACACCTTAGAGGCTAACAAATTTTAGCCCACGAATGCTTATGCCCAAAGAGAAGAGACAGCAGCTGCTCAAAGCTTGCTGCTCGCAAGAGAGTAACTCCTGAGGCCCCCCTGCCCACCTCCCTTTAGTCACGGGATTGACTCAGAAGCTTGAGTTTAAAAGTCACAGTGTTTAGGTTTAGGAAATATTTTCAATTCATAATCAAATAAAAGTTCTCTTATTGACAACACTGTCCTCCAGCATTACAGGGTGGTCACCCCTGCAGTATATAAGTAGTAGCTATTGTTCACAAATATGGTATAATAACCATCTTTGTTCACTACCTTTAAATTTAAATTCACAAAGTTCAGTGCTAACCATTTTTTCCCACTTTGCTTTGCATGTTTTTGCATCCCCAGAAAGTTGTGTTCTAACAAACTGGAAATGCGAACATGCCACAAAACTCATCTGAACTCCCCAAGTCTAATGTGGCATCCATCTTAACACACAAATTGACCCAGATTTACTTGAAGCTTGTGTAACTCAAGTGCAACTCAGCCTGTGTTTTGGATTTAGAATAAATAATTGATTGAAGTTTTGCACAGCTCTTGCTGTTAGATGTTTTTGGAACATAGCTTTGCTGCTCTTTTCTACTGCTACCTTTGCTAAGATGTTTCACAAATTAACTATCCCATGCGTGCACACACACACACACACACACACACGTTGGTCATGTTATATTAAGACTACATAAAGTATTGAAAAATGATTGATGTTACAAACATGTTCAAAATCTAGACATGAATATCACATATTATAGAGTGTTACAAGCACATACGTAGAACATGTTATAAATGGTTACATACGACCATAGTTAAAGACAACCTATTGAGCAACTAGATTCTAACAATCTCTAACAATTGATTAACTATTTACCAAGATACCTATTAACTATTTACAAATGTACCCTTAATATAATGTGAACAAAAATGTTTAGGCTCTTTGCTGTTTCCTTGTTAACTATATATTATTGAGTGCTGTTGTTAACGTTAATAATTTGAATATTTCTATTGTATGCCCATCCTTTTAGTGTATTGAAAAGCTCGTCATATGTCCTTTTAATATTTACTTTTCTAGAATACAGTCAGTTCCAGTTTTCCCTCTAAACTTCTAACATTCTTTTTGCCCTTCCCTCTCAACTAGATTTCCTTTCCATTATTGATAATAATGAGCCATAAGTCTAAGTCCTTACCCGAGTACTACAGTATTTTTCTGACTTTTGTTGCATACAGTCATGTGATATTTTTATATTTCTTGTCTGTTACATTTTGTATTCTCATGCAATTATATACTCTCATTTTTATTATTTAGTACTTTGTACTTACTTGTCCCATTTCATCTAAATATTGAAATGTTCTTTATCACTTAATTAAGTCACAAAGTTCCCCAGTGAATCATTTATGTTAGATCATCTAGTACCTAATTTCCAAGATGAGTAAATTGAGAGAGAGAGAGTCAAAGTGAATTTCCTATATTGACACAGAAAATTAATAAACAAAGCACGGAATGGAACCTAGTAAACTTAATTTCCAGTTCCTTGTTCTAACCATCAGGTTACCATGTTTCCCATTCAAAAAAGAGTGAACTTTTTTAGTCTAGATGACTTAGGTCATAATAAAGAAAGCAAAACAAATATAAAGTTTGCATATGAGAGAGAGAGAGAAACAGTGATTTGCCCTATGCTGTTATGCATATGAGGTGAGAAAAAAAATGGCAACAGCCTTGCACTAGGCAAGGAGCTCCTCTGCATTTAAAGGACAGTGGACAGATACAGAGTGACAACTTTCTGCAACATATACCTCACTCCTTTCAGTAATTTAAATGTATACAGTCACATTTAGTTCTAATGGAGTCCTGTGCCACATGACAATGGCAAAGAATTACAAACACTAATGTTACATTTTCTTTTAACACTAAACAAGGAACTTTAGTAGAATAAGGAAAACAGTAATATCCATCTCTAAAGCTTGTTCTGTCTCTCTACTTCCTTGTAGAGCTTCTGCCTAGAAATTTACCAAGCTCTGTGCTACCTGACTTCTTGTTTGAGATTTAAACAGTACACATATCCTCACAGTCTCCCTTTATACTATATCTAGCAGTACCTGTCCAGAAGGTCATTCGGCACCTGCTCTTTGTCCATAACTGCGCACACACCATGCTATCGACATCACTTTGTAGACATATACCACTAGTTTGTCTACTCCTTGACCATGTGGATCAATACTACATCCTATATCCCATATCTTCTGCACCATCTCTACCCTCCCCAAGTTGATTAGGGCCAACATAAGGTGTCTTATACCAGAGTGGTTATCTCAGCTGACTGTTCTCCTGTTATCACTCAGCCCAGACTCATTTGGTTGGGAGGTGGGAGAGCCCTGCTGCTCCCCTTGACTGTCACAATATTCATCTACCTGAGGATACACATCTCTGTTAACATCTTGCTGTCTCCAATATTCAGCAGGGCAGGCAGCTGACCCAGGAGTGCCTCTAGTTTGTTCTGCAGTTATTCAGTTAGCTGTGTAACAGAGTTTGTGTGTGTTCCATTAATTAATACTGCCAGAGAATACATATACCTAAGGGTCTGTTCCAGTAAATAAAACCATCACCAAAGAGAAGAAAGAAAAAGGAACAACTCTGTGCTTAAGAGGAAATGTCTACAGTGATGGATTGCACATAACAAGCAAATGTAACCTAGGAGTAGGTGAAGAGAGTTTGTCAATATCAGTCTTTCACCCAAAGTTATATTGCTAACAACCAATATAGCAACAAGTAGTCTCCAGAAAGATGTTAATATTAATTACAAAGATGTCCTGGAATACATGTATTTGGAAGCACCACTAAAACCCTTTTTATGGATGTTTCAGACAGATGTCAGTTTTCACAGATGTCAATGACTGAAAAATAAAATCCACTCAAGAGTTACTGTTACTAACATTCCATCATTACACTCCACGGGCATTTTGAGCACTAGTGACTGTTGTCAACTAGTACAAAGAAGCTTGGCCTGTGAAATAGTTGATCCTCCTCAGCAAGAAGTGGCCCAGCTGTAGCAGTTGATATTTTTTCTTTGCAAAACATCAAAGAACTAAAAGTGAGATTCAGATCAGAAAGCTCCATAAAATAAACAAAAGGAAAATACAAAAAAAATGAGAGTTAACTAAATTATGAAATAAGACCGTTGTAATTTTAAAAAATACTTTTTCTCTTTTTGAACTATTATGAAACCTTATTGAGTCCTATGGACTTCAACTTTACATCTGTAACCAATTCCATATTCAAAATTTTACAATTTGTTAGGCACATCCAACACTAATATATGTTTCCCTACATCCTGCACTTGTGCATGCTTGAGAAATATATGTCTTTTCATTAAAAAAAAACTATAAACACTTGGATAGTGACACAAATTCTGGAAAATTTAACTGACAGTTGGAGAAAACAAGACGGCTGGGAGTGGGACATACACTTGTCCAGGTTCCTTCCCCACTCTGAACTCAAGGGTACAGATGTGGGGACCTGCATGAAAGACCCACTAAGCTTATTCTTACCAGCTGAGGTTAAAAGCTGCCACCACCAAAGTGTTACAGAAAGAACAGGGGAAGTGCCCACTTGGAAACATCTCCCGCCCCCAATATATCCCCCAAAGCCCTACACCCCCTTTCCTGGGGAAGGCTTGATAAAAATCCTCACCAATTTGCATAGGCCCAAACCCTTGGATCTTAAGAACAATGAAAAAGCAATCAGGTTCTTAAAAGAAAACCATAACAAGAAAGTCCCTTTTCTACCTTGGAAAATGTTTCTGCAATTACTTTTTCAATCATTATTTCTGTGTATTACAGTAGCAGCTAGGGGACCCAAATCAAGGATCAGCACCCCTTTAGGCCTAACACCATTCAAACTTGTAGTAAAAAGACAGTCCCTGCACCAGAAAACTAATTATCTATGTTTATACCAAGACACAACAGGCCCACGAAACAGAAGAACTAGGTGGATGGGAATGGGATGAAGCAACAGTAAAGCAAGCATGTTTTTGCATAATAAGCAGTAGTCTCAGCTTGCCACGTGCCTAACCATTGTCAGATGACAGGGTGCTGTAGGCATGATGGGAGATGGAGGTACAAGATGAGACAAGCTGTGTGCATTGAATTACCAGAAGTCTTCCCAACCCTACACAAAACATATTAGTCACATAGAGAACTGGAAACACAGAAATCAACCACACTGCCTTACACCCCAAACTATTTCTAATTCCGTTTTGTATAGCGTATTGAAAACTGAGTGAAAATGATAAAATATCACTTTCCATTTCAGAGGTCAGGGAGGATTCCTAGTCCCGCTTGCAGGCAAGGGGGCCCTGTAGGGAAGCATGTGATCTGGGTCTTTCAGGAATCAATCTACAAAGAGTCAGCCTAAAGCATAGTGTGGTGAGTTGTGCCTCTCTGTCTTATAGAACAGCTAGCTCACGCACTCTCTGTTTTTGGTTCTTGTGGGCTGTGGTTCTGGACTTTAAGAAGTAAAAGACTGTGACCTTGCAATTTGTTTGTTTGTGTGCTGTGAACATAACAGTTGGTATGACACACAACAGGATCCTTGAAAGATCTATGCTTGCTTGTGTCTGTGTAATTCCCTCTGTGACAGTAACATCCTATTTGGAATTGAACAGTGGATCAATAGCATGTCTAATTTTCCAGTAACAGCAGCATTTCCTATTAGTAAGGGCAAAAGAGGCCCCATTAATGGTGGTTTTCTATGAGAAATTTGCTTTTTAAAGATTTGAACAATTTTTCTTCTAAAAATCTATCTGTAGCTAATATAGTTTAGTTGTTTGCAGGAGCCCAGCCATTGAAGTCAGGGGATCAGCAATTAAACTCAGAAATGATCTTTTATACTACAACATGTAAATTTCATATTTTAAAACTTTAATAAAACTAGTCTGTTTTAAGAGCTATTACTCATATTCCCAAAGCCTTCTTTTGAAATGTATTACTTATGGGGCCTGTTTACTAAATGCTTCTGCATGTGATCCTCTGCAATGTATGGAGGGTAGCAATAATTCCATGTTAATAAGGTTTTAATTTTTTAAATCAGAAATCAAACAAAATGTGGTGTAACATTGCTTTGCAAAATAAACTCTCAAATTACCGTTCTAATTTAGCTTATGGAACAATAGCGCTATAATGCTGTTTCTCATTGACTAAATAAATTCACTGATTTAAAACAGACATGCCACCAACCTTGATGTATATTAGTCCACACAGTGCTTGTTTGCTTCTCTCAGGAGGGGACAGACTGTTTAGCTGTAGCAACCAAATTGAAAAAAAAATAAAGGAAAGAAAACAGGGCAAAAGAAAAGGAAATTGGTGTAGATCAGTTGGGGGGAAAAATGTAATTTCACTTACTCTATTGCTTTTTGCAAACATCCTAAAAATATGATTTCTACTATATCACTATGCCTAAGTCTTACCGCTATTATAAAACCTCTCTGACTCTCTCCAATACATTTCTTAAATGATCTATTTTATAATTAATATTAACTACTAAACTAATACATAGATTTACTTGAAAAGTTTCGGAAAATTCATGCTATACTCTAAGATTAAGTGCTCTAATTTTGAGATGAAGAGTCTATTTTTCCATACGTAAGATGCTGAATCCCTGCTTTAAGTGCAAAACTCAATTAAATCTTAACTTTGGATCCACAACAGGTGCCTCCATAATTATAGTATTAAAAACTACGAATGCTTTCTATCTCATGGAGAAAAATGAGAACATTTGTTGCAAGTTTTGAAGGTTTCATGCCGTGACAATCCTATGGGCTTGACCTTGAAACTCCTGTTCATGAGAGTAGTCCTTATTGAGTATTTACAGTGTAGTCATTGGGGCTGCTCTCTGAGCAAAGAATCCTCTTCTACCTAGCCTGTAAATTCAAACCCTTCCTCTATTATCACTATGACTCTGAATTTTTAGGGACAAATGAATTCTTATTTCTGTGAATCCCATTTTATATTCTGTTAACAAACGGCTATATAAAGTAAACAGTGCATTATGCCTACCAGGACAGATTCCCCCACGAGTGTGAGGTTTGGTTCCCTACTTAAACGCTTTTAGCGCTACTTAATAACCTAGGACAGAATCTCTCTCCTTTGTGATTTATGTGCCCACTTCCAGGAAAATGAACTGATTCTGCTGGTTTTGTTGACACCATGCTTTACACCCCCTATCCTGTTATGCTTAAAGTTCCTGTTATCAATAGAACACATACTTTACTTTTTAGAATTAGAGAAAATAGCTCTAGTGATTTTTTAATGGAACAGAGGGTCATTCTTCTGTGTGTGCCATTATGCCATAGCATGTAAGTTAATTTGCAATTTTTATTTTATTTGTTTTTGAGAATGACAGAATACTGGGGTAGGAAAGGGCAGGAGGAAAGAGGGGGAAATCAGGAAAATGACAGTGAATAAATCCTGATGCAATGTAGTTGCATAAAAACATTTAATATTTGTTTTAAAAATTACTTCTGTATTTAAAATGAAACCCAAATAACCAGTCTGATTTTTGGGTGTGTATTTGTCTTTCTGCTACTTGTGTAGCTGCTCACTGATTTCTAAACAATGTTGCTCAATTCCTTCCTTTCTTTTAAGAATTTTGTTTTATCTGACACTTAAATACCCACAAAAGAGGCCACTTACTAAGTAAGCTGTAATTCCATTTTGTGTTTTAAAAGAGGTAAATTTTAAAGAAGTCATGTTTTTGCTTCATTTATTTTTCTTTTTATTATCATGAATTATCCTTATTGAATTCCTCTTTTTATTCTCCCATTTTCTCTCTGATATAATAATCCCTCATCAAGATTCCTGTTATTTGATTAACCAATATTTTTCAGAAATAAAAGAACAGCATATTGAACAAAGTGCATGTTGTACTTCATTGAATATGCAAAGTAGAAACTATAACCAAGTACAACACACAGCACGAGAAGTTATTTACTAACATGAGAAAGTTCCATAAATCATTTAGCTCATGTGGCTTTATGTTGTATACCTCATCTAATTTAATTACTAAGGCAGCAAACAGCAGTTGGAACATTTGCAAATCCAAAAGCATGCCTTTTCCTGTTGGATTATTTTACAGTAGCACTTTAACCTGCTAACTGTTTGTAAACAATATACAATTTACACTTTAAGCATCTTTGGCTTATTGGCACACAAGGAGTCAAGTGAGTGAAAGAAAACCCTTGAGCCCTGATCAGCCATTTTGACATCAAACAATACAGTGCGCCTGTAGGCTATAAAATATCTTTGGATTGTGAGCAGAAAAAAGAAAAGGGCAACGTAATTAGCTTTAATAAGAGTAACAATAATGAAACTCGTTACATCATCTCTCTTTTTGGGAGAAACTACTGTTATGTACTAAAAATAAATTGTCAGACTCATAATAAATTTATAAAAAAAAGCCTCCTCATGTGTGTATCCATGACAACCGAAATTTATATTTTGAGCTCCATATAGTAGTTTCACTACATTTTACATAAATTACTGTAAAGGAAGTAACAAAATAAGATGGTTTGCTATCCCAGGTGTTTTATTTGGCATAATATGTCATATTTCTACAATATTCAAAACAGAGAAAAAATGTGTGTAATGGTTTGAAACTAATCCTATCAGAAGGAAAACATTTTCTTCAATAAGATAATGTACAGGATTTTAACTCTGTTAAAGTACAGTGGGGACTGAACTCCGATGAAGGGGGCTGTAGCCCACAAAAGCTTATGCTCAAATAAATTGCTTAGTCTTTAAGGTGCCACAAGTCCTCCTTTTATTTTTCCAAATGATTCAGTCATTCAGTATCAGTAAGTCACAGTTGTGACAGCAACAAAAGCACTGATAGAAATTAGAAACATCCATTGCATGAAATAAATAAAGGTTCCTATCATTTATGCTACTGTTTTTCCTAATGGGATTCCATCTGGAATGCTTTGTGCACAGCCAACTCATCTTTAAATCCCTTAGAGAGAGGGGCCTGGTTTCACCAGGCTGGGTACCACTAAAATTCCAGTCTCTGTTATGCATAACTGCTCTCTACAATGAAATTAAAAAAGCACAATGTGTTGTCAATATCATACTGAACCATGGAATTTCTAACTATAAAACTGAGCGAATGAGCATACCTCATGCAAGTGTCAAACTGAAATGTCAAAGTAAAGCTTTCCCTTGACCTTTATTATGGAATAAAGTTATCCCCTTTCTTAGAAAGAGAGAGGGAGAACACCATAGAAGTGATAGGACAGAAGCACAGTTCTCCCATCATTGTCTATTCCTGGAACAGCCTGCCATCTATTTTTATTTATTTATTGAGTGCAGGGAGGAGGGAGCATCCTCACGCTAGTAACACACAAGTTGCTAACAACTATGGAAACTGTTCTGAACTGAATTGACTGTTTTAGGCCCCAGTCCAGATCCTTAATTCCTATGTGGAGTCTCACAAGGAAATAGCATAATGGCCTACCTGAAATATAACTGAAGGCCCCTGAGTGAATGGATGACTGCAACTCTCATATGAGGATAAAATATAACCCTAATTAAAATAACTGGTCTGAATATTATTAAATATTTCTACTGCAGTAACACAGAGGCCCTAACCCACATTGGGCTTGGCACTATACGCATATAACAAAAGGACAGTACCTCCTCCAACATCTTACAATAAAAAATATGGTAACACAACAGTGCTGAAAATTAAGTGTAATAAGGAGTCACACCATGCCAGCTGCCTCACCATTATCAAGTGCTTTATAGGCATCATGGTAGAGGGGAGATTCACAATCAATAACTAACTTTTTATTCTAAGAGTATAGAATATTTTGCTCACTATTCTAGATGATAGGGTTAATTTAGCAGTCTGAACAAATGATTCCACGGATGTGCATTTATACCATGTACTTTCAAGCAGAAATTGATGCGTCACCTCATTATGCAATTCCTGATATGGTTAATACCCACATGACAACATGACATTACTTACATACTTTAGGTATAGATAATAACTGTTTGATATTCAGCCAATCACCATGAGTTAGTATTTGTTGAGTTAATATGAGTTGATATTTAAATCAGATGCTATACCTCAGCAGTGTGATGCTGAGTAATATTTGGTATAAAATGTAAATTTAAGAACTTAAACACTTAAAGCCTGCTTGTTTGAGTATTTCTGTGATGTGGATTAAATAAAAGAGGTAGTGTGGGAAAAACAATAGTAGTGGATGACTGGGGGGGGACGACCCTGTGTTTTGCATCAACATTAAGATACTGATAAAGTTTGTTTTTGTTTTTTGTGCCAGCATGAGGTGCCTGGGTTTACCAGGTACACAGCAGATGAAAAACTAGAAACCTCTTTCTGCTAATATTTTCTCAAAAGAAGAAAAACCATCCAATTTCTTTTGAAAATTACAGTCTCCAAAAATGCACCATAAATTATTACTCATCTCTATTAATCTTTATCAAGCAGGAGTAGATAACATCACATGATCTGCCATGAAGGCTGAGGAAATCTACAAAGCAAATGAGTTTCACTAGTACATATGTACACTTGTCGGGCCCAATTCCGCCTAGATGATGCTTCTGGGGGCATGTCAGATAAACTATGAGTTGAGGAGGAGGGTTGGGTGCTGTTTTTCTGCTCTACCAACTCCACTCCGAACTTTTGGAGAGCCCTTTCTGCAAGCTTTTTATGATCAGAGCAGGAGAGCTCTTCAAGCATTTTAGTGTATATGCTGAATCACGTGTGTATTTTCCCAGATTTATATTCCAATCTTGAAATGAAGAAGAATGAGGAAAAAAAATATATGGACTGGCAAACACCCATGACCAGAGAACTAAAGACACTGATGAAATCAAAGTCATTAAAGATGAAAGTGGAAGCATGTTAATCAATGAGAACCAGATTAAGAAAACAGTGGAGAAGTTACTCTGAAAGGTTTATGAATGAAAAGAATCCCAGGAAACCATGATGTATGATAAAAACCAAACATGGGTCTGGTGGTACCAGTCCTAGAAGTTAGAGAAGCCTTGAGCAACATGAAAAGAAAGAAAACTTTTGGTCCCAATGGCATACCAGCACAAATATGGAAAACCTGGGGCAAACAAACATGTACATATTGAAATAATTGTTTACTTTCATCATAAGGACCGAAGATGATGCCTAGAAAAAGAACATATTAGTACCAATATTTAAGAGAAAAAGACATACAAGACTGTGGAGTAGCCACATGATGAGCACCAGCATGTGGTGATCTGGACAAGCAGTGCACTGGACCAACAACACACCTGGCTGCACAGACTCCAGCAAGTTAACTGGGGAAGAGACAGCCTGGCTTTACCCCCCTCTCCTTTTCTTTGGGTAAGTTTGGAAGCTAAGAGAGCAAGCATGGCTCAGAGTCTCTGCTGAATTCTCCTTTCCCCCAAAGGGAGTTTTTTGCATTGTTCTGAGATTTTGAGGGGCTCAGGTGGCACGACATGCCAGGGAGGATGGAGCAGTTGGAGGAGTTTGAGAGTTTTAGGAGTCAGGGCACTGGTTTATTTACTGATGTTTGTTAATTACTGGTTAACCTTTACCCTTTCCTTCCCTGGATCTTATTTTCCTGTGCCCAATCAAGTCTGTCCTCTGTTGTGCTGTTATTATTGTTGTGCCATGCATTTGATGATGTTTGTTTTGTTTACCTTATTGTCATGTGTGTACAGGGTTTACACTCCTTGCCAGCTAGTAGTATTGTAAGTGATTTCTCAAGGGACAGCTCCACTGTGTATCATGCACAATGAGGAGTCACTTTGAGTGGAGGCACGTAGGTGCTAAGAAAAAGAACTCAGGACCAGACCCACACATGGACAGGGGAGAAGCTGCTTCAGATTCTAGTGGTAGTAAGCACCAGAGAGAGAAATGGGAGGAGGATTAAGCCACAACTTGGGAAAGTAGCTACATATATGTGAAAATCCCACTGTCACCACCAGTCTGAGACAGTCAGAAATGAGACTGTGTGATAAATGTAAAACTCAATCTGGAGTCAATAGCCCATTTAAAATCTAAGTAATTTTCTCATTACAAAGCATTATGGATAATATCCATCTAGTCTGAAATGTAGAACTGATCATACAGAATAGCGACAATGAGATTGATGTTAATGGGGCTCCAAGCAACTAGAGAGTTGTGTTAGTACATACTGATAAGGATCAAGGCCTAAAACTGGGGCCTGCTGATCATGTCAGTTGTGTGTATGCACATCCTACATAAATTATTGAGGGTTGCACGAATGCAAATGAAAGGATAGCAGCCTTTAATCTACAGACTATAAAAGGATCACTTAATCCAAAACTGAAATGCAGCGATGTCTTGGTGCAAAACAACGTAGCTAACAGTGCACAACAATACAGCAAAACAGTTTCTGCCAGGAAGAGAACAATAGGGGAGACAAGAAATTACCAGTCAACTGAAATAAGCTGAATGTGATTGCCAAATTCATAAGAATGTGTGTAGGAGACCAGAGCTAACACCTGCAACTTTTGTGAAAATTCAACAGGCTCGGTAATAAAGAATTTAATCTTTATTTTGCCTTCTGCTTATCTCCATAGGATGTAGTGTAGTAGCTTTCAAAACACATCTCAAAATTCAGTGCACTGATAATAAGCTCTACTCTACACATACTTGCATGTATAACATTCGTTTCCCCCTTTCTGTGATAACACATTGTATTGTTGTCTAATAAAGGCAAAGAGTCCAGTTAATTAATTTTGTAAAGTTACTGACAGAGACCATCAGAAGATAAATTGTCAAAATAATGTGAAAGGGTGAAGTACACAAAACTTAATATGCAGAATAAATGGCATCCATCTATATAAGACTAGGCATTATTTTCTTCCTATGCTATATTTTGAAAATGTATCTGTAATTAATGGTAATAAGAATGTTCAGTCCACAAACTTCAAAACATTTTTGAGATCATTGTGACATAGAATACATTAACCTTAAAGAAATTTATTTGCAGGTCAATAGAAAGGATGAATCTTTTCATTAGCCCTGAATTGTGAATTATCATTTAAGTATCACTTGTCAAGTCACACAGATGTTACAATATATTTAAATATCTATGCAGATCTCCAAGGATCTCTCAATATTATAGGGGCTGTTTATGTAGCTGCCTATGCACTCTAGCTGTGTAGTTTAGTCACCTTCGAATGACACAAACTTTGTATCACAAAAACTGAAATACCTTTGAAGAAAAAACAAAACAAAACAAGCATAAGCAGTTTTGGAAGATATATCTTAATACTAAGTGGCACACAATGCAAATGGTGTTTCTTGAATTTTCAGCACAGAATCAGGGTTACTGATGAGTAACTCTAACCAATAGTGGTATCTAAAAAGGCACATGAAGTGCACAAAACATTTGCAGCAACTAATGAGAGACATAGTGAACTGGAAGCTCTGCAAAGGGACTATTTTCTTTCAAAAAATGCAATAAGTGAAAATTTATAGTAGCTCATCCTACATCCCACCACTGCGTATATGGTTTCAAAATACAATAGAAAAGAAGATAACCACAGGCCAAATCCAAAACTAATTGAAATCAGTGGGAGTACTTCCACCAATTTAAATGGGAATTAAATCAGAGTTCAAAGGAGTAGCACAATCCAGAAAGTACTTGGTTATATTTTCATAACCATTTACATACGGAAAGGAGAGCACATTTTGAATTTGTTCTATTCCAGCTAAGCACCTCATATTTCATTCTCATTGTGTAATTTATTTATGTTTTTATACCACACCCATCAGCATGGCATCTAAGCCACTAATATTTCAGTGAGTATTGTTTTTAGTCCACTGGGGCATTAGAGATTATGGAGATTACATCAACAATGCAATTGTCATTGCACACACACAACACTGCATACTTTTTCATATCTCGCTCCTGAAGTCCTTTTTCAGGTCAAACTCCCAGACAACTGTCATAGTATTGCATTATTAAAATGAATTTGATCACTTTAAAAAAAAACTCAGATTATTTAGTGAAAATGTACCGCAGATAAAATAAAATGTGTTGTATGTCAGGGTCCATGAATGCTTTTTTTTATAACCATCAGTCCCTAGCCAGAACATTGTGACTGATTCTTCCAGATGCTGTTCTTAGTACCATGATCCATGCCTTTGCCACCTTGAGACTGGATTACTGCAGAGTGCTCTACATGGGGCAATAAATTAAATCTATTGATGCTTTGGCTGATGCAGAATATGGCAGCCCTTGTGCTAAATGGTGACTCTCAATGACAGCACATATTATCTCTGCTCTGTGATCTTCACTGGCTGCCCACTGGTTTCTAGAGTTTAAAAGGGCTTTTTTGACCTATAAGGCCTTGGATAGTTTGAGATTTAAGAGACTGCTTCTTTCTCTCCATGACATTCTGACATAGCCATATCAGCAGAAGTCCTTGTGTATGATTCTCCATCATTATCAAGGAAACTGCTAGCTGAGTGGTCTCTGTGAAGGGTTCCTTCTTTTGAAATAATCTGCTTCCCTAGGATCCAAAATAACCTGAATTTGTTGACCTTTGGGGCACATGGCAAAGTGTAATACTGTGAGTGGATGTTGGCTGAAGCAACTGGGTGTAGGAATTTTTTCAGGGAGTTTTAAGCTGTGTTAGTCACAGGCCTAATGAAAATGATGTGGTAGGAAGAAGTGCTGCTGCTTTAGTTCATTTTTACTTTTATCACGTATGTTCTCTTGTTTTTAAATATTCGTGAACTGCTCCTATAGGTTTGGAGGGTAGCCTTTGGTGTGCAGTTTCTATAAGACTGAAATCTAAACAAAAAATTCCTCGCTGAGTAAGGACTGCAGGGTCAGGCCCAAAGGCATCTTATAAAATCACAGAAATGTGGGCCTGGAAGGGAATCAAGTCCAGCCCACTGAGCTAAGGCAGGACCAAGTAAACCTAGACACTCCCTGACAGATGTTTGTCCAATCTGTTCTTAAAAACCTCAGATGATAGGGATTCCACAACCTCCCTAGAAACCTGTTCCAAATCTTAACTGCCATTATAGTTAGAAAGTTATTCCAAACTTTCCAAATCTCCTATGCTGCAGATTAAAAGCCCATTATGTGTTTTTCCTACCTTCAATGGACTTGGAGAGCAACTCATCACAATCCTCTTTAGAACAGCTGTTTCCAGATTTGAAGACTTATCAGGTCCCCCCTTGGGTCGTCTTTTCTCAAGAATAACAACATGCCCAATTTTATTTTTTAACATTTCTTCATAGGTCACGCTTTCCAAAACTTTTATCATTTTTGTTCCTCTCCTGTGGACTCTCCAATTTGCCCACACATTTCCTAAAGCATGGCACCCAAAATTGGACACACTACTCCAGTTGAGGTCTCTTACGTGCCAAGTATAGCAGGATAATTACCTCCCATGTCGGACATATAACGCTCAGGTTAATACTTCCCAGAATGATATTAGCCTGTTTTGCAACTGCATCATCTTGTTGACTCATATTCAATTTGTCAAATACAAACTATATTTGCTTTATAAATTACAAGTTTACTACTGTAGGATTGATTCTTCATTGTGTTAGACTACTGCAACTCTCTCCAATGATTTTACTGAAGTTGCATGGACATAAAACTAGTCCTGAAACTATAAATATAGTATCTGACAATGGAGTAAATTCATTCCATACATGCTTACACAATCAAGTGCATAAGGGAAACTTCAATTCAGAACTGTTCCACGCAGATCCCTCAACATGTTCTGTAAAACTATTCAGAATTCCTTCTGGAGTGAAAAAGGTTATTTGATTTTCTGATAGATATGTTTGTGCCAAACAGGCTTCAGCAGAAAAATAACTTTATTGGCTTATGCTAATTAACATTCTGGACAAGGCCAGAAACTGATGCAGTTAAATCTGCTTTCAACATTTCAATAACTGATAAATAATACTTCCAACAGTGTAGATAGTTCTGAATATTCACAGGAGATTGAGACAGCCATGTAATTACAACACCAGCAGAGTGTTCAGAGAAAGGTCCAATTTTCTATCTAGCCAATGTTACAACTGTGTACGTCAATAAGGTTAATGAAAAATGGAAAACTGTACAGCATATACTAACAGGTTCTTGAAAAATGATCAAAACAATATTCCCATTGGCTGGGATTTTCAAAGGAGACTATGGAAGCACATTATCTGTAGATAATTTAATAACTTTGACCTTCTGAAAATTTTCATACATAGGGGTAAGAGGAATTTAAGAAATGTCTGGCTTGATAGCAAATTTGCCTTTAAGAAATGATTACTTATGGGAAGGTCTTCATTTCAATAAATCTACAGATCATTTGGGTGCTCCTTTCATGGGCCCATAACCAATAGATGCCAACTATTATAAATAGCACAACTGTTCTGGACTGGTTCTGAGAAATGGGGTGTGCACAAACATGACTTATTTTCTTTAACATGACACAAATATCCATGAGCGAAAATTTCTTTAAATTCAGTTTGCATTTTGGGTGAAAGTTCATGTTGGTTTTTATTTTACTCAATCTTTTAATTTTTTATGAAATGTACATCTGAAAGTATTTAATAATTCATATGTTTAACCTCCCTTTCTTTGGAAATGAACTGCAATATCATATTTGGAAGGACTCAATAAAACACGGCACTTTTGTGGCTCACAGAGTACATGGGATTACATTAAATAATGATAGGTTTCAGAGTAACAGCCGTGTTAGTCTGTATTCGCAAAAAGAAAAGGAGTACTTGTGGCACTTTAGAGACTAACCAATGTATTTGAGCATAAGCTTTCGTGAGCTACAGCTCACTTCCTCAAATAAATTGGTTAGTCTCTAAGGTGCCACAATTAAATAATGGACATTTAATTGAAAACTATTTAGAACTGCCCATCAGTAGGAGCATCTTTTGGATTTCAGCATATGGCAGTGTATTATATTTAATAAGGCTTTTCAAATACTGAGCCTTTGCAACTTTGATTTCATTTCCCTGATTATACAAGTTGTTCATATGATTGATGGGAAACAAAAAGGATGGATGGAACACAGTGGATCCATGGCATGAAATCTAGTCAAAGCTGAACTTTTTGAATAACATCTGTAAGAAATAAAATCTCTAAAGAAATAATGAACTTTACGTAGTTCTTCACGGAGAATGCAGAATCTGATAGCAGAAGTAAAATTCTATTTGTGCTGTTCAGAATATATGACAGATTGTTGGGATAAAATTAAAGGCAGAGCTCTGGGCCATCTCCAAATCCTTCACTAATGTTGGAGAGAAACAGAATCTCCCGCATAATCTGGATTCAGGGCATGATTGCAGTAATCATGGTCCATTGTTCTTATCTTCCCTTAATCTGCTGGCAATGCTCCTACTAATGCAGTCCAATATGCCATCAAGCTCCTACTAATGCAGCCCATATGCCATAACAATGGTGAACTAATTAATCATCAATACTACCAGCAGTACAATTTCACCCTACCAAAGACTTTATCGAATTACTTTTATGCGCCTTGTTCCTGGGTTTAATGACCCTCAGTCTATAGCTAGACAACATTTTTCAGCTGAAACTTTTTTGCTGAAAAATGCACATTTAGTTCAACTGAAACATTTGGTGAATTGTGTCAGTCAAAATAAATTCTGAAGATATTGAAACATTTTTATTGACATTTTGAAATAAAAGATTTACATTTTTTCTATTTGAAACTACTTATTTTTAGAAATTTACTTCATTTAAAACAGTTCAAAAAATCCCAAACATTTCATTTCAGATCAAATGAAACATTTTGTTTGATCGTAAACAAAAATTATTTTACTTTTTGGTTCAGCTACCAAACCAAAAAAATTAGTTATTTGCGCAGCTATACTCCGTCATCAACTCTACTTAGCAGACACAATCATACAGCAGAATGAATGGCAACTTTACTATACAGATGGTTAGGAAAACTACACATCCTTGTTTCAGATAGTGGGTCTAGCACTGCCATCATTGTCCAATGGTCCAGATGGAGGATATGTTAGTGTGGTGTGGGATGTGGGCATTACTCCACCCCTTCAAACAATAATTGGCTGTGCTGGGGTAGAAAGCACAGGATTTTTCCAAGCAGTAGCAAAGCCTGCACAGGAATGCACTCCCTTCAGTGCACCTGAAGCATTACACTCCCATGCCGCAAAGGTATAATGCCCACCTACACAGACACCACAGCTGTTACACCACATCCCATCCATCCCAGCATGCCTCTACATCTAGCCACCTTAATTTGGCCTTTTGGATGGATGTCCATTTATTCATTTTGGTATTATCAAAGAGTGATACCAAACGAAAACATGAAAGCCAAAAATCATAGCTAGATAACAATGTAGATTGGGAAGGTGGATTAATTTTTTAACAGAGGGGGAAAAGATACTTCATAAATTCTTTTACTTTTTGAAAACTATAAATCTTTAGTTCTTAATTTTTTTCATTATGTGATATGATTACTTATGTAATAAGCAGCTTGTACTTGAATATTTCATTCACATACAACTTGACAATCTTGTTATCCTCTCTCCAATAGATATTATAGTGGTAATTAGATTTTTAAGGTATCTTCTTTACCTTTTTAATGCTACACAGAATACAGTCAGAATAGTTAGAGTATAAGCAGAGACAATGGTGCTTTGATACATAGGCAACGGAGTGAAACATGGGCATCCATTATTTCCTCATGAAGACCTAAATGGCAGTTTAACCATACGTGTTCTGTGCACTCCAATGATACAGCAAAGTGTTACAATAATATTTTTCAAGGCATTAAAATTAAGTCTTAAATAAAATCTCCAACTGTTCAACAGAAACACCTTGCAGGGACATTCATTTAGTGAGTTCCATATCTTGCTCCACGGCTATCAGATGAACTGCAGATGCAATTCGAGCAGCTCCGTTCATTCACTGAGCATTCAGGGCCTCTCTGTTGGAGAAAGTTGTACCAGCATAACTTAAAATAGTTTAAATTGTTATAGTGAAATCTGTGCAAAAGGCTGGGTGATTATTCATATGTGTAATAGTGGTTTACTTCAGTTTAGTTAAATCTTTTCCTAATTGGCTTAACCTAAACAAAACTAAGTCACTCATACCAAAATAAAAAATGTCCACACAAAATTTTGCATGAATTCAACTATTTTTGGTTTAAATTCACACCTTAAGTTATATCGTTACAACCTTCCCATGCCAACAAGTCTTCAGTAACTACCCACTCACTGAACAACACTTGCAGCAGCCTGAGTGGATCAAGGTTACACAAAGAAGGAAAATGAATGAGCCATGCAGAATTAAAAAATGCGGCCTCAAAATGAAGAGGTTTATTGTACAACAGTGTGCGTGGGGAAAGAGGATCAATATAAAACAGTGTGCGACTGTTGGGTATTCTTACATTAAAGAGTGAACAGCCTTGTACTGTTCTGGTAATCTAATCCATAACTCAGAGGAAGGCTATACCCAAACTGTACTAGCAGCAGACACTGAAGCAAGTACTACTTTGTATGGCTAGCAAGTCATTTCTGAGCTATAAACACTATGGTTATAGGTCAGACATGAATTAGATTCTGCAGGAATTTCTCAAGTGTATGAATTATTTTTAGCTTCACAACTATTTCTGTCTGTGTACGTGTCAAGGTTCCTTCCCCACTCTGAACTCTAGGGTACAGATGTGGGGACCTGCATGAAAACCCCCCTAAACTTATTTTTACCAGCTCAGGTTAAAACTTCCCCAAGGTATAAACTATTTTACCTTTTGTCCCTGGACTTTTTTGCTGCCACCACCAAGCGTCTAACAAATATAACAGGGAAAGAGCCCACTTGGAAACGTCTTTCTCCCCAAAATCCCCCCAAGCCCTACACCCCCTTTCCTGGGGAAGGCTTAATAAAAATCCTCACCAATTTGCACAGGTGAACACAGACCCAAATCCTTGGATCTTAAGAACAATGAAAAAGCAATCAGGTTCTTAAAAGAAGAATTTTAATTAAAGAAAAAGTGTAAGAATCACCTCTGTAAAATCAGGATGGTAAATACCTTACAGGGTAATCAGATTCAAAACATAGAGAATCCCTCTAGGCTAAACCTTAAGTTACAAAAAGACACAAAAACAGGAATATACATTCCATTCAGCACAACTTATTTTATCAGCCTTTTAAACAAAACAGAATCTAACACATATCTAACTAGATTGCTTATTGACTTTTTACAGGAGTTCTGACCTGCATTCCTGCTCTGGTCCCGGCAAAAACAACACACAGACAGACAGAACCCTTTGTTTTCCCCCCCTTCCCCCTTTGAAAGTATCTTGTCTTCTCATTGGTCATTTTGGTCAGGTTCCAGCAAGGTTGTCTTAGCTTCTTAACCCTTTACAGGTGAAAGGGTTTTTCCTCTGGCCAGGAGGGATTTAAAGGTGTTTACCTTTCTCTTTATATTTATGACAGTACGGCTTATAGGACATGTAGCAATTCCTCCTCCTATCAGAAGAAAGAAATTTGAATAGTGTGGATTTCAAAGATTTAAATTATTGTGCCGGAATTGACGTTGCATGTACAAACATTTTGGAAGACTATTTGTGCATCAGAGTTAGAGCTTGTCACTTCCCACTCCTTTTTACAATGTCTGGAAGTAGACAGGTCATAACATTAAGATTAGCACTTTTTTTTTTTGCTAATGCACTGTATGTCTTCTGCATGCCACCTTAAAAATAAGCTTAGGACTCAGGGTGAACATTTAGTCATTTTTTCTCTCCATATTCTGAAAAACAGTTGAAGCAACCACTTGAAGCATGGCACAACAAGTTTTAGTTTTCAAGCAGGTTTTTGTAGCCAAGTTACCAACTCTGAAAACAGGACTAATAAGAATAATTCTGACAGACTTATCAATGCAGCATTATAAATAAGTATCAGGGGGTAGCTGTGCTAGTCTGTATCCAGAAAAACAACAAGGAGTCTGGTGGCACCTTAAAGACTAACATTTATTTGGGCATAAGCTTTTGTGGGTAAAAAAACCATTTCTTTGATCTGAGGAAGTGGGGTTTTTACCCACGAAAGCTTATGACCAAATAAATCTGTTAGTCTTTAAAGTGCCACTGGACTCCTTGTTGGCATTATAAACAGAGACTGATACATTCATTTTGAAAAGATAAAATCCAATAAGATACTAGTTTCTTCTCTGAAGGGGGAAGAAGCTATACAAAATGAAATTTTAACGATAAATAAATATACTGTAACAGGGAGGGCAACATCATGATGAGAAATGTAATGCCAACTGTCTGCAGAGATTTCTTTTGCTGGAGCTGAAAATAAATGCACGTTCACATTTTATTTATTTATTTAGGCCTGTTATTGTTAGTCTCAGATGGAGAAGAAAATTTTTTACAACACACATCCAAAATTAAGCCTGAAAACTATCACATCACATGGCCTTTTCAGGGATGGTTTCATGTTTGCTACTTAAACAAACATTTGCTCTAGGTAGTGCCTCTGTATAACTTATTTCATGGAAGCACTTGTATTAGAAAGCTGTTCCTCACTCCCACTGCAAGACTTACTAAAGAGCAATGCAAGCATTCGTTTCTGTGTACTGCAGCTAATCAGTTTGATTAGGTTTTAGGTTTCAATTTGAAGAGCTAAAATAGTTTTTGACATTGTGTATACTCAAAAAAAGAAAAAAAATCATCTTCAGTGAATTTTTCCTCAATTTAGATCCTCATCTTAGTATCACTGAAGTAAATGGAAAAATCAAGAAGGTAGGATTGGGTCCTCACGCAGGAAAATATTTCCAAGTCTAAGGTAAGAAATAAGAAGCTTTGTATATTATTGGAGGACTAAGTCATAACCCATATGCTTTTTAACATTTCCCAAATTCCTTCAATTTAACTTCTGTGGTGAATGCAATTTTGATTTGAATTCTGTGCTGAAATCTCATTATGAACAGCAGTAGATATTGGATTTAGGAATTTAAACATTATCTTTTACCTTTATTTTAGCGATTACACCACACTTCTTGTAATGTCAAATATAAATGTGTCAGGTATTTTAATTTGCAACTGCATAATTAGATACAATTCTATTATTCTCCAGAGTTGCTAACAGGTCTAATATACTGATATTTTCCCTCTGAACACTGAAAGTAAGGCAGATTACAGTTAATGCAATGACTGCATGATCTAGTCTGCTAGTAAATTCCCATGACTAATACTACACCAGTGGCACGGACTGCTTAGTAAAAAACTGGCTATAGAGAAGTGAAAGTAAACATTCGTTAGATACGCTATATTGTTCAATCAATTGATCAGAATAAAATAGATATGCCTAATCCCAGTTAAGGTAATTAAGGGTCCTCCAAAGAATTGTTACTTGAAAAATGGTGACAATAAGAGCAAACAGATGATTTCCCCAAGGACTATTATTTATATACAATATGAGCTATAATTAGTTTTTCCCCCCTTTCCTTTCCTTTATATTGGCTTTCGCAATAATGCATACAGTATATTACTTCCTTTCTCCTTAATCTGAAACTTCCCCTCCCCTTCATTCTTCCATAGTTTTCTTCTGGCTGCTGATGGAATGGACTGAGATGCACTTTCCCTATGGAAACCAAAAGTACTGGGTCAAATTCAGCCCTTGTTTGAGGAGACGCATGTCTATTAAAATGAACTGAATTGCATCTGCTTACTCTAACATTGAGTTTGGCCCATTTGGGGAAAATTGTGCAGTCCCTGATAAACTGGATTACCCACAAACTCATCTTTGGTAGCCTGCCTGCTAGAATATAAACTACTGCTACTGTACCATCAGGTCAGCAAGAGCCCTGCTTATCTGGAGTACAATTAGTAGTGAAGCCCTTAATGTCAGTTAACTTTTCAAGGTGGTGTTATTGTGCAAGAACAGTCACTAACAATATACAAATCTTTAAAATACTCTGTTTCTATGCAACAGAAAAAAATATGTTCAGAGGTTATATATCTGGCAAAGACAATGAGACCTGAACAGTTCAGGCTTTTTAAAATATTAATTAGAATACCCTTTTGATATTGCTGAAAATTTCACTCTCTCTGGAATAGATTTCTTAAAAAAAAAACTTGTTTTCTTCCTGTTGGCTAAATCTGATTTAATTTTGTTTTAATACATCTTAGAGTATTGAGCCAATTTAACTAAATAGCAAAATAAATTCTGAAAATGGGATTTTATTTGAAGGGGGGAAATCCTTCAGTGACTTGAAAGTAAACCTTCAACTGGCATCCAGTCAATGGTGCAAATCTTCAGAGGAAATCTCCATAATGCACCTTCTGTGGAGACTTCTACCCTGCCCCCCTGCTCAAATACTAACTGGTTGTTGGAAGCAGATGTCCACTTAACACTACAAGGCTCTTTAAAGAATTTTGAAAGCATTAACTCCTCAGCAGCCAATCAGAGCTCTGCATTTCCGAACCTCCTGGAAAATTCTAATTATCAACATTCTCTCAAGCCAGACCCTTAAGGTTCAGCAAGACACACACACACACAGAATGAATGTTGGCTAAATGTGCCCTCTGGGAAATAAATTTTGCTCAACCACAACACAAGAGGAAAACCCAACAAAATGACAAAAATACTTCACTTCAAGGTATAATAATATTCAGATGCCCTCCCACAAAGACAAATTCAATGTTACCCCCCTAGAAACTTAGAAGTACTCTCCCTTTCCATGCCCTGCCACATCTGCCATCCACCCACCCAGTATGTCCATCCCAAACCACACATTATTTCTCCTTACTCTGGGTCTTCCATTCTCTTTACTTCTTTCAAGTCTCTGGATGTTCTGCCTCTTTCTTCCTTCTTTCCAAATTTCTAATGACTAACCACATCCACTTGCAGTTGGAAAGAGTGCCTATCATTACCTGCTATTCTCCCATGTGGGCAGGTGGCTATCTCCCTACATGGTATTGTTCCCATCATCGGTTGGCGAATGAGTGGGTGGAAGGGAGAGGAATGAGCAACAAGCAGACAAATGGATAGGTGCGCAGTAGCTGGTGAAGGGTAATCTCCACAAGTCCTTTTAGGTTTTCTCTGTGCAGCAACAGATCCTCCTGCTATACTCTAAACCTTTCTATACCAAACACCTTCTGTGAGCAAGCCAGGTGAGATATCATACCAGTTAAACAGACCTTTAAATTCTCTCCTTCCTCACCTTGTAGTACAACAGGGCTTTCAAACAACAAAGTTTCCCTGCAAAAAATGTTTTTAAATGAAAAAATTTCATTTTCAAGAATTATATTTCAGAAACATTTCAAATTTGGTTTCAAAATGAAATTTTCATTTAAAACTTTTTTCCCCACTTTAAATTATTTTTACATTATTGCATGATGTCAGGTATTATAGTGCATAACATGTAGAGCTGCGCTGGGTTGGAAAAAATAATATTTTAAAGAGTTCAATATTTTTCCTATCCTGACTTGGGATGAAAAATTGAAATTTATAGATATAATTAGTAAAACTCCTATTTGAAAATTTGTTGACTGACATGCAAAGATGACTTCAGCTAACCCTGCCAGACAGAAGTGGCATGTAAAAAAATGTCCACATATTTTGAACAACTTTGTAGTATTGCTAAATTTTTTTACATTTCAAAGACCAATTTTCAACATTGATATAGATAATGAACACTACTAGAATGTGTAAATAAAATACCCAAATGATCACACAATATATTCCTGCTAACTGAAACTGCTGTTAAAAATTCCTCTCTTTCCCTGAGAAATTCTACTTACAATCAGACTGTTCAGTTACTTCAGAGGATTTCCTGCTGTAAAGTCAAGGTAATTCATCTATTTTATTCCCCCAATGAGTTGCCTGAAGCAGTTATGTGTAGGTAGCAGAAATGAGTTTTTATCTTCAAACTTCTCTCTTTTAACCATTTAAAGGGAAGCATAAGCTTTCATTAAACTGAAATAATAGCTGTTTGAATGATTGTTTACGTCAAGGAGCATATGTAGGCCCCCATCTTGCAAACACTTTATGTATCTGAGTAGTTTTAGTCATATGAATAGTCCCAATAAATTCAGTGGGACTCCTTACATATGTTAGAGACTTAAGGTGGATGAGGGAATATCTTTTATTGCATCAACTTCTGTTGGTGAGAGAGACAAGCTCTGGAGTTTACACAGGACTCCTCTTCAGGTTTGGGAAATACACTCAGTGTCACAGTCTGTTGCTGTGACAGAGTGCATTTCACTCAATAACAATAACACTGCATATATAAAGTCACTCTTGTGTGTTTGCTGGACTGGGGCCATAGTGGATAGAATCTGGGGGTAATTCTGCAGTTGTATGATTTGGGGATCAATTTAATTTCAATTCAATGTCCCCAAATCTTGTTTTTCATGGGGACGGAAAGACGTCAATAACATAAAAATATTTCAAATGTGTATAAATACCAAGAAGAAAAACAATTATTTTGGGTGGTTCACGCGAGTAATGGGATGAAGTTAAGAAAAAGAAAATAATCAGCCTAATTTTATTATTATTACTTGTATATCCAAGATACCGAGAGGCCCTACTCAGAGACCAGAACTCCACTACGCTAGGCACTGTATACACTGAATAAAAAGAAAGTCCCTGCCCCAATGGGGTTCATGGAAAACTTCCTGACAGTGATTTGTACCAGTGATTTGTTGGATTACTACTTCCTAAGTAAGTGGCAGGAGCACCATCATTTGGAACATTTAAACTCAACTGGGTGGGACGGGAGTTAGGAAGTGTTTTACGGGAAACAATCTTATACTTTCATGGGATGCTAGCCTGGACAACTTAGGACTAGTCTACACTAGAAGTGCTACATTGGCACAGCTGTACTGAGGCAGCTGCGCATCTGGTGAAGACGCTCTACATCGATGAGAGAGTTCTCTCTGGTTGGCATAATAAATCCACCTCTGCGAGAGGTGGTATCTATGTTGGCGGGAGCAGCTCCGCTGCTGACATAGTGCTGTTCACGCCAGTGCTTAGGTCGATGTAACTTATGTCGCTTGGGGAGTGGCTTATTCACACCCCTGAGCAACATAAATTATACTGAAGTAAGTGGTAGTTTAGACCTGGCCTTAATATTGAAAGTATATACAAATCCAAACAGTTTTTTTTTTTAAATAAACCAACTACCTCCCTGAAGTGTTGTTTGATTGAACCACAATACTGACACAGATGATTCTAAAAATGAATCCTGAACTGCTCTTAAAAATCTCTGGACATTGCTACTACAGAATGGCAGTTTTTGCATGTGAAATATCAGCAAGTGAATATGGATACAACTTCTCTCTTTATATATATTAGGAATAAGTTTGGTTTGGGGGTTTCTGTAGTCAACAAGTTCCTCTTTATTAATTACCATTGCTGCAACAATCACTTTGCATTCCTCGATTCTACAGAATTTCAGAGATTACAACATTAAAATTATTGGCACATGACAGAGAAAGAATGAAAATTTAGCTAAAATTCCCTGTTTGAACTTGCTTTAGTGCTTTCATGTCTGTGGTATTCAGACAGTCTTGCCCAATACAGGTTTCAGAGTAACAGCCGTGTTAGTCTGTATTCGCAAAAAGAAAAGGAGTACTTGTGGCACCTTAGAGACTAACCAATTTATTAGAGCATAAGCTTTCGTGAGCCACAGCTCTCTTCATCGGATGCATACTGTGGAAAGTACAGAAGATCTTTTTATACACACAAACCATGAAAAAATGGGTGTTTACCACTACAAAAGATTTTCTCTCTCCCCACCCCAATCTCCTGCTGGTAATAACTTATCTAAAGTGATCACTCTCTTACAATGTGTATGATAATCAAGTTGGGCCATTTCCAGCACAAATCCAGGTTTTCTCCCCACCCCACCCCCCACAACACACACACAAACCCACTCTCCTGCTGGTAATAACTTATCTAAAGTGATCACTCTCTTACAATGTGTATGATAATCAAGGTGGCCCATTTCCAGCACAAATCCAGGGTTTAACAAGAACGTCTGGGGGGTGGGGGGGGTAGGAAAAAAAAGGGGAAATAGGTTACCTTGCGTAATGACTTAGCCACTCCCAGTCTCTATTCAAGCCTAAGTTAATTGTATCCAATTTGCAAATGAATTCCAATTCAACAGTCTCTCGCTGGTGTCTGGATTGGAAGTTTTTCTGTTGTAATATCGCAACTTTCATGTCTGTAATCGCGTGACCAGAGAGATTGAAGTGTTCTCCGACTGGTTTATGAATGTTATAATTCTTGACATCTGATTTGTGTCCATTTATTCTTTTACGTAGAGACTGTCCAGTTTGACCAATGTACATGGCAGAGGGGCATTGCTGGCACATATCACATTGATGGATGTGCAGGTGAACGAGCCTCTGATCGTGTGGCTGATGTGATTAGGCCCTGTGATGGTGTCCCCTGAATAGATATGTGGGCACAGTTGGCAACGGGCTTTGTTGCAAGGATAGGTTCCTGGGTTAGTGGTTCTGTTGTGTGGTATGTGGTTGCTGGGGAGTATTTGCTTCAGGCTGGGGGGCTGTCTGTAGGCAAGGACTGGCCTGTCTCCCAAGATTTGTGAGAGTGTTGGGTCATCCTTCAGGATAGGTTGTAGATCCTTAATAATGCGTTGGAGGGGTTTTAGTTGGGGGCTGAAGGTGACGACTAGTGGCGTTCTGTTATTTTCTTTGTTAGGCCTGTCCTGTAGTAGGTGACTTCTGGGAACTCTTCTGGCTCTATCAATCTGTTTCTTCACTTCTGCAGGTGGGTATTGTAGTTGTAAGAATGCTTGATAGAGATCTTGTAGGTGTTTGTCTCTGTCTGAGGGGTTGGAGCAAATGCGGTTGTATCGCAGAGCTTGGCTGTAGACAATGGATCATAGGGGACATCATAATCAAAAAGGCTGACAAAGGAGGTGCTGTTGTCATCATGAATAGGTCGGAATATGAACAAGAGGCTGCTCGGCAGCTCTCCAGCACCACTTTCTACAAGCCATTACCCTCTGATCCCACTGAGAGTTACCAAAAGAAACTACAGCATTTGCTCAAGAAACTCCCTGAAAAAGCACAAGATCAAATCCGCACACACATACCCCTGGAACCCCGACCTGGGATATTCTATCTACTACCCAAGATCCATAAACCTGGAAATCCTGGGCGCCCCATCATCTCAGGCATTGGCACCCTGACAGCAGGATTGTCTGGCTATGTAGACTCCCTCCTCAGGCTCTACGCTACCAGCACTCCCAGCTACCTTCGAGACACCACTGACTTCCTGAGGAAACTACAATCCATCGGTGATCTTCTTGATAACACCATCCTGGCCACTATGGATGTAGAAGCCCTCTACACCAACATTCCACATAAAGATGGATTACAAGCCGTCAAGAACACTATCCCCGATAATGTCACGGCTAACCTGGTGGCTGAACTTTGTCCTTACCCATAACTATTTTACATTTGGGGACAATGTATACCTTCAAATCAGCGGCACTGCTATGGGTACCCGCATGGCCCCACAGTATGCCAACATTTTTATGGCTGACTTAGAACAACGCTTCCTCAGCTCTCGTCCTTAACGCCCCTACTCTACTTGTGCTATATTGATGACATCATCATCATCTGGACCCATGGAAAAGAAGCCCTTGAGGATTTCCACCATGATTTCAACAATTTCCATCCCACCATCAACCTCAGCCTGGTCCAGTCCACACAAGAGATCCACTTCCTGGACACTACAGTGCTAATAAACGATGGTCACATAAATACCACCCTACACCGGAAACCTACTGACCACTATTCCTACCTACATGCCTCCAGCTTTCACCCTGACCACACCACACGATCCATTGTCTACAGCCAAGCTCTGCGATACAACCGCATTTGCTCCAACCCCTCAGACAGAGACAAACACCTACAAGATCTCTATCAAGCATTCTTACAACTACAATACCCACCTGCAGAAGTGAAGAAACAGATTGATAGAGCCAGAAGAGTTCCCAGAAGTCACCTATTACAGGACAGGCCTAACAAAGAAAATAACAGAATGCCACTAGCCGTCACTTTCAGCCCCCAACTAAAACCCCTCCAACGCATTATTAAGGATCTACAACCTATCCTGAAGGATGACCCAACACTCTCACAAATCTTGGGAGATGGGCCAGTCCTTGCCTACAGACAGCCTCCCAACCTGAAGCAAATACTCCCCAGCAACCACATACCACACAACAGAACCACTAACCCAGGAACCTATCCTTGCAACAAAGCCCGTTGCCAACTGTGCCCACATATCTATTCAGGGGACACCATCACAGGGCCTAATAACATCAGCCACACTATCAGAGGCTCGTTCACCTGCACATCCACCAATGTGATATATGCCATGTGCCAGCAATGCCCCTCTGCCATGTACATTGGTCAAACTGGACAGTCTCTACATAAAAGAATAAATGGACACAAATCAGATGTCAAGAATTATAACATTCATAAACCAGTCGGAGAACACTTCAATCTCTCTGTCACACGATTACAGACATGAAAGTTGCGATATTACAACAAAAAAACTTCCAATCCAGACTCCAGCGAGAGACTGTTGAATTGGAATTCATTTGCAAATTGGATACAATTAACTTAGGCTTGAATAGAGACTGGGAGTGGCTAAGTCATTATGCAAGGTAACCTATTTCCCCTCGTTTTTTCCTACCCCCACCCTCAGACTTTCTTGTTAAACCCTGGATTTGTGCTGGAAATGGGCCACCTTGATTATCATACACATTGTAAGGAGAGTGATCACTTTAGATAAGCTATTACCAGCAGGAGAGTGGGGTGGGGGGAGAGAAACCTTTTGTAGTGGTAAACACCCATTTTTTCATGGTTTGTGTGTATAAAAAGATCTTCTGTACTTTCCACAGTATGCATCCGATGAAGTGAGCTGTAGCTCATGAAAGCTTATGCTCAAATAAATTGGTTAGTCTCTAAGGTGCCACAAGTACTCCTTTTCTTTGTGCCCAATACAATAATCTAGCAGTAATCTACACTACCCCAGAGCATTGGGGCTTCCCTAGCCTCTTCTATTAATGCTTGATATTTATAGATTTTTTCCAAATGTTAATTGAATATAGTAGCAATGTACAGATAAAAGTCTAATGTCTCTTCGGGGGGGTGGGGGGGTAATAGAGTAGGAAGTTCTTTATTACATCATGCAAACAGTCTAAAATGATTAAATAATACATGGCTTGCTTCCCCGCAGCAATTCTCTCCATGGCACAGTTGCAGAGCTTTTCAAAGTGCTGTTGTAGTATGAGAAGCTATTGTAAGAAATATATGGTCTCTCAACAACTCCTATATCTAATTTGCTCATTTTGTGAGTAAAAAGATTATTTTTCTGACAGCCAGAGCAGTAACAAATTCAGGCTTCCCCACCCCTTACATGCACTAGTAATGAGAATTCCTCAGTCTGAATTAACTGACAAATTTTGTTGAGGATGCATGAGGCAGACTAAATCCGGGCCATTTTTCCATCATGATATTGGCTCTGCAGTGCTCACAGTAGCAAAACACTTAGGTGTGTTATCTAAGGGCGTGTCTACACCTGCCAGTAGATCGGCATTGCTGCAATCGATGCCGTGAGAGTCAATTTAGCAGGTCTGGTGAAGACAAACTAAACTGATGGGAGAGCACTCTCCCATTGATTTGTGTACTCCACCTCCCCTAAAAGCATAAGGGAAGTTGACGGGAAGCGCTCTCCCATCGACACAGCGCAGAGTAGCCACGGTTGTAGGTGGCTCTAACTACGTCGACTTCAGTTACATTATTCACGTAACTGAAGTTGAATAAGTTAGATCAATTTACCACGGTTTGGTAGACCAGCCCTAAGAATGTATCATTTTTGCAGTCATATATTGGCTACAGCCACAATTCAGGTTAGTCACCGAAGCCCAAAGGAAGCCCTAGATTACAATGCTACTCCAAGAGGGACTGTAGAGAGGGCCACATTTTCAGTCACTGAAAATAATACCCTATTACATTGGAATTGGAAAAGGTTGAGAAAAGGGCTACAAAAATGATTAGGGGTATGGAATGGCTGCCATATGAGGAGAGATTAATAAGACTGGGACTTTTCAGCTTGGAAAAGAGATGGCTAAGGGGAGATATGATTGAGGTCTATAAGATCATGACTGGTGTAGAGAAACTAGATAAGGAAGTGTTGTTTATCACTTCTCATAACACAAGAACTAGGGGTCACCAAACGAAATTAATAGGCAGCAGGGTTAAAACAAATAAAAGGAAGTATTTCTTCACACAACACACAGTCAACCTGTGGAACTCCTTGCCAGAGGATGCTGTGAAGGCCAAGAGTATAACAGGATTAAAAAAAACCTAGATAAATTCATGGAGCATAGGTCCATCAATGGCTATTAGCAAGGATGGACAGGAATGGTGTCCCTAGCTTCTATTTGCCAGAAGCTGGGAATGAGCGACAGGGGATGGATCACTTGATGATTACCTGTTCTGTTCATTCCCTCTGGGGCACCTGGCTCTGGCCACTGTCAGAAGACAGGATACTGGGCTAGATGGACCTTTGGTCTGAGCCACTAGGGCCATTCTTATGTTCTTATAATCAGTCCCTATGAAATCAAGAAGAGTAACATGAGATTTCCAGCTATGTCACTGAAGATGCAAAATACTGAAAACCTAGAAGTCCCAAAATTGTTCAGCACTACAACAACACTGCATGCAGCATCTCCTTATAACTTCCTTAACAGCTAACAAGCATTCCCCTTTTGAGCATATCTTGAATCCCCCTTGTAATTTAGCAGTGAAATTAAATCAATCAATTTAATCTAATAAATGGATTTTCAATCTGTTAAGAATCTGCTGCTATTGTAATATGATGCAAAACTGCTTTTATCTAGAACATACTAGTTCTACCACTATAATTGCAGAAGAAAAATCACTGGCTATCTGCAATGGTATCACATTAGTAGGCCCCTAATGTAAGACACAAAAATTATTGCAGTCTGCTGCCAAGCAACTTGTCAAGTTTGAGTCACACAGATGTCAGATTTTCCTTTTCAGCACTACTTTGGATTAAATAAATCCCAGCAGCACTCTATCAATTCCGTGACATTTTCATGCAGCATGTCAGCAGCACTATGCCAGCTTCGTTACACTGCAAATATATTTATGAAAGTCCCATGACTGCTTTAGCAACACTTTTGCAAGCACAAATTAACCTGGCATTATTACAAAGTCATCTGTTTTCAGCAGTCCCTTTATGGCATGAAATTACATTGCATCAGGGACTTCTCTGTCATGGGCTAGCTCACAATACTGTTCCATTCATGCTCTCTCTTCCTCTCTCTCCCCCTCCCATCTCCTTAAATATAAATGTGTTCATTTTAAAGATGTTCCTCCATTTTGAAATCATTATAATATACTCCTAATGCCTCATCATTTGTACTCTCAGAGAAACCCAGGCAAAGATTCCCAAAGCTAAAAATTCTGTACTCATTCTCAGGTTTCTTCTCTAGGACATACTACCTGGATTAACACAAGGAGCTAGATCAGCAGGCAAAATGGTAGACCATTTACCTTACGTCTGTCCATATCTTCAAATAGTTTTTCATTTTCTGAACGTTTCAGGGGGTTAACACTTCCTCGTGGTTCTTTACGTCAAAGAGAAGATGCAACCCATGTAAAAGTAAGGGAATGCTCTATTTATCTTTCATACGGTTATTGTCAGCCATTGCCTTTGTTGAAAGCACCCATTAATTAAACAAGAGTTGCCTCTGTGTGGTGTGATTCCATTAACAAAGATATTTTGAAAATATTTGCATTTGATGAGTGCTATTGTAGATGCTGAAAAATATTTATAAGATAAATATTGTTGGACAAATAATTATTTTAATTTTAAAAAGTCTATGTTCATTCGCATACATTCCCAAGACCTGCTGTTCCTGAAATGTCATTTGCAAACACAAAGCTTCCAGCTTAGTTCATGTAATATTAACACATACAAAAAGCACATCTTTCTTCACTGCCCCGGATTACCAGTGAGCTAGTGCCATTCACTGAATTTAGACCATTTAATAGAAACATATATCACACATCCCTACCACTTATACTAAAGTTTTTTTTCAGCTTTTAAAAGACATTTGCTACTCTCACACAGTGACAGGTTTCAGAGTAGCAGCCGTGTTAGTCTATATTCGCAAAAAGAAAAGGAGGACTTGTGGCACCTTAGAGACTAACCAATTTATTAGAACATAAGCTTTCATGAGCTACAGCTCACTTCATTGGATCACATAGTAGCTTCTTCAACTTCTGATTGAGAAAAAACCAATTATTTTCTGCCTTTACGTAAATGTAATAAAAATACATATTTGAACAGGAGGCCTTAGGAAATGATGCTAATAAAAGCCGTAAGCGTTAAAATATTAGTGGCACAATATAAACGTCCACTAACACTAACAAACCTTGCTTATGAACATTATTCCCCCTTTGGTTTCTGCAGTTCATTTATAGTCTGTTTTCCCGCTATGCTGTACACCCACATCTACAACTTAAATCATTGGGGGTACTGCAGGTGCTCGCTCCTCTGAAAATAAGGACATCAGTGGCTGGCGCTCTCATTCTCTCTCTGGGTTATGGGATCTGAAATCCAGGACTACTGTTGGTCTTGTTTGTCTTCCATAAGTGCAGTTTAGTGCCAAACTCCAAGAACTATTTTTCATTCACATCTTTGTTTCCTGCAAATCAGTAATTCAGGATATTATCTGAAATTTTGTATGGAGTTCAATTTTTTCTTTGTTTTAACAGGGGTCACGGGGTCCACTCACTGCTAGTGGTGCCTCCTGCTGGCCAGGATTAGCTCTGCCAGGTGCTGCCCTCCTATGGTCCCTACCCATTGTCCTTTCACTTGCAGACCCTTCTCGCTCCAGGAACCGCAGCCTCGTGACTTTGTGACTCGGCCCTCCAGTCACTATATGGTTTCCCCTTCCAAGGGCTATCCAAAGTCCTTCCACACAAACAGTCTCAGGCATTCTTCTCTGGCCCTGCTCTGATAGTGCTACTTCCCCAGTGGCTGGTAGGGAAACTGCGGCCAGTGGGAGCTGCAGGGGTGGCACCTGCGGATGGGGCAGCATGCAGAGCCGCCTGGCCACGCCTCCACGTAGGAGCTGGAGGGGGACATGCTGCTGCTTCCTGGAGCTGCTTGAGGTAAGCGCCTCCCCAGGCCTGCACCCCTGACCCCCTCCAGTGCCCCAACCCCCTGCCCCAGACCTGATCCCCCTCCTGCCCTCCAAATCCCTCAGTCCTTCCCTCCTCCAGCCGAGAGCCCGCACCACCAGCCGGAGCCCTCGCCACCACCCACACCCCAACCCCCTGTCCCAGCCTGGAGCCCCATCCCGCACCCTGAACTCCTAATTTCTGGCCCCACCCCAGAGCCCACACCCCCAGCCAGAGCCTTCACCCCCTCACACACCCCAACCTCCAATTTTGTGAGCATTCATGGCCTGCCATACTATTTCCATACCCAGATGTGGCCCTCGGGCCAAAAAGTTTGCCCGCCCCTGCCCTGAAGGGTTCTCTCAAAGGTCTAAAGAGCTTGCTTCTTTCTCTGGACTCCTCAGGCTTTTAATTTGGTTTGGAATAATATCAGAATAAACATTTTAAATGTACATTATTAAATATCAAATATTTCACATGTTCAAACTTCTCCCTAAAAGCTCTTCAGGGTGGAGATGAACCAGAAATATCATATATCTGAACTTCTGATCTTTCACAGTTCAAATAAAATAAGACTGGATCTGAACCACCCTTGGTTGTGGTTTTAAAAAACAAAACCCTGATCAACTAGGTTTCACAGACACAGAATACACACCTTTTTCTGAAGGAGAAATGAGGGAAAAAATGGACATATTTAGCTGCACAATCTGTTCCCAAACTTTGGCTAAGGGAAGAATTATGGTGAAATGGGAAATTTAAAACTAAAACCAACCCTGATTTTGCCCATCTGTTCATATATTAAACAAAATCACATCTTATTTTTGGAAGGGTGAAGAAAATGGGCACACTCAGTGGAAGAAATTCTTGCTGTCAGATACAATTGCATGTATATAGTATTGTAATTTTATCTACACTTTTTGTAATTTAAAATTTACAACTGGGTTTTGGGACAGTACATTGGCTAATGCTTATTTCTAAGCCTTCTCTCTCAAGAGATTACCGAGACCAAAATTAAGCAAATGTGTGGAACTTTCTCTTGAAGAGCAGTTTGCTATTGCTGCTCTTTTAAAGGAGTCAAGGATTAACATGTACTATCAGCACATAATACTTTGCATTTGCATAGCACACTACAGCTTCTGCAGACTGTACCATGGGGCCACTGCAAATCACTGGGGGACAAAAAAAAATTTTAATGAATTGATGTAGGAGCAATAATTATGGGGTTTATATTTTGCATATATTAATCCACATTGTGAAAACTGAGCATTATAAATCCTCTAATTGTAATTATTTTAAATTATAAATCCACTAATGCTATATTTCAGTGCCTAGGGACCATGATCAGTGGTGCTATATGAATACCACTAATATATAGATAAGTATTGAAATATTATTGATAACTAGCTAGCAGTTCTAAGGCTTCCACTCTAACAGTAATAAGTATCTGATTAGATCACAAGGATCAGCATAAATCCCAGATGTTAAATTGCAATTTGAATGTGTAACACAACTGTCTGCTATAACCCTTTCATAAGTTATATATAAAATGCAGTTACTCAGACACTACTTTTTTTGTGAACATTCAAGAAAGAGCACTCTAATGCCATCTCAAGAGAAGAGTAAATGTGAAGCAAAGTTTTGCTATCATGTAAAGAAAATTACTCAGGGATCAGAAAAGGAGGAGAGACTAAAGGTTGCATAAAGAGGTTTCATCAGTAAAAAAAGAAGCTTTAGACATGTAAATACTTTGCAAGACAGTAACAATGTTGGGGTACCTTCCCACATTATCTGTTTCCTACAAAAAGGAGAACTGATTGACCTGAAGCTGTATCAGACAGTTCTTCCACAAAACGCCTTCCTTAGTGCCTGAACGCTGACTTGATTAGCTATTGAGAACTCTGAATAAGTGGTTCACTGCTGAAAGCAATGGAATAAGCAGCTGAATTAAAAAGATGAGCACATATGCCTATATGCCTTAGCACTTTGGTCATAAAGGAGTTTACTTCACAGTAATGTGGAAAGAACAATTAATTTCTTTTACAGTTTTTGCTTTCCCCATTTTTAATCAAGGACATGATTTCAAAAAGCAAAAGAGAAACCACCACCACCACACAAAAAATAGGTACCCTAAAAATACACAGCATTTAGTTGTCTGCAGAGAATTTGACACATCATATTAGTGGACAGTAGGCACCCCCATAATTATTGCCAACTACAATGTTATTACTGTAGGAGTGCTTTGAATCAGATTCATTCCAGAATAAAGAAAAACCTCAAAATGTCTTCAAAATTTTGAATAACCAGGCAAAAATGAGGTTGCTTTTACACTTTCCAGCAGAATTCCTTGTCATTTTCTTCTGCCCTTTTTTTTTTTTTTGGTTTAAATTCTGGTAATTTTAAAGTGTCATTTGCAAGACTTTTATGTAGGGTTACCATACGTCCGTATTTCCCCTGACATGTCTGTCTTTTTCTTAAATCACCATGAGGGAGGAATTTTTAAATATCTAAAAACGTCCGGGATTTTGCCATTATTATTTTTCCCCAAAGAAGAGTTGATCATTCAATAAAGAGAGTGAATGCTGATCATTTGAGAAAGAAAGTGAATGCTGATCACTTGAGAGAGTGCCCGCTTTCCCCCCCTAGCTCCCAGCGCTTGTGCCGCAAAACAGCTGTTTCGTGAGGCTGGGAGGGAGGGGGGAGGAGGGGGAATGCAGCGCTCTCAGGGGAGGAGGCGGGGCCAGGATGGGGATTTGGGGAAGGGGTCCAGTGGGGCGGGGAGGGGGCAGAGTTGGGGGGGGACTTTAGGGAAGGGGTTGGAATGGGGGATGGGAAGGGGTGGAGTTGGGGTGGGTCTGGGGGCCGGGGGATGCAATCAAATACCCCCCTCCCCTGTGGAGTGTCCTCTTTTTTGAATGTTCAAATATGGTAACCCTACTTTTATTAATTCTGCTAGCAAACGGTTTGGATCTTAGGCCCAAATCTTGCAAAGGGATTCACCTCTGTGTGACACTGAACTCCTCTTGAAACCAGTGCTCTTTGCAGCACCTGAGGTTTAATCTTGAGCCTCTTTATTGTAAACTGAATCCAGACTTCAGACCATATTTTAAGTTCAATGTTTGTATTTTATTTCTTTTGCTTTGTAGTTAGAGGGCTGTATCATGCGTAAGAATCACCTCTATGGTTAGATTGCTGTGGTAATCTCACAAGATTTATTTGTAAAAAGAAAAAAGAAAAGGAGTACTTGTGGCACCTTAGAGACTAACCAGTTTATTTGAGCATGAGCTTTCGTGAGCTACAGCTCACTTCATCGGATGCATAGCATATCGTGGAAACTGCAGAAGACATTATATACACACAGAGACCATGAAACAAAACTTCCTCCCACCCCACTGTCCTGCTGCTAACAGCTTATCTAAAGTGATCATCAAGTGATCATCAAGGAAGGCCATTTCCAGCACAAATCAAAGTTTTCTCACTCTTCCCCCCCCATTTGTAAAGCACCTAAGTGTTGTACAATGAAATAATACAAGACAATACATTTAAAAAATAAATATCAGATAGCTTGAATAGATCACCAACTAGAAACAGGGCCAGAACAAAGGGAAATCCAGTAATTGGGATACTCTCCAAATCTTTCTACATAACATTAACCACATTTACACAACTCTACAGGGTATGTTTCTCTCTCATATCAATGATTTTACAGTACAAGCTAATACAGATGGTCTCATTGTGCAAATCCTAAATTATCCATTTTAAGGGAGAACTCAAATTTTCCATGGTGGTGGAGGGTAGTTGATGGCAACAAAGGGAAGGAAGCTACAAAGGATACCGAAAACATCCACAAGAACAGCAACCTAGGTTATATGACAAGGTGGTCGGTTTGGGAAAGTGATTTTTGTATGGCTTGTTAATTGGTCACACAATCTGTCCATTTTAACAGATTATGTTGTATTTCTACTACATGGGCATTTTCATACGTTTACTGCTGCTGTTTCAGATACCTGCTCCTTTTTTTCCCCCAAACAGAAAAGGCTTTTTCCTACAATAAAAATTGACTATAGTTTTGATCTAAATTGAAACTTCACTCAATATTGGGTGACACTTGAAGAAATGTGTTCTACTTGCCTCCCAACTAATTAAAACGGGCTTTTGGGAATAACAATAAATATGAACCTTTTTTCTTTCTGAAATCTACACAGAAACTTTCAGCTCAATAGGAAATGATGAAAAACCTTGCAATCAGGTTTTGTACCACAGCTGCCCAATAAACAATGTTTGCTGCTAGTATGTCGAACTATACTTTCAAAAGTAAAGGAACTCTCAGTGCTAACAAAAACAATAAAATAACCCAGCACGACTTTTATGGGTGCAGAGAGGAAGGAGAAAGGGAGAGTTATTTTTCCAAGGTGTAAAGTACATCTAGAATATCTCCTCCACATCAAACACAAAGTAGTTGCCATCGCTTTTAAGGCCTCTATGGCCTACCGTTTCCCAAGTTATCTCTCACAAATTATTGAAATCTCAGCCCTTGCCTCAGCCAATTACACCAGCCTTCATTGCCCATTTGTTAAATTTTCAAACAAGGATCTGCCTGCTTTCTCCGATGCTGCCCGTCAGGCATGGGAGAAGCTACCTAATAACATTCACAAAAAACACCTCATTGTCCTCCTTCAAATCCCCCCTTTAAAATACACCTCTGCCATGATGTCTGCTATGACCAGTGTTCTTGTTATGCCAACCATTGTTACTTTAAAGTTCCCTTTGTCTGTTTGTTGTGCCATCTGTTGTCTCTTATTCCATACGAGCTGTTTTTATTATTTGTTTAGTATAGTGCCTAACTGAGGCCTTGAAATACATGATTGAGGCCTCTAGACACTACCTCAATACCAATTTCAGAGAGAGAGGAACAGAAGAGCTGATGGAAAATGCCAAGCAAAAAGAAGGAAAAGCAACATGGAAATAGAGGGAAAAGATGAAACCAAGAAATGGATGAGAAAGAGAGAAGGTAATGAAGAAATAGGAAAGGAGAGGACAAAAGCAAGGAAAAGCATATGCCACTTTACTTATTTGTATTTCTACATTTGATTTAAAATCTCTGGCAGAAAAAAGGAGTTGAAAGCAAGGGAAGAGTCTAAATATGTTCCAGGGGGATAGGGAGTGTTAATTTTTATGCTGCATGATTCTGTGGGGAAAGGAGGCACACACCAGCCATTTTATTTTTCTAATCTGAGCACTGCATAAATCACAAGTTTCTTGCTTCATAACGTTCTTCACTGGAATGAAGGAGACACGCAATTCAGCAGAGATGGATAGGGCCAATTAAGAAGGCATCTGCAATCCAAATAACTCTTAGATCATTGGCAAAATCAATTCATAATTAGATAGTACACAATCCCAGAGCTATGAAAAGCACATCCGCAGAGAAATTAGAGTGGGGAAAGGAGACTTGAGTCTCAGTGATAAGATAGAGATAGCTGTGGCCTTTAAATCTAAGGGTCAAGAATGGATCATTTCTATCACTTCATTCCAGACTGCAGAATGAGTAAAGGGAGCTCTAATTGAAAAGCCATATGTGTTTCTACATAGCATGTTCCACATTAACAGAGAGAGATTGTGAGCATTCCTGGCAAAGGCACACTGGAATGATAGTGGGGGTCAGAAGTGGGTGCATACAAGATGCCTCTGAGCCTTTCAAAAGGGCCAATCACTGTAGAAGAGACTGTGACTTGGGTCTGTCTGATGCCTCCTGACTCACCCAAAAGGAGGCAGAGAAGGGCAAAGAGGAATTGGGCAACAGCTCCTCCCATTTCTGCACTGGAACTACTCCACGTACATCATTAAGCATTCCCAGGAGCGGCTCTGCACTGCCCCTCATAGTCTATTAGTCTATAAGGTGCCACAGGACTCTTTGCCCCTTTTACAGATCCAGACTAACACGGCTACCCCTCTGATGCTTGACCTCATACGATAGTGTGTGAAATGCATCATCTAGGTCAGAAAGTGTAGGCTGTCAATCTTGAAATCAAGCTATATCCACTTAAACAATTAGAAAAACAAAATTATTATTGGCTACAAACATCACATCAACCTGCTTACTGTTTACAACTAAGCATGACATATTACACTTATCGGAGTCAGAATCTAAATCCTCATCTATTATACCTTCTTGGTCAGCTCTAAGAAATCCTCAGTTGCCTGCATATATGTCCAAACCCAGGATCAGAGTCACTCAACTCTCTAGCCACGTAACTTAGCTAGTTCAAAACTCATTTATTGGAAAGTTTGTTTGAACAAAAGCATAGTCCAGCTCTGACCTAAGGTACTAGAATTGAGGTTTGGAGGTGATGGTGGTGGTGGAGGGGAAAAAGCCCTGTAAATTATGGAACATCTTTTCCTTCTTCCAAGACTCTGCCAGTCTATGGGGTTTTGTGTTTGTTTTTTTCATTCAGGTTTAAACTTAAACACTTTGGGTACTTCACATTTCACTGTCAGTAGCAGATTCTTCTCTTGTTATTCTACCACTAGCTCCTATTGCTAATAAAAGAGCATAATTAAATATCTTTATATATAAATCTTCAGAGATCTATTTCTGTTAAAAATATTTGTTCTGTTTTCCTATGCACTTTCCATTAGGCCTAATATTCTTGGAAAGAATAAATAATGTGGATTAGGACCACCAACTCATGCCACAGACTACCACAGAGTCAAGCAAATGACCTTCTGCTACTACCAACCTGGGCTGGATTTGTATTAGTGACCTAGAGGTTAAAAAAAATATCCATATCATATTAACCATTTCTGCCATCCATTCCCACACCTATTTCACTTGGTTATAAACTCGGAAAATTGAAAATTTGCAACAAAATCATGGCAGCAACTTAAAGGTGATGTGGTTTTGGCTAAGTGACAGATATTAGAAAACAAAATCTTGGGTTTCCAAGCAGTTTACACTAACAGTATCCTAGCTGTCAACCCTCCCTATTGCTATACGTTGCCCTTTATTATGTGAGAGAGATACAACAATGATCAATATGGCAAGAGCACACTGATAATAAATAGTTCAACACATTATTTCCCTTTTAGTCCTCCTGTACAGGCCCTGGAACAGAGGCTCCTTAACACCATCCCTCTAGAGGTGTTTGCTTCAGTGCACTGGGTTACTGTGTAACACTGGCTTAGCATTATCTTGGAGTGTGGAGGGGTGTTCCTCCTGATTTGAAAGGGAGAAATGTTGTGGAGAGTGTCCTTTCTTGACCCATCTGGCCAAGCCTGGTGGACCCTTGGAAAGGCTCCCCCAAAAACCAAGAAAAAGGGAGAGCATGCCACAAACCTGCTACTACTACATATCTTATGCCCATACTTATTGAGAGATGAAACAATGGTAGAAATCCCTCCCCCCACCACACTAATAAAAAAGTTACCAAGACATTTCATAGTCCCACTCTTCCCTATTTTTAATGTTCCACTAACAATAAAAGTGCTAAACATATAATAGAAGTGGCATTCATCTACTACAGTTTATTTGAATAAAAGACGACACCTTAGTTTTTGGAATTGTACTCTATTTATATTTTATTTAAATTTGAACTATTTGCAACAAAAATCTCTGGATATAAGACATATATTCACAAGGTAAAATCACGTATTACTTATTATTAAAAATGTCAAGATCAGTAAGCACCAAGTCATATAAAAACCATAGAACAACAATTTTAGTTGATTTTTTTTAAAAGAGAACTTGTGCTTTGCATGACTTATAGTGTCTCAATTTCTCACTAAATATGTTTTTAATTTTGCCCCGATGGTATAATCATATACAGCTAAGCATTCACTCTCAACTGTTTAGCAGACTAAGTAAGATTCATCTGATTTGTACACATTATGGAGAATTGTTCTGCAGTTTTATAACCAATTCCTTATTTATAACATCCATGGGTTCATCCGTCACATTGTTCATAAAACTATGACAGCTGAGGGATCTTAAGACTTTTTATACTCAGCATCATCTAACTCTTGTGCTGGATGCAAGCAGCCATCAAATATGCTGTTCAAAAAGGAAAACCAAAAAGACAAATCAGTATCCACTATTAGACATAGCTATGAAGAACCTTGAACATCTTAAGATATCTTCCCCTACTCAAACAACCTCCAGTAACGTGTGTCCATTTCTCAAGGAAAATGATTTGATTAAAATTGTATGCCTGTTCCTTAACAATGTGCTTTATAGCAGCTAGAAACTAATATTGCAAGTCATCTTGCCAGGCTGTAAGAGTTGCTAGAAATTATACTGATTTTAAAACATTTGCATTCTGTATTTTACACAAGAACCTTTGCCACAGACCAGCTTCTAAAATATTTCATTCTCCATATTAATACGAAATCAGCCTTGATCTCTAAAATGCATGCATTTCAAAGACACCAACCTCATATCCTAGGTCAGAAATGCAGTATTTCAAATTGAAAATAGGTATAGGTCTATAATGCATGTACCTAAGCAGTTAGCTGACATTTTATCATTGAAATATTTTGTGTGATTGTGCAAAATTGCACAATTTATGTGACAAATTTTTGGAGCAGAAATGTGTTTTCATTCTGAAAATAAAAAATGAATGGCAGCTGGAATGGCCATAACCAATTTGTATAGCTGTACAGTGGTAAAAACCAGTGAATCTGACATATACCAGGGTACTGGAGTGGTAAATAGAGTTTATTTGCTCATGAAACTTTAGTAGTCATTTCTTCTTTGATTTTGTTTTAAATTAGCCTCGGACCTAGACAATATCTAGTACGGGACCAGTTCACATTCAAAATGCTTTTTGGGACTACAAGGCATGTATACATGATCTCGTTCTCCAATTTTTATTTGAAAAAGATACAGTATAGTTTACAGATAACTCAGTCTCCATGCACGACAGAGCATGATCCTCTAGATCACAGAGCAATTACACTGGGCCATTGTACTGGTGAATGAAACTTATAATTACCCAATACATTTGGTAGGCAGTACATTAGAAAATGGTTTCATTTCCTTCCTAGAGCATGTAGTCCTAACAAGAACTAGGCAAACATCCAGTGGGGTGGGGTGGGGAGAGGGCCCACTGCAGTAAAACACTATGTCAGTAGTAGGTACAGTGTTCTTCAAAAATTATTTTCAGTGTTAGGTGCAAGAGAGTCCTCTAAAATTACAAGTTTATTGGGCTTTCAACATGTTACATCATTATCAACATATAGGAGAAACTACTAATAACAAATCTTATGCTAGAGCTCATACATCTGCTCATGGAATCAGGGAGAATGAAAGGCTTTGTCCATACTGGGAGGCTTGCTAGACAAACAAATTTAAGCCTGGTTGTCGCGAGCAGAGTTTGATCATAGTTTGTGCACAGCTTTCCCACCCTGAAAACTGTAATATATGACTTTGTTCTATATATTATATATATCTATAGCACAGTTTGGGTAACATGGTTCAGGAGAGGGGGGACGTTCTACACTTGTCAGGGACACTGAAGTACCCTTCTTGCTATCGCTATAACTATGTTTAAATGTTGTTACTGCTAAAATGAGTTTGATTCCAATGAAGATATGCAAGGAATGGGGCCAGATCCTTGGATCCACTGTTACCATTTTGCAACAATCAGCAGAGCAAAGCAGCTGGAAAGCCAACTTAGCCTCTCTGAGGACTGATTTAGTGACGGGGAGTCCCCCTCGGATCCCAGAATCAGGGATGGCCTAGCTCAACCTCTGAACAAGCCCCTTACTAGTGAGAGTATTCAGGATCAAACTGAAGATGTATCAGGTATCAACAACCACCTGACCAGAAGGAAAGTAAATATTCTTGATTTTCTCACTAGTTTCTTGTGTTATTAAAGACTATTTTCAGAGGTGCTGACCAATCAGAAGCTCCTACTGCGTTCAGCTGGACTTCAAGGTACTGAACACTTCTGAAAAATCAGACTTAGAGAAGAAAGGGCCAAATTGTGGTTCAACTTGAAGTCAGTGGGAGTTTTGCCACTGACTTCTTAAAGGCCAAATCTTGGTCTCATAGCAGTACTATAGAGCAAAGGGTTGGAACTTTACAGACTTGAGTAATGCCAACCCACCTTTGTAGCCACCGTTAACCAATGTGCACTTGGTGGTCTTGCACAGAGTCCCCATCTGAGATGTCCCCTGAACACCGGATTTGGATGAGCGGTGTTGCAATAAGACAAACCTGAGCGGTGGTATGATCTAGGACACCAGGTTGCCATGCCACTCACTCAAATTTGACTCATGCCGCGTGAGCATGGGGTGGCTGATGGGAGTGAGTCGAGCCACTGGGTGGCTGGGACAGGAAGAAGCCATTCTAGCCTGGTGGAAGAGTGGGCAGAACACAGGAAGTGCACCAGAGACTGGGAAGGTCTTGGAGCAGTGGGTGAGGGGCTGGGAGTAAGCTGTTGGTGGCTATGGGGTGAAAAGAGAGTGGTGGGGAGGAATGGGGTGAGTTGTGTGGGCTGTGGTCTTGGGGGCTCTGGCCAGTGGGATGTAGGTTAGGGCTGCTGGGTGTGAGGGGATTGCCAGGATAAGTGGGAGCTGGTAGGTGGTTGTGCGGTCGGAGGAGAATTTGGGGGTCTGTGTGTGGGGTGGAGACATATTTCTGAGTGGCCTGTTCATATCATGCAGGCAGCAGCTGGAAGAACTAGAACAGGGTTACAGCACCACTCAGATGTGGCCCAGGTGCCCCTCTGTCATGACACGAGGCAACTGGGACAAATTTGAGTATGTGTGGGTATCCCCAATTTTCATAGTGCACAGAGCACCAAAATTCTTTAATACAGCACTGTTTGTAGCAGTCCAGTAAGGGTAAGTTATGAAGCTGGATGGCTTTATGGCCTACTGACCAAACTCTGTGGGATGCTTTATGGTTGCCAACCCTTCAGGATAGTCCTGGAGTCTCCAGTAATTAAAGATTAGTCTTTAATTAAAGATTAGTCTTTAATTAAAGATTGTCATATGATGAAACCTCCAGGAATATGTCCAACCAAAACTGGCAACACTAGGGTAGACAGAATTGCATTCCTATAACATGACTTTCATCTGCATTCCATAGCTGAAAGGCTTATTTCTCCCTTGTCAGGACTAATGGCCTTAGTTGTTATCGCGCCAAAACAGAGCAAATGCTCACAAAACAAGGTAATGAGGCAAAACAGGTACCGTTAATTCCATGAAATAACCACATTCCTCAAGCATTTGAGACTTCAGGCACAAATATCAGATTATTTCACATAAATGCTTTTGTGGAGTTCCTTATCGCTAATAGGACAATTCTGTCATTTTGTGTATAAATAAATAATTTCAGTAAATTACTTTAAATCACTGGAAACTGCCAGTAAAAACTATTTGTTTTCTTAGTTGTGAGACTCACAGAGACCAATCTACAATGCTGAACAGGTAGTAATATACATTTGTAAGTATCTGTGCCAATCTTTTTAAGAAAATCCTTTGTACACTCTGATCAGCTTTGATTCTCTTTCCTGGGCCTTGATAAAGTTTCCTTACCCCTCAAAAAACAAAAACCTGAAACTGAAAATCTGCTTCTTGCCTTAGTTCAGCAGGAGAAGGTCAAATTCAAAGACTGTTCAGTGCAGAAGTCCACTTCTTTTTCATTATCTTCTTACAGCATTTGACCTCCTGACAGTCAGCATAAATGAGTCAGAACAGAAACATTTGTATTATTGGATCAATGTTCCAAGCTTTTACCAACAACCTTTACGACAACAGTCTGAAAATGGAGCTACGCAAACAATAAAGTGGATGTATTCTATATACAAAATATATACTGTATCTTGTATGGCAAACCTTATTATAGAGATTCCCTGTAATTAATGGTGTATATTTTTGAGAGGGGTAATTCAATATATGAAGAAACTCTTGCCTTACATTTTCATTTGCGTGAAAAAAATTGTATTACAGACGCTTAAGGACCCTATTCTGCCCTCAGAAAAAGTGCAGCTGAAATCAATGGGAATTCATAGCCAAATGCATCCCGTTTTCAAATATGTGTACCTAAATTGCACCTGCAAAAGAGGAGCGTGCTCTTGTGGCGTTGACATTTTTGCACGTATGCAAATAGGGTATTTGTACATGCAAAGTGGTAATTGTGCATATAAGTGCAATTGTCTGTCTTGCACATGAAAATGTGCCTATGTCCACAGGGCCCTAGCTGGCACTATGCTGAGTACAGCTTACCTAGTGCTGAATTTGACTTGAATTGTAATGGAGAATGCTCAGAACCGCTCGCTAAGACTGGAACTGGTTTAATTGTGCAGTGGGCCTCCTGAAGATACATCTGATTTCCCTCTGTATGATTAGTCAAATCCCCTTCTCCACACCCACACACAGAGATGAGAGGAGATGACACAACCCAAGGTTTTGGGGAATAAGCAGCAACAGTGGCGAGGCTGTAACCCCAGCTACAGAGGGGGAAGCAAGCAGTGACATAGTGAGTTTAAATGTAGCCAGGCTACAGAGACTGGCATTGTAGAACTACCTGAGGACTCACAGGTTTTAAGGCCAGAATGAATCATCATGATCATCTCATCTGACCTCTGCATAACACAGGTTATAGGCCTTCACTGAATTAATTCCTATTTGAACTAGAGCATCTCTCTTTAGAAAAACAGCCAGTCATAATTTAAAAGTTTCTAGTGAAGGAGAATCCATCATAACGTGTAATCAGTTGCTCCAATTAATGAACTCATTGTTAAATTGTGTGCCTTAATTCTAGTCTGAATTTCTCTAAACTTCAACTTCCAGCCATTGGATCTTGTTATACCATTGTCTGCTAGTTTGAAGAGCCTTTTATCATCATATTTCTGTTCCCCATCTATTAATCATGTCACCCCTTAACCTCTTTTTTTCATAGAATAAGCTCTTTGAGGCACGTTTTCCAATCTTTTAATCATTCTTGCGGCTCTTCTCTGAACCCTCTCCAATTTTTCAACATTCTTCTTGAAATGTGGATACCAGAATTGGATACAATATTCCAGAAGGAGTTGCACTAATGCCAAATACAGTGGTGATATAACCTCTCTACTCCTATTTGATATTCCCACATTGATATATCCAAGGATCACAGCGGGCGGTCATGTTCATTTGATTATCCACCAAAACCCCTAAGTCTCTTTCATTTTCACTGTTTCCCAAGGATAAATCCCCCATCCTGTAAATACAGCCTACAATCTTTGTTGCTAGATGTATGGCTTCACATTTAGCTGTATTGTTTTGCCTGCACCCATCTTACCAATCAATCCAGATCTCTGTTCTCAGTGACCTGTCCTCCCCACTATTTACCACACCACCAATGCTTGTGTATTTTGACAGTATACCTTTAGTTTCAATTCATTCTTTTGCTTTAATTTCAAAATTTGAGATTTTTCTAGTGGTATTTAAAAAACAAAACAAAACAACCAACCCCCTATCAGCAATATCTATTTCTGACATTCTATAGTTGAGATGTGTTTGTATGCATGTATGTATATATCATCCTTAAAACATTACTCTTCGTGTGTCTATTTTTAACTACATTATAAATGCATAAAACCTGCACTGCAGTTAAATTAAGGAATCAGCAAGCTAAATGCTCAATTGAAACAGACGTTTACCCAGTCTCATGAGAGCTACTATTCAAAACAGCGTATGTGAAATAATCCCGACATTGGCTTTGAAAGCTTTTACTGACAGTTGCCAATATTGAAATGAAAACTTCAATGCATATCCTAGAAGCATCAAACTCTACCTTTCCAATACTGTACTACAATGCATAATACAGTGATTACTTTAGATATGGTAGAAATATATGTGATTGATACATTTCATTACTAAAAAAAAAGAGAAAGCTATAAAGGATAATATATTAAGAACCAATATAGATTCCATGATTTTCTAAAAATCAGCTGTTCAAGGCATCTGTGGTTTTGCATAGACTGTACAGTTCACTACAACAAGGTCTCCAAAGTTAGACTATAAATTCTTCTGGACAGGGATTATGCCTTTCTATGTAATTGTACAGAGCCTAGCATATTGAGGCCCTAATTCTGACTTTGGAACTTCGGGCACTACTACACAAATACAATTAATAAAGCATCATCATCAAATAGTAACACCAATCATTTCATCTGTTGAGGACATTCACAGTTTTAGATCCTTATCTTGCAAATACTTCCGCATGTGAATGTCCTGCTTCTGGTATGTACAATCTAGTTCACCAAAGAATGTCATATGAGGTCTTAAATGAAAAACTTGAGTCACGCTGGTCCTTAATATTGTTGGGCAACGTATGTTCAGATACTATGTAAGGAGTTATATACACATACTGAAAATGTTTTAAATTCTATATAAAGGCAGAGTTGATAATCAAGTTTTGTCGAACATGGGAAGTTTATTCACTGGTCTCTCTTTTGAAATGTAAATTAAGTATTGTCACAGTCACAATGGGTCTCTGAGCCTAGGACTCCGGCCTAGGTTCCACCAGAAACAAATTGTTTCCACAAAATGTTTTCATTTCGACTAATCAGCAAATTCCAGTGAAAAAGTGTTTCTAAGAATTTTTTTAAAAATATAAATACTGTCACCAAACACTAACTGCCACTAAATCTGCATTCTGATCTGTGTGCATGCTAAAAAACCCCTTTTGGGTGACACTGAGAACGCTTACAACCCAGAAGTAGGTTTTATAGCTGACAGGAGGAAAGTTTAATGCTGTCAGGGCTAAAAAACTTAAATACGATCAGATCAGATCAAATGTGACATATTCTGAGTACTTTGTTAAGCATTAGTACACAAGAATATGGCAGAACAGTAAATGTGACTTGAAAGCTCCTTATCTCTGCAGTATGCAGCAGTTTACTGCAGTAGGGCAATACAGTATGTTCAATGTGATGTTGGTTTGGTGCAGTCATATGGGAGGCTTGCCAAACATCACTGTAATAATTGACAATACCAGTTACAGAAAACAACCCTGCTAGAATAAAGTGATTTCTTGAACAAAAGGTTGATATATGTGTGTAAAACGAAACGTAATTATTGACCTAGATTTCCTTTAAAAAAATGTAAATTCACTGGTCTAAATCAAAGTTAAATGTTCAGTTTTTTTCTTTATACATTTCTTATTATTCATCCTTTCACTAGTCAGATTGTGTTAATGTTTCTTATGCTTACTGGCCCTGCATTGCAGTGGAACCAGATTCAATTTACCTAGAGTTTTTTGATGCAATACAAATAAGGGTGTGTTTTTAATATGCTGCTTTTTTTTATTAAGAGTTTTGTATATATTTATTATTTTGTAACTTTGAATTACTCTCCAGACCAGACCAGAAACTGGTTGCAAAGAAATTTTGGACAGCAAAGTGCCTTGTTCATTGACAAATGGGAAGTAACCGAGTGTAAGGGGACTGTTGCTCCCTTACGAACATTCAGTGTGGGTGTTTTGGTTGGCTAGCTCCAGTACCAAAAGGGGAAGGGTCTATGTGAAACCAGGACCCTGAGACTGATAGTCCCCAGGAACAATGGTGAGAGGCCATTGCTCCAGGTCAGCCTGAATGACAGGGTGGGCAGACTAATCAGAGTCAGGAGGCCAGGGAGGTCCCGTCCTTTGTGTGAGTTGCATTTGCCTGGGTCAGACAGAGTGGGGCCGAGCTGGGGAGCAGAGCTGTGCCAGATCCAGAGGGAATAGAAAAGCAGCCCAGAGAGAGCAGACCCTGTCCTGGGAGCAGAGCTGCAGCCCCAAAGCCAGAGGCACAGCCCAGACAGAGTAGACTTGCCCTGGGAGCAGAGCTGCAGCAACCAGAGCCAGAGGGGCCAAAGAAGCAGCCCAGGGAGCTGGAGGCAGAGCAGCAGCAGCAGCGCTGAGACAGTGGTGGAGCTGGGGCTGGAGCAGTCTGGAGCTGGGTGCGGTGAGCAGCTGGGGAGAGTGAGGGGGACCCTGGGCAGCAGGCCCAGCACAGGGAGATGCCTCAGCCAAGAGGCTCTGCAGGCCAGGCTTGGAGCATAACCCCGACAGGGCGGGGGCGACACTGGGAAGACGAGTCCTACCACTTAGAGCATGAGAGTGTGTGGCCACCACCAGAGCAAGTGTCCAACCCACAGCATCCCTGCAGCACAGCCAGGACCTGAGAAGGCGGCCTGGGACTTACAAGGAACAGACTGTGAACTGCCCTGACATTCCAAAGACACCGTTTGTGATGTTCCCTGCCACAGAGCCGGTTGATGTGTTTCCTTTAACCTTTCCCATTTTTCCTTACTCTTTTTAAAATTAATTGTTGATTAAACAACTTGCATTTGCTTCAAATTTATGTAATGATCAGTGGGTCAGAGAAGTGCCCAGTGCAGAGAGAGTACCCTGGAGTGGGGACACCCTAGCTCCTGTCCTAGGTGACCACAGCAGGGCTGGGGGTCGAGCCCCCCAGGAATCCTGGGCCCAGCCTTGTTGGGGTTACAAGGACTCTGCCAGACAGGAGAGTGGAAGGGGAGTCCTCAAGGGCAAGGAGGCCACTGGGTAAAGGAAGTGGGAGCGAGGACTCAGATCCTTTCGCTAGCCCACTTCACCGGGGTAGTGCAGAAGCCAGGAAAGTTCCCCACAATAGTGGGACTATTCCCCCGCTTACACGAGGGCCAAATCCAGAGTAGGTTTGAGGCCCAAACTCATGGTTTTCTACTGTGCTGAACAGTTTATTCACTAGCTGGTAGATATAAAATATCAAGGGTGAAATTTTGGCCCATTGAAGTCAATGAGAATGTTGCCATTGAATTCAGTGGGGCCAGTATTTTACCCTGAATGTCTGAGTCGCTATTACTGCTGTACTTTGTTCAAAAAACAAAAACAAAAAAACAACAACATTCAAGCTGGTTGGAGAAACTCATTCTGTTTCATGGAGGATTTTGATATTTTGAAATTAATTTTGAATCAGAACAAAATTAAAAAGCAAATATTTTGAAATGCTCCACAAAAGGGAATGGGGCCCCAGCTCTGAGACAGTCTGCCTGGAGGATTGTACCAAAACTGTGGATTCTGGATGCTCTGGTGTTCCCAGCAGTCTGCCAGGTAAGCTGCCAAAGAGCTGAGCATGTGAGATGTCAGGAAACCTAGCAATGGAATCCTTTATGGAGGCAATGACCTGTTTCACTCTATCCCTGGGTTCCATCAGAACTTCATCAGAATCAAACTGTCTCCACAAAATGTTTTCATTTCAACTAATCAGCAAATTCTGATGAAAAAGTGTTTCATAGGAATTTTTTTAAAATGATGAGATCTATTCAACATATTGTTAGTGTGGATTAGCCTATTTGTACCCAATTAACCCTTTTGGTGTTGATATTTTTAATTTTTGAATAAATATTAGGGGTTTGGAATTATTGGCACCTAAGAGGAATCAGTGTGGTAGGAAACAAGAAGGTTGTGGCAGCTATTGAAAAGTGTACCTGAACTGTGAGATCTTGCAGCTGCAACCATTCGTGGAGGTTGAGTGAAGCATATTTTAGTTGTAAGCTCTTTGGGGCAATGATTGTCTTTTTGTTCATGTGTTTGCAGAACACCTAGCATAGTGGGGCTAGGATCTCTACATGCTTCTACAATACAGATAATAAAGAGGTGATGGTCAAACAAGGAAGAGGTAATGGGGAGAACAAAAGCACTGTGATTCAACAGCCAGGGGCATCCAACTTGGCCTCTGCATATATCTGTCCAGTTACAGCCCCCGCCTGCCCCCCAAAAGCTGCAGCTGCATGGGGTACCTGGTGGGCATGAGGAGAAAGCCTCCTCCCACCCCACAGGAGAAACCTAAGAGGACTCAGCATGAAACACTGCATAATAAAAACCAGTCAAGCTTCAAATAAAAAAAATAACCCCAACCCCAAATCCCCAAATAGCTGCAATATTAGATTAGACTGATTACTGTTTGTCCAGCTATTTGAAGATCTAAAGCACTGGGTGTGTTAAGCATTATTACAATTATTAAAATGGATCAATTTGGTACAGTCCAAACCTGACATTGTCACCATATGGATGAATGACTTCTTACCCTGTTGGTTTAATCTGCTATAGTACTTGATCTGTTAATTAATACAGAGTAAACCTATTGAAACACTTTCTTCAGAAACATATTAAATTCAAACTTAATGTTATTCCTCAGAGTACAAGATATTTAAACTATCCAAACACATCCAAAGATGTGCTTCTTTCGTACCTCTCATATTAAGTGTAGGGATACGTTTCATTTGTATTTTATAGGTAGTGAACTGTGATTTTTTTCGGGGCCTGGGTGGGGGGCGGGAAATCACCCAGAGCAGAAAGGGGCTCTCACCGCCTTCCTTATAATGTTGGGTGCCTTAATGGTATGCTGGTATGGTTTAGAACATTGACACCAGTAGCCAGCACAGAGGGGATCCAGTGTTTCACAGACAGCTTATAGCTGCCACTCAGTTTCTGGATGTCCTTCACTTCAAACCCACCTCTCTTTTAAGGGTTTGAAGTTATTTTTTTTTCCTTTCGCTCAGCTTATATTGATTCATGAGTACAGCCCTACCAAATTCACGGTTCACTTTGGTCAATTTGAAGGCCACAGGGTCTTAAAATTGGTCAATTTCATAAGTTCAGATATTTACTTCTAAAATTTTGTGGTGTTGTAACTGTGGGGGTCCTGATCCAAAAGGGGATCATTGGGCAGGGGAGGGGGTGTCCCAAAGCTGTTGTAGGGGGTTGCAGGATTGTCATACTCATTTCTGTGCTGCCTTCAGAGCTGCGTTCTGAAGGCAGCAGCTGCGGAGTTTCCTGCAGCTGGAGGAGGGTCCCAGAGGTAGAGGTAGGTCCTAGCTCTTCAGTGCTGCTGGGAGCTCCCCACCCTCACTTCTGCACTGCCTGTGGAGGTGGATCTGAACTTCCCACATAACAGCCATGCAGGGGAAAGACAAATCCTGTCCCTCCCCAGCCCAGCTGATTTTGAGGAGATCAGATTTCACAGGGAAGGGCTTATTTCATGGTCTGTGACATGTTTTTCACGGCCATGAAATTGGTAGGGCCCTATTCATGAATAAATGTACTGGAGCAGGATGATTTTAATGTGCATAATAAAAGAAATACATATGTGAATCCCACCACTGAATCAGATTTTATATTTTACTTCTAAAACATACTGAACTAAATGACATAACATGAAGAACCCTCATGTATAACTGTGATCCCAGGACTTCTTGGTGTCAACTATCAGAGGGCACAAGGGTTATAGGGATCCCCTGGGTCTGGGCTCTACACAATACTTCAAAGGATGTCATGTAAGGTCTCCTCTGAAAGCTTGTGTCACACTGATCATCGTAATCATTGTGAAACATATGTATGGATAATATGTAAAGAGTTATGTACATATACTGAAAATTATGTTCTTAAAGTCTGTGATTTGGGGCTGGTTACCAAAGGTGACAGTTTCTTTCAGGCAGGAGATGCTTGTCTACTTGTCTGACTAAATGTAACCTATTATATGTTGCACAGTTGGCACCCATGTACAGTCTGAGCAAAACGCTTATTAAGTGATTGCAAAGTCTCCTGGGGAGAAACCATATAAGAAAAAAAAATAAAAAAACAAGAAGCAAGGAATACCCTGCTTACAAATTAAGACAATTAATGGTTGTAACTACATATGGGGGTTTAGAGGTAAACCAAGGTATCCTTCACCTAGGGGGAAATCTTCCAACTGGCTTGTTTTAGAAGAGAGGATCACAGACTGCCTAGCTATTTAATGCTGGGAAAGAAATTTTGGGTGAGCTACCCGTTAGGAGACAGGAGAATGTTGTGTTAATTGTGTTTAGGCTCTACAAATCATTTTATAATCGTTTTTGTGTAACCATTTGTTTCCATTAATTCTACTTCTACTTGTTTTCACTCAACAAATCTAACTGCTGTGAGTTGAGTGGAGTGACGATATGGAGGTGAAACTGGTAAGCTGGTGTATAGTGTTCCTTTGGGAATAGCAGATGTGTGAATTCTGTAAGTGCCCAGTTGATCGGGGCTGGAGACTCTAAGGGCTCGGGGGTGTAGGGTACCTACTGCTTGCCTACAGAGGGAGAGCAGAGCGCTTCTGGTGCCTGGGGCTGGCGCAGTCAGTGAGCCCAGGCATAGTCAAGGCTTCCTCATGGTAAGGACAAGTGATCTCACAAGTGGCTCACAGCCCTGGGTACCCCCCAAAAAGCATCACAATAACCACAATAACCACAGATAAATTTGAAGCCTCTAAACAGAAAGTACTGCATTTTTTGGAGTTGCATGGAATTCTGCACCTCTGCAATGTGTAAGAGGTTTTGTTATTTATAAAAACAGATATGCACATAGACCAAGACATAAAAGGTTTTTTGTCCCTCCAGTGGCTTCCGGAGTGGCTATGATTTATCATGCAGTAATTAATGTTTAATACATGTACCTGGAAAAAAGAAGTCTATAATGCTCACTGGTTTCATTTGCACTTTGGATAATTGAACAACGGATCAAATACAGTAGAAATTGGCTCATTGACATGTCTGTAAATCACACACCTGTAAATCAATATTAAGGGATTGATCCTGCTAGCAATCCCCTCAGGAGGAATGGAGGGCACAGTGTGAAGCAGAACAAGTGAAATTCAATGAAAGAGCCAAGTCTGGAGATACCCATGTAGAGGATGCAACCCCTCTTGTACACCATGAAATACAGATGGATGGGGACTTGCTGTGCCCCGTACAATAGGAGATGGGATTGAGCTGGATATATCCAATTCCCTCCTCTGTAGGGGACAGAGAGGAAATACTGCTGCTGATCAACAGCACAGCCAGGAGAAGGAAAGGATCCCTTCTGCAAGGGTCCTAGCACACCTCCCTTCCACCGAGCTTGGCTGCTTGGGCCATGAACAGCAGTAAGGATTTGGCCCTAAGAACATAAAAGTCTGCAGCTGAACACAGAACAGCTTAGTGAGGTGTGGGATCACAGCACACGAATGTAACATCTTCCTCATTGTGGAGTAATGAGGAAATGTGATTAAACCCCAACCCTCCCCCACTCCCAACCCAGCACAGATGGGCTTTGCTTGTGACTGTCAGGGCTGCCAACTGCCATTCATCTCACCTGACACACATTTGGCAGCGCTGTCATGCCTGCCCACAGCCCAGCTGAGATGTCATGCATTCAGCTGGGCTTCAGGCAGGAACAGACAGCCCATCCCTAGATTGTCAGGGGCCAGTATGGGGCAGGTTACAGGCAGTCAATCAACCTCTTTACCTCACCCCTGTGTTCCCTTTGCTGGTGCCAAGCTAGAGTGAAAACTCCCAGGCAGGAGGCTGAGCTGGCATGGACAGCAGCTGATAAAATGAAGTGAGCAACTGGCAGAGACAGAATGCAGACAGAGAAGTTTGTGGGGCAGAGGACAGAAGAGGACAAGACAAGTGGACAGTTCTGCGAAGGTTATAGGGAAAGGAGGAGAATAAGAAAGGCTACCGTAGGTTCCCCCACACCAAGCACCCCAGGCCCTCAATGCTTCCAACAACCATGTCTGCCAGGATCTCTCCCCACCTCCCTCCTGACAATCCTTCCAGATTCATTCCCCCAAATGAGGAATGCAAGGAATAGACTCCTGCCTCCCCTACACCAGAGTAGCTGTGAGTGGTAGGATGAAGGGTTAATACAGGACTCCACCAATGGCTTGTGAGGAGTATGACAGGGTACTAGCAGCACTTGATCTCCCCCTCTTGGCACCCACACCAGTTTACCTCTAGCAGAAAATTCTAACAATATAACCATACATTCAAATAAATCCTTTTACTGAAGATTTGGGTAACAATCTGAAAGCAGATTATAAAAAGAGGGGGACCATTCAAATTCAAAACATCTGAATTTGTTTTTTTAAACAAGCACATATGATGCCTGTTTCTGATGTGATGACACTCCAAATCCTTAATGTTATATTATGTATTGCGAGGTGATACAGTCTCTGAAAATAATCTATACACGTTTAATTATATAGGTACTGGGATATTCAAAGGGATTTTATTCTACTAAACATGTTGGGTAAATAAACAGCTACCGTGTACGCAGCTGCTTTTTAATGTCATACTGAGCACAAATATCACCACAATAAGCCATGCAAACACTTCCTTTTATAACCTCAAAAATGACATTTTCTTCTTTGATGTTTCTCTGATCTACCACAGATTTAAAGGATCCTGTAGGTTACATTTCCTCTAACCTTCTATCACATTGAAAGAAGCCTCAATTTAAATAAGGCAGTTACGTAACTGAAGTGTTTGTCCTCTATAAGCCATCTTAGTTTTCAACCTTCATTAAAAAACTAACACAGAGCCATCCATGTAACACATTAGTATTTGCCTGCATTTAGAAAAAAGGCTTTTAGCAGAAGATACACTGAAGGCAATGAAGCATTAAAGGAATATGTTGTGTAGGTCAGCTTCTTTTTAGAAAGACCTCCTCTTGAAAACAATGGAAAGATGCCATCAAGTGGTTGAAGATAGTAGAGAGCTGAATCTCCCCAATTTTATATTAACTACAATACCATCTAGTGGTGAAAATCAGCAAACCTTTAGAAAAAGCTTGTAAAACTAGTCCAAGAGGGTGTTCCATGTTATAATTTGACATTATGAATTTTAATTTTTAGACTCCTGTCGAAATTAATCCCCTGTATTCTTTCATAGATACATTTAAATAATTCAGTTCCCTCTTACACCGTGTTTTTAAATTAAGAGGCAGAGAAGACATCAGTCGTAATTCAAAAGAACTCCAATATTATTCACAAATTACCACTGTTGTCTTAACTGTGCATATCTGATATATTATCGGTTTTAAAATGAAACTTTACTATATTATACTTTAAACAAAATAGCAATTTTAAAATACTGTGCTGATTTTGTTACCGCATAGTACCAATATTCTGTATAACATCACATTTCTTACACATCCTATACATATGTACATGTTATTTAAAGCTAATTACAAGATTAATGAAGTTCTAGAGACTTCAGTAGAAAAAACTGAATTCTTGCCATAGAGGGCTTCAAAAATCTCTAAAGAAAAGATACCATTCTCTATTAAAATATTTAGGTTTCAGAGGTATTTCTATAGAAACCCATTACATTTTTATTTAACTCTATTGGTTTACTTCCTATTGAATTCTGCAGGATATTTTTTGTTAAGGCAGGCCCAAAGAGTACAATTCAACGGAAGGGAAAAAAATTATTTCCCCAGGATTTTGGCATCAGAATTTCTGTAGTGTGCTAATAATATAAATAAAAATAAAATATGAAAGAGATATCTACTACATGCTACTTGCAATGGACTGTATTCAGATGCCATGAACTCAGATCACATGCAATTTTGACTGTAGCACTTTCTTATTATTGCTTGGGACTACTCTTTATGGATTACACTCTAAACAGTTGGTGCTTTTCACTGACATATCCTTTGTTCTCTGAAAAAAAGCCTTTACTTGAAAGTAAATAAAAAAAGGCTCAAGTAATGCAACGTAGCTATTGCAGGTTTCAGGCAAATCATATTCAGAAATCTCTTTGAGAAGAAAAATACAGAAAGAAGAAATTATCTGAAAAAAAACAACAGGGAGAGTTGTGGGGAGACTAAATGATAGAGAGAAATTATCTAGCAAACAGATCTAGGATAGATCTATATTACTTCGTATTAAATGCCACCAACATTAAGCAAACTGTACAAGATTCTAAAATAAAATCAAGTACCGTGATAGATAAAGAATGATGAGGCTTGTGAGTCAGGAAATATTATTTGAGTAACAATTAGGAGAGAGGTTTAAAAATTATTAAATCCAGTGAAGAGGAAAATTTCTGAGTTTCATCTTGGGCACTTGGTATTATTAGCAAAAGCTGATAAACCTTTTCTGAGCTGAACACTTACATTGATTGTCTTTTAATGTATCTGCAGATGACTATTTTGGATTAATAAATCATACTTTTTTATATATGTTACTAAAGAAAAAAAACCTTTTGATGACAAAATATACGTCTTTATTACTTTGTGGGGTGGAGGGCTTTGAGTAGCCCATTCTGAACTGACTGAACAACATCCAAAAGAGAGCAGAATATCGGAGCTGAAAACTGGTAGCAGAATTTTTCCTTAACTCTTGATAAAGCTAAGGGCATTTCAATATTACACCAATTGGTATGTCTTGCTGCTTAATTAGCTCAAAGGAGGATGATTTAAAATGTATTATATACCCATGTTGCTCAATGGAAAAAACACAATATGGTTTATTAATCTGAAGTAGGCAACTGGAGATACAAAAGGCAATCAAACGTAATTGTTCACATTAGCAAAGGATTATTAATACCACTCAATGCACCTGCTGAAATTTAGAAGTTATTTTCCTATTCCTCACTAAATTGATCATTTAGTAACTAGTTGCACCATTTTGACTCAAGGAAAAATTGGCGATTCATGATCCCTATTTTTATCTCTTCTAACCTCAGTGAGAGCAATAGTATGGGAGTGCAATACAAATGGAGCTAAAACATCACTGAAAAAGAGCAGACAAGTAAAAGGAGTCGTATTGAGAAAGCTTCCATATCCCTGTGTACAATTGAGGAGTCTTGGCACCAGTAAACCAGTTGCTAGCAGGCCAAGATGGAGTGTCTAGGTAGATCCAGTTGCTAAAATTCCAGTATGAAGGGTATGGAGGGATATTATCTGCTCTTAGATTTACTCCTGAAACTCTGTTTTGGTAAGTTCTTTTACAGTTCTGTAATCCTATCCCAGGGTACCTCAGAGAATGTGTAGCACGCAGAATGTAATCTAGAAAAGAATAATGGAAAGGCTAACGCAAAAATCTTTTTAAATATAAAGTATATATTGTGAAATATATACTGGTATAATCAGTCGCTGTTACACTAAATCAGAAAAGATTTTAAACATGTTTATACTGAATAGGTCAGTGGACAAAGACACATGTTTTCTGCCTTGGGGTCTGTGCATCCAGATGCCCCAGTTCCTCTTCAAGCTTATTGACAATCAAGAGTAGATGGCTCTTCCCCCACCAGAGTTCCCCAATATTCTTCTGCCAGTTGCTTTCATGTATGATGAGGGGAGGGCTGAAGTTGCCAACACACTCTGCGTTTCCCCATGGGGCAATGTCTGAGTTCCCACCACACACCATTCAGTCTCAAATTCAAGGTTCTGTTACGTGAGACACAGCTCAGCCTGGGATGCATCCAGCTCCTGTTCCCACAAGCATTTTGCCATACGAGTCTGAGGGCTGCTAGGTTGGGCAAAAACCTCCACCCTATTCTGATCAGCCACACAAACCTTCTCCTGCAGCTCTCTCTTATCCACTCCTGGAGCAGTCTGTGGGGTAGCTGGAGCAGCTGCTGCTACTATGCAATATCTGCCCTGCACACCACCTCTGTGGGTATATTGCTCAAGGGGTCAAACCCTTCCTCAATATCCCTGAGCTGGGACTGATTCCCTTTCCCCTCCTGCTGCACTTCAGGTGCCTGGGGCTCACACGCTAGTGTTAATGGAGTATACATGCTTCTTCTCCACTTTGATTCTATCCTGGAGACCATTCCTATTCATTCACAGCGCCACTCACTTACTCCCAGTCATCAGAAGGGTTTGCCTTTAATATACGTCTCACCATCCCACATCTGCAGCACCCCTCTGAAGTGTCTTTCTGTCACAGGCTGACATGCCTTACATGCAGTTTTTAAGAGGATAATCTCTTAGGAAGGGACCCCAGCCTCCCCATTTGACTAAAATAGAATGCCACGTAGTTGCATTCCATTAATGGGCAATCTCTCAGTGTGCCCAGGTTTGATGCATTGGAAACATACCACCATGATTTCCTGGCAATGCCCAGGGAAACATCCCTAGGTTGCAGGGGTGATTGGGGTAACTCTTCTGAAACCCTATGTCTGGGGCTACCCAGGACTGACTCTCCTTGACAGCCTCCCCACAGTCTCCTCAGACAGGGCTTTTATTCTTTTTCTTGCCTTTTGCAGTAATACACTCTTGGTCTGGCACACTGCTTAGCTTCCTCAGCTTCCAAGTAGGCCTCCACGCTCTCACCAACAGATGGCCAAAAAATGCCTTTCCTAGGTTTTGGGCTCCCACATGTAGGATCAGCAAGAATTGTTCCAGGACTACCACTCTCTCCACAGAGCTGGGCATAACGAATGCATAGTGAGATCCTGCTGGGCTATTAGATAGTGGTATGCTCGCCATGGAAATGGTTCTACCCAGAACTGGTGGTGATGTGTCTCTGGAATCAGTCCCAGTTATGTCTAAAATGACAGCTTTTACCTCAGCATATGAGCCACACTGCTTGCTGCTCAAGGATCAGTGTGCTGCCTGAGCTACTCCCATGCAAAATAGTTCCACCCAAGTCAAGCTGGCAGCACTGGTCACGCACTCAAAGAGGTGGAGAAAGGCCTCAGCATCATCTTCTGGTCCCAAATTTGACAACCCTGGACTAGGCCTGAGCTACCCTCTCCAGGTTCACTAAGACTCCCAAGAGCCCACTTCGCCACTAGGTTTTTCAGAAAACTCTCCTGTTGCTGGTGTTGGGCCTTGTGTCACTGCTATTGATTAGCACACTCTGCCTCCTGCTGCTCCTGTTGACTCTGTAGGAGAAGCACCCATGTCTGCTGCTGCAGTTCAACCAGCAGATGGAAGTGACCTCCATCCCCTCCCTTTGTCTTTTCCCTAAAAAGTAAGAGAGAAGAAACCCAACCAGTAAGCACTTTTGTCTGGTCTTTTCTGTAGTTGCTTCAGTTTCTCCTCAGTTTCAGAGATCAATCACCTGCCTACATTATCCACCATATGTAGGCTGCTGGCCTGTCTCCCCAGCCCAGGAAGGACTAACACCATATCCAAAAGTCTGTTCAAGTCTTTCCTTCAGGAAACAGTTTTATGCTTCAAATATAAAATTCACAAAACAACAAAGTTACTCCCCTGACCAAATCAGGCTGTAGGCGCCTAGAAGCCTTTCCTCTGGATCTCTTCCCCCATACCAAACTTTTCTTTCTATAACTCTCCTCTTCAATTGAGCTCTCTCTGCACTTTATAGGAATCGCCTGTCCCTTCACAGCTGGGTCTTATAATTGAACAGTGATGGCTCTTAAAAGGGCAAACCACCCTGGTACAAAGACCCAGTCCTTCTTGAGTGTTGCTAAGTAGGACTGAATGGAGGACAGAAACTCCATTTCACAAGGGATTTAGAGACTTCAAAATGTGTTAATTCCAGTTTAGAATAAAATCAGAAAATTGCTAAATCCTTTACAAAAGAAAATTCAGAAAAATATTCATTTCAGACCAACTGAAATGTTTTGCTTTGATTGATATTTCTTAGAAATTTATATTATAATCCAAAACAAAGTTTCAAAATGAAATGTCTTTTCAAATGAAAAAAATTATTCAGAAAATGTTGAAATGGGATGTTTCAACATTGTCAATTTTTTTCTGACTTTTCTCTAAAACAAAATTTTCTTGAAGATTTCACAAAGTGTTTTGATTTCAACCATATTTTCAACCTCTTTCCTATGGAAAATGGTGCCAAAGTTTTTCTGATCAGCTTTTTTTTTTTACTTGTGTGGTTCAACTCCTGAAACCAAAGAGAGCTGAGGATACCAAACACTTCACAGGATCAGACACAGTAGGTCCAGTTCAGCTGGGAGTCAGACTACATTAGATCTGAAATAATGTTCCATCTGATAAATACAATAAGCTTATAGTGTAGCAGCAGTTATGGTGTTGTGCCCAGGATACCCAGAACTGTGAACTATTGAGTTACTACTCTGCCTTAAAAAGAGCAAGAGCTTTGCTTCTGCTAAATTTTGTGTCAGTTTTCTGACACACCAGCATATCTGCCTGGCCAGCAAACTCTTCAAGACTCTGCCAGTCTAAACCTTGCTTTGCAAATAACAAATTAGTAAACCCCAGTTCCTGAGTTCCTCAGAATCATCTCCCTGCAGTATCTAGTCCCTCTGACTGGACATACACAGAAATTATGTTCTTCGCCTCCAAAGTGACAGAGCACACATCCATGTGTTAAGTTAGCTGAAGACCCACGCTTCACTTCAATACACAGCACTGGGATGGCTTTGTTATAAAGCAACAAGAAGAAGAAGAAGAAGAGAGATTCAGAGGAAACTAAGCAAGAGCAGACATAAGGATGGTTACAAACAAAATAAAACACTTTCTAGCGACTAAAACTTAATTTTAGCACGTTACAATCTTAGCCTACTTACTTTTCATACTTGCATCAAATTACCAGCATCCCTCGCCCTCCAGACTAGGGATCTAACTTTCACAGCTTCGAAGGGTGCTTTACCCTATGTCCCCTCAGTGATAGACAACTAAAAGGTCTTTTTTACTCTCATATTATCCAGTCTATTATCTCTGCCTCGAGAGCCAGGGAGGGGTGCAAATTCTGTCCTCTTGTGTGACTGTTAAATTATCTCCCCGGTTTGTTTAGCTTGATGGCTATGTTTCCCTTATATGTAATTGCACTTGAATTGTCCTCCGTCCCTAGCCAAGCCAGTCAGACAGGGAAATGCACATTCCTTTTTCTAAGGCAGGCTGGGTTCACACACTGCATCTGAAAACACATTTTAAGAACATATTTCCAGAGCACATGTATAACTTTGTACACAACCTGTTCACACATCACACAATGACTTTTGGGACTAGCATGTCAGCAGTTTACATACGATAGCTTATATAACCCCTTTGAAAGACATTAGGACAACAATATGTTGGGGCAATGAGTGTCAAGTCTGGTGTGAGTTATTGTGGGGGGCGGGGGGACAGGGGCTTCTGCCAGTTGGCAATGAGGGACTCCCAGAGTCACAGCAGTGTATTTTGTAGGTAAAAAAAAATAATTTTAAAAGTACAGTAATGCTCCCACACCATTTAGACCTATTAATAAACTATCCTTCAGTCATAATACTTATATAATTTTCTGTAATTAAATATTAGGTGCATCTTAAAATCCTCTAGTCTTCAGTGTGTTACTAACTAACTACCTGGATTTCATTACCAAAACAAAGATATTTTTGTCTCACGGTCTAACACAGAATAACCTTTAGGTTAAAAAAAAAGATTAAATATCATAAAATTCTCTCAAGAATTTTAGCAGAGTGTGGGTGTCACTTTTCTTACCCATGCCTAGAATAGACAGATAAAATCTGGTTGTGAAGCATGTGAAACACCCACTTAAATCTCTCAGATGAAAATGTAAAGCTGATATTACTGCAGAATGCATTAGGGAAAAGGTGACTTTGAATTTTCTTCATATAGAAAATAGAAAAGATTATCTCTCTAATTTCAATACTTTTTTTGGTTCTGTATTACTGTAACTTTTAAAATAAAATGTCATATACATTAATTTTTCTACCGTGTGATTTCTTTGAACACTCTTTCCTGCATACTAAAAGGAATCAGTAAAAATGTTTCCAAAATGTAGGGTGACCACACGTCCCATTTTGGCCAGGACAGTCTCTTTTTTAAGCTCTGTCCCAACCATTCTGACCATTATTTTTTTTGGTGCGCAAAAATGGGCACTTGTCCCATTTACTCTTTCCAACTTGCTCAGTTGGCAAGAGCAAATGGGACAAATGCCCACTTTTATCAAAAAGTGGGGTGCGGAGGAATGTGCAGGGGGCGGAGGGCAGCAAGCGGAGATAGCCTCGCACAGGGGGGAGGCAGGGTTCCAGCGACAGCCATAGGCGGAAGGGGGTGTGGGGGTTTCCCATTTTCCCTTTGGGAAATATGGTCACCCTACCAAGATGTTGTGGTAAAGTAATAAGAGTAAAAGACTGTAAACTAAAAACTAAAATCCCATTAGTATGTACTCTGGGAAAATAATCATTGCCCTAAGTTACCTTTTAATTAAAAACTGCAGTTTTAATAATAAGCTGAAATACATACCGTCAAATAGTGCTTAACTCTTAGGTGCAGGCTCCGAATGAAACAGCAATTATTTGCATTGAATAATACCTTTAGGAAGATTAATATTATTGTAGCATTGTATTATCAGAGAGCGATTCAAAGCAAACACTAAGTTAAAACTATCTTAACATAAAAAAAAACAAAATAAAAAAACCCTGATTTAAGTTGTTTCATGTGTAAATAGTTCTCAGGATATAATGAAATTTTCAGTTTAGGGAACGTTCAACGTACAAGTATAGTATTTAGACATAGAATGCTTAGGATAATATTGACACAGACAAGAACATTCAAATCTTACACTTGACTGGTTTTGCCTTATGAAAGCTACACTGATTCCATTTCCAGTGGACTCACCTAACTCATTCTTTGTGAAAGCAGAATGGCCTCACATTTAATATAATACAGAAAGGCCTGATCTTCAGCATAATCAATGAGCTGCACTTTTTATAAGAGTAAGAATTATCTAAGGAAATGCATTCTGACTAGCCAGTTGTGTTAAAAAAAATCTATTTCTTAAACTATTGTACAGTAATGCTAAATAGCCACTGCTTTCCATTGAACAGGTGGTAACATTGCAGTGGTGGATCATAGAATGATAGAATATCAGGGTTGGAAGGGACCTCAGGAGGTCATTTAGTCCAACCCCCTGCTCAAAGCAGAACCAATCCCCAATTTTTGCCCCAGATCCCTAAATGGCCCCCTCAAGGTTTGAACTCGCAACCCTGGCTTTAGCAGGCCAGTGCTCAAACCACTGAGCTATCCGTGCCTCCCATCCCCTGCCCCCCGGCCGCCCCCATGATCCCTATATAATCTTTACCTATCTCACAGGGAATATGAGACCTGTACACTTGGAAGATATTTAAGTACTTTGAGATCCTCAGATGAGAGGTGCTATGGAAGTTTAAATTATTATTATTAAAAATTTTATAAGACCACATTCAAACATGCAATCAGAGGCAACATTCCCCCCTCCCCCCGCACACACATGGAATTATTTACCGTAGCTAGTTCAAGAATAATTTCCTGTCATTTACAAGAATCCCCTAGTGCATGTTGGATACTAAGTCAAAATTATCACGTTGTTTTGAATGAGCACTTCTGGGTCCTACTACTGGTTTTGACATGTGCCAATCAGCTTGATTGGCATCACTAAGTCAGCGAGGTCAAAAATTGAACATACTAATATTATTGACTTTTCTTCTCTTTTCTTTTCCCAGGTAACCCATTTCTCTGGGCATTATATCTTCCATCCAGTAAGGATCAATAGTCTCAATTTGTCTCAAACCAGCAGCAAGGGAGGAAGAGGCATGACACAAAGTATAAAAAGGAATTAGCATTCACAAACAACACTTTGGCACCTTATGAGATCTGGGTCAGTTAGGGGCCACTTCACTGTTCCCCCAACCCCATCTTCAACCTCTTTCAAGAAGTGTTTGAAAAAGTTAGTACAACAGAAGACAGTTTCATTCTTGAGCAATACACAAAGACACTGACTACTGGAGTTGCTCAAACACTGCCAAAAAATACTTTCCACAAATATTTGAGTTTTTTCAATTAATTTGCCATGGCCATGTTCACAAACTTAATATGAACGTATTGATTAAAAAGTTTTACTGGCACAAATGTCAATGGAAGGACATTTCAGTGACATACAGGAAGGGTTTTCTTTTCCATGGAAACTAATTTTTACAATTTAATCAGAAGTGCTTATATGATCATCCATGTAGGGAACAGAACCCATACAACGTTTACCTGACCAAACACAAACTAAACTAACACAGTTCAAATACTCACATTATAGATTATTAATCACAAAGTTAAAAAAAAGACAAAGTTGTTCAATACCTTTGAAGGATGAATAACAGAGGAAATAATAGAGAATAAATAATAGAGGAATTGGAATTTATTCATTCAGTTTTGAGAGGTATAGAATTGATTGATGCCCACCCAAGTAAGTTAATTTTAAATGCTAACCAGTTCTCTTCTGTGCTGTTGAGATGCTGCACCTGAGTTATGAAAAAATCAGCATGTCATATCTTCCAGTTATATTATGTCATTTCAAGATGCTTTCATTATTTTCTCCCTGTCCTTTGAATTAGTCAGTGAACATCACCGTGCCCTCAGAAATTTCAGAGGTTGGACTTTTCTTGTGCAAATTGGTAGCAACTTTCATGATAAACTGGATCTTCCTTCAAGTCAAGAACTAATGATGTGTGGATATGGTTTTAAATCAGAGTTACCTGTTGTAATATTTTTCTAGTCAGAGCTCTAAAAATTTTGATGTTTTTGTCTGTGGCCCAATATTCAAATATTTCCAGAATATCTGTTTACCCAAATCCACAGTATCATTATTTTGCCCACCACCAACACCACAATGAAAAAACTACCTAAATAATTTAAAGTACTGTGTGACACTATTATGAATAGACAGAAAAAAATGAATCATGACTGTAAAGTTAAAATAATGTACTTGCAAAATAATTTTATAATTTAGTTTCTTTCATACATGTCAGAAATGAGAAACATTCTGTAACAAAAAAAATTAAATGCCAAGTTGCTCAAAATAGTTACCAACAACTAAACACATGTCCTAGACAGAACACTTCTGTTAATATGGCATCTTTTTTATTGCTAATGAAAAAGTGTTTGTTTTTATTCTGGTAGAAAAAAGCATTCCTGCCAACTGGCTTATTTTTAATCTGGCCCATATTTTACTGTAGGTTTGCATCACGTGTATTCATCTGAACAGGTCAGTGAGGCTTGCATGCCTTTTTCTGCTCACCTTTGTCTTACTCAAAGTGCTTATGCAGAAGCATGATTCAAATCAAGAAAATAAGAATCCATAACAGTGGTCTTATTGAAATTTTTTACTGGATACTGCATAGTAATGCCCTTTTTCTTCTGTGCATGGCTAGTGCTATGCAAGGCTGCATTTCAAGTTCGTTCACTTCTGGTAGTAGAAAGTTTCCCACTGCAGCAAGAAAACAAATGGAGTTAGGAGGAAATATTATTCTCCAAGGCTCTTACATTTAATGTTTATCTATCCATAAAAAATATTACCTGCCTCAGACTTAGTTTTTAGGTATTTGTTTCTTTGTTGTTGCCAGGACTATTACTGTCATTTTAACTGGAGGAAAACAATCCTTCCTTTTACAATCTGTGATTACCTCATAAGAATTACTACAGAGGTTGGGAAGGCAGGATTATCCAAGCATGTTTAGGGCAAGTATATGAAGTTTTATATTTGAATGTCAAGTTGCACAGGGCTACATATTTTGTACATAGTTTTATTTATTGGTTCATGTATTTTAATGGCTTAACTTGCTACTGCACTATATAAATTATGTACATTATGTACACAACTTCAATGGGATGACAGTTTTTTAAACACATGCTTACATCTTTGCAGGATTGGGACCTATATACAGAGTGAGGAAAATCATTGAATACATCAAGGTCCAGGTTCTGCTGCCTATTTTTTTGTAATAGGCCAAATACTTATAATCAAATACATAATTAAATAATTTTGCAATATTCCATGGAAAATGTATTTTATATTCATATCATGCTGAATACTATTTATCAAATTAACATAATTATTAATTATTGTATTGTACCATACAATCAAGTTTATTCTTTACTACATTTGATGAATATTAGAAAAATTGGTTCTTGACCCACATTGCACTAGTATTACTTATTGATGTTCACAGGGGGTTTAATCCAACTGTGATCCCAATGTACACCCCATAAGTACCTTGCTTCAGCAGGGAAAACCAAAGATGGAACTAGCAGGCCAAATCGTTCAGATCCTGGCCAGCACAGACTTTCAAGCAATCTCAGTGATCTTAACTATGGTCAAGAAACCTTGTACATTTGTCCAACCCTTTCAATCTTTCAGCTAAACGCTGAAGGTGTCTCAGCTACCAAATGCTCCAACCTCTTGCCTCTAAACCTGACAAAGAGGGATAGCTCAGTGGTTTGAGCATTGGCCTGCTACACCCAGGGTTGTGAGTTCAATCCTTGAGGGGGCCATTTAGAGATCTGGGGCAAAAATTGGGGATTGGTCTTGCTTTGAGCAGGGGATTGGATTAGATGACCTCCTGAGGTCCCTTCCAAACCTGATATTCTAAGATGTAATCTGCCTTCATGAGACGTATGTTAATTCCATTTCTGTCAGCTGCCTTAACATCAAAAGTTATGACCCTGTGAGTTACACTGCACAGTAAATATGGCCATACTACCTGTGTTAGAACAGATCTTACTGTCACAGAACCACTCCCCTCTAATTCAGGCCTGTATAATATTGTAAGAGTAGGTCATTTCTGAGTGGGAAATGTATACTGATGTATAAATAATGATACTGCGAGGTATGACCCTGCCCAGATCAGAAGTATCTATAGCGCTCTCACAGTGTAGGTGATGCAGTTGGGGGCACAGGTAGTGTTCTCATCAATCCCTCCAGTCAAGGGTAGAGGCCTGGGCAGAGACAGGCACATCCTGGAGGAGAATGGATGGCTGAGGTGATGGTGTCATCAGGACAGCTTTGGCGTCTTTATCAATGGAATGCTGTGCCAAGAAGGACTGCTGAGCAGAGATAGGGTCCATCTATCAAGGAAGGGGAAGACTATCTTTTGATACAGACTGGCTAACCAAGTGAGGTTGGTTTTAAAACTAAGTTCGATGGGAGCAGGAGACAAAAACCCACAGGTAAGTCTAAAACATGGAGACCTAGGTGATCGGTCAGAATCTGGACAATCATAACAGGAACAAAGGAGAGACAAGAGGGAATATAGAGGGGAAACCTAATGAACATCTTAGAGGTCTGTATATTAATGCAAGATGTATGGGGAATAAATAGGAAGACCTAGAAATACTAATGAATAATAATGACAACATAATTGCATCACAGAAATTTGGGGGATAATTCATGAGTGGAATACCGGTATAGAAGGGAACAACTTGATCAGGAAGGGCAGACAGGAGGTGTTGCCTTGTACATCAAAGATGTACACACTTGCACTGAGGTTGAGATAGAAGAGGGAGGCAGACTTGTTGAAAGTCTCTGGATAAGGATAAAAAGTAAAAACCATGGGGTCTACTATATATCACAAAACAGGAAGAAAAAGTGGATGAGGCTTTTTTTTTAAAAAAAAGCAACTAACAAAATCATCCAAAACACAAGAATCTGTGATGATGGGGGACTTCAACTACCCAGACAATTGTTGAGAAAATAATCATTAGTCAAGAACAACCCTCAAAAGCTTAGAGACTAACAAATTTATTTGGGCATAAGCTTTTGAGGGTTATAAACCACTTCATCAGATGCATGGAGTGAAAAATACAATAGGCAGGTATAAGTATACAGCACATGAAAAGATGGGAGTTGATGATATTCACCCCTTCTTCCCAACTGTTGGGAATGGGCCACATCCACCATGACTGAATTGGCTTTGTTAGCACTGACTTGGTAAGACAACTCCCGTCTTTTCATGTGCTGTATATTTATACTTGTCTACTGTATTTTTCACTCCATGCATCTGATGAAGTGGGTTATAGTCCATGAAAGCTTATGCCCAAATAAATTTGTTAGTCTCTAAGGTGCCACAAGGACTCCTTGGTTTTTTTAGTAGATGTGATGTATCTCAACATTAGTAAGGCTTTTGATACCATCTCACATGACCTTCTCATAAACTAGAAAAATATAGCCTAGACAAACCTACTATAAGGTTGGAGCACAACTGATTGGAAAATCACACTCAGAGAATAGTTATCAATGATTCACAATCAAGCTGGAAGGGTATATTAAGTGGGGTCCCACAGGGATCTGTCCTGGATCTGGTTCAATTCAATGTCTTTATAAATGATTTGGATAATGGCATAGAGAGTACACTTATAAAATTTGCCCATACCAAGCTGGGAGGGGTTACAACCGCTTTGGAGGACAGAATCAGAATTCAAAATGATCTTCACAAACTGGAGAAATGGGCTGAAATAAATAAGATGAAATTCAATAAGGATAAACGCAGACTACTATGTTAGGGAAGAAATAATCAACTGCACAAATACAAAATGGGAAATGACTGCCTAGGAAGGAGTAGCACAAAAAAGGATCTGGGTTATATGGATCACAAACTAAATATGGCCCAACAATGTAATACTGTTGCAAAAAAAATTAAATATCATTCTGGGACATAGCAGCAACGTTGTAAGAAAGACAAGAAGTATTTCTGCCACTCTACTCAGCACTGATAAGGGCTCAACTGAAGTACTGTGTCCACTTCAGAGCACCACACTTTGGGGAAAATGTAGACAAATTGGAGAAAGTCCGGAGGACAGCAACAAAAATTATGAAATGTCTAGAAAACATGATATACAAGGAAGGATTGGATAAATTGGACTTGTTTAGTCTGGAGAAGAAAAGATTGAGGGAATACGTGATAACAGTCTTCATGTATGTAAAAAGCTGTTATAAAGAAGAAGCTGATAAATTAACCACAGAGGGCAGGAGAAGTAGTACTGGGTTTAAATTGCAGCGAGAAAGATTTAGATTAGATATTAGGAAAAATTTCCTAATTGTAAAGGCAGTTAAATACTGGAACAAATTACTTAGGGAGGCTGTGCAATATCTGCCATTGGAAGTCTTTAAGAACAGGTTAAACAAACACCTGTCAGGGGTGGTCTAGATAATACTTAATCCTTCCTCAGTGCAGCGTACTGGACTAGATGACCTATCGAGGTCCCTTCCACTCTTATATTTCTATAGAAGATCGCTAACCATCCCTGATCTACCCCAAATATTCTTCCTAAGCGCCCACTCCTCGCCATCTATGTTGGAGACTAACAGCCACCACACTACCTAAGGATGCAGAGAGATCAAAATGGAGTTGACCTTTTGGACTGTCTCTCTCTCTAGAATACCTTCACGTCATCCAAGACCCAAAACAATGGGTGCTCACTCCTTTACATACACCCCTAAGTATATACTTGGGTGACTAGTCCCATCTGCAACCCATCCTGCTTCAGCCACATCAATATTTTTAGCATGCTAGCTGAAGCAGAGCTTGCATGTGTCTATCTGGGATGGAAAATACTCTCCCAGCTGCTGCGTAGACTTATCCTTAGCTCATTCTGGCCCATTTCTAAGGCAAATATTTGTTCAGAATTTTTCTCTCCTCTCCTCCCCAGAAGTCTCATGGTTGGAATCTCTGGCATGAGTGATTTACAAGTACCCTTGTCAGAGGACAGATTCCCTCAGAGGAACAGAAATCCCACTGACTTTCCCTTCAAATTAGTGGTAAGAATTTTAACAAGGAGCTCCCCAAAGCACCCTTCACTGCATCACTCTAACCATCCCAGTGAGAGCAGGTTATTTCCTCAGGTTTCTATTAGTTGCCTGGAGCTACAGAATCCAGAAAGATCGGGCACGTCCAGCTGGCTCTCTGCCAGAGAAGCAGCGAAGGCAAGATTCTTGTTCTTATACAAAAGGAAAAACAATTCAAGTGTCATTCAATTTGGTATAGCAGACTGGGGACTGGTCTTTCTTCTTATAGCAGAAGGTTTGATGGGCATAGATTTCTCTTTTGGGGACGTTAGGTGGTATTATTGAGGCTACCCTCATTGTGAGTTTCTGATTGGTGAGCTCAACCACAGAGCTCCATAGGAGCTCTGTTAGTGAGGGATACTGAGGGGGATTCACTGAATCAATGTATCTGTGTGCAACCCCCATCCTCCATCAATATCACTCACTCTGTGGGCAGCGATAGACCCTTTCAGAGCATCAGCAAAGGGGAAGCAGTGACTACTCTAACTTTCTAATATGGGACTCTCTCATGCCAAGGGTCTCTACCACGTAATAAACTGCTAAAAGGTAGCAAAGCCCTTATGTGAATTTAGCCCTGTGATTTTAAGAGAGTCACTAGAAGAGAGCAGCAAGCCACCAAGCCTCTCTCAAGAAGAAAACACAGAGAAGAAAAGGCCATGCTGAGAAAAGGATGGAGTCCAAAATGATCTGCTCAATCAGATAAGCATCAGAGAGACATGCAAAACCCCAAGCTGCTGTTAGCTCAAGATTCTTCACTCTTTATATATACACACACAAAGGGCAGTTTCTCAGCTGATGTAAATTGGCATAACTCCACAAAAATAGAGCTATACCAAATTACTAATTTGATAATTGCATGTGCAAATTAGGCACACAATTGTGAATGCATTTGGTGGCTAATGTTTTCGAAAATCTTAAGAGCTATCTTAAACTCTTGACTGTACTGAAAAGCTGGTTGGAAAAAATTCAATGGAACCATTTTCCATTGAAGAATGCAAAATTTGCAAAATCAATTTCATTTTGAAGAAACAGGAAAAAAATTCCAATAATGCCAAAATGTCAGATTCATTTTCCTTCCAAAACTTTTCATTTTTAATTTTGTATTATATTATATAATAGGCATAATTGAAACAAAATGTTTTTGTTCAAATTAGATATCTGACCCACCCAAAAAAAGATTTTGAAGTTCATGAGTTTTGTTTCTAATTAGAATGGTGACAAACATTGAAATCTCAAAATCCTTCATGAAATGGAATTTCTGTCCTCCAATCAGCTCTAATGTACTGTCAACTGATTATAAAAGTCCCAGCAATACTACTGAAAAAACTTGCACATGCTTTTTTTATTTCTGATCTAAAGACAGCTTACAAGTAACATCAGTCAACTGAATAGCTTATCAAAACAAAAACAAAAAAAAATGGAGAATTGCATAACCCAAAAGGCAAAATTGTGCGTCTGCAACTAGCCTGAGATCTGTAACGTGGAATCCAAGTGACTCATTCCTTCTGCAGGGTGTCTCTAGGTAAGTATGGTACAGCAGCTAATGACTAGGAAGAAGATCAGGTGTAACACTGAAGTCTTTTGAATGAGGTTAGTTAATTTTACTTTATATCATTACAGCACCAATATATTTGAGAAACAATTATTTAATATCAGTTCCCCACATCTACTCTATGATAGTGCTCTATGCAATTGAAACTTCCAAAATAACCAGGTCTCTGCAGACCTTCTGTAATGTGATGTAATTCCCAGAAATACTACTTTAGCAAAGGGCCTAAGTGTCAGTACATTGTTTTTCCTACTACTATAATGCCTTTCTCGGAATGTCAACTTTTGGAAAAAAAGTCTGCAACAGCTGTGCTCACTATTGCTTTTTTCCTGTTTTATGGGTAGGAGAGGGTTGGGGTATCCAAACACTCTATTCAACTTATACGTGTTCACTTATATGTACCTACACTCTGATTTCCTAATAAATTCCTGAGTTCTGAAGGATATGAATAATTCATATGGACTTCAAATGGGATTTACACCTACTCTGTAGTCCCAAAATAGGACATCTGTTTTTCCTGCCCCAACTTAAAAATTAGATACTTTATTTTAATCATAACTACCTCTTAAAGTTTGTTTGGCTTGGAATTTCCTTACTTTTCAAAAATAATATGATAAAAATGTCTGACTTTGTATCAATTTTTCATATTCGTATTTTACATTTCTAACACCACAATGTAAACTTAAAATAGAAATTGGGGTCAGAAGAAAAAAATATCTATATAAGTGCTAACATGAATTGGACCATATTTTCTTTATCTTAAGTAATATGGTGGCATTGGGCTTCTAGCAACACCATAGGCCTTAAAAATAACATTTAAAAAAAAGAAGTTTTGAAATCCTATAGGTCTGGATTTCTTTGCACAGTGGATAGGATGTTTATATTCAGAACACTGCTGCAAAGGCCATTTTTCTAGCTCATTGCTTTGACTATGCCACCCCTCTCTTTATATCATTATATTTGCTCCTCATTCTCCATCTCTGCAAATACAAACTACTTCTCTTCAAGGATCTTCATGGCCTATTCTCTCTCATTCACTTTTGAAACGTCTACTCCCCCCTCCAGTGTGCTGATGATGCTAGCATAAACACCCACTTGTTAAATAAGCCCCTTAAATCTTTCTCCCATGCTGCTCCCCACAGATAGGAGTACCCCATAAACAACCGCAAAGTCATCTGATTATCTTCCTTCCAATTCCGCCTTAAGATTCTCCTCTGCCATGATTCCTACCAAAAACGTGACAACAGTTCTACAGCTGATAGGCAGTGATTTCCACACATTATGATGACCAGTGTTGTTTAATTGTTTCTTTTCACTCCCCCAACTGTCTGCATCCACCTGTTGTCTCTTATCTTACACTTAAAGTATGTCTACACAGCAATCAGAGTTGTGACTGCAGTACGTCGGCATTCCTGAGCTAGCTTTGATCTAGCTATCTCGAATAAAAATAGCAGTGAACACATGGAAGTATGGCCTCTCCAAGCCCATCTGTGAACCTGGGTTTATACTCAAGCTGCTAGCCTGTACTTCTGTGGGTTCATGGCTACTGTTATTCAAGCTAGCTAGATCTAAGCTAGCTTGAGTGTGTCTACATGTGCTGCAGTCACTGTTGACACAGCCTCAGACTGTAAATACTTTGAGGGCATGGATTGTCTTTTTGTTCTATGTTTATACAGTGCCTAGAACAACGGAGTCTTGGTTTATGACTGAGGCTACTAAGAGGTATTGCAACAAAAAAAAATTAAATTAGCTAATGAGGATTAGTCAGTTAAGGTCCTGATCCTGAAAAGAGTTATGCAGGTGCTTAACTTTAAGCATTTCAGTAGTCTCATGAAGCATCAGATTAAAATATATTTGGAGTTTCTAGACTAATCTGATCAGGAGATTTACTAAGGAAAAATATACTGTATTAAGGAAACTTTCCCAAAAGTGAAAGTGTTATGAGAAATTGCTATCCAATAGGGGAATACTGTATACAGTATGCACTACTGTATGATTATGTATAGGAACGTACATAACTGTACTTTCAGAAGTGCTTGATGAGTGAGAACAGCATATATGGAAGTAGGAATGAAGCTTGAATGTTGCACTGTCTTGTCTCCCTTTCTTTTTATGCTTGAACACTAGACAAAAAGCCACCATTTTCCCCTTTAGTCTCATCTCTCACAAATATTTTGCCTGACTTGCCTTGAAACTTCCCTGAAAAATTCTGCCCTGGCATTGAACAATTCAAGTGAAATTTCAGACAGACTGACTGATTTTTTGACAAATTAGATGTGAGGTGCAAAGGAATGGCAAAATTAGATTTACCATGAAAAAGTAACTTCCATCTTTACTGTACAGATCAGTGTCTCTCCCCAATACAAGTTGCTCCAAATAATTACAAAGCTATTTGCTGATTTATATACATATGTACAAAACTTCAAAGTGGAGTTAGGATTGTAGAAGTTTGTTGGCAAGAGACATCTGTTGCACCATCTGTGCTGGAATTAAACATTACAAATAAATCCATATTTTGGGGGTTGCTGTTGCAGTATCACCAGCATCTTAAATACCACTACATTACTATAATAATAGGAAAAAATATGGTTTAAACTCCATTGTCAACAGCAAGCTCTAATGCAAAGGTCAAGAGGTGACTTGATGATCACAGTGTATATAGATACACGGGAGAAACATTCTGACAGTAGAAGGGCTCTTTAATTTAGCAAAGATATGAGATCCAATGGCTGGAAGCAAAAGCAAAACAAATTCAGACTAGGAATAAAAACATAAAAGTTTTTAAAGTTAGGGTAATGAACCACTAGAACAATTTACCAAGGGACATAATAGATTCTCCATCACTTGAACCAGACGTTAAGGATTCCGTACAGGAATAAAGTGAAATTCTATGGACTGTTGTGCAAGAGGTCAGACTAGATCATCATAATGGTCCCTTCTTGCCTTAAAAATCCATGAATACTGTGTTTTTTATTTTCACCCCAAGGTCTATTTTAAGTGTTCAGTGGGTTTTTCGTAAAGCAGAGTTTTTCCAGGGAACAGAATGTACAGAGATAATTGCAAAGCCAGAAGACTGATTTTTCCCAGGGGATGCAGACAGCAGAAGAAACAGGAAAAATGTTGGAGAAGCCAAAGTGTAGCCAAATGTAGTCCAGAAACTATCCATAAGTAATAATTTTCTGCATGGCACCATCTTTTTATATTGTATGCTCTCTGGGGTAGCAATGATATTTTGCTTTGTGTTGGGGAAGCACAGTTTGGCCACTACCACAATTTAATCAAAAACAATAAGTAATAAAGCACACAAGGCATACCACAAATCAATTTGGTTATAGAAGTAAGCCTTAGGTCTGGACTGTCCCTGCGGATGTGTATAACAAAGCTTCCTTATGAAAAGTCTGGTAATATCAGAAGGATTTTAAAGCGTCATAAGGCTCAGAAATACAGGGCTCAAGTAGATACAGCAGACATTAAGTAAGATAAAAATTAGAAGCACCAAAATGAGGTCAAAGAGCAAATAGCTAACGATGTAAAAACAAAAAAGATTCTTTAAGTATATCAGAGGCAGGGAGCCTGTGCAAATATTGGAGGGTCCACTGAACCACCGTCAATTAAAGAGAACAATTCAGGAAGACAAAGACATTGCTGATAAACTAAATGATTATTTCTTTGCATTAGCCTTCACAAACAAGAATATTGGGGCTATTCCTACCCTGGCCTTGTCATTCCTGGTAACAAGGTACTCTCAGAGAATGAGGGGACAGAAGAAGTGATGATGGAGTAAACGGATACATTTAAAAGTAGTAAGTCACCAGGCCCAGATGGATACAAAGAGTCCTGAACAAGATCAGGTATGAAGTGGTTAAGCTACTAATTGTGGTGTATTGAAAACTGTTAAAATTACAGGCTGTCATTAAATTCTAAAGGGTTTTCTATTCCTGCTTGCAGTCTAGAGGGCTCTAAGAAAGTGGACCATCTGGCTCCTCAAAAGTCAGTCTACAAAAAGCCAGCCTAGAGCAAGGTGGGGTTAGTGGAGCTTCTCTGCTTCAGAGAGAGAGCCTGAGACCCTACGGGTGATCTGTAGAATTATAGACCTGTAAGCCTTACATTTGTATTGGGGAAATTAGTAACATTAATAATTAAATATAATGACAAAGCCTCTGGAAGATCATGATTAGGGCCCTGACAAATTCACAGCCATGAAAAATGAGTCACAGACCATGTAATCTGGTCTCCCTCCAACATGTCAACGAAGTAGTGAATAAAGGAGAACCAAATGACAATGTAGTTAGCCTTCCAAAAAGCCTTTGACAAGGTCCTGCAGAAGAGGCTACAAGAAAAGCGAAGTAGTCATGGGGTTAGAGGCAAAGTTCTGTCAGGAGACAGAAAGGTAAGAGTAAAATTAAAACATCAGTCACCACATGGCAAAAGGTTAGCAGCATGGTACCTTCATGTTCTGTACCAGGCCCCATGTTAATGTATTCATTAATGATTTAGAATAAGGGCAAGTAGTAAGTTAGCAAAATTTGAAGATGACAACATTATTTAGGTTTCTCTGAAGTTCCTCAGTCTTCTCTGGTCTTGACTAACCTAAACAAGCTAAGCTAATGGGCAACACGATGGCAAATGGAATTCTGTGTCAATAAATGCGAAGTAATGTATATTATAAGGGAAAATTTAAACTACCCATACACCTTACAGGGCTCTTATGCCATCCTCTGAAGCATCTATTTTTCACCACTGTCAGAGATAGGAAAGTGGGCTAGATGAACCACTTGTCTGATCCACTATGACAAGTCATATGTTCTTATGTCTAGCAGTAGGAGCAAAGGTCTGAGTTCAGACTTTGTGTGCTATTTAACCAGGTGCCTGATAAGAGATGCTTTTGATAATTTCAGGTTCTTCCTCTGGCATTTCTTCCAATTCTTCCACATTTCCAGCTCAAAAGATCAAGACACCATTATATTCAGGGTCAACATAATCTTTTGAATTATCCATAGAATCAATATTTGCGATTAGAGGTGCTTGAAGAATAAAATGTAGTTCTGACTATTAAGGCTTTATAAACTATACTCAGTGATAAGCTGCCAAAATCTTAACAACCGGTTCCCTCCTCACCCCACGAGGTCGTTGCCCACCCCCGCCCCCTGGGATTCCCGCCCCATCCAACCCCCACGTTCCTTGATGCCCCCCCAAGACCTCTGCCCCCTCCACCCCCCCTCCCCTGTCCCCTGACTGCCCCCAGAACTGGGAAGGAAGGTCTTGTGGGCCACCGTAGTGGGTGTCCACCCCACCCCTAAAAGCCAGAGGGACCTGCCGGGGGGCGAGGTGGGGAGTCCGGCGGTGCTTACCTGGGGCAGCTCCCAGGAAGCATCTGGCAGGTCCCTCTGGCTCCTAGGGGCGGGGGAGCGTAGCTGGGGGGGAGCAGAGGGAGCAGCCGCTCCCCTACTGATCACATCAAAAGTGGCACCTTAGGCGCCGACTCCCTGGGTGCTCCGGGGCTGGCTGTTCAGCAGAAAGCCTGGGAGGACTGTGAAGCAGGCAGCGGCTTTCTGCTCACGCCAAGGATGGCGGAGGTGAGCTGGGGCAGGGAGCGGTTCCCCTGCACCCCCGGGTTACCTGCTGTGGCGTGGGCGGCCCTCCTCGCGCCCCCCTCACCCGCCCCAGCTCACCTCCGCCTCCCTGGGCCTGAGTGCGAAGCCACCACCTGCTTCTCAGCCCGCCCTGGCTTCCCGCGCGAACAGCTGATTCGTGGGAAGCCGGGGCCGGGGGGGGGGCGGGGAGGGGAGCAGCGCATTCAGGGGAGGAGGCAGAGGCGGAGCGGAGGTGAGCTGGGGCCGGGAGCTGCCGATGGGTGCTCTGCACCCACCAAATTTTCCCCTTGGGTGCTCCAGGGCTGGAGCACCCATGGAGTCAGCACCTAAGGCGCCACTTTTGCGTGATTAAATTTAGAAGCCCTTTTAGAACCGGTTCTCCCTCGCGGAACAACTGGCTCTAAAAGGGCTTCTAAATTTAACAACCGGTTCTAGTGAACCGGTGCAAACCGGCTCCAGCTCACCACTGACTATACTCCTGTAGGCTTCAGAATATGTATAAAATTAGCTACATTGTTCCCTTTAAGCCACTAGATGTCCCTGGCTGCACTCATTATAAAGACATATGTACAATTTAACATATAAAATGAATTACATTCTATTACTATGAAAAATTACTTGTCTGTAAATATTAGGAAGTAATGTAGCATAATTGTCTTGCTACATAATTTAAAATAAAAATGAAATGCCCTATCCTATAATTCTAAAATAACTTCCATGAAAGGAAGAGGTGATACTAGCATCACTGGTATTCAGATTTGGAATACTGTGTTCAGAACCAGTTGTCATGTCACAGAAAGAATATAATAGCTAGGGAGTGGTTCTAGGTATAAGACAATGCCAGATCTCAAAAATCTAAAGGTACAAAGAAGTGTTATGTTTTATTCTCATTGGGATGAAGGAAATTGAGTCATGGAATAGACAACTCAAAGTTATGACTGGGACTGCTAAAGTGGATAGAAATAAATTCTATCCATTGTAAAGATGAAGAAATCAGGATTACTAAATAATTCAAAGAAATTACAAATATGTTGATACCTAGGGCTCTCCAGCATCTCTTTTTCAAATTACACTACTCGGGCAGTGTAGCATTCAAAGAGAACGCAAAGAGATCTAAATAAGGGTGACCCAATGTAGGCCCCAGGTTTGGAACACTGAGGATAGGAGGCTCCATTTCACAGTGGGAATTGCACAAGTTAAAAGAAAAGGAGTACTTGTGGCACCTTAGAGACTAACAAATTTATTAGCCATCCATTCAGTAATTAGATTCCACTATCGAGTGGCTGGCCCTGACAGCAGACATGTTTCTCTGCTATAGTAAATAGGAGAAAGAACTCATCCAATACACCAGCAGTCCAGGCACTCCGTCTCCCTTCATATAGCAACCACTGCTGGATTTGGTAGTCACTCTCTCTTTTCTTCAGCAATAATGGAGATTTTCCATGAGTTAATAGGCTAAATGGAAAGCTTAATTTAAAACTGCTTGGTCCTACAATACAGGGAAGTTCTTTACAAAACACAGAAGTCAGAAACTTTCCTTGACACTCACTTGAAACATGAAGACACTGCAAATAATGAAAAGTAAGAATCCGATTCTTGCTCTCTTCCCACTTCCTTGGTTTAGCAGTCTTGTGACTGATGGTGTGTAAATCTTGTGTCATTTCTTTCAGGCATGAAGACGCAGAAGCTGCTCTCGCAACTCACTCCAAAGCAAGGAAGAGCAAGAATTGGGCTATAAAAAGGAAGAAGAGGCCTCAGCACCAAACTTTTGCCACAATCTGTTTGGAAATTTATCAAGTATATAATGAAATAGCTGACCCAAACAGCTGCAGAATGATGTGGGAGAATTGCAGAACCATTTCATGCAAAGTAAAATGAAAATCTGAATCAATTTTCAGGGAAGATTATTGAAGCAGATACAACAAGTGTGTTCCAGAGGGCCACTCAGATTTGCTGATAGGGTTATGGTGAAAAAAATCAGGAAAATTGGATGAAGGTAAATTTTAAAAGTGAAGGTATGTCAGGGATGGACAGTTTCCCCATTTCTAAATTTTCATCCTTTTTTTTTTTTTTTTTTTAAGCCAGTGGAGCTTAAAGAGAATGTGCAATTGCAGGTCTCTCTCCAGTCTACCCCAATATCACTTAAGCAGAGACTACTCAATTGCATTAAATTGTGCCAAATTATGCAAAATAGATTTTGCTAATATAAGGTGCTGCCTCCACTCTCTTATTTTATTAGTAGACCCTTTTTAACCAATGTCATTTGGTAGCCATATAAAGCATCTCAAATATCCTCATTCACATGAGACTATTTCATGCTTTTGAGGTTTAGTCTATATTAGTCCTCAATACTCATGGGTTAAGTTCGCACTTATTTATCTATTTTTAGTCACTTCAATAATTGATGTCCTGCATGACCTCTACAGATTCAAGTTTTCTGGTTGTTTGTTTTGTTTTTTCCGGTTTTACAAATAATGAACAGTGAATTTTGTTATTTATATGGTATTTTCATCTTGCGCATGTATTTATTTATGTTTTGTTTCATTATGTGTTTATATTACATATAAACAAAAATAAAGTTTAAAAAATCCTCCTTCAGAACAGCAGTGGTATACAGTATCTTGCTGCTATGGCATAATGTAACCATCAACAGCACTGAGTAATTGGGCAATAATAACTAGAAAATGCCCTTTGGAGGAAAAATCAGATCAAATGTGAATAAGATAAATAAGCAGATCATTGTTAATCCTCTGTCAAGGCCATGACTGAAAGGCAGAACCCTGTAGAAATTTTGAAACATACCATACGTGAGCACCAACACTGCTTTACTAGTTCACATAATTCCACTGTGTGTGTGTCTATGTAAGTAATCCTTATGAAATTCGGTTGTCTAACACACATTGTATATCCTCATTAAGAAAGTGTGGTTTGCTTGCTACAACTAATTCCATTGTGCTCACACAATGCTGTGCTGCATTTGAGGCTTCTTTAACACTGCCATTATAAACCCATATTCTTAAGGCATAAAAGTTATGCTTCAAGATGAAGCTCCTCAGGACAACAAACCAACCAACCCCAGGCATGTACAGAGGAGAAGGAGCACAAATCATCAGTGCCTCTTCAACTGGCAGTCTCACTCCGCTCCTCCCCTTCTCCCACAGTGGGTGGCAGAGGGTGTTACGCTCCAGGTGCTGCTCCTCTTCCCTGGAGGGAAGGGGAATGAATATTCCACATTTAGGCTATGTCCACACTATGAGCTAGGGGTGCGATTCCCATCTTGCACAGAGCTACTCGTGCTGGCTCTCATCTGAGCTAGCACACTGAAAATAGTGTAGCTGGAATAGCATGGGCAGTGGTGGCATGGGATTAGCCTTGTCAGTACAAACCAGCCTGAAACCTGTGGGTCCATGCTTGGCACCTTTAGTCCATGCTGCTGCTGCCACTGTTACCCCGGCTACACTACTATTTTTAGCGTGCTACTTCAGATCAGAGCTAAAATGAGCGTGTCTATTCAAGCTGGGAGTCACACACCTAACTAGTAGTGCAGACATAGCTTAAGTGCTCTTCTCTGTGAACAGGAAAGCTCCTTACCTCATGTTGATCTCTCTTTGAAAAGGATCAGAAATGAAGACCTCAATCATTAAAGCCCCTAATTTCTGCATGCATGCAGGAAACATTTAGGAGCAAACAAAGAAAAACTTAAAGATAACAAGAAATGTCCATTTAATGCTGACATCTAGGCAGTACTTTGGACAAAAATGTCTATGTACTAACACTTACTGCTCCATGAATTAACCAGAACTGATAACGAGGCCTTGTCAGGTAGCATCATTATTCATGCACACCTGTAGATTGTCTTTAAGACAACTTCGCTTCAGACAGCTTGCATCCTGGGATGCATCTCTCTTCATCTATCACATGTCCTCCAGATACTTAAGGTAATATGACTATCCGCTATCTCAATCCTGAAGGTTGTATATAATATGCTTTTCTCCATCAGATCTGAGAATGATATATGGCCAAAATTAGGCTATTTAACTTTATTACCAAATAAAGGTTATTTCATGCACCAGTATGGCTAGTGATTCCGTTCTAAATAACTTTGTTAAGAGGATGCTAAACTGGGCAGTGTGTGAGAAATTAGCACAGTTCCATCAGTAATTTCTTACTCAGTGTACATTATTCCAATATAAATTATGTAGTGATGATGGTATCAGAAATACTGTTTTTATAAATAAATCCTTTATGTATAATTTGAATTAAAAAAAGGATATTTTGCCTAAATAGTCAGTGTGATACACATTAGCTATTCAACTGAAAAAATGAAAAGTCATTTAACTGCATAGCTTAAAATCACAGCACAGCATATGGCTCATTACATTTACACTGGCATATTTACTAGTAGATGCCAACACCCCTCCTTCCCCAAATGTACACACACAAATCTGGCTGTTGAACTCTATGCTCCATCATTGTTTTAGCACTGATGAGGTTATTTGACAGTAATTCATTCATGTCTAGCGCAGCGCAATCTGCTGGAGACAGCGTGGGAAAAGTCTTTCTTACACTGTTTACATATTTGCTATCCAGAGTTCCATTGCTTAAGAATTTGTGTCAGTACATATGTATGTTGTCAACCTGTAAAAAGAAGTGGAGAATTTTTCCTTGAATATATTTTACCTTGAATATTACAAGGTAATGATTAGAGTTGGGCTGGAACTAGAACTTTCATTTTGCAGGAAATTTTACCATATTTCAAAAAACTTTTTTCATTCCACAACAGAACAAAAGCCAAAAAAATTGAAATTTCCGATGAAACAAATTTTAATTTGTGAGGCAATTGAAATATTTCATTCCAATTTTGATTTTTCGTTTTATATTGTATAACATTTTTCAAAACAGAAAATCATAACAAATGTTCCATTTTGACTTTATCAGAATACTCCATTCTGAGTTTTTTTAAAAACAAAAGTTACTCAGAATAGATTTTTGATTAAATGTTTAGCTTTAAGTGAATTGGCATTTTCTGACAGAAAAATGTTTTGTTGGAAAATTTCCAACAAGCTCTAGTAATAATTCAGAAACAGATAAAAGTATAAGCAAGTCCACATCCAAACTGGTTTATCCTATCCTAGTTTGTACAAGGCAATACACTGCTTTTTTCCCTGTTATTCAAAATTATAAAAAAAAAAAAAAAAAAAAAAGACTGAGAACTTAGAAAGTATGTAATGTACCTTTGAGCTACACTGGTATTTATATCAGCACATACAAGTTTTGCATTCTCAAAACCTACATTTAAGCATGCAAAACAGGAAGTTGACTATGAAAAATGGGCACTTGGGTATACAGTTACCTACACTGCATTCACAAATGTGGGCACCTAAGCAACATGCATCCATTTTTTTTCAGGTTTAAATCAGTTTTGTGGGAGGCACTGGAAGGGACCAATAGTGATAGTGATTTGGGGACAATATGAATCTATTGATTCATATTCTCACCATACCTTTGGAGATGGGGCAGGAGAGGGATGGCCAGGACAACACACCTGCATATTGTCCCCTCTCCAGCCCAGCAAAACGTATAATGAAAAGTAAATACAGACATGGGGGATCAAGTTTAGGAGCAGTTTTTCTATGGGGAGCAAATCCCAAATCCAAACTTTACATTCAGCCCATCTCCAGCATGAAGTTGCTTTTATAAAACAAAAAACAAATGCATAGGAACTTAGTTTATCAACACAGACTTCACTCAGCAGCAGCACTATGAAAATATACTATCTCCTAACAATAATAGAGATTTGACCCTTGGATTCAAATTAACTGAGATTCAACATCACAGAAAGTATCTTCTGTGTGGGGGAATGTGGTATGAGTTAATTAGGGATTAACGTTTGGTTTTGGGGAAGACATGAATAATGAAAGAGGATTTTTCTTCCCTTTACAGAACTACGGGGGCGGGGAAAAGCAATACATTGAGCACTTGCAAGAATAGAGCAAGAAAAAAAAAAAAGCCAGGGTTAAAGGAAAGCTCTTGTGTATATTAAAACTTCTTGAAGACAGACTAGTTTCAAGAATAATTTAAAGTCATCTTGTTTTAAAAGCTAACAAAAGAGTTAAGCTTAACAACATGGACTTTGCCATGTTTCTGATAACCTGTAAAACACAATAAATAAGGGGAAGAATAAAACAATTGTGTATTGCCTGCTGATATTTTGTACTTTCAGGTAAATTTGGTCTTAACTTATATTCCTTTATTGTATTGTCAGGCAGCACCCAGCAATTTCAGATGAAAAAGGTGTGTGCTATGGGCTCTGTGAAATGTTGTCTTTGATCTTTGTTGTTCTCCATAAAATATTCTCACTCAAACAATTCTGTCTCTCATTTGAGCTTGTTTGGGTGGGGAAAGGTCAGGGTGGATAGGTGTTGGCGGGAGGGAGGGGTACTAGAGCAATGTGGTGGGGGGGGTGAAAGGGGGAGGAGAAGAACTGGAGCCAGGGTGGAACTGATAAGAACAGAGGGGGACAGACAGGCTGATGGCACAGAGAAAGAAGGGTCTATGACCACTAGAGCATGCCCCGCTCTAGAACCTGGAATTTAACTCTGGAGTCCGTAATCTCCACATTCCTCTGCTATCAGTAATAACTGTGAAACCTACTAGTGTCACATCTCCCTCTCGTGACAAGTCCATAGGGAGGATAAAGCCTATTACTGCTACCAATTATTCTCAAGTGGAAGAGGTCTGTGTGGTGGATCTAAAGATCTGAACTTTGTGGTGCCACAGGATAGAATTTCTGCTTTTCCAGTTTGCTATTTTTAAAAAGTTAGGAAATTAAATTAAAAAAACACTCTACTTTAAAAAAAAAACATTAAGATTGCAAAACCAAGCACCCAAAAGTTAGGAAATGCCAGTATTAAGGTTCCCTGTGCAAGCTAAATTCATCCCTGTTTCCGTATTTGTATGCATTATAATAATTTTTATAATTTATAATTTTTACGCTCATGATCACATACTATTTTTTCCATAGTATTCCTGCCTCATTCAGTGCACCAGATGGATTTGCTCTTGGGAATGAATCACGGTGTTGGAGTGAAGGAGGCTGTTGTCTGTACGACCCAGCCTCATTTGTTGCAGAAGTTGGAAGTTGTGTAGTGAATGAGGCAGGGGATTGCAGAAAGAGAAAGGATGGTCTCATGGTTAAGGAAATAAGACAAAATGTTCATAATTGGGAACTGTGTGTGTTTCTTATTTTCTGTGTGCCCAGCATGAGACATCTGGGACCAGATTTCCAGAAAGACTGAGCATCTGAGCTTTTAACAAAGAATCTGAGCTATAAATATAAAATGTTATCAAACTGCTAAATACTCTGGGGAAAAAACAGGCTCTTGTTGTTTCAATTTGGCACCCACAATTCAGAGACACTTGACAACTATTGCCTTAATATTTCTGTGCTTCGGTTTTCCTAGTGTGAAATGGCAATACCACCACACATTCACACATGAGAACTGTGGAGATAAACTCAAAGTGTGTGAAACACTCAGGTATTCTGGCAAGAGCACTATAGTACTCAAAAAGAAAAAGGAGGACTTGTGGCACCTTAGAGACTAACAAATTTGAGCATAAGCTTTCGTGAGCCACAGCTCACTTCATCGGATGCATTCAGTGGAAAATACAGTGGGGAGATTTATACACACAGAGAACATGAAACAATGGGTGTTACCATACACACTGTAACGAGAGTGATCAGATAAGGTGAGCTATTACCAGCAGGAGAGCAGAGTGGGGGGGGGGGGAACCTTTTGTAGTGATAATCAAGGTGGGCCATTTCCAGCAGTTGACAAGAACGTCTGAGGAATAGCGGGGGAGGGGGGCAGGGGGGAATAAATATGAGGAAATAGTTTTACTTTGTGCAATGACCAATCCACTCCCAGTCTTTATTCAAGCCTAAGTTAATTGTATCCAGTTTGCAAATTAATTCCAATTCAGCAGTCTCTCGTTGGAGTCTGTTTTTGAAGTTTTTTGTTGAAGAATTGCCACTTTTAGGTCTGTAATCAAGTGACCAAAGAGATTGAAGTGTTCTCCGACTGGTTTATGAATGTTATAATTCTTGACGTCTGATTTATGTCCATTTATTCTTTTATGTAGAGACTGTTCAGTTTGGCCAATGTACATGGCAGAGGGGCATTGCTGGCACATGATGGCATATATCACATTGGAAGATGTGCAGGTGAACGAGCCTCTGATAGAGTGGCTGATGTGATTAGGCCCTATGATGGTGTCCCTGTAAGCCCACTGGCAATTATCCTCAATTATTGCTATTCTCACTTTAGCATACCACTGAACTGTCAGTTTGCACACAAACGAAGTGTGACACAAACTGATTCAGTGCGGAACACCTACGTTTTAAGCCGATATATATCGTGCCATAATTGACCGATTGTAATTTTTTTTAAAGTTGTGAATTAAATTTTTTTTTTAAAATGAGAAAATTGGAAAAAAAAATTCCAGCACATGCAGCCATAAGGCCCATCTGCATAGGTCATCTGCAGAATTTGAACCCTGGGCCGTCAGGTCCCCAGGCCAGATCTTTACCATTTTAACTGAAAGAGTACCATTCTCTATATGAAGCAGCTAGAAGAAGGCAACTTGACATTTAATCCTGCAGTGGGTTACACAACTATTTGCTAAACAATAGTAGAATGTCACAGATCAGGAATTCTGGGGTCTGTTCTTGAATCTGAGAGAGAAGTCTTTCGTGGCTAGACACATAATATCCATAGATGAGGTATATATATTGTGACAGGGCAAGGCCAGATGGCTATAGAAAAGTAGTGGGAGATAGATATATTAGCTCCAGACTAAACAAATCCCTGGTACCAGGATAAGTGAAATGGCAGCTGCTCCAGGTCAATTAAGACACCTGGGGCCAATTAAGAACTTTCCAGAAGGCAGGGAGAATGCTAGGTTGATTGGGGTCAGGTGTCCCAATCAGGGGCTGGCTGAAACTAGTTAAAAGCCTCCCAGTTAGTCAGGTGGGTGTGCATGTCAGGAGCTGCGGGAGGAAGTTGTGCTGTTGGAGAGACTGAGTAGTACACACCATATCAGGCACAAGGAAGGAGGCCCTGAGGTAAGGGTGAAGTGGAGCTTGAGGAAGTGAGGGTTGCTGTGAGGGAAGTAGCCCAGGGAATTGTACATGTCATGTTTCTAAAAGGTCAGCTACCATAGCTGATGCTATTAGGGTCCCTGGGCTGGATCCCGGAGTAGAGGGTGGGCCTAGGCTCCCCCACCCACAACCTTTGCCCCCTGATTAATCACTGAGACTGGGAGACAACAGAGACTGTGCAAGGAAGGATAACCTCTCCTCACCTCCCTCGCTGGCTTATGATGAAAATGGCTCAGTAGACTGTGACCCTTGTCCCTAGAGAGAGAAGGGTTACGTGGAGGGTCACAGTGGGCCTCTGAGGCTAGCGAAATCCGCCAGGAAACACGGGACCCGCAGAGGCAAGGACAGAGCTTTGTCACAATATTTTGAGAGGCAAAATAGATGACTGCAATAAGAAGAATCTGTCATACTACAGACCTGGGGTCTAGTCCCAGAGCTGCTAGAAATGACTTCATACAACTGCTCAGTTAAGAAACTTGTAAAATAGAGGAATCATACTTCACTACCTTGTGGAGTATGACGTGGTGCTTTGCTCAGTAACATAGGGTTTCAAATGCACAGAAATATAAACACCAGTCAGCAGGGATAAAACCAGAACTCCTGTGCTCCCACCTCAGTGCACCTGCTCTCAAGTCTCAGGGTATTGTGGACCTGTCTATCATCTACAGAGCATTGTCGGACATGGTGGTAGAGTCGAACATCCAGCTGGATTTGGCAGACCTGAAGAATGGTTCCACAAGCCTGGTACACTTGAGAGTTCTGCCCTTTGGGACATTTCAGTTCTACAGTGAACATCTGAAATATTTACTCTGCACTCACACAACATAGTTACTTATCTACTTAATAGACTTTTTAATATTTAAGAAAATGAAGGCTTCTTTCAATGTACACTTCAAAGAAGCCCTGCAGGATGCTTTTCAGTTTGCTTTTTAGGGAAAACAACTACATATTTTCAGGTTATCTTATTTTACTGCCATCAGGATAGAACCAAAAAAACCTGTGCTGTTTAGAAAAAAAATTCTTTCAGAGGAGGAGGATTAACTTTGAAAAAACCTTGATCCTGTTGCAAAAAATGTTGGCTTTTGAAGCAAAATAAATACAGAATCAGCCAAATTGTAATTACAAGACTGTGCAGAGTTCATTCTTCATTCTTTAAATTGCTTTTTAAGTTCAGTTGTTAATATGAACACCTACTAACAGAGAAGTATTCTAGAGGTCCAGTATTTTGAATGCATTCTTTTAAATTAATTATTGCTGTACAAATTGCTCACTGCAACACAATCATTTAAATCTCAAATGAGCTTTTCCATTCAGATATTTTTGAATTTATTTTCCCATTCTCATTTCAGACTATTTGTCGCTCTAAGCTTCTTAAGGATCGGATTGTTTCTATCAACTTACTTCAGGCATCCAGCAGAAACAAACATCATAGCTGAGCTGCAACAATGTAGCAGTGTTGAGCTATGCCTTTTCTCTCTTTAGTCAACCTTTCATCATTTTTAGGTGCTGTTTTGTGACAAAGTGATGAAAAAGAAATAAAAAGGGTCCTTCCAATCACTTGAATTCTAGAAGCCGTGACAGTACTAATAAAATCCAAGTGAAAATTTTCCAGATCCACTCAGCTACATATTAACTCTCTGGGAAGAGCAGAAGTTTAGGTTTTGAAAACTTTTGTCTGAACACCATAAATGTAATTAATAAAAACAACCATATACTGAATATTTCAAGCAGCATTGTTGAAGTACCAGTACATATCTATAAGCACCACTAAAAATTATATTGTTGGACACTAGGAAAACATTCACGCATGAAAGTCAGCTAAAAATTAAAGATGCCACAATTGTGTCAGGGGCAAAAGGCGTGTGGGCAACATATTCACAATTTCTTCATGAAATCTGAGTTTGTGGTGTCCATTTTACCAATGAACAAATTCTCACCAGAATATATTGCACCATAGTGTAAAAAAAAAAAAATTAATTTACTAACAGCGCATGTTTAACACATTGGTCCTTGTGTGGCCATATCTCCCCATAAGGGCCATCGGATCTAGAAGATAAAAGTCTGCTACTTGCTCAAAGCTAAGGGAGTTGATCCTTTCTCTCAAGAGAAAATGAGCTTATGCTTTTGAGTTTGAAGGCCCCAGGTTCTATCCTTGCTTACCAAACCTCTGACTGAGATCACTATCAGATATTTGTGTCTGAAAAGAACTGTCTAACAAATTCAGAATGTCAGCTTACTTGTATCTTGCGCTATGTTCTGTATTTGTTCACTGTCAATAATTATTGCTCACGTTGCACTTAAGCAAATCTTGATTTCTCATTTCCAAATGGAAGTTGCTGTTTAAAGGTCTAGGCCTTTGTAAGCCTTCTGGCTTGCTATTCTATATTTTTTTTTTGAGTCTTACATGCCTATTAGCCCATGAGAATTCAACAACATTTAAGGGTTAGTAGTCCTTATTGTTCAAACTCATTATCGGCTATTACCACCCTCATCTATCTTGGGTATAACCTTTCCTTTCTGCAGGACAAGTATTGATATACATGAAACAATAAAAGAAAAGGAGTACTTGTGGCACCTTAGAGACTAACCAATTTATTTGAGCATAAGCTTTCGTGAGCTACAGCTCACTTCATCGGATGCATACTGTGGAAAGTACAGAAGATCTTTTTATACACACAAACCATGAAAAAATGGGTGTTTACCACTACAAAAGGTTTCTCTTCCCCCACCCCACTCTCCTGCTGGTAATAGCTTATCTAAAGTGATCATTGGTCAGACTGGACAGTCTCTACATAAAAGAATAAATGGACACAAATCAGATGTCAAGAATTATAACATTCATAAACCAGTCGGAAAACACTTCAATCTCTCTGGTCACACGATTACAGACATGAAAGTTGCGATATTACAACAGAAAAACTTCAAAACTAGACTCCAGCGAGAGACTGTTGAATTGGAATTCATTTGCAAATTGGATACAATTAACTTAGGTTACCTTGCATAATGACTTAGCCACTCCCAGTCTCTATTCAAGCCTATTTCCCCTTGTTTTTTCCTACTCCCCCCCCCAGACGTTCTTGTTAAACCCTGGATTTGTGCTGGAAATGGCCCACCTTGATTATCATACATGTTGTAAGGAGAGTGATCACTTTAGATAAGCTATTACCAGCAGGAGAGTGGGGTAGGGGGGAGAGAAACCCTTTGTAGTGGTAAACACCCATTTTTTCATGGTTTGTGTGTATAAAAAGATCTTCTGTACTTTCCACAGTATGCATCCGATGAAGTGAGCTGTAGCTCACGAAAGCTTATGCTCAAATAAATTGGTTAGTCTCTAAGGTGCCACAAGTACTCCTTTTCTTTTTGCGAATACAGACTAACACGGCTGTTACTCTGAAACATGTAACAATAAAATCATTCTAGTGACAAATAAGAGCTGTAGTGATAATGGAAAGGGTTCAAATTCTGCTCACGGTTACACTTGTGCAATAGGTCTGCATTGTGTAATTGACAACAGATTCTGGCCCAATAATCTTAGCATAGTTTTTACTGAAGGATATGAAGGTCTCTAGTAAAATACTTGAGCACAGTTGCTGATCTGATTTAGAATGGATTACAGTAACAATTTATTTTCCCTTTGTTTAGTAATACAAAGAATACCACTTTTTAAATAATTTCTTCTGATTTCAGTTTCCCCATCTGTAGAATTAGATTATTTCTACCTGTCTCTCACGGATATTCTGATAGCTAAGATCTGTATAGTGCCTTGATCATTGGATGAAAGGTGATTAAAAAAAAAAATCTAACATTTACAGTAAACTCTGCAAGTATCCATGCATATTTGCCTAATGAACTTATGTATAAAGTTCCAAGTTCCATACAATTGTTAATACTATTTAAGCCACTGGCAGTTCCATATATGCATCTAATATTCAACAGTGCAGTTACAAATTTCCTAGTAAGCTTTACAGTCAAGTACAGATTATATTAGGATATGCTGCTCTGAAAAAATTCCTCCCTTTGCTTGTGACAGATCCCTTGCTTTGTCAGTGTTGCAGATGTACAGAGGGAATGAGGAAATCTGGTTTCCTATTAAGCAAAAACACCATCAAATAACCACAGCCAAAGATAGAGGTAACATTCAATTTCAAATGTAGGAATAGATTTAAGAATTTTGAGGGCATCCCAGTATTGTCTTCCTTTTGAAAAACTTATTGGAAATGTTTCCAAAAAGCAAAAAATTGTTCTCACTAAATTCAGGAGCCCCAGTGATAATTCATCTTTGGCATGGATGAGTTAGCAGTATGCAGACAGAGGGCAACAGTATCAAAGGCAGGGAATTAATCTCTAATCTGCTGGCTCCTGGCAGCATACCTCCAGCACATCTGTAAAAGCTTACATTACAGCCAACCTGTAGCAGGGCATATCAGGCACATACAGGCACTTTAAAGCACATGGAACAGGCAGGATGAGTATCATTGTTACAAAACAAGGACTGAGAAGTGACACTGATTTTTTTAAATCTAACCCTTTCTGGAAGACCACCACAAAGATCTGGAAAAAGTGAAATTTAAAATATTTAGATATCTAAGAGGGATTTAAAAACAATAAGTAAGGTCATTCGTTCCAATGGAGATATAGAGTTCCAATTCTCTTCACAAAGGAATATATGGGAGTTTAAAATCTACTGCTGCAACATAAACAGATAAGTTAGTTTTTTTCCAAGCCATAGTTCAAGTTCTCAGTAAAGTTGGTAGCATAAAAGGAATTCATTATTTCATGTTCATCCCAGGGAATGCTGATTCAACTCTATCTTCTTTGCTGATATTTGGCTTCAGCAGCAGGTACACAGTGTTCACTAAGCTCTGGATCCACAAAGATTATGTCTACACTGCAAAAAAAAAAAAAAAAACACCCACAGAGACTGAGGGATCTGAACATCAGACTATCCCATAGTTCAGTGGTTAGAGAACTCTCCGGAGAAGTGCGTATACCCTGATCACATTCTATCTGCCGGAAGGGAGAGGAGGTATCTCATCTGTGTGGCCTGATCTAATAGGCATGCTCAGAGGCCAACTACCGAATTGGGTCCCATTCAAAATGTATCTGGTGCTAACGGTGACCCACATTTTGAATGGGACCTAATTTGGCAGGCGACCTTTGAGCATGCCTATTAGATCAGGCCGTAAGTGAGATAGGTGCTCCTCCACTATCTTTATCCAGTTTGTGGATTGCACCAGAGCTTAGGTGGGAGACAGCATCTGAATGCCTAGAGGAGGCAGCACTGTGCACAGCCAAAAGAAGAAATGTAGGTGCTCAGAGAACTTTTACACTGAAAATTTAGGCACCAAGTGTCGGCACCTACAGAGTTAGGTGACCGTCAAAACAGGACTTTTGTGGATCACAGTGATGCGTACAATGGGGACTCATGCACTGAAGTCTGGGCTTTAGATGCCTTTGTGGATCTGGCCTTAAATTTTTATGGAAATTGAGTTTAATTAATTCCCAGTTTTTACATAAATGAGAAAATAGAAATAAAGGATTTTGAGGTGACACTGAAAAATGAGATCTTGAGTGTTCAAGCATTCATTAAAGATTTAAATGTTTTATATGCTAAAAGAAAAAGTTGCTACTATGAAAATTTGAAGATAATTGACCAGAACACTGTCTCTGGCCTGAGTAAACTCTGACATAGGCATTTATATAAAACAAATTCTGAGGGCAAGTACTAAAACAGAGGGATTCTAACAGGGCAATTATGTAAATTCCTGGTATCTGATTGGCTGACAGCTACTAGCAGTCATAATACAGAAACTCATATAGGTTATTATTGATTACTATAGAGTGATTATGCAAATCTGTCACCTATAATAAGAGTGCAGGGAACTTACATCTGAGGGAAAATACAGTTAGACATCCGTAATTATGCAATATCTTTCCACCCTGACCGAAACACTATTTCAAGAATTAAAACAATCCCGAGGAATAAAAGCTACTTAACAGGAAAATAACTGCTGCAATGCATTGGTGTATTCAAAATGTTTAATAAAAGACTTGAAAGGAGCTCCAATGCCTGTCAATCCTTGTTAATGCAGAAAAGTGCTACTATGAGATATGACCTCCTGATGCAAACAAATTATCTCTGCCTAATTCTGTAGAGGAAGATAAAAACATCTGGTACCTGATAATGTGTGCCCTGATGAGAAATTCTTTCCCCAACTCCAGATTCAGGTATCTATTAAACTCAGTGGAAGCATTACTAAACATCAAGCACCTAATTCTATTTCTACCTTAAGAAATTGCAAGTACCTGAGCAATTGTTTATTTTCCCCCTCCAATCCTAAAGAAACGCATTTGCTTCCTGAGGTACAGAATTCAAAATATTGATTTAATAATCAATTTACCATTTGTCATACAGTAACCACAGAGAGGATAAAGCAAGGGTATGTAACATACATGTAAGTGTGTTTGTACCAGAAAGTAAATATATACTTAGCATGAACACAGGTGGCACAAAAAATGAAAATTAATAGAATCATTATGGCGTATTATTTAAATTCCAATTGATGGTGAAAACATTTAAGGTGTAATAAGCATCTAACCAGCATGCATCTATTATAGACAGAAGCCATAAGTCTTGATGTGTCATGTCATTAAACAGACAATTCCTTATTCATTAACTTAAAATTAAGGTGCTTATATTGACTGTAACATTTAATTGAAAACATAAAACAATTTTCTTTTCTTGTCCCAGCTAGGGTTGTGTGTTGTGCTCTTACTCTGATTGTAAATTACTTTACACTTCAGCAACCAAAATAATGGAGTGCTTTGACACTAATAGTATTGCTGTGCTTTGCAAATGAAACTAACAAAATGACATGTGAGGCAGGAGCTGAAAACAATGTAGCAAAGTTCAATTTAAAAAATTCCCCAGAGATTGAACATAGAGAAGCAACATAATTTATGGTTGTGATAAGATAATTGACTCCTTGGGATTTAACAAAGTCCAGGCAACTGCTTCTAATTCACCAGGAATATGTTTATTTTAGGATAACTACAAGAAAGTTTTTCCTCATTTCTATTACAATAAGTCTACAAAGAAAGGGTGAAGATACAATCTTTGCACTAAAGACATGATGAAATTTCAAGTCTTATTTGGGCTGGGATGTAAACAATGATCAATCTACAGTCAATGTACATCAATCCACTCAAAATGTATACTAGTCAGTTATAAAGCGCCCCTTACCTGCTACAACACAACAAACTCCAAAGGGCCAAGACCATTTTAAAACAATCATTAATTTGAAAATTGTTGCTCTGTAACATACATGTAATAGTTTGGCTTGAGCACCCATTTTAGCTGCCAGGTACAAGCCCAGAAGGTTTCCGGTATTTAGAATATGTCTATAGTCACTTTTCTGTTTGGGAACCATGATCTGATTTCAAGATCATGTTTTGTTTTTGTTAGCTAGTTTGTTTTTTGCCAAGTTAATTTTCAAAACATCTTCTGGGTTCTGTTAGAAACGGTTTCAATATATTTTAATGAGATGCTCGTTACAGTTTGATTAATATTTTCCCCAATTTATCAGTTTGACTATCTTTGAAAAGATTCACAAAATGAGTGACAGCAGCATGTTAACATTCAAATAACTCTTCGATAAATATCCAATCTTGATTTAAAAATTTCCAATGATGATGAACCCTTCCACCGCAACCCTTGCTAAATTGTCCCAATAGGTAATTGACCTTACTGTTAAAAAACAAAAACGACCTTGCACTTTATTTCTATTCTGAATTTCTCTAACTTCAACTTCCAGCCATTGGATCTGGTTATATCTTGGTTTGCAAGACTGAAGAACCCTGTTGTGAAATTTCTGTTCTCCAAATAGTACTTATAGACTATGATTAAGTCACCCTTAAACCTTCTCCTTTGTTAGGCTAAAGGTGCTTAGTCTGTTTAGTGTACCACTATAAGACATGTTTTCCAATCCTTTAATCATTCGTGTTCTCTGAATGCTCTCCAAATTATCAGCATCCTTCTTGAATTATGGACAAGAAGTAGGCACAGAATTCCAGTAATGGTTGCACCAGTGCCATATTGAGAGGTAGATTATAACTCCTCTACACGAGATTCTTGTTTATTTTCATTGTCTACTTGCAAATTGGCCCAGAGGCTACTTTTCAAAACCTTATTATTTGTATTGCGGTAGTAAGTAGAGACCCCAGCCAGACCGCACTAGGCACTATGCCAACATATTAACAAAGAGATATCCTCTATGCGTTGAAGCAGGAACTATGTCTACACTGCAAAAAAAATTCTCTCCACCAGTCTCAGAGCCCAGGTCAATTGACTAGGGCTTGTGCTGCGGGGCTAAAACTAGCAGCGTAGACATTTCTGCCGAAGATGGAGCCTGAGACCCTCCCCAGGTTTCAGAGCTCGGGCTCTGGCCCAAGAAGGAACATCAACACTGTTTTTAGCCCAAGTCCCACAAGCCCAAGCCACTTGACCCAGGCTCTGAGAATCTGCACTATGGGTTTTTCTTTGAAGTTAAGACACCCCCCACAATACATTCCCCACCAAAATGCACCCTATGACCAAGGAATAATGTGCATAAATCCATTTTCCAGACAAAATAAAATTCTGTGTAACCGATTAGGTCAGAATGTTGTGGGATTCTATTAGACTGGGGGGTTGGAGGGGAGAACAGGAGAGGGAGGAAGAAAATCAAAATACAGCAAGCAGATTTTTCTGCTAATACACGGCATTCCACCTGTGACATTTTCATTAATTAGCTACTCATCTCTATTAATTATACAAATATGCAGCAGCTGTAGCTCTCAAACTATAATTAGAATTAAACTCCATCAAATATAGCCACACTTAAAGCCTGGTATACTTTGTTCAGTTTATTGACTTAAAATAATTGCTTAACAAATGAATTTATTAAGTCTGCAAAAATCCTCAGATAAAATGGATTACATCCTAGAATTCAACTAAGTCATAAAAGAATGATGCCAGGAAAATATTGTTAGGGGCTTAAACAACTAAGTTGTTTAATCTACAGCTTCTTGTTCTTAATGACATTTGAAGAATGGACTATTTTACCAATTAAAGACTTCTGGGACCTTGTCTTCATACCTGTTTGTACAGTACCTAATACACTGGTGCCTTATAACTGAAATAATAATGACGGTAGTAAAAATGGACATCTTAGAAAGGTGTTCAAGGCTTTGTGTACTCTACAGCAGTGGTTCTCAAACTTTTTTTTTCTCCCGTGGACCACTCAAAAATTGCAGAGGGTCTCAGCAGACCACTTAATGATCTTTCCAAATGTTGTTTGTACTGTTAGCTAACTATTGTAAAAAATTTGGATAAAAGCGCTATATAAAAGTTTTGTTCTAGAAATAAAAGCACACAACTCATATTTTAATATCAGTAGTCTTACCTTTCTAATGTGACAGATGTGCTCTCCCCTCCCCCGCCATGGCAGCTGCCGAGCTGGGGCTGGGAAGGAGGGGGGTCTCTCCCTGGCAGCTGCAGCCCTAGAGCGGGGGAAAGTCTCCTCTTTCTCTGGCCGCCGCAGCCTTGCACATCCCCAATTTCCCCCACCCCCCTCTCCCACTACCCCCTATTCCCCCCAAGAGCACCACCTCACCTTACATGTGAGTCTTCTCCAGGGTCCAGGCACCTAATTAGTGGAGCCAATCCTGCGCGGCTCCAGTAATTAGGTGGGTGGCCCTTCATTCTCTCGTGCGCAGCTGCCCAGGTGCACACCGTAGAGGGAACTATCTGCGGACCACCTGAATGGAGCTTGCGGACCACAACTTGAGAACCCCTGCTCTGTAGCAAGTTAGACTTAAATTCAGCAGCAAGAGTCTTGCATTCTGTGGTACTCTGGTGCAGAAGGCTAGAAATTCTGTGGCAGCCTTATTCAAGTTAAGCAATGGAGGTTTTTGGTTAAATATGAAAATGAACAATATGAATGCTTTGTTTATTTTGACATTACATTTTTTATGCTTTCTCCACATTTTACGTTTTTACTCCAAAGATTTTTAAATTAATATAACTAATTATAATAGTGGTAAGAGAACAAGAGGTTTTGGCAGCTGAGGACTTTTTGCATGTGGGGAAGCTCAAAATGTGCTTTGGGATTGTTGGATAAACATTAGCTGGATATAAAATTAATCAGCTTTGGGAAAAAGCTGACATTTAAATAGTCATCTGTAGGTTTCAAGATCTGAACAAAACAGCTCACACCTCTCAGAGCTATTGTGTCAGACTGGCAGCAGACTTGGCAAGGTAACAATGCATTGGTTCTGTTCATGATTTTAAGGGTTTATTTGCCCCCTTCCTCCCACAACCTTACAAGCCAGAAACAATTTTTTTTTAAATCATATTTTGGTTCTGAAGCATAATTCCATGGCAAGGAGTGCATTCTGCAGCAAATTCTGCTCATTGTGAAATACACTGGGCGCTGAACACATATGGTAGATGGGTAGACAGAAGTACAGGGCAAGGCTTACGTAAAAAGACACATGAGAAATAAGAAAAGGAGGACTTGTGGCACCTTACAGGCCCACCTTGATCATCACTACAAAAGGTTCCCCTCCTTCCCCCCGCTCTCCTGCTGGTAATAGCTCACCTTACCTGATCACTCTCGTTACAGTGTGTATGGTAACACCCATTGTTTCATGTTCTCTGTGTGTATAAATCTCCCCACTGTATTTTCCACTGAATGCATCCGATGAAGTGAGCTGTAGCTCACGAAAGCTTATGCTCAAATAAATGTGTTAGTCTCTAAGGTGCCACAAGTACTCCTTTTCTTTCTGCGGATACAGACTACTACTGCTACTCTGAAACATGAGAAATATTCCATGTACTTACATTGATCTTTTAATCTTCAAAGCATACTACACATACTATCCTCACAAACTAGATACGTGTTATCCCCATTTTATAGATGAAACACTCTCACAGACCTTGAGGGACAGGCCAGCCCTTGCTTACAGACAGCCCCCCAACCTGAAGCAAATACTCACCAGCAACTACACACAACACAACAAAAACACCAACCCAGGAACCAAACCCTGCAACAAACCTTGGTGCCAACCCTGTCCACATATCTATTCAAGGGACACCATCATAGGACCTAACCAATCAGCCACACCATCAGGGGCTCATTCACCTGCACATCTACCAATGTGATATATGCCATTATGTGCCAGCAATGCCCCTCTGCCATGTACATTGGCCAAACCGGGCAGTCTCTATGCAAAAGAATAAATGGACACAAATCTGACATCAGGAATCATAACATTCAAAAACCAGTAGAACACCACTTCAATCTCCCTGGTCACTCAACAACAGACCTAAAAGTGGCAATTCTTCAACAACAACAAAAACTTCAAAAACGGACTCCAACGTGAAACTGCAGACCTGGAATTAATTTGCAAACTGGACACCATCAGATTAGGCCTGAATAAAGACTGGGAGTGGTTAGGTCATTATAAAACCTAATTTCCCCCTACTGTTACTCACACTTTCTTGTCAACTGTCTGAAGTGGGCCACTCATTACCGCTTCAAAAGTTATTTTTCCTCCCTTGGTACCCTGCTGCCAATTGAATTGTCTCCTTAGACTGACCTCCCACTTGGTAAAGCAACCCCCCATCTTTTCATTTATTTATACCTGCTCCTGTATTTTCCACTCCATGCATCTGATGAAGTGGGTTGTAGCCCATGAAAACTTATGCCCCAATAAATGTGTTAGTCTTTAAGGTGCCACACAGACTCCTCGCTGTTCTTAGTAAAATCACTGAGCTAAGATTAGAATCCAGGAGTTTCTTGCTCCAAGATCAGTGCTCCGACCACATCTATCCTCTCTATAGCATTTAATGCTATCTTCCCAGTAAAACTTCACACAAAACATTTTGACTATATATTTATAGTGCTAACATAGCAAAGGTATGGTAAATTATGTTGGATTTGGACTTCTACTGATCTGCTAATCGTCACTCATTCCCACCGCCCAGAATGAATGTCACACAATCAGCTGGGCCACAGGAATGGTTTTCAGCTGCTGCTCCTAACTGGCAGAGGCCTCTGTACAGCATGCTGAGCATACATTCAGGCAGTCTCTGTCTCAGTCTCCCTCCTAGACCTGAGCAGGGAAGGAACAAACTAGAAGAAATAGGCAAGTATAAGCAGGAATAGTATTAGTTCGAGGCTGCCCCCTACCCCAATGACCAGCCAGCTCAATCCTCTCTCAGTTCCCACAACAATGGGTCCCAGCTTCCACCCAGCCGTCAGCCACCATTTTGCCCCACACAACCCCAGGTCCCTCAATAAACCCTTCCAGACATCTCACAAACCCAGTTTCTCCCCATAGCTACATCTCTGGACACCCTTGCAAATCCAGCTTCCCTCAGCTTTCTCCAGACCCCTTCCCCAGTATCTCATAACTACCCCTATCTTCCACATAAGTACCCTCACAAACCCAATTTCTCTTAGTTACTGTTGGACTTCCCTTAGTCCCTTCCATCCACTCAGCCTATTAGGATGATGGAGGCTATCTTCCAACCAGAAACCTCCAAAAACCCAGCTGCTTCATTTCCCCTCTCCTGATATATCCCACCCAACCACCTACTCCCCAGACACCCTTTAGCCTCCACCCAGCTGCCAAGTTTTATGTAGTTTCATCTTCTGCCCTTGTCACTGGTCAGAGGAGAGTGCATTAAACTTAATCTGAAGTTTAATGTCCTACATAAATGTGCAACTATAAAAATTCAATGAGCCAATTTACATATTTTCAAATAATTTGCATAAAATATTAGACAAAGAGCTTCACAAAAGTTGGTAGCTATTAAAGGGTCATATATTCAGTCAAAGACTCCTAGTGCACATATGTATATACATTCAGGTACAATGGTTGCACATGCAAATAGGTACAGTCTATATTCATTTGTTTCATAGCAATGGGGAATACGCAAACCACACCAGCCGAGGGGGTGTCTCTTTCCTCCCCTCAAATGGCTAACCCCTTAGAAATTAATGAAAGCCAGCTGATAGCTGCAGCAGGCTCAGCAAAAATGTAGAGGCTCATGCTTTTACTAAAATAATCCCAAATTTAAACCCAATTATTAGTGTGCGCGCACACACACATGTGCACATACACCACCCAAAAGAGAGGACACATGCAGTATAACTATCTAGATCAGTATCTTAACTATTTTGCCATTAGAAAGCAAGGTTCCAATTTGATTATGCAGAGTAGGACTGAAGGAAAACTATCATTCCCATCTGAAAGTACTGGATATCTAAAAATGTAAAGTGTTTATGGAAAATTTCAATACATGCTTCCATTCATAGTATTAACATTTATAGTGAAATTTTGGGTTAATTTCCTACAGTTCCTAAATGAATACAAGAGCTGGAAAACGTCTTTTTTTATGATGGCATCTTTTTTTTATATTCAACATAAAGTGTTTTCAACTATATGAATCTGAAGCACAGGACCTACATCTTGTACTTGCATCCACTACAGGGATCTGGCCACAGACTGCAAGCTCATGGACCACTTTTCTTTTTTTAAAGTAAATAAGCTGCTACAATTCTGGAGAGAGAAATTCTAGGAAAATACAACTAAGTAAAATTCAGTGCATCCTGTGCTAGTTGTCCTTCTATTACACCTTGATGAGAATGTTAGCCCTCTCTTTTTAACTTTTCACTGAATGCTCATGTAATCCTCTTTCATAATCATCCCCCACCTATATTGTCTTCGAATTTTGTAGATAGGGAGTAAGCCAAGGTTGGGGCTTCGCTAAACATATGATGGTCATGGAGGTCACAGATTCTGTGACTAACAGATCTCTGTTACTTCTTTGGCTATGACTGTCAGCCCCAGGTGGCAGGGCTCCGGCTTCAGCTTCAGCCCCACTGTGACCATACCATGATTTTATACATTTCCCCTCATAACGTTTGACAAAATGGTATCCATAGGCATGGCCAAAAGAGATCAAGACAACACAGCTGTTTTGTATGTGTCAGTGGACATAAAGAGAAAATGGCTGAAAGACTCATGTAGGGTCTGAATAATTCCATTCCTCCTAGGGTGACCAGATGTCCTGATTTTATAGGGACAGTCCTGATATTTGGGACTTTATCTTATATAGGCGCCTACTACCCCCACCCCCTGCCCCGATTTTTCACACTCGCTGTCTGGTCACTAATTCCTCCTGGTCAGTGAAGCTACTGAATTCCACCGCAGCTCAAGTCCATGCAGAGGTCACCACTTGTAATGCAGCACCCCTGGATGAGTTGTCAATAGAGCTGGTCTGAATTTTGTTTTCCCCAGCAGAACATTTCAGCTTTTCCAAAATATCAACATATTTTTATTCAAAAATGCCACCATAGTGCCTCATGGAAGTTGTAGTTTAGATGCCTTATGATTCCATTTTCCTTGATGGTATGGGTTCCCTGGACAGACTACATCAGTCATCATGCACCATGATCTCCCCTCTTGGGGACCGGAAACAATGCATCATGGGAGATTAAATCCAGCTGGGGAACCCAGTCCAAAGAGGACAGTGGGGATATGAGACAACTGAGCTACAGCACAGGAGGCACTGTGCTGACGTAAACAAAATATTTCAGTTTGGGGGCATTTGAATTTTTGATGAAAAATATCGAAAGACAGACATTCAATGAAAACTTAAGTTTATTTGGTAATTTACTGTTAAAACGGGTGTTAGATAGAAAATGTGCGACTCTTGCCCTAGTTGTCCTGTCAGCAGGGGTTGAATCGGAGACCTTAAGATCTAAACCATTAGCCTCTACTGCCTGAACTAAGAAGTTTGCCTAGTAGCTCAAAAGTTTTAAGCAGGGTATTGCATTACACTTGCATCAAAATCACACTTAAATGTTTTGACATTTTCTACATCTGTCCACTGCTGCACAGAAATGTATGGCTTTAAGTCATAAGTAAAACCACTTGTGATGCATGAAAAATATCACCTGGGTAAAAGAAAGTCTGAGTATTTCCTGACTTTCTACATGAGCTACAAAGGAAGATTGGTCTGGTCTTCCCCCCATCCCCATCCTCCCCCCAAGAGAGAAAATACAATTACTTAGAAACACAATACTAATTTCCTTGGCAAAATTATTCAAGAAAATTTATATTTTGTAAGTATGAAACTTAGATTCTACATGTAACCTAAATTCCCTTTGATTCTTTGGAGATCTTGTCATTTATTTTTCAAAGATGTCAGGGATGAACAGTTCCAACTAAAAAGCAATTCATAGCTGTCACATTCCATTTATATTGTGATAGGTATGAGGGTTCTCAGACTAAAAGCTTATGAAATAAGCAGGACTTGAAAGGAAGTAGGACTACTTATACTATTTAACGAATTGCCTTTTCAGTCTTGATTAGCAGTGTCCATATATTGTATGGGGAGCTTATTCAGATAGTTCAGCAACCTATGTGGTTTCAATAGGGGGAAAAAATTATAAAGACAAATTATACAGTAGTTTTTAAGTCACTAATTATGCTTATTTAATTTTGAAAGGCTGCAGAACACTCATTAAGTTGTTTGGGGGGCTTGGACCAGAAAAAAAAAAACACTTTATTATGCAAAACACTCAGAAAATTTTAGCTGCTAGAGTGTTGATTATGCTTATTAAATACTTGATCGTCTAAACCCACTAGCTTGTGAAAGAAAGGAAAGACTTTCAAATTTAATCAATTCCATGATAAGTAAATGTTGCAGTTAAGTGTAGCCATGCCACTGTCTCAAGAAAAATACACAAAGTTTATATTAACCCATTGTATAAACTATGCCAAATTAAATTGCTTAAAATATATTATCACATCTGCTTTCTTAAACAATTATTATTAGGATTGAATCACTAAGAAAGCAAATATTTCTGAGGATCGGGCTCTTAAGCATTTCAGGGGCTCCCAACTCAAGTGAGATTATACTTCTCTTACATACCCTACAAGTTCAAGTTTTAACTCAATTAATATGCCTAGGGACAAACGGTCAAATCTTGTGAAGTCTCAGTCAATTCAACATTAAAATTATTTACATAGAAACTTAAAAGTTGCGATATCAGATCAGATGAATGATCCATCTACTCCAATCTCCTGTTTCCAACAGTGGCTACTACCAAATGCTTCAGAACAAGAAATAATCAGTAATGGAATAACTTGACTATAGAGAAAGTTTCTTCCTAATTCTGTCAGTTAAAGTCTGGTTTAAGAGATCATGAGGGTTTTTATTCCCTTCCAAACTCACATGCGCATGGGTCAAAGCGCTTTACAACGGAATAAAACAGATACCATCGCATAAAATAGAGAGATGGACAAAAATTTTCAAAACAATATCAAAAGATTCTTTTTTCAAAAAATGATTTAACAAAAAAATCAATATATTTGACAAAAAATAGAAAATTTCAGTGCCTTTCAGTATCCATCCCACCCCCAAAGTTTTTATGGAGATATGCTTTTGAAACTTATCAATTTTTAGTTTGCCAAAAACAGATTTTTGGTAAAGGAAAAATTACTTACCAAAATACACATTTTTGGTAAAAAAAAATTTGATAACTTTTCCAAAATCATTTTCAGTTCTTTTAAATAAAAGTTTAAAAAAAAGTTTGCATTTCCAATACTTCAAAATGAAAACTATTTCAAAATTTTGTGAAATGGCATTTTTGACCAGCTCTAATGAAAAAAATAATACTGATGAAAGATTACTCCTGCTATGCTAAAAGTAATCAAGAGTTGAGCTGGTAGAGAAATGGGGAAAATATTCACAAAAAATTGTCCCTATTTTCATTTTAAAAATGTCCTGAGGTCTAATAAAAATAGAACATAAAAATAGGAGGCCATACAGAATAACAGGTGTCCTGAACAGGTTTACAGCATAGGGGCATCGATTAGAGTGAGTGGTTGCAGTTCCAGTTTGTGAGGACCAACATCTCACCAACTAAAATAGCCTTGAGAGTGAATATAAAAATTAGCCTCCATTCAATAATAGTCACCAGCTGTTGATGATCCAGAGCCAAACTATACTGTAAGTTACACAATATAAATTCATTGCAACTCCAAAAATGTCATTGTAGCTGTGCCTCAGTTATTCTAGTAGAAAATCCAAGCATAATCTAACCCAGAATACGTAACAATTTAGCATAGATGCATGCTAAACACATCAGGCATGTTATACAATGCAATCAGAATCAACATAAAACCACTCTCCCCAATGCACATATGACTGCTCATTAGTGTTTAAAATTTACAGTTTAGATTGTAAGCCTTTTTGGACAGGGATTTTTGTCGTCTTATGTGTCAATGAACTGCTATGCATACCAATGGCACTATATGAATATATGGTTTAAACATTATAAAATATTAAGATACATGTCGTTTTTCATTGGAATAGTAAATTCCCTAAAAATCCAATAAAATTAGTTATTTGAATAAAAGCTTCAGATTTCATTGAACAAGAACAGTTGGATCAATAGTTTCCCCAAAGCAAACATTTCTACAATATGGAAGTAATGTATACCATTCATAACTTCCCTTACATCCTCATTTTACACATGGAAATATCGTTGCCCCTTCTTCCAGCATCAGTGTCCCAGTCTGACACCAGTGTCATTCATCTGCTGAGTGGTAGAAGATATCTAGGACCTTTCAGGTCAGCTTCCGAGAGAAGTTAGTGATGTGTAGTCTGGGCACATTTTAAGTTTAACTTGATTTATTTGCACATGTACACCAGTCCTGAAATGAAATGGTGAAACAGCATGCAGAGCAGTCCCTTCTTTCAGGAATCTCGGGCCAGGACCAATGTGTAGCAGTAGTGGTGCAGAAGCCAGTGTTTCATTCAGCCCTACTTCAATGTGGTATCTGAGAATGCATCACACTAACTGTGGGGTGACAATAACTATGTATCTTTCAGCCCAGCTAAACCAGATTTTCTCCAGCTATTGCACAGTTCCTGGCTTACCGCTGAATTTGTGGAAGGCCATACAGAACAACAGGTGTCCTAAACACATTTACAGCCTAGGGGCATCAATTAGAGTGAGTGGTTGCAGTTCAAGTTTGTGAGGATCAAACAGTAGCCTTGAGAGTGGTAATGTAAAGTGTTGCTACACTCTTTCTCCATTTTAAGATCAAGAGGTCTACTGGGGAGAAATTTAATAATGGAAACTTTATTTGAGACATGGGGAAAATAGTGCTAAGGTAGGCTGGAGTAGCAGGTGAAAGGAAGCTTATTACATAAGCTTGACTTCATTTCCTTCTTTTCCTCATGAGGTGTTGCCACTTCTGGTTGAAGACCCATGACCTAGAAGTGGATCCTGTTTAACCAGAAGTGGAGGATCAACAAATCAGAAAGTGTCCAGAAGCAAATGTCAGGGGTTCGCTAGATAATGAGCTGAATGATCTGGAGCTGGGGATAAAATAAAAAAAAAAGAGTACAATAAAAGTAGAGGACTTGGAACTGAGGAGGAAAGTAGGCAGTTAGGAAAGGTTTCAGGTCAGTAGAAACAGAAAACACTAGACCTAGGTATTAGAGAAGGGAAGTAGAGGGAAATAAAAATCTACAGACATTCCAGAGAGAGTATCATGGGAAAAAACTGAATGGAAATAGAACTGGTGAAAAAGGAAATTGATCAAAAAAGTGTGTTAAATTAAAACAGATCCTGAAAGCAGTAAACGAGAAGCCCACCCACTAAGGTTTATGAACAGAGAATGACTGTGAGAACATATATTGATGGAATACAGTTCACAGGTGCTTAAGGGACAAGCGTGGGCCATTAGCTGAAGAGATCCCGCTTGTGGATTAATTCGAAGCAAAGAGGTACAGCCACAGGAACATCAAATCAAAGGATTGCTTCAAGCCGAAGACAAGCAAACAGGACAGCAAGGGCAGAGCTGGACTTACAGCCAAGGAGAGGAAAAGTTGGTTCTTCTCTGAAGTGACAGTATATTATTGAGTAATTTTTTTTTTATTCATGGTAATAATGCATTTGGTATTAACTGTACAGAATAAGAAAGAGTAGTGTGTACAAGCTTGCAAAGGTCAATGTGTTGGTAACCTATAGTTTATTATTATAAGTAGTAAATACTTGATAATGTTCTATATTATTTATGCTCCTGGTAAAATTTTGCAGGTTTTCCCTTATAAAGTTCTAAACATGTAAAATTATCTCTTACCTTGGTTTGCCTCTGTCTCTCCTGAAAGAGAGTATAACCTAGCCAGGTCACTGCAAATATATTGGATGTTAGATCAAAACTCCTTGTGAAACTTATCATAAAACAAGGATTACACTAACACTTGTTTATAAGACAGCAAGTGCCCCATCTATAGTACAGTATCAAGCATTTAAAGAAGAGACTAAAAGAGGAAATTTCCAGTTGCTATTAGCTTGAAGTTATTTGCATGTGTAATCACACTGATGAAGTGATATCTTTCAAGAAGGATCAGAACACTTATTAACAAAGTTTTGAAACTGGAAAAAAATCAAATAATCAGCTGAGAGGTCTTCATATCCAGTTAGAATTGTTTACTCTTTTTGTACTGTAGTATTAACGATCATCAAGCAATGTCCTGAAAAATATATTAGCCGATGAAATAGGCACACACTCTTTCACTAGGGACAAATTTCACAGTGGTGAAGTTAAGTTTGAGAATATATACCAGAAAAGTCCTTACATGAACATAGTTAGCAAAAGAACAACCATAAAAAAAGTCAGATAATGCAGACCTAAGACTAAACTTGCAAGAAAAGTGAACATTTGTAGGAATGAACATACACATTTAAGGTGGTACCAAATAATCCTAGCTCTGTCCCTCAGTGATTCCCAACCTCCCATCCTACGTTTTTGGTTCCTTTTACAAGAGGGTTCCTTTGTAAGAGGTTTTTTCCCCTGGTTTAACACATTTCTTTATTGACTAAATTTTGAACAACCATTGTACTTGTAAAGCTGACAGATGAAGTACCATAAATACACTCTAGAGCAATTGGTGTATAATTGATTTCATTATTTCATCGTAGACACATTGGCTCTGGGTCTAATAACACTTTGATCATTGATTGGCACATAGAATCATAGGTCCTGATCCTACAAAAGGAAGAGTGCCTTCAAGTGCTTGTAGTTCTGGGCCTTAAGAAATTGTGAATGATTTCCTTTAGTCTGCAATTTGTGTAATCAACCATTCGAAGAGCACGTATCCCCTGTGGTGTATGTATGATGGTAAAGAGGCTGGATTCAGCCTAGTCATGTTATGATTAAAGTTTTAAGGCTGGGTAGTCAATTGTTTTTTGTCAAGGTCCAAATTTCTTGGTCAAGGTCCAGTCAAGGTCCATACTCCAGAGAAAAAAAATTAAAAATGAATAATAAAAATAAAGAGATTTTGGGGTCCATTCAAAATCATCTGGTGGTCTAGATTTGGACCACGGTCCACCAATTGACTACCCCTGGTTTAAGATCAATGTTACAATAGAATTGTTTCACGGATGAATAGAGTACTGTAGTCAGAGATTCTGACTAATACATCTTTATGTTGCCAGAATTAAGTTTATTAGGGTACCTTAGTTGTATATTTATATATTTTCAAATGTTTAGGCTGCTTGTAAATTTTATCTGTATTGCCAATTTTTTTAATTTGAGTAACTACGATATGTCTAAAGATTTTTACCCATGAGTTCCTGAATTCACTGTACTTCTAATGAGTGATGGGAAGGAGCCTGCATGTGTGTTACAAACTGGTACAGTGACATAGGTGTAGCAAAATTTAGATTGCTAGAAACCTGAGCCTATGAGAGGTTGCTTTGAAATGCTTTCAGTTCCATACAGCCAGCTACACAAAAAGGAACATCAGGGTTTCCATAAGTGAGTGAGAAGAAGGAGACATTTAAATTTATCGGATACTCAGGAACATTTTAGGGACAGGAAACTGTGCCTAACATTTATGCCAGGACCAGAGCACTGGAGATCAACTAGGTAGGCCTATTTCAGAGTAACAGCCGTGTTAGTCTGTATTCGCAAAAAGAAAAGGAGTACTTGTGGCACCTTAGAGACTAACCAATTTGAGCATAAGCTTTCGTGAGCTACAGCTCAAGGCCCAGCAAATCAAGTTTTATGTTCTCTTTTTCCTACAGAGTGGAAAAGAAAAGAAAAAACACTTTTACAACCCTAGTATGTGTTGTTAGGGTGTGCCAATTCAGAAATCTTTGGTTCACATCACAATTTGACAGAAAAATTGTACTTCCTTGTCAGACCTAACCTACAAGTCTGGAATCTGACTTTGCTTTCTTTTTAGTTTTAAAGTGGGGAGGAGCAGGCAACAACCACTTTATGATAGAAATTCAATTGCAATCTTAAATATAAAGTGGCTGCCACTCTAATCTATGAAATAGGATTTACCAGTAGTTTAGAAGACCAGCTCACAGCTTAGAAAATTCAGAGCAAATTCCATCTTATCTTCTATTTAGAGACATTTCTGTTTACTGAGGCTTACATGCATTTATTCTCCTCTGTTTTATTTCTACAGATACAGCATTAAAACAGGATTCTGCCTCTTTTTTTAAAAGGTTCCTTTTGTTGCAATTGTTTGTTCTTCACTTGAAATCTAAAGCACATAAAACTTTAAAGTGAAGTAGTTCACGGTGTACAAAACTGATTAACCAATTAATTGACATGCACCCATCAGGTATTTTCACATATCCAGGTGCAAACAAATAGGTGTATGCAAGTATCTGTACAATCTGGTATAAATTGTTCTGTTTGGGATACCACAATTGGTTGCGATAGAAACTACTATCCTCTCAGAAGTCAAAACATTTTGACTTCAAAGTGATGAACAAATGACAGAAAAATATAATATATTAAAAAATGAAGAGCCCATTTTTCAGGACCAAAATGTCTAACAACATTGGAACAAACATTTAAGCATATGTAGAACTTCAAGCTAGAACTTGAGAGTAGTCCCATCAAACTTGGAACTTATAATCAAATTCATATATTTAAGTTGTGCATTGCTTAATATCTTGCTGCATCATGGGTTTTATGGGCAAAAATCTGAAGCTGTAATCTCAGGCAAAATTCCCATTCACTGTATTCAAATGTTACTTCTACCCCTTCCCAGTACTGCTGGGATGAAAACATTTATTCAAAAACAAAATAAGATATTTGAAGCCACGCTTGATTGTGACCTCCACTCAGCCCATAGAGAATCATGGCCTGTTTGTGTTACATCGCACTGAAATAAGAAACTTTTTCTGTTCTCTTCCTGCTGATCATCCACGAACTAAAAGTTCCAAATAAGGCAGGCTCTAATAAAATGACCTTTTCTTATGAACGGTTTCAGAGTAGCAGCCGTGTTAGTCTGTATTTGCAAAAAGAAAAGGAGTACCCCCACTGTTCCTCAGAGACATTCTTGTCAACTGCTGGAAATGGCCCACCTTGATTATCATTACAAAAGGTTCCCTTCTCCTCCCCCCCACAGCTCTCCTGCTGGTAATAGCTGACCTTAAGTGACAGGTTTCGGAGTAGCAGCCATGTTAGTCTGTATTCGCAAAAAGTAGTACTATTGGCACCTTAGAGACTAACCAATTTATTTGAGCATAAGCATCTGATGAAGTGAGCTGTAGCTCACGAAAGTTTATGCTCAAATAAATTGGTTAGTCTCTAAGGTGCCACAAGTACTCTCTCTTTTTTCTTATGAAGTAATTCTTTCAAAGATGAATCGTCCAGGCTGTACTAGAACAAGCTGATAGGAAAGATTTTACTGTGGACAGATGATACAATTGATTTTCCTCCTAGGCAGATGTCTGTGTAAAGGTTTTCTTTGCTGTGGTAGCTCAGTTCTCAGCAAGATAATCTATTCCTCTGTTGTAGTAAAACCAATTAATTTGGTTTGTTTCTTTCCCATAGATTCATCCTATTTGCACTGAAGTTGATAGCAAAACTCCCATTGACTTCAACTAGAGCAAGAAAGGTCTGCTAGCATTTAAAGTTCAAATTTCAGGCTTGGCAACATGTGAAATTAGCATGTTAGTGTCATATTTCAGGGTTATGCCATAAGTTTACTTAATGTAAAAACTGTCTTAGTTGTCTCTCTCTCTCTGTCTATATATATATATAAAGAATGGAATGAAGTGTTAGCACAGAAACTTTAATTATGTTTCAAATCCTCCTACTTAATTTCCCAAGCAGTGGCAACTTAAAGGGGATTGTATATACTAACATCTATAGACGTTTTCATCAGATATAGGTCAGCAGATTTTATATTTGAATATAATGAGAACTTGATGTCATTTGAATTGCCCACAGAGACTTCACACATTATCATTTACAGAGCTAACAATGAGTCATACCTAGGCTTTGTATTACACTCTTTACACAGATCTAAGCAGAATGTTTGACAAACACACAAGTTGGGATGGATTCACAGCTGCATTGGGGGCAGGGAAGGATAGGGGAAATGGCCAATGAGGAAGGAAAGCAAAATGGGTTGATGTTGATGCTGGGAGAATGAAGATTTGAGGCTGCTCAGATAGCTTTAGGGAGGAACTGGCTTTGGTGCAAGTGATGACCAATGGCATTGGGAGGGAGTGGAAACCTGCTTGAACAGGAAATATCAAGTCAGTCAAGACCCCCCCCCCATCCCACCCTTACCAACAACAGGCGGGTGCTGCCAAGTAGAAGCTCGGGTGGAACATTTAACCTCTACTAATTGAGCTTCCAGTTTAACTTCGTGCCCCTCTAGGATTTAGCTTCACATTAGCCTTCAGGGCAACCTCCTCCCTCCCTGTAACGATAGACTATGAAGTTGTTAATAATTTATAGTAGGGCCACCTATGTGTTATATGCTTTCAAAAGACTCCAGAACAGAGGTAGTCTATTTTTTGTCAGGGACCACATGTCTTGGTCAAGGTATATTCAAGGTCCAGACTCCAGAGAAAATAAATTCAAAAACCCACAACAACGATAAAAAGATTTCGGGGTCCATTCAAAAGCATCTGGTGGTCCGGATTTGGCCCATGATCCACCTATTGACTACTCCTGCTCAAGAAGGATGACCTTGGGTGCTTATCTTTAGAACAGACAGATGTTAGAGAGAAGGGGATCAACAAGCCAATCTGCATACAAGCCAATTCAGTTGCCTGTAAGCAGCATGGCAGATATGGATCTTGAAGAGGTACTTAAATATAGGCAGGATAATAGCTTTGTCCCTAGATCTGAGGGGTTGTACCACATGTAGGAGGCAATGTGAAAAGAATACACAAAAGTGATTGTATTGGAAGCTGACAGAGAGAGACAGAGATAAGACTGGAAACACGGGTGGAGCAGAGAGGACGGGGACCCTGTGGAGCTAGACAAGGAAGGAAAGTAGTGAGGGGCAGAGTTATATGAAATTTTTAAAGTGATGTCAAGTGCTTAAATTTGATTTGATCATGGATGGGATACCAGTAGAGGGATACAAAGTAGAGGGAACCATGATATAAAGTGACAGGTCGGGAAGAAGGCAAGTGGCTGCATTTTGTATGAATTTAAATAGGGGACAATGTGTACATGTTTGGACACACTTCACCCCCTTCCTCACCCCGCACCTTCCACACCACCACCCCAAAGGGGCCCAGTGGCAAATAGAAGCATTTGATTACCTCTGATCTGCACTATAAGGACTACAAAAGATGGAAAATGGGAAAGTTCTTGCAGGACTTCCCACTTTTTGCTGATACATGAGGAGGCTCCCCGGCCTAGAGCAGCAGAAGCAACCCTGGGATGGGTGAGGGGGCAGTAAAATAACTGGTTGTGGCAGGTGCCACCTAACATTGCATGTATTCAAATACTTGCATGCTATGGAAGAACCCAGGAGCATTTAACCATCAGTCATTGTTACTTGGAGACTTGATATATTTATTCAAAATACACAGCCAAATAATTCTTCTTTCCAGTATTCTGGCCAAGAAGCCTTTACCTTTACTCGAGGTCTTTCGGCTGGAAAAGCTGGAATAGGAGAGTTGTCTGCCTGCATACTGTGAATAAATCTCCTATATTATAATAATTTGTTCCCTTTTTTGGTCTTTAGCACACTTGTTGATTTGCAGCTCAAACACAAGGAAAAAAATATTTGAAACTTGATTTCTTTTTTAATCAGGTGGGTAAGCGTTAGCTTCATTTAAAACTGAGGTAATGATTATTGCTTCTCTTTGCACTCAACAGGGACTTAAGTTATAACTCAAATGTTACCCTTCGCTTAAGTTAACTCGCCAGAGAAGAAGCTCTTCAACTTCTCTTGCCTGCACTGGATACCAGCCACATACTTCAGTCATCTCTCCCTCCCTCTAGTCTTTTATTTTTATTTTTTTGAGGGGGGGAGCCGGGGGAAGAAATAATTCTATTCCTAGTTTATAGCCTCCTTTTTATCCTAATCAACCAGGTCTTTAGGATACTGTGAGGAAAGGAAAAAGACAAATAAGCAATTGTGCCTGAAGGGAAAAATTCCTTACTAATCTGAAAATCCAGTCACAGCAACTACAACAAAATATAAGGGGGGGCTGGGGGCAGGGCAGAGTTCTGGGCACTGATGATGGCGGGCTTTAACTTTTGGACTAAAGTGAATGACATCACTCAAAATGAAGGGCATTTGAAAGATACGGATCCTCATCTGCCTATTATGGGACTAAGCACATATTTCATAGACTTGATGCATTTTTTGAAATGATTTGCAGGCCTCCTCAATACAATATCAAGTACAATACCAAATTGGCATCCTCCAAACTAGCGGCCACAGGAGGCAGACAATGGGCTATAAAATGTGACAACCACCCAAGACAAGGCCCATCAAAAAAAATTATTCATACAAGAAATTTATACAATTCATACAAGAAAATTCTGTGGGAATCCTTCATTTAGTGTTAACAGGACTGCTCGAAATTTCAGTGAAAAAACTGGGATGGATTTTATTTTTTGGCAAAAACATTGCTTTTTTAAAAACGAGCTATTCCTACAGCCTCAGTTTCATCAATTATTTTTTATTCAACAATAAAACCCAGTTAACTCTTAGACTAAAGTGAATGACATCCCTCAAAATGAGGGGCATTTGAAAGATATGGATTCCTATGGGACTAAACACATATTTCATATGCTTGATGCAAGTTTGTGTAATGATTTGCAAGTCTCCTCTATACATAAGCAGTAATTTTATGCAAGGGAATTATACCCTCTGCTTTGTGAAAAATATTTAATTCTAATTCAGATGGATTACATTATTAGACCTTAGTATGGACATCACCACTTTAATATAACAGGATTTAATATCAAGTTGATTCTATTAGACCTGATGTAGAACAACAGTACAATTCACACACAAGAATTTAAAAAAAAATTTTAAAAACAGTGTCAACAGGAGGAGCTGATAAAGCAAAAATCAGCCCTGAAGCAACTTTGGAGACAACTATGTAGTGGGTCACATTGCAGAAAGAAGCCTGCTGTAGTCAACCCTTTTTTATAAAGAAAAAAAAAAGAGTGCAATATGCAATAGATCTCTGAAAAGTTTGTTAACAAGAATGAAGCCCTGTCTAAATGGCTGATACAGGACAAGGATTAGTACAATAGGCTAACAAACTGAACTTCATATCTGACTTTCAGAATCAGTGTTTTGCTCCCCAAGCAAAGAGAGGCTGGATGTCCTATAAAGGCAGCACCCCGAGCTCTGAAAATGTGAGATTTCTGTCATTAACAGCCATGCTTGTGATTGACAAGTCTTAACAGTCTGGTTCATATGTAGATAGTAGGGGTGAAATCTGGGCGCTTTCTGTTGAAGTCAATGAGAGTTTTGCTATTGACTTCAGTGAGGCCAGGATGTCATCCTACATGTTTTCAGGTCAATACTAATAGTGATGTCATGGTTTCATAAAAGTATGTAAACGTTAGTGGACACTTCCCCTAGCTATGAGTTGTGTGAACATTTCAGGTTAGCAGTGAATCTCACAATTATGGCAACTCTTGATTTTTAATCAAGAGTCTTGTGAAAAGTTTCTATCCCTAACGGTTGGGTAGAAAATTTGAAAATTGTCTGACTGAAGCCTAAAAGTTCATAAACTAAAAGGCAAATAATAAATTTATCATGTAGCTAATGTCAGTATATGAAAGTGAATCTCCTGAGTTTTAGTGGGCCTGATTTATGATTTTTGAATGCTTGGGATTGGCAATCCTAATCCCATGCGGTCATAAATATAAAGGGAAGGGTAACAACCTTCCTGTATACAGTACTATAAAATCCCTCCTGGCCAGAAGCACAACATCCTTTTACCTGTAAAGGGTTAAGAAGCTCAGGTAACCTGGATGGCACCTGACCAAAAGGACCAATAAGGGGACAAGATACTTTCAAATTTGGTGGGGCGGAGGGGAAGTGGGGAGGTTTTTGGTCTGTCTGTTCTGTGTGCCTGCCGGACACAGATCAAGGAAGCAAGCAATCCAACTCCATTAGAATTAGTAAGTACTAGCAAGGGAATGCGTTAGTTTATTTTTGTTTTGGCTTGTGGTTTTCTCTGTGCTGAGGTGGTGTATTCCTGGTTTTCTTTTTGTAACTTTAAAGGTTGGCCCAGAGGGAAATCCTCTGTTTTTTAATCTGATTGCCCTGTAAGATTATCTTCCATTCTAATTTTACAGAGGTGCTTCTTTTACCTTTTTTCCTTTCTAATAATGTTCTGTTTCTTTTAGAAACTGATTGGGGTTTGGTTTTGTTTTTTTAAGTGTCCTAAAAAACCCCAAGGTTGGTCTGTGCTCATCTTGTTTAGCCTCAAGCCTCGCCAGGAAAGGGGGTGTGGGGGTTTGGGGGGATATTAGGGGAGAGCAGGCACTCCAAGTGGTCCTTTCCCTGAGTTTGTCTAAATCACTTGGTGGCGGCAGCATAACCTAGTCCAAGGTACAAGGGAGAATTTGAGCCTTGGGGAGTTTTTAATCTAAACTGGTAGAAATAAGCGTAGGGGGGTCTTTCATGCGGATCCCCATGTCTGTATCCTAGAGTTCAGAGTGGGGAGGGAACCCTGACAAATGCGTTCAATTTGGTTTGTCTTCTACGTTTGGCAGTACTTCCATTTGTTGGTCAGGCAGCATCATGTTGGACTCTTATATAGCCCTATCCTTCCAAGTAAGCATAGCACTTCCTGATTTGAAATGGCCTGAATTTGCCACTTAATAGTGGCAGAACAGATACAAAGTTATAAACAGCATTTTTCTACCTCCTCCAAAGGAAGCAACAGCATTATAGTGCTGGACAACGAGAGAATGGACACTTCAAGACCTTAACCCCTGCTGAGTAATCACAAACAGCATTAAGTGAACTGTAATAAATGCTCAGATTATAATGTTCTCAGTCATAGGAAAGTTGTTCTGACATGAAGTCTGTGTCCAGACAACGAAGGCAAGATTATATAAAAGGAAAACTTCAAGGCTCTTTTGAAGATGCAGGTTCAGCCTCTCCGCTCTTAGGGGACAAATTTCATGGATCAAGTCCATTCCTCAGACAGTATTCGCTCCATCCAGACTGTGGACATATGCCAAAAGACAATGATCCCAGCTCATAAGGCAACTCTCCATGACCCAAAAACTGCATTATTTAGTCTAAGAGTGGTATCACAGTTCTTAGCACTCATACCCCTCAATCAGTGAAGAAAACTGTTGGCATGGTTTTAAACAGACTGACAAGCAGTAAAAAGAGACTGAAAGTCCATGAGAAGATGCATTTGAGAAGCTGCATCTGAGTCAGCAATAGCTGAGTGACAAACCCAGTTTAAGTCTCAGATTTGACAGGCATGTACCTCTGTTTTCATGGCCTGGTGAGCAACTAACATTTGTTAGCACTTAAAGAAGTGTTAAGATTAGGTCTTAAATTCAACCAGAGCCACTCAGAGCAAAGCTCCAGTAAATATGTGAAGCCCCGAGACCCCAGAGAATACTCAGTGAGAATTTAAGTTTTGGTTAAGATGTAACTTCATGGGCTAATTTACTATAGTGGGGCAGCGTAAACTGAGCCAGTAGGCAAAGTTGAGTCTAGGGAAGAAGGGCAGTTGGGGAGGGGGTGTTCATCCCCCATCCATTGAGAATAGAAGAAAGAGGGACAGGCTACAGATCTGTGCAGGAGGGGGAAGTTTAGAGCCTTGCATGTGTGCTTCTGTGTGAAGCAGATCACAGTGGGCAGATATCTGTGGGCTGTTAGACATTAGTTGGTTCTCTGAATAGTACTCATATTGCTATTGGGCAAATTTAGTTTCGATTGACCTACCCCTACTAAAAGCCATACATTTTAATAATCCTTGATAGTTTAGTTACAACCGATGATTGTTTGAGACTATGGCTGTCATCTCCCTTTAGCCTTGGTCATTCACTATATAATTTGTTCCTGAACACTTGTTACTGTGAGAGTTTGTCACTGTGAACAAACCAAAGTTTCGGACAGTGTACACAAAACTGACAGCTCTTTAAAACCTACAGCAGGGACTCAGTTCATTTCACAGTGAACTGAAAAATGTCTAAGCAATTTATACAGTAGAAAACTGAATGAAACATTTTGTAAAAAGTACCATTTAAAATAAACATAGTAGAACCTCAGTAATTTACACTATTGGTTATGAGACTATTGCAAAATTACTGAAATTTGTGAATTAGCAAGTAATAAATGAACTAAAAGTAGCCATAATCACGTAAAATATGCCACTTTTTATTTTCAGGTTAATTGGTTGACAATTATGATATGGTGATTTATTCAGGAAGCATTGCTAATGAGAGTAGTGAAAGCATACTAGAAACAGTTTAAATTGATGACATGGCTGTATGAAGGACAATTTTTGGTCTTGGCATGGAATTTTTTCCCTCTGATGTGTTATGTTCTGAGGCCCTCTTTCCTTTGTCACCTGTGGCTTATTTCTTTTTTCCTTTTTCTTTGTTTCCTCTGAGTTTTTGATCATAAAACATGGGCAAATTTTAAAATATTCCTTAAAGAGGATTAGGATTATGGCTTTATATCATTTTTCTTATAAAAACAGTCTTTCATCTGTTAAGAATACAGATATATACAGGAAAAAAAAGGGAAACTTGTAGCACCTTAGAGACTAAAATTTATTTGAGCATAAGCTTTCGTGAGCTACAGCTCACTTCATCAGATGCATTCAATGGAAAATACAGTGGGGAGATTTATATACACAGGTAACATGAAACAATGGGTGTTACCATACACACTAACGAGAGTGATCAGGTAACGTGAGCTATTACCAGCAGGAGAGTGGGGGGTGGGGTGGGAACCTTTTGTAGTGATAATCAACGTGGGCCATTTCCAGCAGTTGACAAGAACGTGTGAGGAACAGTGAGGGGGGGACAATAAATGTGTCCATTTATTCTTTTACGTAGAGACTGTCCAGTTTGGCCAATGTACATGGCAGAGGGGCATCGCTGGCACATGATGGCATATATCACATTGGTAGATATGCAGGTGAACGAGTACCCAGAAGTTACCTACTACAGGACAGGCCCAACAAAGAAAACAGAACGCCACTAGCCATCACCTTCAGCCCCCAACTAAAACCTCTCCAACGCATCATCAAGGATCTACAACCTATCCTGAAGGGCTACCCATCACTCTCACAGATCTTGGGAGACAGGCCAGTCCTTGCTTACAGACAGCCCCCCAACCTGAAGCAAATACTCACCAACAACCACACACCACACAACAAAACCACTAACCCAGGAACCTATCCTTACAACAAAGCCCATTGCCAACTCGATCCACATGTCTGTTCAGGGGACACCATCGCATTAGAAACACTATCAGAGGCTCGTTCCCCTGCGCATCTTCCAATGTGATATATGCCATCATGTGCCAGCAATGCCTCTCTGCCACGTACATTGATCAAACTGGACAGTCTCTACGTCAAAGAATAAATGGACACAAATCAGACATCAAGAATTATAACATTCAAAAACCAGTCGGAGAACACTTCAATCTCTTTGGTCACTCGATTACAGACCTAAAAGTGGCAATTCAACAAAAAACTTCAAAAACAGACTCCAACGAGAGACTGCTGAATTGGAATTAATTTGCAAACTGGATACAATTAACTTAGGCTTGAATAAAGACTGGGAGTGGATTGGTCATTGCACAAAGTAAAACTATTTCCCCATGTTTATTCACCCCCCCCCCCCCGTTCCTCACACGTTCTTGTCAACTGCTGGAAATGGTCCACCTTGATTACTACTACAAAAGGTTCCCACCCCACCCCCCACCCCCCCTGCTGGTAATAGCTCACCTTACCTGATCACTCTCGTTACAGTGTGTATGGTAACACCCATTGTTTCATGTTCTCTGTGTATATAAATCTCCCCACTGTATTTTCCACTGCATGCATCCGATGAAGTGAGCTGTAGCTCACGAAAGCTTATGCTCAGATAAATTTGTTAGTCTCTAAGGTGCCACAAGTCCTCCTTTTCTTTTTGTGGATACAGACTAACACGGCTGCTACTCTGAAATCAGAGATATACAGACATGGTCATTTATAGTTAGGTTTACCTATTTTATAAACTGCAGTTACTGTGCAGCTAGTAAACTTAGTGTAGTCTTTTTGTAAAACAGTCTTACAAACAATAGACATTACAGTATCTGCTATTAAATCTTTACAGAGAAGTAAGACACTACCATTATCATCCACAAATTAGCAAATGTTGAACTGCCAAAATTCTGTGTAGTTCGTGCAGACTATAACAAATGCCTACAGGACTTTAATCAATCACATTAAAACATGTAGTTATAGGACCTCTTGCGCCATCAGACGTGCCAAACCCAAACAGTTCTTGCAGTCATTTTGCACTTACTCACCACTCAGTGAGCCCTCCGTTCTACATCTTAATCTTTCAAAACAAAACAAAAACCAAATACCCCTTCATTTTACATTGTCCAAGTGTCTGTCCTTGTAGAATGGCCAGTTCACTCTCTACCACCACCCGTGGGGACAAGCCTTTTGAACTGTATATAAAAACCTTTCAGATATGTAATCAAAGATTATTATGGGAAACAGAAGTGCTCTGCCTGCAACCTTATGCAAAAAGAGAAGCTTTATATATCTATCTGCAAGTATTCAAGGGAATATCTAGATTCTATCTGCATATTCCTCAAAATTTAGATATTCATTTTAATACTGCTAGATACTCAAGCCTATGGGGGGGGTCTGGTTCTAAACACATGTTGCACACTTTGATAAAAGGTTAACACTGCAAGTCACTAACTCAAAACAAGGCTTGCTGCTCTTTCTAGACTAGCTATGATGCAATGCAGGCAAAACTACAGGTTGGTAGTAAAATAAAGGTACTGTTTGCATATATTATGCTCTTGTACTGAGTGCACTCAAGGCATCATTTCTTGTAGCTAATGTCTGAAGAAAAACCTGGCAGTTTCTCTTCTATAAAACCGTCTTCCATTGCAAACATTCTTTTGCATCCCTAAAACAATGGTTGTTTGGATTGTGCTATCACTTGCCCTCTTTTCTTTCGATGAATATAGGCACCAATTTTCAATGTATCATAAAAGATCAAGCTCCTGCTCTTTACATTAGCAAGGATGAGTTGTTCAGTTCTTTGAGTGAGACAGTTGTAAAATTCATCATATAAACAGCCTGTCCTGTATTCTTTGTGCATGGAATCTCATGTGTGTATGGCTTCCAGAGAAAGAGCTGTTTTACTATAAGGGGCGCATGAAATCAAGGTCTTTAGCTCACTGTTTCTTGAGAACTCTTAAGGCCAGACCAACCTTTATTGTATGAACTCTATTACCATAGTCTCCATCTTAATTTATTTACCCTCAGAATATCCCCATAAAAGTTAGGAAAGTATTCTTATCTCCATTTTAAGATGGGTAACAAAGGCTAAGAGAAACTGACTTGCCCAAGGTCACCCAGGAGGTCTGTAGCAGATCAGGGAGCTGAAGACAGGTCTGCCGAGCAGGGATTTCCCCTACACTCACCTCTTGGGTGTACACCCTCTCCCCCCACTGAATTCGCCCATCTTCTCAGTGGTCAACTAGTGACACAGTGTTGCCAATTTAGTTGTTTTCAACTCTTCCCCACCCCCAATCCCCATTAATTCGAACACCCCCTCTAATTTCAAATCCTGGGGAAAACACTGCTCCTGCATCCCAAAGTGGTACCATAATCAGTGAACCATTCTTCCCTTATAAAATCTCTCTCGTTAAGTATTTCTCCCACTGCAATAAAGTCATCATACATAAGCAGGTTGGGGTTAGCGAGGAACGTGGTTAATCTGAACTGGAATCAAACAGTCTTTATTATTCTGGTTTGGTTTTAAGTGATAATTAATGCAAAATGTCATCTCAATTAAAAAAATGGGGGGGGGGGGAACAGTGATTGAAAACTAAACTTTTCACTGAAAGGATATCTTATTTCTTTTTCAAGACATTAGGATAACACACTTTGGTTTTTTTGTTTACTTCCATCCCTTTATTCCCCCAAGGGAGAAATGAGGGAAAATGATACAAAAATTAGAGGAAGTAAACAAAAATAAAATGAAGACCATTCACTTTTCTGCCTCCTTTCCCACTCCTCTAGGAAACATTCACTTCTTTAATAAAAATTATGCACCTTTTCAGGGGAAAGTAGCAAAATAAATCAGAAACCCACTCTCTCCCTCTCACTTAAATTCCATCCCCCCTTTACTCCCACTGGAAAAGTGTGAAAAGGGTAAAACAGCAAATAGCAGTGGTGAAACTGAATGTCAGTTTCACATACTATGTTGGAAACACCATATTTCAGAATCAAAATGTTTGATTTGCTGAGAAACACTGGCAAATTTGGTTTCAGTCTGATGAGGAACAAATCAAATTTTGTAAATCAAAAACTTCTCACAAACCAAAAAATGCAAGTTTTGGCCTGCTCTAGATGGAGGTATGTTAGCAAGCCTTGGCACGGAAACTGCATATACTACTGTTCCAGATCTATTCCAGTCAGAATGCTGTTCCTTAAGTCTCCTGATTTGTCAGCCCAAGGTTCTGTGAACTTCCATTCCACCCCCCCCCTCCAAATACATAAATAACTAAATAAATAAAAAGATTTGAGGGAGATCTGGATTTTTTTGTCCATATGTTTTTTGTCCCCCTGCAGGATGGTAAGTAGAAGCACTGAACAAAATTCCCCGCCCCCCCACTTTTTTTTTTTTTTTTAAAGACATTTGCCCCAAGAAGAAAAAAAATTCTGATTAGCTGTTGAACAGTGTCCTCAATATTTTATATATATATATATATATATATATATATACATACACACACACACACACACACACATACATATACATACACACACACACACACACACACACCCACCCTTCAGGTTTCAGAGTAGCAGCCGTGTTAGTCTGTATTCGCAAAAAGAAAAGGAGTACTTGTGGCACCTTAGAAACTAACAAATTTATTTGAGCATAAGCTTTCATGAGCTGAGCTGTAGCTCACGAAAGCTTATGCTCAAATAAATTTGTTAGTCTCAGGTGCCACAAGTACTCCTTTTCTTCATACAACATTCAGTGACTTCTGCTTTCTGATCACGATTCAAAAATAGGTTTGCGGTCTTAGACAACTTTGGATAAGAATCTATCACTCTCTTATTCCTCTCTTTTTTAGTATGATTTATGTTTTCTGAAATTAATAATACTGACATATCCCTTCCAGTGTTTATGACTATTCATCACCTGCTGTACATAGTTGACAACAGGCACTAGATCTTGACATTAAAAGACTTAACACATGAAATCATTTTAGGTTTCAATATTTTTTTAAAAATTCTCTGCCTATTAAGGAAAAGCATTGTGAATGAGCACTGCAGATTATAGAATCAGCCAACGTCGTCATAGATTTCAGAATTTTTGGAAAGATTAAACAAGACAGACATAATTGAAAAATTACAAAAAGGCCCACCGATTTTACAGATTTAGTGTTGAAGTGTTCTGTTTGATCCATATAAAACTTCTATGATTTCCTAGTAATGGACATTACTATGTGAAAATATTTCAAGACAGCACACTGCCTAAAATAGCTAGCATTTAAAAGATATAGTATTTTGGCCTTCACTGAAGTAAAAAAATTGTATCCCATCATATTCACAATGGGGGAAAAAATGTCTTTTTAAGTTCACTTCTAATTTTTAATATTTCTTTTTGGTGTGGTGTTACACAACAGTGGTTTACTGCATTAAAGCAATCTCTCTTCTGCTGGAGCTCTGCCATGACTCCTCTGCAAAGAAAATTGTTTTTCCTCAAAATTCAGATACCAAGCAGTGATGGGTATTTTACTCTTCTAAGACCAATGGATTTAGAGAAATAATTACATGTAAAGAATGACTCATGTGGGTTCAATAAGATTAGATCTTTTACAGACTTCTGTCAGCTTGTTTGGTGTAGATTGCTGCAGCTCTCAACGCCTCCACACCTGGCCAACTGAAAAAACGGTTATTTTCTAGTTGTTTTATTTTCATGGCTCCAGGCAGCAGAAGGACCTGACAAAGTGAAGAGTTTGTGCTAATGAGCTCCTCTTTCCCTGTGGACAGTTATTCCTGATTCAACTGAACTCAAATACTTCATACAGCAATAAAGGAAGAATAAATTTGCTTCCCATCCCAGTTTAGGATGCAGTGGAGTTTAGGGAAGAAATTAACAGCCTTGTAGTCCAGACTCAAAATGCCCTCAATGGCTTTCTTTTACAAATCAACCTTACCTTCTCCTGTTGGGGATGGGTTAGGAGCTCCTCAGTTTCATCACAAACTCTATGCTCTTAAATCCAATTTTTAAACATGTATTTCTTTTACACTTGTGTAGGGTTTCCATTTTAAAGTTCTTCCCAGTAAATACACAGGCTATATCTGTGAAACTGGTGTAGGAAGAAAAATTACACTAGTGAAGTCTTGCTTGGCAAAAGTAACTTGTACAAGTAAATTTTCATATCTAGCAACAAATAGACATGTATAATCATAACTTAAGGGTGTATGGTATATTTATGTAACTGAAGCCTGAACTTTATCAAGACTTTATTTTTAAAATTAAAAGCCCAATATTTATATAGCCCTTTCCATTGGAAAAGCTCAGAGCACACTGACTTTCCTTAGGGAATTCTCACTGTCATGGCTTTCCATCTTCACTATTTCCTTGTAATTAGTGATAAGAATATAAACCAGTAAGCAACTCTAACCTGAAATCAGGATAATCTCATGCTAAATGTATGATGATGTATTTGGCTGTCTATCGTAAGTGAAGTATGCCCAGATTTATTGTAATCCCTGCTGTCCTTGGCAGATTACACAGACAGTGTAGCTCCTCCAATATCACCATAACCCATTCACCTATCATTTACAGTAGGACAATGAAAACAGCAGATCCTAAACAATAATGCATCCGGAGGACTGGAGCTAACTTCACCCATCTGTGTAGCTTTTACTGAGGCTTAGTCTCAAACAGAACTGGGGTTATTTAGTCTGCAGAAGAGAAGAGTGAGGGGGGATTTGATATCAGCCTTCAACTACCTGAAAGGGGGTTCCAAAGAGGATGGAGCTAGGCTGTTGTCAGTGGTGGCAGATGACAGAACAAGGAGCAATGTCCTCAAGATTCAGTGTGGGAGGTCTCGGTTGGATATTAGGAAAAACTGTTTCATTAGGAGGGTGGTGAAGCACTGGAATGGGTTGTCTATGGAGGTGGCAGAATCTCCATCCTTAGAGGTTTTTAAGGCCAGCTTGACAAAGCCCTGGTTGGGATGATTTAGTTGGGGTTGGTTCTGCTTTAAGCAGGGGGTTGGAGTAGATGACTTCCTGAGGTCTCTTCAACCCTAATCTTCTGTGATTCTTTCCCTGCTTTTATGGAGTTTGGGAGTGAGGCACAGCCCAAGGCTGAGATGCTAATTTCAATTCCATTGATCTCTACTTAAAATATTTTTCAAGTGCACAAGGGACCGGGATTCTGCTCTTTGGTTTAGATTATTCAGTGGAAGGTGGTCAAAGTCAGCTATGTATTATTTGATTAAGGATACAGTCTGACTTTGCATGCAATACTTCCGTGGCTTCCATGCTGTTGTTGCTGCTTTCCTTGCAACAGGTTGACTGAAGATTTGTACTTCCCCATCTCATACCACCACCACTCTCTGGTGCAGTAAACACATCTCAACTATTTTCTGACCTCTCTTTTTGCTTCTCATTTTGCTTTCAATCCATTTCAGCTTTGTGTGCGTGTGCGCATTTTTTCATGTTTTTTGTTCCTCTCCCTTGTTTCTTCTGCTCCTTCCACCAAAAAGGTGCACACTACTGGAGGTGGCAGGCATCCTTTGGTATCTTGTTGGGACTATTCATTTGCTGTTGCTTGTTGCCTTGGCCTGTTATTGTGGGATAAGACTGAATACATTTCCAGGCTCACTCAGTGGGTCATGTGAAACTAGTTTGTGACGGTGGGAAAGGAGATGTCATTAACAGCAGGTCTTCAGGCAATCACAATAGTGTTTGCTCAAGGAAGAGAAAAATAGAGAGTAGGCCTGATGGAGTGGCAGATAGGTGTCCTAACAGATCTCTGGACCCAAAAAATTGAGAGAGTTTGAGGTAGGCAATTCAGACCCAGGAAGCCTACCAGCAGTCACGCCTGGGGAAGAAGGATTGAGCTGAATTTTGTTATTGTTAATATACACAAACCCCATGCATTTTTTTTTTTTATGTACATGCTCTGTGGTTTTTGGTGCAGAAAAGGTTGGGGAAAGAAATTTGGTCCCACGATGTTCACTTCATCCTCATTTGGGACAATATTGAAACATAACTTCATGAAAGAAACAAACTTGAGTGGTAAAAAATATTTGGCTTTTGTCTGAATTGATCATTTATATAACAGTGGCTCCAAGACAGCCAGTTAGAATTAGGGCTCCCTCTTGCTAGGTGGAGCATGGACAGTGCTTTCCAGTATACTCATAACTGAAAAAACTCTTCACTGGTATCCAATTACCAAAATTCATTTTTAGGACATTAGTAACTCAGTACCACTGACCAGAAGATTGCAATATACGTATGTCTGATGAATTGGAGACTAGCTGCCATGAAGAATAAGAAAACTAGGTAGATAACACGCTATTTAGTTTCTCTACAAACTACTGCTTGGCGTAGGCAGATGGATCATTTAACTATCTGTTTAATCCTTTTATTTTCTGAACAAGAGCTTCTTCCATGATTTAAAAAAATATTGCTGACTGAAAGATCAAACATATTTACAAAACCCAGTGATATAAGCCTCAAAATACAGACTGTTTCTCTAGACAAGAAGTGGCAGCTCAGTCTTGAAACAAAATACCTTTTCCTTTTCTTTAAAAATAGTTTGAGTTTTAAGCATTAAGTTAGAACATAAGAATGGCTATACTGGGTCAGACCAAAGGTCCATCCAGCCCAGTATCCTGTCTACCGACAGTGGCCAGTGCCAGATGCCCCACAGGGAGTGAACCGAAGAGGTAATGATCTAGTGATCTCTCTCCTGCCATCCATCTCTACCCTCTGACAAACAGAGGCTAGGGACACCATTCCTTACCCATCCCGGCTAATAGCCATTAATGGACTTAACCTCCATGAATTTATCCAGTTCTCTTTTAAACCCTGTTATAGTCCTAGCCTTCACAACTTCCTCAGGCAAGGAGTTCCACAGGTTGACTGTGCGCTGAGTGAAGAACTTCCTTTTATTTGTTTTAAACCTGCTACCCATTAATTTCATTTGGTGGCCCCCTAGTTCTTATATTATGGGAACAAGTAAATAACTTTTCCTTATTCACTTTCTCCACACCACTCATGATTTTATATACCTCTATCATATCCCACCTTAGTCTCCTCTTTTCCAAGCCGAAAAGTCCTAGCCTCTTTAATCTCTCCTCATATGGGACCCATTCTTAATCATTTTAGTTGCCCTTTTCTGAACCTTTTCTAATGCCAGTATATCTTTTTTTGATATGAGGGGACCACATCTGTACTCAGTATTCAAGATGTGGGCGTACCATGAATTTATATAAGGGCAATAAGATATTCTCCATCTTATTCTCTTAGTTAGTCAACCTACCTAAAAATACAGCCAATAATTTCAGTACCAATTAGTCCATAAACTATATGAATTATAAGTACTTAATTTGCATTTTCAATTTTAAAACCCATTTATCAGGACAATGAACTGCAAGAGACAAAAACTGCAAGGGCAAAGATCCAAATAGTTAAAAAGAAACCAAATGAGTCTTAAACAACAACAAAAACCACACACGTGTGGACATTAAAGCCTTCTTATACAGAACAGACAGACATATATAACTTGTAAATGAACAAGAAATGGAGATCAGCTACTTGTTCATTTCCTGGAAAACTTAGCTCACAAGGTGACAATAAGTGTGGTTAATTGGTAAACCAAAGATACTCCTCCCAAGCTGCCTAGTTTTAATGGCAATAAATCGTTTGGGTTTTTGAGGGCACAGGTGTTTCATTTAGTGTAACACTTATACTGCATACACTTGTGTGCATGTTTAAAACTCCACTATGTCTCAGATGTGGAAAATTCACAATACTGTTCTTATTAATTAATGTGTTCTACTTCCATCTGAGACTTTCAAAGCACTTTTCACAAATACTCACTAATTAAGCCTCATCACCTCTGACAAGAATACGAATCACTCCATTCAACACTGAAATTCAGCCACCTCCTGGTATTAAAATCTGTGCCAGTTATACACAAAGGCTTAGGAAAGAAATGAAGAGGATTACTGCATACAGTTGAAACTGCGAGAGGGATTTGTTTCATGTACTGAGTGCCGGGTAATAACACAAGATGACTCCATGTTTCTAAAATTAACCTTCTCTTAGTAAGGAGAACTATTTACAGAGACACTGCAGCAGGCTTTCTAGCCATGCATACACAGACTGACTTCCTTATATTAAGGAATAACATTAACAATAGCTTTCAGAATTGAAATGAAACATTGGTTCACCCATAATCCATTTTGGAGAGGCGAGGGGGTTCAATGTGGCAAAAAATTTTTAAAAATTGGTTATGAGCCTCAAATATTCTATTTTTTTTCAGAATTGTCAATCAAGTGAAAAAACTATTTGCACAACTCTAGTCATAGCTGTTATATCCGAAGCAGTGGAGAGTGACACTGCAAACGTATTGTGAAAGGGTGGCACAGCACATGAAAAACAATTTCTTCTCCATTCCTGTCCCTCCATTCTCCTCCTCCATTCCTGGCTCACTAGCATCACCTCCTTCATGCCTGTATTCAGTCTTAGAAAGTTTACTCCTACTCAGGTCCAAATCTCAATCATAACTGCAGAAATTATCTTTCAAACGTCTGGCCTGTCACAGGATCTGAAGAAAAACAATCAGTTAGCGAACATGATTCTCAACACCCCTTAATACCTATTGTTGATGCATTAAAAACCTTTACAATCATTTCGGATTGTTCCCTAGGTGACAACATCACTAGCAAACATTATTGTAAAGATATTAGACTGTCTATGTGAGTGTTAAGGGGGTGAAGGGGCTTTGCAATCATGTTAAGACAACTCAATTGAGCTGATTTGATTTTTAAAAAGCACCTTTTCTATTTGTTTAGACAGGGCATAGGTGTTACAGAGTGTTAAATATTATATTAGCTAACAATTTTTTTAAAAGAATTTTTATATCCTCTGTACTGAACTTCAGATACAGGTTGATGCCTATGAGTGGACATCAGTAATTAAGGGTCATTTACATTCAAATATCCCCATGATTCTTTGAGCACACTTTAGTGCTACATTACCAGGTTTAGGTGACCAGTGAGATAGGAGCTGGTAGCAGTTGCCTGTGTTTAGATCGAAAGATTTGGGAGACTCCACTGTCAAGCTATCCCAGCTGAGACTATGTGAAGTAGTATTAAGGCTGTGCCACACCTGCTAACACCAGCTTCCAGCCTATTTACTCCTCCTCAGCAGCCAGAAAGCGCAGGTTGTACTGGCAGATGCTGAGCTGTGCTCACAAGCACAAAAACTATCCTGCTTGTTTGAGGACACCCTGCTGATCCTCATGGGGGTCTGGCATGAAATTCCTTATGCTAGGGACAGTGTCTCATCTCATGCTAGCGGAGGTGAAGACCAGGGAGCATGTAAGAAAAGAGATTACCTGTTTAGAGTTCTTTCAGAGTAACAGCCATGTTAGACTGTATCCGCAAAAAGAAAAGGAGGACTTGTGGCACCTTAGAGACTAACAAATTTATTTGAGCATAAGTTTTCATGAGGTACAGCTCACTTCATTGGATGCATGTAGTGGAAAATACAGTGGGGAGATTTTATATACATAGAGAACATGAAACAATGGGTGTTACCATACACACTGTAATGAGAGTGATCAGGTAAGGTGAGCTATTACCAGCAGGAGAGCGGATGGGGGCGGGGGGAACCTTTTGTAGTGATAATCAAGTTGGGCCATTTCCACCAGTTGACAAGAAAGTGTGAGGAACGGGGGGGGGGGGGGAAATAAACATGGGGAAATAGTTTTACTTTGTGCAATGACCCATCCACTCCCAGTCTTTATTCAAGCCTAAATTAGTTGTATCCAGTTTGCAAATTAATTCCAATTCAGCAGTCTCTCGTTGGAGTCTGTTTCTGAAGTTTGAGTTGGTGGCTGTTTTATAACCATGATCATTACCAACTACCACTGTATCTATTTTAATCTGCTCTGTGCAAACAGTATCTCACTTCTATTTCTTAGGCTGCCTCTGCTAATTCAGAGATACCTAGCGCTGCCCTTGAACTCCCATTTAACAACTTTGCCATCGCAAGAAAGCATCTGGGATTTTAAAACTATGGTGGTGTGCAGATTTGGGAGGGGTTGAATTTGTTAATATAATAATGTTAATGGGTGAACGTTCTTATGTAAATTTAAGTGTTTTTTAAACATAAGCCTTTGTTGTAGTAAGTAGTAGTTATGTTTATTTTAATGTCTATAAGGATACGATTTGGTCACAGATTCTGTGATTTCAGATGTCAGTGAATTCTTCGGCTGCAGCTGTCAGCATCCCCTCCCCATGACCATATCCTGATTTTGTACATTTTTACCGTAACTGTTCTGTGAATTTCTTAATTTTACCATGACAAAAATCGTATCCGTATCTATAAGTTGCCACCATTAGCTGAACTGATGAAATGCCCTATAACGACTTGTCATAAATCATTACAATAAGTACTATGTTTTAGTCTATTACATTGTCACTGCATTTTGTTATGTAATGTTCCTGGCTCTAACTTCGGTGTTTAATGCTTTCCTTAGAGCAGCAAGTGCTGTTTGCTCTTTTTTCTGGTATGCCTACTGCATGGTTTAGGCAGTTGTAGTACCTGGAAGCTACCAAGGTACCCTAACAAAGTAATATAGTACATATACAGATGGACCACCACCAACTGCCATTCTTCCTATTAATAGAGAGCAGCTGCAGATGGGTAGATCGAAGATTTCCACTTATCCAACACCACCACTAGGATCTTCCCAGGATCTCTATTAACCTCAAGAATGCAAAGCACCCATGCAAGAGGTGAGCACTTGCTTGCTCCTGGGTAATCCAGAGAATATCTTTGATCTACTGTGGCGGTAACTGGAAGGGGAATTTCTTTGATATTTCCCAGAACATGTTTTTATGTGGTCAGCAGATGGAGAATCAACACTGGGAGCAGGCATTCTAAAAGTGAGATGGGGAGAAGATAGTAAAACTTTGAAGTTCTATCATTAGCTCTTCTGCCTGTCCAAGAGCCAGGGCCAGAAACCATCCATTGAGTCTAGGATATCTGTACTGGAATAGTCTCATCAGGAAAAATAAAATGAAAGGAAAGAAAAGTTAACAGTGAAATACTAGATTTAATATTTCTCTGCTTAATAATTTGTGTGTATCCTGTTCTACCTGTAATTAGATCCAAATAAAATACTGTATAGTACTAGGTATTGTCCATACAGTACAGAATATATATTCCATTTGCCTGTAGAAAGTCATTTATAAAAATCAGATATGTAAATTAAAATCATCATGGTTAAAAAAGTCAATATAGTATGAATATTTAAAGTAACTGTACACTTTCTATTATATTTAATGTCTGTTAGCTTCTAGGTATAACATATTAACTACCACACTGATTTGTCGTAGAAAGGACCATGCATCCCTTTCATAAAATGTCCCAAGTGTTAAATCAAAGGGATGACCAGAGTATGTCTAGGATAGTTGTGTTTCTATTTTTATCAGAACTTCTCAACTTTCTAGGCTCATTGTGAATTAGCTTCCAGAGATACACAATGAAGCCTACTATAGATGACTTCCTTAAGCAAAAGACACGATACATATCTGATGCACATTTTATGTACAGATTTCTATCTTTAGTCTCTTCCTGCAGCTGGACAGGATCTTGACTCTAAATGTCTTATTTTTCTAAATTGGCTAAACTAACTTTAATCACATTTTAATATCTATTCAAGAAGTAACAACTGTTCAAATAATACTCTTTCAAGTGAAAGTTTCTATACCTGTTTCCTCAATAAACCCATGGACTCTTTTTTAGTCATGTTATCTCTGAAAAATGTTCCAGACGGGCCTCATTTTCACAGCACACACAAATAATCAATAGGGATCTATTCTAATCTTAAAGTATAAAATGAACTCTCAAATTTAAATTGGAGTTAAACTAAGAGACAACTAAATCACAGGATTAAGAAAACACATTGGTTTGTTTATTTTAAAAACCCTCTGATATCGGGGAAAGCAAACATTACCTATAGGATATTTATATGTGTAAGCAGAGTCAGGATGAGCTCTACCCTGACATCTGGTGGTGAGTCATGGTGGGTTGTGGAAAACAACTTCAGGGGCTGATCTAATTTGCATAGGCACACCCACCCTGCCTAGATGGTCACTTTGGCTGCTGTAGGAGCCTCAGTTTCTCTGTTATTGGGACAGGAATAAACTGTTATTATCCTGATTATGTGAATCAAGGACAGTGGAACTGTCCTTGGCCTTTTGTTATGATGGAGGGACTCACCATCAACTAAGGAGCACTCGCTAGGCAAGGGTCATGGGTTCCAAAACCCAATGGATGGAGAGAGGCTGGGGACAGGTATTAATACTTGGTGGCATGGGCCCTATGCTAACTGCACTTCCTCCTCTCTCCACTGTGGAATATCAGAGCTAATTTTGATTCTATTAGGAGTCTAGTTACAGGCTGCTGAGCTGAATTCACTTTGGGCTAATGGTGCACCAGCATTGAGGCTCCCCTACTACAAGCTGAAATTACAAAAAAGCTAAACTTACTAAGAGCTGAAATCACTGAGTGTTGTGTTAAATAGTGGGGGAGCCTGAAGATATATTGCGAAGCAGTTTGTGGGGCGGCTGGCAGAGCAGTTTGTTGGATGCCTGGAGCAGCTCATGGGGGCGGCTGGCAGAGCGGAGCTCCATGGAGAGGTGAAGCAATCAGCTTTGGACCCCCATCTCCACCCAAGTTGGGAGGTAAAACTCTGCAGATAAACTTTTGAACTCTGGGACTTCCCTGACCAGGGACAGAGACTTTTGGGACTTTGGGTTGCTAGACTCAAGGACCAAAGGGAAAGGACACGCCCCAATTTGCTTGGGGTGGGTTTTTTGCTCATGGGTTGTGTTATGAATCTGGTTGGTGGTGTTTCCCCAACATAATGCCACATTGTTTCTCTCTGTAGCAAAAAGCCTTTTAATAACACTCAGACCCTGTGCTTGCGAGAGGGGAAGTATTGCCTCTTGGAGGGTGCCCAGCGGGCGTGGTGTATATTTGTCCCAGATCACTTGGTGGGGGCTCGAGCCGGTTTTGCATTGTATTAATGGAATGGGACCCCTAGATACTGAACCTGGCCCTTGTTGCTGCCAACTCTGACGGGCAGAAGGGTTAAGTATGTCAGTTTATCTTGAATGGTCTTGCCTACTGAAGACATTGAATTTGCTGCCATAAGGGGTCCATCATCATCTACACTTACATAACATTTCCCATCCATGACTCTAAAGTACTCTGACAAACATCAGAAATTAAGCTTCTCAAGAGTCTGGTGGGTAAGGAAATATCACCCCCAAAAGGCAGAAAGGAAGTCTGTAGGAGAGCTAAGAATAGACCCCAGGGATCCTGACTCAGGGGCCTGTGGTTCACCCAAGATACCATTCTTCATACCAACATCCCACCTTCCAAACCAATTTACGAGTCACATGAAATGGTTAATCAGAGTAAATGCATTACCCCAGAAACTTCCAAACTGTCGTGGTCCACATAACACTTGCTTGTGGGCCATGTTGAGCTGACTGATTATTCATAGATTCTAAGATCAGAACAGATTTTTACAGTCACCTAGACTGAACTCCTACATTACTGGTTAAGTGGTGCTGGCTTCCTCTCCTTGTTTCCAATTTCTAAGGAGTATTAAACTCAGCTAAATACTTAGTTATTTGTTTCCATGTAAATAATTGCTGTAGTTGTCACAGGGATGTTAAGTCATCATGAAAGGGAGAAAGAGGTGGTTTGCAAAACCATGAAAGGGTAGGAAAGGTTCACAGGAAACACTCCAAAATCCACATTATGAAAAAGCTGAGAGCCCCTGCACTAGTCTAATAAAAATGTAGTGTTTTCTTACTTTACAAAATACTGAGTTCGAACGCAATTCTTCTGCCATTTAAATTGCTAAGCCTGACTGATTTCAAACAGCAGAGTATTCTGAGTCACCATACCATTAATTATTGCACCTGAAGAGCTGAAAATAGACATTGCTCCTGCCTTTATGGCTGCATGCAACTTCAATCCATCAGTGACATTTAAACAGTAGGTTAAAAATTCACATCAATGAATAGAGAGACTCCCCAGTACATCTCCTAAAATTCAGGGCTAAAAGGGATTTCATGGAAAATGATTCTCAGGTCTCCTTCATTCATCCTTCAGTGTTTCTATTAGGGTTCTAAAAACATATGAGATAGTGGAAAGTGCATTAAGCTAGGAACACGTATTGATTAATGCACCCGGATATAGTCATTAATTTTGAAGTTACATTTTTGCTAACTATCTAAGGTAATAAATAGCACAAGCATTCTCAGCAGGTTTCATTATTATTCCTAACTTTCCAAACTTCCTATTTTAGCAGCAAAGGTCAAAATCAAACACCACTTTTTTCCTGCTGAAATTAGCCAAAATATTCTGCATTTATCTAAAAACTGCTGAGCAGTGTTCAATATTATATTATTCAAACTAATATTACACAAATTAAATGGCTCAATATTGATTTTTTCTTTGATGAAATTCAGTGAAACCTCTGAACAGGGTTTTGGTTACTTTTAGTCACAAATAGCATTTGACAAGATCATACAGAAGCAGGCATTTTCAAAGGGTCCCAAATGCAGTTCATGAAGAATTAAGGCTAGATTCTCTTCTCTGCCAAGCTAAACTTGACAATTCTCAGGGCCATCCCAGGATTAAACCAATCACCTATCGCTACTGCCACAGTTCTTAAGGAACCCTGCGCCTGCCCAGGATTGCAGTTCAGCCATGCTTCCTGCCCATCCCTCCTCCTTTCCCTCCCCACGACCCTATGCAGAGAGGAAAGGTGCAAAACCTGGAGCTCACACATCTGTGCCAGTAGGGATCTCTCTCCTAGCAGGAAATTCTCTGCTGGCAGGCTGCAGTCAGTTTCTAGCCTCTTTTCATCTCCTGTGTAGTCCAAAGGGGGCAGAAGCTGATTAGAGAATCCAGTTGTTAAGCCTGTATTTTTGCCTGCTTTTCTCAGGCTCTAGAAGCCTCCAAAGCTGGAGCTCAGTGGAGTATTTTTTCCTTCAAATAGTGAATTCTGAAGCTTTTAAACCCTTAAAAAACTTTTCAGAATTTCTGAGTCGCAGGGCCAAATTGTCCTTTCAGACATAGCTATAAATCCAGAGCAACTTTAGTGAAATCTAGATTTTACAACAGCGTAACTGAGATCAGAATCTGGCTCACAGACTATACAGGTGCAGTGAAGCATGATGTCTAAGTAAGTTTTTCTTACATTGCAACACATTGTTTAATGGTACTTCTTTATAAGCTCAGTAACTGCCACTGTTATATCCCAGCTATGCCATTTCTATTTTTAAACTACTTTGCGGAATCTCTGTGCTCCTTACAAGTATGATATTAAATGCGCAAAAGGACCTAATTAAACTGTGAGCTCTCAGGGCAAGATGTCCACATGTAGGAAGATGCACAATACTCAGCATTTATCAAATGTCTTTGGGCATTTCAGGACACAAGCAGATACAACATGTTTTCTGCCCCCAAGATCTTATATTTAAAAAAACCACATACTCACAGGGACTAAAGGGGAATTTGGTGGTTTTAAAAAGATAATTATGGCAAGATTGTAGGGTACTCAGGGATACCCTACTAGTACTCACTGAGCAACATCGTACTTAGAGCTGGGAAAAGTATTTTGGACAAAACTTTCTCCTCCCTGAAAAATGCAGATTTGGATCAAATATTGTAGTAAGTCACGTTAAATTTGCTAAATTGCTTCAATTAAAAATACAAAAATAATCTGGAAAAAATCTGAATGTTCCCTTTTAAAAGTTGAAACTAAACATTTTATTTTGATTCAACTTTGTTTAAAATTTTACTTCCATTTTATTTTTAAAAACAGTTAAAAAACTTTAAACAAAACTTAAATCTTTGTTCAAACCAAAATGAATTTCTCAACTTTATTTCACCAAAAATTAAAAAAAAACTTCATTTCCGGTTGACCTGAAATGATTATTATTAGATTCACCCCTCCAAACTGAAAAAGTCAGTCACGCAGCTCTAGTCTTAAAAGAGAAGGTTCACTGAGCGGGATTTGAAAGCAGGAAGGATGGCCTTGTGGAGAGACTCCAGCATGGAAGAGAACAAGATGACATTTCTAGGAGAAGCAGACAATATGTCAAAGCATTATTGATGGTGCAGTGAGATGTGGACATGGGTGATGTAAAAGAAGATCAGATAAATGAGAAAAGCATGCAGGGCCCTAGCCTGAAAGCAAGAACATCAAGCTTGAATTTAATGGGGTGAAGGAGGGAGAGCCAGTGGGAGATATTTAAAGAAGGAGCTGATGTAGTCAGATTGAGAGGTAAGATTATTTTAGCGGCTGTTTTGCATGGACTGAAGTGATGTGGATGTTAAGGAGGGCAGAGAGGTGGTAGTTAAAGTAATCTGAGACAGGAGATGAGCAGCTGAATGAGCATTTAAGCTGTTAAAATAGAAAGAAAATTATGGATTGTACAAATATTTTAGAGGAATAAGCAGCAAAATTTGGATGTGGTTTCAGCATGTGGGACAAGAGAATGAGAACTCAAAGATGACCTCCTCAAGTTATAAACCTGAGAGAGAAAAAAGTTAGTGGCATTATACCAGGTCCTTGAACTGCGTCATGAATTGTTGTAACAGCAACAATAGCCTGTTATTTTAACCAAAGGGATTTAGATTATATTTTCAAAAAAGTGGGGTCGACAGTTTTCTTTTATTAAAACAAACATCAATTTTCTATTTTGAAATGTTCTAAAACACCCAAAAGTAAAAGGTAATGAACAGGAGCTGTACTTATTACCTCAATAACCCAGCCAAACCAAGGCTCGATTAAAAATATATATATATATATATATATATATATATAAAGTCATCATTCCAGATGCCTCACTTAACAGATTCATGACGACAGTGAGAGAGGCAAAATACCAGATATTATTTCCTTTGGTGAAAATGCGCAGTCACCTATTCCTCTCATTTCAACTAAGGTACATTGTCACCCACTGCTTATAGAGGAGTCAGAAGAAACAGGATTCCTTAGTATTTTACTTTTTCCAAGATTATTACCAACCATCTCAGAATTAAGCTAAGTGTACTTTTAGGGCAACACCTAGATGACACCTTTAGCCAAACTGACTGTGTGTTCACATAGTTAAATTTCATATCCTCCCTACCCCGCATCTCAACACCTGGAAGACTGTCTGGAAGACAAAGACTTTGAATTTAGGAGATTGGTCCCAGGCTGGAAGAGAATTCGTTCCGAGTATTGAGAACTGTAAGATGTCTAACTTCCCGAGGGGTGAGAGTCTATTTGATTCAAATTTTATTTAGTTTGTAAAAGTTACAATTTAAACTAACTTTGATCTCTAGGCCTGCTACTTATAATTACTTAATTTTTTTTGTAGTTAATAAATTTTATATTTTACTTAACACAGTGTGGCTTTGTTTTAAGTGCTTGGGGAAAGAGAGGTCTGAGTCAAAGACGACACCCAGTTTATGGGCCTGAGTGACGTAAAGGACAGTGGTGTTGTCCACAACGATTGAGAAAGGAGGTAGCGGGGAGAACACGTAGATCTATGTGCTGTCTGCACAGAAATAGTAGTTCAGTTTGTGGATGAGATTACCCAGAGAAGAATAGAAGGGAACCAAGAACAGAGCCCTGTGGAAACAGCACAGAAAGCTGGAAATGGGGAGAGGTGGGGAAAAGGAGGATCATCTGAAGGAGCAATTAGAGGACAGTCATGGAAGCTCGGGGAAGACCAGATTTCAAGAAAAGGATCATGGTCAACTGTGTTGAAGGCAGCTGACAAGTCAAGGAGGAAGAGGATGGAGTACTGGCTCGGAGATTAGGATAAGAAGAGGTCATTCCAGACTTTAGTGAGAGTGGTTTCAGTTGAACGCAAGGGGTGGAAGCCTGACTGGAGAGATTCTAGGATGAAATTGGAGAAGAACTCTACACAGCAATGATAAGCATCACATTTAATGAGTTTGGAAATGAAAGATAGATAGTGGTGGTAGTTTGAGAGGCAAGTAGGGTCAATAGGAGAAACTAAAGCACGTTTGTATTGAGAGTGGAAGAGCCAGAGGAGAGTGAGAAGTTAAGGAAGGGAATGAGAATGTGTATGAAGGTGATCAGGAGATGAGTCACTGAGGGGCTAAAGGAGAAGAGCAGATGACAAACTTCTTTGTCTATGACCAGGAAGGAGGAGGAGAGAGTTGTAGTGGGAGGAAGGGAAGGGCACAATGTATTTTTACAATCTTCTGTTGAACAAAAGTCAGGAAGATCCCATGCAGAGAGCATAATGGAGGTGAATTATTTGAGGAATGAGTCAAAGGTGACAAAAAGGTGGATAGAATTGCAAGTGTGAGATTCAATTGAGTTGGAGAAGTAGAGTTGTTTAGCTAGGAAGATAAAACTGAAAGAGGAAAGAACAAATGTGTAGCAGAGGAAGTTAGCCTGGTGATGGGATTTCTGTCAGAAGTGCTCCACAATGCAAGAGCAGAGAATGCAGTTGCTGGGGATGAGCCAGGACTGAGGGTGGCAGGGCAGACCTTGCAATGGGAGAAAGAGGTACAAGAGTCAAGGGGTTAGGTGAGTGAGGAATGGAGAGACTCAACCATACTGATGGAAGAAAGAGAAGAGGTCAGGGGAAGAGGGCTGAAAACAGATGAGAAGTCATTGATGCCTATGGATTGGAATTATGGAAAGGCTGAATGACAAGGCACTGATGAGAGATGTTGAGAAATCAGCTGATAGTCAGAAGGGGAACTCAGCTACAGAGAGCGCATGCACACGTCTGCAGTGATTGGTGAAGAGCAAGTCAACAGCCCTTTTTGTGAGTGAGTAGGAGAGTTTAATCAGGACTGCATATGGATCTTTTTCATTCCCTCTCCCATGCTGTCAGAAGCCGATAACCTGGAAGTTATCTATAGGAGGAGGAGTTGGAGATGATGTCCAGATCACATTGCTTTTTCATCCACAACATTTAGAGAGATTAAAGAATTCCATTCTCCTGCTACTGGCTCATTGCATGAACCCATGCAAGCCATTTAGCCACTCTATGCCACAAAGTTTTCCCATCTGCATAATAGAATATTAAATCCCCTACCTACTTTATATGGGAGTTGAGGAATAATCAGCTAAAGCTTGTAAAGCACTTTGAGATCCTCAGATGAAATGTGCTGTAGAAGTGCAAAGTATTTTCATTATCTCCTCTATATTTTATAACTAATAATGCTGAGAATCAGAGAGATTAGACATTTTTTCATACAGCCAACTCTGATTTAAATATAAAAACCAAAGAACATTCAACAACATTACTGACTTCAGAAGATGGCACCAGCAGCCATAACTATGTTATAGAAGAACATGTTTCAAGGCTCTTCGACAAAGCTTTCCGTGCTTCAGTTAATATGCACATGTGTTTATGCTAACTGATTTCTGCTTTTACTTAATTGAGTAATGAGATACGACATGATGTGAACTATGGTATTATGATTCATACCCACTGTGTTATTGGACATGAGGCTCCAGGCATAACCTTTAAATGAAATAGGCTCAAATTATAAACACCAACATTCACACTACCAGGTGTCTTAGAGCAAGAGAGATGCATGCTTTTTTGAAGGAAAGGAGATATTTCTCTGAGTGTAATGTATTGGTCAGCAAGCTTTCAGAAATAGTGTGCCGAGTCTTCATTTATTCACTCTAAGGTTTTGCATGCCAGTAATATATTTTAACATTTTTAGAAGGTATCTTTCTATAAGTCCATAATATATAACTAAACTATTGCTGTATGTAAAGTAAATAAAGGTTTTTAAAATGTTTAAGAAGCTTCATTTAAAATTAAATTAAAATGCAGAGCCCCCCGGACCGGTGGCCAAAACCCGGGCAGTATGAGTGCTACTGAAAATCAGCTCGCGTGCCATAGGCTACATCAGGGGTAGGCAACCTAAGTACTGTCTAAGCACAATCGTACAACTCCTTGCAAAGCAAGTGGGGTTTTCATTTTAACTGTGTATGGACATAACACACTGCATAACCAGCAGTACTGAGTTTTCTGCAGTATTATTTTCCTCCTCCTTTCAGGCTTCCTTCAGTCCTGAGTATTTTTACCAATAAATCCTTCTGCCCACAAACAGCAAAGCCACTCTGGCTGCTACTATCTCTTCAAGGTTACAGTAGCCCCAGGGACCAGTAGGAGAAAGGCCCATGGATCCATCAAGTTACACATCTACTAGCCCCTCTTCTGACTCACCTATACTCCAATAACTGATATGCGGCAATCTCATAAGGAAACATTCACTACAGTGTCTACTCCTGACCCCATTCACCCAGCCCTACTCCACATATTCCTTTATTCAAATACCTACATTTAAGAACTGGCATCTTCTAACTCATTACCAACATAACAGAAATCTTCAGCCTTGTGTTCAGCAGAGATCAGCCAATAATACTTCCATTTGTTCACAAAAACAAGGATATTGGTTTTAAATCCAGGTATACAGCACTATTTCTGATACACAGGAGATTGTTAATAAACAGACCAATCCACTGCTTATTTACTTCTCCTGACAGATCTAGGAAAACCTTTTGTTTTCTTATGATACTGGAATATTGAAATTGTTCAGTGTTATGAAATTTCTTTTAGATTACAGACTAAGATAAATCAAAACAGTTATCCTCTCAGTCCTATATAAATTGTAGGAACTATGATTAAAGCAAACAAATTAGCATTTTTCTGGAGTCTTTAGCCTGTTTGAGGGTGTCTTAGATAAATCATCTCAAAGGAGAGCTTTAGAGAAATATTCAGTCCTCCAACCAAATCTTTCAGATAGGTGACTATTGTCAGGAACTGGATATTCCCCATGGCTGTATTCCTAGGTTAGACATATTAGCTCAATCTTCAAACTCCCCTATGGGTAAGATTCTCCTTCTGTCTCTGTTAATTTTATTGCAGATACTTTATTTAACTCAATTAGACTTAATGCATCTAGTCTGGTAACCTTGACTGCAATAGCTCTAGGAGGCCTCTGGCTAACAGCATGGCAAATTGATTTTTTTTCCTCTGTGGAGCATTCCATTTTAACAGGAAAACCTAAGAGCCAGGCATAAATGTAGATCCAGTAATTGTCTACTGTTCTTATAAATATTAAATCAATTCAGAATTGCTTAGTCAATCCATGATCACACTCATACTGTAGATGGGCAATGAGCTTCAGAAAACTCCCCTCTGTCAAATCTTAGTCATTGTCCTCAATTATAAGTTAATTCCAGTGTTATTTATGTTAAATTGAGAAATGTTGAGATATTCTATTTCAGGAAATTCATTCTGCTTGGGAGAAACATGGATTAAATTATGACAAGAATATGGAATGTTTGCAGTTCTCAAAGCTTTGTGAATCACTTGGTTGATACCTGCAGAACTCTAGCACCCACTGATGAACAGACACCACATTCACCTTTTCTAGAAAGGTCTAGGGACAAACAAAAACTTGATACATTATGTCTAGGGATGTGACAATTTGTCTGGCTAAGGTAGAATCAAACTCATGTCTTTTATTGGTAAAATACTAAGTCTTGAGGAAAGCTGCACAAGCTGCTGTCATCAGTAGAGCTGAGAACACGTCTTCCTGAGGCAACAATGCTACCCTGCAAGAGAGAGAGAGAGAGAGAGAGAGAAAGAACGAACATACCCTGGTCCAACACTAGAAAATAAGACAAGTGGACTTTAGGGAAAAAAAAAAGTTTCTCTCAGAAGCTCCAGACAGAGGCTGTCAAATGGTTGTGGGCCGACCAACATTCTGATCCTTCAAAATGCAGTGAATCAAGAAGCTGTATTAACAGAGGACTTCAGTGTGAAATAGCATGACTGGGCAGAGTACACAACAGAACAGGAGAGAGTGATGATGAAAAAGGAGAGGAGCTAGACAGAGGATGCAGAAAGAGGAAGACACAGCAGAACATAAAGACAATAGTCTTCTGGACCTGTTGGAAAAAAGAAGTTCCTATAGCCTCCCAAGTCAAAAGGAAACAAAGCAAAGCATCAAACTTTGTACTGAGTACAAGGCAAGTGCACCCATATGCCCTAGGTGAAATGTAATTTTCCCTTAACCACAGAATAAAAGTCTGTACACCTTTGCCTCAGGCAGAGATTTAACATGATCTCTGAACATCTGACAAACAGCAGCAGCACCACAACATTCGAGGACGGCCCTCTTCCCCAGTGATTTCACAGAGTTCTTATGCATGTATTTAAAGCCATCTCCTCTATTAAAATGGCACACTGTTGGTTTTGGAAACACATGTAGAATTGATCCATCTGGTGGTTTTCCATAACCAGGAGCCTTTTGGCAAGGTCGTTCAGATTTCAATGTCTTTGTTGAGCAGATGGAAGTTAGAGTGGAAGGAGCTCTCAATCCCAGAAATTGAGGCCTTCTCTTGGTACTACTATACACATGTATAGATCCCCATCCTGAAAAGGGTCAGAGCATCTACAACTCACAGTGACTTTAATGGAGAGTTCTAGATTATTAGAAGGCATTCAGCAACCCTCTGGATCACACAAAAGACATTAGATCAATCTAAAGTTAGTTATATTAAAAGTAGGAGGATTAAAATCTGAAGTGTCAATTAAAAGACTTGAACTACTTGCAAGTACAAACACATTTTAGCAACTTACAATCAAATAGGTAACAGCAGTTGTGCAGTCTGAAGCAGCTTTTCTGTTATGACAAATATTTAACTCTGTCAAAAAATATTTAAATCCTCAAACTATTTGGGATTTGTTTATCTATAAAAAATTCATGTGTTGTACAATGCTCCAGGGGCACCTGTAAACAAAAAGGCTGGCTGTGGAGCCTGAAGAAAATGATTAAGAACCAGTTGAATTATTCATAGTGAATTTATTCTCCACCCCCACCCTTCTCTGACAATTGTCTGTAAACAGATTATTCTTATTATTTGTTTTATAGCCAGTGTGTTTAATAGACATTAAATAGGAACCAACTTTAGCCTACTGATTGTGAGTGAACTGTTCATTGTGTTTTAGAGATTTTTCTTTACTCAGACTGTGAGGTTAGTCACTGGGTATTGTTTCTATTTTCCGATTGGATGACCCAACCTTTATAAATAACTTCTACCTTACCGGAGACAAATGAAATTTTGGCTACAGAGACTGAAGAGTCATATGAACATAGCTTCCCTCCTATGGATTTTCACACAAAGGACTATTTATTACTTGTATTGTGATAGCATTTAGGAGCTCCAGTCACAGAATATCAGGGTTGGAAGGGACCTCAGGAGGTCATCTAGTCCAAACCCCTGCTCAAAGCAGGACCAATCCCCAATTTTTGCCCCAGATCCCTAAATGGGCCCCTCAAGGATTGAACTCACAACCCTGGGTTTAGCAGGCCAATGCTCAAACCACTGAGCTATCCCTCCCCCATATGGACCACGACACACTTGTGCTAAATGCTGTATAAACACAGAGAAAGGAAAAAACAAAAGGAAACTATCACTGCCCAAAATATAGAGTGTGATATACAAAGTTTTAATAAAAGATATATGTTGCAAAAAATGGTCACATGATTTTTCTTCTTGTTCATTCAGCTTTACTGGTTAAAATAGTGTCTGGATAAAAGTGCTGCACATGCTTTTTTAGTAAGGGAGAAATGTTTTCCTCACTCAGGAGTTTTAAATCTTACTGGATTTGCAGATTGGATACCGGATTGTGTTTGTTCTAAATGAGCTTGAGGCTTTTGTGCATTTGTTCAGAGATCGGAACTTTTGATGAGAAATGTTCTTATGTGAAGAGTCGCTTTCATACCACCTTTCTGAGATGCACTCAACTGCTCTGTATAGGTTTAGGTACCAGAGAAAATCTGTTGCAGCATGCTTAAAGAGCTCTCAAAAGGTCTTAAACAGCCACTTGGAGTTTGCTTTTGAACTGAATTTTCAAAGACTACGGATTGGTGGGCAGCAATCGATCCAGTGGGGGTCAATTTATCGCGTCTAGTCCAGATGTGATAAATCGATCCGTCGACTCCTGTACTCCACCGCCACAAGAGGCGCAGGCAGAGTCGGCGGGGGAGCGGCAGCAGTTGACTCACTGTAGTGAAGATACCACGGTGAGTAGGTCTAAGTACGTCGACTTCAGCTACGTTAGTCACGTACCTGAAGTTGTGTAACTTAGATCGATCCCCCCCCAGTGTAGACCAGAGCTTAGAAAGTGGATTTATGCCTGGGAACTATTGAGGAGGATTGGGAAACAGGCTAGTGTTAAACCTGTGTTTATGTGAGTTTTTTATGCTAATTTCTGATGTAGGTTGAGGTCAGGTTGTTTACTAACAATGCTAAACTTGTTCTTAAATTTCTCATTCTCTCTGGATAAACCATGTTTGAGCAGTAGTCCATGAACCACCCATGCACTGACCAGGGTAACTGGGCTACTGATAATTCCATTTTTTCCTATAAATTCATGCAAGGTTTGGGGTCAGTGTTAAAGAAAACACTCAAGGAAACCTAGGGAAAATAGCAGTTTATCTTGTAATCTTGCTATTCTAGACCAATGAGCTGAAGCAAAATGTGAGACGAGTAGAAAGTGAGAGATCAGAGTTCTGTAAATCCTCTCAAAGCAGAATCTTACAAAAAGGACATCATCCATTTGTACAATACATATTTATACTTTGGACTATTCACAATGCATAAGCAAGGGGGAGATCCACAGAGCTATCCTAGAAACCAATCCTCTTATGTATATAATGTAATATACATGCTTTCTCTAAACTTTCCAAATTTTAATAGCCAACCAAGGGAAATTTTACTACTTAAGTTATCCCTAATCACTCATGAACTCCACTTACTAAAAATCCCTTCATAAAGCTTTCTTCTCCTCCTCCTCCTCTCCAGAAATACTATGCTCCCTCAAATTTTTAATATACAAGAAAACTCATGATTATATGAAATAGTTATAATCTTATGGGAACAAAAGGTGCAACCTCAACCTTCCCAGTATCATAATTCATGTGATGTTGATAAGTATTTTTACTGTATTTTTAGTTGCATAAGTCAGTCTTTTGACTGAATGTCCCATTAGTAGCAGAGACATGGATTTTGAATTCTAAACTCTGCCTGTAACATATGGAATGAACAGAAAACAAGAGGTCACTGAAATACTATTGAAGAAAAAAGGGTTTTAATAAAATATATTCAAATTGAGCTGAAGCATTGTTTTAAAGATTTGGCCACTTCTTGCCTCTGGCAGCTAGAATAAATTTTCAGACACTTGTTTCTTCGCAAGCGTGTAAAAAACTTCCTGTAAATCAATGTTTCCAGACAGACTATAAATTTTATCTGGACACATTATTGGGTCTACCATACCCAGAAAGTTTCCTCTTTTGCCTTACAATTTATTGTGCATTTTACAGCTAGTCAGGGGGCATTTTGGTGTTTAGTTAAAGAAGCAGACATCAGCATCTTCCCAGAGAAATTCTTCATTCCACAGAGCTTTCCAAGAGAGGTGCTTTTAGAATACGTCTATGGAAATAGCTGTTCCATATAGTTTGACATAGACTATGGATTTTTAGTAGTAAGACATCGTATTGAATGGCACTGAGGAATTTGGGGGGTGGGAGGTGGGGGGGGCGGAAATGTGATCTGACAGAGCCATTCAGCTGAAATGATCCAATTGATTTTTAAAAGGAGGCCTTGTAAGCATTACTCTATCCCCCAGACACAAACAGGTCTGTCATGGAGACCAATCTCCAGTGTATTTATTGGGGTAACCTATAGGTTTTCAACATCACTGCTCCTCTGGATACCATTGGTACTTTCAGCTGCCATTTGACCACGCTTTGACATTCACAGAGCTTTCAATTAATTCAGGTAGATAAGGGATCAGTTTAGAACCACCCCAGACCTAGATCTGGGGGTTAATATAAAAAAAAAAAAAAAAAAAAAAAAACACACTTTGGGCAAATGTAGTGGCAGTTGTCAGAGAGCTGGATTAGCAGACATTACAATACAGATCTTTAAAAATGGAGAAGCCATAAAACCTTTCATTCCTCTTTGTGGACATTTAAAACCCTCTCCTGTAAAGCACCACCACTGGAGTTAACAAAACCATCAAAAAAATGTATCTTATACACACACACACACACATACCCCTATATACATGCGCACACACACAAACTAACAGGATGCAAAATCCCCTTGTGACAGTCTGTAACCCTACGTTCACCACTTTGTCAAGACTATGATAAATTTTGTACAAACTATCTTGTAAGAGATCATTTAAAACTCAGTTTGCTGATTATGGTCCTGGTAAATACGTGTGGCAACACAATACTACTGCCGCTCTGCAGCGGCAGGACCAAGCTTCTTCACCCTGCCCCCCCCCCAGGGGGGCGGGCAGGATTTTTAGTGGCACACTGCTGCCTGCTGGGGTCCCGGCCTGGGTTCGGCAGCGGGCTGAGCGGGGCCGGCGCCTGGGACCCGGCAGGCAGCAGCATGCTATTAAAAATTGGCTCGCGTGTCGTCTTTGGCACACATGCCATAGGCTCCTGACCCCTGTTCTATAGCATGAGCTAAAAGCCAACTGGCTCTTAACTAAGACTGTAGAGCAGACTCATTTAACTCTAAGTGGTCTCAGTGCCACTAGATGAGACAGAACTCCACACCCAGGTGGTGTGTGGGTTACACAAGCACTGCAGAAGACAGCTCTAAAACTGCCTCTCAGTACCTCCTTGCAAGCCCTGCTTTAGGGGGACATTCTGGGGGCACAGAGAGCATGTTGGGGCAGAGCCACAGCATCTCTTAGAGACACAGCACAGAATCTCACCCTAAGGACTCTCAGCCTGTGGTTTGTAACCACCCTGCCCTTTCCATATTGTTAAGCGGCATTCACATTCAGGGATATCCCAGCATAGAAGAGACTGAGAGCCACTGATGTACACCAATCATGATTATGCCACAGGGAAAGCACATCAATCAAAATGCCAGATAGGGTCTAGATACCAGCTGCAGCCTCTTAGGAGAGCCCACTTTATCAGCAGATAAAGCTTCTCTGTGCAGGCCCGTTCCTTGATGCAAAGAGGTGCAATTCAGACCATCAGTTAGGATGTGTGCCTAACCTACTCAATTACATGCCTGCACATCTTCAGAATGGAGTTACATCCATCGAAACATGGTCTGCAATTCATCCCGCTATCTACTGCAATGCAAGCCACTCTATTTGCGCAGATACATCATGAATGAATGACAGACAGCACAGGACCGTCTAAACTTACGTATCTGTGCTAGTAAGCAAAAAAGACCTTCAGAAGTGTCTTAAGGCATACTGACAAGTTTCAGAGTAGCAGCCATGTTAGTCTGTATCCGCAAAAAGAAAAAGGAGTACTTGTGGCACCTTAAAGGCTAACAAATTTATTTGAGCATAAGCTTTTGTGAGCTACAGCTCACTTCAATAGGATGCATTCTGCCACCTTACTTAAGTCGTGCACTGAACACAGGTCAACCAGGCCGGAGGATTAGAGCAGACAGAGTAGTTTAAGTTGGGAAAACAAAAGAAAAAGCAAAACACTAGTCACATTTGACAATTTAACCCATATTCAGGGCCAAAATCCAGATGCACAAAACTCTCCTAAAATATTTTACTTTTTTTGGATATAAATATCAAACGCTAAAAAAAAAATTTAAAAAATGAGAAAACTTGCCTGCAAGGCATATGCCAAATCATTATGAGCATCAGAGTGTATAACATACTTTAATTTGTTCCTACATAATTGCAGACTTCTTTGTTTTGTCTTATTTTTTAATCAAAGCATCTGCTCCAGATCAAGATACTAATTGCTCCTGGTGCAGTGCCAATGTTTAAATGTTTGCCTGATCTTTGCTCAATTTGTTATGGAAAGAAAGAAAAAAGTTTCATATGTGTTGAAAAGCAAAATTGATTTTATTTCCAATAGCTGGATTTGATGTTTAAAAAATGTATATTAAGGAACTGCAGCATTATTATGATGCATTTACACTAAATGCTTGCAAAAAATTCCAGCTGGCATAATAAAAAAAAGTAGTGTCTGTTTAACACTGCCATTTTTCTAACTACAACTCCTGTACTGTGTGCCTGAGCGTGTGCCCCAGACCTTTATAACAGCCTTTTCAGAGGATATTTTCAAAAGGATGGTAGGATATAGTTACAGGAGATCCACCTGAATAGCTTTCTAATATCGTTTGCAGTTCTGGAACACTTTCTTGCAAAACTGCCTTTAAATAAACCTGGCTTCCTCAATCTTTGCTTTTCATTCTTTACACAAAAGAATAGTTTGTCTTTCTTTGATTATTTTAAGTACTTCATCTTAACAGCTGTACTTCTTGACATCTACCACACAGTTTGCTGAATATTATATCCAATGCCAAGGTAATACAGATTGTTTGCTAGGTGAAACTGCAGTACTCATTGACAAGAGAGTTCTTCCTATCTATGGGGCTCCACGGGGATTTTCTGCCCTAAGGAACCGGGTTACAGTACCAATAATTATAAGCATGCAAGCAATATTCCTTCTGGCCATCTCCTGCACAGAATGCTATACAAAGATTTAGCTTCCAGTATGAATATCAGAGCTAAGTAAATAATTTATTCAATTAACCTAGTCTTTTTTCTGGTCTGTGAATTATTGGCAGAGTGAAAAAAAGCTGTGGATCCTATTAGTCATGTCATGTCCTAACCATGATTTCCAAGTTTATCTTCTCTCTCTGAACACCAGAATTGTAGGACACCATTATTCCTTTATTGAATTTAAAAAAAAAATGAATACTCAATACTTCAGTTGGGGTGTTAAATTTTATTCCCCCTTCCCATTTCTGCTTCACTGAAAAACCTCCTCATACTTCAAATTAAAGTATATGCACTGAGTTTTAAATACGCCTTTAAAAAAATAAAAATAAAAAAAGCTTTCTTGCTTCAATACAGCCATTATAATTTCCCAGATTCTTTTCCAGGATAAGCTTGGGCAAAGATAGAGTCCTGAATCACATCTTGAAGGTAACCCGAACCAAGGCGAGAAGACAGGTTTCAGAGTAGCAGCCAGGTTAGGAAATTCCAGAGAAAATAGCCACTCATAAAGAATGTCTGTCAGCCCACATCCTGTTACAATAGAGGCTGTATTTCAAAGGAGGATAGGAGCCATCTTTCAAGTAGACAAGATCCCACAGCATTTAAGGCTTTAATAGGTCAAAATCCTGAAGTTTAAAATCACCATGTCACCTCGGGAAAAAAAAAAAATTCAGATCACCCATGCTGACCCTACAGTCTGCCCCCTCACTCTACACACTCAATCGCAGAATCAAATTGGTGGTGGTGTCATTGGGTTCTGAGCAGAGAGGTGAGTGGGAAAATGGAATCTGCCCCAAAATACAGGATGGGCTCTATGTTTGTGGGTGCCAAGCATATTAATGGCCTCACTAACAGAAATTGTTACTATTGATTTTAGTTTCAGTTTGACTGCATGAGACAGCAAGGAAGGTTCAAACAAGATGTCACAGGCTGCTTACCAGAAATAAGAATTAGTCTGCATATACCTAGAAGCTGGCATTTAAAAAAGAGTGCTGCTTTTATGGACACCAAAATAATTCTGGCTTCAAGAATATGTTTAGAAATCTAATTTTCTTTCATCCAGTCAGGAAAGAAGTTAATATAACATAGCATGTAGAAGCATGAAGGCACTTTAATACAAATGGCAATCAACAAAATACATTAGAATCTCGGTTTCAGAGTAGCAGCCATGTTAGTCTGTATCAGCAAAAAAGAAAAAGGAGGACTTGTGGCACCTTAGAGACTAACAAATTTATTTGAGCATAAGTTTTCGTGAGATACAGCTCACTAAAATAAGAAATGCTGATTTCACGGTGCAGGACAGGCTCTTAATTTTCTTCTGTTAGCGCTTTGATTGGCACGTCATTATTATTAGAGTACAAATACGTAATTAGCCTTTGCTTCTCGTTACTCTCCCTCCATCCCCTATTTTTCACAAAGCAGTTCAGAACCAGCAATAATTTGTCTCTAAGGATCTTTGAGGGATGCTCAGTAGATCTAGCCCAGACTGATTGAGAGATTGATAACTCGATTGGTCTCCCTTGTTTTCTTGCATTTGGAACTGATCAAAATAGTCTGACCTGTGGGCCCCACAAAAAAAGCAGACAGCACAATTGCTTGTCACTGGTCACTTCTCTGGGCAATGTTATTATGTTCTCCTGGAAAGTGGTAAAGTACTTTTTATAAATGGATCAGATAGCTGAATGATAGCTTGTGCACCTATCCACCTTGCAAGACCAGCTCCTTTTGCCTAGAATGACATCCATTCCCTATACAGGAATCAAGGTGGACATGCGCATACACCAGGTTTGTGGTATCACTGAGGCCAGCTCAACTGCAAGCGCTTGGAAATTTAAATGTAGCACTCATTACACTTCCAATCCTGTGTTTGGATATGTAACGAGGCTGGTTCTGGTGGGACCCAACTGAGAGTGCCAATTCAGGACAAATTGCTTAAAGCAGGGCAGTTACAGCCCAAGGCTGGGGTTTCTATGCACACCAAGGCAAACCAAACCAGCCAAACAGAGAAGACTTTGGTTTTACCCCACTCGCTAACCACAAGTCACACAAGCAATTCCCTTAGACCCTCCAGTTTCCCAGAACTACTACCAGTGCCACTCGTTATAGGGATAAGTGGTTACGAAAACCAATACCCTAGTAAAAGAAAACAGGTTCTCCTGATCCCAAAGGGCCAAGCCCCAGACCCAGGTCAATATACAAATCAGATCTTATCCAAAAGACACGCTGTTGCCAATCCTTTAGAATCTAAAATCTAAAGATTTATTCATAGAAGGAAAGAAATATAGATGAGAGCTAGAATTGGTTAAATGGAATCAGTTACATACAGTAATGGCAAAGTTCTTGGTTCAGGCTTGAAGCAGTGATAGAATAAACTGCAGGTTCAAATCAAGTCTCTGGAGAACATCCACAGCTGGAATGGGACATCAGTCCTTTGTTCAAAGCTTCAGTGTAGCAAAGTTCCTCCAGAGGTAAGAAGCAGGATTGAAGACAAGATGGAGGAGCTGCAGCAGCTTTTTATATTCTCTTGCCATGTGGTCTCTCTTTCTTTGTTCCAAAGAACAAGCTGTCCATCACATGGCCTGGAAAAACCTCAGAGTTCTGTCCATAGGCAGGTCCCTGCGTACCTTGCTGAGTCCCAAGACATGTTTGCCTTCTCCCAATGGGTCAATTGTATAGCTGATGGTCCTTAATGGGCCATCAAGCAGGCTAGGCAGAGCTGACACCAACTTGTCTAGGGTGACACCCAGAAGCATAGCATAAGTTTGAAATATAGACAGTATAGAGCCAAGACTTATATCTTTAGATCCAAAAATGATACATGCAAACAGATAGCATAATCATAACCAGCAAACCATAACCTCATCTTAGACACCTTATTTGACCCCCTTTATACAAGATTTGGTGTCACTACAAGACCTTGGTTGCAACGATGTTCTATATGGTCCCAGTTCAAATCAATAATGTCACAGGATACCACCAGGATTTTAAGCTCTCTCAGGAACTTAGTAACCTATTTTTCTTCTCATGTTAAGGCTTATAATCACTCCATCTCCCCACCTTCTCTTTGAGAATGTGGATTTGCTGGCATAGGTTTCCATCAGGCTCCAAAGTGCAGAAGGAGCCAGGTTCAAGAGTTACAGCAGGAAGTCATGCCTCCCAAATTTGATTGGGCAGATATGGAAACGTTAGCTAAGCAGCATGCTGTGGTTGGACAACGGGGATCTACAGGAATGATCTGATGTCTGACAATGATCTCCTTCAGTTTCCCTTCACACAGATTGGTTCTCTTGATCATTCAGCATGGTCTGGTTGCAGAGGTAACTTAGCCATTCAGCTAAGTCACAAAAGTCCACCCCTTCTGGGGTATCAAAGTCCAAAGATAAACACACAAATCTCTCTCAGGGCATAGCCCTTCCTTCTTGAAGATTTGTCTTCTCTTCCCTCATCTTCAGCTGATTCTCACTGGACTCAGCTGCCCTAGATTCTAATCAGTCTTCCTTCCCATTATGTGCAGGGTGTTGGCCCTGGGAACCCTAAACAGGTCTGTCTAACCCCTGCAACCACAGCGTGCCCTGCTTCTCTGCACAACCAATCCCTTCCTGGCTGCCCTTCTGCTCTTTTATAAAGCACCTATTTTACACTCTCACTCTCTCTCCCCCTCCCTCCCCCGCAACCTTCTGGAGTCTCTCCCAGGTCTTCTTGGTTGTCTCCCAGAAGACCCAGTCCCTAGCCAGCTGACCCCTTGTCAAATGACTTCACTTATTGCCTCCAACAAGGGAGGTGGGCCAGATCTGGCAAAGGTGCAGTTGAGCACTTAACTCTTGTAAAGAACGAGTTCACTCTGCAACAGATGATTTGAAGGTCAAAGTTAAATGGAATGTTTGGCATCTGAATCATCCCAGTGCCACCATGGTGTGGTTAAAAGTCTTCCTAGTTCAGGTTTAGAGGTGTGCCACATGCACCTCCCCAATTGCTAGCTGTAGGGAAGGATGAACAGGCAGACTGCAAACATTTTGCAATCTCTTGATGAGAGTTTGAGGCATTCGGACAGCATGTAACAGGCTAATAAAACCCTTACAGATAATAGTGCCAACAGTGATAATGGAGCAGAATAAGGGCAGCCATATTTATTACCAGTATTAAGGCTTTAGGTCAGAGTCGTTTCATTATTTTGGATTTGTTGTAGGCTGAATAATCACATTACTGTTGGGAGCTTTCAGCTCCATGGCCACAGACTCAGAGCTCAGAATGACAACAGGCTGGGGGCTATCAATTGTGATACAGGAACTGATGTGCGCGTGTGTGGTGGGGCACAAGTGTTGAGCATCACCTTCAGAGTGCCGGATTCCCTCCACAAGGAATGGACTGAAAGAACATTCATTCAGTTCGGGGATGCTCAGTTTCAGAAGGGATTGCTGTGCGCAAGACATGAGAGCCTTCAGCTTTCATGGTGGACTGGAAAGACTGACATACAGTGATCTGACCAGGGCTGGCTCCACGCACCAGCTTTCCAAGCAGGTGCTTGGGGCAGCATTCAGAATGGGGCGGCAGTCTGCGTCCCACGGAGGCAATTCAATAGCAGCTCCGCTGTTCTTCCTGCCATGGCAGCGACAATTCAGCAGCGACTGCTTGGGGTGGCAAAATTGGTAGAGCCGCCCCTGGTTCTGACGTGTCAACTGTGGGTCAGATTTGGAAAACACAAAAGGGAAAAAAGCAAACAGATTCAGGCGTGTTGCAAATATAGAGAAAAAAAAATCTACTTTTTAAGAAAGTGTTAGGTCCCAAAGAAAATGAAATTAAGTTACAAAATTTCTCTAGCAACTAACAGAGTTCTCAGCTAGAAGAAACCTTTGGCTAGGCTTTTTCAAAAGAGCAGCAGCATGCAGCTTTTCTGGGGCTGCCAAGCTTAAATCTCAGGTTTCCACAGCTAGAACAGGCCTGTGCCTAAACTAAGGACAGGATTCAGAGTAGCAGCCGTGTTAGTCTGTATTCGCAAAAAGAAAAGGAATACTTGTAGCACCTTAGAGACTAACAAATTTGAGCATAAGCTTTCGTGAGCTACACAAAAGCTTATGCTCAAATAAATTTGTTAGTCTCTAAGGTGCCACAAGTACTCCTTTTCTTTTAGCCTAAACTAAGTTAATCTTTCAAGAGTGAAGCAGGCTTTACTGCACGTCCTATCATCCTTCATTATCAGACTCAGAGTGGAGTATCCCAGCTAGCAACAGACACTAATTCCAGGATAACTTCACCACCAGTACAGTTCTCCCAAAAGGTAAATTTATTAACACCGGGGGGGAAGCGCATGCAGAAGGAGAATCCAACCTTCAGAGCACACCATGCAGTTGGCTCCCACCTTCTTGTTTCCCTTAGAATATACAGGAAAATGAATGCCAGTTACCTATTTAGCCTTACACCATCCAACCAACTGGGTCTCCCCTCTCCCACTCAATCACAACTTATTTGCAAAGCAACAATTACCATTTCATTTCAGATTCATTATTGTACATTAATAGCTAGAGGCTCTGAATCACGTTATGTGTGTTTGTATATTTATTGGTCCATCTGCTTGGCAATGCCACTACACTAATTATACTTGAACAGAACTATTGTATTTTTGGCACTATTATGGAAAACCATCATTTAGATTTGCCTTTACCCTTTGGGACTGGCCACATATAATTATACCTTACAGAGTACACATTATTCATGCCCCAGAGTAGAAAAGTTAGAGAATTCTGGAGGTTACACAATAGTCAGTGAGGGAAAACATATCAATTATACTAATTGTGTGGAGAAACCCCAGTGGTACATAAAAACATTTGAACAGATTTTTTCAAAAATCTTGATTGAATTTTTCCATAATTATAAACCTTTGATTTTTCCTTAAGATTTTCCAAAAAAGATGCCTTCTGGTTTAACTATCACATGGATGATAGTATTTAAAAAAATGCAAGTTGTCTGCTTACAAGAAGCAGGTCATGGTACATAGATGTGCCCTTCAAATAGATAAATTTTTAATGTTCCCTTTCTTTCCAAAAGCTATAGCTGAATCTGCCCTTTTAAAAATTATTTATTTATTGAGAACTGATTTATTGGGGTTGTGTGTTGTTGGCATTTGTTAACATTTTTTTTTTTAAGAATTCTATAATAAACTTTTTAAAATGCTATTTGAGTAAAGTGTTAAAACTGCAACATAGGAGAAAATAGATCACTCATTTTATTCCATATTTAAATGTATTTTATGTATTTTCATCACAGCAAGTTAACCTCATTTGCAAAAATCCACTCCAATATTGTTCTCCTTTTGCAGTGATTAGCTTTGATTCATTTTCCATTCATGATGTGAAGAAGAGCACTGTGTAAACTTGACAGCTTCTGTCTCTCTCACCAAGAGAAACTGGTCCAATAAAAGATATTACCTCACCTTGACTCTCTTACCATCCACCATTTCATTCCATTGCCTTCCATTATGTATTAGTTCAACATTTCATTGGAGGAAACTGTTCTTTGAATTTAATTTGCATAACTGTTAAGCTATATATTAAGCATTGCTTTTATTCAGCACAGTTATATCAGATGTCCCCCCTTTGACTGATTGATTTTACATTCCTGGTCTCTGCAGTGTTGAAACAAAGAAAACTAGGAGGTTATAATCTCTGACCTCTCATAGTGCTACATTAGGGGATTTAAAATGTCATTATTCAAAGAGACAGGGTGGCTATATAAACACGCTTTTCTACCATTTTTTGGTAACTGAAAGATACTCAAACCTTAAATATCAGAATGAGATCCAGATTCCAAAACACTCCATATCTACACTACAAAATGTTAATCTAACTTACATCAGTATATAGCCACCATAGTTATTAAATTGCTTGTGTGCGCACATACTTGACTCATTGTGTCAGCAGTGCGCGTCCTCACCAGGAGCACTTGTATCAATTGTATTGTCAGCCTGGAGCACTGTGGGATGTCTCCTGAAAGCCAGTAACAGTCAACATAAGCAACACAGTGCATACACCGATGCTGCGTCGATCTAATTACATCCACCATGACTAATCTACACCACTTGGGGAAGAGATGTCAGGGAGAGCCAAATTTCAGTGAAGACACTTCCACAGTTAGGGCTACAAAAACTGCTTTGCATCCACCTAACCCTGTAGGATACAGGATAGCTCCATTATTAAGACAGGACAATTTCAAGTTTGAATCTATGTCCATATTATTTATTTGAAAATACTCAATATTGTTTGGCTCTCAAGTTGGAGATTTTGTTTCAGGAATAGCAAGCTTGCATTTTCTGTGCTGTTACTGAGGATATTTGTGGGTTTTTTATTAATCAAAGGTCTCTTATAACTCAGCATTACTTCCACCCATCCAATGTGGGTTTGTGGAGGAGACAGCGGAGATATTGGTTCATTGCTTAAAATTAATCAGGAAGGAGAGAGAGCAGGATCTCCCTACCATGGATGAAGATCACCCCTCACCCTTTTGGACACTGGTAACTATCCCTGGCTCCAGAGAGACACTGCTGAATCCTGTACCTTTGGAATGCACCAAAGACAAGCCACAGCATTTTCACAAAGTTTGCTTGATTGAGGACATCCCTGTACAAGGATATGATTCCCTCCCCACCCCCTGCATATTTTTTCCAACTTTCAGATCTTTGCTATACTTTCAGTGTTCTAATTTTTCCCCACCTGTGTGCGAAATGAATTTTGTTCTATGCACCAATATGAAGGTGGTGTGTGACGCATCACCTCCATATAGGTGCACAGAACAAAATGCATGTAGTGGGGTGGGGCCGGGCCGAGGGGTTTGGAGTGTGGGAGGGGGCTCAGGGCGCGGGAGGGTGCTCCAGGGCTATGGTGGGGAGATATGACTCCCCTCACCTCTCTCCCTGCAGCAGCACCTGGGCTTGAGGGTGTTGCAGGAGAGAAGAGGAGCCTCTCCCCACCACAGCAGCTCCAGGGCTGGGGTTGCAAGATAGGCGCCCCAGCCCCAGCCGGTCCGGGCTGCAGCAGAGTTGGGCTCGCAGAAGGGTGCCTCAGCCACAGCAGGTCTGGACTGCCCTAGCAGGTTGGGTCCCAGGATTGGTTGGGGGCTAGGAGGGGGTGCCCCTCTGCCAGCTGGTCCCTGGCAGGTCCCTGGATGGGTTCCCTGAGCGCCTGCGTGGTGCTAAGTAGGCTGCTGTGTGGCTGCGCAGCTTAAAGGGAACTTGGCGCCTATGACTGAGAGCGAACTCTGTGGGTGCTCCAGGGCAAATATGGTATTTTGATTATTTCCTGTAATTAGAGTGGGATTTAGCATATGTACCACTGTAATCATTTGAAGTAGGCTAATGGCAGTAAATCGATATTTAAAGGTACCATTGGAAAATGGCATTGCCCTCCTTCCTTCTTTAGCAATAGCATTCTGTTTCAGTGTGAAAACAATTTCATATATTTCTTAGTCCCATGCCTCTCCCATATTCTCCCCTCTGGCGTACAAATAAAGTTGACAACATTTTGATTTTGAAATGAGGGATAAATGTGAAAGGAGAAAAACGGGTAGTTAATCAGGGTTGAATTATAATCTTTTTTTAGATTCCAGATGACTTATTTCTTTTCTCTCATTCAAATAGGCTTTCATCTCCATCAGATATTTTGCTGCATCTAAGGAAACTTTACTCTGAGAAAAATATATATTTTACCTCAAAGATTACCTGAGCTCTGCAGAATTTAATATCCAAAATCTGACAAATTAAAATTAAATTTTAGAAAAATCTCTTTTGTACATCAGACATCAACAGCATATCTCAAAACGAGTTGCATTCTCTTGTTCTAAACATTTTGCAATGTTACTTTTGGCAACATGTATTAATAAAAAGATTAGAGCTAAGAAGTTAAACAATAGAGTTCTACCAATGCTACTCATTGATGTAAGGGCTTGTCTGAACACTGTAACAATGTTGGAGTATCAGGATCCCTCATTTGATCTTGAAAGCTGTAACAAATGCACAGGGAATCCATTAAGCCAATTTATTTTCTTGTGCTGTTAGGCCATAAATTCAATCTCCATTAAATTTATTCTACTATTATGCAAGAAAAAAGTGATTACTAATAAGTTAATTCTTAAGCAATAAATATAAGCAATTTATTTTCGTTACACAGCTGCAGCACCAGTAGCCTAACTAGTTGGAACCAATTATTCCTTTGGCAGGTTAAGTAACTAACAAACAAGATTAGTTGTATATCACTTTATGTCATCTTCCCACAGATAAACGGCATCTTTTGAGACAGATCCTCTCCCCCCCATATCTATAGCAGAGCAGCAATAGCTTCCTACCTTCAACATCAATACACAGACCTGGCATTTACAGTAGTTGAAATTCTGACATGAATTAAATTAGGAAGCACTTCAGGATATTCAGACAGTGAACATTCCTAACCTACTAAATCTGATCATAAAGCTCAAGAGGATGTTCATCCAGATAATTTGAACGGTTAAATAGTCTTAACTTTCTGAATTTGACTAGAGTCATCTCATGCAGAAGAACATATTCTGAAGTGTGACATGTAGCTGGCAACTGGAAGTGTACATACATGCTACTAGCAGTACGCTATGATCTCCCTCGGTGGCTATGACACCTACGCACAGTATGATAGTTACTATAGCATGTGCAATTAGCTTTAGCTTTCTAATCTTGTATTAATAAACTGCATAATTTGAAAATCATTCAACTGTATACTATAAGAAATACTGCCTCCAGGAAAGTAAAAAAATGTTACGGTTGTGTAAGTGGTGTATACCTACACAAATCCACATTTGCAACAGATTGTTCCTCTGTGATTGTATCTCTGGAGAAGACGATCAAGTTTAATATTAAGCTGACAATGAAAATATATTGACGTTATAGTTAGGGTGAGCTGAGAGACCAACACTACGCGAATCTGAAGAATTCTCAGCTCAGGTGTCAAAATGGCTTATCCATCCTCTATTACAATGCTCAAATTGCTCACTAGGCACCCAGTAGAGGGGGCAGAGAGGGAAGTGGCCTAGAAGCAGACTCCTTTATGTTGTATTGAACTCCTGGAGCTTCTATTTGCAGCATGAAATTGTTTTATACCAAGTATTTAGAGAATAATCAAGTTTGGATGCACACAAGATGCACACATTGTCCTTTCTGCATGCATCAAGAAGAATATGCCACTTTAATTATATTCTCAAGCCAGAGAAGTCATCGTATGACCACTGCAGTATTTTAAAACTTTTCTATTAAAGATTCCTCCAACTATTAACCACTGCATTAATTTCTTGAAAGCCAAACATTGCTTTAAACTAACACATTCTTGCTGAGCAACAGATGTGTATTGTGTAGCAAATTGCTTATCATGCAATAAGAGTGTGTGGCCTGTAGTTAGGTGGGTTGACTGCAAATTCCTATTCCATATCATGCTCATTACATAGTATTGACACTAAATCAAAAAATAAAATAAATATCTTCATGGGCTTTGGCATCTTTATTTAAATAAAGGGTCATATCAGTGTACTCTGCTTAAATTAAGACAATGCAGACAGACCATCAGAAGCATGTGTGGTACATAAAATGGCAAACAGATACCAGCTAAAAGCCTTTAACCAAAATACTGGATATATATATTTCAATTCCACTGTTGTCCCACACTGAACTGACTCCAGTACTTGACACTTCTCCCATTAAGTAGTAAGATCTACATACAGTAACCCTACTGTGAATCTAATTAGACATGTGTAATTGATCTTCTGAAACAAATGTATATTGAGGTGAATTGTTATCACTGTATCTGAATCCTTACAAGATAGTCTCATAAACGTGGCAATATAAATGTGTTGGTATGAAATCCATACAACTCAGGATTCCAAGTACCTTCTGGGACATTTTGAAAAGGGGGAATAAGGTTAACAGCATTTATAAAAAGCTTGTTGACAGTGGGATGTGGTGATTAAAGTTTGTCATGGACTGTATTTTAATTGATTTTAAATTAATCCCCTTTTAACCCTGCTAGTATCCCTAAATTTTGAATTATACCCTTTCACATTCTCCAAAGTTCTTATATAGCCTGGTTGTTCTGCAACACCTGAGGACATAGAACAAATTGTAACTCCTCTAACTTCAACTGAGTTAGATCAGAAATTAGTTTAGCCTATTGTGAGGAGATTGACTCCTCATCCTATTATTCTCTTAGTTAATGAGAGCTCAAAACTACTAGAATTGTACTTTCAAATAGGAAAGGCTTTTCTTCAGCCCATTCCAGTTAGTTATTTGGGCCACAGATCCGTGCAACATTTATCCTAATAACTTCACTGCCACAAGAAGTTTTAAACTAGAAATGGGCTTGAATCAAAACTTAAGACCTCTGTTAGAAAAGTTTCAACCTTGATTCAAACTTTGCAGCTGAAGCCACAAGTTTTCTCCTGTCTTTAAAACAGTTCTCAAAACAAAGTTCAGTCCTATTGTTATTGAAATAGTTCTACCACAATGGAAGACCAAGTATTCTTACCTACGTGGGTAGTAATTCTTCATTGGCTTAGCTTGCAGCAAAGGAGATTTAGGTTAGATATTAGAGAAAACTAACTCTAAGGATAGTTAAGCACTGGTACAGGTTAACTAGGAAGGTTATGGAATTCCAGTCCTTGAAAGTTTTTAAGAACAGGTTAGATATACACCTGTCAGAGATAGTCTAGATATCTATAAATCCTGCCTCAGAGCAGGGGGAAATGGATTGCGGTAGATGACCTCTCTAGTTCCCTTCCAGCCCTACATTTCTATGATTATATATATATTCATATATACACCATCATTTTCATCCCTCTTCAACAAGGCTACCTTTCTTGCCTACCTTGCCATCTCCAGCAGCTCTTGGCTTTTCTCCCAGAGTACCCCTATCAATTTTCTCATTGTCTCCAGAACATTTCTCTCATTGTTGGCTCTTCTAGACCCAAATGGTAAACTTCTTTCCAGTCCCACAATGTCTCAAAACATGCATTCACACTCACCTTCTCCGGCATGTGGCTTCTTCTACATGTTTCCAGGGTGCTCTGCTGAATATGCCACATGCATCTTACTGTGATGTGCCCCAGCTAGGCCCACCTCTAATTAAGAACTCAAGCAATACAGTCTTCCAGGAATTCCTGACTGTGTGAGATAATGTCACCCAACTGCACAACTAGCTTTTAAGCATCTATGCATAGCCACTTAAGCAGCATCACCATCCCTCTGCTTTTTAATGCGCACACACCCATACACCTCCAGTTTAAGTCAGTCAATAAAGAATTTGGTCCTGTAGGCGAATTTAAGCCATTTCTTGTGTGTCACACAGACACACACACAACCCTCCTTTGGACTTTCTAGTTAATACTTCAGTGTGCAGAATGGTGCAGTATATTTTTTGATATGATGCTTTATGTAATTTTTTCCGATGAGAAATTTGCAATGAGAGTCAGTTCCAGGTCTAAATTGCTGTCTGATGTGGAATATATTTACTTATTAAATTTCCCCTTGAAAATGAAAAAGCACGTATCTTGGAGTTTGTCTGACTTAGTTTTAGAAGTACATTGGCTTAAAAGGAAATAGACATTCTGAGCCAAATTCAACGCTGGTCTAACTACACTGATTTCAGTTCAGTTTCACAGTTTGCACAAGTTTAAATTTGTCCCATAGTTTTCAACCCAATCAGCTACTAAAAATAAAACTACACATACATGTGCAATCATAATAAGATTAAATAATCATATAAAAATGCAGAAAAAATAATCCCAGTAAATACCATGTCATTATCATTCAGTGGAAGTAACGTGAAGTAAACATCCATAATAAGTTACCACATTACCAAGTTACTACCCGGTATTCTTCCTCATTACACATTATTTCCCACAAACAAGTACTCAAACATGCTTGCATCACTGTCAGTCATTGGCACTGTGGTTTCCTTTGCTTGTTTATTTACCGATGACCTTTGAAATTCTTTCCCCAGACATGTCTATACACAGAGACTAGTAAATAAAACACAATGTTTGTTTGGTTTTTTTTTTTTGGGGGTGGGGGAAGAGGGAATAATCTAAATTCTTGTAGGAGTGCATTTCATGGCTCTGGGCAGGGGGACAGGAGAAAGAAGAAACACAAATACTAGTGGATTGAATAATCTCATGTGTTTTATACACTACTGTCACTGGACCATATTGTCATAGAATTGGTTTTGTTGTAGACCAGTGTTTCCCAAAACTTGGGACGCAGCGTCCAAAGTTTTGGGAAACACTGTTGTAGACATCTTGCAGGATGAGAAATGCGTCTCAACTTGTTGCCTAGACTGCTGAAGAAAGTTAAAATAGTTTTCTTTAAACTTAAGAGGGGGGAAAAACGTCTTTTACTGCAGTTCCAAACATTCAAGACAGGACTTTTTTTTTGCATTTTAATCACACAGTCCTTGCTTGAGAATAAGGTTCCAGAGAGGATGGGACAGACAGGTGGGAGGGAAAGTGGAAGAATGCATCCAAATGTAGAAAAATGACTTGGCTTTTGTAGCTTGGCAAATCAGGGGTTTTTTTTTAAATCTATTCCTCTTTGGCGCTCTTCTCTGTCCCTTCAAATTCCTGAAGTTTCTAAAGTAACAGAAACAAGAAGTGTTTTTGTTTTTAAAGTGTCACCTAACATACACCTTCAAGGAAATTATGATGAATGGATTACAGAACAGATAATAGGTCTGAATACACAATTATTATGTAAGGGAAACTTCCAGTCCAACTAATGCACTAGTTCTGTGGGCATTAACCCAAAGCCTCTGTCTCCCCACTATATACAGACAGAGTCTCAACCAAATGAAGGGCCAAGATTTTCAAGAGCATCTATTGATTTTGAATTCTCAGACTAAGACCTTTATAAAAGAGCATAGGTTCATGCATCCTCCAAAAAAATGCACCTCCTTAAAATGTCGCCTGCTTAAAACCTAAGCCATCCAAATATCTCTAATCACTTTTTGAAGTCTTGTCCATTGCATTAAACACTATTGCCCAACTTAAAAGAAAATTCCATCTCCTTTTGATGCAATACATCTAATATAAGGCACTTGCTTTAATTTCAGCTTTAATTTGAGAACTTGAGAAGAGACTACACACACACACACACCCCATCTCAGCAAACGAAATGGGACACTTCAGTATTTGCCCAACTTATATCATTGCAGAATTAACAAAATGTGGAGTCATTTCTTAGACAACTAAACTAAGTCTCACTGTTCAAAAAAAAAAAAAAAAAAAAATCCTGAAGACCTAGTCAAGAGGTACTGACACACTGGGGAAAATTTTCAAAAATGCTGGAATTAAAACTTCATCATCTTTCTTACCATGTTTGTTAAGTTACTAAAGCTGTGTGTTAAAACAAAATTGTCCTCCCTCTCTCCTCTTTCTTTTGATCCTGCATAGAAGCCATAAGGCTGGATTCTGTAATTACTTACATCCCATATAACCCACTGAGGTCTTTAAAATTCTGCTCTCAGTGGCACTCTCAATTGAAATAAATGAATAAACTTCAGAGTTTTTCAGTTCAGTATCTAACCCATTAACTTCAAAAGGGTTGGTGAGTGAACATATCAGCATAGAATTGTGCGGAATAATCTGAAACTGTAACTTCAGAGTCATTTCAGATTAGTTCATCAGTAGCACAGGATGACTATTCTAGAATCAAACTGAAGTAAAGACAGCATGGGAGAGAGAAGGCATTCATACGCATCTTTACAACAACTGTAAAGAGGACTAAAAATGGCTAAGTGTGCATGTATAAATTCTTCTGCTTCAAGTTTCACTGTGAAAGTCATTTTTAAAAAATAGGGAACACTGTCAGAACAGCCACGTAAAAAAGTCCTATTTTGACACTGCAAAGAAGCAATATTTAGAATTCATCTGCAGCTTCATTTATGCTTATACTAATATTAAAACAAAAGTTTGACCCAATGCTGTGACTTGCACACAGACCGATTATAGGAAACTCGGTCATGGATTAGTTCATATACAGGTTTGTTTACTGGAAGCCAATACACATGAATATGACTTGTTTACTTAGAAATGAGGTTTAGTGATGAACGTACTAAATGCCGAATAGGTAATCACAGAAGATTGGGGTTGGAAGAGACCTCGGAGGTCATCTAGTCTAACCGCCTGCTCAAAGCGGGACCAATCCCAAATAAATCATTCCAGCCAGGGCTTTGTCAAATCGGGCCTTAAAAACCTCTAAGGATGGAGATTCCACCACCTTCCTAGGTAACCCCTTCCAGTGCTTCACCACACTCCTAGTGAAATAGTTTTTCCTAATATCCAACCTAGACCTCCCCCACTGCAATTTGAGATCACTGTTCCTTGTTCTGTCATCCGACACCACTAAGAACAGCCAAGCTCCATCCTCTTTGGAACCCCTCCTTCAGGTAGTTGAAGGCTGCCATCAAATCCCCCCTCACTCTTCTCTTCTGCAGACTAAAGATGACCAGTTCCCTCAGCTTCTCCTCATAAATCATGTGTCTCAGCCCCCTAATCATTTTAGTTGCGCTCCGCTGGACTCTCTCCAAATTTGTCCACATCCTTTTTGTTGTGAGGGGCCAAAACTGGACACAGTACTCCACTTGTGGGCTCACCAGTGCTGAATAGAGGGGAATAATCACTTCCCTTGATCTGCTGGCAACGCTTCTACTTATTCAGCCCAATATGCCGTTAGCCTTCTTGGCAACAAGGGCACACTGTTGACTCATATCCAGCTTCTCATCCACTGTAATCCCCAGGTCCTTTTCTGCAGAACTACCGCTTAACCAGTCGGTCCCCAGCCTGTAGCAGTGCATGGGATTCTTCCATCCTAAGTGCAAGACTCTGCACTTGTCCTTGTTGAACCTCATCAGATTTATTTTGGCCCATTCCTCCAATTTGTCTAGGTCACTCTGGACCCTATCCCTACCGTTCAGCATATCTACCTCTCCCCCCATCTTAGTGTCATTTGTGAACTTGCCGAGAGTGCAATCCAATCCATCATCCAGATCATTAATGAAGATGTTGAACAAAACTGGCCCCAGGACTGGTCCCTGGGGCACTCCACTTGATACTGGCTGTCAACTAGACATTGAGCCGTTGATCACTACCGGTTGAGCCCGATCATCTAGCCAGCTTTTGTCCACCTTATAGTGCATTCATCCAATCCATACTACTGTAACTTGCTGGCAAGAACACTATGGGAGACTGTATCAAAAGCTTTGCTAAAGTCAAGATATATCACATCCATTGCTTTCCCCATATCCATAGAGCCAGTTATCTCATCATAGAAGGCAATCAGGTTGGTCAGGCATGAATTGCCCTTGGTGAATCCATACTTACTGCTCCTGATCACCTTCCTCTCCTCCAAGTGAAATATGTTGAACAAAATTTTAGTGCTCCTATGTTAAGAAACAGTAGGTCAATATTTATGCTTAAATACCGACAAGCATCGCTTTTGGCTTCATTACCAATCCATACAAATAAGAGATTAAGGGAAAAATTTTCTCCATCTATTTCAAAGCAGAAATTTTATATATTGCAACATTCAACACTGCATGTTATAAGAAATTTAGGCAAGAGTGCCTAAAATGTGAAATATGTACTACTCACCAAATCCCATTCCTCCTTATCCACACAAAAAATGTGTTTAAAACCTTTCAGAACTTTAGATAATTGCTATTGAATGGAGTTCAAACAGGATACATACAAAACTAAAAACGTTAGATTAACAAAAAATAGGTTTTAGTGAAACAGGATATTTTTAAAAAACCCAAGTAAACAATTTTCTAAATGCTTTATGTTATTTTAATCATTTGGTACATGATGAAATGTACAGTTTTAAGAAAAATATTGGTTATTTAAAAAAGTGTGTAAAATCTAGATAAAGAAAGACAATGAATGACAAGAGTAGTAGTCAACAAGTTCAACCTGCTTGTTAGTACCTTCGGCTCCCTCTGCAAGGGATTGTTTCCACTTTCAACAACAGAGTCACCACCACTAAAAAGAACTATTATTAGGGTATGATGACAAAGCAATAAATATTCTGGACAGCAAGGCTAAGCATTTCAAAACCAAAGTTAATCTTACTAAGTGGGAACTGTGTGTCAGTGTCTGATCCACCAGATGTCCGATTCTCACAAGTCTTCTATATTACACACATTAGCTCTCACCTTTCCTCCCTAGTCAAAACCAACTGTCTTGCTGGCAGAGGCTTTACTGCATTTCTGATTACTTCAATATGCAGAAAGTGAAGATTGGTGTTTTTCCCCCCCCCATTTTTATTCAGGATATTAGTACACAATCCAAACAAAAAAAAGCTTTGTACTACCCTGTTTGGGCCAAATACTGTAATCCACCATATAGGACAAGTGTCCAGGCTGCAGTCAAGGGGCTCTCTTGCAGGAACCTCTCCCCCCTCCACCCCAGTTTGTGGAGTGGGTCCCTCCACAACTCCCCCAAACTGCTTGAGCACAAAAAACCAGTACAGAAAGCTTTCACCACACGAAACAGGTGTATCCATCTCCCACTCCATTCTGCAACACCAGCGCCCCTGTTCTGCTAGGTCTGGGTCCTCCATTGTTATGGAGAAAGGGTATGACACAAGTATTGAATATATGCACTACTACTTTTTCCTATATATTTCTGTTACATTAAGTAACATTCTACTCTGACTGCAAACACCTGCTCATAACCTGAAACTGATAAAGTCCTACATATTTTACAGAACATTTCATCCAAAAGGATTCTAAAAAACATTATATCAGTATGCAGAAGTTACTCTACCCATCACCCAAGTCAACCACAACTCCGCAGTGGAATACAAACACTGCTTAATAACACTTGCTTACAAGTAACTGTTTAGGATATGAACTGAAGTGAAGCATACTACATTCATTTGAAGCTATAAAGAGAAAAATTAGGCAAGCAGAACATAATTGTCCAAATTCCAACCTGAATAAGATACCTAGATAGAGCTGGCTGGAAAACGATTTCCCCACAAGAATTCCCTTTCAAAGTTTTCCCCCTCCAGAAATTCTAGTTTCACAGGGAACTCATCAAAAATATAGGAAAGTTCCCCTCCCTTCCCCGCACTTCACACTTACATGTTGAAAGACAGACTTTAGAGAGCAAAAATGTTATTTTCAGGCACAATTTTTTTTTTAAGATGGGGGGGATACCCCTTTGGAAAATGAACACTTTCTGCAAAAAGTTTGATGAAAACCTATTTTTGATTAAAATAGTTCAATCCTTTCTGCCAGATTGACACCTAGGCTAGCACTGCTATTCTTGCATTAAAAAAAAAATTGCGATCTTTAAATGACCATTGTTAATTCCTCACATTTACGTAGTATAGAAAAGATTACAATACCTTTGTCTTATTTAGCATTTCTCATCCATAGATCTCAAAAACACTTTACACAGGCAGCAAGTATTGTTATCCCTGTTTTACATGTGAGGATCCTAAGGCCACTAAGAGTAGAAGTGACTTATTGAAAGTCAGCCAAGTGAGTGTTCTATTCCCAAGTTTTAGTTCAATGTACTATCCACTTCATGACTGCTTCAACTACCCTATTCATCCCCTAACCACAGACTATATGCCCACAATTTAGCTATGCCATGAGCTAGCTAACAGATACATTCAACACCTGCGAGTGACAGAGTGCAAGTGAGAGATTGTGTCAGAAGATTCCAATGGAGGACCAAAGACACTGCTCAGAATTTAAAAGGATTTGTTCCCCACCCAAATAGAAATACTTTATGTGCGTATATATTTCTCACCAATATTTTCTTTTCATCTCAATGATGCTGTATATAAATCAGGGGGAAGACATTTCATATTACTTTAGTTTCAGTTCAAAAGAAATCTTTAAAAAAAAGTATTACATCAAAAGTGAGTGGTTGTACAGTTACTTAGCTTCTCTATTGTAAAACTAACCCACTCGAAAAACCACAATGGGTTAAAATAACTACACAAGAAAGGAAACACCTAGTACAGAGACTGACTTTGGTGATAGGAGGCCAGCTGAACCACTTATAGCTAGAGTTTAACAATATAGGATGAAATCGTAGCCCCACTAAGTTAATGGCAAATTGACAAGGCTCCCATTGATTTCAACAGGGTCAGGATTTCATCCACAGCTAGCTAAAGGAGGATGGAGAGAGGAAAAAGATAGTCAAACTTTCCTACACTTAAGCTGTGGCCTTTCCATTACATTCTTCAAATCCCACCCATAAATTTATTTTATACCAACATTGACAGCATTTTCTCATCTTTACTACAGCTGTCAGTTTTGATTACAATATTGAGTTTTGTTTAGATCATGCTGCTTGTGTCTTTCTGTGGTCTATGCACTGTTTACTATTATAAGCTGCCAATATTAGGAAAGTTTTCCCCACTTCAACGCCCCACTCCCCCTAAATCAACACTGGCCCATTCACTCTTCCTCACAATCTAAACACCAAAATAAATAAATATAGGCCAAACCAAAAACCATCAAAACCCTCACAAAACTCCACCTACACAAAGGAAAAAGATAACAGGCTGCTATCCAAAGAGAAAGGACTAACAAAATTAATGCTCAGGTACAGAATTAATTGTTACTTTTTACTTCTCATGATTTGAAGTTTCATACTTAGTCAGTGAACTCTACAGCCATGCAACGAAGAGAATAGTTAGAGACTACAGATACAGCCTGCTGCATTTTAACTAACGAGATGTCAGAATCTAAGTTTAGGCAGACACTGGAGAGCTTCAGTTTTATTTAGGCATTATGCAATACTTGTATGAAGAAAACTGGAGTGATACTATCCATAATACCCATCAATGCTTTGCTCGTCATCCTTGTCATGAGAGAAAAAAAAAATCCAGGCTCCCTGTGATCAGCAAAGATAGAAAAATACACAGCATGATTTAACACCTAGAACCAAGAATCACAGTCATGCAAGTCACCTTGACTGACTGGTGAAGAGACTCTACAGTAGCATGGCTGAAAGTTGACTTTAATATGCTGGACTTTGAAATCTCTCATTAAGGGGACAATAACCTTGTATGGGCAACACAGATTTTTGTTATTTTCTCCAGGCAATGCTCCTGACCAAACACTTGGTGGATCTGTTGATGCAACTGCACCCTGATATGATCAGGCAGTATAACACCTGGGACCACATAAACAGGTCAGGTGGGTGGTAGTTCCCTCTGAACAGCCCTGATTTACAGAGATGCACAATTTTTCCCCCACACCCCTCTGTAACCAACATAAGGAAGCCTATTTAACTGGGCTTTCTAAAATATTCAGATAGGATATTATGCAAAACACACCCAAAAAATATTCACAAAAAACAACCCCCCCCCCAACCACCAACTTTTATTTTAAAAATAAGATTTATTTAAAATAGAGAAGACTACTCTGATGTGGGTACGTTCACTTAGATGGCCCTAAATAGATATGAATTCTTCAACTTCCGAGGAAGGTTGCCAAGACATAAGGTATTTCTGGAACCTAACCACCATCCTACTTAAAGTCTTAGGTAAAAGGGGTACGGACAGCAGTGTCCTCTCCCATTAAGGTATATTGCAAGAAGCTTATAGCAAGCTAACACAGAGAAGAAGCTTAAAGACAAAAGGAGGAGATGGAGTTGGCTGGGGTGTGGACGACAAAGGGTTATACTGAAATGATGAAAAAGGCGGTGGACCTTAAAGGGTACCACAGTTGTCCCAGAACAAAGAATGAGAGGGATAGGCAAGGCCAGCTCAGTAAAGAATGCATACTTGACAATAGATACAAGAGCAAAGAAATCCACATAAAAGTATCTTCTACACTACTGACCTAAGCAAAACTATATAAGTCATCTGTACCATGAGGCTGCATATTCTGAGAAGTATGGTTATTTTAAAGTAAGCTGTGCAAGAGAGATGGAGGTTGTTGAGGGAAAAACATGATACGGGGACAGTGGGGATGGAGTCAGGTCTGGGGGTTCTAATGCTTAAGAAACAGAGGCTTAAAAAAAATGGGAAAGAAATAGTTCTGAGAGAGGGTTTGTTGTCAAAAGGTACTAGTTGAACTCAAGCCTGCAGGTCTAACCCATCTAAGTGGCAATGTTAGAAATTGATTACTTTCAGTAATGCTGTATAGTAGGTGGGCTAAAATTAAGATAATAGAATTGGCTATTGTTGCATCCTCATCTGTAATTTTATTTAAGACAGTTTCAATGTGACACTGAAACCCAAATAAACCCAAGTCAGGCAACTGCCTACATTATAAATAAGATTTAAAAAACAGATCTCATGTATATACTGAGGAAGACATTATCTTTCAGAAAAGCTTCTAAAGAAAATAGCCCGCTCCTCAAGAATGAATGACAACTTTTATTTTAGGCAAATATTCTTCTACATAAAGTATTCTGGAGCTATATGAAACTGCAGTTGCAAGTAACATGCATGATCTAAAAAGAGCAAACTGGTATAAGCACTTATGTCCCCAGCACGATGGTAAAGGTGTTTTTTTGTTGATTTATTTAATAAAAAACAATTTTTCTAGTAGGGGTAGTCATGATAGAGTCTATTGTTGCTGGAAGGTGGGAAGTGAAGTCAATGGACTCAGACAGTAACTGCATATTATGCTGCTGAGTTATTTTCTCTCAGCTATTTCCAGCAGAAAAATATTAAAGACCTTGAAAGATACTGTACTACAGACCTATCATCATATCTCAGAAGCTTCAGCACAAATTTAATGGGTGGTTTTCCTCCATGTTTCAGCCTTAGAGCATCCAATAAAGGAACTAGAAATATACCTTGTACAATGTCTAAAACTTGGCTATAACTGGCTTTTCCTGTAACAATTAGAAAGTCAAAGATTGGGTCTTTTAAGCTTTGGCTGTACCTGTAGATAAAGAGAAGTAAAACAAAAAAAAAGCTTGCCATCATTGGGAGCATTTTCTATGAGTGCTACTCATAAACAGTGAACTCAGAATTTCAGAACAGAAAGTTTTTACTCAGCAAGTAGGCAGGCACCTGATGGGTGTGGCAGATGTCATCTTGCTCCCCTGACACTGATACCCAACGGAACCTTCTCTCTTCTTGAGAGAGAGTTAGTGGCATGTTCTGACATTTCTGGGCAAAAAGCCAAGACCCCTTCCATTAGAATAAAAACAAATTCATATAAAGAGCTATTTATTCTTACTGGTGTACCCATGACAAACACTTCAAGCAATGTAATGTACAAGTGGTTAATGGAAGCATCCCTCCTTTTGCCAATATTTCTTGATGTAAAATGGGATGCCAAAGCTGTACTCCCTACCTATACTATTTACTAAATATTTGAAAAGATATGAGATTGACTTCCACAATCATCATGGGTTGATTATTTATATGGTGCAAGTGAGGAGGCCAGGGCAAATACCACATATCTAAAGGTGTTTGGGCTGAACAGCAGATTTAGTGTAGAAGACTAATTTTTAACATAAGGCAGCAGTCTGAGTTAAAGCTTTTCCTTTACATTAAATATTGCCAGGATTGAGGCTTCCCATGCTTGCATCAGAACGTATAGTAGATTTCCCTTCCAAATTACCTCAACCATTTAACCCTTTAAAAATCTACACAAAATGTGCTCTCCATTATTTATTCTTCCTGCACTGTAACTATACATATGAATAGTATCATAATGAAGGACCATAAAAATCTTTAGTAGGTAGCAGATTACTGATAAAGTTTTAGAGTTTAATCTCCACTGCTTTGCACCTAGTGTTTTTACACCAAATTAGAATTACACTCTTGTTGGACAAATATAATGACTATGCAAAAGCCAAGGCAGTTGAGAACAAAGCCAGAGATGAGAGGAGAAGTTTTGAAATATAGATGAGCCCAAGTCAAAGTTCCAGTCTGATAAGGGATCCGAACTTTGAGAAAAACACAGGATTTTGGTTTGTGCCCCTGTTTAAAGAAACACAAAAACCCAAACATTGAACTGGAATTGTATCTATAATTACAGAAAAAGAACAAATGTGTTGAATAATATGTTCCCAAAACAGTGGAGAATATACCCTACTCTTGCTTGCTCTAAACACAGTCTGCAGAAGGTTAACATTCTCAAATAGATTTTCTGAGATTATATGCTAATATTCAGATAGAGCATCACATAATAGGGAGATGTGTTGTAAAAACAGCCACTAACGTGCCCTGTTCATTTTGTGGGTAGCAACAAAGATTTATAGAATCAGTCTCACATTCACTGTCATTTCCCTCCCCAGAGATTCTGGAGCTGAAACTATGGTGTGCTTGTATTACCTTGGAAGTAGGAAGTAAAGCCACCTTAATGCCATTTTAAGAAAGAGAAGAGGAAGGGGAAATTGGTAATCTGCTTATAAAGACTGTAAAGGAAAAAAGTTTCCTTCCCTTCCCCCGCCCCCCTTGTTATTGTGCATAAATTAGCTAACACTGTACTATGGTTTCAACCTGTGTTATGACATTTTGTTTGTAACTTGAATCTAATTCAAAGAATCAATCTTAGTTATAAGCCACACAAAATATTTTGTAAGATATGTATAAGACAGACAATTAAAACAAGACTCCAAGATAATTTTTTTCTGAAATATTGATGATAGAATTCTCAGCTGAAAATCTGCTGTGAAAAAAAATAGCTTAAGGCAGTACCACAATTTCATCTTTAAAAAACAAACAAACAAACAAACAAAAAAAAAAACGAACAACAGGTTATCTACAAGTGGCACAAATGACTGCATCTCTCTTTTCTCCATAGATCAGAATACTATTGCTTCTCCATATGTCTTCTGGTTGTCATAGCACTCCTCCTATCATAGGTCTTTTCACCCTTATGTTCTTCCCCCATAGGTATTCAACCTGTGGATATTTTCCTTCCAACTTGACAGCTAACAAGTCTGCATATACATTTGAAATAAATCACTCTTAATCCATCAAATATACAACCTGAGAACTGAAGCAACAGGTTTTTGCTAAGAACATATGGTGTTTTTCCTAAGCAAATGAAGATGACAGTAATATGCAAAGTAAAATGAGAGATTTATACTGTCCCTTCAATTTTCTTATGTATTTTGTCAGCAAAATTAACATCTTATATATACTTTCAAATACAATGTGTATATTCATAAATAGGTCTGTCAATCCTTAGAAATTCCTAATGCAACCTCCCAGTGTTATTAAGCAAGAAATAAAAGCTTTTTTAAAAAAACCACTATATCTGTATTAAAGTCTCATATTTGGGAAAAATAAAAGTTAATATTTAAAACACTGTGTCTGGTTAAATGCAGTTTTCCTTTTTATGGTTCAACAGTTCATACATTCACAATGCATTGCTTCTAAAGAGGATTTAAAATTATTTTATTTAAAGAACAAACTTTCAGAAGCATGTTAATGGGCTGTCAGAAGAAAAATCATCACAAAAGGAGGGATGCGGTGATGGTCCTTACAGCAGTTACAGAACATTATGAAATTGAAAGTCTAAGCGTAATGTGAAAATGCCAGTAGGTAAGAGATACATAGTTTATGGTGGTTCTACTTGATTATTCAGACGTCTATAAATCCGTTCCATCACCAATATAACCAGGGCAAGCATTTTGACTTTTAGTAAATGACAAACCTTATATTTTTTTCACTTATTCGGGCTGGTACAAGCAACAGGAGATTTTCTTGTCCCAATCTCTAGTCAGATTCAGGACATTTTTTCTCTAAGATGCAACAGTTTTCTTCCTCATCAATTGGTAGGGGTATCTGGTCATTTCAACAAGGCAACGACTGAGACACTGCCCTACGCAGGGCCGATATAATATTCAGAAAGCTTCTGTTGCAACAAGTGAGAGGAGGGAGAGGAGTTCACACACACACACACACACACGAGATGGGGTTTCACAGTGTGTCTAGGAGCACCGCCCGCCAGGCAGCCGCGATGTTCCCGCGGATGCACAAGGGAAGGACGGTTCACAAGCCACTGGGTTTAGCCATTACAAGAGTCAAACCACAACGTTCCCTGTAAAACACACGGGAGTTTTCCTCCCCGCCCCAGTGAGAGTGAGACGCGCTCCCTTGCCTGCTTTCCCAGATTTCCCAGCCAGGGCTGCGAAGAGCCAGGACCGCGAAGAGCCAGGACCCAGCACTCGTGTGAGCAGCTCTCCAACGAGGCCGGGTAACGAGACGGGTGCCACACCTCAGCCGCTTTGCCTTAGTCCGACTCCGCTCCCCCAACGAAAACCCGCTCCCACCCTCCAGAGAGGCTGCGAACTATGCCGAGGGCAGGCCCGCGAGCGGGGGAGAATTCCCGGCTCGGGGCCCCAACAAGTTCGGGCGCTTTGAAGCGAACAGGGAAGGAGCCTTGCGCACTTACCGGCGCCTGCTGGGAGGCGAGCCCAGCCCGCTTGGTGGAACCCTGCCTCGAGCTTAACCTTTTCCAGGAATCCGCAAACCTCCCCCGGCTGGCGCTCCTGCTCCGTCTCCTGCTCGCTTCCGCCTGCTCTGAGCAGCCTTTCTCCACCTCGCTCGGGCTCCTCCACTTCTTCCCCATCTTCGAGCCAAGTTTGCTCTCCCGGCGCGGCTGTGCTGGGGCGCGGTCCCCCCACTTGCGGCTCGGCTGCTCGCGCGCGCGCTCTCTCCGCGCCCGCCTTTCCCGGGACGCTCCCCTGGAGGCGCGGAGCTGCCGTTCCCAGGCTCCGCGGCGGCGCGGTCTGCTGCGGGCGCTGGGGTCGGTTCCCCGCTCGGCCTTCCGGCCGCACGACGGCTACCACAGCAGCACAGGTTGCGCTGGTAATTACGTTGCCAAGAGACCAGGGGTAGCAGCTGGCTCAGAACAAGCTGCTCTTCCCTCCTTCTCTGCTCCCCTTGCCCACTTCTTCCCCAGCTTGTGGCAGGGGAGGGGATAGCACAGCCCTGCCCCCCTCACCTGCTAGTCTCCAGGTCACGTTGTCCTACCTGGCGAAGGAGGAACGTGCAGTTGGCAACTAATAGGAACCAGCCCAGGGACACACAACTTGACACTCTCCTAGCACTTTCCCCTATCTCGAAAAGAGAAAAGCTTCACCTTGCCTTGGTCTTTCCCAAGATGGTAGGTGGTGCCAACCACAGGGGACACTGCCAGTGTCTTCCTCACTTTTCCTGGCACTAATTTACCGGGATGCACCCCCCTGTTGGCAAAAAACAACCCCCGCCTACAAGGGTTTGGTGAGAGGTGGCGACAGCAGGTGAAACTCATCAGATGAATTGCAGGTTGATTGTTGCAGCAGCATCCGTTAAGACACATGCGAGATTCTTCTCTTCACCCCCACCCCCCGGGAGCTAGTGAGTTTGTTTGGTTTAATAATCTTGATCTCCCGGGGGCGAAGACCAATGAAGAAGCTGCTGTAGATTAACCTGCTAAATTTGATCTGAAGCCACTGTGATATTAAAGGGCAAGTTTCATTCTACATAAGCAAGAGCGGAGAGGAGACAATTAAGCTGTTAGATATTTTACAACCAAGTGTATTAAAGTTGCAATCTAGGAACCAGGGAATTAAGCATACAATTCTTACCTGAACCCCTGCAAGCAAGGAAATATATTTGAGGGAATTAGGGGGAGGTAAATTGTCTTTCCCTGTTGGAACATGTCCATTGTGTTTAGGCAGCACGCGCCATATACGACATAAAATCATCCACGGTTTGGGATACAGCCACTGCGAGTGGAGTTATTAATGGAGCTGGAGAGTTCTTGTATCCTTCGGTTTACAAAACAGTATTTTGCAATAATAAAGTGGCTCGCATCCTAAAATCTCAAAACGCTTCAGGAACGATTAGTGCACTGTAATGGTCTTGTCTCTGCATCAAAATGTAGAATACTGACTAAGGTGCTTCATAGATGTCTCAAGGAGCAGCATAATAAATCCATGAGTTTGAGCGCACATTCATGTAGTACTGTTCCATGGATAAAAAGGGAACGTTTAGAAAGAATCCCTTGATGACCCACTTTTTCAAGTCTAGGATGACAAGGTATATAACAAGCATGTCAAGGAGTACTTAACCAATTTATCTGAGCATAAGCTTTCGTGAGCTACAGCTCACTTCATCGGATGCATACTGTGGAAAGTATAGAAGATCTTATTATATACACACAAAGCATGAAAAAATACAGACTAACACGACTGTTACTCTGAAAGGAGTACTTAGGAGACCGTTAAACCTTTGATTTGCACTTATCAGTTAACCCTCTTTACAGAAATTCCTGAGGAAATGTTTGAATGGAAAGTAGTTTATTATACTTGTGCATATTCCTCATCTAAATAAAATATCTAAACCAAATCAGATCCATTCTGTGTAGCCTGATGCAACATTATTCCCATTTATGTCCAGGTTATTTAATGCCATTCATGAAAGTGGAAAGTTGCTGCACAGCATATTTAATGCCATGATAATATTAGGAAGGCTGGGTCAGCAAATGCAAAATAATGCTAATATCTCTATTAAATGTAGATTGGGAGCTAATGGCTAAATACTTTTTATGAGCTTAGGAAGCCTAATGCCCTCTGTTATACAATCTGATGAAGTTGGTTTCAAAAAGTGAAAGATATAAGTAGATAATTTGAGGGGCCATTTCTCTTCCCAAGAGTGGCAAATATTCCAAGATTTAGTTACCTAGCAATTGGGTTCAATTCCTCTGAATTATATTTCTTCTTGAGTAGCTTCAGTGACCCTCTAGTGAAATGCATCAGCACTCAAGTCAGTAGGGTTGGCCAATTTAGAGATATCATAATAAGCAAATACATAATCTTATATGCTTGCAATAATCATACATAATATTGTAAAAAGTTAAATTAATATTTTATCTTTTTCAAGACAGGTCTACGCTTCATCTTCTGTGATATTTCCTCTGGCTTCTGAACCTTTGGCCATAGCTATTAGAAAGCAAATTACCAAAATCAGGGAATATAGTTGGCCATCGGAAGATCTAAAACCTTCTTATACGTTGGGGAGGGTTTTTATTCGCATTAATTCACAAGTGAATTTGTCCATTCTATCCTAACCATCTTAGAACCCACAAAGAAATGTGGGACTGTCTCTGGTCACAGGGTTAAGCAAGACAGAAAACTACTGCACAAGATCGGACTGAAGGAAGTTGGCATCCTCTCTCTCTCTCTTGTGCGGAGGAGGAGGAGGTGGAATAAGAGTCTATGACAGGATTTCTGGATACAGAAGTACTTCAATAACCAGAACTCTAAACTATAGGCAGTTGAGAAGACAGAAAGAAGCAAATTAGGTTCTTTCACCAGTTTTGTTACCCAGACAGACAGAGACGTTTATTTAGTGTAGTGTAGCTTGGTTTAAGAGAGGGTGAATGTTCTGACTTGGAGTAGTGGCGTTGACAGGCTGACTTACAAGATGGCAACAGATTTTGTGGTCTTTGGCATAAAGATTAAAATCAAAACTCCAAGCTATAAAAGAATTGAACCATAAGTAAGGCTGCAAGTTTGTCACAGAAGTCATGGACTCCATGACTTTCTGTGACTTTTGCTCAGGCAGCCACTGGGCCAGCCACCCTGGCCGTTGCTGGGGCAGTCTTGGGCCACCGCGGCCCTCCCACCAGCAGCAGCAAGAGTTTGGGTGCATGGAGAGGGAGTGAGGGCTCTGGGTGGCTCCCTGGAAGTGGCAACATCCCCCTCCCCCAGCTCCTAGCTCCGCGTGCTGCCTCCACCCGCAGGCACCGCGCCTCCCCCCCTCCCCCCCAGCTCCCATTGGCCGTGGTTCCCAGCCAATGGGAGCTGCGGATCCAGGAGCTAGGAGCTGAGGGAGGGACATGTCGTCGCTTCTGGGGAGCCACAAGGAGTCAAATAGGGAGCTTCCCAGCCCTGTTAAACCCCCATCCCCAGCACCAGCGGGGGTCCCAGGGCACACACGGCTGCCTACCGCCCCCACCCCCAAAGCACCAGCAGGGTTCCCGGGCTGATTCCCCCTCCCCCCAAGCACCCACAGTGCCCCCCAGGCTTCCCCCACCCTGAGCACCTGTGGCATCCCCAAACCGCCCCCCCACAAGCAGCCAGAACACCCTCTCACCCTCCTTCCCCACCCGCCAAGATTTAGTCAGGGGTATTTATAATACAAATAATGGACAGGTCACAGGCCATGAAGTTTTGTTTACTGCTGGTGACCTGTCCATGAGTTGTACTAAAAATATCCATAACTAAAACTGTAGCCTTTACCATAAGCCAAGTAGAATATATGTTTCATTGTGCACGTAATATGTGGAGTGAGTCATAAGGATAATGGCATCAGAAGGTATGATTTTGTGAATGGCCAAAGTCTAATTTATATATACATACAAATACTTAAACTGGTGTTGGTTTTTCTTCAGCTCTTATTAAGGATGCAAAGTCAAGCACTAAAAAGAAAATACTAAAATTGCCTTTGTGACCATAATTCAGCTCCCTTGTGTATATGCATTATGGTACTGTCTTTAATTATATAATCACATTCTATTTTTTCCACAGGACCCCTGCTTCATTCAGTGTATGGAATAGTGTTTACGGTGAAATGGAGAGTAGGAAGGGCTGAGTCAGGTTCCTTCTTTAATCAGGGGGCTGAGGCTTGGCTTAGTACTAAGGATATAGAATTATTAACATCAGTCAGCAGGAAAGCAGAGTCGAAAACCTACTGTCTTGCTGGGTGCCAGCCCAGTGCATCTTCCCCTAGATCAGAAGCATTTTTGTCTACATGGCTGCTTCAGAGTGATGTAAGAGACTCATTAGGACTGAGAAGGATGTGCAGTGCAGACAGAATGTTAAGAGAATTTAACAAGCTCTATTACACATGCACAAACAGTGGTTTTCTGAAGCTTATAATTTAGCAAAATCTGGATGAATTTTCACAGGGACAACAAAAATCACCTCTCTTGCCACTGAACTGTCTGACACATTTCAAGTTTCCCTGAAAACCCTTAATGAGCTAGAACTCTTAAAAAAACTGGAAAGATTGGTTAAGATTGTTAAAACTACCTAGTTTTCACTTCACTCATTGTCAGAAAGTGCTGCATAATTTTTGCTAAAACTTAAAAAATAAACATTAAAACAGGGCAAGACCATATCTAGACAATTTCAGCTAAAACAATTAAAATTAACAAAGATATAAGCAACTGAAGATAACAGGTTATGATGGGAATTGTTAGACAACCATAATATTTGGGATCTTTTATTTAATTGATATTATCTTGTCTTTTTCTACCCCTGCATATACCTTTTAGATAAAGCTACTAAATTATGTAAATGGATAACTTCCCTGTCAAAAATCAACTGTATGGCCTCTGTTGCATTCAATCAGAATAGAACCTTTTATTCCCAAACAAAATCATGAAGGTTGGATTTAAGGTTGTAAATATGTATCATTAACAAAGGAAAAGTGTAATATAATGCGGTAGTTTGTTTTTTTTTATTTTAAAAATAATTGAGTGGCAGGACATTGAAAGTTAAGATTACACTTTAAAAAATCTCAGTGTATATTAAAGCAGCCTCAAAGTACAATGGACAACCTCACCTTTGCTCTTATATTCTTCCCCATATCCTCAGTCTTTAAATTGTAAGCTCTTTGGAGCATAGATAGACCATCATTTATTATATGTTTTGTACAATGCATTGTATAATAGGGGCCAACTTTGTTGTGGTCTTAAGATACAATACAAGTGTTAAATAATAACTTCTACATACAATTCATTTTCAACATTTGCAACGTGAACCACATATATATTCTAGATTAATATACTCAATTTATGATTTTTATAGGCATCACTGTGACAGAATATATAGAATATGTCTTGTAGTAAGAGGGTCAACACTCTTTTCCTGAGCAGAGGAAAGACCACATCTGGGTGCCCTAAGTGCAGGAATTGTCAAGAAATCTGTCCATGAAAGAGATATGGTTAAATTGGGCTGCAGCAAGTTAGATAATTACCTCAGCACATTGTTGATCTGATTCTTCTCTACCACTAATCTAAACTCTTTACTCAGTCTCCTCTCTCATTCCATCTATTTCTTCATTCCATACTCACTTTATTCATTATTGTCTCCTCTCCTGTACTCACTTTCATCCTGCCACTATGGAGAATGTCGGGAGGAGAAAGAAAAAATGAGTGGTGAAGAGGACACCAACTAGGCATCAAGTAGTGGTTGGGCCTACTTCCCCTAGGGAACAGCAGTGGTGGCATGTTCATATGCCACTTATATTATATTCACATAAGTTACATATACTTTTACTCCATGTTAGTTAGGAAGACTTTGGAACTCTTAATTTAAATCTCCAACTGTCAGAAGGTTTGTTTTGACCGTGTTATATTACAACAGTCAATTACAATTCAAGACTCACTACACTTTTGTTTCCATACCTGCCTGTGTTTCTCCTAATCTGCCACAACCACTACTCCCTCTATCACAAATTATCCTCTATTTCACTTTTCCTTGCCAGGACAGTACACGAATACCTAAACTCTTGTAGTTCAGGTATACATCAAATACCAATCCAATTCCCACTTCATCGTCCTAATAATACTTGATTATGCCAAGCACTGTAAGTTTTACAACTCTTTTAATCCTTTGCCAGGAGCAAAGTGGTTAGTAGTGCCCAGAATATGGAAGGTACTATATAAAACTAAACTGCAAGACTAGAACCTCTCGTGCAATTTTAATGTAACCAGGAATTAACTATATTGTTCAAGGAATCTATTATTCCCATATTCAAGTTGCAAAGAACAACTTCATACAGCTGACCTTTTCCCTTCATTATACAGAATCCCTGTAAAAATCATTCCTATGTAGATATAAACAAACCACATTAAAGAGAAGGAAGCTGTCTAAGTTTAATTATGCTTTCCCCCCCACCCCAAAACTACTATGTTAAATGAAATGGAAGTAATTAGATAGGAAACAACAGTTTAGCTAGTGCCTTTCATTTTTAATGCATATTACAGATTTCATTTGCTTCATCTTATGGGAATTTTTTACTTTTCATTATAAAATAGCGTCAATAGCAAAGCCTGGTGGAGTTTTATAGCACTTCTGACTTACCCTACACATCTCTTTCTTTGTAGGTTCTGTTTCTCCACTGTCTATCAGGTGTAAATGACTACACAAGATCCAAGGCAGTGGAGAAACGAGCACATTCTGTCTGACACACACTGCCACATAAACAAATAGCAAGGGGCTAGAGAGCTGGAAATGTCACCATTACTAAAAGTGTATAATTCGCTAACAGAGTCTGGAAGCTGGTGAATTTTAGCTTAAATTGGTATGTATTTTTGAGTTTCTGGCTCAATACAAAACCTACTTTGAGGCTCAGAACTGATACTCCCATTGACTGTACTGCCTGTAAATCTCTTCTCTTTTTCCTCCAAGAAGCTTTAAAAATGAATTGATTTTTGCAGTGTTGCCAGAAATGGTGGACAGATGTAATATGCACACTTACGTGTACTGCAGAAAATATTACTCTGTTGAAAGAGAAACCTAAAAGAGAAACAACTGATTTTTTTATTTTTCCCCTTCATTGATGAAAGGTTGCCATAAGGGTGCTGAAGTTTTTCCATAGTTTTATCTTAAACCTCCTCTTTCAAGACCTTAATCTCACTGCCATCATTCTTCCATTTGAGGAAGATTAGCTGCTATTCCCTAAGCATATGAGAGCTTTTCTTGCCAGATGTTCCACTGTTCACTGATCCAAAAGACTGAATGCAATCTCTCCCCAACACTTCCAATCACTTCTTGTCTGGGAAGCAAGGAACTGGAAATCAAAGTCAAGTCTGTCACTAAGCTATTAGGATAGCCTTAGATTTTTCATTGTCTTGAAAACCATCACAACGGTTTGCTCAGTCAGAGGACACAGAACAAGACCAGTTAATAGACAGTACAATAAAAAATTGTCCAGAAAATTGTGCACTCTGAATTAGATACACTGGTCATTGTGAAGAAGTGGGAATTTATCAAAATTATGGTATCTAAGTTACAGCAGCTACCTCCTGTGCTAAGCACAGTACTATAGTATTTCTAATGACACCAGGTGGTAAATATTGACTTTTTTAAACAGTGACAAGAAATATAACATCTTTTCTTGTAATATTACTCCAAGTGGAGAAAGGACTCTTCTATGATAGTACTAAAAGGTTTTAAGTTAATGTCTATCTTTCCTTGATTGCTTTCATAATATGTATACATATATATAATTATGTTTTGGTTTTTTTAAAATACAACACTACGTAGATGAAAGATAACGGACCACCACATTAATCTTAGGTGTAACCATTAACATAAATGAAACTACATGAGAGATAAGTTTGGCCCTATATAAAACTTTGTCACCATCTATCAAAAATGCTCCTCTACTAATGTCAAAGGCATCAGTGCTACACCTGTGACTCTTATTATGTGGAAGTCTTTGCATGCACTGAAAATTGCTTACATGTCACTGTTGCTAAAACATCACATTTTTCATGGTAATTGAACAGTGAAGTGAAAGGCATTTACTGTTCCTTTATATGAAAGCACAAAAGGTTAAATTCACAAGAGGGACTTATACATAGCATTTTCAATGCCTAATTTTTAGGCATCCTGCTGCCTAGTGAATCCAAAGCCCCAAGCTAGGCTCCCTATACAATGCATGGGAAGAGTTGGGACACCTAAGAATGTAATCCACAAAAGCCAGCAAGCTGATCAGGGAGATGCCTAAACTAGCTAATATGAAATTCTGAGGAGAAGGGTAGGTCCTATGCCATGCCTCTCAAAGGGACTTCAGTGCCTAAATCGGGGGTGGAGGGAGGCACCATCCTCTACTTGGAATTCACAGTTGTGCCCCCTCTCCTGTAGTAAGAACATAAGAATGGCCATACTGGGTCAGACCAAAGGTCCATCTAGCCCAGGATCCTGTCTTCCAACAGTGGCCAATGCCAGGTGCCCCAGAGGGAATGAACAGAACAGGTAATCATCAAGTGATCCATCCCCTGTCGCCCATTCCCAGCTTCTGGCAAACAGAGGCTAGGGACACCACCCCTGCACATCCTAGCTAATAGCCATTGATGGACCTATCCTCCATGAACTTATCTAGTTCTTTTTTGAACCCTGTTATAGTCTTGGCCTTCACAACATCCTCTGGCAAAGAATTCCACAGATTGACTGTGCGTTGTGTGAAGAAATACTTCCTTTTGTTTGTTTTAAACCTGCTGCCTATTAATTTCATTTGGTGATCCCTAGTTCCTGTGTTATGAGAAGAAGTAAATAACACTTCCATATTTACTTTCTCCACACCAGTCATGACTTTATAGACCTCTATCATATCCCCCCTTAGTCATCTCTTTTCCAAGCTGAGAAGTCCCAATCTTATTAATCTCTCCTCATACGGAAACTGTTCCATACCTCTAATCATTTTTGTTGCCCTTTTCTGAACCTTTTCCAATTCCAATATAACTTTTTTGAGATGAGGTGGCCAGATCTGCATGCAGTATTCAAGATGTGGGCATACCATGGATTTATATAGAGGCAATATGACATTTTTTGTCCTATCTATTCCTTTCTTAATGACTCCCAACATTCTGTTCGCTTTTTTGACTGCCACTGCATATTGAGTGGATGTTTTCACGGGACTATCCACAATGACTCCAACTTTCTTGAGTGGTAACAGCTAATTTAGACCCCATCATTTTATGTGTATTGTTTGGATTATGTTTTTTAATGTGCATTACTTTGCATTTATCAACACTGAATTTCATCTGCCATTTTGTTGCCCAGTTAGGTGCCTTTGCCTTTTCTCACACAAAGCTGAGGAGGAAAATACACCCCCTTATAACTTTTAACACAATGGTTAGAGCACTCATTAAGACATGGAAGACCTGGATTAAATTCCCTCCTCTGCTTAATGTGGAGAAAGGACTTGACTCCACCATCTCCTAGCAGGTGTCCAAACCGCTGGGCTATGGGATATTCTGGAGTAGGGTTTTCTCAGTTTCTCCTGTTGGAGCTGTTCCACTGTATCTAAAAATTTAAATATGCATTTGAGCCGGGGGACTTGACCTTGGGTTGTTCACATCGGAGTGGGGAGTGTGCTAACCACTGGGCCATAGAGTCATTCTCACTTACTCTCTGGCCCAATTACTATTTAATTATTTGTACACAGTGGCACAGTTTCAACTGGAGAGATTGAGAAACTCATGCCCAGAATTTCCTGTAACCTAGTGGTTTAGGACCTACTCCTAGCATGGGGAAAATCTAAATTCAAATCCCTGCCACAGATCAGGTGGAGGGGGGAATTAAACCTGAGTCTGCTACATTCTGGGTGAGTGCGCTAACCACTGGGCTAAAAGTTATAAGACAGGAGGGAGGCCTCACCATCTCCTTCCCCATTGTTTTGTGTGGGACACAATCAAGTAGGCAGCCACAGCAGCTGTTATGTAAAGCCTCTGCTCAAATGCAGTTGTAAGATCTGTAACTTGTATCATTAAGATCTGCAACCTTTTTGCAGACTTTGTAACTTCAGTTATTGTTAACATCGCCTTTTAAGTTTTGTAACCTTTGCAAGCTCTGTAACCTTTTAAAGTTATCACTTGTATGAACTTCCAAGCTTTGTAATATCCCATCACACAATCAGAGAGAGTGTGCACGAGGGAGTGTGAACAAGGAAGTGTATATGGGACTGGGTGGAGAGGAACTGCAAGGAGAATAGAGCCCGGAGCCCACAGGAGCCAGGTGTGTATGATGTAATCTGCCCTGAGAAGGCAATCATGGGGTGCTGTAAAGAAAAGAAGAACCTGGTATGCATGAAAAAAACTGGTCTGGGGATGCTTCTCAGTGACGGACACAGAAGGAAAACTCAGTGTACGTGACAGGAGCCACTCCGTTCCAGAAAAAGGAAGAAGGCATGTACACAAGCTGCTGCTCCTTGACCTGCTCACCAGCCTGGATTCATGACCGTAGGTGGACACACCAGATCTACCATGCTTTGGCTTCTTGGCTTCCATGCTGTCTCTGGTAACTCTCCACCTGTGTAAGTGTATGGGTGCCTGAGGGTATGAATGTGGTGAGTGTGTGCGTGTGTGGATAAGTGCCATCTCTTTTCTATCTGACCCAACAGTGGGATCGTAATAAAACTAATACAAGTGTGACCCTGGGTTGGTTTTTGGGGGCACTGAGGTAACAGAAGCCACCTACCAAATTGGGCCCTGCAGGGAAGATAGGTGGAGAATGTCTAGTTTGAGGATGCTGCTGTGACTTAGATGTGAATTAGGTGCCTAGACTGAGGCAGTTGTGTGCATGCTCATTCGCACATTTTTAGGCACCTAGGGGACTTTATCAATAGAAATTTAGGTACCTACAGATTTAGGTGGCAGCTGAGTGGTGGTTTTGAGGATCTAAGTTTTGGATATATGCACCTGAAATGGCAGTTAGGCACCTAAATCCCTTTGTGGATCTCCCTTAGCATTTGTATGTGGAAGATATAAATTTAATGAAGGGGCTAAAGTGTATCAATGATTCAATGCTTACATCTAATAGGAAGTAATGTATAAGCAAGGCTTTAGAAAAACATTACATTTTCTCTTTACAAAAGGTTATAATTTGCACATTTAAGCCATTTTTTTTTACATCTTTATGGTTTTGCTTTCCTAAAAGAGTAGCTGAGATTTAGGACGATTTCGATCTGTCACTACACTGGCCATGGTCATGGTGACCATGGTTCTCCCCTTTTTCCTTTCTATGAGTATGTGGGTCACAATTAATACAATAATAAAAATACAAATATTCTATTAGATACATTCATAATATGCTGAAAAATATATACATATGCAAAAAGATAGCACATTTTGTTTTTCTATTCATGGTGCAATTTCTATTATCCTAATTCAGGAAGGTATCCCCATTAAAACAAGGTGTTTAAACATATATATAAGTCCTACACATTCAGTAATGCTTTATTGACTATACCTGGACTTAAGTTCTTAAATGTTGTCCTGAATTGGGTCCTGCTATTATTAAAAATAGGTACTTTGTCTAGATATTGTGTTTATAGTAAAATAATACACACCTCATAGTTATTTCTTACTATAAATATATTATATGATTAATTACTCACAACATGGGTAAATATTTCCTTTGCAGTAATAGTGTTTATATTAAATATAAAAACATTCACAGACTGTTCAAACTCCAGCATTTCTGAAGACTGTTGATGTGACTAAATCAGTCTGATTTTGAGCGAGTTTCTTAACAGACCCATATACTCCACAGAACAAAAGAAAAGGGCAGGACCTGCTGGGCTAGTTCCACTTCACTGTCTCCTTCCCTCTTGCAGTCAAACCAGCCTCTGTGCAATTCTCTGCTTGAAGGACCTGGATGTTAATTCTCAAAGAAGCCAACTATTCTCATGCAGTTAGCTGTGAAAAACCTGATAGTTCTCAGGCCATCTTCACTCCAGTTGACGTGCTCCATGCTCCTCCTGACTTGGCTAACAAGCACATGCCATCCTGCCATTGACTGGGCCCCCAACAGCAGCATGTTTCTCTCTCTGTTCATAGGGTCCGAGCCAGGAAAGGAATGTTATGCTGCTTTTAGATAGGAACATGCTGTGCTGAGTGACTGTTCCTCAGTTCCTCCACCATGAACATTGTTGCTTTTGGGCACACATTGCAGCCACAGAGGGTGTCTACACTGCAATTAAACACCTGCGGCTGGCCCATATCAGCTGCCTGCGGCTCGCAAGGCTTGGTTTTAAGGGCTATTTAATTGTGATGTAGACCTTCAGGCATGAGCTGGACCCCAAACTCTGGGACCCTTAAGAGTCTAAAGGAAATACTCCCAAGAGAGAATATTACTGTTTAGCCATCTTTCCCCTCTGCACAAAATGTACACCACATTTACGTGGCATTGCACTGATTTTCCCATGTCCATGCACTATTACTAGGAGAGGAACACAGAAGTCTGGATATAATACATTTTACTTGGGTAAATAACAGTAGGCTATAATATTTTCCTTACTACTGTGTTTGGTAATGTTTTATTTATGCATTCTTAGTTTTGCTGCATTATAGAATGTCTTGTAGAGTATTCAAATTAATACATTTTTTAAAATGCTGAGGTCTTAAAACCTTCAGTCACTTTACTGATATCAAGAGCTTCATCTAAGCTTGTACTCAAACTATGGCATCTGTTATGGTAAACTTCTGCGTCAGGCTTCATTATATACACAAAGTAATGCAAATATTTCATAATCTCTGCTAAGACCATCATCTGTTGTTGCTTACAAATAAAATGAAAAACTGAGATGAATTCTACAAAATATGTTTAAATATTGATGAGGCATGAATCTTAAACCATTTGGAATTTCAGATAAATATTTTAATATTCAGGTGCTTAGTGGATTCCTTGGTCTGGACATTAAGACAGAACTATCATGACACTAGTTCTTTCTGGGAAAATTTTCAGAGCTTTGTGCAATGAGAGAGCTGCTCAAAAAGTACATATACTCGTGTACACAAAACATCACTGCAGAAGTACTTTGGGTAATGGATTTTATTGCATGATTGATTTTGGTTTTCTAACAATATCATCTAGCAAAGACTCTATGATTTTTTATGTATTTTATAAATATAATTGTGTGAACAAGATTATATCAAGCAGCTTCTCCTTACCCACAATCCAAAAAAAAAATATGCATATTCAAACACTGCATAACCTCCATCACAAGCCTCCCTGCCCCAAAAGCTAGATGACTTTCTAAGGCACTTTGAAGGCCAACAACTTTGGGTATTTCAAAACATGTGTGAGGAAGAGTACATTCTAAAGTTAAAGGCCCTGGTTGAAAGATACCCTAATGACAGGCCCACTCTTTTAAATTTGAAGTGACTCCAGCTTGAGTGTCTTTGGTCAGGAAGAGAGACTGTCCAACCCATTTAGGGTTTTATAAGTAATACCAACACCTTAAACCCTACACAGAAACCAATAAGAGCCAGCACAGATCACTGATTGCTGATGTCATATGTTGCCAGTGAAATACGCTACATAAAAGGAATAGTCAACCTGAAAAATCATATTTCCAGGTGCAAATTCTACACCTACTATTGTTATAATTAACCCTTGAAGTTACTATAACAAATAGATAAGATGGAAAAATGTTTATTTATCAGGTTGTTCACACTGAGCATTTGACAGCACTTTGTGTCTAGCCCATTACATCGTTTTATCAATAGTGCATTATTCCACCTGCTTCCTACTACTAGCATAATGATGCCACACTCATGTAGTTCTCTGGGATAATTCACTATGCACTTTCCCTCCTCCCACTAGTAACAACTGCAGCAAAACAAATTCAGGAGCAGCAGGCAGGCATGTGCCCAGAGTGTAATAGTAGAGTTGAATCTGCGCATGTTTAGTGCTGGTTTACAAATGCTTACGTGCTTAATTTTAAATATGTGACAGAGTGTTTGTAAGACTGGGGCCTATATCCCCTTTCCTATGTCTGATCCCAGCCCAAATACTGGATCAAGAATGTGACCAGCTGGGCCAAGAGCCACTTGGGATAGGCCCATGGCCATTATGGTGACCTTGAAATACTGAACTCAGAAGAGTCATTGTCCACATGGATGCTGAGGTTGCCAAGACTGTTGGAATATACAATTATCCAGGCTGCATACACAAAAGCAATTCTGTGCGCAGGAAAATAAAAATATAAGTTATGACTTCACATGCATTGTGTGGAACTTCTCTCAGTGAGGGAGCTTTGAAAATTTGCACCACGTGAAGACATATGCTACCCACCCACATTTACAGGTGGGGGAATTTGATGGGGCTAGCAGTGAAAGGGGGAGAGTCCCAATGGCAAGGGAGGGAGACACTCACCAAGGGACAATAGGTAGCTCCTCACCTGGAATTCTCTGGCACCCATTAGACAGCTGAGGGAGGGAGATGCTGATTGGCCAGCATTTCCTAGCTCCCAGGATTTAGCCAGTACAGGGGCCATGTGGAGCCTCTTTCAGCTCTGTTCCAGCAGCCCACCCTACTCACCCAATCTAGCAATGGGAACCCAGTTTGACAGATGCTGCGTGTCTAGCCGATCACCTGTTTAGAGGGTCAGGAGGAATTTTTTTCTCCCATAGGACAATTAGCAGAGGACTAGGTAGTCTTTTGCCTTCCTCACAGTACCGTCAAACAACAGTGGGTTGAGAAGAAAGGGGCTTAGTATCTAACTCAAGTACTGGGAAGGAGTTGTTTATTCCTCGCAATTTACAGCCAGTTTCCAATGTGGTTACGAGACTAAAATGAATGGTTCCCAGAGGAAAAGACCTGGGATTTTGGTGTTGGGCCCTGGGCTCATTGATAAGCTCAGACCTTGTGACTCTCGGGGACTAAGTTCCCCACCCTCTCAGGGGGGAGGTGCTAGGACCAAGAGAAAGCTGAGTCCTAGTGGGTAGGCTGAGGAGAGCTTACCCTGCGTTATGGGTTATATGGGAAGGAGCCCTGTAACCGTGGCACCCGTTATGGGTTATATGGTAAGAAGCTCTGTAACCCCTGCACTGGAACCAATTAAATGTTTGGTAGAGGGGAATAGGGTGATGGGCAGATAGTGCCCTTCTCCTTTGTTAAAGTTTAATAAAAGTTATGGCCTGCCATTTAATTCCATGCATGTGCCTGTCCTCATTTTGCCCCCGTGTCCACATCAATATCCTATGGTGCATTTTGGTAAAACTCACTCTGAAATATTTATATTCCTTCCTTCTTACATATCTTGTAAGTCAGTGGTTCTTAAACTGTAGTCTGGAGAATACTTGCTACTTGTGAGCGGTGGCTTGAGACGTAGTAGGTACTGGTTCTCCTCTTATTTTTCAGCTGCTAACTCACATGAATGACATACAAACATAGATTAAATATTTTACCTATATTAGTTTTTCATGAATGCAATTGCTACAGGGATATTACACAATTGAAAATGGGTGGAGAGGTGAAGAGAGAATTACTTGAAGTTGCAAGGCACACTGTGAAAAGACAAGTTTTCTCAGGCAAATTTTCCTACCCATTTTTCTTATTAATTCCAACACAGAAATGTTTTTCTTTTTTAAAAAAAACTCAATATCTCTCAAAAATTTCATTCTTTAAAAAGAAATCCTTTGAGAGCTGTTGTGAATTTTCACTGTTGCTATTAAGATCCGAACATGCCTAATGAGAAAATTACTAACATTATACACTTTCCTTCCTGCATAAAAATCTTGTTGAAACAGGAGGAAAACATGTTTGTATGAATCTAATATTAGTATCATAAGGGACCCTCCTTCATCCTCTTTTTCACTGGGGTTTAATTATGGAAGTTAAACTCTCTCACATGATCAGGATCAGAATCAGAAATACTTAAGGGAGAACTTTCCAGATTTCCTAATGTAATAAAGACATTTTTCTGTACATCTATAAAAATAAATTATCCCATTAAACAGTTTAATTTAATTAAATCATGTCCAAACACTATATATTGGTATCTGCTATGTGCAGAATGTTTTTTTTTACTTCAAAACACAGTATCTGCTACTGATACTGAGCATCAAAAAATATCAAGACTGCCTTAATTTTGAAAAATAAAAGTGAATAATCTTGAGTTGTTTTTACAGAGGATGATCATTCACTTTTCAGTAAATTAGACAATTTGGAAAAACTAAACAAAACAGAACCAAAAAACACTCTGAACTGGCTCATTTAAAAGTCTCTAGAATATCAGAATTCAGGCAATTGCCAAAAAGTAATCAATTAAAAAAAACCCTGAGAGTAACAACAGTAAATTTTACTTTACAAAAGAAACCATACACTAAGAAAATCTTGATAGTAGTTAACATGAAGCTGTAGCAGGTTTTGCGATCAAAATGTTATGGATTAAGCTTTATATTAAATTAGGTGTATGGCAAATCTCCAAAAAGGACCACATATGTGGAGTTTAATGTAGCTGTTTTACATACACCCACCTCATATATCATTTGAAATCTTGTTTGGATCTGTGTTTAGATGAGGTACAATGTGGAGCTGGCAAGTGGTGCTGTAGGTGAGGTATGACAAGAGTACCCAAAATGAGAAAATGTCATTTTCTTTGCACAGTTCCAGAAACACTGCAACATGATGATGACTACAGTTTTAACCTTTTAAGTTAACACTGCATTAAGGGGCTGAAATTGTCATCTGGTAGCTCTGACCAAAAATGCATTAAAAGATGTTTATTGGTTTTGTGTGGACATGATTTTTTTTTAAAGAAATATTGAGCATCTGGCAAAAATGGCAAACAGCATTTTGCAATATAGCAACATGAAATGTTTTCACATTGCACAGTCTTAATGTCACGAGTCTCTACTTAATATAGCAGCTGTTAGTGAAGAACAAATGGAGTGTTTTGTGAGACATGCACTTGATTCTGATGGGACACATAGCTTCTCCAGCCCAATCAAGAAATCTGGAATCAAAATATTTGCTGACATGGCCAAGATGACAAAATTTAGGTCTGGCAAGGGAGGGACAATCCCAGCAGCTATCAGTCTGGAAATTGTCCTTCACAACATGCAGAGATGATGTTTCAGTGGCAAGTGTTCTTAGTCACCGAATAGGACCTGTGCCTATGTCCCTCTTCCATGCTGATGGAACTATGAGAAGAACAGAAAAAGCTAAATTAGGGCATCAGCTGGATGCTCAGGCTGAAAGAATCCATGATCTAGGATCATGCAACAAAGAAACCACAGGATACATCAGAGATGCCATGGCTGTCATACAAATGATGGCTGGAGATAAATTCCATGCATTTGAAAAAATGGCTGCTGAGTATTTCAGTCAAATCCTTTCAGGACTTGCCAAAGCTAATTCTGTAATCAAAGTATTTGACAGACAGGGCAACAGTAATGCTGTGAAAACTGCAGAAGTGACGGATAGGAACGAAGGTGGGATGCAGGAAATACCAGGTGATTGGTGGATGCCCTGTCCCTCCATGGAAAAAGTTTCTAAATGTGACATCCAACATTCAGTCATTTGTAAAATTCCTCTGTGAATATACGGTTCAAAATGCACCTGAGCGTGTAGGAGCATATCCAGCACAAACACTCCTCTTTGCTGGAGGCTTTTCCAATGGTGAAATAGCAAAGTCCATCACCAATATAGATGGTGAAGAAGTCTAAGACTTGAATAGTACTCAAGAGTAATTAGACACTAGGATGCTTCTGCATGCTGTATGTGCCAATATGGCTTTTGGGTCTCTTGGTGTCAGAGGAATCAGGTCACCGGATACAGACATTTTGGATCTTGCTGTTCACTACTTTCCAAAAATGGAACACGTCAATAACATGTGGATTGAAACAGGCACCATTTGCAGCACAACTGACAAGTGTCACTTCATACCTGTGCATGCAATTTGTGAAGCTGTCACTCCTGCCTTCTGCAACATACTTCCTGCTGTACATGATTTAACAGGATGTAACTGTATGTCATTCCTACTTGGTATGGGGTGGGGGAAGAGATCTGTGTTTAATGTCAAAACAAAGGGGGCTTACTGCTTGAGAGATCTTGCCAAATTGGGAAGAGTGACACAAAAGTTGCAGAGCAAAGAAGAAAAAGAGACCCACAGAGACCTGAATTGCTTTCACCTTAATCTAGCCATCAAAAAGAACAAGTCACTGGTCAAGGTCCCACAATGTGAGGACAGTTTTGAAGAGCATGTCAAAAGAGCAGCTTGGCAAACAAAGATTTGGATGTCATTGTTCATAGGTAAACCAGTTACTGGATCACGACTACAACATAGATGGAAAAATGTGGATGATGAACTACTTGCTGTATTCTTCAAGGGCCCAATGGCATCGCAACTTCTACAAGACCTTATCTGTGCCTATACCAATAGGGGTAACTGCACAATTATGTCTGTAGTCAGATTAGTCTTCCCTGCAAAGAACAGTGTACATGCCAAGGCAATGAAGACTGTTGTAACCCACACATTCTCAACAGAGATCATAATTATGAACAAGATGATAATAATGATGGTGACTAGAAATGTCACCATCTGTTACCTGCATAATTTAGGACTCTCAGCCTCCTGCCTTCTCTTTTGGGTACTCAGGAAGTAAGGGACCCAACTTTACCCCTTCTTGGGCTTAGGGCTAACACCCCTTTCCAGTGAACTCAGGGCTCTATGGGTCTGTGGGACCTTTTCCCAGTGAAAGAGCCTTACACAGTAATATCCTTAACCAATATTTATTAACAGTTAATCAACAGAATACACACACTAAGCATACAATGCTCAGCTCTCCCAATAAAGCAGACAAACTTTTCTTGATGGCCAAATCAAGATTTAGATCGGGGACTCTGGTTTCTGCACAGTATCTTGGCAGGGTGTTGAGGTCTGGCAGCTCTGATCCTGGGTTGTGTTCTGGAGTTAGGTTCCAAAGAATTCTTTCTTGGACCTCAGTTTATATAGTTAAAACTTGGGTCCTACTTAGCTATACCTTAACCAATAATTTTAAACTAAAATATTACAAAACAGTATTTTTCACCAATCCTAGCCCACCACATTTACATACAAGAATTAATTTAAATTTTGTGAAATCACTTGCACAACTGACCGAAGCAATTAAAGAACAAACAGAAGCAATCAAAGAAACAAAAAGGGAAGTATAGATCTTCTCAACCAAAACGGATTTTGCCAGACAGTATTATCTTGCAAAGTTTTCTTTTCTCATCTTAAGGTCTGTCTGTTGATCTGGTCAGTCTTGGTGCTTATACTTCCTTAGGGCAGGAAAGCTTTCTTAACAACCAGATATTCTATTGTTTTATACAGTTTAGATGGGATGCAACTCCCCACTTTTAGCTAATGGCTGCGGCTCCTGTTCCTTACTGCAAAACGGCCTCAGACCACACATCATTATTACATTTCAATGATACCTGTACAAATTTATTTCTAGATTTTGTTTTGCCCTTTAGTTTGTTGTTGTGATGCTTTGAGGTCACAAAAAAATCCAATTGTGTGTCTTGAAATAATACACAGTCATTAAACTAGCAGGTAAATGCAAATATTTCAAAGTGGGCATTTTAATGTGTTGACAGTGTCTTGTTTATCCCCATTTCTATGGTAACAGCACCACTTGATAGCTCCACATTATGCCTCATCTTAAAGAAGACATAATAAGCTTTCAAATGATGTATGATGTGCATGTGTAGAAAGGGGGTACATTAAGTTGACCAAATCAGTGGTGTCTGCTGCTTGTCCTAAATACTGTTCAGAATGCTGAAGGCCCAGTCCTACTCTCACAGAAGTCAGTCGGGTTTTGCCATTGACTTCAATGGGTGCAGATGCAGGCTCCACATTTTAAAGTAATCACCTTTGTCTAAAGATGCACTATATCAAATTCCACTATCTCATCTTTTATCTCCTTTTTAAAATCCCTACTGTCATTATTACAATAGTATCTGAGCACTTTACAACCATAAGTGGAATTTATTCTCACAACACCTCTGTGAGGTAGGAAAGAGCTGTTCTTATTTTACTGATGGGGAACTGAGACACAGAATAAATCAAGTGACCTGCACAAGGTCACACAGGATGTCTACAACTGAGCGAGGGATTGAATGCAGACATTTTTTGTCCCACGCTAGTACCCAATCCATTAGACCGTTCTTCCTCACCACTAGCACAATGCAGGTAAACCATGAATAGGTAGGTTATACTATCACTCAATTACTGGAAATATACAGAATAATAAACATTTATAATTAATTGTATTACACATTTTTAAAAGTATGCTCAGCTCTAAAATAAAGTAAATGCAACTCTAGAAAAAATCAGATTATGAAATATGTTTATTCTACTTCCTAGATGCCCTAGCATATAGTGTTTATTCACTGAAGTCTATGAGAATTGAGTACAGACTGCAGGATCAAGCTCTGAATATTTACACCTTAATTATATCTAATTTTCTCTTCTTCCTTCATTTCATAGACAAGGGTCATAATCCTCCACTGTGACATTGTCAGGAATACTTGCAAGGTCTCTCAGGAGTGTAGCTAGTACGCATGAACAAATTGTACAGGATAGTTTATTAAGGCTCTTGTATTTTATCTGGTATAAGAACAGGCAGCAAATTTATAACAGAACTACAAAACTAAATTGCTTGAACTAGAATCCATTTCCAGCATATTTAATAAGCTTCATTAATTATAGTAAGAAAATTTCTCAGATTCCATTCTTGCTAAGACAGTATTCAGAGGATGTTTGAACAATACACAATGTGCTCCAAAGATGAAATTCACCCATGATATGGAGGACTAGCACAAGCACTATTTAAACACCACATAGAAGCTGTAAATGAAATTGCACAGAAGAGTACAGGCAGCCTTTAGAGACCTGGTCTCTAAACCAACGCATGGTCACTTTGGGAATGGATGAGGCACTGCAGATACCCATTTATGCAGATCCAGGGCTCTGTGCAAGCAGGCCAGATGGGTAGAGGTCACTATTCCAGCTCATAGATTGGAGTTAGAGCTGTAGGGTGTGAAGAAGCTTCATGGCAGGCCTGGATGGGGGAATAAATGTCACCTCTTTCCATTCCATCCACATGGAGCCCAACTACTCTGGCTTTAGCAAAATGGAGTGAATGTCACCTTAGTCTACATAGAGCAGACTTCAGGAGAGATGAAAAATTTGCACATATTCTCTTTCACACATACACATTTACACATGCTATACATATATATATAATATCCAAAAAACTAAGTTAAAAGAACATAAAGATTGAGAAGTCAAACATTCAAAAGCTAGGAAGTGGCAGAATTAAGACTGCCTGTGAAACCTCAGTTTTTCCCTCTTCTGTGTATGTATTATGGTAATCTAATTTTTAAAAATTATTTAATTACAAATTCACATGCTATTTTTTCCCCAAACAATCTTTGTGCTTGTGTGTTTGATTTTGAAAGGTTAATGTTATTTTAACCAGCTTTTAGGATTTAGTTTCCTAATTTAAATAAAAAACAGAAATTCTATCATGTGGAAACATACTCATCGCAGCTTGCATCATCAGCAGGGTATGGATCTTTAAATCCACAGGTTAGACCTCTATCACTTGAGTTAGTACAGTAACTGATAGAAGTAGCTGGTTGTTATCCTCTGAGTAAACCAGCCACTAAAGAAGGGCTGAAACGTGCACTTTGCCAGAAGGTTTCACAGATATTTACTAACAGCACAGGAGCAGCGAGACTCAGGACTCCTGGGTTCAATTCTGGAGGAGCATTTTCTCTAGTGATTATAGGTTCTGTGTCTGCAGCCTGTCACTATCTTCCATTACTCCTATCTACTCCCCAGCTTTTGACCATCATATTTTTTCAAAAACAGCTGAACAATTTTATTTGATTTTTTTTTTTAAATTAATCCCAACGCAGACACTCATCATAGAAAATGTAAACCTGAACAGCTGAAGTTTGGTAAGGTTACAAGCAACTAAAACCATGATCTTATATTGTGAAGTATTAGACAACCTCTACTAAAGGTGTCACGACCTGTGCTTCCTATAATACACTCAACTCGCTCGTAATAAAGACTTAACATGTAGACATTTTTTTAAAGTATTTTCTGACAACAGACAAACAATAGGTAGGACTTGCTTTTAGGTAGGCTTAGTTTAATTCAATCATTTAATGATTTTTCATTATTCGTGACCTAATCTTGCAGGCCTTGCTCAGAAGCAAATCATGCTTTCCAAATGTCTTCCCGGGCGTTTTCATAAGAAGCGTGGAGTATCGACTTGCTGTGGAGTCACCCTGTTGGAAGAAGAGGCCTTCCCATCCCACCCTCAAGAAAGAGAAATACTAAAATTCTACTTTAAATTAAAAACAAACAAAAAAAACACCTTGTCTTCTTTTGAGAGGGGCATCCTCAAAATGTCAAATTAGGTATTGTCCTCCAAAAATGTTGGGACAGCCCCATCATTGCCTCTGTTAGGCAATATTTTTAATGAATTCTGCCTATAAATAAAGACAGTTGAATATTATTTTGCTGACATTTTTGATGGTGGACCAATCTATTCAAACAAATTTTCTTGTCACTACTTTTTTTTTTAATTAATATCTATGCTGTCTTTTTGAGTATGGTTGAAAGATCACAGGTAGTTTAGAAACTCTTTTTCCATGACTGCATCATTTTCTTACTACACTATAGAACTTAGGTATGTTTAACCAGAAGAACTATATAATATTGACTGTGTCTGATCTATTAGCACAGGGAAATCTATTACATTCATGTCTGGGGTAATCAGCCCATGTTATTGGGCATCACTGTCAATGATAGAATTAATTTTTTTTAATTCTCCTTCAGCCATATAAAAGTTCTGTGCTATGAGTTCACATTATTATTATTATTATTTAGTACTTGAAAATAACTGTATTCAGCTGACAGGAAATACAAAATGACAATCTCTATATCATCATATAGCTTCAGGTGAGTGACAATAACAGCATGTTTTAATACATTATGTACTTTCAATAAGATATGTGTTCATTTAACATTTTTGTATCTGATAAAAGGTAAGTCTTCAAAGCACAGATAAGTGAGGTAACTATCCATGGTTTGGTAAAAACATGAGGGCTAAACCCCACCATCTGCCCAGTATCATTCAACAAGTGAACAATGAAATAAAACAGCTTCTGATTCTGACAGGAACAAATTTCTAGCTTGCTTTTCAATGCAAGTCCCTAAACTTTAATTAATACCTTTCTGGATAAAAAAGTTTAAAAGGCGTGACATGTCGGGACTCTGGGACTATGCTACCCAATGATACCAAACTGTGAGTTGGGTCTAGTGGATGGGGGAGGGAGACATGATGTGGTAAAGGGACACTTGCCTACTGGACACCAAGTAACAGATTACTGCTTATGGTACCATGGGGGAGTATTTTACTTATTCATATAGCTATAGTATTGCTCTGTTCCCCCAAGATGATGCGCTGCTCTTTTTCCTCTAACAACACTTTCCCTCCTCTAATAACACTTTTCATACACCCTCAGTGCTTGGGGGTGGGGAAGTATTGCCTATTAAAGATGCCCAGGAAAGGTATTTAGTAATGCCAGACATTCAGAGTGGTGGCTAGAGCTGGTAATGTTCATTTTAAGAGGGACCCTTAGTTATTTGAATGTGGTCCTGGTTGCAGATGACTGCACCTGGCAGAAGGGTTAGACATACAAAGGGATCTAAGGAATTCATGTTATTTTAGATTAAAGTTCATGCTTTAAGTATGCTAATAATCAGGGGCAGTGCTGGGGAGGCTTATGGGGGCTATATCCACGGCAAAATTTGCCTTAGCGTCCTTGTAGCCACTCTGTAGCAGCCACCACTCTCTCATTGCCCAGCTCTGAAGGCAGAGCACAGAGAGCGCTAGCTACTGGCCGGGCGCCCAGCTCTGAAGGCAGTGCTGCCACCAGCAGCAAGTCTGGGGAGTGGGCAGGGCCAGAGAGAGGGGCAGGGCCTCGTGGTATGGGGGGGGCACAGCCCCCACAGTTTTCTGCCTACTCCATCTCAGCCCCGTCCCACAGGGAAGAGGCTGGTGCTACCCCTGGCTGATATCATGAAATTTCATCTTGTATAAATTTAGACCTCAGTCCAGGAAAGCACTTAAGCACATATTTCTCTTTAAGGATGACTTCAGTGGGACTACCCATGGTTCTGAAATTAAATACATGCTTGAGTGCATTGCTAGATTATTGCCTAAAACACTAAGGACCTTATTCTCAGTTCCACTGAAGCCCCTTTACACCATCCTACCAGTTTAAAGAGGCCTCAATGGAACTGAGAATTCAGGCCTAAATATTGCACTCTTTGTTTATTTTAAATATGGTGCTAGTGCACTGAAACAAATTGTTTGTGCATTGAACATAACATTAATAAAGTAGGCCCTGACCCAACAAAGACTTATGTGAATATGATTAGTCCCACTTATGGCACAACTCATATATAAACTTAAGCATATGCTTAAGCCTTTCCAAGATCAGGACCTTTGACAGCTAAATTTATTATTATACAAATATAAGTCTATAATCTTAACTATTAAATTCAATTCACTGCTGATAGAACTCTTCGCTAGGAATTTACCTGATGGACATCAGTGACAATGATAAATATTTTATTGTATCAGTTTTTCAGAGGACAAAAGAAGCTCCATGGGGTGTTTTATAATTCATTTCCTGTTTCATAGAAGAAAAGGAGTACTTGTGGCACTTTAGAGACTAACCAATTTAGAGTAACAGCCATGTTTCATAGAGTTACACTATCGAACATTATCCTGCTGTCATAAATATAAAGGGAAGGGTAAACCCCTTTGAAATCCCTCCTGGCCAGAGGAAAAACTCCTCTCACCTGTAAAGGGTTAAGAAGCTAAAGGTAACCTCGCTGGCACCTGACCAAAATGACCAATGAGGAGACAAGATACTTTCAAAAGCTGGGAGGAGGGAGAGAAACACAGGGTCTGTGGGTCTGTCTACAGGGTTTGCTGTTTCTGCCGGGGATAGACCAGGAATGGAGTCTTAGAACTTTTAGTAAGTAATCTAGCTAGGTATGTGTTAGATTATGATTTCTTTAAATGGCTGAGAAAAGAATTGTGCTGAATAGAATAACTATTTCTGTCTGTGTATCTTTTTTGTAACTTAAGGTTTTGCCTAGAGGGGTTCTCTATGTTTTGAATCTAATTACCCTGTAAGGTATCTACCATCCTGATTTTACAGAGGTGATTTCTTTACTTCTATTTACTTCTATTTCTATTAAAAGTCTTCTTGTAAGAAAACTGAATGCTTTTTCATTGTTCTCAGATCCAAGGGCTTGGGTCTGTGGTCACCTATGCAAATTGGTGAGGCTTTTTTTACCAAACCTTGTCCAGGAAGTGGGGTGCAAGGTTTTGGGAAGTATTTTGGGGGGAAAGACGTTTCCAAACAGCTCTTCCCCAGTAACCAGTATTTGTTTGGTGGTGGTAGTGGCCAATCCAAAGACAAAGGGTGGAATATTTTGTACCTTGGGGAAGTTTTGACCTAAGCTGGTAAAGATAAGCTTAGGAGGTTTTTCATGCAGGTCCCCACATCTGTACCCTAGCGTTCAGAGTGGGGAAGGAACCTTGACACCTGCAATCACAAGTTGCTTAGCCTTTTCTTTGGATAAGATTACAGAAAGAAAAGCCTCTTTCATTTTATATTTTTAAGTTTAAACACCTTTAAAGAAAAGGATTTCCCCAAGATTGAGCCTGAGAGTAAAGCATTAGATTTCTAGTTCCTTTATGTGTGTAAGATATTTTCCATAAATAGTGATAGACATCTTATTAACTCATATCTTGTGAATGCTGGAAATAATAGTTACCAAGGTGCCCTAAGTTCTTTTAGAAGGCTAATACTTTCTCAGGGCCGTTACTGTTGTCGTCTAATGTGATCACTTCTTTAAAATGATTGATAAAGAATGCTGGCTTATGCCTACAATTCCCCTCTTCCATCAAAGTGACACCCCACCTTATCATTGGAATACATTTAAAAAAAATAATAGGTGAAAAATCAATGTTTTTATTTACGTATTATTTAGGACTAATATACCCAAATGGAAAAGGGAGTGTGGTGACATTTTAGATATGTTTTATTTAGAAAGCATTTTACATGTTGATGGCTATTCAGAATATATACAAGTGCACGGAGTACTTCATGGGGTCATGATCCTAGCCCAATGAAATTAGTGGAAGGTTTTGGATTCAGTGCCAGGTAAATAAGACACAGAACCAGCTCCATGATCTTCCAATGCAGGGGTTGGAGTCTGCCTTCCTTACTCACATTGAGGAGTACCTTACTCTGCCATGGAACTTCAATGGAACTGTTCATGGAGTAAAGTACTACTCATCATAAGTAATGGTGGCAGGAGCTGGCCCTAGGTGAGGTACAATATGACAGGGAGAGAGGTTTCAGATGAGCTGCGGAAGAACAGGAATGTGGCAGAGGTTCTCATAAAATTACTTTTTTTTCCACATTGTACACAATAGTTTCATGCCTGTGTTTTTTGGTTTTAAGTTGGTGCGGGAGTGTATCACAAAGTGCAAAATGGGGCATAGGGAGAATAGGACATTAATTATGATGTTTACAAGTTGTGGAGTCTTTGAAAAAAAAAGGTACACATCTTAAAAGAAAAAAATGAGAAGTAAAAATAAAGATTTTATAAGGGTTAGCTTAAGGGTCTGAATGTTTCAGTCCAGCTGACTGTAGATCTAATATTATGTCTGATCTACTAGCTGTTAATATTCAATAAGACCCTTCTGTATATAGAGTGGTATTTTAGAACAGCCTCCTGAAAATCATTTGGGGATGAGAAAAATGTATATATGATAGGGAGAATGAGTGTTATGCAAAAGCAGATCCAGCAAAAAAATTGCAGAGGATTCATTTTGGAGAATCCAAAATTTTCTGTTTCCATTATGTTTTCATCACACAGACAAGGAGGAAGGAAGTTGCCCCCTTTAAGAAAGGAATTTTTGAAACTGCAGACAACATTTCTGAAGAAAAGGCCTGAATATCAAGCAGGATATGGAAGATTCACTTTACTAATGGAAAATATTTACAGTATGGGGCCCAGATCCTGTAAGTTGCTTTATGCCACACCACTGGTAGAGAGTATAGTCCTACATCCCAAGTAGGTGCGCATATGTAGGGGGCTCCTTTGGTGATATGGGACTGACACTGACTTCTACACTGTTGTCTCTCCCTGCTGCCATAAAGAAAGAGTTCTGGCTGGGACTTCCCTACACCCTGCTGCTCCTCGGGTGTTGACAGCTGGCATAATTTGAAGCAGCTTCCTCTTCATGTGCCAGATCCTCATACTCTTTTCTTAATTACAAAAATTAATAAAGTTGTATATAATTTGTGTACATAAATTATACACCAAAACTATAGTACATATTTTAAAGTTATTTATCTGCACACATTGCTAATATCTTACAAGATTTCAATACCCACTAGTACTTCACACACACTGCTGATGGGTTGCACATAGATATATAGTTCTGTTTTGCTTTTAATCTACCTTTTGCAGATAAACAATTCTTCAAAATTACTGTAGGGAGTGATTACCATGCGACAAGCAAATGGCTTGGTTTGGCCTTTTTTGATCCCAAGCAGTCACACATAACAAATCATTAACGTACTCCCAGAGGTTTCTGAAATTCTCAAAGAAAACCAGTGCCTCTTTTCTTTGAACAAGTTTTACTTTGTGTGTTCATTAAAAAAAATAAAGTAAACCCAACGTATTTTTTTCCAGAGATCAGTTGCACAGGTTAAGCTCACATGTAATAGCCAAAAATATGCAAATGTTCAAAGAGTGTGAGTAAAATACTTTTTACTTACCCTTCATAAAATATATTATAAATACTATGAGGACATATTAGAGAACTAAATAATTGTTCCACATCCACCTTTGATAAAAGCCTAGATGTATTATGTTCTGGGAGACATGCTCCCTTTTCTACAGAATAGAGAAAAATATTTATTCAGAGAAAAGCAGACCATAGCTTGGATGAGACAGTCCCAAGACCTGAAGAGTTGTGCTTTAGACAATGAAAACCAACCTCAACACTACACTAATCTAGAAAGATGCTAATCACTTATGTTATTTACTGAACAAACAACTCATGTATACCTACTCATACTATCACAATACAGTACTATAATGCTACAAATACCCATATACCCTAATTTGCTTATGTTTGACAAATGTTCTTTTAATCATTATATAAGATACTAAATGGCATGTTTTTCAAAGACATCAAACTATATTCAGCTTCTTTTGCAAATTTTCAGTGTATTAACAGCAGAACTGTTTTGGAAAGGGTGTGTTATTTATAGAGTACTACAGAATAAACAGCACCTTGGAATGACAGAGAAGCTTTCAAGCCAACTCATGCAATGCACATATTGGTGCTTAGATACGATGGGGATAGTTACCTTAGAAACACCTAAGATAGAACAATTGTGTGTGCGCATATGTCTCATCTGAGAAGAGATTAACATTAGAAAGCTTTATGAGAATAGCAGACTTGGTGTAGGAATTTCCTGGAGTGGGAAAGTGCTTGGCATACTTGGACTGGAAGCCTGTTCCAAGTGTTGAGAGTAGAATGGAAGGGGTGAAGCAGAGAATAGCAGGACAAGAGCAAAGATGAGAGCAGAGAATTCAGTAGGAGGCCGAGGCTTCAAGGTGAGGATGAGAAGCTTGAAGCTGGTGTGGTAAATGAAGGGAGCCAAGGGAGGAGATTTGGGTGACGTGGATGACAGTGATAGAACAAGTTTGGGAGGAGAAATAAGAAATTCAGTTTTGGATATACTGAATTGTAGATGTTGGCGGTACATCTGGGTGAAATTTTTCAGACCAAGTGTATTCGCTGAAAAATGGTGTTTCAGGTTGACTGAACTATTTATGAATACAATACAAAATCACCAGATAGTTTCTCCTTATGGATCTAGCCATTTTTTTTGGATGACTTAGGCATTATTCACAAGAGTGCAGTAGGACGAAGTGGAGATTTCCCCTGCTAGCCCAATTATTAAAGACTTGATCAAGATGTGGGATCCTGGGTTCAAGATCCCTCTCTGCTGGATTTGAAACAGGGTCTGCCACATTTGGACTTGGGTCTGCCACATTGCAGTCAACGTGGGTTATATTCTGTGTGGGGTCTCTCTTTCATGTTGAAGCTATTCCCTTTTATACAAATAATTATACCACTACTTGCTACTGCTGCTCCTCCTCCTCTGGTTTTGTGAAGGGTGCTTGCTCCCCTGTGCTGCCAGATTTAAACCTAAACAAAAGAAAAATTGTTTCCAGATTTTCCCATAAAAATATTTGAATTAATCTGTTTGAAATCTTTCCTGGGGAAAAAAAGCTCAGATTATGAATAGTCTTCACTTAATACGTCAAAGTACAATTTACTGAAAATTGGCTATTCATTTTATTTCAGAACAGAAAATATGTGGGGACAAAGATTAACAGAAAATGCTTATAAAAATGGGCAAAGAGATTGCATCATTTAGACATACATGGCACACCTTACTGTAATAAAAGGAATGACACAATCCAGAACATCCACGGACACCTACCATAGCTGAAGTTTTTGTACTTCTCACATAGTGACTGGGACAAGCCTTTCTGCTGTGTAAATGTTTTTCTGGTAAAGAAAAGGCTTGGAACTCAGAAGGTAATCCTGACTAGAGCTACTGCCATAGGAGACAAATAGACAGTCTACAGGAGTTCCACCATTGACTTCAAAGGGGCCAAGATTTCACTTAAATTGTACACATATAGACACTCATAAGCAAAGATAGAGGTTGGATTCTGTCCACATTTAGCAGAAGCACAGACATGGACACTTTGCCCACAGTCAGATCTGTGAAACAACTGCCATAACAAACAGAACTAAATAGGATGTAGTTTTCTGTCCTTATAATGCACAGACATATTTTTTCCTTTAAACAGTAGTTCAAAATAAGGGGTTTAATTCTGTTTCTATTGAAATCAGTAGGCATTTTTCTCTTAAATTCAACAGGAACAGGATCAGACTGTACATTTTAACAGCACAGAAGGCAAAAATGAATGTCCAACACTTCTCTGGTGGAAAAAAAATGTAGATGTAAGTTGGAAGAGTTTGCTTCTTAAATTTCCCTACCTGCCAGTTTCAGCCAGCTCTTAATACTCAAACTGAGGGAAATTCTCTGATACTAAACTAAGGGAATTTGTAGTTTTAGCTGGCAACTTCTCAAAATGCAAGACAGAAAGCTGCCTAGAAATAGAGATCAGAGATAATGAGATAATATTGGGTATCACCCCTCTACTTTAAAATATATTCAAAGTGGCTTGGAAGGTCCTGAGTTGGGTTATATATTCTGCATCAGAATCATATTAACAAAGAAAATTAGATGGAGATGGGGTAGACATTAAAAAGTTTAATTAAGCTAGATATGTCTGGAATTAGATCATATATTATTATAGGTCTCCACTGTACCTTAACTTCAAATATGTATTTCTTAAAGAAAGAGTAAAGCAGCATCAAATTAATGCTAAGAGAATGACAATCTTTATAAAACATGTGGGTTTGAATGTTTAGATTCAACAAATACTGATGAGAAATAAAACGGTACACAAACAATAGAGATCACATAACATCATTGCAGTCTCAACAATGTGAACCAAAATACCCTTACCATGCCCAATACAGAATGAAATGGATTATGCATTTCTTCTCTACAGACCCTGAAAATCCTTGAGGTCTGTGAGTTTAATTAGCCCAGAGAACAGGGAAGTCCAATAAATATTTCCTCCTTATGCAAATTTAGCGTCTGTAAGAATGAAAGAAGAGGAGTACTAGTGGCACCTTAGAGACTAACCAATTTATTTGAGCATAAGCTTTCGTGAGCTACAGCTCACTTCATCGGATGCATTCAGTGGAAAAAACTGAATGCATCCGATGAAGTGAGCTGTAGCTCACGAAAGCTTATGCTCAAATAAATTGGTTAGTCTCTAAGGTGCCACTAGTACTCCTTTTCTTTTTGTAAGAATGAAGAAAAGTCTATCCATCTAGTGGAAACTGACAACATTATGCAAGAATATTTGATAAGCAAAACATTCCTTTGTTTAAAATCCAGCAAAAAATGCCAAAATTTCTTAAGTGTGATTTGATTAAATGCTATGGGGTCTTTTTATGTTGTTACAGTGTAGGCTGCACCATAATACTATTGATACATTGTACAATTTTATCCAAATCACTCCTTGCCATTCATACTAAGATGTCTTGGGTAGCCATCCCAAGTTAGGAAGTTGTTTATGGATGAACTGACTTCCAGCCACTTGCAGCTGCACAGACATTTCTTTAGAGTATATTTTTAATCTTTGCAGGAGCATGGATTTTTATTTCATTTTTTAAGTAGAAGTTTTGCTTTCTCCCATGTTTCCTGCAACAAAAATACTGTTCACATTTGGAGAAGAGATGGAAAAATTCAGTCTGCACATTCAAAAATTCACATGCCAGCCTATATCTGCCTCCCCATAGAAAAAAAACTTGGGAAGAGGGGAAAAAATGCCGAGAGTTCAGTGTATCAACCATATAAAGAATCCAACAGATTCGCTCTTCAAAGGAAATGTTTACTATTGAGAGAAGGCAAAGAGGGTGGCCAGTATAGCCCTTGGCAAATCTAGTTCTAGCCATGGAGATCCATTCATACTAATCACTAGAGCCTTCCCTACCTCCCTGCAGCATTACCCCCTCACTCCCCATGCAGTCATTGGCTCACTCACACAGCTACACCCTGATCTACAGCTCCCAGTTTTAAAGGCTCAAGGGCTGTAACAGATGCACACATACACCCCAAGGCCCAGTACCCTGTTACAGGGAGATGGCATTTGCTCAAGGCATTTTTAGTTCTTTAGATTTTAAAGAATGGATATCAATACTAGCATCCTTCTGCGCTGAATGAAGTGAGACCTTTACCATTGAGCTCTGCTTCCCTTGCTCTTTGTCTTGCTGACACAGAACATGATATGGCAAATATAACCCTTACCACACACCAGTCTGTGTGACTGTGTCACATCCAGGAGATAACCTTCTTAGTTAAACCTGTTGGTGCAAGTGGAGGAGTGTTCTTCCATGGAAAGGAACAGGGCTCCGGATTATTGGCTGTTTTGGTGATCAGTTTAAATTCTGTGCTAATGCAGAAATTAATAGATATAATGGCTTTAAGGAAGGCTACAGCACATGAGAAAACCAGTTTCTTCTTTAGCAGGAGTCCCTGGCAAGTAAACAGTGAGTCAGCTCATTAAAAATTAGAAATAGAACTGTATTAATAAAAAGACTAATGATCCAGAACATATGTATTTAGGTAATTTTTTTCTTTGCTGCAAATTGGCAAGGGAAAGATTTTGAAAATTGTTAAAAAACAAACAAAACAGGTAAGGGAAAGGAAACCGAAAAAAGGCAAAATGCTAATTACTATGTGCCATAGTTGCAAGTCTTACAAAAGTATTGTACTGTGGAAGCATTTTATTTGTGAAGCCTGCAAAGCTGAGTAGTTCTGGCACCTACAGTATAATGAGTGACAGTTGCATTTGACAAGATGGTCTTTAGCTGCAGTACATGTTAATTTTTTAGGACTAAATTGAGCTTGGTTCTAATCAGAGGCTCAAGAGCATGCATTGCTGGCTATCTTGAAAAAAAGCCTCTAATGTGTCTGTATGAATCTCTGATTAGAAGTGAACTCAATTTATATTTGTGTGCATCAGAAAAGACCCAATGCTGGTGCCAAACAAGTTTCTTTAATCTGAGACTGATGGGACGGTATTGCAGACATTGAATACGGGAATATTCCATAAAGAGGAGATCATTTTGGAGCTACCAATCTTAGTGAGGTGCAATGGGATGCAAGACCATAGGAAAGAGCTGCAGAGGACCAGCATGGAGGGGGGAAAGCTGTTGATCTGTAACCTGGGCTACTGCCAGACTCCTGCTGCATCCTCATTCCCCAAAATTGGACTCCCAGAAACATAGGTAGGGGCAGGATTTAGGCCATTGACAGACTGCTCCTGCTCTCCTGCTTCCCAGGGTTGGGCTCTCAAGGGTTTGTGTGAATGGGGAATTTAGTCTTCCACCAGTCTGCTCTGCTGCATTCCAGTTCCCCAGTGTTGTGAGGAACTGCAGTGGGCAACAGGAATCTGGTCATAGCTGCAGTCCTGTGAGCCAGAGTTGCACTCCTCTGTGGAGAGGTGGGGTTAAATTAGACCTACCGGTTGACAGCTTTCAGACTACCTGGGAGTCCTGCTGTCTGAGTTGGGCTCCATGTTGTGCAGTGCTGTCTGCCGACAACTGAGCTGCATGTGGCTCCCCTCTGTGCTGTTCTATATAGATTCTCATGCTCCCTATACCTGGAGGCTGTAGGAGAGTTGAAAAACTATTGATCTGAAAAGAATTCACAGTGGTGTCAACCCAGTGCAGCTCTATCCAGGAAGTTTACACCTGTTGGGGGTCCCTGCAAAAAATCACAGAACCCTTGACTGTGTGTCCCAAAGCAGCATCAGCACCAGCGTTAATACACACTAGTTTAGAAAAAGGAAATTTTGCCGATCTCAGTGGTATAATAAATGGAGCCGAGAGAAGTCATATGTGACTTGTCCAAGGTGTCACAGAAATTCAGTGACACAACAAAGGACAGAAATTAGGTTGGCTGACCCCCAGTCCTGTGCCCTTATCTCAGTATTGTAACAGCAGGATAACAGGTTGCTACAGTACTTAGGTATTGGAAGGTGGGGAGAGAGGAGACAGTGGCTGGGGAAAATCCATGTTTGGAACTTGAACTCCATTACAGAAAGTAATTGAAGGGTAAGAATGAAGTCATCCTGTGCATCCCCTGAACATGATATGTTCTGATTTTACCATCTTTATGGAGCATTCATACCTATTGTATTAATTTCATAGTAAAGCACAAGTTTTATAGACTTCAAGATACTGGCAAAATGGCAATTTAGTATTCCTTCAGTTATTCCAAAATAAGCTGGAGCCCATGTAATATTAGAAAGCTGATGATTATAGCAAAGGTTAATAAAACAGATGCTTTCCTCCTCTATAAACATCTAGTTATAGAAGGTGAGTCAGTATGGGTGCCCTAACCTTCCCCTTCACCAAGTAATTGTTCTTTCTCTGACACCCACTCTGCTTCCAACCCTGGAATTCATTGAACCAGTCAACGAGGAGAAAAATAAAAACAAACATCATGTTACTAAAAATTAACTGTTAAACAGACACATTTTTCTTCAAATATATACTTCTTATATTCAATCACCCTCTCTTTGTCTGGCACCGACAGCTTCCGTTTAACATCTCCTGTCTTTGTATGTTCTAGACCAGAAAACAGGCAGGATCTTTTCTGGCTCTGATCCTGATCCCGGATGCCCTCCTTGAGTCTGCCCATCTCTCTCTCTCTTCATCAGCTGCAGCTCTTGGTTCTTTTCTTGGCTGGTAGCAGACAAATATTCAGTTATCCTTTTAGCTCGTTATCCTGACAGACTTTTAACCTCTTCCCATACAGAGACTTCTTCTGCTGACAGAAACACCTTTTCTAGACATAGCAGATGGGGAGTGTGGGTGGTCCTCCTTGTAGTTCAGCTCCCTCCATAGATCTGGCCTTGCTGGCATAAGTGACTGAAGTATCTTTCTCTTGATAAAAGGACCTTGAAGAAGGCTCATACTCAGCCTGTACCTACCCACAAGCAAATCTCAGCCCACTGAAGGTTGTTCTCTTTCCCATGGATTCTACTTCCACTCCTTCCTGGGTGGTACTAACAGCTATATCAGAATGGAAAAAGGTAAATAGTGAGGTCCCGAGGGGTCTGTCCTGGGCCCAGTGCTATTCAACATATTCATAAATGATCTGGAAAAAGGGGTAAACAGTGAGGTGGCAAAGTTTGCAGATGATACAAAACTACTCAGCATAGTTAAGTCCCAGGCAGACTGCGAAGAGCTACAAAAGGATCTCTCAGAACTGAGCAACAAAATGGCAGATGAAATTCAATGTTGATAAATGCAAGGTAATGCACATTGGAAAACATAATCCCAACTATACATATAAAATGATGGGGTCTAAATTAGCTGTTACCACTCAAGAAGGAGATCTTGGTGTCGTTGTGTATAGTTCTTTGAAAACACCCACTCAATATGCAGCAGCAGTCAAAAAAGCGAACAGAATCTTGGGAATCATTAAGAAATGGATAGATAATAAGACAGAAAATATCATATTGCCTCTATATAAATCCATGGTACGCCCACAGCTTGAAGACTGCATGCAGATGTGGTCATCCCATCTCAAAAAAGATATATTGGAATTGGAAATGGTTCTAGAAAAGGGCAACAAAAATTATTAGGGATATGGAACAGCTGCCAAATGTGGAGAGATTAATAATACTGGGACTTTTTAGCTTGGAAAAGAGACGACTAAGTGGGTGGGGAGAGAGAGATATGATAGCAGTCTATAAAATCATGTCTGGTGTGGAGAAAGTAAAAAAGGAAGTGTTATTTACTCCTTCTCATAACACAAGAACTAGGGGCCGCCATATGAAATTAATAGGCAGAAGGTTTAAAACAAACAAAAGGAAGTGTTTATTCACACAATGTACAGTCAATCTGTGGAATTCTTTGCCAGAGGATTGAAGGCCAAGACTATAACAGGGTTCAAAAGAGAACGAGATAAATTCATGGAGGATGGGTCTGTCAATGGCTATTAGACTGGATGGGCAGGGATGGTGTCCCTAGCCTCGGTTTACCAGAAGCTGGGACTGGGAGACAGGGAATGGAACACTTGTTGATTCCCTGTTCTGTTCATTCCCTCTGGGGCACCTGACATTGGCCACTGTTGGAAGACAGGATCCTGGGCTAGATGGACCTTTGGTCTGCCCCAGGATGGCCGTTCTTATGTTCTGATTCCCCCCCAGCATCAACAATTGGGTGTTTTGAACCCAGTTTATCTCAGTGGCCATAAGGACTCCCTCACTGCATTTTTTTCTCAACTCTGCTCACGTTTTTACCTCCCAGTGAGTCTCTCTTCAGGTGACATGAGGTACAAGTGAGGAGCTGAGGCACACGTGTCCAAATACATAAAGGAGTTTAGTGTTTCATCCGTTACCCTAAGGAGTTCCACTGAACTTGTTTGCGTTCTGATAACCAATCCTCCTTCAGCAACTTGGCTAATGCAGGTGGTCACACATAAAAAGTTAGGGCGGGAGAGAAAAAAGAACTCCATCAATGGGTCCTACCTTTACAGAGTGTAATAGTAATAATATTGTGCTTCTATGGTGCCTTCTAGCTGAGGGTCCCAAAGCATTCTAACAAACAATGAATTTAGCTCTATACCTAACTATGAGGTATGTAATTATTATTCCTGGTGGTGGCATAGAGAAGGTAAGGGACAGATTTTGCCCTGCCTTTCATGGGTATACAAGTGCTGGAGAAGGAGATTGCAAGTACCCTTTCTCAACATCTACCTCAGTGCACCTGGTGCAGTGACCTGTACTCTCATTTTCCATGCTATTATACCAGACAATACCTGTAATCTCTTACTCATTCTTGCATGCCCTGACCCACAGAGTAACTCAAAAGACTAGTAGTTGGAACAGTTCAAACTCCATTACAAATGGCCTAGTAAGTGGTGGACTGCAGCAGTATACAAAGGCCCAGCACAGAGGCTCACCTATGAGGAAGAGCGTGGGGAGACTAGAAATTGGAAAGTCTGAAGTGACTGGTGAAATCAGGGTCTGACCCACAGGAGTGCTGGCAAGCACAATTATTACCCTGGCATCAATCACATGGCCAGAGTCAAGGCTCCAAAGGTCAGAGCCCTGTAATGTGATTTGGGGTCAGTATACATATACTCTAAGGATATGTTTACATTGCAGCTGGAGATGGAATTTCCAGCTCAAATAGCCATATCTGTGCTAGCTTTGATCAAGGTAGTGTGCTAAAAACAATATGTAGCCACAGTGGCATGAGCAGTGAGATGGACTAGCTGCCTGAGTATATACCTAGGTTTTCAGAGGAGCTTGTGCTCATGCTATCTAGCCCATCCCACTGCTCGTGCTACCACATCTAAACATCTATTTTTAGCATGCTAGCTTGATCAGAGCTAGTGTGGTTATGGCTTCTACCTGAACTGGAAATTACATCCTAACTAACTAAAAAAAGAAAAGGAGGACTTGTGGCACCTTAGAGACTAACAAATTTATTTGAGCATAAGCTTTCGTGAGCTACAGCTCACTTCATCGAATGCATCTGATGAAGTGAGCTGTAGCTCACGAAAGCTTATGCTCAAATAAATTTGTTAGTCTCTAAGGTGCCACAAGTCCTCCTTTTCTTTTTGCGGATACAGACTAACATGGCTGCTACTCTGAATCCTAACTATCTGTTACACTTAATAATTGCTGGGTTTGAAGGCATTGGTTTTGACCTATAAAGCCCTAAATGGTCTAGGACAGACCTACCTCTCTCTTTGTGATACATTGCTGCAATGTGGGCATATACCTTTGGGGTATAAGAGAGGGGGTGGCTGGCAGGGCATTCTGTGTGAGAGTCCTGAGGTTCCAGAATGCCCTCCTACCCTGGCCCAAAATAGCTTGGTTTTGCTGACCTTCAGGGCACGGTAGTTTCATCTGACTTTTGATGAGAGGTAAGGAGATTACAGTATATGCTGATGCATGTGGGTTGTTGGTATTATGCCATGAGTGGAAAGGTTGAGCTCTTTGTATTGCATTTTGTTCTAATTTTAAATAATCAGCAGGGTGCTCATAGCCTGTATATGAGTACTCTATATGGATTCTAAATCAAAATCATATTAAATACTATCCAGTTCCACATTACCTGCTCTGTAATTAAATTAGGCAATGAGGATGAAAACAGAGAAATAGAAATAGACTATATATCACACACTGAGTGCCTAAAGCATTTTCACGTACATTGTCATTATCATAGACTCAGTAAAAATGTATCAACACTTCCATATTTTGGAAAACTGTCCAAGTGTCACCCAAATTGGATAGTCCAGACAGAGCTGACATGAGCTTTTGTTAGTGCCGGGACAGTTCAGAGTCCTGAATAAAATATAGCTCCAAAAGTTTTGGAATGAATATTTTTCTGTAAAATAATCTGGAAAGTCACCTGCTGATAAACCGGGACTTGTTGTAAACAGACTGAATATCTTTCATTAGAATTAAGAGAATCTGGAAATGTACCTACAAGCAAATGCTTTGAAGGACTCAGTCTCGCTCTCTTAAAAATCACCCGATCCTAAGGGTTAAATAAAAACATGTTTCCATTATGATTTACAATGGCAATCGCTGTAGAAGTACAGGTATATAAGTGGAGGGAAATGGCTATCCCAATCAACAGTAATTTTGAAAAAGTTTCTCTTTATCAGTGTTCCAATGCATTTTATTTTAGGTCTCCTCTCTACCCAAGTCATGGAAAGCTTACAACTTTAAACTCAAAATTTGTTGCCATGGAGATACTGAAACCTCATTTGCAAGGTTATTATTATTATGTAACTTCATGACACCTCATCTAAAACTTTTGATTGGAATAATTAACACTAATTAGTGCATACAGCACATGTAGCTTCTGTAATATGGAAATACATCATATAGCCATTCCTCTTCCATTTGAGTTTTAATGACTAGATATCAGTGCACTTCAAAAGAAGGACTAATCTGTAATCCAGTCATCTGGATACTTTTAGATATTTTATAAATATACAGCTGCTAAGCAGACACTTACCAATTTGCAGTATGAACGTGTATCATTAACAGCATACATAGAGTTTAAAGCCAGAAGGGACCACTACATCATCTACTCTGACCTCGGGTGTATCACGGGCCACCAACGCCAGCTAGCACCCACACACTGACTAACCCAACAATTGAAATGAGACCAAAATACTACAACCCACAGGAGACTAGACTATTATGTGCCAGAGGCAAAGAATAGGAGAGACTGAGACACTTGAGACCCCTGTAATGGCAGGGAAATGATTAAGTGAGGTATACACAGGAAATCCTAGCAAGTGATCCACATCCATGTGCTGCAGAGGAAGGCAAAAGAAAACAAAAAAAATCCAGTGTCACTGCCAATCTGACCTGGGGGAAAATTCCTTCCCAACCCCACATATGGCGATCAGTTAGACCCTGCACAAGTAAGCAAGAACCAGCCAACCAAGTACTTGAGAGAGAGAATGCTCTGTGCCACTTCAGAGCTCTGGCCCACCCAGCTCAGTGTCCCATCTCAAGCCTTAGCCATCCCTAATGCTTCAGAGGAGGAGATTAAAAATCTCCCAGAATACACTGCGGGGGCGTGGGGGAGATAGAGATGAATCCCTTCCTGACCCCACCGATGTCCAGCTGAAACCCTGAAGCATGAGCTTTAGGAACATAAGACATAAACCAGAAGTGAGCCTCAGGGCTGTTGAGCCCTGCCCCCCTACCATCACAAACAACCCCATCATACAAATGCTCTCGTAAATTTGTCTAGCTGTCTCTTAAAACTAATTAAGTTGTTTCTCCTCACAACTCCGATGTAGAGGCTATTCCAGAACCTCAACCCTCTGATGGTTAGAAACCTTCTAATGTCCAGCCTGAATTTGTTCTTGGCCAGTTTATATCCATTTGTTCTTGTGCCAACATTGTCCTTTAGCTTAAATAGCTCTTCACCCTCCCTGGTGTTGATCCTCCGCCTCCAATGTATTTATAAAGAACAGTCATAGAGCCTCTCAGCCTTCGTTTTGCTAGACTAAAGAACCCAAGCTCTGCCGCTTCCTCTCATAAGAGAGGCCCTTCATTCCCCTGCTCATCCTAGTAACTCTTCTCTAAGCCTGTTCCAGCTTAAATTGATCTTTCTTGAACATGGGTGAACAGAATTGCACACAGTTTTCCAAGTGAGGGCTTACCAGTGCCTTGTATAATCACATTAATACTTCTCTGTATTTACTGGAAATGCCACAGCTCATACATTCTAAGATTACATTTGCCTTTTCAAAGCCACATCACATTAGTGGCTCAGAGTCATCCTCTGAGCAATCCACATAACCACATTTTCCCCCTGCTGTCACTTCCAACTGATGAGCCCCCAGCTTGTAGCAGAAATTATTATTAGACCCTAGGTGCATGATTTTGCACATTGTACTATTGAATTTCATCCCATTTCTATCACTGCAGTCTTCAAGTCATCCAGATAGTTCTGTATAATGTTCCGAACCTCCTCTTGACGATGCCTCTCATCAGCACATTCCTACTTTTTGTGCCAAGGTCATCAATAAAAATATTGAATAAAATTTGTCCCAAGACTGATCCTTGAGGGACTGCACTAGTAACCTTCCTCCAGTCCTACAATTCACATTTCAGCACAACCTGTTGCCTTCTCCTCTTTAGCAATTCCTTATCAACCTGACAATGCTTGTACTGATCCCCATAAACCTAATTTAAATACGGTAATATTTTCCCATGTGGAGCAATGTCAAATGCTTTCCTGAAGTCCAAGTATATTAGATCTACTGCATTTCCCTTAGCTAGACAATCAGTTATTTTCTCAAAGAAGGAAATCAGGTTAGTCTGGCATGAACTATCTTTGGTAAGTTTCAGAGTAACAGCCGTGTTAGTCTGTATTCGTAAAAAGAAAAAAGAAAAGGAGTACTTGTGGCACCTTAGAGACTAACCAGTTTATTTGAGCATGAGCTTTCGTGAGCTACAGCTCACTTCATCGGATGCATAGCATATCGTGGAAACTGCAGAAGACATTATATACACACAGAGACCATGAAACAAAACTTCCTCCCACCTCTCTCTCCTGCAGGAGAGTGGGGTGGGAGGAAGTTTTGTTTCATGGTCTCTGTGTGTATATAATGTCTTCTGCAGTTTCCACGATATGCTATGCATCCGATGAAGTGAGCTGTAGCTCACGAAAGCTCATGCTCAAATAAACTGGTTAGTCTCTAAGGTGCCACAAGTACTCCTTTTCTTTTTTCTTTTTATCTTTGGTAAATGCATGTTGCATTGCATCCCCTTTACCATTTAACCCTATGAATATAATTATCCTTTCCTTCACGATTTGTTCTAAAACCTTGCATACCATTGACATCAGACTAGCAGGTCTGTAATAGCCTGGATCACCTTTTTCCCCCCTCTTCTTAAATCTAGGTACAATGTTAGCTATTCTCCAGTCATATGGTACTACCCCCAAATAGACAGATTTACTAAAAATCCTTGCTCCTTGACGAGCAATCTCACGTGCCAGTTCTTTCAATATTCCTCAGTAGAAGTTATCCGGTCCCCCCAATCTGAGCACATTGAGTTCTATCAACTGCCTTCAGATCATCATCATAACTGAAAACTGAAGCAAAGTATTCATTTAGTTTTTTGGCCATACCTGGATTATCTTTAATCTCCTTCTGATCCACACTGCATAGTGGCCCAGCCTCATCCTTCCTTATTCTCTTTTTATTTAATTTAACTAAAAAACCCTCTTTTTATTTTATTTTCCTTGGCAAGAGCTAACTCCACTTGACTTTTTGCTTTCTCACTTTATTCCTACATTTTCTAACCTCCACAAAGCTGATCAACCCCCTTTTTTCATTCCCTGTAGGCTTTCTGCTTATTCCCAATAATTTTTTTGAGGTAGCTTTTCATCGGGAGCCTTTCCTTACAAGTTTCTTTCCCTTTGTGGGCTGCAACTTTGTGACACAGAGGCCCATTGGTGGTTCACTACTCTGTGTCAGCAACTCTTATGAGGCCTGACATACTCACAACACTTAACACACTGTTGTCATAATCTATATCTAAAAGGTGTCATGTAATATCTCATTGAAAAAGTAATTGTTAACTCTAGTTAATATGGCAAGCTACTGGGTATTGTGTCTTTAAAGGGACAAATTAACATTATTATTTCTCTGAGTGGTCCAGGAGGGGGATGGACAATTCTGGGCACACTGTTTTGAGGAAACTCAGGTCTTGGGGTGTGTTGGGGTCACTTGGCTAGTAGTATCCAAGGCTGGAGGAGACCAGACTGTGGGTGTGGTATAACAAGCAAGCTGCTGGAGTCAGAGTTGCTGAACCAGGACTTGGGAGCGTAACAACAGGGAGCTACAGCAGCAGAGCATTTTAAAGCACCCAAAGTTACAAAGCAGGTGGTGATACAACCCCTTACTGGTCTGGATTGCGCTCCAAAACCTGACAAGTTTTCAGATAGTTTTTGTATAGTTGTGTTGAAGAAATTCCAAGCTTCCTCAATATTTAAATCCTTGACCTCTTCTGTCCATCTGACTTTTTTAATTAAAGAAGTTTTATTTTGCCAGAGACTTATTTTTTCAGTTCTTCACATTTTTCAAATTTCAAATTCAGTTCTTCACATAGATTTCACCTAAAGAAAAATGGTTTACGTTTGTTTAAAGTTACCTTATTGTATCTAGGATTTGTGTAGAAGGTGAATGAGTCACAAAAGATTTAATTCTCTAAAATCTGTTAGTAAGTGCCAATTCAGAATGTATGCCAGAGACCCTCTGAAGTTACAAGACAGCTTTGGGTTTTTTTAAGCTGTTTTATTGTAAATCAGACAAATCATATTGTGCACATGCCTGAAAGACCGATTTGTTCAGCTTTACTAAATTTTGCTGGAAGACTGACAATATCAAACCCTATTTTCAGAACAGTTGCAACTAGAATATTACATGGAAATATTATGCAAAGAACTAGTAAATATGCTAAATATAGAAGTATTTGAAATTATTAATAGAGCATGAATGGGATCTTTCGGGATCAAAAAGTAAGTGCAGAGAGAGGCTCAATACTAAAATGACACTCAAGTTTTATCACTGTTAAGTTTCAATTTGAAAACTTTGCATTTATTTTCATTTAAGTCCATCTTATTCACATGGAACCTTTTAAGTCAACATGTCAGTTGCATATAAAAACTTATTGGAACTCAAGAAAATTAGTTCTATATTTAATTTTAACTGAAGAGAGGCTGAAGCAAAAGCTTTTTATGTAAGCTGTTTCTCCCTTGAACTTCAACTGAAGCTGGATTTGAACAATACCTGGTTCTCCAAAACCAAAACCTTGCAGGATCAAGGCCATTGTGATCACAATGCAGCTAATATTCTGGTTACCTTGTAGTGGCAGCATAGTTAGCTCAGACAAAATTAAGTAAGTAATTTTGTAAATTACTCATTTGATTGCTTTTTGCCTGACTATAATACTTTAATTAAACTCTGCAACCAGTATTACTAAAGATAGCATGCATTGGGCAATGCAAGTAGAGCCCTTTATATTTGAATTTAAAATCCCCTCTTGGAGTTTTCAATGTGGTGTATTAAAAGCTTTTCAGTTGAAATGTAAAACACAAAAATGAGCAAAAATTAAAAACACTTTCAAGGCAAAAAGATTTGAAAGTGTGTCTGTAATCCTAAGGGAGACACTTGAAATTAAATAAGGGTTTGGTAGATCATTATTGCAAGCTAAATAAACTCCAATCCTTAATTAAACACAAATATAATTGAACACTTGAGTCAGAAAATGTTGCACACAGGTTTTCTGCAAATGCATTTTTATTGCAAGTACTTAGATCTCAAATGTTTTTAAAGTCAGTTGCTGTGGAAAGATTATAATGAACACTGCCATGTAAATTGCTAAAAATAATAAATGCATAGCTGCAATAATTATCCTTAATTAGTCTGCAGGGTGCTCAGAACGCTGGGTGCTGGATTTGTACAGCAGCAAGTAAAACATGGAACAAACAGTAGAGGGGAAAAAAGGAGGGCACCTGCTGGTGTGGAGGTCATGCTTGTGTAACCCATTTCAGTCAAGCGTGGTGTCACTGCTGAGCCCTGCCTCACTTCCCTTCACCCAGGTTATAAACAAACTCTCAAAGTTTCCCCCTAAAGTTTCCCCCCAAAAGCACACCCTTTTCCAAGGGTCTCATTTATTAGCAAGAGCCATAAGCATGAGTAAGAATTTACCCACATACACCTGGGGACTTTCATTTGTTTGGGCTTAGTCCAACCAGTGGTCTCTGATGCCTTCTTTCAGGAGACTTCTCCTTCCTGAATCTGCAAACAGCCTCTGTTTCTGGAACTCTTCATAGGTCCTTCTCTAGGTTATTCCTTTCAGTCCCTCCTTAAAGACATGTGGCAATTCTCCAAAAAAGGCCATATTTTTTTAATTGAATGTAAACCTGACACCAATATCATATATCATTTGAAAGCTTATTTTATGTACATTTAGATAAGGTATGATGTGGAGCTGTCAATCAGTGATGTAGGCCTGCAGGTGAGTTGAAACAATGGTACCCAAAATGAGTGTGTCATTTTTTGCACATTTCTACAAACACTGCAACATGACTACAGTTTTTACTGTTTAAATTAACCATGATAAGGTATTGAAGTTATTGGTCAAAGCTACCAAATGATAATGTATTAAAAAATTTCTATTGATATTACATGGACAAGGGTTTTTTTCCCCCAGAAATGATGAAACTGTTTAGCATGTGACCAAAATGGTGAATATCAATATTTTGTAATATGTTAACATGAAATGTTTTCACATCTCATATTCTTAAATTTCAAAGTATCTTTCAAAGTAGTTTTTCATATTTTCAATTTAAATTTGCAGACCTGATCTGTCTCACACTGAAGATTGTGCACAAGTAGCAGTAGTGTGCCCACAGTTTGTACTGCATAGTGGATAGACAGAAACGTACACAAATTCCTAACATAGTGCTTCTCCATTTGTAAGACTTTGCACATGCAATGTAGCATCTAGTCTGCCTGGCTGAAGCTTTTAATTTGTAATTGCCTTTGCATGCACCACTAGCCTTTTAAATATTTTAGAAACCAGCTTCTTAATTCAGTGACGCAGATGCACAGGTCAAATTAGTGTCAGAGATGACAATACACTGTTCCATATTATGTATATGAGAAAGCTATGAGAGAAAGAAGTGGCCTAATGAGAAGCCGTGAAGACAGAGTCCACAAAAAAGTCCTTGCCTCTGAACTGAAGAGGGATGAAAAGCATGTTAAGCTCTTACCAGCCAAGTCATCAACCATATGACAAACCCATTTGACCCTGAATCACATCCAGAGATGCTTATCAACATATCTACTGGACTGCACAAAACCTCAGATGTACAGGAGTCTCTACTGAATATAGCAGCTGTTAGTGAAGAACAAATGGAGAGATTTGTGAGACATGCACTTGATTCTGATGGGACACACAGCTTCTCCGGCCCAATCAAGAAATCTGGAATCAAAATATTTGCTGACATGGCCAAGGTGACAAAATTTAGGTCTGGCAAGGGAGGGACAATCCCAGCAGCTATCAGTCTGGAAATTGTCCTTCACAACATGCAGAGATGATGTTTCAGTGGCAAGTGTTCTTAGTCACCGAATAGGACCTGTGCCTATGTCCCTCTTCCATGCTGATGGAACTATGAGAAGAACAGAGAAAGCTGAATTAGGGCATCAACTGGATGCTCAGGCTGAAAGAACCCATGATCTAGGATCATGCAACAAAGAAACCACAGGATACATCAGAGATGCCATGGCTGTCATACAAATGATGGCTGGAGATAAATTCTATGCATTTGAAACATTGGCTGCTGAGTATTTAGCAAGTCCTGAAAGGATTTAACTCAAAGCTAATTCTGTAATCAAAGTATCTGACAGGCGGGACAACAGTAATGCTGTGAAAACTGCAGAAGTGACAGACAGAAACGAAGCTGGGATGCAGGAAATACCAGGTGATTGGTAGATGCCCTGTCCCTCCATGGAAAAAGTTTCTAAATGTGATACCAAACAAGCAGTCACTTGTAAAATTCCTCTGTGAATATATGGTTCAAAATGCACCTGAGAGTGTAGGAGCATATCCAGCACAAACACTCCTCTTTGCTACTTCACCATTGGAAAAGCCTCCAGCAAGATCTATCACCAGTAGAGATCTTGAAGAATCTTAAGACTTGTACAAGAGAAAGTGGACACAAGGATGCTTCTGCATGCTGTATGTGTCAATATGGCTTTTGGTTCTCTTGGTGTCAAAGGAATCCGTAATTAGGTCACTGGATAAAGATTTTTTGGTTCTTGCTGTTCACTACTTTCCAAAAATGGAAAATGTCGATAACATGTGGATTGAAACAGGCACCGTTATCAGCACAACTCACAAGTGCCACTTCATACCTGTGCATGCAATTTGTGATGCAGTCACTCCTGATTTCAGCAACATACTTTCTGCTGTTTAATGTTGTCAGAACAAAGGGACCTTACTTCTTCCAAAATCTTACCAAATTGGGAAAGAATGATAGACAAGCTGTCATTTATGCTGCAAGGAAGTTGATAGCAGTGCTATCTCACCAGAGTGAGAAAGAAAAGGAGACCCATAGGGACCTGAACTTTTTGACAGCTAGATAGAAGTGCAAACAGAACAAGCTACTGGCTACACTCCCACCATGTGAGGACAGTTTTGAAGAGTATGCTAAAATAACATTTTAGGAAACAAAGATTTGGATGTCTTCACACACAGGTAAACCAGGTATTGGATCACCATTGCAACATTGATGGAAAAATGTGCACGACGAACTACTTTCTATATTCTTCATGGGCCCAGTGGCATCTGAGCTTCTTCAAGACCTTATTTGTGCCTTTACTAGTGAGGGACACTGCACAATCAACTGTGTCTGTAGTCAGAACAATCTTCCCTGCATAGAACTGTGTATGTGCCAAGGCAATGAAGACTGTGGTAACCCACACACACTTGACAGAGATCATAGTGATGAGCAAGATAATGATAATGATGTTGACTAGAAATGTCACCAGTGCTATTAAAAATGTATTATTAGATTTTGTTTTGCCCTTTAGTTTGTTATTATGACCTCAAAGCATCAAGAAACCCAATTTTGTGTCTTGAAATAATACATTGTCATTAAACTAACAGAAATGAACGCAAATATTTCAAAGTAACCATTTTAACATGCTGATGGTATTATTGAAACAGCACCACTTGACAGCTCCACACCATACCTCATGTTAAAGTAGACATAATAAGCTTTCAAATGATGTAGGATATGCATGTTTGTAGAGAGGATACATTAAATTGACCAAATCGGGTGTGTCTGCAGCTTCCCTATTTATCCAGAGTCCCCTTCCTTAATTAGCCTGCTAGGTGTTCAGAAGGTTAGCCTTTCCCTGCCGGTATCTTCTGGTGTCTGCTGTGCTCTGAGGGAAGAGGTGGTATTTATGCTGTTCATCTTCTCCCAGCTAATCCCCATTTGGTTGAGGGAGAGGGGATCCTTGCCCCAGGACCTTAAAGAAACAGTAATATGTATTTGGGAGGAAATCCTCTTACTCCCAGAATCTCTTCCTTTTTCCCTGTCTACCCCAATGCTTGCATGTATATCTGCATCTCTCCAATGCCATCACACACTCTTTATCTGCTGATTCTGCTTGTACCAGTCATTGTTAGATTAATCTAAATGGCATGGACACCAACCCCGTCCAGAATTCTGCTGCATCTTCCCCTTCCACATCTCTCAGATGTGTCCTTTTCTCTCTATCCCTACAACTAAAACTCTTGATAAGGCCGTCACTATCCCCAGTCTTGATCATTCCTCCCTACCAGCCACCCCACATCCACATTAGCCTCTACTAAATCCACCAAAATCTTCCTGCCCATCCCACCCCTGCAGTTTTGAATCTCTCCAATGGCTCCACTATATAAAGACAAGCTTCTTGTTACCATTTTCAACACACTGCACTACTCTGTCCCTCCTTACTTTCCCTCCTTGTTTTGTTTCATGTCAGTCCATGCCTCCTCTGTTCCACCAGTGATGCAAGCCTCATCCATCCACTTATCAGCTTCTTGCACAAATGTTTCAACACCTCTTTCCACACTGCCTTCTAATACATAGAAAACCCTTCTTTCTCATTCCACAAGGCCACTACCCTCTCCAGAGCCACACCCCAATTAAAGACAATTCTGCTATATGGTCTAGGGGGAAAACTATCTGATGTGGAGTAGTTTAAAAAGTAGTTAGGAATCATTTCCATAGGTAATTTATATTTGAAAAAGATGTTAACTTAACCTTACATTGGTATGACCTGGCCAATCACCATCTCATACACATTGCTGTTTCGTATTATCCCTTCCACTTACCCTGTCTGAAAATTGTGAGTTCCTTAGGGCAGGAGCCAGGACTTCTTTCCTGTTTGGAATGTACTTAACACATTGTGGATGCTACCATCAATAAATTCATAATCACATTCGTGCCTGGCTTGTTTTAATAGCAGAGTGCTTTTGTGAGTTGTTACCAAATTAGCGGAATAGATTTAGGTGCTTTATAAACTGGAAGGGGCCAAACTGATACACAAATCTCTCTTGGAATTTTGTTGGGGAATGAGGGAAGGTTCACATTTGAATACCTGGATCCAACATCAACCATATGGTATTGGCTTCAGCTTAGATCCAAGACTGGAAGTGGCCTGTTTTCCATTTCTGATACAGCCAAAAAAGGAGACATTCTGGTCCCATTTAAGCCAATGGGAGTTTTGTCTTTAATTGGAATGGGGCTGGGATTTCATCCATTATCTTGGAAGAATGGTTTGAGACTTGGGCACCTCTGAATCTGAACCCATTCTTGAGACTGAACTATAAACCTCATCTCCTGCCACATACCACCTGTGCTGCCTACTCCTGCTTAAAATATGACATTATGCTCAAACAAGTTACTGAAAGCATTTTTATTTGGTTGGGGGAAAGGGGAGAGAATCTAAAGCATTTATACCTAAATTCACCTTTAGCAAATGTGATAGCTGAAAGATAAATACATACATTTCTATATCAAACAAATATCCTATCCCTTTTTAACATGACAACATCTGTTTAAAATAAGTACAACACTGTGTTGAACCAGCAAAAGTTTGCTAAGTATCAGTGTTAAGAAAAGCAATTTTATCTAGTAACATCTAGATTAGAGCTGGGTAAAAAATACTGTACATTTTCAATGAAAATTTTCAAACTAAAAAAATGATGTATTGTTTTAAACTTGTTGCAAAATTTTGACAAAGCAAAAAACTTGAAAATATTTTGCTTTCAGAAAAATGAAAAAAAAAATTTTAGGGTTTTTTCCCTTCTTTCTTCCATTTTTTGCCTTGGGGAGGGGAATAAAACTGGGAGAGTAAGACAGAAACAAAATAAAACAAAAACTTGGGAAAAAAATCAATTTTTCAACAACCAAAACCTTTTTTCTTTCTTTTTTTAAGTATATTGGAAAATTTCAACCAAAATGGAAAAAAAAAATTGAAAATTTTCATTTGAGTCAAAAAGCCATTTTTTGATGAAAAAATTTCCACCAGTTCTAGTATAGATCATTGATTCCAATAGGGATGATGAAAGGTCTATAGATTCAAGCCCTACAAAAATATCATATGTGGAAATATACTAATGCTTTTACTTCAGCAAGCACTCCTGGGAAACTGGGTGGGCACAAGGTGTCTATTCTTTATGTATTCAGGAATATTACTCAAACAATAAGTGATTTTTACATGGACTGAAAACTAACCATAAGTCATATCATGTAATAGATTTTCTTGGTAATAACTCCTCTATGTGTTCATTTAGGTATATATAATACATTTTATTACAGATATGCACATTAATGTTTTAGTAGATATATTTTAAGTCTATTTATCCACTACACACAAACCGATTTTGGACTTTGGAATAGAAATGTATAGTGAATTTAGCAAGACTTTGGAACAGATTTTTATTTTAAAACTTTAATCATTATTTAATCTTGAGAAATATTCACTAAATTAACAGAGGGTAATTTACATCTCTGTACGCTTCATTGTCTCTGTCAGAAATGTTACAAGTCCTGAGATCTAATTGCAGCTCTCGTGACCCCAATGGTGGCTCATGTTTCATTGATATTGCTAGCGTCTGTCCTACCCATCCTGCCTCTCCTCACCATTACTGCAGGGCTTTGGGGGTGGAATGCATGATCCTGCCCATTTCTTATTAATTAAATTAGACTGAGTTTCTCTCTTCATCAGCCAGTGTGCTTTCTTCATCCTCCCTGCTCCTTCAGAAACATTGTGGCAGGTGGGACAACTCTTAAGCAAACTCCTAAATTACACCCCAAAACTGGATTATAACTGACTTGACCTTCACTATTTTGAGTCTAGGCATCCTTTTAATTCAATAGAAATAGACAGAAACTGCCTCAGGGTTAGTACTCGCTAGCTTCACTTATGCCAGCATTATTTTCATTGGACACATGCACTATTCCCTGAATAAGTATGTATGCCCCTGGAAGCAAAAACTCCTTCAGTACAAATCTCAGGAATGCAAGTTTGCATAGTATGAAATATATAGTATCATATTAATAAATGATAGGGACAGGAAATGGATGTATTTCTGAGTTTTGATGACTCTCAGTTGCCTTTCTTTGCTATATTTCAAAGACACTCATTTGTCAATTTTTTAAAAGTAATTTCTCATCTTCTGGCATTTTTAATCTAAATTAATAAAAATTATTTTGCATTTAATAAATATGTTTTATAATACAATAATTTATCATACAAGAATAATGCTGTGTTTGTTTGTAGTAATTATTCCAATTAGAACTTTTGTCATCATTTTTGGATGCACTTTCAACACCTAGAAGTGACATCACATCAATGAATTGGTGTCTTCCAATGGCAGTAGATCACACCCATTAATATTTCCTTTAAAGCAAAGTATTTCTGGCCATTGGCAGCTTTAGTCACAAGCCAAGTAGCTACCTAGGGTACTACACTTCAGGAAGAGCCATTGCTGCCCCTATGCCTAAAGCTGCCAATGAGGATTTGTTTGTGGGACTCAGTGGGTGGCTGAGGTGCAGAGGTGGAATTGAAGATGGGGTGCAGAGAGGGGGTAGGATGGCTGATTCAATTTCTGAGGCACTTCCCAATTGACCAGTTGGGAGTTCTGTGTCATCTAGTCCTCCCTTGATTGAAAATTGGCCCTGCCATCATCAAAGCAGGCAACATCCTAGGGGAGGATAGGATGTTTAGAGATAGAGAAGCAGAAACCAGGTCACCTTAACTGTTCCTAATTCAAGGACACAGGGCATGGCAGAGGGAGGGAGGTGGGGAAAGTAGGGGAAAGAGCTGTGTTGTTGGGCTGCAGAAGGGATGCAGCGTGGCAAGGGTGCTTGAACGTGGGTGCAGAGAGATAGCAATTCTGCAGGGATGTTGAAATGATGGAGACTTGGGGAAGTGCTTAGGTTCTGAGGTACCATGGTAACAAGCATGGAATGGGGCATGAGCTGGGGAGAAAATTGATCATTTATTCTTTCTTTGTTTCTTGTTTTAGCCACGTTTCATCAAGAAAATGCCTCTTACCCAATGGATTCGAATTTCAAAAGGCTTTTGAAAGTTTAAGTTGATGACTCTTACACATCACTATTAATTATATAGCAGTAAAGCAATATTAGACCCCTATCCTGCAAACACTAGCGTGTGTGTGTGTGGTAAACTTTAGGTCCCAAATTACTTCAATGAGAAGATTACGTTGATATTCAAATTAAGCATGTTCATAAGTATCTATAACACCAGGATTTTCATGGTTTAAAAAAAATCCAAAACCCTGACAACATACAGTTCTGAAATGTACTGATCTTTTTTGCTTTAGATTTCCTAAAACTGAAGTGTAAGCCAACTAGCAATTCAGAAAGTAGTTCTATGTTCTGACAAATAATAGCTGAAAAGAGTCCATCATTTAGGAAGGTTGCTTTTCCCTGATCAACTGATCTTTCCACTGTGTTACTATCATACCAACCCCCTGCACACCCTCCATCCCCGTCCTGTGGGCGGTTGTAGAGGCATGCATGCAAAAATATTCTCACTAGTGGCAAAACCACTGGAGGGAGCTTGGGAGAGAAATCACACTTTTCCAAAAATATTAAACATTTTGCCCATTCACCTGTAGATTTTCCCTTTCCATAGGTTTCCATGAATAACCAGGAACAATTTTTCCCCAAAGTAAAACTATTATTTTGTACATGATGAAACACCAAGTTCTTGGTACAAAATGGCCTAATTTCATTTCAAAGCCAATTTTGCACTTGCCCATGTCAAAATTTCACTAAGTTTGCTGGCAGAAAAGATGAATAACATATTTGAATGTTCATAGGAATCTTACTCTTTCACACCAAAATACTCAAGAAGCAACAAACATTGGTCATTTTGAATAGTTCCTGTCTGCTGTTAACTATAGCTTTACATATTTTTTCCCTACAAGAAGAAAAAAAACAGCACTTCTGAACATTTCATTTATTTAGGCAAGAAAAATGCTTATTTCACAGCCTCTTGGGTAACGCTTAAACGATCCAATCTCCATTTCATGTGACTGTTCTGTTAACTTTTACTTCTCAGAACATACACCTAACAAGGCAATGCCAGCTCAGAAATTCACGCTGTACTGGAAATGCTGCTTTTCAGGAGATAGGGTCTAACTCAGACTGTGATGATAATAAACTGGGTGGCTATTATTTGATGTTTGATCCAAATTTTTAACAAATACACATATTTGAGACTGTTTCATAACACTGCAGTTATTCAGCTCCAAAATGCATTTTAGTAGATGTGTTCATTTTTAAAGTAGAGAAGATCCATATATTGCATATTACATCATAGAAAATATATAAACAAGCATTCAGAAGAGATGCCATTTAAAGAGACACAATTAATTTGAAATCTAGGCAGTTTAAAAGAAATAGTCAAAGTAGTTTCAATTTTCAGCGAGTCTCTGAAGCTCCCTGCCAAGTTGTGTGTTTAACAATCATTTCCTTATTTTTAAAATGTTTCTCTCCCTCCTAATGCTTTGTGAAAGATGACCACAAAAAACGGGGAAATTAGAAACAGTGAAAGTGATTATTTATAAATTGTTGTCTAATACGAAAAGCAAAGACAAATAGGAAGAAAAGATTTTTTTCTCTAATCTCTTTTAGTTCCAGTCATCTTAGTTGCTACTTATAACAACATAAGGAAAAAATGTTCTCACACAAATGTGATCTTTAAATTGGAATTGCCCTTTTAACATAATTTTTATTAGGCTTCTCTGAGTCAGATGTTAACAGTTTTCAGCTTCCCTATCCTTTTTAATAGGCCTAATCTTTCATAGCCAAACCTACACCACCACCAAGGCTCTAATCTTGCAGGCAAACAAGCTCTTCCTAGCTTCTAATGCCACTCTGTGGTCAGCAAGTTATGGGGTGGAAGAGAGGGAATCTACACTTTGCTCTGTCAATACTGACTGTGAGCATGATATTCCCAAAGCCTAACGTTGCAAGACTCAAGAGTCCTTAGGTTGGATACAGTTGTAGCTCCCCAGAGTGCTTGTATGTTACCCTACTAGTGGAAACACTGGCTCAGCCTAATGGTAAAGTGTTTCTAATACACCATGATACACAAAAAGAAAAGGAGTACTTGTGGCACCTTAGAGACTTTAAATTTATTCATAAATTCAAATTTATTTGAGCATAAGCTTTCATGAGCTACAGCTCACTTCATCAGTAATTCAGTATATGATGAAAACTGATACAGTTTATTCCTCATTAGCAATAAGACTCTAACACTGGGAAGGAATTCAGGAATCAGGCTGACTAGGCCAATAGAAGCTGAAATGGTCAGAAAGCTGGAGATGTCTGTGTCCAGATGGGGGGAAAACACAGATCTTATAACTGTAATGAACAGATCCACAGCATGGCATAAACTGGAGCTGCTGTGCTCACTGCCTGGGAAGTGCTAGTCCTGATTAAGGAAAGCATCCTCACTTAGGAAAGCACTTGAGCACATGCCTGTGTAAAACTGGGATAATTATACTTACTTCCTTTGTAAAGCCTATGATAACTATGTATGAAAAGCACTGTAAGGACTAGGTATTATTATTAATGACAGTTAAACATGTGTTTCAGTGCGCCCATGAATAGGAATGGACTAAAGCACACACTTAGGTGCTTTCCTCAATTATGGCCTCTATGTCTGCCACATTGGGATTTGTGAGCATAGAAGCGGTCATAGGGAGTTGGGGAGAGAAAGTCTACAGATTCTTGAGGGAAAGATTGTTGTTTGCTATGAGGATGAAAGTAGGATCTCTAGCCTCAAGCAAACAAAAGCTCAGTATGCCATTGCTGTTCTGTAGCAGTCACAGCATGCTTTTCTCAGTGTCAGCTTGATATTTTCCTTTCCGTAAAGTGAAGATTTTTTTAACAAAACTATTATATGCCAATAGTTTGGGGAATTTTGTTTTTTGGTAGCAGACGAAATATGTTGGTTTAACTCTATAAAGTTTTTAACACAACAGAAAATCCTGTTTTGAACAATAAAATGTATCACAGGCATAACATTACTGTGATGTAAAGAAAATCAAATTTCTAAAAGTGTCTGTACCCATATAAACACATGGACATACTAACACAATATGAATCTTGATTATAAAGACACTGACATTATACAAGTTAGGACTGTCTTTGTACTACTTGCATTGGTTATTAGGAAGTATGTACTGTACTGCAGTTTGATATTTCACTGCAGTATGGTAATATAAAATGCAGTTGTAATACATCGGTACCATTCCTCTTAAACTTTGTAGGTTATTCTATTTATCACCTGCATAGTAAATAGCTAAGATTTTCAACATCTAGCAGGGAAATACATACATCAGTGCACTGTATAATACTGTAAAATATTTAAAACTCTTAAAATGTTCACCATTGTCATGTGTGTAATCCTCAAAATCTAGTTTCTAGTAGTTTTGAAATGTACTGATGCCTCACTGAAAGAAACACTTTGAAAATAGTCTCTTTAGAGAGAACTCTAATATTGATAAAATATTATTTCCTTTTTTATTATCACAAGTTCACATGAGAACAGAACGTTTATTCTTAAATGTTAATCCCCTGCTGATTATTTCTCACTTCCCATTATAATCCTTTGTTTGTGACATAACAATTAAATTGCTGTGGAGATCATTATGACGTCAAAAGCAGCAGGAGTAGATGAGATCTTAATCACCAAATATCCTGTTTTTGCGCAAATGTCTGTATTAATAAAAAAGGCCAGAGAAAATACAAAGCCCCAAAACACTAAGTAGAGTGTTGTTCAGAGTTTCCCCTGACACATCAGTGGCTTTTAAAATGTTATAAAACAACTTTCAGAGGGATGAACAATCATCAACTTTTATTAGTTTTGTCATGGAATCAAGAAAATATTAAAATCCTTATAATATGTTCTTATAATGATTTGACCTATTTTAGAACCAGGTTAGTGAGCCAAGGAATTGCAAACTGTTTCTGCTAGTGGCAAACAGGTACGTCTACCCTAGAAACGTAAGATGACCGACTATAGTAATTACTATGGTGATTCATGTCCATGCTACCCTCCTTTTGTCAGTGGTACGCATCCTCACGAGGAGCGCTTCCACTCACTTAAGAGGGGCAGTATAGGGGACTGAGAGCCTGGCATTTCAGCTCCATTCTCCCCTTCCAGGAGCCCCGCTCCCTGCTGTAACTGGACTCCTGCCTGCGAGCTCCGTGCCTGGAGTCTGGGGGTTCCCAGGAGCCTCGGTGCAGCTGCCAGGCTCCCATGGGGAGCGGGGAGCCGAGAGCTGGGAGGGGGCAGCTGGGCTCCTGGCGGTGGGGAGTGGGGAGCCTCCAGGCAGTAGCCCACCTGGCGGTGGGGAGTGGGGAGCCCAGGCAGCAACTGGGCTGGAAGCCCAGAGAGCTGAAATTGTCAGGAATGACAGACAACAGTCTATGTAGGTAATGCAGTGCCTACACAGACACTGACACAAGCCCTACACCTCTCGTGGGGGGAGGGAGCAAGGCTGTAATCCATACACTCATGGGTGGCGGGTCACATAGGCTGGAGGAGGCTTTGCCTCCCCAAACAGCCAGGTGTGACCCCACCCCCTGCCATGACCACTCTCTGCATGTGGCTGGGGCTGGGGCCACATGCCACCCGCCTTCCCGGAGCTCCAGGACTCGGGAGGCTGGAGTCGCACGCCTCCCGCCTTCCTGGCACTCTGGGGTTGGGGCCGCGCGCCACCTGCCCTCCTGGGCTGGGGCCACATTCCGCCCACCCTCCCAGTGCTCCTTTGGGGCTGGGAAGCTAGCCACAGGACTGACCCAGTGGCCGCAGTGTGGGGAGGGCGGCCCTGGGCTCCAACAGGGGGCAGAAGGGAGGACTCTGTTCCGGCGTGGGGGCAGAAGGGTGGCTCGGTTCCAGCAGGGGAGCAGGGTGGGGACACAAAGGGCACAAAGGGCGGGGCTGGGCTAGCCTCCCCCAGACAGCAGTTCACACGCCCCCCCATGCATACTCTCATAAGTAGGTCAACATAAGCAGGACCAGTGCAAGGAGGTTTTGTGACCTAGGTGAAACTTCTACCTTGTGCCGTCCCCCCCCCCAGCCCTGCAGCAGCTCCCCACCGCCGTCCCCTCCCCTCGGCCCGGAGAGCCCCCCCGCAGCAGCTCCTCGCCCCAGCTCACCGCTGCTCCGCCTCCTCCCCAAGCACGCCGCCACTTCTCCCGCCTCCCAGGCTTGCAGCGCCAATCAGCTGTTTGGCGTGCAAGCCTGGGAGGGAGAGAAGCAGAGCGGGGCGGTGCTCAGGGGAGGAGGCGGAACAGAGGTGAGCTGGGGCGGGGAGCAGTTCCCCTGTGCGCCGCCCTGCCCCCCTGTTACTTGCTGCAGTCAGCCCTCCCTGCACCCCCCTGCCCCAGCTCACCTCCGCTCCACCGCCTCCCTGGAGCATGCTTTTGGCCGCCCCCAACCACTTGGCACCCTAGGCAACCGCCTAGTTCGCCTAGTGGTTGAACCGGCCCCGAACATAAGCTGCCTTACGTCGACCTAACTCTGTAGCATAGACCAAGCCATAATTTTAACTTTTCAAAGAGACCTACCAGACAACACAAATGCAATATGACTTCAGGAAAACAAAATGTATTTAGTCTTTCATAAACAGTCATCAAATCCTTGAAGGAATTTGAAATGTGGATTCCATTCCATTATCTATAGCAAAATATACACTGGGGCTGTTTCCATAAATCTTCATGGCTGTTAAATTGTAGCCTCACGGAGTAAATGGTGATCTTATTACTCCCAAGAGATTAATAACAATTGTATTACATGTCTTTGGCACCCATAACATTTACACACCCACGTCGGAGATGCAAACATGTAACTTGAAAATATCAAAAGAATGGGTCTAAAGGATGTTACAACTCATGGCCATCTTTGGACAAGAAGATGAATTTACAGTTTTAAATCTTCCATGAAGCATCTACAAACCACAATAATAAAATAACTTGTATAGACCTGCAAATATACAAGCTGAAGTGCAATGTGCTACAAACCACACATACAGTTCCTTATCTTTTTTAAATCATAGGACAATTACTACAGTTTCATATAACATATAAAAGAATGCCAGGCAAAGAAATGTGTCATTGCTCAGCATTTGCCTAATAACATATAGTATTCCACTGGCGCATTCCAGCTCTTAAACTTACCTCTCCTAGGCTGTGTCACCAAACCTACCTTTCTGAAGTACTGTCAAAGATGCTAATGAAATAGTAGTATGAAAAACTGAAGCAGCAAGATATCAAAGAAGGCTGGAGTTTATATTCTAGTAGTTGTGTGATCACTTACCATAGTCGATGCCCATTTCCAAATTAACATCCTGTGGGGAAATTATCTTTTGATTTTGATAATTTTAGTCATAGATATTATTTCACTGAAGCATCTTTCACATATATATTGAGAAAACGTTTTGCTATCTGAATTTTGATGAAATAAACTTTATAAATTTTAGCCACTCTACAATATCTGTTTCAATTATATTTCCCCTTAACGTTTTAAATGACAATAAAGGCAAAAGTTTCAGATGAAAACTGAACTTTCTTGATCAATAATCAGATCATATTTTTAAATCAGAAGATTTTAATGAAATGCAGCTTTAGCTTTCACATATATAATTTAAAACAAGTTTCTATAATTATACAGTATCAGATTTAATAGCTATTTTCTATTTCTCCTTACAGAAGATAAAATTGATACTTTACATTTCAATTTATTTGCATTACAGACCTTTTAAAAAGTGGAGAAACTGCTCATTCAATGAAGCACAGTAGCACCATACAAAAAGATTGTGTGTATGTATGTGTTTGTGTACAGAAACAATTAAAATGTCATTAAAATGTATTAAAACAATGCATTAAAATGACTTCAGTGAAGACTAAATAGAAATTAACACAACTATTTTACATAATTCAGTACCACCATTTTTCAAAAACATATCTTCTAATTATTTTAATTGTTTTTAATAATTTAAATTTTATGGACATGTTCTTAAGGTATGTTAAACTCCATGGTAATTTTAAACTATAGTATTTCTCTCATGTGGAAGTGGTCAAATTATTTAAGAGTGGGAACCCTCACATCTTCATTATCTTATTTTCCTTTTCTAAGGTGACAAATCTCAAAACCATTCAACTCTTCGCTCTGTAAAACAACATCTGTAACGTCCTGACATTGTGTCACTCCTTAAGATTTATCCATTCAAGCTTTTGTCTGCATTGTAAACAATATTCTATTTTATATTGCACCCAGATTTGATTAAAAACTACTTAAATGAAACTTTTCTTCCAAAAATTTCAGAACCAGCAAGGTCACTAAAGATCCATGAAAGATTAGTCCTGAATTCCTGTAATAAAAATTAAGTCTCTACTTTCATTCAATACATTTAGAGAAGTGGATGACTCACCAAATTTGTCTGTTTATTCTTCATTTGGGCAGGCAACTTTCAACAGATGAGCCAATATGAATCCAGCTGTCTCTTCTTCATTCTGGGAAATCTAGGAGATGAGACAGGTGCAAGTGCATTGGCAGAGAGCAATAGGGATGTGTTTGTGCGGCAGTGGGCTGGAAGACGAGAGTCAAACCCTACAGCAGTTTAAGAGTTCTGTCATGGTGTGTCTGCCACAGGTTGCAATAATTAGCTTTGGCTGATCTCTCCTTTGACATTGCTGCCTATTGAGCTGTGAGTGTGCAAATGAAGACTAATCACTATGTGATTTAAGATGACTCCTACAGTAAGCCCTTGTGTTTTGTCAACTGTGGAGATAATAAATGCATAGGGAGGGAAGAAAGTATGCCACCTGTCACCTGAGGAAAAACGATCAATTTCCTCAATGTGGTGCTTATGTTGACTTTAAAAGTAGATGATAATTATTCCTGCTGTCTTTTGCAATGATTTGTGAAGTACACTGATAATTGTTATTAACACTGGTGTGAAATGCTTTCTGACACAAGAGTTCATTTGGTGTAGTTCTGTTTATAGATTAAGCAATCTCTATTTACTGAACCTTGTGGGATTCAGGAAGGACTAGTTCCCTTGTGTTTTACTACACTTTTCCTTAGTAAGGATCAATACTCACTATACATGTGAGGTGTTTGCCACTTCACAATAACGGCATACTAATAAAAAGAAAACAGTTGGTGGTTACTTAACAGTTCACTTTGCTTATATACATCTGAATAAATTAAGACCAAGGTGAACCAGCTGCACTACCATCATATAGGAACAGAAAAGGGGCTGCCTTCGCACAGATGTCAAAACAGAATCTTGAGGATGTCTGCTGACTAACACACAAAGCACCACCCAGCATACTCTCTACTTTCATGCACCAAGAAGGAAAACACTTACCAGTTCTATTCATCTTTCAACAATGGTCAGAATCAGAAGAGAAGCAATCCATATGGTCTCTTTCAGATCACCAGTTTTAGTTCTGAGAAGAAAAAGATGAAATAAGTATTTTTATTCCGTTCCTAAAGTTTGATACTGGGACAAGTAGGTGGATGTGGCCTTGGAACATATTTTGGGCAGCTCATAACTTGACTTGTTAGCTGCTATGAATACACAAAAAATTAACTCTACAGCAGAGTTTTCCCAAGTTCAATGGAACTACATGCATATGTAAAGTTGGGCACATGACCAACTGTTTGCAGGATCAAGGCCACAGATATGAGTTAGTGCACACAAATAGGAACATGTAGCAGTGTAAAAAACTTAAAATATCAGGGATACAATTTTCAAAATAAATACATAACTGCATTATGTGGGTCACTGTTTCCACGTATTGGTCTGCAAAAATGGGGATGATAGCACTGCCCATCTCGCAGGGGTGTGAAGGTAAATACATAACTGGGGCCATGTAAGTACCTTAGATGAATGTTAACTCAAGTTAATAAGCATGACAAAAAACTTCAGTCTAGTCAATGCCTTGGAGGGCTCAGCTTCAGGCAGGAAGACCTTTTCAATCAAGTTTTCCTCCCTGTTTTGGGTGCTAAGCTGTTTGTTGTTTGACTGCATTCTTTGTGCTGACTAATTCATTCTTTTAGGCCTTAACTGACCATTCTTTGTGAGGCAGACAAATAGGAGATGGAAGAAAACAGAAAGAGATGCTGGCTAGAAGAGACTCACTCACATGAGAGTCCTGATCCTGCTCACCTCAGTTCCCACTGAAGGTTTTGACAACTGAGATAATATGTGAATGAAACAGCAGGAGAAAGTCAAACATTTCTCCAGTTTCATCCTGGAGAGAAGAGTAACTAGAACCCCATTTATTTCAAAATAAAAAGACAAAGAAGGTGGGACACAGAGTGATAGCATCTAAAAATAAAGATTGCTCGTCCGTATTTAAAGGGACAGTCTCCATTTAAAAATCATATGCTGAAAATACCCACATTTCTTCACATAGGGCATGCTTATCACCTTTGGTTATTAAAGAATTTTTTAAGTTCTCATTTTCTTGTTGATATATATGCTCTTTGTTTGCTGCTTAACTTCCTCTCACCTTGGACAATGAAAGTGGATGAAGTCAGGTTCACTATTGTTTCAGGTTTTAGTTTGGGAGCATGTGTTATTGTTTAAATAACTATTTCCATGATTAATTGTTTTAAATTGTTGAAACACATCTGGAGGTTTTAGTTTTACATTTTAAAACAAATTTAAATTAACAATCTCCCTTTAAGTGAAAAATATGTATTAGTAAAGGATTAACAAGAATAAAACTGAGCATTAAACTAGAAATAATGTGATATGAACCACCTCAGTTTTAAAGAAATGGAAACATAGATCTGTATATCATTTAAATACAGATAATAGTTAAAACCATGATAATGACACTTGGCATTATATGGCACTTTTTATCTATAGAACTCAAAAAGGTTTTGTTTTCAGTGGATGCTCAGCACTTCTGCCAATCAGGCTACTTATTTACAAGCCTAACTTTAGGTATTCAAGTTTAGAATTTTGGGTGGGCAGGGGAGAGTGGGGGGGTTAAAAAAATCAGCCATTGGATTTGATCCTACAAACAGTTACACAGGTGAGTAGCCCCCTAAAACTCAAAGGACTACTCACCTGCATAGTTAATCACATATGTAAATATGGGCCGCAGGAGCAGTTTGTCACTACGAGTGAGATGCTGTATGAAAGTTTATAACCTTCTCTCAAAAAATAGTAAATTACAAAATCTAGGACTATAGGCTAGACCTCATAATTGCTACCAATAAAAAAGAATTTGAAAAAAGTTTGCTTCCATTTAAAACTTTTTTAAATGATACAATCATCAGTCTTAAAATATAGCAAATTGAATACTTTAGAGAGCTGAATATTTACTATCTGGTACTTAAACCATTTATGTTTTTCTACAGTTTTGAATGTTCCTTTTTACAGTAACAAAACCAGTAACATGGAAGGCTTAAAACATCCAGTTTAGAACCTTTAATATAGTACTTAATCCCGTCACTGAAACAACAGATCAGAGAGAAAGATCTGAGCCCAGTTGCTATAGTAATATCGTTTGAGAGGGCCCTGTGTTGATGCTATGCATATGGGATGGCAATGCAGAGAGGAAATGAGACCGTTTCTTTTTTCATGCTCAGCAGGACCAGCTTGCACAACTGTAACAAATGAGCAAAAATGTCACAGATTGGTAACCAGTTGGAGATAGATGGAGGGGAAGATGAGTAGAGAAGAAACAGGTCAGGACACAATAGCAAAGCATGGGGGAAATGGAATGAGTACTATATATACTCTCACCACTTCATCAGCTAACAGAGGACTATCGCTAAAAATAGGACATATTGTGTTTAGATTTCTTTAATCCTCTTTGGTGAACCTTTCATGTGCCTCCCTATCACCCAAACAGCCTATTTCCATAGCCTAAAGGTAGACACTAAATTCAAGTCAGATTCTTCCCAAGTATCCTGCACTGGTTGGAGGTGTAGAAAATGGCATCTCAGTCAAAACAAATTGGATTATTGGATAATTCCCATGTATTTTCTGGCCGCAAGGTGGAAGATAGAATAATTGAAATTGTAGCACCAGTCATCCTAGTGCAGTGCCCATCTCTTTCCTATCTTCCTTTGCACCACACCATCTAGAAACACTTGACTGCTCAGATGGCATTAGTCTACTGCCACTGGATCACTCTAGTGCTCCCACACTAATAACGCTGAGGCTAAGGACACCAGGTATCTGTGACCTCTCAAGAGAGAGTGAGAGTATTCATTTCTGGTTATTTGTGTGTGTGTTTTTTATATATATGTGTGTGTGCGTGTGTTTTGACAATTGGATCATCTTTACAAATTGTCATATTTTACAATTATATATATTCTATCTATATAATCTCTCTATATAGATAGAATATATATAATTCTAAAAAAAACGACAATTTGTAGAGAGGATCCAATTTTCAAAACTTAAAATCTAGAGAAACTTGAAATATAGTTCCCGTTCTTAAAAACTTGACAATTGCCTTAGATATTTAAATAACATTGCCTCTATATTTGTAGTATTCACTAAATATTTCCTATGGTAATTATGGAGAAGCAATAGAGAGAGTAATGCAAATAGTGGATGTTACCTTATCTATTTATCTTGGATAAAACTGGCAAGATTTTAAAGGATAATCTCTGTATACAATATGTCTAGTTATCAAGGTTCTTTCTCTTTGTCTAAAACGTTCTCTGTATGGTGTAGACAGCTCCTTCTGAACTCTTTCCCCTCTCTCTCTATAACTCTCTGAGTCCCTATTTGACACCAAATGTCCCCTCCTCCCAGGTATAAGCACACACTCTCCCACTCACATCAATAGGCATTTGCAAACTAAAACCAATATGTGCAGTAGCCCACTAGATCACTTTTTGCCACTACTTCAGCTTTCCCAAATGCACTTAGCCTTCCTGAATTCTTCAGTGTCCAATGATCCTGTCTCAGGCTCATTGTATCACTCTGACCCTTCTGAGCTAGCCAGTGCATGCCAAATCGACGTTCCTTCTAACCCAGTATTGTTCACGCCCCAAAAGAGCCAGAGGATGAGGTTATAACAGACTACCACTTTATTTCACACCTTCTGATGCCTTTGTGATAACTTTTCCTGCTGCAGTTTTGCCCTCTGCCCTCTCAGTGTGTAAATTACAGAAACTCATAGTCACACTGACCTGTCAACATGTAACCTCTGCACCATGTTCTATATCATCTCCAAATTTGGCCCATTATATGCTACACTGAGCTATCAATTTGGGTAGCAGTGCTGCTTTTGCTGGTCATTCTGTGCTTGTGTGTGTGTTCAAGAAGAAACTGTGGGATTAATTTATGCTTCAGAAATAAATTCAATGAGCTAGTTCCTTGGGAGCTAGGAGGCAGGAAATGAGAGAGGTGAATAAGGTAGAGCTTGCAATCAGGCACACAGGGGGTAATTCACAGATTTGCATTTTATCTCTGAGGTTCCAGTGATTCTGTCTTCATATAAACTATCAGATAGCATTAAAAAGAGACAAGATAAATAATTCATGGTGTTATTAGATGAAAAAATAGTGCTAGAATTCACTTCAAACAGCATACTGTATTCCATTGTTAGATTCTTAGAGCTGTTCCATTACTGCACATTTAAATGTGTAGTATATCCCAATTAAATATGTTGGTAGGAATGATTCATTTTAATAATTAAAATGTTTCCAGCGCTCCCTAAAGAGTGTTACCATGGAGGATCAGACCGACTGCTGGCAATATTCACCGCATGCTAATGTACAGTCTAGGGTGACTGCTTAATGTCAACCCCACATGTATATAAAATCCACATCTCAGGCACGTAGCACTAGTAACTGCATAGACATACCCTTTCTGTGCATCTTTCAAAGTCTGTGTCTTGTAAAGCTTGCTAGCTGAGCCCCCTCTGACAGAATGCAGAGTGGCATTTTTTTTCTCATTGCTCGTTATGGTGGTGGCTTTTTCCCACAACTTTCTCCCTCTTATGTTGCCTCATCAAGACCAGACGGCATGGTTTAGTGCTCTAAGCATTGGTGCTGACATTCCTAGATTCCCTGGCAGCCACAGGTTCAAATTCTTAGTTTTTCATCTAGTTAAACAGAGTTCCATTAAGTTCCTTGTGTGACTTGGTCTTATAGATGAGAGATTAAAGACATCTGCTCTATATTGATATTAAAGACCCCCTGGCTCTTTCTGGAAGAGGAAGGTTTGGTGTGGTATTTGTGACCAATATTTCTCTCCCCCACTGTTGTGCAGTATATTGGTTAACAGTTGGTATATATGGCTGTCATTTTCCCACCCAGAGATGTCTGCATGGTTTGTGTGCCTCGGTGTGTGTATAAAATGAAAGAGACAGTCTGTAAAGTGCTTGAGGTGTCTTAGCAATGAAACACACTATGTAACATGAAATTTCATTATTATCAGAAGGAATCTTCTTTTCTGTATTAAAATGTTCAAAGCCCATGCTATATTGAACTGAAAGACACCTGACTTGCATTATGCAAAACTAGATACTACAACAGGGGCCATGGAGCCATTTGTATCCATATAACGTTGAGAGTTAGCTTTTATTTTGTGTAAATAGGGAGGGAAGGGGATCAGGGAGGTGGTAGGAATCCTACATTCTTCCAGATAAGCAAAGAAACCTATGGGAAGATGAGAAATGTTTATTTAATAAGCCAAAATGATAAAACAGATTAAACCAGGCAGAAGAGATAAGTAAAACAAAAAAAAACCTGTTGGCTGAATCATTTTTATTGATAGAGTAAATATATGTGTAATCCTTTCTTGCTTCTCATGTTCGACAGTCTGAGAGGTCAGTGGCTGTGGAAATGCATGGATGGGGGTCATTCGGCAACAAGAAAATAGTTCAACCTAGGATGTTGTGCAAGGACATTGCCAATAGTGTCAGCCAGTGAGAATTTCCTGTTGCTGTTTTTTGCAATATTTATCTTATATTTGCACATCCCTGAAAGCTTTATGAAGCAATGGCTTATGTTCTTTGAACTATGTTCAGTAAAGCTGATTGAAAATTTTTTGACAACAGGTTTCTTTCCTTTGGAAAATATCAATTCATCATTGTTGAAACTTTGTGTGGCAAAGAGTCAGTTTCAACCATTTTTTTTACTCCAATTTTTTTTTGAAAAAAAAATTTTTTTTTAATTGTCAGAATATTTCATTGTGACATTTTTGAAGTAAAAAATTCCAGTTTGGGGGTTGTTATGACTTTGTTCAGAGATTTAAGCTAATTATAGTAAACCTTTTTTAAAAAAAATGGTCAAAATGAAAACAAACCATTTCAACATCATCAAAACAAAACATTTCAATTGACCTGATCCAAATATTTTTCAGAATTTCAGTTCACAAAAATTTTCAAGATTTTGCCTGTTTGTCCCATTTTGGGACAGGAACATTTTTTGAAATCTCAAAAAAATTCAGTTCTAATATTTAGTAGCAGGAATTTTTAATCACTTGAGAACCAGCTAGTTAGTTACGGTTTTGTTTTGTTAGTGAAATAGAGAAAAGGAGGTTCATAAGCTTTCATTTGTAGCTATGATAGATTTCACACACTCTTGATCTCTGTAGACAGCAATATTTTGTAGCATTCTCCTGTGTCTGAGAGGTGGCATGGTTTAGTGGACTGAGCATGAAAGTGAGCTAGTGACCTGTGAGCTGTAGTCTGGAGGCCACTGACTCAGTGTGTGGGTCTCGCACAGGCAATGCCACCAATCTCTCTGTAGTTTCATTTCCCCATCTATAGAAAAGGGGATGATAATTTCTATCTTCAGCACAGGGAGTGGTAAGGACAATTATTTAATGTTCTCATAATACCTTAAGGATGTAAAGTACAAGGCACCAGTGCTCTGAGATCAGGACTAGTTGCCTGTTGGTTTCAAGCTAGAGTTTAAGGTACTGGCTATAACTTACCAAGCCATAAATGATCTAGGACCTGCCCACCAGAAGTGTTGAATTGTGCACTGTGAACTTTATGGTTTCTCACACATTAATGCACAACCACAATTTGACTTGCACACCCTAAAAACAAAGAAAATTAAAAGGCTGTGACTTCTCCCCACTAGTAGACAAAGGACAGAAAGTATGAATAGGAAGAGCATGATACTGACAACAAAAAAAGAGTTCACAAACTCTTCAGAGCAAAAAGTCTTCTGGGCTCTCTTAGGGTAAGAGCTGGAATTAGCGCTTCTTGCTAGCGGTCCTCCTTCAGATGCATGGAGAGACTGGTTGAAGGCTGTTGACATTGTGACTTCCCAAGGTGCTCTTGGAATTCTGGATCATTAGTCTTCTCTCAAACATCTTGTTGAGCCAAAAGGCTTTGTGATCTGACCATTGATTCTTGTGGTTTACAAATTTCTCTCACTCCACATTACAGTGCCTCCCTTCAAGGCCTTCAGGCAAATCAGGTGTGAGGCCTATCTTAAAAGTCATGCAGCCTGGTCCAATCAAGTTTGAACAGGGTCATTGTTACCAAGTGTCAGCTTAGAAAAGTCCCTCTGAGGCCAGCAGTATTCAATACTTTTCATATCATGGAGACTATTCTTTTAGTGAACTCCCAAACATATCAAATCTCCAGACACATAAGTCCACTTTGGAAGAAGCTGACAGTTTTTTTGGTGTCAAATGTCTTCAGAGACAATGTCACCAGTTGATGGTCACAGAAACCATCCTGAGTTTACAAAAAAAAAATCAAAATCAAACCCTTATACAAATAAGCACAACAAAGCCACTCACAAACAGTTTAAAAACTGTCAAGAGAAAGGCAGTCTAAACAAGTTAGTGGGAGAGGCCTTAGAGGCTGGAGGAATGTGCACAGGGTTTGGAATTAGGAAGTCTTGAGTTCTAATCTTGGCTCTGCTGCTGATTAACTGGGTAAGTCAATTCACCTCTTGGTCTCAAATTCCACATCTATGAAATTGAATGAGGATAATCATTATTATTAACCTGACAAGGATATCATGACAATTAATTATTTATGCATGCAGAGAACTTTGAACACAAGAATGAGGTATATAAGTCCTAGAGATCGCTAGGAATGGCATATTTATCAAAAAGATGCACCTGACCTGCGTAGAGAAAATAGGCAGCGTTTCTAGTACTTGAGCATTTTCAGTAGGTAGAACTTATCACATAATGTATTCCTCATATAAATGAAACACAAACATCTGTATAAAATGAGCAGCCCTCATTAGCACATGAATATTCTACAGTACAATGTACTATATGATTTCTTTCCTACCAGTCATTATAGAATTATAAAATACTCTTGTGATTCATATGGGCAGTAGCTGATCTTGGTATTATCCAGAAGCTATTGAACAGAAGCTCTTTGTTAAATCAAAGATTAACAGGTGGGGGAAACCACAGAAATGACACATCACAAACAACAACATTTTATTTATTTTAAAGTAATAAAACAAATTCCCTCAACAGTGACAAAGGAGCAGTCTGGTGGATGATCCATTAAACAAGATAACTCATTTCAAATTAAGAGGATTGAGAATGTTTAGCCGCTGGATTGATTTGACTGGTGTAACACGCTATTTTTATTGGGAGATTCTATTTTACACAATTGAGCTAAACAATGCTTAACAACTATTTAAGATTGAAATGCACAAAAAGACAGCCAAACCCAAACCAGACCTCATTGCCGATTTTGATTCATGTGGAGATATATTGAACATCAACCTGGAAATATTTCAGACCATTTGAAATTTTCATGTCATTTAGATATGACTGAAATTCATTTTGGTGATTCCTCCCCCCCCCAGGAAGTTTTTCATGATTAGGAGTTAGTGGTGTTTAGTCTTGAGGCAGAAGATAGGACCTACAATCTATGAAGGACTCTGTTTTGTAACTATGGGAAATTACTCAGGCTCTCTCTGCTCAGTTCCCCAACTGTAGAACGCTACTGCTTGGGTTGTCATCTTTGTAAAGTGCTTTAAGATCCTTGAATGAAAGCTAGATAAAATACAAAGTAAAACATGATAAAATAGCTGCAGCAATTTATCAATTAAAAATATGCAAAATATTTGTCCCTGGAACATTTACTTGTTTGACTTTCCTCTCATTTCTAAACAGAGTCATATCTTAGTTTGACTGACCTACTTCACTCATCCAGTTTATGTAACTAGTTGGATAATTTAATTTTTCTAATATCCCAAACCTAATATGCACCTTTATTCCTTAAGACCCTTCAATTTTTTTCTCATCTTAAAATGACAAGTTTGTGTTGAGCGGAGGCGTTTTCTGATCCCATTCCAATATCATGTGCCAAATTCATCCTCAGTGCAACTCAACTGACTTCAGTGGAGTTACACCAAGGACGAATCTGTCCCCATGTAATAAGAAGTTTCAGAAAACAACTAGGCTACAGGAACTGAGCGGGTATAACATAACATCTCTTTCATCCAGAATCCAGAAAGGGTCTCCAAGTGCTTTTCAAACTATATAACCTGGAATCACACATTCGCCGCTAAAATACAAACAACCCTGGAAAGGAATGCACTAGGCATTCTGTTCCAGCAATACCACACAACATTTTTGTAATTAAAAGTAACTTCAGCTGAAACATGGCAGCTAGGCAGAACTCTGGAATTTGTCCAGGACACTAGGATTAACACCTTATCTGTTGTAGAAAGGGTCAGAAGCTTTTTACTAATCCTCTGATAACTGTGTACCAGTTTTAGATCTCATCCTATTCAATTTTAGTTCTTCCCTTTTACCCTGAATCTTAAATTTTGGACATGAAGAAACCTCCTTAAAATGAAGCAACCTACATAATAAGGAAGTAATTCAGAAACAGGGCAAAAATCAAGCTCTTCAAATTTTACCGCAAATGGGAAACTATCATCAAACAGGTGTGTTTCTAGTGGGGTCCCCCAGGGACTGGTTCTTGGCTCAGTGCTACTTGACATTTTTATCAGTGACCTTGAAGAAAATATAAAATTATCACTGATAAAGTTTACAGATGACACAAAAATTGGGGGAGTGGTAAATAATGAAGAGGACAGGTCACTGATTCAGAGCACTCCAGATTGCTTGCACCCAGCTTACCAAGCAAACAATATCTGTTTTAATATGGCTAAATGTAAATGTAAATGAAACAGATACCGGAAGGAAGATGTTGAATGTACAAATGTTCTGAATTACAAACCATGTGTGTAAGGGTCAGAAAAGGACAGAGGAGAGGGGAGGCGAAGTTCCACTGAATATTTTAGTGAGGTTGGTGTAATTTAGAAACCTATTAATACTTACAGAAATGTGACACCCTTCTCTCCTTCCCTTATGCCTTCTATTTTCAATTTTTCCCTCAATTTTCCTGTTGTAAGGATCCCAACAGCTCATTACTGGGTTAATTCTATTGCCGCCTCTGGAAGGACCAAGATGGCTAGCGTGGGGCCAAAGGTGTATAGTTAAGCAATCTGTCTAACACTGTCCCACTGAGGAAGGGCTGTTGTAACCAGCAGATCTGGTGCTGGGGAAAGGCCATCCAGTGGCCTGAACAGGGGCACAAGAGACACAAGGGGTTGCAGAAACCATGCAGCTCAAACTAGGTGAGGCCTCTTTAGCTCTCAAAACAAGGAGAGGTTTATTGGAGGAGGAGGTTTTTTCTTTCTTAGCTTGCAGGTCTTTAAAGGGACCCAGAACTTGTTGGGGACAGCAGGCAGCTGTGCTTGGCTTCCTTGGAGACATGAGATAATCAAAATTGAACATTCAAGTGAATATGAAGGTTTGGGTTCACTTTTAACATCTACAAATGACATTGTTGAGTTCAGATTGCACACTGGCTCCCTGCTGATGAATTCGAGCAACCTGAATTCAGCATAGTGAGAAATAGATTGAGAGAATTCCAGTGTATCCAGGTATTAGATTCCAGGAAAGCAAATTTTGGGGATGACAAAATCTAGTGAGTCAAATTTGAAGCAAGGGAGGATTAAAACCAACCTAAAGATAGGCTCCTAAATCCATACTTAGCCTCATACATAAGGAAACTGCAGCATCACTTCCTAAAATCAGGCCATTTTTATTCAGGAACATAACTTTAGGTACTCAGGTATGAATTTTTGGGGGGTGTCTCCAGTGCCAGATTAGCCACTGGGCCCGTGCCCAGGGGCCCCAGCGAACTGCAGGGCCCAGAGTCCTGTGCGGGAGGGGAAAGGCCCCACTCCCAGGCAGCAGTGCTGGGCGGGAGGGGCGGCACAGTAGTGGGGGAAGCTCCTGTGACCCCAGACCCCGCTTCCAGGCAGCAGTGCTGGGTGGGGTGGCAGCGGGGGAGGCACCCTGCACCCCCAATGGCCATGCTGGGCGCGGGGGCAAGGGTAAAGACCCCACTCCTCATGGCATTGCTGGGCAGGTCGGGCACAGCAGCTGGGGAAGCCCCCAGTTACCCCCCCCCGATCCCAGCAGAGGCCAGGGGGGCCACAGGGGAAGCCCCCAGCAGCCACCCCAACCCCATCCCCGGCAGAAGCGGCAGGCAGCAGGGGAAGCCCCCAAGGCCCCCCGACTCTGACCCTGGCAGAAACTGGGGGCAGCAGGGGAAGCCCCAGCATCGGGACCCCCACTGTGGCACCAGGACTGGAGAAGCTCTCGCTACCTGCTGCACAGCTCTCACTCTCTGCCGCGGCCACAGTCTGCAGCAGGGGGACAGAGCTTCTCCTGTCTTGGGCCACAGTGGGGTGGGGCAGAATAAGGGGTACCCTGGGTAGAACAGGGGCAGGGCCCCTGAGAAGGGGCAGAAGGGGGTGGGGCTGTGGGTGGGGTTACATATAGAGCAGGCAGAAGGGGGCGGGGCCACAGGTGGAAGAGGTGGGGAGGGGGCACCCCACTTGCTCTGGCCCGGGGGCCAAGTAACCCTTAGTTTGCCTCTGTATGTTTCTATGCAGTGTTAAGCAGGTTGTCTAATCAGGGGGTTGAAATATGGAGCCTCTTACTAGGTCAGCCACTAGAGGGCAATAGGATAATACTTGAGCAGATCTGATTCCATCCAGTAGGGGATATGTTACTCATGCACACCAGCCAGTGACCTCAAGGGCAAAGTGAATATTAGTTTCTCTGGATGACTCCTATTATTAAACCAGTGGTTCACATATACACAAATTAGGGCTTGTCTACACAGGAAAGTTCTACCAGATATACCAGTATAATCGTTAAACCAATATAGTTATATGAGTTTATATAAAACTCTCCTTATTCTGAAATAAGAGTGGTTTTTTTTCAGTTTAACAAACGCCTTCCCAAGCAACACAAAATAAACTGATAAAAAAATGGAATAAAAGTGTCCACAAGGAAAATCCTATTGATATCACTAAGATTGGTTTAAGTTCACGCCTTAGCTCGTACTAACATAACTTTCCATTTAGGCAAACTCTTAGTCCAAATATAATCAGTCAACAACACCTACTACAAAACTTCACCTATATTGCTCAGCAGAGTGCTTTGAACGTTCACATAGAGGGAAGCAACTCTTGCCATCTATAAACTGCAAAATATGTTTAATATTATATTAATTTTCTTAATTACATTACTATACTTGGGTCTCCTGTTGACACTGCTTATATTGATTAAAAGATTTCATCTTTGTTTAACAGTTCAGGCCAACTGCAGACCTGCTGTTAAGCACATGCAAATCCACTGATTCACAGGGGTCTGAATTTGGCCCTTAAAAAGTAACACAAGATTCTTTACTAGGAGAATACAAGCATGTTCAGATCTGGAGTTATAGTTAAAGTCCATCGATAACTTGAGCACAAGGAGACAAATTTTCAAAGGGTTTCCATAGCTACAGCTGCAATATTTATGGGGCATCTGTGCATGAGAAAAAACACAAATTCAGTATTCAGCCTTACATGTACCTAATTTACAAGTGTGACTGTCCTTTCACACATAAAAGCAGGTTGTTATACTCCCAGCAAGAGAAATTAAGATGAGTCTTCCAAAATTTGCACCTGAATTTTCCTCATTTCTATTATTAAACGGTTAAGTTTTTCTCCAGTACAGATACCATCTGCATATATTTTACTTGCTGAGAAAGATTCTGACAAACATCTATGTAACATTGGGATCAGTCACTACAAGATATCTAAATTGCTATGGTGTAAGCTGAATGTCCAAAGGCTAGTATGAATATTATATGAAAACTTGAAATATTACATTGGCAAAGCATAGAAAATATTCTTTTTATATTAGTATCTATTACTTTAGGTAGCACCAAAAGTGTGCTAGTGCTAGATCGTAAATTACATGTGCAATTTCATTTTGACAGGTTAATTTATGTATTGCCCTCATCAAGCAGAGCATTTCAGTTTTCGTAAGTGATCAAAAGTCAGTACAAACGGAAAGGTTTCATATTAAAGAGCCATATTTCCATCAATATTTTCACATTTTGGCATCAAACATTTTTCTTGAAGGAGTCTGGCATTTACCATAAGAGAACAACCTGCATTTCATTAGTTTGTTTTTGATAAGGCTGGTTTACAAATGTGTGAAATGCTAACTTCTTAAAAGAAAAATAATGATACATTATGCCAAAAGAGGACTCAAATTCAAGGAAGCTGGTATGAACACAGTTTTCCTTCTTAAAATACCTTAATTAGTGTAATATATAAGGAGAAGACAGAGCAGGGCACGCTGAGGGACAGGGAATATTGACACCTTTTAGGAAAATACCTTTGTTTTTCAAGACATCATACCACTGAGACTTGAAAAAGCATCAGATACCTCAAATTTAGTCAAGACTAAGGCAATCAGCTGTCTGAGCTGGAGCATTTGGTTTGCTTTCTCTGATATGGACTGGTAGCCACAGAACTGAACTAAGCCCACTGTTGTATTTATTTAGACAGAATATATGGGCCAAAGGTGTGAACATAATTCAGTCACTGTTCAACATTAAACAGTCATAAACAAGGTTTGGGGTTTGGTATATTTCAGCCTGGATAGTATCCTGGCAAACATAGCATTAAAAATCCTTTTAACATTTTATTAAAGATAAAGAAAAGAAGGAAAACAGTTAAAGCATTTGAAATGTAAAGTATTAAATAAGGCTTTGACTTGAACAACATCCCTTGTTCTTTGGTTGGAGGGAGTTTTTAGAAGGGAAAAGAACCCTTGTTTGACAGTCTCTTAGATAGTATCTAGGATGGTAACTGTCCTCTTGGGAAAAAGAGAAGAAATTAAAGTGATGGGCTGGAGCTGTTGTTGCTGTGGTTGTTAAAGTCTGATCATGTTTCATCCCAAGTGGCGTTTGGGATTCAGCTGGAGCCAGTAGAGGTAGAGACATCATTTGGGTCCCTCTCAATGTCCCAGTCTAGTCAGGACATCTTTCAGGATTTTGATGAAGCTCCAGGGTCCCAGGAGATGATGGGACTGGGAGTCATGATGATGAAGCTCCCTCCAGTTTCCAATTTTTCTCCTCAAAGTCTCTTTCTTTAAAGCACCCACAAAGGACTGGTGGGCAGAATAGCCCATTCCCTCATTATTTTGTCCACCAGTTAGGCCTAGTTTCTGACACACCAGTTTTGTTTCACTGATTTCTAGTTTCACACTGATTCCATAGAGAAGGACTGGCCAAACTTTTTAGATTTGTCTTTCTTGTTCCGTCCATAGCCTGGCTCCCCAATATCGGAGCTAGGGAATATTGGGGCCTGTGACCCAAGTTCCAGTTCAGGAGGAAATAGGTCAGCCACCCAGACTTGGCCATAATTACAGTCTATGCACTAGCAGTCCCAGCAGAAATGTCCAGGGTGCCCGGATGCAAAGCTTCCCTCACTGGGCAGATCCCCTTTTGGTCTTCTGCACCTCCTACCGGATTCAGGGAGAGGCTCTTCATAGGGCCAGCTTCACTTTCTAGGCTTGGGTCCTGGCAGGGGCGAGCTCCCACTTATCTCCCTCGAACTGCAGCCCTGGACTTGTCCCTCTTATGTCCCTCTTCCTCACTCTCCCTTCTGTGGTCTGTGTCAGCTGGGGTGGGGTCAGGTCTCCGCTATTGGCCCAGTGGTGAGTAGATAATTCTTGGATAACATTACAACCATGGAGAGGGCTTCGGGATGCTGTTGCATCACCCACTCCTATCTTCCAGCCCTCAGGATTTGGATAAACTGCTTCAAGATTACTCATTCAGCTACCTGGGTTCCCATTTTCTCATCAGGCTGGAGCTACTGCCAACAAAGTCCTCTTAGACACATGTGCCCACGTTCTCCACCCCTTTGTGGCAGGTTTCACTCAGAGGCCAGCAGGCCTAATAGGCAGGCGATGGCTTGACAGTCTTCCATGCCCAAAGACCTGGGATGGGCTTACCCAATGGTCAGTGAACCCAGCAGTCAAACTGCAATCCATTGTTCTCCAGACAGATAGGGTGCGGGGGAGGAAGGTAGAAGGACCCAGACACAAGGGAGAGAAGCGTGGAGTGACTGGATAACTGTTTTGTTCAAGTAGGCGGTTCAAGACCCAGAGCATGCAAAATCAAATTCAGAGGGCCAAATTATGGCCTCTCTTCCATGTCTTTCTGGCCCAGAGGCTCTAGAGGTAAGATCGGTTATGCAAATATTTCTTTTCTTGGCCACCATGAGTAGGACAGTTTATTTTCAGCTTATGTTCAAACTATTCAAATATTTCATTTTCTCAGACAAGAACTACTGTAGGCGCACCAACTTATGCTGGCATAAGTGGTGTTTTATCCCCTACCAGCCAGGGACTACCTACGTTTTCAGCCTCCAAGAGAGGAGAAGAGAACCACCACCTGGAAGCTTTCTTCCCTGGGTCTTGGGCAGTCAAAAGTGAAGATTTTCCTATCCGCACTAGCACGGTTCCCCTAGTGCTCCCATGCTTGTGTGTTCATGGGAACATGCAGGACTCCTTCCTGTCTGACAGGCACCAGTTCTATCTGCTTAACCCTTGTCCCAGCTTCAGTATGCTGCCCCTGCAGCCTTTTACTCCCCTCACTCTCAACATCTGTTGGATGGGATAGTTGTCTCCACATATTTCTTGGTCTCTTTTGAAGTGGGCAATTGGACCATGTCTCCTATTCCATTTCAGTATGGAGGGGTGGGAGCATAAAGGTAAGCTCTTTCTCACCTCCTCTCTGCTGGATCCATCCTTAGAGGCTGCCCCACATTGTCCCACTGAAGCAGTAAAGCTCTTGATCATGCTGCCGCCGCCACTGGCCTATTGACTCCTTGCTAAGAGATGCCACAATAGTGCACATGGCCTAAAGAAAATCTTGCCTCAGGCCTCTCTCAAAGAGCCAGTGGAAGCAATGGTATTAAGTATATTTCAATCCCCTTGCTCCTGAACAATAGAGAGTGAAGAGACAGCATAAAGATGGCTCTTCTAGGATTTAGGTGTGGGGGTTGCCTATATTTGTGGACTCTTGAAGGAGCAGAATGAGGAAGCAACTCAGCTGCTCGACCACCGGATTAACCAACTGACCATCCCCCAAAATGCCCAGAAGGGATAAATTGTAATATAATTTATCCCCTACCAGCCAGGGACTACCTACGTTTTCAGCCTCCAAGAGAGGAGAAGAGAACCACCACCTGGAAGCTTTCTTCCCTGGGTCTTGGGCAGTCAAAAGAAGTTTGAAAATAAGGAGTTTGATTCATATGGCATCTCTTAGTTTTTCCTGAATGTAGCTTCTTCGGTTAAGTCCTGAGTTTTTGGAGTATAAAGTAAACCCTTTTTCATGTAAGCCATTTGCCAGAACAATTAATTTTGTGACAAAGATGCACAAACAAGTGAAAAGGGAAACAAAGCAGCAACAGTTAAGGGTCTGATCCTATGGGGCTGAGTGTCTTTAACATCCATTAAAATCAATGGAAGAGGAGGGTCTCAGCATATAGCAGGACTGGGCCTTTGGAGCTACTTTTTCTTATTCAAGCCCCTTTATTAAGCATTACTTTTCATCCAAGTATCTTACTAAGCAGCAGCTCACACTAATGTTGGCAGAGTCCTGTTAGTGCCATCAATATTAAACCCTGCTTATAAAAAGGTATAAACAACATCTACAGGTGGTAAATAAAATCGTCATGTCCTGTTAGTGCCCTGGGGTTACTGAATCCATGTTTTAATAAAGACTTGCAATCGCAAATGTTTGTAAAGTTTTTATAGTGAATAAAAAAAAATATCCAGAATTATTAGCTTTGTCTTTCAGGTACAAAAGCCTCATTTACAAGAATCTGTGTTGCTCATGTGTATGTCATTAAAAATCAAACAATAGAAGAATGCAAGAAGGCACGCAAGTGGCCAAAACAGAAGACAAAGAAAATGAAAAGTAACTTTCTCCTAAAGTTCTACAGAACAATTTTTTTTTAGAAAAAAGAAAGAATAAAAAATCCAGTTATTTACAAAACTCAAAGTCCACCACAAAGATTGCTTTAGAACAATGATCTAATAAATGGTAACATGTATGGTCTACTAGAGGAAGCCTACGTTGTTTGACCATTAGTATATCTAAACTTGCAAAAAAATCCTTTCCCCACAGGCCTTTCTGTGCTCACTTGACAAGAATTTTACATGGTTGAAATGTCTGCTTTCAATAAAACAGGATGGAAAATGGGCTGCCAGGTCTCCCTATCACAACCACTGGAAATTGCTCACGGTAAATGAGACAGGATATGAGGAGAGTCAGCCCATTACAGGAATGAGGGGATGAAATCAGAATTTGAATATCATAGCATTCATCTCTGACAGCTTGAATCTATCGTGAATACTAATACACCCAATACAAACATCATCCAATGTGCAATACGGCAGGCCCAACGGAACTGCTTCAGCACATGCTGTGTGTGAACTTTGAGGGATGTTAGAATTGGTTGCTAGGAACCTTGAGGCATAGAGAAGAAGGTGACCAAGACTGAGGATAGAGAAGGGACAATCCTGGGAGCCTGTCAGGAGTGAGGGGGTGTCGTACGCTGGTAGCCATTTAGAGAGACCTTTGGATGGTGGTAGGGGAGATCACTGGTGGCCGTGAATCTTGATTCAAGCACAGATCTTGTTGGGGAAGGGGTAGAAGATCATGGCATTCTACCATACTATCATGGTATACTGAAAGCCTTTGGAGGACGGATCAGAGGAGAAGCAAGCTGGATTTTTTGGGGATTCTGGTCCTGAGGGTGTTCCTAGGTGGACTGTAGGGAAGACAATGCAGAAGTTTGGGATGGGAAGCTACGTGAAGTACCAGGAGTTGCTCATGTGGATGGAAGGCTCTGGGGTGTAAGAAGTCCATTGGGATGCAGTGGCCCATAGCAAGGGACTATGCATGGAGAAGATGGATAGTGAAGAAAAAAGCTCCCGTAAGGTTCAATGTGTTGAAGTGCAGAAATCTAAATATAAAAAGCACCTGAAAAAAAAATCTACTGAAATAACTTTGAAAAAAGCTACAAAAGTTTGTGGTTCCAAGACAGAAGCACTATAACCAGAATGGGTGGAGAACAGTCCTGAATCCAGAGAATCAGCAGGCGTAGGCGTGGGACCTAGCACTTGTATCTCAAATATTTGTTTGTAGTTTTGCACTTGTTTTAAGGTTTTCATGAGTTCTCTCCTATTACTACAAGGAGACAAAGTAGGCATGTTGCATAGCCCAAAGAAACGCAATCAAAACAATTTAATTTCTCTTTCAAGTCTTAACACTATTTCTTGATTACAAAAGAGAATACAATTTGTAGCCCATAGAATTATTTTGCTAGCTATTATGTTTTACTAATTTAGCCAGCAGTATTAATTAATATGTTTTTTTAAAAAATAATTTATTTTATTTTTATATTTTATCAGTATTAATTTTTTAAAATTTAAAATGTGTTAAGGCATGTGTTTTTTAATAATAAGTTTTACTAAAATGCTAAAATGCAAGAAGCCTACCGGCCTGTAAAATTTGGTAAAATTTGCTATATAGCAAAAAGTATAATTAGTTATTAATATGTTAGCATAAAAGCTGGCAACCTTTGGCACAAATAAGAATGGTCCCTAAGCTTTGGAAAACCAAAGGGAGAAACTATTTACATGACATTACATTACATTACAAGTTTATCCAGCATTTACAACCGGTCGGTAACCGCAGGGTACACCAGAACTTAAAAGGTTATCAAGAAAGCCTAGGTTGGCAGTTTTAAAATAAAATAATTCTTATTAATATATTTAAAAAGTAAGTGTTATAATTTACTAACCTATAGAAAAAGGGTACCCATACATTTTTTAGGGTATGAAAATAAAATTTGGGTATAGTAGGTTGGGCCTAAATTACATAGGTTAGAATTTTATAAAATACCTTGTAAAAGAGCTTTTTGTAGCTTTTCTAGGTGCTAAGCTTTTTAAAGTTTTAAAGCTTTGGTTTTTTGGAGTGCTTTACTTTAGAAACTATTTTTTTCATTTATTTTATTTTTTATTACACTATTAGCTTAGCTTCTGCAATATAGTATAACTACTTAACATTTTTAACCATTGGAAAAGCCAGCACCATTGCAGAATTGGGCATGCCAGGAGTGAGGCTAGTTCTTTACCTTCTATTACCGGGTCCTCAAAAAAGGGTGTAAGTATGTTAGGTTAAGGTACTTATAATAAAAATGTTACCACCAAAAGTTTTACATTTTTTCTTTTTACTGTTTTGTTATAAGTTTTATTGCATTTTTTATTTTTATGTTAATTTTAATAAAGATTTTATTAATTTGGTATTCTTAGCGTACGTGTTTTTGCCAAGCACCCCAAATTTTTTTTCTCCGATATAGAACTTTTTGAGTTCTTGAACTCTGTAGTTTATTGGATAAAAACCTATAAATCTTCTGGTCAAATGCAATCAGTGGCAAGCCATAACAACTAACCCATCAAATTCAGGTCAACAGATTGGCGAGCAGGCAGAAGTCTCGAGTTGTGCGTGACAAACACTTACTTAAAATGTTAAAAAGCAAAACTTTGTGTGACCTAGTCATTGGGCATAGTCTGGTAACAGTTCCCTTTGTAACAGACAAATTCTGGGTATCGATCCCAGAGAACTTATAATACTTCCTTTTTTTTCCTCCTTGCAGCTTGCGGGTTAAATGGTTTAACTGTTTTATGTCTTTTTGTTTTATGTGGCCAAATATTAAGAGTAATGGTAGTGTACGTGCGATAAGGGGTGTTTGGTTTTTTTAGTACTGAGTATTAATTAGGCAATTGCATTGGGCCCAATAACCCACACTTGTGATGGCGGTGAAGTTAATTAACGTGGTTAGCTCAAAACTTGTACGGTTCCAGTTACCCCCTTGATAGTCCCCTCAGCTCCCCTGGATTGCCCCCTTAAGCTGTCTCTGAGCAGTATTTGCCCCCCTGTTCAGTAGGTCCCGCCAGGGGTTTTTCCTCTTGATTTGCTAATACACATTGGCCATCGAGGGAAGAGAAGGATCCTACCCCCTCCTTTCTCTTGGGACTTGTTTAAAGTATTGTTGAACAGGTCTGGGGTATATTTTTTATTACTATTATTAGTTTTGTAAGGCGCCTTTAAATTTATTAACTTAAGATTTAGAGTTAAGTTATAGTGTTAAGTTTCCCTCCTTGTGGTTAAGTATATTCAGTGTAAAAGCAAAAATAAGTAAAAGAAGGGCGGCAGAGCCTGTAGAGGCTGCCTGCAATATAGCCTTAGAAACGTTTGTCAAAAAATACATTAGGAAACATGGAGAAGGATTGAAGCAATTAAAAGATTAAAAAGTTCTCTCCGAGCATAGTAACCTGTGGGGTCTAGTAAGTTGGGTGTTTACAATTAAAAAAAGAGGAAAATAAAAGGGATTGCAATGAAGTGTTTGTTAACAGCGTGTGGGCTTCTAGAACAAAAGTTAAATGCAAAAGTAAAGCTGCTCAATAAGGCACAAAAAGTTGTAAAAAAAAAAGTTAAAAGGAGCAGTTATATATTGCCTCTAAAAAGTGATTTTCTCTTTTCTGTAAAGGAAAGGAGTTAAAAAAAAGTTAAAACAAAGTCAGCATCATAATCATAAGCTGTATAAAAAAGTGTATAAATGGCAAAAACAAGTAGCTGCCAGTTTAAAGTCACTAAAATGTTATAAACTAAAGCGTGGTCGGTTATTAAATCAAATCGAAAAGTTAGAAGGCAGTTGTAATTCACTCAAAAAGAATAGGGTAAAGTGTATGGAAGAGACCACAAAAGCGCAGGTAACCATAAGCACTGGGGTCCAAATAAAAATTGTAAATAAAAAAAAAAGCCCCCACAAATTATGGCCAAAAAGCCAAAAAAAACCTCACCCCCAAGTAAGTCAGCAGCGGTTCCTATCCCTATTGGGTTAGTGAAACCAAGAAAAATCAATCGGCCCGTGGGGCCAGTAACAAAAAAAAAAAAAAAGGCAAAAAAACTCACTAGTGCAAAAATGGCTTCTAAAGCTGCTAACACAAAAAAAACCCTGGTAAGTTAAAAAAAAAAGTTAACAATAAAGTAACAAAAGCCAGTGTGCAGCAAAAAAAAAAAAAAAAAAAAAAGTCCTCCAGTCATAGTCCCTCCCCGCCCCCCCCAAAAAAGTTAAGTAAACCAAACACTTTAAAAAGTGTTTAAAAAAGCAAGTAAATGTTACCCACACACACACAAAAAAGGCAATTCGAAAAAAAAAACGGTCTCAGCTCTTAGCAGAGCAGAAAAAGCACCTTTAAAGGTTCAAATTCCTCAAAAAATAAAGAGTGCTGTATCAAAAGTAGTTCAGGTATCTAATGTGTGTAATACAATCATCACCAAAATAAAAAAAAAAAAAAAGCAGCCTAAAAATGTCATTCCCCACCTAATGTGGTGGCACCATCCAGTTTAAAAGGTTTTTTAGGATTCCCTTAAAGGGGCGGTCTTTTGCCCTGGCAACCAAGCCACTCACCGGCACCACCCAGGTTCATGGAATACCTGAAAACTCCAGCTCCATGGTATGTGTTAACATCACCACGTGTACCAGTAAAAGTGTCAGTCTGGTATAAAAGTACCTTCCATAAAAGTTATCCAAAACGCTACACTAACTATATATTTCCCAGGTTCCACTCAAGAAAAATATCGAATAGTTCTAATAAAAAAGGTACTAACTCGGGTAAAAAAAGGCCTCCAGATTTTAAAAAAAAACAAAAACACTTCAAATACTAATTCCAGTAAAAGTCAACCAAACTCTCCAGTAACTCCTAACTGTCCAATAGCAGTGGTTACAAATATTAAAACTCTAAATTTGGTAACTAAACAAGTAAAAAATAATAAAAAATTCTTCTGTTGCAGTACAAGCACAGCGGATTCAGAAAACAGCACAAATATTTGGTTTGCCAAGTAATAATTGGGTTAAAATCTTACAGCATACAGTAAATGAAGCCTTATAAAGCACTTTGCCCCCAAAGTTTAAAAAGGGCAAAAAGTCTTTTTCAGAAACAGTGATTAAGCGTAATCAGCATCCTGAACAAGCTGAAGTGGCTATCCTGTCTAATTTAAAGCAAAAGCCAAATAAAAGTCTCCCCACCAATTTTATCTACGGTTAAGTGCAGCCTGGCGCAGTCACATGAAAAAGAATACAAAGGGTACACAGTATGTTAGCTTGTTGCTTAATAATTCTCTTCCCTATTTTAAAAAAATGGTTAACATGCTTATCCATAATAAAACTCCTTGGAGGAGGCCCTAGATTTGCTGGCCAAGGGCCATATTCAGAAAAACCCTAAAGCAGGTCAACGTAAAGCCCCAGTTGCAACTTTACAAAGGCCACAGGGTGCTCCTATAGTAAAAATTAAGGGTCCTACCGGGGCACCTCAAAGGCAAAACTGAACAAATCCCAGGTCCCCTCAATCTCAGCGCTGGGCCAATAATTTCAATTCACAAAACAATCAACAAGGGTATGCATTTGAACCCCAAAGGGGGCCTCAAAATCGTGTTTGTTTTGTTTTTGCTGGTGCCGCGCAAAACTCTTCTTATCCTCAAGGCTCTAGGTCACCACCGCCTTGTCAGAAGGAAAACCTCTCAGGGATGTCAATGGTCAAGGCGGTGCAGCAAACCCTGGAGACCCAATGCCAGAATATCCAAAAACTCCAAACACGTCTAAACAAGTTGGTGTTGAAAAGTCAACATCCAAATCTTTTCAACCAACCAGTGGCCTCTGTACACTCAAGCGTTCCTCCTAATTGGGTGGCTTATTCTCAAGCAGGGTTGAGAATAAGCCACCCAATGTTAAGCTACCCCTAAAATGTTAAACGTAAAAAAGCCTAAAGACTACCCACCTATCTATCCCATAAATTACTGCGCATGACGCCAGTCAGCCCCAAAAAGCATCACAACCCCTTTAGGAAGAAACGCAAGTAAAAAACCCATGGTATCTTTAGTGGTAGGGGGCCGCCACCTAAATTTTGTTGTAAATACCAAAGTAGCAATCAGTATCATTCATGTGAAGGATCCTAGATCCTCTGTTTTGGCATCTAAAAAAACAAAAATGTTATCAACATTTGTAAACTACCAAGTTATGGCCATGCTATCTAAACTTATCAAAGTACAAATTGGTCACCTGCGCAAGACCCTTGTCTTTGCATTAATCACATTGTCAGACCCCAAAAGTAATCTGTTGGGGTCTGATTTCCTAGGTATGCAAAAATGCGTTATTGATTAGCTAAGCAATCGTTGTGTCTTACTGTAAAACAAAAGTAGGGTTGCCCACTAGTAGTCATGCCGAAGCGTGGTATGCCGAAGCGGAGGAACCAAAACCAAACGAATACCACCTAAACACATTAATAGCCAAATATGCACTCTATCCAAAGTTACAAGCCATACTTCACAAACATGCTAATGCCTTTGCTGAACACAAATATAATTGCAAATGCATGTCAGTCACTATTGTTGTAAACAAACAAAAAAAACCCCACAAAACAATATGCCTATCCAAACCAGGCAATCAAGTCATTGTGGGCACAAAAAGTCCTGGGTAAATGCACTTCGACAGCCAATTCCCCGATTTGGCCTGTTAAAAAAACAAATGGTTCTTGGCATCTCACCATCAATTATCGATGGTTAAATCAGGTCACCCCTACTTGTGCCCCTACTGTGGCAAAAATGCCAAACCTCATGAAGTCCTTTAACCCAAAGGCTAAGTGGTTCTCTGTGCTAAATATCAGTAACAGCTTTTAAACTTTACCAATGGCCCAAAAGTCGCAATACAGGTTTGCATTAACTTCCAGGGGGTCCAATATTCCTGGACCCAATTACCTCAAAAATATAAAAATAGCCCGACATTGTTCCATGCTCAAAGGAGGCAAGTCTTAACACAATTCTATAAACGGTCTGTTTTATTCCAGAATGTAAACAACTTGTGCTTAGCAACTCGCACCAAAAAGAAGCATTTGGCAAAGCTAAACAAGCTCCTGCAAATTCTTAAGGAAGCAAAATTAAAGTGCAACCGTGCCAAGGCGCAACTAATAAAAACCATTGTCTCTTTCTTAGGTCTCACTCTAACAAAATGGGATCAAAGTCCCTCACAGCAAAAAGTGAAGACAGTCTAAAAGTTGCCAATTCCAAAAAACCTAATGGCGTTAAAATCCTTTTTTAGGCTTAACTGGGTTCCACCGGAATTTCACTCCTAATTTTGCTTCCATTGCAGGTCCTTTGTACCAACTGCTAAAAAAAACAAAAAACAAAAAAAAAATTCAATAAAAATGGACTGAACAACAGACGGAAGCAGTGTCCCAGCTAAAACAGGCCCTTGTCAAGGCTCCGGTGTTGATCACTCCAAATCCTAAAATACCTTATCACTTAAAGGTGGCGGTAAGTGTCAATGCATTAGCGGCTGTTGCTTCCCAAAAAAGGCATAAAAAATTCAAACCCTTGGCCTATGTCTCACATTTAATGTCTCCAGTAAAACTTAAATACAACAACTGTAAAAAGTACTTACTGGCCACTAGTTGGGCCGTACAGCATTTTGCTTTCCTAATTGGCCTCAGCCCAATCATATTACACTCATCACACCCCCCCCCTTCAGTTTCTGCTATCTAATCGGGTTAAAAATGGGCAAGTTTCCAACACCCACCTAGCCCATTTGGCTTTATTGTTACATATGTGTGTGTGTATTATATATATATATATATTGCAGTAAAATCTGTTAAAATGCCATCTTTGCTGCCCACAGCCTTACTATATATAAAAAAACCCATAACTGTCCAAACACAAAGTCCAAAAAAAAAAAGGTAAAAAAAAAAAATCTTCTTCCTGCCTCTAATCCCCCACCCCTTAAAAAAGGTTCCTTTAAAGAGCACCACTTCTTTGTAAACAAATCAAGCTATCAATCCTCAAAAAAATGTGTGCACCGGCTTTTGGATTTATGTCATTCCTCCCAAAAAAAAGCCTTAAAAAAAGGCACTCTCATGTACCCCTCATTCAGCACAATATGCTAAGTTAGCAGCGGTGACTTGTGTATTAAAGTACTGTGTACAGGCCTCCCTTAAAACATCGTACCAAAATATTGGTCCGTTTTCAGACGCCGCTTGGGTGTGCAATTCTCTAACTAAGTTCCTGCCCTGTTAAAAAGCAAATGGGTTCACGTCCTCTAATGGGTCCCCAATCAAGTATGCATCACTGTTAAAGTACATCCGTAACCTGGCATTAAAAATCACCATCTCAGAGTGGCCAGTCATGGTAAAAAAAGTCAAAGCCCATTCCAAATTAAAACCCTATGTAATCAAAAATAAAAAGGCCAATAAATTAGCCAAAAAAAACCAAAAACCCAACCTTCAATCAAAAAAGCTTAAAAAAAAAAAATTAAAACATTCCCTCAGAACCCTTGGTTCAAAATGTTGAATTGCTGCTGCCAAGGCAGTAAAAACTAATATTCCAAACTTAAAAAAAATGCAAGCATCAAATAAAAATATAGTAAAAATAATTCAAAAACTCTCCAAAACAAAAAAAAAAATAAATGGTCATCTATATTAAACCCTGTTTATAAAAAGGTATAAACAACATCTACAGGTGGTAAATAAAATCCTCATGCACACAAAAGGCCTTTTTCCAGTGTGGGTGGTTACAACCTCTCTAAAAATATATATATACAAACACACACACACGGTCCATAATACTCCAACAAAAAAACATCAAAAAGTAAACAAAACGGTTCAACGTCTCTTAACTGTAAAATGGTGGCCTCTTCTTAAATTAAATGTGCAACAGTACTGTAACAACTGTTTGACTTGTGCTCAAGTCAACCCAACTCCTTCGAAGTATAATGCATCATTACAATCTCAAGTGTATAAAAGTCCGTAAATGGCTTTGCAGATTGATTTCATAGGCCCTCTACCGCATCCCCAAAAAGGCAACCAATACCTCTTGGTGGTTGTCAATCCTTTCTCAAAATGGGTAAAGGCCTTTCATTTAAAAACCAATACTGCAAAGGGCACAGCCAAGGTCCTGGTAAAACAAGTCTTCTCTCATTAAAAAATCCCTGCAAAAGTAAAACCAAACCAAAAATCACATTTCACAGGGCAGTTCTTCAAAAACTGCCTTAAACTAATAAAAGTCCCGCAAAAACTACACATCCCATTCAAATCACAGTCATCTGTGATGGTAAAATATACAAATCAAACCATAAAAGTAATGTTAAAAAAATTGGTAAATGCCAATGAATGCAACTGGAATTCCCTCATGCCCCTAATTCTCATGACATTTAGGGCAACTCCTGCTGCATCTACCAATAAAACACCTTTAAAGTAATAACAGGCCAAAGTATAAGGTTGCCAAAACATCTAATTTGGCACACCAGTGGCACTTAATTTAAAAAAATCAAAATAAATACCTCTCTGCAAAAACATTTAAATCAAATCCATCTGCAGGTAACCGCAAAATTAAAAAAATCAAAACGCAAGCCTAAGGCCTACTTTAATAACCGCCCCCTCCCCCCAGAAAATACTTAAAAGATCGGTAATCTAGTAATGCTGTTATCCTACAAAGCACCAAAGCATAGGCTGTGTAATTGATAAATCAAACCTTTCCAAATCATCAATAAACTCAGTTCAGCAGTGTACAAAATTAAAGTAACAAAAGGCGAGCGTACTAAAAATAAAAATCTACCTTGCTAATCTGTTAAAGCTGTATCAACCATCCAGGTCCCTGGAGCAGCTTGCTTCCCAAATGCTAGCTAAATAGTCTCCTAAAAACCCACCGTAGTAAAAGTTCAAAAAATTGCAGTCATAAAATAAACATTAAAATTTCTAATCTGCTACTCATTCGTCTTTGCCCTAAAAATAAAACTAAGCCAAAATGAAAACTTTGGGACTAAATTCCTGCATAAAGTACACAAGCTGCCCAAAACCATAATACCCAACAATGCCTCCACACTCAGGTGTTTAAACATTTAAAACATATCGCACAGCTAACAAAAATTAAACAAACCATTATCACCAATCAAGGTAATAAACTTACTTTAAAGCTATATGCCAATTTGCTGGTAAATGGCTCTACAAACTCATTCCCACATCTTGTAAATATCTTAAGTGTTAATGGAATGGTAAATATTGTTTGGGGTTAAAAAAACCCCTAAATCTTCACCTTCACGTAATTCAAAGTCAAAAAAATATAAGGTAATCATAAATTGGTAATATAAACAAAATAAAAAAAAATTGGTCACAGCAATAAAACTATGAACCAAACTATCCGCCTAAACTAATACAGTATTAAAAATACACAATGTACCCACATATATGTCCAACACATACAAAGCAAAAATTTGTACAATTCTTCAACTATTGCCAAATAATTGCATTTGGTAAAGCCATCCTAAATTAATTGTTCAACTACCTAACGTAAATAAGTTTCCAATAGTTCTCAATTTAAATCCCCATCCTAAATTCATCAACCATCCAATCCAACATGTTGCAAAAATAAAATAAAATAAAAATAAAAATAAAAAAATAAAGTCACCTTTAAATATCAATTAACAGGGGTAACTTCACTGTCATCAAGCGGCTACAAAAAAAATCATCCATTAAATAAAAATTCCAAACAACAACAAAAAAAATGTAACACCTATATCTTCACACTAACCAATTCCACATCCCTCAAACATAAAATTCCCTATGGGAATTAACAACACAAGGCCAACTGTAAAAACTCCGTAACCAAAATAGTCTAACCATACATAAAGTCTGTCTCATACCTACCTTTCAAACTAAATTTAAAAATAAAAAAATACATATTAAATATAACTTTTAAACTTAAGGTTCGCAACCCAATAATTAACTATAACTACAACACCACCATTGGTAATGTATTAATTTGTCCTGCAACAAACCCAAAACCAGCCAGTTGTCTCACCACAACACCCATGTTTGGAGTATTAATTAATCAAGTTCAATTTATGCATATTCCTGTGGTGTTAAACTTGTCCAACTGACATCTGGAAAAGTTTAAATACTGAAAACATACCGAAGTAGCTTCCTTTTTCTCAGTACTCCTTGTAAATAAAATTGTAACTTATCAGCAACAAGTACAAAACGTATCAATGTTGGCAGTAAATAACAAAACAAAATCATATACCTCTAGGCAAAAACGTAGCTTAAACCCACTGGAAGTTCTAAAATCCATGTAAAAAACTATTTGGTTCAAAAATGTCAATGTAAAACCATATAAATGTTTAAAAAATCCGTAAGCAGATAAATTATGTGTTACAAAAAAGAGCTAATATGCTCTGCATATAAAACTATGTTATTAACACTATCACTAAGGCATTACAATGCCTAAAATTAAAAAAAAAATCCCCAATCAAAAATAAGCTATTATTAAATTGGTATTGCCCTAAATGTTTTAAAAAGCCTAAAAAAAAAAATCCGTATGTTTAAATACATGTCCGCATGTATCCATTAAAACTATAAAACAATTGGGGTCTGTAACACCACATCCCAATCAAAACAGTTGTTTATCTTCTCAAAATTGTGTTGTAGCACAATCTTTGTATGTTTCATTCACAGTCTCTTTACCCATGTTTAACTTAAACAAAAATGTGTATAAGTGGTTGGCTGCAGTACAGTCCTTAGGTCACCTCAAAAACGGCATCTATAAACAACGTGTCAATGTGCCTCCCTTGGTAGTCTATCACACTGCAACCCAAACATAAAAAGTTCCGCAAATGGCCTGTTGCTCTAAAAAAGGGCCTCAGTATATCTGCAGATGTAATGTGTTTAAGGCAAGTACTATCTTGTGTAAACGGCAAAAAATGCTCCAAAATCAATCATTAAAGTGTATGGTCCAACTAACCAAATAAAAAACTCTTACGAAAAGGGTAACCTATGCTAAAAATGGCCAATTTTGCATAGTAACCAACCAAAATGGTTTCCTATATGGCTCCTTAAAGTGTCAGGTCACAAATCCAAACTTCTGTTTTACTCCTAAGCAGTTTACCTCAATTAAAAATCAAGTAATTTGCCCTATTCCTGCCTTTAAAAACACAACTATTGTTAAATCTAGTCCCTCTTATCAGAATTTAACTATCCTATATACCCCAACATTTTCGGTACATATTCCCTCTCTAAAATTACAATTAAAACAATTGGTATCCCCCCCAAAAAACCCCACCTTATCCAAATAAACAATGTAAATAAGGATAAACAAGCAATTGTCCAGTTATTAAATAAAAAAGGCCAAAAGTAAATTCTCCCTAAAACAAAATTAAATTAAAAAAATAAATCATCATCCAAGGTATTGCAACCAAAATTGTTTTCATCACTTTAAAATGTATGCAGTGTAAAATCAATAAGTTACAAAAACAAACACCTCCAATGTAGCCCACCAATTATGCCTCTATAATGCCCATTCTAAAAATATATACAAAAATAAAGCCTGTTTTCACAACTAAACTACCTGTCCCTTAGTCAGTGTAATGGGGTTCTTTAGTAATCACCCCATCAAAGGGCGGATTTGTAGCGCACAGAATTATTTTGCTAGCTAATCCTACTAATCCAGCCAGCGGTATCAATTAATAGGTTTCTTTTTCTAAAATTAATCCATTTTATTCTTGTATTTTATCAGTATTAATTCCTTAAAATTTTAAATGTGTTAAGGCATGTGTTTCCTAATAATAAGTTTTGCTAAAATGCTAAAAGCCTACCAGCCTGTAAAATCCGGTAAAATCTGCTATATAGCAAAAAGTATAATCAGTTATAAATATGTCAACATAAAAGCTGGCAACCTTTGGCACAAATAAGAATGGTCCCTAAACTTTGGAAAACCAAAGGAAGAAACTATCCACATCACATCACAGGTTTATCTGGCATCTACAACCAGTCAGTAACCACAGGGTACATCACAACTTAAAGGTCATCAAGAAAGCTTAGGTTGGCAGTTTTAAAATAATATAATCCTTATTAATATGTTTAAAAAGTAAGTGTCATAATCCACTAACCTATAGAAAAAGGGTACCCATACATTTCTTAGGGTACAAAAATAAAATTTGGGTATAGTAGGTTGGACCTAAATTACATAGGTCAGAATCCTATAAAATACCTTGTAAAAGAGCTCTTCGTAGCTCTTCCGGGTGCTAAACTCTTCTAAGTTCTAAGCTCTTCTAACTCCTAAAGCTTCAGTTTCTTGGAGTGCTTTACTCTTTTCATCATCTATCTATCTTCTATCACGCTATCAGCTCAGCTTGTGCAGTATAGTATAACTACTCAACATTCCTAACCATTGGAAAAGCCAGCACCATTGTGTAATTGGGCATTCCAGAAGTGAGGCTGGTCCTTCACCTCCTATTACCGGGTCCTCAAAAAAGGGTGTAAGTATGTTAGGTTAAGGTATTTATAATAAAAATGTTACCACCAAAAGTTTTAAAATTCTTTTACTGTTTTGCAGTTACAAGTTTAATTGCATTTCTTATTTTTATATTAATTTCAATAAAGATTGTATCAATTTGGTATTGTCCTCAGTGTACGTGTTCTTGCCAAGCACCCCAAAAATCCTCTCCCGATATAGAACTCTTTGAGTTCTTGAACTCTCTAGTCTAAATTGGATAAAACCCTATAAATCTTCTGGTCGAATGCAATCAGTGGCAAGCCATAACAACTAACCCATCAAATTCAGGTCAACAATTTTTTAATACCATGTTTTCATAATATAACTACCAGACCCCTGCAGGGAAAAAGCAACCTGCCTATTGCAGACCAGCAGAACTGTTGCTGTAACAAACGTAAATCAGTAATTCAAAAGCAGGAAAATCCTTACTTTACAAACAGCTGTGTTACAAAACTACATATAATCCAAAATGCCTATGTCTTCCCCCAATCTGACATTAGGATTATTACACATTGCCATAATTTTCCAAATCCTGATTTTATTTAAATTGTAGGTATCCTCTGAGATCTTCACACCATCAGGGCTTGCCTATATACTTTTAATTTATCAGAGATCAGTCTTAATGAAAAATATTCTTCAGCTGCTCTTGGCTTTAGACTGCATTTGAGTGAGTGTACAGTACAGTGTTGCCTATTATGGTAAACACATGCTCAGACTGCATACTAGTGGGTGTATAGAAGAAACATTTGTAACCAGCCACCTATGCTAGTGATGGCCATATACACCACTCTATTTGCCAGGCCAGTATGCTAGGGAGTTGATACTGGAGTTTGGGATCATTCTCATTAGAAAAGCTGGGAAAGCTTTGGTCTAAGCATGGGTGTTAAACTGATTCAAGGTCTGGTTTGTGGAACATTGGTCCACCTTCTATAGGGGAAGGAGAGTGTATGGGTTGGATGGCCTCCACAGTAGAAGAAGGACCAATCACCTTGGAGACAGGCTGCCTAGAGTAGTCAAAAGAGGGTTAAACTAAAAGCAAAATGGGAGGGTAAAAAGAGGGAAGATATGAGCACTCTGCATAAAATCAAGATGTTGAGAACAAAATTAATCAAGGAACCAAAGGACTTGAAAAGAAGAAATTCTAGAATTGCCTCTATACCGATGTTAAGATCCTGGGTAACAAATGAGAGGAATTGGTATTGCTTATTTATTAGCATAAATTCTATCTAATTGGTATTACTGAAATCAGGTGGGATGATTTGCATGACTGGAATGTTAAAATCAATGGTTATATCCTACTTAGAAAAAAGAGGAGGGGAGTGACACTATGTCAAAAATGGCAATACCTTATTTCTGAGTCACTGATAACTGAGAAGAAAATGATCTTGAATGCTTATGGATCAATAATCTAACAGATAAAACACAAGATGGGGTATTAGTTGGTATATGCTCCAGACCACCAAATCACACTAGGGAACAGAATGACCAACTGCTTATGCACCTATATATAATAGGAAAAAGCTGCATAATCATGGGGTACTTCAATTTGAATAATATACGCTGAAGCCAATACTAAAGCATCCTTGTCATTTCTAAGCCTTCTAGATGACAATTTCCTAACTCCAAAAGTGTTGCAGTTAACACGGGGGAATTCTTTATTAGGCCTTGTACTAACAGATAGAGAGGAACCGATCACAGCACTAAAAATTAATGGTAGTTTAGGTACAAGTGGTTGTGACTTGATCATATGTATAATGTGCAAGCAGGATAAAGTCCAGACCATTAATGTATGTATTGCATTCTTTATTAGGGCCAGTTTCACAAAGCTGAAAACAATTACCAGCCATATTAGCTCTGAAGAAGAATTTAATCAGACAAATGTGAATGATAATTGGGAATCATTTAATAACACCTTACTAGATGTCCAAAAAGCCACTATCCCATAACTGAGAAAGAAAGCTGTCCTGGCTAATATACTTATCTGGTTTAGAGGAGAAGGAAAGGCAGCTATAAATAAATAATATATAATGAATGGAAGAAAGGGGGAGTTGATAGTAATGAATATAAACCAGAAGTTAGTAACTGTAGAAAATTGATAAGGGAAGCAAAGGAAAACCAGGAGAAATCTATGGCCAGCTGAGTTACGGACAATAAGGAGTTTTTAAAGTATGTTAGGAACAAAAGGAATCCTGAAAATGGAATTGGTACTTTACTAGATGAAACTGGTAGAATTACCAGTAATAATGCAGTAAAGGCAGAAACCTCCAATAAATATTTCTGTTATGTATTGTGACAGGGTCGGGCCAGATGGCTACAGGAGAGTAATAGAAGGCAAATATATTATCCCCAGGCTAAGTCCCTGGCTAAGATAACGGGAAGGTTCCAGAACAATCAGGAACCTTCTGGAGACAATTAAGACAGGCTGATTAGAACATCTGCAGCCAAACAAGAAGCTGCTAGAATCAATTAAGGAAGGCTAATCAGGGCACCTGGGTTTTAAAAAGGAGCTCATTTCAGTTTGTGGTATGTGTGTGAGGAGCTGGGAGCAAGAGGCACTAGGAGCTGAGAGTGAGAACGTGGACTGTTGGAGGACTGAGGTGTACAAGCATTATCAGACACCAGGAGGAAGGTCCTATGGTGAGGATAAAGAAGATGTTGGGAGAAGGCCATGGGGAAGTAGCCCAGGGAGTTGTAGCTGTCACACAGCTGTTCCAGGAGGCACTCTAGACAGCGGCATTCACAGGACCCTGGGCTGGAACCCGGAGTAGAGGGTGGGCCCGGGTTCCCTCCAAATCCTCCCAACTCCTGGTTAGATACAGGAGGAGTTGACCTGGACTGTGGGTTCAGAAAAAAGGCCAAGCTGAGGGCTGCCATGAAGCTCCAAGTCGAGCAAATCCGCCAATAAGCGCAAGACCCACCAAGGTAGAGCAGGAACTTTGTCACAGTATTTGGGAGGAAAAGACAGATGATCTAGGCTGATTTTACTCCATTCCACTAGTATCTCTGGTGGATGTTAAATAGAAGCTACTCAAGTTAGACATCTTCAAATAAGCAGGTCCAACTTGCATGCAAGAGTTTTAAAAGAGCTGACTGAGTAGCTCACTGAAACATTAATGATTATTTTCAATAAGCCTTGGAGCACTGGGGAAGTTCCAGAAGACTAGAAGAAAGCTAATGTGCCAATTTTTAAAAATGGTGAACAGTATGACCGGGTAATTATAAGCCTGTCATCTTGACACCAATCCCGGTCAAGAAAATGGAGCAGCTGATACAGGACTCTTTATTAATCAAGTTAAAGGAGGGTAATGCAATTAATGCAAATAAAGTTGGGTTTATGGAAAATAGATCCTGTCAAACTAACTTGATTTTTTTTATTATGAGATTACAAGTTTAGTTGATAAAAGGTAATTAGGGTGACCAAATAGCAAGTGTGAAAAATCAGGACAGGGGATGGGGGGTAATAGGAGCCCATATTAAAAAAAAGCCCCAAATATCAGGACTGTCCCTATAAAATCAGGACATCTGATCACCCTAAAGGTAATAGTGTTGACATAATATACTTAGACCTCTGTAAGGTGTTTGACATGGTAGAACATGGCATTTTGATTAAAAAACTATAATGATATAAAACTAACATGGCACACACATTCAATGGGTTAAAAAACTGGCTAACTGGCTAACTGATAGGTCTCAAAATGTAAATGAAAATGGGGAATCATCACTGACCAGGTGTTTCCAGTGGTGTCCCACAGGTATTGGTTCTTGGCCCTACGCTATTTAACGTTTTTATCAGTGACCTCAAAGAAAACATTAAATCATCACTGATAAAGTTTGCAAATGACACAAAACTTGGGGGACTGGTAAATAATGAAAAGGACAGGTCACTGATTTAGAGCACTCTGGAGTGCTTGGTAAACTGGGTGCAAGCAAACAAGATATGTTTTAATATGGCTAAATGTAAACATGTACATCTGGGAACAAAGAACATAATAGGCCATACTTACAGAATGTGGAAGAGCTCCTAATGAGATGCTGTGGCCAAAAGAACTAATGCAATCCTGAGATACATAAACAGGGGAATCTCAAGTAGGAATAGAGAGGTTATTTTAGCTCCATATTTGGCACTGGTGTGACCGCTGTTGAAATACTGTGTCCCGTTCAGGTACCCACAATTCAAGAAGAATATTGATACATTTAGAGGGTTCAGAGAAGAGCTTCAAGATGATTAGAGGATTAGCAAACATGCTTTATTGTGATAGACTCAAACAGCTCAATCTATTTAGCTTAACAAACAGAAGGTTAAGGGGTGACTGATGACAGTATATAATACCTACATGGGGAACAAATATTTAGTAATGGGCTTGTCAGTCTAGCAGGGAAAGGTAGAACATGATCCAATGCCTGGAAGTTGAAGCTAGACACACCTTATTTCCAGTCTGAGTTTACGTTTTTGACAGTGAGGGTAATTAACTATTGAAGTAGTTTACCAAAGGTCATGGTGCATTCATCATAAATAATTTTTAAATCAAGATTGGATATCTTTCTAAAAGATCTACTCTAAGAATTATTTTGGGGAAATTTTGTGGCCTGTGCTATACATGAGGTCAATCTAGATCAGTGTCTCTCAACCTTTCCAGACTACTATACCCCTTTCATAAGTCTGATTTGTCTTGTGTACCCCCAAGTTTCACCTCACTTAAAAACTACTTGCTTACAAAATCAGACATAAAAATACAAAAGTGTCACAGCACACAGTTACTAAAAAATTGCTTACATTCTCATTTTACCATATAATTATAAAATAAATCACTGAGAATATAAATATTGCACTTACATGTCAGTGTGTAGTATATAGAGCAGTATAAACAAGTCATTGGCTGTATGAAATTTTAGTTCATACTGCCTTCACTAGTGCTTTTCATGTAGCTTGTCGTAAAACTAGGCAAATATCTAGATGAATTGATGTACCCCCTGGAAGACTTCTATGTACCCCCAGGGGTACACATACCCCTGGTTGAGGACCACTGATCTAGATGATCACAATGGTCCCTTCTGGCCTTGAAATCTATGAATCATGGCATCCCCCTAGCTTCAGGAAAGATTGCTACCAAATCATGATCCATCACTAATATATGGAGAGTTACTTTCTCCTCACATTCCTACAGATACTGACTTCAATCAATTCACAACACCCTGTATCTGCAAATGTTTGATAATGCCTTGGCATTATGAAAATAGGCATAGATCTTTCAACCAACACCATTTTCGTTAGATAAAGAAATGTGTGTATTGTCATCCAGTGAGTTCCTAATCACCAGTCTCAGTGTGTACACACAGCAACAGATGCTAAAAAAATCTGTTATGAAAAATACCACTGCTGAGCGGGCTAACCAGTAATCAGCAAAACTAAATCAGAGCTTCTGATAAAAGGAAGATGAAGGGAGACAAATCCATTGATTCACCATGATCAGATGTTATAGCAAGAAGTCACAACCAAGTGATTGTAAAGTGTAAATCACAACTGCTTAGCTGTTTATGTTTATACCACTTTTATCATGCTTAGGCTGGCCATTCGGGTTCACAAAACTTGCAGTATTATTAAAGGCAGGAATACTGAACCCTTGAAATGTATACGGATTACCTTAAACTGTTTGCAGGTAGCTTTAATAGGATTAGTGGTTTAAAGGTATTAACATAATTGTTGGTGCTAATACCATACATTGTATATATTTACTGTTCAGCAGTGGCAGTACAAGATTACAAAGGTGGACATGCTGTCTTTTAAGAAAAGGAGAATATTTACAGGCTGGAATTCAGGAGGGTTGAGGAGGGATGGCCAGAGTAAATGAGCTGCATATGGAGAAGACTGTGTAACCATGTCATCTTTGTAATTCCCTATCCACAGGTATTTCTCTCTCCTACAAACTCCCACAATACAACTCCTCGCTGAGGCCCAACCTACCTCCAAAGAGACTCGTAGTGATGTAGCTCCTTCCCCAGCCCAAGGATGTTGAATCTGAGGGAAAATGTAAGTAGTGTTACGCTTCCAAACTCTGCCCACAAGCTGAGCACCCACCCACTCCAGACAGTACAACAAATCACAGGAGACTGTGCAGATGTTCACAATATGATCACAGAAAACCCTCTGGGTTCTATGGGCTCTTCAAGCTTAGCTGCCCTTCTTTGGGGTTCAGATAACCTAATAGCCTGTCCTGGGTTCCACTCAGCATCTGAGGGGTTTGGCTTGGTTCCCCACTCACTGGCGTTTGGATAACGACCAGGCTATAGCTGGGATCGTCTGGTTCAGCTCACTGTCAGGTGCAGAGGAGACTCTGGGCTGTGGTCCTTCATGCTGGCTTTGTGATTAAAGCAATCAGATTGTGGGGGAAAAGAGGTAATTAGTGGCATTCTCCCAGCCTTAGCTCCCAACCCCATGTCCACACGCTCAGCTCACCCAGCCCAAGATGTCACAGCAGATTGTGCAGAACTTCAGAATACTAGCAGCCCTCTTTCCCTTTTTAAGTGCATTGATCAGCCATCAAATAGTTAACATTGGAGCTTAATGATGGTGATGTAAATGTCAGCATTGTTAACAAGTCAGTGAAACAAAGGGGGACAGTTTACCCTTCTCAAAATTATTCCTTCGGGCTGTTTGCAGAGTCAGGCAGATGTCAATTTGTAGGTTTTGTTTACAGCCATAAGGCTTATATTTAAAAATGAAAGCTTAAATTCTGGATCACAAAATAGCAGCCACAATAGAAGGATCCTGGCTTGCTGAACTGCCATAAGCCAATCCCACTGATTCCCTGTTAACCCTGCTCCTAATCCCAGGGAGGATCCATCCCTCACTTTAAGAATGTCCCAGATGCATCTTTTCATCCCACTCCCTTAGAAGGGTTTCCTATCTCCCCAGCTACCACTATGTATCCTAGAAAGAGTAAGACTTCCCCAGTCTCTGCTAGCATGCCTAACTTTACATCTGAAATGTCCCTCACTCAAAGGACATCACTTATTTTAGAGCCAAAGTTTTCTACATTCCACTCAAGCTTGATGCTTTCCTTCATTTACGTATTTATAACAAGAAACACCAGAAATGCAGAGTAATGGATCTAGGGTTACAGGAAATGTTGTTATTTACAGTAAAGGAATGAAGTTTTAACTCAATTACATTTCAATGTATTAGCCATAAATGTTAAAAAAAAAATCACAAATCATTTACAATTTTTTTAATCCACAGGTACAAAACAATAACTCTTCCCCACAAAATTCTGTGTGTTCATGTCAAGAAAATAGTCCATGCTGATCATTTCACACTAGAGTATGTACTTTAAAAAAAATTAATTCTTCACACTCAGATCATTGTGTATGTAAACAAGGAAAAAATATTGAAAAGACAGAAAAAAATGCCTTGTCTGTATTGTAAGTGTGCAGTATAAGGTATTTTCATGAAGAGGGACTAAGATTAATAGGGCTGTGACCACTTTCTTGGAAATTAGTGCTATCTGAATGCTGGAAATGGTCCATGAGCTGGCTTTTTAGCATGATGTGGCATGTTTGTTTAAATTTTTAAAAAATGAAAATAGCAGAGGTATGTTTAGAAACAAGGGATAGTCTGTAAACAGAGCTGCTGGTAACTAACATATCAATCAAGCATATTTTTCCAATTAATTCAAAGGTTATGCTCATGAAATACCAGTTCTGGAATATTCCATGAATATAATTCTGGGAGAGTTTGTGTGAAGAGGCAGGGCTGTGGGTGATAGCGTAAGTCAACCATTTAATAGTCCTATTAATTAAATGGATTTCCAGACAAAGATTTGTGGACAAAGCCCAGTTACCTTATGTGATCATGTGGAGATTCAAAACCTGAATTCAATTGTCCATCTAAATGACCCATTAATGACTCAGGGGTGTATTTGTTCCACACAACACACAGTCAACCTGTGGAACTCCTTGCCAGAGGATGTTGTGAAGGCCAAGACTATAACAGGATTAAAAAAAGAACTAGACAAGTTCATGGAGGATAGGTCTATCAATGGCTATTAGCCAGGATGGGCAGGGATGGTGTCTCTAGCTTCTGTTTGTCAGAAGCTGGGAATGGGCGACAGGAAATGGATCACTTGACGATTACCTGTTCTGTTCATTCCCTCTGGGGCACCTGGCATTGGCCACTGTCAGAAGACAGGACACTAGGCCAGATGGATCTTTGATCTGACCCAGTATGGCCATTCACGTGTGTGTGTGAGAGAGAGATGTTGAACAATGCACCCTAAAATACATTTCAATCATTACAGTCATGAAGAGATCTTTGATTTTAATACTCGGGTCATTTTTACTACCAGAGGGGTCATCCTGAAAACAGCTCCAGGCAAATGGAGCTGGTCAGTCAGACCTGTCACTCTCCACAAAGGAGCAAGTTTGGCAACATTTTAATGGTATGTGAATGAAATCAAAGAACAAAACATTTTCCCCAATTTGTCATATATTGTCGCTGTTCACTTCAGCTGTCATTTCCCCCCATATCAAAAATGCAGAAAAAGTCAAAGAAATTTGACTGATCAAACTCTTCCTCAAGCTATGGGGCAAGCAATAAGAATAGCAATTAAATGGGAATCACTCTTAGGGTGCTTTGTGGCTCCTATTTTTAGATGGGTTTGTTTTTAAATCTGCTGTGAAGAAACATGTCTCTCATTAAAGAGATCCTGCTGATAGGCACTTCCAAAGCAATCTGTCCAGTCAGCAAGGAGGCTAGTGCTGCTGTTATGAACCTTTTGCTGTATACAGTACACAGCCATCACGGGTGTCAGTTGTGGAATTGGGGATAGGATTTAGGATGCTTGGCTCCAAAAATACAAGCTTCTCCCACTTCAGCTAAAGGAAAACCTTTTGGTAGCATCATTAAAGCTGATCTCCAGGATCAGCCCTCGACACTTGCAGACCTTGTTCCCACCAGGGTCCCCAACCCCGATGTAAGAGATCTTTCAGTGGAAGCAGGAATTAAACTGGGTGCAACCAATACTAAGCCAAAACATTATGAAGAACAATGAAATGGGTTGTTTTCCTAAATTAAAATAATAAACCTAGAGAGAACTGCACTGCTATCTCTGTGGTACCCAGGGTTTGCCGGTCTGAGAGTGAAAGCACAAAGAGCTATTATGATCTAGCTCTGGGTGTCCAAGATTCTGCATCAGAAGTATGGCATGATGAATCCTATCAGGGAAAAGAGAAATGTTATTGAAGACATTAAGCTGGTTTTCTGAAAAGATCGGCAAAAAGCTGCAAAGCAAATGGAGAGAACTAGTAGATGTTAGCTAAGCTTTCCTAACTGGGGAGCTCCAAGCAACCACTGTATTATCTTGCCAAATCATGTGTGGTTCACGAGGAATAAAAATATCTCCTCTGGGGGGAAAATGGCAACTAAAAATTGTTGGATACAATACATTCTGATGGTGGAGACAATTCAAAGGATGGATGGCTGCTACTATTTTGTGCTTTCTTCTCTCTCTCATAGATACACAGCTACACATACAGACATATGCACATTTTAAAAAAAAGAAGAATCTGTCCTACTGGTAGTATTTACTGAGAACCATAACACTTCACAAGGTGTTAAACAAGATCTCTCTTGTTTAGGTGTTCGCCTCCACCCCCATTTTATAAGTACTAGCTGTGTAATTAGTACATTATAAGGCTACGCAATAATGAAATGTATTTAGAAGGGACATTTTATCCCCCGAACACTAAAGAAGTCATTAATCTCCCACCAGGTTACTTATGTTACAATGTTGGAACTGTGTTACTACAGTATGGCTTGGCTTTGCACTGACAGAATTATCGGTATGTTTCCAATTATAGCAATTTACACCTTGTGACAATGAGCAGTCTGCCTATATTAGTGTTCTGCCTACAAAAAAGTTCATATAGAACCACATTATTGCTTAATGTGCTCTTTCCTTGTATTCATTCAGAGCCCAAAACATTTTCATATTATTATGGCCTAAGTTTAAACTGGGTCTCTCAACTTTTGAGAAAGCTCTGGGCCTCATTTTCCTCTCATTCACATCTGTCTAAATTAGCAGTAAGCCCACTGACATTCATAGAGTTACACTAGCATAAGTGAGAACAGAATCCAGCATTCTATCTTGGACACAAGACGGAAACCACGGACCTTCTCTCCTTGCCGGTGGTGGTAAAGTAAGGAGACAGGCAGGCTCAGCCTAAGCAAGACTGCCCTTCCTCAGGTCTCTTCTCCAATGGGATGAGGAAGAAAAGCATTTGTTTCTCCCCTTTCATAGGTGTTAGACTAGGAGAGATTATCTGCTGCTCCTGCTTCATCTGATTAGAAAGACCAGGGAAGGAACAAACCTCCACTACCCACCACTACTTCAGGGGGACTAGCTGATTCCCCTTTTCCCTGGGGAAGATTAAGCCTGGGGAAGCCCCCAACCCACCTGTCAGTTTCTCTCATTCATTGATGGAAGGATGGAGATACAGTCCCTAATGCCTGACAAGGAAGGGAAGTATGCATGGGAGAAAATGAACCGCAAGGAGTAGTGTATGAGAGCAGGTTGGATAGGTCAGCACAGGTATCAGAAGCCTGGTATCATCCCTGCCTGACAGATGCCATATCAGTGTAATGACCCTCACCTTGAGGCTGTAGAGCCATTTCTGGTTCCTCGTAGTGTTAGCAGGTCAAATGGCCTCAGAGGCTCAGAATGATCATGCTGCACCATCTTCACACTGCTTTGCAATAGTGGTATCATTGCATGACGATGTCCTGTCTCGATGACCCACAGTCACCCTCCAAACATACCATTCGGGTGTCTGGATTCTTGCACTGCTGTGGCTCTCTGTGGCTTGACATCTCTGCAAGACTGGCTCTCTAGTAGAGACCCTGTATTCAAAATGCAGACCTAAAGGCTGATATTGTAATGCCTGTATCCAAACGCTGACAGGTGAGGGGCATGGAAGAAAAGACAGTTTCCCATCTAGGATTATAGAAAAGTAAGAGAAAAGGTAAGAGCCAAATACTTTAGATAGTGTGAGTAAAGCAGTCAATTTGATTACAAAAGACAATGTTCTCTGCTCATGTTACACCTATGCAATTCCATTGATTTTACTGGAGATGCTTGTGTGTAATTTAAGATAGGGGTTAGCCACATTGTTTGTGAATGATCCCAAGAAGTTATTCAATAGCATGTTGTACTTTCATATACCAGTGTAAGTCCCTGAGGGGAGTGGGAATTTGAGGGAGAGATGCGGGGGTTCTCCCTTTCTTTTATTAATTTAAGCAGTCACTATAAAGTATTTGCTATAAATGCTTCCATTGGACACTGTGCAGTGGGAAAGTTAAGTTATCTCGGGGGAAAAAGTCCAAGCCTTTATTTAGCCAGCTTTCCTATATTAAAACATAAAGGCTTTTAAAATACAGATTAATTCTACAGAAGTGTCTTTTTCTCCTTCACATCACTTACCAGAGATCATGAGAATGATTCAACTGTATAGCAAGCACATAGAACTCTACGACTTAAGAACTAAAATGTTATGGACTTTCCCCTAGTCCCAAGTGGCCCAATTAAAACACTGAGTTGTAAGTAAGATCACAGTGCCCTCTGCTGAAATATGGAGCTGTGAACAAAAACACACATAACATTTCAAAATCACATCAGGCATGACATTACCATGGTTTTTGTTCAATGTGCAAACAATAAAAGTGGTCTTAAAAGGCTTTACAGTACCTGTGGCTTTCCCTTTACAGTAATGTTCTTGGGTACAACAATTTCATTTCTCATTCTATGTGGAGGCTATATCCACATAGCATGGTTTACAATGACAGTCTCAGAGAGCTAGTCTGACATTACTGATGCAGTAGCGAATGTGGGTGGGAATGCTTGGGCCAGTAAAAGATATAATCTCACCTACCTTGTCTGTCTTTTACGAAGGTGGAGGAAAGTAACTGCAAAGTAATAGTTGATTCTGATTAGCAAGTATTATATTAGATTATTAAAACCCTGATTATATTATTCTGCTGCAGGTGTGTGTGGAGGAGGTGAAATTAGCATTTCATCCTAACACTTAGAAAGAGGAAGGATTATTAATAAGTAGGCTTTTACTGATTGTTGGGTTGAATTTTTTTAACGGGCTTGGGAAAAACCATGGACAACTAAAGATGGAAGTGGGGGAGTTGAGTCTGAAATAATGCACATCTAATTAGCTGTTTAAGGAAGAGCTATTGTTGACTAATGAGCTTTGGATATTTGACTAATCTGAAAGCATCTGTTCCCACATCTGAAAGGCTGCTTCAGGAGCAATATGTGGGGGAAGTGGGAGAAAGGACTGCTGCCACCTATCTGGAAGCTTTTTGGTCTGATTAGCTCCTTTTTTCCTTCAATACCAGGACATATATAGTGGATTCAGGTTGGTCTCTATAATGCTGAAGAGGTATTATATAAGGGTTGATTGAAGACTAAGAAGCACTAGTATTAAGTTTAAACAGAACCTGGCACCAGCTATTTGGCAGTATAGTGTGGTGGTAGCACCAGCTGACCCCAAGCACCTGAGAAAAAGATTGAGCCATTCTCCATTCTGTTCTTTTCTATCTGGTGCTTAAGAACTTCCTAAATCTGTTCTGTAAAACAAGTAATCTTTTTATCAGATGTGCTCTTTAGTACTGACGGATGATGTCTGGTGCTTTGAAATGAGCATAGCTTTTTATAAAACACTCTGATGAACCAGCAAAGACAGAGGAGCTGAATAGGGCTGCCAATTTTGGTTGGACATATTCCTGGGGGTTTCATCACATGACAAAATTTTAATTAAAGATTAATCTTTAATTCCTGGAGACTCCAGGGCAATCCTGGAGGGTTGGCAACCCTAGAGCTGAATGGAGCCCCGTTTCATCAGAAATCAGTTTGTCCCTATACAGCATGCATTTTCACCATATTTGATGCAGCAGACAGCAGCTTTCAAAAGTTTCTTCAGTCTTTTTAATATCCAAGTAAATCAGAAGTAGAGTTTGTGCAAGCAGAGCTATAAGAAATAACATGGTTGTGCTGATTAAAATGTGGCACCCTGTCCTACTTAAAAAGAGATGGCGGAGTCTGATATTTTATTAAATATCCAACACACAGGTTTTGTTTGAGGATGGACATCTGTTGGAGATTTTCAGTAGTGAACATCTGGAACTTAATTCTCTAGACTGAGTGGAGCTAGAGACATGGAAAATCTCGTCTTTAGTCAAAGTCATTTGTGGTGCCTATTTTAATCCATCCCTCACTCCCCCAATACCCCCACCCCAGATATCCTTTCATTCGTATCCATGGCAACAGCGCTTTGCATTTCTTTACACTGAAACTCTGCAAATGGTGTTAACTCAGTTCTACCAAAGGTTATTCTAATTCCCTCCCTCAGTTTCAATTTAGTGGCTCACATTAACCCAATAATTAAAGTGACCCCCCTTCTATTAAAGCAGTTCTCCCTTAATTAGTTAATATGATAAGTCTTTTTTGTCTGTCTCTCCCTCTCCTTGACAGCAATTCTGTTGAGACAACAGCCTCTGTTGGGCAGGCGCCAAGTGCTAAAATAACAAAAGATCCCCATAGTAGGCACTAGCCAGAGTCCCTTCCTATGGGATTGAGATTACTGTGGCTATAAACCTCTAAGGGGATTTACAGCTCCACACAAAATGGCTGTTATCAGCAAACACTGTAGCTTCCATCCGGTAGACTATGCCAGCAGTTCCTGCCAACACAAAAGTTGGCCAGGATTGGAATGCCCTGCTGTATTATATAAGCATAAGCATAAGTTTATGAGTCAGAAAGAAAGCACTACTTTCTTCCTTTTTGGCTGTGGAATCATTTTACTATTCCGATTTTGGATTGTTTTGCTATGCTCTCTCTTGCAGTCATTCTGGTGAACTGTACAAATATGATATCTGCTTCCGTAAAAGCTTTTTTGATGTTGGTGCTCATGTATGTTTACTGTGTGGGTAAGGCCTTGAAATGCCCTGTGAGGTCTTTTCCCTCTTACAGTTGAGCAATTCCGATAAAGGAAATGTTTATTCTAAATCTCCCTTGTATCTCTTTCATTCAGCACTTCCTGCAATATATAAACACCAGCCAACTGGTTGTACAAAGAATGTAAATTCTTTTAATATAATGGCAATCTTCTGCAGTCTTTATGTTCATTTTCCCCTTTAATAATTTCCTTAGTAAGAGAACTTCCTCCTTCCAGCTAACATCTCAACTTGAATAATTCCAACAGATACACTGACCACAAACTGATTCAGCTGGCTGCATTTGTTCTTCCTTAAGCAGATGCCTTTTGATCCACATTGTGATGAGAACATGTATTAAATTGTTCTGTACTTGGGAAGAATATGTTGAAAGCAGCACTAAATTGCTTCACTGCAATAAATTATGCTTTGGCATAACAGAGGAAGGAAATCAGTAGCCGCTTGTCCTTGTTGTGTTTGCTCCACTGCTGCCATGTCCGAATACACTTTGTGCTCTGCCCTGTTTTACAGAAGAAATGTTTCCTGCATGAGAACCTATTCCTGTTTATGACATTTTTTATCTGAAAAAAACATTTTAACTTTCACCAGTGTTCATAGACATTCTTTCTATAACCATCATCCGTTATCAGAATCAGATCCGCTTCTCTTACTGTGTTCTCAGTATTCTGCAGTGGTTGCATCTTTCTTTAGGACTTCCTCCACTTCCCCCTCCCCACCCCCACCACCACCCATGAAAGGAAACCTCTGGAAGAACTTGAGCTGTCAGCTTGAAAGTCAATTGCCAAACTTTAAAACAACTATTTTAAGATCCTTAACTGAATAAATCACTGAAGACTTAAACACACTCAGTAGTTCCATTTAATAACTAGCTTGGATTTTTAAAGAGCTAAGGGAGTTAGGCACTCAAAACCTATTGAAGCTCAGGTTTAAAACCATGTCTACCTCAAAAGTTGAACTGCTTTAGCTATAGCCTATAGTTAAAGCAATACAACTCCCCAACCCCTACTCCCCAGATATGGATAAGCATGCTTGTTCTTGTTGGTATAGCTTATTCCCTGTTAGAGGAAATAGCTACACATTTATACGCACTTTCATCCAGTGTAACTGCATCCACACTAAGGGGTAGTGCTGGTATGCCCCTACCCAACATACTTTTATGGGTACAGAAACTGTGTGTAACCCAGGCCTTAGGCTTTTTTGAAAACCTCACCCACTGCCTTTATTACATATAGTGAAGATAATCTGTAAATGAAGGGGCCTTACATACACAGCGTAAGAATGCAGTTCCCTTTTGCACCATGAGGTAGGTAAATAAAGCAAAAGTAACAGATTAAATAAAGCAGAATAAAATATTCTGTCCAGTTGCACACTGCAAAATTCACTTCTGTAAAGCTCATAAACAATAACCCACACCAAAAACATTGCCACCCACCCACTACACATATAGGCTCTGAGCCTGCACATAGATGCATGTGAGTAATTGCTAAGACTACTCATGTGCATAAGTGTTTGCCAGGGCTGATTATACCATGAGGAGAACGGAGGCAGCCACCTCAGGTACCAGACTGGTGGGGGGAGGCCACCACTAGGACCCAGAGTGTAGAAAATTGTGTCTGCTGCTGGTGCATGTGTATTCTCTCTGCTCTAGATGCACAGAGATGGTGGAGTGCTGTGCTGGAGGAAGGAGGGCACAAGAGACATAACAGGCAGGTAGGAGAAAAGGTGAGAGGGAATAACAGACATCAGCAGGAGCTGCAGGGAGAGAGGGGAGGAGGAGGAGGAGGAGCCTCTTATGTACCTCTAGCACCCCCAGGAGCCTGGATTGATTAACACCGGCTTCTCAGGAAGCTTCCTGTTTCCTGCTGCTTCCCTGAACCCACTTGAGGGGAACAGGCAGTCAACTGAAGTAGTAGGAGCCACTTAGGCCCTTAAGACGCTAAATATCTTCCCTCACTCAGGCCCTGCTACCAGCCTGCTTATTTTTCCCCTTCAACTGAGTGTTGAGAGCCACTATAGCTGGCCCAGAACAGCAGTCATGAGTGAAAGAAGAAAACACCCCTCTGGGGCAGCATTCAGAAAAAGAAAGAAAGCAAAGGAAGCTTTTCTATCTAAGCAGGAAGGAGCTCTCCTGACATACATAGACACAAATATTCATGGTGAGCCTTCTGGCCCCAGTGAGAATGTGAGTGGTGAGGAGATGCCTGATCTTCCAGTTAGAGTGCAGGTGACCTGGCAGCTACTACAGCATCCATATCGCCATCTCAGATGGATGTAACCACGCACATTCCTGAAGAAAAGTGTAGATCAGAGAAGAGTTTGGTGGAGGCACAAGAAACAGCTGCTGCTGAGTTTAGTTCCTTAAGGCTAGACGATCCAGGACTGTGGACCCACTTGAGCAATAGCCTGAGGGACTTCCTTGTACTGCATGGGCCACAGCAAGTGAAAAACTTCATGTTCCCCAAAGAAAATGAAAATAGAAGTTTCCATCCAACACATTACAGGTGTGAAATCCCCAATGGTGACAAAGTGGAGAGGCCATGGCTTATGTACTCAAAAACCCAGAATGCTGCATACTGTTTTTGTTGCAAACTCTTCCAGCCACATTGGGTTCTACAGGAACAAAGGACTGGAAAAATCTGGCTAGAGATCTGGCATGCCATGAGAAGGCAGCAAATCACCAGAAAGCATTCCATAGGTGGAAAGAGCTTGAGATGAGACGAAGGTTAAAGGCCACCATAGATGATCAGCATCAAGAGAAGATTGCATCAGAGTCTCTTTACTGGCAAAATGTTCGGAAAAGGCTCATTGCCATTGTGAGAATGCTTGCTATCCAAAAGCGAGCACTGCATGGCACTTCAGATCAGCTGTATGTGCCAAACAATAGAAACTTCCTTAAAACTGTGGAGCTGATGGCTGAGTTTGATGCTGTACTCCAGGAGCATCTTAGAAGAGTCACCACCCAAGAAATGTACACACACCACTACCTTGGAAAAACAATTCAAAATGAGATCATGCAGTTACTGGCAACAAAAGTCAAAGAGAAGATTGTGGCAGATCTGAAGTCAGCAAGATATTACTCTGTTATTCTGGACTGCACACCCGACATCAGCCATACGGAACAAATGACTTTAATGGTGCGTTTTGTAACAACAACAGAACCTAGTGAAAATGTCCCTGCCATGGTGATTGTCAGAGGATTTTCTAGAATTTATTGACATTGATGATACTACAGGAGCTGGTATGACAAATGTGCTTCTTAAAAAGCTGGAAGATATAGGAATTGCAATAGCTGACATGAGAGGTCAGGGCTAAGATAATGGTGCCAACATGAGAGGAAAGAACAGAGGAGTGTAGACACAGATCCGAGAGTTAAACGCTCGAGCTTTTTTTTGTCCCATGCAGTTGTCATTCATTGAACTTGGTGGTCAGTGATGCTGCATCAGCTTCTAGTGAGGCTGCTGAATTTTTTAATGTAATTCAAAGCATCTATGTATTTTTCTCTGCCTCAACTCATCCATGGCAAATTTTGAAGCAACATCTGGGAACATCCTCTCTGACACTGAAACCACTGAGTGCCACACGATGGGAAAGTCAAGTGGAGGCAATAAAGTCTGTCAAACACCAAACTGGGAAGATAGATGATGCCATAGTTGCCATTATGGAGAATAATGGTATGACAGGAACTGTTTGTGGGAGAGCAGTGGCAGAGGGAAATGGAATCACCCAAAACATACATAACTTCAAATTTCTGCGTGGCTTAGCATTGTGGCATGACATACTGTTTGAAATAAATGTTGTAAGCAAGAGACTCCAAGGTGTTGACCTTGATATATCTGGAGCAATGGAACAACTGGACAAAGCAAAGTCATACCTACAGTCTTACCGGTCAGATGAGGGATTTCAAACGTTCTGAAGAGTGCACAGAAGTTGGCAGAGGAACTACACACTGAAGTTATTTTCTCACCGATTCAAGAATACAAGAGTCACCGAAGAAGACGACATTTTGATTACAAGGCATGGGATAATCCCATAAGAGGCCCCAAACAACAATTCAATGTTGAATTCTTTAACCAGGTGCTAGATTGTGCAGCACAGTCAGTTGAAGAACGTTTCATGCAGCTCAAGGAACGCAGCAGTATATTTGGGATGTTGTATGATATTCCCAAACTCCTCAGTATACCTGAAAAAGACCTACACCAGCAATGCAGGGCACTAGAGATAGTGCTGACACATGATGACATGCGCGATATTGATGCGAATGATTTAGGTGATGAACTGAAAGCCCTTTCAAGATACATTTCAGTAGGATCAACTCCAAAGGCTGTTCTGGAATATATGTGCACAAACAAGATGACCACCCTCTTTCCAAATGCTTTTTTTGCTCTGCGCATACTTCTAACACTTCCTGTAACAGTTGCCAGTGGAGAACGCAGCTTCTCCAAGCTGAAGTAAAAAAACCAATCTATGCTCCACAATGACACAGGAGAGGCTGGTCGGCCTTGCAACCATCTCAATAGAGCATGAGCTGGCCCAGACTGTGGACCTTCAGCAGGAAGCAGTTCAAATCTTTGCAACCAAGAAGGCACTGAAAAATCAAAGTGGTGTTTTCCAACAGATAAAAATGCCAGTGTTTACTATGCAGAGAAGAAAAGTTAACTTTCAAATGCCTGAACAGCAAATGTAAGTGTTACTTAAAATTTTTGAACAAGGCATTTTAAGTTGTTAGTTCTCCTTTATTGGGGTAGGTAGCAGAGCAGTACCACAAGAGGAGTAAAACAGGAAGAAGGCAGAATTGAGAGCTTTCAAAGTTTTGGCCCAAGCAAGGGGGCATGGCGAAGTCATTTGAGCTCCCCGCCTCAGGTGCCAAAATGTTGTAGGCCGGCCCTGGTGTTTGCAGAATATATATTTTCTCTCTCTACACACACACAAGACAGCCCTTATTAAAAATAAATTGCGATTAATCACACCATTAAAAAAATTAATTGTGGTTAATCGCACTGTTGAACAATAACAGAATACCATTTATTTAAATATTTTTGGATGTTTTCTACATTTTCAAATATATTGATTTCAATTACAATACAGAATACAAAGTGTACAGTGCTCACTTTATATTTATTTTTGATTACAAGTATTTGCACTATAAAAAACAAAAAAATAGTATTTTTCAATTCACCTAATACAAGTTCTATAGTGCAATCTCTCTATCATGAAAGTTGAACTGAGAAAGGTAGAATTATGTACAGAAAATAACTGCATTAATAAATAAAACAATGTAAAACTTTAGAGCCTGCAAGTCCACTCAGTCCTACTTCTTGTTCAGCCAATCGCTCAGACAAGCAAGTTTGTTTACATTTGCAGGAGACAATGCTTCCCGCTTCTTGTTTACAATGTCACCTGAAAATGAGAACAAGCATTTGCATGGCACTGTTGTAGCCGACATCGCAAGATATTTACGTGCCAGAAGTGCTAAATATTCATATGTACCTTCATGCTTCAACCACCATTCCCATGGACATACGTCCATGCTGATGATGGGTTCTAATCAATAACAGTCCAAAGCAGTGCGGACCGATGCATGTTCATTTTCATTATCTGAGTCAGATGACACCAACAGAAGGTTGATTTTCTTTTTTGGTGGTTCGGTTCTGTAGTTTCCTCATTGGAGTGTTGCTCTTTTAAGACTTTTGAAAGCATGCTGCACACCTTGTCCCTCAGATTTTGGAAGGCACTTCAGATTCTTAAACCTTGGGTCGAGTGCTGTAGCTATATTTTGAAATCTCACATTGATACCTTCTTTGCGTTTTGTCAAATCTGCAGTGAAAGTGTTCTTAAAATGAACATGTGCTGGGTCATCATCTGATACTGCTATAACATGAAATATATGACAGAATGTGGGTAAAACAGAGCAGGGGACATAAAACTCTCCTGCAAGGAGTTCCGTCACAAATTTAGTTAACGCATTATTCTTTTAACGAGCCTCATCAGCATGGAAGCATGTTCTCTGGAATGGTGGCTGAAGCATGAAAGGGCATATGAATGTTTAGCATATCTGGCACCTAAATACCTTGGAATGCCGGCTACAAAAGTGCCATGTGAATGCCTGTTCTCACTTTCTGTTGACATTGTAAGTAAGAAGAGGGCAGCATTCTCTCCTGTAAATGTAACCAAACTTGTTTGTCTTAGCGATTGGCTGAACAAGAAGTAGGATTGAGTGGACTTGTAGGATCTAAAGTTTTACATTGTTTTGTTTTTGAGTGCAGTTATGTAACAAAAAGAGTTCTACATTTGTAAGTTGCACTTTCACGACACAGAGATTGCACTACAGTGCTTGTATGAGGTGAAAAGAAAAATACTATTTCTTTTATCTTTCACAGTGCAAATATTTGTAATCAAGAATAATATACACTTTGATTTCAAACACAACACAGAATACAATATATATAAAAATGTAGAAAAACATCCAAAATATTTAATAAATTTCAATTGGCATTCTATTAACAGTGTGATTAATCATGATTAATTTTTAATTACTATTCATTTGAGTTAATTGCACGAGTTAACTGCAATTAATCGACAGCCTTTTATATATATATATTTTATATAAAAAACAAAACAAAAACCAAAAACACTTGAAGGTCCCAATCCTGCAGTGAGCTGTGTGAGTGCAGGGATCTCATTGTGGGAATGAGGCCTAACAACGTTTCTCCCAGTATGTGTGTGTGTGATATTTGTGTGTGAGTTATTTGTGTTGTCTCTTTAGACTGTAAACTGCTGCACGTGGAGCGGTTTCAGAGTAACAGCCGTGTTAGTCTGTATGCACAAAAAGAAAAGGAGTACTTGTGGCACCTTAGAGACTAACCAATTTATTTGAGCATAAGCTTTCGTGAGCTACAGCTCACTTCATTGGATGCATACTGTGGAAAGTACAGAAGATCTTTTTATACACACAAACCATGAAAAAATGGGTGTTTACCACTACAAAAGGTTTTCTCTCCCCCAACCCCACTCTCCTGCTGGTAATAGCTTATGTAAAGTGCTCACTCTCCTTACAATGTGTGTGATAATCAAGGTGGGCCATTTCCAGCACAAATCCAGGTTTTCTCCCCACCCCCACCCCCACCAAACCCACTCTCCTGTTGGTAATAGCTTATCTAAGGCGCTCACTCTCCTTACAATGTGTATGATAATCAAGGTGGGCCATTTCCAGCACAAATCCAGGGTTTAACAAGAACGTCGGCGGGGGGGCTAGGAAAAAACAAGGGGAAATAGGTTAGCTTGCATAGTGACTTAGCCACTCCCAGTCTCTATTCAAGCCTAAGTTAATTGTATTCAATTTGCAAATGAATTCCAATTCAAAACAGTCTCTCGCTGGAGTCTGGTTTTGAAGTTTTTCTGTTGTAATATTGCAACTTTCATGTCTGTAATCACGTGACCAGAGAGATTGAAGTGTTCTCCGACTGGTTTATGAACGTTATAATTCTTGACATCTGATTTGTGTCCATTTATTCTTTTATGTAGAGACTGTCCAGTTTGACCAATGTACATGGCAGAGGGGCATTGCTGGCACATGATGGCATATATCACATTGGTGGATGTGCAGGTGAATGAGCCTCTGATAGTGCGGCTGATGTAATTAGGCCCTGTGATGGTGTCCCCTGAATAGATATGTGGGCACAGTTGGCAACGGGCTTTGTTGCAACGATAGGTTCCTGGGTTAGTGGTTCTGTTGTGTGGTATGTGGTTGCTGGTGAGTATTTGCTTCAGGTTGGGGGGCTGTCTGTAGGGAAGGACTGGCCCGTCTCCCAAGATTTGTGAGAGTGTTGGGTCATCCTTCAGGACAGGTTGTAGATCCTTAATAATGCGTTGGAGGGGTTTTAGTTGGGGGCTGAAGGTGATGGCTAGTGGCGTTCTGTTATTTTCTTTGTTAGGCCTGTCCTGTAGTAGGTGACTTCTGGGAACTCTTCTGGCTCTATCAATCTGTTTCTTCACTTCCGCAGGTGGGTATTGTAGTTGTAAGAATGCTTGATAGAGATCTTGTGGGTGTTTGTCTCTGTCTGAGGGGTTGGAGCAAATGCGGTTGTATCGCAGAGCTTGGCTGTAGACGATGGATCATGTGGCGTGGTCAGGGTGAAAGCTGGAGGCATGTAGGTAGGAATAGCGGTCAGTAGGTTTCCGGTATAGGGTGGTGTTTATGTGACCATCGTTTATTAGCACTGTAGTGTCCAGGAAGTGGATCTCTTGTGTGTACTGGACCAGGCTGAGGTTGATGGTGGGATGGAAATTGTTGAAATCATGGTGGAATTCCTCAAGGGCTTCTTTTCCATGGGTCCAGATGATGAAGATGTCATCAATATAGCGCAAGTAGAGTAGGGGCGTTAGGGGACGAGAGCTGAGGAAGCGTTGTTCTAAGTCAGCCATAAAAATGTTGGCATACTGTGGGGCCATGCGGGTACCCATAGCAGTGCCGCTGATTTGAAGGTATACATTGTCCCCAAATGTAAAGTAGTTATGGGTAAGGACAAAGTCACAAAGTTCAGCCACCAGGTTAGCCGTGACATTATCGGGGATAGTGTTCTTGACGGCTTGTAGTCCATCTTTGTGTGGAATGTTGGTGTAGAGGGCTTCTACATCCATAGTGGCCAGGATGGTGTTATCAGGAAGTTCACTGATGGATTGTAGTTTCCTCATGAAGTCAGTGGTGTCTCGAAGGTAGCTGGGAGTGCCGGTAGCGTAGGGCCTGAGGAGGGAGTCTACATAGCCAAACAATCCTGCTGTCAGGATGCCAATGCCTGGACCATGACCTCTTCTGTGTTCTGTAGAACATCCAGGACATTATTAACAACATTTATGTTGTAGTAGCCGTGCTTAACCAATATGCAATAATTATAAACAGCCATTATAAACAATTTCATTTTTTATTTTTATATTGTAGTCTCTTTTACCAAACGGATCTAAAGCTTGTCATAAACTTGCTGTCATTCTTTCCATATCACTCCAACTTTTTTCACATTTGTAAACACACTTTGTTGCAGTATCATTAGGAAACAAATGATGAAAAGTAAGGATGCAGCTATGGATTTCACTTTCTTTTTTAAATTTATCTTCAGTGTTTGTGGACATCTACTACAGTGTATGAAGGATATTTGACTCAGACTAAAATCTTAACACAATACAACCCAGAAGAGACTATTTGCTTACTGTAGTGGGGCAGCTGCCCCACTCCCGCAGAAAAGGAGTTAAAAGCCAGGGCCGCCCGGGGGATGGGGGGCAAGTGGGGCAATTTGCCCCAGGCCCTGCAGACAGGGCAGGGGCAATTTCGGCAGCAATTCGGTAGCGGGTCTTTAAGTCCCTCTTTTCCTCGTTGGCAGCAGCTCAATCGCTCCGCTTCCGTCTTCTGCGGTCCTCCTGTCCTCTTCTTTCTTCAGCAGCACGACTTGGGTTGTTTTTTTTTCTTCGCCACCTTGGGGCGGCAAAACTAACACTTTTTTATGGAAGGGGCCCCCAAAATTGCCTTGCCCAAGGCCCCCTGAAACCTCTGGGTGGCACTGTTAAAAGCAGCCCTGGAGAGGGCTGCAGCAGGGAAAGGATAAGAGGGCTGTGGGCCAGAAGCTGAAGGAGTCTCAATCTAGCCTTAGAGTGGGAAGGGCTGGCTGCCTGGGAGCAAGGTACCTGAGGTAGAGCAGTGCTAGGGAAGGGCAAAGGGAGCTGGAGAGCTCCAGCCTGGTAAACCCCCAGGCTGCAGGCCTTGGTCAAGGCCCAGAAAGGTACTGGGGCTGCAGAGGCAGCTGGTCATACCTTTTGCCAATGATGAGTGGCCATTACAGACTGCAGTCTGCCCCAGTGAGCAGGGGCTAGATGATGACTGGCAGTAGCTGCTGAGGTAAGGTGGGGATAGAGGGTTGGGGGTTCCCCTGGGAGGGGAGACCCAGAGTGGGGGTAGTGCTGGGGCAGAACCCAGAGAAAAAAGGCACCAGGGTCTGGGAGGGAAACAGGGCCAGCAGCAGGTGAGACACCGGCCTGCAGAGGGCGCTCTGAAGGCTGGAAAGAGCTAATTCCAAGACAACCAGCAGGAGGCGCCGCACTGGTGGGCCGTCGCATCGCTACACTTACCTATAAAGATCTGCATTCAGGGTTTTGCCTTTTCCCGCCAATAATAGACTGCATAACTGAAACCTAAAACAGATTTCCTAAAGTTATATAATGTCAATTATTCTTGCCTGGAACTCTAATTTCAGGATTTAGCAACTACGCAGGGGAACTGTCATATAAAGAATAGTTCTGTAATTTTTAACTCTGCTTTGGGATATTTGCAAAAGCTTTGCAGTTCACTTTTAATACTCTGGTCTCTTCTAAGCTTTAATTCTTCACCTAAACAGTATCTTAGAAGCATGCTAACAGTGTTTCCTTAATTTATTGGCCTTGTTTTAGAAATCAGTTTACATGCCACTTTTAACAACAATGTCATGCAGTCTGCTTTGGACCTTCCCTCGGAAAATTAAAACAAAACAAAAAAACAACCCTCAATTAAAGACTTTGGTCTGAAAGTAATGAAACTGGAGTAGCAGGTAATAGAAAACTTGACAGGAAGCACCAGCATCACTTTTTTTGGGGTAAGTTTCACATCACTAATTCATATCATGCTAATTATAAAACTCTTGTACAATAAACACACAAGCCATTTAAGAATGGAAACCCAACCTTTAACCACAGTTTACAATGGGTCTGATATGAAAGAAATAGCATTGTATACTGAATAGGCAGCAGAGACTTAGGTTTTCACAGTGGTTCTGTTCCATTTAATTCCCTCAATTTCGCTGGCTGGGTGACTCCAGCCTGGGGCCAAAGTCTAGGATATGTTCACTTTCAATAGAAAGTTCTATGTATCTGTACAATGGGGAACACATAGCTACCATTGGACTCACTCTGTTATCCAGAAAGTAGTGTAATTGGAACAGAATTTCTGGGAGAAATCTCTTCAGGGTAATGGCTCCTTTAAGACAGAATGATGGAACTTTAAAGTGGGTTCTGTAGAAAAAGGAGTGGGGGGGGGGGGGGAAGAGCAGCTGAAAAGGCATCACCATTCCAGCTTCCCACAATGATTTGGAAATATCGGTGACAGAGAAGAAAGATAGCCCATTCCTCAGGAAAAGCAAGGGAAGCAGGGCATTTGGAACACAAGAGATGGAGCTTCCTAGTGGAAACAGAAACACTTTCTGGAGCAGAGTTCTGGTATCTTCTCCTGGAGATGGAAGTATTTCCCATTTCCTCTGTTTCAACTGAAAGGAGGGGGACAAAGGAGAGACTTTTAGAGTTAAAAGAAAAAAAAATCAGGCAAATTACTTTTGAATGAGGAAAATAAATAGGTTTCTGTGTCAAACTGGTGAATCTTGTTCTTGGGGCAGGTAGTGTCTTATGTTTCTCCACCACTTACCACAATGAGGAGCCACATCTTGACTGGAACGGTTAGATGCTACTATAATACAAATGACAGTCTTATAACATTTCATGCTTTTGCTCATGTGTAAGAGAGCAAAGGATCTGGGAAAAATGCATTACACCAGTGATACACTAGATTTAATCCCAGGACACACACTTGTAATACTTTTTTTTAATGGATTAATAAAACTAAGCATTAAAAAGTGGACACACACATTGTATGCCAGTGGGTGATGCTAGGATTACCCATAGGATCACACATGCTTCACACATGGATGTTACAGGAGACTATGGCTACTTGTGGCCTTATCCACTTTTACTCAGACTATGTGCCACAAACATCATTTAAGCCATAGAGCATAGATGGAAGAGAGCTATTAGATCAGCACGCATACCCTGTAAATGTAGGACACCGTCCCACAATAAAAAAAAAAAACCTAAAAGAAATTAAACTGACACCTTTAATCTTGTGAGATCATTACCAGAGGCTAAAATCCCAGCCTACCTAGAGTTGCCAATCCTCCAGGACTGTCCTGGAGTCTCCAGGCATGGAAGATTAATCTTAACTTAAAGATTGTCATGTGATGAAACCTTCAGGAATACGTCCAATCAAAACTGGCAACCCTAACCCTACCCTCTCATCCAAAACCCACGTACTAAAGTGACCCAGACTGTTGAAGACTAGAAATACCATGTGAATCAGAGATAAAAGTTAAACTTGAAGTTCAACTGTGCCAAGGACTCCTCTGCTGAGTACATTATTTATGCACCTATCTTCTCTACCTACGCAGACAAAACCTATTAGTTACAGTAATGCATTATCTAGATGTTCTCCTTATTTTCATATTGCATTTTGGCCTGTCACATAAATGCTAGACATCTTTTACTATTTGTATTTTACTTTTACTACTTGTATTTGCTCTGTGGTTTAAGGTCACTCATTCAGAATTCCTCTTTAAAGCGTGTTACTGCAGTCGGTTCCAGGGAGATCCAGTGGTCCTCGTTAGCAGAGACAAATAGGAGACAGGGTGTTAGACTCACAGGCTGAAGCTAAGCTGTGCCCCATATTTCAAGTTTAACAGAACAGGCCAAAATGCTGTGCTGTAAACCTTTTGTTCAAGAGTTAATCAGAGATAAGCATGGAGCAGACAGGCTTCTTTGAGATTTTTTGGCACATAATTTAAAATCCCCTGTGAGCTAGTCATACAACCTTGTCACTAATATACCAACCACATTATGGTAACAAAAAACTTCTCAAGAGTGTGTGCGTGCGCGGGGGGGAACATTCAATATTTAAAAATTCTTTTGCACTGTATTTGTGCTGATGGGTTTTGGGAAGGAAATGGCAGGGAGGGTAGGGTGCAAAAGAACGAGTCATTAAACAGGGTTGACCTCATCTGATGGAATGCTTTATGTCTCTACATTAGTGACTCTCAACCTTTCCAGACTACTGTACCGCTTTCAGGTGTCTGATTAGTCTTGCCATAAGAGCTCTGAACTTGTGTTTTAACGAAGGACGGTGTGTTACATGGCAGAAGAAAGTGGAGGTGGGCTAGGAGGATTCTGTCTGCAAGTCTGACGCCATGAGGGGGTCACAAAGAAGAGTTTTGTCAGAGGCAAAATTTTGCCGACCTGTTAGATTCTTTTACATAACTATGAAATGCCCAAGATGGCTAATGAAACCAGAGCTATTCTTTGACCCAAGAACCTCTTACTGCCAACCGGCGAGGGTGCAATAGAGGGGACTACAGAGATCTCCTGGGTTTGTAGCACCCTTATCATTGCAAAATACATGTGCAGATGTTGTGTAAGAAGTTTAGATTCACTGAAAATCATGTTCTTTAAAGTATGTATTGTAATGTTCACAATAGGTCCCCTCTCACCTGTCTGAACTGAATACTAATGAACGATTGTGAAAACTTCAGAGAAAATTAACAGGAAGAAATCTAACTGCAGATACATATCAAAGGTTTGCTCTAGTACACTTGGGGGACACAGAAGACACCTACTCATCTTTCACTTAGGAAGTAAACGGGCAGCGAATTTGCTTCATAAAGGAGTGGTCTCAAGCAGGCTTGCTTGAAAACACGGGAGAACTTTGGGAGAGAAACTTCAGACAGGAGGATAACATGTTAGTTTAGGCTCTATAAAGCATGTTATGATTTAGTTTATTAGTAAGAATATTGGAAACAAATGTTACAATCACTTGAATCCCTGTTCTTTGAAAGAAAAAGAAGAAAAAAACCCAAACCCTTACTCTTGTTTTTACTATATACAAGTGCTGTGTGTTAAGAAAAGTGCTGGTCCTGAGTATACAAGCTGGCATGTATGCTGCCACTCTGGGAACAGCAGGCCTGGAAATCCTGAGAGTGTTCCGTGGATAAGGGACTGGACACTACAGGGAAGGTTCCAGCGGTTCAAGAGTTGGCATGTCCTGTACAGAGAGCGCGAGGTCCATGGAGGCCCGGAAGACCATGGTTGTGTTGCCTGAGGCTGGTTGTTTCAGGGAATTGACCCACAGCCGTCACAGACGAGACTCCCTCACGCTGACAGCTATTGAGGGTGAGGTGCCTCAGAACCCAGGATACCACTGGGGAGCATCACATTTTAAGACAAGCAGCCAGGTCGGAGGATTAGGATACATATCCCCTTATCTGGAAGGCCCATAGCAGGATTTTAGATTATAGGATCCATAATTAAAAGCATCACTTGAAACAAATACCTTGGACAAACTCCAGAGTAAATTTTAACAGTCTGATTTGTCACTGCCTTGCACCTTATATAACCATGCTGAATTGGTAAAGAATACTCCCAAGTCAGAATGGTACATCTGTGCACAGATATACTTTACTCCTACACAAGATGAAAGGCCCTGTGATTTATAGAACAGGATTGAGTCAGGAAACCTTTGTTTCCAAGTGGCTTGTGCCCTGGCACAGTCACTTAGTATCTGGTTCCTCATTTTCTGCTCTCGTTCTCTCCTCTCCCCACTCCATAAATCTGGAAGCATACAGACCATACCTACCCTCACAAGTATATTGGGGCTTGAGAAATTAAAGTTTTTGAAAACCTTAGACCAAAGTAACTAAAGAAGTGTATTTAACATAGAAAGAGTATGAAGATAGCCCATCATTTATCGCCTGGAAGTTGTCAGATATAAAATGTATTTATACTCCTTGTCAAATGTTAGTAACATGGCTCCCTGGATTAAAAGGAACACACATTAGCACAGAGAAGTTTATTAGATCTAGAATGATTTATTGATAGCAGTTTGAGGTAGTATACTTTGTAATGTAACAACCAACCATAATTCAGCTTCTCTGCATTTTTCCCTTAAAGACACAAGACAGCCTTTGCATTTGCTTCAGGAAGAAAAAATGTACAGATTGATATCTCCACAAAGATACTCATTTTAAATGCAAAATATGAAGTATATTTAAAAGGAGACTCTCATATATTACAATTGGAATCAATGGTACATTTAGAATTGTGCGTACAATGTAGTTCTACTCCTCCCCCACCTTTATGAAACTGGTCTTTGGGCTCTCTGAGATACTGATATTTATGTTCAAAGACAAAGGGCACAACCTCCTAAAATCAGTACCTGCATGAGTTGCAATCCTTCAATGTGGCTTTCCCACAATTTGCAAAAGGATTGACTAGACTGAAAATGAAAAGGACGCAAACAAACCTAGTGTATAACCCAGAGGAGGTATCCATTTGTTTATATTAAGAAAGATTCAAACCTAAAGGTCAAGAAGCACCTGATTATAGCATGAATGAAAATAGCACTAAATATAAATCAAATATACAATTAGAGCAGCGCAAACCAAAGGTTAGAGGCGTGGATCTTTCACACCAATTTCAAAGTACAGTAATACAAATTAAAAGTTTAACTTGCATGGCACAGGTCAAAAAGCATTTGCTCTGCACAAGTTGTTCTACTGTTTGAAAATTGAATTTTAAAGAGTTATTTTGTGTTTAAGCTATAGCTTGAATAACCAGACTAGGGGCTGGAGATTGTCAAGGGGGTGAGAAAAGCAGTCGTCTCATCCTAGGCTGTAGCTGCTTTTGTAGTAGCCCCCATGGGCCTTGCTCTCGCCTCTCTCTCTTCAGCTGACGTGCAGAGGTGGGCAAACTATGGCCCACGGGCCACATCTAGCCCATGGGACCGTCCTCCTCAGCCCCTGAGCTGCCGGCAGGGGAGGCTAGCTCCCAGCCCCTCCCCCGCGCTCTGGGCAGCGGGGCTCGTTATGGCCAGGCAACAGGGCTGCCAGACATGCTGCTCTGAGCAGCATGGTAAGGGGGCCGGGACAGGGGGGTTGGATAAGGGTCAGGGGGTTCCTGGGGGTAGTCAGGGGACAGGGAGCATGGGGCGGTTGAATGGGGCAGAGGCTCTGGGGGGGCAGAGGGGTTAGATAGGGGGTGGGGTCCCAGGGGTGATTAGGGGCAAGGGTCTGGGAGGGGGCAGTCAGGGGACAAGGACCGGGGGGAGGGGGGGGTTGGATGGGTGGCAAGTGGGAGGGGGTGGATAGGGGGCGGGGGCCAGGCTGTTTGCAGAGGCACAGCCTTCCCTACCCGGCCCTCCATATAGAGTTTCACACCCCGATGTGGCCCTCGGGCCAAAAAGTTTGCCCACCCCTGAGTTAGAGGATCTACATAACTGCATCCGTTGGCTTTGTCTTCACTCCAGCCCTACAGCACCCCATATATCCCCCGCACTCCGAGGCACAGGTAGCCTCTGCAGAACATCGCTTCATGACATACCTAAGGTACAGGCCCCTGCACAGGGTCTTGGAATCCGGACCTCTTCTCCCCATGTGCAGTTGAACTACAGAAATTCTGCTACAGTTAGGGCTCTTTGTACCCATGTGGGTAGGGGAACAGGACTTGCCCTTTAATATCTGGAAAAGTGGGTATGGACCATAACTAGGCTTGGCAGGATTTGATTCAAAGAGTCAGTAAACATCGATTTCACCTGACACACACAAATAAAGAAAAAAATATCCAGCTGGCAAGCACAACCTCCCATGCACCTTCAGGAATCCGGTATCACTGGCCCCACAGGGAGCCCCCTCCAGCCCCTCCGTCATGGCCCTGCTCACTCGTTCATCAGCTGGGAGCGTGGAGACTGTCTCCAGGCAGGAGCATTCAACAGCAGGGTGTCATCCCCTGCAGCAGATGGCTCACCCTCCTCCTCGTGGGGCTGGCCAGGGGTCTCTGCTCTGCCCAAACAGGACTGGAGCCTCCCCCGCACCTTGTACCCACAAGGATCCAGTATCCCAAGCCCTGCAGCTGCAAGGGAGCCCCCTGAGAAAATGGAAATTTAAAATGCATAGAAAACAGGAGAAAAGGTTAAAAATTAAAAATAGAGGCTAACTGTTGAATTTACAACAAAACTGATTTCTGCTGAGCCTACCCATAACTCGCCTGATTGTTAAATGTGATCTCAGGAATGCGTAAAACAAACAGGAAAAAGGAAATGCACAGACGGATTAAAATAACCAATTCAAACTGCTTAAGAGACAGATATTTTAATTAATTTATTTTTTTTAAAACCCTAAGCCATCCAGTAATTGCTACCAACACTTCTCCAGGCTGATCCTTATGAGCATCCTCAAATTCTCAGGCTACAAAAGTATAAAATAAAAAAAAAAAACTGTTTACAGTAAATACAAACATCAGAAAACAAATCTCTGAAAAACCTGTCTATACAAATAGTAATAAATTCTTTAACATTTTGTACAACTAGAAGGTGCACAGACTGGCATTCAAACGGTCAGCGTAGGCATATGTCTTTATCAAAACAGTAAAATGGTTTACTTGGGATAAAAGTATAGTTTAAAATGCCATAAATTAAATAAGTTAGTTCACATTTTCTTCCAGCACTTAGTACTTAGTCTCTAGTGTGCTCTTGAAGCTTGCTTTAAAAGTTCCAAGTCTTTCCGTTTGCTAGAGCTCACTCTGGTGCAGCCATACTCTTCCATTTGTAAAGGTATAAACTTTTCTATCTGACCTAGGCCCTGCCCAGCAGGACTGGTAAACAGCTTAGCCCAAGAAGGTTTAAAATTTCCTCTGAAGCCAAGAAAGGCTATGCTCCCTGCAACGAAACAATTCAGAGTAAAAGAATCAGAAGTTAGCCAGGAAAAAGAGACACCTTTTACATACAATTTACATGCAAATGGACATTACAACAAGGTGACACAGGAGAAAATAATTCCCTTCCCTCCACCTCATATAATAGTAAATGCAGCCATCCTCACACGCAGCCAAACACTATGGTTTTAAAAGCCATCACACCACCACTTTTGAAAGTTTTAAAACCTTAATTAGTAGTTTTCCACTAACTTCTTTATTATAAAATAGTTTGACATCATCTTAACTGGAAACAACTCATGCAACACCTCAAGAATTTGGACTCGTCAAAGGGAATTTTAAAATAGAAACTGTGTGAGAAAATTAAACAAACCCTTGTTTTGAAGATGAGCTGGTTTGGCTGTTCCCAGGGACATTAAGGCTTCCGAAATATTAAGGTTTCTTATATCACCTCTTGTGCTTAGCAAAACTATTGACCTGGACCAGAAAGGAAGTAGTAAGATGAAGAAACTAAATATTTATCATCACGGATATTTACACACTTTACAAATTAGCTTGCTTATTAGCTCACTGTATTTGGGGCAACACTTATATAGAGAGCTGACCAAAAATGGTTGGGGAAAAAAATTTTGTTTGGTTGAAGTGTCCTGTTTTAGAAAATGAAACTTTGTGAAAAATTGTGACTTTTAATTAAAAAACTTTTATTGAAATGTTATCACTGATTAAAAAAGTTTGTCTAAGGAAAACTTGGTAAAAGAAAATTGATAATGCTTTCAAGAAAGAGTAAAAAAATTCTGCAAAAATGTAAAATGGAGCACTTTTGAAACCTTTTAAATGAAAACTGCAATTTCTATTTTGTGAATTTAGCTTTTCATTTTTCAACCAGCTTTAGTATGGGCACCTTATTAAAACTGTTTTAGTGACATTTTTATTACTGTCAATGTATGAACAGAAATTAATAAATCTTTAACTTATTACCATTAAAGCACTTTTGTCAAAATTCTCATGGCACAATGTCCTCCACAGACCAAGGTTTATTCTTCCTACCACAGTTAGCTAAAAAACGTGATTATGTAATGTTTCGTTAAAATGAATCCTTTGAAAAGGAAAGCATATTTTTGGGATTTAATCCAAATGTTTAAAGTTTACCTGGTCCATTTTCTCAAATGTAGCTAAACTGTCCCTTTAAAATGTGTGTGTGCTTCTACTTACTCCCTCAATTTAAAAATGTTCTCATAGCAATGTTAAAAGTGAGCTAGAATTGTCAGCCCGCAAATACTGTTCTCTAGCAAGGGTTTGACTATCACGACAAAGCACTCCAGTGTATTTTGTACTCCAGTTCAAGTCTATATTTCATGATACATATTGTAAATAAAAGGATAGGTTTACAATAGCATATACCTTTGCGGAATTCCAGTTTTTAAATATTCGTCTATGCTTTTAATGTTTGCTTGAAGAAAAAGCTTTTTTTCTGTCACAGTGCCAACACAGGCATCAACTACTAGGGTAAATACACCCATATCTTTGAAGGGAGACTTATTTCCATTGACCTGAAGTGAGAAAAAAGACATCATAAATCACTGCCTGCTTTTGCCAGCGATTTGCAAGTACAATAATATTCTTCTGCACCTGTCAGTTGGCCACATTTATCATAATTTGATTTATAGACACATTAGTGTCCTTTTTGACAACCAATAATTTATCAGAGATTCTCCATTCTTCCTCTTCCCAAAAAGACCCGGCTGATGGGACTTCTTTATTCCTCAGGGAGCCTTGAGAGTCACCTAGCTTTTCCTCACTTCACTGTAATCACTTTCAAGGACACGAATCCTATCTCAGCCACCACCATTCTTGACAAGGAATGGAGGTAGCTCACTTGTCCGGAGACAGTGCCATTCAGAGACCCAACCACTCACTCTGTGCACAAAAGCAGAGCATGTAGCCTCCACAGTTGATTAATTTGTACTATATTTAACAAAGCATCTTACTGAATATTATTAAAAATAAGCCACATAAAATCCCTTACAAGCTTGCATTTATGATGTTACAAACATGCTGTTGTAGCCTGCACTTCTCTGCCTAAATAATTCAGAGTTTTACTATTTCACAAACACAATGTATGCATTACTCTATAGGACAAATATAAATTAAAATTTCACCCTTGGGGTACTGAGAATGCCTGCAAACCCTCACCTCCAGCATCACATACAATTCTCTCTTGGTTCCCAAGTGGAAAAATGGCAACAGACCAAGCGTTAAACAACATTACATCATCACATTTATCACCACTGAGTTGGAGTGTAAACAAAAAATAATGACTCCTCTCTTCTAATCACAGTTTTGAAGGGCTTTAACAGAACAAAATGTTGGAGGACTGGTACTATTAGGTAATAGTCTGTTAGTATAAAAGAGTTATTTCACGGATTTGGATTTAACATAGTACTGAGTACCCACCAGTTCTCATTGGCTTCAGCAGAAGGATGCTCAGTGATACAGAACTGCACCAATGTGCAACTGCCATAATTCAAACTGCTAAGGAAAAAGCAGTTAAAAGAGGCCATAAAAATACTTACAGAGATAAAAGATGGAAGGCTACTTTGTAATTCTACTTTGCTCATTGACTGAATCTGCACAAGGAGGTAGGTTTTGTGAGGATCACTGGTAAATGCCATCTAGATGTAAAAAATAAAATTTTAACATGTTTACACTTCCCCCTTTCCCAGAAACTCTGGGCAGCAAGTCTTATTTTAAACACTAGATAGCATACTGATAATCAACAATTATTCTGATAGACACTCTAGACTGCCAACTGGAAAAACCAAGATTAATAAAATCAACACTGTCAAAATGCATGGATACTTTTAGACTGAATGCTCTTCAGGGAAGGGGAACTATATATCCATAAAGTGCCTAACAGATTTTGGGTGCTATTGTAATATAAATGTATTAGTATGGATGAAAACCAGGACATTAATGTATTCAAGTCTGAGCAATGGCACTTTGTTCTTACAGCATCTTTTGGTGTCTTGCCCCTAGGCTTGTGCTGGACATCAGTTTCTGAGCCACTTCTGCTTTTTTTTTTGGTAACATAGAAGTATGAAGTAACGTATATGTTGGAAAAAAGGATCAAGACAGCACTGAAGATACCAAAGGTGCCTGTAGCCCTAATCTTGTAATCTTTATGCTAGCGATATTCCCACTGATAGCAACAGAAGTTTTTCCTGAGTAAAAATTGCAGCATTTAGACTCTCATTAATAATTAGCATTTTGGGTATGATGGTACTGTCCGGGGAAGAAATTGCACGACAACAAACTGGAAACTGAAAAATGAAGAAGTGATGAATAAAGTAGATTCCACAAAATATCACCATAAAGCAGACTTCTAACTGTAAAAAAAATCACATTCACAGAGAGAACAAAACCTGGCTCACTGCAGTGAGATGAGAAGGGTGACAAAAAGATCTAAGTGGCAGAAAAGAAATGGTAAAAAAAAAGTCATGAACTTATTTTTCATGTTCTGTTTTTGTCATGGGGGACAGAGAATGGAGTTATGGAACATGATAGGAGTATGAACATTTTATTGAACTGGAAAGAAAATACATTTTCCCTGCCAAACAGAAGTAAAGAAAAAGATGAGGAAAATCCAGTTACTGCAAAAGGGGAAAAAGCACATTATAAGTAGAGAAACCAAGCCTTCTCTATGAAAGAACAGCAAGATTTTTCCTTTAAAACATGTTACTGGAATAATGGACAGTTAAGCAGCAACATAACGGGTTAGATCCTCAACAAGGGCCAAATTGCACCTGGTGCAAATTAAAGGATGGGAGGGACAGCTACTAATGGCCCCCCAGGGGGCTGAAACCACAGGCAGTGTTTGGTGGTAAGGACATTTCAGCCATGCCCCTTTTCCTCTTGCTATGCCCCATTTCCCTGCTACTTCACAGAGGAAGCCTTTCTGTGGTACTGAAACCAAATATAAGATCAGCTCCTCTGAAGTAAACAAGGATTGGGAAAGCCCTAGGAGATCAGGCTGTAACTCATGCCATCTTAATTCTCTCCAGAGTCTCATCTGTTTTATCATTAGAAAGACCTGACCCCTTAAATAGGTGCGTGTGAAACTGGAGCAAGGCCTGATGATCCATGGTTTATGCCCCTCTCTTTCTCCATCTGAGGAAGCAGTCACGGATTCACTGTTTGTTTTGCAGAGTTCCTGGGCTAGAGAGACCAGCTTTGAATTAGCCAAGGGACATTACAACAAACAACAACAAAAACTGAGGACCCTCTAGGGGTACAGGAGGTATACAATTAGCTCTTTTTGGTACTGGTGGCGAGGACAGAGAGATGTGTTCTTGAAGCTTTAAGTCAAGCAGTAGAGGCATTGCCAAAAGCCTTGAAAGAGGCCCTTCCTCCCCCCCAAGTCATAAGCGGGAAAATCGACTGTCAGAGGTATGTGAAACAGCAATGTGCCAAGGTCACCTAGCACCAGAGCCTCAAAGCAGGAGAATTACATGCCGGCAGAATTACAAAGGAGGCAGAATTAAGACTAGTAAGGAGTCTCCAAAAGTGATGTGGTTTTGGAGAAGGAGAACAATGCCCCATTTGGTGGATCAGAATGTTGCTGCTTTTCCTTCTTCCCTGAAACGGGGACATGAGAAGATTTGGAAGCCTGATTCCTCAAAGTTGATCTGTGCTGACTAGAGCACTGAGGGAATTTTTGGTGCTGACAGCAGCTTGAAAGCTATTTTGATGGGGGCTGCAGTGCCAGACAGCGTCAGGTGAGAGGCACAGGACCAGCAAATGTGTGCCTTGGGGAGGTCGTTCTTAGGCTCGACACAAAAGCTGGGGTGACAGGGCATCTCATGTCTCTTTACAAAAGACCTCAGCAAAGAAGAGGACCTGGAAATTCCTGATGGATGATCTGGCTGAAGGCTCAAACAAGCCAAGTGCCACTGCAGTTGTACGTGCCTGTCATTCCTCATCTGAGGAGTGAAAGCATGGTAAATTTTGTATTGGAACCCATGAGCTTCTCCCAGCAACACGAGGCATCAAGCATGTAGGTCCCTCTCTGGAAAGATGGCTGAAGAGGATGCATGCCCTTTGAGTCCTCTGTAGGATCCGGGTATGACACAGCAGTGGAGATAACACAAGGCAAGTAGCCCCAACTAGTCTAAGTAACTATAAGAAGATACGCTACCTAGATCACAGACACAAGAGGCAGTTCCATTTAGCTCTCTCTGTGGAAGTGAAGGAAATGAGAGGTGTGTGTGTGCGCGTGCGCATGTGCGCTCTCATAAAGATAGAACTAATTAAGTCATCTTAGCATGAGAGCACTCCCCAGCAGGAATGGCTTTGTTATTTACAGTTCCATAGCCTCACACTAGAGACACACCAAAACCCTAACTGAAAATGCACAGAAGCCCTTGAAGTACATGCATATTCAAGTTGAAAAACATTGCAGAGGGGCTGTTTCCCTTTGATTTTAAAAAAAATGTTATTGGATCATTTTTACAAACCTTAGTTTTTGTAAAAGCTTTTTTTTTTTTTTTTTTTTTAAACAAATTTAAAATTTTTGAATAAATTTGAACAGAACTGACTTGCCCTTTATGTAGTAAACAATATACACAATAGAAGAACTTTATTCCAGGTTATATCTGCTTCTGAAGTGTTCTCACTCCTTCATGAAAACCATATTTAAGGCAATTATGTGGAAGTTAATATCTATTGGTAATTTACATACACATTTATGAATTTTTTTACCTGAGTTGTGCCACAATTTTTACACTGTACAGTAGTTCTGGCTGGCATTGGCTGTAGAACAGTTGGTGCTTGGTAATACTTTGGATAAGCTTTTGTCATGCAGTTACTGATTTCTTTTGATTGAACAGTGGCCTGAATCTTGACCCTTTCACATCCCTGAGCTGAACAATAACTGTGACCATCCCTATTATATTTGGCTTGAAGATATAAAAACAGCAATCTAAACACAAAACAAAACAAAGAGATTAGAAAACTAGTTGATAAAAATACAGAAAGTTACATAATCAAAATTTCGTCAAATGTACTGATTAGTGAACACAGGAGACCTCAGACTGCAAGCTTTTCAGGGACAGGGAAATGGTCATGTGTTTTTGTTTTTTAAATCTCCACAAATTTACAGTACTTTGTAAAATGTTCTGTAATAAGTACAACAATAGGGAAGTCTTAAGTGATATATATTAGAACTCTCCAACTGTTAGAGAAAAGTCATGACAGGATTTGTTTGATCAGAGGAAAAAAAATCTAGCCAGCATAAACCACCCCCCATCTCCCACCAGTAACTGTCACACCATACATCTTAATAAATGTTCACTAAACTTGCTATTTGGCAATTAACATATCAGACATTACTCAAACAAAAACAGTGCTCTTATTGTACAAAATACAAAAATATATGAGTGTCATTGGAAAAAAAAGATCTTTATTGCTCTGAGTGTGCATAAAGCCCAACAAAAACATCCTGACTGGAAGACTATTATACTGATGAGCTCTACCAGCTTTTCTATAGCTGCTTGTCACTGTAGTTTCTAGATGAAAAAAGAAAAGCTAAAATGATATCAAAGACTACATACATCTGTTTATCTACATGAGTATCCCAAACTAGTTAATAAAAACCCTCCAAAAATCTTATACTAATATTCTGATTATAATAAAAATAGGGAACAAAAACAAAATAAAAAACCACAACATTAAAAAAATGTGTACATAGTTTTTTTCTAAAGGAAGCTTTATTATGGTCTTCAGTGGTAACATTCAAAGTGCTTAAGTGACTTAGGAGCCTAAGTCCCATTTTCAAAAGTGACATGCTTTAAGTAACTTTTGAAAATTTTACTCCATAGTTTAAGAAAATTCCTGTTGGTCCAGAAGGAATCAGGCCTATTTTCTTACACTCTGTTTAAGAGGTGAAGGGCAAACATTTACAGTTGAGCCATACTAAATTAACAAAGCAGTTACTGGCCAAAAAGGTACCTCTCTGTGGTATTTGAGATACCACAGTTTTCCCCATACTTAGAATAGGAAATAACTGTGGTAGCTGTGGTATACATTTACAAGTGCTGATTTGATGGCCACGACATTTATAATTACAAGTTATGTAGATTCCTCTTCCAAACATCCATGGCGACATGCTTAGTGTTTCTCCATAAGATTTCCCTTCTTAAGCAGCCATCAGAGCCAATTCTTAACACTACCGAACTTGCAATTTTACTATTAAATAATGTATCCCTTTATTATCAATCTATATAAAATTACCCAGTGCTGTCATCAAAATAAAACTTCTTCTCTGATCGATTTTTCTGCAGCTCCATCATCGAAGTTACTGATGTATAGTCCTCCACACTATAGAAAGCAGATGTCTGCCTTTGAAAGACATCAAATGTTACTTGAAAAGTTGTGCTTGATGGATAACAGAGTCCAACCCGAATCCAGTCATTCCTGGAAATATAGTGAAACAAAATTGTTATAATTCATTCTTTTGAGCAAGTTTCTTGTTTTTGTGGTAGTGGACACAAATAGAGTGGCAGAGAGAATATTTTCATTTCATTTTATTCAACAATTTCAGTTCAATCACTAATCATTCAAAGTTAAGACACCATTTTGGAGCTGAAAAATGCAGAAAAGCTGTTTTTCTCTTCCAATCTATGAATAAAAGCTGTATGTGAGAGGAGGAGGTCCACTAGTTCTAAAATCTTGAAGGGCATTGGGACCAGAAACTAACTACAGATAATACTTCCTTTGTTTAATAAATCAGTTAGTTTTAAATGCAAACCGTGTTTTGATAAAAACTTTTTTTTTCTTATGTAGCCAGCACATTCTAGGTAGTTTTAGTTAATAAAAAAATTAAAATGTTTTTGTGCATTTTTAACTGAATTTCAATTTCCATCCAAACTGAGCTTGACATGAATCTCAAGTGGGGGAAAAAACAAAACTCAGTCATCCAGCTGAAAGTTAAGCATGTCTGCTTAAATATAGAGTATCCTCCTGCTTAGCAAAAAGCAGGATCAAATTTAGTGTAAAGGTATATTTAGTTGCAATCATCATGTTTTAATGATTATCAACCAATGCAAATCAACTTTGGGGGGGGGGAAGTAACTAAAAAGTACAAATGCAAAACATGAATAAAATCTATTTCCTACTTGCTGATTTAAATCAGGATAAAAATTTCAATGATTTAAGTTACTGATTTAAATCAATCCACCCTGTTTGGATACAAATTTAAAATTTTTCAGTTTGACATACTGCATCTTACTCGCAAGGCCAGTGATAGGTTAAACCATTTGCAGTTCTACTCTGCACAGCTTCACGCAGTAATAAAGCAATAGGGCTTTCCTTTAAATGCTTCTTTACAGCGTTTTCTGTATAGCTCTACACAGCTTTTGGTCTAGGTCTCCAGTACACATTTTGCTTTTAATATTTGCTATTTCAGATAAATCAAGTTCCAGTCTGACTCATGGTTGTAATATTGAATGTATAACTATCCTTGCAATATTGATTCAAAAGACACCATTGGAATACTAAGGCAAAAACGAAAGGAAAGGAAACATACCTGTTAAAATTAATGAGATAGAGAAAAGTGGTTTGGGGAGCTTGTCCATTCCAATGTATCGTATAGCCCTTCTGAAGCATCATTACAGGCTGGTACTGTTGAAAGGCAGCTCGCTGGTTAATACCTCGGAGTGCCATGGTGCTGGATGGGTATTCATCTCGTACTATGGTCATAGTAAGGTTCTGTGGGTTCCTTGTCTGGATGTATAACTTTAATTTAAAAATTAAAAAAAAAAAAAAAAAAAAAAAGGCCTTAGACAGAAGAGGAGGAGAGATTTGAAGTAATTGACAATTTTTGATCAGTTTCACTAGAAACAATACATGAGGGAAAATACTGTTTATCACTAGAACATTAGATGTCATGCCTAGAGGCCCCAGTGAGCCTGGCACTGTGCACACAGTTAAAGATAGCCGCTGTCCTGTAGAGTTTACAACCTAAATAGACAAGGCCAACAACAATTTTCCCCATTTTAAAGATCGGAAACAGAGGGATTCAGTAACTTTCTTAAGGTCACACAAAGTCTGTGATCAGCTAGGAACTGATCCCAGCAGAGGGGTTTGTATTTAGAAAACTATATTTCACATTTTTAAAAATATTGTGAGAAACAGAACCACAAGTGTAAGAAAGCCCCCATACTTAAAATGAAAAAAGAAAAGGAGTACTTGTGGCACCTTAGAGACTAACCAGTTTATTTGAGCATGAGCTTTCGTGAGCTACAGCTCATCCGATGAAGTGAGCTGTAGCTCACGAAAGCTCATGCTCAAATAAACTGGTTAGTCTCTAAGGTGCCACAAGTACTCCTTTTCTTTTTTCTTTTTACGAATACAGACTAACACGGCTGTTACTCTGAAACCTATACTTAAAATGTTTTTGCCAACAGGACTATGTTATGCAGATGATGGCAAGTCAACTCACTGCATAAAGATTTGCTTTATTACATTTGCTATCATAATCCTCCCTTCCCCCAACAAGTTGTTCAGAACCATCTAGAAGGCAAAATAAGTGTAAAATCAATTTTTAAAAACCTAAAGAGGAAGGGCATTTCATGGCTTTGATAAATTTTTCTTCAAGTCTTGTGAATATATATAAAATATAGAATACACAAAAAACTGCAACAGTTCCAACCTGTGCATAGGTCCCACTGCAGACCACACCATTCCACTGTGTAACATTAATACATTTTGGATGTCGGATCAGGAAATTATCCATTCTACCAACGTAAGTGTCCTTATATTCTGTCACAGAACCATCTACATCATGGAATATTGAGTTCTTGTCACCATCCAGCTCACTGTCTTCAAACCAGGGACCAGGTTTACCAAAGAAGACTTTCAGAGAAACCTGATCATAAAAGGGAAGTGAAACATTCCAATTAAATCTCTCTTATAAAGCCACCAATTTCAGTTGTGCTACTGCATGTATACAGTTAGTAACACACAAACATTTCCATGTATGTAAAGATCATCAGGAATCTGACAAGGTTTATGAGCTGAATAATTTCTCTAACAAGGACAACATAGTCTTGCAAAACAGAATTTCATTATTTTGTAGTAGTCACGGTTTTCAGTTAACACACAAAGCCCCGTTCAGACTTCTGCTAAATATTTCAGAATTTTGTGTTAATATTTATAAATGCAAATTCATTATTTCAGCTGCCTCAGGTCTTAAAGAATCTGGTCTCATTATTATCATTACACGTCCACAATCACTTGTTTTTGAGGTCAAAGCAAGCATTAAAAACCCAAACCAAAACCCCATTTCTGGTCTATTCCCTGTCTCCACAGCTGAGCTCAGTTTGGGAGGCACTGACTGGTCTTTTAGTTTCATGTCTCACTATACAGTTCTGTTAGCAACTGCACAGCCTAATAGGGGTGGTTCTTCACTTCACTATGAATTCTATATTAGAATGCCATGATTTAAGTAACTCTTGTAACCAGAGTAAGTAAGCAAGCAACCAAACAAAATAAAAAAGAAAGGTTAGTTTCCAAACTAAGAGAATACATATTTGTAAATGTAATTGGCTATAGAGAACAGATTACTCTAAACTAATGATGTGCAAATTTAAAAAAAAGTCTGGAAGCTCTGTTCTGAACAGCAGTTTGGACTGGGAACTCTTTGGGCTAGAAACTGCACACGAACAGGCACTTGTTATTTCCTGTACTTCCTGGTAAGCCAGAAATAGTACAAGAACAGCACTTCTCATGAGATTTTAGTACAATCATTTCTGGCTCAAATCAGGAAGTTCAAAGGCATGTGACAATGGAGGAAAGTATGGTTTTCAACCCTCAAAAGTCCAATTCAGTCTTAATTGTAAGCAAAGGCAGGAGGAGCTGGATGACATTTTATCCAAACCCATCCATCTCAACGCTATCATGGGACAGACACCAAAAATGGGAAATGTAGGACATGCATATGTCCCCTAGAAGTTGCTTAATCTCACCTCCCAGCCTCTTCAATGTTTCTGGAGCCTTCTACAGCAGCCCAAACGGTCCTTAAATGTGTCAGACTCCCCTTCTCCAAACTACAACTCCCTTGCTCAGCAGACATTACTTGGGGGACGTCAGTTTGGGCACATCCGCCTGAAGAAAAGCAGGTACTTGCAGGGAGGCAGGGAAAAGGCAACCCAGGCCCAGAGGTGGCAGTCAGCACAGAAATATGGCAGGTGTAGGCAATATCGGGAGTGCACATGGGACTCCCGTTTGAAGAAATAGGAGGACATCACCAAAATTCTTTCAAAATAAATCTCCTGCATGAGACACTGAATTCATCCCTTCCTACTTCATGAAGTCTCCCCTTTCCACCTCATCCACTGAAAATGAATTTTTCCATAAACTTACATTTGTATCAAATTTAATGAGAGAAATGTTGTTTTTAGGTGTCAACTGCCAAGGGTTTTTCAATAGGAATCCAATTGCACTGGTGTATCTATCAGCAGTCGGCACAAAGTTTTTGAATGTGCATTTGGTAAGATGAATGGGTCCATCATAAATCTGAAAACCTCTGATTGGAAATGTCCTGTTAAAAACAGAATATGTTTAATACACACACACACTCATACATACTTGACCTGTTAGAAGTCTTGGTTCAGGGTCCCTGAGGGGCAATGCTTCCCTTCATTTAAAAGCATTAAGAATGCAGTGCTAAGACAATGGTTTGTAGAGTGGAACACTAAAGACAAATGAAGTCTTCCCTCCACTATTAACTTACAGGTAAGTTCCTACACCTCAAATTTTAGAATTAGAAAAGGGAGCCAAGCTGCCTGCAGCTCACCCAACTCCTGCCCTTTGCCTCTCCCTCCTAGGATGCTTTGGGACCCCTACAGCAGAAGTACCCAACTGGGAGTCCCATGTGCTTGGGCAGGCAGGAAGCCTCAGGCTTCCAGACCATCTTAAACTTCTCTCTGTCAGATGGCCCACCGGCACAGAGCTGCCATGAGCTGAATCTGCCCTACACCTCCTCCCTTCTTATGTGAGGCATGGGGTGATAGCTGGCAGTGGGTGAATCAGTTTCCCGAAGGCAAGCCGTTGGGGAGGTGGAGCTTGTCTGACACAGGGAGGGGAGTGGGACTGGCTATGCATAGTAGTCCCAAACCAGCCACTCAAAATCCCCTAGCCACAGACTTTCTAGTCTCTACCAGTCCCAATTATTTCAAACCCCATTGGACTTGCTAGTGTTGTAAGACCTAAAAGTTACAGCAATTCATGAAATTACGTATGGAAACATGAAGTTAAAGATGCAATTCACCATATCAATTAGTTTCTTGAAGGCACAGAAATCAACTGTTAATATGTGCGGCTTTCAACTAATTATTATGGATTTAGTACGAGAATAAATTTTATTTTCTCATTACTATTGTTTCATTACAAAGTTGCACAATTTTTTCGATTACCAACATTTTAATTTTTATTGCTTATCAATGAAGATTTGACAGCAAGAACACATGAAAGAGTGAAATAGCCCACGCCACATATACTCTATTAAAAAAAAGGTGCATAACCTTCCATTTGAGATCTTTCACCTCCAACAAATTTGACATTAAAAAAGGAAAAAGAGAGAAAGGAAAAAATGTAACGTTCATGCCAAAATACTTTTACCCCAATCAAAAGTATTTTCCAAAATAATAAATGAGAGAAATTATCAGAATCACTATTAGTAAAGGACTTTTCTTTTTCTACCCCATTGCGGTTCGCAGGCAAATGATATTGGAATTGAAAGTTTCTGCACAGTAAATCATTTTTTTGTTTTGTACTGATGTTCAAACTATTGATGATTTATTTTGGGTTAGGTAGAAAGAAACTTGTGCAGTACGGTTTGTGACGGCTGGCAATTTCCTTTACAAATTGTATTGAAGTAAGTTTAATACCTTAAAAAACCACTAACCCAGAAGCAGAAGGTGGTACACACGGTCATCAAGTCCCCAAACCATGCAGACCCCCTTGTAGCCATGTTTTATCTTGGAGTATTTTTTAATTCTGTGCTATGTAATACTAGTTCTAAATGTATAGTGCTACTTTCAAATCAGACAGAAAGTAACTTTTGTAAAAAGCAACTTTGTTTTACCCACTGAAACACACTTACCGATTTCTAGGCAAAGTGCGGTTTTTATTGTCTATTCCTCCGGTTCCTGAGTATTTGTTTTGGCCACCCTGAAAGCCATAATTCCTGCTCTCACCAACAAACAAAGATTCTGATACTTCCTGGCTGGAGCCTTCATCTTTTGGGAAGCTTCCATCACTATCAAAATGAAGTCTGAGATTACGGATATGATAGTACAGCAAACAGGAAAGTTATATTGCTCTGAAATACAAAGACATCCTACAATTTCTAACTATTGTTTACCTTTATCTAATCAAAGCAGGCTAAGCCTTTTGTTTAGAAGTGTATTACAATATACAATTTAATCTCTGCTTTTCAAAAACCCCAGCCTTAAAAAAAAATTACAATTAATTGACTTAATGCACATTCAGTTGATTTTAAGTATTATATTTTCTTGTTCCCCTTGTCCTCCAGTCCCCTCTTTAAAACGTGTATATTCAGTATTAGGAACATTTTAATTATACAAGGTGAAAAGGTAGGATGTTGTACACTTTCCTAGAGTTCTGGTCATGTCATCTAATTATCTAGTATCATGACTTGATGTATCAGAGCTCCAGCAGAAGCAGACTCAGGGTCAAAATTGATGAGACATTCCCCTTATATAAACCCTCTTGGCCTTCTTGTCATCATTTTCACATTTCTAATATTTTTACATTTGGGTTTCTAAATAGCCCCAGTATCACATCTACTACTTATTATTTGACATATACTGACAAAAATTAAGCTAGGAAGACTGAACATAGTGATGAAATCCAGTACAAAAATACTTACCTGGCAAAAGTTAAACCTATTCCATTGTCGGCAAACCTACAAGAGAAAATTATTCTTGAACAAAGCAAATTTCAAACCACGTACAATACAATACTTTAATGTTCATTAAATGTGTATTTTTATTTTAGCTTCTCAAAGCGTCAGAGCACAGATTCACTTCAAACTGAATCGAATCTTGATCTGTGTATGAAATGAAATTTACAAAAAAAAAATACCATAGCTATTATACTTAAGAGATTTCTGGTGTTTTAAAATCAGTATAACTGTTTCTATATAGTTTTGTTAAGTGGTAATATGATAGCTTCAGAGAAACCTCAAATATACTAAAAGTCAAAATTTTTAAAAGTACTTTCTATGGTCTCAGTTAATTTTTGGACTTCACTTTTCTCTATCATGTAAATTTTAAATCTTTGTTTGCTTCCCATTTAAATGAAATTCCCATGTAATCTTGCATGGACTTAGTTTCAGCCCATTAGTGGAATGAGACAGTCAAACAGTTTCAATGGTTTAGCTCTGACATGCTCTCTCATAACCCTACGTTAATCTAGGCTTTTCCAGACTTTACAACTCTCACTTCTACTAGCTTTTATACCGCAGTCCAGGAGAATGTCTTTTTATAGCAGGTAGAGGTTTGCTCTTGGATACCTACCCGGAGTTCTGAATGATGATGTCCCCTCCTCTGACCCAAGACCCATGATCATTGTTTTTAAAAGCGATTAGTCTGTCAATCAGAGCAGCAACTCGGGGCTTCTCAGGATCAGCATCTTGATGAGGTCGAAACCTTAGAAAGAGATGAAAAAAAACCAACACGCCTGAAAAGAAGGTATCTGATTTATGCTCTGTGCACATATACACTGTTGTGGTATATACCAAGATATAAACACTTGCACTCACTGGACAGGCAAAATCAGCTCCTGCAACATGCTTGAGACAAAAAGGCCCATGCTGAAAAATGACAGAGACTAGAACCCTAATTTCATGGAGAGTGCCCCCACATTTCTCCATTCCCACAGCAGTGTCTTCAGAGATCTGACCATCCTACTCTTGGGAAGAAGCAATAAAAAGAGACGAAGCATTAAGCTTCTCTTCCCTTCCCAGAAGGGCTAGGATATCTCCCACTATGGATTCCCATCCTACTCTTCCTGAGCTGCACCTTCCTGTTCCCCGACTCCTTTGTCCCACAACTTGAGTCTCACCCCCTTCTTCTCTCTTGCCTTCCCTGGTGTCTTTCTTCCCTCCCCTTCTCCTTAAAGCATTAATCTGAGGGTATGGAGAGAGAGGAGGAAGATTGACCCTGCCACTGAGAGGGCATGTGGGACTGCAGTTACACTAGACAGAAGGCTGGAGGGATGGGTGCTGAATGCTCCTAGACCTCTCAAGTACACCTATATTTTGTGGAGTGCTCTTCATTTGGGTAGGACACATGTTTCTCCACTCCTCCATATCTGCTGCCCAGCTGGTCCCACATTGTGGCAGCTGCAGTCTATTTTTGACCCAGTTTAGCAGCGTAGTACAAACACAAAAGCAACAGGGAGGATGGAAGAAATAGCCTGGGGGTGCTGCCAGTTGGGGAGCCCATGAGAGCCTAGGGGGCTTAAGGCATATTCAGTTCCACTGTTTTAAGCTAACTGGGAAAGTGGAAAATAATTCATACCCACTCTGTATTTTTATTGATATGAACACAAAAGTAACTAGACAGAATCAAAAGTTACAGGTACATTTATCGAAGGGGGAAACCCACAAAGTAACTGCTGTGAAACTTGCCCAATCCTACGCATTAGGGAGCTCTCTGCACCACATTTATGGTTTAGTAAGTTGAAAGACACTATTCCTTCCTCTCAGCCAGTCCTGTCTACTCTGCCCCCAGAAGCATCAGTAGCAGAGAAGGGGCAGAGACAAGGACTGGAGAAGGAAGCAGTTCACAGCTGGCCTACTTCTGCCCACTCAGTGATCCAGAGCGGCAAGGAACCTTTTTTAAAAAAGAAAATTTTCTGACAGCAGATTGACTTCTGCTGGGACAAGAACATCTGGGCCTGAATTTAAGAACTATGGATGGCTGACCAGTCTGACACAATAATCATGTCACTGTACATCAGTTCAGGCAACAATGAAATGTATGAAGATTAACTAAAAGAAAGACTTTTCTGCAGTTTCATCTGGGAAAAACTGTTGCAGTATATTACATAAAGTAACTTTACAATGAGTTAATTTCAATCTTAGTGAAGGAGAAGTCCAACTTTAAAGTAAAAATGGACTATTTTAAATTCTTCTTTGGGTAATACTATCGAATAATCATACGTATGCAGTCTGTCAGATTCTTTTAAGGGCAGATTGTGCAATCTTAACTAAAGACAGTGGTTATGACAAGGTTACATTTCTCTGATCAGAGAGACAATGGATTTCACAAGATATAGTCACTGAAACTATTTTCAATTAACTCAGACAAGCTCAAGGTTTCTGTCTGCAGGATGGATGATGCATGATCTCACAGATATTATTTGCTCAAGGTGCCATGATCATCCTCTACCAGGAAACCGAAGTTTTCTTAAATACTAATATGGACTCCCTCCCTGCACAAAGGTATGTTTTTCCTCAGTGAATTGCAGAGAGAGAGAGAGAGAGAGACAGACAGAAATGCTCAGATCCTTCTCTTTCTCCTTGCAACCTTCCTCTGTGCTGCTGCTGATCATGCAACCACCACACCGGACACCCTCCAAGGAGTTGGTTCCCCAAACATCCATTCTTGCTTCAGGGATATGTGCCTTTACCTCATCTCATAAATACTGGTTCCCCCTCCAGCCTCTTTGGACATGTGCTCTAGTACCACCCGCCCCCCCCCAGCCATAGCATTTACCTCCCAAGTGCTCGCCTATCCAAATACATGTGCATCCTGACTCCTGTCCCTCAAGGTAAGTCTACACAGCAAAGAAGGCCTGTGGCTGGCCTGCGCCAGCTGACTTGAGCTTAGGGGGCTCAGGCTGCGGGGCTGTTTCCTTGCTGCGTAGACTTCAGGCTCGGCTGAAGCCCAAGCTCTGGGACCCTCCCACCCCACAGGATCCTAGAGCCCAGGCTCCAGCCTAAGCCTGGACATTTAACAGCAATGAAACCGCACCGCAGCCTGAGCCCTGCAAGCCCATGTCAGCTGGCACAGGCCAAATGCAGGCTTTTCCTTTGCTGTGTAAGCATACCCTCAGTTTCCAGACAGCCTCCAGCACATAGATACCATTCAGCACCTTGAAATTTCTGAGTTATTCTAGGTAAATAATGTTTTAAGTTCCTCCACTATGATTTAACGTCACCCTCTCCCCCATAATCTGCTGTGTAAAGAATCTTACTTTATTTCCTTGGATGCTCATGCTCTGTTTTAGCCCTCTAAAATGTTTTATGAAATACTTTCAGTTTTTCAATGCTCTTCTTTGTTCCCTGTGAGACTACAGTATATTTTCATAAGATGTCACGTACTACTTTGTCTCAAATCCCAAACTATGGTTACTTTGTTGGTAATTCACACTGGTCTTATCTGCCTTCCATCATAAGTTCTGAACCGGAAGTTCATTTCCAAAGCATGAAGTACAGTATGTTCTCAGAGTCTTGCCTTTTCCTCTCTACGTCCACACCTATCATTCAACTGTCCCCTTCCTAAACAGAGGTCAGTTCAAATACACAGATATAGTCCTCTTACCCAATGACATTTTCCAGCTCAGGAAAAATCAAGACTTTGAAGGTAATTTATTTTACTAAATTCTACAGCAGGGTACGGGTAGATGTAACTATTCAGTTTCTCCTCATTAATTTTATTTGAAATGCAAGAAAAAAAATAGTTAGCCAGCCTGTAAGAAGGAACCTCTCCACTATTCTTCCACTGAGCAAGCTAGATTAGGAATCCTGGAGAGAATTTGGAATGTGTCTATGTGTACTGAATCAATTAATACCCTGCAATAGATTCTCTCAAGTTGCACTGTTGAGCTACATATTCAATAAGTTGCTGGAAGACTTAGTGAGAGATTTTCAAAGGTGACCAACTCCCACTGACTTGCAATTTGAGTTGTACTTTTGAAAGTCTCTCTCACTAGGTCCTTTAGACCAGTGGCTCTCAACCTTTCCAGACTACAGAACCAGGAGTCTGATTTGTCTTGCATACCCTCAAGTCACACCTCACTTAAAATCTACTTGCTTACAAAATCAGACTGTCAAGGTTCCTCCCCCACTCTGAACTCTAGGGTACAGATGTGGGGACCTGCATGAAAAACCTCCTAAGCTTATCTTTACCAGCTTAGGTCAAAACTTCCCCAAGGTACAAAATATTCCACCCTTTGTCCTTGGATTGGCCGCTACCACCACCAGACAAATACTGGTTACTGGGGAAGAGCTGTTTGGACACGTCTTTCCCCCCAAAATACTTCCCAAAACCTTGCACCCCACTTTCTGGACAAGATTTGGTAAAAAGCCTCACCAATTTGCCTAGGTGACTACAGACCCAGACCCTTGGATCCTAAGAACAATGAACAATCCTCCCAACACTTGCACCCCCCCTTTCCTGGGAAATGTTGGATAAAAAGCCTCACCAATTTGCATAGGTGACCACAGACCCAAACCCTTGGATCTGAGAACAATGAAAAAGCATTCAGTTTTCTTACAAGAAGACTTTTAATAAAAATAGAAGTAATTAGAAATAAGAAATCCCCCCTGTAAAATCAGGATGGTAGATACCTTACAGGGTAATTAGATTCAAAACATAGAGAACCCCTCTAGGCAAAACCTTAAGTTACAAAAAAGATACACAGACAGAAATAGTTATTCTATTCAGCACAATTCTTTTCTCAGCCATTTAAAGAAATCATAATCTAACACGTACCTAGTTAGATTACTTACTAAAAGTTCTAAGACTCCATTCCTGGTCTATCCCCGGCAAAGACAGAATATAGACAGACACACAGACCCTTTGTTTCTCTCCCTCCTCCCAGCTTTTGAAAGTATCTTGTCTCCTCATTGGTCATTTTGGTCAGGTGCCAGCGAGGTTACCTTTAGCTTCTTAACCCTTTACAGGTGAGAGGAGATTTCCTCTGGCCAGGAGGGATTTTAAAGGGGTTTACCCTTCCCTTTATATTTATGACACAGACACAAAAGAAAAAAAAAAAACACAAAAAAAAGTGCCACAGCACACTATTACTGAAAAATTGCTTCCTTTCTCATTTTTACCATATAACTAAAAATAAAAGCAATTGCAATATAAATATTGTACTTACATTTGAGTGTATAGTATATAGAGCAGTATAAACAAATCATTGTCCGAATGAAATTTTAGTTTGTACGGACTTTGCTAGTGCTTTTTCTGTAGCCTGTTGTAAAACTAGGCAAATATCTAGATGAGTTGATGTACTCCCTGGAAGACCTCTGCATACCCCTGACAGAGAACCACTACTTTAGACTGAACCACAAGCTAGGGAGTCCAGCATTCAACAGCCTTTAATAGGTTTTCAACTTTGCACATCAGACAGGAAAACATTTTTCAGAGCCTGTTGAAAATAATGCCTTACTATGGTTGAGAGAGTCAGCTCAGGATGAGGGTGCATAAGGAGCAGCAAGCTCCCAGAACAAGGCATGCTCTGCTGATTCAAAAACTGGTGGGTGGGTTGGTGTGGGTGTGAGATCATATAAATAAAACAGAAATCTGACAACTATCATGTTTTGCAGATAACTGCAAATAATTTTTTTAAAAAACACTTTCTAATATTAGGTTACGAATATTTTGAAAGGAGAGGATTCAATTCTGAGAACTTAGCTATTTTAATGTTAATATGCATTCAACAGTATTGAAAGAACAGATTTTACCTCGCATTGTTGTCCAGACAAAGATATTCCCTTGGATCCTCAGCACTAGCATTGGTGGTTTTTACACCTTTATCAATAAATAAGCCAGCCTGAAACAAGCGAGGAAAGAAACAAACAATTTTACCTGACCCAGCCCCAGATAGCTTTACAAAATTATCTTTCACAATAAATCTGAAATTGAGTTCACAAAACAGTGAGTCACTGTGTGTATAATGTTGGGTTTGTTTGTTTTTTAAACGTACTCTCTTTTAGTTCTCCATTTCCCTTAGCTAACATACTCTTCCTAAGGAAGCAGAAAAGCAGATAGCCTGGGGAAATATATCTCAAATAATACTTAGTGCTATCACAGGACTGAAAATGTTCATGGAAATACTATAGTTTAGAATTCATTAAAAACATTTGAAATCTGTTATTTTCAAAATGTAGTTAACTTTTCTACTGCATAGTCACCTCATAAAAACTTGAAGTCTTGGCTTAGAATATTCCCTACCATCAACCACATTTTAGTTTAAATAGGAATGTGTGATTTGGTTTAAGCACCTCCATTATAATATACTTCTGATTTGAATACAAATTTGTCCAACTCTCAATAACTGCCATCAATTTTCAGACAGAACTGTTTTTAATTTACAGCCCCCATAAAGTTGTGCATTCATGTTGTGATACTGTCACTGCTATTTGGGGCAGGAAAGGTTATTATAACCGGAAAAGTAGTAAAAGCCAGTTTCTAACATCCCAAATTATATGGTATGTAAAATTTACTCTTTAGGACCTGACTTTCAGAGAACTCCTATTATGTCACCTTTAAGCTAATATAGATGGGTAAAGAAATACCTAGATGGTTTTATAAAATCAAGATGTAAATTGCCACACAAAAGCAGCTACCATGAAATTATAATGCTTTTTACTGAAGGGCTTTAAGAGCTCACTGTGAATTTATAAGGGAGAGTATCTTATTTTGTCAACTGAAGTTTACTAATTTAAATAAATTTGAATCACTTTCAATGGCTCAAAAGTCCCTTGCATGTACCCACTGGTACACTAGATCTGAACTGACGCCAAACTACCATATAAAATGGCTTATGGGCTTCTCAAGTCAAATACTGTGAGACTATAAAGAAGCACTTGAAGTTTGTGTGTTAATGATCCAAAGGGAACAGGTCACTGACAGTTTATGAACTACAAACTTTCAGTTCATAGCCACCCTGGTCTGTGCTATACCTTGATTGTCAACCACCATTGCACTTCAAAGCGCCAAATGATAGCCTTAAAACACTGAGCGGTCTCTCATATTTCAATGTTGAGAAACTAAACATTTCTGTAAGCATGTTATGCAAAAATTATGGATTTTTGTTTTGAACAAAATTCGACAACTCCCCACCTTTTAAAAAAGAGAATATTAAACACCAAAAACTACTTTGAGGATGAGCATTGCGCAGGACTGCACAAGTACCTGATTATACTATCTGCTACAATACTAGACAACAAATTTCAAGAGCAGCAAGCTTTCAGTCATCTCTCTTTGCCATTATGATTTTTTTGTTTAATCATGAAGGTCTTAATATTGAACTATTATTATAGTTATTAAAGCCCAGGTATCAAGCTATTACTACACTACCTTGAAATTAGAATGAACTCTGTTGTTATAGAAGATGCCTAATGGTGTAAGCTCTGCTTTGGTTTCAGGGTATAAACCGTGAGAATCTCCTGTTGAAATCTTGTGGAACAAATACCATATTCCAGCATCCTGCAAAGAAGAGAGTGAGAACATGTTTTAAAAAAGTGACAATGACCTGTCTAGCACCAGCAGGTTTAAATCATCATTACTGCTATATTGACTTCTCCAATAAATCAAATGCATTTTAAAAATAATTCACGTCTCAAACAATCATAAAATGAAAACACAACCCATATCCTTTCACAATGAATTCCACATTAGATCTTGTCTGGAAAAAAAAAAAAAAAAAAACCGTCTGCAGTAGAACTAAAAATTTGAAGAGGTTGTATGCATGGATTACAAGGTTACACAGAAAAAGGAAATTTTTAGCCACAAAGATTTCCTAATTTTGAACATTTCAAGTCTGAACTCCAAGTCGCTAGGAAAAACTGTAACCTTTTGCATTTCAATGACACATTACATTTTGGTGTACTCAATCATATTTTGTTCAACTAGCTAGCAAAATTATTTTATTGTAGAATATACACAAATATTTTTCCACTTATTTGTCTTTAAGAATTGCTCATCACTATGCCCATATCAAGATTTAATGATACAGCCAAAACACTCACAAGAGCTTTCAAAAAAATTGAGAAGTCTGGCCAGTTCAGAGCTCGGAGCCAATAATATGCAGCAATTATTTCACACACCTATGTCACTCTCCATTTTCTCTCAAATTCCCCAAACAACTGCTCTTAAAAAGGTGACATTTACCAGTAACCCTCCATCCCGTATGTTACCCTGCATGAGAGGTGGCAAGGACACAGTAGTTGAGTAGGAGCCTCCACAGTCCCAGTACACCGGGGGAGAGTTCCTGCGCTAATATGGTGTGGCTATAAGATCTGAGCTGTTGAGCATTCGCTATGTGAGGGTTTTTCTTAAGAGAAATAGGGATGCTCTTGCCCAAAAGGCTTGAATAGTGACTATAGAGCTGCTTTGCTGTACCCTACAGTTTGCCATTGGGGGAGAAGAGAATAGTTTTAAGTCACCAAAATCCTGCTTGCGTTCTATATCTGGTGATAGAAGGGTCTCATCATTCTAGGATTTGTGTTCTGCTTGTCATTTTAGGTATCAGTGTTGAGAAACAACAGACTAACCGCAGAGCCAAGACAATTAACACATCTTAGTCCACTGTAAGAAAAACACAGTACAGCTATTTTGGATTCCACTAAATATGACCAAATTTTAAGTCCTGAACAGTAGCCATACAGTACGCTAACAATATAAACTACAGAAAATATTGAAGCCTTAATATTAGCATGGATGTATTCAGAAGATCCCTTATTCACAAATGATTCACTATACACACAGTCATAAATATGAGGATTAAGAATTCAGAAAAAGGAGAATTATCTCCTGTCTCTTCAGAACAAAGATGTTCAGTATCTTTCAAATGCCCATTTAGAAAGACAGCTTGCATGTAAAATGCCATTGTACTTCTAGCCATAAAAAGACAGACATCTACATGTGAAACTTTGAAATGCCTACCTTTTTTACAGCGTATGTCTTAGTTATCTGAAATATGAATATAGTGTGTGTCAAAGAACGTCTATGTGCCTCACCTGTGAGCCTGCTGCTGCATTATTGATAAGATGATTGTTGGGATGAGCAATCCAGAAAGTTGAAACAGCCCTGCAATATATTATTCAGAAACGATAAATAATTCAGAAGCTATAACTGGTAAAATCCCTACAGAAAACTTTGCATTCAGATCTAGCAAATTAGTGAGTGCTAACTTGACATACAAAGCAAGTCTGTCATGAGATTCAAGTAAGAAATCATGAAGAAAGTCATATTTTCCTAAAGAAAACTGTTTCTTTCACAAGTCCTCCTGCAAGCTCTTGTGGTTAAAATACTTCATGCAATGATAAACCATTTTGATAGTAAGTGGCATAATCGTATTTGGCTTTTACAGAAGAAATCTGATACCTTAATTCATAAATTAAGCATTAAAATGGGGGTTTCATAGCATCTGGTGCCTTTGCATAAAAATAAGGAAATAGCCTGAAGAGAAGTCTGCTGAATCAGGTACCATATCAAGTAGTTACTGTATTTCAACACAGTTGTTCATATATTCTATTTGTGTTGTTCAGATTGTTAATGCTTTTTTCTAAATGCCAATGTTGTATTCCAGCTGTCCACCTTTGGTAGCCTACATAAAAAAAAAATAATCTTGCCTATTTGTAGAGCAACAAGAGATTTTCAAAAATTTAATTATGGCAACTAATTCAATTTTCTTTTCTTAGCCAGACACTCACATGCAGTCTGTGGCTGGCACTGGAACATAATTTCCATATACTTTATCCTTAATGGCCATACACATGGTGCTATTCCTGTCTGTGGGAAGAAGAGTGCCTGGTTTGGTGACTAGTCCAAGGTTGTGGAACAGAATATTCCTCTGTTCAATGCCATCCTCTATGAAGAAACAGTGGCCTAGTGTGTCATAACCAATGGTGTCCTTTATCTGCAGAAATACAAGTTCATTATGTCATTAGCAATGTCAAATAAATCTCAATGAATGCTAAGTGCCGTTTAGTTTTACTATCTTGGCATAACTGCAAAATGACGTTTCAATATCAGCCATAATGGCCAAGTTAAATGTCAAGTTTTATTTGTTCCCCAGAGACTTTTTCTGAAGATGTTGGCTAACTGCAAGGCTCTAAATATTCAATTAGAAAGACCAAGAGGGGTCACAAAAGTCATTGTTTACACATGGTAATTATGTATTAATATTTTAGTCATGTTCTGCACATTTAAACTGAAAAATGGAATAAAGTATTTTCACACCGACTGTGCTTTGTAACGTTTACTTTCAAACAATTTGAAATGGCACCTACCAACAAGCCATTAGTTGCATGAATTGTCACACATCTGGAGAAACAATGATGAATGGAAAGGCCTTCCAGATAAGTCCTGAAGCTATAACCTCCTTTCTCATCCACATCCCCACAGCGGTGGAAATGAACAGGGTAACTTCCTATCAGTTGCTGTCCCATTTGCCTCAATTCCACATGGGAGAGATGAACAGATGTGAAATTCTTCAAAATCTGGAGTGTGTAACAAGAAGATCTAACTGAATAATCAATTACCCTTTTAAATTGGTAAAAGTTTAAATTTAAAGCCATTGTGAACGGATTTCCTCCAGGCACAGACAAGTACAGCGGAATATTACAAGAATCAGTCAGGTTTTGCTTTCTATCCAGATCTATAAATCGGTGACCTTCATAAACAAGAGAGACATGCACATAAGCTAAATGTTCATGTTACCAAAACTAAAAGTTTCATCAGGAATTTTATTGCTACAGCAAGTCAGTTTTAAATGGCTCTTACTGGAATTCTCACAAATTAAACATTCTTTAAAGACAGCCAAATGGTATTCAAACAAGAAAGAATTTTTCTCCTTATATAGACAAAAGTTGTATTGATTTAACTAAATTGGTTTAGAAATTTGATTTAAACATGTGCAATCGTATGGACACTCAAACTGGTTAACTAATTTAAGCATCTACACAAGGGGATTGCACAGTTTAGAAACAGAATTAATTTGGTGCAACTTTCTTGTGCACACAAGGCCTTAGAGAGACAATAAAATCCAGTTACTAAATCTGATCTTTAAAAATGAATCTTCTGTGATTACTATAAGCAATGGGCAAAACCTGAACTCTCACTATAAGGGACTTAGCAAAACCAAAAGACTTCTAGACCTGTATTTTATTATAACATTCCTTGAAGCAAATACTCTAGTTTAAATTTCCAGTAGACATTTGTTGTAACTGCACTTTCGATTACTCAGATTCCCAAACAATTCTCCATTTGAATAAAACCCCCAATAATCATTCCCTTTAACACCACAAGTGAGGACTGTAAAGGTGTGAGAATCCTTTCAGCATCAAAATGACACACTAAACTAAAACAAAATCCAGCTATACCAGCTCACATGTGGCCAACCCTCACAAAAGGAAGTCACTATGTAAGGCTGTGTACAGCACTAGCACTTTTGTCAGTAAAACTTTTGTTGGTTAGGGGTGTGAAAAAATACACACCCTTGACTGCCATAAGTTTCACCGACAAAAGCATCAGCGTGGACAGCGCTATGTCAGCAGGAGATGCTCTTTTGCCAACATAGCTACTGCCACTCATTGGGGGTGGGAGAGCACTCTCCTGTCAGCATAGAGCTGCTACGCAGGAGACCTTACAGCAGTTCAGCTACAGTGGTACAGCTGTGCCATGGTAAGATCTGTAGTGTAGACATAGCTTGAGCCTGCAGTTTTAGATACAAGAGGTGGGTTGCTCTTTTGCTACATGACGATGGGCAATTCCCTCAGAACTATGGATTTTCACATTAAATTGCATAATTGGCTAGTACACAGCTAAGTATTGTACATCAAAGTTGTTAAGGTTATGGAATTGCACAAAACAATGGGGCAACTGCAAATATTTCTTCTTCCTTCTGTCTTAAAAAAGCAAACTAAACGCAAATGCTTAGTTATATGAAGTTAAGTTTGCAAATTTGACAAATCAAGAACTGAGTTGAACTAAGTTCTCATTGTAATATTAACTTACCCACATTGCACATTTGAGGGCTTGTGAATTAGACTGTCAAATATAAATACCTTAACACACAATTACATGTTGTAGGCAAGTTAAAGAAGCAGTGTTTGACCATTTCAACTTTTTAGCTACTGAGCTTAGATTTACCACCTCGTCTCTCTAATAGCTTTATTGAAGAGACAAGGTTCTGAGCCACAGAGAAGCATTTAGGACCAGTGTAATGCTGAGGGCTGACAGAAATTGGCCTTGCTGCATTTGCTCCCAATTAACACCAGCTGAGGATCTGGCCCTTAAATGTTTAAACACACACAGTAATGAAACATTAAAGCTACAAATTAAGGCCTGATTCAGATGTACAGTACAACACTTATACCACTCTTTCCATGAAAAGGGGTCTTATCAGCCTGTAGTTTCTACTGGGTCCAAACATTTTAACTAATTGTAATAGCCTATTTTACCCAAATTTAGTACAAAATGAACAAAAGCTGAAAAATGCTCGGTGGTAGATGTTTATAAACAAATGCTAATGTAAATTAAGCAACATCTGCCCAACTATTCAGAACAGACTCACAAGAACAATTCAACAACTCTGTTCCATCTTCATGCATCTGAGGGGCCCACTCAGTTTGAGTTATTGCAGCAGTCAAAGACAGGCTTTGTAATGCTCACAACTTGTCAACATCTTTCTCCACTGCATTATCTTAATCACAATAGGAAACTTAAAACCCAATTTATTCCCCTCCCACAAAACAAAGGCTGCAGCACAAGAGAGACTGTAGATTTTTCCCACCATTATTTCCAGCATTATGAAACTAAAATCTATACCCAACACTTAAAAAAGGAGACTAAGCCTGTGACAAAAAACAGTGAAAGCAAAGCAATTTGCATTTAAAAGGATGAAGCCTCAAACATTTCTAACATCTACTGGGAACCGCCGTAACACTTCAAATCACTCCTTGCATCTATTCCCATTGGAATAAATATGGCAAGTTTTATCTTTAACCCAGCTTCCCAACTATGGGATTCAACCCGAAATGGGGTTGAGGTGATCCCTAGTATGGGGAGGACACCATTCTGTTCTGCACTGCGTGACCTCACATGTATGGTGTGTGTGAGGTCATGTGCATGGAGGACACCATTTTGCTGTGCAGAAGAGCCATTTTGCTCTCACTTGCAGTGTATGCCAAGTCATGCTGTGCAGTGGAGATTATTTTGTTCTTCAAACTGGCGTCCTCCATGCTGTCTGGGGTCCTGGGAGGAAATTAATTAAAATGTGGTCATACCAGCAAAACTTTTGGGAACGGCTGCTTTAACCATTAGTTTCTATACTACTGCTTTCCATCTCAGCCTTAATCTTCCTTCAACATATAGCCATGCAAGATATAAGAAGTGGTAACACTAATGATCCTTCTATATCCCTTTATTTTAATAAAGGAGACTCTTGGTTTTGGGTGCTCAACAGCAGATGCCATAAAAGGGCCCAAATTTTCAGATGGTATGTGCTCAGCACTTTCTGAAAATCAAGCTCCATTACAGTGACTCAGGTTGGGTACCCAAAATCAGTCGCTTTTGAAGATCTTGCCCTTTGTATACCAAATCATCAGGAAGTTGAACAATACACAATATAAACATAAGCAACAGGCTTCTAACAACATTATACACATTAACATTTCCTTGTCCTTGATTCTTCAGTCTAATTCTTGGCAAATTATTTCCAGTTTTAGGAAAGCTGAGAAGAAATACTGACAGACAGAACCGCTCAGTGAGAATTTAGTGAATATCAGGTTAGAAGATATTGAAACAAACTCACCCCCCAAATTTAGAATTAATACTTTTGCTCAGAAGCCATCCTCAATCTAAGGAAGCTACTTAAAAAGTTTTTCAAACCTTGATGTGTCCACCAAATGTATCATAATTGAAGTATTGACACTGATTGCCAGCATAGCAGGACTTTTCTGTCTCTCCCTTGATTAGGATATTCCTAGTGAGAACTCCAACCTCTGCCCTCATGTCCACTCCATCAATGACATCTCCCATATGAAGGAACTGGGGATTTTCTGTTCAAAAAGTCAGTTCAAGGAAAGAAAAATAGGGTAGATGACCAACTTAACTTCTCATCCATTAAAACCAGAAATGTAATTTGTTAGCTTACATAAAACATTCTCACTTAAGCAACTAGAAGATAGGGTAGGCAACATCGTATTCTAAAACCTCTTGGAATTCTGGATACCTGAATCCTAATGTTCTGATTGGTTAACAAACACTTCTCATTGGAGATGAAGAGTCCACTAGAGCAGACAAAATACACATCACTGGCAGGTGATAATCATCAAGCAACAAATATTTGTTGCCATGGGGTTCTGTACAGAAGGCAACACTCTCTCCACAAGGCAGAGGGCTGCTGAATAGGAGACTGGGCACCAGGAACAGCACCAGTTTTCCTATAGCCAGGTTTTTAGATTGTAGTCAATTTAATGATACATAAGCACCCAACAGTGCACTGAGAGGACTATTAGGGACTAGTACCCTCCCCATAAGGGAAAGGAGGGGGGTCCTGAAGAGAATGAGTGTTGAAGCTCTCCCATGAGACTGAAAGGAGGGTGGCAGTAACCTTCAATCAGGAAATAGAAGTGGAGAAATGGAAAAGATTAAGGATGTTTAAATTATTAAAAACACCAAAAAACAGTAGGATATCAAAGGAGAGGTTGCTTTAAAAAAAACCAATTGGCTAATCTTTCCCACACAGAATAATCAGAAAACCTGGAAGTGTGTGATAACTGATAAGTAAATTCAAACACCTTTTCAAGGTCTATGGCCTGGATCCCGCAAGACGTGTGTACATGCTTAGTCTTACTTGCTGTGGGTAGCCCCACTGACTGCAGCGGGGCTCCTCACAGTGCATAAAGCAAGCCTACTTGTAGAACAGTGCAGGAGCAGAGCCTAATTCAGCAAAACTTTAAACAGCCATTAAAAAAAAAACTACCGAAAGAAAATTCCCAGACTCATCGCTCCATTTCTTTTTTCAACTAATTTGGCTCCTTCCTAAATGGGAGAAACATTGCCATAACAGTTAAAAATCCTAGTGAAAAAGGCCTTTAAAAAACAACAACAACAACAAAAAAAACAACAAAACCTTTCATCTATTTTGGCCCTCACACACAAATTCTTCTGAAATATTAACCTTCATTCATCTATATAATGTGAAGTATTATCCCAGTAAGCCTTAAACTATAAAGGGGCACTTCTTTTGTTTTTCCATTTCTCTCTCTATTGATAGGCAACTTCTTCCTTTAATACAAAGCTGACATCTCTGTCACAGCTGGCTCTGACTGCTACAGAAAGAGTCCAGCTGAAAAGTTTCAATAGGAGTACTTCTCATACTATGCCTTATGTTATGTAAAACTGACCAGAACTGGTATATTTTCCTTGAAGCTGGCAATCTTTGCTCATTCTCTTCCCCACCCCTCAAAAAAGAATGATGGAGAGGAGGAAGGAAAGAAAACCGAGGCATTCTTCAAAAAATACTTTCCCCTAACTTCTGTATCCTACAAGTGTTACATGGGCTATCAAAATTTAAGGAAGGGGAATACTAAAATCTTCCTTGTGGTGGCAAACTCAACTATCAAATTGCTTCATTTTTTCACGTTTGTACAAGATACAAATACCAGTGAGAAGAGAAAATAGTGAGAAGAGGCCGATTCAAGGCATACTGTAACCATACTCCCCCTTCCCTCCTGCCCCCCGCCCAACCAAACTGAGGACAGAATTTGGCTTGACAAGTTTGCATGACAAAAAACAAACAAAAAAAAACAAAACAAAAACATGCCTTGGGGCATAATAAAATTTCCCTTTACTGTCTGCTTTACTTGGTTTCAAACTACTGTACTATGAGAAAAAAGCACTTAAGTTAATGCTGAAAAGTAGTAAGATCAGCAAATTCACCTCTCTTCTGAAAGTGCTAACTATTTACATAAAAATTTTAAAGCTCCAAATTACTCTTCCTTTCAGAAGGTGTGCACATTGTACTTGACTCCCTAGTATAAGCCCTGTAAAAATGTTACTGACAAGCTCTAGAAGAGCAACTCTAGAGTGAATCATACATGGACTAAAAGGTACGTTTTCCAAGGTGAAGCGTTTATAAATAGTAAGTTTAGAAGGTGACTGAAATACAATATGATTTAATATAGTTATTTACTGACTGTATCGCAAATTCTGGAGTTACAGAATAGCTTCAAAGTGTAAAAAAAGAGGGGGGGGGGGATAGACAAGGAATACATTTTGGATGACGTGAAAAACACATGGTGATTCAGTAAGGAGAGGACATACAAAAATTCTGTCCCAGATGGCAAGACAATACACTTTTTCCACCAACACTGGGAAGACATTTTCAGAACCAGAAAGGATATTGGATCCAGAACAAATAGGAAGACAGACCTGTTTAGGAGGGGCACAATTTGGTTGTACTTCTTCCATACATGAGAGCAACTGAGGAGCAGCATTCCACAGATGCTGGAGACTAGGACTCGTAGGCTAGAGAATTAAGTTCTTATAGTCAAGATGAGAAGATATGATTGCAACAGTACGTGTTTCACCAGAGGCACTGAGGCAGTAAGAAAAAGAGCTGCGGTCAAAGGAGAAAGAGGAAAGTTCAGGAAGTAAGGATGATATTACAATTACATGCAGTGGGAACAAAAAAGGGTTCTGAGTCTAAAAGAGAAAAATAGGGGAGATAAGAGTTGTGTGTGAAGGTGCTCATATTGTTCAAGGCAAAATCATAAATCTGAGAGGCCAACAGGACAGACAGAGGTATCCCTAGAAGGTGTCAAATTATATGGTGAGTTGATCAATGTTAAAAGTGATTGCTAAGGGTAAAGCCATGAGATGAAGGGGATGAAAGCTCAAGGTTGGAGACTTGCAGGCCCCTCCACAGAGGAAAAGTTTTGGCTTGAAGGGGGAGCAAAGAGGTATAAGAAAACCAGAGACGCCCATACAGCTAAGGATGCAGTCTCAGAGAACGGAGTGGGCTGCAGAGGCAATGGGGGGAGGGCAACATTCCCCTGCCCCAATTTTTGCCCGAGTTTGCTGGCCCTGCTTGGTCACATTTTGCAGCTGGGCCCCAGCCCTGCATGGCAACAGCTATAGCTGGCAAACTGGGAGCTGTACTGTTGCTGTGGGGAGAAGCAGCAGCAAACAGCTGGGAACTGCAGGGAGGGGCTGCTGAGAGTAAGAGAGAGGGACATGTAAGCAGGGGCGTGATACAAGCTGTTGGAAGGGCCCTTTAAATTGTGCCCCCCCACTATCAGCAGGCACCAGTCATCTCTGCACTGCGGTGAAGTCAAACAGAAGGGGGTCGTAGGCAGCAAAAAATGAAATGGTCAACTACATGTAGGCAAGACATTTCTGTGTTTTGCCCAGAACAAAGACAGTTTGCAACCAGTCAGAGATATGACAGTCATTTGCATAAACACTTTGCTGAAAAAGAAAAAAAAAAAAAAAAAAAAGATTTACAAAGAGAAAATCAGGGTCAAAGGAAGGTTTTTGTTTGTTTTTTAAAGACAATAAGGATATATCATGGCACATTTAAAAGAGCTAATAAAGGCACTAGAAGCAAAGGAATTGAAAAATCACAGTTCAGGGAGTGAAGGTGGGGAGATTGAACCAAATGAGAAAGAAGGAAGGTGAGAAGTTATTTTTAGGACCAGATTGTTTCTGAAGTGTCCACTGAAAAAAGTAAAGCGAAGGAAGGAAAAAGGAAAAAAAAAGAGGCGAAAGGCAGCGTTCATGGGTGTGAAGTTAACATGGTCACAGATCAGGACAACTGTATACTAAAAGAATGAAATCCATTCCTTGCATATAGCTGGAGAAAGTCTGGGAGGGGAGGGAAAGATGGATGAGTGGGCTGAGCCTGTCACTCGCAAGAGTTTACCGTTCCCAGTATAAGAGGCCATTTCCCTAATTAGTACATATTACACAGTCACATTGTACATACCTTACATTTTCATCAGTCTCCTACCTTTGACTTTGACCTGATATCTGTTACACTCTGGACAGGGAAGGAGAGTGAATTCCTCTGCTTGGTACATTGAATAGTCGGTGCTTGCAACTACGATCTGGTCTTCAGGCTCCCACTTACTAACATCTTCCAACAGATCTAGTATCACTCCATCTATAGCCTCTACCTGGAAACCTGAACGTGGGACACCTAAAAAGGAAAAATGATGCATGCAGCAATATATAAAGCTATAACTTCAAATGTCATCTATTTTACAAATACTTAGTTATTTTAACTAATAAGGAACTCTGATATTTAACTAACATCTTCCAAAATGTAAGAAACTTTCTAGTATGGTATTGCCCTGAAAAGGGAGCATGTAAAATAGCATCAAGGGCTTCATGTTTGGTGAGTCTGATTCAGATGCAATGATCTCATTTTACCAGTAGAAATGGTAAGTTTTTGTGCCTTTCAGCCTATGTATACAACCTGGGATCGGAGAACAAAGCTGTGTACTTTCCTTATGCACCACCACCAGAAGAAAGACTTGGCAAGCCAAGTGACACTTGTGCAACTACACGCCCTTCACTGGGTTTCCACAGATGCAGCAACAAATTAATTCTGTTGATACATGTGCAAGAATAGCAGGGCCAGCTCCAGCTTTTTTGCAGCACCAAGAGGTGAAGGAAAAACAAAAACAAAACCCAAGCCTGGTTGAGCTGGAAGAGAGGGACTGCAGGGCCAGCTGCCGAATTGCAGCCAAAGACCCGGACGTGCAGCCCCGATGACGGATGGCGTGCCGCCCCTTTCTACTGGCCGCCGCAGGCACCTGCTTCCTTCGCTGGTGCCTGGAGCCAGCCCTGAGGAATAGAATACAGCTCTATCTCACTTAGCAGTACAGAGCCAGGATGGCTAACAAATAAAAAAGCCAAACATACTTGTCACTCAAGTGGGTAGATACAACTCAGTATACATATTCAACAGATGGTGCCATTTTTCCATAGTCACTTTTCAGAGAGTTTTTTTGAAAAATTAAGAACCAACATTTTGGTCATTATGAAAGCAAACTGTTAATTCCCTTCTCACACCTTGCCCATCACCCACAAGAGTATAATCTCAAAACGAATAAAAGATATGCACTAGTCCTCTCAGTGAGGGAAAACTTTGTAAAAAAAACTAATTTTTATATGTAGATCTTCTTAGACTGAAAAAATATGTGGAACTCCTTCACTTTAAAAGTGATAAGTGAATTCAGTTGTTCACAATCATATGATGCTAGAAACTAAATTTCTAGAAGCTGCCAGGAAAGTGAACTGCCTGGCAGAGAGGTGGTGTTTAAAAGAAGTAAGCAGCACTCTGAAAGAGTGTGTGGTGAAGTGGGAGTTTAGTGACCCCCAAAATATGACATGACAAGGAGAGTCTGGAATTCTGTAACTTCTTGGAATAATTTAAGAGAAACTATTCTTAGGAAATTAACAGTTGCATATATTTACAGAACTAGAGTAGGGAGGATCCCAGAGGAATGCAAACTCAGACAATAACTGGGATTTCAAGAAGATCACAGAACATTCAAAATACAAGGGATGAACAAAGAACAAAATCTTATTGGGAGATAAACCTTTCACAGCATACATCCTGGATAATCAGCTGAAGAACAGCATCATAACACTAACATGACCAGTTAGGGTATCTCTGACCTTGAAAAACAACTAATCCCCCAACCATATCTATCTCATAAGTCTGGTAGACCATATCTGCATGGGTATCTCTTCAGTCTGATAATCAGTCCAAGAATATTATACATAGTCTTATACATATCCTTTTTAAAGACCAAAGACCAAACTGCAAACAGAAGAATGTGATTGTACTGAGCCACTGATTAAGAGGAGAGTTTTGTTAATCTGAAATTCCATCACAGCTCCAGTATAGAGACTTAGGCTGTGTCTACACTGCCACTTTCAGTGCTAAAAACTTGGCGCTCAGGGGATGTCTTTTCATACCCCTGAACGACTAAAGGTGTAGCTCTGAAAAGCGCCAGTACAGACAGTGCTTTCAGTGCCGGGAGTCTACCATCCCTCGTTCAAGGTGGTTATTTTTTATTGCCAGAGAGCTCTCCCCCAGTGATGAAGTGTGACCACACTGCCCATGTCACAGCGCTGCTGCAGGCGCGATGTAACATGGGCAGTTTCGACATATCCAGAGACAGATATTCCTTGGCTTTGTGGTGAACACAAAGGCCTTTACTACCCATGACAAAGATGCTACATCAAGGCAGAGCCATACATTTAATGGGGATCCTACAATGCCCTCACAAAGTACAAGGGGACTTGGGGATATTTATAGGTCACAGGCCTTGGTGCAGATTTTCCTGATCAAAACTAGGCTGCAAGCAGTCACCAGACTCAGTGGCCTGCATCCATTTTTGTTTTTTAAAAGAAATAATGATAAGATTGAGCTTTAGCATCATAAAAGATGAAAATGAACTCCTAGTACTGATAACATTTATTGCCAAGGAATTTGACCTCAGAAGCAATTTCCTTTTTCTAATCAGGACCAAGGCCATGGAGCTAAGAATAAGAAAAGCAGTTAAGGATTCAACACCACCAGAAATATTCTTGCGTGTTCAGATACTGCTTACTACCAGACCAACAGGCTGCCAGAAGTATGCATGTCAGAATAATCCAACTAATCAGAGACGCTTTTGTGAAAAATAAAATCAGTCATGCTTAAGAGTTCTCCAAACATCACAAGCAACAGCAATTAACATAATATTCTAACAGGACTAAAGATAAGAAACCCAAAAGGCAAACATGGAAAAAGGTATACAAAAACCCACAAGCCTGTCAGATCTCCAGCCTGCAATAGGTGATTTTATATTTTAGTATTTCTCCAGCACGCTTGTATAACTAAGTTTTTAAATTTAAGTATTAAGGCAGGGGTGGCCAACCTGCACCTGAGAAGGAGCCAGAATTTACCAATGTATATTGCCAAAGAGCCACAGTAATACATCAGCAGCCCCTCATGAGCTCCCTGCCCTCCCTCCCAGCACCTCCCACCACCGGCAGCCCCACCAATCAGCACCTCCCAATCAGCTGTTTCGTGGCATGCAGGAGGCTGTGGGGGGGGGGAAGGGGGGGGAAGGATTGAGGGCATGGCCGGCTCAGGGGAGGGGGCGGGAAGGGGTGGAGTGGGGGCAGGGCCTGTGGCAGAGCCAGGGGTTGAGCAGTGAGCACCCCCCAGCACATTGGAAAGTTGGCACCTGTAGCTCCGGCCCCGGAATCAGTGCCTATACAAGGAGCCACATGTTGGCCAGCCCTGCATTAAGGATACAGTTCCCTGGTTCCCCTGGATGCTGTGTTGGATGCCCACAGCACTGAAGCAGATAAGGAGATTAACATTCTAAAGTTTTCATTTTTGATACCTTCCCCTCTATTTGGATTTCATCCAAAAGTTAGGCAACATTAAAGGTAAACAGACAAAAACCCCACTGCAGTAATTAGGAAGTTAACATGCATTAATAAACTGTTCTAGAAAATGATCCATACAAATTGTTTTTTGAAACATTTTGCCTATGAAGATTTTAGGGGAAAAAAAACACAACACAAAAACTTTCCTACCTTCATTCCATTCACTGAAAGCTCTCACAGCAAACTTCTGACCATCAACTGTGAAAAATTCTCTTTGAGCAAGAGCTTTTCCCCCAGTGCTATGATTTTCATAGTCTCTCACAGACTCATTATAGGAGGAATTTCCACCACCTATAACACCGACTAAAGCCCAGGCTTGCCTGCAAAAAATGAAGTAAATGTTTAAACACAAAATTCCCTTAAATTAAATCCTTTGCAAATAGACACCGTATACAACATTTCTTCTTTTGCCTGTTTTCCAAAACTCTCTAAAATAGAATTCCAAAATGCAGTAGAAGAATGGGAACTCCTCATGCAAGAGATAATTGTTGAAAATATTTGGTTGTTCTCATAAGCAGGCTGGAAAATGCTCACCACTCATTTTCCACCTCCCCTCCCCCCTCCCCTCCCTCCCTCCCCCTCCCCCTTCCCCTCCCCCTCTCTCTCAAAAAAAAAAAAAATTCCAGACTTCAGGAAATATTGTTAATACTTTGTCCAGTGACCAAAGTATTTTACAAACCACAAGATCATGTGACAAGTGTTATTTTGTGCATAAAACAAAGTACAGAGAGATTCAGACCTTGTTTACACTAAAGAATACTTGCTAAAATGTTTCCAACTATGGTAGTGCTAAGGGTAGAGTAGGCACTGACAAACCTGCTCTAACCAGCCTGGAGACCTGACTATAGTGCCAAATCCACTGTTGGAACTGAACTTTCAGTAGTAACAGTGGGAAGTTTTTAGGTGTGTGTGTGTGTGTGTGTGTGTGTGTGTGTGTGTGTGTGTGTGTGTGTGTGTGTGTGTGTGTGTGTGTGTGTGTGTGTGTGTGTGTGTGTGTGTGTGTGTGTGTGTGATATACATACACTTTGTACTGCTATAGACACCCCCTGAATTACTTGCCCAAGACCCCATAGTGAGTCAGACAGGAGACTTGAAACAGAAGCCCAGACTTCCATCCTCTACTTCATTCACCACTTTCACTACATATCTTCATATAACATGCTTTCCTTCATCGTTAACACCTGCCTATCTTCATGTGTTCTGCCCTTTAAATCAGAGCTGGGTTTTGACTTAATATAATTTATAAGCATCTTGAGATTCCTCTCTTTCTTACTATACCCCTATGTACTCCAATCACACAGCCACCTGAATCAAACTTTCCAGTAATTTTCTTAAAGAGCATTGCAAGGTATTGCAATTGGATGAGGTTGTACAAAGCAAACCTATTCAAATATATAAATAACATTTTTAGTAAACATTCACTGTTCCATACTATGTTTATTACTTGCATAGTCAGCACTCTCAATCATTGGTTTGAGACAAAAATCCTATTGTAGCTCTGGGACTCAAATCAAGCATGGTCATATCACTAAGTGTACAACCCTTATTCCTAGGACTACTGATTAGGTGATTAAATCTAAATCTGATAAAAAATAAATATCCTATTATACCAAACAGAATCTGTGCCACCCAGTCAGCTTGCTGGATGGCCAGTCATTCACCAATTAAAGGCAGAACTTAAAACCTTCAGCCAAGACACTAGTTTATTCATAAGCATATAAAACAAAGTCTAAACAGGTATTTTTACAGGTCAAATTCCATAACTGCTGTATTCTAGTCTAATCACAATGATAATCGGGGGGAGGGGGAGAAAAGAGGGAGGAATAGCTCCGCGGTTTGAGCATTGGCCTGCTAAACCCAAGGTTGTGAGTTCAATCCTTGAGGGGGCCATTTAGGGATCTGGGGCAAAAACTAGGGATTGATCCTGCTTTGAGCAGGGGGTTGGACTAGATGACCTCCTGAGGTCCCTTCCAACCCTGATAGTCTATGATTCGATGCAAGAATGTTACACTGAACATGTCTTTCTATAGCCTCACTATCCATGAAGTCAAAATAAGCATTTGACAGAAAGAACATTCAAAAAGATACTGTCAGACTGAAGATCTCTTATTTTGGGTGGGAGGGAAGTCATCTTACCTTTGCATTATTTTATTTTATTTTTTTAAACTGACATGAGATGTGAGTGACTATTACTTGTGAGTGACTGTCTTCTGCTGCTGGGATAATGGGAAACAGAATTCTGTTAAGAAGGGAGTCTCAGCCTACCAGTGAAAGCAGCCAGGAATCAAGAAGGGGAGGAATGGGGGAAAAAAACCTCCTGCTCCCTCCCCACACATGAGGTAGGGAATTTCTCAATTTCAGGTGAACAAATGCCGATACAAATGAGGAGGTACAACCCTCCCAACTCCCATCCACCCACCCCAGGAGGTCACGGGGTAGTTCTGGGCACCTTGAATCCGAGGTGTCCCCCTGCAATCACTTCATGCTCACAGGAAGAGATTTAGGATCCAATGTGGCTGTCTACACAAGGGCACATCAGAACCAACCTTTGACTGAGTCTTTACTGTATCCAGGGGACCAGTGCATATTATGGTATGCTCTACTGCCCCCATATCTGCTGTTCCTATAAAAACTTCTGAGGCTAGAATCCAGACTTAGGAAAGCCTCCCAGTCCCAGATGACTAGATCCTTCTCTGATGGCTCAGAGGACTCTTTCTTGCAGGAAAGCCCTTTAAAAGGCACTCAAGTCACAAGGATATTTCTAGGACAATAAACACGAAATGGTATTTTGTCAAGGCAAAAAGCTGGAACCCTGACATTTTTCCTGTACTGCTGAAGCAGAGGGAGCATAATAGCCCAAGTCTGAATATGGGGAGGTGATGGTGGGAGGGGGCACGAAGACACAAAACCAAAGACATACTATTGACTTACTATTAGAATATTATAGTTAAAATATTTATTTAACAAATCCCAATGTAAGCTGAAGATTGGGTTCCACTCAAGCTAGCGGAAAAAGAGGAACTAAGACACAGCTGGAGACTGAGATTTTATATCCTTGGCTTTCAAATGCACACTCACTTAATAGGCTACAACACACTTTCAAATGGGTTCTACCACCAGGTGGGAGGGAATGGGATTCTGATCTGTTGCGGCCACATTACGAAGGAGAAGTTGAGATGCCTCGCAGATGCAGTGTCAGAATATTGGTTTCTTATTAATTGCCAGAGAAAAGTGCTGACAACAGAAGAATGCAGCAGCTGTCTGTATCACTTTTTACTCTCTCTTTTCTGTGGGGCTGGGAGGAAGTTAAGTTGGTTTGGTCTGGTCTGGTCTGGTCTGATTAGGGCCCCTTCTTTGCATTTGGTTTCTAATCGGTCACTTCTTACCCCAGAGGTGTCAGTAACATGCATCAGATGTCAACACCTGCTTTTGATTTGTATACTTAAAAGAAAGACAAGTTCTGAAAATAAACACTAGTCATACAATTATATTAGAAGTTATGAAGATTGGTGCACTAGAGTAAGTGTTAAAATCCACTATATATACACACGGCTATCAGTGTTATAATAAGCACTTACAGGCCTTTACACTGTTAAATAATGTACTAATTAATCCTCTTCAATACTTCTGTAAGGGATTATCCATAAATAAGACATTTATTTGCATACCGTACCAGTGTGAAGAGCTTTGGCGGACAGACCTTGGACGAACAGTGTTAGATTGTGAAAAAAATAGCATACTTTCTTAAGGTTTCACAAATCCCTGTTCACAGGATATATTCTACATCTAGAGGCACTAAGTGGATTTGAAGTGAAAACAAAATTATTTACCTGTAACTCAATCCTTTGACAAGCTTACTTCCCAGAAGATTTTGAATAGTCAATCTGGTTTCGTCCAGGAGATTTTTAGCAGCTGAATCTCCCACGGCAATAGCAACAATGCGGCCAAGATCCTGACCTTTTAAAAAATCCTGAAGTCTCCTGCTTTCATTTTGATATTCATGGGTATCAAACTTATCAACAACCAAAACTTGTGCTGTGTCCTGGTCAATCACTCTCACATTTAGCCCCCGGGAAAAATTCCTTTCAAATGCATAAGAACCAGAGGCCAGCCCTGAGGAATACATAGACTTTGACAGCAAAGTCCATGATAGCTTATGAGTCCCATGCAATTCCAGTGTTCCATCAGAGCCAACACCAATGAACTTTTTGCCAAATGTTGGCACATCATCACCTTCATCAGATTTGCCATACAAGATTATAGTTGCTTTGGATTTATAGCGACAGTTCTGTGCTCCAATATGAAGCGCTCCACCATCCTTTATCAGGATAAACCGAGTTCTCAAAGTGATATTTCTGGATCCATCTTTATCATCACCGAAGACAAGCAATCCTATAGGAAATAATTTCAGTATTAAGCTATGTTTTAAAGAAACAGATTTTGCTTTAAAAAAAAAAGTGCAAGCCAAACATTGCAATAAAAAAACCTAAATGTTAGGGGAAGTTAAATAATTTTGGTTTCTAAATGGATTGAGGAAAGGAAAATGGGTTTTACAGGCAGTAATACGTTAAAATCTATCTGGAACAGAATTGTAACTTCTAGTATATCAACATTTTGAAAAACTGGCTTATAGTTTTACTAGATATGATAATTGCTAATTTGTTTTCTCAACATCTGAACAAACAATGCATCAATACTGATTCCGCCAATCAGATAGAAAGTTACTGTCCAAGTCCTGCTTTACAAGGCTCCTAGAGTCTCTTGCAGCTGTCCCACTGAAGAGCCAGGGGCATTTGTTCATCGGTTTATATATTTGAGACTCTCGACACAAAAGCAGGAAGTGCAGTAAAAGCTGAGGAGCTAGTGATTGATAAAGCTGCAATACCACTGGACCAATAATGACTTGAACATCAAGACAACCAGACAGATATGGGACATGGAATGATCTAACAAAATTGTTTAAATTTAGACAGACCTACCAATGCCTACAGTATGATAGGAAAGAAAGAAGAATTAACTAATTCCCAAGAATTAGAATCATCACTCCATTTTTCTTGACTTCGAAGATATATGGGAGTCCTGGGTCCCATTATGCGATCTACTCATAAATCATTCAACACTATACAGGCACATTGCCTGCTGTGGGCAGCTTGCATGTAGTGTATGTGTGACAACCAGGGTCCAGACATCCCAAGGGGAGAAGAGAAGATTTAAACCCCAGCAACGAGCAGTTAAACCAACTGACTGCATACTGTGTTATTTTTATTATTATAAAAAACACATCAGGTAAGGTCTTTTATGAAAGCTTGTAATGTATATAGGCTATGGTTATGAATTTACATATTTGTGTATGCAGAAAACTGTGCTCAGTCTGTGGTGCACTTCAGCTACCTCTCAGCAGGCCAGTGAGTAGTCACATGGGGAGGGGCATCTCCCAAGCCAGCTGTTTATACAAAACCAGCCTCAAGAAACTATCCCATTGTCCAGCCCAGGAAAAGACAATGATGGACCATTAGAGTTAACGGAAAGACGCAGAGAATTTGAAACTGAAAAGAACATCCTGGCTCCCCACACTGACTAACCATGAGTCACCACCATGGGGCAGGGTGGGGTTTGAGGGAGATTAAAGAAGCCTTTTAAAAGCAGGCTTGGAACTGAGGTTTTTTTATCCATAACTTGGGGGACAGGCTCAAGGTGAGTAGCTTTTGGGGGTGGGAGAGAATTGCTTTAAGGCAACAGGTAACTCTTATTAGAAAAGGGATTTTATCTTTGATATGAACGTGCAAAAGCCTGAGGTTGTCTTTTTATGTTGATTTTCCATGTGACTTGTATATGTTTGCCTTCCCTTACTAATTCATCTTTAAATCTGTGTTTATTTAAAGACTTTTTATTTAGGTTTTATCCCAGGCAGGTTGCTGCTGTGCAAACTGTGTGGAGTGCATACGCCTGGGGAAGCAGGGGACTGTTTCAAGCCTTCAAAATTTACAAGGCAGACAGTGACAGAACTTCTTACTGATCTGTCTGGTCCCCAAAACATCACAACATATTACTCTTAACAAACCAAGATGCTACAGAGCCTAAGCATGTTACCAGTAGAGATGCAAAAGTGATGAGTAAGTTGTATGTAGTTTTGTGCAAAAATATTAGTCATTTAATGCTGGACGATTTCACAACTCCAATTTTATTTTCTTCAAAGTGGTCATTTTCATATTGAAACTGAACATTTTCAATGCAAAAGTATTTGTTGGAATGATGTTCAATTCTGAACTTTCCTTTAAAAAAAGCCATCAGAGTGAAAGAGACCCATTTTCTTAAAGTACAATTGCTAATTTCCAAAGTTTTTCACTAAATATTTCAAATGAAACGCAAATTGAAGTTCTCATATTTCATTGCAGGGTTTCTGCAGACATTACTAATGCAGAAGAGCAAGTGTTTCGGCAACACCTGAATGGGGAAAGGGAAGTATATGTTTGTTTGTATATGCCAACTTCCCTCCTCACCAGCCTTCCCTCTTCAACCAACACTGTCACATTCACCTACACCTGTCTAATGTGCTTTGAGCATAAATCAGAAATGTGTTAAAAAATGGGACATAACAGTTGATTGAAGCACATGGCTTGTTTTGCCATTACACACCTCCATCCTGTATGACTATAGAGTGCACCGTAGCATCCAAATTCAGACGAAACAAATCTCCCTTTTTGATGATAACTCTCTTTCCAGTATCTTGTCCAGGGTTCCAATTCTGAAGACGAGGGTTCTGATCTGGACAATTCTCTGAAATAACCAATTCAATTAAAAACACCACAAACACATAGCCATATAAAGTAAAAAAAACTAGAAGTCAGGGGTTCTCCTCCCTCTACAGCAACATGAAGGTTTCATTCATTAGGAACATGTTTCTTTCTCAAATTAGATGGAATGGGATCAGAAATAATGGATGATCTTGTTTCTTTCTGCTGTTTTCCTAATTGTACCATAGAAGATACTGCAGTTAGTCGCATCAGGGTTCAAACTTATGTAGCAAAAACAGTGACAGGGTATGTGAAGGCTGACTAGCTTTAATAGAAGGAATGTATTCTTGCTCTTCAACTGAGCCACTTAGCTCAATAAGAGCATTACAAAATGCTCCTGCCAAAAGGGCACCAATCATTTAGATACCAAGGAGACCCGTATGCTGTCAGCTGAAGTTACAAAAACATAGAATTCTCTTCTCTCAACAATTGGGTTAAGATTGTTAAAATAGCTGCCTATTGCAGTGGTAGAGACCTGCCTTCTCATAGTATGGAGGAGTGGAGACAGAGATTGGAGAGACTCTCTGAAGCATCTGGAAAAGGAGAAATTGGGGGTAGGGGAGGTGAATACAACAGATGCCAAGACTAACAGGCCAGCACCCAGTGTTAGAACAATGGTTGGATGGTTCCATGTCAATGGAATTCATCCATTTAGCCTTCTCATTTCTCCTTCAGAGACTATCTTACATCAAAAGGCAATTTAGTTTCAGAAAATAAATGGGCATGTAAGACTAGACAATTGTAAACAGCCCTATCTAAGGAAGTGGGATTGCCACCCTGTAATGAAACAGATACTATTCATCTCATCTTTAATGTAATCATTAGCATTTCTGATATATATATTTTGTAACTTATTTAACACCATGCTCTCACTTCAATCTTTTTCTACACTGTGAATTCATATCAATCTTTTTCACAGGAGCCAAGATTTGACTTAGAAAAGGAAGATTAAGACAACTAAATATGTAAATACATGGCCAGAAGAAACCTAAGGGATAATATAAACTCTACAAGAAAACAAAAGGAAGGAAATATCAGGGCAGGAGAGAGTTGTTTAGGGTGGTCCAAACTGGTGATGATATAAAACTCAACAAATGAATTTAAGCTAAATAGCAGGAAGCATTTCCTTAATAGTAGTATCTGCTAGACTGTTGATTAATCTCCAAAGGAAATGGAAGCCCCATTATTTCAGAATTAGACTGTACAAAGCTGTAGGGAAACACATTGCCAGGGACACCAAAGGGAAATTTAATAAGATGATCTAATGAGACAGTAAATTTACTATAAGTTCTATGAAAAGATCTATAAAGTGCAGTGCTATGGTCTCTGTGGGTATATAATGTCTTCTGCAGTTTCCACGATATGCTATGCATCCGATGAAGTGAGCTGTAGCTCACGAAAGCTCATGCTCAAATAAACTGGTTAGTCTCTAAGGTGCCACAAGTACTCCTTTTCTTTTTTCTTTTTACGAATACAGACTAACACGGCTGTTACTCTGAAACAGTGCTAAGGACTGTAACTTCAGTGCAGAGATAGGAAGCAGAGGGATAAGAGAGCAATTCTAAAATTGACTGTTTTAGGATCTCTGATAAATTAAATGCTGACAAAGGAGATATGAACATCACAGGCACAAATTAAGTTCCTCTAACATAAATATGCTTTTGAAGCACAGAATGTGCATCTGTTCTCTGATGATTGCTATGAAGAAAATTAAGACTTTTTTCACAGTTGGAAGTGCATTGAAAATCTTCCTTGATATTTCAGGACCAGGGACCAGAATGAAGCAGCCAGCATTTAATACTAATACAATATATCACCCTCCAAAATGATAAGTTGTGTTTTACACAGATACACTTTTCAGTATACATTCCTGTTTTCAATTATTTGCAACTTTGGCAAAGATAACTTTGCCAAACTAATGGTTCAGGCTGAAAATTTTCCAGGCTGGGTGGCTGCTTGATTTTAAGTTTCAGCAAAGCAGTGCAACTGTTTCTGAAAACAAGTTTAGGGAAAAAAATATGCTATTTTCCAAATGTTTAAAAAAAAAAATCTTAACTCTTTAACTGAGAAGCTTCGGAGCAATAACTTGAAATTTGGCAGGGGGCTGAGTAGGTAGAGGTGTCACCACTGTGGTCACATAGGAACCTTTTGTTGTCCCTACAAAAAGTCCTCAAATTTAGGGGTATAAACCTCTGGAAAAGTCACCACTTTCATGTGCTCGGTAGAGGCTCGCAAGAGTCTGGCAGCTAAATTCTCTGAAGATTCTGTCTACCCTCAGCATGATCTAGCCCAGGGCTGCAAGTGCCAAACAGAATTTCTCTACATTTGCTCCTCATTGAAGCCAAGGGTCACTTGTAGCATGCGACAATGGTACCAAGAGCAGGGAGATTGTCTCTCCTTGTGCTCTCAATGGTCTCCCTTGCTGGCACCCAAACAGACTGACTAGAACATAGGGTGAGAGGAGCAAGGAGGAGGGCAGAAGCAGAGAGGGACAAGCTGGGAGGACAGGACAGAAAGGGACAAGCTCATGGAGGGGCATGCTAGAGGGAAAGGGTCTAACTACTACAGCACAATGCCCTCACCCCAAAAACTTGGAATTCAACCCAGGGTTCCCGAGTCTCACTGTTTCTCTACTACTAAATAGCTGTGAAAACTATTGGCAAAGTGGGTGCCTCATCCCACCTCTAATATTCACAGAGGGTACCAGCCTACTACTGCTACCAGTTACTCCATTGGCTCAAGTGGTAGACACAAGTCTTCACTGTGGATATAAAGATTCCAATCCTGCTGAAAAACTATGACGGGGAAGAAGGAATGCAGAGTTCAGCATGGTTACACATGACAGAACATTTGGATTTTTTTTTTTTAATTAAAGGGGCATAAGTGGAATTCTCCTTTACATAGATACTTGGAAAATTCCAATCAATGTGTCATTTATTTTAAGACACACAGAATAAATTTTAGGCAGGCGGAATGTAACTAGCTGTATTGAAAATGGCCTGAATTCCAGGATTAATACTTCTGCTCTTGTAAAGAGAGCAATGAGATCTCCAATAATGCAAGTAGATCTCATCAAAGTAGACTGGACCTCAAGGAACCCAGTGCTCACTACCATATTAATGAAGTGATTAAGGTATAACTCAGAGAATAGTGCCACCTACAGAATCATCAACACCTCTTCCTGAAACACCTTGTGTTTCCTTGGAAGTCTGCCAAGTACTGATAAGGCACAACTCTATTGAGGGTGCAAAATTCAACTAGTTCAAAAGTCTGATGAAGGAATGACTGCAGATCAAATAAATGTCATCTTGAAACAATCTGCATATGAACACAAAAGCACACTAACTCTTTCATAATTTTACAGATTAAGACAAGAAGGGATCATTATGATAATCTAATCTGAGCTCCTGCATAACCCGACCCAAAGAAATTTACCTGGTAAACTCTGCAACAAATCCATTGCTTTTTAGAGCCTCCACTTTAAAAGTCTCCCAATCTAGATTTTAAAAAAGACTTCTCAAGTCACCTCCTCCTAACCTTCTTTTGGATAAAACTAACTAGATTGAGCCTCTTAAATTATTCACTGTAAAGCAGATTGTCCTAGAATTTGAATAATTCTTGCAGCCCCTTTTGAACCCTTTACAATATCTTTTTTTGAAGGGTTGACACCAGAACGGAATTACAATGGGAATACCATCTCCCAACTCTTATTGAATATTCCCCTATTGACACATCCAAGGATCCCACAGCACTGCACTGGGAGCTCATATTCAGTTGACTATCTCATGGAAAGTGAGAAGAACTTAGAGACAGTCCCACACCCTGTAAGAGGGGTTGACTTTTGTTGTTCTCACGTGTGGCCTTCCTGTGACACGGACAGACTGGTCAACTGGCGTATGACCCATAACAACTTCACAGGAGGTACTGAAATGATAAACAGATTCCCTGGCCATTCCCTGCAGGTAGTTATCAAAGCCATGTTAAATAGACTAGAAACTTTAATATGTTTACTTACTATTGTTAGAGACTTAAAAGGGTAGATACTAATTATATTTGTCTATGTTTACCTATATCTTGTTAGAAGTTTAACAATGTGATCTAATTAGCTTGTAGATGCTAAAATTCTGTTCCTGTCTCATAATGCTTCATTACTGCATTCTACTGATTCAGTGATCAAAAGGGGATATCATCATTTAGATGGGAAATATTCTGTAATATTATTGTCCTCGTTTCTCTTTGAAACTTGTAAATTGTGCATAGTAAACTACTTTTGAACTGCCTGAATGGTTAATTGCCTTATGCTAATGGTTACCTGTGTATGCATAGGAAACAGAGATTAGCTTCAAAGCAACAGTATACATTACCTATTCTTCATCCAAGGAAGGCACTGCTCTGATTGATGTCTGGCTGCAACTATAAAGAAAGCTTTGGGCCTGAAACTTTTTAATCTCCCATCCGTTTAAACTTTGACAGGGAAAGTCTAAGCCCAGAAGACTGAGGTCTCCAGGTCTACTCTGGATTAACTCTGGAATTCTCATGGAAGAATTTGAACAAACTCAGCACATGGACTGCCTATTGGACTATAACCTTTTAAAATGGATTCCAGAAGGACTTTTACAAGTCAGCAGCCTCACTATCTCTGCTATGAAACTGACCTGAGAACTTTACTTATATGTGTATGTATATTGATCTTTTAACCATAGCAACTCTCTTCTTTCTTTTGATTAATAAATCTTAGGTTTAGTTAATAAGGATTGGCTGTAAGTGTGTATTTGGGTGAGATCTGAAATATTCATTGACCTAGTGGGCAACATGTCCGGTCCCTGGGGATTGGTAGAACTTTAAGTATGGTGAATAAGGTTTTAGTAATCACTTGCTATATTAGACTTGGCTGTCTGGATGGGATTGCTTAAAGGAGGCTGTAGTTTGGTTTCTTGGTAACCAGTGTGGTAATACAGAAGCGGTTTAGTTATTGGCTTGGTGAAATCTAATTATAGAATAAACCACCAGTGTGGGGGATTGTCTGCCTTATTCCTTGCAGTTAACCCAGAGTGTGGCATTCTCAGTGTGGCCCATCCAGGCACCATGGTCACACTTGCATTTGGCTGTTTTAAAGCATGTGTTGTTCAAATGAGTCCAGGTTACCACCGAGTGATCAAGGTCACACTATATAACTGACCTGACCTGTCATTTACCACCCCAATTTTTATTTTCTTCTATATCACTGAAGAAAGATACTGAATAGTACTGGGTGAAGAACTGATCTCTGTGGAACCCCATTAGAAATACCACCACTGGATGGAGGTTACAATTACTTCTTAAAATCAGTCATCAGTTTTTAATCTAATCAATATGCGCTACATTGATTTTGTACAGTGCTAATTTTTTTAAAATCAGAATGTCTTGCAGTAAAGTCAAATGCCTTTCAAAAGTCCAAATACATTACGAGTTACCTATACTAACAAAATTTAATCAACTGTTTTGACATTTTCCAAAACAAACAAACAAACAAACAAACTGATCCTCATTAATTATGCTACCATCCTTTAATTCTTTACTAACTGCATCCCCTATTAGCCGTTCCAAGATTTTGCATGAGATTGATATCAAGTTTAACTATAGGACAGTGAACCAGGCCATCCCGTTTATCCTTTTAAAATACTGGTGTATTAGTTTTTTTCCATTCCTCTGGAACTTTAACATATTTTGGAATACTGGGAAAAACCCAACATCAATGGTTCAAAGAGCTCATTCGTCAATTCTTTTAAAACTCTTGAGCGTAGGTCATCTGGTACTGAGATTTAAAAAAGTTTAATTTTATTATGTGCTGTTTAACATCCTCCCTAGTCACGGTTGGAATAGAAAAATATCGCTGACCTATGAATTCATCATCCAGCCTCTCCCCAAATACAGAACAGAAATATTTGAACATTTCTGTCTCTTCTGCATCATTGCTGACAATTTTATCATCCCTATCTAGTAACGGATCTATAGCACCACTAAGATTTCTTTTGTTCCCAGTTATTTAAATCTCCTTCTTATTGTCCTTCGCCCTAGTGGCCATATAGTTTTCATGGATACCCTTAGCTCCTCTTATAAATTGCCTTACAAATTAGATCAGTTAACATCACTGCTATCAACTTCCCCTTTTTTACCCATGTGTTATATTATTTTTAACAAAATATATTTTTTAAATAGATAAATATAAACATCAAATATATATTTATTTTTAACATTAATACTGATGATTGTTAAACTATATTCATAGCTTGTGTAAATGAATTCTTATTACAACAACTTACCATCTGGTGCATATTTTGAAGATATTCCCAAGATAATTGCCAGTGCAATAAAAAATGAAAAGCTAGAAATACCAAAGCAAATGAGAGTATTTTTGTGTCTTTTCTTTCTGCTTGCTTCTGCTTGACGGCGCTGCTCCTCTGGCGAGAGGGCAAATGTTGCATGGGCTTCTTGTCCTGCAGATGTAAATTTGGCTGAAGTCTGGCTCTTTGGACATGGGGATGGACGAAGAGGAACAATTCTCCCTGGAACATAGCCAGAAGATCGATGACTGCTCCCATTCTGAGGCTGAAGGAAAACAGGGGAATTCCCCCTGTGATCAATGGCTTGCATGTTATAAGGTCACTGAAGGGGGGAAAAAAATAAATGAATGATTATGAAAAACAATCAGATAGTTTAGGTCATGTGTGTTACGTGACTATATGCGTCTCTCTCTGCTCTCGCTATTTATACTGTACCAATATCGTAGTAGCCAGAATTTGCCATAACATAACAGTTCAAAACATTTGTGCATAAATGAAATAAAACCTTATTAACAAAAAATTTGCTATAGGGAATCTAACCACTGAATCTCTCAGCATTTCAGCACAGTAATTGCTGATCCCCTCAAATTTTTAATTAAATGTTTTTGTGTATAATTTTGTCATTAAGAAGTGACTGGTTAAACAGTAAGACAGTATGTCAGCACAAACCCCACAATGGTTATGCAGAGAATGCCTACGTGTATTTCCACAGTATGCAGAAACTGAATCAACTCTTCATTGTTCTCCCTTCAATAAGTGAAGCATGAAATTCCCTTCACTTCATATTTTAAGCACCAAAAAGGCCCCTTTTCATTTAATATGTACAAATCTCAGGCATAGCATATTTACACCCATCCCCCCCTTCCTTAGATGCAGTTATGTTAACATGTATAATCAGGACAAGCATAGATGTTCTGCATGCAGTAATTTTGACTTACAGCACAACTTTGTTGTTAGGAAAGGTGTGTCTGGAATGGTTTTATAAGCCGATCACCTGCATCCTGTTCAGCAAGGTCTCATGATACTTCTCTTTGCCAAGCTGCGTGGGTTGTGACACAAAGTCTGGGAGCTACATGACCTCTCCAGACCCTGGCACTTATCACCCAACATAGAGAAGGATTTTTGTTCCAGTTGCTAGCAACCTCTCTTTGAGGGAGCTAGTGACAAAGACCCATTAAAAATATGGTTCCCAGACCCCCCATCATTCTTGCCAGTTGTTCAGAACTGACAAATCTTAATTTATGGTTTGCTTTAAAAGATACATAATGTGCACTATATTTCAATTTTTGTCTCATATTTACTGCTAGCAGCGTTCTGAAAGTCAGCATGTATCCCATTAAAATTGCTAGTAGTGGGATATTTGAGAAAGCTGAGTAAATTGAATATATGTGAAGCTTGATCTACTAAAGACTATAGATCCTGTTAAATAACACGTGCTGATGAATGATAGAAATAAGAGCCTACCAATAACGAGACAAAGACTCTTTATTCTCCTCTACTAACAAAGGAGTCCTACAGTATATATTCTAAAATGCCAGGCACATTGATGAAGCAGAGAAATTACAATGGTAATCTTATTCTGAGAAATAGCAGGGAATTTTGTGTCTCACATGCTGCAAAATCTGATACTCCACTGTTCCAGGGTGAGAACCAGCCTGTTCAATAACAGCCTGGATTACCCTTTTATAGGAGACAATGCATCTCCTATACACATAATGAAAGCTAAAAGCATTGAAACACTAGCTAGAGAAGGAACAGCAGAGGACAGCGCACAAATTGGCCCAAATTCTCTAGAGACTATCCCAAAGTTCCTTGCACCTGCTCCTTGTGGCAAATGGACTTTTCAACATTCTTCCCTTTATTTTTTCATAGCTATTTCCCAACCTCATTTACTTAATCCCCACTCCCAGATTTACTGTTCAATGTTTCATGAGCATTTGAAGAATGGCTCTCTTACCATATGTGCATTGTAAACTAAACTCAACTACTAGACTTCTAAATAAAATACTGATTCAGATTTTACTTAAGAAAAATCAACATGTAGCCTTAAAGTCAAATTACTTTGAAGTCTCAGCCTTCTTTACAAAAGACAGCACCTATTGCAAACTGGATCAAACAAAGATATCCTCTAGTACAGTGGTTTTCAATATTTTTTTCTGGCAACCCAGTTGAAGAAAATTGTTGATGCTGGAAGCTGGAGTGGACACAATTTTCTCAGGTGGTGGATCCAAAACTAAACCACATCTTCAGGCCGCAGATAGAGAAAGCGATTCATGAGTTCCTGGCTACGCAAAAGAAAGAGGAAAAACTGTGCCAGCTCTTCCACCAGAGCCCGAGAATCAGGATCTTCCTGCTCCATCCCAAGATGCCTTGTAAGTGTGTTCCTGGTACTAAAAACAGCTGCAGTTGCAAAATACAAGTTTGGGGCAGAGGGTTTGGGGTGCGGGGGTGAGGTTGGGAACGAGGGGTTCAGGATAGGGTCAGGGCTCTGGGCTGGGGGGGTGCAGGCTCTGGGGTGGGGTTGGGGGGGCGGGGCTCAGGACTGGAGATTGGGGCGTGGGTTTACCTTGGGCGGCTCCCTGTCAGCAGCACAGCAGGCATGCTAAGGCAGGCTTCGTGGCACTGCGGACTGCGCCAGCAGCAGGTCTGGCTCCTAGGCCGAGGGGGGGGGGGCGGAGAAAAGAGAAATGTGGGGGAGAGAGAGGGCCGGGCCCAAGGGGCATCGTGCACTGCCCCCGCCCCGAGCACCCACTCCTCATAGTTAGGAGCGGGTGCTCGGGGAAAAGGCAGCGCACGGAGCTGCGCCTCCCCAACCTAGGAGCCGGACTGCTACTGGCCACTTCCGGGGTGCAGCGCGGTGTCAGAACAGGTAGGGGCTAGCCTGTCTTAGCCGGGCAGCACCGCCAACGGGACTTTTAACAGCCGGTTGGCAGTGCTGACCATAGCTGCCATGACCCGGTACCTTACATTCCACAACCCAGTACTGGGTTTTGACCCGCAGTTTGAAAAACAAACAGTGTTCTAGTACAATAATTCTGACCAACCAGATGTGTGACATTTTAGAGCAGACTCATAACCCAAAGACATGAACCTGATCTGAGAATTTTCAGATATAAGAGTAACACTTAACTCTAAGATAAAATGCCTGAATTTAACACTCAAATCACAAAAGTTTCAGATAGTGCAGGCAAAACAAAACAAAACAGATCCACCAGTTAATACTTTTTATTGTTTAACAGTATAAACCAAACCCAGAGGAGGTATTCAAAGTTTATTTTATCTTTATGAAAGAATCCTACTTCAGTTTGATCTGATAAATGTTCTCTAAATAGTGCCATTTCACAAAGGAGACCATTTAATACAGTTTTTCCTCTATTTTGAACAAGAAATGTAAGGCTCTCTGGCACACAGTCTCAAGACAACCTACAGTAATTGTTTGAAAATAATTCATTTCAAACGTTTAGGAAATGTTGCAGGAAGTCAATGCTGAAATTCAAGTATATTCCATCATATCATAAAACTGATTTTAATACTTGCTTGGGACCGTCATTTTGCTATTTGTAAAAGTTTCCATTTAAGGGCAAGTGTTGTTCTTCCAGGGACACGTGGGAAAGAGATGCCACAGAACCACCAAACCCCTCTCCCTCCAGAAAAATCAAAATTAAATTCAAAAGACTACCATGAATGAGAGGTCTTGTACAATCAACAAGTTTACAGTGCAGCTCTGCTCATTCCTCTCTGCCATATAACAATTATTTAAATTTCCTTCTTCCTTTTGTCATTCTAAATTCTATGGTGGAAAGAATGGTTTTTATTTTTCAATTTTAATCCTTTACACTAACGATTTTATGTTACTGACTTTTTGTTTTAAAGTGAAACATCACATTTGAAATTGTTGGTTTTACTGTTCATTTGTACTTTATGGATGATTTTAGACAGTAACATACCCACCCATCTACACTGCAATTAGACACCTGCAGCTGGCCTGGGCCAGCTGACTCAAGCTCACAGGGCTCAGGCTACGGGGCTGGTTCATTGTGGTGTAGACATACCAAATCGGGCTGCAGCCAGAGCTCTAGGACTCTCTCACCTAACAGGGTTGTTGATCCCAGGCTCCAGCATAAGCCTGGACATCTACACCGCAATTAAACAGCCCTGCAGCCCGAGCCCCTGCGAGCCTGGGCCAGCTGCAGGTGTCTAATTGCAGAGTAGACATGCCAATAAATACTAAGGCCCTGTGCACAATATAGGTGTGCAAATGACTGCATTTACATGTTTTGGCTGAGGTACAGCCTAAGTCTTTCTGTACTATATAAAGTGGACATTTTCCTGCCAGCTCCTGTTCAACTCAGCTTGTCCCCCTACCATTTTTGATTCACTCTCCACATCAAGCATGTTTCACCCACAATAGGAATTCACTGTTTCCCCTTCTGCAGCCCCTGTCTCACCACAATTACAATGGAAGAAAGCAGAACAAGAGGGAGATCCTTTGCAATTCAAGGCAGCAATGACAGTGGCCAGAGCAGCAAGAGCTATAAACACTGGTTTCATGGGGAGCTAGGGGCGGTTTGAAAGAAACACTGGCTGGCATCTCGGCCTCCTGAACTACACAGAAGGAGGAGCTTTTTATGGGGAGTTTCATGCTTTCGCCATCTATCCTTGATGGTGCACCTCCTAAAACAAAGAAAAGGAGTACTTGTGGCACCTTAGAGACTAACCAATTTATTTGAGCATGAGCTTTCGTGAGCTACAGCTAGATTCACTGGTTATCTATTTTTACTTTGCGGTTATTTTTGGAATTATTCCAGTACAAGTGAAAGTTATCCAGTGATTTTGTGGTGAATTAACATAGCTGTCATGAAGTTGTTCAGAATTCACTGCAAATCTGCCATGTAATTTAGGTGTCCTATGTTACACAGTACAGAGGACCTTTCATGTAAGAATGCTCAAAATTATATTCCTCTCCCCCACAACAGAAAGCTTTGCATCTTTTTATCCATTATATATTAAAGGGCTTTATTCTGAGCAACATTTAAGCACATGCTTAAATACCACTCAAGGGGTGAAGTAGTATGTGCTTAACAGGTCATTAACTTTAAACACATGCTTAAGAGTGGTTCAAAATAGGAATGTTTTCCTAAATTGAAACCTAAAGCACCAGAAATTGGTGTTACTACTCTGGCAACCAGAAAAAGGAATCTCTCTCTACTTCACAGGGGAAAGATTAACATATTTGAAAGGTTTCAGAGTAGAAGCCATGTTAGTCTGTATTCGCAAAAAGAAAAGGAGTACTTGTGGCACCTTAGAGACTAACCAATTTATTTGAGCATAAGCTATCATGCATAAGCTATTGTGAGCTGTAGCTCACGAAAGCTTATGCTCAAATAAATTGGTTAGTCTCTAAGGTGCCACAATTACTCCTTTTCTTTTTGCGTATTTGAAAGGTGTTTTGTTTTTTAAAGTCGCTATTGCAATAACCAGAACTACAAACTGCTAACAGGATCTCTGGGAAATCAAAGTTTTACCTTCAAACATGGGTGTGCCTAAAAAGAAAAGGCCTATTTTCAGGAGTGCTGAGGACACACAACTGCTGTTGGCGTCGGTAGAAGTTGTAGATGCTCAACACATTAGAAGCTCATGCCACACTTATTTAGATGATTAAGTATGGATTTAGAGGACTAATTTTAGGCACCTAACATTTTACTAGCACCCTTTTAAAAAAGAATTTAAAGAATCCATTCTTGGAACATGGTCTGACGCTAGCCAAGATGAGGAGCCAAGTCCTCTTCTGGCCTTGAATGATTATCCTGGGTAAACACTTACAAACCTTCAGAGTCACTATTCCAGAGCCCTCTAAGCATCCAATCCTGAGAGACTATTTAAAAAAGCAAAACAAGTTTACTTCCGAACTCCATCATAACGTAATGCTTCTTTAACACACAATATTTTAAGGATTTCTTGTTTGCGCAGGTCATTTAAAAAAAAAAAAAGATGCTAATACTGTGGCTCTTGGCTATAAAACTACAGTTCCTGCTCATGAACTTCTCTCACACAGTGTAATCTCAAACTGAACAGAGACCTCAAAGAGGGCATCTCTTTCATGTAACATAATACTTGCATTGGTCACTACAGCTTTCTTAGCCCATAGCCAGACTATTGTTTGGTATGGAGCAATGAGATTAAAAGGTAGAGATGGAAATCCAGACTGTAAGAGAGGTGGAGGGGGATGAACAAAAGGATGCAAAATGGCTCACAATTAGCAACAAAGTCTGATATGTTAAACAGAAAGCATGGGTGATTTTCTGAAATTCTGACATGTACAAATTTACCTGCCTGGAACCTAGTTATCAGCTATCACAGGGATTTTATCCCACAAAAGACAAAAACAAAACATTAGTCTTCAACAAAGTCTCAAAATGTATCAAGGCTCCAATTCAGCAAATCACTTAAGAATATGCTTAATTTTAAGCATGTGAGGAATCCCAATGAAGTCAGGTTAAGCACATCTAAGTGCAAGGACATTTCCTTCTCAGGCACACATTTTCCTCCACCAATTTTTAAAATGTCTATATACTGTAATGATAGACTGTTTACTAAGAACCTATCCTTACTTATCCACATGTATAAAAGCAAGGAAAATAAACCACATGCTGCAGGTGCATAAAGAAACACACAAATAGTATGGAATGCAGAATAAATAAATATTTTTAATAAATGAGAGAAACCCCGATGGGCTACATAATGTATAAAGTTACTGTGAATATTTGATGTCACACTGTTTACTGAACACAATTTAAAGTGGTTTATTTTCCCCCAGATGGTGGTATTAGAAAGTCAGATGAAATGGAAAGCAGAGTGTAATCAGTAAGCTGTAGAGAGTCTCAGACAAGGCAGAACAGAATTTTTAATATGCGAGCCAGGAGAAAAATAAAAGCTGGGTTTCTGCATCCTGTAAACCCAGACTTTTTGAAGGCTCAAAAATCTCAGACTTTTTCAAATGTCTCTGTGAAGGGATGAGACAATGGCATTCAGAGGAAGGGTCACGTTTATTAGCTCTGATCTACATTACACACAGCTCAACTTAAGTTTTTAGTGTAGACATGACCTTAGGAAACTTTTGGGGAAGGAGGAGCCTATACAGGAGGGATGGGCTCCACCAAAACAGAACCAAATTGCTGGCATGCAAAATTTAAAAACGTCCTAGAAGAGTTTATAAATCAAGGGCTGGGGGAAAGCTGACAGGTGTGGTGACACATCATTTAGGGTATGATTTATTAAAGGGGATACGCTATATCCTAGCAAAGAGGAGAAGATAGAAGATAACATACAGGTAGGAACAGAAAAGAAACAGCCATTGAAAAAGAGTCCCATTCAATTACACCACATGAAGGCAGAAAAATAAATATTGACAAATTTTATAAGTGCTTGTATACAAACACTAGACATCTAAATACTAAGATGGGTGAACATGAGTGTCTCATATTAAAAAAGGATATGGATATAACAGGTGTCACTTGATGGAATGATAATCCATGGGACACAGTGATACTAGTATTCTTGCTTAAATTTAGGTATAGCAGTACATACCTAAATGTAAGCAAGTAAATAGTCCCATTGAAGTCAACAGGATAATTTATGTGCTTAAAGTATGTGTGCAGGAGTTTAGCTGGATCACAGCATTAGAAATCCCCTGGTGGAAGATACTACAGAAGAGCAAAGTAGTATAGAATACTGAACTTCTCTTAACAGCTAATCAAAAATGAGGATCATGAGAAATTGTATTTATAACTGGCTGAAGTCTTCAAAAGAACAAAACTCCAGGAGTGCAGGTATCCACGGTAGCCAGACAACCCAGAACCTACTAACTGTTTCAAAAATACGTTTCAAAAGTAGTGATGACACTCTTTAAGAAGAGAAGACATGATTCTGGCACTTTTTGGGTGACTATAATATATTCAAAGTGAGAGGGAGATCAGACCACCTACCCTGTGTATATGGCTTACATAAAAGTTTGAGTTATAAGGCTTCTCTCATATGTACAATATGAGAGAGAGAACAGTAAAATACCGTGGATGGATCCAGCACAGTGTCAAACTCATTCAGAAGAAAGGACCAGAGCCCATGTTCAATTATGGTCCAGGAACTGGGATATAAAAAAGGATGTCATACTCCCCTCAAACCATGACAGCGCTTCCCCTGATGTCAGTTGGAGGTTTATGAAGAGATCAATGGGAGAATACAGCTTTTATGTAGTAACCAAACTTTTATTATTTATTCAGTGTCATTTATCGATAGAACCGACTTCTGTTTTATTTCTTCCTTCTCCATCGCTCCCTGTTCTCCGTGTCTCTTGTTTTCCTCTTTATCTTTTCAGGCAGCCATTCCAAACCCACACCTCTCAAGGGCTTCACTCCCACTCCCTTTCCCAGTCTATCTGCTAATATAGTCAGCAATTAAATAGTTAAAATTAGCATTTAAGTGTCATCACTGGGCTTTAGAGTTGTCACTCCAGTGAGATTAATAAAAACAAGAGAGTTCAACTGAATCATTGATTCAGGCTGTCTGCAGACTCGGGCAGATGTCACTGCAGCATTTTCACTTTGTTTGCTTTGGCAGGTTCTCTCTGAAGCCATGAGGACTAAGAATTTATTTTTAAAGTGCTTAGGTCCCAAATAATCTGAAGTCGTCACATAAACTACATAATGTGCAGTGTCCTGAAAATTATGTACAATGGAGTCACTAAAAATGGGGATATAATCTTTCTTCTATTTTATCTTTTTGTAACATTCTCTGGGAGTGAGAGAGACAAGAAAAGTGTCCTGTAAAAAATAATCACATAGAAAGGAAAGGAAAAGGAAAGTATTCAATAGCTGAAATAAACATTTTAAAAACAAATCAAAAATTCTGAATCTACTGTTAAGTTTTCATTCTGCTAAAATGGCAGCTGAAAGTAACAACATAATATTTTGCATTATCTTGGCACATTCAATTTGAGGAACTCAAAGCACTTGCACACATTAGTCAAGTAAGTCTCACAATATCCTGTGAGGCATGGTATCTAGTTTTTTTCCATATGACTGTAGTACACTTTTTTCTAGTTTATTATGTGTGTCAAAGTTAGAGGGGACTGCTAGTCTGCTCCTTTGTCAGCTTGCCTTGCAATAGTGACCAGAAAAATTTAAATTCCAAAGTAAGTTATCTTGAACATCCTCCTAACATTGCTACATTCATAACATTTCTTGCCCAAACATACACATTTTCTTTAAGCTACCCTTTTCATTTCCCTTCCAAATATTACTGTTAGCAAGAAGATTTTAAATGAATCCTCGTCTATAACAGATGATTATTGAATCAACCTAGTTTCCTTGCTGAGAAGAGACTCTTTCCAAAGCAATCTGTTTTTTTTTTTTTAATAGAGTTAAATTGGTTAGTCTTAGATACTACTATATTAGATACTACTTCCTCAAGTTACATTTGGGAGGAATTACTGGTAACACAGCATTTTTCTTATCCCAGATACTGTATGGAATTAGTAAGTGTGGTGCTCTGTTGAGGTATGGAGAAACAACTTCCAGATTAGGAAATGGGAGTTGTAGGTAAGGAGTTTCAGGATGTATGCTTGCACATGGACATGGCAATATTTCCAGCACACAGAAGAAGCTCCGATTCCCAGCTGGGAACATGCATTATCAAAGTAATGCCATTTGGACTCCCTACAACCTCAAGTTTTAACCACATACTTTACAGTAGCAGCCCTCAGAGTCTCAGCAATACACCATCTATCCATACCTGAACTGGCTCATCTGGGGAAAGTCTTCTCAGGACATCACTAATAGCTCAAACTGGTTCTCAAACTCTTCCACTCTCTGGAACTGAAAAACAGGTATGCTAAATCGTACCCACTCCAAATTAATTGGTGGAGCTCATAAGAGCAGTCCTAGACTCCAGCCAAGGCCTTCCTTCCACAAAAAAGATCCCAAACAATTTTAAGCTTCATTTCAGACATCAAAGAAATACACACACCATTGCAAAAACTTGCCTAAAACTACAACACCATGTGGACTCGGGCACATAAGTAATACCTCTTGACTTCACCTGTAAGGCTGGCTGAGGTCAGTGTACTATTCAGACATAACATGGATATTCAGCTCATGATTTCTATTGTTCTAGTCTCCCTAAACAGGGGGATAAATCCAGACAGTCTGCAAATGAGTCCCCCTTCCACACTCTTGTTCCCTGCCTTCCCCCCTCATTCCTAGTGACTGATATTTCCATACACAGAAATGGGGAGCTCAGCACTAGTGACGGCTGTGGACCTCTCAAGTAGCTAGGCTCCATGTAAACATACAGGAGCTTGGGGCAATTTGCCTGGTAGGCAAGGCTTTCTGTCCGATGCCACCCGCCAGATCCCAAAAGACAATACCACTACAACATGCAAAGTGGAGCTCCATCACCACCTTGTGCCAAGAAGCAATCAGGTTCTGGAACTGGTGTGTTCAACAGAGCATAATTCCCACAGTCCTTCACTTAAACAGGCATAAGTAACGACCTGGCACACCATCTCAGTAGAAAGTACTCAGAGCATCCCAAGTGATCTCTGGAGGATTATCCCTTGTGGACTAATATATGCTGGCTATCATATAAATCATAGAATCATAGACCTTGAGAGGTCATCTAGTCCAGTCCCCTACACTCAAGGCAGGGCCAAGTATTGTCTAGACCATCCCTGACAGGTGTTTGTCTAACCTGCTCTTAAAAATCTCCAATGATGGAGATTCCACAACCTTCCTAGGAAATTTATTCCAGTGATTAACCATCCTGACAGGAAGTTTTTCCTGATTTCCAACTTAAACTTCCCTTGCTGCAAGTTAAGCCCATTGTTTCTTGTACTATCCTCAGAGTTTAAAAAGAACAATTTTTCTCCCTCCTCCTTTTACATACTTGAAAATTGTTATGTCCCCCCATAGTCTTCTCTTTTCCAGACTAAACAAACCTAATTTTTCCAATCTTCCCTCAAAAGTCATGTTTTCTAGATCTTTAATCATTTTTGTTGTTCTTCTCTGGACTCACTCCAATTTGTCCACATCCTTCCTGAAGTGTGGCATTCAGAACTGGACACAATACTCCAGTTGAGGCCTAATCAGTGCAAAGTAGAGCAGAAGAATTACTTCTCATGTCTTACTTACAACAATCTCTCAAAATAAGTTGACCCCTGAAATTGTCCCTGTGTGCTACAAATAAAAGATCCTGAATGGCATTGTTCTCTGTAGATACTAACAAAGGTCTTTCTTTACAATCTTACAACACTCCTCCTAATATATCCCAGAATGATGTTCACTTTTTTTTGCAACAGCATTACACTGTTGACTCATGTTTAGCTTGTGGTCCACTATGATCCCCAGATCCCTTTCTGTGGTAGTCCTTCCTAGGCAATCAGACCCAGAACTTAAATATATATCATATTAATAGTATGCATTATTCGCACCATATATTAGTATGCATTAAGTACCAACAACATTAAGCACAAATATTATAACAGTGATATGGCCTAAAAAGGCCTATATCATAACCCTGTTCACTTATGCTAAGTAAGTATTTGGCACAAGCAGATAGGAAACCTGTCAAAATGAAGATACATTCATTCTATGTCTTAGTACAAGCTTCACGGATCAGTAGCTTCATTGAACGCTAGTATCTAAAACAAAGGTAAGGAAGGAACAGAACAACAAGTTAGGGAACTGGAGCAAACTGCTGGGCTGGATTTTAGTGATGTGTGAAGACATGTGTAACTTGTAAAATCATAAATAATACCAGCTGAAACATGTAATTCGGGGAGCACACATTCTGCATAAAGTGTATGTAACATCACTGCATGGGACCGCTGTTCGGAGACAGGTATCATATAGAACCTTTTCCCTATACCATATTAATAAACCTGACTGATATTGATTTGGTCTAAGGTATATTTCATAATGAAATAATGAACCAAAGTCTGGTCAAGCAAATGACTATACAATTTATCAACCTGTTGTTCAGCAACATTGCAAACAAGTGCCCCCTTTTCTGTTCCAAAGAAGGAAGAGGTCCCAGCTATCAGACACTTTTCTCCTCTCCTGGTCAAAAGATGTATTAGCCACCTTCCCTCTGGTTCCTGTGATTCTCAGAGTCACCACAGAGATCACACATGATGCAGCCAGAGTTTTCCTCATTGCTCTCTCTTGGGCAAGACAATTATGGTTCACAGAGCTGCTACACCTAGTGCAAGACCTCCACATGCAGGACATTCAAGAGTGGGACTTTGTTCAGAACCAAGGTCAGATTCTTCACCCCCTCCCAAAGTCCCTGACTTCATAGCATACATGTCAGCTGGCTGAGCCACACAAACAGCATTTGTTCTGCAGAGGTACAAGACATCTCAGCTAAAAGAGAAAACCATCCAGCAGAGTCCTTTCAAGAGGAAGTGGAAACAATTCTGCATATGGCCCTCCCAGGAAGGTGTGACTCTTTCAAAAAGATCCTGTTTGTAAAATCCTATGTTCTCCAACTAAAAGCAAACAAGACTCAACATCACTTCAGTCAGAGTCCTACTTAGCTGCAAACTTCATCTGTCACCCTCCAATCCAGCCTTCTATCACCTCATAGTGACCAAGTGCTTTAAAGCCCTGAGCCATTCCTTTCCACCAACCAGAGAACCACCTCCACCCTGGCACCAAACTATTGTCTTAACCATTCTTATAAAACCCCCATTTGAGCTATGAATGACTATTCACTTTACCATCTCTCCATAAAGATTCCTTTCCTAGTGGCCATCATCTAAGCTAGGAGGGTGAGCAAGATTCAAACCTTGATTTGAATCAAGATTCAGATCCACAGTATACAGGATTCCATAAGGATAAAAAGATGTTGAGGTCTCACTGCAAATTCTTATCTAAAGAGGTTTCCAAATTTCACATGAATCAGTCAGTCACTTCTTTGCTAAACCCCATTCAGACCATTGGGAAGCTAGATTATACACATTAAATGTAAAGAGAGACCTTTGTTAGTATCTACAGAGAACAATGCCATTCAGGATCTCTCTTATTTGTAGCACACAGGGACAATCCCAGGGGTCAATTTATTTTGAGAGATTGTACATAAGAATGGCTATACTGGGTCAGGCCAATTATACAAGAATTAGGCAGCATACCCTTATTTATTACAAAACATTAGGGCCTTTCCCCTCCCACAGGTATCAGGGTTCATTCTACTAAATCTAAAGCGGCTTACGTGTTACCCCAGATTTGAGGGGTGAGTGTACCCCAGATTTTGATTGAGCCCACTGCAATCATATTATGTGCATTCAGTCATCATGAATTAATAAAAATGGACCACCACCTACGTAAGGGTTAATCTGAACAAGCAAAGTTTCCAGAGGCAAGGTCAAATACATTTGCAGGCTTGTAGTCTCTACTAATCAGAATGGGAGGAGAGGAGAGAAAAAGTCAACAACTGAGAGGAAAGCAAATTAGTGAACGAGAACCTTGGAGTTTGGGCGCCTTTGATATAGAAGTTTATTATGACTAAGATTGTTAGGAATGTTTGTTGATAAATAATGTATTGATGTTAGGAGAAGTGATGACCTAGTAGGGGTCATTATGATGTGTGTTTTGTAAAAGCTAGTTGTAGAAGGATTAGAGAGTGTACTTTGGAGCAGTCTTCTGAAGCTATCCTGAGAGGGTTTTTTCCTGACACCTTACTCCCTGGCAGGGAAGCAACCGGCCATTGCTGAACTGCTGCAATTTACTCAATACCGTTCCAGATTTTACGTAAATATTTGGGATGTTCTAAACCTATTGTTTTGTGTCCGTGTGTGCTTAAATCTAACAAACTGTAGTTGTAGATAAGAGCATGCTTACTTGTATTAATCTTTCATCAGCTGAAGCACTGTGTTCCCATTGATTTATTCTTGACACTGCTTGGAGTGAAACAGTAAAGTTACCACTGCTATGGGTTCTGAAAACTCTGGGTAACATATGCTGCTTACCTTAGGAATGTTTCTCTTCAAGAGATTCGCTGAGTGGCTACCTGGAGCTTTATCCACATATCAAAATATTACTCGTGGGTCCTGGCATCCAGGTTTGCAAGAATGTTTCTGCATTTTATTTAGCCAGGACTCTTAAGACTTTCCTCTTATCTGGTCTGGGAATTGCTTACTAGTCACCATGAATGGGACACAGACACACAATAATTGAAGAAAAACAAGGCCCTTACCTTACAGTAAAAAGAAAAGGAGTGCTTGTGGCACCTTAGCGACTAACCAATTTATCTGAGCATAAGCTTTCGTGAGCCACAGCTCACTTCATCGGATGAAGTGAGCTGTGACTCACGAAAGCTTATGCTCAGATAAATTGGTTAGTCGCCAAGGTGCCACAAGCACTCCTTTTCTTTTTGCGAATACAGACTAATACGGCTGTTACTCTGAAACTTACCTTACAGTAGTGTTTCTCAACCTGGTGACCCCCTTTGGGCTAAAAAAAATAGTGACCTTCCCTTACTAAGACTTGAAAAAATTGCAACCCCCTATCTTAAATATCATTAAGTTATGACTAGTACTCATGGCTGGTATTGGCAAGCAGGGCAATTGCCCAGGGCCCCATGACACAGGGGCCTCACAAAGCTAAGTTATATGCTTCAGCCCCAGGCAATGGGGCTCGGGCTTCAGCTACGGGCAACGAGGGGCTGAAGCATGTAACTAAGCTTCCCGGGGTTCCCTGTGGTGTGTGGCTCCTGGCAGTTGCCCTGCTTATCACCCCATAATGCCAGCCCTAAACTTGCACCCCCCCCGACCCCAAACCTGTCCCACAATGCCCCTGGGGGTCATGAGCCCTCATTTTAGAAGCACTGCTAACTGATAGTTCTTTGAGATGTATGCCAATCCTATGACTCACTCCCTTTCCCCACTACTTCAGAGTCCTCCTATACAAGTACGATTCTAGATTTGCAAGCAAACAGAGTGGTAATTGGAGGTGCACTGCTCCTTTAGTCCCCCTGGTAAGGGGGCATGAAGACATGCAGGGCACACATGCCCCCAACACTGTTGGCCAAAGGATTTCAGACTTGTGGATTTCCACAAGTGGGACCTCCAAGGACTAAGCATTTCAAAGAACTAGACACGGCAAGATAAGGGCCTTGTTTTTTCCTTGTTGCTGTACAGTCCTAATTCTAATGAGCAACAGGTCATCCTACACCAGTAAATTCAGATGTGTCATTGCAAGTCTATTTATAGCATGCACCCAAGTAACTTTCTTGACTGAAGTTTCTTCAAAAGGAAGGCTATCATTGTCTAGCAGATCAAAGATCTACTCTTTCCTCAGCATAGCATTATACTTTTTTTTTTTTTTTTGGTTACGTTACTTCCCAGCCTTCTGTTACCTTTTTCCCTTTAGGCGCACATAAAACTGTCTCAACTTTAAAGTGTGCGTAATATTGCAGGGTAATATCCTCACACACATCAAGACAATCTGCAAGGTATTTAAATATGAAAAATATCGTGAAGCCAGTTTTTCAGATACCCTAAAAAATATGCTTTAATTCCAAGGATTTAGCTGTACAACTCTTATTATACTTTCATGGACATCCCTGTGTGCATAAATTATCCCGTGGGGACAACATTTTAAACTTGATCATATAGTATACTCTACACTCAACAAAAGTTAATTAAGATGATGTAAAGACTGCAGGCATGGTGATTTCATACATATTATCTTCCAAGAAAATTACAGTTAACAAACTTTATTAGAAGCACAGAATTAAGGCTACACCTAAACAAGGTACCCAATCTGTGGATGTATTGAAAATGTGTCCCATAACTATTACAATTTGTTTTTTTACATACATGTCTCAAATGCTAAGTGTGATACTTTGTCACCATACTTTGTCACCATACTAAGACTTTGTCACCTTACTAAGACTTTGTTAGTTGAACATACTTTGTTCTTTTCATGCCAGTGCTCTAAAAGCACAATCTACACATGAGAGTTCTATGAACGAAGACATGGTAGCTCTTTCTAGCAACATTTGGATAATTGGCTGCAACAGAGTAACCACAGAACCTTTATCTTGTGACGCGCTAAGCACCCTCACCATCTTGCAAGACCAGGCCTTTAATGAAGAGGGGGGAAACTTCATCTCAACAGACTGATGGTTCTGACACGTTCAGATGACAATATATTTACCAACATTAACTATTTCACTGATGATCATTGTAGCAGGAACAGCTAATGTGTTTCTCCCACAATCCAGAACTGCCTACCATGTTTAAAATCCCCAGCTGGTGGTTAGCCATTGTCAAAATCTACCACATCTTAGAAACAAACTAGAAAAATAAACAAGGCCTTCTCTGCCTATTTTTCATTTTTGTATTTAATTCAATAGCCTCCATTCTGTTCTTACCGTATCGACTAGTAAAGCACCACAAACTCAATATAACACCAAATAGAAGCTAACAAGTCAATCTCACTAATTCACATAACCACTGCAAATTACTGAATTTTGCAAATTCCATACAAATGAACAACACACTTTGTTTGGGGATTTTTTTGTTTGGGGTTGTTGTTGTTGATCATAGTTCAATTTCAAGCATTTATGATAATGCAGTAGAGGTTTCTAAATTTTAATTCATGGACCACTGGCAGTCCAGAGCATTTGGTGGTGGTCTATGGAAAGCTGGCTGGTAACATGGTGCAGGTGCCACTATTTTTTCCCAATTGATAAGTTTCATTAAAAGAAGCTAAAACTATATTACATATTTTCCGAATATTACTTTTATGTAAGCGATTGCTGTAGATACCATATGAACATTATATGATCATGAATAGGAGAGACTATTGTCCATATGTTGCAAATGGGAGGGGAGGTAGCCCATGAGATTAAGATAAGGTCCACACTATCAAAAAATGAGTTTGAGAACCCCGGTTTAAAATACTTGTTAAGGTTAGATTATTTTTACAATGCAAGACCCTGCTACAGCATCTATTACCTGCTGAGAGGTGAGAGCACCCTGTCAAATTTATTGTGAATTATTAAAGAGATTCTAATGCATTCAGTAGTTTTGTTAGAACAAAAATGCACTTAAAAACAAGAAAGTTACAATAAATCATTATCAATCAGGTTTAAACAAAGAAAAAAAAACCTGTGGAATTCAAAGTTAAGGCAGCTAATTCATCCTGAACTCACTGTATTTGTGTACTGCTGCAGGTGTTGAGGTCAGTTCTCACCATGTGCTGGGAATTTATGCATGCAATAACCTTCAGTGGAAGAATTTACTTGAGGGTTTGAAAGATTACACTCTGTTCAGGGACTCCATCCATTCCTAGGATACAGTGGACATGACATCTAAACTAGAATTTAAAGTTGTGAATTTCCTAGCTCTCTCCCTATCTCCCAATTTAAGTCAGACCCTTATTTTTAATATAAGCTTTTTCAAAAGCATATTTAAATAGGTAACATGTTACATCAAAAAGAAAAGGAGTACTAGTGGCACCTTAGAGACTAACCAATTTATCTCTAAGCTGCCACTAGTACTCCTTTTCTTTTTGCAAATACAGACTAACACGGCTGCTACTCTGAAACATGTTACATCAAATGATAACATTTTTATTTCCTTTCAGGGAAGTCTACAATACCAGTTGCTATTACTACTCTAACTGACACACAACAGCATCAAACCTAAAACAATATTTAAGTGCATGTGAATTTTTAGAGACTTCCCAACTTAGTTTAAAACACAAGACATTAGCTTTCCATTTGCTTATTAAAACTGGAAGAAAGGAAAGATAGGGTTTAGTTTAGCAAAGATAAGCATGACCAGCCAAGAGGTAAAACTTGGCAATACAAGTGTAACTTTCTTCCTAAGCCAACCAAAAAAAAAAGAAAAAAAAATTGCTTACAAGTAGATGTCAATAACTCAACCTAATTTAAAAAATGCATCAAGATAAATTATCACCTTTCAAGTAACAGTTTCTTGTCTTCAACCAATCTTCTTATGCAGTCCATGAAAGGGTGCGGAAGGATGTTTTAGTTCCGCTCCTAACTTAGGCTGTTTCATACAAACTTCTGTTGGTGAAAGAGACAAGCTCTTCTCCAGATCTGTGTAGCCCCAGACCTTGTCTCTTTCACCAACAGAAGTCGGTCCACTAAAAAAAAAAAATATTACCTCACCCACCTTTTCGCTCTAATATCCTGGGACCAACAGAGCTACAACAGCCCTGCAAACGATTGTTTTGTGCTGCAGATGAAACTCTGATTTGTTCATTTAAACTGTATCTGGGTTTGAGAAAAATCAGTGGAAAAGAAAATAGGGACCGGAGGGTGGTGAGCAAGGGGAAAGGAAGCAGGGAGTGAACAGTGTGGGGTGCAGAGCGGAATGGGGTACACAGGCTCAGCGGTGGGCTAAGCAGCAGGGGGTGCTGAGGAAGAGGGCAGCAGGGTTGGGGTAAGGAATCCAGGGCACAGAGGGAAGCCAACAGCGGGTGAGGAGTACAGCGCTTGGGGGGACAGGGCGAAGCCAGCAGGGGGCGAGTAGCCGGAGCCGGGGGGCGGAAGTCAGCAGGGGAAGAGCTGCACAGAGCTTGGGGAGCAGTGGAGGGAGGGGGAGCCCTAGGCGGAGAGCGGCACAGAGCAGAGGGCGCTCGGGCGGCGGCGGGGCCGGCTGCACTCACCTCGGCGGCGCGCTCAGGACACTACCGGTCAGGGCGGCATGGTGTCCCGGCTCCCCGCCCCGGCTGCTGCTTTTACGCAACTGGCAGCGGCTCCTGCCGTGGGGCCTGGAGGGGAAACAGCCCGCCCCGCCCCGCCCCTGTCCCCGAAATGACGCGGCTCTGCCCGGCCGCCCCTTCCCCGCCCAACCCGGCAGCACCCCCGCTGCCAGCCCCTTCCCCGGCGCCGAGGGGCTGGGCTGGAGGAGGAGCGCCGGGGCCTGGGCTGGGCTGCCCTGCCCGGCGAGGAAGGCCGGAGGCGCCGCGGGGGACAAGCCCAGCCCCCCGGAGCTGGGCGCCCCAGCTCTGAGCCCCCGCGGGGAGTGTTCGGCCTGCGGGTTCGGGGCCGGCCGGCGGCAGCGCGTCACGCCGGTACCAGGCGAGCAGCCCAGCGGGACCCCGCCTCGCCCAACCCGGGGGGGGGGGAGCCGCTGCGTCCAGCGCCCCTGCAGCTCTGGTGTCTCCCCAGGGCAGCTCCCGCGTCTGTGCGCCCCCCTGTATTGCCCTAGCGATTCCTCTCCCTTTCCAGCATCGGCCCCACCCCTCGTGCTGCCCAGCTTCCCCTCTTTCCTTACTCTGTTCTTACCCCCGCACATTCCCGTGAGCCACTTCTGCCTCCCTCCCCCAGGCATGCCCCATATTACCCTGCCCCCTCTTCCTAGTTCCCTACACCCCATCCATGTTCTCCCCGGTCTCCTCCCCTCCAGTCCCCTTGTATTACCCTCATTCTCAACCCTGCACCTCCCGAACCTCTTCAGCCTCCCTCCTGCTTCCCCCTTTTCATCGGTTCCTGGTGAGCTCGCCGCACCACTAATCCGCCCCCTTCTGCCCTTAGGGCATCGCGGTGTCCGTCGCACTGCAGACCAGGAGAGCATCTTCACAACGGGGATAATTGCAAGTCTGAAGCCAACAGCAGATTCGAGCGTACGGGAAGTTTTCAATAACGCTTCCTTGGGGGGTTAGAGGCGGATGGTGTTCTGGAGCTCTCAGCAGGAGCTTCTCTCATTCACTGGCTGGGGCTGGGAAATGATCTTGTCACCAATTAAAACAGGAGCTGAATTCCCACAGAGCCTGTCCGTACCCCCAGCATGCAGGTAGCAAATGTGAAAATTCTGCACCTACTCCCATCGCTTCCCTCCCTCCAGTGCTCATCCTGCTTTCCGTCTTACCACGTGAGCAAGGACTTGTCCTTCCCCGTGGAGATGTGGGCAGAATATAGCTCATTTTGTGGATTACTAGAATTCAAATAATCACTTCATGTTATGTTGTGGGGGAAGTTGGGGAACATTCTGCAACACACACACACAAACGACTCACAGTAAGGGAGAGGAATCAGAGAGAAGTACGACCTTGCACTGCTTGTCATGCTATAGAGAGCCACACCCCTTCTCAAACAGGAGACTATTAAGGAAAACTATGAACTGAAGACAAATGGAGTTCCACACAGCTTGAGTTCTAACTAACTCTTTGTTTACCAGAACCAAAACCATGTCTGAAACGCTGTACAGCAGAGGAGACATCTAGTGGCTAAATAGCATACTGCAAGTAAACATTACAGTTTAAAGCAACAGGTAGCTCCAGTTACTTAAACTTGAGCCACTCCACTGATTTAGTCTCACTCCAGTGAGAGCTGAAAAACTGCATTCAAGCTACACAGAGCGATTTGATTAGCAGCACAAAGTGATTGGACTAGCATCTGATATATTATGCTAACTGCAGCTATAGTCTGTAGCTGCATACCTATGATATTACTAAATCTAGTATCTGCAGCTCTCAACAAGCTTCAACTCATACGCCCATGGGCCAGCTAGCTAGAGTTTAATGTACCACTTAACTCACCCAATTGCACATGAATGGGAGTCAGGTTAGAGCTAATACTCAATTTATACCTTGAGCTAACACTATAGCCAAGACAAGCTGTTAGATATGTGAATAAGGCAGCATTTCCCCCCTTCCTTCTTCACTCTAGTTAATTATACTAGTCTAATTATTCCAAATTATATTGGGCCCAATTTTTAAAAAAGTCAAATTCATAATTACATGTGCAAATATGTTAATAAATCCATCATAATTATGAAAAATGCACATGGATAAGGGCATTTGCACTTGCAAGTAATCTGTCATGTCTCAGCTGAAGGAATTGTAAGGGCTTTTATTTTTGTTTGTTTTACACAATGGGAGCATCTTAGACTTATACTATGATAAACCAAAGCAAGCATGAAAATCAAGGATGTTTCTATATACAAAGTGCTGCATTTTAAAAAATAAAGTATACCATTGGGCATCTAATGTATACATGCAATTACTTTGTTTGCCTATGCAATGCAGGTTTTGGGCATTCAGCTTTCCACTTAGTCTGACTATTTTTATGTACCAACTGCCTGAATTATTCATTCAATCAGAATAGTTGCATGAGCATATTAGGCTCATAACCGCACGCACTTTTTTGCATATGCAATTTCATGCCTGACCTTTTGAAAATCAGGCCCTTCTACATCAAGAAACTTTCAGTGATCCTGCTTTCTTTGGTCTCCTGTAAACAATGATACATCTGAAATATTCCCACTGAGCTTTCACTGTAAAAAGTAAGGTTTCAGAGTAGCAGCTGTGTTAGTCTGTATTCGCAAAAAGAAAAGGACTTGTGGCACCTTAGAGACTAACAAATTTATTTGAGCATAAGCTTTCGTGAGCTACAGCTCACTTCAATGCATCCGATGAAGTGAGCTGTAGCTCACGAAAGCTTATGCTCAAATAAATTTGTTAGTCTCTAAGGTGCCACAAGTCCTCCTTTTCTTTTTGTAAAAAGTAAGATCATGCAATTTAATATCAGTACTCCCTGAATGCTATTAAATATTTAGGACTTAAGTTTTTCCTCTCCTTTGAGAAATTACACTCACTAAATGCAGTTTTTACAAAAATCAATAAAAAGGAACTTGGCCAGATGGATATGCTTCCTGCTTTCGGTGAGCAGAAGGACCTACCTCTTAAAATGTGTTGTCCTCCCAATGCCCATTTCTCTTTAATACATAGCATTTCCCATCCATCCCTAAAACAAAGTTTCCAGTAATGCAAAGAACAGTTTACTTTTATATACAGGTATATGGCAAATTAAGAGATCCAGAATTCAGTTAAAATATGTACCAGGTCCTGCAAAGTGTTCCAATTTCAATGGGACTACAAGTGGCAAGAGAGCCACTTGGGGTCATAAGCAGCGGGAGGGTGAAATCTAAAAAAAATTACAGAATGTTTTCCAAAATTTACTGAATAGGAGCAGGGTCAGAGGGAGGCAATTGAGACACCCTGTGGAGTAGAAGGGGAGGGTTTGGAGGCTAGATTTGGGTGAGTCAAGGCAGGCAGAGGATGGGCCTTACCAAGTCTTATCCCGATTCCTGAGCCACAAAGTTGAATTGCTGGGCAGGGCTGGTACTTTTCTGCACCATCCCCTTTGCTCCACGCTAGCACCACTTGACGGTCGGGCTGGACCCTTCGCTCGGTCAAACATCTGGGACAGCCAGCCTCACCCCGTGCTGCCTCCGGCATTACTAGGAGACAGCAGTGGAATTCAGACTTCTGGGGCGGGAGGAGGCTTGCACAGACTGCACAGTTAAAAAAAAATGTCTGGCACCATTCCCCAGGCCACCAATTTCCCCCTCTCCAGAGCCAGCACCACCACAGCCAGCTCCTCAGCATCCTCCCTGACAGCATGTGGGAAGCCCCTGAGGGGCAGCGCCACCCCACACCAGCTGGCAGCAGTAGCAAGCTGAGTTCTTCTGCTGCCAATCTCTATGGGCAGGGGAGAAGACCCACCAGCTTGGCACCAAGCTGTCTTTAAGGCCACAGCAGCACTACCAGCTGGTGGACAAAATTTTACCAAATGTGTCAGGAGTGGGGGATTTCACACCTATCCGCCCCTCTTCTGGTGCTCCTGCCTATGGGAGTAAGGATATGTGGATGGGTAACTCTTTGCAGGCCCTATAGCCCTTAACCTGCAAACACGGACATATCTGTTTAAAGTTATGCATGCTGTGTGTCAGTGTTTGCAGGATAAGGGCCTATGTTTGTCAGAAGGAAGGGATGAAATGGGAATTGGTATTTTCCACTGAATGCATCCGATGAAGTGAGCTGTAGCTCACGAAAGCTTATGCTCAAATAAATTTGTTAGACTCTAAGATGCCACAAGTACTTTTCTTTTTGCGAATACAGACTAACACAGCTGCTACTCTGAAACCTGTCAAAATGGGAATACCGTAACTAATGTTTATTCAGCAGTTTGAAGCTAAAAAGTAATATTTGTGAAGCCTCACAATTCAAGATTAAAACTAATTTTAAATAATAAGGATTAGGATGAGATTTTCACTGAAGGTCCAGATTATATCCCACATCTGCATGTGTGGGTTTCTTGCATCTTCCTGTGAAGCATTTGGTGCTGATCACTGTCCGAGACTAGTATTGCCATATTGGCTCAAACCTATGGCCCATCGAATCCAATAGCTAAATTCTTATACCTGTGATCTTGTGATGCTTTCCTCAGGGAACCCAAAACCGTAAATCACTGTGTTGCCTCCCTGCCTCAGCAAAAGAGATCTTTGCTGGAGCTTAAACTGTGACAATTCCCTACCACACACTCTGTCTGCCTCACCACCAAACTCCTTGAGACTCGACAGTCTAAACTTTGCCTTGCAGGTAATGTTTAATGCATCCAGTTCCAAATTACCTAGAGGCATCTCTGAAATGTCCAGTCCCTCTCATTGGACGATCTCAGAAAATAACCAAGTCCACTGCCACACCAGCCTGTTGGCTCAACTGAGGATGCACACCCCACTTTAACATAACAGCACTGAGATGATTTGCAGTATAACTAAGCATAAATTTATTAATAAAGAACATGAATTTAAGCGATTCTAAGCAAGAAAAGAATCAGGAATGATTACAAGTAAAACAAAATAACACACTTTCAGTGACTAAAGCTTTTTCACTTCCATCAAGCTGTCTGCATCTCCAGCCCTTCAGGAGGAAGATCCACTATTCACTAATTCCCTTTGTCCACTAAGTGATGGATAACTAAGGGTTTCTCTCCCCTTCTTATAGTCCAGTAAACCTTTGAAATGTATTATTTTGGAGTATATCCCCAGATAAAGCTTTTCTCTTGTGCTGCTTGTGCTCCAGGAAGTTGATACCATGCTGTGTTCCAATCCTCGCCCTTCTCTCAATTTGCTTTTCCTGTTGACTCAGATATAAATATAACTTCCACTGTCTCTGGCATCACCTTGCTTAATTTACACTGGAGACAAAGGGAAACAGACAAAACAACATTCCTTTGTCTAGGACAAATTGTTTATCAGCTCTACTTGGATTGCTTGGTCCAAACAAACATATTTCTAGTACTCCTACATAACTTTTTACAGGCTAACCCTGTGTAACACACAAAACTATTAATTATCTGAGTGTCACCAGTTTTCCTGCAATACGTTACAAGATACTTTTTGGATAACAATTATGACAACGGTTGTGTTATGTATAGTGGAGTTTGCCATGGTGTCAAGACTATCTAATAAGAATAACAGATAAGCAATCAGAGTGCAAAAGGAGGAATTTGTCAGGTCTGATAACAGTTGTAGTTACGGATAACGAGCCCTTTGCCAGTGGTCATTGACTGGCTTATAAGGTCATGGTAATATATATACACACACACTATTGTTATTAACTGTTCTGCAATACACAGTTAGTTTTGGTTGATCATCAGACCCACTCTAATATTATGCCCTGGCTATTAATCAAAAATAAAATGTTGGAAGCCAAATAAACTAGCAAATGTTGAAAACAAACCATCTCAAAGCCCTCTCTTTCACAAGAAACCCAAGTTTAAAATTTTAATATTCTTTTAAAATTATGTTAGAAGTCACATCAAACTTGACAGTGTGGAGGATCACTTTCTGAAAATGCGTATGACTTCTTTTCTGGAACTGTTCTGAACTGGAAGTTCACAGATCATCATTCCAAAGAGATACCCTAACATTTAAAAGAAACATTGCTAAAGACATATTTGAAAAGAGGATATGGATGTGTTTTGAACAGTGCCTCAGACAATAAAACACGAGTGTCAAAAGAGCCTTCTTTAAGTCCTTCCAAACTAGATAAAGTCCAAACAAACCAAACTTAAATAAGTGCCTTATTAAAATTGCAACCCCTTCTCTTTAAGATCTCATCTAGACCTTTGTGATTCAGGAAATCATAACATTTGTAGGTTATGGTTGAGAGAACTAGCACATTGTCTTCCCTATTTACAACTTTTTGGCTCACCCCCATCCTCTTTGTGGTAAGTAACAGCTACTGCGTATAGTAGGTGTGTTTTAAAGTTATTACAAACATGTATGTTAATTATGACTCAGGCACTCATTTTTTTTAATTTCACTTTAGCATTTACTCTCTTCCATGCAATCTGTTACTCGTTATTTGATGTTCGTTTTGGTATAAAGGCACTAAGAGTGAAATCCTGGTCCTACTGAAGTCAATAGCAAAAATTCCTACTGACTTCAATGGGGCCAGGATTTCATACAGTCTCTCTACCCTTTTTGGATTTCTTTGACTACAAAGTAAATTGAGTCTTGTGGTCTATTTTGTTTTTAGCAACTGGATGAAAAAATATTGTATTAAAAAAAAAACGGATGCCTTTTCTGTATGTCTGCAAAGTTCTTTTGGATAAATTGTATTTGTACAGTATTTTTATTGATTTTATTTATAGACTGGGGTCCTCACAGACAATATAGAGTATATGTGATAGACTGTCATAAATTATGTGGCCATTTTTAAAAATGCCAGTTAAAACTTTATACTATACTATATAATACCTTCACATGCTTTGTTTATACCAGATGGTTTACAGAAAAGAGATTTTAAAAACTATTTAAAGAGCGCTTACATTATTTTTCATGTCCCTATACCTGTTAAGTCTAGTTGCCTTAGTTACAGATTTTACAGTGATTCTTTTAAAAGAGTTTGGTCTTTTTAAATATATTTGTATAAAAGGTATCATTCATATTACAAGTCATTTGTTAAGATGAAAGACAAGTGCACACTTAAGATATAATGTAAAAAAACCCCCAAAGAACATAACATAATCAGACATCAAAGGTCAAATTCCTCCTTGACATTTTGAATGCATTTTGAATTTGAACTTTAAAAACTGCTGTCTTCTTAGAAGAGGGAGTAATGGAATATTATTAGACTTTTAGACATCCAGAAATAAGAAAAAGGAAATGGTACATTTTACCTCCTGTACTTTGCAATCATCTTTGGTGACATAGGCTAAAATTTCCAAAAGCCCTTAAATGACCTAGGAACCTAAGGCCTATTTTCAAAACACATATTAACCTAAAATCATGACACACGCTTGTGCACACTTAAGTGCTTTGTTAACTTGGGGTCTAAAATAATATCAGTTTTTCTTACTGATGAACTATAATAGCTGAAATAAATTGCTGAGCTGTACAGAGATTTACTCTTGGCCAAAAAATGTCAAAACTGTTGGAGGTAGGTTGTATTAGAATACTGGACTGAGACAGAGTATACAATAACACTAGCCAAAAAAAAAAAAATAAAGTCTTGAAATGCATTCCACTTTATCCTTGGATTACATTTTTATTTTAAGGCCCTTTAGATTAGTGCCAATTTTTAGTCAGAATTTAGCATTGACTAGTTTCAGCAAAATGACTTGTACTTTATTAGCTTTCTTCTATGATATTACATGTTTAAATCTTACAAATATAAGTCAGCGGCTGTGGAAGTCCCAGGGAACATATTTTATTTCAGAAACACCATGTGGCAGTCTTGCAGAAATGACTTTTTCTTCGGACTTTCCAGTTTGCAGGAAATTACAAAAAAAATTGGTTTCATTCTGAATCACAATGTAACCAAATTTCAAAATTTCCCCAAAACTAAAAATCCCAAGTTTTGGCCATCTCCACTCAGGTGATGTGGATTCAATTCTTGGTTCTCCTGCAGACTTTATGTGTGACTTTGGGCAAAACACTTACAGTGGATTTTCAAGAGCATTTAGAAGTCAATGGTAATTTTACTGTTGATTTCTGTGGTAGTAGAGCTAAGCAAATGCTAAGTATTTTTGAAAACACCAGTGTCTCTGTGCCACAGTTCCTCATTTTCGCACCCTTTGTGTTTCTTGTCTATTTACAATGTAATCTCTTCTGCGCAAGGACTGCTATGTCTTACTATGTGTTTGTATGGCATGATGGCACTCCGCTCTTGGTGGACCCTCTAGGTACTATTATAATGCAAATGAAGAAATAATAACAATAGTAGTAGTAGTCATGAAGGGCTTAATTATGCCTTAGTGCTGGGTCAGCTGGGAGACTGGGTGGTGGAATTACAGCTGCATGGATCCATAGAGGTGGTGCAGTCAGCAGATGTAAGGGTCAAGGCTGCAGTACCTGCCATGGAGTTACTCCCCCTTCATTTGGACAAACTTCTCCAACAGAGAGCTCAAGTACTCAGGCTGAATGCTGAGTCCAGGTTTTACCATTAAGATTGAGCAAATTCACTAAATTAAGGACTTGGAGAGAGACATGGTATAAGAACACAGACAGACAGACAGATCCTTAATAGAACAAAACCCTACATCCTCTTTACACATCTTCAGTCCCCAACTCTTATCCATCACAATTGCACATATGGCTTATGAGCCAAAAGGAGTCTCCAACTAGTTATCAAATTGTACTAGTGATCACAGAACGATCAAAATTCACCTTGTCTAGCAAAGTGAGTCTTTCATATATTGCAATATCAAACAGATCATTGATCCAAGTGTCCATCCAAAGGGGTGCAAAGTATTAGCTTCTTAGCGGTCACTGATCAAGAAATTATTTTCCTGACTTTGAAGTATGTAATTTTGCAAACTTAATGCTCTCACCATTTTTTGGTATGGCATGTGTTTAAATTGTATAGTCAATTGCTTGACCACATTTTGGTTTTTTTTTTAAATGAAATATACTCAAGAGACCAAATAACCAATATCAGTCAGGCTTATTATTATGTTACAGGGAAAAGGTTCTGTACGATACCAGTGTCAAAAAGCATCAATGTTACATTCACCTTACATGGAAGGTATGCCCTGCAAAGTTACATCCCTAAAACCATCTTTTTATAACCTACTTATTTACCAGTAAAAGATACTATATACTTCGCCTGAAACTGAACTCAATCCACTTTTTACCTTGTTTGTTTCTGGTACCATGGTATACCCCTTTATCTTTTGTTCTGAACCAGGCATTCCAGGTCATGATGTAGCCTTATCTTTGTTCTGAGCACATGCATTCCAGGTACTAAGAGGCATGAAGACACCCCCTAGGCCTGTACTAGAATAAATAGGTTTGTGAGGGTAACTCCCTTTCTGTTGCTATGAAGAAACTATTATATGTCCTGATACTGACAGTTTTCCTATCTACTTAAGCCAAAACTTCCTCCAGCTAATGCAAGTTGTCATGGAATACTTAGCATAAGTGAAAAGGATTACAATAAAGTGCAGGCCAATTTGGCCTATATAACTGATATTAATACTTAATATGTATACTTAAATGCTTGGAATATATATGGCAGGAAGTATTATCAGCATAATATATACGTATGCTAGCCAGCATATATTAGTCAACACATGTATAATATTAAGTTATGTATGTTTTGTGGTTACAACAGTTGTGAATAGGATATGTGAAATGAGAGCAAATATTCTGTCTGACTGTCTACCCTTACAGGTGCACATGGTTATTAAGATGGTATTTGTGGAGCACTTATTCTCAACAATTTGTCTAAAATCTGTTAAGCAGAGCTAATGATCTCCAATAACTTTGTCTCCAAATTGGAGGCCTATGACCTGGGTTTCTTTTGGAACAAACCATTACCAAGTCCTTAAGTCAGGTGCAAAGAAACAAAAACAGTTTTTTGTTTTTGTCTTTTTTATTATTAATTATTATTATTAGGCTGTCATCCCCTTCAGGCAGAGCCTCTGCAAGAAGGCTGCTGAGGGAATACAGAAGATACATGGGGAGGGAATGGAGATGAGCAAGGAGCCAAGAGGAACTGGAGAGGTGTCAGAGGACCAAAAGGACATAGATGGAAAGCAGGAGATGGAGAGGAGACAGGAGGGCTTGGTATAGTCAAATGTAGGGAAATATTTCCCTACAAGTTATTTTTCACTTTACATTCGTCTACCAAGGGGCAACTTCACTATAGGCACAAAATATGGCAGATGCATAGTGTGATATCATTTAAAGTTGTCTGGGTAAAACTAACATAATTGTGGCATCTTAGTATTGAATGAGGACCCAGCTCTAGTACATTTATTGACTGTTTAACTACCCTCATGTGAACAAAAATGGGTACGCTCTTCCCACCAGTCTGTGATCCATTTCCACGCACTATTAAAAATGTAAAGCCTATTTACGTGTCCTACTTAATTATATGCATGTGTGTTGTGGAGACTACAGCTGAATGAAAACTTAAAAAATATTTTAATATTTGTTCCAATAAAAATTACATTTGTTTTGTTATGTTTACCCCCTTATGTGTTAGCTTTCTGCAAATATTGTAGCGAATAAATTTACTAGCAAGAATATTTGTTGAAGCAGTAAATTTGAAGTCAATATTAAAAATATGCATTGAAAATGAATTTTGAATGAGTGTGAGGATTTGCACCAGAAACTTGAATCGAAAGGTTATGCTTGTCCAGTCAGGGAACAGAAACAACAACACGTAATTATATGTATCCAATCAAGACCAATCAAGGCTATGTCTACACTACAGACCTTACGGCGGCACAGCTGTACCGCTGCAGCAGCACTGCTGTAAGGTTTCCTGTGTAGCTGCTCTATGCCAATGGGAGAGAGCTCTTTCGCCAGCCTAATTAAGTCACCCCCAATGAGCGGTGGTAGCTATGTCAGTAGCAGAGCCTCTCCCGCTGACATAGCATTGTGGACACCGGCGCTTTTGTTGATGAAACTGACATCAGTCAGGGGGCTGTGTTTTTCACATGGTATAGACATAGCCCAATATAGTAGTCACAATGAAATGCTCAGTAACAATCTACAGCCCTTTGAAGCATTTGTCTAAATTATTTGGTAAATAGCGAATTCAAGAAAATTACAAACTGCTTGTATGCATTTCACAAACTAAAAAGGAGGTTAAAATTTTCAGATACATTATTTGCTAAACATTATTTACCTGGCTTTAGTTCAAATGATCTAGCATGTATGGTACAGTTTGTGTTTTACATCATGGATTTAATATAATTACTTAAAATATGTTTTCCTGTTTAAAATCCTTACTTATAAACATTTCATCTAATAAGTCTGTGTTCCTTAACTTTCACTTTTATTTGATCTTAATAGATATTGATTTTGCCATATGTTCGACGGAGTATACAGTACAACTAGAACTGAGCCTAAGAGCTACATGTTTCTGACCTCAATCTAAACCAGCAGTTATATACAAAAGCAGACAGATTTGTTACAACATTGTGTCCTTTTTGTCTTGATTATGTGGAGACAGATTAATTCTTTCACACACACACACAAAAAGCATTATCGCTTTTTTTGTTTGTTTTCTTATAAAACTGCCTTTTTTATAAAGTTAAGTTAGCAACTATAATTTTGATAGGAGTACAGTGTAAATATTTTTAGAAATGAAAATGTTTTAAAATGTATATTAATTATCAAACATTAAACAACTCTGGAAAAAGCAGAAAGATGTCATTATTCTTCTTGATTGCTGGCAAACAAGAATGGCTGCCAAAAATGCTTAGAATCTGGATTTAGCTTGTAACTCACTTTCTCTGAGAAAAAAACTTGTCTGTAGCAGTGTTTTGTATATCCTTGAAAATGTAGGAAGTAAATTGCAACAACCTCAAGACACTAGAGCATTTCAAGGGGAAGTACTTTAATGGACTATTACAACCAAGTCTAAAATAAAATGTACCAAAAATCAATATGAGTGAAAGAACCATCATGCAAGATGACTTGTTAACACAAAGCATTTTACTGTTGTTTTGTCTTTCAGTTGCCATACGCCTATAGATTTTGAGGTGCTAGTTCTCCAAATACTTCTGTATTACCTGTATAACAGGAAATTTTCTGAAATAAACTAGAATGTAATCAAATTAATTATATTACATATTGCAGAATAAAGCTTCTTTACCGCTTACCTTGTTTATTGTCACTGCAGGAATACCCAAAGCAATCATAAAAATGCATACAACTGACAAGATTTTCTTCCCGTTAATTTGCAGTGTTCTGTCAACATAGATGGCCAACAAATAGCAAACTGAACCCTTTTCCTTTTGGGAGAAGAATGAATATAAAGAGTAATCACTGTTACAGGAAGAGCATTATCTGTAACATGCTCTGCTCAGGATATCATCCTGCCCTCTTGTTTTCTGACCTAAAAAACAGGAATTAAAGTGTCTCATACAAAAGACTGTTGTAAGCTAACGATTACAAATGAGAAGACTTTATCACTCGAGATTATAGGTTTTTGCTCAAAATATTCAAGCTTATCTGTCTAAAATGAGACATCTTTAGGCAGCTAAATAGAAATGGCCCGATTCTCAGAGAGACTGAGCGTGCACAACTTTAATTGGCTTCAAGTTAAGGAATAGGTGCTCAGCACCCCTGAAAATCATGCCACTTATTTCAGTGCCCAAACATGGATTTAACTTTAGGCATCCAAGTTTAAATATTTGGACCTCTGAATCTATTCTCTGATTTTAACTTGTGTCAGTTATTTGTATTCAGTCTACTGCAGCTGATTAAAAAAAAAGAGAGAGAGACTAAAGAAACAGCTTTGCACGTACAGGTGGACAGCCACTTGTTCCCCTGAGTTTATTTCAAAATCATTAAGAAAGAGGTATTAAAGATTAAAGCTGCCCACTGAACTGATGAGCACAACATATCTGCCAACTCAAAGGAATTTATATTTGTCATAAATCCATAGACTTAGGGGAACCTGAGAACTACATTAAGACTCAGATCTGACCAGAGCTTCCTGCAGGATTCTTAGTGTGTTTTTATCTTTTGCTGCCATGCCTACAAACATTCAACCTGAACAGGAAAGCTGAAATGGCTATGATGCAAACTAGCTCATAGCTCTCTAGAGAACTTCACTGACGACAATCCGTTGAGACATGCACCTATTCTTCAAATGCTTCGTACAAAGAAACAATAAAACCATGACCGCTTCAGAATGCACAAACCCTTTGACCGAAACATATCATCAGTTCCCTATTGCCCTTCTGAAACATTAGCATTTAATTCTCATAGGATGAATAATAGCCCCTCCCCCCCCAAAATAAAATACAGGAAAAATACCTAATAAAAATGTTGGGGACATGAGAAAAGCTTGAGACACTCTGCAGTCTGTAATGGAAGTTTGATTTCCTTCCAGGATACACTCAGAAGGCTGATCTCCAGCAGGGTGAGAAGTTGTGGGGTTAATGGGTTTATTTTTCTTATTTTTCTTCAGATTCTATCTCTACTCATTAATCGCTTCTCTTTACTTTGTTACTTTATTCCACTTCCCTCCCCCTTTCTACTGTTTTATTGCTGCAGAAGTACATTTACTGAGGAAGCCAGATGTACATATTGGACTGATACCAATATTTTATAGTTAAATCCTACCTCCACAACACTTCGTGGGCTTAGCAGTGTGCAGCAGAAAACAGGCTGCAACCAGCAACAGACTAAACTTCATTGTTAATGCAACTAAAGCTCAAAATAGCAAAACATCTCCAAGGCAATGGTCTCTAAATTAAAAGTTCAGGCTAAGCACACAGATATTATAACAACATATATTCACCAAAGCAATTTTCTTCATTCTAGTACTACACAGCACTCAGACTTTATGGAAATGAGAGATCTGATAGTAACTCATGCCTGGCTAGGAAAAAAAAATATTACAATTGAGATCTACAAAAAATACAACAAACCTATTAGAGATTCTGGGGAAATGCCCAGACACTGAACAGAAAGACCTCACAAGGTTCGTGCATCACTTAGACCCTGCTGGAGGGCCTAGTTCTGCCAACACTTACTGCTAAGCTCAGTGTTTACTACCACAAGTATTACTTACTTCCATTTCAGGCACATCAACAGTACACATGGTGAAATTCTGTACAGAGATCGCATAATGCCTAGTCACCTCTTAAGTATTCAAAATAGAGTTCCAGTGTAGTCAGACCTTGTTCTTCTTTGTAGGGGTGAATTTCATTAATAGATTAGACGGTTTTGGAGTGGAATTTTTTAGGTCAAACCTCCCCTTCCAGGTCTTCTTATGTGGAAAAGAGTATCTGACACATAATATCTATTCAATTAGCCAGGACATTTGACAATTTTATTTTTCTCATCTCATTTAGCCAGTGTTAGTGGTTTTTAATCAGTACCATCATCCTGTTTTGACATTAGCTGCTTTCACTGATGTTAGTTTCAGTGCTACAGAAAAACAACAATGAATTCAAATTATGTAGCACCTTGACTTTTGTGGGCTGCATAAGCATACTTAAAAAGATATGAGAGCTCATGTGCAAGAATCTCTTCTGTGAAAGAAAAGGAAACAAAACTAAAAAAAAAAACCCCACACACATCTATTTGAATTATTTTTAAACTGACTTGGATAGAAATGCCACGTAGAATGACTTTCTCTGAAAGAGATGGGAGAGTTTCCCACTTTGCTTATTTATTTGACAAAAGTTTCTGTCCAGTCAGTGTCATGCTTGGTCTGGCTTTCACAATCAAACAGGGGAAAGAAAAAATATTATCAGGAATGAGTGATTGTGAAACCATAAACTGGCACGGGGAACACAAGGGCAGGTACAATACCTAAAAATACTCATAATTCTTTTAAAACAAAAACCAGATTTGATTTCAGGTTGTTGACGTCCTTCTACACATGAGGAAATGCATGCAAATGTGCTATTTACTCATTTCTAATGTGCATCAAAAACCAACAAAAACCCCCTTATATGATTAATGCTTCCCTCTCACTGTTGGACATTATAGCAGATCTAGTTGTGCTCAGGATTGTTGGCATAGAGAATGAGGAACTCAAGCTTCCTTCTTCAAATTTAAAGTAATCTCCGCTCTGACCCAAAACGGGGAGGAAAAAGAGGAGAGGCATTCTCATCTAGCTCCAAAAGCCTCAAATGCCTCTGAGTCCCATCGTTAGATGCTTTAATCTTTCCTTGCATGAAGGACATGGTGAATTAAAACCCTGGCCCCATTGAAGTCAATGGAAGTTTAGTCACTGACTTTGTTGGGTTCAGGATTTCACCTGAAGATTTTATCCTCAGCTTGGTTGTAGGATTTCCAGCCTATCTTAAACTGATCATCTAAGACTTTAAAAACCAACACCAATTATGTGAATTACACCTGAAAATGAACAGGAAGCCAGTACAGAGACACAAGCACAAGTGTTACCTGCTCATATTGATTAGGAGGCAGGTAGCTGCTTTCTGCATTAGCTGGGGTTTCTGGGTGGTCTTCAGTGGTAGCTCAAAGTAAAACAGGTTAAAGTAGCAGTAGATTAAAACCTGGAGGTAACAAGGGCCTGGATAGCCATTACAAGGGCCACAACTGGAAGTGACTCTCTCTGGCAAGGTGTAAATGATCAAAAGAAATTCAGAAGCAACAATGGATATGACAGTACCCTGAGGCTGCTCTAGCCATATTGGTGAAAGGTGGGTAGCTCAATAGCTCAGGAAGGCAGTCTCCAATCCACTCCTCCAAATGCATTAAAGATAGAAGGGATAGGAGAAGCCTTCTAACTTGCTCTTTATTCTACCTACCCTCTTTTCAGGGACAGCATATTATTCAAGTTGGACCAGTGTTTTTCTCTCAATTACCTTACAAAATTCCAAAGGAAATCAAATGTATCAATAGCAGAGGTCACATAGTGAATGTGCATGTATGTAGAAGCATTTCTGTATTAAAAACAAACCTCATGTTTTTTGAGTCCTCAGACAGATTTTTAATAATGGTGGTGTTGGTCTTGAGCCCATCCACTCTCCCTTGCTGAAAAGACTCCTATAAAAATCAGCAGGGAAGCAGAGAACCCTTTATAACGCTTTTTAAAGCTACACTTTAAATAAAATTCCAGACATACTTGTTAAAGGCTGCTCTATCAAAGTCTGATTTTTTTTTTAAATCAATAGCATCCCTGTACAAGAGAAGAGCTCTGTATAAGCTCAAAAGAGTGCCTGTCTCACCAACAGAAATTGTTCCAATCAAGATATTACCTCACCCACCTTGTGTCTCTAATATCCTGGGACCAACATGGCTACAATAACACTGCATACAGCATCCCTTTAACTCACAGCATATCATGTCTATGTCATGCAAACTGTTTTATAAAACAAAGAAATATAGACATTAAAATATTGCTTAATGGGTCTGGATCGCTTGGAGAGAAGGCCACCTGTTCAACTAGTGTACGTTGATAGGAATGATCAACTAGTTCATTAGTGTTTAAAGTGGGTTGCAAACAAACTACCAAGTTTTATTAGCACTAGAGAGGACTTGTCATCAGTTGGCTGTTTGCTTACCTGTAAAAATGAGTGGTTTTCTCAGGTCTACTAAGTAACAATTACCATCACAATTGGCACCCTGTTTCACAGTCTCAGCAGAAAGGTCAAGGACTGAGTCTCTCTCCAGGTCACAGTTCTCTCTTCAGGTTCTAACGTCACACTCCTCATTGTGGTATCTGAGGGCTTGAAGCAAATTGAGAGAATATGGGGAATTCACACAGTTACTACTTTTGTGCTGTGTCCATTCTGTGGAGAAAAAGAAAGAAAGAAAACTAAAGTTAGCAAAAATGAATGAAATGTTCAGCAAGTACCTATTCAAACCACAAGTGTATGTATTCCCAGCACACTTAATACCATTTTCTATATTTTTCTGATTGCCTAGACAAATGTAACCACACATATCAATTTATCATGTGCAAAAGAGACATTCATATTACATACATAGGTCAGTGTCACAGCAGATTTTTTTAATTGAACTAAAAACTGAATATACACTAGCACTGTGCATTTACAAGATTGCATGTCTGAACAATCTATTCATGTCTGAACAATCTATTCATTCCTAGTAATACAGGTATGTGTCAGCAGAGGGCATAGGCTCATTTAGAAAGATTTAGCAGCAAGCTAACCTTAAAAAATACCTTTAAATAATCTCCCTGTTACGGCTGCATTTGATTTTGTTTTGTTTTGTTTTTTGTATTTGGTGTTCCACTTTGCTTGAAAAGTCTGCATTTCATGGTTTATTATAGCAAGGGAATTTGATATTAGTCAAAGTAACTTACTCAAGTAGAGTTTTTAGTGTGTCAGCTTAAGGGTGAGTTCTGTGACTCAAATCTATGCACACACACAACTTCCATTATAATTATTGGGACTTTAGCATGCATAGCCATGACAGAACAGACCCCTTACTAAGGTTAACTTTTTTTTTTTAAGATATCCCTAATCTAGAAATATATTCTTTGTGACCCACTGTGACTGCACTTTAAAGTTTTAAATGTACCATGTTGAAGGCATAGCACAAAGAATATACTGAACTCAGCAGGGCAACTCACATGAGTAAAATTATGCATGTCTTGCACAAATGTGGGCAAAGTCAGAAAAAGGACTATTGAAACAGCACTTTCTTATTAATGATGATTCCTTAACAAGCCAAAGGTACACAGCTAGATTTGTAGATTCCAGGTTTTGCTGCCCGAGCTGGATGTTAGAAGAAAAGAGAAAAGAGAGAATAAGTTTTGAGCGTATGATGTCATTTTTATAGACATTTTTCTCAATACCGCCCCACTTTAAGTAGAAACTTTCCAATGCCAAAGACTCCATAGATATAAATAGCAGTATCTGATATGGCGGAATACCTGTTATGCAACAATTCAGTAGTCATCGATAAAAAGAAACCAATTGTGCATGAGAGTAACACTTGAATGAAATGGAGAAATACAAATGAGAAATTGCAAGTGCAGTGGATATAGAGGAGTGTTGTTAAGTGCAATAGCCATTTTAGGCAGCCTTGAGTCTTGGGGTGGTCAGCAATCCCATCTCTGTGCTGTGCTCAGCATTAGCAGCATGTTTTTTATATACAGCACAAGTGAAATCAATTTCAGTTCATTTCAGTAACATTTGTATCATGAAAAAAAAAGTGAAACTGGTGTCCAAATCGGTGCCATTCAAAAATCAACATACTATTTACTCTGCTGCATTATTTGTGCAGTATTTCCGTATATTATTCCCACTGTTCAAAGTTCCACAGGAAGCAAAAGAGCAAATACGCTGCTCATTGCAGTGGAGCTTTGTTACAATAGGCCTGATTTCAGATGCGCTAAGCGCCTACAGCTCCCATTGGGTTCAACAAGAGCTGTGATGCTCTGCACTTCTGAAAATCAGGCCCCCTATGATTTGGTCTTCCAAATTGCTAAGACCAAGACAGAGATAATTTACAGGATTTCAATTTGTCCAGACCGAATTACAGTAACTCCTCGCTTAACGGTGTAGTCATGTTCCTGAAAAATGTGACTTTAAGCGGAACTATGTTAAGCAAATCCAATTTCCCCATAAGAATTAATGTAAATACAGGAGGGTTAGGTTCCAGGGAAATTTTTTTCACTAGACAAAAAACTATTATATATACATACACACACACACACACACACACACACAGAGTATAAGTTTTAAACAAACAATGTAACACTGTACACAGCAATGATGATTGTGAAGCTTGGTTGAGGTGGTGAAGTCAGAGGGTGGGATATTTCCCAGGGGATGCCTTACTACTGAATGATGAACTAGCACTGGCTGAGCCCTCAAGGGTTAACACATTGCTGTTAATGTAGCGTCACACTCTACGAGGCAGCACAAATGGAGGAAGGGGAGACAGCATGGCAGACAGACAGAGACACACACCCTATGAGAGAGAGACACGCATTGTGCCTTTAAGTACTCTGATCCCACTCTGAGTACATTGCCTTTTTAAATATATCAGGAAGTTGAGAGAGCAGCTGCAGCCAGCAAGCTCCCTCCATCCTGAGCCCTGTCCTGTCTGCCCCCTGCTCTATGGATGGGGTAGGCAGGGGGCAGGAGCAGGGGGCAGGAGAACACCATGACATTAGCCCCCCGCCCCCCCACACACAGAGCAAGCAGGAGGCTCTCGGAGCAGCTCCAAGGCAGAGGGCAGGAACAGCACGTGGCAGTGGCGGGAGAGACAGCTGAACTGCTGGCAATTGATAGCTTGCTGGGCGGCTGCCACACAGGGAACTTAGGGTAGCAGGGAGCTGATAGGGGGGCTGCCGGTCCACCCAGGTTCCAAGCCCCCACCAGCTGGCTGCAACGGGCTGCTCTTCCTGCAAGCGGTGAACAAAGCAGCCAGCTGCCAAACGACGTTATAAGGGAGCACTGCACAACTTTAAAAGAGCATGTTCCCTAATTGATCAACAATGTAACACCGAAACAACGTTAACCGGGACGACTTTAAGTGAGGAGTTCCTGTACCACACATTTCTTTTTTCTGTTTCACCTCATATATTAGGCCTTACTTATGCAAAGGGCTGAGAACCCTCAGCTTCCACGGTCAATGAGAGTTGAGACCGCTCTGGACCTTGCGGGAGAAGCCCTAAGTCAGATTACAGGATATGTCGACAATTGCTTTGAGAAGGTCTGTGGAGAACTCATTACATAGCTCTAGAAATCTACTTATATTCTGTCCATAGTACAATGCTTGAATTGGAAAATAAACGTAGTGGTGCCTCTTCCCACAGGGACATGATACGTCAGAAGTCCCATTACTCACCTTTATTCCTTCTTTCAGAATCACTTTCCTCCCCAGGGAAAAGTAACAAAATGTGGAAACTAGAATAAATTGAAGGGGAGGTAAATTTGTGTCTATTCTCTTGTTGTTTCTCTTTCGCTTTCCCTTTCTTCTTGTCATGCAGTCTGGAGTGATTCACCGTGTGAATGGTAACCTTAGGGCAGACTGTCAAAAAGCAGGGCAAATGTCCCAAAACAGTGTGTTCTATAATTATATTTCACCAACGCATTAACAAACGTGAACTCCTGAAGCAAGATGACAGTCTTATCATGGAGTCTCAGACAATCGCCTTGGGCATTCCAGGCTATCTTGCCACCAAGGCAAACTGGACTGAGTGATAGCTGGTTGCCACACACCAAAGATCACAAAAGATTCAGGTTACTTCCAGTCCCAAAGGACCAGTCAACTAACCCCAGGTCAATTTGTACCTCAGATCTCACACCAAAGACCATGTTTGTATCCAAGCCTATAGTAAACCAATAAAGGATTTATTAACTAGGAAAAAGAAATGAGAGTGTTATTTGCAGGTTAAAGCAGTCAAACATATATACATAAATGAGTTACAGCCTCTGGTTCCAAAAGGTGACAGAGTTGTAGTAATCTGTCAGCACTGAATGTCTTTCAGGGCGAACTCAGGTTGACTCTTCGAATTTCTGCTTTTGCTTCCTACCTTCAGCCCTGTGACAATCCAGAAAACAAAGAGATGAAAAATGTTCATGTCAGCAATCTTTATTTCCTTCTTCCAGCATCCATGCTGATGGGATGAGCCTTCTTGCACGTAGCACCTTCCTGGGTGTGAGAGGGCCACTAACCCAGTCTTTGTATTATGATGTTCCACAATGGCCCATTTAGTTTTGATAATGCTTCTTAGTGGGCAGGAGAACCACTTCTCCTGCCTGGGTTCACAAGTTCAGAGCAGGAATTTTTACTGCTTTAAGCAAAACTTACATACTACCTTATAGGTATGGGATACAGACATTACAAGAAGAAAAGGAGTACTTGTGGCACCTTAGAGACTAACAAATTTATCTAAGCGTAAGTTCCACTCCATATGGCTAAATTAGTGCCTTGCATAATGACAGGTTTCAGAGTAGCAGCAGTGATAGTCTCTAAGGTGCCACAAGTACTCCTTTTCTTTTTGCGGATACAGACTAACACAGCTGCTACTCTGAAATCAGACATTACAAGTAAGATTAAGAACATAAGGACAGCCATACTGGGTCAGACCAGAGGTCCATCTAGCCCAGTATCCTGTCTTCCGACAGCAGCCAATGCCAGGTGCCCCAGAGGAAATGAACAGAACAGGTAATCATCAAGTGATCCATCCCCTGTTGCCCATTCCCAGTTTCTGGCAAACAGAGGCTAGGGACACCATCCCTTCCCATCCTGGCTAATAGCCATTGATGGACCTATCCTCCATGAATTTATCTAGCTCTTTTTGAACCCTGTTATAGTCTTGGCCTTCACAACATCTTCTGGCAAGGAGTTCCACAGGTTGACTATGCGTTGTGTGACAAAATACTTCTTTTTGTTTGTTTTAAACCTGCTGCCTATTAATTTCATTTGGTGGCTGCTAGTTCTTGTGTTATGAGAAGGAGTAAATAACACTTCCTTATTTACTTTCTCCACACCAGTCATGATTGTATAGACCTCTATCATATCCCCACTTAGTTGTCTCTTTTCCAAGATGCAAAAGTCCCAGTCTTATTAATCTCTCCTCATACAAAAGCCATTCCAAACCCCTAATTATTTTGTTGCCCCTTTTCCGAATATAAGATTAATGCATGCAGCAATTTACAAGCATTTTATAGAGTTTAAACACTAAACACATTTTTAGAAATCTAACATCTATATTGAACAATACTAACACAGGTGAGCTCGACTGGTTTCCAGCTATGAATTTGTTAGTGCTCAGCTGACACCTACAACCTTGGCAAGAGCTGGCACTTGGTCTACCAACACCACATGTTCATCTCCCACTTCAATTCTGTTTTTTCTTTTCAATCTTTCTGCCTATTGCTTTCTCATCTCACCCTCTAACTGATTAACCTGAGAGCATTGTCATGGCAGGAAACACTGTAATAAGCAATCACTCTGATAGCATGGAGACAGGTTTCAAAGTGGTAGCTATGTTAGTCTGTATCAGCAAAAAACCCCACAAAAACAAAAACACCCCTAGTACTTGTGGAACCTTAGAGACTAACAAATTTATTTGGGCAAATAAAGCTTATGCCCAAATAAATTTGTTAGTCTGATAGCATGGACTTATGAGGAGAGGCTGAGGGAACTGGGATTGTTGAGTCTGCGGAAGAGAAGAATGAGGGGGGATTTGATAGCTGCTTTCAACTACCTGAAAGGGTAGTTCCAAAGAGGATGGATCTAGACTGTTCTCAGTGGTAGCAGATGACAGAACAAGGAGTAATGGTCTCAAGTTGCAGTGGGGGAGGTTTAGGTTGGATATTAGGGAAAACTTTTTCACTAGGAAGGTGGTGAAACACTGGAATGCGTTACCTAGGGAAGTGGTGGAATCTCCTTCCAAAGAAGTTTTTAAGGTCAAGCTTGACAAAGCCCTGGCTGGGATGATTTAGTTGGGGATTGGTCCTGCTCTGAGCAGGGGTTGGACTAGATGACCTCCTGAGGTCCCTTCCAACCCTGATATTCTATGACTTCATGATCACAAGGGATTACTTTCTGAGTTCAAGACTATTTATTTATGCTGCTTGACCACTTATGTGCTTTTTGCAAAATAATCACCCTGGGCTTGATTACACACAAGTTGTATCACTTCCATGTATTGGCATAGTTTAAATGGTACAACCTCCCCCACCCCAAGACATACATACACTCCCACTTAGATGCAGTTTCACCAATATAAAGTGTGACAAAGTTCCTGCTCTTCCTTGGTGGGTCTTGTGTTTATTGGCAGATTTGCTCACCTTGGAGCTTCACGGCAGCCCTCAGCTTGGCCATTTTTCTGAATTCACAGTCCAGGTCGACTCCTCCTGTGTCTGACCAGGAGTCGGGAGGATTTGGAGGGGACCCGGGCCCGCCCTCTACTCCGGGTTCCAGCCCAGGGCCCTGTGGAATGCCGCTGTCTAGAGTGCCTCGTGGAACAGCTGTGCGACAGCTACAAGTCCCTGGGCTACTTCCCCATGGCCTCCTCCCAACACCTTCTTTATCCTTACCATAGGACCTTCCTCCTAGTGTCTGATAATGCTTGTACACCTCAGTCCTCCAACAGTCCGCATTCTCACTCTCAGGTCCTAGTGCCTCTTGCTCCGAGCACCTCACACACACACTACAAACTGAAGTGAGCTCCTTTTTAAAACCCAGGTGCCCTGATTAGCCTTCCTTAATTGATTCTAGCAGCTTCTTGATTGGCTGCAGGTGTTCTAATCAGCCTGTCTTAATTGTCTCCAGAAGGTTCCTGATTGTTCTGGAACCTTCCCCGTTACCTTACCTGTTGGATCATATTAAAGAAGTTCTGTATTAAAATCACAAATGAATTTGATTCCCCATAGTTTAAATTCCAGGGTATTACTAATTAAGAGGTCTCTTGGTTTTTGGTACTGTTTCTCTCCCTCTATGTGTGAAACTTGCAAGCTGCTAATTGCGTTAGTACATTCTAAGACAGAGTCTGTTCTCAAAGCAATTCACACAGAGAGAAACTCAAAGCAATACTCTGTAACAACAGAAACAGCACCCAGAGACTCCCCGCCCTTTTGTTGTATTAACAATTGTGATTAAAATAGAGATAGAGGATGTATGTGGATGGATGCTTGGTGTGGATAACTACTAAATGATCAGGGAGGTGCCAGCCTAAGAATACAGTGTCCATCGGCTGAAGAAGGCGTCAAGTGGAAATAACCAGAGGACCCCCCAGAGGGCAGACTGAAATCCACCCAACAGCCTCAAGAATGGGAGAACCAAAGAACAAGATAACATCTGGCAGCACGGAGCCATCAAAGAAATGCGCTATCTGCTGATTGATTCAGTAACAGCATGATGAAGCAATTCCCATAGACTGGCATAGGAAGAAATTTCTTTAAAAATGGACCCTAGAAAGTGAGAACTTTGGGGTCTGATTCTGCAAACCAACTTCCAGGAGCATATCGATGAGCATCTGACAAGGCCCTGCTCCCTCCTCATGTCCAGGCTACCTGGCCAGTGGCTTGGCATGAGCAACTCTAAGGCTGGTAACTATGATAACAACCTTGCAGAACCTGTGTGTGTGTGTTTGTATGAATGAATGTGTGAATAAATATGAGATTGAATGGAATGCTATAGCTATAACTAACTGCTTACTATGATTCTTTCTGTATTCACAATAAATGTGGTATTTTGCCTTTTTCCCTTTTAACAAGATCCTGCTGGTTTTTAATTTATTGGTATAACATACCCAGGGAAAAGGGACCTACTTAGCCTGGGGCTAATATATCTGCCTTCTATTACTCTCCTATAGCCATCTGGCCCGACCCTGTCACAAAAGGTGCTTAGACCAGTGTAGCTGAAAATCACCAACTTTACACCATTCTCAAGAAATTCAAGGAAATGTGAAATTAAACAGTGATGGATCAATACTTTTGCTGATATATTTTAATGAACAGCGGTCAAATTCTATAGCCTACTTTAGATATTTGTGGTCTTTTCTCTTTATCAAATTAGCTGATGCTTAATAAAGACCGTTCCTAAGAATAACCCTGATCCTACAAAGCTGAGCTGCACATATGGACCGTTGAGCCTGCACAAAGCCCCAGTACATTTCAGTGTGACCCAGCTGTGTGGATCAGCTATGGCCTACCTCGTGCTGGAACAGGAAGAAGCCTGTGAACCATCAGACATGGAAAAGTATTAATACAAATAGGGCTGGTTAAATTGTTCATTGTGAATAAAGGACAAGATTTTCAGTTGGTGTAAAGCAGTGTAGCTTCACAGCCTTCAACAGAGCTACGCTGATTTACACCAAGTGAGCTTTTGGTCCAAAATATCAGCCATACTTAAATCATGTAGTATTGTTTGGGCTTCATGGGTGGGTGACACTTTTTAAAAAGGAGAACAACAAATTTTCATTTGGAAATATCTATGTTCTTATAGTGCCTGAAGTCCTCAGTCAGAATAGGGGCTCCATTGCGTTAGGGGTTGTACATACACAAACGAGAGACAACCCTGCCCAGAGGGCTGGTGATTAATGAATAAGAAATAATGAAAAAATGAGTCATAATACTTTGTTCACGCATGAATAGCCTTGTGCATATGTGGGCATTTATTTGAAGAACAGCCGTTCTCCATATATACACGCAAATAAACCTGTCTGTGCACATTTTTTGCAAAAAGCAAATAATGGTCACAATCATAGTCAATCTAAAGGAGCATTTGTAATTCAAATAGATATTTGTGAACATTGTTTCACATAAAGAGAGCTCCTTCACATTACCAGGTGAAAAATTAGTCTGGAAAGATGGGTACTATGCCTGAAATGCTCCTGTGTTGCAGATATAATCATTTGTATGACCTCTGGTGTTCTTCTTCTGGAGGTGAGCAGATTTGCACATTCATGGTTGCCTACTCTCATGATTTTATTGCGAACCTCATGGTATTTGGTATTTTACTTGAAGCCCCAATTACTGGTTACAAAAGATCATCAAAATCTCAGTTTTCATAACAATAAGGGCTGAAATTTGGAATTAGCATCGGGAAAAGGAGCTAGCATGACAGTCCACTCAATTAAGCCATAATCTTTGTGCATAAGTTTTTGTTAACATATTCTCTTGTACTATCTGCATTTTCACCTTGGATTGTTTTTCTAAAATCACACAGACTGCTTCTTGCACCCTTAACTGGATTACATAATTGATTATCATAATCTTTCAAGTGGTAGTGGTCCCTAATTCAAACTTGTGCTTGGCAGTAAATATTTCACAGTGCAAACAGAGCTGATTAGAGTTGATAATGTAGCACATAGCTCCATCTGTACACTAGAGACCCCATACTGTATTATAAAGCAATAGCCTAAATGTTAGTAGGGGAATAGTGGAATAATCTGTGTTTAGTACCAGCTCACACTGTTGGTTTTACTAAGGAACAAGTTTACCTGGGTGCCAGGAAGGAGGACTTTTATTACCCTCTTTTTGAAGAGTGCTTATAGCACCTTTAATTCACATCTGGGCACTGACCCTACATGGCTGAGAATGCCATTGCTCAGACAAACAATAGCATCTTTGTCATTCTGTTAACATGAAAAAAAATAGATCATTCTAGGAAACCATTTTAAGACTTTTGGCTGCCACGGTTTTGTCCCTACATTGAACAGATCACAATGCAGTTTAAATAGTTCTTGAAAACTTACCAGTCATTAACCTGCTAAACCAGAAGAGGGGTAAAGCGGTCCTAATGGAAACTTTAAAAATAAGGGTTGTTTAATAAATGATTTTCTAGCATGACCTTTTGTAGTTTAGAAAAGACGTAACAGCACAGTGTGCTTCTCATTCAGTACTGCATTGCACTCTCAACATTTATTGTTGTCCCAAATCCTGATGTTAGGTCCAGATCCGCAAAGGTATTTAGGCTTCTAAATTCCACTGAAATCAATGGAAGTTAGGAACCTAAATATCTCTGTGGATCTGGGCCTTTGTGACTACATAACCTTCTGCCTCAGGTTGTATGTCTTTCAGCATCTTGCACTTTAAAGAACATTTAGATTGTAAACTTATTAGGGCAGGGCCCTTGTCTTATCTATGGTCTCAGTGATTTTTACACCCATTTGTTGCTGCTTGGAAAAAGTCAAACCTTGTGGCCTAGCCTAGTATATGCAGGGGGAAAACGTTTTAATTAGGGCTTTTGATTAATGGCAGTTAACTCATGCGATTAACTCAAAAAAATTAATCGCGATTAATTGCAGTTATACAATAGAATACCAATTGAAATTTATTAAATATTTTGGATGTTTTTCTACATTTTAAAGTACACTGATTTCTGTTACAGCACAGAATATGAAGTGTACAGTGCTCAATTTATATTATTAATTTTGATTATCATTTTTACAGTGCAAATATTTGTAATCAAAAGAAATTGTATTTTTCAAGTCACCTCACACAAGTACTGTAGTGCAATCTCTTTATCATGAAAGTGTAACTTTCAAATGTAGATTTTTGTTATATAATTGCACTCAAAAACAAAACAATGTAAAACTTTGGAGCCTACAAGTCCACTCAGTCCTACTTCTTGTTCAGCCAATCACTAAGATAAACAAGTTTGTTTACATTTACAGGAGATACCGCTGCCTGCTCCTTATTTACAATATCACCTGAAAGTGAGAAGAGGCGTTCACATGGCATTTTTGTAGCCAGTGTTGCAAGGTATTTACGTCCCAGATATGCTAAACATTCGTATGCCTCTTCATGCTTCAGCCACCATTCCAGAGGACATGCTTCCATGCTGATGATGCTTGTTAAATAATAATGCATTAATCACATTTGTGACTGAACTCCTTGGAGAAAAATTGTTTGTTTCCTGTTCTGTTTTACCCACATTCTGCCATATATTTCATGTTACAGCAGTCTCGGATGATGACCCAGTACACGTTTGTTTTAAGAATGCTTTCACAGCAGATTTGACAAAACGCAAACAAAATACCAATGTGAGATTTCTAAAAATAGCTACAGCACTCAACCCAAGGTTTAAGAATCTGAAGTGCCATCCAAAATCTGAGAGGGACAAGGTTTGGAGCATGCTTTCAGAAGTCTTAAAAGAGCAACACTCAGATGTGGAAACTACAGAACCCAAACCACCAAAAAAAGAAAATCAACTGTCTGCAGGTAGCATCTGACTCAGATGATGAAAATGAATGTGTGTTGGTCAGTTCCGCTTTGGATTGTTATTGAGCAGAACCTGTGATCAGAACCTGTCATCAACGTGGTAGTTGAAGCATGAAGGGACATATGAATCTTTAGCACATCTGGTACGTAAATATCTTGTGATGCCAGCTACAACAGTGCCATGCAAACGCCTGTTCTCCATTTCAGGTGACATTGTAAACAAGAAGCAGGCAGCATTGTCTCCTGCAAATTGTAACCAAACTTGTTTGCCTGAGCGACTGGCTGAAGTAGGACTGGGTGGACGTGTAGGCTTTAAAGTTATACATTGTTTTATTTCTGAATGCAGATTTTTTGTACATAATTCTACATTTGTAAGTTCCACTTTCACAATAAAGAGACTGCACTACAGTACGTGTATTAGGTGAACTGAAAAATATTATTTGGTTTTGTTTTTTACAGTGCAAATATTTGTAATAAAAAATATAAACTGAGCACAGTACACTTTGTATTCTGTGTTGTAACTGAAATCAATATATTTGAAAAGGTAGAAAACATCAAAAATATTTAAATAAATGGTATTCTATTGATTAATCATGTGATTCAATTGATTAATCCCACAATTTTTTAAAAATCGTTTGACAGCCCTAGTTTTAATATATGTTGCTTGTAACTCCTAAATAGCTTAATGTGTGCATGTTGAGGTGGGGGTTTGGTAACAGGGATGTGAAGCAAAACTTGATTTTGGTTTCTGCAGCTCTCTGAAATGACAAAACTTCTTGTTTCAACTAGTTATTTTGTAAAATTGTCACCCTGAATGTAGATAAACTGTTTACCAAGTTCGGAGCCTGTCAAATGGTGGTAATCATGGTACTGATGGACCGGGAAGTGGTAATGGCAACTTAGTCAGCAACTTACATGTAAAAGTAATATTTGGAAGGTATTTATTTTTTTAATGGTCTTTTGGCTATTTAGCAGCTTGAAACAAAGAAAGGGATCACCGTGTGACCAGCCAGCTCTCCACAGACTATGATCAAGTTTTTACTACAGTTGGGAATTATTCCTTTACAGCATAAGTCACACACATTTATGCTAATAGACTTTGTGAGCTTTGTTAAAAATCTATTTAACATATGAAAATCACTGCCCCAAGATATCACTGAAGTAAAGAGCATTGCAAAAAGGATTAGCATATATTATAAACACACACACACACACACACGGAAAATAGCATCTGGATTTTTAAAAAATGGAGGATATAAACATTATGCTCTATAAACCAACCATCAGTCGACAGGGGAGAAGAAATTTCCTGCTATGTGTAAGGTTATTTCATAACTGCCCACTATATGATTTTGTATATCTTTCTCAGAAGCATCTAGTACTTAACATTTTCAGGCAGGGTACTAGACTAGGTGGATAAGTTATCTGATCTAGCATGCCCATTTCTAAGTTCCAGTGGTTTAAATCTTCACACTTTCCACTCCAACCATAAGGCATACTTCTCTGACCCTGCCTTTACTGGTATATATAAATATACCTGTTGCTAGGTGTGTATTAAAAAGTCTCTACCAAAACAATAGACACCAACGCACACATTTCTCCCCCAGGGAGCTAAACAACAAACACTACATGACAGATGTGTAGTCATGTTGCTTAATAAACTACTGGAAGGTGCTCAGGTTCCACAATAAGGAGCACCATATAAGAACCATTATGGGCTAGAACATCTGACACACAAGATAGGAGCCTGCTGGAGGATCCCTCTTTGTATCTATGTTTCTACTCTTTCTTTTTAAGAGAGGCATAGGAGGGATCGAAGGAGCACTTCTAGCTTTCAAAGGATTTAGCAACTTAGCTCACCGGAAAGAGAAGCAAGACCTCCAAATCCACAGTTACATTTCCATGTAAAGCACATTGCAATAGTCTAATTTCAAAGGTGATAAATTACAAGAATAATGAGTCCTAGAGTCCATATCAAACGTCACAATCTTGCCAAGTTCAGATAGAATAAAGCACTCTTGGTCACAGCTGCTACATTGTCCTTTATTAGCATCATAGGTCCTTTCAGACCTCATAAGACACAGCAACAACTGACATCTTAATTCAGATGTTTTACTTAAGTACTTCATCTTGATAAAGAATAGTTTATCCAAAAGTAGGGATGGCAACCTAAATGCTTTTCCTGACTAGAAGTCAACCTGCTTGTCTTACAATGGTGGCACCTCAGAAAAAACTAAATTAGTTATTAAAAATGTTAATGCTTATTGCTTACACTTAAGAAGCTAAAGACTGCCATTTGCACAGCTTTAAAGAATAAACAAGACAGAAAATTTTGAACAAATGTGCTCTTCATGCATGTGCATCTGAAAAAAATGCCTACTTTGACTATTCACAGGAAGCTATAATTGACCATCAGCATGAAGGGAAATTTATTCTTCACAAAATAGTTTCCATGGGGTAAAGTCATAACTACTAATGACTAAAGAAATAACAGACATGTAAAAAAAATTTTGGGAAATGGACTTTTTAATATACTTGTGCAAAGTCTGATCAAATGAACTGCAATTTATTTTCCTCGAAAGTAGTTCTATGCTTCTCTATCCATATATCTGTTCATCCAAAAATCCTGACAAAAATGTAATAATTTACTTCATATAGTAAGTGAAAAATGGTTACTTACTCGACTGTAATAGTGGTTCTTCAAGATGTCATAGTCAGTATGGATCCCACAGTGGGTGCATATGCATCTTGTGCGCAAGATGAGATTTTTTTTTTTTTTAAATGGCAATATCCACTGGGCATGTACCCTGCCCCCTTTGCTCTCTAGAGGAGTGACCTCAACCCTCCCTCGCAATTTAATGCCATGGTAGCTCAAGACTCTGAAAAGGTGGGATGGAACAGAAGTCATAGGATCCACACCACCAACTTCTCAAAGAACCACAGTTAGTTACTGTAGTGTAAGTAACTGTTGTTCTTCAACTATGTTACTGTTGCTCTCACTGTAGGTGACTGGCAAGCAGTATCCCCTCAAAATGGCGTGCACGACAAATTTCAGCTGCATCAGTTAAACATCCATAGTAGAATTGCTCTCCTGAATTTGACATCTCACTCGACTGCAAAGTTGAAGGCATAGTATTTGAGAAAGGTCAGTGGTTTACTCCATCCCACAGCCTTGCAGATTTCAGATACTGGCAAATTTCTGAAGGCAGGCAGATGTCACCTGAACTCTGAGGGAGTGAGCCTTGATGTTCAGTAGGAGATGTACATTCTCCAACTGGTAACAGAAAAAGATGCAATCTATTTTGATATTCTTTGAGATGAGATGGCCTTATCTTTAGAATCTATAGATTTAGAGCTATAGCCAGAAATAGATGGGCCAACAGTCTGAACTGTTGTTTCCTGTCCATGTAATAAAACAGAATCCTAGACACATCTAGTGTGTGCAGTTACTTTTCTCCTGGAGTTGAGTGTGATTTCAGAAAGAAGACAAGCTGGTTGATTGGTGACAATGAAGTTCTGAGACCACCATGGTGATGAACTGTAGATGAGGTTTCAGCACTACTTTGCCCCTATCAAATGTTGTATGGGGAGGATCACTCATTCTTCCAGCCAAAGTGATAGCTCCTACAACAGTCTTCAGACTGGAGAGGTGCAAGCAGCATTCCGAGAGGCTCCAAAGGAGGCTTCTTAAGTCTCAAGAGAACTATATTGGAGAACCCAGGCAGAAGTGGGCTCTCTACTGGTGTGCAAGTGTGTAGTAGCCCTTTAAGAAACTTTGATACTGTGGAATGAAAAAAACTGAGCATATTTGCACAGGTGGGTGCTAAGCTGAGATCACTGCGAGATGGGTTCTAATAAAGCTAAATCCCCTCCCGCCCCCAAAATCCTGTTTGAGGTGCAGTAAATAGTCAAAGATCTTTGGCATTGAGGCCTGGATCATATCCAGGCTTTTTGGGCTGCCCATATCAAGAACCTCCTCTACTTGGAAGAATGTTTTTCTGTGAAATGTTTTCCTTTGTATCAGGATTTCCTGGACATGTAGGGAGCAGTGCCTGTTTATGGTGCTTAGGCACACAACAGCCACGATGTCAGGTGCAATGATTTTGGGTTTGGATTGAGCATCTGGCTGTGATGCTAAGTGATCAAACCCAGGAAATCTGAGAGCTGGATCAGAGACTGAATGGACCATCTGCAGTAGATATCAACCAAAACTGCCTTGGCCAGTATGAAACCCCCAGAATGATCACAGCTTTGTCTCTTCTGATCTTGGAAATCACTATGGGAATCAGTGGAATTGGTGGAAAGGTATACAGCAAGCCTGTGTTTCATTGCAGGACAAAGGCATCCATAACACAGTTGGCCTCTGGCCAACTGTTAAGCAAAAGTGACATTTTTTAATTCTTCCAAGAAAACCTGCATTACATAGTTTTGGAGGACAGATTGGCTTGTAATGGCATTCCTATCTGATGACTCCAAGCTCCAGGACATTAGTACACAATCCCATGTAGTGTCACATACCTGCATGCTGACATGTGCCCTAACACTCTGAGCCTTGGTCTACACTAGGAGTGGAGGTCAAATTTAGCAGCGTTAAATTGATTTAACCCTGCACCCGTCCGTACAATGAAGCCCTTTTTTTCGACTTAAAGGGCTCTTAAAAATGATTTCCTTACTCCACCCCCGACAAGGGGATTAGTGCTGAAATCGGACTTGCCGGGTCGAATTTGGGGTACTGTGGACACAATTAGATGGTATTGGCCTCCGGGAGCTATCCCAGAGTGCTCCATTGTGACCGCTCTGGACAGCGCTCTCAACTCAGATGCACTGGCCAGGTAGATAGGAAAAGGCCCACGAACTTTTGAATTTCAATTTCCTGTTTGGCCAGCGTGGCAAGCTGCAGGTGAGTGCAGAGCTATCAGCAGAGGTGACCATGATGGAGTCCCAGAACCGCAAACGAGCTCCAGCATGGACCAAACGGGAGGTACAGGATCCGATCACTGTATGGGGAGAGGAATCCGTGCTATCAGAACTACGTTCCAGTTTTTGAAATGCCAAAACATTTGTCAAAATCTGCCAGGGCATGAAGGACAGAGGAGATAACAGGGACCCGAAACAGTGCTGAGTGAAACTTAAAGAGCTGAGGCAAGCCTACCAGAAAACCAGAGAGGCAAACGGCCGTTCTGGGTCAGAGCCCAAAACATGCCGCTTCTATGATGAGCTGCATGCCATTTTAGGGAGTTCAGCCACCACTACCCTAGCCATGTTGTTTTGACTCCTTCAATGGAGATGGAGGCAACATGGAAGCAGGTTTTGGGGATGAGGAAGATGATGATGATGAGGTTGTAGATAGCTCACAGCAAGCAAGCGGGGAAACCGATTTTCCCGACAGCCAGGAACCATTTCTCACCCTGGACCTGAAGCCAGTACCTCCCGGACCCGCCAGGTGGAAAAGGGACTTCTGGTGAGTGTACCTTTTAAAATAGTATACATGGTTTAAAAGCAAGCATGTTTAATGATTAATTTGCCCTGGCATTCGCGGCTCTCCTGGATGTACTCCCAAAGCCTTTGCAAAAGGTTTTTGGGAAGGGCAGCCTTATTCCATCCACCATGGTAGGACACTTTACCACTCCAGGCCAGTAGCACGTACTCGGAAATCATTATAGAACAAAGCATTGCAGTGTATGTTTGCTGGCGTTCAAACAACATCCATTCTTTATTTCTCTGTGTGATCCTCAGGAGAGTGATATCATTCATGGCCACCTGGTTGAAATAGGGTGCTTTTCTTAAGGGGACGTTCAGAGGTGCCCGTTCCTGCTGGGCTGTTTGCCTGTAGCTGAACAGAAATGTTCCCCACTGTTAGCCATGCGGAGGGGGGAGGGATGAGGGGCTAGCCACGTGCTAGGGGGAGGCAAAATGTGACCTTGGAATGAAAGCACATGTGCTATGTATGTAAAGGATGTTAGCAGCAAGGTTTACCGTGAAAGAGTATACCCATTGTTCTATAAAATGTCTTTTTAAATACCACTGTCCCTTTTTTTTTTCTCCACCAACTGCATGTGTTTCAAGGATCACAGGATCTTCTCCTTCTCAGAGGCTAGCGAAGATTAGAAGGTGAAAAAAACACACTTGCGATGAAATGTTCTCTGAGCTCATGCTGTCCTCCTGCACTGACAGAGCAATGCATAGAGGCAGACAATGGCAGAGTGCAGGAAAGCACAAAATGACTGGGAGGAGAGGTGGCGGGCTGAAGAGAGGGCTGAAGCTGAAAGGTGGCGGCAGCGTGATGAGAGGAGGCAGGATTCAATGCCGAGACTGCTGGAGGATCAAACTAATATGCTCCAGCGTATGGTTGAGCTGCAAGAAAGGAAGCTGGAGCACAGACCGCCACTACAGCCCCTGTGTAACCAACCACCCTCCTCCCCAAGTTCCATAGCCTTATCACCCAGATGCCCAAGAATGCGATGGGGGGGCCTCCGGCCACCCAGCCACTCCACCCCAGAGGATTGCCCAAGCAACAGAAGGCTGGCATTCAATAAGTTTTAAAAAGTTTTAAACTTTTAAAGTGCTGTGTGGCCTTGTCCTTCCCTCCTCCCCCACCCATCCCGGGCTACCTTGGTAGTTATCCCCCTATTTGTGTGATGAACTCATAAAGAATGCATGAATGTGAAGCAACAATGACTTTATTGCCTCTGCAAGCGGTGATCGAAGAGAGGAGGGGAGGTTAGCTTACAGGGAAGTAGAGTGAACCAAGGAGTGGGGGGTTTCATCAAGGAGAAACAAACAGAACTTTCACACTGTAGTCTGGCCAGTCATGACACTGGTTTTCAAAGCTTCTCTGATGCGCACCGCACCCTCCTGTGCTCTTCTAACCGCCCTGGTGTCTGGCTGTGTGTAACCAGCAGCCAGGCGATTTGCCTCAACCTCCCACCCCGCCATAAATGTTTCCTACTTACTCTCACAGATATTATGGAGCGCACAGCAAGCAGTAATAACAGTGGGAATACTGGTTTCGCTGAGATCTAACCGAGTCAGTAAACTGCGCCAGCGCGCTTTTAAATGTCCAAATGCACATTCTACCACCATTCTGCACTTGCTCAGCCTGTAGTTGAACAGCTCCTGACTACTGTCCAGGATGCCTGTGTAATGCTTCATGAGCCATGGCATTAAGGGGTAGGCTGGGTCCCCAAGGATAACTATAGGCATTTCAACATCCCTAAACGTTATTTTCTGGTCTGGGAATAAAGTCCCTTCCTGCAGCTTTTGAAACAGACCAGAGTTCCTGAAGATGCGAGTGTCATGTACCTTTTCCGGCCATCCCACATTGATGTTGGTGAAATGTCCGTTGTGATCCACCAGAGCTTGCAGCACTAATGAAAAGTATCCCTTGTGGTTTATGTACTCACCGGCTTGGTGTTCCGGTGCCAAGATAGGGATACGGGTTCCGTCTATGGCTTCACCACAGTTAGGGAATCCCATTGCAGCAAAGCCATTCACTATGACCTGCACATTTCCCAGGGTCACTACCATTGATATCAGCAGATCTTTGATTGCATTGGCTACTTGCATCACAGCAGCCCCCACAGTAGATTTGCCCACTCCAAATTGATTGCCGACCGACCGGTAGCTGTCTGGCATTGCAAGCTTCCACAGGGCTATTGCCACTCGCTTCTCAACTGTAAGGGCTGCTCTCATCTTGGTATTCTTGCGCCTCTGGGCAGGGGAAAGCAAGTCACAAGGTTCCATGAAAGTGCCCTTACGCATGCAAAAGTTTCACAGCCAGTGGGAATCGTCCCAGACCTGCAACACTATGCGGTCCCACCAGTCTGTACTTGTTTCCCGAGCCCAGAATTGGCATTCCACCGCATGAACCTGCCCCATTAGCACCATGATGCCCGCATTGCCAGGGCCCATGCTTTGAGAGAAGTCTGTGTCCATGTCCTCATCACCGCGCTGAAGTCGCCTACTCGCCCGGTTTCGCTTTGCCAGGTTCTGGTGCTGCATATATTGCTGGATAATGTGTGTGGTGTTTAATGTGCTCCTAATTGCCCAAGTGATTTGAGTGGGCTCCACGCTTGCGGTGGTATGGCGTCTGCACAGAAAAAAGTGGCGGAACAATTGTCTGCCGTTGCTCTGATGGAGGGAGGGGCGACTGACAACATGGCTTACAGGGTTGGCTTACAGGGAATTAAAATCAACAAACGGGGTGGCTTTGCGAGAAACAGAATGGCCCCCTCAAGGATACAACTCAAAACTGGATTTAGCAGGCCATTGGTTTCACGGAGGGAGGGAGGAGAAAATGAATACAAAACAAATCTGGTCTATTTCTTGTTTTGATCCACTTCATCTATCTTTATACATCTTGCTGGCAGCAGACTGTACAGTACGACCGCTAGTCATCATCGTCTCCTGGGTGTTCAGCAGAAGACGGTGCAGTATGACTGCTGGCCATTGTCTTCTGCTGGCTGCAGATTAAAAAACAGTGCACCGCCATGAGACGAAACTTAAAGGGGAAATGACCTGGCTGAGTCACTCCCATGTTTGCCCAGGCGCCCCTGACCTCATCGAGGTCGGTTAAAAGAGCACCCTGGACTATGTCGACGACAGCTACCAGTCATACTGCACTGTCTGCTGCCAAAAGGCAATAAACTGTTGCTGTGTAGCAATGCAGTGCCGCGTCTGCCAGCACCCAGGAGACATACGGTGACCGTTAGCTGAGCAGGCTCCATGCTTGCCGTGGTATGGCCTCTGCACAGGTAACTCAAGAAAAAAGGCGCAAAACGATTGTCTGCCCTTGCATTCACGGGGGGGGGGGGGGGGGGGGGGGCTGATGATATGTACCCAGAACCACCCGCGACAATGTTTTAGCCCCATCAGGCACTGGGATTTCTACCCAGAATTCAAATGGGTGGTGGAGACTGTGGGACAGCTACCCACAGTGCAACGCTCCGGAAGTCGATGGTTGCCTCTGTACTCTGGACACAGTCCGCCGCCTACATGCACTTAGAGCATTTGTGTAGGGACACACACAGTCAACTGTATAAAAACACTTTCTACAAAACCGACTTCTATAAATTCAACCTAATTTCATAGTGTAGACATACCCTGAGATGTGTCCGTACTATCAGTCATTTCTGATGTTAACTGGAGTAGGAATCCTAGTAGGGACTGGAGTCTGTGCTAGAGCAGGTGCACTTTTTCTGATCTGGATTTGATCAGGGCTACTATAAACTATCATCTGTGATAGGTAAGTGATGATTTTTTTGTATTTCACTAGAAGGCCTAGTCAAATAAATATGGATAGAGTGTATTCAAGGCTTACGGCTGACTCCCATTGTGACTGGCCTCTGCTCAGATGTAGGAGCAGGATTTTATAATTGTACTATAAGAATAGAGGTATTAATGACTGCTTTGATTTCATTTTACCAGCCAGCCCATTTGAATAGTAAAAAGGAATAACCCTCTGGGACATTGGTAGAAATGCGTCTGACAGACTGTCAGCATCTGTACTGATGTTAAGGCAGGGACAGACCAGAACAATCCTTATGACTGATTATGGTCACCCTTTTGTTTTAGGATAAGTTATAATATCTATTATGGTTTCCTATATGTATTACAAATATACATTTGTTTGTTTTAAGTAAAAGACAGGATCTTGTATTGTGTCTGTTAAGAAGATTCAAAATAAACTGACACTGTTAGTATTCTCAAAGGTCTCTGTAAAAAGACTGTGTGAATGAGCAATGCATGCATCAGGAAAAGATAAGGTGTGAAGGCCATTGTTAACCAAATGCTTAAGAAAGGAGGAGCGAAGACCCTCATCAAGATTTGTTGATGCTAAAGAACCATCAACACCCATCCATGATTGAAGAAGAGTAGATGGAAGACCCTGAGGTAGAAGCTGGCACCCCTAAAAACAATTGATTAAATCGAAACCAGTACAGGATGACCCCCTCAGAGGTGTTTTTGGAATGTTAACGACAAAAGATACACCACTTCAGGAGTAACTGGTCACAAACTGACACAGCAAAATCCATAGACTTTAACAGAGGAAAAAAAAAAAAAAAAAAAAAAAGACTATAAGAACAGGGTGCTTGGCCATGGGACTTTGGGTTCGTCTCGCCACACTCCAGGAGCATTGGATCGTGACTGACAGAGCCCTGCTCCCCTTTGTGACCAATCTGGCTGGCCACTGGATTGATCCAGAGTCTGGACTGGTAACGATAAACATCAACTGGCAGCGGGGGGGGTGGTGTGGTGTGGTGTGGTGTGGTGTGTGTTTGTGTTCAGTCTCCTCAGGTCTAGGATAGGATAAACACTACCTTTCTTCTTCATGGTAAGTACAGTGAGAAGCCTTACCCCCTGTATTCTTATGAAACCTCTTCTACAGCTCCTTGACAAAGCATCAAAGACGTTTCTTTTTGTAACAGGTGCTCATGAGAAGAGTCCCTACAGAGGAAGAGGGAGGTAAGAGTTGGGTCTGGATGGAATAACCATAGGTGACTATTTCCAACCACCATTGTCCAAGGCAATATTTGGACTAAGCCCAATGGAATGGGGCAAGTAAGTTCCCACAGGTAGTTGCTGACCCTGATCAGCCCTGATGTGGATCCTGACATCCCCATCAAATCTGCTGTCTGGTTGATGGGGTGGTGTGTGTATGATATGGAAGGCAAGTGACACGCATCTTCTGTGGGTACCGTGCCTGTTCCCACTGGGGTAAATCTGGTTATCTACGCTGGGTCCAGGTGAGACCATGGCCTCTGCTAGAACAAAATACTTGCAGGGATTCTTGTAGGTGATTGATGTATATAGCCCCAGAAAGCTGAGGAAGGCCCTTGAGTCTTTTAAGGAGTGGAAGACTTAGCCAATCATGTCTGTCATGTTGGGGGTTAGTTCCCCAACTCCACCAGCCTCTGGCAACAAAAGCATGATTTCCACACCTCACACTCTCTTTACAGGTTAATGATAGGTACACTCTAACCCCCGAATCCTCAGCCTCCCTCTGGACTGCCCAGCCCCTATTCCACTGGACACTCACAGAATTTGCATATCCGCTATTCCCAAAGGAACTGTACACATTAGCTTAGCAGTTATGCCTCACAATCACAGCTCCCCTCAACTCACAGCCCTTGGAATTATTTATAGAGAAAACAAGTTAACATTTAATTTAACAAAGATTCAAGGAGCAGTAGATAGAAATAATGGAAACAAATGGTCACAAAATCGTAACATTTTCTACAGTCTAAACTTAAGACATTGTCATGTCATATAGAGCAAAAGCTCACCCAGAACCTTCCAGCTTATTACAGCCAGGCTTGGTGGTACTCCTCCATTCATGAGACAAGCCCCTGTCCTCTCACTGTCTCAGTGGAAAGATGCAGAGTGTCTTACAGTAAGAATCCAAATATACATTATCTTCATTTGCAAAACAGGATAACCCCCACTTTCATTTCCCTGCCTATAATCTCCCCTGGAAAAACTTTGAAATCACTAGCATTTTCCTGAGACTCTAATGGGGACCCACTGTGAACCATAGAACAATTTACATAAGCAACTCTTGGCTGAAAGAAGCCTGTCTCATCTTTTGGTGACAAGCCCCAAGCCACAAACCTTAAGTTAGTTTTCTGTACATATACATATTAGCCGTACTTACATTTTGCAATGATTATGAGGATCAATGTGAAACAGGCTTTCAGAAGAGACTTCACATGACACATTTTGACAAACTAATACATAGATACCAGACCCAGGGGCTCTCTGTAACCCCCAAGAAATCTCTGGGTCTAACTTCTGAGAGCCCTTTTCATCATTTTGACTTTTTCTGCATTGCTGCTAAAGATCCCTGGTTTAGGTGGGAGTAAAACTAGTCAAAATTTTTCAGGGGGACTTGATGGGGCTTCTCCCTAGTTTGGATGTGGACTGAACAGTGACTCGGGTTTGCTAGAGACCCTCGGCCAGTTCTAATATGCCCTCATTGACAGGAGGAGAGATCCTAGATGGGGCTAATGTGCTCAGGCTGTCAGAGTTTATAGGATCTCTCCTGGATAAGCATCATTCCTATATCCGAAGACTTCGCTATGTAAGTTATAATGCCTTTCAGGATCTCCTAAATGTCTTCTGCCAGGGCATGGGCTAGTTAAAATTGCCTCAATGCCAGGGCTGGCTCCAGCTTTTTTGCTGCCCCAAGCGGCGAAGGAAAAAAAACAAAACCCCCAAAAAACCCCAAGCCCGGTTGAACTGCCACCGAAGTGGAAGAGAGGGACTGCAGGGCCAGCCGCCGAAATGCTGCCGAAGACCCAGACGTGCCTTCCCGATGACGGACGGAGTGCCACCCCTTTCTATTGCCCACCCCAGGCACCTGCTTCCTTTGCTGGTGTCTAGAGCCGGCCCTGCTCACTGGATGACGACGATTCTATTGGCAGAGACTGGAGGTGCCGCTGTTCTTCTAATTGCGGTTCCAGGGTGCAGATGTCAAGCTCTGTGTCAGTTGTCTAAGTAGTAATTCCACCACACAGCTGGATCGCTTCCTCTTTCTAGATCTGTAAGATGATCTGTTATGGGACACTAGGGATGATGTTCCCCAGTAGGGCTAGTACAGCTAACATGCCATTATGAATGGGTACTGGCTGGTCAGTGTTGCAGCTGGTCAGGCCACTGAGATGGTGCCTTGTGAGAGGATCTTTGATGCTGGTTCTAAGGTCACTCCTTAGAGTGGAGAGAGAGAGAGAGAGAGGTGTCCCTGTTTGACACTAGGGAAAAGGTGAAATCTAGAGATTAACAAGGAGTTGCACTCTTTGAATGGCAGAGCTGTGGGGTAGTGCTCAGAGCCTGAATCACGCTGGTCCAGTGCTGACAATATCCTTGGATATTTAGGCTGTTCTGTAATGACGTATCTTGGGCCTGTAATTGGTGCAATGGTCAGCACTGGAGACTTTGCTGGTTCCAGTATTGGTCCTGGTTTTCTAAGCATCACTTACCCTGGCAGAGAACTTAAACTCGGTCTCTGGAAGAGTCTTATCTCTTTTCCTCCTTTTAGGAGGAAGTCTTCTGGTATTTGGAGCTCTGCCCAGACTCCGGTTGGGCCCTTTTGGTACTCACCCTTGTATTGGGGTGCCAAACTTCATTCTGATGATGTTGTCAATGTTGTGGGGGCCAGTGCCAAGTCAGGTCAGCCCAGTTGCCTGTAAAACTTATTGGTGCCAATTTTCTTTCCTGCTGCTGCTTGGGTGTGGTTTCTGCTCAAGGAAACACTTGCTGAAGATGACGCTTTTCATTGTTTGGAGGCAGTAGTCCCTCTCAATTGAGTAGGTGTAATTTCAGCCATGTCCCTTGACTTACAAGTCCTCAATAAGGATTTGCATACTGGCACACTTACTGTGAATGTGACTTCCTCTAAACAGAACAGGCATCTACTAAGCCTCTCAACCCAGGGGATATGTCCAGCACAGGTTGGAGTTCACCATAGTGGTAGATGCAGGGTGCCAAAGCCCTGCTACAGGGGATGTACTCAGGGTCTTTTCTATTTTTGGAACATCCAACTTAAAAACCTAAAAATGAGGATGAAGGTGATTTTTTCCACCAGAAAGTTCAAAAAAGGAATATGTTTGAAGCTCCAGAGAAGCAAGACAAGCACTCACTGGGTTCTGTCTCATTGCCATGGGCAGTAAGAGAACTGACGGAGGGTCACGGCTGCTTCACCTTTCATGCGAGCATGAGATGACATAGGGTACATGCATGGCCCTGACAGACAATATTAAACAAAACCCCATCTTGTGCGCAACAGGCATGTGCTTCTACAGCAGGATCCACCCTGTCACTCACTCGAAGATGATGTTTGAGCCAATGAAGGTTTGTGAGTATACAGAATAGACCTACCAACCTTTCCAAAGGTCAGAAACATAAATACAACATACTCAAACTATATTTTTTTGCCTATACATGTTCTTTTTTAAAAGGATCATGAGTTTCAGTGTTCTTTTCTGCTTTGATAGTTTGTCCAACAACAAACATCTGTTAATGGATGCTGACATCAATTCTTCGGGTTAAAAATACAATTGTCCCATGATCACAAAATAGCCCATTGTAAGTTTCACAAAAATGAAGCCCAGGTATAAGCATAAAGAACATAATACCATGACCACATAATACCACATAAGACAGTATATCAAACTTTTCCGGCTGCTATAATTAGCAGTTTGTCAGTAATGAGAGGAGCTTTCATAACTGAATGAATATGCTACATAGCTTTTACTACATATAAAGTATATTAGTTGCTTCAGTAATCATCTTTCATGAAAGAATCCACATTAAAAAATAGAGATCAGAATAAAGCTTTTGATAACCATGTGGAATTGCACTCAAGAGTCCAATTCTCCACTGTCTAGAAGTGTAATGAGAGACAGCTGTACAAACTGGGTACTAAACATTATGGGCAAAATGCCTTAAACTGATAGCCCAGGGAAAAGTGGGGGTAAGATGGCTTTAATCTATCTTTGTGTCCTTCCAGTTCTGAGCTGCTATGTCCCCCAGCATAAAACTCATGCAGAATGAGGAGTACTGCCCAAGTTATGACAGCTTGTCATCAACTGCCTATGGGCAGCAACACTGCCCGTGATCTTTGCTGGCAAACATACCATATCCCTGGTTTTGTGAAGGGGGCCTCTGAAAAACAGCCTGCAGATAATCTTCCTCAGAAATATCAGTCTCCTTTTATAGTAGTTAGCCAGATAGTTGTTTAGTATGTTGAAGTTTTTCAGAAAAAAAAAAATAAACAGCATATTGTGTAATATTATTTACTGTTAGTTAACACATCTGAACCAAATCATTCACAATATTTGATAATACATTTAATTACACAGTAGTCTTGGACAATCACAAAAACAAGAACAAACTACATAAGGTCTTAAAATTAGAAGCACAGTGTGTATTCTTGGAATATTACTATGTTTACAAATTAGGCTACATCTAATTTTAAGTTTGTCATTATCTTTCATAGTTTTATTCAAGCAAAACTCATTCAAGGGAAAGGCAACTTACAAAATTTATTTCACTATGAGTTAATACAAAAAAAGTGTCAACATTCTCTTTCTTCACTGTTCAGGACCAGATTAGTAAAATTATCATACAGTAATAAAAAGCAATAGGTTGCATACTAATAAACACCCAAAAGTAAACCTGAACTGACGACTGCAAGCTTTCATTTGTTCATTAGAAAGTTAGACAAACTTCCAGAATTCTTTCTATCCATATACTGCATCTCTACAGAATTGACATTTAAAACTAGCTCTAAATACCTTACTGGTTTCAAACAAACCACTAAAATATTTAGTTACACCTCAGTAGTGAGCATGTGAATGAAATTTGTTATAACAGTGGTATTTTATGACTCCATTTTACAGAATAACCTCTTTAGCTAAGGAATAGATGAGTAGGCAGATTTAAACCTCATCTTCCAGATAAAAAAAACAAATTAAGCACAAGACATAAGATATAATGCACTGTAGCAAAAAAAGCTTGTTTTGACCTGCTCCCTATAAAACAGGGCCTGGGCCAATTCCAGTGAGTGTCTATGTTTTCATTACATATTTGCTTAAATTTCATGGCTATTGGTATTTTTACACGTACAGCTGTTTCGAAGTCTGATTTTTAATGTACACCTGTGTAACAGAATAAGTCACAGTACATTTTGAGATGTTTAAAAAATATTTATAAATTTGTTTGATATGCTAAAGCATTTGGCAACACTTTTACAGCATCTGATTTTACATAATTAAAATTTCATACAGTACTCCTTGTGATATTTTGTACATCTAAAAAGAAAACTCACACATAGTATACGAACTACACAAGTTGAACTGCATGATCATGTTATTCCAGTTTATAATACTGGTATTAAAACCTTCATTAATTATGTTCACAAATCATTACCTGTACATTTATGAAGGCAACTGACATGATTTGAAAACAAAACCTTCAGGTTTTATGTTAGTATTTATCAAAGTGTGCAGTTCTGCAGTGAAATGAAAAAGCATGTAAATATATAAAGTACTTTACAAATTCACCAGTTCCTGTGATACAAACTGTTTTAATCGTTCAAGGTACTGTCCATAAAGCTCCACATCATTATGGCCTGCTCCTTCTACCCACAGTGGCTCTACAGGTCTCTGGCAACGCTCAAATAATGCTAAGCCATGCGAAAAGTCAATTACTTCATCTTCAGTCCCATGGATTATTAACACTGGTGATGTTATTTTAGAAATTTTGTCAATGCTGCAAGAAAAAAAGATTCAAACAAACATGAACACAGAGCAGTCAAGTTTACACACTTAACCTTCAAGAATAAGAGACTCTTCGGCTATGTCTACACTTAAACAGGTACAGCAGCATGGCTGCAGCTGTAGTGCTTCAGTGTAGCCACCTGCTATAGCAACAGGAGGAGTTCTCCAATTGCTGTAGTTAATCCACCTTCCTGATAGGCAGTAGCTAGGTTGATGGAATAATTATTCCATTATTCCAAGAATTATTCCATTATTCCATTATCCCTAGTGCTGTCTACATCAAGGGTTAGGTCAGCTTAACTATGTTGCTCAGGGGTGTGGATTTTTCACAACTCAACGACATAGCTGGGTCAACTTAACTTGTTAGTGTAGACCTGTCCTTAGGCTGTGGCTGCACTACAAACTAGAGGTGCGATTCCTTTGCTTATGTACACATGCTCATTCTAATTGTCATCAAGCTAGCACAAGTATAAATAGCAGCGTAGCTGCAGTAGCATGGGTAGCAGCCGTGAGGGCACAGCTTTTTCCAGTCCTTGCTGGTCTGAGCAACAGACTCAAAGAGACACTTTATTCAGAGCCAACAATACACTGGCCAGGACCACCCACTAGTATCATTACATGGTTATATTTGGGACAGTTATATTTTTCCCTTTACTGTTTAATACAAAGACACGTATAAATCTGATTAGCAATATAAAATATTCACAAATCAAGCATTATAAAAATATTTTAAATTTTATTAATTAGGGTTAATCTTTTTTCATGTATTCAAATGTTTCTGGATTCACCATGTCTTGATTCACTCTTTGTACACAAGAGCGGCCATACTGAGTCAGACCAAAGGTCCATTTAGCCCAGTATCCTGTCTTCCAACAGTGGCCAATGCCAGGTGCCCCAGAGGGAATGAATAGAACAGGTAATTATCAAGTGATCCATTTCCTGTCACTCATTCCCACCTTCTGGCAAACAAATTATGTAATTAGAGATATTAGAGTTTATATTACATTACCTTAAAGGACAACTGCAAAGAATTTGCAAGATTACTTTCTTCCCTATTCTGAGAACGTTAGTAGCAACTTACTTTGGGAACGCATCAAAGCAGTAGGTCTTCTTTGTATCAGGAAAGGCTACTCGCATTCCCGAGGTCAAAGGAGAATGAAGAATTACAGCAGCACTCTCATACCGAGCAGCGAGATCCACAGATGGTACTGTTCCTATACTTTGGCCATATATAATCACATTTTCAGGGCGGATTCCGTACCTATAACATTAACAGTGTTAAAAACTGGTACACACTAAAATAAACTGAATCGGTTCTGTTACATGAATTAGGTAGAAAAATAATCATATTTGTGGATCAAAATTTACCAAGTAGGATAAACAAAAGTGACTAGTAAGAGAACCAGATATTGTAGTTGTAATATTACTTTCCTGTACTTCAATCTTCCAATTTTGTCTGACTTAGAATTTTGACAGTAAAGCGTTTCTACTACCAATTTTGTATTTGGCAAACATTTGTGTCTTAAGTCTGGAAAGATACTGAAATGTGGGGGGTTTGTTTTTTGTTTAAAGGCTACATGTATGCAATAGCACCATGGATAAAGTAAGAAGAACTCTGGAATCATGTCCACTAGTTAGCCTGCTACAGAAGACAGAAGTGTTTGTTGTATTCCAAGATGACAAAGTATTTTGAATCAAGGCAGCTTTCTACATCAGATTTAACAAAGTTAGGGACATGCCAAATTTGGGACAAACTTTTTTTTTTTTTATTATTATTATTATTACACACACACACATAAAACTTAAATATGTTTAACCATAAAGCCCAGTAACAACAAAAAAGGCTCATGCTGCTGTCACAGTCCATTTGCCCCCCCCGCCCCTCACTATACTTAAGTTAATGATAGGGCCCTACCAAATTCACGGTCCATTTTGGTCAATTTCATGGTCCTAGGATTTTAAAAATAATAATAAATGTCATGATTTCAGCTATTTAAATCTAAAATTTCATGGTGTTGTAATTGCAGGGGTCCTGACCCAAAAAGGAGTGGTTGTGTGTGTGGGGTTGGGGGAAGGGGGTCTCAAGGCTAATATAGATGGGATTGCGGTATTGCTAGCTACCCTTACTTCTGTGCTACTGCTGGCGTTGCCTTCAGAGCTGGGCAGTGAGAGAGTGGCAGCTGCTGGATGGCATCCCAGCTGTGAAAGCAGAGCCGCCACCAGCAGCAGCACAGACGTAAGAGTGGCATGGTATGGTATTGCCTCCCTTACTTCCGCACTGCTGCTGGTGGGGCACTTCCTTCAGGGCTGGGCAGCCGAAGAAGGCAGCACAGGAGTAAGGGTGGCAATACTGTGAAACCCCCCCCCCCTCCCCCCGCAATAACCTTGCAACTCCCTTTTGGGTCAGGACCCCCAATTTGAGAAACACTGGTCTCTCCTGTGAAATCTGGTCTTTTGTTTGCTTTTACCCTCTATACTACACAGATTTCACAGGAGACCAGATTTCACGGGCCGTGACATGTTTTTCATGGCTGTGAATTTGGTAGGGCCCTAGTTACGGATAATGTAATCTTTTATTGGTTTAATCCAGTGATTCTTACAACTTTTATACTGGTGACCCCTTTCACATAGCAAGCCTCTGAGTGTGACCCCCCCCCCATACAAATTAAAAACGCTTTTTAATATATTTAACACCATTATAAATGCTGGAGGCAAAGCGGGGTTTGGGGTAGAGGCTGACAGCTCACGACCCCTCCACATAATAACTTAACAACCCCCTGTGGGGTCCCAATCCCCGTTTGAGAACCCCTGGTGTAAACTTTAAAGACATCTGATATTGACTTCAAAAATTTAGTAAGTTATCTATTTTTGTTAAATGGCTGTATAGTCCTTTCCCACCCCTTTTTATCAAATATCAAGGTAGGAGTACTTCATTAAACACTATTCCATTTGCCACAACCTTGTATAATAAACACTGTACAAAACAGCTGTTAATACTTGATATGCAGGAAACATGGGATGCTAAAGAAGATGGTCAGTTACAACATTACTCAGCCACTCTTAATTTTTAAAAAATTATGTACAAGTAAAATGAGGCATCACCTGAAGCATCACCTTGTTAAACCACAAACCCAACTCTGAAATAAAATCCTCCTATACAGAGGCAATGTCAAATTTCAGATCAAAATTAGTACCATCAAATTTTAAACTCCAAAAAAAAGGCTTATGATTAGGACTTGAAAAAATTTACCAGATACCAACCAGCCAAAGAACATGTGAAAAATTATGCAGGTCCCCTCAGGTCAGATCAATGAACAAAGCCCTGGAGAGGTGCCCAGGCCCCTCCCTGTTTGAAGAGAGGTTGATGCTACAATTGCAAAGTGGGTAGTGTTTCTGGACCCTGCTCAGTCCTCTCCATCTTTCATATTGGCTTTCCACTCTCACACACAGACCATTATCAACCTCTGTCACTCCTGCTGGAAAAGAGAAAGCATTCTCTCTGCTACCCAAGAGCTTCTTCACTCAGTTTAGAATACAACCCATTTTATGGAACAGTATGTTCAACTCTGATCGCCGTCTCTCAAAAATATGTAGCAGAAATAGAAAGAGTTCAGAACCAGATGATGAAACAGTGGAATGGAAAACATTTCAAATGGAGAGAGATGGCAAATACTGGAACTGTTCAGAGAACAAATAATGGAGAGACATGATATATAAATAATGAATGGTACAGAGAAAGTGGACTGGGTACTTCTATTTAGCTGTTCTCATAATGCAACAATAAGGAGGCATTCAATGAAACTGACAGGCAACAAATTCAAAACGGATGACAGGAAGCATATTTTGCAAACCACGCTATTAGTCTGTTAATTCATCCTCATCAGATACCACTGAGGCCAAGAGCTTAGCAAGATTAAAAAAAGACTAAGATTATACGAATAGTAAGAACATCCAGTTATGTTAAGATCACATTTTAGAAAAACCTTAACATTTGGAAGGCATATAAAACCTTCATGCTTTATTCAAGGAATAAGCTAACCATTAACTGGACTTCCTATATGAGCTGGTTACTACATAAATTGTCCCATTTGAAGTTTCTTGCATCTCTCTCTTTGAGGCATTAGGTAACTGGCCAGAGACCAGATACTGAAACAGATTAACTACTGATCTAGATAAGGGAGAGCTTGGATGCTTGTTCAGGGGTTCCATCCTTCATACTGTCTCTGTCTAATATATATATATTAAGTCCCCTCTCACTGAACCCTATTTAGCTGCTGTAAGGCAGAAGATCCTCCCTTTCTGTTCCTTCCATGCATCCCAGAGCCTCCTAGCCACTGTGGTAAAAGTCACAGCTACTCTATTCTGTGGCTGCTGTGAGCTGGTATCTCCATTTTAAGTTCTCTTCCCCAGTAAATTGCTTTAGTGCCTGCCTCTGCTGCAGCTCAGTTTTCCCCACGCAGAGTGAAACTGACCTAATTTTTGAGAGTTTCACTTCTGCATAACGAAACTGGCAAGATTAGTTAGTTTTCACGCTGCTGCAGCTTTGCAAAGCTGTCAGCAGCAGCAGGGGCCCTGGAGCTTAGGAAGAGAGCACAACATTTGTTTATGCTAGTTGCTACTAGCATACTCAATCGAGTGACAACCAGCTACTCTCGTTATATAGGGATGCGATAAATGATTCCTACAGCCACCTTCTAGGAGCAAGAAGATTCCCATTTGTCTGTGATGACAAAAATCGCAGTGAGATGCGCTCTGCTCATTCACAGATTTTTTAAGGCCAGAAGTGACCATTATGATCATCTAATCTGTCAAACTGCATAATACACTATACAATTTCATGGAGTAGTTCCTTTATCAAGCCATTATTTCTGGTCGATCTGGAGTTTTTTATAAGAAGACATCTATCTTGATTCAAAGTCTTGAAGTGATTGAGAATCTACTTTTGGTAACTAACACCCATTTTACAAGTGGGGAACAAGGGAAAGAGATTCAATGACCTGTCCAAGGCTACACAGGCAGACTGTAACAGAGCCAGAACCCAGATTTCTGCTGCCCTAACGAAAAGGCATCCAGTGCAACAACCTTGCTCTACATCACTCACTCCCATAAGAACATGGCCATAGAAAAGCAATTCATAAACTGGTGCTTGGAAGCCTTAAAGGGGAAAGAACCAAATGAGCACCAATTGCCTTGATAAGTACTCCTCCCATGCTTTGCCAGAGGTACACAGCTCTTTATAGTCTGACTGCTAGGAAGTTCATTGAAGCAGCATCAGGGCTTGGCAGAGAGAGAACATGTCAGACTGAAGAAAGGGGTTAACTGAAGCAGAATTAAGAACAGACAGGTACAGTGGGAAGGAGTAGAGAAAAGTAATGGAGAAAAAGGAAATTAGAAAATGGATTTGAAAATGTGAGTTGCCCTATCTAGTTTTCCTTTTGGAAAAGTGGATATACAAATGTGCATAGGAAAAATCTAAAAGGACGAACACAAAATAAACCCAAACAGCATAAATGGAAAACAAACAGAAGCTTTAAAGTAGTGAAATATTTTAGAATATCACAGAAAATAGAAAAACTGAGAAAAAATAGCCATAAGGTTTTCTCTTTTTTTTAAAAAAGGTTTTAATAAAACAGTATTTCACCATTTAATACAATTTGTGTAAAAAATGACCCTGTTTTTCACATGTTGAAATAGTGGTATCTCACACGTTTAGACACTTCCCCCCCGCCCCACGTTGTGCAACATTGATACGTTGAGAAAGATGTCTGCCAGTATGTTTTAAAGTAGTCCTGTCTGCCTTAGAAAAATAAAACTCAGAGCTCCTCTTGAAGATACGAGAAGCCACTCCCTTTAGGAACTCTGCTTTAATTTTCGTAACTAATACAGTAGTATGGTGTACATTTGCACTGGTATTTGTAAAGAGTTTTTAATTTGACCAATTCAATACATACGAAACTTAGGCTAAGTATACATGACAAACTGTTGCCAGCATAGCTACGTTGGTCAGAAGTCTCTACCTCTAGTATGAATGCAGTAATACTGGCAAAACTGCTTTTAGTTGTATAGCTTATTTTGTGGGGAAGGTGATCAGGGGCTGTGTTTGCTGGTATCAAACTCTGTCCACACAAGGAGCACTTTGCCGTTATAGTATACCAGCAAAGCGCTTCTAAAGGTAGACCTGGCCTTACTATCAGGTACTTGTGAACATATACCTATCCAGATACTTTGGGGAGCTTATCCGGGAAGACAGGTATTTAAAGTAGAATATGAAGATACAGAGACAGATCTTCATTCAAGATTAACTTAGCACAGTAAAGAAAGGACACTCGGGTAGTTGGTTTTGGCTCTCTAATTCTGCCTCAGTTGTCCCTGGTCCCAGTGTCAACTAGACCAGCACAGGGACAACTTGAACGTATGCCAACTGTCAACTTTCCTAAAAAGGACAGTCTACCAGCTGAGAAGAGCTGAAGCACTGGCCATGCCCCTGCATACATTTGGCCTATGGGGGAAGTAGAGGCAGAGAAGCCTGATAGACTGGCTTTACACCAGGTGAGAACACTCGTACCAGGGGAGTTCTCAGCTGAACAGATACAACTAGATTCACCCCTTTGTATCACTGAACCTATGAAGAGGGATAAGAACGGGAAGGGAAGAATCTGGCCCATATTATACAAGATATGACTAGACAATTGTATGACGACTGGCTGGTATATGCAGTGATGGAATATATAGTTAACTTCCATTTTCAGAACGTCTCCAAATCCATCCTGTATTTAAAAAAGCCACTAGGAAACCTTCTAACATTGAGCGGCTTAACAATTTCCCAATAATCCAAGACAGAAAACATTGCATTTAAACATAGAAGCTAGTAGTCAAAATATAAAAACAGAAAGCTAGCAAAATGGGTACAGTGCAACCAGGTATCAATTTTAAAAGGACTACAGATTGTAAAAATGAAACAGATTTCATTTGACTCCTCAAAACTTCAGAAATTAGAATGTAAATCCACTGTTCACAGCTGGGCATGTCAAAAAGGGAGTATATAAAGTATTGCCCTACTACAGCAAAATATTGGCTACAAATACACCAAAAGCTAAAACGTTAAGATATTGGGAAGATGCGAGCCCATCTATGTTTTTGATTATTCTGAACTGTGATCTCACCCATTATTTAGGGAAATAGTAGCTATGATTATAGCCACATGTATAATTCTTAAACACTGGGAAGAAGAATAAGACACCTGGACATAAGGAATGGCTGAAGGACAAATCCATTTATCAGCTATAAGACAAAATGGGGAAATACATCCTGGAATCACTTCCCAAACGTCCATCATGCAGAAAATACACAATTATGTATTTTGAAGCACCAGTACAATTTATCCACATTAAAGACCCCCCCGTTATTTCTGTGTATATACTTGAACATCTGAGCACCTACTCATCATTTTCTCATTTCGTTATTCCGCAATTATATAATTGTTTAGATGTAAGATAAGGCAATGTTCATTGCATCATTTGCCTGACTGAAATATGCTATACCAGTGGTTCTCAAACTTTCACACTGGTGATCCCTTTCACACAGCAAGCCTCCGAGTGTGACCTCCTCTTATAAATTAAAAAGACTTCTTTATATGTTTAACACCATTATAAATGCTAGAGGCAAAGCAGGGTTTGGATGGAGGCTGACAGCTTACGGACCCCCCTGTAATAACCTCGCAACCCCTGAGGGGTCCTGAACCCCAGTTTGAGAACTGCATGCTACACAAACTCTCAATAAAGAGCATATGGAATCCTCAAACAAATAACATGGGCTGTGTTTAATTTATTGCATTCAGAAATTTCTTAAATTATTTATTTTTGAAAAATGCAGGTCCTTCTATAAAAATTTAAATGAAAGCTCAAATTATACAGAATTAAATACATTTTTGGAGGGTAAATTCCCCAATTTTCCCTTGCTGTTCCCAATTTTTTTTTAAACAATCCTTTCCTCCAGCCAAGGGATTTGGCCACAACTATAAACTGGGAAAAGTAGTTCAAGAATAGTACAAAGTAATTTTTCTCTACAATGACTGAACATACTGTCTACATAGCGTTCTCAGCTGCTACTGGCCTCAAAGTTTACAAACTGAAATAGAGAAGCTACTAATCAGTAAGGTTAGCTCAAGAGCATTGCTGCACATTCCCACATGTGGATAAGTGGGACATACAAACATGGAATATAGAGAGCAGTGTCAGTTGGGGCCACATTTCCTTTCTATGTTCTTTTGCTGTCCTTCAATGGCAATACTTAACACTAGACTCCAAAGATTTGAAGAGAGGGTGGGTACTGGGCATAAACACTAAGAACTACAGGTTTCAGAGTAGCAGCCGTGTTAGTCTGTATTCACAAAAAGAAAAGGAGTGCTTGTGGCACCTTAGAGACTAACCAATTTATTTGAGCATAAGCTTTCATGAGCTACAGCTCAATGCATCCGATGAAGTGAGCTGTAGCTCATGAAAGCTTATGCTCAAATAAATTGGTTCGTCTTTAAGATGCCACAAGTACTCCTTTTCTATTTAAGAGAACTACAGTTACTGTAAGTAATTTTCTTCTTCAAGGTGGCCTCTGCTTGCTCTGTTCCCACTTGTGGACGTTTAGTAAGCAGTACAATCTCCACTGGGGTTGGTGGAGAAGTTCTAGTTTAACAGAGTACAGAAATATCCTCCCAAATAGTGCATCAGTTGAGTGTCAGGTTGAGCGTATTAGTAAGAAATGACTAATACTGTTCTCCCAAACTGGGCCTCAGATTTAGAGACCAAGTTGAGGGAAACATTGCCACTTAAAGAGCATATAGAGTTTCAATTAGCAGCTCTGAAAAATACTAAGATAATGACAGAGCAAGAACACACTATAAGAACTGCCATGTGTCTAGTTCTGGATAAACAGATATCTCCAGGAGGCTGAATACCTGCAAGATCACAAGAGTAATACACAGTGTCAAACATTTGGACAACCTTTGGGCTGTGATTGGCAGAGCCCTGGTCTTCCCTCATCTGCCTGAGAGGCATAGGGAACTAGAACATAAATTGTCTATTTAGGATCAAACTTTGGGCCCTCTAAACATCTAAAATAGAGAGTTTGAGCTCCTTTAAATATCAGTGAGGTGGGGGGGACGGGGGGGGGGAGATCTAAACAGGGTAACTGCCCCATTAAGATGGAAATCAGGGGTCAATTTAGACAAGAATTATGAATAAAGACACAATTACCTTATTCTTATGGAACACAACATTGGGAGAAATAGAATCATATCACAAAACTTTGGGCTGGTGTGATAGCTATGACGATTACTGTCCTCAAAAGATAGATGGTACAGAGAACAGTTTGACTTAAGTTTGAACAGAGGCTGCGCTAGCTTTGTGAGAATAGGATTCAAGCCTATGGTGCAGGTGGTACAACAATACTTTCATCAACATGGTTACTGTAGTGCATGAATACTGTCAACCCTTGCATGAGTGTGAAAAGCTGAGATAGCGGTGAAGTGCATCCCGATAGCTGTAGCTTTCTGATTCTTTTGGGGATGGCCTAGGAACAACATGGAAGAAAGCTTTGATTTTGAAGAGCAGGGACAGGTTCATTTGCACCCATTCATAGGAGATCTAGGATAGCTGCCTGCATTCCCTGATTCCTCCTGGGGCAGAAATTTAGGCTGTACAATTTTTTTTAAATGAGTTGAGAGAGACCATACTTGCAATACTGTCCACCCATGTTAGCATTTTTTGCTAAGGCATGCAAGGGCACTTAGGGAGTCAGATGACTATTTTCTTTGGTTATTTACTTATTCCTGTGGGCCTGGTGCCCTAGATAGTTTTAATGCCTGAACGAAGGTGCTGAGGCGAAGCCTGCCTGGACTTCACTATATAGGCCTTTCACATGCAACAAAGAGGTCACGTTTTCTGGTAAAAATGTTTTCCTGTTAGATGCTACAAGTCCTTGACCACCATTTATCTTCACTAGTGACACTAGGATAAATTTTGACTAGTGCACACCAAGGCATCTGACATTATAGAATGGAGACCTCGGGGGGGGGAGGGGGAGGGAGAGAAGAGAAGCAGTATAAATGTGGTACATCTTGACCTTAGTAAGGCTTTTGATACTGTCTCTTATGACCTTCCCAGAGAGTAGTTATCAGTGGGTCACAGTCATGCTGGAAGGGCATAATGAGTGGGGTCCCGCAGGGATCGGTTCTGGGTCTGGTTCGGTTCAATATCTTCATCAATGATTTAGATAACGGCATAGAGAATACACTTATAAAGTTTGCAGACCTTACCAAGATGGGAGGGGTTGCAAGTGCTTTGGAGGATAGGATTAAAATTCAAAATAATCTGGACAAACTGGAGAAATGGTCTGAAGTAAATAGGATGAAATTCAGTAAGGACAAATGCAAAGTACTCCACTTAGGAAGGAACGATTGCACAGATACGAAATGGGAAGACTGCCTAGGAAGGAGTACTGCGGAAAGGGATCTGGGGGTCATTATGGATCACAAGCTAAATGAGTGTCAGTGTAACGCTGTTGAGGGGGAAAAAAAAAAAAACAAAACAAAAAACGCAAACATCATTCTAGGATGTATTAGCAGGAGTATTGTAAGCAAGACACAAGAAGTAATTCTTCCGCTCTACTCCGTGCTGATTAGGCCTCAACTGGAGTATTGTGTCCAATTCTGGGGGCCACATTTCAGGAAAGACGTGGACAAATTGAAGAAAGTCCAGAGAAGAACAACAAAAACGATTAAAGGTCTTGAAAACATGACGTATGAGGGAAGATTGGAAAAATTGGGTTTGTTTAGTCTGGCGAAGAGAAGACTGAGGGGACATAACAGTTTTCAAGTACATAAAAGGTTGTTACAAGGAGAAGGGAGAAAAAAAAATGTTCTTCTTAAGCTCTGAGGATAGGAAAAGAAGCAATGGGCTTAAATTGCAAAAAGGGCGGTTTACGTTGTACATTAGGAAAAAACTTCCTGTCAGACTGGTTAAGCACTGGAATAAAGTGCCTAGGGAAGTTGTGGAATCTCCATCATTGTGAATTTTTAAGAGTAGGTTGGACAAACACATGTCAGGCATGGTCTATAGAATACTTAGTCCTGCCTTGAGAGCAGGGGACTAAACTAGATGACCTCTCAAGGTCCCTTCCAGTTCTATGATTCTATGACAGTGATATCACATCATCAGATGATCTCCTCATACAGCAGGCTATATTGGATTTAGGACTAGCTTTGCTCTGGAAGAGCACTGCAAAATGCACCAAACCCAGGAGAAAAATCTGACCAGTGTCTAAAACAATCACATACTATTTCTCAAGCACAATGCACTTTCTACAGTTTAGATGCACAACTAGCAATTTATACTATTTTGTTCTTCTGTCTATGCAAGACAGTCCATATGTTTGTTTTTTAAAATACTCTAACGTATACAAGATATGATTTACAAGGTTTTAGAAAAGGTTTTGCATGCCCCAAGGTTTTGCATGGCCCTCCCCCACAACATCAAGGTACCTCACAAGCCCCTTAAACTACTTGTTCCTTGTTGCTGAAGTTACAGGTCTGAAGTAGGTTACCAGCACACCAACAAAGAACATTACAAGGAAAACAGAAGACAGCTTTCTCAGATCAAATGTGATATCACTCCAGGAGCAGTGGGTTTGGTTGACATTTGCCAACATTGGTATCTGTTAATCCTCCAATGGAAGTGGGATACACATAGGTTAGTTAAGTGGACTGGTCCAAAAGTATCTGCCTTTGGGCACTAGAATTTCAAGCCATCTATAATCATTTATACCCCAATCCTGCAAGCTGATCCAATTTGCAGAACTGGAACCTAAAATAGATTTAACATATAGCAGTAATTTTGTAAGCAATTCACTTGAAATGTGGCAAAGTCTGACCACCCAGATCTAATATGAATTTGATAATGCTAGAATACAGTATTTTAAGATAGGAATAGACTCCATGCTAGCATAGATTAAGTAAACTTTTGTAAAGCACAGCGAAAAACAATTTGCAATTAACTCCTTACCTTGTCCTAAGAGCCACCCAAGCAGCATCAACATCAGCATACAGGTTCTTCTCTGTCGGTTTCCCAGAACTTGCGCCATATCCAGAATAATCATATGAGAATATGTTGCAGTTAATCCGTGAACCCAGTCCTATGTAAAAACTGCTCATCTGACCTAGGTCAACGGCATTTCCATGTGAGAAGAGCAAAGTATATTTGGCATTAGGTGAGCAACGCACAAACATACAGGCAATCCTGTTACCTTTGCTGGTTCTAGTCATGAAACACTCAATGGCATCTTTTTCTCTAGAGGAGTATTGCCAGTCTGCTCGTTCTGAAAGATGCAGAGTCCAGCGACTACCACTTTCATCACACATCAGTGTGTAAGTAGGATCTGGAGGTAAAAATGCCAGTTTGGAAGCAATTTTCCCTGGGCATGGTGGACAACAGAACAGGCAACACAATTCACTAAAGGAAAGATTATTCATCTTCTATTCTGAAATAGGAAAAGAGAAAAATTTCTAATTACAATTCCATAGAAGAACATGGAGTAAAATTAAACATGTCATTGTAATTACAGACTACGGGAGCATGTTGGAAAAATGTTTTACAACAAAGGGTACTCTTTATAATCTTAAATTTATAACAGACTATCAACTTGTACACAAATTTTCTTAGTTACAACAATTTTTAACATCTTAAAATATAACTTTAGATCATTATTAGAGATGAAATTTGAAAACCAATAGAGGAAAATTAATAATGTGTCATTAATCATGAGAATTTATTTTTATTAAAAGAATGACTATATTCCTTAAGACAAGTACAAAAATTCTGACGTTAGAAATCAACTATTCACATGATGTATTCTGGCCCAGAAAGCATGGTACTGATCCTTCCAAAAACTTCAAGTTAGAATGACAATCACTGAAAAGCCAACAACATTAAACAGAACACGGTTTCCAATGCGCTAAAGTAATAAGGATCTCGTTAGCCAAGAATCACTACCGTGTCAACCATTTCAAACTTATCGTGAGTAACGAGATTCCCTGCAGTAGGGGCCAAAATCACATGACATGAAAATCTCCAGCCTTCAGACTATTTTAAGGATGCAAAACCAGAGACAGGCTCCCCATACAGAGAGTACTGTAGCTTAGCAGAATTTACAACTAAACTGCAAGCCCAGAGTCCAATCCCAGTTCTTCTGCCAACTGCCAGTTGTGACGGGTTTGGTCACAGAGACCCCTCGAGACTTCACCTGATGTGCTGAAACTACCCCTGAGCCCATCTTCCTTGCCAGCTTGGGACTCCAGAACGCTGTCTTGTTGAGCCAGACACGCAAGCTGGCTGCAACACAGACCCAGGGTCTGAACCACACCCCCAAAGCTGCAGACTTTAACCAAAAACTGCTCAGCAAGTCACCTATCTTCAGTACACAGACACCCAGTTCCCAATGGGATCCAAACCCCAAATAAGTTTGTTTTACTCCATATAAAGCTTATTGTCCACCCTCTATAACACTAATAGAGAGACATGCACAGCTGTTTGCTCCCCCAGGTAACAATCCCTTACTCTGGGTTAATAAAAAAAATGATTTTATTAAGTATAAAATGTAGGATTTAAGTGGATTTAAGTAATAACAGACAGAACAAAGTAAGTTACCAAGCAAAATAAAACACAAACACACATGCCTAATACATTAAGAAACTGAATACAGGTAAATCTCTTCCTCAGATGTTCCAATTAGCTTCTTTCACAGACTAGACTCCTTCCTACTCTGAGCCCAATCCTTTCCCCTGGTATGGTCTTTGTCAGCTCCAGCTTAGGTGGTAACTAGGGGATTCCTCATGTCTGGCCACCCCTCTGTTCTGTTCCACCCCCTTTTATATCTTTGGCACAAGGCAGGAATCCTTTGTCTCTGAGTTCCCACCCTTCCTTCTAAATGGAAAAGCCCCAGGTTTAAGAGGGATTCCAGTATCATGCGACATGTTTACATGTCCGGTGAGACTTCTTGTATACCTGTGTGTCAGCCAGTGGGTAATGAAGGCTTACAAGTAAACAGCGTCATTTACCACCAATTGTTCTAGTTAATGGGAGCCATCAAGATTCCAAGCCACCATTAATGGCCCACACGTTGCATAGTTAGAATAGAACTTCAGAGTAACACTTCATATTTCTTGCTTCAGATACAAGAATGATACATTTCATACAAATAGGATGAACACTCAGATTATAAATTTTGTAACGATACCTTACAAAAGACCTTTTGCATAAAGCATATTCCAGTTACATTAAATTTACACTCATAAGCATATTTCCATAAACATATGGAGTGCAATGTCACTTTACAAACTTTATTAGCAGCAAAGGCTTTGTACCTTGTGGGGCGATAACTGTCAATCACCAATTTTACAAATAAAATGACAGTTTGCATATGTCACTTCAGGCAGAGCTAGGAACAGAACCCATCTACTCTGCCACAAAGAGACTTTCAACAGGAACATGACAAATCAGATGCTTGTGTAACCCCCCACTAACTCGGGCAACATATAGTGGGTTCGCAAAAAGAAAAGGAGTACTTGTGGCACCTTAGAGACTAACCAATTTATTTGACCATAAACTTTCATGAGCTACAGTTCACTTCATAGTGGGTTATGACTCTGATGGTACTTCCATGCTAAGAGATTTGGTTCTTTAGCTCAAGCAATAGACACCTTTAGAAACAAGCCAAACTCAGAGGTCCTGGATTCAAAGCCCTCAAATGACCCAAATAAGAGCATTGTTACAGTTTTCTATGCTATTTGTAACTAGACCACCATCTAATGACGGAGCCTGGAATAGAAAACAAGAATCCTGATGCTAACCGTTCCCATTGCTATCTCACAAATACTTGTGTAACCCACTGGCCGTGTCCAAATTTACTTCTAAATATAATGCTTTGCAGTATAACATTATTTCAACAGTTACTCCAGGATACTTACACTATCCATTATACATGTAAATATTTTTCACTCCCACATGGGTTGTCAGTGGGATATCACATCCCTCACCTCGCTTTTGTAAGGCTTTACAAGCGATCATTGTAAGTGTGGTTGAATCCAGTATAATAACCAGGTACCCACATCTTGGACATGAGTATTCCCCATTCCAGGTCAAATATTTAGTGATGTATGTTACCACAATGTGTTGAAAGAGGTACCCTTCTCTTCAGGTGATCGATACAGATGCCTTCAGAGCTGGTTGGGAGCACCACTATCACTGTCCAATAGTTTTTGCAGTATGTACTCCTGGGGGAATTCGGCTCCAAAATACTAAAAATTCTACACACAATATTTAAAATTCTGCATATTTTATTTGTCACAACACAATATAATCATGCCAGTTTCAATTATGTTGGTATTTTTTATTTCAAAATACCTGTCAGAAAGTATGTCTGTAACAATACAGGCAACAAAAAAGATTTGAGAATTGTTTTATGACAAACAGATTCCTTACTAGGCATATTAATACAGAACTTTGAGTAATAATTCATTTAAACTACAATACAGAAACACATTTCCCACACCCCTCACAAGCAGTGCAAACACTTGGGGGAGTCAGGGGTAACATAGGAGCGGAGGGAGAGGGAAGTAATTGCTGGGAAGGATCCTGGGAGGGAATCTGGAAGGTTTTTGGGTGTGGGAAGTATGGAACAGGTTTTTTTGGGGGGGATGGAAGAGAGGGATTGTTAGCGAGTTGGGGAGCCTCCCCCAGGCTCTCCCATTCAGTCAGGCACATCTACTGCTGTACCCATGTGTTCCTGCATTCCCTTTCCTGATTCAGTGAGGCGTAGCTGCACATGTCCCCATGTACACTGCACCCCAACTCAGCAACCCCCTGCCCACATCCCTGCACCCCCACTCTTCCTCATCCCCATGTGGCCCTGCACCCTTCTCCCCATCTCCATGTGGTTCTGCACCCCTACTCCCATTCAGCCCCTAGCTCAATGTTACCCACTAGCTCCTCTGCCTCTCCCCCTCCCACTAGCCCTTCTGAACCCCAGTTTGTGTGACCCCAGCAGTCCTGTGTGATCCCGCCCCCACATCCGTCCATCCCTCCCATATCCCCTGCCTCCTCATCTGTCCCTGCGGGCAGGGTGCTGTGAGGAAGACAGCCTCTGCCCCCTCCCTCTCTGCAGCTGGCTGCTCCAGCTCATGAGCCAGCTACCCTCTCTTCTGGAACCTCAGTAGTGCCTGGTGGACAAAAGGTGTAATTGCAATGTGACACCTCTCAGCTTCCCTTCACCTCCCAGTCAGAATCAATTACTCTGCCATGGGATGTAAAAAAAGGGGACACTGATTCTGTGCTTACGCAGTGGTGTAGAATTCCCCCAGGAGTAAGTATGGATACCTAGCACAGGAGAAACATTGTACTTGCCAATGACAAGTACAGATATAGAGCTCAAGGAAGTTCAACAAGGTACAAGTATGTCTGCAGTGTCAGCATTTCCAAGATACGCGCTCAAAGTTCAGAACAATAAGAAACTAAATATATTTAAAAATATGAGAAAAATCTAAGGTTTAGGTTTATCTTACTACAAAGTAGAAATTTCTGAAGTATAGTTTAAAACTTCACTGCATATGCTTGCATTATTGCACCAGTATAGGCTCAGAATCATAGAACCAACTTGCCCACCCCCCTCTTTACTGGACAGTTTTTAAAGCATAAATAGCCTGCTTGTTAAAACTAATCTCTTCTAAGCTTCAGATGAATTATAAACTGTTATACCAAAGCAGAACATTCAAATTGCCTTGCCAGCTAAAATCTAATCCAATCTTCAGCAATTAACCTTTTCAGTAGAGCTGGAGAAAGGGGAAAAAGAGATAGATCAGTCTAATGAGTGACAACATCCCAAGTGTTTATCTTGGGCTCTTAGAACACTTCAAGTGTAATTGCTTTACATAGTCAATTTCTTTCCTCCCAGACCCATAAAAAGTAGCATACCCACTGTCTCCTTCCCTAAAAGCTTAACTAAGGGTATGTCTACACTGCAAAGTTGTCCTGTCTTTCGTGGGTACTTAAAGCCCCACCCCGAAAGACAGAAGATTTGCCAACACAAATGGCAGTGTGAACGTGTCAGCGAGAGTGCTCTCCTGCCAACAAAGCTAACGCCGCTCGCGAGGCTGGAAATATTTTGCCGGCAAAAGTGCCGACAAAGAGCGTTTACACACGCTGACTGTTAGCAACAAGGCTGAGTCGACACAGCCTTGTTGCTAAAAGCTGTGTGGTGAGGCAAGCCCAAAGTCTACATCTCCCAAATACTGTAAACACCTGTGTTGTGCATAACCTTATTCATGTGAGTAGTCCCACTGGCTACTTCAGAAGGACTACTGATATGAATAAAGTTAAGCATCTGAATATCTGTTTGCAATGTTCTTGGTGGGGGAGTTAAGACGTTACACTGTGCAACATATGTAAACTGTTTTCATTCTCCCCCCCCCCCCCAATTCTTATTTTAGCAGCATAGATTTAGACTATTCCACAACTTCCTTCACCGTTTCCTAAAATTTTGAAAGCAGACAAACGAGGACTAAAAACTACAACAGAATTTACACAACAATCCAATAGTTAAAATCCCTTTCCAGTTACATAATGAATTACTGTGGAACAAATATATATGAATAAACATCCTTAAACTAATTTGACTGGAAAGGGGATAAGGTATTTGAAAATGTAGTGAGAAATAACTATAGGAAATTAGTGCCCAATTAAAAAGATAGAGGACATTATAACAACAGAGCTATAAAGAATGAACGAACACAATGGATGCAGAGAAGAACATGGAGGAAGCCTGAAAACTAAAGTTAAAATAAATACACACACACACACACACAATGTAGTTATTCTGTTATTTTCCAGTACTTCTCGAAGATATGTACTACCCTATACTAAAAACTGATCACTATAAAGGATTAGACTAATTTTTTTTTGCCCTTAAATGAAAATATTCCTGGAAAACTATTTAGTATCATCATAGCTAAAGAATCACTCAAGGAAGACAAGGCCATTGTGAAGCTAAATGAATTATTTGTATCAGTCTTCATTGCAGAGGATGTGAGGAGAGTCTCACCCTTGAGCCATTCTCATTAGGTGAAGAATCTGAGGAACTGTTCCAGATTGAAGTGTCAGTAGAGGTTTTGGAACAAATGATAAATTAACCACTAAGAAGTCACTAGATGGTAGTCACCCAAGTGTTCTGAAGGAAGTCATATATGACATGGCAGAACTCTGGTATAAAACCTATCACTAAAATCAGCCTCTGTACCAGATGACTGGAGGATAGCGACTATAACTCTGATTTTTAAAAAAGGCTCCAGAAGCAAGTCAGGCAATTACACATCACTGAGCACTTCAGTACCAGGCAAATTGGTTGAAAGTGTAGTAAAGAACAGAATGATTAGACATAGCTATGAACATGGTATGTTGGGGAAGAGTCAACACAACTTTTGCAAACAGAAACCATGCCTCACCAGTTAGAGGTATTTGAGGGAGTCAAAAATCAGATGAACAATGAACCTTGGTATTAGGAAAGGGATAGATAAGACCAAATAGATCATAATATCACTATACAAATCCATGGTACGCCCATACCTTGAATATTGCATATGGCTCTGGTCGCCCCATCTCGAAAAAGATATATTAGAACTGGAAAAGAGAGACTAGGATATGAAATAGCTTCCATATGAGGAGAGATTTAAAATACTTCAATTTAGAGAAAAAAATTACTAAGGTGGGGATATGTTAGAGGTCTATAAGATCATAAATAGCATGGAGAAAGTGTATAAGGAAGTGTTATGTATGCCTTCACATAACACAAGAACTGCTGTCACCCAATGAAATAAATAGGCAGAAGTTTTAAAACACACACAAATAAGTACCTCTTCACACAACACACAGTCAACCTGTAGAACTCGTTGCTAGGGAAGGCTGTAAAGACTAAAACTTTAACTGGGCTTGAAACCAAATTAGATAAATTCATGAGGGACAGGTCCACCAACAGCTATGAGCCAAGATGGTCAGAGACAACCACACACTCTGGGTGTCCCTAAAACTGTGACTGTCAGAAACTAGGATTGATCACTCGATAACTGCCCTGTTCATTTCTCTCTGAAGCATCTGGCATTGGCCCCTGTCAGAATATAGGGGGCTAGATGGACCTTTGGTTTGACCCAGTATGGCCATTATGTTCTTGTGGCTGTATGGTTTTACTATACTCAGTATTATTAAAAAGTATGAGAAAAAGCCTATCTTGCATTGACTGTCCAATAAAGAATTCCCTTACTGGTAGCAGCCACTCTTGCTGGATATTTCATATGTTTTAAACAGCTCTAGGGGTCTATTTTGAGGGGGGAGAAGGGGGGAGGAGAGAGTCAGAACAAACAATAGATAGCAAAAACAAACAGAAAAACAATCCCCAGAAGATCCCAGATATACACAAATGTGGGATTAAGTCAGATTACATAATGTTTGTGTTCTGTATGCAAGACACTACTCTATAGTATTCTTCTACTTAAAACAATCTGCACATTGACAGCCACTGAAATACTGCATTGTTGGCGATTCAGTGCCTCAAACTGATACCTCATCACACCATTTAAGGCACAAATACTAAAGAAAAATATAACTATTTAAAACGGATTTGTGTTTTTGCATTTATATTTTGGTTTTAGTATAGTTAATTGTTTAAATATCATTCTGAAAGTAACTGAAATAGGTCTGCAAGATGGGTTATTTTGCCACCATTCTGTTCATACTTTTTCTTCCACAGAAAATTAACAAATCTAAAAAACGGTCAAATCAGGACAACCAAAAAGTGATCTTCACATTTTCCAAACAAACATCCAATTTTTAGTTACTCCATAAAAACAAGAAACTTCTTAGTTTTATATATATAAACTATCTGAACCTACTAAAAGAAAAATCAGATATGCATTTTAGGGTCATTCTCCCAATTCATGGACTTTAAAAATAAAGTATTTGATTTCTCTCCATCCATAGTAGCACGTTTCATAGCTCAATTTACATAGAAATGAGGTACTAAAACACTACAACACTCCCCCCCCCAACACACACAGTTTAGAAATACCTCGCCTCATGTTAGTTACATTTCATTCCCCCACCCACCCACCCAGCAGATGAGATAAGCAGCAGCTGTGTTTCAAATATTGATTTAGAATCTTTCCGCATAACCGTGGGACCTGCTGCTCGCACCAGAGGGTGGAGGCAGTCGGCTCCCCAGTTCCGCCGGTCAAGGAGAAGAAAGAGGGAGGCTGTGCCCCTCTGGATTGGCCCCATCCGCCCACGGGGCCGTAGAGAGGAGACAACAGCCCGTGGCCGGGAGTGTGGGAGAGCACCTAGGGATCGCACATAGCTGCAAAGCCTCCCTCCCATTCACCCTGGCCCCGGTGCCTCTGCAGCAACCTGCAGGGCCCCATTCCCCGGGCCCCCAAGACCTTCACACCTCCCCCCGGCCGCAGCGAGACGAAGCCAACTCGCTTCACGCTACCGCCCGGCACGGGTCGGTAGAGACGCGCCACCAGCCCACCCCTCTGCTGTGCCCCGGCGGTGACCCCGCTGCCCCCCCCCCACAGACGGACCAGAGACCAAACTCCCCTCGGGACACGGGCCGCCCGGCCCCGCGCACGGAGCTCCCGCCGCCGCAGAGACGCGGCGCTCCGCCCGGGACCCGCTCGGAACTGGAACCTGGGCCCCGAGCTGCAGGAGCGATCAGTGAGTCCGGCGTCGGAGCACGCACCTGCCTCCGTCTCACGCTGGTTCTGTAGCGTGGCCGCGTCCGGCTCCTTCTGGGGGCTGCGGCCCCGTCAGGCGCCCCCTAACCGCCGCCGTTCGAACGCCGGGGACGTGCTGAGTAACGGCTCCTCTTGGCTCGGTCAGCGCGGCGGCCTGCAGCAGCGCGCGGAGCCCGAGTCGCTCGCACCCCCGGCGGGACACTATGAGGACGAGGGCCGGGCTTCTCAGCGGCCCTCACCAGCCTCCGTCCCCGCCTCCCTGACTGGACTGAATTAATTTGGGCTTGGGCAGAGCAGGGCAGAGGGCGGTTCAGCGGCCAAGGGGCGGTAGGGTGAGGACAGGCCCTCATTGACCGGCAACCGGTCACAACGCACCAATGAGCTTGCAGCTTGTCTAGGGCTAATGAGGAAGCACAAGAAATCCACAGGGGAGCAAATCCCGGCATACAGAGCAGCCGATTGACAACGAGTTCCGGCCAATGGGAGAGCTCGATTACCTTTGGCGCCGCAGCCAATCCGGTTACGAGGCCGGCAGTAGGGGTGGGACGAGAGGTTCCGGGTCGGGGGGCGGGCCAGGGAGCCACGTGCGGCAGCGGTGGCCCCAGGTGCGGGAGGATGAGTTCCCAGAGGGGGAACGTGGCCCGCTCGCGGCCCCAGAGACATCAGAACTCGCGAGTCTTCAAAAATGACAAGTATGACACAAGCGCCCAGCGCAAGGTACGGAGCGGCTGGGCCGAGGGGGAGGCGCTGCTAGGGCCCCTGCGCCGAGGGCTTCCCACGGCAGAGCGCTGAAGTGCTGCGAGCAGCCGGACTTAGGGCCTCCGTGACCCCAGGCCGTCTGCAGAGCCAGCCCCTGCGGGAGCTGGCGAACGGGCCCGGCGGCGGGATGAGGCGCGCCCCGGTGTCGGGCGGGGCGGAAATGGGGAACTTGAGCAGGGGTGCACGTGAGGTGCTGCGGCAAGCCCGTCACGTGCCCGTCCACTGGACCGTGCTGAGCAATCGTCGTTAACGTGCGATAAACAGCAGTTAAACCTCTAACCCGAGCACGGGCGATCGGGGAAGCGCTTTTTTGTGCTGGGCGGCTGGGGAGTGGGTGGGGGGCGGCTGGGGACCCCATAGCTGATAACTGTGGGTTGGGGGCCGGGGAGGTGGCGCGTTGTTTGTACAAGGCAGGTTAGGATTATGGGCAGCTGCTTGACAAGCTGGAATGACTAATAACTTCAACTGGCATCATTAAAAACCAGGCATGGGGCTGAACGCTCTCTCCAGCCCGCTAATAGGGGAGGGGATAGCTCCTGGTCTCCGCTTCAGCTGCTTTTGGCCTTCAGTTCTCAGCGTGTTGGCTCAGTGTCAACCTGCCTAAACTCGAATGTAAAGGGACCCTGTGTCAGCCTAGCTTAGGCCAAAAATGTAGGGTTTGTATAATAATACTGTTATAGCTCAAGGTCTCAGCACTTTAGAAACATACACCTTAATTTATTAACACCACCTCTGGAAGCTAGATAAATATCCCCATTTTACAGATGGGAAACTTTGCCATTAGATCATTTACTTGTTTGTTACAGATGCAGACCAAAGTCTTTGAATGATTTCTGAACTTTGTGAGCGGCTCTGGCCTACTTAAGTCGCATAATACCATGCAAGAGTCACAGGTTTGATTAATGCTGAACTGACAAACTTTTTGTTTGGGATTTACTTTCAGTTTTAGGATTAATTCAAAACAAAACCTCATGTACATGTGTCAGAGTAACAGCCGTGTTAGTCTGTATTCGCAAAAAGAAAAGGAGTACTTGTGGCACCTTAGAGACTAACCAATTTATTTGAGCATAAGCTTTCGTGAGCTACAGCTCACTTCATCGGATGCATACATGTGTGTACACCTCTGTGACAGAACACTGAATCAAACATTCAGATGGACCCTGATCATTGTAACCTGACAGTTTCACATAGCTCTAGTTCACCACCCTGCGATAAATATTTAAATACTCAACTAATTTCACTGACATTTATATAAAAATTGTTTCCTTATGATTTTTTGTAGTTACTGGTTATATACACATGTAACATTTCAGTTGTTTGTAGTAATTTTTGAGTTGTGCAGCACTGAGCACCTTAATTAGGACTGTTTATTTTGATGATGATGTTGATCTTCTGGATAATGCATGGAGTGAGAATCAACAATCTGAATTCTGGTCTTGACTGTTATTAAACTTGTTTGTGCCAGTGCATCACAACCAAAATATGCTGGCTCAAAAACAAAACTGGCTACTTTAATCTCTTTCTCTAAACCAGCAGTTCTCAAACTATGGGGTGGACCTCCCAAGAGAGGCGAAACTGTATGCTATCTTTTTTTCTTAAAAAACAAAACAAAACAAAACAGCTCTGGCTGTCAGCCCCAGGTGGTTGGGGCTTGTGCAGAAAGTCTGTGCGCACCTGGGAGACAGGGATAAAGGGGACAGCTAGAGCCACCTCAGGCTCTCCTCCCTCTCCCATTCCCTCACTGGGAGGCAGCCCGGCCTCAGGTTTTCCTTCCCCGCCCCATCAATCCCTCACCTGGAGGTAGTGTATCTCCAACTGTTAGCTCCTAGGGTAGCAGCAGCAGCAGAGAAATAAGGATGGCAATAGAGTGCTAAGTTTGTTGTGAAAAGTGATATTGACTCTTCACATTGCCACCCTTACTTCGATGCTGCTGCTAGCATGGCGCTGCCTTCAGAGCTGGGTGCCCAGCCAGCAGCTGCTGCTCTCTGCTCTGCTTTCAGATCTGGGTGGTGGTACTTTTGTGAGGAGAGGGGTGTAAATAACTACAGACACAAAGGGGAGGGGAGATGATCAAATAAGTTTGAGAACCACTGCTCTAAACTGAAGTTAATTAATATAGAGTTGTAAAAAAAAAAATCATTACTAATTTCTGGTGGCATTAAGAACAAAGGATTTATATTTCTTGTCAATATCTCTAAGCCTACTTAAATGAATGGATTTTGGAAAGGAAATAAGAAAAGGGAGATAATTAAATTAATACGAGGTGTTAGGTATAGTAGGTTGTAGGGAAAGCTCTGCAGGCAGTACAGGTGACTTTTCTGGGGCATCCAACAGTTCTATGATGATTGTTAGGAGCGGGGGTGGGGGTGGTGTCACTGCAGGAGTTGGGTGTACATTTTCCAGTTTGTCTAGGACACCAAAAGTTCTAGAGAGCTAGACTTCAAGGAGTTCTGCACTAAACACAGTTCTAGGATCGTTAGGAAAATTGTATTTGAATGTATGTCAAACATCTTTTTAATGTTTTCTAAAATTAAACTATATTTTATTAAAGTGGCAGGTAAGTTACCCTTGTCACCAAAATCCCATGAACAAAGACTCATTCTTTCCAAAAACTTTTAAAAAAAGAAATTGGATTCATATTCCTGACCCATACAACCTCTGAGCTGCTCCTTATTCACGTACATTTAGCCTATTATTATAGAACATTCACGTATTGCAATAATGTATAGGCTCTAGAATTGCTTAAGTCTTCTGAATAAAGCACATTTTTCAGATCTGATTAATGTTCTGTTAATCATTTCTTGCTTCACCTTCCTTTGTTTTAGTGACATAGGCCCCAATTAATTAATCTCTCCTCATATGGCAGGCGTTCCATACCCCTATTAATTTTTGTTGTCCTTTTCTGAACCTTTTCCAATTCCAGTATATCTTTTTTGAGATGGGGCGACCACATCTGCACACAGTATTCAAGAAGTGGGCATACCATGGATTTATATAGAGGCAATATGATATTTTCTGTCTTATCTATCCCTTTCTTAATGAGTCCCAAAATTCTGTTCACTTTTTTGACTGCTGCTGCATATTGAGTGGATATTTTCCGAGAACTGTCCACAATGACTCCAGTTCTCTTTCTTGAGTGGTAATTGATTTAGACCCCATCATTTTATATGTATAGTTGGGATAATGTTTTCCAATGTTCATTACTTTGGATTTATCAACATTGAATTTCATCTGCCATTTTGTTGCCCAGTCATCCAGTTTTGAGAGATCCTTTTGTAGCTCTTTGCAGTGCCAACTTTCTTAAGTAGTTTTGTATCTGAAAATTTTGCCACCTCCCTGTTTACCCCTTTGTCCAGATCGTTTATGAATATATTGAATAGGACTGGTTCCACTACAGACCCCTGGGGGACACCACTATTTACCTCTCTCCATACTGAAAACTGACCATTTATTCCTACCCTTTGTGTCCTGTCTTTTAACCAATTACCAGTCTTATCTCATGACAGCTTACTTTGCTTAAGAGCCTTTGGTGAGGGACCTTGTCAAAAGCTTTCTGAAAATTTAAGTATACTGATGATTCTTTTCAGAGTAGCAGCTGTGTTAGTCTGTATCCGCAAAAAGCAAAGGGGTACTTGTGGCACCTTAGAGACTAACAAATTTATTTGAGCATAAGCTTTTGTGAGCTACAGCTCACTTCATCGGATGCATCTGATGATTCTTTGAGACTCATCTCCAGCGAGGTTCAGGTGACAGCAAGTCTGAGATGGGAACTTCCAGCTGTTACTTTGCCAACATGTAAATTTCTCGCTCACACTCGTTTTTCCTACCAAAGAATGGCCTCTTAATCAGGTGATAGTCCACTTGATTATGACGACACCGGACTGGATAACAAAAGCCTGGAATGTAAAATGAAGTAAAGAGTAAGTCAAGCAGAGACAGGATAGACCATGCTGTCCAAGTATTGGTTTCTACAAAGTGACCAACCTAAACCCAAAACATGTTATGCAATGTACAGTAACTGCAATGTAACATGTAAATGTATATGAAGGAAGAGTTTTGCTGTGTAACTTTAGATGAGTGATATGCCCCACACCCACCCATATTCTTTTTCCTACTAAAGAATGGCTTCTTAATCAGGTGATAGTTCACTTGATTATGACGACACCTGACTGAGGTGCTAGCTAGCCTTTTGTCTCTGGGGAACTGGTTTGAAGCGGTTTTCCTAGGCTTGGAACATGTCTTATACAGTGGAATTTCATAACTTTACATACAGTGTTGCCACACATTTTACCAGGGCAATAATATTCAGTAGATTCTGAATTTTCAGATGATACCTCATAAGGCATACTTTGTACAACATTTATCAGAGTCTTGTAAAAAAGGATGAAATTAAGGGTACAGCCTGTCACAGCAAGTAAATTGCTTGTTTGGATATTTATCCTTAGGTTAGCATGATTATTAAATAATAGTACAAATATCTAGATATTCAGGATGGGCACTCAAGACAAATTTGAAGAAAAATAAATATTTTGGTTCTAGTTGCATTGAAGTCTACACTGACCTTTATTTTTTATGGTGCAGTCCTAATTACATGAAATGCAACCAATAACTATCAGGAAGACCTTGAGAACTGCATCAAGCTATGTAAGGATATTTCACTGTGGGTAGAAATGAGGCAATATCAATACACCAAGTGGAGTTTGCCACTGTGTCACAATGTTCCCTCTAACTTTTTACATCTGTGTGTGGAATGAATTTTGTTATGTGCACCAATATGGAGGTGATGGGGGGTGGGGCCGAGGGGTTCAGAGTGTGGGAGGGGGCTCAGGGCTGGGGCAGAGGGTTGTGGAGTGGGGGGTGAGGGCTCTGGAGCAGAGAATTAGGATGCGGGGCCTGAGGGTTCCGGCTGGGGGTGTGGGCTCTGGGGTGGGGCTGGGAGTTTGGGGTGGAGGCTACCCTGGGGATGGGGGAGAGGCACCTCTCCCCACCTGTGCAGCCCTTGATAGCCTGCTGCGCAGTTTAGAGGGAATTTAGGTGTTAAGACTATCTAATCGGATTAGATAAGCAAATATAGTTCATTTGGGACCTCACAGTTTGAGCTAAAGTGCCTAATGAGAACCCCAAATGCAACTGCCCTGCATTGTATAGTTGTGTATTTGATATTTTGAAATATAAGGTCAGAACCTTTCTTTGTGAATTGCTTTGTATTTATATTCTGGAATTAGTATAATATTTTTTTTTTTTGTTTGCAAGATAGGATTAGGAAAGGTCTTCAACATACACAATTTTACGGGTTTTTTTTTTTTGGATGGCCAGGTGGTTCATCTCTGGAGTTGACATTGCATCTATGCAAACAGTATTCTACTGGTGTGGTTCCAAGGTTACAATATATGAAGCACAGAATTATATCAGTCACACAAAATTAGACCACCTCATGCAAACATTGCTAGGACCTTTTGAAATATTGTATCTTTCCTTTAAATACCTTAATGCTAGCTTGATAGAGATTTTATGAGCTGAGTTAATAAGTGTACTACATGTATTTGTAGCTAGATGACTTAATATTGATGACATGAATATTACTGAGGTCACCATTTCTAGAAACACATTTGACTTTATCGGAGTTTGTGTGAATGTAGTGTTCATTTAATATGTACTTACAAGTTTTTCCATAAAACTTGCAGATGTTAGACAATATATTTTAGGATACGTTTGTGAAAAATAGTGCTATTGGCATTAGCCGTTTAAGGCCATTTGTCCTTGGGTAGGAAGTGTGGCAGTGGGGAACGGAATGAGAAGTAGTAAGCAAGGAAAATAGAGAAATACTGGGGGAAGTTATTGTTCTGGAGACAGCGACCCTTATCATTCACAAACCAGCAGGACTGCTGTCAGGAAAGCCAACCCGATTCCTGAAATGGCAAATGAGGTGGCTGAAGGTTGAATCACTTGAGATCTGATAAGAGATTAACAGGCAGACCCAGTTTGTCAGATTTATTTGAAAATTATTTAGATTCTATGCATCTTCTAGTAAATCTCCCCCAAATACTCAGGTATTTTCATAGGCCAGTTATTAACTAAACCTTTAGCCACTCTCAAAAAGTAACCATATCAAACCGAACTCACAGAAAACTGGTCTGTTTATTTGAGGTGTTTTAGTAGCATGAAAATCCATCATTTAAACGTTTAAAGATTCAATATTCATCTTTTCAATCAATAGGGTATTATTTTCCTACCTATAAACTCCTCTCTCTTTAGTATAATACATATATATTTTCCATTGGGTGCTAAATAAAACCCCACCCCTTCAACTGGGTATCTGCCAGTGGGACCAGAAGTTTGCCTGCATTCATCCAGTTGCAGGATCAGGACGCAAATCTTGCCTGTCATTTTATAATTGTGCTCTCAATAGATGTGATCTGATTTGGTGTCCTTTATTTTCTGTTACTAGTACCTTAAATTGACATGGGATCCGTTTACACTTGGACAGATTTCTTGAATTAATCTTGTTACTGATGTGGTGTAAGTTTATATTGCTATCAACATTTAATATCCAAGTGTGTATGAAAGGAAAGCTGCTGCTGTTTTATACTACAAAGTACTTTAGTTATGGCTAGCAAATGTACTGTGAGACTCTGCCACTTATATGCTACATAAATACTACAGTTCTTACTCAGTGTTACACATTCACATTCTTTGATTACATATTGAGAGTTTGTCACTGCTGTGCAATTTTTTGTTGTTGTGGACTGACTTTTTATCCTGAGTCTGCAGATTCTGTAGTGAAATTTTAGTGTGTATCTTTATTTATAGCTGTCTCATATTTTAATTATGAAGGGTAGGGCTGTTAGTTTGCCTTTTGTGAGTTTTAGTAGAGGATGTTAGTTTGAAGTCATTGTTTATAGTGGCATAGGAGAGAATGGCTTGGGAATAGGTTGTGGTCTCAGTTGTGATTATATCTACTTCTGTTATGTATCATGGGAACCACTGCCAGATGTAAAAACAAAAGGTTAAACTGAATTTTGCATAGCAATGAGTACATTACCTCTCAGAGCCCATACCTGACACGTCAAACAGCTACCTGAGATTAATGCACACTGACAATTTGTTCCTTGCTACTGCACCCAATCTCAGATTAGCATTTTGTAGTGCACTTCAAGAATGCCTGCCCCCAACAACTTTCAGTTCTACTCTTTAAGGAAGTTGCTCTTCATTCTAAAGTTTAAAAGGGTATCCCCAGAATATCTACTTGCTATAACTAATAAAATAGGGAGTGTACCCCAAAGAGGGCTATAATTTCATTGTCTCCACACTTTTTCCAAAGAGATGTGCCTGTATTAATCTATTCTTGCTCCTCCTCTTGATGTTTCTTCTCCCCTGCCCTTCATAATTTCCACATTGAGTCAATACTACTAGTGGGGGAAGGCCTTATCAAAAGATTGTTTTGTTTGGGTTTGAACACACTTATGGGTGTAATCAGTCTAATCACCTCTGCCAGAGCGTTCTTTAGCTGGTGACTACTACATTGCAAATGTTTCCTGCTCTGAGAAACTGACACGGACCAGTTAGCTATACTCGCAGGGACACCACAACCTGTCTTTCTGGTTCATGAATGTGTATGAAGCCATTGGGAGTTGTAGTCCATTAATAATCTTATAGGCAGCCAGTGGAGCTTGTAAAGTACCGAACAACGTTCACTCCTGCCTTTGTTGATCAATAAACATAGTACACAAATTTGAATTGCATTCAACCCCCTGTTTTAATAGAATAACTGAGTTAAACAATTGAAAATGGAAGAAGTCATTCCATGCTCACTGCTTCTGCGCATTGATGAAGGCCAACGTGAGTCTGAGGCTTCATGGTGCAGTGGTCAGATGCCCTCAGTTGACAGCAAGGTCACAGTTCTAGCATGGCTCTAGAATTTTTTGTTTTTAGCAGTATCACTTAGGTCTTCACCTGGATTATGTTTTTAGCTAAAAAAAAGTCCCCTAAATAGAAAAAACTAAAAATATCCCCATATTGCAGTCTAGATGTGTTTAAATAATAATAAAAACTCCAAAAAACCCTACACTTGACAATGTGGTAATTTTTGGCTGGTTAAAATTCTTAAACATTGACTGTAAACTAGGGCTTCTGACTTTTGGTTGTAGCTGATAAACACCAATTTTTTGTTTGTATGGAGGGTTTTTATCCAATAAACACTGGAAATGGTTATGTGTAGACAAGCCCTCAGATGCAAGTGATGTGTAGAGTCACAACGTGGACTACAGAGATGTGATTTCTAAAGCACACTAAATGTGTTGAATATTAGTTAGTCTCTGTAGCTCCTGTTGCTGCAAAGTAAAGATTCCCAAATGCACTTCAACATAGTGCTGTTTGAAACAGCAGTAATGTTAAAGCACACAAGAGAATATTACGAAGACGTTACTCAATACAGTACATAAGTTCCAAAACCCTCTGATTTTTGGGCATCTACAGAAAACTTCAAAATTGCTAAAAAAAACCAACCCCCCAAAAGTGAAACTAACAAACCTCGAAAGCCAGAAGTCCTATAAATAACACATACAGTAGCTGGCAACTGCTCCCACAAGTTTAGCTCTCTTGTGGTTCCACTCAACCCAGCCCTCTTACGGATTACTACATTTCACTTTGTCTGCTGCACAAACACAACAGGTTGGAATGGCATAGGAGATGCTGGCAAGCATCAGAGGACAGGGGACAGACAGACTTACAAGCACAGGCAAGCTGCTATTCTCTTCCATTTCAAATCCGATACAGAAATTGCCCTTTTGATTTTCAAAGCTTTGGATTGCTTCTCCCTTTCATGGACTGCAAATCCAGCTACACATCTGTGGGCTCACTTTGGTTTTATAATACAGGTCTCTTCTCTTTATTCATGTGGTTCACTGTAGGTCTGGTAGGGGTTTCCACTTGCACTGCTCAGTCTGTTGAAAACGTTTTCCTGCCCCTATTCCAAACTACTTATACTCTTTAAATCTGCTCTATTCCAAAAAAAAAAAAAAAAGTGGTATTGTGTTTTAGGGACCCAAGGTGATAAAATTACTTTCTTGTTTAGGTATCATGCATTTATTTCCATAGTATTTTATCATAAGTTGACTAAAAATATTTGAAAATTGTTAATGGTTATTAACAGTGGTCAGTTTTCCTGAGTTTTTTTTTTTTGTAAAAGCTTTGAATGGAGTATCAAATGTCAGAAAAATCACACGCATGTTGAATGCCAATCTTAAATCCAAAAGAAAAAGGAATCTTCAAATATAACTAAATATTAATTATGCCAGTGAAGATGAGGTAATTAGACAAATGTTAATGATACTTTAGCTATTAAGAAATTGGACTAGTTCTTCAAATTGTAAAGTGATTTGCTGCAAAACAAAATTCAATTGCATTAAATTTATATTACCCTTTATTAAAGTTTCTCATGTGTACTGTTCATTTTAAATAAAAATCACTGGTACTACTCAGTGCATGTCTCTGTGGGAGAGGACCTCAGATGGGAGCTCTGTAGTTTCATATTATTCAAGCATATGTTGCTGGAAATGCAGAAGATTGGGCATATGAGGCATAGCTTTTTTGTCATGTGAGCCAGTCACCTGATCTTAACTTAAGGTGAACTTTGGAGTTTCAGTGTAAAAAGGAAAAGTTAAACTATGACTAATATGGGCAGGGCTGGGCACCCACTAAGGAAGTGGAGGGATGGGGGAAGAGTTTATCTTTAACTGGTACGTCTGTGTTACTTGTATAAAACTAAGTGTACTTCAGAATTGAAAAAAATATATACAATATGCTGATTGCTTTCATTGCTGTATGCCAGTTGGTTTCTGCACTAGCAGAGCTAATACAGGAAACCTGCTACCAAAAGGAAATGAGCATCATTCTTTTGTTTGGTAATTATAGTGTTCAGTGCTTTATGTCTCCATTAAAATGAACTCAGGGTTTCTCATAGCTTCACAAACAGGTATTTATCCATCAACTGTGAATTATTTCCAACTAGTACTTGGAAAAGTATGTGTTCTTCAGCATTATTACATGCATTGCAATTCTCTTGGGTATGGCCTTTTGCATTCCAAGTACATTACACATTGCTGAGCTGATCTTTGTCATCACTCCAGTAATAAATGTTTTTTTCCAGTACCAGTCACAGCGTATTATTGGAAATTAGTGAAGTATCTGTAAGAGAGGCTGATTCCTTTTTTAAAAGTACACTGCTTAACAATAATGAGCTTCCTTCAACTCAGAAGTGTAGCGTTGTACCTCCATAACATACTAAAAATGGTTAATGATACTAAAATGCTCTGCCAAATTTTGTGTACATGCTCCAAAGCATGAAGGCACTACAGCTTCTCAATGAAATGGTTGTAAATAAAAAAAAAACATGGACTGAACAATATTGTTTTTCCCTAATCTTAGAAATGGCTAAACTCTTAGTTGAAACTTTTCCAAAACATTCTGCCTTAGGCAGACACTCAGCATGGAAAACAGACTTATCAGTTTGTTTGGCAAAGTTGGAAGCATCTGAAAGCTAGGTCTTATAATGTGAAGTTTCGGACAAACTTGACTATAAAAGTGGCGCTGCCTGCACCACTAATATAATTAGTTTAGAATAAAAACCCACTATATTTTGAGACCAAGTTTTTATGTTTACTGTACTAAGGTGGAAAGCTAATTGTAGAATGAAGATAGATAAACTGCTTTTCAGAAATTTAAAAAGCCATTGTATATAATAGATACTTAAATACAAATATATTCCATGTTAAGAAAATAAGGGTTAGTTGCAGTTCCATTGAAGAGAATGGTGAAATGGATGTTGATTTAAGTTGAGCAGGATCAGGCCTGAAAAGCTTTAGTTAATCCAAACATGACAATTAGATGAATTGCTTAGATGTGTCCATTCTCCAATCATTTTATGCTGCAGTAGTTATTTGCATAATTATAATTAAAACCTGTAGTATTTAAGTGTTTCTCATTTGCATAGGAACAATCCCTTCTAACTCCATGATATTTTTTTCAGCTGTAATGGCAGATCCTGGGGGAAAGACCGAGTTTAAGAACTGCCCTTCATGTGAGACAAATGTCTGTAAGGCTACTATACATAATGCCTTTGATGCATTGGTGAGGAGCATTTACTCACCAGATGTTCAGTCCGCCTGAAGTTCACCACTTGGGCCTGCAAGGATCAAAGTAACCTCCAGTCTGTGAAGATGTAAGAAACTTACAGCTTCCAGGGTGGAGTTGGAGTGGCTCCAGTCCCTTTAAGTCCTGTTTTGGAGCATGTTAAAATCCAGTTCAGAGAGGTTTTTTTGTTTTGAGGTGGTAGGGGGAGCATGGTCTGGGAAGCCAAGGATTTTTGGACTTGGCACAGAAAAGTTTCTTTTAAAAAAAAAATTTTTGAAAAGTAGAGGAAGAGGCATTGCCATCACTCCAAGTCCCCTTTTAAGAAGTTTAGAGGTAGCAATTCTAGGAGGGAATCAGCACTGAAGACTTGAGTGAATAGTTAGATATCATGGTTCAAAGTTTGTGTCTGGGGCAGCCTGAGGCCAAGGAAAACAATGGATTAGATTTCATGGTGACTAAAAACATTAGCTTCTTATCTACATTTGTTTAGATTACTTTTACTGCTGGTGGAGCTACCTCAGTCCAAAACAATCACCATGTATACAAATTTCCCAAAGTAAATAAGGCCTCAGGCAAAAGGAGGAGGAGATGAAGGCAAGGGTAGGGCCTCTAGGTCACATCTGTGATGTGTGGGGGAGCCAAGAATTGTACCCATCAGGAGGAGATATGAATAGTAATAGAATTGATTTTGGGCGTGGGGGAGTACTCTCCAGTTGGTCAGTTGCAATGGAAGACTAAAGGGAAATAGCTGTCTGGGTCTTATTTCTCAACTTGTTTGCAGGACTGTGGGAAAAATTGTTACTAAAGAGGTAGGGGTTGTTATAGTGTAGAATATTTGCAAAAATATTCAAAACTACTAAGTAAATTGATTGGGCTTAAAGCAGGTAGGAAGGAAGTTAAGCTTCTTGTATTCTGGTAGAATAAAAATGGCTAAGGAGGTCAGAGAACTTAGAGTTGGTATTCCTGAAAGTTTGACGATAGAGTAGGTAAAATGGACATGCACTCATCCTGAGGCTTATTAAAAGATCGAACAACCTATACTAAGCAAACTACTACTTTGCACTCTTAACAAGGACATCTATCTTAAGTAGGTAGGTATGGAAGATTAAATGATGAGTGTTAGAATACACAACTTACTCTACATATTTAATATTTTAACCCCACAGGTAAGGTGACTCATTACAAGTTGTGCAACCTTACTTCAGTCCCACCTTGTGCATATGCATTATGATACATAATATCTAGTTACTAGGGTTGCCAATTTTGGTTGCACATATTCCTGGAGGTTTCATCACATGATAATCTTTAATTGAAGATTAATCTTCAATTCCTGGAGACTCCAGGACAATCCTGGAGCGTTGGCAACCATACTAATTACAGGATACTGTTTTTCCACAGAACCCTTGCCTTGCTCAGTGCGCAGGATGGACCGTGCTTTTGGATTGAAGCAGAATTGTGTAGTAAAGGAGGCAGTTGTCTGTAAGAACCATGTCATGTTGCAGAAGTTGAAAGATATGAGAATGAGGTAGTGAAATGTCAGAAAAGGATAGTCTCATGCTTAAGGCAGTTAAATGTTGCCCTGGAGCATTGGATTTTATCCCTGAGTCTATCACAGAGTTCCTTTAGGATGCTTGGCAAATCATTTAAACTGAACTTTTCAGTTGGCCACGAATTGTATGTTACTCACTTTCTGGGTCACCTTGAGACATCTGGGGACAGATATACAGAAGTGGTGAGTTCTCACAATCATAGCTGGAGTCTGGCTTTGAACATATTAGAGTGCTATAAAAATGTTAATTATGCTGGAAAAAAAAAATCAGCCCATTGCCGTCTTCAAATTAGACACCCCCCCCCCCCCACCAAAACAGTGGACTCTTGACTACTTTTGCCTTACTCTGCCTCAGTTCCCCAGCTATAAAAAGAATAATCCCAGTTACTTACCAGTGGGGTGTTGTGAAGATGAATTAATTACTTTTTGTGATGCACTCAGCTACTATGTGGGACTGCCACAGAAAACTTCAATGAGGAAATTAAAGACTTTGTATTAAGCATAAGGTGTGGATGGCATACATTAAGACCTACCCAGGGGCCACACATTTTATATGAAGGATTTAAGGGGGTGGGGAGTTGAATAACTATCCATTCACTGAATGGGGCAGCAGGTCCGATGGGATAAAAATGTCATTTAAGGACTGAATCAAAATGCATATAATATGCACAGGCAATCTTAATTAGGGCATTTGCAATCTTTTGAGTGCTTGATATCGTAATATTAAAATGTAGAATTTGTTGGTGGTTTGAAAGAAGAAGTATACAAAATGTTAAATTGTGTAGTCCTAGAGTAGCTATTCTGATGACAGGCACTATAGCTAATATAATGGAACTTAATAGCTATTTATTTTATATTGTGCCTATTACCAGGACAGCTACTCTAGGCCTACCTCATTTTAAAAATCATTACATGTGCATACACAGCTAGTGTTGTGAATTAACATAAATGGAGAAAAGGCATGTATACCTTGTGACTACTGGGATGAAACCAAGAGGCTAAATTGTATAAGTCTGTCACTTATGCCCATCTTTCCATTTTATAATGGTAATATCTTGGATCATAGAGACCCTGAAGTACCCAATTTTTACCTTAAAAACCCCAAAACAAGACAACCCCAAAACCTTAAAATAGGCAGAGGTCACAGGGAGATTGGGGAACAATTACTACATCTGAATTGCTTTATGAACTACTACTATTGCAAGAAATTCTTCAACATAGCATACCGCTTTCTATAACCTCACGTTTTTGGCATGATATACATTTATGTGAGAGAACAGTCATTTACACGCCCTGTCTAAAGTAGGGCAGTTTTGGTGGGGCGGGGGCACACAGTGGGTCTGGGGCTTCTTGGCACTATCACAGTAGAAACAACAATAGGATCCTTTTCACTCTGTTGGCGGAGGCTGTGAAGAGTGAGAACTCTGCTCTAAGCTCTGCTAGTGTGCTCTATGAAATAGAAGCAGGTACAAAGAAAGGAGCCCAGGCTAGAGATACTGTTCCATAGCTCCACTGGGGAGACTGCTGGTGTGCTCTTCTGTTCCATCATGAGTAGATGCTTCTGAACTGTAATATTTAGAGGTGGTTCAATAGTCAATTGACTTTGTTGCCATTATTTCCAGTTTAATATAATTTAATGTAGCAATTGTCATTTAAATGGTTGCCATTGTCTCCTTTTGAAGCTGCTTACAGCAAACATATGAAAACTATTCAAAAGCATAAGTGTCCAGTATTCTGAAAAAAAACCTTAAATTTTTCATTGTTTTCTTCATTTTAGCCATACTGCACTATATATAGCTTGTAGCATTCATGGCTAATATAATTATCCACTCAAATATTTCAAACATGATATCTTACTCTTGTGTTTAGAAATAGTATTGACACTTTATTGAACATAAAAGATAAGAAAATCTGTGGTCAGTCTTTCATGGAGACTGGCTTCTATAATGAAACTACTCATGAACAAGAAATAAGTAGCATACTTCTGTGTAATACCCATTATTCAGTCTCTCCATTTAAAAATATTAACAGATTTGATTTCTCAGTTCAGTTCTTAGTGGATCGATGTCATTACGAGAATTAATGTCATTGACAGTCCAAGGTGAAGGAAAGAATATAAAGAATGTGCCTGATTCAGTCTAAGAAAGGGGAGCTGTTTAAGGAAGCCAAGGTTTCCTATGCCCTGGATAATTATTTTCTAGGGCAACTAGTGATGTTACATGTGTACTGTATTCTCACCTAATTCAGTGAATAGGACAACTTTCTTTTGCAACATGTACCTATACTAAGCTTTTCCTTATCATGGAAACACTTCTCTAGTTCAACTGATTCATTCCTTCTTAAAAATGAAATTAAATATGGAAGGAAAGCAGAAGGAACTTTTTATAGGAATGAAGTTCATAATATGGAAGACATTGTGTCCTCCTGATGGTATGTCGCACTTCCATTTCCTCTGTGCTTTTAGAAAAAAGTTTGAGGCTACCCACTTAATACACATTATCATTGCTAAAGCCTAATATAGTGTAAATTATAGGTATTAAACTTGTAATGGTCTTCAGTGAGCAAAGCTGGTCTCTCAAATTCTATTTCTGTACCAAACACATGCATTTTACTCTGAATGGAAGTACTCTGGCAACATTTACCTTTACTGATTTTTAGGAATGCTTGGAAGTGTTCAGTCTCTTTATTACTAACATAAGAACAGGTAAATAGATGAACTCCTTGTTCTTGCACTGCCATTAGAATACATCTTCCCCCAGTACTGTAGCTGCAGGATATCAAAAGATGATGGGTGGAATTACTTCATAAGAGGCTTTTTTTTTTTTTAAACTAAACTGATGAATAGTTGCTAATTGGTTGGTTTATAAAAGACGACACTTCAAGCACAACTTTTTTTTTTTTAGAAAATTAATGCAAAGCTTCATGATGGAGTGTGTCAGCACTGTAAGGAGGTCTTGGAGTGGCGTGTAAAATTCAGCAAATACAAACCACTGTCAAAACCGAAGAAATGGTGAGTCAACAATTACTTCACAGCTAATCACTGTATAATTTGTACACCTCTTGGGGGGGGGGGGGGGGTATTACCATTTTTGGAAATTTCATTTTCATGTGTAGAAGAGCTATAATTCCTATTGTATTGAGCTCTAAATTCAGTAGTCCGAAGTTCTAGGAAAGCTTACAATGTTGTTTTTACTTTTTAAAAATAATTTTAAAAAGCGTTCTCTTAAAAATGCAAACCATTGGGTGTCTTTTTTTTAAATCTACATATATAGCACCTTTCATTAAAATACCTAAACAGCCTTACGCATCATAGTGCTTGTGAGGGACCTAATTATCCTAATCCTCTAAATAGACAAAACCTGAGGCACAGAAACATAAGTGATTGTCCCAAGATTGCAAAGTCAGTCAGGGACAGGGAAACATCTCTATTTTTCCAGTACACAAGATAAACTGGGGGGGGGGGAAGGGATGGAATTTTTAACCAGATGAATTTATTTTTTCTATCTTGGACCCTATCGAACCTCATTCAGTACCACCAAATGAATAGGCATCTGACAGCTATTGGACAGGGGCCTAAAGAAACCCTTTTAGGGCTTAATTCCACTTTTTTAATGCAGACAGAACTTTTGTTTGTAATCAGGCTTTAAAATAAAGTGTTGTTTCATAGGAATGTATACGAATGGCCTCTATGCAGGTGACAAACTGTTTTCACTAGTAGATCTTTGTAGTCATTCATGGAGATGGAAGACCATTAAATCAACTTTATTTTCCAAAATTCTCTTCAGTAGCTGAGATAGAATAGATGGTTCTGGCATTTATCAGATCTTCCTTATTCTCAACATATACAAATAAAGGCTGCCACTATTACAAACTGCTCCTTATAAATGTATGTCACTGAAGCTCTGAGAGGGTGCAGAGCTCAGCCTATGTAGATCTAATTGCAGGATCAGGCCAAAATATATAATTTTAGCTAATAGAATGCTTACTGATGTGCAGGTCACATTAAACAGATTAAAAGAAAAAGGAATGTTTTAAGAATATTTTTGGTGGAGTTGCACTGGTGTGTGTTGTTATGGGGGAACATTTAAGATTACAGTAACTGGGAGGCAGGGGAGAAGTAAGAATGTTTCAAAGGCAGAAAGGAGCATGAGGTGATACTTTTGATAGAAATTATTGCCTATTGGGCCTTTCAGGATCAACCCCTGAAATGTTTGGAACCTTGTGTATATATACTTTGCAACAACAGTATAAACTCAACTCTAAATTTAAATAGCGATTAGTATTTAGAAAACCAGTTATGAAAAAATTATGAAAAATTCAGATTTAGCCCAGTCTCAGCTGGAGATTAGCATCTTCAGTTGAAACCACTTCATACAATTATACACTGGTGTACACGGTTCTAAACTTAAGCTGTTGAAATACACACTTGTGCTGATTTTTGCAGTTCCCATGTGTCTGCTGAAGTTGCTTCATTGCAGATTTTGGCAGCTTGTACCATTTAATTTTTTGTGGATGTTACTTGTGGATTTCAGAATTATTATAGCCTCCTCCTAGAGCTCCAAGTACTAAAACCGGAGTGAAAAAATATCAATTGCTTCATAGTAACAAGGGGTACTTCATGCGTTACTAAGGGTGTGTGGGAGGTTTGATCAATTTGGGAAAGCAAACAAACTTGAAGGCAAACTGACATTCTGTTTTTAACTTTACTTTTACTGTATTAAGTCGATATTCAGTTGTAAACTTTTGAAAAAACCATATGGTTTTGTTCAGAGTTATGAACAACCTCCATTCCCAAGCTGTTCGTAACAGAGTTTCTACTATAATTTGGAAACCATGCAAATGGAAACCAAAGAAAATGTTTCCACAAACATTTGTGTGTTTGCTTGCAGTTTAGAGTATGGTCTGTTTGGGGTGCTGTTGGCTGAGCCCAGCAGCCTGGTAGGCAATACTGAGAGCTTCCTACAAGGCTCTAGCCTGCCATGCTTTTATCCCTAATCCCTCTAAAATCCCTTAACAAGGGGACCAGGCTAACTGAGGGAGAACACGTAGTCAGTGAGTGACCTCCATCCACAACAGAAAGCATAATGGGCTGAAGATGTTGAGAGTTTGTGCAATGACAAAAGTCTTTTAAAAAAAAAATCTTGAAAATAAATCTTGTGACTTAATTCTGTGGCTAGTTCCAGAAGGAACAATCCTAGAAAAATTGAGCTCCTTTAACAGGGATGGGGTAGGCAGGCCTCATGGCCAAAAGAGAAAAGCCTGTTGCACCTTCTGTCTAAGTCTGGCTACTGATAAATCTGAATGGAAGGCAAGTAGTGGACATATCCCACTGCTGCCCTCATCAGGGGTAGGGATGCTCTGAAGAGCCAGTTTAGGATTCAGTGAAGACTATTGTAGTTGGCCTTCTACTTGCTTTGTAGTCAGTGAGAGCAGCTCCCCCCTGCAAGCCTAAAGGTATACCAGTAGTGGCTGCTCTTGACACTTGGATCACATTATTAGGTCCCAAAGCTTTCTTATGGCTTTCCTGGCTTCAGTGGTAGTTTAATTTTAAATTTTCACTTTGAAAGTGAATATTCAGTGCTATAGAATCCACTTTCATTTTAAAGTTAAATAGACAGCTTGGACATTTTCATGAAAAACTTTCAAGTTTTAATTTAAATTCAAAACATTAATCATGCTAGTTCCTGAAACGAAAGCGCTCAGTGACAGTACATGAATGTCTTATAAATTCTTGGAGATTTATCCTACCATGATACCTGTGCACTTCAATGTCCTGAGGAGTTGGACATCCATGAATCACTATCTTTGAAGCACAGTGTAGTCTAGAGTAAGGCGAGACAAAGAGTGGAGCCCAAGGGAGGGAGTTGTGGTAGAAACCAGATAGTACTGAACATTGTAAGAGTGTATAGGTTAAGTACTTCGTTCTCCTTGAACCTTTTTGCATGAATGACATGTCTTTGGCTGGAAACTTTGCAGGGTCTGGGTGAGTGTACACCTAGAAACCTTGCTGCTACAGGCTGAGCTTTTCATATCCTCTTCTAGGACATTACCACAGAAGATTTTTAGAGCAGTTTATCCTGTGGTACTATACATTCAAGCTCCATGAGATCTGGTGCCCTGCAATGTAAGCCCAGGGTTAGTGGGATTAAAGTCCATGGGCCCTGGGTCTGAAAGCCTAGACTTTATTCTCAGGGCTCCTATGAGTGTAGGGCAAAGATCTTTAGCATCCAGGCACCAAACCTGTGCTCTAGTGTCCACTTCTGACCATTCCCTCAATTCCTCTTTTCACCAGCCTTTCCTCAGGTTGATAATAGTACTAGTCTTTCAGGAAAGACTATTGGTGTTTAAGTTAAAATTGTTGTTTTTGCTTAGTCGTGTTTTTAGCTTTGGTTGAACTGTTTGCTCTTGCTTTCCTCAATCTTTGAAACTAGCGCAACAGACTGAATGAAAGTTGTGGTTTAAAAAAAAAAAAAAGTAGTCCTCTTGCCCCAACAAGATGTTAATTACTAGCCTACCTGGTCCTTCCAAGACCTGGAGGAGTATCTGATGACTTGGTATCCAGCCTCTTTGGCTTCCTCTGCCAGATCCCCTGTGAAAGAAGCGGTATGCTTGAATCCTTCAAGTGCTGAGAAGGGCTGGCTTTCAGGGTGGTGTTTTGGGCCTGACTACATTACATCAGAATATCTCCTCTGTTTTTGTCCAAAGAGAAGACGTTTGATACATCATGAACGTTTGAGTCATTCAAACCTTCAGGCCAGGGGTCCTCTATCATTTTTATTTTGACAGTAGCAACCAAAGCCTCTAAATGTTTGGAGTAGTACACTGCTTCTTGTGGGTTTGGACTCCTCTTTTGTCCATTGAGAAATTCAAAAGGTATATAATGTTCTCTCTGCATTTGTAGTTTGCATTTATAAATTGCACATGTGACTTAGTACTATATTCTGCGTGGACTAATCTTGTCTGAGCCAGAGAAATAAGAAAAGTTGCACAGCTTTTAAAGCAACAGACAGCGTTAGTGAACCAAACAGCCTGCTCAAATAAGTGGCTACAGAGATCTGTGTTCTATCATTTTGATAATTAAAAAATTCTTTTGTTTTAATTTTCCAAAACTGACATTTAAAAAGTTAGAGAAATATGATAGTACAGTCAATTAGTTAACATATTTCTTTATTACTACATATGAGATTGGCATATACTTAGGACTTTATTATTACGGAAAGTAGTCTTCTCCCACTTTGGGGTCTCTGAAACAATTAGACTTGTTATTGGAAAGTTTTAAGAATTAATTGAACATTCCAATTTGCTAACTAGCCAATCATTCTAATATTGTTTTCCTTCTTAATAGCGTGAAGTGCCTCCAAAAGACTGTAAAGGATTCTTACCATATTATTTGCAGATCCTGTGCTTGTGAATTAGAAGTGTGCGCTAAATGTGGAAAGAAAGAAGAAATTGTAGTTCCGTAAGTACTTCTCAGAAAGTTTGATTACATACCTGCGCTGGTTGTATCTCATGCATTCTTTTAACAAAATAGGTTTGGAAATTTTCATCGTTCTGGTGTATTTCAGGGCACATTTCCTTATGTTAGTATGCGCTTTAGGTAATCGGGACAGGATTCAGTAGAAGACAGCAACCTCAGTCCTACAGAAATCAGGGGTGAAACTCCCATTGTCTTTAGTGGGAATGAGATCAGACCCAATAAGACTTTATTTTAAGTTGCAAAGGGTAATTGCATCTACTTTGGAACTAAGCCCTCTAAAATGGACTAAAGTTAATTACCATAAAATATGCACAAGCTAATTTACTGTTTGAATTTAATTTGTCATCTGATTATTCAGTATTACAGTAAGCAGAAAAAAGAAACCAAAGAAGGGTTGATAGAGAGCATAGCAACTATGCTATTTAGTGTTTTTATTGCTCGGGCCAGCAGTTTCCCTTTACTGAGCATCATGTATTAATTTGCTGGTATGTGGCTTATGGCCAGAAACAGTTGATTAGATAGATAGAAGATAGATGGATAGATCTCTCGTCGTCTCCCCTCCCCCTCACCAATAGAGTGGTTTTATTTTTATTAAAACCACAAAACCAAAAGTTCCCCCTGCTCCACTCCCAGTTTAATAATTAGATCCTGAAGGTCTGTCAAATAAGACTTCTGTGTTTCCTTTTAGGATCAGTAAAGGACCAGAGAAGACTGAGAATGAGACTACTGGAAATTGCCAAAGAACGCTCAGTAGAAGAGATGAGTCAGAGGAAAGTGATGAACTGGATTTTGATATTGACTTAGATGGCATGGATGATAAGAATCCTGACATGCTCGAGGAACATTTTAAAAATATGAAGTTTGAAAGGACAGAAGTCTGAAACTGTTCCTGTAGAATCTTATATGAAAGACTAAAGTTCTAGTCAGGAGACCGTACAACTTAAGAAAAAAGTCAAAGTGATACCTACCTAGTATTTCCACTAGGACAGTTCAGTCTGACATTTGAGTGCTTGACACACTGCTAATATAAATGTTCCATTTTATATTTGAATTTTATCACAAATCTTTATGCAAGAGTGGGATTCCGCAAGAAAAAATTATGTCAATTTCTGGTATACAGCGAGTTATGGAGCCTTTCCACTTCCAGGTCACTGGTTTTAAAAATCATCCTGATCGGAAATGTCTGTCATGTGGTGACTATTCTGTTGTTTGTGCAAAGTGAGTTACAGATCTCAGGCCAAAGTATTATGGACAAATGGCCCTAGCACAGGAAGGAAAGGTAAACTGTCAAAAATAGTGCTAATGAATGAGTCTAGAGACTAAGCTACTTTTTTAGTCATGTTAATATGCTCCAGAACAGGGTTCTGTGGAGTACTACCACGACCCCCACACTTGCTGCTCATCTCTTGTGTGTAAATAGAGGATCTGTATGCTGCTAGGGTACCTCTCATAAGCAATAGTACTTCAACTGAAGTCATGTCATTAACATTTATAATGTTAAGTGACAAGTTTGTATCTTTAGAAGATTCTCGGTGTGTAAAGACCACAGGCCTATTGTTTTTGGTTAGTGTATAGTTTCACACAACTGATTTTTCCTTTGAGCTGTATTTCTAATTCAGTTTGCGTTATGATTTGAGAAATAAATAGTGTCCTCTAGTGACAGTCACATATAACTGCATTTATTTTTCAGCTGCACTATTACCAGGTTTGAACTCTAGTCTAGTTCACGCATGTGTTTTTGTAGGAACAGCCTTTCTGAAATTAAAGCAAATCAGTTTTCTACATTATGGAGAAATAACTATAAAATATGGACTAGAACATCTTAATGGGGAATGCTTAACTAAATTTATTGGACTAGAATAACCCTTTTATTACTTGAATTCAGTAGCACCTCTTGGTTGTGTGCTTTGCACCCTGAAATACTGCTGGAATTAGCAAGTGTTTCATCTGCTATGGCAATAGATTCCGAGGCCAGAAGGGACAAAGTATTAACCAAAATTTTTACACTAGAGAGCATTTAAATTAACCACATATGGCTCATTATAGAATTGCCCAAATCTAAGGGACCTTGCTCAGTGTACACAACTGACCTACCAAACAAAGTGCCATCCCAGATGCCCTGTCCGATTATAGTAGCAGTGAGCCAGAGATTGAACTTCCTCACACCCCACTTGGAAAGTTAGGAGGTGGAGCCCAAAGCGTGTGCGGTTTTTTTTAGCCCACGTAAGGCAATAAGGGCTGGCTTCCAGTAGGTGGGAACTGCTATACCATGGATTTTTTTATCCAAGCAATTGCCATCGAATCTAAATTGTAAAAGAAATTGCATGCAGGCTGCCAAGGAGCGTTGAGCGTAGAAAGGGCAAAAAATGAGGAATAAAGAGCAGCAGCATTCAGAACCAACCTATTCTGTGTGGCCAACCACATTATATTGTATGGAAACATTTCCCAGCCTTGTAGAAGGTTCTCTTCCCTAACTTGAAGATTCTGTTTAAACAATAGTTTAAATTTGCATTTAAGCACAAGTAAGAGGAAGTAGTAGTATAAAGAGGGAAATGCTTTTAAAAGCTCCGAGTGCTTTGGAGACTGCATTGTCCTCCTCAGTAGGGAAGTGAGACTTACTGCATTGGATAGTAACTTCTGCTGAGCTAGTCAATGTGGCCATGACACCTTCTGGTGGGGGGGTCAGGAGGGGGGGGCAGAAATGAGAAGACAGAGTAAAAGCAGGTATTTTAGTTGGCTCTATAAACAGAAAGTAGATAGTCCCTCCATACCTGTGCTGGAGTCAGAAGACAGGATACTGGACACTAAAGCATATAGTGTGGGGTGTTGGTAAGGAGTAGGTTATTGTAGTTCTTACCCAGTTTTGATGCAGAAACTAATTGCAAAACTTGTAATAATTAAATTGGAGAAGGAGAGGAGCTTTTTTGTTATACATGGAACTCCACACTGGATTCCAAAAAAATGTTTTGAGGAAAGTAGGAGAATTGCATGGAAAAGGAGAAAAGTTGGGAGAGGCATAAAAAGACTTCCATGCAAGGAGAGGTTGAAAGGATTAGGGGATGATAGATATCCCAGTGCAAAAATGACAAGGGATTTGGAGAAGGTAAAATAGGTGCTCTTTCATAACACAAGTCTGACAGTCCCAGGCAAAATAATGGAATGGCTCATGTGGCACTGTTAAAGAAGGGTAATATAATTAATGTCAATCAACATGGGTTTGTGGGAAATAGTTCTTGTAATCTCATGCAAAAAAGAGAGAGAGGATTCAAAGAAAAGCCAGGAGAATGATTAAAGGATTGGAAGATATGCTTTCTCATGAGTGAGCTCCTTGAGTCTATTTAGCTTGTCATTCCCATAACTGTTTGCTAAGATCCCTATAAAGGTACTTATAGAGTGAACAGAATTTTGATGAAGGGTCTTCAAACTATCAGAGATAATATAGTCCAGGGGCTGGAAGTTGAAGCTAGACAGACAAATTTTAGACTGGAAATAAGGTGCAGAATTTTAACAGTAAGGGTAATTAACCATTGCAGCAACTTGCAAAGGGTTGTGATGGATTCTCCATCACAAAGAATTCTTAAAATCAAGACTGTTGAAGATGCGCTTACCTGAATCATACCTATTGAACTTGAAGCAGGAAACTCCTATGGCCTGTGTTGTGCAGGAGGAGAGACTAGGCTATCATTTCTGGTTTTAAAGTCTGATACTAGCCACTCAGAATACAAGACTAGATGAATGTCTGGTCTGTTCCACTAAGATAGTTCCTGTCTTACCTAGTATTCCTGCAAATATGCATATACTGTTTCTCGATGGTTTTATATAGATATGTACGGGGGTTTAAACTTTGCCTTGACCACAGAGGAAATACTTTGATGCTGGACAATTTTTTTATTGCACTTTGCACAAGCACCACTGCTAACAATCACAAGACTGATTGCCTCATGCAAAAGATCACTTGGGGCCTGATCCTGAGTTGTGCTGAGTTCAGGAGCCAGGCTCATTTGATGGTTAGCATCAGGTTTGGATAAAGTAGTGTGAGAATTAATCATACACTCTGACTTCATAACTCCAGCTGCTGGAGTTATGAAGATGCCCTGTAGTTAATTTGTCTGCAATAAAAAAACATGTTTTTAAACGCAGCTACATAAAGTTGTCTTTAAGAGGATATTCTGTAGTGTGTGTGTTGCATTTGAAAATCTGGAGATCGTAGTCATGTCAAAACATGCAATTAACTCCCATTTACTTTACATATCTTATAGCAGGAGAAAAAAATCTTAAGCATCTAGGACAGTAAAATATGAGGTATTTGCTGGGGTTCAACTTAAGAGTGCCTGTTTCAGATACATGTGAAGTATGAGCTCTTTTCTGAATTTAGTCAAGAATACTGGTGTAATAGGCAACTCCACTGACGTGAATGGAATTACTTCTAGTGGTCTCACACTAGTATGAGCTGAATCAGGCCCTGTGGGAGAGGTTTTAAGTCAGGACTCAGTCTAGGGGATGAAGGGCTAAGACAGCTCTAAGCCACTTTGCACCCTCTGAACCTGGGCTTCTTCCAGAGCTGGAGAGACCCAGGGCCTGCCTAAATTATGCTGGGAGCGTCTAAGATACAGCAGCCTTCTTAGGCCTTCTGGATTGCAGGCTGGCGTATGTGTTACACTACATAAGGAGTGTATACACTCCTTAGGTATCCCTCTGCCACTCTGGCATGCCCCCTATACCAGGTGTATTATGGAAGTCTTATGGCTGTCTTTCACAATGCACACACTAGGGGGATATTCCCTATAGTTTTTAAGGGCCCTTTATGCTGCTCTGACCCATTTACCCAGCATAAAAAGAGACCAGACTGAGTGTGAGAATCTTTCACTGAACTTCATATACATAGTGGGCGAGTAACAGAACATGAAGCTGTATCTACTGTCAGTAACCTTCTTAAAGAAAAAAAAAAACACAGTTTGAAAATGTGTTTCAAAGCCAGGGCACTAATACTTACTTTATTTTCTGTTCCACTAGAGCTCTTTCATGTAATGGTTTTACAAATAAACTACAAACTCTGTAGTGTAAGAAAAATATTCAGCACACAGTGATATTTGAAGGCTGTGTGGCAGAAGTGGAAAACAGATTTGAAACTTCTGATGTACAGTCTAATGGGAAATGAGTAGATGGTGTTTGAAGCCTGGGCTATAGGTCAAACCACACTGTTGTCAGAGGACGTCCCTCCATTGACAGCACTGACGTCTGCTTCAGTATGACACTGCCTTCCTTCCTGCTCGCTGACGGCAATACAGGTATAGAGAAAACAAGGATTTGAAAACCCCCTAGTTTTCATAGGTAATTTGGAATTAAATTACAGAATAGGGTTTTTTGAAATGGAAACAAGGAAGTTCAGTGGATATGAAATTCACTCAGGAGAGTGATTTAAGTATGACAAAACATCCTTTCAGTAAGCAACAGTATTGTTGGGAAAAAACTCACTTATGGTCTGGCCCTTTAGCCTAAGGTGAGAGGAAATCCTGAAGTTGTAGGAAAGTACGTCATGGAACTGGCAGTCTCCACAAGATTGAGAATTAGTGGAAGGTTTCTGCTCTTGTGGTGACAGCCTATCAATGCTGGGGACAAGCCCCAGTGAGCCGATGGGTGATGGACAGGGCAAAACAAGAATACAAAAAAAAAAGGGGGGGGGGGGACTTGTTCTTTAGTTCTACTTCTTTCAAACATTTAACTGATTTATGGTTGGGAAGCTACATTTGACTCTCACCTAGGCCATACCTACCATCTGACATACATTGTTACACTAAGGCCTTTTCTACACCATTGCCAGCACTGATTTCAATGCACTAGTGTTGAAAGTGTGGGGAGTTGCTATTTAGACAGCTTTGGCAACCATTTTCCATGATTAGACTTGCCTAGAATGGGGGTTTATTGATAATGGTGTGAAAACAACTGCCACAACCAAAGCTATCATGCTTCAGTTCCCAAAATTGCTATCCACAGTATAAAAATTCCTTATGGTAGACATGATCTGAAAAGTTACCACTTCACTCTAGGCGAGACTAACAGGATAGATACATTTACATCAAAATCATCATTTCAAAGTCTTGTAAAGAAAAAGTAAACCGGACTAATTGCCATGTTAGTCTAGACTGAAGTATGACTTGAGTACATTGAAGCAAGAGTCTCTAAAAATGCCGTTTTCCTAGGATTTGGATTCTTTGTAAAGAAATTGTTTAGTTGAAGGGAGGGAGGCAGGCAGGCAACTGGTTATACCTGGATATTTCCAGGTATAACACACCATTATGGGGCTCCAAGTAAATTTAGACAGGGATGCAAAGAAGGGGAGAAATACACTCTCTCCTCTTTGAAGTGCAAGTCTTGTGTGAGACCTCTGAAGTGACCAGATTAGGATTACAAAAGAAGGGACAGTCTTCAGATTTTTTTCTTTTTTCTATGGCAGTTGTGTCTAGGTACCTACACATGGAGATAATTTTGTGATGGCAGCTATGCCTCACATTAATTTATACTCATGTCACTGATCCATAAGATCTGTGCCACACTCTACATTTTAAGTAGTCCCTTGGAGAAACCTCTTCTGTGTAACAGACTCCCCCAGGGTTGGCCATGTGGCCTCAATGGCTCCAAGACAGCTTCTGGGCACCAGCACTGCTGTTTCACACAGTGAGCTCTGTCCAGTGGGTTCTGCTGAGCTAGACTCCTGGTCAGAGACTTTTGCCCTCTTCAGGGGCCAGTGCATCTCACTAAGTATTTGTGGTGAGATCAGGCAGCCTTCTCAAGACATAAGAATGGCTATACTGTGTCAGACCAAAGGTCCATCCAGCCCAGTATCCTGTCTACCGACAGTGGCCAGTGCCAGGTGTCCCACAGGGAATGAACCTAACAGGTACCGATCTAGTGATCTCTCTCCTGCCATCCATCTCTACCCTCTGACAAACAGAGGCTAGGGACACCATTCCTTACCCATCCTGGCTAATAGCCATTAATGGACTTAACCTCCATGAATTTATCCAGTTCTCTTTTAAACCCTGTTATAGTCCTAGCCTTCACAACCTCCTCAGGCAAGGAGTTCCACAGGTTGACTGTGTGCTGAGTGAAGAACTTCTTCCTTTTATTTGTTTTAAACCTGCTACCCATTAAATTTCATTTGGTGGCCCCTACTTCTTATATTATGGGAACAAGTAAATAACTTTTCCTTATTCACTTTCTCCACACCACTCATGATTTTATATACCTCTATCATATCTCCCCTTAGTCTCCTCTTTTCTAAGCCGAAAAGTCCTAGCCTCTTTAATCTCTCCTCATATGGGACCCATTCCTAATCATTTTAGTTGCCCTTTTCTGAACCTTTTCTAATGCCAGTATATCTTTTTTTGATATGAGGGGACCACATCTGTATGCAGTATTCAAGATGTGGGCGAACCATGGATTTATATAAGGGCAATACGATACTCTACTCTCCTTCTTATTCTTTATCCAGTTTGCTTTTTTGACTGCCGCTGCACACTGCATGGATGTCTTCAGAAAACTATCCACAATGACTCTAAGATCTTTCTCCTGATTAGTTGTAGCTAAATTAGCCCCCCATCATATTGTATAGTTAAGATTATTTTTTCCTATGTGCATTACTTTACATTTATCCACATTAAATTTCATTTGCCATTTTCTTGCCCAATCACTTAGTTTTGTGAGATCTTTTTGAAGTTCTTAACAGTCTGCTTTGGTCTTAACTATCTTGAGCAGTTTAGTATTGTCTGCAAACTTTACCACCTCACTGTTTATCTCTTTCTACAGATCATTTATGAATAAGTTGATTAGGATTGGTCCTAGGACTGACCCTTAGGGAACACTACTAGTTACCCCTCTCCATTCTGAAAATTTACCATTTATTCCTAACCTTTGTTCCTTGTCTTTTAACCAGTTCTCAGTCTATGAAAGGATCTTCCCTTTTATCCCATGACAACTTAATTTACGCAAGAGCCTTTGGTGAGGGACCTTGTCAAAGGCTTTCTGGAAATCTAAATACACTATGTCCTTTGGATCCCCCTTGTCCACATGTTTGTTGACCCCCCTCAAAGAGCTCTAATAGATTAGTAAGACATGATCTCCCTTTACAGAAATTATGTTGACTTTTGCAAAACAATTTACACTCTGTGTCTGGCAATTTTTTTTTTTTACTGTTTCAACTAATTTGCCTGGTACTGATGTTAGACTTACCGGTCTGTAATTGCCAGGATCACCTCTAGAGCCCTTCTTAAATAAGCTATCTTCCAGTCATTGGGCACAGTAGCTGATTTAAAGGACAGGTTACAAACCATAGTTAATAGTTCTGCAATTTCACATTTGAGTTTTCAGAACTCTTGGGTGAATGCCATCTGGTCCCAGTGACTTGTTACTGTTAAGTTTCTCAATTAAATTTCAAAACCTCCTCTAGTGACACTTTCAATCTGTGACAATTCCTCAAATTTGTCACCTACAAAAGACGGCTCAGGTTTGGGAATCTCCCTAACATGCTCAGCTGTGAAGACTGAAGCAAATTCATTTAGTTTCTCTGCAATTACTATAGTCTTTAAGTGCTCCTTTTGTATCTTGATCGTCCAGAGGCCCCATTGGTTGTTTAGCAGGCTTCCTACTTCTGATGTACTTACACGTTTTGTTATTACCTTTTGAGTTTTTGGCTAGCTGTTCCTCAAACTCCTTTTTGGCTTTTCTTATTATATTTTTACATTTAATTTGTCAGTGTTTATGCTCCTTTCTATTTACCTCACTAGGATTTGACTTCCACTTTTTAAAAGATGCCTTTTTATCTCTCACTGCTTCTTTTACATGGTTGTTAAGCCACGGTGGCTCTTTTTTATAGTTTTTACTGTGCTTTTTAATTTGGGGTATACATTTAAGTTGAGCCTCTATTATGGTGTCTTTGAAAAGTGTCCATGCAGCTTGCAGAGATTTCACTTTAGTTACTGTACCTTTTAATTTCTGTTTAATTAACCTCCTCATTTTTGCATAGTCCCCCTTTCTGTAATTAAATGCCACAGTGTTGGGCTGTTGAGGTCTTCTTCCCACCACAGGAATGTTTAATAATATTATGGTCACTATTTCCAAGCGGTCCTGTTATAGTTACCTCTTGGACCAGATCCTGCGCTCCACTCAGGACTAGATCGAGAGTTGCTTCTCCCCTTGTGGGTTCCTGTACCAGTTGCTCCAAGAAGCAGTCATTTAAAATATCGAGAAAGTTTGTCTCTATATTTCATCCTAAGGTGACATGTACCCAGTCAATATGGGGATAATTGAAATCCCCCACTATTATTGAGTTTATGTTGATAGCATATCATCACTATCACTGTCCTGGTCAGGTGGTCGATAATAGATCCCTGCCATTGTGTTCTTATGGAATTACTGTCCCTAGAGATTCTATGGAACATGTGGATTCATTTAAAATTTTTATTTCAGACCAGGATTTATTAGTCAACTGAAACATTGTCAGAAAATCCTTACATTAGCATAGAGAAAAAGGTTAAAGCCAAGCCAGTGTTCCAGCCAGACATGGAATCCCTTTCTGGTTCTGCCTCTCAACTTGTGTCAGTCCCAGGTCATTGCTGCTAATTTGCTACAAACACCAACTGTTATCCCAGTATGGATACCTTTTGGTCCATTGTTTTTGAGCTGGGACCTGTGCTTTTTTGGTGAGAAGTGGGGTAGAAATCTCCTTCTTTGTTGCTGCTACCTAGGTGTAAGTGTCCTGGCAATTGATAGGTCAGTTTCAGTCAGTCTTTTAGTGACCTATTCATTCCATCCCAGACACAAACATGGCAACACCTTGTGTCTCCTGTTCTGCCCCAAGAGCAGCTTTAACCCCTTTGTACCCACTGGGTACCAATGCAAAGTCCAGAGGTAAATGGATGCACGCAGAGCAATCAAAAGTGGCCTAGAAGATTCTCACGTCATCACAAAGTGCTACTCTGGTGAGGAGGAAATAGTATCCCAATTTTTCAGATGAGAAAATGGATACACACCAAGTGAATTGCCCAAAGTGATGAGTTCGGAGTCTTCAGCAGATCCAGGAACTGAACCTAGATCTTGTGAGTCAAGTCCAGTGCATTATTCAAATCCATATTTTTCTTCCCTATCAATTAATATGAAAAATTGGAGTGCCATGGTACTGCAGCCACTTGAATTCCTGTAACCTGATATTTGTACAGTAGGTGAGTTTTATCAATTCCTTGACTAGACAGAGCACTGTGAAGAGCTCTTAAAATGATAGGCCAGAAGTCTGGCATGCAGGGTGACTCTCCCTTCTACAATAGGATAATTTATGGAGACAGCAGTGATTCACATCAATTAGTCTGTTGACTTGAATAAAATAATTAAAAAAAACCCTTATGTGAAAAGGAATTTTTCTAACAGAATCAGTTATGGATTCACTGCTTCTAGCCAGGGTACTTCTGTCAAACTTTGGATGATAGCTGCCTAACTACCTTGAGAGCTGTAAGTGCAAAAGCACAAATAGGCTTTTGTATCTCATCATGCCAACTGCACTACAGTCAGTTGTAATGGGGAGTCGAAAATGAAATCCACTGAAGAGTCAGGTAGCGGATTCACCCGTTAAAGGTTATAGATAGTCCTACTTCCACTGAAATCAATGGCAAAGTTCTTATTGATAGCCATGGGAAGATCCAGAATTCAGTGCATGAAGGCAGGCCTGGATTGGAGGATGTCAGAACTTTGATCCAAGTACTCATACTTGTTGCTGAAGACTATACATCTAAATCTGTAGGCACCTAAATAAATGTCCTGATTTTCAGTGGTGCTCTACACCTGCAGCGCCACTTACTTAGATATGGATTTTGGTACCTAACTTTAGGCACCCAAGTAAGAAAACTGGGGCATAAGTGACCTGCCTGCAGTCAAGAACAAAATCAAAAAAAGTCATCAAGTTCTGTGCTTTAGACACACAATTATTCATTATAACTAAGATACATAAAACAGACTGTTGTAAGTAGATCTGAACCTTGCTGATAGCACTAGAACAAACACAAAATTACCTTCCTTCAACTGCACAATGAGGCTGGAGTTTCTAGGTAGTGTTGCAATACACATAATCATAATATATGCCCCAGTGTCCTTGCCATAATCCGCCTGGAAACAAGCTAGCATCTATTGCCCCCCAGCAGATTTTACAAGCATTGCAAGCAGGCTCCAGGAAATTAATTTTTTAAAAAGCTGTTTTCAGAGAGGATCAAGTAAGAGAAGCAATTCAATAGCTAGTGGTTCTTTTGCTGGGTTCCAAGGGACAATGCGTCGGGGGGGAAAAAATAAAGAACAGATTATTCCACTGAGTGAGAACCCAGTTTAAGCTCGATCCTCTAGGTAACTGTGTACTGTGTTACTTCTAGGTCATCAGCCTGGCTCAACAGGTTTATTTATTTTATTTCTGTAATTCCACCCATGCTGAACCATAGCTGTAGCATTATCAAACAAAATTCAGTTGTAAGAAAGTAATTGCTTTAATAGCCCTAGAGAGTCATATTATAATTGTACAACTGGGACTGCTTTTCACTTTGCCAAAGGTAAAATACTTTAAAATATAACTAGATTTACTCATCTTGGGGAGAGTTACAGAAGTTGTTAACTGGCTGTAACCCTGAAGTAACATCAAGAGATTCCAGCAAGATTTTTACCTTAATCTGCTCTCTGGTGTTCAACCAATTACTGTAATAGAAGTAGTAATTCTCCACACTTTTTTTTTTTAATTTAATCAGTCAAGTTGAGGTCCCAAACAAGGTAAGGATCCCATTGTATTCAGCACTGTACAAACATATGGAGAGACAGTCACTGCCCTAAGGAGTTTACTATTTGCATAGACACAAATAGTAGGAGAAAACATGTAGCCTGCCCAATGGTCCGTCCACAGGTCAGCAGCAGAACAGAGCCCTTCTGACTCCCAGTCCAATACTTCATCCACTAGACTTCACTGCCTTTCTATGATTTTGTACTGTATGCTAAACAAAAGGAAGACTGGATTGGTTAGGTAAGGGAGGCCTCTTTTCTATTTAAGGGGAATAGGAAATAGTATGTTGGGGAACAAAAAATAAAATCTAACCAAAAAATGGTTCAATTTAAAGTATTGTACATATTTATATTTGCTTAGAGAGTTTTGTGGTGTATTGCTGGGAGGCCATGTTTGCTCAATATGAGAATTCTTTACTACACTTACAGGTTATAACAAACAAAAAAAAAAGTCAAAACCATCTGAAAAACCTTGTTGGTTTTGCATTTATCCACACTTATACTAGTGACTTCCACAGAAATTCATTTAGGACACTAGGTGTCGCTAAAACGAAGAAGAGTTTGCAATAAAGAGGGGTCTTAATTGTATACAATAATTAAGGCCAGTGTTTTCTAGAGTGACGAGTGATTTGGGGTGTCTCAGTTGCTGGGTTTCAAACTGGAGACATCTTAAAGGAACCGGATTTTCATAAGGTGGACATTCAGCACTTTCTGAAGAGTCGGGCCCTTTAAAGGGGCCTCAGGTTAAGCACCCAAGAAAACAGACATCCAACAACCAATTTAGAGACTTTTAACACAATACCCCCCCATACTATAGGTTGTGCTTTATGTTGTTTTACAGCTTGAAAAGGCAGATTAAAAACAAAGTATCCTTTTAAAGCTAGCTGGTTATATCTGATTTTGAAGTGACAAAATACTCAGATCTGTCAGACAACTCAGACTCTGCTCTCCCTACACATATGCAGCTTCACATGCCAGGAAGGCAGTTTATTGGATTTTTTTTAAATGCAACAAAAAGTACCCTGCCTATGCTCTAGCCATTTATCTCCTTAATTAAAAATAATCACAGCATGAACTTTATGTCCATGTTCTTCAGGCTCTAAGAGGAATCACAGGGTAAATCCAAGCAGGGCACAAAATTCCACAGAGTTTATTGAGGGAGTTCCCCACCTCCTTGGTCAGGGTTACCATACAGTCTCATTAGGCCAGACCCAGGTAGCACAGAAAACCCCAGTAGTCTTTTGAAACAAACAAACAAACAAACATAATACTTCTATGGCCGGCCGGCCGGCCGGCCAGCCTCCCTCCCTCCCTTCCTTCCTTCTGACAGTCTCAGGAGCAGTTCCTCAAGGAGCAAAGGATAAGATACCTACACTCAACCCCTACTGAGTTGCCCTTTTCCCTTTTTAACCACTCCCTCATCACCTGACAGTGAGTTCAGGTATAACAGGGCAGGGCTGAGTGGGCCCACAGAAGCTCATTAACCCTTGGAGGCCCAAACAAAGGACTGCCCATCAATATACCCACTTCAGCCTACACCCTCAAGCGCCTTTGTCATGTGCCCAGCTGGTTGTAAATTTGGGCTCTGGCAAAGCAACTGTGGTGAGCAAGTTCCAAAAGACCTCCCAGAGAACACGCTGCCAGCAGCTCCTCATGTATACTGAGGGAGCTCCAGCTGAGCCACCTCTCTGGCAATACATCACCGGGAGAGAAAGAGATGATGTCTCAGGTCACTGGGTCTCCAGCCTGGCTCTACAGGTTAAAACTAGGAACTTTATGATGAGCAGAGCAGTGTCAAGATAAACCTTTTATTATGAACAGAACTATATATAGCAATGGAGAGACCACTCGTTCCGTTTTGAACTGGGACACTCCTCTTTTTGAGTGGTTTGTTCCCCCCCCTTCCGGTACTGAGACAAAACAAGACATAGTTTTGGCTTGCATCTGATGGGGGATGGCCTTTAGGAGAAGTGATTTTTACTGTGCGTGTGAGATCACTGGCAGGGGTGAGATTACTCCAGCAGAGGCAGGCACATGCTAGTCCCGGAAGTACCAGAATGTCCAGTGTGAGAGGCTTCCCTATCCAACAGTGAGGTAACAAACTTCCTACTGCTCTGTGTAGCTGTAGCCTGTGACTCCCGTATCCTGGGCTTCTTTGTTTCTGGGCCCAGCAGGGAGGGTGACAGGGAAAACAAAGACGGCATCTACAGTGTACAGGAAGTGTGGCATCTTTGCAATACCTACATGATTTACTCTATCGCACACCTTCCCTTTTTTAGATCCCTTTACTGAACTAAAACACTATTAAATTAAGCTAATCACCTATGACCAATATAATAACTAACTTAACAGCCCTGCAAGTCGCTTTCACAAAACATAACGTCTCAATCAGACTCTCAGGGCATTTCAGCAATCTTTCCAATCTGCTGCATTGCAAACCCTCATCAGACAAGTCCTTGTCTGTAACAGACTGTTCAGTCTCATGGTCAAAAACAGTGTCTGTCTGTGATCATACTTTCACTTTTCAAAAGTAGTCACTGTATCCTAGGTGGTTTTTTCTGCTTTGAGGCTATGACCAAAGAGAAAGTCATAAAGTCTGTACATCCATATGCCATACTTAGGTTCTCCTTTTCAATTTGTGCTTACAATTTCTCTGCAGCTATTATAGCCCAAGATGCATGTGAGACTGGCAACCAATCAGTTCCAAGACACTGTGATAGTACTGCTCCTAGCTCTCCTTTCAAGACATCTGTAGAGAGCTTGCTATCTTTCACTGGCTTCTCAGATGTGTATTTTTGGGGGAGATTGGAGTGAAAGGATGGTCATTTTCTGCATGAGCAGTGGGATTTACATTCACAGATACCTCTGTGTAGAAATGTAGAAGGTGCTAATTTACACGCTACTTTTTGAAAATGTGGTACTTTGCTTATTTTGCTCCCTTCACAACTTAGTTGTTTTATGCTATGGTCTGTGATCAATGGAGGTAACTACTTACCCAAGCTGAATCAGTATTACCAGCCTGTTCAGATTCACTTGACATGTTCACTTTTTTAAAAAATAAATATTTGTACTTGCTTGAACAGCACAGCGCTGACTTTTCACTTTGGGAAGGAATGTGATTGTTTTCTCAGAATTACTGAGCTGTTCATTCATCGTGGGTCAAATCCAGGTCATACAAAAGTCAATGGGAATTTTGCCGCAGAATTCCGTGGAACTTGGAATTGGCAATGCTATTTATGCTGTGTTTATGGTTATTCCTGACTGTGTTGTCTTATGCTATTTTAAATATTTAAGGTGACATTGTGCAAGCCTTACTCACATTGGGGCATACTTATTCAGCTGACTCAATGGGCTGACTCATGAGAGTAACTGAGTATAAGGAGTTCACAATCTGGCATAAATAATCAAAGTACTAAAACAGAAGATGTTCGTAAGGACTTCCCCCCCTACCCCCCCTCAGATTTATATTTTTCAGAATATAAATGCTTGGGGTGAAGTTTTGTTGGGAGCAGGAGTTATTGTAATACAGAGGGTCTCAAACTTTCACACTGTAGACTGCTTGTTGGGTAAAATTCACTTCTGTGCAGAGGACCAGCACGAGACCTATGCCCCACTAATTTTCTATGGGCCAGATCCTTAAGTCTGTCTAAACTGGGCTTGGTGCAAGACCCAGGGGTTGAGGTACAGGTGGCTATAAATATCCTTTCCATTTCCCCAGTGCTGTGGCCAGTTTGCCCCCCAGTGTAAATTAAGCCCCATGGGCACCATCCTGCTGGCACAGGATAAGCAGAGCACACTATGCTCTGGCCATGCCCCTCCCACTCTTGACCACACCCACAGATGCTCCCTTTACTGGAAGGTATGCCAGCTTCAGGCAACTGGTGATTTTCTTATGTCAAGGGGGATCTCCAGCTGTCCTAATAGGGCAGCTTTGCAGTGCCAAGTCTGAGCTTGGGCCGGTTGTCAGCACAGGGGTGAATTTCATCCTTTCAACCCAACATGGTCACGTGGATTCCCTCTTCTCCCAACATCCCAGTCACAATTCTTGCTGTGTTCTCACACCATCCCTATGGCAACAATAGCACAGTATTTCTGTATTTATAACAGTCTCCAATTTGATGGGAGACTCTAATTCAGTGCATTCATCTGATATCAGACATTTGTAAATGAACAATTATGTGAAAATCTAAGATATTGCTTTTTCAAACAAATGATACATTTATTAGCACTCAGATCTCTGGTGAAGATATACCACGCAAAAAGTAACCACTGTGCAAAATTCAGCACATGCCTTGACTTAGCTGACTTTTGTGGAATGGGTATTATAGCAGAAGTTCAGCTATCAGAAGCACTGTTCCGTTATGTTATGGAACGTGCAGAGGTGTCCAGATCAGATGTCCGATCATCAGACATGACGATGTCATTCTGCTTGTGCATGTGAATTAAGAAATAAACACATTTTCGTCACGTCAAAAGCAATAAACCGCATAAATGAGGACAGACAAGTTAAGTTTACAAACAGATTTTAAATTAAAGACTCCATGGCATTATTAGTACCGAAAGAAAGTACATAAATAGTTCAGTTAGCACAGTGTAAATCCTAATACTGTATCTTTAAATAGGTAAGTGATGTGCTTAATGCTTTCTAAAAATCTGATTATGCAACGTACTGGATTGAGTATGTGATTATTCCTTTGTTAAACTTTGAAAGAGCGTTTCCTTTTCAGGATCATTGACTTTGACTTTCTAGTGTAATGTCAACAATGCTTATGATCCTTTGAGATACATAACTCCTCAATGTCAACTGCCAGAAAGGTAAGATTAAAATTGCATGTTTTTACAAGCTGAGTCTAATTTATGATCAGACACAAAGGGCTAGAAAATAACGCCTCAGAATGCAAGAAATAGCATTGGACATCACATTGGTGTAGAGTGTGTAGAACAAAATAACGTTTGGGGTTTTACCTCATTGCATAAGAACCGGCCAACACTTTTAAAAAATGTGTCTTTTCCTCTTTTAAAAAGGGCCATTGAATGAAGATAGGAATGAATTTGGACTTCAGGTATTGTACGTACCATGAAATTGATGATTAAAAAGAAAGTAGGGATGGGTGAATTGGCTTGGGAAATGTCCCAAAGAGTCTAAACCATGCGCTCGTTGCACTCAGTGTGTGCGCGCCAGTCTTCTGTAACTGTACCCTGCGTTTCAAACTTCCACCAGTCTGCTGTGCTATTGCTCTGCCCCTCAATGGTTTCCTCGGCACAGGTGAGCAAACAGGAAGTAGCAAACGTCTACTTCCTGTATAAATCGCTCTTTGCTTAGGTAAGAGAACAAAAGACAGAGGGACCATTTTGGATGGACAAATGTTTTTAATAGCATTTAGCATAGCAAAATAGTAGGCAGGCCAGATCACTGAGTCGGCTGGGAGAATTTTGCTACTTCTACAGACGAGTGGCAAACGTGCTGTACGAATATATTAATCAGGTTTTAAACGATATTTGTTTTTTCCAAAGCATCAACTAGCTTCTATGCAGACTCTCAAGAACTTTCAAAGCTCAAACTGAATTAGAACGGAAGAAAATTGCTTTCTTAGAGTTACTGTCTTTGACTCCCTCTTAGTCACAGGTTGCTTTTCAGAGGAGAAAACAGAATTATAGGGAGAGAAAAGAGAAAGAGGGGAAAAAGGCATCAGTCTGGTTGGGTGATAGAAAAAAGAAAACAACAAACTTATGCTCTTTTCTCACACTTTCCCTTTTCCTCACCATTCTGCATCCTTAGTGTCCTTCCAGATAGTTTCCTAATCATGCAGTTGCTAATCATAGGCAGTGACTATTAATGGGGATGCATTGCTTGTGTTCTGGATCCTTTTAATTGGTACAGATTATTCCATCATGGGTTTTCATGCCCTTTGCCCCTGAAAGATATTGTGCTGGCCAGTGTCAGAGACAAGACCGTGGACTACCTCAGCTAGTGGTCTAACAATTATTTTGTATTACAAAGTGTGGCTATAGGGTGAAATTCACCCCAGTGCAGAGGGCTTGCAGAATGCTCTATGCACCACTTGAGAGCTACATTAGGGGCATAAGTGGTGCTTAGGGACTTGGTTTCTTCTATTTCATTATTTCTGTCTGCAGGTCAGGAAAGATTTGATTAGTTTCTGTGTTTTTCCACATCTAAAACCAGACCTATGCAATAAAGCAATTGGAATCATAATGTTGTCAAGCACAAGTGTAACGTACAATATCACTGGAACAGGCCAATTATACTCCAGTGTTGGGTTGCATTCTCTATTTTTGGCTGTGGGAGTAGGTAACCATGGTGATTGCAGTAGTGCTCCTTCTGCATACGAAGATTTCAGTGGAAAGTCTACAATTGCCAGCACTCAGAGCCATGCTGCTTCCTTAACCCAAAAGGAGAACACACTCTCCTGCTCAGCCATGGGGTAAGTAATCGTGCTTGTCAGTGCATGGTAGCCTACCCCATTACTGTGCTAACCTATTCTGCCATTATGCCTCCCAACCTTGGTAACACTGGATGTGGACACGACAAGCAGTATAGCTATCTGGGCTGATAGCCTGAGATTCATATTGCTACAATTCCATGTTCACTTTCTAAGCTCACATTCACAACATGTTGTTTTTGTCTGTTCACTCTCGGGATTATTGGGAAGAAATGGTCTAAGCCAGCAAAATTCATTTCCTGGCAGAGACGCAGCTGGTGTGGTGGTGCACTGCTTCATGCTGATGTTATGCCTCCTCCGCTTCTTAATTACCAGGACTGAGAGCTGCTGCTTTTTTAGGAGGAAGTGTCTTTTCTTGTGCCTTTTGCCAGAAAACATTTTTAAGGCCTGCGAAGACAGGGATGGTGACTTACTGCTCGGAGAGGCATAACAGTTACTGACTAGGACTTTGTGGATGTGGAGGTATGGACTGAGCTGAAGCTGTTTTTAATGGCAGATGTAGATGTAGACTGCCACTCTTGGGCCAGGAACACAAGCACACACTGGTGGGACCACACTGTGATGGAAACATCGGATGAGCAGCAGTGGGCCCAGAACTTTCCATGAGGAAAGGCCATAGGCACTGGCTTCCTCTGGGCCCAGGGAGTGCTCAACCCCCTGCTCCGCCCCGGGGCCCACCCCCACCTGACCCCTTCCTCCGACCCCCTCATCCCCATGCCTCTTCCCGTGCCTGCTCTGCCCACCCACCCCATCTCCCAAGGCCCCACCCTCACCCTGCCTCTTCCCACCCAGTTCCACCCTCTCTCCTGAGTATGCCCCATGCCGACTCCTCCCCCTTCCTCCCAGAGCCGCCTGCACTGGGAGGGAGGGGGAGGAGTTGATTGGTGGGGCTGCTGATGGGTAGGAGGCACTGTGCGGGGACGGGTGGAGCTGGCTGCCAGTGGCTGCTAAGCACCCGCTAATTTTTTTCTGTGGGTGCTCCAGCCCTGGAGTCGGCGCCTATGGGAAAGGCACATTCATGGCGTTGTGTGAGCTTATCTCAGCACTTGAGATGCAGCGCACCCAGATGAGCGAGTCACTAATTGTCCAGCAGTCTGTTGCTGTCGTTCCTAACTGCTACAAACCTGTTGGCAATCAGGTTGAGGCTGGAAAAATCTACAGCTGACACAGAGGTCACAGCAGTTAATGCTGCACTGTCCCCTAGGCTTGTCAGAATTGAAAATAGTCCTGAAATAATTGTTGGATTTGAATAGATGGGATTCACGACCTGTGCAGGTGTGATTGATGGGACGCATGTACCCTCCTATACCCGCCATTTGAAGTAAGTGAGTATATTAACAGGAAAGGATACTATTTGATCATCATGTAGGCGCTTGTGGACCACAATGGCATATTCATGGACACCTACACCAGATGCACTGTCAGGGTCTTTGATTCCATGGAGTTCCACAAGTTTGGCCAATTTCAACATGGGCAAACTGGTACATTGTTTCCCGACTAAAAACACATTAATCAGTGGGGTGTCCTTGGCAAGTGTGATTTTAGGTGATCCAACATATCTCTACAGCTCTGGTTGATGAAGCCTTCTCCTAACATGAGCCAACAGGACAAGATGCAGTTCAACTACGGCATGAGGAAGTGCAGGATGGTGGTGGAATGTGCCTTGGCTGACTAAAAGCAAGATGACACAATTTATTGACTCGGCTGGCCTGTGGCATGTTGAACGTCATGCGCGTGATTGGGGCATGTTGTGTGCTTCACAATGTTTGTCAGCTTACAGTGCTTTGGGCTAGAGTGGATTCCTGGTCATTTGAATTGGCATGTAATTAAAAACAACCAACAAAAGAACCCATTATGGCTGCAAGGTCTGCTACAGCAAAGCCTGTAAGGGATGCCGTTTGTGCTCACATATTTGAGCTGCATGGCAACTATACTGGGGCAGAATAATGGGGCTGTTGCATAGTGCACTGACAAGCTCCTTTCCAAGGCTATGACCACTCCCCTCTTCCTCTTTCTCTCCTTGCTGTCTGACTGTGGGGGTGGGGTCATGTCTTTGCAGACATCCTGGTTCCAAATGCACACCTGTCCCAAACAGATGCCTCCATGCTGAAATGAGGCTGTGTGCTCAGAATATGGTCCAATTCACTGTAAAACCGACAGGTTGTTGGGGCTTCACTGAATCTCTTATCCTTATTGCTGGCCTTCCAGTAGCTCACTTTGAGCCCCTTAATTTTCTCCCTGCACTGCTGTCTGGTCTACTCAATCCACGATTGGTCAGCAGCTGCCTAGATACACGTTCATATGGTTCAATGTTCCTCTTTGTTAAATTCATGAGTTTTGCTCACTTCAGCCCAAAGATGTATTCGTATGACCAGGTGCCTGTGCAATGATACACTGGCTTCTTATGGGCCATTGCTCTGCTGGTTCAAACACCAGGGATGGGTGAAGCTGGAGAAACTGCAAGCAGGGTGGGACTGAGGATACTGAGCTGAGGGATATGAGGGTAGACCACTCCCAGTCAGGGATCAGAACACAGGCAGCATAGGTAGATGGCAAGGTACTACACTGGAATGGGATGGGAGCTTGTAATGGTCTGGAGGTCACCCTGGTGCGCCCACTGTGGTCAGATGTGATGCTGCAGGTGAGCCACTTCCCCAGTTTCCCCTTACCCCAAGTATAAACTAGTACAAGCTGACTTGCTAGTATTAAAGAGTCTCCCCTTTGGAGGGTCTTATGTATTTAACAGAAAAAGACAAAGAAAGCTTCAGTCAGCTACTTCACCAGAAACTCTCCACCTATGGGTTATAAGAACGAACATATTGGGGGCCAATGGTCCTTCTTGCTCAGTATCCTGTCTTCTGACAGAGGTCATTGCCAGGTTCTTCAGAGGGAATGAACAGAACATGCAATCATTGAGTGATCCCTCCCCTGTCGTCCATTCCCGTCTTCTGGCAATCAGAGACCGGGGCACCTAGATCATGGAGTTGCATCCTTGACCCTCTTGACTATAGCCTCCAAGAACATATCTAATTCTTTTTTTAACATTGTTATAGTGTTCGCCTTCACAACATCCCTTGGCAATGAGCTCAACATGTTGACTCTGCGTTGTGTGAAGAAGTACTTCCTGATGTTTGTTTTAAACTTGTTGCCTATTACTCTCACTGGGTGACCCCTGGTTCTTGTGTTATGTGAAGGAGTAAATAACACTTCCCTATTCACTTTCTTCACATCATTCACGATTTACAGACCTGTATCATATCCTCTCTTAGTCGTCTCTTTTCCAAGCTGAGAAGTCTCCTCATTCGGAAACTGTTCCATGCCCTTAATCATTTTTGTTGCCCTTCTTTGTAACTTTTCCAATTCTAATATACATTTTTTGAAATGGGATGACCAGAATTGTGCACAGTATTCAAGGTGTGGGCATACCAGGGATTTTTATAGTGGCATTATGATATTTTCTGTCTTATTGTCTATCCCTTTCTTAATGGTTCCTAACAGTCAGTCTCATGTCTTGCCTCTCTAGAGCCTGGGCACTCTCAAACTGAATTCCCTGACTGGAGCTTGGGCCTCTGCTGGACATTTGGCCCCCAACAGTACACCACTCTTTGCTGAGCCAGTCCCTAATAGCTGCCCAGGAGGTTCCATACCCTGTTCATTCTCCTAGGCTGCTCTGGTCCTTATTAATACAGATTCCCATAAATGGCCCTGTTTCCTACAGTAACTGAAGGGCTGTTATTTACACAACATGAACTCTTTATGAGCGGATTACAGTGGCACCAGTCCCAGATTAATCAAATTGCGTGGGTCAGTCTGCAGACTCAGTGAAATGAATGTTCCAGCTGGTTCAATATTTCTTAACATCATTATGATGTTTGAAATCAACTGATGGGAAAGTGCCCCCTCTCCTGCAACTGTGACTTTTACACCTCTTGTAAATGCAAAGGGTACTTTAAAATTCACCTCTACATGGTCATTTCTTCGCTACCTGCTGAAAGCCTCTCTCCCCTTAAAGAGTACTGTCAAGAGGGAGAGAGAATGTGATTAAAAGGGCAGCATGCAAACACCATTTTCTCCAGAATAATATTTTTAAAGCCCTCTATGTTTTTAATAATCCCATTTAGAAATTTTTTTTTAAGACCAAGAATAAATGAGAGCAAGGTTAAATTAGAGATGTGGCAGTGTTTTCATTATAAAACACCATTTTGCAAGAGTTTCTAGTATGTTCACACACACAAAAAACCCCCACTATAGGTTAAAACCAAGGAGAGAGGGCTTTTTTAAATGGCTGCTGAATTTGAGTGCAAAGTTAGGATGGAATTTAAGGCTCTCCGCCCCCCCCCCTTTTTTGGCATTTGCATAGCTCACCATTTAAAACAAAACAAAGCAGAAGCTATTTTCTGAGTGACCCTATAAATCCCTGACCCTGCACTGCAGTTGGCTAATGGGACTCCAGATGTGCACGGAGAACTGCACTGGTGGGCAGGTTCAGCCATGATGATGATGAATAGTGTTGGTGGGTGGAGGCCCATATCAGGCTGCCTAGATTTTACACACGTAATGATAAGCGGCATAAAAGTAGATCTACAATTACACTAGCTGGGATAAACATTTTAAGCAGTATAAATTCAACCCTCATCCTTCAGGATTTAAGATACTCCCGAACTGCCCTGGGTTAAGAAGAAACTTCCCCATAGGCATGTTAATGCATATTTGTCCATTTCAACACGCCAGCTAAACCTTCCTCTGAAGTCTCTGGAACTGAGGACTGTCTGAGACAGGGCACCAAATAAGATAGACCATTGGTCTGAATTTGAAAGGGAACTCCTTTGTTCAAATGTGTTAGTACAAGAAGTGCTTTTGGTGGTGACAGTGTTATTTTACATGTTGTGTTCTGCAAATGCTGAAAAATAAAGAACAAGCCAACATGGCTGCCTCCTGACTACACCAATCATTTACCATTTCTATTGGAAACTATTTCTCAAAATAAATTTGAGCCTTTCCTTATAATCGAAAAAGTTGTTAAAGCTCTTTACATATTTTGCCAGAAGGTGTTTGAGGATTCTGACACAGAAAAGAAATGTATGTTTGACTCATCTCTTTTTGTTCCATTAGGAAGAAGGCTACAATCATTTCTGAGAAACAAAGTAATAGCTGTTTTCAAGAGAAGAGACTTTTTTATTTTTCTTTGCATTGCCTGGGCAACACAGGCTCAGAGAAGAAAATCGATACGTTTAAACAAAGAGTTCACCAGTCTTTGAATTAATGTAGTTATTTTAATCCCACCTAAACATGCATGGATTGGTTAATGAAGAGACTTAAAAGCCTTCTGATGATACAGAAAAAGGAAGCTGTGGGGGCAGATCAGTGTGTATTGGATTCTGATGACCCTATTCATGTTTCCAATTTACCAGATTTCTAAATCAACCCCCTCTCATCCGTGTTTCTGGTTTATTTTTTCTTTCCCTTTCTGCAGTGAGGCAGTGTGTCCTGACCTTTGTCCCTGTATAAAAACTATTCTCTCTAATGTAGTTTTACCATGTGAGTATATACAGTGATTGAAGTAAAAAAGTAAAACACCCATTGACTCCACTGGGAATGTGTTTCCTCACTCTTAACATATCCATAATCCATTAGCCTGGGAATAGAAGTCTCTCTCAAATTCATTCCTGACCCTGGTCTATTATGTGGCAGCTTTAGAGAAGGAACTGCTGTTATATTAAGGAACAGATGACTCTTGCAAAATCAAAGCCTTTAGATTGTTCCCAACTCATAACCATATTGCAACGTATTAGCTGATCCCTTGTCACTCCTGAAATGGTACAATCCTAGGCTGTGAGCGTTCCAGATTGCATAGTTTCTAAAGAAAGAGCTCTGACATGAACCAGTATTGTGTCTGCCTTATAATCCCTTCCTAGCAGATGTGGTTGACTAAGGTCTGCTCTTGATGCCTAGAACTAAGCAAAGAGCAGGCCTCCATGGCTAAGGGTCTATAACTGTGAACACCATCCTGGGAGAGGTCCTCTTGAATCCCTCATTTGCCTGCCTTTAAGGCACTTGACAATATCCATCTGGTTTGCTTGAACTGTCCTATATACTGCCTCCTTCCCTGCTTTTCCCCTTCATTTATAATAATTTGAGGACTGAGCCCTATTTCGGATAGAGTGGTTGGACTTTGTCTGTTGGTTTTCCTTTGGTGCTAGAGTCCTTGCTCTCTCTCATTTGAATATGTACATGGGCTGGTTAGTTCTTTGACTCATTTCTGATATTTTGTGCTTCATTTTTACTGCACTGCTCTAGAAGCTTTTTGATGAATATTTTCTAAAGACTCAGTCCTGCAAGTAATTCCCTTGAATAGGGCTACTCAGAAGTCTAAAGTCAAGCAGATGCTTACCATGCTTGCTGGATCAGGGCAAAATGCAAGCACCTCGAAGAACCAAGTCCTAAATGCACTGAATAAACGACTGTTCTCTGTAAGAAACACAGGAGACTTGCCAGTGGACTACAAGGCGGAAGGACACAAACCAGTACGGACACAAAAGAGTTAATCTCAAGCTTTTAAAAGCAATTCTTAAAAACAACAGAAAGGGGGGGAAAATCCAAAAAACAAACTATAGTGTAAACTATACAGACACAAAAAGTACTTAACAGGGCCCCTTTCATAGACAGCCTTGAATCGTGCAGCCAGAGTATGAGAGCTGAGAAATATGTCCATCATAACAGTAAAACATTTCATCTGTATGGCTCCTATTGAAATCACCTTCTAGGCCCCTCCGGCAACAACATTAAGAACAGAAAACACTAAATCATCAATAGATAAAACAAAACAAGATAGAATGACATACATGATTATAACTAATATATAGAATAACTTTATGCCCACAGGATAGGTACCATAGGCATAAAAGTAGTGATGTGTGAATAGGAGAATATTCATATTTGGGAGAATTTGACAGCCAGAGTCCTACTATTCAGGTATCAGGACCCCCAAATAAGACTATAATGCACATCTGAGTACCAAATTGGCACTTGCAACATATGCAGCAAAATACTTAGGGGTAGCTGAGTTAAGAATTGAATTATTTGTATTTTATGTTAATTTAGGCTGGAAGAGGCAGACTAGTGGTCTTTTATCTCCTTCCCCTCTAATGTCTTCAGAAGTACCCAAGCTTTTCCTTTATTCCTTCTTGGAGCGTCCCCTCCTGCTTCTTAGGGGTCCATCAATAGGCCCTCCTCTCCCACTCTAAATCATGTCAGTAGATATCTTCACAGGGTGGGCACCTTGCCCACTCACCTTCTTACAGCACCAGAATTAGAACACTCCTGCAATACTAGCCTTTTAACTCACTAAAGACACCCAAGAGTGCACTGTACCATTGGGCAGGGTTTCCCAATATTCCAGTCTACTCTGGGGTATGTCTGGTCGAGAGTTTTAAAGGGCATGTGCAACAAAGCCAAAGAAAGCATTTCCTGGTCCTGATGCTTGGAGGATGGGGAAGGAAAGTAAGCATTTCTTACATCCCTTCTGAAGATAGTTACTGGGGGGATTTAGGGCATATGGTTCTACTGACTGGCTCCCTAGAGTAACTGAATGGAAAAGAGGGACTGCTAATCACTGAAGATCCAGAAGGGAACCACTCAGACACCCTATGAAGACACTGGGCATGAAGGGAAGACCACCAGACTACCCTCTGTCCAGAATTCACCTTATTGTTAGGAAGCCTAAGTCCTAATAGGGGAGAGAGGTCCTGCATAAAGGGAATAACCCTGCCCACCCAACATCTTTCTTCTGGGGGCAGGCTGTGGAGACATACACCCATCAAACACCCCATTTGGGCAAAGGGAAGTGGACACTAAGAAAACAACTTCTCAGTATTTGGGCCAGGGCAAGGGAGACAGAGCATGGGGATGAATCTCATTTTCAGAACTGGTTAAAGCTAGCAATACTACACAGTTTGAGTCAGATTTAAGAGAGGGTTACTCACTTTGTGCGGTAACTGAGATGTGTATTCCTGTGGGTGCTCCACTTCAGGTGTCAGTGTGTCCTGGCACCATTGGTCAGAGATTTAGGGTAGCAGTGTCTGCGCGGGTCGGCATCTCGCAGTGCCGTTGGTGCCGCATGTAGTGCGTGCACGACCCAAGCCCTCCAGTTCCTTCTTTACCGCAATATCCTAATGGCCAACTCTGAAGTAGAGGGGAGGAGGGTGGGTAGTGGAGCACCCACAGGGACACACATCTCGAAGAACCTCAATGACTGCACAGGGTGAGTAACCCCCTCTTCTTTGAGTGCTGTCCCTGTGGGTGCGCCACTTCAGGTGACTGTAGAGCAGTGCCCCTCAGAAGGCAGGAGGGACTTCAAGTTCATTTGAGTCATAGAGGTAAGTACAGTTAGGCCTACTATGGCATCAGCTGTGGAGTCTTGAGTGATTGCATAGTGCTCAGTGAATGTGTGGACAGAGGCCCAAGTGGCCACCCTACAAATCTCTAGCATTGGAATAGAATCATAGAATGATAGAATATCAGGGTTGGAAGGGACCTCAGGAGGTCATCTAGTCCAAACCCCTGCTAAAAGCAGGACCGATCCCCAATTAAATTATCCCAGCCAGGGCTTTGTCTAGCCTGACCTTAAAAACTTCTAAGGAAGGAGATTCTACCACCTCCCTAGGTAACGCATTCCAGTGTTTCACCACCCCCCTAGTGAAAAAGTTTTTCCTAATATCCAACCTAAACCTCCCCCACTGCAACTTGAGACCATTACTCCTTGTCCTGTCCTCTTCTACCACTGAGAATAGTCTAGAACCATCCTCTCTGGAACCACCTCTCAGGTAGTTGAAAGCATCTATCAAATCCCCCCTCATTCTTCTCTTCTGCAGACTAAACAATCCCAGTTCCCTCAGCCTCTCCTCATAAGTCATGTGTTCCAGACCCCTAATCATTTTTGTTGCCCTTCGCTGGACTCTCTCCAATTTACCCACATCCTTCTTGTAGTGTGGGGCCCAAAACTGGACACAGTACTCCAGATGAGGCCTCACCAATGTCGAATAGAGGGGGACGATCACGTCCCTCGATCTGCTTGCTATGCCCCTACTTATACATCCCAAAATGCCATTGGCCTTCTTGGCAAAAACGGCACACTGCTGACTCATATCCAGCTTCTCGTCCACTGTCACCCCTAGGTCCTTTTCCGCAGAACTGCTGCCTAGCCATTCGGTCCCTAGTCTGTAGCAGTGCATTGGGTTCTTCCGTCCTAAGTGCAGGACCCTGCACTTATCCTTATTGAACCGCATCAGATTTCTTTTGGCCCAATCCTCCAATTTGTCTAGGTCCCTCTGTATCCTATCCCTGCCCTCCAGCGTATCTACCACTCCTCCTAGTTTAGTATCATCCGCAAATTTGCTGAGTGTGCAATCCACACCATCCTCCAGATTATTTATGTAGATATTGAACAAAACCGGCCCCAGGACCGACCCCTGGGGCACTCCACTTGACACCGGCTGCCAACTAGACATGGAGCCATTGATCACTACCCGTTGAGCCCGACAATCTAGCCAACTTTCTACCCACCTTATAGTGCATTCATCCAGCCCATACTTCTTTAACTTGCTGACAAGAATACTGTGGGAGACTGTGTCAAAAGCTTTGCTAAAGTCAAGAAACAATACATCCACTGCTTTCCCTTCATCCACAGAACCAGTAATCTCATCATAGAAGGCGATTAGATTAGTCAGGCATGACCTTCCCTTGGTGAATGCATGCTGACTGTTCCTGATCACTTTCCTCTCATGTAAGTGCTTCAGGATTGATTCTTTGAGGACCTGCTCCATTGTTTTTCCGGGGACTGGGGTGAGGCTGACTGGCCTGTAGTTCCCAGGATCCTCCTTCTTCCCTTTTTTAAAGATTGGCACTACATTAGCCTTTTTCCAGTCATCTGGGACTTCCCCCATTCGCCACGAGTTTTCAAAGATAACATTATTTAGGAACGCTATAGAGGTTGAAACTGATCATGTGGAGTGCACTCTGATGTGCATAGGAGAGTCCGCGTTCCGAATGTGATAGCAATATTGAATGCATGCAGAGATCCATTTAGACAGTCTCTGAGTGGAGATTGCGCAGCCTTTCAACTGTTCGGTGGTAGAAATGAAAAGTCTAGAAGATTTCCGGAAAGGTTTGGTCCTTTTCATGTAAAACACTAACACACGCCTGACTGCTATTTTTTCCAAAGGTTTGGCAAGAGTGACAAACACTGCCCCGAGCTCCGTCTTCAGACGAGGATGGTTGAGAAGAAACTGGAGGGCTCTGGTCGTGCGTGCGCTAGACGTGGCACCAATGGCACCGCGAGACGCCTACTGCGCATGTGTGACACTGCTACCGTAAATGGGTGATCGATGGTGCCAGGACGCACCGACACCTGACGTGGAGCACCCACAGGGACAGCACTAGAAGGAGAATGTATTGTTTTTAAGAGGTTAGAGGAGGGAGATTCTCAACCTGATTCTGATCTCGTATATTAGCATCAGTTGCTCCACATCTTGTAAGATCAGCTGATCTTTTTCAATAACAGTATGTTTTCAGGGATAGCATCTGAGACAGGAATAGATTTTGGGTACCTCTGGTTTTGGGTGAAACACTTTGTGCCTGATTTGCAGAAAGGCTGAAGTTCTATAGCTGCCAAGGAGGGTCATCAGCACCTCTGAAAACCAGGCACAAGGAGTTTCAAAGTGGGCACCCAAATACCTGGGGCCCAGAAAATCGGTGAACGCTTGTGAATTTGTGATCACTGTTTGGTGTGTGTCTCACTTTCATATTGCTGCTGAAGTTTGCATCTTTACAAGGCTTTATCTTACTCTGCTGGAAGAGGCTACAGAGCTGTAAATAATTACCATAGTATTACTGAAAATGCTTTCGGTTCTCTTTGCCTTTATTGGGGAACAGAGTGCTTTTCCTTGGTGGTGTGCCTTTCGTTCTATGTCACTTATTTTTGTTTAATTGATGTTGTTAAATATAGTGTAAATTAGGTAGAGCTTTCAAAGGTAACTTGGTTCTTTTTGCTGTACATACAAGGATCTTATGAGGAACTACATAAGAGACTTAAGGGAAATAGAAATTGAGATATGTATGGCTCTGTTCTATTGTTTTCACTCTCAATAAGTAGGTTGGTGGAGAAAATTACAAAAATGTGTGTTGTGAATGGCAGAGCAGCAATGCCATGCAATGTGTGCCCCTTTTAAATTAAAATGTACATTCTTTTTTGAATACTTGATCTTACTGTGACTAAAATATTTGATGCAGAAATGTTTCTTAGAGTGTAATCCAGCAGAAGATATTAAACTTAATTATTTGCTGAAGAGAAAACATCAGATAACTAACTCATTTTTATGTCGTATGGATTCTTATCTCATAATACCTTGTAAATCTGTGGTGCCAAACACTGTATCTAGTCTACTTAAAGTACTGCTCCGACCTTCATGAAGCATTCAGATGTGGCAGAATACAATACTTCATTTTTTAAAATAAAAATCTCTAGCCCTTTCTGTTGCAAAGGAAACGTGCCAAATGTGAGCCAAGTATAACTGATATAAAATCAATGCAGAGTTGTCTGAGTCTGCAGCGAGCATAAAACAAAAGCTCCAAGAAATGTGAACTGCACTTATTCATCTCAGTGGATTGTTGGCTTGAAAGCCTTATAATGGCCCTTAATGATCTGTATTTTAAATATTTTAGGAGTGCAGTAGTGCACCTAATTTTCACATTTACCAGAACTTCCTATGCAAATTGGGTAATAGCATGTGCAAACGACCAAGTAAACATAGGGCAGACATAGTAATGGTTCTAAAAGTACTTTGCCTTATTTTTCCCCAATGAGAGATGCTGATTGCAACAGTAACTTTGCTAACTAACTAAAGTCATATTTAGGAACAGAAAATGTAGGCCATACCTATAAAATACAGTGACTCTGAAAAAGATGTAGGGGTGATAGTGGACAAATAACTCAACAGGAGGTGGGAGCTCCCAGTGTGATGCTGTGGCAAAAATGGCTCGTGTGATTAATGGATGTATAAACAGGGTTGTAGTGAGTAGGAGTAGGGAAGATTATTTTATATCTCTATAGGGCATTGGAGAGACCAATATTAGAATACAGTGTACAATTCTGGTGTCTATATTTTATAAAGGATGTTGAACAATTTGAAAGCAGGACTGTAGTGTAAAACCTTATTTGTTACATAGGTGCCATATTCTACTCAATCTCTGTGCAAACCTGTTTTATTGAAAGTGGGAAAATTGCTATGGATTAAGGGTAGCTTTACAGACCCAGCCAAAAACCTTTGTTAAAATATAGCCCACTCTTCACAGAATGAGGGTCACAATCAGGACGTGGGTGGTCAGACCTAGTGGTCAGAGCAGGATCTGGCAGAGGTCAGGTATTAGAAGGCCAGAGGGCAAACCAAGAGTCAGGCAGAGTTAGAGTATGGGGTCTCTTTACACACAGAGTTTGAAGCAGAGGAAGAGAAGGAGGCAGGCAGTCTTTTGTTGCTCAGACAGCTCCCCATCATAGCTTCCCAGTTTAAGTACTGGTACCAGCCCATCAGTGGGCTGCTAGGAGGTGCCACTCAGGTCATGCTGGGTGGTACTTCCTGCTGAGCTCAGCCTCACATGGTCCTCCTGCAAGAACGCAGCCTAAGCTCTGGAGGGGGCTATGGAAACTTCAGCAGCCTGGAACCGCCTATGATCCCAGGTTCTAGCCATGCAGGCTCTTACAGTGAGTTTGACATGCCTGTAAACCCCCCTATATGCCTTTATTTTTGTGATGATTTTCTCTAATAGTTTGATGAAATCTGCTCTCCAAACTTCAACAAATAGAGGTACTATTCAAATATCACTTAGATTGAGACACTACAAACAATAGCAATACTGGGATTCATTGCTGGCTCTCCAGGGTGCTGTCTGTGTTTGTGTAAAAGGTAGAAAAGCCCCATGCAACGGAAGCTGGACAGCCAATTATATTTCCTCTTCTGAAAATTCCATCCCATCTAAAAATATATATTTAACTATTTAGACTGTAAGCTCTTTGGGACGGGAATGGCAACCTATGACAATGGGGTCCTGGTCCATGGCTGGGGCTGCTAGCCTGTAGAGCAATACAAATCATAAATAATCGGAAACTTAACTGAGAAGCTTAACGTATTGGGCTTGTAAGTAGTTGAAGTTCTATGGTTTGTGTTATACAGGAGGTCACTGTAGATGATTTAATGGTCCATTCCAGTCTTAAAATCAACCAATCTATATACTGATGAATCTATGCCCTAAATATTAAGTGTAATGTATATATTTAGTCACCAGATGGCACCGCTATGCGCATTTAAACCTATCAATGCTATATCAAGAATAGGCATTGACTACTGTAGGCTTTATGGATCAATAAGCTCATATAACATCACTTTTCTCTCTTATTTTTCCCATCTGTAAAATGGGGATAATAATACTTCCCCTACATTCCACGAAGGCAAAAGTCTCTTAAAACCTAAAGTGTTTATTAATGTGCCATAGAGGAAACAAGCTCCGCCAGGAAAAGTTTGTTCCATTAACTTGTTCATACCTTTGAGCTAAGGCCTTCTGATGCATGGTGTTATATAAGTCCAAATCTGTGTACAATCTGTTTTTTCCTGTTGCTCGTCACTCTCTCCCTATTTCACAGCTTCACTAGCCAAGATTACAGAAGTACTGAGACTTGCTGTGTTCACCTGTAACATTGTTCTCAGTAACTTTTTTCTTGGTATTTGTTGCATTGCAGTCAGATTTATGAATAGTGCCACCACCAAATTCAAGGGTATCAGAAGGGGTAAGTGAGCCAGGCAAGTTCTCTCCAAGATGTAAAGTCTGAATCTTAATAAAAGGTCTTGTTCTTGTTCTGCTGTTTGTCGGATGAATAAAGGTTTAGGCCAGTCCTTATTTTAGATTTAATCAAGGACAAGCTCATGATCTAAACCAGTTCACCCATCCTTAAGTCGAGATCAGATGAGCAATGTCTGCGGAAAATACACCCTTTCAGATCAAAGTATACTTTCCCATAATTCAATAGATCTATTTTACCATAAAAGTGGACACCTCTCATTATGTAAATGAACAAAAGTCATCAAAATAGTGAGTGCCTCAAGCATTATGTTTTAAAAAAATGTATTTTCAGGACTGAAATAGAAAACCCAATCCCCTTTTTGTGTAATAAACAGATGAGCGAGGAGAATGGCAGAAATGGCATGCTGACAATTTATCCATGTGAAATGTGTCTTTTACTCAGTTCTTCACTTAAACATGGGTAATTATCTTAGCAACTGCCATATTACTTCAAACCCTCTTGCAAATGTGAAGTACAGAGTACTTTCCGAAACAAACTTAGCCATGAGAATTAATTACCGGAAATGACACATTTTTCAGAATGTTCTTGGGGAGGGAAAACTTATTTCAAGCTGGAAACGTATGTATGCTTTTTAAATAAATGTTATTAATAGATGTTTTCCCTAAACATTGTAAATAGCTGTTGTGCGGCTGACCCAGGGCTGCTGCGCCTGTGGCCGCTGCTCGGGCGATCCAGGCAGCTGGCCCCAGAGGCTGCCAGAGCAGCAGCGGTCCCTGGTGCAGCCCCGGAGCAGCAGCGGCACCCTGGGCCAGCCATCCCGCCGGAGCGGCAGCGGTGGCCCGGGCCACGCCCCTGCCCAGAGCAGCAACAGTAGCACCCCGGTCCCCCTGCCCCACCCCCAGATCAGCAGCGGCACCCCAGGCCACCCCCCCACCCAGAGCAGCAGTGGCTCCCCAGAGCCTCTCCACCTAAGCAGCAGCGGCACCCTGGAGCCCCCCCGAGCACCTAAGATTTAGTCGGGGTATTTATAGTACAAGTCATGGACAGATCACGGGCCGTGAACTTTTGTTTATTGCCCGTGACTTTTACTAAAAATACCCATGACTAAAACGTAACCTTAGATACGATGTATGTGCAGTTGCTGGAGAGGCCTTTAAAACTAGCTCTCTTGCATGCGAAACATAGTAGCATATTTCCCCCAAATGTTGGGAGAAGTTTTCATGTGTGCATTTGCACATTGATCAATACACTCTGGTCATTACTGTTATTATTTTTATGTGTTAGCACCTAGAGGCCCCAACCACAGTGCGGCTCCCTTTGTGCTCAGCCCTGCACAAACATACAGTGAGGCTACGTCTTCACTAAAGATTTAACTGGTTGTGAACCACAACCTTTCTGGTTAGCATACTTTGTGTTCAGATACCAACACCATCAGTCATGCCATCTCTGTGCCATGCGGCGGCCACCACAGTCTGAGTTCTAGGGCAAGCCAAAATTTACCTTGAATTAGTACAAAGCAAGACAAGCTATCTGCACAGCCACAACTAGTCACAACAATCAAGAGATGAAGGTCCACCAATCCCTTCCCACAAGCCCCCAAGGTATCCAGTCCTGTCTCCCAGCTTGCCATCGACCTGTGCTTTGACCCTTGACCAGAAGTTAAGTACATTTTAGTGGTTCTGCTCAGCGTTCTCTGTCCCATGCTGTCTGCAATACCCTCAGCTTTAGTCATCTCTGATTTCTTACACACTCATAAGAGGAATGCCTAGCGAGAACCCATGTATAGTGTCCAGACCCCTGGCCAGATGCTGACACCAAAGCTTTGGTCAACCTTAGGGCCAAAGCAAGCAAAATCCATGTCATTGGGACCAAGAAGAGGAATCCCCAGTAGTATGATCCCATAATCAGCCAGACTAGACATAGATAAAGCTGATAAAGGGGCTTAAGGTGAGCTTCCAGGATAACAATTCCAAGCTTGGTGGTGCCCCAATGAGCTGCCTGTTTTACAAGGAGCTGAACCGCATGCTGAGCTCCCTAACTATAGAGTCCCATTTGGACTCTTCTGTGGAACTGGGATGAGTGCAACTTTTGAATTTGATGTCTATCAGAACATACAAACCACTCTCTTGGCTGTGAACAGCCAGCCCAGAGAGAAAATCAGCCTCATATCACAAGGTCTCTTTAGTGTTCGAGACCTCAGTGAGCATGGCTAGGTGAAGCCCAACATGGAAGATCCAGAAGAGGACACAGCATCTCAGCTGGGTAAGATGGGCACATTATTATTTTTGTTATTATAAAGAATATTACAAAATATGTGAGGGGGTTTTAGCCTTAGCCTCGACATTCACTGCAGTGTAGGTTAATGGAGCACCATTACATGCATCCTCTGCTTCTCCACTTCTCCCAGCCAACCATGCTCTTCAATACAGTGGACAACATGGAAGAAAAATTGGAAAGGAACAGCTTACAGGAACTGATCGCAGTAGCAATTTATTAATAGAAAAGCATTGCATTGGTGCAAAAGACTTAAAAGTTAAAAGCATTGCAGCCATACCCTTGGGAAAATAAGCACCTGTACAGCTTGGAAACCCCATCCATTCAAATCCTACAATTATTTTGGGGATATTTCCCAGTGTAACCACCCTGTGTTGCAGTAGAGCAATAATGGCCTTGCAAACCTTCATGACCACTCTGCCAACAGTGGATTTGCCCGCAACAGATCTGTAACAATCAGTTTCCACAGGGTGAAAGCAACATGCTTCTGGACCATTATTGCCTCTCTCTCATATCCAGAGGTTCTGGTATGCAGACAAGCTCCTCACACAGCTCCAGCAATGTGGCCTTCCTCCTGTAAAAGTTCTGAGCCCACTGCTGTTCATCTCATATTTTCATCATGATGTAGTCCTACCACACTTGTGGTCCTAGTACGGGGCAGCAGTTTGAATAGGGTGGGGGAGGTCTGCCATGGAAGACAGCATCAACTGGATCCATGACTATGTGGTGCTGACCTTGTATCCTTTGGTTTGTAACAGCAAGCTGCTACCATCTTCTCCTGCCAAAAAGCCACCTCGGAAACACCCACCAATGCCTCTTGGTGACAGTTCCTGCAGAGACATGCTAAAGAAACACTGCCTCCATAAAAGCCAGCAGGGATCAGTCCCAGTTGTTAAGGTGAGTGGGATCTGTACCTTACAGTACAAGGAGGTACCAGCACATTAGCTTGGGTCTGGCCAGGAAATGAATTTCTCAGGTCTACACCATTTCTGCCCACAATCCCCCATTGCAGGTGGCCACAGCACCATTGCATACATCCCTCCTTCCTCCCCTCCCAACTTCCTCCCGGCCAACCATGCTGTTCAACATGGTGGACAAGCCCTACAAAAGAGAGAATAGAGCAGTACAGTGAGTTGTGATGCTATGAACCATGGGGTGTGCATCTTTGCAGCTCTCTTGACCGGATGCAGCACCGGTGTGGATGCAGGGCATGACAACAGGCACACAGAACTTGACTGTTATTCTGCAGCGCCGTCATGCTCTATCAAGTTTGGGAAAAACAAGACAACTAATTTGTGATTGTCCAACTTGAGGTTAAACTCGTGAATTAATTTAATAGGTGTTAAACATATTCAGATTAGACCTTTATAATATGAAATACTACTATTAAGAATAAGGAGGCTTTTCTGATGGCAACTGCAATCTTTTAAAAGGTCACTCTTTAGACTGAAACTGTCCATGTTTGCTCTTTGCTGAAAGGTGATTATTTTGTTTTATTTTATTTGAACAATTTTTGAGTTCTGAAAGAGTGAAAGAAAAACAATACACGTTATAAAAAATTATAGCCAGACCTTTTTCTCATCTGAATAACTTAAAAAATAGTCTGAGCATTTCCATTCTTCCCTGCAGCCCCTTGCATACAAATCAATAAGGATAAATTAACCTGAATATTGGAATGAAACACTGAACAAAGGGGAGTTTGTTTTATTTAAGTATCACAGCGAGCAGTTCATCTGAAATCAGAAGTTCAGTTGCCAAGTGAAGACATCAGCGGAGTAAAAGTAGCTGACAGTGCTCTCTCTCCTCTGCTTTGGACCATCAACAAGGTTTAAATCAACAGATGTTTCCCATCAAAAGAGGAACTAACGTTAGGAGTTGAGCAATCTCCTAGTATGACTGCTGTTTACAGTAACACGCTAAGACCAAAATTTGCAAACATGGATGCCTAAAATTAGGCTGCCTAAAATTAGGCTTCCCAAAATGTACTTAAATGTGGATTTAGGAAAATACTGGCCTAAATCTTTTAATACATGTAAAAATAGGAACTTGGGTTTTTTTTAGAAGTGCTGAGCACCTGTAGCCCACACTGAAATGAGGGGGAGATGGCAATGCTCAGCACCACTGAAAACTAGCCTTTTATGTCTAGAACAATCATTAAATAAAAGAAATCAAACGGTTTCTAATGTGCGGTTAAAAGAAACCACTTAGTAATGAAGTACAGGAGAGAGCTGGGTGAAATATATACAATATACTTGGGAGGGTGAATCAAAATTGTTGTTTTCCAATCTGGAAAATGTTTGTAAAATTGAAACAACTTTGTTTGTTGACAATTCATTCGGTTTATTAGCTTCTATTTTCCCATCGAGATCCCTGTGGAAATGTTGTGGCAAGTGTTCACATCACTAATTACTTATACAGTCACATCATGGCTGTGCAGGGCGTGGCAATAGCTTCGTGAAGGCTGCTCTAGCAGCAGGGATTTGGGGGGTGAGGGGGAGTTGAAAGCCCTGAGAGAGACTGGCTAACTGAACTGGACACAGAGACTGAGCAGTCTGCTCAGCTGAGACCATTCCCCAAACTGAGACGTTTCAGGTTGGTAGGAACTGACCCGGGGGTAACAACATTTTGGATCGCTCAGTAATTGGGCTGGACATTTCTAACATCTCAAATTACACTCAGGAAACTTGCTTTCATGCTGAAAATCTGTATCTTTCTCCGAGGCAAAATGCAGCTCAGGTATACATAGAAGGAACAGATACAGCGACTTTGATGTATCCACACTGTCACACTCAAAGGAGGCAATTATTTGTTTGTGGAGGACTTTTTTGGATGCCCTTGTCCACTTATGTCTGATAGGAAAAGTGTTTATTTCTCACCCTGACAAACAGCCCCTCTCACATGCTGGCAAAAATTTGAAAAGTAATACTCCTGGTTGTGTGGAATTGACTTGCTAATGATTTTCCTCTAGTATGGATGCATCTGCTGTTCATAGCTCCCAGCAAACTGCTTGATCTATGCAAGCTGCCCTGCAAAGTACTCTCACCCCCCAGTTCTGCCACAAACGTTAACTGTAACCACTTTTCATCTGCGAGCACCCATCCAGCACCCAAGGAGGAAGTACCAGGCACCTCACCCAATGTTGTTTCTTTGTCAAATAGGTTTCTACAGAGAGGACAAAATGTACAGAACGTAAATGATAGGAGTATTGGCCCTTTAGTCTCTGTAGCTGAGCAAGAAATCCAGAAGCTGGGAGTGGATGACAGGGGATGGATCACTTGATGATTATCTGTTCTGTTCATTCTCTGTGAAGCACCTGGCATTGGCCACTGTCATAAGACAGGATACTGGACTAGATGGACCATTGGTCTGATGCAATATGACCATTCCTATCTGAAAAGCAGTGATCACTCAGATTCATCTCTCCTGCTCTGAACAGGGCCTCACTAAGCAGGAGAGAGAATGGGTCTGCCTTCTTCTTTGCCTGCACCACATGGCCTAACTAGTTAACCCTTCCTGGGGTGAATCAATGATGAGCCCATTCTCCAACCCCCAGCACTGCTTAGACCAGGGTGGGCAAACTTTTTGGCCCAAGGTCCATGTCTGGGTATCAAAATTGTATGGTGGGCCATGAATGCTCAAGAAATTGGGCGTTGGGGTATGGGAAGGGGTGAAGGCTCCAGCTGGGAGTGCAGGCTCTGGGGTGGGGCCAGAAATGAGGAGTTCAGTGTGGGAGGGGGTTCCGGGCTGTGGCAGAGGCTTGGGGTGCGGGGTGGTGGTGAGGGCTCCGGCTGGGGGTGCAGGCTATGGGGTGGGGCTGAGGATGAGGGGTTGGGGGTGTAGGAGGGTGCTCAGGGCAGGGACTGAGGGGTTTGGAGGGTGGGAGGGGGATCAGGGCTGGGGCAGGGGGTTGGGGTGCAGAAGGGGGTCAGGGGTGCAAGCTCTGGGTGGTGCTTACCTCAAGCAGCTCCCAGAAGCAGTGGCATGTCTCCCCCTTCCGGCTCCTATGCAGAGGTACGGCAAGGTGGTTCTGCACACTGCCCTGTCTGCAGGTGCTGTCCCTGCAGCTCCTGGCCAATGAGAGCTGCAGGGGCGGGGGCAGCGTGTGGAGCCCCTTGGCTGTCCCTACACATAGGAGCTGGAGGGGGGACATGCCACTGCTTCTGGAAGCCATGCAGAGCAGGACAAGCCCCCGACCCCGCTCCCCAGCTGGAGCGCCATAGCGGGGCAAGTCCTGGAACCTGCTCCACGGCGGGAGTTTGAGGACTGGATTAAAACGTCTGGAGGGCCGGATGCGGCCCCTGGGCCATAGTTTGCTGACCCCTGGCTTAGACCCAGAAAAGCAGCACTTAAGATGCACATAGCTATAGCACGCACAACTCGCTGGGACTATGCAAACAGGTGATTAGGGGTGTTAAACGTAAGTGTTATACAGGAATTGCCAAACCAGACCAAATTAGTGGTCCACATAGTCTGGTACTCTGTCTCTAGCAATGGCCAGTGCAAGATACTTCAAAGGCAGGAGTGAAAAACCCAGTAATGGACAATTATGAATAACCTGCCCATGGCATATCTGGATCCTAAGTCCTGTCAGTTCCTTCTGTTTGACACCAACAGAAAGAAAAATTGCAGGCACACTAACAAATCAGCTATCCGAGGGGAGTCGAGAGACACAGGAGCAGCAGTTCATTTATGATAGTTACAAGTAGATACTCATGAAATGGGCTATCACCCTGAAAGCCAGTGGGACAGAATATAATTTTTACAGAACATGGATATGTTTGGGCATGCATTGAGCACTCAACCAGAAATTTGTGATAGTGTGTGTAAGTATCTGTACAACATAAAGTTGTTTAATTAATGGTGATTAATAAACCTTGGCTTTTGTCCACTTGCAACCTTACTCGTAAGGAGTTTTAAGTTGTAGCAATAAAATTTATATAATTTTGTATTTGTCCTATACCTGGGCTGCTCATCAAACAAAATGCCTACATGTTACCTGGATTTCTATTTTTTTAGGCCTATGATGTCAAAACAGGTCTTTTTAACTGCTGAATAGAGAAAAGGAGGAGCTGGTTATGTCCCTGCGGCCAATACACAGTACCTGCATGGGACACAAGCATAAAGCAGACTTTCTGAGGGCCCGTCTCATGTCTGTCCTGTGTTTGTGGACACAATATTCTGCCTGTGAAGGCATCGACTTAAAACAGAACCCATGGAAAAGAAGCCCTTGAGGAATTCCACCAGGATTTCAACAATTTCCACCCCACCATGAACCTCAGCCTGGACCAGTCCACACAAGAGATCCACTTCCTGGACACTACGGTGCTAATAGGCGATGGTCACATAAACACCACCCTATACCGGAAACCTACTGACCGCTATTCCTACCTACATGCCTCCAGCTTTCATCCAGACCACACCACACGATCCATCGTCTACAGCCAAGCTCTGCGATACAACCGCATTTGCTCCAACCCCTCAGACAGAGACAAACACCTACAAGATCTCTATCAAGCATTCTTACAACTACAATACCCATCTGCTGAAGTGAAGAAACAGATTGACAGAGCCAGAAGAGTACCCAGAAGTCACCTACTACAGGACAGGCCTAACAAAGAAAATAACAGAACGCCACTAGCCGTCACCTTTGGACCCCAACTAAAACCTCTCCAGCACATCATCAAGGATCTACAACCTATCCTGAAGGACGACCCATCGCTCTCACAAATCTTGAGAGACAGGCCAGTCCTTGCCTACAGACAGCCCCCCAACCTGAAGCAAATACTCACCAGCAACCACACACCACACAACAGAACCACTAACCCAGGAACCTATCCTTGCAACAAAGCCTGTTGCCAACTGTGCCCACATATCTATTCAGGGGACACCATCATAGGGCCTAATCACATCAGCCACACTATCAGAGGCTCGTTCACCTGCACATCCACCAATGTGATATATGCCATCACGTGCCAGCAATGCCCCCTGCCATGTACATTGGTCAAACTGGACAGTCTCTACGTCAAAGAATAAATGGACACAAATCAGACGTCAAGAATTATAACATTCAAAAACCAGTTGGAGAACACTTCAATCTCTTTGGTCACTCGATTACAGACCTAAAAGTTGCAATTCTTCAACAAAAAAACTTCAAAAACAGACTCCAACGAGAGACCGCTGAATTGGAATTAATTTGCAAACTGGATACAATTAACTTAAGCTTGAATAGAGACTGGGAGTGGATTGGTCATTGCACAAAGTAAAACTATTTCCCCATGTTTATTCCCCCCCTCCACCCTCCCACTGTTCCTCAGACGTTCTTGTCAACTGCTGGAAATGGCCCACCTTGATTATCACTACAAAAGGTTTCCCCCACCCGCTCTCCTGCTGGTAATAGCTCACCTTACCTGATCACTCTCGTTACAGTGTGTATGGTAACACCCATTGTTTCATGTTCTCTGTGTATATAAATCTCCTCACTGTATTTTCCACTGAATGCATCCGATGAAGTGAGCTGTAGCTCATGAAAGCTTATGCTCAAATAAATTTGTTAGTCTCTAAGGTGCCACAAGTCCTCCTTTTCTTTTTACAGTACCTGAGTATAGGCTCTGTAGTATTGGGAACTGTTGCAAAGTATTTTAGCTTCCCAGACAGGAGGTCTGGGAGAGGGACACTGCAGAAACCCATGTTCGGTTATGTTGAGGCAGTTGCAACTGTATCACTGAATATAGTATCACTTTTGAGCACCTTGGGCCAAATATGATTACCCAACACCAGTTTCTTTTGTGCTTCCAGGCCTAATCTTATCTAGCTACCTAATTTATCTGTGTTTGAGATGGTTTTCTTGCTTTGGAATGCCTCTCAGGTACTTACAAAGAAATAACAAAACAATATCTCCTTCATTTCCTTCCAGCACATGAAAGTCAGTTACCTGATCAGATGATCCAGGGTTGTTGTTTTTTTAAAGTTATTATTAATGTTGTGGGTGAGAGAAGAACTTATTGTAAACTAAGTTGAATAAATAAGTTTTGCAGTTAGTACTGAACACTGTACTGAACTGGTCATTTTTAGTTCTGGTGCTCACAAGTCTCCCGCAGGAGTAGTCGCAATGCAATGCCCAACTGATATGTCTCACCTTGTTTTGGTCTTTCCTGGAGTGAAAGCATATAGCATCCATGAATTCAGTTCTTGGCCCCTCTATGGAGACTGTCAGCAGGGTTGCCAGTTTCTGGGAAGAACTGGAATGAGACCACAAATTCTTTTTCCATGGGCCACCATACCACCAACAAAGAATAAAAAAATCTGTGAACAGCCTGGAACTGAATTACTGACCTAGGGCGAAAGACTGTAACCTGTTACCACTTCTCTGAGGCATTCATGTCTTCTCTGCTGTTGTTCCGTTAAGAATAGTGTGTGTTGTGTTGTGATACAGTTTTAAAATGTAAACATTTATAAAAAGTAAGCAATACCAATAGCTAAAACACTAATTCCAGAGGCAGTGCTCCAGGAATAAAATAAAGGAGAGTAAATTAAATCCCTTATTTAGAATTAATTGTCCAGCAGAATCGATCTGATCTCAAAATTGCCATTGAATGTAATGTTTCAAATTTGTATTTGAAGACTCAAGTATTAACTATAAATCACAAGATTATAGCATATATATATAAATCATAGATTAGATCAGATAATCTATACAAGGCAATAATCCGTTAAACAATTACAGGATTTCATCCAGGATCACATTATTATTATGTACATTAGGCAGAAATTGTTTCTCATCTAAAGAAAACTTGGGAGAAAATGCAATTCTCAGTTCAGTGTAACGGGTGACACAATGAGGTGCAATGACTGAGATGTTGGCAGTCCCCTTAATCAGAGGAAGACTGCAGGCTAGAAAAGGGCCAGGGCTCGTGTAGGTGCCAATGAAACCAGTCTTTCTGGCAGTTGCATTTGTGGCATAAGTGTGATGACTAACGCGTGTTTAAATTAGCCCTGCCCACACAAAACCCAGTTTTACTCTGACATCACACTGGCTTTCAGGCAGTATGCAGTGTACGAAATAGTTCAGAAACCCAGCTTTGCAGCCCGCTACCATGGAAAGTTGGTCTCTAAACAGCCACTACACAGAAGCATGCTATTGTTGCTGCTTTTCGACCCAAGTTAGCCAATATTTGGGGTCTTGCAGGTTGTTTCCGTTAGGAGGAGAAATTGATGATGTTGTCAGGTATTTCTTTGATGTAATCTTGTTTATTTACAAAGAATGTACACAAAGTCCTGTTTCTGTGACCAAAATAGGAATCAAACAATATGAGACAGTTCCTTTGCTCTCAGTTTTAGCCAGCACTGTAGCCAAATAGTCTCTCTCTAGGCTTTATCTCTGCTCCCAGTGCTTATTCTGGCTGTCTCCTTGGCTTTCTGTCTCCTTCACTGTGTCTGCTCTGTCTCTGTGGTGTTTCTCGCTGCTTTTCTCTCTCCCACACACAGCTCCACAAATCAATGCCCTAGCCTCTGCGTTTGCTATATCAATCTCCAGGGAAACCCTTGGGCCACATGGTTCAACTTCAACTCAAGCCTAGCCATGTGTCTGTGTTTGGGGTGGTACTCCTATTGTTTCAGCTATCTGTTTCCATAAAGGAGCTCAATTGCTTTTTTACACTTATGCTGAATAGAAAGCGATTGTTACATCCACCAGCTTCAGTGAGATTTAACCCAACCCATAATACTATCTTATAAAAAAAAATCTTAAAGTGAATTGGCAGTATGTCGTTAGCCAGGACTCCACTGAAGTCCACTGTGGAGATCAACAATATCAATAATGTGTCTTTCATAAATCCCTTTATTCCCTCATCATCAGCCTATTAAGTGAAACTCTTCTGCACCCTTGCATAGCAATGGCAAGCTCACACGCAGGAATGATCCCTAAGTGCGATGTTGCTGTGTGCACTCATTACATAAATCAGGCCCCTCCCACCCATGTGCGCACAGGTACTGCACCTTTCTGATTTTACACTCACAGCAATGAATACCAGTTGCCTTATAGCTGTCTAATTTATGCACAGATGTGTACTCTGGTTGTAGATTGAATCGATCCTCACACATTATATGTGTCTGTATTTTCACTGGGTTTGTGCTTGCTGCCATAGAGAAAGAAGCTTTGATAAAACCTTCAAAACAAGAATTGCATGTAATACAATAAACTGACGATTCTATTAAAATAGATCTGTAGTCACATCAGCCTTGAAAACCTGGCTTTCATACTGAACACTGGCATGTAGGCCAATCCAGTTCTCGTGACTCTCCAGACCAGATAAAAGATCAGGTGACTCTTTGCCAATTCAATGCAAATACATCTTCTTTTATTTATTTGGTTTTTCCTTTTTATTCTTTTTTATGCAGGCTGTGCTGAGTGCGCTGCTTAAGTACACACATAATGTATTGTACAAGTGCTTTTAGTACATATTGTGCAGAATGCCGCTCTAATTTCTTTCTACTGCGTTTCCCTAGATACAATAATGACCGTTCTCCAGAGCAGTCGATATATACCATTCTAACAGTACTAAACATGCATTTTCATACACTCATAAACAGTAAAAAGCAAAGTGTTTTTTAATTACTTAGCAAGCAGAAACATGGGCTCGATCTTCAGATGGATATAAACTGGTATAGCTACACTGACTTCAATGGCGTCATGTTGATTTGCACCAGCTGAGGGGGTGGTTCAAACCACTGTTTTCAAATGCACAAGCTTAGCTACGTCCTCAGGGAGATATGTTGCTAGCAGATACACTTGCACAGTAAAAGTATATACAGTAATGTATTTATCACTCCAAGTCAGTATTTAAACTGGTACTTCTGAGTGTGATTTAAAGGAATTGGACGTGTGCAGTGTGGGTGGATGTATGTGGGCAGTGAATGGAAGTTTGTTATGGAGGTGAAGAGTCTGTGAATGCTTGTGGGTGTTGAAGCACGTGAATTGAAGTTACTGTGAATATTAATATAGCTTTAAACTAGTGATTTCCTTGATTTGTATCAATTATGCTGATTGGAAATGCAGCTGATCAACCTTAACTCTAAGTTAATTAAGTTTTTGTAAGGGAATAGAAATACAAGTTCACTCTTCCATAAACAAATCCTCTGTACAAAATTATTCCATCATAAAACCATCCATCATAATACATCACTACCCTGGCACTGTCTCCTCCTCCAGAAATCTCTGCAGCATACAGATAAAGAGACTTTGATCATCAAAATGTGTTACACTTTTGCTTTATATCCAGTTCCCACTATCAGTGTGGCTGTGTGCATAAAGCATTTCTGATTTTTGCAGCCTACTGGCCGTACGAACAGATTCAGGTGAATCTGCCAGCTATGTATAGATAGATGCCAGTCTGGTTTCCTGGGCAGTCCAGTCTGCGCTGAAAACCTCACTTGTTCTTTCACCTATGTTAAACTGAATGCAGGAGGCATACATGAGAATCACTTACATTCATCACTAAACGTTTATGCGTGATTTAAACGTGATTCAGAGTTCATCTTGCTTTAGGTCTCCCAAGTGTAAAGTCTACTCATGTTCTACAGCTGAATGTACAATTGAATCTGCACATATCTATCTGTGTTTAATCAGGAAGAGGTTTCATTAGCCATGGCCAAAGAGGCATACCAGGTCACCCAGAATCACAGTGTCGACAGAAACACCACTGAGGTCAATATTGTTCAGTGAGAATAGAATTCCCCTTTAAAAGTCCAGAAGTTTCAGAAATTCTCAAACCATGCACTTTACCTGGCCACCTTACATACATGTCAGTGAACACTCCATGATGATCCACTAAGTACTAGATAAAACCTTTCTGTTTAATATACTCCATACTGGGTATGTTGGTGGAAGGCACCATAGTGGGCACCTGGGTTTGATCAGTGGCTCCTACATAATCCAGGAGCCCCCTATTGCTTAATCAGTGTTCCCAGGCACACTTGCCACCCTGTTCATATGTCGCTACACCACACTATGCATTGTCCTCAAAACCTCTATCACAAGACAATAGAACTTACTGCAGATCTCCATCCCCAAAATGGTGACTAACAGGTTGTTAACTACTGGGGACAGCCAGTTCCCTTTGGGACATCTGCCATTCTCTTTTTCACAGTGAGGATGGCTCTCATCCTCATGGTCTGGTGGTGCAGTTTTGGGGCCAGCTAACTAAAGCTACAGAAAACTCTCCATCTTCACCATGAATGGCTGCTCTTTCCAGATCTCAAGTACAGCTTGGTCCCACCAGTCTATGGTTGTGGTCTGGACCCAAAAGCGGCCCTCCACTCAAAGAACATCATCTTTGAATACATGTAGCTATCTACTTGGGAGGTGCAAGACAGTTGCAAATAGCTCTGTGAGCTGCTTGCTTTGGTCTCTGGCTCTCCACAGGCACACCAGCTTCCACTGCCTGTCTGCAGCTGCCTGCTTGTCAGAAGTTCCTGCAGAAACCTTTCCAGATGAGCAAGGAACAAACATTGAGCATTCAACCTGGCCTCCATTTTGAGAAAAGGACCAGGAAAGGGTGCCAGCTTCAGGGGACTTGTGGGAATTTCCTCTCTCCTCTCTCAATTCCCCTCTCCCAAATTACCTCAGAAGGTCTTCCTACTATTTCAGGGAAGCTGGCAATTGGGGATAGATATTCAGAGGGCAGTTTAACTGCACCAGTGTAAAATGTGGGTCTCAGGGCAAAAATGCAATGGTCCTAAGCCTAAAGCAGCATGTGGATATGCTGCACTGTTGGTATTTACACTGGTGCTATCCCAGTGGTTCCGCATAGACATGGCCATAGTGCAACAGCTTGACGTATTGTTCATATGCCATTCATTGCCACGCAAGCATTATATTCATTATGAAGCATTCTCAGAGAACTTGTGCAGGTGCAATGGTGGCTGTGCAAGTGACTAGGAAACAAGAGCTGCATCCATTTTATTAGTATAAGATAATTCCTCTGTGCATCCTTTGTATCTGATCCAAAACACACGAAGTACAGCACTTTCACACAGGGAGTCTGTGAATGAGATGAAGTGAGCTGTAGCTCACGAAAGCTCATGCTCAAATAAATTGGTTAGTCTCTAAGGTGCCACAAGTACTCCTTTTCTTTTTGTGAATGAGTGTGACATGCCTGAGAGGAGAGTTTTCAAAGAAAATAAGTCAATTTCCTGCTTCTTTTGCCTTTGTGCTAGAGCTTACTATTTAAAGCTCACAACCTACATATCAAAAGGGCCTATGAGTCATGTCAATAACCATGAGTCACAGAAACAACCTTCCTTAACAACTCTATTCTGTAATTTTTTAACTCAATACTGACGGCATTGTTGAAGTGACATTTATGTATTAGCATGAGCTCACCGAGCTGGTGCAAGTGGGTGTTCTGAAGCAACAAGCGCCACTGTTGTTCTCCACAAATACCGAAGGGAGTGGGGAAAGTAAAGGAATGAAGAGGTCTTGTTTCCCCACCATTTTTTAAAATCAGGATTTCCATTGCTATGGTGAAATGAAATGTTTAAACAGAAAAAAAAAGGGCCTCACTTCCAGTGACGCCCAACGCCAAAACAAAGTCCATTTGATACCAAGACCCAGTGGGGCAGATTCACTGTTTGGCAGCACAAAGGGAGCAGAGACTGATGGCAAGTTCCTAGCTGGGAATTCCTCTGCCCTGGGGGAGTCCCCAGTGGCCTCAGAGCCAGCACCTGTGTCACTCTCCTTGCAGCCCTGAAAAGAGGGGGCATGTGGGGGGTGTGGCTAGAGTGCAATGTGCTCCAGCAATCATAGAATCATAGACTATCAGGGTTGGAAGGGACCTCAGGAGGTCATCTAGTCCAACCCGCTGCTCAAAGCAGGACCAATCCCCAACTAAATCATCCCAGCCAGGACTTTGTCAAGCTGGGCCTTAAAAACCTCTAGGAAGGAGATTCCACCACCTCCCCAGGTAACCCACTCCAGTGCTTCACCACCCTCCTAGTGAAAAAGTTTTTCCTAATATCCAACCTAAACCTCCCCCACCACAAGTTGAGACCATTACTCCTTGTTCTGTCATCTGCCACCACTGAGAATAGCCTAGCTCCATCCTCTTTGGAACCCCCTTTCAGGTAGTTGAAAGCAGCTATCAAATCCCCCGTCATTCTTCTCTTCTGCAGACTAAATAATCCCAGTTCCCTCAGCCTCTCCTCATAAGTCATGTGCTCCAGCACCCTAATCATTTTCGTTGCCCTCTGCTGGACTCTTTCCAATTTTTCCACATCCTTCTTGTAGTGTGGGGGCCCAAAACTGGACACAGTACTCCAGATGAGGCCTCACCAATGCCGAACAGAGGGGAACGATCACGTCCCTCTATCTCCTGGCAATGCTCCTACTTATTCAGCCCAAAATGTTGTTAGCCTTCTTGGCAACAAGGGCACACTGCTGACTCATATCCAGCTTCTCGTCCACTGTAACCCCTAGATCCTTTTCTGCAGAACTGCTGCCTAGCTACTCGGTCCCTTGTCTGTAGCAGTGCATGGGATTCTTCCATCCTAAGTGCAGGACTCTGCACTTGTCCTTGTTGAACCTCATCAGATTTCTTTTGGCCCAATCCTCTAATTTGTCTAGGTCCCTCTGTATCCTATCCCTACCCTCCAGCGTATCTACCACTCCTCCCAGTTTAGTGTCATCAGCAAACTTGCTGAGGGTGCAATCCAGGCCATCCTCCAGATCATTAATGAAGATATTGAACAAAACCGGCCCCAGGACCGACCCTTGGGGCACTCCACTTGATACCGGCTGCCAGCTAGACATGGAGCCATCCCCAGCTGACAGATGGTCCTTTGGGGACCATTGACACTTGGTGTGAGTGAAAGTAGCCCCATGACTGTTCTAATCTGTGCCTGGGATCTGGAAGTGAATCAGGAAGCCATATTCAGATCTCTGACAGTATGCCCTTTGCCCCAGAGCTGGATCCCAGAGATGCTGGATGCAGCAGAGAGTCTGGCCCAACATTTCCTAGAGGTCAGAGCAGGGGTTGCCCATCCTGGTGCTATATAGCATACACCTCTGACTGCCCCTTTCCCAGGTGTTATCAGAGTGCATATGTGATACTGAAATCACTCCCCCTCCTGAGGTCCAGTCTCCATTCCATGCAGATGGCTAGATTATCCAGGAAATATGGGCTCTGAAATACTGCCAGACGAGTCACCCTGATACTGCCATTCCCAGTGAATCAGATAGTGAGGTGATGGGTGTGGTACAAAAGCCTAGATGGAGATAGACAGATACACACAAGTAGTGACACGGCACAGTTCACTCCACTTTCTTGTCACAGCTGCTCACTGCAGTCTTATTTTTTAAAGCTTCATTTCTTCCTCTGCTCCTAACCCCCCCTCATTTCTTTATTGCCTTCTAATCAACAAAGGGTTTTTATAATGGAGAATTTCTGGTATAACATTTCTGGCAAAATCTAATTTGTATTAAATTTTTCAAAACTTTTGCCACCTGTGGATGTTGTTATGAATGAACCAGTGGTCATACAAATAGTGGCAAAAAAACAAATAGGACCACCCCAGTAACAGTGAGCTGAACCCAAATGTTCTCACCTGTTTTTTGTGATTGTTTGCACTGCTCTAGCTGTGTGTGTCAAGGGAACAGCACAGACATGCCTATTAGAGCACTGCAAGCCCCTCGCGGAGGGTGTGTTTCAGCTTAAAGTGGGAACCATTGATGATGTCTCTAAATGTCATTATTCTAGTAAACTGAAAAGGATAGCTCCTCTAAAGGTGAAGTTTAGCATTCTTAGTAAGGTTCTAAGAGCATCAGAGGAAGACATTTTATGAACCCTAAATGCTCCAATTCTACTTTTCTGAAATATCAAACAATTTTGGAGGCACACCTAAAGCGGAATCCAACTGCAGAAAAGCTGTAATATAAATAGATGCCAGATAAAAATAGAACTGAAATAACACATGAAAGAAAGCAGTTAGTTACTTCTCTAACTGAAAAACAAAGATGAAGGAAAAAACAACAAAGCAGTCACCACACAAAGAAACAGTGTCCTTGGTAGTACAGGACAATACTCAGCTGCAAAGAATACTTCTCCAATGCCATCATTCTGACAGCCTGCTACCTACCTATGCATTTATAGTGCACCTGCCACAATGGTGTCTGGGCACCTTCGCTGGTGGTGTTTCCAGCAAAGTAAACAGGGATACTTAGCCTGTGGCACTGACTTTGAAACATGCCTTCTCTTCCTTCAGTAAACTCCATCAGCCTACTCTCCTATAGGCTTCAGCAGCAGCACCTACCATATGTTAGTCTCACATGACTATCACTTTGAGATCTACAGATAGAAAGCACTATATAAAAGTGAAAAGTATTATTGTTATTATTTTTATCTCAGTAGATAAGGAATGGCCTCCACATACCTCAGAAATAGTCTAATAATCTACAGTGTGTTCCAACACTGCACAGATCAATGGTACCCAACGGTGCTTCACAGGACTATCACTGAATGCCTGAGCATCAACAAGCAAGATGAAAATAGCAACACTAGGAAAAACAAACAAATGGCAAACAAGTTGCTCGTAACTAGAAATAAGAAAAAGGACACAGAAAAGACCTAGGTCCACCAGTGCCCACCCTTTTGTAATTACAAGAAATCCACCATGTTTTTGATATACCCTCACGATGCTGTCAGATGATGCATGACCAATGTTCTAGATCAGCATTTTTCAACCAGTGGATTGCTTACCCTAGGAGGGGTGGGAGTCAGGAAAAGCAATCAGGAGGGTCACAAGGTATTGACAATCTAAAGTGAAAAATATGTGGTTCTCCCCTACTCTCCATGTATCGTTATCTTTACAGGTCAAGATTGACCTGTCAACCTCTCAAAACACACACACAAATTATATAGTCTTATAATCAATATATTTTTTATTCTTACTTTTATAGCAAATGTAAGGGGGGGCATGAAAATTTTTAACTTTGAGTAAGGTGCTGCCAACCTGAAAAGGTTGAGAAACACTGCTCCAGATGACAAAACAAGCCTGCTGCCAATAAGGCATAGGAAAAATTCCTTCTTGTCTCCAAATCTGTAATCAGTTCAATCATGTACATGAGAGCAAGACTCACTATAGTTAACTATTTATTCCTGTTCATATGTCCAGCAATACCACTGGAATTCAACTAATTGTTCAGAGTTTTCTTAAATCTTGGTAATGTGTATTCTTTGGCACCTCCTGGGACAAAGAAACACTTATGATGATAATGTTCTTGTATTTAAAGTAGACTTCATCCAAACTGATCCTAAAACATTTTACAATGATTTTACCAACAGTATAAATTACATATATAGAATCACTTTGTTCACCACTGACAGGCAGCTGCCTCTGGGGTGAGATATGCCAATTGTTAAGCAGCACATAGCAAGAGGATTTGGGTGTTGGTACTGTGCAGTTACACATGGAGTGCAGACATTTTCAGTACAGCTCATTAAGCACAAATTAATTCTGAAGAATTTAGTTCAAGAAGCTCTCAGCATGCTGGAGTGCTATGTTCATGAGACTTCTTAGTCATGAGACACCAACGTCAGCCAATCACAGGCTGCCAATATGATCTGGCAAGGCAAGTAGCAATATTTACTGTTTTCTGCATAAAACAGAAAATGGTTTCATTTGCAGATGAATCGTTAAGGAGGAAACCAATACCGCTGCTGACTTCCGTTTCCTGTGATATTTTCATTTTACCTATGTGTCTTAATGTTTTCAACTTCTGCTAGCAATTCAATGCACACTGAAAGTTTGATAGATGTCTAAAGAGAAACTATGAAAACGGACATTACTATCAAACTTTCCAGTCTGTTATTTTGGTTGTGTGGGAGTTATGAATATGAGAAAAAAGGGTTAGAAGGAAAGCTTGTAACAGATTTCATTATAGTGGTTCATATTGGCATGACCAATAAATAAATAAATAAAATAATTCATTAATAGGCAAAAATCTGCTCTCTCTATTCCTTATACTGCATGTAAGTTTTATAAGTGCATGGGATCATGTACCTTGCAGCCGCTGCTTGATCCTGGTCTTGCTCATCCACAACAAGCCTCTGTGACAAAGTCACACAACAACTGTTCTACACTACCACTTCTAAATGTGGGTAGGGGTGCAAGTGTGTGTACCAAAGGCCTCAACACTGAGGTCATACCCTCACTGTTCTACTTGATGTACATGATATGCTTTATTCATCACCTGTGTAGTTGATTCCAGCAAATTTTGTGAGAACTCCTTTGGCACAGTCACTCAACCCATCAGTGTGTGCTCATTCAGGTCCATGATCAACTTGTGAAACAGTAAACACTTTATTAACTAGAACCAGAGTGACAGGTCAATTCAGGAGCTCAACTGGAGCAAAACTCTTTGTGCCTGAATCTGGATTCTTCTATCAGCGGGATGCATTGAGATGCTGGCCCCACACCCTTGATTTTAAAGTAGTAATGCACAACACCACATCTCTCTCTTATATTTCAACGAAACACTTCCCTCTTCTCCCCCATTTCCAGTAAGTGACAGTATATCAACTATCAGTGTCTCTGGGATCACACTTGATCCATGAAAGTCTTAACAGTTGTGGGTCAGAAGTTACTAGCATTTAATCAACTGGATTTCAGCCTTTACTGCTGATGCAATATAGAGTATTTATAAGTGCATGATAGCTATAGCCAATACCCTCTTCAGGGGAATTTATGTCAGTGATATTTGATGTGGCTGACATGCCTTCTGGTGAGACGGTTACAGTCTGAAAACAGGATGTTTTGCGGTGGTTCATGACACTATTCAGGTGGCTATTCAGATACAGTTGGCAGGCTATGTTTTTCTTACTGGTAATGTGTGCTCCGCTCATAAGTGCCTTCTAATGTGTCTTTAACTTCCACTTGTAGATGTGTCAATGTACTATGACCATGGCTGTAGACTCATGACTCTGTGTTCCACACTCCCAACTCTGTACTGTAATGCATACTGGATCCCCATGACAGAAAACAGGCAGTAGCCTGGCCATTTGGTCATAGTATCTTACACTTTTTTTCCCTGTCACAGTCTTAGTTTTGCATGAACTCTTTGCAGTTCTGGATTGTAGCACCATATATCAGAAACTATTTCAGCATTTTGTCCATCAATACCTCTTGCTGGAAAGTGCTTCAAGACAGTCACATTTCTAATCTCTTCCTTGCCTGATATAATTATTTTGTGAAACACTGATTTAACTAATTCTCTCAGCCCTTATTTTAGATTGTGCGTACCCTGGGCTGGGAATGGCTGAGCTGCATATCCCACATTACACATTTCTATGCTTGCAAAAGGAAGAGTGAACCTAATAGTTTTCCAGGTGTAGAATGCCTTTCAAACAAGGCTTTTCATTTTGTAATCACAGTATTGGCTGATTTGTGTGGTAAACAAAGGACTTCTGGATACAGTAACTCCTCACTTAAAGTCGTCCCGGTTAACGTTGTTTCATTGTTACTTTGCTGATCAATTAGGGAACATGCTCATTTAAAGTTGCACAATGCTCCCTTATAACGTTGTTTGGCAGCCGCTTGCTTTGTCCATCACTTGCAGAAAGAACAGCCCATTGCAGCTAGCTGGTGGGGGCTCAGAATCAGGGTGGACCGGCAGCCCCCTTATCAGCTCCCTGCTCCCCTAAGTTCACTGTGTGGCAGCCGCTCAGCAGGCTATCAATTGCCGGGCAGTTCAGCTGTTCCTCCCCACGCTGCCATGTGCTGCTCCTGCCCTTGGCCTTGGAGCTGCTCCTGGAAGCCTCCTGCTTGCTGTGTGTGTGGGGGGGGGGAAGGGGTGGAAGAGGGGTGCTAATGTCAGGGTGTCCCCCTCCCCCCTGCTCCTGCCCCCCACTTATCCCATCTCCATAGAGCTGGGGTGGCGGGGGAGACACACGACAGGGCTCAGGACGGAGGAAGCTTGCTAGCAGCAGCTGCTGTCTCAACTTGCTGATCTACTTAAAAAGGCAATGTACTTAGAGCGAAGTCAGTGTACTTAAAGGGACAATGCGCATCTCTCTCCCTCTCACACACAGGGTGTGGGTCTCTGTCTGCCATGCTGTCTCCCTTCCCTCCATTTGTGCTACCTTATAGAGTGTGTTGCTACATTAACAACAATGTGTTAACCCTTGAGAGCTCAGCCGAGTGCTAGTTCATCATTCAGCACTAAGGCATTCCCTGGGAAATATTCCACCCTCCGAGTTCACCACCTGAACCAAGCTTCACAATCATCATTGCTGTGTACAGTATTAAATTGTTTGTTTAAAACTTATAGTGTGTGTGTGTGTGTATATATATAGTGTCTTTTGTCTGGTGTCAAAGTCAGATTGAGGACTCACATAATTTGTCAGACCACTCTGTTTATTAGCAAAGCACTTTGCTAATGCACCCAGATGTGAGCCCCTCTCTGAGGCTCAAGATAACTTATTTATACAGCTAAGCCAAAGCCAATTTAACATAAGAGACAAAAGAAAGCAGAAACTGACAAATATACATACATATCTTATTTGCATACTAACGTTTACCAATCTCCTACCTCAGTAGGAGCTCTAAGTTAATTAGTTTGAGGACCCATTGTCTCACACTCCTTAATGTTTCTCTTCCTGACAACTATATTTCAACAAACCCTTCAAGTAGCATTTCTTTAATGAATTATAATTTCAATATAATTCATTCTACTTTCACACTGGTGAAAATTTTTTCCCTGGAACCTAACCCCCCCTATTTACATTAATTCTTATGGGGAAATTGGATTCACTTAACATCATTTCGCTTAAAGTCACATTTTTCAGGAACATAACTATAACATTAAGCGAGGAGTTACTGTACTTGGAGAAATAATCTATTAGGAATAGACACTGTTGAAATATTTACCGCCATCCTGTGCAGAGCCGTCCCTTGGGTAGGGCAAGTTGGGGCAACTGCTGGGGCCCTGGCGCTTTGATAAAATTGGGACTGTCCTGATATTTAGCCCTTTGTCCTGCGTCCTGACCGATGTATGATAGGGATGCCATTTGTCCCAATATTCAGGTGAGGAGGTGGGTGGGGACATGAGGTGGGCGGACAGCAAGGAGGACAGCAGCAGTTGGGCGGACGGGTGGAGGAGGGTGCACCAGACAGACGGTGAGGAGACGAGCGGGGAGGCAAGCAGTGGGCAGGCAGGGGAGGAGGCGAGCGGCAGGCAGGCAGGCGAGGAGGAGAGTGACTGGTGGCCAGGGGGTGAGGAGGTGAGCGGCAGGCAGGCACGCCGGGCGGACAGCAAGGAAACTAGTGGGGAGGCTAATATGTCCCAGGCCCCGCCCTAGGGACGGCTCTGATCCTGTGCCAAGATAGCTTAGGCGCCAGTGAGGATCTTTGTTGATATTGTTGTGCAACCTTTGTTCCTGATACATTCTACATCTTTCTATCTATTGTTCTATGTTGAATCAAAAAATGGTATACAACTCATTCTTTTTGTTCTCTGAATGCCCTAATAATATTTGTCATTTATTTATTGCATTCATCTTCCAAGCAGCACATGACATTTTGTAACTTGCTAACTTTATTGCCCTAGCTGCATAATTATCAAAGCAAATCTTGTGTATGTTTTGTAATCAAGCACATATAAAAAGTTAATTAACTATTGTTCCTTGAAACCTGTATGCTGTAGAATTCGTTTGAACCTTCCATCATCATTGAAGTGGTTGAGCAAATGCCACAGAACTTGTAGTACATTTTATCTAAATTGGATAAAAAGACTCCCCAACTTCTCAGCTTTTCCAAAGTAGGGTAGGACTTACTACTGCTCAGGTTACTGATCAGTTACTATTCCGATCTACAGAGTAGCTCTCAAACATTGAAAGCAACTCATTAAACTCATATGTTGTACAATAAAGAGAGCAAACTGCACTAAGTGAAATGAAAGATTGAAAAATAGAAGCAACAGACAGGATATATGACCACCTTCTAATGCTGCTCCAATCTCTCTTGCTGTTCCTAGAACTATTTTGACTGCATCTCCTATTGCTGCTCAGCATCAGAATTCAAATTCTAGCCCCACTGTTAAAATCTAGCAGAAGGATGCAGAGGGTTTAAAAAAATAAGAGCAAGAGAGACTGAAATGCTACTGAAGAATGATTGAGACACTGAGATTTTATATAGTAGTAGGCCAACCCCCCTCCCCCCCAAACCAACAAAACTGGTGGTGTAGCATAAAGTGAATGTGTGACGACACCAAAGGATTTTTAAGGCTAAGTAAATTATGTGACCAGGCTTTCTGGAAACAAACAAAACCTCGCCACAGGGAATGGTTTGCAATGAGAGGTAAAAAAGGACTTCCTTCACCCTGGCTGATACATGAATTTAACCAAAAAAGGGTTTGTGCAATAAAAATTGACATTACTGAAGCAAACAGAAATACTTGCCAGCTAGCAATTTTCTACTTCCCCTGAGGAGACCCAAGTTCCTAACTCAGAGGAACCCAAGAACTTGCCAGGACAGCATGTTTATAGTGTTACTGAGGGAACTAACTTGATTCATCCCAGCTGGCTCATCCCTGCTACTCTGACAACCCCAGCATTTAGCAGCTGTGACCATTCCTTTACTTAAAAAATAAAAAAGAAGAAGTAGTAGTATGTTAACCTCTCTTCCAACCCCAGTAAGGAGTCTATGCATTCCATCACATTAGGGAAAGAGATAGAATCTAGTTACATGTTGTAACCTAACTTTTAAGTGCCCTGAAAATCACAGAAACAACACCGATCCACAAAGCCAAGTTAGACTGTACAATGCCTAGGGAGAGACAGGCGCCTAGAAATGCAATCCACAAAAGCCAGCAGGCTGGCAGGGAGCCATCTTAGCTATGCAAACAACCAGGGTGTGTGCTAAGCCTCACCCTTCTCTCACAGACAGGGACCTATCTCTGCTTAGGAGTCCAGGAACAGTCAGATGGTTTAGGTTCCCAAGCCATTTCTTGCAGGAACAAGTTAAGTGCCTGCCTCACTCCATACAAAATGGGGTGATTGGGGTACCCACCTTATAACTTTTAGCTCAGTGGTTAGAGCACTCACTTGGGATGTGCAACTTCTCCCTCTGCCAGAGGAGAAGAAAGTATTTGAACAGAGGTCACCTTCCTCTCAGGAGAGTGCTCTAACCACTAAACTGTGGGACATTCTGATGTGGGAGCCTCCTCAGTGTCTCCTGTTGAAGTTGTTCCATTGTGGATAAATAATGAAAGAGTGACTGGCGCAAGAATACTGGACCCAGGTCTTTCACGTGGGTACCCTAACGACTGGACTACAGAGTCATTCTCACTCTCTTTCTCTGGCCCAATGACTGTTTCACTTAATAGTCATTGGGTCACAGAGCGAAAGAGACTTTATAGTGCAGAGCACCCATGTGCTCCCACAAAACATAAATTCCATGATTCGATCAGCTCTAGTATAACATTCCTGATTTTTCTTGCAATGAGGTTTTGCTATGCCCTATGGACTGTGCTCCCAACATTCTCACTAAAGCTTCACTCAACACACATCTATATCGTTCCTTACTTAAACCTTTCCTTTGACTTAAATGAGAGGAGGGCCAGGCCCAGAGCATGAGGTGCCTTTTGTTGGTAACAAATTTCTGAGAGTTCACACTTTTCAGCATGTTGCACTCAAGCAGTTCTTAAAGTGTTGCTCTCATCACTCCCACAACTTTGCAAAAATGTAAAGCCCTACAATAAAGAACCCCAGATATCTATTATTATTTTTTTAATTATAAAAAGTCCAACTTGCTACTTGATTTTGAAATCAAGTTTCAGACTTTTGATGTTGACCCTGGATTCTTGTTAGAGGGCAGAGTCTCCTTGGGTTCCTACCGATGACATCTGGGACAAGAAGAAGGAACCAGTGCAGACATCTGTTAACAGAATATAATGGAATAAAATTCCCCTGAGCAATTATCCTTTCTACCTTCACTGGATTTGTGTCTTTCCTTTTCCTTAAGGCCCTATTTCTTGCCTTCTCCATGTCCCACATTCTTTTTCCCATCTCAAGGTGCTTTTCATCTTTCACTGCCTATGAAGTTCTCCCTCACTTTTCAGGCTGCCTGTTGGCATCGCTGTCTCTGGTCCTATATCCTGCACAATGAGGGATTCACACTCATATACAGCATAGGACAGGGGTGGACAAACTATGGCCCGCAAGCCAGATCCGGCCCGCGAGCCGTTTTAAGACAGCCTGCGAGCCACACCACACGGCTCAGCCCCGCTGCGGCTGGGGTGCTGGGTTGGGGGTCGCACCAATGGCTCAGCCCCACTCCAGCCGGGGAGCAGGGTTGGGGTCACACCACGCGGCTCCTGGAAGCTGCAGCATGGCCCCACTCCAGCTCCAATGGCCCCTTCCGGCACTCCAATGGGAGCTGCAGGGGCGGTGCCTGCGGATAGGGCAGCGTGCAGAGCCGCCTGGCCAAGCCTGCACATAGGAGCTGGAGAAGGGACAATACCACTTCTTCCGGGAGCCGCTTGAGGTATGCACCGCTTGGAGCCTGAACCCCTGAGCCTCTCCCCACAGCCCAACCCAGCCCTGATCCCCCTCCCGCTCTCCAAACCCCTCAATCCCAGCCCGGCGCACCCTCCTGCACCCCAAACTTCTCATTTCCAGCCCCACCCCAGAGCCCGCGCCCCCTCCCACACCTCAATTTTATGAGCATTCGTGACCCGCAATACAATTTCTATTCCCCGATGTGGTCCTTGGGCCAAAAAGTTTGCCCACCTCTGGCATAGGAACTAAGGAAGTAGCAACCAGTCCATATTAAGGAAGGGAACTACCTTATCAGCTTACCAAGGGTACAAAAATGCCTTCCAGTGCAGGGTAGGAATTTGAACAGAGCATAGGTGCTAGTCAGCATATGTAGCGTAAGAATCACAGCCCCGTTAAAACTGGGTGTATTCTACTAAAATTGTCAACTGCTCTCCTACTGGTTACGGCTCATGGCTGCAGGCTGGGGCCCCAAATTTACCTTCTGGGACCTACTAAACAAACCTGAGATGAGAAGTACTTTTTATACTGGTTACTGTTCTTGCCTTATACAAATTGTTTACTTGACGCTTTGCCAACAAACTGTTGTCTCCTTGGCAGTTCTCTCATAACTTGCACTGGAAGAGTGCAAAATATGTTTTAAACTCCAGTCGTCATGCAAAGTATGTAGCCTACCCCATTACTGTGTTCCCACATTAAATGGGTATATCTCTTGAAACCTTGCAACTCCTTTTTTTAAATTAAAGCAATTTATTAAGGACAAAAACCAGTGTGTAACCAAGTTAACAAAGTCTATGATTGTCTATCATCTTGTACTTTGTGAATAGTATGTTTGAAAAAACTGAATTCTCTGTGACATAATATAAATACAATGATGTGATCTTTTTCTATCTAGCCATAGATCATTTTTTGTACATTGAAGAAAAAAGGAGGACACACACAACACTTTTCAGAATTAAAATAGCCACATGCTTCCTTTCTTATCTGATGGTGTCAGGTCGCCATTGTGCAAGAGCACACTGGAAAAGTGCCACAGCAGAAGTGGTTTGCTGTGGTTTCATTTTAGCAATATCTTGTTGGCTGAGTTTTCATGCTGATAAAGCAAAAGCAGGGTTGATACAAGAAAGAATAGATGTGTAAGAAAGAATAGTAAATATGGCAGGAGACCAGCTTGGCTTAACAGTGAAATCCTTGCTGCTCTTAAATACAAGCAGCAGGCGGCGGCTTCGCACTCAGGCCCAGGGAGGCGGAGGTGAGCTGGGACGGGGGGGCGTGAGGAGGGCCGCTCGCACCGCAGCAGGTAACCCGGGGTGGGGGGGGCACGCAGGAGAACCACTCCCCGCCCCAGCTCACCTCCGTCACCCTCGGCCTGAGCGGGAATCCGCTGCCTGCTTCTCAGCGCTCCCCGGCTTCCCGCTGAACAGCTGACTCGCAGGAAGCGGGGGGGGGGGGGGGCGCAGAGAAGCAGAGTGGGGCAGTGCTTCAGGGGAGAAGGCGGAGCGGAGGTGAGCTGGGGCAAGGCGCGGAGCTGCCGGTGGGTGCTCTGCACCCACCAAATTTTCCCTGTGAGTGCTCCAGCCCCGGAGCACTCATGGCGTCAGTGCCTAAGGCACCACTTTTGATGTGATCAGTGGGGGGAGCGGCCTCTCCCTGCTCCCCCCTAGCTACGCTCCCCCGCCCCTAGGAGCCAGAGGGACCTGCCAGATGCTTCCTGGGAGCTTCCCCAGGTAAACACCGCGGGGACTCCCCACCTTGCCACCCAGCAGGTCCCTCTGGCTCTTAGGGGTGGGATGGGCACCCACTACGGTGGCCCACGAGACCCTCCTGCCTGGTTCTGGGGGCAGACAGGGGAAGGGGGTGGATCGGGCAGGGGTCCTGGGGGGGAGGTCATCAAGGAACGCAGGGGGTTGGATGGGGCACAAGTCCCGGGGGGTGGGGTGGGCGAGGTGAGGAGGGAACTAGTTGTTAAGATTTTGGCAACTCATCACTGCATGTAGCCAGTGCACCTTCCACACGTGTTTTTCGCTGAGCGCTGCTACCAGAGTAGCAGGTGTATGTGTGTGTGTTTGGGGATGTGTTTGCATCCCCGGGGTGCATCATTGCCAGCTCCCACTCCTCCTAATTAGCAAAATATGCTACGCCCAGCCCAGATGCTCAGCAAGTAAGCGGACTATGTCCTCTTCAGGCAGGAGGAGCTCGGCAACCTGTAGCGTTCAAGGCTGACTCGGCAGCAACGGGGAGAAGGAAGGAGCTTTCCAGCGCCAGTAACCACTCCCCAAAGGGAAAGTCATTAGGGGGTGGAGAGACAGCGCTCGGTGCAGGGGGTGCTGCTATTGGTACGCAGGGAACAGACACCAGCTCCTGGGAGCAGGAGGCAGCCAGGCAGAGCGAGCGGCAGCGGCAGCCCCGAGCAGCAGCCCGCCCCTGCCCGAGCCTCGTCTTTCCCCGCGGCAAGTCTGAGCGCCACCGGCCGCCTCCCTCCGGGCACCGCCATGGGCTCCCCACAGAAGCCGCCCCTCGCTCACCTCTTCAAAGGCACCTTCGTGCACGCCAGCCGCTCCTCGCCCATGACCGTGCTGCACGGCCACCTGCTGGGCGTGGGCGACGACGGGCGAGTGAGTGCGAGGCGCGCGGGGGGCGGGCGCTGTAATCCCGGGGGCACGTGTGGGAAGGGGGGGGCGGCTCTGTGTTCTGTTGGCGGGCGTGGAGGGGCTCGGTAATCTCGAGGTGTGCAGGGAGGGGTGTACGGTATTGCACTGAGTAGGAGAGGAGGCATGTCATACTGGGGTGCCTCGGTGGGGGTGTGCATAGTAGTGGGAGGATACAGGGTTGGGGGGTTTTGCATGTGGTGCCATGTGGGGGCGAGATGGGTTTTCGGTAGCGTTGCATCTGTGTGTTCTAGTGGGGGTATGTACATGCCTGCCACCTGTCAGGTTAACAGGTGTGTGGTTAACGTGGGCGCATGCATGCTGTGTTTTTGAGTGACTCTCCTTGTGATGTTGCAGTGGGGTTTTAGCCGAGGAGGGCATGAAGCAGAGTGGCCTGAAGAGCTGTCAAAAACCAGACATAAATGATGTGGATGAATTTTTGGCGTATCTCTGCCTTTCTTTAAGAAGATTTGAAATGCTGTGGCATATTCATTTCCAGCTACACAGATGTCTCCCGAAGTATTAATTTGCTCTCACTTGTGGCTTGAAATTGTAATTTGATTTCTTGAGTCAATTCTCTGCAAAGGGTGGGAGGAGGGGGAAAAGATGTTCAGGCTCATTTTTGCTGCAAATCTTTAGGAAGCGGTTGAAAATATTTAAGGAAACAAAGTAAATAGGGGGAAGCAATAGAAGCAAATATTTTATGATCGGTAGGCATTAGCTAGAGGTAACTGGTAATTCAAAGAGTTAGCTTCACAGACAGGATAAACTACTTGGCATCTTTGGAGGAACCTGCCCATGATGTATCGATTACTTTGTTTTCACTGTTTTCAAAACAGCAGTTAATTTGGACCATAAATGTTTCCTCCAGTTTTTAATTTTGATTTTCCATTCTCAGTAAAAATAAAATTCAGAATATATCGTTTTAAATTATTTCTAGAATAGCACATAACTCTTTGTGTAGTGTTGAATAGTCTCCCTAGACCGGGATGGCCAACCTGTGGCTCCGGAGCCACATGCGGCTCTTCAGAAGTTAATATGCGGCTCCTGGTATAGGCACCGACTCCGGGGCTGGAGACATGGGCGCCAACTTTCCAATGTGCCGAGGGGGTGCTCGCGGCGCAACCCCTGGCTCTGTCACAGGCCCTGCCCCCACTCCACCCGTTCCCGCCCCCTCCCCATAACCTACCGTGCCCTCGCTCCTCCCCTTCCCCCCAGAACCTCCTGCACCCCACGAAACAGCTGGTTGGGAGGTGTGGGGAGGGAGAGGGAGGTGCTGATCGGCAGGACTGCCAGTGGGCAGGAGGCACTAGGAGTGGGAGAGCTGATGGGGGTGGGGTGCTGACGTATTACTGTGGCTCTTTGGCAATGTACATTGGTAAATTCTGGCTCCTTCTCAGGCTCAGGTTGGCCACCCCTGCCCTAGACATTTTCTCTTGTCAGAAACAAAAATGTACATACAAAGTAATAATTGACTGGTGATTATACAGAGCTTTGAAAATAAAAAGTACTCTGTAAAATTAGAATTATTAATATAACTGATAGATTACTGATTCAGTTATGTGAGCCAATTAAAAAAAAGAAAATTATTTTTATTAATTGTGCAAGATCAAATATGATGGGGAAGCTATGTTATTGCCCTAACAGTACTAAATGTTGGCCTCAATCCTACAATGAGCTCTGCACAGGTAGATCCTTGAGCCTTGTGGAATCCCACTGACTCCAATGTAGCTTCATGTGTAGATAAATTATAGAAAGATCATTTTCATCACCATTTCCCCTTTTTGTTATAAGGAGGAATACAGCAATTTATGTCTGGCTTGCATGAAATTTGACAGGCATGACTAGCAGACTTTGAAGCCCTTAAAAACACACTCCCCCTCCCACGCTTCTTATTTTCACTATTACCTGAACTTTGCACTTTGATCTGACTGGGTTTTCATGAAATACAGATTTGATTACAGGATTAGGACCTAACTTCCTCTTTCATGAGCCATTGTGGGAGCCTTCTTATGGCTCATTAACGGTTGGTGTAAAACTCACTGAAGTCAATGGAAAGACTCTTCTTAACTTCAAAGGTCTCTGGCTAAAAAGTTAAATTTCTATACATCGGGGTGGCTGCCAACCAAAGACAACATAGTTGAGTGAGTGGTTAAAGAGTTTGCTTAATATATTTCAAGGTTAGTGAGTTCAATACTTTAAACTTCTACTGTTATATTTTATTATTGCAGTGTCCACTGAATCACTGTATTTTCCCCACACATAGTGCCTGATTCTGCAGTTTTAATTCATGCAGAGCTCCCATTGGAATCAGTGATTGTGTAAAGACTGCAAGATTAGAAACTTGATTAGCCTTATCATTCAAATATATTCTGTATATTTGGGAAATATTTCAATATTTTTGTCGAGGAATTAAAATATAAGACTCTCTAAAATGGGACAGTTCAGACTCACAGAGCACATCAGGGGTCTGTGCAGGAATCTCATAGAGGTCACTGCAGGAAGGAGTGAGTCCTGGGGAGGGATGTGAAAGAGAAGCTGGAAGTCATGTGACCCATCGGAAGAGGAAGAGACTCCCATGCAGAAGGGAAGGCGTGGAAGGCAGTAGAAAGATGATGGCGAGAAGGTTACAAAGGGGCGGTGAGAGGGAGGGCTTGGGCTGAGCAAAGTGGAAGCAGGAGGGTAGGAGCTGGGTAGGGTCTTAGAGAGGAGGAGAAGTCTGACCCGGATGCAGAAAGCAGGAGAAGGACATTGGAGACTCTGAAGAAGTGAGTGATATGAACAGAACAGCAGAGGAGAAAGGTGATTTTAGCAGCAGCACTTTGGCTGAGCCAAGTGGGAACACGTCTCAGCTGGGCCAGAGACAAGGCGGTTGCAGGAGTCAAGGGGAGAGATGACTTAAGAAGGGAGCAGAGTTAGAAGACCAGAGTATTCAATGGCAGCTTGGGTGTGGGCATCATGGAGGTTGCATGCTGGGGAGGTCTAGGACAGAGCAGTAGAGAAGGAGGGGATCAAGGCAGCACGAACTGATGGCAATGAATCTTATTTTCCTTTGCATCCAGTTGGCCTGGGTGGGGTGGGAAGGGGAATTCCCTGAGGCCTGTAAAGCTCTTTGAGATCTTCAGCTAGGTGGTGCTGTAGAAGGACAGGGCATTTTGGTTCCAGGATAGAGAGTAAGTTCCTGCCCCTCCCACCCTCTACTGCAACAGACAATTCTGGTGGCTCCTAAGCAATCACAAACTTTAGCCTGGGAAGGGTTGTGGCACTGCACGTGCAATCAATACCAAAATTTCCAGGGATGTTCAAGGCACCAATAGACAGAAGCCTAATGATTTTGGTGAAAACCAGAAAACCATAGAAGATTGATTTTCACTGGTGTGAGAGGAAAATCAGGCCCACAGAGTGCTCCTTTGGTGCTGAGTGAAGGTAATACCTGTGGTGCCCCTGCTGTGGCCTACACATATTGCAGGCAGCTGCTTAAGATGCTGCTCTCCCTCTTTGGGTGTACAACTCAGCCTCCATAAGCAGTGAAGTGTGCAACCCTTGAGAATGACAGTTTGCATGCCCTTTGCATCAATGGGGGACACACCTAGCTTTGCCAGTGACACGGCACACTCAGAGGGGCGATGGCTGGGTGGTTTGGGTCATAGGCAGGGTCCTAATCTTCCTACACACAGCCAATTCCCAGAAGTCAACGTTAGGGGAGGAGATACTACATCTTTTTTTGGCCATGTTATTGCTGAACTCCTCCCTCCTGGAGGTATTATCCTGTCTGTCTCTGCACTATGCAAGCATAATGCTTTCAGCTACTGCCATGCAGGCCCTATAGCTCACTCCTTCCCTGCATGCTTCTAAGAGTCATAACTAAGCCCCAGAGCTGCGAGATCAGGCACACAGAAAGCACTCATGCTCTGGAAACTCCACTGCTAAGGTTGCTCCAGCAACATTAACTCATTTTTATTACATATTCTGTGTATTTTAAAAGTTAATAGTAAAAGTAATACATTAATGTTTATAGTTAAAGGGACTTCATATAGATAGCTGACTTTAGCATAGCTAGAGCAACCTTAATTTTGTAATTCCTTAACCTTTGAATGTTTACTGACAACCTTCATATTTCAGTAAACATTCTTTTGCATTTAAGTTCCTATGGTTTATTAAAAATAATAAAAAGTGGACCATAACTGGCTTGTGTAATTCACAGACATTTCTGTCTTCACCAGACAATTTTGCGAGGGCCGTTTTCTGCTATTTGTCTTGTGTAGCATATAAGCTCTGCTGGCTTGACCATCTCAGTTTATCAGTTCGTTGAGCCAGCAAATGTTTATCTAACCAGGTTTCAGAGTAGCAGCCGTGTTAGTCTCTATCCGCAAAAAGAAAAGGAGGACTTGTGGCACCTTAGAGACTAACACATTTAGTCTGTAGCTCACGAAAGCTTATGCTCAAATAAATTTGTTAGTCTCTATGGTGCCACAAGTACTCCTTTTCTTTTATCTAACCAGTTGCTCATTTAACAAGCTATGCAAAGATGTGCAGTATGTTGATCTTTAAGTGGGCAGCTAACAATTTAATGGAATGTAACACTGTGCATGCTCAGTTGTGCATTTTCAAATGTGTATTCAATTAAACATGATAGTGTGGGGTTTTATGATGGTTTTATTAGCATGAATTTAGAATGACTGCTTTGCAGTAGTTATACAAGTCATCCAAAACAAGTACCAAGAAATCCACTTCTTTCTTACCAATCATCCTATATTCTGTTTATTTCATATTTTACAGAGGTTTTAGGGTTGTTTTTTTAATGGTCCTAATTTTTTCATCTCCCTGCACTCAGACACTTTAAGGTTAGAAAGGATCATTATGATCCTCTAGTCTGACCTCCTGCACATTGCAGGCCACAGAACCTCACCCACCCACTCCTGAAATAGACTCCGAACCTCTGGCTGAGTTACTGAAATCCTCAAATCCTGGTTTAAAGACTTCAAGTTACAGAGAATCCACCATTTACACTGAGGCAAGTGACCCATGCTGCAGACAAAGGCGAAAAACTCCCAGAGTCTCTGCCAATCTGACCCATGGGAAATTCCTTCCTGACCCCAAATATGGTGATCAGTAAGATCTTGAGCATGTGGGCAAAACCCACCAGCCAGACACTTTGTAGTAACGCAGAGTCCTACCCGTTTAGCATCCCATCGCTGGCTGTTGGAGATATTTGTTGCTAGCAGTCGCAGATTGTCATTGTAGGCAGTCTCATCATATCATCCCCCCGATAAATGTATCAAGCTCAGTCTTGAAGCTAGTCAGGTTTTTTGCCCCTACTGTTCCCCGTGGAAGGCTATTCCAGAACTTCACTCCTCTGAGGGTTAAAAACCTGTAAAACTACTTTTTCTTACTATCATTCATATAATTGTAAAGACCCATGGAAGGCAAGAAAAATTATCACTTAAAATTTAAGATATTAAAAATAGTTTTTATATTTTGCTCTAAAATAATTGTTTCTAATGTTGTAATTTTAAAGTCTGATAATCTCACAATCCGACAAAGATAGAAGCATGAGAAAGGATGGAGTCTCAAGACCAAATACTAGCTCTGGTGTTTTGCGAGATAATAGAACTTATGTATGCACTGGACCAGGACTGAATATTATCCATATTGAGCCTTGGGCCAGTAGAATTTTGTGGAAAAATTCACATTTGGAAGAAAGAAGGAAACAATTTTATGGGCTTTTAACAAAACAAAATATACTTACATTTATAATATATAAAATCCAAGATGGGAAAAGTCCAGCCATATAAAGATGGGTTAATGACATTTGGTACAAAGTGCATCTGCCAAGATGAAGCTAATTTAGCCTGGTTGAGGTAAAACAGATTCTGTAAGTAACACCATAAATTGATAGTAATTTAATTAAACCATTAGATGTGAACTTGCCTCGGTTGAATAACCATGTGATCTTATTGCTGTTGACCTTTTTCCCATCCCACCTCTTCTGTATGTTATACTGGTTTGTCCCTTTCTGTCTAAAATTAGGCTCCGATCTTGCAAAGACTTACACACGTGTTTAACTTTAAGCATATGAATCATCCTAATTGACTTCTATGGGATTCAAATCTTTGCAGGATTAGGACCTCAGATTTGCAACCTCATCCGTGAAGTGCCAAGCCTGGTTTTGGATGCTGTATAAATTAAACACAGTAAATAAAAATATTAATGACCATACTGAAATGAGTTGGAACATGACTGCAAATTTCAGACTGGTTATGATCTGAAATAAATCATGTTTAAGTTCATCTCTCATTGGTGACATAGGTTTATTCACTAAGGAGAAAAAAAAGGTACATAAATGACTTATCACCTCTATTCAGCAGTGGAGAGTCAGTTACTACTGTACTTCAATATAATCAAATGAAGTTTGGGCATGTTTCTATTCTGATTTGTATATACATATGAAGTAGTAGGTAGTGAAAAAGGTAGAAGTGTGTGGGATGTCAACTTACTGCTTCCATGAAATAAGAGCTTCACCTACAAACAAACCTGTAAAGCAATTTTTCTCTTAGTTTCCCACACTGTAAAAGTTGGGTCACAAGTGCTTTAGGCTACCAGGAATTATGGGTGAGTGATTGATGTGGAGAACTGCAATTCTATTTTGAATTATACAGAATTGTATAAACTCATTCCACATTTTTAATAAACTTCAGAAAGACAAAAGGTACTCACGAGTACTGGCAATCTCTCCCAGTACTGATCAGAAGTACCATTGGTATCTGGGTTAATCTGAAGATTCCATTTCTTGTTATTACAGTGCACTAGATGGAAACTGGGCACCAGTGCCCGTTTAGTATTCTGTCATTGGTACAACCAATCCACCCTGGTCATATGGGAGAACTAGTTCCAGATCATGTAACTGTACTTGCGTGGGAAAAGGGATTTTATCTGATTCCTTTGAAAATAACATAGTTTGAATTAATTTCCATGGTGCAGTCACCTGTTTGAATGGTTAGGAAGTAATTAAAAACTTTTCTTGCATCATAAAGTCCCTGGTTGTTCTCTAGTTCTTTCTCAGACACAGAGGCCCTGATTTTCCAGTGTAATTGTTTGCACCAGTGCAAGAAGAGTGCAATACATTACCATTTTGATATGGCAGTATTTTGCATCCACTTTCCATTGATGTCAATGAGTAATGAAAAATATGACCCAGCGACCATTATTAATTAGGTGTCAGTTGTTATACACAGGAACATACAACTCAAAAGCAAAGATACTTGAAGGCTGTGTATGTGACGCCTTGTGGGGAACCTATGTTTGTGTGAACAGCATGAGCCCATGTTTATGGATGTTCATTGACCTAGGTTGATTTTCAGGGGAAGTACTAGAACCCACCCTTACTCTGATTTAATTTCATTCATGGTTCTAGACTAATCTTTCACTCAGCCCTATGTTATTGCTTAATTTTTCTGTCTTTAGGGACTGTATATTTCTGTTAGGATGAATTCTGCATGACTGATTACAGTAAGGTTTTCTGTTGTTCCAGAACTGAATCATTTCAAAAACATCTTGAGTAATGGTTTGCTATGAATAAAATACCCACTCCCGTTCCATGGCAACAAGTCTGTTTCCAGCATTTGCCATCTGGTAGTTCATGTTTGTCTCTCTCTCACTTACTCTGTTCAGTAGCTAGCGTTAGTCATTTCCCACCCATTTTTACTTCAGTATCTCTGTGATATTTTCTTTATTGCTCAATCACAAATTCCAGTAGGTCTGAATTATAAAACACCTGAAGGTGTTCAACGGACTGAACACACCAAACACACTTTCAAAAGAGAGAGAGAGAGATGTTGCCTTATGTGAAGTGTCAATGGATTATTACACTTCTGTGATTATTGTTAAATATTTATTTTATTGTAGTGTCCTAAGGTTCCAGAGGAACTTAGTGAAAAATCTGCAATCACACACTATTCAAAAATATGCAGCATTATGAAAAAAAAAATCAGCTTTTTCAGTTAAAGTCTTCATTATTGTTTACAAATTCTTAGATTTTCTTCATGGAGACCCTTGTTTATATCTTTTCATTAAATAAAGCTAACTTATAAGCACCATGTATCCATGGTACCTAGCTGGTCCATGTTAAACCATGGGTGGCTTTTTTGCTGTTTTGTCGTCCTTGTCTTCCCTATCCCTGCTCCATCTTATTGTGTGTTACATCGGTTGTTAAATCTTGTCTAAGGACTGATCAATGTACAGTTTTTGTACCACTATAACTATATGTGTTTAGAAATTAGAATAGTTAATATTTACACCGCCCTAGTATGGATGCAATTATGCCAGTATAAAGTTGCTTATAGCATTATAGTTTATTCCCTTATATTTATGCTAGGCAATTCTTTTGGCCCTTAAATTGCTGGATACTGTAAATGTGAGTTCCAGTAAGGCCACCATAGAGCTGCCTCTTCTTTCATATGGCATTTGAAAAGCAATGGCCTGGGATTATAATTGAATTTTAAGATTTGAAAGGCATTCTAATGCTTCTGCGGTAGCTAGGTGGATCCCCTTTGTACCACCACTGCAAGTGTGAATGAGGCAATTGTCTGGGATGTGTTGCATGATTTGTACTTCACCACAGTTACAATTTGGTGGTTTTTGGATTTTGTATTTGTGGAGGAAATATCCACACCTTCCCTGCATAGTCTGAATGCAGTTTAGTGCAGGCCCCTTCCTACAGGGAAGGCAGAATCCTGCGACTTCTTTTGTTGGATCTTCAACCAAGTCTTTGTTTGGGACATCACAAGTGGCCCACAATTCAAGCCAGTGAGTGCTGGCATCCTTTTGGTTGGCCTGTAGTGGTGATGCATGGATCCAGAAAGGCTTCCTGGATTTGGATCGGGAGAGTAGCAGCAAATTGAGATCTTGTTGTATCGGCAGATCCCAAGCGGCCAGGATCCTATTGTGCTCCTGGACCACAGCAGCATCTTGCCTGATGTTGGCAGGCATAATGCCTGCCATAACTGGTAGACATGGTGTTGACATTGATTTGAGAGAGCTGCTAACAATCTTAAGCATGGCATTGATTTCAGTGTTAATGAGAATGGTGGGGGAGTTGTTGCACCAAACTGGTGCGCAGTACTCCACCGGTGACAAAACAAGGGCTTGTACTGACATTCAAAGTCTGCATGCTGTTGACAACAGAGGGCACTACTACCCCTGAAATGGATCTTTACGGGCTGCCGGTGGAGCAGATTACTGTCATACCAGTGAAAAAGGTCCACAGTAATTATCTTCAATACACAGCAGTTTATTGAGAAGGAATTACACAAGCAGTAAAGGGTTATATGAAGCACATAACTCCTATGTTAGACATAAAGAGCTATACATTAAGAGAAATACATTTCTCTTAACAAGTCTCTCTTTCACAAACATACAGAAACAGGCCCTGCGCTAGCCTCACGCAGTTCCTGCTTGGGAAACAGAGAAGGTGATTACCAATTTCATAGATGGCTTCTTCCCTCCTGGTCTGTTCTTCTCAGCCCTCTGGTCTGTCTCGGATTCCCTCGAAGCAAGGCCTTGCTTGCCTTGAGACCCCTCTGGTTCACAGTCCTACTCAAGCTCACGGAGCAGAGTTCTGGCTACTCTGTCTAGCAGCGTTGCTGCTTCAAGTGTCAATTAAGGAATATCAACCACAGCAATTTACTTTGCTTCATTCTTACACTCTTTTTCCTCAAAGGAGTTTCATGCCTTAAAAGCATGCTCTGTGGGCGTGTGGTGACTAAGTTTACATAATTAGTGTTTTAGAAGGGGCTGGGGAGGGTGGTACTGAATGAAGATCACCCCACATTTACACACTTATCAGTCATTCGCTCTGGCTCTCTGCATGGTGTCCTTGCTGTATGGTCATTATAACGAGGTTGACCTGCGCTCCACGCTGGAACTTTATACATGTGATATTTACTTTTGCATGGGCCCATATTTGCCAACCAATAGGTTCAATATCGATCGTACATGCAGACTTTGCCAGTTCTTTATCAAATTTGCTTCTGCTTAAAGGGAACCTGCTCCCAGGATCCTCTGCAGCCATTCACCCATGTTTAAGTCATGCCAAGTTATACTCAAACGATTCATTCAATATGGCCATACCAATTTGGCACCATCCCAACACAGGCATCACATCCCCAGGATGTGTTAGCAAGCTACTGAATGATGTTAACCCTTCTTTTTGGTGGTGTCACGGTATTGGCAATAGCTTGGCATCCAATCGATGGTAACTCCAAGGTACCATGGATTGTGGTCATGCAATAAAGGCAGACTAGAAAAGTCCGCTTTTGACGGCACGTTGGCCTCGTAGTTGTTCAAGTGGAAGGCAGAGATGAGTGTTTTCGAAGGGTTTCAGTTGCCAAGCTTTGAAATACATCTCAAGTGTCTGGAAGTCATTTTTCGTAACCTTCTCTGTGGCCTTCAGAGAGGATGCTTGCGTTGCTAACACAATATAATCTGCATAGATGAATTTACAGGATGATGTGACTGCAGTGTTGCTGATATAGAGATTGAACAGTGCAGGCGCTAAAACAGATCCATAGAGCTGTAACTGGGAAACCCAGTACTACTAGCAGAATTGTTGTACACCAGCTGTTATGAAGTGTGAAGGTAGATGCTGCAACTATGCCAATCACATAGTGGTGGACTTGTTACTGAGTGTATATAGTGCCTGGATTCACTTCCCATAAGAAGTTACAGGTACAAGGTGGGTTGGTTTCCTTAGTTTCGTGGGTTGGTTTGCTTAGGACCGTGAATAGGCATTTCAAAGTCAGACCTGAGAAATGAGGTAGAACGTGTTTTAATATAAGCCCATTTCTGCTGTAAAGAAGCATGCACTTAAAATCAGATGTTGTAAAATGATTACTATTTTGTCATCATGTGATATTAATGTTGTGTATATATTTAAATGCAATATTAAAACATTTAACATTTATTTTGTTTTTCTCCTTAGATTGTGTTTTTGGAGCAAGCAGATCAGCAAGAGCAACTAGCTAAGAAGTGGGGCTTCAAAGCATCTGATATAAGAGAGCTTAGTAATCAGTAGGTATTGTATTTAAGTTCATTTAGTCATTTTGGTTTCAATTTGGTCCCTGGATGACTGAAGTATTACATATGTATTTGCACTTATGGATCCAGACTCCATTCTGTCCTTTGTGGTTTTCCCTGTGCAAGGCATTGTGGATTGGGCCCTAAATGTGGACCATGAATACGCTTTTTTCATTCCATGAGTTGGGAGTTTAGCAATGAGTGAATTGTGCTACCTGATTCATAACTCTCAGATTGTAAAGCCTTATTTAGGCTTGACAAATAACCTATTCTTTTTGCATCACTGTAAACAATATTCTCTATCTTTTTTAGAGGTGTAAATTTACATTCTGTTGTCCATTTTGTTGGCAGCAGGCGGAAAACTCCATGGCTGAGTTAATAAATTGGAGTAGCACTTCACTTTAAAATTCTGTCTGAGCTGGCAGTTAGCATGATCTCTGTTTGCGTTACCTACCTGTCTGATAAGACTGAGGCATAGATTTCAAAATATGACACATTTGTACATTTCACACTATTGAACAGTTGAGCAAATAACACATACAAACAAAATTCTGCCAATATTAATCCAAATTCAAAAATGAGTTTTGATTCAACTATACTTACAATTCTTGTGTTTGTGCTTTGAGAACATTCAAATTGTCAATATTTATTATCAAAATAGTAACAAGAAGCAAATTTGAAACAAAAATGCCTGAATATTTGGCAGATGTGAATTTTGAGTTGTATACTTAATTGTAATATTCAAAATACATGCTGTGTAGGTTAGTTACATATGTCACCCAATCAGGGGGCAGAAACTGTAGCATGTGACTTATGGAACAAATTAACACAGAGCAAATTTCAAAAGTTTGAATATAAAATGTTCTTAATTAACAATGCACAAACTTCATACAGGAAAACTCATGAAGAAATTTGTGAATAATTTTGAACAAATACATCTGAGACTTTCATGGTTTGTTCATCATTTCATAAATAGAAAAAAGTGAAATTCAGCAAATACGTTATTATGGACGATTCACTCAGCACCATTGCCAAATGCATTTTTTTAGACATCTCGTCACATTTGGAAGAAATATTTATAGCCATAGAAATTAGTTTCCAAGAAAATAACTTCAGAGTATGAGAATAAGAGTTTTGAGAGACTACAAGAGGGGAAAATTATTATTTTCTATGATTTTAAAAATATTTGACATCATATTTACTTTTAATTCCTGGCGGAGCCCATGACCCAGGGCTTCTGGTGCTGGAAATCCACTCAGAGGGGTAGTTGTGGTGACACAAGGCAGCGTCCTAGAGTACTTGATGCTGCACACAGTAAAAGGATTTACTTCCTTAGTAGACGTCTGTACTTTGGATGCTGAAGATCTGGGGTTCAAACCCTGCAGACCAGTCATGCTGGGGGCCATCACACAAGCATGTTGTACAAAACAAAAACATAAGTTCTTCTTTAAGAGCAATTATTTAAAAATCCAAAACTACTATGATTTTTTTTTTAAACAGTGAATTCTTCATGCCAGGAATGGTTGATACTCATATCCATGCACCTCAGTATGCATTTGCTGGATCAAGAATAGATCTACCTCTTTTGGAATGGTTAAACACATATACATTTCCAACAGAAGTCAAATACAAAGATAATGATTTTGCTGAAGAAGTATACACCAGAGTTGTAGTAAGTACAGCAAGTGTCTTCTGCATACTATTATAAGGTAAAGTGCACATTAATGAACTATATCAGCTTTCAGAAGCTGACAGTACAACTAAAAAAAAATAATAAGGAAGTATATTAAAATTTATATTATGAAAAATAGGAACTAAATAAATTGGGAATATTGTCATTGTTCAAGATTATCCCTTTCTAATTCTGATGTCTAAGAGTGTGAACTCAGCGAAGTTCAAGGTATTCTTAGCTTCTGTTTTTTAGGGTTTTAGTGGCTTGCAAAGTTGGTTCAAGTTTAGCAATCTAGTACAAGTATAACTATGATGTAGTTCCACTAAAATTGTAATATGAATGAAAAAGAAACTTATTGCACAAGTCTGTTACTTGAAAATACCAGCTTTGTGGACTTTGTCAATATGTGTTTCTCAGTAAAACAGCATTTAATTGACAATGCTGTCTCACCTTTATTAAATGTGTACTTTGCTAAAAAGTAAGATACTACTGTGATGGGGACCAATATAAGAATCTAGATAGCCCTTTATTATAATGTGCATCACCAAGATAGTTCCTACTTCAACCGTTGTAAAAGTCCATAAAATTAATATGAAATAGTTGTGAACTTCTCAGTTAAGACTGTCTAAGTATAAATTCACTCAAATTATCCATAATGTATATATGTCTTTTTGCCTAGTTGCTTACATCAGAACTCATTTCATCACATGATAGGCAGCAATTAACATATATATCACCTATCCTAGGCTCCAGGCACCTTTGCCAAAATTTAAAATGCAATCAACACAAGTAAAGCCAGTGACTGCTGCACAACCCCAAGCCAAAGGAGACTATCAACATCTACTTCAGGGAGACTATACCTGGATACGGTTTCTCTATGATCTGACCCAAAGATGAAAGATTAGGTAGTGTATTGTCAGCATCACACATTGGTTTCTTGAGTAGAGGCCTCACCTCACTGCAGCTTCCTTAAGAGATACCTACTCCCTGAAGCAGATGTTTATAGTCTTCTTGCAGTTTACCATCGAGGGAGGACATGAATCCAAAGGACACGTTGTGGGATGAAGGGAACTGTTACAGTTTTGAACTGATAAGTATATCAGCCCATATCAGCTGTAGTTTTCCCTTTAAATACATTAATAAGAATTGGCTATAAAATTAGTATTTTTTTGCTCCTCACTTCTCTTTCAGTCCAAGTCAGTGCAAAATTCTGTAGAGCCATCTTGTGGATTAAAATCACTGATTGCATGTTCTGTCATTTTGGCAATGTGACACTTTTTTTTCATACAGCTCAAAACTGAATTCTTTTTATAGAGAAGAACGCTAAAGAATGGCACGACTACAGCATGCTACTTTGCAACAATTCACACAGCTGCTTCTTTGCTACTTGCTGAAATTATAGGTAAGAATGTAAGAGTGAGTTTGCTCAAATCAATGCAGCTATGCTGATTTACACCAGTTAAGAATCTGCCCCTCTATTTATTCTCTCCCTGAAATCCAACTATCCCTGCTCAATTGTTCAATCCCTCTCCCACTCATTGACTCCCATTTACCCTCTGCTCCATTAATTACCACCACTGCCACCCCATGTCCCAGTAAACAATTGTAGCTCCCAAATCAACTAGTACATCACTCATCTCTTTATGTGGCTCTGCTGCTCCTGCTCTGTTGCTGCTTGGGTACTGGAAGATCCTATGCCTAAACGGCAGGAGAAACAGCCAATATCTTTGCTCCCTCTCCCACTCAGGCATTGGGGTGGGGGTCAGTGCCAAGATCTTCACTCACCCCTCAAATCTGGAGAGAGGGAGCTGCACCAAGCTCTTCTCTCCAATCCACAGGGAAAGCAATGTTGTCAACTCCCACTATGTTATTGCATGGCTTGCGATAACTTGGAATCTTTCTTAAATCCTCAGTTTCCAAAATCAAGTGATTTTTGTGAAAATCTCAGCTTTCATTTTTAAAAAGTAAGTTTCTAGCCCTTCTGCTTGTGGAGAAAACTTGACACGAATAACCCGTGAAGGCTAAGAAATCTGAAGACAGGAAAAAAAGAACCGAATATTTGTTTAAGTCTCATTGGGTTAAAAATATTGACTAGCTTTAAAACAATCTCGTGGGCGGGTTTAGACTGTACTCATGATTTTTGAATGGTTGGAGTCATCAATCCTGAGAAAGGGGGTAAGTGAGAGGTGCACAAGGATTTTCCCCTCCCCTGCAACTAGGCCTGGGGAAGGGGAGCTGAGGCAGGATCTTGATTCTTTCCCTTGGCTTAGCGGGGAGTGGTCAGTTATGTTTCTTGGTGTACTGGCCTTGGTGTACTTAGCCTCTTGGCTAAGGAGCTCCCATGCACAGGAGGCACGGGTCAGTGCATATGTCTGCCACCAGGATGCCCAGTGTTGGGGAAACCTCAGCTGGGGCAAAGGAGAACTATTTACCTGACTGCAGTTACTGAAATACAAGTTTACAAAAACAAGGAAGTAAAATATTTATTCAGACCATTGGAATTTGTAATGTTTTCATATTTTTTCCTGTGAGGTGGCTTATTGTGCAGAAGCACATTTTCAGTGTGCCCTCAGGCTGACTTCTGAAGTTACAGCTGTGCTTTTGCACATGCAAACAAAATCTAAACTGGTTTGCATTTGCAAATGTCATGTGAATGTGCAAATCAAACGTAGAACTGATTCTCTGTGCTCTGAAGGCCCACGACTGAAATGTCTTTGGGCAGACACTTTTGTATAACACTTGCCCATATGATGACGTGCAAATCCTGTGGTGGTGTTAGTCTTCTTTTTTCATAAGGACAAAATTCAGCCTCAGTTCCAATTCAAAACAAATCAGAGTAATGACTTTGTATGACTTGAACACTTTAGACAGCATGATGGATTTGTTCTGATATAGTTTGCATGCAATAAATGTGGAATATACTCTTGGCTCTTTCCTTAACACCTAGGAACATTAAGCATGTGAACTTTTGTGACCATGATGAACATATTCCTAGTGGAATGAGTGAAAGGGGCCATTACCATTAATTTTGCATATAGTAGCGATCCCATGCAAATGGAGCAAAATAATGTGAGCCAACAAAATTTTGGTAACCAAGTGTGAAACTGTATATGTTAAACTTTGGTGAATCAGGCCCTAACTGGCGAGTCATCTGTACAAATGCCCTGTTTATATGTGCATTTATGGTAATTGCACATGCAAATATCAGCACACAATTGTATGCTCATTTTTGCATATCAATGTCCAACTTCCCTTTCTCAATATGTGTAGCTATTTGGCCTTGATTAAAGGATTAATATAATTTTCCAGGAGCAATGTCAAAGATAAGCCAGTGGAATAAAACAAGAGACTCATGTGGCCCACAGTCTTATCTGATTATTCATTATTTTGTGACATCTTAAGTTTGAGTGCCCCTCAAAAAAGGGGCATAGACTTCAACCCAGTTATGAACGCTCTTGTTTCATTTTTAATTGAAAATGACTCAAGGTATATAACAAGTCGTGCCCTGTTATGGCTGACCTTTTCAGAGATGTTTAAATACGGTCTTGTTTGAGGATGCAGATGCTACATTTACTTTTACATCACAGACAAACTATATATTAAACCAAATATAGGATTTGTATGGTATTACTCTGTGAAAATGTAAGTGCTCAAAATGACAATATGTAGAGGGTTTGCTTGATCTCATTATTACTTGATAAGCACCAACACCGTTTTCAGTGCTGTACAAGACACACACAGAGACATGTCTTTTGCTCCTAAGAGTTTACAATCTAAGGCCCTAATTCAGCGGAGATCAGGCCATCCCTATTCAGCACAGCATTTAAGCACATGCTATATTTAGGCACATGATTACCTTCCATTGACTTCAATGGGACTTAAGCAGCTGCCTGAAGTTTAGTCTTTGATTAAGTGCTATGCTGAATAGGGATGGACTTAAGCACATGTTTGAATCCTTTCCTGAACTGGGGTCTAAATAGGCAAAGACTGGATGGAAACAGCCCAGTGGGAGTCCAAGATGATTTTGCTGACTTAGGTCGGATCTACACTGGACAAGTAAGTTGACTTTACTGTGTCAGTCAGGAACTTGAAAAATCCACACCCCTGAGTGGCGTAGGTAAGCTGATCTAACCCCAAGTGTAGATGGCGTGAGGTTGATGGAAGAATTCTGTTAACCTAGCTACTGCCTCTTCGGATGATGGATTACTTACACGGAGGGGAGAACCCCTCCCCTCAGTGTAGGTAGTGTCTACAGTGAGACACTATAGTGGTGCTGCTGTAGCATTTCACGTGTAGACAAGCCCTTAGAGTGCCATCTGCCTCATGGAAGTTGTGAGTTTTTTAATGGTTAGGAAGGGCCATTTGGGTTGGGATTTGAGCAAGAGCTGCTTTAATAGTGATCATGGCTGCAAAAACAAACTGCAAATACAAAAGGACAGAACCAGAACTGTGGCTACCATATTTGGTATTTGCCAAGATAATTTTTTGTCCTCATGTGGTGGGAGTTTGGCCAGTGACTTGTCCTTTTCGGCAGCTACATTGAGGCGCAAGCAATTCAGGTCCCTGTGGAGCTCCTTTTCTTTCTTGCTGTAGTCATACAGCACCACTACCTACTTCCTCACTACAGAAAGTGCAGCTTGTCCATCACTCTGTCCCGATTTGGCAAGATCTCAGAAGCAGTAAGCTCCTTTCATTTTGACATTAAACACAATTCCCCCTCCGCCCCCCCCATACCAAATAGGGATGACGGAGAAATGTACTGCAGGAAGTCTGTTGCAGAAATCAGGAGTGAATGTGTCACAAATTGCATGAACAAGTATGAAGTGATGCTTGTCAAGTGTGCTGGTAATGGTGCCTGGTTCAATACACATGTTATCTGTGTGTTCCATTTTTGGAAAGTAGTGACCTGGAAGCACTAAAACATCTGTGTCAGGTGACCTAATAATCACTATGGTCCCTTTGACACTAAGAGACCCAAAAGCCATATTGGAACATACAGCATGCAGAAGCATCCTTGTGTCCACTGCCGGTTGAGTACTGTACAAGTCTTGGGCTTCTTCAGCACCTCTAGTAGTGATGGACTTTGCTACTTTACCATTGGAAAAGCCTCCAACAAAGAGAAGTGTTTGGGTTGGATGTGCTCCTACACTCTCGGGTGCATTTTTGAACTAAATATTCACAGAGGAATTTTACAAGTGACTGTTTTTTGGATGCCATGTTTAGAAACTTTTTCCATAGAAGCACAGGGCATCTACCATTCACCTGTTATTTCTTATATCCAAACTTAGATCCTGTCTGGCACTGTCTCCCTCTGCTGTTTTCACTGAGTTACTGTTGTCTGAGGAAAGTAGGGCTTTATATCTTTGTAGTAGCATAGACAGAAGAACCACCTTATAGTTAGACAATGATCTTATGTAGTCTCTCTCATTAGCTGATAAATTCAGTGCCATAAGGTGATTATTGTTGCAGTGTAATTAGATGATTTTGCTTTAAGATTCATTTTACTTAAGTAGGAAGAAAACCACTGAGTGATAAACTGCATCCTTAGCAAACAAGTCTTACACAGATATTCTGCAGAACATATCTCCTCTTTGAAGTGCTACCTCCCTTAGATTGCTCTCTCAACTGTTTCAATTTTATGGAGTTTGTCTGTTTTTTTTCAAGCAAACAATGCAACAGGATCAATTGCTGGAGGATGTGCTTGCTCTGGTGGCCATGAAGCAGATGAACGTGATGCTCTCTGATCAGATTCAGAGTCTGTTTCCTCCACCCAGTGGTTCAATTCTGACATGTGCCAAATACAAATTACTTGTGTATTTCTGAAAGCAGCCCCTGTGACAAAGTCTTGATGATGCAGCATCTAAACTAGAAAACTCATTCAGTAGCCACCAATACAATTCATGTCTCCTGGTTTCTGTTGTCAGAATTCTATCCAGCACTGGTGGCTTTTGACAGTTTTTCATTGTTTTGATTTTCTTGAAAAACACATTTTTCCAGAGTTTAAGGGGAATCTTTTCTCTTTGATCTAGGCTTTTAAGGGGCTTGTATCCTGTGTGTCTTCATAGACTAATTCCTTGTAGAGGTAGAATTCCCAAAGTATATTGGTAGCATTACCACCACCAGCACTATTCTTCTTTTTATACAAGCATAGAGATTTGTGCTAAATTAGATCTCTATGAATCAAACTATACCATAGAATCTCTATGGTTAGAAATCCCAAGCTTGAATAATAAGAGTATAGTAGTAGGAATATACTGCAGACCATCTGACCAGGATGGTGATGGTGAAATGCTCCGGGAGATAAGAGTGGCTATAAAAATAGAAAACTCAATAATAAGGGGGATTTCAATTATCCTTCTATTGACTGCGCACATGTCACCTCACGTTAGGATGCAGAAACAAAGTTTCCAGACCCCATTATGACTGCTTCTTGGAGTTACAAGGGGGGAGAGGCAGTTCTTGATTTAGTCCTACGAGGAGCACAGGATCTGGTTCAGAGGTGAATATAGCTGAACCGCTCAGTAACAGGTGACCATACAATAATTAAATGTAACGTCTTTCTTGAGGAGGGGGGAAAACCAAAGAAACCCTCCACGATAGCATTTAATTTCAGAAAGGGGAACTACACCAAAATGAGGAAGCTAGTTAAATGGAAATTAAAAGGAACAGTCACAAGAGTGAAATGCCTGCAAGCTGCATGGAAACTTTTTAAAAACACCATAATAGAGACTTGAATTAAATTAAAAAAATAGAGAACCAAAACAATGCCACTATGGGTAAACAACAGAGTAAAAGAGGCAGCTAGAGGCAAAAAGGCATCCTTTAAAAATTGGAAATCAAATCCTACTGAGGAAATAGGAAAAGGAGCATAAACTCTGGCAAGTCAAGTGTAAAAGAGGTAATTACACAGGCCAAAAAAGAATTTGAACAGCAACTAGCCAAAAATTAAAAAACGAAGAGCAAAAACAATTTTAAGTACAGCAAAAGCAGGAAGCCTGCCAAACAATCACTGGGGCCGTTGGATGATCGAGGTGCTAAAGGAGCACTCAAGGAAGAAAAGGCTTTTGAGGAGAAGCTAAATGAATTCTTTGCACCAGTCTTTACTGCAGAGGATGTGAAGGAGATTCCACACCCGAGCCATTCTTTTTAGGTGACAAATCTGAGAAATTGTCCCAGACTGAGGTGTCAATTGAGAATTTTTTGGAACAAATTGATTTACAATAATAAGTCACCATGAACAGATGGTATTTACCCAAGAGTTCTGAAGGAACTTGTAAGCTGGCATGGCTGTCCCTCCGCTTCTGCCTCTGACAGAGGCCACGCCTCCTCCTTAGTCTGCTAGCGTCTTTTCCAAGCAAAGAAAAAAAAGTGAGAATTACTGATTTTCAAGGGGGCCTGGCCTTCAAGCAGGGCAGGGCTGTAAACAGGCTGGGCTGTGGCCTGCAGTCAGGCAGAGCTGTAGCAGTTTATTCACCCCGCCTTTAAGTGGGGCTCCAGCAGGAGTGAGCAGCAAACACAGTCTGTGGGGCTCAAGTACGAGGGCAAGCACCAAGCACCGTCGCTGGGGCTCCAGTAGGGACGCTCGAGGAGCACAGGCATCTTGGGCTAAGGAGGGGGATTACTGCCACCCTAGGGGTGGGATGGTAGTGGGGATGCGGGCCCACCTAACTCCACCGCATCCCAGCCCAGGGCCCTAACAGTGGAAGAGTGGTCTGCAACTGGGTCAGCCGGGAATCCACCTGAAACACGCTGACTGTGTTTCTGGCGTCATCATAGCCAGATGGTAGTCTGGCTCCCCTGGGCTGCTTCCTATTCTCCCCCTCAGTCTCCTCAGGATATTCTGTCAAGGGAAGTGGTAGTAGCTCTTCAGCATTGGGAGTGACAGGGCTCTCTGGAAGGTCAGACTGGTCCTCATGGCAGCAGCAGTTCTCCCTGACTTCTGACTCCAGCAGCGGGGAAGATGCATCTGTCTCCTTTGGCAGCTCCCTCCAGACTGAGGGGCTGGGCTGGGCTGACCTTTTATATTTCCCCTTCCTGTCCTACCCCTCTGCTTCTAGCATGTAGGGCATGGCCCTCCTGGTTCCACCCACCAGGTGGCTTGTGGTGTCCCCTCCACTTCTGCCTGTGAGGGAGGCCACACCTCCTCGCTACAGAACTCAAATATGAAATTGCATAACTACTAAGTGTGATATGTAATCTATCATTTAAATCGGCTTCTGTGCCAGATGACTGGAGGATCGCTAATGTGATGCCAGTTTTTGAAAAAGGCTCTAGAGGTGATCCTGGCAATTACAGGCCAGTAAACCTAACTTCAGTACTAGGCAATTAGTTGAAACCATAATAAAGAACAGAATTATCAGACATCAATAACATGATTTGTTGGCAAAGAGTCAACATGGCTTTTGTAAAGGGAAAATCATGCCTCACCAATCTACTAGAATTCTTTGAGAGGGTTAAAAACACATGGGCAAGGATGATTCAGTGGATACAGTGTACTTGGACTTTCAGAAAGCCTTTGACAAGGTCCCTCACCAAAGGCTCTTCAGCAAACTAAGCTGTCAAGGGATAAGAGGGATGATCTTGTCCTCGATCAGAAACTAGTTAAAAAACAAGAACCAAAAGGATAGGAATAAATGGTCAGTTTTCAGAATGGAGAGAGGTAAATAGTGATGTCCCCCAGGGGTCTGTACTAGGACCAGTGCTGCTCAACATATTCACAAATGATCTGGAAAAAAAAGGTCAACAGTGAGGTGGCAAAATTTGCAGATGATACAAAATTAGTCAAAATAGTTAAATCCAAAGCAGACTACAAAGGGATCTCACTACACTGGGTGACTGGGCAACAAAATGGCAGATGAAATTCAATGTTGATAAATGCAAAGTAATGCACACTGGAAAATATAATCACAACTATACATACATAATTGGGTCAAAATTGGCTGTTACCACTAAAGAAAGATCTTGGAATCATTATGGATAATTCTCTGAAAACATCTGCTCAATGTGTAGCAGCAGACAAAAAAGCTAACAGAATGTTAGGAACCATTAGGAAAGGGATAGATAAGACAAAATATCATAATGATACTATATAAATTCATGTTATGCCCACACCTTAAATATTGTGTGCAGTTCTGGTCAGCCCATCTCAAAAAAAGATATATTAGAAATCGAAAAGTTACAAAGAAGGGCAACAAAAATGATTAAGGGTATGGAACAGCTTCTGTATGAGGAGAGATGAAAAAGACTGGGACTGTTCAGCTTGGGAAAGAGTCGACAAAAGGGGGGACATGATAGAGGTCTATAAAATCATTAAGGATGTGGAAAAAGTGAATAAGGAGGCGTTATTTACCCCTTCACATAACACAGGAACCAGGGATCACCTAATGAAATTAACAGGTAGCAGGTTTAAAACAAACAAAAGGAAATACTTCTTCACACAATGCACAGTCAATCTGTGGAACTCATTGCTGGAGGATGTTGTAAAGTCCAAAACTATAACTGTATTCAAAAAAGATTTAGATAAGTTAATTGAGGATACAGTACATCAGTGGCTATTAGCCATGATGGTCAGAGATGCAACCCCATGCTGTCAGCGCTCCTAAGCCTCTGACAGCCAGATGCTGGGACTGGATAACAGGGAATGTGGATCATTTTATAATTGCTCTGTTCTATTCATTCCCTCTAAAGTGTCTGATATTTGACACTGTCAGAAGACAGGGTACTGGGTAGATGGACCATTAGTTTGACCCAGTATGGCCATTCGTATATTTTTATGTCAGTATCAAAATGGTCATTTTTGATTAGTGAGCACTTTGATTGAAGCCGTGTATTGTCATCTCTAATACGAATACTGAACTGTGCATAAGTGTCATTGAACTAAAAAGCTAATTTTTTAGAATATTTCAAAGGCTAGTCTTGTATGCCTAGGCAATTACAGTTTAAAACCTTCTATTAGGCAGACTAGATGCTACATTGTATGTACAAAAACTTACAAATGGAAGCATTGCATTAGTAATTCACATACATCTATATCTACCCACTATGCAGTATAAACTGTTGGAGCACAATCTACTGCTATGGGTACACAACCTTCAGTATGAGACTGATCTGGTCAGAAAATATCAACTGAAAATATAAAAAACTATTATCACTGTGAGGTACTTTGACAATTAAGAATATATAATGTGAAAATATTTCATGCTAATACTGCGGTTCTCAACCCGCAGGCTGCATGTGGCCCAATTAGCACACAGCTGTGACCCAGCTCAGCTGTGTGCTACAGGCCAGCCTGCGTGGTGGGGTCTGAGTTCCGGGCCCCCAGTAATAAATAAGTTGAGAACCACTGTGTTAGTATATTGCAAAATTGCATATTGCAGATGCCAAACAACTTCTTCGTTTCTGGCAAACAACAACGCTTGCCCATGCAAAAACCCAAAAAGATCTTTTAATGTATTGTCATTTGGTATCTTTGACCTATAATTTTAACACCTTAATCTGGTGTTTAAATTAAACAGAAAAACTGTAGTCATAGTCATGCTGCAGTGTTTCTGGAACTGTGCAAAAATGTCATGCTCTCATTCTGGGTACCATTGTTTCACTTCACCTACAGGCCTACAGCACAGCTGGACAGTTCCACATTATACCTCTTCTAAATGGACATAAAATAAGCTTTCAAATGATATGTAATATGGATGGGGGGGGGTACGTTAACCTCCAATAATATGGCCCTCTTTGGAGAATTGCCATGCCAATGAAGACGGCAACAGGGTGGTCACTAATGACTAGATTCTGCCTGGCTCTTTTGGAAGTGTGCAGCAGTGGGGGGAAGACAAAGACTCCTCTTTCAACCACCCTGGTGTGGCCCATGGAAAATCCAGGCAGAATTACAGTCATTCCCCAATTCCTAATGGATGCACAGTGCCCCAAAAGCAGTGCTTAATTTTTGCCAGGGCTGAGCCCTGACACCTCTAGGCTTGGCAATTCCTAGCCCTGGCACCTCTGGGCTTGCTGCACAAGTTATGAATGTAAAAAAATTGCTTGAGCCCCAGCATCTCTTTCATTACAAATTAAGCACTGCCCAAAAGGGACAGGAAGGTAGGCTGTGACCTCCAACTGACCTGTGCAGGCAGATGACATACAGGAAGGAGCAGGCTGCAAGCCACAAACGGTTGTGGTGGCATGCATGATCCTTGTGTGGGTTGGGGAATTCTGGGAGGCAGTCTGCCTGCCAGTGCTCTTCCTTCAGCAGTTTTGCACTCTGGACTATGTGTAACTGGCACAATCTAGCCCTTATTTATAATGTTTTCAGTAGCAAGTACTAGGGTATTGTTCAGAGTTTCCATTTAAATCTCTGTTGCTCATTACTTTCTCAAAATATTTTCCTTTTAGGCTAAAAAGTCTCAGTCTAAAGATGAAGAAAAGAACATGGCATTGTTCACTCTTAGATGAAGTTATCTGGGCCAGAATTTGTTACTGTGGTTTTAAGTGCAGATCTTGCTAGCAGTTTGTTTGGAAAACAACTGATTTTGAGTTTTATTCTGTTATACATTTCACAGATAAATTTGGTCAGCGAGCATTTGTTGGCAAAGTTTGCATGGATCTCAATGAATTTGTTCCAGAATACAAGGAAAGCACTGATGAATCTGTCAAGGAGACAGAAAGGTAAAATGATTATACTGATAGTATTATCTTTAAAAATTGTATTTTTAATAAAAGTGAGAGAGCACAGGAAGGCTAGTTAAGAATTAAGCCTAAAACTTTAAGGTGTAGGAAGTAACTTTTATTCATCCTTTAAAAAAATAACAAAAACAAACATCCGATTCTCCTCTCATACCAGTTTTCCACTAATGCAACAAATCTGCATCAGTGGAATTGCTCCTAATTTACAACAGTGTAAATGGGAGAAGAATCTGATCCATACAGTGCACATGTATGAATTCGTGAGTATACATGCTTCTTTTAATGACTCTTCTGAAAAGGCTGAGGTTTAACATGAAGGACCTGATACAATAATGAATTAGATTGGGCACCAGATTGGGAAAATGGATGCATGCTGATCTGGGAGCCATTTTGTGAATGTACAGGTCACTACTCTGCAAGTACTTGAGCACGTGTAATTTTACTCATATGAGTACTCACACACATGCTTAAGTGTTTTACAGCATCAGGACCATATTGGGAATACAGGATAATGTAACATACAGCAATCTAAATATTTTGTGGAGTGAGTTTGGAATTTCCACATTACTTACGTAGGTTATCCCAGGTGAATGCTAGTAAAATCTTTTTACCACTACAAATTTTCATGGATTTTTTTTTAATGGCATATATTTAAAGAAGAGGTATTTTTTTAAAAAAAGGTTTAAAAACTGGTATTAGTATTGTACTAATGTTTTTTTTCCCTTGGCTGTTCACCCAGGTTTCCTTAGTACCAACTGCAGAAGTATAGGCATTAGAGCAGTGGTTCTCAACTTATTTATCATTGTGAGCTGCATATGTGTCCCACACTGTATTACCTGGGCCGCAGGGGCTGAGTGGTAGGTCAGCAGTAGCCCGGATCCCGACCCCCGCTGTGTAGAGCCGGGGGGCTGCCTACCTCAGATCCTGGACCCCCCACCACGTGGGGCCAGCTGGCTGCCCCGGACCCCCGACCCCATGGGGCCAGCCGGCAGCCTCAACCCTGGACTCCCGCCATGTGGGGCGGGCTGCCAGCCCCGACCTGACCCCAACCCCGCCACGCTGGGCGGTGGGGCAGCCTGGACCCCACTGTGCTGGGCAGCGATGGAACCCGGACTCCGCCATGCGGGCTTGCCTTGAGCACCCAGCTGAGCTGGGCAACAGCTGTGTGCTAATTGGGCCACAGGTTGAGAACTGCTGCATTAGAGTGAGAGGACCTTTAGTTCTGGTTCTTGTTTAAAACATCAGAATGATCTAAAACAGCTTTTCTGTACATTCCTGTCATGTATGAGATTCAGTATCTCAGGACTATAATAAGAATGGATGCTCTATAATTTTGGAAAAGAGGAATTTCAACTCTCATGGATAAAATAGCTGTGTCCAGCCTGGAAGGTTTGCTTTTGTGTGACCTGGACTTCAGCCATGAACTGTGGGAAAAAAACTCTTCCTTTCTATTAAAAAAGGAAACTTTTTTTGGCATGTTCAACTTATTTTTTTTTAAAATATGGTCACGATTTGAGAACTGCTCAGAGTTTTAGAATATTAGCGGTAAATTCGTGAGCATAGTTAGGTTAGGAAGTCAAAAGAATGAAATAAATGTGGTTTACCACATAGTCCCATAATTTATCACATAGATTCCAATAACTTACAGTGAATTGTTTCGATCACATATATGGAGGTGATATATAAATACCTTGCATTTATCTTGTATCAAAAAGTGTGGAGAGAAAGTGGTAAGTGGGCAGAACTGGGAGGAAAGTAGGTGGGAAAGTCTGAAGTTTTGATAAAAAAACAACAACTGTATTTAAACCTGAAACTACAGTAGATGAAACTGATTGGTTTCAGTTTTCCGTGTAAACCCCTGAACTGTCCAAGATTTGCAAGAACCTCTGTCCCTGGTGAACCTCTAGACACCAAGGACCTTTTCTGCCGCCACCCTGACACCCACTGGTGGGCCCCCAGGAACATTAGAATCCTGTCTCCCTGCATCACAGGCCCTCAGAATACTCCCACCTTCCAAAATGTGGGGACATGGTATGATCTGGGGGACAGCTTTTGCTCATCTCTAATGTCCTGACCTGATTTTAAAAATATATATATATATTTGTAGAGACACTTGTGCTCTACTCTATTGTTTTGAATGGAACAAATAAATCCACATTATGTTTTCAAATGTGTAAATATTGCATACTCTAAAACGTACATAAATGCTCCCTGGAAAATAAAAGGATACCCCTCTGGGCATGTTAAGTGAATGAAGGATAGACCGTCTATCAGTTTAAATCTCAATATATGTAACTACTGTAAATGAAGCATAAAATATTGCAAAGTTCTAAAAATAGGATTTTAAATAATAGAATAGATTCTATGCTCTGATTTAAATTCATGTGCAGCCAAAATTAAGATGTCTTTTTTTAATAGGGCTGCTATAGCATATAATCATGCTTTCCATTGATTTAGTATAACATGTATTTGGTTTCCAGTGAGAACACAGAGTAATTACCACATGTCTGGGGTTAATTACTAGAAGTGATAAAACTTCTGCATATTTAGGGCCGGATTCTCAGCTGATGAAAATTGGTGTAGTTCCGCTGATTTCAATAGATTTATGCTGATTACACTGACTCAGAAAGCGGCCCTTACCATTTTCAACTTTCTACGTAAAACTGATTCACATGTGAAACACTTAATAAAACATTAAAGGTAAATATTTTTCCTAGATTTCTTAATTTGTAATACTGGTTTTACTTTTTTCCCCTTCAGGTTTGTTAGAGAACTACTAGAAAAGAAAGTAAGTAGAGTTGCTTTTTTTTATCAGCAGCATAACTTACATATTGTCGTGTACTTTTTTCCCCTATTTGCTCTGAAATGAAATGGCAAAAATTCACTTCTTTGTTTATATTCACTTTTGCATTCCGTTTTTTCTATGGAAATAAAATAAAGATTTGGAAGAAAACAATCCAGTTTGGATGAATAAAATTGTTAACGCTAGTGACAAATCAGTAAACATAGATTCAATGGCCAATTAAATCCTGAATCTGCACAAACCTGTTTGGGAGCTGTGGGTTTGAGTTGGCAAATGTCAGTGTGACACCATACATTCAATATTGTTTGGTCAGAGCACTGCAGAATACAATACTTTGAAAAATAATTTTTATTTTCTTAAAAACTGCTCAGCTTCCTACAAAGAACAATTCTATGGTCATAGGAAGAAATAAGCTAATAAATCATTTCACTGTTTATAAACCATGCTATGAAGAGAAATCTTTGTTTAACTCAGAAAAAATAGTTGTGTTTTAAGATAATGGCAGTATGGTGCCACAACTTTACACTGCAGTTAATAATCCTTTTCCACATTAGTTTTTTGGATCAGTACATTCGGTCATGTGTGTGAAGAAGATTCTAAAGAAAAACTGCAGATATATTTTATGGCACTGTTACTATAGTCAAGGAATGTTACGGCTTTTCCTTGTTACAATTCTTTTTTCAGTGGTTTCATTTGTATGACACTTGTTGCCAAGATTTCAAGCTTGATGCCTAAAGTTAGGCACCTAAATCCATATTTACTTACCTAAATCAGTGATCTGATTTTCAAACTGCAGCTGGGAGCTGAGGTAAAGAGACTGCAGGCCAAAACATCTGGCACTTTCTCTAGTGGTGTCGCATGCACAGCGACAGGCTGGCATGCTGCACGTGAGGGCCATCAGGGAGAACAGTAGTTGCCAGGCACTTGCCCAGCTGCAGTTTGACTGTTATGTGAATGTTATGCTATTTGCTATTCTGTTGGCAATCTTCAACCCAAAATGCCGTGCTTAAATTTAATGGCTAATTCTACTTTGTTGAGTACAGTTATCTTAGAGGCCTAGAGTTTAAGGCCAGAAGGGACCAGTAGATCATATTATAGTCTGACTTCCTGTATATTATAGGTCACAAATGCCTTCCTTGCTTAATATGTCTGGTCATCTCACTAATCTTCCTGTCTATGGAAGCCAGGAGCCAGATTGTAGCCAATGCACCTGCATAGAGTGGAGAAACTGGAACAAGAGGAAGGCACAGGAAATCCAGTGCTTCCTGGAACTACCTGCAGCCTGCATCAACCCCTACTTCAAGTTGTGTCTTAAGTCATGTCTACACGGTGATAAAAAACCTGTGGCACCAAGTCCAAGAGCCTGAGTCAGCTGGCTTGCACTCACAGGGCTTAAGCTGCCTGACTAGAAATAGCAGTGTAGACATTCAGGCTTGGGCTGGAGCCCGGGCTCTGAGACCCCACGACCTGAGCCCAAATGTCTATTTTACTATTTTAGTAATTACTTTGTAATTAAAATAATTTAATTTAATTTAAAATAGTAATAATTACTATTTTATAGCCCCACAGCCCAAGCTTCACGAGCCCGAGTGGCCATGCGCTGGGTATTTTATTGTGGTGTAGACACGCTTAGTGGCACAATCTGGATTATAGAAATCAGAGATGGGAAAGGCCTATTAAATTACCTAATTCACCCCTTACTGACCAATGCATGGCTGCCTTTAGACAATGGACATGAATATATTCTTCCAGTCCAGTTAAAATCTCAGTGATTTCAGGGAAGGTTGCTTATAGAAAAAATCTTTATAGTCCACTAAAATGACTTACTGAAAAAACTTTGATTCTCTATTCCTGTGACAATGGTTGTAATAAAAATCAGAAAATTGCTGTATAGAGATTCATTCATATGAGCAATGGATGCAGTAGGAAAAGAAAACAATGCAAAATAAAGCCCACTCCTTTTTCATCATCATATAAGCTAGAGGGTCAGTGCACTCTTGGCCCTGATATACGGATTTTTATTTGCAATCTCAAGTATGCAATTTGAATATTTTCAGTATCAAAAGGTACAACCCATAGTGACGCCTCGTTTTGGACCTTCCTGCACTGAGGAGTTGCTGAGTAGACTTGGTGACTTTGCGAAGGCTCATGATATTCACGTGCAGGTAGGATTTGTGAGCTGTCTAAATAACTTTTTTCACTGGGAGAAAACTCACAGGTCAGGAAATATTCATGAGAAATCAGTTTCAAAAGCTTCACTGTTTATCTGATATTGCCTTTTATAGTTCAGGGCAACTACACCTGTATTCCTTCTCACGGCCCAGCAAGGGCACCCACACTAGACTCCCAGATCCTCATCTCACCTGTCTCGGATGGATACATGTGTGTCTGTCTTTCCTGACTGGGGTTTTACCAGGCTGTGCAGTTCCCTGCCTACTCTGTGAATTCCCCAGCAAGTCAGATTGCCTAACGAGGCCTGCTTTGATTTCTCCTCCAAGGCTATATACAGTGTAATTGCCCACAGTTAGAAGTTACCAATCGCCTTTTCTAAGCAAGCACGTTTATTCTTAAGGTAAAAGCATTACAGGGAAAACGTATTAAAACAATAAAGGAACATACACGCAAACTGATAAGCTTACCGAAGATCACCCCCCTTCTCCAACATGGGGTCTGGTCAGTGGTCAGTCCTTCAAACCCCACCAAGGGTTTTCAGCTGTTAGCTCAGAACAAGCACACCTATAAATATGTGAGTCACTCCTTTATACAGTTTGGACCTTTGAGCTTGGGACCCTGTGAACAGGTAATAGGCAGACAGTCTCTCTTTCCTCAGGGCATAGCTTCACAGGGCTGGGATTTTGCATAACCAGAGGCAGGGGTGGGGATGTTCATTAGCTTCCCCCTAGATATTTCCCAGGAAATCCACTTCACATGCATTTTCTCAAAAGTTCATTCTTGTCTGCCACATTGTTCAATGTAGTCTGTTGATCACTGAGGCCCTTACATACATAACCTTTGCATTTAACACAATGAACTTCAAAGATACATAAACTTAATTCAATAAGATCTCCCAAAGATATTGCAGGAAATTGCCATATCTGTCATACTGCCCAATTGAGCAAAACACTTAACTTTGAGCCTGTCTTTAAATTCCACTGAACTTGTCAGCCCCCTGCACTCTCCAACACAGGGAGTGGGCAGGGGGGGGGGGGTCATAGCTGGACCACTGTGTGCTTCTGCAATGCCGGCTGGTGCATGGTCTTTGGGGACCATAACCAATTGTTTGTTTAATGTTGCTGCTATATCCCTGTGCCAGCTCTGGCATAGGTGAGATCATCCTGGAGAACTATAACCAATAGCTCCTCATTTCTCCTGCACAAAGCAGATCTCAGCACAGAAAAGAATGAACCTTTGTATTCAAAGCATCTTAATTTAACATTGTTAAAAGAGAAGTGCATCTTACTGTGTCATTAAGTTCCTGCAATTTAGAATTAAAGTGCTTTTTAAAGCTTACAGCTGGCAGACACTTTTTGGTTACATAGTCTTAATTACATAGTATACTCAAACTACTTTTGGGTTATTTAACATTCCAAGAAGGGATATTTGTAAATATTGGAAACATATGTTCCAGAGACAGAACAGAATGGATGAGATTCTTAGCCACACCAGAGGAGTACACAGCAGATCAGAGGAAGTGGGGGCAAAGGTCTCCTTTGTGCTGCCCTGAACCTGGATCTAGTCTGTGTTGGTCTGGCACTTCTCTCCTTATCCCACTGGTCCAAAGTGCTGCTTTAACATTTGGCAACCACCAGTGACCTTGAGGGGCTATTGTGGCATCTGGGATTGCTGTGCTGGGCAGTGATGCAAGTAGAAATCATTTCTTGCCGGTACTGCACTCATGGGAGGGATACAGGGGGTGGGGCACATGACCTCCCCACATGACCGTCCATGTGATTCCTCCCCACCCCCAGCCTGGGGCCCCCACGCTCTTCCTGCCCCCTCTGACAGCCCCCATACCTGCCTAAAATTTTACAACTGCATCTGTTAAACAGATGCAGTTGTAAAATAATGCTTTGGGCTCCTGGTGCTACCTGTACTTCCAGGTGTCATTGAGGATCCCCAAATTGAAAACTTCTTAAATGAAAGAAGGATAGGAAGGACAATCACCCCACTTTCCCTTAACACACTATCATTGCCTCCCTTATGTCCAAACTAAGCTTCTGCCATCTTGCCTTTATCTGAGTATTGCTCTCCACCAGACACTAGGAAAGCAAAGCTGCCTAGTGGAAATGCAACTGCTTTACCTTTCCGGAGGGAGGCTGAGAGTTTGAGTCCGGCTGCTGGGATTGTGAATTTAGCCAGCTGAAAGGAGCTGGCTTGGCAACCCTAGGGATGGCTCTGGTTAAAGGAATTAAGCACAAAATGATTGCCAAGTTCTTGGATCAGATTTATAGCAGTGATGGAATAAACTGCTGGCTTAAGTCAAGTCTCTGGTTGCTTCAAAATCATTGGAAAGACCTCAGTCCCTTGGTTAGAATGCGCCCATTAGTATATTTCATAGTCCAGAGGCTTGAGCAGGAAAGAGGCAAAATGGAGATGTTTTCAGGACCTTTTAGCTTCTGCCAAGTGAAGGGAAATCTGTTCTCACTGTGAAAGATGGTGTTTGGAGTCACATGGGCAAGTTACATGTCCATCACCCCCACCCATATTGTAGTTACAACGTTCACAGGAAAAGACCATTAAATGTAGACAGGTGTTTTCCAGGGTCCGTTTTGAGCTAAGTGTTCCTTAATGGGCCATTCGACTTGACTTGTCCCTTCATGTGCTGGCTAAATACCTTGTGGGCGTTACCACAGGAACAAACATGTAGTAAACATAGCTAATATTCATAACTTCAGATACCAAGATGAATATACATGCATAGAAATAGCACAACCATTAGCACAACCATTACAAGTACCAGCTATTTCACGTACATGACTATTCCCAAAAGTGATTCTGAAAAAAAATCACACGACATACCTGAGACTCTATGTGCCAGCACCATGCCCCACTGGAGTTTTGATATTTCTTATGTAACAACAGAGATGGAGCCACTGACATGACTCTGTTTAGCCTAAAAGGGCAAGGTTAATTTTTAGCTGTTCAGGTGTGACTGCACCTTTGAACATAGTCAGTGAAGGCATACTGGCACTCATTCAGGTTAATGCTTAAACACATTGAGGCCAGCTGTAAAATGCAACTGATTTTCCATCTGTTGGAACTTTGTTCAAATCTCACTCCACTATAAAAGGGGATACTATGCTTCCACATACAAAGAATAAAGCATAAATTTTTTCAACCTCAAATGAGTTTTACTTTTGACAAAGGAAAACAACAAAAATAAAATCTTCATGGGAGAACAAAGTCTGTGTATGTCTCCTGGTTTATGGACACTGAGCACCTCTGGGAACAAAACAGGCAATGAGCTCTGCAGATGTGAAAAATTCCTAGAAATCGAAAGATACAAAAAATAAAACTGTCACATCTACTGCACACAAGGATACAGATAAGGGAAGGAGCAGAGAGGGAAGGAAGATATGAATGGAGAAAAGGAGAGGAAATGAAAGGAGGAAAGATTTATAGGAGAATCATTCTTGATCCTTGAGTTCTCTCTTTTAGCCAGGTATAGTGCATTGTTTCTAGACAGTGGCTTATATACAATAATTCCCCCAGTATTTCAGCCCTATATTTGGTCTAACATAGCTCCAAGTGTTACAAGGGGAAATTTATTTTTTTTCACTACAGGTTAGCTAAATTTTCTTGTTGCATAATTAGATTGAACTCCCTTGTATATTATTCTAGACAGAGACCTACATCTTTCCCCTATTTTATTGTTTGGTATTAGATTCATCTTGTAGTGCCAGCTTCATCATCAGACATTTTTCCAGAACATGAAGGTCACATCTGGAAACAATAGCAGCAGAGCTGTCACATGCGGAATAGAAAACAAACCCCAAAGGCATGTAGCCAGATATGGAGGGACAGAGGCTGCTCAGCCTGCAAAACCACAAGAGCTGCTGCCCAAAAGTGCATCTTTCATTTATCCAGTCAACCAGGCCACTTAAGTCCTTTAGTTCTGTGCCCATACTGATTTCAGTCAGCTTCTTAATAGCACTGTTTGTGGGTGGAGGACACGAATGACCAACTCCTGTGCCTTTGACTTGTTCCTGACCAACGTAAAACAGCAGTACATATGCTAGCAAACTTAAACAAAGCCTTGGTTTAAGTTTGTTAGCATATGTATTGTGCTGTTAAGAATGAATGCCATAGCTGCGTTCTGCTCCTTTCCCTGCTGCGGCAGCGGGGAAAGGAGCAGAGCACAGCCCTGCCCACCCCAGACATGACCTCCAGCAGGGCTACACAGCTCTGTGGGGGTGGGGGGAAGGTGCGGAGCTGCCGGCATGGGGCCATCTGGCAGCCCCACGTCCTTCCGGTACCCCATACTGAATAGAAATCTCTTGGGGTACTGGAGGGTACCACTGTACTTGCGCTCCTGGTGCTTGGATACCCCAGCCATACCCCCTTTTCCTGGTCCCACGCATGCCAGGTTTAGGAAAAGAGGAGTGTAGGAGCTGCTATACTGGTGCTGTGCCATCTGAGGATTTCTCCTGTGGTGGGGAGACCTTCCAGAGACAGAGTCCACAGGTTTAGAATTGCTTTGCACTAGTAGAGGAGCACAAAGTGTCTAGCCATCGTTCTGTGATTGTTGTCATGCTGTCTGGAGTGGCTCATGACCATGAGTGCCAACGTCAGTGCAGACCCTCAAAAAAGGACAGAAATCCCAAATGGCTGCATGTTCTATACTTAGATTTCATCCACCCAGTAACTAGTGTAAACTCCTCAGGCACTATGCAGCCTTAACGTGAGGTCGCAGACGGTACCCTTGGGCATTCTGATCTCTCTTGCCATCCAGGCAAGCTTGTCTGTGTGACAGATAGTCACTTTTTACACCAAAAGACAAAAAATATTCAGGTTACTTCCAGTCCCAAAGGGCCAGTCACTTAGCCCAGGTCAATTTTGCACCTTAGATCTCACACCAGTAAGAATGCTTGTAACTCATCCTGTAATGAACTAACTAAAGATTTATTAATTAAGAAAAGAAATGGGAGTTATTTACAAGGTTAAAATAGGAAACAAATGCACACAAATGAGTACCAGTCTTAGATTTAAAAAGGTAATATGATCTTCTATAATAAGCAGCTCTACATGTCCTTTGAGGCTGACCCATGCCAAACAGCATGGGGATCTCTTGCTTATGTTTAGGAATCTTTGCTCCTCAGACTCTAGATAGCATAAAGATCCAGTTTCTCCTTATCAGGGATTTTCATTCCCTTTTCCGCAGAGTCCAAACTGATAGAACAAGTGTTGGCCCCTGATTCCTCTTCATATGAGTGGGGAAGGCAATCAACAAAGTCTTTGGCATTGTGATGTCTTACAATGGCTCCTTTGGTTTCAAAGGCCCTCTTGTCTGCATGACCAGCACTTTACACTAATTAATGCTTCTTTCCTGTTCGGTGAGTTACACAATTACAGACGTTTACAATGCAAAGGACGTACTACAGAGGTTATGAGAGAGATCAATACATGCAGCATCCTGCACTATTCATAAGACCTAATCACCAAACACATTCTTACAACTCTAATATTTATCTTAACAATGCTAACGCACAAGTAAGCCAGACTGGTTTCCAGCTATCTCTTTGTCAGTGTTCACTGAGGCTTGGGGCTTTGGCATGAGCCGACACCTGATCTGCCAGCATCACAGTTGCAAGTCTAGTTAACTGTTAGGCCACCCAGAGTATTTGTATGGTCAGTTTGTATTGTTTAAATCTAAATAAAAAAGCAAATACTGATTACTGTTTTTTTCCCCCCTTACAGAGTCATATAAGCGAGAATGATGGAGAAATCAAACTTGTGAAGCAAATGTTTCCTGCCTATAAAAATTATACTGATTTATATGATAAAAACAAGCTACTTACAAGCAAGGTAGTTATGGAACACTCTATAGTACAGGTTATGAGATTTATCAATATGGACAATATACTGGTGAATTTTATTCACTGCCCTCAGGCTTGACTGAGTTGCATTGCTGTACATCCAAGGAGATGCAATGAAATCTGAGAGAAGATAATGTAACTATGATTTACTATAGAGATAGTTACTGATCACAGACAATAAAAGCTTTAAATAGTCAGGTGTGTCAGAGCTATGCTCAGCACTCTTTAGGAGAGGACAAAGGTAAAGACAATTTGTGCTCCCAATCTGGTTTGTAATGGCCCCCTAGAGAAGTGGGGTGGAGAAGGGATAGGAGCAGATGGTTTAGAACTGTCTATGCAGCATTTGGGGATTTCCCCAGAGAAATCTCCAGCTACCCTGCTCCTGTAGTTTTCCTACCCCTTTCTGCTGCCTGAGGGTTTGGCCTATTGACTTGTGTATGATCCACTTCATTTTAAAACTATATGAATTGCACATTTTTAATTTTTATTACTAGCTCCTGTCCCACCCACGCTTTTTTTCCCACTGAGTAGTAGACATGCAATTTCAAGATATTTCAAATGATGTTTACAAATTCCTAATAAGTTGCATGAAAACTTGTTTATCTACGTGTGTGTTTGAACTAGTGGCAATATAAATCCCCAGTTTTTCCACACACATCTTGGGTGTGTGATGTTTTCCAAACTATATTTAAAGGGTGCAGTGTCAACTTCTGCTTTATCAGTGGATACAGTTGTGTTTAGTGTTACTATTAGGTTTATATTAACATGTACATTTGGGGCAGAAATATGCATACGTTTCTTAAAATTGTCAAACATTTAAAATCTTAGGGGGAGATTTTCCAAGGCACAAAGGGCAGTTGAAAGACATTGGGAATGAGGCACTGAACTTTGTGCCTTGGGAAGCCTCCTCCAAGTGTACACATATACATAGCATTTTTATTAGACAAATAAATATAAAATTACTAGTTTATAATGCAGTATTAACATCCCTTATCATACAATGATAAAGTCTATGCACAATAAGCTGTTATGCACCTGACAATACCACAGATCAAGGCTGACTAATGATAAAACAGGACTTACTAAAGTACATATCCCTGCCCTGTTGTACTGTTATGTAAAGCACTGAACATTCCTATGGAAAATCTAGGAACCAAACAGTGCTTTCTGACACAAGACTCCTTGCTCTATAAATTGTTCCTTTAAAACTAATCATAATTAAAGAGTAAAAATTTCTAAAACAACATGTCATTGTGTTTTACTTTTTAACAAGTAATGCCAACATTTCAAAATACACATTTTCAGGTTTGGAGATGAAGGGTTTTTCTTCTCTAAGACCTGATTCAGTGGATAACTTTATGCATGTGCTTAACTTTAAATGTGACCAGTCTCATTGGGCTGGATTTTCGACTGAGTCTGAATTTAGGGAGTCCTGAGCCAGATGGCCCTTGTGCAAGTTAGGGCTTTAAGGGAACAGTTGTAACTTATTTGTCAGCAGAAGATTGGGCCTAGCAGAGTTCCACTCTGCCATAGCCACTCTCACTCCTACACCAGGTGTGGAGGGGGCATCTGGCATAATTATGTGGCACAAGGTAGACTCCGCAGAATAGAGAATCCAGCCCATGACTCCAATGGGACTACTCAGGTGGAACTACTCAAGTGTTTAAAGTTAAGAATATGCTTAAGTTTTCTGCTGAGTTGAAGCCCCTGTAAATGTTGAGTGCTCACTGTGCAAAATATCACTGTCCAAAACTTTTACTATATTTCTAGATGCTTCACAGGCTAGGTGGCACCTTCACAGGCTAGGTGGCATGCCTCAGTCATAAAGTAGTGTGTGACAGATAAATACTTCATCAACACACTTCTACTGTGATCCAAAATGCTGCAAGCTCTTTACCCAAATTACAAAAGCAATTTTAAGCTTTTGGGCACCCTAACATACTGTGTTCTAAAACAGTGAAATGAACAGTATAGCCCTTTGGCTCCTCCAGGAAATCTGATCATTCCAAAGATGACGCCAAATACTTTAAAAAAATAACTGAGATTTATTTGGGGCAAGGGAGAGATACTTGTTATATTTTGAAATGTCAGACTGCTGGTTGGAGAGCACTGGGTTTATGTCCATGTTAAATAACATAAAGCATATAGGTATAGGATCTTTATATATACATACATATATGTGTGTATATATATACACACACACACACATTGTAGGAGGTTACAAAAAGAAAAAAAAACGTAATTGCCACACCAAACTTTAATTTAAAAACGTTCCAGAGCCGATATACTTGTGCAAAACATAAACCGGGATTGCAGGAAACAGGTTGCTGCTAGAAAATAACCCAGAATCTCTGTAGTGTTTAGTGCTATCCTCTTGTCGTCAGTGTACCCCAGCATATTCCCTATCTCAGGGCTGTGTGGGGTGCAGCATAAGGGTGATTAAATCAGACGTACACTGCTCATGCACCTGGGGAATTCTTGCCCAGTCCCTTGTGGCTCCTGTGTGACCAGCTATAGAGCCAGGGCAAGAATCAGCTCCATTATTTTTCGTCTAAAGCAAGGAGAGAAAGCCAATTGAAGTGATTAGTCATTTAAGGCCTGATTCAAAGCTCACTCACGTTAATGGGAGGTTTCTACTGACTTCAATAGATCTTGGATGAAGTCCTTAATACACGCTTTGCCTCTGACAATGGGAAATGGCATTGTGGATAATAAAAACAAAATAATAATAAATTCACAGGCAAAAAAAAAAAGTAGTAATTTCTGTGTTATGTTGTTTCTCTCCAGACTGTGATGGCCCATGGCTGTTATCTCTCTGACGAAGAGCTGAAACTTTTTAGTCTTCGAGGAGCTGCAATTGCCCATTGCCCCAATTCAAACTTTATGTAAGTAAAGAAATAGCTAATGAGATACAATAGGCAGGGCTGTGGTTCAGTGGCGTCACTTCTACCTGTAGTGACTAGATGTCAGGATTTATAGGACCATGGGCAACCAGGGGTAGTCAATTTTTTTGGTCAAGGTCCAAATTTCTTGGTCAAGATCCAGACTCCAGATAAAATAATAAAACACCACCAATAATCATGATTATAAGTAAATAAAAAGATTAGGGGCTCCATTCAAAAGCATCTGGGGGTCCAGATTTGTCCCTCAGTCGGCCTACTGACTACCCTGCACTAGAGTGAGGAATACTCGCTCATGTTCCATTGATGCATGATGTGGAATAGGAACTGCTTTGTGCTGACAGAGCTCTTTGGTCCAACATTGAACTGTAAGAACTGGGATATCTCCCCTTTTAGTACATTGCCCTTGTTGAAGCACATTACAGATTTAGCAGGAAACCCCCACTCTCACCTCTGGTTTACAGGAAATCTCCATCTACTGTTCCCTCACTCTCTCCACATATTCCTTGTAGGACTGAATAGCACCCAGCTGACATGGCCGAGCAGTTTGGGGAAGGTACAAGGGAAGAATGTTGCATACTGAGGGGTTGTCCAGATTAGTGAGGTTTGTGTTATGTACAGTTGATCAAAAATTTCCCAATGGAACATTTTTCATTTGAAAAATGCTGTTTTGTCAAAATTGAAGCTTCCTGAAATGTGTTGATTTTGATTAAATTTTATTTTAAAAAAGCGAAACAAAGCATTCTGACAATGTTCTCATTGGAATGGAAAGTTATAATTTCTCATTTCAAAACAATCTTTTGTTTCAAAATTTACTTTATATTATAATATAAAAATATCAACATTTGAACTAAACATTTGACTTCAAAACAAAAATACTTTTCAGGAAATTTCTCAGTTTTCTGATTGTGTTCTTATTTGGACTGAAAACAGATTTCAAAATCATGGAATTGCCCATGAAACAGAAATTCCAGTTCTTGCACAGCTCTAGTTCCATGCTTGTTTACATTAGGGTTTGCACAGGTGTGACTTACCCTGGAAACACTGTCACTGCATAAAGAAAAGGAGGACTTGTGGCACAAATTTGTTAGTCTCTAAGGTGCCACAAGTCCTCCTTTTTGCAGATACAGACTAACACGGCTGCTACTCTGAAACCTATCACTGCATGTTACCAAGATAAGTCACACTGGGGCAAGCCCCATTTTGCTCTAGTGGAGTGGTTTTACATTAGAGCGTTGCATAATTTCCCTAGAACTAGACAAGCCCTGCAACCCAGTAGCCTCAATTAATTGGCTCCATAAGGAATCCCAGATTTGTTGAAACTGTTCTCCTGAAACAGATTTTATCATAAAATGGATTTTTTTTATTTTTCATATTTATAGATCAACTATCTTGACTTTCTACATCAACATATCACATTATATATGAGAGAAGGCCAAGATATTAAAAATGGAAACCTGCAGCTAAGCTCTCAGTGTTTATTTAGGGGACTAAATAAGTGACGTGATTCTCAAAAGCACTTAACCGCTTCTGTTGACTTCAGTGTATTTACTCCTGACTTACACTGGTGTAAGCAAGATCAAACTCAGGCCCTAAATAAAGAAGTCTTATTTTACTGGTATTATTTTCATGCCAAAGGCTGGAAGACGTAAATTAAAGAAGCAGGGAATTTAGCCCCCGTCCTTGCCTTAACTCATAGCCTCCTCAGTGGCTTCTCCCACCACTTGCTCTCCTCTAGCTCCTGCCCTCTTGTGTAATGTAACCATTGTCCCTTCATGGGGTCTCTGGAGAGCTGTGGTCACCAATCTCAGCCCCAAAACAGTCCCTGGTGACATGCCAAGTATCTAAGCAATCATGTCAATGCACCTTACGCCCAGTAACCCCATCAACCACCTTCCAAGTCCCATGGAACCTTCCCTTCCTGCTCAGTTGATTCATTTATGGCATTACGTTACACATGGCCAGTTTATAATTTACATATCTTCATCTTTGCTTTTGATTTTTGGCCTTCTTTGCCGTCTTCTTTCTTGAATGTATTAAGGCCCTGATTTTCAGTAAGTGAGGCACACAATGAATACAACACTACAAAAGTAGCATAGTGAGTTTTTATTTTAATTTTACTTTATCCTTTTAATGATCAAGGTTTTATAATTCAGGTTTATGAATGCAAATTGTTTATTTCTATTGTGTAGGCATCATCCACTACATACATTTTGGGAAGTGCTTAGTATACTGAAGAGACATTGCCATGGAACTGTGTTAGGGCCCTCTTTTTCTGTTGTCACTGGAAACCCCTCCCTTCCCCCCTACATACTATTTGAATGCAAGAATGAGCCTTAAGTCTTTTTCTGTATTTGTCATGGAGGATCTGTTTCTTTCCAATCCAGGTTGTGCAGTGGCATTTTAAACATACAAAATGTTCTGAAGCACAATGTGAAGATTGGTCTTGGCACAGGTTAGTAATTTACTGCAAATCACTTATTTAGAGCCCATTTAGTGCACAAATGGCTCGCCACATTTTCACGTCAAAGCACTAACATGCTCCCAACCAATGCACCTGATTTTCCATTGCCTTGCATCTGGAACGGGTCAAAAAAAATTTTAGAGACATGTTTTGAAAGTGAAGGAAGCTAGTTTTGTTCTACTAGTCAAAAAAGAACTGGAATGGGGTCTGGAATTATTTTCTAGATTGTAGGAAGATAATCTGTATTGTTCTGTTTATGATCTCTGTTACCCTTACAGAGATGCTCATGCACAGATAATAAAACCTTCTTTAGGAATTAGGCAATAGACTCATTGAAGATGGCATCATGATGAACATTTTTCTTTTTAGCTTGTCTGCCATTATGTAATATTAAATTAAAACTTATACAGTTTCCACCCAGATCATTATCCCCAACAAAAGCTAATTGTTAAGATTTTGATCTATTGTAGATGTTGCTGGTGGGTATTCAGCCTCCATGCTTGATGCTATCAGGAAATCGATGTCTGCATCTAATATCTTTCAAATTAATAAAGTGAACGAGACAGGCTTAACTCTTAAAGAAGCTTTCAGACTAGCAACTCTTGGAGGGAGCCAAGGTAAAGAAACTTTTTTTTTTCCCCTCTAGAATATGTATGTGATGCTTTGATTACAGCTTTGCAGTATACTGTCCTCCATCCTTAAAATGGGGCCAGATTTTAGGATCCCTCCATTGTAAAACTTTTGGCACCAACATGGAGTTATTTGACAATGGCCTTGCTTTCAGTTTGGTCGAATTTTTTTGGCTCTTACTTTTACAATCACATCTGTTGTGCACAGAAGGATAAGATTTTCTGCATGAAACCTAACACTGAACCTAACACTGGTGGATGTTTCATGGAGATAACGTATGATGTCAGAAGGACATTCATGTTGGAGGTAGAAATTAACAAGATTCAACTACTCAAACTGGCTAAGTGCTTCTTCATTTTTTTAAATCCTCAGACGTTTCTTTCACTTGCGAATGATGGATTTCTAAATGTTGCAGTAACTTAAAATGCTTTGTATTCTCAGCAGCCAACGCTTCAAAACACTGCGCAATCACTGCAAAACCATGTATCTTATATTTGTCATCACATTCGTGATTTTCTTTCTTCTTTTTGAGTCCTGCCACAATCTTTTTCACAAACCAGTCCTTCTTGCCAAATCACTTCTCAGCCAGACTTGAGCTCCAAGAAAGTATAAACAACATATACAACATGTTTTTTGTGAGACTCAGTAGCATCCTTAACTGATAGGAATATAGCCAGCACATGCAGTGTTCCAGTTAATGATATGTTTTGAATGAATACCTACACTTCATGTTTTCTGTAATAAGGTATTTAATGTACTTTCTACTGTTCAGTGGAAAGCAAATCCAAGCACGGGTACAGATTTAATACTGTTTAACTAGCAGAGGCATTGTCCTCAGTCACATTTTGCACTATTCTACATTTGCCACAAACTGAGGTTCTCAGGTTCCAGCAATATGGTGTCTTTAAAGAGACACACCGTTATAGAGCTTATGTCAGGGATCTCAAACTCAAATCACCACAAGGTCCACATGAGGACTAGTATATTGGCCTGAGGCCTCATCACTGACACCTTTTCATACAAAGATACAAAAGCCCCTCCCTTTTCCCCAGGCCCTGCCCCCACTCCACCCCTTGCATGAGGCCTCACCCCTGCCCCACTTCTTCCCACCCCTTCCCTGCCCCCATTCCAACCCCTTCCCCAAATCCCTGCCCCAGCCCTGCCTCGTCTCCGCCTCCTCCCCTGAGTGCGCTGCATCCCCGCTCCTCCCCCCTCCTTCCTGAAAAGTCCTAAGCACTGCCAAACAGCTGTTTGGCAGTGGGAAGCATTGGGAGGTAGGCGGAGGAGCGGGGACGTGGCACGCTTTGGGGGGTGGAGGCGGGGAGTGAGGGGAGCTATGGCAGGCCGAAGGAAATAACTCCGCGGGCCGCATGTTTGAGACCCCTGGCTTATGTCATATATCGATTTTTAAAACTGTTTTAATTTTATTGAATCTCCTTTTTCTAAATTAGTTATTTACACATTCCCCTATCTCTCTTAGACCTCTGCAGTTTAGGAAACTGTGGATTATGTAGATTTCTTTTTGTTGACATGTGCTGTTATTATTAGATTTGACTGCTGAGGCTACTGATCTTTTAACACCCTCTTGTGTTTAACATAGAAACTGCACACTAGAGAAAAATCTCACTATACCCTGTCAGGGGAACGAGGGATATGTCCACACTGCAAAGGAAAACCCGCAGCTGGCCCATGACAGCTGACTCGGGCTGCAGGGCTGTTTCATTGCAGTGTAGACTTCCGGGCTCTGGCTGCAGCTAGAGCTCTGGGACCCTCCCACTTTGCAGTGTCCTAGACCCTGGCCTGCAATCTGAAGCGTGGGCATCTACACTGCAGTTAAACAGCCCTGCAGCCCAAACCCTGTGAGCCTGAGTTGGCTGGCCTGGGCCAGCCACAGTTGTCTAGTAGCTGTCTAAACATACCTTTGGTGTTTAATTTCATTCAAACCTAATATTCCACAAAGCTAACGTTTTATCATTTCTGGTATTTTTTTAAAATGTCTCTAGAATGCTGTGAAATGTCTGTAGCTCTCAAATTTCTTCAGAGACTGAAATTCCATTGCCACCCATTAACCATCTAAAAAACCAAAAGAGCAAATTCTGCTTCAACATTACACCCTATGCAATCCCAATGCCTTCTAAGACAATTTTGGGGTATTTGTAAAGTTTATTTCACATTACAAATTATTCATACAAACTTAAAATTATCCTAGATCATTTCAAAGGAGACTAGAATGACAAAAGCCCTGATTTTTAGAAGTGCTGAGCAAATCCCATTAACTTCAGCAGGGACTGTGGATGCTTAGCACCTCTGAAAATCAGACCCAAAGGGCTGTCATTTTATATTACTGTATGAGGCTCAAAATAATAAAGAAAAAAAAGTAGGGGGATGGAGGGGCCAGGGGAGGGAAAGAGATCCTGCTAACAAATAAAACAAGCCTTTCAGCCCTCTGTTTGGCCTTCATTTCATGCTCTGCTGTCCAAGTGCAAGGAACAATTCTGCAGACAACATACAGCCTTAAAGACTCTGGAGTTCTTTTCAGCAAGGCTTCATATCCAGTACCTTCTTGTGAGATTTACCCAGTTGAATTAATTAGCAGAATGCTAGATCAGTTGGAGATGAACCAGAAAAATATAAACTGGTTGCAGACTCAGTAACATCACAACACAATTTTTGCTGTGTTTTAGTTGATAACGAATGACTTTATAAAGAGCACTTTCACCCAGAGATCCCAAAGCAGTCTGCACACCATGCCCGCCTTATGACAACCTATGTAGACACCAGTCATTGAAACTAAAGGGCCTAATCCAGTGCCCATTAAAGTCCATTTGAGTCTTTCCCTTGACTTCATTAGACATTGAATCAGCCTGTAAGTGAAGAATGCTTTATCTGATTGGCCCTATAGAACGATAGGTCTGCAGGCAAAACGTAATAACTACATAACTGGAATTTGCCCAAGAGTTGTCTTGGAGCCTAAGCCATCTCCTCTATCCTGCAAATGGCTCTGCACAGGCAAATGCTTGAAATCAGTGGGGCTGTATGCAGGCACTGCCCATGCAGATCTAGGCGCAGGACTGAGGCCACACTGTGTTCAGGGTTGCATTAGCTAAACTATTCACACCACATGTTCAAATCTGGCAGGGTCAGTTTAGCTCTGCACCCTTCACACTAAAGAATTAGAGCTTCACTCCTTCTGTGAGGTACTCAGCACTTTCAGCTGCCATTAAGGGCACTCAGCACTGTGCATGATCTGACTTTATGCGAGGATCTGTTAGATCTGAACTTGAAAAAAATCAGGATAGAGTGAACCTTCTGAAGCGTGAGGTTGTGGAAGCCGCTAGGACAGTTTTTGGGGGGTTGCAAAGCTAGTCTGAGTACACAAACCAATTTCTATTTATAGTTTAAGCCCATTATATTGCAAGTGTCATTGAATTTTTTAAAAAAAAACATTTGCACCTATGATACTTGAGTGGGTTCATATTGCGTAAAATTATGTAAACCAATTTCACTGTGTGGACATTAGACATCCCGTGACATTTTTAATAAAAAGTTAGGGGTGTGCTCCATTGTCCTGGCCCAAAATTTTCCCTAATAATGTTCTGGGTGCTTATTGGTTGTTACACCTTCCAGAATAATAAAACATACCTATATTATGGTCATAATAAATACTTTCTAGTCTATATAACCCTCCGTCACCCTCAAAAGGACTTTACAGACATTAATGAACTAAGCCTAACATCCCCATTGCGAGATAGGCAAATATTATGTCCATGTTATCCCCATAAGTGGCTGCATTTTGGGATAAGTATGTAGTTTTATATTCTTTTGCTTTTGGATTCTTCAGGATGAAAGGACTTTTGCAAATGTAAGAGATTGCTCATCCTAGGTGTTTGAAATTAGAATAATCAATCACTTTATGACGTAGTGGAACCTAGACATAGGATGATGTAAAAAAGGTAAAACAAAAAGATATTTAATTAACATTTAAAAGGTGCCATAAATTTCATTCTCACTTGCCTTACTTGCTTATCATTTCTCTCTAATCCCAAGAAAGACATTTTGTATGAAAAAAAGTCTCTTAAGAATTCAGATGTTACGTTATATCACTATTTTAAAGGTCTGTTTTTTGTCATAGTAGTCTAAACATCTGCAGGTTTCCACCTGGACATAGATCCCAAACAAGTTGCCAGACACTTGTACAAAGTGGAAAGTGGAATGTGCAGAAGACCAGAGGCTTGTTTATTAACTAATTTTGTTTCACAGTCCTCGGACTAGATGATGTGATTGGAAACTTTGAAGTTGGCAAAGAATTTGATGCACTGCTGATCAACCCCAAGGCTTCAGACAGTCCTTTTGACTTGTTTGCTGCAGATACTTTTGAGGTAATCAAAGCACTGAGTTATTGAAATGCTCCCAAAAGTTGCTGAAAACAGCAAGCTGCAGATCCGGGAAGGTGACAGGATGCTGTAGCATTCAGGGGCTAAAGCAGCACCAGTTCTTCCAGGAGTACCTAAGTGACAGCCAGGATACTGCATCCTACAGTATATCAGCCACACTACTCAGTGACAATATGCGTGAGGGTTAGCCCCATTAGTCCCTAATGACCAGTTGCTCCTGAATGTTGGCATTATCCCATTACCTCTGGTAAAAACAATAGGCCAGATTAATCCCTAGGACTCTTCCACTGAAATCTAGTGTCATGAATTTGAACCTGTTGATTCCAGTGACATAAAACTTGTTTTTTAATGCTAGCATAACCTTTTAGCTGGGTTTATTTAGTAAAGAGAAAAGAACAAAGATTTTAATGGGCAGAATTAAACAAGGTTATTAGCTGATCAGTGGGAAGACAAAAGAGTGGGGAGAGGAAAATGTTATGACTTGAACAATATGCCTGTTGAAGTGTTATCTAACTTATAGCGCCACATTTTTCTGATATTGGCTCTTCTAAAAGATATAGCCTCTTTATTTAAAAGATACATAGTTATTAGCAAATAGACAAATCAAAATTTGATTTTACAGTTAAAAAGCACGTGTTATGTGAATTTGTTTTTGCAGTCTTTTTTTAGTTTCATACAGGTGTGTTTTGGGAGGAGAGGAACTGCTTTCTGAAATTTGTGCTTTTTCCATGTTTTCAGGATATTATCCAGAAGTTCCTGTATCTAGGTATGTCCCAACCTTCACTATACAGAAAAATTCTTTTCATCTCATACTTATCTAGATAATCTTCTGACATAATATAGAGATTGATTGCTTTTCCTTGTTGTTTTTTTAAAATCACAAATGTTTAAATAAGAATTGAGAAGTACAGCATTTTTGCTGTTCTGTGGTTACACAACATATGTTTTACACAAAATCCTATGATCTGCTAGGCTAAGGTTAACCCAACCAGCTAGCAGGTTTTTAACCATGACTATTTGTGTCTACACTGGAAGCTAAGTGGTGTTTAACAGTGTATTAATGCTAACACAAATCACTTGCCCAGTCTATAAAGAGCCAAATGCCCTTTCATGTAGTATGCCTTTGTTCTCAGCAAGAAAGATGGGAAGTCACTTCTCATGAAAACATACACACTCTCTACTTGGGATTGGCTGTACTAAGGGCTTGTTTACACTCAATTTTGGCATCAATTTAATGGAATTGTTTGAATAACCAAATTTTTTAATTAGTGCAAAAACTGAGTGTAGACCAGCCTTTAGATCTACAGGACTAGCACTGCCAGTTTCGTCCTTTTAAGATTTAGCGTACAGGAGAGAAATCTTCCTAATAGAAGGCCCATGCCACATGAACCCTTTCCCAGTTTAAGAGGGGGCTGGGTGCTGCAGTCTGTGGAAGTGATCAGTTCCACACCTGATGCTGAGTATTGTGTCACTTACACTAGTTGCATAAGACATATAGATTTATGCAAAAATCTTTTGGCTTTATTGTTTCAGGTGATGATCGGAATATTAATGAAGTATATGTGGCAGGCAAGCAAGTGGTTCCTTTTTCAAGTTCAGTATAATTTCATTTCCCTTCTGCAAAACATTCTATGGATCATTCTGCATCTAAGTTTGAAGGGATTGGTTAAATGCAGTGCCTCATTGTCAAGAGTGACACCTCACTTTCTTTGTTTAATGCTATGAATTTGCAAAATAATTACGAGCCTTGTTAGATTACAGTTTACCTTAGCAAGATGATCACATTTGTATAAGGAAAAAGGCTTTTAAGTCCATCTTTACAATTCACATCCATGAGCAGTGGGGGGTGGGTGGAAGAGAAAGCAGGGGCAGCTAGATTAAAGCTAGTGTGGTATACCTACTCTAGCAGAGGTTCCAGATGAATACCGTGCAGCTGTCTGAAGCTCACAGATTGCCAGAGCCAAATGGAATTCAAACCTTGCATGTTTTTAGTTGTGTTCTGGGCCTGATTCTCTTCGCACACAGCAATTTATACCAGTTAACTGAATGGACTTCAGTGGGATTACTCCTGATTTAAACTGGTGAGAGATCAGACTCAGGCCCCATGATTTCTGCATAAACCAAGTTTTGGTAAAGAAAATTTATAGTTTTTAAGGCCAGAAAGGGAAAGTTCTCTCACCCCAACTGTCATAACTTCCAAATGATCAAGAAGCTTTGTATAAAAAGCTTTTCCTTTTTTATGAGAGAAATGAGTGGCTAAAAACAGAGGATCCATAAATATTCCCTGTGTGTTCACAGTATTTGTAATTCCTGTAGAATATAGTTTTGAACTGAGATAGATTTTTAATAGCAAAACCAGAGAAGTTTAAAATTTATAGAATTTACTTGTTCCTGCAAGCGCTTGTCAGGAACTATTATCTGTGTTTGAGCACAGAGGCAGACATAATCCCAGTCCGGTTCGCTTCCAGTTTAAAGATGCCCTTTTAATTTTTGAAAAAGTGATTAAACTCTTCCCTTGAAGAGCACATTTCCCTACATTTTAGCTCTGCCATTTTGCTTCTGGGGTTAGGCAGTTGGTTTACCTCCTGCTGGCCTAATGCCTCTTTTTCATGATTGCTTTGTAACACAATGGAAGTGCACTTGAATTTAAATACCCTCAGAGACCTTTCCTCTAGGCCAGGTCTACACTAGGCAATTAGGTCAGTATAAACTATATATTGTTCAGGGGTGTGAAAAATCCACACCCCTGAGCGAAGACCTAATCCCAGGCATAGACAGCGCTAGGTCAACTGCAGAATTCTCCTGTGGACATAGCGACTACTTCTCAGGGAGGTGGAGTACCTATGCTGATAGGAGAAGCCTCCCATTGGCGTAGGTCAGTGGTGGAAAACCTGCGGCCGGTGGGCCACACGTGGCCCGTCAGGGTAATCTGCTGGTGGGCCGCCAAACCATTTGTTTACATTTGCACAGCCATACGAAGCTGCCAGTGGCCGCAGTTCGCCATTCCCGGCCAATGGGAGCTGCAGGAAGCGGCGGCCTGCAGGTTGCCCATTACAGTGCCAGAGGATCCCTAAAAATCTGCAAGATATAGCAGCCAAAACACAGCACAACAATTTGGGGAAAAGTAACTGAGGATCCCATTGTGGAATTTTACTCCCCCAAAGGTTTTCTATGAAATTCTGCACCCCCCCCCCCACCATTTGCACAAAATTGCCTAAATAAAGACAAAGCACAACCTCTTCCCCCCGTCCCGTGTTCCCCCCCCCCCAAAAAAAAAATACACCACAAACAAAATATGAGCTGGCCACAAGGCATAAAGAGAAGATACGAAACGGAACTAAGGACAAAGCCAGATCCTCAGCTGGTGTAACTTGCCATAGCACAATGAACTTCAGCTGAGCATCTGGCCCAAAGAGTACAAATGGGCGAGAGAACCTCTGAAGCATATATAACCAACTGCTTCCAGTTGTCTACCCAGACTCTGGATGGAATCTTTGATGTTATTTGTGTCTTTCATTTATGTTCAATGGCAGCATGCAATTCAGAAAAAAAGATGGGCTGTGGGAGGCTAGCTTGCTGGACCAATATGCTTAATGTATACTATGTTAAGACCAGCACTTTTTATTTATTATAAATGGAATCTATTTGAAATTTTATGTCTTTATCTTACTGTGTCACTTGTTAAACTTCCGCTTTTAGTTATTAATGAAATTGCTCCTAAATATTGCCTATGCTTTATGCAGCATTATTTGAATTATTCATGTGTAGCAAGTGGTGATCTGCACTTTAAAATGTTGCCTTGGCCTAATGTTTATAGTTATTCTGTGATTTTTGCCAGCAGAAGGCATTGTAGACTGAAGAGAGAGATTTTGTATTTGTTCATTTGTACTGAATGTTTTCGTTGCTGGAGTGTAATTTCTGCTAGTAAGGAAAGAGTTAAAGGAACCCCGTCAAGTAGTTTATGCTCAAGTGTAGGTTGTGGGGACCAGAGGAGGGGTCCTTTAATGGATTTATAAAACCTGATATGAATAGAAATATTTTCATTGAATTAAGAAAAGCTCTGTGGAAACAGGCTTTTAAATTTAGCCTGTAGTGTGGACAGCAAAGCACAACAAAAAGCAACATAAATGGACAAAAGTAAATTGGAGTTCTTTTAAAGAATATTTCAGTTCCAAAAATCAAAGATATTACCAGCATAATCAGACAAGGACTTCAAAACATGTATAGTTTTAAGTGTTCCTATAGGTAATCAATAACGCATGACAAGATGTGTAGCTTTTGAATTTTATAATGCATTTATATAAATCAATGGTAAAGCTTTATCTGGAATACTGTATGCAGTACTGTCACCCCCATCTCAAAAAGGATATTGCAGAATTAGAGGGGAGGACCAACAAGAATGATCAAGGGCCTAGAAAAATTCTCATAGATATTTAGGTCTGAAGGGACCATTATGATCATCTAGTCTGACCTCCTGCACAACACAGGCCACAGAATTTCACCCACCACTCCTACAAAAAAAACCTCACACCTATATCTGTGCTATTGAAGTCCTCAAATCATGGTTTAAAGACTTCAAGGAGCAGAGAATCCTCCAGCAAGTGACCCGTGCCCCATGCTACACAGGAAGGCGAAAAACCTCCAGGGCCTCTTCCAATCTGCCCTGGAGGAAAATTCCTTCCCGACCCCAAATATGGCAATCAGCTAAACCCTGAGCATATGGGCAAGATTCATCAGCCAGATACTACAGAAAATTCTTTCCTGGGTAACTCGGATCTCACCCCATCTACTAGCCCATCACAGGCCATTGGGCCTATTTATGAATATTTAATTACCAAAACCATGTTATCCCATCATACCATCTCCTCCATAAACTTATCGAGTTTAATCTTAAAGCCAGATAGATCTTTTGCCCCCCACTGCTTCCCTTGGAAGGCTATTCCAAAACTTCACTCCTCTGATGGTTAAAAACCTTCGTCTAATTTCTAGTCTAAATTTCCTAGTGGCCAGTTTATATCCATTTGTTCTTGTGTCCACATTGGTACTGAGCTTAAATAATTCCTCTCCCTCTCTGGTATTTATCCCTCTGATATATTTATAGAGAGCAATCATATCTCCCCTCAACCTTCTTTTAGTTAGGCTAAACAAGCCAAGCTCCCTGAGTCTCCTTTCATAAGACAAGTTTTCCATTCCTCGGATCATCCTAGTAGCCTTTCTCTGTACCTGTTCCAGTTTGAATTCATCCTTCTTAAACATGGGAGACCAGAACTACACACAGTATTCCAGGTGAGGTCTCACCAGTGCCTTGTATAACGGTACTAAAACCTCCTTATCCCTACTGGAAATACCTCTCCTGATGCATTCCAAGACCGCATTAGCTTTTTTCACAGCCATATCACATTGGCGGCTCATAGTCATCCTATGATCAACCAATACTCCAAGGTCCTTTTCCTCCTCCGTTACTTCTAATTGATGCGTCCCTAGCTTATAACTAAAATTCTTGTTATTAATCCCTAAATGCATGACCTTACACTTCTCACTATTAAATTTCATCCTATTACTATTACTCCAGTTTACAAGGTCATCCAGATCCTCCTGTAGGGTATCCCTGTCCTTCTCTAAATTGGCAATACCTCCCAGCTTTGTATCATCTGCAAACTTTATTAGCACACTCCCATTTTTTGTGCCAAGGTCAGTAATAAAAAGATTAAATAAGGTTGGTCCCAAAACCGATCCTTGAGGAACTCCACTGGTAACCTCCCTCCAGCCTGACAGTTCACCTTTCAGTAGGACCCGTTGTAGTCTCCCCTTTAACCAATTCCTTATCCACCTTTCAGTTTTCCTATTGATCCCCATCTTATCCAATTTAACTAGTAATTCTCCATGTGGCACGGTATCAAATGCCTTACTAAAATCTAGGTAAATTAGATCCACTGCGTTTCCTTTGTCTAAAAAATCTGTTACTTTCTCAAAGAAGGAGATCAGGTTGGTTTGGCACGATCTACCTTTTGTAAAACCATGTTGTATTTTGTCCCATTTACCATTGACTTCAATGTCCTTAACTACCTTCTCCTCCAAAATTTTTTCCAAGACCTTGCATACTACAGATATCAAACTAACAGGCCTATAATTACCCGGATCACTTTTTTTCCCTTTCTTAAAAATAGGAACTATGTTAGCAATTCTCCAATCATACGGTTCAACCCCTGAGTTTACAGATTCATTAAAAATTCTTGCTAATGGGCTTGCAATTTCTCATATGATGAGAGCCTGAAAAGTGTGGGATTATTTTCCATAGAAAGGTGGTAAGAGGGAACATGAAACCAGAATATAAAATAATAAAACAAAAACAAGGGGACATCGAGTGAAATTAAAATGTGGGACATTCAAAACTGACAGAAGGTAATTCTTTTTCATACGTTGTGATACTCATTGCCACAGATGTCAGTGACGCCAAGAACTTGAAAAGATTCAAAAGGGGATTGGACATTTATATAGACATCAAGAATATCCAGAGAATTATAATTAGCAGTGGGTGAATAACGGATTTTTTAGTTCCCTGGCAGTTCTGAAAAATAAAAAGAATATGGTTTCAGTCAACCCAAACCCAGAAACTTCAAAAAATTTTGATAAGTCAAAAAAAAATCCATTTAGTAATGTTTTGTTTCAGATATTTTTAAAGGGCTAGATTCACAAAATGCTGATGGTGACAGGGTTAGAAGATGGCGGTGATGGTGCCCTCCTTATAACTTGTAGTTCAGTGGTTAGAGTACTCACTTGGGACGGGGAAGATCCAGGTTCAATTCCCCTGTGTCTGATGTGGAAAAGAGGTTTGAACTTGGGTATCCCACAGTGCAGGAGAGGGCCGTGACCACTGGGCTATGGGGCAGCTCTCACTTTCTCTTGCTGAAGTTGTTTCACTTGTTATAAATAGTCACTGGAGCAGTGACTTGAACTTTGGTCTCCTACATCTTGGGCGAGTGCCCTAACATAGCTTGTCCTAGTCTACACTGACCACAAAGTCATGGTCACCATCATCTCGTCTAACTCCAGGGTTCCCAGTCATGCTGAAACACAATAACATTTTCTAATGCAGATGAGCCTTCAACAGCTTGTCTGCTGAGACTGCCACCAGGGAATGGTGGTGGGTTTTGTGAGGTGGATGCCTATCCTAGAGAATCTGCACTAAGACTATCCCCCTTTATCTTTATGTTCCCATTCCGTGTCCAGTAAGGTTCTAAGCTAGTGGGTTAGATTCATTCCAGGGTGGCAATGACCTATGTTGATGTAAACCTTAGTGTAGATCACTGACACTAGAGAATTCACTAGGGAACCAGGCTGCAGCTGTGCAAAGCAGTCATACAACCTCTGCTAGTCTGCAGAGCCACGGACAGCACAAGAAGCAGTGCTAGGCAGTATGGGCAACGTTCTGATTCAGCACATCCCCTAACAGGGTCGTGGTGGGGAAGGTCTTGTGCAACTTAAGGGAGGGTTATGGCAGCAATACTGGCTGCTCTCCTTAGGGATCACACCTTGTCCTTCCTCCCCAGCATGTAATTTACACCTCCTTGGGCCAGTTTTGCTGAAACTGGCCAATGGTTCCATCTGCCTGGTTCCTGTTGTACGTAGGTCCCGGTTCTCTCTTTCCAGCTGTTTCTGAGGAAAACACTTAACAGAAATAATGTTGTTCAGTTCCTCCTTTCTATTCTAATTATGTGTATCTTGGAGGGGGGAAATTTGGAATAATGGTATTTGCTTTGTGCACTGTTCTGCTTGTTTCTGATTGTGCTGGATGAACACCCATGTACTGCTGAAACAAAATAAAGAGGCCTTGTGTTTACATTAATCACCATCTGATTCAGTGTTTGATTGATAAACCTGGCCAGCTAACTGTGTAAAACATATACGGTGAGGATCATAGTACAGTGCAAAGTATTAGTGAGTTGCACAGAAGTTACCTTTTGCCCCGTGGATCTCTGACAATCTGTAAAGCCTGCTTAGTATGTATAGCTTTGTTTTATGGGAGCTACCAATCTTTTTTAGAATCAAAATGCTAGTTGCGCTTTGTGTGACTTTATTATCACGTTTATAGGCCTGATAAATCAATATAACTGCTTCACTGACACTTATTATTTTGTGCTTAAATAGACCATCCTGAAATGCCTTTCACGCATTTAGCAGCAAGTACACAAATGCAGAAAAGAATCACTTCTTTTTTTAACATATTTTTCTCTGCTTTGTAATTTTGCAAAGCTTAGACGTAAAAGAGTTCAATATCTCAGCAGTTATGAAGCACAGTAGACGTGGATTTCCTTAAACCAAAAATCCCATAGGAGAACTATTAATTACACTCTGAGGAATTATGTATCAAGGTTTTGAGAATTATGCACAAGTGATTACTAAAATATGCAAAGTTATGTGCAGATGAATTTTCCCCCCCCCCATCAAGCAGCTTGTCGATAGAAGTCATGCAAACGGGTCAGAAAAATACTGAAACTAAACTGCTTTATTTGTTATAATTCTTAATAAAAAAAGCCCATTTAAACGTTGCAATACAGGAATTCTGCTGCTGTAAATGCTTAACACTTCATTTTGGAAAATAGCTGTGACAACTGTTTTGATAAATGTTTGTTGGAGGTGCTATGTAAAGATTTTTCTAAAGGATTGTCTACATACAAAAGTTGTACAGTTAAAGTGGTGGACACAATTAGGCCATGCCTACCCTACAAAATTATATCAACCTATCTTACATCAGCATACAGCCACTGCAGTTATTAAATCATTTGCATGGGCACACACTTGAGTCCTTGTGTTGGTGGTGCATGTCCTCACTAGGAGCACTTTTATCAATTGTATTGTCAGTGTGGGGCACTGTGGGATGGCTCCTGAAAGCCAGAAACAGTTGACGTAAACAATGCAGTGTCTAAACTGACACCGTGTTGACCTAATTACATCGACTGTGACTTGGGGACATGGTGTTACTAAATTGGTGTAGAAAGGCACTTATGTCATCAGGAGCCAAATTTAAGTGAAGACACTTCCACAGCCAGGTTGACACAACCCTGTCGACCTAACCCTGTTGTGTCGACCAGGCCTTAGACTATGAGTAGACCAGGCCTGAGAGCCTTTGGGTAAGTAGCCCAGTAAATCTGGGGATACAACTAGATTTTTCACTACAGTGAGTCAATACGGATGTCGTGTAAAAGCCCATTTTAAGAACACAAATGAGCACAAAATTAGGAATAGCTATTTTTTAAAATTATCTGTTGAATTTTAACCAAAATAAAGATAATCATGATGAAAGTATTACCAGTATGTTATTTATGGGCCTCATCCCAAGGCTGTGAAAGGAAAGACTTTCACTACTTCGATTAGTTTTGGATTAGGTCCAATGTCTGCATCGTTTATAAATTAGCTTATTGATTTACAGTTTGTGAATAAAGGGCACAGTTATAATGCAAGAAGCACGGTGCTCGCACTCTTCTTTCCTTCTGTGAAAGCCTTCTGTTTGAAAGAGCAATGTATGTATAATGAATTCACAACTGCATCCTTGTAGCTAATTGCAAGCAGTGTCATCTTTTAGATAGCTTCCCAAGTTAGATAGCCAGAGGTGGCACTGGAACAAGATTCAGCAGCAGCAGCTCCTTCATTCAGAATGGATTTGTATTCAGAGTCCAAAAGATAACTATTTGTGGCCACACCTTCTCAGCATCCCCTTGCAGAGGACCTAGCCCTCCTGTTATACAGCTGCCACCACTCTAACTGGAAAGGTGAATTTGGACTCTAGTCACTTTCTACCTTGTCTCCAGTGGCAAGTGCTGTAAACCACCTCTCACCAAACCCACTCACTAGTGAAAAGTACACCACTGTCCACCCCCAAAATACAATTGCACAGGTTATGGAAGTACGTGTAAGGCTCCCTGCACATTCTGTTTTCAAAAGCCTCAGCCTGGCCCTGCCCCCAGCAGTTGAACATGTATCCAAGAATTTAACAGTGTACAGACCCATTGATTTGGAACATTCCCTTGGAATGTCCTGCAATGCTCACAGTGACAGATACAGAACTGTCCCATTTAAATACTGATATCAGGGCTTTTTAACTATGAAAACAGCAGTCTTTTTGCTGAATGCTGATGCAGTGCACATTTTCTGAATCCAGATTCTATTGAAGTCCCACATAATAGAAGGATAACATTTTTCTCCTGAATTAGTTATTAAAATCAAGCCTGAAAAGCAATTCTGATAAACATTCATTTCTGTCAAGTATACTTCTCATAATAGATTTTGCTGTATTTTTCCTAGTCTTTTCAACGTATGCTAGAAGATGTCACTTTTTTGTGTTTGTTTAAGCAGCTAAAACATGAAGTCTTCCTGCAGGGAAGGAGTGGAAAATCTTGCAAGTTTTCCATTGAACTACATGGAAGACATGCAAATTCCTCACACCTACCTAGGAGAGACACTTTCCTTTTTGGTTGTGTTAATAGCTTCCTTTTTATCCTGAACCAAAAGGGAACAATATGTCAGCACCAAGACAAACATCCTCCTTCCCAACTGGAATTGGGCAGGAGTTTTAATTGGTCTTGACAGCATATAAAATTACAGAAAATCATGAATATGTTGAACAAAAATATTTCCCTAATATTCTGCATTAATGTCTAAAAATAATAACTGGGTGCGGGGGCGGGGGGAGCAGTTCTGCTCTTCGATCTGTGGGTGAAACTCTTATTGAGTGAAGGTAGAATTCTGTTCTGGCAGTGAGTTCTGCTTGACACCACTCAGTCACTCTCTGGCTATTTGACTGCCTCTCACTCTTTCTGTGTGGTTTATCTCTAGCACCCTTTAAAATTAACGTTCACCATTGTTATACTTTATGACTGATGAAACTGCAAACAGATGTGAAAAACAAGAATCAAGCTGAAATGCTGAATAAACGAGACCTTGCTGAATGTTGCTGCATACCAGAGCTATCATTTCCAGCATCATGATAAAATTCATGCCCTCAACAAAAATGTTTGAGAAAAGAGAGGAACTGATGCTGCATAGAAGAGGGCATTTCCAATCGAGACTCCAATAAGAGGTCATTAAATAAGGAGAGATTCAGAGATTTTAAAGACAGAAGGGACCATTATGATCATGCAGTCTGATCTCCTCCACAACAGAGGCTATAGCAGATGTGGAACTGAGGCACCAAAAACTTCTGAGCCAGAGCTTTAAAAATACGTAGGCACCTAACTGCCTTTGAAATCAGTCTGACTAGCTCAAGGTCACACAGGAAACTTGTGGTGGAGCAGGCAATTGAACCCAGGTCTTCTAAGTTCTAAGCTAGTGCACTAAGCACTAGAAAATCCTTCCTTCAGCTCCCTCTTTAACCTTATTGATTAATATAACCACTCTACCAAGAAGGCACGATTCACTCAAGGCCTCCATAATACCTCACCCAACATGCAGTAATAAATGACTTATATTTAACTCCTTTGCTGTTTTCTCAGTAGCTCCTTGCTCCCAAAAGGGTATTTTAATGAATCAAAATCTACTCTTGCCATGCTTGTCCCTTATATTTAATGCTGGCTTTGTTCTGGAGTTGATTCTGGGATGCATTAAGCTGGAGTCTTTATTTATGACTCAGCCATGAGAGCTACATGTACACACTCTGAGAAAGTGGTAGACGTGAGGCTCAGGTTGCCCCTCTTCACCTCCCCCCAAAAAAGAGGTAAAATGATCCAGTGGTCACGTTCCCACACTGGGAGTCAAGAGATCTAGGTTTTCTTCCCAGCTCTGTCATTGACTCTTCATGAACACAGGCAAGTCATTTAACCTTCCCGCACTTCAGTTTCCCCCTCTTTAAACGTTACTGGATGTGCATCAAGGACCCCATGGCCCATCTTCTGGCCTACCCCCATTGCAGTCCCTAGTTCTGGTCAATATGGGGCAGCATGGAAGCTCCACCACCCCAAAAATGCACAGGCTCCCCAGAGGCTGTTTCATCCAGAGTTTTCACACCCAGCCTCAGTCCTGGATTAAGCAGTGTAAAGGGCCTGGCACTGGTACCATGGGAGAATTTCATACAGAGTGAACGTTTCCTTTGCATTCACAAAGGGGGGAATGGGGGAGGGAGGAGCTCTAAGGTGAGAACAGACAATTTTAAAGTGAGAAAACAGCAAGAAATAACACTAAGGACGAACACTTGCTCAGCCCAGGACACTTCAGCCCCAGCGCATCAGCTATAATAGCAGCTGTAAGTTAGGTGAAGCACATCATGTGAGCACAGCCCTCCACATAAACACACACACTCCTTTCAGCAACGGAGCAGATAGATTTAAGTGTGTTTATGGTTAAGCATCTGCTGCTTTATGTTACTGGCAGGAAAAAAAAGCCAAAGTTATTGCCCCATAGTGCTGCTTTGAGGTGCCCTGCTGTATTTGCCACTATCTAGCCATATATAAATTTTCCCAGACATTATTATAGTCCAGTTATAAAACTGTTCCCATTACCAAAACAAACAACTTAATGGGAGAAATAAATAAATAACCCCAGTAAGTCGTCTTTATTTAACCAACAAATTGATGGCATGGCTGGTGCTATCAGGGTCGGTCAGAATATATATCTGCGTCTCTAGCTGCAGCAATGGCTTCCCCTGAATATAACGGGAAAGAGATAAAAGGGAGCAGAAAAAGGTCCTGAAATAAAATATTTCTTACTGACTGGTATGAAAGAACAGGACAGAAGGATTGTATAGGACTTTAAAAAACCAACAACAAGCTTAACCTTCCACAACAAGGTACATGAAATATATCAAATGTTACCTCTCACATTTAGGATACAGATGTTTCATACACTGGATAGTGTAACAGACTTTTTAGATGTTACATGTAACAGCTGCAAGCCACTTGTGCTTCTATCTCATGGTTATCAAAAACTTTTGATGGAGTTGTACGGAGCTGTGTAGTTCTCTTTGTGCTGTAGGTTATATTTCTCTCTTGACAGAATCTGTGCTCTAGGTTCTGAACCAGATCCAGATCAGGCCTCAGATTCTGCCCTCTGAAGTCCAAATTCAAGACTCGGGCTCTGATTCTGGCCTCTGTTATAATCCCTTCATGTTGGATCTGGGCTCTGCCTGGGAAATACCGCTGTGAAAGTGGCTTCCTTGGGTAGCACAGAGCTTCTGAAAAAGCACTTTGCTACCCCCCTCCCCCACCCTCAGAGTCCCCAGAATAGGAGTATGCTGAGGAGGTGTTCGGGGGGGGGGTGGGTTGGGGGGACATGGCTGGGGAGCTGCGACCCTCTGGCTGTTCTTGACCTGAAAATGACCAAGAATAGCCAAAGCATAGCACAGGGCTGGCCAACCTGAGAAGGAGCCAGAATTTACCAATGTACATTGCCAAAGAGCCACAGTAATATGTCAGCAGCCTCCCCATCAGCTCCCCCTACCCCCCACTCCCAGCGCCTCCCACCCACCAGCAGCCCCACCGATCAGTGCCTCCCGCTCCCTCCCCGCACCTCCCAATCAGCTGTTTCGTGGCATGCAGGAGGCTCTGCAGGGGAAGGGGAGGAGCGAGGGCAGGGCAGGCTCAGGGGAGGGGGTGGGAAGGGGTGGAGTGGGGGCAGGGCCTGTGGCAGAGCCAGGGGTTGAGCCGTGAGCACCCCCCAGGCACATTGGAAAGTTGGCACCCATATCTCCAGCCCCGGAGTCAGTGCCTATACAAGGAGCCGCATATTAAACTTCTGAAGAGCCACATGTAGTTCTGGAGCCACACGTTTGGCCACCCCTGCAATAGCACCTAACATACATTAACACAACCCTCTGGCTTCTCTAACTTATGACCAGTCAGCCCAGAGGCCATAAATGTAACACCTGTGCTCCCATCACCACCCCCAAGCTAAGCATAGCTTCGTTCAGCATTAGTTCAGCATTGAGGCCCACTACCTGTATTTGGATGGACATTTTACACACTTGATTATTACAGCTTCTTTGATTCTTTCCCTCATTTTTTCACCACTAGAAAGAATCTGAAGCTCTCTGGGAGGACTGGGCTTTATATTTCGGCTGCACAAATACATTATTTTTGCAAGAAAGCCAGTTATGATGGACTGTGTGAAGGCATCTGGAGGACAACAGGGTTATTGGCTGTGTGTGACATTTGGCTGTGATTTCTGCATGTGACAGTTTAGTTAATGGCTTGCTCCCATGATTTTAACTACTTCACTCCACCTGGGGCACAGCAGCTCGTCTCCGTGTATTCTGGGGCTCCTTGGCCAGCAGACACAAAACCCTGGCAAATTCTTATCTGTGCTGTCTGAATATGAAAAAAAAAATCAACTCTCACACCTCCCAGAAGAACTTGCTCTTTTCCTCCATGTAGTCTTGGACTCATCTACTCAGTATTTAGGACATCATATTTAGGGAAGATATGACAGTGGTTAGGACCAATGGGCATGTTTCCTCTGTCTCTCACAAATAAAGAGCCTCTTTCTGAAACTCGGAACACACGTCATGGTGTATACGGAATCCAGAGTTAGGGGATTATTTTGGCTCTGCTTGACTTTAAATATGAAACAGTTATCAGAAGATAGTAAGGAGTATGGCTAGAGCAGGGTACTGGAAGTCATTAGATTTGCATTCGTTCATTTAATTTCTCTGTGCTTCTACTTCCCTAGCTGCAAAATAAAGTTCATGCTACCTTATTTCATAATGGCATTATGTGGAATTAATGTTTGTAGAGAACTTTGAAATCCTCAGATGAATGGTGCATAAGATACATAAGAAAAAATATATATCCACTACCAAAAATTTACCACTATTTTAGACCTTTTTGTTAGTCACTTTCAACCATTCATTTAAAAACTGTTAGTTTAGGGGAGAGGGTATGTCCTACAGGTACACCAGTGGCTCAAAATCCAGTGCAGACAAAGCCTAAGAATTTTAGCTAATTTAATGTACAAGAATTGTATAAAAGAAAAGGAGTACTTGTGGCACATCCGATGAAGTGAGTTGTAGCTCATGAAAGCTTATGCTCAAATAAATTTGTTAGTCTAAGGTGCCACAAGTACTCCTTTTCTTTTTGCGAATACAGACTAACACGGCTGCTACTCTGAAACCAAAGAATTGGATACTATCTCTTCCAATAGTTTTTCAGCCCTCTAGTGGCACTAACTGTGTTCTGGAAGCCACTAAAAGCCCACCAGAGAAGCAGTGTAAATAGGTAGCTAGGCCTTGCAAGTTGCCTATAATTAATAAACACAATTATTTAGTCCGCACTGTGCTCATCTGGTTCTTTATTTTATGTCCATGGTGTAAAAAGCAAAAGATACAGCAAGCAACATAGGCCCCAGTCCTGGAAAGACTTAGACATGTGCTTAACTTTGTATATGTGACATCACCGGGACTTCTTATTTGTGTAAAGTTTGTTTAGCAGCCGTTGCAGAGTCTGGACCATACTTTGTAACCTAAACTTCTGACTCCACTAGCAATGTATTTAACAGTACAACTCTAAGGTGTATTTGCATTTGACTCTTGTATTTTGTGATTCTCTCTCTATTTCCATCAGTAAATTGATTGGTGTCTGAAGTTGGTTGTTTAAACTGTTAGCTCAGGGAGGGCTACTGCTTGGGGGGAAAGGAAACTGACGTCTGACCTTCCTGGGGTGGACAGAGGAATAAAGTAATCGTCTGAGCAACCCATAATTAGAGAAGGGATTTGCAATCCTCATCTGAAAAGGTGCCATGAGGGGGGTGGGGTAGGGAGCAGCAAACACTCCTTTGCAGTCCATCTTTAAAACTGTTTCAGGGAGTTGTGTTTTAGAGTTTTTAGTCATAAGGCTACTCAGTCGGGGCTCCTGAGCTCTGTGAAGTTCCTTATTAACAGCACCACTGTCTTGCGCACACAGCTATAAACCACTCATTCTTTGGCTCCCACTAGTAAGAGAAGTTAATGCAGAAGATTTTTAACAGGGAAACTATGAATGAGCTTTGGCTCCAGATGCTAACAGTATGGAAATGATCACAGTCTCTAAGATTTCTTTTTAAATGCTATATGGTTTAATTACTGTTGAAAATAAAATAAGTTAAATATCTGATGGTGGCAGAGGCAGGTTTGAGAACAAGGGAGAGGTGTCACTTAGCCATAAATGCGGAATTTCAAATAAGCCAAAGGTATGAGAACTGTCTCTGGTATTAGCACGGTGGTCATCCCTACATCTTTCCTACACACCTCAGAGGTGTGTATCTCTAACTCCCAAAGACAAATAAAGAGCATCTGACTTTAATGCTGGCAGCGGTGACTTTAGTTGCCATACTTGCTGGCAAGCAATAATGCAAGCCACACATGTCTTCTCACAGCTGATTGTGTAAGAGGGTGAAACAGGACTGACCAGATAAAAAAAATGTTACCTTGCGGAAAGTGGGAAAGAGCCAGGCAAACGTATGTCTGTGCTATCATAGCACATTATTCAATTCCCGAGACAGCTCACTAGTAGGGCTGTGACAGGTGCACTTAAGACAACACACAGTCCACACTGGAACTATTCAGAACATTCTCTCCTCCTTGGTTCACTGCTCGGGGGATGAACTGGTGTTGAAATGGAGCAATGCTGGAGAGGTCACCAAAAGCAGCTCTCCAGGAGAGAGGAGGAAATGCAGAAAATATCAGTGCTACTTACACAGACACATTGTACACCTAGGCAGTGAAGGACAGTATGTCAGGTGCAAAGTTATCTCCTCTGCCTCACAGCTTCATGTGAAAAATTGTTCATTATCAATGCCAAGTGCTTCAGTTCACACCCTCTCTGTACTAAGAGCCAGAAAATCCACTGTGCTTCCTTCCTGCCCCCAGGGGATGAAAGCAAACCAATACCTTGGGCTCATTTTTGGGGGGGGGGGGGTTAATGCAGCATTAACCTTCCTTTTTCTGAAGGTCTACCGTGCAATGTCTGCTGATAAAGATGGAGGTTTATGGAGAGCACTGGGCAGGGCCAGGAGACAACCACTCTCCAAACTCATAGGGATTACTCCACTTCTCTGGTAGACTTATCTTACAGAGACTCATGCACTAGAGTCTCACCCTCCTTGTGTGGATGAGGTAGACAGGTGCAAGCAAGGAATCAATGGGAGCAGAGTTTATGAGTTATCTTTGCTGCTACAGGAAATCAGAGGAAGCTGAACAGTAGTATGGAGTGACTGGGTCTCCAGACAAATGCACCAGCTCTCTTCAGATCCCCCAAGGTCCATGGAATTTCCCTATGGATCTTGAGGCATCTGCAGATTAAAGGAAGTATGCATCTGACCACTGGTGGGTGGGGGCAGCTGTATCTCACCACCTGACAAAATGATTTAGAGGAAGTTCTACAAATTGAAATGTCTGGAGTTTCCCGGTTCTCCCATGGCATTTTCCACAAAAGGTCACAATTTGTGCACAAATAATTATTGTTTACAAAGCTGTATTTTAAGAAAAAGACTAAGTTTAGAAATGTTTAATGAAGGTTCATGATGCTGCAACTGCATAGCTCATGGACATGATAATTAAAATCTGGAAGACATCTGGGAGATTGGGTAAAGTGACAACGTGTCCCAGTTTTCCTGGGACAGTCTTAGTTTTTCATATGATGTCCCTGTGTGCCAAGAACTTCATTCAGAACACCTGAAATGCCACAGGTTTTCAGCTCACGAATCATGTCTGTTTTCTTCTATAACTAAAGACTATTTCATAGAATCATAGAATATCAGGGTTGGAAGGGACCCCAGAAGGTCATCTAGTCCAACCCCCTGCTCGAAGCAGGACCAATTCCCAGTTAAATCATCCCAGCCAGGGCTTTGTCAAGCCTGACCTTAAAAACCTCTAAGGAAGGAGATTCTACCACCTCCCTAGGTAACGCATTCCAGCGTTTCACTACCCTCTTAGTGAAAAAGTTTTTCCTAATATCCAATCTAAACCTCCCCCATTGCAACTTGAGACCATTACTCCTCGTTCTGTCATCTGCTACCATTGAGAACAGTCTAGAGCCATCCTCTTTGGAACCCCCTTTCAGGTAGTTGAAAGCAGCTACCAAATCCCACGTCATTCTTCTCTTCTGCAGACTAAACAATCCCAGCTCCCTCAGCCTCTCTTCATAAGTCATGTGCTCTAGACCCCTAATCATTTTTGTTGCCCTTCGCTGGACTCTCTCCAATTTATCCACATCCTTCTTGTAGTGTGGGGCCCAAAACTGGACACAGTACTCCAGATGAGGCCTCACCAGTGTCGAATAGAGGGGAACGATCACGTCCCTCGATCTGCTCGCTATGCCCCTACTTATACATCCCAAAATGCCATTGGCCTTCTTGGCAACAAGGGCACACTGTTGACTCATATCCAGCTTCTCGTCCACTGTCACCCCTAGGTCCTTTTCTGCAGAACTGCTGCCTAGCCATTCGGTCCCTAGTCTGTAGTGGTGCATTGGATTCTTCCATCCTAAGTGCAGGACCCTGCACTTATCCTTATTGAACCTCATCAGATTTCTTTTGGCCCAATCCTCCAATTTGTCTAGGTCCTTCTGTATCCTATCCCTCCCCTCCAGCGTATCTACCACTCCTCCCAGTTTAGTATCATCTGCAAATTTGCTGAGAGTGCAATCCACACCATCCTCCAGATCATTTATGAAGATATTGAACAAAACCGGCCCCAGGACCGACCCCTGGGGCACTCCACTTGACACCGGCTGCCAACTAGACATGGAGCCATTGATCACTACCCGTTGAGCCCGACAATCTAGCCAGCTTTCTACCCACCTTATAGTGCATTCATCCAGCCCATACTTCTTTAACTTGCTGACAAGAATACTGTGGGAGACCGTGTCAAAAGCTTTGCTAAAGTCAAGAAACAATACATCCACTGCTTTCCCTTCATCCACAGAACCAGTAATCTCATCATAAAAGGCGATTAGATTAGTCAGGCATGACCTTCCCTTGGTGAATGCATGCTGACTGTTCCTGATCACTTTCCTCTCATGTAAGTGCTTCAGGATTGATTCTTTGAGGACCTGCTCCATGATTTTTCCAGGGACTGAGGTGAGGCTGACTGGCCTGTAGTTCCCAGGATCCTCCTTCTTCCCTTTTTTAAAGATTGGCACTACATTAGCCTTTTTCCAGTCATCCGGGACTTCCCCCGTTCGCCACGAGTTTTCAAAGATAATGGCCAAGGGCTCTGCAATCACAGCCGCCAATTCCTTCAGCACTCTCGGATGCAACTCGTCCGGCCCCATGGACTTGTGCACGTCCAGCTTTTCTAAATAGTCCCTAACCACCTCTATCTCCACAGAGGGCTGGCCATCTCTTCCCCATTCTGTGATGCCCAGCGCAGCAGTCTGGGAGCTGACCTTGCTGGTGAAAACAGAGGCAAAAAAGCATTGAGTACATTAGTATTTGTTTAATACTCGTTGATAAATGAATACAGGCAGGAATCATCCAGTGGAACGAGTGTTCCATGTGATTAATAATGTTTTAAGAAAAAAGTTGAATTAGCATAGACACTGTTAAAGTGTTTTTTGTTTTTGCTCAAAACGAGTGCTAGTGACACTTGTTCAGTGTTGTGTGAGAAACTCTTTCAGAGCACTAAGTTACTGGAAAAAATCGTCCACTCTGAAAAATATGCCTGCGTCACCGTTGAGTCAGAAGCTGGCTGTATGGGCACCAGCACACATTTTAAAAAGGGTACTTGTGCCTTTTGTCTGACTATTTCATGACACTGAAAAGTGTTGCCACAAAAGTGTCCCAGGGTTTTATTTTGAAAATATGGCCAGCTTAAGACTGCGACATGCTGTGCATGCCATTTGCAACCAAAAGACCCTCAACACAATCTACATTTCTAACTACTGGTGGAGAAGATGTTGTCATACACTGAGCAAAATGATGAGTACTGTGTAATCAGGTATAGATATCTCAGTCATAGAAGAATATTCAGCTGATGTTAATTCTCTTCATAGAAAAGGAGTGTAGGTCAAAACCTGGAAACTTGAGTGCAGCATCTGTGAGATCTCAGAGCCCTCTCTTTAACTATGTCATAAACATGTCAGTAAGTAAGTAGACTGTTTCACCTTTGGAAGGCCATTGCCAGTTTCAGATTCTGCCAGGAATTGAGCCCTGAGTAGTTCAAGATGGAACTACAGTTCTTCTCTTGATAGGAAGGGTAGGTAAAATAAGACAAAAGCAGGTGGCTCTAATTACTGAATTCCTTTCCAACACTGGCCATTCCCCGGTTCTGCACATTAGTCAACAGCAATCAGCTCACCACTAAAATGCTCCTCTTTGCATAGTTCATTTTGACCTGAAAGCCTGTCAACATGCCACACTCTTCAGCTGTTAAACTCTCATTGGGAGTGATTGTGTGGTTTCGGGGCTTGGTTCTAAACTGTAGAGACTTTCCCATCTAGGCTATCAGTTTGAACATAGCCATGGATGTCAGTAACCAGAAGTTGTTGCCATCTGATGATTGTTCAGTGGCCTCGTTCCTATTGAATATTGGGTTGTTGCTGGGGTTTTTTTTGGTTTGGTTTTTTTTTTAAATAATGCTGCTGGATGTATTATGCTATTATAAGATTAAGCAAATGGCAGAGTGCCTAGCGCACTTGCAAGGGTGCCTTTTTTGCTACTGATGCCTATGCTGTATATCATCCGTGCATAAATAGGGGACTTCAATCACCACTGTGATCTGTTTGGCACTTTCACATTTCAATATTAACCAATATATCATTTAAACAAAGAATTGGTTTGAAAAGCCAGTGGAAAGTGACATCAGCTGTTTACCCCAGAAAGACAACTTGTTTACAGTCTTACCCTCTTCACACTGAGAATGAAGATTTCAAACATGCTAGTGCAACACGAACCGGTTTTTACAGCTCCATTCCTCCTCGAGGGAGAGTGTTCTGATTGTGCTCTTTAGTGTCATTGTCCTTGAAATCAGCTGCAAGGAAATACTGAGAATATTTGGGGGTTGTTGTAGCTTTGATTTGGATTTAACAAAAGAGTGTTTTCATACCTTTATTTTGCAATTCAGTTAGGAAAAAAGCTCATTGATCCAGATCAGCAAAAAAGGAAGTGGAATGAGCTCATTCCCATATTAGACATGGCATAACAGCCAGCTCTGCCACACAAGCAGAGCAGACGGGAGCCATGAGCAGCGGCTAGGTGCCTCAGATTGTCTTGTGCTAGTTGTCCTATTGGGATCCGGCTAGTTGTGCAAGAGGCAGACAATTTCCAGTTTGCCTGCCACAGCAAAACCTTTGAGCAGACCCTGCCAGGACTCAGAAGCAGGGGTGAACCTGATTCAGGTTTGGCCAGACTTCAGAAAGCTTCAGTTACTATGTAGCTCATCTTCCTGACCCAAATGCAAACCTGACCAGCAGAGCGTTCATTCTCTTGACATGTGGTGTCCGCTTACACCTCCTATTTGCCTATCTGAAGGTACTAGATAGCTATGTGCTCATTCATTTCTTCACACCTGGGACTTCAAGAAACTTTTCTGATGCTCCTGCATAGAATATGTAGTGCTTTATGAATACGAATGAGTGGAAGTTTAAGTCACAATTGCTAGGCCCTTTATGGAAACCATACTTTAAAAGAAAATGTGGCAGGTCTTTCCACATGCCTGCACAAATAATTACACTGTTAGATAGCTATAAATCCATATTTTCCCTATTTTTTGTTTCTAGGCCTATAATACATCACATTTATCTGTAGTTCTCAAAGTACTTTACAAATGTTGATAATTCCCATGCACATTTCACGCATGGGAAAACTAAGGGCATGTTGTCAGGGGGGCACTCAGGAATGTTAAGCCAAATTAACTAACAGTGTGAATGTAACATGCATTAATTAAAGCACATTAAGGGCTTTTGTAGCAGTCTCATTCAAAAGTAAAGTAAGCTTTACTTTAGCTTAATTCTCTCTGGGTGAAAGAAACTCATAACAGCCTTTGGGCAGGTCTCCACTACAGAATTACTTCCATATAACTACATGGCTCAGCGGTGTGAAAAAGCCACACCCCTGAGTGACATAGTTATTCTGACCTAAGCAGGGGCAGCTCTACCAATTTTGCCGCCCCAAGCAGTCGCCGCCAAATTGCTGCCGCTCCCGGAAGAGCGGCGGGGCTGCCGCCCCATTGTGAATGCTGCCCCAAGCACTTGCTTGGAAAGCTGGTGCCTGGAGCTGGCCCTGGACCTAAGTGCCTGTGGTGATAGTGCTATGTTGGTGGAAGAGCTTCTCCTGCTGACGTCGCTACCACGGGGGTGGATTAACTATGGGCTGCGTAGAGCAGGGATTCCCAGTCCTCAGTGGTTCAGGAGCCAAATTAGCAATCAGCATTACCCAAAAGAGCCACAGTAGTGTGAATTCATGGTTTCATTTAGTATAGTACTATATATTCATAGTTAGTTTGTATATATATTATTCTCACAGCAAAATGACTAACCAAGTATTATTATTTTATCAACGACAATTGGTTAATAACATAGTAAAAGCATCCTGATTGCTTAATAATTAAAATCGCACAGTGTTTTAATATCATGTGCTGAAAAGAGCCACAGGAAACACATTAAAGAGCCACTTGTGGCTTGCGAGCCTTAGTGCGAGTATCACCGGCATAGAGCATCTTCATTAAAGCGCTACAGTGGTGCAGCTGCGCCGATGCAGCATTTTAAGTGTAGACCTGCCCTTTATCTCTAAAATGGGTCTAGGCCAAAACTTATGCCCATCCCTACTTCATATTTAATTAAGCAAGATGGATTTTTTCACAAATATTGTAGTGGCTGTGATGAGTCATTACAGCACCCATAACCCCAGACTTTCTCACACAAATTACAAGGCTAGCAGAATTTTGCTGCCAATTCATTCGGTGAAACTCAACAGCACTCACGGCAGTGCTCTGACGTTCTAAATATTAGTAATGTGGGATTGGCTGGCAATATCACACGCAACAGGGGTAGACAGTAAGGGAGCAAAGAGCAGGAAAGAGTAACTACAGTATATGAAAAGGTTGGAGTGGAACAACACATCCCCACCATTAACACACAATGGGTAAACTGTAAAAGTCTCCATACCACTTAAGCCTCACAGTGGGACTGTGCAAGATGCCTGCCAGCACAGATGCTGCAGGGAGGGATGGGGTGGGGAGTGTCTGCATCCTCCTAGTACCAGGGGAAGGGGTGAGGGGAGCTTTGTGTCAGCCTCACATAGGTGGAAAAACGGGAGTCAGAGAGGGGAAAGGCCACCAAATTAGCAAGAACCCTATGGCTCTAACAGCCCACAAAGAGGAGAGTGAAAGGGAAGCAGCTGCTATTCCAACACAGGAGAGAACAGCTATGAGGAAGAGAGCGATGCAACAGCCCATAATGCTGATCTCAGGTCGGCGGGTGGATTTTTCTCCTTCTCCTGCATGCACATTACCTGTATGAAGCCTAATTAATATTTACCTCTTTGCAAGATAACAGTGATCCCATTTTGGTGACAAGGAATTTAATGAAAATAGAAAACGATGCTACATTCATCCATTCTGATGACGATGAAATGATTGTAACAAGTGTGAAAATTACACACACGTAACCAGTTCTCTTTAACATTATCACTGTTCTTCACATACCATTCTCAGAATAGTTAAGAACTCTAGTTGATAAGAGGTCAGTTAATTAGCCCAAATATAGAATTCTCTTTGGGGTAACTCAAAATATTTGAAACAATACTATCATTCCAGCTGAGCTGTCGTTCCAACAGAGAACAGCGTTATTTTCTCTGGCTATTAAAGCAGTTGATTGCATATAGATGCACAAAATACAAATTATTCCCTCAGACCATTATTCATAGAAACACTTGGAATTATTACATTTTGTTTTCTAAATTGTCCTCCAAAAGCACACCTAGGCAAGAACCATGGTGATGAGCATGGTGGATCTACTGATACTGTACATACATAGATGTTAATTGCATTATATTAGCGTGTAACAAGAATAAGATTGTATAATTATTTTTCAGTGTGCAGTATTACAGACCAGTCCTTCAATCCTTTCCCACACAAGGGGTCCCATTGATTTCAGTAGGGCTTCTAAGAGACTAAGAGTCTCTAAGGTGCCACAAGGACTCCTCGTTGTTTTTGCTGATACAGACTAACACGGCTACAACTCTGAAATAGGGCTTCTGTGATTACGGGTTATAGAAGCAAGTCCCTTGTTAGTAGTACCATGGCTTACTTGAAATAACTACTGTACTACATTTACTTAAATGGGACTGCGCATGCATGTACATTTAAATTCATGGTTAAACATATAATAGTAAGCTCTTTGGGGCAAGGACCATCTTTTCTTATGTGTCTGTACAGTGCCCTGCACAATGGCATTATATTCCATGACAGGGGCTCCTATGTACTATCACAATATAGACCAATAATAATAATAAATAGTAATTAGTAAGTGCCTTGGTGGATCAGGGCCTAGAGTAGAATGACTAGCATTGTAATACATTTTTCCTATCCTGTATAAACAGAGTACAGTTTTGATCTTAAATTTCCATGCTACTTTGGAGGAAATGAATAATTTTGCAGCCCTAATTATACTTATTTTTTCTATTATTTTGTTTTTAACACTATGGAAATATTTATACTAAGGGAATTATCCCCCCCTTGCCTGTTCTAGCACAGCACATGGTGCTCGGTGATCTCGCAGTCTGATTGTAACTTCCTAATAAATAATTACGTTGGGTGTTTTTAATATTTAGTTAGATTTTTGCAAGCTTAATTGTGTATATGACAATAGTGCCAAATGTTCTGATTTCTTCTATGTACACTAGATGACAACTCACTTAACTCTTGAAATCTCCCCTTGTTTAAATCCCCAAAGATGGGGGCTGAACTAATGGGTTCAGTGAGGATTTAATAAGACAATTCCTCCACAGCCCACTCTCTTGCATACTAAGAACTGGGAAAATTGTCCCACTCAATCCCCACATGACCCGGTGGAGGGATTGCACATTCCGTAGCCCAATTAAATAACCACTGCCTTTTTCAAAAATCCAGGTTCAATTAAATGCTGACCACTGTCTGACATATTAGCAAAATGGGCTTTTAGAATATTGTTTTAATATTTTATCCCACCATCATGCAATAGAACAAGTCTTCATGTTTTTGTTTCCATATCAAATTGTCAAAACAGTTTAGAATATCAGTTGCAAAATTCCCTAACACGATATTACAAGTGCTCAAAACATTATCTTGCCTCCCTTTTACCTAGACCTATATTATCTTGTGCTGTGAGGCTTTAAAATCTCATAGGCAGGATTGGGTTGAGTCAGTATTTGGATGGGAGAATGCCAAGGGACAACTAGGTGTTGCAGAAAGTTATATATGTAAAAAGCTTGTTATAGAAAATAAAGTGCCAAAGGGATATAAAGGGAAATTAAGTGCAAAGAATTGTGTCTGACAGCTGAATTGAAAAAAAAACAACAACATATAATTATATGCACTTAAATTGGTGATTCAATAGGTGGCACTCTTCCCTCTGAGTCAGCTGTAATAAATCAGCCTGGTGTCATGGAGCACTGTTTGCTGAGGTTATTAGCTTTTGAATGACAGGTAAAATAAAAGGTTATGACCAATTTTAGTAAGCACATAAACCGGATGTTCTGGTCAAATTTCAGCTTAGGCAAGTTTGTCCTGCCTATCTGAATTTCCTCTGCTGATTCAAGTGGGTGCAGGAGTGTTCAAACTTTATGATATTGGGGGCTACCCTTGCATCAAACCTAAATACACACAAGAATATTTTTTTTATGTGCTTGATACTTCTTGGTGAATAGGAATTACAGGTTTTATTCTTGGTGAATTTAATTGACAAGCAAGCAGATCAACTTTGTACTTAACTTGCAGTTGTGGTAAAGGGAACTCATGAATCACCTTTGTCTTCTTTAATTTCTCTTTCAGTGTAAATAAAAAGCGCCTCTCCTAAGCTAGGGTGCCATGGGCTAAATTCAGAGGCTGCAGCCACTGGGGCTGCTTTCAAGTCACTGGAGGAAATAAAGTTAAGAATGAATCATTGGGGTGATGATTCAAACTCCGTGTCATGTTGTTTAAACTGATTTCTCTTGTGCAGATAACCAGCACTGACCACATTAACAGTTCAGCCAATGGCAGATCAAATGGAGTTCTCTGGGCTGACTTCCATGGAATTATGCCAATTTACTGCAGTTGAGTGTGAACCAGACCTCTTTTCTGACCTTAGGGCCAGATTTTTAAAGGTATTTAGGTACCTTAAGATGCAGATAGGTACTTTTGAAAATCCCAGTAGGTTCCTAGATACCTGGCTCTTTGGGATCAGGAGTGATGATTCCTTGGGAATTCCTAGGCACTTTTGAAAATCCCACTTGGTAGCTATCTGCATCTTTGGGTGCCTAAATACCTTTTAAAATGTGGTCCATGCTGAATACTATGGCCCCAGCTCTGCACTCTGCCCCACTCCTCTGTAAGGGGCATGGTGGTAGGAAGGGACAAGATCACTGTGCTTGTAAGTCTATCAGTTCGTCCCTACAGGACTTTTTCAGCCAGGGCAAGTTCGTGCAGGCTCAAGGCTGTTCTAACTTGCACCCCAGGATAAAAGGAGGAGGTGAAAGAAAGTCGCCTATGTCCCCAGTACAAGTGAAAACACAGACGGTACCTCTTAGGTCATTGGGTTCAGTCTCCTGCTATCACAGGCAATCCTGTCATATAATCACCTCTGCATCTGCCCCCAAGGCTTCAATTCCACCATTAGAAATGTCAGTGGCATTACAGAGGCAACAAACTTTGGCCACAAGGGAGCTATTTTAGCTTGTGAGGCTTCTGCTCTGCTTTTGTTTCTCCCTTTGTGGAAAAAACTAGCTAGTGTAGCCAATCGCACAGAGCTTCCCTCAAACAGAAACAGCTATCACTTACTGCCCAGGAAAGTGTTTTTAAAAGCTACAACTTTTAAAAGCTACAAAGTTTTGAAATCCAATGATTTAGCTCTCCATAGGAAGCAATGAGTATTGACACTGAAGGAGTTCGAGTGGATAAGAAAGACTATAGTCTGAAAAAAAGGGACTTTCAGTACTAGTGTTCATCTAGAACTATCCCATAAATGGAGGAAGACAAGTACTACAGCAACAGAGACAATGCACACAATTTTTTTAACAATTTACAAAAAGAAATAGGAAACATTTGTTTTTTCAGGAGAATATATGGACTCATGTTTGAGCACTTTGTTTGTATTAGGTTAAGCAAAAACTATATTTTGTTGAAAAACAAGACAAACCTAGCAACAAATATTAAGAAACACCAATAAGAAATGTGAAAGTTATACAGAATTAGAGGGAAACTAACAAAAACCCCTCGGCATTTACCACCAGTAATGATCTTCTTGCGTCAGTTTATTTTTAAATATCTTGGTATTTTTAGCTTAAAACAGCATACAACTTATACTTAGAAGCAAGCAATGCATATATTCTCCGGTACTAATCAATTTCCTGGCATAATCTTCTGCTTCTGTTTAGTTAGTTAAAAAATAAATCCACTCAGCAGCTTTTCAAGCCAGGTGACTGCTTGCTTTAAATAAGTCTTGGCAAATTTGCTCCAGACAGTGTTAATCTGCTACCAAGGAGATCTGAACAGTGGAGTGAAGTACAAACAGGGCGAGCAGGAAAACAGGCTGGGCACAGATGGACATTTTGGGGAAGGGGGGGGGTATTTTGGGATACAAACACAAAAACCTCAAGAGTAAGAGAACTGCTGCATGCTGTTTTCATAGTTATGTGGCGGTGTGGTCCAGTCATTTCCTGTACAATAAATGCCAACAATTGAAGGTTATTCACAGGCATATTTGGGGGAAAGGGAGAATTAGGGACACACCTTTAGCCTTCATTAAAATACACTGGAGCAGATGGCTATTTTTGGTGAGACAAAATGGAAAAACAGTACACTTTCTGCTACAAATGGGGAAAGTTGCATCTAGACTGCAATTTATCTATTAAGGACATGTCTTGGAAGCATGACTTGCAGTTTAGAGGCCTGCTCAATGACAACAAGTGGTACACAACCTACCTTAATCCCATCCTGACCTTGGAAAGCAGCTGTTGTTCTGCCAGAGCTTGGCGGAAGATGGGTCTGTGGGGTGGGGTGTCTTGAAGGCAGCAGTGGAATTCTGGGTAGCTCTAGAGGGAGGTGGGTTTTATTTATTTTTTTTTTTTTAATATAGGCATCTGAGGAGATCAGGTCAGAGATAGTTGTGACAGATAAGACTAGTGTGAAGTTAAATGTGGCCTAATGGCTAGGGCACCCATCTAAGAGTTAAAGGAGCTGGGTTTGAGTCCTAGTTCCCCCATTAAAGTGTGGTTAACCTTTCTGTTCCTTAGTTTTTTCCTTATCCCTAAAATAGGGACAATAAAGGTTACCTATCCTCATAAAGCACTTTGAAATGTACAGATGAAAAGGGCTGTGTAAATACAAAGTATTATTCACTAGCCTGTCCATTCAATTTCTTTCATGATCTGTATGTGTGATTTAAATGTCAGTACTGGCTAGGGCTTGTCCACACTAATTACATTAGGTTGGTTGGTTGTTCACTGCCACCACCTGATGCATTGTTAAACATACAATCACAGTTTACGCTAAATGTTTAGCATTGTGTAAGTTACCAGGACTCCTCAGGGCCACTTTGTAACATAATGTAAGTTCCCAATGAGACAAACGCTAAAGGTCTAGAAAAGCTCGCCAAAGAAACACTTTTATTCCTCTGGTCAGTCATTTGTTTACTGCTATATTTATAAAAATGCAGCTTTCTCAATTGTATCTGGGTGCATATACTTTAAAAAAAAAAAACCCAACAACCCTCGTCACCCAAGTCAGCTACAATGCCACCCTCAAGATCAAAGGTAAACATAAGACCAGTACCCACTGTCTCCACTGCCTAAGGCAAAAGCCAGAGAAAACAGATATGTTCTAAAGATCAATGGGCTTAGGCTATCTGAAACAAATGGGGAAATGCAGTGCCCTCCAAAGGTACCCTCCTTCCACCAACCCTTGATAGCAGCCCCAACTCATTAGCTGATATCTGTTGTGATGGAGGATAAGGGGAGACAGTCTCCTAGGCACCATGACCCAGATCCTCAAAAGTATTTAGGCACCTCATACTCCTTGATTTCAGTGGGAGTGAGGTGCCTAAACAGCTCTGAGGATCTGAGCCCATGTGATCACACTTAAAAGATCAATGCAGCTGAAAGCTAATAGGGATCCAGTGCAGGCTTTGGAGTGCTGGTGTAATGAGCTCCCTCAGCCAGCCACATTAAGTTTCATTCTCCTTCAGCTGTATCTTCTGTGTATGCTTCACAGCTTCCATACAGAATACCTTGCAATAATCCAATGACAGAGGTGACAAAGGAATGGAAGACAATAGCAAACTCCACATATGAGAAAAACAGTGTCAGTCATTGAGCCAGGGGCAAATGGAATTCAACAATCCCAGCTCCTGATACCACCAGGAACTACAGGACCAGCTGCGATTGCATGAGTATTTTATATTGCAGATTGCACTGACAAACCCTCAAGTCACAATGTTAGGCACCGCCTCTCTCATAATCTTTGGATGCTTCCCCCAGCCAACCGACCACCATCTCTCTCTTTATCAGTATTCAGCCTCGGCTTTTTCTCCAAAGTGCCTATTTCATCAACCAATGGGAAACTACTACAGCATTTCCTTTCGGTTTGATGACAAAGAGGCACAGAGCTGTGTACCATCCACATAGTGAGGACATTATAGCCCAAATCATTATAGCCCAAAGCCAAGAGGAAAGAAAGGACGTGATAAAAGGAAGAGACATTTTGCTATGCTCTCTCTCTTCCACCTACATCTACAGACACCACCACCACCAAGCGAGTGAAACGCTGATCAAAGGGGAGAGCCTGGCTGAAAAGCCAGCCTGTGGTGAGAAGCATCTAAGTTTTTAAGGACATTGAAAGTGTTAAGATCAGCTTAGAATGCATTTTGCTTTTATTTCATTTGTCCAGATCTGACTTGTTGTGCTTTGACTTATAATCACTTAAGATCTATCTTTATAGTTAATAAATTTGTTTGTTTATTCTACCTGAAGCAGTGTGTTTTGTTTGCAGTGTGTCCATCGGCCATAACTGGACACTGCAAGACGGAGGTTCCTAGGGTTGCGTCTGGGACCAGAGATATTGGCTAGTGTCACTCGCTTGCAAGTAGCTGGGAGCAGCTTACATGCCAGAGGCTGTGTGTGAACAGCCCAGGAGTGGGAGTTCTCACAGCAGAGCAGCGTAAGGCTGGCTCCCAGAGTCCAGGACTGGAGTCGCCTAGCAGATCACTGATCCAGATAATACCAGACGGGAATGTCACAACCACACAATTTGGTATGAAAACAGAGGTGTTGCAGGTCCAGATTAAGATGCATGGTCAAAGCCATGTAGGGAAGCTTTTGCAATTCCTGTCTGCACTGTGCTTAGCTCTAGCTTGTGCTTCTAGTGTCTCTCTTTTCCAAGTGCTCAGTTCACCCACAAACTGTAAAACAAAAACCCTTTAAAGAGACATGTGATAAATAAAATATGTGTGAAAACTGTTGTCCGTAAGCTTTAAATGTGAAGTGAAATCAATCCCAAAATTGCCAGAGGCCCAAATAGCAAAAGTGTAAATATGTAATCTAAAATACTCATATGTTTATAGCACTTTTGTCATTGGATATACTTTTTAAAACATACCTAAGCACATTAATCTTCTTTTTTACAGATAGGGAAGATGAAGCGCACGGAAGTGAAGTGATTTTGTCTAACATCAATGAGTTTGAAAACCGAACCCCAGTCTAGTCTCCTGACTCCCACTCACATACCCTATCCTCTGGGACATGCTGTCTCCATCACTTACCCTAGTTTTATGATGGAACCATTAGAGGGTGCTATAGGAAGAGCCCAAAATTTGTGAGACTGAACCTGAAAGAGCAAGTTACAAGTGATGTGCAAGATGGGACAAACCCAGCCCAGCCTCACAGGAACAATGGACACTGGCTTAGGCAGTAACAAAAGAATCTGTTAGACCAGAGATCGGCAACCATTGGCAAACAGCCCATCAGGGGAAGCCCCTGGCGGGCCAGGCTGGTTTGTCAACCTGCAGCGTCCGCTGGTTCGGCCGATCGCAGCTCCCACTGGCCGTGGTTCACCGTCCCACGCCCACAGGGGCTGCAGGAAGCAGTGCGGGCCAAGGGATGTGCTGGCCGCCCTTCCCGCAGCCCCCATTGGCCTGGAACGGCGAACCGTGGCCAGTGGGAGCTACGATCTGCCGAACCTGCAGAGGCTGAAGGTAAACAAACTAGCCTGACCACCCCTCGCCAAATCCTTGTGTCCTTTTTTGTTTCTTTAGACATACAAAGAGGACCAGAAAGATTTTATAAAATAAAATATTTATAAAATTCAGGTCCTGTCTAGGCTGTCTGTCTGTGATAACTGAAGAAGAGCTAAAACAAATGTAAAGCCAATTTTTTCAGGTGCCACTAGCTTTGGATGACTCAGTTTTGGGGCAACTTGAGACACCATAAAAGGACCTGATTTTTAGAGGGCAGGTGGCTCAGCACTTTCGGAAAAATCAGGCCCCTTTAAGGTGTCTCAAATTGGTCATCCAACAAAAGAAGCACCCAAAATCACTAGTCACTTATGAAAATGGAGGCCATACACCTATGTAAAATTGCAGGATGAAAAACTATTTGAAAATTCTTGACACACTATTAAAAAAGAATTAATGAACTATATTGCAAGGGCAGAAAGAGTGGAGGAAACCATGCCCCAGCTCACACATTACATGTGATGTTTGTGAAAAAGGTGGTTTCCATCACAACCCAAACTTCTGACCTTATATAGACAGTTCTGGTTATTTGGGGTATAGGAAAGTTTAAAGACAAAGGAAATAACATTAAAAAATTCTTTACATAATGTACACCATGACGCATCTGAAAAGAGACATCAGAAAGACCAGGGTTTCAATAATGTATGGACTCGCTTCATTTTGAAAATCATCACAAGTATTTCATTTATTTTTTTAAAAAATAGATAGAGATTTAGTATATAGATTCAGCACTTAAATACTCAAACCATCATGTTTTCAGCTGTCTGCTTGCTTTAGGAATCCTGTACTATGCCCCTGAGGGGCCTGTAAGGAGAATATGCATGAGAAAAACAATGTACAATAGAAATGGTAATTTATGCAAGAAAAACACATTCTGTGCACCCTCCAAACTAATTCATGCAAAGTGATTATTACTGTGATTCACTGTCTCATGAATAAGCCTAAGAGTCTAGAATGCTGGCTCACTTGAGAGTGATATGTACTGGATGAGATTTCTTCCCTCCATCCATGATTCTTATGTACATTACGTGTTTGCCTTTTGGGTCAACAATCCCATTATATATCAGTTTTCAAATCTGTATTCTCACTTCTTGTAAGAGATTTTAAATTTTTCACTATGACTCCCTTCCCCTTTATAGCAAACCCTCCTGTCGCCTCTTTGGTGTTACCCAGCACATATATCCACTCGCATTTAAGATTATTTGTTATAGCCTGTCTGCACTGTGGTAATGCTGACTCCTTCTAATCTGCCCACGCCCTTAAGCATTTGGACCATCTCCTTTTCCTTAATCATTCACTACATATTTTCTTATTACAAGCTTCAGGCGAAATTCTTCTGACTTTCATTCTCACTCATAGACATGTGCTTCTCCCATTGAACTAGATCGGAGTTGTGGGTGGGTATCTGAGGGAAAAATCCGGACCTTGGTGTTATTTCCTTTCTTTTCCATTGATTACACTGCTGTCTCCTTGGATGAATTTGCACTCAGCAGAAAACAGTAACTGTCTCTATATTCCCTTCAACTGAACACAGCAAATTAAAACAAAACTAGGACTTGTCCTCTAGCAGGTTAAACTTCAATTGGCAATTTAAAGGCCAAAGTATATTCTGCTGAAGTGCATATCATACAATGCCAAGGGGAAATAATCATTATTCATATCAAAGCTCTGAGAAGTAAAACTACATATAAAATTTTCTTCTGGTGGATTTTGACCCTCCCATCACTGTAGTAATTGATGCTTATTGCACTTGTAGCAGAGAACTTTGTAATTTCTAAAATTCCCTGACAATGACCATCATTGTCTTTCTCCTTCCCCTCCTCCAGATTTGGCTTCCTTTTTAGACTGCTCCCCTAGTAGACTGTTCAAATCTGTCATTTATTATTTTCAGTGGTAATTTCATATTGTCCATTATGTAGAGCACACTGAAGTTCTGTGGGGCTATAACTCACTAGCTCCTCCTGCTTAAGTTTCAATAGAACTTGCCCTCAATAACACCCTTGGATACTTAAAACAGAAATGGATGCCATTATTCAGGGTATATTTCTTCCTTCCAGGGCCTATGCTGGTTTGTTATTGTAGGGTTTCTTAAGAATGCCGAGCAACTGTCACAGAGTTTGTTTTTGCATCATTTGCCTCACATTATATGTCAGCCATCCTGCAACTGATCTTTGGTAGAAAGAGACTAAGGGACATGACATGTGTAGGGACAGGATTTTATAATTGTGACTTGTACAGAATACATGAAAGTGTGTTGTAGTACACAAGTTTTATTTACACTTGTGACTAATGTGGCCTTCCCAAACTCATACTAATAGACTATTTATACTATAACTCCACTTACTCTATATACGTACATACATATATGTGCATATTGTCTCGCTCTCTCCGATACAATTGCAGCTAAGCTTTGATTAGGGTTTCACTGTAAATTCACCATTTGTCTCACCCAGAAATTTTCATTCTGAGTAGGGGGATAGGTCCATAAATTCAGGAGTTATGGGTTATTCACTGTAGGAGGAGAGTCAGATGTTTTTGATAACTCCTCTCACTGAAGAGTCCCTCCAGAGAGTCACTTCCAAAAGCTGATAACTGTTATCTAAATAAAACATTATTTAAAAAACATTTTCACAATAGCTCATAAATCTGCCCATCCATTAGGAAGTAGAGCTGTCCAACCTGACAAAAACATATTAACTGGGTCATAGATTAAATGTAAGCACATGGTTATGCATCAAAGTTCTCTAAAATGTGGGGGAGGGAACCTAATGCAACACTATTGAAAAAACCTCTCTCAGTAGAAATGAAAAGTACAGGATGAATTTGTGGACTATCTCCCTACCCAGAATGAAAATTTCCGAGTAAGTGAGACAAATTTTCTCATTGACTGTCCTGGATGGGTCCATAAATCCATTAGTGATGGGAGTTCTTTGTCTTAGTATCCTCCCCCCATCACTATCAATTGTTGGGTGGACTAAGGATGAGCTATGGCTTGCAGCCCCCTCCTGGCATGGTCTGCTTCACCTGTTTGAAGTCTATCTACATTATTGAGTTTTTTGAAGGTTTGTAGTGATGCCCAAGATTGCTAACCTGCAGAACTGTTCACATGGTGGTTCACCATGTTATCCCCTGCCTCCAGCAAGAGGGAGTCTTTTTCTTGTGGTAAGTTGGTGTCATCTCCCTACCACCACCGGCCTTTCAGCCACTCACACAGTGTCTTCAGGGCTATGCCAGTCCTAACTTCACCTTGAAGGTTAACAACGGGTCCACCCAAGCCTGAGTCCCTTAGAATACTCTCACTTTGATATCCAACCTGAGGCTACGACCAGCAATTCCAGATCCTCTACATCCAAAGGAGCAGTATACCCTAGTTTACCAGTTTTACCTTAAACTACACAACACTTGTGAGCATTTATAGTAAAACAAAAGTAGATTTATTAAAGAAGGATTTAAACTAGAAATGAGGGAGCGGTGGAAACAAAGTTATAAATACAACACAAAATCATAAAACTTGAACCTAGATCAATGCTTATCAAGTTACCTTTCCCATCTCATAAAGTAGATTCTCCCAGCCCCCACAAAGTTCAGTCTGTTGCAGAGATAGCTGGTTTCTCAGGATCCAAATGTTCATAAAAGGAGACCATGCTCCATCAGGGGTTATCTCAGTGCATGGACACAGAGTACTTCTCTCGCCAGTGTGTTATACTGAAACAACCTTTTGTTTCCATTCACAGATCAGGCAAACCGCTGTCTTGTAAAGTTTCTTTTTTACCTTTAAGTGGCTTCGATTGTCTGTCGTAGCCTCTGATGGTTTCCCATTCAGAGTCTTAGTATTGCACAAGGCTAAACCATTGAACCTTGCATTGCATCCCCAACCAGACAGGGTGGGGTGACAACTCCTCCTTGCCCAAATGGGCCATCGCATTATCTTCTAGTGACTAATTTCTACTTTAAGTACATAAAGCATATTTTCAGTACATTATTCCTTAAATGTTACCTGTACATACATCTCACAATGATTATGAATCTTGACAAATTACGAGTTTTCTGTAGATAGAGGGTATCCATAAAGAGTAAAGTGAAGGGTAAGACATTTGGTGAAGTGAGTTTCTCAGGTCTGAGGTGAGAGTTGTTCACAAAGAACAGGGGACCCTTTCCCAAGGGGTTTTTGTGTCAGAGACCCTTACTCCACTTAAAGGGATGACTAGCAGGATAGAGGGCCAAGAATTCAAAGTTGTAAGAGTTCAGAGAGGAAGCCCTATGCCCGCACTTTTCAGCTGAAAGCACTCTAAGATTACCACCAAGGCGGCAGGCTGAGAGCTAATTCTAAAATGGCTACCTGGGGTGCACAAGATTTTGACTCCAAAATGGCCACTATGACCCCACCATAAAGGGAAGAAGGGGCAGTAGCAGGAAATTGATTTCCTCTGTGCCATTACTGGTTGTTAGCACCCCTCAGAAATAGATGGGATGTCCTGACCACAACATGTGCAGTAGTGTGGGGGTGGGGGGGGGGGAAAGAGAGGAGGGAGGGAGGAGTCCTTGGCAACATATGTAGCCCCATAATGATTCTTTGGCTGGTGGAGGGGAGGGAAGATGACGGTGCCAGATCAGTAGGCTGGAGCTCCGAGACCTTTGTAGTTCACCTAGTGATGGGGCATGGTCTATGCCAGTAGCCACATATTAAACTCCTGGTATCAACACCTGTCCTCTCTGGGTCTCTTGTTAGTTTGTAGATACTACTGGGCTGTCCTCTGGGGCATGCTGGCAGCCTGCTTTGTAATTGCAGTAGTACCAATACTAGTGGAATAAAAGGAACTCTTTCCTCCTTCAGTGAACTCAGCCAAGGATGCTGTGCACAGACCCTGCCCTTTCCCTACTTTGCTTTTTGGCCATTACCAGTGCTAATCTGGAGGGAGATCTTAGTTAAAGGCCCCATGGCACCCCAGGCAATTGTGAAGTGAATTTTAATGGCCCTTCCCAAGGCAATAGCTCTGCATTACAAAGTGGAGAGCGGAGAAAAAGAAAAATTAATCATGGTATGCGCAAAAAGAAAAGGAGTACTTGTGGCACCTTAGAGACTAACCAATTTATTTGAGCATGAGCTTTTGTGAGCTACAGCTCACTTTGTAGCTCACGAAAGATCATGCTCAAATACATTGGTTAGTCTCTAAGGTGCCACAAGTACTCCTTTTCTTTTTGCGAATACAGACTAACACGGCTGCTACTCTGAAACCAATCATGAAACCAATCTACAGAGCACCTGAGTACACTGCTACAACATTAGAGGCAGGGCAAATTCTGGCAGGGCTCTGTAATGGGAGGAGTTATCTGGAGTGAGTCAGTCCAGTCAATCAAAAACATCTGACTCTGCTTCCTGCAGCATAGGGGGACTGACAAATTAATCACTACTGAATTTATGGACCGACATTGGTCTTGAGAGGCATAGTTGCCCTCATGTCATGTGGTCAAAGGCAGATAGCTCCCATAGCTCTCAAGACATCTGCAGAAGGTTGAAGCATTGACACAAGATCTAGTGCCTCTGCCTTAGTCCCTAAGAGCTTGTCTACATTGGAAACTATACCATTTTAACTATACTGGTATAGTTTAAGTGATATTAATACCTTAGTGTGGACACAGTTGTACCAATATACAGATACTGTACAGAAAGGGAACCACCACAGATATAAGTCACCTTTAGACCAATATAACTGCATTCATACTATGGCTTTTGCCATTATAGCTGGTCACTTTAAAAAAAAAAAAAAAAAAGAAAAAAAGAAGAGAGACACCCCTAACTGAAATAGTTAGACTATTAAAACTTTCAAGTTAGACCAGGCTTAAGGCTTCCCCTTCCTTTCTGGCACCATGGCTCCCTCTTGATTAGTGCAGGGTCCTAAATCTCCAGTTTGCCTGACATAGTGTTTGCAGTATTGGAAATGAGGGTAGGAGTAAGGGCATGTGGGCACCCACTTACCTCTAAAAAATTTAGGCCAAACTAGTACTTTGTCCCTTTTTCTACAGCCAAAAGTGAAGGGGACAGAGGACTTTCTTTGAATGCATACCTTCAGGCTAACAAGGACCTTTAAAATTAAGTTACAAAACGCTCTCTTTTAAAACGTCATGTGTGGGATTACTTAAGTGCTGCAATCTTCCAGAACCCAAATGTTTGATGCCTGAAAAAAATTCAAGTTTTCCTTTATATCTCTGGTATATTGAATACAATGCACTACAAAGCTCAGTAGGCATTAATGAAACTGAATAGCAGGCTCCCACTCCATCAGTTTGCCATTTCCACAGACATTAATTTATACTGCAGAACTTATATCCCATTAACTTTTGCATAAAATATATTTATCACAACCAAAGATATTCCATTTTTTTTTTAAAACTTGGTCATTCCTCCACACACCCCTACTTTTTAGTTTCAGGGCTTAATGATGTCTCATTTTTCTAACACAAAAAATGGATATTAAGTCACTGCAGTAGACAAATCTGCTGCCTCAGTCATTTTAAGACTAGCATCCATTCATGAACTCTTTAAAAAAAATGCCCAAAGTACTTTTTGAAGGTAGTTAAGTGAAATATTTGACAGCTATATTATTTATAAATTAAAAAGTTACCAATTTTTGCAATTTTAAAATTGGTTCTGTTGTAAGACATTTCTAGAAAGCTGTATAAGAGCGTATAATGTTTGAGGCTATTCTCTTAATGTTACACATGGGAGTTTTTGAAAAAAGTCAGAAGCCTAGTGTCTACATTTAAAGCACTACAGCAGCGCCTGCACCTCTGTAGCACTTCAGTGTAGACACTACAGCAAGGGGAGGGGTTCTCTATCACTGTAGGCAATGGAAGCTAGGTCTACAGTATAAATCAGAGTATTAAATCACAGCAGTCTAAAGGCCAATTTCTCTAAGAATTTAGGACATTGATCTTTCATTCTAAATTTGGGAGAGAAAAACCTAAATTGTTGGCCAACTAGGAAAGTACATCCAGTCATTATCCTTGTATATACATAGAGCAAAACCAAATCTATTTTTTGGTGCCTAAGCAACCAACCAATTCCTAAACCAGTAGTTATACTTATTGAGGTTTATATCTACAGTATTTGTGAATCTGTGTTTAGGATCTGTATCCTAATCAGATTAGGAAGCATTTCCAAAGCACCAAGTACAGAAGAGGTTGCCAGGAGCAAGTCAGGGCCTTCCAGCCCTGTTTTGTGCCTAGCAGCCCCAAAGGGCCAACATAGCAGAGGGCAATCACCAAGGTTTAGGAAAAACAGACATCTTATGGTAGCAGCTTGGAAGGAAGTGTTGTGGGGGCCTGTCCTGCCCCTTCCATCTAGGGAATAGCAACCATAGTTGGGTTTGCCAGGTGAAGACTATTTAAAAGATCTGGGGGTTTCCATAATGTGGCTGCTTTAAGGAAAGGAACCTAAATTTCTCAAAAAATGAGATGTGCTTGTCTTCAACCTGACCACTTACATCTACACTTATACATTCTTCCTCCATATCTTCCATTGTTTGTACAGCATTAGCAAGTGTTGGTCATTATCTTAAGGAAAAAACATTGGGCATTTAAAAAAAACACTTCTCCAGGACTGCATATTTTTATTGTACTCTGCAGTTAGATAAAAACCATCTCAGCATAGTTGTCTAATGTTAAATGAAGTCTAGTATCAAGTGATCAGGTTTCTTTGTTGACAGGTGGTTTTCCTGTTTCTAACTATCTACCACTTTAAATCTGAAGACCCATCAATACAGAAAAATGGTCAGAGTAGCCATCTAATTAGAATAACTAAGTACTAAGGTGGATTGCTCTTATGTATTTGGATCATATGATGACATACACTGCTAGGAGGTCAACTATTTCATGCATTGGGAAATGGAAGATTGGTCAACAGTACATTTTTAAATTATTTATTGAGATTGTCAGTCCGTTGCCTGAGGTGCTTAAAACCAGTTTTCTTTTTCTAAAAGAGGAATACTCACAGTCTATCATAGAAGACAGAAGTTACCTTTTCTTGAATTAATGCCCTTCTTGTAATTGTACCCTTCATAACAAGCTAAACAATATACCTTCCCCAGCCTTGGTGTTTACACTAGTACAAGTAGACAATTACATCCTCTCAGTAATGTTGCACGCTAAACAGTTCTTCCCTTCACTTGGACATTTGTCTTCTGAATTTACATTTAGAGGTTTTAACATGTAAAATAAGTACACAATGAACATACATAGCATAAAAATTAGCCAACAGCTCTGGCCTCAGTCATGTCAGTCTCCATTGAAGGCCAGGCTGGAATATGAACGTTCATGCTTTTGGAAAAGGTTACTTTATAAGGAAACTCAGTTTTCATAAACCATGATATGATGCAACATGCTACACTGCAATGAGAATGTGAAATGAAAGCTTAGGCTGTTAGACCAGCTCTAAGTGATATTACAACTCTAAAAAATCAGCAGTATGGTTAGTTCAGTACCGGTACAATTAAAAATGAAGAGGTCTTAATACCCAACATCCCATATGCCTGAATTTGGGTTCACTAGTAGAGCAGACCAGATATTGTACCTGTTTGTTCCAACAACAGAGAAACTGACACTTCCTGTACTGCTGAGGATTTCCTCAGTGGGTACAGTTATCTGCTACAAGCTAGTATCCAGTAGCTTGAGCTACTGCACTGGGACAGGGCAGAGAATTAAGTAGCCACATTCACCTTCCCAAAGGCCTGGCCCCTGACATGCTTAGCATGATTCTTGCATAAAGGAATTTCAGCAATAAATTAGACCTGTGTGGTAATGCAAAGCTTTATATAAATTGTTTTAAAGCATCCATCCACACGACTTAAGCAATTTTCAAAAATTTACAATCTTTCCATGTTTTTGGTGATTTTTTTTTTAAAAAAACCACATTCATTGGGGCAGCACATTTGGTTTGCAGTTAATTTCATCTAAAGTGGTATGTTAACCACCGGTTTGCTTTCTTTAAATGAAAAATTTTCATATACACTCAAACCTCACTTGTAACAAGCTTACATGTAGATTAAATGTGATTGGATGGAGCAGTGTGTGAGATCCCACACAATATACTCTGTTATCTTACAAGTCCTGGGGATGGGCATTTGTCTGAGAAAGGGATGGAAGTGATGTAAACTACAGCTGTCAATTAGGGATTTTTGAGAAACACCACATGAATTTAAACTCGTGAAATTTAATTCAAGTGTCCCATACGTCCTCAGATAACCCCTAAGTCATACTAACCCATGACATCACTGACATGTTTTCACAAACTGTTCTTGATGGCATAAATATAGTTAGGGTTCTCTATCCACAAACTCCCAACCTGAATTCTCTTCAAATATCCATGTGCAAATCTCTACTTCTCAGGATCAGAAGGTAACAGATCTCATTATGCTTTCTACTTTAAATTCCAGGGTTGGAGAAATGGTACTTTTCACTGCTTTAGTAAGGTTCCTTTTGGCTTATACCGATATGGATTATCCTCATTTTGGCATGTGAAACTCCCGAGCAAACCCTTTCCCCATGTCATAAGAACAAGCAGTGACAATAAGCAAGCACATGCAGAATCAGTAGACTGGATGGACGACAACTTTTATCTCAGTTTCCATTACAAGTTCACATGTATTATCCATTGGTGAAGGCTGCCTCTTTCCAACAAGTTACCGTGTGCCATGCACACCAACCTGTGGCTCCTTTGCATAGTTGGGAAGGGCAACTCTCACAGCTCCATATTTGAAATCCACATTTAGGTATAGATCCCAGGGAAGGGCCCAGTGGAAATGCTCCTGTTCTCAGAGGTTTGGATAAAATGGTGCTGTACAGTATACTAGTTATGTGGTCCCAGAGATCCATTGGAAATAGATTCGTAGGCAATGCAGCCAAAAAAAAGCCTTTGAGTTCACAGCTAATGCTCTCCTCCTTCCCTGTAGACATGATGTTGGTATTATATGCTGAAATAATCTGGCCACCACGAAAATTAGTTTGTATTCCATCTGCTACGATTTTCTCACGCAAAGAAGCCATCTTAAATTGGTAAATGAAAGCCAAACAGGTTAGAAATATACAGGCTTAAGGCACATAGAAAAAAAAAATGTCCACAGAGCAGAATCTAGAAACTAGTTGCAGCTCTTCCCCCATCCATAAGACAGCCTCGGGTTACCCAGTAACTCAAAACCCAATGAACTATAACAAAAAGGAATTATTTCCCTCTGTACATGATTTTATTATTTACATAATACAACATAGCATAGATGCTGGGTAGCATGATTATGTGCAATACATAAATATGAACTATCTAATAACTCAGAACTGGAGGACAAAGTTAAAGCAAAAAACCTGATGATTTTAATAGTGAAGTAAAAACTAAGACTGAACACTGCAATAAAAATCAGAAGTAGAGCCTTGTGTACATAGTTAACTATTTACAGATGAGAACAGGCATTACCACAACACTAGTCTAAACTGTACTGGTTTATATAAAAAACAAGTTTCATACATCACAAAAAACTTCCATTATAACACAGAAGTGATATTACCAGACAAGCATCAGTGAAGTATACTGCCTTTTCTAGAGTTATTGTACAATGCTGTAGATAATGCAGCCCATGCAATACACCCAAGAACACTACAGTCCTACACCCAAATACAATTAAAAATGATAAAGCAGCCCTCAGAGTGGTGCCAGGTACCACTTAAGTCTACAGCAGCCATGTTGGGTATGGTTTTCCATGCAGAATGGTGCCACCTTATTTTATTTAAGAAACTATTAAATAAAAAAGCTCTTATTCTCTTGAACCCAACATGAAGATACATGAAAAACTAAACTGCTCAAACATCTTTGCAACTTAGATTCCAACATATTGTTACTTGATATAGCTGCTGTGGTAAATCTAAAAACAAATAGCTTTTTTTCTTTTGTAAATAAAAATCTTACAGCATTCTGCTACACAACATTTTTAGCTATGCAAGAGTAAAGCAGACAAACCTTCTGTTGCAGGCCAGTTCATGAAGTTTCTAAGAGGGCATTTCCTTTGGGAACCTGTTCTGAACTATAACACGTAGTCATTTCCAGGATCATTCACACCCTTTAAGTATCAATTTCTCACTTTTCCTGCTGCATTTATTAAACATTAACTATATCTTAAATATGGCACCAACACTCCTCTATGTAAGGTGGATCCCCTATGTGAGCTCACATTCTGCTTCAAAACAATGAACTGTGGAAATTAAAGATAGAAGATTTAACTATGGTAGAAGTAGACTGCCAACTTTTTTCTGGTGTATCTTTTTCCCCCCAAACAGGCACGTAACACTAGCTAAAGATGATATACCTCAATTACATTCCCAAAAGGCAGATCTGCTGCAGACATGCAGATTTGATACATTTGTTTGGCACATGTGAACTGGACAATTTGTTCTCTGTGCATTTATAATGTCCTGTGCAGGTCTTAATTAATCCAATTTTATTCTGGGGAGGGCATATACATTTTAAAAGGGCTGTATCTATCCAATTCTGCCTGTAACAAACACCCAAACATCCTGAAATATCAATAAGACAGACAAGACTAAAGTAAAACTCTGGAGAACATCAAAAGAAAATGGCCATGCATCTGCTCTTTAATGTTTTCCTAGGATATATTAAAATAAAAACAAAGTCAGTCTTTTCACAAGTAGTTTAGTTTATATTCTCTGGATTTTTTCAGCCACAACAACTGGATTTTCTTTCCTGATTTTAGCTGCAGCTTCTGCTTTGTAGTCATATGGGCAGTTGTGCTTATCAGAGTAACGGTGAAGTCCACAAAACAAGTTTCCACATCGGCAGTCAAACCCTGTACAAACAAAAGGAAGCAGTGTCACTTTCAGCTCTAGCTAAACTATGATTTTAAAGCTTAGTCACTACAGACAAAGAACCAAGTATTTACCACAACTGTTCTGTTAAGAGCAATACATGAAAAAGAAAGATTCCATGCATTTCAAAAAACACAGCTGTTTCACAGGGTCTCATCCCAATGAATTTTGAAATGCTTCCTACCCAAAGTGAGTTTTAGAAAATACCAAATACAATGTTCCATCCAGAGGACTAGTAAATGCAAATGCTAGTCAACAAAAGCTGTTAAGTATTGACAGCCTTTTCATATACCTGTAAGGCCAACCTTCTTCCTGCACATGAAGCATCTGTTCTTCTTTGGTTTGGGCAATTCAGGAGCACTCTCTTCATTCTGAGAAGTACTGGGCTGAGATACTGATGGACTTGGTTGAGTAACAACTATGGAAAAAGCAAAAAAAATAAATAAAGCAAAACGAAATGAGAGCTCCAGATTAAATCTGAATAATTCAAACAACGAGCATTTGTTCAAGAACGTAGGTACAGCCCAAGACACTGCATTCCTTTCCCAGAAACTATGCAAAATTCATAGCATATACAATACCACGTTTAAGGTTTTATATTAATACTGAAATCTTTAGCTATAAACCTACAGCTGTGTCTATTACACCACGTGCTAGTAAGTCAGGAATATGGCCACTTCACCATTTAAATGCAAAAATGGAGAGAAGGGTAAGCGTTATTTAACCTACCTTCATAAAGAACTATGAATAGAAAGTATCATAAGTTAATGGTAAGTGCTATGTAAGTCATAAGACCTACTTTGAATATCAATGTATACAGGAAAGTTTAAATTTAAGGTCACACGGTAAACCAAGTATATAGTTGTGTTTGTTAGTATTCCTTTGAGAGATTCCCCCCAGTGTTTAATAGGTAAAGCACTGTGACCACCTACTCTTTAAACAATCTAAATTGTACATAAGTTTACTTGATTTCTGAAATAAAAAATCTGAAAAACCCTAAAAGCAGTGAGCTATAAAATACTTACTGCACACACACATTCCAGATTAAAGCACTACTGTTTGTAATAAAATATGAGATTAATATGGGTTTCCAATCTAACAATAGCCAGATGAGACTGTAGTGCTTCAGTGTAAACACTACCTACACCAATGGGAGGGATTTTCCTGTCAGTGTAGGTCATCCATCTCCCCAAGAGGTGGTAGCTAAACTGATGGAAGAATCCTGTCAACCTAGCATTGTCTACACAGGGACTTAGGTTAACTTAACAACACTGCACAGGGGTATGGATTTTTCACATCCTTGAGTGACAATTATGCCAACCTAATTTTCTAGTGTAGGCCAGGCCTAAGACTGCAACAGCAGCTACATTTCTGACTATTACACAATTGGTTCACACAGTTCCCTGCTATGAGCTCTATTCTCAGAGAGAGAAGAGTTACCTTTGCCTATAAGAGTGCTCTCCACTTTCCCATACGAACACTCCTACAGTAATTTAGAAAAGAGCAACAGCCCACATTTATGCCAAACCTAGACATTCTTGTATTACAGTAAATTCAGTATGGCAGGAAAGGTAGCATAGTTAAACTGACTCATTCTAAAGCTAGTTTTCAGTTGTTTCTCCCATGAACATTTGGGGTCCCGGTTGAGTCTAATTTCATTTAAGAAGCTTTTCTTGGACTGTAAATCCAAAAGTGCAATGTAGTTTTACAAGGGTCAAGACTCTGTGACTTTAATGCAAACCACCCCTTTTAAATGATTAAACATGTTTTTTTAAGGTTCCCCTTCACACCCAGTAAGTGTGACCAAGTATGTTTTGACTTCGTTTAAACAAACACTTAGACATCCGAAAATAACATGCTAAGCATATACATCATGTCCAGTTCCCACCCTAAACAGTTTACAATCTAGATGAATGATAAAATTAAACAGATGGAAACAGATAAAAGTTTCAGTTACTTGAAAGACTAGGACATGTAGATGCAGGTAAGCCCTATTTGCTTACCCTTTCTTGATAGACTGTTTATGGAGTGTTACACATTCTCTCCCCAACTCTGACATCTACAAGCTTCTGGGAGAGATTGCCAGGTGCCATAATCCGAAGAGCCTACAATACACAGATACTCAAAATATCTTCATCCCAAATGCTAGTAATAGCCACACTACTTGTCACAGTACCTGGGTATATTTATTTCTGGAGAAGCAGCTAGCTGAAGTGCAATCTTGGAAAAACTGAAGTGATAGTGGGTAGAGGGAAATAATGAGAATATCAACAAGTTTTTTCCAACAGAATTATCTTTCCTAATGTCACGAAATGGTATGTGGTTTTGGAGTCCAAACTAGACCTCCAAATAGCAACAGCAGCAAGAAAAGCACCCTTCTATCTATAGCTCGCCAGAAGACTGCATCCTGTCAGGCACAAGTCTGACCCACGCTATCGTATTCCATGCGTTTGTGACCACCAGACCGTTGTATTTGGGCATGCACCCACAAATCCACATGCGATAAAAGTTGAAGGACACGACACTAGTGCTCAGGTCTCTAATGACTACCCACTAAGTGAATGGATCAAGTTTAGTATTTATCCTCAAGATGCTAAATGGGCTTTGACCAAGTCTGTTCAGAGGACATCTTTTTTCTTTGTGATCATGAACCCTCCAAACAACTGTGATACTTGCAGACTAATCGAACTCAAACAGGACAAGATTAGTGAGAGGAGCAGCCAAAGCCTTTTCAGCAAGCCTGCCCACTGATGTTCTCTTAAAGAGTGGCAGATGACAATGAACCTAAATCTTGTCATGACTTAAGATGAACAAGTCCTTCCTCCTTGATACAGTGTTATCATAGACTATTTCCCCCATGATTTTCCCTCCTCCTGTTCTGAGGAAAGAATCTAAGAAATCCTAGGTGCTGCCAGATGGAGGAAGAAAAGAAAGACGTGAACAGTCTACACATAAGTTATTCAGTTTTGAAAAGTGCTCAGATACTATAGTAGGCACAATATAAAGACTTGATAAAAAACAAAAATTAGAGGGAGGCTAGATTCTATGGTCTGGCAAAACTGGCTTTAAGATACCCGTTGAATGGCCATATGTAGAGTTTAAGGAATACAGACTGGAGACAAAACACTGGAGCAGAGAGCAGTTTTCCTAAAGAGCCAAATACGCTGGAAGCGTGCCAGTGTAAAGATTTCAAAGCAGGGTGCAAACAAAAAAACCAACTTAAGGTTTTCCAGGTATTTACATGTACTTCCAGTATGCAATTTCTGTTCCTTTCCATCTAAACTGCAATAAAACCCTAGCTTTTGAGTTCCACAGAGGCATTTACTATTAGCCTGGTAATTAACAACAAATATTTTAAATTAAGAATGGATATAAGCAACTTTCACCAAGCAGCTTCTGTTAGCATAAAAAGACTAAAGTACTCTTTTGCATAGCATAGTTTTTGGTGTCGATTGTCATCTGTTCATCCCCAATGAGATCAGAAGCTTACAAGTTATCAGTTTCAAAGAGGACTTCTGCAATTTGGTAACTAATTTTAAATGGTTAAGAATTTTCAATTTGACTCACTTGCCACACTGTCATTACTACCTTATTTTACATATACTGTTTCCTTCCTCATTGGCACTCTCAGGTATGACCTCAAGATGCATTGTTAAAAGGCACACGACTAAGTTACAGGAGATAATCTGAAACTTGCATAGCTTATAAAAGTCTCCTTAAACTCTGTAGACACCCCAAAAAGCATCAGAGCAATAAATACACTTGTATTTATCAATCCATGTCACAGAATCATATTACTGATATACCTCTTTTACATCCCAAATAGCCAGAGCCAAAGTATGAATACAAAACAGTTTAATGCAAGACATTAAAGCAGCTCAGACAGGAAAAAAAACCTAGACAGAAATAAAGGGCTAGTTAATGTAATCTTCCTGTGACTCTTCACCTTCAGATTTTTCCAGTTTTGAAAAATGGTAATTTTGTCTAAGTATCACAGAAAAATCTCGTTTAAAACTATGGCAGCACTTACAAAACAAATACCAATTTTATAAAGCTATTTAAATGAAGTGTTTTGAAGGACACATACCAAATGGGAGAAAGGAAAAAACAACATTAGTGTTAGTAGCTGTAGAATAATATACACATTATTCAAACTTGCGTGTGACAGTTTAACAAAAATATTGGTTCAAGAACTTGGTATCTGTTTGTGTAGACCTGCTTTTCACAAAGAAGTTAATGCTCTAACTTTTCTTTACTTTAAATAATACCATTGTAAAGTATCTGTAACCTTCCCAACGTAAAAGTATCCGCTTGGATTATGAACATAATATGGCCCAACGATTAAGTTCACTCCAGTTCAAGAACAATGGATCAATTATTCCATAGGTGCTTGATCAGTCCGTCCTTCAACAGACTTGTCTGTCACATGCATTAAACTAAGAGCACAGCCCTGGGACAGAGTTATAAAAGAAATATATAGTGCTAAAAATTTTTAGCCAGTAAGCTCAAGTAATTATTTATCCTCCAAAAATGCTGCATTTCCTTCTCCAATATGGCTGAATACAAGAAGCCATATTTATGTCCACAAGCCAACAGAAATTTGAGACAAAGGTTCTCCTAGATTTTCAACAGAGGTTTCTATCATTTTAGCCCTGTAATTTTAGCCCTCCGGTTCTTTTCCCTTACAATTCTAAAAACAATAGTGTACAATTCTAAGTGTTTCAAAATTTAAACTGAAAGTTTAAGAGCCGAACTTGCTCTCTTGTCAAAGTCTTCAATGGGAATTGTGTGCATGTCCAAAGGTGAAATTTAGCCCCAGCTATTTTTCTCTGCACTACAAATGTACACTCAAATATTCAGAACCACCACCTTCAGTTTTTAATATTTTTCCTAGGACAGTATTATGATGGTGAGGGAAGAGACGGTAAAATATAAACTGTCAACTTCTGCTAAAATCCACTAGTTGTATTCAAAGTTAATTTGATGGCACACCTGGCTCTGTTGTCTCTGTTTTCGGTGTTACTTTTTCCTCTCTTGAAATGCTCATTTCTGTCATTTGCTGTGTTACGGGCAAGGCGGCAACAGGTACATTTCTGTTACGTTCAATGAGAAAAAGCAATTCATGTTAGTTTTGAGTTTACACTAAATGTATGTGTTGTCTAAACTCTACTTAAATATTCTCAGCAGTTTAAACTACTCGTTTTGCCACTACAGAGATAGCTTCTACCATATTTAAAGAAAGTAATGAAAGATGCTTCTTTTAATAATTACTTCACTCACTCTACAGCAGTATTTCTCAACAGCTGGTCCATGGACCAGTACCGGTCCCAGAGATCTCCCCAACACAGTTTAGGAAGGCAGCAAGCCGGTCCCTGGTATCAAAAAGGATGAGAAATACTGCTCTAGAAGACTGAAGAAGCCATGTAGCAAACTGCTGTTCTGCTAAGAATCAAGAAAGCGTTCTTGCAATATCCAGCCGTCTAATACCAAACATCGTATACCACTTACATCAGCAATCTTCAATTAAGTTCACAAAGCATTGGTCAATCAGTTCTCCACCGGACAGTTTGTCAGCTATTTATTTCTCCAGAAACTAACTACAATGGTGATATCAGTACACCTACACCATGATTGTTTTAAGTATAAACCCTCTATTTGTTTTATGGATTAAACTCAAGTTTAGCCTCAAAACAGTAATCTACAACTTACCTTAATTTGTCAGATGTGCTGCCAGCAGCACCTTCACAGTTTAAGCTAGCATCTACTCTCTGAACTGATACAGCGTCTGAGGTAGGACTGCTTGAACCACTGGCTGTTCCTATGCAATAGAAATTTGAAAGTTAAGTAAATGTGTAGAATATAAATTAATAACTACTCAAGCACACTTACGGATAGTATTAGTTTAGCTGTTCTCACCCAATTACTTGATATTTGATTAGATTGCTGTGTGTGTCTTTAAAACTGCATGCTAATGAAATACAACTAAAGTGATCATCTAAATATATGGATCAAGTGCTCAGCAGAGACTTAGGGTGGGGCACCAAGTATAGTGTGTTGTCCAGAATGTACAAATCAACATAATTTTGTTTTCAGCATAGCCATTGCAGATGTTCCTGCCTCCAACATTTGTCCTACGATTCCTGCCATCTTCTCAGACATTTCTCCAAATAAAGAAGTTTACCCATTGGACTGATTCTGCCACTATTCTGCTGTCGTTGAAGATGCTCTTTGTAGCAGACGGAGCACATTCCATTTGTCCTAGGATTCCCATAAAATCCACATCCGGTACTACACAGCATGGGCCCTGGGGTCTGGTTCGTCTCCTGAGCCATTTCTGTGCTGTAAATAAAACCAGATAACTGCATTAAAAGTTGGCATGTAACCAAAAATCGATCATAGTTTGTAGGAGACAGTCATTAGTATCTTTACATAATACAAATGTAGCCTGTGTTAAGAATGCTGATATTTATTTGTAGAAAAAGTAAAGTTGCAGTAATGGAAAGCAGAGATATTGTTATACCTTTATAAAATCCTAGTAGAAAAATTTCAATGATATCACGTAGGTTGGAAGAAGGGTACATGTAATTATACACCCTTATGAACAGATTCACTTCACTCATCACTGAGCAGTAAAAAAACCAAACCTGTGTCTCTGTCACTCATTTTGAGTATTTTCTATTCCCGAAATCAGATCCGCTGAATAAATCACACCAAATCTGTGTACACTAATCAATTCTGGAAATCAATGTAATCTATTTATCAACAGACTAGACAGCAAATAAACTGCCTTCACTGCTTATATGATATGTGGGTCCTGGATAATTTCAACTCAGAAGTTCCACGAATTAACAAGTTGTATTTTGGCAATACACTCAATAAAGCAGAGTGGGGAAGTTTACTACAAGTACTAGCCAACAGTCAATTTCAATATGCACTTCTAACTATAGAAGTAATTTCCAAAACAGAGTAAGTAGTCTTGTTTGTATGAAAGCTGACACTGTATGTTAACTGGCAGCAATGAGGGGCAGAATCTTCCATATACAGGGTCAGCGGGCATTTCTGAATCACCACAAATTTATTTTTCGGTGCTTTAAAAGTTGCATTTGCAACAAACTTGAACAGAACTCTTGCAAGAAACGCATTGGCTGCTAAAATACACCCATTTACACAGCCTACTCATTTCCATAAGCTCAGCAAAGTACTCTGGCTCAAGAATTTATAGCCAGGTACCCATGTCTGGCATTGGATAATAAAAGCCCTCACCTCTGCATAACAAACAGCAAAAATTAACAATACAAATACCTCACCTTCACTAGTGATTTATCTCTGCAATGCAAGTTTAGTAGAAAACCTGATATAGCAAGGAACCCTTGGCTCCCAAGAGCACTATTATAACAGGGGCACAGTATAATTAAGTGATCTCCTACAAATCCAGGGCAAATTAAAATATTAGACTGGGCCACTAGAAAAATTGTGTTTTAAAACAATACACCTTGTGGGGCACAATGAACTTTTTAAAACTTGGAGAGCTAGATATTTTGACAAAACAGCCTCTCCATATTAGTGTCTCCCTCTCTAGTTACGTCCAAAATGAATTACAGATATTTGAAAAGACTAGTTTAAGGTTCACAGCAACCCAATATACATGTTGATACATAGGTGCTTGCTATGGACCAAAACATAGTTCTGTAAATTAAAGGTCTGCGTCTCCCAAGGATGATAGGCCTTTCTTTAGAGATATTATAGTAGCTGAAACTACACTGGAGTATCATATCACTGTGCGGCTCCAAGGGAGATTGAGGGGCCACTATAGTAAGCACTGTAAATACACAGAAAATCCCTGACCCAGAAAATTTACAAACTAGATAAGGCACACCAAGGGGCAAAAAAGAACACAGTTACATGTACGCTTTTACAGATCTGGAATTGAAGCAAAGAAATTAGGTGACTTGCACAAGGTCACTCAGATAGTGACATCTCTTGATCTAGATCTCTAGTTCAGTACCTTGACAAGACCTGCCTTTTTGACACCTGTCATAGGCTTCTACCAAATTGTGGTTTTACAACCATTTTTCATTTATTTTAAGGACCCATGCAGATGGAACTGATCAGCTAAACAGCATAAACAGTGGCCTATACAAAGTACTGCCAGATGAACTAAAAATACAGAAAATATTTTCTTCTAATCTATAGTAACTTTAGTCCCTACAATTTAGATATTCCGAGGATGTAAGTGCTAACAAATATATCAGAGGGATAAATACCACAGAGAGAGAAGAATTATTTAAGCTCAGTACCAATGTGGACACAAGAACAAATGGATATAAACTGGCCATCAGGAAGTTTAGACTTGAAATTAGACAAAGGTTTCTAACCATCAGAGAAGTGAAGTTCTGGAACAGCCTTCCAAGGGAAGCACTGGGGGCAAAACACATATCTGGCTTCAAGACTAAGCTTGATAAGTTTATGGAAGGGATGATATGATGGGATAGCCTAATTTTGGCAATTAATTCATCTTCAACTATTAGCTGTAGATATGCCCAATGGCCTGTGATGGGATGTTAGATGGGGTGGGATCCGAGTTACTACAAACAATTCTTTCCTGGGTGTCTGGCTGGTGAGTCTTGCCCACATGCTCAGGGTTTAGCTGATCGCCATATTTGGGGTCAGGAAGGAATTTTCCTCCAGGGCAGATTGGAAGAGGCCCTGGGGTTTTTTTGCCTTCCTCTGCAGCATGGGGCATAGGTCACTTGTTGGAGGATTCTCTGCACCTTGAAGTCTTTAAACCATGATTTGAGGACTTCAATAGCTCAGACATAGGTTAGGGGTTTGTTACAGGAGTGGGTGGGTGGGATTCCGTGGCCTGCATTGTGCAGGTGGTCAGACTAGATTATCACAATGGTCCCTTCTGACCTTAAAGTTTATGATTCTAATTTTAATTAAGTGGTGTTCCTTTTAATAATTCTAAACATGTCAGCATCCACGAATGAGTCTCCAGTACTCCAACTTGCTCCTCTTAAAAATGAAGATGTTGTAAACATGTTTTACCACTTGGTATTTAAATCTAGCTTTAGGTTTTAATTGTTGTTTTGAATATAATGTAAATACAAGCATTTTCATGGCTCCTGTCAGCACATTCTTTCCCTACTAGAAATACGTGCCCCTAATTAAAAAGGTCAAATTATTATTTTTACAGTGACTGTTAAAGAAATTGTGCCATTTCATTTTTCTTGTACCAGGTCCAAGTATCACCTGACTAACCATTTCCTTTAAAAGACTTCACCAGTATGAAGACAAATATACCTTCATCATCCATTAATAAGTATTTATCAACCAGAAACTAAATTATGCTATTTGACCTTTGGATTAACATACTGGGAAGCTCAGATGACTATTTTCAGAGTAACAGCCGTGTTAGTCTGTATTCACAAAAAGAAAAGGAGTACTTGTGGCACCTTAGAGACTAACCAATTTATTTGAGCATAAGCTTTCGTGAGCTACAGCTCATGCTCAAATAAATTGGTTGGTCTCTAAGGTGCCACAAGTACTCCTTTTCTTTTGTCAGATGACTATGGGTTTCATAAACCTAACTGTTTCAAGCTCTTTACAACAGAAGTGCTTTGCTTGTCATACATCAGCAGCTCCCAACTAGGATGGGACCTCATAATTTAGCAGTCATCCACTTAATGTCACACATTCAATTCTGTCTTTCCCTTAGAAAACCAGCTTATAATAGTATCACATGTGCGCCTGCTTTCCTTAATATTTCTCAGAAGCTTAGGTCACATGGGTGAATGCATTAGCTTCCGCCTGTCACAAGGCTGCAATGTGACAGGCTGAGCAAGAGGCTCAGACACACAACCTCGTCAACAGGAGCCTCTGAAATCAGCTTCTATTTATATCTCAAAAGGTTGCCAACTCCTACACAACCCACAGAACTGAAGCAGCAAAGCGTACACCCACTGTAATGGAGAAATATAAAATCCAATTAACAGGATGATTACAGCTTCCTCTCTGAAGAGAGAGGGAGACATTCTTAAATTATACTTAGAAAATGCAGCATCATGGGCTAGTCATCTCAAACAGCCATTACCATTTTTAACATACAGCATAAAGACAAAACAGCTGAGTATGATCTGAGGCCCAAAAGATGACTGCTGTTGCACTGCCTTTGCTCACACACATACAGTACTCAGCATTTTTGGGTGGGTGGTTTCAACAGAAGCATTTGCCTGCATATCAGTTTGTTCCTTTTTAGGTGGAAGGAAGACACTGATTAAAAGGTTAAGGTTCTTGTTCGCCCGTTGTTTCCTTTTACAGGAGGAACTATGTTTTGCAACTTGCATTAGCTCAGCTAACGATTCTATTACAGTAACCTGAATAGCTGCTAGTTACACAAGTTAAACCAGGGCAGGAAAATACTTGATAACTATATGCTAAAGACTACGTATAAGGTATTTTGTTCTGAATTACAGCTAAACTCAAGGGCACTTTAATAACATAAACAATTAATTTGGAGTGGGCCTCACAAAATACCACAAAACAGCAGCAATGAACTTTAGTTCTCCACGCAAAAGTGCTTTTTTAACCAAACTGCAATATTCACACCAGATACATTCACATTTTTAAACGGGTTTAGTGAGGGGGAAAGGAGAACAGAAAAAACAAATCTATACCGAAATCAATACTAAATCCATGGATGGGAGCTGCGTCAATGATGGGGCAGAATGGGACGGCTGACCTAAATCTCTATTTATCCTGACATCCTCCTTCAGATGACACCCCAGAAGCGGGATTGACCCAGGGCATTTTGCGCTTTAGAAAGGGGAGCTGAGGCGCTCCCTAGATACACGGAGAATATGGATCGAAACGGACAAAGACAAAACCGAGCCAAGCCAGAAAAACAAAGGGAAGGGCAGGGCGCCGCCAGCCTCCCGCGGCAGGAGCCACTCGCCGGGGGCAGCGCTGTTCAAGCCCGAGCCGCGAGAGCGGCAACGTGCCTTCTTCCTCGCCCGGCCACCGGCAGCCCCAGGCCTGCTGGGCCCCTCTCAAAAGCCCTGAGTCACGCCGCCCAGCCGCTCGCTCGGTGCCGCCGGCCTCCTCAGCCCCTTCCGGCTCTTTGTTCTTCCCAGCAGCCGCGGCCCGCCGCCTAAGAGGATCCGCCGGTTAAGGGCCCCATTCGTTACCCCCCTCCCTCCGGCCGGGCCCTTTGCTCGGGGGCTGGGGGCCCTTCTCCCCGGACAGGCGGGGGATCTTAGCCCGTGTTAAGGGCCGGAGCGTTTCGCTGGCCCCATCCCCCCGCGCGCTGCTCGGCCCCTCCACACCCACGAAGGCCGGCCGGCCGAGACACAAAGGCCGCGGGGCGCCACTGACCTGCTCGAAGAGGCCGCTGGCGAGGGCCCCGGGCGAGCGGTCGGTTCTGCTGAGGCCAGACAAAGGCGGCGGCGGCGGCGGCGGGGGGGGGGGGGGGGTGGCTGGCTGTCCCGGCGCGAGCGGGGCAAGTCCCGGCCCGGCAACGAGCTCGCGCCGCCGCGGTTCCTGTCCTTTGTTTCTGCAGCAGCGCGGAGCGAGACGCGCCGCGCGGAGGAGGGGTGGGAGCAGGGGAGGCGGATCCTGCTACTCAACGCGCGCCGGCTCGCGCTGCTACTGCTGCGCCGCGAGGCTCCGGGGCCGGACTGAAGCACCGGCACTGGTGTCTGTCGGTCGGTCGGTGCCGCCGCCGCCGCGCGCTGTTCCGGGAGGGAGGAAGCTGGACTCGAAGCGGCCGCTCAGAGCCAGCGATGACGCTGCGGCCGGCGCCCGCACTCTCTGGAATCACACTGGCGCGCGGGTGGCGGTGGGGAGGAAGAGAAGGCGAGGCAGGAAGGGGCGGGGGTCTTCGTGACGTCACCGAAGCCGTGGAGAGAGGAGGGTGGGGGCCGTGTGCAGAGTGGCGAAGTAGTCATCTCACAGCCATCGTCACGATGGAGGAGGGGCGGGATCAGGGATGTGGGAAGGGGTGTCCGTGGAGCAGGGGGGCGGCGGGGTGAGCACGGGGCAGGGCGGCCATGGGTATTGAGTGTGCAGCGTGCATGGGGCAGGGACAGCGATAGGGGGCAGGGTTTGCGCAGTGCGTAGGGCAGGGGTGGCTATGGGGCTGGCCTTACCCTAAGGTGAACTGAGGCGGCTACCTCAGGTGCCAGACTGTGGGGGCTGGTGCCACGAGGAGCCAGGGTGTAGAAAATTAGTACTTGTGGCACCTTAGAGACTAACCAATTTATTTGAGCATGAGCTTTCGTGAACTACAGCTCACTTCATAGAAAATTGTGTCTGTTGCTGGTGCATATGTATTTTCTCTGCTCTAGATGCACAGAGGTGGTGGAGTGCTGTGCTGGAGGAAGGCGGGCACAAGACACGTAACAGGCAGGACAAAAGGTGAGAGGGAATAACAGAAAGCAGCAGGCGCTGTAGAGAGAGGAGGAGGAGCCTCTTATGTACCTCTCAATCAGTCCAGGCTCCTGGTGGTGCTAAACACCAGCTTCTCAGGGAGCTTCCTGTTTCCTGCTGCTTCCCTGAACCCACTTGAGGCGAACAGGCAGTCAACTGAAGTAGTAGGAGCCAGTTAGGTCCTTCAGACGCTGATATCTCCTCTCACTGAGGCCCTGCTACCAACCTGCTTATTTTTGCCATTCAGTTGAGTGTTGCGAGCCACTAGAGCTGGTACAGAACAGCAGTCATGAGTGAAAGAAGAAAATGCCCCTCTGGGGCAGCATTCAGAAAAAGAAAGCAAGCAACGGAAGCTTTTCTGTCTAAGCAGGAAGGAGCTCTTTTGAGATACATAGACACAAATGTTCAAGGTGAGCCTTCTGGCCCCAGTGAGGATGTGAGTGGTGAGGAGGTGCCTGATCTTCCAGTTAGAGTGCAGGTGACCTGGCAGCTACTGCAACATCCATATCGCCATCTCAAATGGATGTAACCATGCACATTCCTGAAGAAAAGTGTAGATCAGAGAAGAGTTTGGTGGAGGCACAAGAAACAGCTGCTGCTGAGTTTAGTTCCTTAAGTCTAGATGATCCAGGACTGTGGACCCACTTGAGCAGTAGCCTGAGGGACTTCCTTGTACTGCATGGGCCACAGCAAGTGAAAAACTTCATGTTCCCCAGAGACAATGAAAATAGAAGTTTCCATCCAACACACTACAGGCATGAAATCCCCAATGGTGACAAAGTGGAGAAGCCATGGCTTATGTACTCAAAACCCCAGAATGCTGCATACTGTTTTTGTTGCAAACTCTTCCAGTCTAATGTTCCAGCCACATTGGGTTCTACAGGAACAAAGGACTGGAAAAATCTGGCTAGAAATCTGGCATGCCATGAGAAGGCAGCAAATCACCAGAGAGCATTCCATAGGTGGAAAGAGCTTGAGATGAGACGAAGGTTAAAGGCCACCATAGATGATCAGCATCAAGAGAAGGTTGCATCAGAGTCCCTTTACTGGCAAAATGTTCTGAAAAGGCTCATTGCCATTGTGAGAATGCTTGCTACCCAAAACTTAGCACTGCGTGGCACTTCAGATCAGCTGTATGTGCCAAACAATGGAAACTTCTTTAAAAGTGTGGAGCTGATGGCTGAGTTTGATGCTGTACTCCAGGAGCATCTAACAAGAGTCACCACCCAAGAAATGTACACACACCACTACCTTGGAAAAACCAATTCAAATGAGATCATACAGTTACTGGCAACAAAAGTCAAAGAGAAGATTGTGGCAGATCTGAAGTCAGCAAGATATTACTCTGTTATTCTGGACTGCACACCTGACATCAGCCATACGGAACAAATGGCTTTAATGGTGCGTTTTGTAACAACAGCAGAACCTAGTGAAAAAGTCCCTGCAATGGTGACTGTCAGAGAGCATTTTCTAGAATTTATTGACATTGATGATACTACAGGAGCTGGTATGACAAATATGCTTCTTAAAAAGCTGGAAGATATGGGAATTGCAATAGCTGACATGAGAGGTCAGGGCTACGATAATGGTGCCAACATGAGAGGAAAGAATAGAGGAGTGCAGACACAGATCCGAGAGTTAAACGCTCAAGCTTTTTTTGTCCCATGCAGTTCTCATTCATTGAACTTGGTGGTCAGTGATGCAGCATCAGCTTCTAGTGAGGCTGCTGAATTTTTTAATGTAATTCAAAGCATCTATGTATTTTTCTCTGCATCAACTCATCCATGGCAAATTTTGAAGCAACATCTGGGAACATCCTCTCTGACACTGAAACCACTGAGTGCCACACGCTGGGAAAGTCAAGTGGAGGCAATAAAGCCTGTCAGACACCAAATTGGGAAGATAGATGATGCCATTGTTGCCATTATGGAGAATAATGCTATGACAGGAACTGTTTGTGGGAGAGCAGTGGCAGAGGGAAATGGAATCACCCGAAACATACATAACTTCAAATTTCTGTGTGGCTTAGAGTTGTGGCATAAATAAATTTGTTTGAAATAAATGTTGTAAGCAAGAGACTCCAAGGTGTTGACCTTGATATATCTGGAGCAATGGAACAACTGGACAAAGCAAAGTCATACCTATAGTCTTACCAGTCAGATGAGGGATTTCAAAACGTTCTGAAGAGTGCACAGAAGTTGGCAGAGGAACTACACACTGAAGCTATTTTCCCACCCATTCAAGAATACAAGAGTCACTGAAGAAGACGACATTTTGATTACGAGGCACGGGATAATCCCATAAGAGACCCCAAACAACAATTCAAAATCGAATTCTTTAACCAGGTGCTAGATTGTGCAGCACAGTCAGTTGAAGAACGTTTCATGCAGCTCAAGGAACGCAGCAGTATATTTGGGATGTTGTATGATATTCCCAAACTCCTCAGTATACCTGAAAAAGACCTACACCAGCAATGCAGGGCACTAGAGACAGTGTTGACACATGATGACATGCGCGATATTGATGCGAGTGATTTAGGTGATGAACTGAAAGCCCTTTCAAGATACACTTCAGCAGGATCAACTCCAAAGGCTGTTCTGGAATATATGTGCACAAATAAGATGACCACCCTCTTTCCAAATGCTTTTTTTGCTCTGCGCATACTTCTAACACTTCCTGTAACAGTTGCCAGTGGAGAACGCAGCTTCTCCAAGCTAAAGTTAATAAAAACACATCTATGCTCCACAATGACACAGGAGAGGCTGGTTGGCCTTGCAATTATCTCAATAGAGCATGAGCTGGCCCAGACTGTGGACCTTCAGGAGGAAGCAGTTCAAATCTTTGCAACCAAGAAGGCATGGAGAGCACCACTTGGATTATTCAAACAGATAAAAATGCCAGTGTTTACTATGCAGACAAGAAAAGTTACATTTGCTGTTCAGACATTTGAAAGTTAACTGTTACTTAAAATTTTTGAATGAGGCATTTTAAGTTGTTAATTCTCCTTTATTGGGGTAGGTAGCAGAGCAGTACCATGAGGGAGTAGAACAGGAAGAAGGCAGAATTGAGAGCTTTCAAAGTTTTGGCCAAACAAGGGGGCATGGGGGCGTCATTTGAGCTCCCTGCCTCAGGTGCCAAAATGTTTTGGGCCGGCCCTGGGGTGGGATGGCGGGCGGGATGTGCACAGTGCATGGGACGGAGACAACGGGGAGGGGTGTGGGGCGTGCGCAGTGCATGAGCAACCATGGCAGGGTGTGCACATTGCATGAGGCAGGGGCAGCCATGGGGGTGTGTGTGTGTGCTCAGTGCTTGGGGTAGGGGCAGTGCATTGGGCTGAGGGGCGGGGATGGGATGACTGGAGGGAGGCAGCTAGAGCTAAGCCAGACTTGGCCAGGCATACTTGCATTGTCCACACTAAATCAACAAAAGTGTCCCTCTCTCTGTGTAGTGGAGGCAGCTAGTAGTGTAGCATGGATGCGAGTGCCACTGCAGTGAGACTCCTCAACTTAGAGAGCCTCACATTTTCAACTGCAAAGGATTGTTGTGGCCTTCCTTTGAACAGCTCTCAGCTCATTGGGGGCCCTGAGCAGGAATATTTTTGGTGACCGGCCCCTTACCCCTCACCTACCCCCTAAAAATACCTATTGCATTATTTCCACAAACCAAAGGAAGGTTTCAGAGTAACAGCCGTGTTAGTCTGTATTCTCAAAAAGAAAAGAAGTACTTGTGGCACCTTAGAGACTAACCAATTTATTTGAGCATAAGCTTTCGTGAGATGAAGTGAGCTGTAGCTCACGAAAGCTTATGCTCAAATAAATTGGTTCGTCTCTAAGGTGCCACAAGTACTCCTTTTCTTTTTGAAAAGCAAAGGAAAAAACCCAACCCAACGCATACTGATACACTTCTTTAAAAGTCCACCTTAAATTAACAGTATTTTGTTGCAATACTAAATCAGGATCCCTTTGAGCTTTTTGGGTACTTAATCAATTGCTTTGCCTGCTTATGCCTAGTGCTGGCTCTCACATCTCTGCAGCCAACCTTTGCCATAGGGCAGGGTAAGTTCCCTTTAGATGTGCCTTTTCTTTGTCCTATGCAATAATTCCATTCAGATTTGGCTGTGATAAGTCACCATTTCCTCTCCTCTTTTGTGTTCCTCAGGGCAGTTTTGGCAGTCTGATACATAGGTGCTAGAACTATGGGTGCTGGGGGTGCTACCGCATCCCCTGTCTTGAAATGGTTTCCATTATATCCAGGGTTTACAGTTTGATTCAATGACTCTCTGCACCCCCACAATAAAAATTGTTCCAGCGCCGCTGTTCTGATGAAATCACTGTTTCTAGACTGCTCTGAGGGCTCCTGCCACTACCAAACCAGCAGCAGCAGATGCTGCTTTGGGGTCACAGGGAGCTACCAAAGAAGCTGTAGCACACCTAGCAATGGCATCAGTGGTCCAGTTTCCCTCTCCCTCCAGTCTCCAGGGTGGCAGCTCCCCCAAATTCCCTGGGTGTATGGGGAAGGGAAGAGAGAGCAAATCACATCAGGGTGAGCTTCTTGCAACCATTTCCCAGACCTAGCTGCAGCCATTCCACCTCCCCACCCCAAAACCAGCCTTCTCCTGCTGACTACTAATGTTATTAGTCCTGTAGTTCAAGTAGTTCAGTAGTAACAATCTGTCCTGCAATGCTGAAGGTCCAGGCTTCAAATGTCAGCATTCCTAGTTCTATCTTGTAAAAATTAACTTCAGGTATACTTTTATTCATTATTATTGAAATGAAATGTGCTTACGACTTCTAATTTTTCCCCTAATAAATATTTAATGTGAAGTAATAAACTGCTAGAAAGGTTGTTAGTCTTTCTTAATAATAAATTGCATTTTTGATGATACGTACAATAATTGATTCTTAAAATACTTTGTCATAAAGGCCTACTAGAAAAAATTAAAGTAAAATATGTCACGATAAAACGTAATCTCATTCCCATGACATTTAGAAACAAACACAATATTTTTTGCCATTTTCTTTAGAATTAGTCTAAGAAACATTATTCTAAAATTAAACATGCAAGAGAGCTCAAAGGGAAATTGATATTTTCCGTATTTAGTTTAATGAAAACATATTAATATGTGTGCTATTCTTTCAAATATTTATATCAATTTATAACGCACATATAGGTGCTAAACAACAGTTAAAAAAAATAATGGCAGAAATGAATTGCCCAGACAGAACCATGTAAAACAGAAGAATATCATTGTGATGGTTTGCGGGTTCACCCAGATAAAGTAAGGGGCTCTCTCACTGCCTGCCCTGTAACCCTGGGTGTTTGTGTTGTGCAGCTTTGGCTCAGAGTCCTGATACCAGCAGCCTGCTCTCAGCACAGTGGCCTCACCCTGGCTTTCACCAGCCTGGTTTCTCCTTGCAGGGTGACACCAACAACCCTTCCAATCCTGAGCCTCCCCAAAACCATCTCCCCGGCAATATCCAATCTCTCTCACTAGATATTCACAGAAGTTATGAAGTCCTCTGCCTGTTAGTTTAACTGACGATCCACCCTTCAGTTTAATACACAGCACTGAGATGGTTTTGTAATAAAACAAGGTGAGTTTATTAACAGAGAACAGATACTTAAGTGGCAATAAGAATAGAAGACACAGCTATGGTTACAAGTAAAACAAAACAAAACATGCTATCTAGTGACTAAAACTTAACTTCAGCAAGGTGCAATCTTTGTCTAAGCAGGTTTCTCACCTATAGTCAGTTCCTAGAGACTTCTACCCCCTTAACTGAAGGATCCGTCTTTCTCAAATTACAAGAGCTCTGGTCTCTTTTGTCCATCCAGTGATGGATACCAAAATGGCTTTCTGCCTTTGCTTGCATTTCCCAAAGTCTATAGTGTCTGCTTCAAGACCCAGGAAGGTCTGCCCCACCAACCTGTTACTGACAGGATCTGTGCTAGACTGTTAGTATGTGGTGTGGGTTGGATACAGTCTGCCTGCACCCAGTCTGGTCAAAGTTTGTGTCAGTGGCCGGGAGCACATAAAATATGCTCTGTGGCTGAAATACACATTTAAAAAAATATTACTATACATCGCATAAACTACATCAAGGTTGCTAGCACAGTAACTAGCTACTTGGCTCCTGAAACATTCATTATGCACTACATCATTTACAATATGTATGGTATATTATGAGTAGAAGTGATTGAAATTTTTCAGACAAAATGATTTTTCACAACAAAACAGCATTTTAAAAAACAAAACAAAAATATTCATGAAAAACTGTTGGCTTTTTTTAAAATTTATTTTTTGAGAAAATTATATCAAAATTTTATCAAAATCATTGTCAAAATCTTTACAGAAATGGTTATAGAAAATGTTTACTAATTACTCACTTCTTAGTAAATGAAAATTTTTGATAACCATTTTGATAGTGATTTTAATATAAATCTCAGTAAAACTTTTGAAAAAAATATGAAAAATGGGTAAGGTTCAAATCTTGTGAAAAGTAAACAACCCTGACATTTTTAATGATTGTTTTCATTTTTAATACCACTTATAATTATGACTTTTTCAGAAATGACTTTTTTGGCCTTTTAAAGTTGTTTTACAGAATCTTGAGTAAGAACATAAGAATGGCCATACTGGGACAGACCAAAGGTCCATCTAGCCCCGTATCTTGTCTTCCGACAGTGGCCAGGTGCCCCAGAGGGAATGAACAGAACAGGTAATCATCAAGTGATCCATCCCCTGTCACCCATTCCCAGCTTCTGGCAAACAGAAGATAGGGACACCATCCTGGCCCATCCTGGCTAATAGCCATTGATGGACCTATCCTCCATGAATTTATCCGTCAGCGATTGTTTTGGTGAGGGAAGAGGTCACAAATTTTTAAAAAATGAAACAAATTAAACAAATTCAGGCCTGCCTCTGCTCCAATTGAAGTCAACTGGAGTTTTGATTTTGATGACAGTGGGTGCAAGATCAGTTCTCAGTACATTCCCTGATGTCTGTTAATATTTTCTTTCTGTCACAGACCCTTATGTATTTCATTGAATCATTCATCTGTATTCGGATTTGAATGAATAATTATTAAAAATAATTTCAGTTATCTTTATCTGCTTTTACTGCACTTTCATTGAGTAAGTGAAATATGTATTTTTTTCAGTGCTTACAAAATAAATGAAAAAGGAACTTAGATATGAACAATAAGAGATTGTTTGTTTTCTCCCATTTGTCTTCTTTTGCCTACTGAACAGCTGTGACCTTTGCCCTGTTTATTCATCAGAAAGCACATATGTTAGGATCTAGGAGTTTCATTCACACAACCCATATTTGTCATGTTCAAATAAAATCCTACTCTCACCAGGGTTTGATAGAGTGAGACTAGTAGTCTTTACATCAGAACTCAAGAATCCAATATTCTACTCTGCTAGGTCTTGCTCCTGCTGAAGTCAATAGAGGTGTCACCACTGCCATTAATGGGAACAGGACTGTGCTTCTTGGGTTTATAAATGGTGTTATAAGTGGAATGGATAAAAGAAAAAATTAAGTGGCCAACAACATTTATGAACCATCTGACTGTCATAAGTGTATATCTGCACAGATATATCACATAACCATATAATCCTTCCTCATATAACAATAAAATAATAATAAATCAACACAACAAAACAACATGCACTTATGTAGCAGCTCCCATTTGAGGATTTCAATCCACTTTCCCAATCTGAATGAAGTTTATTTTCACAACACCCCTCTGAAGTAAGTGAGTATTATTATCCCAGTTTAACAGAGAAGAGAAAGTGAAGGAAAGAGAGGTTAACTGACTTGCTCAAGATCACAGAGCAAGCTGTAGAAGAGTTGGAAACAGATCCCAGGACTCCAAGCTCCTCATCATGTCTTAATCACAAGGCCATTCTTCCTTCTGCTTATGGAAAGCAGGGGAAACAGGATGGACAATGTGCTGAAGACATTTTCATGATATTGATGAGAGAGAGAGAGATTACATTGTACTTTAGGATCCTATTTCATCTTAAAGTCTGTCGGTGAATGCTGTCATGAAACTGGATTTTCAAGCTTATTTACCATTCAAAACTATTCACTGAATAGTTTCAATGTACAGTATTAGCCTTGGACAGCTGATCATTCACAAGCAATGTACTGTAAATATTTGAAATTCAAGAACTATTGGTGAGTTTTGTTTGAACACTTAGATCAGGGGTAGGCAAAACTATGGTACGCGTGCCGAAGGCGGCATGCAAGCTGATTTTCAGTGGCACTCACACTGCCTGGGTCCTGGCCACCAGTCTGGGGGGCTCTGCATTTTAATTTAATTTTAAATGAAGCTTCTTAAACATTTTAAAAACCTTATTTACTTTACATACAGCAATAGTTTAGTTATATATTATAGACTTATAGAAAGAGACCTTCTAAAAACGTTAAAATGTATTACTGGCATGCAAAACCTTAAATTAGAGTGACTAAATGAAGACTCGGCACACCACTTCTGAAAGGTTGCCGACCCCTGATTTAGATCATGGTATTGTTCTGTTCTCTAGTTGGAAGCAGACATTTCTGATGTGAACACATGCATTTACAACTATAAAAAATTCTTGCTAGGCAGAGGACCGGATTCTCCTCTCTCACACATGGGTGTAAAACAGGAGTAACTAACTCAATTTTAAATTGAGATGCCAGAGTGGAACACAGAATTTAGTCTAGTTTCTCTTGCCTTTGAAGTAGATATGAGAACCACTCCCTACAAAAGGTGAATTTCCCCTCTGTGCAGGGCCTCAGCACAAGGCCTATACACTACTTCAGTATCACTTAACCCTCTTTTGAATTTCAACCTAGATTATTTACCAGTTTTGTAAGATATCTTTTAAAGCAACTTACTATTTAATTATGAGTGGTTTCTTTGCTCTAAGAGTATTCATTTGAAATACTTCAAAGGCAGGAGACACACTGCTAAAGCTGTGCCCAAGGCTACATGACAGTTTTAGCTCAAATTGCAGTATTTAGGATGATTGTGGCCCCTACTGCCACCAGTACTTTTTTGAAGTATTTTTTGAAGTAATTGAAATACATTTAAAGCATGAAAACAAACAGTAAGTGAAAATCTTAAAGATTTCCCCCCTGCTATTATTAGATTTCTTGCCTGCTCTCATTTACATCTGTGCAAATTAGTAATAGCCCCACTGAAGTCACTGGTGTTACACCCGTGTAGAATTAGTGTGCAAGAAACTATCAGGCCCATACAGCTTTGGCAAAAGCACATTCAAAAGCACATAGCATTGGCCCGACTCCACTCCACTGGAATTAACAGTACAATTCTCACTGATTCAATGGGAGCAGAATTATGACTACACTGAGCGCTTTTGAAAATCCTATGCAAAAGTGCTAACAAATTACAGCCCATGCGTGTGTTGTCCACAGTTTGTCACATGTCAGATTACTCTCCTTTCTCAGCCCATATATCATCTTCCTAATGCTTCCCCTGAGAGAACTGCAGAGCTGGCCATTTTGTTTCCACTGATCACCCAGTTTAGTTTCTAGCCTTGTTCAAACTCTGTTTTCTTTTATTGTCCAGACTAATTATATTGCATTTTTTGTAATTTTAAAACAATTTTAGATACATTTTAATAAAAATCATATGCTAATTCATTGGGGAGACACTGCCAGAGCTTCCCCCCATAGTTGTCCTGTGAGGAGACCCACCTTCTTTTTCCTGCTCTAACCTCTTTTATTTCTGGGCGTCTCCTGAGCAAAGACCTTCAACGGGTGTTTGATGGTGGTGCTGATCTGGACAAATATCTACAAGCCACATATCCAGACATGGAAAGCTAGTTCATTACCAACCTGGTCCCTGATCCGACAGAAATAATGAACACGTTTTCATTCATTCAGAAGGCAGGAAACATTTAAGGAATGGATTCTGCTATTACAGTGTTGACTGATAACCAGGTAAAAATAGAGGTAAATAGATGAGAGTATTTTATGAAAGTAGGTGTGAATAATCTGCAATGCATGTTTTTTTTTTTAATACAATATACTTTTGATTCTTCTAACACAGTCACATGGCCAAATTCTGCCTTCAGTTATGCCTGTGTGAGCACATTGACCCCAGTGGAGTTACGTAGTTATAGGTGAAAACACAGTTTTGGCTCACTGTGTTGGTAAGTGCATTCTTTCTGACTGACATAGGATGACAAAATATGAATTGATCTTGGTTGACCAAAGTTAGAGTTTATGTGATGTGAAGAGTAATTCCTTAAGGTCACAGCAATTATTCAGATTTCTGCATATCTACTTAGTGATATCTAATGAATCATGTACTAAGGGCAGGGATTGTATTTAGAATTGGAAGCCTTCCCATCATTTCAGAAATGGGAAATTTCTCGAGCTAATTTGGTACATGGGTTATGTTTTTGCCCAGCACAAAGATGGAATGTTTGATCAGACACTGCCAATTATCTGTTAATATCCCTGTGAAAGTCGGGTGTGGGTGAGGGTATTTACTCACAAAAGTTTTCAGGGCAATTTTATTTTGCCATTTTCTCTGATGCAGGAAGGGGTTAAAGGGATGCTTGATCAATTCACCAAACTAAATAAAATGTCACCTCCATTTCCCCACAGCCCATGGTTATGCTTCTACCTTCAGTTAGGTTGCTGTATGATCATTGTGTATGCACTAGATCAAAACCAACTTATCATAAATGTCTTGAGAGAAATAAGATAAGTGAATTTGGGGTGAAAGAACCCTGAGAGGAATGTACGATATTACCCTTGAAAGCAGGTTAACTCCTTTAAACACACACACACACACACACACACACACACACACACACCCCACCCCCCCAGATTTTTGTTGGTTTTGAGTGGATAAGACTAGATCCACAAAGAAAAGTAAGAAAAAGCCTTGCATAGTCTGCACTGTGGAAGCTCATGCAAGACTGGCAAAGTTCTGAGGAATGGGTTACCAGAGCTTTGGGTATACTGAAGCAAATGTATTTTTAATTTTAATTTTACACACAGACTGTGTTCTTTAAAAAGACCAGAGTTTTAAAGACATAGTTCAGAATTATGTATCAGTTCTTTCACAAGAAGAAAACTCTACATGGTGAGTTTTTTTTTAAAAGTGCATAGTGGGCCTGCTCAAAGCCCACTAAAGTTAATGAAAAGTCTTTCACAGACTTCAGCAGGTCTTGGATTAGGCCCAGCTACTAAGGGTGAAACTTATGTCCTGTGCAGATGGTCAGACCAAGGCCTATGCAAAATGTACATCCCACTGAAGTTCTCAAAATTGCCCTTAAAATTACATTTTAAATGGTGCATAGGGCTTGTGCTGGCTGTCTGCAGAGGGTGAAATGTTGATTATTACTGATGATCAGGTGTTACTAGATGGACTTCATTGGGACTTGAGGGTACACAGAAACTCACATAACCCTGGCCCAGGAGAAAAAAACAAAACATGTTACATGAGATAAATCAAGAAAAAGTAAAGTGAATGAGACACAAAATTTGCTTCGACCTATCAGATGCAGACATCAAGGCTGCACTGCTGAAGATGGTACCCGGAAACACAGCAGATCTGGATGAAGGCATGGTGGAAATGATTAAATCCTTGAAAGAGGTTGGAGTACGCTGGCTCATGTGAGTCCTGTGCAGAGATTGGAAAGAGAAGAAAATCCCAGGACAATGGAGAAAGTCCATGCTAATACTGCTATACAAACAAAAAGGTGACATGCATAACTGTTCGAAGTACCGAGGAATTAAGATGCTGTTTCACAGCATGAGACTGTTAGAGAGAATCATAAATAGTTGCATTCACTGAACAGTGAAGGCCATTTTAGGAAAAGAGCAGCTTGGTTTTAGAAAAGGAAAAAAAAAAGCAGATGGTATGTCATTGCTAGATAGTTGGTGGAAAAGAAGCTGGAGGGATACATCAAGAATGGTTGGGCTTTCCTTGATTTGGAGAAAGCATTTGACAGGGGTGAGACCAAGGTCTGTGGTATCAGAGAGCAGCGAGAGGAGGCTGAGACGATATGGCCTTCTACAAAAGATGGATGAAGAGAATCCTGTTCAGGAGGCATTTGAGACTAGAGTTTGCAGGCAGAGACAAGAGGATGGCCAAGAAAACAGTGGATAGACTGTGTATGGGAAGGCAGAATACATACAGAGTGAACATTAGACTGGCAAGCCTGGAAAAGATTGATCCATAGACCTGACTCTAGCTAACTGGGAAAAGGGAAAGAAGTGGCGTGTACTTTTCACTTCATACTCTCCATTAATCTTAATCACACTTTTATAATGAATGGAGACTATACTTTGGCATTGCCTGTATAAAAATAAATTTTACATTTGAGGCCAAATTTTCAACGAGGAACCTATAATTATACCTACAAAATTTGTGCGTGCAAGTTAGATGAAGGGGAAAAAAGCGTCCCTGTTGCACATGCACTCACATGATTTCCTTCTACAAAGTTAGGTTTTTATGCTGACAAGTGTTTTTCAGATCATTAAAGCCAATTGAAGATTTGTCTTATATTGTATGGAGGACATCATCTTCAAAAGCACCACTACTAAAGTTGTTCAGCACAGGAGTTGATAGCACAAACCTCCCACACATTTTTTTAAATTAAAATGTTAAGACTTATGAGATATAACAAAAGAGTCTATTTATTGAACTGTTTGTTTAATTGAATGTACCATTTAAAATATAAAATATTAACATTTTAATTTACTGTATGCCTGTGAAATTATTGACACAGTATGGTAAAACTTGTTACAAGTGTAAGCGTAACTTAATATGGTTGCAGAGACGTGCCATGTCATTACAGAGTGATGGAATCTAACTATTTCATAACAAAATTTTAATATTTAGCACTTGTATATTGCTCTTTATGATGGTGAGTAAGCATTATTATCCCCATTGTATACAGCGGAAACTGAGACACAGATTAAGATCACATTTTCAAAAGTAACTAGCAACTTTGGGCACCCAAAAACTGAGGTGCCCTACCTGAGGTGTTGATTTTCAGAAGGTGTTGGTGTTGGTTTTCAGAAAGTTCTCAGCACCCACCCTTGGAAAACCAGTAACCTTCAAGATGTCTCAAGTTCAACATGTAAAAAATGAGAGACAAAAATAGAAGTAAAAAGCTTGGCTTTAGTGATTTGCTGTCATGACTGGGACGTGGGCAGTCTGACCTAGTGGTCAGACCAGGAGTCAGGCTGAATCAGAGTTCAGAATCCAAGACAGGCCAGAGGGCAAACTGAGAGGCAGGTAGGGTAAGGTTACCAGAGGAGCAGGGGGAAGTAGTTCAAATCAGAGAGGACCCAATGGCATGGACAACTTCCCATTTCTATGCTTGGTTTAAATAGAAGCTAGGAGCCAATCAGGACCTCTATCATTCTGTCAATCACATCCCAGGACTGGAGTCCTCAGTCAGAGTTCAGCTGCTCTTTTGACAATTGTTAGCAGTTCATTGGGTGGTGGGTTGGAACGTACTAATAACTAAGAGCCCTATGGACCAGTGTTTCAGAGCCGTGGTCCCTGATGATTGCTTAAGGTCCCACAGCAGACCAATAGCACAGCCAGGAATAGAACTAAGCTGTCTTGCAGCCTGCTTTCCAGAGACTCTCAATACCTCTGGCTCCTCATAACAGCTGGAATTTTGGGTTCTCGGCCCTTCTAAAAAAATCAGCTTCTGACTCTGAGACCACTTTTCTGTCCATAAAACTACGTTAGCAGTGTGTTTAAAAACATTTACAATTTTCCTTCACACATAAGAAGTTTATTTCAGACCTACCGCAGAGGACCCTACCTGTTTTGGCTAGTCAATAACCCCGTGTGACCCACCCTACTTTAAGCTCTGATTGTAAACAAATTTTCACTAGAACTTCTAGAGTATCATTCACATTATATTTTCAGAGATAAGATACATTTTAAAAAGAACTTCCCCAAAGCTCCCCAAAATATAGTGTGACAGATGATGAATATGTAAAGTTAGAAAACCAGGCCAGGCAGTTTCCTTATTACACTCCAAAGGGAAAAGCTTAGAGAAACATCACTTTATCTTCCCCTCCATCTTTCAGCATTTATACGATTTCTTTGTTCCTTTGTATTCTCCTGGCCCCCTCCAGATATTTGACAGACTCAGTTCATAAATTCATGGAGTTTTGCCTTTTTGATTCTTCAGACAAGAAAAATAATATTGAATTTCATTTATAAAAATTAATAGTAATAATAATAATATTTAATTGGGCTTCAATACAAGGCAGTGAAGGTATGAAATATAGTGCAGACTTAAAAGGGAGTATTGCCAGACACTTTGAACTAACACTGTGTATTCCATTGCATCCGGTGTATTATAATCTGAAATGATCAAAAAGTAGCAACTGCATTAGTGACCTTTTCACTGAGAGCTAATTACATAGTCATTTCATTATTCATTATATATATATATATAGTTTATATATTTTGTTTTATTACTTCTTTAATAAACATGCGTATTACAAGGGAGAAAATCCAGTTACCTAGATATCCCCCGGGCCTCTGGCAGTGGAAGTAGGAATTCTGTTCCAAACCTCTGAAAAGAGACCACTTTTATTTAAGTGCCTAAATATGGATTCATTTACCTAACAGTCACCCAGTCTTGAACATTTTGATCTAAATCACCTGCCCAAAGGCAGCCAGCATGTCAGTGGTAAGGTCAGGAAGAGAACCTAGGGATCTTGATGCCCTGCTATGTGTCCTAACCACAAGAAAACTCTGTTTCTGTATGTACTATGCTACTCCTTAAAATGAAACATTAGCCAATCCATGCCACTCTACACACACTCACCAAATCTATTTCCAGAGAATCTCGAGAAAATTTGCCCTTCCAAATATGGCTCTTGGTGATGTTGGATCACTATTTATACTGTCCTGATCTTCAGTGAACTGACAGCTTAGTCATTGTACCATAAGATAAATTTGATTGCTCTGTAATCCAGAGGTCAGAAGCCACTGTAGCAGCCTGAAGTACAGAGAGAATCTCCTTTGAAAGCTAGCACCATGTCTTTCAATACTAACTTAAATTACTAGTGCTCTCTTAAACGGTTCCAGTAACCCTCAGGAAAGTTCAGTCTGGTTCTGCCATGGCCCAACCATACCCCCTTTGCATGCTTTGTATTGTTCAGGCTGACAAAGCCAATTCATTTTCTTGTAAAATAAACATCCCAAAAGCCAAACAAAACAAAATATCCTTTGTGTTATCAGTAGAAAAAAAGCTGGTATTTACTCTTCAGCCAAGTGTACTGTATGTGTCTTTCTTTGCTTCTTCTTGCATTCTGTTTAGCATTTTTATTTACACCTTTTTATCCTTTTTTATCTTTCATTGATTGAACTTCATTTTATTTCCTTAATTCATTTTTGAACTGTTTGCACTGCTTCTTGTGTTGTGTTTTCTTGGTTAACATCACTCCTGTTAACTTTCTGTCCATAGACTTACATTTTATTCTAGTAGACCTTTCATCATAAGACTAATGATCTGGAAACAGAAGAGGTTCTAAAGATAGATGCAGTTGGGATACTTCTCTGAAGCTTATCAGATTTAGCTCAACTGTTGAGCCCTGTACCTATACCACCACCAAGCTCGACAATATGATCTCTACCCCATAACCCCTCTTTTTCAATGTGCCCCAGCTGTCCCACCTAACGCTTTCTCTTCTGGAGGCTCATTGGCCTGTTACTTACCCGTAAATGTGCAATTTTCAAAGGGTAATTGAAGGCCCACTTCTCTGCTCTGGTATCTACCCTTCTTTTCTAGATGTGACATATTCCCCCAGTTCAGTTATGACTTATCTTTTGGGGGAAGCTGAATAGCTCAGTCTGATTCATCAGGGCCCAATAACTCTTCCACTGCATCCAGCTGATTTGTCACTTGAACATTTAAAAGGCACAATGGACTTACACTAATGGTGTAATGGTCTCTTCCAAAGAGATGGGTTTCTGCCAAGACAAGCCAATACTGTGTATAAACAGTATTGTTACAGTGATTATTTATAAATCTCATAAGTATACGAAGTAAAGAGAAAGTCTGAAAATGGGATAACTCCATGATTTCTGACTTTGATGGCAAAAGAGAAATTTATGTCTAAAAATATAACCAAGAAGCTGAAATTATATTTGTGAGAACTTTTTCTAAGACTAATAACTTTGGCTTTGGAAATGCTTTCAGAGTTAAAGCTCAGTCCTCCTACCCACAGATCCACAAAGCCCAGAGGCAGTAGAATCATGTGATGAGTCCTGATTTTCCTATCACTTATTATAGGTGGAGCTGGTAATGATGCCGATAGTTAAGGTTGCCAAACTCTTTCCATTATCAGCCCTTGTTTTCAGTTGCTAATAACTTGGCCAAACTTGCAGTTATATAATTAAAGATTATATCATAATGCATATGCACAAGGAAGCGACTTATGGTTGCAAAGGCAACCTTAATTCTGGCATTTCCTAAATGATGAGTTCTTGACTTTGCAACCATAATGTCCTTGTCATTTTTAACAGGTTTTTTTTCCCATCTCAATGACATTATAAATCAGGAGTGAAGTCATTGAAGTCAGTGCAGTGACAATGGTGTAAAACTAAGTGTATGTGAAAAGAGAATTAAGCCCTGTAATTCTCCCCTGCATGGGAGTGGGTTATTGGGAAGCAGGGAGGCTGTTCAGGAAAACTGTGCTTCCTCTGTGCTATTGAGACAAATTCCATAGGGTATATCTCCATTGCAGCACATGGGCAGAGGCAGATTAAGGTTTCCACCAGAAAAGGTTTCTGGGCCAGAGCAAGTGGGAGGGGACCTCACCCTCTCCTGGTTCCACCCGTGGCCCCGCCCCCCAGTCCCACCCCTTTCTGCTTCTTCCCGGGGGCAGGGCCCACCCTGTTCCACTTAGGGTCCCCTTCTTGCACCCTGTCACTGTAGTCCTACAAACCTTTTTGCTTCTTTCTGTCCCCCCCACAACTGTGACCCCCAAGACCGGAGAAACTCTGTCACTGTGCCATGGCCCTGGGGCACAGCAGGGAGTGAGAGCTCCTCTATTCCCAGGGCTGCAGCGGGGGGTCCAGGTTCTGGGGCTTCCCCCGCCACCTCCCCCCCTGCAGGGGACCAGGGTTGGGGCGGTGGGGATTCTCCCCCCTCACCCAATGCTTCTGTCAGAGAGTGGGGTCAGGCGTGGAGACTTCCTCTGCTGCCCTGTGCCCAGGGGGCTTCTGCCAGTGACAGTTGGGAGCCACGGGGTGGAGGGGACTTCCCCTGCCTGGGGGCTTCGGACAGAGTCAGGAACCTCTGGGAGAGGCTTCCCCCACCTGCCACTGCTGCCACGGAGTGGGGTTGGAGTGTGGGGGTTTTCCCCACCAACCTGGCAGCGGGAGCTCCAGGCTTCAGCTGCTGGGTGGCAGATATTTTCTGGGGGCCCCGCAGGTGGCGGGCACAGGCCCCATGGACCAGTGGCTAATCTGCCACTGCACATGGGGCAAAGATTGGTTGGAGACTGGCCAGTGAGTTCATAAACTACACGATCCATTTGCCATTATATCTAGTAGGGCTTTGCAGAAGGTCACATTTGCTACATCTCTTATCACCAGTGAGCCTATACACCGGGTGCCTGTTGGCTGCCATATGTTGGGGTTAATGATTCTGCTTGGTTTTACTTGAGTTGCTTTGAGCACACAGCGGAGTTATGTGAGCTGTGTGCTCATTATCTAGATTAGGCCTGTGATGACAAAAGTGAAGATGAAACCAAGTATTGATAAAATCAAAGAATGAAGAGAGGGTGGAGTTATCTGAGTCATTAGAGGAATCAAACAAAACATAAAGGTGATTGTCATCAGCCTAGAAATGATACCCTAGAGGCTATATTTAGAAACTACATGACTGAAATTAAACTATAGCTATGTCAGGAAAATAAATAAATAAATCACATTCTTAAGCAGCATAGTGGTGCCGGTGACTGTGCAACTGAAAACAAGGAGCTGGGCTTGTCTGTACATGGTCTTTTTTTTAAAAAAAGTTCTGTTTTGTCAAGGCGAATGATGGAAGGCTTTCCACACTTCTGGCTTCCATATAAATTGGTTAGTCTCTAAGGTGCCACAAGTACGCCTTTTCTTTTTGCATATCCCTTTTGCGTGGGGTGTTTGCTTATTTCAAGTGCAAAATTAGTCATGCTTGTAAGGGCTGTTGCCAAGTCTGTTGGTTACCAATGGCTTTGGGTAGGTTTTATTCAGGATTGTGGGTTTGCTCACAGGATATCATTATTCTGTGGATTGCTGGTGCCAAGACAAGCTCAAAACTGCTGAAGAGAGAGGAATTCATAGGCTATCCCTGTTGCATCATAAAATCACATTTCTGCTTATGCTGTTATATCTAGCTGACTTCATATCAGGACAAGGGGTGAAATCCTGGTATCATTGACTTTAATGGGGCCAAGATTTCACCTGATATTTCTCTCTTCTTCTATTTTTAGGTTACATTGACTTTCCAATATTCGTGCTTCATGTCTTCTATTCCCAGTGTTTCTGCCACTTATTTATTACTGGGAGACTCAGAGCCTGAATATATATTTGCAGACAACATAGATACAGTTTCAGTTTGTGTGTGTGTTGCCATCATTAAACATACACAAAACACTATGATCGTATCAGTTTAACATTTTGGAGGATGAAGTAACTGTCAATTTTTAAAGGATATTGCAGCTGGTTTTACCTGCTGAAAATCTGTTTTTAGTCTTGTTTTAAGCTACTTCATAGTGGAAAAAGTCAGCCTCATGAGATTAAAAGGTTATCTTTGAAGAAGGCTGATTGCATACAGTATTGCCTGAAGTCAGCCCTCTGTTACAACAAGCATTGCCAATGCAGTGACAAATGACAGAATACTGTGGCAGCATTCAGACACTTTGACCTTTTGGGGTTTGCTTGTTTTAAAAGCTTTCCAAAGTTTGTAGAGGATGAGCTTTATATTTTAGACCCAGTAACAGCGATAAAGTGCCATTTCTGTGTCTGTTTTCCTTCAGTGGTTCTCTCTTTCCCTTGATCAGTATGAGTAATTTGTAATCTAAGTGCTTGATTTCAGTTTAGCTAATGGAGAATACGGGGCTGTAGCGGGCAGGACCTCAGTTAATTAAAAACAAAACAAAAGTTAGCAGTGTCTGATTAAGATAATAGTTCAGGGTATAATAGTGAGCACAATGAATTATGTTTTATAAAAAACTATGAAATTTTTGTAATATGGGATCTCACCACAGTATTTGGTACTAATGTCTTGTCTACACTAGAAAGGGCTTGTCGGTATAGATATACCTGTACCAATACCAGCAAACCTCTGTAGTGAAGGGAAACCTTATACCAGCTAAAGAACATTTTGGTTGGGTATAACTACACCCACAGTGTAGTTTTGCTGGTATAAAAATTCCATGAAAAAATCATACCTCTAACTGACATTATTATACTGTCAAAAGTTTCTAGCATACACCTGGTATCTGTCTCTGCTTAGAGGAGAGAAGAGACCACCTAATTTTGTGACGATTATATTGTATAGTTTAGCAAACTGTAGATTAGCAAAATTCTACTGTGCTAACTAATTAAATAAAAATCTTAGAGTCAAGGTTCTACTACTGGAGACCCTAGCCCTGGAATCAGCAAAGTGCCTGGGTATTCTGCGTAAAAACTGTGCAATAAAATAAATATATTTGTTGGAAAAGAGAACAGGAAAAGGAGGTTCTGTAATGGTTTTCAAAAATTAGAAAAGGAATCAGTTTAACATCTGCAATCAACATTACCTTAACTTTTGGCCAGACTTTAGGAATGGTGAGCCTCATGCACTTTGAGATTTTGCAAACTAATTGGAGTTGTTACTGTAGTGTTGTGTACTTTAGTATATCTTTTTGTGCAATGGTGATTCAGACTATTTTGAGCATCCATGTGTTTCCATGCATGTGTCTGAAGTAAATATGTTTTTTCAAAGAGAAGCCTGTGCTTTTCACATACCACGCAAGCAAGACCAACAGAAGTTGGTGCCCTGCTGTGAATGTATTGCATCCCTGCCCCACCCCCCCAAAAAAAAAAAAATAAAAAGAAGTTAAGGGTACACTAAGGCTGCAAAGCCTTGGACTTAAATGCCAGAATTCAGGTTGTTGGTGCAACCTTAATTCAGCCCCTTTGTGCATACACAATCTTTATGTACATGATCACATTCTATTTTTTTCCCATAGGAAGTTTTGCACTGGCAACCTTAATTCTGGCATTTCCTTACTTTTGAATGCTTGACTCTGCAACATTAATGTTTTTTTAACATACATTTATTTGGGTGTTTTTGTTTGCTTATTTGTGGCCAGATTAGAGGGGAGGATATAAATTTCCTAAAATTTTGGAAAAGTGAAAAAAAGCACAAAAATTTCATTATGTGGAACCATCCTGACTCCCTATTCATGGGTCATCACCAGGGTTGGAATCTTTAGATCCATAGCAAAGTCTTCTACCATTTCAAACTACAGAGTAACTGGTAGCCACAGAAGCTTGAATTGTTTAAATTTGGTGAAATTAAAAGTCATTGAAAACAGGGTGTTGAAATGGAAAGTCTTGGGCAACCTTAACTATAGGCATCACCACCTGCATCATCTACAATATAATGTATCTGTTTTTTCTTTAGAATGTTTTCCCCTCTTCTGTCTCCCTCAAAATTATTTCTTAAACAGAATGTGAATATAGTGGTGTTCAAATCTGAGTCAAATTTCCAAACCTGTGATGCTTGAGTAGTTTCAAATTAGGCAAAAGGAGTCAATTTAATTTATGAATTTATACCTCATTTGTTCCCATAGAGTCTATTCATCCATTCCTAGTTTGATGAACTATATGTGAAGTTTTTTCCCAAATTACCTTCACTAGTCAAGGTGCTGAGTACTTCCTGTGAGGAGTATTAGTGCTTTGAAGGAGCTGCTGATCTTCTCATAGGTTTGGATCTGTGTGGTAAACGAGAACATATTTCTCTAATGAAAAAAAGATGCAGTTACAAAAGAAATTCACTTTTAAACAAACTCCTGGAGACAGTCTAAGACAATGTTGTTTTTAAAATGCAGGCATTTTTAAAAGACTCAGAGGAACAACAACATCTTTTAAAAATCAAAACCTACAAAACTCTGAAGAAAAATTCTTTTGGGATGGCGGATGGAATGTATTATTCAGCTTTACCGCTTGCAAGTGGAATCTAGAGTGCATGCGGTTAGTCTATAAAAATGTTCCAGGAATGCTTATGGAAATCATCATTCAGCCTGTGATACTCCACAGGGGAAAAAAAACAAACAAAAAAACAAAACAACCCAATACTACAAATTGCTCCAAATGGGCAGACTCCCCCCACTGAGCCCATTTAATTCCAGCAATTAGCAGGATAGCATCCTGAGAATGTAAAGTCGGTTGGGGGCTGTGTGTGAGAAGAGAGAACCCAGGAAAATTGGCTGTTAGGCTTGGTCTACGCTTAAAAGTTTTATCAACATAGTTATGTTGGGCTTGGGTGTGATATTTTACCAACGTAGCTGTGTAGACCCTACAGCCACATAAGCCCCATATCTATATAAATAGACTAGCGCTGCAAGGAGCTAAGCCAGGCTACAGAGCTCTGGGCAGCTTGATGCCTACACAGCGCCAGTGAGAGTATTTTAACCATTGTGTTTATCCACTTAAATTATCAAAATCTAGCAGTTGTACTAAACAAAAGTACTACCTTTGTCTTCCTCATGCGTTATATAGAGGTCATTAACATCAGAGGTCTAGATCAAATCTAAGCCATTATTATGTGCCTAGGGAAAATTACCTTTTTATTGACATGCCATATATAGTGTATTCTTCATCTCCTAAGACTTTGATCCTGCAAGTGCCTCTGCAGCGACAGACTCCTTTGCCCAAACTGTCAGTGGGGCTCATCAACAGTGCATAAGTCACCGACATAGAGGTACATGCCTGATTGGGCCTAATAGTCTATAAGGAGTTTATGTCTGTTCTCTAACATATTCAAATGGCCAATCAGCTAGCTGGTGTAAACTGGTATAGGTCCCTGGACACCAGTTTATACCAGCTGATGATCTAGCGCCGTGAATGCCCAATTTTACATACATGACATTTGCTAAGAAAAGTTTGACCTCTTTGATCATTATAACTTTCAGACTGCTTCTTTATTCTTTATTCTTTTTTTTTTTTTTTAAAGTGCCTAGCCAGCCAGCTCTCATTGTTACAGGAAAAGAGACACCAAAAGAAAAAGACTTCCAGTGAAAGGGGTTTTATTTAATTCTCTTTCAGTGAAAGAGTGTATTGTTCCACCTCCAGAGTTTATTGCTGGCTGTGGAGAAAGGAGCAAATGGCTGAGTAAAGGCAAAGTAGATGAATGGGTATTGAACAGGGGTTTTCACCAAGGCAAGAACTGGCCAGATAAGAAATTAATTGATTTGTGTCAGAAGATTGATGTTATATTTTAATATTCCAATGGTGCCCACTTTATCTGGATGCCTTTCAGTACTGTTTGTACTTTGATTTTATCTTGAATTGGGCCTTTCAAACAGACGTTGTAAACCCCCAGGGCAACAGTTGATTGTCAGCTGCGATTACGTTTAATTAGTAGAAATAGGGAATTTGCCAATGCTTTCTTCCCCTTCTCCCCCCCCCCCCCCAAGTCTCAGCTCATCAAGGGTTTTTTCTTTTGTGTGTGTGTGTGTGTGTGTGTGTGTCTGTCTTTTGGGAGGTAAAGAGGAAAAATATAGTATCATTATTTGCATCCCTATGTTCTGAGTCACATCATACTATCATACGCTTTGTTTAAGTTGTTAAAATGACTTGATATAAATGAAGAAAAAAAAAGGATACAATACCATATAGTTAAAAAAAAATTGACCTCCATCCCACTTGGGCTGTTATACAGGAATATTTCCCTAACATATAGAAAGTAAACTAATTTCCCCTCTTCATAAATCTAAATACAAATGCAGAAGTAAAGAAATGTGGCTCGACAAATAAGGTGAATTTGTATTATTTCTACTAGTCATTTTAGTAGATTAAGGGCTTGTCTACATGATGAAATTTACTGCCATAATGATACTGGTATAATTATACCACTGTCGTTACAGTAGTGGTATAACTATAGCAGTTCAGTTATACACATCTAATTCTGCCAGTAAATATCCGCATGTAGACTAGCCCTAAGTGCAAATGTGCCCAACTGATAGCTAAAAAGCCCTGATCCAAAACCCTTTGAAGTAAGTGGGAGTCCTTCCATTGACTTCAATGAACTTTGAACTGGGACTCAAGTGTCAAGGTCCCGTGTTTAATTTCTGTGTTAATTTTTTGTTGATCTTTTGCCGTTAAAGCTTTTCAGCATAATTCTGAAACCAGCGCACTTGTAGGAGGAAATGTCACAGAAGCCATCATGCTATACTGTCAGATGGAGAGAGTATATAATTTTTCTCTATTATACCTAATATTTACTGATGAAAAACAATACTTTAAGGTCCAAATTTAGCGTGAAGTAAATGGATGGAATTCCATAGAAGTCTCTGGGCCAGATAAATAGACATTGGTATCAGTTATATATGGGTGTAAGTTGTTCAGAAAACTAGTGTAAGTGAATACGAGTAGCCAAATATTGTAATCAATACTGATCTGGCATGCACAGTTCATACGATAACATGTGCAAATAATGTAATAGCTGATCTACATGCACAGTCATGGTAACTGCATGTGCATTTATAGGTATTCAACTGTGATAGACCTTAGGCCTCCTTTTCTTTAAAATATGGCTCTCAAAGTTCACAAGAGTTATTTGGGCAGAACTTCACCCTTACATATTAATCCTTAATACATATGTTTGAATAATTAATTGATATGCAAGATCCATATATATTTATTAATATATTAAGGGACTGCTCTTGCTCTGCTGAAGTCAATCACAACATTCCCATTCACTTCAATGGTGCAAGATTGGACCCTAAACTTGGAAATGGAAACCTTAATTTAAAGCAGTGGTTCCCAAACTTTAAGAACCTGTGAACCCCTTTCACTAAAATGTCAAGTCTCGCGAAGCCCTTCCTAAAAATGAATATTTCCAGGGATTTTCACCTTTACCTGAGTATAAATTATAAAAGCAATGATCTTGGAAATATAAAATTTGTTTTTATGACATGCTTATTACACACTATTTATTATTAATTATTATTTTTAATTACAGTATTTTTATTACATTATGAAAACGGCAACACTCTTCCAAAATCTCACTTTTGCAGCTTGTATCACTTTGAATAAGCCGGTTATAAGACAAGGCTCCTATGTTTCACCAAGGAGTATCAGATGTGAAACAGCATGAAGGTATTTAAGAAGCCAACTCAAAGAGTTCCTCCTACACAAGCATTCAGGTCTTGAGCAGTCCAGGCAAACAACGCACATTACAACAAAGCTTAAACTTGTTTTTCATAATAATTTTAAAAACAATACTAGCGGCCTATTTAATTTTAAAAACAGCAAAAAATATCCACCTCCCTTTCCATTTCTTATAAGGATTCTTGAAGTTTAAATCTTCTCAGTGTGATAGATATACTTGCTTCGATCTGCTCAGCTCTTGGAAGCCCAGGGGCTCCATGCTGTTGGCCCCGTGCTGCCTAGGGACAGCTCTGGCCACCATTAGGAAATTTTTTTCCTGAGAACCCCCTGTAACATTTCACGAACCCCAGTTTGGGAACCACTGATTTAAAGCATTACAGCTTATTTTATTTTCTAAGTGCAAGGCACATGGGATAAATGAAAAAAATCATTGCTCTTTATGTGCAATGTACTGGAACTTCAGTGTTGAGCTTCTATTGTAAGGTACCAGTACTAATTGGAGATGACAAATTAGCTATACTATTTAATGGCTCAATATCATAGCTATCACAGAGGAAGGCAACAATGTATCAAACAAAACCTTTCTGGAGATTCTCGACTTGAGTAGTCTCTCACATTGATGTAAAGCAGGAGTACCTTCATTGGAGTAATGGAGGTACACTGACATAAAAATGGTGTGAGAGCTAATCAGTCCCGGGGTATTTCATTTGCAGCTTTTGAATCAATAAGCTTGGAAAATGCTTGCACTTCCATATTTCCTTCAGATATCAAAGTATCACATATGGCAAGTGCATGACATCAATTAAGGTTAAACAAAGAGGTCTGAGTTTGGGTTTAGACTGTGGCAAACAGCCTCATTTTCTATTTCTTTCCCATTGTAAACATCCCTTCTATCTCATTTGGCAGCTGTCATCATGGCATCTTATTTCTCGCTCAGAGGTCAGAGGAGTATCTCCTTCGGGAGGCGCAACTCCCATCACTCTTCCATTCAAGGAGCTGAATATGCAGCATTGCCCTTCTGGAATAAGATAATTTGCACATATTTGTTATAAAAATTTCATAAAATGGACCCACACAGCTATAAAACACAGTTTTATACTGGTATAACAGCACTGACTTCAGCAATGTTACACTAGTGCCATGGAATAGAGAAAGAGGACTAGTATATACTCGATATGCCTGATTCTCTTCTCACACCAGTTGTAGGCTCTGTAACTCCACTGACTTCAGTGCATTACTCCCGGTTTTCACCAGTGTAAGGGAGAGGGGAATCAGGCTCTGTATTTCAAATGTTGCAAAACCAGACAATTTTAACAGTGTTTTCAATGAACAGGTTAATAAAATACGAGTGACAATTGTGTGGAAACTGACACTATTTAATATATTGAAAATAGCCAATTTTGAGATACATTTTATCTATTTCCAGCCCAAAGATCTTCAGTAAGGTGGACCTAGGCTTGGAAATTCCTATCAATATCCTGAGAAGAAAAAAAAGTGCTTTACAATCTCCTTTTAAGAGCACAAATGTGAACATCTGAAAGCCAGGAAATTCAAAGTTAAAAGACCCCCCCCACACTAGAAAGATCCATGTGGACCACAGTGTTTTTTTGGTTGTTTTTTCTTTTTTTCCCCCACTAAGTTCTTTCCCCCCTATATTTTTAAGATGTTTATTAAAAACACATTGGGCCAAAACCTGATCTCAGTTACACAGATATAAATCCATAGTAAATTCAGTGTAGTCAGTGGATTCACTCCAGGTTTACATTAGCAAGAAAAGAATATGGTTCCCTGACTTTACAGAAGGCCAGATTGTGATGCCCTTACTCACATTGAGAAGTATCTTACTCCATGCAGAGGCCTGTTGAAATCAATGGGACTACTTGCAAATTAAGGTACTACTCAGTGTAAGGAAGAGTATTTCAGTCTGGCCCAGAATTTGGCACTTAATATTTTTTTCATTTACTGAAGTCACCCAAGTGAATATGGTGTGTGGAACACCACAGTAGTTCTTCATCCTTAGAATAGGAAAGGTTTGCAATAACTCTCATACCCCTGTACAGAAACTGAGAGTTGATGTTGACTGTTGGTCCTAAGTCTTCTCTACACTGGAATAAGTCAGGGGCAATGCCATCGAAGTAAGTGGTGTTACACCAGAGGAATCAGGTCTTTTAACTACAACCACTCTAAACTGCTTTTCTAGAGAGGAGTTGAATTGATGTGGTCCTCAGGTGAGCTAGAATAATTCTGACCAACACACCAAAATTTAGCTTGTCTCCAACAGATAAAATATATATTTGAGACAGGCTGGGAACTTTTCCTGCATGCTCACAAATAAATCCCAGCTGTAGGTTGCTAAGGAAATCTGACAATACTATTTCATTTACCACATTACACAGAAAAAACCTGCCTTTTGCTGATAATTCAACAATTAGAATTTGCCACAAAGGACTAAATTAGTATTTTGGATTAAATTGCACCCCCTAGTACACCAGCCCAGTTTCAGTTCCAGTATCATTACAAAAGTCCAAGGTTCATATTTTCCCCCCCAAAATGCTATAGGCATGTAGTATGACCATGTCGCTGTGTGAGGCAGTGCTGTTGGGTCTGCAGAATACCATGGCAGCTTTCAGACGTTGGACTGGATCAAGGAGCTTCAAATTCCTTTGACAGTACTTTAGAAATACGTCAACAAACGGCTTGAACACTCAGGACCTTTATCTCACTGCTTCATTGTAGTTGTGCAAATGTTAGAATTCTTTCCCCTCAGCAGCTCTCTGAAGCAAGTGATAATTTAACAGCTTGAAAATGAAATCAGGCTGGTACTCTGAACACTGACAAAATCAATGCCAGGGTAAGAGTAACAACAAGCAGCAAACTCCTTTCTTCTGGTCATGATTTTAGTTTCTTTAGTGTTCCTTTTTGCTTTTTTTAAACGAAAACCAGTTTTTAACTGAACAAAATCCACATTTGTTGAGGTTGAGTATTTTGAAACAGAATTTTCTGTGCTCTTTGTCTTACGACTAGCTGCTTTTTATTTATTCATCATACATTATATAAGGCCACATTTTCCATCCTAAATTGCCTCCATCATGCCCCCAAATGTCTCTCTGTGTAAAACCTTTATTTGCTGATACTAATGGTCATATATACTTACAAAATATATTAACAATGCATACAACTATGTATACAAAACTATGTATTTTGATTGTGTCCCTCTCTTTCACCCTTCATATGTTGCTTATCTTCTTAGATTACAGGCTCTTCAGGGCAAGACTGTATTTTCCTCTGTGTGTGGCGGTGTGTGTGTGGGGAGTGTGTGTGTAAGGATATTCCACTTTTTAACATTACCAAAATCCAAACAAGTAATGCTCATAGCATTTGTAATTTGATGCAGTTATCTATTTTACATGAGCAACGTTTGTGTGCAAATATTGTGGGCACAGCTTAGAAGCTAGATTTAAAACTTAGGCTTTGTCTACCCTAGCACTTTTGTCAGTAAAACTTTTGTTGGTCATGGGTGTGAAAAAACCCCCACTCCTCTGACCAACAAAAGTGCCAGTGTGGACAGCGCTATGGCGGTGGGAGATGCTCTCCCGCCAACATAGCTACTGCCACTCATGAGGGATAGTTTGATTATGCCGGCAGGAGCGCTCTCTCCTGACAGCATCGAGTGGCTACATGGGAGACTTTACAGTGGTGCAGTGCAGTGGTACAGCTGTACCACTGTAAGGTCTGTAGTGTAGACAAAGTCCTGCAACATCTTAACACATCACTTTCTGTAGCGTAAATAATACTCTGCCTGCTTTCTTGTGTTATTTCATTCTGTAAAGCATTTCAGGACACAATGTAGCTGAGTTGCTCCATTGGGGGCTGGCAGCACTTAGAATTTTGCAGGATTAGGCCACAAAGCTGGGCCCTGAGCCTGACATCACTCATTTTACTTAATGTTAAGCACATGGATGTTAGCAGAATCAGGGCTTTTTGTTGGAGTGCATTGAACTGGGACTGACAAATCTATTTGCCTTATTGTTTTTCCTTCAATGTTACCATACCCTTATGTGCTTTTTGGAAAATGTGTTTTGCTTGGGTTATTTTAAAAAGAATATCATAAATAGAAACAATTAAGAGCTGGAGCCTAACCTGCCATGCCAGCACTATGTGAATTTAAACTAAGGCTGACCTTTTGTTAAGGCTAATAATTAAGTTATTTTGTTAACTGTAACAGTTACTGTAATACCTCAGGGAATCATTATTAAAATTTAAGTGCTGCTTAATGCTTAAAAATGTGATGAGCCTCCCTGGAACTATGAGAATTATACACATTTTTGCATCAATATGTTTTAAGTGGAAGTACAGTGTCACTCCCCCCGCCCCCAGCCCATGTCAGAACTGAATGAAAAAAAAATTATCCCTACCTCTCTCTAACTACAGTATTGCATATTATTTTAGCTAAGGGATATGGCATGAGAAATGAAATAGGTATATGCATGCAGTAGGTTTAGGTTTATGCATACATAGAAACTCTAAGGATTCATTTAAAGTATATTGAAACTTACACTAAGAGCACACTGGAGTTAAACTGGAGATGATACTTTGCTATATGAGGTATGTAACAGGAACTGAATATTAACAGATCTGGTCTATACTTTGGTCAGTCATTTATCTGGCATAATATAAAAAAAAAAACAACACTTGTGTAATGACTAGACCATGTGAGAGAAACTTTGACAGAACCATATTCTGTTGGAATATGCAGCTCTCTCAAAACTGAAATGCTTTGTGAAATTGGGTCAATTTCAGTGGAACGTCATTTCAGAAGAAAATTGGAAAAAAGTTCTAATAATGTTGAAACATCCCATTTCAACATTCTCAGATTGAAATGTTTTGATTTTTCGTTTTGAAGTTACTTTTGTTTCATTTTTGTGTTTGCATTATATATTTTAACAAATGATTTCCCCCAGCCAGACTTTTCCTTTGCAGCGAATTTCAAAATTTTTGGGTTTCAGTCCAATTTGGAATGAAGTCAAATTTCAAAAACTCAACATCCTTGACAAATCAGAATTTCCATCCTCCACACAGCTCTAGTAATAACAGCTTTAATAGAGAAGTTGGTGATGATGGCAGATTGGAAGCATCTGTAGCCTCATCAGAAGTGAAAGAAGCCCCATTGTTAAACACCTAAAATCCAGATGGGGAGAGCACTAGAAAACATACTGTAGGGAACAATACAGCACATGAGTAGATGAGCTAATCTCTCTCTTCCCTCTCTTACTTTTCTGATTCTATGACACTACAGTCTATGTTGTTAAACCAATTGAAATGACGCTTTGAGTGCTCAGCATTGATTTCTAGTCATATAGTTAGTGACAATAAAGTGCATTTTATTACTCATACTCAGACTGCTGACTGGCACTGGTGGGTGGGACACAATCTGTGTCTTTTAGGAGACAAGAGACCAATTTCTGAGTCTTCCCCTGAGGCCACCACACAATTTAGAAGTTAACTACTGGAGTAGAAAGGATTTTTCTTGTTTTTTGTTTTGCTTTACTGTGCTAGGTAAAATGACATTTTCCATCAAGGAAAGCATGAAGGCATCTGAAGGTTTCATCTAAATCAAATGCTGAAGTCATTGCAGGGAAAATAAAACAGCCACACAAAAGCTTCAAATTTTGTTTCTGTGCTCTTGTCACCTCTGTAGAAGGAGAAGGGGTAGGGGTGGGGAAGAGAGAGGCTGAGCGGGGCGGGTGATGAAAAGGAGAAAGTACAGTACACTGTGCTCGCTCCAGAGCCTGCTCTTTTAAGTCAGGCTTTTGGCATATTTAGCAATCACTGATCAGCATGCCATAAAAATGGATATTTATTACAACAGCTTCAGTAGTAGGCTAAAGAACAGAGCAAATTGGAATAGAAAGTATACCAAATAGGAAACCTTGTGAGGCTCTTTGTGTAATTAGGGCTTAAATTTGCAGATTATTTCCCAGAGCGCGCCCCCCCTCCAACATGCTATAAAAACTCCAGGGTGCTGGGGATGGGGGGTAGGCTTGGGGATTCAGCTGCTGTGCTGCGGGGTGGGGGTGCGGGACTTGGGGCTTCTGTCCTGTGTGTGTGTGTGTGTGTGCGCGCGCATGCGTGTGTGGGGAGTCTAGGGGCTTCTGGCCTGCGGGGCAGCAGGGCTCTGGGCTTCTGCTGTGGGGAGGGGGGGATCTTGGGGCTTTAGCCCTATGGAGGGTGTAACAGGGCTCAGGGCTTCTGCCCTGTGGGTTTTTAAATATTTACCGGAGCTCTGCTCTGGACAGCTCCGGCTGAATTTAAGCCCTGTGTGTAATGCATAAACACCACATACAAATGTGCAGAGATTTCATGAGATTTCAAGAATCCATTAAGCTCTGTCAAATTAGAGAATGCTTTCAGTTTTCATGACATGGAGATTTAGAATAGCCAGCGGAAACCTTCTGTCCATAGGCCAGGAAGTTTGACTTACAGCTTTGTGTTTGTAAGTACCAACCTGGCTAGCATCTTTAGAACAAATCCTATTAGGTTCAGCACTTCTTGGAAGAAAGTTTCTCTTTCAAAAAAGGGGCTCACTTGTACTTAGATGTACAGCACCATGTCTGGCATAGCCTTCCTGAGTTGCAATGCCTCTTGGAGCACACTGGTACTTATGGAGAGTGAACTCATTGTTCTACCTCTTAAGGCAATTATAATGTGTGCTCAACTCTGTGGGGCTCTGCTGGTGTGGCATCGTCCCACCGCCTCTCTGTCCCACCTCACTCCTGTTGAGGTGGCTACCAGCACTACCCATAAGCAGAAGTTGTGCTCAGGTGTGCACAAGAACTGCCATTGCTGCTAAGCCCTGCATGGGAGTGCAAGGCGATGGGGAAGGGAAGAGACTATCTTTCTCTAATCTTAATCTGTTTTTTGATCTAGGTTCTTGTACTGCACACCTCACCATGATATCTGAGTACATATCAGTTTACCAATGGGAACACAAGAAGGACAAGACAAAACTCCTCGCATCTGCCCCCACCCCTTGCATATCTCTATAGGGGCTAGCCATAGTCTGGCCCTGTGCATTTATTTTCCTCCTCTCCAATGTATCCTTTTACCACCCTGACAAGAGGAGACATAGCAACAAGAGGGACTGGCAGACTGGGAGTGGAAATAGACTGAGTCATATACAGCTTATAAAACATTTAATACAGAGTTGTTGTTTAGGGTGTTCCAAGGTCATATAGCTTGAAGTAATCCAATGAAATTGAGCAAAGCCTATACATTAGGAAAGGTTTCCTAATTGTGAGATCTGTTAGACACTGTAATGGATTGCCAAGGAAATGGTGGAAGCCCCATTTTTTTACTTTTAAAAAAGGACTTGACAAGCACTGGAGAATATATTGCAGGGAACAATTCTGGTCTGACAGGGGAATGAATGGATGAGCCAATAGATCTTTTCTATCTTTATTTTCTGAGATTCATATTCCATCAGTCAGCACATGGTGTAAGGAGAGGAATTTTGGTGCCAGCCAGATTGGTGCATTTTACAGATAGGAAGTAATTGCTGAAAACAATCCCATCTGCCAAGGCGCACTTGCACAAAGCTTTTAACTCATAGAACACTAGCATTTGCCAGATTGCAAGGCCAAAATTGATACTAAGCAAAAATCCACCATATTTTATGGGCTCCTTTCAGAAGGCAGAATACAGCCCATTTTCAGAAGAGAGGGGCTCAGGTTTGTGTGCAAACAATGTGTATAATGCAGTACTGCCAACCCCAAACATTCAAAAACCACGAGTCAGGCCCTCAAAAAACTCATGAGATGGGTTTGAAAGTTATTAGGTTTTGAAAATAATATTTTTGGAATAATTAGCCTTATGGTTTTTAAGTCTTTAGGCTTCACATTTTCAAGCTTTTCTCCACAACCATAAAGGCTAAAAACTTGCCTTAAAGAAAAAAAGAGAAAAGGAAAGAAAGCTCAAAATTCTTACATAATCACATAACCTAGGAGCTGGGGCTTTAAGAAACAACACCAAGTATGATAAGACTCATGATAAAATTGTGAGAGGTAGCAACACTGCAAGTGGAAGTTATGGATGTGCAATTCAGGTGTCTGCACGTGCAAAAGGCTATTTAGAAGCCAAACATGCATTTACATGACTTGTACATGCAGTCTGAGCTGCAGTTCTGATCACGGGCCTCTGACCTCTACTATGATCCCTACTTCTTAGCCAGTGAAGCTGCAGAGGGAGCAGAGGTGTGCTGGGAGGGAGGAGCAGATGCAGGCTGAAGGGATACTGAGATATGGGGCTGAGGGGGACCAGAATTAATTGATGGAGACGGGGGGGCTGAGGGTACAGGAGGGCACAGATTAATTGGCATTTGTATTTTTGGGACATTGACCCACACCAACGAAGAGGAGCTGGAAGCCCCTCCGCCAAACTCTAACCCGAATGTGTAGACATTTATTCTACTTTAAAACATCCTTGTTTGTACTCCAAAATGTTGGTAGGTGCTATACTGTGAGGGATTCAAAGTCCAGATCCTGACCCAAATTTTGCCAGTTAAGCCTACTCCTAGTTTCTTTCTTCCTTTCTTTTTTGGCTGTCATCCTACCACATTTATCTGCAAGGCACCACTGTGAGCGGAAAGATTGTAGGAAGCTGGCTAGGGCTGTGTCTATCCAAGGGGTTAGGACAACTATTTAAGCCAACATCAACAGAATGTTTACTGGTTAGTTAACATGAAATACCAGGCTGACAGGTAGTATCACATATTTCGAGACGATGGTAGCCAAGGATAAATGTGGTATGGTTGTTATTTATAATCTCCAATATCTTGCCAAATTCTGGACTGGTTTGTACTCAAAGAATGTGTGTATTAAACAGCCTGCACTTTCTTGGCAAGGCCAGCATTTCTCTGATAGCATATAATCCTTCAATTATAGGATGGTAAAAGGGACAAAAAAGAAGGCTGGAGAGTAAGTCAAGACATCTGGTTTAGCAGGTTGGAAATGGCTCCTGCCCTAGCCTGCTACCAGACAGCATTCCAGTGGAGCTTTTCCAGTCTGAAAGATGTCTATTTCCTAAGTCTTGTGTAAGTCCCAACACCTATGCTGTTGTTGTTCTATTCATTTTACAGCAATTACATATGCCCAAAGTTTCCTAGTCTCACTTGTTTACCTTTTTCAGATTGACTCCAGTCCACTTCTGTACTGGCCTGGATACAAGAGAGACTTGCCAGGCTTTTAAAAACACAATCTCTTTATTAAGTACACTGGGGGAAATGGTGAGATTATATAGGGAAACCTCTCCACAGAGGACAAACAGACCATCTCCTTAATTAAGATTTTTGTGTTCAGAATCCCACCTCAGGCCCTCTTCTCTAGCAGGATCCTTTTGTTTTGTTTTTTCTTTTGGAAGGTTGTCCTCCTGCCTGGAATATACTTAATATTCCTGGAATATACTTAATTCCCTATGCAAAAAGGAAACTGAATACCCTTTAAACCTAGCTCTCCTGATGGCCCATATGAAACTTATTGAGGATGACTGTGCATAATATTAGAGATTTCTCTTGTGGTGGCTATTTTGGGCTCCGATTCTACAAACACTTAAGAACTTACTTAATTTTAAGCATATGAGTCGTCCCATTGAAGTCAATGGGACAACTGACATGAGTAAAGTTGAGCGTGTGTGTGTATTTGCAGAGTCAGGGTTATAGTACATTTTCATTCTGTAGAGGCTCAGTCCAAGTCTTACTGTCAATTAGGGATGGGTGAATTAGTCTGAATAAAGTAAGAACTGACCTGTCTCTGTATCAGAATTGGATCCACATCTTTTTGAGGTTTGAAAATTGGACTCAGGCTTTGGTTTTGTTTATTTTAATTTTCAATATCACATATTGGTTCCAGGCACAGGAATTGGAAGAAATGAAGTATTAGGAGAGAGGCTATATTTGCTGTATTTCCAACCTAGCTGAAATCAGGAAGCACTAAAAATCTTACAGGAAATGCTTTCCAGGAAGCTTCTCTATTCTTACTGATCCTTAAGCCTCTGACCTTTTGAGGCTATCTTCAAGGACTTGCTATAGCACCTGAGCTATAAAGTTCAGATCCAAATCAAGATCTAAACTTTTCTGGTAAGTACAGGAATCGAGTACTATCCCTTTAAACAATTTGTGAGTCTTCTCGTGGTGCTCACTGTATTTTACGATGTAGAAGCCACCTGAAACCAACCAGAGTAGCAATATATATGTAACTAGGCTTGGCCTGTTTGTGTAAATTTAGTAAACATGGTTATTTGGTACCCAGCTATGCCCATGTAGTTTCTTCATATTGTTCTCTTATGTAAAGAGTAAGACAATATTTTCCCAACTGGAAATTTTAGGATCCAGCATTTAAATTTCAGCCCATTACAGATAATGGTGCTAGCCATGAAGTTTGGATCCAGATCTAAACTACCCTAAACCAGAGTCGGAATGTTTGGACCTGAGGTTTTGGCTTAGCTCATTCTACAGGTCAGGGAGGAGGTCACTGAATTCTGGACCTGTCTCTTGCTTGGACCTGTGTCTACTCATTACTAGTATAATTAACAGGTGAAAGGCCTGAATGCTTGACTATGGAATTCTGTTTTATAAAGTTGGTACAAAAAGTAATTTAGCAAAATTCAAGTTTCCCCTGGCTTAGGATAGCTGACTATTCCTGGGCAGTCCAGTTAATTGCACAGGCAATTTGCTAGCTCACATTTTTATTTCCTGGGCTGGTGAAGCTAACAATGAGACACATACGACTTCCGTCTTCTCATTGGTGACAACATTACTTTCTTGTTAAAAGGCTTGAAGAAAAATTAACTAATTCCTTGGAGTGCAGTATTTAAAAAAAAACAACACTGCCTACCATGACAATATTCTCTGATTCATCCATTAGGGTGTATTGGCCAAGCCTCTTTCAAATAAATTATGACATGTGCCTTTGACAGCACAAAGGCAGGTACTTTCTGGCTATCTGCCACCAGAGAGGAGCATTTCAGATATGACCCATCTCCATAATACTGACACTGCATAGAAATAATACCTTCATCCTCCATACAGTAATTTACATCTCATGCTGGCGTAGTTAATAACAAGTTAAAACTTGTTTATTCCTCATAGTTCTCCAAATTAAACTGTTATTTATCTGATGCTTATATCATCCCTTGAAACCGCTATCAATAGCGGGTTCCAGTCCTGTGATGAATGTTATTTTTTAGTTGTTGATGGGTAAAGTTAATTCCTCAAAAAAACAGCTTCATTTTTCCTGCCTGAATTTATTTCTTTTGCAGTACTGAAGGAACTGTCACTTACAGAGATGGGAAAACTGACTGGAAAACACCTTTGCAGGTCCCTACTATAAGTTTCCTTCCTACCCACCTTTAAGATATGTGAAATTAAACTTCCAGCTAAGACAAGGTTACAGAGCCATCCAGTGGGAGGTTTACCTGGGGAAGATGCTGCAGCTTATGAATGAGGAGAGTTCTTGTTTAAGACTTGGCTATGGTAAATTATAGGAGACTTACACAAAGAGTTTGATTCTGATCTTACTACTGTACATTAGGAGTAACTCTACTGAAGTCAGTGGAGTTATAGCCGTGTAAGTAAATCAGAATCAGATTCCACGAGTTCACAAATTAAGTGGGAGGCATCTGCTAACACATTTAGTATCTGGCTGGTAACACCAGCAGCATTACTGTTTTGTGAACCAAGTGTTTGCTATACAACTTTTTACATTTGAGGTACATTCTGGGCAAAAAGAAAAAAATAAAATAGCATAGTTAGGACAAACTCTTAATAGGCCTCCCTGTTGCAATGATTTACAATAGAAAGGCCTGATTCTCCTTTCATTTCTGTTGGAATTTCCTCAGAAATCTTCTCCACTCAGCATACCCAGAATACCTTGTCCAGTTCTTGGACAATACTTCATCCAGTTCTCTGGGATTCAATAAACTCAGTTTGACTTCTGATTTTATCACTCAGGTTCCTTTATTTGGCATACAGCAACGCTATGCTGAGTTGATCAGACTCAAGTGTAGCGGGTGAGTATGGGCCCTACCACACATCCAAAGTTACACAGAAAACCTCTTCCTTTATATACATTTACACATCTCATTGCATTTACTATACATTGCATCACACGTTTTTGTATTGGCGTGGTTATTTTGCAGAAGCCAACCCCTGTGCTGCATGCTTTGTCTGGGCTTGACCTACTACTGTTTACCTCATCTCCACATTGCTAACTTATCTTGTCCATTGTTAGTAAATGGTCCCCAGGTGTTCTCCCTCTTATCTTAGCAGACTCAGGCATTGTCTTTTTAGCCTACTGACCTATTTACTTACCTTATTTAGCACAAAAACATTCTGTTTTCAGCCTACATTTATTTAATTCCCTAATTCTATCCTCCAAGAAATGAGGCTTCCCACCCTGTGTTAATTACTCATATCAGTCTAGGCCACAGAGTAGAAGAAGGTAGAAGGAGGAGAAGAATCAGGCCCAGAGACTACAAATCTGTATCTACTGAATGTGAAAATGTAAATATGTCTGCTGTGTATGAGTTACACCTGCATCCAACAAGCATGGGTCTCCCAGAAATCTCTCTTTAATAATGCTTCGTTATTACATACTTTTGTAATACAGGCATCTGGACAAAAGGAATTAACACTAAACATCTTGACCTCAGACTAACCCTTCTGCCCAAAATTCTCCCATGTTGTCTGATCTTTTCTACTACTACTAGGTTAGAGAGAAAAGCCCTCATAACCAAATCTCCTGGGATTCTGTATCCCTGAGCTTCGGCATTTGTTTCAACTTCCTTGGTCTTCCTAATGTCATCAAAATGATGCAGGTACTTGACTAAGGACCTCCAAGGCAGGCTACCAAGGCCATCTAAACCAAAAGCAGGAAAGGACAACCCACACAACACCTTCCCTATACCACCACATCACAGACTCTTTCCCTCAATATGGAGGGTTAATGTGCCCTTCAACCATAATGTCTGAAGAATGGACGGGGTTTTATTCCAGTTCCTCTGTGTCTCCCATTCCATGAGGTTCTGATCCATTCCCTCACCAGACCACTCAAGAATGAGTCCCAACCACACCACAGCACTCTGTCACTGAGACCCAAACAAAGAGTACTAGAACCTAGTTTAGGGAAAAAGAAAAAGTCAACTCTAAATCTCCTTTCTCCTCTACTGAGCTCTAGTCTCCTGTCAGGAAACAAGACAGCACCAAAAACTACAGCCTTAGAGACCCCTGCACAACACAGGCCTAGTATTTAAAAAGTCTAAAAGTATCCTGCAGTTGCTCTGGCTGCTGTGATGGAGAAAGTGGCACTTTAAAGAGCCATGACAAGAATTCTCTTTCTGTCTTGCCAACAAGAAACAGGCTTTGGTGAGGTTCCCCACCACCCCTCACCAGTGAAAGAGGGAAGGCACTGTTGTAGGAAAGATTTGATGAGGAGGTGGGTTTTGCCTCGAGCTGCCTATGCAGCAAGCTCAGTAGTTTTTCTTATTTCTTATTTCATCTTATTTCATCTAGTTTTTCTTAGTTCCATAGTCCTAATCCAGCTTCTGTTAAAATTATGTCTTCTGGGGTCATAAACCTTCCATTTATAGTCAATACTTCCCCTTGTTCCAGTGGATTGTGGCTATCTTGAGAGCTCCTGGTCTAGGGGAGGTAGAAGTTCTCAGGTAACTAAGACCAATTCTATACAGAGTTTTAAAACAGGATGGTGGCCTGGAGCTGGACGCTTGAGTTCAATAAATGATTAGCCAGTGTTGAGAGCAACAGATTGGTTTTCAATTACTTGTATGGTTCATCAGGCAGGCTGCAAAGTGGGCTTATATTTGTAAATGAGTTTTACTTCATTTTCCATCCTCATTTGAGTTCACCCTTTCAAGCTAGCATGTGGGAATTGTACTTATTTGCTTAACTCATTCCCTGTCTGTGCCCATTTCTAGTATTTTTCCCCTTTGAATTCATAACAACATGACGAAAAAGAGGTAGTTGCAACAGAGGAACAAAGCTTGCAAATGATGAGAAGTTAGAACTCCCACCATACTCAGAGGTGAACTGTAATAATGATCATAGCCTGTAGAAGAATTAACCTTGTTGGATCAATAAGAGTGCCCTGAAATGATTTAACACTCTTAGCAACTTTTAGAGGGGCTTTTCTAGCAATCATTCACATAGGTAAATTTCATAATGCCCAGTGCTGTTTCTGGGAGCTTTTCTTTAGTCTACCCATGTGTATTTATTTGCAGCTGTGAAGCATGTGTGTCAGTAAGATAGAAAGAGACAGAGAAATAAAAGGAAGGGTGGATGGTGGGAGGAAGGTAAACGGTCTCCCAACACCCCTTTGAACTATTTCTTTCCTCTGTATTAGCTGTAAATGTACAGACCATAAACAAACAAGAAACACCAGAGCAGTCTGTTCCACCCACATCTCTGATTTATTCCTGAAATCTCACCAGATGTCTGGCACGTAAACATCACCCTGAGCAGGAAGTGCCTGGGTTTTCTCCAATCCTGGTGTATGAAAGAGGAGTAGGGAGGGAGGTGGTACTCAAAATACAAATTCCAAACTGCCCCGCCCTTTGTGTTTACAAGGGATCAGAGATAGGTCATGTCATGTCATCTCTCTTTGGTTTCCAGTCAAAGTCGAAAAGAGCAAGAGGCTGCATTGTTTTCTATCCCTGCAGTGACAACTCAGGGGTAACTTTCAATATTAACTTCTGTGTACAGCTCAATATCACCTGACCAGTAGCAACCTGTAACTGGGTTGACAGGGTTCACACAGACAAGGAAGTTTCAATCCTTGCAATATGCACTAGGCAGCTTCTCTGTAGGAAGTTGCCTCAGCAGCGCAAAGCAGCTAGAAAGCTGCCCTAAAGAAACACAAAAGAGAATCCTTGGGTGGTGAAGAGTGGCCAACTGTATGCCACCCACTTCTAATTTGCCCTCCATCTATGGGACAGAGGGGCAGGTACAGCATTAAGTGCTCCTGCTGATCCTGAGCTGGTGCAGCAGTCCCTAATGTAGGACTAATGTAGCTGGCATAATTTAGAGCAGGCTTTGGGGTATTCTAAATTATGCTGAGTGCGCCATTTTGGTCCCAAGCTAGTCCAAGATTAAGGAGTGGAAAGGTGGCTTTTCTTTCCTTCTCCCTCTGCTCTCCTGCACTTGTTACAGGTGAGAATCTGTCCCTTTGTCTCCAGCTCTTCCTTAAACCTGGCCTGCAACTGGGGTCCTCACAATTCTTACATAATGTTTGGATTTTTGGTACTAAATGAGATGCTTTGCTTAATATTAATTGGACATATCCCATTGCTTTGGAGAGATCTCCCTTTTGAAAACCCTTTCCCAGACATTTCCAAGCCCCTAAATGTCTTTTGAACCTCCAGTTTTAGATAAATGTGTAAGTAGTTTTTATAGTATTTCCCTTGTATGATGGAAGATTTTGCTGGCTGTGTGTTTCAGTAAAACATTTAAAATCTCATCTATAATTTTTGAAATCTTCCTCACTGAAGATGAGTTTAATAGCTATGGAATTATTCAAGTCATTTGTCTCAAAGGCTAATTTGCTACGCTGTAACATGCTGAAGTAAAAACAGTGCATGCCAGCGATGAGAGACTTGATGATTCTCAGGCATAGAACAAATTGTTCAGTGGATTTTTTCTATTCCAAGACTTCTTTTAAAAAAATAAAATTAAAAAAGAGCTTAAACTGTTGGTTTGTTTTAGGCTTGCAACAAGGAGGGAACCTGTTAGCTTGGGCGCTTGAATGTACTTATTTATTTGTCAGCGTGGATCTTGGCCAGAACATTACTTCTCCAGCTGGCACACACTTGTTTAGAGAATGATGAAGTTTTCTTCCTCCAAACAGATACCAAACTGTGCCATCAAATGTGATTAGGAACAAATTGGTTGCATTCATTCACCTGCTAATGAACTCTTCAGTGTATCTTCTCCAGCATTAAGCATGCAAAGAGGGGCCAAAGAGGGACAAGTCCTGATCCCTCTTGTATAGTTCTCATTGTTTTCAAGCCAGTGTTTGCCAGCTGATCTGCTCCAAAACAACCCAACACCTCTGAGAAAATAGCAGGCATTGGTTGGATGTTCAATCCTGTCACTAGCTCCAGGAACCCACAAAAACAATTGGAGCAAATAAGCTCTCCAGTCATTCCCAAAAAGCACCAATTGGCCACTGTTGGGTATATGAAAGATATGTATAGCCATTTATGAATACTGTATGTTGGTTGGTGAGATGTTTGCTATATGATTATAATGGGCTAAATATTGTGATATTTATGGTAGGACTATATTGGGTTAAATCAACAGAGCTATTGGGAAAAAAAGCAGGAAAGGAAACAATGCTCCTGATAAGGCATCCCACAGTAAACACTTGAAGGTCATTACAGGACAATGGTAGAGCCACTGGAATCTGGCTCAACCTCCTTCTGAGGTCACTGGACTGGTTTGGTCCAGAAGGCGATGAACGGACAAGAACAAAGGGCCTTCGCCTGGGGTACAAGGACTCTGTCAGTACAGACAGGAGGTAATTGTTGGGGAACTGTTCGGACTGAGACAGGCACCTACTGGAGTGTCGGAAGAAGCTTGGGCTGCCCAGGCCACCATCACAGGATAGTAAAGCTTTAGATAAGAGAGATTTTAAAACAATAAACAGTCTACATGCAGGTCTGTTTCTCAAAATGTTTCCCCCCCCCCGGCAAAATAAACAATATTTTGATTTTAAGAAAGCAGTCTACTGGCTGTATTCACCAAAGGTCACAGACTCCCCAAAGGAAGATTCTCAGCCCTGGAACTCTGTCAGACCGGCTGGGCAAGCACTGTTGATACACAGGGTCCCGTAGCCCACTGCATGGCCTAGGAGTGCCCTTCCACCATAGAAGAGGTACAGGCAAAGACTGACACCTGATGGGCTACGCTCAGAGAGCTCAGGAAGGGGACAGAGGTACAGTATGCCCTGCAACAATGACAGGTGTCATTGGCAATTTCTCAGGAGACCATGAGCAGAATAGCAAGGGGTGTGACGAGGGAGTAGCGGATTAGGATTGAAGTGCAATATTGACAGGGCTGTGTAGGAAGCTTGTACATAATGTCCGTGCACACTGTGCCAGGTTCCAGGCATGGCTACTAATTCTTCTCCTTGTTGAAACTTAAAAGGTCACTCATGAAAAAACAAAAACAAACAGACAGAACCCTCACCCCAGAAAAACAAAATGTTTTCAGAGCAGCGAACCCAGCAATTACTCTGATTGTCACTTAAAGCAATGAACCTTTCTTTGGTTCTACTCCCAAATTCATACAAATCTTATGGTGTCCTTGACTGGCTACATTTTCAGCTACAGGTGATATGGTGTAACCATTCATGAGAAAAGAAAAAGAAAAAACCCAAATATTTGTGGCATAATGGAGCCTTCCTTTAATGTACTGGTGGGTGAGTGCGCAAGTGCGCTTTCACATTCCTATCTAACAGTAGGCCCACAGAGGGGATAAGGGATTCACTGCTGCTACTACCACCTAAGGGAGATCTCCTTTGGCTCAAGTGATAGTTAGAGGACTGTGTTTTTGGAACGGAAGGACAAAGACTCTAGACCCTAACCCCCATGTGTGAGATTTATCATCTAGTCATTGTGTCTTGGATTTTTTTTGTTTTGTTTTTTTTACAGCACCCCTCTCCAAGTCTGATATCTCGAACCCTGTCCCTATGAAAACAATGATGTTTATTACTGGCCTACATGTTTGGGCCTCCCAAAAATAAACCCAAACTTGTGATGGCAGCAAACCTTGTTTTCAGGTGCACAAGAAGAAGATAAGATACATTGTATTTGATGTTAGTGGTTGGACGAGGTACAATACAACTTTATAGTGTCTTTTGTGTCCACTGTCTCCTAAATTGCTTTCTAGGGTTAAACAATGCAAGTCAGCTAGGTACGAATCACAGAAAATGATTGGTGATAATACACTGCCTAGGATGTGCTTGGTGCTTCCAAGCATAGGAGATCACAGTCTAAGGGCAGTCTACACTTACTGGTAGATCAGCACTGCTGCAATCGATGCAGCGAGTGTCAATTTAGTGGGTCTGGTGCAGACACGCTAAAATCGATAGGAGAGCACTCTCCCATCAATCTGTGTACTCCAGCTCCTGGAGAAGCATAACGGAAGTCAACAGGAGATGCTTTCCTGTCAACACAGCGCAGTGTAGCCACTGCGGTAAGTGGATCTAACTATGCTGCCTTCAGTTACATTATTCATGTAACTGAAGTGCATAAGTTAGATTGATTTACTGCGGTACTGTAGACCAGCCCTAGGCTTAGACAAACTGACAAAAGTGAGGGAAGGAGAGCAACAGAACAGATTTTCTGTTCAAATCAATGAGATTCACCACAGGAAGCACAGGAAAAAAAAAATCAGTCGGTAAGGGAGAGTTAAAAGTGGAGAAGGTAGAAGCCTTGTGCACGTGCTCAGGGAGGTCACATCATGCATAGGGGCCACAAAGAAGAAGGCACGAAATTGATTGTTTGAGAGACTGAAAATTAGGCAGCCAAGGGTGATGACATCAGGGAAGTGAAGAAGGGTGAATGGGGTGGGGGGGAGGGGGGAAAAGAGAGTTTTATACAGAGCCTTGAGATTGAAATCAGTCAGTTAATTTCAGCCAGTAGAAAAAGGAGAAACCCAGGGGAAAAGACAGGATTTCAAATGAAATTTAATGTGGAGAGTCAATGAGGTGGGAAGGAACGAACATGTAGGCTATCCCAGATTTCACGAGCTCAAGAGGAGGGGACTTACACCTACACTAGAAAGATTATGGAAAGAGACGGAAAGGCCTTGTCTATGTTAACTTTTCTGGTGTAATATTCCCCACTCTTGCAATCCCACTTGTGGTAGCAGCAGTGGGAGTGCTAAAGTGGACAAGGTGCCAGCAGCTACCAGTTTTAAATGTCATATTATCTAGACCTGCTTGGAGCAGGGCAAGATGACCAAGGGGTGAAAATGCCAGAAGCCAGTCTCTGCTACTACTGCTACCAGGGGTGGAGCGACACCAGTGGGAAATTTTAGAGCTACAAAGGAACCACAAATTTTAGAGCTAGAGTCACAAAGGAACATAGGCGTGGTGATGCTGAGTGTTGCCACACACAAGCTATGAAATATATGACCCTCTAGTACTTTAAATGCTGCAATTTTCCTGTGTATACAAGGCCTTAGTTGAATTATTTTCTCTTGTATACAAGGCACTAAATGATGGAGGATGAATCAGTTCAGCCCCCAACTACCCTGGCCATACTCTATCACCGGCCAGTGGGGCTGCATGATTTACCTGTGTCTCCCCTGACTATAAATGTATTCCTTTATTTTGGGTACAATTCTACCACCCATACTCACGATACCTTACTTCATGAGTAGCTCCATTGACTTCAACAGGATCCCCTCATGAAGTAAGTTACTATTTGGTGTGAGTAGTAGCTGCAGTATCTGGCCCATAGCTTTTTTTATAGGTCTCTGTTGAGCCCTGTGATAAATGTAATACTTGAAACTCCTTATAGCTGTGACCTTGACATGTTTTACCTGGGCCACTGTTAACTCTCCCTTTATACTAAGTAATGCATAAGCTTGGATTGCTGCAGTAATGCAAGTGCAAACAAACAAAAGCCAACAAGGAAAGCACTACAGCTCAGCATCTGCTGTCTTTTTATATGATTGTTTAAGAAGATCTTGGAGGAATGCATAAACAAAAAGGACAGAGACCAATTACTCAGCACACATACTGAAGTCTGGTTGAGTTTAATTAGCAGTGAACTCCATGACACCAAGGAATTTGTTTTTCAACACTGCCATCATTTACAATTTGAAAGGGTGGAAAGGGCAGACACAACAGCTTTGAGAGAATCCATCTCCAGCAGCACAGCAGGAAGTCCATAATGAAGCCTCATCAGCCATTAAACTGTTTAAGTGGCATAGATTGTGGATTGGGGCATAGGTTGCGGGGGGCACGCCAAACTTTATCTCCTTATTGTGTGGACAGGAGAGGTATAGGCCTTTCCCCCCTCTCATTTAGCAAAATGGACCGAAGAAACAAAGAATTTCCATGATTTATTTCAGCTTGTGGAACTTCATGTGACCAATTTACCATGCCACCTCTGCTCACATTCCCTGAGCAGCTTCAGAGAGTTAGGGCAGTATTATACCAGCTGTGATGTTTTAAATGTTTAAACCATTAGGATAGCATATTGCCATTTTAAAAGGGAGAATAATTAGATGGAGTACATGCCAAGTAACCTTTCTGGCCCTTACCCTATATTCACTGGCTGATTTCTTGTAGGCACCACGGTGACGGTGGGTCCTGAGGAGAGAGAGAAATAAGAGTAGAAGGTAGTGGCCATCTGAGGCAGTTCAGGGAGGGTGTTTCATGTGGAAGGAGGCCCGAAGGTGTTTGTGTGAAAAATTGACAAATGAGCCAGTGAAGCTGGCACCAGGAAAGAGGGGTGATGCAAGAGGAGACTAGACTGAAGTAGCAGGAAGAGTTGTGAAGGCAATTGAAGGGCAGGGCATGAAGCTTGAACATGATCTGAAGAAACAAGGGAAGCCAGCAGAAGGATTCAAAGAGGGGTGTAAAGGAGAAAAGGAGTTGATCTTGGCAGCCATGAAGGCAAGGGAGGAATTAGAGAGGCTGGAAGGGAGGAGGATACGGTATTCAAGGTGGGAGATGATGGGTAGATGCAAATGAATTTTTGCTGTCTGAACAGCAAGAAGATTATGAATCTTAGAAATGCTATGGAGGAAGTAGCAGCAGCAGCAGCATTTGAACCCAGCCTGGATGGGTGGTGCAAAAGAGAGGGTAAAGCTGAAGATGACTCCCTGCCCTCAGGCCCATAACCTGAGAGAATGGTCATATTTTCCACAGTGACAAAATATTGGGGGAGTTCAGATCTGACAGTGTTAAATTTAACATGATGGTGAGGCATTCAGGAAGAGATGTCAAAGAGATAGGTTAAGATATGGGATTGGATTCAGGAAGCCAATTAAGGGAAGGCAGATCTCTGAGATATTGGCTTAGAAATAGTAGTAGAAACTATGTGAGTGGATGAGATCACCCAGCCAGATTTAAAGGGAGAGTAGGAGGGGCCAACAACTCAGCGCTATGGTACCCCACAGAGTGAGAGAGGAGAAGAGGCGCACCCACTGAAAATTATAGAACTGACTTCATTACATCTCAGTGTAGTGGAATAATTCCACTTATTCTACAAGTATTGCAGAAAAAAGAGATCTTTAATAAATGTTTGCATTTGTGACTTACCAATGTCTTTTAAATTTTTATCCTAGCTACCACTAGAAGGTTCAGAAATAAAAACTTAATAATTCACCAAGGAAAAATCAAGTTGTTAGAGAGAGTATATATATAAAAAAAGTATCATTCGCTATTAAAATCCTAATAAATGTCTTGCACTTGACTGAAAATGTTTTGTACTGTTACCAGACTCCACATTCTATCACTAAGTCATATATTCTAATAGCCAAGTGTACAACCTCCCCGACCAGAAAGGATTGTTAAAATCAGACTTTTATTTGTTATGGTTAGTGGGATACACAACTTTGTATGCTGTGTACAGAGTATCACAACAGTCTGCAAGAAGAAAGGAGTTTAGACTGCCAGATCCTCAGGCCAGGGATTTGTCATTTGTGTTGTGCTTGTCAAAAGAAACTGTGATAAAGTAGCATGTACACTTATGGCACCACAGAAATGTATAAAAATAATCATTTTATTGCATTTTTAGTAAAGAGATTTTTCTCCAGAGACTGCTGGTTGTTAATTTCTGCTGACAGAAATTTACGACTATGGTGATTAGAGAGACAAGGTGGGTGAGGTAATAACTTTTACTGGACTTTTTCTGTTGGTGAGCGAGAAGCTTTTGAGACATACAGAACTCTTCTTCAGGTCTACAGTGATGACTCATTATGGGGGCATCCTTTTTAGTGAATCCACTGCTAATGAAAGATGCTGGATTCACAGCTCTAAAGACTGCAATCTTCTGATTTTTCCATTGAACAGCGGATATAGAAGGAGGACAACTTACCTCACACTGCCCCATCAATGTGCCTCACTCCTCACTTGAAAGATACTTCTAAGGGATACGAGTGATATACAGTTTCCAGGGCCCATTTACTCTTTGGATTTTTCTGATGAGACTGACAATATGGGTGCCAATTACAACGAGAATGGGTGGTTTGGGGATACTGATGCCTGTCCACAAGCTGGACTGAGACCTCTTATTCATTGCACATAAGCTACCGAACAGCCATTAGTCACACACTGGCAACTATAAGGTTTTAGACCAAAGTTCAGACATACATTAACAGCATCTCCCACTGCAAAAGGTAATGTGGCCTTAGCCTGCAGCATTCAGCTGCATAGCTGAATTATTCAAAAGCAGAGAACAGTCTTTAGAGGATTACAATTACAGTGTCAGAGATCAAGAATGAAAGAAAAATTAAAATGGTGGCAAAGCAAAGATTCAGAGGCATAATATCACAAGCAAAACATTACCTTCCTCCTTATTCAAATAATGGAATTCAGACACAGGACAAAGAAACAGCAGCAATGGGTAATACAAAACACATGTACCATGTCACATAATCCAGACTGAAACACACAAAACCATTGGGTTAGCATTGAAGACCATTCAGAAGACAGAGCTAGTGCAGAATGCTTGGCAGTATGAGCTGAAGGGAATACACTATTGATCCAACCTTTTTGTGTGGCAGGGCATATATGCTAGGGCTGGTGAATGCGGCACTATGTTGCCTACCCCTCCACAGCCCCTGGTGTAGGGGTAAGTTGGGGTTGGGAGGAGAGTGCCAAATGCAGGAGGGGAAGAGCAGCCCATAGGCAGGTGTAATGAGGCTGTTCTAACTTATGCCAAAGGGTGCATGATCTCTTGGAACAAGCAGAATCCAGGATGTGCAAAGGTAGATTAAAATTGTAGTTGTCCAGAGGATGACAATTCTGTTTTGTGACAGCTTTCGAAGTTTCAAAATTTGTTTTAGCTCTGCATTGGAAGGAAGACAAAACTTTTTGAATATTTTAGTACAACAGATTTTTTGTTGAAACAGCTGTTTTTGGATCAAAAAGCCCAGGCTTTAGATTCAGGTTTCTATATCTCATCACAAGTGACCAGAGAGCCCTGGATACAATTCCAGACAAATACTTAATATAAACTGATCCATCTTGACATATCAGCATATTTCAGTAACATTTAATTGAGCTGAAAATGTTCTGATTAGCTCGACTTAAAACTAGGAGTCTCTCAGGAAGCATACCACAGTACCTAGGCCCAAGTCTCTAAATTGTACTAGTTTCCTGTTTAATTCACTGTATTGGCTGATCCATAAAACCCTAAGAGGCTTGTGAGTCGCTCAGGAGGCGTACCACTGGATCTCTCATTAGCTGAGAGACTGCCTCCATGTTCATGTGCCACCATTAGAGAGAAAAGGTGGTTGAGGTAATACCTTTTACTGGACCAGCTTCTGTTGGTGAGAGAGACAAGCTTTTGAACTACACAGAGCTCTTCCTCAGGTCTGTGTAAGCTTGAAAGTTTGTCTTTCTCACCAACAGAAGTTGGTCCAGTAAAAGATATTACCTCACCCACCTTGTCTTTTCAACATTCTGGGACCATTGGCTGCAACAACACTGCATGTGCCACTGTGGCAACTGATACCAGGCAGAGCACTTTGGCTGACAGTCCCTGGGTTTGATTATCCAGGCTTGGCATTCTCGGTGGAAGCTCCGACCCTCCTCTTAGCTAAACCAAACCCAAATGTATTTGCCATTTTCATTCTCTGGCTTTTCCCTGAGAGGGTTATATGTTGTGTAATAGTGAAAGAGTTTTTCATAGTTGACACTGGTCAGAATGTTACGTGTTATTCTTATTAATATTGTTCAGTGAGCAAGGGCTCGGAGTCTAATCCTGCTCACCAAAAATTGTCACTGACTTCAACAGGAGAGGCATTGGTACACAGAGGATGGTGGCTTTTATAAAATAAAAAGTAATAATAACAACATATGGGGTACTGAATTAATAACACGAACGAGACTGCTAGGCTTAACTAAATATACCTTTAAACACTGATAAAATATGACCTAGTTAATTTGATGAGCAACTGCTTTGTTAATATCTATTAGATTATTAACCCAACCAGTTCTTGAATAATCATTTCTGAATTTTAATTAAAGTTGTGTTGTAAAAGTTTCTCAAATTTTTCCCACATGCATATTTCCTCCATTTTTCATGGCAACCATTTCATATTTAATCACATTTGCCATATTCAGCTAAGCTGAGAATAATGCCTGAGGTAAAACTTTTGAGCAAGTCATGACAAATTTGGTGGCCAATGCATAAATCAGATATAGAAGCCCAGTCACCTCTACCCTTGAAGCCCTCAGAATAATGATAGGAGTGATATAGAGATTTGAAACCACATGAACCCAGATAAAATATTCTAATCTAGACCTGAAATGCTTTGTTATCAGACGTTCATCACAAGACCAGTGAATACCTAAGGCCCTGATCCTAAAATGAGCTTCATCCATGTTGAATTCTGCTGAAGTCAATTTGTTGCAGTTGCACTGATCTAAATATGCACCCACACGAGTCATTTTGAGCCTGACCCCAGGTTCTTTCCATTACCGTCACTTCTCTTGCCAGTGTCATATATAGTAGTACTGCCTGATAAAAATAGGACTATAAGTCATAAACAGAATCACCAGCTGGTGTAGAAGGCACATGTAAAGGGGAGGATAATGATGAAATTATTCAATCATTTAGTAGATGGTGCTTAACCCTGGTGTCTTGGACAAAGTCCAAACAAGATAATCAATCTCTCTACCTATATTGCCCTGTTCATTTAATTGGATGAGATCTCTTTTCACTTCCTGTGCCAGATTGGTGTGAAGTGTGGTTGGCACCGTTATAATTGCAGTCATGTTCAAGTGACTGAATTTCATTTCTAGGAGAAACTCTGCAGGGATTTGCTGTTGCTAGAGTATGGGCCACATAATTTGATTCATAGTTTGTAATTCTGTGAAATGCTTTGAGGCTTACACCAAGTGCTATATAAATAAATGCACAGGAATAATAATCCTTGAAATGTAATCTGATTACACAAAATTAACAACTCTGAAAATATGTCAGCTTGTTTTATAAATTCATATTTTTGTGGCAATGTTGAACAATTTAACAGAATTTAATGGAAAAATGGAGCAGTCCAAGAATTAGGACATTTGTGTGAAAGTTGAAAAAATTGCAAAGTCAGGTGCAATTTAAGCTTGTCAAATAAAAATGGATACATGGGAAAGGATGGGGAAATTGTAACCTAGAGACCATGTATTATTTGTTCACTATGCAGAACAAAGAAGCAGGTTGAGGACCATGGTAGGAGGAGATCAGAGTCAGAAGAAGGTCAGAGCCTTCGTTTTACATCTCATCATAAGGATGGCACCTGCAGTGGCAGAGCACCCCAGCATTCTGATGAGGCATTGGTAAGGTACTGACTCTGAAGTGTGTCATCCATTGAATCCATCAGTGTCACTTTGTGCAGCACCCTGGATTTTCCCATGCAAACAACAAACAACATCAACTCTGCTCGCCTTAGAATCATAGAATATCAGGGTTGGAAGAGACCTCAGGAGGTCATCTAATCCAACCCCCTGCTCAAAGCAGGACCAATCCCCAACTAAATCTTCCCAGCCAGGGCTTTGTCAAGCCTGACCTTAAAAACCTCTAGGAAGGAGATTCCACCACCTCCCTAGGTAACATGTTCCAGTGCTTCACCACCCTCCTAGTGGAAAAGTTTTTCCTAATATCCAACCTAAACCTCCCCCACTGCAACTTGAGACCATTACTCCTTGTTCTGTCATCTGGTATCACTGAGAACAGTCTAGATCCATCTTCTTTGGAACCCCCTTTCAGGTAGCTGAAAACAGCTACCAAATCCCACGTCATTCTTCTCTTCTGCAGACTAAATAAGTTCCCTCAGCCTCTCCTCGTAAATCATGTGCTCCAGCCCCCTAATCATTTTTTGTTGCCCTCCGCTGGACTCATTCCAATTTTTCCACATCCTTCTTGTAGTGTGGGGCCCAAAACTGGACACAGTACTCCAGATGAGGCCTCACCAATGTCAAATAGAGGGGAATGATCTTGTCCCTTGATCTGCTGGCAATGCTCCTACTTATACAGCCCCAAATACCGTTAGCCTTCTTGGCAACAAGGGCACACTGTTGACTCATATCCAGCTTCTCGTCCACTGTAACACCTAGGTCCTTTTCTGCAGAACCCCTACGTCCTTTTCTGCCTTGTCAGGTAACGACCCAAGTTGTGGTTAGCGCCTAGCCAACAGATTACAATAACAGTTTACATTATGCAATGCCATCCTGAGCAGTAACTTGATTACAGAGTGGTCTGAAAAATAACATGGAACACATTATTTTCTCTCTGTGGGCAATCTTGTCTTTCTGTGATAAGTGTGAGTGAAGTCATGGTGCCCACAGCCTTGCTGTTCAACTCCCACACATATGGTGCGAAAGTAACTGTCAGTCTGTAACTGATCCAATTAAGGAGCCAATTATCTTAAATTGTACGACATTGTTGTATGAAGTGTGGTTAAGGCACAGTATTGATAGGAAGGAGAGGTGAGCTCTTTGGGGAAGGGACCATTTTTTTAATGTTAGTACAGTGCCTAGGACAATGGGGCCTTGATTCTGACTGGGGTCTTTAGGCATTACCGCATCAAAATAAACAACACTAATCATAATAATCAGGATTTAAACCTCAGATTTGTGATTGCCCAAAGTCAAAGTCACTTACCTTTTTTGTGACTCTCTTTGATCACCTGTGAAATGGGGACAATAAAAATACCTACTTCACAGGGGACTAGACTGTGACAGGCCCTTACAGAGTATGCTGGGGTGAGCAGTGCACAAGGAACCTTCTTCCCATCTTATCCCTTGTGTTCTCTGAAGCCTGAATGCAGTCCCTCTGCATGGGGGAGTGCCAGGACTGTTCTCTCTGGGCACCCCTAAGAATGGAAAGAGTGGGGAGGAGGTGGTTCCCCTGCTCACTTACTGCCCCTGCCCTCTTCTCTCCTCCCCACACACTGGCTAGCAGAAGAGATGTAGCTCCTGAAGGAGCTTAGCAGGAATTCTGCCATTCTGGACATTATGTTAATTCATTAATGTTTGCCAAGTGCTTTGAAATCCTTGGGTGGAAGATATTCCAGAAGCACAAATCATTCGTAATAATTCTAGGTTGATTATTAAAAACCAACGACTAGGATTCCAGGTAGACATTAGCATCCCCACATACTTCCCCATAATTCACTTTTGCCTTTGTTGTAACTGTTTGGAGAATTACTTCAGAAGCATTGCATGAAACACATGCACTGCAAACTAAAAATAGAAGTCAGTCTATCAGAGGTCCTTTAACACATTCATTTGACTAGCTCCTCTCTGACAATTTGCTCAGCAATGTAGATTACAAAATAAATGATAAAAATATCTGAATAGTGCCTTTGTTGTCTGATTTTTTTCATTATTCCTTAATAACCTTTGAAGCAGCACTGAAACTCTGCCAGGAATTCTTCCATTTCATGATTATATTCTGGCTGACCTATGATATCATTTAGCATTTCACCTACAGTGGTTTATTCAGATTTGATTGTTTGATCATTACACACCACAGACATAGTCTACAGCTTTTGCAGATAATTTATCACTCATTTGAGCTAATTCTGCACTCATTTGCTTCATGGAAGAGAGACAACAGTTCTCTCAATGTTTTTAATGACTGGCTGTATTAATAGGAATGCCTTATGATACTCCAGCCATTATGGCCATAAATCATATGCAGGCCCAGATCACCCTTTGTCCCAGAGAAATTTGTTAGAAGGGGTAGACAACGCTGAGGTGAACTTCCTCAAATTGCCATCAAAGCATCCCCTCAAGGGAGCATTTGGGGCAATACAGTATTTGCAGACGGTAAAGTCTCCCAACACTGAACATCCGAGGGATCCACAGGGAAGGAATCCCTAGATCTGCAGAGAAAGGAGCCATCCGCATGTAATGATCCTCATCTTCCCATGTTCTCCCCCTGGCATCATGGTTCCTGAAGGAGCAATGCAGTCATCAGCTGGGCCTTGCAGTTGCTCAGCAGCAGACGCAGAGGGAATTAATGCAGCGCTGTGCAATATCAGTTCTCTCCTGGATTTCTGTAGGGAAGTCCAGAGCGGGGGGTGCAATGAAGGAGGGCCATGTTGGTGCTCTGCCCCTGCTGTTCATGGCACTCCTCCCTTCTGAGCAGGCATGGTAGTGCATTATACTCACTTCTTCCCTCAGTGTGTAAACAGGTTAGAGCATGGAACTGCTATCTGTTTGGCACAAGTACAGTATAGTACAGACCTGCATGCACTGTGGTGCCATATAAGGGGTAGACTGTAACCTGGACTGCATATCCACACAGAGGTGTAAGGTGAGCAAGAACCCTTCCTTACGTCCATTCCCTGACTACCCAGACCTTGGGTCCAGGAGTGCATGGGCAAATAGAAACTGGGCACCCACTGTTGCCCCCCAAACGGTATGTGGGGAATGGATGGAACCTTGGCTCTGCACTCACTATGTAGGTTAGCAGAACTGAGCCTGTGCAGGGAAGGAGAGGTAGTAATTTGTGGCTGAGATGAGTCACAGATTTTGTAGTGAATATCTAGTCATTTATGTGATATTCAGACTTTGCTATATAAGTTTTGTAACAGATCACTTTAGCCACAGGGCATTGTTTCTGTGCCCTGATTGGATGACTTATCATGAACAACTCCCCCCTTTGCCTCAAATGCATTTTGTTTCATTTCCTAAACACATTTCTTTTTTGATTAAGCAACATTTTGGGCTTAAGCCCAAAATGTTGATATTTTGAAAAGTTGTTGTATGAATGTTTGCAAACAGCAAATACCAAAGGGGTGTGAACAGACCAATTCACAACGTAGCTTTGAATTCAGGGAACTGAACAGATTTTTACACGAGGAATTCTGTAGCAACATCTAAAGCCTAGACGTTAGTTGAAAATTGACTGATTTTTTCCTTTGACCCCATTCTTGAAAGTAATCCTTTCTGGAGGTGTTACTTTTGGAGATTATAGTTGCAAGGTGGTATTTCAGATTGCTCATGCTGTAGAAGGCTGGGAATTTTTGCTGTGGCTTCTAACTCATAAAAGAGGTCATTTTGATTCTAGCCTCTCTCTGCTGGTGGCCAATAATAATAGTAGTAAATTGTGTAAAACTATGTACAGCGCTGCTCTTTGATAAATAATTATTGTAGTCTAAACCCTCTTTATTTTGTATTAGTGACCTTGCCAGAATGCTGATATTTTAATCTAATCTTTTATGGGCAATTAATGAAACACATGGCTTTGGGAGCCATTTGATTTTACTACCTTTCTGTATTTGAGCAATAGTGGGATACCATTAGATAGGATACTCCCATCTAAAACAAGTAGCACAGAGTTCAGGTGCTAACATCCTGTTCTTGTATATTTTGTATTTGTGCTGGGGCTGTGCATATGGGTACTACTGGAAAGCAACAGGTCAGTATTGCGAGGGCCATCTTTCTTGCAGAGAACCATTATGGGTCCAGTATAACAAAAGATCTGGTCTTCTAAAGTTATGTTCACCATCTAGAAAGTGAAATACTGGGAACAGATCAAATCTCTCATTATTTGGCCTCATGAATAACTCTGATGCTTTGTCTACACTGGGAAACCAATTTTAAAACTGGTTGGTGCCAGAGGCCACATCCACACTACAGACTTTTGGTCAGAGCTATGAGGAGGTACCATCTCTGACTGATAGCTGCACTCAAAATTCCCTCGTATAGACACAGCTATACTGGCAAGACTGTGCAGCTTTTACTGATATAGCATGTTTTACTCGGGGAGGTGATGGTGAGGCTAAACCAGCAACAGCACAGCGTTGCCAGTGTATGCTGAGTCGATAATAGGAGTGCTTTGCTGGTATAGTATACTGGCATTAGCTGTACCACTAAAGCACTCCTAGGGCAAACCAAAGTCAAGACAAAGCTTTGGCAGCTGGAACCGTTTTTATAACTGGCTTAGTGAAACCTGCTTCCTGGAGGTTAAACTAAAGTTGAGGACATTTCCAGTTTTAAAACTGGCTTGAATTTCTGGGATGACTTCCTGTGTGTAAATCAGGCCTGAGGGATTAAGACAGCCAGTGATAACAAGCATGCACAAACACACAACTGTGACCTGTGGTGTCCAGGACAATGGGTGGAGCAGTTTTGTATATTTAAAAAGATTCTATTGAAGGACATCACATAGGGCTGGTGAAGGCAGAAAAATTTAGAGCTGGGCCAACAGATTTGGATGGACTGAAATAAACATTGGCCTGACCTGTCACCCAAGATATTAACTGAACCTATTTATTTATTTATTTATTTATTTATTTATGGGATTTGAAAAAGTTTGGCTAACTTAAAAGAAAAAACAAACAAACATCCATCTTTGTGCTCCTTCCTAGTTTTGACTGAAGGAGAAACAAAACATCATGAGGTAAATAACCCTGTCCACCCCTTTCCTTGGGATCATGGAAGCCAGGAGCCTGCAAAGAAGCTGTGCAAACCCTTTCCTATTCCATACAGCTGAGGATGGAGTTAGGGTGAATGATGCTGGTGGATTTGCAACTACATGATGAACTATTGGATATTCTCACTGCCCCCCTTTTTCCCCACACAATGGCTACTGTTTCCTCCCACATCTGTTGTTATTATTATTTATATTATGTCCTGCTCAACGTAGCATCCTAGCACCTTCAAGCTGCAGGAATGCCGACTGCCTTTTCTCAACCTGGAGGTGGATGGGAGGATTCCACTGAGGAAGAACTCCAGCATGCAGCCTGTATATCCAGCATGCAGCCCAGGGATGAAGATTTGCCTCTATTAGGAATCCTAATGAGAACAGAATGTGTTGTAGATATCTTGCAAGAAATACTCACTGGAACAGGCTTTCAGATGGAATTTTTGCACCAAAACAATTTGGATAGTTCCCCTTAACACTGGGATGCCTTTACCCAAGACCTGATGGGGTTTTAGCATTAAAAATTCCTAAGGTATGTTTTTGAAAACTTACTGATTAAAAAGAAGGGAAACAGGTTCTTCATACAATATATGAAACAGCATCAGCTCCCAAACCTCCAAATTCACACATATCGCTCTTCACTTAAAATGTCCACATAAATGCATTATAAAAGAACTGAATCATATAGAAAACATAATCAGTATGAATACTTAAAATAAGGAATTATCTGCAACCCAGCTGATTACGGCCCAGCCCTGCAGTCATTTCTCAAACAAAATCTCCCACTGAATCAGGGCTTAACTTAATTAGATGTTCTATTACATTTTATGGGCCAGATCCTCAGCAGGTGTAAATCAACATGTCTCCATTGACCTCTTAAGGGGTGAATTTCAGCTGGTGTACATCCGTGTAACTCAGTAAAGCTAGGCTGATTTCTATCAGCTGAGGAGATGATCCAACATGGCTTGGGATGTGGCTGTTATGGAAGGGGGGGCGGGGTGTGTCATTTCCAGAGTCCATCAACTGTACAGTTCAGTGCAGTGCAGTACTTTGGCCTCTCCCCTGCTTAAGCTGCCCCTCAGAAAGATTTTACATTCTTAACGGCATTTAGCACTCACCATTGAGATTTCCTGTCTGCACAGGCCCTGATAATTACAGAGTGGGAGCAATGCTAAATCATCTCTGTTGTTACTGCCCGATCCTACCCTATAGCACTGCCGACGGCTGTCTGCTCTGTCTGCAGCATGTGTGGCATTGTGTAGCGAGAGGAGGAGGGCTGATAACTACTGTACTGAACAAGAATACTATCACCTCTTTCTCTTAGGCTGTTATACGTGCTCAGCTGAGTCCCAGGCTAGATTGCAGGCGATGTTCTTTTACTAGCACATCCTGTATGACACCAGATATCCCAATAACACAGCAGGAAAACGTGGCCTGAGAAGCCTCTCTGTGCGTGCTCAACATATTTATAATTATTTTAAAATAGCCCTATTCCTACAAGACTGTGGGGATGCTTCTCCCGCCGTTTACACCAGTGTAAGTCAGGACTCAGAATAACTCCAACTGAGGGTCAGAGTTGTGACCATGAAACTGGTGTAATGGAGAGAAAAATCAGGCCCTATTTATTAAGAACGTTGGCGTTCCTTATACGATGTTAGCTTGCAAATAACTGCTCCAGCACTTCGTGCACCAATGGAAATATTTTGAATAGCATACTATGGCAATTTGCAACCTTCTTGAATGAGGAATGTGTTTTCTCTCTCTTGTGGATCTTCCTTTGGGACTTACTGAACTGTGGTTTTATACACATATGGATGGGCACACTTTCTGGTTGGTCTACCTTAAAGCTGGCTGCTGGCCTTGTCTGGTCCCCTGGGGCCTACCTGTGGCCATGCATCCTGATGGTTCCCTGAATCTCTCTCCCCTGGTCTGGGATCTGTGCTAGGTGAGGGGATGAAGACTGAGTGGACTAAGAGGAGACGCATGGAGGATGCACATTGCTACCCTTCAATCCCATGCAAATTAGCCAGAAAGGATGACCCTGCCTTGCAGCATCCACTCCCAAACCTGGCAGATCTATGTTGATCACCAGGAGCTAACTGGTATGCATGTAGGGGATCAACAGAGGGAGGACATGGAAGAACAGACCATCCACACAGGTGATCCTGGCCTCCCATGGATCCCAGGAGATCCACTCAGATCCCTAGTAGTCTACTAAGTTTGGAAGCAACCCCCCCCCCAGCCTTTTGCATACAGAGGAGAGGAGGAGCCCTGGGCTCCCCCCACCCCCGCTCTGGTGATGTGGGGTAATAGCTGTGTGGGGATCCTTTAACCCCATCCTGTGGGTCTTTACATGGAAGGGGATGATTTGGGCCAATATTAATTGCAGAGGAAGACTGTTGAAAACAGGTGCAACCAGTAGCTGGTGAAACCAGTACAGCAAGCAGATATGCTGTGTCCCGCAGATTTTCTGCATTACCCTCATGTTGACCCAACATCCAAAATAATTGGGTTCATCCTCTGATCACTACTCTGAGGCAGGTCATTTCTATTATTTAAAAATGGATCAGGAGGAGAGCTGGTCTACCTGACTGCCATGCTTGCCTCCCTGGTATCCTTACTCAATTCATTCTTTGGGAAAGAGGTGCAGAAACTAAGGCAAACCAGCTGCGAGTGCTGACTCTCCTAACACTCTTTACTAGAGCTGTTTTTTCAACAGAAAATTAATGTTTGACTTTTAACCCCAATGTGGTAAATATCCGTTTGGTTTCTTGTTGTCTAGGGCAATCTATATCAGAAAAAGGAAGTAGTTGTTTCAAACACACTGTACATTACCGACTGGTGTAATAGGCAAGGTGTGTCTAAGATGACTTAGGGTGACTCAGAAGTATGATGTGCCTATCATTGATTTAAAAAAGAAAGTCATTCAAAAACTGTTTGTGTCTCTTCCCTCTCTGATTTTTTTTGCTCCGTCCGGCTGTGTGACTGAAAGTAGTAGTAATATCAGGGAGCACAGCTCTTTTCTCTAAATTAATCACTGCCATGCTAAACACTGCTTGTTCTGAAATCCTGAATCACATTTGAATTCTTGGTCACAACTTTCTATGGTATGTCATCACCTGGGGTTTTCTCTATTTTAAATCCAAATGCAACTCCAGAATAACGTAGAATGGTTTAAAACTTGACTCAACAGTTACACAAGTGCAACCATACTAACTTAACAGGAAATGTATATGTGTACTTCTAAGGATTGAAATAGACTCAGTGATGGGAGCTATACATGGTTTAATGAGTGTTTGGTAACACACTGTAAAACATTTTAGAGATTTACTGAGGCCTGATGTTCAGAAACTTGAGCCCTGAGGTCTGTGTGCATTTTGCACATAGAGCTACTGCAACGACAGATGCTAATCTAATGTGTGCAAACAGGTATTTTGCTCTGCTTTGCATCTGTAAATACACATTCTGCTGTGCAAGAGCAGCAAGTGCATTCACAAAGTAGGCATGGAATAATATGTGCGTGCAGTTCTCAGTATTCTGGAAATCAGGTGCTTAATGTTTTCCCCAGCTACAGTGGGGTTTCCCCCCCTACAATTTTACGAGTTTTTGTGATGGAATGAATGCCTGTATTCGCACCTTACACACTATTGTAATAATCTTTGTATAAAATATGCCTTGTCAGGTATCATTTGAAAACTAAACTCACGTGATTAAATGTTGCTATACACATTATATTTAAAGTTATACATATAAGCTGAAGTCAGGTCTGAAAGGTGTTTACCATACAACCAGTTTCTCAGAGACAAAAGACAAGCTGATGCCTCTAGCTATGTATCAAAGTTGATGGGCAATCATCTGTCAAGTGGCCATTCTTTGGCAAGGAAGTGGGGAGGAACAAACGGATCTGCCTCTTAGCAAGCAACAGCATGGAATCCCTTTCACCACCAGACCCCTTGTCTTTGTCCTTACAGCCAGAATGACCATCAAGAAAGTGTATCTCAAAGGGGATTGGACTATAAAAGTGAGGGGAAACACACCCCAAAGCATCTCTCCCTATCCATCTCTCTTTTACTTAAGACAACAAAAGAAACAGCCTTTGGGAACAGACTCTGACTTGAGAATTTGGTCAGCAATGTTACTGGGAACATGTGGTAAGGGATTTCACCTTGAACCAAGTCTAGTTTGTTATGTTTTAGTACTAGGAAGTGTTTTATCTTTATTTCTTTTGTAACCATTTCTGACTTTAATGCCTTATACTTGAACTCAGTTGAAGTCTCTCTCTTTGTAGTTAAATAAACTTGTATTTTTCTTTGATCGAAACTAATAGTGTTGTGAATTGTTTGGGTCACTCCATTTAAAGTGGCAAACTGTTGTATATTGTTCCCTTACAGGAGCAACAGACCTAAAACATCTGAACAGTCCAAGAGAGGGCTGGACAGTGCAGAACACATATTTTTGGGGAAAAGTGAGGATTAGGAGTGTGTTGGGGTCACCCTGCAAGCAGTAACCAAGGCTGTTGGAAGCCAGAGTGGCAGGCATGCTGCTGGGGTCAGAGTTGCTGGACCAGGGCTGTGGCTATATACAGACACTCACGGTGTGACCTGAATGCTGGCAGGCTGATTGTGAATGGCCTAAATTGGCAGGTTTCGGAGTGGAAGCACCCCAAGTTGCAGGGCAGGGGTGACAACCCCTCACTGACCTGAATTTCACCCCAGAATGTCATAAGTGGTATAGTCGGCAGGATTTATACACAGCTTGCAATTGTAACTGAGATTTACACTTTTGAAACTGTTACACCATTGCTTAATGAGTCTGCAGAGTGGTGGCTGGGAACAGTCAAAGAAAGGTTAGTTTGTTGTTTTCTGTTTGGTTATTTCAGGTAGGGGAAATAAAAATAAAGCATAAATATGAGCACTAGTGAAGCAGATGTAAAGCCAGAGCTGGCCAGGCTGGAGAAAGAACAGAAAGACAAAGAGTGTGAACACCAAAAAGGCAAGATGCGATTAAAGCCAAGGAGAGGGAGGCAAAAAAGCAGCAGCAGGAAGAAGCACATGAGCAGAGAGAGGAGAAAGAAGCAACCACCCACCAATGAGCCAAAAGCCAAAGCAGCACACTGTTTTTGTTTTTGTTTTTTTAAGTATGAATCACACTGGAAGTTCCCACACTGGAAGTTTAAGCAAGTGGGGTTGTAAAGCTAGATTTGCAAAACAGAGAGCCAGCAGCTGACTGTTCGTGCTCAAGTCCTCCCAATAACAGTTCTGCTTTTGTGCTGTGATTCCATGACCATCTCATGCAACCTTTGCAGGCTGGACAATCAGAGAGAAACGTATGCTCCCAGCCGACAGCTTCTTTATTTAAGCGCTTTGCAGAGCACTTCCAACAGCCTGGGAAGGGAGATTAAAAGAAAGGCAGGTATTTGAGGGAATGAAAAATAAAGTGGTTTGTCCTGCTATGAATTTACTGGCCTCCTACTTCTCTGTGCCTTAAAAGGCAGGGCTACTTAGGCCAGACCTATGGTCTCCAGAGGCCAAGTGCACACCTGAGAGTGTGGGGCATTGCATGGTCACATACACTGGCTGATTCTTCAGGGAAATGGGTTGTTAATCAGTATTACTGCTAAACCCAGCTGAGGGATTAATTTGCAAACTGGACACCATCAGATTAGGCCTGAATAGAGACTGAGGGTGGTTGGGTCATTACAAAACCTAGACTTAAATTCCCCAATACTAATTTCTCCCTACTGTTACTCACACCTTCTTGTCAACGGTCTGAAATGGGCCACTCTCTTACCACTTCAAAAGTTATTTTTCCTCCCTTGGTATCCTGCTGTTAATTGATTTATCTCGTTACACTGACCTCACACTTGGTAAAGCAATCCCCCATTCTTTCATGTATTTATATCTGCTCCTGTATTTTCACTCCATGCATCCGATGAAGTGGGTTCTAGCCCACGAAAGCTTATGCCCAAATAAATTTGTTAGTCTCTAAGGTGCCACAAGGACTCCTCATTATTTTTGCTGTTACAGGAATACAGCTCAAATGAGCATACGGTAAGCAAGAAAGCAAATGAAGCGGGAGGGTATTGTCTATGGCATAAGGGGAATGGGAGGCCAGGTTAGCTCAATTAACTGAGGGAATCTGTTGTAAGGTAGAAGAAGGGACTAGAAGAGAGAGAAAGTCAAACGAGGAAATAAGATTTGCTGGATTGAGGCAGGATACCTGGAGAGGGGAGAGTGCACATGGGTTATGGAGAGAGAGAGAATAAAGGAGGAAACGCTTGAGCATGTGCTTAAGCCCATCCTTAGTGAAGCTGGATTTCAGGCATGTGCCTAAGTCTCATTAAGAGCAAGGAGACTTAAGCACATAATTCAAATTAAATAGGCTTAAATATGGTGCTGAATTATAGTCAGAAAGAGCACCTGGGGTCTGGATGGAAGGCCAGAGGGTAAGAGCATGTGGGCCTAAAAACAAAGGGCCCATGAAAGACGCAGCATTTTCATTACAAATCCCTATTGTCGGGACTTTCAAAATGAGGGTTTTTTTGTGTGTGTGTGGTTTTTTTAAATCATTTGGCCAGCATATGCATGCCTCAGTTTGAAATGGATTGATTTAGTCATTTTTTTGGCATGTAAAAGGCCAAACTCCCCCTCACCCTTTATAGAAGAACAGATCATTGTTAATAGCTTCAGTTAATGCATTTTTTTCTCCTCCTTTAAGCAAACTGCCAGGGGATGGGAGTGGGGAAGACTAGCTGTGCCTTAAAAAACAACAAAACAAAACAAAAAGACAGGCATTTAATATTGAATGTGGACTAATGCCCTTTGCTATTTGAAATGGTACTTATTTCTTTATACAGCTGAGCTAGAAAGGGCCCAATGCTTCAAATAGCTACCGTCCAGCAAACACTATTGATTTCATTGAGATAACTTACTTTAGGGTCTATAGAATCAGGATCTCAATGTATAAAAATGTTGCCTGTATTATAAAGAATAGCTACTTTTTCTAAAGCTATTATTATATCAGTGGCATCTGGCTCCCTGAAGCCCTGGGTGTGAAATGCTTCTATTGATTTCAAATAATTCCATTGACCCCTCCAACTCTGTTCCCCTGGAGCCATTGAAGTTTTATGCCCTTACAAAGGCATCACTGTCTTTAAAAAGCTTTCACTTTTACTGCCGTTATTCTAATTGTTTCCAGCTACATATGTAGATTAAATGACCAAATGAGAGAACGAGCATTTCAGATCTCTAACATTCAAAAGGGAATAGGAGACTGCCTGGCAAATTTTGCTCCTGTCTCGGTCTTGCTCCTGGAAGGTCTTGACTCAGTATTTTATTGTCCAGGCAACATGGCACTTCTGTTGATGCCAGTGGGAGAGCAGATGATCCCAACTGGCTGGGGAATGAGCTTCCAAATTTGCCCTATAGTGGCATCAAGGTACTATGATTAGTCTTTCAGGTTGATGTAGGGCTTATAAAGATTACTAATTGGACTCAGGGTTTCCCCACTATATAATTTGTCTTTGATTTAAGTGGGTTCTTTCTCCCTGTTTAATATTCTTTATTAATTGTATTACCATAGGACCCCAACTGAGATCAGGGCCTCATCATGCTAGGCACTGTATAAACACATAGTGGGAGGTAGTTTCTCCCCTGCCAAAGAGCTTACCATTTCCTCTTACCATGTGGAAGAAGAAACAGAGGTGGGAAGTGACTTACCCCAGGTAACAGAGCAAATCAGCGGTCCAGCTAGGAACAGATCCCAAATCTCCTGATTCCCAGTCCCATATTGTCTCCCCTCTTTCTATTTTGGAGTGAATGAATTGGGAGTGATCTGAAAAAAATGGCATTCTGTTTGAGCTGCAGGGCCCTCAAGGTCTGCCAGTTTTAGGGAGTGATATTTCAAACAATTATGAGTGGAATTCTAATTGTATCACCTGTGAAACTTGCACAACAAATCCTCTAGACAAAGAATATATATCTCCATCCAAATTCCAGTTATACCACTGAAATCTAAAAAGTCACACAATTTAATTCAAAGTAACTCAGTGTCAACAGGGTAAAGCAGAATTTATCCCATTCTATATACAGTCACAAACTCTTTCATATGGATGGGATCGTCAGCTGGTAGCTACAAGACAGAAGTCAACCTATCAACTTCAGAACCTCTGAAAGATCTATCACTAGTCTCCTTCATTAGGTATGTGCTTGCTAAGTATTCTTTAAAAGCACTTATTAATTAAACTTTAGGAATATTCTCAAATTACAAATGGGCTTTTAATTGTGGGGTTTTGGCACTTCTCAGGATTGGACCCTCCAATTTCTACCAGATCATAAATAAAGAAAATTTAGAAAAGAGATTTTGAAAGAATTTGAACTTGTTTTCTGTAGGAGATAAATCCAGACTAAACTGAACTGAATTACAATCCCAGTCACACTGAGAATTAAACCACATGATAGAAAACCTCTGAAGCACCGCACCTTAGACAGCATTCCTGCCACTACAATGTAAACATGGTTGGCCTAGTCAGCAAGGACCTACTTCAGAACAGGTTTTAAATGAAAACAGTCATGCCCAGTCCACAGCTCAAAGATGTTTAAACTATATGTTAAAGAGGTTCTGTTGACACATTGTAATTGTCAATGAGATGGGGCCTAAGTGTCCCCATTACCCATAAACCTGAGGGCATGTCACATTCTAAGATTTGAGCCAAGATTTACAAATGGAAGTAATACGTGCATTTCTCATTCAGAGATCATATGCTGTACATATTTTCAACGTGCTACACATGTGCATGGACTCTACTATCTGAAAGGGGGCACATTCTTATATCTCTGGGATATCACACATCTGAACTGTCCATTCATATGCTGTGTCTAAAAAGAGTTCATACACAGTATGTATATTTTTATTTAATGAGTCAAATCCAACATTAAATAATAATGGACAAACTTTAAAAGATTTTGAGAAGGCACTGGACAGTTCACTTGTTTCTCTGAACTATCCAAACTTCTGTGTCAGCAAAAATTATCTGGAAATCTCACTGGAACAGATTTTCTCATGAGATTTCCAGTTCTTTCTGCCAGGACAGAAATAGTTCAGTCTTTCTTGTAGAATTTCAGCACTTCTACTTCCTGTCCCAGCCAGAACCAGGAACTGAAGAAGGGTACGCAAATTCATTCTAATGGCAGTAAGACAATTTCAAGGCTCTTTGGGGCAAAGGTTCATTTCTTATTTTATCCATTCCAGTTTTCATCGTGTTTTCTAATTAGTAGCCAACAACAGCAGCACCAACTCTTGCAAGTCTCACAACACTTGGTGTTTTTCTTAAAGTCCTAGACCACAGATACGGAGACCTCAGTGGTTCAGAAGCCAACTTAACTATCAACATTACCCAAAAGAGCCACTGTAGTGTGAATAATTCATGGTTTCATTTACTTTAGTATATATTCATATTTTAACAGTCTGACAGGGGAAATATTTAGTATATGTATATATTTTATTCTCACAACAAAATGACTGACCAAGTATTATAATAGTATCAACTGCAATTGATTAATAACATATTAACCAATCAGGATGCTTTTACTAACTTAGGCTGGTTAATAATTAAAATCACACTGTTTTAATTTCATGTGCTGCGAAGAGCCGCAGGAGACAGATTAAGGAGCCGCTTGCAGCTAGCAAGCCTCCATCTGAGTATCACTGCTTTAGGCCAAGGCATATGAATATACCATAATCTCATATTCTATTAAAAAAAGTTTTCAGTCCTTAGAGATAAGCTTACCAATGCACTCTTAAAGTTTCAAAAACCAGAAGTAAAATAAAAATAGATTTGAACTTCTTTTAAGATCTCGTGATTATTAAACCAATTTCATGGTTTTTGGGAACCTGACTTCTGATTTTTGAATGCTTGGGGTTGGCAATACTGCAAACATTAATGAGATGTTCCTTAATCCTGCTAATTATGCCTGATACTTCACAGGGATGGATGATACTGAACAGTCTCTGAAAAGACATAATTAATCAGAGATTGCAATCAATCTGTGCTTTAGAGGATTTAATAATATTAAGGTTCAGTTTGACTAAGCACCCAAAAGCCTAGATGTTTATCAAGACCCTCAGCTGCATTGTCAGACTGCATTTCCAAAACTGATATCAAACTCACAAGATTTCCATAACACTAGAAACGACTCTGAATAGAGCCTTATGCAAAAACTGAATAACTTCAGGATCTTAGAATTAAGCATGAAGCTTGTTTGTGCATGAGGCAGGTTTTTCTCAAGGGCTGAATGAACTCCTTCACAAACTGCCAACCAGCACAAATCTCTCCAGCTTCCTTTCCAAATGCAATGTGTAGTTCTTTGACCTTGTCTTTGCTAATATGACCTACAATGTACATTTAATACTATACTTACTTTTTTTAAAAAAAATTAACAGTTCTATCCTAGTGGAGAGGAAGAGGGAAAGAAAGATCTTCATGTTAAAGATGTCAGTCTTAGCACATAATATATTTTTGGAAGGTGCTTGGATACTGTGATGAAGAGGGCTATGCAAGTGTAATAGCACAGAAATTATCATGTCCTTTCTTTACCCCATCGACCCTCCCTGTCATTTATCATCTAATTTTGGACAGGTCATTGTATTTGTTCTGAGAGATACTTGTGGGCACTACCTAAATAATACTTTTGCCTCCTGTGAGAGACAGAACCAGGAAGTACAGAGTGAAGCTAAGCTGAAAAATAATAGAGAAAAGTTAACCCAAATAATTCAGAGCCTTCCAAAAGGTTCATTTTGGAGGTAGACATAGGCAAAGATGTGGATTCTGCTGAAGGTGAGTTATGTTTTATGGTGTCCGAGCAAACATGTGTTGTTTGTTTATATAGAACCCTAGATGCACATGGCCATTAGGGAGGCAGCGCTACCTAGTGGCTACAGGAGTGGACTGGGGTATGAGACTCTCTTTGAGATTCTCTTTGTGGCTCTGCCACTGGCCTGCTGGATGACCTTGGACAAATTACTTCCCCTCTCTGTGACTCAGGTTCCCACTCAGTAAAATAGGGTTAATGAAACTGACCTTTGTAAAGGAGAGTCCACACGCTACCTATACTAATGGGAGGCTCAGCCAGGCTCTCTCAGGCAGAAGCAGCTCCATCCCACTCCCTGCTGTGCTGCCAGGGAGAGCAGCCAAATTTGCCTGCGGAGAAGCACAGGGAGTGAAGGACAGAGAGCCCCCACCCCACAGGTAACATGGGGGCAGGGAGAGCACTGCAGCCTCAGGCTGAGTGCAGGGCAGGGGAGACACATGGGGCAGTCACGTCCCCATACTCTGGGGTACAAGCTATCTATGGGTGCAAAGGTCTGTACCTAATCATTGATCCCCCAGCCCATCCAGTTCCCCACACCCAGCACTTCTCTGCCTTTTATAGGCTTGCCGAAAGAATGACACCCCTCCTATTCTGGAAAGAGGAAATCTATGATATGAATGAAATCCTCCATTTGTTTAGTCATTCTTCTGCAATGATTGCCTCATATTCCCCATGATTCAAGGCCAAAATTCAGACCGACAATCTCACTCGTGGATGGCAATTCAAGGGAGCAAGGAATAAGAATACAAAATAGTGACTCCCATTTTTTGGGCCAGTGGATCGTGAGCCCATATAAAAAGCACAAGCACTTTAAAAACATGCCTCAGACCAATAGCCAGCCTGTGACACGAGCTCAGTTACATTAATTTGCGGATGTTTTTAACAATTTATAATAGTGCACACTGGGCACTTGTCTATACTGTAACAGCTGCCCCCACTGGTTTAAAATGTAATTCACTTTTCCTGTTTTTAACCAAGCACATTTGCTATGTGAGAGATGTGCCATTGTTCCAGACCATGCCAAGTATATCTGGGATACTGATTGGGTTAAGTAGACCATGCACCGGACTGTCTTGGCCCCTCACAGGACCTGAGCTGAAGCAATTTTTGGTGGGCAGAGGCTGCAGGTTTTCTAATAGTTGGCTACAGTGGAAGAACAAACCACACATTTTGCGGGAGGAGAGGGCTGTGTGTGCAGCTGGTTTTAAGTCTGGGCCAGCTGTGCACCAGGGGACAAAGTTACAAAGGTATTACAGTGCCTAAAGATGCACAAAGGTGCCTAAGCAGGTTAGGAACCTAACTCTCTCCCAGTTAAGTCAATTGGGATCCAAACAGACAGACACACACAAAGTTCAGTGGCCATGTCTGAAAATGTTGGCCCTACTATGCCTCCACAGTGAACTGCAGATATAAAAAAGTGTGTGGGCAAAGTTGTGCCCGCTAAAACAGAGACTATCACTGGAAGCCATTAAGCCTACTCTTTGTATTGTGATCTCCCTTGATATGTTTTTGAAGAATTATATTATACATTTATGACTCTTATTTAGTGGGTTAAGGACAGGAAAGAGATGGATGCATGTTATTAGTGTGACATATGTCAATTTCCCACAATATCTTTGAAAGGCTTTATGGCATTAAGCTTGTGTATTATTGTGGGCTGGGATTGTATGTAGCTTCTTTCTGGGAGAGATGGAATAAATATTACAACCCCAGGCTTTGGGGGTCAATTTTTTAACTGAATGGTTGATGTATGATTGTGTTCTATTCCATAGAGGAGGGCTACCACAGCTCCATTAGGAACTAAAGACAGTGGGTGGCGATTAAGGCAAGGTTGTAACTCCCCAGAAAGGTATCACCTACTGGGGAGGCTTGCATGAATTTTTAAATGTAGACAATAGATTGTTTTTAGGCAGTCTCAGTGTCTATGCCAGTGGTAAGGAATCATGGAAAGAGTCACTTTCTTCTAATACCTAACATGGACATTTATTAGAATGAGGATAATAATGGTAGCTAGTGCCTGAGTTTCTGCTCAAGATTTGCTATCTTAAAAAACAAAACAAAAAACAAACCCCACAGTAAATGTACCCTTGCCCTTGGTCCTGCTCACTTGTGTCAATTTAAAATGAAATCTTTATATATACTTTGGGTTCAGTTTTTCAAAAGCACTCAACATCGACCCACTGCTGCTCCCATGAAAGTTTACCCTTGACTTCAATGGGAGCAGAGTTAGGCCAGTGCTGAGTGCTTTTGAAAGTCCCCACCTTTACTTCTCAGTTTAACCATGGTTCCTCAACACAGTAAAATTGTACATATGGCCAGCTTCTCGGGGCAGGTGAAGGATGGGTTCATCGGCAGAGAGGGAAAGTTGATGTGGAAGTCTGGCATTAGAGCCGCTGGAAAACAATTTCATTTTGTGAAAACTTTCGAAGTTTGTTTTTCTGTATTGGAACAAAACCAAAACCTTGCTCACACTGTCACAAAACAGAATCAGTGGCATTGGAACAATTTTTATAGTGGGTGCGCTGAAAGCCATTGAACTGTAAATCCTGTATGTGATGGAAACCACTTCAAGCCAGGGGTGCTGCTGCACCCTCAGCACCCCTAGTTCAAGCATCCCCAAACAGAATTGTAAAACCCTGTCTGTTTTTGAATCAAAACGGTCAGGTTTCCAATTTGGCTCACTCTCACTTTAAATGACCACATTGGAGAGTTCACCCTGGACCTCAGGAAACTTCCTGTCAAAATAGCCATCAAAAACTGATATATCTTTGCAAAACAGTTTGGCTTCAGTGAAACAGAGTATTTAAAGGCGAAAAAAACTGTCAAAAACGCTCTGACCAGCTGTATTTGGCATCTTGGGTATTCAAGACTTCTCAAAAAGATGTGGTGGAAGGGGACTAGATGTGGTCCCTCTGTGAGAAAGATGGTAGGTCCATTTGGCAACTGGGAAGGAGTGGTGTTTGTTGCTGTTTTCTATGTGGGCTACAGAACCTATCACTCTATAGAGACTTTTGCCTAAAATGTATCAATACCCAAGGATACCTAAGATCCTAACTTGTGATGGACCTTACCAGCACTGTCCTTACTTATTGCTGGCATTTTTATACCTAGACAATATACAACACAGGCTACCTACTACTCCAGTTATGTGTTCATTTTATGGCAATTCGCAGAGGTTTGAGTAGTTACAATTCAAAGAGAACCATGCTGTTGGGCTGTGAGTACATAAGGGAGAGAAGGTATTTGTTCTCATTCGATAGCTCCACCAAAGAGATCTGTGGAATGTGATCAATATTCACTTTGCAAATATCCAAACAGGCAAATGGCAAGTGAGCAAAATAAGTTAAGAACATCCCTCCTCCTCAAACAGCCTTGTCCCTCAAAAAAGCACTTATTTCCCCCCAGTTAAAATTCAAGATCCACTGTCATTTATGTCATCTGTAAATATCTTTTTCTATATAGCTCCAAAGTTCACAAGTCTAATTCATCTAGTTTTGAAATACCTAGGGTGGGCTTAAATAAAAATCCTAAATTTGACCATCAGGCTCTGGGAATATTCAGATCCACATCTGAACTTCATGTCTATCCATCATCCTTATAATGGATTATAAATACCCTAGATATAAGAGAGTTCAGATCCTGCTCTAAACTTTGTGGTTCTTCTACACTATCTGCGCTTTGTGTGGAGAAATACATGTTGTGTCATAGAAAAGAACAACTTGAAGCATTACAGACACACACACACAAGAGCCTTTGAGACCACTGATTAGAATCTCCACTTTTCAGAGTAACAGCCCTGTTAGTCTGTATTTGCAAAAAGAAAAGGAGTAGTTGTGGCACCTTAGAGACTAACCAATTTATTTGAGCATAAGCTTTCGTGAGCTACAGCTCACTTCATCGGATGCGTCTTATGCTCAAATAAATTGGTTAGTCTCTAAGGTGTTACAAGTACTCCTTTTCTTTTTGCAGTCTCCACTTTGAATTCATTCATTGTATTTACAAGGGAACAACAAGGTTCTTTCTAATTAGAAAAAGATGGGAAACCCCCCTCCCCCCGATATTTAAAGAAACCACCACACGTTTGAAATGTTACGTAGCTCAGCAGATTTGCAAATGTGATTAAAAATAATTGGAGAGACAAGGTGCCAAAGATACTTAAAAGTAACCGATGGCGGAAACCAAGTACTTGATAGAAAAACAGAACTCCTCCACCACTTCGATTTAGCTATTTCATGCAGCACTACATGAAGGAAACCTCTTGATTTCAGCAGCACTGTAGAGTCGGGGTTGTTTGTTTTTGTTTTTTTTTTGGCAAGGGTAAAAGAATTTGGTGGCAGGTTTTAATGAAGCCTAAGGCTGTTCCAAAGCAGTAACCCGTCTGACTGTCTCCCGGGTTCTGCGGACGCAGACCTGGGAGCTGCAGAGTTCTGAGAACCTGCGCTTCTCCTGTTTCCCGGCTTCCTTGCTCATGAATCATTCATTGGCCACGCCGCGTGTTTAGCCATTGCAACAGAAGCGTCTGCGCGGTGCTGCAGGAACAGGAAAACGAGCACATCAAGAGGCAACCCTGAATGCATCTTGCCATGGGCTGTTCTGGTAAAATGTTTAACAAGAGTTAAAGTAGCTTTATTCCAACTGGAACACAGGGCTTCGCCTTTTAGGCACAATTGAGCCCTTTGGCATACCTGTACTGTCTCTCCACTGCCAGGTCAGGCTCTACGCCACTGCTCTAATTTGCATGGCTGTAAATAGACTTTCCAGTTGGACCTGTATCCGCAGCACTGGCAAGGAAACAGCTGAGCAGAGGCTGAGGCAGTCAGATTCACGGAAACTGCAAGGGCTGGGTGAACTCAAAGATCCAGAGGTTTGGCTCGGCTAACGTAAGACTTCGGGATGCCTATCTGCATGTACCCCTTCCTACAGCCGCTACTTGTTTCCTCATTTACAAAAAGTATTAAAAGAGAGAGAGAGTCAGGATTAGGATTCCTCCCTTCTGTTAAGAACTGCATGTAAAGAGTCTAGAACACCATCACGTTTATTAGTCCTACAAAACCCAGGAACAATGCTGAATATTCTTGAGCGCCATCTACTGGCACTCTGTTAGTTTTGTATGTATTCACTGGTTTCAGAGTAACAGCCGTGTTAGTCTGTATTCGCAAAAAGAAAAGGAGTGCTTGTGGCACCTTAGAGACTAACCAATTTATTTGAGCATTCTATGCATGTATTCACATGTATTCACTGCATGTCTGCTTCATAGAGAACTTTCTTCACCCTTTCCTCACAACTCAAGACACCCGGCAGTTTCCAAGTCTGCATCCCTATAACCCTCCATCCCTCCTTGGTTCCTAAGCCCACGAGGTAACCTCTTTCTTCTTCACTGCACGCCAGCAGGCTCCTCTGAACTTCCCAGATATTTCACATCCCACCGCCCGTGCCGCTTCCAGCAGCTCCGGCTGGCCTGGAGCAGCGAACCGCGGCCAGCGGGAGCCGCGCTCGGCCAAACCTGCAGATGGGGCAGGCAAACAAACCGGCCCGGCCCACCAGGGGCTTTCCCTGCACAAGCGGCAGAACAAGTTTGGGAACCACTGCCACAGTGGATGTTTAAGTTCATTGGCAATTCCAAAAACTAATTAAAAAATTATATTGGTTAAAACAAAAAAGGAATAGTTTGAAATTCAGTGAATTGAAAAGTGATTTTGGGTTGAACTACATTTCATACAAATAAAATGTTTTGTTTCAATTTTGAGCATTTTTAAAGGTCTTGAATTGTTTTGTAATGAAACTGAAGGGAATTTCAAAACAGCAATTTGAACCAAACCCCCAAACATTGAAAATATTGATACAAAAAGTTGGTCTGAATTTTGTTTTTGATTGAAACAATTTGTACCAACTGATGTGTATTTGCAAGACAATTTGGTGTTGCCAAATCTACATTTTTGGCTGAGAAACGTTTTGCCTGAAACATTTCACCCAGCTCTAGGACCTATACGTTACTATGCACAAAGTCGAGCAGAATGGGGCTCTGACATTGAGTAGGGCCCAAAAGGCTGGGCCCCACTCAAACAACAGTCTTCAAAGGTGATCGTGAACACTGGAAGCAGGAGTCATGGCGATGGAGGGCTCCTTCAGATGTGTGGACCCAGGGAGAGGAAAAACGAGGGTTATTTTAAAAAGGTGGAAAGTGTGACTGTTCATGTCAGTTTTATTTGAAATGGTTTATCTGTGGGTCAGTCTAGGTACTTAAATGGCTCACATCACCATAGCATCCACAGGTCTCCCAAGTACTTAGAGAAATAAAAATCCCACTCTCCCCATCCTCCTTCCAAATTGCAGGCAAAATAGCTTGATTAATTTATAGGTGGATTGTTTGCTTGTCTGTCTGGGTTCGTCTCTGTATGTATGTATGTCATGTATGGTATATAGAACTTGCTGATGAGAAACTGAGCCCTGGTCTACACTAGGACTTTAGGTCGAATTTAGCAGCATTAAATCGATGTAAACCTGCACCCATTCACACGATGAAGCCCTTTATTTCGACTTAAAGGGCTCTTAAAATCGATTTCCTTACTCCACCCCTGACAAGTGGATTAGTGCTTAAATCGGCCTTGCCAGGTCGAATTTGGGGTACTGTGGACACAATTCGACGGTATTGGCCTCCAGGAGCTATCCCAGAGTGCTCCATTGTGACTGCTCTGGACAGCACTCTCAACTCAGGTGCACGATTGTCTGCTGTTGCTCTGATGCAGGGAGGGGCGACTGACGACATGGCTTACAGGGTTGGCTTACAGGGAGTTAAAATCAACAAAGGGGGTGGCTTTACATCAAGGAGTATTTCAGGCAGGAGGGAGGGAGGGAAGGGGGGCCTGACGACATGTACCCAGAACCACCCGCGACAATGTTTTAGCCCCATCAGGCATTGGGATCTCAACCCGGAATTCCAATGGGCAGCGGAGACTGTGGGAAACTGTGGGATAGCCACCCACAGTGCAACACTCCGGAAGTCGACGCTTGCCTCGGTACTGTGGAAGCACTCCGCCGAGTTAATGCACTTAGAGCATTTTCTGTGGGGACACACACACTCGAATATATAAAACCGATTTCTAAAAAAACGACTTCTATAAATTCGACCTAATTTCATAGTGTAGACATACCCTGAAACAGAGAAATGAGTGTTGCAGTTAGTTCTGAAAGTGGCATGGCCTAAGCTCATTCTTCGTTCTTGTGGGAGTCAATTGCACAGGCTAGGTTCAGATGCTGTGAAAATTATTGTCCTTAATGCGGGGGGGGGGGGGACCCACCAATCAGTGAAGATGAATTACGTTTCCCATGTCATTGGGAAACTGGCCAAAAATCACATTTCATCTCTGTCATCTGCAGAGATGGGAGATCAAATGAAATATAGTAAATCATGGAAAGTATGCAATGCTCCTATCCACAGAAGGGCCAGTGTGAGATTAACATGATGAAGCTTCATGCTGTCACTTGCTACTCGGAAGAAAAATCAGCTCTCTCCTTTCTTGATTAACTGATGAGACATTTATATTTCATTGCCTGCAATTTTGTTCTGAATTGAAGCATTACATCCATCTGAGATGGAACTACTTACAACTCCATCTGCTGGTAGCAGCTAAAACTGCAATTCCTCAAACAAAGCATTTCATGCACTAGAGTTTGTCAGAATAAAGTATAATTAAATGCCCCCCCCATTTATATAAACAATAACAAATTTAGAAAATGCAAAGGTTGCATATTGCTTACCACACTGAATATACTGGATGTGCTTACAGATGTTTATTTTCTATATATTGATTTATCTAGATCCTGTCAGGCACCCATCATTGTTATATTTTAGTAATTCCTTGTCTATCACAAGCTCTCATTCTTTCCCAGCGGGTAGGTTTGACTGGTGCATTGTGGTGGGGGTTGTGTTTCTGTGTATGGAGAACTACCCTGGGACAGTTGAGCTGAAGAGTTCAGTTTTGCATTGAGTGAGACAGGAGTATTTGGTGACCTAACATTAGTAGTGGGTCCCAGCTGCTCCCTCTTCTCTTACCTTCCAGGAAAGGAAAGAGTCAGAATCACATATGATGGTCCTTATTGCTGTTTCTGCTTCAGTGACTGCCACTTATGTGAACAACAGCCCCACTAGTAATCAGAACTATGATGTATGTGCAGTGTAGTTGAATTAGTTACTTTGAAAATCTTAACTACACACCCTAACTTTGAGGGTGACTCTAATCTAAGGTTGAGCCAGTTTGTACCTAGCACAGGTGTGTGAGTCAGGAGGAGGAAAGCACAAGGAGCCAGGCAAGATAACACTCCCAGCTCCCCATTCTATCCCTCCCACCCCCAAGCTGTAAATCACCACCACGATGATCCAGTTTGTAGTATATGGGACATTAGCCAGATAAAAGCTTTGGATGCATCCCCCGACATGTCTGTAGTTTTAGTACAGAGAGGATCCTATTGTCTCATCTGCATTTTGACTACAAGGCTGTATCTTATACAGAACTTCACTTCTTTAGATTATGTTTACTTGCTGCTGCTCACCACCAGAGATACATTAGGTACCTCAAGAAGAGGCCAGACCGATATTGTAGATAATGTAAGGAGATTCATTTACAGATAAACTATAGAAATTTACAAGACAGGCTGAGTTTTGCCCAAATCGTCATTTTAAGATATGGCTTTAATGTAGTCAATCCTACATTTATCAATTTTTCAAAAGATCTTTGATAGTGTGAATCATTCTTTATTGGGCAGTAAACTTTACAGCTTTGGTTTTAAGTATATCGTCTAGATCTGCGTGAATAGATTTGGGGCTGGAGCAAAACAGTCATTTTCCCAGCAGTTCCGGGCCTCCACAAGTTTGTAGTATTCTGCAGACATTGCTAGAATGGTTGCTTGATTTTCAAAAATACTTTATCTTTCATTGAGCCTTATCTGTCTCTGCTGAGGAAATGCAGATGGCCTCTCCAGATTAAAAAAAAAACAAAAACCCCCAAAAAACCCCCAACCCCAAACTCATTTATTTCTCTAATAAATTGAATGTTGGGAGTCATGTCTCAAGAGATCAGTAGTAATAGTACAGGGAGCCTTTAGTTAACTAGTAAGCCTTAATCTGTAGCAGGAGTCTGCCACTCATCACTGAAAACCAGAAGTCATTACAGTCAAACAGCTGTTTAGAGATCTATATGAAACAAGTTAACTATTTCAGCGCCTGTCCTAATGGAGAGATGCCTACATCCCAAAAATTAGTATTATACTTGACACTAATTGGCACCCATTTGGCATCTCAGTAGTGAGAACCAAGAGTGAATGGAAATGAAGATTAACAACCTCTCACTTCAAATCATGACTCTTCTTACCAGCACTGAGGCCACTCAGGGGAAGGTGGCCATCTCATTGCACATACAGTAGCTGAAGGTATTAAAAGATGAGTTAGTCATTTTCGGATATGAAAAATTTTCTAGATTTGAAAGGTGGAGCCCAAGCCCTGGGCCCCTGCGGGTGGGGCCAGTGGAGGGGGAATTGAAACAAAATGGTGTGTTTTGGTTTTAGGTTGAAAAAGCCATTTTAGCCAAAGTGATTTTTTTTTAGTTTTTGAAATTGCCAACAAACCAAACAAAATCCAGTATTGGCCCAGCTTTAGTCACAGGCGTAATGGAGCCAGAACATCATTTTGGCACTTTTGCCATTTGGAAGATGTCATTTTGCTCCCAAAATGGCATCCTCTGCACAGCATGACCTCACACTTGCATGGGAGGATCACATTATTTGCCATGCTCCCTGAGCATCCTGGCTGTATTCCCCTATGCAGGCAAAAGGGCCTCCATTCACATTCTGCTACTACAGCTGTACAACCCCTGCTAGCAAGTGCTTCCGGCACATTTAGCTCTTAGTAGTTTTAAAATCTACCTCTCTGCTTGAAAGAAACAGGCAACGAACGATCCCAGAGAAATAACGATCTAGGCTTCCTTTCTTGACTCTATAGCAACAGCTAAGCAGCACAATACTGTCACCAGAACAGTCCCATCATCAGTCAAGGCTACAGATGCTGACTACAGCCAGCTGTGGTGACAATGAGTGAAATAAAAGGATATTAAAAAAAAAAAGCAGCTATATTAACTTTAGCTCTGATAAAGACAAGAAAAGTTATGTTTGCATATAGAAAAGAACGTGTGTGTGTGTGTAATCTCCACTACTTACACACACACAGTTTTCAAATACAGCATCGTCCCCCAAACATTTTTTGGGTACAGATTTTAGTCCAGCTGGTCTGAAAACAGAAGACAGTTATGTGAAAAATCACCACGCAATACTGTTGTGTTTTTCTATCAGACATTTCAATGAAATCTTTATGGACCATCTCTGTTTTCAAGCTTCTAAAAGAGCATTCCTAATAATGATGGATAAACTTTAAAGACTCAGAGATCAAGGCCAGTTTGAATAATTTCCCCAAATTACATATGCTCATCCAAACCTTTTAAAATCTGCATAATGTAGCTGAAAAACTGCTAAAACTGGCTCCCTTATGAGATTTGAGACTTTCCGCTTGAGTCAGAAGTACTGCAGTATTCTTTTTCATGGTATTTAAGTACTTGGAGTTCAGGGCCTAATCAGAACCAAACAGTCCAGAGGGACGCAAACAATGACTAGTATACTGCAGAAGTAACATTTCTGAGAGGTTTGGTTCTAGCAAGGGCTATTCAAATGGCTCAGGAAACAAGGCCTGAATATATTTGTTTGAATTCCAAAGAACTGTTTGGTTCAGCCATATTAATTCCCTCCCCCCCCCACCCCCCCACTATCCAGAAATGTTTACACAAATGGGATTTTTGTTGCACATAAGGTTGTGTAGCTACTTTTTGTACAAGCAGCCAAAATGAACAAGCCACTTGAACAAGCTTATTTGTACGTAATAGTCTCTATTACTTGTCAGTTCCACGTCAGCACTGATGATTTTCCCCATTTGAAAAGTTTCAGTCTTCCAATCTAATTCAAATCAATCTAGCCATCCATTCAATCATGGGGCAGAAATGATACCGTGGGATCGGTTGACCAATTCTTCACCACAAATACTGCACAATTCATGAAAACCTATAGGATGAATGCATCCGATGAAGTGAGCTGTAGCTCATGAAAGCTTATGCTCAAATAAATTTGTTAGTCTCTAAAGTGCCACAAGTACTCCTTTTCTTTTTATAGTATGAGAATATGTGTCAAATATTGATCAATTAAAAAAAAAAACCAACCCACACACCACATGTGCAGAAGTCAGGATTGTTTGCAAATGATTCACCAGCAGGAAAAAGAGCATGTATTCACAAAAAATAAAATAAAATAAAATAAAATCAGTCATCACTAATTGTTAAGTTACATACCTAACACCAAATTTAGGGCTCCTCTACACAGGGACACTCAGGAAAGCTATCCGAATTAATTATTACAGTGGATTAGTTAAACTACATTAAATCCATGTATATTTTTACTCAGAATTAAAGCGTTAACTTGGTTTAGCTTAAATTCATTTCTAAAGTGAGTTGGAATAAGATCATCCACACAGGGTTTTAATGCAGTTTAACTAATCCACTGTAAATTCACACTTCTAGTTAATTTGGATTAATTTTCCGCAGTGTCCTTGTGTAGACAAGCCTCCAGACTTCATTGTGGGCTCTCTCTGTGTGAAGACTTTGGGACAGTGCTCATAGAATTTAACTGGACAGCAACACTTCTTGTCGTCTGACACATCTATATTGAATATTTACAAAGAGACAAGTTACACCCCATATAACTAAGGTTGCATAGGTGTAATTTGATGTAAAAGCGTTGACTCACCATTGGCACACCCTCACATGACTGGGCATGGCATAAGCAGGCTTTCCTCCTCTACTGTCCCCTTCTGGTGGTCACTCCACTCTCATGGTAGTCTGCCTCTTTTTGCAGCTTGGCTCTCCAGCCTGGGCATGTTTTAGTTCCATCCTTTCCAGAGTAACAGGAAGTCCAACAACTAAAAGTCCCAGTCCTTATACCAAAGCCCTCTGGTTCTGGCCTCACAGGCTTCTCTCTACCTTTAGCCCAAGAGAAGAAACTTCCAGCTACCTCTCACCTGGCTCTCTCTCCCCTCACTGCCCTTTGCTCCTTCCTTTCTGAAGATCCAGTTCCTCCTGAGCTGGGCTTGCTCACCACTCAGACCTGACCCAACCCCAGGTGCCACCTAGTGACCTAATTGGGCTCAGGCTACTGTTAGCTCATGGTTAACCAGTGTGGAGTTTATACACCCATTACAGTTGGGTAGAATCTTTGTTACATTTAAGCATTTATCATGCATCTGGTGGGTCTTAGAGCCAAGCTGAAGTGAATGGTTTGATAATTTACAGGGCTGAAGCCTTCAAGTCTGCAAAACTTCAAGCAAGAATTCAAGCTGGCTATTTAGAATCTATAGTCATATGCCAGAGACGAAGCTCTGGGTCCTGCTTGACTAATATGAAAGCAAAACCTCAGTTTGGATTTTTGTGGATATTTGGAAAGAATTATGCCAGGAGTTGCTTTCTTCCTCCAGATTTCTTGTCAAAAACTGGGGCAAGCTGGCTTCAGCCTGCAAATTGCTGAAGTTATGTGGATTTAACCAAGGACTATACCTGCTGCTACAGATCCACAAGATTGTAGGGGCCTACGCAATTGTTTGTCTTTCTTGTGTTTTGAGCTGCCCCAAATTTTTGGGAACCATTCATGTATATATTCGTTTTGCAAATTATCCTTCATTCACTATTGCAACCCCTCAACATTGAGAAGTCATTTGTCAGGCCTCAAAATCGTGATATTAACTAAGAAATAAGGTGGTTTTTTTTTTAAAATTAGTATCAGGTCTTTATTTTTTGCTTATTTCTGATTTTTGAGATTTAGGTGACTTTTGGGCTTTTTTCCATAACCATGGGGCTAGAAACGTACTTAAAAAAAGAAACCTACAGAAGCTAGGGCTTTAAGACAAAAAAAAAAATAGTGCGAAACTCATGGGAGTGGACAATATGTGTTTGTACTCTTTATCTAGGACTAGATTGCCACAGCACCTACTTGACCATGCAGAGAAGTAAGAAAGTGGAGGTTTGGGGGGCCGGGGGTGAGGCTTAGCCCTGCTAAGAAGCAGGAGAAGCAGAGGAATTGTGTCTCTGAGGTTCAGTTTGTTCTCTAGGCTGCTCCTGTGATTGTGCAGTTACATGGCACCCCCTCCTTAGGGCAGATTGTAACTTTACAGTCTAACCCCTTCCTGCACTTTTAAAAGCAAAATGTTATTGTAGTCAAAGTTTGGGGCTTTGTGGATGTTCCAGTTGGAGGTAGAAATTGATGGAATCTGGTATTTTCTTTGGTGCTGTCTTTTTTATTTACAAGGAACGTGCAGATTCCTGAATGCAGAAGACGACAAAAGGAGCAATTTCTTGGTTTATAGCCCTCAAGCCTCTTTAGCCAATAGATCCAAAATTTTTTCTCTAGCTTTTTCCCCCACTATGGTTAGAGGCTCCTGCTTGGCTTTCTTGCTGCTTCCTCTCTTTCTTCTTGTTTGTTCTCAGTTTTTGTGATCTCTTCCCTCCAAACAATGCTCAGTCAAAAACTCCTGGGTAGGTTCACACGCACCCTGCTTTTGTCTCAGGTGGGGATTTATGCAAACAGTAATGTTAATTGAAGGGTAAGTTCACACCTGTCAATCTCAATGAGTTTTAATTAAATCCATAACAAGGTCCCACCCAGCTCATAACATTATGTTGATAATCTATCACAGTAGGAACAATGTAGTGACTTTTATTAGAACTTTGTTGTGAAAACATTAAGAAGCCATTTATTTGTACTGTATTTATAGCCTGCCAACTAAGTGCATCTTATACATTGAAAAATAAATCAAAAGCATTCCATGATCTGAGAGAGGATGTGCATAAGTGACAGAAAAAAATGACATTTATTTTGTAGAGGGAGAGTTATAACATGTTTAAGTTAAAAATGCTGCTTACTGACAAAATTGAGTTTTCAAATTTACTAAGGAACTAAATATTCTCTCTAAACACAGTCATCATTCATTTGTTTACTCTTTATTATCTCTTCTGTGGATTAATCTGGTTGGCAAATGGATACCAAATGAGCAAAATTAAAGCCCTTGGTGTGGATTTGACCCAATAAAAAACCCCAAACAAACAAAAAAACCAAGCTGGGACTCCTTCCTGGCCAGGGATCATCCTCCCCCAGTTCAAAGTCTTTGTCTGCCAGACATGTTTTGAGGTGTTGAGTTGTGGGTGGAGTGAGGCCACGTGATGATGTCACTTCCCCTCTTTTATACTTTCTTCCAGCTTGTTGTAAAGATCTTTGCTGTGAGGTGGGTTAGTCTGCCTCCATGGCATACATGCCTCCTCCAAGAAATCTCAAGGATAGTGGATTCTTTTCTTGATGAGACATTCACGCTGTCTAGCTACTTTGCTGTTGTACCTGAAAGGCTGGTTGTGGGTGTTCCCCACCTCACCACATTTCAGTAACATATATAGCAATACTTTATAAACCTCACATAATGATAGCACATACAATCCAAGAGGATATTAATGTTCAACAGATCAGGACTTTTAAAGTGATACCTCATAAGGCATACTTTTGTACAAAACGTATCATAATTATATGACAGTGGTGAATATGGAGGTTTTAGGGTGCTGCTTTGAGGTACAGAATGTCACCACCTCATTTAAGCTAAGCTCAGCCATACATGGCAATACATTAAAGGATCTTATGGAAGACGCTCACAAAGATGACAACCTTGACACACATGCAACTTCAAGGAGGTTCTTAGTAACATTGGTGTCAGCTGGCCCTAGTATCTAATGGACACAAAGGAAGTGACAGGAGACTACTTTTAAGTAAGTAAAATGGACTCATGACTAAAGGTCATTGTATTGTAATTTCAAATTAAATGAGAGGAGAAATCCTTAACCTTATCTAGGAAGGACGTTGAAGATTAACGAAATGCTATGAACTGGCCAACCAGTCATTGTGGTGGCCAGGCATCAGCAAGGATGTAAAATAATAAAGAATCACCTGTGAACATTGCAGAGCTAACAGACCAACACAACACAAAGAACTTTTAACACCTCTACCAGACAGAACAAGGAAGAGACTAATTGCAGATTTCTGTGAATCTGGAGGATGTCTACCTGGTCGCAGTGGACTATTTTTCCAGGTATATAGAAATACATGTACTTGAAAGTCATGACATACCATAGTATTGAGAAACTGAAGTGCACTTTTGCTCACTTCAGTATTCAAGAACAAGGCTCAAAATTCACTGGTGGATGACAACTCAGAACTACTGCTCCAACTTTGGAACAGAACCTAACTCCAGAGTGGTAAGACATGAAGATAACAGCCACAAAAAAAAAAAAAATCAGATAAAAAGGCAAAAAAAGAGCTTACAAATATTTTTACAACAGATAATTAAAGACCTGCTGGCTGTAGAACCTTTGTGCATGTCAAACTTGATAGGCAGGGAGGGGAGGGGGGGGAAAGACAGCCAACTCCAGCTGCTGTAAAGGAAAAGAACTCATTGCCCAGATCATATATGTGATCAAGACTACAGTGGAGAGTTCAACACAAGCCATTAACATCTTGAGTTTGTTCCTCAGAAAGAGCAAACAGCAAAATCTACAGATGGTGATGCAGAACAAGAAGCCAACCCCAGCCAGTCATTGCAACTAATGGACAGCCAGATGACCAAGTTGTTACACATTTGGGTTGGGTAATTAGAAAACCAGTACAATTCCGAGACACTTGCAGGCTGATACATACTGAATTTCAAAGAGAACATGATAGTGTGTAGCATACCTTAATAAAGCTAACATCAGCCATACCTGGCAGTGCATTAAAGGATCTTAGGGGAAGACATCTTTGGAAGCTCTGTAGTCAGTCCATATCTGATACAGAAGCCTGACCTGCTAGTAGCAGTCCTGCAACCTACTATGTGCATGTAAATTTATTTCCTAGAATGTAGAATACACAAGAACCCCAAAATGGAGAGAAAACAGACTGCACCCAAAGACAGCAAAGCACAACACACCTCACCTTACTTTAAGGGAGCTCTTTCCTGATGGACTCTGATCACATACTTTGCTAGAGAGCCCCCTAGCCTGCAATCAGGGCTAGGAAACCTCTCCTCCCCTGATTACAGTACAGTTCTCAATATACTACAGTGAAGATAAACTAATGTTTGTGAAGCACTTGGATACTGTACTGATGAGTGCTTTAGAAGAGCCCATGTGGAAGTTAGTAATTCTGTCTTCAGAGCAGGGTCTTAATAGTGTTCAGTAAATAAGGCATAAGGTCACACGTTGAGCAGTAAGGCTACAACAAAATATTGAACAACTGCTCATTCGAAGGAGCACTGTCCATGCTGTGCTCTGAATGAGGCAGGGGTTCTATAAAAAGTAGGTGACCATGAAATTAAAGACTATCATTATGAGTATATACCAGGCATGGACAGTCTTAATTCTGGCATTTCCTTACTTTTAGTGCTTGACTTTCCAGTCTAAGTATTATTGTTAATTCCATACAAAAAAGAGAAGTCAGACAAGCCAGGTCTGCATTTATAGTCCTTTCCTTCCCCTTTCCCATACAGATAAGTGGTTTATTTCACTAAATATTTTCAGTGTGATTGACAAACAGAAATAAGATATTACTGAACTGAAATTCTTCAGGATGAAATATAAAAAAAACCTCTGCCTAGGGTTTTTTCCTGGATAACAGATTGATGTTTTTCATTTGCATTGTAATTAAAACATGCACGATTATAATGCTTTCCTTAAATGCCTACAGCTTCTCTTAAATGCCTGCAGTGTCATGAATTTGACTGTCATGTTCATGATTCCTTTAAAGTAAGAAAATATGAAATTAAACCCACAGGGTAATTTACAAGACTTTTTGTACTGTTATTCCCTTTACAGTTTTTTAAAAAATGAGGGTGGTTGGACATGGAATTATTCTGGATTTACACTGGGTATCTGGGATCAGAATCTATCCCTATATTTCTTTCTGAACTACAAATGTTTCCCTGGCTCATCTCATATGAAATTTAATTTTCCATGATATGAAATGTAGATAAATGGGAAATTTCACTGTAAATCTTTTCCTAATCACATAAAAATCATGAGAAGCTATGTTTTCCCTATAATGAATTTTAAATTGCAATAAGTGAAAATAGTTCAAGAAGCTAATTTTAGACAAATGTTCAGGAGTGGTGTAAGGCTGTCATAAAGAGAGAATTCTTATGGTTATAAATGCAGAATTCATCTTTTTGACTGGGGGCATTTATATTGCTGAGGATTAATGGCCTGGTTGGAATTAAAACTGAACATCTTTACATATTTTGTTATTAACTTATGTTGCAGTGGAGTCCAAATAACACACATCAAATGTTAGTCTCTTTTGAAAAATTCCACAACTTCCAGAAACCAAATAAAATGAAAACCCCAAATCAACACGCAACCTCAAGATAATGGACAAGCAAGGGAAATAAACTGGGAAGGGATCCAGCCAGTTTCCATTGCCATATCACCCTCCATCATTCACGTCACCTGGTTTACACCACCCACCCAAATGTAACTTTGCCCCTACAATTTGCAAAACTATATGCAGAAGTCAAAACAGCTTGCTAGGATTTTATAAAATCTTTTTTCCTGTTCAAGGAATCAGTTTCCAGCAATTTCTTATTTTGAGCTGTGTATATATTTTTGCAAATGTTAGGGACAAAATGAAGGAAGGGTGAGTATGAATGAAGAATGATTTAGATTTTAAACGCTTCAGGGCAGAAATTGTAATTTCTTATATCTTTATGTTAGTCACTGTACAACGGGATCAAACCTGGCTGAAGACTTTAGGTGCTAATGCACTCTAAATGTTAAACAATATTAGGACAGTGGTAAATGTATAGTTCCCTTAACTATTTATTTCCAGGCAGTAAAAGATTGTATTAAAAGCAGCAGCAAATATATTTCAAAGGTGAACTCTGTTGCTGTTATCCTAGCCTTTGGACACTTATATTGGGAGAGATTCTTTTTGCTTCTTTTCTTCTAATGCTTTGTCAATCAATTTTTGGAGGTGTAATGAGAATTTTAAAAAGTACTTACCTATTAATTGTAGAGGCCAAGATTTTCAAAGAGGATCCATATTCAGGGATCTAAATCTGTGGCCTAATTTTCAGATATACTTAGGAGCTCCTGGACGCTCAACATCTTTGAGAAATCAACAGGGATGCTGGAACAATTTTTATAGTGGGGGTGCTGATGATAGAAACCATGGAAACCATATATTTGGGGTTTGTTATTACTACTTCAAGCCAAGGGGTATGGCAGCACCCCCAGCACTGTTAGTTCCAGCACTACTGAAAATCGGGCTACTTAGTTATATTCCATTTCTACATGGGAAAGCTTTTTCAATATAAATTAAGCTATGAATTTAAACCAATATACCAGTATAAGCTCTCCCCTCCCCCAGCGTAGACACTCTTATTCTGGTATAAGAATACTTTTTTTTGTTTTGGTTTTGGTTGTGTTGCTTAGGAAGAGGTTTAACATGGACCAAAAAAGTCAACTCTATACCAGAATAAGAACATCCATGGGGGGTGGGTTGTACCTATATTGGCAAAACTTTCCTGTTTAGACAAAGCATGAGGTCCTGATTTAGCAAAGTGCTTAATCATTTAAACAACTGTGCTAGCTTCTGTAGGAGTGTATATTCCAAAAGAATTGCCGTTCCTTTTCAAATTTAAAAACAAAAGGAACAAAAAACACCCTGTAAACAAGCCCTCCCTTCCTTTTGACCCCGGTACTCCAACCCTAAATGGTAAACTAAACATTCATGAAAAGTTAATCACTTGGGAAATTAGTACCTTCTTATGTTTCAGCCCATGAAAGCGCCTCCTTTTCACTGACAGGCAAAACTCGGTTGATATGCTAGACACTTTATCTTGAACGACTTATCCTTCAAGCAATCTCCTGTACAGGCAGCAGCCAGAGCAGCCCTGTGAAATACAGTCACGATGCCTAGACACGAAAAGCCAACCATCACTGAGAGTGCTGGTAATTACAAATATAATTATACATCTTATACATGTATTCACTTACTGTATGCAGCTCAACATTCTGCAAGATTGCTTGAAACTATTTCCCCTGTATTCTTCCTGGTAGAACTTTACCTTCAAGGTGTAATTCACTATCTGTTTAGCAATGTATTTTACTTGAAAGCACCTTTGCTTTTAGTTTGCTTCTTATAAGAGGTCAACTAGTTTTTCCATTAGCTCATAAATCAAAACAATGCAACAACCGCCATTGCTTGACCCACAATTCTATCAACAGATGGGACAGCTGAAGAAAACAAAGAATTTTCGGTGCCTCTTGCAGTTCATACTCAGGCAAAAATCCCAGTTGTTTCAGTATTTAATATGAAATGTAATACACATTATTAATCATGAAAGCCTTTAGTAGTATTTCCATGTTGTTGCTGCATCATTATGTGTTGAATATTAGAAATGTTTTTTCTAGGACTGTAATTATCTAAGGACTAGATCCTGCAAAGTATTGAGCAGCTTCTGAAGGTGTGACATATACTTTTCTCTCATGGGCAATGCTGCAGTTTTCTAAATGTAGTGGGCATGAAATATCTGATTTTTCTCCTGGAAGGAGGTGTGTCAGGGGTCTTATATCAAATTGCTTTTAACAGGAATTCATCAAGTCTCATTAAGGACCATGGATGATACCACAAAGCAAATTTTTAGCAAACTCATGTTGTACAGAAATAATGCAGTAAATTCTACTTTTATAACCAGTAGCTCCAAGAACTGCTCAGCACTTTGCAGGATAGGGCTCTAAAAGAAGTAATTTGGAGTTATATTCTGAAATACTCTCTCCTCCTCTCCAAATACCTTCACATACATTTTTTCAGTCTTTTTTTCTCTTTTATTGATTTATATAATTTTCAGAGTGCTTGTGGGGACTCTAAATTGTTATGTATCAGTGGAATCTAGTTTTAGTATGGGACAAATTCTGATGTCCTCACTCAGGCTTTACTTAGCTAGAATTCTTAGTGACTTCTGTGGGTGTTTGTTCATCTTTAATAATGTCTTACTTGGACAAAAATGGACTACAGCATTCACCCATATTTGTAGGAAATGGGTACTGTGCTAAATTTTAATCCAGCTAGCTAGCTAGTCAGCTGCCAGCATTTGCCCTTTGGGTCTAGATATCGGACTAATAATTCAGTTATGTTAGCATCTGTCAAAAAAAGTGATTCTTACCAGAATTAGTATTTCTGAGATGAACAAGAATGGTGTTATATCTTTTCTGCACTGGATAATAGGATCATAATTAAACTTTAGGTAGATTTTACATCAGATTTTATTAGTAACATATAATATTCACTTCACAATTTATATGAAAATCCATTTGGCATAGCGAAATTATCTTGATTCTATTTAGAGATGGGCTCATGCTGCTAAATTTAGGTCTGGATCTGGATTTCAAATACCCAAAGTTAGGTTGTGTTTAGTTCTGGAGCTTCAGTTCAGCTTATTATAAATATATAGGAAGCCTCTGAGAAATGCTCCATGGTTGGATTTCATACTCTCTCAAGGGCTCAGGATGTTTGATTCTGGTGTTTGGGTTCAGGCTCATCTCTAATTTTGTTGCTATAAAGGTAAATTGTATTATATTATTGCTGGACCAAATGATTTTGGTAACAATCTGTTTCATAATATCAGTCATGGTACTTTATCAGTCTGAATGAATTTCTGTCAGAAACAATTTGGTATAAGTAGGTTTAGCAAAATTCAATATTATTTTTATAATGTTGATGGATACGTTCATTATTTTAAAGTTTTTTAAATTTTTATCTATTTAAATGTTCACAGTTGCAGGAAATTATGGCGGGGTGTCAGACAAATATTTAGTGACAGCAGATGTTGAGATTCAAGAAGTTAAAGCTTTAAACCACAAATTGTCAACATCACAAGTCTAAATATGAAAAGTAAATATCCTTAACTCAACAAATCATGCCTGTTTTTAACTATTCATTCCCTAGCCCATAAGCCTAATTCACTAGTCTAGATCACTGGATTTCGACTCTAAGAAGTTCCCAAGCAGTGTTTTTCTTATTTTGCCTATCTGTAAATTTCTATCATCGTCGACAGAAGTATTTTTTCATTGGTTTGTATGTGTATGGTGAAATAGAAAATTACCAGCACCCTACTGATAAAAATCTAACCCTTTCAAAGCTAGGTATAAGACACCTGACCCACCTCTTTCCATGAGCAGCAATGCTTCAGACATGTCTGTAATGAGTGATATCACATCCATACAATTTAGAAAAGTGTAGCATTTTCTCAAATGTTTGGCAGATGCATTGTTTCTGGGGCATGTTCAGGATGGTGCAACACAGTCATTTACTGTCATGTTGCATGATGTGAAGTGATCAGTAAGAGGTGCAGAAATAGGTGGACTCCTGAACATTGTCTGGTGGACCAAGCAGGGGCATGGGAGTCAGGACTCACATCTTCTATTCCCAGCTTTGTGAGTGATTTGGTGTATGGCCCTCACCAAGCCACACAGGGCTCAATTCTGCCACGCTTACTAGCTGTGGCCCAGGAACATCTTAGTGCTAACTGGCAGAGGAGAAAGGAGGGTGCACAGAGTTTAACAGGGATTCCCTGGGTCAGATACATGCTTAATAATTCACTCGAGGGGGGCATGTGAGGATGCTGCTGAGAGCCAGTAGTCTGTTGTCATCATCCATCCATACATTTTGCAGTGATGTATGATTATGTATCAATACTGGAAATTATATTCTTAAGTTCAGGCATGTCACCAGGAGGAGACATGTCTCAGCCAAGTTCCTTTCAACCAGGAGGTAACAGATGCTTCTCTCTCTGTCTGGTCATCTGTGCATACTGAGCCAAATGTTAATCAAGAGATTGAAATTTTTTCTTCCAAGAGAGGAAGCTTAAAGGAAGAAATAAACAGAAGGGGATCCTGGTTATGAATATAGACAACGGGTTGTTGGGGGTATAAGTTGCAGAGGTACACCCTGGATCCTTCACTGAGGAAGCAAGTTAACAGTAGCATGTATCTTATCAATGGAGGTCACAGCAAAGCCTGACTGTAAAACACTGGCAGAACTTGGGTGAGCATTGCTCTACAAGATATGAAAGGATCTAGTTAAGTAAGTCTAAGTTCTAGAATGCATGTTATGATCTTATATGTAACCATTTGTTTCCAATACTTCTATTTGCTATCACTTGAATTACTACACTTTTCTTAAGCTTTTCTTTGTTTTCACTATAAACATTTCTAAGTGCTGTGTGCCAAGCAGAGCAGTGATGTGAGGTATAACTGGTAAGCTGGGGTGTACTGCTTCTTTGGCAGGACAGCAACAGTGAATACTGCAGGCCTCCAGTGGAGCAGGAGCTGGATGCTTCAGGGAGATGCTCGGAGGGCTCAGAATTGGAGTGTGCCTATCAGTAACCTGTAGAGAGAGAGCACGGCTTGTGTAGACCTAGACTTTGTGTTGGCCATGGCCCATGGAGTGAGGCAGGCTGACTCATGGCAGGCAGAGTGAAGGCTCTCACACTAAGGGCAGGTGGTACTGGGTTGCCTCACAGCCCTGGGTACTCCTGGGAAGTGTCACCCAGTGGGATTACTTTAGGTAATACTCAACATGAGTGCATCTCCATAATGGAGGAGCCCCAGAAGAAAGGTAATGCAACCCAGGGTCACACAACCTATTTTTCCTGATCTCTAGAGGATCAATGCAGCCCCTCCCCTCAGTCCTGGCCAGCCCATTCATCTAATTGATCCAGAGTTCTCTCTTCAGGGCCTGGAAGTGGATGGAGATGACCCTGATAATAGCGAGGCACTGGGTGGTAGGATTGGGACCAGGTCTGTTTTATGTACACTAGACTTGGAACTTGTACAGAATCTTTCTTTTCAGTAGCTAGCAGTACCACCTGTTCTTCTCATTACCAATGCTGTAAATGGGAGAATGGGAATAAGATGAGCAAGTCACACTTTGGAAACTGTAAAGGTCAGAGACATACAATTTACTACATTCCCAGTTTTCATAGACAGTACTGGGCATTAATATTTTGATCCTACAGTCTTAGGACAAAGATTGTAATGAGAATGGGAAATGGCCCTACATCAATCTGCTCAATTGACAAAGTGTTAACAGAAATAGGAAGGAATACAGATGTAACCTGTTCTAGTTCTGGTCTTACGTGCGTAGTTTAAGGGGTTCTGCAGGCTTCACAGACCCCAAATTCTACCTATTGTAAAGCACTATAGGTCAGCTCCTCTGCTGGTATAAGTCAGCATAGCTCCACTGAAGTCAAGGGCTTCAATGGAGCTATTCTGAACAACATTGGCTGGTTCCTCTTTTTTTTTTTTTTAACTCTTTCTTCCTGACCTGATCTAGAAAAAATGTATAAGCTTGCACCCTGCTTTCCACATGGCACCAGGTGTTTTGCAGCAAAACCCTAGATTCTCAGGTAGGGGCCTAATTAAAAAAAACCAAAACTCTAAGCAATGAGTAGTTTTCTGTTCTGGGTATTTATGAGCATGATGCAAGCAAGGCTGTCACACCATCCTTCTGCCTACCCATCTGCTCAGGAGACATGGGCTGGACAGGCAAAACTCGCATGCCTTTTGTCTCAAAATTGTCCCAAATTCAGCAGGAGTGCTCTGAACAGAAACCCTTGTTGGCAGGGCACTGACTTATACTTCACATATATAAAAGGTTTTAATCTCCTAGCCCCCCTGCATGCATTCAAAACAAAGTCAGTATGGCCTGTCTAATGATAGGGCTGAGCACAACCTTGATATTGGTGATGCTGTGCAGAACGTTTCATTGTAAAGCAGGCCCAGGAGCCCTGAGGATTCTGATGGGTCCACAGGGCTTGGGGAAGGACAAACCCTGTGCTTCCCATGATGGAACAAGATGGGGGAGGGAGGAATTCTGAAGGATTTTTTACTGACGTTTCCTCCCCTCCTCAGCCTGCTTCTGTGGGTTTTAATGGCAAGGGAGAATAATAAGGGCTTGATTCTGCAGCCCTGCAATAGGCTTATCAACCCTTGAGCTGAAAGGGAGCTTTGCCTGAAATAGGAGTTTTAAGTCTTGCCCTAAACTTAAAAGGGCAACAAATGAAACCTGTGATGTACAAGTACAGAGTAGTAGGAAACTGGAAGCGGCCAGCCAGATTGTAGGATACCATACAAGTGCATGACAAGATGCCAACCCTCCCAATTTAGCCAGAACAGTTCCTATTGTTTTGGCAAAACATTTACCACCTCTTCATTCTACCAACAGAAACCAGTTGCCACCCCACAGAGCTGAACAGAGTTGAAAGAATGTGTCCTTCCCTCATTTACTTCCTACATGTCCCTGTTTATAACTTTCAGATGTTGAGGAGGTTGCACATTGTCAGGCAAAAAAGTCCTCTTCAGTGAAAGCCTGATGTAGGGAATGGATAATAATAAGGCACATGACTGACAACTAGGCAGTTGGGAAAGTAGTTATTGGGGGAGGGAAGAAAGAAAATCTTCTTTTAGTTATCTGAGCCTGGTCATTAAAAACTGAACCTCATTAAATTTATGTAGTGATGACATTTTGGACATGTATAAACAGTCTATTTAACCAGCTCCCCTTAGCACATTTGAAATGTAGCCTGGAAAAAGAAAAGAAGGACAGTGAAGGCAAGTGGGGGTTGCAGAGTTCCTGTATCAGCCTTCTAGAGTTTTGCAGTAATCTGATCAGCTTCACATATAAGGTCACATCAGACAGGTGACAAGCAAAATCTGACAATATACTAAAATGGTAAAGAAAACTGGAACGTCTCAATGTGCATTAAATTTGCAATATAGATCTATAATTAAGTAGAGGTGAGATGTTTGCTTAAAACAGCACAAAATCTCTTGATTTTTGTAGATTGGATCTTGGTTACTTGAAGGACTTCGTCTCTCCCCATGTGCTACACTATAGCAGATGGGATGCTGCCACCGACAGTTCCCTGGTTAAATGAGATAGGGATGCTAGCAGAGCATCCTAGGGGAAGGATAATTGAGCTGAGCATAACTTGGCCCCTTCAGGTCATCTTTAAGGTCTAGTGGTTTTCCCAGGGTTGGGTTGCAGGGAGGCTTGTGAGTGGATGGAGGTGTGGTGAGGTATTTAGGATCTCTGGGACTACTTATTTTGGACATTAGTCTATTATTCAAGGGTCAGAGAAGAATGTGAAGGGAATTTCTGAAAGGAACACTTACACCAGGGTTCTTACCTCAGAGCCCAGATAAAACTTAAGTCCTAAAGCAAAATTCTCTAAGTTCCAGAAGCAGCTTCTTGTGTTGTAAGGCCTCAGGATTCCCCAGCTTGTTCAAGGTCTCTCTCAGGTTTTCCCTGTCTGGATAGCTGTTGCTTAGATCAAGGTCCATAGGTGTTCCCCTCCTTTGGAGCTTCCTTTCTCCTCAGAAGCTTTTATCAGCTGAGATCTCCTAAGCATTTTATTTGGCTCCTTACTTAATTAACTGCCTTCCAGCTACATAGGCAATTAACTACACCCAGGTGGAGCAGGGTTGGCTCATTCCCTTCAGCGGAGCCTGTCACAGGTAGGCTGGGCATTTGACTCCAGGTAATTGCTTGCAAGTCTGTCTGTGCTCCAGTATATTGTCTTAATGATTAAATAATAAAGTCACAGTATTCATTTTTTATGTCACCCTTTATCCTGAAGAATCTTACAATATTTTCCAACTACATACAAAACATTTTTTTGCCGATACTGAAATGCAGCCTCCTCCAGGGTGAATGCAGGCAACGGTTGAACAGTTGCCAGCCAACAGTGTTACACACCTGGACCATATTTCATGGGTTAGTTCTGAGGAACATTTGCATGCTGCATCGTGCTATCAGAACAAGACCACGGGGAAAGTTTGTCTGTGAGAAAAAATAGAATGAGCTAGAAAACAAAAATTAAATATGAATGCTTCCCTCCATTCCTCCCATTTCAGCTGCACAACATATCATCAAGTGCAAAAGTCAATGGCAGGATGGATGAGGTAGGAATTTATCAGTACCTACAGTTCTAAATCTCAGGTTTATGAGGGCAGAGTGACTTGGGTGAACAAGGCCACTGAATGGCCACCCCACACACAATCTGTCTCTATATCTCATGGAGTGCTCCACTTGTGGCCATCAAAGGGAGAAGTTTCCAGCTTTTCCTCTGAGCAGTCTGTTGGCATCTATGAGCCAGGCTTCACTGCAGCATTAACTCAGCCTCTTACTTGGGTGTTGCCCCAACCCTTCATCCCATCTACACACAAATCCCTCTCACTCAAGTTTGGCGGAGCTTTCAGCCCAAGCTAGCTTGCCTGACTGGGGCTATAGGCTAAAACTTGACTGAGTCTTTGGTTGGTAACCTGACCACTTTGCTTTGAGGATGAAGGCTAAAACACTTGAGTGGAGAAAGTCCTTTAGTACCTTCCCATGACTCCCTCCATGAACTCAGAAGGACAGAGAAGTTCTCCCACAATTCACTGGGAACGAATCAGAGTGACTCAGCTTACCACCGCACAAAGAACCACTGGAGGCATATCCTGAAGTCCTAGTGACACATCCAGGTGCAGCACAGTAACTCAGGCAGAGTTTTGCAGTGTGGCTGCGCACACTAGGCTAGGCTAACCTGGGTGCTCAGATCCTGGTGCTGGTCACCCAAGATAACTGTGCAGTGAATACGTACCCCAAGATATTTGAGACCCTCTTCAAACCTTCTCATTAACACTGAGTCATTCTAGATGTTGCTGCATAGCTCTGCCCTGCTTCTTGGAGCTGTTCACAAGTCTGATCATGTGTAGGCCATTTTGAAAAAGCTGGAAACAAGTGACAGTTATACAGCTAAAAGCATCCCACATACTGATGTTTATGGTCTTGCACCAAAGATTATAAATAACGACTTCAGCAAACCAGTGTATCATGAAGCCTTCAGTTTTGGTGCAGGGTAATAGTAAAGTGTCTGAGGAATACTTCTCTGCTATTTCTGTAGGCTGTGTCATATAGAAGTGTATTGAAGTTTAGTGCTAAACAGCATTTAGATTTAGTGTCACCATGAAATGTAATTTGTATATGGATGAAATGCTCCCCTAATAATTCAGTAAGACAGGGCTTGCCATGAATAATGGTAGCATTGAATTGTGGGCTGCTTAGCCCCTTCTTTTCCTCTTAGAAAACTATTACCGAGTTAATGATCTGAAGTAGCTTTCTAGTAATAAGGCTAAGTACATTTCTATTGCTCCTATCTGCCAAATGTCCAAACTACCAATAATGTTGGTCTTTTAGATATGTGACGAAACGAACAAACAAAACCAAAAAGTCAATTATTAATACAGCAAAGATCTTAAAATTATTTGTATTTCTACGCATGTGGTCTTCGTCACTCCAGCAGCTGAGAAGGGATCTGTTTCTTTCATATGTATAATATTTGCTAGTTTCATGATCAGTTTCATGACACAGCTTTTCTAATGTCAATAAAGTGCAGAGCTACGTGAAATGTTTGCGAGGAAGCCACTAGAAACACTTCGGTTTCTGGCTTTTTTTATAAAGTCCAAACTTAGGTCAGGTGTGTCAAAAATCTCACTGGCCTTTCAAGTGAACCTGAACAGATCCTGTAATGTGTGCATGCTCCCCTGGAGCAGAGAAAGTTTTGGTACTCACCTAACAAGTGCCACTTGCCAGGCCTACACCCTAGACCTCATATTACTCATACAGCACACCCATTTTTTTCTGCTTTGCTAATGTGCATTGTCCACCATGTCAGGTCAGAAGTCTCATAAGTATTTTAAAAATTGGCACCGGTAGCAATGTTGCTGACACTGATTACCATGAAAGGCACATGTCCCAAAGTCTGGTGCTCTTTGGCTGCAGCTCCTCTCCTGATACTTTCAATTATCATTGAACTGTAGCTGTTGATACTCTCTGCTCAGCAACATACAATAACGAGTTATAATCCAATAGCACCACCCTAATAAATAACGCTTTGTACCAGACCACACTGTGAGCTCTGTAGGTAAGAAATAAAGATAAGAAATTTAACATGTCCAGACCACTCTAGAACTTTTGAAGCAATATATTCTGTATTGCCCTGCCCCACCTTTTTTCAAATTACTAGTGATATTTGCATGGACCAGGGTTTTTATCCATGTGAAGTTCATTTTCCCTGCTGCTTATTCCTGTCTTGTTTATACTTGAGCACGTTTGTTACTTTCTGTGTAACATTTCTGTAAAAAACAGTTTCGTTAAAAAAATGGTTTCCCAAAACAAGTCTTAACAGGTTTCATTAGCTGCACATACATCAAGCAGAGCAGTTTAGGTCTCATTTACATGGTGTAAAGGCATTGCAGTAAAATGGCTTAAACTGGTAACAACTGCACAACACACATACAACTGCTGCCCAAGCATTTTGCAAGCATCAGTTATATCAGCTGGATGGAAAGCTGGGGATGAGGGGTTTTTTTGCTGTTTCTAGCATCTATTTCTGTGAGAGTCTTGTTTTTGCTTCCTAACATGCTTGCTCTGGGAAAACTTCTGATAGAGCTGAAAACTGGCCTGAGACCAATATGAGAGCTCTGCTTGGGATATGGAATGATGAGGTGTTCCAGGTGGAGCTCATCAACATTGTCCACAAGCAGCCGGTCTCCAGCAAGGTGTCACAAAGTTTGGTGAATTGGGTGTAGTGCTAACCAGTGCTGGGACAACATCAAGAGGCTGTGGGACCAATATCATAAAAGAGCATTGTCAGGGCTGCTTGAGTCACTGGCACCTCCATCTTGGGCCCTTCTATGCAGTGCTTGTCTCCATCCAGGCAATCATTCCAGGTTGTCGGTGCTTGCGGTGGGTGAAGGTGAGGCTGATGAAAATTGCCAAGAATCAGGAGCGGAGTGTCCTGGAGTCCAAGGGACAGCTGACAGAGGAGGATGACTGAAATGAAGATGAACTATCACAAGATGAGAAGACACTGACATAACTAACTGTCTTCAGATTGTAAGCTTTTTGGGACAGATACTGTCACTTCCTCTATGTATTTACAGTGCCTGAGACAATGGGTACCTAGCCTGTCTGAGGCCTCTAGGTGCTACTATAATAATTATAATTAATAATAATAGACACACTGTGTGTTCTATTTGATGTCATTGTGCCTTATTGCCTTTTTTATTTGTTTGTGCTTGAGGGAAGAAGAATCCCGGAACTAACAATACCAATACCATCAATGTAGTACTGAGATGTTTCTTCAAAGAACTAGTAATAGGCATCCATGTTCACTTGGAAATTTATTGACACTCACCATCACCCCATCCAGCTATCATCCCAACATAAAATACAGGTCTCATCCAGAATGGTGCTCCACTCAGGAAACGTTCATGGACTGCAAGAAGGCAAGGTTCGTCTTCAGTGCCTGCCTGCTGCACCAGTAAATTATTCTACAGCTGATCCTGGGACGTTTGGCTAAGGGGAGTTATGAGCACTGTGACCATTAACTGAAAACTCAGGAGCTCTTATCTGTTCCTGAATTCTGCCTGTAACACTTTCCAATCTTCAGCAGCAATGCAACTAATCAGTGGAAGCTGTGTTAAGAACTGTCACTTCTGCTCCAGGGTCGGGTCTATGTTGGTGCTCATGTTGATGCTGATACTGACTGCATCTGGGAATTCTGGGGTATTAACAAACAACTCTGATATCCTTTAACTCCCAGAATGTTTCACTATGTGGAAATTCTTCTCTCTTATCCCAAGACTACTTATTTTGCTTACGAGCCTTTGGTGAGGGACCTTGTCAAAGGCTTTCTGAAAGTCCAAGTACACCTATGGAACTCGTTGCCAGGGGATGTTGTGGAGGGCAGATGGTCAGGGACGCAACCCCATGCTCTGGGTGTCCCTAATCCTCTGAGTTCCAGAAGCTGGGACTGGATGACTAGGGATGGATCATTCAATAATTGCCCTGTTCTGTTCATTCCCTCAGAAGCATCAGGCACTGGTCACTGTCAGAGGACAGGATACTGGGTTCGATGGACCATTGGTCTGACTCAATGTGGCCATTCTTAAGTTCTTATCTACTGCAGAGAAGGCCAGAGTGTTTGTGGAATGAAGCACAATAATGTGTAATTCCAGCAGATATAAAAGGAACCTGTAATAATTTGTCACTTAAATGTTGCCACAATGGTTTCTGTTGCACAGTAAATTTGTTTTTTTTAGAGGGTCTCTTTAGGACAAATGGATTTAGCAGGTTTGCATGGTCTATTTTTGCAGAAGAATGAGGTCATGGAGGCAGGAACTACCTTTCAATCTAATGCTGTAAATTGTCAGCTTTTGCAAAAAAACCAAGATTGTGCAAGGTCTGCACTATGAACTCACTACTCTTGCAGTTGCGTGATCCCCTCTAATCCTCTCTTTGCACTTCCAGGCTAATACAATGCTTTTTGTCACATCCTTTTCACAGTAATATCCACTTCTATTTGGCCCTATGTTTTTTTCTTTGTTTGTTGTTTAAAATCTCTGCTATTTAGCACTTCTACTGCTGGTCACATAGATAATCAAGCATGTAAACATGTTGACTTTCTATTATTTATTAGTCAGGATGATGAGTGATCCTATTATTTAGTGCAACATATTATCTTGTCCGATATGCTGGATTCAGTTTAGCACATTTATTATCTTATGCCACTATATTTAATTAAATTCAATCAATTACTTTCTATTGCATTTAAGTTGCTACGCTGCATAGGCATTGTTTTTATTTGTTCCAGATAAAATGTTAATTTCTGCATGATATACTTTTAGCTCCAGCGAATGATTCAGAATATATTCTAACCCCCCAGCTGTTTGCTTATTGTCTGCACTCATCAAAATCTGAAGTAAGGCCAATCCTATATCATTATAATGCTTCCTTGGGAATTTCTCTTTGGCTGGAGGAGCTCAGCAAAGGAATTAGTTGCAAATAAAAGACGATGAGCTTCTGTTGCATGCACCCTATCTTTTTAGAGATGTCTGTCTTCGTCATTGCAAGCTCTCAATAGCAATGTAATGATCTTTGTCAAATGTAGATCCAGTTACTGCCAGCAACAGTAGGCATATGTCCAGGCCGAACAAAAGAGCACTTATTTTCACATCCCACTGATGATATTGCATGATTACATTTTTGCATAGCCTTAAAAATTATTATGCAGATGTTGTTCAAATAACAGAAAATACTATTACAAAGAGATGCTTTATGGAGGGAATTTAAATTTTGTGCATACGTCCCTGTTTTAATGTGTCTGTCAAATACTGGATAATAATCCTTTCCATGTTAATTCACAGACAGAAACAAGACTCTTTGTTGTTTCTTGTTTACAGCTTTACATATTTTACCATTTTTTGATTTATAATCTCCTATCTCGGCAAAGCTAAGCAGCAATGCCTGATTGTTTGGTTACAGTTTTCACTGGATAAATTAACTTCTACATCATCATTTAAGAGGTCACAAGCTGCTTAATATGAGTCCATGACAGAAACTGCGGCGGAGGGGAGCCACTACAAGAGTGAGGAAATGTGAAAAGGCACACAAGGAAGTGAATAATAATGATAATTTTAGTTTCCTGTTGACTGAAAGGTTATTTTAGAAAATTTGAGTTGTACAACTTACTATAGGCTTACTGTCCTGACACTACAGGGAGAAAGTTAGGTAGAACATGTCTGAAAATATATGGTAAAAAGTAATGGAATAACAGCTGCATAGTTATATTAATGGACAATATTTCTTAATTTCCTCCTTAATTCTTTCCCACTACATATCAACTTATACATTCCATTGGCATACCTCAAGCCCTCTCCCTCATGCTTCTGGACCTCCAGGCTCAGACAGAGACACCTTGAGAACTTTTCAGGGAGCCGGCTGCAACCTTCTCCTCATACAACAGTAGAAATCTTTCTGAGGGAACATCACTGGTCTCCACACCAGTTGACCAACATCAGGTTGACACCAGGTCACCAAATAGCTCTTTTCTACAGTTGAACTTTTTTGGAATTAAATACATAGGGTTCCCTACCATCACCACCACTGGTTCAAAGTGCCCCAGGGAGATTATCTGGGATATACTCCTGGTTACTTGTGGCTAGCCGGTACAGGATATCTCCCGCTCTACTCATTAGTAATCACTATTAGAGCGGTGTGAATATTTGACTGGAATTTCAACTTCCATAAAATGAAGGCAGGTTTGTGTGTTCTAGATCTCTCCAGGAATAATCAACCCAGTTCCATAAACATTTAGGTAACAGGCTTGATAACGTTTGCAGAACCATAGATCCACACCCTCCAACCACATATCAGTAAACAGAGCAACTCAACCAACCTCCTCTATTCATTACAACCAGTGTCCATAAGTGCCCTTCTCTCATTAAGCCAACCATCAGCTTCCTCCATCACTGCATTACTGGACTCCCTCAGACAGTAACACCGCAGCCATGTCCCTCCACTTAGGACCGGGGACCCCACTCTAACTTAAGTATTGTTGTCCTGGGAGTGGAAGGTGGCTAGTATATAGGGTCCTCTCCCTGAAGTCTCCACTCCCTATCTTGTCTCTTGGGGGCTATGAGGTAGGGCAAATCCCTGTCCAAGAAAGAACAAAATAATTTCTTGCCACTTTGCTTAGAGTTTTGAATTCTAAATCTGAAGCTTCAAGAGAAACTCCTCTCCCCTCTTCTGGAATCCTCTACCCATCAGCTGTGCTGCTACTCCTAAATCTCATTCCCCCTCCACTCAGTGTTACCAGGAAATGGCTCTTTGTTAAAGCTTGCAGGTGATCTTAGAAGATTCCAGAGCACTAGTCACTGCTAATCTTGCACATTTTAAAAGAAAGTTTGAGAATTGCCTGGGGAGGCAGCAGTTTTTTCATTGTCTTTCTGCTAATCAGGAGGTAGCTGCTAGTTACCTCATCTCTCCATGAGACTTCTACCTCTCACATGCTCCAACTTCTTCCTATTTGAAAAAGTAAATCTCAGTTTTTATTACCACCATTCTCAGCTCCAGTGCTCTGGCTGAAGAAAGGGGGACAAGGGGTGTCACATGCCACTGTGTTGTTCATACTTCCCCCGTTGTACTCACAAAAATATATATTCTAAAACTTCAGTGTTCCAGTATGTTGGGTTTTTGTAACTAAGAGCCCAAATATGACACATTCAAGTCATTTCAAAGCATATTTTTTAAAAATGTCTTTAATGACTATTCATCTTTCAATGTACAGCACAATATGATTTTCTTTCATAGTGGGCATTGAAGTTGACAATGAAGAAGGCAGTGCAGCTGAGAGCGAAGATGATGACAGCAAAATAGGTAATCAGTGATGGACAATTTCAATTCTCCATTCAGACAGTTTCTTGTTGCAGTGCATGACATGAAATGTGGAGGCTTAATCCAGTTCCTGTTCGGCAGGTCTCCACTTAACAAAATGACTGTTTTTAGTGAAGAGACTCGGGCTGGATTTAAACTAGTCATCTGAAGTGAAGAGCTCTATAGCTTATTACTATTCTTTTGAGACATCCTGATCCCATAGTTCATGAATTACTGTAATCATGTTTTGACCGAAGTGCACTCTGAATTTCATGTTTAAACTAATATCTTTGGAAAATAACTCCAGTGGTTGGAAGGCAGCAGGGAAGTCTATCAGCTAGGGTGATAATATAATGAAATTGGTATCTTAATCTGTCAGGGGTATAGGAGTGTTATGAGCTCTAATGATAGAATCATAGAAATGTAGGGCTGGAAGGACTTTGAGAGGTTATCCAGTCCACCCCTGGCACCAAGGCAGGTCCAAGTATACCTAGGACTTCCTTGACAAGTGTTTGTCTAACCTGTTCTTAAAAATCTCAATAACAGTGATTCCAAAGTTTCCCTGGAAGACTATTCTGGAATAGCCTTCCAGGGAAATTTCGGAATCACTGTCATAGCTTAACTATCCTTATAGTTAGAAAGTTTTTCCTAATATCTAACTTAAATCTTCCTTGTTGCAGATTAAGCAGATTACTTCTTCAGTGGACATGGAGAAAATTGATCAATGTCCCCTTTATAACAGCCCTTAACATATCTGAAGATTTATCAGATCCTGTGCTGGGGAACAGGGGGTTCAGGTCTGCTCCCAGCAGCATCGTAGTACTCTGGGATATGTCTCACAAAGTGAGAGTCAGTGGCCACTTTGCCCTGCAGTGAGAGACAATGGCCACGTCACCCAGTGGTGAGAGTCAATGGCTGGAGTCAGGGAAACCTGACTCCAGCCAAAAGGGAAACCTGGGACCTCCCTGCTCCACCGGGTTCCAACCCAGGGTCCAATGAAGCAGTAATTAAAAAATGTGTGACCTAAGGGGCAGGGGCCCCTATATCTTCTCCCTGGGCCACTTCCTACCCTAGCTTCTGTTCCTCTATTGGTGTCACTGGTTGCCTGGGGGTCCCTTCTGAAGCTCTCGCTGTCCATGCTCCGAAGGGTCTTCTTCTCTCAGCTATAACTTGTTGCCAATCTCCGCAATTGATAGGTCTGTGGTGGCTTGGCGTTGAGGACTGGGCCTGGCCACATAGGGCCACAGTGGCTTCTTGGCAGGAGCCTGCAACTGTCCACCCAGACTGAACTAAACTGTTCCCTTCTGAGCTTAGCCCCTGCTGTGAGCATGCCCAGCAGGGGCAGCTGGGCAGGGCTTTATGGGCCCAGAGGTACTCCTTAATCCTTACTTCACCAGTGTAGGTTCATACACCCCATCACATCCACCCCCCCCCCATAGTTTTCTTAAGACTAAATATGCCCAGTTTTTTTAAAGTTTCATCATAGGTCAGGTTTCTAAACTGTTTATCATTTTGTTATGTCATGTGCAGCTATAGTATATCATATTGATAACATAAATTCTGTACATGTGTGTGCGAGAGAGAGAATTGTTGGTGTTGATACATAATATTAACTTTTTGTTTTTGCGTGTCCCCCCACCATCCCCCATCATGATTGTGAAGATGAAGAAGAATCTGAAAAAGAGAAGAAAGTAACTGCCAAAACCAGAAGAGGAAATGCCAGAGGGAGAGCCAGAAAGGATTCGGAGGAGGAAGAGGAGACAAGGACAGCTGGGCAACACAGACAGAGAAACAGGAGAGCACAGAGGAAACAGGCTGGGAATGAGGACAGTGATTCTGATGGGGAATCCTGCAAAAACAAGAAGAACAGGGAAAATCAGATATCCAAACAGCAGGAGCCCAATGAGGATGAAGAAGAAGACAATAAAGGGGGCAGAAAAGGAAGAGGCAAAAATGAGACCAAACAGGAAAAAAAACCTGACGAGAAAGGGAAAAAGGAGAAGGACAACAAGAAAGAGGATAAAAAGAAGAAAGATTCCTCAAGGTAATTATTTATGTAATCTGAAACCTATCTGAACTTATGGCTATAGTTAGGAAGTACCCACAGCCAGCACAACTCCCTTAGCTATAAGAGCCAGTTTTTCAGAAAAGATCAAGGCCAGAGTTTCAGGGACTCAGGACCCACAACTGAGGCCAGATTTTCAAAAGAGCTCAGTTCCCACAGCTCCCATTGTGACACTTAAGGCCAGATTTCCAAGAGCCCATGCCAGGTATGCTGAGATATTTTGCAAACCTGTCTGCTTATTTAGGTGCCTAAATGGAATCTGAAGTCTTTTGAAAATTGAGCACCCAGTGTGGGTGCTGAGGCCTTCCGAAAATTCCAACCTTTGTGTTGTTCTGGTAGCAGCCTTGATGCTCTCATTCTTCCGCCTTCTCTTTCCACCACCTCATGCGTTGTGCGTTGAAAGGAACCACCTGCTGGGAAGAGTGCATCATGAAGCAGATGGAGATAGATACATTTACATAGCTGGGAGAGATATTCCACTTCCCTCATTTTTACATTCACTATGGGTGTCGGTGCCCCCAGAGACACCTCAGAAGAACACAGCAGGAATCATCAAAGGAAAGGAACCCATAATGTGAGACGTGTTGTCCTGACAGGCTTGACAAAGCCCTGGCTGGGATGATTTAACTGGGAATTGGTCCTGCTTCGAGCAGGGGGTTGGACTAGATGACCTTCTGGGGTCCCTTCCAACCCTGATATTCTATGATTCTATGATTCTATGACTCTCATATTAATTTCTTCCCAAACACATTTCAATACAATTCTACTCCATTTCCCCCACCTTTTAGCATTCCTAGAATTTGTCTTTGTTCCAGCTCTTCACTATGAAATCCATTATAGCATTATCCTTCCTTTATGTGGTTTCCTGCACTCAAGTATATTTTACTAAAATCGTATTCCTGACTGTGCCAATTGATATTCTTTCACTTATTGTTGTTCTTGTCTTCTGTTGTGAACATTAAATAGTTATGTAGTAAAAAAAAGACCCACAGAAAAATGTAAAATTGAATGAAAACAGAACTTTTTGGACTGGATGATAAATTTCAGTAGAGGAGGATATATTCATTTAGGCTAATTAATTAGAAACATTATACAGGCTAGGACATTGCTCATGGGGATAGCAAGGATAACATTTGAGGAATAACTAAAGATAGTTATCTATTCCTGGAAGGACATCAAGAACATTGTCTCCTTAGACAGTAAGTGGGACAACTAACAAGATCACTTTTCCAACAAGCTATTGTAAATAAGGTATGAGCTCTGGGACACCAAGAGTAGAGGGACTGTCGCTTCTGATAGCAGAAGCTTATGAGGTATGTCACAAAATGGCATCTTAAAGATTTTAAAAAAGTAATTGTAAGAAAGTTGAAATGAGTTGAAGAAAGTTTTTTAAATCGCATATTGTTCCGACAATTTCTTACAACAACAACAAAGGGTGTTTAAAGGGTATTTATTTTGATAGGCGAGTACAAATAACGTATGAACAAAGAATGATGTGCTGATGATCAGTTTGGCTGATTTAATTCAGATAGAGCATTTGCAAACCTTGGGGGAGGAGGAGAGGGTGGAAAGTATGAGCTCTTTAGTATGTCCATGTGGATTCATCACAACAAAAGCTATCTATGGCAGTGGTCCCCAAACTGTGGGGCGTGCCCCCCCCAGGGGCAAGCAGAGGAACATCTTGGGGGGAGGCATGGTGGGACCTGGGCCAGCTCCCATGGTGGGAGGGGAGGGAACGGCACCCAATCCTGCTCTGCCCCCAGCCCAGCTCTGCTTCAGCCCTGCCCCTGGTCGCAGCTCTGGCCCCGGCTTCGGCCACCAGCTCCTGGCCCTGCTCCTGGCCATGGCTCTGCTCCTTGCCGCAGCCCCAGCTGCAGCCCTGCTCCTGGCCTTGGTTCCAGACGTGGCTCCCAGAGGGGGCGCAGACCAGGTAAGGTGTGTGTTTGACCAAAAAAGTTTTGGGACCACTGACCTACTGATTTAAAAGTGATGCACTGCTTCTGGCTTTTCAGGCAGAGCAGATAAGCATGCTGAAAGAAAATAAGAAGAAAAAATAAACAAGGAAAAGAAAAGCATAATGAGGAACCTTGGAGCATTCACTGCTAACTTTTTGCCATGTTGTGCAATTATTTGTTTTTCCTGTCCATATTCTGTCCATGAGAGAACTCTACCTCTCACCTCAAGATTACTTAGATTCCTCAGCAGCCTCCTGTGAAGGACCTTGTCAAGGTCTTTTTGAAAGCTCTGAAAGCCTTTCATCTGAGCTTGTTCATTATTATAGGGCCAGATTGTGATACTCCTATACTGAATAGCACTTTATGAGTAGTCCCACTGATTTCACATAAGCAGCATTTAAACTGGTTGTAAATAAAGATAGAATTCAGATCTCTTGGTTCCAACAGCAGAGACCTTACACTTGAGCTAAAGGAAAACTGTCAGAATTTTTCACCCAAATTATTATTTTTAAATGCAATTTAATTGAAATCAAACTGTTTCACAAAAGTTTGATTTCAATAAAATTTTTGATTTTGCTGATGAAAACATTCTAAATAGAAGAGATGAAAAAATTTGGTTGGCTTTATTTTGAATTTTGTTTAAAAAAATACATTTTTGCTTTTGAAGAAAAAAAAAATATTTTACCAGCACTAGGTCTGACATTACCTCATATAAGGAGCAGTGGGACAAATAAAAGCTCTAATATATATTTTATTCTGCCTTGTTTGCAGTGTCTCGTTCATTTTGTACAGCATCCTTTCCTTACTGGCTCCACAGTATCACAATTTATTTTTCATACTCCCCCACACATTCCTCTCAGAACTAGCTACAACAAACACAGAGATTCCCCTGTGTCAAAGGGAACCCTCCTCAGCTGCCTTGGTCAGAAAGGTTTCTGGCTGCTTTGTGCTGCCTTGGCTGGAACGGGGCAAAGGATTTAACCCCTTTATCATAAATAGTATAATATTCAATTCCCTGTCAGTCCTTCTGATTTTTGTTTTTAAAAGAGTACTCCCTTGCATTAGGATTCAAGGGCCTCACTATGATATCCATGAGACATCTGACTTTTGATTTTCAGTACATTGGCCTAGGTCTTTCTATAGTGCTCATCTCAACACCAAATAATAAATATATCTGATTGGCTTTCAGCAAGGCTCTTTCTTTCTGTAGAGGTTTGTTTTCAGCAGTGGGATTTTTTTATGATACATTCTTGCTGAAATTTTATGGATGATGAGTTCAAGTTCTTTAACGTTCAGCTCTCTTTAGTACGTAACATTTGATTCTTTAGTAACTGAGAATTTGGTAATTGTAGGATACTGTTTTTCTTTTTTTCTGACTCAGTCTAATGTGTCTCATACAGTCATCTCAAATGCTGTTTTTATATCCTTCTCACATAGCATTTGTTACCAAAGCTAGAGCTTGGTGAAGAGTGAAAAAAATATCTGTTTTGATGTTTTCTAAAAAGAATTTCACTTTGACTGTGCTGGTGTAACTTTTTATTAGCTTTTAATGATCATTCATGCTGGGAAATGTTTTGGTGCAAGTATTAATAGAAGGAACATTTTAGGTCAATAACTGAGGTCTGGTTATTCACACAATTCATTGCATTAGCAAATGGAATTTGTTTTGAAAGGAATTCGAAGAAGTTTATAAATCCTTGGTTATCCAGTCAGGGAACAGAAACCACATTACGTGACTTAATCACACAGCTCAAATATCAGATCATGCATATCAAGCATTCAAAGATGTAATGGCAGCTAGCAATTTGCAAACAGTCCATAGGCTAAACTTAGCATGAACAAACCATTCCTAAAACTAATTCAAATAACAAACAATTTCCTAAAGGCGTCAGTCCATTCACAGAACATTCAGAACAGGAAAAAGAGCTAAATCCACTGGATAATTTCTTTGTAAATTCCTTTAGTTGCCATCCTCAGCCTGATTTGAATTGAGTTCAATGATTTTTAAGCATTTTCCCCCATGCCGCTGCTGCAAAAAATGGTTTCTGTCATACTGATGGTTATCTGTTTGTAGTCATAGCTGGGAGAGCAGTAGGTAGTTATTGTCACAGTTCAGGGCAATTGCACCTGTATTTCCCTCTTATGATCCTTCAAGGGCACCACTCTAGGCCCCCAGCTCCTCAGCAGTCACCTCTATGGGGCAGAGACCAATGTCTCTCTCCCCCTCTTGACCAGGGTTTTTCCAGGCTGCACAGTTTCCTGCCTTCACTGTGATATCCGCAGCAAGCCAGACTGCCTAAACAGGCCAGCACCTGCACTTTACTTTCTCTTCAAAGGCTCTGGGCACTTGTAACTGCCTGCAGTTATATGTTAATATACAGGTTTTTGTAAGCACACATATTTACTCTTAAGGTGAAAACATTACAGAGAAAAAATATTAAAAACAATTAAAAAAATTACACGTGCCAATAGCTTGCCCCCAGAGATCACCCCCCCCCCACTCCAACAAGAACTCTGATAGGAGGCACCCCTTCCAACTCTTCTAGAAGGATTGGGGCCATCCTTGGATAGAAGGTTCTGTCCGTTGGATCAGAAAGAGTATGTATAAGCTTAGGCTATTTATCCAAAAGTCCATTCTTTGCCTGTTGGTCTCTGGAGAATCTAGTTTGAACTAGTATATGCAAGCCATCCCAGGAGGTGGTATCTCCCTGCAGGGGGAGTTACAACCTGGCTGATTTGCCTTAATCACCACCCAATGTTTTTTGTTCCTGGTGGATTTGTGGTAGCCCTTCCTCATGGAGTGGAGCATAATCATACTATCAACCATGCAGTTAAAACAATGGACCCCAAAGATGGGGTACAATATTTGTCATATCTCCCCCATAGAAAAGATACATACAATCCTGGCCCATAATAATACATAAGCTTAATACCAAAAGGTCTTTCAATGATACTTCATGAAATTGCCATATCTGTCACAACTATCTTTAGCCATGTTATCCACTCAGGTAGTGGAGGGAATATTACTCAACACAGACCCATATCCAGAACATTCTGAGTTACCCACTAACAGCATGGTATCGGCTTAGCTTTACTGTGGTAGTGTATCTGGATTTATATATAATTGGAGATAATTGCAAGGATGTTTGTATTTTCATTGGGTTTGGCTAGGGTTTAAATTTAAGTTTGATTCAGAGCCAGGTTAGGGGTTTGGCAGTGCTAAAATTTCATGACATTTTGCCCCTAAATAGCAGAAGTCACGTGAAATTAGCTGATCTTGTGAGAGTTCTGAGATATGTAAATTTGCAAAATCAATTTCTCATGCAAAATTTCCATACTCTTATGTGAACTGATGGTGTCACAAGATTTCGGCCACATATAAATTGGACCCAGAAAATAAGTCCCTTTGCAACCAAAGCCGTAGGGTGGGGCTGAAATTCAGAGATTAGAACACAGCACTCCCTCCCCACAAATTGAAAGTGGTTCAGATCCAAGATTCTGGTTTTATCCTCTCTCTGTATAAAACATGCATAATTTAAAAAGCCATAGGCTCTGCCTTTCTGTATTAATAAGAAGATGGATGATGGTCATTATTGCAATTTAAAGATCAGATTATGATTAGCCCTGTTCAGGTGTCGGGGAAGAGAGAGTGAGGGTATGACTCTTCCTACTCCAAACTAGCCAACAGAGATGAGCCTTCACAGGTGGGGAATGGCTCTCTCAAAAACTGCGGTTTGAAAAAACACCTCCCTCCCATCGGTTTAAACACTCTTCTAAAAAGAACCTATACAATGTTCCGAGTTGGGCTTCCTTACATGAACCTTTGATCTAACAGATTGGATTACCCTTGAGGAGCAGATCTCTTGCTCTCTAAAGGCCTGATCCACAGCCCATTGAAGTCAATGGAAAAATTCCCACCCACTTCAATGGACTTTGGATCAGGTCCTACATCTCTGTCTCTGTCATAGTCCAGCTCAGTTTCAGTACTTCAAGCTCCAAATACTTCATTTCAGGTCAGGGTTACAGAAATTCAAGTTCAGAGTTACAGCTGCAAAACACAGACCTAGAGGATCAAGTTAAGGAGTTAGCACTGAACATCTGCTTCAGTGAAACCTTCTATTACCCTCACGTTTTTAAACTTACTGTATTTATCCCTCCACTTTTGTTTGAAGCTCTGACTCCGACTCTGAAGAGGAGCCAATTACGGAGGAGGAATTGGCCAAGCTGAAGGAAGAGGTAGAAGAGAAAAAGAAACTAATTGCCACATTACGAAACAAACCATGGCAGATGAAAAAGAAACTAGACGTCCTGAAGTATGGTCTGATTCATAATGAATAACGCTGTCACTGTGGTGTTTGTACTGTATACTCTCTTCTTGCTGTTTTTCTCAATTTTCTCTTTATTTCTATATCTGTTGAACTTCAAGCAGCCCCAGAGATCAGGCTCTTTTTTTATTTTTTTTCTCTGAAAGCCCATCCTTGGGACTTAAGTGGCATTGTGTGTCAATGCTCCTTCACCTTCTTAGATCTGGGGTGAAAATATGAAGGAGTCAGATCTGTTTTGTAGGATTCCATTACCCACCCTGATCAGACCTTTCTGATCATGATAGTTTCCCATCAATTAGAAAGGTCACTATCTTTGGAGCTGTCTTGAATGCCATCTGATGGCCTGTGTGCTGTAATTTTAGCATATATTTCAAGATTGGTGGAAAATTCTCTGTCTCTTAAACTGCAAGGGAAATGAATGAAAATTTAATTGAATTTGGGAAAAACAAAACATTGGGAACATTTTATGCATTTTCTTGTACGTTGTAGGCACAAACTGCCTTTGGCCTTAGTGAATGCCACACTTCCATTTTCACCAAAGCAAAAAGGTTGTTTTCACTAGCAAAAAGTCTCCAGTGGAAACAGATGCTTATAATCGAAATAGATGAAACAGAAACAGAGTGTGGGAAGGGGTGTAACACACAAGCAAAGTGAACAATGTGATGCCAGCAAATGTCATGTTAGTTCCACTATTTATTTACTTTTGCGGGGGGTGGAGGGAACAGTTAGTTAGGAGGGGATCAGCTAAATGGAAAGAAAAGTGGAGAGGGGACATTGAAGGGAAGGGGTGAGAGTAGACAGGATAGAGAAGAAGGTGGGAAGGGGGCAGGTGAAGAGACTGTGAGGGAGGGGCAGGATTGGAACAAACAGCCAATTGGTGCAGGCCAGAGAAAGTCCAGTCCAAACTATACAAAGTTCTCAGAATGTCCAGACATCCCTGCTTTGGCTGCTTCTAGAGTCTCCGGCTGGTTGTTCCGCTCTGCAGTTTTTCTCCAAGGCCACATGGTGAGGGGAAGAGACAGGTGGCACCACCTGAGTTCTAGTGCCCTCAGAGTAGTGGGGGCCTGTCCTGGATAGTTCTAAAAGTTCAGGGGAGGCTGAGGTGGCCCCAGCTGGGCCCCATTTTCTCTTCTCCCTGCTTTGGCTGCTTAGTTTGCTTAGCAGAAATTTATATAGTTCCACGCGGAGCCCTCAGGGCTTATAGTTTTGTTTCCATGCCTACTTGAGTCTGTTTAATTGAGATGGGCCTGGGTCTCAGGTATTTTCTCTTGAAACAATCTGAAAAATTCATCAGAAAAAGCTAGAATGTTTAGGTCTTGGCTAAACTGGCAAAACACATGAAATACTAATCTTTCTGTCGGAAGCAACTTGGCCCGGTTGAGTTAAATGACACTTTGCAATCCAGAAGTCAATGCAATTATGAATGAAATGAAATGAACAATCTGCTTCCCCAGGAAACTGTGCAGCCCTGCAGTGTGCTTTTGTAACCTGGTTTCCTCTGTGCCTGCCAGCCTTCCCTCTCCCTGTGCCCTCACTGACTGCTGGTAGCATTCTGCCAGTATCTTCCAGAAAAGGGCTTTTGGTTCCATGTTTTTGACTAAGGGCTCCAGGCAGGTACTTCTGTACCCTTATAGGTTCCTCTGAATCTTGCAATTCATTTTTCTTCTTTTGGGAACTACCAGCAAGGTTACCCCCAAGTATCTAGTACTTCCAAATTATCTTAACTAAAAAATATTTTGGTCTATAAGTACCTACTACATGGGGAACAGAAATTTGATAACAGAGGAATTTTCAGTCTAGCAGACAAAGATATAACAAGATCCAATGGTTGAAAGTTGAAACTAGACAAATTCAGACTAGAAATAAGGCACACGTTCTACCAGTGATGGTAATTAACCACTGGAGCTACTTAACAAGGGTTGTGGTGGATTCTCCATCACTGGAAATTTTAAAATCAAATTGTGATGTTTTTCTAAACAATTTGCTCTAGTTCAAACAGAAATTAGTTCAGGGAAGTTCTATGTCCTGTGATATACAGGAGGTCAGCCTAGAATGATCACAATAGCCCCTTCTGGCCTTATAATATATGAATTTGTGAATTTGGAAAATGGACATAAATTTCAAAAAAATCAAAATTATACCAAATACTCTTTATCTAGTCTAGAACTATAGAACCCTCACGTAGATAGGATAAACCTTATAGTTACAATCTGTTAAGCAGGAACAAAATTTTCACCTTAAAGTTCAGTTTTCTCTTCCAGCATTAACACTGACACGCTCTCTCATTTTATTTTCATGACCCTATAAAATATAACTGTCTGGGAACAACTAGTGCAAATTTTTTACAATGAGGGTATTAACCATTGTAATAATATACCTAGGGACAGGGTGGATCACATCATCTGAAGTCTTTAAATTAAGGCTGGATCTTTCTAAAATATACACTGTAGCTCAATCAGTAGTTAAGGGATTGACGCAGGTGAATTTCTATGGCCTGTATTATGCAAAAGGTCAGACTAGATGATCATAATGGTTTCTTCTGGCCTTAAGACCTATGGATCTATGAACTGTGTTGTAACCAGGTCCCCTAACTCTACTGCTATTGTAGGATAGGTGAATATGCTCTCCATTATCTGTTAAAGTTTTCTCATTGTTTCTCTGTGGCTTATACTCCTTTTTTTGGTACTCTGGCTGTGGGATTTTCAGTTAGACAAACACTGAGCTCTTTTAAAATCCCAACCTGGATAGTCTTCTGATGTATTTTGATGTTATAATGTCAATTTTTTAACCAAGATATTCTTGTTCATTTAACAATTTTAATTATATATAAATTAGTTTAGTTACTCAATTTTAAAATTAGATTAGCTAAATTATTATATTTTTGCTATCCAGACTAGAAGACTACAAGTTTATTAAATTTTATTTTCTCATATCGAAAGGTTTATGTGAATACACATATATGTACCAACGTGTTTTCTGGTGTCTTTCCAAAACAATGGTTTCTTTTGTGCTGTGCTAAGCACACAACTCTCTTTGAAGTAGGCTTAGGAGCATTTTAATAGCTGACCCCAGAAAATATCAGAGTTCCAAGTGGAAATGACAGTTCTTTAGATCAGTTCTTTATACTGAAATCTATTTTTGTAAACCAGTGAATCACATTTGTTACCATCTAGCTACATCAAATACATTCCAAAAATAGTTACAATTTATACGAGGCAATCCTACTTTAGATTGTCACTATTATGTATGGAGAGTCATATCTCAGCTCAGCAGAGAAGAAACAAACAAAAATTAGAACCTAAAAGCTAATAACCAGGCCACATATTCAAACAAAGGTGCCTAAAGTTAGACATCTAAATCTATATTTGGCGCCGTACATGTGTCTTGATTTCATTGAAATCAATGGAGTAATTGTGCACAGCACCTCTGAAAATGAAGCCAGTTATTTAGGTATCAAAATATGGATCTACTGTAAAATTTTCCAAAGTGTCTAAATCCCATTTTCAAAAGTGATTTAGGCACTTTGGAGTCCAAGTCCTATTAACTTTTAATACAAGCGTTTGACCTTGTTTACTCACAGTTTTTGTACTGCTTTAACTATGTCATTTTAGAAATATGTTTGGACACATTTATATTGATGTGAAGATGCTTATATCACCAGAGCTTACTATGTGGGGGAGGAGGGGGGAAGGGAGGGAAAGGGAAAGAAACATTATGTAGACTGGCCAAAATCATTTTTCAAAATGGGTCTTAGCCTATTTAGTAACTTAGGTGCTTTTGAAAATGTTATCCCTAGGCACCTAATTTTAATAACCCAAGTTTGAGAATGTTGGTTTTAGATTTTAATTTTGATTAAAATATTTGCTCCATCCTTCCCCTGGCTCTTTTCTGAGCACCTGTACCGTCTGACTACCTGAGCTGGGAGCGGATAGGTGCAATTCATATCAAATAATTGTTACAACTGTGTACGCCAATGCTCTATAGCTAGAGGGAGGAAAGCCTTCCATTCTGCTTTCTCCAATCTCTATAAAGTGAGATTTCATTGGCAGTTGTCTCATCATTCTATCATTTTTCTTTGCTTCCATTTTTCCTAGGGGAAAAATCATTAATGAAGAAGCTTTAGTTAAACTATCATGACAAAGTTAGAGTAATAAGTGAGCATCACACTGACCAGAAAAAGTGATCACATTGTAAAGAATTTCATTCTGTTTTAGAAGGAAGTGTATTGTTTTATTTTTTGCTTTTTAGTTTTGTTCTGAAAATGCATGAACTATACATTTTTAATGTACAGGTGCAGAATTCACATACAAAGACACTTACACTTACGTTAACGTCTGGCTTACACCTACAAGGGAGATGTATCATAGGCTGAACTGCCATTCCTGCCTTACACCCTTGTGCCTAGCATTATGCACCTCACGTGGCCCTGATTTTTCTCTCAAGATCCACATGTGGAGGGGACCAGCAGGCAGAGCTATCCTGGCTTATGATGAATTTGGGGTTATAAATTTCTGTAGCACTGCTACCCAATCTTCAGATCTCACAGACAACTTTTCATAGGTTTGATGATTTGCAAAGCAGGAGGGGGCAGGCCAAGGATGGGAATGGATGGGGAGAGAGAGTGTGTGTCAAAAAGAGATATTGAGAAACAGATTAACTAGATGCATCATCCTTCAAACAGCCTCATAAGGAATATTCATGCTGGGATGTGGGTAAGGTTCAATAAGAGCCCATGTAAAGGCTTTGCATCTTGGGAATCTCAAGGGATCCATAGTGGATGACTGAAGCTTCTGCTTAATCTATCTGAGGGCAAAACTTGCCCTTTGATGGAATGATCTGTCCCTTGTCACCCCCTCCTCTATTAATCCCCACTTCCACAAGTTTTTCTTCTTGCGGGGGTGGGTGGGTGGGGGGGGGAGGGGGGAGGAATCTGACCTATATGGTATGTAAGAGCACAGTTCTCAGTTACCTGGAAGAAGGCCATATTCTCTGTACTACCTCAGCATAACTGAAGTAGGGAAGGATGGTGATTCAGCCTTTCTCTGAATTTCCTGGCTTTACTGAGGTTAGACATTTTGCATTTCCTTCCTTCCTCTTCTTGTTTAACTACATGGGCTTTTTCTGGTTTCAACTGGAGTGGGACAGACCATTATTCCAGGATGTGCACTATTCCTTTTGCTGAGTGTAATGCCTATGAACGAGGTCAGATGGGACACTTTGGAGAATAAAGCACTTTGTTTATTCTAGGAAAGTTGTAGCATGGGCAGTGTCTGTATAAACTTCTCCATGTTACCAAGCCAGTGTGCATTAATTCTGAACTGGAGGGAGAACAGCTGAGGATTAGAAGGTAGGCAGGCTGTCTCCTGTCCTCTCCTCTTTTTTGGGGGTGGTATTTTCTGTGATATAGACACTTATCCTCTGGGAACTGGTCTGAGACACCAACATGTTTCACAAAGGCAACTCCAATGGTAATGACCTTCAGTTCCTATCTACTGAACTGGATTTGGAGAAAGTTGGACCTACAATTGATGCTTATAGAGATAGAGATAAAATATTATGGGCCAGATCTTCAGATGGTGCAAGTTGGTGTAACTCTATTGAAATTTACACAGATTTACACCACCTGAGGATCTGAGACATACGGGTGTATCCATATCTAGCCAGCTACCTTGTTTTCCAAGCTAATGGTTCTTGGTTCTGGAGTGATAGGACCACATTTGAAAAGTGGGATTCTGTATTTGGTTCTGGAGCACCGTTCTAATTCTCACTGTTGACATGGGTCAGTTAGATTTTACACACACACACACACACACACACACACACACACACACACACACACACACACACACACACACACACAAGTATGCATTGTATAATCTACAGAGACAATTGACTTCTATATATAGTCAGATCTACTAGCATGCTCTTATTAAATTACCACATAATCCTGCAATTATACAATAGCATGCCATGCAACTATAATTCTCCCTTGTTTAAAAATGTAAAATGTAAAAGCTACCCAATAAAGTTAATACCAATGTATGAACTACAATTAAATGAATGACAACAAAATATGAAGGAGATGGCAGACATAGATCAAGCTTGTATCATTCACAAAGTAGCTTCAAGTAAATATGGAATGCAAAGAGAATCATAAGACAACTTGGGAGTCGCTGTAGGAACAGTGACAGTGAACAAAGGATATTTGAGAGGGCCCCTAAAACATAACTGGTTCATATAAAATTAAAAGGAGGAGGGACAGAATCTTCAGTCTGTTACCAGGGCTGGATTTACACCTTATGCACCCCTAGGCACAGCATCGTCAGCGCCCCTCCTGCCTACAGCTGACCTATGTGTTGCACACAGTTTTAGAGAGGTCAGGTGCCCCTAGAATGCTGATGCCCCTAGGCATGTGCCAACTGTGCCTAATTGGAAAGCCAGCCCAGGCTGTTACCAGCATCCTGCAATGGGGGAAGTAGAGCCCAGCTGCTGTGCTACCGGCACTGAGCTTGGTTCCGTTGAAATCAATGGCAACACTCTCACCGACCCCAGCGGCAGCAGTGCAGTACCAACCTGGGAACATTTTTTTCAGTGGATTATTTCTAAAGAATAGGGGTAGGAGGGAAGGTGGGTGGGAGGGGGGTGTTTAGGCTTTGTCTTTTTTCTCTAGTTTTACTTTCCAGTCCAGAGGAACCATAAAAATAGATTTACTGTAACAGAAGACAGTATTCTATAAATGCAGCACGACAAAAAACAATCACACGCTACTCTGTGAGAGGAAGAAAAAGATTTTCTTCTTCCACTGTTATCTTCGTACCGCCACAGATCTCTTGTTATGAACTTATTGGCAGCCACCACAACCAAATTAAACACCACTGTAGTTTGTCCATTATTACTGTTGAGCTACTTTCCAAGCTAGCTGCCACCTGGCAACAGTTGTGTTGCTGTCAACTTTTAGCCGGTCTTTTTAAGACTTACTTGGAGATGTCCAAAGTGATCAATATTAACAGGACATTTCTTTTTAATGACTTTTTTACATGTTGGTGACTGAAACCTTCCTGAACTGTTGCTGAAAAAACGTGAGCTATCCACTTGAATCCTGTTCACCAGCAGCAACCTCTAAGTGCTGTAATGCATCCTCTACTTTGTACATGCTGAACTGCCCTACATGCAATTTACCTAGCACTTTGGAAGCTGCAACCTCATATCTAGGATTAATAATTAACCTGGGCTACTTAAGGGCAATACTACCTGACTCCATGAAATATTTAGTAGCTCCTTATGTTGGTAATTAGATTAAGATGTTTTTTCTCAACCAAAAAAGCTCTCACAGTTAGCTAAAGGGGTACACTTTGGCCTATCTTGTGCTATAGATAATTTACCTATAACATGATACCAGTGATTACAAAGCTCACTTTTGTCTTTCACTTTTGTTTTTGATACTTTCTCATATTTGTGAGGTTCTATCACAGCTTATGCTCAAATAAATTGGTTAGTCTCTAAGGTGCCACAAGTACTTCTTTTCTTTTTGCGAATACAGACTAACATGGCTGTTACTCTGAAACTTTGCATGTAGTGTGTGATAGTTTTAAAGATGCTCTCAAAAATGTGCAGATGGGATTTAATAAACTGTTGTAATAATAGGACTGCTCTTCCTCTGCTTCTCACTTTTCTTAGCACAAAGTGCAGAGGCGTGTTATGATTCTCCAGGGATGTGCAAATAAAGTTCTTATTCTCAAAGCTGAGAACTGAGGTAAAGAGCATTTCAAAATATGCTTAGGAAATGATAATGTGCATAACATACAAACATGTAGAGGACAGGGAAATACATTTATTATCTGTATATTCCCTGATAGTTGCATGTTGATTTAGATAATGGCATAGAGAGTACACTTATAAAGTTTGCAGACCATACCAAGCTGGGAGGGGTTGCAAGTGCTTTGCAGGAGAGGATTAAAATTCAAAATGATCTGGACAAACTGGAGAAATGGTCTGAAGTAAATAGGATGAAATTCAATAAAGGACAAATGCAAAGTACTCCATTTACGAAGGAACACTCAGTTGCACACATATAAAATGGGAAATGACTGCCTAGGAAGGAGTACTGCAGAAAGGGATCTGGGGGTCATAGTGGATCACAAGCTAAAAACAAGTCAACAGTGTAACTCTTAAAAAAAGAAAAAAGAAAAAAAAAGGAAACATCATTCTGGGATGTATTAGCAGGAGTATTGTAAGCAAGACACAAGAAGTAATTCTTCCGCTCTACTCCGTGCTGATTAGGCCTCAACTGGAGTATTGTGTCCAGTTCTGGGTGCCACATTTCAGGAAAGATGTGGACAAATTGGCGAAAGTCCAGAGAAGAGCAACAAAAATGATTAAAGGTCTAGACAACATGACCTAGGAGGGAAGATTGAAAAAATTGGGTTTGTTTAGTCTGGAAAAGAGAAGACTGAGAGGAGAGATGATAACCATTGTCAAGTATATAAAAGGTTGTCACAAGGAGGAGGGAGAAGAATTGTTCTTCATAACCTCTGAGGATAGGACAAGAAGCAATGGGCTTAAATTGCAGGAAAGGAGGTTTAGGCTGGATATCAGGAAAGACTTCCTAACTGTCAGGGTGCTTAAGCACTGGAATAAATTGCCTAGGGAGGTTTCCATCATTGGAGACTTTTAAGAGCATGTTAGACAAACACCTTTCAGGGATGGTGTAGATAATACTTAGTCCTGCCTTGAGAACAGAGTACTGGACTAGATGACCTCTCAAAGTCCCTTCCAGTCCTATGATTCTACGGTTAGAGCCAGCCAGGACATCGGAAGTTTAGGAGGGAGTGGGGGAAATTTCCTTAGTTTCCCCTGACCTACAAATCACTGAGGGCTTGACTTTGATCTCACAGCAAGAAAATCAGAAGTAACTAATTTTAATTCAATGGTGTATCCCAGTAAAGAGCCACTGAGAGTCTCTGGTGGAGGAGGGATGAGCAGGAGCAAGGAAAAGAGTACTTTGCAGTAACTGTTTGATAGCTGCAGCATCACATGGGGCTTATGGTTTCCTTATTAGTTTCCTTGAACGCAACTGCACACATATTCTCTGCCTCATCACCCACAGGCCCTCTTTCACGCTCTGTTCCACCACTAGATGTGCTTGTCATATCTTTTGTTAAATACTGCGGTGGGAATTTTTCATGGAATTAAATTGTTATTGAGACTTGCACTCAACTACCAATTAAATAGGGACTTGAAATTAGTCATGCAAGTATTCCTATTCCTGGACTGTAGCTGGGCTGCTGCAGAGCACAGAATGGCTTCTCTACAGGTTTTCATGTGGCAGAGTCTCCCCATGAGGATGTTATTCACTGTGTCTTCTTAAAGGCCCCCCCCCACGAGGATGTTATTCACTGTGTCTATAACGAGTGTACAAAAATGCTCTTTAAAAGTCAGCTATAACCAAACCTGCACTGCCTACTCAGGGAGAAGGTACCTATGTAGAACATCAAGTGTAACTTTGACACATAAAGTGCTTTCATTCTGACACAAGATGCTGAATAGTGGCAAGCTTCTTCTATCTACCCAATAATACCATGTGGTATGTATTTCCTTTCATTTGCTGTGGAATGTGTGAGAGGCTTCTGAGTGGTTCTTTAACAGGAATGGTGAGTGCTATCAGTACTGTATTCAAGTGCCTCATACTTTGCAAAGGTACTTAGATTATGACAGGCAGATAGAAAAGGAGTACTAGTGGCACCTTAGAAACTAACCAATTTATTTGAGCATAAGCTTTCATGAGCTACAGAAGATAGTTCAGTATTAAATATACAGTTGAGCCCTGTTAAAGTGAAGGTCCCCTTCTATTTAAAACAGAACATCTGCATACGTGGATAGTAACTAGACTAGATGATTAATTTGGCCCAATGTGATTTGGCCCAATGTGAAAGTTAAAGCCCTTAACAAATATAGACAGACTAAATACTGTCATGCAGATAAGGGATTTTTGTAACATACATGGGGAACCACCAGGGACCGAGTCAGAAACCTGAAAAGATATGGAGAGGAAGAAAAGCCTAACAGTCAATAGGAATGGGGGAGGGGACCAAATGAAAGAGGGAGGGGAAGGGGAACTTCACTGAGGGAAGTCATGGGAACATACCAGCAGTAGTCCAGGAAACCTAGATCAGTCCATCCAAAGGGCAAGAATTCAGTTTGCACTAGAAATCTGCAACCAGCTTGCAGATAGAAACAGAAAACCCATCCTTGCCAGAGAATCCAGGACCCAGAGAGGAATAAAAAAACTATATTCTAATGCAGAGGAAAACACATAAAAGGCATTTGATGTGACATTCATTGCATTGCAAACAAGCATGCCCAGTTTAAATCCTTGGATTCAATTGAGGGGTTGAATTCATGATCTAAAAGACATGTTTTTATAAACTCTGCCTGTGGAAAATAATTTCTTTGTTTTGGCTTAGCCAAACTCATGATACTTTTATAATAGAAAAGAGAAGTTTCTGGAGAATATCTGTGCCCAGCTATGGATGTATGATGTGTATAATAAGGAGGAAATGTTTTCACATTAGTGACATTGTGTCAGGCTTTTGTTTGAATATTATCCTGCTGACTTTCTAAACTCTGTTTCATTTTGAGAAGTGTATTTTTTAATTTTGAAGACTGGAACAGTAAAATAAAGTGGATGAATGGCTGAAAGAATAGATTTTAACCATGCCACTGCATATTGTGATTTCTTCAGCCCTTTCACAATCTAGGCCCTGTGCTTGGATGTAAAGTCTCCATAAATCAACTAGTGCCACAGTAAGTGGTGTTGATGGTGATTCACTAGGTGACAGTCTTCCTTCTGAATTGAACAAATGGTGTTAGAAGGATCAGGGCTACTTCTGAATGCTTGCAGTCATTAAAGTCCCACAATATTTTTCATAAGAATAAGAGAGATTAGCTTTGGTTCATGTGGCAATTCTGAGCTGGTTAACAGTATTCTTCTTACATAAGCATCACCTGAAGTTTTTAAAAATGTTTTGACACATTGTAATATTTTTGTTTGCTTGTGTGGCTATACGCTGTGGGCAGCAGATCTATGCATAAGAAATAACTCCAGTCAGACGGACTCAGACAATTAATCTATTTGCATAGCTTCCAGAAAAGAACTGCACCACAACTACTAGTTAGCAATTCCCCAAGTGCCCAAGAGTCTCCAAATGCCTAAACAGGCAATTAATCAAAATGTGTAAGGCGCTCTGTATTAGGGCCATCTGGTGACAACCAACATGTTTTTGATATCACTGTGCAAACATTGGATTTCAAGACGTCTTGTTTCTTTGATATAGTACTTTAGATATGGTCATTCAGCAGCGAAAGCAGCCACCTCTCCTCAAAAAAAAGTACATACACTGGTGTCTTAAAATTTGTGCTCACAAAGGAGAATACAATGGGGGTGAAGAGGACTCTAGTAAATGACTGGTCTCATCTGATCATCATTTCAAAGGGCTGATGTTACACAAAATCTTAAAAACATTTTAAAGGAACTCTCACTCTTTTTTTCCTTTCACTCTTATGTCCTATCTGACTCAAGGGAATACTTTAATAATTTTGTCAATCAAAACTCTAATCTTCTGGAGCCAACTGAAGCCACAATTATGAGAAAATGATTCACAGACTGTACAATGGACAAGACCTATGTGGAGGCACTGAGGGGAGTGAAATATATATAGGCTAGAAGAGAGCAGACACAAGGGAAGCATGATTACAGTCTATAAATATCTTCAAGGTAACAGTTAAAATGAAGGAGAAGAATAATTCATTTCGTTCCAGTGGATGAATGGATCACGACCAATGGCTTGAACAAAAGGAAATAATTCTTAAGAGGAAGTACTACTGGGGAATAGGCTAGATTACAAAACAAGACACCATGACTTCAGGTATTCAAGAACAGGCTAGATAACATTAGCAGGAATTAAGTAGACATCACTTCTGGAAAATGCAGATGGCTCAGACTAGATGACTCAAGTTGTTTTCTTCTGGTTGCACTAACGATGATAAAATTTCTGGGAAATACAAACGATAAGAGCATCAATAAGAGAACAGGGATATATGAACATCCAACGTGGAGTAATAGGACATGTTTTTCCAGCCTGAAGTGGCAGGAATTCCTGTGTTACCATATCATCACATGCATGTCTCTTTGTTCTTATTTCTCAGGGAAGCCCAGCTTTTTGTGGAAAAATTTGAAGGTGCACTTGGAAAAGGAAAAGGGAAAAAGTTTTATGCATACAAAGTGATGATGACAAAGGTAAGGATTTTATTTCATCAATTTCATACAATGCAAAACAATAGACTGTTGTAGACTATCATTCACCACATCCTCATAAATACCATCCCATTCTTCACTTGCATTTTTAACCACTTTTGCCCCAAATGATCCCAAAGCAGAGGTCATTAACCAAACCCATACCTGCTGATTGGGGTCTATCTTCAAGAGCCTTCTAATTTGTTCCACCAAGAGTTCCATCCTCTGGAGATTAAAATTTGGTTTTGGGTTAGGCCCAGTATAAAGAAAGCCAATGACAATCATACTCCTTGAGAAGATTCAGATGTTCCACTCTCCACATTGTAGCAGAAAAACTGGCATATGGCAAACCTGCACTTTACATATTAGATTGCAGTTCCTTTTTCCCTTATACAGTGCTTGGATAGATTGTCCCTTTGCCTCAGAGCTGAGAGAATACTGCAAAAAATCTCTGCAAATATTCATTCAAATTTTTAAACAAGTTTTGCTTCAACCATGTTCAGTACTAATTTGGCTTCATTTTCTATAGACATTTGTGGAACCACATTTTACTAGCATTAATGTTCGCAAAAATACCCCATAAATTTTCAACGTTCATATTCTGAAATATGCCTGGAAAGCCGGATTAGCATAGTTGCTCTTATCCAATTGAGGGACAGAGATACCACCACCATTTAGACTAACCACAACTAAGCAATACAGTTTGAATTTCAGATTTGGAATAAAATACATTAAATGATCAGAAACAGTTCTCAAGTCAAATAATAGTCAAGAAAAATCACAATCTGTTCAGACATTCCACAAACAGGAAGAAAAAAAAAAAGGCAAAACACAGCAAATTAAGTCTTTGATACCAAATGATTCACTCAGTTCGATGCTGGATCTCCAAGGAGTGACTGAGAATGTATATGAGAACACTGAGAATGTGGCCTCTTTTTCTTTGTGAACCTTTACAGAAATGGATGAAATTTCAACGAGATTTTGAGAATTTTAAAACAGCCTGCATACCATGGGAAATGAAAATCAAAGAAATTGAAAGTAAGTATTATGGAGAAACAATAAAATTAGCATTTAGCAGCAGGTGTACTCCCAGAGGCTCCCCTGATTCCAAGAACATTCTCACTGCTTTTAAAAATAGCTTTCCAGATGTTTTATTCCTCAGAAGAGAAGATGGACCCGCCTTCTTAATTTCCAGTGAACCCAAAATGGCCTCTTCATCATTATTCTAGAGCACTGACACCACTCCTAGCTGTAATGGCAGAGGGCACAGCCACAGTCTGAACAAGAGATTATGCTTCATGAAACAAACTTCAGAGTCAAAGCTTGTCTACACAAACATGTAGCTTGCAGCAAGCTGGAGCGTGAATCTATCTCACACTAGCCTGCCCCAGACTAACATCCAAAGCGTCCTAGGGGCTCCTCTCGGAGATTGGAGCGTAAGTTTTTCCTTCCTTCCTTCAATAAAGCATAGTTTACTATTCTTAGGCCTGAGTGTCCTCCTTCCGCTGGTATCTCTCCCCCTCCCGGCCCTTGTGGGCACAATCCACATGAACCCTGCTGATGTGTATTAACAGTTAACATGCTTTGATCTAGTCCTCTTTGAAATGGGACAAAGAAGCACACCGAGCAAGCCAAGAGACAATGTACTGATTGGACCTGAAGACTAAACACTCCTCTGATCCTTAAAAAAGGGTCTTTGCAGTCAGGGGTAAGGCCCTTTGGTATGTTTGTCCCATCTGTTGTCTGGGTAAAAAACAAACGGAATTCTGTGTTCATGGCTCTCAATCTGGCACTTTTTAGTACCACTACATTCACATAACTTGTTCCCTCAAGAACATCAGCTGATCTTAACTGCTGTGCTGGTGTTTGTGGAAACAGGTTATTTTTCAGGTAGCCGATACCCAGACTATCACTTCCGTCATTTTGACTGCATAGCCCTTCTCTTATTTTCAAGGACAACTCCAATGTACCATAAACAGTATTGTCACCACTACATCTAGTTGCAGAGATCATATATAAAATTGTCATGTTGATGATTTGGTAGTGCAGAATCAGATAGAGAATTCAAATCCCACTTGAAAGAACTGGAAAAGAGAAGGTTTCAAATTTGTTAAGAAGTTCTTTCGATATGGTAAGAGAAAGAGCTGCTTATCTAACTAACAGAATTATAGGCCTGGAAGGGACCTTAAGAGATCTTCTAGTCTAGTCCTCTGCACTCAAGTAGGGTTGACGACTTTCTACTCGCACAAAACTGAACACCCTTGCCCTGCCCCCTGCCCCTTCTCCGAAGACCCGCCCCTGCTCACTCCATCCCCTCCTCTGCCTGTCACTCGCTCGCCTCACCCTCATTCACTCGCTTATTTTCACTGGACTGGCTCAGGGGGCTGGGGTACAGGAGGGGGTGAGGACACTGGCTGGGGGGGTGGGGCCAGAAATGAGAAGTTCAGTGTGCAGGAGGGGGCTCCAGGCTGAGGCAGTGGGCTGGAATGCGAAAGGAGCTGAGGGCTCTGGCTGAAGGTGCGGGCTCTGGGGTGGGGCCAGGGATGAGGGGTCTGGAATACAGGAGGGGGCTCCAGGCTAGGGGGTGGAGCCGAGGAGTTCAGAGTATGGGAGGGGGCTCTGAGCTGAGGCAGGGGTTGGGATATGAGAGGAGGTACCGGCTCTGGGCTGGGGTGCAGGTTCTGGGCTGGGGCTAGAAATGAGGGGTTCAGGGTGCAGGAGGGGGCTCTGGGCTGGGGCAGAGGGTTGGGGTGCAGGGTGGTGTGAGGGCTTTGGCTGAGGGTGCAGACTCTGGGGTGGGGCTGGGGATAAGGGGGTTGGGGTGTAGGAGGATGCTCCAGGCTTGGACTGAGGGGTTTGGAGGGTGGGAGGGGGATCAGGGCTGGGGCTGGTACAGGGGTTGGGGCTCAGGAGGGGGTCAGAGGTGCAGGTTCCGGGTGGCACTTATGTTAAGCAGCTCCTGGAAGCAGCAGCATGTCCCCCATCCGCCTCCTTCACTGAGACACAGCCAGCTGCTCTGCGCACTGCCCCATCTGCAGGTGCTGCCTCCGCAGCTCCCATTGGCCACGGTTCCTGGCCAATGGGAGCTGCAGGGGCGGCACTTGGGGTGGGGGCAGTGTGCAGAACCCCCTGCCTGCCCGTAGACATAGGAGCTGGAGCGGGGACATTCCAGCTGCTTCCTGTGAGCCACGTAGCACAGAGGCTAGCAGGGAACCTGCCAGCCCCACTGCACAGTGCTGCCAACTGGATGGTCAACAACCCAGTCAGCAGTGCTGACTGCAGCCGCCAGGATCCCTTTTCTACTGGGTGTTCTGGTCAAAAACCAGAAGGCAGGACACAATCAAGGCAGGACTAAAGTATTATTTAGACCATCCCTGACAGGTGTTAGTCTAACCTGCTGTTAACAATCTCCCATGATGGAAACTCCGCAACATCCCTAGGCAATTTATTCCAGTGCTTAACCAACCTGACAGTTAGGAAGTTTTTCCTGATGTCCAACCTAAACCATCCTTGCTGCAATTTAAGTCCATTGCTTTTTGTCCTATCCTCAGAGGTTACCAAGAACAATTTTTCTCCATCCTCCTTGTGATAACCCTTTATGTACTTGAAAACTGTTATGTCCCCTCTCAGTCTTCTCTTCTCCAGCCTAAACTGGTAATCCCAACTGGTAATGTTTTCTAGACCTTTAATCATTTTTATTGCTCTTCTCTGGACTTTCTCCAATTTGTCCATATCTTTCCTGAAATGTGGCACCCAGAACTGGACACAATACTCCAGCTGAGGCCCAATCAGCACGGAGTAGAGTAGAAGAATTACTTCTGGTGTCTTGCTTACACCACTCCTGCTAATGCATGCCAGAATGATATTTGCCCTTTTTTGGTAAAAGTGTTACACTTTTGACTCATATTTAGCTTATGATCCCCAAATCCTTTTCTGTAGTACTCCTTCCTAGGCAGTCATTTCCCATTTTGTATGTGTGCAACAGATTGTTCCTTCCTAAGTGGAGTGCTTTGCATTTGTCCTTATTGAATTTCATCCTGTCTACTTCAGACCATTTCTCCAGTTTGTTCAGATCATTTTGAATTTTAATCCTCTCCTGCAAAGCACTTGAAACCCCTCCCAGCTTGGTATCATCCTCAAACTTTATAAATGTTCTCTCTATGCCATTCTCTAAATCATTGATGAAATTATTGAACAGAATTGGACCCAGAACTGATCCCTGCGGGACCCCACTTGATAAGCTTGACTGTGAACCACTGATAACTACTCTCTGGAATGGTTTTCCAACCAGTTATACACCCACCTGATATAATTTCCATCTAGGTTGTATTTCCCTACTTTGCTTATGAGAAGGTCATGTGAGACAGTATCAAAAGCTTTACTAAAGTCAAGATATACCTTCTCCCCCTACCCACAAGGCTTGTTTACCCTGTCAAAGAAAGCTATTAGGTTGGTTTGACATGATTTGTTCTTGACAAATCCATGCTGACTGTTACTTATCACCTTATTATCTCCTACGTGTTTGCCAATTGATTGCTTGATTATTTGCTCCATGATCTTTCCCGGTACCGAAGTTAAGATGACTGGTCTGTAATTCTCCGGGTTGTCCTTATTCCCCTTTTTATTGATTGGCACTGTATTTGCCCTTTTCCAGTCCTCTGGAATCTCACCCATCTTCCATGACTTTTCAAAGATAATACTAAAATTATGTTACAGTTTTATTTGTACTTTAATTTTACATCAACTGTGAAATGTCCATTACTTTCAAATGGGAGTTGCATTTTTATTCATTGTGACCTACTCCGGGCATGGGATTCTTCTGGGAACCATGTGCTGGGTCACTAGCCCCATTCACTAAACCGAGATTCTGAAACACAGACAGGTATATCTAAAAAATCATTGTAAAATGTCTACATTGTATACAGTCTTCTTTTGTGAAAATTTATTTAGCTTGATAAGGCATTAATAGCTATTCATCAGAAATATCCTTTAAAGTCTTAGTTACCAGACAGATGATAATGCCCAGTATAGATGCCACGGATAAGTTTAAACATTTTTCATTACCCAGTATTGAAATTAACTTGGGAAAAGTGCTCTTGGGATACAACTTATAGGCTAGCTTTGTTGTTTGCCTATAATATGCTATTTAAGTGTTCTCAAATCACAACATGTAAAATAAAGATGAAAAAGAGAATATGATCATGAATATCACTGTGCATATATAAAAGTGCAAAATACTTGTGATGAGAGTTGTGCCAAAATTTGAGAATGGTCTTATCATAAAGTAAGCTTTATATTTCACAGGGAGAAAGGCCTTCCAGTAATGAGCTAAGTTACCAACAAATCCCCTATAAAGCAAACTTGGCTTAACATCACAAGGACTTGAGTGGGAGCCTAGCCACTGTTCAGCCCTAATTATAGCACAAGATAGCTTTATTGAAGGTAGCTTTGGAGCATGCAATAGACAGTGTCAAGGTGGCCATGACCGGGAAAATTATCAACTGTGAATTTTAGCTGATTTGTATTTTGTGTTGCAAAGCAATCCTAGACAAGGCGGCACTAGGCCAAAAAGAAAGAGTAATTCACCACATAATAACTTGAAACACATGGCATCACAATCAGCAGAGAACAAAGCAGGCTATGCAATCACTGAGGTTTAATTTAGCACGCAGAAGAAGCTGTTTAATAAATGTAGTTAAATCAAATTGAGCAGCAGGAGACAGGTGGTTCTTTTGGTGGGCTGGTAACAGAATAGAATTCATTCTGAGAACCCATGTGAGTGATCCTTCAGTTATATTTGGTAAATAAATGGGCCTGGACTGAGTTGTTTTGCCATTAAAACCCACGTCTGTTTCAAGTTACATTAGTAGGACAAGTATGTAAAAATAGACCAGGATAATTAACTGATACTGTGTCTATGTACAGTTTTTTTCTCTCCTGTAATGAAATAAGCTCCTTTTTCTTTTCCTTAGCTTAAAGATGCCTGGACACTCAGAATATCACAGTATAAATGTTACCTTTATAATGACCCTCAATAAGTAGGATTGTGAACTTTATCTTTATAAACAGTAATAAAAATAAAAATCAAGTTTGGATAGAGACCAAGCATGACATGTATCAGCCCAAAAGAAAACTATTTTGCAACATTAACTAGAATCGTCACTCTACTGCAAATTAATGTGTTTTTACTGTACAGGTTTGCATGGACAGCATGTGTGACTACCTAACCCTTACCAAACAAAGACATCTACATTTTAAACCTAGAAAATCAGCAAAGCAAACCATATAATGCAGTGATGAAATGCCTGAGTTAGAATTTCAGAACTTGCTGCCCCGCATCTAGCATAGCTCAGGGGATGGGTGGACATGAAGTTACTTTTAAGACACCTTTATCCCCGTCTACCCATCCTGGGGCCACTGGGTGCTTGTCCAATCCAAATGCGCATTTAGGTCCATTACAACATCTGGGAATCAGATGATGACCAGATGTCCCAATTTTATAGGGACAGTCCCGATATTTGGGGCTTTGTCTTTTATAGGTGCCTATTACCCCCCACCCCATCCTTAGTTTTCACACTTTCTCTCGTCACCCTAGCTAGGCACCTGTGTGCTGGGATATAGGACAGGATGGCATACAAGCTGAGGATTCTCCTATATTGAGGGAGACCAGTTCAGGTAGATTTCTGGCTGTTTTGTGGCACAAAGGGTAAAGAACAGGTCAGAGGCAAAACCTATGCCTTTGTCTTGTTACAATTTTCTACTTAAATGGAGCTGCTAGTGGAACTGTATGGGAAACTAACATTAGAACGTATAAAGGCTGCCTTTCATAGGACCTGAAAAGTTCAATGTGCTGGACAAGCAGTGCCAATTGCAAATACTAACATAAAAGCTCAAAGTCAACATAAACAGGACTAGGTATTTCAGTTCCTCTGCAACAAGGGCCTGGGATGATTCTCCCCTCCCCAGTTCAATCTGATCTAGTGACAGTTTTAATGAATAACTACAGGTCAATAAATGTTAGAATTAACTGGGGTACAATGCTAATCTTAACTGATTTAGCACCAAGAGGGTCATTACCAGAGAAAATAGGTGACATAGTAACAAAACAGTCTGTGAAATCATCAATTACAGTAAATGCTCACATGTCCCAAACCAACAGGAGCCACTTTAGCAGTAAATAAAAAGATCATGTGACCAATGGTTTCAGTTACGGCAGCTCTAGCTCTGAGCCACGTGGGGATAAAAGTCTTCGTTTAATCATAAAGCGTTTGATTTTTGATTTCAGTGGAAGGTTTCTTCACATAAGTATTGCAGAATCAGGACCTAAACTGCTATTATTTTATGATTATTATTATTATTATTAATATAATAGTAGTACCTAGAGGCCTCAACCGAAACTAGGGACCAATTGTGCTAGGCGTGGTGCAAACACAGAGAGAGACAATTCTTGTCCCAAAATGCTTACAGTCAAAATGGACAAGGCAGACAAAGGGTGTGAGGGGAAAGAGAGGCAAAATATATGAACAAAGTCACACAGCTGGTCAGTGGCAGAACTGAACAGCTCATAGCTCTCAATTAAATACTCTGACCCTATGATCAAGCTACCTCCCCTGTTCTTTCCTACCTAAATCTTTCCTATTTACAATAATAATCTTTCACACCGTGTATACTTGTTTCCCTAAACCTGAATCTTAAACCATCTCTTGTTGTCATTGCTAAAACTTTTATATTCGTGATGCATAGACTAATCAGCTTGTTGTGAAGAATCTTTTGTATTGAGTAACTGTATCCTCCTGGTTCTCAAGGTATTCTGCATCTGGTGTTGTGACTGACACCAGTCATAAAAATACCACTGTATTCTATACAATAACAGGAACAGTAGTATCACCATTGCAAATTCTAGTGTTTTGGACCACTGCTGCAGAATAGTGTGTGTGTGTTTTTTTAAATTCAGGAAGTTGTCTTTCCAGCAACATTTTATTTTTTCCCTGGCTAGTAGGCCAGAAACAAAGCATATGTAGAAAGGCACTGATAAGCTCTAGAGACCAGGATTTCAAAGGTATTTTTAGTGGAGTTAGGTGCCTCATCTGTTTAGGCACTTTTGAAAATCCCACTAGGCACCTATCTGCATCCTTAGGCAACCAAATACCTTTGAAAATCTGGCCCTAGGAGATCATCCTGAAGTTCTATTCCATTGTGTTGGTGTCATGTTATTTATATTCCTTCAATATAAATGTATAATCTTTGGTAAATGGTGTCTTGGCTTCTGTTTTTTAAATCATGTCAATGAAGTGAATGCTAGTCTGCAATCTTGAAAAATTACGGAAATGATAAAATAGGTATTAATATAGAATAAAGAAAAATCTGATATTTTTGTGTCTTAAGCACTCATGAAAATGCTCAAGTAATCTTGTCTCAAAGTAAGAAGACAAGAAGATTGACTGATCTGTCTTTTCATCACTGCAAATGTTTTCATAGGTCATTTCGGCTCTTCAGTAGCTTCTTATTTCATATTCTTGCGCTGGATGTATGGAATAAATATGATTCTCTTTGGATTGACATTTGGCCTTGTAATGGTGCCTGAGGTGAGAATGGGTGATTTGGGATTTTTTTAAATTGCATTTCTTATTTCTATAAGAGAATAAAATGTCACTGAGAAATGTTGCTTAAAACTTTTACCTTTGTTACTAGAACACTTAGGGCAAGATCCCTACCAATGCTCCAGCTCCTTTAAGCCATGAAAAGAGACAGAATGGTGTAAAACAGACCTAAATGCCCTGGTTCTGCCCAGGGGCGCATTCCTGGCACAGGCATTGCAGAAGACAGCTATAAGGCTGCCTCCCAAGAACTTAACACTCCCTGGCATGGGGGGGAGGGGGACATGGCAGAGCAGGGCTGAGCGTGAGACAAGTGTGCGGAGCAGGGCTGCATCTTCCAGTGCTGGGGATATTCCAGGCAGTGCTGCGACTCTTAGGGCAGTCCAAGAAGTCTGTCTAAATTACATCAGGGGCATCGCCACTCTATACCTGGAGCAGCACAAGATTGGCAGTGGAGAGGGGTGGGGAGCACAAAGGTGGTTTAAAGCTACCTTAGCCCCCATCCCCTGGACTGTGAGTTCTGTGCTGCACCTCTAATAGTATGTCTGCACTTTGAGCTGGAGGTATTATTTCCAGCTTGAAGAGACTTATCCCATGCCAGCTGTGATGAAGAGCTAAAAATAAGACGTAGCCACAGCAGCGCAAGGAGCAGGCACAGCTAGCCAGCCCACATATGTACCTAACATCTTGAATGGGATTGTACTCAGGGCAGCTAGTCTCTCCCCCTGCTCAGGCTGCCATGGCTAGACTCCATTTTTAGAGTGCTAGCTTGCTCAGAGCTAGCCTGCGGTACATGTCTCCTCAAGCTGGAAATTATACCTCTAGCTCGAAGTATAGACATATCCTTAGACATGCAGCACAGAATCTCATCCGTAAGGTGGAATTCAACCCAAACTGAAATTATCCCATGCAAAGGACGAGTATAAGACTTAAGCAGGGCTCAAAATAGGACTTAAATGGAATTTAAGTGGTACATAGGTCTTGGGCTGGCCCCTAAATTTCTGCCATAGAGAATATCCTCTTGATTATACTTACTTCCAGTGTGTACATGTAAGTGAGTGCAGCAGATAACATCAAGCCCACAAAATTTATTTAGGATATGACATTTTCCAAATATTTTCTAATGGATGGACCAAATTCTGCTTCCATTAGGGTAGAGTAATTGAAGCCAATTGAGTTACTTTGGATCTACACCACCTTAAGAGCCTGGTTCTGTTCCCATTGAAGTCAAGAGAAAAACTGCCAGTGACTGCAGTGCAACAATATCAAGACCCAAGTGAGAGTAGAATCTAGCCGAGTACTTTCAGTGGTTGTGCAAACATCTCACCAGAGGCTCCGATACTTTCAGAATCCTAGCTGTCATCATCTGAAAACTATATGCATGTAATGACCCAATATATTTTCTATTAACAAAAGCAACAAAGCAATAGCACAAGAAAATGAATTTGCATCGCTGAAAGAACTCACTTATCTGATGAATATTTTTAACCTCTTTATTGCTGCTGAATATAAGAGGTACAGCTTAACATTCCATTGATTTTTAGTAGACTACCATTTAATAAAAAATTGGCATGGAATACTTCAGTAATAGCATCAATCATGATAAAAGGCATGAAGGGGATTTGGAGAGGTGGATTGCTATCAGTAGGGAGTTAAGGAGAACACAAAGCAAAATCTCCAGTGCAGTTGGTTGCATCTGCATTTTATACTTCTGGTTGTTGGTGTTGTGTTTTGAGCTGTTATCTACATTCATCGTATTTTGGCTACAGGTACTGATGGGGAAACCATATGGCACGTTACCTAGAAAAACTGTCCCGAGAGGTGAAGAAAGAACTGCTATGAATTTTGCAACTTTATGGGACTTTAGTGTAAGTGTGCATTATTGCAATACTGCATATTATCATGACTCTTTTGGCTCTAAAAGGCTTTGATTTCAGTGCTCAGTGCTTCACTGTTCAATTTCAGTAGTTTAATATGAACTGTCAGGAGATCATTCAAATGGATAGAAATCAATTCAAATCCTCTTTTCATTAATTCTGAGTATAGATGTTTCTTGATCTAAAAACAGAACGTATGAATATTCCATGTCCATTACTGTGTCTTTAGGAATAAAAAAGGAGAGGAATTTGGGACTAAGAGTCTAGACTGATTTAGTCTCTGGTAATTCCATTTGCTTCAGCAGAGTTGGACTCTGGATGAATTTGACCCTCTGTGATTATATGCATTTAGATTTCAAATTGGTGATGCTGTGTAAGTTCCATGTAAGACAAAACCTAATACTTTAGGCCTTTTTTAAAAGATAGACTAGAAGCAAAATTCTGTTTTTTAAATATGCAAACATTTTAGCTGTAGTGGGATGGATGGCTGAATCCCTTATTGTTTCTTTGAAGCTCATTGTATCCCTAAGAGATGAACCTCCTCAACTGAAAGCCTGAAGGTAGACTTCTAAATACCGTACAATACTTTTATTTATTGAAACAATATTTTCACCACCTTTCACACAGGGGAAACTTTTGTAAACATGAAATAAATTTAAGATGACTGTATGGAGGATAAATTCCATATTACGAGTCCAGAAAATGGTTGTAAGGCAATGAAAGTCTCCGCATTGTCTGTCAGGCAGCTGCAGAGGTCATTGTAAGGGATTTTGTACAAACAAAAAAGGTGGAATCATCCAGTTATAGGCGTTCTCCAGATTAATGGGAACAGCATTCAGATAAGGGTGACTTTGACTGAAGCTTCTGTACAATCTCCCTTCTACATTTAGGCCTCAATCCTTCAAATCTTTATGAACATGCTTAACTTTAAACACTTGTTATGGATTTCAGCAAAGGTAGGTATGATAGAATATGTGGGAGGTGAAACTGGGACTCTGTTTCTTTGGACAATTTACAGCCAGACATGGCAAACTCAGTAGAACAGTTCATTCTCTTCATACTCATAAGCACTAGGAAAAGTTTTAAAAATTACTCAGAGGAAGAAGGAGTTAAAGTCTGCTTGGTTTGGACTGCTGATGCCAGGAAGGGTGATGAGGGCTGTGGGCAGTGTTCCATCCCTCACCCTAGGGAGTTCTGCCAGCTGGGGGCAGCTGTAAATTCTGAAGCATCTCCTAGCATTCTCCTAGCAATACTAGGAGCCATGCAGACAGAGGCTGTGGTAGGGATTCACTGAATTAGCTCAGCCCTTGGCCATTCCTCCCATCAAGCACTGCCCACTTTCAAGCATGTGCTGGCTGCCTAGAGGGGGCCCCTGCCTTGTGCCACTTCAGTCCCAGCCTTACCTCTGGCTCATGGCTTATTCCTCTGGTACAGTGCCTGGAACAGTGGTGGGCAACCTGTGGCCTGCTGGCTGCATGCAGTCCATCAGGGTAATCAGATTGCAGGCCATGAGACATTTTGCTGACATTGACCATCTACAGGCACAACCCCCCACACCTCCCAGTGGTCGCAGTTCACCATCCTGGCCAATGGGAGCTGCGGGGGCCTGTGCCTGTGGACGGTCAATGTCAGCAAAATGTCTCGTGGCCCGCAATCAGATTATCCTGATGGGCTGCACCACTGGCCTGGAATGAACTCTGGGCCTTTCGTTTACTTCTTTGGACAGTTTCAGCCTGGTAGCAAGCCACCTGTGGAGGAAGTGTTGGGTTTTTAAACTCTCAGCAAACAGACATAATACCAGACTGGATGCATTGATCTGTATGCTGACTTCCTGACTTTTAATGCAATACTTCCAGGCTGACTCACTGAAACCCAGTGAATTTTTAAAATTTTAGTTTAATAAAGTGTTCAAAGTAACACATTTAGCTCTCTCCACATTGCCTGATGTAAAGTGGTAACTGGCCAGATGAGCTGATTTCCTTTAGTCCCAAAGTGATGACCCCTCTCTAGATCCATGAAAGGAGGTCAATGTTCTTTTTTGGGTCTGGCCCATGACAAGAAGCAACTGAATAGCATTCTGCAATCACTGATGTATGTCAGTAATTAACAGAGTTGAACTCCATTTTATTTGGATGATCAGGAGAGACAATAGTTGAATGGTAGTAGCAGGAGACACAGCAGTGAAGTCAAGTGGTGAGGCCTATTTAAAGAAAGAAGTATTGCAGAAGAGAGGGACCTTGGAGGAGAAAAGTGTGCCTTATAGCAACATGGAGGCCCTTGTAAGAATAGTAGATCCTAGAAGAAGGGGAAGAGATGTTTATACAATTGTATGGAGAAGGTGAAAGAGAGAACACTTGAGAGAAAAGAGATGGCAGCAGGAGAAGGGAAGCTCCTAGTAACTGAGAAAGAAATGGAATCTGGCCTCTCTGAAAGAGAAAGATTAGCAAATAGAATGAAGGCTTGATAACTGCAGAGTACCAGGTAGCAAAAGAAGCAAATGGGAGGTAGAGAAAAAGAGTTGGCTATAAAAGCAAAGAAAGAGATAGTGAAAGACATGGACCCCAAGAAGTAGTAAGGAAGACAGAACTTTGACAAATGAAATATAGGCCAAAGAACATTCCTAAGGGACAATGAAACCTTTATCCAGACAAGGATGGGAGTGGGGACTATATAGCTGAGATAATTTTAGAGGCAAAAATATTTTTTTCAGATCCAAAATAAAATGATAAACTAATGTGTACATTTAAGCAAACATTTTTTTTGTATTCTGAGTAATTTCCCAATAATATTTTTCAAAAATAATAAAACAAAACATGTCTAGCAAAACATGTCTAGGAGGAAATTGTGCCTGTCCGGCTCACCCATGGGAATGTGGCTATTTTCATCCTGCAGAAATTGCTAAATTGCTGTTGCCTTTTGTATTTTAATCTTGAATTGAATTTTTTATATTTGTATATAATCTACAGATCAGACCCTACTCCACAGCAATCAGAATCTCAAGGCTCATTATAATCATGCATGCAACTAAAGAGAATATGCTTATCTGTCTTGTGTTAGGCTGTGGGAAGGGTGTAGAGGGAGACCCTATATTTATGGCTATTGCTTCACAGCTAAAAATATATCAGGCTTCACAGTTAAATACAGTGGGCAAAGCCCAGGAAACAACATTCTCAATTATTCACAGTGTAGGGCTCAGCTAAAAGCTTTAAAACACCTACGACAACACTGACTTAGCAGAGCATGGTGACTTTAAATCTATTTTAATATGTAGTGTGATCTAAACAGCCATCCGGAAATGTATGAGGCTGTGTACAACTACAGATTAGACAACCCAAGCCCAGCATAAATTCTTACATGAAATTAAACCATTTCTTATTAGAAGTATAGTAACTCAAGACAAACCTTCTCACTTTTCAGAGTAGCAGCCGTGTTAGTCTGTATTCGCAAAAAGAAAAGGAGTACTTGTGGCACCTTAGACACTAACAAATTTATTTGAGCATAAGCTTTCTGAGCTGTAGCTCATGAAAGCTTATGCCCAAATAAATTTGTTAGTCTCTAAGGTGCCACAAGAACTCCTTTTCTTCTCACTTTTGGTGCTCTACAAATAAATAATAATATTTCCTTTAGCCTAGAATCAGATGCCTAATATTGTCTCTCCTGCATGCATATCTCTATAGCTGTTCTGATACCAATACAAATAAGGGGATACGTCGATTACAAAACCAAGAAATCTGTGAATATTACCTTTAGTTACCATATATTAATATTTCATTCTCACGTTCACAAGAATTGCAAATGAGGTTCTGAAGACTGTGTGTGACTCATTTCAGACATTTTAAAAGCTCCAATAAATCAAATGCATAGTCTGTGATTACACAAAACAGAAGGAAGTTCATCTATAGACATTATAATCTATGAATGGATTAATTTTAGGAAATACCAGCAGCTAAACAGAAGGAAAGTAAATGGACCTTTTAATTTAGGAGGACGAAAGAACTCCGCATTAGCACTGTCAGTTCATAATCAGCACCTCTCAGATTCATCAGCAGTATACTGATAAATTACACTTTGGCATGCTGAACTCTAGTGTTTGATTTGAGTTAATTGGGCCCATTTGGAGCTTCGCTGCTGCTCTGCATGTGCTATGCTGTTCATCAAAGTGGTTTAAATACACTGCTCTCCTACAGGGGTAAGTTCTTATTCGAACCAAAATGGTCTTTGATCAGGCTAAGCCAACTACCTTGATTACTTTCAGACTCCAGCAATTGGCAATTAAATTATTTTGAAAAAACAACAATTCAAGCCAATAGAAACTTCATTCATATGATTTTTTTAAAGAAATGCAAATTTTTCAATACCAACCTAATAATTTGTTTTATAAACTGTAGATACAAGAATCATTTCAGTATCCAATGAAACCCAGCTATCTGCTGAATGAAATTTATCAACTGTTAACCAGCACACAGCAACACTATCCAGTACTTTAGGACAGAAGTGAAGAATTTTATACCAAACTGGAACTGGAGGAAATTTTAAGAACATGGAATATAAGTAACCAAACTTTCTGTTTTGTTGAAAAGCCACTTTCTGTTAAAACACACATAGAACCAACCAAAAAACCACTTGGATGAAAAAGCTTTCAGCTGCTATGTTATAGATGAAGTGTTCAACCTATAAAATACCTGACAGGTTATGGACCTGACAATCAACATGAGGATCTGAAAAAGATTTCTTTAAAGGCTCCAAAATAGAGCTGTTCTGAATTCTCACAGAATAGTCAGGCCCTCGCTGCCAGGTTTACCATAATGATGTCTGAGGATGTCATGAAGACATAAAAATGAATGTCTCTTTGGTATTCACTGCTTTTGGTGAAGTTTCATGACGTGGTGTGTGTATGTATGTATATAACAGGCTAGCTAAGCTGTTACCTGCCATGTACTTTTCAGGGCCTTGCACAGTATTCTGTGCTCTTTTATGGCTATTACAACAACCAGAGAACAATTGGATGGCTGAAGTTCAGGATGCCTCTTTCCTATTTCCTTGTGGGAGTTGGGACCATTGCCTATAGCTACATGGTAGTCATCCGAACGTAAGTTCCTTCTGTCTTTAGGGAAGTAAAGAATGAATTAAAATAAATGCAATTCTCTTCACAAAGGATGCACTATCAGAAATGATAATGTAGCAGTTTTAACAGCAGGACTGATGCAGCTTTGGTGGGGCAAAGCTGCAAGGAAATGCTGGACTATGTTAAAGCCATTTTATAATTTCTTAGGCCAGTATTTATTTATTTGTACCAGAAAGCATGTCTCAGTCTGGCAGAGGTGGGGAAAAAAATCTTTACTGAAGTAACATAACACTTTCTCTCTGCACCTTAAAGGTGTAAAATGAATGTATAATGCAAGGAACAAAGCTGTCAACCCCTCCTTTGATAATAGTCTGCATCTAGCACAATGTCAGATAACATCCAGGCCATGCAGTTGTTCCTCTTTTAATCATACCTGGTGTGAAGTAAATTAAAAGAAAAAAGGAAGAAGAGGAAAACACCTGACCAAAAATTCAGCTGTATAAGTCACAGTGAGCAGTAAATGATTCTCAGCAAGACTATAGTGGTTAGTTCACATTTGCACAGTGGTGTAGCAGAATTAATGCCATTGGTCATGGTAAAGTATTAGTGTCCTATGGCAGACAAAGTAGTCTCCAGTTGTGCTTTCTCCATTAAATTATATTTAGAGCACAATACTAAAAAGAGTAGGAAGAATATGGGTAAGTGGACAAAAGGAAAGAGAGGCTAGATAGGTTGGTGCACTAAACACTAGTACACTTCCACCTCTGGAATTCTGGGTTTAAATCCTGGCTTAGATCCAGAGTGAAAATGAGTTTGGTTGTCTTATTTTAGGGCCAAATTCATTACTGGTATAAACTGGGGCTACTCCATTGGTGGTATGCCAGTGGTGATTTGGTCCATAGTACCTATTTGATCACACTAGAAAACCCCTTAACATAAGAAAGATCAATAACTGAACAAGCATACTGAAGTGTTTCTTTAGAACAAGCTCAGGATCGGAAAAGTCAGACCATCGCAAGTCAGGATTATCCGGTGCTCTAGTACAGCTGGGCAGTAGAAACTCACACACATCCTTCATGTGCTGTATCAGGCTGTTTGTTTTTCACTTTCACAAACACTAGATTAACTCAAACAATACATGGTTTCTTAGATAAGGTAAGCAGCATTCCCAAACAAACAAAAAAAATGGCCTTATTCTTTTTGTTTAAAATAATGTGTGTGTGTGGAGAAAGAACAAAACACTTTGATGCAGCAGGCATAGTTTTTGACCTAGAACAGCCTTTAAAAATGTTTCTTTGATGGTATATCCCTGAAGATTAGAAGATTCTTCTCACTGAATCCTCTCAGGGAATTATATTTGAGTGGCTGTCAATCAGAAAAAAGAATCCTTATAACACAGAATCTCTGAGGACAAAACAAAGGGAATATCCTTGGAGAAGCATAAACCATATGTGCTAAATTTCCATCTGGACACAGATACTAGTGCTGATCCACATTTAGGTAACCCTATATAATCTTTTGTTTAAGGCCATTTTTTCATTGCAATACAATAAGAACAGAAATTAAAACCTAGTGTCATTAGGGTTGTTGTTGTTTTTGCTGGTGGTTGAGGGCAGACAAGAGAGAAAGAGGAGTTGACTATTAAGTTTATAGAAACCATTTTGAGTTAGGGCACAAAACAGCAACTCCTTCACTCACCAGCCCAACACTAAGTGGAAAAATCCACAGCCTTAAGGTTGCAGAATTCACATATTTAAGATAATTTTAGTTTCAAACTCTTAAGGAGTTTCCAGTGCATCATGCAGTTGGGGCCAGATTTGCCCGTCCAAGGAGTGGGCAGGAGATATGGCTGCCCATACCTACAACTATTCTGAAATCCATAGGCATTCTTTGCAGTTCTTGGGGCATCCGAGTAGAGTCTGGGCATTCACCCAGGCCCAGAAGCTCCATGTTACTCTCTGGGCCCCCCTGTCTCCATACAAGAATGGCTCCATCTGGATTGGATGGTCAGGAATCAAATTACAGAAAGGTAGGTATGATAGATTCAAGAAATTGACACAAGGAAGCTGTTGGATTTGTGGAGACTCTTGTGCCTTCCCTCATTCCTCTTTTTCTTCTCTGTAATGGTAAACAGTGGGTATATATATCCACTATCTAGTTGCTGCTTGCTTTAATAATGACCATGCAGTGTTTCTATATTCTTTAAATGCTTGTGGAACATAATACTGGAGAGTATTTTCCCAGATGATTTCCAAAGGAGAAGGGGATGATGAGGACAAGAGGTGTCAGAAGAGGTATTCACAGCAGGTTATTTTCATGCAACTTCAGATGACTAGCAGAGACAGTACACTGAGAAATCTGTGCCTCAGATACATATATGGTAACAGACTCAAAATTAGCTGCCTGGACTCACATGTAATATAATGCATATAGATACAAAACAGTAATTGCACACACAAAATATGCATTTTAGTATCCAAATTCCCATGGTACATTGGCCAACTGCATGTTGGACCAAATCCTTCCATCCTACATACACCCCATACACTGAGTTGTTCACCAACTTTCTTTTTGGGAACTGGGGAGAATGAATCCTCCCACAACGTCTCAGAGAAGCAGCAGGGCAGAAGCTTCACAAGGCCCATTCAGAAGCCCTTTGTGCTATTAGTATCTTCCACCACTCCCACCCGCAGTATCAACTCCACAACAGCTCAGCTGCCAGAGACAACTCCGTCCCCACGGATGAGAAAGCAGGAATGCTGTATAGCAGACACAATTAGCCTGGGTTAATGCATATATGCTTTCTTGTGCATCTTAGGAGTTTTGTGGTTCACATTGTTTATTATTAATAATATGATTCTGCTCCAAAGCATAACCTTAAAATAGAAATGGTTTTCCCTGAGCATGAAATTAATGAAAGTATTCAAGGCTAAATTTATCATTCCCTAGTAATGTATCCCTTCCTTGTGCTTAATGATCTGAATTAAGTAATAAAATATACAGCAACCTGACCATCAACATTAAAAGGCTGATAATACCTTGAAATAGGGAAGTTAACAGTCCAAGGTGAAGTCAAACCACTTAAGAAACAATTTGATATTGGTGGATGCTATTATAAATCCAGTTATACGCACATCACAGACTAGCAGTATAAAAGAAAGCAGCATTTGTGATTTGTTTATTCGGTGCAACCAGATTTTTTTCCTGGCTAGTTATTAGAATTTATTTTTCTCTTTGTCACACCTAGGATCTGATCAGCAGCATTGTAGTGTGTTCTATAGGTTTCGGTTTAAGATAACTTAATCCCTCCCTCTTGATATTTTGTTTCCTGCTGAGTTTCTCATCCAACTGAATTTCTCCAATGTGCTATTGAAGAAACAAATAAGAAATTCTATGGTGAGAAAATGAATTGACTCCACTGGATATGATCTATCCATCATTTCTTCATCATCATGGGATTGGAGTGCATTTCTTGGATTCGGGATGACACGGCATGATATTCTATGACATTAGTAGGAACATTTGAAAATCTAAATCACTTAACAGAGCCAGCTGCTTCCTTCTAACCCCGGGTTCTTTGTGCATCTTTTTGGCCTTTACAGAATGGCAAGGAATGCAAATGAGGAAGGTGGTGGGGATGATACAAGTTTTAATTTCAGCTGGAAAATGTTCACTAGCTGGGATTACCTGATCGGCAATCCTGAAACAGCAGATAATAAGTTTGCCTCAATCACAACGAGCTTTAAGGTAAGATATAGCTCACTAGAGAGTGGGAACCTGATTCTCCCTTCACACCAAAGTCAGTCGGTCAGTGGAAATATATCACTGTTAAACCAGCATGAGAGTGGAACTGTGGTATCCAGGCTCTTTCCTTCTCGGACTGCAGGGAAGCAGTACTGGTAGCAATGGCTGTGTGCTGTGGGATTGCTGTACACGTACTTGCAAAATGATTCCTGTGCAAAACATGTTTTCCTTCTTCTCCTCCTCACTGTTCCTCGCTTCCAGTTTCTATGGTGCTTTTATTTTAAAAAAAATGTTTTGTTTGAAAAATGCTGGTGACATTTTGCAGCACTGACATCATCATATTCTCTTGCTGCTCTGAAGAGATACCATTAGACAGCAATGTCACAAGGGTCCATTTGGCATGTCAAAAAAAATTGATTCAGAAGTTTGACACCACACCTTCATCTCAGGAAGAAAAAAAAGGTCACTTTGTGTTTTCTCACAACAACAAACGTTTTATTTTCAAGTGAACAGGGAAACACAGCCCAGTTCCCTGTGCAATACAGCACATTCACTGACTGGACTCTAGACTTAGGGCTGTCTCGTGGACTTCAGTAATCTCTGGTGTGCTCATGGGTGTGGGGGGGTAGTGCAACAGCCGCATTGGCTGGAGCCACTCTGCCTGTGGAGTGCTGAGGCAGGCACCTTAAGACACTAGGGGGAGTGAATTCAGGAACCGCTTCTACCATGCACTTCATTTTGGAGATGCAACATGCACTCTCCTCCATTGCTGGTGTGGAGAGTGCAGGAGGCTAGGGCTGTGTTAAGGAATTGGAGGGACAAGAGCTCCACTAATTCCACACTTCTCAGCCAGCCACACCCTCTGTGCTTTCTGGAGTACTGTCCAGGGTGCTAATAATCCCCTCCACCTTATGCATAAAGGGCATCTCTCCCCCATGCAACTAAATTCACTGGAAGTTACTCAGATCCTGTGCGTGGAGAATAAGGCCCAAGGAGCTCAAGCAACAGTGGCTCTTTGTGCAGATTCCCACGGGGGCTAGAGGGCTGTGAAGGTCTGCCTGTGTCCTCGCCTCACATTCTCCTACACCTACACGGGGGCAGCCAGGAACCGGCATGAAAAGAATGAAAATCACTTGAGAGAGAGCGAGAGTAAAGTTCTTGATGGATATCCCATGATGCAACCATCCTACCTTCATTTCTATAAACAGGCTGGGAACTGAACAGTCAAAGGGTGAATTCCTGGCCTCACTGAGCTCAATAGGACTTTTGCCATTGACTTCAAAGGGGTCAGAACTCCCCCAAGAATTTCTGCTCTCTCGTTTTCCTTATGTAATAGACAAAAGTGGAGTAAAGAAAGCAGAGCCACACAGAGTTATTAGAAGGCAATAATCCAGCTGCCCTACTGGGCGATTGATACATTTATGTACAGTAAAGTAAGAAGCTGTAAATAAACTCTCCCTCCACAAGAACATCTTGGTGACAGTCTGAGCTCTTTCTGCTGCTGAAGCTAGGAAGGGATGGGGGTAGGGTTAGTTACTCAAGAGCCCTGAAATTCATCTGCACTCTACACAGAGTAATGTTGTGCAAATGTTTCATTTCAAAATCTGAAATCATCCAGCCTTGGTCTAGTCTTGGGTTCCTTTACAGAGACCCTTTTCAGTCCCCCTGAATTGCAGACCCTCAAAATGAAACCTTGCTGTCTCTGGAGAGACACATTTTTCAAGTTTCCCAGTTCCTTAACAAAAAGATTTCTGACAACTGGTCATACACTTATCCTTCTGGGTCTCCAAACTCGCAGCACCTTGTGAATTCATAGTCAGCGCTGGCTTTGTTTTGAATTACAGCTTTGGCACGTGAGTTCAGGTGTAAGAGAATCTCAAAATGAAACTCAATGGGGACAAAACCATAGAAAATGAGCCTGATGATACCCATGCAAGCCAAATCCAGCAATGCCCCAGAGCTCCAATGGAGATTTTGATACAATGTCACCTTCTTAAGAAACCTGATGCCCAGGAGTAAAGTCCATTCATCACAACTCATTTAAAAAGACTCTGTTATTTAGCAGCTGCACAGACAATACAGAGCCTGATGCTTTTCATGCTACTCACTTACAGCTACACTTTTGTTTCCAATAAGTGCAGGAAGCTATTGTGGAGGAGCAGGAGAACCGAAAAGAAGAAAACATTCACCTAACCCGATTCCTGAGAGTTCTTGCTAACTTCCTGGCCCTGTGCACACTGGCCGGGAGTGGTTACCTCATCTATTTTGTTGTGAGGAGATCCCAGAAGTTTGCCCTGGAGGGCCTGGATAACTATGGCTGGTGGGAGAGAAATGAAGTTAGTCCCAGCACATTTTATGAAATAGATGTGGTTTGAAGCCACAGGTCTCTCTCTCTCTTTCTCTGCTCTCCATGGTGCTTTTTTTCTGGTAGTCTTCTAATTAGGGCTTGGATGGTAAATGTGTAACAAGGGATTTCCCTTTTTTTTCTCTGTTTCCCATATTCATTAAGACAGTCATGTTTTGTTTTCCTTTTTAAAATGGCTTTTCACACCGAGCTCCCCCACTTCAATTCCAGCTCTGACTATAAACTCCTCCATGCCTAAACCTGTCTAATTTCTTGTACACATTCAAAGCAACTAGTGACAGGGCCTCACCTACTTTATTAATACAGCCTGTTAATGGCATTGTGCGGGTTAGCCAGAAAGATGGATGGGGTTGAATATTAATACTAACATTTCTGTTTTAAGCCTTTGTTATTGGTTCATGCAGGTAAATACAAGCAAAAAGAGAAGTCATAAATCACATAAATCACAGGACATAGAAGAGATCCATTAAGTCTTTGGTTAAACATGATTTGTAACATTCACAAACACACACACACAAGTCATAAATCACATAAATCACAGGACATAGAAGAGATCCATTAAGTCTTTGGTTAAACATGATTTATAACATTCACAAACACACACACACAAGTCTGGGTCTAACAAATGGAGCGCACTCCCCCACAGTACAGACCAAATAAAATTTGGGCCTGATTGCCCTCTTGCTTACACTGATTCTATATTGGTGTAACTCCACTGTCTTTACTGTTACTCCTGATTTACACTGGTATATGTGAGATTAAAATAACATATTTTGTTACAGGTAGCTGAGGCAAAAATTTTGTTCTGCCAAAAAAAGGGAAGAACATCAGTTGGTGCTCTATAGCGTTTACGCTATATAATGTTGCCTGGCTTAACTCACAGGTCACATTCACACAACAGCACCTGACCTAGCAAGGAATTGTAAACTATGATTTATTAAGAAGGTTCAGTACCTCATTACAGTAAACCTCTCACTGACTCCATTGGGAGAATTTTCAGAGCAAGGGGTGATTAAGGAGTGACGAACAAGACGCTGTATTAGGCACAGTGATATACAATACTCATCACTTTCCTTGTAAAAAAAGGGTGGGCCAGATTCTGTCTTGCAATCCAACCTTTTGACACCAGTCTGGTGGTACAGAGAGGCCAAAGGGTACAAAGATTCCCTGGTACAATGGGTCCCCAGCTGGGCAGAACCAGTAACTATGCCATCCATCCTGGCAGCCCCCAGCAAAGTGGGGGTAGGGCATGGCCGAGTATTACTGTGCTTCTGCTATTCTCCACTGGCACAAGCCAGGCCCAGTGCAGAACTGTCCTCAGAAGTAGTGAGATCACAATTGGCTCCTTTTATGGGCTGTAGCAATTGGATTATGCACAACTGAGAATCTAGCCCATTCTTTGGAAAAGAAAAAAAGTAGACATTGATTTGTGGTGGGAGACAATGTTGCCTAGTGAATAGTGCACTGGACTGAAATTCAGTTGACTTGTGATCTACTCCTGTCAGTGGCTTGCTGGGAGATGTGGGTAAATTATTTTACTGCTTTGTGCCTCAGTTTCCCCATTGGTAAAATGGGGATGATAATCCTTACCTCCTTTGTTAAATGCTTGGCTATCTACTGATGCAAAGCCCTACATAAAATAATAATATATAATTTGGTAGAAAATAGGTAATGGGAGGAAAATTCACATCCATAAATTCTCTCTATCGGTTTGTCTTTATCTTAAGTATTTGCAGAGTGTCCATACTACCTAAGCAATAAAGCTACTTAACAAAAGGCATATAATAAAAGCATAAAGAACATGTGGAAAGACAGACTGATTCAGCCAAAACAGAGTCAGTAATAACACTTGAAAGAGAAGGAGGTCTTGTTATATTAAAAGTCTTTCCAGCAGCAAAAAACAGATTTTACATTTAAGATCTTGCAAGCTCAAACACAATGGATTTTTGCAAAAAAAATACCTTCCAACTTATTTAAGAGCTACCAGCAGTGCAGATAGAGTAGATCACTGCATTTATATTTAAGGTATCGTTAAGTCAATGTTCAGTTTTCATTCTAGACATCTCAAGGTTTTGCTACTATAAAATATAAATCTTCCTCCTAATTAATTTTTAAAAACTTGATACAATATTTACATGGAAAGTAGACCTTTATTACTGCCTTCAGTAGTAGGGAATATTAGACAAGGCTATTACTATTGCATTCAGCAAGAATGGAAAGAGTGATTTATATTTACTAAACAGTTTATTCTTAAACTTATAATTTAAACAGTAAGCGATCAGCATTCAGTATTCATTGCTGGCATGATTTACGATGCTGGGGGCTTGTGTTTAGACTTCACCGCCGTTACAGCACTACTTACAAGATTCATAACCTCACTTAGCAGCGGGAAAATCAGAGCTGCTTGTGCAGCTGTTATTTTCTAGCCCTCAGAGTGCCCTGGAAAGGGTTGCTCTCCAGAATAGTTGACTTCTCAGCGAGGGGAAAGGATGTGTTCGGAGCTACAATTTGCACATTAGTTAGTGGGTACCTGGTGATTATTGTTCCATATGTACCTTTACTCCCAGCTCTATAGGTGGACATTACTTTTCTAGGTCACTTCCTGCTCCTTGCAGATTTTTAGTGATTGGCAAAAATCCAGCAGTTATGGAGAAGCTGAATATTGGATAGGGTGGGTATCAGGGTTAATTCACTAGTGCACATGCACCTCTAGGAATGGAGCACCTGATTTCCCACTACATTACATTCTTGTTATGCCAGTGTAATTCCACTTAAACTACTGCAGTTACCCCAATGTAATATTGGTGTGAACAATATGGGAGAATCTGCCCCAGTGTCTGACCCTGAAGCAGAGCAAATGTGCAGGGTGAAGCATTGCTCCCTCCAGACACGTATATTAGATGTAACTGAATTTGAGTTTTTGAAGAAAGTTTTCAATGAAATTATGAATTTCAATAAAAAAAGTGAAAAAAATTCAAAGACATTTACTTGAAAAGGTTGGCATTTTCCAGACAGCTAGAGAGGGCTTTTTTAAAGAAAAATTTTTGGTGAACAATTACATTCTGCCTACCTAAATCTCTTTTTGCATTTTCAATTGCACACCATATTCTTCACTTTCTGACTTAAATAGTCATAGTGTTGCTGTGTATTGTTTTATGACTTACACCTTCCATCCCACAAATGGCTGTTTTTCATTGATGGTTGCAATTAGCTAGAATGATATTGCAGAATAAGAGGGGGTTCAGAGACAGGAAACAAGAATGACTAGGGGCATGGAAAAACACTGACATGCAAAGAGATAGAAAAGAATGGGATATTTTACGTTAGAAAAGAGGTTAATAAATGGGGACATGATAAAAGTATTTAAAATAATGAATGGTAGAGAGAAGGAAGTTCAGAAACTTCTGTTTGTTTACCCTGTCTCATAATAGAGAAACAAAGGAACAGTCAATGGAATTGAAAGGTGGTAAATTAAAACTGACAGAAGGAAATACTTTTTCACATAAAACACATAATTGGACTTTGGAATTTATTGCCACAGAATGATATTGAGGTCAGATTTAGCATGATTTAAAAAGAGGGACTGGACATCTATGTGATTAACAAGAGTACACAGTTATGATAATAAACATTAAAAAGAGGGAAGAATTTTGGAAGGGATATAAATCCTCATACTTTAGGGTTTAAACCAACCTCAGATTATTAGTGGTTACAATGAGATTCCATTGGGTGCCAGATTATCCTTTAACTGCCTATTGGGGAGTTGCTTACACCCCCCTTTGGAGCATCAGGTGCTGGACACTGTCAGAGACAGGATGCTGGACAAGACTGGCCACAAGTCTGATCCAATATGGTAATTCCAATCTACCTATCACCTGTGTTTGCATGTGTTTCTCTATCTGTAGAGATTAGTTCATTGATTCTGTACTGACTCAGAGGAGTGTAAAGTTTCTTAAGCACTTCTGAGATTCTCTTAGACAGTCTATTATTATCAACATGCCTGTTTTGTTCAATAGCAACATCACCAATAAACAGTAAGGACACCTCACAATAATGTAAAATGATAAGAACAAATGTTCAGGATTTCTATCAAATTTAGCTATACCAAATAGGTAAGCACCTAAGAACCATCATCTGTTAAATAAATAGCATACAGTGGTAAATAGATTTCGCCTTCTTCAATTATAAAGCCAGAAACTGCAAGGGATGGCAGCTACATACTTATTGTTTGTTCAGTTTTAACAAGTAAATGTGATTTCTTTATGCTAGAATTAGTTATTTAAATAGCGATAATTAAACACCTTTAATTAAACAGTTTTGAAATTCTATCATCATAAAAGCTCCAGCTATTCATAGAGTTTACATTGTGCTACAAGCCCCATACAGAATATGCTACTGGTTGTCTATAAATATGAAAATCCAGTAATTAGCACTCATTAAAATAAAAAAAATAGAAAAGCAGCAAATAGAAATGCCATTTATTTCTTATTTCTCATTGATGAAACTCTACGAGACACCAATGCTCTGTAGTTGCAAATGCCAGAGGGTAATTTTTCTTGCCTGCATAGTCCCTTTCTGGTGTCACATTACGTGTGAAAACAGAAGTGTAACCTCAGCTTTCTACCCTTTGTTATTAGGATGTTGTAAATTTATTATATTTTGTTTAAGTTTTGGAAAGGTAGGTACAGAAGAGGTTAAATTTCAGGGAATTCCCAAGATATGTGGGAAAAACCAAACAAAAGAACAAAAATCTACTTCACCTACACTCCAGCAACCAACTCCTTATGAGTCCAACTGGAATTAGATTTAGTTTGTGGAATGTAGAATCCATACCGAGTTTCAAAATTATTAACAGATAGCTTTATGCTCTAGGATCATTCAACACAATACACTTCCATACAGTTATATAGATAAGTTAATACAGTTACAGAAAGCTAATCACAAAAGGTAGAAAGGAGAGGACAGACTGGATTTGCACCTGCAATGTGGACAATCAATTACAGATAATTTAAGGGCTATATAAAGGTCCAGATACTGAGTTAGTGGTGCATTGTTCTAAAAATACCTCATTTTGTTTAAACCCAGATCCCTTTGGCAATCTATTCACCTGAACACACAAGAGGGGTGGATGTAACATGAAAAATTATTGAAAATGGGAAAATCCCTCAGATCTGATACAGAATTAGGCCTGAAAATAGGTGCCATTTAGAATAAAGTAACTAATGTTTTATTATCCCTTTCAGTGCTAGTGGTTAAAAAGAACTTTAAAAACAGATATTAAGAAAAGTTCCTCAATTATCCATTTACAGTAGATTACAGCTGATTTTTCCCCACCTTCATCCCCCATATAAACATCGTATGTGAACTCCCACAATAAGTTTTGTTTATGCACTGGGTGAAATGCCAGCTAAAATGGCAGGGGAAGAGCAAAATCCCAGGACTCATCTCTAACTTTTTCTTGTGTGATTCTTTGCAGGTGAACATGGTCATGTCTCTCTTGGGAATGTTCTGTCCGACTTTATTTGATGTAATCAGTTCTCTGGAAAATTACCACCCTCGAATAGCTCTGAGATGGCAATTGGGGCGCATCTTTGCTCTCTTCTTGGGCAATCTATACACATTCATCATTGCCCTGATGGATGAGATCAATCTCAAGGCAAGCTAACCAGGAAGTCTTCCATCACCATTGAATGTGTTTTTTTAAAAACTTCTAATGGCTGAAGTCAAGGTTTCACAAGATGGGACTGTGACCTACAGGGAGACCAAACAGGTGTTAAGAGGTTGTGACTGCAGCTGGGCAGGAATTTTTCAATTAAAAAAGTTTTTTCATCAGAAAAATGCTGATTTGTTGAACCTGAAACTTATTGGAAAAAGAGTTGGTTTAAAAATTTCCTCAACTAAAAAAAAAAAATTGAAAAAAAAATTCTGAAATTGTCAAAATATTTCATTTTGACATTTTCAGAACACAAATCTCTCATTTGAACTGACTTTATGTTAAGAACATTAAGCTAGTTATAGTCAAAAATTTAAAGAAATGGTCAAAATCAAAACAAACATTTTGATTGATGCAAACCTAATTATTTTTCATTTTTATTTTGCAATTGTTTCCCCAAGATCTTTACTTTTCATCGTGATTCAGGATTTTTTTTTTTCAAAATCTCAAAGAAATTCACAGGATAGGTAACTTTTCCGCACCTCCCCACCACCAGCTCTAGCAGCGACCACTCCACCATGCCCATGTTGTTCCCTTCCAGTTAAAGGGAGGGAACTTCTAGGGTGTTGGGAAGGTCTAGGAATGGGAAAGATTGAGAACCACTGAGTTAAGTTCACACAGCTGATCTGCTGTTTAGTAAAAACACATTTGGGATTTCTTTTTCCAGCTGGAAGAAGAGAAGATAGTGAAGTATAACATGACAATATGGGAAGCCAGCCTCTACAATGGTACGATATCAGAAAATGCCACTGCTCCTCCAGTACAGGTGGATCCTGCAGACATCCCTAGAGGGCCATGTTGGGAAACAATGGTAGGGCAGGTAATGCAATTCATTTAGGATAATAGTGAATCTCTCAGAGGATTTTACATCAGCACCACTCTTTGTTTCTGTTGTCACCTGGCATTTCCCTAAAGTAGGAAAAGACCTGGGGATCGGGGGAAGACAGGGTCCCATGTCACTCCTTAGCTAATGGGCAGAGAAATGCTTATTCCTTTTTTGAATCCTCTGAGGCCCTCACTGTTCCCGTTGCCCTCACACATTGACTATAGCTTGTAATGGTGACTGGAAACATTTCTTTTCTCCTCTGTTTTTCTATCCTCTTGGCCTTCTCTCTTTCTTATACAGCATATTTAGCACTCATGAAAGGTGATGAATTTACCATGTGGAAGATGACTGGCACCATTTTGATTGGAATTCTGATCACCCAAGACCAATTTGTGACAGCAAAATTAGTGTGCCGAAAGATACAAAATGTGTAATTCAACAAGACAAGTCTTACAAAATCGTGAATAGCCATCACTGCGTTTAAGAAGTTATTTCTCCATATTTTATGGAACAGGTGCAATTGCTGCAATTTAAGACTGTGGGCAGTTTCAGGCAGCGCAGTTTAGTGATGGGTGTACCTAGCAGTTCTGTTTGATTCTGTTGAACATACATATTCATCTTCAGTATCCATGTTCTATGTGGCTTCTGTGATCTCCCCGCAGCCTGTTTTCCTCCTTTTGACCAAGTCTTATCCTCTCTCTCTTAACTTCCACCTTTTTCCTCTCTCTGAGACCAAATCCTCCATTGAATCCTAGCTTTTGATGCTCCAGTCACACTGCCAATTTCCCCATCTGGAGATCAGGATCTTCACTGGGAAATCTTACAGTCCTTTCAGAAAGCCCAGTGGAGATGTCACCAGTTGGGGGCAGCTAACCTGGAAGATGCTAACAGTTTAGCAGACTCTCTGCTGGACGCACTGGTGCAGAATTACAAGCTGTGGAACTCAATCTGTTGTGTGCCTCAGAGGAACAAAGGTTTTAATTCAGCAGCGCTTGAGACCAATCAGTGACAGTGACTGACTTTCTGGAAACCACAATAATAGGACCCAAAATTGAGGGAAGAGTAGGTCTGGGGTGAGGCCTGATAAGTGGTGAAGCATCTACTGGGGCCTCCCAGAGGGATGTGGGCAGGGAGCAACTTTTATGTTGAGATTTTCCATCTTCCTCCCTCTCCAACTCCTGTGGGAACTGGGGGGAGGAAAGAGAGGATGTTCCACCCTACATGTTCGAATGCTTAGTGTCAGGGGTAAAAAGGGGACTTAGGATATCATCTATGGGACTGGATTACACTCTGGCAGTCCCAGTTGGTAGTGGTCACTTAGCAGGCTGTTATTCACCATGTTACAGCAGTCCCAGCATGTTACAGCAGTACAGCTTTAACATGCTGGGGGCCAATTTGGCCCCTGGCAATCCCCAGGGATCAGTAAGGGTAGTAAAGGGGCAGAAAGTTCCCCTCTCTTCTAAAATGTGCTGAACACATCTGGGGATGTCTCCCAGTATTATTTATTTATTACTAGCCTAAACTTTCTCTTAAAAGAAAACATTGCATCAACAGGAATTTGTGCGACTGACAATCTCTGACACTATGACAACATACATCACAATTATAATTGGGGATTTCCTGAGAGCTGTCTTTGTCAGGTTTTTCAATTACTGCTGGTGCTGGGACTTGGAGTATGGATTTGTAAGTATCTCTCTCTCTCAATTCCATTGTCAGATTATCACTTGACATGTTGGTAGTAATTTGTATTTTAATCTTGAGCATCCCAAGTTTAGGGAAGACAAGACCCATCATCTTCAAAATCCCTGAACAACATTAAATATTATCTTTTCTCCTCTCTTTTTGTCTCTCTTGCTACTTTGCTTTGTTTATACACATTTCCATTTTAAAGGATCTAATCTATATCCTACTGAAGTCACTGGAAAGGCTTCTGTGAGCTGTAGATCAGGCTTTAAATGGTTTCTTTTATGACTAAGCCAGCCAGTGGGATGGGGGAAAAGCATCAAAGAACTGGTTTTAGATACACTAGAAATTGTTTTAGCTGGAACACTGTTTTAACTAAGATTAATCACGATCATATAACATTCACCTGATTTAATCAGTGACTCAATTTGTTTGGTGACAGGTGTATTCGGAATATCTAGAATGAAAGCCTGTGGCTTCATTTAAGTCTTTTGTAAAATCCCATGGACTTCCATGGAGCAATGATTTCATCCTTAGTCTGTATAATGTTTTCTAAGGCCAGTTCTTTCCTGGTTTCACTATCCAACAATAGAAAGCATTCAGAATTGAACTTGATGTAAACTTAAGTCTATGTCTACACTAAAGACTTCTTCTGGCACAGCTATGTTTGTCGGAGCTGTGAACCCTGTCTGACTAGATATGCCTGCAAAAGCCCCTAGTGTAGATACAGTTATACCAACAAAACGGTGCTTTTACCAACATAGCTTGCTTTATTCAGGGAAGGGGTATACTGGTAAAGCATAGTTTTGCTGATATAAGCTGTGCTAACACTAGGAGTGCTTTTGCGGTTAGAGTATACAGGGATAGCTATACCGGTAAAGGACTCATAGTGTAGAAAAGTTTTAAGTGTAAACAGAGTTCCCTTACACAGTTAATTTCTTGGTATTTCTAATGCACCCATCCTGGTAATATTTAACACCAACACAGTAAATAGAATGCAGTGTGTAAAACTGTAATCTCCTTTTGTTTCTCATCCATCCCTCTCTCCTCGTATTATGCCATGAAAGTATGCATGGATTTATTATTACTTATATTAGGAGCTATCTTCAGGGGACAAAATGACACTGAGCCATTCAGTCGGGTTATTACTCAGGGACAGCTAGTGCAAGGTGATTAGGATGCTTGCCATTCTGGTTTCTGGTGGAAGAGTTCCATAGCTATGAGCCAGCCAGTGAGAAAGTACTCTGTTGTGGCAAGTTTCAGCCTTAGCTCTGTTAACACCAACACCCCCCTGACAAATGGAGCTATTGTGGTTGGTCTCAAGAAAAAGGCAGTTCCTGAGATAACCAGGTACAGTCTCTGTAATGTCAAAGCCAGGCACATAAATGAAACTCAGTGTTGGACAGGGAGTCAGTGTGCCATGTGAAGCTCTGGAATGATGTACTCTCATTGCTCTGTGCTACTTAGTAGATGGGCTGCTGCATGTTGGACCAGCCGGAGCTTCGTCAGTCTTCAGATTTACCACAGCCATTGTGGTAAATGGCTTTACCACAGCCATTGAGCCCAGAGGTGAGGAACGCATGAATCATTGTGGCCAAACTTACATCGGACAGAAAGGGGCACAGCCTCCTCACTGGCCAACGGTAGCAACAGGCGTTTTGGGGTACTATGGCTATTAGGGGATTCAGGAGCACTGAAAAGTCCAGAATGACTCCAAGCCTTCATGCCACTCTAATAATTGGAGAGCAGATGCCGTCCATTCAGAGTGATGTTATAGATTTGGCCTGTTTCCCTCTTCCTACAAACTGCTCCTCTAATTTGCCCAGTGTTAAGAGCAGCCAGCTGCTCTTCACGTAGGTGCTTATCTCGCTGAAGCCCTGGGAAAGGTGGAGGTGCCAGAGTTTGACGTGAAGGAGATATAGAACTGAGTATCATCTGCATATTGCTTGTACCAAAGGCCATGGGAGCACATGTACTATAAATCTTACTGGATGGATGATAATCACAGTCCCTGAACCAGAGTGGCAGAAACTCCTTTATTATTCTCTGCAGGGAATGTTGTTGGCTTTAGAAAAAAGATGAAAAAAAAATGCCAATTTGCTTCCTGGTGGTTTCTAAAGCCTGGCCAAATGCAAACAGTAAGAAATGTCACTTGTTAGATCATCATCATTACCCCAAAATATAATACTGTCCCGGATTCCTGGGAAAGATGTTACAGGTACTGTTTAAGAACAAGTGTCAATGAGGTGATATAGGCTTAGGCCAAACTATGACTTTAAGCATGGGAATAATCTTACTAAAGTCAACGGGCTACTCACACTTAAAAATGGTGTGTGCTTCAGTACATTGCTGAATGGGCCCTCAACTTGAAACAAGTCCTGTTGCTCATTGTGCTCCACCTACTGCCCTGGAGCCATTGCACCCGACTAAGAGATCATGCCTCTTGACCCAGCTACTTTGGGCATGCTCCTCCTCCCTCTTTTCCTGACTCATAAAAGATGTCATTTAGCCCTCAGAATAGTATAGACACTGCTTTACTCACTTGGATTTAAAGTATTAAACAGGCTGGTCTTAGTTTCTAGTTTTTACTTTTGAAGCAGGAGATCTATTCAGCCATTTAGCTTTTCAGTTTCTCCAGTTAGTATTTCATACCACTGCCTAATTTTTGCTTCCCCATTGCTTTTAGCTACCTTCTTGTATGTTAAAAGAATAACAAATACATCAATAAAGCATAGGCTGGATGATCAAGAGCTCTAATTAAGTGTGGACTAAAAGAGCAATACCTTGTCTCATACCTTTTACACTTGAGCAGGCCTGCCATGCACAGCTACACTTTGACAGGATAGTCACACACTCTTGATTGCGTGCCTGGGAATATGCATTGTCAGTGATCCTAGGGCAGTCAGCAAATGGGAGGCTCAGATAAAATGTTAATGAAAGCTGAATGGAATCTTTACTTGGGAGTAAGTGGATTCCTTATTTTTGTTATTGATTATTATTCACTAAGTGCCACTAATACATTTACTGGTTGATGAAGCTAAATGAACTAGCTATGGATAATACAAGGTCACATTTAAGAGATTTGCTCAGTTTACAAGTCAAAAGTGAAGGGTCCAGATTCACCGGTGCAATCTAGATACCTTGTGCTGCCCTAGTAATGTAAAGCAGCCAAAATCCAAGCCAATTAAGACAGGTTTATAGATGCTGTTGGAGCACACAAAGCAGCCAGAATTTACTAGTGAATCTGCCTCAGATTCTCCCACTACCAACCCTGTTGACACGATTTAATTTGGGGGAAGAAAAATCAAGCTGTGTTCATTCTGCCTCTTCCATCATCACTAGTAGTAAACTGAGAGTTTTGTTGATATTGTATGAAGTAAACTAAAATCCACTTTACTTATCCATAAAATAGTGAGAATTTGTATTGGCTGGCAGTATTCTTTTACTTTAGAGCAAAGGCTATATAAACAACATACATATCACAGTACTATATAGACATGTATATTTCATACAAAAAAGCTACGTTAAGAGAACATAAAGGTTGCAAAGTCAAGTACACAGGTTATAGTATTTCCTAAGGTTGCCTGTGCAACCTTTTCCAGAGAAACCTTCCCCTGGTTTCCCCTCTCCCCCAATATATTCTGACTAGCTCTAACACACACACACACACACACACACACTTACTTATACATAGATAAGTGCCCAAAGGTGACCATTCCTGGAATACTATGTCCAGTTCTGGAGTACACAATTCAAGAAGGTTGTTAATAAATTGGAAAGAGTTCAGAGAAGAGCCATGAGAATGATGAAAGGATTGGAAAACACACCCTCTAGCAATAGGCTTAAGGAGTGCAATCTATTTAGTTTATCAAAGAGAAAATTAATGATGACTTGATCACAGTCTAATTGCTTACATGGTGGGAAAAGCTGATTATAGAGGACTCTTCAGTCTAACAGTCAAACAGATAAGAAGATCAATTGAAGCTAGACAAATTCAGGCCAGAAATAAGGTACACATTTTTAACAGTGAGGATAATTAGCAAGTGTTAATTGGAACAATTTACCCAGGGTTGTGGTGGATTCTCCATTGCTGGACAGGGTAGAATATATTTTCTAAAGAGATATCCTCTAATTTAAATAGGAATTAATTCAGGGAAATCCTATGGCCTGTGTTATGCAAGAGGTCAGACTAGATGATCTCAGTTGTTCCTTCTGGACTTAGAATCTATGAATCATTGTTTTAAAAGTTCAAAGCATATCCAAATAAGAATGGAACTCTTTGTACTTTCCAGTACTACCTTCACCTCTTCAAAGAGCTCAATAAGATTTATAAGGAAATATTGCAGGCTGTACTGAAGGCAACACATTGGTCTTGAGTCATATTCATTTGTTTCATGAATCATTGTTAATATGCAACAGAAGAGTCTTGAGAAGACATTGCCAATATGTTGTTGCTGTTGTAGATGACAGTTTTAATCTACTCCTCTGTGTCAGTTTAAAACATTATCTGCAAGCCTAATGGAAGCATTTGTGCCTTTTCTTTCAGCCTTCCTATTCAGAGTTTGATATAAGTGGAAATGTGCTGGGACTGATCTTTAACCAAGGCATGATCTGGTAGGTGTGGCAGAGAACATGTATGGTATTAACAGACTGTTGTATACTAGGTCAGCTTAGCCAGCAGGGCGTATGGATTTTTTCACGTTGCCTGTGAAATCAAGCATGAAACACAGAAATTCACATATTTGCCACTTCTGAAATGCTGGGCTTGATTCACCACTGTATTATTCCAGTTTTATGCCACTGTAGCTCAATAGGTATCAAACTGGATACCTTGAAATCGGTGGAGTTAAATTAGCAAAGAATTAGGGTAACAGTGGTGAGTCAGTCCCAGGCTAAGGTTATGGGACCAGATTCAGCAATATACTCTGCTATCTTTTGCACTGCTCTGATGACACACAGCAGCTGTAAAGTTAGGTTTATAGCTGCTGTGCATTGTCGGAGCAGAGATAAATAAATACCTAAATAAATCTGCCAGTGTGAACTAATGGATCACTTAGTGGTAGTGCTCAGCTGTGCTATATGACAGACCTGAGTTTGAGACCCATTTCTGGTCTTCATGAACTGAGCTAGTAAGTGCTGGGACCACTGTGCGGCAGCATGCTAAGTCCTTTTGTGGAGTGATTTACATCACTCAGGAATGATCCCTCGCTCCATTATTGGGACCTATACTGACATATACTGCTGGGCATGCCTCTCAACCCTCACTTGTAAAGACAGGGACCGACTATGCTCTACAGTGCTTTTACTCTGATATAACTTAATTGGACTTCAGTCTCTATACGGTGCAAGTGAGAGCAGCATTAGGCTCATAGGGCCCAAGTCTCTAGTGCATTAGGGGGAGTTAGTCTTCCTCTGGGTACCCAGACAGCAGCTGGGGATGTCCCCCTTTCCTGGCCACCAAGAGAACTGGAGCAGCCCCTGGTACTCACAGCGGAACTCGTGTATCCAGCCTCCTGTGCATCTAATCTAGGCCTGGAGCAGCAGCCTCATGCTGCAGCCAGTCTGCTCATCACATACATCACAGAGAAACAGAAATATGGGCCTGTTGGTTAATCTGGCCCTAGGTACATTGAAAATCCACAGGGCCAGTGTCTACCTGGCACTCAAGGTTAAACAAACAAATTAGCTTGTAAAACAGCATATTGTTGTGTGATCATAAAGACAGCAGCAACTGACACCCCAGTTGCTCATACTTAACATTTCTGCTGCACTCACTCCACTGTTCATCAAGAGGATACAGCTGTAGTATAAAATGCACTCCCAAGTTTATGCACCATGAATGGCACTCTCATTCCACCACCATAATTAGCACTTTTTGGGGGGCAGGGAAGATGGGAGGGGATTGAAAGTCAGCCTTTGGTTAGGAGAAGTTGGGAGGTTGGTTTCGGGATCAGACTGGGTTTCTTTTTGATTACTTTCAGAACATTTCATGTTTAATACCTGATTCACATACAGATACTATACACTTCTATACTCTGTCACAATATACACTTTCTAATATAGCATGGTCCCCAATGTGGGATCCACATGGACCTAGCAGTCCACCTGCCTGCTACATACTGAAGGAGCGGCGTCCACCGACTCCCTTGACGCCTTTGAGGAGCGGTGGGCGCTGTCCGGGGTCCTCTGCTCAGTGTCCCCGTCCGGTTCCCTTTTTTTGACCCTTTGACCGCACTCCCGTTCCTGTTCTTCATTAGTTGTCCCACGTAATCATTTGGTTTCCAGGTCCTGTGGATCCCCCCCTTAGGCTGGGGGGGGATCCTTTAGCAGTGGGCGAGCTTTGCCCGCCCACTTCCTGGATCCCAATAGGACATACTGAAGGAGCGAGACCATAACATGTTAGCTAATGTTGCCTATATCAAGCAGTGAACTTGAGCAGTCATGTTTTTTAGTGATTTATCATTTATAATAAACATTCGATCATCTCAAGTGAAATTAAGAGAGACAGTAAAAATTACAGCAATAAAATAATGAATAACTATTTTAGTAAAAAATTTAATAAAATATATAATTAGTTATTATATATTTTTAGAATTATTTCGAGCTGCACACACATGTACTCACTTGAACTCTAGTGACAGGAGAGCTTTTGGTGTGGCTGTGTCTAGCCTGTATCTGGAGAGGATTTGAAAGGCCTGCATGTGTGTAAATTTGCATGTGTATGCAGGGAGATTCATTTCTCTCTTTATAGAAAGGCTTCCTGTTCTGTAAAGTGAATGGAATGTAAACCTTCTCATGTGAATTTGCATATCAGTGAGCCATCTGCAAAATTTACTCTGCATTGCTTCAAATGTTGTACCTAAAAATGATGATAATGGGCACAAATTAGCTTGATCCTCAACTGACTGGAGTCAGTGAAAGTTTTGTAACTGATTTCAGTGAGAGTATGATCAGGGGCACAAGGTGTAGTATGTGCCCTCAGCCAAGGACTAGCAGAGTCTGTATGGTCTCTTTCCATTAAGAACAGATGAAAAGAAGAAGGGGGTAAAATTACAATATAATAGTAATACCTAGCTCTTATATAGCATTTTTCATCCACAGATCTCCAAGTGCACTCCATAAAGGGAAAGACCATTATCCCAATTTTAAACATGGGGAAACTGAGGCATAGAGAAGAGGTGTGACTTGCCCAAGGTCACCTGGTGGACCAATGGCAGAGCTGGAAATAGAATCAAATCTTCTGGGTCCCATCCACTTAGCCACACTGGTAAATAGGATTAGGTCCTCAAATCAGAGGGGCAGGAAGAGTGAGCTCAGGCCAAAGAACACGAGTGCCCAGTGTTTTAAAGTCATAAACATGTAACCATAAACAACTAACAACATTTATCAGAATCAATAGGTACTTAATTAGAATCAGGCACTAAATAACTGTGTGTCACATTTGGGTGCAACTGCAAAGAGAGAGAGGTTTTAAATGAGTACAAGTATAAGATATTAAAGTCAGAAATAGTTACCAGAATAATAAAGATAAAATGCTTCCTAGTAGCCAAAACTTTACAAGCGTTATTTGGTTCAAGGTAAAATCCTTAATACATGTTCCCAGCTACTGGGCTGACCAAATTCTCAGGTCAGAATCTCTCCCCTAAAGTCAAAGGGATGGTTCCTTTGTGTTAGGTAAAAAAAGAGAGAGAACCTGCGGTGTTTTTGCCCCCCCACGTTTATAGTCCAATCACCCTTTGAAATGCATTTTCCTGAGGGTTACCCCTAGATGAAGTTCATTCCAGCTGTGAGGAAAGAGACATGGAGTGAAAGAGGTTCCTTGTTATTGTTTGCTAAAATACAGATCAATCTGTTGCTGTCTCCTTTGTTGCCAAAGAATGGCCACTTGACCAGTGATTGCTAATCAACTTTGATGATACCAGGCTAGATGCGTCAGTTTGTCCTTTGTCTTTGTGAAACTGGTAAACACTTTGTAATAATAATTTCAGTTTATGTTCATACCTCTTACTACACATTCCATAGGTACATTACACAAGAATATTAATGATCGGAATGTTATTAGTTTTTAAATGATACCCCACAAGGCATATTTTCCACAAAGATTATTACAATAATCTGTGAATACAGGAGTGCTCTCAGTCACACCATCGTAACAGAATAAGTGAAATAAATGTCAGCTCAGGAGACAGCAAAAATATTAATAAGACAATAGCAAATTAAATTAAGACCATGCTGGATTATGATAAAACAAGATACTCATCAAGCCTGCAAGAGATTATGGGGTATAATGTTTGGGATTATCTGTTCTACAAATGAGTGACAATCTATCTGAGTGGATTTGAAAACGAAAGAACCATTTAAAGAAGAAGAAAGTGAAAGGGGGAAATCAATAACAGTTTTCTGACTGGGTGCTTAAAATTCATTTGGAGAAAGAAAAGCGGGGGGTGGGCGGTGAGGGAAGTCTTGAGACTTGAAAGAGTTGATTTAGAGTATTTTAGAGTATTTTAGAGTATGATTTTAGAGTATTTTAGCCATATGCCGTGAAGTCAATGGAAGAAACAGAGCCAAGACCAATAAAAAGAGTTAAACAAGGTTTCATAAGCTACAAAACGGAGTGCATTGTAGCGGAGGATAGGAAAGCCCAGGGTGGGTGAAGAGTTATGGTGTATCTAAGGCTGCAGAGTTTTACAGAGCACTTTCTTCTTTGTTTCTAGGATGGGTTCTTTTTACGCTCCATGCTTGCCAGCTATCAATGTGTTCCGTCTCCACACCTCGATGTATCTGCAATGCTGGGCTGTGATGTGCTGCAATGTCCCTCACGAGAGGGTCTTCAAAGCCTCTAGATCCAATAACTTCTACATGGCCATGCTGCTCTTTATTCTCTTCCTCTCTACTCTGCCTGCTGTGTACACTATTGTCTCTATCCCACCATCCTTTGACTGCGGCCCATTCAGGTCCTTCACATTTTATATCCATCTCTTTCTTAACAAATAGGTTGTCTCATGGTATGACTACTGTGCAGTGAATGACATAACTAACACGAACTTCCTTACTAAGTGGTGGCACTTTATAAACTATGCTAATTTTACTTGTGCATAGGAGCATAATCTCTGAAGATGAATTAAATGTGAGAGAAATGATTAACTATTTAAAAAGTATTCACTAACTGGTGAGACAGAAATTCTTTTTTTAAATAAAGTTTCTTACTAGTGTGATCAAGTCTGAAATTATATGTAAGGAATAGAGAACCATTCTGTTAGAGATACATTCTCTACCTGCTTGAGATGATCTGTTAGAGTGTAGAATAGACTCATTGCTTGGGAGACAGAACATTTAGAATAGTACTGCAGAAAGGGATCTAGCAATAGCAGAGGGGAAGACTAGATGACTGAATAGGGCTTTTCCATCTCAAATTTCTGAGACTCTCTGCAGTACTTCAGGGAGTTAGATTCAGTAGCACTGTTATAATATATTTCTGGTGCTGTGAGTCATCCTCTGACATTCTCAGGAATGATGGAAAGAAAGGGTTGACAGCAATTATGTGTGTAAATCCATGCATATTGAAATAAGAATAAACAGTATCCCAGATAACGTGGCCTACATTTTCAAAAGGGACTAGTGATTGTGAGCACCTCAGTTTTCAGGTAGCCAGCTTGAAACACCTGAAAGGGAATTTTCAGAAGGTGCTGAACACGAACTCTTCACCAGTCTTTAAGGTGTCTCAGATTAGGCATCCAGAATCACTAGTTGGTTTTGAAAAAGATGGCCTACATTCCCCTGCAGGCAGGTAGCAGCAGAGGGGGATATAGCTAAGGAGACATCTGCCCATCCAAGAACCAGCTGATCCCACACCCTATTCTTCACCCTGTGCATTGCAAAAGTGAAATACCAGGGGAGAAATCTTCAGCATCTCTGTTTGCCATTTAGTGTGACATATTACACTAGTAAGCAAGCAATAGTTAGACACGACATTTAGATTTTAAAATGTTTGAGTCTTTGATATCTGCTTGCAAAAATGTGTTAATGGAGTAAAAGGAGAAGAGCAGTAAAATGAAGATCTGGTTTCCAGTGAAGGGCTTGAAAAATTCATTAGTAAAGTGATCCCAGTGCATCTTCTAAAGGCACAGAAGTCTTGACGTCTTAGCTCTAAAAGTTCCTTTGGGTATAGGCAAATCATTCAGGAGATGTTTTCCAGTGGTGTGTCACACTCACCATCACTATCTGGGAGAAATGCAAATCTGCTGAGACACGAAACTGGCTGGATTTCACGGAACTGATATAAAGCAGGTGATACTGATTGACAATTTTCATTTAGTAAATCAGATCATAGAAGACATAAAGGGTGACATCTGGGGACTGGTCTCTGTAACTGCAATCCTGGACCATGTGTAATTCAGGATTAGATAAACTAGAACAGCTGCAGTTAAGATTTCCTCTGCCCCGCTCCCAAAGGAATGAAGTTGCATGAACAAGTTACCACTGTTAACTTTTTCTGTGCTGCTTTAATATGTTAACATGCATAAAAAGTAATGTTTTTCTTAAAATCGGTTCAGTAAAGAGCATTTAAATAATGTGAATGACAATAACTTATTGTTGGGCCCATCCCTGGTCTGATAACATCATGTTGTATGTTGATACACAATGCTACACTGGCATTGGCAGGGTTTATGATACAGGGTTAATTTTTGTTTTTAACAGTGGGAAAACCAGAATGTTTGAGGTCATTTCAGAAACCTTGGAGAATGACTTCCCTTCCTGGTTTGGAAAAGTATTTAGTTATGCTTCTAACCCTGGACTGATCCTGCCCTTCATATTGCTTATGGTGTAAGTACAATATCTTAACTCAGATCAAAGCTTTCCTATGTGAATCTCTACCCAATTCCTTTCATGTCAAGCCTCCACCACCATAGTCCACTGGAAACATAGTCAAGTACAACACTGATTGCCTTGTGTTGAGGGCCTTGAAGTATTCATGACCCTTCTGCTTGATCATAATTAATGTGTAGTTGCACAAAGGGCAGGCTTCCCAATCTCTCTCTCTTGTTCAATGGCTTAATTTTTGTTTTGTTTTGTTACCAAAACAACAAAAATAATTAAGAAGCAAAAAAAAAAAAAAAAAAAAAAACCTATATGGGGTCCAAAAAGCAGCAAATTTAATCAGTCTTTTGGGCAGAACTGCACATCATAAAACCTAGCATGTTTAGTAGGGAACTCTCAGAAGTGCTATTCCCCTGACAAAGAGCTTTCTTTAAGCCTGTTTCTGGGCATCTTGGGTTTTAGTATAATAATAAAGAGGCCTGAAAAGCAGCAGAACTACCATCATTTTGCTAAACTAGGTGTGAGGTAAGAGTTGGGGGCATGTAGCAGAGAAGCCACATAGAGGGCTTCCAATCTAGATTCTTTGGCTAAACCCCCCATGTAAGAGGTGTGCAGCAAGCCATGATTGCTACCTCCTTGTACGAGAAGTTCCCTGTCCAAAGTCAACTTTCTGAGGCTTTGGACTACGAATGGACATTTGTCCATAAATCAGTCCTGAATAAGAATAATAATCCTGATATCTTTAATCCCAAAGGACTTTACAAAGGATCACTTTATAGGATCACTTAGTACACACAAAAGTGCAGCTACCTCTTGGGTGAAATTCAGTCATGATTTAACAGAGCACAGTTATACTGCCAAATATTTTAGAACAGGAAGTGAAAAACAGTAAGTGTAATAGAAACTGCAGAAGGAACTTACACAGGCAGAATGCAATTTTGAGATGAAATTTGGCAAAGACTTGGTGACAATCATACTACATACAGAAAGACTCTCAATGAAGAATATGGGTAGCTCCCGTTGATTTCAAGGAGAGCAACTCATATTTTGCATTAGGCAACTGTGGCCCAAAACAAAGGCAAAGACAATACAAGGCAAACCAGAGACAACAAAATAGGGAGAAGATTAATCACTTATTTCAACCAGGAGCATGACATACTGTTAATATCATTATAAAAACATCACATAGCTGGATCTCCAGTTAGAGTTTCATTAGGTGAGAGTAGGGGGTGAAAATGTGCTAATTTCTTACAGTTATTTAACAAAGAAAATTATGCCATGGAGTTGTGATTTTGTAATCTGGAAGATTATGATTTAGAACAAAAAATCAACTAGTTTTCCATGTTTTTGCTTTTTGTCTTTGCTGTCACTACAGCACTTGAATTTGCCTATTGTTGTGCAAGTTTAAAGGATTTTATAAACAACTTTTGGTCATTTGAAAAACATATTATACATCTTTTACAAGTCAATTTTGCAGAACGCCCATGTTATGGAAGAACAGCTGGATGGAACTGCCTCCTTAACTACCGTAACTGAAAGGAGGGTTCTTAGATAGGGAAAGTGAATTTTTCAGTTGGTTTGTTCTGGGATCTCAAGTAGAGATATACTTTCTTTCTCCTGTGAAGAAGCACATAACTGAACTGTCAAAACGTTAGTGTTAATAAGACAGGGTAGTGGAATAAAAGCCACTCTTCATATTAACATACTATAGAGGATAGGGACAACCTATTTATTGTTATGTGGCTTTATTAAGAATTGTGTTAGATTTTATAATTGTTACCTAACAAAATATATTCTTTTTCCTTTAAAATTTAGATTGAGTATCTATTATCTCAATGCTACATCCAAATCCTACAAGGAAGCTAACTTGGATCTCAAAAAGAAGCTACAAAGTGTAAGGATGCCATAAAGAGGGTAGAACTGTTACTTTCTATTGTTGTGAAACAGTAGAGAAATAGTTAAGTAATTAAGGTATGTTTCCCTCTCTCCCCTTTGACCAGCAAGCTGAGGAAAACAAAAAGAGAAACAAACAGAAAGCACAACAATCACGGGAGATGGAAGAAAACTCCCTTGAGGCTAAACCCAAGCAGCAAGGAAGCAAACAAGACTCTGCAGCAGATCAAGGTGCGACTGCTCTGAAGATGTCTGTACATTTGCTACCATCCCTCTACACTGTCTCAGCTTCTTTACTTACTGTACAGTGACACCCTGAGAGGGACAGTCATGAAAATTAAACAGTGCAAATTAACCACAGTACAGAAGCTTGCAGTCACCAGGTTAATCTTTATGGCATTGGTCTTTCTCCTTCCCTTATAAGAAATATTAGTCTCATTCAGTAACAATCCAGAACCCTACAGTAGTAACAAACTGCAAGCTGTATTACTTTGGACTGTTAGGCCCCAATCCAGCAAAGCACTTAAGCAGGTTCTTAACGTTAGTGGGACTATTTGCACACTTAAAAACTAAGCATGTGCATAAGTGTTTTGCTAGACTGAAGTTTTACTGCAGAATACTATAGTAATTTTTATATTGGAATATCAAGGGCCAGGTTGTGGCTTTTAAGTCCAGGCTCCTGCAAGGGGGGGGTGGGGGGGGGGGGAGCAGCAAGGCCATGATGTAGTAGGAATCCTCAGGAAGAATTCTGGCTCAGTCAGCCTAGGCATGGTCCCGGGCTGCGTATGTGGCAGCCCTACCTGCCTTAAAGAGGGTGTGGTGTGCTCTCCCCTCTGCACTCAGGCACTACTGTCCTCATTGTCCATGCCGCAAAACAAGCACACCGTTTGGCATGATTGGCAGCAGGAGAAGTCAGGGCTGGAATGTTAGGGAGGTTGTAGGTCAGGAATGAGGCACATCAGCAGAGCTATGTGGGGAATTCCAAGCGCACCCTGCTGAAATTGGCCAGTTTTATAATGAAATTGCTGAGTTTTGCCATCTCTCTCACACTGCCCTCACTCCTCCAGTAGCCCTAGAAACTGCCTCCACTTACTTGGTGCTGCCTTCTATAGGGGTGGGGGTGGGGGGTGGGGGGCTTCTACGTTCCTTACCTAAGGTCTTGGAGGATGGGAAGGGCTGACTGGAACACTTCAGGGGAGAGCTGCTGGGCCACTCCCCATAACCTCCCTCTAAGAGATGGGGTTGGCAGAGCCTGCTGGTGCTCCTACAGTCTGTGGCTGACATGCCACAGCACTGCTCTAACAGGTAATCTCTGTTCTATGGCTCAGTTTGGTTTTCTAAATACATTTTAGGTACCCAGAAAGGACGAGGTGACAAAGAGTCTAAGAAAAAGACCAGCCATCAACAGGAAGCAAGCCCCTCCCAGCAGCACGGCCCTGGCCCAAATGCTCATTATTCCTTGCATGGCAGAGGAGGAAGCCTTGCTCCGCCCCCACACATAGCTGTGACTCGACCACCAGTGCCAAGAGGATATGGCATGCCCGGCTACTCCCCCAGAAATCCACGCTTTGAAGGTTTTCCTGGAGGACACCCAAGAATGCCAAGGGGCACTCCTAACTATAGACAATAGTAAAAGTGAGCTACAGGATTAAATGGTACAATCCTGGCAAAAACAATGGCCCTGATCCAGCCAACAAACGAGGTGTCCCATTGATTTCAATGCGACTCCTCCTGTGCATGAAGTTGCTCAGTGTGCCTAAGTATTTTCAGGATTGGGGGCTTCAGTACCAATATCTTACAGAAACCACTGCATTAGTCTTATTGTTAATTTGAATGTCTTGGAAGGATGTATGTTGTCATGAGCGTCAAAGTGTTTCTAAGTGTATAAATATTTATGATGAGAATGAAAATGTTAGTTTATTCTTGCATAAGTTTCTCAGTGTGTTTCTGTAGCATCTCATTGTTACTTCATTTATTTTTAAAACCACAGGCAAATTGTCAATATAATTGTTTGGAAATTATACCTGAGTCAGTTTTACTTAAGCAGTGCACACAGCTTGTGCTGGCCATTTACAGAGAAGTGAGATTCACCTGATTAGTTTAGACTGGAAATATATGGCTACTTTCAATAGCCAAAGCATGACCTTTAAATACCCAGAGATACTGTGCAGCCTAGTGTTTGAAGTATGTGCTTCCCAGTTCAGAGGCATTATGCAGCTGAGCTTTTAATTTTATTAAAATCCCTATTTTTCCTGTAGGTACAGTAATAATTCTTACCGTATGCAATATCATACAGCCATCTCCCCAAGCACCTTTCCTGTTTTAATCTCTTTCGGACCCTTTAAAAACTCACAGTTCAAAGGTGGTTCAAAACAACTCCACAAGGACTCCCGATTATTTAGTTCTCTGACACATACTGGCCCTCTAGGCCCCAAGCAGTTCAGTATTTCTCTCCTGATTAACCTGAAATAACACAAACTCACAGAGTCTTCATCCCAGCTGGCCTTTACAGGATCTCCTTTACTTGGACGGAGTCCCTCACAGGCCTTCTACCCTGAAGGCCTTTCTCCCACTTACTCCTGCTTCTACAGCTGTTTTTTCCACTGCTAAATCAGGGACCTACAAACATCTGCTGGCTCCCTGGAGTTACAATTTCCCCAGCCCCCACTCTCTTAGAGCAACTCCTTGCTCTTTTTTTTAATCCTGGGAATCACCTTATTCAGCCCAGATTCAGCTGACCCTGTAAGCAGGGATGGCTTAACCCTAAACATTTCAGCCCATGGGGCAAGCTGCCCAGTTACATCATTTTTTAAAAAAGCATTTCATATGCAAAAAGAAACCACATAGCCCTGCCCTTCAGTATCCGCCTCCAAAATGCTTTCCAAGGTTGGGGTGCTTTACATGGGGGTCTTAGGGACAAGTAATGGGCACTTGCTATTACTGCTTAATTATTATTATTTATTTGTCTGGGGCTCCCAGATACTACCACAAGACATGGACCAGGACCCCATTTTGATAGGTGCTATCCAAACACAGAACAAACAGGTAGTCACTGCCCAAGTATTTACATACACCTGTTTGGCAGTAGTTACACAGCTTTACCGCATTGGCCAGAATTTGACCCACGATATCTATAAAAAAAAAATGTAAAAAAGGTTAGTCAATGCAGCTCTGTTTTGTAGTGTAGAAGGAATGTTAACCAGGTTTCATAAGGCAAAGCCTGGGGCAAATCTGTGACATCATGAAACAATTTAGGCTACCCTTAATTATGGTGTAACTAAATCAGGAAGTCAGACTAGATGTTCATAATGGTACCTCCTGGCCTCAGAATCTGTGAGCCATGCCCCCTTGACCCAGGGCTGAATTTGTTCTGGAATATTGAAACCAAGGGCTAGATCCTCAGCTGGTGTAATTCAGCATAACTCCATTGACTTCAACAGCCATTGGATGGCCCTCATACCATAGGCGAATAGTGACCTTAGAGGTGAAAGTCTGTATCATAATTATCAACCCCTTTAGCCAGCCAAACCCTTTGTCTTCCTACTTTGGGTTTCCCTCATTCTCTCACCTGCCTACAAACTGGCTCCTTTCCCCCCTCATGAAGACTGAGGTGTTGGAATGGACACTGTATCTGTGCATTTGTATTGCTGTACTCATGCAGTTCTGGATTAGCATTCTGTGAATAATTTAAGGAAAAATGTAATGAAGTTCAATTATGGCTGACACTCAGATTTCCAAATTCATCTGAGTAAATCTCCTTTGATGGGTTTTTCTATGGGAGTGATTATTATTGTGGAAGAAAGGGTGGTCCAGGAGCTAACGTGGGACTCAGAAGACCCAGTTGCAATTCCCTCTTTCCCCACAGACATTCTGGATGACCTTGGACAAGTCCTTTATTTTCTGTTCTTCAGTTTTCCCATAAACTAGGCACAACAGTCACAGTCCAGGGCTAGCTGCACCGCTGACCCCTCTCAAGTCTCCCAGAGAGCACCCGTCCAACTGACAGGCTTCTTGCCTTTACTGTCCTAGTGTGGAACCCTGCAATTCTCCTTCTTTCTGACCAGGTCCCTGGGCAACAGCACCATGTGCTAAGCATGATTATTAAGCAGGCCTGGCTGGATCCGGCTATGGGTGCTGGTGAAGGGGAGGGACACCAAAGGCCTTTGCCTCCCCCCATGCTTTAAATTTTTTTTTTTAGTGGGGGGCATGCTCAGCACTTTTTAGAACTTGAACTCAGCAGGGACACAACAAAGGGGGAGGGGCAGGGGGCCCAGTCCTCCTCTCCCACCCCCTTGGATCCTGACTGGCTTAACGGTGCTTAACGGTAGCTTAAGGTGGAGCCTTTCCCTGATGGAAGTGAGTGGTGTGGTGAGCTGGTGCACAGGGTTGAAACACCACTGAGATTTGGCTATGGTGGTCACTCACATGTTTGTGAAATTCCAGACATTCTGGCACTTCTGGGAACAGCACTTACTGTGTATGTGAGGTCACACCACACGGGGGACTCAATTTTCAAGACTGCCCTGCTCCGCCGCCATCAGCATGACCCCTGCATGAAAGGTTGCGGGGATGAGGCAGCATGCTCTTCAAAATGGCATTCTCTCATTTAATACCGGCCAAATGCATGTCCAGTTTTGTCCCAGTACTGGATGGGGGACAAGCCAGCCAAAAAGACCGGATGAGTGGCACAAAATTTTGCCCATTTTGGTTGCTTCTCCTGCCATCACCCACACGCACATTTTTGCAGGCCTTCAGTGCCACTGGAGCTGGCTGCCTTGCAAGATATCCCTTCTGGAGCATGACCAACAGCTACGACAGCAACACAGCCTTTTCAAAGCAAGATATTGTTTAATCACTACAACGCGAACAAAGAAGAACAAGAAAGAACACAGACTGCATGGATATCTGTTTTACCTGAAGTTTAAATTGGCTTAGATTAACCTAGGCACCCCACCTCCAGGAAATTGGGAATCAGTTTGCTTTCAAATAGTCTCTGCTTCTCTCTTCCGCGTGCTTCAGAGGCTGAAGTTCTTTGCATTCTGCCTCCAACGCCAAGTTCTTTGTTCTAGTCTCCCACCCGGATTTTCCCCTCACTTGTGCCAAGACCAGGTGTTGAACTCAGCACGGTCAGAGTTAAACTTCGAAAGTGGATCACACCTGCATTGTCAGTTAAGTATCAGTGCATGGGGGCCACCTGAATTTATTGTCCAGAATACCTGAAGTCTAACCACTGTTTCAATTAACCACACATAATCATACAGCAAACGCCACAGTAACAGTAGTAGCCCCACTTAACGGGATATTGGGTCAATAGGTACATGAAAGACTGAGATGCTTGGATACTAAGGTCATGACGCCCACAAGAGTACCCATGATAGATAGTATTTCCTTAGGATACAGTAAGAAAGATGATCCTGAGTCTAAAGAACAATTTGGGATGTAACGTTCTATAAGAATGCAAGGCATTATTGTTTTTATCTGCTACTTCAGTTTGCTGATGATGGACAAGAATGGGGTGTAGAGGTACCTAGTCCATCTGGCAGTAGTAGTGGGTTAATATTATTTCCTGGGCTGTAAGCCTGATCTCTGCTAACTGGACTGAAGGCTGTAAAAAGATCCCTGAGCAAACACATTTTAACTTTTCTATGAATATTTTATTTTCTCCAGCTATTTTTGTGGACCCCTCACCAGTGTTTATAGGTGCATTCCTTAGTCTAGTTAATGTCCACTGAGTAGGAAAAAAATTCATGCATTTGCCAATAATATCTGTAACTATATTAAGAAACATACACTTTACAATGCTGCTACAGTGCTTCAGTGAAGACTCTGTTAAGCCTATGGGAGAGCTTCTCCCATCAGCGTAGTTAATCCACCTCTGTGAGAGGCGGTAGCTATGTCTGCCGGAGAAGCCTTCCAGTTAACATAGTGCTGTCAACACTGGCAGTTAGGTCAGTATAACTGCATCTCTCAGGGATGTGGATTTTTCACATGTCTGAGCGAGGTAGTTATACCAATGTAAGTTTATAGTGTAGACCTGACCATAGGGTCAGATTGTGAGCTGGCTTGCACAGCTACGGATGGGGAGGGATAGCTCAGTGGTTTGAGCATTGACCTGCTAAACCCAGGGTTGTGAGTTCAATCCTTGAGGAGGCCATATGGGATCTGGGCCAAAAATTGGGGATTGGTCCTGCTTTGAGCAGGGGGTTGGACAAGATGACCTCCTGAGGTCCCTTCCAACCCTGATATTCTATGATTCTATGCCCCAGTACCCATAATCCAGGTAGCAGGAGCAAGCCATAACATGTAGGGGACGAGAGCAGCCTCTAGGAGAGCGTACATTCTGCATCCCATGTGAGTTGCAGGAGTGGATAGGGTGGGATGAGGTGTAGGCATGCTGACCATAGTACACTGGCACTGAAGAACAGGGGTACTTTTCCCCAGTGCAGCAGGGGGAAATTGCAGAGCAGACGGTAACTCTCAGAGTCATTGCTTCTTGGGCTGCTTCTGAGACCGCCTCTTGCTCAGGGCTGATGTCTAAGCCATGACTGAGCCCTCAGCTTTGTAAGGGAAGAACATTGATTCAGTGTCATGCTTCCACCGCAATAGCTTATGAGAAACATGAATATTAGGATTCATTGCTACACTATATACTAAATATCGGATGTTCCCTACAATATTCTGTTGTGTATAACTCAGGACCATTCTGCAGCTTAAGGCCCAGCCTGTGGGATTTAAGCCACTTGCTGTGTTTTGGGGTCTGTGAAGGGGCTGCACCATGAGAGGGATACCAGAAGGAATTCTGGCTGCCTCAGAACTTCACTTGGAATCCAGAGCTGCCCATGTTGGAGCAGTAGCTCCACCTTCCTTTGAAAAGATGCAGCTTGTGCTCTCAACTGAGCCAACCCTGCTCTGCAGACCAGAGCAGAGAGATAGAGTCACCCTCCCTCTCCCTGATCCCCTTGGGGAGGTTAGTATCCCTGGTAGTCCAAGCCGTGAGCCATTCCTCCATGCCCCAGTGAGTCTGTGCTCAGCCTCTGAATGCGCAACTGCACACCAGTACAAAGCCAGGCACAATATAGTCCTGAATAGTCAAAGGTTACCCCAAGAACCCATCTAAGCCTGATGTTAACCACAGCCAGCAGAACTGAGGCAATTCTTATGCAGGGAGTTTACATAAAGGGCTATTATATTCCCTGTTGCTAGCACTACACTCTCTGTAGTAAGCCCACAGATGCGATTCCGTGCAAGATGGGCTAGGGGAGGGGAGCTGACCGTAGCAGATGGGATTATTACAACCTATGTCCTCATCTAGCAGTTGCAGAGCAGCTCTGCCTGCACTCCACAGCTTGGGAGAAGGACTTCGTCCTCCTGGATCCCCACAGAACTCTGTGCCAAGTTCGTTTACATGGGCTTTGTGCAGGAGAGAGGATTTGGGCCAGTTTAAATAACTCTCTAAATAAAAGAAAAGGAGGACTTGTGGCACCTTAGAGACTGACAAATTTATTTGAGCATAAGCTTTTGTGAGCTACAGCTCACTTCATCACGAAAGCTTATGCTCAAATAAATTGGTTAGTCTCTAAGGTGCCACAAGTCCTCCTTTTCTTTTTGTGGATATAGACTAACACGGCTGCTACTCTGAAACCTCTCTAAATAAACTTATTCAGAGGGGTTGTTGGTAACTAATTAGGGACAGAGTGGTTGAAATAATTAACAGGTGTGTGTGAAAAACCCATGTCAGTGTCCAGGGACAGCGTTGTTCCTTTCCTTAATCAGTGTGTACAGAGTGGAAGCCACAATTTGCAGATCCTATTGGAGGAGGGTGAGTGGAAAGCTCTCCTCAGAGTTGTGGCTCCATCATCCTTGCAAAATGATGTTTTACTGAGACATGTTTGCTTGCATTTATGTTATGAGAGAGGATTTTTAGGTGAATGTCAACAACAGAGAAATATTTGGCATTTAACAGCAAGAGTTCAGTGTAGTAATAAAGGTCAGCCTGCCATTAGTCTGGAGAACAGCTGTATATAGCGACCCATACATAAACAGTCTGCACCTTTCTTGCCCTGAAAATCTGAAAAACAAAGCTCAGATACTGCAGAATTTCCTCCCATGTAGTTGAAATGGAGATCAATGGAGACCTGCAGCATCTCAGAATAGGACAGTGATAGAATGTGGTGGATTAATATCTGCTTTAAGTATTGCACACACAAATGTGCCATATCAGAGGTTTTCTTTTGCCCCTGGCTTCAGTTTTCTTTTTTTATGTATTCTTCACTGGGATCAGCTAAAACAGTTAACTTCATAGGCAATTGTGATTTAAGAAGTGTCGTTATTTCAATAGTGCAATAAAGGTGGATTTTCAAAAGTGATCCGCATTGGCCTAACTGCTCCTATAGAATTCAGTGGTTGATTTTTCAACCTAAATCCATTTGTATCTCCCATGGGTTGATGTTCATTTTAATAAGTTACAGAGCCTTGTGATAAATTACATTTATTATGCACCTTTGATTGCCTCATCTATACTCTGTCCATTAATCCATCTCTGCTGGGATTACTTATACTGTTTCAAAAGTCTGTGCAGCTTCCAAAAACCTCTTAAAAAAAAAAAAAGCCAGAAAACTGTTTCTTTCCTTCTCCAAAGTATAGAATTTCTTCCCACAATTATACTAGTCAGAGATGCAGGAAAGACAATATTCAGTGATGGTTTAAACTGAAATATCTTAAAACCCATCAGAACTCAAAACATAATATTTATTTTACAGCTGATTCAATCTTATAAAAATGATTTTTCAAATATTTTCCCAAATAAAAATGACAAGTTCATGGCGTCACAGTGTTCATGATTCACAAATACCCAAATGTATCTTCTGTGTACTGGAACCATGTTTATTCATCCAACAATTCATAACAAAAGTGTCCATTGTTTTATTCTTCAAAAAGTTTCCATCATCTAATCATAATGCAGAAACATTTCCATGTGACCTACATGACCATTCACAAATCTCAAATGCCAAAACCCAAATACGGAAAGCAAAAAGTTTTCAAACACCTCGTAGGCTGAAAGTTATTCACCAGAGCTATTCCGCTAATACTTATGGATTATCTAACTTTCTAGGTACATCTGTGGCACTCACCCTTTACAGAAATCAGAATCAGTTCCTCACCAATTCTCTATCTACAAAAGGGGCTAAGCTAGTAACAAATGATCAAACACCATTACTTTATACCACTGAAATGGGAAAGAGTCTCAACCAGATAAGATAAACAACAATTCTTCTAGCCCTGGAAGGTCCTGAAATAATAAAGCTTTGTATTGCAACATAATGATATACAGAGAAGCTGGGCTAGTTAGGTGGCTGAAGTCCTGTCTCTTCTCTTCACATGTTTCAATGCCTACTGGGTTCGGTGGGAATTATGTGGATGACAGTGGGGGATTAAGATGCCTCTGTAGCTTTGTGAATCCAGCCTTATGCCTTAATCCAGCAAAGCATGTAAACATGTGCTTCACTGTAAGGAATGAGTAGTTCCACTGTCTTCAATGAGACTACTTATTTGTTTAAAGTAAAGCACATCCTTACATATTTTGCTGAATTAGCCTATGAACACCTATGCTAGCCTATGAACACCTACCTTTTTATTATTGTTACCCTTTTCTTCTCTCTCTCTCTCGCTACTGTTTGTTAAACTCATTGATTACATCTTGTCTTAAACTAGATTGTAAACTCTTTGAAGCATGGTGTGTGTGATGAGTTGAGAATCTGTCTATACAATTTATGAATTCTTTGTAAGATTGTGAACTCCCTTTGTATCTTTACCAAGCTGAAAACTCCCTTTTGAACGTGTGGGCTAGTTACCCTCTCCGTGGTCTCCTTGCTTCCATGCTGGACTGAAATGCCAAGGTGTAGTGATACAGAGCTGACAACAGTCTTTTGTTAAGTACTATCAGCACCTGCATAGGCCTTACCTGGGGAGAATGAAAAAGAGTAACTGCATCCTAGGGGAAACCAGCTTTCTCCATCTTCCCTCACCAGGGGAATAGGGGCAAAAATTCTTCAAGCAGGACAAAGAGACAGGTACTAAAGCAAGAGGATAGAAAAGGACTCCTAAGGGGAAGACTCAGAGAACCACACACGAAGTTTGTTCAGGAAAGGGGAGAGGGATGGACCTGCCAAGGTACAGGAGGTAGCTGGAGGGAGGAAAGCGCCATGTTTCAAAACCAAAGCCAAACACTGTGAACGGAAAGACCCTGCATGGCCTCAGACAACTCTGAGTCCAACCCAAAGAATTCTCTGGAATGTTGAGGAAACTGAGGAAGGGAAATGTATACAGGGCTTATTATTTTTGTAGGGGGCTTATTCCTTCACCCACTTACTTCCCTGGTCCTTCTCACATGAACAGAGAGCAACAATACCCGAAGTCCAAAGGTGCAAACAATTCGATGTTTATTGGGATGAACTTCCAGCAAGCATGATTCCAGTTTCCTTCCTTAGTATCCTCCTTCCCAGCTCTGAAACCACCGAGCCTTACACCTGCGTCCCTATTCCCATTCCTGCCCTTAGCCAAACATGATTCCAATTTCCTTACCCCCATTCCCTGTTCCCATTTCCCCCTTTAGCAAAACATGATTCCAATTTCCTTACCCCCATTCCCTGTTCCCATTTCCCCCACACCCACTCACTTCCTGATTGACTGCAGACTATATAGTAAAACTTGAGTTCTGCTTAGCTATACCTTAACCAATCATTTTCATGAAATTTAACTAACCAATCCCAACATATTGTAACATGATTATGTAACCAATTATATCCCACCACCTTAATTAATTTACACCCAGCAAAATTAATTATACAGCAGACAGGAACAATCACAGAACCAGACAGAGATTATACAGACAAACAATAGCAAAGTGGGAACTATAATGACAAAACAATACAGAAGTGAGGATTTCACATCCCAGCTATTGATAAGTGAGTTCTTGCCAGACAGGATGCTAGCAACCTAAGTTTCCTTTTACATCTTCTAGGCACTTCCCTTTCTCTGGAGGTGACAGGCACTATCAGGACAGGATTGTATTCCTAACAGCCCAATAGCACCTTCTTTCAATGTGACTAGTTTGGAATGTGAGGATGTGACTGGTCTCTTCCCAGCTTATGGCTGCCTCTGCTGCTTAGCCAGAGGCCTTAGCCTAAGAACAGGGCCTCAGACTATCGCAGTAAGAGAAGGCCCTTACACCAGCAGACAGTGATTTTGATTCTTTCTTTTATACCTCTATAACTAGCCAAGTGATAAGAATACACCTAAATTCTTAGAGTATAGGCCTTTACAGACAGGCCTGAATATCTATATCCTAACAGATCTATGTGTTTCTCTTGCTATTTAATAAAGAGCAATGGTGTCTTAGAATCTTATGCAAAGTCTGCCTATCTGTCTTTGTTATGTGCAATGCCTTATCACATGCACATTAAACTGTAACCCAGAAGGCTCATCTGGTAGGATTCTGGGAGAGGGTGTGTTTATGCTACAGGGGTATCTAAGGGGTCAGCACTCATTCCAGTGTGCTGGGCATGGTCCGTATTCTCAGGAAGGGGTACTAGATACAGGATCTGTGCCCTAAGAGTATGCCTAGCAACCCCAAGACAGAGACAATTCAGACTCTGGGAGGACTAATACTGCAATAATAAAATAAAAAAGACTAATAAACAGGCAATTTAAAATTAACTGAATGAATACTTAGCTATTACTTATATTCTGATAGCATGTCATCAAGTGTGGGTAAAAAATACATCAGTCTAACAAAAAAGAAAAGGAGGACTTGTGGCACCTTAGAGACTAACAAATGTACGTGAGCATAAGCTTTCCTGTAGCTCACGAAAGCTTATGCTCAAATAAATGTGTTAGGCTCTAAGGTGCCACAAGTACTCCTTTTCTTTTTGCGGATACAGACTAACAAGGCTGCTACTCTGAAACCTATCAGTCTAACAACTAAATCCACAGGAGAAAGCCCTGGGAACAAATATATGTTGGAGAAAAGTACAGCAGAAATCCTTGTATTTTTTTCTTTTATATTTGCTGATTAAAAAACAATCTGGCTCAGAGTGAAAATACATGTGCATTGGTGTTTTTGCCAGCAGAGGTCACAGCAACACAACACATTACTGTAGTCATAACATAGAAGCTACAATATTAAAGGTAAAACCAGTGCAATTTGTTTACTTGAAACCTGACCATTTAAAAATAATTTATGTTCAATACCTTGTATTTGTTTTGTAAGAGGTTTTTTCAAATAATGTTTTTGTTAACCAGAACAAATAGTTAATTAACAGAAATGTTGGGGTTTTGTTGATAGTGTTCAGTGTAAAACCAGCTCACTAACACTATTGTTCTAGGGTTATATAAAAAGAAACTGAGGAATAAGGAAACGAAAAGGTCATGTGCAAACCTAATCACTAGAACTGGGCAAATTCTACAGCAATTTCCCTCTAACATTTGTTTGAATTTTGAATGAAATAATTTCTGATGTGTTCACCATGGAATGAGTTTACTGGCCTCAATGTTTCATAAATTCACAGGGGTCAGATGGCCCATTAGGTCATCTAGTCTGACCTGTGTAACACAGGCCATTGACTTTCATCTAATTACTCCTATATTGATCCCAGTAATGTGTAATGTTAATAGAAACAGCAAACTTTAAGCAAATATTGGCAAATATTCACAGAAAGTAAACTTTCAAACTCATAAACATGAATTTTTGCACTCACAACCTGATTCTAAGAGTTACACTCATGCAGTGAGGGAAGAGGAACAATATGCCACTTGACCAATGTCCAAACTAACCAATCAGTTCAGCCTGAATTTTACATTTTGCCTGATCAGTACTCATCTCTAACCAACTACAGACTAAGAATCACGCCTAGAAACGATTGAGCAAATAGTTTCTAGTAACAAAACCTAAGCTGCTCTCAGAAAAATCGTAATGAGAAAAAGATGAAATTCATTGAGCAGGCTCATCCTTATGACTTATGGACCAAGTTCTACAAAGAACACAGCAGTGTTCTGGTTCGAGTTAACTGTTCCCAGTGGCCCAAACATCACAATAAACAAAACACCACTCAAAGAGATTGATTAAAGTGAAGGCTGAAACTTTTATTAGGTATGATGTACCAAAGCTAGGAGAAGAACAGCCAAGTAGCTCCCACCCACATGAACTACCCAGCAAGAAGAGCCTAGTCCAGTTTCCAAACAAACTATCATCAAGGCAGAGAAATCCTAAAGAGGAGGCAGCTTCCAGCCCCTTCCTATGAAATCTATCCAGGGATCAGGACCAAGACCCCCCAGATTCCACCTTACTTTCCCTCATGCAAGGGATAAGTATTGAAATGTGAAGTGCCTCTTTCTGAAACTGAACACTGAAGCCTTGCCTTGTCATGCAATACATGGCAAGGGTCCAGCCATATGCCACCCAACTTAGCAACTCTGACTCCCTGCTACCACAGGAAACCTACACTAGACACCTGCCGAACAGTTGCAAAAAACAAACACCCCTTCTGTCATAAATAGAAAGGGAAGGGTAAACCCCTTTAAAATCCCTCCTGGCCAGAGGAAATCTCCTCTCACCTGTAAAGGGTTAAGAAGCTAAAGGTAACCTCGCTGGCACCTGACCAAAATGACCAATGAGGAGACAAGATACTTTCAAAAGCTGGTAGGAGGGAGAGAAACAAAGGGTTTGTGGGTCTGTCTACATTTTGTCTTTGCCGGGGATAGACCAGGAATGAAGCCTTAGAACTTTTAGTAAGTAATCTAGCTAGGTATGTGTTAGATTATGATTTCTTTAAATGGCTGAGAAAAGAATTGTGCTGAATAGAATAACTATTTCTGTCTGTGTATCTTTTTTGTAACTTAAGGTTTTTGCCTAGAGGGGTTCTCTATGTTTTGAATCTAATTACCCTGTAAGGTATTTACCATCCTGATTTTACAGGGGGGATTTCTTATTTCTAATTCTATTTTTATTAAAAGTCTTCTTGTAAGAAAACTGAATGCTTTTTCATTGTTCTCAGATCCAGGGGTTTGGGTCTGTGGTCACCTATGCAAATTGGTGAGGCTTTTTATCCAACATTTCCCAGGAAAGGGAGGATTGTTCATTGTTCTTAAGATCCAAGGGTCTGGGTCTGTAGTCACCTAGGCAAATTGGTGAGGCTTTTTACCAAACCTTGTCCAGGAAGTAGGGTGCAAGGTTTTTGGGAAGTATTTTGGGGGGAAAGACGTGTCCAAACAGCTCTTCCCCAGTAACCAGTATTTGTTTGGTGGTGGTAGCGGCCAATCCAAGGACAAAAGGGTGGAATATTTTGTACCTTGGGGAAGTTTTGACCTAAGCTGGTAAAGATAAGCTTAGGAGGTTTTTCATGCAGGTCCCCACATCTGTACCCTAGAGTTCAGAGTGGGGGAGGAACCTTGACATGGTGGCAGAGTGGTGGGATTAACCTGAAATCATTTTGAGATCCAGTTGAGATTTTTTTGAACTAGAAATACAGATTTTAAAAAAAAGGAAGTCCAGAAGCAGCTGAAACTGAAAGCAGCTTGTTTTTCTCTGCTTTGTGGCCAAGCAGAGACAAAAGGGGATTATCTTTGTGAATTGCAGGTTTTCTTTGCCTGGAGGCAGGGTACTTAACTCCTGCAGGGAAATTCACAGTCTTCCAACCCAGAGTTTTTTGTTTCCCTAAAAGTAAATAGAAGGAGGTGTTCTACCCATTTGCCTGGAGACAAAAGTGGCAGGGTTTTTTTTTTTTGGATTTTGATTTTTTACAAGGAGCACAAGTTTAAAAAGGAAACTTGTTTTTTCTTTGGGCTGGGTAAACAGGTTTCCAAGTAGTTGGAAGTTTTTGCTTTGATTTGGGCCCAGAGCAGAGACAAGGGAATTGTCTTTTTCTGTAGGCTGACAATCACTATCAGAGAATAGGTATTCTATTCCAGCACAGCAAAATTTTACAGCCAAGTTTTGTTTGTTTATTTCTAAACCTCGGGTGTAAAGTTAGTTAAAAACAGAGAGGTTAGAATGACAAAATCTGCGGCTAGACTACAGCTGGAATTAGCCAAATTTCAGGCTGAGGAAAAACAAAGGGAACATGAAAGACAGATAGAACTCATGCGGCTGGAGAAGGAGGTACAGGAGGCTGCCCACAAGAGGGAAATGGAGGCAAGGAAGCATGTGGAGGAGGAGAAGGAAAAAGAGAGGAAGCATGTGGAGGAGGTAGAGAAGATAAAGGCTCAGCAGAATATACCAACAAACCCTAGCAATCCTTCTCCAGGTACCACTTCCCATCCCAGAAAGTTCCCCACCTACAAGGCAGGTGATGATACTGAGGCCTTCTTAGAAAACTTGGAAAGGGCCTGCCTTGGGTACAGCATCTCTACCGACCAATACATGGTAGAGCTGAGGCCACAGCTCAGTGGACCCTTAGCTGAGGTGGCGGCTGAAATGCCTAGAGAACACATGAATGAGTATGAACTGTTTAAATCCAAGGTGAGAGTCAGAATGGGGATAACACCCGAGCATTCTCGTCGGAGGTTCAGAGCCCTAAGGTGGAAACCCGACGTGTCATTTACCCGACATGCCTACCACATTGTGAAACATTGGGATGCCTGGATATCAGGAGCAAGTGTTGAATCTCCAGTAGATGTGCCCTTCCTAATGCAAATGGAACAGTTCTTAGAGGGTGTTCCTGAGGAAATAGAAAGATACATCCTAGATGGGAAGCCCAAAACTGTAATCGAGGCAGGAGAGATTGGAGCCAGATGGGTGGAGGTGGCAGAGAAGAAAAAAACTGGTCGCAGTTGAAGCGGAGACCAGAAGGGACAACCCCAGACCACACCCTATTACCGGGGGCCGCCCAAAGCCCCACCTACCTCCCAAAGAACCCTCCAGACCCCTTATCGTCCCACCACCCCATTCTCCAGCAACCCTCCTCGCCCCAGTGACCCATCAGCTGGACGATGTTTTAAATGTAACGAGCTGGGGCATGTAAAGGCCAACTGCCCCAAGAACCCCAACAGATTACAGTTCATTGCACCAGAATCACACCAGAGGTCCACAGGCCCAGATACCTCCCAGATACCCTTGGAGCGGAGGGAAACTGTGAGTGTGGGCGGGAAGAAGGTCACCGCGTGGAGGGACACCGGAGCACAAGTGTCAGCTATCCATGCTTCCTTAGTGGACCCCAATTTAATCAACCCAGAGATCCAAGTGACGATTCAACCCTTCAAGTCCAACTCTTTCGATTTGCCTACAGCCAAGTTGCCTGTCCAGTACAAGGGCTGGTCCGGAACGTGGACTTTTGCAGTCTATGATGATTATCCCATCCCCATGCTGTTGGGGGAAGACTTGGCCAATCATGTGAAGCAGGCCAAGAGGGTGGGAACGGTCACCCGCAGCCAGGCTAAACAAGCCGTGAGGCCTAGCTCTGTTCCGAAAACTTCTATCAGGACCCGGTCAGAGGTGATGGACCCGGACCCCAGACCAATGTCTGCAACAGCAGTAGTGGATCCAGTCCCAGAGACCCAGACGGAACCAGTCCCAGAACCGGAACCAGCCGAACAACCAACACCAGACCCATTGCCAGCACTGAATCCAGTACTTGCAACCTCAACACCAGAGGGCCCCACCGACCCTGAACTGGCAGCAGCCGATAACCCGACACAAGAGGCTCAGCCGGAGCCTGAACCCCAACATAGTGCACCAGCGGAGAGCGGTTCACAGTCAACAGAAACAGCTCCATCCCCTATATCACTTCCAGAGGGACCAAGCCTAGGTCCACAATCCAATGAGGAACTGATGTCTCCAGCATCAAGGGAACAGTTCCAGACCGAACAGGAAGCAGATGAAAGCCTCCAGAGAGCTTGGACGGCGGCACGGAGCAACCCACCGCCTCTCAGCTCTTCTAATCGATCCAGGTTTGTTGTAGAAAGAGGACTTTTATACAAGGAAACTCTTTCTGGTGGACACCAGGAAGACTGGCATCCTCAGAGACAGTTGGTAGTTCCAACTAAATACCGGGCCAAGCTCTTGAGCTTAGCCCATGATCACCCTAGTGGCCATGCTGGGGTGAACAGGACCAAAGACCATTTGGGGGGGTCATTCCACTGGGAGGGAATGGGCAAGGATGTTTCTACCTATGTCCAGTCTTGTGAGGTGTGCCAAAGAGTGGGAAAGCCCCAAGACCAGGTCAAAGCCCCTCTCCAGCCACTCCCCATCATTGAAGTTCCATTTCAGCGAGTAGCTGTGGATATTCTGGGTCCTTTTCCGAAAAAGACACCCAGAGGAAAGCAGTACATACTGACTTTCATGGATTTTGCCACCCGATGGCCGGAAGCAGTAGCTCTAAGCAACACCAGGGCTAACAGTGTGTGCCAGGCACTAGCAGACATTTTTGCCAGGGTAGGTTGGCCCTCCGACATCCTCACAGATGCAGGGACTAATTTCCTGGCAGGAACTAGGAAAAACCTTTGGGAAGCTCATGGGGTAAATCACTTGGTTGCCACTCCTTACCACCATCAAACAAATGGCATGGTGGAGAAGTTTAATGGAACTTTGGGGGCCATGATACGTAAATTCGTAAATGAGCACTCCAATGATTGGGACCTAGTGTTGCAGCAGTTGCTCTTTGCCTACAGAGCTGTACCACACCCCAGTTTAGGGTTTTCCCCATTTGAACTTGTATATGGCCGTGAGGTTAAGGGGCCATTGCAGTTGGTGAAGCAGCAATGGGAGGGATTTACACCTTCACCAGGAACTAACATTCTGGACTTTGTAACCAACCTACAAAACACCCTCCGAACCTCTTTAGCCCTTGCTAAAGAAAACTTACAGGATGCTCAAAAAGAGCAAAAAGCCTGGTATGATAAACATGCCAGAGAGCATTCCTTCAAAGTAGGGGACCAGGTCATGGTCTTAAAGGCGCTCCAGGCCCATAAAATGGAAGCATCGTGGGAAGGGCCGTTCACGGTCCAGGAGCGCCTGGGAGCTGTTAATTATCTCATAGCATTCCCCACCTCCAACCGAAAGCCTAAGGTGTACCATATTAATTCTCTAAAGCCCTTTTATTCCAGAGAATTAAAGGTTTGTCAGTTTACAGCCCAGGGAGGAGACGACGCTGAGTGGCCTGAAGGTGTCTACTACGAAGGGAAATGTGCTGGTGGTGTGGAAGAGGTGAACCTCTCCATGACCCGTGGGCGTATGCAGCGACAGCAGATCCAGGAGCTGTGCACTAGCTACGCGCCAACGTTCTCAGCCACCCCAGGACTGACTGAACGGGCATATCACTCCATTGACACAGGTAATGCTCGCCCAATTAGAGTCCAACCTTACCGGGTGTCTCCTCAAGCTAGAACTGCTATAGAACGGGAGATCCGGGATATGTTACAGATGGGTGTAATCCGCCCCTCTGAAAGTGCATGGGCATCTCCAGTGGTTCTAGTTCCCAAACCAGATGGGGAAATACGTTTTTGCGTGGACTACCGTAAGCTAAATGCTGTAACTCGCCCAGACAACTATCCAATGCCACGCACAGATGAACTATTAGAGAAACTGGGACGGGCCCAGTTCATCTCTACCTTGGACTTAACCAAGGGGTACTGGCAGGTACCGCTAGATGAATCTGCCAAGGAAAGGTCAGCCTTCACCACACATCTCGGGCTGTATGAATTTAATGTACTCCCTTTCGGGCTGCGAAATGCACCCGCCACCTTCCAAAGACTTGTAGATGGTCTCCTAGCGGGATTAGGAGAATATGCAGTCGCCTACCTTGACGATGTGGCCATATTTTCGGATTCCTGGGCAGACCACCTGGAACATCTACAAAAAGTCCTTGAGCGCATAAGGGAGGCAGGACTAACTGTTAAGGCTAAGAAGTGTCAAATAGGCCTAAACAGAGTGACTTACCTTGGACACCAGGTGGGTCAAGGAACTATCAGCCCCCTACAGGCCAAAGTGGATGCTATCCAAAGGTGGCCTGTCCCAAAGTCAAAGAAACAGGTTCAATCCTTCTTAGGCTTGGCCGGTTATTACAGACGATTTGTACCGCACTACAGCCAAATCGCCGCCCCACTGACAGACCTAACCAAAAAGAAACAGCCAAATGCTGTTCAGTGGACCGAAAAGTGTCAGAAGGCCTTTAACAAGCTAAAAGCGACCCTCATGTCTGACCCTGTACTAAGGGCCCCAGACTTTGACAAACCGTTCCTAGTAACCACAGATGCGTCCGAGCGTGGTGTGGGAGCAGTTTTAATGCAGAAAGGACCTGATCAAGAATTCCACCCTGTAGTGTTCCTCAGCAAAAAACTGTCTGAGAGGGAAAGCAACTGGTCAATCACTGAAAAAGAATGTTACGCCATTGTCTACGCTCTGGAAAAGCTACGCCCATATGTTTGGGGACGGCGTTTCCACCTGCAAACCGACCATGCTGCACTGAAGTGGCTTCACACCGTCAAAGAAAATAACAAAAAACTTCTTCGGTGGAGTTTAGCTCTCCAAGATTTTGATTTCGACATCCAACAAATCTCAGGAGCTTCTAACAAAGTGGCTGATGCACACTTACGTGAAAGTTTCCCAGACTCAACTGGTTAAAATCGTCCTTGAGATGTGGAAAATATTGTTAGTCTTTATGTACTTGGTAGCATATTTAGAGATGCATGTGTCTTATTAACTCTGTTTTCCTAGAGCTCCAGGAAGAAATCCCAGCCAGTGTTTCACCCTAGCTGAGATTTGGGGGGCGTGTCATAAATAGAAAGGGAAGGGTAAACCCCTTTAAAATCCCTCCTGGCCAGAGGAAATCTCCTCTCACCTGTAAAGGGTTAAGAAGCTAAAGGTAACCTCGCTGGCACCTGACCAAAATGACCAATGAGGAGACAAGATACTTTCAAAAGCTGGTAGGAGGGAGAGAAACAAAGGGTTTGTGGGTCTGTCTACATTTTGTCTTTGCCGGGGATAGACCAGGAATGAAGCCTTAGAACTTTTAGTAAGTAATCTAGCTAGGTATGTGTTAGATTATGATTTCTTTAAATGGCTGAGAAAAGAATTGTGCTGAATAGAATAACTATTTCTGTCTGTGTATCTTTTTTGTAACTTAAGGTTTTTGCCTAGAGGGGTTCTCTATGTTTTGAATCTAATTACCCTGTAAGGTATTTACCATCCTGATTTTACAGGGGGGATTTCTTATTTCTAATTCTATTTTTATTAAAAGTCTTCTTGTAAGAAAACTGAATGCTTTTTCATTGTTCTCAGATCCAGGGGTTTGGGTCTGTGGTCACCTATGCAAATTGGTGAGGCTTTTTATCCAACATTTCCCAGGAAAGGGAGGGTGCAAGTGTTGGGAGGATTGTTCATTGTTCTTAAGATCCAAGGGTCTGGGTCTGTAGTCACCTAGGCAAATTGGTGAGGCTTTTTACCAAACCTTGTCCAGGAAGTAGGGTGCAAGGTTTTTGGGAAGTATTTTGGGGGGAAAGACGTGTCCAAACAGCTCTTCCCCAGTAACCAGTATTTGTTTGGTGGTGGTAGCGGCCAATCCAAGGACAAAAGGGTGGAATATTTTGTACCTTGGGGAAGTTTTGACCTAAGTTGGTAAAGATAAGCTTAGGAGGTTTTTCATGCAGGTCCCCACATCTGTACCCTAGAGTTCAGAGTGGGGGAGGAACCTTGACACCTTCCATCCCCTCTAACCAAACTTCCTGTGTGCTGTAAGGAAGACTAATAACCCCCCACAGCTAGTTGTCATTCTACAATGTGGAAAGTGTCCTTCCTAGCCCCTTGAAAGGGTGTTGGCTGAAATCCAGAGCAGAGTGGGAAATCTAGCAATAAGAAACCCCAGAGAAGGGTGGATGGGACAAACAAAGCAGGTATGAGTGGTAGCCCACACCCAGCAGGAGGAATATAGGTTTCCTGATTATTAACAGATGAAGCACTGAACTCTGAGATATTAAGATAACTGTTTTATTATTATTTTCTCCATTTTAGTCTTTACACGGGGCTGTAATTTTCATGGTCTATGATGTGCCAGAGATATATCACAAAATCCCATCACCTTGTTTTTTAACATCTCTGCCAAAGCAGTGGCCATTTCTACCTTGCTTACAGTCCTAGCTAGCATTTTTGAAGCTATCCGCCATTGTTTGAAGCATGGTATCTTTGCATTTTTGTTTCTCGTTTTGTTTCTTGTTCTCTACAAAGCCATCCTGTTGGTATCCTCAGCTGCATGGCCCAAGATTCAGTGCACACACTTCTCCCTTCCCCACATCTGCCCCAAATAACTGCTACCCCAGGGGTACAGCTCAATGAGGGACGGAATGTAAGGGAGGGGGTCACGTATCCAGAAATGCAAGTTTGGGGGCAGGGTAGGAAATGGGAGAATTGCATATGAAGATTTCCTGTTAAATGGTCCAGCGTAGCTCTGCACTGTGCTCTAAAACAGTGGTCCTCAACCAGGGGTCTCGGGTTCCCTGGGGGGCTGCGAGCTGGTTTCAGGGGGTCCTCCAAGCACGGCCAGCATCAGACTCACTAGGGTCCAGGGCAGAAAGCAGAAGCCCAACTGTATGGGGCAGAAGCCCAGGGACCTGAGCCCCGCCACCCAGGGCTGAGGCAAAGCCTGAGCAATGTAGCTTCGCAGGGACCACTGTGGCACCAGGCCCCAGGCAACTGCCCTGGTTGCTACCCCCTAATGCTGGCCCTGGCTTTTATATGCAGAAGAACAGGTGTGACACATGGGGGCCATGGAGTTTTTATAGCATGTTGTGGGGGGGGGCCTCAAAGAAAAAGGTTGAGAACCGTTGCTCTAAAACATCATAAACTTGCCCTAAAGAGATAACTGTATTTTGTATTTTAAATAGGGAAAGTCCTTCCCTGCCTCCAAAAGTAATGATATCCCCATTTCCAATGCGTGGCATTTACAAACCAAACGAGTTAAAGTAATGTCATACAATCCGCTGCTGGAAGGCTAAGCTCTCCTTTTATATAAATCCTTCTGCAAATATTCCTCTAGTCTACTGATCTGTCTCTAACTATTGCTGCATTTTTGTTGAGCAATGTATTTTTATTGAATTGTGGCAAAGTCAAGAGTATATACAGTAAATGGTAAATAAAATCAGCTTGTCCTGGATTTGGAATCAAGTTTCAACTGGACAAGTCACTGCTCGGCTCATTTCCCCTTTGAAAGCCTCATTGCTATGTAGTGCTGTGTGCCCTGAACATTGTGTCTCATGCAACCTGGTCACAGTATTAGCTTCATTTTCGTGGCAGATGAACTGATCTCTTGTGTAATGAAGGTATTTCTCCTGTACTGACAGCCGGAGAAAGACATATGCAAAATGTGAACGTGTCTTTAAAATTCAGTTTAATCTTATCTGGCATCGCACACTAGAAAATGCTGTTGTCATAACTGTATGGCTATTGCAGGACACCACTTCAAAACAGTTAAGAGTGGTTGGGTGCCTTATCTGGCTGCATTTCCATAGTTTAATATGTCAGGATTTCTTTTAAATTTAACCTTAATACTGAATTTCCCAAGTTTATAATGCTTGTTTTGGAGATTACTACAACATCCCTGTAGTTCCCCCCCCCTCCCATTTACTGATATGTATGCTTAATTTGTACTTCCATTTAATGTAGGTTTTTCTCTGGGATTATAGAGAGAGAGAATCTATAAATCTTGAGGTCTTGAGCTTTTGGATGAAGGTGGCTGATACATGTGAAGAAGTATTATTATAGGTTGGGATAGGTGAATCTTGTGATTTAGTGACACATCTGAATGATGCCACCACTGATAATGTGGGTTAAGCAAGAGGGAGAGAGAATGTGTGTGTGTGTGTGCACATGTAAAAAGACCACCATTGGTCTCCTTTTCTGCCCCTTTACATAATCTATTGACTCGTAAATCTTCTCTACTGCATCTTCTACCTCCTGGAACGGCTTTTGTGCCTTTCTGCCTTATCAATTTCCCACTGAATTTGAAAGCTTATCTGAAAACATATCTTCTCCCATGACAGTAGGGAGTCTTGATTTCTTTCAACCACTCCTGTTTATTATTTTTTACTTTGCAACTTTATTATTTAAGCCGGTAAGACCATTAAAATATGAACAAGATTTGGCCCCTGTGTATCTTATCCACATCAGAAATCCCATTGACTTCAGCCAGGTACTTGTGTGCATAAGGTGAGCAGGATTTGGCCCTCGTTTTCTGTGCATTTTATTACGTAAAAGTGCAGGTGTGCACTCTCTCTTATGGGGCAATGGCCTTTTTGCATTGGTATTTCAGAGCAGCAAGTGATTTCACAACTGCTGCGATGAGTAAAATTTAAACAGATATTTTCTGTTTAATCATGTAATGGTTTATTTATACAATGGAGATTTTCAGTTTTAAATATTTAACTTGTTTCTGGATTCTCTCAACTCTTGTGCTCTTTGTTCTGCCCTCACATTTGTTATACATTTCCCTGGTTGGATGCCATTATTAAAAGTCTCACCTTCAAAATAATTTATTCTACACAACATTCAAAAAGAAAGGTTTGTTTTAAAGATGACCAGTTGGTTTGTTTAACAAAAAGAAAACTAATTGGAATCTTGTTGGTTCACATTTCAACTTATTCCAAGCCTTTCAGATGAAGTATGCTTCTTAAAATGTAAAACAGCAACATTCCAAAGTCAACGAAGCAACAGAACTTGATGGACAGTTCATTCTTCTGCCTAGAGCTTAGCAAGATTCAAAGGGGATTGGATATTCATAGGAACAATATGGATATCCAGAATTATTACAGCTTAATTCTAACAACAGCTTGGGAAGGGAAGAAAACATCATGTGTCAGGGCTTAAACCAATTCTAACTATTAAGGATTAAGTCGAGATCTTCTCAGAGAGCAGATTATCACACATCTACCTACGATAGGGTTTGTTGCAGCTTCCTTTGGAGCATCAGGATCTGCCAACTTTTGGAGACAGATGAACCAGGGGTTGGTTTCAGTATGGCACTTCCCATGTTCCTATATCAGCCCAACTCATGTGCCTAGTCATGGATGGTGCCCAAATCAATACTCACTGATGTCACTGGCAGTATCTCCATTGACTTCTCCGAGTGCAGAATGGGGCATTTGGTGAAACGGGTGCTTTAAACAAATTTGGGAACTTCTAGCATTCAACACAGTACACTGCCAGAGAGCATTCTTAATGATCTGTAATAGTTTTTATGTAAGTGTTCCAATGCAAAAAGAGTAATTTAGATTTCTGGGTCAAATCCAATCACCCAGCTCTCCTTCCAAGCAGCTGATCTAGGAGCTAGGGAAGTGGAAAGGGGAAGGAAGGACGGACAATCTGAGGTTGCAGTAAATGTCATGGCCCTAATACGTATCCCTGTGGTGGGAGGTGAAGGGAAGATCTGTTTCCCTCCCCCTCACCATTTGTCCATCATTACAAACACTTTTACCAAAGCCACGTTTTCAGGATAAATTATATGTCATCCCATTCTGTTCTGATAAATAGATTCCACTGTATCTATAACATACCATATAATCAGATAGGTAATAGGATTATTGATATATAAATTACAATGTGTACATGGGTCACAGGCAATCGGTCCTTATTCTACATTTCATCTATTTCATGTATGTGCACCCTTTACAAGATAGTGCAACAAATACATTAATTTAAAAAAGCCTTTCAGCTAAAGAAGGGAATATCTTGAAAAAAGAGTCACCTGACACATCTCTGGTGCTATATGTACCAATAGTACTATCACTAGCCACAAAGTAACCACCTGGGAACCACAATAGAGGCATCAATGCCCAGTCATTCCAGGCTTGGTATTTAACATGGTCTGGGGAAGTGACAGATAAAACATCAAGGTTTAAAAAGGGTTCTGCTTGATTAATTATGGTGAGTACAGCATCCTCACAAAAGAAAGCAACATCATGCAATTACTGGGACAGGAGCATATGATCAGACATGATCAGTCTTACGTCAATGCATAGTCTAATACGCAGACATTTTTCTTTTTGCTGCAGGAAACTAGGACACATCTGAAGAGGAACACGGTGACTCAGCACAAGATGAGAGCACTGACTGGGGTGAAGCACAAACTGTAAGACACAATTCATATTTTGTTGATTATAGAGCCTAGGTTCACTAATGATAATATTGTTTAACGATAATAGTTCCAAATCATTTCAGTTGATAGTTTCCATTTATCTATTAAGGCATAAATAGAGAACTAATGAAGATCAATCTTTTAGTAAACAAATTCTGAGGTGACCTGATATGCACTTTGATAGTGTGTTTCTTAGCCCTTGTGAAGTTTCTGTAACCAAGAGCAGTCATACAGTTGCCCAGCCATAATTAGTAAGATGAGTCCAATGCATTTTTGTGCAGTCAGAGTTAACATTCTGCATATCTCTTGGCTGCCCCTTTTAATAACACTAATAGGGTATTTTCCTCAACCACATTAAAATGGAACATTATGGAATATATACTACCTGTGACAGCCCATGGGAAGCAAGCTCATCAGGAAGGGAACATGGTGGCAGAAAATGACTTCAATTTCCCTGTGCAATGGGGACCATGAGGGAGATAGAATAGTTTAAAAAGTAGGCCATATTATTTGAGAAGGGTGTGGCCATGGAGTGCTCTTATCCAACATCTCCCCCCAGTAACTCCCACCCATCAAGGTCCCCTGGAGCTCTGACAAGATTCAGCATTGTTCCCCCCCCTCCCTTTGCCAGTAAGAACCCTGAGGGCAGCTGGTTGCACTTACTCTCCTTCAGGGCGAATCTTCCTTTGGGGTACATGGCCCATGCAGGTGCAAGGAGATGTAGCTTACACTTACCTGCACCAATGTTTCTGAACCTGTCACACAAACTTTCCTGTGTTTTACTGTGCACCTGGGATCAGAAGAACTTTAGTCTGAACATATGTCTTACTAGTGTGAAGTTAACAGGAGCTAGTGGGTAGTCAATAATTTTGAATATCAGGTTTTTTATTTAAGAGTCAGAATATAGATTTAGGAGCTTGACTTTAAGCTTCTCCTTTTTTAAAAATCATGGGTACTCTGATAATCTGTAGAGCAGAGACAAAATCACTCACCGCTCTCTCACTAAAACATCTGCCAAAAGAGAAATGATAGAGTGGGGAGAATATATAGTAATTAGTGTATTAGAATTGAACAAGTAATTTGCAGTGAGTAATTTGCTCTATGAATTTAGAACCCTTCTCTTCATGAGGAATGTCTGCAAACCGATCATGATTTCCTTTAATTTATTCATCATTCAAATGTATTCATTAAATTATTTTTATCCTGTGGATTAACCATGCTGTACATGTTTGGTACCCAATACTGAAAAGCTGTGCTCTATTGGTTAGTAATGATTGATTGCATAAGCCAACTAGCATTGTTTCTGTTCCCTGATTTGATGACCCGGAGTGCCTGAAGAAGCTAGTGGGGCCTTCAGGGGAAGGCAGACATTCAGGGAAAGGTAGCAGATAAACAGGATTAAGGATTCTTTTCTGTGCCAATCAGGCCATCCCTGAGGCATCATTCTTAGAAAAATTAGACTAGTAGAAGTATTGTCTGGGTGCAGCGTTCAAATCTAGTTTTCTAGCTTCAGTCACACAAAGTAATTCCATATACCTGCACAGTGCTTGCTGCAAAGGACAGTTAGATCCTTGCCTGACTCAGTTGACTGTCTCCATTCCATGAAATCTTGTCCAGTTCCCCTTGCCGCAACCAATCCCATAAATTAGACCACACCCAGTGTAACTACTCTCATGCTTGAGTTTACCTTGCCTGTCTTAACATACATTCCCATGCATTTTATTGTGAGTAAAACTGATCATTCACAGAAAAACAAAAAGGGGAAGTGACTCTGGCTCCATAGTATTCATTTTTCAGTCTGACTGAATATTTGTAGGCAATTATTGTGGAATTCTCTAAATTCTACAATTTATCGAGTCCCTCTCCATGGTAGTTTCTCAGAAATCCATTTCTTATTTTGCTTTTACTATAGAATGGCTCAAATTCTGGTGTTAATGTGGAGTAATTCCATTGATTTCAATGAGATAATAAACCTCATGCTTAAGGGTTTAAGGCAGTCTCTAACTATTAAGCATACTTTGCATAGCAGGTTATTCCACATCTGCCTCCTGTGGAATTCTTGAACCTTTCTCTGAAGCATCTGTATGGACCACTCTCAGAGACAGATATTGAGCTAGATGGACCATGGATCTGATCCAGTCTGGTACTTCATAGATTTTAAGGTCAGAAGAAACAATCATGATCGAGTCTGACCTCCTGCACATTGCAGGCCAGAGAACCTCACCCGCCCACTCCTATAATAGACCCCTAATGTCTGGCTGAGTTACTGAAGTCCTCAAATCATGATTTAAAGACTTCCAGTTAGAGAATTCACCATTTACACTGGTTTAAACTTGCAAATGACCCATGGCCCTTGCTGCAGAGGAAGGTGAAAAATCCCCGGGGCCTCTGCCAATCTGACCAGTGGGAAAATTCCTTCCTGACCTTATATATGGCAATCAGTAGACCCTGAGCATGTGGGCAAGACCCACCAGCCAGACACCTGGGAAAGAATACTCTGTAGTAACTCAGAGTCCTGCCCATCTAGTGTCCCATCACCCACCATCAGAGATATTTGCTGCTAGCAGTTGTGGATCAGCTACATGCCATTGTAGGAAGTTTCATCACACCATCCCCTCCATAAACTTATCAAGCTAAGTCTTGAAGGCAGTCAGGTTTTTTGCCCCCACATCTCCCCTTGGAAGGCTGTTTCAGACCTTAATTCCTCTGATGGTTAAAAACCTTTGTCTAATTTCAGCCTAACTTGTTGATGGCCAGTTTATATCCCTTTGTTCTTGTCTCCTATGTTTAACAGAAACACTCCAATTTACACTGGTGCAAATGAGAAGAATTTGGCTCAAAGCTTTGTTTACTCAGTCCCATCCATCTATGTTCCATCTATCTATGCAACTCATCCTTTGGACCTGCTCATATATCGGATTTCCCCCAATGTGGATTCAAAATATTCGTTCATTTCACTTCCCATCATGTCCACAAACAAGCAATGTTGCAGATGAAAATTTTGGTTGAAGTCTCTACTCTCTATATTAAATTCTTAAATTACTTTGTGAGATCTTACATACACATCTTGAAAACACCAGTCTAGAAAAAGTAATGTATTTTCTTTCCATTCTGACTTTGAGATCTCATGAGAACCCTGGAGTGATGTCAGGAATGGCAAAAATCATTACTATGTTGGATAATGGAGGGTTATTAATAATTTTCCCTCTTGATGCCAGATGACTGTAGTGCTATTAACTCAGATATTAAATTGGGCTTGCACATTTATCTTTGGAAAAAAAAATATCAATAAATGGGCCTGAACCTAAGTAGAAGTGAGAAAAGGTCACTAGCTCAATAAATTTTCATGCCCATTCATCTGAACTAGAAACCCAATCAAACAGGTATTTTAGCTATGCTGTCTAGTGGTACTTAAGAGAGCTAAGAAAAGTTAGATCTCAAGCCCATTTTCTGTCAGGAGTAGTCTATATTTAATCCTCCTCTTCCTCACATGCCCCACAAGAATCTGGTGATGTTTATCAATTGATAAGATTTCTTTGTGGATCAAGAGAGGAAAATTTTGATAAACAAATAAAACCCCTATCAAATAACTTATTTTCACCACTCCACTTTTCCTGACTGAAAATAAGGGAAGAATAATCCAATTATTTCTCCTATTAATTGTTTCTAAAAGCTTTAGGTTAGTGCTGGTTAGGAATTTTCCATCTAAATTTGTTCAGTGGAAAATGCAGTTTCTGCAAAGTCAAAATTTTCTGCAGGATGCATCAAGCATTCAGTCATAATTATCAAGGCGTCTGCTATTATTTAATCATCATCATAATAGCCGATATTGAGCAAAGGCTGGTGCAGCATGAGGCACATAAATTCAAATATTTACTCTTCTTCAGTCATATCATAATGGTGGCTATTTGTCTGTCCTGTCCACAAGTAATATTTGTTTCTGATGAACATGAAAGAGAGCCCTCAACACATTCAACCCATTTCTGGTAGGTAAGTCTTACTAAAGTCAACTCCATACCAACATGTCCAAGGGGTTTGTTTCCTCAAGCTTGCCTGTTTCCAAAGCTTTCCTCTTTGGAAAATTTTGCTACTTTATCTGTGTTCCACCCTCCACCCCCAAAACCCCTGTTGTATTTTGGCTAGCACATACAGTGAACAGGGAAATTTAGGGTATGAAACCTGGTAGTAACGTGCAAAAGCAGCTGTGGTCTCTTCTGCTTTCTAGGTCAGTTTATTATACTGTGGGTGAATCATCTTCGTCGCTGCCCTTTGAGGACTGTTTCATTAGCTGGAATATCAACAGTCAACCCATTCTATTTCCAGGTCTGTTTGTTGGACCTGTATGCCTGTCCAATATTTCATACACCAAGTGATTTATATCTTTCCTTCAAGACTGTGTAACACTTTGACTGACTCCGTTTATGTTGGGCTTCCAGCTTTTTAATTTTTTGTTTCCAGAGCAGTTTATTCATCAAGCCACTGTTTCTTTCTCTGCCAGGCAAAGGCTATAATTCAGCCTCTAAGAACTTTCTTTAGGGCCTCCCACTAAGTTCCCAGAGAACTATCATTCCCAATTTTCAGAGAGCCTGCTTTTACTCTGACAGTGATGTTAAAGTGGGCTTTTCCTTAAAAGGAATGATTTAAATGTCAGGTTTTAGTAAATGGATATTAGGCAGCCTTCAAGCCAGTAGAACTGGCCCATACCTTGAATGAAAAGAGGGGACATTGCAACAATCATGCAGGTCTAACAGGTGGAATTTTCAGGAGGAACCTCTCCTGGAATGGATACTGGGGACTGCTGAGAAGCCAATTTAGTGGCTTCATCTTTTACAGCATTAAATTCAAGCTCCTCATCCTCCCCTTGAAAGCCCTATATAATCTCACCCTAATCCTTAGCTCTGTTCTCATTTGCTGGTCTTGCTTCTTACATTCCTGCAATTTCTCTCACCTTCTTTTTCTCCCACATGGGCTTTTGTACAGCCCCCTACACCTAGACCAGTTCTCCCTCCTGTCCCCTTTTTAGCTGCCAAGTTCTTGTGTTTCAAATCTCTCCATAAACCCTGCTTCATTAGGAAATTATCTTTTTAGCCACACCAGTAACCCCTGCACCCACAGTGTCTTTAGTGGTTTTTTCCATGACTTGCCTTATATCTTAGGATCTGAACCATCAGCTCAGGTGCTAGGTAACCAGGGGATTCTAACAGCTACATTTATTTGGCCCTAATTAGCCTGCCTCTCTTGCCATGCCATACTGCCACATCTGTGGTCAGCAGCAGCCAAGCTAGATCCCCCTCATTATAAAATAAGAGGGGACAGCTTGCAAGGTGTTCTCTGGCAGGGCTGCAGGGACTCTGGAACTCTCTCCCCCATTGGTCTGAAATAGTCTGAATTTGGTGATGTTCAGGCATACTGCAAAAGACAGCTATTTGAGAGGGCTACGGGTATGCTTCCTATAATGAAAAAAGGGTGGAAAGGAGTTTTGAAGGTAGCTGGCTACGTTCCTGTTCAAATGATTACTTGAATGCTGCCGCAATTTTATTGTATTACTAATGGTGTGGCATGGGTATGCCAGCCCAAGCATACAGTGCCATGCCCAGTCTCCTTTAACAAGGTTCATTGTCCACACATAAGCAAATAAAAACATTCCCTTAACTCACCAACTGTCTGAATGGTTCACAGCTGCCCCACCCAGAGTCTTTGGTGATCCTGCATTGAGTCATACAGCTTCCCAGTGGCAGCCAGCTCTGCTACCTCCTTAGCTCCAGGGACCCACCACAGGTGTTGACTTTACACCTCTGTGGTTTCTACTCCCCAAGCACAGCCTGTCCCACTTATTCCTCCCTTTCTTGCCCTCTGACAGGTCTTTATAGCCCCAGGAGTAGCCCTTCCCCCCTTTAATTAGCTCAACCTGGTTACCAACTCTGATACAAGGGAGCTATGCCTGGTCTACTCAGAGAGACTAGCTGTTCTGTGACAGATAAATGGGTGTCTTTTTATTATTTAAATCTAATATATAAAATACATTTGGCAGGGGCTTCAGGAGCAATCAGTTTTCAGTTTTGAAAACAGGCAGCTAGACCACCTCTCCTGTGAACCTTACTCTAAAATGGTGGACACAACTTTTTTTTTTTTTTTGAAGCAGAAAAGAATTTTATTTGTGTAACACTTACAAGGAATCACCAAAAAGGATAAAGCAAAACTATGCAACAAAAGCAAACACAAGGTATAACACAGCAGCCTTCAGGAGGGAGAAGTGTTCAGGCTAGCCTGGGCCCAGAGCGGGGGGGCTTCCTCGACACTCGTGGTCTTCCACCCCCTCGAGTTACCTAGTGCCACGCCCAGTGTCACCGATTATTCCTCTCCTGAGAGTGCCCAACAAGATGGGCACAGCTGTGGGGTGGGCAGTTTGGGGGTGGGGGGGATGTACACCACGTGTGATAGGACCCCTCCTAGATGACAGTAATGATGGTATCCACAGCGACAACGGCTGGGGCTGGGGTCTCCCACTCTTCCCCTCAATCAAAGGGTCAGACGGAGGGAACCAGACGGGGTCACCGAGCAGAGAACCTCGGACAGCACCCACCGCTCCTCGAAGGTGTCAAGGGAGTCGGTGGACGCCGCCCAGAGGAACTCCGCCCGGATACGTGAATGTACTGAGGATCGGAAAATGGCCCTACAATCGCAGGACGCTTCATTAGCCAACCTCCTCTCTCTGGTTTTATAAATGGCTGTTTTAGCTAGGGCTAGGAGGAGGTTAACCAGGAGATCTCGTGATTTTGTGGGGCCACGGATGGGGAGTGTGTAGATAAAAAGGTGAGGGGAAAAGTGTAGCCAAAAGCGTAATAAAATATTTGTAAGGAGCCGGAAAAGGGGCTGCAGCCTGGCACACTCCAAATATACGTGCGCCAGGGTTTCCCTCACACTGCAAAAAGGGCAAGTATCCGGGATGGGGGGGAACCGTTTCAAAAACACGCCTGTGCTCACAGCTCCGGGAAGGAGCCACCAACTAATGTCCCCGACGGGTCTCGGGACCAAGGTGGAATACAGGCTGGCCCACCGGGGTTGCTCACCCTCTAAAGGTGGCAGGAGGTCCCGCCACTTTGTATCGGGGCGGGACACCAGGGTGTGGGTGTGAAGGGTGTGAAGCATGAATGTGTATAGATATTTCCGTGGCGCAATTTGGAAGCTGACCGGCTGCAGTTCATGCAGCCGACTCGCAGTGAAAGGGTGAGGGGTTTGTTGGGATCTACGGGGTAGGGGCCCAGTGGACACAACTTCACAGACCTGCTAAACAACAGATACCAGTGAGAGGGCCTGATCAGCCATTGCCTTTCTCCTGTTGTATACCATTGCCTTCAGTGGAGTTGCACTGGCAAAAACCAGAAATAACACAGTAGTGAATGAGGCCCAGAAAGAAAGGGCTTCTTTAATTGCATCTGCAATACTTGTAAGCATAAGCCCTCATTTATGCATGCACAAACTAAGTAAGTACAAGCCATTATACCTATTTGAACATGCCATTGATAAAGATTGTGCCTGTGGATAGATGGAGTCCATAACATGGTGACCCTTTGAACATTTCATTGAAAGTGTTATACTCTCATGTAGCTCCCAGTTCACCTTCCCCAGGCTCCTGAGACCAGCCTTAGACAGGTTGTAACCACTGCAGTTCTGCTGCAATAGGTGGGGAGGGACAGAATACCAGGAGTCAACTCAGGGGATGTGCCCCCTATGTGCTCACAGAGTGAAGCCTCAAGCAGGGCTTCTAGTGTGACTACAGTTAGGAGCTCTTTAGAGGCAGGGTGGGTTGTGGCTGCAGGATCTACTGCTCTGAACATCCTCCAGTTTAAACCCCTCTCCCTGATGTGGAGAGTGCAGGTACAAAGGCCAGGAAATTGTAGTAGTGCCCACAAAGTGGCTCTACTTCTGCTCTGTACTCTGGAGAGGACTCCTCCAGTACCCAGCTGAGTTACTCAAGCTGCCTGTTGGGGCAGGATTTGGACCTTTATAGATAAGACCTTCCATATATTCTGAAACTCTCCTAAGTTGAATGTTTGTGTCAGACAATTAGACCTGATTGATCTTCTTATGTTACCTGGGCTACAGTACCTTGGTTTGCCTCATTCAGACGTAGCTCAAATACTTTGGACAAACATGTTTAGTCTTTTAGCCTTACTTCATTGCTAAAAGGTGTATCTCTTTACATTGGCAGTGCTTGATAACAACTTCAGCACGATATCAGATTAACTCGGTGTTAGACATGGCTCCGCAGGAAAATATTGTGTATTCCTCTTTGGCTGAATGGCAGGGTTTGCCTTTACATAAACATACACACTCATCTGATCCAAGATGTTTGCAAAGACAGGAGCTTAAAGCCAGTGTGAGATGCCAGCTAGCTGCATACATCCAATTTTCAAATGATATTTAGCCATTGAAAGAGGTCAAGTAGTATCACTCTCCATCTGCAAAATTGGGAACATGTTCAGGTTTCTTTTGTGCTAGAAACTGCCAAACCACAATAAAACCAGATTCAAAATACGGCATAAAGCTCTATCAGTTTTTAAAAGATATGTAGGCCAGGAGAGATACATGCATGTATCTGAGGGCAGATTTCAGCCTCTCCGATAAGGCAGAGAAACAGAGGGCTCTTTTCTTTTTCTTTTCTTAAGGTGAAATTTCAGAAAGGTGGTCACTGCTGGCTTAATTCTGCTCCAGTGGGACTTTTGCCACTGACTTAAGTGGGAGCCAACAATCATAGCTTTATAAAATCCCACCTCAAGACTCCACTTTGCCTTGTGTATCTTAACAAGTCTTTAATTCTTTTTAGTATCCATTTTTCTACTAAGACTATTTTTTCTACAATTTTGTCATCTTTAAATGTTTTGCTTCATTTCCCCCTCCTTCCTTCTTTCTTTCAAGAAGGTTTTCTTTTCTTATTTGGCCTCTATTTTACCATCAGTGGTTTCTCTCTCGCTCTTTCCCCCTCTGTACAATCTCCTTCTACCATTATCACCTACCATTTATATCACTTTTGATTCCCCCTCTACTTTTCTCTCTGCTCAATTTCTCCTGCAGCCCCTTAGTCTTCTGGTGATGGGAGCTGGAATGTGGGTCCTGCTTATTCTCCAAATGTGGGTGGTGATGAGACTGTTCTAGAGCATGAGTGAGTTGATTTGGTGGTATCACCTTCCAAAAAAGGATAATATAGAATCCTGTGTAGAGATGGGCCTGGCAATGAAGACTGGATCCTGACCTTATCTTCCCCAAAGTCCAGGGGAGTTTGTTAGTATCTGGAGAAGGGGCCAGATGTGAAGTTCAGATCTGGGTTTTGGTTGCGCTGACAAATGTATCACAAGGTATGGCTACACTGCAACGTAAGCCCAAAGTTAGCAGAAGTCAGCTTAGCAGACTCTTGGTTCTATAATCTAGGGCAGGGATCGGCAACCTTTGTCATGTGGCCTGTCAGGGAAATCTGCTGGCGGGCAGGGATGGTTTGTTTACCTGCAGCGTCCGCTGGCTGCGGTTCACTGTTCCAGGCCAATAAAGGCTCCAGGAAGCGGTGCGGGCCAAGGGATGTGCTGGCCGCTCCCTCCTGCAGCTCCCATTGGCCTGGAACGGCGAACTGCAGCCAGTGGGAGCTGTGATCAGCTGAATCTTCAGACACTGCAGGTAAACAAACTGTCCCGGCTCACCAGACCCTGACAGGTCGCATGCCAAGGTTGCCTGAGCTAGGCTTCAGCGTCTACACTCACTGGTGAACCCTGGGTCCCAACCTGGGGCTCCAGAATCTACATTGCATTATGCAGGCCCAAGTCCAACCACCCATATCTCAGACGTCCTAGCGCCCTCCCAAAATATGGATGCTATAGCCCTTTGTTTGTGGTTCAGTGTGGGAAAACTTGACAGTCCATCAAACTTGACTGTTGAGAGGACAAAGAAAGTTGCCCTGTGGGATACTTTTGGCAGACTCCAAGAGCAAGAGTCCACACTGCAAAGCAATAGGGCTCAAACTTAGTCTTGGCTTGACTCAAGCTCAGACCATCCACCCCACTGGAATCCTGGTCTGAGCCCTGGGTTAGCGTGATTTGTGTGTAGACAGAAGGGGAGATAGGCTTGAGTCTGAGCTCAGACTCTGGGCTTACACTCTAGTGTAGATACACCCCTAATAAATAAAATCCTCTTCCATTCTGTACTGCACAACAGCCTCTGTATTGTACATATTTTCTGTTTACTAATGTACCATATCCTGGCTAATGGACAGAGTTTATTTGTAGGGCTGTCAATGGGGAGGGAGAGCCAGCGCAACTGCCCTGGGTCTTGACTTCAGCAGGGTCTAGGACCACTAAGCATCTCTGATAGCGGGTCTGAGCTGTTGCAGCACTCTCTGCCTCACAGTGCAACTCCCGGTCTAGCTAGTGGCTGCTGGTGTTGCTGCAGGCGGCCTGCAATGGGAGGGTGTGGGCAGAGGTGCTGTATGATAATATCAGCACACTGTGCCTCCACCACATAGTATGAGGAGCCCTATTGTGTGACAGTAAAAATAGGGGAGAAAGAGGCCGAGAGAAGGAGATGAAGACCAACAAGAGGGATCAGGAAGAAGAGGGGAAAACAGTGGAGAGATGAGGTTAAAGAGAACAGTTGGAGAAAAAAACATTGAGGGGTGTGTGGGTGTGTGTGGGTGTACACAAAGTGGAGAAGAAAAACAGGAGAGAGAGAGAATGCAGGTGTCCCACCCCAAGGGAACCCTCTTCTACTTCTTGTCTGTCTGTCTAGGGGTTTATACCATGTTTATGACTGCAGTCCTTATTTGGGGCAGCTAGCCCCTCCCATTGCATGGCTACACTCTATCTTTAGCATGGCAGCTCAATTAGAGCTAGTTTGAGTAGGTCACCTCAAGTTGCAATTTACATCTCCACTTCTAAGTGTAGACATACCCTTAATGCTGGACTCAGATTATCCTGGTCTCTGTGCACCTATGTATTTATTACAGTTTTCTTCTATAAGTAACTGTCAAAGAATTAGGTAGTTTAGCTTTCCTAGAGCCAACTTAATATATTTCTAATGACTTAAGCACATTTAATTGAGAGTACTGCGTATTCTGTCGCATCCAAAGTGTACTATACAGTGCTCAGTGAAAACTATTGCCATTTTAAATGTCAGTAAAAGAAACAATATTAGATTTGAAGATAGATTTTAATAAGGTTTACATCCAGATTACGTGTGGAGTACTTAACATGATGAACAAATTCAACATTCTCAGCAATGTACCCAGAACAAATCTATGATTTTCCAAAGAGACAGAGAAGAATATTGATTAGATAGTAATTTGTAAGTGCTTTTGCTAACGTCATGATGAAAAATGTAAAGACAGCTTGCCATCTAATATTTAGAATAGCACATTAAATCAAACTGCACAAGCCGTATGTATTGGGAAAAAAAAGACATTTTCATAGCACATATCTTCCATTGAAAAAATAGTCCTTTCTCAATAAGAATTTCAAAATTTGTTAGCTATGTTCCAGGCATTAAAATGTCCCTCTCAGTTAATTACATGTACAATTTCTACATTAATCTCGATCATGTTAATGTAAGCAAATTCCTTGTTTGCAAGTTAATGAATAATTTGGGATGTAAAATTTTTCACAACGCAATTAACCTTTGCAGATTTGCTTAGCATTTGAAGATGCTAAATTCTGCCCTGGAGCAACATTACGAGTTCTTCTGTGGAATTTTGATTGTGACAGTCTTAACTTCTGTATATTCATGAATGCCATATTCTCCCCTAGATAAATGAGAAACAACAATAGCACTCGCTGCAATGCTGATCATATTAGTGATGTCTCAGAATAGATCTGCTGTAGTACTTTACAACTGGCTACATTTTCTTGGCCTCCTTGGAAGTTTTCAGTGTAGCTAGGCTACCGCTGGATGCTATTTTCAACACAAAAGCAATTGCTTCCCAGGAAAAATGTGTCAAAGGGCTTCCATTTTGGTATGACACAATGTTACTGAAGCCATTTAGCACATATTTAAACTGAGCCCCAATCAGGAACTTGTCACGACATACACCCGCATACACTTTGCAGGGCCTTCCTCAGCTGTCTGAATTTTCCTAAGAATCTTATTCTTGGGTGAATGAAACACATAGTTAACCCATTATGAGAACTTTTAGTTAGTGAAGAAACTGTATACAACAGTATGTTTAAATATTTTTCAGGCTTTGACATAAACCAACAGAAGTCAGGAAACTTAAAGTTAAATCTGACTGACCCTTAACCTATTATGGTGGCCCTTTAAATTTCACATTGTGAAATCAGGATGGCCTGTATGCTTTAACTTCGAGTTTCCTAGATGTTTTACATTTTATGCCACACTGTTTAGAAATAATTGATTGTTTTTACAGCATATTAAGCTGGGCCTTGCTACAATCTAATTATATCTTGGCTCCTATAACCATACTGTTAAGTATGTATATGAGAAAAGCTGAGATTTGTCAACTATCAGGACCCTACACTGAGAAATCCTTTACTGAGATTTCTTTCATGAGGCATCTTGGCCATTCATAACATTCATTTATTTACTTTGTAACAGCAAAATTGTATAACCTTCACTGTAATGGTTACCTACTAAGTTTTCTTTTAGTTTTAGTTCTAGATATAGCCTGACACATTTACTTTCTTGTTCTCTGTGTTATTTATTACACATTTGCTTGTTTGTGTGTCTACTCCTTGAAAATGTTTTTGCCAAATGTTGTGTATAGAAATATAACATAAAATTTTATTCCTTTCCATATGACTTGTCTCCATAAATTCTCTCTATCTCATGTTTGGTTTACTTATGGCTCAGATTCCTAAGTTAGACACCTAAGCCAAAGGAAACATTGCCTCCTAACTGTCCTTTTATGTCACTCCATTAACTCTGATGATGCACTCCTACACATCATGAGGGAGGAGATTTACAAAGGCACGAATGGGAATTAGATGCTCAACTTCCTTAAAAATCCTTACTCTAGATAATACCAGTGTTTACATTATTTTTGTACAATTTCCAGTGGTGAAATCTCTCTCTAATAACTGTATGTATTTCCTGATTTCTGCAAGGGCTTTTTTCCCTTGGTTTCTAAAGACAGTGGTTCATAAATGGCTGCCTCAAGTATCTGACATACCAAATTTAAAACAGTCTTTGATAGCAATGGCTTAAATCATCATTTGTTCTCTTTGGGTGGGATTTTCAGAAGTGCCTAGATTAGGCCTAGTTGTTCCCTTCAAAATTCGTTTTGCCAAAAGGAGCAGATTGAGGCCAATGCTGAGTGCTTTTGAAAAATCCTACCCCTTATCTCTAGAAAGAGAGCATTAACTCAGATGCGGTACACCTGTACATATGTTATTTATCAAATTAATTCTGTTGTTCGATGCAAGCATCTATCTTGAGACTTAATAAAAGGGAAAATATTTATTGTTTTGGCTTTACCCTTCAGTTAACAAATTAATGTAGATGGAACATTGCTGCTGTGATATATTGGTGTTCTTTAGAAACTTGCAGGTGGCTGCTTTCAATGTATGTTCTGAAAATCAGAAGGCATAATGCTATTTCATGCAACAGGCTTACATGATGTCAGGTGTTTCATGATATTACTCATTACATGACTCATCACATTTGCTAATATTACAAGTAGGGATGAGTGAGCTGGCTCAGATAAACCAACAAGTAGTCCAAATGGAATATGAACCAAACTTCAGAGATTCAAATGCGTTTGGTTCACTTTTCATTTGTATGTACCTTTGCACTTTGTGGTTTGGGTCAAAACCAGAGGTAGAAGGACTGAGACTGTGAAAGGCTATTTCCGTGGCTACTTTTGAGTAAACTGGAACTGGGAAGCATTTTTAAAATGTTGTTGCCACGAGCCTGTAAACCTGGAAATGTTCATCTAAACTAAAATGAAGCTCCAAAACTTTTGAAATTTGTGCCTCACTAGTTACAATATGCAGGATGGGTCGAATTTTCAAAAACTGAGCACCTAAAGTGGAATCCACAAATTATACATGAGCATTCAGGTAACTGCATTAAAACATGCATGTGTGCATGCAAAATGGAAAACTGTACCCACAAATACCAATTTTGCATATACACGTGTGCCCTTCTACCTCACCACAAGTGCCCATTCTTTGAGAAACTGGCTATAGTGTCAATAATTTAATTACTGACATTTATTAAATGATTTGTCTGACGCTATATGTAATAACAGGAAAGCTCTGAACTTTAGCTGAAATATATGACACTACAGACCCTAGGTAAAGAGTTCTAGTGAAAAATGGTGAAAGTGGTCCCCCAGAGTCGAGTTTGGGAATTCCTGGGAATGTCATACAGCTAAATCCTAGTGTACACATCTAAAGCATTACTTACAGTTCTCGTCCATTTCCTGACATTTTAAATCCTCCAAAAGGACATTGAGCAGACACTGCACTATAGCAGTTAACCCTGAAAAAGAAAGATGACTTTACACATCATGGGCCAGATTCTCAGCTGGTGAACATCAGTATAGTGCCTTTGATTTCAGTAGAGCTATGGTGATTTCCACCAGCTGAAGATCTTAAATATACTTACCAGGTATGTCGTTCATAGTTCAGTGAAACAGTAATACTTGCATTTACAGTTGTAGATACTGGATTTGTGATACAATTTAGGGTCTTCAAGGGATAATGATAATTTTATATTTGTAACTGACAACTATAGCAAATCTCCCTCCTACTGAAAATCTGTGAAGTTCTGGCACCATTTTTCAGAGCCCAAGGAACAGTCAGTGTCTTTCAGGTTTGCTCTCAGAAACAAAGTCTATGGTCATTTCACTATTTACTCAGGATATTCTGTTGGATTCTGCATGACAGTTCCAATACTCTATATTATTTACTGTTGAGGACAAGAAACCTCAGTAGAAGTGTAATTACCTATGGCAAAATTTTTTAATGGGGCTGGAAACTAGCAGAATTAATAGTGTGGGCAGAGGGAGCCTTCTACTGGTTCAACTGATTAGTTGACTCAGTCCTCCAGGATTTTCAACTGAGTGATTCTTCATTTCTACCGCTTCTAATTCTCTTCTCTTTCACTGCCAGGTCCCACTGACTTCAACACTGGCAAGTGAGGATTAGGAAGAAAACAGAGATTTCCACAGCGAACAACATTTATTTGAGACAAGAAAATATATATTTTTTTAAAATTACTCTCTTCAAATGTTTTTGGTTATTGACTACTGGGATGCTTCACACTGGTTCTCTCTCTAAAGGGTTTATACAATTTTAAATAATCTAAAGAAAAATACCTACTCTTGAATCAAAACCCTGAAATTACTTTTGTAAGAAGGTGTATTTGTTTGGGTTACCGGTAACCATGTATTCTTTTGTGAATAATGTAAGTCTAATTGGACAGGGGACTGGTGCTAAGTGTGTGTTGTTTAAGATCCAACACAAAATAAGGCCAAGCTTTGGGTCCTTGAAAAATCTGTCTACCCCTTTGACTACCATGTGCCACTTTACTGGTGCACCCCGGTCACTCTCAATGTGGAGAACAGCATTAATCATTTGAGTCTCTCTCTCCATTCAGCTCATCCCCAGGGTGCCACTCCACCAAGGTTGATGTCTGAAGCATTTTAAGAGAATGGGCTTTTTAAGGTAACGTGAGAAACTGAGTTTTATGAACTAAGTTTATATTGTGCTACCACAGTATTGTGTATGGAGAGTCCATCAAGTCACCTGCACTTTCTAACTGGCAGATTCATGAGAAATACTACATAATAGCAAATGAGGTATTGGAGGGCAAGGGGAGGGAATCTGCCTCCCTGGAGATCAGAAAGGGTTAGAAGAAAAAAACATATACAGTAAGTCATCCAATAAAGTGTTGTTCAAGTGGCCTCCTATTTCAGCCTCGGCTATGTATAAATATTATCAATGAGGGATAATTAAATCGTTGTTACATACCATACTGTTCCAGCCTGAAGAGCAGTTGTAAATGTCAATGCTTTATCAAGGTCTCTGGTAAAAACTGCTGCTGCTAACCCATACTGAGTATTGTTTGCCCTCGTGATAACTTCATCTACAGTTTTAAACTTCATGATTTGCTGCACTGGCCCAAAAATCTATTTCAGATCCAAAAAAAGAAAAAGAAAAAAAAAGGTGGTTAAAATCTGTGGAAACTTCAGTATGGTTTATTGTTTGAAATAATTTATTTCTAAAGTATTTTATTTCTGTCAGAGGAGCCTTATTCCTATGTTATTAGTCAAATCAAGAACATAGACTTTAGGGCATGATAACTAAATGTTCACTACTATCCTAAGTGCAAGTGAGGTTAGAATAATATGGAGTCGACAATTAATTAAAGTAAGATGATTGTAAACATGAAAATAATTAAAGAGAAACAGAAGATCATTTAATACCTAACATGAAGTTACAGGATGTTACCACATCTGTACAGTGTTCCAGTGAACTCTTAAATTATTTATTTTTGGTCAACTCCATTTTTAAAATTGAAAAATACATTCAATTTTTCCTCTCATAAACCTTTTATTAGCATTTTATCTCCACAAGTGCCTGCACAACTAAACAAGGAAGCCAAGTAAAATAACTAATTCTACTCTCCTTCTGGGTGTTAACTATTAAACAGGAAAATATTCCATTAGATTCAGCTCTTCTTCTGTTATTGGGCAATTAATTTAGCTCCGTGTTCTCAGCCAGAAATTGCAATGCTGCACTATTCAGTACTTCTGTAACTAGGGATAGGGGAGTAGTACCACATAGGCTCAGTCTTGCTCCCACCAAAATGAATGGGAGCTTTGTGCGTGACTTTACTAGAAACAGCATCTAGTTCAAATTTTGCAACTAGGGCTATATGAATTGGTTTGGATAAAAGAAGCAGCCACCTGAACATTCCCCCCAAATTAAAATTGAAAGTCAACCTCTGAGGTTCAAAATTGTAAATTAATCTTGAACATTTTAAAATGGTCTCTGTTCATCCTGATTTCATCTAGATCAGTGCAGATAACAGAGAGGCTATTCTTGCGGGAGTGATGTCCTAACGGAAACCAGTAAATCTGGTGAGGATTTTTAAACCGCTCTCCTGTTGCTCCTGGTCCCTCAGGATTCATTCTAGAGGCACTAGGGCTTTTTTATTCACTTTAAATTAATCTGACAGCCAAATTGTGAACTCCTTGTTCTGGGGGGAGGGGTGGAGCAGCTACTCAACGGAATAATTCCACTGAAGTCAATGGGACTACTGTAGCAAATAGCTGCTCATCAAGGGGATCAAGGAGTTCACAAGCTGTCCCTGAAAGATTTGTTTTCTCTGTTATGTGTTACCCTAGCTCTGGCAGTACAGGGTGATGTAACTAAAAATTCCAACCACTGTACCTGTTGTCTCATATATACTAACTGGAACCTTTTTTAGCCAGGCAGATTATTCTCCCTTTCCAGCACTTTTCATTGAGTTGACTAAGCTAATGTAAGTAACTAAGAAAGAGATTCTAAACTGAACCAACCTAGAATGAAAGATTTATTGCAAAAATTTTTATCTATCAAATTGACCTTTTAAATGGATATTTTGTACAGACATTTAAGCAGAGAACTGCATGTGAAAGTACAGACTCTCATGAATTTATTTACCTCTTCTTTGGCGATGCGCATATCATCTGTAACATTAGAGAAAACCGTGGGCTGGATGAAGTAACCTTTGTCTCCCCATGGACCTCCTCCACATTCCAGTTTGGCTCCTTCTTTTTTCCCACTCTCAATTAAGTCAAGTATTTTACGAAACTGCTCCTTATTAATCTAAATGAAAATATATTGCAGGAGGGATAAAAGTAGCATGTACTGATAGCAATCCCTTCCCAACCCATTAACAATGTTCCTTAACAATGTTGTAGCTTCATTAAATCTTACATGTTGAAATGAAACAGCTGGCAAGCCCCACACATTTTTTTTGTCTTTAACTTCTCAAAACTTTACAGGCTTTCCCCATATATATCAGTAATAAGAGATATAAGCACAGTACGAAGGGTTAAATGTTCTAAACAAGTTGATATTCTGGTTGCATAAAAAATAAAGATTCTCCTCTATAAAATACATTAATTGCAGACTTCTCTCAGTACTCTGAAATCTGTGGGATTACTATTGGCCCGTGCAAGTGGGCATCAGAGAGATTGATCCTGCAGTCCTAATATAGGGCCCAATCTAGCACCCACTGAAGTCAGTGGGATTGTTTGGGATCAAGTATACAGGCAAGCCTTCCCAAGAACTGCCGGATTGGTCACACTCTTTTACTAACACTAGTAGAGGGGGAAAAAACAGAGCAGAATTTGAATTCAGTACTATTTAATTTTGTTCTATCACTGGAAGTTGCTGGAATACAGAATAACTGTTGGCATTGAGCTTGAATGGTGGTTTATTTATTGTGTTACACCAAAATAAAAAAACAAATGCAAGCAACACCAAGCATATATCAGCTTGGCAGGTCCATCAGAGCAAGATGTGGAAGGAGCAGACATTTACAATGGGAATTCAACTGAGACAAGACATTGCCAACAAAATGGCAAAGTTGATAACAGAAAATAGAGTTGTACCATGTTAGAAAGTTGTTATTGTGGCAGCAAAATAAACACACTATTGTCCATTCCTTCCTGGAGGGAAATTTTGTACAAGTAACTCTGCATATGTTTCAAAATATAAAACCAACCACAACTTGTTTCTTATAGGTTGAGAACCTTCCTATCTTGTCCATTTTCTCAGTGATTTTTTTCTGTGTGTTTTTGGGGTTCAGCCTTACAAACACCCAGTCATTAAGACAATGAGACTACTCCCATGAGTAAGCTTACCCCTATCCATTAGTGTGGATAGGGTCCGTACTCAGGACAGCGCAACACTCAGGGGGAAATCCTGGTCCCAGTGAAGTTAGTGGCAAAACTCCCATTGATTAAGTTCAGGTAGGCACACTATGTTTACTTTTGCCCAGCATTTATCAGCATTCTTATTGAGCAGTTTTCCCCATTATTATATCATTTTGCTGAGGGGGGAAAGGGAGTTCTATCTTCTTGCTTAAGATGACACCTTAGAGAGAGGAGGTGACAACTAAACTCTTGCTACAGAATCTGACTTCAAGCCAAATCTCACTGTAATACTCACATGATTTGTCCAGTTCTTAGAATTGTCAACTGCTAACACCATTGTTTACAGTTATCAGGGTTGTGTTCTAAAACCTTACTGGTGGAGTTTCTAAGTAAGGATTCGCTAATAAAGTATACACAGACAGCTTTATCTGGGAAGCAGTTTTTCTTCTTTTTCATTCTTTGTGGTCTGGTATCATAATTCACCATGGATGTTTTGCACCTCATCCCTTTTCCACACAGTAGAGAAGGGGACAGGAGAGTTGACTAAGCAAACAGAAGGACAAGGCAGGAGGCCAGACGCTTCATCTTAATCAGCTCTAGTATTATCATACTCATTCCCATAAAACAGTGTTTTTAAAAGGCTTTGGAGAACCCTGGATCATTTTGGTCTCTTTTGTGAGGTTCCAAGCTACCCAGTGGTTCAACAAAACTTATGATAAAAACTTGAAAATATTTATGAGGATTAAAGTCTGTTTCACCCCCCCCCCCCCCCCGGCCACCCGCGATACTTTTAAGCAGTTGCCTTATTGTACACAATAGATATATAAGGTTACTGTTATCCTGGTTGGCAAAATATCTTTGATATGTGCAACATCATGAAGAATGGAAAATGTTGAATTGAAATAGCTGGATGTTGCTGTCAGCTGTGTCCACTTTCCAAATTAACTCTTTGGCGACTTCAGTTATAATGTAAACTAGATTGTAAGCTGCTCAGGAAAGACTCTGTTTCATGCTATCTGTTTGGATGGCACCCAACACAATGGAGCCTTAATCTGATAGAGGCCTCTGGACCCTATTGTAATACCCAAATAATAATACGTGATGATGATGTGTGAGTCAGTGTGCATGTACCTATGAATGAATATGTGAAGTAGTGTGCTCCCATGAGTACCACTGTGCAGGACTCAGAGGGAGATACAAATCAGGATGCATGTAATTCACCTCCCAAAACAACATCCAGTGTCATAACATTGACAACAAAAATAAAACTGTCATGACCAGGCCCTTCCAGTGTAGGAGACAGGTTTCACTGAGAAGCTGGGAAGCGCTGCTTCCCCATAGGATAAAGCTCTTATTCCTAGCCTTACATGGCTGTTTGTTTGATAACACGCTTGGAAATGATATGACTTTTGCATATAGAATCTCAGATAGCAATCTTGCCAATCCTGGGTATTGGGCTAAAGAGGGAACATTTCTCTCGCAGGTCCATTAAAAAAAATAAAATAAAATGAACCTGTGTCTCCTACATGTTAGCCTTTGGCTGGAGACACCGATTGTCTAAATTCTGATTGGGTCCTTTTGATGACATCACACCTGCACACAGTTTGCACACAGTTTGCAAAATCTTGGTCCTGGTACCTCAATAATGTAAAGAACAACCCCCCCCCCCCCGAGTCTCATTATATTTAATGGATATGGGGGAGGAGAAACAACAAAAATAAAAGTCCCATGAGAGAGTGAAGAGAGGCAGCTAGAGTAGGAGGGAAATGGGCAAAACTAAAAGTGAGAGTTTTAAGCACCTCCTCCCCCAAAGTGCACAGCTACTCTTTCAAGTCCAGTTTCTGGCCTGCCTGTCACTTTTAACTCACTTTCCAGTACAAAAAATGTCAATATTTCAATTGGCGCATTGAAAGAAGCTGCTGCATCACAAACTGCTGCTGCCTTTTGGACTGAGAAGAGGGCCAAAATAGTTCAAGGAACTTACAGAAAAGAGGAAAGGGTTTGACATATTACTAAACAGTACACACATTCAGGACAGTAACAACAGTAATTGTTGTTCACCATGTTTGGTTGAATCCCATTCCATCCCTTTTTCAATTCTGTTTTGAAAAACAGTGTAAACAAAAGGACGGTACACTGATTCTGGGGATAAAAGCTCTGCTGGCCTGGGAGGAAGATAAGGGGTGCTGGTGAGCTAAGAATGAAAATGAGGGTGAGAGGGAGATGGTGGGAGTGGGGAGAAAAGGTTTTTTTATTTTCCATTTAAACCTCTTCAGAAATGTACCTTTCAGCAGTTTGACCAACCCTTTTGATTGTTGTTTGTTTTCCTCTTTCATATCAAGCAGGAGTACTTAATTTTAAACTCAATACAGCAACAATAACATGAGGGTGGCTTCATGTTAGCTCAGTATTAATCACACACTAAACTAAGAAACACAAACACACCTTAGTTCTTTCGAGTTCATTGTTATGAACACCACATTCCTTGGCCTTGGTGTTTATTCAGCCCAAGATATGGGTTGTTACTTCACTAACAGGGCACACCTTTCAAACTCCCCAGCTAAGATGGTTTTGGATGTATTTTTCCATCTTTTGTGATGTCTTTGATTATTCCAAGTGTCAGTACAGTTGCCAGGAAGAGGAACATTTTATAACCATTAATTTTGGGGAGTTTTCTTTGTTCAGCTCTAGCTTTATCATCTCTAAGATGATACTTAGATTCTATAAAGATCAGGTATACAATGAGTAAAAAAGGTATATTTACAGTACATATCCTACAGTGCCGACTCCCATTTTAGTCATACTTTAGACAAGGAACAATTTAACAGAGCTATAAAGTAACCTAAAAAGAATCCTTATCGGTTGCATAGTGTTATATTTTAAAATATGCTTAATTGAATATTTATGTAACAGGTCACCACCAAATTGTGATACAAAGTGTTTTAAAATTTGCAATATTTTAGCAGAACTGGAGAAGTACAAGAGCCTTGGAGGAGTGGGAAAAATGTCAGTAACTTTGACTTCTGCACAGCTGTTCACTTATAATACAGTGGTAGTACTTGAATATATTATCGTTAGAGGTCTCTGATTAGTATAGATGGGTAATAGTAATTTGAACTTCTACAATGGCCTTCATCTGAGTTTTCTCAAAGCACTTTAGGGGGTGGGTAGGTACTATAGTATTATCCCCATTCTATAGAAGAGGGAACTGAGACAAAGAGGTGAAGTATGTTGCCCAAGAACCTTTAGTTAAAGGTAGTAAGGCATAAAATGCAGGTCTCCTGATATGTAATCCTCTCCAGGACTCTAATTAATAATAGAATATATTTTAAAGCATGGTGCCTGTCACAGAAGCCCACTCACTCCAGGAACCACAGCCTGCTCTTTGTGACTCAGCCCTCCAGCCAGGTTACTATGAGCGTTTCCCCTTCCGGGGCGGGGTGGGAGGGTGAAATAAAGACGTTCCAGAACAAATTGTCCCAGGTAGTCCACTGTCCTCTGCCTGGTCTGTGCCATGTCCCCAGTGGCTGGTAGGGGAAACCGAGCTCACTCTCTACTCCGAGTTCCAGCGCAGGGACCCTCTAAATAGCAGCCAAGGTCTACACTCCTATTCCTTGCTCTTCTAAGCCTTCTCCTATCTTCCTGATTTTCCCCCTTTTTGAGTTTTCCAGCCTCCCAACTCTCCTCCCAGGGAATAAGTGGACTATCCTCTATAGTCCTAACACACCTCCATTCTCTAAGGGAGTGACTGCAGCCTACTTCCCTACAGCCTCCTTCTGTTGCCAACTACCTGGCTTGATATAGGTCCCGCCTGTTCCTGTTCAGTTGAGCCTCATAGCTGATTAATCACTCCCTGCTCCCTGGCTGCTCCTCCAGGTGCTGCCTATAGGTTAAATGGGCCTAATATACCCTCTCAGGGCCAGTGTGGGGAGTACACCCCCTCCCGGTGCCTCTTTGCCATAGCATTACAGGACCATAAAAAGTTAGGTAACTATAACTTACCTGGGGACCTTGATTTACACCACAAGACAGAGGATCACCAAGGGTAATTTTCTTAGCTCGCTCAACACTCCTGCGGACAAACTCTTCATAAATAGGTTCTTCCACAAAAATCCTAGAGCCTGCTATGCAACATTGACCCTGATGGTAGAACAGACCAATGTGTGCAAGTTCCACAGCACTGTCCACTGCAAGGAAATGAATATTTAGTCAAATCTCATTTCTTTGCAGTCTCTACATATACTGGTTTTGAATGCTCACAACCTGTGGAAAATCTGCCTTGCCTCCCTTTGTCATGCCACCTCATTGGTAAAACTTTCCACTATGTGGTCTTTTAAGGCACAGATGATCCCTCTTACATGTATCCAACACTACTCCTCAAAAGATTTCTAAATATGATATACTTAGACAAGTGCACCTTTGACTACATGGTACAGAATTTTCATTCCACATTTTCTCATGATGCTGGGTCAACAGTGCCAAAAGGAGCATTCAGTTATGCTATGCTGAAAATTATCAGCTTTCAGCTATCCATCTTCCTGAGTTAGCAGCACTCTTGCCATTGGTTCAGAATCTCATGGATTCATGTCCCATAACAGAAGTTAGTATCAACTTTGGGTACAAAACTACCACACGATACTAAGGGCTGACACACTGACAGAAGTTCTGTCCTTCCATGGATGTCAGACCAAAGTCCCTTTTTCCAGTTTTTAAGTGAAAATTAAGTTAAAGATCCTGAGGCATGACTAGAAAAGAATGAAGGATCCCACACGGGTACTGGACAAATGCACAATGTTGTACACACAAAAAAGAAACAAAACACCAGTGATTTAGATACATTGTCTAAGACCACAAAGCAAAAGAGGAAGGTAGCTATAAAAGGAAAAAAGATAAAAAGAATTACTAACAATCCGCATCCGCAAATATAATATTAGGACTTTTCCCTCCAAGTTCCAATGTAACCCTCTTCAGATTACTCTTTCCAGCAGCTTCTTTGATCAGTTTGCCAACCTAAAATGTAGCACAAAATAGAATTTAATCTCAACGTTTTCATAACAAAAAACCCATAAAACTTAAAAGTGTTGTTCCATCCCCAGCTCTCACTTTCCCAAAAAAGTGAAGGTCGGGTTAGTAGCTGTCCAATATGAGAATCATTAAAAATATTTTTGGGGGGGATCAGATGGTGGGGTGGGTCCCTGAGTTCTATGTCCCCCAGGAATTCCCCCATCCCCAAACCAGAGATAAGCCCAGCTCCCACTAATGCATCTGTGAAGGGCTATTCTGTGGCTCCCTCACGTGGACACAGCACCTCCCTCACCAATCGTGCCTGACTTGGAGCAGCACTGAGCACTAACATCACCCCCGCCTCTGTAACACAGGCATTCTGAGGTAGAGGGCAGGAAAAGCTGCTGCCACAGTGGGCACCAGGGCTCTGATCTCCCACCTTCTCCCATTCAAGCAGCCTTCCTCTATTCCAGGCAGTGGGAAAGCCTTTTGAAGCACCATACATGGGAGGGGAGCTGTGGAGACCAAGACTCTGTCTGCACAGCCCACTCTTCCCTGGCCCAGCTTCTACCTCTTCAGTGGGATGAGGTAAGGAGGCCCAGAGGGGACTAGAGAATATGGGAAGGGCAGACACAGCGCATGGCACCATTCTGTTTCCCCTCCACCTATTGCATTATTAAGGGGACTCCCTTGCAAACCAGACTGGAGAAGGTAGGGTGGCGATGCCAGCTTCAGCGTGAGGGATAGTGTGGTAAGATCCCTGTTGGCTTTCATTGCAGCCGGATAATTTGGGGGAGTTGATAATACCTAGATCTTCCTGCTTCCAGGAATTTATTTGCAACCCCTCTTTAAATTATTGAATGGAAACATTATCAAATACACTTTTCTTCTCAAAAAAAATTTCCTTTGATATGAGTTATCGACGCCATCATTCATTTATGTCATGATAAAGGCCTATGGCATGAGTGATCATTTACACCAGTGGTTCTCAAACTTTTATACTGGTGACTCCTTTCACACAGCAAGGCTCTGTGTGCCACCCCTCTTGTAAATTAAAAACACTTTTTAAATATTTAACACTATTATAAATGCTGGAGATGAAGCAGGGTTTGGGGTGGAGGCTGACTGCTCATGACCCCCCATATAACAACCTCACAACCCTCTGAGGAGTCATGACCCCCACTTTGAGAATCCCTGATCTAAACAGAGGCCCATCCTGTAAAGACTCATGCATAAGTTTAACTTTACACATGTGAACAGTCCAATTGACTGTAATAGGATCACTCACGTGCATACATATGCATAAATCTTTGCAAGATTTGGGCGTAGATTTCAGGTAGTTTTTCCTACCAAAATGCCATTGATGAAATTAAATAGCAGAAAGCTCCATTTGTTGAATTTTCAAATATATAAGACAACCTCACCCCCCCCAAAAGATATGAGAATAATATTTTTAAAAAGAAGACTCAAAATAGTACTGCTAAGTTAGAACCAGTTGTATCTCATTGGATTCCTTTGTTTGAAGAGGCCTTCCTACAGTACAAACATTGTTTAGATAAGTTTGAAGTTTTCAATAACTAACAAATCATTACACAGACTTTGTTTAATAAAACAGCAGCCAAAAAAGAAAAAAAGTTAAAATAATTACATAAAGCAAGCTAGACACTAAATCATTACTCAGAATCGGAGGAGCGGAGAGTTCCAGTTTATAGTTACTTGCATTCAGAATAATACCTGTGTAGAGCCTGTGAAAGCCACTTTATCTATGTCCATGTGGTGAGAAATTGCTGCTCCAGCAGTGGGTCCAAAACCTGGCACAATATTCACTACCCCCGGTGGAAATCCAGCCTACATTGTAAAAACCACCAGAACTATGAGTTAATGATGAAGAATGGATGAGCATGTCTATTACTCTCATTAAATTGTTTCTGTTCTACAGCTCCCCAATAATTTTTCCCCAACCACCCAAAAAGTCATTCCCACCCCCAACTCAAATATTTTTCTATCTGACAGTTCTGTCTTTTTTGCTTTTCTTGCAGACTAGGTATCTTGCTCCAATCCATTGCGGACATTCTTTTGGAAAAGCAGACTCTGTTTCTGCCATTATTTCAATGCTTTTGTCAAATGGTGAAACAGCATTAATTCAATATGCCCCTCCCCAAGTCAGAAAACGTTTAATGACGTGAAAACTGGTTAATATCTTTTTCAACTTCATTAAGCCAATTCCATTCATTTGACTGGTGATTTAGAGTGAGATTCTGCTCTGGAAAGTGACTGTAAAAATGACATTGTGGTGTGCCACACAGAATGGCTTGCTTCTTTCCATTGGCACAACCTGAGCTGTAGGTCTTTGGTGGTGGAAAGACTTCCTGGAGGGACTGCTAGCAAGGAACTTTCCAATACAAAGTGGGTGGATCTGGCTAGTGAGGAGGCATGTCCTGTGTACCTAGGAAATGTGCTGTTTAACCTCCCTTCACAAGCTTCTGTTTAATGCTGTCCTCCTCCCTGGTGTACAGATTTTGGCACGAATCAAATCCATTGTCTCTTGGTGACTCCAGATGAAATTTGCTCAGTTTACAAAAAGAATGTGTTTCCACTCCAGCAAACTCCCATTAGGGTCTCAGAGTCAAGTTGGGTACCTTCTTGCTTGTGAATCCTCACTGCTAACTTAGACCCAACTGAGGTGCAAGGTAAGTGTAGTTAAGGTGGGCCTCAATTTTATAGAATGGGTCTGCAGGGCTGGCAGTTAGCAGAAGATTTTATTTTACATGAAACAAATGTGGCATGGAATCACGGAAGGTAATAAACACAGATCCCCCATGTTATCACTTTAACAGAGTCCCTTTTTAGAGTAGAACTGGGACTTTGAAATAAGAAGCCTTTGAGGCACTTAATAGTGAAATATAACTCCCAGATAGACATGTTTAATTAAGAATACCATATAGCTGAGACTCATACACATATTGTATATATTTTTTAAAAGTTATTTCATATTTCCTATGAAAATGGCACCCTGACCCTAGTTAGCTTCTAGGCCCTACTACAATATACATGTTAAATTATAATATCAAATATAATATAATATATTATAAGTAGGTTTTTTAATTAATTTTTTTAAAATTTGGTCTTTTTAAGTGCTCATTAAAGGCACCAGATTTACATCATTGGCAACTGAAGTCCTCTGTTGCAGACCCATTCTGTGATAAAACAATGAAATCTTCTCTATGCTGCCTTAGCTGTGTTTCATCCCTAACCTAAAAGGACCAACATTAGGGTGAAAAAATGACAGTGTAGGGTCTATAAATCTATACCATCACTGGTCTCCATAATGAGACTACCAATGAGGGTATCAGTTAGTGCCAAGTGTGACTATGTTGTATTCTGATGTGAACACTTGTCCATGAAGACATGAATTTAGATCACCAGTTGGTTTCACATAAAGCAGCTATCAGAGTAACAACTTTTTGCCACTACTACTAGACTCAGATTTCAATAGGCAATTCAGATGCAAAAGCAGAACTGTGATGAATTTTGGTTCACAAATTTGGACTCAGAAACAATTTGACAACTTTAATAAGAATTTGCACATTTTAATGCCCTATAACTTATATTGGAGCATCCATCAAAAATATTCAATCCGGATATATTCAAACTTCAGATATACCTGAACTTTCAACAGGTGAAATTTGGATAAAGAAAACAGAAACAAAATGAACAATGATAAAACTAGATTTTTTTAAAATAAAAATGGTAATTCTACTCCTTTGCTCATTTCTACATAAAAGTGTCATTGTCTTGTATCAGTTATACTCTATTGAACAACAACAGCACTGAGATTCTGAATACAGTTGACTCCTTATTGCAGGAATGTTAATCTTATATTTAGAGAGAGACGGTACTTCATTAAGGTCAGGGTAGAACTCAGTTAATTTTTCTTTTATATTGCTTTTCAATGGAGCCATCATCTTTATTTTTGCTGTTTAAAATGAACAGATGAAATACTTTGAGCAGTAAAAGCAATTCCCCCAAATTGTATTTTCTAGTAAAGTTTTCCATTGTGACTCACTATGAGCAGCATTTGGCCCTTTTGTGAATCTTGTCCACTTTGTCATACTGTTATCTTTGCCCTAAATGGACTATGGGCTGTATTTGTGATGAGTCATTGTTATGAGTCATAACACTAAAATGTGCTGAGTCAGTGTTGCCAGTACTTGGGGAAGTTACTAAACCTGGTGATTATTGACTTTGGTGGCAGTAATCACAACTAGATAAAGTTTTTAGTTTGTTTTTATTGATCCTAACAAGAGCCAGTTTAACTGTTTCACCACTCTTCTCTGGCGTCCCTTCTATGCTTGGTGATACTCAGCAACGTTACTTTGAAACCAATGGAACGTTAAGGACTACTGTATTTGAGACATTCAGAAGCAGAGGAGGTGTATTATAGTTGGACATATTGTACATGAAGTTTGGCAGCAGGCAAGCAGTTTAATTTTATCCTCATTAATCATAAACCCAGGTGAAAAAAATATGTGTTCCGTAAAATCACCCGCATAAAACAGATCTATTACTAAGATAACCATGATGATAAACTAACCACCACTCATCTCCAAAAGCTTCTTGTTTGCTTTGAACTTTGAAAGGTATGATGCTGTTATAACACACAGTCATTTGCCAAGAAATTTAGTTTACTAGATTGCTAATGTGGTGTGATTTTTTTTCCAGTAGGCTAGATTGTAAAATATGTAAGCTTTTTACCCTTCATTTGCTTCAGTGGTTTGCAGTAAATTCCATAGTACAAGGCTAGATATGCTATTTGCTATTTTGGCACAGTGCAAACTAGTTCCTACTACTGTACTGGCCCCTTAGAAAAGTATACTAGTCTGCTATGGCAAACTCACCTCTTTAATTAAAGATCCCATGTAAATAGCAGTCAGTGGAGTTTCTTCTGCTGGTTTGACGATCACCGTGTTTCCACAACAAAGAGCAGGAGCGATCTTCCAGACAAACATAACCAAAGGGAAGTTCCACTAAAAGACAGATGAGAAGATGTATCCTATTTCTAATACAACATTGTATTGCATTGGCTTTCCCTTCAACAGAAGCATGAACTGCCACATGGGCTGTGCAAAACCCACTGATTTGGATTTATGCGATTTCAGTGCACTCAGACTGGCAGTTAGAGATCAGATGAGGCTGAAAACACCTAATGCAACTCAAGCAAAGCCTGACAAAAGTTGCCAGTTTGGTGATGAAACTGGTGAGTCTTGCCATCTCCTTCTCTCTATAGTTCCTCACCTGAATTGGCCTACTGAAAGGGACGGGATTGTAACTTGCAATCTCTCACCTCCGCATGGCTTTGGTGACTGGTTGATTGCTGAGTGTGAGAGAACCAGTCTTCAGGGAGCAGCTGGTTGGCTTGCTCCCCTTGCTGTGCATCTCTGGAGAGTCAACTGTTGGTTTGTTGTCTCACAATCAACAGGAAATAGCTTCAGGATCACTAACAGCCTGTCCCTCCACCCCACAACCTGCTGTAGCAGGACTGTGAAATGTTCATTCATTCCTGCTGGTGTCTGAAAAGGTTTACCTTCTGCTAGGGTTGGTATGTACTGCTATCATAGGGAATGATCATCATGGGGTTCATAAAGAGAGTCTTTAAAACATCCACACAGCACTGGAGAAACATCTCCTAGTCATGCTGCTGCAGACGATGTAGCTGGGGCAGGGTGGGCCAACTGTCTGTTCTTTTGAAAATATTTCATGCAGGCAGGAGGCAGTTGGTCTCTGTGCCTGCAGCCAGGGACAGAGGAGGGTACAATGTGCCATCTGGCCATCTCTGAAGATCTGTGAGGGGTGAAGCGGCCAGTGAATACACCAAAAGGTACTTGGAGATTTACAACTTATTATAAGAGATGATGCAGATTGTTTTGTTTACTCCTTGTCTGCCTGTATCCATCTGTTATTTCTTGTCTCATACTTAGATTGTAAGCTCTTTGAGGGTAGGGGCCATCTTTTTTCTGTGTTTGTACAGCACCCAGCACAGTGGGTCCTCATCCATGACTAAGACTCCTAGGCACTATGGTAAGGAAATAATTTATTTTACATTCTAGACTGTACATATTTTAAACAGTGCTATATTTTGTGAGGGGTTTACCCTTCATGTGCCAAGCACCTTCTGATTTTAGCACAGCTCCTCTCAGGATCAGGTCCAGAAGCAGTCTGGCCTGAGAAGGAAGGTTCTGATGATTAAAGATCCATACATTCATTTGTGCAGAGATAATTTTGAAAGCAACTCCTTTTAAATAAAAAACTTTTTTTTTATGTAAAGGCTCCAACTTACAGGAATAATTTGGCCACACACACCAATGGGCTCATGTCTCGTAAATGTGAAAAAGTTTCCATCTAAACAAGAGGAAAAAATAGTACACTCAGACACAAGCTTTTGTGAGAAACAGCTCAAGTATAAAGAAGATAAACTTAGTTACCAAACATAGCTACATACTCTTGTACTTATAAACGATATTTTCAAAATCTTAAGTATGCAACAAAAAAGTACATCTGGATTCAATCTGGACCTTCCCTACATGCCTCAGTGTTTGATTCTGCCCAGCCTGGCTGATTTTTTCCTAGTGGCAGCTCTGCTTCTGTCTGTGTGGTGGGTAGGCCTCCTGATGGGGTGTGTAAAGCATGCCCACTCAGCATTTTTAATTCCTTCTTCTCCCCCCGCCCCCCCCCCCCTTTTTTTTTTTTTAAAAAGTGTTTTTTTAAAAAAGCTACTCACAATCCTAGGTACTTAGACATTTTTTAATATTATATTTTAGCTGACATGAAATCCATCAAGTATAAAATCCTCTTGGTTTCAATAAACATGTGTTTCAGTAAGCCTAGTATAGAGGTCTGTGTGATGCAAAAATCTCTGAAGTTGAAGTATTTATCACTCTTGTTTACCCTAATTCCTCCTTCAGTACAAATCTGTCTTTCTTAGAGAGAAGGCAGGGCAGTCAAATTCCTTAGAGTTGATCAATGGAAGGGACAACAGAATGGGCTTTGAGCTAAATCAGGTGAGTTTCTTCCCTTCCCTTCTTCCAGTCAGACTCTTCCTCATCCATCCTCAAATAATGGAATCAAAGAATAGTAGGGCACCTCACTTTCTTCTGGCTCAGGTCTTAGTCTTTACTGAACCAAAGTCTTTCTTAACATCTGTTTCCAATACTGTTACACTGTTATGTGTAACCTCTACCACTTATATTGCCCATTTAAAAAAGACTCTTCAGATTTACTTTCACATGTAGAAACTAATATTTCTCTAGTAAATAATTAATATTGTTTAGTTGAATAAATACCAAAAATGTGAATAAGTAAGTTACGTTAACTGTGCCAAAGATGTAAAAAGAGGCATCTGATAAGCCTTAACCAACCCATATTAAATGTTTATCTGAAATCTGTCCCAAGGCAAGATATTTTTCCACGTTACAGAATTTTTAGCAGGAGGCAGTTCAAAGGTATATCACATGTCGTGCATCAGGTCTGGCTGGAAAAGACTTTCTCAGAGCTACTCACCCATTGGAATGGTGCGACCTTGAACTTTATCAGCCCAGCCTGCACAGTAGCGTAAAGTTCTAAGGCAGGCTCCCACATCCATGAAGTAGGCAGTGGGAAAAAGTTTCCCACCATCCATGGATTCCATTGTCTAGAAGAAAACACATCAACCATGTATTAATAAAGGCAGTTACTTTTTATCTAAATCACTTGTTATGGTGTTATTGGCTGCCCAAATTACAGATTTGCAGCTTTGGTATATTCACTTTCTAAAAGGCAAATCAATCACTTTCTGAAGGAAGCAGAGCCGCTGGAAAATCAGTTTGGAAATCTGTAAACCAGACGTTTCCCTAGGGCTTTACTCTCAGTGATTTATACAGATCATTTGATAATGGTGCATTTTAAATGATGCAGGTTTGGGGGGAGGGGGGAAACAGATTTCTGTTAGCTGAGTAAGTGAAGCTGCTCCTGTTTAGACTGAGTATTCTACTGGTGTGTATAAAAAGAGCTACAACTGGAAGCTCCTGGCTCAGATGATATAAATGGAACCATAAATATTAAGCCAGTGGGCCTTCTCAGTTTGCACACTCTGCAACCGCTTATTCAGAGCTGATTAACCCTCCTCAATGATGTCCAAGGGATGCAGAGGCTCCCAGCAAAGGCAACACCACTCAGGTGTCATTGCACTAGGATACTGTGGTTCTTCAGTATTGTGGGAGGCCTTCCATGGAACCTCAATGAAAGAGTGAATAATCTACAAATAATGTGAGCAGGGTTCCATTGTGGAGGGCTCTTAGGCCAGAATGACATCCAAAATCAAACCAAAGTCTCACAGTCTGCATATGAGAGGCCTATACAAATGAGGAAGGGCATTTGATGAAGGGCATTTCAGTATGGAAAAATAAACACCTCCTAAACAATGGATTGTCTTTTATTAGCTAGCTACATAGTGGTAAATGAATGAATAAAACCCTCTAACTTGGTTTCTACACTCAAGCCCTCCCTCCACCTCTGGCAAATAGCCATCCAAAACATTAACTCTAGAGTGACAAGTTAGTGATTCCAAACCTGTAATTTTCCCCTTGATCATGGGTGCCCACTTCTGTCAGTACTCCAGCCCAAGAGTTAACATTAAAGAAATCCCACGTTCCACTATGTTTTGACTTCATTTTACTAAAACTTTTCAGAATAGCAAAGATGTTAAAGAAAAAATAGACACAGTTAAAATTAGGGTTGGAAAGTAGGTTAACATAAATTTAAGAATGGACCTGAACATTTGCCCATAGCTCAAAATAGATCAGAACTGAACTTTTAAAACATTGTTGATTTGTGTTTTTCACATTCATCCAGCTGTACACTTATTGCTTTTTGAGATTTCTGACCTAACTAGACCCAGAACGTACAAGCAATTTCTCAGAAACACCTATTGCTAGTAAGGCAGATTCCCATGCTGAGATACAGATAATGGAGTTAAACCTCTAAAAGTTGGGACGTTTCACTAAGTAATCAAAGGTGTACATGTTTATCCAGAACTAAACTAAAGATTAAGCAAACTATTCAGAAACCTCTTGGAGACTGAAATATTGTTAGAACAGTTTTTCTCATGTCTCCCTATGCACATGGATACCAGGGGTCTTAAACTGTGTGAAGGCTCTCGTGGGGATCATCAGTAAGAGAAGCACCTAGTATTTCCTGCTCCTAGGCAGGTCGGAAATACCAAAAAATCCCCATGTACTGTTTTGGAGTTTCAGCATTTATGTTTTTGGTCCTGGCCAAATATGCAAACTTATGCAAATTTTTTTTAAAAAATGAATTGAACTAAAATCAAAACAAAAAATTTGGATTCTCCTTAAGTTTTGATCAGTGGTGTTTGCAGGGGTGTTCTGAGTTTATCTAAATTGGTTCAGCTTTGGGAAGGGAAAAAACTCAGAATCTTTTGTTGATGGGGTCTGGAAGGCACTGCATTCAATAACAATGATGCAGAAAAGGCAGACGTGTTCAATATTTTTGTTCAGGATTTGGGGGGGGGGAACCAGATCATGTAGGCATATCATATGATGCTAACACTCTTTCCATTCCACTAGTATCTCAGGAGGATGTTAAACAGGAGCTACTGAAGTTGCACATTTTTAAATCAGCAAGTCCAGATAACTTACATCCAAAAGTTTTAGAAGAGCTGGCTGATCTTGCTGGACTGTTAATGATGATATTCAATAAATCTTGGAACACTGGAAGTTCCAGAAGATTGGGAGAAAGCTAATGTACCAACATTTCAAAAAGGTAAACAGGAAGACCTGGTAATTATAAACCTGTCAGTCTGACATCAATCCCAGGCAAGGTAATGGAGTGTCTGATAGAGGACTTGGCTAATAAAAATTAATTAATGCCAATCAACATAGATTTATGGAAAAAAAATCCTGTCAAACTGACTTGATTTTTTAATGAGATTATAAATTTTGGTTTATAAAGGTAATAGTGTTGATGTAATAGACTTCTGTAAGACATTTGGCATGGTACCACACAACATTTTGATTAAAAAACTAGAATATAAAATTAACATGGCACACATTAAAGGGACTAAAAAGGTGGCTAACAGGTTGCAGAATACAATTGTAAACAGGGAATCATCCTCAAACGGATGGGTTTCTAGTGGAGTACTGCGGGGTTTGGTTCTTGGCCCTACATTATTTAGCATTTTTATCAATGTTTATGAAGAAACGTAAAATCATAATTAATGAAGTTTGCTGATGACCCAAAAATTGGGGGAGTAGTAAATAATGAAGAGGACAGGTCACTGATACAGAGTGATCTGGATGGCTTGGTAAACTGAGAACAAGCAGACAGTATTTGTTTTTAATATGGATAAATATAAATGTATACATCTTGGAACAAAGAATGTAGGCTTTACCTACGGGATGGGGGACTCTATCTGGGGAAGCAGTGACTCCGAAAAAGATTTGAGGGTCATGGTTTATAATCAGCTCGACATGAGTTCCCAGTGCAATGCTGTGGCCAAAAGGGCTAGTGCATAAACAGGGGAATCCTGAGTACGAGTATAGAGGTTATTTTGCTTCTGTATTTGGGACTGGTGCAATTGCTGTTGGAATACTGTGTCCAGCTCTGGTGTCCACCATTCAAGAAGGATGTTGATAAATTGGAGATGGTTCAGAGACGAGCCATAAGAATGATTAAATGATTAGAAATCATGCCTTATAGTGATAGACTCAAGGAGCTCAATTTAGCTTAACAAAGAGAATGTTAAGGGATGACTAGATCACAGGGTTTAAGTACATACATGGGAAACAAATATTTGGTAATGGGCTCCTCAATCTAGCAGAGAAAGGTATAATATCCAATGGCTGGAAGCTGAAGCAAGACAAATTCATTTAGGAAAGAAGGTGTAAATTTTAACAGTATGGGTAATTAGCCATTAGAATAATTTACTAAGGGTCATGGTAAATTCTCCATCATTGATCACTTTTAAATCAAGTTTGGATTTTTTTTTTAAAAAAGATGTGCTCTCTGAATTACTTTGGGAAGTTCTATGGTTTTTGTTGTACAGGAGGTTATCCCAGAGGTCATGGAATCTATGAATTTATGAACACTTCCTATCTAAAATGGAAGAGGGATCCAATATCACGTGGAAGGTATGGAAAATAAAAAACAAATTAAGGAAAACAGAGATGTACAAGAGGTTTTAGTAGGGGAGGGAAGGAGTAATTAGATATTATTGGATTGGCAAGTAAAAAAAAAACTGACTGCTTCAGCTATCTTGTGGAAGTAGCTTATTTTCCTTTTCTCTTCATAGAATCACAGAACTGGAAGGGACCTCAAGAGGTGATCTAGTCCAGTGCCCTGCACTCAAGGCAGGACTAAGTATTATCTAGATCATCCCTGACAGGTGTTTGTCCAACCTGCTTTTAAAACCCCCAATGATGGAGATTCTACAACCTCGCTAGGCAATTTATTCCAGTGCTTAACCACTCTGACAGTTAGGAAGTTTTTCCTAATGTCCAACCTAAACCACCCTTGCTGCAATTTAAGCCCACTGCTTCTTGTCCTATCCTCAGAGGTTAAGAACAACAATTTTTCTCCCTCCTCCTTATAACAACCTTTTACATACTTTAAAACTGTTATCATGTCCCCTCTCAGTCTTCTCTTCTCCAGACTAAACAAACCCAATTTTTTCAATCTTCCCTCATAGGTCATGTTGTCTAGATCTTTCATCATTTTTGTTGCTCTTCTCTGGACTTTCTCCAATTTGTCCACATATTTCCTGAGATGTGGTGCTCAGAACTGTACACAATACTCCAGTTGTGGCCTAATCAGCATGAAGTAGAGTGGAAGAATTACTTCTTGTGTCTTGCTTACAACACTCCTGCTAATACACCCTAGAATGATGTTTGCTTTTTTTGCAACAGTGTTACACTGTTGACTCTTACACCTCTATAGTGTGTACTGTATGGCAAAGATACAAATATCAGTATATGTCATCAGTAAAATTGGTATGTAAAATCCACATCAAAAGTATGACTCCTTTAAAATGTGCTAAACCACCAGTTTAAATAGTGGAAGGCTCACAATGTAGTTTCCCCTGTGTTTCCCAAGAAGTGTAACAGCTAGTTCTTCAGTTAGGTCTGACAGGACTAGTTTAAAGTGGGTACTTTGCTGAAGAAAGGTATATGTTCAGATCTGATTTTTGAAAAATAAGCTGCCCTAGAAACTAGCAGTTGCCAACTCTCAAGTGTGAGCAAGTGACCACAGCCCTTATAAATCTTCATTTTTGGTTTAAAAAGCCTTTTGGAATGCAGGCAAGTGTTATTTAAGAAGACTCTATAGCCAGAAAGAAAGAGAAGGGCAAATGGAGATTTCTTTGCAGATATTTATGTATTTTTGTAGGCTAAGTATGCCGGTTCCATTACATTAAATTGTTGGTGCTGTCTGCAGCTGCTGACTGTATAGTTTGAATGCTGTGATTGAATTACTCTGGGTAACATGGTTAAATCATTGTGTTATCTTGGAGGTTAGCTACACTGGATGCTGTGGCTAAATTTCTGGCATCTTTGGCAGAAAAACACTGTCCCAGCTCAAGATTTTGTGAACTATTACAATACCTGGTGGTTATTTTTTATGTAGCTGATCACTATAAGACCCCATCTCTAACACTGCTTGCAATAGCAAAGTGAACATCTCAATGACAACAACAAAACTGGGCTACAGAGAAAGGTGTAGGTAAATATTTTGGACCATGTACACAGCTATTTGCAGCACTGCTGTAAAGTTTTAAAATGCATTAATGCAAGTTGTCAGCCATCTGACTGTTAAAATGTTCCAGTAAGGAGCACTCTACTAAATATTCAGAGTTAGGTGGTCCTCTATTTGCTCACCTTCTCACTGTCAACAGCAAATATGTTGCGCCTTTGGTCTTTGATCCAAAATTTGTGAGATATAAGGGAGAGGGTGGGAGGAGGAGGAGGCAGTGATGAAAATGGTGCGTTAATGAAATCCAAAATTCTTTCCATCTTTAAGAGCGGAGCTTTGCTTTTAGGCCCTGATTTATCAATTTTGAGCATGTACTTAAATACCATTGAAGTTACATTGATGTTAGTAGGATCTGAGTATGACTTAAAGCTGAGCATATGTTTAACTGCTTTGCTGAATGAGGGTACAAAAGTGCTGGTCATTTAAACATGCCAATTAGCAATACAAAACAAGCCAGTCAGAGACTTGGCTGAAAACAAGCACTGACATGGCCTGATTTTCAGAAGGGCTGAGCACCAACTTCTCCCACTGATGATGTGTCCTGTGAAAATCAGGGCATCAATATAAGACCACCCTTTCCCTTCTTTCTGTAAATGCTTTATACTTACAGCTAAGAGCAGACGATCTCTTTCAATTAAGTCAGCTAGTTTATTTAAGAGCCTTCCCCGTTCTGAAGCATCCATTGTACGCCATGGCGACCCAAGCTGGAAAGCTTTTCTCGCTGCTTTAACAGCTTTGTCTATGTCCTCCTGTGTGTGAAAAATATGGAGATTTATTTGATTCTGTTATATAATCCTGTTTTTTTCCCTATCTATAGAGCACCTTAAGTGTGCTAGGCATTTTGCAGAATAAATGCAAGACATCAAACTTGCTGCAAGCAACTTACAGTCTAATTAGAGGAGAACACTCATTTTACATCAGTTTTTTTCAAACATGCTCACTATCACTTGAAAAGTTTCCCACTTATATGAAGTGATATAGGAAACAGCTGAAGTCTCAAAGCCCATACATAAAAGTATATTAAGGAACTCCACTTTTAAGTCTAGATTTTCAAAAACTTACCCCCCATTTTAGCACCCACAGTTATTTGCAGGTGTAACAATCTATTTCAATGTCCAGGTAACTGCCCGTACCCACAAATCAGGCATCTAAACATCTAATGTAGCCTAAATTCTAGACATAAAACTGCCCAAAGGCTTGGTTAAGGCCAGATTCAAAATATGTCCCAAAATATTTCATATGATGATCACAGATGTATTCTTTGGAAAACAAATCATCTTTGTTTTTTTAATTGGAAGTGCAGGACCTAAGCACCCTAAATCATGGAAGTGTCTGATTAATTGACCAGGTTTTAATTGCCAACCCTAAGCACTCCACAATGCTGGCACTGTCTCTAAATTAAACATGTTAACTTGTCAGCCTATGGCAGTTTTTATAATACTGTTTATTATTAATCTTTTGGCTTTCACAACAATGGAGCAATGTATATTTCACTGTGCGGGAATTGTATCTACATGGAGGGTGTTCTAGGATGCAAAAGAAGCAATTAAAGGCCTATTTAGAAATGATTTTCAGTATTTGGGAGTTTGTCATACTTCACACATCCTGCTGCTCCTTTTCCAAGTAAAATACAAATGGAGGTTCAATTCAGCCCTTTGGTTTTTTTGAAAGAATATTTCTAGAAAAAGTAGGAATCTATCTGTAGCGCAATTTGCATGTAAAATTTAAGCAGCAACTCCTGAAAACTTGTCCCACACTGTAATTTGCCTGATTCTCCTCTCACACTGGTGTAAATCAGGAGTAACTCCACTGAATTCAACACTAGGGTAAAATTATTGTGAAAGGTGAATCGGGCCCAATATTTTTAATCAATATTGATAACTGAAATTGAATTATCCTTCAATGACTTAGTGAGGGACAAATCATGCCACAGAGAGCCCAGAAAGCAAAAGAACCAGTGCAGACCTGCTATGCAGGCAGGATCTTCCTACAGTGGGTACTTACCATCACAGCACAGACAGCTCCACAGTGGCTCTCTGTGTCCAAGTCAGCATGAGGTTTGGGGGCAGGATGAAGGAAAGGAGCGTGTGGAGCAGGTGGACTCATGACCATGTAGCTCTGCTGACCAATCCCACCTACATGGGAAGGCACGGTAGCTATGGGGAATATTGAGGCTACAATAAAGCTAATATTCCGCTAATATTTTGTAGCCTGATGGAGAGGATTCCTTCCCCAAATGGAAGCTACCACATGCATAGACCATGTAGTTGGACATTGTGAAGGGATAAGGATTTGATCCCCAATTGAACATTTATACTTTCTCTGTCACGGATGAAACAACTATATACACTGTATGATGGAATGTAATCCATGTACTGATTTAGACATAATGTTTTCTTACGAGTGTAAAAATCAATGGTACACAATGTCTCTATGGTATTATGCCCCACCCCTTCACTCAGCATGAATACCAGGGGAAATGCACAGCAGAGTGAGGGAACATCCACCCTACAAGCCGATGGAGTAGCCTTGTAGCTGCTCTGCAGAGGCAATCTCAGCTCAATGGCTGAAGTAGCCCCCATGTACCCTTAATGTGGCCATGCTTTGAGAGAGAGGATTGAATGGTCTGCACAGTGGCAGATCCTCTTCCTCACTCCCACAAATTCACAACCCATCTGATCCACACATAAGCCAATAGTGAGTTGTGGGTGCTCAGCACCTCTGACAATTAGGCCACTTATTTAAGTGCCTAGTTTTAGGCACCCAAGGGTGAAAATGTTGGGCTAGACCATTTAAAATTGTCTCAAATTCTCATTTTAATTAATTGTGGTTCCAATATCATATAATGAATAGAATTTGCAGATCTGGTTGTAAAAAAAATGCAAATATGTTCAAGACATTTTCCATCATACTTGTTGAAATTTCAAAATTCTCCCATGCACTCTGTCAGATATTAATGACCCAGAACAACTGTATAAAATAATAATTAATACTGTTTAATTTTATGGTGCCTATTGGCCTAAGGATAATAGATGCTTTTAGTCTATATATGATCAAATGCTTATTTTTGCAGTGATCTTTTCTACAGTAAAAAATAGCTAGTTAGAATCCATAAAACCAGAAAGCAAAACAAAAATTCAACTAATTAAGTCCTTTGAGCAAAAAATATAAAATATAAAACTGCTCTGTCAGTTGTATGAGACTTAATTTAACATAGAAATCTACACCAAGAGACAGAGACAGATAATTATGCACAGGGCCAGGCTTACTAGGTTTTTTTTTTTTTTTTTTACACTTGTTATAAACGTGCATTTACTTTACATCTCACTGACCATTTGTTAAATAAATGTAGTCATGCTTTATTATTACTAGGGGCCTTCAGGATTAGTGAGCATAGCCTAAAAGAGCCATCTAACTGAAAGGAAAACCATTCCCATTCACATATGTGTCTGTACTTTGTAATCTTCACTTAAAAAAAACCACACTGAAAGGCAGTGTACAGCTCTCTGTTAACTCTATTGTACATACAAATTAAATTCCTAAAATCTCTTGGCTAAAGACTAGACTCTAGAATATTAGGTTTACAATGGCTGTAATTTATTAGATTTGTACATTTCACTAGACAATTTAGTTAATAGCAGTTGTCATTACACATTAGTTTACAAAATTACTGCATATGCAGCAAACCTGTATGCTGAACAGCATTATCTCTTTATTTAACGAGTTGTTAGATTGCTTGTAAAGAATGAAAGCTACAAGAGTTTCAAATGTTAAGTGAACAGTTGCAGGTCATGAGTAATTTAATTTGAGGATGATCAAATATCAGGCCAACCTGATTTGCAATGTAACTTGATTTTTAAAGATTAAAAAGAGAAGTAGTAGAAGGTGTCATAAATATAAAGGGAAGGGTAACAACCTTTATGGATGCAGTAATATAAAATCCCTCTTGGCCAGAGGTACAGAATCCCCTTACCTGTAAGGGGTTAATCAATCAGTTCAATTAACCTAGTTGGCACCTGACCAGAAGGACCAATGGGGAAAGAAGATACTTTCAAATCTGGGAAGGCTTTGTTTTTGTGCTCTGTGTGTGTTCTCTCCGAGACAAAGAGAGAGACCAAGCAAGTAATCCAGCTCCTACTGAAATGATACATCTAATATTACAGAAATAGTAGGTAATAGCAAGGAATGTGTTAGATTATCTTTTGTTTTAGCTTGTAAATTTTCCCTGTGCTAAGAGGGAGGTTTATCCCTGTTTTTTGTAACTTTGAAGTTTTGCCTAGGGGGGAATCCTCTGTGTTTTAAGTCTTATTACCTTCCATCCTGATTTCACAGAGGTGCTTCTTTTACTTTTTTTTCTTTATAATAAAGTTCTGTTTTTTTAAAGAATCTGATTTGTTTTTAGTGTCCTAAAAACCCAAGGGTCTGGTCTGTGCTCGCCTTGTTTACCTATCTGGTTGGTAGATTACTCTCTAGCCTCCCCAGGAAAGGGGGTGAAGGGGTTTGGGGGAATATTTTGGGAAAACAGGAACTCCAAGTGGTCCTTTTCCTGAATCTTTGTCTAACTCACTTGGTGGTGGCAGCAGTACTCATCCAAGGACCAGGAAGGATTTGTACCTTGGGAAAGTTTTTAACCTAAGCTGGTAGAAATAAGCTTAGGGGGTGTTTCATGCGGGTCCCCGCATCTGTACCCTAGAGTTCAGAGTAGGGAGGGAACCCTGACAGAGGGGTAGCACTTTACATGAAAGATACCTACAATGCCAGTGAGATACAATCAAGAGTGGTTATGAAATTCTTTGGATAAGGACAAAAGGAATGAAAAATGAAGACGAAGCCACACTGAGCATAAGCTACAGACAACCTGGACTGGAGAAGGACAAGAATGAAAAATTCCAAGACCAGATTTCATAGGGCCAGATTTACTAGGTTTTTTTTAAAAAAACAAGACACTTGTTATAGATGTGCATTTGCTTTACATTACATGGAGTTTTTGTTCAATAAATGCAGTCATGTATCCAACATCATGAGTCCTCCTGAGATATTTGACACCGCAGGAAACCATTCTCATGAGGGACTTTATCTAGCCATCTATTTTATAAGAAATAGATCCAAACTTGCATAGCAAAGATGTTCCAAACATTGCCAGATATCTTACAATCAGCTCTTATGCTTGGACACCTATCAGACAATCACACTTGGACCTGAATCCTATCGTCAAATCCATGGTACAGGTTTCTGGTAAAGTGCTGAAACCTGTAATTTAGAATCCACAGAATCATGCTGCAGACAGAATATTTTATGCTGGATCTGGATCAGTACCATATTAGGGCTAAATGATTACTGGAAGGGGATGGGAAGCTGAGCAACAGCTCCTATGTATTCAAAGGCTGAACATATAACAAAGTAAACAAATGATTTGGTCTAGTAAAAAGCGATAAAACTGGGAGAAATCCGAGAACATTAAGAAAGGGGGCATTTAGGCTGAATATGAAGGGTTTTTTGTGACAGTGAAACTTTGGGTATGTCTACTCTGCAAAGTAAGCCCGGGCCCAGATTCAGGCTTGAGCCCAAACCCTCTTCTGTTTACACACAAATCTCTTGGGCTCAGACCTAGATTCTAGGAGCCTGCAGGGGTGGAGGGTTTGAGCCCAAGTCAAGCCAGGACCCAGGATTTAAGCTCTGTTGCTTTACAGTGTAGATGCAGCCTCCTCTGACTTGGTCCTGAGAGTTTGCCAAAAGTATCCCACAGTTCCATGGGCCAACTTCCTTTGTCCGCTCTGTCCTTAGCATCTCCAATCCACACAAGGGAAACAGACAGAATCCCCATTGGTGTAATGCAGCAGCTTGGTAGGTCAGTGTTTAACCCTTCCATTGTCTTCCCAACGCTGAGCTACAAACCCACCATGAGACTCTTCTGGGTTTGCAATAAAGGCTGAGCAGAAGAAGTCTTTTGCAAAGCATGCTGCTTCATGGTCATGGGAGCACAGCCAGATTTGGGTAAATCTCTGGTATAAAGCCAGCAAAACTGTATACTTTAGTCAGAGTACTTAGAATGACTATGTGTACCAGGAAATAGCAAAGAAGCTGGCAGCATTGCAAATTTACTGGCTTGGTGACCAGTTCATGGAGTGGATTAACATTACTCTGGTCTCAAACCAGGGACCAGAACTGCACCTTGGGCAACTCACTGACTTCATGCCCGTTTTATGAGGAGTTTGACTGAAAACAGTGAACTGTGGGAAGGGGAAGTGGAAATGTTTTCCATTTACTAATCTAGTCCATGTCAGTTAGAAGTAGTCCATAGGTGACAAAACTCTTTGTGCCATATTTGACTGGAGTTTGAAATTTTGTCCAGAAATGTGGCCGGGGAGAGGAGGGGGGATAAGGAGGATGGCTGTGGAGTTCTATGTGTTTATGGGCAGCCATAACAGGCTAAGCCATGCGGAAGCTAAGAAATCATCCTGTTGATTCAGTCATGAATTATGACCCAGTTCCTGGTGCTGATAGCTGTAAACTTTTCTTGAAACAGGAACTCCAGATAGGCAGTCACATTTCAGAAAAGGAAGCATTTTCCTGGGCCACCTTGGTAGCTGACCAGCCAACTCCACTCATAGATGTGCTGTTCAGTCACTATACGTATGAATACTTCAGCTGCATACGCTGCAGGTTTCTGACCAGCAGGCTAGAATAACATCTCTCTGTGTCAACTGCGCACAAAAAGGACTGTTATGTCCTCCAAAATGTGGAAGGCCTGAAATGACAGAAAAAGCTTTTGGAGCTCAGCCACTGATGCCCCCACCTCGCAAGGCCAAGTAGTTCTACAATTTTTAGAAAGCAAAAACCAGCTTTCAAATTAACTTACCATTGTTCCTGTACTTCTGTTGCTGGGATTAAGAAGGCTGTGTCCAGGGAGCTTCTGTGGTCTGAAGCTTGGAAAAGTAACATTTTAAGTCCTTGAAATACCACAAGAAGTTTGTCTATGCTCTGCTCTGACTTTATCTGAGACAATATCCCTCTGTATCTTGTCCTGTTCCAGGCCCCTCGACCTTTTCTGGCTGCAGCACCTCCACCGCTCACCTATACTGCAGCAGAAGCCTGAACCTTCACCTTGCACCGTCACAGACTGTTTCCACGATGAACATACAGTTGAAATTCTGGAGAGGGCCAACAAGCAGGTCCAGCACCAAAGATGGAGGGACTTATAGAGAGAGGAAAGTCATGGCAAGAGGCAAGAGGAAAGGCTCAGGTTTGAGGGCAGGATTTCAACATGGGAACTGTCACTTGTTTTGCAGTTCCTGGAACAGGAATGGTGGCTAAAGGTAGAGGACAGAGCTTAGCAGAAAGAACTGCCTGAGCAGCTGATATCACTAATGGCCACAAGACTATCAGCTCCTGCTGCATCACTCATATCGGAGCTTGACTCTCTTTCACCGTGCCTTGTGATGCAGTCCAGAAACAGCTGGGAAAAACTCCATGGAGGGGTGGCCATGCAATCAGGCCCCATGAACAACTGGGAAAGGCAACTTTGCCCCTTGCTATCCTCCATATAGACCCCCTCCCATCTCACCCAGCACCGAGTGGCAAAAGGGAAAAGAAGGGCAAGGAGAATAGGGGGTGGGAATGGGGGCAGGGGACATGCAACAGTAGGGGGTTTCTGTTTGCTCTTGTTCATGCGCTTTTTTTTTTTTAAAAGGTTCTGTTGTTACTGGTGTTTTGGTGTGGTAATGGCAGCTGGCCTTCCTGGCAATGGGTTAATGGCGTACTTTCCTAATACATGTTTATAAATAAAGCTTTTTATTTTATCATCAAGAAAGTGTCTTGCTATCACTGCATCACATCACACAATGTACATTTCAAATTATAAAGGTAAAACACCTTTATAATTAAAGATTAGGGACAATTAGGAATTAATATGCAAACACTAGTCCTCTAAACAGTTAGCTACCTCAATCCGTATTTTAATCACTTCCTTACGTCAGTCCATACTGTTGACCAACCACCCAACCCCATTCGGGAAGTGGTCATAAGTATATTGCATGACAATCAACCTTCCACCCCTCCCTCACCATCAATCAATGAGTTCCATCCACCCATCCCCGACAAGCACATTCACAAATGTACTATTCTCCTTCTTCCATTGGGCCATGCAAGTTTATAATGTGGGAGCACAAAACATCCCTGACTTCTGCCTGGGTACATCCAGCTCCAGCAGTGGCTTCTGACTGAGTGTACTGATTCAGTGGCCCCTATCTGTCATAGCTCCATTCAGGAGGAAATGACTCGCCTCTGGCTTTGCAAAGATTGTGAAGAACACAGCAAGCCACAGTACAGCATTGACAGTAATACAGACACTGGAATCCAAATGGGTCATAAACATCTCCAGTGGGATTTCAATCTGCCAAAAGCACTTTCAACAACCATTCTACACCAGCTGAGAGCGTAATTAAAACATCTTTTGCCAGGGCTTCTAAAAGCAGGGTACAGTTTCATAAGTCAAGGCAAAAGGGGTTACATGGGGTCCTCCAGAATAATGGTGTGGACAGTGACTCTGTTGATGACAGTGTCATCTGGTGGAAGTAGCGTCCCAGCCTGTTCATCCTCAAAGTCACAAAAGGGACTGACCTAGCCTCTGGCCATCTCACTTTTTTAGGGTAATTGTGGTGTGATCACATTTGAAGATTCAGCCCAACAAGCATTTCTTTATGGCTGTTGACTTAGTGGGAGTTATGAAATATACAATGAAAACAGGACTGGGTACTTAGTATTAAAACAGGTGCAAAATATTTTTAATGAAATGCAAAAGCCCTGAAAAATTGTATTTTCTGCATTTTGTTATTAATTTCACCATGGACCCATCTATATACACAAAACTCATTATTTGTGTGCAAACTTTTCTAAGCAAAAACGGGCCAATTTTGAGGCCAAAAATCATGTCACAAATGAGAAAACTTTATAGAAACAGAAAAAATGTGTGCCTGCATGTGCCTGTGTATACATGCATGCTCGGGAATGAACATACACAAAGGCAAATATTTGCATGAATGAAAACATTAACTGATAAAACCAGTAATTTTTTCCACAGGTCTAGTTAAAAGTTTTTCTACAGTTGTCAGCTAGAAATAGAACACCCGCATCTCAGGCTTCCTTTTAGAGAGTTCATCCAAAAAATGTCTCTGGATATCAGTCCTAAAACTATGGAAACAAAAGAGCCTGCTATATTTAAACATATCACTCTGTACTTGATAATGTGCACTGAAACTAGATAGTATTATTAAGCAAAGTCTTTTCAAACAGAAAATTATACAAAATTATGAAAATATACGAACGTTGCTCTTCAGTTCTTCAGGTTCCGTTACAGATTTTTGAAATCTGTATGTAAGTGTATCTTTTTCCCCCCAAGTGGTCTTATACACGGCAAAATAAGTACATTTCTCTTCAGCTATTACCACCTTTTGCAGTCCTCCCATCAAATCTTAACAATTAGAAATGTATGAGCCAGATGCATTTCACAGGAACTGGTGCTGGTGATCCAGCAGGCAGCATTCATCACTGCAAATCTATATGAAATCAATGTTCCACTGTGCTGTAAAGATGCACTCTCTTATTGGAAGTGTCATCATTCACAAAAGACATACATACAGAGTTGTGACCACTTGTTAGCAAAGATTCCCTGGCATTTTATATAGGAGTTAAGGGATTAACGTGGCTAGCGTGGCCAAATATCAGTGTGGCTGACTATTGTAACTGTCCTTACATAGTACATGCGCTTAGTGTGAATAGAACTGTTAAGAAAGGCTTTCACAGTAAGCAAAACTTTGAAGTAAATCAGTCAGTGATGAATACGTTGTATCCCAGTTATTTTCATGGTATCAGGTATGTCATTATATCTTCACTGAAGGAACAATCAGAAGAAGGAGCTGGGCAGTATGGGAGGAAAGAATTCAGACATAAATAGCCAGAATAATAGTAAGATGAATCAAGAAAACAATTAGCCAAACACAGGGTTTGGGGCTTTGTTTCTAAAATGTTCTCTTTTTTCAAGTTTACTTGAGTGACTAAATCCTTTTCCAGATTCACAAACTACTGTACACTGGAGTAGTGGCTGATAAAAAGGTCTTGCTCCTGGTCTCAGTGTAATCAATAGCAAAGCTGTCATGGAGCCAAATGCTCTGCCGGGGGAAGTTGGTATAGCTCCACGGAAGTCACGGAACTTTGTCAATTGGCACCAGCACAGCATATGTCCCATTGCCTTGCAAGTGCTGGACTGGATACAAAGAAAGCAGTGACATGGCAAAGCTTTAAAAACCTACCTTGTCTCCTTCTTCAACCTCACAAATTTTATCTCCAGTTGCAGGGTTATAGACTGCAAATTTTTTGCCATTAGTTGCATCATGCCATTCATTATTTATAAATATCTGCAAGGAAATAAGGAAACAAAGAGAGGAACATCATCAATAACACAGATATCGTCGTAGTTTATTACCTGTTGCAATGAAATATTAGTATGGTATCACCTGATAGCTATCCACGATCCTTTTTTGTTTTAGGTCCCTATGCATCAATGGGGAATAGGCCCCTTCGAGTTCTGCAGAGTAAATACGGATAAATAAATGTGGAATTTTAAAGATTTTGAAAATTTCAGTAACATTCACCTATCTGCTTCGAGTCACCAATGACTTAAAAATGCAGACATTCTCTCATAGCTTTCAACTCATATAATAAAATAATTGCTTCTTTACGATCATTGGCACTCAGGGAACTAGCACAAGTGGATAGAAGGCAGTATATGACCTATAGAGCCTTCTATCCACTTTCACAACTACTGCAGCTCCTCTAGTATTAATAAATCCCTTCAACAGGGGTAGGGACGGCAGATGGAATGGTGTAGCAGTATATTCTCCTGTCCTGCTCCGCAGGCATACAGGAATCTCTTTGAGAAACTGAGCTCTGTGCTGCACAGGGAATGTAAACTCCCTGTATAGCCCTCTTGAAATCCTGTCTCCCCTTTGCCCAGCAGAACCACACAGGTTTTGCTGCCAGGGGAGCCTTTGTGTCTCAGAGGCAGAAGATTTGTCACCTAACAGAAGATGACAAACAACTAGGTCAGAGCAGTCATAGATGTTTTGGAGAGAGCAATTTTATTTAACCATTTATCTAACTTTTCTTTCATTTTCTTTCAAACAACATGTGTCTCTGAAATGAAAGACAACACTAAAGTGCTGCAGCCAGTTTAATGAAATCTACAACAAAGAAGGAACCACTGAGGCATAGTGCAAGAGCAAGAAAATGTGGTTTGTACACTCCTCTACTTCCATATCACAGGAAAAAAATAAAAAGGAACATTAATCTCTGTGATTTTATTTCCAAATCCCTCTGGCCTGTGGACTGGTGCTTCATTAAATATGATCCTAATAAAAAGCTTATTTAAAAACAGAAATGTAATGATATTAATCTTTTACAGGAACTAAGGGATCTATTTCATTTCATGGAGGAGTATCCACAGATCAAGAGGCATTTACTAAAATGACACTGCTTATTTAGCCAAAACATGGATTGTCTTTGTAACGATTTGATGGATCTTAAAGACACATTGCACGTATATTTCAAAATGCATGCAACAATGCTGGAAACTTATTAAAACTGTTATAATACTATAAATTATTGTGTTATTTAAGTGAAAACATTGTGCAATGAGATATATTCTAAATATGGTGGGTCAAATTGCATTCTCAGCTACGTGGGGGAAACCGCACTGACTTCAGTAGGTTGCACCATGACCTGAGAGCAGAACATGGTGCACAGTAACTCGTTTCCATGTTAATTCTAGAGTATTACAGATGGATTGTGAAACAAGGTCTATAGTTAAGGTTGACTATGTGTTTTCATTCCAAAGGAGTCCCATATCCTTCCAGTCAGTGTTTGAAATTATGTAGGGCATGATGAAGGGCTTCAGAGCAGCCCTGCATCATCCTGCAGGAGCCCTTCCCTTGTTCTGCACACACATTAAGAGTATCCAACTGTTTTCTAGCACAGGTTTGTGTGGGACAGAATTTCTTTGTTGTTCCAGCCCCCCTGACAATCTGCATAGTGGGGGTGCGGAGAACCATTGAACCAAACTGTAAACCCAGTATATGATGGAAACCACATCAAGCCAGGGGGTGTGGCAGCACGCCCAGCATTCCTAGTTCCAGCACCTATGTTTGTTTTATCTTTTTTTTTTATTATTATTTTTTTTTAAAACAACCCAACCCTAGGAAGTTTCACACAGACACAAAGTGAAGCTCTCAAAAGTCTGGCAATGCAAAAGTGAAGGCTGTATGTATGCATTACAATAGTGTGGGCCTATTTTTCTGCTGGTGCTGAGCTGCACCAAATTTACACCGGCAAGGAACTTGGTGCATGGTCTTTAATTACATAACCACATAGTATTTTTAGGCAAGATGGTTACCAACTTTAGTTCCCAGAAGAGCTCCACTTTGCAACCTTAATGTTCTTTTAATTGTGTGTGTGTGTGTGTGTGTGTGTGTGTATGGATTTTAAAACGTATCTGCTATAGTGTTATATATTTTGTGAAAAGGGGATTTCCAATCATAGGAAACGAGAAAAAAATTAAGGTTTTCTGATATACCGTAGTGTTTTTGTGATTATGTCACCACCCACTTGAGTGTCTTCATTGGATCCCCGTCATCCACCACATCAGATTAGCATTTCTTGGCCTTACACAACTTTGCTCCACCCTATATCTCTGATTAAATCTTTTATCATGTCTGTCTCACCATTTTCCCTCTATAAATGACACCAGACTTGATGTTCCATTTATCTCCTTCTCTCACATTTTTCTCTGTGCCTTATTCCATGCTTTTGCCTTTGCCTGGAATACCTTCCTCATCCCAGGTAACCAAACCAGCAACTGGTTCTCATTCCAATGATTTCTAATGACCAACTTCTTGCCCGGTCCACACTAGAAGTGGGCTAGTATGTGACATTTAAAAACAAACAAATCAAAACAGTAAGCTATTCTCCCCTCTGGGTATCCTGTCTTATTGGTTTCTGTCTTTTTGATTTTAAGCTCTTATATAGGACTGAGCATGTTGTTGGCAATTAACAAACATAATGAATAACAAAAAATGTACTGTGGCCAGTATAAAGCAAAGATAATCAAACTGGTTTATGCAGCAACCTTAAAACTACTGAGATCACATCCAAAGATTATTTCATATTTGCCAGGAACTGCATTACATATGTAGCTTTAACCTTTATACAGGCAGAAAGAGCAGCACATGCCAGTTTTCCTTTTTATAGCTGGAACAACCACCCTCACGCACAGATAGGAACATTGAGATATCCTGGCACAGAAGCACACTTTAATAAAACTAGATGGAATGGATATCATTATCCATCATCAGTATCATTAAACACACAAATGACGTCACTCACACAGGAAAACAGTTGATTATCTTATTTGCAAATTCACTCTCACTCTGGAATAATCCCCTGCAAGAAGTAAATATTTGAATTCCTTAGAATGTCTGGATGACAACAGAGTCAAATGTGAGCACTTTCTTCAAAGACAGCAGAGAAGTTTCAGGATTGGCAGGGATAAAATCACCACCCAATCTTATCTGCTTTTTACTCTGAATTTTGTAGTCTGTTCCATATGGCACTTTCATTCCCCTTGGTATTAGGCCACACTGATCGTCCCTAAGCTGACTGCATATGTTCTAAAACTACACAAAATGAGGATTTCATAAATGGGTAAGTCTGTCTCTCTCCTTGGTGTTCAGTTACTTGTAAATCCTGCTTGAAGGTTAGTATGAGTGCCTGTACAGCCGGTATAAACAACATCTCCCTATAAAATGCTGTGAAAGAAACCAAAGCAGTTGCTATCAAAAAGTCAACATTTACCTACAGTTACCAGCAAGTGGTGTTGGAGATACTGCAGTTATTTTCTTTTGTAACTATAAGGAAAATTTGACATCTCACATGTCACCATGGTAAATTAGGGAAAGTGTTTTTCTTTATGGTGAACATTATACCTTGGTAAACTGATTATAATAGTTTTGCATCAAATACTGTGCTCTCTTTTGTGCCTTTAAGACATAGCCTCTTTTTGAGAGTGGTGCAAAACTGGACTGGCCCAGCAGGTGCTGAGAGAGTGAAACAGGAAAAATGCCTCCCCATATATGTCAGATCTGTAGGGTTTAACTATTGAGTGCCTGTAAAATCTTAACATTGATATTGAATTTTAAAAGAGCCAAGTGGGAAGTAATTCACTCAACAGTTGGGTGAAATTCAAGGTACTGGTTTCTATATAAATGTTAACTAGAACAAGGTTTTGTTTATTAACTGGGCTAGATCCACGCTCCATTAAAGATTTCTTCACCAGCTCTGAAGAGCTAATTTTTCTTTCACAAAAAGTCAACACTTTTTGGTGAAATGCCTCACAAGCAGCATATAGTTTGGTTTAGAAAAGGAAGTAGGAAAAACATTGGTAAGAAATACCCTAATGGGTAAAAAGATTAGTGCTCACACTGGTGCTTGCTGTTACCTTAGCTAGTCTTTATTGTGGGCATTATTATATAAGACCACCAATAGTGAAAATAAGTACTCTTCCCTATCAAGTCTTCTCCATTATCTGTGGATCCAGATCCCACAACCTCTGCATTATATTTTACAACAAGCTCTAACTCTACCACTGTCGTTCGTAGTTGGGGTTTTTTAGTGGGCATATCTCTATGATCATAGCTAAAACCATCACCTTCTGGCACAAAGCTCCTCCGTCAGTCCCTCATATTACCACCATGGAGCCAAACTCAGAGGGTGCAGAAAGACAAAGCTGCAGCAGAATGAGCATGAGAAAGATTTAATCCCATTTCCAATATCACCCTGTTCTATAGCTCAGCCTAGTAGGAATTTGTTTTAACTTGCTTGATTTACCACAGGGCAGAAAGCAGGTAAGGCAGTTGTAACAGCAGAATAAATGTATTTATCACATGGTCTTGCAATTTAGCATGTGGATATCACCACCACATAAATTGTGTAACAAAGGATTTAAATTCATTTGGGAGAATGGAGATTGATTTCCTCAAAACCTAGATATATTACTTAAACTGACTGTGACCAAAAAAATGGTAAAGGTGGATATTTTGATAAGAAAACCTCAAGTCCACAAAAATATTTCCTAAACTGAGATGCCTACTATCCTACAGTTATATTTTTGTACACATTTTAGATTACACCTCTACCCCGATATAACGCGACCCGATATAACACGAATTCGGATATAACGTGGTAAAGCCGCGCTCTGGGGGGTAGGGCTGCGCGCTCTGGTGAATCAGCGCGTCAGTGTGTCTGGCTCTGACACGCTGCTCTGAGCAGCATGTTAAGGGTGTTGGGCCGGGGCCGAAGGGTTGGATAAGGGGCAGAGAGTCTCGGGGGGCGGTGAGGGGACAGGGAGCAGGGCGGGTTGGATGGTTTGGAAATTCTGGGGACGAGGCAGTCAGGGGACGGGGAACAGGGGCGTTGGCATCCTGGGGGGCCTGTTAGTGGGTGGGGTGTGGATAACGGTCGGGGGTGGGATCCAGCCCTGGCTGGGATGATTTAGTTGGGGATTGGTCCTGCTTTGAGCAGGGGGTTGGACTAGATGACCTCCTGAGGTCCCTTCCAACCCTGATATTCTATGATCCTGGGGGTGATTAGGGCCACAGGGGTCTCTGGAGGAGACCGTCACGGGACAAGGAGCAGGGGGGCTTAGATAGGGGGTGGGGTTTTGGGAGGGGTGGTTGGGGCGGGGGAGGTCATCTGGAGGATGTAGTCAGGGGACAAGGAGTGGGGGGGCTGGATGGGTCAGGGGTTCTGAGGGGTCAGTCAGGGGGCGGGAAGTGACTATTAATAACGGAAATGCTCGAGGCCAAAGCAAGTTCGATATAACGCAGTTTCACCTATAACGCGGTAAAATTTTTTGGCTCCCGAGGATCGTGTTGTATCGGGGTAGAGGTGTATTTGTATAGGTATCCAAAGAGATATATGCACAGCCACATCGATGCCTGCAGCCAACAGTGCCTGAACCTCAGGCTTGTCAAAAGTTGTAAAGATAATAAGGTACTATACGACTTCCTAGCAATTTCACATGGTTGATCCTAAGGAGTCCGTATGAAATTGTGGATGCTGTGAGGGGGCACAGATGCACAGCAGTCAGGTGGTTAACAAGAAAAAATCCTATGAAGTCATCTAGCTATGCTGCCAAGAAAAGAGACAAAGTAAAAGGTAAATATTAACATAACAGTGCTGGGTGATGCTACAGTATGCCAAATTTATATCTGTCTGTGAAAGGAGTAATAGTAAAACTTACCATTTTGGGAAGTTTTGCAAATATTGGTTTAAGTACTGCATTTAGCGTACTGACACAATGCTATTATTTTACAGTCCCTTACTTATTATTGTTCCTAATGTCACTTCCTCCTAATCCTAACCTTTCACTATGTACAAACCTGTACAATGTACAAGAACACTGAAAACTGCAGTATCCAAACATCTCCGTTAGGATACATTATGACTTTGCTTATACAGGTATGAACTAAAGAAAATGGTGCAAAAAGCCCAAATCCAACCTATACGCAATGTTACATATGTTGTAACACTGGGGGCTATTTTTTTAGAGTATGTTGGCAGCTACGCTCCTTTGGAGTGTACACTGCATAGACACATGGGCTGTGGTGCACTGAAAACAGAAACACCTAGTGCACAAGCCAACGTGAACAGACGCTGCAACAAAGATCAGCCTCTGGCTTGCTTGAATTGCAGCACACTCATTGCCCATGCTTACAAAAGCAGTAGCAGTTATCTTACATCATGGTATGGTAGTTTGCTGTCAGATAGCCCGGTCTTCCATAGTAAGGTGTTTCTTTTGCCAGATGTTCACTCACTGTTGCACATGCTGCATGAGTGTTCATGTTCCCCTGTAAGGACTGGATATGACTCATTGGGTTTAAGAGTTTTTGACAAGTCAAATCTTTGCAGCAAGTAACTTTTTACTTAGAAATGTTATGGTGTGCATGGTAGAGCTATTGTTTTCACTGAGATCTTCAAGTAAGATGGCAAGTCTTATAATGACCATACTCTTGTCCTTTCCACTAGAATTAGAAATCAACATTTGTTGTAGATGGATTCTGACACCGTTCTACAGTTCTGAAGCTTTGTATTTCAAAATACAGACCCAGGTGGTAGCTCTACGGTGGCTGCAAGCAAAATCTTATTTGATTGGAATTCATCTTCAGTGATAAAAATATAGTAAAATCCTGATTCTCCAAATTCTCCAAGTCATTGCAGACAATCAGAAATGTGGGAATTTGGCAGCTCTGCAAGGGTTTAGCTTCAGCCTTGTGAGGTTTAGGCAATATTGAAGTCTTAAGGTCCTTGTCTGGGGATTTTATTTGCTTACTTTCATGGTCTGAGCATAGGACTGGGAGCAAGGAACTCCTGAGATCTGATCCTGGCTTTGAGAATGATTTATTCTATGGCTTTGGGCACCCTTGCCCTTTTTATGGCTCAGTTTCACAATCTGGAAAATATAGATAATATTTCTCCATCCCACAGGTGTATTGTGAAAATTGATTAGTGTTTGCAAGGCACTCTTAAGACAAAGTGTGCTATTATCTTACTATTGTTATTTATCACACACAGACAGCATTTGACCCACAGAGGGCTTGGTGTGAAGTGGAACCTACTGCAGCTCTGCAGAAAGAGAGAAGAAGGTTTCATGGGGTTGCACAGTGTGCGCGTCTACTATACGCTGTGGAGCACAGCTCTGCAGGACCTCCTTATGTGGGTGACAAAAGGCAGGATTATCTGCTGCATGAATCCTCTGACGGTTGGTCCCCAACTGGCAGCTGGCTACTCTGCAAAGGCTTCAAGTCCTAAAGGTTTCAGTAGCAACTGAGGAGTGGTTCCTAAACTACTCTATGGATTCAAAATGAAATTCCTCATCCCCAGCTCTGCAGCAAACCTCAGCGTGCACCCATGTTACTCAAGCTGGCCTCTACAAATTGGATTTACCCCATGTTTATCCTTTAGCAAGAAAGATTTCCATCTAACTGGATATAATTGTTGCCCACTGTAAAATAGCGGGCAGATATGCCAGCCAGGGAAGGTAAAATAACTCCTCCCACCCCCACAATAAATAAACCAGTTCAATCCAAGGTTCTTTCCTCAGGGCTGGCTTTTATCATCAAAAAAAGACTCAAACAACATCAAAACAACTTAAAACACCTGAACCTGGCAACCAGGTCTCAGTAAGTTGGGAGGGGAAGAACACACTCTTCTCTACAGGTAACCTTTTCTAGGTATCCTATAATTCCTGCCATGGAGATACCTCTCTCTAAGAGCCATCATATTCCCCCACAGTGCGCTCACTACTCAGGCTACCCATTATATTGTTCCAAAGGTGGTCACCTGACTCCCTGGTCATGTGCCCTCAAGACTTGCAGTCCCTCCTGGGAAACTACATTTCCCAGAACGCCTGCTCTTAAGAGGCCCAAGGGCCATAATAGGAGCACTGTACCCAGTTACACTAACATTAAATCAAAAATTTAAAACACAATATTGAAAAATAGCTGGTATCCACTCATGTACGCTCTTACCAACTGTGGTAATTGCTCCAAGTTTATAGTCCTGTACTAGAGTTGCCAACTTTCTACTCACACAAAACTGAACACCCTTGCTCTGCCCTCTGCCCCGCCCCTCCTCCGAGGCCCCGCCCCCCAATCACTCCATGCCCTCCTTCTGTCGCTCACTCTCCCCACTCTCACTCATTTTCACCGGGCTGGCTCAGGGGGTTAGGGTGCATGAGGGGGTGAGGGCTCCGGCTACAGGCTCTGGGGTCGGGCCAGGGATGAGGGGTTTGGAGATGCAGGAGGGGGCTCTGGGCTGGGAGTGATGGGTTTGGAGGGTGGGAGGGGGATCAGGGCTGGGCCAGGGGGTTGGGGTGTGAGAGGGGGCCAGGCTCCGGGCAGCGCTTACCTCAAGCAGCTCCTGGAAGTAGTGGCATGTCCCCCTTCTGGCTCCTATGCGGAGGCATGGCCTGGCAGCTCTGTATGATGCCTCATTCGCAGGCACCTTCCCTGCAGCTCCCATTGACCATGGTTCCCGGACAATGGGAGCTGTAGAGCTGGCGCTTGGGGTGGGGGCAGCATGCGGAGCCTCCTGGCTGCTCCTACATATAGGAGCTGGATGGGTGACATGCCACTGCTTTTGGGAGCTGCAGGGAGCCTGCCTTAGCTCCACTGCGCCACTGACTGGACTTTTAACGTTCCGGAGAGCTGTGCTGACCAGAGCCGCCAGGGTCCCTTTTTGACTAGGCATTCTGTTAGAAAACCGGACACCTGGCTACCCTATCCTGTACATCTGTGGTTGTTTGATGGGGTATGAATGGAAAATCCCACCAATTCAGCTAAACCTAAAGAGTTCTATGGATCATCAAAAACCAGTCAATTAAACCTGAAACACTATTAAAGGGAATCTGCAGGGTCTGATTCTGCCCACTTATTTTGTGCTAGATCCACAAAGTGACTTAAGTATTGCAATGCTTAGTATTGCTTCTCTTTTAGGCATCTTGCCACCCAGTGAAAGCCACAGCCCCAAGTTAGGTGCCTAGGCCCTATACAATGCATAGCAAGAATTAGGCACCTAAGATTGGGACCCACAAAAGCCAGCATGCTGCACGGGGAGCCATCTAAGCTAGTCAATCAGAAATGCTGAGGAGATGGCTATAACATAAACCCTGCCCCTCTCTGAGAGTTAGGTGCCAAATTCTGGGATTCTCAGCCATGAACTCTCTGCTGGAGTTAGGAGTCTAAGCCATGTTTCGCAAGAAATGCCAGGGAGGCACGCAGGTGAGGAAAAAGGCCTCTCTTATACATTTTAGCACTCACCCAGGACATTGGAGACTTTGGTTGAATTCTCCTCTCTGTCAGGTGTGGAGAATGGGGTTTGAATACAGGTCTCTCGCCAACCAGGGGAGTACTCCAATCACTGGGCCTTAGAGTCATTCCCACTCTCACATTGGCTCAGTGCATATTTAATTATTCATACACATTGCAACAGCTGCAGTAGGAGAAACAGAGAGACCTGCAGACTAGAACATCTCATAATCAGCTAATCAGGGCCTCACTTGAGAGGTGGGGGGGAAAAAAGTTCAAATCCCTGCTCTACATCAGGCAAAGGAGGACACTGAACCCTACATTCCACATTCCAGGTGAGTGCTCTAGCCACACGCTAAAGGCTGAGATGGAGGAGTCCTCCTCATTCTCCCTCTGCCCTGGGGCTGTTTTGTGTGGCAATGCCTACTGGATCAGATGAAATAGGCAGGGGAATGCCTAGTCTGAGGATCTTGCTGGGGTTGAGGCATAAAATAGGTGCCCAAGTGCCTTAGAACGAGCTGGCTGTGCGCATCCTCACTGGCAGAAACATACCTCCTGTAAGGTGGAAATTCAGGCACCTAGGGATTTTAGGCACCTACAGGGTTAGGTGGCAGCTAAGTAGGGATTTGACCCTTTTTTAAAAATTTGAAACCATTTTATTATTTCCTCTTTGCTTCTAGCTGTAATGATTAAAATACATTTTATATTTGTTTCACTTTTCCTTTATTTACCGTAAGTGATTTAACTTTCCACACACCATGTTTTTCCCTCAGACACTGTGAAGAGCAGCGGTGGCAAGAGAAATATTGTTTTTTCTGCTACCTCATGTAATTTAACTACCTGATAAGTAACTAATTGTGCTTTGATACCTGGCTGTTGGAGCGCCATAGGACCTGCTCTTTTCAGAAGCATCACAACAGAAATAATTTGTTAAACAATCATTGTCTAATTCTTTAGTGTAACAAAGTAAAATATTTACCAGTACATGTGAGCCAATCTTACATACCTAAAATACTCACGAATGTCATCGGCACATCTCTTAAGGAATTTTGGGTATAGAAGGAATTCAGGATCATGCCCCAATTCAGGATCCAAACTCTCTTTAACAATTTAAAAATTAATCCATCCAAATTAAGAACATAAGAATGGCCATACTGGGTCAGACCAAAAGTCCATCTAGCCCAGTATCCTGTCTTCCAACAGTCACCAATTCCAGGTGCCTCAGAGGGAATGAACAGAACAGACAATCAAGTGATCCATCTCTGGTCACTCATTCCCAGCTTCTGGCAATTGACTCTTGAGTGTGTTAAATATCTCTTTAGAATGCTTAGTTCATGCTTTATGAGAAGGGTACAGACTATGATCTGGGAATACTTATATCACCATAGAAATACCTCTGGATTAAATGGATCTAATTTATTTACGGCCACATTGCTCCCGGTTGTAGAAAAACCTGTGAAAGGGGCCCATGGTGTGAGGAAAAGTCCATGAGGGTCCCCTGGAGAGTTTTCCCTAGATCATTCTAAGGAGGGCAGAGGGTTGCAGTTTTCCCATGTTGTACAGGGAGATAGTCCAGTCCCTAGAATCTACAAATATTTGAGAATCTGCTGGAGTCCAAGGAGAGTGAAGATTGAAAAGTTTGTACAACTGCACTGGTTCTGGGCCCCCCAGGCCTTTCTGTGGATCCCTGAAGCTTAACTTCAGTGATGCCACACTACCTGGGCTTTGCCATCAGCTGGTTCTCCTGGAAGCCCCATACAGGGTCGGGGAGGGGGGGTGCTAGGAAAGTCAGTCCAGCCTTAGACAATATTAGCTTGTCAGAAAATTAGTCATGGGTTGGTAATGTGGTATTAGGATGATGTATTTGTAACCTTGTGTATGCTTCCCATCCCCTGCCCTATCCTGGTCCCCTCATCCCAGCTCACCATCTCATTTTATGTGGTCTCCTGGCCCATAGACAGTCCTCAGTGAGATTTTGGAAAAGGAGGAAAGTGCTATGAAGGGCAGAGGTGAAGCTGGTTCCCTCTACATGTACAGCTGTGAATCATGATTGGAACCATAATTATTTACATATTCAATGATCTTTTCATATGCTGGATTTGACCCTTTGTTCAATCCCTGAGTACACGATAATGCACATGAAACTCTGAATTAGTTGAAAGCTGTATACCTTCACATATAGGGAAATACCTTCCTCATGGCAAAGTCTCTGATGAGGCTCTTGTGGATTAGTTATTTCAGCAAAAAGATGAAACACTCAAGAAACATATTCCTATTAATACACTTTTTAGATGGCAATGTAAAAACATCTGATATGATGACTGTTCTGTGGTTACCTACAGAATCTGTCCTATTAGTGAAAGTTTTTTCTAAGTGAGTTTATGCTGGCTAAGAAAGAAAGCAGTGGGGAATGGGGAGGAATATTCCGATTTATGCTTTTCAGATCTTCAATAACTTGGGGCATCACCTTGTCCTCATTACTTTTTGTTTGTAGTTTAATTCAGCAGTTGAAAATGCATCATTGCAGTTCCTAAAATATCTTTCCTGGATTAAGCCCTTTATACTCTGAGACAGGAATAGCCAAAGTGAGCTATCACATAGCAGAACTATACTGCACTTGCACAGTTTTAACAGCTTGTTAAATATTTACAAAATGAGGTCCCAAACCTGAAGTCTTTATTCATGAAAAATAGGTACCAAAATCAATTTGGGGTCTCCCTGAAAATGGGGTGCAGAGTTGGGTCCAAAAGAGCTGACCTTGAGTGGCACTGAGCTCTCCAGATTATACCCTAACGTTTGAAAAGAAGTCAAGTTTTGACTCTAGTGAGAAGTTAAAATTCAATCCCATGCATATTTGTATTTTGGAAAAATTGAAGTTTAGCTCACAAAGTCACAACAAGAACACTTTCTTGATTGTTTTACTTGGGAACTTTTCTAGATAGCAGTAACATACTATGTGGCATTTTGCTGTATGTCCAGAATCTGAGATAGCCATGGCCAGCAAAAGCTACAATTGTTACAGAAGTTTCTCAGTTTCTCTTTATTGCTGTATTTCACTTTGCTCTACCAAACACTACCTGAAAGTCTGAGATTGCAGAAACTACCATGACTTTGCTGTTTGTTCAAAGTTCAGACTCTCTTGCAACTCTCTGTGTAATGTGGTATGAAACACATAAAGTGTTTTTTTAAGGCAGGAATACAAGTCTGGTTTTAGGGTTAGCCCAGAGGATCCATTTCATGCTTACCTTATCTGTGTTTTTAAATGAGTATGGAAAGAATTTGCTATTGTACAAGGTTCCTGATAATACTGACTAATTAGCAATGGTGGACTTTAGCTGTTTTATTGATAGTTACTTGCTTAGCAAGACAAACAGGTTTATTATCAGTCGGAACATATGTCAAATGCAGGAGGACCCTTGCTTTAGTTTTATTAAAAAACAAAACAAAACAAAAAACCTTCCTCCAGACCAACATCATTGGCATAATTCTTAAAATCTGTTTGTAAATATCCCAGTTTATTTTAAAATTAGACTAATTGTTAACATATTCTACAATTATCTTTTATTTTCTTGCTGTTCATTGCAATGATGTAAATGTTTCCTTCTCTGGGTCATTTACACTTTCCAGGATACTTATGACCACAGGTCTTAGCTTCTGAAAAAAATATGGACAGCACACCAAAAAATAGTAGTATAAAACTTACCAACTCCTTGGAAGAGTTTCTCACGACAGAAGAGATCAGAGAATGTTCCCAGAAATTACACTATAAGAATTAAATCTAGGTAAACATTTGTAAATACACAATTGAGTTAGTGAGACGAGATGGGTGAGGTAATATGTTTTATGGGACCAACTTCTGTTGGTGAAAGAGACAAGCTTTCAAGCTTACACACAGCTCTTCAGAAAAGATATTATCTTACCCACCTTGTCTCTCTAATATCCTGGGACCGACATGGCTACAACACTGCAAACAATAACTGAGTTAGTGTTATTTCGATGGTTTGAACAAAACTACTTACGGTAAGTACATATATAGTCTTATATGAATGCCTAAGGCAAGTTAATAAACATGCATACTAACCTTAGTATACTTAATTTTCAGATCACTGAGTGGTGCAGGCATAGCTGGAGCAGAGTTGCTATCTGGGATTTGTTTTTTCGTATTTTCAGTTGACATGTTTAGTTAGCTCCTGAAACACAGGTGAAATGAGGAATCAGAGAAGCTGAGTGATTTTGTCCTGACTGAGCATTTAGCTTTATTTGTGCTATTTTGTCTGAACTGGCTATGGTATATTTGCATACAAGACTATGATTGGATGAAAGATATCACTGCAAAAAGAAAATGACACTACTTATTTCTAACACCAAGGGCACCAGTGTTTTCACTTAGGTTGAAATCTGTATGATGCAAATTCTTCAGAAATAAACTGTATTGAAAGACATTATGAAAGTTTGCAAATATTTATTAGAACATTGCTTGTTCTTACCTGCAAAATATCTTTCTTAGATCAGGCAGGTCCAGAAATTCGAATCTGGGCTCTTCAGCTTTGGAGGTAGAGACAAATTTGTTAGTTATGGGTGCAGGCAAAGCCTTTTGCACGAGAGAGCCAGGCAGAATAACTTCCAGAGCTGTAAAGTACTCAATTGTGATTTTAATACGCTTGGAACAAAATCACAATTCCTGTCGACAGCACTTATTGTCAGAGAATATGTGGAATGAGGACTAATGTATTAATATAAGGTCCTCATATCCTTACCAATACCAAGTAATTTAAGGGAGGGACAAAATGATGGACCTGCCTGATCCAAGAAAGAAAATTTGGAGATAAAAACAAAAAATTGCCTATTCCTTTTCCGAGGCAGCTCCACAAATTGTGAGTAACATTTTTTCAGCAGTGCCCACTAGAAAGGGTACCTGAATTTATTCAAATAACAATGTGTAATTCATTATGAAAAGTGGACTGCTGAAGTACTGTTTCATCCAATGCCCCCCCTCTGCTGAAGGAGGTGCCCACTGATGCTTGTGTATGTCTAGTTTCTATTACTTAGTGTGGAGCAAAGGTGTTTACTCCACACATCTCTTCATAGAAAGCATGAAACTTCTGTGCCCATGAGGATGCCATCACTCTTGAAGAATGAGCATTGAGTTTTTGTGGAGACACTATTCTGTTCATTTTCTAAGCTTCCGATATGCCTCCTGGACCTGATCCAAAGCATACTGAAGTCAATGGAAAGTCTCATTGATTTCAGTGAGCTGTGATCAGGCCTCATCTGAGCTGTCTTGCAATGGAGAAGGTAGAAGCTTTGTTGCCTCTCACTGATTGACGATACAGGCCATATAATTAAGCTCATCTTCTGATCCATTTGGTTCTTTCTGTATATATCTTAGAAGCCCCACTGACTTCTAATATGTGCCACAATTTCTCCTTGTGGAGCTTTGGCTTTGGACAAAAGAAGATAGCATGATCTTCTGGCTCTAAGAAAGACCAAATTAATTTTTGAAATGAAAGTCAGTTCTATCATCAGAGCTACCTTATCCTGGCGAAAAGGGCAGAATGGGTTGCGGAAGTAGAGGAACACTCCTCAGCTAATTTGAATAGGTGGCTAGCGAGGGCATTCAAAACTAAATGTAGGTCCCAGAGGAGGGATTATTAAAGTATCTGCTTTAAAAAAAATCTCTTCAGATAGGGGGAGAAAATAGTCTGTTTATTTGATGTAGGCAGGAGAGAGATTGCTTCTCCTTTATTATTGCTCCTGGGTCTTGTTGTGTTTATATGTGAATAAGTGTATTGCTGGTTTACTCCAGGGTGGAGCTAAAGTGAGGCATCATCAGCAAATGCCAACTAGCCATATACCCATACGAACACAGTGCTTCAGTGCTCACTGCTGCGGCACTATGATTTGTTACACTGCTAATCTGGGTGCTCCCCAGCTGTATTGCAACTCTGGACCCTCCACATCCCTGAAGGAAGTGAGCCCTCCCCATTCAAGATCTATAAGGGAAAGATTAGCCACTAGGAAGCACTGTACAATAGTTTGCGTTGAAGACCGGGTATATGCAATCTGTTTCCCTCTATAGTGTCTCTTCATGTCTTGATATGCACTTGAATTAGAGACACTTCAGCCCTTTTACTGCTTGCTACCACTTTCATTTGGGAAGCAGTTTTCACTACCACTTTCACTTGGGAAGCATGGTTTTCAATAGCACAACAAATATAGACTTTGCAAAGTCACGTCCATACTTTGTAATAACTTTTCTGTGATTTGGTTATCAGTTTTCCTGAAAATAATACAGTCTCTAGTTAGCCAATCTGTTAAGTGCTCAAATTCACATGATTTAGCTTTATCACTCAGGTCTGCAACATAATGATCAATGGCCTCACCTGGTTTTTATGAGAAATGTGCCGTTCCCAAATGACATTTTCCTGAATCACATTCTCATTTCCATGGCACATATCCCACCTCCCTATATGTTATGAGAGTGCAAAATCTCATCAGATATTATTTAGAGATCCTGGAAAGACTCTCGAAATCCTTGCTTCCTTTTCCATGCCATTTATTCTCTTTTCCACACACAGTTTACTCTCCCTTCCAAACTGTTCCCTGACCAGATGCAAGGAATTTGCGTTTTTTCTTTCAATCTCGGACTGACTTAAGCTACCTTCACTACAAGACATGCACTGACTCCTTCCTCCCCACCATCCTTGGACCTTTTTGACAATGTGCAGTCCAGTAAAAAGGATTACCTGCTACCTTGATCCCCAGACTTCTCATATTATTTGATCCTGTCTGCTGAAACTTTTTGCCTTACATTACTATTATTGTCAATAATACCTTTAATTTCCCCAACTTTCTACTTTCTATGACTGCCTGCCTCTTCAAAATTTCTCCTGTCTACCTGACATTCTAACTACAGCCCTTTCTCAACAAAATACCTCATTAGGTAGCTTTCTGTGAGCTGTCTAGTCACCTATCATTCAGCAACATCCTTGACCATTTTTAACCTGGGGTTCACTCAGGCCTTAGCACAGAAATTGCTACTTTTCATGCTCTCCTCCTGCTTTTGCTTTTCGCCATAATCAATTCTTTCCCCCTTCTCATTCTTTTTTAAGTCTGTGAAGTCTTTGACACAGCAGACCACAACATCGTCCTGGACCTCCTCCATAACTAGGCAGGCAAATCTCATCACATACACATTTGTCAAAAGGTTCTTTCCTCATATCAGGGGAGGATTCCTTCTGTGTGGAAAGATTGCTCTTCTATACCAATGTCCAATGTTCAGTCCTTAACGAATTGCTCTTTTCTATCTACCTTCTCCATCTCAATCATCATCTTATCTTTACCTCAAATCTCAATTAAAATAGAACATCTGGACATATTGTTTGACATCATTAGTGACTCTTCCCTGTTCAACTCTCTCTGCATGGAGGAGTCAAGTAAACTTGAAAGTTCATGACAATTTTCTTCGGCAAAACATTTTGAAGATGGAAGCAAGTGTGTCATCCTCAAATCTAATTCTATCTCCCTTATTGATTCAGACATCCAATCTGTCCTCCTGGTCTGCATCTTTGGTGCCTTCCTGGGATCTCACCCATACCTCCAAGGTATGGAAATTTTCCTCTTCCTTTCACAACCGTATTGCCCAGGTGCCTCTCTACTTCATCTTACACTGTTATCTCACCACTGCTGGTGTGAGAGACAGATCCTACAAGAGATTTACAAGAGATTTCCTGTAACTAGATTCTCCATCTATTTTCAAATGCTATCTGATAGTACAACTTTTCTCCCTGGCCTAAGCCTGTTGATTTCTTTTTTCTTCTAGTGCTATCTTTAAAAAAAACTTTTCAATTACGTTATAAAACTTTTTAATGTGTTTTGAGACACTGTTTATGTGCAAGAAGCTGTACAACATCAATTGTATTGTAATGCATTACATTGGTTTCTTCACAAAGATTAAAAACAAGAAAAACCAAACAAACAAACAGAGAGCCACCAACAGGGAATTTCACAGCACCCAGTTACATACCTCAGGTATAGTAACATTGGGAGACATTACAAGGTTGTAAGCACTCAGCCTTTAGTTATACGTATTGCAACACAAGCTTGGCATTGAGCTGTTTGCCAACAGCCTCATGCCTCACAGAATCAATAAAAATTAGTCACTTGATATATCTCATTGCATAACAAGCAGCACAGAGTTTGATGTCAAGTTTTTTAGTAAACATGCTTTGTGATTTTCTACCAATGCAATTACTGTGCTATGGATGTAGACTGGAATAAACCTGTCACCAACTAAGATTAAGGGTTCTACTTTTTTTTTTTATGTTGGTTTCCTTCAGTGCTCCTCAGAGGTTACATATAATTTGGAAGCTATATAATGTACATAGTATTTCCCCTTCAGCTATCAATAATACAGAAGCATGAGCCTTCCAACTACTTCATAAATGGAGAAAAAGAAAAACCCATTCTGAATCTTTCATGGAAGTAGACATGAATTCCACATTTTTGAGAATACATTCAAATACAAGTTGTTTGTTCTTGTCTGACTCTCTCCAGCCCCATCCATTCAAGTTGCCAAAACTTTCCTCCAGCCCAAACACCTCCATCCTGATCCCTTCCAAGCTTTCTTCTCCCACCCTGGGTAAAATGTTCCAAAAAACTACTTCTAGCAGCCAAAATCCTCTTGCTTCTATCTCCCTCCTCCTTGACAAACGAGAAATAGGTCTTTCACAGTTGGCATTGCATCTTTCCACAACTAAACCAAGTTTTTTCTACTACTGTCGATGTCATTATTCAGTGAAATTTTATCTTCCAACTTATAAACTTACACATTTTAAGGATCAAATTTTGAAAGATTTAAAAAACCGATTTAAATCATATGACTCATTATTAACTAAAGTTCTAAGCTATCAAGCCATCCAAAGTCAGGTTTAGTTTATTGTGGATATCTAAATGTGATCAGATTACAAATGCAAGAACTTCAGTTCTGGTAACCTTATGCAAGGTGTATGCAAGGCAAAGGTATAATCCTTTATGGAGATCCATAATCTCAAATGTGGATAATATAGATCAGAAGATGAGTGTATTTTAGAAGATGGCATAAAGGACTTGGCCAGAAATTCATATTGTGAATCTGATACCTATGGGGACAGCATGTAAAATACGTATCTTATTTTATAGGATTACATTACACCATTATCACAAATGTGGTTATATGGAAAGGAGAGGTGCCCCCATACTCCAAGTCTGGTGCAAGAACATCTCACTCTTTAGGGCGTCCTGAGAAACTTGACAATATCTAAATATTTTACTTTGCATTACCTCTGCCACCAGCTCAGAAAGGGGAATGCTTACATCATCAGCAAGTGCTCTTCCTCTCCTTTTCATAATGTGATCTTTACAAGCTAATTATGATCAGCACCCTCTTATGGGAGTGAAGATTTTACAAAAAACAACAAACAAAGTGACAAAAATGTTCCTAGACAACTATCGTGTGTGTCTGTGTGTTTATTCTTTTTTGATTGAATGCCCTCTACTAGGCCCTTTTGCTTCACAGCTTACACCAAATCATCTCTATGATGTTAAAATATACATGGCTATGTATTTTCATTGTGATTTTTACTATTCTGTTTACCCCAACTGGCCTGAAATGATAAAAGAACTGAGGTTCATCAGATCTATCTGGGTTTCTATCTACAAGGGATAGATGGCAGGACTGACTATTAAATTCTGAATGTGGTAGTTTCCATTTCTCTGGCAAATCTAAGTTGACACTATGATTGGAATACAAATCACTTTTATCCAAGCAACACATGTCCTAGATACAGCTGCCTTCTGCATCTAAAAGGACTGGGTAGGCCAGTACATATACACCACCTGTGACTAAATAAAATAAGACAAATTACTACAACTACTACTACAAACTAATGAGGGAAAATACTTCAAAAAGCAATTTTTACTGATACTTCACTCAAACTTTTCCACAGAGGGGAATAATCCTCATATAAAGTTTTGTCTTTAGTTATAGGGATGACTATAATTCTATACCATTGTCCAGTATTTATGATCCTGAAAGGTAGGGAGGAGGGTCAGAGGCACGTGTGGAGGTCAGAAATGCCATAATCTTCCATTATTGGTCCTGATATTCAAATACTACGTCATCACTAAACTCGAATTGCAAATTTTTTTCAGGTGCATATGAACCGAGATAATGATCCACTATGCACCAAACCAAACCAACAACAAAATAAGAGGGACAAGAAGATGAAGGAAGACAAAGGATAATGACATATAAGACACTATCCATTTGATCACAGGGAGATCACACTGCTCCCTTATGTAAGAACTCACAGTAATTAGGATCACACTGAACGTTCTTAATTTTCCAGAAACAGCACATTTCCCATACACTGGTCCTTAAAAGATCATGGCTGGCATCAATCAAGAGGCACAGTAGCTCTGATCGTGGAGGGCCCTGCTTGCGCAAGTACTTTATCTACTACGTACGCCCCGCCTTTTTTTACTCTGTTTGTAAGGGTCATAAATTGAAGGTTGCCTTTAACCAAGTATGTCACAACTCCAAATATGACTTTTTTTCCTAACCCTTAAAATAACTTAATAATTCTTAAAATAACAATTATTTTATATTTATAAGTAACTTATTTTATGCCCAGAATAAAATTAATCATTTGTTATGCTACAAGGTAAAATACATCTGAAGGTTATCTATGAGGGCCAGAAATACCTCTCCCTAAACACACCCAGCTTGATTTCATGCTATAGAAATCAATGGGAGCTTCTATGAGCATAGGATCAGGCCAATGGTCCATCATAATATTTTTAAGTTCCTGAACATTTTATTAATACTGTGGCATTGGTGGAAAAATGCAAGGTGCCCTGGATTTACCCCATCATATAAAGGAAGGACGGACAAAGAGAGGGGTAAACTTCTTCACTGACTATTTAATCTGAGTTGTCTTTCAAGTTCAGGATTTCAGGAAGGATTTTTTTTTTTGGTTCGTACATATACAACGTTGCATAAACATCACCAAATAAGGAAGAAAACCTGGCACCATATCCATGTCAAATATAAAGGAGAGTTATGTGCTAAAAGAGAAGATGAAGTTACATGAAGAGAAGGAGATGCCCGTTAAAAGAGTCAATGGGTTTAGGGAAAACCCAGATAGTCTCGCCCTAAACATAAACTGGTTACAACTTTTCACTGCAGGAGTCAAGCTAGCATCCTTTACATGTGCACTCCAAATTATTATTTATATAGAGCTTATAAGATGATCCATATTTCCACTCAAAGTTCCCTACATGTAATACAACACAGGGTTCATATTGCTATTGCAGGAAAATGGAGAGTAGGTGTTCCCCATCTTTAACTATTGCAATTCAGATGTTCTGAGAATGCTCCAAATTATACATTTTTTGGCAGCTGTTGACCAGGTAAAAGCCCAGATGAATTAATTCCTCTTGAGCCTCACAATTGTTACAATCTCCTAAAAAGTGTGATAAAGAAAAAATATATTGTGACAGGGTCAGGCCAGATGGCTATAGGAGAGTAATTATTTTTTTTTGAAGCAGGAGAAAATTTTATTTGCATAACACACTTACAAAAAATCACCAAAAAAAAATAAAACAAAACTATGCAACAAACCAAAAGCAAACACAATGTATAACACAGCAGCCTTCAGGGGAGAGAAGTGTTCAGGCTAGCCTGGGCCCAGAGCGGGGGGGCTTCCTCTACACTCATGGTCTTCCACCCTCCTGAGTTACCTGGTGGCCTAGAGCGGGGGGCTTCCTCGACACTCATGGTCTGCCACTCCCTCGAGTTACCTAGTGCCACGCCCAGAGTCACCAACTATTCCTCTCCTGAGAATGCCCAACAAGATGGGCAAGGCTGTGGGGTGGGCAATTTTTTGGGGGGGACGTGCACCCACGTGTGAAAGGACCCCTCCTAGATGGTGGTGATGACGGTATCCACAGCGGCAATGGCTGGGGCTGGGGCCTCTTGCTCTTCCCCTCAATCAAAGGGTCAGACGGAGGGAACCAGATGGGGTCACTGAGCAGAGAACCTTGGACAGTGCCCACTGCTCCTCAAAGGCATCAAGGGACTCGGTGGATGCCGCCCAGAGGAACTCCGCCTGGATACGTGAATGTACTGAGGATCGGAAAACGGCCCTACAGTTGCAGGAAGCTTCATCGGCCAACCTCCTCTCTCTGGTTTTATAGATGGCTGTTTTAGCTAGGGCTAGGAGGAGGTTAACCAGGAGATCCGGCGACTTTGTGGGGCCACGGATGGGGAGTGTGTAAATGAAAAGGCGAGGGGAAAAGTGCAGCCAAAAGTGTAATAAAATATTCGTGAGGAGCCGGAAAAGGGGCTGCAGCCTGGCATACACTAAAAATATGTGCACCAGAGTTTCCCTCACATTGCAAAAAGGGCAAGTATCTGGAATGGGGGTGAACCGCATCAAAAACATGCCGGTGCTCACAGCTCCGTGAAGGAGCCGCCAACTGATGTCCCCGACGGGCCTCGGGACCAAGGTGGAATACAGGCTGGCCTACCGGGGCTGCTCACCCTCCAAAGGTGGCAGGAGGTCCCGCCACTTTGTATCGGGGCGGGACACCAGGGTGAGGGTGTGAAGGGTGTGAAGCGTGAGTGTGTATAGATGTTTCCTTGGCGCGGTTTGGAAGCTGACCAGCTGCAGTTCATGCAGCCGGCTCGCAGTGAAAGGGTGAGGGGTTTGTTGGGATCCACGGGGTAGGGGCCCAATTGAAAGGTCCGGCGGGCCTGGGGTAGAGGGTGGACGCGGTGCGCCCTCGCGCAGGGCTCGGTTGAGATAAGCCCGAGCAGCGGGCGTCAAAGCGGCCTTCACCTCCTGAAGTACGCACCAGGGGGTACGAAGTCTGGAGAGCCCCATGCGCCGAGCGAGCGTCAGGGGATCCAGCCAGACTCCCCGGTCGTAGTCCAGGAGGTCTCCGACTCTCGTGACTTCTCCCAGGACCAAACTCTGATGCACTGAGCGGGACTCCGCCACCTGCACACGGAGCTGGGGGTTGTGTAGCAGGGGCTCCGCGCGGAGATCTGCTCCCACGGTGGCCACCGCGGACCTGGTTGTTGAAAACAGTTTCCAGGTCCGGAGGAGGTCCTGGTAGAAGACCGGCAGCCCGGAGAGGTCTCGCGGAAAACCTCTCGGACAGAGATAAAAGAGCTACCGGTCGTATCGGAGCCCTTGGAAGCGGCGCAGGAAGGCGTGCGCCAGTATGCTCCACGTCGAACTACCTGTACTATAGAGGAGCCTCTGCAGGGCCTGGAGGCGGAAGACACGGACCTGAGTGTGCAGACACTTCAGGCCCTGCCCTCCTTCCTTCAGGGGTAGATGAAGAACCCCAACAGGGGCCCAGTGCATTCCTGACCAAAAGAACTCCAGAATCGATGTCCGGAGGTTGGTCAGGAAACCCGGGGCCGGGACCAGGGTGTTGAGCCAGTACCAGAGTGTGGACAGGACTAGTTGGTTAAGCACCAGCGCTCTCCCTCGGAGGGAGAGACATCGGAGTAGTCTTGTCCATTTCCGGAGCCGCTCTATCACCCCGCCTTCTAAATTTTGCCTGTTCTCCAGTGGAGATGGGTGCATGGCAGAAAGGTAAATGCCTAGGTAGAGCAGCGGACCTGCGTTCCACCGGATGGTCTGAAGCGTGGGTGGGAGGGAGCTCACCTGCTGCCAGTCCCCTACCACCAAGCCAGAGCTCCTGACCCAGCTGACTCGGGCGGAGGAGGCTGCCGAATAGATGGCCTGGCAAGCCTCCACTCGCGCCAAGTCGCCCGGGTCCTGGATCACGAGGAGCATGTCATTGGCGTACGCCGACAGGACCAGCTGCATCTCCGGCTCCCGCAGCGCCAACCCCGTGAACCTCCTTCGGAGGAGACAGAGGAAGGGCTCGATTGCCAGAGCGTACAGCTGGCCCGAGAGGGGGCACCCCTGCCGTACTCCTCGCCCGAAGCTGACCGGTTTGGTCAGGGTCCAGTTGAGCCTAACCAGATACTCCGCGAAAGCGTACAGCACCCAGAGAAAACTCACAAACTGAGGTCCGAATCCAAACGCTCGCAGAGTGCCCAGGAGGTACCCATGGTCCACTCTATCGAACGCCTTGTCCTGATTGAGAGACAGGAGGGCGAACGACAGACCATTTCTATGCCCGAGTTCCAAAAGGTCTCGGACTAGAAATAGGCTCTCAAAAATGCTGCGGCCCAGGACAGTGTAGGTGTGGTCTGGGTGGATCATGTCTGCCAGCATGGACCATAGCCGCAGCGAGATTGCTTTCGCTACAATTTTGTAGTCCATGCTAAGGAGAGAGATGGGACGCCAATTTTGTAAATCGCGGAGGTCCCCCTTCTTCGGCAACAAGGCGAGCACTGCTCGCCTGCACAAAAGAGGGAGGACCCCACCCTGCAAAGACTTGGCCCAGACAGTGACTAGGTCTGGGCCAAGGATGTCCCAGAACATGCGGTAGAACTCCACGGTCAGCCCGTCCATGCCCGGAGATTTATTGGTGGGCATGCGATGGAGGGCTTTCGAGAACTCGGCCAGGGTGAGAGGCAGCTCTAGTCGGTCTCGGTCGCCCGCGCTGACCATAGGGAGTTCCTCCCAGAGCACTCTGAAAGCGCCAGGATCGGTCGGATCCGGGGAGAAAAGGCTTGTGTAGAAGTCACGGGCCCTCCCACACATCTCCACCGGATCCGTGAGGGGGGTGCCGTCTTCTGCTAGAAGGCAGGTGACGTGTTTCTTGGCCCCCCTCGTTTTCTCCAGGGTGTAGAAGAAACGGGAGCCACGATCCATCTCCCAAAGGAGGCAGATGCGGGATCGAACAAAGGCACCTCGGGCCCAATGGTCCTCGAGTGCCCGGAGCTCCTCCCGCTTCTTCCGGCACGCTCCGCAGAGGAACGGGTCCTCGGGGCTGGTGGCCAGACGCCTCTCCATCTCTAAGACCTCCCGTTCCAACTGCTTTATCGCCACATTTCTCCGTCGGCTGGTGCCCCGGGTGTAGTCACAGCAGAAGAGCTTGGTGCGCACCTTCCCTAGATCCCACCATCGCCGCGCCAAGGGAAAGGCATGCCGCTGCTCTCGCCAGGCCAGCCAGAACTCCCGGAAAGACATCACGAAGCCCTCATCTTCCAACAGGCTGTTGTTAAAATGCCAGTAGGCTGGTCCCGGCCTCTCTGCACAGAGGGAGGCTGTTATGGTGGCTAGATGATGGTCAGAGAATGGGGCCGGCCGAATGTTGGAGGAGTGAGCTCAAGAAAGGTGGAAACGTGATAAATAAACATGGTCCAACCGGGAGCGATGTGACTGATGGGCCTCCACCTGGACAAAGGTGAACGTGGAAGTGTCATCCGGGTGGTGGTCATGCCAGACGTCCACTAGGGAGCGATGTTCGACTATTTCTCGGAGAATGTTCGCGGCGGCCGGGCTCAGCTCGGCCCCAGAGCGGTCCTGCTCCTCAAGGGTGGTGTTAAAGTCCCCTCCCAGGACTAGGCACTCGTGAGAATCTAGGGTGCTGAGGAAGGCGGACACCTGCTGATAGAATTGCGGCCACTTCGGGCTCATTGTCGGGGCATAGATGTTAACGAGGTTGATCACGAGCCCCTCCGTACGGACCCGGAGATGTAGCAGGTGGCCCAGCATGGCCTCAGTGACCCCTAGCACCTCGGGCTGTAGGTTGGGGGAGAACAGGGTCGCCACTCCAGCCTGTCGAACCGTGAAATGGCTAAAGTAGACCCCGTCCCCCCACTCCAGCCGCCACCTGTCCTCGGCAGTCGGATCCGTATGGGTCTCCTGCAGGAAAACCACAGAGTACCCCCCTCCCGAAGGAAAGAGAGCACCTGGGACCTGCGGAGAGCCATCCTACAGCGCCGGGTGTTCAAAGTTGCGAGAATGAGAGGCGTCATGAGGAGGGCTGGGGGGGGTCGGGGGTTCCTTGTTGGTGGGGGTGTTTGCGGCCTCCAGCGGGTGGTGCAACAATCCGTGACCCGTCCCGTAAGTGAGTAAATGATCACAGAAGCTGCGGACCCGCCCGTAGGCCGCAGCACCTTGCCTTCCTGTCCCTCTGCCCTCCCTTATGAGGGCCCTTGTGGCCTGGAGGATTTGGTCAAAGTCCCCCAATCGCTGGAGAGCTAGCTGTACCTTGCTGCAGGAGCCATGGGTGTCTTCTAAAAACTCCCGCAACGCTTTTCGTAGCTCATGGGGGTGTGGGGTTGAGATTTCTCGGTTATTCCCTGGCAGGGCCCTTGGTGCAGCCTCGTGGTCCACTGAGGCGGGCAGGTAGGGTGCGGACAACCGACGGGGCGTCTGACAGGCTGAAGTTATTGAGTCTGTCTCAAGCCTTGCGGTAAAAGGGGGTGGCGGAGGGAAGATTGCGACTCCTAATGGGTCGTGGCAGGAAAATGCAAAGGGATCTGCAAGAAAAGGGAAAGAAATAACCCCAGGGGTGGCAATAGCATTACAGGAGGAGGTGGATTGGGCAGGGACAGGGGTAGGGTAGGGGCTGGGGCAGAGGCGAAGTTCTGGGCTTCGGGAGGCAAGCAGCTGAAAGGTGGCACCTCCCGATCAGATTCGAGGGTTAAGGGGGTGGGGAAGGGGCTCCCAGTGATGCCAGGTGCAGGCTCTGTGGTGGATTTGGCAGCCACGGCATCAGGTGGTGGACTACCTTCTGTAGGGTCACCGCCCGGGAAGGCGGTTGGGGGAGGAAGCATGGGGAAAGGGGGGCTGGAGTGAGGTTGCCCAGATCGAGGCCAGCCGGCAGAAGGTCATCCTCTCCTTGGGTGACCGGGGTCAGACCTAGAGCCTCGATCTCCTCATACATGGAGGAGAGGTCGCCTTCCGCCACCCCAGGGTCTCCCCTCTGGTGCCCGCCTCGACGGTCGCCTTGGGGTTCATGGGGGTTTCGGGTGATGTCCGGGCAGAAGGGGCTTCCTCAGGGGTCTCGGAGGGGAGGGTCTCCCATGGAGGGGAGATCCTACCTTCCAGTGCTATCGTGTCTTCCCCACCCGACACCGGCAGATGGATCTCACTCGTGGGCAGAGCGGAAGGCTCAGTGTCAGTGCCCTCCTTCCTGGTCTTCCGGGAGGCCTCCGCATCAGATGGGTGATGTGGAGCTCGAGCCTTCCGCTTGCCTCGCTTCCCTTGGAGTAGGGTCCAGCCCTCCATAGCATCGTCTGGGGGCTGGTTAGCAGGGGTCATGTCGGGGGGCAGAGGCGATGGCTCAGGGGCTCAGGGGAGTAACGGTGAGGCAACATGAGGGAGGGAGAGTTCCCCTTGGGGCAGGCCCTCTCCCATGCCCGGTAGTATCTTTGCTGCACCCTCCTCCATAGGCTCTGCCAGATTGTTAGCAGCGAGGGCGGGGCTCCCTCGCTCATCTGGGCATTGTAAGGGAGGTGACCTTTGGGCCCGGGTGGGAGTAGCAGTGGATTGAGCAGGAGGAGAGGTGGTTTCAGGTACTGGGCGTCGGCAACGACGGAGCCGATGTCCTGCCGGGTCTCAGGGGTCTCGGGTGCCCCTCCCTGCCGGGCCAAGGGGCAGTCTCTTCGGACATGCCCCGCTGATCGGCAGAGGTAGCACCGGGCCTCTCCCGTAGAGCAGTAGACCCGGTAACGGGCTCCCTGGTAGGGGACTAGGAAGGACCCCTCGAGCGCCTCTCCGTCATATGCTGCTGGCGGCGGTAGAACCTGCACTTGCCTGCGGAACGAGAGGACGTGACGGAGGGTGGGGTCCTTGCAGCCCAACGGGAGAGGGCTTATGACAGAGACGGGTTTCCCCAGGGTGGAGAGAGCAGGTAACAGGGCAGCGTTGGGTAGAAAAGGAGGGAGGGAGGTCAGGACTAGGTGGACGCCCAGGTCCTCTAGCGGCTCCAGGGGGACGAACACCCCCCCCCCCCACCGCCAGGCCCTTCTCCACCACTTCCTAGGCGGCAGCCTCCAATGCTAAGAAAAAGATGATCTTCCTGTACATTTTGGAGGCCGCCACAATAGCCGTGGGTCCTACCACCCTCGCCAATGCCTGCACGTATGTCTCCACGTGGGGTGAGGTGGGCACCAGGAGGCAACGGACACCGTGTTTCCTGGTCATGGTGGGAAAGGGGCCCCAGCCGCTATTGATGGTAGTGGAGGCGGTGGGTGGGTGAGATGACAAGGCGGCAGGCGGGGGGGCTGCCACCGCCCGGGCATACGCCCTGGGGGCCGGGGGAGGGACACTCGCATAGCTGATGGAAGGAACAGCAGGGAGGGACGCCGTGGTCGGTGACGGGGCCGCAGCGGTGGGGGCAGCCCCTGCCATGGAGGGCCTGGTGGTTGTAGCGGGGCCCTTTCCCATCTTCTTACCCCGGCCTTTCCATCCAACTGGGGGGGCTCCCCTAGAATCTGGGGGGGCAGTGGGTGTGGCAGCAGCGGTAGTCGCTCCGGTGCCTCCTGCTGCTGATGCCCCAGTGGGGGTGGTGGCAGGTGTTTTGGCAGCAGTGGTGGGGGGGGAGGCTTGGGGGTTGGACGGGGGGTAGGTGGGGGAGGGGCAGCTGAGGTTGTTAGAGGGGCCTCACCCCTCTCATTCCCCACCATCGAGAGCAGGGAGAGAAGGTGAGACACCAGAAGGAGGAGCGGAGAGGGGGAAGCAGATTAACCACTCCTCCCTGTTGGGCTGCAGGCGGGGGGGGGGGCAAATGGGTCGGACGGGACAGGGGGAGGAAACAGGATTTGGGGTCAGGTAGTAGGGGCGAACTGTGGGGTGGACAGTCTGGGGGGGGGGTGGGGCACGTGAACCCATGTGCATTTGTCCAAAGAGTCTTGTTTGGTAGGCTGTTGTTTCTGGTCCGAACGGTGGAATCAGGGTGAGCAGCTGAATCCAGAGGCAGATGGCAAGTTGCCAGCAGGGACGGATGGCGGAGGGGCTGTGACAGTTGTAGTAGTGTTGGAGGTGGGGGAGGCACCGATGGATCGGGGGGCAGCTCCGTGCCGCACCCCCTGTGCCCCTACAAATGCAGTCAAGACACAGTCAAAACCTCCCCCCACACGAGAGTACAGTTCAAAAGTTACTCAGTCTTACGGCCCCCTCCACGATGGTTTGTAGCTTCCCTGGGTGGTTTTTCTGTTGGCTGTCTTCTCTTCCGGGCTTTGTGGCTTTAAACAGCAAGGCTTTTCAGCTGTAGCATACCAGAAATGCTGGACAGATAAGAGAGTTCCTCTCAGCCGGGTACGGGTCCACAAACAAACAGCAAACGGCTGGGTCTGGGGGCTTCCACTCCTCCCCTCCGGGGAGCGGGTCGGCAGTCCCCCCCCAGGGGGTTTCAGCTGGAGCAGTAGCAGCGTCCGAGGGCAGGAGGGGGGGGAGAGGGGGGCTGGCAGCTAGCTGGCAGCCAAACAGCACTCGAACGGCAGCAGAAAAACAGCAAAAAAACCAGAAACGAAGGAAAAGCATCTGGCTCGGTCGGGGGGGGGGGGAGCTGAATCAGGGGCAAAAAGTAAGAAAAGCCCAGGCCAGATGGCTATAGGAGAGGAATAGAAGGCAGATATATTAGCCCCAGGCTAAGTAGGTCCCTTTTCCCTGGATAAGGTAACAGGGAAGGTTCCAGAACAATCAGGAACCTTCTGGAGACAATTAAGACAGGCTGATTAGAACACCTGAAGCCAATCAAGAAGCTGCTAGAATCAATTAAGGCAGGCTAATCAGGGCACCTGGGTTTTAAAAAGGAGCTTACTTCAGTTTGTGGTGTGCGTGTGAGGAGCTGGGAGCAAGAGGCACTAGGAGCTGAGAGTGAGGAATCGACCTGGACTGTGGGTTCAGAAAAACAGCCAAGCTGAGGGCTGCTGTGAAGCTCCAAGGTGAGCAAATCTGCCAATAAGCCCAAGACCCACCAAGGTAGAGCAGGAACTTTGTCACAATATATATATATGAAAGTTGTTGTTTCAAAAGGTGAATAGCCCTTTTACAATTTCTTTCAGCCTCATTGTAACTCATCACCGGGTCCACAAGATAAGCAGTTTTATTAATAGGTCTGTATCATGTATGCTGAAGTTAGACAAGAGATCAATATGTTGAAGCACATATTTAAATTATGCAAAATAATATCTGAATAGTGTCCCACGAGATATATCAGTGTTTGCTCAAAACTGCGATAAACAGAGACATTTCTTCAGAGTCTGCATGGCCAGGAGATAAAGGGAGACTGTCAGTGCTTCAGACCTATCCCATGTTGCTACTGACAGAAAGTTATGTTAATCCGGAGGGAGAGTTTTAAAAATGCCAAAGGGGTTTAGGAGCATCCTTGAAAATCTAGGACATCTAATAAATGGCCTATGCAAAATGAGTTAGTGGTCTTTATCCAGTTCCCAGGGGACAGGAATACCCATCAGAAAACCATTATCGAGGCACTAATTTGCACCAATATTAGCAGTCTGAGCAGAGAAGCCAAAGACGTGAAGGGACATGAAAAATGAATTACCCCTTTACTAACACCCGAGCCAGTAAGAATTCTCAGTGGATTTGAAGTGAACATAAAAGGTCTATTAACAGTCATTTTAAGAGTTATGAATTCAGGCCAAAATGGCCTGATTTGCAGAGGTACTGAGCAGTTTCTTCTTCAACAGGAATTTTAGGTGCTCCATACTTCTGAAAATCAGCACTTACTTAAGTGCCTAAATAGAAGTAGGGGAGTGGGCAGCTTTAGGTACCTAGGTTTGCAGGTTGTTCTCATTTTATTTATTCTACCTTTACTACACAAAATGTAACATTATATGAGGCAGTGTCACAAGAAATACTTCTTGACAACATCTTCATCACTAACAAGTCTAAGCAAATGCTGTAATACCGGCTTTTTGTTCTATTCATACAAAAGAATTTGCAGTAGTCATGGTTAATTTAATCTGTATTGCTATGTATGCATCACAATGAAGGGTATAGAATCATAGAATCATAGAATATCAGGGTTGGAAGGGACCCCAGAAGGTCATCTAGTCCAACCCCCTGCTCGAAGCAGGACCAATTCCCAGTTAAATCATCCCAGCCAGGGCTTTGTCAAGCCTGACCTTAAAAACCTCTAAGGAAGGAGATTCCACCACCTCCCTAGGTAACGCATTCCAGTGTTTCACCACCCTCTTAGTGAAAAAGTTTTTCCTAATATCCAATCTAAACCTCCCCCACTGCAACTTGAGACCATTACTCCTCGTTCTGTCATCTGCTACCATTGAGAACAGTCTAGAGCCATCCTCTTTGGAACCCCCTTTCAGGTAGTTGAAAGCAGCTATCAAATCCCCCCTCATTCTTCTCTTCTGCAGACTAAACAATCCCAGCTCCCTCAGCCTCTCCTCATAAGTCATGTGCTCTAGACCCCTAATCATTTTTGTTGCCCTTCGCTGGACTCTCTCCAATTTATCCACATCCTTCTTGTAGTGTGGGGCCCAAAACTGGACACAGTACTCCAGATGAGGCCTCACCAGTGTCGAATAGAGGGGAACGATCACATCCCTCGATCTGCTGGCTATGCCCCTACTTATACATCCCAAAATGCCATTGGCCTTCTTGGCAACAAGGGCACACTGTTGACTCATATCCAGCTTCTCGTCCACTGTCACCCCTAGGTCCTTTTCCGCAGAACTGCTGCCTAGCCATTCGGTCCCTAGTCTGTAGCGGTGCATTGGATTCTTCCATCCTAAGTGCAGGACCCTGCACTTATCCTTATTGAACCTCATCAGATTTCTTTTGGCCCAATCCTCCAATTTGTCTAGGTCCTTCTGTATCCTATCCCTCCCCTCCAGCGTATCTACCACTCCTCCCAGTTTAGTATCATCTGCAAATTTGCTGAGAGTGCAATCCACACCATCCTCCAGATCATTTATGAAGATATTGAACAAAACCGGCCCCAGGACCGACCCCTGGGGCACTCCACTTGACACCGGCTGCCAACTAGACATGGAGCCATTTATCACTACCCGTTGAGCCCGACAATCTAGCCAGCTTTCTACCCACCTTATAGTGCATTCATCCAGCCCATACTTCTTTAACTTGCTGACAAGAATACTGTGGGTACAGGAAATGGGATAGGTGGAAAAGGCAAGGCTGAAACTTTTGGAGTACTGGTGACATCATATAACACCTTAACTGATTTCCAGCTAACTTACTCAGCAGGGTGTTGATGCCATTATTTTTTTAGATATTAATCCAGCTTAAACCCCTCCAGAATCTATTAATTTCACATCAAGCCAAACACACTTTCTGCACAAGATACAAAACAAGTGTGTCTTCTGCCCCATTGCCTGTTCTTGTTCCAAACCTGAGCCACTGCAGAAGAATACCATGTCGTCCATGTAGATCAACAAGTTTAGCCCTGCTGATGACATTATTTTATTTCTCCCAACTGTGTGCACAGTTTTAGAAGGTGAATCTCCCACTCCACTTCCTATATTCTACGTGCACTGGCAAGAAGCATGCACAAAGTCATAACGAATACAGCAATAATTAGTCATTACAATTATTGCCATAAATCCTTAAAAATAGACACTTATGTGTAGGAAATGACAAAATGGAGCCAAACATAGTGAAGGCTGGGGGGCTCCCAGCCTCCTGTGTACCGTATTCTGAACATGATGGCAGTAGAAGTAATCTTCAGCTACAAGCCCAAGAAGGAAAAGGGGCTGCAAACACCTGAGTGACCCTACCAATAGTCCAGGTGGCTGAAGAGAACCAGTCTGGAAGATATCTTTGCCCACTTAGTCATGACCCCCAACACCTCAGCCCAACTGGGCTGAGATGACATGACTGGACGGTCCATCAAGATCAGGCCCTTGGGGGCTGCCCCAGGAAACTGGTTTCCTGTTTAAGATTTAGGAATTATTATATTTCTGTGGTAGATGTAATATTTTGTGATTAGGATTTAATAATGCTAGGGTAATTCCCAGGGGGATACAAAACCTCTCAGTGGTTAGCAGGTCCAAGAGAGAGGATTAACATTTCTTGAGTGTAGAGAGAGTCTTTGCTCATTGCAGAGATTGACTTGGCATCCAGGCATATTTATGTAAAAACTAGCTGTGCTCAGCTGGAGCAAACTGCTTCATTAGAAGCATGTGCACCAGTCTAAGCAACCATGTGTTCTTATGACATTTATCCCTCTGTCTATTACCCTGACAATTACTATGTTTTGTCTCCTTTGTTTTATCTAATTTTTGATTGTATGTTGTTTGGGCAGGGACCATGTCTTCTCTGTGCCTAGCAAATTTGGGCATGAAATAATTATTTAGTAACAGCAATAACAACGCCAATAATAATTAATGTAAGAAGAGAGAACTTTACAAATCAACAGGGACCCAGGTCAAGCTTTTTAAGGGTATTTAGGTGCTGCTGCACCTAAAGATTTAAGAGTTGAAATCTCATTTTCAAAAGGAATCTAGGCACCCCCCTTCATCCCAACCCCTGCACTCCCCTCCTGCACCCCTAACCCCTGCCCCCTCTCCCGCTCCTCTAACCCCTGCACTCCCCTCCTGCACCCCAACCCCTTCCCCCCTCCTGCACCCATGTGGGGAAAAGGACTTGGATGCATGGCGCAGCTGGCATTGCAGCTTGCTCCCCCCCCCAAATGCTGCTCCTCTGAGCACCCCTAGGTTTTTTGGGGGGGGGCGGGGAGAGACGGGGTAATGAGGAGCAATGTCAGGGCTTCCTGCATCCAGATCACTTTCCCCACCTGGGCTGCGTAAAGGGAGGGCAGGAGACCAGCAGCTCCTGATGCCTCACAGCACAGCCCAGATGGGGAAAGTGACCTGGATACAGGAAGCCCTGGTGTTGCTCCTTGCTATCCCCCTCACATAAGCCCTAGGGGGGCGCAGAGGAATGTTGGGTGGGAGGGACAGTATATGTGCATCACTGTTTGCTCCCCACCCATGTTCCTCTGCCAAAAGGAAGCAGGGAGAAATCTGGATGCCCCCCCACGCAGCACTTCCCTGCCAGCCGGGAGTAGTTTCTGACTCTACACCAGCAGGGCACACCTCTGTGCTGCCACATAGCACCCCCTTGACCATGGCACCCCTGGGCAGTCACCCGGGTGGCTTACCCCTAAGGCCAGTCCTGGTCCCAATCAGGAAGCAAGTATGAATCTTAAATTGGGGCCTGATCCTGCATACACTTACGAAAAGGTATACATTATATAATCCCAAGTAACCCCATTTATTTCAATGGGATTTCTCATGCTCTGAAATACTATGACTGATATTGAGTGTTTGCAGGATCAAGCACACACACATAAAAAGAAATCAGCAGATTTTTAATTAATAATCAATCCAACAAAAATCTGTGGCATTTACTCAAGCAAAATTATCTTTCATCCTTATAAATGCTATAGGACAGTTGAATTATATAAGGAAGTTATACTTGAAGAAGGAACTCAATTTTTTCCCATTTTTCTACTGTTAAAAGAATTTAAGATTCATAATTCTGTTCAGCTCCCAACTTGCTAGTAATGCTAGAGTAATAATTAGCTAAATGGTTCAAAGTTTTCTCAGATAATTGTGTCTGAACAAACAGATTGGTCTATGCCACAGGTTGCAGATAAATGACCTTAACCTGATCTCACAGTGAAGTAAATCAGGAGTGATTCAGCTGAAGTCAGTGAAGTAAAAATGGTTTGCGTGAGACCAGGATCAAGCCAAAAGTTGTCAGTTATTAACCTGCATTGTTAGTAACAATTGCTGCCAAGTAGTTTTCAGCATTCCCTACATGAACATTTGTTTCAAAGCCAAGATTTAGACAGCCTCAATTGATTTTACATAATTGCTTTGTGCGCTTTATAAGCCTGTGTGTCAGTAGAAGATTATGTCCTTCATTATGGAAGTCTTGTATGTAAAAATGTCTTTCTCCTTTTTTTGAGTTTGAGGGAGTATTTAATAAATACTTAAATGTAGTACAGTTAGAAGTTTTTGATAATATATGATAGGTAATGATGAGACATTTGCTCTCCTACTTACCTTCACATTTATCTTTTGATTATATACCCAAATGCATTTTCCAAGATAGCCTGTTACCACTTTTTTATTATTACTAATGGCATTGTTAGAAGCGAAAGTTGATCAATAGTATAAGTTGCAGTGCCATTTTTTAGATTTGTTTTCATTTGATTTACAGAATCTCAGAATCGGCAGATTAGAAATTTACATTACAAATAATGTACAGTTTGAGATCCAGTACTCACTTGCCACACAGTACAGGAGTAAACATGCAGGGCATGATTCTGATCTCACCTGCACTGCAGTAATTCAGGAGTAATCCTGCTGAACTGCATAGAGTTAAACAGTTGTAAAACCAGTGTGGGATCAGCATTGGATCTTTTGTCAATTCTTGAGTCTGGCCTCACTGCCATTATTCACACAAGTATTTCCATTGCCTACAGTAGGAACTACTTGCCTGAGTGAGGATTTACAGGATCAGGACGCTAATTTGTAAAATCTGAAGTGGAACGGGAAGGATCATGAAAATTCCATCCATGTCATAATAATCTTTGTTATCAAAAATGATTGCCCATAGGGCTTCATCAGACAACATTTTCAGATTAATTTGCTGTGCAACTCAAAATATTATCCTAGCCATATAATGAAAGTGGGGGGTTTACAAAAGAAAAGAAAAATGAAAACATTATTCCATTTACATTTTGTAAAGCATTGCTGAGCATTTCATTGAGTCCAGAGCAGTTTAATTAAAGATGGGCCTGAACCAAAACTGTGGATCTGAACACACTCAAACTTTGGATTTCGGATCCAAATTTCACTACCAACTGCTAACTTTATCATGGACCAAATAAAACCCCCACACCTGGATCTTGAGAGGTACCTTATTTTTAAGGTAATTAGTAGAATTTACATTATCCCATTGTTCTGTAGTACACCTCTAATCCTCAAATTTAAATACAGTGTAACTGACTTCATTAATTAAATAATCTGAAATACCGGTTTCTCATGTATTTGGTTGTTTTGTGGTCCCATGTATACTGTTTGCTGAACCAGTGACGTACAGGTTCCAAGTCATCTGCAACACTGATCAGCAAAAATTAATAAAACAAAGCAGAACACTTTATTGCAGTTTTGGGAAATACAGTTTAATTTAGGTGCTAGTCCCTGCTCCGCATGAAGTCAATCAGAGTTTTGCTATTGTCTTCAGTGGGAGTAGGACAGTCTCATTGAATTAAATAAATATTTTTAAAAATTAATCTATTTTGTGGCAAATAATATGAACACACGTTGAATGTATATTTAAGCCCAGTTCTAATACTCAGTCAGGGAATGGCATTCCTATAACACCCACTTATACCCAGAAATTTAAAACAATCCTAAAGCAAAAATCAAAGAGATCAACTAAAAATCTAAGAATTAATTTGCTAGTTTGTTGGAGGAATGCTGTTAGTCAGCAGAAGTATAAAGCAAACCCAATTACAGTACACAGTAAATCCTAGAGATAGCCTAGCCTGCATTAAAAAACGGAATATGTTTGAATTTTCTGCATGTTGTGTAGTGACACTATTAACTGTCTTATCCAAAATTAGAGTTAGCACAAAACAAATCCCTTTCCTGTTTTAAAATTATTTTTTTTAATTGCCAGAATATTTCACAGTTTCAGAATAGTAGGATCACTGAATGCAGCTATGATTTCACATTAATTTAATATATATGTTTAATCTCACCATTAGGGAAGTAGCCAGAAAAAGAAAATAAAAAAAGCCCTTTCTCCAGGTATTAGCAATCAGTGGCTTAGAAATGTGTATATTTTAATGAATAAATTGGTCAAACAAAAGGTAATACATTATCTACCTAGTCCACTCATTCACAAGAACCAGTATGGTTACAGACATTTACCAAATGTTAGGACAGCTGTTTATTTGCAACGTAAATATTTTCTCCCCTTTACTTTTTATTTTTATAATTGCTATTTAAAAAAATATAATTATTTTTTCTCTACAAAAATACATGGTTATACAATGAGAGTACCTTTTAATCTCACACTGTATATTTCATTCTGTTCTATTTAAATTGTACATACTTTTGTCTAGAATAATGCTCTGAAGCAAGTTTTGGTCACCAATGGATTCAGGCCGCTTGTAATCTATATAATCAAGAATGTAAATTAAATCCTTTTATTGCCACTTGTGTGTAACATTATCTGGCTGGGGGTTGCCCAAATAGCTTAAAGACGAGAAACAGACCCCAATCCTAAAACAAATCCTTTAAGAACTTACTATACTTCAAAAAGTTTGAAATGAAAAGAGATATATTTTTGTTTGATTATTAAATTTATCAGCTAATAAACTAGTTAATGCCTACTTGTTTTCCATCATTGTACACAAGAGAGAATATGATGGCTGTGCACTGGAAATGTCAACATTTCATTTAATATTTGGTTCACGTATCCCAAGAAAAATCAGTGTAAGCTTATAAAGTTTCAGTGCATATGATTTATTTTTCTAAGTTCCTGACAATAGTGTCTATTGCCGAATCCACACTATCTCCTACTAATAACTCTATGGTTTGTGTGTGTGACAATGTTATACTGAACATACAATAATTATGTTTATTAGAACCATAGTTATCAAAATTATAAGAATTATACATTACCTGAATTATAACCCAAAGTCATAGCCCCTGGTCATGATGATGATGATGCTATGTACCTGCAGAATCAGCAAATTGTAGAGCAAACAGAGAGGCAAAAGTGAGACAGAGGTTGTTACAGAGTGCTCTCCAGCAAACAAAGTTTCTCTTGATTCCCAACAATTTGGGAGGTTTCAGAGTAGCAGCCGTGTTCGTTTATATCAGCAAAAAGAACTAGAGTACTTGTGGCACCTCAGAGGCTAACAAATTTATTTGAGCATAAACCCTCATAATCATTCGTCACTTTTCCACTCCACAATTTGTTATCCCTTACTGTGTAAAATCTCATCTCAGGAGCAGAAACCTCTCAATTTATGTGTTTGTAACGGGCTCTAACTCTAACTCCTGTAGAAATAACAACAATAATAATACTTTTACACAGGTATGACTGTATGATGCAGTTAATCACATACAGAAACCAAAATTCTCTGCACTGAATACTTTCTTCCCTCTATACAATTTGTTGTTAATTCATTACGATTGTCAGTCCTACAGAATAGTATTAATGGAATACCATCACGTCTATGCAATAAGTAATGGAATTCCTTGCTGTTCCTCCTACCCACTCAAGATTGCACATAGTAAAACTACAAAATATCTGTTCTTTGAGAGGAAATTACAACATTCAAGTGCCGTAATTTGCAATGAAGAGGAAGAACAATTGTAAAACTAGGCAGTAGTGTCATCTACCAGTAAAGTTATGCAAGCTCATACCAAGCTAGGGCAAGTTATTAAGATGCTGCTTTGCGACTAGGCAAATTTATAGCTGTATATAGTACTCATAGTTCAAGAGCATTCAGTGTTTTGAGAATTGTATCATGTATTTTCGGTTCACCTAATGCAATTAAAAGTGTTTCATCAGAGACCACAGATTTTGGATGGAAGGATAATCAACATAAGACCCTTTGAAAAGCAAAGTGTATATGGTATTTAACAATGTTAATCATATGACTGACTCCCTCTGTAAATCACTGTGATACCACATATAAAAGGATATTATATGAACATTATATCAGATTGGATTGTAGTAAGTATATTGTCCATTTTAAGTGCAGCCGTGGCTGTAAAGATAATTCACTTATATGAAAGTCAATGATGCATTTATTTTTTTTTAATATTTATTTGTGTATGGAGAGAGAAGGATTGATCTTGCTCTCATTGAAGTCAATGAGAGTTTTTTCCTTAACGTAGAGAATGAGAACCATAATAGTGAACTTAATGCAATAAAGTTTTAATAAGTTTCAAATTCATTTGGTCAAAGTAATACTCAATGCTGCATTTTATACCGAATTAAGAAGTAAAGTTAGTTGAATAATACATACAGATGACTCATTCAGTGACATTTTTATGTATAATATCAAACTGTTTGACTTTCTGAGTTGTGGTTAGAACTAGGAGAATAATAATTAAAATTATTCACAGGTATCTTGTTTGGAAAATATTGTGAAATTAACATGTATTTATGAAAAATATTCCTCAGATACTTAAGAATTTCACATTACCAAATGCAATCTTTGTGAATCATTTTAATAATTTCTCCCTAATCTAACCACACATCAGACAATCAAATAGTTTAATGTAGTATTTTCTCCAGTCTGAAAAGAAAAGTTTTCAGATCACTAAACTTTACTTATTTCAGAGTAGCAGCTGTGTTAGTCTGTATTCGCAAAAAGAAAAGGAGTACTTGTGGCACCTTAGAGACTAACAAATTTATTTGAGCATAAGCTTTAGTGAGCTACAGCATCCGATGAAGTGAGCTGTAGCTCACGAAAGCTTATGCTCAAATAAATTTGTTAGTCTCTAAGGTGCCACAAGTACTCCTTTTCTTTAAACTTTACTTAGTAATTTGAAACATATTAGTAATGGTAGCACGTGTTAAAAAACAGGAAAGTCTAGATCCTCATGCCCAAGAATGGATTTAAATATAATCATGGTAATCGATTAAAGATACTTATTATGTACTGAAATATCATGTAGGTGTGAGCCTGGAGTTGGAGTGCCAGTGAGGAACTTCAGCATTCGCAGTCATGGTAGTAGGTGCTATGCCTTGTAGTAAGCATTTGTTGTAATGGGACCTTATGTTACATAACGTGACTGTTTGGCGTTTGTTAATATGTGGTGGACCAAGCTCAAGAAAGGAAAGTACATTGGTGAGTGTGGAAATCCATTATGGGCAAAGAAACTCTTTGCTTTGTTGTCCTACAAATTAATTAATTGTCAGATATCTGTCTGCACAGTTAACATGTAGTAGTCAAATTCCCCTTCGATAAAATACTTTATAGTGGTTTTCTCTTTACTTCATCTCTACTGTACCATTAGGGAAAAAAAAACCAAACACACCACCCAGAACTCCCCTTTTCACTGAAGTATCATTTAAAAATCTATTTCTCTTTTTAAATAGAAAGTGTTGAAAAAACTAATAATCACATTATGTTAAATACAGCTTAAAATTAGAAATAAGTCTGTTTAACACAGATTTCCCATAAGAAGCCCTAAAAACTAAAATTTCATGAGGTATTGGTTTGTTTTAAGAAAGTAGTATGCATTGCAGAAGTTACCCACCATGTGATGTCACTGTTATTGTAAAATATGGATATTAGCCCGAACTGCACACTTGTTAATACAGTGGAACTACAATTGCCTTGGGTGTGGTTATCACATACCTTGCAGCCAGTGTTTCAGTATTTTCAACCACTGTTTTATTTGTTAGATCATAAAATACCATTTGTGTTCAAGTCTGTAATCCCCCTCTAGATATGAAGAAAACACCACTCAAATGCAAGCAGAAAACAGATTCAAAGACAAACAAGAGGTCTACTTCATGTTTAAAAGTGAAGACCCAATGCTGTTTTCTAAGAAAATACACTGGACTTTTGGGGAAATGGTCTGACGATCCTTGGGCCTGATGATCCACTCTTTTACGCTACTTTTATGGCAGTTCAATAAAGTGGACAATCAGGCCCTTTTCATCTAAACTTACAATTGTATTTCCCTCATTAAATCCTTGCCAAAGACAATGGGTTGCAAGATGAAATATACACTGCTGAAGATAAAACACTTCAAATCAGTGTAAAATATTCCAGTTTGTAGGAAATGGTTTATGGAAAACTTTGAATTTTCAAACCCCTTGACAGCATACATGTTAATATTAAAAAGTTGGTGAAGTCATTAAGATCGCCAGCTATATCTCTGCCCTTTGAAGAAATCAACAAAGTGGTAAATATACTGTACACGCCTGAAGTGGAGCATAAAGAGGAATCTGCTAATTATTGTTGATGTACTACACAATTAACACAAAATATTCATTTTAGTTAAGAAATACGGTGTTACAACTTGAATACTAGACTCAGTTGTTACTGTGCTTTCAATACCTTTCACCTGACTTCTTAGACTTGCAAAATTCTATGGGTGTTAACACTGTATAGGTATGTTATTTTTTAACATTCAGGCACACACACACACACACACACACACACACACACACACACACACACACACACACACACACACACTTCAGCAAAAGCAAAATAAATACTGTCTTCAACTCACTAATCACTGTCTATTTTAGTTCTCCAATGCTTAATTTGTAGCATAACACTAGGTACAAAAAATATCATTGTTTTGATCTTTAGCTAATGTTACAGTAAAGTCCACTGCAATACACTCATCAGCTTTAGGGTCAGAGGGGGCAAACTACCAGCACAACTGAATCATTTGAAGCAGCTTCTACTAGCAAATCTGTTGATCCACTAGACATAGGTGTGTTGTAGGGTTTTTTTGGTACAAAGCAGTGTAAATAGGATAATGGCATGTGAAGGACAAATGATAAAATACATGAGCTTTAAGTGTTCTAGGTTTTGCTGTTAGACAACGAACAAAGCTGCCAATACAGTTGATTCTTCTGGTACACAAACAACCCATGTATCGCTAATCAAATGCAAACATTATTCTGAAATTAGTATAGTATATGTTTATTACAAATAAAAGGGTATGATCCTGCATTCTGTATGTCTTGAACAATCCCAGACTCAGTTCCGCTGGAGTTGTAAGTGTGCAGAATCAGTCCTAAATTTTATAGTAGATAAATTACATAATATTTTAAATTGTCATTTCTCTCTCTTAAACAACACTTTTCTACAGTAACTTCACTTAACTGACTAGAAACAAACTAATTAATTTTAGAACTAATTAGCCCTAGCTAATTATGTTCTAAAATTGTTCTCCTCCAACTGCAATGCTGTCTCTATACCCCTCCCTCAGTGGCTGTTGGGAGCCAAGGATTCTGTATGTTATACTGAGATGCATGCTATGCTTTGAATGGTAGATTTTCAGGTGTCTTGCATGGCAGTCTGACATGGGCATAGGCAATGAACAGTAATGGGACTTGTGGGTCTAATCTGCTGCACATGGTGCCAAATATCTACTCCAGTAAAAGTCAATTTTTGGGGGACCCACAGCATATTAATCTTACCCAACAACTATAGTCCATGAAGACAACTTTACAAAGGGGGAAACCTTGATTACTCTTCCAGAGATTTGGAATTGGTAAATAAACATTAATATTTTAATACTTATTGTACTTTTTGAGTAAACCAAGAAAGTATACATACACATATCTGTATGTTATGGCTATCCTTACAAACTCTCCAGCATACTGACATTTAGTTGGAATTGATAAGATATCAAATAACAATAACGTGTACAATTCTTAATCTTACTTACTCTATTGTTTCAAATCTTCTTGATTTTTAAATTAAGTCAAATTTGTTGTAATTTCTAACATTTCAATTGATTGCCTGTTTAAAAATATTTCACACTGTGATCTAAGACACTTACAGTAAAAAAAGAGAAAATGGAAATACTAGACATAATACCATCTGCCACTGGTTACTAATATTGAGTCAAGAGTCATTACTTGAAGTATTTTCTCTTAATAATAATTTTATATAATTATTAATAGAAAATACTTCAAGCACTATATATAAAATCTTTTACACAGAAAAAGCATTTGAGGACTAACTCTGAATTACCGTATAAAGCACAAAAACATCAAGTAAATTTAAAGGACAAATCCTGTTATCTTCAATAAGGTGAGCACACTTTGGCCCTAAATTAATTTTTGTAAGAAAACATGATTTTATTTAAAAATCTAATCAAAGCAAATGTACAGACAATATATCCCTGTCTGAAGCCAACTGCATTCTGCTTAGCCTGAAACTCTTCCAGAAAAAGCAAACTTCAAGGAAAGCCTTTCAAAAGAGATACTCTACTCCCCTATTTTTAATGCCCTTATTTGGTCTGATTATGAAGCTTGCACTTTGTTTTTCATTTAAAATGCTGGTGCTCTGTCTCATTCAAAAATCATGTTGGGGGGCGAGGGGGAGCAGAATATTTTCTCTAAACAATTAAGGTCTCTCTCTTCTTTTCTCAGCAAAGGTCCCTGATTTTTCATTCTGTGTCCTGCATATCATATGTCAAAGATTATTGACATGTTTTTAAATTTCAAAGATACCTGTATCTGCATTAAGCATTTTAGTACTTCACAAATAAATTTTAACACTAATTACAATCTTAAATGTTGCACACCTTCACACAAAGCTGTCAGTTTTATTTAACCATTGCTATAAACTTAAATATTGGTAGCCCATATAATATGGCATAACATTTCTTTGAGGGCTAAAGCATTATAAACATTCTTCTTTGTATGCGTACTGTTATGCTTTTCTTCCTGGAACATACATCTTATCAAATGCAAAATGTACCATACTCAGACAATCAAGACTCCAAGGCCTTACCTTTACAACCAAAGCTTGATGTCCCAGATCTGCTAAACTTCACTTCCACAGCACACTCTGCCCTCAGCTCTGTGATCAACAGTATAGTCACAGCACCAGGCATGACCTCTATATATACACAAAGCAGTAATAGCAGCAAGTGAATACTTAGATTCTTACTTCAATCCCAAATTTATCAAGTGATATTACTCATAGAAAGAGATCCTTCAAGCAAACACTTAATCTGCATTGAATTGGGAGGGATCTTGATGATACACTTGGGGGGGGGGAAAGCAGCTTGTTATACAACAGAGCAGATGAAAATACCCACAGCTATTGCACGTACCACTCATTCTGTTAACCATGTAATATACATTGTCATTTTGACGTGTAGACCATTTCTCTTCCTCCATCACCTCCACGTCAATCCAATTCACTCATTCTTGCCTATGATGAAATGGAAAAAAAGGAAACACGGAAAGATTGTTATCCTAGATCTGCATTTGTGGGACATTTTAAAGCCAGTTAGATTAACCATTGGGAAGATGTTAGCCTTGATAAGAGAAGCCCCACTGGCTTTCTGTCTCCCGTAGACAATGAAATCACATAGTTGTGTCTGTGCCTCTCTGTTTGGATTGTTCTATTTTAACACATAACAGATTGAGGGCTGCCTTCTCTTCCTAATTAACTCAAGCTAAACTAATGAGAGAGAGGGGGGTGGGGGGAAGCTAGGAAGAGAAGAGAGATCATAAGTTGGAAGGGGACGGAGAAAGGGGAAAACAGATAGATACAGTTAGGCTGCATTCTTGGGGGTGGGATGTTTGCATGGTTTCCAAGAAAAGATGATGACGTTCTGTAAAATTACTAAATAAATATATATAATCCAACGTTGTGTTAGATTCTTGCTTCTTGTTAGGAAGTATTTCAGCACCCACAGGGGAACAGCTCAGATTCCAAAATCTGGATATTGCTATCCCATCAGCAGCTGTTCCTACCTTGCACCCACCTCTAAAAAAATACATGATTTATTGCTGCAGTTATTTTTGCCAACCAAAGTACTACTTATAGTTGCTAAATGTTCATGGAAGGAAGTGGTATCTGACTGTTGGGGTTTTTTTTAAACTTCTTCTCAACTGCCAGCAAAATGGCAGGGTTTGCATTATTCTAACCAAAAATTAAATACACCTTTCCTTATGATACCAGTTAAAAATATACAACATAACAAAAAGTCAGGACGGAAGGATCTAATTGCAGTGCTTACACACAATGCTTTTTAAGATGTAAGTGGGCACAATTTGCGGCTTACAAGAGCGTGTGTACACATATATGTGTACGCACACATTTGTGGAAAAGAGAAAGAGATCTTAATCTTCAACTTTCATTACTATAATTACATCTCTATGTGTTGATAGTTTTGTATAAGATATAAAACAGTTATATGAAAGCATATATTTTTGATGCCACTTCTTTGGAAGGACTTCCTATGTCTAGGCATGAATTCAAGTTTCTGGTGATCTTAAACACAGTAGCCCTGATTCTAATCTCACTTATACCAGTTCTACACTGCTGTTACTTCACTGACTGTAGAGGGACTACTCCTGATTTATACTGGTGTGAGACAAGCAGCAGGACCAATATGTGTGTGTGTATATATATGTGTGTGCAGTGGGTGTTAACAGGAACATGTTCTGTGTCCAGCCTCTATTTCAGTGGAGGCATCAAATTACCTAACACACTTTTTCTGGCTGGGCCTTCTGGTATCCCCTCTCTCTTCTGTCCAATGCCAGAAATGTAAGCCTCATGGCAAGCGGAAGAGGAGACAGTGAATGTCTCTACTGCAGTTGTAACACAGGCAACACCACATACCAAACAGGAGAGTTTCCCCCTTAACACACACCACAGACAAACTGGTTAAAGGAGAAATCAGACAGAGTGAGAAGATGTTCAGACTGGGGAAACAGAGGCTGAGGAAAGACAGGGAGCATCAAGCCAAGAAAGGGGAAATAAGAGCACTGGGTGATAAGAGGGCCATGTCAAGCTTGGGAAGGAGGGGTAACAGTGCAGGAAGAAATGTCAGACTACTAATGAGCATGCGCTGAAGACAGTTTCAGGCTGGAGAAGGTAAAGGAGGGCAGGTGAGAAGGGAAAGTTAAGCTGTAAAAGGGTGAGGTAAAGAGTAGTGTCCTGGGTCAAGCTAGGAAAGTGCGGGGGAAATATTACAAAGGCAACCATTCAGAGGAACAGGAGAGGGGTCAAATCTGAGCCATTGGGTAAGCAGAGGGAGGAGTTTCAGTAGGAGGTGGAGTGTGGAGGGGGGAGTTGTCAGGACAGAAAAGGGGAGAAAGGGAGGGTAGATGAGGAAAAGTTTGTCAGGATGGGTATGAGGCTGGGGCAAGGGGAAAGACCAGATTTTGGGTTCCTCAGGTTTCAAGTCATTATCAACTTGAAAGTAGGAGTTCTTGTCCGAAGCTCTGTTGCCTGTGTGTCTGCCTCTCTGCCATGGCTCTGATTGGGGTTAATAAAAGCACTGGCTGGTTTTGCAAAAGCCGAGGGGATGTGACAGGTAACTGAGAAGGAAATCGCTGTCTGCCTTTGGCTCACTGTGGTTATTTGTGCCTAACGAGGCCAACTCGTCGCCAGCCTCTTTGCAGATGAAATGAAGCGATGGGCTGAAGCAGGGCAAAGGAGGCGCCGTGTCCTGACAGGCTGAGGTGTGACCTGATGAATCCTAACCATCCCGGACATCTTCAGAAGAGCAAATGGAGAGAAGGGAGGGAGCGGAGGGGTGCAAAGCCAGAGACCAGACTTTGGGTAGGGGAAAAGAGGTTGGGGAAGGAAAAGGGAAAGTGAGATTATAGATCACCTCCTTTCAGATCTAATACAAAACACACTTACACTACAGCCACTGCCTCTGGGATCTGGAACTTCCCAAGAGGAAATATTTTTGCTGAAGAGACTGTATTCATTCTCCCTTCACGTAGTTAAAAAATATCTCTGGGTAGATGTCTCTCATCCAGGTACAATTTTCAACAGGTTTTTTTGCATGCAATATTGTGAGGGAAAACAAAGGTTTTCTTTCTAAATGCGCTCAGTAAATTTGCCCCCAAAGACATGTCTGGGAAGACATACAACTTGATTGTCAGATCCTGTAAGTACACATGGACTTATACACTGGTGTGCACTTGTATATCTGTAACTATACACCTACTTTGCACACCCAGAGGTGTGTGCTGCTAATTAGTAAGTGCAAATACTCATTGCACACACATGGAAACATCTTTACCTCTGAACACATCTTTAGTCATCAGCATTTGAGCATTCACAGAAAGCTGTTTTTGAGTTAAAATATACACCATTAATAAGGCTGGTTATTTGACATGGCAAAAAGTGAGAGAGAGAAAGAGAGAGAACACTAATCATTTTAGTTTAAAACGTGAAAGTTGGTGGCACCAAATATTTTAATTATTATTAAATTATTCTCCACTTGAAAAGTGGAAATAGCTGCCATTAATAGTTTAAAAGCAAATAAAGATAGCCTAGTTAGATCTGATAAAGCATGTTATACATTCCTAAATTACAGCTACATTAGAGATCTCCTATCAATGTTAAACAAACCTGTATAGCCAAAAAAAAAAAAAAAAAAAAAGTGTGACAAACACTATGGTCCTGATTCTCCACTGCCATGTATATTATGAGGTCATTTTCATGTGTGGAAAAGGGGTGTAAAACGCTACCATTCTGATTTGGTTTTACACTCATTTTACATTCACTTTTCCCAGGTGTAAAAAACTAAACAAGTACAAGGCTGAGTATATTCAGGCCCCAGGATTTTTCTGTGGAAAACTCCTAATTGTCACTAGTTTGTTACAGAAACCATGGCCAGGACAAGTATACAGCTGGGCCTGTTCCAATGCTCACTAAAATCAATGGGAGTCAACGGTCATTGGTTCAGCCCAGAATGAAACTAATCAAACTTTTTCAGCATTTTCTTATACCAAGAAATTTAGAACACTGTGCAGCAATCACAGAACCATAGGACTGGCAGGGACCTCCGGAGGTCATCTAGACCAGTACCCTGCACTCATGGCAAGGCCTAACTATTATCTAGACCATGTTATATCAACATTCGTATTCCCCATATATGCAAACATATTAAAAATACATTCTCAGTTACTGATAATTATCCAAGACACAGTGATTTTTAAGGCAAGACAGATACTGGCCTCCACATTTGGCAGTGCAAATAATGGAGGTCTAGTTGAGGCAGGATTGTTGGCACTTTCATTATTCCCTCCCCCCCAAGAAACAGGTTTCAAAAATTGATCAGGCTAGTTCCTACAGAAAGCGGGGGAAGATAGATCAGGCCTGAGCCCTTTGGAAAAACCATCCTGTAATATTGTGATTTTATAGCCAGGAAATGACTCTCTTAAAATATGAGGGGAAAATGCACAAAGTAAGTTTTACAGTATTGTACTTGATAGTTTTGGATTATGAAAATGAACTAAAGTTAACCGTATGATCATTTGCTGGAGTTATTTCACACGTCACAGTCTCATTGCCCAACAAAGGATTGCTCACATCAATGTTTAAATCTAAATATGTTTGAAAAAATGGGGGGGAAATCTCTCTTGTTAGTGAACTATTACCAAAATGAATAGGAAGGAAAGGGGTGCGTGTGTGTGTGTGTGCACATGCATGTGCAGCCATGTGGCTATGGTGTGGGGGTGAGAGAGGCTAGATTTATGAACCAAATCTAACATTTTTTTCAATGAAAATTATGTTTTTCACAATGTATAATTTCTCATAGTTTTACTGAGCAAACTGTCCTTCCTACTGGGACATAAAAAAGTTACGTGAACGGATGTGTTCATGAAGAAAGGAAAACAAAATGGCGGACAAAAATGACAATTGCCCCTCCATGATTACATTAGCATAATGTGAGACCATTCTGTGCAAAATGTTAGGAGAGCTCTAAGATGCTCCTCTGTTCTATGTATATAGGATATCCTTGCAGTGTAGCTTACACAGATACAATAATCAGATATGCAACTATTTCATTTAGAGCTACATTGTCCTCCTGTTCTATTTAGCTAAGTAGGGACGCTTGTTCCTCAACCACCCCCTTGCTTGATCTATCAAGACCTGGGATCTGGTTGGAGCACAGGCCCTACTCTTAGAATATTCTCCTCTGTGAAAAAGTGGATGGAGAGGGGCAAAAATGGGTGGGCCCTGGGCTATGACCCTTCTCCCTTCTTGCTGGCCAGAGTAGCCGTACATGGTAGCCTAGGCACAAAAGAGAGATTAAGCTCTACCTTTGGAAAATGTTAAGTATATTCCAACCTCCCAACCCAAAACCAAACCAAACCAAAACACACCACCACACAAGAAATGAAAAATGTTAGTTTTTCCCCCTAGATTTTTCAGGGGAAATTTTTCATTGAAAAACTGAAAACTAAGAACTTTTTGATTTTTGAAAACTGATATTTCTTCTGTTTTTTTCATCCAAACCCCAGAAATTTCAAAAACTATGCAAAAATTCTACATTTTTTTCCCATTTTTTTAAAACAGTGATTTTTTGCCAAAAGAAAAACTGTAAATGGAAAAAATATGACCACCTCCGTAAAATGCCTCCTGGGTTACTCCTGCATGGTGCAATTTATGTACAATCCAATGCTCAGGGCTGTGCCTTTAGTCACGATCTGGTCGACAAAATGAAGGGCCTGAGTCTCCTTTATTGTCAAACAACTTAAATCAAAATAAGGAGCAACTGCATTCACATTATATGGAATTATACCAGCATGAGAACAGAATCTGACGCTAGCCGCTTAGCACAAACAAATTTTGTTTAAAAGTTAAATACAATTTGCTTTGCTGTCACTTTCTCCATTTCTGTTAGCCTCCTATGACAAACACATAAGTAGAGAACAGTTTATTATGCTACAGCAAGTTCCCATGCACACTCCTGGCATTCACCTTTCTCCTGCAGAACAGGTGGAGTTTATAGGCTCTCAGACTGTAATTATCACTGTTCAAGCAAGAAGCCTGCTTCTTGAAAAGAAGTTAGGTGACAATGTCAAGCCATTAATAATCTTTCCAATGTATAAATTAGTCATATACTTATCAGACAGATCATAATTTAAAATGAAAGTTTTGCTTTCAAATGACAGTCTTTAACATTAAGCCTCTTAAGAAGCTCTTATCTAAAAGACAAACCATAACTAAAAAAAACCATTTCCATCTTGCAAGCCACTACTCTATACCTGAAGGCCCATGAATCTAGTGACCAGTCAGCCACGAACTTTATAATCTATTTCACCCCATGCTGCAGAATTATGCTTGAGAAACTCAGCTTTCATTTAAATAACATTATTATCCCTTTTGATTGCGCAACATCCTTAAAACTGTGAACCAAGAGTACAGGATGCAGTGATGACTGCCTGAGGCTATGTCTGCACTAGCACTTTTGTCATTATAATTTATGTCGCTCAGGAGTGTGAAAAACACCCTTCTGAGCAACATAATTTACACCGACAGAAGCGCCGGTGTGGACAGCACTATGTCGGCAGGAGATGCTCTCCTGCCGATATAGCTACTGCTGCTTGTTGGGGGTGGTTTAATTATGTCAAAGGGAGACCTCTCTCCTGTTGGCATAGAGTGGATACTCGGGAAATCTTACAGCAGCGTAGCTGCTTCTGTACAGCTGTGTTGCGGTAAGGTCTCTAGGGCAGACATGGTCTGAGCCTGCAAAGAGCTAAAACAATCACAGTGAGATAGGTGAATTGCCCCATCATTTAGGGCCCCATGATTCAGTAGCTGTAGAATTTGGTATTTTTCCAAGATGCCACAGAATACAATATTTTTACCATGGAATTTTCTATTTTGCTGCAGTTAGGCGCCTGACATTTTGTTTTTTGGCTCCCTGACCTGGCAGAACCTGCCTAAGGCTGCATCTTGCTCTCCAGCTTTCCTCATAAGAGGGAATTAATTGGCACACATGCAAAAGGAGTTTTTTTGGGCAGATGCCTGAACAACACTGGGGGAGCCAACAGCAAGGGACTGGCCCTGGGCCCCCTGGTAATTATAGAAAAAAAATCCTCCTAAATTACTGTTGAAAATAATTATTGATGAATTTTATGTCAATGAGGATTTCCAGCCATGAGCCACAATCGTGTGTGGTTTGTGGGAGGGAGATAAGGGCATTTCCTGGTAACATCCTCACCGAATGCTGCCACAAAATGTAAAGGTTGTGCCATAGAGTACAAGGGCCCTGTCTATACCTTTCTTCTTTAAACTTTGGGGCACAGAGGGCTGTGAAAAAGTTCTAAGCAGTTAAACACAGGTCTGTTGCTTATCTCAGACCAGTTTTGCATCAGTGTAACTGCACTGACTTCAAATCAAGATTTAGACCAGTGTTAGATCAAAATCAGGCCTGAAGAGTCAAAAATGGTGAAATTTTATATCTTTTTTTGGTGTTTGGATTGCACTCATTTTAGTAATTTGCACATATTTTAATACCTTTTATATTCCTGGTATTTTTCAGGTTCCCCAGTTGGAACGTGAGAAAAATAAACATGATCTAAGCTTATATTTACTAAAGAAGATTTCCCTGTGGATGGTAATAAAGTATGCAGTGGGGAAATTATTTTGATTTAATTACGTTTGCTGACATATGGTGAAATAGTCACATTACATATCACCCTTTCACTCAGTCATTTTCAGACCAGTGCGGGATGAAGGACTATTTAGCACTTGTCCGTCAATTTCCATCCTTGTTCTTCTGAAGGCCTTGGAGCCAAAAGCTGACTAGAAGTAGCCAAATCAGATCTATGCTCTCACTAGCAAGACCATCCTCTGAACCATGTGTCTAGCATGACTGAGCCTATAATTTATGAAGGTTTTTCGTTTTGGTCACATCTATGGCCGTGACAATGAAGCAAATGTCTCCAACTTTCAGATGAGCTGCTAAAATTGTATCTAGTATTAAAATGGTTATAGGAGAAAATAAGCTTACAAGATGAATCACATCCTGTCTTTCAGAGTCTAAGCAAAACAATTGGAAATTAAGGTCCATTTGCTGTGTAACCAGATGATATTAAAAATATACAGTTGTTTCTGTACTGTTGGTATTAAATACTCATTTTATGACAACCTGGTACATGTTGGAAATCTTGTTGGTTATCTTATTACTTGGAACAAAAACTTAAGCAAGCTGAAAAACAATGAATTGCTTCTGCTACTCTTAAAGGGGAACCAGATAATGTGAATAACCAGAACAACACATTTTGTCAGGTTAATTTTCAGGCAAGATTTCATTAAACCAGAGAATATACACAAAATTAGAATTTTCTGTGAATCCCTCATGTATCTGAATAAATTAAGTTGAGGCTCTCCAGGATGATTCTAGTTAGCATACTGCTAAACTTGTTGCCAAGCAACAAATCTCTAACTCTAGTTTATAATCACATAGTACTGTAAAAAAATGCTGCTTGAAAATTGTCCCCCTAAACAAAAAGGAACTGATGAGTCACGGTCAGCTGCTGGCAAATAACACAAGAGACAATCTAGCAGAAAGTGAGTTATTCTCAGTCACTGAATTGCTTCCTACCATGCATGCCCTCGCAGTTAAAAAGACAGCTCCAGAAATTAGAATCACAAAAGGATGTGTAGTTTATGAAATCCCAGGTATAGAAGAAATTCAAGATGGAAGTGTTGGAATGTACAGTTATTCAGATCACAGAGAGCTGTGGAGTGAACTGACCAGCTCTCAGGTGGATTACCCACCAGGGGACCCAGAACTGGATGATCAAGATGACCAAGGCCAAGTGTGCACGTGTGCTTGCACCTGGAGGTGTTCTATTTGATGACATGATTTAGGTTTCCCCACATCTTTCGTTCCAGCATCTTGGTTTTTTTTAAATTCAGAATAGGAGCTGGCTGCAAGAGGCTCTGTTGTGACTTTTCATGATGAACTTGGCTGAAGTGAAGGTGGGCTGAGCTGGCTGTGAAAGAGACCTGTCACATGAAGGCCTGTTCTCTGCTTTTCCATATATGAAGCTTGTTTCTGTAAAGGACTGCCTTTTTCATAATGGATTTATTTGAAGTTAACAGGGTCGCTCAGTAGAAAAAAACTGGCTATGAGAAGGGCCTGATTTTTCTCCTGTTAATCACAGAAGATTGGATGGAACTGAGCTGGAGTTTAGCTTTTGTGGGGCAATCCCATGTCAATGAATTTGCTGTTTGTTTATTTTTTCTGTTGCATGTGTGACCCTGCCCTTCTGTTGCAGTGGAACTGGGATTGTTCTTGGGATAAATGCTTTATTAAAAAAGCTTTGCTGGAGTTGGACTGCTCAAATCAGCTACTTTGCCTGATGAAGGAACCCCTGCACTGAAAGCTATTTTACTGCTGCCAGGTAGGCAAATTAATTGAATTAATTTCTACGAATACTGAATTAGTCCAAAGGATTTATTAGGCATATCTACTCGGTAATGCTTGTTGACTTATACTTAAATAGGTTGCTTTCTGTACTTAACTGTCATTGTAAATAATAAGACTTTTAAAATGATTGAAATGTGTTGTTTCATTGATAATTTGTACATCAACAGATGAAAATGTAATGCTGCTGTGGGATATTTGGTATGTCATTATGACACTTATAAATGACTACTCAACTGATCTTTGTACTGAAACTAGGTTTTCTTTTATGTGATATGAAACAAATACATTAACAGCTAGTTATTAAATTGTTAAAAAAGGTTATGTTACAGTCCTTGTTTTAATTCCTTAGAATCTCATTGCAGTTTATTCCTGAAAACATGTTATATCATTAATATTGTAGAAGCCAGTCTTGCACTTATTGATAAGCTTACATTGACTAAAAACTGCTGGAGTTGACACTTAACTTGCGCAGTTTCATTCCATTAAATCTACTCAGTGTATGCAGAGGAGTGGGTTTGTGATAAATGTTATACGGCTAATTATTGTTTGTACAGTAGTACACTGATCGTGTGAAATGCTCATTATTAGTCATGATAGTACTGTATGTATAGCTCCTCCAACTGAAGTAAGGACACCACACTGCTTTAGGTCCGATTCTGATTAGAGTTGTGTGAATAACTGAACTTTAGGTTTGTTTGCCAAAATAAAATAAAAAACAGTTTCAGGTCAACCTGAAATGAACATTTTTCAAATATTTTTGCAAACAGAAAACATTTTTAAAAAATTGTTTTGTGTCAACTGATATATTTTGTTTAACCTAAAAAAGTTTCATTTCGTTTTTGACTTTTTTACATCTCTAAATTTTTTTAATGAAATTGAAGAAAATTTTGAAATGAAACATTTTGCATCAAAATGTTTTATTTCAAAACTGTCAAAATGATTTTTTTTTCCAGAATTTTTTGTGTTTGTGTTCAGCTGAAACAATTTGGTGAATTTGACATGAACTTGGAAATGTTTCGGTTGACCCAAATCTGATTTTTTCAGAAAAATTTTTTTTTCCAAAATATTTTGCCTAGTTGTAATTTTGATCTCATTTACACCAGTACTTAGCAAATCTGTAGTAGCCCCACTAAAGTCAATGAAATTATACCACTTTAGAGATTATGTAAATAAGATCAGAATCAAGAATTTAGGCTGTTGGGTAGTGGAAGCAGATATTGCTGAAAGTTTATACTATATTATTAAAATGCATGCATGTAAAGATTGGGGTTAGATTTTCAAATCTAAAAGTTTCACTAGATTCTGGCCATGACTTGGGAAACATATTATATTCCAGTTTTGTTTTCAAATAATACTTATGGGCATCCACTGTTAAGAGGGGATTTGGAGCAAAGGCCTAATCCCTCCCAGGTATAAATCACTATATATTTTACAAAGAACTATGATTAGTAATTGCAGCTCTTTTTTTTAATTCTATTTTTATTTTTAAAGGGCTGCTTTTATTTCTTCTGAAAGTTTGAATTATTTTCCTATTAAGAAGAAAGCCAAAAAGCAAATATGATCCTTTTATTAAAATTCCTGATATACTAGCAGAATCTCAAGCTTTGCTTAATTTTAAATACCCCCCCCCCCCAAAAAAAAAGTATTCCTCTAGTTATCTGCTGATGTATCTAACAGAAGAAGATATGATGGAAGTGGTGGAGGGCAGGGGGCAGGAGGCTAATGATGGAGCTGATTCCCCTCTCAGGACGAAATCAGACATAACTACATGGGTGTAAAATTGGTGTAAGTGAGAAGAGAATCACTATCTGAATGATGGTCTTTGACTGTGTGGTCCTGATCTGCACTGGGATCTGAGCTGAGATACACCTAATGATGAAAAAGCCAGATTACAATTCTGGATGTGTGATGGACGTTATTATTGATCATGAGAAATCCTCTCAGCCTGTGTTGTCTGTGCCTCTGTTAGACTTCTACCTAGATTTTGTAAACTATAAAGTGTTTGATTAGGATGTTTGCCATTACTTGCATTTATTCCTTTCTAATGGAAATGTTTTTTAAAAGAGCTGATGATTTTACATGTGTTACTAAAGCAGCTATTCAAGCAGTCATGTTTAGAAAGACTAACATAAATTGGATATAAAACACACAAGAAAAAATATTTATGCGGGACAGTCCATGTTTATATCCCATAATTACAGACTCCCTCCTTCCTTTTTATAAACATTAACCAAACTGATAAGTCAGTTTAAAATTTTATTGTGTACATTTTATATTAATAATTTATTCCAAAAAAATTGGGAAAATCACTGAATAGATTACTTAATATATGTTTCAATAATTTATTATGGAATTATTATGGGACTAATCTTCAGCATAAGAATGGAAATTATACACACAGTATACATTTATATATGTGCACAGTAAACATTTTTTAAGCAAGGTTCATGTTCCTGCTTTTATTGTTAGGAGATGGGAGCAATCTTTTAAAAATATTTCAGAATTAATTTGTGATTAATAAAAGGTGGTAATATTTTTAAGAAAAATCTACCGCAACTTCTTTTTCTGTGTGGTTTTCTTCTTGCTCACTCCCTGCTAATGTGTCTGGAATCAGTTCCGGGAAATACTATTTCTTTGGAAATTTAATAAATACCATAATTGTTATTAAGTTAATGAATTGCCGGTTTGGGATTTATATTGCACTGCTGGGATTTTATTCCTTTTTTTCCCCTTCCCATCAATAGCACACACATATAACTATGCATTTTTCAGATTGAATTGTTTCAGCAGGAAATATTTATTCCCAGCACACTAATTCTGAAATGTACTCATTTCCAGTTTAATAATCATTTCCTTCTAGTCACTTTGATTGTTTTTATCAAAAAACTTCTCTATGAATGACCATTCTGTTCCCATTTGTCGAAGCTGAATGTACAGGTTTGATCATGCATACACACAACCCACTCTTAAATACAGGTTTCTATTTCATTGTGGAGATAGAAATTAATGAGATCAATGTATCTTCCTCCTGTTTTTCTCTTCAGAATTATTATGTGTTTTCTATAGAACTTTAATGTTAATACCAAAACACATATTTAAATATCTCCTCCCTCTATCCTACACATGCTGAACATTAGTTTCTTCAGTACAACGGAAGCCTTGATAGACTGGACACTTGAAATAAAAATATCTTTTACTGAATTGTAAGTTGCTGAAAGAGGCTTTGAGCCAAAACATTCATACCTTCCTCCTCCCACTTTTGAATTATCTACTTTTTGGATACTTTTTGCACTTTTTTTTTAAAAAAAAAAAAGAATGAATGGATCAATTCCTGCTCTTATTTATACTAAGGTACAATCACTTAACTCAATGGTGTTACTGCTGATTAACCCTGGTGTGACAGAGAGTAGAATTTGGCTTATTAAATGATGTAATGCATCCTATCGATAAATCTATCTGGGTTCATTGTCCCAAAGACCAAAGAAAAAAAGCCATGGATTGTTTAAAGAAAAGGAGGACTTGTGGCACCCTAGAGTCCTCCTTTTCTTTTTGCGGATACAGACTAACACGGCTGCTAGTCTGAAAACTGATTGTTTAGAGATGTTTTGTTGTTTATGTGAGAGTTCACAGTGTTACCACAATAATTTGTGCCTTTTGAGAGTTTTACTCTATACATTCCTGTTTACTGAAGTATTTAAAATATCTTTCATTTCATAGACTTTGTTAATATTCATTTATGAAAATGAAATTATTAAATGGATATAATATTAAATTTATTTTGGATGTGGGTTTGTTATTTTTAATGATTTTTCTTCAGTCACACCAGAGCTAATGAACACAGTAGTGAGTGTTGCTAACTCATAAAGTTTGATAGTACTTTACAAAAGATTATAACATGAAGCCAGGAGCTGAACAATCTTAGTTAAAAAATTGGGCTGATAAAATTGGACTTTTGCATATGATTTCAAGCACCTACACAAAAGGGCATAATGGGTAAATACAAAGCATCAAAATATTTAAATAAGAATAGGTAATATGTGATTTTTTACACTTGAACAGAAGATCTCAAAAGGCACAAGGGAAAATAAAAGACCTGTGATACAACTGTGGCTGGCCCAAGTCAGCCGAGTCAGGCTCGCACTGTGGAGCTGTAAAATTGCAATGTAGACATTTGGGCTTGGGCTGGAACCCGGGCTCTGCGGCCCTCCCCCTTCTCCCTGGAATTACAATGCAGTGTAGACATACCCATAGTAGATATGTTTCACAAACAAAAATCCACACAAATTTCAATATTTTCTTCAAGAAATATCAAATTTTTCAATGAAAAAAACCACAACTTTTCCAAAACATATTTGTGTTTGGATTTTTGCTCTCTCCCCACTCTCTCTCCTTTTTCCTTTTCTGACCCCTCCCTCAGAACATTTCAAAAGAAAAAAAACCTTCTGGGAAAATGTTCATTTTAGAAAAGAGGTAATATTTCATCAAAAAAAGGGTTGCATAGAAAATTTCAACCAATGGCAATAGTAACCTCCGTTTCAATTCCATTCATGTCATCCTTTGACCTTGCTAATATTCATTCTTCATCCTCAGGGCCTGTACAAGGATCAAGTAAAATAATGTCACCAAATCAATCATAAAACAGACATTTAACACTGAAAGGTAAGTTTGAGATGATTGGGTGTATCTACTGGTATAATACCATATATCCTGCTTATATTCTAAAATATTCCTTCTATGCTCTGTGCTACTGTACATAACCCAACCATCAACTGTGGAGTATACCTAGATGTCCATTTGCACATCAAGTAACATGCGCAGAAGTGAAAACTTGTCCTCAGTCCCCTTTGGAAACTTCATTTGAGGCGAAGATTAAAAGAGCACAATTTTCAGGTTTTTGTTGGTACCTTCACCTGGTTTCCACATCTGTTTTTTCTTACCCTTAATAGGTCAGCTTGTCTTTTCCCCCCTCACTCCTGGAAAGCCATTTGTTTTTTCCCATTTCCCCCCCTGATGTTGGGTTTCTCCCATTTCTTCCTATGGGAATCTCCATTCCCACACTGTGTGGTGTGTCTCTTCCTACTTCTCCCTGAGCTGTTCTGCCACCTCGAACTGCCTCCCACCGCTCATCACCACCTCTGCTCTCCCGCAGCCCTTCTGCACTCATAGAACCCCAGCACTCCTGCATCCTCAGAGCCCTTCAGACCACCCCAGCAACCTCACAGCCATTGAGCTGTTTGGGACCACGGAACGGTACCTCACACCGAGCTCACCTTCACCCAGCAAGCCCAGCTGAAGAAGTTCAACCATCTCAAAGTCTATAATCTGCAGAAGGAAATGAGGAGCCTCAGGGAGCTGCTGGAGTCCACGTCCCATCCCCCTGTGGTCTTCTGCCATGATGACATCCAGGAAGGGAACATCCTGCTGCTGGTGGGGTGCCAGTCGCTCTCACCCTTGACAAGCTGATGCTGACTTACTTTAAGTACAGCAGCTACAACTGCAGAGGCTTCGACGTTGGTAATCACTTCTGTGAGTGGGTTTATGACTACACCCATGACACGTGGCCCTTGTACAAGGCCTCCATGGAGACCTTACTCTCCTTGCCAGCAGCAGCTGCACTTCATTCAGCACTACCTCTGAGAGGACTGGGGGAGGCCCAGGGACATTATGCACAAGGAGCAGGCCTGCATTGAGGAGGAGATACTCACTGAGATCAACAGGTTTGCTCTGGCCTCTCACTTCTTTTGGGGCCTCTAGTCCCATCCTGCAAGCAAAGATCTCCACTACCGAGGTCGGGTACCTGGACTATGTGCAGTGCCACTTCGAGGCCTACTTCTAGCAGAAGGTGCAGTGCACATGACCAGGCCAGCCCACAGCATCCCCCAGCCCAGCTCTGCCTGCTCCACTCTCAGATTCTGTCTCCTGCAGTGTGGCCCTGACCTCGGGTTGTTGCAGACACGTGGGGCCTGGCAGTCACTACTGAATGGCCGCTTCCTGGCCGAGGGACCCATTTGCCCTGCGCTACCAAGGGACAGCAGCTGGTAAGGACCACAAGGGAACAATGTCCACACCACATACATATATATCCCTCCTCCAGCCTCTGGTACCTGGGAGGACCTCTCCTTTCAATCTGCAGTGCAGGAGGAGTAGGCAGCCAGCTGTGACAGAGACTGATGGAGACTGAGGATGGCAGCAAACAGCTCCACCTGCTGGCAGGGACTGGAAGATGCAGGATTATTCATTGGAGCGAGAAGAGCCTGAGGAGGCTGAAGGAAAGATTTGGAGAGGCATCACCAGCTAATGGCTTCCCAAGGCATTGGATCTGGTCTCATGGGAGTTGTTTATTTCTACTGTGCGGTAAACAAACTTGCATTTGATACATTTACTGTTTATATGACAATTTTAGAGGGTGGCATATGAATAGATGGAAGTCAGAGACTCTCAGCTGTGGTTCAAACCACATCCCCAGCGAGGGTCTGTTTTAGCCCAGCTATAAAAGATGTAGCTGTCCTAAATGCATATTTCAGGGGATATTAGAGGGACAAAGTGGGTGATGTAATATCTTTCATTGGGACAACTTCTGTTTGTGAAAGAGACAAGCTTTCAAGCTGCACAGAGCTTTTCTTCAGGTCTGGGTATTTCAAAGGATGGCAGGATCCAGTGGAACTACATTTGAGATTTCATGTATAGCTGTACAGCCCTTATACCCTGATTATTCTGCTTTGGTTCATATGACTTACAGCTCTGAGCTCAGGACAAGGCTATTAGTGCTTGACTCTATGTAGAAAACAGGAGTTGCCATACTGAATCAGACCTGTGGTCAATCTATTCAGTATCCTGTCTTTGACAATCAGTAGCACCCAATGATTCAGTTATGAGATAATCTGCTCCCTATGCACATCTCATCATAAATAGTTAGCTTGTCTTAAACCTCAACATGAGAGGTTTCATATTCCTTCCAAAACTTTTTTTTTGGGTCACAATAGTTAATGCTAGTCTACATATTCTTATCCATATCAATATCCGGTCCCCTTTGTATCTTGTTAAGTTTTTGGCCTCAGTGACATCATGTGACATTGATTTTAATTGTGTGTTATGTGAAAAGGTATTTTCTTGTCAGTTTTGAATTTGTCAACTTTCAGTTTCATTGAATATCCCCATGTGTTATGAGACAGGAAGAAAGTTCCTGATGTACTTCCTCTAAACCATTCATTATTTTATATGCTTTTATCACACCCCTTTTCTTCATCTCCTTTCTGAAGTAAGCATTCCCAATCGTTTCAATCTCTCTCACTATTAATGATTTTCCAAATGGAAATATGTTCCATCAGAGAATTCCACACCAGCTTTACGCAGCTCATACTGTAAGTCTTCTCTTTCTAAAAAGCCACTTCCAGTTCCCTTATATTTGGATAGGCTAGAACAGGCTACCTGCTTCAGTGATTGAACAGAAGTCACTTATTCCCCAGCAGGATCAACACCTGCTATCAGGGTGGGATATTTCAGACCACACTGACAGCCTTTCTAGCAGAATGGGGCAGGGAGGTTATGGGGTGGAGTGGGAGAAAGAGGTGTTTGGACGGGTGCGTTCATGTACACGAACATCCGGTCTGTGGAATGGATCTTTACTCCATGTCAGTCGCCTACAGTCAGAATACTGGAAAAAGGAGTGAGTCGGGAATGGAGAAGGTTCCAGGGTGGGAACAGATGATCTGTTGCTGCTGCATAGACCCTGCTATATTCTACCCTATAAAAGACCTACACAAAGCCCTGTGCTGGCCTCTTCAGCAATGGGGTTGGCGTGCCCATTGTGCAGTGGCTCTGTGAGAGGGTGTCCATTTGTGTGTCTATATTTTTGTATAAAATTACCATTTTTTCAGTGGGCCAACTGCCAAATCATCATTTAGGACATTATAAGACATCTTATTCCATGTAGAGAAGATAACAATAGGATGGTGATGAAGAGCCACAGGCTGAATACCATTTCCAGGGAGTGGCCCAGTCCAAATCCCCATCTCTTCACCTTAGAACTAGATGTTTGTGCTCAGCCCCTTACAGAGTAACAAGGCCAGCAGATGGGTTTTCATCAAAATTAAAAACAAATTTGACAAGCCCTGTTAAGTATGTTATTGAATCACTGGGCTATATTTGATTTTTGCTTCCAGAAATAGAAGATGTAAAATGTGACAAACTATCACCAATATTTTATTCCTATTTGTATGTTGAAATTTCACCTGAAGATTGTTCTTCACATGTTCATAGTTACTTACTATGCTGGTCTTTATGTCATGTCTGGTTGAGAAATTACTTAGTAAAGCCACCTACATGTGTTGATGTGTAGGCTGAACACGGACTATATTTAGCAGAAATAAGTATCTGGAAACCCTGTTCTCAGACACATCTGCTCATAAATAACAGATCAGTGTGGTTATGCAAATGAAGTGATATTTCAGTGATTTAAACGGCAATTTAAGTGGATCATAATATACACAGAAATGAACTTCGTTATTTATCTGGAAAGAATAAAATTGTATCAGTTTTTCATCTGTCTGATGCTGTCTGGGAGTTCCTCAAGCTTATAAAGTAGTTTCAAGTTCATGAACTGTTAATAATTTGGTTTCTCTTGCTAGGCTTGCTAAAATTTCTTCTGCATCTGCTTTTTATTATACCATTAAGCATTACAAAGTTATTGCACTGATTTCTACTCACAGCATGGCTCATTGTGATATAATGATTACAGAGCTGGACGCGTAAGTCATGTCTATGTATTTTTATTATGTTTGTTACATGGCATTCTTTGTGTGATATTATTCAAACTTTTGGATTTAAAATGGTATAAAAATAAAATAAATTAAAAAGGCTTTTTAGGCCCTGATTCACCACTGTGTTACTCCAGTTTTTTTGCCAGTGTAGCCATGGAATTACACCAGCATAAAACTGAAGTAACAAAGTTGACTCAAGCCCTTAATGGACAGCTGTGGAAGCACAAGGTAAATAAGAAACAAAGATAGCAACATACCAAGAAGTCAGTAGAAACTAGGGCTCCTGAAACAGAGGCTTTTGAAGAGAATAGCTTAGATTGTAAAGTAATCTGACTTTAAATGATAATGTTAAATTTCCACTATCTGCTTAACTGGCAGTCATGCAACCTTGGGCTGTGGTCTTGTACGATCAAAACACAAGCTTAGCAAGGTCATGGATAATCAGTCCTTGGATGGCAGATTTCAAAGCAAAACACTAGGCAGCTGCAATTCTATCCCCTCTCAGTCAGAACTGCGGGGTTGATTGTGTCTGGCTGCTCCTGAGGTGTTTGACGGGAGGGAACAAAAAAACCTTCCTTCCCTTGTACTCTTGAGCAGAGGTGTTTGACGGGAGGGAACAAAAAAACCTTCCTTCCCTTGTACTCTTGAGCAGTGGCCAGGTAAAAAGCGAAGTTCACGTTTGTGAAAGTGCAGGGGCTGCTTCTTTTCAACACCCTCTCAACAAAGGTGAACCGGGGGAGGGCAAGTATAGAAGACATGGGGCTTGTTGAGTATACAGGAAGAAATATGCTGCACCCTCTGAAGCAGTGGGTGCATCTCTAGTGTATGTAGCGAGCTCGGAGGACAACGCTGTCTCACTGAAGCAGAATTCCTCTTGGGGAGCCCTCTAGACAGAATAGTGCACCACTGTCCCAACACAGACCAGTGTTTATAAGGCATGCCTCAATACATTGTTAGGGAGAACTGAGCTGATGAAAGAGCCACCTTTCAGATGAGATGCAAAATTGAGATCCACAGGACCATAGCACTTTTTCTTAAGAGTAGGGGTTTTAGAGGTGGTACCTGGCTAAATAAGTTGGGGATTTCATTTTCACTACTTAAAATTTCCTTGTTAGTCTTAACTGGAGAAAGTGTTCTTTGTTTCCTGTCATATAGTGTTGCGCAGAGCTATGATGTGCTGTTAACAGGTAGCCATTCAGGGATAGGTGAAATGACCCCTGTATATACTGAGTTCCAGATCCTGCAATCAGATCTGCTAGCACAGACCCGAGCCTGGCTCTGCATCGGCCCAGGGTTCCATGCCAATGGATCAGGCTGCTGGTTTGGAGCCTTTGAGATCAATTTGCTGATATCTTTAGAAAACAGGTGCCATGAGAGTCAGTTATAACAATGAAAAGCAGCATCTACTCCCCCTTTACCATTAAATTAGGAAAAATAAAGGGGTTTGTTGAAGAAAACATCTAGTGATCAGTGGCATTTATGTTCCCATTTTAACTGTTTTTTTACAGAGATATTTGGCAAAAGTAGTAAGGGCCCACTTTTGAGAAAAGAGGCCTGAGGTCTGTGCACCAACAGGTATGCTCAGTTACATGCACAGTTACTTCAGCTGTGCTTGCAAACCAGGTGACTGCACATGCAGCAGACATCTAAATGTGCCCAACTCATGCAATCTGAAAACACAATTGTCTTCACTTTTCGCACATTCTTGCATATGAATCACATACCTCCTTTGTTCAAAGTGACACTCTGTATTCCTTTAAACTACCGTACACAAAATTAAAGGAATGGGCAACTCAGGCTCCTTCCTCAACTTTTCCCACAACGTAGTGCTCCTGATTGAGGCTTAAAAACATTCTAAAATCATATATACCAGAGAAGGCAGTAATTCACAAAATGTTTCTGAATGAAACTGTCTAAAAATACTCTCTCAGCAAAAAAAGGGATTGCTTCTGGATCACTGATAATTGAGAACGAAGTATGCACTGTTCCTTCTCACTGAAGTTCAGACTTCTAGCAGAAAGGGTCATGCTATGTCTACAAGCAGTTACTAGTTCAAATCTCAACTGATCCATCACACAGGTGACATTTTTCAGGAAAACTAAATTGTCTTTAAAAATCTAGATTCTTAAAAAAAAAATCATTTTCTCACTTTAAGCACAAGAACATGAGAAAAAGAAGAACGGACTGAGCCATTTTTTGGAGAATACGCATATTGGAGGATTTTATCTTGCGCTGTTGAAGGAAAGAAGAAAAGGTTTTGTGGACAGAGAAAAAATAAAAACAAAGTATGTTTTTTGTTTGTTTGTTACTGAAGTTCTTTTCCGTATCTGACAGTATATATTAAAACAGAAACTGTAAACATAGTCCTGTGAAGTATATGTGGGCTAGTCAATAGTCTCGATTTAAAAAGAAAATCAAAAAAAGCGTTCCCCCCCCAAATTACCATAGATCAAAAAAGTAAAGAGGAAATAATTGAGGGAAAATCTCAATAGCTGATCAACTGTAGGAGGAATGGAAGGGAACTGTAACTGTACAGGTGCCCTTGAAAATCAATATGGGGGAACCTGAAGAAGAAATATCAAAAGTGCAACAAAAATGGAAAATATAGAAAAAGAATGCATTATTAGTGACAATGCATTTACCTGAGGCCCAGAGAAAAGAGAATGGAAAGAACTCTAGACAGGCTGCCATCTTTTAAATATTGCCTTCCATGTGTCAGATCATAATGTTTTAGCCGCAAAGATATTTGGGGATGTTTTCAATATCTTGGCAGCTTTGTAATTGCAGGATAGCCTCAGAAAAATCAGGAATGTCCTGCAGAACTCAGTACAGGAGGCAACTTTACCTGCCATGCTCCTCAAAAAAGAAAAAAAAATTGGAAGTACAACTGAGTGCAGATATGGCAGATTTCACACATAGGCTCTTAAAACATGTAAATACCACTTCTGATTAAATCAGACCAAAATTCTCCTCTGCCTTGCACCTTGTGTGGTAATTTACACGGTTGAAAGTGAACACAAAGTGGACATTAAACCCTACCAATTCAGAATGACAGTGATATATATCTGGATTGCAAAGGTATTAATGAATACACACAGGGCAAGGCAGGAAGGAATCAGGTCCAACATATTTAATGCAGATTTTCACTAATTAGCTCAATAGAATCTAGAGGTGGAAAAGTTCATTTAGGCATCTAGTCTATCTCCCTTCTAATGTAGGATTGCTCCCCATTGTACATTGACTAGGGTTTTGTATATACTAGTTTTAAATGTCATAAATGATGGGGCTTCCACACTTTCCTTCAGGCAGTTTTTACAGGCTAATAAATCTCACTGCCAGGAAGACAGTGATACTGGAGATTCCTCACTGCAAGTGAAATTTCTGTCTGTCTCTACTGTGGCTTCAACAGCAGCAAAGGAGATTGTCCAGATCTGGAATACTACCTGGGCTCTGAGGTCTGAGTGCAAGCTGAGAAACTGAAGATAGAGCTGCGGGAGGATGAGGAAGAAAGAGATGAGCTCCTCAAAGAGGGAGTAAAGTTCAGCAAACACAAACGTCAAAGGATGTGAAAGTTTACTGTCCATCCTCCACCTCCATCAAATGCCACGAAAGAAGTACCATAGACAAAAACATTTATCAAAGTAAAAAGCATTATTGATACTGAAAAGAAACTGTACCAAGCCAAGAAAGACAGCATAGGGGTAGCTGCTTGTTCATTGGAAAGATCAATTGCACCTCCTGGTGGCAAACAAAAAATTACCAACCTCTAATGTGGACAGACAGTTTTCCCTCTTTGAAACAAAACAAACAAAATAATAAATGTTATTCATTTTAATATGTACCCTATGATTTACTCAAGAAGATTAGAAGATTGGCCCAGCTGTAAATTGAAATGAAATCTATTGTCTGAATGGTAGAATGTCCATTTCTGTTTTAGAAACAATTAATGTGCTGTGTCCATACAATTAAGGCAGATCATTGCAGAAGGTGTGCTATTAAATGGGGTTCTGGTATTTCTTGGATATCTCTGTAAGTGCATGGGGAGAGAGGGAGAAAATTGGCTCGTGGCTAGTATCAGCGTCTCAGCTTCATCAACTAAAAATTAACCAATACCACCTTTTTTCCAGTTCCATACTGCAAATGAGATGTGTGCCACATCTGACACATCACCCCTGTCTCAGCCTGTCTCCACATCTATGAGTTATTTCAGCTAACCAGGTTTTTGATATAAAGCAGGACCAGGCTGAATTCCGAGTTCTCCTTTAATTTCTTGATCTCAGTTAGACAAGGGGGATAACTTGTCATAAAGATGGTTTTTCCATAGTTCCTTCTTTGGTTGCCATTCCAGGTAATATATTACATCATCTAGGCCCCAGCCTGGCACCTGTATTCCATTGGTGACTTATCCTGAGCCATGCTCAGAAGTGGCAACACTCTTTGTTGGGGTTTCACCCAGAAAAGGTGGCTTTAGATCACAGCTGAAGCTCCAGCTCCAGCCAACAGTGTGCTCTGTCCTCTTCCAACTGAATTTCCACCGCTGGCGGCCTCCATAAGGGTAGACCCTGACCTATATCAGCTTCTTAGCTCACTTCTTTGTGCTTCACTTTAAATGTGGGTAGCGTATTGTTTAATTTAGAGGTCCATGGATCTGAACTGCATTCAAAATGAACAAAAATACCTTGTTCATCAGTGGAGACACAGTTCCATACAGTCTAGCCTAGGTTTCACTGCAGGATCATCTTCCAAAATCTCTTGATGCTGCCAGGCGAAAAAAAGATGCAAAGAAACTGTTCAGAAGAGAGGAAAAAAACAAGAGCAGCTCAGTCCTGCTGAAGTGGCTGGAGCATGACAGTAGAACCTCCCACTTCTGCTCTCGGGCACTTATTCTACCCCATCCTGCACCAGCTGCTTTTGGGTCTCAGACTTTACCTTCATAGGACTCTTTCTTATTAGGGAGGATGTGCATAAGTTAACATAAAGGAATTCAAATTCTTGTAGTATATTTTTGGACTGCCTGGTTTCCTTCCAGTAGCAATATGAGTTGGTGGGAATTGATACTCCTAACTGAACTGAATGCAATTCTCATGTTTCCTGCTGCACTCACAGAATTTTGGTTCCATGAAAGTGATGTCAATTGACTGAGCTAGGAGTGAGGAAGCCAAAAACTCATTGGCCTGAGACAGATTATTGCTCTTTTTGTTATTAGGTTGTGAACAACATTAGGGCTTGAGTCTTCTCTCACTTACACTGGCTTTATGCTATTGAAATGCCACAGACTTGAATGGAACTACTATGGGAGGAGATTTCAGCCCTTATGGCCTTAATATTGGCTTTGGTGGGCTTTGAACCAGGCTCTTAGATTCTAAGAATCCCCTTACCTCTGACCATTCTCAACTGTCTCTGTTAGAAGGAAGACTGTAACTTAGAGCAGTCATTTTCAGTAGCGTGTATGGATGCCCATTCCTCTGGTTAGTAACAGTCATGGTGGCAGGAATATATTTCAGGCCCAGAAATTTTGCTACAAGTAAGAATTCCATCCTCCTCAGACTTAAAATTAACCCAGTTGTGATAGATACTCAGCTGTTTTGGGTTGTTGTTCATATATCACAAACATTCCCTCTGCTTTTCTGAGAGCACACCCCGCTGTGTTCAATGAGTTGCCATCAGTATGCAGGACACAGCACTTGCGGAGAGGAATTTTCAATTGGAAGAGACTCACATAGCTCAATATGTGGTAACAGCCACTGAAAGTCAATATTCTCTATCATGAAGGACACTTGCAGTGATGGTAATTATTTCAGCCACTTTCCTGTTTATGTACAGTACAGCTGGATAATTTGGGGAACGTTTAAACTTCAGAAAACCATGTGCATGGTACATTGATCAAGGCATGGAAGAAATAGGTATGTGAATAGATTTACAGTGCCAGGACACAACATTATTGTATTATGAAAGAAGCTTAGTGCTCCTCCTGAAACTATCAGGTATTAATTGGGTCCAGTGTCAGACTAAATGGCCTCATATCATACAATCAAGGAATTGCTGCCCTCCTAGCAAAACTTCCACTATCAAATTCATGGTTCAGACCACCAGCCCTTGTTGGGTGCTGTGCTCAGATTTACCCTGAGAATTGGCCCCTTGAGGCCTCTGACCTGCACTGGACAAGGCTGCCCTTTGCAACAATATTGAGTGATGTTCTTTACCACGATCAGAACTTTTTTTTTTTTGGACACTCCGAATCCTTTTTAGCCATAATTATCAGGCCTCTGGGCTGCTGTGAAGAAGGCAAACAACAAAAACCAAAAACAACCGGACATTTGTAAATCTTGCCCACAGAGAAAAATTACTCTCAGACCCAGAAAGACAATGTGGTTAAACACTCCAGCAAGCTTGGATACCCAGCTCTGACAGCTACACTGGCTTTAAGGCAGGGCAGGGTGGGGCAGCCTTCAGCAGGATGAACGACTGGTAATACTTAACCATAGCGTGGGAAGTGGGAGGCCTTGCCGGAGCCAATCGGCTTCCTCTTTCCCTGGGTCCTGGTACTAAATGATTCTGTTTCATTAGCATTATTGCCAACCCAAAGCATTCAAAAAATCATGAGTCAGCCCCACCCCCGCCCCCCAAAAATCAAGAGATTAATTTTTTAAACCATGATTTTAAGCCAAACTGTGGGTTCTTTTTATTTGCTTTCTAGTTTCTGAGTCCTTGGGGTGCACTCAGATCATGTTTTCAGGCTCTTCTTTGCAACCCCGTGAGGGCTAGAAACATAACTTTTGATTTGAAAGGAAACCAGAGACTCTCATATACTTCCATGGCCCAAGGACCCGGGATTTTAAAAAAAACAACAACACAAACCAAATGCCATGAGGCTTGAGAATGATAAAATCATCAGAGCTGGCAGCACGGCAGTACACTCAAATGTTCGGATCGGTTCTTGTTTCCTCTGAACCAGTTTGGTCGTCTCTAACGGTGTGCATTTTAGATTAATCAAACAGCTGCACATAAATTAGCAGCCATTCAGGGAACACTGACAACCCTATTTTTAAGGCTCATTTACTGCATAAACAGTGAACAACCCGTTTGTTAACGTGTTAATATAATCTATGCGAGTGGTTTATTAGTTATGGAGTCAAACGCTTCAGTAGATGTAAAAACTCCTAGGGTTAAGGATTCGCCCCACAACATATTTTTAGGAGATGAATGTTAATGGTATCACCCCAAACCCATTTGCATCTTGGTCATCAATAACATCGGCATTTGAGGACAAAGCTTTTAGCACGTGAGTCTCATCAAATGTTGACCCAAAAAAACAATAAAGCGATGAGGCTAACTTCATTTCTTTTCCTTGTGAAAAGCTCTATGAAGCAAAAATTATCCAGGCAGTGTCTTCATACTACATGCTTTTACAGCACAGCCAATTAAAAAAAGATCAATATTAAATATTAATGCAATAGGAGATGAGTTCAGGGAAAGAGAAATACATCATATAACATAGATTAAAAAAATACATAAAATAATGCCAGGTCAGACTTATAAAAGCAATGCCTAGGGCTTGATTTTCACTATAGTAGATGCCAAGCTGCAAGACCCCCATGGTGAAAATGTCTGCTTGAGGTCTTTGAGGCAATTGGTGTAGCCAAAATAGTGGATGGAGCCAGGCTACCAGGGAGATGTGCTTATTCATGGCCACTTCCAAACAGCCTCAGTCATCAGGGATTCTATTTGCATTAAAGCAATGAAAATTTGTATTTAAAAATTATTCCTTTATTCAAAAAGGTTTTATATTATAGCAACTAGCACCTACTGCCTGGTACCATCTGCAGTTTGCTGATCTATCCTTGCAATCCAGACCCTGCCTTCCAAGATGGGGGATCACCTTTGGTCTCTGCAGCCACACTCCCACACTGTTGCCAGCTCTCTTGATTTTATTGTGTGTCTCATGATATTTGGTATTTTCCTTTCGAGTCAGCTCCTGGAATGCTATTATTACATGAGAATGCAGCTCTCATTTTATAATAAATGAGAATTTCTATCCCTCATGGTTGCAGAGAAAAAAAAAAACTTAAAAGTGTGAATCCGAAAGGCATAAAACCCAGAAGGCAAGTAAAAAGAAGCCCAAATTTAACATTTAAAAAAAAAATCTTATTTTTAAGCACACTTCATGATTCCCCCCTGCACCTGGCTCATGGTATTAGAATGTTTGGAGTTGGCAGTACTGAGTTACAGTGTAACGACATTTACTTCAGCGTAACTCAACACGTAAAACTGGTGGAAGTGAGATCAGAGTGCTATATACATATATGCTTGCTATACATCAAGTATAAGTTGTAATTGTTTAAGGATACCCCGTATGGGTTCCAGGGGAGGTGGCAGAAGACAACTAGGGATGTGTGGTCAGAGGCTTCCCCCCTCCCCCCATCCCCCGTGTTTAATCAGGTTCTCTCAGGGTATTTAGGTAGACCATTCCATGATGTGATGTACTTCTCTGGTGGAGCATCCTTATTTGGTGAAGACAGTTTTAAGTGTGTTAAGGTGTGCTCCTGGACTTTCTCCTTGTATCATATTCTGTCACATTTGAGGGCCTGGCTGTAGATAACAGATTTCTTGGTGCGATTGAGGTAGTTATTGAATCTGTGGAGGTAAGTGTGGTGATCTGTGGTATTCTTGTATGTAGTTGTCTATATAGGGTTTCATCATTGAAGCTGGTCATAGCATCCATGAAACTGATCTTGGTACAGGAATATTCTAGAGAGAGTTTGATGAATGGCTGGTGGTTGTTAAAATGATGGTGGAAATCTATGAGGGAGTTTAGGTCATCTGTCTAGAGGATAAAAATATCATTGTGGTAGCTTAGGTATATCATTGGTTTTCTGGTGCATTTGTCCATGAAGTTGGCATATTGGAAAGCATCCTCATATCCATAGCTGTTCCCATGGTTTGGCCAAAGTGTTTGTTGTTGAATGTAAAATTGTTATGGGTGAGGATGAAATGGAGGAGTTTAACAATGTGTTATGGGGGAATATCTGAGTGTTGTCCATTGTCTCTGAGATATTTGAGGTAGGAATCAATGCCACCATTGTGAGGGACGTTGGCGTATATGGAAGTGACATCCCTAGTGGCAAGGATAGCATTCTGATGGAGGTTGATAATGTTGCAGAGTTTCTGGAGGAAGTCGGTTGTGTCCTGGAGAAAGCTGGCCCTTTGTGTGGTGAGTACTTTGAGGATGGTGTTTATGAGTTCTGATATTCTTTCAGTAAGAGTCACATATGATGGATCTACCTGTGTATCTTCGAAGCATATAGAAGATCCCTAAGATGGGATTGAGGATGAGATTGTAGGATTTTTTTCCTTGGAGTAATGTTTGGGGAAGGATTTCATGATATCCTTAAAGTGCTGGGTGAATTGCAGTGTGGGATTTTGATTTCTTTATAGTAGGTGCTGTTGGAGAATTGCTGGTTGGCCTCATAGCACCCCCTTTGTCTGCTGATTTGATCACTATCTGGTGGTTTGATTTCAGGGACCGTATAGCTGTCCTCTGGCATGGAGATTAAAGGTTTTGTTTGTTAAAGGTTTCACAAGTCTTTTTTTTTTTTTTTTTTGGTTTTATGACTGTAGGGGTGTTAACAGGCCACTTCATCTTGAATGGTCCCTTAAAATGTGTCAACTACTTGTGCTAAACAACTGTATTTAGCTGTGACAGAGAATACTTTTCCCAGACCTGAAAAAGAGCTCTGTGTAGTCTGAAAGCGTTTCTCTTTCCTCAACAGAAGTTGGTCAAATAAAATATCATGCACCTTGTCTTCCTAATATGGTGGGACCAACATGACTACAACAACACTGCAAACATGACGATGGGATCAGGATTAGATTACAATAGTGACCACCATGTCATTCCAAAGATGATTTCTGGTTTTATGCATTCGGATGGGCACACCCTGCAGGTTGCTTTTGGATGAGATTTGGAGACTAAGGGGGTGAAAATTACAAATGTCATGGTCAGATCATCACTTCCTGTAGTTTGAGGTCAGGGTTCACTTTTGACTGAGGCAGAGGTGAATTTGGGAGGCCTTTTTTCTCTCCATGAGCAACTACAACTGAAATCAGATTAGGAATCACAGCAAACAATTCCCAGATTTAAATGTCAGAGTCTGGTGTGTCGGAATGACTGCTTGTTTTTAAAAAAACAAAACAAACAAACAAAAAGGGTTGTGTTTAACAATATATGTGCTCAGAGACATTGGTAACTGAGCTTAGTTTCTAAAGTGAGCAAACATGTTAAATAAATCTCTCTGGGTAGTTTCAAAAAATAAACATCAGAGGGCACCACAGTCTTTCTAAATATGGGCATAACCTTGTCTCTCGTAACTCCCAACAATAATAATTGGAAATGAGGCAGAACCACACTTTATCCAGGTTCAGGTACAGATTTTGAATAACCTCAAAGTTTGGTAGTGTTTGGATTTTGCGTGCCCAATTGAGATATTGCAGAGGTAAATCCTAATCACAAAATTCAGATTGGGGTTTGTTACCAATTTGAATTCTGCTTTAAAGTTCAGTGTTGCTCAGATTAGAACATTTGGTTCAGGCTGATTTGTATTACTAATAATTAACCAATTATTTAGCCTCAACAAGTTAGGCCATACTCCTGACTCCTGTATTTCTTGGCTCAGTAAATTTGTCTCATGTTTTATGTATGTGTAGGATACTATAGGGGACCTATATGTCTGCATAAGATCTCTTGCCATGCTCAGGGCATATATCTGTGTGTACAATGTATGTTAGAACATTGTGCATTAGACAAAACACTTTTGTTAATGAGTTTTTGAACTCATGTACTATTGATTGGGGAAACAAATAAAACTAAAACAGGAAATTGTCACAGCTGGGTTGTGGGTGGCCAGACCTAGTCATCAGAGCCAGAGTCCACAGTCATGAGAGAGGAGTCAAGATTCATCTGGGTTGGGATACCGGGAGGTCAGAAGCAGGAGATGATTCAGAAGTCAGGAATCACAATTCCAGCGCCAGGAGTCAGGCCAGATCTGAATGCTGGGAGAGCAAGCCGGGGAAGCAGGAGCAGGTTACAGGAAGCACACAATCCAAAAGAGGATAGAGTCCAGTTGTTCAGACAGCTTTCTGTTCCTACTGCTGGCTTAAGTCAGACCAATCAACTGCTCTGGAAACTCTGTCAATTGGACATCAGCGGTGGAGCCTCACACTGGGGCTGGTCTTCATGGGTCTCAGGTAAGCTGTTGCCAGCAGGCTGTCAGGTAGATGATTGAAGCATGGCCCTTCCCATGAATCTTGTGGGCCTGGATTTGAGATTCATGGGTTGTGACAGAAATGTGTGAACCTATATTTTCACCACTTGCTTTCAGGCAAGTTGAGTAGAGTGAGGCTCTTTCTAAATCAAGGCAGAATAGGTGTTTTGAGCATTTCGTCATAGATTATTGCCGGCAGAGTTAGATGATACAAGGCTGAAATGATATTGGCAACTGGTGGCCCATTTATACTGGGGGTCCCAACATTGCTAACACAGGAAGGGGAGAGACATATTCCATTCACTGTGATTACTCAGAATAGCCGTGTGAGTAGCTTGGTGGTTCTCTTAGTTGTTGCTATTTGATATAGCTTTATAGATAAGGCCAGAAGGACCACTCTTATCATCTAGTCTGACCTCCTGCATAACACAGAACATAAGCTATCCCTGAATTAATTCCTGTTTGATGAACTAGAACAGATCTTTTATATAAGCATCCAATCTTGATTTAAAAATTGGCAGCAATGGAGACTCCACTATGACCCTTGGTAAATCATTCCAGTGATTAATTACCCTCACTGTTAAAAATTTAAACTTTGTTTCCAGTCTGAAATTGGTTAGCTTCAACTTCCACCCATTGGACCTTGTTATACGTTTGTCTATTAGACTGAAAAGCCCATTATTAATTATTTTGTTCCCTGTGTAGTGCTTCTGGACTGTGATCAAATCACCCCTGAACCTTCTCTTTGTTAAACTAAATAGATTGAGCTCTTTGAGTCTGTCACTATAAAGGCATGTTTTCCAATCCATTAATCATTCCTGTGGCTTTTCTCTGAGCCCTCTTCAATTTGTCAGCATACTATACATAAAATAAATATATGAAAGAGCGGATATAATTAAGCCATTTATTGTAGACAGTACAAAATAAGTAGGTCTTTTTTTCTTCATTAAGGATTTAAAAGAGAAGGAAGTAGCTTGGCAGATGAGAGAAAAAAGAGTTTATTCCAGGAGTTAGGGGCTTCATGATAGGAGGCACAGAGATGTTTGTTGTGGAAATGGATGAACAGGACATTGAGGCTGGCATCACTGGTGGAGTAGAAAGGCTAGGGGAGGAAGAGGCTGGATCAGATACGTACAGAGGGAAAGAGTTATGATGGCATTTGAAGGGAAGGACAAGGGCCAGATCCTCAGCTGTTGTGAATCAGTGTAGCTCCACTGAAGCCAGGGTCATTCACTCCAGTGAAAGAAGATGAAGTAACCTTACCTCATTATTGAATAGCACCCTTATACCACAAATCACCCCACAAAAGCAGAGGGCAGAATTTCATGGCGGTGCAGTGACCCTGGCAGACCATGAGGAATTCAGGACAAATATTCTGCTATGCAGACACAATATGTTACTGCACTAGATATGGACTTTCACATAACCCTGCGGACCTGCCTAAAAGAGAGAGAGCATAGAAGGGGCAGAAGGATTATAGTGTCTGTCTATGAAGTATTTAGGACAGTGTTATTGCTGTACAAACTATAAATAATAATACAATAAACAAATTATGAATAACTACAAATCTTGTATAATATTATGTTTTGTTGGTTCAGTGAAAAGACCAAGCCTCTTTATTTAAAACTTTGCTATGCTTTGTAATATTCAGTATGGGTTGATGTTCCCATGCCTTCTCTCCATATCTCCCTGTCCTTTCTAGTGCTCTTTGCAGAAGAGAGGGAATGGCTAACCAATAAAGGACAATTTAGCACTGGTATGATATTATTTTTAAATCCATATATTATGGATTCACTGGGATATTTGCAGTTCTCATCTAGTTGTCATGAAAATGTTTAGAACACAGATTGATGGGGAGCGAGAGATAGAAAGGAAAGGAGGGGGTGAAAAAAAACTCTACACAACATAGCATACACTTAAATGCCTGGGAAGAGGATGCGTGAAAGAATGAACAGCAAGGAGGTGGCGGGGGTGTGTGTGTGTGGTCATGTTGCTTATGCACTATGGGAATTTGCTCAGATTCTACAGTGACGAGAGCACTATAAGAATCTAAGGAGAAGAGAGAATAGGAGGCAGAGTACAAAAAGAGAAGCTGAAACTTCAAACTCTCCTGTGAGGTAATGCATTTGCTGTATAGTCAGAGTGTTTCCTTTGAGGGGAAAAGGTTTTAGCACCAGCCTCACACATTCTTTGAAGCTTTTTTCAGAAAACACACTGATATTTTACATGTAGCTGTGTGAATTACATTCTCCATCGTCTAAAATTTAGTGCTTGCTTCTCTAACATCAAACTCATCCTTGTTGCTCCTCCCCCTGAAATTTGGAAGCACAAGAGTGTCTGAAAGTTCTTCATTTCAGCCTCAAACTGCTGCAAGAGCTCCACACAGAACTGGCTGCAAAATACCCATCTGTCCATCATCATCACTACGATCTATAAACAAAATCTTTGAAAGGATTTTTTCCCCAAAACAGATTCTACCATCAAAAAAAGAAGCAGAATAGCTTCAGGAGTAACTTTTTTTAAAGAAATGCATGCATTGTAAAGAAAGTACAGACTGCACTTAATAATGTTCAGTTTGGGTAAAATTGATGGATAGGATTCTGTATCACAGTATGTATGTTTGCATTTATAACCTTTTAAAAGTTAAATTGCTTTTTTAATAATAACTTGTTTCTTAGTGGTGGTACTGTTAGATTAATCATATTTTCTTTAGTATTGTATATTTCTAGAATTAGAGCTCTTGCATGAATAGTTTACAAAATTGAAATACATTTGACAAGTGAGCCCTTCATATAGAAAAAAATGTTTTACTAGTTTTTACCTCAATGCAACTGCAGTTTAGAATGGCATGTTATTTTAAAAGTTATAGATTTTGTTTCTAAATTCCAGTGCAGTACAAACAAACCCTACACATCTCGAATGTCAATAAACGTATGATTAAAAAGTAAGAGACCTGAGGAAGAGCTCTATGTAGCTTCAAGATGGTCCAGACAATGGAGTTTTAAATCCATTAAATTGATTTATTAAAGCTCAATTAATTTAAACAGTCAATTGGCATTTATTAGGTTACAGGACAATAACTGTCTTATTAAAGCAAAATTAAATGTATTTCTAGGAGACATTAATTTACAATTTGGCTGACATGGAAAGCAGAAGCACTGAAGGGCCTCTTCCAATGGCCTGATCCTTATTCCATCAACATCAATGGCAAAATTCCCATTGACTTTATTAGTGAGAGTGTGATTATTCCTGTTCCTTCTGTTCGTGTGAGACTCCTTGATTGATTTTCAGCCCAAAAAAGGTTCAGAGAGGTTTGAATAAGTGTCTGAATTCCTCAATATTATTTGAGCTATTTAACAGTTAACCCAGTTCCATTCTACATCTGTTTTTTTTCCTTTGTCCCCCCTCAAGCTCAAATTAAACCTCATTGGAAACTGAGATTTTATAAAAGTTCTGCAGACTACATCAGCTCTGTTGTGTGTTTCATCTTTAAAGTAAATAGGCTATGTGACAGCTAACCTATGGAAATCTACAGAAGATACATGACAAAAATACCAATGAAATCTGACTCCCTTTTCTTTTCTTTAAGCAAAGCTCCTAGTTGCATGAGTTACGTACAGGTGCTAATCAACATTAAGTGTGGGAGGCTCTGTGCATTAAATTCATAGAAAGCTGAAAAACCTGTCAGGGCTTGTTGGTAGGAAATATTTTAGTTTTCAGCAGATGAGTTTGGATGGCATCCAAACTGCATAGATGCCAGTGTTTTAATGGTGCAAGAGCCTGCTTGAATTACAAGAAAAAAAAAAATATATATAGAAGCCTGTCAGGTTTCTGCTTCTTTTTCTTTTTTAACAACACGGTCATTGAGGGCCTGGTGTTGAAAAAGTGCTGAGTGACCTAACCCTCCATTTGAGGCCCATGGGAGCACAGGGTGCTTAGCTCTTTGCAAGCAAAGGCCTTGCCTGATATCGTTCTAGTGGAGGTGGTCATCATCAGTGGGTGGGTGACCCCAAGGTTTCCAGCAGATGAGCAGGGCTATCCCTCCCTCTCCCTGACCCTAACCCAACCCCAAGCATATTCCTAAACTGACAATCAGTATTACTGGCAGTTACAAATTGAGTCATTGGGTTTTCACGGAAAATTTCATTCTGGGCAGCCATTTTACTCAATATTGAATCCCACAGTCCCCGGCTCTACCCTCTATGTAGCAGTACTCAAAACATCATTGATAAATAGCTTTTGCCTTCCTCAGAAGCAAAGAACAATGACTCTGCTCTGTTACCCTGAGTAGAAGCCCTAATGTGGCTCTCAGACCAGGCTCTGCCATGAGACAGCATACTGTACTCCCAGTCAGACCACTCAAACAGCCAAATGTAAACTATATTTTTTCTTTCCACAAGGGGGTGTCCTCCATGGCCCTATCAGAGCCTCAAAGATCACTGTCCACACAGTTTAAAAAAAAAAAAAAAAAGTAATTTCAATGCAAAAGTGAAACAGGTGGGCTTAGTACTCAGGTCCGCCAGAGCTTTGCTCATTGTAGTAGCCAGGAAGGGGGCAAAGGTGACTGCCCACACGCCAGTCCTATCCAGGGACCATTTTTTCCCCTCTCATTTCTAGTAATCTGTAATCATTCCAAATGACCTAATTCCAGTTGTTCTCAATCTTGTTAGATTTACATCTCTGTATTTTTGGGTTATATATTAAGGCTGTTTATTACAGAAGATAAAATTCCCATTTAAAAACAACATCAAGACTTTCTGTCCAACCTTTCAAAGCTGTTTGCTGTGACTAGTCAAGTCTAGAACACAAAGTAACAAAATGTATCACAAGCCTGGTACATGCAACCAAATCAAAATAGAAATCCCTTCTCTGCTACATTATATTTTTGATTTTCTTTCACCAATTGTTACACAGGCTGATTTCATTTTCTTGGCTCAGATAAACTTTCAAATGTTGATTAACGGACAGACACAAAAGATCTCTGTGCAAGCGAATGTGTATTACAACTAAGCAGAATCTATGGTGCTTATTTTTTGTATCAGCACCCGCTTTCTGCAGCGCAGCAACAGAATATTTCTAGGAAGGCCAGTCTTTAAATTTTGTTTCTTTGGTGAATCAGAATATTTTTATTCAGTGGAATTTGAGAACTTAGAATATAACAGAGGTAAGATATGAAATTGTGTATACACAACATTAGAACAATTTTACTGCTAAATGCTAGAAGCTACAGACTTCTTCTGTCATCCTGGCAGTACATTACATTCCAGAACACTCAATAGCAGCTTTGTTTTAAAGTTTTCCTTGATTTTTCAGTGTATGTGCCATTACTAATGTACAGAACTATTACTGTTGCAAAATATAAACGAGGCATTTCAGTTCCCATTTAATATTACATGGGAAAATAGATTTAATAACCATGCTATCATTGAGTTGCCACCATAAATATGCAAAGGATATGTTTTTGGTTTTCATCTAAAATCAATAGAAGCAAAAAAAATTCAGGCAAGCAGTCCTCTAAAAATCAAACATTATCCACTTCTAAATGACAAATCATTCACTCACACCACTGTAAATTGGGTGAGTTCACTGAAGTCACTGGATTTTCACCAGTGTAAAACTGGGATAAATGAGAGTAGAATAAATCTCTCACTCAAGATATATCCAACCACACTGCTTCCGAGTACTCATGTACCACAGAGACAGACACACAGAATGAAATTCACCTATATGCTGAAGGCCAGCTCCAAGTCTATTTATTACTACAGCTGGTCAAAAAAATGCCAATTATTTTTCTGAAAATTTTATTGTGTTTTATTTTAGTTTCACATACTTTAAAAAAGTTCCAAGAACCTGTTTTCAGTAACAATGTTCAAAATTGCTTACAGTAGAAAAGTTAGTTAAAAATTAATATCTAAAAGCTGCTCATTTTAGCCACCCACCCTCCCCCCAATTTGGTAGTGCTCGGCAGTCTTAGAAATAGGCAGCACAGCACTTCAGTCATTTAATGAGAGGAAAAACTACTCAGGGACTACTTTTTCTTAAACATAATTTCTGTCACAGTTTGCTCTGTGTTTTAAATCTGATGTTTTAATTCATTTGGTTTTCAATGAATTAATTTAGCTACCCTGAAAAGTGCCAGGTCAACATGGCTAGCACTGAAAGGCCAAATATAGCTCAGGCAGCAGCCACAAGAAACTTCTTCACAGAACCTTTATAATGGCCTCAAGCCTAACTGATAGGGGTATTTAAAACTTTTGGTTACTGTTGACCTGCACAAGTGTCTAAAAAGAAAGTAACAGTTAGATGTAGAGGCCCATATTAATATCACCAGGGCTGTGCACCTCCTGTTAGGCGGAGAGTGCCCTCAACTCTCATTTGCTCAGAGGAGTCACTCCACAACTCAGGGAACAAGGCCCTCAGTGCTTACCCTCTCTGGTGAGACAGATACCAGCTGTGATGCCTTTGTTATGTGGAGTCCACTGGGAACTGAATGGAACCATCACATACATTTCACATAGACCAGCCTCTAAGCTCAGTGATTCTAAAAAGTGTCTAGATGATTGATAGACAGGTATTATTGGACCAACTTCTGTTGGTGGAAGGTACAAGCTTTTGAGCCCAGAGCACTCTTCTTCAGCTTTATACCAGTATAAGTTATACTGGTATAAAAACACTTTCTACAACTGCATCTGCACTAGGGCTGTTACTGGCATAACTATTTTGCAACTAATAAGTTCTACAGCCAGGTTTATGTATTTCCATTTTTTCATCCTTAGTTGCTCTGTCCATTCAGTCCAAGAGGCCAGGTTGAGGCCCCTTTGAAAATTTCTCTTTAAGAGTGTTTTGAAATATGCCATGTTTTCATCTTGTAAAGTGTTGCACTCATCAAAGTCTATTTCTTAGTATGGTGTGATATCTTTCAGTGACATTTGTTTTTGTCTCTGCACATGCAGATGAGAAAATTGGGTAGAGCTGGTTGCCCAGATTTGAAGATAGGTCTTCAGTGCCCTAAACTGAAGCTTTAATTTATGAAGTGTTCAACATGCATCTTACATGCCTTTCATGATTCCTCATTGGTAAGTATTTAGCAAAAAGTTTTCAGTCTGTATTGTAAAAAACTGTTACGTTGATAATTTTCCAGAACAACAATGACGGTAGCTTTTCATAGAATCATAGAATATCAGGGTTGGAAGGGACCTCAGGAGGTCATCTAGTCCAACCCCCTGCTCAAAGCAGGACCAATCCCCAATTAAATCATCCCAGCCAGGGCTTTGTCAAGCCTGACCTTAAAAACTTCTAAGGAAGGAGATTCTACCACCTCCCTAGGTAACGTATTCCAGTGTTTCACCACCCTCCTAGTGAAAAAGTTTTTCCTAATATCCAACCTAAACCTCCCCCACTGCAACTTGAGACCATTACTCCTTGTCCTGTCATCTTCTACTGAGAATAGTCTAGAACCATCCTCTTTGGAACCACCTCTCAGGTAGTTGAAAGCAGCTATCAAATCCCCCCTCATTCTTCTCTTCTGCAGACTAAACAATCCCAGTTCCCTCAGCCTCGCCTCATAAGTCATGTGTTCCAGTCCCCTAATCATTTTTGTTGCCCTTCGCTGGACTCTCTCCAATTTATCCACATCCTTCTTGTAGTGTGGGGCCCAAAACTGGACACAGTACTCCAGATGAGGCCTCACCAATGTCGAATAGAGGGGAACGATCACGTCCCTCGATCTGCTCGCTATGCCCCTACTTATACATCACAAAATGCCATTGGCCTTCTTGGCAACAAGGGCACACTGCTGACTCATATCCAGCTTCTTGTCCACTGTAACCCCTAGGTCCTTTTCCGCAGAACTGCTGCCTAGCCATTCGGTCCCTAGTCTGTAGCTGTGCATTGGGTTCTTCCGTCCTAAGTGCAGGACCCTGCATTTATCCTTATTGAACCTCATCAGGTTTCTTTTGGCCCAATCCTCCAATTTGTCCAGGTCCCTCTGTATCCTATCTCTGCCCTCCAACGTATCTACCACTCCTCCCAGTTTAGTATCATCCGCAAATTTGCTAAGAGTGCAATCCACACCATCCTCCAGATCATTTATGAAGATATTGAACAAAACTGGCCCCAGGACCGACCCCTGGGGCACTCCACTTGACACCGGCTGCCAACTAGACATGGAGCCATTGATCACTACCCGTTGAGCCCGACAATCTAGCCAACTTTCTACCCACCTTATAGTACATTCATCCAGCCCATACTTCTTTAACTTGCTGACAAGAATACTATGGGAGACAGTGTCAAAAGCTTTGCTAAAGTCAAGAAACAATACATCCACTGCTTTCCCTTCATCCACAGAATCAGTAATCTCATCATAGAAGGCGATTAGATTAGTCAGGCATGACCTTCCCTTGGTGAATCCATGCTGACTGTTCCTGATCACTTTACTCTCGTGTAAGTGCTTCAGGATTGATTCCTTGAGGACCTGCTCCATGATTTTTCCGGGGACTGAGGTGAGGCTGACCGGCCTGTAGTTCCCAGGATCCTCCTTCTTCCCTTTTTTAAAGATTGGCACTACATTAGCCTTTTTCCAGTCATCCGGGACTTCCCCCGTTCGCCACGAGTTTTCAAAGATAATGGCCAATGGAATGGGATAATGGCTTTCCCATTACCCTGTCAAAAACTGAAATAATCCCTTAGATCTGGATGTAATTTACTGGGGCATAGCCATAGATACATTGTGCTGATGCAAAAACTCAAAGCAAGTCCCCTCCACTTAACTTTGAAGTCCATCTTCCACAGGCCCTGCCTTCTTTCGCCACCCACCCAAAATATCCATCTGATCCCTAACCACCCTCTCCGTACTTTCCTCCACACCAGTCCCTGGTTCTGCTCCTGTCCTTGTCATCCTATTTACTCATGTGAATAGACCCACTGAGATCAATGGAATAACTCATGGTAGTAAAATTAAGCTTAAGTGTATGTGTTTGCAGGATCAGGGATATAATTAGGTGTGGAGATTTGTGATGAAAGAACCAAAATTTCAGGCTTGTCCAACAAAATGACCGGTCTGAAAGGTGTTTAAATAATAGCCTTGCGTCAACAGCTATTATTAATAGTGCAGACAAAGACAGTGGAATAACAACATTCAGTAAGTATTATGTTGACATTAAGCACTGAAATAGCTTGTGAACCAATTATTTTTACTATCATGTATAAAGTGGAAGGCAATAAAGTAGATTTGTAATTAATAAAAAGACTGGACTGTGTTTCTTTATGTAATGCTGGTACAGAATATGAGCATTTCTTCCAACCATGATACAATGACAATTAGAGAATATAAATGTCAGTGTTTGTAGCAACAAAGAACTCAACTACTGTGTTCAGTTTAGATCATCCTATCTCAAAAAAAACCAAAAGGTCTAGAGGAGGACAGTAAAAATTATTAGAGGCATAGACAAGTTTTCACATGATCAGAAATTAAAAAAAAAAAAGAGTAGGACCATCTATCTTAGGTAGTTGTTAAGAGCATTCATAATGAAGATATATAAAACATGGAATGGTATATAGCTAGGCAACTGGGCACTTTTTCTTATAAGGAGAATACATAGGTCACCTAAGTAAATTTAAAGGAAATACATCTGAAAGTAATTAAAATATTTATTCCAAATTGAATAATTAACCTGTGGAACACACTGCCACAGGATGTTAGTGAAGCAACCAACTTTGTAGGATTCAGTAATGGATTCTATATTTATATGATGGCCTCCTTGCTTTAATTAAAGAAGTTTAAGTTTCTGCAAATGTAACTTCTCTTACTGCCCATTAATGAATGCCTGGGAAACCCATGAGTATGAAACAGTTGGGAAAAGGAGATGGGTGGAGAGAACTGGGGGAAGGAAGAGAAAATTATGGAGCACACAGGAATCTGGAGAGATAAGCTGCAAGAGTGAGAAAGGTCTGGACAGAATATTTAACAAGGCCGTTGCTGGAATTGTAGAGGTTTAAGGAAAATACAGAGAAGATGTTGCGTGCACACAGAGTTGGAGTGCAGAGAAACTGGGGAAAAGAAAAGTATGTGTGTCAAGAGGGTCAGGGCTACAGCGTTTAAAGGAAGGCAGAGGAAGTTGGTATTCTTCGTGTTGGGGAATGGGAGCTACTAGGAAACAAGAGTTGGGGGGAAGAGATGAGAGAGCTACAAAACGGAAAATGCATGGTTGCAGTCTGCCTCCCTCCCCCCCCCGTTCCTCAGACGTTCTTGTCAACTGCTGGAAATGGCCCACCTTGATTATCACTACAAAAGGTAACCCCCGCTCTCCTGCTGGTAATAGCTCATCTTAAGTGATCACTCTCCTTACAGTGTGTATGGTAACATCCATTGTTTCATGTTCTCTGTGTATATAAATCTCCCCACTGTATTTTCCACTGAATGCATCCGATGAAGTGAGCTGTAGCTCATGAAAGCTCATGCTCAAATAAATTGGTTAGTCTCTAAGGTGCCACAAGTACTCCTTTTCTTTTTGCTAATACAGACTAACATGGCTGTTACTCTGAAACGTGGGAGAACAGAGTTAGATTTCAAAGCAACCGTGGCGGAGGGTTTCGAGCTGCGGGTTCCTGGCCGGAGCTGGGCTGTTTCACTCGCAGCGCACAGCTGCTCAGCACTCACTGCGCAGGCAAGGGACCTGAAGCCTCACTTACTGGAGAGAGACAACCCCCCCCCCCAAAACATCCCCAGGCCCCATGATAGACTAAATCTGAAGCAGATTTCAAACCATCTCCTTGTTCCAAGGAAGCATTTTGCAGTGCCTGAGTGAGACATTTTAAATCTCAATCAGATATGTTGTTTTTAAAATATCATTGATTAAAATTCACAGCCCTGAACAGATGGCCTTACATTTTATACAAGAGTCCTCAAACAAGCAGCGAACGTATTTCCCTTCTGATCAGCTAGTAAACAACACATGTGGGAAGTGCTCCAGGACTTATTCTAGGAATTGCAAAGCGAGGGAAGGCTTCCAATAATTAACTAGACTTCAGGGGACCGAGTAGGGAAACTTAAAAACACATCCCATGGAACTAGCCACAAAAGGTATGTAATAGCCTCTTCCTCAAAATTCAGGGACTCAAAGTACTGGGAGAGTAAACTGAAGAGAAAACAATTACATATTTTGTTGTCATGGGAAATCTTAGAAGTTTTGCAAAAGCAACATCACTGAATCATTCCGCTTCAGAAATGCATGTTTAAGGCTCTCTGAGCATGTGTATTTTTTGTGATTGTATTTGTGTTGGTTCCATATTAGTTGGGCATGCACTAATAATGGGACAATGAGATTACAGTTGAGCTGCCAAGAAACCTCTAAAAGTATTTTTAAAAAAATCACTATTTTCAGCATTATGAATTTTGGTGCATAAAATAAAACTAGAGTATAAAATATTTTATGACTATCAAAACCACCTTGGTTTCTTTTTCTGAATTTCATTTTGATTTAAAGTAGCAAGAAATACTGCAAATATCATCTAAGGGTTCTGTGTGACTATCGTCTGTGCAAACTTTGTGCTGCAAATTAATTACTACATCTTCATCAGATAAGGTGCTAAGTGAATACTTTAGTGTGTGTTACTTTATGATCAGTCTTTTAGTAAGAGGCTAGCAGCTCTGGGCCAGATTTTGGCTTGTTCTTGTGTGCAAGGGTGGGATATGCACCTAAAGAGTTCCCTTCCTCTTGTCTCCCAGCTCAGGGGCCAGCCACAGTCTGGCTGGGGGAGCACAGGCATTGTATGAGGCTAGCACTAACTTTCTTAGAGTCAAGATGAATAAAGGGTTGTCACTTTGCCCCTCCTCTGCATGGGAGGTCTTGTCAAAGTAAGGCAGATCATAGAATCATAGAATATCAGGGTTGGAAGGGACCTCAGGAGGTCATCTAGTCTAACCCCCTGCTCAAAGCAGGACCGATCCCCAATTAAATCATCCCAGCCAGGGCTTTGTCAAGCCTGACCTTAAAAACTTCTAAGGAAGGAGATTCCACCACCTCCCTAGGTAACGCATTCCAGTGTTTCACCACCCTCCTAGTGAAAAAGTTTTTCCTAATATCCAACCTATATCTCCCCCACTGCAACTTGAGACCATAACTCCTTGTTCTGTCATCTGCTACCACTGAGAACAGTCTAGAGCCATCCTCTTTGGAACCCCCTTTCAGGTAGTTGAAAGCAGCTGTCAAATCCCCCCTCATTCTTCTCTTCCGTAGACTAAACAATCCCAGTTCCCTCAGCCTCGCCTCATAAGTCATGTGTTCCAGTCCCCTAATCATTTTTGTTGCCCTCCGCTGGACTCTTCCCAATTTTTCCACATCCTTCTTGTAGTGTGGGGCCCAAAACTGGACACAGTACTCCAGATGAGGCCTCACCAGTGTCGAATAGAGGGGAACGATCACGTCCCTTGATCTGCTGGCAATGCCCCTACTTATACATCCCAAAATGCCATTGGCCTTCTTGGCAACAAGGGCACACTGTTGACTCATATCCAGCTTCTCGTCCACTGTAACCCCTAGGTCCTTTTCTGCAGAACTGCTGCCGAGCCATTCGGTCCCTAGTCTGTAGCGGTGCATTGGATTCTTCCGTCCTAAGTGCAGAACTCTGCACTTGTCCTTGTTGAACTTCATCAGATTTCTTTTGGCCCAATCCTCCAATTTGTCTAGGTCCCTCTGTATCCTATCCCTACCCTCCAGCGTATTTACCTCTCCTCCCAGTTTAGTGTTATCTGCAAACTTGCTGAGGGTGCAATCCACACTATCCTCCAGATCATTTATGAAGATATTGAACAAAACCGGCCCCAGGACCGACCCTTGGGGCACTTCACTTGATACCAGCTGCCAACTAGACATGGACCCATTGATCACTACCCGTTGAGCCCGACAATCTAGCCAGCTTTCTACCCACCTTATAGTCCATTCATCCAGCCCATACTTCTTTAACTTGCTGGCAAGAATACTGTGGGAGACCGTGTCAAAATCTTTGCTAAATTCAAGGAACAACACGTCCACTGCTTTCCCTTCATCCACAGAGCCAGTTATCTCATCATAGAAGGCAATTAGATTAGTCAGGCATGACTTGCCCTTGGTGAATCCATGCTGACTGTTCCTGATCACTTTCCTCTCCTCTAAGTGCTTCAGAATTGATTCCTGGAGGACCTGCTCCATAATTTTTCCAGGGATTGAGGTGAGGCTGACTGGCCTGTAGTTCCCAGGATCCTCCTTCTTCCCTTTTTTAAAGATGGGCACTACATTAGCCCTTTTCCAGTCGTCCGGGACCTCCCCCGATCGCCATGAGTTTTCAAAGATAATGGCCAATGGCTCTGCAATCACATCCGCCAACTCCTTTAGCACTCTCGGATGCAAAGCATCCGGCCCCATGGACTTGTGCACTTCCAGCTTTTCTAAATAGTCCCAAACCACTTCTTTCTCCACAGAGGGCTGGTCACCTCCTCCCCATGCTGTGCTGCCCAGTGCAGTAGTCTGGGAGCTGACCTTGTTAGTGAAGACAGAGGCAAAAAAAGCATTGAGTACATTAGCTTTTTCCACATCCTCTGTCACTAGGTTGCCTCCCTCATTCAGTAAGGGGCCCATACTTTCCTTGACTTTCTTCTTGTTGCTAACATACCTGAAGAAACTCTTAACGTCTCTTGCTAGCTGCAACTCCAGGTGTGATTTGGCCTTCCTGATTTCACTCCTGCATGCCCGAGCAATATTTTTATACTCATCCCTGGTCATTTGTCCAATCTTCCACTTCTTGTAAGCTTCTTTTTTGTAGTTAAGAGCAGCAAGGATTTCACTGTTAAGCCAAGCTGGTCGCCTGCCATATTTACTATTCTTTCTACACATCGGGATGGTTTGTCCCTGTAACCTCAATAAGGATTCTTTAAAATACAGCCAGCTCTCCTGGACTCCTTTTCCCCTCATGTTATTCTCCCAGGGGATCTTGCCCATCAGCTCCCTGAGGGAGTCAAAGTCTGCTTTTCTGAAGTCCAGGGTCTGTATTCTGCTGCTTTCCTTTCTTCCTTGTGTCAGGATCCTGACCTTGACTATCTCAAGCTGTATATTGATCTCCTGCTACAATATACAGTGGCCCCAAGTCTCAAAAGCAATACTGGCTGAAATAGCTGGACTTCTTCCTGGAGTAGTCACTGCCACCTGAAGGTAGTCCCTGCCCCCAACCCCCATACTCTGCTACAGACCTATTACTTTAAAGCATGGACTCTTAACTAGGACTTGTGATCCCAGACTGTGACCATCCTGCCCTTCATATATTGCTAAAGGGAAGAAGAGGAGGTCTAAATGAGATCCCAGCTAAACAGGGAATGTCATGGTATGGAGAATGGGGGTCACGTTATGGAAAACACTGAGACTCTTTGCCTTAAAGCAATCATCTAGCCCCATATATTTTTGGTTTAAAATTAGACACATTCAATACACAGCATTAGAGTTTTCCTCAGGCTCTTGTGTTTGTGTGGGTGAGGAGCACAAGGGGGAGAGATTGGGGCTATTTCATTGGCCTCATATTAGTTAATTCATGTGTGTGTCAAGGTCTGATCTGAGACATCCTGCATATTGTATTCACTTTACTCTCTGCTCTAGAATTCTGTAGTCTCCAAGTTGTGAAAACAAAAGAAAAACGGGTGCCTGGTTTTATTGCCATGTAAATTAGACACTGAAACAGAATTAAATAAGTCTATTAAATGTAAGAAAATGCTGCTGTGAAGTGTTTCAATTTATGTTGCTATATTTCCCACCTCAATTCAAGTCCACATTTTAATTTCAAGTCATAGTTAAGAACCTGCTGAAATACTTTCCAGATAGAGATACTTTTTTTGCTATTTTAGTTAATGCTAGTGATTAAGGCTTCCAATATTTTCTCTCTTAGGTGTTTTTATTTCTGGAAATGATGTTTGAGGCAAAGATTTCCCTTTCAGAAGTGATGGCTGCTCTCTTTACTATGATATTCATTTTAATTTCTGTAAGAATAATAGGTAATATGACCAGAAAGCACATCCTCCCTCCAGGTCCATGGTCATTGCCAATTGTGGGGAACCTGCTTCAGCTTGGAGAGCATCCTCACCTTTCATTTATCCAAATGAGGAAAAAATATGGGGACGTGTTTCTCCTAAAGCTGGGGATGGTACCTGTTGTGGTGGTGAATGGTCTAGATACAGTGAATTAAGTGTTACTTAGAGATGGAGAGGGTTTTGCTGGCAGGCCCAAGATGTACACCTTTTCTTTCTTTGCTGATGGAAAAAGTCTATCATTTTCTGTAGAATATGGAGAGAGCTGGAAATGCCACAAGAAAATTGCCAGTAAAGCTTTAAGATCCTTTTCGAAGTCAGAAGCCAAAACCTCTACTTGCTCTTGTCTTCTGGAAGAGCATGTATGTGCAGAAGCTTCAGCACTGGTGAAAATGTTCCTGGAGCTCTCCTTAGAGAAAGGTATCTTTGACCCCACTGGTATTACCACTTGTACTGTTGCAAACATTGTCTGCACCCTGTGCTTTGGCAAAAGGTATGAATACAACGATGAAGAGTTTCTTAGCATGATTAGGATCAATGCAGATTTTCTAAAAGCCACAAGTGTTGTCAAACCAGCTGATTTTATACCCTGGTTTTGTTACCTTCCAGTCCCTGCTATGAAGGCTGCCCAGGGGTTTTATGAAGTCTTTAACTTCATTGCACAACGAGTAGAAGAACATTATACCACATATGGTAAGATGAGGCTTCAAAACTATAGACCAATAACAGCAGTTTTGTAATGAGTATTCTCTATTGCTGCTAGGTAGAGAATCTGCACAAGTAAGATCTGGGTCCAAAGTTGAATTTTTATGGCTCTGTTTAAAATGCTGACATGATTATCTGCTCGTACACTGGTTTTATGCTGGCATAGCTCCTTTAAAATTAATGGAATTAAGCCTAAATTTGGTATAACAGAGCAGAGGATCAGGCCCATTGATCTATACAAACTTTTCATAAAAGCTGGAAATTAATTCAGCAACTCTTAACATGTGATACAGGCCAGGACTAATGGGAAGGCTACAGAAACCTGTCAAGACTGAAATAGTTAAGAGCTGTACTGAGGAATCTCTCACTTCATCCTAGAAGTAGAAGCCCATACAAAGGAAATGAAATCAGCGTGAAAACAAATGTGCTTGGGAGCTGATATTTTAATTCCAGAAGAAAAATTTCCATGAGGCCACTTCTACCAACCACTAAATACATAACAACCACCACCACCACCACCACCGCCATTTTAAAAAGTTCCCCGCAAACCTGATGTCTGATTCTTCTAGGGAGATATGTTTAAAGGAAATAGTTAGCAACATTTACAGGATTATTTTTTAAAGTTCTTCACAATGAAGAGTTTTGGTCCTGAATAATGTAAGGACCTGATTCTCCTATCAGTTGCACTGGTTTTACAATACTGGACCCAGTTCCATGAAATTCAGTGGTGATACTCCGGGTGGGTGGGTGGGTAGGTAGGTAGGTGTGTGTGAGAGAGAGAGAGGAAAAAAACCCCCCAAAAACCCCATACCCTACACAGGCTCCTGGACATTCCTTACACGTTATTGTGGGGAAATTTCTTGAGTCTTTACTTAGTTAAATCCCATTTACTTCAATAAGAGATTAGCCTGAGTAAAAGAAGGAGCAAGGACAGAGGTCTGGGTTCCTCTTCCTTTCCTGGCTGTCTGTAGTGAGGCTCCATTCTTCTGCCACAGCTCCTCTTATCCCATTCTGCAGCCTGTCAGCACAGCTCCCCTGACCATGATTTCCCACCATGAGGGGTTCTAAAGAAAATTTAATATAGTTCCATTATAATTCAGCTTGGCAGAATTTAATTTTTTATAATTGTGAGACATTGATTTTTTAAGCAGTTTTGATTATCTATTTAAATTTTCAGAATTGCACAAAATTATGGGTTTTAAGCATCTTTTTGAATTTTTATCTATTTGAATTTTCACAGTTATGGGAGATTATGGAGGTGGGGTGAATCAGCCAATAATTATTCAATGACAATAGACGTTGAGATGTACAAAGTTAAAGTTCTATAACCATTAAAACACACATTGTTAACACCACGTGTCAAAATATACAAAGTAAATATCCTTAAATTAAACTCTAATGTTCTCAAGGAACATTTTTCTTACTTTGCCTGTCTGTACATTTCAATTATTATTAATGGACTTTTTCTTCATTGGTTTGCATGTGTTTGATGTTTACTGATTTAAAAAAAAAATCTAATCTTTCCAAGCCTAATCATAATACAGCTCCACTGTAATACAGCCCCCATTTTGCTGTTGGTTCCTTGCAAGATTGGTGAGGTGATGACGGTATCTCCCACAGCTAAATCCCCAGCCCACCTTTGCCCCTGCCTGCTCTCTTCCTACCCCTGGGCAGACAAAGGCAAGATCCATTAGTGGAAGACCCTTCTTTGGGTGGATCAGTAGCACAGTACTTCAGGATTTGGCCCCATGCTTTTTATAATGAAGAGTGGCATGGATATTTTCAAAGACATGAAGGGCAGCTAGACAGCGAAGTTCTTCCAGGGTAAATCTACAGATTTTTAGTATTTCTATCCCTCATTTTACCAAGTAATTTCTTGTAATATAATCTGCATATTATTAAACAAGCACTCAGACGAATTCAATTATCTTGATTTTTCCATTTCAGGAGTAATCAAATAAAAGGAACTTTCTGTTTCTACTAGTAAGTAGTACATATTTTCAGGCAACAATTGATAGAATGGTGTCAGATTTTGATGCCAGTGTAAATACAGTGTAACTCTATTGATTGAATGGCATTACTCTGGAGTTACAGCATGTAAATGAGAGCAGAACCTGGACCGTGGTTTTTTGAGCTACTACTGACTGGTAGCTTAATTTTCTTCTGCAGAAATATATAGAGGTCAGTTCTTTTCTAAGATAAATTGTCACGTGTCATGACAAATATTTTAAAAAATATTAACTGTACTTGGGAGAATAGTTTTAGCAGGAATTTCCAAGATTCATGAAGATACATGCTCTGTGCATCTCAGGTTAGAATACTACTGGTTACAGAATGTTGTGTTAAAGAATGTTGGATGAAAATATGTCATTTTTGATTCCTTTTAGAATCATCTCAGAGACATTACTGATGCTCTAATAAGTATAAGCAATGACAAAAGAAATGATGGAAGAGCTCCACCCTTCTCTAATGATAAAATAATAAGTACTGTGAATGACATCTTTGGAGCTGGTAGGTATTTAAAAAAAAAATCCAACCAACCTTTTAAACACCACTTTTGGGAGATTTTCAGTGTACTTCAACAGGCATGTATTCTGGGCCTGATTTTTCTCCCATGTACATCAGTTTTATACCAATGCAACATCATTGACTCCCTGGCCAATATAAGAGGAGAATCAGGTCTTATGTTTCGTGAGTGTGTGTGTGTGTTTAATCCTATTTTTATTAAAGCAGCATTCTGGTCACCCATTTATTTTGCAGGGTTTGATACAGTATCAACATGTCTATTTTGGATCTTCCTATATTTGGTAAACAACCCAGACATTCAGACAAAAATTCAAGAAGAAATTGGTAAAGTATTTACTTTTTCAAAAAATGAAGCCCCATGTCATTTTCATGAAGCACATTAAACATTCCAATTTTTTTCTTTGAAGATGGAAAGATTGGACTCAGGTCACCAAGATTTGATGACAGGAAAGATTTGCATTATACGGAAGCTTTCATAAGTGAAATCTTAAGGCACACTTCATTTATTCCATTTACCATTCCTCACCGGTAAGAAGCAAAACACAAAAGTTTATTTCTGTCTAAATAAAATGAGTTGTAGAAATAATTATCAGGCTTTCTTTCTGAATTTGAGATTGAAATCTCAATTTGTCTATTTTTCCACTACAGGCAAGGTGAAATACGTGAAGGAAATTAAGGAATTCTAATACTGTTATGACAGTACATCAGGCATAGCTTAAAATGAACACCAGATACTCAGCTGGTGTCAATTCATGGAGCTCCATGGAAGTAAAATAGAACTGCACCTATTTACACCAACTGTCTTCGTGTTATACCGTAGACATTAAGGGCCTGATTCTGATCTCATTTATACCAGTGTACATCAAGAGTAACTCAAGTCAGTTGTGTTACACCAGTGTCAATGGGTGTGAAATCAGATTAGGCCTTTGGTTTGCAGGAACAGTTTGCTGTCGTAGATGAAGGGGATCAAGCCTGCTGACTTGTGACATGGTCTAACATTCAGTAACACAAAGTACGATCATCCAACTCATTAGATGTAAGCATAGGGATAAGAAAAAGGATTATAATTTTGTTCCCTGAATGTTCAGATAATCAGCATATGTTGATATGATACATTTTCCTTTTCTAGTGCGATGAAAGAAACTATTCTCAATGGGTACCTCATTCCCCAAGACACCTGTATCTTTGTTAATATGTATCAAGTAAATCATGATGAGTAAGTACCCGCCAATTTTGTTTATATGTTTTATAATGGCATTTGGCACTTTATTATAGTCAGTGTTTTCACTATGTTTATAAAATGATAATTTGTGTTCCCTTGGACACACTGCATACATTGTACATTATATTTTATATCTATACAAGGATAATGCAATTCTCATTCTCCTCAGAACAGTTTGTGAAGATGATTGGAACAGAAACAGCCATTTGGAAACAGATCATTGGGCCATCTAGCACAGTATCCTGTCTCTAACAGTGGCCAATACCAGATTCTCCCTGGAAAAGCCCCAAAATGCACCTTATCAATGTATAGTATTGGGTGATATGGTGCAGAGATTATTTCCAGACTCCAGCTGTCAAACAAAGCTTGATAACTGTAGTAATTTTAGCCTACATAGTGCAACTGCCCATGTTTTTTCTTATTCTTATAAAGGTAGAGTCTAAATCCTCAGCCGAGGCTAAAGAGTTCTCAGTGCCCCTGAGTGCGGGATGGTAGGGTGGGTTTTGGCCACTGCTACATGCCTCTAATCCTGGGGCTATTTGGCTGTTGGGCTGGGCACTGGCACAACTCAAGGCTGCTCTGTTTCACACAGCTATCTATGGCCTAAGGAGTCAGTCCAGCAGCTGGGAATCATTGGGGCACAGGGACATCCTAGCCACACCCATCCCTTCCCTGCGGTGCCTCTACTCTACCTAGGGAGTACCCAAATGCAGAGTTAAACTAGCTTTAGGACTGGTTTTCACCAGCTAAATAAGCAGGAGGTCTGATCCACTTCATGCTTTACCTGCTATGGCCCTGAATCTGATCTCACTGACACAGAATTTACCCCACTGTAATCCTGCTGACTTTACTGGACTTTCTCCTCCTTTATGCTGGCATCAGTGAGAGCAGAGGCAGGCTCCATTTGTTAATCATTATCTGAGGGAGGGAACATCTCTGCCAGGTTCTCTCTGTGCAGTTTCCTTCCAATTTGTTCTGTCAGTGAAGCAGGGATCCCCACATTGTGCTCTTCAGGTAACCAGGACCACCCATTTGGAGGTTCTGTGCCTCTGCATTGAGCTGTTACTTTTCCACTGCAGTCTCTAAAGGGTGCAGGCAGATATAGCATGCATCCCTCCAGCACTGTTCACTACTCTCAAGGTTCACCCATTGGACAGCCCTCTTTGGAATCTAGTCCATGCATGGATCAAGGGAGTACAGTTGAGTCATGAGTGATGAAACAAAATTCCATTTCATGATCTCTTTACATAATCCTGGGAAGTTTTGAAAAAAAACAATGCAAATTTCATTTTGACTTATTCAAGAACTCAGATGCTTTGGTTGGCCATAAGCAAATTCATTCATTTAGAAGTACAAGCTCTGTATTTCTGTCTTTGTTTTCTGTACATGTGATACTCTGTAAGGGCTTCTAAAAATTAATTTCTTTTTGCCATAGAACATTATGGGAAAATGCCGATTTGTTTAGACCAGAGAGATTTCTGAATGAAAACGGTGAACTCGACAAAAGCCTCATTGAAAAAGTTTTGGTTTTTGGAATGGGAATAAGAAAGTGTTTGGGAGAAGACATGGCTCATAATGAGATTTTTATTATTCTCACCGCCATTTTGCAACAGCTGAAGCTTGAGAAATGCCTTCAAGACCACCTAGATTTGACCCCAGTGTATGAATTATCCATGAAACCTAAACCATACCAGATTCAAGTCACACTGCGCACCTGAACAGTGCGTCTGGAGAAGCTGCACTTCAGAACATAATTATCACTCAGTAAATTAGTGTAGAGAAATCCATTATCCATAGTGCAGGTTATCCTTTACCTAAGCTACTGTAGTGCATTTTTTAATGAAAGGTGTAGAACAATAAACACAATCTCTTAAATCACCTTCTCTCTGATTGTGCTAATCAGTTAACTGCAGGTTATGTTATTGTGAACTCTGTGAATAAGCTGAATTAATTTTTGTTTGTAACTGACTATTTTAGTGCACCTCTTCTCACTAATTTCCTAAAATAAAAAGTTTAAAAATACTTTTTGGTTTTAATTAAGAAAGTCAGTGATTATGTTCAGTGAAATCTTCCCCCAAATGGAAATATTCCATGTTCCCTCTGACTAATGTCTCTTTTATTTCATTGCCTTAAACTGGAAGATTCTTGTAGTTGCATGAAGTGTTTTTAAACTAGGGCAATCTACAAGGACATTTCAGTATATAAAGAACATAACAGAATCTGTCTTAGCTGTCAAGGTGTCATGATATTTTCTGCGTGATACAGTCAGTTGCCGTTTTGGCATGAAGGGGCCAAACTCTGGATCCCAAGCCAAAGCCCAAGTAAATAGACCTTGCACAAGCGGTCTGCGCTGTGGCCTGAAATGATCTCCCCAGGCAGTGAAGCACCCGTGTAGCAACTCTGCAGCTGTTACTACAGCCCTTGAGCTGTAGTAGCAGCTGCATTCACTGTGCCATCACTTACCCTCCCATCTGGTTAATCTTGCTCAGTTCCAGGCTTTGATACAAAATACTGTAGTATCGCCTTTATCAAGCAGCCAGGCCTTGAAGCAGCACATGAGCTCAGTAAGATCCCTTTGACCGGGAATCCTTCAGGAACACCACATTCGCTGAGGAGGGTCTGGGAATTCTGATTTATATATATATATATATATTTATATATATATATATATATATATATAACTCATTCTTTCAAAGCCTGAATCATTCCCATATACACCCACCTTGCCTCCCAGCCCAGGACAAAGTGTGAAGGAAGGGGAGGCTCCCTTGTGGTTGTGTTAAGGCTTTGTGTGGTTAAATTCTTTTTCATTGACTGTGTGAGAAACCAGTGTTAGCAAATCGGTCAGATACTCACTACAGCAGTTCCCCACACCAAATAAGGAGAAGAAGCCTTAGATGGTGGTCGTTACACCAAGTAAACAACTAGAACAGCTTGCAGAAGGGGCCAGGGCGTTGTGTACAACAACATAGCATGCAAGGCTATAGGGCAGATCTGCCAGGTGCATTTGTTTTGGGATCATTAGCATCAGCTTCACTTCACAAGCAGGAAGGGGAAAACTGATGCATTCCAGGCTGAGGCATAGCCTGGCTGACAATTTAATCACTGCAGTAACCGAAAGAAAGCACTGGAGGCAGACAGCTCATTGGGAGCTAAAGTAGCATAAAGAGGGGCAGCAGGAACTCCATCTTAAGTATTGTATGGCCCCCAATCCATAATCTTTAATGCATTTGTCCTGTCCCACAGGGAAATGCTATTATCCCAGTTACATACAGAGACCTGAGGTAGAGAGAAGCTAAGTGACTTGCCCATACTCACACAAGCAATCTGTGGTAGAGTAGGGATTTGAACCTATATCTCCTAAAGCTGAGGCCAGTGCAGTAACCACTGGACCATCCTTTTTCTCCAAAAGTAAAATGTAATGAAAGCATATGTGAAAATCAGTATTCTTAGTGGCTTCATAAAAGATCTGATCCAAATTCCAGGGAAGTCTCTCTATTGACTTTGGTGGCCCTTAAACTAGGCCCAAAGTAAGAAGGGAAGGGGGATGACTTGTGCTTATAAAATGTTTTGTTTGGAAGCTTAAGTGGTTACTGGTTATAAGAAGTTAAAGAGAAGCTACAAGCTATCAGCTGCAGTCATTACTTTTAAGTTCATGTCTCACAAGTCATCACTCTCTCCTGCTGCTGCATGCACTGCATGCTGGGATAGGGAAGGCATTGACAATGGTTGTTTGCTTTTGTTGTCTAAATGTTTGACTTCTATTATTTCTGTGTTGTATTTTTAAAGTTGTTATAGAGCGGTGTAAGCACTTCAGCAGCAGGTAGCTGGTAAACACTATTGTTACAGTAGCCATTATTTGCTGAAAATGAAAAATGAGATGGCCATTTTTATACCTGCCCAGTTGTAACAATAGTATCCTGTAATATAAAAGTATAAAATGTTTTTGGTATCCTATATAGAGGCTTAGAAGGATGCGGGGAGAGGAGTAGCTTTGAAGTGGTAACAGGTCAGATCTCCTGGACCAATTTTGCATTAGACTTGGGCTAAACAGTAAATAATAGGGAAGTTACCATTTCTTTGCATAATGAAGTTTGCTCATGACCGTGTATTTTATTCTGCTGTACATAGAAAAAAATCAATGCGTGTTTAATGGGTAAGAGCTGCACATAGCGAGATGTGCCACAAATCCAAAATCTGCTCTGACTTGTGGCAGGGGACTAGCCTGTTGCAAAATTGAAAGAATTGACTTAAAGCCACCTTTTCCCCTTTCCCCACCCCCAGCAGAGTTGTTCCAAGTGCTTCCTGACTTTACCTTCAGCTGTTTGTGTCCTTTATGCCATTCTTATATAATTTTAATAAGGATTTTTCTTGTTCCAACTTCATGGGTTAGTGACTATGCCAGGAGTGCTCCTATAACATTTCCTGCTTAAATGTGTGTGTGGTGGTGGTGATTAGCTCTGCTGTATCAGAAGAATTGGCATGTGCATCACTGAACGGTGAAAACACAGCAGCGCTCTTTTCAGCTGGAGAGTCTCTTTAGTTATTTATGTCCCCACACTTTCTTTTCAGGCACATTGCTTTAATGAATCTCATTATTAAGGATACTTACCCTGCTTGCTTCACGTAACTAACAGAATAGCTTGGGTTTTTTTTTGTTTTGCATTCCCTTCCATTGAGTCTTACAGCAATAAAGTGAGCTGATAGCACAAAAGATTATTCTCTTGGAACAGGGCAGAGATGACATAATGAGGGACACTTGCTAGTGGTTTGGTTTTTTTAGAAATAAATGTAACCCTTCTGCCTGTCAGAGTTGGCAGCAACAAGGGCCGGGTTCAATATCTAGGGGATCCATTCCAATAACACAATGCAAACCGGCTCAAGCCCCCACCCAGTGACCTGGGACAAATATATACCACCCCCGCTGGGCGCCTCCAAGAGGCAATACTTCCCCTCTCACAAGCACATAGTCTGAGTGTAGCAAAAAGCCTTTTAATAACAGAGAGAAACAATGTGGCATTATGTTGGGGAAACACCACCAACAGGATTCATAACACAACCCATGAGCAAAAAAAACCCCACCCCAAGCAAATTGGGGCATGCCCCTTTCCCTTTGGTTCTTGAGTCCAGCAACCCCAAAGTCCCAAAAGTCCAATGACCCAAAAGTCTCTGCCCCTGGTCAGGGCAGCCCCAGAGTTCAAAAGTTTATCTGCGGCGCTTCACCTCCCAACCTGGGTGGAGATGGGACGGGGGTAAGAGGCACCTTACATGATCTGAAGCTGACTGCCCCACCGTTCCATAGGCCTTCGCTCCGCTCTGCCAGCCGCCCCACAAACTCCTTCACTCAGCTCTGCTCCGCGGCCCACAAGCAGCTCCCGCTGTCCCACAAACTGCTCTGCGTCCCGCTGTCCTACGAATTGCTCCACCAGCCTGTCCACAAGGAACTCCAGCCGTCCCACAAACTGCTCCACAATATATCAGGCTCCCCCACTACTTAACACAACGCTCAATGATTTCATCTCTTAGTCAGTTCAGCTCTTTGGTGAATTCAGCTTGTAGTAGGGGAGCCTCAGTGCTGGTGCACTATTAGCCCAAAGCGAGCTCAGCAGCCTGTAACTAGACTTCTAATGAAATCAAAATTAGCTCTGATATTCCACAGTGGAGAGAGGAGGAAGTGCAATTAGCATGTAAGGCCCTCACCAAGGGGCCCATGCCACCAAGTATTAATACTTATCCCCAGCCTCTCTCAATTCACAGAGTTTTGGAACCCATGACCCTTGCCTAGCGAGTGCTACTTAGTTGATGGTGAGTCCCTCCATCATAACAAAAGGCCAAGTACAGTTCCAAGCACAGTTCCCATAATCAGGGTAATAATTTATTCTTCCTGCCCCAATAACAGAGACACTGGGGATCCCACAGCAGCCAAAGTGACCATTTGGGCAGCTATGGCCTCATTCTAGGCGGGGTGGGTGTGCCTATGCAAATGAGATCAGCCCCTGAAGTTCGTTTCCACCACTTGCCACACCTCACCACCAGATGTCAGGGTGGAGCTCATCCTGACACTGCTTACATAAACATAAATTCTTAATTTTATTCCTTTAAATACACTTATAAACATGTTCCTAGTAAAGCACTATCTCCTCCATGTGTCTCCTCTTTACAGACATGTCATTTTATCTTGGGTTAGCATTTAAATTCCAGGGGGGAATTTAAACCTTTTCAAAACTTTGGACACGCAGTAACAAACTAATGTAAGATTATCTGTTGCTCCCTACACTGCTCTAAGTGTTGAAGTAAAAGACTTGTTTTCAATGTAGTATAAAGGGGGTGGTATTAAGTATGCAGCTTTGGCATTTAATTCTGAATATACTTGGCTTTATAGGTTTTGATGGGGTGCGACTCACAACTGCAGCACCCCCTACTGGATGTCCTGGCAATCTGCTCTGGTAGCTGGTGCGCCCTCTTCTGGTGGCGTTTCACCACCATCACTTCTGCTCCAGGGACCCACATCATTCCCATGACCACAGCGTCCTCTTCATGACACAGCCCAGTCCAGCCGCCTCCTCAGGAGCTAGTAAGGGTAGGGGAGGACCCAGGCCCGCCCACTACTGTGGGTCCCAGCCCAGGGACCCTGTAGCGGATGGCCACTTGCTGTATCTCCTCCAACTCCTCTGTAGAGCTCCCTGGGCCTGTTCCCCATGGCCCCAGAACCCTCTTTGCCCTAGCCTCAGCCTGCAGATCCCTGCAGCCTGCCAGGAGCTACTTTTAGCTCCCCAGGTCTCTGCCTGCAGTACTGCTCTGTCCAGGGTACTTGCAGTCATCAGCCTGCAAGGCAGCCAGTCCTCCTCAAGCCCCAGGGAGTGCCTGAAGCTAAGCTGCTTTGCTCGGTAGCCCTTCTTACATGGGCCAGCCCAGCCCTGATTGGCTGCTCCTCACAGCTCTGCTCTGATTGGCTGCCTCCTGCACAGCCTCTCAAAGGCTCTATTAACCCCTTAGAGCCCAGTGTGGAGCAGGCACCCCATCACATGGGTACTCAGAATAACCCTACCCCAGAATGATCAAAAATCATGTCTTTTTTTGGTGTGTTTTTAAATCTGCTTTCTGATTTTTGAGCCTTTAGGGTTTACACTTTCAGGATTTTTTCCACAACCAGGTATGTTTGAAACTTTTATTTAAAATAAAGAATGGTGAAAATTTCATATATTCACATTACTTCAGGAACTGGGGCTTTAAGAAAAACACCAAATATTGTAAATCAGGGCAGAGTTAAGATGGTATGGACAACTTACCTTAATTGTTAATATCCATACTTTCCATGGGTTACTTACAAAGTTAATCTTAACTCTGAAGTTCCTGGCTTTTTAATGATGGTTGTATGGCTATCACCTCTCCTTAATAACCCCTGAAGTTAATGGTAGCATTATTTTGCCCAGTACAGGGAAAAGAGATCCTCTCCATCTATAGTTCAGAAATAAGCATATTTTTCCATTAATTATTTAATAGGTTTGTTTTCCTTCTTGTTTGGTAGCCTGCAATTTTACATGAAAGCTGTGGCATTTTACTTTCATCAGCTGATTTTTGCCATACTTGACATTTTCTATTATCAGAACAATTTTTACCCTTTTAACAAAATTGGTACCATTTTCATTTTTCTAACAGGCTTGATTCATCAGAAAAATGCATTCCCAAGGAAAGAATGGTAATAATGGAAGTCTGAAAAGGAAATTGTGAAATCTGCTCTTGTAAAGTATTAACAGAACAAGACAAGGGAAAGAACATAAGGTATAACACAAGTAGGCCCATAATGGAGACTTGGGTCTCACAAAATATGGGGCTGCTTTCTTAGTTGATCTAAAAGTACACTGCTGCCTGCCTTAACTCATAGCTCTGATGAAGATGCTTCCTGTTCTCATTTCCACTAGTAGTGCCTTTAGAAGCCAACAAATCCAAAAAATCATGCCAGTGTCATGTCATCTAGTCTTTGGGGCATTCAGCAGATAGATACGAGTAAGGATGTCCAGTGTAAGCAGGGACGTTACACTTGAAAGTGCCTTCTCAATGTACCTGGCATGAGATCCTGCCTAAGTGAGAGGGAGCTGTTTTAGGAATACTTGCTGTAAGATAGATGTGTCAAAAAAATAAAAAGGGGCCATAAGGACAGCTTCGCTGTTGGAAGTGCAGTAAGATAAGAGAAATGCAATTTGTCATTTTCCTACATCTTCCTTAAGACAGAGAGCTCTAGTGAGCACTCACGGTTTTTATAGTGGGACGGTTAAAAAAAAACAAACCCTCTAATAAACGAGATATAACCCTGCAGTAAATTGCAGAGTACTTTGCATACATAAAGGTAAAGGGCCTGTGGGTGAGTGTGTGTATACACCTTAGTGTTTTAGTCTTGGCTGAGAAATTGTGTGACATCCAAGTAGTCCCAATCAAGCTGTTTATTAGACTGAGGAAAGGAGACCACTTTCTACAATGTGTTTTCATATACGAGTAGTTCTGATGGCCTAAGGAAGTGATTCGTGTAAGATAAGTGTCTGAGCCTGTACTTGTAGCCCCATCTGCTGGGTGCTGTTAAAACATAGCTCCTTACACCTTGAGGTTCAGTAAGAAATAAACAGTCTACCAGTCAAAGTCACAGACACTTCACTACATCGAGAGCGATTGATTCTGTGCTATCATATGTTGTGGAAGCCTGCAGCTGTAAATCTTACAATGGAATGAACAGATGACAACTAAAAAGCAAAATACTAACATCTGTAATATTATATAAAACATATCAACATATTTACTTTTGTTAAAATCCAGATGCAACCCACACTGACAGTAGCCGAGCATTTCTACAAAGATGTTAATTAATTCACTTTTTAGCTACTAAAGGACCACAACATTTTGTACTTTACTGCAGCTGAGCCAACAGTTGTAGCATGAACTGATGACTTGGGTGCTGCTAGAATCAGTGTGAAGTTCTGTCATGTTTCCACCATAGCTATGCCAGCATAACCCTACAGTGTACATGCACCTATAGCAATGGAAGGGGTATTTCTGTTGCTGTAGGAACACCACCTCCCTAGCAGCGGTTACACTGGGGGTTAGGTTGGCTTATCTATGACAGTGGCTCTCAATCTTTCCAGACTACCACACCCCTTTCAGGAATATGAATTGTCTTGTGTACCCCCAAGTTAGCCTCACTTAAAAATGACTTGCTTACAAAATCAGACATAAAAATACAAAAGTGTCACAGCATACTATTATTGAAAATTTGCTTACTTTCTCATTTTTACCAAATAATTATAAAATAAATAAATTGGAATATAAATATTGTACTTACATTTCAATATATAGAGCAGTATAAACAAATCAGTCAGTATGACATTTTAGTTTGTACTGATTTTGCTAGTGCTTTTTCTGTAGCCTGTTGTAAATGTGGCAAATATCTAGATGAGTTGATGTACCCCCTGGAAGACCTCTGCATACCCACAGGGATACGATACTCAGAGATGAGCAATGTAGGTAGGTTGATCTAAATTTTAAGTGTAGACCAGGCCTTCTTTAATGCCTTCGCTCATGCTCATGATAAAAGGGCTAGCTGCATATTGATGAAATTCAAAAGTTGGGCAACAATTCACAATTTGTTCATTTAACCTTTTTTCTGTTTAGGAACTATTCACAAGCCACTCATTCTCTCCTTGAATTTATTCAAGAGTCAAAATCAGTAATTCAATAAACAAATTATGCTTGGTCTTCCAGTTCTATCCCAATCACACAGCCAGTTTTGGGGCCTGCTTGGGGCTGAGAAGCCACCACACTTCCCCCATCTCTGCATATAAGTTCTTCTCCCTTCATCCCCTTTATTCCTTCTTCCTTGTTTTCTCTCCATGCTGGAGGTGGCATCCAGTCACTTTTGACACCATGTCATAGCATAGCGCAGACAGCAGCACGGCACACTGAGACGCATGGCTGTTTGTGACAGAGGTAAGTGCTTTATCAGTAATAAACCAGAAGTGACACAGATAGAGCTGGTTAGATTTTTTTGATGCATGTGAAAAAAAAAGAAAAGCCCAGCATTTTGCAAACATTTTCATGTTTTTCTTCTCCATTTTCAAACTGACAGTGTTACAAGAGACCTCTCTATTGATATCCCCTTTTGACCCAAGTGGTTAGACTATAGTCAGTGTTTTGAGGGTTGTTTCCATTAAGAGGAGAAATGGATGATGGAGTCAGTATTTCTTTGATGCAATCCTGTTTGTTTACAAAGAATGTATACAAAGTCCTGTTTCACTGAACTCAGTAGGAATCAAACAGCAGGAAAGTTTCCTTGCTTAATATTCCAAGCCTCTTTTTATAGCCAGTACTCTACCCAAAAAGCAATCTTAGCTTTCTCTCATGGTTATGTTACAAGTGCTTCTCTGGCTCTCCATGGCTTTCTGGTGCCTTCTGTCTGCTTCTTTGGTGTTTCTGGCTGCATCTTGGTTCAAACAAATATAGGTCGACCAAAACCAATGCCCAGCTAGCTCTCTGTGTTTCCAGTCAGACCCAGTGAAACTGCCTTGCATGTAGCCTGTGTTTTGGGTGATGGCTCCTATTGTTTCAGCTATCTTACTCCAAAAAGAGATGAACTGCTTCTTACATTTATCCTGAATGAAGAGTGGCTGTTATACCATTCAGCTTTATTGAGGTTTCACTCCAGCATAACTCTGTGTGTGTGTGTGTGTGTGTGTGTGTGTGTGTACACACACACACACCCACAGCGTGTGTTATAGATAAGGTGCCAGTAAATGGTGCTCAAGCATACATAGCATATAGTTCCTGGGTTCTGTAGGATCAATAAAACTTCTTTTGCACTACAAATGGCTTCCTTTGTACAGCACTTTACATCAGCACATAACAGTCAACACTTCATGTAGGTGTACTGAGACCTACAGCTTATTTTAAAGCATGTCCCTAAATAGTGCTGGCCAGTTATATTAACCGAATCAAGGACACTGGACTCAGATCTTTTAGGTTATCGATGCTATCCCCTGCCACAACTCACTGTCAGGAAGTATATTTTATCTTAATTTTCTTTCCATTATTGCCATCAAATGTATTTCCATGTAAATAATAGCCCGCCCTCCCCCTCGGAACAAGTCCCTCTGTCCTTAGTATTTACACTGGCCCAGATTGTGTCAGGGTCTGGTGCAATGGGACTAACGAGCACAACCATCAGACACTACACCAGACCCCTGAGGTCAGTGAAGCGCAAGGATTTCTCCCTGTTAGCATCTTCAGACGTGTAATGAATTCTTTGATGAAGGGCATGTTAAAAGATTTTAAAACATGAATGCCACATTAATGTGAAGTTCCATTTAATAGAGAGGTCAAGGGATAAAACCGCCCTCCAGAGGGCATGCAACATCATCAACCCCCAATCACTGCAAAATACTGTTGCGGAACTAGTGGTGCTTGTATGAAGAGGGGCAGGTTGGGAGGGGACAGAGCTAAGGAAATGCTACAGGGTATTCTGCTTACAACTGATGACTAAGGCTATGATTTAATCATGGGTATTTTTAGTAAAAGTCATAGATCACAGGCAAGAAAAAAAATCACAGCCCCATGACCTGTCCATGACTTATACCATAAATACCCTGATTGAATCTTGGGGGTGGGGGCACAGCATCAGCGGCCCGGGGGGAAGCCCTGAGGGGGGACCACTGTTGGAAGTGGGGGAGCCCCAGGGGGCCAGCAGTGGCTCTGGCCGCTGCTGCGGGGCAGGGGGCTGGGGGGAGTCCCAAGGCCAGCCACTGCTCCAGCCACCCTGGACCACTGCTCAGGCAGTTCCCAGAGCCAGTCGCATCGGCTGCTGCTTGGGTAGTCTCCAGGGCCGCCAGAAGAGGGGCCAGTGCTGTGGGGCCAGGGTCACTCCAGCAGTGGCTGGTGTGGCTGGCTGCAGGGCCACCCAAGCGACTGGCTGCAGAGCCACTCCAGCAGCAGCCGGTGTGGCTGTCCCCAGGACGGCCTGAGCAGCTGGCCCCAGGATCAGCTGCTCGGGCAGCCCTGGGGTCAGCCAGACTGGCTGCTTCAGAAGTCACGGAGATTGCATGGAGACCTAACAACACGGAGCCCTAATAATGACCCAATATTACCTTTTGCTTAGCTGCCCTCTGGGCTGTGGAGTGTTCCCCGAAAAGAGTCAGTGGACACACAGAACTCAGGAGAACACACTTCCTGGTGCAAGAGTGGGGCCTAGAATCCCTTGGCAGATCCAGGAACAGCCTTTAGCCAGAAGAACATTCAGCATGTTACGAGATTTGAGATTTAGGCACAATTATATGTACTTTAAACACACCCATCTGTCAGGGGAGTGTGGAAGAAAAAGTCTAATTATAAATTGGACAGGGAGAAGAGATAATTATATTCCATTTTCCCATTTTAAAAAATAAACTAAGTCGAAAAAAGTCCACACCCAGAAGCATATTTTCTATTGCAGAGTACCAGTCAGAGCTCTGTAAAATTAAATAAGGCACTGTGCCACTTGGCCCGAGTTCAGCAATTTTTGATGCAGTTTACTTTAAAAGAGAACTAACTGCCAAAAAAAGTCTTGCTACAGCTACAATCTTTAGAGTAAAAGAAAAAGGGCTTGTTTTAGACCTACAATTACTCTTCACACTGCAAGAACAAGAGACTCTTGACTTTTCTCTAAGTTGCAGCCTCCTCTCTCGGATCCAGTTATTCTAGTTAGAATTTAGGAGGAGCTGGATGACTGGTGAAATGCGGTTTAACTCCTTCCCTGTCAGAAATTGCAGGGGCTCCTTTCACCCCAACACATACATATATTATATAAACACTACAGTAACATGATCTTTATCAACAGACTTTATGCTACAGACTTAAATAATAAAGTTACAAAACTGAATCAAGGTTCTCTCCCTCTTATTACTTTGGAAGATTACAGGCTAGGGGGAAAAGAGGACATTTAAAACAATGGAGAAATACATGCATGTATATTAGTACTGGATGGCTATTTATCATGCCTGGCTTCACTCCCCAGTCATGCAGCACTCAGTCACATTTACACAGAAAGGAGCCAAAACCAATACGAATTTAAACTCAAATGGAACTATCAATATTTAGACAAACTTTTTTAAATACAAAAATTTAAAATATTTTTATCTATATGTTAAAATTTTTTTGGGAAGCAGCCAGAACTGTGGTTTTCTTTCGCTAACAAAAAGAATAAATAAGTGATGAATCATTTGTAAAACTAAATTTTCCTGTTTAGAGCTGACTGGAAATATTTCAATGTACACAGTTTCTTTAAAAACAAACAAATAAAAAATTGCAAACATTGTCTCTACCGTTTCAACCAGCTTTAGTGCAGGTGGGAAAGTTTCTATTGTGCTGCTGAAGAGTGGACATTTATTTTTGCAAATATGCTTGGGAATGTTTTTTAAAAAAAAATCATTTTCTGACCAGCTCTATTCCTGTTAATGAAAATGGGAATGTTACATACTTTAGGTCCTGAAGCTGCAATGTAATCAGTGTGGATGCATCCCTTTGGTCACTCAGACCCCATTAAGTTAATGGGGTTCTGGGTGGGCACAAGGGGTCCCATCATGAAATCCCATTGTGGGTTCAGGACGGATTTTTAAAAATTATGCTGGAATGCTTCTAAAATTGGGGTCACAATTCCAAAAGCACCCAAGTGACTGAGGAAGCAAGTCCCATTAAAAGCCAATGGGACGTAGGCTTCTGTGTCATTTAAGTGCTTCTGAAAGTTTTGCCCACTCTCTCAATCAGTTTTCACTCCAGGGCTCTTTCATAATATGTTTCTCTGCTCCACCCTTTCCACACAACATCTTCTCATCTGTGAAGGAGGCCTCCGCCCCGGGCTGGTGCATCTCTTGCTGCTCCTTTGTCTCATCAGCATCCTAAAAATATTAATATTATTAAACTAACCAATAAAAGTTTTACAGTTCATGCTCATCACTTGTCAGTGCAGCAACCCAACCAGACACCAACGTGGAGCCAATCCAATTCTAGAAGAATTAACTTAGCTGTAGGATTGCAATATACATGCAACCCTGTGTGAGGCCATGGGGGAAGGACTTACTGTGAATTAACAGTAAATTGATATAAGAAGAGGGACACCCTGCTGGAGTAGTAACTGCTGAACTAGAAACTTAATAGTTAGTCCTTGTTTGATATTAACAATGTCGTCTTTAAAGCCACCTCTGTATAATTTATGGGAGAGAGACAATTCCTAGTGAACAATGTATTGTGGCTGAACTAGGATTCCAGGCAATGGGGCCTCTGACAGCTCTCTGCACTACCACAGGAAGGAATGACTTTTGTGGGGGAGCAAACCCCACTTGTCATGCAGCAGCAAACAGTGTGCATTTGTTTCTAGAGCTGCACAGGTCAATGGCACTGAAGCACTTATTGGGGATGAGGTTTCCTTTCCTCTTCTGCATTTTGCATCAGGTCATTTTAATCAGAGCAAACCCATTTCAGTCAGGCTTTGCTACATTTTGTATCTAATCTACACTTTGTTTTAGAATGAAGTATAGACTGGTACCTCATGCTATTATGAAATAGACAGTCTGAACCACTGAAATTGTCAGACGTGTGTTTATAGAAGTCCTGCCCTTATCTACTCCCTGGGTATCCAATACTTAAAAGGCTGAATAACCACCAGGGCATATGAAAGATTCATAGGAGAAAAGTGAATAAGTGAGTATACCACTGTAAACCCCAAAGGATAGATTATATGATTTGTGTTATGGTGTTTTTTTATTATAAATGTGCTTAGTGGTTGATGTTAGACTAATCTTAAAAGGGGAAATAAATAGATAAACAAATAATATATTTGCCTAGATCTGTGTGTAGTTCTTACTAAGAACTCTGTTTCACGGACAGGCACATGTTGCATGATGGCAGAGCATACAGCACAAAGCAAGTATCCAAACCCTTAATGGTAATCATAGAATCATAGAATCATAGAATATCAGGGTTGGAAGGGACCCCAGAAGGTCATCTAGTCCAACCCCCTTCTCGAAGCAGGACCAATTCCCAGTTAAATCATCCCAGCCAGGGCTTTGTCAAGCCTGACCTTAAAAACCTCTAAGGAAGGAGATTCTACCACCTCCCTAGGTAACGCATTCCAGTGTTTCACCACCCTCTTAGTGAAAAAGTTTTTCCTAATATCCAATCTAAACCTCCCCCATTGCAACTTGAGACCATTACTCCTCGTTCTGTCATCTGCTACCATTGAGAACAGTCTAGAGCCATCCTCTTTGGAACCCCCTTTCAGGTAGTTGAAAGCAGCTATCAAATCCCCCCTCATTCTTCTCTTCTGCAGACTAAACAATCCCAGCTCCCTCAGCCTCTCCTCATAAGTCATGTGCTCTAGACCCCTAATCATTTTTGTTGCCCTTCGCTGGACTCTCTCCAATTTATCCACATCCTTCTTGTAGTGTGGGGCCCAAAACTGGACACAGTACTCCAGATGAGGCCTCACCAGTGTCGAATAGAGGGGAACGATCACATCCCTCGATCTGCTGGCTATGCCCCTACTTATACATCCCAAAATGCCATTGGCCTTCTTGGCAACAAGGGCACACTGTTGACTCATATCCAGCTTCTCGTCCACTGTCACCCCTAGGTCCTTTTCCGCAGAACTGCTGCCTAGCCATTCGGTCCCTAGTCTGTAGCGGTGCATTGGATTCTTCCATCCTAAGTGCAGAACCCTGCACTTATCCTTATTGAACCTCATCAGATTTCTTTTGGCCCAATCCTCCAATTTGTCTAGGTCCTTCTGTATCCTATCCCTCCCCTCCAGCGTATCTACCACTCCTCCCAGTTTAGTATCATCTGCAAATTTGCTGAGAGTGCAATCCACACCATCCTCCAGATCATTTATGAAGATATTGAACAAAACCGGCCCCAGGACCGACCCCTGGGGCACTCCACTTGACACCGGCTGCCAACTAGACATGGAGCCATTTATCACTACCCGTTGAGCCCGACAATCTAGCCAGCTTTCTACCCACCTTATAGTGCATTCATCCAGCCCATACTTCTTTAACTTGCTGACAAGAATACTGTGGGAGACCGTGTCAAAAGCTTTGCTAAAGTCAAGAAACAATACATCCACTGCTTTCCCTTCATCCACAGAACCAGTAATCTCATCATAAAAGGCGATTAGATTAGTCAGGCATGACCTTCCCTTGGTGAATCCATGCTGACTGTTCCTGATCACTTTCCTCTCATGTAAGTGCTTCAGGATTGATTCTTTGAGGACCTGCTCCATGATTTTTCCAGGGACTGAGGTGAGGCTGACCTCAGAAATGGGTTATATATTTTCTTAATCATTTTTCCTGTCCTTGCATACCACACACATTTTAACACATTACCTGTGATTTTCTGTTGAGTGTTTGCCTGGCTTCATCTGGAAGGTGGCTTTTTTCACCAGCGTATGTTTTTTGGTCAGAATCTGGTTAGGATTACAGTACAGTTAAGTTACTATAGTACAGTATATACCTTTAGCAAATCAAAGCACATGGCCAGTGTTCAGCCGAGTTCTAAAATTCCCTTCTCCCCTCTCCTCCTGCCCCCGACCATATTGTTCTGCATAGGTGCAACATTTCACCTACATGCTGTTGCCGAATCAGGGAATAAGTGAGCTGAACATTTTGACAGGAATGCCATTGTGATACTTCTTTGCTGGCCCCATTAGTTTCTCCCCTTTGGAAGCAAGGGCAAGTTTCTGAATTCAAAGTGACACAAGACTTAAAGTCTTCCCATAGATAGTCTGCAATAGCAGCACTAACAGAAGTGTGAATTTCCCCATCCATTCTCCCATTTACAGTATTAACTATCAAGTCAGATAATGATTTTGCAGTCTAATGACAATTTAAGGTTCCATCTCCCCTGTAAAAACTTCCATTTTTGAGGAACCTCGTTACAATACTGTAGTGTCAGAAGCACATTTTGGTCTTGAAAGTGTAGAAGACAAAAACCAATGTTTGAATTGCGTTACCAAATAATGCTACAGCCTTGAGTTTTACAGGACGATTCAGGAACAGGGTTAAAATACATGTAATTTGGCTGTTTCATGATCCTAGTATCTTGCAGCATAATAAATAAGTGTCTTGTTATAACCAAAAATATGGTAAATGCCTTTGGCTTCACTGAAAAACATGTCCTACAATCTCTAAAATTAATTGGCTCAGAAGAGTTCAGCTCTTCTGAATTAAAAGGAAGCTTTCTCACCTGTCAGGATTAAATATGGACAATGTTTGCTAATCCAGTCTGGGATTTCCCCCTTCTGGATACAATCCAATGCAATCTTCTCTGTTTCAGCATATTCTAATTCAGACTTTGCATTCACAAGATTTCTGGAAAGCTTCACTGAAAACTGTTCCCTATAAATTATTCGGAAAGTCAAGAGGTCATTAGGAATGGTTTTCTTCTTTGTTGTGTTTCTAGTAGTCAGCACAGAGTGTACTGGAGGAAGGATTTTGGAAAAGAAGTGGCAGAGAAGTATTGGGAGGGTGTAGATTCCTTCCAGTTTATATTTCTATGAATATATAGCATGGCCTAGCTAAACAGACTTACTTCAGCAATGTTTGCTCTTTGTATATTTTAGGTTCTATAAAATACCAGATAAGAACTATTCAAGACAGCTACCAAGCTGTGAGTCCATTTGCTGTATTTTTATTGCTGGTTCTTTGCTTAGCTCTCAGGCCCACTTATTCCATGAAACATCCAGGGAGATAGTCTCTACTTTTATTTTGCCATATTAAACTTGGAAGCTTATTTTGATCTAAGAAATAAACATTCCCTAAGCAGGGGCTTCACATGAAAAATCCATAGACAAGAATTAAGACAAGAATGTCTGGTCTTAACCCCACCAACCATAAAAAAAGCACCTAAATATGGATTTATATCACAATAAAGCATCCAATGAAACTATTGATATATCCACCTTGGGTCTGCAAAACATATTTATAAAATATACGTAACATCTCATTCTTCCATGATATCACATAGAATGTCATCAGTGTGCATTATGGTACGTATGGAGTATACATAATATACTATAATACCTAAGCATTCAGAGCAAGGGAAAGGACAGTTATCCTTAATATTGAATTACTTTGCTTTTGACAGTTTATAAAATATGACACAATACGTTCTGTTTAAACGTCCTTTTTGTGTGTGTTAGTAGGAAAACAACCCAGTATTCTCTATATTGTGTTTATGTTCTGCTTTACTAAATATCCCATATACCTTTTGTAATCCGTAGGTTTATTTCCATAAATAACTTTATAGGACAGGATGTCAGCCTGCACATTATTAAATTCTTCTTTCCGATCAGCCCTCTCAGCATCATTCTTCTCAATAAGCTGATTGATGCACTGTTGTGCCTCAGGTACATCACAATATATAATGTGGACCTAGTATGGATTAAAAATTGGATTTTTTTCATATTTCCCTCAAATCTGGAGCATTTATTTGCCATTTGTGTGGTTCAGATGCATTTTTTTCTGCCTCTCCAATGTTATTTTTTCCATGCAGTTGATCTCTCATTTGACAAAATTCGCAATGAAAATAATACCAATGAAAGGCTTAAACTGAATTCCTGATGCAATCAGTTTCCTTTGGAATTACTATTTACAGCTGTATACTGAATTTCCGTGGGGTTTAGGGGCCTTACTCCCTTGAAAATCCCAGCTGTAACCGTTATATAGAACATAAATTTACAAACACACATAAAATGAATATATAAAACCTACATACGGTATAATATTTTTCTAATTTTAATCTATAAAAATCTTAAATAAATTAATATATTTTCTAGTCTTAGAAAACCCCATCTTAGAAAACTCAACAAATATTTTCCATTGGTCTAATTAAGATTTACCTTGCTCACAAGAGTTTTCAATAACATTGTAACTGTGATTTGAGGTTGCATTGTTTCATTGTGACCACTCTCGCTTTGTAGAAGTTCAGCCACCTCTCTTTCTTGTTTGTATGAGGACTGCTTTGCCATTTCCAGCATGGCCTGTGCTTTCCACAGTTCTTTTTGCAGCAAATGTTCATGTTCCTTCATCTCGTTAACTACCTGAAATGTAACAAAGCATAAGTCACATTCATATTCTGGCCAGAACTAGGATCTGTCCCAATAGTTGCAGAATCGCCATGATTTTAAAGGAAGAGATGGAGCAAAAATGGAAAAGAGCAGAACAGGTAGTTAGAAATAGGAAATGTTATTTTTGATCATTGATAACTTGGATTTGCAATTTAGAGAAGCAAACTTCAGGAGATTTTTGTAATTAGCCTTATGCTGTCTAAAATTACAGAGAGGGCAAAAATCAATAATACTGGGGGAGATGGCTTGTACTTTAGAAATCACAACAGGAAATCCAGGGGGTATACGTTTATAAAGTCATAATAATGGAAAATACAGTGTGATTTCCTTTAGTTGCATAAACAAATAGCTTAGAAAAGCAGCTGTTATGGCATTTATAAGAATGTCTGCCTCTTTTATGCTTTACATTATTCCACAATATAACTGAGGCATCAAACTTTTAGTGATTAATAAAAAAAAGATACAAAACCCAAAGCATACATAATCTAAAGAGAGCATAATGTAACTGAAAAATATGTTGAAGTACATGATTAGCAAGTTCTAAATAAAGTAGGAATATAAAGAAAATTTGACAGTACTATCCTAAAAATATTTCTGCATTAAAAATCGCCATGTGCCTACACTATGGAAATAGATCAACTGGTATAAGAGACAGTTAAAACAAACATTCTGCAATTGAGTCAAGCATGAAATGTTATAAATAAGTCTCTGTGTACAGCTCAAATAATATTCAGTTCTGTTAATTGCTCATTAATTGTAAACTAATAAATATACATTGACAAAAACTCCATCAATAACATGAATGAACAAGATCCTGAAGTTGCCCTAATCTTTTAGAACACCTCTATATCTGTTATACGGCATTTTATAAAGTTGTAATTCACGCTATGACACTGCTAAATGAAGCTGAATTAATCTATTCTCTGCTAACTGTGCAATAGTTCATCTACATTCAAATGGAATTATCCTCAGAGATCACATGAATCAAGTATAAAGCACTGCAAAAAATTAATTTTTTTAAACATTTAATTCAAAGTAAAATTGTTTTTCACCTTCAGAAAGACTTTACATTGGGAACGAACATAATTTAAAAATAGTTAAATGTGGATAACTGAAAGGCTGAGGAATTTATATTGGTAAAAATCCTTTTATTCCTAGGTCATTGATTCAAATCCCCATGCTGGTCGTGCATGAAAGCAGCTACCATTCAACACGTGGCTGTTCAAAGGCCTATATAAATTGAGACTGTGGTAATAGTGCAATTCCTAGTATATATTCACTGTACAATCTGTAATTTGCATTCTGTTGTCAGTCTTAGCAGATAACAAGGATTGAATGGACCATAAAGATTTCCTAGAAGGGGTCTTCAGGCCAATGTTGGGGTGGATGGGAAGCTTGCACTGCTAATACTTATATTGTACCTCTTCTGTGGATTTAGGGGACTTCAGTCTCCAAGGACAAAAAGCCAGCCAGCACTGAATTCATTTTTGAACTACCTAGGAAGAGTGAGTTGCATTGCAGGAAGTACCCTCTCTGTGAGATTGTACAGCAGAATATACAGTAAATGCAGTTATAGGTCTGTATGAATAGCCCAATTTGATTTATAATAGAACATGCATATATGAAAAAAATCTTGTAAATATTCTATCATCATTATGGTGTTTTCCACAAACGATTTGGAACTCTAAGCTGGTTCCATACACTGTGACTCTTGTACTTTGACAGTAGCATAGTATTTATTTACCTCCTTCTCTACAAATCTATTTTCTACAGTTTTATGAAAGAAATAAAGCTGACTATGGCTTTTTGACATCTAGTATTTCATTAAATAACAATAAAATCTACATTAACTGAACATTAGGTTGCAAGGTCAATCACTCAAAATTTAGGAAATCTGAGAATTAAGTTTCCTTGTGCAACCTTCGTTTACCCTCACATGTATATGCATTATGACAATCTTTAACTACATGATCACATACTATTCTTTCCACATGACCCTGCCTCTTCATCCTCATTTTTCTCTCCTCTCCCCAACCCCCAACACATGCTCATCCCACTGGCTCCCATTTCCAGTTCCCCCTGCTCCCTCCCTCCTTGTCCAGTCTCAGTCTCCCCCCATCCCTCTCCTCCCTGACACCCAGTCTCCCCCCACCAAGTTCCATGTCCTGATCTACTCCTTTGGCTGCCTTCCTTGTCCCCCAGCTCTGACTCTCTTATCTACATTAGAGTCAGGTTAAATCCTCCTCCATCCTGCCTGGGTGCCAGCAGCAGAAGCATAGAGGTCACAGGACAGAGTGTTTCCCTGCTCTCATTTCTGGTGCCTGGCACCACAGTGACCCAGAACAGCAACTGAAGGGCCTGTTCAGTCCCTGCAGCCCTGGGATGGTGCATGCACAGTCCAATATTTAGGAGCTGTGAAGCAATGGAGCATGCTCAGTGCAGACAGAGACTTCTGATAATTTAGCTGCCAAATCCTAACAAATCTCTATTGGGCATATTCAAAATGAAATTTTTCAAAGGCTTATCACTTGGCCACATTTGGGTGAATTTTCATGGGGAAGGCAAATGGCACATCCCTGACACCATTGCCAAATTTCAATCCCTGCTCCAAAACAGAGGGCACTAAACCTCAATGAAACAGTTATAAGAATATTTTTAACACGAGGAAAAATGTGTTTTCCTCAATCTCATTTTCAGAGATGGCAGAACCATTTTGGCTGAAATTAAAAAAAATAAAAAAATAAAAAAGTTTCAACCTAAGGCCAACAACTAGAATTGAACATTTCAGCCCAAACAGTTAAAGTTTGGCAAAGTTATAAACAACTGAAAATGGAATCGTACAATGAGACATGTTAGGCAACCTTAATATAGTCAATGCTACTGGTGCCATATGTAATAAAATTATCCCATTATTACAGCTGCTACAGTACTGGACACTAAAACCCCATATAAACATACTGCAACAATCATAGTGTAGTGCAGTGTTTGTACAGTGCTTATTACTAGAACTGTGTGACTAGTTGGCAATGAATAATTTATCAGATCAGTTTTGCCTCCTTTCTGCTCATTGAATATTCTTGAGCAGATTGTGAGTTGAACATATGCATTATTCAAAAGTATTCATTGATTTTTTTTTTCTTTTAAACTCAAGATTGATCACAAATGATGTACAGATCAGACACAGGTAGGAATGGGAAGAAGAACTTGACTGTCATGTCCTTAAAGCGAGCAGTTCAGAGAGGGCATGTTTCAGTTTTCTACCTTGAATTGAGGTGCTGCTGGCCTGTTCACACCCTAATGCCCTTGTCAAAGACATGAGCCTGAGAAGCATCTTTACTCAAGGCTCAGTCTGGAGTATACTTTTTGAAAACAGCGTGATCTTCTCCGTGCAAGGAGAAGATCAGTTAGAACATAACAGGTTTCAACTAGCAAGCACCAGTGAGGAGCTAAGGCAGAAAAGAAGGTGACAGTCACATTTTCAAAGAAGTGGAATTTCTATAGCAACAATAACATTTCCAAAAAATGAATTATGCACTTATTTCAATAGTCACAGAACCACATGGAATCTAGATTACAGCTGTATTTCAACTAGTCCCCACCAATCTGTCATTCTCAGACTATACACATATTTGCATGACAACACAAGTTCCAATACCAGCTGGACATGTTGTTTATTTCAACATTTACCAGACTGACGGCCTTTGAAACAGCTTGAACAATTGTAAAGATGATGCTATCAGAAAACCAATTACATTTCCATTCTTCCATTTTGTGTTCAATTGTTCTGCCATAGCCTTTAATACCCCTGAAACATCTACCTTTTCTGCTGTAACTAAGGCTTTTTGCTGAGGAAAATCGATCTGTAAATTCACAATCTCTTGCACTTTTTCCATGTTCAGTCTGATCCTCTGTAGTTTCTGCAGTGCTGAATTGGGGAGGAAAACAAGAAAGAAAAAAAATCATTTGCAATACATATCTGAATTAATAACTATTTGTAAAAGTTGTCCTTTACTACCAGGCTGGGGATCAGAATAAACTTTGATATATAGGAGAAAAGTGATTTTTATTCAAAAATTTTTTGTTTATTAATTTATGAAACTCTCTCTAGAAAACAAAAAGTTGTAATATGTATTTTTTAAACTTTTTTGAGACAAATATTATGGCTGGATTTTTAAAGGGTCAGCATAGTGTATGACCCTTTCACATGTGTAGTTTTCTAGGATATAATAAGGGTAATCGTGCTTATCCTTGCATTAGTAAGGGCTCAGGAGGTATGCAAGGAATTCACTACAACTTCAGCTGCATTTATAGCCTGATCCAAAGCCCAGTGCAGCCAATGGAAAGTCTCCATGTTAACTTTGGATTAGGACACAAAAAAGCTAATTAGAATTGAGGCTACACAAACCATCGAGAATAAAGAACAGATTAAGGATATCTACCCCATCTAAGCAATCTTGTATCTGAAATATGAGACTTACTCAAAGAGTGCTGAGTATACAGATGATCTAGTTTTTGAGAGAAACTTTCTAGAATCCAAGTCTGCAAAACATGATAGAAATGCAATTAGGAACACCAGTTCTTCCCAGTGAAATAATAAATAATAATCAGAGTAATAAATCACAACTTAGTTTTGTTTAGGTAAACAGTATTACTAAAAAACTATAAAGCAATATTACTTCATTATAAGTATTAACGGTTAGAAACAGAATACCAGATCTACAATCAAGATCAATCAGGCTCTGCTGATTTTATCAGAACCTGCTCCCAAATGCCATTGATATAACTTTTCTATAGCATCTGTCCTCATCAAAGTCACATTATACACTGTCCTTTTTTATACAATAGTTGGGACACATGTACATTACAAATTATGGGCTTCTTTAGTTATTACTATTTGTAGTATTATAGCAGCATCCATATTCTCCAATCATATAGTAGGAGAAAGCCCCTGCCCCAAAATATCTTCAGTACCTTACCTCACACAAGTAATCATGGAATCACTTCTTTTCTTGAAATATGATGTTACCTTTCTAGTCTTTTTAATTTACGGTTATTTCTCACTGTGCATAACTTATGGGCTGGTAGTTCTAATGTATTTTTATTCATCATTTAAAAATGATATTAAATGTACATTAATTGGAGCTGTCTCCTTCACACCTTTGAAGTTACCCCGATTGATATGTACAGAAAAGGCACTTTTTCAGCATATTAGGTGTTGTGCCATATATTAAAAATACTAATACTCATAAAAAAACAAAGAAAATCCAGCAACTTCCCCTAACTAGGAAGGAAAACAAAACCAAATTCTCCTCCATGCACAAACCCCAGCATCTTCCGTCCCCAAATACCCAGGGGGTAAAAAGATAGGCTTTGCAATGTGCCTGGAAGATTAACAGATATGGGCTATTTCAGACCAAGGTTGTGAGGGAATGAATTTCAGAGTTCAGGGCTCCTTAAAGGAACTATTCTCTCCAGTAGCTTGCTAACATTTAGTTGAGAAGGCTTCAGTTTGCAAATTTCCCTGGCAGTGTTGCATGGCATTTAGGTCCCAAGCCATTTAGGGCTTCATACAGCAAAAGCCACACTTTAAACTCTCCACGAGAAGAGTTTGTGTAGTTACTTGATATAAAAAAAACAGACTAAATATCTAATACCAAATTCTTATGAGGGAGACTGGTTGAGATGTCTGGTCTATTTATCTGAAAATTTGAATTCTTCTGAATGAATACTCATTTATAGTATGGCTAGACAGCTACCTGCTCCACTATGTAGCCTCATGAGTAAGTTGAGCTTGGGAGAAAACCCTGGTACTGTTTCTTTAGGGGTCCCAGGCCAGGAGCCTTGCAGACAGCAGAAGGCAAGGCACCGCATCTCTCCTGGGGAAGAGTTGGGAGAAGGGGACCAGCATAAATGCTGCCTCCTCCCCCATGGCAGGGCAGATGTCCGCAGACGCTGAAGGAAGTAATAAGATGCCATGGTGGGGGCTGAGTTAGCAAGGAGCAGACACAGCAGGAGAAGGTTGCCAAACCCTCTGAGCCTGAGGACTAAGTGGGGCCAGCTGAGGGATAATAATTGCTTGAATTACCCAACTCCACGAAGAAGGCTGGGGCTCCTGCAATGAAGAGAGACATAAAGACAGAACGCTGTGTGGGCTGGGAACAGAGCTTAGAGGGCAGACCTCAGAGGAACCATGAAAGCCAAAAGCACCTTTTGTTTATTTGGGACTTTTTGTTACAGATCCTTTTGTATGAGGTTTAGTATATAAACATACCCTAAAGGGGAGTAAAAAGAAAAGGAGTACTTGTGGCACCTTAGAGACGAACCAATTTATTTGAGCATGAGCTTTCGTGAGCTACAGCTCACTTCATCGGATGCATACTGTGGAAATTGCAGAAGACATTATTATATACACAGACACCATGAAACAATACCTCCTCCCACCCCACTCTCCTGCTGGTAATAGCTTATCTAAAGTGATCATCAAGATGGGCCATTTCCAGCACAAATCCAGCTGGAAATGGCCCACCTTGATTTTCATGCACGTTGTAAGGAGAGAGTGGTCACTTTGGATAGGCTATTACCAGCAGGAGAGTGAGTTTGTGTGTGTGGCTTTTGGAGGGGGGTGAGGGGGTGAGAGAACCTGGATTTCTGCAGGAAATGGCCCACCTTGATTATCATACACATTGTGAAGAGAGTGGTCACTTTGGATGGGCTATTACCAGCAAGAGAGTGAGTTTGTGTGGGGGGGGGCGGAGGGTGAGAAAACCTGGATTTGTGCTGGAAATGGCCCATCTTGATGATCACTTTAGATAAGCTATTACCAGCAGGAGAGTGGGGTGGGAGGAGGTATTGTTTCATGGTGTCTGTGTATATAATAATGTCTTCTGCAATTTCCACAGTATGCATCCGATGAAGTGAGCTGTAGCTCACGAAAGCTCATGCTCAAATAAATTGGTTCGTCTCTAAGGTGCCACAAGTACTCCTTTTCTTTTTGCGAATACAGACTAACACGGCTGTTACTCTGAAACCTAAAGGGGAGTGTATCATTGAGTCAAATATGCCTGAAGTGAAATTATTGGCTTCCTGGGAAGGTAACCTGAGGCAGGGAGCACGTGCAGTGTCACTTACGCACTCAGCTGGAGGTGCTACGGGGCAGGGAGGCGCATACTACAACACAGACATACGGGCCCAGATCTTCCCCTGTCTTAGGGCTGCTCCTGTGTTATGGTGTCATTGACTTCAATGAGACCAGGATTTCATCCCATGTATCCAGCCACAAGCTACATTACCACCTCCCCAGGGCTAGCGTATAGAGCAATGCTGGAGTTCACAATACTCTCTAGCTGCCAGTATGGCCCCAAAGCACCATTGGCAGCTGGTATAAATTTATAGCAGACTTCAGGTTGCTCTAATTAATAGCAAGGAATTAGTGAGGTGCATAGCCAGCCCAGGTTCAGGGAAGCATAAACATGGCTTAAAACATTTTTTTCATCACCTCCTCAGAGCTGTACGATGAGCTCCTTGGTCACAACTGCCTATCTGGGCTATTATCTCCAAAGGCATTGCACTGGAGAATGATATTACAGCACATGAGCTGCTGATTTTCTTGACAGTGTAAAAGCATTATCAAAGCACTTCTGGGCATGACATGATAACACAATGAAACAAATTATCTGTGTATGCTCAAAGGAATTCTGGGTACTAGACAATGGGTGATATCCTGGCTCCATTGTAGTAAGTGACAAAACTCCAATTGACTTCAATGAAGCCAGCATTCCACTCAATATTTTGTGCCACAATTCTGTTAAATAAAATTGTGGGTATTAAAATACCCCTACTTCCTCTGTGTGGTCTGATGACTCCTGTGTTTGTGGAGTCCTGAATACTTTCTGAAAACATCCAGAGAGCCATAATTACTAGTCATATTAAATGACTAAAATATTAATACAGCTTCCCTAAAAATACATACGAAAAGATTTCTATGCAGAACAAAACCAAAAGGTGGCACTAGATCATTAAGTAATCATTGGTTCCTGAAACTACTTCTTGAAACATCTTGTGACATCTAACTATCAATGTTCAGTATTTTATTGACAGATACAGTAGAATTCAGTTTCAATCTTTTTTTGTTGTTAGCCAAATATCCACTAACTGTATCTACAAAACTGTGAAATTCAAAATAAACTCATTGGCACAAGACAACACTGAGTCTTAGCAGCATTCCAGAAAGTATTGAGGCAGTTACCTGGATAATGAGAATATTCAGAGTTATAATACTGTGGATTTAAAAATCAAAGAAGACCCTGGGTGAAATCCTGGTCCTATTGAAATCAATGGGAATTTTCCCACTGACTTCAGTGGGGGCTAGGCTTTCATCCCAGTAGGTTTGGAAAGGATACATGTCCTCATGTTTCAGACCATAATCCAGGAATTGTGAGGGGTGCAGTGCACCCAGGTCATACATGGTGCCTATGCAAAGAGACAAGTAATCTGAAGAACAGGGGACACCTCCCTTGGCCTGAGCATGAAGCCGCTGCCTGCTTCTCAGCCCTCCCAGGCTTCCTGCGCAAACAGCTGATTCGTGGGAAATGGGGGCGGGGGGAAAGAAGCAGAGCAGGGCGGTGCATTCAGGGGAGGAGGCAGAGGCAGAGGTGAAGTGAGCTGGGGCCAGGCGGGGAGCTGCCGGTGGGTGCTCTGCACCCACCAAATTTTCCCCGAGGGTGCTCCAGCCCCGGAGCACCCACGGAGTCAGTTGTTCCCCCTGCTCCAGCCGTAGGTTCGCTACCCCACCCCTAGGAGCCAGAGGGACCTGCTGGATGCTTCCCGGGAGCCGCCCCAGGTAAGCCCTTCTGGCAGGTCCCTCTGGCTCTTAGGGGCGGGGCGGGGTGGGCACCCACTACGGTGGCCCACGAGACCCTCCTTCCCAGTTCCAGGGGCAGTCAGGGGACAGGGGAGGGGTGTGGATGGGGCGGGGGGGGGCATCAAGGAATGTGGGGGATTGGATGGGGCAGGGGTCCTGGGGGGGGGTCAAAGAACGTGGGGGGTTGGATGGGGCAGGAGTCCCGGGGGTGGGGGAGGGCCACGACCCCCTCGTGGGGTGAGGAGGGAACTGGTTGTTAAGATTTTGGCAGCTCATCACTGGTTAGTTGACTACGTTTCAAAAACTGCTCATGGCTGTGAGACATTTGTCCACATAAGAATTCCTGCCACTGCCATCACCAGTGGAGTTGCATCTGTGTCAGTAATGGTTGGGAGGTTTTTTGGAAAAAAAAAAAAAGCTTAGTGTATTAGAGCTGGTTGGAACATTTCTACAAAATGAAATTTCATCTAAATATTTTGTGGAGACATGTTGGGTCAGGAAGTTTTGCAACTCTGTAGTGGTGCTTAAGTCACTTCTTTGGGATATGGGAGACTACAGTTCAAACCTTTGCTCTCCCTGAATCAGAGTGATCTAGGATGAAAAAGGATAGTAAGGATTTGAACGTAGGTCTCTCACATTCCAGGTAACATGCACCCATAAAACATTCCTGAATAAGAAAGCTCCAATAACATGCAGTCCAACACCATTCTATTTTTACTGAAATGATTGCTTTCATTCTGCATTGGAACAAACGTTTTGAAACCTTGAAAGCTGTGGCAAAACAGAATGGTTTTTCTCCAGTGAGTTCTAGAAATGATAAGGCTCTTTATCTGCAGCCCAAATGTAAGGTAAGTCCACCTTTTTAATGTGTGCTTCCGAAATTAAACAAATCCAAAGAAAGCTAAGCCTCATTATTCTCTCACTTATACCTGTTTTTCACTGATCCAGACAATCTTGATGTTCACTGATCAATATTAGTGTTATTCAAAGACGTAACTGCAAATGCAGTTAGTTTTAAATAAAAAAAAGTGATCATAATTTAGGGAATGCCATTATAACTGTGGGCTCTTGTCAAATCTGATGACATGGGAAAAATGAAATTAAGGACCATTGATTACTAACATTTGAGATAAATGTTTCTTTCATTGTTCTGTTTGTCAGCCAATGCTTCCATACTGTAGTAATAATAATTTGGTATATAGATGTTTGAATATTCCTTTAAACATGTAGTTGTTCACTCCACATATAAAATTGCAGTAATTACTCATGAGCTCCAGGCCTCCTTTCCCCCTGTAGACCTGAAAGTCTTGGAAGAAGCTATTACTCTACATACTTTAGTAAGGGCCAAATTGTGATATCCTCACCCATGGTGACTAGTACTTTATCTCACAAGTCCTATTGAAGTCAATGAGACTTCTTGTCAATAAGGTACTACTCAGTGTGAGTAAATGCATCACAATGTGGCTATGAGTGTTTTCATATGCTTCCATAAGATGTATTTTGGGCCCTTTTTTTAATCTAGATTCAGTTATTATGTTGGGATTATGAAGGGTATCTGAGGGAAATACTGTCCCTGAAATGTCTTTATATGAAATATTAGTACTGGTACATTTCAAAATCTACTTTAAAACATAGAAAATTATAAAACAAAACGCATCTTAGAAAATTAAGGGTCAGCTTCTGCTCTTGGTTACCTACATGTAAATTTGGTGTAACTGAGAGCAGAATCTGTCACTGTGTATAGTAATGTTCTGTCCTTTTCCTATAGAGCACAAGTAAATTCAGAACTAAGGCTGAAACTCCCACAGCTCCAGCTGTCCTCAAAAGGCACATTCTATTTGTGAATCAAAATGTACCTCAGCATTTATAAAGGAGAGACAAGTTTGGCCGTCCATTCGTTAGAATGATTGTTATGAAACTGGCACCTCAAAGTAATCAAAATAATGTATGTAAAACCAACTGAAAGAAATTTCACTAGAGCATTAAATCGTGTCCAAGAGGTAAATTCATTATGAGATAACTGAATCCATAAAAGGAATAAAGATACATAGCTGTCATATTTAATTACTTTTCCTAATCACTGTATGGCTGTGTCCTGGAATATCCAGAGCAGGTAATGCCTTTTGAAGTTACTTATTGAGCCAAACTTGGCAATGACTAACATTCAGTGCAAATTTCAGTGAGGTGGGATTGCACAGCGGCATGTCAATGCTGAAATTGGTCTATTATTACTAAGGTTACAAGTGACTTTCCATGACCTCTGTGACTTCTGCAGCAGCCAGTGCTGGCTCAGGGGCTTTCTGAGCTGGGCAGCCCATGGGCCAGCAGCAGTTTGGGTATGTGGGAGGGGGCTGAGGGCAGAGGGTTGGGAGATCTGGGGGGACACTTACCTCGGGCTGAGGGGGCTCCCCGACTCCCACTGTCATGGCCTTGCAGCTTGTAGGCGGAGGGTCCAGGGGATTCTGTGCGCTTCCTGCACCCACAGGCCCCACCCCCACAGCTCCCATTGGCTGCAGTTCCCAGCCAATGGGAGCTGAGCAGCTGGCACTTGTTTCGGGAGCAGCATGCAGAGCCCCCTGGCTCCTCCGCCACCTAGGAGCTGCAGCTGGGGTCCCGGACCGCCCCCCACCCCCAGAGCACCCTGGCCCCCTCCCAAGTTTTAGTTAGGGGTATATAGAAAAAGTCATGGACAGGTCATGGGCCATGAATTTTTGTTTACTACCCGTGACCTGTCCATGACTTTTACTAAAAATACCTGTGACTAAAATGTAGCCTTAATATTATATAACTTAGAGAGAAGCATAATTATTGAAGTAATTTGAAATAAATGGATTTACACTGGTGTAAGTGAAAGAAGAATCAGGCCCATATACAGCATGCATTTTCAGTAGGGTGCTCAGCGAATGGTATGTGAAAATTCGGGCCACCCCATTAAAGATGATTTACATAAATCCCAGTGCTCTATGTTGAAAATAAACCCACTGGTGGACCTTACTCTGTTTACAACACTTTTTCCCTGGGAACCCGCTCACCCCAAGTTGTAGGAATCCTTAGCTTGGCAGGTTTCTGGATGCTTAGCCCCATTAGAGCAGTCCTGATCAAGTGCAGTGGGCATGAAGGATCTGGTCCAATTTGTTTAATAAAAGTTATTTTTGTTAATTTTTAAGGAAAATTATTGGATAAAAACCAACTTGTTCTGTGGTTTCTTCCCTCTCAGGAGCAAGGGAACAGGAACAGACAATAGTATGGCTTTATAACCAGATACAAGAAAAAGGAAGTAATGTAAATAAAGGTATGGAATTTGCAAAAGTACCTAAGTGACTTAGGTGCACAGGCTGTTTCGAAAGCCAATGAGACTCATGTTCCTGCAAGTCACTTAGGCTTTTTTCAACACCCCACCCAAAATCTTGAAATAAGAAAAAACAACAACTTGTTTTAGTTACCTTTTCTTCTGCCCATTTCTCATTTTGTTGCTTTATCTGGTAAAGAAGATCTTTATTTTCTTGGCTCAGTTGCCCGTGTTTCTCCCTCAGACTCTGGATGCATTGGAATAAGGTAGAAAGGGCAATAAAGTAGAAAGTCAAACCTTTTGTAACAGATCTTCAGTTTGTAAAACAGACATTCATTTATTCCTATCCATATATTTCAATTAAACGTAAAGTGTAGTTCCGACTCCCAACCCCTGTGGATCAGCCACACAGGGGGACACAAACACCCTTGGCTCGGGTGCTATAAAACGGACATTGATTACTCTGAAGATACACCCTGCTTACCTAAAGCAAATATTATACATGGATGAACCTATTCCTTAATGGGAGAGAAGAGACAACTTGATTAACCTTGGCTATCTATCCACTGCCAACATGTCTTATACAACTTATATATTAGCTGAATATCTTGGTAAGTTAGGTCTTTCTTATTAACATTCATGAAAAATGGTACCTATTACCAGGTGTGTACTTGATAAGATATGCAATTGTGGCTAGCATAGGAGAACCATGCTCAGGGAATCCATTCCTTAAATTGGGGTGAAGATAAACTCAGGTATGAACAAAGCCTTTGAAAATGTACAGCATAAAGAACAGTCCTGCTCTGGCAGGGGGATGGCCACAATGTTATGCTAGGTCCTCTCCATCACTACATTTCATGACTTGATTGTTTCCGTTTGATTTCTCTTCCCCTGAGAAGAACAGATGACCTAGTCTGGGAATCAGCTCCATCCTGGTTCTGTTCCACCATTTGGGAAGCCGCTTTCCAAGCAGCTTTGTGGCTCCTAAGTTGGGGCAGATCTTATGAAGTGACAGCATATGCTAATCCAGACTGCATATTTAGGACAGGGTGAAAAATAAAATTGAAGAGTGAAATCCTCAGTTGGTGTAAATCAGAATAGATACATTGACATCAAATCTATGCTCCTTTACACCACCTGAGGATCAGGCTCTGAATAGCATGATTTTCTGCAATGAAAATGTACAATAGGTGAAAGTATTTTGAATAAATGTCTACGAAGTTCCATGCGCTTCACTTTGCAGTTGTGTCACAAACTGCCCAGTGAGCATGTCTGCAATTTTCATCCCTGTGATGAAGTCTGAAGTTCTCAGTTACCTTAGTTGTATTTTGCCATTGCCTATTTTTCTTGTCCACCAATTCTTGGTAGGCTTCTAACTGGGCTTTCAGGATCTTCATTTTTTCATTGTGGTGATTCTTTAGAACAATTATGGCCTGCTCCTATACAAAGAAAGTTGATGAGAAAATAAAAAGCTGGCCTCAAAAAGCAACTGAAAAAGAAAATCCTAAGCTTTCCAAAAGTTTCATTAAAAACAAAACCTTGGCTCCCTATTCTCATCTCTCTGTCACCCATCAGCTTTCCCTGTGCATCATACTGACTTCTGCTAATCTTTGGATACCATCATTGGGATAAAACCTTTGAACAAGTGCTTCAGGTCTGGTGCCTTTTGTCCCTTTCTCCCTCTCAGCAGATATCAGAAGTATATTTGTCTTTGAGAACAGATCAGAGTGAATTATGCTAAGAAGAGCACTGAGATCAAAGTACCTTAAACAAATATAGTTTTACTAGAAAATCTACAAGAGAGACTAAAATAAATACAAACAGGAAAAAACATAGCTAGGTCTCAGTTTACATCCAGACTCACCTAAGTTGGAAAAACAAAACAAAACAAAACATCCCCACACTCCCTGCACTTTTACTAGCAATAAAGGTATCAGATAATAAAGTATCTATACAACTTTACAAAAAGAAAAGGAGTACTAGTGGCACCTTAGTTTCTTAGAAACTAAGGTGCCACTAGTACTCCTTTTCTTTTTGCGAATACAGACTAACAGGGCTGCTACTCTGAAACCTATACAACTTTAGGGCCTCTGGGCATGATTCTGATCTCACTGGTGTAAATTAAAAGCAATCCTATTAAAATCAGGGCAGTTATTACTGCTGTGAAACTGGTGAGGTCATCAGGCGCCCTGTGTTTGTGTTAGTCTATTTTGGTCTGTCTGTCTAAGCATGGTCATTTTCCTTTCATTGGCTGTGTGTCAGACTTGCCATCTGCCAGAGGGATACTCCCAGCTTTCTGTTTTCCTGCCCCCCTTTTTCACCGTCTCTGTTTATACTCCTAAGAATCTGTGAAGTCACTTGAGAGTGATAGGTGTGAGTGTGACCCTTACTTTACCAATTAGATGTGAAATCCTACGTGGTATTTGTTAGGATATAGATATTCAGGCCTGTCTGTAAAGGCCTATACTCTAAGAATTTAGGTGTATTCTTATCACTTAGCTAGTTATAGAGGTATAAAAGAAAGAATCAAAATCACTGTCTGCTGGTGTAAGGTCCTGCTCTTACTGTGACAGTCTGAGGCCCTGTTGTTAGGCTAAGGCCTTTGGCTAAGCAGCAGAGGCAGCCATAAGCTGGGAAGAGACCAGTCACATCCTCACATTCCAAACTAGTCACATTGAAAGAAGGTGCTATTGGGCTGTTAGGAATACAATCCTGTCCTGATAGAGCCTATCACCTCCAGAGAAAGGGAAGTGCCTAGAAGATGTAAAAGGAAACTTAGTTTGATAGCATCCTGTCTGGCAAGAACTCACTTATCAATAGCTGGGATGTGAAATCCTCATTTCTGTGTTTGTTCTATGTAGTCCCCATTTCCCTATTGTTTGTCTGCATAATATCTGTCTGGTTCTGTGATTGTTTCTGTATAATTAATTTTGCTGGGTGTAAACTAATTAAGATGGTGGGATATAATTGGTTAAATAATCATGTTACAATATGTTAGGATTGGTTAGTTAAATTTCAGTAAAATGATTGGTTAAGGTATAGCTAGAACTCAAGTGTTACTATATAGTCTGCAGTCAATCAGGAAGTGTGGGTGGGGAGAATAGGAACAGGGAATGGGGGCGGGGAAATTGGAATCATGTTCGGCTAAGGGCAGGAATGGGAACAGGGACACAGCTGTAAGGCTCTGTGGTGTCAGAGCTGGGAAGGGGGACACTAAGGAAGGAAACTGGAATCATGCTTGCTGGAAGTTCATCCCAATAAACATCAAATTGTTTGCACCTTTGGACTTTGGGTATTGTTGCTCTCTGTTCATGCGAGAAGGACCAGGGAAGTAAGTGGATGAAGGAATAAGCCCCCTAACAGTATTTGCATAGGCATCTGGTGCATTAAGTTAAGTAAATTCTGTTCTTTACCCAGGAACAATAGCCATTTTCTGAACTCTCTCAGCACTTGATCTGTAATCTTTGTTTCTTTAATTCCATTTCCTTGGGTGTTTCCAAAGCCTTTTTGAACCTGCATACATGTCATTTTTTTTCTTTGTGTACACTTTGGATAGAATAAAGTTTATTTACATGTTAATGGTCCCATCTGTCTAGGAATTGGTTGGCTGTCTTTTCCTGGACTAGCTAGAGACTGCAAGAAAGATAGTGACCAGAGTGAAGAGATATGGCTAAGGCAAAAAGTCCCAGCATGTGCTTTACAGGACCGGCTTAGATACATGTGCACCCACATGGCCATTGTGCTAATAGCACTGTATCAGCAAGGGGTTTATGCTGGCAAAAGTTGAGGGTTTTATTGGTAAGAGACAAAATTAAGTGTGGACACATGCTTAACTAAGCTGAGAAAAAGTGTTGAGCTGGTAGAACTTTTTACTGTAAATCAGACCAAAGTGTCAGACAGAAGGCGTCTCCTTTACAGTCCCAGTTATAATAGCAAGGTGATTCTGTTTCCTGATTTTACAGTAATACTAATTTGCATCAGACATGATTTCTTCAGGGACTGTATCCCCTCCATCACCGTAACCATTGCAAATTCAGCTATCAAAAGAACACACACATGCACTCAAAACAGAAGCAGAATGGGATCAGTGTGCAAGGTAGAGATTGAGAAGTATATACACCATAAAGGTGAATGCCAGGAAGTTCTTGTAGCCAAAATGCTTTTCAGTGCTCCCCATGTGGCAGTGCAACTCTGCACTACCCCTTGCACAGGGCACAATCTAGTTCAATATGTATATTCTCTGACATAATTTCAGTGCTTTTAGTGATAAAGTTGGCCACTAAAGGGAGTTCTCATCTACTAAGAAAGTCTGAAGCAAGTTTATAAACACGGAAGTTGAGAAAGTTCCTGTGTATACACTGCTGCACTTAACAGTCAAATAAGAAAAAGGAAAGTGAATATAGAAAAAGGAAAGTAAATATAGCAAATCAAGGAGTGTGGTCACATGGTAAAAACTAAGAACAGATTTCACTGCACTAGAGAATAAGGGTTTTTTTGTTTTGTTTTGTTTAAGGAGTTACAGGTGATATTTCTGGAGACTTAGATTGTGGAGCTGCATGTATTTAAATAAGACAGAATTTGGCCCTTCATAGCATACTGATGGTAAAAAAACCCCTAATGATCCAACCAAACACTGACAATCTTACAAGAGAATTACCTGGCTATCTTTTCTTATACAGTCCAATTCTTTGATTACCTTCATGTGTCTGATTTTCATTTGTTGCATATCTTTTACAATCTGTGGCAGATGCAAAAGGAGACAATTAACTCAGTGCACTCTTAAGTAACCTGAACTGCATATGAACCATCAAATAAAGAGTGTAATGTGCGCTTCTTATAAAATGCTAATTATAGCTGTAGTACAGTGTAAGAGTCTGATTCTGCAAACACTTACTCATAAGTAACTTTACTCAGATAAACAGTCCATTAAATTGCAGAACTAAGACTTAAGATAAGAACAATTATTGTGTAGTATTTTAGTGCAAATGATTACATTTAGTGGTTTAAAAATGGCATTTTTCTGTTCCAGCACTGGATCTCTATGATCTTTCTTTCCATTGTAACAGTATGAGTCAACTCCTCTGGGGGTTCAGGCAACATGACTCAGTTGGTTGAGCGGTGCGAGTGGCTTTATTTTAATAATATTCTCTCTATTGCTTCAATCTTTTCCCTTTTGAATTTGGCCTAAATAGAGCAATTTTGAACAGGATCCTGAAGTAAATAGGAAGTCAGCAAAGCAAACTGAGGCTGGAGATGAAGTAGTTGCACTTCTTTGTACATGTCAGGTGGTGGCAGTGGCACTTTGCACATACTGAAGTCTGGAAAGGCAGGATTCTAACTAATGGTGGAGTTGATTGCAGAGTAAAGTCAGTGCCAAGAGCAAAAGAGGCAAATGGAAGGTTTGAGTGGAGAAAACTGATGGAAGAGATTGCAAGATGCAAGAGAAGCACTTTTGACTTTCATATATCTAGCAGAAGGAAGATGAGACAAAACCACAAGTATGTGTGGTTGGGGTAAGCAAGAATGATGGACAGTGATAGGTCATTAATAATATTAAAAGATATTTACAGTGCAGTATCATCGGTGCCAACATGGTTGTTAAAGTAGAAATAAGATGATTAAAAAGGAAAACAGAAAGGAATGATCAAAGAGCAGATGGAAATTTTGATTGATGCCACTAAAGTCTGACCTCGTTGCAGAAGAGGGAAAGAGCAGTTTGATAGGCAAGACTGGAACAACGTAAGAAATTAAGAATGATGCCCAGATGCCCTGCATAGCTATAGCGGTGGTCTAAGAGGAAGACATTGTCTATGTTTAGAACTGTACAGAGGTCCAAGGGAGTGAGGACAGAAGTAGCCACCAGCATGGAAGTGAAAAAAAAATGGAGGACAGAAGTGGTTATCATCAATAAAAGGCTGCATTGGTTCAATGGAGGAGAATTGTTTCTGTGTTATAGGCTACATGGATACCCAGATTAAAAATGGACCAGTGCATTGTTATGTGAAGGTGATTAGAAAGATAAGTTAGAGTTGGCAGGAAAGTCATCCCTTGGATATGGAGATAATTGGCACTATAGCAAATCCTATTACACCGAGTGAATACCATGGTCGTAGTTACTGGGAGTAAACGGAAAAAGAATGGACAGTGCAGATGCCTATGCTCAGCTGTCCACATCACTGGACCATGGCAACTGCAGCCTAAGATGACACTAGCCAGTTATTGCTGTGTAGTGCAGACTGCTGTCTTACTTTCATTGTGAATCTCGTAAACAAATATGAAATGCCTCAAAATAGATATGAACACAAGGCTCACCTCAGGCATTTGTCAGATTTGGATAAAAACAGATGCAAACCTGAAGGACTGGTGAAGTTACCTTTTTTTGCTACAAAATAGTGTCTGGTTTCAGCGCAGAATAGCCTTGAACCCTCCGTAACTCAGGGTCACCCACCATACAGACACTTATGTGCTATGTCAACAACAATAGTTGCAAAAGGAAAATTCCACTGACACTCTCCCATCCCAGCCCTGCCCTGTTCTCCTATTTGCTTTTTTGAGTGCCAGTTTTTAGGCACAATGTCAAATTACACAATACATTTTGTGCATTTTATCTCATGGTGAAATGTAGCAAATAGAAAAACTGTTTAATTACATTAATAACGAGCATAAGCAACAGAAATGTGCAGATTCCAAAGATCTGGAGCTCTTCTGCAGATTTCCTTGGTTGCAAGTTTCCATTTAAACTTAATGGAATGCAGATTCTCATATAAGTGAGTAGCTGATCCAAACTCTCTAACTAAACCTATTCTTAGGCTTGCAAACATTTGGACAACGTTGTAAAATGTTTCAGAGTAACAGCCGTGTTAGTCTGTATTCGCAAAAAGAAAAGGAGTACTTGTGGCACCTTAGAGACTAACCAATTTATTTGAGCATAAGCTTTCGTGAGCTACAGCTCACTTCATCGGATGCATACTGTGGAAAGTGTAGAAGATCTTTTTATATACACACAAAGCATGAAAAAATACCTCCTCCCACCCCACTCTCCTGCTGGTAATAGCTTATCTTTAGATAAGTACACCCTACAGGCTCAATAAATAAATAAACCCAACCAGCAGACAAAGAACCCAACATTTAAACAAAAAATCTCATGATTTTTTTGGGGGGAGAGGGAGCCTTGACTCTTGATTTTTAAATGCTTAGCGTTAGCACTACTGCTATAATAGGACAAGTCACACTGCAAGTATTTACAATTGAATATTTGCACTTGTTAATCAGGGAACAGAAATGTTACCATTTGACTAATCTGACTGATCCTGGCTAAGGGTAAGATGAAATTGTATAGAAAATGTTACAATGTCTTTATAGAAGCCATAGGCCCTCATCTAGAAAACTGCATGCAGTACTGGTTATCCCATGTCAAAAAGGATATTGCAGAATTAGCAGGAGTTCAGAGAAGAGCGACGAGTGTGACTAGGGGCATGAAAAATTCCTCATATGAAGTGATTGAAATGATAGATTGTTTACCAAAGAAAGGAGATGAATAAGAGGGGACATGATGAAAGTATGTAAAACAATGAATGGTAGAGAGAAGGGCGATCAGGAGCATCTGTTCTCCCTGTTTCATAACACTAGAACAAGGGGTCATTCAATGAAATTGGAAAGAAAGCAAATTGGAAACCGATAAAGGGAAATATTTTTTTCCACTGACATGAGGTTAGATTGTGAAACTCCTTGCTATAGGATGTCTGTGAGGCTAAGAATTTAGCAAGAGTCAAAGGGGGACGAGTCATTTATATGGATAGCAAGAATCTCCTGAGTTACAATAGTTAATACTAACAAAAATAAAACCTAATACTTCAAGTATAAACCAATTTCTAAGTATTAGAATGAGACCTTTATAGGGCGAAGGAGCAGTATTTTCCTCACCTGTCACCTGGGGCATTTCTTGCACCATTCTCTGAAGCATCTGGTAGTGGACACAGGATACAGGACTAAATGGAATACAGGTCTGAACCAGTATCTTATTCCCTACCTTTAATTTTGAATGTCACATATTGAAAAACTAATGGAAGTGATTGAGCCCAAACTCTGGAGGAAAACGTTTTTTAAAAGTCATAATAAAATTAACTGAATAAAATTAAAATATTAGGGAAACTGCAATTTGCCTGTGATAGCCTGAGTATAGACATACTACATTCATTTGATAATTTCTTGTATTGTGAATTATTCATTCAACTCAACTAATATTGGAATGCTTTTTGATTTTTTTTTACCTTGGTAATATATAATTTAGCTAACTTGTATGGAATATATGGTTGTTCTTCTTTTGCCATGCATCCATCCAGCTCAGCCGGTCTGTGGTTGTCATGAGAGCAAACTCCAGGAGCGTTTGGAGGATCTACTGTATATTGAAAAATGTCTTTAACAACTTGAAATGCAGGAGAAAAGTGTACAAATACCTAAGCTCTAGCTATATACAAGTTATGTTTTACAATTTTCATCCCAGACAAAGTACAATGTTTTAAACATGATTTTTTTGTTTTTGATAAATAAGGGAAGTTATCACCCAGGGGCTAAATTTCAGAAGAATGACTTTGAATTGCAGACTCTGGTACAGGCAGCTAGTCAGATGTAAAACAAACTGACATGCCATTACTCAGATTGTTCCTGGAATCCAATTAATGGACTCCAAAATGCAGTGGGAAACCATGCAGGTAAAAGTGCCTTCATGTGCTGGGAAGCTGGACTTTAGCCCAACTGAAAATATGCACCTTTAAAGTATGTTCCAGAACTACCTTTCATGGGTGTTTTGTTTGTTTAAGGATTTATTTTGTTTCATCTCAATGCATTATGGAAGCTGAAAATTTAACTTCCTTGCCTTTTTCTTCCTTCCTTTATTAAAAATGAATAATCACTACATTTATGCATACAAGATCTCTTTGATTAGTGTTAATTACAGGTCACTTGCTTTACAATAGCATGAATGTTATTTTACCAACTTATTTGTTTTGTTCCTGACATTGCAATTCATAAGATTTTGAAGGCCAAAAGACACCAATAAGATCGTCTAGTCCAGAGGTGGGCAAACTACAGCCCCCGGGCCACATCCAGCCTGCAGGACCCTCCTGCCTGGCCCCTGAGCTCCTGGCCCGGGAGGCTAGCCCCCGGCCCCTCCCCTGCTGTTCCCTCTCCCACGCAGTGCTCTGTGCGGTGGGGCTGCGAGCTCTTGCCGGGCAGCACAGCTGCAGAGCCGGAGCCTGACCCGGTGCTCTGTGCTGCGTGGTGGCGTGGCTGGCTCCAGCCAGGTGGCATGGCTCCCTGTCCTGGAGCACTGGTGGCTGCGGCCAGGGGAGTTGGATAGAGGGCAGGGGAGTTCGGGGTGGTGGTCAGGGGGCGGGGGTGTGGATAGGGGTCGGGGCGGTCAGAGGGCAGGGAGCAGGGGGGTTGAATGGGAGCAGGAGTCCCGGGGGGGCAGTCAGGAAGGAGAGGGGTTGGATGGGGCAGCGGGGGGCAGTCAGGGGCAGGGGTTCTGGGGGCGGTCAGGGAGAAGGGGTGGTTGGATGGGGCAGGGGTCCTGGGGGGGCAGTCAGGAATGAGAGGAGGGGTTGGATGGGGCGGCGGGGGGGCAGTCAGGGGTCGGGGGGTATCCGGGGGCAGTCAGGGGACAGGGAGGAGTGGATGAGGCAGGTATCCGGGGGGGGGTCGTCAGGGGACGGGAACAGGGGGGTTGGATGGGGCAGGAGTCCCGGAGGGGGCCGTCAGGGGGCGAGAAGCAGGGGGGGTCGGATAGGGGTGGGGGGCCAGGCCACGCCCAGATGTTTGGGGAGGCACAGCCTCCCCTAACCGGCCATCCACACAATTTCGGAAACCCAATGTGGCCCTCAGGCCAAAAAGTTTGCCCGCCCCAATCTAGTCTGACATCCTGCATAACACATAGTACAGCTTCACCCAGATGGAGGGATAGTTCAGTGGTTTGAGCATTGGCCTGCTAAACCCAGGGTTGAGAGTTCTAATCCTCAAGGGGGCCCTTTAGGATCTGGGGCAAATACTGAGGATTGGTCCTGCTTTGAGCAGGGGGTTGGACTAGATGACTCAGTCCCTTCCAACCCTGATGGAAAAAAGAAAATTTCCTTGAAAGGAAAAAAGAAAATTTGCATGAGGAAGGTAACCATGTTCAGCTGCAGTTGTGTAGCATAATATTTGTTCTGCATGACAAAGTATGTAACTCTATTTGTGTCAAAATACCTTTTTCCACTGCTGTTTTGTTTCCTTTCCACCCAGTCAGGCACTTCAAAAATGCCAACTTGTTCCTGTTGATTCTAAATTTGTTCAGCCAAGATTCTCCTTGCCCAATTTCAACTGTTAACAAAATGCAAGCACTAAAATCAGCTGAAAACCCAACACAGTAACTTATTTGCATAATAGTATAATTTAATGTCCAACATGTTCTTAAACAGAAGGATCCTGCAGTTTTAGGCATGCACTACTTCTGTTGAAACCAATGGGAATTTTGCAAGAATCAAGATAGCAGTAAGGGGAGACAGGTTAATGGGAGTTCTGCACATGGCACAAGAGCATAATATTCAGTTGGGATCTAAATTCTTCAATCTGAATCCAAGAGTAGAATTTTGCTGAAACTGTGGGGTTTCCCCCACAGCTTTAGTCCCTCATTGTCCATCTTGACCCCTGTCATTTCTGGCTAATGTTGTCAGCATGCCCAGAAGCTTCTAAACCAATTTTTGAAACTGCAAATGCATTTAAATCTGTTTTTCCATTACTACCTCTTTTCTTTTTATTCATACTGAACAAGCTATGTGGAAGCAAAGATATCTGGTGAAATTCTGGCTCTACTGAAGTGGCTGGCAAAGCTCCTATTTACTTCAGTGGGGCCAGGGTGTCATCCAATATGTTCAAAAGGGCCAGAGGGTTGTGGGGGGAGACAGACGGAATCTTGTTGCTACCCCAGATATATTTGATTTGTTTTTTGTCCACAGGCACCGCGTTGTGCAGAGTGTTTTCTTCACATGAATCCAAAACAAAATCAGAGCTGACCACACCCAAATCTTTGGGTATGATACTAAATTTGGATCAATATCAAAACTGTACAGTTGGCTTATATGTCTGTAATGGGTCAAACCAAGTTCCATGCACACTAAAAAACTACAGTCTTTGGGAATTTTTTGGATCTAGAACCAACTCTGCAGTTCAGTCCCATTTCTGCATTAGAAACTCTCCCATCCTTTGTATGTGAGGCAAATACCAATAATCTAACAGGTCTAAAATATCTGAGACCAGATCCTGAGCTGGTGTTTATTGATATAGCTTCATTGTCTTCCTTGGAGCTGAGCTGATTTACAGCTGAAGATCTGGCCCATAAATAATTACACTTGTTTTATCTGGGCTATTAAAAATGGAATGCTATTTAATGAGCTACTTAGTTATATATTGGAGCCTTGGCACTTCTATTCATATATCACCATGTGTCTTGTTTTCTAATAGCCAAGTTCTGGTGACAGATTTGTAAGGGATGAAAGGATTTTTTAGGGTAAAGACTACACTTAGTTCAAATGGTTACCCTCCTAAACCATATTCTATTCTCACTCAGGGAACACCTGTGATTGAATAATAGCTTGGATGTAATTATGTGATTGAGGGATGCATGCAGAACTGTGTGGAGGGTGAAAAATCACGTTTCATGACGGATTTCAAAATTTAAACTTCATTTTGAATCAGAAGAAAACCCAGCCATATTGAAATTCACTGCAAAAGAAAACCTCAGAAAGTGTTTTGGAATGATCAAAACATTTTGATTTTGACTTTTTACAATTATAATATAAAATGAAAAATATCAAAGCAAAAATTCACTCCAAAACTAAATATCAAAACATTTTGTTCCAAAAATATTGAAATAGAACATTTTGACATTTGTTTTTCCTCTAATAGAATTTTGGCAAAATTGACACCATTTTGTGAAGTGTTTAGAGTTTGAGAGAATTGGACTTGCCAAGTGAAAATGGTTCTATCAAAGTTTTTCTAACCAAAATTTGCCCCTTAGTTAACCATAAGGGTAAAAATTTTAGTGCACTAAAAATTCCCAACATGTTGAACTCAGTGACTGACTGACTAATAAGACTAATAAGCCCACTGTAATGTACTTTATACCTGGTAACATGTGGTATGTCACAACAACCAACTGGTCAGCTAGAAATCTCTGTTAAATTTCTTTCTTGTATATTTTAAGCAGGGAATATGTAACAGTGCATAGTCGATGTAGAAATATTTTTCTGAAGCTCTCTATATCACAACTACATGTCTACTCATAAGAAAGAAAGAAATTACTACAATGCATATGTAGGTCGATTGGACTTTGAAAATATACAGATTCTTACGCAATAGTTTTCTACATTGAGTTTTAATTCAAAATACATTGCTTGCATGCTGCCATTCTGTTGCGTATTATTATATGTAATCTCCTCTATGCTCGCTTGACATGGCTTTACTATTTGATCATCATGATCAGAAGATACCCTTTTTCCCCATTCCTAAAACATTTTTTTCTGACACAGTTATGGAAGCAAACTCAACCACCAGAGGAAGATGGCAATAAATCTGCCTCCTCAAAGACAAAGTATGAACTCTTGCTAAGTAGCAGCAGCTAAGAAAAGTCACATAACAGTAATTTGTCAGAGACCGTGTGTGCAATGCCTTTTTCTATGGGGAAAAGTAGACAAACCACATGTTTAGACTGCATAGGAATCACTCTTGAATATTCAAGCTATGTTTTAAGGTATCCTGGGTGACTTCTATGTAAGGTTCTTATATGGCCCTGATTACCATAGTATCTGAGCCCTAGATTCACAAAAGTACGCAACACTTATCTTTTAGGCAACTAGAAAGTCTCAGCAACACACTGCGATTCATAGAGCCTGAGTTATGCACTTCAGCTCCCTATATAATGAATTGGGGATAGACAGGCACCTTAGACTATGATTCACAAAAGTCAGCACACTAGGCAGGGAGCCTCCTAAACTAGTCAATGGCAGATGCGGACGGCAGGGGTGTGTGTTATCTCCGGGGGAGAGGCAGTGCTTAGGTGCCTCGATCTGGGCTGGAGAGAGGCATCTATTTCTGCTAGTGATTCTCAGCTGTGAAATCTTTGGTAGGTGCTTAAAGTGTTTTTTTTACAAGAAACTGCAGAGGACTAGTCCCTCATCATTTTTAGCTCAATGGTTAGGGCACTCACCTGGAACGTGGGAGACCCTCAGCTCAAGTCCCCGACCCCCCACCTCATGAGGAGAAGAAGAGATTTGAACATATCTGCCACCTCTCTGGCAGGGGCACCATTTCAGATGCGGGGGGGCAGGGGCACTTTAACCGTGATTCCAGGGGCTAATTAAGGCACCTGAAAACTAGGGGTTTTTGCAGCTAATACCTGAGAAATTAGCTGACAGGAGCACTGCATCAAATTCCTATATAAAGAAAGAAAATTAAATAAATATTGGACCCACTAAGCTCTACTATGAACATATTCTGACATCTTGTGACAAGTCACTTAAGGCATGCTGGTTACATTTAATATTTTAATGGATTTTCTTACTAACTCTTGAATACAACAATTGAAACAATTGTAGAAAAATCTAGATTACTTTCTATCATTTAGACCAGTGGTTTTCAAAGCTGGTACAAGGACCTTCTCTAAGAAGCAGAGAAATAATATATTTGATGGTGGAGATTATTTTTTTGTGAATTAGCCCCATGAATATACCTTCCTCATGAGTGAAATGGATTGTTTCCAGTGGACAGATTGTGAAAAACTAGTATGTAGGGAAGTCCAGTTATAAAAGGATAAACCCACAGCACAGCTAAAACATAGTTCAGTCTTTCAGCATATCATATTTTAAACACATTCTACCCTCTCTGACTTAGTAGGGCAATAGCACAGTTCAGGATCATTAACACACAGTTTGTCCCATCTACAATTGAACTATCTATGAAATGTGTCAGAGGGCTTCTGTGTTGCAACTACGTTCCTGCAACATGAATATTTCTACAGTTTAGACAGGACATGAAAGTATATAACTGAATAATTCAACTTGATCATAACTTATACATCAATGTCACTTGTTCAGGGAAAGCCCCTGGCAGGCCAGGGCTCTTTGTTTACCTGCCACGTCCGCAGGTTTGGCCGATCGCGGCTCCCGCTGGCCGCGGTTCGCTGCTTCCGACCAATGGGGTCTGTGGGAAGGGCGGCCAGCACATCCCTCGGCCCACGCTGCTTCCCGCAGCCCCCATTGGCCTGGAGCTGCAAACTGCAGCCAGTGGGAGCCACGATTGGCTGAACTTGTGGACGCAGCAGGTAAACAAACCGGCCCGGCCCACCAGGGGCTTTCCCTGAACAAGCGGCGGACCAGCTTTGAGAACCACTGATTTAGACTACTTACTTTCTGCACTTCACCAAGCTTGGAATAGATCATTTAACTTTTGGAAACGTCGAAGGCAAAGCCTGGGGCTCTAGGTGTGTTACCCTACTACAAATAATAAAAGACTAGAAATTGACCTTAAACAGGGGTGAAACTGGCACTTTCAAGTCACTTTCACTTCTGTTTAAAGGCTAGTTACTTTCCAGAGGGGTCTTAAACACAACATTACGGTGATTGAGTTGCAGTTCTCACAGGCGACTTAAAATCAAACACCAATAAAATTTTACATTTAAAAGTGAAAAAAAAATTTAGTCATCTGAGGTATATCAGGGCCACTGCAGGCAGGAAAGGAAAGGAAAATAAACAGGCACAGGAGCTCTGGGCAGCAGAGAGAAAGGCTGGCTAGTGCAGTGGTTCTCAAAGCCAGTCCGCCGCTTGTTCAGGGAAAGTCCCTGGTGGGCCAGGCCAGTTTGTTTACCTGCCGCATCCACAGGTTTGGCCGATCATGGTTCGCCACTCCAGGCCAATGGGGGCTGCGGAAAGGGCGGCCAGCACGTCCCTCAGCCTGCGCCGCTTCCCACAGCCCCCATTGGCCTGGGGCGGCGAACCGCAGCCAGTGATAGCCGCGATCGGCCGAACCTGCGGACTTGGCAGGTAAACAAACTATGGTGATGGGTACCACTTCTCTTTCCTTGATTTTGGATCCTTCTTTTCACCTATCCCTCCTCTCATCTCCCTGTTTTCTGAATGTAGCCTTGGCTATATTTGTTCTATGCTGATAATACGACTCATCTCCTGGGTCTCTTCAACACCCCTATGCAGAGAGGTTCCTATTTTAGAGATCTAGGAACTGGAGTTCCTGGAATGCTTTCAGGCTCATCTAACAACTTCTAGATCCTTAGTTTAATTTAATTACCAGTCCTTTCTGATCTTAATCACCCTACCTCTGTTTATAAACAAAATACTGACTCCTTGCCCCAGGGGCGCAAGATGGGAGCGGCTGCTCTCTTTTGCAGAACTCATTACATTTCAGACTCAGGGCTTGTCTACACTGGCAATTTGCAGCGCTGCAACTTTCTCGCTCAGGGGTGTGAAAAAACACCCCCCTCCCCCGAGCACAGCAAGTTTTGGTGCTGTAAAGCACCAGTTTAGACAGTGCACCAGCGCTGGTAGCTACGCCCCTTGTGGAGCTGGGTTTTTAGAGTGCTGGGAGAGCTCTCTCCCAGCACTCTGCCGCAACCACACAAGTCACATTAAAGTGCTTCCACGGCAGTGCTTTAGTGTTGCCAGTGTAGACAAGCCCTCAGACTGCTCATTGCCTTTGCCTTTGATGTCTGCACCGAAAGCCACCCAAGCTGGGAGCCAGCCCCGTCCTCCTTGCGGAGGAAATTGACCATGGGCAGGAGCCATAGCTGGAGAACCCTGGCTCCTGGAGGAAGGGCCTAGCTGTGCTGCATTGCAATTAAGAGCTCTGCCTGGAGATGGGGCATGCATGGTAAGCAGACCTCCGATACGAAACTTGGGAGGTGGGGGAGGTGCCCCTTCGCCCTCTCAGGTGAGTACCCTAACCACCAGGCTATGGGATATTCTGAAGTGGGGCTCTCTCAGTCTCTTCAGTTGAAAGTGTTATATGTTGGATTATTAATTAAAGAGTCACATCAGACTATTTCACATCCCAGGTGAATCCCTGACTACTAGGATAACAGCCACGCCAAGCATGACTACTAGATCAGACCCTGCATGTGAGTCAGGCATCCAAAGACCTATCTTCCCTGGTTTGTGATTCAGTCTGTGACTTAGGTGGGAGATAGCCTTCCATGCACCTAGAATGAGGCTGCAGCGTGCTTGCCCAGAGGCAGGAACATAGGTTCTTATGGAACCTTTTACTGCAAAAACTTAGGTGCTGAGCAAGGTTAGGGCTCTATAAGCACCACTGTTTCATTGGGAGTTTTGGGAATTTCAATAGATTCTAAAGTTGGGATTTAGGCACTTAAACACAGATTTAGGTGCCTAAGGGTGGGGTTTAGGACCTTTTCACTAAGTACTTTTGTGAATCTAGGCCTGACTTGCCCAGAGTCACACAGGAAACTTTTGGTGAAGCAGGCTCTTGAATCATACAATTGTAGGGGACCTTGCGAGGTCATCTAATCCAGTCCCCTGCACTCATGGCAGGACTAAGTATTATCTAGACCAGTGGTTCCCAAACTTGTTCCCCTGCTTGTGCAGGGAAAGCCCCTGGCGGGCCGGGCCAGTTTGTTTATCTGCTGCGTCCACAGGTTCGGCCGATCACGGCTCCCAGTGGCCTTGGTTCGCTGCTCCAGGCTAATGGGGGCTGCTGGAAGCGGTCGCCAGTACGTCCCTCGGCCTGTGCTGCTTCCAGCAGCTCCCATTGGCCTGGAGCAGCAAACTGCGGCCACTGGGAGCCGCGATCGGCCAAACCTGCAGACGCGGCAGGTAAACAAACTGGCCCGACCTGCCAGGGGCTTTCCCTGCACAAGCGGCGGAACAAGTTTGGGAACCACTGATCTAGACCATCCCTGACAGGCGTTTGTCTTACCTCCTCTTAAAAACCTCCAATGATGGAGATTCCACAACCTCCCTGGGCAATTTATTCCAGTGCTTAAGCACCCTGACAGGAAGTTTTTCCTGATGTCCAACCTAAACCTCCCTTGCTGCAATTTAAGCTCATTGCTTCTTGTCCTATCCTCAAATGCACCCTAACTACTGGACCAGCCTTGCTCTTGTTTTGTTGCCTCAAGAGTGAGAGTAGCTCACAAAATGCACTAAAATAGACACAATATTTTGCAATTCAATCCTTTCCAGTGTTAAATCTTGTCCAAATCAAAGTTCTTCCTCTTTTCGGGATACAAACAGGCAACAACATCAAGGTTCTTCCATTTGTAGTAGTGCCATCATGTTCTTCCCCCAGAATGAAACCAGAATTTCCCCCCACTACTAGCCACTCCTTTACATCCATGGCAGTTGGGCCCTGTACTTTAATAATAAGCACCAGCTGCATCAATTCTCCTGCCATTTATTCCTCTGTTGGTTTAGATCCATTTCTTGCAGACCTGGTAAAATAATTGGGTCGTGGAGTTTTGCTATACCTGCATAACTGAAGCCAGGCTGTCTGAGGGTTCCCTAGGAATCAGACAGGGTATGTACCCTGTCACAGAAGGTCAGAGTAGAGAAAATGTATTTGGCCTCGTTCTCCTCTCACACTGACTTTGTGTTTTTGTATCTCCATTGGTTTAAATAGAATTATTACTGATGTACACACCTTTGTATGTGAGAATCAGTTACAACTAACTACAACTAATTCTTAGATGTTGAATCATGGCATGGGACTTTCCATTGGAATCCATGTACAAATCTGCATAAACACCAATGGCAGAAAATAAATCTTAATGATTCTGGTAGCACTGGTACCAAGAAGCTACCTTGTTGTCCTTCTGCCTTCTTTTGTGTGCACAATAATGTAAAAATCCAAAGCAAGGTAGTAATTTCTAAAACACTGAGTGGTAGCTTACCCTGTCCAATTTCTTCATCAGTCATAATCCTTTTAATAGCACATGAAGGATGGACTTGCATTTCATCCAAGTAAGCATTAATGCTGCCCGGTAGAGGAACAGATGAGGTAATGGTTGCCTGTGATTTAGGTTCCGCATCACTCCTCAGTGAATCTTCAGTTACTTGAGAGCTTGAAGGGATAACTGTATGCACCCAAACCTCTGAAACGATAAGATTAAAGAACAATTTGTAAAGTAACAGAAGAAAATGCTCCAGGAAGATATTTCGGTCAAGGCTTAATGTCGTGAAACTTTTATAAAGAAACATGAAAACAGAATAAGAACCCACCCAAAACAGAGTTCTGGTTTGCTGAAAGTTTTATAAAAGTTCCCAAACATTATGGTGAACCTCAACCAAGTTTTGAGAGAACCTAGACCAAATTTTAAGCAGACCTGGGCTGAATTCAGGTGTCAAGTGGCCTATGGTTTTGTGTGGAAGTCATATGGGACTCAGCAGCTTTGCATGCTTTTGCATGCAGAACTTGGTAGCTTCAGCTGGATTTTGCTTTGACTTTTCAGGTTTATTTGAACCTGAACAAAAAACTAATTTCAAAGGAAACCAAACAAACATTCCCAATAACCCCATAAACAAAAACTGTTGAGTTTCACACAGGTCTCATCAAAACATCATTGAAATAACCCAAATACATTAATCAATAAATATCTGTTGGCCAAATTATGGCTTCCGTTACACTAAATGACTATAGTTTCCATTCAGTGGCAGGCACTGACTATCTTATATTGTGACCCTGCAAAGTGCTCTCTTTTTCCAAAGCATTTCAAATAAGTTAAATGGTCTGTTCCTTGTAACTTTCAAATACTGTTATTTTTTGCATGGCCAAGTTCACACCTTATCTGGAGAAAGACACTGCTTGACTAGTTCATCATGGTGAAGAGAGCAACCATGCATGAACAGATGCTATTAAACAAGACACATAAGAAAAACATAAAGGCCAGATTTTCAAACAATTTATGCATGTGCAAAATGTGCATGAAATTTCAGGCCTAATTTATGATGGCAATTAATGTGAATGCCTATGCAATTCTGATAAAGTGAACTCACAAATGTGCCTAATTAATTGTTTGCACTTTCAGCCACCTAGTTTTAACGCACACCAATGATAATTGTGCATGGAAAGTAAGGATACAATAGCACACCTAAACTATTTGAAAATCTTGCCTTAAATACACAGATAAAGATATAAACACACATCAGAAATGAACACATACTGGGAAGAACTAGGACCTATGCAAGATATTATTGAAACTAACATGGGTTGTTTACAACTACCAAAAAAAAGAAGCCATTCTATATACCACATGATGCAGTCATAATGTTTTCTCATCAGTCTGAGAAAAATACAGCTTGTCTTCAATTTAATTCTGAATTTAGTGAGACCAAATTAAGCAAGTCACATTGATGTATAAGTTATGATCAAGTTGAATTATTCAGTTATGTACTTTCATGTCCTGTCTAAACTGTAGAAATATTCATGTTGCAGGAACGTAGTTGCAACACAGAAGCCCTCTGACACATTTCATAGATAGTTCAATTGTAGATGGGACAAACTGTGTGTTAATGATCCTGAACTGTGCTATTGCCCTACTAAGTCAGAGAGGGTAGAATGTGTTTAAAATATGATATGCTGAAAGACTGAACTATGTTTTAGCTGTGCTGTGGGTTTATCCTTTTATAACTGGACTTCCCTACATACTAGTTTTTCACAATCTGTCCACTGGAAACAATCCATTTCACTCATGAGGAAGGTATATTCATGGGGCTAATTCACAAAAAAATAATCTCCACCATCAAATACATTATTTCTCTGCTTCTTAGAGAACGTCCTTGTACCAAGTATGGGCACCATTTAGGCTCCATAATACCCACAATGGACTGTGATGGAATGTCCACCCCACATAGGACTGGAGGGGTTAAGGTGGCCAGGTAGGCCTATTAACTCCACAGGCTGCACCTGGAGAAAGAGTCATGGAGTAGGGAACTGATTGGAAGCAGGTTCAGCTGTACAGGAATATGTGGGGCCTATAAAGCCAGGTAGCTGGAAACAGACAGGGAATGCTGGGAAAGAGCAGTCACTTGTTGGGATGGAGGAGGATTGTTTGGAGGCTGTAGAGATGTGAGGGCACCAGTCGCTCTGTGGGAAGAGGGAGGAAGGTTTGGAGCTGGTACACCCAGAGAGAAGGGAAGGAGCAGTGAGAGCTGGGAGAAGAAAGACCAGACCTGCTAGGTTGAGAGTCCTTGGACTGGAACCTGGAGTAGGCCCGGGTTCTCCTACAAGCCACTGAAAGAGTGGCACCTAAGGCAGTGAAAGGGAAGACTGCCTACGACTGCTGAAGGTGGAGGGCTGAGTCATGAAGAGTGGGGGAGGGATAGCTCAGTGGTTTGAGCATTGACCTGCTAAACCCAGGGTTGTGAGCTCAATCTTTGAGGGGACCATTTAGGGATCTAGGGCAAAAATTGAGGTTTGGTCCTGCTTTGAGCAGGGGGTTGGACTAGATGACCTCCTAAGGTCCCTTCCAACCCTGATATTCTATGATGCTGTGGTTCCTGGAGTGAGAGAGGGGCTGCAGACCAGAGAGAGTGATGGTGTGCAACTGTGAGAATCAGTGTTGGACCTGATGAGCTAATCCCCTGAGCGACCAGTAGGTGCCAAACAAGCAGTGAGTGGTGTGCCGCTTGACATGGACACACATGTCTAAATGGCACTGTTTGGCCTTATTAATACTTTATTAAAAGCAGCACTTTCCCCTGATGACCTCATGAGGTATTGGATTCCCTTCTGCTCTTTCACTCATCTCTTCTCTTTGTTTCTCTGGGCACTTTCTTCTCCACAGAATAGTCACCTGGGATGTCATCTGAAACACAGGGCACCACAGCAGCCATTAAAAATACCCTGTATTTGTTATGTCAAATATCAAGGAAGTTGTCTCTTTCCTATTTTAGACGTAACTAGTTGTGACTAGAAATCTCCGTCATAATACAGTCTGATCTAGAGAGTGAAGTCCTGACTTCAGTTTGAATGTAGATTTATGTTGTATTCCTACCCTATCATGGTGGAGGCTGTAAATTTCATTTAGCTGGGCAAAATAATATGTAACCTTAGTTTTGGTTATCCAAGGTGCATTGTTAGACTATGACATTTCCCATGCCACACTTTCAATGGAAACAAAGAATACAACAGCATGGCAAGAAGCCTCCAGATATGATTAGCAGGATTATACAATGGAAACACACCTAAAAGTTTACCACATAAAGAAACTGAATTACATAAGTTAATGTTTCACCCATTGTCTTCCTTTTGAAGATTTGCATGAATATTTTTTTGTTATTGTAAGTGGAAGAAATCAGCCTTTTGCAAGAACTTGCTAATAATCTGTTTTTGTATGCCAAAATTCCTAGTGCAAGAATTTTTCGCAATCAGGGCGTCAGCACATCACTGCCTCCAAAAAGACTCAACCATGCAGTTAAATGCCTGCTCCATTGCTATTTTTCTTGTTAATTCTCTCAGAGCCCTTAAAGAATCACACAGTAAGGGGGAAAATAATCAACAAAGCATGCTTTGTTGCTCCAGTACTGTTAGAGGTCATCTTTACTGTTAATAGTGTTAGACTGACAGGCTCATCATAGTTTTAGCACCCTTCAGCTGACACAAGATGCTATAAAAATATTTATAATATTAACATAAGGTCAGAGATGTGTACCGTCCCCGTCTTGAAATCTCTAAAGATTTCTAATGTTTCTTTGGGGATCTATGAATTTGTCCCCAAATTAAATTGTTCCACAGCACATAATGAACACACAAAGCAATGATCTGTTCATTTTGAGATGATAGACCAACAAGCAATGTTGGGTGAAAACTCATTGAAAATGGTGGGCAGAACAGCCACCTTGCAGTCAGGATAAATGTAAGCAGCAGTCAAGGTCCTTTTTGGAGTAAGCTGAAACAATAGGAGGTACCACCCAAAACACAGCACACATGCAAGGCTGGTCATGAGCTGAGCTGTGTGGGCAGAGGGTTTTCACTGGGGGCTGAAGGCAAACCTAGGGGGCTGTATATTTGCTTGATGGAGCTGTCTGTCAGAGAAGGAAGCAGCAGAAATATTACAGAAACAGACAGAGAAAGCAGCAAGGAAGCCTGAAGCCAGCCAAAGAAGTATGTATAGAGTGACCATGAGAAAAACTAAGAGAGAAAGCTGTTGGGTAGAATGGTGGCTGGAAAGAGGCCTGGAACAGTGAGAAATGAAATGGTCTCCTGTCTGATTCATACTGTGTTCAGGGATACAGGACTTTATGTACATTCTTTGTAAATGAATAAGCTGCATCAAAGAAATACAGGACGATCATCATTTTCTCCTCTTAACAGAACCAACCCACAAGATCCTGAATATTGGCTTGCAATTTACGTCAAAAGGGGTAACAATAAGAAGCTTTGTTCATCTTGTCCAAGAATAGTTCAGACATCTTCACCCTTGCCATCTCCTCCAAACACATCCCATATTTATTAGGATTGAGTATGGCTGGAAGTCAATTCTGATTGTCCCAACTAGGATGCAGTCTAGTAGTTCATAGAAAAGCTCCCCTCTGTCTTATGATTGGAGATCAAACTAAATGACAGAACCCTAGTAGTTCAAGGAATGTCTTTTCAGATTGTCAACTCTTGAAGGTAGACTCTGTGTCTTCCTCTGTATTTGGAAAGTGCCTAGCACACTTTCGGGACTACCTCAATCTAAACTAATAATAGTGAGGTCTAAAATCAGGTCAGATTAAAAGACAGTTGGGCCCCTCTTTCAAGAAACTGAATCCAAGCACTATTGGTGACTTCTGTAAAAGAAATGTCTGTGCTTGATGTTATACTCTGACAGATTTATAGTTATTTCTGAAGAATGATCATTCAGGAAAACAGAGGGAAGACCGGATTGTGGATGCTTATAGTAAACCCAGAAGAATATTTTGGTCCCAAAGTTCTTTGCGGTTTTACTTATCCTCTTAATTTCTCTTTACAGCGTTTCATGCATATTAACACAGCTGCCTTTGGTATTTTTTGGATAGGTTTGCAAACTAGACCTTGCCTAGCTCACTGTCCACAAACATATTCAATTCCTGTCCACTATTATCTAACCCCTATGCACAGTGTAGGCCTAAGGATTTAGGTAAGTCATAGTAAGATGATTCTTTGGGATGCACCTCAACATAACAAACTCATTTATTTTACATTAAAAATGTGAAGGATTAAGTCCCCTCCCTCTCTACCCTACCCAGTCTCCTGATATAGAAGTGGATCTCAGCAGCTAGGGTTGAAGAGAACAAGCAATCATTGTAGAGTGCTTTACATTATCCAGGCTGTCTTTGCAAGGTAAAGGGCCAGAACGTGTGCTTTTTTTAAAATTAAAGTTGGGATTTCCCTTTATAGTTTTAGTTCTCCAACATCAGAGGGGCCTGCAGTTCTGGGCTTCATGGGATGAAAGATCTATTCAGCAAGTTTAGCATGTGGTTTTCTTTTCTCCATTCTTTCTTCGAAGTGTTAATTGGCTTCTGTACAGCAGGCAAAACTGCTGATAAATGCTTGGTAAAGAACGTAACATGTATGTCAATTGCGTGACAAAGGACAATGTCTGCTCATGATGAATTATCTTTGTTCTCAGAACTGAAAGGCCAATGTGGAGCGTGAGTAGAGACTGTGGAGGTATTGAGGAAAATTAGCTGTAAAGAGATGGGACTGTCTGAATGCAGCTTATCCTTTGTTGCTTCCATTTAATTACAAATAAGAACAGAACTGACGATGATAAAGATACAAACATATTTAGTCTGGCTTGTTTCCATGCCTCTTTGTATTTGTGAGATAATTAATTTGGGGTTCTGACAACTTGTGTGGACATTTTGTGGGGCCCTGGGAAAGGGCTGAAACTGCTCACTGTGTTCTTTGACTACAGTTCCTCATGTTCTTTCTCAGACTTCTATTCTTCAGTCTTTTGCCACTATTTGTTTTGTGGAAGCATGGGACCAGCACACACAACAACTGCAAACACACATAGCCCTTCACTACAGAACACACCCCTTATTTGCCTCCCATACCATTCCACACAACTCTCCCAGAACAAGATAACTCACACAGAAATCAACACAACCACCCACACAACAACAAAAGGCTCACTCTGAAGCCTAGAATGTCTGTTGAGTCAGTGTGACATGATGGAAACAGCTACAAGCAATATCCCCTGATTCAATCATCTCTGGCATTCATGGTCTGTTACTACTGGATTTTTAAATTCTCAGGCATTTTCAGCTTTTTTTTTTTTAAACACTACATTATGAATTATACCCATATGACAGCACAGGCATTCAGCTACTAGTCTTGGAATATATCCCCAGAACCAGCACTGGTGGGCATCACAAATTCCAAAGGGTCCTGACTACAAGCCTTGAAGATATTGTTCCAATGGGATCTCACAGCATCACCACTGGGTCCCTGGTCAGCTTATGGGGTAGTACAATTATATCCTGCTTCTTACATGCAGCTCATGACAATTCCAAGTTGCAGTATTAGAATAACACTGAACATGAAATGGGTGAGCTGTGTGCTGCAGGAATAAAAAAAAAAAATAAAAATAGGAGAGTTGCCAGGATCAAGGGATCTCAATATGATTAAAATCTATTATTTGGAAATAAAGATGACTCAAGGAGCTTGGCTTGTTTAGCCTAACTAAAAGAAGGCTGAGGGGAGATATGATTGCTCTCTATAAATATATCAGAGAGATAAATATCGGAGAGGGAGAGGAATTATTTAAGCTCAGTACCAATGTAGACACAAGAACAAATGGATATAAGCTGGCCACCAGGAAATTTAGACTAGAAATTAGATGAAGGTTTCTAACCATCAGAGGAGTGAAGTTTTGGAACAGCCTTCCAAGGGAAGCAGTGGGGGCAAAAGATCTATTTGGCTTTAAGATTAGACTCGATAAGTTTATGGAGGAGATGGTATGATGGGATAACATGGTTTTGGTAATTAAATATTCATGGTAAATAGGCCCAATGGCCTGTGATGGGATATTAGATGGGGTGGGATCTAATAGGGAAAGAATTTTCTGTAGTATCTGGCTGATGAATCTTGCCCATATGCTCAGGGTTTAGCTGATCGCCATATTTGGGGTCGGGAAGGAATTTTCCTCCAGGGCAGATTGGAAGAGGCCCTGGAGGTTTTTCGCCTTCCTCTGTAGCATGGGGCACGGGTCACTTGCTGGAGGATTCTCTGCTCCTTGAAGTCTTTAAACCACGATTTGAGGACTTCAATAGCACAGATATAGGTGTGAGGTTTTTTTTGTAGGAGTGGTGGGTGAAATTCTGTGGCCTGCGTTGTGCAGGAGGTCAGAATAGATGATCATAATGGTCCCTTCTGACCTAAATATCTATGAATCTATGACTCTATGATTTATCATAATAAAACTGCACCACATGACTCAAAGCATAGAAACATTAAAACAATAACTGTATTACATGGGGAAAGTACAGGATATAAACCACAAATAGATCAGCTGATCATGCCAGGCTCACATGAATAGAAAAAAATGAACAGAACAAACTGCTACTGAGCCCATAAACTACAACTGTGCTTAAAACAGGCTGCACAGTCTACTTAATAGCTAGATATGAATTTAATTTTAAGGATCCCAATTTATGTCACTCCTGGATGTTCATAGAACCTTTGCTACAGTCCGAGGCAATTATTTTTTCGTCTAAGTTTCATTGGGTTTGATACGCAAGTTGTGTAAAATCACATTTCCTAAATTATCCTGTTGACTTCAGTGGGTCTACTCATAATACAAATATCAGTGGAATATAAATTAGTAATGAGACGCAAATCTTAAAGTGCTCTGTTTTTTAATCAGGCCACTCCCATAAATATCATGGGGAAGCTAGTCTGAGTAAGGACTGAGTAAAAATAAAGACCTCTGAACCTGGATATAGCAGCAGAAAACACGTGCAAATACCTTTGCATGAGGGTAACTTACCCACCACAAAACTTCCCTATCACCACTCTACTTCTGTGTAGCTTCTTCCTGTAACTTGCCTGTCACATTGAAAACTTTTAGGATGCACTTTCTAGGGGTTAAGCAGCATAAGTTCTGAGCTTTCTGTCTTGCAGCTTTATCACAGGCCACCAGGCAAGAACATCATTATCTCTCTCTCTGTCTCAAACCAGTGCCATGGCATAACTTCCAGTTGAACGTAGAAGCAGGGACTGCTTCAATATACTGCTTCATAAGACAAATAGACAGTAGGGCTTGCCTCTTCTTCGAGATGAAAGCTTCACCTTCACTGTGCTACTACCTCTTGCCATCCCAGTAAAGGAAAAGTTAGAGATCTCAGAAGAATTTCATCTTTTAGTCAGATATGCCCCCAACCCTCAAAGCCGTTAGGCAAGCTGTGGTGCATTTATTTGGCCAAACAGCTTAAAGAAAGACTATAGCTCCAAATGCCAAGGCAATTTACATGTAGCAAAAGGAAAGATATTTCTGACAAATGTGAACAGTGAATGCAGTTAAAAGTGCCCATAGACAAGATATTAATAATGGTTCCCCATACCATAGTTATAATGTAAATAATCCTAGAACTGGCAATACCTCATCTGCCGGTAGGAAAATAAAAGAAAACTGGCCAGTTTACAGACATTTGTTCTTGTGTCCACATCGGTGCTTAAATAACTCCTCTCCCTCCCTTGTATTTACCCCTCTGATGTATTATAGAGAGTAATCATATCTCCCCTCAGCCTTCTATTGGTTAGGCTAAACAAGCCAAGCTCTTTGAGTCTCTCTATACCTGTTCCAGTTTGAATTAATCTTTCTTAAACATGGATGACCAGATGATGTCTCACCAGTGTCTTGTATAATGGTACTAACACTTCCCTGTTTTTATTGGAAATATCTCACCTGATGCATCCTAGGACTGCATTAACCTTTTCCATGGCCACATCACACTGATGGCTCATAGGCATTCTGTGATGAACCAATGCATCCAGGTCTTTCTCCTCCTCTCACTTGCAACTGATAAGTCTCCAGCTTATAGCAAAAATTCTTGTTGTTAGTCCCTAAATGCATGACCTTGCACTATTAAATTCCATCCCATTTCTATTACTTCAATTTACAAGGTCATCCAGATCTTCTTGTATGATATTCTGGACCTCCTCTGTATTGACTATTCCTCCCAACTTTGTGTCATCCACAAATTTTATTAGCACAGCTCTCACTTTTTGTGCCAAGGTCAGTAATAAGATTGGTCCCAAGACCTATCTCTGAGGAACTCTACTAGTAACCTCCCTCCAGCCTGACAGTTCACCTTTCAGTTTGACCGATTGTAGTTGCCCCTTTAACAAATTCCTTATCCACTTTTCAATTTTCATATTAATCCCCACCTTCTCCAATTTAACTAATAATTTCCCATGTGGAACTGGATCAAACTAATGAGTAACACCTTCCTCCACAAGTGGTCACATTCAATTCAGGGTAATATACTGTCCAACATGATTAAGGTTAACTGAACGTGGCCCACAGTAAATACTGAATAGCTTGATCTTCCCCACTGTAACATTTCTCCTGTGACTCTCATATCTGTCAATATCAAAATGTGTCAACATGAAAAACCATATAAATGTATACATTTACTTTGATTCCAATAGGAATAATATTGGATACTTTGGGAGATTTTTCAGAACAAAACTTCAAATAAGTTGATCAGTCAAGGTGTTGAGTGACTTCAGCTCCCATTGGTTTCAGCAGAAGTTGAGGATGTTCACCTCTTTGCAGCATCTGAGCTCTTATTCATGCATACATATTCATGCATACATGAACTTTAGTGATACACTATTTCAGCTGCATGTAGCAAAAAGTGTACCCCCTCGAAGCCAAAGAAAATTTCCCTACCCTGTCTTTGAAAGTCACAGGAGGCTATATCTTTAGGGAAACAAAATATCCCTTCCTGTTGATCCCTGGTACCTCAGTCCATTTTCTGCAGCTGAGATCACTGAAGTATTATGTCTCAGGGCAACCTCGAAGGGAGGGCAGGGACACATGCATTTAAATAACAAGATCCCTTATGGCTACAAGGTTACTACAATGTTATTACTGATATTTTGCATGTTTGCATATGCTGTGTGAGTACATTCATATTCTGTACAAACCAGTTAGTAGGGACTCATCTTGTTCGCTAGTTGCAACAAGTTCAACATTTGCTTTGCGTTTAGGAATGCAGCCTTACTCATTGATTCTTGTTCTCACAGAATTACAACCTTTTGTGTACACTGCTATTATGATTCAAAGTTGCTTACAAACCGTGGGCTGTATCCTCAGTTAAAGCTGTACTGCGCGCAGCACTGGTCAGAGGGCACAGAACTGCACACCAGCACAATGGGGCTAACATGGTTGTGGCCTTTAAAGGCTACATCACTCAGAATGTTAAATAACAACAGGTGGATTTGGTGGAACAAAAGTAGCATAAAGTTAATATTGGTGATAGGGCTGGTGTGGAAAAATATAATCCCACTTCATGAAAAATGTTGAGGTTTGGCACTTTTATTCTGCACCAGAACAGAACCAAGATCTCTCCAATTTTTTATGCAATAAAAAGCAAGAGACCCATGCTAGTATAGTCAATAGCCTGGTGGTCAGGTCACTCACTTGGGATGTGGGAGAACCAGGTCAGTACCCTAACCACTGGGCTGTTACATTTTGAGGGGTTTTCTCTCTCTCTTTTTCTCTCTCCTTCCCCATAAACATGAGGAAGCCTTCCCAACATAAGTTTAATTGAAATTGATATATTTTTGCAAAAAGCTTCAGATTTGACCAATCAGCATTTTAAAACCAAAAGATATTCTGTCAAAAAATTGACCAGCTTGACTTTCCACTCCCCTGATCTTACTAGTGCTGTTTGCAATGCTGATACCCCAGGGCTTACTTAAAACAGACATGGGACTGAGTATGAAACTGGGAATTAGTATGTCATAGAGGCATGTTGTCCATGATGACCTCTCTTTTTTCCTATAATACTTCCTTTTTTCTCCTACACTGAAAACAGAGAGCCAGGGGGAATGGTTTGAGAGCTACTCCACCTGCAATATGACACCAGAATACTCCACCTACCCTGGGGTGATCATTCTAGGATTGACAGACCAGCCTTAGAGCCAGATTGCACCAGCAGTGCAGTACAAAGTAGGCACACCACGTGGGGGGATGCTGAATCTGTATTTATACACTGGATAGGGCTAGAATCAAAATACCTGCAATCTGCTATTCTTTCCTGATGGTCAGAGAACAAAGGGGAAAATGGGTGAATGTTTTCACAACTTCTCATTTCTGTTTTACATCAAAATTTTCCACTCAGATGGAACCGACACCCCCTGGCAGCGTACATACTGTACCTGCGGTTAGAGCAAATAGCCATAAGGCACTATGGAAAATAGGGATGCCATTCAGTGTGTCAGCCAAGCAGGATTGCAAAACTCAGTTGCTCCTAGAAGTTTTTATTTCCCAGGCTGTACTTTCAGGAATGTCGTTAAAGCTGTGGTTGGTGCATTTAATTGGTGTTTGGAAAGAAAGAAGGTTAATGTTACCTGCTTTGCTCTGGCTTTCAGCTGCAGGAAAGACAGAATTTCTTTTCTTTTTCCAGAGCCAAGATCGTGATGCCAGTGGGATATTTTCTTCAGAAGCAAGATACAATGCTAGGTGAAAAAGAAAATGTCAAACTCTGAGGTTTTTATTTCAAGTTATAGTAAGGGTTTGGGTTTGTTTGTTTTTTTTTGTAAAATAAGACTAGGGTTAGTTAATGTGCAAAGGAAAAGAGTAAAAAGAGAGGTCAGAGGTATAGCATGTAATATACAGAAGATCACTTGGGCACTCCTATTTTTACAATATGTCATAATAAAAAAAGCAAGGGGAACTCAGTGAAATTTAAGAAATACATTTAAAAGGTTCTTTTTATCTTTTTTACACAGCATATAATTACCCATGTAACTCACTGACAGAGAGATAGGGAAATGGTCTGAGCACAAGATAGGGAAAGAACAACTCCTGAGTTTCAAATACAGCTTTGACATTGCCTTCCTCTACTGTCTTGGGCAAGTGTCTTTTGTTCTCTGCCTCAAATTCTAATCTCTAACCTGGGGATAATACTTAATTCCCCATAGTGGTGACAGTGTTAATTTGTTATAGCCTTTAAAATGTCTTACAGATGAAAATCACTCTACAGTGATCATGAATAAGTCACCAATCACACCATGGCATATATCTTTATTCTTTCAGATATCACTGTAAGGTAACTCTTGGTAATTGCTAACATTTTAATACCCTTTATAAATGCTGTATATTGCTTACACTTCAAATAAATTTGAGGCAAACAGTTTGGTGAGAATGATAAAAGAATAAGGGTCAAATCCCTGTCAGGTGCATGACCCAATTAGGTGGAGAAGGGAATGTGGCATAAAGCCAACTGATGCTCCCTGGGCTGGATCATCCCCTTGTGTGAATTAGACCAATTTATATGGTGCTCTAACCTATGTCAGCTGGTAACAGCCCCCTGTTACACAGCCAGGGATTGCTGGAGCACAAGGTGCTCCGCCTTCTTACATTGACATGCACCAACATTTGAAGGAAGAAGTGTATGGGGGAAGGGAGAGGGGGTTACTTCATACAGTACCTCTGTCTTGATTCTGCATGTACATTGTTTAAGCTAGTTATGCACAAAACTAAATTTTTATATGAAGAGAAATACTAGAGATGATAAACTCCAATCAGTTTCACTTCCTCTGCCAACTATCTAAATATTTCATCTGCATTGCCAAAGAAGGGAAGGGCAAACACAACTCGTTACATTTGTGTCTCTTTCCTGTTGGCATTATGTGACATCTATTGTGAGTCAATCTATAGTAGGATGAGATTTCATTAAAGTGTTTTCATGTGCATCACTGCCAAAAGTACAAACAGATATTAGTCTCTCAAACTTAATGAATCTCCTTATCTGGCAAATATTTAGCAGATCAGGAATTTGCTGAAAGCAGGTAATTTCAATTTCCTATGGGGAGAACAATTTAGGTGGGGCTGAATTAAGACAGCACAGGGCCCTAGCCACACCCCAACATCTGGGACTTCGTAAGTATTCCTCATTACCCTGCCCCACAGAAGTAGCACCATCCCCCACAAGGTGTGGTAGTGGCAGGAGCCCAGAGAAACTCTCTGCAACCATGGCAGGAAATTAATCTTTGGGCAGGCTGGCACTGAAGCCTCTTTCCAGTTCTGTATATGGGGCCTATAACACCACTCGATAGGAGGATCCTATGGAAGGATGCTTCCCTCTGTTCCAAAAGAGAGTTCTACAGGCAGGTCCCTCTTGCCACTTGAGCAGAGGGCTGTATGTGTGTGTAGGCGGCTCTTGTGTGCCAACTCACCAGAGGGCATATGTATGTGTGGGCTTCCCTCCTACCAACTGAACAAAGGGCTCTGCTGCGGTGGAAGTGGCAGAGCCCTCCCACCCTGAGGGCTTTGTCAGAGTAGTAGAAATGTCCCTCTCATAAAGCCCTGTATTGGTTGGAGTGTTGACACAGTCCCTTGGCTGCATGAGGTGGAGACACCCAAAGCTGTTTGCTCCAGAGGTAAGGCACCCACTACGCATACAGGGCCCTCCTCTCTGATGCTCAGTGGCAGCCCTGCCTTCCACAGTGGTACTGCAGAAAATGAGGATGGTGGGTCCCCAGCCTCAGGGTCTGCTCTGGAGGGGCCGCAAAGAATGGCAGAAGTGTCAATTAACACTGACATGGTAGAACCACCACACTGTGACAGCAGCACTGGCAGTGGGCTGGAGAGGAGGGAGGCCCTGGCCTGTTTGTCTCTTCCTCCTTGACTGCCTGAAAGATGGAGAGCCGCAGTGGCAGCTGAGGAGATGGGAGATGCCTAGCTTCGTGAGTACAGACAGCAACAGCTGCAGTCAGTGGCTTCGGATCCAATTCCCCAGCCACCTAAACAGCGGTGGCACCAGTAACCAGAGCCATGTTGTTCCTCCCAGCCATGTGAGAAGTAAAGGAAGTGGCATCTGGTTTCCCTGACTACCATCAGCCATGGTGGTTCCTCCAGCCAGTTCTCTTCATGAATGAAGTCCCAATGTGTTGTAATGTGCAGCCTGGTGTGAGGAGGATTGAGCAGGGAAAAACATTTTCCCTCTTTCTTGGCTCTGGATGGAGCAGCTACAATAGTTTCTGTCTCTTGTGGAGCAGACAGCCTCATGCAAGCAGTCTGCTGCTCTGTGGTCCACGCTGTGCATTAGCAAGACATCAGATTAGGGTATTAAGACATAGGGTTATTGTGCCTAGTGTTTACCCAAGCCCTGGCCTCTTTAGGGCATATATATATGCATTACCAGGTTCCCATTCTCTCTGGGAACGAATGGCTGTAGATATAACATCCTTCATCTCTTTCTTTTATACCCTGAAGTCATTGGATGATTTCCCTAATAATTCTTTCAATTGGGGGTTGACACATTATGTTCCGCCCTACACTTACCGTATTCTATTACAATCATTTAGATTAAAGATAAATATTAAGCAGGATTTGTTTGCTGCCAAAGTTTTAAAAAAAGTCAAGCTGAACTGGTAGAAGTCACTGGCTAACCATCTGGATAAATTGTTCAAGAGTTAAACCAGTTTTTTGACAGCAATAGCCTCTTTTGCAGGTGAAGAGAAAATATTTTATAAATTTCATTTTTTTCAACTAGTTTAGTTCAATGACTAGATCATTCAAACTTGAGAAACTAGTGGGAGTAGCAGAAGCAGAAAAGCTTGTTTTCCTTTTCCAATCTATGAATAAAAACTAGATGTGAGAGGAAGAGATTTGTTAGTTCTAAAATCTTAAAGGACATGGTGACCAGAAATCAGTTGAATTCACTAACTACAAATATTTGCTTTGTTTAATAAATTATTTTTAATACAAAACATGTTTTGATAAACTTGTCTCATGTATGTAGCACATTAGGATAGTTTTATTTAACTAATAATAAAAATAAAATGCTGTTTTTGAGCATTTTAACTGAATTGAAATTTCATCCAAATAGAGCTTGACACAAATCACAAGTAAAAAATTAATCAGCTAGTAAATAAGAAATCATCATTCACTGTTTTCTAACACAATGAAAATGTAAAAATTCAGAATCTGAATAAATGTATCTTAACCTTTATAATTGCTTAAATAAATGTGTATAGATATAGTGTATTCTCCTGGTTAGCAAAAAGAAGCACCAACATAAGGATAAAAGTGATATTTAGTTGTGATTCAACATGTTTTAATGGTTCCCCATCAATGAGAATCAGCCTTTCTTCCAGAAAATAATTTAAGTACCAATGCCAACCATGATTAAAATCAGTTATTTAAATAAAGATTTCTTTTTTTGGTGATTTAAATCACTTTGATTTCTGTCAATCCAACATGACTTGCTTACATTATCACAAACTGATCTTCCCAGTTTTTTCTCGAAGGAATATTAATATATGAGAAGATCTTTGAACATAGATGTCACAATCTTCTTTCATATATCCTTTCCCCCTCACCCTCTTTCACTTTGATCAAACCATATTTCTTCGTTGACAGTTCTTGAGCAACTCAGCGTTGAGCAACTGCCTTGCCCAAAGCATTGCCTAATGGAGTTGACTAACAATGTTGCTAACCTCATTTTCCTTAATGGGTCCTAATCTCTGAGATTTTTCTGAAAAAATATGAGCCATTAGAGTTGACTGACTTCTTAGCTCTGTGACATTAAAACTCATTCAAGTTACAGGATCTCCCTAAATTCTCTTATAATGAGAAAGATACACAAATATAGCTAAAATATCAGTCAAAAGCCTACTATCCACAATTAATACTACAGGCCACTAAAGTTATACATATTTCTGCTATGAACAGCAGAACCACCATAGCAGTGATGGGAAATACAGCTCTGAACAACTTTCCTTGGAAATTATATGTCATAGTGTAATGTTATTTGGAGAATGAAAAAAAGGACTTCATTAATATTATAACAATGCTTCACATTTATATATTACTGTACATATTCAAAGCACTATACAGGTATTGAGAGCTTAATCCTCACAACAACACTGTGAGACAGGTGAGCAAATATTAATCCCAAACTTCTCATGCCTGTCTTATTTAAGTTCAGCTGCCTGAGAGTTCAAGCATGAAATAATGCATTAATACCCTGAGTGCCATGTATCTGCAATCTTTGACATATTTAGCGACATAGAAACTTCTAAGCAAGTTGCTTGCTAATGGATGTGTGGTATGTATCATTTTTAAAATGTTTTATTTATAGAAATGGTGAGCATGTGGGTGTTGGGGTGCTACAGTGTATTCACAATCTGATCGGTTTATTAGGATGGAGCCGATTGTTCCCCTCTCTGCGTCAGCCCACAGAGCAGGTCTGACGAACCATGGGGGAGTGGCATCATGCTTCTTCCTCCTCTTCCCTGTTCAGGATCCTGCTTTCTGGAGTGCAGCAGGTGTGAACAGACCTGCTATTGTTATAGGCTGCAGTGCAGCCATACAAGGGAAGGGAAGGCTTCTTCCTTGGCCCTATGCACCTGCATGCCTGTGAAAAGCTCTCTGAGTTTGACTCTTTAATTTTACTGATATATTGTCTTTTCCCTCAGCAATATTTGCATAAACATAAAGTCTCAAATTTTCAAAAGTGACTAGTGATTTTGAGTGACACAGGACATGTCCACACTGCCCCACAGTTCGGTCTACGGGGTGCAAATAGCAGCACACACCAAAATGCTGTGTGGACGCTGAGGGCACAAACTAAAAGGTTCCTAGTTTGTATTAATGTAATCGTGCACTTTGGGAAGCACTGCAAATCACAGCCCCATAGTCCAAACTGTTGGGCAGTGTAGAATATTCCTCAACTGTTGGGTGCCCAACTTGAGCCACCTTAAGTCCAGATCTTCAGAAAGTGCTGAGCACTTGCCATCTGAAAAATAAGGCCCCTTTAAGGCTCAAGATGATCATCCAAAATCTGAAGCCCCTCAAATCACTAGCTGCTTTTGAAAATTTGGGCTAGAACATTTTATTTTTAAGTGTTCATGTGTTGCAGAGCAAAATTTATTTAAAGAAAGTATATTTGTGAGCAGAACAAGAGCTAATCTATGCAAACAACTGATTTTTCAGTTCACTGGCCAAACGAAAAGCATTTGTTTCAGGGCTACCTGAAATGATTTTTTTTCCCTAATTTTTCAGCAAACCAAAAAGATCCAAAATATTCGTTTCAGGTTCAAAGAAATGTTTTTTCAACCTGGAACAATGTTTTGTTTTCCTTTTGTCTTTTTTATCCTTTCAAAATTTTTTAAATGAAATTGAAGTTAATTTCAAACCAGAAAGTTGTTTACAATAAAAAACGGAAACATTTCATTTCTAAAATGTTAAAATGAAATTTTTCCAGAATATTTTTTAACAAAAACAAGATTCATCATGAATTCATGAAATGTTTTGATCAACTCAAATCTATATTTTTCAGCAAAAAATTGTCTGAAAATGTTCGACCACTGCTAGATAAGATTCTTGTTTAAACCAAATATTTTTCCTACATTTTGAAGTTAATGTTTTCCATTTTTGTGCTATGCATGAGCCACGTGTTATATGCTTTATGTGGAATGTTATAATGACAAGTTATAGCTAGCTAAAGGGAAACCCAGTAAAAATAACATTTACTAAAACTATAAAAAAGTTTTTCTGCTCCTACTTCATATTCTCCTCCTGATGTCAGACCCCTCTGACAACAATATTACTTGCCTTGCAAATGATTATGATGTTACAAACAAGTTAATAGCTTCAGGTGAGAAGTACGCAGCAGGAACATAAGAACTGGTGAACAAAGCTCTAGCTTTCATGCAAATATCCCTAATAATAAAATTCATGGGAGGGAACAAGCATGGAATGCATAATATATAAGCGGAATTGTTTGTAAACAGAATGTGCTTCTGAAGATTTTGATAGGAGATCAAGTGGCACCTTGAGTAGGCTTCCCAAATTCTGCCCCAAAGAGCTAGGGTTTTTTTATATTAATTATTATTTATTAGTCTCCTCCTGCAAAGCAGAATTGCACCAGCTCCATTGCATCTTGCTTCTCCACAGCCACAGAAATAGGGGACAGGATTTGCACCACACTGAAAAATAAATGGGCTTAATTTTTCTCTTGCTTACACCTGGTGTAAATCAGGAATAATTGCACCGCTGTCATCACTGAGACCAGAATCAGGCCGAACTTTGTTTTTCTTTTTTTATTCCTGCTTACTTTTTAGTTGTTTCCTGTGTTCCTTCTTTTACCTTCCATATTCTTATTTGTTCCATTCCTTAGTCTAATAGGTAGATTTATAATTTCACTCAGAAGGAGGTTTATTTTATTCGTTTGTTTAAACATTTCTGCTTCGATAGACCCTGTCAGGGCATGTCTACCTGGACACTTCCTGCATGGCAAGCCGGGGTGTAAATAATTCTACAGCGCTCTAACTTGCCGCATGCTAACTTGCTGTATGAATCCTGCTACAATGCACTAAAAATACAGCAGTGCACTCTGATGTATTGCTGCAGAGGTCAAAGTGCACGATGAAACTTTTAGTGTAAAATAGCAGGGAACACCCGGTGACTGAGTGCCTAGCAGGCTAATGTGCAGTGAATTCACATTTTGTCTTGCCACACAGAAGTTCCTATGTAGACAAGCCCTTACTCTAAATGAACAGGCCAAATTAATTCCTAATGTAAGTCTGCTTAAATCAGTGGAGTTAGAAACCAAGGATGCCTGTGTCCCATTGTGTTTAATTAATTTTTGTTTGTTTTGAAAGCCTATTCTGAGCTGGGTAAAACCTTGTTATAAGTTGCCTTAAAACCCCATTGAGGTTCATGGCGGTGAACTCACCCTTCAGTAAATATAACTGTAAGCATAAGCCTCACCTAAGATAAAAGGTGTGAACCCTCCCTCTTTTTGGATGAGTATTGTTTTGGGTGTGTAGGGGGTGGGGGTGGGGGAAGAGAACACACAGACTGAGGTCACAGACAAGCACAGGGAGAGGCAGAGGAAAAATGGGAAAAAAGCCAAGCAGGAGCCTGTAAGCACTGTGTAACCCTTGAAAAAGCTAGAGCGCTTTTGGGTCTGGTGTTGGCTAAAAAGGCTTGAGGCAGTAAGTTAAGACACTGCTCTCTTTGTTCGTTTGTGTTCAGGGACACAGGGCTTTGTAAATTCTCTGTAAATAAACAAAACTGCATCAGAGAAATACCCGATTATCACCAATTAATACTTCCAACTGGAGCATCCCCTGGGTCCCAAACTTTGACTAGTTGCTAGGTTCAAAAGAGGCATTACCTACACTTTTTTGATAGTGCCAATTTTAAAAAAAAGTACATTAAAAGTTTGTTTTCTTGTGAATGAAATTGTTGTTTTACAAATTTCTAAAGCAAACTATTAATGTTAGCTGGGGTTTTATCACCGTAACATTCAGAATATTTATCCTACATTTCCTAACCTCTCTTTCTGCAGATGTTAACAATTTGCAATTATTAAACCACACTTTAAATACAACAGGCTTGTCTCATGGTGTGACTTTGGGGTGTAGACTGCAGCAGACTGAAGAAGGAAGATACACAGTATATACTGTTACCTTTAATAAAGTAATAAAATATTTGCAAATCAAGTAGTGGCTTTCTAATGGGACATTTGAAGAAGTCATGAGATCCGGCTCTGTTTTTGTGATCTTCTTACTAGCTCGAGCCTTCTGAAAACAACACAAAACCTCTCCTCTTCCAAAAGTATAGCTGTGAGCCACCAGGACAGTTATAAAAGGTTAAACATAAACATTCTTACTCTCGCAAGATTATTAGGTTTGTTGGCTCTTTCACATCTCAATCAGCAGAAACAGGTTTCAGTGCATGTTTTTTTGCTACACTTAAAACTGAGCTCTTTCTGAACATTCCTTAAACAGCTACGAAATCTGGATCATCTTAGCTTTGCTGAACTTCGTTTGTAGCTGTATAGCCTAAGAAGTGAAGAGAAGGTAGTAAGTCAGTTTTCAAGCTCTGCACTCAGCTTCCATGTGCAAGCCATCAAATATGTTAAATAATATTTGCCTTGCACGCTCCTTGTGCTCCCAGGAAGCTGTGTACTGTAATTCTACTGAGCAAACATTTTACCTCTTTTCACTAGAGAATACCCGAAAGCAAATTTACCTTCATCCATGGTAAACAATCTGCAGATCAGAGACTGGCTCCACACAGGTAAAAATGAAACCTACTGTATGTCAGACTCCTGCATTATGCACATATTGATCTAAAAAAATGCAAGAGCCTTGCAGGGAACAGGATACTGTTTTCAGTGGGAAGTAAGAAGTGCTTTTGATGGGGATCAGGTTTCTTGTTCTGCCAGGGATCCCGCCATTAAGGAAATTAGTGCCGATGGTTTGTCCTACCTACATTTATTTGTTTAGCTATTTACACTGAAAACTACAAGTACGGCTTTTTCCGGGAGGTTAGTTTAACGATCAAATACAGATCAAACCTGCTGTGCTGCAGACCAGACTAAAAGTCAAGAATACACATTATATACTTCAAAGCATAGATATCCATATAAAGGCCTAGAGTAGGTGATTTACACACAGCTTTGTCCCTGGGCCAGCATAGAGCCCCATTGCGCTGAGGGATCAATTACAGAGAGTGAGCCTTTCTCCCCAATTTCATTGGCATACAAAAGGGGTGCACACCATTCAGATGGTGTAGATTACTCTCCTCTCCCATGTTCTGGCCCTAGTCTGGAAGTTTGTGGGAGGAGTGTGTGTAGAGCCATATCCTGCCCTCTTCCTGCATCCTTTCAGGCAATTTTCTCCCTGAGGAAAGGAGGAGTGATAAGTCCTTGCTTATAGGAATTGCTATTGTGATTGGTCGTCGCGTGGTCCATGCAAGAGTTGGTAGGGAGGCGTCTAACATGACCTCCAACCCCACGTACCGGAGAAGGGCAGATCACAATCCGGCCCTAAGAAAAGTAACAACTGAGTTGAGAATTATTTCTTTTATGTTCTTTTCTTTCTCACTTGTATATGTAGCTCTCATCCTGCCCAGGCACCAGTATGCAACACAGAGCTCTAAAGTGTGTGACAACAATGCAAAATAAAGGACGCCCCCTAAATTCTTAGAGAAGAGGAAATTTAAATGATCAGAGATTGACGAACTGTTTTGGATGCAATCAATGCAAACTGCAACCTTCACTTAAAATCAAACTCAAATCTTTTTGAGGTTTAGAAACGTTCAGTTTGCAAATATCTTCTGCAGGTCTGTGCTGCTTAATTTCTGTTGAAAGAATGTGAAATATGATATTCTTGCTACAATTCCACACCTGATGAAACCAGGAAGCACTGAATATTTCATGAGACAGCTTGTTTTCAGGTGATTTCAGGTCCAAATTTCAGATAAAAAATGGTTCAGATAAATGTACAAGCTTGCACATGTTTATCTGAAACGGCTTTTGAGTTTCTGATGTTTTTGTAATGTGTGAAATTGGTATTAGATTTAGAGCAAATAACTTCCCTGTGTTGCAAAAGTGCTCTGTGGGGAAAGCATGTACAGAGGCCTCTTGTCCTTCCTCTCAACCCCATGCAGCTGACAAAGATCAGGGCGGAACGCAGACTTATCATACCCACAAGCATCATGGTCCCAGCTAATGTACCTGACAGCGTGCTGCTATGGGGGGCATATTCAGTCATCCTGGTGAAAGACCAGGCCCAGATCCTCTCTCCCTCTATATTCATATTGCTGTCCAGTAACTCGCACTGGGGCAAGCATGCATGTATTAATCCCTTCTGGAACAATGGTAAGGAGAACTGTAAAATGGGACGCTCCCAGCCTTTTGTGAACCATCCTAGGCAGGGCAGGAAGAATGGCTCAAGCATCCCTAGATAGCTGCCATTGCTCTGCTGCCCCACCTTTGTGACTCAGAGGAACAAAAGCAGAAGTTTGACTTTATAACGTAATCTGAAAGATGGTGGTTTTTTATTGTTGAACCTGATTCATTACCATTAATTAACAGAAGAAACTTTTGACTGGAGTCTACTTACAAGTTAATACACGATACAACTCACAAGACCATTCCATTAGCGCAATGGCCTATTTCAAGTAATATCTCGTAACATCTGAATTGGGTATGATTTGAAGGAGACGAATAAAGTACAATACTGGATCTGTTTGAATTTTTTCAACTGAAAACTTTTTTCCCCACCAAAAAACAATTCTCTAAACAATTCTCTAAAACTATTTTTTTCCACACATTTCACTTTTTGAAATTGTCTGAGTTTTATTTTTATGAAAAAACGTTTTCAGATTTTGATTTTCTTTGCGCCTCCCCACCACCATTTTCAGAGGCAAAATGGAAGGGAAAAGAGGGTGGGGAGGAAAGGAGGAGGGGGGAAAAAACCAGAAACAGTGAAAATTGAGTATTTGAGTAAATCAGGTCCTTTTGAAAACTACAAAATAAATATTTCTGAAATTTTTCTCATTTTTTCATGTTTCCCCCAGAATTTTATATAACACAAGCGATTAGAGGCTTCAATCCAAGATATTTCGTAAATATTTAAGGCTCCATAGAAAGTCACTACTGATAGGTTTTCTGGAATAATGGGCTATGCAGCTCCAACTTTGCCTTTCACTCCTTTTACCTCACTTTCGATTACTCTTATTGTGGTAGTGACAAACAGCCCCAGTCATGGACCAGGGCCCCATTGTGCTAGCCACTGTCAAAACAAAATAAAAAGACTGTTCCTGATAGACCGGACAACCAACTCCCTTTGTATTCTTTCCTCCCTCTCTTTCTCTTCTTCTTTGTGCTGGCCCTTATATTTGGAACAGTCTCCATCTTTTTGTTTGCCAAATGACAAATCTTTCCTGAAAACACACCTTCTTTTATAAAGTTTTTCATTAATAATCACTTAGGTATGTTTTAAAAAATTAAAAATCAGCACCAATTTGAGATTGGACATGGCACTGTTTGGTATATTTTGTGTCCAAACTGCATGGCTGGTGTCAATTAGAAGAATTCAAGCTTCTTGGGTCAAGAACCTTGTCTTACTTTTGGTACAGTGTTAATCACAATGATGGTGTTAAAATATTAATAATAATTCTGATCATATTTTTGAGCCCCTGGGATAAGTAATCCCTGGAGGGTTGATTAAGTCTAGAGTTCAGTCCGATCTGAAATACCACATTTGAACCTCTCTCCTTTGAGGATATTAAGATCTTGTTCCTGATTTGGATCTGAACTGCATTCCTTGGGCAATCTCTATTATGGGAGAAATTCCAATGCCAAATTCAAATGTGCATGTACTATCAAGAAAATTAGATTTGGAGTTAAATCCAGATCCAAATGACCCATCTCTAGTTAAATACCCTGGTCATTTTCTCTCTTCTAAATGAAATCAGCGCAACTTCTTAAATTTTTTTCTCATGCAAGGCTCATATTTTTGAACCCTGGTATCACCTTTAGTGCCTTTCTTCAAAGCAAAAATATCCATCAAGTATTCCAGTCTGGAGTAAGGATTATAAAATTATAAAAACAGGAGATATTTTTGTTATCTTGGTGGGCAGAACAACAAGTAAATGCTGTTCAATACATGCATCAAGATGCATGGCAAAAGTATTCTTGATCCAAATTCTTTATTGCAGGTCAGAAGAGATCTGATATCTTAAATTTCAAATGAGGAACGGACACTTAGCCTAACAACGAGGCAGGCTGAAAATGCTGTAATTCTACTTGTGGAATCTCTGTCTGTCTGTCTGTCTCAATTTTTATATGTCAATCATTTTGGTGGTGTTATTGAGGGAAGGCTCTATCAAAGAAGTAGGTTGTGTGTTTTGTTGTGAGGTTTGAGGTTATGTTGACCTCTTCAAGAAGTGAGTCCCACAATCATGGGCTAGTTCTTGAGAACGCTTTGTTTCCTGTACACAAGATTTTCACTCTTGATTTTGACAGTTCCGTTGCTCCTGTGGAATGTAGCTGTCACAAGAGGTCTCTTGTTTCCCAAAAGAGCCCAGTCCAGATTAGTACCCAGTAGCAATTATTATTATTCGTTTTCTCTTGAAGTTTTATAAACTTATTGTGCCTACCTGTCTAGACCTCATTTTTCAGCTATTTCTAGAATACCTTCAGAGCAGACAATGACAAAGAAAAATGGGTTGAAAACTTCTGCTATAAAAAAATCCCACCTCTTCTGTTGTTTAAAGCCAGGTTCTGCCTTCAATATTTCTTTTTATCAGTGTCAGTTCTATCACTGCATATAATATTTGCCAGGGTTTCCAGCAAATCATCACTCTGATTGGCAGAGTAGGCATATAATATACTACCATGAATAGATCTGCACATTCTGTAAATCCACTGCCTAGTTCTTTCAGCATCCAATTCTGACACCCTTATACATACTGAATGGAACCTTACCCTTCAAGTAGTCCGATTGATTTCAAGTTCAAGGGAGAAGAACTGGGCCCATATAGTGTCTGCACACCTGATCTAGAACCTCCCTATTCTCTGGGTTGCAGTCCAGGGACCCTGTAACTGGTAGCCAAAGTCTACTCCCTCAGACTTCTTGTTGCCTCCCTGGACCACTTCCTCGTCTATCCTCCAGAGCGTGGCTGCAGATTCTCTCCTTGCTTCACTCTTTCTTCGTCTTTGTTTTTTGGTGCAGCAGCCTCATCATATAAGGACATGACTGCCACTTTCTTCATTTTTAGCGAATGTTTTTATATATATTGATCTCCTTTCACTCAGTCTAGTACCCTTAAGGAAACACAGCAAGGCTTTTCCTGCACCATTCCATTTCCCTGACATTCTCACTAGTCCTCAGGGAAAAGTCTCTGATTCCAAGCTGACTCAGTTTTTCATAAAGAAACTTTCTTTCCATAGAACATTGCCCACAATGCCACAGAACATGATCAACAGTTGCTTTGGTTTTGCACACATTACACAGCCCATCTTTTTGTCTTTTTAAATATGTTTAAGTTATTTTTTAAGGCACAATGACTTGTTAACATACTAAAAATTATTACTTCTTTTTTTGGTCATGACTATGAGTAAAGTATAGTCTTTGATTTTTGAGCATACATCATAAAACCTTTGTCCTTTTGTTTCCTTAGTCTATAGTTCTTGCCATTCCTTCACAAGCTTCTTTGTGACCACACTTTTAAATTCTTGTCTACCTACGGGTATCTTAATGTCCTCATGTTTTGCTGCTTTGTCAGCCATCTCATTTCCAGGTATTCCGGTACGCATAAAAATAGATTCTATTGTTACACAGATACCTGCTTGCATTATTTCTGTAGTTAGGAACATTATTTCACTATGCCATTTCTGCTTTCTAAACTTCCTGTTCTGGTTGTCATAATGCCTGACAAAGAATCAGGTAAAATTGCAGCTGCAACCAGTCACACTTACCCAGCTTAGTGCCAACATTATCCCCATTAATTCAGCCAGCAGAAGTCTCTGTTCAATCCATATAATTGTGTTTGCGAAGCTCCCAGCAATCTTCACAGATCTGCACTGTATTTCTGTTTTCACAACTCCCTTTTACCTTTGCCCCAAAAGTTGGATCTAATAATTTCATCCTTAGATTTATAGGTGCTTCTCCACTGGCTATTTGAAGCATAATGCTATCATTGTGCCACATGCCAATCACAGAACTTGGGCCTGGAGAAGTTAGAAGTTCCAAAGGGTATATCTACACAACAAAGAAAAACCTGCAGGGGGGAAGGGGCCCAGAGCTTGGGCTCCAACCCACGGCTGGAAGTCTACGCAGCAAAGAAACAGCCCCACAGCATGAGCCCGTGTCAGCTAGCATGGGCCAGCCGCAGGTTTTTCTTTGCTGTGTAGGCGTACCCCAAGAGTTGTTTTTGAAGCTGATCCAAAAGCTTGGCATCCATAGTTTAAAACTGGTCTTCTCAGTGCTCTATATGTCATCAATACCTTCTTATCGGCACCCCATTTGTTTCCAGCTACACTTTTATGTAAGTTCATCTTACTTTTACACTTATGTATGATATCAATGTGACCTTTCCAAGTTCAGTTTCTCACAGACATTTCTCCAACTTTCTTTTTTTGGTCTTTTTGACAATTCTTTGTGCCACCACCTTATATCTTTTATAATTCATTAAATCTTTACTATTCATTGTGTGTTTTGCATGTTGTATGTCTTATTTCTTTCCTTGTGTAGTAGAAAGAGAGAGCCTGAGACATCAGGCCCGGTACAAGGGGCCTGGTGTAAGGCCTAAGGCCCGAAAGTCAGGCCCTGCTGATATAATGCAAAGTTAGCAAGAGTCAGGCTCTGAGCAGAAGCCAGGCCCTGTTACAAAATACCCCTACATGCAGGTTCACTGTCCGGAATATGAACTTGGCAAGAACATGGCTGCTGTTGTAAAAACACAAACACTCCTTAGAAGTGCTAGGCACTGGACATTTGCATAAACCCATTCCAGAAGGATTGTGCTGAACTTCTGTACTAAGTTATGGTTATAAACACACTCCCCCAAAGGTGGTATCGGGGCCCACAGAGTCCTTTTAAAAATAAGGTCAGGATGACAGGGTGATGGATAGAGATGTTTTGATCCAACCAACAGGTACAAGGTAAAGTGTGCTGGCTAACCATATCAGAGAGACCATCCGTAACTTGTCTGTATCAGTGTATAAAAGAAGGGTCACAGAGGGGGTATCTTTGTCTGGCCGAGGGGAGAGCGGAAAGTCTTTGCTGAGCTGGTCCATTGTAATGAGAATAAATGTGTTAGCGTATCTGTAACCATTGAGCTGGGGAACTAGGATTGTGCTTTGTTAACAATAAATCTAGCCGAGCCCCTTTGCTACTGAACCGAGTCTTCTTGGGCAATTTGATCAAGGGCTGCTGCACCTGCAGATCTGGCACAGCACGCAGAGAGAACACACACACAGCCAACAACAATTGACAACACCTTCATTGCTCATTTGCAATCCTCATTCCACCTGGGACCAGGATTTCTAAATTGGGGCAGTTTGATGTTCTGTAGATTGTCAGAACAGGGGCTGCTGTAATTCCTTTTATGATGTCGTTATAGAATTCTCCTAGGTGGTCACTAGTGCAGTTACTACATAAACATTCATCACATTTAAAGTTGAAAAGGCCCCAATCAGCTTTTTGAAAAATCCAGCCAGGAGCTCTTTTTGTGTTTTTGACATTTTCTTGGCTTTGGTACTCAGTAAGCATTGGGACGTGATCACTTTCCATTCTGTCTTCTTTATGAATTTCCCAGCTGCACTTATTAGCTATATTATTTGTTGCAATTCCCAAATCCAAAAGCACCCTTTGTGCCAGAAATTTCCTGCCTTTATAATCAGCCCCTCCCTAGCTGGGCTTCATTACAGTGCTGCCAGGTATGTTAACCGGCCTATCAGGCCCACATTAACTCTTTCAGGGCATGTGTGGTATACACACCCCATCACAATCCCACTGATTTAAACTGGGCCAGGATTTTACCTCTAGTTTCTAAGATGATGATTGTCAATCATGTCATAGCCCATATTGTTATGGAAATAGGTGATTTTAGCTAATTATTATTAATAATTATGTATTCCTTTTAATACATGAAATTTCACTAGCATTTTGTGTGATACTCAATGGCCAATGGCCAATGGCCAAATTGTGGCTTACCACAAGACTTAGAGAACACCTTCATATTCTTAGAAATCTAAGGTACAGTATATATTGAATGCAATTAAGTGAATCATGAGGATTAGTGTTGATTAATGTTGTAGTGTAGACAGATGAGTAAGGGGCAGTTATTCCACTCGCAAACCTGGGATAACACCACTTTTCCACTCCAGAATAACAAAGGTAGAAAGACAAGGCATTTTCCTCCTCATCTCTCTGGAATTCTCACTCTTTCTCCCCTGCACTCTAGTCCCACAGAAATGATTATGCATGTTACGAAGCTACCAAATTAAAGGGGCTATCTATTGCTGATTTAATTACTGTGTGTGAAAGTCAGTTGGATCCTGTAACGTGGGACTAATGTTTTTATTTTCAGGTTTCAGTTTATGGCTAAAACTTCTGTTTTCCAGCCTCTCGAGGAATGCTTTTCATTGTATATTAATTATCATGGCAATTAGAGTCATTTTCAAAAGCTGAAAATCTATGTGTATTGTCTGTGTTCCCAGACCGCTTTATTCTGTATTATTGAAATAAGCCAGGAATAAAATGGAATAGGCCCAGAGACTTTGTTTATTGCTGACATTTTATGATTTTTACTACAGGGCTGTAAGAACAGGAACTAATAGTTTGGGAGTATTTGATGAGGCATATACAGGCATTTTACCAAGACTACTATTTTTCTTTTGCTCTGTCAATAATTTCATGAGCTTTTCACTTTTCCATCCAGCATTTATTCCTCTTTTTTACTATAATGTCCCATCACCTTGTGTTCCTATTTGCAGAAAGTACTGAAATCAAAACAGTTGCATTTTGCTGGGCTTTTCTCTCAGTAGCTGTTTGCAATTACTGTTTTTTTGTGGGTGGAGCTGTCTGACTCATCGGTCTTCCTGAAACTGGAGTAGTGAGTCACCATCACAAAGCTGAACTGTACAGTCAGCACGGCCATGAAAAAATGCAATAATTTGTCTTACAGATTACTTGTTGGTTGGTTAACAGTATCATCACTCTTTTCCAGAATGAAGATGTTATAACATGTGCAAAGGCTCCTTTTCTAGGATTGTTTATAAGTTGCAATATACAGAATGAGGCATTATTGCCATGGTACAAGTCACAGAGGGAGAAACACAAATGTTTTCCCTCTCTTGTAATTTTTATCCTCATCTAATACACAGTCTAATCTCACAGATAATATTGGCATACAACCAAATACACAGCATTTAAAATTATACTAATTTGCGTCTAAACTGGTGCTAAGTGATTTTGGTACTGAGGTTTCAGTTCTGCTCCCCCCTCTCCCTCCCGAGAAATGGGACTCCTAGAAAGGAAGCAGTGCTAAATGGGGTGAGTGGAATTTCCCCAAGCCCTTCTGCCTACATAATGCAGATGGAAGCTCCAGGGCATTCAGCAGCAGACTTTATTTCTGCTTCAGAAATGTTGTGTTCCCCGTAGTGCCCGCTGCTGCAGGAAGTCAGTATGTATACTGGGAAGAAATTCACTGAAACCTCCATCCATGGGTCCTGCCATGAAGAACTAGCAGAATTTACTCCTAAGGGTAGGCCTTTTTTGTATTCCGATACCAAAGAGTAGCCACTGGTACAATGTTTGAGATCTCTTGGGGAGGGACCGTACTGCAGCTAGCCTAAGGGGACTCCAGTCATGATTGAGACTGCTGGGTCCTACTGTAACCTAAATACTAAATTGTTGCATTAATTAACTTGCATTTCTGCCGCAGGAGCATTCTTGATGCATTGCGGTAGTGTAATCTGTGACATCTTCATTTTTTGCCTTCTTTTGAGTGAGTTGCTCCTCAATGGGAGGAACTTGGTAGCAGCCTCTGCACTTCCCTGAGCACTGGAACTGCGGTTCTGGCTGGCCCTTACACAGGCCCTATAAGTTGAGGAGTGGCTTTTTAGTCCCTTCCCCTTCCCCTTCCAAGTGCACAGCCACAAAAAGGCCATTGACAGTTTTGACCTTAGTTATAATGACACATATAGCTCAGGATGTTGCAAGCCTCTCAGATACAGCAGCAAAAATTTCCAAATGGAAATGTTTTTTCCTCCACCAATATAATAGACTAAGTAGAGAGGGTCTCAAATGTTGCAATATTAACTTCAGAAAGACCCATGGAGAGCTCAGCACCTACTGTTGTTGCTGAAACCAGAATGTTGGGATTTCATTCCGTTTTTTTACCAACAGTCTATATTTTTATATCTCATATGCATGAGGCATTATGGATGTGGGTCCTACACTGAAATTGGCCTGTTTTATGAGAATACAACCTAATTGTACTAACTGTTCACCTTTGTGGTTCAAAGCCTCCAATCCAGATGGAAAGCAGAAACTTATTCTTTCATTCTTAAAAAAGAAATAAACAACAGGGATAATCTGAACTTTCCATATTAGCTTTTGTAGCTTCTGTTTTAAATGTAATTACATTGCATTAATTGCATTGCATAAAGTATTTGGCTTATGTCTATTTCTCTCTTGATTGACTTGCTGTTAGGGAATGTTTTGCTAGTGCCTTATAAAAACACTGAATCACTGTGGGTTCTCTCGGAACAAAATCCCTACCCTTCCATCATTCATGTACTTTCTTACTAAAGATGGAGCCCAAAACAGAACACACCCAAATCCGAAAACATTCAAACTCTGGCAAATCTGTGAGAGGGATCTGAGGTCAAAAGCCAAACTTGTACATGGATTTCAATTGCATTTCAATTGCATTATTTCATTTCAATTGCATTATTATCAATTATTTATATTGCAGTAGGGTATAGGAGTCCCAGTCATGAACCAAGACTCCCTTGGGTTAGGTGCCTTGGAAACGCAGAAGTAAAAAGATGGTTCCTGCCTCCAAAGAGCTTATAAATAAATATAAAACAAGAAACAGGTGGATACAGACAGCCAGGGGATCATAAGAACATGAGACACTACAGGTCAGCAGGATAGGCAGGAGGCACAGCACACCAATTGCCTATCCACTGTAGCTGGTTCCTCTGTCTGTGTGCAGAACCAAATCCCTCACACTTGAAGTCCAGAGCTAAATCTGAACGTTGCAGCTCAGGCCCATTTGTTTGTTTAAAAATACCACTTATGGCACGTCCATTAAACTTGTCTGTTTTCACATCTTGGTTCTCTAAAATGACCATGGCCAATATCATCACTTTTGCACCTAATAAGGTGTGAGATGGAAAAAATCATCTATGGATACTGACCCATTTCTGCTCTAAGATCAACCCCAGTGAAGGCAAGGCTGACGGCCACCAGTTCGCACTGAAGAAATCTGATGTTCTTATCCCTTTCTCAGACTCCCTGCTAGTCAGACTCCTCAGGCTAAAGTGCTGCTGCTTTCTGTCTTGATTTTTTAGCTGTACGCTCAGATGTGTCAAAATGTGAAAAGATTAAGATTTTATTCAGCACTGAGCTTTATTTTTATCTCACACTGGTTTCAAATCTATTGACTTCAATGAACCTCGCCCAGTTTACACCAGCAGAGGATCTGACCCCAGAAGTGTTAAAAAAAAATGACAGTATCCAGACATTTCTGTCATTCTTTCTTTCACTCTGAAATCTGCTCTTAGTTAACTCCAGTGAATGGTTTTGCATGGCATTTGTGTATGTGTGTATGTGTGTGTTTTGGACAGAGCCCATATTTAGCCTTCAAACAAACATCAGCCAATCATTGGAGCTGTAGAAATATTTTCTGGTTGCTAGGTGTGGTCACCCAACGGCTTTATAAAAATCACAAGCCTTAGGCTTTCCTCTTCTAGGCTGCAGCTTCCAGAGAAGTAACACTTTTTTAGCTGTGTGAAGCAAAAGGTATGCATTTTTTAGTTCTTTGTGGGTCTGTGTTGATTTAGCAAACTTTAATAAATATGTACTACAGTACATTCACCAAATGATTTTGTGCAGTTTTCTGTAGATTGTGTTGGTTGGCACAGGCACAGATGGGTGCAGTCATTTCTTAAAGTATTGCATTTATATTCAGGGGTGGGAACTGTCACAATTTTTCTTTACTTGAGGTACACAAGAAATCTTGCATAAATATTAAGGACTGGAAAGCACATTTGCTTGGAATTACCTGGTTTTTGTTTTTTAATGGGTTACCATGGAAAGCTATTTTTACAGCAAAACTATGAATAACAGGAAACTCATACCTTATATGGAAATGATTTTTTAAAACGGCTTTTACTTTGACAATAGTTAGCTGCTTAAAAACAGTATTCATTGTTTCACAAACTCCAGCTATAAGTGAAAAAGAAACCTTAGTGATAGTCTTAATGAGGAAGCCAAGAAAACAATCTGCTTTTATAATTAAACACTCATGGAAGAGCAACTTAGTATGAGTAAGTGCTGCAGAATCTGGTTCTTGGTCTGCTCAGACTTTCCATTAATTTTTTCTCCATGGGTGAGGCTGTTTCTCTCCTCTCTGTAGTTTTTTTGTGTCCCAAGGACAGGCTTTTCAAGCTTTTGATACATATAAGAGTGAAGCACTGTTTCTTGGGTGCTGGCAGGAACATACAGGAGGCATGGACAATAGGTACACAAATACTTCTGATGTCTACACTATCAAAACTTTTTGCTAATGGGGTTCAACAACGTTAATAGACTTTCTTTCAAGACCAACTTAGTGTGCTATAAAACCCATCATGCTGATCCATCTAATATAGTTCCTGGAGAGGCAAACCCCCATATGAAATGTGGTATGCAAAGGTTTGGCCTGATTCCAATCTTACAGCAGTGTAAATCACAGGTAATCCCACTGAAGTCAATGGAGTGTAAAAAACAATGTAAGATCAAATTCAATCTCTTGTTTTGTTTCCAAAGACAAAAATTAAAAAGTATTTGGCTGCTGTTTAATATTACTACAGAGATTCAGCTTTCGGATAGTGGGACAATTTCTTGCCAGACTTCTGATAATCAGCCAAATAACTTTTCAAGTACTTATTAGAAGCAGGAAGAAATGTCTCCCCCCACACCATGGTACCTGCAGCTTGGCCATTTTTTCTCCCTTTCCATCGTGGTCATTTCTAGATGGTGCCCCAGCCTGAGGTTAGGAGTGGAGGGAAGTTTAGGAGAAGGTACCTCTCCTTAGTGATCCTGGCAAGAGTCCAGCCAGCTTCTCCATTTTCTCTTGATAGCAAATTCAAATCCTCTTGCTGCTGTTCCTCTCTAGCCCACTTCTTCTGCTAAATTAGGCTTTTCACTCTCAGGAGTGTGCTCAGAGACCCTGGAAGTGTCTTCCTGCACTCTTGCAATCTTTTATTATCACTTATAGTAAACTATCATGTTGCTCCAATCAATATACTTTGTTTAAACTGGGTGATAAGGAATTTCATCACATAGACTCATTTATTTCTTAACCCTCTGAATCAATTGAACAAACCAAAGTAAGGTATTTAACGCTGCCAGAGTGCTGTTTACCTTGTAGAATAAAGAAAATCCCGTGAATAGTTTACTAGAAGAAAATGGATGGATTTTTTTGCCAAAATGTCTGTATGGAAAAGGGAAATGAGGGACTAGACTTTCTCCTGCACCAAGATCTGGTTGACATAGGAGGGAGGGAATCAGTTATGGCTACCTGAATCTCATGCCATATCTACTCAGCCTCGGTGGAAATTAGAGCAGCCTAGGGGTTTATAGCAACTACCTATGGTCCTGAACGGACCTTACACTGGCTGAAAATTTGCAGATCAGAGCTGTGCTCTGACTGGCCTCTCCTTACCTGCATCACAACCTCTAGACCAGCTTAGCAGAATTCATAAAAGAATTAGAGGTTTATATGGATATGAAGAAGAAAAGTAACTTTTGAAAGGCTACAAACCCTCAAAGCCAACTTCTAACTAATGGGCGGGAGGGTCAAGGAAGAAATTTTTCTGTGGGTTTCTTTCTCTTTCCTTTGAAACTGCTGATACTGACCAATATTGGAAACAGGATGCCAGACTAGTTGGAACACTAGTCGGAACCCCTGTGCTTCCAAAACATGTTCCAATAGCTAAGGCTCCATGTGAGCAATTGCTGAATGCCATAAGGGCTGCCACATATACCTCACACATTCACTCTCAACTCATTGTGTCTGAATTTGCACACATTACTCAGCCTCCCACTGTAGTCAACAGGAGCATAGCAACTCCAGGATTGGGCCTCTTGCTTACAAAGTCCTTTGGGATGCCATGAGGATGAAGGTGATGAAAACCAAATTTTGTTTTCTAGTATTTCATTTTCTCCCTCTAGAAACTTGGGTCAATATGTCGATGGTGCAAGCATTTCTGAAGCAGGCCTGGTTTATGGACAATGAGGAGCAGGAGTGCATTGTAAGTACTGCAACCTCCCAAGAGCATAACTTTCACATACAAATGACTTTAGAAACACAGTTAAAAACATCAGCACAGATTGCCAAAATGTTGGAATCAATCTGTATTTTGTTATATACTTAAGGGATGAAATCATTCCTTCTTGAAGACAATGAAAACATTCTCATTAACTTCATTGGGGCCAGGATTTTACACTAGGTACTACTAGCATATGTCTATGATGGCAAGTCCAGTATCAGATAACAGATATTATTCTTATTTACACACAGTAACATCTAGTTACCAGTTTGTATCCATCACCCGTTTGGGCCAACCATTTCAGTTACTGTAATGAAATGTCGTTCTGTGTAGCCAGCTCTCATAAATATAAGGGGAAGGGTAACAACCTTCCTGCATCCAGTACTATAAAATCCCTTCTGGCCAGAGGCACAATATCCTTTTATCTGTAAAGGGTTAAGGAGCTCAGGTAACCTGGCTGGCACCTGACCAAAAGGACCAATAAGGGGACAAGATACTTTCAAATCTGGGGGGGAGGGGGAAAGGCTTTTGTCTGTCTGTTCTGTGTGCTTGCCGGACACAGATCAAGAAAGCAAGCAATCCAACTCCATTAGAATTAGTAAATACTAGCAAGGAAATGTGTTAGTTTACTTTTGTTTTGGCTTGTGATTTTCTCTGTGCTGAGAGGAAGGTGTATTCCTGGTTTTCTTTTTGTAACTTTAAAGTTTTTGCCCAGAGGGAAATCCTCTGTGTTTTAAATCTGATTGCCCTGTAAGATTAGCTTCCCTTCTTTTACTGTTTTTCTTTCTAATAAAGTTGTGTTTCTTTTAAGAGCCTGACTGATTTCTCTATTGTCCTAAGACCCAGGGGTTTGGGTCTGTGATCACTTTGTAGCCAATTGGTTAGGATATTATTCTCAAACCTCCCCAGGAAAAGGGGTGTAAGGGCTTGGGGGGATATTTTGGGGGAATAGGAACTCCAAGTGGTCCTTTCCCTGATTCTTTGTTAAATCACTTGGTGGTGGCAGCATACCCTCCAAGGGCAAAGAGTTTGTGCCTTGGGGAAGTTTTACCCTAAGCTCGTAGAAATAAGCTTAGGGGGTCTTTCATGTGGGTCCCCACATCTGTACCCTAGAGTTCAGAGTGGGGAGGGAACCCTGACACCAGCCACTGATACTATAAAAAGCAAAGCTAAAATGAGTCCATCTGCCACACAAGGGAATATGGACACCTAAGACTATCAGGATGGAATGACATTTAAAGAGGACACAGGGACTCCTAGTGCCATGAAAATTTAAAAAACAAATAAAACAAACAAACATAGGAAGCCAAGAGTCTGAGACTAGTAATGTGAAGGAAGAACTGATTCAATCAAAATAAGTTCTTTGTTCTCATGCAGATATGGTATGATTTGGATAAAAATGATTAGGGTGGGAAGGGTCACTGAATATTGTAACAAATGGGATCTCAGAAAATGAGTACTGGGTCCTAGACTCATCAATGATACCGGAAGGATTTGCAAAACGGAAAAGGGCTGCATCATTTAAAAAAATTCTGATGATACAGAGATATGATACATTGTTGATACACCAAGGAGGATGTTGAGAACCTTCAAGATGACCAAGCTGATTAGGGCAATGGGTAAATGGATGTCAGTGATACACACCAGTAAGAAGTCACAGTATATGGAGAATGTAACATTCCTTGATGAAATAGGAGAGGAACCAAGGAACCAAGGAAAGATTGTAATAGTGTGAAGTTGGGAGTTCTGGTCCGGCTCCTCTGTGCTGGCTGAGTTGTGCTCAGGGCAGATGGTGGACTGAGGTGGCTTTGCACCATTTTGTGGCACCCCCAGTCCGGCAGCTTTTCTATCCAGGGACTGCCTGAGCACAGCAGCCTTCTGGCCAGACTCCCTTTTCATCAGCATGGCAGCCCCAGTGGCACCATTACAGCCTGGAATTCTTTTCATGAGCAGTTGCTTTGGTTCAAAAGATTCGCCATGGCAGCCAAAGTAAAAATTAAATCATAGGGCATGTCTGAGACCTTGGGGCACTGAAGTAGGCAGTGCCTCCTCTTAATGTGCCACACCTACCAACAATGATCCTGGTGCACATTTAATAGTATTAAGTACATGTGACTCTCCCTAGTCTAGCTTTGCCAAAATACATGTGTATGTTAATAAACACACACAATGATAAAATTATGGAAGTAGGCCATCACACGGTTGCTTAGTGAGCTATCAGCACTTCAAGTATATTAAGTAGTTCATTTTGCCCTATGCATCACAATGTATCCAGTGCACATACACCTTGTTTCTTGTATCTTCTTCCTTAATCATTCACTTCTAAAGTTCTTTAAAATATACCCAGTAAAGAGAGAAAAGGCAGGAGATAAGACTGAAGACACAGAGAACAGATGATTTATTCTATGAAAGTTCAGATGTTAGCATTTGACCTGTCTGATGTAGTTGTATAGTGTGCTATCATACCTCACACCCAAATAGATTTGAATACCAATAGTTTGCACTTACATATTTTATTTCATCCTAGGATTTCAAAGCATTTTACACATTAATTAATAAAGCCTCACAACACCTCTGTGAGCTAAGAAACTATTAATCTCATTTCACCTGTGGGTAAAATAAGGCATAGAATGATTAAGTATGCTCTTACACTGGTGGCAACACACTGACTTCAGTGGAGTTGCTCCTGGTGCACTGATGTTGTTGGACCAGAAACAGATCCTACGTGACTTGCCCAAGGTCACACAGCAAGTCAGTGGTAGGGCTGGTAACTATATAGCTAAATAGCCTTGTGCGCTACTCTTTCCCTTCTTTAATAATGGGGTTACATTTCCTTCGTTGATAATGGCACAGAGAGTACAGTTTTCCCAATTAGGAAACTCACATGAGCATCTTCTTGGCATAAAAATCAGTCTCTGTGAAATGACCAAATTCTGTTTCTTTTAGAAAAATTCAAAGGGTGGATCCGCAGTTCATACCTACCCTAACTTCAATCCATCATCTGATGCTGCCGCATTGGACAAAGCTATAACCGTTAAGGGTAAGAAGACTAAAAATATGACACACAGTTACAGAATTAGGATTTTTCCCCAGGGAAGTTAAGAATGAATAACCTTAAATAAAATGACAGAACCAGAGGTAACAGCATTCAGCAGAGAAAACTCATACGTATCTAAAAGACTAGCGAGTTATCAAAACTACTGAATTCTGAATGTGTCACATGGGAAAAACCTGAATGTTCTGATTTCTTAACTTTGTGTTTCAATTTCAGACTGTAACGCTGCATTAACAGTTCTTGCATTTATTGCACAAAGGGTAACAATGTTATAAATTTAATCTTTAGAGAACTGAAGGAGAATTTTATTACATGCCAAGTTAATGATTTTGATTTGATTCCCATAAAATGTCCCCAAGATTAAGAAGACGTGAATTTGCTGATACTGTGCTATGTGCTGTTTCAATTACTCTTTTGTCTTTAATGAATTTCACATTGGGCGCTTTGCCCAGAATATGACATCTTTTTCCATTAGACTTACTGAAGTTAAACATGAGCGTGATAGCTAATAGTATTTATTCTATTTAGCTATGGCCTAGTGTGGGTACTTCGCTCAGAACATTTCAGTGACCTTGTATATGACACCATAGCAAGCACGGATTTCAGCAACCTTTAAGGAACCTATTTATCTGCTTTCTTGGCTATAATCACAACTTAGTAAATTAATTACTACATTTTCTCCTTGGATAAATGTAAATGTGTCTAGCAGTGTAAACAAGACAAATTTCAGAGAATATAATGTACAAATCATGATTTGATTACATAACTTAGAGAGACAGGCAAGCAAAATGGAAGGATTATGAAAATGATTTTAAAAGATTTCGCAAAAAGAAAAGGAGTACTTGTGGCACCTTAGAGACTAACAAATTTATTTGAGCATGAGCTTTTGTGAGCTACAGCTCACTGCATCTGATGAAGTGAGCTGTAGCTCACGAAAGTTTATGCTCAAATAAATGTGTTAGTCTCTAAGGTGCCACAAGTACTCCTTTTCTTTTTGCGAATACAGACTAACACGGCTGCTACTCTGAAACCTGTCATTAAAAAGATTTGTTTTCCATCACTTTCAGGTGTGGATGAAGCGACCATCATTGATATCTTGACTAAAAGAACCAATGGACAACGCCAGCAGATCAAAGCTGCATACCAGCAGTCTAAAGGAAAGGTACAGTAACAACAAGGCTGCCGTTAATATGCAGCTTGAGTTTTTCAATATTTGCAGCTAGTCCTACCAGTCCATGCAGTTTTAGCTTCCCAAAACATAATATTAGAAGGAATCTTCTCTATGTAGTCGCTGAAGGCTGTGGCTGGGAATGATGAGGTTGTACTGAAATTACATTGCAGGCTCAGATGCGCAAATGCTATTAATCTGAATGGCCATCATCATTCTGAGGTAAAGTTCCAGGCTCTAATCCTGAAAATCATCCAGCATCTTAAAGTCCCAATGGACTCATTGAGAGCCACTGGGAGTTGAGAGCTCTCACTAATACTTTGGAGGCATTTAGTACTTTGTAGGATTATGCTCCAACATAGCATGAGAAGAGCTGATGTGTTCACTTGTTATCGTGGGTATCTGTATGAATTGCCAATCTAAATAGTATATAGAAAAGCAAATATAAAGGGCAGGACTGTGGCTAACCCTTGTGCAGGTATACAGGGGGAAGGATGCAAGAAACCTTGTGCATCTTGTATAAGGGTAGGGTTGCCAACTCTTGAGGATTGTCCTGGAGTTGCCAGGAATTAAAGATTAATATTTAATTAAAGATTATGGCATGTGATGAAACCTCCAGGAATATGTCCAAGAAAAACTGGCAACCCTACATAAGGGCCAATTCCAATCACAATATCTGTGCTTGGAGAACCAGGGGAAATCTCTCCATGTGTGCTCAGGATAGGGGTATCATTCCAAAAGGGGCAAGGAAGAGGCAGGATCATGGCCCTGCCTCACTGCTACACCAGCCCATTGAGTGGGTCTGGTGCACAGGCTGCTCCCATCTTAGTGGATGTTACAGACTGCACCCTTACTGCCCCCTGTGCTCAGGGGAGTTTGGGGATCATTGTATCTCCTTGAGAAGGGGTAGCTCTGCACCTCCCTACAACAAACTCTCCACTCTAGCCCATAACTTTATTGTAAACTGAAATATTATTTAAACAATCAACATACCTAAATTACTGAGCCTTTACCTCCCCTGCTAAGTCACAAAGAAACCAGCAATCAAGTTACTCACCCTGAAGTGGCTTGCAGGGAACCTTTAAGAAAACAGTTCTAATAAAGTGCCTCTTTTTGGTCTAGGTTTCCTGTCTTCCTGTTCAGCAAACCTCACTGTGGTTTACATAGCCTTACCCCGCCCCAGAGAGGAAGCCCCAGTTTTGCAGTTTTCTTATTTTATTAAGGCCTACGTTAAAACTCAGTTTCAAAGTCACAAAGAGCCTGGTACTTTAAGTTGTCAGGATCCATCTCACCCCTTTTTAAAACTAAAATTTAATTTTCAATTTCGACAACATGAAAGATTTTTAAAATGCTAAAAGCATATTCTCTGGGGACCTATGTACTCTAGTGACTGGTGGAGTATCAGAAACTAAGCAGAATTCAGCAGATATTAACTACTGAATCTAGTGCTCCCGTAGAACCCCATTGATTTAGGAGGTCCTAACTTGCAGAACAGAGTACCCCTGCTTGGTGTATCAATAAAGAGGTGACAGATTCTTAAAGCAATTATTAGAGGCTTGTTTTTGGGGTGGGCATAGGGCTATAATTTTTGCACACACTGAAATGTCAAGAACTGCATTTAAGTTAGGAAGCATTGGTATATAGGATATGTGAAGATCCACTACTAATCCTAAATTTACAATATTTCTCATGTCACTTGCCAGTACTGAGCTTGTTGGAAAAATCTACATTTTAATAGGGTAGTTTCCAACTTCTTTATCCCTAACCAGGCAAACACAAAAGCCCCCCATCCACCCAAATGCACTTGTAAGCAAGTCATGATAACAATAACAATATTAGCTTCTTGTAAGAACTAAAAAGTTTGCTTTGGTTTTATTTTGTCTTCAGCGCAGTATGCAGGAGAAAGAGCACTTCTGAACACTTTGTAATAGCTAGTTAAAGAATCATCAACATGAATAAAAAGCAGACAAAGTACCCCAAGCTTAAAACATGATTCTCAAAAATGGAAGGTGAATTTTTCCTAAGGTGCTCATGGGAGGTGGAATAGGATTACTCAGTCATTTTCTGGGTGCTTCTGAACTGTGGGTTTTTAAAGCTTGCCAGCTTACAATTGTTTATCCTTCCTTGTAGCCTCTGGAAGAAGCTTTGAAAAAAGCCCTCAAAAGTCACCTTGAAGACGTCGTCTTGGCTCTGTTGAAAACTCCAGCCCAGTTTGATGCTGAGGAGCTCAGGGCGGCTATGAAGGTATGACAGTAAAATTTCAGCACAACTCCCAACTTAAAAAACTCTGCAGCTATCCTTGCTTATATTCTGCAGTTATATTCAGATTCTAAAATTGGTTGCAGTGCCAAATAAGAACACCAATAAATTCAAAGTGTCAGACAAGAGTAGCATCTGTATTATTTATTTAAAAGTTTGTGAAGATGCATCCATAGCTTGCAAGTGCCAATAAGTTAAAAGTATGAGCATGTATAGTTCTAATTTCACCCTCTGAAAACTGGACTATTTAATACCCTGGTGCAATAAAGCCAAGTTATCGATTTGCACCTGCTAAATAATTTCCTTTTGTTTGCTTCATGACTATAATTATTTCATCAAGTTTGTTAACATCTGATTTTACTTGCATCAGTTCAATGTGTACAGTCATCTTGAATACAGTATTTGGTTCTCGAACAGTTCATTTTGTAGACTAAACAAGAAAAATACCATGTAGAAAAAAAGCTTTCTGAATTGCCCCAGGTGAATCAGAAGGAGCACAAATGGACCCCTCCTTACCTTTTAAAAAATATAACACCACCACAAAGCAGCAGAATGGACTAATTCTTCAAAGCTAAAGTTATAGTCAGGCCAAGTAAAAACTCTGATGGAGAAAACGTATTTAACACTAGACATATGGAAATATAATCCATAAACTAAAGTTCAGTTGGCAAATGCAGCCCTTGATAGGGGTTGAACAAATGGTGCTCTTTCACTTTTGTTATTTCCCTGTAGCATTTATTAAACTACTATTTTTTTAAAAAAAGGAATTGTATTTCCTTCCACCCAGTTTTCTCAGAGCAAGCCCTACCTATAAGCTGCTCAGTCTTTGTAATACCTGTCTCAGACATTAGTAGCATTAAGTATGATAAAGAGGAACTATAGTAAAAATAATTTATAGGATGGTGTGAAATGATTATTGTTTCTGATTTACTGGAAGGCTTGGCTCACTGTATATGGGCTCCCAGATGAAATAATCTTCCAAAAACTTATGCTTCTGTAATCAAGAACATTGATTTTATAGTTATCACATGTGGTTCTGTGCTTCTAGATGTTGTGTTTCCCTAGATATATAAGGTCAGACAAAATTTGCGCAACCATTTTCCAACAGGGGTTTGGAACAGATGAAGATACCTTAATTGAGATTCTGGCTTCAAGAAACAACAGGGAAATCAGAGAAATCAACAGAGTCTACAGGGAAGGTAATTCATAGGTTGTAAAATTACATGAACAGAACATATCATTGGGGAAGGAATAAAGGCATGTTTGGTCAAGCTGTTTCTCTCCCTAGTGTTGGTGATTTTGAAGCATCCATGGCCAATGCATCTGAGAAATTCCATTCCTGGCATTAAAAGTTTCACTCCAAAGCAGCAGGAGAGACCTTACTGTCCCCTGCTTCTTCCCATGTAAACCAGACTCCTTATGGAAAATGTGACTCCAGGAATTTATAAAAAGAGATGGACCTAAAGCATCTTCCCCCTTCTATGTCTTGCCCACATGCTCAGGGTTTAGCTGATCACCATATTTGGGATTGGGAAGGAATTTTCCTCCAGGGCAGACTGGCAGAGGCCCTGGGGGTTTTTCGCCTTCCTCTGCAGCGTGGGGCATGGGTCACTTGGTGGAGGATTCTCTGCACCTTGAAGTCTTTAAACCATGATTTGAGACATAGGTTAGGGGTTTATTACAAGAGTGGGTGGATTATTACAGGATTCTGTGGCCTGCGTTGTGCAGGAGGTCAGACTAGATGATCATAATGGTCCCTTCTGACCTTAAAGTCTATGAGTCTATTCCCAAGGTTAGATATTTGGATCAGAATCCAGACTTCACAGTTCATCTCAATTTATTAGTAAACAAACTAGAGAGAGCACATAAAAATTATTCAAAGACAAAGATAACAATGGGACCCAAATCAAAATGACTAATTCCAATATTGATAAAAACACATATTTAAGTAGGAGATTTGGAACTGGAGGGAATATTTCTATAAATGAGATGAAATAATTCTTTAAATTATCATGGGATTTTTTTCTTATTGTTTTATTGTAGAGCTTAAGAGAGATCTTGTAAAAGACATTGCCGCAGATACATCTGGAGACTTCCAAAAGGCTTTGCTTGCTCTAGTCAAGGTATGCCATGTTCAAATACTTTCAATAAACTTTATTTTTAAGAAGGAGTTAATAGTCTTGGTTGAGTTAGATGACATATGTGCATCAGCCAGAGAAACCATGGGGGACTTGTTTATTGCTTTTTACTCTGTATTAAAAAAAACGCAAAAAGAAATCTTACTATGTGAAGCGAAATTTCTCTTTAAACAAGTTGACATTTAGAATAATGTTTTCATCCAACTAGAAGTTACAAGAAAAATCCTGATTTTTACTGGCTTCTGTTTGCTTTTAAACTTTTTCACATGATCAGAGTTTATAAGTATTTTGAAGGTAATAATAGAAGTGATAGAAATTATTTAATCTCAGAAGATGGCAAGTTAAACAGCAATGCCAAGAAATAGGAACATTTCAACTAGATATTAGGAAATATTTCTTAATACTAATATAGCTGGATAAAAGCAGAATGTGTGGAAGGTGGACAAATTGCCCTATATGCAGATATTTAAAAGCAGATTAAATAAACAGTAGTGGGCATGATATATAAAATCTGTCTGTAAAGTCAACAGGTATCAGACTCCATGATTCAGGGATCTGAAGTCACAATCTGTGTGAAATTTCCCCCACAAAATGAAGAATTGAAATTTAAAATATCATCATGAGATAAAATTTTGAGATAAAATTATCATGAGAGAAAATCTTGATCAGAATGAAAATTATTAAGTCTATCTTAAAATGAGTTAAGTGTCTGAATTTTTACCTAATGGTTAGATTCTGACACCCCTTATTTTATGGTGAATAGTACCTTACTTCATAAGTAGTCTCAATGAAGTTCCTATGATTATTCGAGAAGTAAGGCACTACTCAAATCTGGCCCTAAACAAAGGAAACCTGATTGGTTTGCATATGGTTTGATTTCATTCTTAGAGCAATCGACTTACCCATTGGAACTTCACCTTAGTGCTCTCAAACTTCATGCTAAAATGACGTAATGGGAAATGACATTCATTCCAGGGTTATATAAACAAAATGGTAACATGAGATAATGAAATTTTTTAGGGTGACCGAAATGAAGATGGCTGTGTGAATGAAGAGCTTGCTGACAGTGATGCCAGGGTAAGAAAAGGCTTTGCACTCTATTTGAGAAATGTGTTCTCTTGTCTGTTTTATTTCCATGCTCAGCATAGATTGTAACAAGCACAATCTCTCTAGCTGAGGACATTATATAATCTGCTATACTGGTGTCCTCCCTACCCCACCCAAGATCTTTTATTAGTTTAGGGATTGACTGAGTCTCTTTTTTTGGAGAATGCTGTTAGAATATGAGCAAGTAGAGGTCTGTAGTGTGACTGATAAGTTACCCATGACCTCTTCCTTTCATATATAAAAACCAATATATCTACCAATTTCTGACAGGGGAAAGAAGCGTACATGGGTGAGAAGAACCACCTGCACCATCTTAGCCAAAGGAAACTTGGTAGCACTCCCCTTTTTAGCTATAGCTTTAGCTTTGTAATCATAGGCTTTTCAAGATTCCTTGATACTTATTAGTATGTCGTTACTTTAGATTTTAGAATCTTTTTTATGAAAGTTTAAATACCACAAAAATTTCCCATAGTACAGCTTCTAGATTAGTGTGATGTTTTATTATGGGCAAACACCCTGGCCAACAACACTGAAATAGCAGTCTATCCTGAGCTTTTATGCCTGTAGGTAAAATCACGTCATCACTACTTTAATTCAAAGCTTCAAAATTGATATAAAGGCCAGCTGGTTGGCCTCATTGTAAAGCTCAGTCCTGTAGTATGTGAGTTCAGTTTCCTAGTATGTGAGTTCAGTTTCCTAGCACGTGTTTGCTTTCAAACACACACATATGCATGTCTGAGAGGACAGCACATTCATCCTTTACAATGGAAGGGGTACTTTACAGCACTCAGTAGAATCTCTATAGGTCCATTTAAGTGCATTGTTGTTGGGCTCTAAAGGGAGTACTATTGCCAGTTCCTTTGCTGGATGGATTTAGCCATGATAAAGGGGTCCTGTCCCACAGGTGATTATTGTGGGTGGAGGATGCCTGAGAGCTGGGGAAAAGGAAGAGGATGAGTCTGGTTTTTCTGGTTTTCCATTAATGGCCCTCATGGGAAAAAAAGGAAGATCTGGTGTGTAGCTTTCCCATATTACATTTCTGTGGAATTCTTAACTGAGTTTATTTCATATTTGGGTCCAGCAATAGAAAGCCAGTCAATCCTGTACTTTCCACATTGACAGCAGCATACTTCTCTCAGGAACAGTCCTGTTAACAAATGTTTGGAAATGCCAAGCACAGGTGTCTAGTGGCCTGTGAAACTATTATGACTTTAGCCAAGAATGCAGTAACAGTGGGAAAAACTAAGAATAATAATCCTCTGGACAAGTTTGTGGAATGTGGGGCATTCTATATTATGTATGGAATGTCCTTAGTCCTTGATGAAGACAGTGGTGCAAAGGCCTCTGTTTGGCTGAGCGTGACAGCATTAGATGTACAGTATTCCAGGTCGTCTCATTGTAAGGATAATATACAAACTTCTGTGCTTTACAATAGGCCTTATATGAAGCAGGAGAGAAAAAAAAAGGAACAGATGTCAATGTATTCATTACCATCCTTACTACGAGAAGCTTCCCACATCTTCGAAGGGGTAGGTTGAATGAAGCTTTCGGCCTCGGGGAACTGTATTTTAAAAATGCACCTTTCGTATATATGAGTAACAGGTGTCAGAAGTATTGAAACAACTTAGGATGTGAACCAGTGCTCACTTGAAATCAAACAGTCTTTCCATTGACTTTAAAAGACATTGGACTGGGCCCCAATTTCTAAAGTCAGGTGCTATATCAGTGTAAACAGATACTGTATAATCCAATGAACAGAAACATGCACATGAGAAGGTTATTTCATCAAAGGCTTGAAATAAGTTACACTTATGAAATATATTCCCAATACACACATTTTGGATGCTGGTATACAATAACTGGTGCATAAAGTGGACATTTCACACTATGGGTTGAACTGCATCCCATTATGAGGATCTTCTAAAGTAAATGCAGTAGACGTGTATCTGTCTTAACTTGCTTTTTGGAGGACTGTTTGTGCTTCAGGGAACAATCCAATGCACTAACTGACTGAGGTTAGGAAGACATATGAGCAGGTTATCACATAATTAACTATTATGGGGTTTCTTGTCATTTCCTCTGAAGTATCTGATACTAACCACTGTCAGAGACAGGCTATTGGGCTAAATGGGCCTGGTACATAACTACACTTTCCATCATGTGATCTGGTACATTAATTCCTGTGTCAGAAGTTGGAAACTCAAAACTGCTGCAAGCTTTTCAAATTGTAGCTTATTTCCTACAGTGTATATCTCTTGCTGATCTGATGACATCCTCAAACTGTTAGCTAACTGTCTGTTCCATATGGTGGACATCAGAGAACTGTCTAACGTTAACAAAATAAAGAGAGCAAGAACATAGTATTTTCCCAGTTTTCACTAAGCTTGATATCCATGTCTAGTCTTTCAGAAATATACCAAATTTAGCCAACATGACATGAACAAGGCACTGGACCTGGAACTGAAAGGCGACATTGAGAACTGCCTGACAACGATTGGTATGTAATCCCCCTTGCCAAGTAACTCACTGCTTCTCAGCTGTGCTTCTTTCCATATTAACTATATGAAAGTCAGAAGTAAACTATTTTTCATTGCCCAATGGGAAAGGATCCTGGTCTCCTATTGTGTTTCATTAAAAACTAGCACGGCTACCATACATGACAGTTTGGTATCTGACACTTTGGAAAGTTCAACTGGAAAAAAATGGAGTAAACAGGAGTTATTTCAAATAAATAAAAAATATAAATTAATGTGTGAAAATGCACATTTCATAAACAGATGTTTTTGTTGAAATCCACCTATCGACTCTGATTCTCATTTGTACTAAAGTTGCTTTATACCTCTGGCTGTGTAAACGGCCCAAAGAGCAAGCATAAAAGTAATTTAAACTCACTTTAAGGCTCTTTATTCTTCCAGAGTGGTATAAAGTTGCTCCAGTGTAAATACAAATCAGGGCTGTAGAGTTTTTATTCTCCACACTGATTTACTTTGCATTTTGATAAAATATTACAAATCATCCACCTAAGGCACTGCTCAGGAGAATATCTTTGTAAAGACTCAAGGCAGATGTTTATTGTCACATGTCTGTTATTATGCCCTTTAAACTTTCTATTCACCACGAACAGTACAAATGATGGGAGCCTGGGTGGAGCTACAATACTGGGGACTGCCCTGTGGCTGACCAATCCTGACTTAAAACATCACACCTCAGTGGACTGAACATGGGACTGGGAGTCAGGAGACCTGGATTCTGTTTCTGACTTTGCCACTTACTCTTTGGGTGACTTGGGCAAATTGCTGATAGACAAGGCTATCTCCTTTCTAACATCTCCTGGGCCCACTTCAAAGGAGGCAGGGATGAGGCAGAACCATGTTCTCTCCACACACACCAGCCGGAGTGGATCTGGCCAGTGATACAGAAGAGTTGCATTCTCTCTATGGTGTGATGAAGTGGGTATGTCGCTTGTGCACCAGAGAGCTCCAGGAGACATTGAGTCCTATGGATGCAAAGTGCTGCATAAGTGTGAAATATATTATTACTGTACTCCCAACCCAGCTCTGAGTGTTTGGTGCAAACATAACACACCAATTAGCTTTATTCCTTTGCTAGGTTAATTTGGGCACACACAAAAAATGGAAAAGTACCAACAGCACCCTCTAAAATACATCATGATATTAGGCATATGGTTTGTATAGTTAATTTATTCCAGTTTAGAAACAATATGCACTGAGCAAACTGCTTCACTTTGCCACCTGAGAACTGGAGCATATTTCTTAACCTCATGCTGGCAAATCCCAACTCAGCACTGACTACAGTACCCTTCCCCCACTTTGCATGTGTGCTTTACTTATGAGTCATATTTAACTCTGTCACATTGTTTCATTGCAGTGAAATGTGCCACAAGCAAACCAGCTTTCTTTGCAGAAAAGCTCAACTTGGCAATGAAGGTAGAGTATGCTGAAAAACTTTTGTTTGGGGAGGGAGAACCTTTTAATATAAGATGACAAACTGGGCCAGAGCATCCTGCCATGAAAAGCCCCTCAGGAGGAAGCCAGAGGGAAAAGAATTCAGTGAGTTTCCATACACTTTCCTGTCTGGTATAAGGGGCTCAGGGTTTTATCTCTATAGGAACTCATCTGCATCTACCTATCTACAATGGACACAGTTAAAAAGTTAATTTGGTTTCAGTGATATTAACAGTATATAAAATGGGGAATACTACTAGAACTGATAATGTCTCTACACCCGGAATGACCTTTAAGAGCATGCCAATGGAAGCTGCATCTATCTAGTAACTTATAAGGCCTCGTCGCTGTAGGAGTTTGGAGATCACATGAGACCATAAGGGCCACTCTAATGACGATGTTTCCCCATCCCCGTGGTTAGGAGTTTACTCACATAACTCCCATTAGCATTAATAGGAGCTATGCATAATGTAAACCCAATTGTATCAAGATGACAAGACACCTCATGTTTTTATTTAATATAAATAGAGAACCTGTACTTTCCCTGACGTTGAAAACAAGTCAGATTTCACTTGTACCTCCACGCACCAGAGGGAAATCTGCTTCTCTAGAGAACCCTCGCTTTAAGGGGCAGTCCAGGGCCAGCAGAAAGCAAAGGAGCCTTACCAAGCATATCTCCACACTGTCAGGGGGCTGAAAGGGGAGGATCTGAAGGCATCAGAAGCAGTGCAGGTTCTGGGGCCTTAGCCCCATGCTCATTCAGATGGGGGTGGTCAGATGAATCCACAGCTATTTTTGATTTATGTTGCAACAGTCCATTTGCCCCCCATTGTTTAACATGGAATTGCTTTTGATGTGAAAAATCATACAGGTTGTCAAAACAAACACGTACCGCCGTGATTTAAGAATAATGCTTTGTATGGCTAGGTAATCATGATTTATTTTTAACAGGGCTCTGGGACACGCCACAAAACACTGAACAGAATCATGGTTTCACGTTCTGAGGTTGACATGAATGAGATCAAGGGCTATTATAATAAGCTGTATGGCACACCTCTCTGCCAGGCCATCTTGGTATGTTTTTCCTTTCAGCTGAAGCTATATCAACTACTGAATGTAAAATGTTATTGTAATTGGCTGGCTCAGGAGGCTGGTAATGGGCTCGATAGCGACCCTTTAGGTCACCAATTTTAATTCAGGCGGGGTTGAAAAATCATTACTAGCTGATGTTTCATCAGTGAAAATGGTGGTTGGGCTGAGTCCTTTCCTGGTGGGTCAGCATGAGTCACAAAAGCCATCGCACATGGCGATATGCAGCACTCTTTGGCAGTTTCAGCCAGGCGGCGCATCCGATAAAGTGAGCTGTAGCTCACGAAAGCTTATGCGCAAATAAATGGGTTAGTCTCTAAGGTGCCACAAGTCATAGAATCATAGAATCATAGAATATCAGGGTTGGAAGGGACCTCAGGAGGTCATCTAGTCCAACCCCCTGCTCAAAGCAGGACCAATCCCCAATCAAATCATCCCAGCCAGGGCTTTGTCAAGCCTGACCTTAAAAACTTCCAAGGAAGGAGATTCTACCACCTCTCTAGGTAACGCATTCCAGTGTTTCACCACCCTCCTAGTGAAAAAGTTTTTCCTAATATCCAACCTAAACTCCCCCACTGCAACTTGAGACCATTACTCCTTGTCCTGTCCTCTTCTACCACTGAGAATAGTCTAGAACCATCCTCTCTGGAACCACCTCTCAGGTAGTTGAAAGCAGCTATCAAATCCCCCCTCATTCTTCTCTTCCGTAGACTAAACATTCCCAGTTCCCTCAGCCTCTCCTCATAAGTCATGTGTTCCAGACCCCTAATCATTTTTGTTGCTCTTTGCTGGACTCCCTCCAATTTATCCACATCCTTCTTGTAGTGTGGGGCCCAAAACTGGACACAGTACTCCAGATGAGGCCTCACCAATGTCGAATAGAGAGGAACGATCACGTCCCTCGATCTGCTCGCTATGCCCCTACTTATACATCCCAAAATGCCATTGGCCTTCTTGGCAACAAGGGCACAGTGCTGACTCATATCCAGCTTCTCGTCCACTGTAACCCCTAGGTCCTTTTCCGCAGAACTGTTCCTCCTGTTCTTTTTGAGTGAACATAGAGACTGAACTACTCTCTCCTCCTTCGCTGTGGTTCCACATGAGACACAGTGGGACGGCACGGTAGGAATGCTTACACTGCCCCTGTCCTTGCTGTAAGGATCCTGGGGATAGACAGAGGGCTCTGGTCTTCAGAGCTGCCCGTCTGGCACTTTTCCATTACCAATTCTACTGCTGCATGCCATATAGTTGTAGCTTTGTTGGTCCCAGGATATTAGAGAGACAAGCTGGGTGAAGTAACATCTTTTATTGAACCAATTTCTGCTGGTGAGAGGGACAAGCTTTCTGGCCACAGAGTTCTGACCTGAAGAAGAGATTTGTGTGGCGAGAAAGCTTGTCTCTCTCTCCAACAGAAGTTGGTCCAACAACAGATATTACCTCACCCACCTTGTCTCTTTAATTCAACTACTGAAATTAGAAAAATATATATACCTCTAAATAGGACAAATTAATATAGCATTGAAAAAAGCTGCTTTCCCAGAGCAGTAAGGCATCCTCAGCAGAACTCAGAGGGTGAGACCCTTAGCTCATGTAAATCACTAAGTAATGCCAGCTTACGCCAGCTACAGATCTGTCTCTCTGCCTTTAGGCTTACTTTTTTTAAAGGCAAAACAAGAATGCACTTATGGAAAATTTAAACCATCTCCTAGTAGCTCACTGATTTAAATGTACCACTGCCAAATAGCTTCTGAGAGCTACTGAATACTCACAGTAACAAACACAGTGATTGTAGAGGAAACGTACAGTACACGGACTAAAACACTAACATTAATCTTTGCCAGTATCTGCCATTTCACAGATAAAATACTGGAGATAGTACAGTGGTATAATTTACTAGTATTCTTAATATATATCTATAAATGATTCTTTCTCTCACATGATATCACACTGTATCCCATCTTGATGCAAAATTACATGACTGCATTAGAACATTGAATCTGATACACATGCTATCTGAATCAGGCAAGATAGTACATGCTATCTGAATCAGGCAAAGCCTAGTCACACTTGAGAAAACATGGAGCTTAATAAATTAGCTGCTTATGGAAATCATACTCCAAATTGTTGAATTCTGTGAGCAATTAAATATCATGACATCTAAAATTATTTCAGAAGAACCCTATCTTAACACAAGTTAGGAATAGCCCAATCTTAATATGGGTTAATTATAGTTTAAACATTCATGTTAACTGATAAAGGAAGATTTTCCATTTCACCCATTGTAGGGAAGTTAAGCCACTCGATCGGGACTCAGGATATTCTCAGCTCTGCCACAGACCTACTGTATCAACTTAGGCAAATCACCTAATGTCTTTGTGCTTCAGTGTCCCATCTATAAAATGAATCCTTTCTGGTTCCCACCATTGTCTATCTTGTCTGCGTATGCTGTGATCCTGAAGACTTTCTCATGTGTTTAGTTTTATGTACTCTGAGTAGTCCCATTATCTTAGTGGGACCATACAAAGTTCATTGAGTTAATCATGTGCGGCCTTAGTTTGGGAAAAGAACTGTCTCTCTTAGAAGGTGTATATCCAGTGTCCAGCACAATGGGGTCTTGATCTTAGTGGGAATCTTTAGTCAGAACTGTAATAATAATTTTAGTGTTCTTAAATTGACAGGATGAAACCAAAGGAGACTATGAAACCATTCTGGTGGCTTTATGTGGTGACAACTAAGCTTCATGATGTTCTGATGCGTTCCAGCCTTGTTACCGAGGTTATCATTCCCTTCGTCTCAGCTGTTTACAAAATATAACATGGCTTTAAACAGAGATGGATCTCTGGTTTGGAGTGTGGTCCAGACATGTACTATCTGGAAAATTTGTAGCCTGGAAAATGTATTTTGATATTACTATTCTGTGTGACATTATTAATCCCTTTTTTCTATTTATCCAAAACCAAAGAGTATACTTAAAGGTTCTATTTACTTTAAAAAGATTAAGCATATACAAGGTACAGTTTTTCTCTGAGCTAGGCAAGTGTAACTTTACAAATAAAATTAACCTGTGAAGAGATCTAATATGTCCTTTATGGCTTCTCTACATTTTACGCCTGCTGTTGTTGCGTATAGCATACGCAAATGAACGAGAATTTAAAACAAGGAGAAAAATTCCAGCAGCACAATTAAATTCACAACTTAGATAAAACAGAACTGAATGGGATTATATAAATGAGTCTCAAAAGCAGAACACAAGATTAACTAGCAATGCAGTGTATTTTTTTTTTAATGAAAGATATCAGCATCATGAAAACTGATGCTGCTTCTGTCTTGCTGTCACCAATGGTGTGCATGGGGAATGCTATTCAGATTCTTTTTCAAAATTCAGAACAAACATAAAATTGTGCCCTGAGCAAAGTTTTCACATATAAACAACTACAGTAGAACCTCAGAGTTATGAACACCAGAGTTACGAACTGACTAGTCAACCACACACCTCATTTGGAACCAGACGTATGCAATCAGGCAGCAACAGAGACCAAAAATAAAATAAAATAAAATAAAAAAAAGCAAACAGCACAGTACTGTGTTAAATGTAAACTACTGAAAAAAAAGAAAAGAAAAAAGGGAAAGCAGCATTTGTCTTCTGCACAGTAAAGTTTCAAAGCTGTATTAAGTCAACATTCAGTTGTAAACTTTTGAAAGAATAACCATTATGTTTTGTTCAGAGTTACGAACATTTAAGAGTTACGAAACTCCATTCCCGAGGTGTTCATAACTCTGAGTTACATATAATAGAACCTCAAGGCTGAACACAAAAAACCCCATGAATGGCTTGATGCTTCACTGTGTTAAACCAGTTTTACACTCGTATAACTCTTCAGTGGTGAAATATTTTATTTATTATTATTATTTGTATTGTAGTAATGCTTAGGCCCATTGTGTTAGGTATGTTACAAACATAAGAAATATATAGTCCTAGATCCACAAAGCTATTTACATGCCTAACACATGCAAATCAATGGGAGTTAGCCACCTAAATACCTTTGAGGATCTGGGCTTTACACTCTAAATAATAAATCCAAAGTTGTCATTGGTGGGCTTGATAGCTTCTCTCCTCACCATCCCCAATATATACTCTCAATGCAGGTCTCGCTTTACACCTAGAGGTCCTCAAGTCTACCAGTGGCTTAGCATGACTGGTTGTACAGGAAAGATTTGACCGTACTTTAGATATTTGTCAGTATGAAAACGTTTGATGAAACTGGCCTTAGTAGTTTATAGACAATTCATGCTCAAGAAGCAAATATTCAGTGAGACACTGTGTGCCGCAGAAAGGAGCCTTTGGGACTGCTGGAAGTCATTTAGGTAATAGCCTCTGGAAGTCAGAGCTTTCCCTTCCGTAAACACAGTGGTGGTGGGGCGCATGATGCTCTCTGTGGTTTTTTTTCCTTAGGGACCAAGCCTGCAAGGCCCTACTGAGATACCAGAAAGATAAGGGATTTGGGGCCTTCCAAAAACCATGGAGGAATAAACTACTAAGACTGGATCCTCCAGTCTGGTCAAGCTGCACTGACTGTGGCATTGAAGGTGGGGACAAAGGTGGCTTTCACCCGCTTTGGGGAACCCCAGTTCTGGACCTGAGAAAATCCACAGGTAGCAGGTTATGACAGGTTCATGGCCCCTTTTTGGTTATTTTGGTATGTCCACACGGAATCCACTCTGGTTTCCATTAATATATCTCACCACTGTATAATCATAGCTTTACTGATTCTGTCCGCAAAGCATCACCAGCTGAACATTGTGACTGCAAGGGAACTAATATAGCAACCAGGCAAATCCCAGCACTAACAGGGTCGAACGACATCTATAAAATTAAAGCACAATGTAAACCAGTATCACCATAGCTAAAGATAAAAATCAAACAGACTAGCAACACTATAACTACACTATGTGTAAAATCAACTACAGATCAGCCTGAACATAACTAATCGCCATATATAAATTTAGTGATGGGTAACTTCAAACAGTTCAGAGACTGAATAATAAGCCAGACCTACTGAAGAATCCATCAAGTTCTGCAGCCCTTTGTGTGACTAGGACAATCACCCTTCAAACCCATCTGATGTTATATTTTGTCGAGGGAAGACTGGCCTGCTTCTGTCTTCCAAAATCTTTGGAGGGCATACCGTTCTCATGTCTGGTGATGGTAGGTTACCTATCTAAAACATTGGATGTCCGACAGGAGGTGTCGGCAGCCTTCCCTTCTTAACTATAGGGAGCAGCAATCTAAAGGTAACTCCTTGTTGCTGCTACTCTGACTGACAATTAGTTCAAATTGCTTCTCCTTGTCCTCTAGGTCACATGGAATAGGATCAGCCAGTCTGGAAACCAGAACTGATACTCTGTGACCAATCTCAGCCAACCAATGTGAAACTCAAATGTGAAGAAAATAAATGCAAAATGTAGTGTGTGTTTGTGTGTGTGTGTGTGTGCACGTGCGCGCTTTCAGTGTCCCTAGTAGCAAAATATTTTCATATGCATTTTTTGGTGAAAAAACACACTTCAAAGATCTGCTTCCAATTTGGCAATATTTGTGCAAATTTGGAAATAAGATTAATCTGAAAAGCTTTATGGTTATTTTGCCCATCTCTAGTTCCCAGTTCCTAAGAGCCTTTTGTCATATGTTAAAGCACAGCATGACCGTGGTTGTCTAACAGGCATACCTCTCTCCTCAGCCGTACTAAGCACGCTAAGGCTGCAGCTGAGCTCTGGCCCAACCTCTTTAAAAATATCAGGATTAGAACAGCAGGCAGAAAAAGTGTTAAGGAAAGATGATAAATGAAGCAATGATACTCCAGAGTTTTCCCAACATGCAAAATATAGAGCTCCTAGTTTGTTCTAAATATCCCCTTTCTGTGAACAAAACCTAGCCGTGAATCCATTCCAGGTCCTCTTGTGTAACAAGAACAGACCAAGGCAGGTATTGAGGACAACGATTGCTGACTTCACAGAACATCAGCTGATGCTGATGGCAGTGCAGAGCCACACTGTCCCAGGGAGAACTCTAGGGATAGTGCCTCGGGAGGAACAAGCCTTCCCAGAGCACCCTGGGAGGCAGGATGAGTGTACCAGCCAGCTCCACAGGCCATTGTAAAGGAAGGGCAAAGCCAACCCACCTTCTGCACCCCCCTTCCTTTTTGTCCTTCCCTGCTAATGGTAGGATGGAGCGTCCATGCAATCCCGCCACATGTAAGGACCCCCACATTGTCTGGAGGAGCAGGAGGAAGAAGGGCCTTCTCTCCCACCTGGGCACCGACACAATGGTCAGTAATAACCTACTGGTCCTAAGTGGTTGAGAATGCTATGGTTTATTGTTACAGTTTATACCCACCCTGTTAAAAGGGTCGATCTTTAGTTGTGAGTAGCTACAGCTCTGTTTTCATTTTCAAGTCTATGCTTGCTAACCTGAGCAATCCAAGTGCTTGTGTCTGAACTGTCATAGCAATTAGTGCTCATTACAGTGTTGCTATTATGAATTTGGGTGTGGAAATGTAGACATTGCCTCTAACAAGCTGGTGCTGGCTTGTGGTGATGCAGAGGGAGTGCTTCCTGTTGTGGTTTAGAAAACATACAAATAGTACTGTAAATAAAAAAAGGTCATGGTGAGTCATTCCTTCTACGCAATGTTTCAAAGTCACTGCTGCAAGCAAATGAGTATTGTACTGGAATTAAATTGTATAATGGAACTGGATTTCAGCAAAGTGTGAATTGCATGTAAATAGAAACATATGGGATGAAATCCTGGTCTCATCAAAGTCCATGGCAAAACTCCAGTTGACTTCAATGGTGCCAGAAATTCCACCACATCGATTTCTGTCTGTCAGAGTGAGCACTCACCCCTTGTGGCCCAGTGTGAAACCACAGTTAAGTTGTTGCCTCAGGCTTCCTTAGTGCAGGGGCTCCCAAACTGGGGGGTTGGGACACCACAAGGGGTCACAAGGTTATTACATGGTGGGTTGTGAGCTGTCAGCTTCCTCCCCAAGCGCTGCTTTGCCTTCAGCATTTATAATGGTGTTAAATATATAAAAAAGTGTTTTTAATTTATAAGGGGAGGTCACACTCAGAGGCTTGCTATGTGAAAGGGGTCACTAGTACAAAAGTTTGAGAACCACTGCCTTAGTGGGCTTTCAATATATTCAATGAGGTTGTATATAGTGAAAAATACAACTCCCAGGATCTAGTTTATTTAATCAATCACCCAATATGGTATATAAACAAACCTTATGCTATTCTGCAGTGAAACCCCAGGCTTCTCCACTGCTTGGAGTTCTGCAGTCTCCCCTATTGACTAAGAGTATCTCACAATCTCTCTCTGCCTGGACAGCTCTGCTAACTCAGAGTATCTCTTGCCCTACCTGCCTGGAAATCTTCACAGTCTCTATGTTCCGGGGATGGTTCCTCTCTCCAGGAGCCTCTGTTCTCCAAAGAGCACCACTGGGAGTGGCTTCCTGCCCAGCTGTCCTGCAAGCTTACTCCCTGGGTTGTGGGGCCCCTGCCTGAGCTATCATAACCCAGGATAAAAGTCCAGGTGTTCCTTAAGTAATAAACTACCACACAGTCACTTAGCCATTTACTATCCACAGGTGGATCTGGGATGGCACGTTCTCCTTAGCAGAGCCTGTCACAGGAAGGCTGGGTGTTTGAGCCCTCAGAGGGCTAGCCCTTATGACACAGTCCAAAAAAATGTATTTGAAACTGATTAATTTCCTAGGCTGCAGAGAAGCCAATATTTTGCTCTGCTGGTGAAACTTACCCTTGTCTGTAAGGTGAGTAGGAAGACTTTGGGCTGCAATAGTTTGGGGAACTGATATAGAATATTCCTCAACATGTATTCACACACACCTGCACATACACCTTGTATAGGTAGGGAATGGAAGCTACACATGAAAATCCCATTTGAACAAGTGGGGGTCTCCCCCCAAAAGTCTGTGCACACATAAGTGTGTGTTTGCCAAGTTGCCTGTTCAGTAGAAGACACCATCTTTCAAATAGCAACTGCTCAAATTCTTCAGGATACATGCAGCAAGTGACAGCTTTTGAATGTGACAGCAAACAATAGATTAATGAGTAGGAAATGTTTTGCTTAATGAACATGCATCCGATAAAGTGAGCTGTGGCTCACGAAGGCTTATGCTCAAATAAATTGGTTAGTCTCTAAGGTGCCACTAGTACTCCTTTTCTTTTTATGAAGAAAGAAAGGGGGCATTCTGTATTTTTTTCTTTTTGTTAGGCTTCTCCCACTTCCTCTCTTGCCGAACAAAAATGTGTAATTTACAGTACTGTAATTTACAGTACAGAGTGAAGGTAGTACGATTTGTTGCCTGTTATTCAGTATTCATGTTTTGGTACACGGTCCCAAAACACCCTGGGGCCCAGCCATCCATACAATAAGATAAAGAGGCTTGAACCAATGTAGTGTATTCAGAGTTGAAACCTGTATTGTCCCTTGATGCTTGAAAAGTGAAATTACACCCAATTAGACCCCAGTTTTGGAAACCAAGACACAACTCAGTCTATATGCTCTGCGGTGGTGAGGTCTGTGGGGAAAAGAACCCAATTTCAACATTTGTGGTCACTGTGAAACCTCAAGGTGCAGCATTGTACAAAGATCAGGGTAAGGGCAAAACAAGACAGAATTATCTGTACAAATTAACAAAATCCACTCCTAGCAGCATGACCTAAGTGGATTTTTAAAAAGGACTCTCTTTCTAAGGCGATCATTGTTGCTGGGGAATCTTTAACCCAAAGCAAACAAAAGTAATTTCAAATCCCATTCACTCCCATTTTTCCATCTGCCAATGATTCTGTAACGCTAACATCTTAAGCCTTTGCTGCAGCACAGGGCAATGGCACTTGTATGTCCCCTCAGTGGTCCCGCAAAGGCACCAGTTCTCAGCTTCCTGCTCCAAAGCAGTTGCTTTTCTGGATGGAGACCCTTGTCTCTTTCCCTTCTGACTCGGGTATTCCCAGGCTGCACGGGTCCCTGCCTTCACTGTGTATTTTTCCAGCACAGATGGGTTACCAAGGACATCTCCTTGCTTTCTCCTCAGAGATGAATAACAGAATGATTGTCAACAGTTATAAGTTACCATGCAGCACTTCCTATGCAAGCCTACTTTATTCTTAAGGTAAAAATCATTACAGAGAAAAATATATTAAAAACAGTAACAAGACCTGCATGCTAGAATTAACCCCAACCCAAACATGGATTCTGGTAGGCCCAGTCCTGCCAATCTTACCCAAAGGATTGGGCCCCTCTGTGGACCATGGTTCCTGTCCATTTGTTGGATCAGGAAGAAGGCATGAGTGAGTTTAAAACCAGGTTATTTATCCAAAAACTGTTTCCTTGTCTGTCAGTCCCTGAAGAATCCAGTCTGAACGAGTATATGCAAACCTTTCCAAGGGGGGATATTCCAACCTGAGTGAATATACGTAATCACTCCCAGCCATTGTCCTGTTTACCCTTTCCATGGAAATACATACAGTTCCACAATTGCATTTTTGACGCCAAAGGCAGGGCTGGCTCCAGCTTTTTCCGGCGAACGAAAAAAAACCAAAAACCAAGCCTGGTTGAGCTGCCACCGAAGTGCCGCCGAAGACCCGGACATGCCGCCCTGATGATGGACAGAGTGCCGCCCCTTTCTATTGCCCGCCCCAGGCACCTGCTTCCTTCGCTGGTGCCTGGAGCTGGCCCTGCCCTGTATTCACCTAGTTCAATAAAGTTTAACTTAATTCAATAAAGTTCATTAAAGATATTGCAGGAACTTGTCAGACTGTCACATAGCCCTGATCCAGCAAGATGTTCAAATGTATGCCTAACTTTAAGCATGTGCACTTCCCATAAATCAATATGCGAGCACGTTTTCTGCAAATAGTTTTCCCATCAATGAATATTATGATATTATGATATTAGTCTACTCTGCTATAGAAAGATCTTAGCACTAAGATCAGCAAGAAGAGGAAAGCTGATATAAAATGTCACTAGAATAAACTGCACATATTTTCTTATCTCCCTTAGGCTAAGGAAGTGAAAAAATATGTCAAACTATGTGTTGGTGTCATGTTTACAGAGATTCAGGAGCTAACTAAGCCATCTGGATCAAGGCTTCCTTATTTTTGGCTGGCCTTATGGAAAGACATTTTCAGCTCCCTCTCCCACCTCCCAATGGCATGATGTGGTGGCAAGTCTTTCATAACAAAACGAAAAAAAGGAAATCAAACTTATACTAATTTTATTGAATTTACACCCTAAGCAGTCATTTTCACCAGCACAAAGTAAGCACAAAACACTACCGGACCGGAATGGTAGCACTCACTTTACACTAGGCAAGGGGCAGAGCAATGCCAAAAGACAACCAGGCCCATGGTTTTCCAAATAGGTGTTCCCCATTTTCTGCACTGTACTGCCACCTAGTGGGGTGTCTTCATAACAAGAAAAGAAAATTCTGTATTAGAGCAGAGATTTAAATAGAAGGGTTCTAAAAGTCAAAAGGGCTGATGGAGATTTGAGCATCAGATTCAGACACTGATTATTTTCTATACAATCTGAATGACAGATAACTAAAATATTTAGCTTATTGTAGAAATTGTGACTGATGATTTCTATTATTTTCAATACTTTTGCTTTTCGTCACGTACTTTAATAGGAGAGAAGAAAAAAAAATGTGAACTAGTACTAAATAAATAAAACATAGCCAGCATCCAATTATGGGTGCAAAAAAAAAATAACTGCTGTGGAAATTAGAGATAAATTATTGTGGAACAAAATATACCCTGAAGTATCAATACTAGCTTAGTAGAGCTGTGCTTGCACCAGGGCTGAATTTAGCTGTAACTAAATGGAGGGTATCTTCAGTCACATGGGACACTGAACATATGAGAGATGGAGATGCGGTGTGTGTGTGTTTGGGACATAAGTTATTATGGGATGGGGCTTATTTCTTGGTGGATTTTAGGGAGGGATTGCAGACAGCTCTCACTAGAGTTTTGAGGTAATAGGAACAAGCGGAAGAGAGTTAATTTAGAATAATTAACATAATAGAAAATTGAATGCCAAAATGATGACAAAGTACATCTAAATAGTCGTGTGTGTGTGTATCTGTGCCGAGTGCATGAATGGAGATCAACTCCCTTCTGGAAACAAAACCATTTTTTCCTCCCTGCCTCAGAAATAGAATTGTGAAGAATTTTTTTTCTGCTGTTGTTGCTTTTTTGCATGCACCAGGTGCCATACACTTCCAAAATCTTTTTCTAGGGGAGATATAACTAGATCCATGCCATCCTAAAAGGGCCTATTCTTTCCCTCTGCAAATTCCCTATCCTACATGAGCATTATTTCATATGCAACCACTGGAAATCATTCATTGAGGTGTGGGCTGGTTAAATGATATTATTCAGAACACTTCGCACCTGCCAGTGTCCTGGTCTTGTATATAAAATGGAAAATGTGTTCACCTAAGTAAACCACATCTTGCTGTACCGCCCAGTGTTGTGCTTACTGTGCAAATAGGAAAAAGGAAAATGGCTTGGGAAAAGTAGTTATGTAATGACAAAACCCAGTGTAAACGTATCATGGCTCAGGAGAATTTTCACTATGAGAAGCCAGAATCTGTCCACAAGGGAAAAGACATAGTTCTGCGTTGCTCACTTTGTGGTTCTCAGGTAATGCAAAAGGAGCATAAACTGTCTGCATCTCTCCAGCTGGGGGTTCCCCAATGGGGAGGAGTCTCCGATAGGTGGAGCTTCTATGCCACCATCCTCCACAGCAGAGGTTGCAGTTGTCAGGAAGCTGATTACAGCTCCCTGATTCTCCGCTTGGCTCCCCCAGAGCTCTAGTCCTTAGCAAAGAGCTGCCTAGGGATCATGTGCCAGCTGGGGCTGTGCACTCAGGTGACATGGTGTTTGGTTTATATGGTGAAAAACTAAATAACTTTACGGGTTTAAAAGATGAGTAACAGTCACATTATTATGAAATTGTGATGCAGACGTGTCTAATGATTGGGGAACAGCATAGGTATCTAGGAACATAGGGACTGCCAGTCTAGGTTGACCAGTGGTCCCTCTAGACCAGTATTCTGTCTCTGACAGCAGCTAGTACCAGAACCTTTAGAGGAAGATAGAAGAAAACGTGCAGTGAGATGTTTACAGAATAATTTGTGTATTCCTAAAGTTTATTTCTAAACCTTAGCAACTAGTGGTTAGCCTATGCCCTGTACCAGCATGAAGGTTTACATACATTCACATCCTTTTCTCCTGTTTACTATAGCTGTGAATGGTCTTGTTTCTCATGAAAATATCTAATCTTTTTTTTCTGAATCCTATTGAACTCTTGTTCTCAGCAATATCTCGTGGCAATGAGTTTCACAATTTAATTATGTATTGTGTAAAAAAAGTATTTCCTATTATGAGTTTAAAAATTGTTGCCTTTCACTTCTTCTCGTATAATGGGAAAAGGTAAACAGAATGTCTAATTTATATTCTCTGAATATTTTGTATACCTCCTTCATCCCCCCTCTTATTCATTCCCTCTCTAAACTAAACCTTCCCAGCCTGTAGTAATTTTCATTGCTCATCTCTGAATCCCTCTATTTCTGCCCTAGTAGTTTTTGATGGAGAAGAACGATGGGCCAGTGGTTATGCTGCTAGCCTGGCGCTTGGGATACTCAATCCTCTGCCACAAATTTCCTGTGTGACCAAGTCACTTAATCTCTCTGTGCCTCAGTTCCCCTATCTATAACAAGGGTAAACATAGTAAAGACTGGGAGATGCTCAGATATTACAGGAATGGGGGCCATATATCTTAGGTAGACCAGAACTTGATACAATATTCCAGGTGAGGGTGTATGGCATTCTATTTTCAGCATTATTTTCTGTCTCATTCTTTCTACATCTTGCCATATGGGCCCCAATCCTGCCACGAGTTGTGAGTGGACAGAGTCTGCTTATGCATTTGCCTGTGAATAACTTGTTGCAAGAATGAGGTCTTGTGGTTGGTGGATTTTTTGGTTTATTTGGCTATTTTTGTTTTTGCTTTTTTACTACCACTGCACACTGAGTAGAAGTTTTCACTGAGCTGTTCACAATGATAACAAGATATTTTTTCAGCGCAGTTACAGTTGTTTATTACCAACCAAATGTGTGTGAATAGTTCAAATTATTGACTCCAATGTGCATTTCCTTATATTTGTCAACAGTTAATTGCATCTGCAATTGTGCTGCCCATTCACATAAATTTGCTAGGTCTGTCTGCCTCACAGTCTTGTCTCCTTAACTACCTTAAATATTTGGGTCAATTACAAATGATGCCACTTCACTTTTCCAGATCATTGCTGAATATGCTAAACAACTGTAGTCCTGGTGAAGAAACTTGGGATCCCTCACTGTTCATCTTTATCCATATTGAAAACGAGCATTTATTCCTACATTTTTTCTGTCTTTTAGACATTTTCTTAAACTTGATAGAACTTTACCCTCACTTCATTACAATATAGTTTCTTTAACAGCCTTTGGAGATGGACCATGTCATAGAGTTTTTAAAAAATTCAAATACTTTATGTCAGTTGTTTCTCCTTCATCTACTATTTTATTGACATAAACAAATGATTCTAATAAATCAGAGAGCGAGAGAGAGAGATAGTTCCTTTGCAGGTCATGTTGGTTTGCCCCTATCATGTGTTGTTGATTTGGTGTTTTATAATTCTATTTTTAATGATCATCTCACCTAATTTACATATGCTGTAGTAATTTTTCAAACTTGGGATATCTTGACTGTTTCTTAACTTCTTCTTTCCTAGAGAACTATCTATACTAGTGCAAATCATTACATCAATATCATATTTTGGTTCATAGTTTTCAGCATAATACTTTTATCAGAGTTTGGTTCTTACCTGGAATTATAGAATTAGCTTCTGGATGGTTTAATTGAATTATGTTATTCTCTGGGCTATCTGGAAGTTTCATTCTTCTGTTTGGGTTGTACTATTTGCCCTAGCGCTCTATGCTTTCAGTGCTGGTTGAGTGTATAAATAATTTATTTGTGTCTATCCTGGGGGGAAAAAAACCAAAACACTCTTAGAGCTAATCACAAAATGTGGAAACCAGTTTGTCAGAAATGTTTTCCTAATTCTTGCTGAAAATATTTTCAGACCAAAAGAATGTTCTAAGTAGCAACAACTATCAGCGAATGTGGCAGCAGGACTATTCACCAAGACTATCCTTTGCACCAGCTGCCTATGGTCCAGAGAACGTGATTTAGGTCTTATTAGTAATACTTAAAATAAGAAATAATACAGGAACTGAACACCAGGGGCACTGCTCATTGCACTACGATGTATCCCATTGTGAGATCAGTGGTATTGGAACTACTTGTCATCCTATTTTCCAGTTTTCAGAAGATGGGAGGCAGAAGCTGTTCTGAGGATGGCCTGTGGCTCTGGAAATCCCTGTGCTAAAGTGTATTGGTGACATTCTGCATCTTGAGACTGAAGAACTTTTGGTTCCTTTCTAGTTTTGGAGCCAGAAGCTGCTTCCATTACTCCCTAAGCAGGATCAGAACCTAATGTTTGTGTTTTGTTTAATGTTCCTTCTTCCCCGTAGGTTTGGTTCCCACACTGGGCCTTCTTCAGGCAGGATGCCCAGTTATTTTCAGCTATGTTTTTAGTTTACTTTTATTAAGGCATGCAGAGATTAAAATTATTATTACTCAACCATTATTTGCCTTAAAATAATATATATATTTATATATATATAAATTTATAAAATGGTTACAGCCTGACTAAGCGCAGTCTGGATGTGATTTGAAATATCTAGAATAATAAACTTTGAAATTTGTAAATTTATTATTAATTATTATAATTAATTAACATCCCTGCTTGATCTCATGCCACATCCCATGAAAAGGAAAAACCCACCACTTTATCCTGCTTTAAATCCCTCCCCTTAAAACCTACCTTTGATGTGATACTATAAATCATTACTGTCTGACATTACTTAGACCGGCAGGGAGCTGAGACTTACAATTTTCTGCTACTATTTTCTGTTTATTTTGTTACCTCATCTTCCTGCCTTTCCAAACCCTGTTTTGTCCACCTATCATGTCCTGTCTGACCTGTGGTATGCAATCCTAGCTCCATCAAAATTAATAACAAGACTCTCATAGACTTCAATGAGGCAAGGATTCCATCCTTAGACTGCAAATACTCTGGGATAAGGACTGTTTTCTTTATTATCTGTCTGTACATCACTTAGTACCTTGGGGCCCTGATCCCTGAATGGGGTGTGTAGGTACTATTTAATGTTAGTATTAATTATAATTATGTGAGAGTAATCAATGAATACAAAACAAATTTATATACAAATCAATAAGGAAGTTTTTAGGAGCAATTCCACTTTTACAAGTAAACATCAGATTACTGTATGTAGTATTACACTCTACAAAAAGGTTCCTTTATGTTAGCTTAATCCAGAGTTTATGTATTTACACTGATGCACACTTACAAATTTAGGCCCCTGACCTGCAAAGAGATGCATATATGATTACTCTTGTGTGCTGTTCCATTGAGTTTAGTGGTACTTTGCATAGGAGCAAGGGTCAATCTTTAATATCTGATTGCTGGACGGTGGCCTCAGTTAATACTGCCTGACTACAGGTAAATTTTTCAAAAGCACTAAAGTGATTCAATATCTTCATAAATGATCTGGAGGATGGTGTGGATTGCACTCTCAGCAAATTTGCAGATGATACTAAACTGGGAGGAGTGGTAGATACGCTGGAGGGGAGGGATAGGATACAGAAGGACCTAGACAAATTGGAGGATTGGGCCAAAAGAAATCTGATGAGGTTCAATAAGGATAAGTGCAGGGTCCTGCACTTAGGATGGAAGAATCCAATGCACCGCTACAGACTAGGGACCGAATGGCTAGGCAGCAGTTCTGCGGAAAAGGACCTAGGGGTGACAGTGGACGAGAAGCTGGATATGAGTCAACAGTGTGCCCTTGTTGCCAAGAAGGCCAATGGCATTTTGGGATGTATAAGTAGGGGCATAGCGAGCAGATCGAGGGATGTGATCATTCCCCTCTATTCGACACTGGTGAGGCCTCATCTGGAGTACTGTGTCCAGTTTTGGGCCCCACACTACAAGAAGGATGTGAATAAATTGGAGAGAGTCCAGCGAAGGGCAACAAAAATGATTAGGGGTCTAGAGCACATGACTTATGAAGAGAGGCTGAGGGAGCTGGGATTGTTTAGTCTGCGGAAGAGAAGAATGAGGGGGGATTTGATAGCTGCTTTCAACTACCTGAAAGGGGGTTCCAAAGAGGATGGCTCTAGACTGTTCTCAATGGTAGCAGATGACAGAACGAGGAGTAATGGTCTCAAGTTGCAATGGGGGAGGTTTAGATTGGATATTAGGAAAAACTTTTTCACTAAGAGGGTGGTGAAACACTGGAATGCGTTACCTCGGGAGGTGGTAGAATCTCCTTCCTTAGAGGTTTTTAAGGTCAGGCTTGACAAAGCCCTGGCTGGGATGATTTAACTGGGAATTGGTCCTGCTTTGAGCAGGGGGTTGGACTAGATGACCTTCTGGGGTCCCTTCCAACCCTGATATTCTATGATTCTATGATTTAGAAGCCTAAATCATATGTTAGGATCCATAGGAGTCTAAAGTCCCACTGCCTTTCAATGAGACTTAGGCTATGTCTACACTACCACGGTAAGTTGACCTACACTATGCAACTCCAGCTATGTGAATAACATAGCTAGAGTTGACATACCTTAGGTCTCATTACTGCGGGGTCTACACCATGGGGGGTTGATGGGAGAAACTCTCCCGTTGATTTACCTTACTCTTCTTGTTGGGGGTAGAGTACAGGGGTTGACTGGACAGCAATCTGCTGTCGATTTGGTGGGTCTTCGCTACACCTGCTAAATCGACTGCCAGTGGATCGATATTAGAGCGTCGATCCCAGCTGTAGAATCATAGAATACCAGGGTTGGAAGGGACCTCATGAGGTCATCTAGTCCAACCCCCTGCTCAAAGCAGGACCAATCCCCAATTTTTGCCCCAGATCCCAAATGGCCCCCTCAAGGATTGAACTCACAACCCTGGGCTTAGCAGGCCAATGCTCAAACCACTTAGCTATCCCTCCCCACAAGTGTAGACCTGTCCTTAGGGTTCTGAGTGCCTAAATTACATTGTTTTAATCCTTAATCTGCAGGTTATAGCAGAGAAACAAACATAACTAAACAACTCTCACATAAAAAGAAAGAAGCCTAAGAGATATAAGTCAGCATTGCATCATCTAATCTCCAATGGCTAGAATTTAAATTTTAAAATTTGGATTATATCGGACCAAATTTTCTTTCATATATTATATTTATTGAAAGTTTCAAATAAGAAAAATACACATGTACAAGTGCATGGTTCACAAACGTACGCAAGCCCCAGGCCAACAGAGCACGCAAGCATGTGCTTAAGCTTTTCAGCAGATTGGTAGTTTCATCGGAGCACCAAGGTAGTTTTTTCAGCCGATGAAAATAGTTCTACCTTTCCTCTTAGCATGGAATAAAAAGCGTGTTCCTAGACAAGGATTTGTTAAGAGCCAGTTCGTTCTAGAAGAGAAACTGATTGTATAATCTATCCCCACTAGATGTAGCTGTTGATACTTGAGAGAGAGTCTTTTTCTTACCAGAAGACATTTTTTTCCCCCAGCAAGGTTTCAGGGATTGTGTGAGGGGCTCCATAATGTTCCTAAGTAAACCACTCAACCTGCATTTGCCAGTCTCCCCTCCCAGTAAAAAACAAAACAGGCTGTCAAAAAGTAAAGTGAAAAACTTAAGCCTGACATGAGTTCTCATGAATTAATTATGAAGTCCAATGCAATGGTGTTCCAAAATAAATTAGGATATAAGTTTCCAGCTAGCAGCCTGACATTGTAACCACACTAGTGCAGTGCAGGTTTCTGTTGCAGCCTCAATGCATTTTACATGGCTAGGATATAGCCGTAATCCGATCAGCTGCAATTGCCACAATACCAGACGGATCCCTAAAAATAGAGGCCCCATTGGTAATCCGTCTAGATAACTGAATTCAATGACGGTCTGGCAACATTCAGGGAATGTTTGCAGAACTGGATTTAAGTATGTCATGAAATGTTGTTTGCATTACAGAGATCCACAAATGCTCTACGGTTCAGTGCCACTGTTTTAATGGGAAATACACTTCTAAAAAAATTGATTTTGCCATGTTATCTTTTAAGTTTTTTTTCCAATTAAGTCAACTATCGCAGAAATTAAAAACCTGATTAATAATGGTCCTCTTTTTTTAATATATTTTGTTACAATTGTTTAACTCTTAGAACCCATTTAAAAGTGTGAAATTTCTTAGCAACAAACATGTTGTGAAGTACCAGTCTCTTTTTGTATCGTTTAGCTGTCGACCTCATGATGCCTATGATGGAGTGTATTTGTATGTCCAGACCTCTACACTCATATACCTCAGTGATGGATGGCAATATAAAACTCTGAAATTCATGTGGAGAGAGAGACAGAGAAATACTGAGATGCTGGATGAATAATGCACTTTTTTATTTTCATATGTTAAGGATGACCTGAGAATGGTAGAGTGAACCAAAGCCATGGGTTGATTCTACCAGACAGACATAAGAACTGCTATAAAGTAAAAGCTAACCTACATTGCATTAATGCTGGATTTTTGACAAGTACATAGTTGCTGGCACATCTCCAAATGTTTACTGTTGCATATGTCTGAAGATTGCCAGTTTTACTTCAGTGGAAATCTTTTTTCCAGTTTTATTAGCAAGAAGGTGTGGTGCATAGGAGTGCTCCTAAAAGTGAATGAAATTCATTTACTGTCCCCAGTCACTTGACCTGAGTCAAGGTTACAATGATTAATACCCTGTCACATGATAGGGACCACTATCTATTCACTCCGGTTACTGTTACACAAACCCTGGGGCCATATTCTGTTCTCAGTTACACTTTTGCAATGACTTTAGTGAAATTGCAGGGCTGTAAATTAGAACAGAACTTGGTCCCTGGAGTTTTGCTATGACAAACCCCAGATCTCAAAGTAAAATTCATCTCCAGACCACCTATTTTAAACATGAGTTACACAAGTCCACCCGCCATCTCCCACTCCCTCTGTGACGCAGCAACTCTCTCCAGCTGCTTAGCCAGGGAGTCGTACCATTGCATCCTCATCACCCTTTTCAAATTCTGCTGTTTTATTTACTATCCCCCAAGGTCAGAACCTTCTAACGATCCCTCACTGATATCTGCCTCTTCTGCTGAGTTCCCAGCTCCATGCAATACCCTGTGCGACTGCTGACATGATCCTGCTTGCACTAAGCTGCCCCCGAGCATCTGAGTACCTACGGCTCCCTCACCACTAGCTCAGTTACTCCCTGTATCTGCGTTCATCGCAGGTCTGTCTGCTGAGATAACTGACTCACCTCATAGCTCATTTGATTGCTTGCTTGTCAGCTCATTGCTATTGATTCCCATTTATTGCTCCATTGCTGAACTGTATATCACATCTATCTCCCACACAGCCAGGGCTCTCAGCACACCCCTCTTCTGCAACAGAGCATCAACCCTCCTCGTATTCCATTCCCCCTTCTGCCCTCACTGGTTCCATCTCCCCTTCTTGTTACCCACATCCCCTACAGTTCCCACCAACTCTACCTGCTCCTCTTCCTATCTCCACCCCTGTCGCCTCTCTTTTCGCAGCAGCACAAATCCAGGATTCACACCCACTCCTCTGGTGACATCTGTGGCAATCCTGGCATTCTCTCTGACTGCACACTCTCCACTTCCCACACCATTTTCCATTCCCATCTCCACCTCTTTGTTGTCCCCATTCCTAACCTCACACCCATCCCCCTTCTTCCCCTCTTCCTTTTCTCCTGCTATCTCTTGAGAAATAAAGTGGGTGTTCCAAAGATCACAGCCACCCACAACCTCTTCATATTTTTTTTCCTCCAGGCCCTGGCTTCCAGAGACCTGGTTTCCTGCATCTGACATTGCCTCACAGCACCCCCCTCTTACGGAGGCCTCTTCTTCTCTCACACTCTCTTGCCCTGGCTCATTCTGTGATTAGGGTGTTGAGGTTCTCTTCCCCGACTCCTGGCTTCTTATAGATACTAACTTCTCCTTTCTCCTCTTTTGAACAGCACTGCAGCATCCAATCCTTCTCTCTTCTCCCCATCCATACTGCTGTCATCTACCACCCACTCAGATTCTCCTGCAGCCTTCCTCTCTAATCTTGACTCCTGGCTCTCTCTCTTCCCTTCATCACAATCTCCCACACTTATCTTTGATGACTTCAGCTTCCATGCTGATGACCTTTCAATTTCTTAGCCACAAGCCTCCTCTGTCTCAATACGTCATTCGACCTGCAGCTCTGGTGAAATTCGCCTACTCACCCAAAAGAATGTTCACTTGATGTGGTCTTCACCAATCTTTCTGACCTCTCCTTTGATGAGTTCCCCTGCTCTGACCATCCCTTGGTCTCTCTCAGCATCACCCATCTTCACTCTCCCTCTTGCCCTGTGACCCAGCTCTTCTGTAACTTCCAGTCCACCAATGCTGATGACTTCTTTTCTGATCTCAGCCCCCTCCTCTCTTCCTTTCCTTCCATTGATACAGTTGTTGATTTTTGACTCCATGTTTCACTCTCCTTCACCTTAGATTCTTTGACCCTTCTGACCCATTGCAACATTGCCCATGCCAACCCTGAGGACAACCCTAACATCCGCTTTGTTCTTCCTGCTCTCAAGCTGCACAATCTCTCTGGCAGAAATCTCTCAGGCTGACTTCCTCTGCTACAAATTCATTCTCTCCTCCTTCAGTTCTGCCTAGCTAAACAACTCTATTTCTCCAACTTAACTGAGTTTATGACCTAATCCCAGTTACCATTTTGCCAGCTCTGACTTATTCCTCAAATCCTCTTACCTCCACTTTTCTCTGCACAGGATCTTGCCAATTTATTCAAAGAGAAAATTGTCCAAAGACGATATAACCTTCCTTTCCCCCTCAGTTTGCCTACTCTTCCCCAATGCCCTGCCTTCCTTAACAGATACAGAAGTTTCTCCTTCAGTCCCAGTGACCTCCATCCCTTTTATTATGCCCATTCTCATCCCCTCCTTTACCCTCCTCCTTAACCTCTCACACTTTTCCTGCTCTTGCCCCTCTCAATACAAACTTGCTTTATTCTCTCCCATTTTAACAAAATCCCACCCTGATCGCACTTGTCTCTCCAGCTACTGACACAACCCCATTCTCCCTTCAGACTCTTGAACATGCTCCTTACAGTTGTTGTCTGGAGTTCTTCTACTCCAATTCCAACCCCCCATCTTCTCCAATCTGGCTCCCATCTGGTTAGAAGATTAAATACTAAGATGGGTGAACCAGAGTATCTGGCATTAAATGAGGGTATTGAAATAATAGGCATCATGGAAACTTGGAGGAATGAGGACAAGGGTGCAGTAATACCAGGGTACAAAATATATAGGCATGACAGAGTAGGTCACATTGATGGAAGAGTGGCACTAAATGTGAAAGAAAGCATAGACTCAAATAAAGTCAAAATTTTAAATGAATCAAACTGTGCCATAGACTCTGTCTGGATAGAAATTTCACATTTGAACAATGAGAGTATAGCAGTAGGAATATACTATTGACCACCTGACCAGGGTGGTGACTTTGACTGAGGAATGCTCAGAATGATTAGAGAGACTACAAAGGCAGAGAAATGCAATAATAATGGGAGATTTCAACTATCCTCATATTGACTGAGGAATGCAGAGATAAAATTTCTAGACACATTAAATGACAGCTTGTTGGAGCAGCTTGTCCTGGAACCCACAAGGGGAGAGGTAATTCCTGATTTAGTAGAACACAGGATCTGGTGCAAGAGGTGAAGATAGCTGAACCTCTTGGTAATAGTGACCATAATGAAATTAAATTTAACATCCTTGTAGGGGGTAAAATGGCAAAGAAACCAACCACAATAACATTTAATTTAAAAAGGTGGAACTACACAAAAATAAGTCTCTCTGATATCTTTTTGTAAATGTCCAGCCCTCAGTTTAAGCTTAAATCTTAATTTTCCCCTCCAAACTCTCCCTTGTCTCACCTTTCTCAATCACCATGGACACCATCATTGTCCTCCCTGTCACTGAGGCCCATAACTCAGGCATCATTCTGGACTCAGGCTTCTCTCCACATCCTCACACTTTCAGGTTATGTCTAAATCTTGCCCATTCTTTCTGCACAACATCTCTAAAATGCAGCCTTTCCTGTCCATCCACACAGTTAGAACTCTTGCCCATTCTCATATCATCTCACTGCAACATTCTCTGCACTGACTTTGACAAATGCCATCTTGTCCCACTCACATCCATTCAGAATGCTACTGCAAAGGTAATATTCCTAACTCATTGCTTTGACCATCTCATCCCTTCTTTGTATCCTTTTGCTGGATCCCCTTTCTCCATTGCATCAAGCATAAGCTACTTGTCCTCACTTTCATGTCCTATTCCTGTCCTACCTGTCATCTCTCATTCACCATCAAGATGTTGATTCCAAGTGGCCAACCATGGAAGCCTTCATTACTCGTTTGTTACATTTTCAACTTCCGTGCTTTCTTCCACACTGTCCTCCCTGCTTGGGAGGAGTTCCCTCTGAATATTCACAAAGATACCTCACTGTCTTCTTTCAAATCCCTCCTTACAATTCTCCTTTGCTGGGATGCCTACAAAAAAACCTGACAATGGTTAGGCAGCTGGTGTGCTGAGAGTCCCCAGCCTATCATTCTGACTAATATTGTCTCATTGTTTCCTTGCACTCTTCCTCCAGTCTGTCTGTATCCATCTGTTGTCTTGCAGATTTTACTGTTATATTTAGATTGCAAGCTCTTTGGGGCAATGACCATCATTTTATTCTATGTCTATGCAGCACTTAGCACCATGGGGTGCTGGTCCATGACTGGGGCTCCTATACATTACCACAATACAAATAATAATCCACAGTGTCTGTCTACAATCATCAGCTGACAGAGATCCCTAAAAAAACTTGTTTCAGACTGGTAGCTGTGTTAGTCTGTATCAGCAAAAAGAATGAGGAGTACTTGTGGCACCTTAGAGACTAACGAATTTATTTGGGCATAAGCTTTCGTGGGCTAAACCCACTTCATCAGATGCATGCAATGGAAAATACAGTAGGAAGATATATATACACAGAGAACATAAAAAAATTGGGGGTTGTCATTCCGACTCTAACAAGAGTAATCAATTAAGGTGGGCTATTATCAGCAGATTTTGTAGTGATAATCAGGATGGCCCATTTCAAACAGTTGGCAAGAAGGTGTGAGTAACTGTAGGGTGGAAATTAGCATGGGGAAATAGTTTTTAGTTTGTATAATGACTCATCCACTCCTAGTCTTTATTCAAGCCTAATTTAATGGTGTCCAGTTTGCAAAAACTTGGTTCAGGTTTGTAACAAAATGTGAGCAGTGAGTTTTGTTTGATTTCAGGTTTTGTTATGAAAAATGTGCACAGCTCACACTTGCATGGTATCTATGACAGACAGACAGATAGGAATGATACTGCATTCATAAGCTTGCATGAATTTGAATTTTTATTCTTTAAATCATTTTAATTTGCTTTGTAATATGGCATACTTTTCTTTTTTCCTTTTGCTGATTTCTGCCTTGGATTGGCATATTCCTTCTCCCAAGCCACATTCAGGATGTGTGAGCCACACATAAGAAGTAACCAGAGCTGACAAAACAAGATGTAATGTCTCAGAAACAGGGCTTTGGAATCTATTTTTCTAAAACATTTTTTGTGTAGCAGCAAATACAGTGAGGGGTGCATTTTCAAAGAGTGACCTCCATTTCTGGGCACGCAATCCCCATTGGGTTTGGAGCCATCCGAATCCTTGAGTCCAATGGGTTTTTATGCAGGCAAATTCTAACACCCCCACAGGTGTTAAACACATACCATTCGGCTGTTTAGCAGATATTTGCACCTGCAAAGTGTGGGTTCAGTTATGTGCGTGAACAATTTTGCATCTGCACACATGGAGGCCTGGTTGAAAATTGCCCTTGAAACATGCTAGATTGTCAATTTTTGAACCATTCTGGAAGCTGGAATCCCTGCGATGTATGAATGCCACAGCCATACTTTTCTCCCAGTCACAGTCCCTGTTCAGGTGGGGCAGAGTGGGTAACATTTTCTTTACTATTTCCTGTGCTGTATCAGATTTGTGGACAAACTGAGGCCTAGGTCACATTTTTGACACCTTTTATTGACACTGAATTCATTTTCAAATCTTTAAATAGGAAAGTTGATGAGCTTACATTAAGGGATGCTCACTTGTGGTGAAATCTGGTCCTATGCAGTGGTCAAGTACTAGGCCTCCTGCACTACATTTTGTAAAGGGCCTGCTCAGGGCAACAAAAAATAAGTCTACCCACAGGACTTCAGGCTGGGAACTTGCTACTTTATTTAACTGCATCACAACAGAATGAGGGGGAAACTCCCACTAACTAAACAGGAAGTAAGGGAGGGGCTGGAGCATGGCTCCTTCCCATAATACTCTGAGTAACCCAGATTACTCTGTCATGACCACTTTATTACATTATTTAAGTCTCATTAATCTTTATGGAATGAGCAAAATGCTACAGTGGTAGTAAAAAAAGAGAAGAAAACATGCATCACTGACATGCTGTGAATTTGGGGCTTCTTCAGAGTAGGTACCATCTATTCAGATTTAGTTGGGGTTTGCGTCTGCTCCTTCTGTAAAGGAGGGCTTGATTGGGACTTCTTGTGTATACATAGGGTTTATGTGAAACTTAAGTGGTAGATAGTCCTTATGCTGGACCTCTAAACAGGAATGAAATTCACCCTTGCAGATCTCCATTGAAAAAAAATGAAGTTTTTTCTTTTCGTAAGATCAATAAAATTATTTCAGGTTCTTCTGGCTTTTTCAAAACTTTCATCATTTGAGTCAACTTTCGGTGAAACTTGTTTATTCAATCTCTCAGCAGCACAGTAGTTTTGCTTCTTGGGCTGGTCAAATAATGAAAAACAGATTAATGTAAATTGTAAATAAACAACTCAGATTCAGTTTGCTGCTCTTTGGGAGGTCACACACTATTTGTTCTTTGTGATTATTCAGAAAATAGTGTTTGCACTGGCAAATGTCATGAATTTGTACTGGAAATGTGTTCTTGCTTGTTGATTGCACTATTATCACTGTTATTCATCATTCACCATTCACAATTCTCCTATTAAAATTTAGTCCTGCAACCTGGGAACAGAAATAATAATAGATGATCAGTCATAGACCTTGAACATTGAATAAGTGTGGTTAACAGTTTGTGAATCATCTGCATCATGAAAATTATTTGCCTAACTATTCAGTGCATACTTAAAAAAAAAAGAATACATTAGCAGAAATTCGGAGTGGCCAAAATAATTTGCGAACCAAAAAAAGATATAAATTCATCAATTTTTTGACAAATATTATTTAACCAGGTCAATTTATTAATTCAATTCTCCCAACTCTCACATTGAGCACTCTGATCTCCCTTTCCTTCCGTGTTGTTCTCCAATCCCTTTTTTGCCCTTCTTTTACTCTCTGATGCAGCTGACCGCCTTGGTCTTTAGTGTCATCGGTGCTCAACCAATCCCATTGGCCCAACCTCTTTCAGAGACAGCCATGTGAGCTAGGATATTCAAAGGAGCCTAAGAGCTTGGCACCGAGCTCCCATTGAAGTGGGAATAGGGTGCTTAACTTCTTTCGATTCTCTTGTAAAGCCCAGCTGCGGGGCAGTAGCTCCTATCACCACCGAGGTATAGAGTGTGATCTCTGGGAGGAAACACAGACTTTCAGGTGGCTGCTGCAGTAGCAGCAGCAAATAGGAGGAATTCACCACATGTTCACCCCCAATTATCCAGGATGAGACTTCAGCAGCCACCCAATCCCTTTGAGCCAGACAGGTGGGGCAGAACTTCTTCCATCTTGCAAGGGTCTGATGCCTGGGAGGTGAAACACTCTCTGCTGGCACATCCTCATAACCCTCCTTGCCCTTTCAGATATCAGCTCATTTCTGCAGAGTGAGGGAATGAGTATTCGGGTGGAGGGATATTGAAAACCCGTTAAGGGACACTGTGGGGTTGCTGTGTGGAGGGAGGTCAGGCTTTTATACATTCTCTTGCCTCCTCACTTCTTATTTTGTACTTTGGTTTGCTTTCTCAATATATTGATAGCTCCTATTCTACTGGGCATTATCCATCAACTATAACATACTAATATTTAGAAATAGCACCATATCCTGCCTCCTTATCCAGACTTTACTCAATCCTTGCATAGGAAAACTTCAGCTGAAATCAGTGTAGACTAAGTAAAAGCTGACTGATTTGTAACTGTGAGCTTGGACCATAAAGTTTCAAAAGAGAAATAAATTGGGTGTTATATTAAAAAAATATTTGACAGACTCTTAAATGCAATAGGGCTGATGAACATTGTGTGATTAAATGCTTCACCATGCTTAGGCAATTGTCCACAACCCCTTCTTTTCACAATCTTTCTTTCAATGGCCCTGGTCCTAAGACCTGAGCTCTCGCAGCTTCCCTTAAAGTCAATGAAAGTTGTGGGAGCAAACTGCCCCTTTGAATCAGGCCCTGATGTCACAATCCGTTGATAATCCAATAACTGATAAGTACAAAGAAAACAAACTATTCCTTAGATAGCAAGTCTTTAAGTGGGATCCTCACCCCTGCTCCACCCACTTTATGCTATGCAAAAGAGCCAGAATGGAGTAAAGGGTTCTAAAAGCCCTAGTTCCTCACTGGGGAGGATGCCCTCGTGCAGGAATTGAAGTAGACAGCCATAAGGACCCCCTCATAAGCCCTGGGGGAGGGATGTGTCAGAGGTAGGGCTACAGCAATTCCTGTTGCAGCCCATTGGGCAGCCTGTGGGGAGGCTGCTGTAATTTAGACATCCTCTTAGGGCTGTATAATTTACACTGAAGGCTTCTTTAAGACCCGGAGTAGCCTAGAATTGGAAGAGCACAGGGATGGCTTAAAGCCACCAAAGCCCCTGCTTCCCTTGGGCTGAGAGTTTGGAGTGGCATAGTATGTCATCTTATATGTTTGTTGTATAGTGAGTGGGGTATAAAGACAAGTTCAAAAATGCTTACAAGTTTGCTGTATAATTTCAATAGGAAGCCTTAAAGTCTTAGTTGGCTGATTTGCACTTTTTCATCGGGTACTTGCAAATGCAATCAAACCAAGCCACTACAACTTGAAAGTTTTAGCAGTGACTCAGTCACTTGATTTAATAAAACAAAGTCATCCACTTTATGCTAAGTGTACTTTTACTTAAATGAAGCTCATTCAAATCCCCATTTTTGCTTGGTGAAGTGTGCATTTTGGAATCTAAAAAGCATTGTCAGTTGTTATGATAAAACAATTCTGAAGTTAAATCAGTTGCTGCAAGACAACTGCACTTACTTCAGAAGAGAAATGTGAATATAACACATTAACATTCTTGCATTGTTTAAAACTTGGTCTGTTCTCACTCTGACTGGAAAGGGAGCAAAGCTGGCCATGTCTTCCTATCTACTGTCTTTAGGTAGAACAAGCTGGTTCTGACCCAGTTCAATACAAGTATTTTTTCTGCTTTCTTTTTCCCGTCTTTTTCATTAAGGGTGACATTAATTTAATGCACATAAAATCTAGGTAATTTTGTTTTGGGATTCTAGCTATTACAGTAAGACATATAATAAATACATAAATAATAAAAAATGTTATTAATAACATAGATAAGCCTGAAACCCTGCTCTAACCCAATGGTTGTTAATTCAGCCTGTGTAGTGGAGTAGCGGTTACATCCCCTCCAGAATGCTTGCATGTTGGGTTAGGGTTCTTGGATGCATATAAAAAGATCAAAGTCAACACCTTGAATTGCAATTGGAAACAAATAGGAAGCATGGAAAGACACTGGAGAATTACTATCATAGGCTCCCTGTTGCTACTGCTTCTCAAAGAGGGGTAGCTACATTCAGCATTGTAGCTTTCAAATGGTCTTTGAGAATATCCATATGGAAGTGCATTACAATGATTCAGTCTAAAAGTCACAAAGGCATACATACCATGATGAGGTCTAATCCCGAAGAGCGAGAAAACGCCGTGTCAGACACAGAAAAACAGAAGTGTTCTTGACCATCAGCACCAGCTGCAGTGCTGGTACTCAGGGCAGGGGCAGTGCATGGAGCCTCCCAGGCCTGGTTGCCCCAGCGCCTAGAAGCTGCAGTGACCTAGTGCCTGCTTCTGAGAACAGCGCGGAACCAGGGTAGACAGGGAGCCTGCCTTAGCCCCGGGCCCTCGCTGTGCTGTTGACCGGACTTTTAATGGCCTGGTCAGCGGTGCCGACCGTAACCACCAGGGTCCCTTTTTGATTGGGTGTTCTAGTCGAAAACTGGATGCCTGGCAACCCTGTCTGTGCACGGAGCTCCGCTGATAACACGTGGTTCTAAAGGCAGCATAACCAGTTGTAGGAGGATCACTCTAACATAGACAGACCCTTTAATGGTACACAGCTGGTGTAATGGCTCCTACGCTACCCTCTTTCTCAATTCCAACGTAAAGGGCATGGCTGGGTAGCCAGACATGGCCAGAGCTTCCCTGCACCCTGACAATCTCCGGCTGCTGCAATGGCACATTGGGGCCATTAGCAGTCAGCATAATTTATAGCAGCAATTAGGCACAGCAAGCCTAGGATTAGGGGAGTACAAAGGAAGCTAATGTCTTCCTGGGCTGCACTATGTATTCCTTGGCCACAGTTGATGACTGGGTCTAGTTCTGATGGGAAATAGAGTTGACATTTATTTTTGTACATTAGTTAGAACACGATCACAAATTCACTGTATGGCAACACATAGTTCCCTACTGAAAACGTATATCAGGAGATTCATGAACATTGTTTATTCCAATAAATAAATAAATAAATAAATAAATAATAATACCAAGCTCTACTGTATACATTGCACTCAAGAAATGTATTCCTGATGTATTCGTTTAATGGTCAGACCGTGTCCTCTTTAGAGTATTCTCAAGGGCATTTCATGTCCAAGTCATGCACAGATCTCCTAATGCATTTTTTTAGAAGATGGCACTCTTCTGGTGAAGTGACACTTTACCAGGCAGTTGTATGTATGACAATCTGAGAGTAGAACCAGGCCCCCAAAATTACAAGATCACCACTGTATGCTGTCATCTAGCATGGTTACGGCTAGACTGAGTTGTTAAGGCACAGCCCTGCAGTAGGGACGATGCCAGATGAAAGAACAGTTCCTCTGGAGGAATAGAAGCCAGAGCAGCCCCTTTTGACCACATGCGCTCACCCCACTGCTGAGTATTGTGCCAGCTCCACTGTCCAGTTTGGAGGACGGGCTCAAACAATGGAGTTGACAGTCATTACTTATGAAATGTATCTGATGAGATTGATTTCTCTCTGCAGAAAAAGAAGTGACCTTTTGGAGATAAGCACTGCCAAGGGGGATATCTTTCTCCTTAGCACTTCCCTGCATGTTCCTGCAGTCAGGTTTTAAGGCAAACGGATGCCAATTAAGCCCACAGGAAACTACATCTAGGTAAGAAACCTATCACAAAGATCCTCTTGTTTACTGTCTCTTCTTCTACATATGCAATAATCCCCATCCAAAAGGACACTGATGTAATGTGGTCCATTAAAACAAAACACCTCTAGAAAGATTCTAGGCAGCATGTATTTGAATTTCAATTATTTGTACCAAGGTCTTCTCAGAGTTTCGCACTGGGTAAGAGATATATAGGAATCAGCATTTTTACCACTCAAATACTGTGCTGTATCATGTTTGATTGGTATGTGTGCCTGTGATGGAAAGTATTTATATATCAGGAGTCAGGCTGGGAAAAATATTGGGATGTTCTATTCAAATTCTGTCTCTGATACCAAATTCCATCAACACTACTAGAATAGCTGGATGTTTCTTCGCAAATGACCAGAAGTGGTACAAGTGACAGCACTGACATTTAAACTGCAGCCAATAGGCGTCAGAGATAACACATTGTGGTGATGAATATGGAGGTTGAGCAGATTACATTTCTTTTAAAGCCAAAGGTCCCAATTCTCCTCTCACTTACCCTTTTAGAAGCCAGGAGTAACTCCACTGAAGTCAAGAGAATTACATTAGTGTAAAACTGTTGTTTCTGACAGGAAAATTAGATCCATTGTTTCTCACTATCTTTTTATAGAGTTATGAAGACAACACAACATTGATTCATTATTTGGAATATTATCTTCACAATTATAAAGGCTAAAACCCTTGTATATAAATGAAACTCTAAAGTCTGCAGAAGCGGTTACTGGTACAGCATACAAGCCAGTAGCAGCTCAATCTGACTCCAATGTGTATTTTCAGATACAACAGAATTGTTTGGAAATAGAGATGGGGGCAACAGGTCACAATGAGACAATGAGATATTTTGTGTGTGCACATGTGTGTAAAACCATTGCCTCTTTCTTTTTCAGGGTGTGGCTGTCCCTTTTCAATGTGCAATTACAGTGGAAAAAGAAAAAGTAATTTACAAGACAAACACCCCCCCAACATGGCTATGCCCCTTGGGCATCTTTGATCTTGACAAGCTGGTAAAATCCTGGATGTCTGGAACAGTGAGAATAACAAAACCTGCAACAACAAAGAATTATTTCATTATTCTTGTGTATCAAATCAGGGTCCTGGTTACAGTAAGAGATAGGCTAATCAGTGGTAAAAAATGGTCTGAGATCTGCTTCAGTGAATGATAAGCTGGGAGAAAAGTCATTCAAGGATCTTCCCTAGATTTCAGGCAGTTGATTGCGATGATTGTTGATTGTAATGATTGCTTGAGCCATTTCATATTATAAGAAATGTCAAAATTTGTATTGTCCAAGTGCTCACCGGTTTATGAAAACACTGGTTTGGAGCTGCAGCTAATACAATCTACAGCCTTCTTAAATGTTAGCCTGAAACAGCATTTCACCATGCTCTCACCCACCACCCCATGTTTCTGTCCCCCCCAAACACCCTGCTATCATACTGATTATTTGCTTGTATGATTTTATTTTGTGGCAAGTTTTGCTCTTTCTAGTATTATCCCTTAGTAATGTTTGCACTAACCCCAATGTCTCCCAGGCAGATTAGGGACTTCAGCCTGGCTCTCCAAGATGCCAGCTGAGTGCCCTGACGAGCAGACTATTCTGGGGTGGGTCTGTTTCTCTCTGTGGTTTTGACCGAATATTCCATCCTGGACCTCTTAAACCTTTCCCAACGAAAGTTTTGTCAAAACAAGTATGTTCCTGTGACAAATTTTGGTATTGACAAGTAGCGAACAGGTGAGCCTGCACCCTGATATCTTAGACACCAATTAGTTCACTAGAGAAAGCTAATTTAAGTAAATAGATAATCATGCTGGCAGGCTGGGTGGGATAAAGAGCCAATTAGCTCATCAGCCCAAATATGATAAAGAGGCGCAGGAACAGGGAGTAAGGAATGAGGCTAGCTGAGCCCAGTCACATAGAGAGCTTAGGAAAGGGAGACCTCTGTAACCCTCAGGTCCTCATGAGAGGGCCCAAAGCAGTAAAGATATAGTAAACAAACTGTTGCATGGGGAGTGTAGTGGTATTGGTGGAGGAAACTCAAAATAAATGGCACTGTGAATGCAAAACTAGTGGAGTCTGGGCAGTTTCTGTGGGGCAGGAGTGAAGGTGTGCCCTGTTACCCACCACAACACAAGAATTCATACTCAGCTCTGGCATCATCACAACCAGAGCTCTTATTCTGTTCCAGTTTATTCTTACAGCCAATCCTCCCAGCTCTTCCTGCGTGAAACTCAGACTTCTGTCTCTGGCCTCCAAGTCCAAATACAGTCAGGGTTTCCCACAGGAGCTTCTGACTCACTCGGCTCTGGCCTCTAAACTCCCCTGATGTCAGGGTCTTCCCTGCGGGATCCTTTCTCACTCCCTACAGTTTCCTGAGCTTCCTCCCTCTTCATGGAGCTTCATGTTACTCCTTGTAGGGAAAACATCTAATCATGCTCAAGCCTTTAAGGCAAGCCACCATGTTGATAATGATAAATCTAGAGAACTGGGAATAACATCAAAGATCTGGCCATGGAGCCTAAGAAACCTGTGTGAACCCTGATTAATATTCTGAAGTGTTAATGAGCAAGTAGATGCTATTATGTAACAGGGCCTTGGGATCTTTTTTCTATACAACCCCTATATTCAGTTTGTCCAAGAATTTCCCCCCAATTTTGTTTTCCAAGAACTCTAACACATCTATGGTTTGCAGAGAAGAGGCATATTCATGGTAGAGCTGGCCAGCCAAACAGAGAAATAAATGTTATATCCCATTAAGTAGAACTGGTCAAAAAACACTCCCACAATTTCATGAAAATTTGTGAAATCTCAAAGTTGTTTCAATTTTTCAGGCCTTAAAATGGAACCATTTTTCAGAAAATATTTGAGAAATTTTGAATGTTCATTTCCCCCTTTCTTTTTTTTTCAATACTTCTTTAACTTTGGCAAAAATACAGTTTCATGTTTTAGTTTTGCTCCTCTCTCAAATTTGGAAATGTTAAAGATGTATGGCAGTTAGAGTAGAAAAAGGGAAAACAAAAAACAAAAACACCCTGCCAGACATCACTTACTCTACTGAATTTGAAGTGACAAAAAAGGGAGACAAGGGGGAAAAAAGGGGAAAAGATAAACCAAAATGAAAAATTCACTTCAAAATTAAACAAATTGAAATTTCCAGTAAAAATGTTCCAAAACATTTAATTGAATGACATTTTCCCCATGAAAAAAAATTGCTTTTGACAAAACCCCACCGGAAACATTTTCAGCCAATTCTACCATTAAGGGCTTTAAACAGTGGGCAGATTCTTCATCATGTGGAACTGCTCTTGATTTTTTTGTATTGAACATCAGCATTAAATGTTTCTGTGTTAGATTCTGTTCTGCAACAATTATTTCTAAAGATGTATATTAACACCTCCCATTCTGAGTTCATTGAACAATGTCAGCCACTGAGCTTTATATATGTGGGAACCAACAGGACTAATGAAACAAAATGTCCCTTTTAAGAACAAGAATATCACATCAGCACGAGCCCATTCTTGTCATTGTTATTGGTATTTTGATGTGGGAACATAGCAAGTTTGAGTCTATCATACTGATACTTGTCAAAGAGAGGGAGGGTGAATCAAGAACAAGCTCTATATAACAGAGGGGAATTATTTGTTCTAAAGGCATCCCATAATGCCAGTTAGAAAGGGATGGTGTGTGTCACTCTACTTAAGCTCATCAATCTCTTCACTGCTTTTTACACAAAATCGTCCCATTTTCCTCCACTGTTTCTCCTCATTCAGCTTCCATGACCTTCCATGGTTCTCTTCCTTCCTTTCACCAGCCACTCCTCCATTCTCTCATTTGGTCCCCCTTCTTCTGCTCTCCATCTCTCAGCAGGTACTTAAGGTTTTACATTTATCCCTCTATTCTATTTCTCCTCTTCCCATACAGCTATACGTAATGTACCAATCATGGCTCTCCATACACTGCTACACTACATTATAATTGAAGGCTGAACCCCAAAACACTCAGTCTGTTTTTTTGTTTTTTGTTGTTATTCAAGCCAGCACAAAATGGAGGAAGTAAATAAACATGCAGGTAGAACAAAGACCAAAGGCCTTCTGTTAAAAAGCACTTCCTGTAAGACTCTCTTAAAGGAAGGCACGCCAAACAATACTTTTCAGTGCTTTCTTCCTTCAAAAGTATGAGAAAAAAGACTTTTTTTTCCCCCTGTGCCAATATATATTTTGATCTGATCTAAGACTAGTCAAGGGCAAGAAGAGAAGAAAAGGCCCTTTGATTCTGGGTCTACACCAAAGCTCAGTGACTAAGTGAGAAGAAGATATATGATGCCTAAAAGGAAATCATACAAAGTGGCTGCAGCCTGCATGTAAAAACCTGCACAGTTTCTGTAACACCAAGCAAATCTGAAATAGAATTTGATCCCACTCCTCATGCTCCTGCTGCTCTTGCTGCGAAACTCAGCGTTACTGGGAAACTGCCTACTGAAAGCACAGCCCTCCTGAAAGCCAAGTGTCAGTCCTGCCTGCCTGATTTTGAAAAATACTGATGGCTCCTGAGCATCAAGAAAGCTGAGAGGCCAAGCTGACTTCTCCCTCCATGCTCCCAAAGGGCTCTGAAATGGAGAAAGCTGAAACTCAATCTGAAGTAAATGTAGTTAGTGCTTGGAGTACCCCATTAGGAGGCATTTTGAAATCAATGGGACCTCTGATGTAGTAAGGTACCAAACAAGTCTGTCAGACTCTAGTCCTAAAGGATTTTCACTGTATGGTATCGCCTGTGTTCATGAAATTCCAGGCAAAACAATCTCCATCTCAGAGCCCATTGCTGGCCAGATCCTTAGGTGCGCCTGGTCTGGGCTTGGTGCACTTGGTGGGGATACTGGTGGCTTTCCACCTCGCTGATGCTAGGGGCAGTGGGGACTGGTTAAGCCCCTGGAAAAAAAATAATGCAATCTCAGGGTGACTCTAATAGTGCCAGCTGGAACTGCCTCATGAGGACCTCTCTGCTGGCCCAGGATAGGCAGAGCAGAGCATTTTCCAGCCACACTCTGGAATGTTCACTATGTTATATTGTTTACAGAAAACTCTTTGAAGCAATTTTCTTTTTCCTACTTCTTTTCATATGTTTCCTGCTGTACACACTGGCTTGTAGTTGTAGGATTGCTCAGCACAAACACTTGAATGTTGATTTTTATTTGCTTTAATTTTAGAAAAGAATAATTGGAATATTTGTTTCAGTAACAAGCCACATATGAACAATTGCATGGATTGTGTGAATAAATAAGCAGATCAGCACAGAAAAAACAGGCCAAATGTTGGGAACCTTGACAGTATGCATTACATTTTTGTTGATTAGGAGATTGAGGAGGAGTGGGGAATGATTCCACATGCAGGACTTGAGGAGAGCAAACATCAGCAGACAGCAAGTGAACGTCAACAAAGATGCTTCCTCTTTGTTGTTGTGACAGAGTATACCAAACCCCACACTGGACAACAAGGGATTAAGGAACAGCTCTGGGCTCAGGAAGCTCCACCCAGATACACCTGCAAGGCAATACCCAAGATGGAGGAGGAGTTTAAAAGGGGAGCAGAGCTGCTCATTTGTTGGCAGATCGGGGGAGGAGGGGCGAACAGACCTTCAGGCCCTGAGGCAAGGGCTGACTGAAGGCAGGAGCTTACCTGATGACCACTTCCTGCAGGCCTCTCCCTGAGGGGAGGACCAGATTCTGACTCACTCTGAGAGGGAATAATTCCCCTCTATTTCTCATTACTTCACCTTATTTGCATTAATTCCCCTTGGTTTTTATTCATGCACTGCTCTGGAAGAGCAAAGGTTTTAAAGTGACTTGACTGGAGGGCCAAATCACAGGAAAATGCAGGTCACCCCAGGGGTGGAGCATCTGTCAGCAGGAGACATCCAGTAGAGAGGCAGCTGCTACACCATTGCCTAGCTACAGGGAGGTGCCAGCAGTAGGTCAACCCCTTCACAGTGCTAAAGGGTTGGTGGGATGGCTCTTGTTCATTCATGTTTCAACATTGCCATGGCTACCCTTCACCTACATCACACACAATGACAACGGGGTCCCACAACATGTATTCTTTGAAATTGATTCAATGGTCTTAGAGGAGGGCTAGTTCAGGCAGTTTTGGAGGAGTCTATCGGGACCTTTCTACCAGCCCCCCTTTAAAATCACGGTAACCCACGGTATCTGACTCCTTTTGTATGTACTTTGGGATATTTCTGTATGATAGGTGTTATTATAAAGCTCAATTATAACCCTGTTCTCTCTATCTTAGGGTTTTATATGGCCACCCCGCACTGTAGTATCTGAGCACCTTCCATGTAAAATCAATAGCAGCAACAAAGTCCCTAGTGGACTTCATGGAGTCTCTAGCCCTTCTCCCTTTTCAAGGTGAAAGTTCTTCTGGGGGTATGGTTTTAGTTTTGATTTTAAAAAAAAAATTTTGTTTCTAGTTTGGGAACTGGGAGGGACTAGGGGTAGAAGAGGGTGTCAGCGCTGAGTTTCATTCTGAGAGTAGAAGGGCCAGCAGAGGTTTCAACCATATTATACAGATATAATACTCCATTTCCTCAAAGTCTATGCCAGCATTTGATAATGCAAGTCTTTCTAGAGAGCCCAGTGATGGAGAGTCTGCCTGGGAGGGGGGTGGGGGGTGGGGGGGGCTGCAGCAGTTCTAGGTAAGTATAAAATCCCTGTTATAGGTGGGTCTGCAGGCACCCTAAATCCCCCTAAATGAGCAACGCTGGCTGGGGAGAGGCAGCCAGGGCATTACTTTGGCAGGTCCACTGACAAGGTTTTTGAGGAGAATTTTGTCAGGCAGAAGGTGTCGGGCTGCATCCTAAATTTAATATGTGATAGGCACACTGTTCCTCTTAGCCAAGTTCATTCAATTATATTAGACCCCATGTAGTCTGTCATATGATGACCACCCCAGTCTTGACAGATTCAGGTGCACCTTTTCATATTCTCATAGGTAATACACAATATTATAGAAAATTCAGGGTAAATGTCACAGTGAACTTAAAAATGTCAGACACAAATAGTGTGTCCACTTGAAGCTATAGACTTAATTATGCTGGAGGTTTTTGTGCCTCATTTGTTTCATTGGCTTTTACATGTACACATGCACATTCTCTTGGGTGTCAGATATTTTCTGTCCAGGATACTTTGGACATGCTAGACAATTCAAGGTATTTTAAGCATTTTAAGCAGTTAAGGATTGTATTTTTACTAATCAGTTTGTAAAGAGTCATGTTTATGTTTATTATTGATTGGAGGGGAAAATGCAGATCCTTATTACCATAAAGCTAATAGTCCAATAAACAGAAAGCTTGGTAATGATGCAGAGGAGTATTCTAAAACACATTCTTTTTCAATGCTACAGAGCAAGTGATACCAGTTTCTCAGCTGAACACCCTTCTTGTATGAGTAATGCACTTGAAACTAAACCTACAGTAATGCACTTGAAACTAAACCTACAGTATGTAATAGGAATCTTCTCCTTTACAATTAAACAGATTCAAGCATCTGCTTATTGCATTTAGTAGTTTCCCTCTACTCTTCTGTTGTAAAATTGTTCAGATCACATAAGATGTGCTCAGCTCCAGTACAGTACAATACTTGCATTTCACGAAGGGATCAGCATCTGCTCTCAAATACATCAGTGTAAGTGCTGAGTAACTTCAATGAAGATAATGGTGTTACTCTGTATTTATAGTGGTGTAGCTGAAAGTAGTATTTGGTCCCTATGTTTTTCATCTGTAAAAAAGAGGGCACACATACATACACTGTACCACTCTTCCATTCCCCTATGTGCTTTCTAATGTATTTGCCCTTCTCCTCACAGAAAAGTTACATGCTGTTTTCTCTTAAACAACAGTCATGAACAGCAACATGCAGAGGATTATTTAATCTTCTAAAGACTAAGAATTCCTGTTTTACAGTTTCGCACACATGATAATGTTTACTTGAAACCCTGTCCATTCATCTTAACTTGCCCTCTATCTGAGATAGAGTTTCCTATTCATTCGTTAAGTTGCTTAAGTTTCATGCTGCTAAAAGCGAATTTGGATGCAGATCCAGCACAATTTGATATACTTGACCAGTCAACAACTGACCCCCCTCACAGAGCTCTTCCACCAAAACAGAATAGTTTAAGTCTTGAATAGCTTTCCTATTAGTGGATGCTCTGTACTTGCTTCCTGCACGTATTTGCCTCCAGTTTCTCACAGTAGCTCCAGCCCTGACATTAAAATATAGCTGTAGAAATACAGACAGCAAACACACAAAAATATTTTTTGTCAGGAACTATTTTCATGATCTTTGGAACAGAAACAAAAAGATACACGAGGGGCCCATTTTGCTACTAAATGGTAGTTGGTTAACTCATTTAAAGAAATGTTGGGCAAGACAGCTGCCTATGAAAATTTCCCCTGGCAGATGGGGCAGTCAGCTTCACCAGGCATTGTCATTTTCTTTATATAGTTGGACTAAAAGTTTATTGGTGCCACTGAGTTTATATTGTTTTAACTTTTTATCCTTCGATTGGGAAGCTTTGAGAATTGGGTTTAATAAAAGTAATATATTTTGTCAAAATATTCCCAAGTTCTCAGAGTCAAGGATTTGTATTTAAATTTGTTTAAGACATCCTTTTTGCTAACACGTTAAGTTACAGGGTAAGTAATCATCATTTAGTATTCTTGTGTGACAGTGTTAAGGCAGATTCCATGAAGTTGCCTTTGCTGAACTGCAGAGAGCAGAGCCGAGGCACTGAAATTGGAGATTTCAGCACCCTGATCTGGAGCAGAGAAGCTCTTTTAAGCAGTTTCAGTGGTAGCTATTGACTGTTTAATTCTGAGGAAATGAGACAGCAGGCTAGTCAAATAAAAATTACATTGACCCTGTTCATCCCCTCCTGCAGAAAATTCCACAGGAAAACAGTTTATATATCTCTGCTGTTTGTTATGTTGTCCAACAAATACATGGGATTTTGGTGAATTCATGGAATGGGTGGGATGGGTTTGAGAGAGATATTTATACCATAGATCTGTAGCCTCCAAGAAATCTGACTTTATGATTCCTAACTCCACTGCCCATTTGAGCGCTTGAGCACCTTCCTAGTATTCCTGTCCTTTTGGGCTTCTTTCTTGGAGTTCCATTGTCCCTTTGTTCTTCTGTATGTTGGCTCTTTCTTCTGTACATTTGACTGTCCTGCAATTCTAGGGCATGACTGGGGTGGTTTCCTTGGCAGTACAGCCTCTAGTCCTTATTTATTGCCACTGTGGGTGACTGCTGATGGCACATCCAAATATGCACCCTGCCAGGCAGACTTTTCAAGTATTGCTCTGTTATTAGTATGTCTAGTAGCTTCACTGTCATCTGAATCTTGAGCCGGAGCCCACAAGCTACCCAATTTATCATGCTCCAGTAAAGGGGCGTGGCCTTAACCCTGAGGAATAGGTTTCTCATTGAAATTTCTGATATTACTGCTCCTCTGAGACATTCAACCTCTCCCAAAGAGCAGCCTTCTTGGCTGGCAATCTGGCCAAATTCTCATCTGGGGTTTGATCTGCCAATTGTGAATCTCTGCTCAGAAAACAAGCCAAATAGATAAGAATGGTCCATCTAGCCCAGTATTCTGTTTCTCACAGTGGCCACTACCAGAAATTCAGGTGGAGAGTACAGTACAGGGCAGCTGGAATGATCCACCACTGTGTTCCCCTCCTGGCTTCTGGTAATCAGAGGTTTAGGGTAGCTCCAAGCATGGGGTTGCATCTCTGATCATCTTGGCTAATTGCCATTGATGAATCTGACACACTGCCTGGAGTGGTTCACAACCGGGAGTGCCAACCTCAGGGCAGATTGTCAAAAAGCAGGGCAGAAACCCCAAACTGGTTGTATGTTCTATAATTAGAATTCACCAACCCAGTAACATGTGAACTCCTAAAGCACTATAACAGTCTTACCATGGAGTCATAAATAGTCCCCTCGGGCATTTCAGTCTATCTTTCCACTCAGGCAAGCTGAACTATGTGGTAAATGGTCACCTTACAGCAAAAATCACCACAACAATATTCAGGTTATTCCCAGTCCCAAAAGACCAGTTACCCCAGGCCAATTTGCACCTTAGATCTCAAACCAAAGACATTCCTGTAGCTAATCCTGTAATAAACTAACTAAAGAATTATTAATTAAAAAAAGAAATGAGTTATTTACAAGGTTGAAACAGATACAAATGTGTTAGTCTTCGATTTAAAAAGGTACCATAAGCTTCTACAATAAGCAGTTCTATATGTCTTTTAGGGCTGACCCAGGCCAAGTAACATGAGTTTATGTTTAGGAATCTTTGCCCCTCAGAGTCCAGACAGTATAAAGATCCCAGTTTCTCCTGGTTAGGGATTTTTTTCCCAGAATCCAAGCTGGTGGGATGAGTTTATCTGCAAGCCCCTCCTTTGTGGAGGGAGTGAGGAATGCAATCAACAAGGTCTCTGTCCTTTGATGCTACTCAATGCATCATTTGCCTTCAATGGGCCATCTTCTGTGTGGGATGAGCACTTTACCTTAATTAATGCTTACTTTCCTGTTTGGTGATTTACAGAGTTACAGAGGTTTACAATGCAAACATTCAATATAACTTTATGCCCTGGGTTACAGATATTATATGTAGGATTAATACATGCAGCATCCTACAAGTATTCCATAAAGACTAAACACATTCTTATAACACTAATACTATTTTAACTATACTAACCCAGGTGAGCCAGACTGGTTTCCAGCTATGCATTTGTCAGTGTTCAGTGGGACCCTGTATCTTGGCATGAGCTGGCACCTGGTCTGCCAGGATCATAGAACCTATCCTCCATGAATTTGTCAAGTTATTTTTTGAACACAGTTATATTTCTGGCCATCACAACATCCCATGGCAATGAGTTCCACAGGTTAATTATGTGTTGTGTGGAAAAGTACTTCCTCTTGTTTGTATTAAACCTGCTGCCTTTTAATTTAATTGGGTGACACCTGGTTTTTGTATTGTGAGAAAGAGTAAACAATTCCCTGTTCACTTTTCCCACACCATTTATGATTTTATAGAGTTCTATTATGTCCTCCTTAGCCATCTCTTTTCTAAGATAAATAGTCCTAATCTTTTAGTCTCTCTTTGTATGAAAGCTGTTCCATACCCTTGATCATCTTTGTTGACTTTCTCTGAACTTTTCCCAGTTCCACTATATCCTTTTGAAATGGGGACACCAGAACTGTATGCAGTATTCAAGGTGTGGGTGTACCATGGATTTATATAGTGGCATTATGATATTTTCTTGTTTTTTTTCCCTCTCTCTTTCTTAATAGTTCCTAACATTGTGTTTTCCTTTTTGACTGATACTGGACTCTGAACTGAAGTTTTCAGAGAACTATCCACGGTGACTCCAATATCTTCCTTCAGTGGCAGCAGCTAATTTAGAACCCATCATTATATATGTGTAGTTGGGATTATTTTTTACACTGTGCATTACTTTACACTTACAAAGATAGTTCAGTTCTCTCTCTTTCTGTCATTAACTAAGATGTTTTAGCTATGTGCTCAGAAATGACCAGACTAATGGTCTTGTTTGGGTCTCAGCATGGATAAGGAAAGTTCTGTGACTTGCTGGCAATTGGGCAGTTCGGTCAGGTTAGCAGCAGCTGCTCTGGGAATTGTTGCAGAGATTAGTGGGTTTCAGCCTTAGCCCCTTAGTTTACAGAAATAACAGTAGCTAGTCTGACCTGACATAGGCCCTAGAATTTACAAAAAATAAATAAATCCTAGAGCATAACTTTTGGAAAAGCATCCCATCTTGATTTAAAAAATTTCAGTGATAGAAAAACCACCACTATCCTTGATGAATTGTTCCAATGGCTAATTACTTTCACTGTTTAAAATTTTACACCTTATTTACAGTTTGAATTTGTCTAGCTTCAACTTCCAGCCATTGGATCACGTTATACCTTTGTCTACTAGATTGATGAGCCCATTATTAAATATTTGTTTCCCAGGTAGATACTTATAGACTGTGATCAAGTGACCTCTTAACCTTCTCTTTTTATGCTAAATAGAATGAGCTCTTTGAGTCTATTGCTATGAGGAAAGTTTCCTACTCCTTTACTCATTCTTGTAATTCTTCTCTGAATCCTCTCCAATTAATCAACATCCTTCTTGAATTTTGGGCATCAGAAATGGACACAGTGTTCCAGCAGCAGTAGCAACAGTGCCAAGTACAGAAATAAGATCATCTCTCTACTCCTCAAGAGTACCCTGTTTTTGCATCCCAGAATTGCACTAGTTCTTTTGGTCACAGCATCACACTGGGAGATCATGTTTAGCTGATTATCCACCACAACCCCATATCTTCTTCAGAGTGGCTGTTTGCCAGGGTAGAGTCCCACATTCTGCAAGTATGGCCTATATTCTTTCTTCCCTGATGTATATATTTAGCTATATTAAAATGTATATTGTTTGCTTGTGCCATTTTATCAAGTGATACAGATTGGTCTGAATCCAGGACCTGTCCTCTTTATTGTTTACCACTTCCCCAATTTTTGTGTCATCTGCAAACTTTTACTGGTGATTTTGTATTTTCTTCCAGGACATTGACAAAAATGTTAATTAGCGTAGGACCAAGAACCAATCTCTGCGAGATCCCACTGGAAACAGACATGCTTTATGATGAATCCCCATTTACCATTATATTGTGTGACATATCAGTTAGTCAATTTTTAATCCATTTAATGTGTGCCACATTAATTTAATATCATTCTAGTTTTTAATTAAAATGTCACAGGCCACCCCATCAAACACGATACAGAAGTCAAGTACACTGTCAATACTATGACTTTTATGAACCAAACTTGTAAGCTCATCAAAAAAGTTAGTTTGATAAGATCTATTTTCCATAAACCCATGTTGATTGGTGTTATTTACATTACCTTCCTTTAATTCTTTATTAATTGAATCCCACATCAACTGCTCTATTATCTTGTCCTGGATCAATGGTAGGCTGACATGCCTATAATTACCAGGGTAATCCTATTTACCCTTTTTGAAGCATTAGCTTTCTTCCAGCCTTCTGGAACTTCTCCAGTGCTCCAAGACTTACTGAAAATCAACATTAATGGTCCAGCAATGTCTTCAACCAGCTCTTTTAAAACTCTTGGTTGCAAGTTAACCAGAGCTGCTGATTTAAAAATGTCTAACTATAGTAGCTTCTGTTTAACATCCTTCAGAGAAACTAGTGGAATCAAAAGAGTGTTATCACCACTTCTGATGAGACTATGATCTGTTTTCCCCTCAACGAGAGAATGGAAATATTATTATTTTAAAAAACCCTCCTTCCTATTGTCCTTAATTCTACTGGCGATATATTTTTCCTGATATCCCTTTGGTTCCCTTAATAATTTTCTACAGTTCCCAACTTCTGATTTATACTCATTACTATCAACTTCCCCTTTCTTCCCTTTGGTCTATATTTTAAATTTTTTTTACAGCTGCCTTCACTTCACCTCTAAGTCAGTTGTTTTTAAACCAGCACAACCTTCTTCCTCAGTTGTGGGATTGTGTCTTTATGGGAATATAGTACGGTGTTCTTATATGATTCCAAATTGTCATTCACATTTTTCTGTTTAAATTCTTCTTCCCAGTTGATTTGGCTGATGGCTGTTTTCAGCTTTGTGAAATCGGTCCTCTTAAAGCACGCAGTGTGTGTGTGTGTATTTTATATATATAGTTCCTCTTTATCTGTTAGGACAAGATCTAATATAGAATTCCCCTTTTTTGATTTAGGAAGTTGTCATCTATAATGTTTAGAAATTCCAAGAATGTTTTAATACTGGCAGTATGAGACCTCCAGCAAATGTCACTCAAATTGAAGTCCCCCATGGTCACATGTTTTTCCTCCCTACACATTATAGACAGATGTGAATGGAAGCAGCCATACTGTTCCCTAATATGTTTTGATGGTCTATAGTAGATATCAGCTAGTACCCCCCATCTTATGCTTTTTAGGACATGGATTTATTAGCATTCAAGATCATTTTCTTCCAAGTTATCAGTGACTTGGAAACAGGTAATGCCATTTTTGACAGAATGCCACCCCACCCCACCCCTTTTGCCCACTTGATCCTTCCTTAATAGGTTATCACCATTGATTTTAACATTCCGGTTGTGCAAATCATCCCATCAGGTTTCAGTAATATGAACTAGATTGAATTTATGATGCTGGAGAGATGCTTAATGCACAGCTGCTTTTGGCAGGTTATAAGGATGAGGCACTGTAAAGAAGGAGTTCATGCCAAAAGGGGTGGTGGAACAAAATGATAATTTAAAATAATTGAATCAGTTGGGCAGGATGGTATTTATTAAAGAGTGCTGAAGAAACTTAAGAATGAAGCAGCTGAACAGCTAAGCAAAAGTTTGTAATCTATCATTAAAATCAGCTAACATACCATAGGACTATAGGGTAGCCAATCACATGCCTATTTTTAAAAATAAAAGTTCTGGGAATTACAGATCAGTGAGCCTGTCTTCATTTAAATTGACTGAAGCAAGAATTATAGAGAAATAATATACCGAGATGAGAATAATATGATAGGAAATAACTAGCATAGTTTCTGTAAGGAAAATGTGCTTCCGCAACTTGTCTGAGGGAGTCAGAACAATGGATAAAGGAGAAATGGACAGTGTCACTGGTGGTGGCATCTCCCTTCTCTCCTAGGTTGTTTCAAACTCATAACTTCTGGGGAGGCTGGAACTCACCCAGGAATCACTCCAATGCACAGATCTATCCCAACACCTTTATTAGCATGGACAGAGCCCCAGTGAAGTAATGAAGGGGGCTGTAGCTCACAAAAGCTTATGCTCAAATAAATTTGTTAGTCTCTAAGGTGCCACAAGTACTCCTGTTCTTTTAGTGTTATTGAAGTTAATCAGTGGGAGTATAACGTACATACAAAACATCTCAAATGAATGCTGCTTCCAGTAGTCACAGTCTTGTTGGCCCATCCAGCTTCAGATCCTTAGTTCCGGATTAAGGCACTTCCTTCCCTTCGCCAGTTCTTAAGTGCAGTGCAGGCTTACAGGGAAAACACACTCAGACTCATGCTTGCACCTATCCCCTAGAGCTGAGGCTAAGCTCCATTTTGGCTCGCTGTGTCCCCGCAGCAGTAGCCAGCACAGTACCTTCTAGAATAGCATTACCATCCTCAAATTGGAGGAGAACCAAGAGCAGATTTTAAAGATCCGGAATTGGGATACAATCTATTTTATTATGGTATTTATATTCCACTCATCCCCAGTATGTTATATGAGCACTTTGGTACATTTATATCAATCCATAGCATTAGTCTGATGAAATTATTTTATTACAATAACACCTAGATGCGCCAGATGAGCTTAGGGTCCCATTGAGTTCAGTGTTATACACATTTTTAGAAAGAGAATTTACAATCTACCGAGACAAAAAAGAGACAAAGTGTGGAGAAAGGAGGGACTCTTATTCCCTTTTTATCGATGGAGAAGTCAGACACAGATAATCAAGTGACTTATTTAAGGTCACCCAAGAAATCTGCAGCAGTCAAGAACTGGAGCCAGATACACAGAGTCTCAGTCCATTCCATTAATCACTTGTTGCCTTTTAATTTCATTAGAATCCCCTTATTCTTGTAAAAGAAACTCACTCTTGACCATATGTTATTTTATAGACTTCTACCACATCATTGCACAGATAAAATTCACATCAAGAGGGCTGATGAAATTCAGTGTAGAAGGTAATGCATATTAGAAAGAGCAATCTGTACTACTCATACCTACTGATAAATTCTAGATTAACTGTAACCAATCAGGAAATAGATCTAGCTATTGTTGTGGACAGCTCAATATCCATTCAGTATGCTGCAGTGTTGAAAAAAGCAAACAAGATGTTAGTTTGTATTAACAAATGAACAGAACATATTACTAAAAACATAATCATGCCATTATATGCATCAGTAATACACCCTCATATGGAATATTGTTTTAGTCATTCAATCCCAAGAAAGACATAACAGAAATAGAAAAGGTCCAAGGAAGTGCAATCAAAATGATCGGAGACATGGAAAGATTCCTATATGAGGAAAGATTTAAAAAATATTAAAAGTGTGTATTTTAGCGAGGAGAAGAAGAAGGTGGCATAATAGAAATAAATAAAATAATGAGAAGTATAGAGTATCACGCCTTCTTATAATACAAGACCCAGGCATATACACTTAAATTATAAGGACAATACTTACAATCGATAAAAGGAAATATCCTTTATTTACAAAATGCATATTTCACCCCTGTAACTCTCTGCCTCGAGATATTATTGGGCCTTAGAGTCAGTAAGGTTTAATAGCAGATTAGACATTTGTATGAAAAACAATGTGTCCACAGTTTCGCTATTTGGATAAAATTCTATATGCTTCAGGCAATAAGGCAATCGCTAACTGCTGGGGATTAGGAAGAAATTTGCCTCTTAGTTGTTATTGCATTATTACACATTTAGGGGGGTTGTTGCATCCTTTGAAGTGTATTATTCTATCCAGTGTTGGACACAGGATAGACTAGAGGGACCACTGGTCTGATTCAGAATGGCCGTTCTTCTGTTCTCATATAATCCTTTGTGGGATGATGCCATGCTTGCATGCTAGACAAACCAGTCAGGAATTTAGCAAGTATATTTAGCTTGTTACCAAATGCACCCAGTTTTTATTCTTTTCTTCACAATCTTATTTACAGTACAGTGGAACTTTTGAGTGAAGGAATGGCAGTTAATAAAACATTTGATGGGTATTAATTACTTTCCACTTAATTACCTGCCATGTGGATCTTGTTGAGCTATTGATTACTGGCAAACATACATCCCACAGGGGACAGTGTGATTTAACTTCATCCAAAGAGTCAATTAGCCCAAGTAACACTGGGAGAGCTGGTGCTTTGCCTCAGTAGCTGGGGTTTCTTGCCAAGAATGGTAAATAAGCCATTTATTTGTTCATTAAAACACAGTACTACTGTCAACAGGAGGCACTTACCAGGTGTTATTGAGATTGGTAAAATGTCACTCTGTTTCATTAAAGATTAGCTGCTTCTTTTAGCAGCAAAATGGTCAAAGAGACCCCTTCTCATTCCAGAGCATTGATGAACTGGTTAGGTCAAGATGTTAACCCTTACATGTGCAGCTTGTTGTTTGTGAGAACTTCAGGTAGAAACCATCATCAAAGATATCTGAGAACAAAAATGTTTCATAATGTGATCATGGTTATGGTCATGGGATAACAACATCCATAAAATATGGATTTTAATGTTAATGAAATATGGGGAATGAACCCTTCTGATGCAGCACAGAGAAGCTATTTTCTAGCTTGCACAGAAGATAAGTTTCCAGGCTGACAACTAGTCTGCTAACCATAAGCTTCTGAGGCATTTGAGAATGAGGAGCTCCTTTTACCGTCATGGGATCTGATTTAACATTAACTTGTAGAATGATGGTTTAATGCTATTGCACGTTATCATTACCTTATTAAGAGACTTTTGATAAGAAATCAAACTTATAAAAAGACAATAAATTATTAAAGTCTGAGAAACTGTATGGATAATCAAGAGTATTTAAAGCAGTCTAGACACAGACCTTCACAAATGATAAGGGTTATCTTAAGAGGGAGTTCCATTCTTAGGACACCATAAGCACAAAGTGTCAGGATGATGTGTTTTTATTTTAAATATGAAATGTTGGTTAATGAGCACACTTAACACAATTAAAATTATATATTATATCAGAGACTGGGCAAAACATTTAACTGATGAGTTAAAAAGCCAGTGTGAAGTGTGAATCTTCATGGTAAATCCAACCAACAAGTGCCATAAAAACTGAATGACATGTCTTGTTAATTGCTTGATTGAAGTGTATAGACACACAGCTCAGAAGTATAGATAACGTGACTTAACTTCATAACTATGGGCTCGATTGTGACTTTGCCCCAAGTGAGCAGCAACAGATAGTTATGCTGCTCTGAGAGTAAACCGGGGACCAGATTCTAGCACAGTCACAATCTGGTCCCAGACTCATGGTTCTCCTTGCTCCAGGGGGGAAGTAATTTGTGCCAGACCTATACCTGGATCAGATTATTTCCCGCTGTGCTAGTTGTATGTAGGTAGAGGAATCAGGCAAAGCCAAAGTTTCACCCAATTCTCACCCATGCAGTGGGTCAGCATAGACTATTCTACTCCCTGCACTACTACTGGAGATATCTGTAGCTTGCACAGGGAAGGAAAGGGGTATCTTATGTCCTTTTCTTCCCCTGTGCAGGCACATAGCCAGAGTCCCAATTGTGCCATAAGAAAAGAATGAGCAGGTACAGATACAAAAGTCAAAGATTTATATTATGGTTCATTGTTAGTGTTGTACTAAGAATGAAAGAAGGTAATGCTGTTGGGGAACAGATTATTCAAGTGTCTACAGTGGTGTATAATGGGCTGATTATAAAATCATCAAAATGTGGACAAACTATACAATAACACATGCTGTAAATTTCAAGGATCCAATTCTCCTCCCTATTAGATCAATTTTATGTTCATATAATTTCCCTGATTTCAGTTTGCATCCTTGGGGCCAGCATCACCCTGCCACAGGGAGCCACCTGCTTGATGGGGAAACAAACAGTTACACCTCTTAAAGATCTATAGCAGTACTCCCCCTGTGCAGCTGGTTGAGTGTTCTGGGAAGGAACCATGGATTAATGCCACTTTCTTTCTTTCCCCTCGCAGGGGCATCATGTTCCCTATGGGAAACATCTTGGTATTAGCCCTGTGCTCCCCCAAGTATGGTGCCTGCAATTTTGGATAGTCTTTAAATGGATGTCCACTGGTATCCAAAATCTATTCTTGAATGCATACTTCTGAGTGTATGTCTAAGAAAGAGGGGGTGTTTGGCTGTGAATGATCATTGTCTGGGAAGATAATTTGGAACTAAATAGATTTGAGTTGTTAAGACAGTGTTTACAGTTTCAGATTTCCAACTTTACTATTATTCTTGGTTGAAATGTCACTGGCAGTCCCATAACTTTTTAATTTAGATATAAAATTTCACTGGCAAATTGGTAAGGATCTGAATAATGGCATCCTAATTCCATAAGGGTACCAAAATGACCTACCCATAGTAGTGGTGAATAAATGTGCCAATGCATAAAATGACTTTTATTTATTCAGATTTGATTGATTTTAGTGAATTACTTATGAGTTTTGACATTATATATGTTAAATTAACTCGGAAACTTTGTACATCTTTAATTTGTTTTGTGTAATTTCTTATTTAACTTTAATTTTATTTTTATTAATCATATTTATAAATGTATAAGAATTCTAATTCAGAATTTAGCTAAACAATGCCAAAATTCAACAAATTAATAAAAACATGGTATGGGTAATTGATTAATTAAAATCATGTAACCAGTGAATGATTGATATCATAGCTATCCTGATATTTTTGTAGTTGACTTAACTCCAAATGGTTTCAGAACCCCTGGTCAACCATTAAAAAGTCCCACTGGAGCATCATGTTATAGCATTGCTAGCAAAGCTTGCATGAAAACAAAATGGTACTGTTAGAATAATCATAGGAGATATTTATATCTTAAAAATTCACTCATCGTGATGAGGTGTCCACTCCACACAAGACTTGAAGGGGTTAAGGTGGCTGGGGGGCCAATTAACTGACCAGGTTGCACCTGGAGGAGGAGCCAGAGAGTAGGGATTAATTAGGTGAGGCTCAGTTGGATGGGAACAGGAGGGGCCTCAATAAAGGCCAGAAGCTGAAAGTAGTTAGGAGCTGCAGGGAAGGAGTCTGCAGTCTCTGTTTGGGAGACGGGAAGTGTGTTTGGGATAATAGAGGGTAGTCCAAAGGTACTCTCGGGGAGGAGAGAGATCAGGCTGGCAAGCCCTGGAAGGGAGACATGCACATAATGATCTGGACAGAGGACCAAGTCTCGAAGAAGGAGCACATGGAGTTGCAGAGAGGGGTGGATAGACTGCCAGAGGAGAGCACTGCACCTGGAGAGGAGCTAATCCCCAAAGTGACCAGGAGGAGGTGTCCTAGCGGTGAGTGGACCCTGTGACACATGGGAACAGGATCATACATTTTAATCAAACTTTAAGATCACTTTTTTTTAATAAGTTCCACTCCATAGGACAAAATAGTGGAGAATATATTGTAAGGAAAAATTCTGCAGGAGCAAGAAGAATTGCTCCAATGTATAGGTCTATCCATTCCTAATTTCTATGATACTTCCTTCTCCAGTAAAAAAAATGTCTTATTTTACTGCTATTTTCTCTTCATCTTTTGTAGAAGAGTATATAAGATTCATGTACATGTACACAATAGTCATGCTTGAAAACTTGCTAATTTTGCTATAGTAAATAGATATTGCAGTATTTGCAGGCTTCCTTATACTTACGACACAGAAATAACTGAAATAAATAACTACTAAGAAATGACTAAATAAATAAACTTGGTATTTGTGTTATCTAAGGCAACTGGCAATTTTCTGAGTGACCAAGGTATCTGCAAGAGCATTTTTCTAACAATATGTTCAAGAATAAATCACAGAAGTACTAACATTTCTTATTTTGCATTGACTTGGGATGGTTGTCTCATCTTCTCTACTATCATTTTAGGTGAACTAAAGTAACCTAATTTAACCAGGATTATTTTAAAAGATGAGAGAAGTGTTCACTAGGCTGGGTTGTTGCAACACATAATTGTTCCTACAAGCAAGGAACTGCACACAACGCTAAGCTGTATCCCTTTAGAATATTTCTGATTTTTTTTATCATAAAGTTATAAAGTCAAGTAGTTATTTATTTTGGTGAATATTTGATTGCACAGTGTGTTTGGTTTATATAATTACATCTCAATGTTACAAGATGCCTTCGTATTACTGTTGACATATTTATTCCTGCTCTCTCTGTCTTTTGCTTGTCTGTCTCCTGCTCCCCAGAGTTTTCTTAATGACATCCATAATACATAACAGCTCCCTCCATCCAGTAAGGTGCAATACTGATTCTTTGCCTAGCATCTTCATGTGCTACTGATAAAAGATCATAGAATCATAGAATCATAGAATATCAGGGTTGGAAGGGACCTCAGGAGGTCATCTAGTCCAACCCCCTGCTCAAAGCAGGACCAATCCCCAATTAAATCATCCCAGCCAGGGCTTTGTCAAGCCTGACCTTAAAAACTTCTAAGGAAGGAGATTCTACCACCTCCCTAGGTAATGCATTCCAGTGTTTCACCACCCTCCTAGTGAAAAAGTTTTTCCTAATATCCAACCTAAACCTCCCCCACTGCAACTTGAGACCATTACTCCTTGTCCTGTCATCTTCTACCACTGAGAATAGTCTAGAACCATCCTCTTTGGAACCACCTCTCAGGTAGTTGAAAGCAGCTATCAAATCCCCCCTCATTCTTCTCTTCTGCAGACTAAACAATCCCAGTTCCCTCAGCCTCTCCTCATAAGTCATGTGTTCCAGACCCCTAATCATTTTTGTTGCCCTTCGCTGGACTCTCTCCAATTTATCCACATCCTTCTTGTAGTGTGGGGCCCAAAACTGGACACAGTACTCCAGATGAGGCCTCACCAATGTCGAATAGAGGGGAACGATCACGTCCCTCGATCTGCTCGCTATGCCCCTACTTATACATCACAAAATGCCATTGGCCTTCTTGGCAACAAGGGCACACTGCTGACTCATATCCAGCTTCTCGTCCACTGTAACCCCTAGGTCCTTTTCCGCAGAACTGCTGCCTAGCCATTCGGTCCCTAGTCTGTAGCTGTGCATTGGGTTCTTCCGTCCTAAGTGCAGGACCCTGCACTTATCCTTATTGAACCTCATCAGGTTTCTTTTGGCCCAATCCTCCAATTTGTCTAGGTCCCTCTGTATCCTATCTCTGCCCTCCAACGTATCTACCACTCCTCCCAGTTTAGTATCATCCGCAAATTTGCTGAGAGTGCAATCCACACCATCCTCCAGATCATTTATGAAGATATTGAACAAAACCGGCCCCAGGACCGACCCCTGGGGCACTCCACTTGACACCGGCTGCCAACTAGACATGGAGCCATTGATCACTACCCGTTGAGCCCGACAATCTAGCCAACTTTCTACCCACCTTATAGGACATTCATCCAGCCCATACTTCTTTAACTTGCTGACAAGAATACTGTGGGAGACCGTGTCAAAAGCTTTGCTAAAGTCAAGAAACAATACATCCACTGCTTTCCCTTCATCCACAGAGCCAGTTATCTCATCATAGAAGGCGATTAGATTAGTCAGGCATGACCTTCCCTTGGTGAATCCATGCTGACTGTTCCTGATCACTTTACTCTCGTCTAAGTGCTTCAGGATTGATTCCTTGAGGACCTGCTCCATGATTTTTCCGGGGACTGAGGTGAGGCTGACCGGCCTGTAGTTCCCAGGATCCTCCTTCTTCCCTTTTTTAAAGATTGGCACTACATTAGCCTTTTTCCAGTCATCTGGGACTTCCCCCGTTCGCCACGAGTTTTCAAAGATAATGGCCAATGGCTCTGCAATCACATCTGCCAATTCCTTTAGCACTCTCGGATGCAACTCGTCCGGCCCCATGGACTTGTGCACGTCCAGCTTTTCTAAATAGTCCCTAACCACCTCTTTCTCCACAGAGGGCTGGCCATCTACTCCCCATGTTGCGATGCCCAGCATCATTTACTTCTTCCCTTCCTCTCGACGATGGAAAGAGGAAGTAATGGCAAGGGGATGGGTGAGGAAAGAATAACAGGCTCTGGGACTTTGCCACTCCTCGCTCTTGGGTTGATAACATGGCTTGCCTGCTCTGGCTCTTCTTTGGCAGACCACCAGACTGGTCACTGCCAACACCATAGGACTAATCAAGGCTGAATTTCTGCTTCATTGCAGGAACAGTATTTTGGGTGAAGTACTTGCAGTGCAAGGACACTCTGTAAGGCTGAGTCATAATATACAGTACCTTCCAAAAGCTATGTTGAGCCATGGGAAAGGATTCAAGACAAGCAGGGTTAAAACAAAACCTGTGCTAGAAAGATGGGTGATAGACAATTATTCTAATTAAAAACACAGCACCATAAAAATGGCACAAATTGAATACATTGATAAAATAATCTTCCAAAATTTTGAAAAGTGAGTGTATTCATTTAATCCACCCTGATGTTGTGATAATGCTTTTCCCTTAACGCCCTCAGTGAGACTTCCAGGATATTTATCTGAACCTACTGCAGGAGCATCCTCAGTTACCTTTGTTCAGCAATGATAATGTACCACAGCCAAAATTATTGTGCTTCAGGGCCCCTCCTACTCCTGCTTTTATTTAGGTTTTGTGCACTATCTGTTGCAAAGTGTTTGTGTCCTTTTATTTGTATTTGTGTGCACAGTAGTCTGGTCCATCTTTTTAAATTTTCATTCCATGGGGCAAATCTACGTCCCCATCTCCACACTGCAGAGGCTGCTGTCAGAGGAAGTGGTGTGGTTTCCCTGGACAACGGTGCAGCTAAATTTGGTGGGAACAGGCATGGGGCAGATAGGGCTGAAATAGATTCACTGTCAGGGCAACCACAACTAGACCTAGTTAGTTTCAGAATCTTATGAAGGGGCTTGACTATCTTCATGAAAGAAAGAGGGCACAGATGCCAGCAGCAAAGATAGGTTGCTCTGGAGATATAACAGCTATGCTGTTTGATATGTTTGGAGTTTACTGACTGTTAAACTGCATGAAGGCAATGTGGTTAGAGACTTTGCTAATGTGTGTGTAGTTTAGTTGAACAAAATCCTAGAAGTAATAGAACTGAAAGAAGGTTTTGATTAATTTCGGTCTCTAATGAACTTTCTCTCCAACTGCTCAGAACTCAGCACACTGGAGCAGGACTTTGAATTTGTCCCATAGGACAGTGTTTCCTAACTTTTGAAAGCTAAGCTCCTCTTCATGTGGTGATAAAGGCCTACTCATTTCAATTTTTACACCATCTAGCCTGCACACCCAAATTAGTTCTTTGCTCACCGTATGTGTGTGTGTGTGGGGGGGCGGAATCAGGTGCACCTACTACGAAGCCCTACTGGAGTTACTGTGTCTGCACTCGCCCCCATATGCAACACTAGGACTTCTGGTTCTTTGTGCCCCAGCAAGTAGAGCTGATCTATAATTCTTTCATGGTGAATTGTGGAAGAACCTGTCTATCCTTCTGGGCAGAGGGAGGAGGCAGCATTGTGGGAAGGCGCTGGAGGATTGTTAGGCCGAATTGTTTATTTTTTGGGGGAAAAAAATCTAAACTTTTTTTAATGAAACACTTTGATTTTTTTTTTTTTGCTTTGAAAAGACTTTGAACATTTCTTTTAATTTTGTTTTAAAAAATCTCAGCACATTTAAAAATGGTTGAAATCTAAATGAAATACTTTGATTTTGTCCAAGTCAAATATTTCATTTGACCCCAAATTAACTTTCTCAGACTTTTCAATTCACTTATTTGCTCAGCTGTACTGCAAGGTGGATGGGCTACGAGCTTTAAGCCTATATGCCAGGACAGTTCAGCTAACCCAGGTTTAAAGCACCACTGAAGTGAGAAATTGTAGTTAGGTCGACCAAAGTACAACTGTAGACAGTACTAAGTTAACAAAAGAATTCTTCCGTTGATCTATCTACCATCTCTCATTGCAGACATTACCTTACTTTTTTAAAGTACTTAAAATGAAAGCTCAGAGAGCTCCATTTTTTTCCTCCAAACTCTCTGTGGAGTCCTTCACATTTGCCCCAAGAGGACAGGCCACACATTTTTGGGAAATGCTGCCTTTAAGCATGCTAATCATTGAAGATTATCATGATCTATCACTGAAACTGAAAAAAAAACCCATAGACTTGAACAGGAGTTGGATCGAGTACAATGTCTGGTGTATAATGACAAAGCTGCTAAATGCTGAAAAAAAATCTTTAACCTAACAACCTTTACAAAAATGTTGGATCATTATTTACCAAGCTTATGAATAAATAATATACTATTTAAAGCAAGCTGGTTCATTAAAGTTATATTTCCCCTTCAAATTAGGGAAAATAATTTGCTGACAACAGAAACATATGGAAAAATTCATTTGCAAAGCTGTTTAAAAAATAATCGTACAGAGCTAAAGTTCTACTTAGCATCCCTATGACTCAAACAGAAACACTTGGATTTTACAAAAAACATTTGTACACATTATGATTATACATGCCAATCATTAAAACCATTTTTATGGCTAGTTCAAAGCCCTGAAAACAGAGCTGAATAATGGAAATGGTGACACAATCCTTTATAATAAGGGCACAGCATTCTGAATGACCAGTGCAGTCATTCACTCCTTCAGGAAGATATTGAACTATACTCTTCATTCTCTTCTTCCCTCTTTGGTGAGCAAGTTGCCCAGAAGGCTATGGGAAGAATATGTAGCATGGCACCCCTTCTATACCTGGCTGCAGATTAGGTCTGAGACAGAAACAGAAGAAGGTAGAATTCAAGGTTAAAATAAATAAAACCTTTTTGCTGTTGGAAGGGGGTGAGAACTGGCTTGTTTGCACTGATAGTGCAAATTGAAACTAAAACATGGCTACACTTACGGGGCCACTGGAACCTTTTGAGGAGATTACAGTGCAATGGCATGTATATACTGAGCTTTTGAGCTTTATTTTTCTCCAAAACCACTGGTAACTGCTGAAAGATATAGGTTCCACAAAAGAGACCAGAAAGAAGACTAAACAGTTGTACAATTTGTAGCAACTTTAAAAAAGCTTGTGGAACACTGTGAATTTAAGGAGATGTTAAATGACACCCTACGTAACAGCTTAGTGTGTGGCCTGCAAAGTGAAGCTATACGGAAGCACCTATTGACAGAGGCTCAGCTTATTTTACAGAAGGCCATTGATATTCCAGTCTCCATGGAACTGGCTACAAAGGAGGGGCAATACATTGGTGCATCCCCTAGGGTGCATAAGGTGTCACAAGAACCTACCCACAAAACTGTGGGGAGTCAAGAATATTACCCCTGTGGTAAGCCGGGTCACCAGGCATTAGAATGCTGGTGTAAGGACCTGGTGTGTCGACACTGTGGCAAAAAGGGACACATTGAGTGTGCCTGTAAACAAAAGAAAAAGAGGCCTGTGGTCTGGTGGACCAAAAAGGAAAATCTGCATACCCTAGAGCAGACCCAGGATGATCAAGGTGACACCTCTTCAGAAGAAGTGCCACTCCACGTTTTGTCTTTGGCAGTGTCCTCACATGAATACTGGGTAACCCTGTTGTTGGACAGCAAACCTGTACACATGGAGCTGGACACTGGTGCAGCCATCTTGCAGGTCACAGGGGCTGTGTATAAAGAAAAGCTACAGCATCTTCTGCTTAAGGCAATGAAAACTGTTCTGAAGACGTACACGAGAGAAGCTGTGCCCATGTTGGCCACTACTGATGTTAGGGTGGAGCTCAGTGGACAGGCTGCTAAATTGCCACTGTTTGTGGTGAAAGGCAATTACCCAGCCTTAATTGGTAGGTCTTGGCTGAGGAAGATTCAGCTGAACTGGGCAGAAGTTCACTGAATGACTGAAGATGAAACCAGTCTGACCGCTGTACTAAGGCAACATGCTGCTGTTTTTGGAGAGGATCTGGGAAGTATGAAGGGAATCACTGTGACATTGAACATTAAACCTGGCAGTCAGCCAAAATATCTGAAAGCTAGAACTGTGCCATATGCCCTCAGGCCAAAGGTTGAAGTGGACCTGGAGCGCCTGGTCACAAACGGAGTCCTAATACCAGTTACCCATAGCCCATGGGCAACTCCAGTCATTCCAATAGTGAAGAAAGATGGCTCCCTCTGGATTTGTGTAGCTTTTAAAGTTACTGTCAACCTGGTGTTGTCTGCAGAGCAATACCTGCTTCCCCGCATCTATGATCTCTTTGCAGGCCTGGCTAGGGGGACAAAAGTTCAGTAAAATTGATCTGAGTCAAGCATATTTACAGATGCACGTTGATGAAAAGTCCCAAGATCTGTTGACTATTGTGACACAAAGGGCTTTATCGAGACTGTCGCCTACCCTTTGGAATAATGTTTGCGTCTGTCTTGTTCCAGAGGGCTATGGATCAGATTTTGTGTGGCTTGCCAGGAGTCCAGTGCTATCTGAATGACATCCTGGTCACTGGAACAAATGAGGAGGATCACCTAAAGAATTTAGAGGCTACCCTACAAAGACTGGAAGAGTATGGCCTAGAAGTCCGCAAAGACAAGTATGAATTCTTCCAGCCCTCTGAATATTTGTGACGCATCGTTGATGCTACGGGTCTTTGTAAGGCCCCTGCAAAAGTTAAGGCTATTGTGGAGGCTCCACATCCTCAAAATGTTAGCCAGCTTCTCTCATTTCTAGAACTATTGAACTGTTATGGAAAGTTCATCTCGCAGTTAGCCACACTGTTAAAACCACTTCACGAACTCCTGGGGCAGAACAAGGCTTGGAAGTGGACTGAAGCCTGCGATGTTGCATTTAACAAAGCTAAGGGTGCATTGCTAAATTCGGGAGTTCTGATGCATTTTGATCCATCCTCACCTCTACAGTTGGCCTGCGATGCCTCCCTTTATGGAGTGGGAGCAGTCATGTCACACACTATGCCTTGGGAGAAGAGAGACCTATTGCTTTTGCTTCACGCACCCTAAGCAAAGCAGAAACTAACTATGCCCAAATCAAAAGTGAGGCATTGGGAATCTTTTTCAGACTTCAGAAGTTTCATCAGTACCTGTTTGAATGGAAGTTTACACTTCTCACAGACCATCGACCTCTGACTTAAATTTTTGGACCATGCATGGGCATTCACCCTTTAGCTGCTAGTCTTATGCAACCATGTGCATTGTTGCTTTCCACACACACACATGAAATCCAGTATCAGAAATCCACTCTGCATGGCAATGCAGATGGTCTCACAAGGCTGCCTTTGCCAGTCAAATGTTGAGCTTTCCCAGAAGGAAATCTTTTACTTTGAACAGGTAGAGAACACACCCATCACTTCTAGTCAGGTAAAGAAGGCAACTCACGTTGACACAGTATTGTCCCAAGTTATGGACGTGGTGATGTATGGAACATCTTGATGAACCTCTCTGGTCTCACCCGACCTTGTTACCTACACGTCCAGGAAAACTGAGTTATTGGTCCATTCCATTTGTTGAAAGACATGTCATTATCCCACCACCACTGAGATCACGGATGTTAGAATAGCTACATTCCAGTCACTGTGGAATAGTGCGTGTGAAGGAAATTGCATGAAGTGGCCGGCATTGGACAGTGCTAGTGAAAAGAAGTCAAGAGCTTGTATGTCACGTCAGGGTGTGAAGAATGCACCCCAGTGGGCACCCCTACACCCCTGGGACTGGCCTGAAAATCCATGGCAGTGTATTCATGTTGACTTCGCTGGCCACTAGAAGGAAGCATGTTCTTGGTGGTGGTAGATGCCCATTCTAAATGGCCAGACGTCTTTATAATGCAGTCCACTATTGCAGAGAGTACTATCCAAAAACTCTTTAGTTGTGTTGGTCTGCCAGAACAACTTGTGAGTCATAACAGACCGCAGATCGTCTCTCAGGAGTTTGGAAATTTTATGAAGGCAAATGGAATGCACCACATACCTTCAGCACCCTATCATCCACCCACCAGTGGATTAGCTGAAAGATTTGTGCAGACAATGAAACAAGCTTTGAAATTGGCAAGGGGACAATTATCCATTCAAAAGTGCCTGGACACCTTCTTACTATCCTACAGAAACACACCTCATGCTACAACCAAGGCATCCCCAGCCTTTCTAATGATGGGACAACAGCTGCACACTTGCTTTGATCTGCTGAAATCTTCTGAACCCTGACAAATTGTGCAAAGTCAGCAGCAAGATCAAGTTATCAGGCATGCACCCAGAGCAAAAGACCAAACATTTAGCCTGGGACAGCTGGTTTTGGCTCTGAATTATGCTTTTGGAGCTAAATGGGTCCCTGCCACTGTCATAGCTCAAACCGGCCCTGTTTCCTACATTGTCCGGACTGCCGAGGATCTCACCTGGTGGTGACATGTAGATCAGCTGTTGCCAGGTCATGCCAGTCCCCAGGACACCTTCAGTTGAGTTGCCTGACTTCACCACTTCTGGACCGAATCAAAAGTCACCTGTTCCTGACTTCCCCCTCCATTACTGCCTGTGGTGGAGATACACCCCTTCCCTGAACGAGCTAATACCACATCCTCACCTGTTCGCACTACTGAGCCCATTGTCAGCCTGCGCCCAAGACACTTTCGGGTGCACAAACACCAGAAGTCTGCCATAATCCACCTAGAGACAGAAAGCTGGATCTTTAGCTAGGGTGAGCCCACAGTTACAGGGCAAAATAATCCCCAGGATTTAGCTGGGAGCGGAGGCAGACTACCCTCCTTCTCTAGTTTAGTGTTTGTTTTATTTAGGGGATGCTCTCATTAAGGGGTGAGGAATGTGTTGTATATTTGGTTGTTGTAGTAATAGAATCTTGTTGTTGCTATGGCAGCTGAGTTAGACTACAACAGGTCCTACTGAAAGGTGAACTGCCAGGCTGGAGGGAGGTTACCAGTGGAGTTCCTCAAGGATCAGTTTTGGGACCAATCTTATTTAATCTTTTTATTATTGACCTCGGCACAAAAAGTGGGAGTGTGCTAATAAAGTTTGCGGATGATACAAAGCTGGGAGGTATTGCCAATTTAGAGAAGGACCGGGATATCATACAGGAGGATCTGGATGACCTTGTAAACTGGAATAATAGTAATAGGATGAAATTTAATAGTGAGAAGTGTAAGGTCATGCATTTAGGGATTAATAACAAGAATTTTAGTTATAAGCTGGGGACGCATCAATTAGAAGTAATGGAGGAGGAGAAGGACCTTGGAGTATTGGTTGATCATAGGATGACTATGAGCTGCCAATGTGATATGGCTGTGAAAAAGGCTAATGCGGTCTTGGGATGCATCAGGAGAGGTATTTCCAGTAGGGATAAGGAGGTGTTAGTACCATTATACAAGGCACTGGTGAGACCTCACCTGGAATACTGTGTGCAGTTCTGGTTTCCCATGTTTAAGAAGGATGAATTCAAACTGGAACAGGTACAGAGAAGGGCAACTAGGATGATCCGAGGAATGGAAAACTTATCTTATGAAACTCAAGGAGCTTGGCTTGTTTAGCCTAACTAAAAGAAGGTTGAGAGCAGATGTGATTGCTCTCTATAAATATATCAGAGGGATAAATACTGGAGAGGGAGAGGAATTATATAAGCTCAGTACCAATGTGGACACAAGAACAAATGCATATAAACTGGTCATTGGGAAGTTTAGACTTGAAATTAGACGAAGGTTTCTAACCATCAGAGGAGTGAAGTTTTGGAATAGCCTTCCAAGGGAAGCAGTGGGGGCAAAAAATCTATCTGGCTTTAAGATTAAACTCGATAAGTTTATGGAGGAGATGGTATGATGGGATAACATGGTTTTGGTAATTAATTGATCTTTAAATATTCATGGTAAATAGGCCTAATGGCCTGTGATGGAATGTTAGATGGGGTGGGATCTGAGTTATGCAGGAAAGAATTTTCTGTATCATAGAATCATAGAATATCGAAGTTGGAAGGGACCTCTGGAGGTCATCTAGTCCAACCCCCTGCCCAGAGCAGGACCAATCCCCAACTAAATCATCCCAGCCAGGGCTTTGTCAAGCCTGACCTTAAAAACTTCTAAGGAAGGGGATTCCACCACCTCCCTAGGTAACGCATTCCAGTGTTTCACCACCCTCCTAGTGAAAAAGTTTTTCCTAATATCCAACCTAAATCTCCCCCACTGCAACTTGAGACCATTACTCCTTGTCCTGTCATCTGCTATCACTGAGAATAGTCTAGATCCATCCTCTTTGGATCCACCTTTCAGGTAGTTAAAAGCAGCTATCAAATCCCCCGTCATTCTTCTCTTCCGTAGACTAAACAATCCCAGTTCCCGCAGCCTCTCCTCATAAGTCATGTGTTCCAGACTCCTAAGCATTTTTGTTGCCCTTCGCTGGACTTTCTCCAATTTTTCCACATCCTTCTTGTAGTGTGGGGCCCAAAACTGGACACAGTACTCCAGATGAGGCCGCACCAGTGTCGAATAGAGGGGAACAATCACGTCCCTCGATCTGCTGGCAATGCCCCTACTTATACACCCCAAAATGCCAGTTGAGTTGTAGTATCCGGCTGGTGAATCTTGCCCATATGCTCAGGGGTTAGCTGATCGCCATATTTGGGGTTGGGAAGGAATTTTCCTCCAGGGCAGATTGGAAGAGGCCCTGGAGGTTTTTCGCCTTCCTCTGTAGCATGGGGCACGGTTCACTTGCTAGAGGATTCTCTGCTCCTTGAAGTCTTTAAACCACGATTTGAGGACTTCAATAGCTCAGACATAGGTGAGGTTTTTCGCAGGAGTGGGTGGGTGAGATTCTGTGGCCTGTGTTGTGCAGGAGGTCAGACTAGATGATCATAATGGTCCCTTCGGACCTTAGTATCTATGAATCTATTAGGGGATAGCCCAGACTTTTTTGTCTGGTTGCTGGTTAGTTCAGTGTGTGTCAATAAATGGCTTCTTTTCAAGGTTTACAGCTCTCTGCTTCTCAAGTGATTTCTTCCTAAAACTCCTGCTCCCAAGGATACAACAATACTGCTGTACTATCTTTAAGTCTGTTCTATAGAATTCCAAGTCATTGAGGGCCACTTTTTAAAATGCCTATATTTGCATGCACTGATATAATGCCATTTGTTTCAATTGAGTTATTTCTGGTTTGCACTAGCATAAAAGGAGGATGAGGCCCAGGAATCACAGCTGGGTGGCAAATCATGTCTTTTTCTCATGCTAATGAAGGAATAACAGAGACTTGGTGGGATAGCTCACATGACTGGAGTACAGTCATGGATGGTTATAAACTGTTCAGGAAGGACAGGCAGGGCAGAAAAGGTGGGGGAGTAGCACTGTATGTAAGGGAGCAATATGACTGCTCAGAGCTCCGGTACGAAACTGTGGAAAAACCTGAGTGTCTCTGGATTAAGTTTAGAAGTGTGTGCAACAAGAGTGATGTAGTGGTGGGAGTCTGCTATAGACCACCGGACCAGGGGGATGAGGTGGATGAGGCTTTCTTCCGGCAACTCACGGAAGCTACTAGATCGCATGCCCTGATTCTCATGGGTGACTTTAATTTTCCTGATATCTGCTGGGAGAGCAATACAGCGGTGCATAGACAATCCAGGAAGTTTTTGGAAAGCGTAGGGGACAATTTTCTGGCGCAAGTGCTAGGGGAGCCAACTAGGGGGGGCGCTTTTCTTGACCTGCTGCTCACAAACCGGGTAGAATTAGTGGGGGAAGCAAAAGTGGATGGGAATCTGGGAGGCAGTGACCATGAGTTGGTTGAGTTCAGGATCCTGACGCAGGGAAGAAAGGTAAGCAGCAGGATACGGACCCTGGACTTCAGGAAAGCAGACTTCGACTCCCTCAGGGAACGGATGGGTAGGATCCCCTGGGGGACTATCATGAAGGGGAAGGGAGTCCAGGAGAGCTGGCTGTATTTCAAGGAATCCCTGTTGAGGTTACAGGGACAAACCATCCCGATGAGTCGAAAGAATAGTAAACATGGCAAGCGACCAGCTTGGCTTAATGGTGAAATCCTAGCGGATCTTAAACATAAAAAAGAAGCTTACAAGAAGTGGAAGGTTGGACATATGACCAGGGAAGAGTATAAAAATATTGCTCGGGCATGTAGGAAAGATATCAGGAGGGCCAAATCGCACCTGGAGCTGCAGCTAGCAAGAGATGTCAAGAGTAACAAGAAGGGTTTCTTCAGGTATGTTGGCAACAAGAAGAAAGCCAAGGAAAGTGTGGGCCCCTTACTGAATGAGGGAGGCAACCTAGTGACAGAGGATGTGGAAAAAGCTAATGTACTCAATGCTTTTTTTGCCTCTGTTTTCACTAACAAGGTCAGCTCCCAGACTGCTGCGCTGGGCATCACAGAATGGGGAAGAGATGGCCAGCCCTCTGTGGAGATAGAGGTGGTTAGGGACTATTTAGAAAAGCTGGACGTGCACAAGTCCATGGGGCCGGACGAGTTACATCCAAGAGTGCTGAAGGAATTGGCGGCTGTGATTGCAGAGCCCTTGGCCATTATCTTTGAAAACTCGTGGCGAACGGGGGAAGTCCCGGATGACTGGAAAAAGGCTAATGTAGTGCCAATCTTTAAAAAAGGGAAGAAGGAGGATCCTGGGAACTACAGGCCAGTCAGCCTCACCTCAGTCCCTGGAAAAATCATGGAGCAGGTCCTCAAAGAATCAATCCTGAAGCACTTACATGAGAGGAAAGTGATCAGGAACAGTCAGCATGGATTCACCAAGGGAAGGTCATGCCTGACTAATCTAATCGCCTTTTATGATGAGATTACTGGTTCTGTGGATGAAGGGAAAGCAGTGGATGTATTGTTTCTTGACTTTAGCAAAGCTTTTGACACGGTCTCCCACAGTATTCTTGTCAGCAAGTTAAGGAAGTATGGGCTAGATGAATGCACTATAAGGTGGGTAGAAAGCTGGCTAGATTGTCGGGCTCAACGGGTAGTGATCAATGGCTCCATGTCTAGTTGGCAGCCGGTGTCAAGTGGAGTGCCCCAGGGGTCGGTCCTGGGGCCGGTTTTGTTCAATATCTTCATAAATGATCTGGAGGATGGTGTGGATTGCACTCTCAGCAAATTTGCAGATGATACTAAACTGGGAGGAGTGGTAGATACGCTGGAGGGGAGGGATAGGATACAGAAGGACCTAGACAAATTGGAGGATTGGGCCAAAAGAAATCTGATGAGGTTCAATAAGGATAAGTGCAGGGTCCTGCACTTAGGATGGAAGAATCCAATGCACCGCTACAGACTAGGGACCGAATGGCTAGGCAGCAGTTCTGCGGAAAAGGACCTAGGGGTGACAGTGGACGAGAAGCTGGATATGAGTCAACAGTGTGCCCTTGTTGCCAAGAAGGCCAATGGCATTTTGTGATGTATAAGTAGGGGCATAGCGAGCAGATCGAGGGACGTGATCATTCCCCTCTATTCGACACTGGTGAGGCCTCATCTGGAGTACTGTGTCCAGTTTTGGGCCCCACACTACAAGAAGGATGTGGATAAATTGGAGAGAGTCCAGCGAAGGGCAACAAAAATGATTAGGGGTCTAGAGCACATGACTTATGAGGAGAGGCTGAGGGAGCTGGGATTGTTTAGTCTGCAGAAGAGAAGAATGAGGGGGGATTTGATAGCTGCTTTCAACTACCTGAAAGGGGGTTCCAAAGAGGATGGCTCTAGACTGTTCTCAATGGTAGCAGATGACAGAACGAGGAGTAATGGTCTCAAGTTGCAATGGGGGAGGTTTAGATTGGATATTAGGAAAAACTTTTTCACTAAGAGGGTGGTGAAACACTGGAATGCGTTACCTAGGGAGGTGGTAGAATCTCCTTCCTTAGAAGTTTTTAAGGTCAGGCTTGACAAAGCCCTGGCTGGGATGATTTAACTGGGAATTGGTCCTGCTTCGAGCAGGGGGTTGGACTAGATGACCTTCTGGGGTCCCTTCCAACCCTGATATTCTATGATTCTATGATTCTATGATTCTAATGGCTAGTTACAACCCTAATTGGCTGTTGGCCCACACATACCAAAATCACACACAAATGCAATAACTGTATGTAGCTTTTAGCATGTGCAAATGGGCCTTCTGTTTAAAAAAATTGAGCCTATTGGGATCACTCTTCTTCATATGCCACTGAAATGAAACCACATCTGAACTGTATATTATTGAGGAGAATGCAGCTAATGCAACCTTGATCCAAGCTAATGGTAGGCAACTCAGATACACTGAGCCTTTTGTATTGCAGTAAATGTCTGCACAGCACAGAAAAAACACTGGAATCTCCAACTCTTTGTTCCCTACAAAGGCTATACTGCTCCTGAATATTTTTATCTTAAATACAGCTTCCATAAAATTATTCCCACTAGAAAGTTAAACTTTTTTCTCTCTTTTCTCTCATTGAATACTTTGTTAGAGTGAAGGTCGCTCATGAATTCAAAACTGCAGTCATCCAGACACAATACACACTCCAAGGGAGTGATGTGACTAATAAACCTCTGACTTATATGTATGGAGCTGCACTTGCAACTGGCATTGTGAGACATTAGGGTAAGAGAGAGCACCCAATAGCCCTAATTTATTGAACCCTGTGCGTGATGAATTTGTCTCTGCATCTTGCACAAAGCTCTGGCAAAGACAGAGGTGAGTGAGGTGGAGACAGAAATGACTAAAACATTCTTGTCTCTCTTTGCATCAGGTTTGTGGTGTTAAATTACCATGCTAAAATGTAAGCAATTGACCCATTTTAGCTGGCAGTGGTGTTTGTGTGTATGTTGGAGAGGAATTAGTTAGTGGAGTGCTTTAATGTGGTTAATGGTAGTAAAAAAGGGAAATGGGACCTTGTTTTTCTGCTTTTGCTGTAAACAAGGTTTCAGGGGGAGTTCTTTGAAGTGCAGAGATCTAAGATGGCCAGTTTAGAATCCCCCCTGAGGTACTGCAGAGGAACAGTAGGTATCTGATAATATTTGCAGTTCAAGTAAATCTTTCTGGGCATCAAACAGTGTTGACAAACAAGATTAAAAAGTGGTGCCTGAGACAAATAGGATGTCCGTATGACATGTGACATTGAACTTGACAATCATAGGTATAAAGGAAGATTTTATAGTTAGAAAGGAGAAATGCATGACAATGAAGGATCAGGTTTTCAACACAGCTCGGCTCTCATACAGGCTCCAAATAGGTGGCCAAAGTGTCAAGAGATCAGCACCCAGACTGAAATTGTAACCCATTGAAGTCCATGGGAATTTTGCCATTGGACTTCTTGGTGCCAGGATCTCACCTCTAATGAGCTGAGCTCTTTAGAAAAATTGGCCATCGGTATCTAAGTGACTTTCTATGAAAAATAGTATCAGTAAGAACTTTAAAAATCCTCCAAGGCCTGGATTGTACAGCCATCACTCAGGGTGGCGAAGACTTACATCTGCTGAGAGGTCGGAAAGATTACTCATGTGAATGTGTAAATCTCACTCTCTAAAAGCACTCCAGCATGTGCCCAACTTTAAGTACATGAGTAGTCTCATTGACTTCAGTGGGGCTACTCATCTTTGCTGCTTTGGGGCGCAAGATATTTAAACACATGCTTAAGTTTCATAGACTTCGATGACACATAAGACCATGCTTAAAGTTAAGCATATGCTTAAGTGCTTTTCTGAATCAGGGCCATTTACAGGAACAGCAATTGACTATATTTTGAATTTACAAGAAACAGAGCTGGTTGAAATTTTTCAAATCAAAAGTTTTCAAATCACAAATTGCATTTTTTCAAAAATGATTATTTTTGAGAATTCCCCCCCCACCCCCCAAAAAAATGTCTCTAACAAAGAGACAAGGTGGGTGAGGTAAAAATTTTTATTGCACCAACTTCTGTTGGCAAGAGACAAGCTTTCAAGCTTATACAGAAATGGAATTTAATCAAACATCAGAAAGATTATCTAATTTGCTGTTTACCAGATTGCATTTTTCACAATTACACTGTAGCAACCCTTAAAACAAAGACCTCCTTTTACCTAACTAAAGTAAGAGTCCATAAAGTCACCAGAAAATGGTATAATTGTGTTTGTCAGAACTATGATGCAAATGAATGTTTAAGATTTACAGTGTGTAATTGTTGAAGTGCACTGTGAAACTCGCAAATACATCAAATTTTTTGCTTTTGTTGCTTTCAATTACTGGCTTTTAAAAATATAGGATGTTTTAACATTTGTATGTAGAGAAGGTATGTAACAGTGGGGTGTGGCATAAAAGTTTTACTGATATGACTTGCATATCTCATTAGTGGTTTAGCCACGAGATAGGCCCACCTTCCCAAAAGTGCCAACAAGCTTCTCTCACATACACACCATGTATTTTTTTTATGCTGCATATTTCACAGGAAAAGTTTTAGAAACATTGCAGTGAATTTTAACATTTTGTTTTATAGTTTCTAATTTTTGTATTCCTCTGTCTGCTGCACGAGTACCCTGAGACAAGCTGTGTATACTTGTGCAGAGGACAAGAGAAGCTATAAATCAAGACATTTTAGAATGATCTAAGGAAGCTTTTCTATAGGTTGCAGTGTATCAGTTTTAAATTCTGACATAAAAACAAATGATACACACTATTGGAAAGGAAGGGGGACTGCTAGATCCTTTCCACTGGAACTGCACTTCCAGGGCCTCACTAGCCACAACTCCCACCTCGACCTCCGTTTGAAGGGGGCGTTAACCAAGTTGAAAGAAACCCTGTGGAAAAGGTTGCAAAGCCCCAGGAAACACCATAGGGCTTGTGTGTGTGGGGGGGTGATATGCATCCCCTTTAGCCTTGCTGCAGCCCCACTGCCTTCCAACATGGCTTCATCCCCCGATGAACTAGAGCCAACCACCTACCAGCTTATGGATATCAATACTTTCCATGGACCTCTGAAGTCCTGGAAAGGGTGCGATGAAAGGGGCAAGATCTGCCTATGCAGGGCACCCTTACTGAGTACATCCCAGGGGCATTATATTATGTGGCCATTTGTTTTCAGTCAGTTACCACACCATTGCTATTTGAAAGACATATTATTTCCTGTTCTTCATATAAACAAGTACTACACTGTAGTGCAGTATCTGCAGTAAATATGGGTAAAATTCTGACTTTTTAACCATGGCAACCACTCGTTGTTGTATAAGCACAACTCTGTGGAGCTACACAGATTTATACCAGATGAAGATCTGGTCCACAGCATATAAATCATATACAGAGAGAGGTGAAAACACAGGCTCTTGGAAAAGAGCCTATGTAAAATACAGCCTGTGTAAAAAGACTCTTGATCAAAACAAAAACAAATGTTATTAAATACAATTATTTGTTCTAAATTTTGGGTCTACATAAACGTGTATATGCAAAAAAATAAAATAAAATAAAAAAAATTCCACTTGTGAATGTAAACTGCATGGCTCACCCAGCTACAGCTAACAAAGTTTGTTAGCATACAGATGTGTGATACCTTTTAAAATCCCTGCAGTATCTTCCTACCTGCTGTGCTTAATTTCAGATTCAAGTGCTATCATTAAGAAAAACCTGCTTTCTCCTTTATATGTGCCCTACATTGCATCAGTTTTTTTTCTCAAATATTTTCCGGGGGCCACATCTCCCAATCCTTATTGGAAATCTGATCTTTAGCTTCTTTTGTAAATTATTTCATGCACACATCTCTCCAACATGTAGAATGGCAACATCTCTTTTCTTAATTGTTTTCTTACCATTGGGCTTGCACACATTCCCTGAAAATTTTCTACAGTAAAGTTTGTATTTAGAGCAGGAAAGAAACATATTATAATCTGGGAGGCTCCCTCTAAAGATTGGCTGCTCTCAGCCTAATTCTCATTTTGATTTATCTGACTTTGCATATGCTAGTATTAAACTAGCAAAGACAAGCAAGGAACTAAACCCTGGAGATAAATTAGCCATTGTATCTGGTCCATTAATCTCCTCTTCAATTCTAGAGAATTGTGGCTCACCCAGACCCAGAGATCAAATAAAATGCCTAATTGGGAAAATCCTAAACAAGAGTATCCTGTGGAGCTTGAATTTATTTGTCAACTGTTCAAACAACTATGTTGTTTATATGTATTTAAAACCCTGATACTTTTCCACCTCTATCTTAATCCCTGATTCTTTAAACACAGGAGGGCGATTGAGAATTGTTTTCAATTAACTGGAATAGAGAGGGACACTTATTCTAAAAAGATAGCTGTGTGGTGCACATTCTGCCAAACATGCTGAGCAGTTTAGATCTAAACATCAGATCTGAGGGATGCGCTGAAAACTTTCATAACGGCTGCAACCATAGATAATGGATATTGTGTTGGATTAATAGCATGATTCAATAAACAATGAATTATGGTATAAATAAATGTTATTTCAAAAACAAAACAAATATAAATGAGGACTGCAATAAAGGACAAAAATCGAAGTCTTCTCTGTTTATTGCAGCCATTATTGCTCAGTGAGTTTATGCCCATGCTAGTGCACGTCCTGTGAGATGGACCAATGCCTGTCCTTGTTGCTAAAGGACAATGGCCTTCATTCCCTATGGAATGCAGGGTGCCTGTAGTTCTTTAAATCAATCTGTAAGGCACCTCATCTTTTCAATTTCTTTGGCCCTGGTCAATCTGGTTTAGATTTAGGTATGGCACACAAATTGCAATGACTACATCTCTTCGTAGCAATGGATGAAGATAGTGCCCTTGCTGATTTTTTTAGATCTGCCAGTACACTGACATGAATCATGATATTTTGTTAATCTTGTTGCAAGCCTTGCATGGGTAGAGAGAATAGTTCTGCAGTGTCTATATTACATGGGTGACAGAAGACAGTCATATGCAATTGTTCCTCTGGATTCTCCCCTGTGAGGTGCCACAATGGTCTATATTGTTTACCTCTCCTGTTCAAGTATATGAAGCTGCTGAGTGGGTTAGTTTGTGAATGAGATTGCAATTCAGTGATGATGAACAGCCGTATGTCTGCATCATATCAAACCCAGTGTGGGATGGAATTTACCGCCGGACTCAGTCTTCTTTTGTCTGGCAACTTGAAAAGCAGCATGAAAGGCTGATGTCCAGGTTTGTTCATTTGGTGACCTGGAATGAATCAAAGCTGTCCCTCTGGAGAAGGACCTTAGAGGGGAGTGGTTCATTAGATGTTCCATAGTTTGGATGTCTTCTCCACATTCATATGTTGGGCTGCCCTTCATTTTCCATTTGTGTAGTAGGTAATTGCAATGCCCATGTGAGGTTCTGATGAAGTTCACTGTTATCCTTACGTGGCATGGTGAAGCCAGATGGCTGATCTGTAGAATGATAATCAGGTCTCTATTCTTAATCTTCCACCCCCTATTTTCCCCACAGCCTCTGCCACTTGCCTTTTGGTGACAGCCCTGAGGTTTTAAAAGCTCTGGCCACTAACCAGAATGGGTTCCTGGACTTAAGGTGGCATCTCAGGGGGTTTTGGAGACCTTCAGAGATAGCCAAGTCTGGGTTCATTATCACACAGTCATAGTCTCTTATTATTGCTGCTTCTCTTCAGGGGGACGGTGGTAAAATACATGTGAAGACATGGAGGCAGACTGTCAGTGCTGACTTTAGCACTCCTGTGGTGATTGTCACAGCAGTATTCAATTGCATGTCAACAAGTTTTGTATGTATACTATCTGCCCATGCTGGTGTACAGCATTCAGCTACTGAGAAGATGAGGGCCAAGGTGGCTGTCCACAAGATGTGAGCATCTGCTCCCCAACTGGCCCCAGCTACTTTGTTGATTATATTGTTCGTAGGCTTTATCTTGGCAGATGTGAGGCAGTATATGAGGCTACAATCCAAAACCGCTCCTGGATATTTCAGAAAATCCTCGTGCCTAAGTTTGGTGTCACAGAAAAAAGTGACATTCATATTTCTTTGCATATTGAGTGCTGGATGTGGAGACAGATGGTTTCTGAGGGTTTGATCAGAGTCACCATAATCAGCTGTACTTCTCTCATTTTTTATTTAGATCTTCTGTGAGGTTGCATTCCACTTGGATATGTGGATGATCTCGTACTTGCTACCCAAGTGAGCACTTTCACCCAAGTTTCTGTGACTGAGTTGATGGCATGTCACTGATATAAATGTTAGAATGATGGTGCCAAGATGGATCCCTGTGAAAGCCCATTGTTCAATAGAAAAGTTCTGCTCATTTGTTCCATTAGATGTATGCAAAATGTGTGGTTGGTGAGCATAACTGTCACTAGGTGCAGTGTTCTGCAGTGTCCTATTTTGGATACTTTCTGAATCAGGCCATTCCTATCCCCATCATAACCCCAGGATGTATGATGGCCATTGAGGTCTGACCCATATTGAACTGTGGCTGTGATTTGGTACAGCTGGTGTGGCAGACAACTTTTGGTAGCTTATAGATGCTGATGATCATAAGATTACTGATGCTTATTGTAATCATGTACGGTACTGAAGAGTTTAAAACCATGGAGCAGATGTTCCAGAGCTCTTCTCTCACTAACATTGCCATGTTTTGGGTGGTGGTGGCTTGCTGCTAAATAGTATCCTGGAATGTGACATTTCAGTTTTTGTTTGTTATCCCATAAGTGAGTCCCTTGTAGTGCAAGGACATCGATCTTCTGTTCGCATAGCTGCTTAGTCAAGTAATCATATTTTGCAGGAGAGAAGCCTTCTACACGGTGTTGGCATACACGTAGGTATGAGCTTGTTTTGCTGTTTGCTCTGAAGAGCATAATTTTTCTTGAGATTGTCACCTGAGTTGCTTTTTATACTGCAAGGCCAACAATTGGCATTCAGTTGTCAAGTTGATGTTGCATTGGTTGTGCAGAAGATCTTAGCAGGGATGACTGCATGAAGGTTGTCATCTTCCTTCTCACTGAGGAGGGATGATGCTGATTTTGCTTGTTTCCACACAATGGATGAGGACAGCAGGGCAGGCTGGGAGTTGTAGTCTCCAAAGTAACCATGACTACATCCAGAGTTCTTTCAAAGCCTCCTCAGAAAAGGATGGGGTGTAAAAAGATCTCCCTGTCCTCTGAAAAGACAAAGATGAGGAAAGAGCTAGAGGAACTGAGGACATTGTCCAAGTTTTGGACAAAAACCTTACCTTTTTTGTATTCACTCTGTTCATTTTTTCCCATTTAAAAAAAATTCTCAAGAAGGGCTGAAGCATATTTGACAAGGAATGGGACATAAACCACAGATAGGGAAATATTTTGTTGCCACACCCCCCTGTCCCCCCCACACAAAAGCACTCCAGAGAAGTGGTTTTCTTTGTTTGATTTGACCTGTCAGTGGTGAATTGCACACCATGAATAATGAATAAATGAACAGTTTGTGAATGACATACACACTGAAATTTGTTCCATAAGCTGTTCAGACATTTTGAGAGATAATTAATGGAAATCAAGATTTGTTTTTTAACAGAAAAAAAGGCAGTTTTTTTCAGAAAACTTATTTCCAACAAATAATTGGACCAGTTATTATCCAGTTCTTTCCTTTGTTTTCTATTATGCTATAACTATTTCAATCAACATTAATGTTTGAATTTTCAGAGCCAAATAACACACCTTGAATTTTTATGGACATAAAAATCAAGTTTGGTTTTTTTCCATTAGTAGATTATTTTCTTGTAGTGCTACTCCTTCTTTTTTGCCACGGGTTCTGATTCCATACTTGCAATAAAAAGCATGGGTTTGTTTCTTCTCCTTTAATCTTCATAAATTGGTGTGACACAGATACCTTTGGTGACTTTTAAATCTTTGTAGTGAATCATATACAGACATATGTATTTGATGTTCTTTCTAAATGACTTGCCTTTATCTATATTGGCAGATATATCTCTATTCTTTCTCTCTATTTTCCTTAAGAAGAAAAGATTTTCATTTGCAATACCCCAAATCCTCAAATTAATTTAGTGTTATTGCATCACTTAGCAGTACAAATTGTCTTTCTTTTCACTTTTGGTCTTTCATTTTTCAATCCATTTTCTTTCTCATGCTTGCTCTCTCATAGTTTTTGAGACTGATACTAATCTTACAGAGGGGTTTTATCAAAAAATATTTTAGAACTGTGATGCTGTAGTAAGAATAAATGAGGTCCTGATCAATGAAAATGCCAGATCTTTCTTCTCAACCTAGTCCTTTCTTCTCTCTATAAATATGTGGATGGATTCTCTCTTTTCTCCATCTTCTCCAATAATCAATGCATGTCTTCTCCCCCTCCCACAATTTGTGGATATTTGACCTTCCTTCTTGCCCAATCAGTTCAAATTCATTGACACCAGCCAGTCACCTTCAGCAATCAACTGTCCAATGTACTGCCCCCTACTGTTGTACCTCTGACTCACAGCTGCATTGGAGCCCCACAAATGAAAAAGTTCTGATCCCAAGGTTCCAAAGAGCCTGCATTACTCTATGCCTGATAACATTTGTTCTATGAGACTGTGTTTTGCAAAATGCATTTTAATCATAATTTGGGACAGCTGAAGAAAGATTACTTGCCACAGTTCCATCCACCAGGAGTGTTACTATTCACCAGCAGTTTGATGTTGTGTTTGAAGTGAGCTGGTGGTCCCACTCAAGTTCCAAGTGGACCCATATCACTAAAGACATTGCTTCCAGTTGTTCCCTTATTTTTATCCTCTTCAAATAAACCAATGGTTGAATGAGCATGGGAACCAGAGTACCCTCTTTAACCCTTAAATGTCGTCCCTCTGGATCAGCCTGAGGCACATTGGCAGGCACCATGGAGAAGAAGCTTGCATCTCTGCACTCCGTGCTGTACCTATGCTGTGGGTAATTAGATGAATTCAGTCACTAGTGCTGTCAGTCTGGTACTGTACGGGGAGACTTTGGCAAACCAGTAAAGTGCCTGAAACCACTATGGCTTATTGCTAAAAGCAGCCAAGTCAGTAGGCTTAGCTTAACCAAGGCGGTAGCGGGGGTGGGGGGAGTTGGGTGCCACAGAGAGGGCAGATTGATCCTTGTCAAGGTTCCTTCCCCACTCTGAACTCTAGGGTACAGATGTGGGGACCTGTATGAAAACCCCCTAAGCTTATTTTTACCAGCTTAGGTTAAAACTTCCCCAAGGTACAAACGATTTTACCTTTTTCCCTTGGACTTTATTGCTGCCACCACCAAGCGTCTAATAAATATATAACAGGGAAAGAGCCTGCTTGGAAACGTCTTCCCCCCCCAAATCCTCCCCAAACCCTACACTCCCTTTCCTGGGGAAGGCTTGATAAAAATTCTCACCAATTTGTATAAGTGAACACAGACCCAAACCCTTGGATCTTAAGAACAATGAAAAACCAATCAGGTTCTTAAAAGAAGAATTTTAATTGAAGAAAAAAGTAAAAGAATCACCTCTGTAAAATCAGGATGGTAAATACCTTACAGGGTAATCTGATTCAAAACATAGAGAATCCCTCTAGGCAAAACCTTAAGTTACAAAAAGACACAAAAACAGGAATATACATTCCATTCAGCACAGTTTATTTTATTAGCCATTTAAACAAAACAGAATCTAACACATATCAAGCTAGATTACTTACTAAGTTTAAGACTCCATTCCTTTTCTGTTCCCAGCAAAAGCATCACACAGTCAGAGAGCCTTTGTTTCTTCCCCCTCCAGCTTTGAAAGTATCTTGTCATTTTGGTCAGGTGCCAGCGAGGTTATCCTAGCTTCTTAACCCTTTACAGGTGAAAGGGGTTTTCCTCTGGCCAGGAGGGATTTTAAAGGTGTTTACCCTTCCCTTTATATTTATGACAACCCTGCATCCTTCCTGATAAGAATTGTGTTGAAGTTGCTGATACATGCATCTTAGAAGAGCAGGATGTGCCCCAGGAATGTCTATTGGGGCCTCCAGGCTGCAAACTCTGAAAAAACCCACACCTGGTTAATCGATAATCAGGAGGAACCTCTCACTTGACCATTGAAACTGCTTACTTAACAAGGTTGCTTTAAGGGACATGTCATTCTATTACTAATGTATAAATAAGGGGGAAAAGTTTGAGGTAGTGGGACACTTCAGGATTGGACACTCTCTCTGGATCCATCTTGTGTTTCCCACCAGCAGACGGGTTGCCGCTGTGCCACTTGAGAGCCACACTCAGCTTTGGTAATTATCAAGGGTTGGGGGTGTTTTACTAACCTGTTGCAGATGTGTGTATAGGTGCTTGAGACTAAAGTTTAGCTTTAAGTGAAAGCACTCTTGTGTTGTCCTCTTTGTGCCAGCCATCTCTCGGGAGGGTGGCCGTGTCTCCCCTGATTTATTTCCTGACACCACCTTGCACAGAGTAAAAGTTACCAAGAGCTTTGGGTTGAAAGAACCCCAGGTAACAGTACCTTCCATGATCACTAAGTTCATATTAAAATATTCTTCTTGCTGACAAACCTGGGACAGCCAATCTTTGTTGAGTAATTAACTCAGATACTGAACACCAATCCAAAATGTGCATAATTAACCGATCAGGCTACCTGTCAGAAGCAGGTATTTCCCCCGACCCTTGGGAGGCAGTCACTTGCGAGCATTTCAAAACTTGCACATCTCTAAACATAATACAGTGAACAGTTGTGACCTAAGTGGAAGAGAGCCTGTAACCGTGCCTTAGTGGGTCACAACTGAGGATGCCAAATTCAGGACGAACTGTTGAGAAATAGGGCAAACACAACCCAAACTGGTGGCTATTCTTTTATAAGATATACCAAACTAGCCACAAAAGTAAATTCCTGTTTCACCACACTGGCTAACAAGAAAACATAAAGGCAGTTTCCTCAGGCATTCCAGTTCTTATATCACCACCAAAACACTAGATTCAGAGATGAGTGATTATTTACAAACAGTCTCATCAAATAGCAGGTTCTTCTGATCCCAAAGGAGCAGTCACACACCCAGGTCAATATATAACTTAGATCTTACCCAAAAATCATGCTGATGCCAATCCCTTAGTATCTAAAATCTAAAGATTTATTTATAAAAAAGAAACAAAGGTGAGAGTTTAAATTGGTTAAAGGAATCAGTTACATACAGTAATAGCAAAGTTCTTGGGTCAGGCTTGTAGCAATGATGGAATAAACTGCTGGCTTAAGTCAAGTCTCTGGAATACATCCACAGCTTGGATGGGTCACTCAGTCCTTTGTTCAGAGCTTCAATTTTTTAGCAAAATTCCTCCAGAGGTAATAAGCAGGATTGAAGACAAAGTGAACGTGTTTCCAGGGCCTTTTACAGCTTTTGCCATGTGGTGGGCATCCCATTGTTCTTACAAGAGGCAACAAGATGGAGTTTGGAGTCACATGGGCAAGTCACATGTTCATGCCCAATTTCCCTCAGTCATTGCAGGAAGCCATTACCTACACTCCAGATAGCACATCTGACAGTCCACTCAGTGTAGATGGGCATCTCCTGTGGTCCATTTTCAACCAAGTGTTTCTTGATGAACTACTTAATTTGAACAGTCCCTCCAAGATGTGCTGGCTAGCTACCTTGTGGGTGGTACACCAGGAGCAAACATTTGAAATCCAAGTATAGAGCCAATACTTATAACTTCAAATAGAAAAATGATACATGCATACAGATAGCATCATAACCAGCAAATCATAACCTTTTCATAGACACCTCACTTGACAGTCTTTGTACAATATTTGCTGCAAATATATAAGTGGTTGCAACAATGATCTATATGGTCATACTTTAATCAGATAACATCACAGAGCCGTTATTTTGCTCTGTGAGTGGAAAGTCTATTAGATGGTGCTGCAATAGAAATTCATAGGGCTGCAATATGTCCATTAAGTTTAATGCAATGGGAGTAGGTTGAATTTGTGCACATCTGCAATGCAAGATGAAACATAACTTTCCCATTTTAGGATGGGAGGGTTGTATCATAGCACAGGGCATCACAAGTTGAAATCCCATTATGAAGACAGTGCTTTTTTTTTTTTTTACAAGAATTGAAGTCTTAAGGAGGAAACTGTTTTCTTTGTCCTTTTTTCAATGTTCTTTTACTGTATATGAGTGGATTTAGTCAAGCTTGAACAGTTCTTAATGTCTCAGTGTCATAATGACAATGTTCATTAGATTGGATAAACTGCTTTGGTCTTGACCATTTGAAAGATGAACAGGGTATAGGAGAGACAAGTTAGCAGCTGGATAGGGAAAATGAAATGTCACCTCTCAGGTTGTCTTGCTGTAGTGCAAGGCTGCTAGCGTTTTAGTTCTGTTCAGATTTCTTTCCAAATAAAATTCCTGGCATAAACCACAATGGCGCTAACCAACTGCAACATTTTGTTCTTGAACCTAATTTAGGGCTAAACAGGGCCTTCAAGCTTAGCCCTGAGCAAGCAGCAGTGCATACGTGCTGTGTTACAGAAGAATCCCTAGGAAAGAATTATGACTGAGATTACAGTTCCTCCTCTGTACCCCATTTACTGTTGGGGGGGCAAGGAATTTACTTCCCCCTTTAAATCTGGTATACAAAAGGAGTGGTGGGAGGGCAGAATGAAGACTCCACCCACTTCCAGCTCCTTTTTAACCCAACTCTTTCTACTCGCTTCTGGCTGGAGCTGTATATGCAGAGCAGCAGCTGTGCTCTGCACCAGAACTAGACAAAAGCAAAGTATAGGAGTGGGAGCTGCAGAAGGGGTGTAACCCCCTCCTTGCCCATGTAAAACAAGGGCACAGTCTAGCCCTTAGTGATTAATATTTTAACCCTATATTTACTGAATTTAGTCACATTCAGCTTTAGTTTCCTTTTGTTACCTTTCCCCAGACCTTCAATGACTCTCAGCACTTTAGCTTTTTAACTGAGCTTTGACTTTAGAGAGGAAATACTCAAGTTTATTAATCGATTTGTCAACTTCTGTAATTTTCCCCTCTTTTTATCTGGGGATATATTCCTCAGGTGGCTAATATTTACTGTTTGCAAGTGATAGAGAAAATTTCTCCTCTGCCTGGTCCATTCCTAATGAGTGGTTCTACATAAAAACACAAATTGAATAAGGAGCTCTCTATAAAACCCTTCATGGTCAGGCTGTGGGGCCAAAAACACTTTAATTTGGTTTATTTAAATTGTACTGCACATCTTGATAGTCAATGGCTAACATACTAATCTTGAATATTGCTTGATTTCCACTTAGATTGAGTTCTTTTTTCTTCATCTCTTCCCAGGCTACTCACGTCAGTTGCAAATATAGAAGTATTCAAACTAACTACATGCTACTGTTTCTGCCAGGGCCAGAAGTAATTGGCCAGTTATGAATTACAAGGCCAATATATAACTTGTCATTCCAGAAGAAGCATCTGAGAATCATGCCAGGCAACTATCATAGATCAGTGTCAATATTCATAATTACAGCTGACGGCAAACCTATCTCATTTTTCTGAATCTTCGATAAATTGCAAGCATACCTTGAAACAGGATTTATTTAGTTAGATAAAGATGTCTGAGACAGAGGTCATTTTTCTATATCTCTTGCAGAGAAGATCTGTAACCTTCCCAATAACAAAATAAAGAGTTAAAGAAAATAAAGGTACTGTGCTAATATTAGTGTAGTACAACTCACATGCATTATAAAGGAATATTTAAGGATGAGAAAAAACAAATGACCCCCTTCCTATCTATACTGGTGTCTAAGAGGAGGGATTCATCCAGGCAGTGGGATGGGCCAATATTGGTTTAGCTCCCCAACTCTAGAACCATCTGCTGCCACTGATACACTGTAAGCTCACTGCACAGGTCTTGTTCTTGCAGACTGAAGTGTGCGTGCATGCACTGTACATTCAACCATATTCTGGCCACTAATTATATATACTACTAATTTTGGTCTTTAAGGGAAAATTCCTGAGCAGTTTTCTGTGCTTGTGTAAGGAGAAATATCACAGTTACTCAGTATCTCTGGTACATCAGTAGGCTACACAATGGAAATCTGCTCAGGGTGACTTTCCATCCCTGTAATTTCTCAGAGAATAACTCCAGGGTGTCTCATATTGGAATTCTGCAGAGAGGGAGGGAAAAGGAAATATTAAGGGATGGCTAGTGGATCCAAACATAGCAAACTCACAATAGCGTAATGGCTCAGCCCCACATTGAAAGGGAGCAATAACCTGTATCCGTGACTCTTCCATAATACCTTGCAGTAACTAGATACAGGAAAGCTATATGCCTTTGAAGGCCTTGAAATACACTGTGTCTAACATCAGAGGGGTAGCTGTGTTAGTCTGGATCTGTAAACTTGGTAAAGAGTCCTGTGGCATCTTACAGACTAACAGACGTATTGGAGCATAAGCTTTCGTGGGTGAATACCCACTTTGTCGGATGCATGTAGTGGAAATTTCCAGAGGCAGGTATAAATATGCAAGAATCAGGCTTGGGATAATGAGGTTAGTTCAATCAGGGAGGATGAGGCCCTCTTCTAGCAGTTGAGGTGTGAACAGCAAGGGAGGAGAAACTGCTTTTGTAGTTGGCTAGCCATTCACAGTCTTTGTTTAATTCTGAGCTGATGGTGTCAAATTTGCAAATGAACTGAAGCTCAGCAGTTTCTCTTTGAAGACTGGTCCTGACATTTTTTTGCTGCAGGATGGCTACCTTTAAATCTGCTATTGTGTGTCCAGGGAGGTTGAAGTGTTCTCCTACAGGTTTTTGTATATTGCCATTCCTAATATCTGGTTTGTGTCCATTTATCCTTTTACATAGGGACTGTCCAGTTTGGCCGATGTACATAGCAGAGGGGCATTGCTGGTACATGGTGGCGTATATTACATTGGTAGACGTGCAGGTGAATGAACCGATGATAGTGTGGCTGATCTGGTTAGGTCCTGTGATGGTGTCACTGGTGTAGATATGTGGGCAGAGTTGGCATTGAGGTTTGTTGCATGGATTGGTTCCTGAGTTAGAGTTACTATGGTGTGGTGTGTAGTTGCTGGTGAGAACATGCTTCAGGTTGTCTGTGGGCGAGGACTGGCCTGCCTCCCAAGGCCTGTGAAAGTGAGGGATCATTGTCCAGGCTGGGTTGTAGATCACTGATGATGCATTGGAGAGGTTTTAGCTGAGGACTGTGTGTGATGGCTAGTGGAATTCTGTTGGTTTCTTTCTTGGGCTTGTCTTGCAGCAGGAGGCTTCTGGGCACATGTCTGGCTCTGTTGATCTGTTTCCTTATTTCCTTGTGTGGGTATCGTAGTTTTGAGAATGGTTGGTGAAGATCTTGTAAGTGTTGGTCTTTGTCTGAGGGGTTGGAGCAAATGCTGTTGGACCTCAGCGCTTGGCAGTAGACAATGGATCGTGTGGTGTGTCCGCGATGGAAGCTGGAGGCATGAAGGTAGGCATAGTGGTCGGTGGGTTTTTGGTATAGGGTGGTGTTAACGTGACCGTCACTTATTTGCACCGTGGTGTCTAGGAAGTGGACCTCCCATGTGGATTGTTCCAGGCTGAGGTTGATGGTGGGATGGAAGCTGTTGAAATTGTGGTGGAATTCTTCCAGGGTTTCCTTCCCATGGGTTCAGATGATGTCATCAATGTAACATAGGTAGAGAAGGGGCGTGTGTGGACAAGAGCGGAGGAAGCGTTGTTCCAGGTCAGCCATAAAAATATTGGCATATTGTGGGGCCATGCGGGTGCTCATAGCGGTGCCGCTGGTCTAGAGGTATATATTGTCACCAAATTTGAAATAACTGTATGTGAGGATAAAGTTACAGAGCTCAGCAACCAGTTGTGCTGTGACATCATCAGGGATACTGTTCCTGACAGCTTGTATTCCATCTGTGTGTGGAATGTTTGTGTAGAGAGCCTCTACATCCATGGTGGCTAGGATGGTGTTTTCTGGAAGATCACCAATGCATTGTAGTTTTCTCAGGAAATCAGTAGTGTCATGGAGATAGCTGGGAGTGCTAGTGGCATAGAGGCTGAGCAGAGAGTCCACATACCCGGACAGTCCTTCAGTGAGAGTGCCAATGCCCGAGATGATGGGGCGTCCAGGGTTTCTGGGTTTGTGCATTTCTTCCTTTAGTCCTGCTGCATTTTGGCATATTTTCCTGAGAGCAAGTCTCTTTTTACTCAGGAATTGGCCCAAAGTGTACGGAAATGTAGAACAAATTTTAGGACTGCTCAGGATAAAACAAACTACATATTTTTGCGATTCATGCAATGTTGTTTGCACAGGCTTTTTTGTTTTCTTTTTATTATAAATGCATGTGGGGAGAACATGGGAGACTGCTGTATTATTTCTATGAATGTTATGAGTCTATTTGAAAAAATATTTTGCTTGACTGCATGAAGTTAGATCTAAGGTGGGAAACAGGAAATGAAACTGACAGACATAAGATGTCTCTGGAGAGAATACCAAGATTTTTTGAGGAAACAATGTAGAAGCATAATTGGGAAAAGCTCACCTGCCTGGCTAGGCTAGCAGGTTTATTTTTCCCAAGCACGAGTTTAGGATCAAAGGAACTTTAAATCATTAAACCTTGGCCTGAGAAGAAGGATGTGCAGCAGCTGCTGGAGATGACTCTCTGAAGACAGATGCTAACAGAATGCTGCAGTTGTGTTCTCTTCCAGCCCAGAAATAGGGGATTGGGGCTGAGTGGAGCTTGTTCAAAACTTGCAGAGAAAAAATGAAATTTAGGTGAGATTCATACCTGTAGGCTTTGGTTAGTTTAACCTATTTCTGTGACTATTATGTTATTTTGTTGAAAAATAAATAATACTGCATTTCATAAAGGCTGAACTGTATCACTGCCAGGGCCAATCAGACCAAAATATGACACACACTCTCAGCTTAGAGCTGCAAATTTAATCAAATAAGAGATGTGATTTGGTAAAAAACAATTTTTTTGCCACAGAAAAAGGCTAGAAAAGCATTTGTCAAATAAAAAAATATTCAAATTATGTCTCACACTTTTTTTTTGGTGCTTTTTTTTTTTCATGTGTCGTCATTTTTTATTTTTATTATGGCTAGGGGCCTCAAAAGCTGGAAGTGGCCCAGGCCTCTCTGGACCTCTGAGAGGGCCTGATTACTGCATACATTTTCTGATTACAAAGCTCCCAGGAGTGAAGACTACTGTAGGGAGCCAAGCCAAACTGGCCCTGCTCAAGGAGCCATGGTGAGAAACAAGAGTGCTGAAGCCTGAGGCCCTCATCAGAGACTCACACCGACTCCCCTTTGAGTGAAGTGGAGTTCCAGGGCCTAAGGAGAGGGCATTCACAAGAGGGGTGCAAGGCAGAACATACTGTCACAGATCAGAGTATGTATTTTATAGTACATTCTAGAAGTGAAAGCTTGCTCCTACGCATAACACGTATAAATGTTTCTATGGAAGTTAGTTGGGAAAAAAGTATTGAATCTCATAGGAGTGAGACTTCTATCAGTCACTTACTCAGTTATACAGATCAATTATTTGAACAGATTTTCATATAAGAAAGATATGCTCTGTTTCAGCTGTTACACAAATATACTCTTTTTACAGATCTTGTGTTAGTTCTGAACCTCATTATTCTGGAAATTATACAGGAATTCTCTGAATAGACTCTCACTACACTTCAACCATACCTCATCCTTTCCCAAACGAATAAATAATACTTTACACTGTGCATTATGGCCTTTAGTCTGAGGATGTCAACAAATTATACAAACATTAGTGCTCACCATACAAGTCAATTAATGATAGATATAGATAGTGATACATTAATTACATATATATAGGATTTAATGGATCACTAAAGGAAACCATCTCTTAAGTGGTCCATAGCAGTTTTTTAAACAACAAGCACCAACAGTACACATGAGTTTAGGACAAAAAATGGAAAATATTGGATCTGTAATGAGAGTTTACTGCACAAGTTACCAGTTTTACAATATAGAAGAAAAAGTGGGCAATCAGTAAAGCTTCAAAACTAGAAATAAAAAAACCACAGAATTCAAGGGCATGACCATGAAAAGTTTCACTGCTCAAAACTCCATATGGCACTGACACAGGGTGCTCTGCTCACTGCTGGTGCGCCTCCTTCTGGCCATCTGTGGGGGTTAGCTCTGCCAGGCCAACTCCAGTTTCTGCAGTTACACTCCATCACAGTGTCAGTCTTGTTCTCTTGGGACTCAACTGCTCTCACTTTGTGGGTTGGACCTCTGGAACAGGTTGCTTTAGTTTTCGCCTTCCTGGGAAATCGCATGCATTTAAGAGTATGTCTTCACTGCAGTTAAAAACCCCTGGCTGGCCTGTGCCAACTGACTCAGGCTTGCAGGGCTCAAGCTGTGGGTCTATTTAATTGCAGTCTAAGACCCTGCAAGGTGGGAGGGCCCCAGAGCTCAGGTCGCAGACTGAGCCAGAACATCTACACTGCAATTAAACAGACCCACAGCCAGGGGTGCCATTTCAGATTTTGGTAGGGGAAAGGGCAACTCTACCTATGATTCCAGGGGCTACTTAGGCACCTGAAAACTCCAGGTGTTTTTTTTGTTTGTTTGTTTTGTTTTGAAGATAGCAACTTAGAAATTAGCTCTCAGGAGCACTGTATCCAACAACCCTCCCTCCCCCCCAATTAAATCCATATTTTAAGTTTATATGTAAGTTTAGAATGGAAAGCTACATCTGAAAAGCAGAATTATTCTAACACGGTGTGTAGATGGGGGACTAAATAGCAGAATGAATGGCCACATTGGAGCACTGCCATTCACTAAAAGATTAGAGACCTGGAAAAAATTGGGAAAGTTTTAAGTGTAATTTAAATAATATTTTTGGTGGTGGCAGCTAATGCTTGTTTCTTCAAACCAGGAAAAGATTACAGGTGGTTTATTCTGTGGTGCTGCTCTTGCAGCCTGAAACTTCCAAAGCAGGGCTATCTGTGAGGATAATTATCCCCTGAATGTGCCTGGGGCAGCACATTATCTCTAATTATTAACCAAAAAAATCACAAGTTCCTTCCACAAAGGAGAGGAATTTACCTCCTCCGAATCTGTAGCATTGCATGTTAGTTGCATATAGGTATTTCTGCCTTTTTGGTTTTTTTCCCCCTCAGTCCATTCATCATCCTGACTGTGCTCTAGTCATCAGCAGGATCACTTCATCCCCAGAGGCTGTGGGAGATTTGTGTTAATGTTACCTTTTGGGCCTCATCATATTCTAGGACTGGTTGGGGGCCTGTCTGACCCTTGCCCAGCCAAATTAGAGCATCCTGAGGTCTGATCTAAATTACACTGAGATGCCATGGCCCTCTAGATGTCATTGTAGCAGGCAAGAGTAGCCTCGCCTCTGCTGGTGTTTGTGGAGGTAGAAGGCAGTGTACAGCCCCTCTGCTAATTATACAGCCTTGAAGAAGCCGCTACTCTAGGGGTATTCCCTGTGGTTGGAGGGGAGAGATCCACTACCTTTATGGACACTTTGGGTGGCCTAAAGAGGCCATACTGCAACACAGAATCCTAAGAATCCTTCATAATGTAAGTGAAAAATGATAGTTGCATACAGCCCTGTTTACTGCTTGATTTCCCCCTTAAGTTGTGATCAGACTTTCATTTTTACCAGTTACTGCTTAAAGTAGAGACAGGGTGCCGCTCTTCATGATCGCTCAGTAGGCTATGGTCTTGTCTGGTATTCTTAAAGCCACTGAATCATATGATAAACTCTATTGCTAATGAGGACTATCAGATGATTTGTTTTATGTGAAGCATTTTATCTTCTGTTATATATTAGCATATATGAAAGACACAATTCATGAAAGAAAATTATACAGGACTAAAGATGTATCATGGTCGCACAACTGTTGATAAAGGGGGTTTTTTTAGGGGGGGAGGAGGCGGGAGACATGGACTGATGTTTATCCTCTGGCATTTCCTTAAGACTGCTCCCTTTGAGTTATTTGATGTTATAGTTGCACTTCCATTGGCTTTTAAAAAAAAATAATACACTTTTGGATCTTGAGGGATGTAAATTTAACTCTGAAAGTTTGTATAATTTTAATACTTTTCTAGTTGATTTGGATGAATAGCGAATACACAGTGTTATATAATAAAGGGATAATGTAATGCTATACTTACAATGTTGAACAACTCTAAGACACCAACATCCTGTTAATCTCCTTTACTGTTTGCTGTGAGACAGTTTTAGATTGCATAATAAAACAAGCTGTAAAATTAGCAATTCACCAGCACAACATTAACTGTTCGAACTGAAGTTCTCCGGTTATCCATAGAATAGTGGCAGCATCCAGCACTGGCAGTGGACAGCGAAATCTTCCCTATCTCATACATACACTCCACTTCTATTATGGTGTGACAAACTTTAGGGAAGAGAGGTAAATTAGGTTTCTAGGCCTAATCTTGCTCAGAGTTGTGTGCTTCCTACAAGATGTTGGCCTCATTTCCTACTGAAGACAATGAAAGTTATAGTGCTCAGTGCCTTGCCAGGTTGGGCCCTTTTATCCTTGGCCTGTATCCCAAGAAAGAAAGTGTCCATTAATGTTGGTTTACCACCCCACTCCAAAAAATCAGATATCTGTCCACTGACAGTGAAATCAGCAAGTTATTTCCTATAGATCACCGGAAAACAGTCAGATCAGGCCTGGATTCAAACCTGATGCTAGTAGCTCGACTAACTGAAATCTTCTCTCAAACAAATGCATCATTGGGAATACTAGTGAAAGCTTCCTCACTCTATCCTATCCAGTGTGCCAGTGACCTAGAAGTGACAGACAAGCTTTGCATCCATTACCAGAAAGTCATATTTTAGTCAATGAAGGCTTTTATGTTTGCTTACAACATCCCTCAATGGTGAATAAGAAAAGAAGAAGAAATGTTTCCCTTTCAGATCTTCAGCACATTCAGGAGAGGAGTCTATATACCAAGGGACACTCTTATGGAAGTAATATGTACTGGAGTAATATGAAACTTCTTCAGGCATAGAACCAGCGGATTAGTACTACAAATTGGGAATAAAGTGTCACCACTTGTACATTGTAATAGTCACAACCTGTTCTCAATTTTTTTTAAAAACTCAGGAACATTTTAATAAAAGAAAATGTTACATTTGTTTTCAATGTGCTTCTTTGTAAGTTAAGATAGGCATGTGCAATGTACTTAGCGGCCACAATTATTATTTTCTTGCAAGCATCATTTTTCTAGTCATTACCTGGTAGTTTGTTCATTGTTCTTTGTCATCTTCATTTTATTAAGAAACCTTTTGGTCATCCACACCTAGCTTTACCCAATATCTTAGTGATATTGTATGTATACTCATGTCAGCCTTGGATTATTATGTTTTCAGTGGTGTCGTAGCTATATTGGTCCTAGAATATCAGAGAGAGAAGTTGGGTGAGGTAATATCTTTTATTGGACCAACTTCTGTTGGTGAAAGACAAGCTTTCAAGCTCCACAGAGCTCTTCTTCAGGTCTGGGAAAGATCTTGGGTTAGAATGGCCACACTGCAAATGGGGGGGGCAACAGATCTTGCATTATATCTAAAAATTCTAAATTGCCAGCTAACACTCACCTTCTTAAGGAGGAACTCAGCAGATGGTTACTTCACATGTGATTTTAAAAAAAAATAAATTTTCACGTTAAATGATTACATAAAGGGTTTTTTTGGTGTGCTTTTTAATGTAAAATGTAAAAGCCATTTTTTGGAAAAAATCATTAAAAAAATCCAACCGTTAGGTAAAGTTCAAGACTCAGCTGTTTCTCTCTGTTTAATTGGCATACTGGACCTTTTTTTTAAAAAAAATAATTGATTGTTTTTCATACCTGATATGACGCTCTCCTTCAGCACATCACTATCAAATGGCTCACTTCAGCCCACTCTTTCTATTGCCCACTGGCTCTGCTATCTCCCCACCTCTCTCATCTGTTCATTAGTGTGTTCACTTCTCTCCCTATCTTTTACCCATCTTCTCCATCCCTCTCCCGTCTGCTTCTTCCACAGACTTTTTCTCCTCTTTTTCACCCTTCACCATAACTTTTTGTTTGTTTTAAAATAGATGGTAGAAGAGGTGTGTGTGTGTAACTTAAATATGAAATATGCTTAAGTGAAACAAACCAGTTTACAGGATACTTGTGTCATCACTAGATCTGTGTGAATAATTGATTATTTTGGTTTGCTGACAGTTCTAGAAAAATCAGGGAAGAAATATTCGTTCAGATGAGTGCTGTCGTGACTGAGTAAAGGTTATAAGGGGTGCATCCCCACCGCCTCCTCCTGCTCCTCAAATGGTAAATATCCATGTGAATCTAGCTTGACAAATTTGAAATGTTTCATTTTGATCATGTTGAAATGATTTCTTGTTACAGTTTCCACATTTTTTCTTGTTTCATTTCAATAGAAAAAAATTGTTGAAATCAACATGAATTTGCAAAATATTTCAGTTGCCCCAAATCTGCATTTTTTTGGAGGAGTTCAGTTGAAAAATTTCACCCATCTCCAGTCTTAACAGTTCACCCCATGATCAACTTCTTTTTACTGTCTCCCTTGGGACCCAATCTTGCAAGCTGCATTGTGCCTCAGGAGATGAAGATAAAGTTAAGGGGAGTTGAAAGTGCACAGTGTCTTGTATTATTGGTCTCTCAGGACATGGTCCAGTGCCCATTGAAATCAGTGCAGGTACTTTCATTGATTCCAACTGGTGTTTGAGAAGGCCTTCTTATTTGAAATCTTTTTGTGGCAGAGAGTGTGTCAGTCTTACATAGCTGTCAAACACATGCACATCTATAGAGCTGCATAAATAACAATACATGCCATTGTGTTGGGGACAGAAGAAATGTTATTTCTTATTCTAGAATTGGTGTCTATTGTGCTTGAAGTAGAAATGAAACCACATCAAAGTCCTAGATCCATATGACCCCAAACACCATGGAAGTTTGTTTCCAGATCCAGATTCAAAACCAGCAAGTTTGAAGTATAAATTATATGATGGTCAACTCTTGGAGTTCTTCACTGATGTGAAATATTTCCTTTACAATTTATTTTAATTCTCATTTATATTCCATAAGGATCCGAGCAAGCACAATGAACTTTGGATAATGGCAAACTGGCAAGTACAGGTACAATTTATTCAGCATAATGTAAGAACTATTCAAACTAATAGATGTGATAACTGAGATGTCAAGGGAGAATTGCCTCAAGATAGTTGACATCTCTTTAACAATAAGTGAACTAAAATTGAGAAACCTTATACAAGATACTTGTATTTTTCCATCAATCCTTGAATATAAAGTGTTGCTTCATATTTACACCTGAAACAGTTCATTCTAAGTGCCACACTTTCATTTTTAGAACACAATGAATAGACTGTGTCTCAGAATGCAAGCTTTGTGTACATCCTTTCTTTTAGGACCATGGTATTTTATTACATAAAACTATTGCCAACAGTGAACTGGATGAGTAACACGGAGAGCTACTGCTGCTGTTAATTAGTATTTCAAATATTGTTTCTGGCACTTCCCTTACATGGCTATTGTCCAGTGCTTACTGTACTGTCTATGGTCAAAAAGAGAAATAAAGTTATAGTATTGGTATATTTTCATATACAATTTCTTTGTGTTGCCTCATAGATGCATCTTTAACTTGGGCTCTTAGCTTTCCAAAACATTTGAGTGTTCTCTTCATGATATGGCAATCTATGCTATCATAGACACTGGTGTTGTATTGAGATTTATGGTGAAATCTAATAAGATCGCACAGTAGCCGTGACTTACTGTTTAGGACCTGAGATCATTAGGAAATAATTCACAACTAATGTCACACTTTTCAGTGCAGGAAAAGGTGGCATTATTGTCTATCACAAAAGATAAGTTGATGTCTGTTTTTGTTGTTTTTGTTCCTCACTGCTACTTTATGTGCTCTTCCCACTTTTTACACTGGCTACTTGTTTTACTTCACACAAAGAAACTCATGTTAACTAGTACAGTTCCTGTGCAGACTACATAGGGAAAGGAGCTTGGAATGACTTTTCTGTGAACAGAGCTTCAGGCATTAAAGATTCCCTGTCAGATAACATTTCCTCATCTTAAACTGCTAAGAAGTCAGGATTAAATAATAAACATATAATTATATGTTACATATTTGCTAATAACCTCAGGTTATAATAGAAAATTTATCTGCAGTGTTCACATATAAAATTACCATTGACATTTTACTGTGACTGAAAATGTACAATTTGGAATAAATGGGCTGATTCTGGATCACACACACAAAGCCAGTGCTGCAGCTGCAGTTCCATAAGTAATTCTAGGGTGACTAAATTACACCATTTGGATTCCTCAGGTGTTTTTTTTTTCCCATTAGACATGCACAAATGAAGACATGAACTACTTTAGGTTGTGGGAAGAGCCAAAGCTGTAGTCTTGCTACCATACCTACATTACTCCCTGTTCAACCTTGTCTCAGCAGCCCACAAGGATAGAATAATCTCTTAACTAGAGAGGTGTTACCACATAAGGGAAATTGGATAGAGCCTGAAGTGAAAATCCTTCAGTCCTGCAGCTGTACCCTGCACCATGTTACAGTGGTTGCACTTTGCTGGTTCTGGTAGTGTTTTGGGGAAAATTTTGGAGCATGCCCCAAGGCTATAAAAGGGTCTCAGTTTGGCATATATGAAAATAAGCACAAGCAGTTTGTAAGTCAAATGAGATACATATCTGCAGAGGAAATTCCCTGCTGGAAAAGTTCTGACTGCCATGCCACAGCCAATGCAATATTCTCACCCTCAATGCTTGTCCCAGTACAGTATACCTATGTTAGCTTGCATAGTGACCACTGTCCACTCCACAAACAGATTGTTGATGGACCTCCCCTGCTAGCTATTAAATATTCCCAGTGCCTTGTTTTCCTCATTTCCTGTCTGCTCAACTCATCAATGTATCTCCTATACAGGATCTGTGGAAATGTGGCCCGGGAAAGTGATGCCTTTTTGTATTTAAAAAGGCAAGTATAATGCAGTTCCCATGGTTTACATGCCAGATAAGTATAGTGCAAAAAAAAATGCACATGACAGGAAGCAGGAAAAGGGACATATTTTAGCAGCTAAGTATTTCAGTGAGAGCCATTGCACTGTCAGATATTGTAAGTGAGTGGAATCCTTGAATGGTCTTTTTTTGCATTTAAGATTAGTACACTGGTACCCAGGCACCCAACTGAAGAATAAGCCCTGTAGATTTTTGCTAAACTTCATGGCTCATCCATGCCCTTTCAAACTTATATGTTTCTTCAGTCAGCTGGGCTTGTCTTCACTTCAGTTACTGCAACTACACCAGTTGTACATAATGGAAATACCTGTGGGGTGGAAAGTAGCTGCAGTTCACACATGGGGACATTTAATTCCCCCTACTTGCTAACTTTACACAGGTGTAGCTGCCTACTGTTGCAACACAGCAGAGAATAAATGTTCAATGTGTAAAACTATACTGTTAGAAAGGCAAGAGACATTTTGGAACTAGGTTTTAAAACCCTTTACTTCTGTTTTACAACCTTCCTAACACTTTTATGAAGAGTTTTTCAGTTTGGCATTTGGCACTCACCTTCTATTACCTTACAAAGTGTATACTGTAGAATTCTTCATAGAGTAGTTAATGAATAAACCATACAGTACTTCACCCTAATAATATGGCAGAATCCACTTAATTGGTCCCCTGATAAATGACATGCTGTCTTAACTGAGACTATTGGCAGGGAACAGAATCAGTGCAATGTCTTTCAGTGTCTCTAAACAATGGTTAAATGGCTCAGCTAATCTGTTTAAATGGCACACCTGTTAAAACTCTTTACAGTAGTTTGCAAGTGTAAAATGGTATTTTCTGAAACACACTTCCCACTTTGTATCCCTTTGCAGTCTTCATGCTGTTACCTACTGCTAAATGAGATCTTAGCACTGATTTTTTTTTAAAAGAAATTTATGTTCCAGTGCTTACTATATTGCCTATTTTTAAATCAGGTGTTACTATGAGCCTCTGATAATCTGCATGATCATTTAATGGTCACACTTGTTTTCAGCATGGTGTGCCAAAGAAGAGGATTTAATAAAGATAATGTGGAGTTTATAGCTCTAGGACCATATTTTCATCTTTTTTCTGTGAATTACACCTTTGGCTTCCAGACAATGCAATCAGATTCATTATGGATAACTCCCTGCTGAAAACATTGCTTGAGTCCTGTACTTTTATTTTATTACGCAAGGTCTCCCTCTAATTGTATATGGCTTACTTGTACTGTTTATAATTGTCTTGGATAATTATTTCTCAGAAAAAAATGCAAACCCTCTGGCTTCCCACCCCCTTTAAATGCAAGGTCAAAATAAAGCAAAAAACATTAACTACTAAAGCAATAAGCAGAATGTATTCTGTGTTAGTAAATGCCATTCATAATCAAAATGTGTCTGTCATAAATATAAAGGGAAGGGTAAACCCCTTTGAAATCCCTCCTGGCCAGGGGAAAGCTCCTCTCACCTGTAAAGGGTTAAGAAGCTAAAAGTAACCTCGCTGGCACCTGACCAAAATGACCAATGAGGAGACAAGATACTTTCAAAAGCTGGGAGAAGGGAGAGAAACAAAGGGTCTGTCTGTCTGTATTCTGTCTTTGCCAGGGATAGACCAGGAATGGAGTCTTAGAACTTTTAGTAAGTAATCTAGCTAGGTACGTGTTAGAATATGATTTCTTTAAATGGCTGAGAAAAGAATTGTGCTGAATAGAATAACTATTTCTGTCTGTGTATCTTTTTTGTAACTTAAGGTTTTGCCTAGAGGGGTTCTCTATGTTTTGAATCTAATTACCCTGTAAGGTATCTACCATCCTGATTTTACAGGGGGGATTTCTTTATTTCTATTTACTTCTATTTTTATTAAAAGTCTTCTTGTAAGAAAACTAAATGCTTTTTCATTGTTCTCAGATCCAAGGGTTTGGGTCTGTGGTCACCTATGCAAATTGGTGAGGCTTTTTATCCAACATTTCCCAGGAAAGGGGGGGTGCAAGTGTTGGGAGGATTGTTCATTGTTCTTAAGATCCAAGGGTCTGGGTCTGTAGTCACCTAGGCAAATTGGTGAGGCTTTTTACCAAACCTTGTCCAGAAAGTGGGGTGCAAGGTTTTGGGAAGTATTTTGGGGGGAAAGATGTGTCCAAACAGCTCTTCCCCAGTAACCAGTATTTGTTTGGTGGTGGTAGCGGCCAATCCAAGGACAAAGGGTGGAATATTCTGTACCTTGGGGAAGTTTTGACCTAAGCTGGTAAAGATAAGCTTAAGAGGTTTTTCATGCAGGTCCCCACATCTGTACGCTAGAGTTCAGAGTGGGGGAGGAACCTTGACAGTGTCTATTTTCAAAAAGTGGCTAGGTCAAATGATTGATTTTGATTTTCTTGGACACTCATTTAGCTTTGAAATTAGCTGATATCTAGAAATGCACAGCTTTTTATTATAGCAACACTCACAATTTGTGCATAAGAACAAAGAAAAATCAGTTTATTTTAATTTATGGCTCTTGTACTCATAAAAGTATAAAGCAGCATACAACTAAATGAGCAACTCTTCCCTCCTTTCCTCTACTAAAAAATAAAAAGCCATATCATGAAGGGTATTGAACTGTATGGTGGATTGTGCATTTGTTTATAAATCTTTGGAGACTTGAATTCTTCAAACCTGATGCTGGTTTAAGCTTCATTTAAACAGATAATGCTCAAATCTAGTAAGGGGTTTTTGAGCAGGCTTCCCACACAACTCATCAGCCCAGACCTCCCCCACTCAAAAAATCAACCTGTGAAGACAGACCTTTATATAATTCTGCTGGGTCATATGACACACACAGCACTTTAGGGTGCATACATCTGCTTTTATATACCTGTACCCTCATCCCAGAAAACCAAACCCTTTACTATCTCACCTAGCAGTGAACAATCTCCTTTTCAACACTGCCACACAATGCACTCTCAACAATGGACATTAATAAGATTGTCACATTTTCAAACTGAGATGCACTCTCACAAATGGTGTATTTGAAACTGGGTGGGGAGGGGGAGGAAATGTACTTGAGTGGTGGGACAATAATTCAAAAGCACTCAGCCTGAAGTGCACTTACAGTGTGCATATACATTTGTCCTAGAAGGTTTAGAGGTACTCTTTTTAAGCAAGGAACATCCAGTCCATACTACGTGGCATTACTAACAGCATGGGTGGTGAAGAGCACTTATTGCAGACTGCAAGTAAATGTCGTGAGCACTGTGGGAGGTATATAAAGTGCCTGGGAGCCCTCTGCAAGGTTAACAAGGAGCCTCTCAATCACTCATGTCTGTAGTGATGAGCCCTGTTCTTTTCAGTGCAGTAGTTTGTGCATATCACATTAGGGTACCTACACTGGATTTCTGCTTCTCCCAAGTATATTGCTAACATTTTGAAGATGTTGCAGCAACTCATAGCTTAGTAGTTTTCCCCATTTCTATATGGTAGATTTACATTTCTTTGAAGCTTTGGGAGATCTAAGTTCTGAAATGCAATATTTATGTTTTTTAGACCTGAGAGAATATGGGACATTTTCACAGAGATGATTGCTCATATGAATACATCATTTACTCAATCCTGTGGGTGAACCGTCAGGTCTTTGGAGGTTTGGATAAGCGTCCAAACTTTCAAATACTTATCTGAAATCAGCCTGGGAATTCTGTGGAATAAAGCTTCCTTGCTAGAATTTTTATTCTACTTGTTTTTTATGTGGGATATATATATAATTTATATTAATAGCTACTCATGTTATTTTGGTAAAAAACCCACTTCTTCAGATGCACCTGAAGATGTGGTTTGTGTTTTTTTTTTTTAACCCACAAAAGCTTATGCCCAAATAAATGTTAATCTTTAAGGTGACACCAAACTCCTTATTGTTTCTGTATCAGCCAGGCTCCCTCAACGTTTTCTGATGAGTGACCATCTTCTCCCCCTAAGAAAGGCTTTTTAACTCTTTTAGTGTTCTTTTGAGCTCCAAGCTTTAGCAGAATAAGGCTTGCAACTTGTTAGATTAGAGACCAGAGACAGGAGGGTTGAACCTAATCACTTGCCCCATTTTCCTTCAAGTGTATGCTTGGGTGTTCTCATCTGGGTAACTTTTATGTCACCTTCATACATAGACCCCATTGAATTCAAGCATTCAGTGCATACTAGTGATTGAAAGCCCATGCTGTTGACTGGTTGTAATCTAAAATTCTGTGCAGAAAAGCCAAAAATATGGGGCTCTTGTTTTCATGAGCTGTGGTATAGTGACCAAAGCTACTGTTTGTACCTGTTCTCCACAGTCTGTGCAGAGCCTGCTGGCTGGAGCACACCCACCTCTTTGTCACTCCATGCACCTATTACTCCCACCTTCAATAGTCCAACCCCTGGCCCACCACCAAAGCTTTGCCCCCCAGCATTCCATCTGGGTCTCACAGGGTGATGACTGAACCTGGTGATATTCTGAACAGAAAGAGCTAGATGCCATGCTTTTAGCTGTTTCCATCACTTCACACTGATTCAGACACTCTAGGCTTCAGTGACAAGCCTGGAATCTTATGCAGAAAATAATCATTCCACTATCTCCAAGATACCATATGCCCACTCACTGACCAGGTCATCTATAGTGTTCTCAAAATTATTGCATAGCAGGATTCATAACAATATTGCATATCCGTTCCAGGTATGTCATATCCAGTATCATAAACTGGAAACAGCAACTACTACCTATGGGAGACAGATTAAGTACAAAATTATAGGATCACTTAACCAAGCTAAAAGCTGGATACAATTAACTTAGGCTTGAATAGAGACTGGGAGTGGATGGGTCATTACACAAAGTAAAACTATTTCCCCATGTTTATTCCCCTGCCCCCCCCCCCCCACTGTTCCTCAGACGTTCTTGTCAACTGCTGGAAATGGCCCACCTTGATTATCACTACAAAAGGTTTTCTCCCCCCCCCCCCCCCCCCCGCTCTCCTGCTGGTCTTAGCTCATCTTAACTGATCACTCTCCTTACAGTGTGTATGGTAACACCCATTGTTTCATGTCCTCTGTGTACATAAATCTCCCCACTGTATTTTCCACTGAATGCATCCGATGAAGTGAGCTGTAGCTCACAAAAGCTTATGCTCAAATAAATTTGTTAGTCTCTAAAGTGCCACAAGTACGCCTTTTCTTTTTTCAAATCTTGTTGCTTATTTTCGAGGTTGTGTATGTATATTCTTGTTACTTTTGTCAGCAGAATTAAATGTACAAGGAAGGAACACAGCTTTAACCTGCCAACAACCAAATGTGACACTCACCTTTGAAATGAACAATAAAGACTCCAAATAAAATACTCAGAAGAAATAATAGAGTAGGGAACTTGAAAAAAGAATATAGGATTCTTTTCTTTTTACATATATATTTTGTACGACAAGTTTGGAGAGTTCTCTTTTCTGGTATCAGTAATTTACAGTGATATAAAGTGAAATAACACTAGGTTTGTGTGCAATTGTGGAATTACCAGGAGGCGTGGACAGGAATTTCCTACCTGAGTGACAACTATTCTTCTGACCCATTACATACATAATCTTAGTGTCTCCTTCCCTGAAACATCCCAGGTGTAAGGAAGTCCTGCCATGTATTCCTGTATTTTATTTCTATAATTGGTCCTTTCGCCTCTTTGTTATCCTCTCAGCTTGATCACTGTCATATTTTCCTGTCCAGCCTCACCACCTGTTACTTCAGCCATGTCACCTCCTCCTTGAATCCCTTCCTGGGCTGCTATCCTTGACAGTCAAATACAATCTCATCCTCATCTACATCTGTGTCCACATTTCTTTCTTCCCTTTGTGCTTTCTTCATTCCTCCCATTCCTGTTCCCTTTTGTTTCCTTCTCTTACTCTTGCTTTTTTTTTAATCTTTCAGTCCCCTGATTTGAACAATTTCCAATCCCCTTTCCCTTTCTCCCTCAGATCTTTTCCTAAAGACCATTTCTTAGAATCATAGAAATGTAGAGCTGAAAGGGACCTCAAAAGGTCATCTAATCCACACACACCCACACTTTGAGGCAGGACCTTTTATTCCTAGCCCATCCCTGACAGGTATTTTTTTTCCCAAACTGTTCTTAAAAAAACAACAACCCTCCAGTGATGGGGATTCCACAACCTCCCCAGGTAACCTGTTTGTTCCAGTGCTTAACTATCTTCACAATCAAAGTTTCTCTAATAACCAACCTAAATCTTTCTGGCTGCAAACTAAGTTGATTACTTCTTGTCCTATTCTCAGTGGACATTGAGCACAATTGATCACCATCATCTAACATATTTGAAGACTCTTATCAGGTCCGCACTCAGTCTTTTTTTCTCAAGGCTAAACATGCCCAGTTTTTTCACCTTTCCTTATATGTCAGGTTTTCTAAGCCTTTTATTAATGTTTGTTGCTGCCCTCTGGACTTCGTCAATATCTTTCCTAAAGTGTGGTGCTCAGAACTGGACACGGTTCTCCAGCCGAGGACTCATGAGTGCCAAGTAGATTGAAACAGTTACTTGCCATGTCTTGGATATGACATTCCCATTAATACATCCCAGAATGACATTTGCCTTTTTTTTTTTCCAACAGCATCACACTGTTGACCATTCAATTTGTGATCCATTATAAGCCCAAGATTCTTTTCTGTGGTGTTGTTGCCTAGCCAGTTATTCTCCATTTTGTATTTGTGCATGTAATTTTTTCTTCCTAAGAATAGGTCTTTAAACTTGTTTTTTATTGAATTTCACATTGATTTTAGACCAACTATCCAATTTTATCAAGACCATTTGAATTCTAACCCTGTTGTGCATACTGCTTGCAACCTCTCCCAGCTTGGTGTCATCTGCAAATTTTATAAGTGTACTCTGTATGCCATCATCCAAGCGGTTAATGAAAAACTAAATAGTATGAGATCCAAAACAGAGTTCTGTGGGACCCACCCTTGATATGTCCTCCCAGTTTGAAAGTGAACCATTGATAACCACTGTTTGAGAATGGTTTTTCAAACAGTTTTTCACCCACTTTGTAGTAATTTAATCTAAACCACATTTCCGTAGCTAGTCCCACATGACATTCTCATAAACAATCTCAGCAGCCTGACTAAAATTAAGATAAATCATGTCATCTACTTCCTCCATACCCGCTAGACCTATAACCCTGTCAAAGAAGGAAATTAGATTGGTTTGGTATGATTTGTTCTTGAGAAATCCAAGTTGGTTATTACATATCTCGTTATTCTCTAGGTGCTTACAAACAGATTGTTCAAAATTTGTTTCAGTATCTTTCTGGATATCAAAAATTAAGCTGTCTGGTCTTTAATTTCTTCCTTTCCTCCCCTTTTAAAGATAGGTACTATATTTGCCCTTCTATAAATCTTTCATTTATGGGTCCTCTAGCCATTGATTCTCCCACACCCTCCATCATTTGAACCGCTGATTCTAATGTGCCAGATTCCCTGGTCTCCTAACCACTTTGTGCAGTGCAAATTTCCTTACACAAGGCAGACAGTTCCATAGAGAATTCTCCTTCTGTAGAGGGATTCTCTATTGGTATAAAGCTGGTGTAGCCACCATTTATGGATTCCAAGGTCAGCAGACCATTGTGATGTCTGACCTTCTGTGTAACACAGGCCATAGAACTTCCCCAAAATATTTCCTCCAGCAGATCTTTTAGAAATAGCACATAATCTTGATTTAAAAATTGTCAGTGATGGAGAATCCACCATGACCCTTGGTAAATGGTTCCAATGGTTCATTACCATCACTGTCAAGAATTTACACCTGTCAAGGTTCCTCCCCCACTCTGAACTCTAGGGTACAGATGTGGGGACCTACATGAAAAACCTCCTAAGCTTATCTTTACCAGCTTAGGTCAAAACTTCCCCAAGGTACAAAATATTCCACCCTTTTGTCCTTGGATTGGCCGCTACCACCACCAAACAAATACTGGTTACTGGGGAAGAGCTGTTTGGACACGTCTTTCCCCCCAAAATACTTCCCAAAAACCTTGCACCCTACTTCCTGGACAAGGTTTGGTAAGAAGCCTCACCAATTTGCCTAGGTGACTACAGACCCAGACCCTTGGATCTTAAGAACAATGAACAATCCTCCCAACACTTGCACCCTCCCTTTCCTGGGAAATGTTGGATAAAAAGCCTCACCAATTTGCATAGGTGACCACAGACCCAAACCCCTGGATCCGAGAACAATGAAAAAGCATTCAGTTTTCTTACAAGAAGACTTTTAATAAAAATAGAATTAGAAATAAGAAATCCCCCCTATAAAATCAGGATGGTAAATACCTTACAGGGTAATTAGATTCAAAACATAGAGAACCCCTCTAGGCAAAAACCTTAAGTTACAAAAAAGATACACAGACAGAAATAGTTATTCTATTCAGCACAATTCTTTTCTCAGCCATTTAAAGAAATCATATTCTAACACATACCTAGCTAGATTACTTACTAAAAGTTCTAAGGCTTCATTCCTGGTCTATCCCCGGCAAAGACAAAATGTAGACAGACACACAAACCCTTTGTTTCTCTCCCTTCTCCCAGCTTTTGAAAGTATCTTGTCTCCTCATTGGTCATTTTGGTCAGGTGCCAGAGAGGTTACCTTTAGCTTCTTAACCCTTTACAGGTGAGAGGAGATTTCCTCTGGCCAGGAGGGATTTCAAAGGGGTTTACCCTTCCCTTTCTATTTATGACACGTCCCCCAAATCTCAGCTAGGGTGAAACACTGGCTGGGATTTCTTCCTGGAGCTCTAGGAAAACAGAGTTAATAAGACACATGCATCTCTAAATATGCTACCAAGTACATAAAGACTAACAATATTTTCCACATCTCAAGGACGATTTTAACCAGTTGAGTCTGGGAAACTTTCACGTGAGAGTGCATCAGCCACTTTGTTAGAAGCTCCTGAGATTTGTTGGATGTCGAAATCAAAATCTTGGAGAGCTAAACTCCACCGAAGAAGTTTTTTGTTATTTTCTTTGACGGTGTGAAGCCACTTCAGTGCAGCATGGTCGGTTTGCAGGTGGAAACGCCGTCCCCAAACATATGGGCGTAGCTTTTCCAGAGCGTAGACAATGGCGTAACATTCTTTTTCAGTGATTGACCAGTTGCTTTCCCTCTCAGACAGTTTTTTGCTGAGGAACACTACAGGGTGGAATTCTTGATCAGGTCCTTTCTGCATTAAAACTGCTCCCACACCACGCTCGGACGCATCTGTGGTTACTAGGAACGGTTTGTCAAAGTCTGGGGCCCTTAGTACAGGGTCAGACATGAGGGTCGCTTTTAGCTTGTTAAAGGCCTTCTGACACTTTTCGGTCCACTGAACAGCATTTGGCTGTTTCTTTTTGGTTAGGTCTGTCAGTGGGGCGGCGATTTGGCTGTAGTGCGGTACAAATCGTCTGTAATAACCGGCCAAGCCTAAGAAGGATTGAACCTGTTTCTTTGACTTTGGGACAGGCCACCTTTGGATAGCATCCACTTTGGCCTGTAGGGGGCTGATAGTTCCTTGACCCACCTGGTGTCCAAGGTAAGTCACTCTGTTTAGGCCTATTTGACACTTCTTAGCCTTAACAGTTAGTCCTGCCTCCCTTATGCGCTCAAGGACTTTTTGTAGATGTTCCAGGTGGTCTGCCCAGGAATCCGAAAATATGGCCACATCGTCAAGGTAGGCGACTGCATATTCTCCTAATCCCGCTAGGAGACCATCTACAAGTCTTTGGAAGGTGGCGGGTGCATTTCGCAGCCCGAAAGGGAGTACATTAAATTCATACAGCCCGAGATGTGTGGTGAAGGCTGACCTTTCCTTGGCAGATTCATCTAGCGGTACCTGCCAGTACCCCTTGGTTAAGTCCAAGGTAGAGATGAACTGGGCCCGTCCCAGTTTCTCTAATAGTTCATCTGTGCGTGGCATTGGATAGTTGTCTGGGTGAGTTACAGCATTTAGCTTATGGTAGTCCACGCAAAAACGTATTTCCCCATCTGGTTTGGGAACTAGAACCACTGGAGATGCCCATGCACTTTCAGAGGGGCGGATTACACCCATCTGTAACATATCCCGGATCTCCCGTTCTATAGCAGTTCTAGCTTGAGGAGACACCCGGTAAGGTTGGACTCTAATTGGGCGAGCATTACCTGTGTCAATGGAGTGATATGCCCGTTCAGTCAGTCCTGGGGTGGCTGAGAACGTTGGCGCGTAGCTAGTGCACAGCTCCTGGATCTGCTGTCGCTGCATACGCCCACGGGTCATGGAGAGGTTCACCTCTTCCACACCACCAGCACATTTCCCTTCGTAGTAGACACCTTCAGGCCACTCAGCGTCGTCTCCTCCCTGGGCTGTAAACTGACAAACCTTTAATTCTCTGGAATAAAAGGGCTTTAGAGAATTAATATGGTACACCTTAGGCTTTCGGTTGGAGGTGGGGAATGCTATGAGATAATTAACAGCTCCCAGGCGCTCCTGGACCGTGAACGGCCCTTCCCACGATGCTTCCATTTTATGGGCCTGGAGCGCCTTTAAGACCATGACCTGGTCCCCTACTTTGAAGGAATGCTCTCTGGCATGTTTATCATACCAGGCTTTTTGCTCTTTTTGAGCATCCTGTAAGTTTTCTTTAGCAAGGGCTAAAGAGGTTCGGAGGGTGTTTTGTAGGTTGGTTACAAAGTCCAGAATGTTAGTTCCTGGTGAAGGTGTAAATCCCTCCCATTGCTGCTTCACCAACTGCAATGGCCCCTTAACCTCACGGCCATATACAAGTTCAAATGGGGAAAACCCTAAACTGGGGTGTGGTACAGCTCTGTAGGCAAAGAGCAACTGCTGCAACACTAGGTCCCAATCATTGGAGTGCTCATTTACGAATTTACGTATCATGGCCCCCAAAGTTCCATTAAACTTCTCCACCATGCCATTTGTTTGATGGTGGTAAGGAGTGGCAACCAAGTGATTTACCCCATGAGCTTCCCAAAGGTTTTTCATAGTTCCTGCCAGGAAGTTAGTCCCTGCATCTGTGAGGATGTCGGAGGGCCAACCTACCCTGGCAAAAATGTCTGCTAATGCCTGGCACACACTGTTAGCCCTGGTGTTGCTTAGAGCTACTGCTTCCGGCCATCGGGTGGCAAAATCCATGAAAGTCAGTATGTACTGCTTTCCTCTGGGTGTCTTTTTCGGAAAAGGACCCAGAATATCCACAGCTACTCGCTGAAATGGAACTTCAATGATGGGGAGTGGCTGGAGAGGGGCTTTGACCTGGTCTTGGGGCTTTCCCACTCTTTGGCACACCTCACAAGACTGGACATAGGTAGAAACATCCTTGCCCATTCCCTCCCAGTGGAATGACCCCCCCAAACGGTCTTTGGTCCTGTTCACCCCAGCATGGCCACTAGGGTGATCATGGGCTAAGCTCAAGAGCTTGGCCCGGTATTTAGTTGGAACTACCAACTGTCTCTGAGGATGCCAGTCTTCCTGGTGTCCACCAGAAAGAGTTTCCTTGTATAAAAGTCCTCTTTCTACAACAAACCTGGATCGATTAGAAGAGCCGAGAGGCGGTGGGTTGCTCCGTGCCGCCGTCCAAGCTCTCTGGAGGCTTTCATCTGCTTCCTGTTCGGTCTGGAACTGTTCCCTTGATGCTGGAGACATCAGTTCCTCATTGGATTGTGGACCTAGGCTTGGTCCCTCTGGAAGCGATATAGGGGATGGAGCTGTTTCTGTTGACTGTGAACCGCTCTCCGCTGGTGCACTATGTTGGGGTTCAGGCTCCGGCTGAGCCTCTTGTGTCGGGTTATCGGCTGCTGCCAGTTCAGGGTCGGTGGGGCCCTCTGGTGTTGAGGTTGCAAGTACTGGATTCAGTGCTGGCAATGGGTCTGGTGTTGGTTGTTCGGCTGGTTCCGGTTCTGGGACTGGTTCCGTCTGGGTCTCTGGGACTGGATCCACTACTGCTGTTGCAGACATTGGTCTGGGGTCCGGGTCCATCACCTCTGACCGGGTCCTGATAGAAGTTTTCGGAACAGAGCTAGGCCTCACGGCTTGTTTAGCCTGGCTGCGGGTGACCGTTCCCACCCTCTTGGCCTGCTTCACATGATTGGCCAAGTCTTCCCCCAACAGCATGGGGATGGGATAATCATCATAGACTGCAAAAGTCCACGTTCCGGACCAGCCCTTGTACTGGACAGGCAACTTGGCTGTAGGCAAATCGAAAGAGTTGGACTTGAAGGGTTGAATCGTCACTTGGATCTCTGGGTTGATTAAATTGGGGTCCACTAAGGAAGCATGGATAGCTGACACTTGTGCTCCGGTGTCCCTCCACGCGGTGACCTTCTTCCCGCCCACACTCACAGTTTCCCTCCGCTCCAAGGGTATCTGGGAGGTATCTGGGCCTGTGGACCTCTGGTGTGATTCCGGTGCAATGAACTGTAATCTGTTGGGGTTCTTGGGGCAGTTGGCCTTTACATGCCCCAGCTCGTTACATTTAAAACATCGTCCAGCTGATGGGTCACTGGGGCGAGGAGGGTTGCTGGAGAACGGGGTGGTGGGACGATAAGGGGTCTGGAGGGTTCTTTGGGAGGTAGGTGGGGCTTTGGGCGGCCCCCGGTAATAGGGTGTGGTCTGGGGTTGTCCCTTCTGGTCTCCGCTCCAACTGCGACCAGTTTTTTTCTTCTCTGCCACCTCCACCCATCTGGCTCCAATCTCTCCTGCCTCGATTACAGTTTTGGGCTTCCCATCTAGGATGTATCTTTCTATTTCCTCAGGAACACCCTCTAAGAACTGTTCCATTTGCATTAGGAAGGGCACATCTACTGGAGATTCAACACTTGCTCCTGATATCCAGGCATCCCAATGTTTCACAATGTGGTAGGCATGTCGGGTAAATGACACGTCGGGTTTCCACCTTAGGGCTCTGAACCTCCGACGAGAATGCTCGGGTGTTATCCCCATTCTGACTCTCACCTTGGATTTAAACAGTTCATACTCATTCATGTGTTCTCTAGGCATTTCAGCCGCCACCTCAGCTAAGGGTCCACTGAGCTGTGGCCTCAGCTCTACCATGTATTGGTCGGTAGAGATGCTGTACCCAAGGCAGGCCCTTTCGAAGTTTTCTAAGAAGGCCTCAGTATCATCACCTGCCTTGTAGGTGGGGAACTTTCTGGGATGGGAAGTGGTACCTGGAGAAGGATTGCTAGGGTTTGTTGGTATATTCTGCTGAGCCTTTATCTTCTCTACCTCCTCCACATGCTTCCTCTCTTTTTCCTTCTCCTCCTCCACATGCTTCCTTGCCTCCATTTCCCTCTTGTGGGCAGCCTCCTGTACCTCCTTCTCCAGCCGCATGAGTTCTATCTGTCTTTCATGTTCCCTTTGTTTTTCCTCAGCCTGAAATTTGGCTAATTCCAGCTGTAGTCTAGCCGCAGATTTTGTCATTCTAACCTCTCTGTTTTTAACTAACTTTACACCCGAGGTTTAGAAATAAACAAACAAAACTTGGCTGTAAAATTTTGCTGTGCTGGAATAGAATACCTATTCTCTGATAGTGATTGTCAGCCTACAGAAAAAGACAATTCCCTTGTCTCTGCTCTGGGCCCAAATCAAAGCAAAAACTTCCAACTACTTGGAAACCTGTTTACCCAGCCCAAAGAAAAAACAAGTTTCCTTTTTAAACTTGTGCTCCTTGTAAAAAATCAAAATCCAAAAAAAAAAAACCCCTGCCACTTTTGTCTCCAGGCAAATGGGTAGAACACCCCTCCTTCTATTTACTTTTAGGGAAACAAAAAACTCTGGGTTGGAAGACTGTGAATTTCCCTGCAGGAGTTAAGTACCCTGCCTCCAGGCAAAGAAAACCTGCAATTCACAAAGATAATCCCCTTTTGTCTCTGCTTGGCCACAAAGCAGAGAAAAACAAGTTGCTTTCAGTTTCAGCTGCTTCTGGACTTCCTTTTTTTTAAAATCTGTATTTCTAGTTCAAAAAAATCTCAACTGGATCTCAAAATGATTTCAGGTTAATCCCACCACTCTGCCACCATGTCAAGGTTCCTCCCCCACTCTGAACTCTAGGGTACAGATGTGGGGACCTGCATGAAAAACCTCCTAAGCTTATCTTTACCAGCTTAGGTCAAAACTTCCCCAAGGTACAAAATATTCCACCCTTTTGTCCTTGGATTGGCCGCTACCACCACCAAACAAATACTGGTTACTGGGGAAGAGCTGTTTGGACACGTCTTTCCCCCCAAAATACTTCCCAAAAACCTTGCACCCTACTTCCTGGACAAGGTTTGGTAAAAAGCCTCACCAATTTGCCTAGGTGACTACAGACCCAGACCCTTGGATCTTAAGAACAATGAAAAAGCATTCAGTTTTCTTACAAGAAGACTTTTAATAAAAATAGAATTAGAAATAAGAAATCCCCCCTATAAAATCAGGATGGTAAATACCTTACAGGGTAATTAGATTCAAAACATAGAGAACCCCTCTAGGCAAAAACCTTAAGTTACAAAAAAGATACACAGACAGAAATAGTTATTCTATTCAGCACAATTCTTTTCTCAGCCATTTAAAGAAATCATAATCTAACACATACCTAGCTAGATTACTTACTAAAAGTTCTAAGGCTTTATTCCTGGTCTATCCCCGGCAAAGACAAAATGTAGATAGACACACAAACCCTTTGTTTCTCTCCCTCCTACCAGCTTTTGAAAGTATCTTGTCTCCTCATTGGTCATTTTGGTCAGGTGCCAGCGAGGTTACCTTTAGCTTCTTAACCCTTTACAGGTGAGAGGAGATTTCCTCTGGCCAGGAGGGATTTTAAAGGGGTTTACCCTTCCCTTTCTATTTATGACAACACCTTATTTCCAGTCTTACTTTGTTTGGCTTCGACTTCCAGCCATTGGATCATGTTATCCCTTTGTCTACTAGATTAAAGAGCCCATTGTTCCCCAGGTAGATACTTACAGACTGTAATCAAGTCACCCCTTAGCATTCTCTTTGGCAAATTAACTAGATTGAGCTCTTTGAGTCTATCACTATAAGGCATGTTTCCTAATTCTTTACTCATTCTCATAGATCTTCTCTAAATTCTCTCCAGTTTATCAACATTGTTCTTGAATTCTGGGTATCAGAACCAGATACAGTATTCCAGCAGCAGTCACACCAATGCCAAGTACAAAATAACCTTTCTACTTTGACTCAACATTCCCCTGTTTATGCATCCCAGGATCGCATTAGCTCTTTTGGCCCCGGGTCACATTGGAAGCTCATGTTCAGCTGATTAGCCCCCATTCTGTAAGTATGGTGTACATTCTTTTTTCCAGATTTATATTTTACTGTATTAAAATGCATATTGTTTGCTTGCACCCAGTTTACCAACCAACCCAGGGTTGCTCTTTATCAGTGACCTGTCCTATTCATTATTTACCACTCCTTCAATTTTTGTGTCATCTGCAACTTTATCAGTGATGATTTTCTTCCATGTCCTTGATAAAAATGTTAAATAGCATACAGCCAAGAACCGATCCCTTCGGAACCCACTGGAAACACACCTGCTTGATGATGATTCCCTGTTTATATTTTGAGACCATCAGTTAGCCAGTTGTTAATCCATTTAAGGTGTGCCATGTTAATTTTATATCATTCTAACTTTTTTAATCAAAATGACATTTAGTACCAAGTAAAACGTCTTACAGAAGTCTATTACCTTTACCAACCAAACTTGTAATCTTATAAAAAAAATATCAAATTAGTTTGACAGGACCTACTTTCCATGATCCCATGCTAATTGGCATTAATTACATTATTCTCTTCTAATTGTTTATTAATCAAGTCCTTTATTAGCCACTCCATTATCTTGCCCAGGATCAATGTCAGGCTGACAGGATTATAATTACCCACATCATCTCATTTGCTCTTTTAAAAATTGGCACATGTTAACTTTCTTCAAGTCTTCTGGAATTTCTCCAGTGCTCCAAGACTTATTTGAAAATCAATATTAATGGTCTAGTGATCTCCTTACCTAGCTCTTTCAAAACTCTTGGATGAAAGTTAACTGCACTGCTGATTTTAAAATGTCTGATTTTAATAGCTCCTGTTTAGCAACCTCCAGATATGCCAGTAGAATGAAAAGAGTGTTATCATATAATGAGACTATATTGTCTGTTTTTCCCAAATACAGAACAGAATATTTATTGTACACTTCTGCCTTTTTTGCATTATTATTGATAATCCTACCATTTCTATCTAGTAATAGACCAATACTATTGTCAGAATTCTTTTTAGTCCTAATATTAAAAAAAAATGAGGTGTCCGGTGGCACTTTAAAGACTAAGAGATTTATTTGGGCATAAGCTTTCATGGGTAAAAAACCCACTTCTTTAGATGCATGGAGTGAAAATTACAGATGCAGGCATAAATATACTGACACATGAAGAGAAGGGAGTTACCTTACAAGTGGAGAACCAGTGCTGACAGGGCCAATTCAATCAGGGTGGTGTGGCCACTCCCAATAATTGATGAGAAGTGTCAATGCCAAGAGAGGGAAAATTGCTTTAATTTGTGGTGCCAGCCACTCCCAGTTCCTATTCAAGCCCAAATTAATGGTGTTAAATTTGCAAATGAATTGTAGTTCTGCAGTTTCCCTTTGAAGTCTGTTTCTGAAGTTTTTTTGTTGAAGTATGGATACTTTTAAATCTGTTATAGAATGTCCAGGGAGACTGAAGTGTTCTCCTACTGGCTTTTATATGTTACCATTCATGATGTCTGATTTGTGTCCATTTATTCTTTTTGTAGAGACTGTCCTGAGATTGTTCTTAACTCTGCTGGCCAGAGATTTCTCCTTGAGTCCCTTTGCTTCCTTTATCAGCTTTCTACAATTTCAGCTTACTTCAGCTGCCAGTGCAAACCAAGCATATGAGTGAGTGGTTGGTGGAGCCAGAGTGTATGGCATTAGCTGATTTTTAGAATAGGCCCGAAGAAGGATCAGGAAGCCACAACCACTTTTGCAGTCACTGCTCTCCATTGTGTCCACACACATCTAGTGGAGACTTGGGACCATGTGTGTATGTTAGTATAAACTAGGAACTCTGAACTAGGGAATGATTTACATATTATTTTTTGTTACAACTGTGCACTTACAAAGAGCCAGATTATTGTATGTGAGGAAGTGACCCTGCTTTATAGCCTCTGAGAAAATCCCTGCAGGGATTATATTTCATTTTCTCAAGACTAAAGTGGAGCCCTCCTATTCCTTCAAAGAAGTCTCCATTGTGGCTGATTTTCCATGCAATTAATTGTTCTAGAAATGAATACTTTTATGACCAGAAAAAAACCCCAAACAAATCATGCACCTGGTTGTCAGCACACACAAAAATAATCTGATGGATTTGTAAACTAAGCTGGAAATGAAGAGAAGAAGGAGGATGTGTTGGTGAAAGAAAAAGGTCAAGGTAAAAATCCCTCACTGCTATTGCTTCATTTGTGTTAATGTGAGCATAGCAGTAATGGCTATATGTATGCAGCCAAAATAGACAGTTGTATGGCAGAGAGGCCTTAATGTGAGTAAAGTCGCAATGCACAGAGAGCTGTGCTTATGGACTAAAGACTCATTTAATAGGTAGGAGAAAGGTTTCTGTCTAATGCATCAAAAAACCACTGATTTCACAGCTCCTTGTGTGCTAGAGAAAGTGGAAAGGAGTGTAAACTTCCCCCAAATTACATGCAATTTGACAACAAGAGGTGATTTGTAGAGCTACATTTTGCTGGCTTTTCATCTGTTGTATATGGTTCAAGATGGTCTGCTCAAGAGAATTGTTTTAGTACGAGTCAGTCATTCTTGCTCATACCAAAGAACCTTTAAATCAGGAAAGGGAAAAAGCTTTTTTTGCTTTTCTCCAAACACAATATATACAAACAGCTACATTTTTCTGTGCTGCCTTTTGCTTCTATCCTCCCCGCAGTAATCTCTGAACATCTGGCATGTCTGCTTTACTTACAACAATGAACATGCTCGGGGACTTAGGTTATCATTTATTTCAGCTTTGTTTTTTATTATATACTAAAAAACTATATTAAAATACAATTAAAGAACTAGATTAAACTGACAAAAGCTAGAAATTTAGAGTGAAGGATTATGTTTCATCCTTAGCCCACCCCACTATGCCTGAATCTTATAGAGCTTTCTCGACAGCATATAATTTTATACTGTCCAGTATTGGTAGCACAATGATTTGATTTACAGGCAAAATTTCAGCCATACTCCAACCTGTTTGTGTTATGTTATTTTTAGATAGACTTAAAATTAATTTTAAGTCTATCTTAATTTTTTAAGTTTTATATCCTACTTTACTTTTTTTTAAATTCATTTTTTTATTTTCTTTCTATTTTAATATTTTCCTCTTTCTTTATGGATTGCCTTAGCAATTCTCTCAGCTTTTGTGGGACATCTCAGATTTCATTGGGGTTCTGCTATATCGTTCTGGTCCCTATTGTCTTGTCGGGTCAGTTTTGTCCCCTTCCTTTCCTCCAATCCCTGCATGTGCTACATCCCCTCAGGGTGGAGAGAAGAGCAGAAAGCCAGTGGGACAAAGCAGAGAGGACCCAGTGGTTATTGGAACAGCACTGAAGTGCTCTCACATCACAAGAACAAGGAGGAGAATGAATGTGGGGGATTTGGGGACAAAGAATGCAGAGGGGATTGAAAGGGAGCAGGACTAGCAGGGTCACATTAAGATGATGAGATTTGATTACTTTACAAGTGAGAATGTCAAGGATTTTAAATCCGAGAGACGATATGATTGGGATACCATTTGATGAAAGTAGTGAGGAAGCATAAATTTTTCCCACCAAATACTTAGAGACTGTGCTGACAAAGATCATTGCTACACTGTATTTATAATCAGAAAATATGTCAGAAATGACCAGAGTAAGCAGGAGTACATCACCTCATCCAAGGAGGAGCTGGCTAAGCTCTTAATCAATGTGGTGGGAGATGTCAGCTCTGAAGATTGGGAGCACTCTAACAAGGGTTGCCACCCAACCCAGCCAGCTATTAAATGTTACAGGATTCAAGAGGAAAAACAGCATTATGTCTGGATCCCAAAGAATGACAAGACCACATGTTCCTTAGTGAAAGACACAATCCTCTTGCAGAAGGACATTGACCTTGTTTTTTAGGATATCCAAAATGCTGATGACAGCAATCGTGCATTGACAGAAATAACACAAACCCAGACAGCCACTGACAACATAATCAGTGAAAATAATGCCTGACTCTGTTACCCCCTTCCTGCACCTAGAGCAGTACTGAGGGGAGGAAGGAGCAAAGATGGCTGTAAGACATGTTTGTACTGTCCGCATTTTGGGGCTGTGCAAAGGCCTGCCAAGTCCCAAGTATAAGGACTTGTCTATACAAACATCTAGTTTATGGTAAGCTATGATGTCAATCTTCCCTGCACTACCCTGCCATGAATTAACTGTCTGTGTGGACTCTACTGACTTGCTCTAACAATTCAGTAATGCACTTTGCTATACTCCAGTTTAATATGGGAGTAGATCAAAACATGCTAATGAATTATTAGTGTGCATCAGCAGAGTCCGTAGGGACAGTTATTATACGGCAGGCTAGTGCTGGGCAGATTCACACCCCAGCTTGCTGCAAACTAAATGTTTGTATAGACAAGCCTTAAGTTAGAGCATCCTCTATTTCCCAAGGTTCTGAGAACAGCACTGCACACCAGTCACACTTCCAGTCCAACCCCTACACTGTGGACTCAGAACTGGTCCAGTATGGAGCCTTTATGACAGTTCTAATCTGACCAATGAAGCACTCTTTGCAAGAGATATTCTCATTTCTCCCACTTTAAGGCTCTTTTATGCTGCCAGGGTGGCAGACAAGACATATAGAATCAGTAACCCACAGAATCATGCCCAGTCTCCAGATGGCAGATCCACCTCCCAGGCTGAATGTGCTATAGCAGGAGGAACTATTTGGAGAGCAAAAATGATCATGTGGTGAAAAGCTATTCGGGTTCAGAGCTGGTAGCTATAGACAGATGTCCAAAAAGAGACAGAATAATCCTCTCATCCATCAGGGGATACAGATTGTTTATTGTGACCTGCATCCTAGACCTCTCCATTTGTGGGTTTTATTCACTGTCTGCATTTGGTTTGCAGTTGTAATGTTAGCTGGCATTATGTTATCTACATATTTTTAATAGAGTAACATATAGCCAATGGATACTGACCTGTCATGTGACAAACACATAAGGTAGGTTGTCACTCTCACTGGGGGCACACTTGCTGCACCAGCCAAGGAGAAGTGGAGCTGTAGGAAGCATTGCTTATGCAAGCAAGAGAGGGAAGGGGGAGCGCTCCTCTGGGTTTGGCAGAGGAGGGGGAACTGCATTTCCTCCTGTACCCCATTACTTTAACTGCTTTAAAATGTAAACCTTTTTTTAACCCTGACCCCAGATAATGTATAAAGACTCCTACCCAGTTCTCCTATGTATTAAACTAGTTCCTCTCCCTCTTTCAATTTCATTTACTTACTTCTCATTCTCCTTCCATTCCTCTCTCCGAATTTGCTCCTCCCTCTTCTTTTCTCTCTCCTTTTTCCCAGTTACATCCCTACTGTTCTAGTCTCATGCCCACTTTCTATTTCCCTCTCTAAATCGTCCTATTCCCTCCTCCCTCCAGCCCCTTTCCTTGACTTTGCTCTCCTGTTTTATCCTCCCTGGGTCTTCCTGCACTCCTTTCTATGAGGCATGGGGGTTAGATATCTTGGTGCCTCTGTGCTGCCTTTCTGCTTCCATGAGGGCAGAGAACACACATCTGGGGTAGCCCACCCAAAGAAGAGAAGATGGGCAGCTGGTTTGAATGGAGCCCCCAGTGACAGCTTCTTTGCTCTCTGGCTTCAGTCCCTCCTAGGAATGTTCCTACAGTGGGCCTGAGCATATGGCAAGTCCCCACTCCCATTACTCCTCTCCCACAGTCTCTGCTGGTTTTTCCTGCTGCTAACTCACCCCTTTCTCCAGTCTCATGGACACCTATCAGAGATGGGGGTAGGACCCATATGCTCCTTTTATTTTTTCATTGCTACTGCCTCAGACTGAATGGCACCTACAATCTCAATGGAACCATCATACACGCCCACCCCACTTCCGAAACAGACTTGTCCCCCTTTAGGGGCCCTCAGGTCAGGAATCACTGGTGAAGCAGTGACCTTTCTGGGTGTCCGCTCCCTGATTGACTGAGGGAACTGTCAGTAAAAGATAATTAACCGGGCTAAAATCCAGCCCAACATGGAATGGCAACATTTTACCTGGACCCCAATTGATCATTGGAGCATTTGCTGGCTCAGTAACTCCACAGTGGTTCTAAAAGCTCCAGATTTAAATAGGCCTCCAGAAACTTCATGAAGAAGCCTTAAAAGTAAAGCCCAAATCTTTTTCTTTTCTTCTACAATTACCTTTTGAATAAAAAAAGTGAAGTCATAAAGCACAGTCACAGGATCATAGAATCATAGAATATCAGGGTTGGAAGGGACCTCAGGAGGTCATCTAGTTCAACCCCCTGCTCAAAGCAGGACCAATCCCCTACTAAATCATCCCAGCCAGGGCTTTGTCAAGCCTGACCTTAAAAACGTCTAAGGAAGGAGATTCCACCACCTCCCTAGGTAACGCATTCCAGTGTTTCACCACCCTCCTAGTGAAAAAGTTTTTCCTAATATCCAACCTAAACCTCCCCCACTGCAATTTGAGACCGTTACTCCTTGTTCTGTCATCTGCTACCCCTGAGACCAGTCTAGATCCATCCTCTTTGGAACCCCCTTTCAGGTAGTTGAAAGCAGCTATCAAATCCCCCCTCATTCTTCTCTTCCGCAGACTAAACAATCCCAGTTCCCTCAGCCTCTCCTCATAAGTCATGTGTTCCAGTCCCCTAATCATTTTTGTTGCCCTCCGCTGGACATTTTCCAATTTTTCCACACCCTTGTAGTGTGGGGCCCAAAACTGGACACAGTATTCCAGATGAGGCCTCACCAGTGTCGAATAGAGGGGAAAGATCACGTCCCTCGATCTGCTGGCAATGCCCCTACTTATACATCCCAAAATGCCATTGGCCTTCTTGGCAACAGCGGCACGCTGTTGACTCATATCCAGCTTCTTGTCCACTGTAACCCCTAGGTCCTTTTCTGCAGAACTGCTGCCGAGCCATTCGGTCCCTAGTCTGTAGCGGTGCATGGGATTCTTCCGTCCTAAGTGCAGGACTCTGCACTTGTCCTTGTTGAACCTCATCAGATTTCTTTTAGCCCAATCCTCCAATTTGTCTAGGTCCCTCTGTATCCTATCCCTACCCTCCAGCATATCTACCTCTCCTCCCAGTTTAGTGTCATCTGCAAACTTGCTGAGGGTGCAATCCACACTATCCTCCAGATCGTTAATGAAGATATTGAACAAAACTGGCCCGAGGACCGACCCTTGGGACACTCCACTTGATACCGGCTGCCAACTATACATGGAGCCATTGATCACTACCCGTTGAGCCTGACAATCTAGCCAACTTTCTATCCACCTTATAGTCCATTCATCCAGCCCATACTTCTTTAACTTGCTGGCAAGAGTACTGTGGGAGACCGTGTCAAAAGCTTTGCTAAAGTCAAGGAACAACACGTCCACTGCTTTCCCCTCATCCACAGAGCCAGTTATCTCGTCATAGAAGGCAATTAGATTAGTCAGGCATGACTTGCCCTTGGTGAATCCATGCTGACTGTTCCTGATCACTTTCCTCTCCTCTAAGTGCTTCAGAATTCATTCCTTGAGGACCTGCTCCATGATTTTTCCAGGGACTGAGGTGAGGCTGACTGGCTTGTAGTTCCCAGGATCCTCCTCCTTCCCTTTTTTAAAGATGGGCACTACATTAGCCTTTTTCCAGTCGTCCAGGACTTCCCCCGATCACCATGAGTTTTCAAAGATAATGGCCAATGGCTCTGCAATCACATTCGCCAACTCCTTTAGCACTCTCGGATGCAGCGCATCCAGCCCCATGGACTTGTGCTCGTCCATGGGGATGTATTTAGATGCACAAAAATTCTGCTCAGTCTGCACTACTCACAGATGCCTTAGCAGTGACCTGACTTGATAGAGAGCTAACAAGTAAATTTTTCATTGTTTTCCCTTGGGATATTATACCAACCAGTATTGATTCTGGCAGCTCTGAGCTTCTATTACAATGTCACAATTTTATAGCTAATAATTATGTCAACCCAACCGAGATCTGTAAAGGTAAATTGGAACTTCTAAGTAAGGTAGTTTAAAATGTCCCCTGCTATGACATGCCTAATGCATGTTGCCTTTTCTTTTATTTCCTGTGCCTCCCCCATCCATTGGATGTTGGAAAAAAACATAAATATAGATATTACTCTTTGTTGCATTTGGTTGTGGGGGTGTTTCTTGGATGGATCTGGTTTGGAAAGGCATTGATTTTGCTATTTTTGGCAGTGTGATATAATGTAGGAACTTGATATGACATAGCTTAATGCAGAGTGATGGGTTGGAACCCAACTACTGATGTGGATATGATGTGATGTGAAGAGAGGGAGAGGAAAATGGAGAGAAAGAGGGAGAGAGAGAGCATCTGAGAAAGAGCAGATGAGAAGCTACACCCAGGGGTGCCTTTTATAAACTGTTTTCTGTAGTTAAATCATCCCATTGCCACTTTTAAAGAGATCAGTGGTAATTAGAAACAAAACAAAACACCTACATCTATTAGATATGAGATGAAATCCTGGCCTCGCTGAAGTTAGTGGGTGTTTTGCCATTGATTTCAATGGGGCCAGGATTTCACCTGTGTTTTTTAAAGTGTATGATTCTAAGCAATAAACAGAAAACAGATTTTTGTGTGTGTTTACATCTTGCAGAAAGTGCGGAGATACCATGGTGATGAGCAATCTTATAAAAGCCCAAAGGGAAAGAGATTGAACTGATGCCTTACATTTTTCTGGTGGTTGCATACATTTCTCTATTAACCTGCATCAGTGGCATTATGGGACAATAACACTGGTAGACTTAGGCCACTCAGGCACTAGCACTTAAGTCGGCAACACTTTTGTTGCTCGGGGTGTGACCCACCCCGCCCCCCCCCCCCCCCGAGCGACATGTTTTGCCAGCATAAGCGCTCGGGTACCCAGCACTATGTCAGCAGGAGGCACTCTCCTGCCAACGTAGCTACCATTGCTTGTTGAGCTGGTTTTATTATGTCAAGCTCTCCGGTTCGCATAACGCAGTACAGCTGTGCCGCTCTAAGCTTGTAAGTGTAGACATGGCCTTAAACAAAAGAGAAATTTTCTGTCACCCTCTTGTATCATTTTCCAGTGTAGAGGTATGTAGGGAACGTCACCAAGGGAAAAGGGTGAGGCCAGAGTATTGCTGTGATCTGGTTGTTCCCAGCTCCTTTTAGGACCGAGGCAGCCAGAGATAAATCTTGTCTGTTTCTGTGCCAACTTCAGTAAGTTTAGGGCACAGTTCTCCAATGTCTTGCACCTCACAAGGCTATGCATGGTCAGATGGCCAATTTGTTAAAAGCAATCTGATCAAAATGGCAGCCTTTGCATTGTTTGCATTCACTTTGCACAGGGCTAAATGACTACAAAAGGTGCAAAGCAGAGGATAATCAAGTGTAAGTAATATGGCTGCTCAATTCTCCAGAACTCTTAAAGTACTCAGTAGCCCCATGCCCAGTGTCCTAGGACTAGAAAGCAAGCACTGAAGGCAATAGGCCTGCTAGGCCATACAGGTGCTATCCTTGGCTGGTCCCAGCAGCAATTCAGACACATGATTCAGACACCAGAAGGATACTGGTAAATTAGAAAGGGTTCAGAGAGGAGCAATGAGAATGAGTAAAGGGCTAGAAAACATGCCTTATAGTGACACTCAAATAGCTCAATTTAGCAAACAGTAGATTAAGGGGTGACTTGATTACTGCCTGTAAGTATCTACATGGGGAACAAGTATTTAGTAATGGTCTCTAAAGTCTAGCAGAAAAAGGCATAACATAATCCAATGGCTGGAAGTTGAAACTAGATGAATTCAGACTGGAAATAAGGTGCTAATTTTTAATGGTGAGAGTAATTAATTTGTAGAGGCTGGTCGGGGACAATATGCCGTGAATAGGGGGCAGGGCTTCCCTGATTGGAGGGGCAGGGGTATATAATAGCAGCCAAACAGTCGCACAGGAGCAGCAAACAGAGCTGTAAACAGGGGAGTTTGTAAGGGGAGTTTCGGGATGGGGGTGTGTGGTGTTCTCATTTTCTTTGGGTTTTTGGGGGGGAGTGTCTTTGTTTGTTTTGTTTGTTTTGTTTTTCTTTGTTCTTGACAGGTATTGAGGCAGGAAGGCTATGACAGGTATAGAGCCAGCAGTGGTAGTGACCCCAAGCCCTGGAAGAGACAATGAAGATGATTGGATGTGGAAGTTGTGGGGTGTACATGATCCGAGAGTGGGTACCTGAAAAGAACTTTGTTTGTATGAAGTGTCACTTGATAGAGCTGATTGAAGAGAAGATCCGAGTCTTGGAGATGCAAGTAGAAACTATGATTGAATTTTGAAGGGGGTTCAAGCAGATGATGGAGCAAAGGCAAGAGGAGGTTGAAGGGAAAAGTCAAGACTTGCAGATGCAACCTGGACTGAAGAACTCAGAGGGGAGACTGCTGGGTGAGGAAAGTGGTCAGTGGAAACATATTACTATAAGAACCAAGCAGAGAAAAAGACCCAATAGTGAAGGAGAAATAGAGCTCAGGAACGGGTTTGCTGAGTTGGAAAGGGCACAGCAGGCTGTCACTGAAGGAGGGAGGGTCAGAGGCTTAGATTGTTAATTACTGCCAGCCCAGCCAAAGGGCTGCAGGCTAAAGGCTGCTCAGTGCTCTCCCACCTGAGGGAGGGTGAGAGCCTCAGACTGTTACTGCTTGTTTGCCTCTGCTAGGTGGCCACAGAACTATAGATTGCTTACGGCTTGGCCCTGCCGGTAAGAACCAAGCCCGAGTGCTTTTGCTTGATACAGCGGGACGGAGTAGCTTGAGGGCGAGGCACCACGACAAAAACATCGAGGTGAACAATAATCGGATAAAATACAACATGGTTTTACAAAAGGTAGATCATCCCAGACCAACCGGATCTCCTTCTTTGAGCACATAACTGACTTTTTTAGACAAAGGAAATGCAGTAGAGCTAATCTACCTGGATTTCAGTAAGGCATTTCCCACATGGGAAATTGTTAGTTAAAGTGGAGACACCAAATACCAGGGCCCTGCTCAGTCCCACGGCATAGCGGAAATGCTTCTGGGGGTGGCTGGGCAAGTCCCTTGGTATGCTTCAGATGCAGTAAGCCTGCACATATTAGGTGAACATACACAATAATGGAGTGCAGTTACCTGGGCTGTTATATCTGTGGCCTGGGGTCCTCTCTGAATGGCACTGGGACTCAGTTATGTGTGGTGTTGGTCAGGCTGGGAGGCCTGTCAGTGGACTCAGGTTTCAAGCATGCCATTGTCTGGGAAAATGGGTTTTTGGCAAAGAAGATAGGCCGTCACCTCCCTATACTTGTATCATGTGTGCATGGTGAGATGTGGGTCTATCTACGGCAGAGGTTGAGCAGGACCAGAGAAGCTGATAAAGGAACTTCCATGACTGGTGATCTTGGGAAGAGACTGTAAAAACTAGTGGAGAGGAAAGGTGACATGAACCCAGAGTAACAGTTTAGGATGGGGAAAATCAACAGTCAAGTATAAAAGGAGTGAAGAGAGCTGGAGATTCAAACTGAGACAGCCAAGAGGGGCTCAGAGGAAGCCTTTGATTATCTTCAGAGCTTACAGTACCAGCCGAAAGTTTGTAGACAAGAGCTGGAGGACATAAACACTTCCCTGAAGAAGATTATTGAACAGATAACAAAACTGAAGCGGGAATTAGCACAGTCCATGGTGGAGGCAGAATGCAGAAGAGAGCAGTGCTTTATGCTGGAGCTAGCTGTGCTCCAGGCAGAGAAGGTGCCAGGGAATGGACCCTCAGGATAGCTACTGAGCAGTGTACAGTGGGGACCCAGACCAGACCTCACAGAGAAGCAGGAGCTGTGTGTGTGATTACAGCCCCACATCAGCATTCTGGGGCCTCGGTAGGAGGCCATGGGTGAAAGTAGTGTTTCTTTGCAGAAGGGGAGTCCCATAACTTGCCAAACTTAGAGTTAAATAATTCTAGTTCTACCGTGATGACCAACTTTACTCGCTCAGGGGCTTAAACTGAAGCCATTAACATGATTTGACTTAAAGTTTACATCAGACTTAAATTATTGTCCCAGGGATGAACACTTACTTTGTGGACTAAGGTACTCGTAGCTCCTGAAAAAGGAAGATTTCATTCCTATCTCTTGAATTCTGCAGTGTAACTAATACTGTGTGAGAAAGTGAAATTGTTATTCCTCCAGCACCACCAGTACACAGACAATGATTTAAGTGAACAACATATGTGATCTGATGAGATGACATGTAAATTTCATTTTCATCAAGAGGAGACCACTCAGGTTGAAGTACTTTATAGTTCTCCTGTGCATGATTCCTAGTTTTTTAGTGAAGTGTCAGTAAACAAGACTTATACCTGTTTTGACAGCTCTGGAAGGCAGCAGTTAGCATGTTTGAACTATGAGTGGATGTATTAAATGATCTGTTAGGAAATTGTATTTATGGCAACCTTTTCACAAAGGCACTAAAAATGCTGAATTGTTTCTCTGCAGATTTAAAATATCACTTACTAGCAACAGAAAAGCCCCTTATAACTTTGCAGGCAATTTACTGAAAATATTTTTTTGCCTCCTTCCTTTATATGTTGTCATGCAAAAAAGACACTATCCTTTTGTTTAGAAAATGCACCAGTATTCTGGAAAAGAGAGTATGTAACAGACTGTGCTGACAATTTGATTTTTCTTAATTGCAGAATGCATATATTTTGGGAGAGTTATACTTCCAGGGCATGCATAACTAGTGAATTTGTATAATGTGGAAAAAGGGAATCTAGATAGGATTAGGTTCTGATCAGAATGTGAACTTCTGTGATAGTTTCTTCCTCAAAGAGAACCAAACACTGACAAAGCCCCTCTGTGCCTCTGTTCATTAAATATAAAAAGGTCACTTTCTGGCAAATTTCCAAATTAATGCAAGCATATTCAGTCTCTTGGTTCTGACTGACTGTGATGGCAACTGATCATATTCAAAAGATATGCTGCAGACTTTCAAAGATGGAGTCTTGGTTTTTTTCTGGTCTCATGTAAATGATAGATACACTGGAGTTTAAGCAAAGGATCCCTTTATACTCAATTATGAGTATTTTTATGAGCTCTACATATGAACAATTTAGTGTCACAGCCATAAAGTCGTCTTCTGTTTTTCCGCTCAGAATAAAACAATTTGATAATCAGAAATCAGAAATTTTGCTTTACTCTGCATGCCATTCCTTCCACTTCTACCTCTTCTACAGTATCCCGCAACAGGTCCGTACTATTATTTTCAGCTAAGGTACAATAATTGGATAGCTTACTTAGCTATAATGCCAAACAAAATAGGTATCCACTAAGTTTTTGTTAGGGTTTTAAAAAACAAAACAATTTTTGACTTTCCAAAATGTCTGCCAAATTGCAGCAACACAATTTCACTAGATGAAGATTTGAGCTGTTTTTTTTCCAGAGGCAGCATGGCTTAGGGGAGGGAGCACAATGCTGGGACTCAGGAACACCAGAGTTCCACGTTTAGCTTTCACCCTTCCTTTCACAATGTGTCCCCTGTATATCCTTCCTCTGGACATCTCTTACTGTACCCACTTCTTATTGGCTTTCTTTGGGGAGGAGTCCAGTGCCCTGGGGGATAGCAATTGGCCTCTTACCCCATTGGGTCTTTATAAAGAAGGACAAAATAGACTGCTGACTACATCTGGGTCTGAGTAGGATGTTACCCATTCTCACCCCACCTATGTCCCAGGGAGCAGCTCTGTGCTGAATAGGGGGAGAATGCTCCTTCCTCCATGATTCTGGCAACTAGGGTGGACAGTGGCCCTTCTTCCCTGCTCTCTAAGGCCCAGGAATCAGCCAGCCAACTCCCTCTGCAGACATCATAAGAGAGAGGACATCTAATAAGGAAGGGGGTAGGCCCCTGCATGGAAACAGCACTGTTTCCAGTAGGAGGAGGGAAGCATCTCTGTGAATCCAAGAACAGCAGATACAATGGGATGTGAAGGAATGCAGGAACTGGATTGAGATGAGCATGGCCAGGTCTGTGTGTATAATATATATAAGAGCTCCCCTTAATCTCAAGTGTTTCCAGTGCTCTCCTAAGTGAAAGACGAAACAAATCTCTGTGTACGCTTATCCTTTTCTTTACCACTACATTGACTTCACAATTCCTCCTGCTTTGTCCTTCTACAGCACAGGAAATATGGTCACTGGCACTGTCATTCAACTACATAGTTGCTAACAAAACTAGAGGTTATTACCAAACTTGCTCACCACTTCTATATTCTCTTAAGACCTGTCTCCATAAACACACACTGAAATTGGGTTTGGAAGAATCAGGCTTTAGAACTAAGCCTAGTTCTTGCTAGTAGGGCACTTTGGTTTCCTTTACTGGAATAAACAGGGAAGGGCTGAATCATATTATAAACTGCTTTACAAATCCATGGGATGGGGGCCTACTCTATAGCATGGTCTTGATAAATATAATAAAATAATTCTTCCCTGTGTACAATGGCCAGGAAAAAAAACTATGATCAATCATCTAGCAAGGTCTGTTTTAAATAAGATTCCCCTTCCTAATATAAATAGTTTGTCTGAATGTAGAGTGGGCCTTCTTGCTAAACTGCTCATTAAACTGGATATATTTTTAGTGACTGGGAATAAGGAGGGGGATCAAGGAAGAGTCATTCAAGTTCCCTATTCCCACACTTCCCCAATGGGGTTGCATGATAAGATCAAAAGGCCAGATTCTCAGATGCTTTCAGTATGCTTCTATTTGGAAATTTCAAACCCCCTTGTTAAAGTGGATCCCACTCAATGCAGAATAAGCATACAGCTAGGCATCAGAACTTCCGGAGTTCTAATCTGAGCTCTGCAACTAACTAGCTTTGGGCAATACCCTTTGCTTCTCAGTTTTCCAAACTGTAAAATGGGAATAATAACACTTATTTAGCTGCCTCAGAGGGCTTCTGACAGTCCTAGTAGCAAGGGAGGGAGCAAGGACAATAAGTAGCTCCTCCCATGGGAATCTCTGGCACCAGTGGCCAGCTGTGGGAGAGGGGTGTTGTTTGGCCAGCATTCCCCCGCTCCCATGATTTATCTCAGCTCAGGGGCCATGTGGAACTTCTTTTGACTCCATTCCGGCAACTCACCCTACCCACCTGAACTAGGAATGGGAACCCAGTGTGACAGACACTGTGGGTTTAGCCTATTGCCTGTTTTGGAGGTCAGGAAGGAATTTTTATTCTGATGGGCCAAATTGGTGGAGGACAGGGAGTTTTTTGCCTTCCTCCCAGCACTTTCAAGTCACAGTGGGTTAAGTAGGAACATGCATGGTACCCACCTGAGCTGCTGGGTGATGTTGCTTACTTATCGCAACTTGTGGCTGGTTTCCAATGTGGTTAAGAGAATAAAATGAAGAGTTCGCAGAGGTAAAAGACCCGGGATTTTGGTGATGGGCCTTCGGCTCAGATCAGAGGGTGAGACCTTGTGGTCTTTGTGGGCTGAAGTCAGACCTTGTGGCACTAGCGGGACAAGGTCCCCACCCTGCTGCACCCTCTGTCCCCCTCACAGGGGGAGGGTAGGGTGTTAGGTTTCAGAGAGAGCTGTGAGGTAGGATGAGGAGGCCCTACCCTGCGTTATGGATTATATGGAAAGGAGCCCTGTAACCCTGGTGCCAGTTACAGGTTATATGGTAAGGAGCCCTGTAACTCCTGCCCTGGAACCAATCAAATGCCTGATGTAGGAGAGTATGGGTGATGGGTGGGAAATGCCCCACCTTTGTGCTAAAAGTTTAATTAAAGTTGCATCCTGCCACTTAATTCCATTGTCCTCATATTGCTGCTGTGTCCACATCAACATGTCAAACACTATTAATGTGCGTATTTATATTTTTCTTTGGATTACTATTTCAAATACAACTCAAGAGAGTGCAAGTATGAGCCTTTTGAATGTCATATTTACAGCTCTGAATGTGATACACCATTTGTGAAGATCTGAATGTGAATACAAGATAGCAATCTCTGAAGTGGCTTCAAGTGTAATAATCTCACCAGCATAAGACTTGTGTTTTGTATCACATTACAGTAACAGAACAATGAAACTTTCTCAAGCCAGGCTGATACCTAAAACTTTTTAATTAACTCAGGTTCATTCCTTGGGACCATGTCACCTTAATGTTAAATAATGCAAATGAAATGTGCCTTGTTTGTTCTAAAACAAAAGCAGCTGTGAACTAAATATTCTCAAATTGCAATGGTAAGTAACAAAGAGCTGCATATTACATGGTGCTGGGCAATTGGTTATATCCAAACTGCTGTTTCCTTGGAAATCACACAGTTGTCTGCTTATGTGTACCCTCTGTGGTTTTTACTTATTGTATCACACATTTGTGACCTATAGACCACATAGTTCTACAAAGTAAAAGTAGGTCCAGGATTATGCCAAAGAACCTTGCTACATACTGTCATTCTCTGAATAACCCTCTCCACAATTTATTAGATGAGGTCAGTGGTTGTAACAAATGATCTATAAAACTATTGGGTTTGAACAGTCATGCCTCAGTGTAATTTGCTGCTCTGTGGGATTCCAAGTATGGGAGTGCCCCAAGCAAGAGAACAACAGGGCTTCCATAAGCATTCCATCTAGTCTCTTTACCATGTGAGGGAATCCAGTCTTCCGTGCTCCTCCAGTGTCAGTGTGGGAAGGTGGTATCATGGGTTGATGAGGCTGTTACAGGGTCCCTACAAACATAGGATCACAAGCAGTTGCCTTTCTGACTTGTGCTTAAGGCTGGCCCTGTGTGATTGAATGTAGTTCTTTCCCTCCTCAGTCCAACAGAGCTCTGCTAGGGCTCTGGACGCAGGTAAGAGGTGATAGTTATTTTGCTTTTTTCTGCAATGGGCAGATTTCAGAGCAGAACTGGAATTAGCATCAGAGAAGAGCACTCTTCTTGTAACCTGGAGGAAAAGCAGCCTAAAAAGGAGGTTGCAGTTTTAATGGGAATCTTCAGGATCTCCTCAGAAGTTCCCAAACAACATTTGTTGCACCAGGAACTGGAGAAAGTTGCTTAATAATTTAGAGTATTTATTCCTCCACCACCGATACGAATCAATTGGATTGATGGCTGATTTTATGAGGCTGTTGTGTATTTTGCAGTCCTTAATTAATTTGTGACAGCCTCATTCCACTCTCCACATCTAGAGCTCTACTGCCTACATTTTTTACTTTACACTAAAGATTTTTCTATGATTTATAAGTCTCCTCCAGGGGGTGTGGTTATCATAAAATAATCACACCCTTGGGGGATTAAAACCGCTTATCTCTGGATCATGACTTGTAATACCCCAGGGGTGTGATTATCTCAGGAAACTCACACTCTCTGTCATGTCTAATTGCTTAATTATTATAGCGGTGAATTCATTCCACGATCAAGGAGTTAAGGTTGTGTCAGCACTTCTATTAGAAATCCTGGTTTCTTGGAGTTTGTAAATCTGCCACAAAAATCAGCAGCAGGCTGAAACCTGGCCCACAAGTTTCCACCTGGGAGTAAACATTTCTACCTGATTTCTAAAAAGATGTTTGAATATGTATTGAACTATGTGAAATGAAATATCAATACAAAAAGTTAATTGTGTATTTACACAATAGCTGATGCTTGGGCAGATATTTGGGGGTAAATAAAATAATACATGTTTAAAAATATTTTAAAGTATGTATACATCCAATTGTCTGGAATAACTCTCAAGCAGTCTTGGGTAAAATTGTGCAAGTTTTAGAACCCTCCAATAAAGGTTCTTTTCTTCTTTGTAAACAAATACAATCAAACAAAGGATGAATAAACCACACTATGTGCGAAATGCTGAAGAGCCCAATCTAGTTACTATTGAATAAGAACAATGGTAATTATGAATGAGTAAGGCCTGGAGGATTTAGCCCAGTGTCTGGAATATTAAAGTTGTGCCACAGACTAAAATCCTTACTTGCACAACATTCAGATTTAAGGCTGGTATGATAACCCTTTAACCCTCGCCAATTTACCTTTGTCAGGGCTTCAAATTAAGAGTTAAGTAGTGTAGGGTTCAGTTACTTGGGGCTAAGTAGTACTCACAAATGATCTGGAAAAAGGGATAAACAGTGAGGTGGCCAAATTTGCAGATGATGCAAAAGTACTGATGCAACTTATGTCCAAAGCAGACTGCAAAGAGTTACAAAGGGATCTCACAAAACTGGATGACTGGGCATAAAAATGGCAGATGAAATTCAATGTTGATAAATACAAAGTAATGCCCACTGGAAAACATAACCCAACTATACATACAAAATGATGGGGTATAAATTAGCTGTTACCACTCAAGAAAGAGATCTTGGAGTCATTGTGGATAGATCTCTGAAAACATCTGCTCAATATGCAGCAGCAGTCAAAAAAGTCAGCAACACCTGACTGCTACCAGCCAGTCGGGAATCAATTCGGAGTGAGCAAATCTACCGTGGGGACTGCTGTGATCCAAGTAGCCAATGCAATCACTGACCTTCTGCTAACAAGGGTAGTGACTCTGGGAAATGTGCAGGTCATAATGGATGGCTTTGCTGCAATGGGGTTTCCTAACTGTCATGGGACAATAGACAGAAAGCATATCCCTATGTTGGGCATCATTAAGAAAGGGATAGATTATAAAACAGAAAATAATATATTGCCTCTATATAAATCCATAGTACCCCCACATCTTGAATACTGCATGCCAATGTGGTCAGCCCATCTCAAAAAAGATGTATTTGAATTGAAAAAGGTTCAGAAAAGGGCAACAAAAATGATTAGGGGTACGGATAGGGTGACCAGATAGCAAGTGTGAAAAATCAGGACATTTTAGGTATGGAACAGCTTCCGTATGAGGAGTGATTAATAAGACTGGGACTTTTCAGCTTGGAAAAGAGATGACTAAGGAGGGATATGATAGAGGTCTATAAAATCAAGAATGCTGTGGAGAAAGTGAATAAGAAAATTTTATTTACTCCTTCTCATAACACAAGAACAAGAAGTCACCCAATGAAATGAATAGGCTGCAGGTTTTAAACAAACATAAGAAAGTACTTCTGCACACAACACACAGTCAACCTGTGGAACTCATTATCGGGGTATGTTATGAAGGCCAAAATTATAATGGGGTACAAAAAAGAATTAGCTAAATTCATGGTGGACAGGTCTATCAATGGCTGTTAGCCATGATGGTCAGAATGCAACCCCATGCTCTAGGAGTCCTTTGCATCTGACTGCCAGAAGCTGGGAGTGGATGACAGGGGATGGATCACTGAATGATTGCCTGTTCTGTTTATTCTCTCTGAAGCACCCGGCATTGGCCACTATTGGAAGACAGGGTACAGGGCTAGATGAACCATTGGTCTGACCAGTATAACCATTTTTATATTCTAGTAGTTTTAATGTTGAATTTCCTGGGATTTTTTTATATAGCTTTAACATTTATAAAATAGTACTAAATAATATTTCCTTATGTGACTATGAAATAACTTCCCTATTTCACATGGGAAGCTGAATTTTCAAATGTGCCTCAGAATAGGCTCATGTCTATTTTATGCCCCTAAATGTCTACTTGATTGTCTGTTGTTTTCGTTTGAGCAGATCTGTTAGGGGGCTTATTCCTTCACCCGCTTACTTCTCTGGTCCTTCTCGCATGAACAGAGAGCAACAATACCCGAAGTCCAAAGGTGCAAACAATTCGATGTTTATTGGGGTGAACTTCCAGCAAGCATGATTCCAGTTTCCTTCCTTAGTGTCCCCCTTCCCAGCTCTGACACCACAGAGCCTTACCTGTGTCCCTGTTCCCATTCCCCCCCTTAGCAAAACATGATTCCAATTTCCCCACACCCATTCCCTGTTCCCATTCCCCCCACCCACACTTCCTGATTGACTGCAGACTATATAGTAAAACTTGAGTTCTGCTTAGCTATACCTTAACCAATCATTTTACTGAAATTTAACTAACAAATCCTAACATATTGTAACATGATTATTTAACCAATTATATCCCACCACCTTAATTAGTTTACACCCAGAAAAATTAATTATACAGCAGACAGAAACAATCAGAGAACCAGACAGAGTTCATGCAAATAAACAATAGCAAAGTGGGAACTATAATGACAAAACAATACAGAAGTGAGGATTTTACAACTACATCCATAAAGACATGAGGGTTTCCCAGCTGTGTCTATTGATAAGTGAGTTCTTACCAAACAGAAAACTATCAAACTAAACTTTCTTTTACATCCTCTAGGCTCTTCCTTTTCTCTGGAGGTGATAGTTCAGATCACCTTTCTAACAGCCCCAGATTGCCTTATTTCAATGTGACTAGTTTGGAATGTGAGGATGTGACCGGTTGCTTCCCAGCTTATGGCTGTCTCTGCTGCTTAGCCAAAGGCCTTAGCCTAAGAACAGGTCCTCAGACTGTCACAGTAAGAGAAGGCCCTTACACCAGCAGGTAGTGATTTTGATTCTTTCTTTTATACCTCTATAACTAGCTAAGTGAGAAGAATACACCTAAATTCTTAGAGTGTAGGCCTTTACAGACAGGCCTGAATATTTATATCCTAACAAGATCAAACAGCATTTGTCAAACACTGATAACAGATTATAAACTCATTTTTGCTTTGCGAAGTTTCACAGATCAAGCCCAGTTTTTGTGACTATATTTGGTATGTGAATATATTTGATAAATACTAAGAGCAAAACACTGGAAGTCTCTGCAGAACATGACAATTATTGAGAGTTGATTTTCTCTATTCATGCTTGTGAAACTGATCTCCCAAGTTACATTGTGTTGTGCTTGTTCATCGATTGGAAGCCCAAAAGTTTATAAGGAACACTACTCTCTGAACACAAGTATATTTAGTATTGAAAATGTGTATTCACCTACAGCTTTCCATGCTACCTCCAAAGCTTCCAATGTCTTCATATCCAACAGAACTTTAACTGCACTTTAAAATTCTGTATAGTTCTTTGGGGAAGGGACTGTCTCTTTGCTGTATATCTGTAGAGTTCCTAGCTCAATGAGGCCTCAGTTGGACTGAGAAGTCAAGGCACTACCAAAATACAAACAATCATTAATAAAATCTTGCTATGGGATGTCTGTCTTGTTTTTTAAGTAAATAATAATCTTTTTCCATTTATTTCCTAAATCATTGATTCTCAAAAAAAAAAAAAAAATCAGAGATCCCTGTGGTTTGTCGAGCCTACTGAAAAAAATCATTTGAGAGGGGTAAGAAGACGTTTCTCTCTCCCTCTCCTCCAGAATGTCCACCATACTCTCAGAGGCTCCTTTCAGGATGGCCTGCTCACCATTTTTTATGCTTAATTTTCTACTTCAGTTTTAGGTTCATTTTCAAACAATGAGTTGTTTGAGTTTAGCCACCTGAAATACTGGCACACTCTGATTCCAGCTCACCAAATAATAGATTTCTGTAAAGCTTCTCCACACATTAAAACTTGAATCCTTCATGCCTGCAGATATGCAGTCTTAGAAAGAGTTCTGAACGGTTAGGATGGCTGACCATATAATGCTTGTCCGATGCTGTGGAAAAAGAAAATGAAATCATTTTTTTTTCTGTTTTGTTTCTTCCTTTTCTGTTCTGTTATTTCCTACCTGCCATTTTTATCTTTAGAGTATCTTCCACCTGGAAGGCTACACAGTAATTATACAGATGTTTTGGCAGCCAGTGGGTGGTGAACAGTGGGGAAAAACATCTGGTCTTTTGAATGGCAAGTTCAAGATGGTTCATGGGAGAAAAAAAAAACTTTAATGAACATTTAACAGTTGCTAAGTGAAAGGATAGTGAATGTCTTATCCAATATATACTTTCAATATTGCTAATGCTTTGTGAAGTAATGTGTCACAAGAAAGAGGAGGAGAGAGGTAGGACCATATGGTGTAGAATATGAGAACAAAGAATTAATAATATAATAGCAAACAAAGAATAGAAAGGGATATAGGCATAAGTATACCTATATAGGGCTAAGTTGGTTTGATACTTCAGTTCTGGGTACATTACAAATGTCATATTTAGGTGGATAGAAAGATACCACAGGGTAATGCTATAAGTGGAATATGGAGGTTTCCTAGCCAATATTGGTGCATAATTATAGTCAAAGCTCTCTACTCTCTAAGGCCACAGGGGTTACACCTAAATAGGTGGCCTGATTTTCAGAGATGCTGAGCTTCAGATGCTGCTGCCTGCTCAGCACTTCTATCAGAGCACTAATTAGATACCTAAACATAGTTTTGGAGCCAAATGTTAGAGACACTTTTTAAAAAAAAATCTTTGAGTTTTGTGCCTCAAATTTCCCACATCTTTAAAATGGGAATAATAATATCTGCCTCAAAATAGTGTTGTGAAGCTTAATTCACTAAAGTGTGTAAATCACTCTGAGATAATTGGGTAAAAGGAGGACAGAAGTCCAAAGTATTAGTCGGAGCAGAATAGTAGTATATATCCTTCTGGTACCATGGCTGGTTGAAAAATGAAACAAATTTTCCACAAATATATACTCTCATATGTGTATCATTTTGCTTTAGTCATGCTTGTGTCCTTTTCAGTTCCTAAAACACTTATGCACTTTTACTGGAGCAAATTTTTCTGGCACAAATGTTTGGTCAAACCCAATTTCCAAGTCACATTCATGAGTATTTGCAAAATGATTACTTTAACTTTGCAGGTCCAATGATTTTTTTTTAAAAAAAGGCTCATCCAATAAAGGAAGAAAGACAATCCTATCAGATTTTCCTGACACAGCAAATCAATACAATTCAACTCAAGAATATTGGCTACTAACAACTGCTCATGCCAAACCATAGAAGTAAAACCACTTTAATAGTTTCATGGAAAATTTTTCAAGTAATGGCTACATACAAGGAAATTGCATTCCGAAGGTGGATATTCCTCAATCAGAAAAAGAGGCTACATGTATATGATAAATCTTTTGTGAATAATTTATCAGCTCCACAACTGGGAGTGTCCAAGAGGTCTCTAAGATTATCAGATAGATTTTGCTGAATACTGTAAAATAGGGAATTGACACAATGATCTTGAATGTGATCATAGTGTATTTCATGGGGCTCAGTTTTAGCCGTAAGAAACCCTTTCCCGAACTTCTACTTGCCATGGTCCTTTTATTTCTTTCTTCATAACATAGGGACATGTACCAGTTGCTTATGTAAGGCACTTCTGTGTATAAATTGTCATCTACAAATTGCAGTCTCAAATACAATGCCTTTGTGATTAGTCCTGTTCAGGCATGTCTAGTTCCATGTCATCCTCTCTAATAAGAACTGAGCCTAGGTACAGTTGGAAAGCTCAGATGCTCATGACATAAATGAATTAGGGATTACAATATATGCAGTATATTATATACAACCTGTACAATACAATATCCATGTTATTACTATGTAAACTATGCAGAGGGAACTATAAACTTGAAAGTTTAAAAGTAGACGTGCTTACCGGTTTGTGAGGCTTTGCAAACCAAAATTGAAGTTTCCTAATCTGAAAAATCACTATCCAGAAGCAACTGCCTGGGAAATTCAAGAACATATGTTGGTAACTGATGGTTTCTTATCCATCAACTGCACAGGTTTTAGAAAAGGAAAGTTATGGATGGCAATTAGAATGATTCCTACCATTATTTCTAGAACAGCTTCCTCTCCTCTAAGTATAGGAAACTTAATTGCTTACTTTATCAAAATTACGCATCACTGATACAAAGCTAATCTCACTTTGCAAACCCACTCGTCAGACAGTTCGTAGGTTTGAAGTGTTTGAGGGTAGATTATCCAATCAAATAAACTAATTTACATTTTAAATACACTTCTTGCTTATTATAATTTCCTCCATTTTAGTAGTACTGTATTTACTAATGGTTGGTGTACCAGAGGCAGCATAGAAATTACCAATGATTATGAATATTTAACACATTTATTACTTTTCCTTGGAAGGAGTACAATGCTTTTTTAAAATGTGGAAATATATGGATGTCAGCTAGACTTACGTGATCAGAGGAAATGAATTACCAGAGTATTTTAGTTAATTCTTTTGCTGCTGAAATTACTTGTGATAAGGCATTTTATTAAGAAGGTTCATCAGGTTAATCTATGCCATCAATGTGAGATTATAAATAGGAAACACGGAGAAAGCTTTCCATTGAAAGTGGTACTATAATTAATTATCCCTTCCAGATTGTATAGTCCCCACCAGGACATAGGGAGACCCTATATGGTGACATTAGGTAGCACAGGCTGTGTTGCTTAATCGGTCTGGAATCTTAAAATCTAGAGAGAATTACAATCTGTCTATATTAAGTGACTTTTTATCATGGAGGAGTGGTAATGACATCATAGTTAAGGATGGGTTAGAGTTTTCATTCCAATAGGACTCTTAAAACATCCCAGATTTATTCACTAATACCAAGTCTTCTGTGATCAGGGAGATAAGATAAAGTTCATCTGGGGAGATGGCCTATCTGTGAGGCAGAGTATGATCTAGAGAAGACGGAGCTGATGGTGGGGGCTGGGAAGGAAAGACTCCTTGGGCATCAGCATGATAGAATTTTGATAGATGTACGCCCCAGTTAGCCAATGCCAATACAGAATATACCGCAAACATCAAAAATGTGATGAAATTTTGCAAAATGCTACTGCCTTTGAGGAATTTTCACGCATGCAAGATATAATGCAATATTCCTGTGAATATTTAGTTCAGCTTTGCTGCAAAGTTGGAACAAAACAAAATCTGTGAGTATTGGGCCAACAAGGTCTTAAACTGCACAGTGCAACTCAAGTAAGTTTAGAATATTTACTCTGATGTCCCAGATAGTTTTTCTTTCCTGAGTTTGTTTAAAGCCAGCCTTTCTCAAGCAGGGATGCAGTCCTGGGGACACTTTCATCATGAAGGAGCAAACATGACAAAGGCATTGGCACTTGCAGAGAGGCTCGAAGTGCATGTCTAGTCTGTCAAATAACTCCATGCCTTTTGCATTTTGTTTTAGGGAACTTTATTTAGATGGCAGCAGCAGCAACTCCAAAAATTTTGAGATGATGTATTGTGTGCGACAGGCTTTATCTAATAATGTATGCACCGTGGCAGGGACAGATACTGTGAGTGTCACCACTTATTAATGCACTTGTGCAGCTCACAGAGCCTAAGGTTTGAGGGACCTTCTGGGTCACCTAGTCCAGGCCTCCACCCAAGGGTAGGATTTTTTCTACCATATTCCTGCACAGTGTAACATCTAATGTGCACTTGAACACCTCTAGTGATGGAGTCTTAGTGACTTCCTTGGTAAATTGTTGCTGAATGCCTTTGTGGCTCAGAATTTTGTCCTAATATCTAATGTGAATATGACTGTTTCTTTTTTCAGTCTGTTATTTCTTGTATAACCCCACATTTAATTAACCTGAAATATAAATCCCTTTATTTTTTATTATTTATCTCTAGTAAGCGATATGAATATCACACTGTACTTATCATCCAGAAGTTTTAAGACCAGTTTTATACAGCCAGAAGCCCCTACAGACAGTACTGGGATTGTAGAGCGGTACAGCCATCTGAGTCTCTGGCTGATTGAATTTCAGCAGCTTGCTTACTAATATTATTAATAGGAGTTCCGTGAAGACAGTATTTATTGGCAACAGCTACCTGATTCTTCAAAGGTTTGTGTGCAATTGGCACAAGAAATGGGATTTGTAAGATTAAAAAAACCAAAGGGACTTGCCTACTAAACTGGTATTACAAGAATATTTTTTGCCTTGGAAAATTTATGGCTGAGTAAAGCTTTAAGAACTTTTGTTCAGAAGAGACCTGAATATGACATTAGACTAAAAACAGCAGGGATATCTGATAATCTCCCCAGGCCCCACTTGATTTATAAGCTAGCATGCCAATACCTTCTAGCTCAAGCAGCTGGAGCATAGACCATCCCCTCACCAGACTCAATTGATGCACCCGTTACTATTATATCACTTCTTTCACAATGTGCCTTTTAAACCGTTTATCGTTTTTGCTGCCCTTCTAATTTATTAGTTTCCCTTCTATTGTGGAGAAGTATTTGATGTGACTACACAAGTACATCCACACTGTACAAATAAATTATTGCCTCCCTTATATTTATCCCTTTAGCTATATCCCTTTACATATATCCTTTTCTTCTGAGAGGCAAGGTAGGTGAGATAATATCTTTTATTGGACCAACTTCTGTTGGTGAAAGGTATAAGCTTTCTAGCCACTCAGAGCTCTTCTTTTTTCTGTCAGAGTTAAAATCTTCTAGGTACCTCTCACTGTCACCTACAGAGTTTAAATTTTCCACAAGTAGAGGTTGTATATGTAAGGATAGTATACATATTTTTCTTCACGGGTGCACAATTTGGGGTAGTATTAGATTCTCATCACCTATGAGGCACCAAAGTGATGGTTGGAGCCAAGACTGCCCTTTTTCCATCCCCATTTCATGAACACGGTGAAATGGTTTCTCTCAAATGTAGACTGGACTACAGTAACCCACACCTTTGTTATCTGCAATGCACTCCTCTGGGACTACACATCATAACTCCGAAAGGACTAACATTCCTTCATAATCGGGGCTAGACTGTGACATTTAGATACTTCCTTCATAGGGGGAAGACCACTTTCAGGACCTAGCCAGAGACCAACCCTGGTGACACTCAATCTGAAAGAAGGCCACGTCCCTTTGGGATTTGCCATTATGATGATGGTCCAAACCCTGCACAGAATATCAAACTGTTCATTTTCTCATGAGCTTTTCTTTGGTGCTTGTCACTATTTTATCTGAGTGATTCACAAACAACAATGAATTTATTTTCACAACACCCTCTGGTGGGGGGCGGTATTATCCCCATTTTACAGATGGAGAACTGAGGCACAGAGAAATTCAGGTCAAAAGTGTTCACTAATTTTGAGTGCCCAACCTCAGACACCTAGGGCCTGATTTATCTGAGTACTTAGCATTTTTATAGCACTATATATGTTCAAAACTCCCATTATCTTAGTCCTTGAGCACCATCCATCCTGATTTAGAGAGAGTTCCTGTGTGGGGGAAAGGTAGTATGTGATCATATAATTGAAGGCTATATCATAATGCATATATACAAGAAGGGCAAATTAAGATTGAACAGGCACTCTTAAATCGGGCATTTCCTAACTTTTGAATGGTTGACTTGGCAACTTCAACATTCTTTTAATGTAGATTTTTTAATGTATTTTCCTAGCAAACTCAAAAGCAGAAATTCCATCTTGCTGAAGCATATTGACTCTATAGATGGTTCAACAGCAGGGTTAGAATATTTGGATGCACAGTGCAGACCTGTGCCACTTGAGCTAATGGAGTAACTGATGGAAGTAGTAGGTTTTCATCCCCTATGTGAACCAGCCATTAGATGATATGAGGGATACGTTTAGTCAGTGAGTTTCACAACTCTTTGCTGACAATAGCAGAATGTTGGGAATCTTTGATTCTCTTTCAGGTTCTGGAGAAGAATATTTCCTAGGAGTATAGACTCTTCTTTCCCTGCCTTAATCCTCTGCCCCGTCCATAACATGTAGCCCCTGCAGCCTGTCTCTGCCCCCCACTCCTTCCAGGGCCCCTATTTCCCTCAACTGTATTTTGTGTCCATCTGATCTCCTGTTCCTCACTCCTCTGAATTCTAGTTAGGCAGCTATCTCCTTATTTTCAGTATCTGCAAAGTAGGGGGATTGAGAGGACAAAACAAACAGTCTCCCTGCTTTCAGTGCCTGTGCTCAACACTACAGTTGGCTTTGGTTGCTAGGAAAGTTCTGCTCAGCTCCTGTAGCTGTGGTTGCGAGCATGACCAGAACAGATGATTGGAGAATTTATCTGCCCAACTCTAACAAGTTTCTACTGAGCATATGCTAAACTGATTTTCTGAGAGGCTAATGATTTGGCTAAATTTGGGTACATTTTCATGGTGACAGCAAAAGGTAAATCCCTGATACACTGAACCCAGAACGACCTCCTGCCAAATTTAAGTCCCTGCCCCAAATCAAGGAGACATGATAGTCACTCAATTAAATAGTTGTGAGATTGTTTTAACATGGGTAAAACAAGGTATATTTTTCTAATCTCATTCTGAGAAATGGCTGAACCATTCTTGCTGAAATGTTAACATATCAGCCTTAGGCAGACAGCTGACATGGAAAATTTCAGCCCAAATGGTTGAAGTTTGACAAAAGATATAAGCAACTGAAAAATGATGTTATAATGTAAAAGTGTTATGCAACTTTAGCCATAGGCATCCAGCTCTGATTATGATATAAATATGATGACCCCTTACCTGTGAAGCATACAGTTCTGGAAAGGGCTTCGAGATTGACATGTAGATTAAGGGCTTTCAAAAAATCACTCTAAATGGGAGTGAATCCATTGGTCAGTGCTGGGTGTGCTTTGAAATTCCATGTTGTCAATATGAGCAATTTCACTGCAAAAGTCTCTTTGAGGTTCTATTAATATTCAATACCCGAGTGTCCTAGTAATAAATAAACTATTTTAAACATGGTTAGAAGATGGATGGCTTCCCTTTAAAAATACTGTTGCAGTAAATTAAATGGAAAAATGAAATCTTAATGTAAAGAAAAACAAATGACACTTGATTTGATGCTTAACATTTCTGTCATAGGAAGAGATGATTCAATTAATGTGCTTTATTAAATCATGTAAAAATATTGGGACTGCACTAGGAAGATGTGCACTGCATAAGCACAAAGATTTAAGGATAGAGGTTAGATTATCTTTCTGCCAAGGTAATACATTAGTGATCAAAGTTGACATTGACAGCTATGGGAAAGAGATAATGTTCTTAGATATCTTACAGCAAGAGATGTGAGCTCTGTCCCACTTCCTCCTATCCATTTCTGCTGAAGGGCATTTATAGTCTTTTCCCCTGTTGTTAAATTTGCCAGTCGAAATAAATTCCAAGCATAGACGCTACTGTCTACAGTAAGGGAATGCTCCATTCATTCTGTATCTTTTCATTCATTGTAGGTTTACCTGAAAACCTGCCAGAGCACTAATCGACTATCAGGTGTAATTCCTACAGGATTTCTTTGGTTAGGCTGGTCATTGAATTTGAAAGTGGGAAATTAGACGGGAGGAAATCAGTTGCACAAATACAGGTGCACCTCTTGGCAGCACCTTTATACAATACCAGAGTAGAAAGTGATGGCTGAGGAATTTGACAAGCAGGGTATAATTACAGCTAAGGTAATCAAGCCATCCTCCACAGTGAAAGCAAGAGGAAACATACATGCTTGTACATATATGCATTTAGATACATAATGCACCTATATATATATAAAATCAGAATTTTTGAAAACTGCAATATTTTCTTTTCAGTATAACACATGAAGCACTACCACTGGGGTAGTTCATTTTTACTTGGGCTTGTTATAAGTAGGGATGCGTACACTCATTTTACTTAATTTTGGAAACCATTTAAATATCATTGGTTCAAAAGTTTGACTTAAACACAGGTGCTTTTGAATTTTGTTTAAGATAATCATGAAAAAGGGACAGACGAAAAGAATCAATGAAGAAATTATATGAAAAATAGAGCTAAGGGCAGGCAGAGTAAAAAACAAATTTGGGGAATATGAAAAAAGGAACAGTGAGAAGTAATGTTTTTTAGAAAAACTAGATAACATAAAATATATACTTTTCCTCTTGTAAAATCCTTTTGGTACTTCTTGGTTTATTGTAAGTATCCCAAAATGCCTCACTGTGTGGCAACACAGATTAGCCTGGAGTGTAATGAGACTTCAAAATATGACATAACATTTTTTTAAAAGACTCAATGCAATGCATGATATCTTTGATCTCACGCAGTAGTGTGTTTTAGGATTATTTTCAGTGAATCAGGAAGTAGAAAATAGTTTTCACTATGAAGAAAAAGAAATTTAAAACCATTTCTGTGTTGAATGCTGTTCAACAACTGGATAGCAGAGACATTTAGCACAGAAGTCTGTTCCTAACTCTGTTTTCATTTTTGATTTACTCTTCACCTTTAAACATATCTGTTGACGACATTACAAGTGGTACTCTAGTAACAGGTGTCACAATTTCAGGGTAACTGCATCTTTCCCCGCCACATGGTTCATTCCAGAAGTGCCCATCCAGGTCTCAGGTCTTCAGTGGTCACCTGTGTCTGGGCAGGGACACTTGTCTCACTCCCTCCTGACTGAGGGTTTTAAGGCTGAACAGTTCTCTGCCTTACACTGTGATATCCCCAGCAAGCCTAACAGCCAGCACCCCTACTTTGCTTTCTCTCTGAGGACTCTGAACGTTGTATTGTCAGCAGTTACAAGTTCCGACACAGCTCTTTCTAAGCAAGCATAATAATTTTTAAGGTAAAAGTATTACAGAAAAAATAGAAAAAAAAAAAGAAAAGAAATGTAAACACACTAAACATACCAGGAGCCACCTATCTTATGGGGTCCTAGTAGACCAAAATAATTCCAGTCCTTCCACAAATTTACTGTAGGTATATTAGACTTTCCTGTATGAAGGTATTTTCCTAACTTAACAGGGGGCTGCTGGAAAAACAAGCTGGAAAGCAACACAATGGCTAGGGATAAGCAGCCTCCCAACAAACACTTGACAGGCAATTCCAAGACAATAGCCAACTCCATCCTGAAGTTACACTGTTTTGTCAAGGCTGGGAGCTTAGAGATCAAAGGGACACTAAATGATTAAAAGGACTCTCTGGAGAGAGAGGAATGGGGAGTGGTGCATGCTGTTCCTGCTGAGAACAGGCTGAGATACACCACAGATACAGTTCCTGTGGGAGTGTCTGAAAGCAACTGAAGCCTTTCCAGGGCTCCTCAGAAATGGTAGTAAGCTTTAGGGAGAGACTAAGCAATAGTATAGAGTGTTTATTGCGTTAAGGTCAGTTTTCTCTAAAATGCTTTTTTTCTAAATAAACAATACTTTGCTTTAAGAAGGCTGTCTGGTGACTGGATAATACTGGGAACTGAAATGCAGGTACTGAAACCAAGTCAGGCCTGCTGAGGTAATCATTCTTAGCATCTAGGTACTGCAGCCCAAGGCACAGTCAAGAGTGTGATTCCATCCCAAAAGAGTTTACAGGTTGAGGCCTGAGAGCAAGTGCACTAGAAGAGACAATAGGGGTAAGAAGTGAAGTTAGCCTGATAACTGATGTCAGTCATGTTGTATTTGCCATTTAGTAGAGGCACACACATAGTTGAACAAGCAAACATTTAGGCTTAGACCCAGAATTGCTAAAAATAAGCATAGCTCCTTTGATGTCCATTGAGCTATGCTGATTTACTTCAACTGAGGATCTGACCCAATATTTTTGGATGTAATCAAACTTTCGGGCAATATGGGAACAATCTGAGGAAACAAAAACAAAATGAGGGATGAGTATTAATGAGTACAAATAATAATTATGGTAAATTCCATATGTCCATTTCTATTGATTTGAGCTGTTTTTATTTTTTTTTCTGCCCAATATAATTTTGGTTTTATTTCTGCATTTTTTATTTTTTTTTTAAATTTCAAGGGTTTCTCTTGACTGTTCTGTAATTTTCTCTTCCATTTTGGGTGCTTTATTATTAACCTTTCACATTTTTATTTGTGGATGTAGGTAAATCCCAATCATATAAAGGTTTAATGGGACCTTCATACATTACAAAATAATTTTGATTTTTGATATGAATTTCAGGTCTGGAACTAAATATGAATTTTAATAAACACCTCTCTTTCATTAAACTTAGATGGTACAGTGACTGTGTTTTCCCAGTGCCTGGATAAGAAAGGGGCTTAGATGAAGTCAAACAGGTTGTTACTCAATCCCAATAATATGAAAATTATTCTGGTTGGCTGATACCAACCAAGGTCACAATGTGCTCCGTCTGTCAAGGTGCTTTGGCCACAGTCTGTCAAAGAGGCTAGCAGTCTGGAGGTAGTTCTGGACTCTCTGTTGTTTCTGGATTCACAGGCAGCATCTGTGGCAGGGTGATATATTTTTTCTTTTATCTGTTCTTGACACAAATATTGTATTTCTTTCAGATGTGGACCTTGCTGTACACAGCTGGGGCTTTATCACTTCTTTCTTGGATTGCTGTAATGCAGCTACGTCAAGCTATGGGTGAGATCCGCAGTCTGGCTGATAGCTCCCTTTCAGCCTTTAAATTAGAACTGGTATTTTAACTATCTCACTCCATCAGGTTTCATCTTGCAAGCTGCTGCCTGTGGGTAGACAAGGGCATTCTTGTGGGATCCCTGATGTTAAGTGGAACCCATGTAGCTATAAGGATCTGCTTATATGGAACAGTTTAAAGGACTGGGGCCATACCACTGACGTGCTGGCTGCTGTTCTCTTTGGTGTCATCATTACTAGAGCGACTGCAGATACCATCAGCAATGCTGTCAGAGCCAGTGGCTTTCTATTCTAGTCTAGTCTAGTTTATATGGAGTTTTACATGGTGCTCATCACCATAGTATAAGAGCGCCTTCCAGTACTGCTTTAAGCAACATGATTACACATCTGTCATATGTTTGTTTTCTCATCCTCACCTCAAGGGATGAAGCATGTGCAGTGGAGTGTCTTGTTTTGATAGGGTGTTTTGTTTTGTGTTTTTGGGGGTGATTTTTATTTGCTTTTTGTTGTTGTTTTTGTTTTATGTAAATATGCATGTTGCTATGTATTTATGTTAGAGAAGGCAAGGTAAAAAAAGTGCTTTGCCCTTGCAATGCAAGGTGCTGAGGTTTGTGATAGCCCTCAGTTTCTGGTGGAGTTCATTCCAGAGTCTTGAGGAAGTTCTGTCTCCTGCACAGATACACTTTACCCTTAATGTAGATAGTTCTGTTGTGCCCAAGGAGTGAAGTTATTGACTATTGTCTTTATCCTGAAGCTTTAGGTGGTCTTTTAGATGTCCCGGGTCCAGGTTATGGAGTGACTTGGAGGTAAGGACTGAGACCTTGAACTTGATTTGAAATTCCAATGAGAAGCCAGGATACAGAGTGCAGGACAGGTCTGGTACCCTGGTGCTCCTGGTACCATGTGTTCCTGAGGAGAAGTGCTGCAATGTCCTGTGATAGTTGGAGTTTCCTAAGCACTGAAGGCTTCATGCCCACGTATGTTGCATTACTGTAGAAATTTCTAGAAATATCACACATAAATCACTGTATTGTTTGAGTTAGCAGTAGTTAGCTGTAATATGTTTCTGCTTAGGTTTCATATAATATGAAGAAAGCTGGGAGAGGTTGTCCCATATTGTTCCATACAAATACCAGATGATCTGTGTGAAATATGAATTTATCACAATGACAATAACAGAAAAAGCTACAACTGCTTTAAGCGCTCCCCTTTCCCTTTGGATATGTGATAAATGTTCTCCTCTAGAAATGAGACCCTGGAAGATTGCTTGGGATGTCCCTGAACAATAACCTCTAGAGGTTGGTGTAACTGGCCACTAGGTGTCACGATTATATCACAGATGGACTTGTCAATCTATATTTATCTAGCAGGTAAAAATGTATGACACTGAAGAAGGCAGTTTGAATATGAACCTTTCATAAAGCTCATGACGTTGATCCATCCACTTATAAACCTAGAGTTATCATGTTATGTTGCAAAATGGAAATGATCCATATAGTGTTTATTGGGGAGTGTATAGATAATAACTCAGTGTTCTGTGTTTTGTAGATTGCATTATTTAGCATTTAGTTACTTCCCTTCTCTACCATTATGAGAGAATGTGCAGATGGAAGTTAGCAATGCTATCAAGTATTTCTCTTATTCTGAATTATTTCCAGAAGCAAATGTGCCTACCGTACATGTGCTTTTAAAGTATTAAAACAGAAGACTTTTTAAAGGCACTTGACTGACATAGCTAAAAAAAAGACATCCTAAACAAAGTCTAAAAGAACAAATGAGAACCTCAAGGTAACAGGTGAAACTTTTTAATGGATTAGCAAGAATTAAAGAAGATTCTTTGTCCAAGGAAATAACATAATTACTACTTCCACCACTCTGTAAGATATGTTATAAATTTACTTTGCCCTCCCCCCCCCCAGCAAAAAGAAAATAAACTGCTTTCCTTTTGTGAACAATAGAGAGAAGCTAACGAAAGCTAATGATAGTTTTCACCATTGCAATCTCTCTTGAAGTTTATTTTCAAAATAAATTAGTCAAATATTGCAGCAGGAAGTGTGAGAACTGAGAACTTCTCCAGTAGAGCTCAGGCTCATGTGAAAGCACCCCCAGAACAAATACAATTAAAAATGATAGGATAACCTTGACAGTGGTTCAATCCAATTTGCACCACAGTCAGTTGTTATTGTTAGGTGAGGATTTTTTTAACCCTTTTCTTTTCGTCACTGGGCTCCTCAGAAGAATTTGAAGCTAACAATTCTTGATGGATGGTAGTAACTTCCCTTTCCAACAGCCACATTCTTCATGTAGAAACAACATGCTTTGTTTAAGAAGGTTGAAGTGCAAATGAAGAAATGCTATTCCCAGACAATGCCGAGCCTGCAACTCTAAACGGTAATATTGAGCTTTCTCTGGTACAGTGTAGACAGAAATCCTTTTTTGTTTTTAAACTGAAAGTTTGCATCCATTAGCTTCAAGGTTCGTAATTAGTGTTTGGGCCAAACAAAGAGTCAATATGATGTCATGTCTAGACAACATGTAAATTAATATGAAAGCAATTTAGTTACAAATTCTATACTAATACAAATTAATCTGAATTAAGTTTAATCCACAGTTATTAACTGATTAAATGTGGCTGTTGGTAGCTACAGGGTGCTGACTTCCATCTGTGATTATTAGGGGCACAGCTTAATCACTGATTCTGTACTGAAAAATATTTAAAGCAAATGTCATATACACTGACTATTCATGCTTGTTCACTGAATGGAACATCTACGGATGCAAATCTGAAATCTACATTTTAAGATATGTAGAAAGCTTTTCTTGAATTTCATAATTAGCTTTTGGTTAGAGGGCAGCTTAGTTCTTCTTGTGTTCTCCTGGCTCATTTGCCATCTTCCTTTTGAGATGCATACAACTGTGCTAGAGAAATTCTCTGCTGTTGTGAACATTCAAAAATAGTAACATAAAAATCCATATCTTTCCATTTATTATTATTCAAAATACATGAAACCTGTTGCCAGAAATAAGCAGGAATGTGTGTGACATAGATCCCACTCAGCTAAAGCTGCTTACATTTCAGAGCTGGATATTCACTAATGTAAACAACACAGTGACAGACTTGTCCACAAAAATTATGAAAATGTTGATAGTAGCTGACAGAGCGAGGGCATGAGCGAAATATATTCAGTCATGATTTTTTAAATATATATCTATATATCTATATAGATATATATTGGCAGAAAAATAAAATTTTCCTTTCCCAAGCCACATACTATTCGCAATATTTATTATTCCTGGTAGGTTTTTAGTCCAGATAATAAATAGAATTAAAGTTTTTTAAAAATTGAAAATAAAGATATAAACCTTGGTTTTCTTGCATACAGATAATTCCCATGATATATCAACAAGCCCAAACTGCTAACAACTACCAGATTAGTTTTTTTTTTAAATTAAAAACAATTAAAGATGTTATGGAAAGTATTCTCTCCTCCCTTTTTGACTGTGAACAGCTAGCTAACTCATAAGAAAACTCTCAAAGTTTTTTCAAAGCTTTGGAATCTATTATGAATCTATCATGTAGTAGGTATAGCTGATAATTATATACTATGTGATATCAAAACCAGGGTCATTGTATTGTATAGACTCTTTAATAGACAACCTACTCATTGCCATAATAACAGAAGCTGTCATGACCGTGGTCTGTGCCTAGCATGAAGCCCTAAACAATTCTGACAAGCTGCAGCTCATTAAGGGACAGTCATTTTGTTGAAATGTCTATCAGCTCTCAGGGATGTACCAAGATGAATAGACCCAAAACAATAGCCCCATTTGTTAGAGCAGTAGCTTCTCTAATACATGATGAGACAATCAAGCCAAGCTGCCTTCAGCACAAAGACATAATTAATCAAATGGACAAATGGTTCAAAAATTGCTCTAGTATATTCTGTAGTGGACAGAGGTTTCCATGGAAACATTGGCGTTTGCATCACACTTAATGACCATTCTGTGCAATGAAGTTCTAAAAAAAAAAAAAAAAAAAAAAAAATCCAAATAAATAAATAAATTAAATAAGGAGCAAGTGGTAACTTTAAGGAAGAAGCTTCAGGCATAGCTCCCTCATACCAGAGAAATTAATGACTGCATTTCCATAGATTCATAGATTTTAATGTTCACCTGCACTCTTGCATCATGCAGGGCAAAGAACTTCATCTAGTAAACTCTGCATCAAGCTTATATCTTCTGTTTGCGCTAGGTCATATCTTTCAGAAAGGCATCCAGTCTTATAGACTTTAAAGTCATGGAATTGCCATCATTTGAAATTTTTAAATCATATCCTTTGGAATTTGTTGCAAGTGGTTAATTATAGTCACTGTTAAAAATTTGTACCTTATTCCTAGTCTGAATACTCCCAGCTTTAGCTTGCCACCATTGGATCTCGTTATGCTTAACTCTTGCTCTAATTGCTAGGCATGACTGCCCATGTCCTGGCCTCTGACATGGCTAATCTGCTTACAACCTCTGTAGATGAGAGTCCTGCAGTGTGCCTCAAATGATTACAAATTAAAGTGTAAGGAAATAGAGACTCTAGAAACTTTTGACTGTGGAGAATTCCAGTATTTAGTGACTGTTTACCCCAAATTTTTCTGAGCTGTTCACTAAAGTTGGGCACCCAACTTGAGACACCTGCATATGTTTCCGCCTCCACACCACAGTCAGGTCATTCTTTCTGATTTAAGCTGGCTGATATACATTTAATTTTCTGTATAATTTTTCCAATGTTTTCCTTTTTCACTTCCTCTTCTATCAAAGAATGCAATTTGTGGCAGCTTGTTCTCCAGCGGGACTTGGCTCCTACTTTAGTTCATCACCACTACAAAGAGCTCTTCCCACAACCCCCAGAGGCTGTGCGTGTTGTCTCCATAATAATCCCAACCCCTTGTGGTCTCTGGAACTTGGGACCTGAATCTCCATGATCCTATTGATTTCATGGTGCAATATTAGCTTCCAACCGAGTACTAGGTATGAACAAAAGAAGCACAAGAGTTGGTCAGGTAGATTTAGTATGAAATATTGTAAGCACTGAGCTCTGTGAATGGAAATAAAAACTAGAAGTTGTAAGGGTGCTGTTGTTTGTGTTATGGCAACAAAAGTATTTCCACTGGGGAGGAAAAACAATACACTTCTTGGGTCAAACCCTGAAGTCTTTAGTTAATACATCCATGACCATTATTGAAGTTGTTATCTGAAATCATAACCAGATTTTGATGTTAATCTGCACTCATGGAATTCTTTCTAGAATTATATAAATGTATGCTTGCTTTTAGTTAACTAGAATCATTGCAAATTCATCTTTATTGGGAGGATTGCCTCTAATACTTAATTTACTTTAGTGATTTCAACTTCACGATAAAGTCTCATCTCACTGTGTGTCAAATGGGAACCACACACATAAATTCTCCTGGACTGAGATAACATAGCCTTACTAGGGCCAGGATTTTCTTTCAAATAAATGACAAAACTGGACATCTTTTCCCTCTCTCTTTCCAAAGAGCTCACATAAAGGCTGATTCAATTTTTTAAAAACTGTCTAGATTTCTGCTTTGCATAACTGTCTGAAGTGTCTATATATTTTCATAACATACAAAATATGTGTGCGTATGCATGAGGAAATTATATATGCAATAATGCACTGAAGGTTCATTATTTAACCTGGATTATTACTTTCACTCTCCATTCATCATATTTTTGTATGCTTAGTTAGGTAGTATTCTTTAACAGGACTATTTTTTGCTTTCTTTCAAGTGCAGAAAAGAGTATACTGCTCTGAGTAGTCAAAATTCAGCAATCTCTGCCTACATATTTAACTCTGAACTACCTTTCACCCTTCCCCTGCAGAAGTCCTTATTTATCATGTCTTTATCATGTCCCATGTCAGCCATTACAATTTCATCTTTTATGGTCTTCCTAATTTCCTGCTCACTAAACTTCAGGGGGTCCAGAATTCTGTGACCAGTCTACTCTTACGCTCCAGGAGATATGATATTCTCACCCCTATCCTTTATCACCTGGACTGGATTTTTATTCATTTCAGAAGCCAATTCAAAATTGCCCTCTTGCTTCAAAACTGTCAATGAATTTACTGCACCCTACTACACTTCTCTGCCCTCTTCTGCTGCCAACTCTCTCCATTCTTCTAATCTTGATATCCTATTTTGTATTTTTTCTGTGACTCTCCATGGTTGTGTGTCACCCTTTTACTTGTGCTTCCACATCTATCTGGAAGTATCTTATTTGGAGTCACTACCTTTCTTCAAACCTCATCTCAAATCCTCTGCAGGCTTGGTTCCCGATCACTTTTTCTGATCGTTTATTCCTCAGGCCAATTAAAGACTGAACTGCAAATGAAGCAACCTCCTTAGTTCCTGATTGAAGGGAATATCTTATTGTGACCCGAACAACATCCCAATGCAAGAAGGCAAGGGTCTCATGGTATCTGATAGGGAGTTTCAGCTTCACCCCAATTTGTAAATATCATAACCTATATCTGATATGTGTCATGTAAGGTATAATTGGAAAACTAATAATGCACTGATCATTAATATTATTGTGTGGTATATGTATGGTAAATGCCCAAGAGACCATACAAATATGAAGTAAATATGGAACTAAAATGTGTTTACCAGACAAGCCTGGGGAGTGTGTAAACCATTTTCTCTCAAAGGATAGACCAATGCCTCCAGCCAGGTGTCATCGGAATCGATTAGCAATCACATCAAGTGGCCATTTATTTGCATCGGGGAGGGCCTGAACAGATCAATTTGCATTTTAGCTAACACTAGTGGGGGAAGAAACCAGCATGGAACTTTGTTCACCACCAGAATCCATGTCTCCTTCCTCACAGTTTGACTGAACTTTACTTTGGGGAGGAGAGGGGAGGGTGCCGGGATCTTCAGGAGAATCCATTTCAAAGCTTCACTGGACTATAAAGGAGAGAGGCAAAGAACTGCAAGTTATCTTTGACCTAAGAACACAAAAGAACCAAGCACTTTGGATTTTGTGAAAGATCCTGACCAAAAGGGTGGTCAGCCATCTTGCTGGGAGATTGTGTGGTAAGAATCTTACCTTCAACCAGGATTGTAGTTTTGTTAAATGTTAGTCTCTAGAAAGCTTTTTCACTTTTAGTTGCTTCCCCAATGATCCCCATATCCTTCATTAGGATGACTAGCATTTTCCTGTTTCAAGCCGACATCTCTCCATTCATCCCCGTACATTGTTAGCTTGCTCTGACTATTCAGTCAAAGCTCTTAGCTTACAGTGTATTATCCTATATACAGTTCTGTGGAGTATTTTGAGATACTTTCCATGAAACTATTTACGAAAAAATCTAATAAAATAGTCCACAACTTTCTCTGGCTATTTTTCCTTGGTGATAACAAATATATTGGGAGAAAAAATCTTTTAAACCTTGTAAGTGTGACAGTATCTTATTACATTTACTCAATACACTTATGTCATAGGTAGACTGTGCAGAAAGGGAGAGTGAAAAAGTTTCTACAGAATCTAATTCAGAGAAAGTAGGGAAATCTATGTTGGAAAAAATGACAACTATAAACAAAATGGAAAACATTGTGGGTAACCCTGGAAAAATGCCAATAAAAATGAAATGCAAATATGGAATATTTTCAGAGACTAAAAGGCTTTGATCTGGGTGCAGAATTTTCAGGCCTGGTCTACACAGTATAGCTATGTCAGTTAAGAGTGTTAAAAAATCAATCTCTAACCCACTTAGTTATGCCACCAGAAGCCCTAGAATAGGTGCAGATATACTGGCAAAAAGTCCTTTTGCTGGCATAGCTTATTTTGCAGTGGGAATTGGTATAAACTGTACAGGTAAAAGCACCCTTTTGCTAGTATATTCTGTGACACCTATAGAAGGGGTTGTTGGTATAGAAATACCAGAAAACCCTTTCTATTTTAGAGTAGGCCTTAATATGAAAGTAGTCCCTTTGATATCAATGTGAATGAGTAGGCCTTAATATGAAAGTAGTCCCTTTGATATCAATGTGAATGCTCACCTGCTTAAAATATTTTGCTAGATCAGGACCTGTAAGCCACTTAATTTTTTTTTGGAAGTATAATAATTTTCTGGCAATGTACTGGTATGTAGCATTACAGTAATGGGACTATTCAAATGCTTAAAGTTATGCACATGCTTCATGTTATTTGATAAAGGTAAATGATAGTGCCATGCATAGGCACTGACACCATGGGTGCTCAGGGGCTCAAGCACCCATACAGAAAAAATAGGGGGTGCTCAGACCCATGGAGCTGCCCGGGGCTGCTGCTCTGATGGCCTTGGGGCTAGCCACCAATCAGCTATTCAATGGCTGGCCCTAGCTCCCAGCAGCTCTTCAGTGGCTTCCCTGCTGATCAGCTGTTGAGTGGGGCTGCCAGCTACTCACCCTTCTTTGGTCCCTCCCCCACTCACTGCCCGTAAGGCAGGAGGGGGCAGAAAGTAGCAAGCAGTGAGCAGGAGGTGCTCAGGGGAGGGGGTATCAGGGGAGGGAGCTGGGGCAGGAAGAGATGGAGTGGGGGCAGGGCCTCGGACATTTTGCTGGATTTTGTTACAAATTTGAAATTCTATCCAAATTCATAAAGACTTCAAATTTTTTAGATTGACGCAGGGCCCAATTTTAAGTAAATGTGGGCCAGCTTAGTTTGTTTACACTGTGCTAAATTTATGATTTTTGCATGGTTGGAATGTAAACCAAGAAAAATCCTGGCCAACCTTCAGGTTTTTAGGTAAACTCAACTAGAGATCATACTAGTGTTATGCATCCTTGTTAGTCTATTAAAAATGCAACTTGCCTATTGCAAGTTCAATTCTGCAGTTATCACTGTGATGGCATTTGCATCATAAGGGTATAATGCAAACCCCATCACCCAGAAAAGCCCATATTCAAGGACCCCACCCCCACAACAGAGTGTAGTTCAGGGTCAGATTCAGGTTTGCTCTATGTTGTTGTTAACCAAACCAAATCTCCAGCTTCCCCAACCCCTAATATGTAACCATTTACTTCTTTAAATATTTAAAGGTATGACAGACTAGAGTCAGGCCTGGATTAAGACAATGGAGGGCTCTATGCACACCACAGTGTGGATTTCCCCCTGCCAGAGATGTGCCCATGTGCCCTGCTGTGGTAGTTTCAGGAGGCCTCCCTTCCCTCCCAGAGAAGAAGAGGCAAAGGTGTGAGATCCCCTTATTGACTTGATAAGAGCAGCATAGGTCTCCAGTCTTGCCCTCATCCTGAGAGGCAGGACTGTCAGCAGGGGAATTCCCCCATTATTTACCCCACCAGTGAGGATGCATATGCATGGGTGTGTAGGCTGGGCTTGCTTCACTCATCTTCTGTCCAGAGCCCTCTGGAGGGATTCGGTTGGCTTGTCCGCTCAGAGCAGCGGGTCTTGGAGCTAATGCTCAATTTAAGTGATTGGGGCAGGTCACATCTCTTAGAGCTGCTGTTTTAGGCAGTCAAGAGACCCAAGGCATGTCTATGCTGGAAGCGAAGGTGTGATTGCAGTACAGGTAGGCATACGTATGGCAGCTTTAGTCTAAACAGCACAGGTAACATTAGTACTGTAGACACAGAGGTGCAGGCTTTGGCACAGACTAACAAACACAGTATGTACCCAGTGGGCTTGTACTTTGGACGCTACCTTTGTGCTGAAACCTGCGCTGCCTATGCTGCTATTGTTACTCGTGCCAGCTAGACTAAAGCTAGCATAAATATGCCTACCTGTATTACACTCATATAGTCAGCTGCCGTGTAGACACAGCCTCTGGCAGAGGTCATTGCCTCCATGACACATTTTCAATCTTTTCTTCAAAACCTGGGGGCTAGAACTCTGCTTTTTAAAAAAAAATAAATAAAAAAACAAAAGATAGAGCTAAGATTCTGACTCCGTAACATGACTCCAGCACCTGGGCTTTGAACACCAACCCATCACAGACCTGCCTTAGTCAAGCCCTGACTATAGGAACTTGTATGGCGTGACAGGAAGGATGGGATTTGGGTGTCACTATGAACATTTTTACTTTTCTTTCCAAGGTAAACTTTTTCTGCATTGCTATCTTGGCTGTCTGGATTTGACTGCCATATAAATGACTTAGAGTGTGTGTTTAATATCTGTCTATAAATGATTTTCAAGTGTATTTTACCTTTCGTGCCATAATAGTTTGATAGTTCTTAATTGCTTTGAATATATACTGTGGTTTTTAGTGTTGAACTATTTTCACATATCTTGTCTCTGTGAATGCATTTAACTCCAACCAGTGAGTGCTTTCTGTCTATTTAAATCTCAGCTATTTGTAGCTGGAATGTCAAGGCTGAAACGCTCTGAATTTATTAGTACAATGGTGCTGAAGGGGGAATGAAACAGTTTTCTATGTAACCAGAGAAACTGTTATATAGCAGGTACATAGAATAAGTGTTTGATTTTGTTTTGCTGTGTGATTAACTCTTTGTGATCTCAGTGATTAGCAGCCCAATACTGCTCCCAAAAAAGTCAGTTGAGTTTTTAATCACTGACTGCAGTGGGGGCGGGAGGGTCTCTAAATGTTTTGGAAACAGTATGTGGACCTGAGCAGGGAAGGGCCTTCTTTTAAAAGTGGGTTCTTCTCTTGGTTTCCACTCTGACCGCCGCCTCACAAACACCTCACATCACCCTGGACAATGAGCTATCATAGCATTCAACATCATTTGGCTTCAAGTTAGATGGGAAACAAGGTATGGGGCTAAACATTCACGACTGAGCATCTGTAAAAATGTGCATGCAATCCTTGCACTCACAAAAAGCTGGTTCTAATGGCCACATTTTAAATAGTAGTTGGGCGCCTTGTTATCCCATTTGGTCACACAAACTGCCTACTACTATTTTGCCCCCACATAAAGGTTTATATACAATGCCCAGTGCCCCCAGCTATAATTATTACTTCAGGTTCTTCGTCTCCATGACACAATCTGTCCTATTAACACAAAGTTCCAAGGTATAATAACTAATGTTTTGCTTGCAGTAGTTATAACTTATACACAGCAAGGGCCCAATTCAAAGGCTGTTGGAGATTGTCCCACGTGTATCTGTGGGCTTTAGTCTGGGGCCCAATAAATGTAGACTGAACCTCAAACAGACTATACATTACTGGGAATTGTGGTCAGCAGCTTAAAACCTGCATCTCACTAACAATAAACATTTATTTCAAGAGTTTGCTACTTGTACATTCAGACAAAAACCAAATACTATCTGTGTTACAATCTGGCAGTTCTGAACAGTTACAATAATACATCTGAGCAGTTACATATGCTATTCTTCTCATTAGTACAGTAGCTATTAAAATTGGAACTGTCAGAAAATTCCAATAGAAACAATCTTGACCAACAATAAAATAAAAAAACACAACTTCAAAGAACTCTTACCTTCCAACTAGCACTAGTGAATATCCTTCTACTCATTTATATATATGGGAAAACGAAAGTGCAGAGGGGTAACATGACGTTCCAAATGTCTCTCACAAAGCCACATAAAGCCTGGAATACAAATAAAGGGTTCATTCTACCCTTGCATCCTCTTGATCCTGAGCTGCTCTGGGGGCTGGAGCATAGTTTAATATATTTAAACCTCTCATAAGCTAAACTAGGTAAGTTTAAACGCTTAGTTTACCTACAGGGGGGAAAAAAAGAGAAGTGAATAATTGTCACTTGAAAGCAATCCCCGCTTTGAGCCCTTGCTGATCATCAGACCAGTATCCCTTGTTGTTGTCTAGATACCAGCTCTTCGCTGCATCTCTTCCTAGGGCCTGTGTATCAGACTCCTGCGTGCGGGCTATCTTGTTGTGTACAGATGTGCTAACATGATCTGAAGCAGGGCAACTCCCACTTTCCAAATCAGTTTTCTCCAGTTACCTACCCACCTTGAAGACTGCGGCTGGGGTGCACTCTAAGTCCTTATAGACATTTGAAATGATGGGTAGGGTACATGTAGCTATATGCAGCCTGTCTTTGACTGTAGCATCCGCTTTCACGGTGACGTGCAGCTACATGTGGTGAGGAAAAGCTGTGTCTGGGGGAAGAGAGGAGAGAGGAAGCAGGGCACTACACAGCTAGCTTTAGCAGTGTACATGTGGCATGTAGAGAGCACAGTTTGGCGTATAGACCCCAGGGTTCAGGTGTGTAGGGTGTTCTACTCTACTCACCTACACCATGGCTCATCCTCAATGTTTCTATTTATACGCATGCTAGCTGGGCGTGTGGAGTCTGTACTCTACTTCTGCTGCAAGTGTAGACTTACCGTAAGAAACGGGGCTGCTGAGTATACAAAGCTATTCATCATCATTAAAAACTCTGTCTTTTTAAACGCTGTCTTTTTAAATGACGCAGGTGGGGGGGGGGAGGAGCTCACTTTTATGGACACCAAGCCAGCCAGTTGGCTATAGAGTCCCTCTTGGTGGCTGTTCTCTGCTTGCTTTACCTGTAAACGGTTAACAAGCCCACAGGTAAAAGGAAAGGAATGGGCACCTGATCAAAAGAGACAATGGGAGGGATCGAACTGTTTAAAATTGGGGGGAAAACTTCCTTTTGTGTGTGTGTTGTTGTTCTCTGGGAAAGAGAAATCTGTCTGCATAAACTCTTTGGCAACTGTTTGCAAATAGCAAATGTGTTAGCAGGATCAGGATAAGGTTTGTGAATGATTTGGGACTAGAAAAAGAAAAGCAATATTATTCATTTAATTTATTTGCTGTGAATATTTCAACCAGTTCAAAGTTTACAGATAGATAAAAGCCTTTCCCCCCCCCCCGCCCCCGAAAATGATGGAACAATTCAGGTCCACACGAGCTTCTGTGACAAACTGACTATGTAATAGCATGAATTGAGAATTTGCTAGTGACACCTATTGATGGAAAAAAGAAATGGACAGACTTCTTATTAAAACAAATGCAAAATTTGCTTGTTCTAACAGGCATTCTCTAGAGTCACCAAGTGATACTAGGTAATTTGCATGGTACTTCAGAAAGGAATCGGGGAAGAATAACGACGGTTAGTCTGTTTAATTATGTGAAATTATATCTGCACATATGTAAATTTATGTCTGATGTTTTTACTTAGGATTCATTTTAGATAAATGAGTTTACTTTCAAATGTCACCATAACATGCACATTTTAAAAATATAAGACATGAAGTTTAAATCTAAGACATGAAGTTTAGCACTAGTCTGCAATGGATATTCACACTGGTATTGGCAAAGTGCTTTTCAGCAGGCATTAGCACTCCTCTGGAATTCTTTTCCTGCATAGTGTGTCTTAGACTGTTTACCCCTGCTGAGGACCTGGTTCTGTATTTGTTTACCCTTGATTTTTTAAAAAAGCAAGTTTGCAGAAAATTCTAGGATGAGCGTTCTCCTTGAAATCCCAAGGAAAGGCTAATAGGGACATGGCTTGTTTTGTTATAGTATTCACAATTGTAGCTTAATGATTATATTAGAAAACCAACAGTAGTGTAGGTATTAACACTCAAAGATCTTCATCAATATATAATAACATGACTCTGTACTTTTCCTATACATGGTTCTGTTTCCATATAATTGTTACAGTGAGCATAAAAACTTAATCGATTTGTTTAAAATTGTTTCCAAATATCATTTTGGAGAGAGAATTCTAGAAATAAGGACACTTGCTGGGAGTCCTTTCCCTAATTATAAATGCTCATTTTGGTGGCAAAACTAAAAATACTGCCTTTTTTTAAACTTGGAGCTACCTTTTGTGAGTGGTGTTTGATAGAGATGAGAGGTTAAAGGTGGTCACAACATTTTCTGTTCTCAGATTTTCCCCGCAATAACGTCTTTACCAAGCAGGTGGCAGCACAAAACTCAATTGAAGGACATGCTGTACTTAGACTCAAAAGATGGCTCCTTCAATTAAAAAACATCCTTGTCAAGAAGGCAAGTAAAAAAGGGAAATAAAATCTCACTGTATAACAAATGGAGAAAGGGGGAATTTGATAGCAGTGACTATAAATTAGCAGTTCTGAAATGGAAGATTGTAAGGGAAGCTAACAATCACAATGAAAAATATAGCCCATAGGGCTAAGTTTAATGAGGAATTCTGTAACTATAGCAGGGGGTGGGGGGTGGGAGAAATCTTAGCAATGGCATAGGTTCATGATTAGATAGAGGCGGTGAAATTGTCAGTAATGATGCAGAAAAGGCCACAGTTTTCCATAAATATGTCTGTTCTGTATTTGGGAAGACACTGAATCACGCAGTCACAGGTTATAGTGATGATGGACTTTTCTAGTCCAACAGTAACTAAGTAGGAGTTGCTATTTAACAGCCTCAAGTTAAACACTTCTAAATCTTCAGAACCAGATAACTTGCACCCAAAAGTATTGAAAAATTGACCGAGGAGCTCTGTGAACCATTAATATAGACAGTTAATAAATCATGAACATTAGAAAAGTTTCAGAGGAGGGCTGGGGAGTGGAGCCAATGTCATGCTGTGTTGGAGTGTCCACCCCACACAGGAATGAGTGGGGTTAAGGTGGCTGGGTAGGCCAATTAACTCCACAGGCTGCACCTGGAGCAGAAGCCAGGGAGGAGATTGATTAGGAACAGGCTCACCTGTGTGGGAACGGGCAGGGTCTATAAAGCCAGGTAGCAGGCTACAGATTGGGCTGCTGAGAAAGGGAAATTACTTCCGGGGGGGGAGTGTTTTGGGGACCAAGAGAGAAGGAGAACCAGTTACAGGAATCAATCCAGGGAAGGAGCAATGAGGCCTAGGAGAGGAAAGCCCAGGACTGCTGAGCTGATGGTCCCTGGACTGGAACTCAGTGTAGAGGGCAGACCTGCATTCTCCTATGCACCACTGGGGAGTGGCCAGGGCATGGGAGATGTCAGACAGCCCGCAGATCTGGAAAGACTGTGAATTCTCCAGAAGGGGAGAACCTTAGTGACCTGGCCGGAGACCGGATTGGGGAGGGGGGAGATACCACTGGAGGGACAGTGCAAGTGGGCAGAGCTAATACCCAGGATGGCCAGCAGTAGGTGCCATCCCTATGGTGAGTGGAGCATCTTGTGACATGCCAGTATTTTAAAAAGGCAAATAGGATGACCGAAACAACTGCAGACCACTTGGCTTGACATCAATCCTGGGTCAGATGATGTAACTACAGATATAGGTAGAGGTAGGTGAGAACTGGATGTTCTATATCACAGGAAATTCTGTGACTTTGAATTTTTTGGGGGGAAAAATGGGGAAAAAATGGGGGCGGGGAGCCAGAATTTTGAAATTTCCAGTGAAATTAAATTCTGGGAAAAATGTCTTAGTTGGTCAAAATCTTTTGATCTTTTTCAAACTTTTTTTTTAATATAAACAATTAATTTCATTTTGAAAAATTGTTTTGAAATAAAAATATTCCATTCTGAAAATGTTTAAACAGGATATCAGCATTATCAACACTTTACTATGCTTATTTTTCTAAACAAAATATTGTAAAATTATTTTGAATTTGATTATCAAAAATACATTTTCATTATGACCAAAATTTCCAGCCAGCATGAAGTATGGCATTATTTAGTGAAGATTTAAATGATGGTAGCATGATTAATGCCAATCACCCATGGTTTTATGGAAAATAAACAAAGCTGATATATCGTTTTCTGAGATTACAAGTTTGGTTTACAAAGACAACTGTTAACAAAAATCTCGGTATATTATGTCAATCATTTGACTTAGTGCCACATGCCTTCTATTTTTTTTATTAGAATGTTGAACAGATCAAATTATTTAAAATGGTTAACTGATCTTAAAATTGTAAATGAGGACAGTGAAACAGGTGTTTCTAGCAGGGTCCCACAGAAACTGGGTGTAAATTGCATGGGCCTCCCTGATTCAGGCATTTTCTAACCTTTGGGCCCTTGATTTTTGCAACCATAAAATTCTTTTAACACAGGGTGGTTTTTTTATTTTGTTATCTATGTAAGCATCTCCTGGGACTGGATGCCAAAGTGGAAGACCTATAACTATGTATTGTTGGTAGAGTTCAAAAAGTGTATTGATTTGCAATGAATGACACTTTCATTTTAATATTTTATTAATTATTAATTTATTGCAACTGTGTGTAGTTCATTTCATGTTTGTAATAGGAAGAGACTGGATGTCAAGGAGGCTTACTTAAACCTGAAATATTTAGGACAGCATTAATTGATACTACAGTAGAACCTTAGCGTTATGAACACCAGAGTTACAAACTGACCAGTCAATTGTGCACTTCCTGTTCCAAATAAGGTGTGTAATCAGGCAGCAGCAGAGGACCCTCCCCCCACAAAGGCAAATATAGTACAGTGTTGTGGTAAATGTAAACTACTAAAAAAAAAAAAAAAGGAAAGCAGCATTTTTCTTCTGCATAGTAATGTTTCAAAGCTGTAGTAAGTCAATGTTCAGTTGTAAACTTTTGAAAGAACAACCATGCAGAGTTATGAACATTTCAGACTGATGAATAACCTCCATTCCTGAGGTGTTCGTAACTCTGAGGTTGTACTGTAAATCGATAATTTGGTTTTAAAAAGTGCTTGGCACTATGCAAGATAAAAAGGAAGACTTAGTTCTGTCCTGGGTAGCTGAAATCATAAACAACCAAAAATCAGACACACAACACACTGCATCACTCACAGGATGACTATGTTAGAGACAAGCATTTTATTTTTTTAATTTAATGGTTGTCTGCCAGTGGTCTTACTGATGTGAATTATCAATGTTGGGCTTTGTAGAAGAAATTAATAGCAAGGAGGGCTCTAAATTTTGTACTGCTGTTCTAACCAAAGTGTAAAATTCAGTGCAGCTTTACTTATGGAATTGCAACCAGCTTCTTCATAATGAAGTATTCTATCTTGCTCTGTCAGGTCAATGACACTGTACATACTTCTCTTAACATAAATATGCTCCATATTTAACAGCTAAAATTATAATTACTTATGGCAGTTATTAATGAAAGTATCTGCAATCATGAGTCTGTAAAAACATGATAGTTATATCATGTCCAAAATTCATCTCGGCATAAGGGATTTTCACAAGACTGGATCTCTCTGGTGTAGTTACACATTTTATAACCAGTATTTATAGACCACAATGTTTCATTCACAAATGTTATGTTCTAGCATTCTCTTAATAGAGACCTGCAAATCTGTGGACCATGGACTATGTTTGCGGGTGGATGAGGAGCCAAATTTTATATCTAGAACCCTGCAAATCTGTGGATATCTGCTTTATATCCGTGGACCATGTTTGTGGATTTCAGATTGGTTGCAGATGAGAGTTAGGTCTGAGTTCTGTTCCTCCTGCTTTATGGCTTTGGGTAACTTGTTTCATTTCTGTGTCTTGATTTACATGTTAGACAAGGCCCTGTAAAAGCTATGTGTTGCTATGATCAAGTCTTTGTTCATAGTGAGAGAAATGGAAAAAGCAAAGAGAATTTTTGTTCTCCAATTATTTTGTTTAAAATTTACTCAATTTAATATGCAAAGTTGCTACCCGTCAAAGTGATATTTAAAAAGAAACGCTTGATTATCTTGACAGTCTTCCTTTAGCATATTAGGTGATGTCTCCATGAGTAGATAAGTGAAATCTAAGCACTTGACAAGATTTATTACTTTTTTTTATACTGAAATTACTTTTGTTAATTTTTTGTACTTGTACAGAGGCAGTCTTTATTTTCAGATTCTTGAAAGAACTGTGAAATGCACTAGAAGTTTGGTTCTAATGTGCATCTGTATCATTAGACAGTGTAGTAGACAAGCTCTGCTTTGCTTTTGTCAGATTATGTGAGCTTTGGTATAAGGTTATGTAAAAGTTTTACATTGTCGTTGCCTAAAGTGGCTTTGTGTTTGAATGCTGCATCTTTCTATTTAAAGGTTGTATAAATTAGGCATCAGTGAATTAGAGTGCATTTTATACGCAGTATCAGGATGGAAATTAGGAAAAGGACAAGAGAGAGACTTGACATTAACAGCCAGTGAGAATCACCAGATAAAGAGATCCCTTATTTATCTTCCAAACCATTCACAGTTTGGTACTGAGAGGAGGTTCTGGAACTTCTGGATTCTAAACACAATCAGACTGAGCTGATATGGAAATTGAAAAAAAACCTCTTAAGTAACTGAAAGCCTTGTGCATGTGTGACCCATGCCTGCTTTGTGTGGTGCTCTGTCCCCCTCTAGTTGTATCTAGCCCAGCTAGAGAGTGATGAGTCTGCTACAGCCTTATGTAAAAAGCATAATTTCTAGCTCTTGCAGTAGGAGCTCATACACTAAGCTTCACAGGCCCTAAGTTCAATCCCAGCAGCTGATGATCGGGGTCTATCAGTATTACACGTGCAGAAAAGTTTTTTGGGTGTGAATTTAAACTGATAGTTATGCTGGTATTCCAATATAAGTGTCCACACAGGGGATTGTACTGATATAATTATAGTTGTAAAACATCCAGTATAGACAAGATTTAAGTGCGTATTCTTGTCTAAGCCCACAAGTTGTACCACTTTAATTAAACTGGTATCATTAAATCAGTACAAACCCTAGTGTGGGTACAGTTTTACCATTATCAAGTTGCCTAGAACAGCATAGCTTATTCCTCTTCCCTTATGAGAATGCTAGTCTAAGGGAACAATCTGTACATCAGTATAACTTGTGCCCACACTAGGGGTTTGTACTGGTGTAATTATATTGCTTTCAAAAACAAACCCACACTTATAATAGAAATAGTTACACTGGCACCCAAATTATTTGTTAAAGCCTAACAGACAGCCAGAGCCTTAGCTGATATAAATGGGCAGAATTGAAGTCAGTGAAGCTGCTGTGACTCATGCTAGGCTTAGGATCCGGCCAGAGACTAGAATTGGAAGTGTATGTGTCACCCTCAAGAGTTTCATATCAGTATAACTGCTGATATTTCAAGGTAAAAGGATTAGAAGAACATTAGGTTTGATTATGGAAATCTTGACTCCCACAGATCATATTTTGAAGCTACTGAAGTTTAAGATCAAGTTGCTCTAGTCTTCCTGTGGACATATGCTTTTAATTAACAAAGCTCAAAAGTTCTATACTAAACCTAACAGAAACAGGTGCCCTTAAACAAATCCATAAAAGGGGTAAAGATCAAATGTTGCAAACACATCTTTCATCTTCAATTGTGATATATTTATCATTTATTTTCTCCAAGCGCATACTTATATTTCCACACACACGTTCATATAAACACGTGCCACCAAGGAAGAGGTAAGTACCATCTGACTCTGCTACATGGAGCTGCTCATGTTTGTCTCCACACCCTCTCTTGAGGCAGTTGGATCATGAGGTAAAATTTGCCTTTGGCCTGTCTCCCTGCTTGCAATAAATGTGGTGGTGATAGTGGGGTGGGATGGGGAAAATAGATGAACAGTTGCTGTGTCCTACCTACCAAAACGTGAAAGGGAAGGGGTGACTGACTCCTGGCTCCACTGAAAGAAGGCTTCTTTTTTCATCCTGATCTGAAAATACAAGGACCTCCCTACCTTACAGTTTCCTTGATTACTCCTGAGCTATCTTGCTTCCTTCAGTTACAAAAAATGGAACCTGTTTTCCATCAGAAGCTGCATTTTGAAAGGAATCAAAGTAAACCTCATTGTTCTTGATTTGACTCATGTTAGTCAAGCTTTTGTTTTATTTTTGTCTCAGTTGTTGGGGTTTGAATAAGGTCACTACTGCTTTTACTCTATCTGATTGTTTTGGAGGGTCTGCTCTTCTAGAAGGTAGAAGAACATCACCAGAGAAATCAATTATTATTAAGAACAAATGTATAAATGGCACTGCTGAGAACATAACAGAGGCTCTCTGTTTCATTTGTCATAAAGACTGAGTCTCTGTCTTTGTAGTGAACAAAATTAAGCTCTTGCAATCAATGAAGATTACATGGAAAGTGAATAACTGCAAGCCGCCTGAGGGGAAGTGGGAGACAGCCTTTTAAGTGTTTAATACAGCTGAGTGAACAGTGGTGAAAAAATTCTGCAAATGTTCATTTGAATTCAAAAGTTAATCTTGATTTGACTGTGCTCATGTTACTTTTCATGGATGCCTGAGTTCTTCAGCTATATACCAACAAAAATATTTGCCAAAAATGGTTTTACCTTGAATGCCCAAATATTTACTAAAGGCAAATTTTGAATGGTACACTGTCTAATTTACAACTGACAGTTTGCTGGTTGGTTGGTTAAACACATCATCCAATCAGGATTCAGGGACCAGATACTAAGCAATAGTGTGTATTTATTGGCAATTTACAAATAACAAACTGTTCATAGATAATCTGCAGACCAAGAATTATTCAAGGAAAGATTCTACCATCTTTATTCATGTTGAGCTGCAGTTGATTTCCATGCGATTACTGAGAGAGATGTTAGTGAACAAAGTGAAGGATTAACCTCAGGCTACTTGGCCTCCCATCTGATGCAGGTAAGGGGGAAAATAGCTGCTGCTTCTTCTTCTTTTTTTTTTTTTTTTTGAAAGTGGGATTGCAAAAGTTTTGCAGCATGTTGTCAAAAATGGTCTGTTGAAAACCTGCTGATTCCCCTTTGATTAGTAAAAGTGAAATATCCCTAGTAGGAGGCACTGCTGTAGTTAAACTCTTAGATCTGAGAGATCAAGAAAGGATCTTCAAGGGCATACATGAAATGTGTGACTTTCTTTTTTTTTTTAAACAGTGTTTTCTTTCCCCTGACTGAAGCCTCTCATGCACCCTACAAGGTCCCTCACAGACAAGGATTTCAGTGTAAAGTAACTGCTGAGCAATGTGCATGTTGTCTAAAGGAAAGAACACATATTTCTAAAGGAGAGCATTGACGTAGCCACCAGGAAGTAGAAATATGATAGCTCCTCAAGCAAGACCTAGAGGAGTTGATGGTAGCTCTTAAACACGGCCATCAATAAAAGTATAATTAAGGGCTAGGCCATTCATAGATTCATAGATACTAAGGTCAGAAGGGACCATTATGATCATCTAGTCTGACCTCCTGCACAACGCAGGCCACAGAATTTCACCCACCCACTCCTGCGAAAAATCTCTCACCTATATCTGAGCTATTGAAGTCCTCAAATCGTGGTTTAAAGACTTCAAGGAGCAGAGAATCCTCCAGCAAGTGACCTGTGCCCCATGCTACAGAGGAAGGCGAAAAACCTCCAGGGCCTCTTGCAATCTGCCCTGGAGGAAAATTCCTTCCCGACCCCAAATATGGCGATCAGCTAAACCCTGAGCATATGGGCAAGATTCACCAGCCAGATATTACAGGAAAATTAATTCCTTCATTTGAGTACCTGCATGGGCATAGGAAAGAGTAAAAATCCTCCCGGGGGCATTACTGGGCCTTGGCTTCAGGTGCACAGGGGTAAGCACTAGGGCTGGATGGAAGACAACACTCCATTCTGTGAAAAATGTCAAGACTTTGAAATGTCAAGGCTTCATTCATTGCAGAATGAAAATGATCAGATAGATCATGGATTTGAGCATGACTGTCCTAACCACCAGGCTATTGGCTATTGCAGTCGGGGGATGTAGTTCTCTCATTTGCCTGGGGAGGGCGGGGGCGGGCTTGACCACAGAAAATGACCAGAAATTCTACCCTGGCTCTGAGGAATCTTATTATCGAGACAAATATGTTCTGGTGGCACTTTTTGGCTTTGCTGAAAGTGTGTGTTTGTTTTGTTTTTTTGTTTTTTAAGGGTCTGATTTTTTTTAATAGACTTTTTTTTGAATTTTCATAACTGCATGAGCAAGTGATCAGTTAGATGTGCAACCAGAAACTTGTGTGCACAATTAGTCGGTTTGAACATACAGTTTGGAGAAATTGTGAACACAGATGTGCAGTCTTAAAAAATGAAACAAAATTTGACACTGATATACAATTACTGTTTTTAGGATGTTAGATCTGTGATTGTGATATCAGATACCCTATTAAGATAAATACTATGCATTAAATTTAAGTTCAAAGCTGTTCTCACATATACTCTATTTAAACAGTTTAGCAATCTCTGTAGAGAAAGGGTAGTTTCTTGGTTCAAGCTTCTCAGTAATACTTTTCTTTGAAACAGTAATTGCAAGACAAAGTTCATTTGTCTGTTTCATAAACACCATTTCTAATAAGTAACACTGTATACTTTTGCCTTAACGATTTTCATTCATACAGATACTTATTACTCATCTCACAAAACCTTCTTTTGAATCTTTTGTTTTATCAGTGAACAATTTAAGATAACTTGCGTGTTTACAAATAGGTCAGATGTGAGTCCTGGTTATATTGAAGAACTGATGTATAAAAGAAGACTACTATAGTTAATAAACAATCCTTGTGTTGGGCTGAAAACTTCTTCTGATACTATTAAATACTAACTTACTATTTGTTTACCTGGTCTATGAATAATGAATGCACTGATATCATCTAGGAGTTACAGAGGACTTTTCTGACATAACTTGCAAAGCGTGGCTGATAAAGAAATAGTTTTCCAATTCCTGTTTTAGTGGATATTTTATATAGGAATAGGCTGGTATTGAAATACTCAACTTGTTCATTAGGTTGCTGGTACATCATAGCAGACTATTCATAACACTAGGAGGCCACTTTAACTTTATAATAATCCTTTGGGGTTTAATACGGCAAGTTTTCTGAGCACTGATTTCAATGGGAAATTAAAACAACCTGCATGTGGCTTTGATTGTGCTTTCCATGGCATCAGCCAGTTAGCTATTTCTGTGGTCTTCCTGTAATATGGTATTACTTCTGAAGAGCAATGCGATTCCAGAGGTTCTAACTTTCAAAAGTGAATTGGAGGTATGTTAAAATGGCGGTACAAGACTTGAAGACATTTGCAGTGCACTAAACTGGTTTGGCTCAACTCTTAATTTTGTATGCATGTTTCTTTCCCTTTGGTTTCACAGATACATTAAAATGTAATTGCATTGGAGATGTGCAGCTAGTATAATTAACACAGACTTGCTTCAGTTTTTCACTAAGTACTTATATGGTGTCCTGCAGAATGGCCTTGGCCTGAATGAGACCTTACTGAAATAGAAATAACACTATCTTGCTTTTCACAAGTAGTAAGCACAATAAATAATATTCTGAGGAGATGTGGGGCCATATCTACAGCTGCACTGTGGGAAAGATTGGTAAAAGGTGGTAATAAGCCACTTTTGGGGCTTTCCTGAGCTTGAGGTTGCTTAAGGCCAGAGTAACCTCTGGCATGACTTAAAGAAGCCAATTCATGGTGGATGTTAAAGCACAAAGAACATTCTTTAGAATCATGTTAAAGGTTTGACAAACTCACTAAGCAAGGAAATTCAGAACAAAGGCTGAATCTCTCAACTTTCCCTATATTTTCAAAGCAGCGCTCCAAGTGTTGGCTACACACCTTAGCTACCCTGTTGCTACTTGCTGTTGCAAGGTCACAGAGCAGTGAACGTTACATTTCATACAGCACATGATGAAATTCTTAGGCCATTACAATTGCTCTAACATAGTCTTTCTGAGTTCCCCCCTGCACTCCCCGCCTTTAAAAAAAAAAAAAAGTGGCTTAATGCAGCAAACAATTTAAAAACATCCTCCCTGGAAATGCATGAGTTTTGAAAACTATTACTTTTGTGTGGCGGGAGAGAAGGGAAATTGGGAGGATCCGTTACATCCCCCTAATTTTTCTTTACTTCCCCCACTATTTTCCTAAGGAACAATGTCACAGCCACTGCCCTCTGGCTTGATTGAATTAGATGCAGTTTCTTCCACAGCCCATCCATGCTACGGAGTACAGCTGTCTGTGGTCCTGTTTTGATCACAACATGGGCCTTTAATGAAATAAAAATGGTTCATTAAAAGAGAGAGTATCCCCATTTCATTTACATTTTTTGTCTAAATTATTTCTTGTGCCTGTCTAAATTAGTGCTGTTCTCATACACACATAGCAGCAGCAGCAGAGTTTATGAAGCCCTGTTACTCTGAAAATTCTGTATGTTCTGATATGGCTCAGCAGCATCCCTTATGCCCTACTGGGAAGGAGTGCAGAGCCTAGCACAGATTCTTGGGGTAATATAGGAGATATATCTCCTCCTGCATACATGCAGAAACTTAAAGATTGGCATCACGCTTTATATGTAGACTTGAGTTTCGTTGCTGATAAAAAATATGGCCTGAATTCGTTGCTAGGCAAATTCCAAGCAATCTCAACAGTCAGACACTACCAAACACACGGTGGTTTTTGTTGTTTTTGGTTTTGTTTAAAAAAAAAATAATCCCAGTGCCTCAAATAGACGTCTGAAATGTTATAAATGGAATGGCCAGGATATTGCACTGTTCTTGGCAGTGTACTTTCTCTCCATTTGCTGATGTCACACTGAGGTGTCAATTAAAGATGATATGTGCAAATCGTTTAGGGTTATAAAGGGCTAAAAGAAAAGGTTACAGTACACAGGGTCATGACTTGGCAATTGAAGAGGCAATACATGAAGATGATTTATAGAGGAAAATTAGAGCAGATAACAATGGAAGGCACTGGCTATATTCATACATTTAAAACACATTCTGCTTAGATACTAGTTAAAGGCCCACAGCTGCCCATCTGTAGAAGTTAACAATACACCATAGCACACATTACATGTGCTATATGAGCAATTCTTCAGATGAAAACATCTCATTTGAGTTTGAATCCTATATTTAACTGCTCAGAGGGACTTAGGGCTTAGTTGTGAGTCAGTCTAGGTACCTGCACAGGGGAATACCAGGATGGTAAAATATACATGTCATGGGTCACAAAGGGGGAACAGCTGCCAATGGATCATTAGTCCCCCTCCCACAGCATTGGGCAGGAAATGGCAGGCAGCTGGAGCAGAGGAGAAAGGAAGCTGTGAGAGGAAAAGGGTGCTCATTGCTTTTCCTCTCGCGGAGCAAAGAAGAATTGAGTAATGAATACAGTCACGATTTTGTTCCTGCTGTGTTCCTAGAGCAGCACCACAATGTGCTGCCCCTCACTCAGGACAGATTGTAAAGTGTCAGTCTAGCCCTTAGGACATTTGTATCTGGGCTGTGCACCAGGATAGAGATAAGGGTCTACATGCCAGTGAGGAATGTGGGAATTTAGTGGAGAAAGAAACCTCCTGCTAGACTGCACAGTTCTAGCGAACCTATTCTACATCTGCCACTGCAGCTTCACGTAGTCCTCTACAGGGAAAATGACAATATGGATCTACATAACTTGCCCCTCCTGAAGTCCCACCAAACGGTCAAACCCTTAGCCACACTGCATGGCAGGAAGCTTGTGCACAGATGTGTTCTGTGGGCTACACAGGGTGTATGGATTCCGTGCCCAGCTCCATGAATTCTGGCCCACCCACTGAAATTTTAGTGATGCCCTGCATTCAAGCCTTTCCTATTTGCACAGAGGGTAGCCCTGCAATGACCAAGAACAACCTTCCTTTAAAAAGACAGACACTATAAGTGTTTGTAGTAAAGGCTTTTGCTGACTGAAAATAGTCTGTAATGTATAGGTATTTACAGTGAAATAATTATACCATATACACAACTTTGGAACTTTCTCACAGATTAGGCAACATAAATGGAACTTATAAGACCCATTTTACAAACTGTGAATATAAACTTATTTTCTTCCCTATTTTTAAGAGGTGCAGATCCTGATGCCTTGCTCATATTGAGTAATACCTTAGGCCCCAATGTGTCGTATTACTGCTTCTGTGAAACCCCCTGGCTTCAGTAGGGTTCCACATGAGCACAGAAGTCCCACTGATTTTCAACCAACAAGGAAACGTTTTTTGACACATTAGTGTGATTACAAGTGAATGCCATAGATGGTGTCTCAAACAGTGCATGCAAGTATTTCTTTTCAGGGTTCTTAAGGAAAGGAATAGGGCTCTGTCTTAAGAACTAACTCCAGGACAAACATTCACTTGTAATAAAACTCGTATATACACTTACATAAATAGGAAATCTCTCTTCCCCTCATAAAATCTAATGTTTCTGATAATAAAAAAAAGGTGTGTGGTGATGAAGTTTGTACGCCTAAGTATTGCACATTTTTCTCCCTTCCTCTCCCATAGATGACAAGCTATGAGCATATCTGGAAGAACTAGCAGTAATAGCTTTCAGGCTTCTGTGTTTTATGTCCCATGGTCGGTGTATGACTTAACCTGCTTGTCTCATCACCTGAACACTGATTTTGCTTCTTAGCAGCTTGTGAATAGGATGTTGTCTTCTGAGATCTTCACATTCTCCCCCATTTAATGGCAAATCTGCTCACAGTACTTAGAGGCACTGACATACTATATTAGTGCATATTCTGTTCTTCACACTGAGCTGCCTTTTGGGTCAGGAATAAAACCTATTGCTTCTCTTTCATACAACAAAACTATAACTTTTAAACTCTGTGCAGAAAAAAGTACCCATTTCTTTATGAACAGAATTGAAACATAAAAGAATTAGGCTGACATGCGTGTTCTGAGTTCAGTATTCCTGCATAATCAAAAGATGTACAGTGTCTACTAATCTAGCATACAGGATGTCTCTGCCATTAAGAAAGAATTCTTAACAATAAGAATTGGGACATCTATGTTCAGGGAAATTTGAGTCCACAGGAGATGAGCATGGGAAGTTATAAATGTGAACTAGTAACAGTAGTTGTTTCTCATATCATAATTCCAAGACATGCAATTTAAATATATATATATATATTGCCTTGCAATGCATACAGTTTAAAAACCAGTGATTGATTCAGAGAAAATAATAAAGGGGATGCTGGGATACTCTTGGTTGTGTATGATTTGCTTGTTCATAGCCTGAGGTATCAGGATAAGAGAGTTTCTTTGGTCTGTTCAGACCAGGATCATCATTTGTATAGTCAGTGAATGATAGACCAAGGGCCAGATTGTGAGATTACTCACATTGACTGTGACGGGACTGCTTGCACGATCAATGGATTACTCATGTGAGTAACTGCTTCCTAGTGTGGGGAAGGGGCTCTCAACCTGGTCTCTAGTAATTGACAAATAAGTGGTTCTTAGAGTCCATCAGCTTGAAGCTTTCACTGATATCACAGTGCATGGCATCGGTTTATCTCTGTGACGCTTCACGCAGAGGGATGTTTTAGAGGCAATGTTTTTTGGGAATTATGATAAAACATAACATCTGTTGGCATGGCACGGCACTACCTGGAGAATGACTATAAATAAACGTATGGAAGGCTGTGCAGGACAGCTATGTTTAGGTTTGGCAGAACTTAATTTTTATCATTTTGGTAGATATCAATATTTTAAACACTTTCATTTTTACTTATATTTTCATAGTTGTGGGAAATTATGGGGTGAGCAGATAATTTAATGACAGTAAATGCCAAAATTTGAAAGTTAACATTCTATAATTGTTACAAAAATATCATGTGAAAAATATACAAATATCCTTACATCAAACTAAGTTCTCAAGCACCATTTTTATTTACTGATCTGTAAATTTCAATGATTATCAATGGAATTATTTTTTGTCGGTTTGTGTGTGTGCTGAAATTGACATTTACCAGCCTTTACCAATACAAATCTAATCCTTCTAAACCTAGGTATGCTGCATCTTAGCCCATTTCTAATTGGAATAAGTGATTCAGAAGAAACAATTCTGACCATAACTTCATCTCCAAAAACTTTAGCTGAATTTTCCAACTTAAAACCACCAGCTCAAGTGAAAACCTGATCAAAAGATAAGCAGAACTTTTATGTTCTCACAACTGTGGGTTTTGAAAACCCACTTGGATCAGTTGTTATCTTGCATGATTGTGTATCTGAGCAGCTACTTTTCACTTTGTATCAGAGACAGCTATGGTGCAGTGTCATTGGTGGATGAATTAGCAGGATTCTTTTTGCCTGCAAAGGAAGAAAACAGGAAGGGGAAACAATCAACCTGTTATTACCATGGAAAAGGGGCAGTTAGTATCCAAAAATTATCCATGCAGTTGGAGCAGAAATCTGTGGGGGCTGTATGATATAGTCCCACAGGTCTTGGGCTTGAATTGTATATAGTCATTTACAATAAAACAGAAAATTTGGTCCTAAGGAGCCAAATGGTGGTCACCAAATTTACAGGACTTGTGACAGACTTTGCATAATTGATTAGCTAAGAATTGTCTCTTGGATAAGCCACTGGATCGGGATCCAGGATATCTGGGTTCACTTTCTGGCTGTGCCACAGACTTCCTGTGTGCCTGTGGGCAAATAACTCACATCTCCTAGCCCATTAGCTGGAATTTTCAAAAGGGCCTAAGAGGTAGGGACCTTCACTGGGAGCTGGGGGTCTATTTCCTTGAGGTGCTGCTAAAAATCCCAAGCCTCCAGTTGTGAAATAGGGCAATAATACATCTCTACTTCACAGAAAGATAAAATCTTTGAGATTCTCAGATTTTATAGTTATGGGAGTCATATGTACATCTACCCTTCATGCAGATTATTCCATTAAAAAAACCTGTTAAATCAAATAAATATACAGTTAATTTTCCTAACTCCTTAATATGACCTGGTGGTGGTCTTGCAGATAAATAAATCTCCCCCTATCCAACCTATATTTCTAAACATGGCTCCTTTATATCTCCTGTGATAGTCTTCCCCTCACTGGAGGAATATTTACACAGACTTGTGCACTTGTGTTTATACTACAAATTTTATAGGGGGTAGGGTAGAAAATATAAGTTATCATCCAGGGCCCAAACCTTCACCTGCATTTCACATGAGTCATTTTCTATCAAGCTACACAAAGCAGTGCTGAACATCTACATTAAAGTACAGAGATGTTCATCTTGTTTTTACCAAAGGTGATCTTGATCTTTCCTTTAGCTTGTCCACATCTCTGATAAGACTGTCAGCAGGAGTTCTACTGTTTCTAGACTAATGGCAGAGGAAATAGAAATATTACAACAGCTGCTCTGCATGTGGTAGTCCTTTTGAAATGCTGTATTTCAGATTCTCACATTGAGCTTTCATTGCAGTTCCCACTGAATCAAACAATAAGAATATCCATGGGTCTGTAATAACTTTTTTAAAAATCAGTATAGCCAAAATTCTGGGGCAGATGGATGAAGTAGATTGATTTTTTGTTCATTTTTATTGAAATATGGGAAACTTTTACATGTATAAAGGGTTTTTCCTGCAGATGATGCCTTCCAATCTTTCTGCATTTCTCCAAAATCTTCTATTTTGGACTCCTTCTCGGGCATTAGAAAATTCTGTCTCCGATCGATGAATTCAGAAGAAGACCTCACACACAGAACACTAGTAGAAAGAACACTTTTTGATTTCGGTGGGCACCAAAGTACATCTCAGCTCAGTGATGTGTTCCTGTAGCATCAGGCTGTCCAAAAGTTGGCAGCATTCTTTCAGTCTTTGTTTCTTTAAATGCTATCATTATTACTCTACTTTAATCTGTAGCATCTTCATTATTAATATTCCCCTGCTGTAGGATTACTGGACTGTTCAAAGTGTTCTTTCAATACAGCCCATTAATGGCTTTAAGCAGCCCTGCATCTTGACACTTTGGCCTTTTAAGTCCAGTTCAGTCTACTTGTAGGAACCAACCTCTACACTAGATGGACTATATTTTTGTCCAATAATAATGCTTGTACCATAGCCTTATCTTGGAAAAAAGTTCACGTACTCTGTGGTCATAGGACTGATTTATGTATCATAGGACTCTTTACTCTTCTGGTAGCTGGGCCTGATTTCACACTGATATTAAACAAGAGTAATTCCATTGTAGTATAATTTAACTGACTTAAATTACACCAATACAGTATAGATGAACTCCTAAACAAATACTTATGTTATACCTATATCACCATTAGAACTGGTTGGATCATTTTTGACTAAAATGTCATTGAATTGTGCTCTTTCATCAAAACCAAAATTTTCCATGGAGATGTATCAGTTTCAACCACGTTTTCATATTTGAGCATAAGCTTTCGTGAGCTACAGCTCACTTCATCCAATGAAGTGAGCTGTAGCTCACGAAAGCTTATGCTCAAATAAATTGGTTAGTCTCTAAGGTGCCACAAGTACTCCTTTTCTTTTTTCATAAGGAAGGATGGAGAAGAGGCATGAGTCACTCATGTTCTATAGCCTGGTGATTAGGGCACTGGCCTGGGATCTGAGAGATGCAGGGTCCAGTGTCTGTTCTGATGCAGTGACTAAGAACCAAAAAGTGCTCTGAATCAGTCAGAGTAGGAACTTAATATAGGTCTCCCACATTCCAGGCCTGTCCCCTAACAACCAGGCTATGGAGTGATACATACCTTCCTGAATCAAAAAGCTCAGGTTTCAATATGAAAATGGAGGTTTTGACACAATTCTGTGAAATGAAAACAAAGTTCAAAACCTTGAAATACTGCAAAACAGAATTGTCATCTTCTGGTCAGCTCTAATCACCACTGAACTCAGAGAGAGAGGAGCAGTGAAACCATAAAAAGCATTATGTAATAAACAGCTCTAATAAAAATAATTTAGTTGAATTGTAAAGCCATAGGGTTAGAAGGGACTGCATGGATCATCTAGGCTAGGGGTAGGCAAACTATGTGGCGTGAGAGCCACATCTGGGTATGGAAATTTTATGGCGGGCCATGAATGCTCACAAAATTGTGGGTTGGGGTGCAGGAGGGGGTGAGGACTCTGGTTGGAGGTGCAGGCTCTGGGGTGGGGCTAGGGATGAAGGGTTTGGGGTGCAGGAGGGTGCTCCAGGCTGGGACTGAGGGGTTCAGAGGGCAGGAAGCAGATCAGGGCTGGGGCAGAGGGTTGGGGCATGGGAGGGGGTTAGGGGTGCAGGTTCTGGGCAGCGTTTACCTCAAGCAGCTCCCAAAAGCAGCAGCATGTCCCCCATCCGGCTCCTATGTGGAGGCACAGCCAGGCGGCTCTGCGCCCTGCCCTGTCTGCAGGTGCCACCCCCGCAGCTCCCATTGGCCATGGTTCCTGGGGCACTTGGGGCAGTGTGCAGACTCCTGTCTGCCCCTACGCATGGGAGCACCAGACTGGGGCTGACGGGAGCTCAAGGGCCTGATTAAAACATCTGGAGGTCCGGATGCGACCCCCGGACTGTAGTTTGCCTACCCTGATCTAGTCTAATCCCCTACCAAGAAGTGTTGTTTGAGAATGCTTTCAGTCATTAAATACACCTACAAACCTTAAGCATAATCTCAGATTTTGACTCCTCCATAGATTCACCACTATCTCTTTGTAACTTTGAATTTTTAGATAGAGAAAGATTCAGTGGATATTGGACTGGCTGTCCTTTGCTTTCAGGATTTAAAAATGTGTTTCCAGATAATCAGTTAAACGAATTTGTGGTGTCATTTAGTCACTAGTGAACATATAATTTTGCACAGTTGGGAATCCCAGAGATGTTTAATGACTTCAAAGAAGGCTAGGAAAAATATTAAAAGGGTGACACACCCTTAAGAGGTTACTACCACTCCCCATTTAATATATAGGTTATTCTGTTTGTATTTATATCTACATGTGTACCAAAAATCTAAGCATATACACTAAAAAAAATAAGAATTGAGACCTATTTCTCTGCATATTGATATGTTTGCTTACTGAAAGCATTTTCACTTTTAAGAATAAGACTTCAGGCAACATGGAGCTATGATATTAACGTGGTTGACAGCCAAAGGTGACATTGCTAGACCACTGTAGATTACTTTCATACAATCTGTACTGGTAGACATGAAGTCCCTTGTTGGTCCTGGGGTTAGCGTTGGTATTGTGAAAAATAACCATTTCTTATCCTGCATATGTTTGGGGATTTTTTTTCTTTGACTAGCTGAATATATATATATATATATATATGAATAATATATTTTGAAGACAGTACACTGCTTTCTAAATTTTGTTATCATGGCAGAAGCACAACTGCAGATTATCATGTAATCTATGCATAAAAGTAGAATGAAACATTTTTCAGCACAGTATTAGGATACAACTGTCATTCTTTCTTGTCAGCACAGATGAGACCAACTATCATTCCAGCAAAGTTAATGGGAGATTTCCTTTTGACTTCAACTGGATCAAATTTGGCTTGCTGTGTATGCTTTCATGAATATAAATACTAGTCAAGAGTCCCTGGTAAATCACTGAAATTCTAGTATCCATTATGATGGGTTTTCTCCCTCTTTATATCCTTTTAGTAGAGAGGTGCATTAACTGAAATGGTGATATTGAAATGTGCCCTCCATTTATTCCCCTACTGTTCCTTCTTTCCATATTTCAATCAGTTTGAAAACAAGCTTTGTTTGATTTGTTTAAGAAAAAATAATTCAAGTATTTCCCCTCTTAGCAGTTTAAGCAACATATTGGAGATCTGGATAATTATTTTTTTCCTACTTGAAGTTCAGAATCCTGTGGTGTGAAGAGATGTGATGAGATCTAAATGTTCACTTACCTTAAAACCTGCAACCACATTTTGCCATTCAAGATTAACTGTGCAAGCATCATATGACTATGACAGAACCAAACAGACGTGGTTTTAATATGTCACCACACCCTGAAGATAACAATTTACCTACTTTTTTTTTAAAATGAATTTTAGTGCTTGGGAAAGGCCATCTCTAATTTAAAAAAAACTTAACAGTGTTCACCAAGGGTTGTTAAGTTGTTTATCTGATGGCTATTATGTTGCCTATGTGTAATGATGCAATGGCCTCAGTCTAGTTACTGGTGTACACAACACAAAAACTAGCTCTACATTTGACAGTAACTGGCATCCTTGCTCCCTGACTTTGCAAGAAGACCAAGGGTTGAATGGACATGTAGATTCCCATGAATTTCCCACTGCCTGCTAAAGGTGGTGTGTGTGTCTCTCCCTCTTTTCAGATGTGGTTCATTGCTAAGGCGAACTTCCAGAGCTGGCCTACTCTGAGAATAACTAATATGTACTTGCTTATTTGTATCCCATTATAAAAACATTGTGCAGACATCTGTACACATAGCATGGAATCCTTTGAAAATCTTGCCCTAGTTGTTTTTACCATTTATAAAAGAAAAATATGATTCTCTGGTACTAACCCAGAAAACACAGCTGCAAGTATTTTCATCTTCATTCCTTGTTCAGTTTTGAAGATGGATATTGTGGCAAATTGCTGGTACGATTATGATGGGTCCCGCGCTTCCTCTTCTTGGGGGGAGGGGCAGGTTCAGGGTGCAGTTTCCTGCACCTGAACTAGAGTATCTACTGTCCCACTAGTAACCCAGAGAAGGGTAGTGGAGAGGGAGGGACCGGGGTCCACCCTCTACTCCGGGTCCCAGCACAGGGGCCCTAGGGATAGTGGTAAACCACTTGAACTAGTGCTTCCTTCCCCTGGGCTACCTCCCTCTCCTGCTTTTCAGCTTGTGGGGCTTCCTGCCCTCTCTCTCGGCACAAGCCGGGTGTCTCTTTACCTAGGGTCTTGGTCTTCTAGCCAGCCACGGCACTTCTCCAAACTTTCCTCTACTTCAACTCCTCCAAACTGCTCTCTGCTCCAACTCCTTTTTCTGGCTGATTGAAGCAGGGTTTTTTTTCAGGTGACTAGCTTCATGTGCTCTAATTGGCTTCAGATGCTTTTAATTAATCTATAGACACCTTTCTTCCCTCTACCGGCAATAAGGCTTCTCCTCATCCTGGGACTTACATATCTCTCCTATATCACTCTCCTGCTGCCTTCTGGCCATGCTGTATCACAACATATTAAATCAAGTCTGGAGTATGAACCTCACAAAATGCAGAGGTATGTGGGTGAATGTTTGGGGTTATCTCCACTCAAGAGTTTTAATTTTAATATTTTGATATTCTGTTTGCCTTTTAACAGTTGGTAGTTCATGGAATGAGATCAGGATCTTTTTCCAAACAACTCAAAAGCTCTTTTGAATTGTTGTGATAAAAGTTCTATAAGGAGATGTTTCCCTGAGGGCACTGACAGTGACGTTCCTTTCAACAGTAATGTTTACATCCCTAGTTTATTATTTATGGGCTGCCTCACAAGAAGAACTCTGCAGGGAAAAAGCTGTTAAGTAGAATAATAATTAATAGTGATTTCATAATGAATATATAACATTTGGTACTGTAGGTACAATGAAGTAGTGTATCTATCAGAACAATTGGAAAATTGTCCGTGTTAAGATAATAGAAGAGAACACTTAATAACAAGATGTAAGTTAACAGTAGAATTCACTCATTAGAAGTGTTGTCTTTGTCCCAAACAATTATAATTTGTATCTGAGGAAGACCAGGAAGAAGACAGATTCTGATCTCTGTTACCCTAGTGTAAACCTAGAGTAATTTCATTGACTTTAATGGACTTACACTGCTGTATATCAAAAGAGGCTCTGGCCCACACTACATCATGTTGTAATACAAATGTATAGTGCTTACTGCTTTTACTCTTAGTGAGTATTCCTCATCATGCTCAGTGTGTGTGTCTAGGTACCTCGAGCTGAAAAAATTGTGGAATGTGGCAACTGATGAGCGCATTACAAAGATGAAGTGCAATAAATCAGTAGCAGCAACAGGGACTGCTTCCATGTCAGTGGAAATGGAGCAATGACTGTGCCCTTACAACTTTTAAAAACTTATTTAAAGTTGTATAAGTAGACATCTTGAGCAAATGGGCTATGCACTGAGACAAATGCATTCAGAAGGTGCAAGACTGAGGAACAAAAAAAATCTTGTTCTCAACCTGTATTAGCTACCATTCAGCTGGGAAATGTGAAGTGTGGGGTGGGGGAGGAAAGTTTAGCAAACATGGCATTCTGGTTTTCTCTTTATGAAGTTTTAGGAAAGTGGCATTTTTACTATAATGGGTGATTTTGTTCTATCCCTGCCACTCCTTTGACTTTTTTCCATGATACTGCATGGACAGCCACCAGACAACGTGGTTCCATAGCGCACACAACTCTTCTCTTTCTGTATTTTTATTCAGCCAGACTGGGGAGCCAAGATTTGCTCCTAACAATGTATGCAAGGTATGCAAAGGGACACAATATGCTCCCTAACCTCTTTCTAAAACTACCATTTTCCCCCATTGCATGTGTCCCTTCCATCCTCAGGCATTTTTAATCATCTCTTCTATAGTATTAGGGGCTTCCATCTCCCTTGGAGATACTGATGAAAATCTCCTCATACACTTGATGCAGAAAAGAAGACAAGCAAAACTTATGTTCAATATGTAATTGAATACTTCACCCACTATACACAAATCAGAACACCCACAGGCCAGACCCTTTCTCCCCACATAACTCACACTCTTAGCACCCTACCTCACAATGCAGTTCTCTTCTCTCACTCCTAATTGCTTACATATCTACCCACGATCATTGCAAGTTCTGTGTTCCACAGTAGTGAGAGCTGGGTTAAATTAACTGCCACTTTGTGTTGGAGCTGGAGGGCATGGCCTTGTTTTTATTTTATGCTTCTTCTCTGCTCAGACTTGTTGGAAATACTGAGTCAAACAACATTACTCATTAATTATTAGCAACAATCACAACTAGCTTGTAAAAATTTCCACTTAGCTCTTGATTTGGTATAGCTCTGAAATAACTACCAAATAGAATCAATATTTGATACAGGTAGAAATGTTACATAGCCAAAATCTCATTCTATTACATATCATTTTATTTATCAAGAGCTATCAGTATGCTTGTCACTGAAAAAATCATATGTAACAATTGTGTGTATACCTAGAAACAACAATATTATACTTCTGAGGACAAGGAAGAGAATAATAAACAATGTTTCTACTTGTAAAAGAAATTGTTATACTCAGTGATAGTTTTACAATGGGAAAAAGGCCTAAATGATCAAGTATTCACTGGTAGAAAACTGTGGAATTTGTTTTTTATTTGCAATGCAGTAATACCTACAGGCCCCATCTGAGATAAGGAACCCATTGTACTGTATGTTGTACAAACATGTACCAAAAGACAGTCGATCTATAAGCTTACAGTCTTGATAGACAAAACAAACAAAAGGTAGGAAGGGAAACAGAGGCTTAGAGATGTAGTATGGCAAGTAAGCAAGTGCACAGTTAAGTCATTAAAAGAACCTTAAATGAGCCCCACAGTGATGTGATGAAAAAAGGGGGAGGGGGAATGTCTTCAAAAATTAGTTCCAACTAATCAAGGACTGCACTCTTATGTACCAACCATAACTGTATGGTTATTTCATGGCATCACAACAGGGCAGAGTGAAGGCTCTTTGAATACTTTAACTGTGCATTCCATAAATGAACATGTGTGGATTGCTTTTATATTTAACTTAACTCTGAATATTCTGGTTTAGTAATACTTGATTTTTGGGATAATTACAACATTCCTATAATGTTTTTACTATGAAGTAACTGATATGTACTTGACCTGAACTAGTGTTTAACATAGTTTTTATTGGGGAATAAATATGTATCTTCTAAATTACTAATAAAACTGAGCAAAGTACTTGTAGGAAATAGTGTATCTGATTCCTACCTTTGGTGCCTTATACTGTGTCTCCTACTAGCCACCAGGCTTTTCTTGTATCTTATTGACTACAGTCAGAATTTGGGGGAGAGGCTGTGTTTTACCATATGACTTTTGGCCAAGTGTCTGACAAATACTTTTCACTTCTTTCTATCTCTGGCCAGAAATCAGACTTTCTGATTTCTGAGACTGAACTGTGGTGACACACCCCAAAATGGTCTGAGAGACAAGTATTTTAAGGAAAGCTAAGTTTATTGGAACAAGTAAGAAAAAAATCCTATAAAAACAGTAGGTATAAAATCACATCTGGTCTCACACTGGATAATATTCTCTAGGTAAGTAATTCTCTTTAGAGTCAAAGGAAAGAGAAATCAGATAATAGAATAGGCCAAATATGGGAACGTTTGTGTCAGTTTCTCAGTGGCTTTTCCTCCTGCCAGCATTGCAGCCTGGCAACTCTGTTAGGTGTCCCCCAGGTATCAGGCCTCCTTGGTCCAGAGATCTCCTTAGTATCAGGATTCATTTGCATAAACAAAATTCCCTTCCCAGCTCCCTAACACATACCCAGTATCTGCCTAATGATATAATATATCCTTGAGAGTCCTCTAAGTTGGAGGTGTTAACTTGCATTTGTCATTTAGCTGTGACATTCTTTGGCTGTGTTCATACAGAAATAATTACTACCGACTGAAGTGTCCTGTCTTCAGAAGTGATCTCTATCCTTTCTCATACAGTAGCCATTCTAAATTGTCTGTGATAATCACCCATCCCCTTTCCTAGACCTGGAGTTATTTTTCTAATTTCCTCTCCTGAAATCTGACAGCTCAAATGCTCCTTTGATCTTGCCTGTACCTTGGTCCAGGGGAAAAAAATCTGTTCAGGTGATTGGGATTCTTCATTTGCATGTTAATGGCCTCTTTTCCAGAGGGGTTTAGTTATGTTTCCCTGAAGTGGTACACAATAGAGCAATCATCGTTCAGTCATAGCTTTAAAACTACAGTGGTAACTTTTTTTAAAAAATAATTCCAGTGTAACAAGAATTCTAACTCTGCAAACATGATTTCTCAACAGCCACTTTCAGTCCATCACTACATCAAATTTAGCTTTCTTTTTTCTGTTTATGAATTATCCACAAATATTTTGATTTTTATTTATGTACCCTTTTTCCTGTAATTGTTTTAACACTTTATGCAAGTACATCTCAGTTTGAGTTGTTCACAAACCATTTGATTTGACTGTCTTTTACTATTCATTGTCTTTGTTGTATGTGATTGAAGTCATCTACATCAGATGGAATCATTGCTAATCCTTGAGTGAATAACAAATGCTATGAACAGAGAGTCCATGACAAGATGTATATTCTTGCAGATACCTTTTGTTTGCATGTGGTGATGGGAATTCAGATAAAGGACACATATTCTGCAATACCTGTAACAAGAACAGGTTTCACGGAAAAGCAAATAAAAAAGGATACAAACATGGATGCATCAAAAAGCAAGTCAAAATTTGTGAAAATGGGGATAATTGTTCACACTAATGATTAATTTCTAGTTTATATTTTTGTGATGGGATTTATTGACCCCACACTGATGAGGAAGGCACCAGAAAGGCCCTGTGTGAAGGGTTAGTCCTACCCCTCTGGCCCCATCAAACATGTATGGTAGAGAGATGGCCTTTAAAAAGCAGGAAATTGTAGTCAACTGCGGGAAGAGATCAGCCTGAGCCAAAGACTGCTGGAGTGACTCCTGAAGCCAGAAGTGGAACTCCCATCCAGGAGAACTCCACTCCGACCCTACGGGGGGTGCAGTGAGCTCCAAGAGTAATTCTGACACAGTGAGCCCAATTTCGTAGGCCAGCCAGAAGGACTCCTCAAAAACGGCTAGGCAGATGGCCTTGAAGTAAGAAAGTACTGCTAGCCTTTTTTCCTTTGAGGTGGCTCTGGGAAGAAGTTATTCTTGGGTGCACTGGGGCATATAATTTTTCTTTTGATCCCCCATCAGAAAAGACTTAAGAAGGGCCACAAAAGGCAGGGTCCCATGTCACAAAATAAAAAAAACCGGGGCATGTGTATAAGCCACCCAGAAATAACTGGGCATGGATGGGTCTTCCATCATCTGGGAGAAAAATGTAAGGGGGAATCTTTCATAACCTTTCTATGGGTATCCCAGCACACATTGTCTAATTTGTATATGTCACTTTCACTGTATGCTCGCTGGAATAAGGGCTACTGTCACTGCTGGTCTTCTGTAGGTCTGAGGAGCTTGTGCTCAACACTATAGGGATTTTTTGTTCTGTGTTTGTACCCTGCCTATACAAATAGGGTCCTGGTCTATGACCGGGGTCTCTAGGCACTACTTCAATAATAATAGTGAAGGGTGTACATATAGTAAGTAGTAATCAATAACATTTCCTGACTTAGTGATTTTAGCCTATGTCCATTATAGGCCAGACCAAAACCTTGCAACTGAATTATCCCCAAATTTGAGGAAGTTCTGATTCAGAACTGAACTTTGCAACTTGGGCCCATCTGTAAATGTGATCATATACAGTACCCACACTGACTGTATGGAGGGAACTTCTGAAGAAAAGGGCAAGATTAAACTAGCTAGAGACATAAAAGATAACAAGAAAACATTCTACAAATACATTAGAAGCAAGAGGAAGACCAAGGAAAGGGTAGACCCATTACTCAATGAAAGGGGAGCAAGGGAACAATAACAGAAAATATGGAAATAGCAGAGGTGCCTTATGACTTCTTTGTTTCAGTTTTCACCAAGAAGGTTGGTGGTAATTGGATGTCTAGCATAGTGAATGTCAGTGAAAATGAGGTAGGATCAGAGGCTAAAATAAGGAAAGAACAAGTTAAAAATTACTTAGACAAGTTGTATATCTTCACATCACCAGGGCCGGATGAAATGCATCCTAGAGTACTCAAGGAGCTGGCTAAGGATATATCTGAGCCATTAGTGATTTTTCTTTGAAAAGTCATGGAAGACGGGAGAGATTCCAGAAGACTGGAAAAGGGCAAATCTACTCCCAGTCTATAAAAAGGGAAGATAACCTGAGGAATTAAACACTAGTCAGCTTAACTTCTGTACCCAGAAAGATAATGGAGCAAATAAGGAATCAATTTGCAAAAATCTAGAAGAGAATGAGGTGATAAGTAACACTCAGCGTGGATTTGTCAAGAAGAAATCATGTCAAACCAACCTGATAGCTTTCTTTGGCAGGGCAACAAGCCTTGTGGATGGGGGGAAGTGGTAGACATGGTGTATGTTGACTTTAGTAAAGCTTTTGTTACTATCTGGCATGACCATCTCATAAACTAACTAGGGAAATGCAACCTAGATGGAGCTACTATAAGATGGGTGCATAACTGGTTGGAAAACCGTCACTAGAGAGTAGGTATCAGTGGTTCACAGTCATGCTGGAAGGGCATAACCATTGGGGTCCTGCACGGATAAGTTAGAGGTCTGGTTCTGTTCAATATCTTCATCAATGGTTTAGATCAGTGGTCACCAACACGTAGATCGCGATCGACTGGTCAATTCTGGAGCCTCTTCCAGTTGATTGCGACCTATGGTCACTAAAAGTCCGGCAGTGCAGCAGGGCTAAGGCAGGCTCCCTGCCTGCCCCAACCCCATGCCACTCCTGGAAGTGGCCAGCATGCCCCTGCGGCCCCTGGCGGGGGCAGGAGTCTCCGCATGCTGCTCCTGCCTGCAAGCACTGCCCCACAGCTCCCATTGGCCGGGAATGGGGAACTGTGGCCAATGGGAGCTGCGAGGCCGGTGCTTGCAGACAGGAGCAGCGCGCAGAGTCACATGCCCCCCTTCGCCTCCCAGGGCGTGTTGGCCACTTATGGGAATAGTGTGGGGCTGGGGCAGGCAGGGAGCCTGCCTTAGCCCCACTGTGCTGCCAACGGGGAGCCACCTGAGGTAAGTGCAGCCTGGCGGGAGCCCGCACCCCAGCCCTGATCTCCCTCCCAGAGCCAGCACCTCATACCCCCTCCTACACCTCAACACTCTGCCCCAGCCTGGAGCTCCCTCTTGCACCCAAACTTCCTCCCAGAGCTTGCACCCCTCACCCCCTCCTGCACCACAACCAGCTGCCCCAGGCTCAGCCCAGAGCCCCCTCCCACACTGCGAACCCCTCGGCCCCAGCCCAGAGCCTGCACCCATCCCCCACCCCCGAACCCCAACCCTCTCTCCCAGCACAGTGAAAGTGAGTGAGGGTGGGGGAGAGCGAGTGATGGAGAAAGGGGGGATGGAGTGAGAAGGGCGGGGCTTTGGGAAAGGGGCAGGGCCTCAGGGAAGGGGCAGGGTAGATCTGGGTTGCACTTAAATTCAGAATGTGATCTTGTACGTAAAAAGGTTGGAGACCACTGGTTTAGATAATGGCATAGAGAGTACACTTATAAAGTTTGCAGATGATACCAAGCTGGGAGGGGTTACAAGTGCTTTGGAGGATAGAATTATAATTCAAAATGGACAAACTGGAGAAATGGTTTGAAATAAATAGGATGAAATTCAATAGGGAGAAATGCCAACTACTCCACTTAGGAAGGAACAATCAGTTTCACTCATACAAAATGGGAAATGACTGCCTAGGAAGCAGTACTGCAGAAAGGGATCTGGGGGTCATAGTGGACCACAAGCTAAATATGAGTCAACAGGAGTGTTGTAAGCAAGACACGAGAAGTAATACTTCTGCTCTACTCCGCGCTGATTAGGTCTCAACTGGAGTATTGTGTTCAGTTCTGGGCGCCACATTTCAGGAAATATGTGGATAAATTGGAGAAAGGCCAGAGAAGAGCAACAAAAATGATTAAAGGGAAACATGACCTATAAGAAACATGACCTATAAGGGAAGATTGGAAAAAAATGGGTTTGTTAAGTCTTGAAAAGTTAAGACTAGATGGCCTATCAAGGTCCCTTCCAGTCCTACAAATTCTGTGGTTAAAAGTGAGAGCTGGTGAATGGCCTTGTCCCATTATTCTGAAATGGATTTGGAATTTCAGTAGATTGATTGGAAATCATTTACCACTGATTACCATGACTATTCCTTGAACAGATAATGCACAATGTGAATGGTAAATATTTTCACAGTAGGTGCAGACTTCCCAATACTGCTCCTTTGAACAGTCCCTGTTCTTTTGCCATATGTGGGTTAAATAGACCATATAAGTCCACCACAAGAACTTTTGTACATATAATCAAGGTAAAAAGAGAGTCCATAATGGAGTGGTTAGGAAAAAATTGATTTTTTTGCAGAAAATTTTGACAAAAATGAAAAGAAATTCAAATGAAAACTTCTTGGGTTTTCAGGTTTTACAAAAAGTGTATTTTTGATGGAAAGCAGACCTTTCCACAGTATCTGTTTTGTCAAAAATCCAATTTTCCACCAAAAAACAGTTACAACAGAAATTTTAACCAGTCCTAGTTCGTGGCACATTTAATTTTGGGGGAGATAAACCTGCAGTGGTAGTAACAGAACAAACTTTTTTTTCCTGGGGATATTATATCTCTTTCTCCTGACAATTTTCTGCAAGAGGAAAGATAAACATTGATAGTTGTTGCTGTTAACAACCCAATTAACACGAACACCTTCAAACTAGTACTGCTTTTATTTTTTTTCTAATTAAATGTTCCATAAAGACTCTGGCTATGGATTACTAAATGGGCAAAAATTTGCATTGATTCTGTGTAGTTTCATTGACATCCATACGTCGGTCGGCACGTGCTCTAAGCGAGCAATGAATTAAACTCATTGTTTGCAGATGGAAAGCATCATATGGATTTTAAGAACTAATAATATATCAAAAAATAAGATACCAAATGGGTTGTGTGCAGTGTAGTTGTAGCCATGCAGGTCCCATAATATTAGACGGACAAGGTGAGTGATGTAATATCTTTTATTGGGCCAACTTCTGCTGTTGAGAGAGACAAGCTTTCAAGACATGCAAGAGATCTTTAGGTTTAAAAGCAGCAGTAGTTTGAAGATGTTAATGTTAATTGTGTTAACAACTAACAATATTTATCTTTCCCCTTGCAGAAAATTGTATTGGGGTCCAGAGTCAGGCCTGAAGAAGAACTTTCTCACCGACGGAAGTTGGTCCAATAAAAAATATTACCTCACCCACCTTGTCTCACCAAATGGGTTGTTAACCAACATGGAATCCCTTTAGCTTTCAGAGGCTGCTATGGGTTTGACAGCCCTGGGGAGGGGGCAGGAGCAGAGAGAGGAAGTAACATAAGTCTGTACATGGCTTTGCTGCTTTTTTTTTTTTTTTTTTGGTCAGCATCTGTTATAAGTAAGAATACATTACCACAGATCTCTCAAACCCAGACCAGACATTTGAACTGTCATTTTCACCTCTGATTTCCATCAAGATTCACAAACCTTTTTATAGGCACACAGTAACATATTCTGTATATCAAGATCCAAAGAAAAGGCAGCACTTCTGTTCCATGGCAGTGAGACTCTTTGTAGTCCACAACTAGTGAGTTCAAAAGCACCAACAAAGGACTTTTTCGACAACTTTTATTCTGAGTAAAATGTATTCAGTTAACAAAGAATAAGAAATAGTGGTCTTAAAACAATTTTCATGCCAGAAACTGGATTTTCAGTGATATAATGAACTCATGTAATGGAAAAGGATGAAAACAATTAGATCAGGGAGAAATGTAATTGATCTGTATTTATGAACGTTTTTTCTACAATAGGACTTCCTGGTTACTTTAATAATCAATAGAAAAAGCCAATCCATGATAAAATTGGTTCCAATTCTACCCATTTGTGTGCTGTCAACGGGCAGCTTACAGTTTGGGTGAGACCACTATATTCCAAGAATTTGGAAATTATAAAAAAAACTGGTGCATTTAGGTCTAAATTTAGTCAATGGAAAAACTCAAGTGCTTAAAGTTTGGCAGATGTTGAAGTTCTTTGCTGACCTGAGGCCTTATTTTCCACTTCAGGGAGTGGAATGGATTGATGGCTTATATTAAAAGCTAGAAAAATCAGGAGAGTGGCTTCATCTCTCCAGCACCTCTTAATTGGGAAACATATTTGTTCCCTAATTTTAAAATACAAGAGTTGCTGTTCAGTCAAATATACTTAACATTAAAGAGAACCTAGGATGCAAGTCATTACATACCATAAGTACAAAGCGGTATTATAATTCCTTAGACTTTCCTACCTGCTTATGAAAGTAGTCTGGTGCTAGGACTGGGAAGAGACTATCCTGTTGCCTCACATTATGTGTGTCTCATTCTGGTCTCATTCTGGTAGTTGCAGTCCAAGTTTTAAAGGATTTTTGTGGATCTTTATATTTAAAAAGAGAGACTGGGGAGGGATGAAATGGGGGGCCTTGGATAGAAAATGCTTAGAAACACCTAGCTCAGGATTAAACTCAGCCCGTGGTTTGTTTTGTTGTTGACCATTGCTAAAGGCCACCCTGGAAAGTGTGTGTTGAGAATAAGGTGGGGACACTGCCCAACTACGCTGCTACTGCTATAACTACTGAGTCTACATTACAAATGTGAGGCACTACACTTCTATCACTGTTGTGTAGACACTTCCTACATTGATGGAGGGGTTTTTTTTCCAGTGATTTAGTAAATCCACCTCTTAGAGAGGTGCTAGCTAGCTTGGCAGAAGAATTATTCCATTGATCTAGCTGCATCTACACTGGGGGTTAAGTCAACCTAACTAAAGTGCTCAGGATGTGAATTTTTTCACAGCCCTCAGTGATATTGCTAGGTTGATCTAATTTAAGTGTAGACGAGGCCTGAGTAATGGCTTTTATGGCTTGTGAAACAGAGCAAGAGAGAGAATAGCTCCACTAGCTAATTATCTTGAGGCGGGACACGCACCTGGGCTATCACTATTAGTAACCAGATTTTTAAAAGCTGTAAACCTTTTGGTTATTCATCAAATATTTAACCTTTCTATGGTCATCTGAGCCCTTGGAGGCCTTCTTTCATGAGTGTTTTGGAAGCAGCATGAAACAACAGCACTTTCAAGGACATCACAAGTATTAGCAGTAAGAACTTACTGACCCTTTGATGTCATTCTGGGAAGTATTGCTTTCAAGTGGCGATGGCGAAAGCTACATGGCAGTGCCCATGTGGTCAGAGACAGAAAAAGTCATGAACTGTGCTCCTAAAGCATAGGCTTTTTGAAAACCTCTGCAATTAGAAATCTGGTCTTGCTAAATATGTCCATCATCTCTCTATTGTAAACCAAACAAAACAGTATAGAAAATGTGATACTGTCATCACACTAGTTAATAGGAGTCTTTGGGAAATTTTAAATGTAAACTGTCAAACTATTTTTGAATCATTTATTTATTCACTGCTATTCATATTCAGACCTTGGTAGTTTCATACAGCGAATTTTCTTCTTTAATCATATTTTTTCTTCTATTGCATGTACATTTTATTATGGTACGGTTGCTGGTGAGGTCAGAGCTGCAACAAATGACTTTCAAAGACAAATACATTCAGTGCTGAAACAATTGTTTTGAAGAAATAAAACTGCACACACAAAGAACGACACCAACTTCACACAAAAATAAAAGAAGAAAACCCTCTCAAGTGAAAATAAAAATTAAAAAATAGAAATTGTGCTGGTTGTTAGTATACAAACTACAGGTAAAAGTAGAAAAAAATCCGTGAAAAAAATTAGGGACCAAACATCAGCTATGACTTTTGTCTCCTTTAAAAAAAAATAAATAAAGATAATAATATGATCACATGGAATTAAATAGTCAAACTATACTAGAAAATGTTCTTAATTTGATAAACAGGCATTATTCTAATTCTCTTCAATGTGGAAAGAAATAAAAAGGGATATTTTGTATTGGAATTCATACAGAATTGGTTTTATTTAATTTATCAATTTACCATGATAATCTAAACTTAACAGCTAGCTTTTTGTACAACTTTCAGAGAGCTTGTTTGGTCTTTACCAGTTCTGAATGGTCTTACTACCCATTTCATCCTACCGTTCCAATTTTTAGAAATAGGAGGGAAATATCAAAGTTTTGCTACTTTTCCCTTAACAACTGAAAGTCAAAGCGCAAATGAACATTTGTTGGTGAGACAATCTATGCAATTTGTAGACTATTTAATGCTGATAATTTCTACTACAATTTCAGCATGTAAATTAATCTGCAAAAAGATGTTTAGAATGTACTTATTAAAGGTGTGGTTCCTGTTATTCATTTTTGGTGAGAGGTTGTCATGTCTTCCTTTTCTGATCTCTTTGAGACACTCCTCAGTCTCCTTTGTATAAATTCTGGTGGTCTGTTAGGGACTGATCCATTACCCATTGAAGTAAATGGAAACAATCTATGAGAATAATGGATCCTGAACACTTCTGAAAATCTTGACATTTCATTGTGGTGCCTTAATGGCAGCTAAGCTCGTTGGGAAATCTGGCCATAAGAGCCCTATCTCACTCTCTTTAAAAGTTAATGGAAATACTTAAATTCAATTAAATAAGAGATGGATTTAGCCCTCAACTAATTATCTAAGTAGTTCTGAGGCTTGGGTCGATGAGGCTTGTGACAGCTTACCCTCCACTCTGGGATGCCACCTGATGTACTGAGGTACTACTGAGCCTGCCTGTTCCACCAGCCTGTGCTCCCTTACACTGTCCTGCTGAGTCAGGCCCTCAAGCCTCCTCCAGCACATGCACAGATAGGGACACACCTAGCTGCAAAAAGACACAGACACTGAAATCAGCTGTGCATGGGAGGACTCAGCTAGGGAATTGCCCAGCCCTCAAGTGCACTGCCCCTCTGGCGTGTAAACCCAAAATTGTATTGTCTTGCAGCACACAGAAAACTGTACAGTGTAAGCTAATAAAATTCGCTTCCTCTCTCAATGTGGAGGAAGATTTGCAGAGCTTTTTGCCACCCCACTCATGAATTCCACAAACTGGTTTTAGAGAAAACAAAAACAAGTTTATTAACTACAGAAGAGAGATTTTAAGTGACTATAAGTGATAGCAAACAGATCGAAGCAGATTACATTACTAAATAAACAGGAACTGCAAACTGAGCTTAATGCATTAGATAGGTAGGATATAAACCAGCAAATTCTCACCCTCAGTGATAAACAGGCTAGCAGATTCTTAAGGCACAAATTGCCTTGGCTTTCCCAGGTTTTCATACACAGGCTAAAGATCCTTCTAGACTGGGACCATCACTTCCCACTGTTCAATCCTTGCCCCTCAAGTGTTTTCAGATGTGTTGTTGCAGGGAGAGTGAGGTCCCATCATAATGTCATTGTTTCCCTTTTATATCTTCTCATTTGCTGAAAAGTTCTTTTGCTGTGACCTGGGTCAAACAGTTCCCATTGTGTAGTGTTATCTCTGAGAGGTTTCTATTGTACACAGTTCCTGGTGTAACCCTTGTGCTTGTGTGCATTTCCTCAATAAGCCATTAACATTGTTTGGCCTCTTTACTGTTCTACCTAAAAGGCTGCTTGTAGGTGTTTTCAACCTCACAACATGTTTCAGTAACACACACACAGCCTAACTTCACATACAACAGCAGCACATACAATCCAACAAGATATTAATGTCTAGCAGATCAAGGCTTTTAGAATGATACCTCACAAGACATATGTTGTACAAAACATATCCTAATTACATGACAGTGGTGAATATTGGGGTGAGCTCATTTCATTTACTTTGTCATCATATGACCAATTATATGAGACCCTACTCCTTTGAAAACAATGGACAGTAATGAAAAAAGTAGTCACAATGGCAAGCGGTGAAGCAGGTACTATAGACAACAAAGACATCGCTTCTTAACTCTAAACAATGTTCTATATTTGGGTTTAATTGTTTATAACTTATATTTGGCAGTCTTTAAACAGTTGCAAGAAAAAAAATCTTTGGTACATTTCAAATGAAAATACAGTCCCTGGAGAATTCTGAGAGTAGAGTCTGATTAGGAACAGAAATTTAACACCCAGAAATTCTCAGTTCCGTTTATGAATGCAATAGAGGCTAAAGTTTATACATGTTTTACGGTGAAACAAAATTTATATATTTCTCAGGACTTTCTTTTGTCTCTCTTTTTTTCTTATATTTTAGCAATGAGCCTCAAGTCTGTAAGAAACTAATATCCTTGTCTCTGATAATCTGAGAGATTTTTCCTTGATGGAAATAACCCATAATTTCCTGATATGATGCATCATATTAGGGGCTCCCTCCTCTTTCAAAATTCTTCCAGAGCGCAGTTTGTTGCTATCTGCAGGTCCTTGCAATGAGCTCAAGACACTACATTTTAATAATAAAATCAGGGACAAAATCAGATCAATATGGGATGGAAGAAAATTTGTATCCAAAGTGTGTGAAGTTTTATATAACAAATAGTGTATATAAAATATTTCAGATGTATTAATTCTGCTGGTAACACCCTGCCATTAGATTATTTCAGACTGTACCAATTCGGTGAAGTATGTCATGGGGGTACAGAAACTCTGACTTGCATTGTATGGCACTTACACAAGTAGCTACACTGATTTCAGTGCTACTATTTGCATGAGTATGTGTACGTTGCAGTTAGGCACCTGCGGCTGGCCCATTCCAGGTGACTGGAGCTTGGGCTAAGGGACTGTTTAATTACAGAGTAGCTGTTTGGCCTCAGGCTGGAGCCTGAGCTCTAGGACCCTCCCCACCGCATGGGGTCCCAGGGCTTGGGCTCCCAGCTCAAGCCCAAACAGCTACTCTGTAATTAAACAGCCAGAGTCAGTTTGTATGGGCCAGCTGCAACATAGATATACCCCGTAAGTACTATCCAACGTGAATCAGGCCCATAGAAATGGAGAAGGCCCTACCAGTGACTAGTTATTCCCAAAAAGAACATTTTCTACCACATCGTCCAATCTAGTTTTAAACATTTCCATATGCATTGTTGCATATTTAGTAAAATACGGTAATGCCCTTCAACATCATCTTTGGTCTCCAAGTGAAAATGCATCGGGGATTCCTATATCTTGTTTTGATTGTGAAGTATCCTATGGTATTAGTCACACTTAGGTGAAATATGGAGATAATTTATTCATTTAATCCACTACCAAATTAGTTTTATTTTTCTAGCTAATTCCTCTCCCCGCAACCCCCTGCCCCAGTTACTTGTTCCCAATGCTGTTAAACAGTTCAAGATAGAACCTCACAAAACAAGATTGCACAGTATTTCAGAACCCATAATTTCATCTGGTTTTGTACTGTTATGTAAAATTTTTGCCAGTGTCTTGCACAGCAAGATGACAACTATTAACAATATATTTCTCTAAACTGTTTGTGCAAAGCTGTTATTCATGAGAGTTACAACAGAGTTAACTTTCAGAAAGAGTGGCTTGAAAGAGGTCTTGGGCTGGACTGTTTATGAACATGGCCTTTTCTCTTATTTCTAATTAGTGCGAAATGGTTCCAAACAGGAGTCAGCACTGCAGAAGTCTGTGCTGCACAAAGCCAGCCTTGTTAAGGGACACAGGGAGCAGTTTGTTTTGCTGAATAAACAACTGCGTCATAGTGCCTTTTCAAAAGGAATACAATCCGGTTTACCAGCTGCCCTCTAAGTGTTGAATGTTGTTGATGTGCATCTGGATATCTTTCCTGCGGATTACATATCCTTATTCTTGCTTAGAATGCCCTAGATTAATTTAGTGACAGATTTATGCCTAAATATGTTTTAATAATAAGTCATCTTTTTCAGACCTTTGTTTGACAGGGTTGAATTCATACACGGTAGGCTACTTTCCCTTCTAAATCTCATGTTTTCAGCGACTAAATTTAGTTTGGCTCAGATAATCCATAATCTGTATGGAACATTGGTGCACCCTGATTCTGACTTGGTGTGCAGAACATAATATTAGCTCAAGTCATGGCATAAGTCTTATGCTTCTAAGTTTTATTTCATATAAAAAGTATTGACTTGTGCTGCTTCAAAATGTGAATTGGGGTAGATTCTTGCAGCGCAACTAAAAGAAACAAGGATCTACATATTTAAAATGAAAAATAATATTTTTCATAGTTAGACCTGATCCAGAACATTAAAGGGAGTGCATATTTAATGACCATCACAAAATATGAAATATGAATAGGTGGATTTAATAGCAAAATGTTCTCTTCCCTCTTCCCCCTCTACCCCGCTTCTTTCTGTCAGACTCTCTGAGCAGATGTCAGCATCAGTGTAAAGAAGTGTGGTGTCATTATTATACATTTGTGCAAATTCTTCTTTTTAAACATCTATATCTGGTGAGGGCAGTCACAAATTAATCCTTGCAAGCCTTAATGTAGATTTTTATTGGTAAATGTCAGTAGATGTCAATTTCACAGTCCACACACACACCAAGGAAAAAATATTTCCATTGATGATAAAAAAAAAAAAAAACCTTACATATAGGCAAAGTTAAAACATACACAAAAAGATACTTGAGAACTTATTAGAGTTTAATTTAAAGATATTTATTTTATATATTTTGATGTGTGGTATTGACAAATTGTGTTTAACAGTTTATAAACCTTTAATTTTTTGAATCTCAATATCAGTCATAAAATTAACTGGCTACCCATCATTTTTCACGACTGTGAACATTTAAATAGATAACATTTATTTTCAAGCATTTTTTATTTGTATCTGTCAAAATTATAAAAAAAAGAAAAAATCAAATTCAGCCAAGCTTAACTATATCATGTGTGTGTTAGTTATCAAACTTTGCTCAGTAATGTGGGATCATCATTCAGTATAAAATGGGGACCATATCCAGAGACAGGGCATAATGGGAGCCCAAAGCCCATACCGTTTATTGAAAACCCCTCTCTTCCCTAGTCTTAAAAGTGAATGTGGGTCAGGAAGTGAAGTAGAAAATCTAGGGTTGCACCAGTGCTAATAGTGTTGATGGGTAGATTTTTGTGTGTGCTCTTAAATGTGCCTTATTTAGGGCTCAGTTTTGCTTCTATTGATATCATTGGGAGTTTTCCCATTAACTTACATGGAAGCAGGAGCGGGTATGCAAGATGCAACCCTTCAGGGTGGTGTCAGTTGAGAAGTTGATTTCAGAACAAGAAAAGGAAGTGGCTTTTGGGTGACCTTGTATCACAGGAATATTTTAACTCCCGGGTTTTGCACTTCAGCAAGGGATCAGAAGAGAAAGAAAGAGCACACTGTCAAATCCATCCTTTCTTTACCAGCAGGATAAAAAAGGGGAGGTAATTGATGGTGTGACTCACCATCTATGGCATCTTGTGATCCCGCAATTGTAAAGCCCTCCTTCTATCCCTTACAATTACTTGCCCACTTATAACAGTAAAGAGAAACAAAACCAATACCTGTGTGAGGTTCTATGGCCTGGGTATGCAGGCAGTCAGACTAGATGATCATCATGGTCCCTTCTGGACTTGTTAGCATTTCTAATAAAAGAAGTATTGAGAACAGATTTTGTACTATCAGATAAAATTAAATTAAATTAAAAATAAAGGATTCTTTTCCTTTCCCTGCGGACAACTTCTTGGTGCCCCCACAGCAGTCCATGTTTTCTTTTGTGGAAAACAATCAGACCTAGAGATAGAAAATATTGAAATGAAAAATGTAAAATTCAAACCAACTATCATATTTGAAAGTAAGGAATATCTGTCTCTTGTGGCATAGATGGCATGAGTGAGTATGAAAACAATTGTACAGTGGGGACCAGAGAGGGTATGCTGTCCCCACTTCCACCTCCAGCAACTCTAGTGGAGGCTACTGTGATGTCTATGGAATAATTGTGGCACTGAGCCATTGTCTTTAGAGGGCACATCTCATCATTAATTTGAAGTGAATTCTAGTTTTAGGATGTTGGTTTTTCATATTCACTGCATTACTCATAGCTACACAGAATGCTACTAATGTAACAGCCCAGGTGTTGAGAAAAACGTTCACATATGAGCGCATGTGAAAGGGTTGTGGACTCAGACAGGAAGGATAGTCCAGTGGTTAGGGTGCTACCTTGGAATTTGGGAGGCCCAGGTTTAACTTCCTTCTCTTCTACAGGCTTCCTGTGTGACCTTGGGCAAGCCACTTAGCCTCTCTGTGCCTCAGTTCCTGAACTGTAAAATGGGGATATTAGTGCAACCCAAACTCACTTGCATGTTGTGAGGATAAATACATTTAAAAAGATTGAGGCAGTCAGCTACTAGGGTAATAGATGCCATATAAGCACCAAAAATACACAACATTTTCTCCCAGCTTATGCTATCTAAATAACCATATATGATCATCTTGCTTTGGCCTGCATATGTGCAAGCTGTGTAGTTTAAAAGTACCTACAGAGATTTATATATTTCTGCTCCCTGATTTTCTTGTATATGGTGATTTTCTGCCCCTCCCCCCCCCCTTTTTGGTTTTGCCCATTTCTCTATTGCAGCAGCTGAGCTTCAATGTGCACAGCTACACCAGCCAAATGGGGAGAGAGTAGAGAGTCAGAGAACTCTAATTTTCCATTAAGTAGAGAGAAGGTTAGAACTATGTAAAATGCAACTTGTAAGACCACTGAAAGGCAAATGTTGCTGCTATCAGCTTTGCATTTTTTAGAATACTGAAAATACCAAGGTTCTATCATGTAACATCTGGAATGCAGTTCAAATGACATATACAGTTTGCTTTTCTGGTCACTTTAAAAGATATATTTTACATAAATCCGTGTGGCTACGTTTATAGCGAAATTGGAATTAAGATTTAGACATAACTTGTCGCTTGTTCAGTTGAAGAAAAAAATACATCAATTGCTTCCCTTCCATTCGTTCCAGCATCAGGGTGTAGTCTGCCTGGAGCTCACAGTTTCAAAGTCTTGCTAATGTAAAGTGTGATTCATTTACTTTTAGCATGAAAAGAGTGAAAGTCAAGCACTAGAAATCGTTAACATTGTCACAGTGGAGGGGTCATAGATGAGAGATACCTCCACCTAATGCTCCTCCCTATACCATATGATTCCCTTACCTGTAGTTAGCCTAATTAAATTGAATAGAGGACTGTTCTTAATTGGTTCCCTGCTCTATTAAGTAATGCAGATTACACAATTTAAGAAATCTGCATTTCTTGGAATCTAAGCCATCAACTCAGTACTCTTTTCCTTTCCCTTTAAATACCTGTGAGTTTAGGGCTCCTGAAAGTTGTCATGCTGACAGCCCTGGAGATTGTTGTTCCTTGCTGTCTTCATGACCACTCTGTTCTTGAGACAAGGGTAAAATTTAGCACCAATTGTGGTGTTGGATTCTGTGGTGTGGGCTCCTGTGTACTAGCAACTGGACTGAAAATCACCAAACTTTAGGCCATCAAGCAGTCATCAGATAATAAGAACTTTTGGTCACTACCCTCATTATGCTTAGAACAACTGACTGTCTTAGTCAACAATGTAATAAATTATAGAAGCATAGAATCTGGAAATGGAGACAACTTACTGGCCTTAGATAACTTAATCCAACAGCCGCTAATGCAGTAGTGTCCCCTATAGAATATTTTCCAGTGCCTTGGTCAATCTGGTTTTAAATAACTCAAACTGTGTAATTTCCTCCATTTCTCACTGTGAGAATGGATGTTTGTATTAATTTGCACTGAATAGAGCAAGTTAAAAATCCAAAGGCTTTTTGTTTGGCATTTTTTGTAATTATTGAGTGGAGAACCAGAATTTTGGCCAAGGTCTGGAGGAAAACGTCTTTTCAAAGGCTTTTACCTCGCTGCCTGCTATCATTTCCCAAAGCTGTGCTGCATGCAGGACCAGCTCTAGGCATTCTGCTGCCAATGTGCACCTTCTTCCCTGCACCATTCTAACCTCTTCCTCTCCTGCATTCTAGGAACTTTATTTCCTTCCTCCGTCTAGTCACCTGTCTCTTATGCTCTAATCTCTCCCTTATTTAACGTCCATTTGTTCCCCTCCTCTTCCCCTGAGCTTTTTTTCTCTTCCCTTTGGAGGGTTAACACTATTCTACTAGAAGGGCCCCATCTGTCTCCCAGTATCAAATCCCCCAGTCTTCTTTGTCTTTGAAAAACACTGTTTCCCCTTCCTTCCTCCCAAATTGTTGGTGTCTGTTTTACCCCTCCCCAAATAGATAAGGCTTCCCATTGCATCCATTTGCTCTCTCCTGCCACTTTGTTTACACAATTGTGTAAATGAGTGCATACTTCCAGATTGCCCCTGCATTTTTAAATGACAGCACCTATTTGCACGTGTTAAAAATGGGGCCTGTGGAGTGTACCAAAAGTACAGTGTGCTATTCCACTTTATATCTTTTTTATAACCATTTATTTTACAGTTGAGAAACCTCAGGCATCTCCTGTGTATAAAAGACCTTGATGTAAATTGTAAAAGTACCATATTCCCTTTTGTGTCCCTGTTAGTAATTTGAGTTCTTGCCATTATTTCAATAGAGAAATGTCTTAACAAAACATTTAATGATTAGGATTCGTTTCTGAGTTTCTTCACTAAGTTAACAAACTTTGAAGAGATTTCTGAAGGAAAGGTTTCTAAATCTGATAACATAATTACCGTACAATGGCTTTTATTTCATCTGGCATTACTGAATTGCTAATGATATAACTCTGAATAGGTATGGTATCTTAAATCTTAGTTCAGTGGAGGGCAAGTTAAAACACACACATCGTCATGCAGTTTTGAGAAGAAAAAAAGTATTGGGATTGGCAAAAGGAAGACATTTGTTTTTGTTACAGACAAAAGGATTCTCTTCTGCTAATACAATTCAAATGTGAATTTAATGGGTAATTTTATTATTTCAAAAATGTGTAGTCAATTCAGTAACATCACCCCAGAAAGGAATTTGACAGCATTAGAGCTGGGAAGAGCTCATCAGTTACACCAGACATGTAGTGCATCCTTGTGTTAAAGAATGACTTAATAATGCCCAGATTTAAATAGCTTCTCAAGGATGATTAATAAGTTTTAAATACTCAGTATCTTGACTGAAATGAGTATGTATACTGAACAAAAAGTGTCTGTGAGATTAGAAGATGGAAATGTGAACTCGTAAGAGCTGGTCTAAGAATGTGTTTTACATTTTTTAATTAGGAATCAAAACCTGCAAATACTTTAACATGGTTAAAAATGAACGTCCCAATCTTTTGCCCTAACTATCCGCTTCCGCTTTTCAGTAACTGTTGTTACCACCATTCCTCTCATCACCTAAACTGACAACTTTGGGGGCATCTTTGTCTCTTTTTTCCCTTCTTCCCTCCTATTGAGGCCTTTTGGAAATCCTGCCACTACTTTTACACAAACATCAGCAGAATTAATCTCTCCCTCTCAACAATGACCTCTGGTAGCATAATCATCCACATTCACAGACTTATTTAACTTCTTTCTGGCTTACTCCACTCTCAACAGACTCCCACAGCCTCCAGTTAACCCAAAATGCAACTCTCATTATTCTATTCCTTTGGTTTGATCATGTCTTTCCTGAGGACCACAGACCCATAATGTATGTGTGAAAATGGAAACAAAATGGGTATGGAGAGAAAAATACTTAACTGTACTTAGTGCAGGTTTGTCTCAGTAGATTCCTTTTATTAATACACTGTTTATTACCACAAAACTACAAGCAAACTATTTCAAGTTCTATTTTCCAAACTATCCTCACTTTTCTTTCACTTTCTGTGGTGTTCGTAGCTATCTAGGATTCAGTTTGCATTGTTCTGACACTTCAAGTGTCAGAATTTGCCTGTCTTTGTGACAGGCAGCAGGACTATGAGGAGACTTAAGATGGAGAACATTTAAAGAGTCAGATGTACTCTGCTTTCTTTCCAGTGGAGACCTATTTTCCCCTGCCTTCCTTACCCTAAAATAAAAGTAGATAGAAAGTATCTGGTTTTTTTGCTATTTCTATATGGAAATGCTTTCCTGTTAACATGTTTTTACCCCAGCACTTGTCTATGTTGCATTATATGCAGCTATACTGAATGAAATAGTACAAGAATACATACAAAGGACAGAAATAAAAGGACCTAACAGCTAAACTGGTGCAAGACTAAAATAAATGCCAAGTGAAAAATCAGGCCCCTAGGGTGCTATCCAAAAACCATTTGCTGGAAAACTAATTTGGTAGCCTTGCACCATATGAATTATAGTCCTGATTTACACAAGTGCACTGTCTAACAAACTCAAATTGCTTATTACACAAATTGTTCTGCTCACAACACAGAATGTGTTTTCCGTTTGTCCCACCACCATTAAAGGATAGAAATGTCTCTGTTTTCTTTGCTGAAGAGCAAGTGAGATGCATGTTTTAGTGAATCACTACCTTATCCAAGAATTATTTGGTATTTATGGAGGATCTACATAATTTAGTATAGAACATTTCCTGTTCTTAACATTTGATGGATAGTTTAAGAAATGGAAGAGTTTGTTCCTCTCATGCATATTTATTTTTAGAGTGGACACTGTGCCTCAGTAATTGGAAACTATGAGCCAGATTAATCACTGAACTTATCACTAGGGAGGTGATATAAGGATTGAGGTGAGGTAGCTTGCACCTCCCCTATCCTGCTGATGCCTGAGAGCTGCTTTAACTTGTGACCCTACTGCCATAGTCCCTTTCCCTGGGGAGTAAGAACACCTGATCACTTTCCCCTCCAACTCCTGTCATACCCCTGACATGCCCTGGAACATATTTTTTGCTGACGACTTTTCTGCTGAGGACTAATTAATTTTTTGCTGTGGGTTTGCACAGAGCTAGTGGAACTGGCTCAGTGACTGGCAGGGAAAGGGCATGTTCTATACCAGGGGAATTCATCCATGTAACTGGTATATATGGACTATAGAGCATCCACGACTTGGGCCCTATGGGTTTCACACTGGTGTAACTCCACTGAATGCAGTGGAGTTACCACTGGTTTACCTCAGTGGAAGTGGGAGGATGATCGGGCCCAATCTTCCTCAGTTGGCCTTTATTGCTTGTCCCTGGGCTTGTGTCCCCTTTCCATCATAGGGGTGTATACTGTATGCCTTTGCCAAGCTTTCTTCATTTTCTCTTTTGTCCCCTCTAGTTCCAGTTATTTGGTGAACGTCAGTAAAAATAGAAGGATTAGAAACAGAGATTAGAGGATTTTTTGTTTATACGAAGGCCACAAAAGGATTAGGCGGGTGCTACTTTGCCCCATGGAGCTGGCTGGCTATGAACTATGGTAAGGTGACAAGAAATCCTTGTTTGTATTCCTGATTCTTGTCTATTACAGACTTGGTGTCTCATTACAGACTTCTTTTAGTATGTCTGTTCTGTCTTCCTTCAGTTTTGCCATTTTTTTGTCCAACAGAACAGTTCCAAGTCCAACAATTACTATAACTTATTTGCAAACTTGGACTTCCCCTTGAAACCCTTACAACACCCATGACCTCATCCCTATCTCTGCAAGATCTTTCTGGGTTCTTCTCCCCCCGCTCCCCAAATAGAACAAATAGATCCAGAGAGATCAGAGACCTCCTCCTCTTTTTGCTCTACCTCCTTTCCTCCTGCTCTCTAATGCCCCATCCTCTTCCTTCCCTTTCACAAACACACAGGTTTCCTGCTTGCTGTCTATCTCTGACCCCTCCAAAGTCCATTGCCTCTGCCTTCCTGTGCCCCCATTCTTACCTTCTTTCTCCTTCATCCATAAGCTTTCACAGTCTTCTAATTCATTCCTCTCAAAATAAACTCATACTCTGGTTCCTGCCATTCTCTGAAAACCCAGTCCACTGAAACTGCTCTTAGTGAGGTCTCCAATCTCTTCATGGTCAAACCAGGGCTTCTACTCCATCCTCATCCTTCTCAACTGCTCTGCTGCTTTTGAGACTGTTGATCATAATCCACCTTCATGAAATCATGTCCTTCTGGCTTTGACCAGTATGTCCACTCTTTGTTCTCCTCCAAGTTCTCAGGCATCTCTTTTGGAGGGTCCTCACCCTGCCCTCCCCCAATTCTCATAGGGATCCATGGCCCCTCCTCTGTTTCCTTCACATACATTTTGGGTGGTCTTATCTACTCACATGGCTTCAACTACAGTCTCCATGATGACAACTCACAAATCTACCATTCAGTTCCTGTCCTGATTCCCTTAATATAGAGGCCTTTCTGACACTTCCTCTGAGGTGTCTCACTGCCAGACTAAACATAACATGTTCAAAACCAGGCTCCTTATCTTTCTTATCAGGCACTCCCCTTATTCTAAGTCAATGTTGATAACACCAGTTCTACTCTGTTATTCAGACCCTTAACTTGGAGGTCAGTTGTGATTCCTCCCTCTCTCTTGCACCACAAATCCAGGCTGTGTCCAAATCTCACTCCCTCTTTACTGGCCATGTCTTCCTTCAGCTGTTTCCCCTTTTTCCTTTACATCAAGTTTGAGTTTCTTGTACTCACTTTCAAGACCCTTCCCAACACTGCTCTTTGTACTTTTTTCTACTCTTACTGCATCACCTTCATCCAAATCCTATACTCTGCCAATGGAGACAACCTCAGTATTTTGTCCATTTCTCATGCAACACTCTCTGTGCTTTATTCCATACCATCATCTCATCATAGAATGCCCTCCTATAGCTGGTATTTAAGTCAGGTACTCAGGATTCATTCAAATTTTCTCAAACACCCACTTGTACCATGACACCTACAAGAAACCAGCCACCTAATAATGATTAGGTAAAGTGGAAATGGGGGGAAGTTGATACTCATCTAAACTGACATGGTAAAAAAAAAAAAGACTTTTGTACTAAAAACTGTCCTGACCACTTTGGGTATGTGTAGAGCTGATCCACAGAAGGAAACATTTTCACAAATAAATTGTTTTCAACATCATTCTCATTTGGAAATAGAACTTAAAAAATCATGAAACCTTTTTTTGGGGGGGAGAACGGGACTTTCACCATTGGAGTGACAAATAGAAAAATGCAATAAATTAATTCATGAATGCTAGAAATGTAGGACTAGAATGGACCTCTATAGGTCATCTAGTTCAGTATCCTGCACTGAGGCAGGATTAAGTATTATCTAGTTCATCCCAGACAGGTAGCTGTCTAACCTGTTCTTAGACACCTCCAGTGACTGAGATTACACAACCCCCTAAACAATTTATTCCAGTGCTTAACCACTCTGACAGCTAGAAAGCTTTTCCTAAGGTTTGTCCTAAGTCTCCCTTGCTGCAATTTAAGCCCACTGCTTCTGTCCTGTCCTTAGTGGTTGAGGAGAACAATTTATAACCCTTTTCTTTATAACAACCTTTTATGTATTTGAATAATATGTCCCCCATCATTCTTTTCTTCTCCAGACTAAACAAACCCAATTTTTTCAGCCTTTCCTCAAAAAGGTCATGTTTTCTAGACCTTTCATAATTTTTGTTGCTCGTCTCTGGACTTTCTCCTATTTGTCCACATCTTTCCTGAAGTGAGGTGCCCAGAATTGGACACAGTACTCCAGCTGAGGTCAGATCAGTGCTGAGAAGAGTGGAAGAATTACTTTTTATGTCTTGCTTACAATACTTCTGCTAATACATATGAGAATGATGTTTGGTTTTTTTCCCCCAACAGTATTACATTGTTGACCCATATTAAATTTGTGATGCTCTATAACCCCCAGATCCTGGCCTGTAGCACTCCTTACTAGGCAGTCATTTCCCATTTTGTATTGGTGGAATTCATTGTTAATTCTGCAGTGTAGTATTTTGCATGTATTCTTATTGAATTTTATCCTGTTTAATTCAGATCATTTTTCTAGTTTGTCAAGATCATTTTGAATTTTTATCCTGTCCTCCAAAGCACTTGCAACCCCTCCCAGCTTGGTATCATCCGCAAACTTTATAAGTGTAGTCTCTATGCCATTGTCCAAATCATTTATGAAGCGAGTACATAGAACTGCACATAGGACAGATCCCTGCAGGACCCCATTTGATATGCCCTTCTAGCTTGGTTGTGAGCCATTGATAACTACTTCCTGAGTATAGTTTTCCAGACAGTTGTGCACCTACCTTAGAGTAGGTTTGTCTAAGCTACGTTTGTCTAGTTTGTTTGAGAAGGTCATGGGAGACAGTATCAAAAGCCTTATTAAAGTTGAGATATATGACACATACTGTTTTCTCCCCATCCACAAAGCTTGTTACCCTGTCAGAGAAGGATACTAGGTTGTTGTGACATGATTTTTTTTCTTGACAAATCCATGCTGAGTTACTTATTTCCTTATTTTCTTCTAGGTGTTTACAAATTCATTGTTTTGAGTATTTGCTCCATTATCTTTCCGGGTACCAAAGTTAAACTAACTGGTTTATAATTCCCTAGGTTGTCCTTATTCCCTTTTTTACTATATTTTCTCTTTTCTAGTCCTCAGGCATCTCTCCTCTCCTCCACGAGTTCTCAAATATAATCACTAATGGCTCAAAGATCTCCTCAGCCAATTCCTTAAGTAGTCTAGGATGTATTTCATCAGGCCTTGCTGACTTGAAAACGTCTACAACTTGTTCTTTTCCTATTTTAATCTCAGATCTTACCCCAGTTACACTGATGTTCTCGGTTAGTCGTCCAATAACTGCAAACTTTTTTTGGTGAAAACTGAAACAAAAAAGACATTTTACACTTTGGCCCTTGCTGCACTTGCTGTTCTTGTCTTTCCCTCCTTATTTATTCATGGGTCTATCCTATCTCTGGTCTTCCTCTTGCTTCCCATGTATTTAAAAAATGCTTTCTTGTTACCCTTTATATCCTTAGCTAGCTTAGTCTCATTTGGTGCCTTGGGCTTTCTGATTGTGTCCCTATGTACTCGTGTGATTTTTACTATATTCATCCTTTGTAATTTGACCTAGTTTTCACTTTTTGTTTGACTTTTTTTTTTTTTTTTTTAGTTTCAGGTTGTTGAAGATCTCTTGGTTAAGCTAGGGTATCCTCCTACTTGCTATTTTTTCTAAGCATTGGTATAGTTTGCTCTTGTGCCTTCAATAGTGTTTCTTGGGGGGGAAAACCTGTCAATTTCGCCGAACTTTTTTTCCTCTTAAACTTGCTTCCCACGGCATCTTACCTACCAATTCTCTGACTTTGCTAAAGTTTACCTTCTTGAAGTCCATTGTCTTTATTCTGCTGTTTTTATCATTGCTTAGAATCAGAAACTTAACATTTTATGATCACTTTCACCCAAGCTCCCTTCCTGCTTCAGAGTTCCTGTTTGTCAAATCTAGAATAGCCTCTCCCCTAGTCACTTTCTCCACTTTCTGTAATAAAAAGTTGTCTTCAATGTATTCCAAGAACTTGTTGGCTAATCTGTTCCCTGCTGTGTTATTTTCCCAACAGATGTCTGGTTAGTTGAAGTCTGCCCTCAGCACCAATTCCTGTGTTAGTTTAAAAAGTCACATCCACTTCTTCTTTCTGGTTAGGGGGTCTTTAGTAGACCCCTGCCTTGACATCCCCCTTGTTTTTTACCCCTTTTATCCTTACCCAGAGATTTTCGACAGGTCTTCATCCCACTTCTATGTCAACCTCAGTGCAAGTGCATGCATCTTTGATATACAAGGCAATACATCTTCCCTTTTCCCCCTGCCTGTCCTTCTTGATCAAGCTGTACCCTTCTGTACCAATATTCAAGTCATGTGAATTACCCAACCAAATTTCTGTGGTGCCAGTTATGTCGTAATTGTGATTATTCACTAGTATTTCTAGTTCTTCCTATTTATTTTGCACACTTCATGCATTAGCATGCAGACATCTAAGATGTTTATTAGATTTTTCCTCTATATTTCCTATTGTCTCACCTTTGTACCTACTGGATTTCCAGTGTTCCACCCAGATTTCAATGCTTCACCTAGGTCTCCATGTTTTGGACTTACCTGTGGATTTTTGTATCCTGCCCCCATCGAATCTAGTTTAAAGCCCACTTCCCTAGGTTAGCCAGTCTGTATCTAAAGATGAGTTTATCTTATTTATTTTAAGAGTAATATTAAATAAAATAAAGTAGAGAAACTCCTCTCTTCTCTTCTCTCTCCCCCCTCCCCCCCCAAAAAAGATGGATATTCTATGGCATTGAGGAAAAATGGGGTGGGAGGATGGGGAAAAAATAGCTTTCTGAAATATAAATAATTTGAAATTTCAAAGTTAGCAAAAAATTAGGAAAAATATAAGCTTCTCATAAAAATTTCAGGTTTACAATAACAGTAAATTTTCTTTGGAAACTTTAAATGAAATATTCCATCAGTTTTTAACTGTGTGTTTTCTTTTTTTTAACCACCCTTTCTGTTGTCCTGAATGTCTTTCTATGTTTTTTTTTACAGTACCTAGGATGTTTTATGTGCAGCTGTAATATACATAATACATCAATATCCTCTTTGAACCAATTTTTTAGGAAATGTCAGAACTAGTAAGAGTAACCCTGCAAAGGTTTTAGGGCAACTGGAGCTGTTAGATGCTTTGCACTTTTTTGCAAATCATCCTGGTGCCTAAGCAAAGACCTTAGATTTCCAATTTTAAAAATGTTTTCCCCACACTATAAACGAATCTTATTTTCTAATTTGGTAATATATTTTCTAAATAAAGCAGGAGGCATAGGGTTGGAGAGATGGAGGAGGGAGGTTTAAGTTTTTTAGCTGAAGTCCTTTTCAAACTGCATTCAGCTTCTTGTACTCTGTGTGTGTGTATCAACTTTTTTTTAAAAAAATAGAACTATAGTTACCAACTAAATCAAGATGCATATTGTTTGTTTGAAAAATGTGTAAAACAAACAGAAAATTCATTGTGGAAGAGAACAAAAGATTTTTAAAATACTGACAATAGTGAAGCAGATTATTTAACATGTGCAAAAGTATTTGTTACTGTTGTCAGTGCCATTAGCTGTCAGTTTATAAAATGGGTCAAAAGTCTGCTTCTTTCACTTTTCAAGTGAAATCTACAGTGATTAGATGGTTTAGGGAAATGTTTCCATTAAAAGTAATATAACAGCATTTCAATAGATGTCTGTATAAGTTTATTAATAATAATATAATAATAATTAATAATAAGAAAGTCAGCATAATAAATCAGTTCCGTAAATAGTGAGAATAGGATTTTGGGGTGTGTGTGTATGTGTACAAAACATTCTCATTTCTGGATGACAACCTACAAAAGATGCCCCCACCCGTTTCCAGAGGAATAGGGTTGAAGTAATTCTATATTTTTCAAGACCACTAAACATAAATCAAATCCTGGGTTATTAAACCTTTACTGTGTATAATATTGTTACTAAATAGGAATTATGAGTGCTGTCTCTTCAGATAGTATACTACAGGAAGAAAGAGAGTGATTGGTTTTTATTAACTTTTTTCTACAGTTTATGAAAATGAAGGCCATCTTGTTTGGTAGTTCATAAGAACAAGGAACCACTTTATCTGTAAAATGAAAGGACTAGTAATGAAGCATAATCTGACAGATGATGACAGGAGGTGGGACTAAGGAAGCTGATTCTTAGAATTAAAAACCACACAATTCTGCTTCAATAACAGAGTAATTAATCAACTGGGCCTCACATTTAATCTGATTTAAACCCTTCTTTTATGAAATGGCATGAAAGAAACTCCAAAACGAAATCTGAATGAGCAATGAAAAGTGGAAGGTCTAGATACCCTAGGAGGTCCCTCCCAAACCTAATGTTCAAATAATGCTCTCACTTATACCAGTGTAAATTAGAGTAACACCACTGGCTTCAGGAGAGTTTATTCTGAATTTGCACCACTGTAGAAATTGGCCCCATGATTCCAAGACTAGTGTAGCTTTCCAAAGGTCAAATAGATGTGACTCACCTAAATAAAGGCTGTACCAAGATTCCGAACTCTGCATAATCATTAGATGTGTTTTTATATCTGTATAACACCAGGGTTAAAATGTAAAGCATGTCCTTCTGAGTGGTTTTATATTGTTTCATGAAAGCATTTTGCTTCATATATTACAGCACAGAAACACATTTTACTCTTTCATCTTAGTGCCTATTAGAAGTGCTGTGTAAAACTGCTGCACACAGCAAAATGTGTGGACTTGCATAATATGAACCCCATGACAAAATGAGTTGGGATTAGCAATTTCCATTAGTGCTTAGTGTCGGAAAATCTCAGCCACCAGTGCCCAAGATATAATTCCACTTCATAATGTGTACAGATAATCATAAATTAATCAGTAGCTCACAACAGGGTATGTGCTACCAAGCAGTGTAAAAGTGAACCTTAAATGGTCAGAATTTACGTTCACCCAAAAGTTCAGGTACTTATGTGAAAAATCTGAACCTCTCTTTGTACAGTAATGCTGAAAATCTCACAAAAGAGGCTTTCTTGTGATATTTCAAGGAAAGAAAAGCAAAAATAAAGTAACGGGGGAGGAGGTGAAATAACTTCACTTTTGTGAACTTCAAAAAAAAAAGGGGGGGGGGTTCAAAACTTGGGTGAAGACTTGGGAATTCCCATTTTTTCCCAAGCTGTTTCACCCATCCGTATTACCAGACTACTGTGTGTTACAAAATACAAGGCAAAATATTCAGCGCCAAATTCTAATCTCATTTATCCCAATGCCATCCCACTTCAGCCAGTTGGGTTGGCAGATGTGTATAGTATAAAATGTGTCCCTGTGTTTGCACATCTGAAAACTATACAATGGCTCCAGTTCTGTGCTGTATTGAACGGTACTGCAAGTTCAGGGTCTGGGGTAAGTTGGTCCAAAAATAGGTGTAAGTAGCACAGTAGAATTAATTGCAACCATTTATCATACACATGAACTTGCAAGTGAGGGAACAGAAAGGGAGGGTAAAGTCCCTGCCAGAAGAAGGGGGCATTGTCAGCCAAAAAAGGGAAGTGTCGAGAGAAAAGTGACACGTCAGAGGAAAGCTAATAACAAGGTATAAATAGGTCACCCAATCCCCTTTGTTTAAGCAATATTAAACATCACTAGCTCTCCTGGCAGCTGGCGCACAGCCTCGCAGACCGCCCAGTATTCCAGGGAAGTCTTCTGTCAGAACAAATAGTATCTCAGCACCAATCGTATGCTGTAAATAGTGTTAAATTGTATAGTGCTTATGAATGATTCTCTGCAAATGTCGTTTTAGGGGTCTGTGTTGATTCTTTAATCATTTCCATTTTCAATGTGCTCAGTTAACAAGTAAGAAGTTGTTTTTGTTTTGGCAGTTAGAAAAACAAAACTGCAAATTCACCAAGACTCTGACAGCCAAGCTGATTCTTCTAGGCCATCATATCCTCTAACGCAGGTTCTGCCGGTCACATTAGGCCCTCACTCAGTGATACCTGTACAGCCCTATTGTCTTCAAATTATGCATTCAGTGACATCTGTGGAATCTTATCGTTTCCAGTGAGTTTCCACAGGTGTGACTGTGTAACCAACATCCATGAATGTACGTGAGCATGTGAACAGCATTTTTTCTTGCTGCAATAACTGTGCTTAAATAAATGGCTCTACAGTATTTCAAATATATGATGCTATAGTTCCATAGCTATTTTGCGAAATATATAATGTTCGACATATGCCCGAAGCAATGATACGTTATCTTTATTTTATTTTTCTATTCATATACTGATAACATATTACTCCCGATATCAGTTATAGCTAACCCTCTGATAAAACGTATATATTGTATAGCCATACACATTCCGAAACATAGAAAATGGCTATCTGAGTGAGAGGGAGTGTGTACTGGTGTATTGAATACAAGACTAGGGGCCTAACCATGTGCCTATTGAAGTCAATGGTGAAACTTCTGTTGCCTTTCACGTGCAGTATCAGGCCCTGCTCCACCACTGACTCTTTACATGGTCTTGGATAAGATACTTAAGCTAAAATTTTCAAATATTAAGTGATGGATCCTAGCCAGTAAAAGATGGAAAAGGAGACTCTGGGTAAGAGAAACCATCTTGAACAAAGACTGTATCTTGCTAGTTTTTTAGTCTTTTGAGATGCATGTTTTCACTTTTATTTGCTTGTAACCATTTCTACCTTTATCCCTTTTACTTGGGATTGGCTAATCCGTGTTCTTTTGTTACTAAACTTGTTTTGCTCTCATTATAAATTATAAGTGCTGGGTAAGTTCAATGAAATGTGTTTTTCTAGAAAGCTGGCAGGATGAAGTGTTTCCCTGTCTCTGTAGAGGCATCAACCTAACACTTTTCTCTGTGAGGATCCAGTGAGAAGGATTGGTCCCTACACTAGGATGATTTGGGGGCAGAACTTGCAGCTGGAAGGGTACTATGGTCAGTCTGGAAGGAGTAACCTGTTTGGGTAAAGCCACGGTGAGGCTTGTGGGCTGCTGGTTGAGTCAGAGCTCCGGACCAAAGCAGCACTGCCACAGGACAACCATGGTTACAACGCAGATGGTGACCAAACCCCTTACTGATTTGGGTGAACCCCAAAATGACACAGGTAAGCACTTAAATCTGAATTTACACCCTAACATAAGAAGTCTGATTTTTTTTTCATTGCGTAGGGAATTCTGGCCCATCTCTTGCTGTTTCTTGGTCTTACGTTATTCTTAGGTCTCATTTCTGCAAATACTTATGCACGTACAGAACTTTACTCATGTGAGCAGTCCCAGTGACATCAACAGACTGACAGCTCACATGAATAATGCCAAGCATTACTTGTACTTTTCTGAAGGATCAGGGTTTTAGTCTGCACAACAGAATCTCTACTTGAATAATACACCCGTGAAAATGGCTGATTGACACTTATAGACTTAGACCCAGATCCTCAGAAATATTCAACTGCTTAACTCCCATTGATTTCAACAAGAGTTAGGTGACTAAATACCCTCGAGGATCTGGGGCTTAATCTGAAGCCTTTTGCCCATTTGTGCAGAATTTCGCACCATGCACTTTATCAATAAATGGCCATGGAAAAACAACTGAAAAAAGAAAATGTGATGTCATCCAGGATGGAGGTCTTTGTAATTTCACTTCCCCTTCTACTTGTTCAGTTAATGGGAAAGATAAAAAGGGAAGGAGATCTTCTCTAGGTGAACATGTTCTCTGTTACACCAGCATGTATTATTCCAGAATTACCATGGTGTCACTCAGCCTGACCCCAAATCCTGAGGTCCTTACCCAGTTTTTACTCAGCCTTTAGTCAGGAAAAAAGTTTGATATGCTCATCATTGATGCCAAGAGGACTCCTCTAATGAGTAAAGTTAAGTATGCACATAAGTGTTTGCAGGATCAATTTTTACTTTACTTACTTTATTCAAGCAAAATTCCCATTGACATCAGAGGGAGTTTCCTGAAGCAAGGAATGAATATCAGTTGAGAATATCCTCAGAATTTGGCGCAAATGATTCAATACCTCTACCTTAGACCATAAGTATAAAGGCAGTAAGGCCATGGAGACAATTTCCCCATATTGTCTCAAATGAGGGGAACTTCACAAGCAATTGTTAGTGTTTCAAATTCACTCTTTTAGTCAGTTAAGAAGATCTGAAATGGGCTCAAGTAGAAAAACAATTTTTTCAATAGATTTTCATCACAGAGTATTAGCACCTCCATATAGAATAAGTGATATTTTACCATAGCAGAACAGTCTTCTGTCTTGTTTTCCCTAATACGATGTGAAAATTGAATCATGACAAGTAGTTTGGGGTTTCTTCAGTATTGATGAAAACATTTTTGTTCTAATTAGTGTGACATGGAGGATTATTCATCAGCTATGACTTTCAGATATTTAGTAACTGAGCATTATTTCCTAACCATTCTAGCTTATTTTTCACCATAAACATGAGCATATAAATGATGTAAATATTATATACTCATATGGGAGCAAGAAGCAAGTTTTGTCCTAGTGTGGTACAAAAAGAGAGCTCCCCAGCTCACTGTTACTGTATATTTGTTTCCTCCTGTTTAATCAAAAGCCATAGCCATAGATAGGTTCAAATCTAAGACACCCAAGTACAGGGCTTCTAAGGTTTAGAATCTGGCAGGTGGATGGTGACTGTCCTTCTTTTCCTCACACATGTAATAAATTGAGGAATCATGTAATAAATAATTTTTCATCCCCTGGTTCAGCATTTAACATTTACCAGCTCACCTACCTTTTTGCCCATTATCCAAATAGCTATAGCCATTCAAAGTAATTTGCAAGCAATATGTTAGCTTCTTCTGCCCCTGCAAATTACAGTAAGTAATTCCACCCCCAAATTACCCTGGCCTGTAGCCTAGAACAGGCAACATTAAGTCCTGAAGCAGTGAGTATTATCGTCTGATTATTTGGGGCTCTCTAGGGCTAGAAACAGGAGTTTTATACTATTGCAGTGGTGAGATTCCCAGCGAAACTCAGTTCTTTTCTAAAATATTGAACCTTAAATCTGTGACATTTTGAGGCACAAAAACGCTATTTTAGGACATTTAAAGAGGTTTTATTAAGGCTCATTTTGAGCATTGGACTAAAGAGAACTAAATGGCTTTAAAAATTGAGGGACATAAAAATAATCCCAATAATGTTTTTAAAAATTCTTTAACTTGTCTGTCTGTCTTTGTGTCTCTCTCTCTTTAAATTCATGTGGTATACACTAAATACAAAATTGTGTTCTGTGGCTGGAAGATGTCATCAGCAGGATCCTGTGTGACTTTTTCTTTCCCACAGATGTAACAATTTCATACTTTCTCAAAGTACAGAAGTATAGTATGGAAGAAATGAAATTTCTGGATTGCCTTCAAAATACATAGCGTATGTTCATCATAATACAGCAGTAGATCACCTCCAATGCCATATTTCAGCATTGCACTAAATAACAGTGTTTGCATCTGAATAATCACAATGGCTGTGTGAATAGTGAGTGTTTTTTACACACACACACACCTCCCCCATTGACTGCAAGGAAAGTTTTAATTCCCACCACATAATGGTCCATTTGCCTCGAGTGTTTCAGAATGGTTCAATAATCACTAGCCATGTGTGCAGTTTGTTGAATTATTTAAGCTTATTTCCAGGGGGAAAAAAGACAGGGAGGAAGGCAACTGATTCAATGCAAATGAAAAGCTTTTGAAGCTCCCTATGGTGAAGATGTGATTACAGTCAGACAGTTAATAACCTAGACTTAGAAAAATCTGAAGGTTTTAAAACTGTCTGGCCAGTCAGTAAATGAGGTTTTTCCACACTATCAACCAACTGCCTTGCATTGTAATAGTTTCAGATTTGTTTGGAGTGTGAGTGGACCCACAAATGAGGAAAGGACCCCCTGCTTCATGTTTGAGAAAAGTATTTGGTAAACCTCAAAGGGTTTCTTTTTTCTTTTTCTTTTTCTTCTTCTTCTTCTTCTTCTTCTTTTTTTTTTTTTTTTGTCTTTGTGATCAAGCCTTTAGCCTACAATACAGTGTTCCTTATATTAGAGTTCAGGCTTGGTAATAGATTATCCAGTTCTAGATTTTGTAGAATGAAGTTGTTTTATTTTCCATTTTCTCTCATGCTTTGACAAATACCCACCTTTCCTCCCTCTGTCGCACATACATACACTCACTCACCCCTGCTTCCTGGCACATACACATGTTGTTGGCTAAAATCCTGCAGATTAAATACATCTTGGCTAATTGGGAGGGGAAAAATTGCAGAGCTAACTCTGTTAATGGGTGCAAAGCCAGCGCTCCAAAGTCTCATAAACAGCGATGGAAAATGTCTTATTCCCAGGGTGCTGCACTGAGTCTGCCCCACATGGAGACTTCCCCAGAGAAGCCTTACTAAAGAAATGCTGGTATCTAGCATCCCCTGTCTATTGGGCTCCAAATGAAACTTGGCTACTGTGGTCAGAGTCTCATCTCCATTGAGCTCCTGTATAAACTGCCTGCCCTGATCATCCTGCCCAGCACGCAGAAGTGTAGAAAGGCATAAATACGTGCCAGCTGTGCAAAATGGCAGTAAGCAAGACAAACAAATATTTACCTTTATGCTTATACAGGTACAGAGCTGCCTGCACGGAAGGATGCTTCAGATGGCACAGGTGGTGTGCTATTATGGAAGGGAGTGGGGGAAGAGCATGCATGTCCTTTGATAAAGTGGGTGTGCTAACAAGGGTCCAACCACTGCAGTATTCTACATCCATGCCACATGTGTAACACAGGGTGCAAGCAGGCACAGGTATCTTTAAATTGGCTTCCAGCTGTCTGGCACATAATAAGCAACAGCAAGAAATCCAGGGTATATTCTCATCCGACTATATAATATAATATCACCATCCACATATCGGCAGGGAATATTTTCTACATCTCCATTCACTGAGCGTATAGCATTCTGCAGAGTTCTCCATGAGGATACTGATCTATATAGTAATCTTTATTTTTGTCAAATATGATTCTGATGTTCCTATACTCTTTATTTCTGTGTTCCCACTATACCCAGTCAAGGACAGAGGCATCCGGTCCGGTCTAACCTTGGGTATTAACCTGACAGCGTGGTTTTGTATGCTAGACAATGGGTGTACTGTTTCTCAATGGTATGTCTGCAAGGGTTCTCTTTTAAGAATGTTCCCCCTTTCTGCCCAGTTTTGGCTGATTTCACAACAATACTAAGACCTAATTGGTCATGCCATGCTCTCTGATACCATGAACGATATAGGGATGATATTGTGCGCTGTGTGCCTGTATAAATGTGCAACCTGTTGCAGTGTTTGCGGTAAGACACTTTTGAGCACAAGGGGACAAATTCCCTTGTCCCTCCCTCCTTTTTAATATACATGCTGCCTGACATAAAAAACCCCAGCATTGGAATCAAGACAAAAAAACACATAAAAGTTCTTCTCCCTAAATGAATTATTAGTCCTTAAATAATATGTGTAAAGATAAGCCTGACCTCTTATTTTTTATACCTTATTTCCTTACCTTTCTACTGTTAGTCAAATAATTATAATATCTTTGTGATATCGTAAGCAGAGCTGTGCAAACAAGTGACTTTTTTGTTTGTTTGTTTGATGGCAGAACAGCAAAACTAGAAAAAAAAATCGGGCCAACCTGAAACTAACTAACTAACAAACAAACAAAAAAGTCACTTTTTGGTAAACCAGAAAAGCTTTTAAAAACTTTGCTTCAGGTTGAATTAAAAAAAAATGTCAACCAAACTAAATGTTTTGTTTAACGTTTGAGGGTTTAAAACCTTTTAAAAACAAATAAATTTACTGAAAAGTTTGTTTCAAATCAAAATATTTTCAGTTTTTGGAATCTTTTTCTGACCTAAACAATTCTGTGAATTCAACACAAATTTTGTGAAATGTTTTGCTTCACTCTAATCAGTATTTTTCAGCAAAAACAAAGCTTTGTTCCAAATATTTCATCTAGCCCTAGTCACAAGTAGTTGTGAGCCAAACATGAACTATTTATGATTACCTGGAATTTTGTCGGCCCAGTTAAAAGAGGAACAGGTTACAAATAGTCCCTGGTTTCTTAATTTTGCAAAGAATAATCCTCACTGAGCTGGTTTTTCAAATCCAAAACTACTCATTTGTTGCTGTCTCTGTTTGAAATGGCTCAAAACTGGAACTGCTTATCTGCACCTCTGCAGTATGTGTGTACCGAAATCAAATCTGAACCATCACTGTTTTTTTTTCAAATAAAAAAACTCTAACTGACAAAGTTTTATAAAACCCATACCAAAATCAACCCAATGTAGCCAATCGCTAATCACAAATATATCTTACTAATTAGTAGTTTGCTTATGTATAACATGCAAGATAAAACTTAATAGGGCCAGAATTTCAGCTAGTGTGAATTCTTGTATTTTGCTATAGTTGAGGATCTGACAACAGAATGAAGAGAAAGTGGAGGAAGAGAGATTAATTTATCTTCATACCATTTAAAGAACAAAGCAACTATAGACACACTCGATTAAATAAACAGTGCTGAATGGACCGTACATATAAAAATATATGCATGGTTAGTTCATTATTTCTGAAAATTTATACCGAGGTGAGTTGAAAAGGAAAAAAACACTCAAATCCTGTGTCATGTGGGTGAGTTTATACAAAGCATCATAAAATATACAGTAAGAAAAACTACCTTTTTGCAACTCCAACAAGGAGATCACAATATTGATATTCCTTAAAAGATACATTATACTTTTACTCTGCAAATATTCATTAGTGAACATTTGTCAGATTTGAATGTAGATGGGTTAATGGCATGTTCAAATTAGAAGTCAGGCATGAAATCTTTCCTCTCTGTAATAAAATATTAATGTGTTTGTAAATTGCAGCTGGTTTAAAAATTAAGAAAATATGCAAAAGAAATGCTTTTTAAACAGAAATTATCTTGTGTGAAATATAGTAGAAGAGAATAGAGGAACCTATGAAACATACCACTACTCACACGTAGAGGCAGCATGGGTTGGAGGACTGAGAGTAGCATTAGACATAAGGAAATCTTGAGTGCTTGACCAGCTGTGTGACCTTGGGCAAATCATTTAATCTTTCTGCCTCAGTTTCCCCATGAGTAAAAAGGGGTTAATTATACTTCCTTACCTAAACCTTAGGGCACTGATGAGAATTAATTGTTCATTTTCTGTGCAGTGCTTCAATATGTGAAATGCTAAGTATTGTAGTCCTGTATTTATAAATAAAATTACCCCCCACCCCCGTTATTCGCCGCCAGCAATAAGTACAGAAGCTTATGTGATCTGTGGTTGCATGCTCCTTGTATGAACAATATGATAGTTAGCTCTTATATGATGATGAAGATTTCACTGAAATGATATTTTAAGTGCATAAGGTGGATAATGAAAATAATTTCCAAAACATAAACTTCTCTATGCAACAGTGTCTTTGAATAAAGGTTCATTTTGGCCTGAAATTTTGTGGGTCTCCTCCAATAAAAAGGTATTAAACATTCTGTATTCCTTCTTTTTCTCGGGGATGAATATCCTACTTGCAAAGTCTTACTCATATGTGGAATATGCTGACTGTTAATTTTAGTGGTATTTCTCATATGAGTTAGACTTGCAGAACTGCTCTCTAAGAGAGCTCAAGACATGTTCTTCCTCCTATGTGCTAAGTACAGTAAATTGCATGTAAACCCAAGGTAAATCCTGAAAGGTACTGAATGCTTAAATCTCCCTCTGAGATTTCTGAGTTGCTGATTGCTGAGCACCTTTCAGTGTTTAGCTGTTTGCATTTTGGGCTGCACATATTACATTGATCACCCTATTTTTCCTTTTAAAAACATGATTGTTTATGATTTTTAGTTTTTTAGTTGTATTTCCTGTGTTGAAGTTAGGAATGTTCCTTTGACACCACCATTTGTTTTAACTGTGCACACATTGAGGGCATACCAGAGAGATGTCAGCTAAAGCTCAAGGTCATACTCCTTGCTTTCCACAGAAACAATGGCAACAACAAAATGAGTCTCCAGTTGAGTATCTGCCATAAATTTCAGTTTCACAGAGAAATGGGCCTGATGGACGCATGACTGACTGATCCAAAACATTAGTGTATAAACAGAGGTGGAGAGAGTCACTCTGAGCAGTAATAGAGCTTTCCCAGTGACTGAATAAACAACCCCCAAATCTTGAACAAAAAGAAAGTGGTCACTGAATGTGGAATTATTATTGCAGACCATGTATGAGGAGCAGTAATCTTTTAAGAAGGATAAAACATAAAGATTTATAAATTCAAGAAGACAGGGTAAATCTACATAAACATTTTTTTTAATATAAGAAACAGTATGCATATTTCTATCTTTTAGCAAGCATTCCAGCTGTAGCTAACGGTACGGCATTAAAAGCCCAGATTGTTCTTTATTAAAAGAAAAGAAGAAGGGAAGTAATTCTGTAAACCAACAAGGGATTCCAAGGGAGTTTTATATTAGCCAGTAATTAAATAATAGTTCATGTTGCCTTCTTTCACTGGGAATTACATCCTTTTCACCTCTCCTCTGCTAAAGCAGAGACATCCATTACGATGAGTAGCTACAACACTTGTCAGATCCAATCAGCTCTAAACGACTGAAGGCCAACTGACGTGTGCTCTCTTAAAGCATGGCTTCTTCTCCCCCAAAAGCCCACTGTCCTTTCACGTGCGTGTAACAGTCAGAAGAGATCACATCACACAATGAAGAAAAACAGAAGCATATGGTACTAAGGGGCCTCTGCAGGAGATGGCTAAAATGCCAAGGATTGCACATAAACAAAATGTATGCAAAAATGTGTTCATATAGAATGCCAGATACAGCCAGATGACAAAAGAGCAAAGGAAGGCAGAGTTTTACTATTTCTACAGTTGCCTAGAAGTCTGTATTTTCACTTTAATTTTTCATTACTGTATAAAAGAGGTGCACAAGAGTTAGCTAGTCTCAAGCACTTAATTATGCATAAGCAGTTGCAAAGTTCACTTTTGCTGTATAATACAGAGGCACATAGTCTTCATAGTACATTTTGCACATACCTAGTGCAGGCTTTCACATGATAAATGAATTGCAAACTGTAAGTGACTTCACTGGCAACATTCTTTTCCTTATCCTGTTACTATTAAATAGTGTATGTAAAAGCAGGGTCCATAAATTCACTGCATATTCTTAACAGGCATGTAACTCTCTGTCTCTCTCAAGGGACATATTTCATACTGCATCTTCTAAGCCAGAGCACAGAATATTCCATACAAAGCAATCTACTAAAGTGTTTTGCAAAAACATTAATGTGGTGAGGCTAATAGGTCTTTGACAGACCTTGTCCTCTCTCTTCCAGTTGTTACATATTTTAAGATGCTATTGTCATGCTGCAATAGCTCTGCTTTAGACAACAGACACAGGTACAGTTTTATCATGCTACTGTAAACTGAGGCAGCACTTGTATATGAAGCATGTGAACTGTATAAGCTGATGGTTTGCAGTGCTTGTTCAGATCATAACTTGACTAGAAGCTTTAAAATGTTATTTTCTCAAGAAGAGAGTGGTTTTATTTGTAATTCTGTAATGTAACATGGTAAAGGGACTAGGGAATTTGTGATGACAAGACTTGCCAGCAGAGATGCTCTTTGATCCATAAATTCTAACTGAAAGCAATTTTGGTGTGAGTGTTAGGTGATGCCATTGTTTAATTCCTAGATGGAAGCATAGAAATTACCAACTAAATGTTGCAGTGGAGCATTTAATTTCAGCTGTACCTATGTTTGTACAGCTTCTAGTTTATAAATCTTTGCACCTGCTCTACTGTAAATCAATATACTTATCACAGCAAAAGTGATAAAAATCCTAATGGAGTAAATTCTGAAGGTACCATGTTTCACGTATAGTTGTTTACTACAAGATTTAGTGATGCATTTTTTCCCTTCATAAAAAATATTGAGCCTTTCTATAGCAGTTATGATCCCTTTTCTAATTCAGGATCTTTTCAAAAAAATATCTGTATCATTTGCAACCATCTGTGTCGATTTTCACAGACTACATTTCTTTCATTTATAAAATGAAGTTGAACTGTGTATCTTTAAAGGTAGTTGTGTCACATCAGCTAATTTTAATTCCCCTTCTTGCAAAGATGCATTTGATTGTGTAGGATTGCCTTCAATTCCCCCCACCCAACCCCCAAAGTGTCAGTGAAACCAGGCTGCTAGGAAACAGCTGACAGGTACAGCTATTCCAAGGAAAAATAAACAAGGAAAATAAATGGCTAATCCCACCTCAGAATGCTCTGTGCCTAGTTATCAATCTTGTTGACTCATTTTGTTAAAATATAAATTAGGATGCAGGAACATAAGGAATTTTAGGAGGCTAAAGTAAAACCCTAGTGATGTCATGAATAAATCTAAGATTTGGCTGCTTCCAAAAATCAAATTGCCATTGAGTCAAATTCATCCATGGTATAGCTCCATAGACTTCAAAGACATTACTCAAGAAGTAAATTGGACTCAAAATTTCTAATTTGGAGTTAGGACAGGTACTTTTCCATTTGCTTCTTTCAACCTGAGGGGTGGTGTGTGTGAGTGGGTGAGAGAGAGTGTGAGTTTGAGAGGTAAACTTTGGGCTAAAATATGCTCTCAGTGTACAGGTGTAACCTGTTACCTAATAGAAGGTTCAAATTACAAACATTTTTTCCACTGAGAGTTACCATTTCTTAATTTCCATTTCCTTTCCCTAACTTTGTTCCACTCATTCTCTATTTGACTCTTTTAACAAAAAGAAGGGTTCCCGTGAATTCTATTACTGGCAATGTCTGGAGAAATCATACCTCCTCTGGATATGGAGTAATGAAATGTAATGTATCAGCTGACTGGAAATGGTGATTCTTTCACAATGAATTTTTTTATTTCTATTTTTTAAGAAACCTTGCCATTCAGAGGCATTTGGGTGAGGAAATGACTTGAAGAGAATTTCATTAGTAATAAGAAAATCTGCAAAGATTCACAGGTTTAATGCTATCATTCAATCTATAAGAGCTGGTGGGAGAAAAAAACCTTGTTCAGGTCAAAATTTAAAATGTCAACAAATGTACTTCACATTTTGAAAAACTATAACTCATTCTATAATTTGACCAAAAAAAAGGCGGGGGGACCAAAAAAAAGAATATCAGAATTTTTACTTGCACACCTCAGTGAGTGAGAACTGCAGAACCCTCCCATGCAAAAGGCTTCAAAATGAAACCCCACTCTGGGCCTGTCTGAGACAATTCCTAGGATCTGCAGACCTTATGGGGCAAGAGTACTTCGCTCTCTTATTTGGTCTGATGGCTTGGCACGAGAACAAGCACACCTATTCAATGTAGCAGGTTCCTCCTGCCACTTCCCAGACCCTGTTTCCATTTCTTTCTCCTGTTGTCTCCTGCTCTGGGTCACTATATGACAGTGCTTTCCCATGTCGTGCCCTCAGCTTGGGACTTAATTTAGTTCTAGCTCGGTTTCATAAAACAATATAGTTGAATAGAAGCTGAACACAAAAAATTAGCAATTTTGAACTTTACATGGACAAACTACATTTTTATATCCTATTGCTGATTTCCAGTAGTTACTAAATAAAAATAGCACAGGTTTCACCCTGCGACATTTTTCGGTTGTAGCAATACATCCCGTTTTTAAATTGAGTATTTTTTGTAGGCTACTATGAACATTTTTGAGTAGGAAAAAAATATTCATGCCTCTTAAGAACCAGTTCTCACATTAAAAAAAACAAAACCCATTTTTCCAAGCGACAACAGGCTTAAGGCACCTGAAAATTAAATCTGTCTTGCATTTTCCTGTATGCACCTTGTGCTATTAATCCGGGGAATTGGAAAATACTGTAACTATTTTTCAAAGAATATTTGATTGCCTAGAAGTGGAAAGAATTCCAAAAGCTGGCTATGGGCAAGTGACAGGGAGTTGCTGCATGTATTTTATGGGACTTCATGATATTACAGCTTTTGCCATCAGCCAGAGCACGAGCACAGAGGCACAGCTCGAAGCACGATTGTATTCTTCTCTAGTGATGTGACTTTACTGAGAACAAAACTGAACATGCCATTCTGTGCAGACAAGATCTTATTTAGCAAAAGGGAGCATACAAAGAAGAAACACCAGAGTGACAGTTGTGAAATGAAACTGTTTTCAGCTTTGTAATCCTGAAAATTGGTGCACTAGGTCTTGGATGTTTATAGGTTAATGGAAAATAATAAAATAAATTATATAGATTTTTTTTCACCTGAAAATTAAGCAGTAAGAAATAACAAGGCATGTGTTATTATGAGATAACACATATTGTACCTCAGGGGTTTGATGGGGCAAATGACAAGCTAAACAAAACTGAGACCGCTTAGAGTATAGGCTATCAGGCAAACAAAACAAAAATCAGCATATATTTTTCATAACATTAGTGCTTTTTCTCATTAAACCAAGGGAGTTCTCTTTAGTTATAGCATCCTAATCAAAATTAATTAAGCTTTTTCAACAGATTCTCCTTGTCTCTTGAATTTTATTATGGGGACAGGCTATAGCAATAGCAGAGATGGTTGAAACTTCCCTAACAAAGCATTCTGTTAAGATTCATTTACCTGGCAAGTGGTTCAGCTGACATTTGTCAAGTTCTGCAGTGGAGTATGTGATTTTATGGGGCTGGGGGCGGGGTGTGTGGCTTGGGCTCGGTCTCTCTTTGAGGTTTTTAATTATTTTGAATTCGGAACTCAAAGTGAAACACAGGGGTGTAAATCAAGGGAAAAGAACACCCCTGCCCCCTTGGGGATCACTTTATACTTTGCAAGCTGATACTGCCAAGTTCCACATGGTCCTGACTGCAGATGTCCCCAAACTAGGGACAACCCCAGATCTGCATGCTGATACAGATCCAGATTCTTTAACCCAACTCTATCTCTGTAAACCCCACAGACTGTAGGTAAAATCAGATGCAGAAATTATTCTGGATCTTAACTTGGCTACTCATGTTTTTTCCTGGTTCTCTCCAAGAGCACAAGTCTAGAGAAGCCACATGGCCCAGTGGATAGATGCTGAAATAGGAGTCAGGATACCTTGATTTTATTTCCGACTCTGACCTGCTGTGTGGCAAGTCACTTCACCTCCATCTCCCATCCATCCTTTGTCTTGTTTAGTTACGTTCAAAGTACTTACATTCTTTGGAGCAGGGATTGTCTCTTAATATGTTTATATATAGCACCTAGAATAAGGGGGCCCCGACCTTAGCAGAAACCTCTAGATGCTCTTGCAATACAGCAAAATCAGTAATAATACAGAGAATACCTTTATCACTTTGACCCCACTGTAGACTAGCATAATTCCGGAAGCTGGTCAATATGGTGCATTGTGATAAATAATATTTCCCCAACGACTATATAATTTATGTGCATCCTTACTACGAACAAAGTATTTTTTCTGACAGATCTCAGAACAAAGAGCTATTAAAAAGTGACCTTATGTTAAAAATTGGTACAGAAAAAAATGAAAATATGGACAGAAAATTAGGTTGAATTTATTCTACATAATATCTGGGTAATTTTGGGGTTCTTTTACTACAGATTCAGATTAAAATTTCCTATGTTTAGCCTGAAATAAAGTGTCAAAATTTTGAAATATTGAAGCTCCAGTACTTAATTTAATTTGTTTTTGTAGGAAAGTATATGGATCATGTGATAGAGCTGCTAAACAGGGTGCAAACATGGTACTTGACATTTTAGCCTGATAACAAAACAATTGCCGTGAGAACCCCTGGTTTCAGTATGAGATGCTTACAAAACTCCCACAAATTACAGTGTCAAATTAGAAGTAATTTGTATAAATCATGTATGATCTATATCTGCAAGCTGTCCAGTATGAAGATGATTAAATTTAAATAGACGATACATTGTCTACACTAATCTAATCTATCTGTATGATTATCAGGTATGATAGTCCTGTGGCTAGGGCTCAGATCTATTAGTCAGGAGATCTACATTCTGTTTCTGTCTGCACAACTGACCACAATGGGCTCAATTCTGCAAGGTGCTGAATATTTTAGCCCCAATTCTGCAACGCACGTTAAGGATATGAACAATCCCAGAGTTACATGCTTTAAGTTAAGCATGTGCTGAAGCGCTTTGCTGGATCGGGGCCACAGTGCTCAGCATGTTGCAAGATTAAGCCCTATCTGACACTGGGCAAGTCATTTATCTTCTATACATCTATTTCACTATCTGTAAAATGGGGTAATACAATCCTTTGTGAAGCACTTTGAGATCCATGAATGTACAGCATGATCTACATGCTCAATAGTATTATATATATGTTTCCAAATGGTTAAGAAATGTTTAGATTTTATGTATTTTTAAAGTAAAATAAAGCAGAATAGATCTATTCTAATTAATTATGTATAGTTATTGTAGTTTCACAACCCCTACTGTTTTCACTTGACAGGTAAATGGTTGAAGACAGAAGACTTATTATAGATTTTTACATCCAGCCCATGAGGATTTGGACCAGTTCCATTGAGCAAGTTCAGGTCAGCTAACTCCTTTCCTTCAAAGCATCCTGGGTGTCTCTGAGCATCATTGCAAGCTTGTTCTGGCAGTAAGCCAGGCTTCAAAAGCCTTTCCCTATGCAGTCACTGACTCACTAATGGGCAACTGCAGGCTTTCTGATTTTCCTTTCGTTTCATGTGTTCATTTGACATAAATTTAATTAAACCAAATCTGGTGTTAAAGCAAGAAGAGATAAAAGTGATATGTCGCAAATTAAAGAACTGTGAAAGATACAGGAAACATGACTTTTTCTGTTTCTGTAAAATATTGTCAATTTTAGTAAGCTCACTACTTAAAGTCTGCAAAAACTGTATGGGTATGCATTATTAAGAATAATGTGCATCCAGGGTTAGATGAAGGTCTCGGCCCCATATTCTCTGTAGTAAAACCTTTCAGAGAATTCTTATTCTTTCTTTCATACCCACACTTCAGGTAGTCACCTCTGCACAGGATATGAGACAAGTTTGCCCTTCTGCTGGCTACATATCCATAGTTGTTAGACAGCTCAAAAGCATACAACAGCAGAAACATGAAAAGATCACATATTAAATATAAAAAATCATCATTTTTCAAAGGTCTCTTTTAGTTTTTACTTAAGGCTAAAGAGGTGATAGTGAAAATGAAAAAGATCATGCTGTTAAAAAGGTTTCATTTAATTGCTTTGAATGTTGCTTTAGGAAACATCCAACTTTCTTCTTATTCTTTTAAAAGTCTTTTTTTATTATTAAAAGAAATCTCAGCCTGGAAATATACGAATGCAAACTGAAAGAGTATTTGCAAGCTGCCCAGAGATGTTCTGAACCAATTGTGTTCCAGGGGGCTCCAATACCGTCACTTCATAAGAACTATATTTCAGTTAAAGCATTAGCACCATGGGCAAATACATGAGAATTGGAAAGAGCCTCCAATGGACAAAACCAGGCAAAACCTCCCAGTTTGCTTGCACATTATGTATGTGTCCCATATAGAACTGATGAGTTGTTTCACATAGGGTACAATTGCTTGGGGGTAGGAATGGATGCTTGATATGTAACAATCCTTTAGTTTTTCTTCACTTTGCCAGATCTCTGACCTCCTTTTTGTTTTTACAAAATTGTAAAGGTGTTGTTTTAAATCAATCATGCTTCTTGCCTAGACGCTGTCCTCTTTTACATAATGTAGAGGACCCGGGTTGCCAGTTTTTGAATTGCACAAAACCAAACACCCTTGCCCTGCCCCCCCACTCACTCCATCCCCACTCCCTCTATTGCTTGCTCTCCCGCACCCTCACTTTCACCAGGCTGGGACAGGGGGTTGGGATGTGTATGGGGGGGTGAGGGCTCCAGTTGGGGGTGGGCCCAGAAATGAGGGGTTCAGGATGTGAGAGGGAGGGAGAGCTCCAGCTGGTGGTGTGGACTCTGGTGTGGGGCTGGTGATGAGGGCTTTGGGGTTCAGGAGGGGACTCTGGGATGGGCCAAAGGATTGGGGTGCGGGCTCTGGGAAGGATTTAAGGTGAGGGTGGGAGTTCTGACCTGGGGGGGTTGGGGTGTGGGAGGGGCTGAGGGGTTCAGGTTCTGGGCAATGCTTACCTCAGGCGGCTCCGGGAAGCAGCTGGCATGTCTGGCTCCTAGGCGGAGGGGCCAGGGGGCTCTGTGTGCTGTCCATGCCTACAGGCACTGCCGCCACAGTTCCCAGCCAATGGGAGCTGCGGAGCCGGCACTCAGGTTGGGGGCAGCACACGGAGCCCCCATGGCCATCCCTGTGCCTAGGAGCCAGACATGCTGGCCACTTCCAGGGAGCTGCATGGAGCCAGGGAAGGCAGGGAGCCTGCCTTAGACCCACTGTGCTGCCGACTGGCCTTTTAACAGCCCAGTCAGCAGTGCTGACTGGAGCCGCCAGGGTCCCTTTTCAACCAGGCATTCCAATTGAAAACCCTATAGAAGACAGACCTTGTGGAAACTGGTCTTGGAAGCTGTTGCTGAGGGGAATTATGGTATGATCGTTTAGCACTATCTAGTCTTCCCCATCTCTCTTCCAAAAATCAGATAAAGTTGGACGTCCACATTGAAAAGGGAATGGGACTTTAAAGTATGGAAAGGAGTCAGAAATTGCTGCTCTACATCTGCTCCGGAGATGGCAAAAATGATGCCAGTAAAAGACACACCACGTAATGTCATCTGAGCAATATTAACTCTTTGCACTGCCTGTGAATTCCAGCTAAAGAGTTCCATGTTCCTCTGCTAATGAGACAGTGATATCATAACCACCACAAACAGAGTTCATTCCCAGTTCTGAATTGCACACACTCCTAAATTGTTGTTTACAGGCTAAAAATCTTCATGCTTACAATAGTTTTAGCTCAATGATAAATATTTTAGTAAGCAATTCGTCAGTTGACTTATATGAACATGAACATTTACACATAAAAGAGACTTTTAACTTGTCTAACTCAAAAAGAGGTTAGTTTTAAACAATTTGCCACCCACCTAGTCCTCAGTGAGGATATGTGTAGCATTTGACATGATTGAGTTAAGACATTTAGGGTGGGTTTTTCAAAAGCATCTAATGGTGGCAAACGCCTATTAACTTGCTATGTCACTAGGAGTTGGGTTCCTAAATCTTTTAGGCATTTTTGAAAATCCTATCCTTCATTTACAAATAAAAGTTTACAAGTGATTGAAAATGAAGACAAGATTGAAAATGAAGTACCGTGCATTTCTTAATCCCATTTGGACTCACCACAAAACCACCAGATAGTTTGGCATTGCTCAAAAGATTGGCAGCATTGTTCTAGCTGTGTTGGTCCCAGGATATGAGAAAGATAAGATAGGTGAGGTAATATCTTTTAAGCCAAGACTGCAATGGTAGAGGTCTGTATTGAAGTGTACTGGGAAAGGAATTGCCTGCATGGATCACTATGGGCTCAAGTCAATTCTGTTAGACTCCTCCTTCAAGCTGTTTGTGTGAGAACCCCTGTACTCATGCAGAGCTATGTTGTGAATTAAGTCAATGGAGGTGTTTGTGCACATAGGGATTGATCCATGTGAAGCAACTTGCAGGACTAGGGCCTTATTCTTTCTCTTTCATCAACATTAAATTCACTGATAATTGGGAAAAAAAGTCTACAGATGGTTGCATGGTCTAAGTGCATTTTTTTTCTTGCTTAGATCACTGTATCTAGGCATATGCATGCCAACATTGTAAAAGCTTCAGTTAAGCCAGCGTGCAGCTGCTTATTTCTTCAGAATCACTAGCCACCAAGGGCACATCAGCCCACTGCACTGGCTCCACACAGATTATCAACTCAAATTCATAGCCTCAGTGATAATCCTCAAGGCTTTACAAGCCCCAAGATACCCTAGAGACCAACTCTCACTGTGAGATGCCAACCTCCCCACCATCGCTAAGTTCCTCAGGAACTACAACACTATCATCCTCCATGGTGAAACTTGTTAGAGGGTAAACAGCAATTCCTCACCAACTGAGTGCAGACTGTGGAACTCACTGCCTTCAGGGGCAAGTGTAAAACCCGTGTCTTTAACTTAACTTTTTCCTACAGTTACAGCAAAAACTGGCAAAGAAGTAGGAGAAAAGGAGGAATAGGAAAAAGAAGAGAAGAAATAGTAGGAGACAGAGGAGGAAAGAGCAGATAGGAATAAATTAACAAAATAAAATAAAAACATGTGGAAACTTTCTTTGCTAGTGGTAAAAGTGCAAAAAATGTACATCTGCGTGCAGTATGAGGTGCTGTCCAGGGATAACCATCAAGTTTCAAGCACACACACTTGTGAAATAGCAAAACTTCCTGGAGCCATGGATTCAAATCTTGGTAGAATGAACTCAGCCCATCATCTTTCTAAGATAAAATGCCTATCATACTATTAACTCTGTGTAGGTCTTCCAGGGTCTTTTCCACTCTCTGTGAACATTTAAAATCCTGTAGGACGTTTCATAAGAGTTAGCATGCTGTATACAGAGTCATTGCACTTTCAGGTGTTTTCTCTCTCTTGCGCATTTCCAAGGCACCTATCAACTTCGTATCTAAGCCTCATACAAAATTAAGGGGAAATATTAGAGTCTATAATAAAAACACTCCTATTTTTCTGTGCTCTTCAATGAACAGATGGTGTGTGAATTTGTGGTAGTGTTTGCCACACAATTTGGGATCTTTGAGGATGAAACACTGTGACAATCAGGGTTCAGGCAGCCCAAGGGGAGAACAGGGGGTCTGAACCCCTAAGAATAAGCAATTGAATAAACTAGTTGTACACAAAGTTATTTTGTATAAATATGTCAAGTAAGATCTTTTATGAAAGCTTGTAAAGTTCTGAACTTGATGGCCATTCAGAGATAGGTATACAAGTTGTGTGTGTGTGTGTATAGTAACTGTTATGAGGTAATACTGTAGTTGCACCACAAGGGTGAAGAAGTAATCAGACAGGTAGGGGTGCTTCCTGAGTCCCAAGATAGTTGTTTACATGAAACAAGCTTTAAACAACCATCCATGGTCCAGCCCAGGAGAGACAATGGTGGACCATTAAAGTTAATGGGAAAACGTTTAAACAAATTTGAAACTGAAAAGCCTTAGTCTTGGGAAACTAATATAGAAATGTAGAGCCTGAGCTTCTCTTTGTGTTTATTTTCTGTGTAACTTATGTGTTTACTTTTCCTTACTATTTCATCTTTGATTCTATGCTTTTCTATTAAATACATTTTTTGTTTATTTTTACCCTAAGCATACGGGCGGAGGATGGAGCCCTACTCTGGGGAGGCTAGCCCCCAGCTCCGCCCCTTCCGCCCATGCCCTCCCCATGGCCGCAGCCACAAGATCCCCCTGTGCCCTCCCCCTGTCCCCGCCAGAGCCACAAGCCCCCCTCCCCTGGAGAGCCCCCCCTGACCAGAGGAGCCCTGGGCTGGCCAAAGCCCTGAGCTCCCCCGCCATTCCACCCATCCGGAGGAGCCCCGGCTGGGCTGGCCAAAGCCCTGAGCTGTACCTCCCCTCCCTGGACCCAACCCGCCCACCACCCAAGGTAAAAGTGTATGTAGAAGATGCTTTTTTATATGCCCCATGCAGCGCCCAGGGCAGCTGAGGAGGCGGTATGTACCTCCTCAGCAGCCCCGAAATCTGCATGAGGAATAATAAAGCAAAAACTTTGCTGCTAAACCCCGCAACCAGGGATCCAGAAGCAGCGCCGGGGAAGGCAGAGCCTCCCTGGCCTATTATACCTGCTGTCTATGCCCAAGCAGTTCTTTTTGCAAAGTGTGTGGCGCATGTCCCCCAAAGTGAACTGATATCTGGGGCCAGGCTTCACACCTTCAGGTGACAAACCAGTGCGGGAAAAGTCAGAGTGTCTGGTACTTAAGAACTTGTGGCAGATGGATTTGGGGAGACTCTAGACTGGAAGGAATGTTCGGTGTCACTCTGCAAGGAGTTACTAGGCTGCTGGAAGTCAGGGTGGGACCTTTATGTTTCTAGGCTTGCTAAGTGACATCAGATCTCTGAGACATAGCACCATACTGTTAAGGCACCCGGGGTTGCAGGGCAGATGGTGACAGAACCCCATATTGGTCTGGGTAATTCCCAAAATGTCACAAAGACATGATGTATCCCATAGCAAGTGTAGAATATTAGTGTTGTAAAACAGACATTCCTGCAAATGGTTTCCTTAGCACTGCCATCAATGGTAAATGCATATTCTCCTACAGCTGAACCACCCAGCTGCTCTGTCTCTTTGGCATGTGAAATTTGAGCCAAATGGGCTTGGAAGACAAAAATAAGGATAATGGAAACAGTTTGATTATACATACACACAAAGAAGAAAGAACTTGTCTGAACCTTTGCCCACCCTTTGACCTTAACACACAACTCAAATAATTTTTGGATGAAAACCTCTTCTCCCTGTCCCTGAGCTTCCATATGCTCATGATTTTTCCTCTCCTCCTACTTGACCTCTGATACTGCAGTAGGTCTCCACCATCCCACTTGTATAAGCACCGCCCTTCCATAAGACCTTCTGACTATATTCCTCTTCTCCCCAGAAGAAAGGGTCTATTTTACGATTGGGTGGAGGTTGGTACCAGGGAGCTGTTGTAGGTCTGTGACAGCTGGAGGGGAAAGCTAATGTGCTATGGTAAAATCATAGAGAATGTGCAGAGAAATCTCAGAGAGAGTCTGGAGAATTCAGATAAGCTTGGTCCCAGAGGCGCATACTCTACGAATTGACCCTCAAAGGAGATTCTCCCTTGCCAAGATAAGATGAGACATGATGATAAAATTCATATACAAGGGCTGACAGGGTTAAATCAGGAAGAATCTCTGTGAATATTTTTTAAGTGTACAAAGAAATGGACTGAAAAGGGAGAGAGAATTCCATGTCACAGAAGTCACCAAATTAAATAAAAGTTTAGGTCTGGTCCAAAACTCACTGAAATTCATTGATTTCAATGGGTTTTAGATCAAGGATTCAGTCTTCTGCTGGCCTAAGGCAGGGAGTGGAATGCCTGAAATGCAGCTGTCATAACTCAAATGTCCCCCAGGATGAGGCTCAAGGAGGTCTCAAAAAATATAGTCTGATTACACAACACTTAATTTAAAGGCCAAATTGATTTTAAAACCAAAATCTGTCTGCCACCTCAGAGGCAGCCAATGTAAAGTATACAAGAAAGGTACAACATCAGCAGAACTGCTCAATATAATGAACAAGCACAAGATCGATGCACTAATCTGATAAAATCATCTGCCTTGTCCATCATTCCATTCCTTTTCTCTGAATCTTTCCACTGCCTCCCTGGGTTCCACCGCATCAGATTCAAACCTCTTGTCCTCTTTCAAGGCTCTTCACAATTTTGTCCCTTTTCTCTTCCACAAATCTCTTGATGCTTTCTTGCAAGCTTCCCTTTATACATGGATTGCCCACCCTGAATTAAACTGTGAGGCCACAACCCTATGTTCCTTCAAAGGCCTCCTGAACACTACTGTGTATTCTGTGACACCAACAAGAAATGAGCGAACAAACAATGGCTCAGGTGTGGGGTATTAGGCAGAATAGACATTATTCATAAAAGAAAATTCATTTTAAGTGGTTTGGAACTATTAAATTGTGCATGTGGCTAATCTATGAAATTGCACAATCTTATTACTATTAACCTTGTCCTCCCTTCCCTCCTACTGCATGCCATATTCATTTGTTGTGTCTTGTCTTTGATCCAGGGACCATATTTTCCCTACCACACCTACCACAAGGGGGCCCTGATCCTGATTGAGAATAGAGAAATAATAAATTATTCACGGAATATTATAAAACCATCCACAAAGCTGGTCAAATGAATATTTCTGAATAATTTATTCAATGAATAATGTCCCAGTTCATCAGATAAATCACCACCAATTAATAATTTAACCAACTCTAACTGCAGGAATCAATCCTTCATGTGCAGGGGAGTGGGTTAGGTGACCTGAGCTCTTCTTCTCCATTTCTAATCCACATAGGTTCTATCACCACCTCCTTTAGAAAAACATTGCCAAAGATGGGGCTCTGGCAAGTAGAAAACTCCATGTGAAATTCCTCCTTGTTTTCCTGGTATCAATTCATAGTGAGGCTGGAGGGCACAGCCAGACACAGGAGTGAAGGCCCTATGTCTCTGTGCTTGCTGTTGTACCTACTGTTCCTGTCTCTTGTTCCCAGGAACTATGACTCTAATGAATCCACAGCCAGGAGCTGCTCCCCAGCACTTTGCTTTGTGGGGGGGAGGACATTTATTGAAACATTGGGGAGCAGCAGAAAAGTTAATCTGCATTCCTGCCCCATGACCTCAATCCCACCTCTCCCCTTTCCCTGAAGCCACATGCATAAGTATTCATGTAAACCAAATTTTGAATTTCTGCAAGCAAGTAGACACAAGACTTTGCATCACAAGTACATTCCTACTCATCCCACATGACAACAGAATTAATGCCATGTGACTTATCTGACCAATCTCAGCTAAAGAACACATCTTGAATTTCATCCATATAATGCTTGATCCATATAACATATTCTGAAAGATAGGCTTTGAGTAAACGTGAATAATGAATTTGAGGAAATCTTGATATCTGCTCGTGGGAATTTCTGTTAGAAGAGTAGTAGTTTACATTTTTTTTAAAATAAATTATTTGTTGAAAAATTATTCATTCAGCTCTATTCATCACCATCATAGTCTCAAACTGCTGAGCTTCTCTGAATCTGGACTTGGGGCTGACCCCATCTGACAGATAAAGCTGTTGAACTGTGCTGATGAGCTCTGAAGAGAGCCAAACATCTGTCCACATTTTGCTGTTGCTTGCTCCTGGCAGACATTTATGCATTAAGTCTATTTATGAGACAACACTTTGTCTAAGCCAAGATATAGTCAACCGTGATAATAGTGATATATCCTAATATGGAAATATGAATGATTGCTACTTTGATAAGACTTTTATATCAGAATACAAGCGTTGCCATTTGACTTATCTTCAATACTGCCAGAATTTTTTCATCATTTACAAACAAGATCCCGCACAAGAATAATGTACTTGCAGATATACAGAATGCACATTCCCTTTATGGTTTTTTTTTAAAAAGAGTACATTCTCATGTTCTAGTCCCAGATTACTTGAATCCTAAGAGATAGGTGGATAACTATTTCTTTGTGAACATAAAATGTTCAGAAACCCATGCTCCCTTGGCAGACTAACAATTGCAGAATCAGTATATACTTTACTTAGAATGAACTGAGGACATTTTTTTAAATTGTATTTCTTAGTAAAGGAGAAAGAGGTCACAGCAGAATGTGGTTTTTTTTCAACCCTGATTCCATTATACATGTTTTTATTTAGACTGTTAAAGAAAAGTGTTGATCTTTGACCCCTTACATCATGTTATGTAACCAATTATTATTATTTTTTCTCTTTGTTAAGCCACCAAATCAGTGTCATGTAGGAGCAATATATGTAAATTTCAGGAGTGAAGAAGGTTATGGATGAAATACCAGCTAGTAAAAAGAAAAGGAGGACTTGTGGCACCTTAGAGACTAACAAATTTATTTGAGCATAAGCTTTCGTGAGCTACAGCTCACTTCATCGGATGCATTCAGTGGATCCGATGAAGTGAGCTGTAGCTCATGAAAGCTTATGCTCAAATAAATGTGTTAGTCTCTAAGGTGCCACAAGTCCTCCTTTTCTTTTTGCGGATACAGACTAACACAGCTGCTACTCTGAAACCAGTTAGTGAAACAAGTTCTGAGGCAAATTTTCACCTATAACCCTCTTTTCAGCTAGAAATAACTAAACTTGATTGAGCTGAAGAGAAAAGGAATTGAAGGAAAATATTGTATATTGGCAATAATAAAAGATGGGAACTAATTGTCAGGAATGAAAATGTAAAAAGGTGGTAAAGAAGGACAGTTGCATGCCCTAAATAGGCAGCAAAAAGAGAAATTTTGTACTTTAGAATATAGAGTCTTATCCAATTTCATAGTCAGAACACACGTACACAAAATTAAATGCCTGGCCCTATGAAAACAAAACAAAACCAGAAAGTTATTTTGATGTGTTCTTAGCAAGAACAGTTGAAAGTGAAGCAAATCACCTTGTATGATATTAAAAATAAATAAATTTAAAAAATCATTTTAATTCACATCATTAATAGATTATGAATATTTCTATACAGAAATTTGGTTAAATGAATAGTCATGTCCTACATTACAGAAAAAATCCAGTGTGATTGGAAATAGCATGATAATGGTGTCATCTGAAATTTTCTATGCTGTGACCTTTATTTATCTTTATTTCTTATAAATAATAAATGTCATAGACGTCACTGAAAATATTCCAAATAGTATATTGTAGAAATATTTAGGTCAGGATAGGAAACTTGCCATACAGCATCACAGGACTACATCAGAATAATCACTGAAAAAGATTTAAATGTATCCATAGAGTATGTTTCAGATAATTAATTTTATGTTCTTGTGCAATTATTAGTTTGCAACGATTTTTTAATCGTTAGAAATATAAGTTCCTTGGACAAAGAGTCATACAATTACTTATGTAAACTATGCGAAATTTTGTAAGCAATGGAGGGAATAAAAACCTCTGTTTTTTTTTATTTTGAATCAACGCATGCATCTCTTATATTATTAACTCAGTGTTAAAACATATTTTAAGAGAAATTATTGGGACATGGTATAGAAAAATTGCTGACAGAGGTAGAGTACAAAAATGTGCATAAATGATAACAATTTTCCTTTATTTTATGAAACTCCAAAGAATAGTTCAGATATGAGATTCTAAATATTGGCGTGCCTAGATGCTTTGTCAAATCAGTTTTGACTGAATGTCTCTGTTGCAAATACTGTACCTATATTTGAAAAAAAAAAAAAAAGTCCAGAGGGGAAAAATACTCTCACAAATACAGTATTCCTTCAGAAATTATAGCAGAACATCAGACATTACACCTCCAGGGCAATCTATGCATCTTTTTAACACAAACTCTCTCAGATGGGCTTGTCTGGAAACACTAAAAGCACTTGGGCCAAGAATGTCAGCATTAAAAATACAGAAGTGGCTGGAAATGCTGTTGTGTGTCAACCTTTATTTGTCCTTTAAACCAAGAAGAAAGAACAAATGTATGCCTGTAGGCCAAATGAAGAACGTTTTTTCCCCTCTCCAACTTATATGAGATTTGTACAATGAATTGTAATAGAAGGTTCAGATGACAAAAATTACAGTGGTGTGGCCAAGAAAAATACCCGTGGGGATTTTAGTTTCCCTCGTGCCAGGCCTGAACTATCAGATCAGCCTTCTGGACTCAAATGCAATACTGTCAATAAGAATACATCATCTTTTTTTGTGGTGTAGAAGAGCTGTCGGTTGTAATTCCCATTATTCCAAAGCCAGGATTTTCCATTAGTGTAGCCACCTGCTGGGTTTCTCTACTCAGGTTTAATGGAGTCTGAATTTGAATTTATCACCATCTGTGGGAAGACAGGAAATGAGAGGAGCATCACTAATTCCTTTCTTCATTTACTAGCATAAGCATAATCTTTATAAGGAGACAGGCAGAAGCAGCAGCGATCAGGGAGAGGGAGAGAATATTTTAACTCATATTGACATCAGAGTTCCAGACCAAGAAAAATGCTGTCTGTTCCTCAGCCAATTCCAGCAACAAAAAGCATGTTTTAATTTCCTATGTAATGTTGTACCAAAACACATAGAAATGGGATACTATTTCTCTTTTGCTTCCAAGAAATTCTCTAAAGATTTAATAAGTTATGCTGTAAGAAGAGGTGGTTTAGAAGCCTAACAAACTCTCAGGAAGAGTTAAGGACACTATTAGCAACGTTAGGGTGTAAACGGAGCAATGTAAAAGTGTGCTTGCCCATTTTGTCCTTTCTCCCCCCAAAAAGGGAAACCAAAACCTGAGGAAGAGAGAAAGAACATTTTCAATACAAAGCTCTGGGAACCAACATGAAGAATTCCTGAAACAAAATATGTAACAAAAAACATTTTGGGTTAACATTAAAGGACAATTTGGGACTTTAGAATACCCAGAAGCATAATCTCATATTCACTTTCTATTAGAATATAACAATGGAGACTGTGTGCAATGTTTGTTTAGAGGTCTATAGCTCAATCATAGTGAATTAGGAACCTCTACAGTGAGCTCTGAAATGTCTTTCAATATGATTGCTGCCCTCTAGAGGATGGTATTTGCATACTTATTTTGCACCATGATTATGCGGGAAAGTCAGCAGTGTGCAGGCTTCCTAACACTCCTGGGTGTTGCTTAGCCTTAAATCATTGTCCTTGATTTAGTGGTTAGGAATGAGAAGAAACGGAGTAAGAAGTTTAAAAATAAATTCTTTAAAAAGTCTTACACATCATCCATCTGCTTTCATAGAAGTGTGCCATGAGTTCAAGACTTTCTCATGAATTTTGCTGCATGTTTGTAATCTTTGGATTTATGATCCTGAACTGTGAGGCTGTGCTTTCGTCATGTGGGTCAGCAAAGGCAGCTTGAGGAACTTAGATAATTAGAAGGAATGTTATTTATTACAGTGAGGCAACAATTCCAAGGGAAAAAAAACCAGCTTTTTTTGTGTTTTTTAAATTGACCAAGAGAATTAACTCTCCTATCAGGGAGGTATTACATACTGTATTGTGACAAAGCAAGTAGCCTCTTGGGTGCCTATTTCTAGTGGAACTCATTTGATGTTTCGTGCATAATGAGACGGGGAGAAAACAGCTTTCCTGATTATTTAATGAGTATGTGCACAGGTTTAAATAGTTCCATTTCAGTTCTGGAATATACCATCAATTTGTTATTTATTGGAAACTACAAGTGTCTATTGTACAAGTAAACATCGCACACTTCTTATGGTACAAGTAAACTGTTACCATGATGCATTTGTGCTTTACCATCTAGTTTGGTAATAACAAGAGGAATAGAAATGGGATGGGACTGCACTCTTCTATTTCTTGTTTTTAGTTATGTTTGCATCACACTCTCATTTAACTACTGTAGTGGAGCTGTTGCACTTTCTTATACTTCAACAACAGTGAAATGCTAGAATATATATTTTGAACACATGGTAGTTATCTAATACATTTGTTGGATTTCCTTATTGCCTTTGACCAGATTCATCTTGGATATCCAGGGCCTATCTCTCATTTACACTAAGGCTCCATTACACAGCTGTGGGTGTATAAGGGATCCCTTGGGGTCACTGTAAATGATATTTAAACCCACCTTTAAGGCCCTTTTACATAGCCAGAGTAGTGTAAAGGGGCTGTAGTTTAACTGAGAATTAGGCCCTTGGAACCCTGTCTTCATACAAGGGTGTAAGGTACCTAGCATACTCTTAGCACTTAATAATAACACAGTAAGTTTACCTTAGTTTCCACAAGAATAAACCCTGGTGCAAGTCCCTGACATCAAAAAACCTACTTGGCTCCTGATCTTGCACCACTTAAGTCAATTTGAGTTTTGCGCTTGGCTCCAGTGGGTGTAGGAACAGTGCGCTAGGTCAGTGCTTCTCAAGCTATCTGATGTGGGGGACCAGCAATTTTTTTTTCCAATATGCGCACAGACTGGCAGCTGATGGCTCATGGACTGGCACCGATCCGCGGACCATCACTTTGAGTAGCACTGCTCTAGGTGACTTCCCTCAATGATTCCCACCAGGAAAGTGCTTAATGGGGAAGTTTAAAAATTCCTCCCTCTGCATCAGAAAATCCAGTGAGGGTGATGACAGGAACAGCCTGGGGTGAATGATCCCTTAGGTCCTTGGGATTGGGTAGGAGCAACAAGGTATAATTTACAATCTGCACCAGGTTTCTTGAACCTGGCCAATAAAACACAAACATGCAAATTAGCTATCAGTCCAACTCAAACCTTACAGTCTGAACCACTTAGACTTTTATGAAGGGAGATGGGGAGAGGCAGGCTAGATCTGAACCCAGACCCAAACATCATTGCATCTAATATAAATGATGCAGAAAGATAGAGATCCCACGTGTCCCAGGAGAATAAAAATAAATAAAAAGGAACAAAGAAAAATAAAAGAGTAGTTAATTGTGGCCTGCCTGTTGTGTGTGATGTCACACATATGGTTACGGTTATTCATACCAAGGGTGGTGACTTCAGTGATTCAAGACAAACACAAGAAAATCTGTCAGTTCTTGTTAAAGGAACATAGTTATTACCTCAGGTCAAGCAGATGGAGGGCAAACTTCTCTGCTGGATTCTGCTGCTCTTTAATTAATGTCCACATTTGTTATGTCAACATGATGCATCATATTTGGTTTAAAGGTTGGTTTTATTCTCTAATACAAATGCCTATCTAATTGAATTTTCTATATTCTAACAGTTGTGCTGGGAACCAGTGACCTAGGATGGATGTAGATTCCTGCAGCTATATTTTGATCAGTTGTCGGAAGAAAACTGTTGAAATATCCGGCAACAGATTTTGCATATTCTGCTCTTTAACATAGGTATTTAGTCAATCATTAATGATGGTTTGCCCATAAAAGAACCTATTCAATGAGGAGCTAGCAAGGTGTGTATATTTAACTGCATAACTGCATATCTATATATGAGGGTAAAATAAATGAAAATAGTAGAATTTTTGCACACGGTGATACAGTGGAATAAAATTGTATGGCAGAAAGCAAACAAACTGTAGCCTGCTGAGTCCTCCCTTGGACCAGGCCTACATTGTGTGGGAATTAGGAGAATAACAAAAGAAAAGAAGGATGTGTCATTACAGCATTTTGTGAGTTTAGCCTTTTTCACAATATACAAAAAGTAAGTGGGCCTAACAGACATCACAGTTTTAGCCTGTAAAGCCTGGATGGTAAAACAAATTTATTTGCAGCTGCCAAAATAATAAATGAATGAGCCTGGTTTTTAATAGCAACGGCAAAAAAAAAAAATTGACACTTGTGTTAGTTGATGCTCTTTCTTAAATAGTTGGCAAGCTCACGCTCTCCTCAGCAAATTATTTTTTTACAGTGGTAGGCCCAGCTTGTAACTATATCATTTTAAAAGACATCTGTATTCGTAAAAGCAGAAATGATATGGCAGCTGTGTGGTGAGGCCTAAGAATTAGTGATCTCAATTTTTCCCTTGACTTCAGTGGGCTCTGTCCCTTAGAAGTCAGGTGCCCAAAGCACAAAAACCATCATCACAACGGGGTTCTCTTGCTGGTAGTGTAAGCAGAGAGACTAAAAAATTGGGTCATGGAGATTGAGCTAGATTCTCACTCCTCTGGATGGCCCCTCTAAGCAAAGCATCTTGTGGAGTCAATAGTTAATGATTACACTATCAGTTCCCCTTCTCTTGTACTTGTTCGCTGAACAAATAGAGGATTTCATTCTCTCTAGGAAAAAGAAAAGGAGTACTTGTGGCACCTTAGAGACTAACCAATTTATTTGAGCATAAGCTTTTGTGAGCTACAGCTCGCTTCATCGGATGCATACTGTAGAAAGTGTAGAAGATCTTTTTATACACACAAAGCATGAAAAAATACCTCCCCCCACCCCACTCTCCTGCTGGTAACAGCTTATCTAAAGTGATCACTCTCCTTACAATGTGTATGATAATCAAGGTGGGCCATTTCCAGCACAAATCCAGGTTTTCTTCCCCCCCCCCCACAAACCCACTCTCCGGTTGGTAATAGCTTATCTAAAGTGACCACTCTCCTTACAATGTGTATGATAATCAAGGTGGGCCATTTCCAGCACAAATCCAGGGTTTAACAAGAACGCCTGGGGGGGGAGGGGTAGGAAAAAACAAGGGGAAATAGGTTACCTTGCATAATGACTTAGCCACTCCCAGTCTCTATTCAAGCCTAAGTTAATTGTATCCAATTTGCAAATGAATTCCAATTCAACAGTCTCTCGCTGGAGTCTGGATTTGAAGTTTTTTTGTTGTAATATCGCAACTTTCATGTCCGTAATCGCGTGACCAGAGAGATTGAAGTGTTCTCCGACTGGTTTATGAATGTTATAATTCTTGACCTCTGATTTGTGTCCATTTATTCTTTTACGTACAGACTGTCCAGTTTGACCAATGTACATGGCAGAGGGGCATTGCTGGCACATGAAGGCATATATCACATTGGTGGATGTGCAGGTGAATGAGCCTCTGATAGTGTGGCTGATGTTATTAGGCCCTGTGATGGTGTCCCCTGAATAGATATGTGGGCACAGTTGGCAACGGGCTTTGTTGCAAGGATAGGTTCCTGGGTTCGTGGTTCTGTTGTGTGGTATGTGGTTGCTGGTGAGTATTTGCTTCAGGTTGGGGGGCTGTCTGTAGGCAAGGACTGGCCTGTCTCCCAAGATCTGTGAGAGTGTTGGACTTTGTCCTTACCCATAACTATTTTACATTTGGGGACAATGTATACCTTCAAATCAGCGGCACTGCTATGGGTACCCGCATGGCCCCACAGTATGCCAACATTTTTATGGCTGACTTAGAACAACGCTTCCTCAGATCTCGTCCCCTAACACCTCTACTCTACTTGCGCTATATTGATGACATCTTCATCATCTGGACCCATGGAAAAGAAGCCCTTGAGGAATTCCACCATGATTTCAACAATTTCCATCCCACCATCAACCTCAGCCTGGTCCAGTCCACACAAGAGATCCACTTCCTGGACACTACAGTGCTAATAAACGATGGTCACATAAACACCACCCTATACTGGAAACCTACTGACCGCTATTCCTACCTACATGCCTCCAGCTTTCACCCTGACCACACCACACGATCCCTTGTCTACAGCCAAGCTCTGCAATACAACCGCATTTGCTCCAACCCCTCAGACAGAGACAAAGACCTACAAGATCTCTATCAAGCATTCTTACAACTACAATACCCACCTGTGGAAATGAAGAAACAGATTGATAGAGCCAGAAGAGTTCCCAGAAGTCACCTACTACAGGACAGGCCTAACAAAGAAAATAACAGAACGCCACTAGCCGTCACCTTCAGCCCCCAACTAAAACCCCTCCAACGCATTATTAAGGATCTACAACCTATCCTGAAGGATGACCCAACACTCTCACAAATCTTGGAAGTCAGGCCAGTCCTTGCCTACAGACAGCCCCCCAACCTGTAGCAAATACTCACCAGCAACCACATACCACACAACAGAACCACTAACCCAGGAACCTATCGTTGCAACAAAGCCCGTTGCCAACTGTGCCCACATATCTATTCAGGGGACACCATCACAGGGCCTAATAACATCAGCCACACTTTCTCTTTCCCTCTTCCCAAACAAAAAAAGAGTAGAGAATTCCAGAGGGGTGTGTGTTTATGTGTTTAAAATGGAGGAATAAAGGATGAATCTGTATTGTGGGTTTAGCAATGGGCTATGTAAATCATGAGTGCATTATGCAGTTGGATCTATACATTCAGCCATCAAGTACATAAAATGTATTTATTTCATTATATATAAGTACAAATAAGTAACTTTTGAAATAAGTAATACTACTGTCCATGTAAATTAATACATGTCTTAGCACATGTAAAATACTTACTTTGTTTACCTGGCTATAGCCTGGATGGAGATCCTTTAGCAATGATTCACTTGGATTTGACCTATGTCTATGCGTCCATTGTCTAAATCTAAAATATTTTTGCAAATCTAGTGAAATTACTTTTCAAATGTCACGTGACATAACTTACTTTCTAAGGCCCCAGCCTACAGCTCACTCCCCATTGGCAGATCCTTGCCACCTACCAAGCCCAACTGATTACAAAGGAGCTTCTCCAGCACAGAGCCATTTACAGTATTGGGGCTTAAATAAATAAATATTAGCAAATGTATCCCAAGCCCTGATCCTGCATCCACTGAAAACAATGGCAAAACTTTAACTGAGTTCTGTGAGAGCAGAATCAAACACCAAACCATCCTTTTGTTTGCACCTATTTTACCTGGACAATTATCATCAATGTCTTTGACGCCACAGTTATAGGGTAGGTGAAAACTGAGTCCTTATTGCACATTAGGGAAAATTGCCTTCCCAGTCACAACATTCAATTCCCAATAATCAATGTCTTTGACGCCACAGTTATAGGGTAGGTGAAAACTGAGTCCTTATTGCAAATTAGGGAAAATTGCCTTTCCAGTCACAACATTCAATTCCGAATAATCTACTGGGAAGAATACAAGTCTGACCAATCATTCTTTCTGAATTCCCTTATTGCATACACTGTACAATATGAGTATAAAAGTTTAAGGTTTCCTTTGACTAAGTTTTTAATAAAGATGTCATTTATTGAAAATTTACTGTCAGGTGGCTATGTTTTTATTGTAAATCTTCAGATCTTCACAAGATCACCACAGCTTATGGAATTAAAAACAAATAGGTGAATTATTATATAAATTAACACTTTGGATTTTATACTTGAATTTATCATTCGTACTTTTCAATAATTTTGGACATATAAAATTAGGATTGATGAATATTTGATTAAAATAGAATTAAAAAACAGAACTAAGCAGGTGGAGTAACATTTCTATTTACTTCCCAAATGAATTTCAAAAATCACAAATGATTCATTTGAATCAGTATACATGTGATTATAAAAGGAACAAATATTTGATTTTTAATATCTTTGAGGAACAAGGAATTATATTTTTCTCACGGGCTAGTACAAACCCCGTAATAAATTTACATAAGGGTTTCAGTTATAACATCCTTTTTTCATTCTTTCTTCACTATCTGAAATATTCTCCATTGGAACTGAAATGTTTAGCAGCTGGGTTGAGACCAGAAGCAATTGCTGTTTTTGTTGGAAAGACGGAGAAAAATCATTTCATTTATTTTGGAGTTATGGGAGAATGAACAAAAATATATGTTATCATTCATGCATTAATTCTCCTGTTTGTGGAGTGTAGAGTGCACACTTTGGATCACCCATTTCCAGAGAGCACAGTCTCATGGCAATGTTGTGGCCTGCTCTATATTAAAGCTGAGGCAGGCAAGGTCAGAAGCCATGCCATACCCCTAGGATATGCAATGCTATCCACAAGGGCTTCTCCATCCAGTTTATGTTGGATCAAATGCATAAAGCTGGCAGGCTGGTATGGACTCTGGTATACACAGCGGATGGCCAAGCCCCTGAGTTGGTGTTGAGTCACTTGACAAGACATTGGTGGCTGGTAGGTCCATCTCGTGATCTCATTTGTAAAGTGATGAAACCACCATATGCCTTCAATATTTCATTTCTGTTTCATGTCAAATGCTCCTGCTGGTGCATATGTGTCTCTGTGGTGGCCCAGATTTCAGTGGTCATGCTGCTGGTATTTGTGGTATAGCTGTGGGGATTCCATCTTGGGTGGCTGACCCATAATATCAATAAAGTATATACTTTAAAAGAAATATAAGGCTTTGAGTCATATCATTTCCTCTCGTAAGAATCTGCAGGATGGAGACTATGAGATAAGGAGTTATATGTGACTCCTAGATTTTCTTCTCTAGTGGTCACCTCAACTGGAAGGAATTGAGGGCTTTGAGGGCCTCCAAGTATAAAGAATCTGGGGTTCTGTGGGGACGTCTTGGTACCTGTCTGGAGGTCTGTGATAATCTGCATTTCCCCCATCCTTGCATGGCAACATGACTCCTAGGAAATGTTCTGTCTTTGGCTGCTTTCTCCTACATCAGTGTGGTACGAGCTATTGATGGAATTGTTACATTAATGCTCAAATGGATATTCACTAGGATACTTACAGGGTTTGGAACTAACCTCCCAGTAGAGATCTCTTTCCAGTTGTGGCAGATGGGCTTCTGTGAGCTTGGGGGCATGGGAGGGAGAGCCTCATGGAAATGTTTCCCTCCATTACCTGTCCCCTTATGCAGATCTGAACACATCCAGTGATGGTGTGAAAATCCCACATGATAATCCCCATGCCCCCCGTGCACAGCCCATATTGCCTCCATGGAGGCCTGTTCCTGGTCTGACCTCCTGATTAGCCTCCCTCTTCCACATGCCTCCTACAGCCCCACTGCCCCCATAAACCTTTTGTCCCCTACTCCCTTCCATTTGTATGGTTTAATATACATGTGCATACTCATGCCTGCTTCCCCCCACATGGCTTTTCACCTGCAGACAGGAATCGGTGCAGTAAGAACTGTTCCCAAAATCCTGTTGTCTGGCGTGGTGGCGGCGAAGGTAACACCATCACAGAATCCATGTCTCATGTACCAATGCTTCAGCAAAGCACTTACACATGTGCATAACTTTCAGCAGGAATATTTTTATTTATTTTTCTTTCCTTCTCTTCAGTTTTGTAAAGTACAATTGTAAGTGCCCATCCAGTGCTCTGGGAACCTATCCCATACATTAATATCACAACATAAACATAAACAAAGGACTGCTCCTAAATATACCCACCTCAGCCCACACTCTCCTCAAGAGCCTTAACGAAGAGGGAGAAAAGATGGGGTTTGCAGCATGCCCAGAAGACTGGAAATCTGGACTTTAGACCTAGTGGAGGGCATCTTTTCCAAAATCAAGGACCCCTTCAAGAAAAAGCTCTGACAACTGCTCCTTCCAACAGACTCTCTATGGACTTCACTCACCCCAAATTGCGGCCCCCCCCCCGCACTCCTTCCATCCAACTTCACAGTCTCGCTTCCCACCCGTTGCAGCTTCCTCATGGCCTCCTTCCCAAAGTGCCCTGCTTCTCCCCTTATACACCTACAGCCCTATTCAACACAACACACTGCCCAGACCAATACCTACCCTTTAATTCCCCCAGAGCCCTGCTCTAGCACATAGATCTCATGACCCCTACTCCCTTGCCTTCAACTCCAAAGTTAGGAATGTTTGTGAGAAGGTGATCTGAAGACTTGGAAAAGTGGCTTCAGAAAGACTGGTGGAACTTGAGAATTTTGTTATGCTCTTTTTGTGGGGCTGACTTAGGCTAGGAAGAGTAAGGTGAACAGCTAACTTTCTGTTACATTTTTAAATGTAATGACTGTCCCTGTCCCTATCCCTAACCTCTGTGTGTGTGTGTGTGTGTGTGTGTGTGTGAAGTTTGGAGTGATTGTAGTTGTTTAGCTATTAGATGCCCAAAACCCAGTCAAATTTCAAGCGAAATTTCCAAAGGGATTTCTTTTTAACTGTTTTCTCTGGCAAAGTTATTAAATCTTTGACCAAGAAGATATTATGAAAAATTCAACTGGTCGATGAAGAGATAGTGTCTTAAATTTGGGGGCTAAATTCAAACATTTAAGTGTGTGCAGTAGAGATCCTGCTCTAAGTGCAAATCTCAACACTTCTTTAATATGGAGCATGTAGGGCACCTTCATAGTATATTTTTTTCACACATTCCCATTTACGTTGTTGGAGCAATACTTTCTAGGAATATTTTATTCCTAAAAAAAGTATTAAATTATATGATTTTTTTTTAAATAAACACTCTAATATTGGCCCACCCATAACTTACATATGGTTAATCATTGTGAACAGTGCCATTTCATTCAAAAATAGCTTCTATATTGCTAACTTAGATAGCTCTGTATGCTTTTCCAAGACTACAGTCCTTGTACTTTTATAGGTATATAAGATGGAAAAAAGATTTCTCAGAATATTTTCCTAAAGCTCACTGAACTATTCTTGAGTTCAAAAGTATGCTATAACAATTTTAAAAGTTAGTAAATATATCAATAAGCAGCCTTGGGTCTGAAAGTGGGATCTGAGATAAGTGCATTATTCAGACCTTGAGGAGGAAGCTCTTGGCTTAAAGAAGGAAGGTAAGAGCATGTGCAACAAAAATTGTTAAGGAAAGAAATCAGAGCCTGAAGATACAGGAGACTACAGAAGGAAAATATCAGCGTATCTTAAAAGGACGTGACAATGGAAAAAAGATATTCTGTGCCTGGAGAGACATTCTGGACTCTAGGAAGGACGTTATCTCAACAGCGTTTGATGGCAACAAATTACACAAGGTTAAAATGTAGGATGTAAAGCAAAAAATAATCAAAGAAAATAGCTTTACATCCACAATGCACTCTGAACGTGTGTTTGGAATCTGCATTTAAAATAATTTGTGAAAAATATAGTTAGCATGATATGTAACAGCCCAGCAGACAAAAGGCCCAGCGTAGAGAAACTTGGGAAGTACAACAAATGCGGCAGGGGGAGGGGACTCAAAACCAGAGCAAATGCAAAGAAATCAAAAGGACAATTAGGCAACAGTAACAAGTTGAGAACAAAACTGAAAAATGCAGCTATACATTATCTTTGAGTGGGTAACTCATCTAAACAAGATGCCTCAGGCTAAGCTAGGTGAATCCATGTGGGCTCCCTGGTTGCTGAGAACTACATTCTCCAGCAGTAAGGCTGTCAGTCACAACGAAGGAATTTCAGTTGTGAGCCTTTTTGTGCATTTAATTTCTGGCAAGGTGGGATATGCTGAGGAGACAGCACTGCTCACACATTTGTTACCACTGTTTTTTGGCAACAGTGTGGCCCCCAGCAAATATTTATTCAAATCATAATCAAGATCCTGCCTGTAAACCTTTTGCAAAACTTGATGCTACACATGTTCCACTTGACCAGTCATTTTCCAAACACAGTCCTTTCTTCTCATAATATGGATTAATTAAAATTGCTAGTTCACATGAAAAAAAATTGAAATAAATGGCTGCACTGATACTCTGAACTTTCTTCATAATTGTTTGAATTATATGTGAACAATGGAAGACAGCTCAGAATACAAGTGGTTTGGTATTTGAGATTGGCAACGCAGATCTTAAAACACAGATTGTCAGAAATTGTTCTGTCATTTGAATTATTTTCTCAGCATGAATTACTCTAAGAGGGCTATGCTGAAAATCTAAAATTGTCTACAGTTCTCATACTGTGAAGCGGAATGAATATAGTATGAAATAGCCCGAGTTGCTGTGATCTAAACATAGGCAAGGAGAAACTTTCAAATCCAGCATATTTCAAAGTTACGGTATTAAAACCAATCTGAATAAAGTATGCCAATGCAATTCTTTATTCTGGTACACCTGTATCCACACTAGGGGGCTGTCCTACTTTAACTATATTGGTGTCGAAACCAATGTAGTTCTACAGCAGAGGTTGCCAAAGCGCAGCTTACAAGCTGAAGGCAGCTCTTTTACCGTTAAAGCGCATGGGGTAGTGAGACTAGGCACTTCAGAGATGACTAGTGCTTGCTCGGGGGGGAGGGGGCCACAATTTAAAGTTTTGCCCCCCAACAGCTTGAGGCATGCCCACTGAGGCATGCCCCCCCTATTACCGTCAGTAGCCCCTCCCCTGCAGCTCCCAGGTGCTAGCTCCACATGGAGAGGCAGCGGGAAACAGCTGGGAGCTGCAGGGGAGGGGCTCCTGCTTTAGCTCTGCAGGGAAAGGTGGCAACAAAAGCACCAGATCTCTCTGCAGCTTCCAGCTGTTTCCCGCTGCCTCTCCCCAGGACTGCAGCTCCCAGCTTGCCAGCTCCAGCAGCTGCCGTGCAGGACAGGGACCTGGCAGCACCATGTGACCAAGCGGGGCCAGAAAACCCTGGCAAAAAGCTGTGGGGGGGCACCCTCTACACATCATCTCTGGCTTCTGCCCAGTGGGGAGAGGGGTCTTGGGGCTTCAGCCCCACAGGGTGCACCTGCCAGGGCTCGGGGCTTCAAGAGGAGTGGAGTTGAAGCCCTGAGTCCCAGCAGGTGCCTCTCATGGGGCTGAAGTCCTGAGACCTCCCTCCCCACAGGGCAGAAGCCACTAGCCCACTAGTGTTGGGCAACGTGCTGGCCGCCGCTTCCTGCAGCTCATATTGGCTGAGAATGGCGAACCATGGCCACTGGGAGCTGCAGATGGCCATGCCTGCGGGCAGTCAATGTAAACACTGTCTCACGGCCGGCCAGTGGATTACCCTGGGGGCTGCAGGTTGCCCACCACTACTCTAGCCCCACCACCCTGCCATGGGGCTGAAATCTTGAGCTCTGGCAGGTGCCTGCGATAGGGCTGAAGCCGCAAGCCCCGGCAGGTAAGCCCCAGCAGGTGCACCCCAGCTCTTGAACATCTGAAGATTGCCACATGTGATTCAGAGGGTCAGTAAGTTTGACCACCACTGTTCGAAGAGGTACAAACAGTGTGTGTAAACAAGCCCTCAGAATCAAACCTGCTCTCACTAAAGTCAACATGAGTTTCGTAATTTACTCCAATAGGGGCAGGATAAGGCCCTTGGACAAAATTTACAAAAGTGCCTAAGTGACTTAGAAACCTAAGACCTATTCACATTCAATGGGACTTGGGTTCCTAAGTGACTTAGGTGCTTTTGGGGTGCTTCCTATCTTTTTACATGTTCAGAATTGTTTTTTTTATCACCTATCAAATATACTTATAAAGGATTTTTTTCCTCTTGCAATCCATCTTTCTCTCCTGGATCTTGGAATGAAGTCTCAGAGCTGAAATCTGCCCTTTGGAAGAACTGCTCATATACAAATGCCATTTTTTGTGGGCACCTGACACAGCACAAGGGGACCAGCAGCTAGAGCTGACTGAAGGATTGCAATTCCATTGGATGACAACTTCTGAGGTTTTGACATTTGTTTTCATTCTGCATTGGGAAACCCCCCCACAAAACCTTATGAACTTTTTGCAAAAATGGAATTGTATTGAAATATCCTTTTCAGACACAAACTCAATGTGGGAAGGTGGTGTGTAGGTTGGTGTGTGTGTGTGTGTGTGTGTGTGTGTGTGTAGCCTGGTGGTTACGGTACTGGGATGTGGGAGACTCAGAATTGGTCACTGCTCTGGCTGGCTCAGTACAGAGGTTTTCCTCCCAGATCACTCTGAATCAAGCAAAGCACAGACTCAAACCTGGGTCTCTCATACCAGTGCCCTAACCACCACACTATAGAGTGTGAAAGTCCTTCTCTGGGTGTATCTCAGACTTCATCAAAACCATTAGGTCTCTGTGAAATGTTTCGGCTTTGACAAAACACCATATTTCAACAAAAAATCATTTGTCAAAAAGTTTCTGACAAGTTCTACCAGCAACTTACTGGATATCCCATTCTTCTATTTTAGAAAATCATGGATTTGGCTGTGGGCAGGATTTCTGTCTCTATGTTCTTTTTTGTTACCCCATAGTTTTGCCATTATGCAGTAGATTATTACTTTATTTATCCTCTGTGAACAGCACTGTCAGATAGGAAAAATCATTGTTTGGGTAGAATTAATCCAAAAGACTGTCACTTGCCTTAGAATCCTAGAAAATAGACTGAGACACTTTTAAAATGGGGTCTGGAAGCCCAGAAGGGGTAAAAACACTAATAGTTGCTTTCAGAATTACCACAATTTCATGTTCAAAATTAGGTAAACATACCCACTTAGAGAGTTAATTTAGGCTATTTATTTCTATTCCAAATTACAACAAGCCTCTCTGCATAAGAGCTTTAAGTGCTCTGATATCAATTAAAAGATAACAATCACACAAAGCCAAAATAATAATGTGTGTTACTTTTTACCTAAACCAACCCAGTTGACTTGAAGGGATTGTGAACTCCAGTCAAGAAAACAAGTTGCTGTCCCTGTCTGTTTAAAGGAGCAGAGAACTGTGTTTATTCCAAGATAGGACTGGACACAACAGGGCAGACAGTTTTAGGGACATTCAGGACTGGGGGAGCGTTGGGGTCATTCTTCAAACAGTAACTGGTGGTAGAAGTAAGGGGGTGTGACCTGTGTGCTTTTATACTAGCTGTTGATGTCAGGTCCCTGAGCTACAGCTGCATAATTTTTAAGCCACCCGCAGTCGCAGGGCAGGCAGTGACCCAACCTCTTACTGATCTGGGTTGAACCTCAAAATGTCACAGTGGGACAAAGTTCCCCTCTTACCTTTTCAAGAGGGGAGGAGCTAGGCAAGGGGACCAGCATATATATTCTACTTCCTTATACAGTGAGTATAGACAGCATCAGGAGAAGGTTTGCCTGCTCCATTCTCTAAATATAAATGTGAAAGGGTTGACTGGGGGGAAACTGGCTCAGGGTCTGCAGCTGTCCTGAATGAGAATCCAGCTACAGATGAGGAGCTGGGGGAGCTATTGTCTCAGGCAGACATGAAGTAACTGATAGAGATGCAGCATAGCTCTAGGAGAAAGGACTGAGACCTTCTGCCCAAAGGAGAGAGGGGGTAGCTCCATGAGGTAACTGAACCACAGAGCAGGAGGAAGAATCTGCTGTCCAGGGAGAGATGCTAAAGAACAAGGAAAGGTTGAAGCGGCAAAGAGTCCTGTGGTACCTTATAGACTAACAGACGTACTGGAGCACGAGCTTTCGTGGGTGAATACCCACTTCGTCGGATGCATGTAGCGGAAAAAGGAAAGGTAGGAGCGGCAAGGGTTTGGAAGGAGCAGTCCTTAACTGTCTAACACAAGGTCCCTGGATTGGAACCCAGAGGAGAGGGAGGGTGGATGGGCAAATTTGGGTTCCCCTAACATTTCCTCTGCACTGCTGGAAGGTGCTCAGATATTGCAGTGATGAAGACACAGGAATAAGAACCTTCACTAAATTGTGTAGAGAAAATTAAGCACGTACTTAAGCATTTTTCTGTATTGGAGCCCAAAATGTGGGCCCCAACGTTAACAATATCAGAGTCCATTGCTACAGAAGTGGTTGACAAATAATTCAGTTCAACTCTGCTATTAAAAGTCTGTCAGGAGATCAACACTATAAGCATATCTGTGAAACAGTACGGATCTTATTTTCATGAGAATTTAGGTGAAAAATTTCTGCACATTCCATTTATAGGTTCTTCATGACTTAGAAAGTTTTCTTTTTTATGACAAGTTAGGGTGGGTAATGGATTTTTATTTCCAGTTGGGCCCAGTGGGAAAGTCACTCCTTAAGATTCCTCTTCCCCTTCTTCCCCGCCCCTCCACACCCCCCCTCCCATTTAATATTTTTCCTTTTGAGTACTCCCTGTAAAGTGTTACTGTATCTTCCTCTCAGTGTCTCTTGTAATTCTCCATACATCCTTTTTTCTTCGGCATGCATTTCAATACCATTTGGACAATGTTTTGTGTCTGTATGCTTTTTCTAGCCAAATATTTTATTGACAGAAAGATGTTTAGCTCATCAGTCACCAGAGACTCCCCATCCAACTTGTTTTCAATTGTAAAGTGGTGGTATTTATTTTCAACAAATGTGAGAAGCCGTTTAGTGTTTCAGTCCTGTATATAATATATATTCATTCTACGTCTCCTGCCTGTTAGAGGCTGCTTTACTTGCTCTACATTTTGGCACTTAACATTTATTTTACCTTGTAATAAATAGCTGGCAAACTATGTGCACAGTACCTTACTATTTCAGTGCTCAATCCTGGTAAGTTTCATCTCCCATTGAAGACTAGGTGATCCAAGGGTGCTCAGCACTCCATAGGAGTGGGCCCTCGATCACTTGTGTTAATGGATCTTTACTTCTCTTAGTCATTTTTGTCCTCAGTGGGGTTAATGAACACTCTTCCTTTGAAGATTTTTGGTAGCCATGAGAAATATATGTACACAGTCTGATTACAAGAAATGATGCCTACGCATCCATGCTGTTAATTTCATCAGTATGTCGAGAATTCTAGCAAATTACTTTCCAGAACAGGGTGAGCGAAAGCAAGGATAACTCTTCCTAGTTCTTCATCACTCTAGAATGGAGCTGAGATCATGAGACTTGATACAAAGAAATGGCTTGAACCTGTCTTGAACTACTCAAGATAGTTAAGTCCCAAACAGACTGAAAATAGCTACAAAAGGACCTCAGAAACCTGGGTGACTGGGCAACAAAATGGCAGATGAAATTCAATGTTGATAAATGCAAAGGAATGCACATTGGAAAACATAATCCCAACTATACATATAAAATGATGGTGTCTAAATTAGCTGTTACCACTCCAGAAAGACATCTTGGAGTCATTGTGGAGAGTTCTCTGAAAACATTCACTCAATGTGCAGCGACAGTTCAAAAAGTGAACAGAAAGTTGGGAATCATTAAGAAAGGGATAGATAATAAGACAGAAAATATCATATTGACTCTATATAAATCCAGTATGCCCACATCTTGAATACTGCACGCAGATATGGTCGCCCTATCTCAAAAAAGATATATTGGAAAAGGTTCAGAAAAGGGCAACAAAAATGATTAGGGGTATGGAATGGCTGCCATATGAGGAGAGATTAATAAGACTGGGATTTTTTCAGTTTGGAAAAGAAATGAGTAAGGGGGATATGATAGAGGTCTATTGAATCATGACTGGTGAGGAAAAAGTAAATAAGGAAGTATTATTTACTCCTCATAACACAGGAACTGTGTCACCAAATGAAATTAATAGGCAGCAGGTTTAAAACAAACAAAAGGAAGTATTTCTTCACACAATGCACAGTCAACCTGTGTGGTTTCAGAGTAACAGCCGTGTTAGTCTGTATTCGCAAAAAGAAAAGGAGTCACAGTATGCATCCGTTGAAGTGAGCTGTAGCTCACGAAAGCTTATGCTCAAATAAATTGGTTAGTCTCTAAGGTGCCACAAGTACTCCTTTTTCTTTTAGTCAACCTGTGGACCTCCTTGCCAGAGGATATTGTGAAGGCCAAGACTATAACAGGGTTCAAAAAGGAACTAGATAAGTTCATGGAGAATAGGTCCATCAATGGCTAGTAGCCAGGATGGTCAGGGATGGTGTCCCTAGCCTCTGTTTGCCAGAAGCTAGGAATGGGTAACAGAGGATGGATCACTTGATGATTACCTGTTCTGTTCATTCCCTCTGGGGCACCTGCCATTGGCCACTGTCGGAAGACAGGATAGTGGGCTAGATGGACCCTTGGTCTGGGCCAGTATGGGCATTCTTATGCTCTTTCAAATGAGGTCTGTTACATAGTGGCTCCAGTTCAGTGAATTAAAACTCCATTCCATAGTTTATGCAACTCCAATCCAGTGAATTCGATTTCCACCCCAGAGTTTGCTTAGAGAGGCTGAGTTAACAGAGTGTAAGACTGTGGTTGGTTGGATTCATGCAGGAAAACAGTTTTGTGCAGTGTCTCTTTGTGAACTTTTAATAAAGTTAAAAAAAAATTGAGGGGTGGGGCAGGGAGAGTTAACATCTAGACTTTCCTCTCTGCCTACAACCAAGTGAGAGCAGGAGCAGGGAAGTGACATTATTCTTTCTTTCTCCCACACACCTCACAAAGGTAAACTTAAGATCTTTGTACAGACTTTAAACGAACAAGTTCATTATTAGCTGTATCCAATCTGATTTGAAATGCAACTCTTGCTCTATAACAACTGGGGAAAAGAAATCTTGTAGACTGCGATCAAATTAGATTGTAAAATTAAAAATAGAAAGTGATTTGGTAACAGAACTAGTCTGTTTTGTTTTTTAGTAGGAAAGATGAAATCTCATTAATTTCCAGATAGTCCCTGGTCATCGTTTTTTCTTTCAGCTTTTCATATTAATTCAAATAAATACATATAAGAAATAGACTATATAAACTTTCTGTTTTTCCTCTTACTATTTGGCACTGTTTGCTAAGGGAAAGACAGATGGATACTTAGCTAAATGGGCAGACAAAGTGACATTCCCAGCCAGCCTGAATAGAATGAAGTCTAGTTGGAATGCTGCCAGTGTGATGCTGAGTACATCATCTTTATGCAAGTGAAGTTTTTGTGAACTGAGCATAGAAATAGCAAAAGCATTTGTATGTAGAGCTTCTTCTGCAGGACAGTGAAGCATCTGCATTTAGGATTTGGGAAAATTATTCTTATTTACAAGTGGCTCACCCACCCTTAAAAATAATGTTACAGTAATTCCATAACAGCAGAATAATTAGATTTCTTTATGTATTGAAGCTTGATCAAGCTGAGTTCATAAAACAAGGATTAGATCAGAATGTAAATGAAAATTCTAGCAATCTATTAATTTTATAGCCATTCTTATATGGGTGACATCCCAAGACTTGATTCTTTGTGATGTGCAATAGTTCCTCAAAAACAGACTGTGTGCTCCAGCGTCTGCTTAGAGAAAAGGGAGTGGCTTGTAGCTGAATAGATACAAATAATTAAAGAATTTTTTTTTATTTCATTATGAAAATGAATATCTACCTATTGGCTAACCCTCCTAGCACATGTGGCTCTAGCGTCCCATTTAGAAATTGAATGTTTTACCCACCTCAGGAAAAAAACCACAACATTCAGTTCCTCTGTAATGTGAATGTGTCACTTAGAAAATTCTAATGTGGAAGTATCACTTAGAATTCTGTACTGTATGAAAGTTATCATGGGTATCCTTCCCAAGGTCTTCTACTCTCATTTTAAATTCCCTACCTTCAGTTCTTGCTTTAATTACATGACTGGCTCATCTTCATAGTGCAGTGGGTACCTTTGTGCATTTATTACTGTTTTGCATGCTAGCCTCTAACCCTATATCTTGGGCTCTATCCGCTCGTGTGAAATATCAGCAGAATTGTACAGTGTATGGAATAGGGAGGAAAACAAGTCCAAGTTTCCATTTATAATTCCACAGAATTAACAATCTTCTCCACATAACCTTCTGCTGTTGCTGATTATGTTCACTGTTTCAAACCAACCTAAATGTCATTAGGATAGACTTTTTTCTAACTTGCAGTCAAGCAGAATAAAGTTCTCTTATCTGGACTATTGCATTGTTACACAATAGTTAAATCCTTCTCCCCTTCCCTACTGCCAACATAATTTTGTTTTCAGTAACTACACACAGCACTAATATACTACACTTAGCACCAGGACAGCAGATTTCTGTGCCTTTTTTTAAAAATGTGCACAGACAAGAACATTAGCAACAAGAAGAAAAGTCTTTGTCTACTTTATTAAAACTATTGCATTCCTTCTCCTGAAATTATGCTTCCTTCACTTAAGTTACGCATCAAAAAAGGGCAGCCAATTTAAGTAATTTTGTCTTTTTCTCTCGGCATACAAGGTCATTAATTGCTATTGGGACCTTCATAAACCCTAGTCTGCTGATGGGGTGAGAACTCTATTGTTAAATGTATTATGGCAGGGCTGTCTTTGGAGATTGCCTGCTTGATTGCTTTGTAAAGGCCCAATGGCACACAGCAATTAAAATCCATAGACCTTTATAACCCTACTGAAGTTTTATGGGCCTTTTTGTGTCCTTTGGTATGGTTTACCATTTGTGTCTCTCCCAATGGGTCTTCTTTTCAGAACTCAAAGTGGAATTTTTTTCCAGCATGATAAAGCTAGTTATACATCATGTGAAAGGTTAATGACTATTTTCAAAAAAAGAGCATATGTTTAAAGTCATAGGGTGAAAGTTATAGTAAAGAACAATTAAGAAAATCAGACCATTTTCCCATTCTCACAGTAGCTGGATTCTACTACATACACTGTGCACTATGGGTGGTTTATAAATCAAACTCCTACATACTTTTTAAAGTGAATTTGACTTAATAGTTGATGGAATTGCATGGGAACATTACTCTCTGTCTGCTGACTTCCCCCATTTTACCCAGAAAGGGGGAGTGGCATCTGGAGAGTACAATCCCCACTATATCTGGCACCACGTAGATGCACCAATAGAAGAGTCGCACACAGTGAGAACTCCACATGATCCACAGTGTCAGGGTCGGAGCAACAGAGGTGCTACGTTCTGTGGCATCATCCCAAGCCCCTGCTTTTGACTTTCAGCGTGAAAGTCAATGTGGAATTAATATGGCTCCAAGCTGCATTGCCCCTCTTAGGGTTTGTCTGTGGCTTCTACTGAGTAGCCACCAGGGGATCCAACCAATGACAGCTTATTTCCCTATTGGGGGGTGGCTCTTTCAATGTGGATTCCTGAAATCTTTGGAGTTGGAAGGAAAGCAACCTTCCAAATCCACAGGCCCTAAAATCCTTACCATTACTGGTTTTCAAAATTCAAACACTAAGTAAATTAAATGTTCTCTTATCAGATATTTGCAATGTATTTCCGAGGGGAAAATTTTGCTTCTGAAATTAATGTGAAACAGCTATCAGTTAAGATAACAGTTCATTTGATGGAATGGTGGATATTTGCTATTAGAAAACTTAAACATTCCCTGGGGATCTCTCATAATTTTTAGATTATGACTCAACTTCCTTACGTGGGTGTATAAAACCTTGTATCAATAAATTGTAGAGAATTAAACTAGTCAACAATATCCTAGTGCCAAAGGAAGGACAAATTTAAAATGAAGGGATTGTAACGCTACATAGTACTCCACAAAGTGGTATTGCTTTCTCTATGCAATGTAGAAAAACAAATCCTATCTGTGAATTGTACTTGAAAAGAGGCCCTTTGAGAATACAGGTAGTATATAATAATTGTTATTAAACTTTTAGTTAGCAAACAAACTTTTTTTTGGTTCTGGTTTTTGGGGTGGTTTTTTTGTTTGGTTTGGTTTGGGTTTGGTTTGGGTTTTTTGTTTCTTTGTTTGTTTTTGTTTTAAGTGTGGTTCTGTCCTGGAGTGACTTTAAAAAATGGTATCACAGGGTTCCATGGTTGATGTCTCACCGATTTCCATGTCAGATTTGCTCAATTTGCAAATGCAAAGACTAGTTTTCTTTTCCTTAACAGCCAGTCATGCGAACGCACCCTGTGCTCTCACAGTCAAGCTGGGTTCTATCCATTTGAATCGTCGTAACCAGTAACAGAAGTTCTGCTAGCCAGATTAGGCTCTCAGAGACACCTGTGCAACCTCATTATGGTCAGTGAATTTTCACCTGGGGGCATAATCTGAACACATTGATGTTGCACAGGTGTAGCTGAAGGTTTAATTTGGCCTGAAAAACTTGATGGTGGTATACAAGATAGAACCCAGCTTGATTGCCAGATCCCAGGGTGAGTTAGCATGACTGTCAGTTAAGAAACAAACAAACAAACATGTTTTTGTTTGCAAACTAGGTGTAAATCAGGGAGACATAGTGGAGTTCCTCATCCATTGTATCATTCTTACAAAGACACTGTGTGACATGAAGATCACACTGTTAAGACAGACAACCCAATAGCCAACACAGACAACCCAATAGCCAACCATTCAGACCCAGTTTACCTAGGTAACTATTTAATCCTTTCGTGTCATGACCCTCAACATCTAGTTGTGTCCAAGTCTTCTTGACTTTTTAGATGCTCTTATTCAGAGTTGTTTGGTTGCTGAAGATTTTGCTTAGAGTAGGTATGTTTGATGGCTCTGGATTACTCCCAGTTAAGCAAGTATATCACTGTGGCCGCTACACCTTTTGTGCAGGAAGACTTTATTTACAGACTTTTGTTCTCAGTCTTTTGCATATGATAACTGGAGCCACATATGGGAAGAGACTCTGTTACCACTCCAGTACAATATCTGTTTTGTCACTGGCAGATTTCACTATTCTGTCTTTATCTCAGAGGTTGGAGACAGAACCTGGAGTCTCTAGTTCAGTTTCTGATAAGGAAGGCTTAGTAGGGATCCAACAGTAGTTTTCATCTCAGAAAATATCCTAACCTCTGTCTGAAATGAGCAGGTTGAGGATCGTGCTGAGCACAAAATTAATTGGATCTGTGTCCTCCCGCTCTACGTGAGCCTTAACTAACCATTATTTTGTGTGTTTGATTCTGTACTGATTACACTGGCCGGCACAGTGGGATAAATAACCCACTGTCTACATGAATTTGGAGCTTTTCTTCCCACTACAGGCTGCAATTTCATCTTTTTGAGACTGATTTTGTGGTTGACACAGCGCAAAAGAGATGACAGAACTTCTGTTAGTAGTCCTGAGAAGGGAATGCTAGGTTTGCAATACCATGCACAATTTAGGTGTGTTACTAGATCCTTGGCTGCTCCTGGAAGCCCAGATTGCAGCTATGAACAAAAATTCATCTGTAGTTGGCAAATAGACAGTAACGTTCTCTCTGAAACAGACTGAGACAGTTATTGATGCTTTTGTCACGTCTAGATTAGATCCCTGTAATGGGTAGAGCAAGTCAGAATTTTTCCAATGAAACAGCATTCTGGCAGAAAATGCCAGTTGTTGCACCTGAAACTTCTCAAGAAAGTAAGTTGGGTTTGTTGAGCCATACGCAGGATTCCAAGGGAACCCTGTCTGCCATGTTTAAAAACCTGCCTGGCGGCTGGGGAGCTCTGCCAAGCAGATTGCCCTGGGCCCAGGGACCCCACGTTTCCAGGGTATGTGGTTCTGGGGAAGCCTTGCAATGCCAGAGCTCCCAGTGTTATTGTCACAGAGCTTGGACCTGGAGGCCCTAAAATGGGCTTCCAGAGTATGTGACTCTGGGGTAGCCCTGCTATACAGACCTCCCTGGAGCCCCATGGCTTCCAGATTTCCAGGCCAGCTGGCTTCCCAGCAGTCTGCCTGGTGGGGCTGCCCCAGAAACCCAGACCTTGAGAAACCCAGCAGCTGCTGAGTGAAATTGAGTTGAAATCTTTCAATTAAAAAATGTAGGGCCAGATTCACAGTTGATGTAGATCTTTTGAAGTCAGTGGTACTGTGATGGTTTGCACCAACTAAGAATTTGGCCCTAAATGTCAGAAATAGATTTATTTTTTTCTGTTTGCAACTGAACGGGCAAATAGCAAATCTAAGGGACATTTCTATATTACTCATATATTTTCCATTTCTAAAATATGCTCATCACAATGTCTATGGGCAGTACATATAAAACAATATATATGGATAGATATATAATTGTATATATAATATAATTGGATAGATATGTTCTGCATAAACCTATCAAACTATAGGTTGACCCACCCATTTAGGCAAAAATGCAGCTTATCAGAAAGACTTTCCAGAGGCCCTGGAGGTTTTTCTGTAGCATGGGGCACGGGTCACTTGCTGGAGGATTCTCTGCTCCTTGAAGTCTTTAAACCACGATTTGAGGACTTCAATAGCTCAGACATAGATGAGAGGTTTTTCGCAGGAGTGGGTGGGTGAGATTCTGTGGCCTGCGTTGTGCAGGAGGTCGGACTAGATGATCATAATGGTCCCTTCTGACCTTAGTATCTATGAATCTATATCTTGTCTTGTAGTTTAAAAACACGTGGGCTATGTCAGACCAATGGGGGAAATGAGTTCTGGAGTCAAGCATTCCCAACGGCCATACAGACATTCAGATCTAGAGACCGTTAACAAGAGCTCATCATCTGACCCCAGGAAAGGCTGGTCTTAACAATGTCCTCAGTGAACCCAGTCTTACACCACCACTTTCCCCATTGGATTTCACTAATTAAGCAAAAAGAAAAGGAGTACTTGTGGCACTAACCAATTTATTTGAGCATGAGCTTTGCATCCGATGAAGTGAGCTGTAGCTCACGAAAGCTCATGCTCAAATAAATTGGTTAGTCTCTAAGGTGCCACAAGTACTCCTTTTCTTTTTGCGAATACAGACTAACACGGCTGTTACTCTGAAACTAATTAAGCAAGTTCTTAGATCCAACTTGAAGACAGCAAGGCAAAGCTCTCAGCCTGGCTAGCACCTTAATGATTGCCACTGAGCAAAAATCAGGCAGAGCTGACATGGACCCATCTCTTTACATGTGGATCTGTACCTAACAGAGGATTACTATAGAAAGGACACCAATGTGGCAGATCGCAGGGAGCAGCACTCTCCTGTTTGCCTTTAGTCACAGTCACTTTCTTAACTAGTCCAGAGCCAAATGGGACCTTTCCAGTACAGCATTCCCTGAAGACATCACAACGTTGTGGTTTTCAGCACTGGTTCTGCAGACAGTCAGATGGTAGCATAGACTAGCTTCAGGAACACTTAGACACTGTGTCCTCTAACCCTGCTTTGAGCAAACTAGGCTTGCAGGCATATGCTGCAGTGTTCCTAGTTTAGACATATCCTTAGAGTCTATCTAGGGGAAGAGGAAGAGAAAGCAAAGCCAAGTCATTTCATTAGAGAAACAAACCCCTTTCTGTGTGGCAAGTGAGGAAAAACAGAAGCTTATGGGCCTGATTATTTGTGAAAATAGGGAAATAAATAGTCACCACAACATGATATTTTTGTGGATAACAAAATCCAGAGGGTACTTTTGATCAAAGGCCGGAGTTTTTGTTCTGTTATAGGTGTACCATTTGGCCCACTTCAAATGAGCTCTCTCTCTCTCATAAATTCACTACCTGTCCACAAAAGAGGCATCTGAGAAGAAGCCAGTGCCCTCTGCTTTTTGTTAATTCAGGAATGGAAAAACAATGCAATCATAGAAAGCAGACAGTTGAAGTAGATGTATGGATGTCTGTTTCTGGTAATGAGGTGAAACTGGCTGGTCTAGTCTTGGGTGGACGAGCAGAAATCAAAACTGAAGTCAGTCAGTCTGACCTATAAGGTCTGTGATTGCAAGCCAAAGTGCTGAAAATTTGTCGACCTCTCATACAGTAGAGGAAAATTGGATTCAATCAACCCACTGGGTTGTCCATTGAGGCCCTCTTCATCATGCAATTCATTTAAGAGAAGTAACTAATTGGACCACATTTTGATGAGATCAGCTAGGACACTGGGAAAGTTTCTTTTTTGGGAGATGATCCAAAAGATTTGGAAAGTGGAGTTGCAGAGAGATTCTAAAGAAAATGGAAATCTGGTTTAAAAAGAGAAATGTGCTTGATAGCTGAGGCCTTCGAGAGGAGAATTTTCCATTTTTAATTTTTTACACTCAAAAAGGAAAAGGATAAATCCCACTGCACAATCAGACTTGTCAGGAACACAAATTGGTGGAAAATATCCCCCTTCTGGAATGCCATACTGACAAATACAATAAATGTGGAGTACCAGTGGAAATTGTTACAGACAAGTTAAAGTAAGTAGTAGAATTTGTGAAAGGATTTCATGCAGGGAGAGGGATGGGGAGTTATAAGTAATCTGGTGATATCAAATGGATTTCCAGGCAACAGAATACTAAGCAGGTGATGATAAGGTTTTTATTTTGGGGGTGGGGGGGGTGGGAGGTATTAGCTTTATAAGTATAAAACTTTTTAAATAAAATTCTACACTTGGATTTGTCAGACTATCAGTCCTGCAAACACATATGGGTTGAGTTCAATGTGCAATCCCTCTTATATGAACAGTTAAATGCATGTGTGTTTGCAAGATCAGGACTTAATTTCCTATTGCCATTTTGGACTGACTGCTAATGTGTATCTGATAAGTCCCTGCATAATGCAGTTTGGTGGCTTGTTTCTACAGAAACCTAAAATAAATTAGGCTTTTGTTATCACCAGTATATTCACTTTGTGGGATGGACTGTATTTGGCTGTAAAATGGCATAGCTCCATTGCCCTCAATGGAGCTACTTCAGTTTACACTAGCTGAAAATCTGTCCCTGAGTATTTACATTTCAAGCTTAGTGTAGCTTTATTTTCCTTTTTAATAATTATTTCCCCCTACCTTTCCCCTTCATTTTTTCTTAGGAAAAACAAATAAAAAGAAATCCAGAGAAATTCAAAATAAAATACAACAAACAGCACTAATGCAACATGCAAATTGGTAAATGAAGGACTCAAAAGTCAAGACTTTCCAAACATTGTACTGGAGCATGAAGTGGGCCCACTGCGTGTGCGCGTGTATAATTTTCAATTTCTGTGTTCCACATTAAATGTTACTATATTTCAGCTTATGTAACTGAATCTATACTAGAGCTGGTCAGAAATAATAAAAACATTTGAAAAAAAGTCTATTAGAAATACTGAGTCAATTTTTTTTGTAATTTCCCCATGGGGAAATCATGAGCTAATTTGAACCATTTTTTAAAAAATTCAAATTAATTGAAATGAGACACTGTTTCATTTCAACTTGATATATTGACTGAACGTTGGGTCTTTCATTTTGTCTTTAAAAAAAAAAAGTCAATATGAAACTAAAATTTTCATATTGAAATTTCCCACAGGAAAACATTCTTGTTTGTTGGAATTCATGTTTTTCCTAAGAAAAAATTCTGTTTCAAAGAAATTATAGTGTTTGTCAGGGAAAAAGGATTAAAAAATGGCCTGTTTTTAATTTTATATGACATGTGGTTTAATCTTTTCCCCTTGTTCCCACTTTCACTCCTTATCTTTTCCCAGAACTGAAGAAATGAGTTTAATCTACATCTACCACCTTAGTATTCTTACCAGGTCCCTGCTACAGTAACAGCCTCTCTCATTGCCTCCCTGCCCCATTCCTTACCCACAAACAATAGAATGAAATGCATTTTGGATCTCAACCTCCCCTCCCGCCCCATCCCCCATAGCTTTCTTTCCAGTGGAAGATCACCAATGCTGCTGAGTTGAACAGCAGAGGGCCCTATACCATGGTGCCTTCCCCTATCAGGAAACCTTGAGACAGTTCTCTACTTCCTAGTGGCCTGGGTACCAAATTACAGCCCAGATTTCTGTTTCCTAGGTGATACAGAGTACTTGGTTTTGAGAGCGAGAGAGACTTTTATTACGAGTCACAATTAATTAAAATAACAAAACTATTCTGGTCCTGAATATTTCAAATGCTGTGAATTGTGCTTGGCTAACAGAACATACAGCAATTATGAAGAGCTCATTGGGGTATTGAAAAGAAATTGTTATAAGGCTGCTCCCTGGATTCATGGTGGCTTTGGTTTCATAAATCCACTAATGTAAAGTTTTACATCTGTAATAGGTGTACACTCCAACAGATGACAATCTCCACTGGGCATTCAATAGGAGGACTTGAAATATATATATTTTCTTCCTCCAGCATAGGCTTATTCATTTGCAAATGCAGAAGAAACCAGAACACCTTTGGTGCATATTTTCAACACTCTGTGATGAATATAGAAAATGATCTGTTCCTAGAAAATGAATACTTTGAGCATTAACCACTTTTAAGTACTTCTGAAGTATTTTGGACTGAAATCAGAAACAGTGCCAGTGTTTCTTGTCAGAAATGTCCTCCAGATTAGGACAAGTGTGATATTATCTAACCACAGCAGACATTAATGTTAGTAGCAAAGATGTTTCCAGAATAAAATAAAGTTAGAAAAGAGATTCAATCTATAGTCTAACAACAACACTCTAAACAAAATAAAAAAAACTTGACACCATTTATTTGGGAATTACAGAATTCACAGTCAATGAGCAAGGAAAAAAAATGTTATTAAATGCAGGGGTGCTTCTGGAATACTTTGGAATTGGGGTTTTTTGAGTACTTTATAAGTAATTAGGGTTTGTGGCATAGTGGACTGATACATGAAGGAGCTGAGTGCTTCAACCATAAAGGCTAACAGCAAATGAAACTTCCTATCATATAAACAGAGCTACACTCAAGTGTCCACTTCAATGTATTGTATTGTAAAGTAGTTTGACATATTAAATAAACTGTTTATATACATTGTCTAGTATTGACAGTTCTCAGTATAAAACACATATTTACAAATCATAATAAACAATATGTAATTATTAATAGAAGGTAGGGTGGTTTTGTAGTCAAGACACTGGACTGGAATTTAGGAGATTTGGGACTACTGACCTTAATGGGGGAGGGGGGAAGGGGAGTTGTGGGGGTGCGCCCACAAACACACAAGGCTTTGCAAGATTGGAACTATATATTCATAAATACCAGATGCAAATATATTTTCATTCATATGTATACGTGGGCATACAAATAGATAATGATTATGGAAATACCAGTAGCAAGTCCATTTTAAAGGCTGTGTTGAGATTTATGCTTCATGTACCATGTATTTTACATATTAATTATTGAATTTAGTCTCTAATTTTGGTGAAATAACTCTTTAAAGGACAATTGAATTTGCTGGGTTTATTTTAAAATATATATATAATATAAAAGGAATAGAAGGCTAATTCAGGTGTTGGGTGCGGTTGTTTTGTTTTTTGGGTTTTTTTAAAAGGAATGTGTATTTTTTTTAAAATTTCCCATAGCTCAAAAATGGCTGAATGTAGTTTAAACTTAAAAAAACACCTGGGTTCAGACCAAACATGGACAGCGTCCACCAAAAAGGAAAATGTTGGTGAAAATTATGAATGAACGGCTTGAAATAGCCAGTGTCTGTGAACCTCAGTATAGAGCCCAGGACAATTTTTTTATTTTTTTTTTAATCCTGCTCCCATCCGGCCCTACAATACCCACTCACATCCTCCTCTGTTCCATTTCTTGCATTTTTATCCCGTTCCCACCCACAGAAACCTTAGATCCCACAAATCCTGCAAGAAAGGCAGAGTTCCATATGCTACTAAAAAAAATAAATAAAAAAATTGATTATATAGAAAAGGAATTCAGACACAGTTTTAACCACTAAAAGAATAAATCAAATCTTGCTTAAACTATGTTAAAAATATTTTAACTCCTGATATAATAGGCATCAAATCTCTTTCTATCTGTCACTTGAATTTAAGTATTAAAACTTTTTAGTTTAAAAAAACCAAAAAACAAACAAACTTATTTTCCATTCCTGGAATTCTATTTATGACAAACTGACGAGCGATTTAGTGTTTTCCTGAAAATTACCATGGTTTGTATGGTATATGTTTTTGCCCATCCAATCCCACTTGCAAACATTTTACCCACTCTCACTATTATGGTAGCGGGTCCTGCAGGACGCATGGGATCCCAGCCCTGCTGCAGGGCTCTACCTTAGTGGTGTTCACTGCTACAAATATAGTGGGAGTTGGGTGCACTTAGGCTCACAGAAACTCCTTGGGTTTACAGTTAGTGACGGGCAGATGTGTAGGTCAGTAACCACACAGTTTATTCTTTTGGTCTGGTCTGTGACTATATATTACACTATAGTTAGGACCCCTTTAAAAATGTGTTGGGGTGGCATTTTGTTAGCCTCTGACTGACCCTTCAACTAGGCAAAGGGGCTCCCATTTTAATGTATTTTCTCAGGACACTGATAACCAGGGAGATTGACCCATAACATCTGGCTTTCAATTTAAGCCTTTTGCTTGGAAGAAAATAGCCACTGATTAAAAGCAGAATGTGCCAGCAGACCTTCTTCACATACTGCATGTACTCCTCTAGAGCCTTTATCTGCCTCTCTTTATGCTCTGTCCTGGCTAACTGGAGCCCATTCTTGTTAAGAGTCTTACAAGGGAACAACAGCAACAGGCTCTGTGAATAGCAAGATAGGACTCTGTAGCTTTCTTGGCTAGCCAAAGCAGCAGCAGGCCTAGTACGTTACTGGCAGTAATTATATGTAAAACCTTTCCTTAGAGATTCTGGCAACAGATTCTTTCCTTTCACAGTTGGCAGTTCCTAGCTGATGGACCGTTTCTTTCCTTGTGAGTAGGGTGTCTCTACCCAGAGTCGAACTCTTCATGTGTGGGCGGTAGCCCCGCTCACTGACCAGCTCCCTGCCTCTTCTACTAATTCTAAGCAGTGATATCTTGCAGGTTTCACTAGTTGTAGTTTTTATTTGCCATCACAATCATTACCGACACTTAATTGAGCTTGTTAGACCATGAAAAGATCCTGAGTCCTAGATCAAAGAGAAATGAAAGGAAGAGTAGGGACTTTCCCACTGTTAAAAATAATAATAATTGTTGCTGCTTCAAGACCTGGTGTTATGCATGAGGGAAACATGTATTTGTTCCCTTTGTTTTCACATGGGCGGTGTAAGGCAGACAACCTGACTGCCAAATTTATAAAGGTCTGTAAGATCATGTAGTTAAACTTTCTGCCTAAGTAGCCATAAGGTCTCTCTCCAGAGATCCCGAGCCGAGGAGATTAATTGTGGTTCTCTAGGAAAGCATTAAGCAATTTTAAACCTCTTAGGAGACCCCAAAAGCCTTGTTAAGCATTCCATGCTCCCTTGGTGTTTCCAGCATTCAGTCTATACCTCTAGAGGGGTAACTGTCAGTGATGATCATGGGAGTCTCCTTGACGTGCTCATGCTGGGTTAGGCTCATCAGTGACTGACTGACAAACCTATGTCTAACACCAGCCAAACAGGAAGTATATCCGGGTACTATAGGGAAGGTCAAGTCCTATCTCTAGGATAGATGGTTCAACTGGGCTGATTCCAGATCTAAGAACAGATCTGTTACTCTGCCTAACTGGTTGAAACAATGCTGTGACGTAAAACATTGAGTTAAAATTCCTAGATGGACGTATGAGTTATTGATAGGAGTCATGCAGCTTTCTTAGATGCATCATCAAATATATGGCTTTGGGTGGAGACGTAAAACAGAGAATCACCTCCTGTCAGCCACAGAAAGGAGAATTTATTTCCTTTGTGTCATTTAAATTAGCTTTCCCAGCTCGGCTTATTTCCATCTAAATCATCCTACTGGGTATCAGGAAACCATTTCAGTGGTTGTTTTCCACTGGAGAAGCCATGAAATGTTTTTATTTAATAAGTTCCATATAATATATTCATCACTCTCCACCCCCATTTTTTTTTTACTAGTGAGTAGCAATAGCTTCTATAAACATAAACATGCATATATAGTATTTGGTAAATGTTATTTTTATATATAATTAATGGTTAAAACTTGTAGAATGACAAGCATTCTTCCCACCACTGTGTGCAGTGAACATACTCTGAATACATTCAGCATCATGTCAGTAATTGATTTAAGAAATGATCATTCCAAGTTTATAGAAGAACAGAAACAAGTTCCTTCTCCAGGTAGTAACATCAACACAATTGATAATGATTAGTAGTATTAGCTACTTAGGCCTGGATAGTGGAGCTAGGCTCAGCAAGAACTAGTGAGGTATTGCACCGGCCTAGTGGAACACTGGAGGCATTCTTCCTGTCTGCACTGGAGGGAGAGCAGAGGGCTATACTCTGTATATAGAAGGAAACCAGGGTGTGGAATACTCTCCCCTGGTGTGACCAACCAACTCTGCTGGTTAGGACAGAGGGCAGAGGCATAGTTCTGCCTAATCCTTACCACCATTGCAGACACTTTCTCCTAGTGTGGGAGGAGGGGTGAGGAGAGCATTTAGGATAGAAATTCTTGCACTTCCCCAAGCAATCAGGTTGCATTTCTGTCTCCTGAATCCCTCCCCACAATTTGCACAGCCACACAAAAGACAGATACAATGTAGCCCTCATTGCAGGGCATTTTACAAAATTTCTCCCTCATAGAATTTAGGGGGAGATTTTCAAAGGCACAAAATAGTTAGGCACACAACTTTCATTAACTTTCAATTGGTTGAGCACCTAATTGCCTGTTATGCCTTGAAAATCTTCCTCTGAAAGTCTAAAGTCCCAGGCCTGCAAAGTAGCCCCCTCATCAGAACTCAGTCACTTAATTGCATAGGATAGGCAACAATATGAAGGTGAAAAATAGAGGAGAGTGCATCCCCAAACAAGTTGATGGAGCATACACCTTACTGGTTTTAAAATAACAGTTTACATGTGAGAATGACACTAATGTGACTTCCTTGATATCTCTTCACCGGACTTAAATCCTCAACACAGTTTAGTTCCCTCCCCAGTGCCTCAGATGTTTACATATTGTAGTTTTGTGGGTGGTTTGGTTTATTTGTTTTTTTGTTTTTCTGGGGAGTCTGCCAGTCCTGAGTCCTTTCTTAACAACAAAAAGAGGGAGAGACTGGGAAAGAGAAGAAGAAAGACAGTTCTCATGTCAGCGGGTTTCCTAGAATATAAAAATTAAAAATGAAAGAAATAAATTTTTCATGAATGGCTTTTCAGAATTCAGCTTCTTAAATCTTACAGTCTGTTTATTACACTGAGGACTGCAGTTGCTTTCTGTGGAGGGCTGAATTACTGATTGATGTTGGAAACCAAGTACTAATTAATACCTTGTCCTGTGGGGTTGGATTTGTTGTGAAACCAATACTCTTAAGGTTGCGTTTCATAAATCTTCATCTCCACCTTTGGCTGATGCTTCCTCTTTGCCATCAGTGATGTTTCTTTTCATAGCAAAAAAAGATCATGTTTTTGTGACTCATGTTAAGGCTGCCTGTATTCATGCATAATCGTAGTTTTTACCATAGACAAGATTACTCCAGATCTCTGTGTTTAAAGTCGAGTCAGAAGTGCTAATAAAAGACAGACAGTAGCTACAAAGAAAGCTATTATTAGAAGCTTAAAGACAAAAGACTAACCCTCTGGTGGCAAAATATTACATGTGTGGCTTTTAGAGAACTGGCTGGTAAAAATGTGTAATTTATTTATGCTGGTAAGTTAAAATATAAATAATTAAAACTGAAAAGTCTTGTTCATGGAAACTATTTACACAAATGCAAGTCAGTATATAGGAAAGTGGTTACAATATTTTCAAGTAAAACTGGCATGTACTTCAACATGTTCCATGGCGGTGCCATTAGATAATATTACGTTACTCTCTGTTTCAAAAGCAGAATATTGTATAAATGCAGGCAGAAATGTACTCTACAGACACATGTTCACTGCCACGTTTGGGTGAAATTGTCCCAGGCTGCATATGGCTGAAAACACAACTTACTTGCCCAGGGATCCCTATACAGACAGACTTTACAGTCTCATATATACCGTGGGACCAAGCTTTATTATGGCTTTCTCTGTGGGGTTTGTGTTTTAGTAACAGAGGAATGACAGAGGCATGCTAAATGGGTTCTCAAATTTGAACATAGCTGCTAGCTGCAAACTGATAAAGGAGTTTCTAGAGCTGTAGGATGTAGTGCCTGGAATGATGTGGTTACGCAGGTGCCCTACGCCTGACCTCTAGGTCAGGGTGGAGGATTTTGTCCCCATCAGCATCCTTCATAGTGGTCTCCCAAATAAAAAAAATGGATTGTTGCTGTGCAGGAGAATGTGATTTCACCCATGTAACAGTTCGCTCTATGATATGCTCATAGTCTTTGGCTTTAGTGTGTGATAGAGCAGATACATACATTCCATTCAAAGAGCATGTTAAAACTGCATACGTAAGCACTCAGAAATAACTAAATGATGAGGTTGAAGTTGATTTTCACACAACCTTTCCTCTTCCCCATAGTTCAAAGGTACCACAACAGGCCAGCTCTGCATGTGGTACTCTTTGAATGCTGCCTCTTTACTCCACGGACCCCACTCAGTAGAATTAAACAGAAGGTTTTTTGAAAATGGTCAGTGTCCCTTAGTAATTTTTTGTGGATGAAATTCACCCTTGTGCAGCCCATAGATGAGTTTCCTCTTATTTAAATTGCAGTGATTTTTTCCTTAAATACAAAGTAGAACATTTATTAGTTGTCTGATTTCTTTACTGTTTCTATTAACTTTTTGCCCCCTCAAGTTTATGCTTTAATTTTGTCTGCTGACAATCGCGTGTTATAACTAAGCACCACTTGAAGGGACATTTTTTTGGAAAGGGAATGGTAAAAATGGCACAGCACACAAATGTTTACTTGGTGATTGTACATAAGTCATGAATACTTCCTATTCTGCAGACATTGGGATATGATATTTAGTATACAGCTAAGTCCTAAAGAATTTTCTAAGTCAGCAGTTTTTCAAAGTAATGTATAAGAGCACTGGTAATGATTATGAACCTCCTATCTGCACATTTAAAACTTACTCTAGCTTGTTCTCTTAGGATGTTTTCCTTTTAAAATCTGGTGGATCTATTCAGAAATATTTCATATGGACATTCCTTTGAATTTAAAGTAGTGGCAATGCTGTCTATAACCACGCAGAGTACAGACAGGCATTAAGGGAGCTTCTCCATGCAGTGGTACCAGTGAAAGTAATTCAGCCTTCATTTAGTGACAACCCTGTGTTATCCTTATAAAAAGCACATGGGATCTTTTTCAGGGAAAAGGGCAATACGCCGTGTTTATTGAAAATACAACAGTTAGCATATGCATTCAATTACACAACATACACACACAAGTCCTGCAGATGGTCCATATAGTTACCAGTCTGTCGTAGGTTGAGTCAATCTAATGGCCAGTTAGTTTGATCACGACTGAGGAGCTGGGCTCTGTCGGGCGCGATCCGATGCTCCGAGGCTTTGCAGGACTGAACCCAGAGTTTCATGGCAAAACACCCCATCTTTATAGTTGTAAATTCCTACTTGAGTCCATGCATTGTGCAATGTCATCCTGTAATCATTAGTTCTTAAGTGGTGTTAATTTTGGGGTTTTCTGCTGTTATCATTTGATGGTTATTGTCCTGCTTCCCATCGTTATCTCCTATTTGTTGTCTCACCTTTGGGGGTGCCTGCCTCACCTCTGCTGCTAACATGTTTAGCATTGGATACAATGAATGTTTTCTGATTGTCTTCTGGTGTTTCCAAGTCTCTCACTTTTTCTTGACCATCTGGACATTTGTGATGGCTTTCACACTCCAACCTTAACCACACACACATCCTTTACTCACACCAAACAATTTTACAGAAACTTTAAGACAGGATAACATTTTGGAAAGGATTATATGGTTACTAAAGGGATTACAAAAGAACCTTACACAATTTAGTTTGCAATGCATACAAGAAGCAAGACCATATAGCAAATACTGTAATGAAATCTTATCCTAAAACAAAAGGTGACCATAATCAGCCATAAGGACTATTCCGGTCTATTCCTGCCTTGAAATCAAAACGGGTGGCTGGCAGGATGAAATCAAATCATACATTAATACATTTAATACATTATAACCGTCAATCATTATAACCTCTAATACAAATACAAAATTCTACTCCTACACTTGCAGTTACTGCCATGATCCTCCCTTGAATATAGGCTGCCAATTGTGCCAAACTGTATGTTGGTTTTATGAAGGAGATAATGTCAAATAGAGAAAGAGATGTTATTAGGTTGCAGCCAGAGCTACTTTTTAAAGAGTAATGATTGTGCACATTCCCAAAGTGTATTGCAGTTGTTCTTTGTGTTATTCAGAATTAAGAATGTTAATCAATTTCATGAAAAAATACCCATGTTTTATCTTCATTGGCAATCCCACTCATGCCTATCTCCAGTTAAGGTGGGGTGGCTGGGCATATGTAGAGCATGTGTTCAGTCGGAGGATAGTTGCTTGCAAATGGCCTGGGTAGTAGGTATGAATTTGAGTATTGGTAGTGAAAGCCTCTTTTTAGAATTATGCAGAGACTGACAATGCTATTTTAGGCATGCACAAGCTAGTCATAGTCAAGAAGTCAGGAAAATGAGGTGTTCTAGCATCCCCCATTGATCTCTGAACCATCCAAAGGAAGCAGCAGCTTGGATACATTGGTACATAAATTTCTTGGTTACTTTTTATTGCTTCAGGCTGCTAATCAAACCTGGGGTTGACTAAACAGGTCTCTTGCCACAAAAAGATAAATATCCCAGACCTCAAAACATTCAATAATGGTCAGTCTGTGACACTGGTCTAATTGCTAACTTCCAATTCTAGCCGAGACATTAAATCCAGACTGTACTCATTTTATATGGGTTGGGTCCCTTGTATGGGGAGTGTTGTTTTCAAGTTATTGAGTCAGGTGGTCTTTCCTTAGTTATTAAAAAGTCACAATAAGAAAGAATCAGCATTTACCAATAGTTACTACCACAGTATATGAGATACCACAGATATTGCCTGTTCTAAGTACAGCACGGTCATTCTTACTAAATGCTGAGGTTTCAATGTGATGTCTTCAGTTGCTTTTATAACTTTAGTTTCTGCCTTCCCTAGAGGTCTGTCTGTACTCTCCATTTTTCTGTTAATCCCTGACTCTTGAACTGAAACTAATCTTTTATGTATTAAATGCACTTTGTCGTAGCATTTTGCAGCATAGTTATACTCAGCCAGATTCTGCCCTCACTTACACCAGTGTGACTCCATTAAAAAATGGATGGGATTTCTCTGGTGTAACTGAGAGCAGAATTTGGCCCGGTACCTTTTCACACTGCTTAGAGTGCATTAGTTTGGGTAAAACAGTTGGAACATGGCCATCCTGGGGGGGAGATAGGAGTCTGAGTTTAGAAATGGCTTCAGCAGAGGAATATTTTCTTTTCTCTTTCTCTTGATACATTCCCTGTACTTTCGTGTTAGTTTGATCAAATTCTGTAACTTCCACAATATTTCCTTAGTTTAAATCTGTCAAAGCTTTTGGGCCTCCAGGCCCGCCACTAAAAAAGATTAAAACTATTTTTTTCACTTTCTCTCTCTTGTGCCCGTTACCCTAGCATCTGAGTGCCTCACAATCTTTAAAATATATGGCTCTCATTCCTTGTCCCACAAACAATAAAAATTGTATCTTTCAAGATTTATACTGATCCTACATAGTCTCTCTCTATTTCTACCTTATTCTTCTGATCATCCAGGGGATATAATCTTCTATACACTATGCATTTAATGTCCTGAATTTCTTTAGGTAGCAAAAAAAAGCCAAGGAGAATGAAAACATTAATATATGTTTAGCATTTCAGATGTGCCCATTTTATGCCTTTTAAGGGGCAAAACTGGCAAAATTATTTGACACTTACACTATACAAATGTGAAAAGAGCCACCATTATTTGTAGGTTAAATGCCAGGCAGGTTTTCTTTTCACAGATAACATTTAAGGGAGCAAAATATGAGATATTTTTCACTAACTGAAGAAGAAATTGGGGAAGCTAAAGACTGGAATTATTGCCATTTTTCCATCCTGAAACAGTAGATTCTGTGTTTGCGCAACAAAACTCTGGGTATAGCCAAGAGACAGTTCTGGCTCAGAAATGAACATTTCAGCATTTCTAGTGCCAATTACATTCATTTGCTTTCAGTTTTCAGGATGGAAAAAAGCCCTGGCAGCTGTGTTCTTGCTATCCTACAATGTTCTTTTTAAGATCTAAATAAGGTTGTGCTCAGATCTCCATATTCTTTTGTCAAGGCAATGCTCCTGCTGTTGGGAATACTAGTACTGAAATGGTTATTACCACTTTGCTAAAGGCGGCTATTACTCTACTTATCTAAAGACAAGGAAAGACAAGACCCCTCAAAAATGAGATTTTAATCACTATGTTTTATTTGATACCGATTTTAATCATTTTTCCCCCTTGAGCCTCATTTTTATTAAATTACAAAATATGAAAAGGGCTGTAAGTCCTGCTAGGGGGTTCTGTTTTAAATCTCAACTTTTGAAGTTTGACATTCTAGGAGTGAATACATTGAACAACTCCAAATTGTTAACTTAAATTTATTGCTCCATTTTTTTATCCCAAATTCCTCCAGTTCTTACAGATGTGCAATTTTTACAGAACTTTGTGTGCAGGCACTCAAAATCTGTCAAGTATCAGTTTGCTGTCCTGAGACTGATGGGTGGGAGTTGGGCATTTTAAAGTTAAAATCAAGTATAGCTACACTTCTACCATGATGTCTTCCAACTAATAATGGCAAGGTAGCGATTTTTTAAGTTTAGTTTTGTTTATTTGGTCTATTTAAACATATATTGGTATCCTTGTCTTCCTTCCCCTGTTTCTTCTGATTTTGTTTGTTACAGTCACTTGTTGGGCTTTGTCTGAATTAGATTGTAAACTCTTTGGGGCAGAGACCATGTTTTCCCTTGTACAGCACAATGGGTCCCCAAGCCTCCAGCCTCAAGGGCCAGGCATTAGTATCATACAAACAAATAATAATAATTACAGATAGAAACCACACTGAATATATTTATTTTTTAAAATATGAGTATAGGAGTAGACAATTCACTTTTATGGGGTACTAAAAAAAATATTTCACAGCAAATAATTTGCACAGTGAATCCACCTTATATTTCTGCTTGAATGATGACCATGAGCAGACTGCAATTTCCTCAACATTATTCATTATTTTAATTTATTTAACATTTTTGTGATATTTTTGCTGTGTGAATTGATGACCCTTTGCTCACTTCAGGTATTTAATATGCTAATTTTCAGTTGATAGGTTAGTTAAGACTGGTCACATGATATTGTTTCTAATCCCTGACTCAATGAGCACTGCTCTCTGAATCAGAGGACCCATTTGCAGGGCTTGTAGAGGCACGTGTGGATGAATTTTGGTGTGTCATACCTATGTCTCTGTATGTTGCATTAAAAGTGAGGTTTGTAATGGCTTTGAAAAATAGAACTGGGTAGGTCATAAAACGTAAAAGATTCATATCCCGATTTCCAATGTTTAGACCAACTTGGCTTTCCCAAAATAATAGTTTAAACCATATCATGGTCCATTCTGTGTATGTAATGCTGAGCCTGCTCAGTGACCTATTGCATGTTGAGTTGAAGAATAAAACTGTCTCTTGGGAAATAACTGAAAGGAAGAGGTCATCAATATTACCATCAGTAATACAATATACTTCAAAGGGGGAAGAGTCTAATTTTAAAAGAGCCACTAGAGACCTTGAATGACATTCTGACACCATTGAAGTCAATGGCAAAGCTCCCACTGACGTCAATAGTACCAAGATTTAACACCACGTTTTCCTTAAATATTCATGAAATATAGATTTCTGGTAAATAGAGGCAACAGTTCCTTATAACATTGACTCTAAACCTGTCGTTTCAGGAGAATCTGACCCAATGGAAAACAAACTAACAAAACAACTTCCATTCCCATCAACTATCTCGATTTGTGTTGGGCAATTAAATTGTTGGAGCAATTTTTCCATGTGTGGTCCATAGTATCAACGAGTCCAGTGATGATAGTGCACCATTATTTACATCCCTACATCTGCTAGACCATGCTTATTACTGTCAAGATGAAAGCTGAGCAAAACTATCCCTTTTCACTACTTTGTCACCATCCCTTACCCTTATAGGCATGAAAATGGAAATTCTTTCCTGTTATGGAGAGATAATGTTGCTATGGTTATAATTCTATAAAGGTAAAAGTAGACTTATCAAAATAATTGGAGGCATGATTCTCCGTTAAGGTCAGTGATTGCAGAGACAGGGTGACATGAAATGACTGAACTTTTAATTTATTTTTTCCTTCCTCTCCTGTGAATGGATATTCAGCCTCGATGTGCTGACAGTAGCCTATCCTAAGAATGACACTTTAAACCATAAGTCTGAAATGTTAATGCATCAATTAATGTGACAATTTGATACTTTTGAAGGAAATTTAGCTTACTTTTTCACAGGACCATTTTGTAGCTGGGCAAGTAAAGAGGAGTAGACTCACAAAAGTAAGGGGATGACGGGTAAGGTTTCAGGCCTCTGTATGCAATGTAATCTGTGAGGATCTAAATTTAATTCATCAGCTGGTCTCCAATAGAGATTACTCCATAGTGTCAGAAGGTGTAACTCACAAAAGAATGTCCAAAATCCTATCTTATTCTGGCTGCTCTTTCCATCCGCAGTGCTGCCTTGTCAACACATCATCTTAAAGATCTATGAAACGGTGACACATGTAACCACTATAGGCAGGACAACAAGCCCTGTTGTTAAGGTTGCCTAATACTTCCTAGTTATAAGACTTTATTTTCAGCTGCTTATAACTTTTCCAAACTTACTGCTTAGGTATCTGCCTCAGGCTGATTTCTGGTGGGTAGAGGAGGATTGAAATTTCAGTCAAAACAGTTTCCCCTACCCTCATTCTCAGAAATGGCTAAACTAAGGTTTTTTTGCCCATGTTAAAAAATTCTGGTGACCTTTCCTTGAAAAAGCTTTAGTGACCTTTGCTTTGGAGCAGGAACTTGAAATTTGGCAGGGGGTGGCCTTTGTGTCACAGATGTGCCTTTTTTCTATCCCCAGGAAAATTGCCTAAATTAGGCAAGTTATAAACCTTTGAAAAAATTATCATTCACACAAGCTCAGCAGGGAGCTCTTAGATTTTAGCAGCTCAATTCCCCAAAGATTCTGTCTACAGTGGGCATGCTCCAACCTGTAGCTGAACAAGACTGTGATGTGATAGGGTTTGTTCCCATCACCTGTTAGTCAAGGGGCTTAAGAGCCAATCAATGCTCCCGTGATTTACTGCCTCCTGACCAGAGAGGGCAAAGGTAGGTAACGTTTTTAGAAGGAAGGTGAGGGAACTCAGCAGGGGGAGATTGCAGATAGAGCAGGATTCTCTTGTGGAGAGAAACTCGCTCAGAGAGTAGTTCAAGCTCCTGGGGGTGCAGCTTAAACAAGCAAGAAGCCAGGTGGGAGGATCCACAGGGAACATATTAGGCTCCTGTGGGGGAGGGCCTGAGGTAGAGTCAGGTTAAAAACACTTCAGTGGAGCTTGTGTGGGCAGAAGAGTGGTTAGTCCAGAAGAGAAAGGAGAAGCTTGAGAACTGAGGGGAACCTATGTTAAGCACAGGCTGTGGGGAAGCAGCAAAAGGAGGCTTGGCAGTAGGCAATCTAAATTTGGCCCCCTTGTGCATATGCATTATAATAGCCTTTATTTGCATGACCCCATACTATTTTATTCATAGTATTGTGATATAGCTATAAGTACCTAGTGGAGCTGGTTAGGAAATGACTTTGTTTCCTATGAAAAATTTCAAGAACATACTTTTTAAATTTTTATTTAATTTTGAGCTTTTGGTAGCTGAAAACTGAACCGTGTATTAAGTTTTCAGTTTTTCAACAAAACCCTTCAATTCCAACCAAAACAAATATTTTTTGCATAAAAGTTCTGCTTGGATGAAAATTCATTTTCTGTTGAACAAATGTTTGGACAGGAATTTTTTGACCAGTTCTAATTAATATACACATTAGATTTTCAGCAGAATGATTACTATTTTTGGAGTCTCATACTGAACTGGTATCTGTCTTGTCTCTTGTAGGATATTACTGCAGGGAACAATTATGCATTAGCAGAGGGATGGCCAAGGTGACCTACTCAAATAGGTCTATTTCCCCCCCCAACCATAATTTCTGAGTCTTTGAAAAGCAGCAGTTCCTTCAGTAACTTCTATGTCACTCATGCACTATAGTAGAAATTATTCACAATGTTATAGGAGTCTCAGGGTTCAGAAGGGGGGATTCCTCTAAACTTCCCTAATTTAAGAGCTGAAGCCTGGACTTTTTGTAATTTATTTCAGGATAGTGCTGTGTGGTTTTTCTTTCCTGTTCAAGTGAACTTGCACCAGTTTGGCATTCAGTGGGTCTGTGAAGCAAAAGACAACTTATTTTGACTTTTGTCTTGTGAAAGTTCCAGGTTTAGCCTTGCCACAATTCAATTATTGAATTTAGAGTTGTGCTTGCTGACGACTGGAGTGTTATGAATGATGCAGGAATAAGTTAAACTTGCAGAAAGCGGCTGTTTTATCTTCTGCGATGCTGTTAATTGCTTTTCTTGCTAAATACTTGTTTTCATTCTCTTGGGGTACATTTCACTTGTTTTGGACACCCACTAAATGCCAAATTAATTTAAGTTACTTTACATTAACTTGACACTTGCACCTTTTTATTATAAGTTTACATGTGTAACTTATGCCACTTTATCAATAGTAAACTTGGCCCAGATACATGTATGGGAGTTGCAACCATTTGCTCCAGGCTGAATTTGGCCTGTAGATTAGAGCTAGAAAAGACTGTTGAGTTATCTAGTTCATCTGCCTGCAGGTGTAGGATAGTTGCCTCCTGTGCAGGAGTAGCACTGTAGTTAAAACATAGTAATAGTAGAATGCATTCTCTAATATCGATCCATAATGCAGAATGTGTATATTACTTCCACAGTACACACCAAGTCGCATACCTACTGAGCATTCAAGTACATGATGTTGTGTATGGTGTCAACTGCAGTAGGTCAACCAACAGTGGGGATTTTGATATAAATCCAAGAATCATGACACTTTCATGGATAGGCACCTAGCATTCATAAATTACCAAAGAGTTCAAATGCCCATCCTTACTCTCACTACCCCAAAACTTTAGAATTTGGTAACTTTATTTTATTCTGTACTTCTGAAATTATTACTTTAACTGCCCAAAGATTTGGGGATGTAGTCGGATGATGAGAAAATATTTTGGCTTTTTGTTTTTTTTAAATCATCTGATTGAAGTGCAAACTTGAAAAGTAAGGTGGAAAAATCAACTGAACTTTTCAAAACTTAAAACATTCGGTTAACATTTGGTTCAAGTTGTGGGTGAAGATTCAGTTTTGTTCACTATTTTTTATTTGTTTCCATTCACACAGCTTTAAATATAACCAACAATACATGATATCTACTGATTGGCTTAGGAGCCCTTTGGGGTTGTGAATAGTCTTGTGCTCAAATACATTGAGTACATTGACTGAGCAAAGTTAAGATAATAGAATGCCAGATAACTCTTCCTTGTTTATGAAAAAGCCAAAAATAGTTGGATGCCTGTAATACAAGTTTCCACATCTTGTCCGCACCAATAAATATTGCCCTGACTGGCCAGGACTACTATCTCTAGCAATAAAAAGTAATTCAGTAGCATTTACTAGCTCAGTCTTTTGGCTTTTTGTAAGAAAAAAACTTCTAACTGGGTAGTGGTTTTGTGTTGGGAAATCTTGTTGGCCATTTCTGTTCTTGACCTAGCATGACAACTTGTGCTCAGAGGGGAAAGGCTACTGCTTTGTCCATTAATCCATCCGGAGCTCATTTTTTCTGATGATGCAGGGTCACTCTTTTTTAAAATCCAGGAATACAAACCTCAGATGAGACTTCTAAACAACACTGGAAACAACAAAGATAAAACAAGCAAAGCAATATTTTTAATTACGCTGCTTCTAAGATGGGGTAGGGGAGTGGTGATCATAAATTCAGCTCAGGTTCATTTGTTGTTCTATGCTGTGAATAAAGGAATAACTTTCTGTTATAGACAGTGTATGGTGGAGTGGGGTAAGTTAGCAGGAATTCTTTTGGGTGTTTATGTGGTGGTGGGGAAAGTTCCATTAAAGTTAATTGTTAGGTTGGAAAGTTAAACAAACCAGAATAACCAAAAATATGCATGTTGTGTTTGTGGTTTTATTATAGTGGTTTGAAAAATCTCTTCATATTTCACAAATTTTATAGGATTATCTTGGATAACTGATCAGTTGCTCCTTTTCATCCTTCTTATAGCATGAGTTCAAAGGGGGTCACTTGAAATTGGTGCCCATTAGTTAATTTGTTTTGCCCTTATTCTAGTTATATGCTATTATACAAATCAACTATAATGTTTAATTCAAAGAGGAACTCACTACTGTAGGAGGGCAGCAAATCAAATATTGTGGAAGATTTTGAAAGATTGGGTAGTTTTATGACCAATTTTATATTTTTAGTACATTTATTTTTGCACAGGTGTGAAGTTAATCCCATGCTTCAGGGCATAAAGTGATCATCACAGAATCTTAAATCAAGGAAGGAATTTTTCCTTTCACGAACAGCACTTCATGATAGGCTAGATGTGTAATGGCTCATTCGTATGAGGTACTAAGTGCCCTTAGCTGCCATTAAAGGGAATTGACAACATTATATCTGAGGAGGGAGGAATGGAGAACTGGAATTTCAACAAACTCAAATTTTCATTCTGCTGTGTGTTTACCATTGCTTCTAATGCAAACACTGTAAATTTCCAAATGTAAAAATTCAACCAAATTCAATTTTTCATAATAGATTTTTTCACAAGAACACTTTTAAAAATTTCTCATTCAATAATTTTCCCAAAAATCTTTTAAGAAAGTGTGTGTGTCTTCAAAATGGCTTTGTTTTGTGTTTTGCACTACCAATTTAGATTGGGCTGCTTATTCACATAGTGGGAATCTTTCAAAATTGATAGATTTCATTTTCAAATATTGTGGGTGCTTCTGTCCTCTGAAGATGGTGCCATAGCAGCCCCAAGTTAGGAATGCAAAACTTGGGACATTCAAATGTTAGAACCTAACTTGACTAGCTCAAGATTACAAAAGAAGCCTATGACTGAGCTGGGAATAGAACCTAGATTTCTTGATGCTCAGTCCAGTGCTTTGACCACGTGGTCATCCTGGTACAAGTAAATTGATAACTTTTCTGCAAAAAAAGAAGGTGAAACTGGGTTTGGATTTAGAAAGCCTTTATTTGCACACTAGTATTAGTCATAATATAAAATGGAGAATTAAATAATAGCCAAATAAGATTCTTTGTATAGTAATTTTTACCCTCTCAATCTTTCTCTAATGTGTAAGTCTTTCTTTCAAGATCTCCTGTGTCAGGGGCATTGGTATAAGGAGCATTTAGAGTTACTCATGAGGTTCAGACCTTGTGGAAAGTAGGAAAGGGGGGCTGTCCAGTCCTCTTTCCTACTTTGGCTATTAAATGATAAAGCATATTGTAAAAGGCCTTTCTGTCAGAGGATCTGTTAGAAATTGACTGCTGAGGCTGTGTTATATGAATAAGTATTGAAGCTAAGATGTATCTTTGCCATCTTTCCCCGTGTAGGTCAGCGCAGTGGCAAAAAGATTAAATAGTTTCACAGAACAGCCAAAATCATTTTAATTGAGTCTGGGCCTTACAGAACAAGATTCTTTCCTTAAAATAGAAAAAGTCTTAAAGTAGAATGTTCTGTAATAGTCCAAAAAGGGTCAGAATAAGCAGCCACCAGTTTTAAAAAAAAAAGTCTTCTCTCGAGCTCTGGTTAATCTTTATGTTGCTGAGCTGTTTCTCTCAAATCTTCACTCTCCCACTTTACCATTCTACTTGTAAAACTGTTGAAAGATACTCTATCTCTTGTGGTTAATTCCTAGCTATGTGCTATTTTTTAAAAATTACAGATAAACTGTGAAAGGGTATGGGGGAAGAGGGGGAAGCTTTCAGAACTTTTTCACAAAAAAGAAACCAGAATGATTCCATTCACAATATTTTAATCTAAATTTATTCTTGCTTAATATACACACAACTCCCATTAAAAATTAATGGGAGTTTATGCTGTATATCTAGGGAGAATACAGTTCTAAGGACAAAACTATGCCTTGAGTTACATCCGTGCAATGGGGTTTGAATCTGCCCCAGCATTAATCTACTGTTCTGATTTCATACTACTTCATACCTGGAATGTGTCACTTGTATCCATTTTCAACTGTAGATGACTCACTTTCAAATCCATTAACATTGCTTGCAATGATTTGTGCAAAGCAAACAAAAGATTATAATAATGAAATGGCTTTATTGAGGGTTGAATCCCACTCGATCCCTGGCTGAGGGTAATTAACTATTGGAACAATTTACTAGTGGTCATGGTGGATTTTCATGACTGATAATCTTGACTGGATTTTTTTGAAAGCGATGTGGTAGATCAAAAGCAATTATTTTGAGGGAAGTTCTATGGTCTGTGTAAAACATGAGGTTAGACTAAATGATCACAGTGGTCACCTATGGCCTTGCAATCTAAGGATCAAAGTGAATGTGTCTGATATCAATGACTCTGGGAGGCACCCTAAACCCAAGATGAAATTGTCCTGGGTAGCGGAGACTGAGAATTACAGATGCCAATTGCTGTCCAGACTATGGCCATGAGAGGCTCTGGATAGATGGGTTTTGGGAAGCACGTCTTGCATTCTGCCACTAGCCCGGGAGGTATAATGCTGCCTCCAACTCTGGGGCCAGTAGGATGAGATGCCTGTCTTGTTCCTCAAGCATTCCCCTCTTGGCACAACATTCTCTGGGCCTGCGAGGAACTGCACAAGCAGCCAGCACAGCCCCCGAAGTGGCCAGCCCTAGCAATGCACGGGAAATGTACTGGAGTATTCACTGAAATAACTCCTGTTTATCAAAATTCTGCCCTAAAATGAATCCCCTCCTGGCTAGTTAAAAAGTTCATCCCTCCCAACCAAAAAAGACACAGTCGAAACTTTTCATTGTGATTCAGCATTCAAATTTTGACCCAGGACAGCCTGCAGCTGATTTCTATTTAAAGTGTCAGCCTCCTGAATCTCAACCATCAATTAAAATAAACTGATAGACATCACGCAAGAATAACTTGACACAGAAAACGGCTTGCTCTGGACGATGTAATCTACTCATAACTGTGCCAGATGTAAACACTAATAGCGTTTGAAGAGAAAACAGTTAAAATTAAGTTTTATGAAATTATGGTAAAATAAAATCAATGCACAATTTTAGGAGTTGTGCTATTTGGCCATAAAACCAGATGCACAGCATTAAAGAGTACTTATATTCTGACCAGAACACAGCCCCAAACACAATTTATTTCTAAATGAGCTGTGTGGGACAACAACATAGATGCTTTTACCAAGGCATTGGGCAAATGTGAACAAGTGTATAGATCATGCCTTGGGACTCGTGCTGGAATGTCCCTTGATGCCATCTTTCTCAAGCAGCCTGCAGAGTTAGATTCATATCTCCACTCCACTGACAGGTTTTCTGGCATGTTCCTGTGGGCAACAAGCAGCCGTAATTTAGGTTTTTGGTAGAATCAATGCAGCCTGTTGTTCACCATCAAGGAACAACATAAAGGAAATGAGATGTCAGTCCATCAACTCTAGTTTAATTGGGGAGGGGGGTATGGAGTAAGGTGAGTAATCTCTCAAGGTGAGAAATGTCTGAAATGTCTCTGTCAGAAATGTCATCAAGTATTGCACTGAACCTATACACTGAATAGATTGCAAAGGACTTGCCATACTAGTACAGACTCTCTATTCCAGTATCCTGACTGTGACAGAAATCAAAATCAGATTTTTTTCACAAAATAACACCCCCAGCTTCCGTGTAGCTGGCCAGATGTGTAATACGGTACTATTATGAGAGGAGAATCCTTTTTGAACTTAGAATGAGGATTGGTAGCCCCTCCGATTTCTATCCTAGCTACTGTGCCTTCAGATACTATACTTATTCAGACATATCTAATCTGTCTTTCACTCTTTTTTGAAAAAAGAAAAGGAGTACTTGTGGCACCTTAGAGACTAACCAATTTTTTGAAGTTATTACTGAAGTAAAGCAGTGTTGGAATAGTTGCGTAAGGATGATTAAGAATAACTGGAAGATGGCTAATATAATGCCAATTTTTTAAAAAAAGTTCCTCATTAAAGGTTCTTAAGCAAAGTTAGCATTCATGGGATTAGAGGGAAGGTTCTTCATGGATCAGATATTGGTTAAAAGATAGGAAACAAAGGGTAAGAATAAATGGGCAGTTTTCACAGTGGAGAGGTATATATCAGGTTCCTCGAGGATCTGTAGTGGGACCAGTGCTGTTCAACATCTTCCCAAAGGATCTGGGGGTAAACAGTGAGGTGATAAAGTTTGCAGACGATGCAGAATTACTCAGTATAGTTAAGTCAAAAGCAGACTGTGAGATGTTAACAAAGGGATCTCACTACACTGGGTGACTGGGTAACAAATTGACAGATGAAATTCAGTGTTAAATGCAAAGTAATGCACATTGGAAAACAAATCCCAACTATTTTTAAATATGATGGGGTCTAAATTAGCTGTTACCACTCAAGAAAGATATCTTAGAGTCATTGTGGATAGTTCACTGAAAACATCCCCTCAAAGTGCAATGGCAGTCAAAATAGCTAACAATGTTAGGAACCATTAGGAAAGGGATACATAATAAGATAGAATATCATAATTCCACTATATAAATCCATGGTATGCCCAGACCTTGAATATTGCATGCAGATCTGGTCATCCCATCTGAAAAAAACCAACCCAACCAAAAATAAAATAAAAATGGGGGAAAGTACAGAGAAGGTAACAAAGATTATTAGGTGTATGGAACAAGACTGGGACTGTTCATCCTGGGAAAGAGATAACTAAGGGGGGATATGATAGAATTCTATCAAATCATGAATGGTATGGAGGAAGCGAATAAAAAAGTGTTATTTAATCCTTCACATAACACAGGGACAAGGGTTAGATATGTCTGAATAAGTATAGTATCTGAAGGCACAGTAGCTAGGATAGAAATCAGAGGGGCTACCAATCCTCATTCTAGGTTCAAAAAGGATTCTCCTCTCATAATAGTACCGTATTACACATCTGGCCAGCTACATTGATCTGGCCAGCTACACGATGAAATTAATGAGCAGCATGTTTAAAACAAACATAAGGAAATACTACTTCACACAAAGCACAATCTTTGGAACTCATTGCCAGATGAATGTTGTGAAGGCCAAAACTATAATTGGGTTAAAAACAGAACTAGATAAGTTCATGGGGGATAGGTCCATCAATGGTTGTTAGCCAAGATGATCAGGGATGTCACTCCATGCTCTGGGTGTCCCTAAGCCTCTTGACTATCAGATGCTGGGACTAGACAACAGAGGATGGATAGCTTGATAATTGCCCTGTTCTGTTCAATGCCTCAGAAGCATCAGGCATTGGCCAAGGTTGGAAGACAGAGTACTGGACTAGATGGATCATTGGTCTGACTCAGTATGGCTGCTCTAATATTCTTAAAGGATTTGGTTCATATTTCTTGGTGTGTGTTTGATCAGTTCTCAAGCTTGGCCCTTACATAAGGAACCAGTTGTAGGAACCAATATCCTTGACAGCTATTGCTCAGCTTCCCAAAACTTTTCTGGGAAAGATTTATTGAAAATATGGTAGTTTAGCTCTGGCATTATCTGGTATACTCATGTACCTTGCACCCCACTCATTCAGTCTTCAGAGTGGCATGAAAATCCTATTGATCTCAGTGGCTATACTCTGCTAAGGGGCCCAAAATGTCCTCAGTGATGTAGGAAATTGATAAAAGATTTTCAGTAACATCGTTCATGAAATTCTATTGACACAACATTGGAATCTGGTAGGTGAGGGCAAAATTTTCCTCAAATGGTTCTGCTCAGTCTTTGCACAGCAGTCCCTGAGGATGGTGATGTGCAACTGCTGCTCCCTTCTAACAGCGCTCAGTGGGGCTCAGTCTGGTTGTTCAATATTTATGTGAAGTCATCTTGAGACAACACAGAGGTCAATATGATAACACTCAGCTCTATACGTCTTTATCATTGCACCCAGATGTAGGCATCACCATAGTCTCCAAATGTCTAGCAGAGATTGTATGAAAGCAAGTTGGTTTAAGATTAATAAAATGGATGTGACACTTATTTGCATGGAAGCATTTTATTATTGCACCTATATACAGATTGAATAAGTGGCCAAACATATATTTTTTAAAAAGTGTGGCTGGTTAGAAGATGTGCATGTCAATGAGTTTCCTACACTCTTTTGTTACCTCTAAGAAAGACTAATAGTATAGAATTCAGCTGCTCACCATGTGCAACAGGGTACATGGGAGAAAGTATTTTATCTGTGTTCTACACTTAGCACTCACTGCCAATCCATTTCTGTATATCATGTACAAAGCCCTAATTGGTCAAAGTCCAAGTTACCTACAGACTCCATGACCCAACCACACCAGCTACATTTCTTAGGTGTGCTCAAGCTATCTCTACCAATGGCAACTTCACTGCAACCAAGGGCAGAGCTACCTCATTGGTTAGCCCTCATCTCTGGAATCACCTGCAGCCAGATCCATGTTTAAGCTTGAACGTGGCAACTTTTAGAATCTGTAACAAGACCTATTCCTTTGTCTCAGCTTTCTGCTAATCTTGGGCTCTAGAATCCCTGGCGTGCAGCATTATGGTAATTTGTCTTCCATTTCTCTCCTTGAAAGTCACAGTGCTCTTTGTCTATGGGTGGGCTGTGACAGTAAATATTTGGTTAATGTCAGTTGCTCCTGTATCCGCCATGTAAAGTTCTCCCAGATAAGACCTCAATGGGTGTGTCAGTGACAGCAGCACTAATAACTTCTGCAACTGGAACTGACATTCTGAGAGATCAGCTGTTCTCATGAGACTTTTGTTGGCATGAGGATCAGAAACAGAGGACGGGCACATTCATGTTTTGGAGCTGACCCCAACTCTGAGTGGGGAAAAAATGTGAGAATCTGAATTCAAACTGCCTAACTCCCCTCTAGCCCTCGTACTTCAAAGGGGTTTGCATTTAAGGATCCAGTACTGATTAAAAAAATCTTTTACTAACATTTTGTTACATAATCCTTTGTGGTGGTCAGTCTGTTACATATATTTTCCAAAATAGTTCTTGTAGTTAGAATTTGCACTCTCTTTTACAATACACTTCAGAGAATTAGTCAGAACAGAATAAATGTGTTTCCCCGCATAATACCTTTTAGGTTCCATTTTATCCCTGTCAGTGAAAAGTAGTTTTCAAATTATTCTTACACACACTATATCATTATTAAATACTTGGATTTAACTGATACCTGAAATTAATGAGACTACTATTGTAGAGATGGATGGAATTGGGTTTCATATGGGTCCTGAGTTGAGTAGGCTGTATCAGGCCCTCTTTGGGGTTGTTGGTCAGAAGCAAAAGAAGTATATTTTATAACTTGCTGGAATTTTGAGACCTCAGCTTGCTATGTATGTATGCCTTCAACTTCGACTGAAGTTAGAGAGTTGAGGATGATCAGTACTTTGTAGGAATTGCTCAGCAGTTTACAGTAATGGGTTCTTTGTTAATGTTTACTTTGAACTGCTGTACTATAAATTAAGGCCTCCATCTTACAAACACTTAATCACAATAATAACTTCAGGCACATGAATAGCCTCACAGGATTCAGTACGGCTAGTCGCATACACTTGTTTGTGTACCGAATTAGGCCTTTAGATCCAATGAGTGATGTTCTGGACCAGTTGAAAGCAATGGGAGTTTGGCCCCAAGGATTAGGGCAATGAGTTTTGCCCTAGTGACTTCACCCAATGTATTTCACATGCAGCTAAACTGGACAAGGATTTGGAGGAAATACAATTCAGGGCAATGTACACTTAAAATGGCATTTGGGGTGTTTGAATTCAAACACCCAATTATTTTGAACAAGGCTGTTCTTTAAGAAAGCCTGAAAGGTTTCTCCCCCAGTCCGCAAGCACTTGTGAAGGAATAGACCTGAGGGAAGATGACGAGGGGAAAAATCTAAGCAGTTAGAGCCCAAAGCAATTGGCTAAACTTTCTTTCTTTCCTTTTTAGCAGTTACTTTCTTTTAAAGCTTTCAAGTTTTAATCACTATCTTATGGGATTTGGTAAGAAATTGTTACAAAAAATAATTGCAGACAATAATCACAAATGAACTGTACTGAATTAGTAAAAAGACTCTGACTACTAACTTTTTTAAAGAAAGACTTAAGGGAGTAGCAATTATCTGACACTATTATAATTATTATTTATTATTTGCACTGAGAAATAGAAATGCTTCAGTTAAGAAATATTTTTAAAAATAATCCTGGGACAAGCCCTAGCTGGCTGGTGGGGTAAACGTGCTATGAAAAACTCCAAGATAATCAATGAGATACTTCAAGATTCCAGGCCCAATCCAAAATTCATTTAAATCAATAGAAATCTGTACAATGTTCTTTAATCAACTTTACTGAGCACTAATCTGAGATCTCTTTCATGGTCTTGTCTACATTGGGGATTTGCCCTTAGATGAGCAACCATTGTCCTTAGCAAGAAAAGCTGAGATTTTTGTTTGGTTTTGTTTTTGTGTTTTAACAGTGGAGATTGATTACCCCTGCTTGAAACCAAGGGAAACTCAACTGGTGAAAATCAGGGTTTGCCTTTTATACTCTACAGGTATGCAGTGGTCTTTAGCTTTCATTGCCACGGTTAAAGGGTTATGCTTTCATTACCCCAGCTCCGAGCAAGGTTGATTTCAAAATAATAAGTAAGTGTGGTAGCTCTGTTTGATGAGATTTAGTGTTAGCATTAGTGTCCCATGGTATATTTTGGGGCAAGGCAATAAAATATACCTCTTTTTTGCCCTTTTTCCTCTGCCAAAGTAACTGAGAGATGATTGGGCAGCTGCATTTGTGCAGCAAGTCAAAGGGGTGTTTGTGATGCAGCAGTGATCCATACGACAGGGTGAGTAATTGTTCAAAGTAGCTAAGTAGCTGTCGAATTCATGGTTTGTAAAGTTGCTGGTAATTTTTAAACTGTTTACCTCTAGAAAAGATGTGATTTGTGTATGCTTTGAAAAGATCTGATCTGTGTATGAGATTGTGCTCTGGTTTTATCCAGGCTGATGCTTAAAGTGAATACGACACAACACTTTGGATAAGCAGAAACAAAGTTCTTGCATAGGTAAAGCATATCCAGTAAAAAAACTAAGATTTTTATCTGTGGAATAAAGTAAACTGCCTAGACTCCTTGAACAAATAACGTGATTAAATAAGTGTAAATGAGTGGTTTTGATTTAACTATTCAAAGCCAGTGTGGGGACCCCAACTCGTAGAGTGTCAAATTGACTAACAACAGGGGTAGAGAGGCGTGTATTTACAGTCAGCCAGCTGACTATATCTTGAGGCTGTCCCTGTGCGTGTGCTCATATCTGAGCCTGTGCACTAACTCTCTCTGACTGCTTTGTGGTGGAGCAAAAGAGTAATTGACATTCTAGTTAACACAGGCTGAAAAATGACCTTGATTTTTCACTCTGTCCCTGGCTCAGCAGGGTCTGAGGTCAGCTTGGTCACCTGATCCAAAATCTGCCAATACAGAATTCTTTTTAAAAGCGATAAATAACAAGAAAAACATTACACCTTTACCAGCATTGTGTTGTGTACTGGTACAAATTGTTCATACTTCAACATTGGTAGTGCTAGGTATATTGAATTTAAAAATACAATACATTTTTATATCTATATATTTAGATATATACATTCTATCTGTGTGCGTGCGTGGTGTAAGAATATTAGATTACTATGCCATCAGCTTACAAACACATTTATTTTCTTTTTTTAACACAGGTTAATGAGATGGGATGTTTTACTAAAATATGCTCAAGGAATTATTTGGGGGAAGTTCTCTGGCCCGTGTTACGCAGGAGGTCTGACTAGATGATCGCAATGGTCCCATCTGACCTTGGAACCTGTAAAATATCAAGTGTTTTCAGATGTACATCATGGACAATCCCCCTGTTTACTCCATGGCAAACTGGACCTAAATTCTATGGCAAGTTGCTTAGTTTCTGTGGTGCTGTGAAGTGGCAGACTGCAAATTCACTTAAACTTTAAAACATAAGTTTTTGCTGAAGTGAATATGGAAATGAATGATACCACCACAAGAGCACTCCTATCATATTGATAGTGATATTAAATTCAATTTATTTACTCTCCCCATGTTTCGGTGTGTCGTCGACTTTTGCCGACACGTAATTGCATCGCAAAATTTTTGTGGGTGGGGGTCAAGAAGAGTTTATCAGTTGGTAGGGACAAATGAGGCTTCTGCCACTTGGAAAAGCAGAGATGGAAATTGGGGAGGATAAATACGTTAGCTGTATGTTTCTACTAAAACAATCAGCTCTGAAATAGTTAACAATATTGATATTTACACTTAAAGTGGAGCCTGCCTCACTTTCCAAATTATATCTGTTTAGATTTGTTCGATTTATTATAAGTTTCCTTCCCAGCCGAAAAAGGCTAGAAACAGAATTATTTTTAAATTCAGGATGAGATTCTGGAGGCCAATTCTGCAGGAAGGGGTGAAAGCCCTGGAAAAATCTGCAGTTATGGAATTGTGCGATAAATAGCACAAAAAGCACAGAAGACAGGTTTACATTGTGGCCTTATATCACTGGATTTTCCTCTCCTTTTTGCAGTTTACAAGTTCAGGTTTCAAATATGCATCATCTTCTCCCCATTCCCCAGGCAGATTTAGGAATTGAATTGCAGGTGGTGACACTTAGCCTAGTATTGGTTGTGAAAGTCTGATTCCACCCTGGGACCGGTGATGTTGCTCAGTCACAATTATAAAAAAGAAGCCTTGTATGCAACTAAGATCTAAAAGCCAAAGCAGCTGACTAAAAAAAGTCTCTCTCCCTTTTTCTAAAGAAGTCAGATTAGTAAACTCTTTGAACTTGATAGTGTAGCGGATTTGAAAAAGGTGCCTGGGTGGGATTGGTTTGAAAACAAAGAGAAGTAACTAGAAGAAGAGTTAAGACAAAAGGGCTAATGATTCTAAATATCAAGAGTAACTGGAGAAAAAGGAAAGCTTCCTCATGTGGGCTGACAACACTGAATAAGCAGAGAAAAGGGTTGAATCCTGTCTCCAAATCTTAGACTTGTGTAGTGCCAGAACATAACTGTTGGGGATGTTGAAATACCTATAGTTATCCTTGGGACCCAGCCTACCCCTTAATGCCATGGCTCATGAAGCCGTACACAGGCACCCTGGACAGTAGTAAGATGCTGTTCAGCTATAGGCTGAGCAAGTGCAGAATGGTGGTAGTGTGCGCATTTGGACATTTAAAGGGTGGCTGGTGCAGTTTACTGACTCGCTCAGACCTCAGTGAAACCAATATTCCCATTGTTATTGCTGCTTGCTGTGTGCTCCACAATCTCTGTGAGAGTAAGGGGGAGATGTTTATGGTGGGGTGGGAGGTTGAGGCAAATCTCCTGGCCGCTGAATACGCACAGCCAAACACCAGGGCGATTAGAAGAGCACAGCAGGAAGCGCTACGCATCAGAGAAGCTTTGAAAGTCAGTTTCATGACTGGCCAGGGTACCATGTGACACTTCTGTTTGTTTCTCCTTGGTGAAACCCCGCCCCCTTGGTTGACTCTAATTCCCTATAAACCACCCACCCTCCCCCCTTCAATCATAGCTTGCTTGCAAAGGAAATAAAGTCACTATCATTTAAAAACCACCTATTCTTTATTAATTGATTATAAAAATAGGGAGATAACTCACAAGGTAGCCCAGGTGGGGTGTGGGAGGAGGGTAGGAGGGAAGGAAAAGGCCACTTCAAAACTTGTTGAATGCCAGCCTTCTGTTGCTTGGGCTGTCCACTGGGGTGGAGTGGTTGTGTGCCCGGAGCCTCCCCCTCCCAACATTCTTGGGCATCTGGGTGAGGAAGCTATGGAACTTGGAGGAGGGAGGGTGGTTAAACAGGGGCTGCAGTGGCAGTCTGTGATCCTGCTGCCATTCCTGAACCTCCACCAGACACTGGAGCATGTCTGTTTGATCCAGCAGTAGCCCCAGCATTGCATCCTGCCTCCTCTGATCTTCCTGCTGCCACCTCTCATCTCAATCGTCCCTCCTGTCCTCATGTTCATTGGCCGTTTTCCTGTACTGTGCTACTGTGTCCCTCCACACATTCTGCTGAGCTCTGTCCATGCCGAACGACTGCATGAGCTCAGAGAACACTTCATCATGCGTGCGTTTTTCAGCGCCAATGCCCCACCCCCCCGCTTGGCTAACTGCGGGGAGGATTTCTTTTCAGCCACAGGCAAACCGCCAAGTGGGAACAGCCACCTCTGAATGTCCCCTTAATTAAATTCCCATATTTCAACCAGGTTACCATGAACAATATCACTCTCCTGAGGATAACACAGAGAGATAAAGAACGGATGTTGCTTGAATGCCAGGAAACACCAGGACCATACGCTGCCAGGCTTTGTCATGCAATGATACCAGATTACTTGCTACTAGCATGGCGTGGTAAAGTGTCCTACCATGGAGGACAGAATAAGGCTGCTCTCCCCAGAAACCTTCTGCAAAGGCTTTTTAGAGTACCTCCAGGAGAGCTTCACTGAGATGTCCCTGGAGGATTTCTGCTCCATCCCCCCACACATTAACAGACTTTTCCAGTAGCTGTACTGGCCACGAATATATCCCAAGTCATCAGGGCAAATTAATCATTAAAAAACGCTTGCTTTTAAAACATGTATTATATTTAAAAAGGTACACTCACCAGAGGACCCTTGTCTGGCTTGGTTGGGTTGGGAGGGTATTTCAGTCAGGGTGATAAAAAGATCCTGGCTGTTGGGGAGAATGGTGTGCTGTGTGCTCTCCTCAAGCTTGTTATCCTCCTCCTCATCTTCCCCATCCACAAAATCCTCAGGCAAGGTGGAGAGTACCCCAGCATTGGAGTCCACGGACAGGGGTGGGGTAGTGGTGGCGGCCACCCTTAGAATTGCATGCAGCTCAGTGTAGAAGAGGCATGTCTGGGACTCTGTCCCGGAGCATCCGTTTGATTCTTTGGTTTTCTGGTACGCTTGTCTGAGCTCCTTAAGTTTCACGTGGCACTGTGTTACGTCCCTGCTGTAGCCTCTGTCCATCATGGCCTTGGAGATTTTTTGAAATGTTTTGGCATTTCTGCTTTGAGCAGGGGGTTGGACTAGATGACCTCCTGAGGTCCCTTCCAACCCTGATATTCTATGATTCTGTGATTCTATGTCTGTGATATGACAGAGCCAAAAACCAACAAGCATGTTAACTGTATATTAAAAGTCAGACTGGAGCACATAGCATACAAATAGTGTTGATGTACACCCTCGGTATTGTGACATAATTGATCAAAATAATGCGTAGGGTTCTCTCATTACAGATTTATTTGGTATTCATTAGAGTATCACTGATCATAATGACTTTATTTGGTATTCAGAGATGTCATATGTTTCTCCACAGGTGTTCATGGACACTTAAAATAAATTGCTTCTTTCCTCTCAAACTCTTTGATGACATGTTAATGCAAAATGCATTTGTGCTAACACAGTTGCTCCCAACCCACCTGGCACCATGGGGGCAGATCTTCTATAGCATGTGAATTATTAAAATAAGCTTTTCACTCCTTGAAAAAAGTAAAAAAAATGGTATTATTTAAAAATGCACAGTAAGGCATACAATATGTAAACAATATGATTTTTCCATTCAAATTGAAGAGGCATAGCAGCCTACTACAGACACAGTAGAAAATGCTTGCTTCCCAAAAATGTCTTCAACATAGATATATAAATATTTCTTAAATGAAAGGTTACAGTAAAGACAGTTGAGAGGAAGGAGAGTCTTTTGATTGGGGCTTAGGACTGGTAGTCAGAAAATCTGGATATTTATCTCTGACTCTGCCACAGACTAGTTATGTTACCTTGGGAAAATAACTTAATCTCTCTCACCTGGATCGTACTCTCCATTTGAACCATGAGAAGGTACTCCACATGAGCATATGTGCATATTGAGGCATCCAAGTTCTTTTATCCCCTCTTTTGGAGTTACATAGAGCTTGGAGGGTTGAGCAAGGGATCATTAGCTCTCAACAGTACAGTCCACGGCTTAGGCCAGAGACTTCTGGTGAAATTTCATTGGGAATTTGTGCTCCGTTAGGCAGTGTGAACTCCTATTTAATTCCCTCCCCAGCTCCAAGGTGATTCTGACAATAATAGTATGGCTATCGCTGGAACTAACCTGCCAAGGTGGGAATGGTGATGAAAAGTAGGTGTTCATGCTGGATTCATGTATCCATTTTGACATTTCCTGGTTTTAGTTAGACGAGGAGGCAAAAAGACCAAGATATTAGTATTTTTACCCTGATGCATTCAGAAAAGTTACTTACAATTATATTAAGTTTAAAAAGTAAAGTACTATGCTTCAGACACTTGTCCAAAGATTGAGGATCATCTATCCCTAATAAGTAACCCATCACACTCCCTGATGTCTCTAGGTTAAGGTTAAAAAAGGCACAGCTTCCTTATGATGGGGCAGGAATATGATGCGCACAATTCTAAAGCTTCTCCCTTCTCTAAATTGCTTCTCAAATTAATATTTGATTAAAGAAATACTAAATTATTAAATATTTATTTAGAATGAATTGCTCAATGAGATCAGAAGAGAACAAAGTTTCCCAAACTATCTAAACACAAGCCTAACATAAATACCAAGATCCAAACGCTGAACTATAGGAACATTTGGATCTATAACTATGCTAATTTGCTATCTGGTCCTATTTCAACAATTTTTCAGACTTCAAAAATGGTTCAGGTGTTTGGCTGGAGAATCAGGACAGCTCTTTTTATAGTCAAACCAGTTCACCCATTCCTAATAGATATAAGAAATATAGCTTGTACAGTTGGAGTCAGTAGTTGTATTGCCAGAGGAAAGTAAATGATGTCAGATATTGCCTCTTGGCAAGCACGAGCTTAATAAGTTCATGTTCACATCTTCTCAAACTGCCACTGGATTATGAGGTAGAATCAAGTTCTTAAGACTTAGCAATATCATTGTTAGAGATGTTTAAATTAAATGTTCACAGGAAAGTTTTGTGCCATCCAAAATCTAACCAGCGCTCCATATGCCACCTGTCTTCCTGAACAAACAACAAACAAACAATTTTCAAAAATGGATACCTAAAGATAGGCACTTAAATCCATATTTAGATACTTAAAGAAGTGGCTTAGCACCCAGTAGACACATGGAAGTCAATTTTATTCAGAGTAATTAATTCTGAATCATGCTCCTTAAGAATTTAGTATTTCTTTAATCAAGACCATCAGCAGCAGTTCAGCAGCTGCTCAAGGTATTAGTCTGGCACCTGCCTTGGCTTATTCCAGGTAACCTGGTCCTGACCCTCTGCTCTGCTGTCTCGACTCTGATTACAGACTATCTACTCCTGCTGTAACCACTAGGTCTGACTTCTGCTTTAACTACTGGACATGACTGCCCATGTCACGATCACTGATAGTGCCTAAATATAAATTATGGCCGAGATTTTAAAAAATGGCTAGTGATTTGTAGGTTCCTACATTTTCAACTTGATACCTTAAAGGGGTCTGATTGTCACAAAGTACTGAAATCCCACTCTTTGAGATCAGGGGTGAAATCCTTGCCCCATTTAAGTCAGTGGGAGTTTTGGTTTTGACTGCAGTGATCCAGGATTTCACTCTAGGCGTCTAAAGGATCTCAAATGGTGCACTCTAAAACTGAGGGACTAAAATCAATCACTTTTGAAAATCATGGCCCTGATATTTGTTTAACATTGGACAATTGAATCTCTCATCATATTTATCTGTTTTAATAAGAGAAATTGGTTAGTCAGTTTCTCATTCTGTACCATCTGTTTCCTTTTGCTGAATGGAGTGATGTTAACCCCAGATATTCCCCCAAGCATTTGCCTTGATTTCCAAAAGACTTTAAGTAGCTTAACTATGAAAATAGAGTTCAGTTCATGTCACAATGACTATTTTTAGAGACAGCATCTCACAGAGTGCAGACACATGGTTGCCATGATATAACACTGTAACAATATATTGCTTCTGTGAAGTTTTTAGTGGAGTTATTACATAATGAAGTTTTTACATAGTAGACCATGTCAGTTCTGCTGATAACCCACTGTAGTTCTCTCACATCTTCAAGAGAGATCTAGGCAACCGTAAGATTGATAGTCTGGGCTGCTTAGCTGTCCACTGCTAACTCTGCCTGGGAAGTCAGGGGAATATGCATAATTGGAGAGATAAAAGATCTCAGATGATCACAAATCATAGAAACAATATTGTGATTATTCCCTTTCCACTTGGTAAAATAATGGATTTTAAAGGCTAAGAGTTAAACAATAAGAACCAATAATATCAGCTGGCTTTTCATTGTTAACCAACACTCTGTAGTGTGGTTGCTAGACTAGTCCCTTTCCTTCAGCCTCTGCAATGATCAAACTACTTCTGGCATTTGGATAGTTCACCAATTTCAAAGGTGGGAGACGACTACAGAGCTCACAAAGTCTAGTGCAAGGAACTGACAACAAAAGCTCCCTAACAGACCATTAATAGCTATGATGGGGTGGAGGAGGATATGATTGGGATCAGGCTACTTAAGTTCATGTTTCTGTTAGGCTGCAGAGAGAAATAAAGCTAAATCCAAACAAAATTACTTGTAGGAAATAAAAATGAGCCGAAATCACCTCCTTAACTTAATTTCAAAGGGATACTGACGTTGAGTGACATTGTTCAAAATATTAACGGTGCAAGAAAATGTATCATCATGCTGTTGCTCATGAAAGAAAACACTGCAAATGACATGCATAAAGAAATAAGAAAATAAATAGCTCAAATTCAAAGGTATCATGATCTATTTGAGGATTGTTTGGCTATGCTCTGTTTACAGTATAAAGAAATGAGGACACATACCAGTAGAACAGAATAAAATTAGATTGTGCTGAGCCATAGCAGGATATCAACATGTCATCCATATACTGATATATGTACACAATGGCTCTCCTCTGCCAACTATATACATAGCCATAGTACCACAATTTGCTACAAAGTCTCCTTATGTGTTTGACTCATAGATAACAATGCCATAACAAAATTCTACATATAAGCTACACCCAGACTTGCTTCTTCTACTTGTGGATAGCAATGTTGCACTAACGATGAACCTGAAAAAATAATGAAATTCAGGTGTCTACCTGCTTCAACCTACATGCTTAATTAATTAGCAATTTTGTGTTCTTGCTTATTAAATGCATTTTAAAATACAAAAGTTTCATATAAAGTTGAAATATTAATGTTTAAAAACTTATTTTGCTTAAAATAAGGACATTTGTCTAATATAATAAAGCTGAGCAAATAATTTGTAGGAATTTTATTTTAATTTTGCTTCCCCCCCAATTTTCTATAAGCAGCTTACAATTTTTTCCCCTTTATTTTTTTCTTGGCTGAAATTATTTGCCAGAGTATTCCAGTGAATAATTCTTGGTCTGAAGATTGTGTTCAAGCAGGTCACGTGAGTACAACTTTTGAATATTATGTCGATTCGTGTTTGGTGGACACACCATTCACATGCTATGTTTCTGTTTCCTGCTTGGTTGATCAGAACTCTTAGAATCAGGTTTCTGGTACCATTACTTAGATTTAACTATTGAAAATTTGCTTTCTGCTAACATTTCCAATAGTTTAGTGAATATTCTTCAGATGAAATCTTGCGTCCATTGAAATCCAATGGTAAAACTCCTATTGTCTTCAATAGGACTAGGACTATGACTTCACCCGCTGTTTCCGTGAACATTTTTCTTGTATACTTTGTGCACTAGCCAATTTGTTATAAAATGAGCACAGTTTAAACTGTTCTATTTAGAAATTCAAACTGGAAAAAATGTCTGAGGAATTTGCTGAACTCTGACTACGAACATATATTTTTAAATATTGTTCACTGCTAACCACTTTCCTTTTTCTTTATAGTCATTTTACGGACTATTTCACCATTAGCTTCTGATGCATTAGCATAGTGCAGCAATATTAGCTGCAAAGGCTCTGGGGGATTATTATTTTTTTAATTTTTCCATTTTTTCTTTTCACTTCACAGAAACATTTCTATTTAACATAAGTTTTGTAAAAAACAGACTTTAAAAAAAAATTAAGTTTGTAAATTTTTGAAAATTTCAGACATCAGATAAAACTAAAAAGGAAATCTCCACTATTTGTTGTTCTATTATGTTTGCCCTTACAAGCCAGTAATTGTCAAACTCTGTAATTGATCTGGTCAAATACTAATACATTACATGTTCTCCCATGTCTCTTGTATCCCTTGAAACTTTGGTGGGAGTGTCCCTAGCCTCTGTTCGCCAGAAGCTGGGAATGGGCGACTGGGGATGGATCACTTGATGATTACCTGTTCTGTTCATTCCCTTTGGGACACCTGGCACTGGCCACTGTCAGAAGACAGGATCTTGGGCGAGATGGACCCTTGGTCTGACCCAGTATGGCCGTTCTTATGGACTGGGAATGAGACCTCAATTTGTATAATATAAAAACAAATTATAGATTGTTGTAGGTCTACCTTCAATATACTAGTGAGTTATACTGCCTAAAGCTTGTGGCCATGAGGAAAAAAATTCCCTTGTCACTTCATTACCTACTCTCCTCAATGTGGTGCTCACATGAGCTGGATATCCCATGAGCAATTCTTCAAATCTTGTAGGGTCCCCCATCATCTAAATGTTTAACTTTCCATTACATTTAAACTTTCCAGTGAGTTTTTCCTTTTGATAACCAGAACATTGAAATATCAGATCTGGGTTTATACTAAGAGGATTCCTCAGTCATCCTACCTACAGAAGCTGATAGGTCATCGGACAATTATTTGGCCACAGGCCCAGTTGGAGGAAGAGGTTATGGTTCAATGAACTCTACTCATTATAATTCAGAATAGACTGCTGTACATGGCTCTGTACAGGAGCAAATAGAGTTACTCTGGTCACTGAAAACTGATAGCTGGTTCACTTACTCCCTGTTCCCTTCATATGAAAGAGTTATGTTGATAATCCATATTGGGTGGGAAATGCAGCGGACCTGAGGCTTGATACTGCAAGGTGGTGTGAAGTCCTGAAAGGTGTTAAGTGGTCAATGTGAATTGAAGGTGCTCTGCACCTTGCAGAACTGAGCTCCCAAAGACTGCTGCAGGTGTAATCACCAAGTGAAAACTGAGCTGGGTGTGGAAAACTGGGAGCATGACCTGCATTTCAGAGCTCAGAGCATTTCAGAGCAAGTTCATCTTGCCTAGTAGAAGTCTTTCTTCTGAGAAAAGTAGTAGCTAAGCTCCTTAATTAGCATGATTATTATTAGTTAGCATTTATTATAAAGATGGCACTTAAGTCCCTGTCATCAGATGCAACCCTACTCTGACCCAAGGACCTCTTAATGCTGACTGGCAGAAAGCACAGATGTGCATAAGGGATCCCCTGGATCCAGTATTTACATACTAGTTCACCAAAGAGCATCACGTATAGTCTCTACCGAAAGTCTGTGTCACATTGTTCATCATAGCCTTGATGAAATGTATGTGTGGATAATATGTAAGGAAAAGTGTGTATACATAGTTTGGAAATTATATTCTTAAAACCTTGATGTTAAATGCAGGTGAGATGCCTTAAAACAAGTTCCACCAGACAGGAGGTAGGAGACTCTATCTCCCTGGTTGACCATTGTCTATTGTGTGTCTTGCAATGGAAGTCTATTTGCATACTGAGTCAAATGCTAATTAAGAGCTTGTGGGGACTTCAGGAGAAGAAACTAACAGGATGAGGTGAACAGTGGGAGGGGGCGAAGGAGAGTAACACCTGTTTACAGGTGAAGAACACAGGACTGTCTAAAGGTGCAGAAAGATGCACTGGTATCCTTCATCAGGGGAGACAACTTCTTAGTGGGTTTGATCTTATGACCATCCTGGTCAAAAAACTCTCCAAGAAGGACTTTGTAAGCATTACCTTATTAGACAACAGTGCAGCTTGTTAGTTAAGTTGAGGCTCTAGAACAGGTTATGAATTTATTTTATATGTAAACTTTTATTTCCAATATTTCTGCTCGCTATCATTTGAATCTCTGTTTTTTGTTAAATAAATTTAGAGTAGCTTTCTCCATAAACAAATGTAAGTGCTGTGTGTTTGGCAGAGCTGCACCCTACAGTGCAACTGGGAAGCTCCTTTGGGCAGAAGAGGATCTGGAAATTCTCTGTGTCCAGTGAAACAGGGGATGGGCATCTCAGCGGGATACTGTGAAGACACAGGGGTTGGAGTGTGCAGTTGCTTACATGCAGAGGGACAGAGGAGCCCGAGGGGCCTGCGAGGGGTGAGCTTCCGGCTGATGGAGTCAGGGGAACTACTCCTAGTAGGTACAAACAAGGCTGCCCACCAAGGGCAGGTGATAGCAAGATGCCTCACTTCCTTCTTGGGTATCCACAGGAAGCATCTCACCCACTTTCCTGCCCCCTCTTTTTTCTTCAGCATATTTTTGAGTAAGGGAGTGAATAGTGAGTCTCAAGTCCACTGAGCACTGTTCAGTGAGTGATTAAAATAGTGTGGGGACCCTTAACCTTATGTGTGTCCATGAGTAGTCTCCACTTGCACTCACAGTAGAGTGCAGCAAATGTGTGTAAAATGTGCAAATATTTGCAGGTGCTAGATGTTAATCTAGGTACCAACAGATATCTAAACCATTTCTTAAACACACTCTGCATTAGCAATAATAATATATAACCTGGCTCTGAAGCTATTAGGTTCCAGGATAAGTGCAGTGTTTGACATAGCAAAGCATGTGGTGACATAACTAAGTACTTCACATTTTTAAGAGGAAATAAAAGCATAGCTGACTACCATTTGGCATTATTTACAATAGCAATAATAGCTTCCAGTTAATACTGTCATACAAAAATAACAGTATGGTGCATATTGGTGTGAGCAGCAACCAAACGTACCAACAAAGACTATGTTGCATGTAAGCACTGGCAACATAAAGATGATAGGCTCTATTTACCACACCCATAATTCACCCAGTCACTTCTCTCCTCTGCTTCTACATTTATATAGATATATCACTCATACAAATCTCTATTTTTCTTTGCTTTTAAGGCTGTATGAGAATACTTTGCTGTAACGAAGTACAAGCGTAAGGTTAACCATGTGGTCAACTCCTTGGATACTGGAACTTTTACTTAGAGACATTCTACAATGCACGGTTTATTTCTGAACAATTCAAAGTGCTGCTTTAATAGTGAAATCAATTACTAGCTTTGTAGTGCTGAGACAAGCCCTCCTCCTCCTACTCTTTGCTAGCACACCAGCAGCCCCTATAAAAGATGATCAAATTCATATCTTTCCCAAACCTGCCTCTTTAACCTCGTAACAAACTATACCATTATACACACAAGGGGGAAGGAAAGCAGTGAGTTCAAAGCTGCTACAAGGTCAGGGATCAAATAAGCAGAAGAAGCTTGTTAGCAGCATTCTCTAAGGGAGGTGAATAACTACGAAATTATTTGTGCACCAGTGGATTAGTCTCACGCTTTGTATACTTTCCCTTTGTCAAAGGCTCTAAAGGCTAACTCAGTAATGTTGATGCTGTGGGGGAATAAAGAAGATCCTGCAGTGCCCCAAAAGTTAAAAACACCTGTGGCAAATATTAATTCATTCCCTTGGCACAGCTTTCCCTCTGAAAATGACTTGATGGTCGTGATCCAACCCAAAACAAAGGAAGATGGAAAATTGTAGGAACAAATACCAGTATTATAAACTAAATGGTAAATAAGGATCAGGTTTTAGTCACTCTTATTCGTGGCAAGTGGCACCTTACTCTGCTTGGTAGTTCCACGGAAATCAAGCTCCTCCTGGTCTACTCACAGAGCCACTCCCTGTGAGTAAAAGGGAGCAATAGGTACAAGAATCTGGCCTTGAGATATTACTCTGTTTAGGGTATTATTGTATGTTAATGCTAGTATTCTACCTAAAGTAAATTATTTTTAATAGACTGGATTAAAATTAAACCGTATGGCTCTAGATTGTGGTGTTTTTGCCTTTGTTCAGCATTGGGGGCTGGTAGAAAAATATGTTTTCCCCCTGGGAAGCTCCAAAAGGGATTGTATCTCAGAAAGCACAATCCCTCCTGGAGCTCCCTAGCAAGCAAGGGGAGTGTGCTTGCTGTACTACCCCTTTGGATAATGCAGCTGTTCCCACTACATACCTAGCAAGCAACGTGGACCATTTTTTCCCCTTGACTATCCTCCTCCATCTCCCTGCCTGACCTCCTTGAGGGGTAGTTTGCCCCCTCCCCCCCCCGCCCCCGGGGTTGATCAGAGAGAGCATTTCATGTGTTTCCCCAATTGCAGAGACTGCTAATGTTCCTAGCTATTGTTCAAGGCTGCAAGGAGAGGGCAGGCTCTTTGTGTCTTCAACCCATTTCCCTCATGTGCACCCACCTGGCACAATCTGCCCCTGGGTGGGTGATAAGGCTCACACTGGAACAGTGAATGTAATCTCTGTGCTTGCCAAGCTTTAGTCTCATCGCCTTCAGGAAATGACATTCAACACAATGCTGTAAGCGTTTCTTAACAGTGAATGGAGTTTAGGGGGCACAGAATTCTACTGACTTTGATTCTATCTTCTGTAGGGCCATTTTCTAGTATATTACTGCACTGTTTTCTGATGCAAGTTGTCCTTTTGTCATTTATATCGCTATCACAAATATGGCTGTGGGATTAGTGGCACTGTAGTGTGTCAAATCACTGCAGGGTGGGTAATGCACATACACACACGCGCGCGCACTATGGGAAATGTTCTTGTTTGATGGATGAGCGAGCAGAAAGACAGGCATACTGTCCCTGTCCATTCAGCCTTTTACTAATTGGCTCATTACTATACTAATACAAAATGATCACCATAACCATTTTTAAAAAAAATTGTTCTTGTCTTGCTTTCTTTTTCATTTGCAAAATTTCCAGCTTTCCTCAAATCATATGGAGTAATTTGTATTAAAACCCTGTGTATCTTAGGGTATGATTTACTAAAAATGTGTTTATGCTGTCCTTCCTTATGAACAATTATTATAAACTTACGCTAATCAACTGATATTTCAGTAATTCTGAGGTATTTTCCAGCTATGTTTCAGTACTCCTCAGTGATACATTTTATAAGGGTTTATAACCATCTAAAAGCTCAAAAATAGGGTATTAGAAAGAGGGGAACGATTTTTGCTGCAAATCATGCAAATTCCTTCTCGCTTTCATTTGGAAATCCAAAGCTGACTATGCACAACTTCTCCCAATGCAATTATTCACCTCATAGAGTTCCATCCCCCAAAACAGAGATTGAGCTGGCAAGAACAGACCCTTTCCTAACATCAATGAACGCTCTATCTTTTTTAAAAACAAAAAGCGAAAAACAAAACAACCCTCCCCCAAAACCTTGGATGTTGCTTTTGCTCAGAACTCATTTGCAGCAACTTCTTAACAAATATTCAATTCTTTTCAGTGGATAAAAAAGAAATTAGAGGCATGTGTGTGGCAGGGGGAAGAGAGAGAGCAAGCACATGTGTGCGCGCCTGAATTGAATACATGTGATTCAAATCCACAGATCCAGGTAGACAGGTTTCTAGCTCTCGCTGTGACAGGCAGGCTGACCAATGGAAAGAGGAACTTCACCACTGGGACAAACATACAAGGAGCCTTCCTTAGTGAGTTTCCCCAAACTGATTTTGTCCTAGAAGAGGAAAAAGAAAATGTTTCCTCTCTTCTAAAATAGTCATATGCTAGGATGAGGTAACAGCAGGTTATGCCTAGCATATGTATAAAATTCTCCATACAAATCCAGCTGACAGCATGCCTGGGGGGGGGGAGGGAGGATTAAGGTGGAGGTGGTTCAAGGGTTTCTGAAAAGTCTCACTTTTAGCCCAAGTATTGCCACGTTGACAGACAAAAGGAGGCAAAAATCAGTTTCCAGCCTGCCAACCTCAAAAACATTATTCTGACACCAGTGGTATAGTCCTAAGAATGTATAAATGAGATTCTCAAACTTTTTGCAGGAGGCCTACTGCTCAGATAAGGGGTTCTTGGATGTTTGTCTTGGGTCCTCCATGGCTGTCCTTTCATTCTCTTCTTATGTGAGTACTAGCCCACACAACTGAGATGGGTGCAGTCTGAATAGTTTTTGCTTTTTTAAGCAGTATCACTAATGAGCTTGATCCCTACATCACTATCATGTGAGAAACAGGAGGGCAGCATTTCTGCCTTTTCAAACAAGCTGTAGAGGTTCTGGCTTACTCCGCTATTTTCTCTTGACACAGTTCCAAGGAGCCAAACACATTATAAATGAAACCCACAATTAAGAAAACTTCAGATTACACATACATGGCCTGATTCTCTAAGGAGCTGAGTGCCTCCTAGTGTGGTACTTAGTGCCCTCATGGCATCTGACTCCAATATGAGCATCCAGATGGGGAGCACAGACACTGCTGTGAGATAATCCTACCAGAGATGTTGTCTTCCATTAGGGGTGAGTGGGGTGAGGACAATGCCATAGTCACTCTTTACCTCCCAGTGAACCCTCCTGGGCCTGTGTGAGCTCCTACTGAGCAAGCCAAAATTCCTCCAGAGACTCATACTGCTATGCAGCCCCTCCCCAATCCCCCCCCAAATGGCCAATGATATAAAAGAATAATCTGCTTCTGAGATTTTGAGAGCAAGGAACAGCACATTTTTGTCACCTCAGCATTTGGGGGAGATATATAGATATATAAACATAAGAAAGAACTGTTGTGTGTGCAGTTTAGCAAAAATAAAGAATGTTGTTTGCTGAAAAAGGAGATCCATTGACTGTATGATGTATCCGATCTGCCTATAAATTGTTTGGAAAAAGGACAATTTCTTGCAAGCCAATTTGTTCAAATGTCATTATCAATCTTACAAAATGGACATAAGCTATTTGTATCTAAACACACACAAATCACTCACTTATACCTATAGAACCAAAATAGTATACACCATGGCGGGGGGGCCGGGCATGAGGAGGTTTCACAGGTCCTGCAAAGCATGGCTGGCGTTAGACTCTCTAGGGCCCAGGCCAGAAAGCCAAAAACTCTGCCACGTGGGACTGTAGCCCAGGGCCCTGAGCCCCACCACCTGGGGCTGAAGCCAAAGCCTGAGCAATTTAGCTTCATGGGGGCCGGGGAAATTGTCCTGCTTGCTATCCCCTGCTATAATGCCGGCCCTGGCTTTTATATGCAGGAAAAAGAGTAGTTGTGGCACAGCTGGGCTATGGAGTTTTTATAGCATGGGGTGGGGGGCTCAGAAAGAGAGATTCAGAACCCCTGGTGTACACAGTGTACATCAGACTGGACTAGAGACAATTTTTATACACTCAGTTTCCACTTCCTTTAATCAAAAGAAATCTGGGTGGGATTTAGACTGAGGTATCCAAAGAATACCTTAGTGTTGACTCTCTAAATTCTTCCTTTTCCCTTGAAATATGACCTTGCAAGCAATTTAGCTTTGTCCCCTATTAAGTTTTTGAAGTTTAGTTACAGTTTGCCAAACAGAAGCCTTTCATCTAAAAACATTAAAATGCAGCAAATGTTTAAGTCAAATGTTCTGTGTTTTGGGATTTTCTTTCTCTGTTACCTTTACTGAACTGAAGTGCTTTTATCTCACTGCTTTGGTTAGTTTTATTCTTATTTATTCAATTACTTTTTTTTCATCTTCATAAAGAAACAGATCAGATATTCACAAACTGAGATTATTTTTAAAACTCTTCTTGAAGATTTCTTAGACATTAGGATAATGAGATCCATGGAAAACTATGTAATGATAGAGATTTTTTTTTAAAAAACTTTGTAGGTTAGAAATGTTCTGGTGGAAATGATCCTCTGGAAGTTCATGAACTATCAGAAGAAAAATATTAGAACGTAGCATGATCGGCATGACAGTAGTGATCCAGTGGTTATAAGGATAAAGGTTTAAGTTGTAAAGAGGGAAATCACTATCATCAAAGAGACATGGAGAGATTAAGGAGCAGAGGGAAAACGTGTATATTAAAAAGATGCTCCTAAATAGGCCGAGGGGGGAGGGGGAGAGAGAGAGAGACCTGGAACCAGGTTGAAGCACAAAATTATTTAGCGTTGACATGAGTAGGAGAATAGTAATGTGGGCTGCTGCTGTAGGTGGACTGGACATAGCTGCCTATGTGTGTATGTGTATTTTTATATATATGTATGTCTGCCTGTGTGCACAATGTTCTTGCTTTTAACATTAATTGTGCTCCTGGCATGGGCAATCTAAGCAGGGGAGGATATGTAGGGGATTAAAGAGGTATATGGTAAACCATATGCCTGCTGCCCTTTTCAAGGACCCAGCACAGAACTTGCAGCCTAGGAGAAGTTGGAGACTAAGGTCGCTTCAAGCCACCTTTACACCCTCCAAATCCAGGACTGTCTAAATTATGGTAGTCTACCAACTCGGCTCTAGAGATAGCAGCAGTGTGATGAATCTCTGCAGTGCCCTGTACTGCAGCCCCACCCTGACATGGCCTTCCTGACCCAGTCCTGTCCACAGAATGCCTCTGCACACCTCCTTTGCCACTAGTTGTGAGGAGGCCCTTGTACTGAATCTTTACAGCTATAATCTTCAGTGCCATCCAGAACTGGGGATTTTAGAGTCCTGTTTCTCCTTGCATGCAGGGTTGAGGATCTCACCCAAAGAATCTATGGAGTGTAAACTCTCCAGGGGTGAATTTCTGTCCCCACTGAAATCAACAGAAAAACTTTGTTGGATTCCTGGCTTTCTTGAAATCAACCCCAGCTGCTTGGAGAGCCAGGATCAAGGGTCAAACATTGTTTTATATTTGATCACCTTTTTTCCCATACATTCCTAAGAATCAGCCTGAATTTGACACCTGGGAGTTGGCCCAGAGAGAAGAGGAGCGGGAAATAGGTAGTCTACATTTTAATTTAAATAAAAGAAGGGAAAGGGGACAAAAAGAACAAGTAGGGAAAAGAAGGAGGTCTCACAGCTGGGTTGATGGGAGGTTGGTAGCAAAGCATGAGTGATGATAAAGCAGAAACATTGAAAGAAAATTCAGAAATGACATAGATGATGATTCTTGATGATGATAATTACACGTAATCCCCTCTTGTTCATCTCCTCTCTAAACTAAAGAAGTCATAAACTTTTCAATCTCTCTTCATACAGAGTGTCTTCCATGCCTCTAATTATTTTAATCATCCATCTCAAGATCCCTTCCAGCTCTGCTTTAGTGTGATTGTATTTAAAAAGTTAATTTCACCGTGAGAGACGTTGCACTTTCCAATGTATTCCCCACTTTAACTATAATATTTCTCACACCTGTAAAATCTTTCAAATGCAAGAAACTTTATAAATGCCACTATAGAGATTTGTTGAGACAGCTCATGAGGTGAGAGCATGCTATAAATTTGTATCAAGGAATTATTGTAGTTACTCTTTTTTAATCTTTATAGATCTTTACTTATTTTACTGATGCTGCATATTGAACAATTGTTTTTACTGAACTGTCCAGAATCAGGTACTTTATTTATTTGATTATTAATTTATTTAGCCTGATTTTTCACTCATGCCCACTGAAAGTTACAGCATTGAACTCAAAGGTTTTACACTAGATATAAGTAAAAGAATCAGGAGTGATTTAGGTATATTTGGTTCATCTAAGCCTTGGGGGGATGGACTACGTGATGTTTCAACATGCCTACCAGCCCTAAATTTCTATAAGCCTCTGAAAAGCAAGCTAATTTTCCCTAGTTTACAAATAATCATTTGAAATCTCAAATGACAATTAATGATGAAAAGCTAAACTATTGACAGCCTTCTCTCTGCTATTCAGGTGTAATAGATATTATTCTTGGGGGAATTCTGTGCCACTGTGCATGCACAGAATTTATGTCCCCCGCAGATTTCTTGGCTTCCCCACAGAAAAATATCTTTCTGACGGTGAAGCAAAGTGAAAGCCATAAGAGTGGTCATGTGACCCTCCCCAGCAGTATGTTTTGGGTGCCCAGGAAATCACTGTGGGGCAGGAGGCGGGACTAGGGAAGACCCAGCTGGTGGCTCCTACCCTGGGCCAGGCTGAGCTGCTAGTCCTGGCTGGGCTGGGGAGGATGGGACTTCCTCTTCCCCTGCATGGCATCCGGGGCCGGGTCAGACCCACCCCCAGATTTCTCCCCCAGCTGCAGGAAGCTCTGCAAACTCCTCCCACCCCTGCTTCCTGTACCCATTGCTCCTCTCCTGCAGGGGGAGGGATCCCTATACAGGGAGCTGCTCCCCCATCCACTGAACCCCCATCCATCCAGACCCCCTCATATCCAGACTCTCCTGCCAAGCCTCACCCTCCCGCACTCAGTATCCCTCTGAGTGCCACTCCCCCTGCACCTGGACACCTGACGAGCCAACCATATCCCCACCCCACCAAGCCCTAAGTGGCTGCACCTGGATCCCTGCTCCCTCCCCCGGCATCTGGACCCCCTACTGAGCCCCCACACACCCAGACCCCCCTGCCAAGCTCTATCCCACACACACCCAGACCCCCCATACTGAGCCCCAACCACTTTTACTTGGACCCTCCTGCAGATTCCCATTACTGTTGCACCCAGAACCACCCAACAAGCCCCTGTGCATCCAGATCCTGCACCCAGATTGCCCCACACAGAACCTCTCAACCCACACCTGGATCCCCCCACACTAAGCCCCTCCATACTTGGATCCTGCCTTGCTGGACGTGCCTGCCCACACCTGGTGCACCTGGCATGGAGGGGAAGGGCCTGGGCCCTAGGGTGTTTCTGGGGCAGGCCCAATCCTTTCGCTATGTCAAGTTTAGGTGCAAAACTTCACTGCTATTTCCATGTCCTGGAGGAGGGGGGGACCTGCACAGTGATCTCCCACCTCTGTGCAGCCAGTGGTCTGTGCTCCCCAGTGTCATGCTGGAGTCTCCACATTTATTTGACAAATAAAATCTGCAGGATTTTAAAATATTGTGTGCAGAATTTTAATTTTTTTGGCACAGAATTTTTAATATTTTGGCGCAGGAATGCCCTCGGGAGTAAGATATGTATAACTTATCAATAACAACCTCTAATACATCTCCACTTTTGAAGAAAAATAATCTTTTTGAGGAGAGGGTGGATAAAATTAATTTGCTTTATAACAATGTTGGTTATTCCTAGTATGAACATTTTAAAAGGATTAATGTGGAACAGAATAATTTTAAGGAACTCCCTGTAGGGGTCTGTTTGTTGTTTTGAATTGCTTTAATAGTAAACTTGCATTATTTATGTTGATTGATATTTAGAATACACTCTTCAGAGATGATTTTCAGCTGAATTACATTCAGCAGCTGAGAGTAATTTTAACAAAATTATTATAACTAGGTCTGATCATTATTGATGCCATATTATAAGAGGTGTTAAAATATTGTGTAATCAAATATTGACTGAAAGCAGTACTCACTTGTATGAAATTCATCATAAAAATATGGTCCAAGGTTTCTTTTTCTGTACTGTTCTGAAACAAACAAATTGACTCACTATAAAATAAATTAATGAAATGATCATTTTTTTTACCCTGAATCATCAGTGCTTCACAAATGCACCATATGTGCAATTTCTACTAATGTTAATAAGCATCATATGGCTTAAAAAGTAGTGATGCATGAAACATAAAAAAGGTTCATTTGGATAAGCATCCAAAGATCTGGATGATTAGCCAAACTCTCTTGCTGTAGAAATTGTAGAGGATATTCAAAGAATCGTTCTTAACATACTTCCTTATTTGGTTTCTGTTGGGTAAACAATGCCATAATAATAAGGTGTTTCGGTATTTCTGCTTTCATTATTGTACAAAATTCTATTCCATTCTGTGCTGTATTTATTCTTATGCTCCTTTCATCATGATAATATACTACTTCCAGTAGTGCATACACATGTGGGGTGCATTAATTCACTTATAATATAATGTATGTTAGAGCAGGAGAGACAAAAAGGTCTCTGCCTGTATTTGCAATCTGGCTTCCTGTTTTCAATGTTTTTTAATTTTCCAAAACCCACATTTTCCAGGTTTCATCTCTGCCTCATGGTGAATTTCTTGTAATCCTTTTTTGTGAACCTCTGTACTAGAAATATCTGGGAAAACAGCAGTGTACACCCCCCATCCCCAAATCATTCATAAATCATGAAATTGGCTTTAAATCATGAGAATTTTTTTTCTTTTTAAGATTTTGGCTTTTTATTTACCTTCTGGTTTGGGGGCATTTGGCATCCACATTTTTAAGTTTTACTCTTAGTCATGAGGGCTAGAAGTTTACTTTATTTTAGAAGAAAGATAATGTTCTCCTATAATAACATGACTTCAAGAGCTGGAGCTTTAAAAAACACCAAATGTTTTGAGCTTTATGATCAAACCATTAGAGCTGGATGGCAAGTTGATACTTGGCAAGGAAATACCATTTACAGGGGAGTATTGGTTTTGAATATTCTGGTGAAACTGGTTTTGGTTTACGTTTTATGGGTCTTAGTAAATTGTGTGCTGTGGCTATGCCTTAAATTTTGTACATTTTTTTCCTTGCAATATTTGTGAAGTGTTCTACAAGAAAGTCGTACTGCACATACATGCATGGCTGGCTACCTCATCTGTACAGAAAAAGTTAAGAAAGGTGCAGAGGAGCTGAAACAAGAATATTGCAGGAAGGTGGGAAGGACACTGATGTGTTGAAGGAGTTGAAAGGAATGCAAGGAAGAGCCCTGCTCCAGTGCATATTAAATATTCTGTAGCTGGGAAACAGACAAGGAGGCTTTGCCATCTGCAGAGCTAACAGGGCTTGCAGGACAATGGTTTTCTTTTGTGGAATTCCTAAGGTGTATGGGACACAGTGCTCCAGTGAGGTCCAGCTAAATAGTTCCAGACTATGAAATTTACATATGCTATTTCCCAGTGTTTGGAGAGCCATAAGGGCTTCCTAATTCTGGAAAGTGAAGCTCCAGATCTTTCAAAAATTACCTAGGAGATCTTTTCATTAATAATTACAATATGCAGGCCACTTAGCTTTGTAATACGCTGCCCCATCCTCTGAATTGTATCTACAATCAGTAGCATAGCTTTCTTCAGAGGAAATCTATAAAATAGTCTGAAGAAATAAGTTGTGTGTGTGTGGCATGGGGGCAGAATTAAGGTTGTATGTCCAACCTTAATTTATGCACTCAAAATTCAGGAAATACAAAACAATGCAACCATAACATTTTCTTAACATAGTTTTTCTTTAAATGGGAAATAAATATATATCGGTAATACTAAGAATGTGTAATAAGTAATACTAACAATGGGGTGACTGACTGAATAAGTGACTGTTGATGGTCCTTCTGAGCTAAAATCCTGAAATTTGGTACATTAGTTAAATGTGGGCCAGTGAATACATTTAAAAAAGTCCCCAAATGTCAACTTTGACTTTTGACTACTGTGTCAGAAGTCACCAAATTGTTGTCAGTCTTTTTAATTGGATTTCAACCTGTTCCATGCCCTTTTGATCTGGAAATCTTGAAACACTGCTCTTTTGTACTACCATCTTATTACGCTAATTTATTATGAACTGCGGATTATAAGGGGGAGGAGAGGAGAACAAATCTGACACTTTTATCATAAGTTAATCAGTCTAACAGTTTACAAAAAACTATATTGAGTTCTACTGTTTAGCATGAAGCCTCCAAATCGGAGAAATTAAGGCAATCTGAGGGATAGATTCTAGATATCATTTTTAACCAAGGAAAGTATTGGAGCAGAGAATGTACATTCCAGGTCCAAAGGTGATACCCACATCCACTTTTATGTATTATAATATATAAAACTGTATTATTAACTTCAAAAGATCAGCTGAAGTTTAAAGCAAGGACACAGGATGGATCATATTTTATCCAAAGCATTTCCTTATCCCTCCTAAAATTCTACACACCTCCTTGAAAATTGAAGAGTAAAATGCAGTACAGGGTTTTGTAAATATCTTTTGAATTTTTTTCATTGAAAAAGGGAGGAGAAAAAGAAAGTGTTCGCTTTCTTTCAAAGTTCTCCACCATCCCTGAAATTTTGGCTAGTTCTACTTTGTATCCAAGTTATCAGGTGTATTGCTGACATCAGGAGTCCAGGGGGAAGGAGTGGAATATACCTGTTCAATCCTTTGTAAGTTATAGAACACCCCATTAGACATTCGGCTCCACATGTGTCCATCGTTGATCTCCCTTAGTTCTGCTCCAGTGATGATCTGACTCTATCTAGCCCTAATGACATAAGACTGTGCCCACTGAAGTCTTCTTCAAAATGCCCTTAGACATCATTGGTGCAGGATCAAGGCTATGTAGCATAAGGCAATGGGACAACTGCCAATGAAATACCTATAGTGCAAACTTATCAGGGCATGGGCCGTATTCTGTATGCAAAGTGCATTGTACATCTATAGTACTGTGTACCGAAAATATATGGACATGCCTTGATGCTCTTATAGATATTAGAGTCATTCTGGAGATTCATTTCTATCAACATTAGTGCTTTGAGGCCCAATCTTAGTGCAGTTTCAGCTAGGTCCACTACTGCAGGCACAGTTTGTGTGTGCATTCACACCTGTGCATGCAGTTAAAAGATTGACAGAATTTTCACAAATAAAGTCTATCTTGGAAATTGTTTATGATACCCGTGGTGTTGGTTTAGGTCTTACAGAAAATCCTGTCCTAAAAATACAGAGTGAGGAGAATGAGATGTCCAGGATAGCTCTTGATTTGTGATGTCGTTGTTGTTGTTGTTATTATTATTTGTATTGTGGTTTTGTCTAGAACCCCCTCCTAGGGATGAAGTGAGCTGTAGCTCACGAAAGCTCATGCTCAAATAAATTGGTTAGTCTCTAAGGTGCCACAAGTACTCCTTTTCTTTTTGCGAATACAGACTAACACGGCTGTTACTCTGAAGCATAGTGCTAGTCACTATACACGCTTATAATGAAAAAAAGTCTGTTTCCCAAGACCTCACAATCTAAATATTGAAGAGGTCTCAGGATATTTTTATTATCAGTGCTGACTATAATTGTATTTACTATTTATATATAAAACCACAAATATATATGGCGCATTACTCGCAGGATGAAGACAAAATCCCTGCCCCAAGGATCTTACAGTCGGAGTATATCAGTTTGCAGTTACCCTATTACCTTATTCTATGTGAGCTAAACCAGCTCCCAGTGGAGTCAATGGTAGACCTTCCTTTGACTTCACTGGAAGCTGAATTAGACCTTATGTTGATTGGGAAAGATGTGACGGGATCTGAAATAGAAAGGGATTTGGAGCATAATGCTTATGGAGGACAATACATTACCTCAAAAGGGTGGAATACAATTATTTTTGTTTGATTTATACTATTGGACTTTGCTTGGCATTTACCATCTCAGTGGCACTCAGTCATGAAACATAATGCTTACTAATGAAGACAGTCGATCACTAAATGTACAACATCCCTTGTGCCTTGGTGCATTGTATTTTAAAATAAAAGTGTAATAATCATGGCAGCCAGTGAAGTGATATTAAGAGCTACAGCCCTGTCAGTGCTGACAAGAGGGGCATGCAGAGTAAAAAACACCTTTTAAATTCCACCCTTCTTTAAATATAAAACTATATCTCACAACTAACATTTTATTTTTTAAATGTACATATTTTCCATTAATGACCGAAAATATTTTTATTGTAATAAGGATTATTTTGGGAGAATTTAAGTTTTAAATATTGAGATATTTTCACCCCAGTGAATAATTGTAATAGACTACTCTGTGTCATATGTAAGGTGTTTTCTTGGATGGTCAAAGATATATGCAGGAATGCAGACTGACATGCTCATAGTAACTGATTAAATATTTACCAGTAAGACCAACCTCATGAGGATGAGAGTGAAGAAAGGAGAGGTTTCTTATTAAACGTGAAGGGGTTTTAGCCTTTCTAAATAGGCACAATTTTACCTTATTTATCACTAAAAGTGCTGTTTTCCCAAAATAGCTGTAAAAAGCAGCATCTGCAGTAGTCAGCTCCACATCCTTGTGTATCTTAGACTCACCACCTTAGAGTTTCCCAAGGCAATTATTTGTATATATGTCAAAACTGATACTCTTAAGCAGTTTGACACTTCATCTGTTGAAATGACTATCATATGTGTGTCTCTGAGCAAGATAAAAGCCTTTCATCTTACTAATGCAACAGTATCATGTCATCTGGGTAAATCAGATGTGTCCCATTATGAAGAGTGCTAAGTTTTCCATCACATACCTTGTGATTCTCAGAAAGATGCTACATATAAAGGGATATGAGTGAATTACAGCAAACATGGCTACATAAGCCACTTTCAGGACTTTTTCTTTATTTTAAAAACCTATTCTCAGAGCTTTTCACTGTTTTTGTGTTTTGTTTTGTTTTTAAATGCAATTTGGGACACAGTCAAAGCATGATTTCTTCCTTTCTGTTAAAGAAGCTTAATTCTATTCAGAACAAAAAGTATGGAAAAGGAACAGTTATTTTAATTGCATTATAATAATAGGATCTGACTGATAAAAGCAAAGAAACAGAAAAAAGATGCCATTCTACCCTTACCATGCCGTTGTGCCTAGGTCAGTGCGTGATGCCGCATACCATCAGACTCAGACAAAAAGTTCTTCTTAATGACTTAAGGAGGCATGTCCTCTAATTATTCATTAAATTTTACAATAAGGGACACTTGACACTTAAATATTTTATTATATGTTTGTGTATAATAAAACTCAGAACCAAATTGTTATCCTAAGCCACTGGCTGTGTTGGAGCAGGAGATTCTGTAGGAAATCTGGATGACTTAGCTACAGTTCTTCAGAGCAGGAGGGAGGGTGCCATTTATACTTAAATTCACCCAGACACCACCCTGTGTGCTAGCTAACCTCTAGCCATAGCCTCACTCTCCCCCCGCTTTCCTGTGGGGCGCCTACTGGGCAGAGGTCTTTGTTGGAGTCAGTGGGTGGATTCTCTGGTCTGGTAAGACTACTTTACATTGGTGTGTAATTAGCAGGGAGCAGTTAGGGAACACATGTATTGTGATTGTAGTCAGCCCGCAATACGGCCCTTAAAAATAAAAGTGATTGAAACAGTGTTGCATGACCGTTTTTGGCTAATAGTGAATTAAAGCAACCAACTTATATATTCTGCTAGATGACAGAGGAATTAATAATGGAAATGCCAATAATCTTAAACTTGCTGCAATGTGCTACTATGATATAGATAACAAGTTGTTGCTGACTTTAGTGGGCACAGAAAGGGCCTTTTTCAGTGGAAGCCAAGTGTGGGTTCGTACCTTCCTACCTGTATACTTTCAAAGTATAGCTATGGTTCAGTTATATAACCCCAGGTATGGCCTCCCCTGGAAGGCTTGGAAAAACTTGAGGGAAATTAGTACATAACTTTGATATGAGCCCATTTCAAATTCCAGACAGAATCAGATGGGAATGATCCTAAAGCTCTCCAGCCCCTTCAGTGACAGTAGGGAATAGCCTCCCGATTTACATTTTTCTGCTCTGTCAAGCACTCAGGTACAGTGATGAATGTTGTTACAAACTTTAGAATAGTTCCTGAGGAATTAGATTTCTACTTCCTTTAAACTCTCCATCTTGAATGACCACAAGCCTTTTTGTGGTGCTGCCAGGGTGAGCAAGCAACTTCTTCTGATTTCAGCATCCCTCCATTAATTGGTTAATATCAGAGCATTTAGCCATAATATGAAATTACTTGATAATGATCTACTTTTTCTTTTTCAATGTCAGAAGAAGAGCTGTTTTTGCTGTGAGACATCCCACTAATTCCCTGAGGGGACAAGAATCTCTGAAAGAGAAATAAAGCTACTTTGGGGAAATGGAATGGCCCACGGAAAGAATGAGGTGCACTAAGTGGACCAGAATTAAAAATCCAGATATGATCAGTTTCAAGTTTCCCCAATGTCTGGGCTCGTCTTTATTAATATTATCGCTTCATATCTGTACACAGAAGATGTTTGGTAGATGTAACAAGACCTAGAACAGTAGTGTTAGAGTGAAGTGCAAGACATGGGAGAAAAGAAGCTTGAATAGGATCAGGGCCGGCTCCAGCTCTTTTGCTGCTCCAAGAGGCAAAGAAAAAAAGAGAAAAAAAGAAGAAGCAGGGCCTGCTGCTGAAGAGGGGGAGAGGGAGTGAAGGACCCACCGCCGAATTGCCGCCGAAGATGCGGACATGCCACCCCAACCACAGACAGAGTGCCGCCCCTTTCTATTGGCTGCCCCAGGCACCTGCTTCCTTCGCTGGTGCCTGGAGCCAGCCCTGAATAGGATGTAGAAAATGGGAGGGGATATAGGAAGAGTTGAAGGAAGCATTGGTGTTTTGAAAGTGAGAAGAAACTTCTTTTGTACTCTGTACTAACTTCCCCGCTTCTTCAAAAACACAAGTAGATGAGAGATGATCCAAGAGGTAGAAAAGGAGGACTAATTTGGCAGAAGGCTTGGCTACTGTGGGGAGACGTGATAGAGAAAGACATGACACCAACCAACATGAGAAAGTACCAGTGCATGGGATGCAGTTCTGTTGATGTGGGGAAGAGAGAGGACAAAGCCTGAGATATTTGGGGGGCAGGAGAAGGAGAGAGAATAATTAAAGATGTATTCATTTATACTTAAATAAGATCTAAAAAGAGGCTGAGGTCCTAGGCACCCTAACACACACAAGCAATATAATTAAATTTCAGCAGTATTAAAATGGTCAGTTGAAAAGAAACTCAGCCATCTGGCCATCTACCAAAACTATTTTCCACTCCCCTACATCTAGGAAAGAAGCAAAGATGAGCTGGGATGATGGCAAAGAAAGTTTGTCAACTGTGGTAGAGAAGAAGGGAAGAAAGGAGGGTTTGGGAGAAGAAGCAAGCTTAGTTTTAGCTTGAAAACTAAAACATGACACCTTTCTCTGGCAGTAGCTGTGAGGCATCTGAGGAGAAATATGGGAGAGGTATTTTAAAAGAGTAGTTAGCTCTGGCGTGTTACCAGTGTTTCTGTCCACACAATCTTAAATAGAAAATAAATTGAAGGCCATAAAATCAAATTAAGTCACGCCTCTTACTTATCACCTGATTGTTTTCCAGGAATGCAAACAGTCACTTAAAGGCACCCTGTCACGTAAGTACGATATTCAGGAGAGTACAACGCATGAGTGTCATCCACTGGTGGTGGTTTAAAATAAGCTAGATGCAATACAGGTGAATACATAAGTGAGAGGCATCCATTTTGCATAAGGTGTTCACACAGTAAAGAAAATCCAGGGAACATTTTTTAGTGTTGTTATACAGCAATGCAAGAGGAGTGATGCTCTGTGGGCAGCTTTTATGTTCCTACAGGTATGTGGTATTGATGTCTTTTCTTAGTTTTGTTGCCTTTTCAAACAGTCCTTTTCGAGGATATGGCATGGTTTTTGCCATTCTCCTTCTCATGCCTTCTCATGCCATTTTGCCATTCTCCTTTTTCTTTTGCTTGGCCATAATAAAGATTCAGACTGTGAAATATGAAAGTGATTCTTTCTGGTATTTGGCTCCTTAGCAGATTCCTTGGGCTCATGTTTTGTCAGCTTCACATTTGCCTCTGGCTCTGACAAGGGGGAGGCTGCTTCTGTCTTACTGCTAGATTCCATTTCCTTTGACTACATTGAGGTTTTCAAGAATTTATATAGTGTTGTTGGTTTTTTTTAACCTTTCTGGTTAGGTTGCACATCTAGAGTCAAACCCTTTGTGATGTGATAAATAGTTCTCCCTTGCTTATATGTTCTTCTGAAATCTTCATTCATACCTTCACACCCACATTCCACCTCTACATACACATTTCAACAGTGCACTTTCTTTGAGCATAGAAGAAACTGTGTGGATTTTGGTCCTTAGCCTATATAATCTTTACTTTTAAAAGTTGGAATTTTTTAAAAAATGACACTAGAGATTGGCTCAACCCACAAAATTTGAATTAGATTTGGATTTGTAACATCCTTAACTTCATGGATCCAGGGCTTTGGTTTGAAATCATCTCCAAAGGTTATTAAACTTCTGAATCCAAATCTGCCAGATCACTTTCATTGAACCTGCTGACATCCATTTTGCTCTTTAATGTAGTTTGTTTAATTCTTAAGTATCATCAAGGAACTTTCAAGGCTGAATCTGAAAGGGGGCCTGTAAGGGAATTTATATCCAATAATCCTGCTCATCTAATGTACTTCTGCTTTTTAGGTTTAGAAGGCATGCACAGCTTTCACAAAGTATCTCTTAGGGTCATATTAGATTGATATGTTCATAGCAAGTGCTCACACACACATGCACGGAGTTCATTTCTCACAGTGTACTCAAGTAGCCCCTCCGTGCCTCTCATGAGTACAAAAACTGGTTGTAAGAGGAAAACAGACTGCATTAAGTAAGAAAATAGTCCACTGTAGTCTTTTTTCCTCCTCAATTTTAAGTCCACAATGAAATACTCCACTTAAATTAACTAAATGTGTCAGCCTATCCATACAACATCCAGCCCTTTTGAGACTGACTTTAGTGCCCAGACTTTTGAATTGCTTATGAGACCTCTGTCAATTAATCCCAAAGGAATTTTGCCCAGGTGTTCAAAATAATATAATTTTCATTTTAATCTGATGCACTAATACTTTAAAATTAGCAGCATTAATTCACGTGACATTACAATTAATATCTATTAGTTTAGCTAATTTATCAAGGTTTCACATTAGCTTATAATGACTATTTTATTTAGAAGTTAGTAATTCATGCATAATAGATGAACAGTGATCCCCTCTAACTGTAATTTCTCTACCATTTATTTTGTAATAAGGTAATTAGTTGATATAATTAATGAAAAATGTGGATATACTGTATATTAGATTTATTACATGAGAAATGAAAAGGAGCTAGCTTTGGGATTTTACAAGGCACTTATATCATTTTAAATACACATGTATTGGTACCCAAAAGTGTAATCATAATATTTTAAAAAATAAAACATGATGAACTATCTGGCTAATTCAAGTATCAATAATTTCCATTTAACTGCACATTAGGGGTACATTATCAAAGTAGTGTGCCTCGGAGGTTAGCCTCAAGGTTCCCACTGATTTTAATCGGAATTTCATAACACAATCCCTGTGCACCACTTTGAAAAATTTCCCCTCAATCTAATGGCTCGCCATTAATACTATGGAGAACAAATTGTGGGACATGGAACCTCATTCATCATTTTGACACATTTCTCTATGGAATGGGTAAAGATTGGGGAAAAAATAATTTAATTCTATGATTTCTTGCTCTTCTAAAATAATTTGAACTATCCCTGCTTTATGCTCTGTTTTTTCTGAAGTATCTCTCATTACACTGGGCAACCTCACATTTCAGATCCAATTTGTGGATTTCCTGATGAAGTTTCCACTAGGTGGACAAATCCTAGCCCTATCTGCCTTCAAAATGTGCAACAGGTTGGACTCTGCAGTAGAGCTAGTTGGAATTTTTCTGATTGATTGTTTTTCTGTTGGGAAATGCTGAGTCATTGAAATAGACACGTTCCATGAGAACACGGGATTTCTATGAAATTCCAGTGAACGCAAAGTGGGTTTCTTATGAAATCCTGCCTACCCCGTTTCCTGCCAGCTGACCTGCCCAGCTGTTTAGCAGCCCATTTGGTAGGCTAGCAGGGAGCCAGGGCTTCCAGTTTCTCTGGCTCTGGGGCAGCTCACCAGGTGAACTGTCCTGGAGCCAGACCTCTCACGGATTCCAGATTCACAGCTTTTTGCAGCCCAGAAGCCCTAGCTTCCAGGCTCCCTTACCTAGCCCGCCCCCTGCCTGGCAGCCTGTTGGGCCTCTGGGAAGCTTTGGGTGTCTTGGAAACATTTCAAAAAGATCAAAATAAAATGTTTTGACTTTAAAAAAAAATTGGAATTCCTGGGCCATGGGAGACTTGAATTTTCTTTTTTGTTCCCTTTGGAACACTTTATTATTTCAAAATTTCCTACAAAATGGGAATTCTAGTTTCTGACCAGCTACAGGGGCCTAGATGGCTCCTGAGGTTTAACTGATCCTTTAGGGAAGCATAGCACCTAGATAGCTGTCAAATTCCATGTCAAGAGTAGAGTCTGATTTTTCTGTCTTGTGCACGTGGCTAGATTTTTCAAAAGTATTTAGGCATCTAGTGGGATTTTCAAGAGTACCTAAGAAAGTTAGTGCATAACTCCTGCTGATTTCAATGAGAGTTAGAAGCCTAACCTGCTGGGTTGCTTTTGAAAATCTCACTAGGTGCCTATCCACATTGTTGATGCCTAAATACCTTTGAAAATCTGGTTGACAGTGATAGCTGTTCTATAGTGCTAAAAGCTGGAAAAGAACAATTCCTCAATATTGCTTTTAAAGATTCAAAAATACAACTCAGAGTAAAGAGAACTCTTCTTGCAATGACATAAATTGGGAACCCATGGTCTCCTTCCCTCACTCCATTGCAAAGGCACAGGGGTTATTGCTGCCCTAGGGCTGCAGAAAACCCTATTGGCAAAACATACAGAAAGAAGGGGATCAATTTACATACAGTCCCCCCTCCCATAGTGCATTAATTAACACTTAATAAATACATCAAAATTAAATACATTACAGAGATAAAAATCTGGAATGACAGGCTTTACTTCATGAAGCACCAGAGAAAGAAGACCCAGAGGGAGTAATGGTATGGGAATCCTAGGGAGATCAAAAGGAATGGTAGGGGGAGCAGACAGAAAAGGATAGAGGCAGAGTCGCTTCAGGGACTGACCCAGCCTTCTGCATTTCCCCTGTGGTCTGCGTGTGGAAACACTGTCCACTATGGGAGGGAACAATAGAATAGAATGCCCAGAAGAATGACTTGAGGACAATTTCCTGAAGAGAACCTTGCAGAGCTTTTCTTCCCTCACAGCTCCCTACTATAGACATTTCCACATGAGAGGGTGGTTTGGCCCACAGAAATGAAAATCTGCACATCTTCCATGTGTTTGGACCAATGTGGAAAAAAATAGGTACAATTCAAGTGACTTTTAAAATTACCCAAGTTAACAAAATGAGCTTATGAGCACCCAGAGAATGGCTAGGAACAAGTCTATAAATAGACTTTGCAAATGAAGAAAATGTCAGTTTTCTTACAGGAAAAGCCACAAACTGGAAAGGAAGTTAGACTAACTACAGAGACTAAATACAGAGTTAGACTAAACCCAAAACAGAGCATCGCTTTGACATGAGAAGCTCCAAGCAGACTGGCTAATAATAGTTTTAAAACTGTTGAAATTGCAAACGATGTTGGTATGTGAGTAAGAGAAATAAAACCTCTGACTGCTAAAGAGATGCATGAAATATGACTCATATGGATCAGTCTATGACCATCTTTTGAAAGAGAAACCAGTCATTGGGTTACCCTTAGAAGTTAATATAACAGGCCCCTCCAGCTACAGCATGTAGCCATAAAAACCCTCCAGGAGAGAGCTGGCTTCTCAGCTGGCCACCTAAGGCTCCCTCCTGCTAGTAGCACTGAAAGAGGTATCAAAGATAAGCATCTATTTACACATCTCTCACTCTCTTTCAGCCGATAAGGGAATGCTCATGATGATACTAGAATAATGCTATAGCTTTAATACTATCTAGAACTGAAATGAAAATTGAAACCCCAGCCAACCATGATGTTCTCACAGAGCTGGCCAATTTACCTCTAAATACCAGTGTTATTTTGATAAGGCATTTAAATATAGGTACATCTTTTATCTGGGTGATGAATTTGTTATATAATTTATTTAGCCACTGCAAAAAGTGCATACTTGAATAGTTAGAAAGAACATACATTATATAAGCATTAGTCAGTCACTCAACAATATAATGAGCACTTTTGTTTCACTAACAAGTTCCACTCTAGATGCTGAAAAACAATTTTGAATCAATGAGTGACTGTTAGGCATACTGAGCCGTGGAAGTCTACCGATAATATATGAGTAGTGCTCACTACTTTTCAATAGTAACTAGGTCCTCTATACTGTGCAAAGATATAACTGTGAGGAAAGCATTTAATAAAACATGTAAGAAAGAGCTTGTCACTGATTTCTAAAGCCAAAGATAAAACAAACAATCAATGATTAATAAATGATCAATGATTGTGAAATAAATATTCTAAATACACTAATTAGACTGTGTTCTTATTTATTCAGCCTTCAAATATAAGTCCTGGTTTAAAAATTCTGGGTAGGGCTTTCTAAAGTGCTAAAGAACTAACCTAAATGCTACTATTTACCATGGTAAAACTAACGTTGACTTCAATGAGAGCAAAGAAACACCAGTGCTGACTTCTGGCTTATTAGTGCCTGTGCCTTCCATGTCTCCATGATCTCTTCTCTATTTTTAACTCCCTGCTCATATCTTTCAACTCTCACTCTTCTCCATTCTTCTCCCTCTGCACCCAGAAACTTGCAAATCTCTTTGAAGGCCACTTCACCAAACCTTCTCTTGTCCTCTGTTCTATGCCTTTTTTTGTATGTGGAGCTGTTACTGGAACAGCTCCCCTTCTCTTGTGCCCCAAGCCACTTCACTCTCCACCCAGTCTCACCTAAAATCTCACTTCTTTTCTCTAACCTTTTGATAGAAACAATCCTCCATGGCTCTCATGTCCTTTCTTTTAGTTCATACAACAATTTGAAGATTGAAAATAACTACATTAATAATTAATTAAAAATAAAATAAAAAAAAACAGAAACCCAGGGATCTAACAAGATGTTTGCCAAATACTCATTTTCTATGCTTTTATGTGGCATCCTTTCCTTCTCCTTTGCATTTTGGCTGCTGTTTAGGACCAGATTGTGCCTGGCTCATACAGACTTGTCTTCATTGCAGAGTTAACTTGGGATCTTACTCGGGTAGTGTTGCCCCAACCCGGCTCCCATTCACACAGAAAACCATCTGGCCTGAGCACAGTGGTGCTTTACACCTGGGCTAGCTGGCCTGTCCTGGGCTACAGGCTAGAGCCTGCCCACTTTGCAGTGAGGATGCAAGTTAAACTACTTGACTGCTGATAGTCCTCCAGTGCCTTCCCACAATTCCTTCTGTGTTCCCAGAAGAACAGACAATCCCACAAGTCACTGGGAAATAATCATAGAGCAGCTCAGCTTACTTCAATGCTAAGAACATGGGATATTACCCCAGAAGTCCTAGTGCCTCACATGAATGTGTGCAGCACCACTGTGGACTCAGTAAGTCGGACGTAACTTTGTAATGTAATGGCTCACACCTGGGTTGTCCTCACCAGAGTGCTGATCACACACGTTAATGCTGCAGTGAAGACATACCCCGTGTGGTTCTGCAAGAGGGTGGAGTAAAAGAGATATCCCCTCTTGTGCCTTCCTTCAGGGATGGCTACACTGTATCTTGGAATGTAGGTTATGCAGCTACCTTACAGGTAGTAATTGTCTGAAAGGGAATGAAGGGTGGGGTAGGGTGAGGTGAGGTGGAGCACAGCTGTAGCCCCATCCTTATTCTCCATGCCTGGTCAGTTGAGCTGACTGAGTTTGGGGGAAGCACAGTGTCCTCTCCAAGGACGATGCAGTTACCACTCCAGGGTGCATTCCCCAGGAGCCCTCAAAATTCTTTCTGGCTGATTCAGCCACAATTCCTTTTGCAGACCCCAGCTGCAATGCATACCTTCCACATCCACTCTACTCCTCTCTGTCAGCAAAAGATAGAAGCTAGAGCTTAGATTGCAAGTGGCTCAGGAAAGGAAACTTGTCTTGTATGTCAGTAAAGCACCATTCACAACTGCGTGCTATTGTGTATGGTACTTTGTGTGTGTTTAATTTCCATGTGTATTTCATCACAGTACATATCTAATTTCAAAACATTATTTTTATCTTTAAATGAAAGAAATTGAATCTATTATTTTTTTCTTTTTAAAATTTTACATTGTTCCACCCATTGATCTTATGTTCAGCATGCATGATGAATCCCAAACCCACCCTTTAGATGGGGGGGAAATACGATGGTCATTATTCACTGTGGGCAGCAGGGAACATAGGGGCAATAAGGCAGGGTTATTAGCAATAATAATATTATTCCAACTGATGGAGAGAGATGGCAGCTCTCACATGGTCCTTCCTGTTCAGTGCTTCAGCACAACCAGTACCATCAACATGGCGATCAAGTGCCGGTCAATGGCCTTGCAGTCTAAAAAACAATCAAGCAATAATCTCAAGTAAAATGCTCCCCTTCAGTACAAACATCAAAACATAGACTCATACCTACTTGTATGTCAACTCAACATAAAAGGCCCTGTCTCTCACCAAATGGGATTACTTGACCAAGCTGCTATATGAACAGAAGATTCTGGTTGATAAGAACGGTTAAAGTGTGATGTTGAACCTCCTTATAGATTCAGTTTGAATTGCCTAGATCTCTTTGCCAAGCCGGGACAATCTCCTATGGATGGCTTTATCATAAAATCTATAATACTGCCCATGTCTGTTTAGGCTGCAAATCCTAGTAGACTGGCTGCTGTCACAGTACTTTGGCCCTCCCAGTCCCAGCTGGAAGGGCCCAGAAGGGGGGGGCGGGGAGAGAGAGAATGGGGGGAAAGAGGGTGCGGGAGTAATGAATTTCTTAATACAAATTAACTGAACTTTTTCACACCTCAAGACAGGGGTCTCTCACCTGTTTCGCAGTGATAGAATTCTGCTGACTCCTGACTTACACTGGTGAAAGTGAGGGAAATGTTACTGGCTCTTGGTTGTTGAGTTTGGGGTAAAAAAAAGAGAATCCCAGTTCCCTCTGAATCAGTTTGACCAATCCTATTTTGAAATTGAATCATGCACGTGATGGGGATGTCTAGAGTGGAAACAGAAGTTAAACACATAGGGCCTTATTCCCCCTGTCAATGTTGCTAATCAGAAGTAAGTTCTTTGAATCAATGGTGCAGAACCAGCGTAAGTGAGCTCAAGCAAGCCCAAAATGTAATCTCTTGGGGGAAGAGCTGGTTTTGGTTCTAATGCTAACAGATGTTGAAACCAAGTTCCAAAATAATAAATGTAACCTGCATAAGTAAGTAAATCAAAGGACACTCTAAATCTGTATGTACCTGTAAACTAATTAATAGGGCACATCAGTAGCTGTCACAGTGGGACTTCAGACTTGCAGAATGGGCAATGGGCTCTCAGAAAACAGTGCTGTTTGTTGTTGTTTTGCATAGTGTGTTTGTTTCTTTCTTTTTTGGTCACAATTTCAACCAAGTGAACCATTAGGAGTGGAACAGTACAAGAAACAGAGCTGCTGAACAGTGAACTGAAACATGCCTAAGGCAACAAACAGGTTTTTAATTGCTCAACTCCAGTCCTCCAATGTCTGGTTCTCTAGGTGACTGTCTAACAAGAGTTTTCACTAAGCTCTAAATTTTGAATAATGTGCTAAACACATTTGTAATAACTCTACCAGTGCATTTCGCTGTGATTTTGCCAGCTCTGCCACTGATCATCTCAGCCTCTGCTCTTTTGCTAGCCCAGGTTGTGACATTACTCCACATACATCTGGCCTGGAGTGTTAAGACCCCACAGGTTATGTACTGGGCTTTATTTATTCCTGCCTTCTGCTGGTGGAAACCCAGCTTGCAGATTACTGGTCAACAGGAGGTGCACCTGGAAAAGAGGTCTCAGCAGTGTAGTATGCCCACCACCACATCTTTACTGGCAGGCTTCAATCCAGCCTTTGCAGAACAGTAAATAGGCTGGAGATGGAGGAGCATAGCCAGTATGCTGAGGAGGTTCACTGATTCAGCATATTTCCTGGTCAACAGTCCAATGAAAAGTCTCTTACAGAGCCCTGGCCATGGATGAAAGCTGGCAGAACCTCTGGTGATGGGAACCTTTGGTGGCAGGTCTAAATGAGGTTTTAAAGGAACTAAAATTTTAGAGATTAAACAAATGACGGCAAGTTTGATTTCTACCATTTCCCTCTTTTTAATTGTTCGGTTTCATTCTCTTTTTAAAACAAAACAACATCCCTTCTCATCATTACTATGAACCAGACTTTGCAATTTTCCCTCATGAGAAGGGAGGAAAAATGTTTATAATGTTAAAAAACAGTTAAAACTTATTTTGGAAATGAAAAAAAAAACCCACCCATACATTACAGTCTACATTGTGCAACTCTCACTCACCTTGGGGATCACTCTCCCATCAAAGTCAATAGGAATACTCATGTAAGAACTCACTGGTGTGAGCTGTGGTTGCAAAATGTAGCATAATTGATTTATGCCTTTGCTTCTAATTTTTCTCCAGCCTCTTTGTAACCTCTTTCCTTTTCTTGTTTTGGCTGATTATTGTGGGAAATATTCTGATACTGGAGACGGTGATATATCCAGTAACTTTTGACCTGTTGTGCTTCCCTGCTCCCTCTATATTACATGTCCAACGTATATGCATAAAACTATACTGGGAAAGCAGGAGATTTTTTGCTTTTTTGTTAATGTGATAAAAGGATCCAAAAGGAATGTTTTACCAGTTTGATTCAGAATTTTTGTTATCACCTGGAAAATATTAAGGGTATCAAAATGCTGAGTGACTATTGCTTGTGAGGGGTATATAGTTTCAATTTATCAAGGGCAGTAAAATCCCTTGCGCTAATGTTAAGTCTTATATTTCTTTGGAAGGGACTATATACAACACCAGCCAATGCCTGCACCTATCCTTTGATGCAGGTCTGTAAAGCAATAGTTTATGCCAGGCTGTGTCTCCTCATTCTTAGAATGTAGACACCTATTAAAAACTTGCTTGTTGACAAATGGCTTTTGAAGATAAGACCCTGATAAAAGTTTGGATATGTCAAACTAACACATACATCTTGTACAATTAGTAGTACTTCTGCAGCTCAGCTGTCCAATTTGATTTCAGATCTGTTAAGTTTTATACATCTGGCATGTAACTTTTTCTGAGGCTGCTATCTTTAAAAAGTTCAGTAATTCTGTCTCAGGAACTTTTTCTTGATTAAATAAATTAGCTGAGTGATCAAACCCCTACCTCGTGTTAGGACTTGGGTTGCTGGCAATTATTCCCCTTACAAAGAAAAGTTTATTTATCAAAGTCTGCTTGTTACACTGCCCGGATAAATCTGTTTCTAAGTGAAGTTTGTGATGTGCAGCCTGTGACTATCGGAAAAACATGACCATTCAACCCCATCTGAAATTTACACCTCAGCTCAAATCACAACCAAGTAGGTGACATAGCCTCTAGCCCTGTCTGACAATGCACTAGTCTGTGATTTGACATTAAACTCAATTATTGGAAAGGAAAAAAAATCTCTCCTTTCATATCCATTAGCAAAATTGGCATTATATTTTATCTTCTGTTACATCAAAGGGACTTCAGGGTTGTTTTTCTCAGTTTTATTGTTAAAACATTTTAATTAAAACAAAAAAGTATTCAATTTATTTTCTGGATCATTGATGGGAACCAGGCGCAAACTCTGATTTGCATATGAAAGCAGCAACTCTATGATATCTAGCTGTCAGCAATATTTTCCTAAAAGGATGTAAACCTGCCAAAGGTTCTTTAATGTTGCTGCATATTCTAGGGTCTTACTTCAGACTAAACTTAAAAAAAAAGCTCAGTCTGTCCTAGTTGCCTTCCAATAACTTAATATAAACATATTTATTTTATCTCTTATGAAAATTAATGAACTGTGACCATTTATTATTACTCTTTAATTATTCAAACAAAGCAGTAGAAACAAAACTCGTCTCTGTATCTATTTATAAGCTTTCTGTTTTCATTGTGCACTGAAAAACACTTGAAAATACCAAATTAATTCTCATGTGTGTAAGTATATTGGTAGGTGTTCATACAAAAACACAAAGTCATATAATGGGTAAATATGTTCATTTAAGTGTAAATGTAAATATTTATGCCAGATCCTTCCTGGTGTAAATCAACATACCTCTATTAGCTTCAGGAGAGCTATGCCAGCTGAGGATATTGCTCAGCATCCATCCATCTATCATTTACACGTATAAGGATTATTAATTTTTAATTCCTAAATGTCTTTCCCAATGAGTGATTATTCTGCAACTCTTTAAATAAAAAGTCTGGGGCTAAACACTGTTTACCATATTCACACAGGTAGTCACACTGAAACCAGTGGGACTCCATCCTTTGCTAAGGTGAGCAGAATTTGGTCCATACTTAGTTGAACACTAGCACTATAGAATATTTGACATAGACTGAATGAATCTGGTCTTAAACTTTTGGTTTTTAGAGTTAGAAATTTCTAATGCAATATCCTTTGCTAGTGCCAACAGATATTAATAGGGCATCAGTGGGTCCCTTTTCTGTATTCCTAGTAATACCTGAAATTCCCATAGCAATTGTCAGGGGGATTTTAGAGTGAGAAAGAAATGTAAATTCAGTGTGCAATATTTCTGCAGATTCCATTCTTAATTTGGTGAGTCATCCGTTTACTCTTATTCTTAAATATTTCTTTAGAGGGGGTAGGGGGAGAAGTGGAAAGTTCAACTGTTAGTCCTTTCACGTTCCTACTCCAGCAGTGTGTATTTAACGAATCTGATCTTATCAAGGATGATGGCTGAAGATATGTACAGTCAAGCTCGCTCCTGCTCTCTTTTTCTTTTTTCCTCTCCTCTAAGTTCCCCAGGGCAATTAATTTGTTGGATGTTGCATGCCACAGAACTACTCACTGTCCCTGCTGTAGCTGAGTGTGAACCCTGAGGAACTGGGCCATGAACCTCTCTCTTTCTCCTGCCACAAGGAGAATATCTGTAGCAGTATCAAGTGAATGTCTCTTTCCTACTGAAAATAAAGAAAATGTAGAGATAATAGAAAAGAGAATTAATTCAACCATTAAGCTTGATCATTTTGACTGGCTTTAAAAGTATCTATGTAGTGTTGTTCTAGCCCTGTCGGTAATATTAAAGATATTACCTCATCTACCTTCTTTCTTTAGAAGTCCTATTTAAACACAACTCTCATTAGAGAATATTATCTCTCTAATCAATTTTACCCTTATTTATTTAACTCTAAGAAGAAAAGACTCTGAGTTAGACTAAAAACCAGCGTTGCTGCTAAATCAATATTAATTAAATTATTTTCAGTTAAATACTTGTGCTTACCTTTACATTTTTTTCCTCCTTTCTTGGACTTTTTTCAAGGTTATCACTGTTTTGACTATATTAAGACACACAGTAATGGAAGCATCTCAGTTCACTTCCCCTCCTGAAACCTGCAAACTCAAAACTGCTTTAACACTTCTAAATATAATACCCCTTTTATAGCTCCTAATTTGCTGGGTCTCACAACAGGGTGGTTTTTTTCATTAATTCTTTGCCTCTAGCTGTTCTTCAATTATAATTCTGTTTTACTTAGCAATGTTTAAAAGAGTCCCTTCAGCATTGGCATAAACTTTATACAAAACAAGCCTCAGTTATTTCAAATGTAGCTTCCCCCTTTAATGTTGATTTTTCCCCCACTGGTTTATTTTTAATTTGTAAATTTGACTAAATCAAATCCTCATCCCATTCAGCTGTAATTGTGCTGAATTCACTTTGGTAAGTAAGTTTACATCATAATTATTTCACAGTAGAGAAAAAAGAGGATATAACAAGAAAATGGAATACATTCATTGTAAAAAAAGAAAACCGTAGAGTAACAAATTGCACCTGGTCTCAATTAACTTGCTGCAGGGCCTGGTAGCAGAAACACCCTAACATATTTTTCAAGTGTTCTACATTGCTGCATATCACTGAGCCATAGAGTTTGAAGAAGGAGACTAGTGTACAGATCATGGTTTCTGACAGTCATAGCAAAGGTAATGTGCCTGATCAACTTCCCCTGGAAGTCAATGGAGTGACTTCTACTGACTTCAATAGGAGTTGGGTCAGAACCAGTGACAAGAAATCAAAATCACTTCAAACAAACAAAAAACAATATTACACCACGAGTCACTCTCTTGTGCTGGACATCACTTTCATTGTGGAAACAGTAACATACTTACTGAAGTATCATGATTCTGGGTGCCTTTCTAGGGAGTTATACCATGGTCTGAGGATCTTTCTCCTCAACCTTTTTCTATCCGCACACCTGAAAAATGTCCTCTGCAACTTCCCAAAGGCATTCAGTTATAGTTCATGTTTCAGCATCTTGTGTTTGTAGTTCTCCTATGCTGGTGCAGTGATACAAAAACAAGGTTCATGAATCAGCTGAATCAGATCTCCTGCCAATTTACAATTATCCCCTGTGAATAAAGTGTGGTTAATGTTCAGATTCGTATAGACAAATCACACCCCACTCTTTATGTCAATTTGTGTATCTCTTACCTACATTATAAGCCATCCAAAACTTCCAAGTTGTTTCTTGGTTATTTGTCCATATATTTATTTCAATCAAAGTCACAACAACACTTCAAATATTTGGTGTCATAAACTCATATATGAGAAACTGCTGGGTTTTTGTTTGTTTTACAGGCTATTGCATATGCTTGCTTTTAGATTACCTTCTATTATATGGTGCAGAAGGGAGAAAATCACAGCAAACTGAGCCCCAAACCAGCAGAGGGAAAGTGCAGCAGTTCCTCTGTATTCTCACCCCTGTACTAATAGTTACAGAAACATAAGGTTGCCCCCATCTAGTGGGACAAATCACAGGAGACGGGAGAAGTGGCCACCATTTTTTCTTTAGAGTTCATTGAGACTACAGTGACCACTGGAAGTTGTCATGCAACCCGGTTTTGCAGACTGTCAGGATGATTCTCTAGCCTGGTGGGAGGTGAACCCTTTTTAAATAAAGCTACCCCCTCTCTCTGAGTTGTAACTCTCATCTGGTTATAGCATGTAAACTCTGACTTGCTAGAACATACTTGCTGCAATTACTGATTTAATTTAATTCATAAAAATGATCGCCTAGTGTTCTAGGTGCAAGTATGTTTTTTATTTTCAAATATACATACAAAAAATCAGATTGATCTAACATAAACATTAAAATCCTCCCCACCCACTGGAATTGAAAATGCTTCCTTCACCCCACCTATTCAGAAAGACTCTGAGAAAACATATAGGCTTTGCAAGATGCCCCGAATATCAACACATTGTGGCTCTACTGAACCCAGAGGCAAGTGAGTTAGACAGCTGTGTTCCTTTCCCTACCCCAGTCCCCTTCCATGTAAATAAAGGGGGGGTCTGTTACATGGTTCCCTCTAAAGTTACTGTAATGTCTGGACAAGAGAATCTAAAGATTTGATAGGGCACAATGTTAACTTTGTAAAGCAGTGAAGCCAAACCACTGTAATCAGCTGCTATGCTGAATAAAGTGGAAGAAATGCTGTTACATCTGTGTCCGTGAGGTATTAATCTAAAGTAGCCTATTCCAATAGCATATCATGGCGACTGAATTTCCAGGGCACCTCTCAAAACTGTGAACTACATGTCCCTGCTACCAAAAGCCAGAAAGGTATTGTATTTTTTCCCATTCATTCATAGACAGCAAAACATATATGCTATGTGCGTAAAGTGACTTATTTTAGAATAGATAAAACAACAAGAAAGAAGAAAAGTAAAATCCATGTGAGGTTCTGTTCCAACTCCCACTGAATTGAGTTGAAAGCCTCCTGTTGAATGTAATGGGAGTTGGATCAGGCTCTGAGAGAGCACAGCTGTAATAGAACTCTGAGAACTCTGTGTACTTAGAATTTAAAGGTGAGATTGTGACAAAATGCACCCCTGTATTCACCCCTTCCACGCTTTTGTAATAATCTTTGTACAAGGTATGCCTTGTGAGGTATCACTTGGAAACTCATAACTTGCTGCGCAGTGATATAATCGTAAAATGCATGTAGCAACATTGTGTATAAAGTTTATTAATATAAACTAAAATCATGCCTAAAGTAGATTTCCCAGATAAGTCTGGGGAGTGGTTAAATCATTTTTTCAAAGACAAAGGGCAAGCTGATGCCCCAGCCAGGTGTCAACAAAGCTGATCTGCCATCACCTATCAAGTGGCCGTTCTTTGACAAGAAAGGGGTGCGGGTAGGAGGTGGAGAGCAGGGACAAAGATATCTGAATCTTAGCAAGGAAACAGCATGAGGTCTCCTTCCTCCATCAGACCCCGTGTCTTGGTTCTCAGCTGGAAATGCTTCTCAAAGTGGGACTGAAACTGTAAAAAGGAGGGGCAAACATCCTAAGATACCCCTCCTCTCTCTCCCTAGCCATCTCACTCTTTGGCACCTGAAAAGACAAAAGAAGCATGTTGGACTCTGTGGGAGGGGTCCTGACCTGAAGAGTTTAATACTGGTGGAAGCATGTGGAGAGAAACTTTGTTTGAATCTAATATTGTTTAAGTTTAGCATTGGAAAGAGTTTTTTATATTTAGTTTTCTTGTGACAATTTCTGACTTTATTGCTATGCTTATTCTCATTTAAAGTCTTTCTCTTTGTAGTTAATAAGATTAGTTGTTTCATCTAATCCAGTGTGTTTAAATTAAAGTGTTGGGGGGCAGGTCTACACTACCACATATGTCAGTATAACTTGCATCACTCGGGGTATGATAAAGCCACCCCCCTCACGCAACGCAAGTTACATCAACCTAAGCACTATCTACCCCAGGTCTATGTCAGTGGGAGACACTCCCCGACTGACATAGCTTCTGTCTCTCACGGAGATGGAGTAATTATGCCGATGGGAAAGAGCTCTCCTGTTGGTATAGAGTGTCTCCACCAGATGCACTACAGTGGCACAGCTGCATTGGAACAGCTGCGCCAACATAGCGCTTCTAGAGTAGACTAGCCCTAAGTAACTTCATGTATCATGATAAGCTGGTGTATATTATTTCCTTAAAGGAATAACAAACTTAATATTTTTGGATTGTCTGGGAGAGGTCTGGACAGTGCAGGACTTATTTTTCTGGGGGAAAGTCTGGGATTGGGAGTGTGTTGGGGTCATCCTGGAGTAATAAACAATGTTGGTGAGAGCCAAGGTGTGGCTGGCAGACTGCAGTACACACAAGTGTCTAGCAGTGACTGGCATGTTGGTGGCTGTTTGAGAGCAGCCCAGTTGGAGGCTAAAGCAGCAAGGTATTCCCAAGGCACCCCAGGTTACAGGCCAGGGGTGACACAGCTGCTCGCTGGTGTGGATCGTACCCCGGTATGTCACAGATATGCAAAGAGGAAAACAATAAATCCCAGGAGTGCGAGTGGATGATGCAATAATGCTACGGAACGTCCTAGTAGCTTACCAGGAAATCAAGGACCTCAAGCTGGATAAGAGAGGAAACAAAAGAGCTACTTATCTAAACACCACCCCAAAAGGACAAGGATTCTTAAAGTTTAGCTTTACAAGGCTCATATATTTGTTCTGTTGAGCACAGAAGGGAACAGCTACAAAACCCACCATTTACAAAATTGCAGAAAACTGTTTTCAGGGAATAAATGACAAAATTTTGCCCTGCAGACAAACTTGGAAAAAATTGCCAAAAAATTGTAAAATCTGGGAATGTTCAGCTCCTGTGAGGAGATAAGTTAAACACATGACAGACAGCATTATCTGAACTAAGAAAATCTTCTTTATTTATGTTCTAATGTATTTGCTGTGACGTGACAGCAAACATATTTCCTGCTGATTGTTTGGTCATTTTCAAGCTTGTTTTCATGCTGTGTTTATCAGACATCACAGGAGTAATCCACAAGCCATGAATAGCCTGTATAAAATCACCATGTACTTAATTATCAACATAAAGCAGTTAAGGGAAGAAAATTAGTTGGATGGCAGACTGGGAGGGTGGGTAGGGGATATTAGATGGATGACTCATGGCATGACCAAATAAACAGACCATGTTATGTAAGCATGAAAGGACTGGTATTGTATATATTATAGCAATGCCCACAACCTATTTATTGTTCGCAGTATAGTACATCTTAGTATATCCATTTTCCTGTTTTCAGCGGATGTATAATTTGATCATTAAAATTCTCTCTGGGCTAGATATGAGTAATAGACTGTGTAGGAGCTGCAAAGGCAAAGTTTAGGTTGAGTAAATAAAACATATTTCTTATAGAAATCATAGAGGTTAGAGATGGGGATAAACCTATTAGTCCAGCCTGCTGTCAGTGCAGGATTGTTCCCTGCATTATATTCACCCGTGCTTTGTCTCATCTAGTTGTAAATGTCCCAAGAGATGGTGTGTCCTTCCACCACTTCCCTTGGGAGGCTATTTCACAATTGAATAGAGCTCACTGTCAAGTTGCTTTTTTTAAAAAAATGTCAAAATGCATATGTGAACATCTTTATTTATTTGTTCAGCAGACCATAACTCCAATATGCTTCCAATATGCATTTTTATTTTTGACTTTTATGTAAATACTAAAAAAATAGATATAGGAAACCTCACACATTTATTTTGCAAAGTTAAGAACGGTTTGTGAAATATTTTTCATATACCACTGAAGTATAGAATTGAACCTTTATTCAAGTTCAAGCTGCACTGAGGAACAAACAGTGGCTCCATAGAACTTGTTCTGACCCCTCATAGGTAATGGCAACCTGCGCCATATAATACCCAGAACCTTCAAAGGCTTACACGCATACCTTAGGTTAAGCACTTTTGTAAATCTTTGCAGGATTGGGTCTTATGTTTGTGAAAAAGTCCCTTGATTTCTGTAGCAGTGTGGTGGTGCTGCATTGGACTGAAGCTTCATGTGAGTTCAAAATGGAGGGTCTTATTGAATGAAACATAGAATCATAGCAATATAGGGCTAGATAGGACCTCAGGAGGTCATCTACTCCAGCCCCCTGCTCTGAGACAGGACTAAATATTCCTATCCCATGCCTGAGCAGTGTTTGTTTACCCTGTTCTGAATGGTGGGTGGAAAGTTAATATATTTAACAATCGCAGATCAAGTGAAACAGTAGGAGATCAGGAAACATACAGGTCAGCTTTCTATTGGAGGAGAATTAGTGATGTGGCATCTGGGTATATTTTTATCACAACTTGTTTTTATACAGTCCTAGAACAGAGGTGATCACAAACATCATAATGGCCATGCCCTCTTCAGAGATCACAACCCAAACACCAGTTCCTGGTTCCCAGGGAGCAACTCGACCCCGAGAATTTACTCTAATTAGACAGATTCAGGCAAAGAGCAAACTCTTTTGCTGCTTGCCACTGCTTCCCCCAAAGAACTGGATCAGACACCAAGAACACTACAGAATCTCTTCCATGACTAAACATTTGCTTGCACACTAAGAAAAAAGTACTTGTAAAACTATGTAACAATGCCATTTGGTGGCCTCTGCAATACTCATAGAATCACAGAAATTTAGAATTGGAGTGGACCTCAAAAGGTCATCTAGTCCAGTTCCCTGCATTGGGGCAGGACTAAGCATTATCTAGACCATCCCTGACCAGTGTTTGTCTTACCTGTTCTTAAAAATCTCCAGTGAGGGTGATCCAACAACTTCCCTAGGTAATTTGTTCCAGTGCTTAACTATGCTTACAGTTGGGAAGTTATTCTTAATGTCTAACATCAATCTCCCTTGCTATAATTTAAGCCCATTACTTCTTGTCCTGTCCTCAGTGTCTACAGAGAATAATTTATCACCCTCCTCTTTATAACAACCTTTTATGTACTTGAAGATTATCATGTCACCCATCAGTCTTCTCTTCTCTAGACTAAACAAACCCATTTTTTCCAATCTTTCATCACAGGTCACGTTTTCTAGACCTTTAATCATTTTTATTGCTTTCCTTTGGATTTTCTGCAATTTGTCCAGACCTTTCCTGAAGTGTGGTGGCCAGAACTGGACAAATATTCTAGCTGAGGCCTTATTAATGCTGAGTAAAGTGGAAGAATTACTTTTTGTGTCTTGCTTACAGTGCTCTTGCTAATACATCCCAGAATAATGTTTGCTTTGTTAGGAACAGCATTATACTCTTGACTCCATATTTAGTTTGTGATCCACTATAACCCCCAGATCCTTTTCTGCTGTACTCCTTCCTAGGCAGTCATGTCCCCTTTTGTATTTGTGCAATTGATTGTTCCTTCCAAAGTGTAGTACTTTGCATTTGTCCTAATTGAATTTCATCCTATTTAATTCAGACAATTTCTCCAGTTAGTCAACTCCTCCCAGCTTGATGTTGTGATGCTGTGTACAAGAAAGGTGACCACTGTTTTACCACTGTTACACAATTATCATAAATCTTGTACAAAGTACGTCATGTAAGGTATCAATAGAAAAGTTATGAATTGCTAAGTACAATGATCTTGTTTATATGCATGTGTCATCTTTGTATCTGAAGTTATGAATATTGGCTGTGCACATGTGTTGTGTTGCATTACTGGGTTATATCTGGAGAGTGTATTTACATTGGGGCCAGCCCATTAAGGACACTCCACTTTCACAATGAGCCATTGAAGAATCTCATCCCAACCAGTACGCCTTTACTGTGGATGCCTCAGACAGCAAGGAGCCAATGGCAACCCACTGTGATTCAACAAAACATGTAGGGGCATGTGATATGCTCATGTGACCCTGGCCTCCCGCTTGGGCCAATAACTTTCTATAAATATGGGCTGTGGGCTTTGTTTGGGACAGTAAATTTCCATGCACATACCTGAGACATCTCCATTTTGCCTTTTTCCTGCTCCAAATTCTCTGGACTGTGGATTTACAACTAAAAGGAATATTTTGAACTATGGCCTGAGGACCTTCTAATCTTTTGGAAGTTACCAGAGAGACTTTTGCAAGCCAGCAGTCTATTCGATCACTGCTATAAACCTGATATAAGGACTTTGCGATCATTTGTACGTATATGATCTCTTAACCATTCTAATTTCTTTTCTTTAATTAATAAATCTAAGGATTGGCTGATAACGTGACATTTGGGTAAGATCTGAGATACATATTGACCTGGAGGTAAGTGTCTGTCTGATACTTTGGGATTAGTAAGAACCTCACATAAGGTGAATTGGGTATTTAATAACCTATTACTACATTAGACCTGTTTGTCTGGGTGGGAGCTAAGGGCTGGAATGCCTAAGGGGGATGGTGTTTGGCTTCTGGTTAACCAGTGTGGTACTGCAGAGGCTTTTTTGTTACTGGCTTGGTGAATCTAATTAGTGAATAAACCACCAGTTTTGGAGGATTGCCTGCCCTGTTTCTTGAAGTCTGCCCTTAGTGTGGCATTCTCAGTGTGGAACATCTTAGGCACCCGGTCATAGGTATCATCCGCAAATCTTATAAGTGTGCTCTCTATGCTGTTATCCAAATAATTTATGAAGATATTGAACGGAACCAGACCCAGGACAGATCCCTGTGGCGCTCCACTTAACATGCCCTTCCAGTTTGATTGTGAGCCATTGATAACTGCTCTCTCTGGTTTTCCAGCCAGTTGTGCACCCACCTTGTAGTAGGTTCGTGTAGGCTATATTTCTCTAGATTGCAAAGGAATGATATAGCAATAAATATTCCCTATGTTGTTATTTGGATATCAATCATTTGTATTGTTAGCCTAAAATTTTCAATGTGCTGCTGAGTTTTGTGTTGAAACACATAACCTTATTATAGAAGACAGGATTGTGGGGCTGCAGTCATTTTTTTCACCATTGAAGAGTCGGCGCTTAAAGTTTTTGGCACCTGGGAAATGGTTGTTGCATTCAACAATAATGGATATCTGTATTAGCATTGGCTGTTTCTAAAATGGTCATCAGCAGTGAAATAGTTGCTATTTAGTTTGGTATCATTAGGTATAAAAATCAACAGATTCCTGAGATGAAATGGGCTGTTCACACCTGATGTGTGTTTGCAGACTCAGTTAAACAGCATCATATTGGTTTTCAAACAGTTCTCTTTTGGAAGGGCTTTCTCTGCATCTATAAAGGCTAGAAACTTAGGACAAAATTTCAAATTTGGGTGCTTAAAATTAGACATCTAAATCTATTTATACAGAAAAAGTGTCCTGGATTTCAGAAATGCTGGTAGTGTTGACTGTGTCAGTCACAGCTGTGGATAGTGAGCTCCTCTGAAAATCTGGCTATTATTTCTGTAGTGCCTATGTATTAGGCCCTCATGCCACTGGGCCTCAATCTGGTCTCAAGGAACAACTTAGTGGGTGGATTCTGTGACAAATTCCATTGTCCTGGTATCTTAGAAACATGGGATTCTACTATATTGCCTCCTAGAATCACAGTACTATCTTCTGGAATTCCCTCAGAATTGGCTGGGAATTACTTTATTATTTTTGTTATTAGGCCCATCTCCTGGTACTACAGTCATCCTCTGGACTTTTGAAATGTTTAGGAGGGTGTTGTGACGAATGGAGCTGTATGAAACTCAGTAGTTTTGTTTTTTCAGGAGGTTCATGCTAATTGTTTTTTTGTCTTGTTTTGTTCTGCATAGTTTTGCACTGTTGGGTTTCATTTTGAATCTCAGGTTTGAAAAACCCAAAACTTGGGGCGTGGGGAAGGAACAGCCAAGATTTGTTTTATTCAACCAGATGAATTTTCCATGTTTTTGGATTTTCTAATGACATTTTTCTTTTCTACGTCTCTCTGCCTGTTCACTTATCTAGTCCTTTGTCATTGTAGTAGTTAAAAGTCTATACTATAGTGCAGAAGTCCAATGATTGCCACTTAGATTACGCTTCTGTCTCTGACATGGGGGTGGGGGGAGACACCTGTGCTATTCAGACATTCCTATTGTTCAGAATTATTTATAGTGAAATTAAAAAAAGAGAATTCCTGATTCTTCAGTGCCTCACCCCAGCACCTCTCAGAAAGTGAGGTGCTCTGATCGGAGCTGGCTATTAGGAGAAACCAGTGGGAGCAAAGATGAAACTCAGACTGATGTGGTGCTCCTGTGATTCAGGGGAATACGCATAGCCAAATGCCTGTGGATTCTAACACCTATAACAAAAAAATAATAATGACTCTGTAGCCAAGTGCAGGAAATTTGATTTAGCACAGAAATAAATGTTCAAATGGCGGGAGTTCCTGCCATCAGGGATATTGACCAACACGGACATTTTCAGGGAGTTTTCAGGTCTGTCAGTTCTAAGAAGAAAATGTCTCCAGAGCAACTTCCAACTGGGAAGTAAGAGTGTGATGCATCTTGCATGACTGAGCTGGTGCACACAGCACTGCTAGAAGAACTTCTGTATTGTCTTTCAGAGAAGAAACTCACGTGAAAAGAAAAAAGAACAATTTATTAAAGCAATCCACTATTAAGGGAGGTCACCTTGCATTGGTTTATCTTTGGTAAGCAATGATTTAGCTTCCACCTTCCAAAAATGTCTGTTACAATATAATATGATAAAACACGAATCTCACCATTAAAGTAAACACAAAAATACTTAGTCATCAAGAACAGTCTCATGAAACCTGTCACTGCATCTAAAACTTCCATTATAGTTTCACTTTCATTTCTTTTTTTAAACAACATTTTAGCAACACAAAGGTGCATGCATGTGTTTTTCCCACTTCTAATTTTTATCATTTTCAGATAACGAGGTTCTGGGGTTGGGTAGCTTGTGGTTGAGTTATCCTCAGAAATTATGTGATTTATTACGCTGATTCTCGGATTCAGATGGCAAAATGCACCTGCACACCTATCATCTCTGAAATAACAGAATACTGATACATATTTCTAGATAGATAACTCAGTACTGCACCTGTCTTGGGGTATGCATCCTCCTGGGTAGCATCTGAAGCTGGAGTTGTGTGGAGTACTGAAAGTTATAGAACTAAAATCTGAAGGCAGATCTGAGGACAGGGAGAAAACACTGAAATGTTTAGGCTTGAATAGTGTCATCAAGACACAGCCAAGAGTAAGGGACAGTGCAGGACCAAACTGCTCCAGGGAGTGCAGGGGGAGAGTACAAACACTGCCCCTTCTCTATCCCTGGCCAGTGAAAGGTGTACCGGGCCACTTCCCTGTCTCTTCAGGGTGACCTGCACACCCAGACACGGTAGGAAGGAGCCAGTCCCTGTGCTCTCTGTCACAGGGAATACAGTTGTGCCTTGATCTCTCTTGGTAGGGGTGGGGAGCAAAGGTGAGGGAATACGAGAGACCTTGCACTCTTCTCCCCTCCCACGCATACCTGTGACAGGCCCAGGGATAATGCAGTCCTTAACTGTTCTGCCTCCATTTTAGTAAAAGTTAAAGAATCATGGTTGCATATACTTTGCCAAATGTCAAGAGCCAGCTCCAGCTTCCACTGAAGTCAATGGGAGCAGGAGTAAGCCCTTAATTTACGTATTAAATACTTTTATTCTGAGTAGAAAGAGGCTTCAGTGAACCAATACTGGCCACTGATTCTCAGACAGAAATGTAACACTCATTCTATTCAGCTAGGGAGGGCAGATTTATGTACCGCCAGCATTAAAGAGCCTCCTCTAACTTGTCAACATGCATTCTTACAAATGAAAAAAGATAGGCATTTGAGGAGCAAGTGTGAAGAATTTCCCATTTATCTGAACGTTAACAACCACAATAGTTTATACAGTTACTTTGTAACTTGGTTCTCAGGTCAGCTGATACAGGATTTCAGAGGCAATTACAGTAAATCAAACTGTAGAATATCCCCATGGGGTAGTTTGAAGATACCTTCGAAAAATGCTCTTCTTTTTTTTTTATCCTCTAACCCTAGAGCTGCCGCATCTCGCAGCTGCTTTCTTTTTGACAATTCGTCACTCCTGAAAAATGTTTGCAAGCACTTTGGATAATTTCCAATTCATTCTTGCAGGAAATGAGGATTTGCTTCCTCACTTGGGATACCTGCTGCTAGGTTTATTCGCTAATAAGCATGATAAATGTTTTAGCCTTTGATCAGTGCTAATTTAACAAGTAAGCTCCACAGAAAAAAGTCTTTGAGGCTCAGGGGCTCAAGATGGTGCATGAGTTGGAAATATGATTGATTGTGTTGCTATGAGAAATTTCCATAAAAAAACTTTTATCACGCTGCTCTGTTCCGAACAATTAAATCAAAAGTGAAAGATAGCTACCCTCGACAAAGGAGAGAGGAAGCAAACAAAACTTCATAGGACTTTGTTTCCAGCTAGATAGGTTGATTTTCTAGGAATATTTTCAGTCTTCTCTTTAAGTGGTGGATTCTTTCTTTTCCCTCTGCTGGACATTTTTTATGGGATCCTTAAATAGCATCTCGTTCTTTCCATGAAAGATATCATGACATTTTTTAAAACCTTTTTGTTTTCTGGATTTGGAGAAAAAGAGAGAGAGAGAATTATCTCCTGTAAAATTGAACTATTTCACAGAAACCTATAAATGTGGATACCTGGGTGGCAAAGTGTCATAGTAGTGAACTGATGGTTGTCATGAATGATGATGTATCAAGTGAAAAGTTGCTTACATTAAAATATGTTAATTATGCAATAAAATAGCTCTCTTATCTGACATAGGCCCAGCAGAGCATTGGCGACCTAGGAGAAATATATTCCAGTGTGTGTGGAGTCACAGCTCAGATAAAAGGGAGGAGGAAGAGATCAGATATCAAATATCAGTAACCTATAAAGTGGAGCAGGGCATTCTGTGTTTCTGTGCATCTCTTGGCTATGACCTTCCACTACAGAAGACTCCTCCACTGACACTTGGTTTGAGGTGGCAGCAAACAGAAGACCTCGGGAGACAAAACAAGGCATAGAGAATGATAGCAGCTGCTGTCTTATACACTTTAGAATGGTCCGATATGAAAAGATATTAAGGCCCTGGATGGTGGAACATAGACAGTGAGATTAGGGAGCAAGACAGTGTATCACATTCAGAGGTGAGCCTGACTCTTAAGTAAATCTAACTTCATTTAGTTCAAATGCCAAGGGACCAGGAGGAAAGAATGTAGCAAGACAAGCAACTAACAGCAGGATATAAGAATGTGTATCTGAAGTAGTAGTGTAGGGAGAGATTTTCAAAGGCACAAATGGGACTAAGGTGATGTTCAGTGGAAGCTGAGCATCTAACACTCCTTTGTTGCCCTTGAAAATCTCCCCAAATATCTAAGGCTTTTTCCCTGATCCTTGGAACTGGATCCTCCCCACTCACCTACTTTGCTGTGAAGCTGTTGCCACTCCATTGACTTGGGTTGGATAACTCCAGCTTTAAACTGGTGACCTTTGCTCTCTCTTGCAGGGTGGCAAGTGAGCACAAATAGAATAGATGTTTGAACAATAGAAAAAACATGAATATTTTAGCAAGTAAATGTGGGAAGTCTGTGTTATTTATGGTATCATATTATTTGTTGTACATGAGTACTCATAAAAGTACCAGTGTATCTGTGAAAATGTTTGCAAAGCCCAGAAGTTTTAAAAAAAATTAACATAAAAGATTATTCATCAGAAATTTTATACCAGCAGTGCTTTATGTGTTATTCAGTATTAATTCTTCTGCTTAAAAAGTTTCAGACATCCAATCATGGGTCAGAACCAATTCCATGTGACTTGAATGATCAAATCCTATGGCACAAATGATGGAAAGTAAATATTCAAATAGTGGCCATAGGTAGTTTGCAATCAACTCATAGGCAGCAATGTCTTTACATAAATTAATCAGCAAATATTTATGAATAACTAATTTATTGGTAGAAATGATGTTGGGTTTGCAAACACTTTGGAAACAGGAAGAAAGGCCAACATTCTTTGGATAAAAGACTTACAATAAATAATTTGACCAGCTCTAGTAGGTCAATCTAAGGACATCTTACTGAGTTTTGGGAGTTTGGACCAAATTCTGCTCTCTCTTACATTAGTCTAAATGAAATCAATGGAGTGTAAAAAAAGTAGAACAAATTAGGTGAATCAGGCACTGTGGTTTTAGAGATTATCTTTTTATCTCCTATAACAGTGGATGTGACAAGGGGCTAAACCATGTATATGTATTGCCCAGAAGGTGCCCTTTGCAGATTAATAGTTTCATAGATAATAAGGCCAGAAAAGACCATTGTGATCATCTAGTCTGACCTCCTGCATAACACAGGTTATATGACTTCCCTGAATTAGTTCCTGTTTGCACTTGAGCAGATCTTTTAGAGGAACATCAGGTCTTGATTTAAAAATTCTGTGTGAGGGAGAATCTACCATGACACTTGGTAAATTATTTCAATGGTTAATTACCCTAAATGTTAAAAATTTGCACCTTATTTCTAGTCTAAATTTATCTAGTTTCAGCTTCCAGCCATTGGATTTTGTTATACCTGTCTGGAAGATTGAAGAGCCCTCTTACCAATTTTGTTCCTCATGTAGAGGAACTTATAAATTGTAATCAAGTCACTCCTTAAACTTCTTTTTGGTATGGTAAATAATTTGAGCTCCTTGAATCTATCACTTTAATCCAGATTTTCCTATTTTTTTTTTATTATTCTCATGGCTCTTCTCTGAACCATCTCCAATTTTTCAACATCCTTCTTCAATTGTGGTTACCAGAACTTGACACAGTTATTCCATTAGCAGTTGCACTAGTGCCAGATACAAAGGTAGCATAACTTCTCTACTGCTATTCAATATTCATGTGTTAATATATACAAGGATCACATTAGGTGTACTGAGAGCTCATGTTCAGCCAATTATTCACCATGCCCCCCAAATCTTTTTCAGAGTAATTGCTTCCTCATCCCCTAAACACAGCTTGTGTGATATGTTCCTAATGTATGATTTTACATTTGCTGGAATGAAATACTTAATGTTTATTATTTATCTTGTAAAAAAAATCCTCTAATGGAGACATTTATTTATTTTCCCACATATGTCCTAGTAACTGTAAAATAACTACTGTTATTGAAAGTGCCAGATGATATAGGTAGGTGATAATGTTTGCATAAGAAATTGAATGTATCCATCAATAGAAATTAAATAATTTACCTTATATACATTTGTATGTTCATATTTTAATATTTGTCTTTACAGTGAACTTAAGCTTTACATTTTTTATATGGGGCAGAATATGGAATTTGCTAAATATGAGTTAGTGAGAGTCTCAAGTCATTGTAACATGCACCAAGTTGTCCTGAATAAAATACTTGATCTCAAGAGCACTGCTAAGAAGTTTTGTAATGTGTGTCAACTTTATTTTTTAAATTATTTCAAGAGGAAGCAGGAGGAAAAGCTGAAGTTTCATTGCCCCAAATGGCATTCCCAAATCATTTTCTATGCTGAGCCATGAGGGCATGTAATTTTGTTTAGTGAAAGTGACCTATATTACAACTGGGTGCATGTACAGGCTAAGCAATATAGTTACAAATCTGGGAGGCATATTCCCTATTTCTTCTATGATTTCTTTGGTAGTTTGTGGGAGAGGCATGACTATTTTACACCCCTCCACGTACCCCGCCCTGGGTAAATGGCTTTATTAAACATTTAAAGATGTCAGGAGAAATCTCCCTCGGCAACATGTTCATTCTCATTGAATATGTGAGTTTGAGTCCTATCCTCATCTTTGTGGACATGTCTGAGCTGAGCTTTAAAATGGAGCCACAGCCTTCACCCTATGGAGAATATGGCTATAAGGTGAGGCCCATTGGAATAGGAACAATATGGAACAAGGTGTCATGACTCTCTTCTGAGGGGGACAGAGGCACCCATCTGTCACCCTGACATGGCATCCCGGGAGGTATGCTGCCTGCCAGGGGCCCGTATCTGAGACATTATGGGGGGATTATCAAGGATCATCTGGCCCTCTGACTACTACTCCATGCTATTCATCCATGTGGGCACTAATGATACTGCGAGGTATGACCCTCAGCAGATCAGAAGTGACTACAGGGCTCTGGGAGTAAGGGTGAAGGTGTTGGGAGCGCAGGTGGTATTCTCTTTGATCCTTCTGGTGAAGTGCAGAGGCCCAGGCAGAGATAGATGCATCCTGGCGGTGAATACCTGGCTGTGAAGATGGTGTCACCAGGAGGGTTTCGGTTTCCTTGCCCATGGGATGCTGTTCCAGGAAGGACTGCTAAGCAGCGATGAGGTCCACCTATCAAGGAAGGGGAAGAGCATATTTGGATACAGACTGACTAACTTAGTGAGGAGGGCTTTAAACTAGGTTTGAAGGGGGAAGGTGACCAAAGCCCACAGGTAAGTAAAAAACATAGAGACTGGGAGAAGGTTTGGAATTTGGGGGGAACATGGGCTGTTATAGCAGGGATAAAGCAGTATCTTAGATGTCTGTATACTAATGCGAGAAGTATGGGAAATAAGCAGAAGAACTCAAAATGCTAGTAAATAAACACACAACTATGACATATTTGGCAGCACAGAGACCTGGTAGGATAATACACATGACTGGAATATTGGTATAAGGGGTACAGCTTGCTAGGGAAGGACAGGCAGGGAAAAAAGGGAGGAGATGTTGCCTTATATATTAAAAATGTATACTCTTGGACTGAGATTGAGATGGAAATAGGAGACGACTTGTTGAAAGTCTCTGGGTAAGGATAAAAGGGGTAAAAACAAGGGTGATGTCATGGTAGGGCTTTTTTTAAACAGCTAACAAAATCATCCAAAGCACAGGACTTGGTGGTGATGGGGAACTTCAACTACCCAGATATCTGTTGGAAAAATAACACAGCAGGGCACAGATTATCCAATAAATTCTCAGAATGTATTGGAGACAATTTTTTATTTCAGAAGGTGGAGAGAGCTACCAAGGGAGAGGCTGTTCTAGATTTGATTTTGACAAATAGGAAAGAACTGGTTGAGAATTTGAAAGTGGAAGGCAGCTTGGGTGAAAGTGATCATGTGATAATAGAGTTCATGATTCTAAGGAATGGTAGGAGGGAGAACAGCAAAATAAAGACAATGGATTTCAAGAAGGCAGACTTTAGCAAACTCAGGAAGTTGGTAGGTAAGATCCTGTGTCAAACTAACCTGATAGCTTTCTTTGACAGGGTAAGATGGCTTGTGAATAGTGGGGAAGTGGTAGACGTGGTATATCTTGATTTTTAGTAAAGCTTTTGATACTCTCCCTCATGACCTTCTCATAAATAAACTAGGGAAATGCAACCTAGATGGAGGTACTATAAGATGGGTACAAAGCTGGTTGGAAAACCATTCCCAGAAAGTAGTTATCAGTGGTTCACAGTCATGCTGGAAGGGCATAATGAGTGGGGTCCCGCAGGGATCAGTTCTGGGTCCTGTTCTGTTCAATATCTTCATCAATGATTTAGATAATGGCACACAGAGTACATTTATAAAGTTTGCGGACAATACCAAGATGGGAGGGATTGCAAATGCTTTGGAGGATAGGATTAAAATTCAAAATAATCTGGACAAACTGGAGAAATGGTCTGAAGTAAATAGGATGAAATTCAATAAGGACAAATGCAAAGTACTCCACTTAGGAAGGAACAATCAGTTGCACACATACAAAATGGGAAATGACTGCCTAGGAAGGAGTACTGCAGAAAGGGATCTGGGGGTCATAGTGTATCACAAGCTAAATATGAGTCAAGAGTATAATGCTGTTGCAAAAAAAGCGATCATTATTCTGGGATGTATTAGCAGGAGTGTTGTAAGAAAGACACAAGAAGTAATTCTTCCACTCTACTCCGCTCTGATTAGGACTCAACTGGAGTACTGTGTCCAGTTCTGGGCACCACATTTCAGGAAGGATGCGGACAAATTGGAGAGAGTCCAGAGAAGAGCAACAAAAATTATTAAAGGTCTAGAAAACATGACCTATGAGGGAAGATTGAAAAAAATTGGCTTTGTTTAGTCTGGAAAAGAGAAGACTGAGAGGGGACATGATAACAGTTTTCCAGTATGTAAAAGATTGTTACAAGGAGGAGGAAGAAAAGTTGTTTTTCTTAACCTCTGAGGATAGGACAAAAAGCAATGGGCTTAAATTGCAGTAAGGTAGGCTTCGGTTGGACATCAGGAAAAACTTCTTAACTGTTAGTGTGGTAAAGCACTGGAATAAATTGCCTAGGGAGGTTGTGCAGGAGACTGGACTAGATGACCTCTCGAGGTCCCTTCCAGTTCTATGATTCTATGAAGTGACTTGCCAGGAAGAAGTATTTTTATTAGGGATACAGAGAAATAACAGAAATTCGGAACAACAGAGGTTTGCTGACAAAGTGTTATTTCTGAGACAATATGATAGGTGACGACATGCACACAGTAGACCAGATTCTCAGCTGTTATAAATCAATTGAATTCCACTGAAGACAATGGAATTATAGAATCATAGGGTTGGAAGAAACCTCAGGAGGTCATCTAGTCCAATCCCCTGCTCAAAGCAGGACCACCACCAACTAAATCATCCCAGCCAGGGCTTCGTCAAGCCAGGCATTAAAAACCTCTATGGATGGAGATTCCACCACCTCCCTATGTAACCCATTCCAATGCTTCACCACCCTCCTAGTGAAATGGTGTTTCCTAATATCAAACCTAGACCTCCCCCACTGCAACTTGAGACCATTGCTTCTTGTTCTGTTATCTGCCACCACTGAGAACAGCCTAGCTCCATCCTCTTTGGAACTCACCTTCAGGTAGTTGAAGGCTGCTATCAAATCTCCCCTCACTCTTCTCTTCTGCAGACTAAATAACCCCAGTTCCCTCAAACCTCCCCTGGTAAGCCATGTGCACCAGCCCCCTAAGCATTTCCGTTGCCCTCCTCTGGTCTCTCTCCAATTTGTCCACATCCCTTCTGTAGTGGGGGGACCAAAACTGGATGCAATACTCCAGGTATGGCCTCACCAGTGCCAAATAGAGGCGAATAATCACTTCCCTCTATCTGCTGGCAATGCTCCTACTAATACAGCCCAATATGCATTTGGCCTTCTTGGCAACAAGGGCACACTGTTGACTCAAATCCAGCTTCTCATCCACTGTAATCCCCAGGTCCTTTTCTGCAGAACTGCTGCTTAGCCAGTTGGTCCCCAGCCTGTAGCGGTGCATGGGGCCTCTGCACTTGTCCTTGTTGAACCTCATCAGATTTCTTTTGACCCAGTCCTCTAATTTGTCTAGGTCACTCTGGACCCTAGCTCTACCATCCAGCCTATCTACCTCTCCCCACCTTAGTGTCATCTGCGAACTTGCTGAGGGTGCAATCCATCCCATCATCCAGATCATTAATAAAGATGTTGAACAAAACTGGCCCCAGGACCTACCCCTGGGACACTCCGCTTGATACCAGCTGCCAACTAGACATTGAGCCATTGATCACTACCCGTTGATCCCGACAGTCTATCCACCTTTATAGACCATTCATCCAATCCATACTTTTTTAACTTGCTGGCAAGAATACTGTGGGAGACCGTATCAAAAGCTTTGCTAGAGTCAAGATATATCACATCCACCACTTTCCCCATATCCACAGAGCCAGTTATCTCATCATAGAAGGCAATCAGGTTGGGCAGGCATGACTTGACCTTAGTGAATCCATGTTAACTGTTCCTGATCACCTTCCTCTCCTCCAAGTGCTTCAAAATGGATTCCTTGAGACCTGCTCCATGATTTTGCCGGGGACTGAAGTGAGGCTGACTGGTCTGTAGTTCCCCGGGTTCTCTTTCTTCCCTTTTTAAAATATGGGCACTATATTTGCCTTTTTCCAATCATCCGGGACCTCCCCGATCGCCGCGAATTTTCAAAGATAATGGCCAATGGCTCTGCAATCACATCAGCCAACTCCCTCAGCTCTCTTGAATTATGCCTATTTACTACAGCTGAGAATGTGCCCCAGCGTTTCCAAGGGAAATGTGCAGAATTAGGGCAGGCACAATCTAAGCAAGAGTGTTTAAAAAAAGATTAACAGTCTCCCACCTTTTAGTTAGCTCCTATCTTTGGAGGCTCACTAATGTACTGGGCAAAATGCAACTTCAGCTTTTCTCCTGCTTCCTCTTGAAATAATTTACAAAATAAAGTTGACACACATCACAAAACTTTGTGTCAGTGCAGCAAGCTGAATATACTGCCAAATAGCATTCTCTAGTCAATCATTCCTCAGTAGTTTTCTCTTTCCCAGCATACCAACAAGCCATTTTTACTTGGATTGGCCACAGAGTGTCACTTGGAATTACTTTGGTCATGCATATTTTTTTTCTTTTATTTTGCCAAAGCCACTGCAGCTGCATATGTGCAGTTGGATGCAATACTTGACACTCTTGAAATTATACTTCATCTTCCTTTCCTTTGCTAGGATTACATGAAGCTCATTAGGATGTTGCTGGCAGAGTCTTTTAAGTTAGCTGCACAAAACTTCAAAAAACATCTTTGGAAGCTTTTTAAATAACAACAGTGTCAGATGTGACAGGACCTTTTAAATATATTAAATAGGGTTGCTTTGTATGTGAGTAAGATACAAAGCATTTGGAGTCCAAAATATTCAAAAGCAAACTAAAAAGGATGAAAGTTTTTTGTTTTTGTTTTCAGTGGAGACCAGAGATTCCTGGAACAAGCCACCTGGGCTAACTAACAATCTACTGTTATTTCTTGCTGTTTTCATGAGGGCTTTATAGCCGTGTTATTTGTTCATCTAGTTTGTTCCTTTGTAAATTAAACTTTACCATCTTGTTTTCCTTAGGATTACATGCATATAGACCTATTGGGCACTACCAACATTGAAGCTGCACAAAACCAGATGGTGTAATTTACAACTTAGGGCTTGTCTTCACTACGGGGAGATCGACGCTGCTACAATCAATGCAGCAGAGATCGATTTAGCGGGTCTAGTGAACACCTGCTAAATCGACAGCAGAGTGCTCTCCGGTTGATCCCGGTACTCCAGCTCTCTAAGAAGAGTAAGGGAAGTTGACCAGAGAGTGTCTCCCATTGACACTGCACAGTGAAGACACTAGGGTAAATCGACCTAAGCTACATTGACTCCACCTATGTTATTCACATAACTGGAGTTGTGCAACATAGGTCAGTTTACCCCTGTAGTGAAGACCAGCCCTAACTGTATGGAGAGAGTCTTTTCTAGCGGTTAGGGTGTAGGATTGGGAGACTGAAATGAGCATCCCAAGTTCTTCTTAATTTGAACCAACCCTTTGCACTTCATCACGTTAGGCTTGTAATTCTTTGGGTGAAATCCTGGCTCCACTGGAGTCAATGGCAAAAGTCCCACTGATTTCAATGGGGTCAGGATTTCATCCCCTGAGCTCTGAAATATGTATGCTGCCTCCTTGAGTATGCTGGGATGTATGTCCATCCAGCAAGTGGAATCTGTGTGAGGCCTATGAGTGATCAACATATAGCCATTCAAATCTGGGCACTTCCTTTTAGAAAACTGGCATTTTTTATCATTCAAGAAGTGTCCTCTGTTACACCAGTATAACCTCCCAAGGGCAGGGCAATGAATAGACACTGAATTAATGATTTTGCCATTTCTTTCTTGTCTTGGCAATGGATATAGCAGGAGAGTAGTTTACCTAGAAAGCAGATACTGCATCTGAGATTTGTACTGGAAGGTAAATACATATACATATATGCATACACATTTATCTGGTTTGTAATGAGAGAGCGCTAAGCGGACATGAATTGTTTCCTGTAGTTAACAGAGAATATTATTGACCTCTAAGTTGAATGTCAACAATCATGTTAATGTGATTATAATAACTTTGATAAGATTAGCCCTTTGGTCCAAATATATCAGGCCTCCATATTTAATATGTCATAAATGATAGGGTTAGCGAAACCAGGTCAGCCAAAATAAGAACTAGCTTCCAACTTTGCCCATCACTTTGCTCAAACTCTTCCCTTTTTAACCTGGGCAAAACAACAATAGGTGGTGCTACCAGCTCCACCTGCATACGTCTGAGTTCATGGATCAGTACTTATTCACTAAGTCACTCTGTCTCTCGTTTTTCTTTATTAATGGATTTCAAATTGAAAGTGAGCCTAACATTTTGTGCAGATTGCGAGGCCTTACGATGTGAATGAGTGAAGCAATGTGGCGAGAATAAGTGACACTGGATCATGTACCATTGCCATTTTCTTATCCCTTGACATCTGTGGGTTATTGGAGTGAAGTTTGGAAGACTGTATAAAAAAAGGAGACTGGGATGTTTAGCTTTGAAGAAGCCCTGGAGTGAATTCCAAGAGGAAAGTGGAAAAAGATAGCAGCCGTGAAAGATTAAGTAATTGGGTAAAACAGCTTTTGCCGATTTTAAAATGCAGAAACTTCCTTACAGTATAACCATGAGCACTTGGAGACATGAGTGATATTTGTATTGCTCTTCGCATCATTCTGATCTAGTCATCTGCAGGCCCATATGTTTCTAACAACATAGCAGTGGATTCTAGATTTACAAGGGTTCAGAGAATTACTTACTGCATGCAAGTACAATGCTATCATGTTATAAACATAAACACATACTGATTTGCTTTGCGTTAATGTAAATTGTGGTATATGACCATTTTACATAACAAAGTTGAGAAAAGTATTTTGAACTATTGAAGTGGGTTTGATTTGTTAGATACTTAAGATATAGCAATATAATAGGGAACATGTATAGTGCACAGCATTGTATATCTCTAGCTCCACTGATAAGACTGGGGACTGGGGACTGAAGATTTTCAGGAAATGGGTTTTGTAAGGTGTTCACAACATTCCTTTCTTGAGGTAAGCTATTGCTCTTTTATAAATTGGGATTGGTATGCCTATAGTTGTTTTGGTTTTGCTGGAGGGTGTGTGTATAAAAGGAACACAACTGTTCACTGTGAATATGTAATGGACAACTAGACTATGTTGTTTTATTAGGCCTGATCTGGATTTATGAACTGACAGTGAATATAATCTCAGGATTTATGGACTGCCGATGTATTATATCCTAGGAACAGTTGCAGATGTGTTAATTGGACAGTAGTTCTGCTTTCAGATAGCCTGAGGAGATTCACTTCCACTGTTATAAAAGGCATTAAAAATACACAAGAAAAGTGCAGCCTTTATTTAACAGTATACAGAATATTGATGTGTATATATAACCGTGTGATAACTTTCTCCCTCAATTTGAAACACTATAGTATGTTTTTTAATCCAAAGTGCCCATCCATGGAGAATTGAGTAGTAAAACAGTGATCAAGTAAACATCAAGATAAGTTCTGTACACTTCTGATTACTACCCCGATGACTTCTTTATTCAGGAACAGTAGTCAGATTTGCTTCTTTGTAAAGAAACTGCAGGACTGACAGCACACAATAAATCATGTCTAACAACATGCCGAAAAACTGGCAAGAGACTGCTTGTACAGTGACAAATACAGCTGACAACAGGTGTACACATCTGTTTTTAGGATTTATGAGAAGAGAATACAAACAAGGAGAAGGGGCTACTTAGTTTTACAAGAGACATTTAAAAGCCTTTTATTTCTTTAGCATTAATAACATAATACAAGGAATACCTAAAAATAAGGTGTACAAATTATTTTTCTTTATTTTGAGCACAACTAGATTATGAATGGACTCTGTGGATTAGCATTTTGATTATCAACTGCTGCTGCAAATATATGATGAGCTGATATTAGAATGGTTCTTTAAACATACTGATTAAAGACACATTGGTGCTGCTATTTTTAACACATGCATGCAAGTATAAATCAGTTTTGAATTCTGCATCCAAAGCTTGAAGTAAAAAAGTTCCAGAATTTTATCCCTCATTCTTTCATGCAAGATGAAAATGCATTATTAAAAATATTTGTATTATAATGAATGACTTCACAAGAAAGGTCAACAGATTCACACGCTTATAACTATCTCATAAAATAAGGTGCCTGTGTACAAAATAAGACAAAATTCTACTGAAATTGCAAAGAATTGTTTGGTATCAAACCTTCAAATAACTGAGCTAGTTTTAGGTAAAGATTAAATTTTTACATAAAATTAAAAAAAATGGACATGGACTCATTCCAGTTCCTTGTGAATAAAAATCCATTTTATAAATGCCACTGTCACAACTGACGCAGTTGTTGGTACATCATCATCTTGAATATTGTGTTCCATTCTGGTCAATCCATCTTAAAAATATTGCAGGAACAAAAGAGGTCCAGAAATGGGTGATAAAAATTATGAGGAACATGAAGAGACTTCCGTATAATTAGACCTTTAGAGCTTTGTTTAGTTTACAGAGGAAGTGATAAAAAAAATTAAACAATGTTTAATCTGTGGAACTCATTGCCACAGAATATCACTCAAGTGGACATTCATCAGAATTCATAAAAAGGATTTGGCATTAATATGAATAATGAGAACTTCCATAATTCTGTGATATAAGACAAAACATGTATAAATGGTAGAAACCCCCATGCTTAAGGGCATGAGCCAACTACTAAATGCCTGGATTTAGGAAGAAACTTCCCCTATAGATTGGTTATTACATAATTGTTTATTACAGAGTTTCTTTCACTTTTCTCTGAAATATATGGTACTCATCACTGTTAGAGATACCAGACTAAATAGACCACTAGTCTAATCTGCTATGGCACTTCCTGTGCTCCTATAATTCTACTTCCTTAAAAGAGGCCAAGGATTGTCCAGGCAAGAAGACTGAACTGTCATCTCACCTGTAGAAGATCGTCCCTCCAGGTCAGCGTTAAGGGACTTTGGTGTGGTAACATGGGGAGGTTTAGACTGATGTTGCTAATGCTGTTCTTGTCTGTATGGCTAAGCAGAGGAATTCAGTGTTCATCGGTATCAGTCTGCCATCTTTCACCATCGCTAGTCTCTTAAAATATGAATATATAAAGAGACTTTATGAAGTTCAGTAACAAGTAGGCAATTCAGCTTTTATCAGAAATACTGGAGTGATACTGTAGTTAACTAAAATATAAAGACTCTAGTACTGTGGCATTAGTAATTCCAGTTAAATTAATTCAGAAAACCTAAACCACATCAGTATTGAGATGGTCAGAGAGAGATTCACAAAAGTAAGACATTCACAAGTAAGGATTTAAACAATACTCGGACACAAAGAGGCACAGCAGGATGCAATTATGATGGCACCCTCATTGTGTCTGAGGAATGGAGGTTATTCTTTTGAAATTCCTTCTTTTGTGTGTCTGTCTGACGACCTTACTATCCTCCTTATGCTAGTTTTATAGTGAATTTCCTTAGATTTTTCAAAGTAATATTTAGTCAAATGTCATGTATAGTGTGATTATGTCTAAGTACATAATTAAGGTAAATATATGTAATTACAGTATTATAATATCCAATAATCTTGTAAAGACCCTTTTCATACTTTGTGGGGAAAATTGTGTGATGCATATACACTGTAGCTGTTCACTGAACTTCAGTATCTCAACCATTAGGGTTTTTTAAAGGAAACAAAAGTGTTCAATTTACCTGAGAGATTAATTCATTTCAAAAGATTATTTGAAACGTGTCACAAGTTGGCTGGCCCCAAAGCAGGTCCATATCCCCTGTGTCAGAACAGGTGCTACTACTTGGACAGTTAAGAGGATGGGACATCATCTGGAGGCCAGAGAGAGACTAGTGAGAAAGAGCTATGGTGAGAGTCAGTCAGGAAAAGTCAGTCAGGATACTGGAGGAGGTCTCTGGGGGAAAGTTGCAGAGAGTAGAAAGCTCTCTGCAGGCTGTCTGTGGGAAGAGGGAGGAATTGGCTAGAGGAAGACTGTATGCTTGGGACCTGGGAGAAGGCTGAAGGCAGGAGAGTAGCAAGTGGGGTTTGCTGGCCAGTGTCCCCAAGCCAGAGAGGGCTGAAGGAAGGAGGAGCAGCAGAGGGAGTTGCCTGCTGGCCATGAACTGGAGAGACGGAGCCCAGGGTGGGAGAGAGCTGAAGGCATAGGAGCAGTGGGGAAATTTACTCTCTGACATGTCTGGGGCTGGAAAGCCAGATCCAGAAGAACTCTGAGAGGTCCAGGGGGAATGAAGGAGGTTTCCCATCAGAGAAGCTGTGGGGGTTCCTGCTGGGAACAGTAGGGTGGCATTCTAGGTAGAAAGGGCTGGGGTGACTGTCCTAGTATAAGGACAGGAGAGGATTGTGCTGGAGAGCTGGGGTCCAGTGAGGAACACTGGGACCATGCTGGAAATCCAGGGCATGGTGAAAGATGCTGAGGCAATATGTTTCATGTACTGTCTGGATTATGTGAGGGGAGTTCTGGATTATAGTTGTGGGACTCTTGTTATGTCTTACGTGCATAGGATTTTTATAATAAATGAACACTACAAGGGCTATGTATATATATATGGGGTGTGTGTGTGTGTGTGTGTGTGTGTGTGTGTGTGTGTGTGCGTGCATGGGAACATGGTTTGACTATTTCTGGGGACTCAGAGGAGGGAAACTGAGGCAGGATGCATAAGTAGTGCCTGTCATGCTGTGGCTGGCCAGGAGAAGGCACTGGTGGGATGGGGTGGGGTGGGGTGGGGGAGGGAGGCTTGCCCTGTGACAAAATGTTTTTGTATGTTATCTGAAAGCAAAATGTGATCTGAAAACTATCTTAAATTCATTTTGTTTTAAATCCTAACACAACTCACAAAAAGGGTTTCTTTGGATATTTAGTAAACAAAAATTGCTTTGTGGTGAATGCTTTAGGATAACCTCCTTTCTTTATGGGCAGGAATTTATCCATGCAATATCCCTTCCCACTACTCTGAGTTATGCCCTTAAGGCCCCCATGCATCACATTGAAAACAGGCTGTTTTGTTCTAGTGCCAGTCTGAAGAGAACTTTTAAAAATTATTTCCTTGCTACAGCCCTAAAACTAGATGTTTTAATGAAACTGCTTATATAACTATAATTACAGTGGTGCTATCAGGGGCCATTACAATAATTATCAGGCAGTTTATAAACACAGGCAGAGCCAAATTAAGGCAAATATAAATAAGATATTTTTCAAGATACTGGATGAAATGAGTAAAATTTGAGTGCACATACTAAGTACTAACCATGGATTCAGTCCTGCATTCCTTACTCATTTGAACTAATCTCACTGAGTTCAACATACATTGTTATTAGTAATATAGGACAAAGGAACCTATTGGTTTAGTAGTCATGGTAGAATCTGGATTTATTGTTTTGCTGTAATGATAAGATACCTCCCTCATGATGTAGCTCCGTTAAAGTCATATTTGCATGTCGCACTGCTCATGATAAGCACCACGTGCCAAATACTGTAGTACTCATTCCATGCTCAGGCAAAACTACTATGGAAGTCAATCCTGAATTAGGATTTAGCCCTAAATTAGCACAGTTTAAACAGAATGAAGAAAGTGGCAGGTGATGGGGAGGATTTTTATGTTAGAAGAATTTGATGAATTTGGCTTTGTCTCATAAGGTATATGCATAAACTGTCAACTTCCAGCAACGTTAAATAATCAGCCGGGTGCCAAGACTGCACTCAGAAACTTTCCTTGTAGTGAGGATTAAGAACTTTAAATGTTAGTTCATCTAGTGTCAGCACACATCACAATGTGAAATGAATTCCCAGACTTCCGTTCTGACACCAATGCCTAGCGACAGCTAAAGCAGCACAGCAGCAATGCTAATTACACTAATAATCCTGCTAAGTAGGATAATATATATATTCACTCTAATGAAGCTCTAACGTACTTCAGAATTCCGAGGGAAGTATAGTTGACATATCAGAAAGAATGGCTGATGGGATAGAATGTAACTCTTCATCTGTCTCTGGAAATTCTTGGGAGACGTCCGTAAAGAGAGAGTTAACTCTGGAGTGGTTGCTGGGTCTTGTTTTGCTAAAAGGGGTTTTGTTAGTTTGTGGATACTCTTTTTTTCTTTTCTCAAGGTGGTCAGCAGGACATTAACATCTGCTGCTGGATTTGCTGGACAAAGGCAAACAGGACTTTGATTGTTACCAAGCTAAGGCAAGTCTTCATTGCAATTTCTCTGCTGGCAAAGAGAAGCAGGTTTAAAACAAATTGTCCTTGACATAGAGCTATAGTCAACACAGGAGTTGCCATTTAGAGGTGATAATGAACCCTCTGTTTTCACACAATGAGAGTTATTTTAGTATTTTCTCTTTAGCTACTTGCTGTTTCTGAAAGTTCATATTGTTAGATAAGTTAGCTCGGGAAGTGGAACATTATCCTGTCTTTTATACCCAGTTCATGAAGAAACAATTGATTTAGAGAGTCAGGAGATAAGAGGTGCTGCTATTCAGAAAATTCAAAGAGCCAACTTCTTTCTAGTGGAGGCTCAAGTCCAGCAGACAGCTTGATTGTTTTGAATGTTTACCCTCGTCCAGCCCTATTTCACAACGGCCTTTCAGATTATTCACATTGAATGATCATCTGACATAGCTTGGCACTTAGCTGCCTGCAAGCTCTCAAAGGAGTCCAAAGTAGTTTTGTACATCTAACCTTCTAGTTACATCTCAGTCATGACTGGTAACAAAATAGTGGATTGCCACATGGGGAACAAGAGCAGCAGCTGGGAAGAGCTTGCAGAAATCTCCACATTCCAGGGCACTTTCCCCACAGCCACCAGCACCAATTGCAGCTAATGTTACAGGGGGCAGAGAATGTCCAATCTGCCCCCTCCCACTGGATCCAAAAGGGTCCTCTCCTATTTATCAGGATCAGCAGATTTCCTCTCCCTATCTACCTGAGGGGAAACAGTAGCAGCCAGGAGGTCTTCACAGTCACACGAAATCAAACAGCTCTGAAACTTGAACTCTGTATATCTTTTTCTCATTTGCTATATTGACATTGATTGTTGACCCCACCCCCCTTACCTACTTCCTCTCTTATTACTGTAGCTGCCCATCCTCACTCTCACTGATCATTGCCCTTCTCACTTGCCTCACTTCCTTGCATTTCCATTTCTACATCCCTCCCGTACAGTTTTCCCTCTTCCTTCACTTACTCCTTGCTTTTGGTTCCACAGTTCCTTTCTGTCCCTCATTCTACCACTCTCACATACATTCTCCCAAATTCCCCAATTTCTATAATATGAATAAAACATATATTTAAAATGGGGGAAATTTTGCATCTAATCCTCACTCTGACTGCACCATTTCTCTCTAGTCTCTTTTCCCCTCATTTTTCATTTGTGTTTTGTCTTTTTAGATTGTAAGCTCTTTGGGGTGGGATTCATATCTCTTTCTATACATTTGAAAACCCTCAATCCATTATGGGCACAACCACAATATTGATTGTAAAATACCATGAAAATGTTTGTGCTCTCCTTTGTGTGGAGTTTTGGATTAATTTTTTGGCAAATGGAATACTGGGGTTTGCTTTATTGCAAGTATTTAGGAATGTTTTGATGGTGAAATGACAGATCATTTTGAGACTATATATTCCAAAGACCAATCCATCAGTACTTACTCAAATATTAGTCCCCTGCCATGCTAGCACCAGGTGGAGGAGCTAATGAGGGAGAGTTCTCCACAAGCATTCTCTCTTCCTCCCAGACTTCATGCTGTTGGAGGAAATAGTGTGTTGCTTGCCCAAACCCAACAGATCTTTGTGGATCCATGGGAGGCCAGGGCACTTAAGTCCTACTTCTCCACACCAGATGACTCCTGGCGGCTGCATGCCCCAGCTCTCTGATGGCACTGCTCCGCTGAGGCCACGGCAGCCAACAGAATCCACAGTGGGGCTACGGGGCCACAGTTCCCCAACCTGTCTACTCCTCTCCACCTGTCCATCCAGTTTCCTCTCCCAACCCCCAGTACAGAACTTGGACACATGAAGAGGGACCTGCCAGGATCAGGATGAGGCTGGCATACTGCAGAAGCAGCTGATCTTCCCATTTCTGTGTGAAAGATCTGTCCACATGAGGATAGGAGAAAGATGATCCAGTCCCTTGTGCTGGAAATATATTATGGGCAAAATCCTTGTCAAGAAGAAAATCCTGTCTGCATTGTTTTGGGAAGTAAATAGCATCACATGTCAAACACCATCACCTGAGCAGCACAGTTAAAACTTGTCTGTAAAGGAATACTACTTTGACTGGTGAATGACATAGTGGAATTTGTATAATATGGAATGCTGATAGTGTTACAAACTGATTTACATGTACCTCTGATTTTCTATTTTGCATCTGTAATGCTAGAGTTATTAACAGCAGGATTATGCAAAATTTAGGAATATTTTTTCATGACCTATCATGAAAAAATATTTGTCATTTGCTTCCGGGCCACTTCATGGCTTCAAGATTTTAGTTTTTCACAAAATTAAATGGTTCCTCTTTTTGTTTTTGTTTGCACTGCAACATGCCTCATTTAAAAATGGCATGTGCTTTAGTGCCAAGGCTGATATTTGCTGGCATGTATCTGCAAAGTTTTGAAAATTATGGTGGCTTCTTTCCAAAATAGGAACCTTCCCATGCAAAAATGGTTCCATTTTTGAGGCTTCTCAAAAAAGCATCTAGTATGGTTCTTAATACGTGCATGTTTGCAGAATGCAGAGCCACTCAACTTCTTCTGAAACTGGATTGATCCAGTGGGCTGTGAAACCTAGAAAAGACTTTGATTTTTTTTTTCTGGGTCAATGTATCTACTGAAAATGAATATTTGCTTCCTGTCTTTAGTATTAGTATATATGGGATCATATCTGAAACAAACATGTGGAAAGGGAGCAGGTAGCAAAGCTTTAATGGTCTCATCAATCATCTCAAGTCCAGATACTCCACAATAGAAACTGAGTAGTTTATTAACTGTCATCATTTCTCCAAAGGTAATATGGGTCTTACTGCCCTCTAGAGAATCCACTTTTTGGGCTGCACAGTAGTTCTTTGCATGACTTGTGGGATTTGTCGATGGACTGAAATGTATAAATGCTGCTCTCTGTTAACTCTTTCACTGGTACCCCTATAAGCTTCTTGCTGTTTTGGTAAAAATACTGTCATAGCTAAGTTTCAGAGTAACAGCCGTGTTAGTCTGTATTCGTAAAAAGAAAAAAGAAAAGGAGTACTTGTGGCACCTTAGAGACTAACCAGTTTATTTGAGCATGAGCTTTCGTGAGCTACAAGTGAGCTGTAGCTCACGAAAGCTCATGCTCAAATAAACTGGTTAGTCTCTAAGGTGCCACAAGTACTCCTGTCATAGCTAAGGGTAAGTTCCCAGATGTAAATGAGAAATGTGGTTATCCATTAAGCTTCAGTTTGATTCTTGTCGCTCATTGGGGAAGAATCTCTATACAATACTTTTTTTCCTTGTTCCATCTGGGACCAATCCTCTCCCACTGAAGTCAATTACAAGATTTCCATTAGCTTCAGTGGCAAGGGATTGGGCTTTCTCTCCCTCCAGTCTATTTCATCTAATCTGTTTTTTGACTTCCCTCCGTAGTTCTAATACACCGTCCATCCCAGTAGTATCTGGCTTCTGGAACCCAAAAAGAAAGCGGAGGCTGAAATTGTTGAAGTAAAGAATCCTGGAAGATACATCTAGCTGAATAGACTATCTAAGATTATATTTATATTTGATTTTATAATCAACCCTTGAACTAGAAAATCATGTTTCCTTTGAAAACTGTACATTTTCCCTTTTTTTTTTTCCATCTTAGAGTTTTAAAAATAAATAAACAAACCCCAACATTAGGTATCCGATTCTGATCTAACTTTCACTCATCTAAATAAGGAGTGATTCCACTGAACTCAATGACATTAAACTGATATCAAAGAGATATAAGATTTAAAACAAGGCCAGTTGTTTGTGGAATTTTTTTTCTGGGTACTTTTGAACCCAGATGTCATTTGAAATTAGACCCTTAAAATAAGTTGAAAATCTTTTCACTTATCCATTTAGTAAAATAGAATTGAAGAAACAATTTGTTGTGACTCCTCCTACATATATGTACACAGGGACTGCTGCTGAGCCCACTGAAGTCATTGGAAGCATGATTCATCCTGCTTGTTACATTTATGACTTTGTGCAACGAGGACTAATGGGCTTTCATTCAAGGCATTAGTGTTTCTATTGAGATATTGTTCTCTCATGAAATAAAGAGAAGAATCAAGGGTCACTCAAAGTGTCTTTCTTGGCTGGTAGTCAATAACGAACACCTTTATCCATTCCCCACCAATGTTCTTCTCAGAGATACACTGGGAAAGAACATGTTCCGCGACTGAGCCAATTGCCTGTGCTTTTTAAAAGTCCATATTCAAACAATATTGAGGAACAATATCTTTACTAAAATATGTTTGTTGTTAGCCATAGAATTAGAATTTGGGGATGGGGAAAAATTAATTTACTCAGAGCCCAGTATGGTTTTTCCCCACTGTGCATTACATTGTCAAGTGTTTTTTCCCCAGTCCCATTCTAAGTATAGGAACAGTAGCCTGAGAAACAGTCACCATGCTCTACAAAGGAGGAAAATAATTGAAACAGAGTATAACCTTCATGGCAGTACAATTTTGTGCCCTTTGGAACTGCAGTAACTATTTTACCAGATATCAAATAAGTTCCCAGCCACAGAAACACAAGGTTTCAAGAAAAAAATTGGGTTCAGATTTTCATTTATTCATTACCTTTTTTTGGCCCTTTTTTAGTTCAGGATAAAGTTGGTGAAAGGTGACTATGACAATCGGGGTCCAGATAGTACCGGAGAACAGGGAATCTGAATACCAAAGAATAAGCGATTGAATCAACTGATTGTATACAATATTATTCTTCTATAAAAAGTGTATTGAGTAAGATCTTTTATGAAAGCTGGTGACATGCTCATCATTAATATAATTGTGTGATGTATGTGTGGACAATGTACAAAGAGCTGTGTGTGTGGGTATGTTGGAAATATGTTCATAAAATACCTTGTGGAGAAACCTGAAAAACAAATTTGTCCTAGACAAAGGAATGTGGATTTGCCAGTCTGCCTGGGTCCAGCTTTGTAAGGCAGAGAGAATGGAAGTACATTTCCATCTGAAGTAAGCACCAGTTATCAGGAGGATGAGAAAAAAGCACAGGGCCAGATTCCTTGAGCAGAAAGAGCAGGGTAGAAAAACTGTATCTGGGAATATGCTTCAAAAGAATACATTTCAAACATTTACTGGACTATAAAAAGAAGGGGAGAGAACCCTTTAGTTATCCATCACTTAAGGAATGAAGGGAGCAGCACCCTCTCATTCTGTGAATGTTGAATCCTGCCAGGAAAGGGCTGGATATGCTGTAAGTGGGAAAGCTGTTTAGGAACAACATAACTTGCTAGAATAAGTTTTAGGCACTAGATAGTGTGTTATTTTGATTTTGTTTGTAACCATGCCTCTCTCTTTTTATCCTGCTTAGTATCACACAAATCTCTGTTCTTTATTAGTAAACTGAGTTTTAGTTTTACTATAAACCATCTCGGTATTGAAGTAAAGAGTGAGTCCTCAGCTAACCTAGCTGGCTGACGTCTCTGTCTCTTTGGAGGCAATGAACATAACAATTTCTGTGAATGACCAGTGAAAGGGATCGGACACTGCAGGGAGACGTCTTGGGGACTAGGGGCCAGACTGGCTGTTACCTGCAAGGCAGGGTTAAGACTATCAGTCTCAGTGTTTGCTGGTGAGGAGGACAGACAGTTCATGCCCCAACGAAGCTCTCCCTTGCTGAGGCAGAGGGGTGACACAGTAGCTTACAACTCTGAGTGTCCTGAAGAGACCCATCACAATGACAGATTCAAATAGTGCCTGTGTTTATGGATGGGCAGCGGTAGTTCAGTGTTGCCCATACTACTCACTAATATGTGTTAACTCTCACCTACGCAGACTAGCCCTAAAGTTGATGTAGGAGTTCAGTTTCCAAGCCTATTCAATCTTCATCTCTTGCTAAAACAGGCAATACAGCTGGGATTTTAAAAAAGCACCCAGCATTGGCCTAACTGTGCTCCTGTTGCAATCAGCAATGGAGCCGAGTTAGGCCAACACTGAGAACTTTTGGAAATCCTACATTAAAAGAGTGGAAATGACATTTACACCAAGCCAGAGTTGAAGCAGAGAGAGAGAGATTAAAAGTTCCATATGCCTTTACCTGTGGATTGGCCTTTCTAATCCAAATTTGGAGGATTTCTAATGGTGTGTCCAAATCAGGCTTCTATCGTGGTTATATCTTGCTAAGCTCTCATTTTTTCCCCTGGGAGTAAGCTTTGCATTGTGGGAGTATCTTGATAAATTTATTGAGACAGATGAGACTAGAGAGCACAGCACAACCTTCAAAACAGTGCTTTAATTTGAAATGGTGAAGCACTTTAGACTGGTCACTTTAAAGTATGCCCCTTTCTTTCTTCAAAGCAGTGTTAATAAGAGCTCTGGTAAAGCAGAATGGTAGCCGTAATGGGCATGTTTTCAAGTGACATCTCTAATTTGTAAATGTGGCTCCATGGCTGTTGTTGAAGTTATTACATTCTGAGCTTTAAGTCAGAATGGACTTGTTAATTCTCAAGTCTTTAACTTCATATATATTGCCTGTAGTATTTCTTTAAGGTAGATAATAAATATCATGAACCAGATTGTGGTTGCACAAGGACTCAACTCTTCACTGCCCCAAATACAGACCCGGTACTTAAAGGCACAGCTGAGTTTTAACATGCCTATTGTAGTTTAATCAAATACAGTATGAAATGTTCACAAATTTGAATGTAATATGTATAACATTGTAAGGCATGACATTAATTTTGAATTAATATTTTGTTTTGATTTTTAAATTTAAAGTGAAGGCAAGATTAAGGATTGTTACCTTTTTTATGTATTATCTGTGTTGCATAGTTGTTGTATGATTTTCACCCTTCACAATGAAAAATGTACTTGTGTACCAATCTGACACAGTGTGAAGCTCCTCTCTCAATATTGTATGTAGATTTCAGGATGAACTGGATTTTTCTTCCATCTCATGTAGTTCGGATGGACAAACCTCAAAAAATTTGGTCCAGACAGTCAAAATACAGATGCTTATCAGAACTATGGGAACTCCTTTGGCCAGATCCTGGCCCCCTTCTAAAGCTCTCTGGCTCTGCTCTTTTAGTTCAAAGGGGCTGTAAAACTGGCTTAGCCACACAACCTTACATGTTAAGACATAAAGGTAAGATTATAGGTCCTGCAGTGCTTCAAAGACTCCTTCTAGAGGATTACACTCTGCAGTGACCACACACAGTGGGACAAATTCATCTGTCAGTTACATTAGTATAAAATCCAAAGTAGCTCCACCAAAGTCATGGAAGTTACTCCAGATTTATGAGAGTAAAGTGTGAGTGTAAAGTTTGGCCCATTGGGGGTGAGGTAAGGAGACGTTTTCAGCCTTCATTCAGAATTTATTTCCCTTTTTGGGTATGATCTTTTATATTATTTTCTAACAGCTTTTTGCGTTAAATAGCCTACAGCAGAGCCAGAAAAGGTCAACTATGGATGCAGATGCCTCTATTGCAGCAGAATAAACCAAAGGGCACCAGGGTCTTTTTGCTGCCAAGCTCATTCACTGGTCACTCATAACAGAGAGCCTGGCAAATGAAGGACCCAGGTGTCTCTGTTGGGGAAATACAAACCAAAATGCCATCTGAGTCCTTCATCTTCCATGCTTACCCGGCCATTTCTGTAGACACAGTTCTTGAGCAGAAGCTGATGAAAGGGGTAAGGTTGAAGGGAGCCATGTGCCATAGAGCCAACAGTGGTAACATATAGTGCCAAGTGAGTAGACTGCAGCTGCTGAAGCTGCTGAAGAACTGTGTTTCCATTTCCTAAATGTGAATCTTGTCTTATTGGAAGCCATAATCTATATTTAGCTACAAGCTGCTAATTTGTTCAAGATTAAAGCTGACTGTAACGCCACTATTTTATATTCCTCTTTGCGTATCATTTGGGCTGTTCTTATGTATGTGATGCTAAGGGAACTGATATATACATATATATATTTCCCTAAGAAAGATATATTATGGTACTAATTCATTTGGTGATAGATCATAAGAGAAATGTTAGAAAGGGGGACTAGGGCTCATACATGCTATAAATTCAACATCTCTGCAAGCAGAGCCAAAGAAACGGTATCTATTTCAGCACGTGTTCAGTGCTCAGTATAGTACCATTCTGCATATAAGAGTTTTTCCCTGTTGACCAAAATAGATGGTTGGTAGCCAAAAGTCACAGGGCAAGTTGGATACCTATATCTATTATATCTAAAATGGAATTAGGGGAGAATACTGCATTTCTATCAGATTTCAAATAATTCCTTCCCAAATCAAATCTTACCTTCTTGCTCCTATTTATATGACTTTCTTCTGCAGATTTACATAATCAGCATTGTCATCTATGTTCTGTAGGCTCTGAATTAGTAAAATAATTTTAACTGCTTACATGGTTGTCTTTTTTGTAAATAAGTTGAGCTCTCTGTGACATTCTTCACTTACCACTCTGATAAAACAAGTTTCACATTCTGTACTCTTAAGCACAGCACCCCCATTCCCACACACGGACACATTATTACTACACCAGTCTGACATAGAATCATAGACTATCAGGGTTGGAAGGGACCTCAGGAGGTCATCTAGTCCAACCCCCTGCTCAAAGCAGAACCAATCCCCAACTAAATCATCCCAGCCAGGGCTTTGTCAAGCCTGACCTTAAAAACGTCTAAGGAAGGAGATTCCACCACCTCCCTAGGTAACGCATTCCAGTGTTTCACCACCCTCCTAGTGAAAAAGATTTTCCTAATATCCAACCTAAACCTCCCCCACTGCAACTTGAGACCATTACTCCTCGTTCTGTCATCAGCTACCACTGATAACAGTCTAGAGCCATCCTCTTTGGAACCCCCTTTCAGGTAGTTGAAAGCAGCTATCAAATCCCCCGTCATTCTTCTCTTCCGTAGACTAAACAATCCCAGTTCCCTCAGCCTCTCTTCATAAGTCATGTGTTCCAGTCCCCTAAACATTTTTGTTGCCCTCCGCTGGATGCTTTCCAATTTTTCCACCCTTTTTCTACCCTTCTTGTAGTGTGGGGCCCAAAACTGGACACAGTGCTCCAGATGAGGCCTCACCAATGTCGAATGGAGGGGAACGATCACGTCCCTCGATCTGCTGGCAATGCCCCTACTTATACATCCCAAAATGCCATTGGCCTTCTTGGCAACAACTGCACACTGTTGACTCATATCCAGCTTCTCGTCCACTGCCACCAATAGGTCCTTTCTTCAGAACTGCTGCCTAGCCATTCGGTCCCTAGTCTGTAGCAGTGCATGGGATTCTTTGGTCCTAGGTGCAGGACTCTGCACTTGTCCTTGTTGAACCTCATCAGATTTCTTTTGGCCCAATCTTCTAATTTGTCTAGGTTCCTCTGTATCCTATCCCTACCCTCCAGTGTATCTACCTCTCCTCCCAGTTTAGTGTCATCTGCAAACTTGCTGAGGGTGCAATCCACACCATCCTCCAGATCATTTATGAAGATATTGAACAAAACCGGCCCCAGGACCGACCCTTGGGGCACTCCACTTGATACCGGCTGCCAACTAGACATGGAGCCATTGATCACTACCCGTTGAGCCCGACAATCTAGCCAGCTTTCTCTCCACCTTATAGTCCATTCATCTAGCCCATACTTCTTTAACTTGCTGACAAGAATACTGTGGGAGACCGTGTCAAAAGCTTTGCTAAAGTCAAGGAACAACACGTCCACTGCTTTCCCCTCATCCACAGAGCCAGTTATCTCATCACAGAAGGCAATTAGATTAGTCAGGCATGACTTGCCCTTGGTGAATCCATGCTGACTGTTCCTGATCACTTTCCTCTCCTCTAAGTGCTTCAAAATTGATTCCTTGAGGACCTGCTCCATGATTTTTCCAGGGATTGAGGTGAGGCTGACTGGCCTGTAGTTCCAAGGATCCTCCTTCTTCCCTTTTTTAAAGATGGGCACTACATTAGCCTTTTTCCAGTCGTCCAGGACCTCCCAGACATCTTTCTTTGTCTTTGATTTATGAACATGTTTTATGAAAGGCTGTCCAGGTAAGCAGTACCCTTTACCTACTTAGTGCCTGCTTCCCTAATGAAATTTTTATGAGACAAAAAACCTGGGGAGAAATATCTGGTTTTCACTTTACAAAATGTCCTCAGAAAAACTGAAAATGTTAGTGGAATTACAAGGATTCTGTAACATTGTCATTTGTCTGTGTTATTTAATGAAGCAAACGTTATTATAGTTATTGGTATTATTATTTGTGTAGTACCCAAAAGTGCTTCACAGACTCTGCCTCAAGGAGTTTAGCCTGGGCATAAGTTTAAGCACATATATTATTAGGCCTTGCAGCATCAGGGTCTAATTTGACATTTTATCCAAACAAAAAAAGGGGGTGGGGGACAGGGGTAGAGACAAAATGCAAGGTATTTGACCTCATGATTAATTGCTACTTGGTGGTGTTTCAGTCCTTGCATTTTTTTTTCTTTTTGTGTTACTTTTATTGAACTTTTGTTTGCTTTCCTGATTTTTTTTGCAAAAAACATAGTCTACTCTTCCAAAGTAGGGCAAGGGCTTAGATAGGCTTACTGGGGAAGAGAATCAGACTCCTGTCCTCCACCCCCACCCCAGCTCTCCAGTTCAGAGGGTTATCCTGGCCACAGGTTTAGTTGGCTTTTATCCCACCTAGCACTGGCAGATTTGAATCCTACTGGCTCATCAGTGGTTCTTGCCCTCACTGGTGTTCTTCATTACTGAGCTTCATGCCTAGAAGAAAGTGGTTTGAAGGATAAACTATTCCAAAAGAAGGAGCATCTTAGTTTTCCTAATAGACTTCACTTATCTATCCTGATTGTGTGTGATGGGGGTTGTCTAAATTTCATTGTTATTGTTAATAATGAGCCTTCTCCTGCTTCCACTGACTTAATTGGTGCAAGATCAGACCCACGAAGAATACTGCTTTGCAATTCTACAGCACCTTTCATCAAAGGATGTCAAAGTGCTGGACAAACATGAATCGGTTAAGCTTCCTAACAGGGGGATCTGATGATTAGTAAATGTTTGGGAAGCTGTTTTGATACCAGATTCCTTAATGAAAGCACAAATCTAACAAGCTGACTTTGCAGGTAAAATGATTCTAGCCTGAGCTGCTGAATGCATGTGCCACTCCTTCCTAAATTGGGAGCATTTTAAGGCTCAGCCCTGGGCCAGTTCTCCTACACTGCTCTCCATGGATAGCACTCTGTGCACCTTTAAATAGGTAATGTAGCTTTGTGAGTGAAATGGAAGGAGTTCTTTACATTTTAGCTCTAGCACATTTAAACTGCTTGCCTCAGCTACTTTAGCAACAAAATTATGGAAATTTATTTCACAACTGTTGTAGCTTCCCCCCACTTCAATGGTTCTCTTCCTTGTAATCTTCAAATTAGACATTTACAAGGTACTGTGTGCCCAGTCTCTGTTTCTTTATACATTGCAATACATATTTATGGCCCCTGGATTGCATGGTGCAGGGTAAGATCATGCTTTTATCATCTTTATTCTCCCTAAAACAAGATAAAAATTCCGTGCACTGGCTTAAAACAAATCTCAAATAATTTACATTTGCAGACATAATGTATTTTCATAATAACTTTATATATATTTTACATATATCCAGTATAACTAATTGTCTAATATAAAACAAATCCATGGCAGAAAGAGCTACTTATTCCTAAAGCAAAGGTGCTAATGCATTGCATGTACACAACCAATTTCTTTTGCTTACAGGTAACTGATTATTTGCTTATTTAACAATGTTAGTGTAACCAAAATGGAATATGTGGCACCCTGGGGGATTTAATACTGTACCAAAACAAAACAAACAAACAAAAACGAAAACAAAGACATTTCAATGTGTTCTCATTAAAGACAGTGGCTCAGATTCCAGTACTGAGCTGAATTATCCCAATTCAACTGCATTAGAGAAACCTTGCAGTGACTGTTATTTTTCTGGAGTAGAATAGATTTCCAAGAGGAAGCCTTGCCACAGGTAGTGTTTGGAAAATTGATCTTTGTTCCTGCTTGACCACAATAATAGGTGTGAAGAGTAGCTGAAGTTTAGCCAATTTCCCAAATGCATAGGGCAAGAATTCATGAATGTGCTTATGGTGAAACAGAAGGAAACAAACCAGGAAACTCTCAGCTACATTTTACTAACAATGACATTGGAAGGACAGAATTTTGGATCTCTCAAAGCTGCTGTCCAGATCTGTGCTCTTTTCTGTTTATCCATCTTGAGCTCATCACGCTGCTGCACATTTCAAGCTAATGCTGCTTTCCAAAGCAGCCCAGCTGCACTAGCATTGTTCCAGGTAGAGTGATGATGTCAGGTCCAAAAATGAAAGAAAGAGCGAAAAGAAAAATGGCTTATTGATGGCCTTGATGCTTTGATACAGCAAGCTGATGATGCTGATAGATCACAGTGATAGGGCTGTTAAACATATATCTTTAAAAAAATGTGGCATATTGGATTTTAGCATTTGTGTGGATCTCTCTCCAAATAATATATAACATTCTAATTAGGAAAATTTCAGGTATGCTTGATTTTGGATATGTAGGTATAGGCCATTTTTTGTTATAAGTATGTATAAGTACTTGTATATGCAAATAATATTTGTGTATGTAGAGGCCTCTAGAAATATAACTGAATGATATTACACATGCTCTATGTATAGAGGCCTCTACACATGTATATATTTGTACATACATACCTATAAGCATACTTACATACATATATATTAGGGCCAGATCCATAGGAACACTGTCTATTTTGCACCACTCTGGTGGTGAGATACCTCAGTAAACTTGGTTTAAGTAAGTGATCTGTTAAGCTAGGTTTATGACTGCTTTGGATTACTGGAATGGTCCAAAGCAGAGTGTACCAATGATTGTGGCCCCTAATGTGTATGTGTCTGTGTTGTACCCTTATCTTATATATATATTTAGAGCTGGGTGAGCAAGTTATTTGAGAAACTTACCATCTTTTTTCTATTCCGAAAATGCCTGTGATTTTCTCAATTTTCTCAGATAGTTTGGTTATTCAAAATTATTCACAAAATAATTTCTGTGAAAAACTTTTAGCCTGTTCATGAGGAGATTATTGTTAAATTCAATCATCATAATGTGACTTTTCTAAAGGAAACGGGCCACATGAATGTTTCTGTTCTCTGGTTTGTAGTGCAGATATTCTGCAGTACCTACAGAAATCACCCTTGTGAATCTTATCCATGCTTATCTGAAGGCCCTTGGTCTAGAAATCAGGCTAGAAAACTCACAGGAGACATTTTTGATACTTCCTATTTCCAACCAAAAATCCCCACCACCATCTTCTTGCAGGACTTCTATACTTTTGCTTCATCCTGGCTATCTGGGAAGAGCAGAGCCATGTAATCACAGCAAATATCCACTGTGCTATCAGTGTAGTACAGTTTAATATCTGATATATCCTATGTTGAGGGACTGTATCATGCTTCTGAAGGCAGATGAATTCAGTGGCCCAGATCCTAAGCTGGTTTATACTGACATAGTTCTAGGTCTAGGCCCATCATCTCAATTATTTTCTTCGATTTCTAACTACTAACTCCCTTCTGCAATAGTAAAGCCTATTTTCACATAATACATTTTTTCATTACAAAATGGCTTTCATGCAAAATTGTTGGAAGTGGGTAACATTTTCAAAAGGGTCTAAATGATTTAGGCTCTTAAGTTAGTTGGGTAAATGTTTCAATAGTATCTATTACCTACATTTTCTGGGGTTTGTTACATTTTCTGTGATTTATTTAAAATGTTACCATTTTTAAATTTCAAATTTTATTTTCTTAATGAAAGCAAACATTTTGGAGCAAACATGAAAATGTTTGAAAACCATACCAATAAAAATTTTAGTTAAAATATTTGTGGAAACCTTTACAAAAATTTTTTAAAAATGGTGCATTTTGATCTATGTGCAATGGACACAACTTTGAAATTTAGAAATATTTTGCCAAATTATTTTTTTGTCTTTTGATAAGCTGTAGTAAGGATTGCAATTATAATCAATAAGAATGCTTTTCAAACTAAGATAGATATTCCTACCCACCTATCCCCAACAAAACACATCTCTTCCTCCTAGGTGTCTTTCCACAGATTTCCCGGGGTATTGGATCAGGTCTCATATTGACCCCAAACCTACGGCCCCTGCTTAGACAAAAGATCCATTTCTCTTCAAAGGGAGAATGACTGCTTTCTATTATTGTCTTACCTGCTTCCTGCCAAAAACAGATAAGTGATACAAATATTCAAAGAGCTGAAAATACAGTTTGCCAAAATTCCCAGGCTTTCCAGAAATCTGTGTTCTATTGTTCCTTCTGCCATGGACTTTCAGCAAGTCCTTTGTCAAGTCACTTATGTTTCAGTTCTGTTTCTGTAAAAGGGTGATAATGATACTTCTTCACATCACAAGGGTGTTGTGTATATAATTCCATTAATGTTTGTGACAGTAAAGCCTATAGAGAGAGAAAAAAAAAACACAAAACAAAAGACACGTTATTCAGAGCAGAGGTTGAATATGGCAGAATGAAATTTTAAAAAAATAGTTTGTTAAAACTAAACATTATCAAAATTAATGTTTGGATTTTTCCATGTCAAAAATATAATATTAAATATAATGTATATAAAATTGAAATATTAATTTTATATAAGTCAAAACAAAATTAAGCAAAATGATAAAATCAAAAAAATTTAGTCAAAATTGACCTGTTCCTGTGAGATTTTGCCAGAATGGCATTTTGCAACAGAAAACTTTTCCATTGTAATATTTCCAACCAGCTTTAATCATTAGATTGAGTTAAGTTTGCAGATAACCTTGACTTCGTCACTTCATAAATTCTGGGTGTTCCATTTTTCAACCTAAAAAAATGGCAGGGTGATTTTGTGAGGAGGAAAAAAAAAAACAAAGAAATTCTATCGTGCTATTATTTGGTAGACAACAGTAGTGCACTCTGCATGGCACAATAAGTGTGCTCAGTGCAGCAGGAGCTCTTGCCTCGTTCCATTTGTAGATGTACATTTCTAGATCCTGTGGAAGAAACTGACTAATGCTAAGATTTTTGTCAAGGATATTTTTAGTAAAAGTCACGGACAGGACACGGGCAATAAAGAAAAATTAACCGAAGTCCATAACCTGTCCTTGACTTTTACTAAAAATATCCTTGACAAAATGGGGAGCTCAGCTGCCGGATCCCCACAACACCTGCAGAGGTTGGGCAGCTGTGGGGGCCTGCTCTGAGCTCTGGGGGCCCCCCACGACCAATGCAGGCTCGGAACTCCAGGGTCCCCCACCACCTGTGGTAGTTCAGAACTCCGGGGAGCCCTGCCACCTGCAGCTGCGTAGAGCTTTGGGGTACCCCCACCGCCCGCAGCAGCCGGGAGCTTCGGGGACCGCACACCGTCTGCAGCGGCTCGCAGCTCCAGGGTCCCCCAGGTCCCACAGTGGCCAGGAGCTGTGGCCACACCGCCCGCAGGAGTTCAGAGGTGCGGGGGGCCCTTGCTGGCCATGGGAGCCAAGAGCAACCAGGGCGACAGGGATGAATTCACAGAACTCACTGGAAGTTATGGATTCCGTGACCTCCGCAACCTCCATGAAAAAATCATAGCCTTAATCTGACTCATTTCAGCACCGTGCCCCCTTTCACATATACCCGAATCTCTCACATGGCTTCTTCTATACCACATTCATTTACGCTATTCAGGGAGGGAGAATTTTAGAGTCATTTGGATTCTTGCCTCTTTTCCTATGCATTTTTATAGCACATATTCCATAAACTTTCACTTCACTTTGTTAAGCATGCCCTGTATACCGAGAGAAATTCTGAGACAATGTCTATTTAATAGACATTTTTACTCCATGAACCTATGCTTGCATGTGCAGTGCCAATAGAATCCTGGGAGATTCTCATTGTAACTGTTTAACAAAATCAAATGGGCATGTAAAAGTACATTTTCTAAACTTTTTTTAACACAGCCAAATCAAACTGGATTTTCACCAGGGCAATAGAAGACAAATCAACAATTTAGGAACTAAATGTCCCTGCCACATGTCAAGATTCTGTCACCACCCGTAGAGGGAATAGAGATCTTTTTAAAAACAAATTGTGAAAAACCTACAGTTCTTTGCCCTTTTTATGCTTGAAAATGGCTTAGACATTTTATTTATTTATTTATTTATTTTATTGGGGTGGGGGTTAGCTCAGTGGTTTGAGCATTGGCTTGCTAAACCCAGGGTTGTGATTTCAATCCCTGAGAGGGCCATTTAGGGATCTGGGGCAAAAATTGGGGATTGGTCCTGCTTTGAGCAGGGGGTTGGTCTTGATGACCTCCTGAGGTCTCTTCCAATCCTGACATTCTATGATGAAATTTTCTCAATGTGCCTCTAGTCTGAGGACAAGCACAGCGATTTTCAGCCAAAAACGGTAGAACTTTGAGGAAAATAGCAAGCAATTCAAAATCCCTTTTTATATTGGAAATGTCTAAGCAATCTTAACTACAGACATCATCACTGTGTGTGCCACCTGTAATATAAGTTTTTAGTTCTGTGCTCCTCACCATAGTGTCTGAGTGCCTCTATGACAATTGCAGTCAGCTGAGATGCTCTAGCAGCTCACAGTCCACAGATTTAAATGTGAGATGGCTAATGGCAGGGTAGTCTCAGGCCACGTCTACACAGGGATGTTGATATCAGATTAGTTTCTCCACTCTAAGTGCAGCAATTAAACTATAATGAACTGACATGCATCCACACTGCTTTACTATGCCAGTTTAAGGTTCTTTCTTTGTTAATCATTGTACTGGCATAGCTCTGTGCTTGTTCAAATTAAGCACTCAGCATTCTGGGCAGAGGTGCAACATTCTGTCGCCCAGCTATATCCTCTGTGATTTTTCTCATGGTGTATTCGGAAATGCCTACCAGGAACTAAAAGGATTTTGGGGCTGGTGGTCAAACTAACAAAGTCCCACAATCCCTCTCCTGCTATCCATTAAGTTTGCCAGTGCCATTTTCAAACTGCTGTCAGCAGCATGGAGGATCCAGTGCTGAGTGATGTGGTCGGTCATTCATAAAAACAGGATGATGCACATGTATTTGCAGTCATGCCGGTGGTTGGATTTGGCTCTGCAGTTTCACAGGCTGTTTGATGTCATGGTAATATGGCTAACGGAAGAGGATGAAATCAAGCACTTACTTCTGGAGGCCATTTATCTGGAGCCCCTGTGCTTGGTGGAGTGCTGCCTCTGGGCTCAGCCAATTAGTAATGGACTGGTGGGGCAGGGTAGTGATGCAGACCTGGGACAACAAGCAGTGTCAGCAGAACTTCAGAATGACTAAGGCCCCTTTCCTAGAAATCTGCACACAATTCACCCTGGAGGCGCAGTAGCAGAAGACTTAACACGAAAGTTCCTCTCAGCATTGAGAAGCATGTTGCCATCACCCCCTGGAAGCTCACCATCCTTCATTGTTACCTGTCAATAGCCAAACAGTTTGGTGTGGGTAAATCAACCATTGGGGCTGCTGTCATGGAGGTTTGTAATGCTAAGAGGAAAGTGCTGCTATGCCGTGGGCTAAAACTTGGCAATGCAGAGGAGAGGAGTTATTGATGGCTTTGTACAGATAGGGTCCTAAACTGCATAGGGGCTATTGATGGGGCAAACATGCCTATTCTTTGCTTTGACTTGTCACTGGGACTAGCTCTGGGAATGCCCTCTCTTCTTTATTTGTTCTGACAGTGTGGTGTTGTACCTGTGTCAGTCCTAGGATATTGGAGATACAAGGTGGGTAAGGTAATATCTTTTATTGGACCAACAAAAGATTGGTTAGATTATTCTCTGCTCTAAGTGCAGCAATTAAACTATAGTTGGTCCAATAAAAAATATTACCTCACCCACCTTCTCTGTCTTGTAGAGTTCATTCTGGTGACTCTCTTTTCCAAATGAGACTGAATATGCAGCTCTCTAAAGAGAGCAGTCAAGTTCAGGACCTCTGAAGGGGCCCATGCAGAAGCACAGAAGAATGAGAAGAGTGTTGTGTATGTGAACTCACTACTACCTGATATCATGCATTTAAACAGAGAGGTGACATCTGGTCAAGATAGCACTGGAGCAGTGGTGGGCACTCAGATATAGAGACAGGCTGATCCATATATGAAGCAATGCAGTGTGGGATAGTAGATAGAGGACTGCCAGAATAGAATAATTAGGAATACATCCACACAAACAAATTCACTGCAAAGTGGAGTTACTCCTTTTCCAAAGACAATTACTTACTGTGACCTCAGATGCGAAATAATTTCCTTCAAAAAAGGCTGTGTGTGGACTCAAGGCACTTTAAGGAGAACTAACAAATGTTAATCCAATTTAACATCCCCGTGTAGACAAGTTCTCAGTGAGGGGCCTTTAATTCTGGAACTCCCTTCTCAGCTGGTCTGATACAACCAGAGTTTATTGGCCTTTATGAAACAGTGCAGGGTTTTACTTTTTCACTAGGGACTTGCCAAGAGAGTTGGAAGGAATGGATATGGGGAATTGTTTGCTTATATGAGGTAGTCCTTTCCTTCCTAAAAGAAGTTATGTTTACTGTATATGTATTTCTATCTATTGCAAAAAATAACGCATGTATGGTTTGAGCTATGCAAGGGCTCCGCTTATAAATCTAAAAACATAAAATAATAAATTTTGATTAAAATTCTTATTTGGAATCATTTTGCCAAGTGTAACTACTAATATCTCTCAAACAACTCTCCATGGATTTTATTATCCATCGTTTTTAAAAAATACAAAGAATAACACTTAGCAGTAAGCATCTGAATCTGCATGACAAGAAGGGAATTTCTTAACAAAAAGGTTTGCACATCGGAAGAGAAATTTTTAAAATTCATTTTTTTTGTGCAAGTACTATTTTTTTTTGTATTTGATAACTTCAGCTGTTTCCAAAAAGCCAGAAAGATGACAAAAATGTGAGAGCTCCCTTTAGTATGTGATTGGTTAACCTTAAGCCACTTCAGCTGTAAAAACGGTGTGTGCAACTTTGAGAAAACATTTTGGATGTGACAGCAAAATTACTTTGTGACGTTTATACATTTTTCATAATGTTGTTCCCAGTAGAACTGATTCCTATATTTCTTACAGCAACACTATGAAAAAGCAGGCTTTTAAAAGGATGAAGTTTTGCTGATGCTGCTTTTGCAGCGGCTTGTTAGCTCAGAGAATATACTGGAGTTAAATGAAACAAAGTAATAATGTTGAGGCATTGGGGGGATTGAGAAGAGGAGTTGTATCTTCTTGTGTGTGTGTGTGTGTGTGTGTGTGTGTGTGTGTGTGAGAGAGCTGAGGCAGATAGAAATGGAGTAAGACAGCCAGAGCAGAGGACTTAGACAATGTGTCACAGAGCTCGATAAATCTATACAATTTCTTTTTACCCTGCAAGGTCATAGATGACGCTGACACCAGTCTCCTAGCAACCCACTCTACTAACCTACTTTTGTCCCAATCACTGGAGAATGGGTTTAATGCTCTGAGCTGTGTTTCAACATGTGGAGGAAAGAATCAAATTGATGCTGGGTAACTGCCGATGTGCAAAATGCTAAAAAGCATTTTCTGGTCTGTCTCTCCTTTATATATGTTGCACAGAATGAGCTTCTTTAAAAAAAATAATAATCCCAACTTTTGAACCCCAAAGCATCCCCCAACTTTCACAGACTCATTCTTTTTATTAAGGCATCTAAAAATTCAGAGTATACAATGCACTAATCCTATATATATTTATTTAGATTTCAGTCTGATGTAAACTCCAAATAAAAAAGCTCCCATCCAAAGCTCTGGGCACCTCTATCATATATAAAAACATGAGAAAATAGGAGATATAAAGTAAAGAATGACCAGAAGAGGAGCACTACTACTTCTCACCCTCCCATCCATCATTTGATCATCAGTCATGTGACCAATTAGCTTAAACCCCCGGTAGTGCATAATAATTATAAGAAAGCTACCTTTGGAATATGTACCATACAAGACTTTCTGTGATATGTAAAATAAGAAAGCAGTGTCACCAGGCAACAAAAATATCGTTTGATATTTCATGTGTAGAGCAAATTAAGTTTCATGATGTAATCGCAGCTCCTGAATAAAAATACACATGGTGAATATGACATTGGTTACAAGCTCTCAAAGTAACGGCACATTTGTGTTTTCCTCCTTCAGAATTTATACACATTACTATTTAAAAATATGTGACAAATAATAGAGCAGAGCAAATAATATAAAGCAAATAGTTCACTCAATAAATTTAGCCTCTTTTTCTGCTTGTGCAATATTTTTGTGCAGCTCCTAATTTCCTCTGATTTATTCATAATTCAAATTTATTCAGCCATTTTTACAGTTGTTTTACTCTGAAAATATTTAGTATCTGTTATGCAAAATTCACAGTGTTGGTTAGCTGCAGTTGGTCACATGAATCACATGATACAGTTTTCTCTTCCTTGATTGGAGGAACATAACTACTATCATCAGGATGGAAATTTGAGGAGGGCTGATGCAACTTCACTTTATATTTGAATGAACACATGCAGCAAATTTGTGTGGTATAAACCAAGCTTCACTCAATGACATTTTCATTTCAGGCTGTCTGCTTCTTCCCCACCCTGCTCTACTTTGGGAGGTGGGTTTCACCCCCACTGGAATATTCAGCATGTTTGCAATTCATAAAACTTCTTCTGTATTGCCCCAACATTACTGTTCTTCACGCTACCCACTGAACTTCAAATATCTTAGAGAGGGGTCTGACACCAAAATCTCCTAGAGGCATTCCTTATGGTGGCAATGAAATGGGGCAGAGGTAAAGTTACATGGTGGGGTGGGAGACATCATAATAACTGGTTCTCTCCTCCATTATATTAACATAATAGCCCTGATCTTTGATTGCAGCTGAAGAGTGCACAGTGCAACTCAGAAGGAGAAGCTGGAAGATTTCAAAGGTGGATTTTAAGTCGTCATTGTTCTCCCCAGATCAATGGCCAACTACGTAAATTAGGGCTGTCCTCCCATGGCTGGCTATGTTGGTTTCTTAGCTGCTTTACACTAGTAGAGTGACACAAAGCAGATCTAACCCAGGGGAGAGTTTATCTACATTTTTTTTTATTTGAATCCTCTTTTACTTGTTATTAATTGAATCTTGGATCCAATTTTCCAACATAGACACCTTCATTATGGAAAAAATCTTTGTTTGGGTTTTATACATTCTCTTCTGTTTTTCTGGGGAATTGACAATTGCACCATCTTACTGAAACTGTTGGGTGTGACAGCTGCCTTCTATTCAGGATAAATGAGAGAACAAGTAAATGTCTCTTTATTTAGTCATCACCAAGGACTAGACTGCACGCAAGCATGGGCAGTGAATGGCTCATGCATTCCAAGGGGTTTTCCAGGAGTCTGATAACAAATGTAGGAGTGGAGAAATTGATTTTTTTACACCTTTGTGTCTCTGTCTAAGAGGAAAACAGCAGAAACACCACAGAAGCGTACAGAAAAAGCAACAAGGAAGCCCATCAGCCAGCCAGCGAGGCACTTGTAGTGTGATCCTGAGAAAAAGATGAGAGAGCGCTTTTGGATAGAATGCTGTCTGGAAAGAGGCTTGGAATTGTGAGCAAAGAAACTCCAGGCTGTTTGATTCATAGTGTGTTCAAGGAAACAGAACTTCATACAGTCTTTGCAAATAAACAGGACTGTAGCAAAGAAATACCTAATGTCATCATCAGTTTCTCGTCCTAACTGAAAAAACCCACAAGACCCCCCAAAATCAGCTTATGCTCAGGCCAAAAGGAGTAACCCTATATAGGCTTTTCTTTAAGTCCAACTCCTGATTTTATTGTTTTAAATAGTTGTCACCACTACTACTACTTGCTGGTACATTCTCATTCTTTCTTACTTTACTCCTTCAAATCTGGAAAAGAGAGTTTAAAATCACCCAGTCATTGACCTGGCTATTTATGAATTATTTTCAGATAATCATTTGGACTACTTATGTAACTAAAGCATGGAAGGATATTGGGGAAGCATTGAAAAACAAACAGAAACACTAAATATAAAAAATAGTTTTCCTTTTTACTTGGCTATTTTGTGTTTTTGTACTTTTAGTCTTTGAACTCCTGCTGCAATACATTATAGAAGGATAGATCCTGATTCTCATATACACTAAAGCCCCTTTCCACTGCTGCGGGTTGAACTATAAATGAACATAAATGAGAACTGGATCTCTTTCTAGAAGGGAGTTAAAGTAACCACCTATTTACATAGAAGCATCTCTTTACAGGACAAGTAGTCTACAGTCTGCTTCTGCATACAAATAATTTTACATAATCAGACTGCTCACTCATACAGTAGTACAGTATCATGTAATAGACTATGTACACTGTAGCTGTGATTTTGATTCAAGTTACGCTGTAGTACATACCGAGTAACTCTTAATTCACGGATTTACACCTATGTAATTGAGATCAAAATCTGTATGTGTGAGTATTTGCCAGTTTGAGCAGGTATTCCTTGTCCATATAATAGGAAATATCTTACCTACCAGTAAAAAGCGAAAAATCTTTTTAAGTACATATACTGCATTTGTGTGCTGTATATATATTTTAAATGTGGTTGTATATATATTTCCACGTAGATATACACTTATTGGTAGATACACACACACACACAAACAATGTAAGACTGTAGAACCACCTATCTTATATGTTTAATGTGCAGAGCAATATATTCCCCAAAACAATGTTATGTAAAAGATTAGTTGTGCTTGTGTCTGCCACTGCCTTGCCTTTAGAAGCACATACTGCAGTGGCTAAATTAAGACAAAGCTGCTGCCATCACTCATAAAACTCTGGTGCCTCTTTTGATCCTCAGGGAAGACAATAGGTTAATACTCAGATTTTGCCTCTTCGCAGGCTGAGAAGAGAGAAGCCCATTTTCAGTATTTAAAGGAATTAAGTGGCTGGTGCGAGAGATAAGCAATCCGTACAAAAGCAGTGCCAATTGTTTATTGTGCTGACTGTAGCTATGAAAGGGATCCTCCTTGGAAACACTGAATAAGGATCCTTTAGGTAGTCTTGGCAACAGCATGAATTTGTTTCTCACACCTGCTATTAGTTTTCCTGTCTCTTTTTCTCACCTGAGCTGTGGTACTTCATGGAAGGCAACTCTATGCATACATCATTTTGTCTATAATAAGGAGGGAGAATTTGGATAAAATAAGAATCCTACTGAATCTTTGCCCTGCTGTAAAATCTGAACCAAACCTTTTTCTAGAGTTGAGTGAATATCTCTAAAAATGTTCTGCAAATATTGGCTCAAATACAAATTTTCAGCTGTTTGCACCCCGTTATGTTTGCTTTCTGCAAACACAGAGCCAATTTTACTGCCAAGAATGTGACTGTGGGGGGAAAACCCTATTTTAAGCAAATATTAGAAATATTCCTCCCAAAATTAGTTTTTCTCTTAATCACCGTAACTAAAATGAATAACGTGCACCACAGATTCTTATCCCTGTTTGCAGGATAAATTGCACTTGTGGGATAGTGTTTTTCATCCAAGACTCTCAAAGATCTTTACATTTATTAGTGAATTAACTGTCTAGTATAGTCATCAACCCATTTCATGGTAACTGAATCCCAGCCAAGATATTGTCAGAACCTATGTCACAACATTGTGCAAAACAAGCTGGGGTTCCTCTGTCTGTGAGCTAAGAACTAAAGTGTATTTCTGCTTGTCCACCCTCTCCCACTTGTGTTTACTACAGCTGAGTCTTGCCTTGTGTCTGCTATGAGGACCACAACAAACCTCTCAACATTTCCCTTCTATGTGGTAGATAAATATTATTAAAACCATTTTGCAGATGAGTAAATGGGGGTGTAAAGATGGTAGGGTTCTTGCCCAAGTCTTGCCCAAGCACACAAGATAAGTCAGTAACAGACCTGGGACCAAAACCCAGAAGTCTTGGTACCCAGTCATATGTCTTACACAGGGGTGTCAAACACATATATACTACCTTAAATACACATACATGCACACACATATTATATATACACACATGGATATCATGCATATCCATGTAGACAATTGATTATATATGAATAAGCAAGAATCTTTATTTAAAATATATATGGAAAATATATTCTTTCTTTATCATATGTGTGTGGCTATTATATGCATTTCATATAACTAATGCATTTAGAAATTCTTAGGTGTAACTTATTCTTTCACTGGAACTATTATACCAATATCCAATTCAAATGGAAAATTTTGGTATGTTGACTCTCAGTTAAATGTGAATTTATTCTGAACTGCACAAATATTTGGAATATAGTGAGCCCCACAATTCTATGCTTTTGAATCTAGGCAGGCAAGCTGAGAGAAATTAAATGAGAACACAGCGAACAATGTATTAGTTTAACAAGAAGTTACAACAGATAACATTTCTTAAATTGTACTCGTTTTGAAAAGATGGCTAAATACCGTTAGCCCTTTCTGATATTCATCTCCCAACACATACACATCCCTATGGCGTAAGCAGCAATTTGGTCAGTTAAACTGGAAAAACAAACTTTATTGCAATCTACAATCCAAATGTTTGCAGTTTGGAGCATGTTAAATTTTGCTAATCTTATATCAATCTACAGGCTAAATTAAATGTAGTTTATCACAAAACTGTACATAGACCGGAGTGTAGTGATTTTTCTCCAGGCTGCCAGCCGGGAATAGTTAGACTGCAGCACAGTCTAGTCATGTTTCCATCTTACCCATCCCACCCCCTATGCTGAGAGCTGCAACAGTACTGGGGAGTGATATAGGAACCAGTTCTGCTGTGTCTCGAGTTTTTGAAGTGATGTGGAAATTTTGATTCCCTGAGAATCTGGCTCATCGTGTCTCCAGTTGCTCACCATTCAGTGGGCCTTCTCTATATTCAATGTTGCTTTGAATAGAGCTTAAACTGTGTCCTGCATGTACCTACAATGGGAATTTACCAACCTCATAAAGATTCCTACACAGACTACTGTTCCAAATTTTTACATGTTCTAAACATTTAAAGGAAAAAAATAATTCAAATAAACTTTGTAAAGGTTTGTAAAATTAAAAGCTTTGTTGGTCAAAACCCACTTTTCAACAAAGATTTCTTAACAAATCCATCCATCACATATATCTTGTTTTCCCGAAGTTCAGTATTTTCAGATGTGCTCAAATTGTTGCCAAATACGCTTGTTTTACTCATTGAATCACAGTGTTACAGAAAACTAGAAGAAAGACAGGATTCTTATCAGTCTGCAAACTCTCAAAATGAAAAACTGTTTGAAGGCAAACGGCTTATGACCACACTGTGTTTCTGAACTGAGAGAAAGAACTAGATCCACAAATATAATGTAGGTTGCAGTCTCATTTCCTTTGGATTCAAGGGGCCGTAACATATGGTACCTTAAAGCTAGATCTGTGGGAAATTAATGTACAATACATTTTGATAACAAGAGCCTTTGTGAAATACAGTGACCTCTGCCTGACATCTAAAATCAGCATTCTCCTGATGACCACAAGTATGTGATTATTGGAATAAAAATATAGTTTGGAGGAATAAAAATATACACTTTAACAATACATATACTACAAAGTGTCATATCCTAACATCCAATTTGGAGCTGAGCCTCAAGATGTCCTTGGCTTCAAAAGACTTACAAAATATTATGTTGGTGCCAAATCAGTCATAATTTTGGCTTTCGACTCTACTGCTTTGAACTGTCTAAAGTGAACTACAGTTCATTCACAATTATCTGTTTATACAGTTCAAAGCAATAATAACTTACATGTCATAGAGCAGGGGTTCTCAAACTGGGGTCAGGGGGTCACAAGATTATTCCTGGGGGAATTGCGAGCTGTCAGGCTCCACCCCAAACCCCACTTTGCCTCCAGCATGTATAATGGTGTTAAATATATAAAAAAATGTTTTTAATTTATAAGTGGGGGGGTCGCACTCAGAGGCTTGCTATGTTTATCAGTACAAAAGTTTGAGAACCACTGTCATAGAGTGTTATATACTGTATACTACATTAATGTGTAAAGGTTGATATTTGCATTTGGTTCAGTATATTTTGTCCCAATATTTGTGTATGAAGAAATGTAACTATATTTTTGTTTTCACTAAGCTAAGAAGAATTTATTTTTATATTAAAAAAACTATTTTCTGGTAAGCTAAAAGCCACTGCAAGTCCCCCCTCAGAAACAACTGGACTTTTCTGAGTGAGCCTCAAGCCACTGTGCTGCATCCTAACTTGTCTTCAGAGGGCCTCAAGATTTTTGGCTTGTCTAGCTTGAGTTTCTACAGTCCATTCTGTCCATTATCCAACTCAGGCAGTCACAGTGGCTGATTTCAAGAACAATCATTTTTATTTGAAGAAGAATCTGGAGGTGGATTATGTGTTTGTTTATAAATAAAATGCAGTTTCAGAGAACAAATATGTCTCCAGTTCACTCACACACAATTGACAAAGTTCAGACCAAACCTGTGAAGTTTTATTAGGCCACCAGAAAATGTTGACGTGGCTTCTGGATGTTGTTTGGATGAAGTAAATGGCAGAGGGTTTGTCTCTTCCAATGAAATTTTGGAATTTTCCCTATGTTTTCCCCGCTTATAGGTGTCACATTATTTTCTGGGCTGGCAGAAAAGCACTGGCTTTATGATTAGTTTCTTCTTACTTGCCTTCTATTTAAATTCTATCTGGAGTCAAGAAGACCAAATAAGAATCAGCCCCACCCTGTGTTTGTTTCCTCAACTATTGGTAAAATCCAGGAAATCCAAGGAACATGCAATCTTCGATGGATAATAGAAAAGTATTGTAAGACAAGTTGGAGGCAACTTTAAAATATTTCCTTGCTCTTAATCGAGGACCCTGCTGGAAATTAAAGGCATCATTATGGACTCCATTCTCTAACCCTCACTCATGTTGACTAGTTCCACTGATTCAACATGAGCAAGGATTGCAGAATCTGACTGAATAGTTGAATGTTGTCAGAGGCTATTTTAGTTTGCAAGTGCTTTGTGATCTTCAGGATGAATGGTGCTATATGTAAAATGTATGCAAATTAATACATACATATGATCTTTTCAAGAAGAAATAATCTTCCTTTTCCCTGTTTTAGTATTTTTCAAGACAGAAAAGGAGAGAAATTCAGAGGCTGCAGAAAGGACTAGGTCATCTACAGATAGTGTTCATTCTTAGCTTACAGTAAAACATCAGCAGTGACTTCTGGGTATATCCAACCCCCTGGGAAATGTACACAGCATCAAAGCAGGCACCAAGGTAATCTACAAAGAATTGACTGCCTTTGGTAATACTGAAGAATACTTTGATGATAAATATCCAGCTGTACACGAAAATTAATCAAATGTTTAATACAATTGAAGTGACAAAACTTTTTTGGAGCTCATGCAGCAGGTTTATCAATTAAAGAATATAGGACTCTTGTTTATAGATTCTTTATAAATGACCTTTACACATTTTGCCCTGAGACTGAGCCAGATGATAACATTATTGAGAGTTAAACATAAAAACTGATGCAGCGTTTGAGACTGATTAGGCTTCTATCAATTTAACACTAAATGGGAACAAAAACAACATTGGTATAGTGTGTAGGATTCTAGAGTAAGTAGGGATGCACATAATAAGAAAAGACCTGGACCTGCTGAGATATGACATTTACTAATGGTATAAGAAAGCACATGGTTTCCTATTCAGGTATTTTCTACACATCATGGAGACCCAGCCAAACCAAATAGACACTAAATTCAACTGGGTCACTCATGAGAGAGACAGAAAGAGAGAAAGGGTGTATGTGAGAGCCTGCAGCCATCGTCTGTAAAAACATTTCCATTCCCATTGCAACTAAATTACATCATTGTTCATGGTATGCATCCTTTAGATATTCCCTGAACTAAAATAAGGAATACCATGATGATATTCCCTAGCTGCAAAGGTAACATTAGAAAGTTTTTAAGGGCAACAACTGTGTCTTTTTACTTCTTACGTCATTCTCTATTAGACCTTGTCTACACAGGAAAGTTGCACTTGTTTAAATCATTTTTTTTTAAACCTACTATATGGACACCCTCGATTGGTTAAAAGTGTCTCTTTGTGGTTTCACAGTAGCAAGACCATAGTTCAGGTTGCCTCACCTTTTTTTTGTTTGTTTATTTTGCAAACTTGCCACAGAGATTTGAACCAAATTTCAGCCGTTAATTAATACAGGAGTAGAATGATCTTCAATGTGTATTTTGTGTTATTTTAGGAAATTTGGGGAAACCATAATACCAGAAAAGCCTTATTTCCCCCCATACGGTATACATATACGGTATATATTTGGTGCCCTGTGCTGCTGTCTGAACAGTAACATTTGACATCAGAGATAATCAGCCACTCATCACTTCCTCCCTCCAGTTCATTTGAACACTTTGGAGAATCACTATTGCTCGGGTTGTCATGGCAATCACCTTTGATTAACTGATTTACCTCTGACTATTATTATTATTATTACAAAGGAGCCATTACAGTGAAAGCAGCCTGGGTATTGATAAGCTTCTGCTGTGCTCCTTTGGGTTTGTACTGGGGTGAGTTACCCTGTTTCTTTTCAAAGGGCAATTTGTTTGTTACTTTTCTCAAAAAAAGATTACATGAAAGTAAGATACAGAACTCCAGCTCCTTCTCATGCATATTATTGATAGGCTTCTTACAAATTGGGGCCTATGGCTTTCTGAATAGTTACCTTCTAAAACAGTGGAAAATTATAGCTATAGTCCCTGATCAGTTTTATGTTACCTAATTTTTAAAAAGTCATTACAAGTTGAAATATGTTTTGTTTGAATACAGTTTAATCACACTCAATATTTTGGATAGCATGACACTGAATGCTGAAATATGGAGCTTAACAAAGATAACAGTGGCAGTAAAATATATGTTGAAAACATTAAGTGTGTAAGTGCTTTGTTATTTAAACAGCACATGTATAAAAGATTTTCTTTCTAGTAAAAAAAAAACCTACAGAAATTTAGAAACAAGACATTTGATTTAACATTACTTAAGGTAGCTCTCATCAATAAAATAAACCATAAAAAATTAGGAAACACAAAGTTAAGGATCAAAAGGTTGCAAAGACAAGACCTTTCAAGTTAGAAAATGCCAGAATGAACATTGCCCATGTAACTTTAATTCAGCTCACTTGTGCATATACATTATGACAGTCTTTAATTACATGATTTCATATTATTTTTTACACAGGATTCCTGGTTCATTCAGCGCATAGGATGGATCTGCCTTGTGGGTGAATAAGGGCTAACTAGTGAAAGAGTCTGTTGTCTATAGAACTCCTGACTTATTTTTTTACAGAAGCTTGAAGGCATGTAGTGAATGAGGCATGGCACAGCTGGAAAAGAAAGGATGGTCTTGTCATTATGGCAGTTGGATGCTACCCTAGAGATTTGTATTCTATCCCTGCATCTGCCACCAAGTTCCTATGTGGTTCTTGGCCAGACACTTATACCAAACTTTTCACATATAGTCACTTTGGCATGTAATTAAAGGCTGTAATGTAATGCACAAGAGATCCATATTAAGGTTGCCTGGGCAATGTTTGTACTAGCATTTCCTAACCTGAGAGTGCTTGATTTTGCAAACTTTTAATCCTTTTTCATCCTTAATTTTTTGTTTCCTAATTTTTTATGTTTAGTTTATCTATTAGAGAAGTTTTAATGAATGTTAAATCAGGTGTTTTCTTTGTGATTTTAACTTAGCTTAAGTGAATGAGGAACAGGTTTAGACTCAACCAAAATAAACCACTCTTAAAGCAAAATAAGAGCAGCTACAGGGAAGTTTACACTGGTTTAACTAAATCTGTTTAAAAACTGATTTAGAACTAGTCCTAAACTGAAATATGAATGTCAACAAAGAGTTTAAATTCACACCTTTTACTGAACTGGTGCAGTTTTCTCATGTAGACAAGCCTTCAGAGTTGCACGAAAAAATTTTGTACACAAAGAATTTCGAAAGGCCCGAATTCCCTGATTATGGGAGCAATTTATAGTTTCAAAATTTGCACACACTGTTGTTCCCACACTTCAAATTTGGTTCAAATCATAGTAACTGTGCCTTTCTCTGCCAAAGGCCTGATCCAAATCCCATTGAAGTCAATGGAAGTCTTTGGATTAGGTCATAATTTCAGGCAAAAATCAAGTAGCTAGAAGCACAAATACTCTGATAGTATGTATGGGCTTAAATTTTGTGCCAGTGCAAAATGATGAAAAAGAATTTGGCTGAGTCTTTAAAAGAGCAAAACAGCAACAATAAAACAAAACAGCCCTTTGAAGATCTAGCCCAAAGTGAAACCAAATACACTTTAATAAATCACTAGCTGTACAAACTCCGATGCAATTTTGTTCCCTTCCTTCAAATTATAGGTGATTTTCATGAGCAAAAGTGAGTTTTACTTCCTGAGATGAAACTGCTGCATCAAAACTGCTGGATGACACAGGGAAGGAACTAAGGGAAGAGGGGGAGTTTTATTTTAAAATGACAAAAACAGCAAACTGAAGAAATATTAATGTTTACACATTAGCATATCTTTCACATAACTTTAAACAAGACTGATTTTAAAAAATACATAATTTAAGAAACCTAGAAAGATTAAATGAAAAGATGGAAGAGGAGAAAGAAAAAGTAAGGATTAGAGGAAAAATAATATGGCAAAGTGAACAAAATCTGATCAGTCCTACCATATTCTCAAACACTAATATTCTTACAATTCTAGAATTGTACCTATATTATAATTTGTGTTGTATCATTACCAGCCCTTAAAATGCTGACCTAATTTAATAAAATATAACAAATATTTGATTTACATAGAAGAAAAAAAAATGCTGGGGGAAGCCTAAATTCCACTTAGTGATTTTATATTTTTCCCTCCTAGTGAATCTATCCCTATTGCTTGACAATTTTCACAACTATAGAGAGAAAGAGCTCAAAAAGAGAAGATATGTGTGGCCCTAACTCACTCATAAAGCTTCAGGAAGTGTTTGTGTAACCCACTGGTGAGCGTGTTACAGTTTCCTGTCAGTGCCTGACCTGAAGATTATATGACTGTGTAATGTCAAAAGAAGTTTAGCTCAAGGTATAGTAGTTAATGTGTTTCAACTCTGGAAGACCCTGGTTCAGTCCCTGTAAGCTGGGCAAAAATAATGAATATTCATCCAGGTTTCAAATTGCTGTTGGCCTCAGTGACTTGGGATGAGAGTCTTTTAATAGATGTAACCCATTAGTGAGTATGTGTTACAGATCCCACTCTATGACCAGTCATATAGAGGATATGAGAATGGTACAGCTCTAACAGGAGTGCTTTAGCTCAAATTGTTGTAATTTAACTTTTAGCTCTGGAAGTTCGCAGCTCAGTGCCTGCAGTGTCAGCCAAGAGGGCAGCTGTCACATTTGAAAAAAATTCCCCTTGTATGAATGGAAATTGCAAAGGGTTTCGTTCTTGTTCTTTATCGCTTTTTGGGGGAGCAGGGGAGAGAATTTGTTTTTTTTGAACTGGTGGAAAACAACTGCTGAGCCCATAATAAATTCATCCTAAAACACATATCCACATCACCTCGATATTTGAGTAACAGGCTGTAGAAAGATACTTTTGCAGGTGAGCTTGAAGCCCATATAGAAACCACTAGAACAGGGGTCTCAAACTCCTGGCCCGTGGGCCATCTGCAGCCCACGAGCCTCCCCAGTGTGGCCCACGAGACTCCAGCAGTTTTGGGACCGGGTCTCTCCCTTGGCCCCACCTGCGGCCCCCAGGCGCTCCCCCACAAGGGCCCCAGCAGCGCAGTGGAGTTGAGAGGCGTCCGCCTGCTTGCTCCAGTGGTTGCCGGCCCCTCCCTGCGGCCCAGGAGCAGGGTGGGACTGTGCCTCCGTGTGCTGCCCCCGCCCCGAGCGCCCCTGCAGCCAATGGGACGCTGCCGGGGAGGTGTCTGGGGGCAGCAGCATGCGGAGGCCCCCCTGGCCCATCCCTCCTTGGAGCCCCACATAACCCCAGCCCCCAAAGTCCCTCCCAGAACCTGCACCCCCACCCCTTCCCCACATACCCCCTGCTGCCCCCAAACTCCCTCCAAGAGCCTGCACCCCAGACCCCTCTCTGACTCAAACTCCCTCCCAGAGCCCAACCTCTCACCCCTTCTACATCCAAACTGCCTCCCCGAGCTTTAGGCAGATGGGGGGAAGAGTTGTTTTGGGTGGTATGAGTGACATTGGCCCGGTGGGAGGATTCGAGCCCTGGCACTGGTCCTAAGGTAAATTTAGTTTGAGACCCCTGTCCTAGAACAAGGCAAGGGGAGCATGAACATTAGGCTAATAGGCTATGATGTAGCCAAACAAAGGTGTGGTAGGGAAATTTCACAAGTGTGAGAGTGTTAAGTGGTGCATGGATTGAAAATCGTGTTTTTGGATATTAAGTCTCTTTATTGGTATCTGTTTGTCAAAGAGATTCAGGCCCTCATTAACTTTAATGGTAGGCATTGCAACTACTAGATAGTTTGGGTTATGTGAAGGTAGTGTGTATTTTGTAAGTCACTTCCACTTCTTCTCAGTGTCACATCAGTGTTACAGCATGTAAGAAAATAATAAAGATACTTATTCAATGTGCAGTATTTCAAACAATGTTAATAGGTGACAATCTCTATATAAATAAGTGTACTGCCAAAACTTCCTGTGCCTAACCTTGCAGTGTCCTTTCTAAATACCTCAGTGCACTAAGAACTCTGAGCACCTAACAGAATCTCATCATAGTGGTAGATTTCATTCAACAAATAGCAAATTCAAGAATTTCAGAAGGCAATGGCACATTTAGAAACCTAATTGCTTTTGTTTCTAAGCTACCTGTCTAAAGTGCTTGGTCTCTTAGCACTGTCATTGGTACTGTCTCTTTATTTCCCCCTGAAATGTACTCCACAGTAATTTGTTGCTAAAACCAGATATCTTTGTGGCAGTTTCAAGTGTTGCTAAGTGAGGAGATAATTTCTAACTAGATCATCAGTCATTTCTTACTTTCCCAAAGAAGAAAAAAGATAAAACTTTGCTCCTAAACTCTCTTTAGTGAATATGGAAATAATTCAAAGTAAAGCACACTCAGTCTAAGATTTATGAGGCAACATTCATTAGCTCATTAGGAGGGGAAAATAAGTTTTGAAATGGTTCATGAATCTAGAACAAATAGAAACTATGGCACCTAATGTTCCTTAGTCTGAATCACATTACAGACTACCCTGATTTAATTAGGATTTACCACAGAGCATTCAGGTGCTGTCTTCAGTAGTATTTTGTACAGGGTAAACCTAGGTTCATTTTGTTTCATTTAAAAGAATATAGATTGCTTGAAAAGGATAGCATTCCTAATTGGTTTTAGGACCAAATCTTTGGAAATATACATTTACTGTAAAGACTTTTTTGTTTAAAGAGGAGTGAAAACTCTACCAGAAAAGAAATTATATTTTAAAGTAGTCATTTTAGAGATAATTACTAGCAAAGAGGAAACAAAATAAAAGTAGCTCATTTTAAAATATTTTGTTTTTCTACAGCTGTGAAAGAAAAATCACTAGAATAATCCCTTATACATTAACACTCCACAATATGAGCCAGATTCTTAATGCGTGTAAATCAACATAATTCAACTTGCATAGGAAAAATTGTGTCACTTTGGGATTTGTTTATTTTTTTAAATTATGGCTTAATTTAACGTACAGGTAAAAGTGAGACGGCTAAAAGTATTTCCCTGCGTCAGCTATAACCCAGTCAAATACTGTGCAAGCATCCCTATACAGTTCTGCCCATAGACCTTGTTCTTGAACTGACAAACCACTGTGAATCATCCTGCTCCAGAATCTAACTGGAGAGATAATATTTCCTGCATTATATTGATTAATACATCAGTATTTTGGTTTAAACAGTAACACTCATTACACGTTTAGTCTAAATAATAGCTTTGGGTCATAGGTGAAAAGTGAATGCAACAAAATGAAGAGGGATCATATTTGGCCTTGGTTATAAACAAACTTGCACCTAGTTTAACTAATGCTGTGTTTTTAAATTGATTTAATTCAACCAATGCATGTTTACGTGTAGACAAGACCTCTCTCTGAGTTGCAGAAAGAGACAGGCTTTAGTGAAAGAAAGACAAGAGCTTGTGAGGTTCCCTGTTTTCTCAGAAACAGTAAAGCGCAAAGGGAAAATCACAGGAACAACACTGTGAGCCACAAAACCTGAGTGAGGGACCCAGCCTCCCTATGCAGTGAATGGGGGGAGATAAGTACTTAAGAAAAGCCACTATGCTAGGCAGGAAGCCACCTAAGCTAGCCAGTGGGAGCTGCTGACAAGAGGGGAATGTCCTAAGTTCCACCCATCTCACAAACCTGGAATTAGGCAATTTAGGTCCCTGTGTTATTTATTGTGAAATGAGTTAGGCACTTGCCTGACTACACAAAATGGTGGCAGCAGCAGCTTATGGTGGTAGATGGTGTTGCAACTACCACCCTTATTACTTTTAGCTCATAGTACTCACCTGGAATACCCAGGTTAAAGTCCCTCCTCCTCTGAGGGGAAGAAAGGACTTGAATAATGGTATTCTGACCACTGAGCTGATGGGTGGTCTGAGTAAGGCTCTCTCAATCCCTCCTGTTGAAGCTGTCCCACTTTGGGTTAAATGAATAAAATCATTAGGGGATGGAAGCAAGTGACACTATAGCTTAGTGTTTAGGGTATCAACCTGGGAAGTGAGAGACACTGGGTCTGCTCCCCTGGCTCCAATGATTCTTTAATTATTTATACACAGTGGAGCAGTTTCAACAGGAGGGACTCTTATGTCAGAGTATCCCATAACTCAGTGGTACAATCATGTTACTGAGAGGTTTGGGAGACCCCTGTTCCAATCCTGTCGCTTCCTTAAGAAGCTGGGGAAATTGAGCCTAGGTCTCCCACATCCTGGCTGAGTATACTAACCACTGGGCTAAACAGTCTAAGGTTGTCAGTAGCAGCCTCTGAGCTTGCGTACTGAATAGGTCTCTTGGACGAGATAGGCTCTCCTCCACGATCTTCCCACAGTTTGTGGACCCCTCTGGGGCTTAGGTGGGAGATGGACATCCAGGTGCCTAGAGTGAGGCAGCAAAGTACTTAACCAGATGCAGAAACTGAAGTAGGTGTGGAAATTAGGCACTGAGTGAATCTTGGTGTCTTCAGGAATAGGTGACAGCCAAGGGAGAGTTTTTTCGATTGCAGTGGTGCCTGAAACTGGGATTTAGCACATAAATCCAGAGTTCAGGTGTCTAAGTACCTTTGTGGATCTGGGTCTGACAGTCTGATCCTGCCAACACTTCAGCTATTTGCAACTTTGTTTGTGGGATTCCCATTGAGATTGATAGGGCTACATATGAGTTATGAATATGCTGAAGCACTTTCAGATATGGGGCCTAAATGTGTGTAAAGTGTTGGCTGCCCACTTTATGTTTTAATGGTTGACAAATTGAAGGGCTGTGTTGACAAGCAGAGTGGCTGCTGTTGAAATATCAGTTGCTTTTATCTGAGAAAAGCCCATATGAAATTATCCCAATGTCCCAGTGGTCATCAGGGCACTCAGCTGAGAAGCAGAAAACTCCTGTTCAAAGCCCTTTGCCACATCAGGCAGAGTTGGAATTGGGGTCTTCCACATCCTGGGAGAATGCCCTCGCCACTGGGCTGAAAGTTATACAGGCCACCACCCTCTTCTTGGCTCTCTTGTGTGGAGTCAGGCATATTCTGAGAATGTCTAATGAACTGGGCCCTTCAGGCAAAACAGGCATTCCCCTGCCTATCTTCACCTGGTTTGAGGATCTCACAAGGGTTTAGGTGTGTGATAGGTGTCCAGGAACCTGCCTGAGGTTGCAGGCAGAAATTTAGGCACCTCAGGGACTCTTACAGTGAAAATTTACACTCCAGAGTTAGGTGGCAGCAGCTGAGCAGGGGTTTTGAGGCTCTTGAGAGCAGCTACGTTTTGGATTTAGGCATTAAAGTGGGAGTTAGATGTCTAAATCCTCTTATGGATCTGGGTCTAGATCCTTTAAAGGAGGGGGTTAGAAGGGCCAGGAATGAGATTGATCTCGTGTTTCCAGATGACCATTTACTCAGGTGGGAGGAGTGTTTTTTGGAGGTGATCCAAGCTCTACCCCTTCCTAATTTGAACATACTCCTAAACTAATGAAGAGGAAAGAGCTTGTAGTGATTCTTCAGTGTCCAGGGGGAAAAGAAAGATGTTGTTCAGCCATGACTCAACCTTTTCTGTTCCCTCACTAGGGGACTACATCTCAGACCCCTCTTCTCCTGGAAGTTAAAGGGATTGATCTAGCCCAAGGTAATTATCTCCTAATGAGTGCAGACATCAGGAGGAATATAAAATCTCTTCACCAAGCAACTGGCTGCCCTACTCCAAACACTATGAAATTTCAGAACACCATTGTATACAATAATATATCTGAATAGAAAAGTGAAATAGTGCCATATTTCTGAGGCCATCTGAAAGATCTTTCATTGATGATTAACATTCCATAACTGTACAAACAGCTGGCCAAACCCAACAGTTCATTGCAAGAGCCATTTGCATGCTTTTGAGCCACAGAGTCTTCTCCTTTCAACTTTTTGTAAGCACTCAGGGCCATGTCAGGGAGCTCTGCACGTATATATATGAGGACAGATTTGACCCCTGGAAATGCTTCTCCTTACTTCCAACCAGTACCTTGTATGATTGTAATATCTTATTAAGTGAAAGTGGTCAAATTTTTGCCAAAAATACAGAAAAAAATTGGGTGTGAATTTATTTGTATTTACTATTGTTAACACCTGTTTTAATGTCATAAGATTAAATCATTCATAAAAAATTACTCTTTATTTTTCAGGAATTTACATTTTCCCAAGTATGAATTGACATTAAATCTCAAGTACATGTAATTCTCTCCTGGATGAGGGTTGTGTATGAAAGGATGGAAACCTCAGAAAGGTGGGATAATGTTCCTTGCTAATATAGAGCTTTGAAGCATATGAATTGCATGAAGAAGTGGTTAAGAAGGTGGATCAAGAAAACAAAAAGGAGCAAAAGAACATCAAAATCCTCACCAATGGTAAGTACTGCTACATACTGTTGTAACAACTGCAAGAATAAGGGTCATAGTTTCAGCTAGACCTCTGAATATGTGTAAGTAAAATCTATGTGCACATCTGCTCCCTCATTCAAACTGGTATTTACATACACATATCTGGAAGCACACAGAGATATATCTTATGTATTTTTTTTAATTGCTATGTCCACAAAGTTTAGAGACTTGGTTGAAAATGTGGCTCTAAATCAGTTTGTGAATCCTAACCAGTGTCTTTCCTGAAAACACTGATACATGTTTTAATAACTTGTTTTCCACTTCAGTAGCTGGAATATTTTATCCACCTACGTTTTGGAAAAATATATTGCCGTGTTTTTACCATGAATAATTGTAGAATATTTCCTGAAGTGAGTGTTTTTGTTAGTCTTTCCATCCATTAAGTGTATATTTGATGGTGGGAAAACTTTAGTTTTGAAAGAGGTACGATTTTGTGAATAAGAAAATTTGAAGTTTTTTTTCATATCTTCCTGTGTAACTCAACTTCTTATGTACATTCTTGAATTCTCTGCTATACCTGGTGTTCAAAACAACACATTAGTGAAAAGACCCCTTATCCTTTATACCAAACATTTCATGAGTGAGTGTTAAGAGTGAGAAACAGGATTTTTCAATATTGAAATTCATATTTTGCAGTATGTTTCCTTTTCTATGTTTAAAATGTTGCTGAATAAGCAAAACTATTGGCATGTCTCTCTCTTTTATTAATTTTGTTTCCCAAATGAGAAGACAAATCCCACATTAGAGGGGATGATGCTCTGGAAAAATTGAAAAGAACACACTCTTAATGTCCGGTGATTTTGAAGGAATGTTGTATCTTGTATATTAAAGCCAGCAATACAAACTGACTGACTGATTTGTTTTGACTGTAGTGATCTGTCTACCCTGATTTTTGGAAACCGTGATTAGTACCTTCCTAGAGAATTGTACTTAAACATATCTTTTGATACAAAGATGGAAACTCAGGTTTTTTGGCTTGCTTAGACATTTTACAAACATTGTTATGGACTCTATTTCTATTCCCTAGTGGAAATCAACCTAACGTGACACATAATATGTTTAAGCATGGTTTTCTAAAAAGGTGCTACACTATATTTTCCAAACTTGGTATAAATGGGGCCAAAGCAAATTGGTACTCTGAACATCATGACCAGGATTTTTAAAAAAAAAGCCTAATTTTAGGCTCCTAAATCCACAACTAAGTGGCCAGACTTTCAAAAGTAATGATAACCCAGCAGCTCGCATTGAGGTTTACTTTTGAAAATCTTGGCCTGGGAGTTTATTCTGTCTATTACTGTGAAGAACACCCCTTAAAAATAAAGGCACTTACAATTTAAGACCCTGATCTTGCAAGTTGTTCTGTTTGGGTGGTTCCATGTGGCTACCTTATTAAAGTAATGCTGTATGGGAGCAGGGATGCAGCCACATAGAACAGGATCAGGCCCAAAGCCTTGCTTATCTGGGGAGAGAGCTACCTTCCAAACACAGTAGAAAGGCTTCTAAACTAGTACTTAACCTGTTTCATTACTTTTGAATATCACTACTTCTTGTTGTATTTGTCACACTATGGCCATGGCACACAAATCATCTTTCCATACCACACTCAGTTTAATGAAAAATAATGACAAAGTTAAAGGGTTACGGTTAACCAATTTGGTGTGTTATGCTCATTCCTCTAGTGTTTATAAGGGGTAATGTTGGCGTTGGCCATCTCAGGAAGCATTTAACAGAAAGACAAGATATGAGCTCATATGAAGATACAAGCTTCACATGTATCTAGTATATTGAGGGAATGTACACCCATCCTCAAAGTTTCCAATCTAGAGGTTACTCTTACAACTCTGGCTGCTTCTGGAATTCCAGGAGCCATTAGTGGCCAAGAACATCTTTTGTCATTTCTGCCTAGCTAGGCTTTAGTGACTTTTTTTCTTTTGTGGTAGACCTCACCGCAGTAATGAATGTCGGTGGCTTAGAGAACAAATGTGATTCCTAAATGTACAAGCAGAGGAATACTGAGTAGAAGTGTGTGTGTGTGTGTGTGGTGGGGGGGCGGGGGGTTATTACTACTGTGTATGGTATTTAGTGAGATGGTTACTGAAATATTATGCCCAGTTCTGGTGCCTATGCTTCTCAAAAGGATGTTAACAAACTGTGAAGGGTTCTGAGCAGAGCTACAAGAATGATTCAATGTCTGGAAAACCTGCCTTACAATGAGACTAAAAACCCTCTTTTGATTAAACTAAACTGAGGTTTAAGAGATGACTTGATCACTGTCTATAAGTACCTACAATGCATGTGGGTGGAATGGCTGGAAGCTGAACTAAAGGTACATACATTCAGACTAACAATGAGGGTAACTATCCATTGGAACAATTTATCTGAGGATGTGATGGATTTTTCATCACTTGAAATCTTTAGAACAGGATTGCATGTCTTTCTGAATGATTTGCTGTAGCTCAACCAGAAGTTTGGGGGCTAGATGCAGGAATCACATAATGAAATTTTGTAGCCTATGTGATGCAGCACATCAGACCAGATGATTATAATGGTCCCTTCTGACCTTAAATATCTTATGAATCTGTGACTTCTACATTTGCAATGCATATTGCAATGAGCTTACCAGGAGTTACCTTTGAAACCAATCAGCTGCCGACTCATTAGGCATTATTAACTGTAGAGAACTTGTTATATCGTTCTTCAGGAATTGCACTGGCATCCAGATTGCTTCTGGTATATATTACTGTACTTGAAATCACCAGGCCCCAGCTTTCAACTCCTATGCTGAATTTTTCAAAGCAATCTCGTGGATTTAAATTCTTGTCTTATGATAAAATACATGGAAGATATGCAACTAAATCCTTTAGATATCTTGTAAAATCTCAGCATTGGTGCCAGAGAGTATTCAGTGGGGTGGCCTTTTTGGCCTGAGATTGACTCCTGGCACTGGTCTGACAGAGCTCAAGTCTGATAATCTTTAGGATGGTGGTTCCCAAATAGTGCTCTGGAAGCACTTGCTGGTGGTTTGCAAAGGATCTGCATAATTGCAGACTGGGAGGAAGGTGATCATAAAATGATATCCCTGCTAGAGTCTGATCCACATAATAAAAAACAATGGAACCCATTGTTTTAGGGCATGGTGAAGCTGTGAAGTTCTACTTTTTCCCCCTTCAAGCCAGGATGGATGAAAATAAGGAATTTTTATATTTGTGGAACAAAATAAATTGAGGCTTTTTTTTTCCTGGCACTTAGAAAAGATGATAAACTTTTATTAAACTGTGTATATGCTCCTGGGATATTCTGCTACCACACGGAACATTTCATAGACCAGTATATTAATACACAGCATAAACGAGAGCGGACTATGTGTACAATGGCCTTAACTGACTGGGAGCATTTTGAGTTGCATCTATTTATTTATTCTAGATCGACTTAAAAAACCGTTCACTGTCCCTGTCTTCTTACAAACCTGACTCTCAGAGAACCTTTTCATACATATTCTGACCAGGGCCGGCCTTAGGGAAAATGAGGCCTGGGCGAATTTGTACTTTGGCATCCCTGACCCCCACTGCCTCCCTGGGCTCCCCATCCTCTCATTGCCCCAAGCTCCCTTTGGCGACCTCGCACCCAAGCCCACCCCTCTCCTTGCCTCTTGAACTGCAGCACCTCCTGACCACGGTGCCTTGGGCAGTCACCCACTCGTAAGGCCAGCCCTGATTGTGACAAAAAATAATCCAGACAATGGGCTTCACCTCTAGTTTTCTAGGCCAGTCACATAATATGACAATCAGAAGAAAAACAGGACTTCTTCTTTTAGTAAGAAACCTCAGAAGCAGCAACAACTGTAAAAGACATGCCTGAATCTCCTTATACTGTAATTTTTCTCTCTCACCCCATGCTCGTTAATGGAGCTATTCCTAGGTAACTGTGGACAGTGCAACAAGAAGGAACCCTTCAACAGAAATCAGGCTTAATATGCGTACAGTGTTCACAGTCTTGTGTAGGTTGTGTATGTTACAAGAATCTCTGTGAGAGCCACATGTGACACCAGCCAAGCCCCAGTAGCTTCTATACCCACATAAAGTCTTGAGGATGTTTACTGCCTTTCTTTATATGGTGCAGTGGATCCAAAATTAACTATTTGCATGCTGAAGAAATGAAGTTAGCTGTATGGAATATACAAGAACTATATTCAGTCTTTTGATTAGTCTATGCTTTTGGCAAGTGAACTGAAATGTACAATATCACCTTATTATTTATGGGGTTCATCAGGTAGTTAGTTTCAAGATGTACTCTACTGTATGTCCCGGGGAACTGGCTTCATGACTTATCTTCCTAAATAGTTAGTCATTGAATGCCATTAGCATTAGCTATGGAGGAAATGTTTTGCTAACTTGAAAATAATTATACTGAATATTCACCATTTTCTGTGAGGGTTAATTGGGGGAAATGAAATACTGTGCTATGTAACAGAGGTTATTAAGTTGAGTATATTGAAGTTATAATACAGCCTCATTTCATAGCAGCAAAATGGTACTTTGTGCAAATGTAGCTCTCAGCAGTGAGGTTTTATCCTTTTAATGTTCCAACTTCCAAAGGACAAGGTGATACACAGACCAGAGTCAACTGTAGCTTCTTAGGATACTGTAGCACTTAAGTCTAGCCCAAACCAGTGATGACTGCAAATGAGTTTGAATGTCCAACAATAGAAGGTCCTTTAGGCAATGAATTTTGATTGTTCTGTTCATAAGAGACTGTGAACTATATGAGGAGAGGAACTTTAAACGTCCCCTGATCATATGAGAGGGTTATTATTCCAGGTCAGGAATGCAATGCATTGGCAATGTAGTGTGACAAATGCTGACAACTATAAAGTAACAATTATGAGGAGAAGCAAACAGCAAGGGCTATATGCAAAATGATTCATTTATAAAATAGTGTCAAGAAGAGAAATGTAACTAAAATTAATAATTCCTAACATACTGTATAAAGAAAGAAGCATCTCTTTGCTCACTAGAGCAATCAAGTTTTCAAACTCCTGTTTCTGTGGGTGGGCTAGAGCATGTGTCCTTCATGTAAGTCTCTAGAACTTTGGGGTGAGGGATGCATCTGTTCACTTATGTGTAAACAATTCTTTGGAGCCAGGCTTTACACCCTCTCAAGCTGACCTGTTAATCAGTGGTCACATAAGGGGCAATTATGGATGTTTTCAATTCTGAGGCAAATGAAATGAGGGCAGTAGTGAATAACTGCTGTATCTCATTCTCACTTTCTCACCTTTGAAATATAAGTAGTTTTCACTGACTCTACTAATGTCAGCAACCTATTTGTGGTGAAAGGGTAGCTGTCTAGAGCTGCCTCTTTCATTTAAGCCATAGCTCCTTCTATTTAAAGTAATATACCACGTGAATTGAATGTTAGTTTGCCTCAACATAGTTTTGTTTCAAACCTGTATTAAATCCCTAGGCTCCTCTAGTTGTATGGAGAACAGTTTATTCCTAAATGTACTTGCGTTGTTAGTTATGCAATAAAAGAGGAACATTAATGTCTCAGATGGGGAATTGGATGACTCAGAAATTGGTAATGGGATATGTAGTCTTTCACCTCTAGGTCACTACCATGAATCCATTCCAGGTAATAAATGGAAATCATTACCATACAATGATTGGTTGGTGCTCATTTACACTTGGCATGAATTGGTAGTCTGTCAGGCAAGTTCCTAGTAGCTAGGTGGCCATGTTACAAAAGTCTACATTCTTTCAATTAATCAGATCCTTTATCAAATGTTCACATATGTTGACCATTCTGTAACACACATGAATAAGTACAGAAGTAGGGGGGAAAGTAGTTAAACTGATCCACAGGAAATGGTGCTTTCTCTCATTTATTTTTAAAAAAGAAAAAAGACATCTTGGGAAGTTGTGAATTCTCATGTTTATTAATACAATTGGACAATGGCCCTTATTCTCCATTGCCTGGCACCTTGTGTAATCATAAATGCCTGTGCAAAGTGCTACCAAATCAACATTGTACAGCCACTTTGCCCATCTTACCAGTGTAAAGTGGGTGCAATGGTAAATCAGGTCCTATATAAGAGTACTTACAAATAGCAATTTCTTCATCATAAAATATCTATCAACTATCTTCTAAATGCAGAACTCTTTTTGAGAGCATGTACATCTGTATACATTCATGTAGTTTATCATATCAGTTTGTCTCCAAGGACAAATATGTTTTCAATTTAAAATTGATTTTTTTCTTAGATTACTTTTCCACTTGTTGACTGTTAGCTGAATCACACTGACAAAATGATCTTGAATTGATATAGTAGATTCATAGAGATTAGAGATGGAAGAAATGTGTAAATGGGCATGTCCTGGAGCTTTTTTTTTTCTCTGAAGTGACATTTGATTATTTTAATATAGTAGTTAGAGAAATTGGAAGCACAGAATGTGAGGCTATATTCTTATTGTTGTCTGAGATAATTATATGTATAACTCTTATTCACATTAATAGGAATTATCCATATAAATTACTTTCATTTGGTAAATAAATAGACCCAAAAGAGATGGGGGCAACAGATTTTTATATATTTCACTTTATAGTGTTATCAGAATATCTAGAAGACAACCTATAATTTCTGAGTGAAATTCACTCAAGCCCAGATCCAGAAAGGTATTTAAGCACCTAAACCCTAGATGTGGGTAACCCAGGTTTGATTGGCCCCTCTGCCTGATAGGGAGAGAGGATGTGACCTGGGGCCTCCCATGACTCCTCAGAATAGTTCTCTAACCACTGAGCTGTGGCTTATTCTGATATAGGACTTCCTTAATCTCGCCAGTTAAGGCTGTTCCACTTTCATATAATAATTAGTCATAGGAGCCGGGGCCCTTGACCCTAGGTCTCCCACATCCCATGTTGGTAAGCTAAGTGCCAGACTCTCTCCTGCTCCCACCCCCAGCCCAATGATTATTTAAGTATTTATCCCAAGTGCAGCAGCTTCAGAATGAGAGAGTGAAGGGGACCCATATTAGACTATCTTGTAGCCCAGAGGTTAGACCATTCATGTGAGAGGTGTAGGAGACATCTGTTAAATCCTTTCTCCCTCTTAAGCAGAAGGGGAATTGAACCTGAGCTTCCCACATCTCAAGTGAATGCTGTAACCACTGGGATAAAAGTTAGAAGGAAACCACTGCCGCCTCCTTCTCTGGACATTTTGTGTGGAGTAAGGCAGGCACTTAACTCATTCAGAAACAACACCAGCACCTAAGCCATCTGACTGCAGGAGTGGGGTTCCCCTTCGTAGATCACAAGCAGAGATAGCCAGCTCCCTGAAGCCCAGACTTAGGCACCTAGCTCCATGAGCGGGGTGGGGCTTAGGATACACACCTGTCTTCAGCATCTCCTATTGGCTAGCCTAGGTGGCCTGCTGCTTATCGTGCTGGCTTTTGTGGATCACCTTTTTAGGTAACCATGTCTCCCTCTACATTGTAGGTATCTAATCTGGTCTTTGTGGACTCCGTTCTTTTCTCAGTGATTTTTCTAGGTAGCTAAAGGATAGGCGTTGCAATACTGCATGTTGCAACACCTAAGTCTCTTTGTGGATCTGGGCCTCTGAGCAAAAGACTAGCGCAAGACTATGTACTTATTCAGCCTTTAACTTAGGACACACTTGGGATTTAAATGATGCATGGGTCTTGTGATGACACTTTGTAAAAGCGTGAATTTCACACTGACTTTTGTTGTTATGAAAGAATATAAAAATATTCATTTTTCAATTCGTTTTAACAACATTGATTAAAGTGAGAAGCTGTATATTGAATAATGCAAACTACCTCCATTTGACTTCTACTGTATGCTACCACATTAGACTCTTTCTTAAATCACATGTGACTCCTTTTATGTCTAATTCATTTTGAAATGATCTCCTATTGTAATCGCAGGTAACAAACCACTTTGTTTAAAACCCTTCATTTAGAACTCCCTCTGTTTTATATAGATGGTTCTAAAGCACATTGGGTCTGATGATGATAATGAGTATCATCATAACATTTGTCTTGCACAAAACCCTCAAGAAAATTGGTTTCCAGGATCAGTTTCAATAAGGTGATATGTGAGATATGTAGCAAATGTATTTTAGAGCCTGGAGAAAATACTTGCGAGAAGATTACTAGGTGTAATTTAAAAAAAAAACTGTGGAAGGGAGTAATTTCTTTCCTAATATGACATCTTAGAGAAGACAGTAGTTGTTATCCCAGATATGGGCAGAGATATGAATAAATTGCCATCCATATTGAAGCAGAGAAAGAGATGTCTGTCTGTGGGAACTAGGACTTGCTAGAAAACAAGAATTTGGTTTTGTGAAACACTGAGGATTTGAAATTTATTTTGGTTCTATATCAGAACAAAAAACACAAGAGTGAGAGAGAGACCCACCCACCCCAGAACAGCCAATTGCCCAATGGTCAGGGCAGTTAACGACTCCCAGGATGTGGGAGAGGTGGGTTCATGTCCTTGCTCTGCCTAATTCAAAGCAGGGATTGAAGCTGGGCTATAGAGTCAGTATTTCAGTCTCTCCTGTTGGAGCTGTTCCATTTTGTATAAATAACTAAATATTAGTTAGGGCAGAGAGAGAAACTGACTCGGTGGCCTGCTGGTTAAGTCACTGGGATGTGCCTGATCTGTAGCCGGAACTTGAATCTGAGTCTCCCATCCAAGCTGAATGCTTTGGCCACTGGGCTATTGCTATTCGCGATGTGACGGAGAGACTGCTGAGACTCATCAAGCCCTCGGATCGCTACCCCTTCCTGCTTCTCCACGTGGGCACCAATGATACTGCCAAGAATGACCTTGAGCGGATCCCTGCAGACTATGTGGCTCTGGGAAGAAGGATAAAGGAGTTTGAGGCACAAGTGGTGTTCTCGTCCATCCTCTCCATGGAAGGAAAAGGCCTGGGTAGAGACCGTCGAATCATGGAAGTCAACGAATGGCTACACAGGTGGTGTCGGAGAGAAGGCTTTGAATTCTTTGACCATGGGATGGTGTTGCATGAAGGAGGAGTGCTGGGCAGAAACGGACTCCACCTAACAAAGAGAGGGAAGAGCATCTTCACAAGCAGGCTGGCTAACCTAGTGAGGAGGGCTTTAAACTAGGTTCACTGGGGGAAGGAGACCAAAGCCCTGAGGTAAGTGGGGAAGTGGGACACCGGGAGGAAGCACGAGCAGCAGCGTGTGAGAGAGGAGGGCTCCTGCTTCATATTGAGAAAGAGGGGCCATCAGCGGGTTATTTCAAGTGCCTATACACAAATGCATGAAGCCTGGGAAACAAGCAGGGAGAACTGGAAGTCCTGGCAAAGTCAAGGAATTATTATGTGATTGGAATAATAGAAACTTGGTGGGATAACTCACATGACTGGAGTACTGTCATGGATGGATATAAGCTTTTCAGGAAGGACAGGCAGGGCAGAAAAGGTGGGGGAGTTGCACTGTATGTAAGAGAGCAGTATGACTGCTCAGAGCTCAAGTATGAAACTGCAGAAAAACCTGAGAGTCTCTGGATTAAGTTTAGAAGTGTGAGCAACAAGGGTGATGTCGTGGTGGGAGTCTGCTATAGACCACCGGACCAGGGAGATGAGGTGGACGAGGCTTTCTTCCGGCAACTCACAGAAGTTACTAGATCGCATGCCCTGGTTCTCATGGGAGACTTCAATCACCCTGATATCTGCTGGGAGAGCAATACAGCTGTGCACAGATAATTCAGGAAGTTTTTGGAAAAAGTAGGGGACAATTTCCTGGTGCAAGTGCTGGAGGAACCAACTAGGGGCAGAGCTCTTCTTGACCTGCTGCTCACAAACTGGGAAGAATTAGTAGGGGAAGCAAAAGTGGATGGGAACCTGGGAGGCAGTGACCATGAGATGGTAGAGTTCAGGATCCTGACACAAGGAAGAAAGGAAAGCAGCAGAATACGGACCCTGGACTTCAGAAAAGCAGACTTTGACTCCCTCAGGGAACTGATGGGCAAGATCCCCTGGGAGAATAACATGAGGGGGAAAGGAGTCCAGGAGAGCTGGCTGTATTTTAAAGAATCCTTATTGAGGTTACAGGGACAAACCATCCTGATGTGTAGAAAGAATAGTAAATATGGCAGGCAACCAGCTTGGCTTAACAGTGAAATCCTTGCTGCTCTTAAATACAAAAAAGAAGCTTAAAGAAGTGGAAGATTGGACAAATGACCAGGGATGAGTATAAAAATATTGCTCAGGCTTGCAGGAGTGAAATCAGGAAGGCCAATCACACCTGGAGTTGCAGCTAGCAAGAGATGTTAAGAGTAACAAGAAGGGTTTCTTCAGGTATGTTAGCAACAAGAAGAAAGTCAAGGAAAGTATGGGCCCCTTACTGAATGAGGGAGGCAACCTAGTGACAGAGGATGTGGAAAAAGCTAATGTACTCAATGCTTTTTTTGCCTCTGTCTTCACGAACAAGGTCAGCTCCCAGACTGCTGCACTGGGCAGCACAGCATGGGAAGGAGGTGACCAGCCCTCTGTGGAGAAAGAAGTGGTTTAGGACTATTTAGAAAAGCTGGACATGCACAAGTCCATGGGGCCAGATGCATTGCATCCGAGAGTGCCAAAGGAGTTGGCGGATGTGATTGCAGAGCCATTGGCCATTATCTTTGAAAACTCATGGTGATCCGGAGAAGTCCTGGACGACTGGAAAAAGGCTAATGTAGTGCCCATCTTTAAAAAAGGGAAGAAGGAGGATCCTGGGAACTACAGGCCAGTCAGCCTCACCTCAGTCCCTGGAAACATCATGGAGCAGGTCCTCAAGGAATCAATTCTGAAGCACTTAGAGGAGAGTAAGTGATCAGGAACAGTCAGCATGGATTCACCAAGGGCAAGTCATGCCTGACTAATCTAATTGCCTTCTATGACGAGATAACTGGTTCTGTGGATGAAGGGAAAGCAGTGGACGTGTTGTTCCTTGACTTTAGCAAAGCTTTTGACACGGTATTCCCACAGTATTCTTGCCAGCAAGTTAAAGAAGTATGGGCTGGATGAGTGGACTATAAGTTGGATAGAAAGCTGACTAGATTGTCGGGCTCAACGGGTAGTGATCAATGGCTCCATGTCTATTTGGCAGCTGGTATCAAGTGGAGTGCCCCAAGGGTCGGTCCTGGGGCCGGTTTTGTTCAATATCTTAATAAATGATCTGGCGGATGGTGTGGATTGCACCCTCAGCAAGTTTGCAGATGACACTAAACTGGGAGGAGAGGTAGATACGCTGGAGGGTAGGGATAGGATACAGAGTGACCTAGACAAATTGGAGGATTGGGCCAAAAGAAATCTGATGAGGTTCAACAAGGACAAGTGCAGAGTCCTGCACTTAGGACGGAAGAATCCAACGCATCGCTACAGACTAGGGACCAAATGGCTAGGCAGCAGTTTTGCAGAAAAGGACCTAGGGGTGACAGTGGACGAGAAGTTGGATATGAGTCAACAGTGTGCCGTTGTTGCCAAGAAGGCCAATGGCATTTTGGGATGTATAAGTAGGGGCATTGCCAGCAGATCGAGGGACGTGATTGTTCCCCTCTATTCGACACTGGTGAGGCCTCATCTGGAGTACTGTGTCCAGTTTTGGGCCCCACACTACATGAAGGATGTGGAAAAATTGGAAAGAGTCCAGCGGAGGGCAACAAAAATGATTAGGGGACTGGAACACATGAGTTATGAGGAGAGGCTGAGGGACCTGGGGATGTTTAGACTACGGAAGAGAAGAATGAGGGGGGATTTGATAGCTGCTTTCAACTACCTGAAAGGGGGTTCCAAAGAGGATGGCTATAGTCTGTTCTCAGTGGTAGCAGATGACAGAACGAGGAGTAATGGTCTCAAGTTGCAGTGGGGGAGATTTAGGTTGGATATTAGGAAAAACTTTTTCACTAGGAGGGTGGTGAAACACTGGAATGCGTTACTTAGGGAGATGGTGGAATCTCCTTCCTTAGAAGTTTTTAAGGTCAGGCTTGACAAAGCCCTGGCTGGGATGATTTAATTGGGGATGGGTCCTGCTTTGAGCAGGGGGTTGGACTAGATGACCTCCTGAGGTCCCTTCCAACCCTGATATTCTATGATTCTATGACATGGTAGCTCTTGCTCTCTCTCTCTGACCAGAAATTCCATCCTGGACCTGAGAAATCTCCTGATGAAAATGTCATCAAAACAGATATATTTCCATGCAAATTTTTGATGAATCAGCATTGTTTGGCAAAAAAAAAAAAAAAAAAGATTTGGTTGACCAATTGTCAACCAGCTGTAGTGGGAAGTGATTTAAAGATGGCAGGAGACAGTGTATAATATATAACTGAAGTTAAAAATTCTTACTCAAATCTAAATTAGATTGATCCATGGTTATCCATTTCACACATGTATCAAATGGATATGAAGAACAGAGTTAGGTGGAGGAAGACTCAAATGAGGAGATGTCTGTATTTTACAACTCACCAGCTTTCAGAATATTCAAAGCTGATGATGAATAAACAAAACAAAGCAAACCACCAAAACCACACACTTGTCAGTGATCTTTTTAATGGTCTAATTAAGAAGAAGGAAAATGAGCTTTTGGGAGGATCTGCTTTTTTCCAGCCATGAGAGAGCATAGGAGAGTAGCAGTGGGGAAGAGAGTTCATTCCAATTTCCTACTTAATCTCGGAAGTATAGAAACCAAAGGGGAAATCAGTACTCTAACTGGGGAGAGAAAAGTGTAGGTAACATATGTTCCTTCTCCCATCTGTCTTCCTCCCCTCACAGTCCTCCCCACCCCACCTCACCTCCCCCCAGGTACTTTATTCTTTTTTTCCCCAACCAGCAACTGTGAGGTAAAGGGAGTAGTGTATTCATATATTTACTCGCTCCCACACAAGCATTCAAGCATTGGCTAAGTGTGCAGAATGTAACACAAATAAAGCCAAGCATGGACATGGACTGGAATTTCATCAATAGCTCTGTCTGGATTAGAATGACCAGAGGCTCAATCAATCAGAATAAAAACAAAGGGTGAATGTACATTAGAGGTGAAATCCTGTTTAGTTAATTGACAGGCAGGACAGTATTTGGTAGAGAATGTGATTCTCAAAAGTTTGCCCTTTAATTTTTCAGATAACCTAAATTTGAGGCCTAAATTTTGTCCAAGGGAGTAGTGGATTTTAGCGCGGAAGACCCTCCACAAGAACACAGGGCCAGATTCTCTGGTGCAAATCTGCATACCCCCATTGTCTTCAATTGTTGATTTACACCATCAGAGGATATGGCTAACCGAGCTCCCATATATACAAACCATGGAACCTTCAAGTGTCCCACCAGATCTTCTTTGATGGGGCAAACCTCACAGAGGGGGAGAGGCAGTCTTTATAAAAGATTGATGACTCAACCCACAAAGGGCTTTCTAGATTATAGTCAACCTCCTCAGTTGTATCATGAAGCTAACTGGAAGACAGCAAGGCATAGTACAAGTCATTTTTTAATTCACCTTTTGAGTAATTCTGGTAGTATCAGGAAAAATAAAATAATTTTCACTTAACAATTATATATTACCTTTCATTATCCTTACTATAATCACATGTCCCAGGCCATTCTGGCCCTGACCCTGCTGCTGGCTGTGAATAGGTGGAGCCTGACATTCACGGTACCACAGCATATCATCCAATAGTCGCAGAGACACTAAAATTGCATACTGCATTCTTGACCTGTAGGCTCAGTATTTATATGCTTTTATTTACATTGCTTTAAAGAGTTGATAAGACAGCTGGCCGTGCAGCAAAGTCTCTGTCTGTCCAGCAAAATGCAGTAGCACAGATAGTGTCCTCTTTCTGGGCAGACCAGGAAGGTATTTTTCATTCCATAGCCTTTAGTCAAATCTCTAATGTCACACACCCTTGTCTTCTATAGTTATATATTTTTATCATTGTTCTATTATCCTCTGTTTCTGATAGCAGTTTGCTTATTAGCTCGGGATCCTGGGCACAGAAAGCAGATGTTGTCTTGGATAGCTTTCCAGGATGCGTGTTGTTCACCTTGCCTTTCTTTGTAAGAATACGGGCTCTGCCTCTGGACAAATGTTCTCTGGGTACAAAGCACAGGAGGCAATGACTTCCCTCCCCCCTTCACTACATCATTCACAAGATACCATCATCACAGACTTGTCATTGCAATTTGTCTCTCATCTTTGTTGCCCATATCTCAGTGAAGTCTCCTCTCCCCAGGCCACTGCTATAGGCTACCTGCTGCAGCCTGGGAAAAAAATCTCTCAGACCTAATAAAAGAGGTAGCATGACAAAAGAGCCAGCTAATAGCCAAACCTATTTCTGTCAGTCTGCTGGTTCTGAAATAGAAACAAAACTAACGGTAAGGGCCATGCAGTTGCTGGTACTATGTTTACTGCTGTGCCTGGCACCACTGCGGTACCATTCAGCAAAATGACTGTCGAAAGGAGAGCATAATGGTTATCAGTCTGAAAGTGCCTGTGATATGATTGGACAATACTAAAAGAGCCCACTCTACTTCCTCTTGCCTTCTCCACTCGCCCTGTTAAAGAACTCCTAGTAGATAGAAAGAAATATTGGTTATGTCCATTCTGAACCTGCATACTCTCAGCAAAAATAACCTCCTCCTCAGCTCCAGAGATGCCTTTAGTATTAGAGGGTGAGGAAGAGGCTAGAGAAGGAATAGCGGTTTGAAGCTCAGAACAGCTAATGGCTCAGGGAGTGAAAATATAGAGGAGATAAGAATGAAAGCACCCTTATTTCCTGTGAAGCAAATATAAATTCCCCCATCTCTCCTCTACACCCTTCCCTAAACAGTGGTCTCCTTCTGGCTAGCTGGTAAATAATCCTTTTTTGAGCTAAAATCTGGGTACCAAGTATATACAGTTGCATATGCCTATCTGCAGTACATAACGTTATCACAGGTCATTTGTACTACTAAGAATTAGCTTGCAGGGGAATCCATTAGAGAGAAAGTCCAAAGCAATATTTCCAATAAGTTTCATTATTTTCCCCCACTGCTTTTATCTCCTGTTCTACCAATCCTCCTGCTTCAGGGCGTAAGCTGATTTCCAGCTGGGGACAGAATCTCTCCCCCAGTTGTATAGTACTATGAATTAGATGAATAATGGAGTTACATGATTCATCTGAAATCTCCAGTACTAGCCATTGTCAGAGGTAGGAAGAGGATACTGGAGGAGATAAATCATTGGTCTAGTCTTGCAAGTCCTGTGTTCCCTATGACAGAGCTTCTGGGTACTAACAAGACACTAGTCAGTCATGTATATGTAAGCAATGAGACTCTGCCTGTGGATTTCATATTGGGTCTGCTCTGGTCAATAAAAATTAACTTGGGGGAGGGAGGAATTCCCTCTGTTTATTTTCACTTTTCATAATTAAAAAAATGAATAGAAAAGCGAGATGTATGCCTAGTTTTATTTTCCCCAAGTCCTGCTTGCACGGGGCAGGATGGCTCAGGAGATCTGGGTTCAACATTCATAGCCACACTCTTTATAGCTTCTCCATAAAGGATCATTGTGCACTCACCCTCCCACATTTTCCTTCCAGATCATGCTAGCTGTATGGCCCTGAGTCTGTCCACTGACTCTAATAGGCTTTGCATCAAGTTTTGATGTGCCTGGGTCAGTCAGGATCCCAGCTTTACTGTGCCATCTTAAGGCCATGCAATGCCACTGGCTGCATTAGCCCAGTCCCCCCTCCCCCCAATCTGCCACTGTGCAGAATGCCAGGGCTGTATTTTGCTCTTTCCCTACATGCAAATAGAGTAGCAAAGCCAGGTTTTAAGCAGTGGCAGAGCCGCAGTTTGGGGGTTGGGGAGAGATGATGGGTCCTTGTTGATGATATCTTCAGTTATATCTGTTGGCTTGAAGAGCTGCCACGCATACACCTACAAGCCAGATGGGGGGTGTGTTTGTCACCCCTCACCCCTGCCCCCCCATTGGTTCTACTATTATGTGAATACTGGGAAGCAACTCCTTGAACCCTCTTGGGTGTGGCTCCATATATTAGCACAAAACAGAGCAGAATTGTGCCCTGTACTAGCACTGTCTCTCCTATCTTACCCAACGGTTATAAAAAGTAATTAATGAGCAAGGCAACAACATAGTGGGATGTGTTTGTAGCAGGGAGAGGCATAAAAATAATAATTGTCAGACAGTGTATCTCTTCTGCCAGTGTCTCTTCATATTCTATTAATGGCAAATCCCTCCATGCCAGATGCCTGCCTCCTAACGCTGTTTCACATGGGACATGTTTAGAAAACGGAGGGTTTGCCTCTACGCTGCTTTTCAGTCCCTGTTTTATGTGGCACTGCTAGCTAGATTATTCCCCAGTGGGACGTGCTAGCACTAGTACCGTACCCAGTAAACATTCCAAATGAATTTTTGTGGGTAAACCTGTCAACTGTAAATCACTTTTTGGTACCTTCAGGTGCAAACAGGTTGCAATACTTCAGCTCTGGTACATTTTTTTTTTTTTAATTCAGTGACAGCCGGAGTGCAATGCCTGCTTTTTGTTTTTTTTGGCTTTTTTTTAAGTTAAGTATGTGCTGCTCTTTCAGATATACACTCTTCTGGCAGTATAACAATAGAAGCATTAAGCATTAAGCATTAAGCAACTTGTCTGCTCTTAGCAATGACAAATGCCACATGTTTGAAAATATCGAAGTCTTGTTGGATGCAATGTGTGTAAATACTCAAGCGAAACCCTTACGAAACTTGAATTAAAAAAGGATATGTATTGTCTGCCCTTCCCCAGTTATAATCCTTCCCTCCTCCAAAGAAATCTGATAATTATGCTTCTGTCAGGCAACTTGATATTCAGTGAAAGCATCATATCTTAGCTGAATCACACACACATTATAGTTTATTCCACTCGTTCCTAGATTTAGAAAACCCTGTCTCTTTAAGCCAAAGGGACAAAGGTGCTGGTGAAATGAGCTTCAAATGATTAGAACCCTGCACTAGGCTGGCTTGCTGTGCTCCAGGCAAAATTACCTGAGGACGGGTAGGTTGCTGCGTACAGAAAGGCAGCTTTAATCTCTGCCACAAGCTCCAAATGAGTTCTGCTGGTTGAAGCTGCCTTGGATATATACTGAATAATCACATCCCATCAGCACCCGAAGCACTCCTTCTCCTCCTTAAGTGCTGCCCCCTTTAAATACTGTTTGTCCCACTACACGTCCTCAACTGGAATAGAAATTTTGATCATCTAGTGCCACCATAATCCTGGCCTGCAGATTTTCTGCCACTGTAGTCCTGTGTTAGCAATACAGCTAGTACATTTTGTCTGATCTACAAACATCACAACATTTGTTTTCTGTATTGTGGCATCCCCATAGTGGATATGATATCAGTACTACAGATAGTAATTCTGAATGTAGTAGATCAGGGAATAATATTGCACCATATTGTGACATAATTCCTAGAAATGCTGTATTTAAAACACAGGAGAAATAAGGTGGGTGAGAGAGATAAAATCTTTAATTGTACCAACTTCTGTTGATGAAAGAGTCTCTCTTTGGAGCTTACACTGATCTCTTCTTGAGGTCTGGGGAAGATACACAGACCATTATAGCTAAATACAAGGTCGAACAGATAAGGAGTTAACACATGTTGCAAGAGACCATGAAAGATCAGATACTGAGTGATTGTTGGGGTGATAGGTGACAACTAGTGGTGTGAGGTCAGAAGGTTTCTTTTTCTCTTATATTGAAGCACGTTATCCTGGGGTATTTGTGTGGCCCATTAAATGATACGATCTATTTCTCTGGTGGAGTGTCCTTGTTTGGTGAAGATGGTTTTCAGTGTGTTAAGGTGTGTATCTCAGACTTTCTTCTCAGAGCATATTCTGCGATATCTGAATGGCTGGCTGTAGATAACAGATTTCTTGGTATGTTTGGGGTGGTTACTGGATCTCTGAAAATAGGCGTGGTGATCTGTGGGATTTTTGTATATAGCTGTCTGAAGGGTTCCATTGTTGAAGCTGATCATGGTGTCCAGAAAGTTGATGCTGGTGTGGGAAAGTTTGGTTGATGGGTGGTGGTGGTTGTAGTTGTGGTAGAGATCAGTGAGGGAGTTTAGGTCACCTGTCCAGAGGATGAAAATATCATCAATGAATCTCAGGTATATCATTAGTTTCATGGTGCATTTGGTCCAGAAAGTTTTCCTTGATGTTATTCATGAAGAGGATGCATACTGAGACATTACCATCACATTTGAACCACTGCACTGTGATGCTTGGGTAAGGAGGTACTTCAGCCTATCTTTGGACATCATCAGCTGATGGACCCACTCTGTAATGGCTATCTTTAAGTGTAACACACATTGTAATTATAATACAACAGACCTCATATTCACTGACATAATGAATATAATAGGGGAAAACACTGCAGTGTTGAGGGTTAGCTTTGATATGTTTCAAATATATATTAAGGGACACAAAGCTTTGAAAGAATGTAATAAGAATGCTTGAGAATAGCCATGTCATATTAAGTATATTTACTGCAGTTCTTATGACCATCTTCTACTCAAGTGCACACACATACAGAAAAAGCCCCAGCAATCAATTTGCATTATATATTACAGTAAGAAATGGGTCTTGCATGCACTTTGCACAGAGTGGCAATGAGTCACTGAGAGGCAAATTCAGCTCCTTCTTCAACAGCCACGAAGGGTCCCTTGGCAGCAGAACAAGTGAGGTTTTTGTCTTTATTTTCTAGGGTTTCTATTGCATCTGTCACTGTAGTGCTTCCCAGGTAAATTTAGATTCATATGGCAGAGTCCCTAGTAAATTTGGTGGAGTACTTATTTGTGGAGTCTTCTGCTAAGCTCCTTCTCTGATATAGGTGCAGATCTATAGTCTCTTTCATCTCCTCCCACCCTTCATCATTCTGGTTATGGTGGCTTTCTCGAAGGGGGTTCCAACATGTCCTAAAGAATTCATATCTGTACATTAAACAGAGCTATATTTGTGCTTTTATGAGGAGTCTGTAATTTGGAAGTGATGATTCCTAAAACATTTCTTAATAATCAAACAACAAAGAGGAAAACCCATTCCAGATTCTTTTAATTTAGCTTCTTGCTCATAAATATGTTTAACACATTTGAATAATTTTATCTTAATAGAAATATCACTTGCAAGCTTTTTTTAACTCAACAAAGGTATTGTTATTGCAAAGGTGATAATGAAGTATATGTTGAACAACTATTGAATTGTGTATGATTGCACTAGGTATGAAACTCTACATAGAAAAGGTTAAATGCAAATAGGCTTTTCCAAATGACTGCACAAGAACTGACTACATCAGCTACACCAGCATAGTCATTTAGGGTGTTGTGTGGGTTAAGCACTCTCTCTTTTATGTCTAGAGAACACTTGCAGGACAGTTGGCTGCGATAAACATTGGTCATAGTTCATCTATGCACAATTATTTGCAGAAATTATACAATACATAAAAGTTTCTAGTAACATTCAAGAAAATCTTAATGTGCTTGGACAAAAACAGGAAAAGAGGCACAATTCATCAGATTATTTGCTACAAATGATTTGCCCAGCTCTACTACAAAGAGAGGTTTTGAAATTGCTGTAGTTGGAGCAGAACAAGGATAGACTTGACATCCATCTATTAAGGATCAGTTAGGAATAATTAAATCATGATGCATGGCAGACTAGATTATCTCTTCCAAACAGGTGATTATATTATTATTTCCCCTTTGACCTGAGCAGTTAGCCATTATTTGGCGCTTTGCTGGGTAGTTTTTATTAGGAGGAGAAATTGACCATTCAGGTCAGGTACTTCTTTGGTGCAATCCTGTTTCCTTACAAAGAATAAATAGAAAGTCCTGTTCCCCTGAACACAGTACGAATAAACATTATCAAGCAGGTTGCTTGCTCAAAAATCCCCAATTTCTCTGCCGCTTTAGCATGTTCTGTACCCTAGGAGCTCTGGTTTTGTTTCCTCTCATGTACACATTCACAACTGCTTCTCTGGTTTTCAGCTGGCTTTCTTGGCTTTCTGCCTCTTCCATACACACAACTTGCAAACAATCCCTTAGCCCCTGCATTTGCGACTAGTCTCAGGAAAACCTCTCTTATTCTACCTCCTTTAGTCTTTACTCAGGCCTTGCCATGTGACCCAGTGCTTTGGATAGTGGCTTATATTGTTTCCAGGTATCACTACATAATAAGTGGTTACCTGCCCCTTTCATTTAGCCCGAATTAATGGTGCCTAGTACACCCATTGACTTTAAACATGTCAGCGATTGTCATCTATAGTTCAGAAACCTGCTTGATGGCACATGTTGACACCTTCCATTACAGTAACATTTTTAATGTGTATAAGAGTGCATTAATAAAGAAAATACTTGTTTTTAAAATATGTATATGGTGGATGGGGGACTAGACTTGTTCTTCTTGAAGCTCTGTACGTGGCTTTCTGTGCCTTAGTTTCTCCAACTCTAAGATGCATAGAATAATGTTTACCCACCTTCTGCAGAGAGAGGTTTACAGTTACGAATTAAAAGTGCTGTACAGGAACCTGCTCCAGAGCCAATTAAGATTAATTGAAAGACTCCAACTGACCCTAATAGGCTTTGAATCAAGCCCTAAGTGCTAAATATTATTTGTGTGTGTGGTTTTTCTGTGTTTGGAATGGGGGGGATTTTGTCCAGTTTATATTTTGTGAGATGAGGCTTATCTGCAGAAGTTAGTTGTTTTTGGATTAGTTTGTGCATTGTAAATATATGTACATGTGCCTAGATCTTCAGCATAAGCATTATTTAATAAGTAATCAAATAAATTTTACTAGAAGAATAACCTTGCTATTGTAATAAACAACACAAGTACAAGGAGCCAGCAGCTGGTGAATCAGGTTTTTCTTTTTGAGAGAGAGTGTGGTCTATGGATAGGACATGGGAATCGGGAGATCTAGATTTCACTCCTAGCTTTACCAGTGACCTGCTATGTGACCTTGTGCAACTTGCTTAATCTCTCTTTTTCTCTCCAGCACTATGTCTGTCCTGTCTTTTAACACTGTGAGCTCTTCAGGACAAGAACTATACAGTACGAATGTACAGTACTTAATGCAATAGGACACTGATCTGAGTTTGGGACAATAGCCATTACTGTAATACAAATTATCATAATTACTTTATGCATATGTGTGTTCTACACCCTGAATTATGGTTTATATAATATGATCAATGCTATACACATACATAATATACATAATAGCATTGTTAAAATACACAACTGTGTGCTATGTACAATATATATACACACACTGCATATATATAATATTTTATACTAATCTGCAATATCCTGCAGTGTTAATTATAGAAGCAGGGCTTTTTATTTTTTAAATTCAAATAGATTTTTAAAGGATACTTTTCCTGATGTGCTAGACACTTGCATATGAATTTAGAGTCCACAAACCAATTTAAAATCAGGCACCGATCCTGAAAACACCTATGCATGTGAGTAATTCTGTGAATGGAACTCAATGTATGTAAATTTACTTTCTGAGCCATTAAGACTGGCACAAAATATAGCCCCAACCAACAAAATACAAGTCAGTCAATTGGACATACATCCTTTTGACCACCCAAGCCTTCACCAAAAGCCCTGAGAGGACGATGAGTGCAAAGGGTACGCTTACACTGCAATAAAACACCCACAGCTGGTCCGTGTCAGGTGACGTGGGTTCATGGGGTTCAGGCTGCTGAGCTATAAAATTGCAGTGTATACGTTTGGTCTTAGGCTGGAGTCCAGGCTCTGGGACCGTCAGAGCCCAGGCTCCAGCCCAAGCCTGAACGTCTACACGTCAGTTGTATAGCCTGCGAGCCCAAGTCAGCTGACATGGACCAGCCATGAGTGTTTTATTGCAATGTAGACATAGGACTGCAGAGAACTCCTGGGTCATCAAGTCCAGTCTGCCTTGAAGGTCAGACAATATTTGCTCTGTTTGGACTTCAGTTTAAGGAGGTTTCATTGTTTTGTAAAACAAAGAAATGAAGAGAGAAAAGAAAAAATATGCAGACAAGTGAACTTGAAAATGAGAGAGAGAAACAAGAATTGCTACATTCATGTATGCTCTTAAAGTTAAATGCTCAAATATACCACATGTTCAATAAGAGCTGATTCGTATAGATTAAAGTAAATATCCACTCTTCAGAGCCTAAGGAAAAGCTCCCCCTTGTTATGTTTGGTAGCATGAATCCACTCCGATTTGTAAAAGCAGTTTTTAGATGAGCTTCGCACACGCTGTCAGAATATGAAGTTTCCTCACTAGAGGGTCAAAGAGAAGGCAGCACTTTGGAAACAAGATGAGTTCAGCTTCATTTTTTGCCCCCTGTGGTGTTTTGTTGTTTTTATACTGATGTTGAGTACTGAAGACGTTGCGACAAATTTTCTTCTAGTGTAAAGTGGTGCAACTTTGACTTTGGTGGACATGTGCCAATATACCCCAGCTGAGAATTTGCTTACCCTGGATAAGGGGGGAAATCTAGTTTTTTTCAGAAATATTGCATTCCTTTCCAAGGTACAGCAATTTTCTGGAATATATCAGCAGAATCCACATGGTTAAGGCTGATGCAAGCTTTATGCTGTAGCCTGCAGAATCCTACATCATCCTGAAGGCTGTAGAAAAATGAGCTTTCAATTAAAAAAAAATAGTAATGAAAAGCTATTAGGCACAGAACACAGTTGAACAACTTTTTTTCACTTCCTTTTTCCATCTTTCCTGTTGATATTACAAGGAGTATCATTGCTAAGGAATATTTCTGAAGCTTGCTGTCAATGAAAAAGGAAGAAATTATAAAAAGCAAAGCAACACTCAATGTTTCCTCCCTGGGGAGAGAAAAAAGAAAGGGACAACTACATGGGACACTGCAGAAAGACACTCAGATACCATGCTATGGGTATTTGTATAAGAATCTGATTTTTAAACAGAATATATGTAATAAATATATATAATACATATGATTTGGTTCTGCCATCTACCTGTTTGCTTTGTTAACCTTGCCAGTTTTACAACTGCTGCCATTCTAATTAATATTATACTGTACATTTAAGAAAATACTTGGTAAATAACAAAACACTTTGGCCAGAAATGGAAAGAACATGCTCATAACAAAATAGAATGGTGTGGAGTCAACTTGCCTTTGTGGAGGGATGGACGAGGACAAGCGGGACAAAGGTGACTTGGTAAATTGAGTCAAATGACCAGTGTCATGTTTTCAACATTTTTGGCTTATCTGTTCTTTTTTTATTTTTTTAAGATTAAGAAATAGACACCACTAGAATTCTCCAAGAAAGAATTGTCTTTGCTGCTCAGTCCCAGAGAAAGGGGAAATTTAACAATGGCACTTCAAAGGCTAGGAGATTAGTCTGTAGCTGATTTTGGCTATATTGATGTGATCAATAATAGCCATGCACATTTGCAAAATGTGCACATAAGAGAACTGTATAAACATTGTTAAATAAAAGACTACTGCATTAAATAATATGACCTTGCTACCTTTTAGTTGCAGTCTTAGAGTGCAAACTTGTTTTAATTAGCAGTCAGCAAGCAGACTGTAACTTCACTGAAGGAGCATTGAAGAATCACTGCCTATTAACAACCCAGCGGTAAGTAAGCCAGCACAAATACTTATAACCAAATAGTGTGCATTTCAGGAGTGGAGAGGATTAGCTATTGGGCACACAACACAGTGGAGGAAATTGCTTTATTCCCAGTACTGCTGGGTACCAGGAGGCAATCACTGTGCCTCCAGCCCATTAACAGCATTCAGAGTGTTGCTTCCCATAGAAGGGGTTATTGGCTAACCACTGGGTGACCAATTAAATGCTATGAATAAGTCCCAAACCAAACAGCATGGGGCCTGTTTGTGGCACAGTGGTATCATTACTAAAGTGAAAAACTTGATGAGAAAGGAACATATTTAATTATAGAACTATACAAATGGCTAATTAGGACCATAAAGTGAAATGAATGACTTTCCAGTGGATTTTTGAATGTTACTGATAACTGCTCAGCTTCTTTGGAGACCATGAAAGTGATCTACACCTCCAGCCTGCATGTCATGGTAATGGATGGATCTTCATTATAGGAAACATGTTTGACCTGATTGCTCAGGTAGCATGGGTTCTAAAGACAATCCTTGATTCCTTTCACTGCAAGGGTTCCTCCACTTCAACCCCCTGGTCTGTCATGAGTTCTGCTTGCTTTCACTGTAGTTCTTATGGGTTTAAAGGCAAAAACGTTATCTGCAGTAGCAACTCCCTATCACTTGCAAATCAAAGCACAAAAGAGTTTCACTAATTTTCTATGCTTAGTTTTTACCCTTTAAAATCACAAACTAGGTCAAAAGAAGTCTCTCTCCCTCACACCCTTCCCTAGATCTTCCAAACTCACCCACCTATGCCAGCTGTTGAAATCTGTATTGCATATGACAAAGATTTCTTTAAATTAATTAGCCTGGCTTCCTAAAGAGAACCTGAGGCTCAATGATTTCTTAATGAGAGGAGAACTTTGAATTTCTTCACTATGGAAAATCTTCTGTTCTGTTTTAGAAACCAGCAGAACTAATTTTTAAACTGAGCTTATTTCCCTCCACAAAAGTACTGTGACAAAGTCCCGAGCTTGTATTGGTGGGTCCCGTGCTTCTGGGCAGTTTCAGTGGCCTCAGAAACTCGATAAGGCCCCAATGTGACCTCCCTTTCTCAGTGTAGCGGCAAGAGTCACAGCCTATTGAGTTACTTTCATCACTGGCCAGTATGGGAGATGGGAAGGGGGAATATCCCACAGTCTTTGTTGCTCCATAGAGCTCAGTGGGCCCAGTTTGGCCTCCTGCCTGGACCGAGTCCTGCTTCCTTTCTCCAAGGGATCTCTGTAGAGTATGGGTGAGGGGGGAAAGAGGGGGAACTCGGGCCTGCCCTCTACTCTGGGTTCCAGCCCAGGGACCCTAATGGTATCAGCTGTTGGTGGTTTTCCCTTCACCACTGACAACGCTTTGATTCCCTGGGCCACTTCCCTCGTGGTCCCCTTTCCTAACTTCACCCTTCCCTCAGGATTCAGCAATGCTTCCTCTCCTCCAGCTCCTTTCACCTCAGCCTCCTGGAGGGCAGTGGAAGGAGAGCTTTTAAACAGTATAAGTGGGGCCTTGATTGGTTCCAGCTGTCTCCACTAGCCTAACAGCCTTAACTGGTTAATTGGTGTCAGGTGTCTTAATTGGCCTGGAGTAGCCTTTGTTTGGCTATCCAGGAAACAAGGTCCTGCTCATTCTGAAGGCTGATCTACCAGTGGGCCAGCCTATACTCCACCTTGGTCCCGAGGCCCGCCGGGGATATCAGTTGGCGGCTCCTTCACGGGGCCATGAGCATGGGCATGTTCTTGGTGTGGTTCACCCCCATCCCAGACACTTGCCCCTTCTGCGGCATGAGGGAAACCCTGGCGCACATGTACCTGGAGTGCGCCTGGTTGCAGTCCCTCTTCCGGTTCCTCCAGAACCTCCTGCTGAGGTTCTGGCTGCACTTCTCCCCACACTTGTTCACCTTTGCACACCCTATCCGTGGCCCCACTAAGTCGCGAGACCTCCTCATCAACCTCCTCCTGGCACTAGCCAAAGTAGCCATTTTCACCACCAGGAAGAGGTGGTGCTCTGTGACTGTGGAGCCTACTTCTGCTCCTCCCTGGTCTCACGCAGGGTTCCTCTGGGTGGCGTCCGCTGGCTCCCTTGACGCCTTTGAGGAGCAGTGGGCGCTGTCCACGGTTCTCTGCTCGGTGTCCCCATCCGGTTCCCTTCATTTAGCCCTGTGACCTCACTCCCATCCCTATCTTTAGTTGTCCCCCATACTTAATTGAGATCCCAGACCTTATGGATCCTCCCCTTAGGCTGCGGGAGGTCCTTTAGTAAGATCCCAACAGACTGAAGGCTGATCTACCTGCCTTCTAATCTGGCTTGGAGGGAGGTAGGAGACTACTGCTGGGGCTGCTGCTAGGCCCTGGACTCTCCTGCTGCTCCTGCTCCAGCTACTCTCCTGGATGGGCCAGACAACCCCTCCCCTTCTCTGCTACTTGGCTGCTGGACCTCCCCCCGCCCCTCCCCGCAGGCTTGTTGCTGCTCCTGCTGCAGCCCCTTAAGGGGGGCCTGCTGGAGGGGAATGAGGGACCCCAGCCCCAGCCGCTGCTACTGCGATCATCACCACCACCACCACCTGAGAGGGGTCCTTCCTTCCTGGCCACCAGACTGCCTGCTGGAGCTGCTGTTGCTGCCTGGGAGCTGCTGGAGCCTCAAAGTAGAGGAAGAAGGGGACCATCTGCTGCTGGGGGGGTCATGCAGAGCCTCTGCAGACCACTGTGGAGGGGGCCTTCTACGGACTGAGTAACTTTCAAACTGTGCTCTTGTGGTGGGGGTCTTGACTGTGTTTGTGGGGACACAGAGGTGTGGTGTGGAGCCTGCACCCTGGTCCATCTGAGTGTACCCCTGCCCTCACCACCACTACCATCGCTGCCCCCTCCACCACCTCCACTGGCTGCTTACCATCTGCCTCAGCTCCTGCCTCAAGGACTCAGCTGCTTGCTTGGCTTGCTCTGCCTTGTTTCCACCATTTGGGCCTGAATCAGTAGCCAGCAACACTGACTTTTTTTGCAAGCACATGTGGGTGCACGTGCCTCCCCCCCTCCCCAGACTGACACCCCCCCTTCCCTGCAGCAGTCTCTCCCTTTCCCCTTGAAGCCCTTTTGCCCCAGCCCCTCAGCAGCTTCAGTTTGTTTTCCCGCCCTGCCCTTTTCCCTCTGCAGTTTTGTTTGTCCCGCCCCAGCCTCTGAAGCTAGCCCTTGGTTTCCCTGTCCTACCTCCAGCCTGGTTGTTCTTTCCCGCCCACCCCCCTGCGGTTCCCCTGACCTGATTAGCCTCTTGCTTCGTGAGGCCATGCCCCCTTCCCATGCGCTTGTCCCCCTCCCTTGTTTCGTTTGAACCCCTGTGTCACTGCACTCCCCCAGTGCTATTATAACCTCCCTCCCCTAGTGCAACTAGAGGAGCTGGAATCCCATCCAGTGTCGGTGACTGAACCCCCCAAGTCCTTGATAGCCCCCCCAATCCAGCCCTCCCCTCCTGGCGCCCTCCTGCCCTGCCTGCAGCCTAGCGGGGAGGAGTGGTCGCTCCGTTTCCTCCATTTCCTACCTCCTCTCCAGTGTCTGTCCTCCATCCGCGCTCGTTATGGCAGGGGACAAGGTGAGTGGGAACCCTCAGGCAACCCCCCCCGCCCCTCCTCCACCTGCCCACCTTTGTCTCCTGTGGGTCCCACATTGACCACAGCTGCCAAACCACCTGCTACCACCCCTGCTGGGGCACCGGCAGCAGCAGGCACCGGGGTAGACTACACTGCTGCCACGTCCCTTGCCCCCTCCGACTCTGGGGGGGTGGGGGCCCAGCCAGCAGGGAAGGCCAGGGAAAAAAGAAGGGTAAGGGCCCCAACAAAAAGGCAAGGCCCTCCATGTTAGGGGCTGGCCCCTCTGCCGCGGCCCCGCCACCAGCTGCGGCTTCCCTCCCCACTGCTTCCTCCACCAGCTCTGCGGGTGTCCCTCTCGTGGCCCCCAGGGCATACATCCGGCTGGCGGCGATGCCCCCACCAACTGCTATGTCGCCTCCCCGGCCACCGCCTCCACTCCCATCTCTGGCGGCCGGGGCCCCTTCCCCACCTTGACGAGAAAGCACGGCATCCGTTGCCTCCTGGTGCCCACCTCGCCCCACGTGAAGACCTATGTGCGGGTGTTGATAAGGGTGGTGGGGCCCACGGCCATTGTGGCAGCCTCCAGAATGTACGGGAAGGTTGTCTTCTTTCTGGCATTGGAGGCTGCCACCCAGGAGATGGTAGAAAAGGGCTTGGCGGTGGGGGGTCGTGTTTGTCCCCCTGGAGCTGCTGGAAGACCTGGGCGTCCGGTTGGTCCTGGCCTCTGTCCCTCCGTTCCTTCCTAATGCCGCCCTGTTACCTGCCCTCTCTACCCTGGGGAAACCACTCTCTGTTGTGAGCCCTCTCCTGCTGGGCTGCAAAGACCCCGCCCTCCATCACATCCTCTTGTTCCGCCGGCAGGTGCAGCTTCAACTGCCGCCAGTGGCGCGTGATGGAGAGGCGCTTGAAGGGTCCTTTCTGGTCCCTTATCAGGGGGTCCGCTACTGGGTGCATTACTCCATGGGGGAGGCACAGTGCTACCTCTGCCGGGTGATGGGACATGTCCGGAGGGAGTGCCCCTTGGCCTGGCACGGAGGAGCGTCCAGGACTCCCAAGTCCTGGCAGCGCGCCAGCCCCATCATCGCTGGCGTTCCTGGCTGCCTGGCACCCGAGGCCACCCCTCCTCCTTCCCATCCCATCACTGCTCCCGCTTGAGCCCTAGGGACACCTCCCCCAGTGTGCTCAGATGAGCAGGAGAGCCCCGCCCCCACTGCATGCAGTCTGTTGGGGCCTATGGAGGAGGGCGCAGCGGGATTATTGCCGGGCATGGGAGAGGGCCTGCCCCAGGGGGAATCTTCCCTCCCTTGTGCCGCCCCACTGCTACCTCCCCGAGTCCCCGGGCCGTCACTCTTGCCCCCCGTCCCAACCCCTGTTAGCCAGCCCGCAGATGATACCATGGAGGGCTGGGTTCTAGTAAGGGGGAAGCGAGGCAAGCAGAAGGCTCAGATTCCACTCCTCCCATCTGAGGCAGAGGATACAGAGGCCCCACGAAAGACCAGGAAGGGAATCACCGACATCAGGCCTTCTGCCTTGCCCCCGGGTGAATTCCATCTGCTGGAGCCGGCTAGGGACAACGTGGCAGCAATGGAGGGTAGCACTGCCCCTCCCCCGGAGTCCCTCCTCGAGGCAGCCCTTTCTGCGCCTTTGCCACCTAAGGCCTCTGCTAGCCCCAAGGCGAGCGTCACTTCAGGCACCAGCGAGGAGGTCCCCGGGGTGGTGGGTGGTGATTTCCCCTCCATTTTTGTGGAAATCGAGGCCTTGGGTCTGACTCCAGTCATTCAGTGGGCGGGCGACCCTCTGCCAGCGGGCCTCGACCTGGGTGACCTCACCCCGGCCCCCCTCTCCTCATGTTCCATCCCCCTAACCGCTGCTTCCGCCTGAGAGGAACCCCTGAACTCTTCCACCAGCCCTGCCGCAGATGGCTCCCCGTTAATGGCCGCCAAGCCTATTGAGGAGACAGCCAGTGCCATGCAGCCGGGACCTGAGTCACCAGGGGAATCTCTCATTGATGCGGGGCAGCCGACCTCCTTCCCGCGTGGCGGGCTCGCTCCTGATTCTCCACTGAGTGATGCCGCAGCTACAACACCTGCCATGGAGCAAGAGCCCGGCATCACCAAGGGCCCCCTTCCCACTCCCCAGACCCCTACGCCCGACCGAGAGGCATCCCCACCTGGCAGCTCAGCTGCTGGGGCCCCCAATTCCGACTCTGCCCCTTTCTCTGACCCTGTTCCTGATCCCTGTCCTGATCCTGTGTCTGATGCCAATCCCACTCCCCGTCCCCTCTCCCTCCCTTGCTGCTGCCGCCCCTGGGACTGTCTCCTTCCCCTTCCCAGAGGATGACCCCCATGGAGCAGCCTTCGTGTGCCCCTGTCTCAACCCCTTGGAGGGGATCGAGCAGTGCCCGGCCACCATGGACGTCCTCCACGAGATTGTTAACCGTCACTCCCTGGTGGATATCTGGCGCGACCAGCACCCGGACAATGTCTCGACGTTCACCTTTGTCCAGGTGAAGGCCCATCACTTGCGCCACTCCCAGTTCGACCACATTTACTTCAACAGTGTCAACAGTGTGCCCTTGTTGCCAAGAAGGCCAATGGCATTTTGGGGTGTATAAGTAGGGGCATTGCCAGCAGATCGAGGGACGTGATCGTTCCCCTCTATTTGACATTGGTGAGGCCTCATCTGGAGTATTGTGTCCAGTTTTGGGCCCCACACTACAAGAAGGATGTGGAGAAATTGGAGAGAGTCCAGCAAAGGGCAACAAAAATGATTAGGGGTCTGGAACACATGACTTATGAGGAGCGGCTCAGGGAACTGGAATTGTTTAGTCTCCGGAAGAGAAGAATGAGGGGGGGATTTGATAGCTGCTTTCAACTACCTGAAAGGGGGTTCCAAAGAGGATGGATCTAGACTATTCTCAGTGATAGCAGATGACAGGACAAGGAGTAATGGTCTCAAGTTGCAGTGGGGGAGATTTAGGTTGGATATTAGGAAAAACTTTTTCACTAGGAGGCTGGTGAAACACTGGAATGCGTTACCTAGGGAGGTGGTGGAATCCCCTTCCTTAGAAGTTTTTAAGGTCAGGCTTGACAAAGCCCTGGCTGGGATGATTTAGTTGGGGATTGGTCCTGCTCTGGGCAGGGGGTTGGACTAGATGACCTCCAGAGGTCCCTTCCAACTCTGATATTCTATGATTCTATGATACTTATCACGCTGTCAACTTTCACGGGCCCACTCCTCCAGCATCTGGCCAGCCCCGTTCTCAGATCACCATCTAGCGACCGTGACGGCCTCTCTCTGCACAGAGAGGCCGGGGCCAGCCTATTGGCATTTTAATAACAGTTTGTTGGAGGATGTGGGCTTCGTGGCGTCCTTCCGGAATTCTGGCTGGCCTGGCAAGGGCAGAGGCGCGCCTGTCCCTCGGCGCAGTAGTGCTGTCCTATATGTGAAAGGATGCTGAAATTTAGGGGCAGTTGAGGACAGGCAGGTCAATATGTCAGTATACATCCTTTTCTAGCCATAAATTGAGCTTTACTCCTGATAATAAACTGGCTTTTCTTTTGCCTAATCAGAACTCCTAATTTCAGAACAAAAGATACCCCACTGATTTCAGACCTTTTCATTGTTAATGACCAGTGCCACAGAGTCTGAGAAACTTCACATTTTGTATAGTATTTTATATTTTCATTGTTCAGCATACCAATGTGTCTTAACCATATCTACCTAAGATGCCCATAATATATTGTCGCTCCTTGCTGGTCACCATCTTCAGTTGCCAAACAGCAAATGAATTAAAAGTTCCAATAAAGAACATTCTAAAAAAAATTCTACCTTCCTAGAATGCCTTGTTACCCTAATGAAATATGACTTTTTGATCCCAATTGTGGACCTCAACCAAGTACCATGGCAGACGAAGGAGGGAACAATAACATAATGAAGCTTAAATTCAAAGGTCAGCTGAACCATTTTATGAATCTGTTTCAAAGTGATATTAATTACTTTCATTAGCTGTGACACTTTATCAAATTCAGAATTAGTGCCTCAGCTTCTAATTTGTGTTTCCTTCATGAGGGGGATTACGAGGAAGGCTTGCAAGCACCTGGTTGTTTTATTGTTCTGTGGACCTATAAAAAGAAGTAATTTAAGTAGAAGACTAACTAACTTTGCCTTCTGCAAGAATTAAATAACTTCAGAAAATAAGCAGCAATGCATTCTATAAGTATGAGTCACCCACAAAAATCTAAAACCCACTGGATGAAAACTTGTTGGATTCAGCAACTTGAAGCAAATTTCAGATCCTAAATTAGATCAAGCTTGCCATGAAAATTCCTTCATGTTCTTAGCTTGGTTCAAAGACATATAAGAAATAAGGAGTCATGTCCATATAATTATTCATATAATTATTCATATACATAATAATTGATTTACCTCCTTGGTATAATATGTAAGTCCATACTCCTCTATGAACTTCTTAAGGACCAGATTCAATCAGGAGGATTTATATGATGGTTATCAAGTAATCAAATGTGTCAGCTATAGTATCACATACAAATTCTTTTCTAAATTATTTGTAATAGATGGAGAAAATAGACTTGTGAATCTTAAGGTCTTAGCCACCAGCTGCCTCCTGAGACCTATCTTAAGTGATAGCAAAGTCATTGACAGCCCCTTATGAAAAAATTGTGCTCTTCATTGAAGTGGATGTTCTTATTCACTTCATCATTCCTAAGGCAGCATTTGTCTAAACTTTTTTTCATATTGAGCCATAGCTACCTATGATATGGACAGGTTTCAGAGTAGCAGCCATGTTAGTCTGTATCCGCAAAAAGAACAGGAGTACTTGTGGCAACTTAGAGACTAACAAATTTAATAGAGCATAAGCTTTTGTGGGCTACAGTCCACTTCATGGGATGCATAGAATGGAACATATAGTAAGATATATACATTATACATACAGATAAGTTGGAAGTTACCATACAAACTGTGAGAGGCTAATTAGTTAAGATGAGCTATTAGCAGCAGGAGAAAAAAACTTTTGTAGTGATAATCAAGATGGCCCATTTAGACAGTTGACAACAAGAAGGTGTGAGGATACTTAACTTAAGGAAATAGATTCAATATGTGGAATGACCCAGCCACTCCCAGTCTCTATTCAAACCCTAGTTAATGGTATCTAGTTTGCATATTAATTCAAGCTCAGCAGTTTCTCCTTGGAGTCTGTTTTTGAAGCTTTTCTGTTGCAAAATTGCCACCCTTACATCTTCTACCGAGTGGCTAGAGAGGTTGAAGTGTTCCTCTACCGGTTTTTGAATGTTATGATTCCTGATGTCAGATTTGTGTCCATTTATTCTTTTGCATAGAGAATGTCTGATTTGGCTAATGTACATGGCAGAGGGGCATTGCTGGCACATGATGGCATATATCACATTGGTAGATGTGCAGGTGAATGAGCCCCTGATGGCGTGGCTAATGTGATGAGGTCCTATGATGGTATCACTTGAATAAATATGTGGACAGAGTTGACATCAGGCTGTGTTGCAAGGATAGGTTCCCGGGTTAGCGTTTTTGTTGTGTGGTGTGTGGTTGCTGGTGAGTATTTGCTTCAGGTTGGGGGGCTGTCTGTAAGTGAGGACTGGTCTGTCTCCCAAGATCTGTGAGAGTGAGGGATCATTTTTCAGGATATGGATGTTACCTTGATCATGTTGTGTAATGTAGATCAAGGGATAACAAATATCCCTTTGTATAATATGTAAGTCCGTACCCAATGGATCCATGCTGCTATTGGTAGTTGTGGCAAAAGTTGCACCTCAAGAACTGAAAACTTTGTCCATGAATATTCATTCAGATTTTTATACTAATTAATTTGGCCCATGTTTGCAGTTTCTGCAGACTTTCTAGCAAATGAGAAATAGTTGCTGACACAGTGAATTTCAATTGAATATTCGAGAATATTCATGGAAAGTGTGAGAATTTTTTAACTTAGTTGCAAGCATTCACACTGGAAGTCTAATTCTAAGAGTTGAGGTCCTCCAATCAAGGGGAAACACAGACAAGGTGATTGGTCAAATCTTAACCATCAAATAGAAATTTTCAAATATTGCTCACTCACAATAAATGACACAATCTATAGGCCTGGAATTTTCTACAGAAATAATTTGGTGAACATTTCTGAATAAAAAAATTTTAGCCATCTCAAATTCTGGCAAATAGTGGTGTTTTCATGGACAATTTGTAAACAGGAAAAGAGGAGAAATTAAAATAAAGTCCTAGTTATGATTTATTCATCCACCTTTATTCATCACTATTAATTGTGGTGATCACAAAATTAAAGCAAACTAAAATTCATTGCCAAAACGAACATTAAAATATTAAGATCAAGAAATTAAGAACACAAGTATGAAAATGTCTAAAGCTATGGTATTCAGAATACTAGTTAAGCTACATCATATGTATTTTTATATAGTACTCAAAATTAGTCTTTAACTTTGGGATTATTTTGACATTTATGGGATTGATTTATTTTTGCATTTTACATTGAGTTTCTCTGGTTTTGTGGGAGAGAGGGGTGAGGGGTTCACGAAAAACCAAGGAAATGAAGAAAGCATGTGGCTTAAAGGTGATCTTAGCTATTTAAATATACCTTAATAAGTAAAAGGTCTTATACTGCATCAAGTCAAAGTCAATATTCAGCTTAACTTCAGCGGATGCAGGATTGAGCCAAAATGCTGAAGACATTCAAAACCTTAGGAAATTAAGGTCAAGTGACTTCAAGATGAAATGGTTCCATATGCGTTCAACATTCTAAACTATTTTAGCTCCAGAGTGACATGCAAGCCAATAGTGCCGTCAAGTGTAAACGCCGGTAAACTGAGCTTACCCACTTCTCATTTGGGGAATGTAGAATTTAGATTAGGTTATCCACTTCTTTTTTTACTGCTACACCACTGCCAAAAACCAAATAGAAAATGTTCTAACATGCAGGTGAACATGCCAAATGTAAAAGTGTTCATACGTTTAAAAATACCAAATCAACTTTCTTCAAACTTAAATTGTTCTTCTTTGCCAGTGAGAACTATAGAATAAGTCAGGTTTGAGATTTCTAGCTTGCACTAGTATCTAGCTTCCATTTTTGTGCTACATGATCTCAAAAGTAGCATTTTTTTGCTTGCATCACTCAAAAGTGGCTCAACCAATTTTTGTCAAATGTTATGGTGATAAACAAATCATCTTTGAGCTAAGACAAAACATTGAGAACTTAAGTACAAAAAGAATTTGCTTGAGAAATTATGAGCAACTGAGAAAGGAAGTTAGAATGGAAACCAGCATTCAGCTTTATACACCTCATAGTTCTCTCCTCCAAGAAGCATTTATTCAGTAGATAAGGAGGGTGTGTGGGAGGCTTTTTAAAAAATCAGGACACTAACAACCCATGCCTAGCTTTGCATCTCAATCTGGGAAGTGCTCAGCTTCACTGGTGTGAATGTCACCACTTTGCTATGGGGCTCAAATGCTAGCAATAGTATCTGATGTTGCCAGTTATTAACAGTCAATTAAAAAACAAACAAAAAAGAACCTCTCTGTTTTTTTAGGTTTAGACGCTACATCATTTCCTCTATCAGTAGTTCTTGTGAAGGAATGTTACTTTGGAAACGAGGTAGAATTAGATTTCCTGACTTAGATATCTTTTCCTCCTGGTTTTAAAATAGTAGCATAAAAATATGTTTCAGCCTTACATGGTAATAAAATAGGGACTGTCTAACCATGAGCCATATTGCTGACTGTACATGAAGCACACACTTATGAGACTCAAAAATTCACTGTGCTCTCCTTTGCAGAATTTCCACCAGATTGTTCCTTAAGAGAAGTAGGATTTACCCTTCCCTGGCAACATAAGTTCACAGAACAAATACAGTTGAGCTCCCAACACACACGGATCTGAGGGGGGACACCAAAGACCGGGGATGTCTGAACAAAAGCTCTCCCTGTCTGCACTGTTTCCAGGGCACTGCATTCAGCGCATCTACATCCAGGACCTTCACTTTTTCCCTTTGTACCTCACGAGGGATTTCACAGCGTACAAGGTGTATGCACCACAGTTAATGCTGATTCTGTCAGTATTACATTTTCAGTGGAATCCCTGGAGGGTTAGTGTGGGAAGGTTTGCAGAGGGAGAACTTGTTCTCTTAGCCCAACCCTTTTCCCCTCTTGCAGATTTTCATTTCCAGAGTGGAGCTTCCATATGGTCTTTGAGAAGGAGGAAATGATAAAATGACTGAATGCATCCCTGTATTCATGATTGTAATAATCTTTGTACAAAATTTGCCTTGTGAGCTGCCATTTGAAAACTAATAATTCAGTGGTGAAAGATGAGTCGATACATTATATGTAAAGTTATGATTTCCCTGTGAGGTTGTTAGCACATATTCAAACTCACATAGCTCTGACTAAGCAAAGTTGTTAAACAGGTCTATCCTAAACAAAGAAATGTGTGTTTACCTCAATTTACATATAAGTAGTAAACAAGGTCTTTGGGACAGCAAGAGAGGGTAAACTAGTTTCTCAAAGACAAAGGACAAGCTGATGCTTCTAGCCTGGTGTCATCAAAGTTGATTGGCAACCACCTGTTAAATGGTCATTCTCTGGCAACAAAGGGGGGAGGAACAGATCTGTATTGATCTGTATTTTAGCAAGCAACAACCTGGAACCTCTGTACAAGACTCCATGTCTCTGTCCTCACAGTGGTGAAGAACTTTATCTAGGGGTAACCCTCAGGAATATGCAGTTCAAAGAGTGATTGGACTATAAATGTATGAGGCAAAAACACCCCAGGTAGTCTCTTTTCTCTCTCTTTTTACCTAAGATGACAAAGGAATCAGACCTTGGATTCTGGTCAATGATGTTACTGGGAACCTGTGGTAAGGATTTTACCTTGAACCAACTCTAATTTGTTAAGTTTTAGCTACTAGAAAGCATTTTATCTTTATTTCTCTTGTAACCATTTCTGACTTCAATACCTTGTGCTTGTACTCACTTAAAATCTCTCTCTTTGTCATTAAATAAACATGTTTTATTTTTAATCAAAATTAAGCCAGTGTTGTGTTTAAATGGAACTGTTTGGTAACTCCAATTAAAGCAGGAAACTGTTGTATATTGACCCCTTAGAGGGGCAACAGTTCTAACGTCTGAACTGCTTGCCCTGGAAGAGGGCTGAACAGTGCAGAAAACACGTTTTTGGGAAAATTCAGGACTGGGAGTGTGTTGGGGTCACCCTGCAAATAGTAACCCAGGCTGCTGGAAGCCCGAATGTGCCTGCTGTGTTGCTATTAGGCTGCTGGGGTCAGAGCTGTAGGTATACATAGACACTCAGTGTGACCTGCATGCATTAGGCTGGAAGCAATAGCAGCAAAGCATTATGATGCACTCAAGGTTGCAGGGCAGGTGGCGACCCTTCACTGGTCTGAACTGCACCCTGGAATGTGATAGATATCCACAGAGGGGCTACTCCCATCTTCAACATCCCTAGGCTGAGGATCAACTGGATTTTCATCCCTTTCTGACTGCAGTGGCAGAAAAGACCATCTAGGCCTATTTCTAAAATCAATTAGTGTGTACTATATAAATAAATCCATCCCATCCTACCCTGTTTGAATACTCAAGCATGAGAACACTCTTCTTGCCCCACACAGAAGATCTGGGGGGAAAAAACAAGAGTACAAGTGCTTCTATAAAGTCAGTAAGAGGGACTTCTGTTTTCATGTAGGTGAAGATTTAGGTGCCTGTTTCTTGAGTATAAATAAAGACGTGGGTGTTTTAATCTACATCCTGTGATGCTGTTAAAGCTTGATGTCTGGCTCTACTTAAAGCTCTGCAATCTTGTTAAAGGACTGATGACAGGCATGAAGTTACTAAATGCTGTGAGTGTACTGTGAGCAGCTATCAACAAAAGGAGCCTTGAATTAAATCCCTGCCCCTAGACTTGTGCTGAGTCCTTATTTAGGAAGCTTCCCTGCTCTACTTTTACACTCATCCCTTTCGGCACACATCTTATGAGAGGCGAGGGAAAGAGGAAATGAGAGGGGGAGAGGAAGAGTGCTCACTAGCTGCCAGCCACTTTATCTCTCTCCAGCTATTGTTTTAATAAGCTCCTTTCCGTTATGTCATAGAGCCTTCATAAATATTGGAATTATAGTCATTTATTAGGCTCCAAATAGCTGACTATGTAGTTCTGTAGGTTTTGCATGACACCTGGAACATTTTGAATATGATGAATGATAACAAAAGGGGTTCTTGCCTAGCTGTCTGTTCAAAGAGACATCAAAGAACAGCACTAGGGATACATTTGGAACATGATGGTTTCTATCATATTGCTATTGCAAGTTTCAGGAAATATTCTCTGAAGTTCTAGTTTACTCACCTTAAGCAAAAGCTTATTTAGGTTTTCTCTGTCCTTGTAGAGATTGCCTTTCTTTTAATCCCCTTAAAAAATCATTACGGGCTAGATTATAGTACCTTTATTCGCATTGAATAGTATCTTATTCCTCAAATAATCCAACTCATTTCAGTGGGACTACTCATGCCAGTAACAGCTCACTAACAGGAGTAAGGGGTTTCCAGACTGGCCTTTAGTGATCGTACAAATAATGATGCATTAGTTAGATAACCATGTAAATCTCTTCAGAGGATGATGAATCTATTACAGGTACACTTAGGAGTTTGGTATGGAATGCTGAGGAAATGACTTCCATTTCTCTGAGCTGATAAAGTATAACAGTGTCTGAAAGTAGCTAACCAGCACTGAGCTGCTCCCATAACTCTCTCAGTAAAGGCAGAACTAGTCATATGAGAACAGAAGGTTAGTATTTGGTTCAAATCCCAACACTCCGTCTGTCATCTTAAATATTAAGAAATTGGTAATGCTTGGTCAATGGGGGAGTTTCAGACCAGGTATAAAATGGTACTGTATTCTGGATGATTTTCAAAAGAAACACTTGAGGAAAGATGTGATTGATGATCCAATCTTAAAATGGCTCCCGAGTTTATCTGGCACAACTACTGTGTAGTGTACTCAATATCACTGTGAATTTGTCAATATAAGGGTGCATTCGCTGAATCCTCTTGCATGTTCTTAATTTGTGTTTAAGAGTGAGGAACAGGGAAGGTGATAATGTTCACTTGGGGCTTGATCATATTCTTTTTTATTCATATGAAATTCCCCATATGACTATTGACTTCAGTGGAACTTTTGTCTGAGTAAAGACTGCTAGATTGGATGTTTAGTAATCTGTTATTTCAGCTACAGATAGCTATAGGATCTAACACGACATCTTAAAAAAATTGTAGTATTTGGTTTTGTATTCTGAATACACAAAGCAGAAATAGCAGAAACCCCCAAATTGCCCTATTTTTATATGAGCATGTGCAGTACTCAGTGTCAGAGTGTTTGCCATGGCTGTCCTGCATGAGAGATTATATGCTTTTCATGGGGTTTTTCTTTAGTATGTGCCTGGGTTTGACATGTGTGAATTTTTACTGTGTAGGTCCGTGAGTGGCTGCAGGTGTAAACATGCATCCGGCGAAGTGGGTATTCAACCATGAAAGCTTATGCTCCAATATGTCTGTTAGTCTATAAGGTGCCACAGGACTCTTTGCCGTGTAAACATTTGTTTCAATATTGTGGTAAGTACAGAAGAGCCTACCAGGCCATGGCTTCATTAAAGAAATTCACACCTGTGCACCTATATTACTGTAGTAACACCGACACAAACCCCCAACTACACCAGTGAAAAGTGGGGCTTATGCTGGAACATCTTAGTCTGGTGATTTACCCAAGTAAACAGCACTGGCATAAGTCACTGGTTTGTATCAGTGTAACTATATCAGTGTAGTTACACTACCGCAAATTGCATCAATGCAATGTAAATAGAGCCTGAGACATTGCAACAAGAATTCAAAGGACCAGACTGGTGCAATTCCACTGGAGCACAGCCAGCTAAATTAAGAAAAAAAGGTAGTCGGAAAGATGCCCACTGAGACTGAAAACAATATTTTGGGGGAAAATAATATAAACAGTCTGGGCTACAAAGGACTATGCAAGCAGTAAAGAAGCAGCAGTTAATATCAAGAGGTGTCCCCAAAACTTTGCAGAAATTTAATTTAGAGGCCTAGATCCTCCAAATTAGATCTGATCTATTGGTGCTGATCACTCTCAACTCACATTGAATGAGATGGGAATTCAAGTTGCTTGGTTTCATGCAAGATCAACTCCTTAGTTTGGTTATTGCATGTCTGACTTTTCATTGTTCTATGATCAACATGACTTCGTTCATATTATTTCCTTATAAATGTGCAGATCTAAAATTTTCCCAGATTATTGCAGGGAAATGCAATAGAAACAGTTATCTGGCCATAACTAAATGATCTGGTGTAAACAACCTTTCCAATGTATTATGTTAGTACCAGGCATTTGGGGCCTTGCCTATATCCCTTACAAGATTACATATAATAAAGATGTTCTCTGTTTCTAGGATTTTTAATAGAATGTTCATTATCATGACTTCTGAGTGCCTATACTGTTCTATTCTCAATATGCTCAGAAATAGAAATTATTTAATTTTATTTTGGCATTTCAAATGTGTACTTTAAATTGAAGGATTGTTTGTGACCCAAAGTTAAGACCTGCAGGAGTATTTTAAAATAATACAGGCTTTCACATCAAGACACTATGTTTTTAGTGATGCTGCTGGAGTGTGATACTATGTTCGATTCTACGGATCTGTCAACCCATTCCAACAGATAGTCATTAATCTCAAACTGAGTCTTCAAGCTCTTCAGCACTTGGATGCAATTTCTGAACAAAAAGAGAGAGAGGGCTGGGGAGGGTGAGGGAGAGAGAAGAAACTTTATTTTTGGGAAGCATGTGTTGTGTCGCCAGCGTGATATAGTCTTCAGCACTCAGAATGGATGAAATCCCCAAAGGAAAGTGTACTCCTTTCTCTCTCTACATGCACCCAAATCCTTTCAAAGCACCCTTCAGTGACTGACAACTTTCTGTATGAACTACAATACCTTGTCAAAAGTGATAGTAACATACCGCCTGAGCCCCATTATTCCTTTTGAAAAATCTAATTTTGTCCCCTTTTCTTTGTTTAGTTGTGTTTCACAGAACTAAGGGCTCAATGCTACCATCATTACTCACTCTGTCCTATTGAAATCAATGTGACTATTCATGCGGTGAGTTATAACTCATCATGAATAAGGGTGGCAGAACTCGGATTAAGAAATTAGGTTTACACCAATGGACCTTTTTTTCAGTTTCTGTTTTGGCTACTTGAAGAGTAAGGTTCTTCTGGTATTAAAAAGCTATGAATCAGCTATCAGTAGGAGAAAAGGTGGCAGAATTGGGCCCATGAAGAGTATATCTACATGTCTTCATATCAAAGGGATTTTCCCTAGTTTCTATGTTTCCTCTTACCGGGAAGCTATAGCCATTTGTCCTTCTGCAAATTTCAGGTTATGACTTCTAATTCTTGTATCTAACTTGGTCATAAATAATTGACAAGTGACCTTGTGTTCAAAACTAAGCCACTAATAAATTAAAGCCTAATTATGGCTCTGTACAAATATCTAACTCTGAAGTTCTGACTCTTCAGCTTGCTGTACATTGTTACCATTACTAAACAAATGAAGCATAAGAATTTCAACTAAATTATGTAGAACTGGAGGATCATACTAAGGTAGAGACCCTGTCTTGAAAGAATAAGGAAACTTTACTGCTTTGTAATAACAGGTTTCTTTAATTTTAATTGTTAATGGGGTACTATGATATACACCTATGAATTTCAGTTTAATCACTGTATATATGCCCCACATTGTAGTACCCTTAGGGATCATAACTTAAAAAATGCTATTGGCTGAATAAAAAGACATTTTCTAAGGATACTTCATGGTCTCTGAATACAGAAATTCTATTTTCAGAAGAGAGTAATTACAATAAGAACAAAGAAAAACGTTGCCAGTATTTTACACACTCCCCCTGGCCGGGGAAGTTTTCCCTGAGCTTCAGAGGTCCACAACATGTCAAAGCCCTCTACAAGCCACTAACTGTAAGTATGGCCCTGGATGTGCCCTCTGCAAGGATTGAACGCTGGGCCTCTGGTTGTAAAAGCATGAGCCTTTACTGCATTTGATGAATGACCTTGATAATAACAGACTCATAAACTTGTATATTTGGTTCTACCACCAGGGAGAGACAAAGAAACGCTTTCTAGCATGTTACACACACTCCTTCAAAACTATAATAATATGCATGCCAAAAGGAATTTGACCCAAATTAACCCCTTTACATAAAATGCATAAAATAAGTTTGTTTTCCTTTCTCACACAAAATGTATTAGAACTGGGCAGGAAATGTTTTTCCTGTCCTGAAAGAATTTTTGAGAATTTGACAAAATTGCCTATCCTGAACCAGGACAAAACAGTCCAAAATCTAGAAAATGTTCACAAAAGGATTTTATGAAAAATTTTCATTCAGGTCAATCAAAATGTTTTGTTTTGATAATTAAGGGTTTTGTTTTTATTTCAATTTCTTGCAGAACTGTTAAAGCTGCAAATTAGCTAAAAGTCTGAAACACAAAGTTGTTTTGGACCGTAAATAGAAATGTTTCATTCCAAAATTATTTTCTCAATATTTTTCAAAAGAAAAAAATTGTCAAAAACAACCAAGTCCTGCAGGGAATTTTCATTTCAATGAATTGGCATTTTCTGATGAAAACAATATTTCACTGAAAAATTCCCACCCAGCTCTAATATGTACAGTGCTACTAATTAATGCATCCATTTGCCTAGAACTACTAATACCTCGGCTTAGTGGCAGAGCTATGGCACAGAAACAGCTGAGTTAATAAGGTGCCTTCCCTGCCTTGCTGGCTAGAACTAAGGCTGCAAAAAGAAATGTACGTCTTCACATCAGGGGAAGGTGGAAGTATTAAAAAGTAATCCCAACAGTGTACCATTAGGATTATCCTTGGAGATACTAACTCACTCCTAGAAACAAAGAAATTGCTGACTAGTTTTCGAGCCCTAGAACCTTTTTCTAACTGTGGCCCCAGCCAGATACATCAGAGAAGGGCATAAAACACCTATAATCCAGTTAACTGTGCAATATTGTTCTATTGTAGTTTGGAGACAGAAATGTGTTCCTGATCCCAGCTCATGATTAGTTTCTGCCTTGGAGCATGAGGACTGTAATTTCATCCTCACTAATGTACCTTCAATTGTTCTTATTCATATAAATTTCTATCCTTTTTACTATGCTGATAGATATGTATTTACGGGCATAGGAATAGTGCCATATTTGAGAGAAAGTATGTGTCTGAGGGGTATCTATTGGTTAAGGTTCAGGGATAGGAGTCGTGCCATTTGCTTCAATGGGCATTGGTTGAAGCCCATAATGTATTCCAGTGTTTTCAGTGCATTGACCTGCAATAACTGTAAAATGCATTTTGGGGCTAGAAGTTTCAGAGTTTACCAGTCAACCAACTAAATGGTCACAGAGTTGTAGGATGTGAGTAATTAACTTTGTTGGTATTCAAATGAACATCAAAGAGCAGTTATTGGTACTCATTTAATGCATGATACAAATAACAGATGATGTTGCGATCTTGTGAGAATTTGAGCCAACAGTGAGATTTTTCAAAATGAGCAGAGCATGGAATGGTAGCTGCAGAGACATCCATGGGGACCTTGGCTTGTGCTACAATGTATGAAGCCTGAAAAACTGGTTCCTACTATAGTATCACCATCTGAAATGACACAGACACACAACATCCCACTGATATCTTTATCGGTGATAATATTTTCTTCAGTTTCAATTTTAATGTACTTTCGTAAAGAAATAGAGGAGAGAGGCAGTAGAAAAACTGACAAGAGTCCATATCCGTTAAATCAATTGAAGACGGGGGTTTGTCTCTGATGTCATTGGAAGCAGCGCTGTCTCCTAGATGGTCCAAAAGATTATGAACAGGAAATGGGCCTGATCCTGAGTGGTCAAACACCCACAACTCCCATTGATATGCAGAACCTCCAGAGTTATAGGGAAGGAAAAGAGGGCAATAAGATTCCTACAGTCCTCCTCAAGTCCCCTTTCCCCCATGGTGAACCTGATAATCATTGTCTGACTCATGAAATATTTTCGGCATATGTGAATGTCAGAGGATTTTATCTTGCACATAGTGCACGTTTGTAAAATGCGTTTTAATAACGTGAGTTTGAGGAAGAAATCCAAGGCAATAATCAGTGTAAAGTACTGTTTTCACTTGATCACACAGACATTTGGGGGTTTAATGGCTACCATCAAACAGGCCTTTGATCTATAGACTATCACAGATGTCATTAAAGCTGATGGGTGTGCTTATCACACTTTTTCAGGCTAAATGGAAGAAGCGAGTAAGCCCCTTTTTGGAGCAAGATAGTTTCAATTAGCTCCAGCTATTGTGCAAGCTACCTGGCTACATGGTGAAGCCTAAAAAGAGTTAAGCTGTACATTAAGTTTATTGCAAAAGCAGTAAGGGGTCAGGATAGGGTATCTACCTTCTGAGAGGTTTCTTTGGGACTGGTTGTTAATATAAGGGCAAAAGGGCTAATGGGAGAGGGGGGGGTGTGTGTGTGTGTGTGTGTGTGTGTGTGTGTTTTAGAGGAGAAAGCCAGCAGAGCATGAGAGAAGCAGTTGTGAGAATGAACAGAGACAGAGATCCTTGGGGCAGAAGACTCACTGGAAAGGCAGGCCTGAAAATAGTGAGCAAGGAAACTGCCTGCTCGTTCTTTTTTGTTTCTCCTGTGTTCAGGGAAACAGGACTTGGTGGACATACTTTGTAAATAAACAGGATTGCACCAGAAAGATGCTTAACTCCTATCATCACTTTCTCCTTCTAAAGGAGTCAAACTTGCAAGGCCCAAATATTGCCTAACACTCAAGTCAAAGGGACAACAAGGACCAATGTTTTAAAAATAGTGTGATAAAAGTTTGTGCATTAGTTGAGCATCCAAACAAGCATCCATTTGAATGTGTAATCATGGCAATTACTCATTCAAATTTAGTATCGTGAACTTTTTGAAAGCTATTGTCCTGTGCGGAAGGAAAATTTTGTAGATACATTACTTGGGGGTTACCACACATTGGTAAATGGTTTTCTGGTGTATTCTGTACATAGTCTATGGCAATAAATTGTATTGTTAAATAAAGAAATATTACATCACTTGTTTATTATTCATGCTTGCCTTCATGTTCTATTCACCTGAATATGAATGAAAGAGAAATGTACAAATCAATTAGTGTACAAATCAAATGCTAATGCCCCGTGCATAGCTAAATGTGTAAATATAAAGAAACTAAGATACTTTGAAAGGGTATGTATTATTATAATATGAAGAAATGGCCTATTGCTTAGATATAGTAGAATACGTATGAGATACAGTGCCATAAACATGAACTATAGAGAGTAATTTGCATATATTAACATCATCAAATTAGTATCTTTAAAAGTAAGGAGCACTGAAATTTGAAACTCAGGATTTTCCAGGTAATAAATGGCATTTTAGTTCTTCACACTACTTTATACACTCAGTAACAATTAAAGCCCTCATAACTGTATCTTCCAAAGAAGCAGAGAATAAATGCTGGTGTCCTAAGAAATATCTACATATCTGTAAGTCAAGTGTGTGTTTTGTTATGTTTTATTTAAAATATTTATGTATTTCCATTAATTTGTACACTGCTTTGGAAACCTAAATAAGGCACCTTATGGAAAGTAGCAATTGTTTATGCATTATATAATATCAAGCTACATGCTTGGTAAACAGCTATGACAGCAAATGGTATATGTACCCTATGGTGATTCCGCCACATTCCTGTGCACAGGAATTTTTAATTTTGTTGTAGCCCTTAATTTCCATTTTGCCTCAAAAATGATTACCAGATGGCGCATGGCTATTTTTACACATTGTGTGGCAAGTTTCCAGCTGATAATTATGACATTATTGCAAGAGCCTTTGTTTTGCATTAAGAGTAGTTGGCATATGTCTTCTTGTGGTTCTTATTTTTCCCCCATTTGACACCGCAGTTCTCAGTTGTGAGTACACTTGGTGACAAAAATAAAATTCAATAAGTACCCAAAAGAAAAGAAATAATTCTCTTTTGAATCTATGACTTACACTGAAAAAATACTTATAGTTTAAAATGATCAATTAAGTCTTCCAACTCTCCCTTCCAACCTTCTCCTCCCAAAACTACTCTGAATTGTATATGTTTCTATCAAGGGTAACTCAGGACAAACTGTCTGATCCATTGAATATCAGAAGAGCCATATAGCCCAATAGTCAATTTGCTGCTGATGCTTACAGACCTGTCATATGACATCTATGTTAAAGCATTCAGTCATCTATTTTATTAGCTATCTTGCTTTAAAGCCTTCAAGGGAGTCTTTTGAGAGACAGGGAGAAACTGAAAGGAAAGGTAATTGTAATTACAGTCATTTTGTACTATTATTTAGCGGTAATAAATCCAGAATTGCAGTGTAACACACTAGAGTAGAGTTAGGTCTTAAAAGAAACAGGAATTAACAGGCTGCACTTTTGTTTGTGTACCAACCTGCATATATGGAAATATCAGAATTTCTGAAAAACAATACACTGTATGTGTGTGATACTCCGTCTGGAAATCTCTCTTCATTACTTTAATTATATAGTATCTAATGCAACTTAGATATGATTTCTCAGAATATTGCTCCTGTTTTCCCACTAATTCACACAAGAGCCATAACTGTTCATTTTTAGAAGATAAAAAGATCCTAATTTCAGCAGAAATAAAACAAGTATGTGTGTGTGTGTGTGTGTGTGTGTGTGTGAGAGAGAGAGAGAGAGAGAGAGAGAGAGAGAGAGAGAGAGAGAGAGATTAGACCAAATAAAAATCCCGAATTAACATGTTTCAAGTCTGTGGCTGTGAAATGTTTTTAAACGGGTTAATTAAGATTCAGAAATGTTTGCCAGCTTGTTTCCCAGTTTCAATGATAAAAATAAATTGCTGTGTGGCTGAAATGAGAATTAGTCCCTTGAGTATAAAAGAAGGACTTGGTAGAAATCTGTACATTTCCAGACTGTATTTTTCAGCTCAGCCTTAGTGAATGTGAAGCGTGCATAATTTGGCACTGTTCTTTCTTTCTTTATTTGCATTTGGCACGTATACTTTGGCTAATTAATCATGTAGTGTCCTATCCTATTCCCCGCCCCCAAATAAATTAACATTTGTTTGGCTGTGGGTAAAATACACTAACATTAGAAAAGAAAGAGAGAGAAAAGAAAAACAGGACAAATATTTGGAAGATCTGGTTAATTCCCATTTTTTAGTATTCTAAAAAATTAGGGAGTAGAGGAATTATAAGTGAAGAAAGTAGAAAAAATATGTTTTAGAAGAACCCAATTTTTTCATTTTGATTATTAAAAAGTATCTGGTGAATAAGCTGAACCTGTATGATGACCAAGTTGCTCGTCTCATTTAAAGGGGAAAAAAAAGGTCCCTATATAACATAAAGCCATGACCCAAGTATCTGCAGCAAACTGAAAGCTGTATTAAGGAATTAGCCAAATTGCAAGAGAATAGAGTGGAAATAATAGGTTAAAGGTAATGAGAGAACAATGATTCTAAATTCTGGATATTAAAGCAACTTCTAAAGTAAAAAGAAAAGAAGGACTTGTGGCATCTTAGAGACTAACAAATAAATTTGTTAGTCTCTAAGGTGCCACAAGTACTCCTTTTCTTTTTGTGGATACAGACTAACACGGCTGCCACTCTGAAACCTATCATTCTAAAGTAAAAATAATTACACATTCTAGGCACCTCATGTCAATGGATTGTGGTCTGCCTTTAATGATGGGTCTCATTACAAGTGAATGTGATTTTAATCCCTTTGCCTCTTGCTGCACTGATTTTGAAGATTAGCATTCTGGGAGACTGAGTCATCAGGCTTTTCTGAACAAGTTTTACAATCATTGACTTAGAACAGAGTTCTGATCAGTGTAGTACAAGGTTAAGATAATCCTTGCTCTTCTTGACATTTTGCTTCTCTCATTTTCTGTTAAGGAGACAATCAGATGGCTGTGGAAGATTTGACAAGTATAGGTGTTTGAAAGTATTCTCTAAAGCCAAGATAATGGTACAAAATAATAGGGAACCAACCTATTCTAAGGCCTAATTTAAACTCACTTTGCCAAATTAAAGCATAGCCTTTCACCTGTAATACTGAATATCCTACCCCCATCTGTCTTTTAATTTAACTTCTATGGGACAGCACAGTATGTTCACCAAACACCCGAAGCTTGATGAAAAGTGAGATTAATATCTGAGACTGCAACTAATACATTATTTCTCCTATCCTGTGATAAATTGCACAGTATGTGTGAAGAAAACTCATGTACTTATAATGCTGTGTGTTGAATAGTGTGGTTATAGTCTAGATTGGCATTGAGAGGTTTCATATCTCAACTTTTCAATTTACAAGGAAAAAAGATGGAGGAGACGGTGGTTAAATAAATGCCAGCTATGATCACTCACCTTGGGATTTTAAAGCCAAATGGAGTTCTTTCTAGCTTTGCCTTCCACTCATAATGGAAGCTGGGAATTTTGAAGGCATCTTCTGGAGCTAGGTGCCAAGTTCTCATTGAAAGTTGGGGATCTATCTCCTTTGGGCACTTCTAACTGCAGATATTTTTCTGGGATTTTCAGAGTTTAGCTAACAGTTTTGTAAGAGATTTTCAAAGGTACAAAGTTCAGATAGGTTTCAGAGTAGCAGCCGTGTTACTCTGCATTCGCAAAAAGAAAAGGAGTATTTGTGGCACCTTAGAGACTAACAAATTTATTTGAGCATAAGCTTTCGTGAGCTACAGCTGAATTCATCGGATGCATTCAGTGGAAAATACAGTGGGGAGATTTATATACACAGAAAACATGAAACAATGGGTGTTATCATACACACTGTAAGGAGAGTGATCACTTAAGATGAGCTAATAGCAGGAGAGTGGGGGGGGTGGGGGGTAGAAAACCTTTTGTAGTGATAATCAAGTTGGGCCATTTTCAGCAGTTGACAAGAACGTCCTTGCAACAAAGCCCGTTGCCAACTCTGTCCACATATCTATTCAGGAGACACCATCATAGGGCCTAATCACATTAGCCACACTATCAGAGGCTCGTTCACCTGCACATCTACCAATGTGATATATGCCATCATGTGCCAGCAATGCCCCTCTGCCATGTACATTGGTCAAACTGGACAGTCTCTACGTAAAAGAATAAATGGACCCAAATCAGATGTCAAGAATTATAACATTCATAAACTAGTCGGAGAACACTTCAATCTCTCTGGTTACTCGATTACAGACCTAAAAGTCTCAATATTACAACAAAAAGACTTCAAAAACAGACTCCAACGAGAGACTGCTGAATTGGAATTAATTTGCAAACTGGATACAATTAACTAAGGCTTGAATAGAGACTGGGAGTGGATGGGTCATTACACAAAGTAAAACTATTTCCCCATGTTTATCCCCCCTCCCCCCCCCACTGTTCCTCAGACGTTCTTGTCAACTGCTGGAAATGGCCCACCTTGATTATCACTACAAAAGGTTTTCTACCCCCCACCCCCTCCCCGCTCTCCTGCTGGTATTAGCTCATCTTAAGTGATCACTCTCCTTACAGTGTGTATGATAACACCCATTGTTTCATGTTCTCTGTGTATATAAATCTCCCCACTGTATTTTCCACTGAATGCATCCGATGAAGTGAGCTGTAGCTCACGAAAGCTTATGCTCAAATAAATTTGTTAGTCTCTAAGGTGCCACAAGTACTCCTTTTCTTTTTGAAAGTTCAGATAGGTATGGCATTCCTGTTCAATGTCAATGAAAATTTATGAACAGTTTTTACACCTAAACCAGAACAGGATACAATTCACTCTGCCATGATTGTATTGACTCTGTATAGCTAAAAAGAGTAAACAAACAGTAAAAGCTTACTGTAACAGCCCTGGCTGAGTTGCCCCTTGTGGATAGTCACCAGGCTGCTGTAATAGACCCAGACCTTGGATCCCACGTGCTTGGGTTGGCTGGGTCTGGAATTTCTGAAATTAAAAATAAATAAAAATGTTTTGTTCCAAAACTGAACAAAAATGGCAGCTTTCCAGATGTGAAGCTGGGCAGCTCAGGGAGCCTTGGAGCTTGGGAATCAAGGTTCCCGGTGCTTCTGGATTGCAAACGAGTTGGGAGCCTGGGACTCCTGGCTCTAGGGCTGTTTGCCTGATGGGCTGCCCAGAGCCTGGGAGCGCTGGTTCCATGGAAGCCGACCAGGCAGGCTGCTTAAGAGCTGGGAAGACAGAAACCCAGGCAGGTTTCCATCAGAATTTTGTCAAAATTGACCGATTCCTGCAAAAGGGTCAATTTTGACTAATTGACTTTTTCTGATGGAAAAATGTTCTATCAGAAAATTTCTGCCCGGCTCTAGTTTCAAACTTTGGGTTTTTAGGCACTCTCTTGGGAGTGCAGATCCTCTGTCATGCACCTCTTCCTGAGATATGGGATTCTGCAGTCAAACTGCCTTGGCCTTAGAACTAGTATTGGCCCTCCAAAATCTCCCCAGTAGCTAATGGATGTTTCCTAGAATTCCTCCAAAGAAGTGGACCCTCTGCATTACTGTTTCACACTTTGGAAACTTTGTGACAGTTAAAGCAAGTAATGCAGAAACTTTACAAAGGCCCTTCTAAATCACTATGCTTTGCTTATAGATAAAGCACCATAGATAAACATATCTACAGAAAAATAATGAACATCTGCATTCAAGGCCATATCTCACTTTTCTTACTACTGTATTCCTGAGAGACCTTTTGTTCTATGTTAGCATCTTCTGCAGAGTCCCAGATTGTTTGGCACAGTTTTGTCTCTTTCTGTCCTTTCTCTGGGTTTTTTTCATTCTTCTCTCCTATAGGTTTGTTACGGTGGATCAGAGTCATTAGCACTGATGCGCACACACTTCTAACACCAACTCCAGTAGTGGTATACTTAATTGCTGAATATTGTGCACCAGTCTGGGCAGGCAGCTCACATAATTAATATCTGGACATGCAGCTTAATTCCCATGATGAGAATGATAACAAGAACATTAAAATCAAGACCTGTTCAATGGTTATCCACTCTGGCACATATATCACTACCCAAAATCTGGAGAGAAAGAGAGACAGAACTCGTGAGTACAGTCGAATCATGGGCAAGTTGTGAGTTACTTACCAATTCATGAGGACCTTCAGAATCTTCTGAAGACACTCCTGAAATTTTAAAAGCCTTTTTGGGATTTGGCTAAAACTCTTAAATCATCCTCATTCAATCCTGAGGAGGCTTGGAAAGAATTCTGAGATTAATGCTAATGTCCAAAACAAACACCTGATTACTGACCAGACAGGCTTCAATTACCGTAGAAACAATGGTCCACATGGAACTTTTCAGAACATGGCATGGCAGATACTATTATCTCTTACACCTCTGGAATATGAGAGACACCAGTCACAAACTATAGACCACATTGTAAATCAGTGTCTGCTTCAATGGTTTGCTGGTGGCATGTCAGAGCAGGTCTACACTTAAAACACTACACCAATGCAGCTGCACCACTGTAGCACTTAAGTGAAGATGCTGCTATGCCAACAGGAGAGCTTCTCCCGTTGGTGTAGTTAATCCGCTTTCACTAGAGGCAGTAGGTATATCCGTTCAGCTTAGGACTGTCTACACAGGGAGTTAGGTTGGAATAACTATGTCACTCAAGGGTGTGGCTTTTTCACATCCCTGATGCAACGTAGTTATACCCATGTGACGTTATTGACTTGAACTGGGACCATATAGATCATTGTTGCAACCAAGGTCCTGTAGTGGCACCAAATCTTATATAAAGGGGGTCAAATGAGGTGTCTAAGACAAAGTTATGGTTTGCTGGTTATGATTATACTATCTGTATATGTGTATCATTTTTGTAGTTGAAGTTATGAATAATGGCTCTATACTGTCTGTATTTCAAACTTATGCTATGCTTCTGGGTGACACCCCAGACAAGTTGATGTCAGCTGTGCCTAGCCTGCTTGATGGCCCATTAAGGACCATCAGCTATACAAGTGACCCATTGAAAGAAGGCAGACACGCCTTGTGACTCAGCAAGGTATGCAGGGACATGCCTATGGACAGAACTCTGAGGTTTTTCCAGGCCAGGTGATGGACAGCTTGTCTTTGGAAAAGAAAGAAAGACCACATGGCAAGAGAATATACAAAGCTGCTGCAGCTCCTCCATCTTGTCTTCAATCCTGCTTCATACCTCTGGAGGAACTTTGCTACACTGAAGCTTTGAAGCAAGGACTGAAAGACCCATCCCAGCTGTGCTTGTACTCCAGAGACTTGATTTGAACCTGCGGTTTATTCTATCACTGCTTCAAGCCTGAACCAAGAACTTTGCCATTACTGCATGTAACTGATTTCATTTATCCAATTCTAGCTCTCATCTATAGCTTTTCCTTTTATGAATAAACCTTTAGATTTTAGATTCTAAAGGATTGGCAACAGCGTGAATTGCGGGTAAGATCTGATTTGTATATTAACCTGGGTCTGGGGCTTGGTCCTTTGGGATTGAGAGAACTTTTTTTCTTTTACTGGGGTATTGGTTTTCATAACCATTTGTCCCCATAACAAGTGGCACTGCTAATGATACTGGGAAACTGGGGTGACTAAGGGAATTGCTTGTGTGACTTGTGGTTAGCCAGTGGGGTAAAACCAAAGTCTCCTCTGTTTGGCTAGTTTGGTTTGCCTTGGTGTGCACAGAAACCCCAGCCTTGGGTGGTAACTGCCCTGCTTTAAGCAACTTGTCCTGAATTGGCACTCTCAGTTGGGTCTCGCCAGAACCAGCATTGTTCCAACCCATGTAAGTCTGTAGTGTAGATCTGGCCTCAGACTTACACCAAGCCATTTGCACTCACTGGCTCACTAATCTGTCTTTGGGAATTTGAAAGTTGCTAATCACCTCTCTTGCCATTCAAAGGAAGAAGAAGAGTCATTAGCAGGTCAATAGCCTTTTTTTGTGGTAGTCTCTCCTTGGACAACAGCTCTTCACACCTGCATTGTTTGGTTAAGTATTAGTTGTTGGGTTGTCTGCACAGAATGTCTGCCTTCCTACAGCTCAGGGTATGCCTACAGTACAAAATTATTTCAAAATTATTCTATTCAAATTTTTGGAAGCGATTTTATACATTCGGTCATCTGTGTCCCCACTAAAGCGTGTGAATCTGGCAGAGTGCGTCTACAGTACCAAGGCTAGCATCGAATGTCAGAGTGGTGCACTGTGGGTAGCTATCCCACAGTTCCCACAGTCCCCACCACCCATTGGAATTCTGGGTTAAGCTCCCAGTGCATGATGAGGCAAAAACATTCTTGCGAGTGTTTCCTGATGTGTGTCGTCAGTCGCTCCTCCCTTCGTGAAAGCTACGGCAGACAATCGTTTCGCGCCTTTTTAGCGTGCAGACACCATACTGCTTTCAGCAGACGGTGCACCGCTGCTCTCCTGCTACTATGAATACACCTCACATTTCCTCTTGGCTTCCTATATAATCTCTACTATCTACTCTTTCTCTTCCTCATCGAACACTTCCGCCACCAACTCTGCTCGGCCACCGTGAACCGAGCCGCACAGCTTGCGCCGCCAACTCTGCTCTCCCGCTCTTGCCGTGCTACCGAGCTTCTCCATGTTGTCTATCCTGGGCTCCCGCCTCCATGAAAGCTACAGAAGACAACCATTTCCCACCTTTTTTCAGCTATCGTGAACCAAACAGCACCTCTTCCGCTGCCACTCTGCTCTTCTACGTTTCATGCCCTTTTTCCATGATTACCCATGCAGGCGCCATAGCCATGGAGCCCGCTCAGATCTCCTCTGCAGCTCTGACCATTATAAATACCTCGCACATTATCCAGCAGTATGTGTAGTACCTGAAAAACTGGGCGAGGAAGCGACGACAGCGTGATTACGATAGTGATGATGACATGGACACAGACTTTCCTAGAAGCACAGCATGTGGTGATTGGGAGATCATGTTGGTGTTGGGCCAGGTTCATGCCCTGGAACGCCAATTCTGTGCCTGGGAAACAAGCACAGACTGGTGGGACTGCATAGTGTTGCAGGTATGGGATGATTCCCAGTGGCTGAGAAACTTTCGTATGCGTAGGGCCACTTTCATGGAACTTTGTGACTTGCTATCCCCTGCCCTGAAGCACAAAGACACCAACATGAGAGCAGCCCTCACAGTTGAGAAGAAAGTGGCAATAGCCCTGTGGAAGCTTGCAATGACCGACAGCTACTGGTCAGTCGGGAATCAGTTTGGAGTGGGCAAATCTACTGTGGGGACTGCTGTGCTGCAAATAGCCAACACAATCATTGACCAGCTGCTATCAAGGGTAGTGACTTTGGGAAATGTGCAGACCATTGTGGATGGCTTTAATTCGCTGGGGTTCCCTAACTGCGGCGGGGCGATAGACGGAATGCATATCCCTATCTTGGCCCCAGAACACCGGGGCGGCCGGTACATAAACTGCAAGGGGTACTTTTCCATGGTGCTGCAAGCACTGGTGGATCACAAGGGACATTTCACCAACATCAATGAGGGATGGCCGGGAAAGGTGCATAACGCTTGCATCTTCAGGAACTCTGGTCTGTTTGCACAACTGCAGGAAGGAACTTACTTCCCAGACCAGAAAATTACTGTTGGGGATGTTAAAATGCCTAGAGTTATCCTTGGGGACCCAGCCTACCCCTTAATGCCATGGCTCATGAAGCTGTACACAGGCACCCTGGACAGTAATAAGGAGCAGTTCAACTATAGGCTGAGCAAGTGCAGAATGGTGGTAGAAAGTGCTTTTGGACATTTGAAAGTGCGCTGGTGCAGTTTACTGACTCGGTTAGATCTCAGCACAGCCAATATTCCAATTGTAATTGCTGCTTGTTGTGTGCTCCACAATATCTGTGAGAGTAAGGGGGAGACATTTATGACGGGGTGGGAGGTTGAGGCAACTCGCCTGGCGGCCAGTTTCGCACAGGCAGACAACAGGGTGATTAGAAGAGCGCAGCAGGGCGCGCTTCACATCAGAGAAGCTTTGAAAGCCAGTTTCATGACTGGCCAGGGTACGGTGTGACAGTTGTGTTTGTTTCTCTTAAAGTTACCCGCCCCCTACATATATGAAAGGAAATAAAGTCACAATTGTTTAAAAACTTTTCTTTATTATTTGTTGCACAAAACATTGAGAGAAATCAGAAGCTAGATGGGGGATGGGGGGTATTGGGTTAGGGGGGTGGAGAAGAAGGTAAGGACAAGTCCAGAAACCAAATAAAAATTTAGGATATGACAGCTTTCTGCTGCTTGTGCAATCCTCTGGGGTTGACTGTGTGGGTCTGCGTAGCCTCTCCCCACCCCTCACCCCCCATGTTCTTGGGCGTCTGGGTGAGGAGGCTATGGAACTTGGGGAGGAGGGAGGGCGGTTATACAGGGGCTGCAGAGGCAGTCTGTGGTCTTGCTGCCTTTCCCACATTAGATCCACCATACAGCGGAGCATGTCAGTTTGCTCCCCCATGAGCCTGACCATAGCATCCTGCCTGCTCTCATCGCATGCGTCCCGCCTCTCTTCGTATTCATGTAACACTTTACACAACTCTGCAATTGTTTGCCTCCACGCATTCAGCTGGGCCCTATCAGTGCGGGAGGACTGCATGAGCTCGGCAAACATGTCATCCTGAGTTCATTTTTTCCACCTTCTAATTGGGACCAGCCTCTGGGACAGAGTAGATAGGGGCTGCGTTGAAACATTTGCACTTGCTGCGGAAGGAGAAAAAGGGAGGGTAGTATTTTTAAAAGATACATTTTAGAGAACAAAGGGGACACTGTTTCTCAGTGAAACAGGTAATTCATAGTACACAGCACATGTTCTTTCTGTACAAAGTCGCATTTTGTCTCTTATACTGAAGTGCCTGCCACTTTGGTGTGAGTAAGCCAGCACATGCGGCCGGGCAACAGAATTCAGCTTGCAGGCAGCCATGGTAAGCCCTAGGGAATCAGTTTGGAGTGGGCAAATCTACTGTGGGGGCTGCTTCTTCCGCATTCTGCTTCTTCCGCATTCATTTCAATGCTTTCAAACTGCTGGGCCCCCTTTCCCATAGCAAGCAGTGCCTGGTGCGTTTGCCATATAAAAGGAGGGCCTGTGGGCATTCTGGGATGATCACTTCACACAACACCCTCCCCCCACCCCCCAACACACACACACCTTGTGGCTTTGATGAGGCTCTGAGAAGGAATGAGCCCTTTAAACTAAATGTGAAAAGCCCAGCATGGCTGGGTTTCCCCCCACCTCCCACCGCGTGGCTCCGATCAAGCTCTCACTCACCAGAGGTGCCTTCTCCAGGGTCATGGTCTGGGAGCATGCCTTGGGAGTGCGGGGAGGCTATTGGCTCCAGCGTTAAGAATAGTTCCTGGCTAGGGGGGAAAACGGATTCCCCACTTGCCGCCTGTGCACTGTCCTCCTCCTCCTCCTCGTCCTCCAAAAACTCATCCTCCTCGCTCCGTGCTACTCCCCCCTTGCAGGTGTCCACGGACAGTGGTGGGGTAGTGGTGGCGTCACCCCGCATAATTGCATGCAGCTCACGGTAGAAGCGGCATGTATGGGGCTGTGACCCAGAGTGCCCGTTCGCCTCCCTGGCTTTTTGGTACGCTTGCCTGAGCTCCTTGATTTTTGTATGACACTGCTCTGTGTCCCTGGAGTAGCCTCTTTCCGTCACGGCCCTGGAGACTTTAGCGTACGTATTTGCGTTTCTTTTTTTGGAATGTAGTTCTGCCATAACAGATTCATCTCCTCAACATGTGATAGATCCAGTACCTCACGTTCGGACCATGCTGGAGCTCATCTGCAAATCCGGGACTGTGTGGTCTCTTGTGATGGTGGACTCTGCATGGTCGCCTGTGATTGTGGACTGTGCTGATTGTCACCTGTGCTGATGGTGACCAAATAGGAAATTCAAAAGTTCCTGGGGCTTTTACTGCCTACCTGGCTAGTGCATCGGAGTTGAGAGTGTTGTCCAGAGCGGTCACAAGGGAGCATTCTGGGATAGCTCCCGGAGGCCAATAATGTCAAATTGCGTCCACAGTACCTGTAACCCGGAACTGCGATCTCAATTTTAGCGCTACTCCACTTGCCGAGTGGAGTACAGAAATCGGATCAAAGAGCCCTTTATATCAAAAAAACTGGTTTGGTCATGTGGACGGAATCAGTTTTATTTTGAAGTAACTCGGCTAATTCCGAAATAACCGCGTACTGTAGACCAGGCCTGAATAACTTCCCTTGTTACGTTAACTCTTTGCATCCATGCAACAGACATGACAATAATCAGAAAGACAGAGATACATATAATATTAATACAAATAATACAGTTCTCTTTCACATTTGTCACATTTACTTTTCCCAGTAAAGTAAGTAGACATTATTCAGAATCCACAGGGTACAGAACTACTTCAGTGGCACATTAAACACAGGAATATGCAGCTAGCTCTGTATAATTAAACAACAAAAACATGAATTATAAACACAGATTAAGGAATAAATTCTGACATATGGGTATGTCTTCAAATCAGGAATGCACAAACTGCTTAGAAAAAAGTCTAGACAAGTCTGAATAAAATACATCACCCACCACCAAATTAACCTTTTAAAGTCTTTAATCACTATATATTTCATCCTGTTCTTTAATTCTTTAATTATATTGCCATTCAGGGATCCAGCATAAGAGGCATGGGGGTATAGAAAAGCTTTAGACCAGCCCAGTTTTAACAGATCCCCACAATAATGACATAAGTTTGGTAGCATCCCTTCCATAAACTGGAAAGTTAATTGGTGCTAATAGCTCAAGAGTTACTGAAACAGAGGCACAGAATGCTTTATGAGGCAACCAACTCTAAATTAGAGAATCCTTGTTACATACCAAATTCAAATAGTGTGGCTGGCTAAACCAATATAATGCACAACTGGTAAACGTGTACAGATTAGAACTGGGCAGGAATTTTCAACAAACCATTTTCACTGAAAAATGCCAGTTTGCTGAAACTGAAAAAAATGCAGCTAAAAAGATGCATACTAAGCTTCACCTTTCAACTACTTGTTTGCGTTCTTTTTTCATTCTTCATCTGTCCATTATCTACTTGGATTTTTAGTTGGCCAAATAATATTCAGAGAATAATTTTAAATATTTTTTGCTATATTTTAAAAATAAATTATTTAACAATACTCCCCTTCCCCTCTTTCTCAAGTCTACAGAGCTGAGCAAATAATCTATGAATATTCGTTAACATGTGTGAATTGAATGATTTTTAGAAAAATAATTATTTCAGTATTTGCATACCTCCGGTAAGCAACTTGAAGCCAGAAACCCATCTCCTTTAATTGGCTGTACTGGACACTCACACTATACAAATAACAACTGTGTTGAGTTGCGAGGAGGGAGAGCAAAAGCTGGTTATAGGTAATGGAGGGGGAGACCTCAATATATTTTGGATGCTTATTTTATGCTTAGCGTGTCTTCTGAATAATGCCCTCATACTTGTGTGTGTGTGTGTGTGTCTGCATGCACATATATTTATACAAGACATCATTTATTCTTGTATTGTATTTTTAGCTAAATATAAAATTACAGCAGGACTGTTGTAAAGTGTTATCATAACTACCATAATCCATTCACTTTATGATAGAAATCTGGGCAGAGAGCCATACATGTTTTATATATTTATATAATTCTAAATCTCAAATTTGTCCTTTAACTGTCTTTGAAATGTGCTGTCACTAGAAAAGACGATTACAGGTCCTTGTCTCTCTGCCTGTGCATTTATGAATATTTCAGACCAAGAAGAAGAGTATAGTAGACCCATCCCACTGCCAGCTGGATTTACAGGCTTTTCCACTTTCACTTTTCTGAGTTTTAAAACTGAGATAAATCATGAAAATAGCATTAGCAGGAAAGCACACCAAAAAATGTGTCTGCAAAAAGCCAAGGGCCTGATCTGAAGCCACAAAGGCAAGGAAGTGAAGGCAAAATCCCGTATGTATCTGAGTACTGAGGCACAGGTGGAGCAGGTAGTGGGCTGTATATTCAACCAGAACCTGGTCTCCCTTTTCTGCAGGCACAGTTTGCACCCACACAAATGTATGCCTGCAGGCTGTGCATGCAAAATAAAATTTTCATTTGCTCCGATAATTGTCTGATTACTGGTTCATGAGATGCAATAGTGTTTTGTGGTCTAAAGCTGTTCCCAGGGAAAGGGACATAGCCTGGTTTTAAAATATACCTCATTAAGGTTATAAAAATGTAACAATAAGGAATCCCCCCTCCACATTTTTCAGGCTGATCTGGACAGGCTGGGGAAGAAGTGAGGTAGCTTACCCTCAGAGCCAGGAGCGCTGCTGCCAGCATTTCCTCCTTGCCCCGCTGATAGGTGCCTGACAACTGTTGCATGAAAATAAGGGTTCCACTCGGCAGCACTGTGCTCAGCCATCAGGGGAGCCAAAGAATTAAGGAGAGTGAATAGGAATGTCGTGTGCGGCCTCCCCTCTCCAAAGCCTGTGCCATGTTGAGGGAGAAAGAGATGGCAGCTGCCACCTGCCTCCATTCCAATCCAGAGGAAAGAAAACAAAACGTCTGTGAGAGGGGGAAGAAACTCTCCCCCACTGAAGAGATAAAGGAAGAAAATGTGGAGGATGACTAGATACAAGCAGTTGATACTCAAACTAAATTGGTGAGTTGCAGTTGGTGAGAAGTCATCTGATACTGGTTTTCCCCTGATTGGATGCAAGCACTTCCAGAGTGAATACTCCTATGTTTTGAAGATATTTAACTTTACATTTCCTAGCTTTTGTGTGTTTACATTTGATTTTTACTGCCACATTTTCAAAGAGGCCTCACCCTTCAAAATTGTGTGTGCACATAGAATCATAGGACTGGAAGGGACCTTGAGAGATCATCTAATCCAGTCCCATGTACTCTAGGCAGGACTAAGTATTATCTAGACTATCCCTGACAGGTGTTTGTCCAACCTGCTCTTAAAAACTTCCAAAGACAGAGATTCCACAACCTCCCTAGGCAATTTATTCCAGTGCTTAACTACCCTGACAGTTAGGAAGTTTTTCTTGGTGTCCAGCTTAAACCTCCCTTGCTGCAATTTAAGCCCTTTGATTCTTGCCCTGTCCTCAAAGGATAACAGTCTTGCTCTCAAGTTTTTGTGCATGCCAAATCTGATGTATGTAAACATGGATGGTCAGTTACGATGTTTGATTGGCAGGACAACTGAAATTAGATGTTAGATTGAGCTGCTCTGAAAAATTGCTGCCTTTGTAAAGCCAGCAGATGGGTGTGTGGGGAGGTGGGGGGCTTGAGGGAGATAGGGAGACTGACAGAGACACAGGAAAGAGTTTTATTGGGGCTAAGAACAATATGCCTACAGATATCAGACTTTCTTTATATTTCCCAGTAGTGTGCCCTAAAGGAGTTAGCCTGTTTGTGGTGAATTCTCACAAGGAAATACGATGTGTTTCTATGTTGAATGGTAGAAAGTAAAATGGCCAAGACAATGTAAAAGAGAGAAACTGTCTCTGCATAAGGAACCAGGCTAGAAGCATGGGGATGGGGAAAGGTATGCAAAAAATACACACACATCTCAGGTGAGTGCCCTAACCACTGGGCTACAGGATGTTCTGATGAGGGTCCCTCAATCTCTCCCATTGAAGTTGTGCCACTGTAGATAAATAATTAGTCATTACAGCAGGGGAATTGGGCTCTGGATCTCCCACATCCTGTGTGAGTGCTCTAACTACCAGGCTACAGTGTCACTTTCATGCTTGCATGCATGCTCGCTGTCCCGCATGCACACCTACTGGTTAGGGCACTCACCCGAGAGTTGGCAGATCCCTGTTGAAACATTTTGCATCAGGCAGAGAAGGAACTTAAACTGGAAGACTCCCACAGCCAAGGCAAATACTTTAACCACTGGGTTTAAAGATATGAGGGACCTCCTCCACCACCAGTGCTCTTTTGTGTGGAGAGAACAACTACCAGATCCAGCAAGTTGAGTGGAGGAAAACCTATCTTCCTTTGGTTCATGAACCATGCTGGGGCTTAGGCATCTGGACACCTACACTGAGGCACTAGTGCATACACCCAGAGGCACAAACATCGGCACCTAGTGATCTTTTACACGCAAAAAACTTAGGCACCGAGTGAGTTCAGGCATCTACAAGATGAGGTGACAGCTGAGGGGGTGTTTTGTGAATACTGGTGGCACCTAAATCTGGGATTGAGGTGACTAAAGTGTCAATTGGGTACCTAAACTCCTTTATCTCTTTCAGAACTTCCATGATTGGTGCTATGTTAAAGCTCTGGCACCATCTGAGTGCCAGGGTTTCATCCCACGCAGGCAGAATATTTTGTGGCCATTTTGGTTCTGGTGATTTTATTTGTATGTACCTCTGTAAAAGGCTTATTTGTAACTTCAAGTCAGATCCTGATCATTGTACAAATATATTTTCTATTATCTCTGAGATGGGCTCAAACCCAAACCTTAAATGCCAACATGCCTGAATTTTAGGGATGTTTGAAATGCAAATCCTACGTGGTCCAATCTTTACAATTGTCTGAACTAAAAATATGGATATGAATGTGCCTGAAATGACAAGATGTAGGTTGCAGAAGTGGATCTAAATATCACATCCTGAAACCCTCTTTCAGTCCTAATTCTGGCATCTGATGCATGTTCAGGGTTCCCAGTGAAGATGATGAGAGCCATGTGTTTGTATCCAAGGATCAGTCTGTTCCAGAAATACACAATTCCAGCCCTTTAAAAAAAAAAAAACTCTTGACCCACTTCACTGCTACAATTTTTTTTCTTGCAAGCTGATATTTGGATCTTCAACATGATGATTTATTATATGCCCTCTTGGTCAGTAGTACAGAGCTTTTATTATGTTAGTATGCAATATTTTTATGGAGCATTCACAATAGCTGGTTTTAAAATGTGAAGGATGTGGCAAAAGATCCAAGTCCCCACTGTCAGCAACAGCCAGGAAAATCTCAATTGAGTCATAGAACTACAAAACCACCCCAAAACTATGGAAGGTCTAATATCTTGTAATTTCAAAACAAATGAAAAGATGTGGTTGGGGGGAAAAATCCTATAAAAAACCCACTTAATCTAAGGTTGAGACTTTAAATACCTGCGGTGAATTTTTACTATAGCAGCAGTCTCAAGAGCCATGCTAATGCTTCTTGTTTTAATGTGATGTATCTGAAAAGACAGAAGGCCATACATTTGTGATGAATGGAGGGAAATGAAAGCACATCAGAAGCTAATGTTTTTATTTTTCTACCTTTTTAAGTGGATTTGGTGTTTATGAAAGTTGCTGAGTTAACAAAAAAGCCCCTATTCATCCACAAAGTGGGCAGCAAAAGTTCAGGCTTCCTGGCATCAGCCATCAATGTGACCTAACCATGCTCTGCAGATAACACCTCTAGGAGTGAGAAAGTAATTCAGTTTCTAAGTCAATTTCAATCCTTGTTTGCTATGTTTTGACTTCCAATAAGAATTCTTATATACTGGGTATTTTTGTGATAACACCTATCCTACCAGTCTCTTGAATCATCCAGCCCCTCAGATTCCAACATTTTCTTATATAGATTACCTATAATAGAATAATAGAATATTAGGGTTGGAAGAGACCTCAGGAGGTCATCTAGTCCAATCCCCTGCTCAAAGCAGGACCAACAACAACTAAATCATCACTATGAAGAACCAGAAAATAGGCCAGAAGACTTATTTTAGAAATCTCTGTCCATAGAAGGTATTAGTCAAGATATCAAAACAGTGTAGCTCTAAGGCGAGTTCTTTATCTGAGTAAGTTTGTTTCTTAATCCTTGAAACAGTGTGAAAAGCTGCAGAGTTGAATTCATATATTGTCCAGCTTCTTGATTAACTGGGCTTGAGAGATTAATTTTGTCCCCTGCTGGTCAATTCACTGACTCGCATTGACCGCTGACTTTGGATGAAATTGGTCAACGAGGTACATCCTCGTGGTTTGACATAGCATTAGTTTATCTCAGTACCCACTTCCATCAGGGAACCAGAGAGAGGCCAAGAAAGCCTGCCCTGGATCACAGGGAGGGTCACCAGAATAGAATGTAAATGGAAATCTATTTAAATACAAGAGAAATGCAATTACACATCTGGTAATCAGTGTTGGTGCAGGTGTTGCTGAAATAAGATTCAAGCAGATTAATTATTTACACAGATTATGTTCATGATTTGCAATGGATTTAAGGGAGGCTTCCTGGCAAGGACTGGGAGGAGGATTGTTTGTGATTAACTTAAAAGCAAGGATAAAGCAATGCCATTATTAAGTAAATATTACAATCTAAACCAACATTTACAAACTGCTACTCATGCATGCCGATTGGCTTGGCTGGCAGGGTAAAGAGGAGCATCCCTAGCTGAATGTGCTTGAATACTATTTTTGTGTTTTCACATGCTTTTTTCTATGAATGAATCTGTTTTGTGGAGAAGAGTGAAAGTGAATTAGAATTCTCTAAATATTGAGATTCAATTGCCATAATGTGCTTATGAGCATTACAGTGGAAATAGTATCTGGAGGCAGATTGAAGGACTTGACCTAATGCCCTTATCTCTCAGTCCTCCAACTCCAATCTAATGAACATATACTCATAATTATTTCTTAAATAGTTTTTATCTAATTTTAAAGTGGATAATTTAGAGCACTTGTAAAAAACTGTAATAAGTTTCATTAAAATATGCAGCAATAGGAGACCTTTGAGCGGAATATATTTCCTTACTGTTCCATAGTCATACATATTTATAATATTAAAACTCCTCAGTTGCTTTAATAATATCATTCTGTTTCATAGATCTGAATACTAATGTTAATATTTCTGCAGCTCTAGAAGGTTGTACACAGAATAACATGTTTTATATTTCTTATTTTTGTGCGTGTTTCTGATTTTCATTACTATGCCTTTATTTAAAATTTGTTTTGTGATAGAAAGCACATTACAAGAAAGAATTAAATGATATAGGAATGATATAGGAAGAGAACTAACACCATTGTAGCTCAGGAAGGGCCCAATACAGCATGGTGCTCAGCATTTGGTATGAGATAATTTGCCCCTTCAGATCTAACTGGTGAAAACTGAAGACACTCTGAACCTTGCAGGATCAGACTCTTATGCTGCAAACTGTTTTCACTCAGTCAGTACTAGAGATGGGGACAACTCTGAATACTCTGTTGCTGCTATCCTGTACATCACTCAAATACACTAAAGTTATACTTGTGAAAAGTGCCTTCTGACTTTATCAGCCTTATCTTTTGGGTGCCCAACTTCAGGCCTGGACACACAAAAAGAGGTCCACACACTCCAAGGTCACTTTTGAAAATGTTGGCCTGACATTCCATGGAAATCTCTCAGCGATTGGAGTCCACTGTGATTCAGTGTTATTACTGATTGTATTTTCATTGGTGATGTCAGCTTCTGGTGACTTTGTCACCCTGCTGGAATTTAGATGGTACCATGATGTTTTTTCTCCCCTAAAAGCATAGGTTTATGGGTCAGCAGTTGCAGAAATTAAATTAGAACCTGACTGGGGATGCTGATTGTCCAAAGCCACATTCTGATTGGGTCTTATGTCACAACTACATACCAGTTCCCAAAGGTGCACAGCTGGAACCTCATTTCTGAAATGAACAAAAAATCTCCATGCTCTTTACGAGTACAGGGACTGCAATTCTGTCTGGTTCTTACTTGGGCTATGCAAAGATGGAGCAGTTCCTTATTTCCTTTCCTCCCCCCAATATGCACCTGCTAAATCTGGCCAAGGGTACATAACACAAGTAACATAAGTGGAGCTGTGATTCTTGCGATCAGTAGATGACAACGAAGACCTTGTTCATAATTTTCACTTGTAAGATTGTGGTCCTAGGCTATGTTCCGCTCTCCTTCAAATAAGCATAACATCTCTAATGAAGCCACTGAGAACTGTGTGAAGCCATGATTTACTCTGCTTGCTTTAAAGCCGAGGTACAGCAAACAGCATTGTATGGTGAGAAATGGGGAGAACAAAGGGAACTCATACATATGGGACAAAATCTTGCCCTATAGTCGAATGTCATTTATTGGATAAGCATACAGCGGAGAAGTGTGTGTGCAAATTTACTATTGATTTTGCTGCAGTTCTGTTATCAATAACATGCTTTTCAAAGCTCAGTGTCCTACTCATGTTTAAACAAAAGCAAAACCACTTGTTTATTAAAACTGTATAGAAGTTTAGCACATAATAGTATATTATATGTGACTTTTCTAAAATATATATGATATTACTATTTACAAAATTGTATGTGTATTTATATTAGACATTCTTGCCTCATGCCTCGTTAGTCCTTTGTTTTCAGGGTTTGTTGTTGTTGTTGTTGACCTAAGGTGATAGTCACCTTTTTCTTACTTATGAATGTGTTCTATTTTATAATTTAAGTAAAATTCAGGTTAAATGATTGATTTGAAACTAAAGTGAATGTGTACAACAGTGACATTCTAGAGCCGTCAAACCTAGCTAAACAATTCCATTTTCCAATCATAAGAAAGTTTTTTCAGCACAATTACAGGGTAAAATCTGTTTTGACAAATGTCTGTGTATAGTGGCACTCTGCAGTCAGTGATTTGGGTCGTTTTTTGTTCGTTTGGTAGGTTTTATTTATTTTTTGGTTCATACAACATCCAAGCTCTTATTTCTTAAAAGAACAGCAGATGGATTTTTAAACAGTACATTTGAGAGGCAAGTTTGGTACAGGTTAGGACTAGACTGTGATTCAGGTGTGACACCAAATGAAGTCTAGGATTCAGACTTCTGATTAAAATGCACCAAAATTTTGTGAACTTTTCTTGCAATATTTCTGTCCTCTTCACTGATAGAAATCTCGGGACAATATATTTAAGTGAATCTGATTTGGAACCACCCTATAGGCCCTTTCCAGATTAAGATTTGATTACACAAAAATACAGTGCGAAGTTATAAAAGATTCAGAACTGAGATTTCAGAATATTTTTTCATTATAAAATATCTTAGTAGTTATGGACAGACCTATATAAAAATAAACATATCTTATCCACTAGGAACTGTATTATACTGTACATACCATTACATCAAAAAAATTACATTAGCAGATCATTAACGTTGCAGAGTTAAGCACTCAAATGAGGAAATGGCAGAATTATGGTTTCCTGTGCATCCCTCTTTTGCATATGCATAATGAAAGTCTGTAATTGCATGATCACAAACTATTATTTCAGTGCAAACAGTTCAGCTCTTTTCAAAAATTAAGCTAGGGAAAATATATTGTCTTGTCATTGTATTCCATCATCAAAATAGCACATGGACCTCAAGTTATTGCCAAAAACTGACTTTGGCTTTTTTTTGTTAGCAATGATACAACACAAACCTTGGCTAATCTTCTGCCCTGAGACTGGAAGGGTTTACCTCCAGGACCACCTCTTGGCAAGCTCCTTTGTTCAACCTGCCAAAAATGCTCCAGTCTTTGTATTCTGGGTGAAAAGTAGTTCAACCAAGACATCACCATGACCCAGCAGTAATTACTCTTAGTCTTTATGTGGGGTTTTAGCACATAACCCTACAAAAGATTCTTTCCTATATTTTCCTGTACTTTAATTATACTACCCTTAACATTTAGCACCAAGTCCCAGATTGTTCTCAGACTGAAACCAATCCTATACTGGCAGAAGAAGAAAAGAGAAAAAAGTTGGCAGACAAAGAATAAGGGAAATCAGGAGGGGACAAACCAGAGGAGCAGAGGTGTTTCATTTTGAGTCAATTCAGCACAAGGAAGTACATTTCTCTGTGTTATAATATTGCCTCATGGGAGCTGTATTTTGCGTGCCTGAGGCCTCCATTCTCTACTTCAGGCCGATGTCCTTGTCTGGTTTACGTCTCCCATAATGCAACATGGTCTCCCCTCTAATCAAACTGTCCATCCAGGGACCCCCAACCCTTACTGGAGAATGGCGACATGAGGTATCTGAACTACAACTCTTACAAGGCAATGCATCACAACGGGGAAACGTAGTTTGAAACACACTTGAGTTGAAACAAAATATTTTGGATCATCTCAACAAACTGAAACTAAATATTTCAATTCAACAATATCAAACTATTTCATTTAGATCAAAAAATTCTGAAACAAAATGTTTTGCCATTTCTGAACTGAAATTTTTTTGGAACTCTTCATTTCACCCAAAAATTGAACTTTCGGCTTTTCATCTCAATTTGGGATGAAAACAGATTTGGAAATAACTTGAATTTACAGACTTGTGATATATAGCTCTTCACATCTTTAAAATGTTGTACAAACATTAAATACTGTAACAAGAGAAATGAGAAAACCATCGGCAAAGATTGCTGATAACACACTTAATACAGAAGACATGCCAAAAGCAGCATAAAGATGACCAATATAATAGCCGTATTCAGTGGACAATCAGTCTCCAGGTGTTAAAGCTGTTACAGGGGTGGTAAAGTGGGGTGGGGAGGGAGATATGTAGATACTTCAAGTGTGAGAGACTCTCAAAGCAGTTTATGAAGAAATGACAAATCAAAACTATCATAATGGAGTAACTATTTGAGTAAACGAAGCCTTAGTGGACAAAGAAGAAATGTGGAGATAGCTAGATTTATATAACTCCAAGCAGCCTATCAAAGTAACCATTAATTCATACGTGTTTTGAGAGTGGTTTACTTACTGATTTCCCCCCTCCCAGTGCTCATTGTCATTACAGCTAGGTGCTTCATAATAATAATTATATATATCAATACAAATAAGTACATAACTACTCAAAAAAGGGTAAAATTGTATATATCGCTACCCCTGCTATTGCAAAGAGATGAAACATCTGCAGTAATAAAATCTTTATACTGTCCTATTAGTGTTAACACAGCTAAAACTAGCTGCGTTTCTTACCCACACTGTAAAGACCACTAAAACAAGATTGTGAGGAACCACAAAAAGGAATGATTTTCACAGGTGAACACTGTCTACTGACAGGTTTCAGAGTAGCAGCCGTGTTAGTCTGTATTCGCAAAAAGAAAAGGAGGACTTGTGGCACCTTAGAGACTAACAAATTTATTTGAGCATAAGCATTTGTGAGCTACAGCTCACTTCATCGGATGCATTCAGAAAGACCTATCTTCCTGGTTGTAGAGATTCCATTCTTTGCAACCACCAACAGCACATTTATTGTAATTCTTTACCACCATGTTGAAACATACAAGCTTTCTTTGGCCACTTTGCTTTTGTGAAGTGATGTAAACTACTTCAACTTCAATCTGAATTCTTCCCCTATTTTGGATTTATAGATAATTTATATAAAAGAAAAAAGGCACTATTGTGCACTTCTAAATATTTTTCCTAAGTGAAAGAGAAGATTTAAAAATATTTGAAAATGATATTTTCTCAGGGCATACATCTTAACAGACAAGGCCCTAATTATGGTTTATAAGATCCTGAAGGCAAAGAGATGGATTGTCACCAAGACACTATTTGAGATAATAATTTACTCAAAAACAGAGATAATGGATTGATTTTAAAGAAGGTATTAATCTATAAGCAGTTCAGACAGAATTTCTTTATACAGAGGGTTGCTGAGTAATGGAACAAATTGTCAAAGACAGTGATAGAAGCAAGTGTGAATTATTCTGACACATTTCTGGAGGAGAGAATTGAAGAGTACAGTTGTGAGCTAGATTTCCAGGATGATAAACGGCGATATATGAATTGATTTAATTTGAGACTGTGGGAACTTGAGGTGGGAGGAACTACATTAAAAAGTCCTAAGATTAGCTAGTGCAGGTCTTACTGGACCGTATGTTTTCCTTGGTTTCCTTAGAAGTTCCTATGTTCTATTTTGAAGCAAAGTTATAAAATTAATTACAAAATGAGCAAGATAGGAAGGGTGGGACCAACCACTTAGGAGTGAGGATACGCATGAGTAAAGTGCCACAAAACATTTTATATCCTTACTTTGTGTAGGCTCTTTTTATTGAAATAGGTTCAGCACTGTGATGGGTGGGATCTCAGGACTGTTGGAAGATAAAAAATAAACAGAGAAAAATGCACAAAGGAGGTGAGACTAGCAAAACACTGAACAGTTCCTTCAGGTCTAATGTGAGCAGCCCTGAGGTCATATGTAGATATTCTTTGAACAATTAGAGCCATTACTAATGGACTTGCAGGCATCGTTAATACTGTAGGCTTGTCTACAGGTGTGTTAGTCTGCACTAACTTGAGTTAATGTGCATTGACAATGACTATGTACATGTGACGCAAACCCTTCAAGTGCACTAACTCCGTATTTGCCACAACACAGTGCTTCTGTGCACTACTTTGGCAGTCCTCCAAGTGCTATCCCACACTGATTTGTGGGCATCAGTAACTGACCTCTTTACCTGTGTGCCCTCCATTGCTCTGGGGCAAGTTCAGTGGATGTCTGCTCCCCAGTTTAAAAATGGACATGAAGCCAGGATTGGTGCATTTGCTCCTGGATGTGAATGCAATATTACTCCAGTAGTGTTACACTATGCCTTGCGCAGCAGCTTGGAGCCATGGTGAGATCCTTGATCTCCTCACCATCTGGGAAGAAGCAACAGTACAGCAAGCTCTTGCAACCACCCACTATAATAAGAAACTGTTTGAGAATGTTGTTAAGCTGTTAGTCTAGAAGGGGCTCAGCCAGGATGCTGACCAATGCCAAATAAAGATCAGACAGCTCAGGAAAATTAACAAAAAAATCCATGGATGCCAGAAACAAATTGGACTGTGCCCATGTAACCTGTCCATTTTCTGAGGCGTTGGACAGGATTTTTTTTTGGCATGCCACTACAGAACCCAATGCCCTTGTGGTCAGTGGGGTCCTATTGCTGCTGCAAATGGTGGCCTCTGAGGATGACCTCTATTCATCAGAGGAGGAAGATGAGGAGGAAGACAATCAAGAGATCTCTCCACATAGCCTGGATCACTTCAGAACTCCAGACCCTGAGAGCGACTGTGTAGGAACCCAGTCCAATTCCTTGCCCCAACCCTACTCCATGACGCATGAGGAAGATCACCTCAATGCGTGAATATCCATTTTTACAATTTATTATTATGCTATACAACTCTGCTACCTTCTGTTCTGAGTGCTCAGTAGTCACTACCATTTGGGGAGGATGTGAGGCGGGAGGCTTTCTAATACCAACCCCTACCTCTCTCCCTCAATTGCCCAGTTCAGTCCCCCTTCATTCTTCCCCCTCCCTCTGAACAAATTTTCAAGATGGTGAATGGGCTGGGTAATCAGCTTCTGTTTCATGCTGAAATCCCGACCATCAACTGTCTACAAACCCATGAAGCACACCTACTCATCTACTAACCTCCTTGTCCCTCCCCATATCTCTCTTTCCCGGTGAAGGCTGCCCCATCTCCACCCTATTTGCATACTCCAAATGGCAGTGTGAAATTCAAAAGTTTATTGAAACAGTTGTTACAAGGGAAAAACAAGGTTGTTAGTTTTCAGTTTACATGAGTTATATGTAGACATGGGTGTTGCATGTCCTTCAGGTAGTAAGACTAATGCTCTTGTCTGAAAGATATATGTCTTTTAACAGCATTGTAAATGGATTTGTACTGAAAAAGATTAGGGTAGGGGTAGCATAACTGTACAGCTGTTAAGGCAATTGACTGAGGTATATCAAACACCACTTCATCATTATTGCAATCAGATAGACAAGGTGGCATAATGGCATCTCACTGGCTTACATAGTTCATAGAAAAAGATTGGGATCTGCTAAGGTTTCAGATAAGAAGGGTAGAACCTGATCTATTTTTCTCTGTACTTTCTGCATGTCTGCAGAATCTAAGACTGAGAAATTACTTGACTTTTTATTATTATTATTTTATTTTATTATTATTATGGACATTCAGGAGCCACTGACAGCCTGGCCAGCAAGTGGCTGAAGGACTGGCTAGAACAACTCGAATGACATGTTGTGATCGGCACTCTCTCTGTGAGGGCTGATGGACCGATCGATCAAGGTGATGGACATTCAGTGGAATGGCATCACAATCATTGCCCCCAGCATAGCTCACAACTCACTTCCACTCTGCAGCACTTCTGGGGGGACCATCTTCGTGAATAACATTATCGTGTATCTCGCTGGTCTGCCCTTTGCCTTTTGAATGACTTTTCTTTGCTTCCTAGTGACGTGCCTCAGTGAAATGCCATTGAGCACGAGGATGGCCTAAAGGGGATGCAGAGGAGATTACTAATCAGCTCCTTGATGCCCCTGCCACCCCGATCAGGAAACTCCCACACCCATATTAGTACTTCCAAGGCACAGCATAAACTGTACATTTCAACCCAGGACCAGGAAACCCAACATTCCCATCTAATCCCCATGCACACACACCTTACCTTTTCTGAGCTCTCCCAAGACTGGGATGAATCTCAAGGGATGGAATTCAGAATTAGAGGGTAAAAAATGCGATGTCTGCTTCTATGAAAACAGTACTAGTGTGAACAATAACTACCTTTTTTTTAATCTAGTCCCCCCAGCCACAGCACCTGCATCAGTAAGACCCTCAGGAACAGGGCCTCTATCAATGGCCGAGCAGCTGGCCAACCTGAGGGAGATGAAACAGAGCTCCAAAGGAAAGATGTTTGGAGCCCTCCTTACTCATACTTTCTCAAAATAAAATAAAATAAAATAAAATAAAATAAAGGGGGAGGAACAACTGAGAACTGGAGGGTGTTTTTGATGTCTGAGAGGGAGAAAGAAAGGCAACTATTTGGAAACAGAATTGAACTGAACCCAGGGCAGCATTGTCATGACCCAACACACTGTGGAGAAAGACAGGTACATGCAGAAGCAACTCCTGGGTGCCATGAATAGGCAGAGCGCTCTGCTAAGCACAAGCTGCCGTTAGGCTGGCAGACAATGCAGCACCCTCAACCAGGCCCCAGTCATGTTCTGCAAGCCCTGGCTAACACGTTGTCCTGGGAACACCAGCAAATGTTCCCTGATGTAGCCCCATTGCCTTGCTCCTAAGAGGCCATTCTTCTCCCCACCCTAGCCCAGGGCAGTGAGAACAACAGCACATAGGAGCCCAACACATTCTAGCCATCTAATGCACCAGGCAACTCTGACCTGACACTTAGCCCAGAAGGCAAAACATTCACCTACCTATGAACAGGAGCTGGCACCCACCACAGTTTTGTGCTGCCTCTTCCACCATACTGTATGTGAATGTTTCACTTTTTCACTTTAAGGCTGTGTTTTCTATTTTAATCACTATGATCAAAGTTTGTAGCATTTTCCAAGTTTTACATGTGGCTGTTACTTACGGGCAAATTTTCTGCAATAAAAACCATTTAAAAGCCACAAATTTGATTTCTGGTGGACACAAAACCCCACAAATTTTCAACTTAGCAGCAGCATGAGAGGTTTTTACAAAAGTATAAAAGCGCTCACACAGCCTAAAATAAAGAATACCCCAGCGTGCCACTTCTGAAACCCTTTAAAGCAACTCCAATGCTCAACAGCCTATCCCATACCCCGGCATGACAGCTGGATGTACAAGTGCACCAGACTCAAAGAAAGAACAAAAAGCAGAAGTCAGAAGCTGGGAATGGGTGACAGGGGATGCATCACTTGATGATTATCTGTACTGTTCATTCCCTCTGAAACACCTTGCATTGGCCATTGTCAGAAAACAGGATACTGGGGTAGATGGACCATTGGTCTGACCCAGTATGGCCGTTCTTATGTTCTTAAGCATCTCTGACAATATTGTGGTTTACACTTTACAGTGAATGCCTTGCTGGCTGATCATTCTGTTCAGCAAATCTATGCATCTCAGCCTCCCACCAGGTAAGACTTTCTCCCTTACTCTCACAAATTTTATGTGAAATACAACACAGCTGTAATCCTAGGCAAGTATCATTCTGCAGCTTCTAACCTAGCCATAAGACAATGCACACTCCCCTGTCATTCTTCAGCTGGAGAGGCAATATGTTCATCCATCCTTTCCTTCTCTCCAAGTGCCCTGTAAATGGTTTCTTTAACCAGGGGAGCGGAGGATAAGCTGGGTCTCCCAGGATGATCAGAGCAATACCTATACCATTAACGTCCATAGTGATTCTGGGGGCAAATTCTCCATTATTCATTGAGGTAAATACAGCTGATTTCAGAAAGATCCTAGCATCATGGACTTTCCAGACTACCCTACACCTATGTTTTTGAACTGCCATGGTGGTCAACAAGCCCTTGAAGCGCCATGGAGAAATATCCCTTTCTGCTTAAAAACTCCAAGGTATAGTGCAGGGGACAAATGATAGGCACACAGGTCCTAACAGTTGTCCCAACACAATTTGGGAACCCCATGCATGCAAGGCCATCCATAATCTCATGAGCATTACCAAGCTTTATAACTCGGTACAACTAATATCTTCTGCATAGCCACATGCACTTGCATGACATTGACGCTCCCTGCCCCCAGTCAGTTGACTACAGACTGATTAGAGCTGGGAGTAGCCAGCTTCCAGCTGTCAATGGTGACCCATCTCTCAATAGCTATGGGAGTCCCCATGTTCATACAAAGCTTCTGCCGCTCCAAGCCCAATTCAACACACATCTGAAAGATTGCCTCCACCATCTTGAAATTCTGTCACCATTGCTGGCCATCGCAGGTGTGCAGAATGATACTTTCCTACCAATCGATGCTGGGTTCCCACGCCCAGAAACAGCACTGCACTCTGTGAAGCTGCGCCAGGAACAACTCATGTACTAGCAGTTGCTCAGTATCTTCCTTCTCCCTCCCCCGCTGTTACTGCTGCCAATGGTACTAATTCACATATTTCTTGGAGGTCTGGGGGTGGAGGGGGACAAATTCCAGTCCTCATCCTCCCCCAAGGGAGCCCAATCTGGTCGCAGATCATTGTTCCCCCCCACTGTCTCCAAACAGGGACCCCAGGTCTCCCTCGGCCAGGGAGTCTTTCCTCTCTTACCCACACAATGCATGAGCCAGTGCAACCAGGAGTCAAGTTCTCAGCAGTCTCCCCTGTGCTCTGCTGAACAGGAACAGACTCCCCATGCACCACATTGCAACACCATTTGGCACAGCCACCCCTCCATATGGACAGAGAAGGGGTTGGGCCAAATTTCAGTGGCATTGTGACCCTGTGCGCCAGGTTGTAATACCACTCACTGAAATTTGACCCGGCCATCCATCTGTCTAGAAGGAGGTGCAGCTGGGTCAAATTTCCATGGTGGTGTGACTATGCAACCAGAGAAACACTCCAGAATGCTCTGGCAGCAGCCATCCTGATTTGATATGGGACCACTGCTTAAAAGTGGTCGGGCCATTTCTCGCCCCCCACCCCTCTGCTTTGCAGCCTATGAATATTTGAGCAAATTGAAAAACCTTAGGGGAGTGTTACCCCCAACCCCGGCACCCTCTAATTGGTACCGCTGGCTGATGATGCTGGAAGAGTTGCTTTTGTAGCTGTAGTTTGCTCAGTGGTGTGGTTGTTGAAATTCAAAGCTAAAGCCACCTGGAACCCAGATTTCACATAAATCCCCCACAGCCTTTGCATATTCACTGTTGCCCGCTTCATGGTGCAGAGCATTGCTGTGTCCATGCTGACCAACAGCAATTCAAAAATGCTCCTAGCCCACCTAGAAAAAGAGGAACCATGAGATAGAGGGAGCAGAATCAAAGGATTTGGCAGCAGGACCCTGGAGCAGCACACTCAACCACAACAACCTCCATCTAACCACATTATCCCATTTAGCTGCTGAAGGAGTGGGCAATTTGACCTCTGCTCCTGCTTTCCTTTTGACTTCCTCTTATGTATAATAACCTCGCACTGCCTTACCTCAGAGTCTCCTGATTCCACTTACGTTCCTTTCCTTTCAGGAGACATGAACTATATTCTGCTGTTTGCTCTTCATTTGTCCACTAAAACAAACAAAAGCAACTGCTAATGGCTTCTCCTGCCAATCATCCCAAAAGGATCTCCTAGGAGACCTGAGTGATTCCCTGAAACCTCTTCTTGGACCTGGCTTGGCACTGGTTACACAAGGAGGAAAAACAATTAGTAAAGGAGCTGTACTTCCCCAAACCCCTTCACACCGGTTTTCACTCATTGTGAATGTATTTCCATATCCCAATGAAACCCATTATCTAGTCATTATTTATCATATCAAACATCCCTTTTTAATTTCTACTTCAATGGAATTTTTTGTTTTGTTCCCCACCCTTGTTCCCTCCCTTCTCTTTCATAAACTTACACAACCTTTGGGGAAAAGCAAAGTTGTTTACAATGTGTAATTATGATACTAAAAAAAGAAATCAAATCACAAATTCATTGTGGAGTGTTTGATCCAGAATATTGTTAGAAACATAATTAATATCTACAAATATTGATACACCACTTTTCAACTTAGGGTCTCTTTAACCAGCCAGAAAAATAAAGACACCTAGCTTTTTCAGGAGCACAACTTTGAATACATTGGTGTTTGTTTTCCATTTCAGCATTTGAATAAGTAAATCTGGTGGACCTTTTGTTCTAAAAATGAGCAGTGGTGATAAAGTATTGTCACTTGTCACCCACTAATACTTGTTTGCATGAGGAATGTTGATGTAACTATATGCTAGTTTAATTGAGAGAGATTCAAGTACCTCCAGACAAGGGGTAATATAGCTACCGATCTACCTATGGTTATAGTGCCTTTTGAGTTATCTCATCTAGCATGCTGATAAAAAAAATTTGGCCAGTTCTTCTGCTGATGTATATTGGTGTTGCTCTGTTGGCTTTTATGGAGCTACACCAATTTAGACCAGCTGTGGATCTGGACTCTTTCTATTTTTTAAACTTACTGCCTTGTAAGTCTGTTGTATTCTGTTGGTATACTTTGGAGGCCTCTCAGCAATGAGCATTTATGTAATTTGGCATGTCTACTTTTATTATTTGATCATGTCACATGTAACCATGCTCTGATATTTTTAATACTATTGTTATTTCTATCCAGTAGTATCCAGTCGTGGATTGGAACCCTATTGTGCTAAGCATTTGTGTACACACATAGTGAAAAGAGTTTACAGTCTAATTAACTGCCACTGATTGCCTCCCAGCATATGAATAAATATTAGCTATGAATGTGTAGCTATACCTGTGTATATACTGTACCTAGTGTAGATAAGTATGTGTAACGTAAAACAGATTTTCAACCAAAGGTATAGTTAGGAGGTTGATGAGTACTGTCTGCATTATTCCATGCCCCAGGGAAAGTGTTTTGTTTGATGCAGGGCAATAGCTCATCCCCCTTTTTCCCCACTTGCTGTTCAGGCAACATCTTTTAAAGATGGAGTAAAAGCTGCTATCAAGCTGACTTCTCTGCTGCCCAAAAGGCATTACTCCTTACATAGGCTAGACCAGGGGAAAGCAAACTACCGCCCATGGGCCGGATTCAGCCTGTCAGGGCTTTCAATCCAGCCCATGGGATTGCCAGCCCTGTGGCACAGTGACGCTAGGGCAGGCTCCTCGCCTGCCCTGGCCCCGCTCCGCTTCCGGAAGCAGCCAGCACCACATCCCTGCAGCCCCTGGTGGCGGGGTAGAGGGTTCTGTGCGGTGCCCTTGCCTGAAGACACTGCCCCCTGCAGCTCCCATTGGCCGGGAACAGGGAACTGCAGCCAATTGTGAGCTTCGGGGGTTGTACCCACAGGTGAGGGCAGCATGCAGCGGAGCTGCCTGTCCCACCCCACCCACAGGAGCCACTGCTGGACATGCTGGCCACTTCCGGGAGTGGCACAGGGCAGGGCAGGCAAGGAGCCTGCCTTAGCCCTGCTACGTGTTGCTGCTGCTGCCCCGGAGCTGCTCGAGGTAAGCGGTACTGGGCCCGAGCCCAAACCCCTCCTGTATCCCGCACCCCAACCCTCTGCCCCAAGCCCCCTCCCGCACTCTGCACCCCCTCCTGCACCCCAACCTCCTGCCCTGAGACCCCTGCCACACCCCTCCTACATCCCAACCCCCTGCCCTGAGACCCCTCCTGTACCCGGCGCCCCTCCTGCACCCCAACCCCTTGCCCTGAGCCCCTTCCTGCACACCACACCCCCTCCCACACCCCGCACTCCCTCCTGCACCCCAACCCCCTGCCGCAGCCCTAGATTCATGGCCCTGCATACAATTTCCCCACCCAGATGTGGCCCTTGTCGAAAAGCTTTGCCCACCCCTGGGCTAGACTCTAGCCCTGACTACTTTGCTAAGGTACAAGAAGGGATAAGCTTTCTCCTCTTTACCCTGTGCACTATTCAGGGCCATGGAAGGGTGTTGTGAAGGCTGCATGGTGATGATCCATCGCCTCCCAAGGAGAATGGAGGCATGTCTGTCATTACAACCCCTTCATGCCTACAGATATGTCTGACTGGATTCTCTGGGGGTAGCTCATACTGCTAATTTCTGAAGCTGTGGTTAGGGTCATGACTGACCACACATGGGGCCTCCGTGATTCACTCTGTCTGTATCTGCCCTGTGCTTGGGGAACCTCTGCTCAGCTGCTAGAGTCTGTGCCCCTCCAGGACTCCTCCCATGCGAAATGCCAGATTTGGGCCAGATGTTTATTTTTTAAATTGTTAAAATAAAGAAAAAATAGATTGTTATGGATGTATTCCAATAACCTCGGAATGAATTGTATATGCAATCCCAGAAATCAGACTCCTTTATTATTCCTATAAGTGCAGAGAAAAAGAAAAGGGGGAAGAGATTAGAGAAGAATTATGAAGAGTATGGGGAATGAATTATGTCCCCTGACTGTTTATATAGCACAGAAGTTGAACCTAGCACCCTCAATTTTTTCCTTGCTGATTTTTCTGAAAAGTGACATCAAGCTGTTCAGCCTATTGAGCAGGCTGAACATTTATAAATGTACTGCTTGTTTAATAACAATCTCAACGGTGTTGCTTTTGTCACAGAAACTGTATTTTGGACAGGATTGTTGGGTAGCTACTTCACTTATATATTATACATTCTAGAGATTTTGTAATGACTGAGACATTTCTGTTTCATACTCATTTCCCTTTCGCAAACCATCCCCCATTTGTCCTTTGGATAAGATGAGTGAATAGAAACGGATTTAGGCTATTGTTTTGTGGTCCTCAGTAATTAAGGATATAAAAATCCACTGGCTTGGGAATTTCATTTTCCATAAAAAGTCAAGCCCAAAAACCCCTTCTGATTTTAAAGTAAATACGGTTTATAATGCATTCATCTATTGCATTTCTAGGAATGCTTTGGACTTAGTGTACTACAGATGAATAAGGAGAATGTGAAAATTGAAACTACAATTAAAGTACAAAGAAAAGGAGTACTTGTGGCACCTTAGAGACTAACAAATGTATTTGAGCATAAGCTTTCGTGAGCTACAGCTCACTTCATCATGTAGCTCATGAAAGCTTATGCTCAAATAAATTTGTTAGTCTCTAAGGTGCCACAAGTACTCCTTTTCTTTTTGCGAATATAGACTAACACGGCTGCTACTTTGAAACCTGTAATTAAAGTACAGTTGCCAAACAAGTTCATATTAGATAAAAACACATTAATACTCTTTTTACATGGCTACGTAATGATGGTTCATTTGCTCTTTTGGGATTGTATAAAACACACACCTGAAAGTCTTTTATTAGTGCTCTGTGTTGTGACGATGATTGCTTCTATTTATACGTGTGCTGATGCAACTTTGCCTCCCCAGAATTTTTCTCCAATGACACCCCTGACCCTCTAGTCAAGTACAGAAGACCTTACATTTTTAGGTCTTGATCCTAAAGGTGCATGGTGCAGAATCTTCCTTAAGGAAGGGGTGCTTATCTTTTCCTGCTGCTAAAGTTGCAGAAAAATGGAGTTACAGGTTGAATGGAATGTGAGTTCAGATCCAATTTGGCAAATAATTTTAACCAAGAAATGAAATGAAAAAATTAAAGTTGAAACATTTACTTTGACATTTTTTAAATTAAACATTTTGTTTTGAAATTTAGATCATTTAAAAGAAACAATAAAGGGTAAAAAAAATTAAAAGTAAACAAACAGACCAAATAATAAACCAGGAGAAAGATGAATAATTAATTGAAAGAAAGAGAGTGTTGGTCTTCTATGACTTAAAATACACAACAACCTTAAGTGACTGATTTCATTGTATAAATTAAACAAAATGATATGCTTCCAAGGATAAACGGCAGGACTGGGCAATAGATAGAATCAAGTGATCCACTAGAGCAATTAAAAAAAAAACCTTCAGAAGGTGTGAAAATTCTTCTTCTTTCTTGTCACTTCCCTAATCAAGTTTGGTGACTTCTATAGCCTTCTTCCAAAACTCTTAATCATATGCCAGGCTGTCACACGGACTTGTCTCTCTAAGATCTACTGATATCCAGTCCAGGTACCAAGTCTTTGGACTCCCTCTTGGTTGTCTTCCATCACAGTCATTACAAGAGCCATCTTACGACTCCAGCTCTCCAATCTCTGCTGGATAGGCCCATCTCAACAAAGCCTAGCATCCCTCAACGTGTCTTCAGGTGGAGTAAGCCCCAGTAGCCCCCTACAATCTTGTTTCATTTCCTATCATGGAAGGTCCAACTATTTGATCATCTCAACATTTTCATTTCTGTGGTGAAGAGCAGAATGATTTCCTTTCTTGTGGCTGGCCGAGCCTCTGGTCTGTACATTAAGATGGATCAAATTACAGTTTTAAACACTACCTTTTAATATTATTGGTGGGAGTTCTCTGTGACAAAACAGTGCCATTTGCACCACACGGCTTTAGTATGATACTGGGCATCCTCAGCAACCATTGATCTTAGGTATTTAAATTCTTTCACTCTTCTAAGGTCTCTGCCTGTGAGTCCTCCTCCCTCAGATATCATAGCCTTGGACTTACCATTGTTCACTCTAAGTCCACCCCAGACTGTTGTAACTGAGCAAGGTCTGTCAAAGTTAATGAAGTGAGTGAATAAATTAAGTAAGCTGAGATGTGAAAGTTGGAATGTAGGAATGCTGACTGGAAAAAGTTTGGAGCTATGTGAAGTCTTCAGAAGATGTGACTTGATTTCAAAATGTGTGTGATTTTTCTCTGTCCCATACCATTTACTCCAGGTTAGGTTAGTAAAGACAAGCTTCTTTTTAGCTTAAATATCCATAAACATCAGTTTTACAACACTGCTAGTTCAGTGTGTCTGAAGTGGCCCAGTGTGTTTAGCTAGCAATTTCATCATACCTAAACAGCTTAATTGATAGCGAGCTGATAACTCTTTATGAAGCAGGTTTTAATAATGCTTTAATGTTTCTGGTTTATGATGCCATTAAAGTCATCTTTTGTCATATTGGTAATAAAGATATTCTCAAAATAACCCAAGCAGCAATTCAGTATGGCTTTTAATGTCAGTATAAACTCCTGTATTACGAAATGTATTTGAAGTATTAACAGTGTTGTTTGCATTTTTCAGATTTATTACACATTATTATAGGATACAAATCCCTTAGTTTTACAAAAATGTCCACTGTCTGAAAACCCGGAGATGCACAGTAATATATTAGGTGGATGACCTTGGGGCACAATTCTTTTGTAGAGGGGGTCAGATTTTCAAAAGAGCTCAGCACCCAACAGCTCCACTTAAGAACAATCAGGTTGCATATTTTAAATTTAGAGAAAAATATGCCAACAAATGTGATGTTTGGATTCCTACTTCATAATTAAATATGATGTAAATAAATGAAGTTCATGTAACATTTATTATGTAACTTCTTTAAATGCGCTCTGTCAAACCTTACTAAGACTATGAATAGACTGGTTGTTTTTCATACCGTTCCTATACTCTGCCCGGCCACTCAGTTCTTGAAAGCTGGATATGGAGATGAAATCCTGCTGTCCAAGCACTTCATGGAACAGATTTCCTGTCCACATTCAATATCTTTCCCTGTCCACTAGAATGAAGTCAGTGGGATTAGTAAAGTAATGGGATGACTTGTAAACCAAGAGGTGCCTTCAACTTCCAAAAGGAGCAGGTTCTACATAGCATGCAATATATCTTCTGGGCCATTTTCTATTCTGATTAAAAGAGAAGAAGAAGCCTTGTCACTGACATTTGGATGATATAAATCCAAATTGCCTATAAAGTCTGGATTGATTTTAAAAATTAGGTGGAGTGAGTGATAAACTTATTTGTGCTTTTTGGGGGGGAAACATACATTATATAGCTAGGTAAAGTCCCAGGTGCCATTACGCAGAGCAGTTTTCTTGTCACCAAGGATTATAGTACATAACAAAGGGGAGAGTGTGTGCTAAATTCTACTTTCAGCCAGGGACTGGTCCTGCAAGTGCTGGACCATTCTTGTCCTGATCTGGCAAAGCACTTAAGCATATACTTAACTTTGAGCATGTGAGGACCACCACTGACTTTAGTGACCTTGCTAGGTTGAACCCTGAGTGCTAAAAATAGAAAATAAAAACATGAATGCATGTTAGCCTCCCCCAAGTGTCCATCTACCCCTTAAAAGTGGTGACGTTTTAATTTTTTTTAAACCAATTACATTGAGAAATGGGAACAAGGCAATAATAGCAGTAATGTAGTTGAGGGTAAATTGTGTGTATCCACTTCTCGTTTGGGGAATATGGAGTTTAGTTTAGTTTAGGTTATTTCCCCCCCCCTTTTTTTTTTAACTACACCGCTGAATAAATCCTGTACTTAACCCTGAGTTGAGCACCACTCTCTGTCACACTCAGGCAAACCATCTGACGTCAATGGCCTTGTCTGGGTGTAACTAGTGGCAGAATTTGGTCCTGTAATATTACAAACAGAAAAATATCCATTTTTCCTCCTGCCAAGGTGCTGAGCACTCTCCCTTGTCTTTTAAGTTGAGGGCACGCAGCATGTAAAAAGTACAGTACTTTAAGTTGCTTAAAATATGTGTGTAATAACCATGTAAATGGATAGAGTATGATGAACTGTAAAACACGAGGCCACTAAATCACGATCATGAGTAATGAGGTTACACTTTGTACTTTTCTGAGATGTTCTTAACTGAAAAAAAAACGCAGATCTTTTCACCAACCCCTCCACAGAACTGTGGTATTAAACTTGCTTTAATTAAATGTCACTTCTAATAAAAAGATAATAGAGCAAACAGAGATTCATATGATACTAGAGTGTGAAAAAGTCCTATCTGTCTTTTTCAGATTCAAACTTCCCTTTAGATATAATTTGGTCAATAAAACATCTGTATCTTGTTAACAGGTCTACCCACAGAAAAGGCACAACACTCTGACATTTGTCCTCAATCTATCGCAAAGCCTAGTTCAAAAGGGATGCTGACTGTTGGGTTCTCTTTGTCACACCTGCACTCTAAAATTTTGTTTGTTAAACTCTACCCCAGTGTGTAGTGACATAGATGCAAAATATGACCTCGGGTTTAATGCATATTATTTTGATATGTATAAAGACTCAAAGAATAGATCTTTGTGCTGAAGTCTGACAATCTTCTAATCTATAGATTTAAAGTCCCAAAATGCAGGTGCTGCCTCCTGCTGCAGAGCCAGCTGAATTTAGGAACATCTAACTTTTCATAAGAAGGCTTTGAGATCTTTGCTCAGGTACAGGGAAGAACAGCCCCAATTAATTCAACCATGATTATCTATTGTTGTACATCACCTCACACAATGGAGCCTTTATCCTGACTGCAGCCATTCTATGTTACCACAATACAAACAATAACTATTGTTAAATATTTGATGGGTTTTTGGTTAGCTGGATACTTTGCATATAATTAGGGTTTTATTGCATTGGTTTCCTTCATTTTGAACAAATAAGATTGTATGAATGGAGATCCTGTCATTTATTTCTGAAATGTCATGAATATGGAGGGCCAGGGTAGATTTGATTGGGTTGGTAGACTTAATCTAAAACATCAAAGGCCTAATCTTGCTGCCATTCCATATGTGGAACTGAATTTATATGTCAGCTCATTACATATGCAAAACGGTTCAAGGACTGGCCTATGCAGTACACCAAAGTGAATCAAGAACCTGGAGAATCTCCTTTCCCATAACAAAAGGTTGTTACTCTTTGACAGAACAAGGAGTAATGGTCTCAAGCTGCAGTGGGGGAGGTTTAGGTTGGATATTAGGAAAAACGTTTTCACTAGGAGGTGGTGAAGCACTGGAATGCGTTACCTAGGGAAGTGGTGGAATCACCTTCCTTTGAGGTTTTTAAGGTCAGGCTTGACAAAGCCCTGGCTGGGACGATTTAGTTGGGGATTGGTCATGCTTTGAGCTGGGGGTTGGACTAGATGACCTCCTGAGGTCCCTTCCAACCCTGATATTCTATGATTCTATGATTCTATAATGCTACTATTAAATTGTGAGGCTGAACTTGTAAAATATTTAGTGGGGGGAAATATCAAAATAGTTTCAAATGTTTCATGTGTGGGTAGCATTAATATGTGTATTTAAAATGTTCTGTTCTCCCTGGCTAAACATCATAGTTATATTTTTACATTCCCTACACAGGTAAGGAACAAAATTAAAGAGAGAATAGATGGAGAACTGATCCATTCCTTTTATGTTTGCATAGACAAGTCTATGAAGAATTACATTAAAAATTGGATGTTTAGGCACAGTCATTGGCCTTACTAAGATCCAGTATGAAGGGTCTTATAGATCCTGTATGAAGAAGTATGTAAAGCACTATATAACCTATGGGTGTCAGTATCGGAAGCAAGAGTAGATCCATCGTCCTATTATACTCTAGCACTACAAAAGAGCCATTTGAACTAATGTCAGTTGATTTTCATCATCTTGGCAAAATAGGGATGCATGGAAATATATCTTGATCCTTATGGACCACTTCACTAGGCTTCTACAGATATATCCCACAAGGAACAAGACTTCCAGAGATGCATCTGACAAATATTTCAATGGTTTTATTTTGAAGATTGGATTCCACAAGTAAATTTATAATGACCCAGGGGAGATTTGAAAACCACCTATGCCATAGGCTGCAACAGTACAGCTGGATCAATCAGTAAATTGAATGATTTTATTCTTAATTCTCCCTGCAGACCACAAATCTAACTGTTATCAGTATTTAAACATGATCATATATCCTTATAACTGCACACCCCCAAACAGTGGGATTCTCTCCATTTCATTTTTGTTTAGAAGATCTCCTTGTTTGCCAATCAATGTTGTATTTAGATTCAAAGAGAATCATAAATCAAGGGAGAATGAAGACTTTTAAAAAAAATAGAAATGAAAAAACAAAACAAAACAGATGAGAAGCTCTCTGAAACCTCTCAATTTACTTTTGGTTAAAGGTCTGGAGTAGGATTTATGAAATCTGGCTTCCATTCCCAGATTCATTGTCTTTGAACAGATCAGTTAATCTCTCTGTTCTCTGCTCAATCTTTAAAACAGGGAAAATAATATTCTCCTACCTCACAAGGTTATGAGAATTAATTCATGAATGTGTAAGATATCCACAGTGATGAGTGTACCATAGAACACCTATAAGAGATGTAATATAAGATTTGGAATCCACTAACAACAATTCCAGGAAGTCAGCTGCCAGGAGAAAGGTTTGTTTGACAATACAGGTTTTTCTCTAAGTAGGCGGAGCTTTTGTCAGGACTTTGTTAAGATGTGGTAGATCTTCAAAATGAAAAATCTACTTGGAAGAGAAAGCTTATATTGTTACCAAAATATGGGAGATCATCATCCAAAATCCAGAGGACAGTGAGGGAAAAGCCAGGCTATTTTACACTTCATTCCTTTGTTACCTTGCAATTACTAGCCAAATGATAAGCCAACAGTAAGAAAATCCAAAAATAATTGTGTGTAGTGACACTTTCCCAAGTTTTTCAGAAGCAGCTTTCTTCTAAAAGTTCATATGATGACTTGTAGATCCAATTCCTTGGTATTCAATAGTATTAAAACAGTAGCATTAGTAAAAAATATTCTGTGCCAAATCCAAAGCTGATGCATATTCTTATTGACTTTAGTGTCGCCACACTGATTTATTCTGACTCAGGATCAGTTTCCTTGAGAGCACCCAGCCTGAGATGAAAAGCTCACTAAACCCAAATGATGATACTTATTATTCCAGGATTCTAGCCTATTAGAATGAGAGAATGAAAGATGAATACCTATGATATCATGGGACTCCAATATAGAAATCCAGTTAATTCCATTTCCATAATACCTAACGCCAGTTAAGCTAGGTCTGCCTGTGTATATATCAAAATAAATCACTTAGTTTGTTATACTTACACTGTTAATTTATAATAACTTTGTACAAGGGGGTTAATGAGTGTCATAGCCATTGTAAAGTGGATTTGTTTGGAAAGTAAATAAACTTGCTTACAGCCAAGCAAGTCTTACCTGCATGCAGGAAATATAGTCAGCATAAGGTGAACAGAACATTTGGAGATGTGGACATGACATGGTCTCTTCTGTTTGTATTTGGAGGTTTTTAGACAATTCCTTGAAAGTAGGGGGAGATATCTTGTTTTGTATATTTGCCTCATGAGATTCTATAAGTAATACTACCAGAAACCTGTTCTCAAAAAGAACAGAACATTCCAGGTATTACACATGCAGTCTGTAATATTTCCAACAACAGTAATAATTAAGATGAGCATCTGTTTTTACATTCAAACCCAAAATACTAGCCCACACAATCTGCAGCAATGCTGTAAATAAGAATGACAAAAACAATTAAGTATTATATTTCAAAGAATAATGGAAGGTGGTGCTGGTATGTGTTGCAGTGTTGCACTTCAGCTGTAGAAACCTCTGATCAGATCTTGTGCTCCACTTAGGACTAAATCAGGAATTGCCTCTCTCTTTGTGGGTTCCAGGAATAGCTGCTCCAAGGAGCAGTCATTTATGGTGCCTATAATTTTTATGGCATCACACCCTGAGGTAATATTTACCTAGTCAATATGAGGATAGTTGAAATCACACAATTATTATTGCTTGTGTAGCCTCTCTAACTTACCTTAGCATTTCACAATTACTGTTACCATCCTGGTCAGTGGTTGGTAGTATATTCTTACTGCTATAGTCTTTTTATTTAAGCATGGAATTTCTATCCATAGTGATTCTGTGGTACAATATGTTTCATGTAAGATATTTATCTTATTTGACTCTATAATGCCATTCCTCCACCTGTGCGACCTGCTCTGTCATTGCTATGTAACTTATATCCTGGTGTCACCATGTCCCATTGATTATCCTCATTTCACCAAGTTTCCGTGATGCCAATTAGACCAATATCCTCATTTAATTACAGGTACTCCAGTTTACCCATTTTAGTATTTAGACTTACAGTGAGGGGCAATGGAAACAGGATGTTCTAGAAATCATTGAAGAATTATACAGTCAGACTTCTTCATGGTTTTATTATCTTGGGCTTCTGACCGTAGAATTCTGGACAAATTCCAAATTAGGCAAAATTTCATTTTGCCTACTTAATTTGAAAGGGGTAATCTTCACTTGCTGGTCTAAACTGCTGTGTAGTGCTGCTGTGCTGTCAAGCAGCTGCTGCCTTTTCCCTCAGAGGTGGCTGCATTTCAGTGGAGGAAGAAGTATAGTTCATATATCAATTTTAAGTATGTAGAGCATATGGGATCCTTAAAGTTGCAAGATGTACACTGTCTGGGCCAAATACTGATATCCTTACTCAATTTTTACTCAGTCCTTACTCAGACAATGTTCTGATTGATGCTAATGGATCTCAGGATTTAATGTATTACCATTGCCCATATTTTTAGTGGAGACCAGAAATACCTGCAGCACATGTGTTTAATTTCTTATGAAAATGGGAACTGATTGTTTCAGTAAATGAGAAATCTGTCCCCGAAATATTAATCTGTTATGAATGCTCACTATCCCTATTAGCATTGAAAGTACCAATAACATGCTTCTTTTAAAAACAAATGAAATGACATTTTCCTTCCTCAAGGAGCTTGCGTTCTAGTTCAGACATAGATAGAACATTTCAAATACAGCACACTGTGTGCCAGTATGAGGTACTGTAGCAATTGGCCTATTGTCCTCGCTAGACTTCTTATACTGTTATTCCCCGTGTACTTACAAATTTCCTCATTGGTGCTGAAGCTGTGTAAAAGCAGATAAGGATCAGTAGCTCCTTTCTTTTATGTAAGAAACATAAGTACCACCTGAGTATAGATAGGGGGACTAGGCAACACAATTGGTCAGCATGCTACCATGGTCACACTGCAAAAGTCAACATTTACGCTCTGGTATCTGAGAAAACATGATGATTTCATATTCAAATGATATGGTGAAAGCTGAACACAATGTATGGGGTTAAATGTTTACTCTTTAATAGCATCTATTGTAGTTATTCATCTTTATAAAGATGGGTTCAAATCCTGGGTTAGGTCATAAGTGAACATGAGTTTGGGGATTTCCATCTAGTTCACATTATAAAGCTGTTGCCTGTCTGGGAATTTTTAATGAGAAGCGGCTTAGCTTTGGAATGAGTGAGAAGTTCTATGTTAAAACAAAAAGATGTGTGGCAAAGCTTATGCAAACTACTCAAACTACTGCTCTGATATTTTCATTTTTATGAGAATCACACACATATAGCCTACTCTCAAAACCTGTACAGAACAGGCACACCACTCATATGGATGTTAACAAGTGCGGTGTGCACCTATCTGAGAGCAAAAGTTCTTTCTAAAAAATAAAGATAAGAATACAGCTACAATCTCAATTCACTGTGAACCTGACATAAATATTAGGTTTAATTTTCTGTTAATAATAATTAGCTCTCATATGGCATTTTTTCATCCATAGACCTCGGAAGTATTTTACAAAGGAGGATAAATGTCAATGACAAAGAAATATCTCTTGCCGATGGCTAGTATTTTGGTGGTATTTTCTGTGGTGTACTAGTAATGGTAAATCATTACACTGATGTGATACTACATAGATCCTGATGTTTATTGAGGTTGGGGGGGTGTTTTTGTTTTTTTAGTATAACACTGTTTTTAGGCATGTAGATCTAATCCTGCTGCAGACAACACAGTGAAGAGGAACAAAACTGCCCAGTGAGGCTTCTGGTACAAGTGCCCTCTTCAGAATTTAAAAACATGGTTTCATGCATTTAGAATTTCTCTTTAAGAAGAGACATATTTGGGATTTTGTATCTCTAGTACAACTGTATTTTTCATTGAGTCTTCAGAGAGGTTGTATTTATTTGTGAATGAATCACTCCTCCTGGGGACAGAAGTTCACTAGCGCAGCATCACTTATTCTTAAAATAAAATAAAATACAAAATTACTGAGCTTATTATACAGAAGATATTTTTGGTTTAAAAACTGTGCAAGGTTAAAATGCTGTTGCAATTATAGCCAGTAAAAAATAACTCAGAGAAATTGCACAGGAAGTCCTTGTTCAACACTTTGCTTTGCTCTTTCCATTTCTTTGAGGAAATCTGACGTTATAAGCATAACTGACTCTCTGAGGACCTCTTAAATAATTTAAAGATGCTGAGCCTCATATTCTACAGGCAAAAGATGCTGACATTATTTTAAATTAGGTTTTTATACTTAAAATATATTGAAGTGCATTTTGGGGAAATCAAGTTTTGCTACCTATGCTGTTTCTGAGAACTACAGTACATAGTACTATATAAGCGTGATGGGTAGAATAATGCCAGTTTGGGGGAGTGTGGGATTTTTTTTTCAATTCAAGCATAATGTGCTCTTTTTCAAAGATTAGCCTGAAATATCCATTGCACATAGTGTAGTTGCATTATCCTTGATCCTTGTGTTAGTGATTCTGTCCCAATAAAAACCAGCATTGTTTGGTTCTGGTATTTTATGAATGACTGAAAAAAAAATGGTGGGTGAAATCTTGGCCCCATTAAGTCAATGTGACGTTTGTCATTGACTTCAGTGGAGCCAGGAATTCACTGTTTTTGCAAGTAGCTGCAAGCAGAGCTCTCGTTTGAAAACTGTGCTCACCACTACACGTGACTCTTAGTACGCTAGGTTTGTATCACAATTGCTAAGCTATCTCACGCTCATTCGTGTCAGCAGGGGGACTCGGGTCACAGCAGTAGGAACTTGGAAAGGAAAGCGAGTCATGCATAAACTAAACTGCTGTCTTGAAATGTGGATAAATTAGGTGCAAAAGTATGTGTGTCTGTCTCTCTTCTTGTGAGATGTACTTTCATATTCTCTTAGCTGTTAGTGAGCACTAGCGTACTAGTGATGTCCCCTCTAGATTCCTGGCCATCCCTTTGAAACAACCAAAGAAACTGGCCCCAAAGCATCCTTTCCAGGTTTTTACACTAAAGCCCTGTTCATACTGGGACAGGGTATTAAGGGTATGCCTACACTGCAGCTGGGAGGATGCCTTCCAGTGTGGGCAGGCCAAGTTGAACTAGCTTCCCTCAAGGTAGCATGCTAAAAATAGCAGTGTGGATTTTCCAGCTCTGGTGGAGATTTGGGCCATCCACCTGAGCTCAGATCCAGGAAATCTGGTGGCTTGGACTCAGGCAGCAAGCCTGAGCTTCCACCAGAGCCATAGCGTTCACACTACTATTGTTAGCCAGAGGTGAAAGTAAGCCGGTAAGGGCCAGTACAGCGTACTGGTAAGAAAGTGGCTGCTGGTACGGGCCGGTGCCAGCAGGGCCGCTGACGGGGGTGGCAAAAGAGGCAGCTGCCCTGGGGCCCGAAGATTTAAAAGGGCCCAGGGCTCCTGGCAGCAGCTGCAGTAGTGGCGGCGGTGGCTGGGAGCCCCAGGGCTCCAGCAGCAATTTAAAGGGCCCGGGAGTGAAGGGCTGGCTGGTGGAGTCTGGCCCCAGCCCTGCCCCTTCCGGGAGCCAAAAGTCACCCCCCTACACACCTTGCCCAGGACGCCAGCTGCCCTGCATACCGGTAAGTCCTTTAAGTTACTTTCACCCCTGTTGTTAGCATGCTAGCTCGAGCAGAGCTAGTTCAAATCTGTCTACACGCAGTGGGACACTTGCTCCCAGCAGCAGTGTAGACGTATAGTAGGACTTTAGTTTTATCCATCTGTCTAATACAGCGCTGACATGATCAGTAAAGGTCATAGGTAATTTTAAGTCTCATTTGCCCTGAATTAAGTCTTATAGGTACATTACAAAGCCAGTACTACCAATCCTATGCAATCAAAAAACAGGAGTAAGTCCCTCCTCCCTCCAAAAAAGTATGAGAGACTGACTTAAAATATCATGGATTTTTTTAAAATGAGAAATTTAGAATTTATTTGCAAGTTGGGGCTGAGTTCTTAGGATGCACTGTTTCATATTTTCAAGCTTTTCTCCACAACCACGAGGGGCTAGGAACTTACTCGTTTAAAATGAAAATTGAGAGTCTTGTTCAATCTCCTGATTCCAGGAGCTAGAACTTTAAGAAGAATAACATGAGACTTGTGATAAAATTGTAAGAGTTGGCAACATTGCAAATATCAGTGTGGTAACTGTGCATTTTCTGCATATAAAAGATATTCTTTGTTTTTGTGATTGTGGGAGTGAGGGTCTGGGAGAACATTTTAGTGGAAATTTAAAATAATGGAAGGTGGGTGGGAAAGAAGGGAAATCGGGCAATTGAAAATCCACTTTAAAAAAAGTACTAAAGAAAATAGAAACTCTCCTTTGTAGAACAAAAAGAACAGAGCAAATAATTCAGCAGAACTAGCCTTTTCCCCACAAAGCAGTCATCTCATCTTCTAAGTAAGTTGGATTCATAATTTTGCAAACTCATCTGAGCCAATAAGGACTGATTCTTATACTAAATGGTGTCATAAATGAATTGTAATGACACTGAAGCTTAAGGAAAATATACTGACACTATGTGAAATAAAATAAATGGAATTACTATGGCAGTGAACAGACAGGAGAAACAAGCTACAGGCACCATACAAGAGGTTACGGAGAGGAGGTCAGATTTGACTTTAAGGCTTTAGGAAGTCTAGTTCAAAGGGCAGTTGAGATCTATTCTAATCTCTCATCACTTTTTGTATTAAAAATAAAAAACAAAAGCAATTTTCTTCATGTATATCACACATTTTCTACAAATCCTCGTACAAATTCTTGGGAGTAGGTCCTAAATGGTTAGCTAACATAATCCAATACTTTTGAAATTTACGAACTGTGCCATAGTGCCACCTTCTAAAATACCACATGTATCTAACAGGAAGTGCAGAGGCAAGAGGAATTAGGCTAGAGAAAGACGTGATAACTCACAAAGTACCGGGAGTCTCTGATGAGAAACTGAATCAAGTTTCATACGTTATGTTCTCAATATAACAGGTTAATTAAACACAAACCTGAGACTTCCTGCACCCTCAAGAACACCATAGCACCTTCCAATGCAAACAGAGGCAGCTAACAGGAGAGTTTGAGAGGCCATAGCTGCAGATTCTTTGCTTAGAGATACTGGAAAGTGGTGACTAGTGTGTTTGGTCTATCTGTGGATTGTTGGGTTGCTTGGTCTCTGCGTATGGATGGCACCATTGAAGTATTGACCCCCGGAATGAGCAGCTAAGACAGGTAGGTCTGTTGGTGCCTTGGTAAAGGGTGCAAGGCTCTGACCCTTGGAGCTTTGATAAGCCCTGCTCTTTGAAGTCTCTGTGTGATTTATTGCCCCCTGATAGTGCTGAGCTAAACTGGGAGATTTGGTATAAAAAGTTACTTGCTAGGCAAACTCTAGAGCAGCAAACAGAGGCAGTTTCTGAGGGAGTGTATTCCTTCCAGATTCAGCCCTATGTGTAATTCCATGATGCCCAGCAATGGAGCAGTGGTGGTGACCTGCAATGGATGTGCCATGTTCTCTTTCCTGCCTGAAGCCGGAAAGGACTTCCTGTGCATGAAGTGCGAGTTGGTGGTTATGCTGGAGGAAAAGGTTCTTGGACTGGAGGGTAGAGATGCTACTGAGAATTAGAGACACTGAGGAGTTCTGGGACTGCCAGTTTAGGAAACTTCAGTACCTCGAAAGGAGCAGGTACCAATCAGTGAGAATGATAGGAAGTTGGAGAGGAGGTCCCGCAGTTTGTAACCACCAGAGACAAGAGATCACGTCAGCATTTTTTCACAGCTGGAGTCAGATAAGAATGGGCAGACTATGGCCACCTGAGAGAAGAGGACCAGGGGGAATACCACACACCTAGAAGTTTCCAATTCCAGGTCCTCTATCTGGAAACTGTAGAAGATTCCTCTCAAGATCTAGCTGGTCCAAGAGAACAGATAAATGTACAGGACATACCTATGGATGGCAGCTGAGCCCACCCTATGGGAAAAGCAAGCTTCGCCCAAAGCATTCTTCAACCATCCAAGGAAAACCGACTATCCTTGATTCAATACTCCAAAGACTCAAAAGAACATTCTGCAAGGGACAGGTGGACAACAGGAGGGTGTACTGTCTTCCTGAAGCCAAGACACAAGATGTCTCTCTAGGACTGGATAGGCTTCTGACATCAAAAGGAAAGCATCCATCGATAATGGTTCATATCAGCACCAATGACACAGTGTTGTGGGATGTCTCATAGATAATAGATGACTTCAGTGAACTCAGAAGCATGCTGAAGAAGAAGAATGTTCAAGTGTATCTTCTCTGAGATCTTTTCTGTCCTGTGAACAAAGAAAGACAGAAGATAGAAGATATTGGAAGTGAACCACTGGCTAGGTAAATGGTATAGGGTTTTAGTATAGCTGTAGGGTTTTGGTTTTCTGGAACTGATCTACCTTCTAAGGGAAGAGAGGGAGGTATAGTCTGGATGGCCTCCACCTCAGCAGAAGGCGGACCAATCTCCTCTGGGACATGCTGGCTATCATAGTCAGGAAGGCATTAACAAAAGGAGAGGGTAAAAAGAGTGAAGATGCAACCTCTCATTTAGCACACAATCAAGATGTGGAGGACAAAATTAATCAAGGAACCAAAGGACATAAAGAGAAAAAATATCTTTATTTGCTGATACACCAATACTAGGAGCCTGGGTATCAAACGAGACATTGGAATTGCTTATTTATGAGCATAAATTCGATTGAATTGGAATTACTGAAACCTGCTGGATGAGTCACATAACTAGAATGTTAAAATCAATGGCTATAACTTACTTAGGAAGGATTAACTGGGTTAAAGGGGAGGTAGAATAGTAGTTTGTGTCAAAAGTGGCATTACCTGTTTCCAGGTCACTGATAATTCAAAAGAAAATGATCTTGAATGCGTATGGATCAATATCCTAACAGATAAAACGCAGGATGAGGTATTACTTAGTGTCTGCTACAGACCACCAAATCACACTAGGGAATAGGATGACTGTCTTCTTATGCAGTATAACGATGTGGCTGGAGCAGACTCCCCTTTGTGGACCTTCTGGGCCCTCCAACATGGCTGTTGTCCCTGGGAGGGAAAAAGTCTCTATCTCCATGAGGCGGGCTCCAGCCCATCAGCTAATTGTCCCGTCAGTTTTATCACCTTCTTGGTGGCGTTGAGAGGCTCTGCCCCAAAATGTTCTACAACTAAATGTAAATGTAACTCAATAATGGGCCATCCCCCAGTCTTCCAGGAGGCGGGGGGGGGGGGGGCTCTCCTTTAGATGGTACCCAAACAGTCTATGAGTTGAGCTTTGTTCATTCCTTGGTGTCTAGCTGTTCCTCTCCAGTGGCTGCTCTGCCTTGCAGGCCCGTTTCCCCAACTCTGGCAGCAAAGGTCCCTTCCAGCAGAAAAGCAGAGCTATATCCTCCTTCCTGGCCAGTCAGCCTTTCCTTTTCTTCCCCTTCCTGGCTTGGCATTGGCTGCAGATATAGCTGGGTAGGCCTAGCTGGGCCCAAAGGCTTTCCTTAGCCCCTGGTATGGGGCCTCTCTGCTCCACCACACACTCCTATCTATAATGTGTAGGGGGAAAAGCTGCATGTTCATTGGAGACTTCAGTTTGAGTGATGTAGGCTGGAGATCTCATGCTCCCAGTAATAAAACATTGGTGGAATTTCTAAGTATAATAGACGACAATTCGTAACTCAAAAGGTGTTGCAACCAATATGAGGGAATTCTATATTAGACCTAGTCTTGATAGCGAAAGAAGAACTGATCACATAGCTTAACATTAACTGATCACATAGCTTAGGTACAAGTAATCATGACTTGATCAATTTTATAACGTGCGAGCAGAAAAAAAGTCCAAACCAAAAACATATACACTTAATGCTTTAGAAGAGCAAATTTCACAAAAGCTGAAAACAGGTATGACCAAATAAGATGGTGATTGAGAACTGCTTAAGAACACTTTACGAGATGCCCTAGAAGCCACAATCAAGGGAAAAGTCTGTATTTGGTTGAACACAACCTGATTTAGTGCAGAAGTGAAGGCAGCTAGAGAAATCTATGGCAAGCAGAGTTAAGAACAATAAGAAGGAGGGTTTTTTTTTAAATATACTAGTTAAAAAAAGGATCCTAACTATGGTTATTGGTCCGTTACTGGATGGAAATAGTAGAATTATCAATAATAGTGCTGAAAAGGGAGGTTCAATAAATATTTCTGTTCTCTATTTAGTAAGAAAACAGATGATGTAGTCCCATCATATGATTATGATAACACTCTTTCCATTTCCATAGTATCTCAGGAAGATATTAAATAGAAGCTACTAAAGACATTTTAAAATCAGCAGTTCCAGATAACTTAAATCCAAGTATTTTAAAAGAACTATCTGAGGAGCTTGCTGGAACAATTAATGTTGATTTTCAATAAGTCTTAGGACACTGGGGAAGTTATACAAGACTGGAGGAAAACTAATGTTGTGCCAATATTTTAAAAGAGTAAATGGGGTGACCCAGGTAATTATTGTCAGTCTGACGTTGATCCCGAGCAAGATAGTGATCAGCTGATACAGGACTCAATTAATAAAGAATCAAAGAAGTTTAATATAATTAATGCCAATCAGCATGGGCTTATGGAAAGTAGAACCTGTCAAATTTAACTTGATATAGTTTTTCATGCGATTCCATTTTGGTTGATAAAGGTAATAATGTTGATGTAATATACTAAGATTTCTGTAAGGTGTTTGACTTGGTACCACACAACATTTATATATATATATATATATATATATATATATATATAAATTAACATGGCACACATTATATGGATTAAAAACTGGATAACTGATAGTCTCAAAATATAATTGTAAATGGGGAATCCTCATCAAGTGGGTGTGTTTCTAATGGGTCCCTCAGGGATCTGTTCTCGGCCCTATGCCATTTAACACTTTTATCAAAGACCTAGAAGAAAACATGAAATCATCACTAATAAAGTTTGCAGATGACACAAAAATTGGGGAAGTGGTAAATAATCACTGATTTGGAGTGATCTGGATCACTAAGGAAACTGGGTGTAAGCAAACAATATGCATTTTAATATGGCTGAATCTAGATGTATACGTCTAGGAACAAAGAATGTAGATCATACTTACAGGATGGAGGACTCTATCCTGGGCAGCAGGGACTCTGAAAAACAATTTGAGGATCATGGTGGATATTCACCTGAACCTGAGTGATGCTGTGGCCAGAAGGGCTAATGTGATCTTTGGATGCATAAACAGGGGAATGTTGAGCAGGAATACAGGGATTATTTTACCTCTGTATCTGGCACTGCTGAGACTGCTGCTGGAATACTGTGTCCAGTTCTAGTGTCCACAGTTCAAAAAGGATGTTGAAAAATCAGAGAGGGTTCAGATTTAAAGCCATGAGAATGATTAAAGGATTAGAAAACTTGTGTTATAGTGATAGACTCGAGTAGCTCAATCTATTATCTTAACAAAGAGAAGGTTAAGGAGTGAGTTGATTACAGTCTGTAAGTTCCTTCTTGGAGAACAAATATTTAATAATGGGCTCTTCAGTCCAGCACAATCCAATGGCTGGAAGATGAAGCTAGACAAATTCAGTCTGGAAATGAGGCATGAATTTTTAACAATGAGAGTAATTAACCATTGGAATAATTTACCAAGGGTCATGGCAGATTCTTTATCACTGACAATTTTTAAATCAAGATTAGATTTTTTTTTTCTAAATGATCTGCTGTAGGAATTATTTTTCAGAAGTCCTATGGCCTGTATTATACAGGTATATACAGAGAATCACAATGGTCCCTTTTGACCTTGGAATCTATGAATCTGAGAAGATTGCAAAGCACTTTACAAATCACTAAACTGGTATACCAGGTCACAGGAACTTTTTCTTTCTGCTCTTCAAATGGGGGGTGCACAAAGGAACAGTCTTTCATTTTCTTTGTTCTGGCATACAAAGATGATGGTAAGCTCACAGAAAGCTGGCTTTGAAAATTCTCAACTGACCACTCCTCCTGTGTTTTATCACTGTGTTTTCTGTATTCCTCGGGATTGTTGTCACTTACTGAAGGATTTGTCTAGCTACTATTAATAGAAAGAGAATGACATTCATAAAAACAAATATGCTAGATTCTGCCTAGATACTACATTGGACTGAATCAATTAATAAAACCTTTTCTGACCTGTAGATAGCAAATGTACAAAGTAATCCAAAGGGAAGCCTTACTCTGGTCAAGCCAGTAGGACTATACAAAGTTTATCTTAGATGGAAGTCACTCTTTGCATAGTTCATAGAATAAATACCCTTTATGAAGACACAAAGTCCAAAGTTTCCAGAAGTAGCCATTGATTTTGTATGCTCAGTTTGACACGCCTTGGAACAGTTGAAGTCAACTGCAATGGAGGATGCTTGGCCTCTCTGAAAATGAGACCCAAGTTGTTTCAAGTTGGTACACAGAAACTGAGGCACTCAAAGTCAGAGACCACCTTTGAAGATTTGCCTGAATGTCTTGGAGGCTGCCCCAGCGAGGGAGGGCAACAAAGAAATTACTAGACTCTTGTAATGTATCACAAATACTAGAAGAGATGGATTTAAAATAAATGCTGTTGCCCTAGGCATGCTTTCAGTACTTTTATTTTGTTTTTGCTGTTCAGTTCAGTCTTGTTCAATGAACTCGTTCACTTTTAATGGTTCACTAAGCTGTGACTACTATAAACATGATAGTAAATATGTTTTTTTAAATGTAGTAGCCTTGTGGAGAGAAGCATATCTTGATTCCCTCAAAGTTTAGGTAAGTATCAATAAAGGGGAAAATTTATTAGTGGGAGCTCCCTAAGCTGGCGTATCCCTGAGCTGATGTATCACAACATCTTAAAGTGCCAGGTGCCAATTTGGGGAAAGGGTGGTGTACTGTTTGTTTTTAGAGTTGTGTGAGACTCAGCAATCCCACTTTACAGAGGTTCAGACAAATACTGTCTTTGTTTTTGATCGGTTGGAGTTCACGCGACTTGAGTTTTACTTTGGTTTTTGGGATACAAAGGAACTTTAATAAGCTGAGTTTCATCTGGTTTTGCATTGAAACCTGAGAAAACACAAACTGGAACCATGCAAAATCACCCAATTTTGATGTAAAACCATATATTAGCCCAGGTTCACTCAAAAGTGAGCCCAAGGTTCCTCAAAAGTTTCACATACTTTCAACTAACAATGGGACAAAACTAGAAGTTTGAATCTGAATGTGTTCACATTTTCGAGGTTATGGGATTTGGATTAGAACCTCACAGAGAGAAACAGTACTAAGGTTTCAAATCTTCTTTGGCTTCATAATTGAAAGGAGCCTCTTCTCTCAGTCAACTGAACCATAGAATGTCTGGTATTTAATATTTTCACTTGAGAGGACAGAAATCTCTCAAAAACAGTTGCTACCACAAGATTTATATGATTTGAGATGTCAAATTTCAAGAAATCAGCTGATCACATGAGAGCGTCACCATCTGGTACTCAAATCATGTCAACAGTTCAAAATTCCAGCACTGTAGAATCCCACACTGAATTCTAACCTTCATTAACCTGACAGCCAATCACAAACCTAGTCCAACCCAGTCCAGCTTGTTACAATGCTGTTTCCACCCATCTGTTTCTTTTTAACAAAGTCAGTTGAAATTTTAAGTTGCTACTTCAGGTTGACACATGGAAAAATCATGGAGCAGGTCCTCAAGGAATCCATTTTGAAGCACTTGAAGGAGAGGAAGGTGATCAGGAACAGTCAACATGGATTCACCAAGGGCAAGTCGTGCCTGCCCAACCTGATTAACTACTATGATGAGATAACTGGCTCTGTGGATATGGAGAAAGCGGTGGATGTGATATATCTTGACTTTAGCAAAGCTTTTGATACAGTCTCCCACAGTATTCTTGCCAGCAAGTTAAAAAAGTATGGGCTGGATGAATGGACTATAAGGTGGATAAAAAGCTGGCTAGATTGTCGGGCTCAATGGGTAGTGATCAATGGCTCCATGTCTAGTTGGTAGCCGATATCAAGCAGAATGCCCCAAGGGTCAGTCCTGGGGTCGGTTTTGTTCAATATCTTCATTAATGATTTGGAGGATGGTGTGGATTGCACCCTCAGCAAGTTTACAGATGACACTAAACTGGGAGGAGTGGTAGATATGTTGGAGGGTAGGGATAGGATACGGAGGGACCTAGACAAATTAGAGGATTGGGCCAAAAGAAATCTGATGAGGTTCAACAAGGACAAGTGCAGACTCCTACACTTAGGACAGAAGAATCCCATGCACCGCTACAGACTAGGGATTGAGTGGCTAGACAGCAGTTCTGAAGAAAAGGACCTAGGGGTTACGGTGGACGAGAAGCTGGATATGAGTCAACAGTGCATCCGTGTTGCCAAGAAGGCTAACGGCATCTTGGGCTGCAGTAGGAGGAGTACTGCAAGCAGATGGAGGGAAGTGATTATTCCCCTCTATTCAGCACTGGTGAGGCCACATCTGGAGTATTGTGTCCAATTTTTGCCCCCCACCCCACCCCCACTACAGAAAGGATGTGGACAAGTTGGAGAGAGTCCAGCAGAGGGCAATGAAAATTACTAGGGGGCTAGGGCACATGACTTATTCGGAGAGGCTGAGGGAACTGGGATTATTTAGTCTGCAGAAGAGAAAAGTGAGGTAGGATTTGACAGCAGCTTTCAACTACCTGAAGGGGGGTTCCAAAGAGGATGGAGCTTGGCTGTTCTCAGTGGTGGCAGATGACAGAACAAGGAACAATGGTCTCAAGTTGCAGTTGGGGAGGTCTAGGTTGGATATTAGGAAAAACTTTTTCATTAGGAGGTGGTTAAGCACTGGAATGCATTACCTAGGGAGGTGGTGGAATCTCCATCCTTAGAGGTTTTTAAGACCCGGCTTGACAAAGCCCTGGTTGGGATGATTTAGTTGGGGATTGGTCCTGCTTTTAGCCGGGGGTTGGACTGGATGACCTCCTGAGGTCTCTTCCAATCCTAATCTTTTATGATTCTACGATTTTTTGTTTTCTTGTAAACATTTCTAATAGCTCTAACCATAATTATTCTGGTTACACTGAGTGGAAGAGGGACCAGATTTAGGCCTCAATCCTGGTTACCCAAATTTTATATTAGGCTCTAGTGGGGGTGTGATGATATAATTCCTGTTTCCCCTATTAAAGGTGAAAAGAACGAGAAGTACTTGTGGCACTTAAGAAACTAACAAATTTATTTGGGCATAAGCTTTCGTGGGCTAAACCCACTTCAACAGATGCATGCAGTGGAAAATACAGTAGAAAAATATATATATATACACACACACACACAGAGAACATGAAAAAATGTTGCCATACCAACTCTAATGAGAGTAATCAATTAAGGTGGGCTATGAGCAGCAGAAGAAAAAAACCTTTTGTAGTGATAATCAGGATGACCCATTTCAAACAGTTGACAAGAAGGTGTGAGTAACAGTAGGGGAAAAATTAGTATGGGGAAATAGCTTTTAGTTTGTGTAATGAATCATCCACTCCCAGTCTTTATTCAAGCCTAATTTAATGGTGTCCAGTTTGCAAATTAATTCCAATTTTGCAGTTTCTCGTTGGAGTCTGTTTTTGAAGTTTTTTTGTTGAAGAACTGCGACTTTTAGGTCTGAAATTGAGTGTCCAGGGAGATTGAAGTGTTCTCTGACCGGTTTTTGAATGTTATAATTCTTGATGTCTGATTTGTGTCCATTTATTCTTTTGTGTACAGACTATCCGGTTTGGCCAATGTGCATGGCAGAGGGGCATTGCTGGCACATGATGGCATACATCAGATTGGTAGATCTGCAGGTGAATGAGCCCCTGATGGTGTGGCTGATGTGATTAGGTCCTATGATGGTGTCCCTTGAATAGATATGTGGACAGAGTTGGCAACGGGCTTTGTTGCAAGGATAGGTTCCTGGGTTAATGTTTTTGTTGTGTGGTGTGTGGTTGCTGGTGAGTATTTGCTTCAGGTTGAGGGGCTGTCTGTAAGCGAGGACTGGCCTGTCTCCCAAGATCTGTGAGAGTGAGGGCTCGTCCTTCAGGATAGGTTGTAGATCCTTGATGATACACTGGAGAGGTTTTAGTTGGTGGATGAAGGTGATGGCTAGTGGCTTATGCCCAGATAAATTTGTTAGTCTCTAAGGTGCCACAAGTACTCCTCATTCTTTTTGCTGATACAGACTAAACCTGAAACCTATTAAAGGTGAATAGCCATTAGTATACTATGACCTTCCCATTTAATAATCTTGATTTCACTTTTTTGGTAATGTTTTACTTTTAAAAGTCTGTGGGTGAAAATGAAAATTAAACTAACATCATTGGCTTTTGCCAAGCATACTGCAGGCAGGGCCTGTGCAAGTTTTCCTGTGCAGTTCTCCTAGCCCACCACACTAGCTTCAGCAACATTCCTACTATAGTCAAGTTTTATAGTCAAGTTTTCAGTTGTAATCTATATCAGGATTGTCTTCTGAAGACAAAAGGTTAGTGTGAACACTCTGCACCAACCCAGATACTCTGACTGACCCTAGTAGTGTGCTAGAGAGCCCTTAGAGAGTTAGTGTCTCGCTTGCACCTAGAAGTAAATCTGCCTCTTTATTACTTCTAGGTAATGACTAGCAAAGTCTTTTCTTCTGTATCCATTCCAAGCACCTCTCCATGCTCTTTGCTGCTGCCTGCACCACAAAATGACAGGAGAAAATTGTTCTTATAATTAAAGCCTCATTTTCCAGCTGCAGAATTTGTCACAGAATCCACCTCTTACCACTGTGATCCAGAACTGTGATCCAGTATCTAAACTTTCATTTAAAAAGAAGTTGTGTATAGCCTATAGTTATGAAAAAAAATCTTTAAAACAAAAACCCAGTACACACCGATGCAATGTTATACGAAACCATGTCTACACTACAAGTGCTGTAGTGGAATAGCTATGGTACTGTAGCTATGCCGTTGTAAGCCTGTTGTGTAGGCACAGACCACAGTGATGGGTGTGTCCCTAAGCAACAGTGGCTAGGTCAATGGAAGACCCGTCAATCTAGTGAATCTACAACAGGAGTCAGGTCAGCATAGCTCTGGCACTTAGAGATGTGGATTTTTCAACCCCTGGGCACCACAGCTATGTTACCCAGTTAGGCCTGGTCCAAACTTAAAACTTAGGTCATGTGTTCACTCCAGCTTGAGCCCCGACGTCTACACTATAATGAAATAGCCCTGCGGCCCGAGCCCCGTGAGTCCGAGTGAGCTGGCATGGGCCAACTGGGAGGTTTTCATTGCATTGTAGACATACCCACTGAATCTGCAGAGAGCCTGCAACAATAGCTTTGAGAGCTGTGAATTGTCCCATTCACCTCATTGAGTTAAGTCTGAAAGCTAAGATAACTTTAATATCAACTCTATTTCACACTTGACTACTGAAAACAAAATTCAGTTAATGTAGTTGTCCTACAGTTCCTAACCAATTCCCACTCCACAGCGGGTCACCAAAAGTCCCAATTTCACAGCTGCCAAAACCTTCAGTTCCATTGCTGACAACTTCTGTAACACAGTTATGCCTTATCAATACCACTATTTTTGGAATATCCAGAAAGAAAGTGTGGTGACAAGGTAAAATAAATTGAAGTTAATATCAAAATAAATAATGCAGGATTGATGTATTGATGGTATTACTCATTTCCATATTTAATTAATTAAAAACCTCCTTTTTTCATGAAAGTACTACAGAATTTCCAGTCTGCTCCGTAACAGGAGAAACTGCAATGATTTTTAATGAATTCCCAGCCAGAGAACCCAGGAATCCTATTGTCAAATGTAAGTCCTGTTGGTTGAAGGAGTACACATGGCCTATTTTTTATAATAGGTGGTGAAATTATAGTAGGTCAAATTGTCCCTGCAGTCAGTGAAGTTACAGTAATGGTTTTAGTCCAGTGTATTCCAGGTACTGATAAGATTTTGGATTTGAAGGGAGGAATTAGAGCATGTAGGTGTCCAGAACATGATGAATACACCACCTTAAGGACAAAGGAGTAAACAAATTCTCACAGCTCAAGCAAATTAGCTATCTCAGAAACAAAAAAACAAAAAAAGCATAAACTGAGGTCTTATGTTTTCAATTTTATGTGCTATTTGTTGTCATGCATAAACATGACCCAAAAAGGTTTGATTTTGTTAATCTAAAACTTGTGTGTATCCCTTTGATCTGTAAATCACATGGAAAACTCACATGACTTGTGTAGGTTTTTAAATAATATTTTCAGTATTACTTGCAACTGGCTGGAACTAGTTGAAAAATCACAAGAACTGTTTTCCTTCTGGTAGCTAATCAAAACTTAAGAGTCCCAGCTGAAAAGAGAAAGTGTGATTGGAGTGTTAAAATGAATTTAATTAGATATAGTTCAGCCAAACTTTCTCAAACCTCAAAGTTTCATGTTGATTTTGAGTTTTAGCTATAAATTCAACTCAGTTTTTATTCAAACTAGTTTGTTCAGTTGGACACCTCTACACTGCAAGTTTTTCCTTGAAATGTGCTAGTTCCTCATAGCAAAGCTAAGTTTAAAAAAGAGGCCAAAAAAAAAAAAAAGAGAGAGAGAGACTTAAGCCATGATACAACACTCCTTCAAACTGCCTCAGATTTTGTAGACAGCCATAAAAAAATATAGAAGAAATGATTTTGTCAACAGTATCCCCACATATCTGGGACTGGAAATAGTGGCAAGTGTTTTTAATGGTGACCATGGTACCTTTGCAAATTCTGTTGTTTTGTTTTTGTTTGTTTGTTTTATAAGGGTAACTCTATTTAAAATGATGGGTTGAGAAATCTTTGATGCATTCAGTTTTAGTGGCCTGTATTTTCATGCATATCATGTCCAAAGATGTATTACATGACTGAAAAAAGCCAAGGTGTTTTGTGTTTTACACCATTGTTATAGAAGATAGTAGTAACATTTGTCATAAGGGGTTGCCTTTCTCTGAAAATGGTGTTAGAGTTATTGCACTTGATTCTACATGCCATACTGCTATCAAAATTCCCAATGAGTTTTGGGGCAATTTGGTTTGAATAAAAAGAACAGACTTGAGCCTCTAGTGAATGGTTATTTCCCGTAAAGTTACCTCCAAACACAGTATTCCAGCAGTTGTACTGTACTTCTAATAGTTATATCCAAAGTATGGCCATGACTCTGTAGGGTAGCTAATGTCAAATATTGTATTATCCACCCCAGCTGTGGGTCAGAAGGTAACAGCATGTCCAGATTTGCAGAAACCAAATATTAGAATATATACAGAGAGAGACACACATTACATTTCCTAGTGTGAGTACAAACCGAACGTTGCTAATGGATAGAAAAGGCTGCTATGAGGTTTCATAACCAACACGTTACCTTCAATTATTTAATTTATGGAATATTAATTGATGTTAATTGTCTCAAAGGAAAGTTAACAGTAAATTAATTTTCATCACCTTGAGAAACCACGAAAGAGGTACCGAAGTAAATGGAATAAAACCTCACTTACCTCTGATAAGTATTTTTACATTTTTTCTAGGTTGCTATGCTGTTATTCCTAGAATTCTGTCATGGTGGGTTTGTTTGGCATAATTGCAGCCCTCATGCCATTTGAAGCCTTGAAGTCTTTCATTTTATAAAAGAGAAACTACAAACGGAAGGTTACGTTCCCTTGTTTTGATTCTAGAAGTATAAGTTTAAAACAGTGCAATAGGCAGCAGAAATGAGTTTTGAAGCTGCAGTGGTGTTGACACTGGATCTTTGGAGATGATCTTTAAAGATTCCTGAAAATGAAATGCATTTAGAAGTTAAATCCCACTTTTCTCTTTTCTTCTCAAGTTTAGCTTTTGTTTTAAAGATTTAGTGTTCATTAATTAAATGTTTCATGCACTGATACACACTTTGTGCTCAAATAAGAAAGAATTTCAATGGCTGATACACCACAATCATGCAAATTTCTTGCTTTTCATATTCATAAACTGTGCACCTAACATATCCAACTTCACAGCCTCAGTAACATACCTCAAGGGTGTGCAGCTGAAAAAGGAGGCAGAGTCAGCAACTACTTTACATGACATTTTAAAAAAAGACTTGGAGAAGTTTCAAACAGTTTAGGAGTGCAAATTATCTCTGCTAAGGGCAGAAACAAACTCAGTAGAATCTTCTCATACACTGACAGAAACAAATCCTTTGTGATTTTTCTGCAAAGGACAGGGAAAACAGCTTGGCCAGTGCTTTGAAATGCATGTCAGCGCCACAGGAGTTGCAGAATGTAGCACTAGTAATATATAGAAGAATGTTAGTTGCAGTTCTTTTTACTTTTCATCTCTTATTTACTTAGGACCAAATCCTAACTCCATTTGAGTTCTAATGTTGATTTCAATAGCATCAGAATTTGGCCCATAATCTTTATACAGTTTCATTAGTTGAAGAGAGTAACTTTACTAATTGTTTGGTTAACAGATGACTCAGGGCCCAAGTCAAAGTTAATTGAAGTCAATGGAAAGACTCTCATTGACTTTATGGGCCTATTCAATGCCTACTGAACATAACTGGGCCAAATTCACACATGATTCAAATGTTGGCATAAGTTAAGCATCTACAGGGCAGATGCCTTAACATCCAGTAAATTAACCCTCCCCAACTGTCATACATAGACGTATATATTACCCCTTTATAAAAATAACCTTAATATAACAGACCTATTTGAACCCACAACTGCTAAAACACAAACTGGGATTAGATACCCCACTATGCTTAACCCTAAATTTAGATAGTTAACATACATAAATATCCGCCAGAGAACTATAAGCAAAATGCTTAAAACTCTAAGGACTTGGCAGTACCTCAAACCCCCCTAGAGGGAGCCTGTTCTATAATCGATAATCCACGATATGCCTCAACATCTCTTGCCAATTCCACCTATATATCACCATCACCAGTTTACCTTATGACGGTTACAAAAGTAAGCACAATAATCCAAACAATTAACTAGTCAGGTCACAGTGTAGCTAACTGAGGTGGAAGAAATGGGCTACATTTTCTATATTAGGAATAGTCATGGAAGGTGTTACAGCCACATTAGTCCCAAACATATGACCTCAGTCAGAGCAGAGTAAATTCCCGGTGATATACAAACCAAATCTGCCTGGTTAGAAGAAGCGTAAATAAATTAGGCATACAAAATCCCAGCCTAAATAACAAAATATTTATTGAAACTATTTGAGCCTTATTATTTCATGGAGATGGTTGTTAGTGACAGTGGGGAACATTTTCAAAAGCACTCTTAAATTACTTAGGAACCATTGTCCCATTTTCAGAAGTGACTTAGGAATGTATGTCCCATTAACTTTTAATGATTTGCAGGCTCTTAAGTCACTTAGACACTTCTGAAAATTTTACTCAACAGCTTTTTAACACAGCTGTAGGTCATATGAGAAAATGGGGGATTTAAAATATTGAGAGCAACTGATATTAAATCTGAAGGTATTTCATGTTCTTTTTCATGAATTTTCTTTAATAGATATATAAATGGAAAAATATAAAAATATATTATGGAGAAATCAGATGTTTTTCCCTTTTTTACAATTCACATCCTTTTGAGTTAGACAAGTTATAGGTTTAATTAGTCTTCTGGCCATTACAGTTTTACTTGATAGTATGATTATCAGTTGTATTTTTACCTAATATGCATCCATCTTATTCTGTAACATAGATTTAATACATGATCACAACATTGTGCATAATACAGCCCTCTAAATGATAGCCTTTTAATATTTTAACCTATGACTGGGCTCTTCCAGCTCTTTTGGCATAATAAGCATAACACACTGATATAACAGCAAGATGTAAGAACTCTAATTTCAAAAAATTCCATTTACTCTACAGCAAAGCAGAACAATGTCTTCAAAGTCATCCATTTTTTTAATAAGAGGTATTGAGTGAAAAATTTATTGGAGATCAACTGAATAAAAAAAATTGTGATAGAAACGTATTAAGGTGATACATGAAAGAGGTAGAGAAGTACTCATATACAAAATGAAACCAGAAGAGGTATAAGATGATCTCCTTGCTTTCAAGTAACACACAGTATGCAAATGTCATGCTGCATGTTGATGGAGCGCTGTGCTGCACCAACAGAATGAGTAGGATGTCTGAAGCCAAAGCAACATCATCAGCAGGTCTATTTTCTTTTGATTTTTCCAGGCCTTGTGACACATGCATCCAAATTGTACATATAAGGCTATACTTTTACCATAGGGCACTTGTGACATACTCAGACTATTTGCTTTTCCTCTCATGGTTTATACTGTTACCAGAAACCATAAGTAATGAGAGTGAGCAAAAGAGAAGGAGGAGGAAAAGAAGCCATGTAATGCATACACTTTGTTTTTATTGGGCTGATTTTTGGAGATGATATTTTTGTTGGTTGACTGCACCTGGAGGGTCTGTGGCTGCTATTCCAGCTCCACAACCCTCCCTCAGGTTGGAAATGCTGGATTCTCTGCCATTAAGCCCACAAGCAACATAACCTCTCAAAGCAAAGCTTTGCAAAGCAAAGCAAAGCAAACCTCCTTTCATTCTGGTTAAGATTTTCAAAGTTGGCTAAAGGATTTGGGCACTCTGGGTGAAATCCTGGCCCTATTGAACACATTGGCAAAGCTCCTATTGATTTCAGTGGGGCCAGGATGTCATCCTCAATTTCCATTTAAATTAATCCCCATTAACTTTGATAATACTCTCCATTGTGATATCATAAAAAGTGTCAAATCATATAATACTTCTCTGGTGCATTTTTTGCAGTTGTTCATTGTAGCAAATGTGGGAGGTTTTTAACAACATGGAGATTAAATGGAGCATGTGAGGATGGATGTGCTGCTTCAATTGTACATTTTCTTTATTTTAAAATTAAAGTTAGACCTTCAAAAGGATTTCAGGATTTTAAGGGATGGGTGATTCTTAATAAATTCGGAATCAGAATTCCATTAAGATTAGAATTAAAGGTTCAGGTGCTCATCCAAAGCTTTACCTATAAGGGAGCTTCTTGAGTTTGCAAAACTGGAATGGGAATCACATGAGCTGCAGGCTTGATGATGATTCTTGCTCCAATCCAAGCTGTAAATACCAAAAGAACAGGCTCTTCCACTGCATTTTGGTACAATAACTCTGATTCTTGTCCTGACCAGAGAATAGAGGCAAAAAAAATCTAAGTACTTCAGAACTTCAAAAGATGGTTAATTTTCAATTCATTTCTAAAGATGGGCGAAGACTCAAGGGAGAAGTTCTTTGTCTTTCTGATTCTGTAACCCATATTCATGATGAATAGACCTCTTGTGGAATAGGAAACTACTTAATATGAGTAAAGGTATCAGAATCTAGCACAGAATAATTTAAATCCTTAAAATACTGGTTTCTGATGTAAAATTGAGCAAAGCCAGCATCTTTGAGAGCAACTATATTGTCCTATGCTTGATTCAGATTACAGTTAACTAACAGCTCTTGAATAAAATGACCACCTATGAAATATATGGGTCAGTAATTAGGTAGGTAATTAGTGCAAAGAACTGATTGGAATTACCTGAATATTGTTCAGTTAGAAGATTAAATCAGTGATGTTGACTTATGTTACCCTAATTAACTGTCCATTACTTTTCTAATTTCATCAGAAACATATATTTTCTCCCTAGCTATTCTCTTCCTCATTCTTTCTTTATTATTTGTTGTTTAACTCTGCAATGCATATTGAATAAGAATTTGCTTGAAAGGTGACAATAAAACAAATTCACATTAAAGAAATATATTTTCGTATCCAGATAATGTTTTAGCTACATTATCAGAATAATCCCAAAACTTGGTAACAAAGAGATGATATAATATTGTGTTGTACCTGGATGATGCAATGGGTCAATTTTCAACTGCCAGAGCTCACTAGACAAATGTCAATAAAATTACTAGTAAGTCATGGATCTAAGCCCACAGGGCAGCATAAGCATATACAGTAATTGATGTCTAACCCTTTACTGACAGCTCTATCAACTGAGTGCCTTAACTGGATGTGTTTTAGAGAAACATGCATCCACTTCCACTTTTAAAATGGCTGATTTAATACAAGTCAGTATCTTATTAACTTGCCTCAAAGACACATACATCTTTCAATAAAAGTTTCCAAACTGGGAGCAGTGCCAGGAATCAAAAATTGGAGTCAGAGGGCAATCACTTACTAAAAATAAAATGGTTAGTTCTAAGGATATTTCTGTTTTGAATCTGATATCTAATAAAATTTTTGTATTGCAGCTAAGCTAAAGTTAATCAGATCTCATCATCTTCATTCAAAAACTCCAGCCACATACAGTGCAACTTAATTGAGATGTTAAATTGGGTAGCGGTTATCTGTGCTAAGGAATTAATCTATTATGAATTTCACATTCCCCCCAAATTATTATAATAGATTTTATTAACCCAATGTGTGCTACATGTCAGTATGTGTCTATGGAGGTTCAGCCTTTTACAGAGGGATCTACAGATATCCATAGAGCATTAAACAATGAAATGTACTTTGAGAGGCCTAGATGAGTACCATTTAGCCTCATATTGCATATGCTGGGTGTAGGGAACTAGGAAAGTTGCACAGAGGATTTGAAGATATATTTATTTTCTCTTTAAATTTGGCTGCTTATATTCTGAATGAGGCAGAGCTCATGTGCTTTGAAATCACAACCAGAAAGTTGAGGAAAGTATTAATCTTCTTAAAGAAATTTAGAACCACTTTTTCTGAAGTAAGTAATAAATTCCCCTTAAATCATTTTGCTTGAGTTCCTACCTGACACTTGAGCTCTCCATGTTTGAATAACAGTGACAAGGATTTCCAAATATGAGAGATGCAATCAGGTTGGTTTCTGTTGAAGAAAAACTGCCAACATTTCTGTTTGAAGCTTCTGTTATGTCAGAAATATAACTAATAAAATTAAAGTATTAGTTTGAATGACTGGGCCCACAATATCAGTGCATATATGATTATCATTAAGCTACAGATATTCCATACATCATATTTCCAGGGACTCAGTATTTACCTTGGGTAGGTTCTGCTTATTAAAATGAAATAATATTAGCCATTCAAACATACAGCAATACACTGCTGCTTGAAATATATTACTGCTGTTAGGATAATAAACAAGTTGAGCCAGATTCTCTTCTCACACAAGAATTTATCAGAAATAATTAGGACTGTTGTGTGATTTAAAAAAATTATCAAGATTAATTGCGCTGTTAAACAATAGAATACCATTTATTTAAATATTTTTGAATGTTTTCTACATTTTCAAATATATTGATTTCAATTACAACATATTTCAGAGTAACAGCCATGTTAGTCTGTATTCGCAAAAAGAAAAGGAGTACTTGTGGCACTTTAGAGACTAACCAATTTATTTGAGCATGTGCATCCGATGAAGTGAGCTGTAGCTCACGAAAGCTCATGCTCAAATAAATTGGTTAGTCTCTAAGGTGCCACAAGTACTCCTTTTCTAATTACAACATAGAATACAAAGTGTACAGTGCTCACTTTATATTTATTTTTTATTTAAATGCAATCTCTTTATCATGAAAGTTGAACTTACAAATCTAGAATTATGTACAAAAAACCCCCTTTACTCAAAAATAAAACAATTTTAAACTTTAGAGCCTACAAGTCCACTCAGTCAGTCTACAAGTCCACTTCTTGGTCAGCCAATCGCTCAGACAGACAAGTTTGGTTACAATTTACAGGAGATAATACTACCTGCTTCTTGTTTACAATGTCACTTGAAAGAGAGAACAGGCGTTCACATGGTACTGTTGTAGCCGGTGTTGCAAGATATTTACATGCCAGATGCGCTAAAGATTCATATGTCCCTTCATGCTTCAACCACCATTCCAGAGGACATGTGTCCATGCTGCTGACGGGTTCGGCTCGATAAAGATCCAAAGCAGAGTGGAGTGACGCATGTTCATTTTCATCATCTGAGTCAGATGCCACCAGCAGAAGGTTGATTTTCTTTTTTGGTGGTTCAGGTTCTGTAGTTTCCGCATCAGAATGTTACTCTTTTAAGACTTCTGAAAGCATGCTCCACACCTTGTCCTTATCAGATTTTAGAAGCACTTCAGATTCTTAAACCTTGGGTTGAGTGCTGTAGCTATTTTTAGAAATATCACATTGGTACCTTCTTTGCGTTTTGTCAAATTTGCTGTGAAAGTGTTCTTAAAAAGAACATGTGCTGGGTCATCATCCGAGACTGCTATATCATGAAATATATGGCAGAATGCAGGTAAAACAGAAAAGGAGACATACAATTCTCCCCCAAAGGGTTCGGTCACAAATGTATTTAACACATTATTTTTTTAATGAGCATCATCAGCATGGAAGCATGTCCTCTGCAATGATGGCCGAAGCATGAAGGAACATATGAATCTTTAGCATATCTGGTATGTAAATACCTTGCAATGCTGGATACAAAACTGCCATGCGAACACCTGTTCTCACTTTCAGGTGACATTGTAAATAAGAAGCAGGCAGTAGTAACTCCAGTAAAAATAAACAAACTTGTTTGTCTTAGCAATTGGCTGAACAAGAAGTAGGACTAAGTGGACTTATAGGCTCTAAAGTTTTATATTGTTTTGGTTTTGAGTGCAGTTACGTAACAAAAAATAACCTAAATTTGTAAGTTACAGTTTCACAATAAAGAGATTGCAATACAGTACTTGTATGAGGTGAATTTAAAATTACTATTTCTTTTGTTTATCATTTTTACAGTGCAATTATTTGTAATAAAAATAATAATATAAAATGAGCACTGTACAGTTTGTGTTCTGTGTTGTAATGGTAATCAATATATTTGAAAATGTAGGAAAATCATCCAAAAATATTTAATAAATTTCAATTGGTATTCTATTGTTTAACAGTTTGATTAATCGCGATTAATTTTTTTGAGTTAATCGTGTGAGTTAACTGTGATTAATCGACAGCCCTAGAAAGTCTGTCAATTGAAGTCTGTTCTTGTAAAACTGGTATATATGAGGAGGAAATTAGGCCTCATATTTAACATACATTAAACTATTATATTTGTTAAGGCCAACTCTATGAATGCCTCTTTTTTTTTTTTGTACTAATGGCTATTTCAAGCCAATTACTTTCAGATTTTCTCTGCCTTCTCTGATGTAACTTCAAGTGACTCTGGAGGATATACTTGACCCCATACAGTTCAGTATCAAGGGGGTGCAATGAAAACAGAGCTGTTAACTGTACGATTTATCACAATGCCATACTGAAACCAAAGAGACAAAAAAATGTTTGAATGTTACGTGTTGATATTTTTGTACACTGGTGTAAGTTACATCAGAATTGGGTCCTCAGCACTGAGTGATTATTAAAGATAAAATGTCTAAGGTAGAATTCATACTATTAATGATTGTGTTAGTAGTAGGCAAGCAAAGCAAGCTTTCTATAGAAAATCATATGTTGTGTTTTCCTTTAGGAACACAATTTTTGGTCAATGGCATCTTCCACTGGTTGCTACAAATTTCTGAAGTGTCTCCTCTTTTGCCAGGGTTCTATATATGCATTAACATTTGAGAATTAAGTAGTAGGTCATTAACAATATAAATTGCATATGCTGTACCATATATAACTAAACTACTGTACATTGGGTTCTTTGTTAGCTTTCTCTTTTATTTTGTTATTCAGATATTGACAGGTTTCAGAGTAACAGCCGCGTTAGTCTGTATTCGCAAAAAGAAAAAGAGTACTTGTGGCACCTCAGAGACTAACCAATTTATTTGAGCATAAGCTTTCGTGAGCTACAGCTCACTTCGATGCATCCGATAAAGTGAGCTGTAGCTCACGAAAGCTTATGCTCAAATAAATTGGTTAGTCTCTAAGGTGCCACAAGTACTCCTTTTCTTATTCAGATATTGTGGCTCAATATTATTGCAGGGTATACTGAGGAATATTTTTTTTCATGAGAGATTGAGAAAATGAACTGGGTAAGAAACAGGGTATGTGATGTGCCATTTTCAAAATTTCCATTCAGAATAATCAATCTATGGTAGGGTGTTGTTGTAAGCACTTCCCTGTGCATCTGGCCAGAGCACTGTGTGTTTATTGCTTGCTGAGAGCAGATTGATTGTCTTGCTGCAGATTCCTAGATCTGAACCTGACACATTGGCTTGGTATTTGTAAAAGAACTGCATACATAAGGAAAAGTCCTATATAGAAATAGAAGATTGCAGCCATAGTACTGAATGAATCCTGAAAGTGTTCACATTTGTTAGTTATTTGACCAATAAGCCCTTATGATGGTGATTGCAAATTGTGATCCATTCCATTTCCTAAACTGATGCCAGACAAAGTTAATTGATTTTTTCAAAGACTACAAAATTAGCATACAGAGGAAATCAGCAGAAGTAATATATCTAGATTTCAGGAAAGCACTTGAAACAGTGTTTCAATATGTATTTGAAAAAGGTATTCAAATTGGCATAAAGACTAATGTTCTCAAATAAACTGAAAAGTCACTTAAAGATCATAATAGTGATGGTTCTGAAAAACTTCGCAATGAGAAATAGATATAATTATTTCAAAATCTGAAGTGTTCTCTAGTGTTTCCCAATCCCTACTATAGGAAAATATCTTGAATACTGAAAATACTGAAGTAAGCAAAATACAAAACTTATAATCTATGTAAGGCAATGGACATTGTTTTTAAGTATCACCACTGTACAGTACAAAACATAATGATAGACAACAATGTAGTGAGTTGGGGGTGGAGATGTCTTAGTAGCTGCTAAAGGAAGGGATGTTAGTCTTGGGTTCATTAAACATATTTATGAATTACACACAAAAAAACTATGTTAAAAGAATGTTAAGGTTGCAAAGTCAAGCAATCAAAAGTTAGGAAATGCCAGAGTTAAGGTTGCATGGGCAATCTTAATCATAGAATCATAGAACTGTATGGCTGGAAGTGGATATTCAATATCTAAATGTGTCATGTATTTTGATTGTGATTAGATAATTTGATTGTTTAACTAGTTCCATCTGACAAGTTACATGGTATTGTTGTCGCATTTTGAATGAGAATAACTCTCAATCAGGTTTCTTGTGCAAATTTATGAGTTTTAAAGTTGCTTACTGCAATAACATGCACTTCAATGTTTCCATTAAGATGCTTGCTAGTAAACACATTCCCTAGAATATTCATGGAAAGCAAGACAAAATAGTGCTATCACAAGCAAACACAATGCAGTGAGCCAGATACTCAGGTGGTTAAGTCAGTGTAGCTCCAGTGTAGGATCTGGCCTATTATGCTCAAAAATGCTTGAGGTTCTCTGAGATCTAGTTAAAATCATAATATATATTTGCTCAATAATGTATTCTATGATTCTATGATTCTAATTTACTTCACCATCATACATACTGCATGTGATGGGGCATCTGCCCCAAAATGGCAGAGAAAGGGTTAAAAGCAGCCCTAGGGAGACTGTGTGTAAAGCAGCCAATAGGAGAGGAGCTGCAGGAAGCAGCCTATCAGGGCCCGGCAGGCCCATATAAGAAGAGTTGCAGACCAGAACAGGGTCAGTTACTCCCTGGAGCACAAGGAGTGAGTACTGGATGCCTTGCAAGTAGAAGGAAGCTAGCACCCTGGACAGAGCAGTGTTGGGCAGGAACAGGGGAGCAAGAGGGAGCTCCTGGCTGGCTGGGACTGGCATGCTGAGGACCTGAGGTAAGGGTAACAAAGGGGCTGGGGCCATGGGGAAGTGGTACAGGGAAAAGTACTGAGGAGTTGAGGGGACACAGTATGTGGTTGCTATCTACAAGGTCCCTGGGCTGGGACCTGGAGTAGTGAGTGGGCCTGGGTCTCTTGGGGAAGTGGCTGGACTAGGAGTTAAACTCCCCCAGAAGGGGGGAACACAGACAGTGACACAGCCAGAGAGTCAAGCCATGAAGAGGACGTTGTGGTTCCTGAGGCTGCAAAAGGGGCTGCAGGCAAATGGTGGAGATTGAATGACAGTGTGCAGGCTGGGGTGTTGGCCTTGAGCTTATCCCCAAGATGGCCAGCAGGAGGCACTAGCTCAGCATAGTGAGTGCTATGCACTGTGACACTGCATATTTAGCATCACAGATTGCAGCATTTGTGGTCTGCTTCTCAGTGAATTGAAAGGAAAGCAAGCACTGTATGTGCCATGCCTTTCACTTCTTTGATGGGCTTGCCATCTAATACAGCAGCCTCTCTCCCTTTCATAGCTGTAGCTTCCATTTTGATATTTTGTCATACATGTGTTTGTGAAATGTAAGTTTAAAAAAAAAAAAGAAAAGAATGCCATCAATTTTTTATGTTCCAGATGAAATTACTCCATTTTGGGATCGGTGAGATCCATATATTGATTTTGAGGCCCACAATCTCCAAAGAATTGTCAAACACCAGCTGATATCACTGAGTATTAAATTTCTGTGTTTAGATCTCTGATTCTTATGAAATAGAGATAAGGAGGTGTTAGTACCGTTATACAAGGCACTAGTGAGACCTAATCTGGAATACTGTGTGCAGTTTTGGTGTGCAGAGAAGGGCTACTAGGATGATCCGAGGAATGGAAAACCTGTCTTATCAAAGGAGACTCAAGGAGCTTGGCTTGTTTAGCCTAACCAAAAGAAGGCTGAGGGGAGATATGATTGCTCTCTATAAATATATCAGAGGGATAAATACTGGAGAGGGAGAGGAATTATTTAAGCTCAGTACCAATGTGGACACAAGAACAAATGGATAGCTTCCTGGCCATCGGGAAGTTTAGACTTGAAATTAGATGAAGGTTTCTAACCATCAGAGGAGTGAAGTTCTGGAACAGCCTTCCAACGGAAGCAGTGGGGGCAAAAGACCTACCTGGCTTCAAGATTAAACCCGATAAGTTTATGGAAAGATGGTATGATGGGATAAAGATCAATTAATTGCCAAAATCATGTTAACTATTCATGGTAAATAGGCCCAATGGCCTCTGATGGGATGTTAGATGGGGTGGGATCTGAGTTACTACAGAGAATTCTTTCCTGGGTATCTGGCTGGTGAATCTTGCTCACATGCTCAGGGTTCAGCTGATCGCCATATTTGGGGTCGGGAAGGAATTTTCCTCCAGAGCAGATTGGAAGAGGCCCTGGGGGTTTTTTGCCTTGCTCTGTAGCATGAGGCACGGGTCACTTGCTAGAGGATTCTCTGCACCTTGACGTCTTTAAACCATGATTTGAGGACTTCAATAGCTCAGACATAGGTGAGAGGTCTATTGCAGGAGTGGGGGGGTGAGATTCTGTGGCCTGCATTGTGCAGGAGGTCAGACTAGATGACTAGAAGGTCCGTTCTGACCTTAATATCTATGAGTCTATGGGTTAAAAGTCAATTAGCCAACCAGCTTTTGTTGCCTATAGTGTAAGCTCAATGAGACTAGAAGTGTGAACTATTCCTTTCAAAGTCAGTTGAAGCTTGTAATTAATGAGTTGGCTAATGACTATTTTTCAGACAGATTTCTTTGTGTTGCATGAACTTCCCACGGTTGTGTACTTCATACCCCATTTAGGAGACCAGGAACAATGGAAGACATATATTTCTGAGAAGCTTCCCTTCTTCAGATATAGCTGTACACTAACAGTGTAAAAATTAAGCACAGAGGTTGCTGTCTGCCTTTCAACCATGAAACTTATTCCAGTGTTCCATGGTGCAGAAAGTTAAGAGCCATGTTACCTTGTATTGTCATTCACCATTTACTACTGGTCACTGCAAACCTAAAACATGAAACCTAAAATTAAAGAACAAAAATCTAGTAACCTAAAATTAACAAATCTACAACAATTGGCACTGGTGCCCATACACTTTCTCCACAGGATGAAATATAATGGTGTGGGCTGTGGCCACCCTCCTCAGGTGGTTAGCACATGTATGGTTATCACAGGCAAGTGCTAGCAAGGTGTACATGTTGCTCCTGTTCAGAGAAACTATAAGCAATGCATTTTAGCTGCCTCCCCTGAGCCATTCTACCCTGTAACTTTGGGATGATTGTCAAGCAGCTCATACAGTCTAGTCGCTCCCCACCGCAACATGAAATTTGCAGATATTTGGCCTGGTCCTCTGCTTATGTAATAAGCATGGCTCCACTTAGGTCAGCGAAGCTGTGCTGGTTTACTCCAGCTGAGGATTTGGTACCAAAAGTTTTTTCTAGGTTAAAGGTGAAAATGTCTAAACACCAAAAAAAAAACCCTAGTTTAATAATCACGTTAGGTGCCTTTTTGTGCATTTGTGTGTAGTAATATTCAGTTTTGTGAACTATCACAAGAATTTAGCCCGGTATTTGCCAATGTTTCATGGGAAAGTGTGTGACAGTTCATAGATACATAGGTTCCAAGGCCAACAGGAACCCGTGTGATCATCTAGATAGATCACTGATGATAGATTATTGTCAGAGCTGATTTCCGCACTGAACTGGTTAAGTAATTTAATAGTTATGAATCCAGGAAGGATAATGTGTAAATCAAAGGCCGGGGGGGGCAGGAATCTACAGATCCACATCATCACTACCACCTTCCTCATCCATCATCACCATTATTTTTATGAGTGTGCAATAGTTTACTACTTGTAACTGTGATTGCTTAGGAATTGTTTTGCCTAAAACTAGTATTTTCCTAGGTACAATGTGTCATATCAATGGAAGCTCCTCACTGAGAAAATAAGAACGTTCACAGGTTAGTCTGTTGATTTTAGTCACTCACTGGCAATTCTGCTAGTGTTGGCAATTGGTTGTCACTCTGAAAAGACTGGTACACAGGATCTATGGAACTTCATTCAAGCTGTGTCTTGATGTGATGAATTCTAATGAATCCCTCCCCTATGCACTGAAGCTTAATCCCTATTCAAAGGGGATTAGTATTCAAATTTATCATAGAATCAAGAGTGATTAGTGCTCTGTCACATGTAGTATGTCACTGAATATTCACTGGAAACCCAGGGTCATTTCGTATTTATTTCTTTAATTTTATGATTTTTTAACACTTAGCAGGGTGGTCCTGCTGATTATTGTCTTTTGCCATTAGAAATTAGTGATATGGGCATTGTGGTGAGATGGTAGTGAAAAACTGAAGTCCGGCTGCACTATGTGACACTTAGCAGCTGTATGCTAATGACTCAAGAAGTTCTTCGTTTCCTGGGGAAGGTCATTCTGAATTCTCATTGGGTGCTTCAGCTCAGTACATGTGATTTTGACCCTGTATATTTAAAGAAGCTTCTAATGGAACATTTGATCCCTACCATGTTCTATGGAAGAAGGTCTGTGATTAAGAATGTGACTGAACAAGTCTTGTCATTAGAAGTGTCTGATTTGTCACTCAAAGTGCTCTCTATAAGATACTACTTTCTTAATAAGCTTGAGTTAGCTTTGTTTCAAAAGTATATGCTAATTGGGGTTGGGGGAATGAATATAGAATGCTCTTCCAGATTAGAGATTGGATGGAACTGGTTTAGATGCCTCTGACACAGAGATAGAGTCATAAAGATAAATTGCATACTTTGGCCCCCAACTACTTCACAATCCCATAGATGAAACCTGAACGCAACAACATTTATTGATTGATGCTCTGATATCACAGAAATACATATCAATCCACCAGAAACAATGCAATCAAAGAGAGGCAAAATATTTAAAAGTACCTCTTGGCAGCTGGGAGGACAGAACAATAGTATGAACAGTCATCCTTTCCTGTTTCTATCCAAGAGAGGGCACTAATACAGCCTTGCCTAGGATAATAAATATCTGATTTGTATTATTATTTTGTTTATAAAGTCTTGATCCAAAGACCACTGAAGTCAATGGAAAGACTCTCATTGACTTCAGTGGCCTATGGATCTGTCAGTAAATTAGGCTAAGTACCAAGCAGGGGAGGAGAGTGAGCTGCAAGTCTGGCATGTGCCTTGTTGGTTTTAAAGATTTTTTTTAAAAGCTGTTATAAACTTTTTTCTTTATATTGAGCTTTTTAGAACAGGGACAGTTATTTATTATTTGTATTACAATAGCACCAAGGGCCCCCAAATGTGATCAGGGCCCTATTGAACTGGACACAGTACTAACATAGAGATGAGCTTGTCCCTGACTTAAATGCTGGGTTTTTTCAGTTCTGCGAATGCCTACTATAGCAAGGGCTAAATAATAATAAATGAAATGGAGGGTGAAAGATATGTCTGGGTGTGAGTGAAAGTAGAGGATGATGAGGATCGGCCTGAGAGCAGGAGTGGATGGCTGATGGCAGAAGGTAGTCAAGCAAGGTGAGTTTTCAAGGGATTCAAGAAGGGGAAGATCCATGCTGCTTAATTCCCTGAAGGAGATAGTCTGTGTTGGGCACAGAGAGCAGCATAAAGCCAGACTTGATGATCATAATTGCCTCTTGTGATATTAAAATCCATGACAAAAGGCGCGGGGTTGTGAATAGGAGAATGAGACACAGGATTCTTTAAGGCAGGCTGGGCATTTAGAAGGAAATGAAGTGTAGACAGGGCCATATATTTGTCAGGCTTACAACTTCCACAATAGTTCTGTTAGCTACATTTCAGTGATAACCATACAGCAATGTTTATTCACTCCCTCTTCAGGATTAAATAAGTATTAGAAAGGCATTAAAACCTCCAATAGTACATGAACAATGAACTTTACATATGTCTGTGGACTAGTGGTAATGTGATGTAATTCTCTAATTTATATACACAGCTTGGAGGTGTGATGTTTTTCAGTCTGCAGGATTATGGGTGCATGTGATTTACCCAATGTCAGTCACTGCTTTATCAGAGTTCAGTTGTGCTAATATCAGGTTTACAGGAACATTTACCCTAAGGAGTTGGTTAAAAGCTTAAATGTTAAAATATGTTACATAAACTGATTTAAAACTTTGGTTTGCACATATTTATTTAGCTTTTACTGATTAAAAAGTTAGATGCAAATCGTGTGTAGAAATGTAAATCAATATAAATCACTAGTTTATCCCCAGAAAGAAAAACTGCATTTTTCATGCAGTGCAAAAAATAAGCAGTTGTGTAGTTGAAACTAGTTTCAGCTAAATTTATTATATTTTAACTCTATATTAGTGTTCCCTGTTTTTGCAAGCTACTTAAAGAGAATGGGCCAGATCCTCAGCTGGTATAAATCATCCACCTCTGCCACCAGCCTAATGATCATAATGAGGGAAGTGGCTTAGCAGTAGGAATCAGTGTTCTTCAAACCATGAAGTACACTATTGTCCCACAGTTGACAATACCTGATGGTGCAAAGGCACGTAGTTCAATGCCTCCATTGATGCACCTACTCAAATACTATCTGTAGCCAAATGTTGTACAGGATGTGTGGGAGCTGGAACGTTATTTTCTCACACCAGCAACCAGTCATCTTACACTTTGATGTGTGGAGCTAGATTACCTTATTATCTTAGCTTCCTGAATGTAGTGGTCAGGTGGTAAAGAAGCATCTTTAATGACCTAATGAAGTGGAAGTGTTCCAGTATGGAAGATTCTCATTGCAAATAATCATGGTGGGAGGGATAGCTCAGTGGTTTGAGCATTAGCCTGCTAAACCCAGGGTTGTGAGTTCAATCCTTGAGGGGGCCATTTAGGGATCTGGGGCAAAAATTGGGGATTGGTCCTGCTTTGAGCAGGGGGTTGGACTAGATGACCTCCTGAGGTCCCTTCCAACCCTGATATTCTATGATTCTATGGTGGATGGGAAGACATGTGAGGGAACTGGGAGAAAAAATTGTCAGAGAGAAAGACAGAGAATTAGCTGAAGACTGGAAAACCCCAAGTTTAGGGAGCTCTTCTACCCTGGGTAGAGAGGGCAAGATGGAAACTTTGCTCCACAAAGTGAGAAGACCTTTGAGTCAGGAAACAAGAAAATAGATGAGGGACTGCAGGTAGAGCAGGGGCCTAGTGAACAGATATCCAAGGAAGGTGAGGAATACCCTGGCACAGAGTAAGTTCCAGTAGATCTAAAGAGCAGTTTGACCAACAAATGTCAATTGTCACTGTCTGCAGCAATACCTATGTGAATAGAAATTCACTGCTTAGGAAATGCTGCAATATTTTGATCTTCCTCCACTACTCTACCAAGGGGGTGTGGGACTTTGCTTCAGAGGAGAGGAGTGGAAGTACCAGCTGATAGAAGGAAGAGACCACCCAACCATTGTGGAAAGCCTCAAATGCCCAATAGGATGGCTAAGGAGGGAAGAGTGCAGGAGTTCAATGCGTTGATATGGGACAGACAGAAGTTGATGCAGTGCTTCCTTGAATGCAGGTTAGGCAGCTGGCTAATGCTTCAGCTGGTGCTGCATGATCCCAGAATTCCTGGTCAGCTGTCTTGAGGGGAATGACCTGGTCCCCATCTCTGAGTGCTCACAGTGTCTGGCAATACACACTGGTGGGGCATGTAACACCACCGCTTCATAAAGCAGCAGTAAGGAGCTCTATATACTGCATTGTCCCTGCTCTCCAAACTATCCCATCCTGCTCTGGCAGAATGGCTTGGAGAACCACCTTTCATCAGTTACCGCTCCATTCTCTCTAGAACTATTTAAGAAAAACTGCAACTTATCTCTAAATAAACCATATAGCTTCTGAGCCCTGGAAGCTTCCCTGGCTTTATTGATGAATCTCCGCAGATTGGAGACAGCATAGAATGTATTGTTAAAAAGAGAGAGAGCGCTCATAGCAGGGTCATTTCCCTCTCTAGTCTATGCTGCACTACAAGAGACGTTTAAGTTGCATCAGTTCAAGGGATAGTTAAAATTGCAGCTGCTTTGAGATTGAATACGTCTCTGTAAAAAAGAGACAGCAGTAAGAAATCAGCAAAATCAAAATTCTCAATCCTATTTATCATCCAATCAATGTTCACAACTTTACTGTTGTATAATTACAGCATTGTCCTATGTTCTCCTGTGTCTACCCAGTTTAAGCAATAATCCTGTTCCTTGTCTATAAACAATGCAGGTTTACCTTGCAGGTGCCTCACATTAGTTTACATACGCTACTTAAGCCTTAGTTACATTACAGCACGTTGGCTCCACAGCTGGCTGTGCTATTGCTGGAGCTGTTATGGATTATACTGTCTCTGTCTCCTGGCCAAGTATTATTAGAGTTCTCCTCAGTACCCACAAGTGATTAATGAGATGAGAAGATAAAATGCTCCACCTGCTGCAGCAGCCATGAAAACTGAATTAATGAGTGGGGGAAAAAAGAAAGTCTTGAGGCTTCAGTATACTGTACAAGGCAGATCAGCTGCTTATTTACCTCCGCTCCTAATGATGCTGTTTGCAAATGAGTTAGTGCTTTCTGAATTAGTGCACTAACAGTCAGTCAATCCAGGGGAAATTATACATTACTATGATAATTAGTGTATACCATAAAAATGTTTATCTGTCTTCAAGACTGTAATCTTAGGAAAAACACCTTTTACTCATTACTCCACTGTGTATTATTTAAGCACAGTAAATTGGCTATGAAAGTACACAGTGGAATAAATGCCTGGATGGGAGGTTAGTATGATGCAGAGTGCGCATTGGCTACAAGTAGCACATGTGGGTTTCCAGCTTTTGTCTGCAATATGCAGAGGAAGAGGGGCAGATTTACACTGTAGTAAGCAGTTTTCAGTAATGACTATGAACATGGGTTCACAATGAGTGAGTCTATTGAAAACATGGAACATGCCCTCCACTAGTAAACCATGAGAAACCAATATAATTACAAACTCTTTAAATGTTCCTTTTTCTTTTCTTTTTTTACTATAGAGAGAAAAAAATATTGGGCCCATCAATATCCTCGCAATCATATTTATGCTATGACTAATATGAAAAAGCTATCAGCCCCTCTCCCTACAAAAACCTACACCCTTCCAAAAATGTACTTACTATTCCAAAAACTTCACAGGTAGCTGAACCCTGTATTAATTAATTCAGGCTCTGCTGGACCAAGTAGGAAGCCAGTTGCAGAGTGGAAGATGGTGACTGAGAATGCCAAGCCTCAAGCCCTCCCACATATATATGTGAGAGCTGTTAGTAGCCAGATGTTCTTTGCTACTGAGGCAAAGCAAGACAGGCTGGCAATTTCTATCACAATCCTCTTGGAACAGTGCAACAAGGTGCTGCCCCATACACAGTGATTGTAGCAAAGCCACAATTTAGCCCAGTACACATACTACAACAATGAAACACAGCTGCGTGAGGTTGAGGGCAGCAGTTCAGTCAGCAAACTGCACTGCATAATATCCCGAGGACAATAGTGGGGCACAATCCTCAATAGCTATATAAAGAGCAAAGGGAAATGCCCAATATGGATTGCTCTGGGGACAAATTCCACTGAAGCAATGGATACAACTACCAGGATGAATTTGGCCTATCCATTTTATCCTCCTCATTATGCAAAATATTACATGTCTTCAAATAAATTCTATTACATACCTTTATTCAGTCCTTAGCACACAAAATGAAGTCAGCTAGCCTTTAAAATGGAAGGATGAGGGGCTAATGTAGAGATTTTATTTAATATTTTTTTAAACTATTAACTTTTTTTTCAAATGTAAATAACTGCAGAGTTGAGAAGACTTATGGTTTGCAGCTGATTTTTTGAAACCAACACTTTCAGCTTTCAGTGAACAGTCAGCAGCTGACATCTTCAAGTGAGAGTTCTCACACTCAGCTACTGGCTGCCAGCGGCCTTTCCACTCTCATTTCCATGGAAACCAGGCAAGAAAAGTTTGTAGAAAGTTTGTGGTTTTTAATCCTTTTGCCTATATTCACCCAACTAATATCCATTTCTGCAGAGATGGGAATTAGCCATCAACATCTGAGAGACTTTTAAGGAAACTCATCCTCTTTCCAGAGTCTAAAGTTCACTTGACTGTGGCTCCCTATTGTGACATTTTCACACTTTTTTTGTTTGTTTTACTGGAAAGGCTCAAAAGCCTAGGTTTTTCAGTAGCAACTTTGATCTTATATACACACTAAGCAGAGGGCTAATAGAAAGATGTAAATTATTTGGATGGAATTTCATGCCTTGTTTCTGGACCTTGACTACTATCTCGCAAATCTGCATGTATGATATGAAACACAGGAATTTAAAGATATCAGATCTCTCCCAAACAACTCCAAGAAAAACTCTACAACCTCATCCCCCCACAAACTCACCCCAGGGACCTTCTACACACTCCCCAAGATACACAAACAAGGAAATCCTGGCATACCCATCATATCTGGCTACAGCACTTTTACGGATGGAATATCAGGACTCATAAAAACCAGTCTCAGACAACACACAACACAAAGGGCCAGCTTCCCCCAAGGCACTACTGACTTCCTCAGGAAACTCTGCAACACTAACAGCCTCCACCAGTACACCATTCTTGCCACCCTGGATGTCACCTCCAGCATCACTGTCACCTCCAGCATGTCACACCAGCATCACTGCCTGCATCAAATATCTACAAGATAATTGCCCCCTTCAAACTCTTTTTGCATAACAATCTAACTCTTATTGCCCACTCCACTTCTAGTGACTTCCTACAGCATGACAGGTTTTAGAGTAACAGCTGTGTTAGTCTGTATTCGCAAAAAGAAAAGGAGTACTTGTGGCACCTTAGAGACTAACCAATTTATTTGAGCATATTTTACATCCAATGAAGTGAGCTGTAGCTCACGAAAGCTTATGCTCAGATAAATTGGTTAGTCTCTAAGGTGCCACAAGTACTCCTTTTCTTCTTCCTACAGCATGTTACTCCTTATGTGTAACTATCTGGCTCAACTTTTAGTTAGCTTAGACACTCTTTCTTTCCCTGACCTTAGGAAGAACTCTGTTTATTTCTAAAACTTGTACTTTCCACCAACTGAAGTTGGTCCAATATAAAGGGAAGGGTAACCGCCTTTCTGTATACAGAACTATAAAATCCCTCCTGGCCAGAGGCAAAACCCTTTCACCTGTAAAGGGTTAAGAAGCTAGGATAACCTCGCTGGTACCTGACCAAAATGACCAATGAGGAGACAAGTTACTTTCAAAGCTGGAGGTGGGGAGAACAAAGGGTCTGTCTGTGTGGTGCTTTTGCCAGGAACAGATCAGGAATGCTCTTCAGAACTCCTGTAAAAAGTTAGTAAGCAATCTAGGTAGAAATGTGTTAGATTTTCTTTTGTTTAATGGCTGGTAAAATAGCTGTACTGAATGGAATGTATATTCCTGTTTGTGTCTTTTTGTAACTTAAGGTTTTGCCTAGATGGATTCTCTGTTTTGAATCTAATTACCATGTAAGGTATTTACCATCCTGATTGTACAGAGGTGATTCTTTTACTTTTTCTTTAATTAAAATTCTTCTTTTAAGAACCTGATTGTTTTTTCATTGTTCTTAAGATCCAAGTGTTTGGGTCTGTATTCACCTATGCAGATTGGTGAGGATTTTTATCAAGCCTTCCCCAGGAAAGGGGGTGTAGGGCTTAGGGGGATATTTTGCGGGGAAGACACACCCCTAGAACTCCAACCAGGGGTATTCTATCTGCTACCCAAGATCCATAAACCTGGAAATCCTGGATGCCCATAATCTCAGGCATTGACACCCTGACAGCAGGATTGTCTGGCTATATAGACTCCCTCCTCAGGCTTTACGCTACAAGCACTCCCAGCTATCTTCGAGACACCACTGACTTCCTGAGGGAACTACAATCCATCGGCGATCTTCCTGAAACCACCATCCTAGCCACTATGGGTGTAGAAGCCCTCTACACCAACATTCCACACAAAGATGGACTACAAGCCATCAGGAACAGTATTCCCGATAATGTCACGGCAAACCTGGTGGCTGAACTTTGTGACTTTGTCCTCACCCATAACTATTTCACATTTGGGGACAATGTCTACCTTCAAATCGGTGGCACTGCTATGGGTACCCACATGGCCCCACAGTATGCCAACATTTTTATGGCTGACTTAGAACAATGCTTCCTCAGCTCTCGACCCATAATTCCCCTACTCTACTTGCGCTACATTGATGACATCATCATCATCTGGATCCATGGAAAAGAAGCCCTTGAGGGTTTAAAATTAGGTTGAATGGCTCTCAGCACCTCCACTGTATAAATTGTTCCAGAACCCCTGCTTGTATTGGGTTTACAGCAGTGTAACACTTCTGACTTCAATAAATTTACTCTGGATTTACCCCCAATATAACAACGATCCAAATGAGTTCCACTTAATAGATATGGGAATTAGGATAAACTTCAGAAGTTACTCTAAGATGGAATTCTAAAGACCCTTCAATGACGCTGCTAAAGCTGACTGAACGCTAAAACATTACAAGTTCTGGAAATCTATGTCTTGTAATCAAACAAAGTTCTCTGAATTTATGTAGTTCTGTCCAGCTGTCAACAGTGTTAGCAAATATTGACTCTTTTTTAAAAAAAACAAAACAGTGTGATGCAATTTCTCTTGCTGTCTTTCTAACAATGCTGGAGTCTCATTAGTCTATTGTTTTACAAGCCATAAGAAATGCTGGTGTCCCCAATGTGACTGGATTAATCAGGAGCAGGTGATGTGCTATGTTAAATAATGAAGAAAATATTCACAATTGCTAATATATTATTTGCCAAATGTTATTCGATCATCTAGTTAAATAATGGGGGGGGGATCACAAATAATGTATTCAAGAAAAAATGCCCAAATTTGTTGGATAAATTATTCATAATGAATAATTCAGCCATCCCTGCACTATACAGAAATATTCTTGCTATTCAGCACATACTTATATTATTTCTTTAAAGCTCCTATTCCAGTGGCTCCAGGCAGTTTTCAGCTGCTGAAATGTATTAAAATCAGGAATAAAATCCAGAAGCACAATAAACCTGCCCATGCAGAATCACCTAAACTAATATAATCACATTAGCTATGGAGCCACTACCAGCACCTCCATATTAATCCAGTCTGATAGTTGGTGTATCTGGGAGCCACTCAACCCCCCCTTCCCCCCCCCCCACACACAGATGATTGGTAGAGCCCTGTGATAGAAGATCTGGGTTACAATTGGCCCCTGTCACCTAGTTGGGAAGTTCTCAGCTTTCATATTAGTGTGACCTATAATTAAGGTTACATTTCAATTTTTAATGAAATGCCTGTTTTTACAGCTGTAAACCTTCTCAACAATTCTTCTTTTTGGGTTAAATTTTCCATGTCTGGTTCCAACACAAATGAGAATTTTCCTTGGCGTACAAGGGGATACACAAAACAGGGGTAGCGCAGAGTGATGAAACAGGAAATTCGTTGGATGCTCAGGTTTGAACATCAGTCATTTAGCTGGGTGGGTTTTATTGCAGGGATTCTGGTGTAACTTGAATGGACATCACCTTGGCCAAAAGTCTTTAGCTGTATATGCAGCTTCCATGCAGTTTTCTAATTAGTGAAATCAAAAATAAAACAGAATACCTCCAATGTTTCCCTAGAGATCGCTGGCTCTGTCCAGCATGACTAACCTCCTTTCTCTCTCCTCTTTGAGAGTTACCCACCCCTTTTGAAAATGCAGAATCTAAATAAACTCAGCTGCACTTCATTAACTCTCATATGTGAGTGCCTCACTGAGCTGCCTCTGAACCCTGGTTGGGAATTAATCCCATAGCCATTGATTAACAGTAGGATGTCCTAGCAACACAATAGGGTGTGACAGGTCTTCTGTAGCTGGTACCCAAAGACCTGTCCATGTACCATTTCCTCACAGAGTATGTCGGTGGACTTCTTTCATTAGCTATGTGCCATCTTCTTAAGAAAAGTAGACTCAGAGGTGAAAGTAACTGAGGCCACTTACCGGTACGGGGCGGGGTGGCTCCAGCCCCCAGAAGGGGCGGGGCCTTGGGTGGAAGGGGCGGGGCTGGAGGGGTCAACATCCCCCAGCCAGCCCTTCCAGGCCACCTGGTCCGCGCCACCCAGGGCTCCCATGTTGATTTAAAGGGCCCGGGGCTCCGGGGCATCGCTGCTTTAACGTTGCTGACCCTTCCCCCCAACCCTCCGTTGGTGGCCCTGCCGGTACGGACCCTACCAGCAGGGCCACTGACAGGGGAGGCAAAAGGGGCAGGGACATTAAAGCGCTGCCGCGGCAATGCTTTACTGTGGGCTGGGTATGGGCCGGTGCAGGTTCTTACCGGTATGCTGTACCGGTTCCCTTTCACCCCGATTGTAGACTGCTTCCCTAGGTGGTATTATGAAGTCAAGGAGCTTTCACAGAAACTGCACTGCTGACAACATCCTCTTTTGTACTGAGAGAGCTGCAGCTTGAATGGCTCCTCAGGCAACATCACCATCAGTAAAAACAAGAGGAGAGGCAGTCTCTGAGATAAAATAAATGGCCTGAGTTTTATGTATTACTTTAACCTATGTATGGCACTCTCAAAATACAAAGTGTAAAATATGATAACATACTTTTTATTTACATCAATAAAGGCAAATCCCCAAATTTATAGCTCCTTTAGAAAAATGATAGCACCCTACTGTGAATACAGGAGATCATTTCCAGACACAGAATAGTAATTAACAAAACCCCAAACCTACTTGTCTTTTACACAGGTCTTAAAACTTCAGTGGTAGTTTTATAGTTTTTATAACGATATTTTATCAAGCAAAAAGTCACGTCATTTGCTTCAGTTTTCAGAAATGTAATCCACAACTGCATAATTCTGCCTGTCAGATTTCCTTTTATGTAAGTTTGTAATTTTATTGTGGTAGCATTCAAAAGGCTGAGACTAAAAAGTTCTATAACATATGGCATATATTTAACATGGCTTGTGAATTAAAAATAACAGCCTGCCATCTGCCTTTGTGAGCAGATTTTATCAAAGTTTAAATGAAAGGCTCAAAGATGTGAATGTTGTCAATTAAAATATGAAATACTCAGGTTCACTACAGGGTAAAAGAGCTCAGACTCACCTTACTTGAACTTGAGTCACTAACAATCTAGCTAGCTAAGCCACCCAGTTTGAATAGTCACTTTATGCAGGAATAAGTTTTAGCAGCTTAGCCTTCAAGAATGTCCTTTGTTTTCTAACATTTTAAACTGCAGAAGTTAGCCTGTAGCCTGCAAGTCTATGAGATATGAACAGTTTTTTTTAAAGGAAATCAAATCTATTGCACTTTACACTAGTTATCTAAATGACTTTTAGTAAAATCTTACTAAAACATTGTCTTGGCTAAAAGCTGATGGTATCTATGACTTTGAGTTGTACTAGAACTGTCAGTATCAACAATATACTCTTCTAGCTTTCTCTGAACCTATTGAAATCAGCACTTGGGTGAAGAACTGTCTAAATGTGACCCTAAGCAAAACTGAGGTAATGCTGGTAGGAAGAGGAAGAGCTTTGAAGAACTAGTCTCCTCTATAACATCCCTCACTCTTAAGGGCATCTGCCCTCAGATTGTTAAATTTTGTCCACAGTTTTAGGGTAATTTGGGTTCCTTATTGTCACTGAATGCCGAAATAGCTACAGTAGCCAAAAATGCCTACTTGCATCTGCAACTGGTTAGCTATCCTAGCTGACAAAGATCTGGTCACAGTGTTCCATGTTTTCATGACCTTCAGATTTGATTATTGCAGCTCTTTTTATATCTACAAATAAAACCACATACCCTCAAAAGCTTCAGCTGATACAACACTGGTTGGCATGAACCCCTCATCCCAGGAGTGGGACCTCCACTATGGAACTCACTATCAGATGAGCTAATGGCCACAGCCCTTACTACATTCTCTGTTATATGCAAAACTTTTTCAATTTAGCCTTTCCTCAATAAACTCTTTACACACACACTAAATTGATTAAGCTCTTTATTCTATAGGCTGAGAAAGAAGAAACAGAGGAAGGAAACTGTACTGTTATTTCTATTTTTAAATATTTGAGAGAAACTTAGACATTATGATGATGCTATACAGGCATCTGAAAGAGCATAATGTCACCAAATGGTGTTTCCAGAATAACTGGAAAAATAAAACAAGTTATCCTATAGATGAACATTTACACTTTTTAACCAGGTCTTTCATCCCTTCCTCTTACATGATGCCTTTCATGGAAACATCTGGGAGCATTTTATGGAAAGCAGAATTTAAAGTGGTTCCAATCAACAAACAATGTAGATGGACACCACATCTGGATCTGAACTTCATATCTCACTATTGGAGAGAGCCGAAATTGTCAATGCTGTTAACCGGAAGGACTTCACACCAGTCATGATTGTATAGACCTCTATCATATCCCCCCTTAGTCATCTTTTTTCCAAGCAGAAAAGTCCCAGTCTTATTAATCTTCCTCATATGGCAGCCGCTCCATACCCCTTGAGCGGAAGCTTGAGCTGTCACACTCAGTTTAAACCAAGATCCAGAGGTGGAGTTTTGATTTGGATATGCCTCTAGATTGTATACAATTAAACCATTGAAACACATTGCAAAAGAAATGAGCCCATTGATTTGATCTAGGTTTGTTTAATGGTAACTTTGAATAGACTAGTCTAGGAAGTACTGTTATTATAGCTGAGTGACCAGACATGCCCTAAATGTTATTCTGTGTGAGCGTTGGTTTAGATCTAGAACAAAGGGCATGTCTTTGAGAGTACGTATGTCCATGCATGTAAGTAAGAATCTTAAGTTGTGTTGCTTCTTCACTGAAAATGAATTAATTCCTCTTTCCTTTCGTCTCATAACTGCATGATATGTGAAGCAATGGAACTCTGCACCAAATCTAGTAAAACAAGGAAGAACATTAAAGTAATTGTTCTAAAAGAGTAGAGCTGTTTTACGCCTATTTAAAATATATCCCCAGAAAGAAAACTAATGAGATTTAAATAAAAGGGAAGATCTTGTAACAAGGGTCTCTGAACACTTTGCTATCAGGATCCCCTTTTTGAAATGTATTGCGATAAATATATTGGACTAAATTCAGCTAAGCCTGCACAGCCAGCTAAACTCATTTTACTAGAAGGGAGATTCTTCCTCTCCCCCAGTTCTGTTTGCTTATTTATCATTAACTTGCAGGTCCCTTATATAAGCTGATGTGTTGCATTTTGCTAGTTAGATAAATATGATGATAGGCAAACAGGATGAGGGAAGTGGAGTTGTGTGTGTTTGGGTTACTAATGTAGTGAAGCCCACTCCTTATTGTAAGTGTTACATTAGAGACTTGAGTGCTAGTGCTCAAAGAGGAATTGTGGGCAGAAGAGCAGTTTTGTGGTTAGAGAACAAGACTGAGAATCAGGAGACCTGGGTTCTATTCCTGATCTACCACTGACTTCCAATGTGCCTGTGAGCAGGTCTCCTATGCTGATACTGTTCCAACTGAAGTTTCATTATTGATTTCAATGGGAGCAGAAAGAGGCTTTTGGTGTCTTTGCACCTTAGTTGCCTAATCTGGGAAATGAGACAGTAAATTTTACCTGCCTCACTAGAATGTTGTGTCATTATATTCATTAATGTCTTTAAAGTCTTTGACAGCACCATAACGTCTCTATGTGTTGTTTGTGGTAAAGGCATCAAGGGCCAAATTTTCAAAGAGCAGAGACCAACCTGGGCCTGCAAAAAATGCAGGCTTGGTCTTGTCCAATTTTAGCACAAGAGCTAGATGTCTCTTTGGGTTGCACCTTTGCAGCTACTTTTTAAACAGATCCTAGTGGATTTGTCAGCCCTTCCAGTTAGACTGGTCACTAATCTTTCAGCTAGAGCAATAGCAACAATCTGTGCATGATCTTTTTTTTTCATAACAGGAAGGAGAAAGTTACAGCATCACATGGTAATAGCTTTGCAGAGCAATGCAACCCTTCATTATAGTAGCCATTCATGATGATACTGAGGAAATTAGAGCTGAGTTTTCCAAAAGAGACTAAGGTAGTTAGGCACCCCAATCCCACTAAAACTCCCTTATTTATTGTTTGTTTGTATTTAAGTAATAGTAAAAAAAAATCTATACAAAACCTCTAGGAGCCCTGACAATTAATTTTACAATAGCAAAATACGTACAACAGCATCTAAGAAAAACAAATATTTAAACAGGAACAAATTAACGCAGCTCAGCCAGCCAGGCAATCAGCTACAAAAAGAGCTCCTTTCCATCCGAATTGTCTCTGGGAACATACTCTCAGCCTTTTCCAAAACCTCTATCCAATGGCTCTTGCAGTGTGCCTGGTAGGTCACCAATTAGGCTATTCCAGACTAAAAGGGAGAGTATGTTTCAAAGTCCTGGGGCCCTCATAGAAAACACTGTTGGCAGCCCCCTCTCTCTTATAATGAGGGGGATCTAGTGCAAGTGCTTTTGCTGACCTCTGTTCTGACAGTATGTCATGGGAGAGAGGTAGTCTCCCAGGTAGGTAGATACTCAGGATCATTTGAAAATCCCAGGCTAGAATATTTACTAGGCAAACAGTCTAACAAACCAGAAAAATATATCGAAGAGTTGCACAAAATTAAGCTCTGTATCACCAGTTAAAATAAATGGAGGTCAGATTATATAACTGAACAATGTTTTGGCAAGGAAAAATAAAGGGCTCAGTGGAAGAGGAAGTAGAAGATAGCTTTTGTTTTTTTTCAATATGTTACTAACCAGAGAAAATAGAAATAAATGTTTCATAATCAGCTGGTCAATCTTCTGTTAGGGAGAAATATCAATTGTCCCAAGTTCTAAAAGTAGCAAGAATATCCACATTCGGATTATACACATAATCAGAGATTTGCTGTCTCCTGCCCATCACTGATCTACATATTTTAGTTCTTCTTTACAGCAATGCTCAGAGCTGGTTGGAAAATAGAATTTTTGTTCTGTGGAAAATGCTAACATTTCAAAATTTGTTCCAAATCAGAATGAAAAGACAAAATATTGCAATTTCCTGCAGAACAAAAATTAATACTCTCCATCATGTTCCAAAACCATATTTGGAACCATTTAAATATTTCATTTCAATAATGTTAAATCATTTTTGACAATGTGGAAACATTATATAATATAAAATATATTAACTATATATATCATGTTAAAGTTAACATTTAACTATAAAAGTCAAATGAATCAAAATGATGGAGTGAAAATGTTTCATTTTGGCTTTATCAGGATGAAATCATTTATTATCTAAATGAAACTTTTTGATGATTATTGAGAGAACAAGAAAGTCAAAACATTTATTTCAGCTTTTTTCCATCCAAAATGTTGTTGAAATCGACATGCTCCCACAATGATTTGATTTTTGGGGAAACTGCATTTGTTGATGGGAAAACTGTTCCAGCCAAAACAATTCAACCAGTTCTAGTAATTTTCTTAGAGTAAGGCAAAAAAAACCTCACAATACAGCGATTAGGATCATGAATATATCCAAATCATAAACTTCAGAATTTGAAAGATCCTGGATTCAGAAATCATACATTTATAGCAGATTCATAAAGATTAGGGTTGGAAGAGACCTCAGGAGGTCATCTAGTCCAATGCCCTGCTCAAAGCAGGACCAATCACAACTAAATCATCTCAGCCAGGGCTTTATCAAGCCGGGCCTTAAAAACGTCTAAGGATGGAGATTCCACCATCTCCCTAGGTAACCCATTCCAGTGCTTCACCACCCTTCTAGTGAAATAGTTTTTCCTAATATCCAACCTAGACCTCCCCCACTGCAACTTTAGACCATTGCTTCTTGTTCTGTCATCTGCCACCACTGAGAACAGCGAGCTCCATCCTCTTCAGAACCCCACTTCAGGTAGTTGAAGGCTGCTATCAAATCTCCCCCTCACTCTTCTCTTTTGCAGACTAAGATTTTATGTAAGACATTTGATTTACCAAACCTGAACCTATCCATTGCTAACAGTGCTGGCCTGGCTCCTTTTCTTCATTCATCATTCTTGGGAAGATGACAGCAAAACTTTTCTTTCCCTTCATCTCACTTATGTAAAGGCAGAAAGAGGATCTAATAAGTCTTCTCTCCCGCTCCTGTAGTGATCAGGAAGAAAGTAGAGATACATTTTTCAAAATAACTAACTATGGGTGATCAGCATCTCTGAAAAGTGGGCCCTACATCTCTTCTATCACTCTGACTTCATGGTTGGAGCCAACAAGAAGGCCAGGCAGCTCAAACACCACCAAATTTTATAGCAAAGTGTGGAGTACAGGGATCAGAGCTCCTCCAGCTCTGCCTGGTTTGAAGCACATCTAGGATAGTGCCAATCTATTCTATCGTTCAGTGGCTTACACTGCTCAGGACCTTTTGCAATGTAAGACATGCAGTGCCTCAGGCTGACTTCTGAAACACACACACAGCATATATAAGGATGGGAGGATTTGATAGCTGAGTGAGTCATTAAGTGGGTATGGGAGGAGTTCCGCAAATTAGGGAAGTAGAGAGTCAGCACTCTAATCATTTCTGAAGGCCCCTAGTCTGAAATCTAGTTCCTTATTAGATACAAAGAACATGGATTGAAGGTTTTCATCAGTTAGAAAATGGATATGTGGGGGAGAGACTTTGGAAAGTGGAAGAATGTTTAGGCCCTCATAGTTCATCCTTTAAGATGTGCAGAGGTCCTAATGCATCACTGAATAGGGTACATGCTGCCTGGGGTCCTTAACAAAGCAGGGTCCCTAAAAGTATAGATCTCTGTGCAGCAGCACATTTGCCACATGCCTAGATCCAGCTTTGCCAAACAATTGATAATCCAGCCTTCAAACAAAGGAAACAGCGAGGCCAGAAACACACAGCTTTAGAACTATGGCAGAAAACAGGTGCCAGTAATCAAGTAACAATAATAAAACTTCTGGAGTTCAAACCGTAAGACAAATGGCATGAAAATGAAGGGGAAAAATTATCCTGATTGGACAAATCTAGACTGAAAAACAAAGATACTGAATGATGGCAAAATTCTCATAGAACAGAGCAGAGGAAGTCAGGCTATCTTCCTCCTGTTGGTTTGATGTGGTGTTCGCTGTAGGCATTGACTGATTTTCATATCTATAGGCTTATTGTATTTCCTGTGAAAATGGAAGGTAAAAGATGATTGTTTATTTTCAGTCTTGTTGCTAAAGAGACTTCTCAAGAAGACTTTTCTTCTAACAGCCTGCAGTCATTCTGAAATGAGTAGCTCATGATTAAGAGGTCAGCTGTTACCAGCAGCAGCAGATGTTGTTGGTGTTTGTGCATAAAGTGCATGCAGTCTGGAAAACAAAGTTTCCATTAAAAGAAATATCTAACTATCTTCCTTGGAGGATTATACTGCCATTTAATTTTTACCCTGGCTTGTTGCCACCTTCTTCTGGGTTTCTAAAAAGACATGCCATCAAAATTGTTTCTGCTGGCAGCAGACAAAATTGTTTAATTTGCTACGAATTCTCCAAATTTGAGGAGAGACTGGATCCTGGTTTTTTAAAAGTCCATTTTGTCAAGATTATTAGGCCCTTTTTGTGGATTGTCAGTGTATCATGCATTGAATTAATAAAGATCTAAACCAAGAGTTTTGAAGAAGTTTAGGAAGAGTAAAATGTTTCCGTTTAGAGCACACATTCCACAAAACCACAGAAGTAGCTTAAGTCTAACTGTAAATACTGTTGCTTCATGTGTCACTAGAGGCTTGATTCAATGAGAGAACTGGATATAAATCTTTCCATTGATTTCAATGGGATTTGGATGAGCCCCTGATTGAATGTATATCTAACTGCCTGCTTGATTATTTACTCTCCTTGCCTCCTAGTCATGCTCCTTCACCTCAGTCTGGCATTGAGTACGTCCCTGAGCTCCTGTCACACAATAAGATTATCCCAAGATAGCTGAAAAAAATAGCAGTTAATGTGGCGTGAGGGGAAAATGGGATATTCTCATTAAGGACTCAACATTTTGTCCTTAGATTGTCTCCATATTTCAGTGATGCTCCAAAACAGTTTAAGCGCCATATTGGACACCAAGACATTTTTCAGGCCCTTTTTCTTACATCCTGAGGATATGATTAACTCCTGTTGAATCCAGTGGAAATTACTTTAGTCAGGTGAAATTCAAAATAAAGTTTAAGAAGAAGCTTAAAGGCTGCTGTCAAGGTTCCTTCCCCACTCTGAACTCTAGGGTACAGATGTGGGGACCTGCATGAAAAACCCTCTAAGCTTATTTTTACCAGCTTAGATTAAAACTTCCCCAAGGTACAAACTATTTTACCTTTTGTCCCTGGACCTTATTGCTGCCACCACCAAGCGTCTAACAAAATATAACCGGGAAAGAGCCCACTTGGAAACGTCTTTCCCCCCAAGCCCTACACCCCCTTTCCTGGAGAAGGCTTGATAAATATCCTCACCAATTTGCATAGGTGAACACAGACCCAAACCCTTGGATCTTAGGAACAAGGAAAAAGCAATCAGGTTCTTAAAAGAAGAATTTTAATTGAAGAAAAAGTAAAAGAATCACCTCTGTAAAATCAGGATGGTAAATACCTTACAGGGTAATCAGATTCAAAACATAGAGAATCCCTCTAGGCAAAACCTTAAGTTACAAAAAGACACAAAAACAGGAATATACATTCCATTCAGCGCTACTTATTTTATCAGCCATTTAAACAAAACAGAAACTAACGCATATCTAACTAGATTGCTTATTAACCCTTTACAGGCATTCTGACCTGCATTCCTGCTCTTGTCCTGGCAAAAGAAAAAACACACAGACAGAGAGAACCCTTTGTTCCCCCCCCCCCCCCCGCCAGCTTTTAAAGAATTTTGTCTCCTCGTTGGTCATTTTGGTCAGGTGCCAGCGAGGTTATCTTTAGCTTCTTAACCCTTTACAGGTGAAAGGGTTTTTTCCTCTGGCCAGGAGGGATTTAAAGGTGGTTAGCCTTCCCTTTATATTTATGACAGCTGCATAGGTCTTGTACAGTCCTGCTGCACCAGGGTAACTTTCACCCATGCTGGGAGTGGGGAAAGAGGAATAGACTCCTAAAATCTAGTGAGGAGTATTGACCCTTGGATTCCAACTCTTGCTCTTTTATCATTCATATTTAAAACCCTAAATTCTTTTGAAGTGATTTTTTTCAAAAAATAAACCAATGTTTATATAGGACCTACACAAACCTTTGCAGCAGAACAAGCTAGCCTGTCAGGCAGCAGATGCATAAAAAGTTAATTGGCAATCACTCTTCCTAAAAATGAACTAACATTATTGAAGATGCCAGGGAACAAAGTAGTAGCCAAAATCAAACCACATTGGGGAACTACAGCCAGAGTTCTAATCTCAGCTCCTGCCACTGGCTTGCTGTGTGGGCTTGGTCTCCACCTATCTTCCTTAATTAATATCACGATGTGGATAATGTAGATAATTTTACCCACCTCACAGTGGTGTTTCAAGGAATAACTGATTAATATTATTCAGTGTGGTTGTTACCACATAGTCCTGTTGAAAATAGAGGGGGGAAAACAAATAAAAATATGACAGTTTTAATGGGAAAATAAGAGGATGTGCATATAATTTTATTATTTTGAAGCTACAAAGTATTATACACACTGGCAAGCATGGCAACAATGTAACCCTATAACAATGTAACAAAAACTATGCAGCAGTATCCCTTTAAAATTCAGCCTGAAACACAGTGCTCCTACCATTTCACCTGTCCTAATGAAACCAGATCAATATAAAGTTTTTACACACAAATATGTCCTGGGGTTTGCTAGTGTGAGTCAACTGTACAATAACACCATACACTGTGATTGGTATCTGACTTCAAGTGCCAAAAAAATGCGTTACTGACAGGATAGTCAAATGTAGCAGATTTTAGTCAAGTCACGATGAGAGGTTGAATTGTTACATAACACAGAAGCAATACCAGTGGTTGGTGGAAGAATAAGATTCATACAGGGCCTTTGAATTTGTTGTCTTGGTGCTAGAGAGCTCTTGTGACGAGGAGGCATAGATTATGCTCTGCTTATATCTGACTCAACTGGGGGCAATGAGAGGAAGTGGGTCTTTTTATTGTAAAATAGTAAAATTCTGATCCTTACCAAACAAAAATTGCAATCAAACCTCCTTTGAACCTTTAGCCATGCTATTAACAAACACCTGGGGGGGGGGGGGAATCTGGCATGGTGGCATTGTGACAACAGCACTCTTCAGGAGAGGTGTGTGGAGACCTTGGCTTGAGGGCAGTTTCTTTCGTACTCTCATTCACCAGCTTGATGCTGGAAGCTAAGCATAAATGGAATGACATACTTGATATGTAGAGAGGTTAAGCTAGCTCTTTGCACACCTTGCTGCCTAGGCTTTGACTTAAAAAGGAAGCTGTTTGCTCTGACCTCTGTGACTGTAGCCACTGGAACAGAAAGGCTGTAAGGGGACGAAGGCTCAGAATGGCATGTCAGTGAAAACCCTCTTCTCTTTGAATACCAATAAAAACCGCTAAAGTGAAATTTACACACAGCCTGCAGGAATCCTGAATAAACAGTGTTTATGCAGATGAAGTATGCATGGATTTAAAGAGACACAATATCCCCATCACATGGACAGGATATAAGGCAAACTACATACTAATTCCATGGCTACTATTCCAGCCCTTGTTACTAAAAGCTTAGGACAAGGAAGTGAAGAAGTATACAGTATCCAGTGGAAACTCAAATTTACGTAGCAAATTGTAATTGTGCATTAGAATTTGGCCTGGACATTTAAATTAACAGCCCCAGACTACAAAAAGTGTAAGTTGTCAAGATCTTCATTTTACTCCTCATCCAAACAGTATCAGGTCAGATCTTGGTCTGTTACATTGGTGTAAAGTGTAGTATCTCCACTGAAGTCAATGGAATTATTGTGGATTTTTGTCAGTGTTTATGAGAGCAATATTTGGCCTACAACTCCAGCAACACACTGTTCCCAAAACCATAGTGGGATATAATAGGGTGTATGGGCCCTTTAAGGATAGGCATCTGTTCCTGCATTATGCTAACTTGGGCAGAAACTTAAGGCCTGCTATATAAACCTTCTTCTCTATCATGATGGAGAAAGACGTTGAGAAGAGTGGTAGCTGCTGATTATGGGTCTCTCTGGGACAGACCTGATAGGGACAGCAGAACTGAGGGACTGAAGAGGAAGAAACCTTGGACAGGGAAAATCATTTATGTATGTGGGTTCAGGTTTTGTTTGGATACTTTCCACTGTGGTGGAGGAAGTCACCCTGGTCACTAAAGCAGTGTCTGCTGCAAACCCACTGCAAGTATAAGCTTTCTTCCAGGGTCTCAGGTTGGGGAGAAAGGAAGTTCCCTGCCTTCTTTAACTGATTCCATATTACAATTGGGTTGGGAAGCTGGTTGAAACCCATTTGGGAGAGCCTGTGATGAAGTAGCCAAAGACCCAGCTGATTTTGGATCCTGTTTTGTTTTTGGCTTATGTATCAGACTCCAGATGGGAAAATGAGGCAAAGACTGGATTTAATGCTGGAGTCACCCTGTGATCAGAGCATTAATTTAGTATTGACTCAGAGGCAAGAGCAACACCAATTGAATTACAAACCCAATTTCCTGTATCAGCCTTTTTCTTTACTTGATAGTTTCCCATCCAAATACTGACCAGCTCTGACCTCACTGGTCTTGTGAGATCTGAGAAGTTCAGTGCCCAAGATGATACTGATGCAATAGTAAGCAAGATAAATTTTTCATAGCTTTGAGGGGGCTCCAGTTACAGCTGAAAAACTTCTGGGTTTTTTCTCTCTAAAAAAAGAAATAAATAGGTGCAAGCACCAATGCAGCGGTGCATTTGCAGAGTTAAAGCAGAGGGTTGCTGCAGAATTACCACTGGTTTTAGTGGGAATCACACAGCTACATCCCTCCCCACTGGTTTGACAAGTTAGGAAACTTAGGACCAGATTTTAATAGTGTTTAGGTCAGGGTAAATCCAGGGTAAATCCACTGAAGATAGTGACCAGAATTTGGCCTTGGTTTTCCTGTTTTCATTGCTCCCCCATCATATGTATAAATCAGGTTATTGTAATGCAGACACACAGTTCCTTTCAACTTCCTCATACTACAGTATAAGATGTTCTCCACATTTAGAACCTGATTGCCCCCTCCTGCAGGAAATCAGCCGGTAGGATTTAAAGAGCTTGAGGTGTATCTCCTGGCATTTCTTTGGAACCCTTCTGACCAGTGGCTTTGGCATTTGAAGTGCAAACTCCAGGTGCAGGCCTGAAATCTTCATGGATTCATGGGAGGGCAGGGCCTCTTGTCTGGAAGCTCCAAGCTGCTGTCCCTGGCAGAGCAGTTCCAATGGATAGTTATTTATATTTTTGCAAGTTACATCACACAACAAAGGTGGATCAGAGATTATTTTAAGCAGGGATGGCTGAAGTTTAGAAAGTTCTGAGATTTGATTTGGATATTTACTGAACACTTAGGGTCTGCAAATCCTGCACACATGCTTTCTTGGTGCATTTTAGCACTTCTGCTTTTTGGTCCATCTGGAACCCAGAAGTGCAGTAAGACATAAATGAAAAGCAATGAAAGAAAGAAACTGTTGGACACATTTTTGGGGGAATGTCAGATTAGGCTCAAGTTTTAGACAAAGGTACAGATATTTATTTCATCAAAACCTATTCACCTATCCCTTATCCTAAAAACTCTGGATTTGATATGTATCTAAAACAATAGATAACAGAAGCCTTGCCTCTTGTTTAACAGCAGATGGCCCTGAACCAAAACTTTGTATCTCAAAACCTGAACTTTGTGACACAGGTTGATCTCCTTCTTTCTAAATATTTGTACATGAAAAAAAGTGAAAAGTTTGCAGTGAACACATACAGCTCCTTTGAGATCTAATCCAACTCTTATTAAAGTCAATGAGAAGTCTACCACTGACTGCAGCTGGAGGTGAATCAGGCACTTGTTGCATCTAATGTGGGACAACTCTGTTCCCTTTGAAGTAAATGGCAAATCTTCCATTGACTTAAAGAGAGCAGAATCAGGCCTTAGGCTTTTATCCTGAAGCACATCTTAAAAAAACATTGATATCATTATAGAAAGCACAAGTGTCAATCTGTGAACTGGTAATGACTAGCACTTTCCCCCATCTATTCTCCAAAATATTTTCCTCTGTTCTTTCAAGGTGAAAAGGCTCCTTTAGACCCCTTCTGTACTTCTTTTGAATTGAAACTATGAGAAGTAATTGTTCTGCCAAAATTGGCCATGTCACATGTAGTCTAGTTTTGTAACATTCCCCAGAGCACTCTGCTTCTCCACTGGGTTTTTGCAGACACCTTGACAATATCAGTGCTGATAGTATTCAGGGCCCAGAGCAATTTTTGGATGTTGTCACAATAATTCACCTATCATAAAGAATAATGATACCCTTGTAGTAATAAAGTATTTTCATATTTTTGTATGTATTTGAGTTCCTGCATACTGTGACAGACCTTTGGCTGAAAATTCAACCATTTCTCTAACATATGCTGCTGTCTTTATTTGATCTGGAGTTTGGGAGACTTTGCTTTGGCAGAATTTTCCATTTCATGACCCCTTTTTTAATTTTTTGTATATCTGTGACATCCCCTTACCCATTCTTACATTTTTCTGTCACAGTAAGTTTCATTGCATTAGGCCAAATTCAGCAAAGCTGGTGCAGGGAAGAGCAAAGTTCTTGATTCCCGCCCCCTCACCCCCATCTCTTCCCTTCTTTTTAGTGGTTATTTCTGTGGATGTCTGCAATATTGATGTGGCTGGTACATTCTGTTACTAACAAGGGGCCACAGAGATTGTGATTTTAAGCATCACAGGGTCCTACTCATTTTTCAAGGGAGGCAGCCAGGAGTTAGATCTCTTTGTGGGAGCCATGTTTCCTTGTTTGCCATTTAATTCAACAAAGCAGAGCTGGACAACAGTTTTTCTACTGCTGCTAGCACAATAGAGCTTCATCAGTACTAGTGCAATGGGGAGAGATTTCCCCAGTGTTGAAGCCATGACAATACAGGGGAAGCAGAAAATGTTTCTTGAGAAAAGTGCATACATGTGCATAAGGGTAACAAACTTCAGACCAACAGCCAAAAGAGAGGAAAGATCCCCTTAGAATTTTCTTTAACGCCACTCCTCCCAGCCCATGTCCACCTTCCTCTACAGTTATCTATCTACCGAAGTTATGATAAGGTGGTCCAAACCTATGGTCAAAAGAGGTGAACACTTAGAATTGATTTGTGTCTTTTGTGTAGTAGCCAGAGATGGTGTGTGGGTGTGCGTGTTAGCGGGGGGGGGGGGGGGGGGCAGGTTGGGTTGGGTTGTGTATCTTCTGGACCACTTTGGGAGATATGGATTTGGTATTAGAAAGACTCTGTCTCTGAATTAGCTAGTTATTTCTCTCATCTCTTTTGGTCCAGCCAAAGTCTACAGTGCATACATGTACACCTTCACAAAAGTTATGGATGTAGTAGATTTCTTGATCAACTGAGTGATTACTGCTCTACAGTAAGACTGTGCATTTGATTTGTTCATATGTAATTAACTGTGTAGTTCTCTCATTAAGAAATGTATTGTTTAATACTGAACTTTCCAGAAGATGAAATGCTGCATGTACTGTTACTGAAATTTACCTCCTGGCTAACTAAAAACTATAGGAAATGGAAAGTTGAAGATTAAAATAATAAAAATAAGTTCATTTCATGTGTGTGTATATAGAGAGGTTGTACACTTTTCACGTTAAGTGCTGAGCACACTTCAACACTATAAAATAAAAAATGACAAACAATGAGAATATAAACTCACTATTGCCACCACCAGGCAATTCTGCTGTTGCACAGACAACTAAAAGACAACAATACTGGGCATATGATTGTTGCCCTGCACCTTATGTAGTCACTCGCACCCATGCAAAGTAGCTGTAAAATGTTACCAGATCAGAATGGCAGTGTTTTACACCAACTTGGCATGAATTCAGCAGTCGTACAAATGACAATGATTAAGTGTGCCAGGCAAATTATATCATATGTACTATAGAAACATACCTTCCAAATGACTTAAGAAAACAAACAGTATGCCATCAATAAAGGAAAGGAGTATCTTTGGAAAGAAGGGAGAGATGTTATGGAGGGGTGATGAAGGAAGTATCAGCTCCCCCAGCAGAAGCTTTGTCACCAACAGGCTGAAGTTGCAGTGGTATGTTCCCTAAAAAGTCCTACTTATCAGGACAAGCATCAGTGAGAGTGCTTTGAAAATAGCCTAATTAACAACTGAGTAAAATAAATACTTTACTGAGATTTTTGCTTACTATTGTTAACTCCATCAAACAGATGATCTGAAACCCTGATGGGATATAATAATGTCCAAAAAGCAGAGATGAAAACTACCACATCTATTAACAAATGAGTAGTAATTAACAAAATAGCAGTATTACTCTTCATGGTAACTTTAAAGGAATATCTTAATAGAATATAAATGACCAACCCTTTGTTCTGTTTTCCATATCACACATAGATTGCATCTTTCATTTTAAATAGATCAGACTGGTAGGAGTCATAATGATAACATTCCTGCTGAATTCTATAGTAAATATTTTCTTGTACTTATTGTGGCATAGGGTGCTTGGGGTAGCCCTCAATGGAAATGCCAAGTTCAGGGCAGGCTGCAAATAAGAGAGCAGATATTCCCAAGACTGGTAGGTGTCACAGAAGTTAAACTTCCCAACCAGTCACAAACAGAAAAAAAAAAAGAGAACAAGCAGAGAGTTGTTAAATAGTAAAGCAGTCACATACATACAAAGACTCAAAGTCCATGTATCAGGTTCTTAGCAGTATTGGTGAGTTTGCTAGCTTGAAAGTCCCTCTGGATGCATCCATAGCTTGGATGAGTCATTCAGTACTTTGTTCACAGCTTCAGTCTGTAGAAAAGTCACTCCAGAGGCAAGAAGCAGGATTGAAGACAAGAAGCAGGATTGAAGACAAAATGGAGAAGTTGCAGCTGCCTTTTATATTCTTTTGCCATGTGGCTTCTACTTCCTGTGTCCCAAACACAAGCTGCACCACGCATGGCATGGAAAAACCTTAGAGTTCTGTCCACCAGCATGCCCCTACATGTCTTGCTGACTCATACGGTGTAATCCCTGGTCTTTTATTGTGTTCGTTGCACCACTGATAGCCCTTGATGGGCCATCAAACAGGCTAGGCAGTGCCGATGCCAATCTGTCTGGGAATGTCACCCAGAAACACAGCACAAGTTTGGAAATACAGATATACCATACATATCTATAACTCAAAATATACAGGTGATACAAACATATAAACAAGATGATCATATTTGGCAAATTATAACATTTTTGCAGATACCTTACATGGCACGTCAAACTCAACAATATCATAAATATCTCCCATACAGTGTCACGCTTATTTCCAATGCAACCTGGTTTCCCCACCTCCCCTTTTCATTCTGCAAGGTTTCGAGTAAATATTTGCCCATTAATCAACTGTTTGGGGGTAGCTATCAGCACAGTATTTTACTGAGCCTTTTATAAACTTCTGGGATTTATTGTGATTGTGGAAAACTATACTCTGATCTCAACTGATTTTTGGTACTTAAACATACTGGTTGTTTTCTTGACCTGAGATTGTATACACACAAAGGGAAATGCTTTTCTTAAGTTGAATTTAGCAAAGAAGTGTAAATGCATGGCCCAGTATATGGGCATGGTTTGGAAACCCAGCTAGCTGGGCACTGATTTCAAACAGAGGCAAAGGGCTTCCTCCACTTGTAAGAATATAGTATAAAAGAGCACCAGTGAAAGATGCATATGGTGCTCTAATAAGGTGGCAAATGTATATACATGCAACTGCCTCTACTGAATGGAATTAGAATTTCTCAGCCTTGCACCATAGGCTCATACTGCTAATAGATAGAGAAGCTCCTTCTTTAGGTCAAGGGGAAAGGGTCTGGGCCTTGGGACCAGCGGAATCTAAATTCTCTACTCACTGCCCCCATGAAGTTTGGAGTAGTCATGGGTGTGGCCTAATAACAATGAGGGTGTATCTTGTCATAGATTTGTCAGTAAGTATTAAGCAAAAAGCAGCCATCACCATTAGTATTCAGAACTCTAGAAAAAGTGAGCCTGTAATATTTTTCCTCTCATTGTTGCATTAGTAGATGATGGATCGGTGGGTGGGTGGGTGGTTTCCACCATTTGTCATCACAAATATTTGTGATTTGTTGACTCTTCAGCAAACGGGGAAATAGGTTTCAAGGCCCACTCAAAAAAAAATAATTTTTCAACGAAGTGAGGGGATGGAGAGAAAGAAGAAAACTGTGTCAGAAACAAAGATGGAAGTGTAAGTGTAGATGAATAGCATCTCACTCGTGCCCCCAGCAATTTCTTTCTCTTTGCTCCCAAGCAAACATTTACCTGTTGTGCTTTTCATTTTTGAACAAAGTATTAGCCCAACATTTTCAAATGGGGGTGTCTAAAATTTGCCTCCTAAACCCACATTAAGGCCCCTAATTTAAAGTGTTCTCAGACATGCTGAGGCCTGCAGCTCTTATAGACATCACTTCTCGATGAATACCTTTCCTGAGAGAATCTCAAAGCCGTTTACAAACCTGAATTAACATGAATTATAATATTCCTATGGATAACAAGAAGATCCAGAGTTACAATAATAAATACTTAAAAATAGACCAGGGTTTTGGATTGGACAACCTCTAAGCCAACCACTAACTATTGAGGATAAGGAGAAAGTTTCCCTGATGTCATTATTGTCGATTGCAAGATTTCTAGCACCTTCCTCTGAAGCAGCTGATACTGGCCGCTGTCAGAGACAGGCTGCTGGACTACGTTGATCCATTTTGATCCTGTCTGGTAACCCTATGTTCTAATGCAGTGGCTCTCGACCATCCCAGACTACTCTACCCCTTTCAGGAGTCTGATTTGTCTTGCCTACCCCAAGGTTCACCTCACTTAAAAACTCGTGCTTTGGCTTCAGCCACATGTGGCGGGGCCTTGGGCTTGGACTTTCTGCCCTGGGCCCCAGCTAGTCTAACACTGGCCCTGACAAACCCTTTCAAGTGAACTCGCTCACAGTTTGAGAACTACTCATATCGTCTATAGAGCAGAATAAATAAGTCATGGTCTGTATGAAATTTAAGGTTGTACTGACTTGGCTAGTGCTTTTCATGTAGCCTGGTGTAAAACCAGGCAAATATCAAGATGAGTTGATGTACCCCCTGGAAGACCTCTGTATACCCCTAGGTGTACACATACTCCTGGTTGAGAACCACTCTTCTAATATATCTAATAGTTTTCAATTTTCATCAGTTCCTTTCTCCTTTTGTGGGTCCATAGGATGAGATCTTGAAGCATCACTAGCATTTGGCTTTGGATTTGGATTTCACTATCTCTTCCTTTTGAATATTTGGGAAACCCTCTCCAATACCTAGGAACTGCTTGAGTGATGCATTTTGTATATGGTTATAATTCAGGAAAGATGGGGTTAATTCTACAAATGTGACAATACCACCACAATATCAGAGACCAGGTGAGTGAGTGACATCTTTTATTGGACCAACTTCTATTGGTGAGAGAGGAATGTTTTCAAGCTTACCCAGAGCTCTGCTTCAGAAGTTGGTCCAATAAAAGATATTACCTTATTGAATATCCTGAGACCAAGAGACCTACAACAACACTGCATAATCCCACCATTGTCGGCAGAGATTCCCTTGGGCTGGCTTCACGTGAGACTTCCGTACCCTCTGTCAGGGCAAACAGAGTTATCATTCTCTTGTAGAGTCCAACTATTATACTCCTTCCCATTTTTATGGAAAATTAGATCTTTACCTTCAGTGTCAGCCACTGAATTCTTAAATTAGTGCCTCTTGCATTTCTATCTCTGTCTAAGTTTTCGTGTCTGGGTCATGTATCTCATGTCATTTTGCCACTGCTTTTATGAAACAATTTAAATCCCTGGTATTTTTTTAATATTGCATTTTTTTTAACTTGCCCCTGCTGTTGGTCTGGTTTTCTAATGGTGTCAAATGTTTTGCACTAGTTCCCACATCAGATTCTAGAGAGGATACTGTTGATTGCAAAATTTCCGTGCGGGTCTTATTCTCACCTTACTGCACCTTTGTAGATCAAGAGTAACTCCACTGAATCCAGTGGAGTCACACAAGTGTAAGAGGCATTGTACATGTGTTCAGTCAGCGTGATGGATTTAAAAAGTGCTCATATCAGGCTATATTGTGTTTTGCTGAGATTTTCAGGAATTCCTGCACAAAAAATGTTTGTAACTTTCTTTGTTTTGCCCTCTCCCTCAGTACTTTAGGGTTTTCTGAGTTGAGTCTGTTTCACCAGAGGACATGGCAACAGTAGCTTTAAGACACAAAGGGCAGGTGTCAGTAGTGGCCCCAAAGAGCTGATGTGGAGTATTGATGCTGTCTATGATACTTGTGAAAGATCATGAGAGGCAATGATGTCATGGTAGATGAAGGGGCATTGTCAATTCTGGGGAAAATGTAAACTATTGAAATTGTTTTGTTCCTTGTGTCTGAAGACAAACAGTAAAACCAACAGCACGACAATACAAAACGATGAATTAATATATAAATAACAAAGAACTTCTGCGTTATAACACCCAATTTGTTTTCACTTACTTTGGTTTTACACTGGCATAACTTCAATGAGGAAGTGACTCCTGATTCTCACTTGTGTAAGTGAGAAAGCAGTGAGGCTATAGTACTGGTGGCAACCATATTTCAGGCCCATTGCATACACACACTTTTTCTACTGCACTCTGCTATTAATTGTTATGTCTTAGTATATTCCAAAACCAAAAAGAGAACTTCATTCAAAAAATCAGAAGTTTTTCTAAGTGATAGCAAAGGGTTAAACCTTAAAATTAGGTCTATTGATCTTCACAGAACACTACGAAGGTTATCTCGTTTCTCTGGCTTTTTGATGTAATTTGAAGGCTGGGATGTGTATGCCGGGCTGATATTTGTGGCTGGGCTGGAGTTTATTTATTCTTAATTTTGGGAAGGCTGCTTGGTTTACTTAACTTTGTACTTCTACAATTGTATATTTAATGTATGACAAGTTGTGTAGGTTCCTAGATAGATATTTGTTTATGTAAATATGTAAGAGCCATATCCTCAGCTAGTGTTAACCAGCTTGCTCCATTGAAGTTAGTGGAGCTACATACATTTATACAAGCAGAAGATCTGACCCTAAATAAATAAAGATGAAAAAACAATGTACTTACCTATTATATCATTCACAAAATCCAAACACTTAGGAGCAAGGAAATGAATAGTTAAGGACACTATAAATTGCATACTGCCATAATAAACTCATTATTCTTATCAAGTACAGAGAAATGCATAATTCATCCCAATACTACAGCTGTTCACTCTGACCCATAGCTTGTTGTTTCTTAATGTATCATTTTGGTTATCTTGATTTTTGAATATAACTAGTCTCTTTTAATGGATGCTTTTAGGTGGGAATTATATCATGTAATATCTTTATCTACTGACAGAACTTTTTTGGTAATTTACTTATTGTTGCTGTTTCCTGAGAATAATGTATCTGTAATTTTAATATGAAAAGTATAGAACACTGTGATTTATGTTAAAATTATATCTGTGGACTTACGTTTGAGGCTGATCAATATGTGCCACTGAAGTGTCTTTATATAATTAACTTCTCTTTTCAGAAGGCTTTTGTGTTAAGTTCACACAGGTTTTTTTTAGATTACTGACAAAAGACTAGTATATATTTGGGATCAGTGTTAATACTGATGTGTTGTAATTAAACATGCATTTCTAAATACTTGGTAATAAAAACATGTCTAAATGGAGAGTGTAAGATGATGCTGGCAGTAAGGCAAAAAGTGGCCATAATGCCCAAGAGAATTGGGCCCATAGTAGTTAAAATTGTTGTTAAAAATTGAATTAAAGTGGGTATAGCATCAAATTAAAGTAACGAGCAGCACTGGCCAAGGTAATAATGGCTAGAAAGCAACATTCATATTGCCCACAGAATTCTCTAACCTGCACCAATCCTAGAGGTTAGTCTTAACCATGTGCCTTCTCCTTACTTTTCCAAAAATCTAGTTCAGAGTCTTGTAAAAGAGACTTTACATAGTTCAAATCCAGGCCATGAAGATGAATAACTATAATGTTTCTTAGTAGAGTGCTTTCTATAAACTAAAATAACCTATAGAAAAGTGCAAACTGTTGTGGTTATATTCAGAAGCCCATAGTGATAGAGAATCAGTCACATATAGGCAGATTTTACTACTTTGTTTAGAATTCTCTCCACCTATTAATCCTTGTCACTCTTTTTAAAGAGTTATATTCTTTAAATGGTGCTCTGGAATTGGAAATACGAGGAAGATAGCTCACAGCAAGCAAGCAGAGAAACCAGTTTTCTCGACAGTCAGGAACTGTTTCTCACCCTGGACCTGGAGCCAGTACCCCTCCAAACCCTCCCGGACCCGCCAGGTGGAGAAGGGACCTCTGGTGAGAGTACCTTTTAAAATGCTATACATGGTTTAAAAGTAAGCATTTTTAATGATTAATTTGCCCTGGCATTCGCGGCTCTCCTGGATGTACTCCCAAGCCTTTGCAAAAGGTTTCTGGGGAGGGCAGCCTTATTCCATCCACCATGGTAGGACACTTTACCACTCCAGGCCAGTAGCACGTACTTGGGAATCATTGTAGAACAAAGCATTGCAGTGTATGTTTGCTGGCATTCAAACAACATCCGTTCTTTATCTCTCTGTGTTATCCTCAGGAGAGTGATATCATTCATGGTCACCTGGGTGAAATAGGGTGCTTTTCTTAAGGGGACATTCAGAGGTGCCCATTCCTGCTGGGCTGTTTGCCTGTAGCTGAACAGAAATGTTCCCCGCTGTTAACCACGGGGGGGGGAGGGGGGAAGGGGCTAGCCACACGCTGGGGGGAGGCAAAATGCGACCTTGGAACGAAAGCACATGTTCTATGTATGGAATGTTAACAGCAAGGTTTACCGTGAAAGAGTGTACCCATTGTTCTATAAAATGTGTCTTTTTAAATACCACTGTCCCTTTTTTTTCTCCACCAGCTGCATGTGTTTCAAGGATCACAGGATCTTCTCGTTCCCAGAGGCTCGCAAAGATTAGAAGGCGAAAAAAACGCACTCGCGATGAAATGTTCTCTGAGCTCATGCTGTCCTCCCACACTGACAGAGGACAGACGAATGCATGGACGCAGACAATGCCAGAGTGCAGGAAAGCACAAAATGACCGGGAGGAGAGGTGGCAGGCTGAAGAGAGGGCTGAAGCTGAAAGGTGGCGGCAGCGTGATGAGAGGAGGCAGGATTCAATGCTGAGGCTGCTGGAGGATCAAACTAATATGCTCCAGCATATGGTTGAGCTGCAGGAAAGGCAGCTGGAGCACAGACCGCCGCTACAGCCCCTGTGTAACCAACCGCCCTCCTCCCCAAGTTCCATAGCCTCCTCACCCAGACGCCCAAGAACGCGGTGGGGGGGCCTCTAGCCACCCAGCCACTCCACCCCAGAGGATTGCCCAAGCAACAGAAGGCTGGCATTCAATAAGTTTTAAAGTTTTAAACTTTTAAAGTGCTGTGTGGCCTTGTCCTTCCCTCCTCCACCACCCCTCCTGGGCTACCTTGGTAGTTATCCCCCTATTTGTGTGATGAATTAATAAAGAATGCATGAATGTGAAGCAACAATGACTTTATTGCCTCTGCAAGCGGTGATTGAAGGGAGGAGGGGAGGGTGGTTAGCTTACAGGGAAGTAGAGTAAACCAAGGGGCAGGGAGTTTCATCAAGGAGAAACAAACGGAACTTTCACACCGTAGCCTGTCCAGTCATGAAACTGGTTTTCAAAGCTTCTCTGATGCGTACCGCGCCCTCCTGTGCTCTTCTAACCGCCCTGGTGTCTGGCTGTGCGTAACCAGCAGCCAGGCAATTTGCCTCAACCTCCCACCCCGCCACAAACATCTCCCCCTTACTCTCACAGATATTGTGGATCGCACAGCAAGCAGTAATAACAGTGGAAATATTGGTTTGGCTGAGGTCTAACTGAGTCAGTAAACTGCACCAGCGCACTTTTAAACATCCAAATGCACATTCTACCACCATTCTGCACTTGCTCAGCCTGGAGCTGAACAGCTCCTGACTACTGTCCAGGCTGCCTGTGTACGGCTTCATGAGCCAGGGCATTAAGGGGTAGGCTGGGTCCCCAAGGACAACTATAGTCATTTCAACATCCCCAATGGTTATTTTCTGGTCTGGGAATAAAGTCCCTTCCTGCAGCTTTTGAAACAGACCAGAGTTCCTGAAGATGCAAGCATCATGTACCTTTCCCGGCCATCCCATGTTGATGTTGGTGAAACGTCCCTTTTGATCCACCAGTGCTTGCAGCACTATTGAAAAGTACCCCTTGCAGTTTATGTACTCTCTGGCTTGGTGCTCCGGTGCCAAGATAGGGATATGGGTTCCGTCTATGGCCTCACCACAGTTAGGGAATCCCATTGCAGCAAAGCCATCCACTATGACCTGCACATTTCCCAGGGTCACTACCCTTGATATCAGCAGATCTTTGATTGTGTGGGCTACTTGCATCACAGCAGCCCCAACAGTAGATTTGCCCACTCCAAATTGATTCCCAACTGACCGGTAGCTGTCTGGCGTTGCAAGCTTCCACAGGGCTATCGCCACTCGCTTCTCAACTGTGAGGGCTGCTCTCATCTTGGTATTCTTATGCCTCAGGGCAGGGGAAAGCAAGTCACAAAGTTCCATGAAAGTGCCCTTACGCATGCGAAAGTTTCACAGCCACTGGGAATTGTCCCAGACCTGCAACACTATGTGGTCCCACCAGTCTGTGCTTGTTTCCTGAGCCCAGAATCGGCGTTCCACCGCATGAACCTGCCCCATTAGCACCATGGTGCCCGCATTGCCAGGGCCCGTGCTTTGAGAGAAGTCTGTGTCCATGTCCTCATCACTCTCGTCACTGCGCTAACGTCGCCTACTCGCCCGGTTTCGCTTTGCCAGGTTCTGGTGCTGCATATACTGCTGGATAATGCGTGTGGTGTTTAATGTGCTCCTAATTGCCAAAGTGATCTGAGCAGGCTCCATTCGTGCCATGGTATGGCATCTACACAGAAAAAAGGCGTGGAACGATTGTCTGCCGTTGCCCGGACGGAGAGAGGGGCAACTGACGACATGGCTTACAGAGTTGGCTTACAGGGAATTAAAATCAACAAAGGGGGTGGCTTTGCGAGAAACAGAATGGCCCCCTCAAAATCTCAAGAACCTCAAGAACTCAAAACCTCAAGGATAGAACTCAAAACTGGGTTTAGCAGGCCATTGATTTCACAGAGGGAGGGAGGAGAAAATCAATACAAAACAAATCTGGTCTATTTCTTGTTTTGATCCACTTCATCTATCTTTATACATCTTGCTGGCAGCAGACTGTGCAGTACGACCGCTAGCCGTCGTCATCTCCTGGGTGCTTGGCAGAAGACGGTGTAGTATGACTGCTGACCATCTTCTGCTGGCTGCTGATTAAAAGACAGTGCACTGCCGGTAGGACTGAATCGCCAGGAGACGAAACTTAAAAGGGAAATGACCTGGCTGAGTCACTCCCATGTTTGCCCAGGCACCCCTGACCTCATCGAGGTCGGTTAAAAGAGCACCCTGGACTATGTCGATGACGGCTACCAGTCATACTGCACTGTCTGCTGCCAAAAGGCAATAAACTGCTGCTGTGTAGCAATGCAGGACCACGTCTGCCAGCACCCAGGAGACATACGGTGACAGTGAGCTGAGCGGGCTCCATGCTTGCCGTGGTTTGGCGTCTGCACAGGTAACTCAAGAAAAAAGGCACAAAACGATTGTCTGCCCTTGCTTTCACGGAAGGAGGGAGGGAAGGGGGACCTGACAATATGTACGCAGAACTACCCACGACAATGTTTTAGCCCCATCAGGCACTGGGATTTCTACCCAGAATTCAAATGGGCGGCGGAGACTGCGGGAACTGTGGGATAGCTACCCACAGTGAAACACTCCGGAAGTTGACGGTTGCCTTGGTACTGTGGACACACTCCGCTGACTACATGCACTTAGAGCATTTGTGTGGGGACACACACAATTGACTGTATAAAAACGCTTTCTACAAAACCGACTTCTATAAATTCGACCTAATTTCATATTGTAGACATACCCTAAGCCTTCCAAAAATAGGCATTTAAAGGGTTTGGACTCTGATAGACTTCAATGGGTTTTGATTCAGGTATGAAATTCTTATGTCCGTACTTATGTGCCATGATTAATAGCCTGGTTTTAAAAGGTGCTGAGCATCCTGCAGCTCCCATTGAAACCACCACTGGAGCCTCAGCCACATTCAGGCAACTAGCATCTGCAGGTGCATTAGCTTGGGACAGAAAGCCAAAGAGATCCTGGTCAGGCAGGGACACAAGTTCTGAGGCAACTTCCTGCTCCTTCCCCTCCTGGTGCACTAGTATGGGGCTGGCCAGAATCTGGCTCTAAATAAGGAACTTAGGGTTTGTCCCACTATGGGATCTAAATAAGTATTGTTCCTCATTTTGTTTCAGTAAACTGGGACTAGTTTTTCCAATCATGATACAAACTACAGTTTCCTGAAGAAAGATTTTTATTCTTTATCATCCCTTAGATAAATTAAGGAAGAACTGAAATTATTTTATTATTGAATATACCAAATTAAGTGGGACAATAAAGTTTCTGTTATTATTCTGACCAATTAGTTGACTTCTTTTTACAATACATGTCAAAGCTGACAGGGAATTAAATTAGTGCTATTCTTTGGAGTTAGTGGCTGGAAGAGCTGGTGTACTTGGAGTTTCATTCACAGTCTGTAATTCTGTCGCTGGGAGATGGGAGTGGAGGAGTCTATAAATATGGACAATGGGCCAGATTGTCACCTGCTATAAATCTGCATTGCTCCTTTGAAGTCAATGGAGCTACACTGATTTACACCAACTGAGCGTGTGCCCCAGTGTTTTTTAATTTGTGCTTTCTATAATGGCATCAAATGAAATATTTTGGTGCAATAATTTTCAAATCTTTTGTTTTTCTTTCTTTAGAGCGTATTGTCATTTTCCTTCCCCTTCCCTCCCTCGCTCCCCACTTTGCTGATTTTTTTGTAATGAGAACCACTACAATGTGTGTTAAGATTTCTTCTGACTAAAATATACATTAGAAGGATGCCTTTCATATATTATGTATGTTCAGTGCCCTGTTGGTATTTTTGTCTTTGTTGTTTGATTTGCACCTAGGTATTGTTTTGTAAGATCTTTGGAGCAGGGACTGATTTAGGCCCCAGTCCTGCATAACTTTGCACCCAGGAGTAGTACCACTGTAGCCAGTAGAACTACTCATAGGTATAAAATTTCACATGTCCCTACTAATAATTTGCAGTATTAGGGCCTTATTTTTGTCTTGTACAGCATTGTGAATGCTTTTTTAAAAAATTATTGGACCTAATTTTCTGACTACACATGATGCAGAGAAATGGAGAATTGGTCCCACCATTTTTTTTAAAATCAAGACATTTCTCTGCTGTCATTGTAATAATAGGTATTTGATTACATCCTCAAAATGGCTCATGTATATTTTTTTTCTGCACTACCACCAGAAAATTTCTAAAATAAATATTCTGAACTGTAGAGTTTCAACAAGGCCTTATTTGTATGATGGGGGCTCAGATGTGGGCACATTGTTCTATCTGGGCAAACCCATGCATCCAAGCTTACATGATTGGGGCTTTTATTATTTCCAGGGAGATCAAACAGCAAACTATTTTATGGCAAAGATTCTATTTATTTTAACCATCATGATTGTTCTATTTACTACCTTCAGTATTTTAGTTTAATGTGGGTTATTTTACTGTTCTGATTATTTTTACCACAAACTAAGTCGCTCAGAGTAATTTGAGGGTACAGAGAAAATACTTTATAAATATTATGAATTCAAAAGAATAATGATGGGTTTATGCATGTATGCACAATTATTATGGTTACATTATATTTTTGAAAATTTGACCAATATATACCAGATTGGTTGTTTTTCCAGAGTCTGTTTTCATGATCATAAGAGGACTTTTACAAGCAGGGAAAAATAAATCTCTAGACAAATCAAAGTATTATATATATTTTATGAAAAACAGGAAGAAATGGTCAGAAGAAGTTCCTATCTCAGTGTTGTATACAAGATACATGGACCTATAGCAAAGAAATTAACATTTTCTGTAGGTTCAAGACTGGTGAGACCCCCTAAGGACTATCAAATAATGAATAAAATATCATCCACAGTGATGAGTTATTCATGATACTGTTTCTTCCTATAAACCCAGAGTCTGTTTTGCTGCAAAAATGTTAGATATTGGAAGCTGATATTTTGCACATTTTTAGCATTTCTGGAATTTATGCAGTTAAAAACTGACCTCTTATATTTGAATTAAAACTACATTCCCTTTTTACAGGTCACCACATAAAAAAGGCCACTAAGATTCTTCATCTACTTTACCTTTATTTTAAGGCTATACAAAAGAAAATATTTCAGTCTTTATGGACGATAAGTCAATATTTAGTGTTTCCATCATACATAACTTGTATCCTCTCTTATTGGTCTTTCTACATCCAAATACACTAACTGTGAAATATAGCTTGAAATTAATTTCATGTTAAAAAAGCTTATTTCTACTCAAAAGGATTTCTCAATGAATTGGTAATAAAAAACAACTATTAAAAATGTCAGGTTTCAGAGTAGCAACTGTGTTAGTCTGTATTCGCAAAAAGAAAAGGAGTACTTGTGGCACCTTAGAGACTAACCAATTTATTTGAGCATAAGCTTTCGTGAGCTACAGCTCACTTCATCAGAATGCATCTGATGAAGTGAGCTGTAGCTCCCGAAAGCTTATGCTCAAATAAATTTGTTAGTCTCTAAGGTGCCACAAGTACTCCTTTTCTTTTTATTAAAAATGTATCATTGAAACAGGAAGATCCCAAATGGAAGTCTTGCCTATTATCTGTTCTGACACAAGTCAATAAAGTTAAGACATTGGCAAGTAAGGCTTGAATTCACACCAATGGGGGGATAGGCATAGAGTGTGTTACAGAATACATATAAACTGTAACTACAAATTTTCAGAGCCTTGTGAGTCTGGGTTAAGTGTTAAAGGAAAGCTGCAATGCTCTGTGAAAAAAATTAATGTGAAATAATACAGGACGTTGACACATTCATTTGCAAAAGGATCCAAAGGCATGAGCCCTTACTCCTATGCAGAGTCCTAATGACTTTAAATGGTATTCTTCATATGAGTACGTTTCATGCCTGCAGAGTCCTTCTGAAAACTGGACCCATTGTCAGCTTGAAGACATGCATCAAGACAGGAATATCAGAGTTGCAGATAGAAACACAGAGATCAGTGAGAAATTTCCATAGCCCCCTTTTTTTTAAGGCCATATCTATCTTTTTTTCCTTGGGCTTCTCTGAAGACATCTTTCTAGATGTCTTCTGGGTCTGCAGTGAACAACAGTAAGAGAAAGAGAGGAAAGGAAATTACATGCCATTGCATCTTCCTGTGCCTCTGGCTAAAGCTCTGATCTACCTGAATTCACGCATTATTAAGAATTACTATCTTTGTTTCATTTCCAGTAGTACCCAAAATGGGTGAGATGCCATACAAACATATGTAAGAAGGCATCGCCCCTGCCCTGATGAGCTTAACTTGATATCTTTAAAAAATATCATCAGGTATGATTCCTGATAAAAGATCTAAAAAAATCATTCATGAGTGGTTATAAAAGACGTATTATGAATTTCAAAATGAAAAACAGTCCCCTTCTGTTGTGGTCTGAAAAACAAATTAAAACCATGCAAAGATGCTTTCTACAATCTTTCTCTGTCAATAGGTATTTGTTTTTTTTCTCCCACTGATTTATTTGAGCTACCGTTTTTAAAAAACAGGCTCTGATTTTGCACCCACAATTAATTGATTGTGCCTACAAATCAAATATTTAGATCTGAAAGTGCTATCATTTGCACTCACAGTCAATTGTGAATACAAATTTGTCGGTGCCAAATTAAAGGACAGGTTGATTCCACTTTAAGAATTTTCCCGTTTATGTTCTATCCCAAATAATATCCCTTAAGCCTATGTCTAAAACCAAATGTGTGTCTATCAGCAATAAGTTATGACACTTTGCTATCGCACTTCTTGCTGCCATGCTTCCAGGAAATATTGGTTTAGTGGTTAGATCAGCATCTGGAAGGCAGGACCACCTTGAAATTTATCGTAGGTTGTAAATATCCTAATTCCATCCATTTAATTGGTTTTTGAAAGCCAAGCTGGAAGGCCAGGACATTTTAAAAAACAATGAAAAGAAAGCAAATATCATACAAATCTACTTACTGTGTTATCCAACATAAACAAACCAGTGTACATGAAATGATAGAGATAATGTGGAAAAGGCACAGGTGTTTCCTTTCTAAATGATTTATCTATAGTTGCTCTTGTGTGGTGTCAAAGGTTTAGCACAGCTGTGTTTTATAAATATTGCCTCTGTATAAGGTAGAGAGCCATAATGTATTATGGAAGAGTGCATTTGAAGGAAAACCATAAGAGTAAAGGGATCTAGCCCACTGCGGATACTATGCAGTGAAGACAGAGATATTCAGCTATTATAGCTTTCATAGATTCTAAGGCCAGAAGGGTACATTATGATCATCCCAGCTGACCTTTTGTATAACACAGGCCATATAACCTTACCCAATAATCTCTGTATCAGGTCCCTAGCTTTTATTTAAAGTGTAGCTTATGTTTTACAAAGATATCCAGTCTTGTGAAATTTCAAATGATGGACAAGCTATCACAAATGGGGTACATGTAATTTTAATTGGGGTACATGGCCATTTTAATGACCCAGGCCAAATGCTGACTTCAATAGAAGATTTACCTGAGTAGGGTTAACTGATTTGGCTCATGCTCTGTTATCACTCACATCTTTATCTTTATACAGTTCACTTCTCCCCCATTTAGGGTTTGTTCTTTCATGGAGCAGGAGAGAGATGCAGTGAGGAGATTAACCACACCTTATCCAGAGGAGCTTACAGCATCATGTGTGGAGTTACTTACCATTGTGTGAGTTGTCTGGGTACTCCTGGTACCACAACCCTTTGTAGGCAGGCAATGCAGCAGCCTCTGCTACAGCAACAGCAAATTTCCACATAAATAGTCCTGGACCTGGGCTTTGCACCACCAGCCCAGCCACTCCCTAGCCCCAGTATGCCCCTTTCCAGTGCTATTCGTCTGTTCATAATCGGATGAGGGAAGTGTCCCCAGAGCATACCATCCTGCGTATAACCCGGAGTTCTCCACACTTTGTGAGCACCGCCAGTACACTCACTGACTTAATATCCCTTTCCAACCACCAATTTGTGATGGAATTACAAGCCTGTATTCACACCCTGCACACTATTGTAATCATCTTTGTACAAAATATGCCTTATAAGGTACCATTTGAAACTCATAATTAGCTGGTCAGTATTGTCCTCAGAAAATATAAGTGGCAACATTGTATGTAAAGTTATGAGTTCCCTGTATGATGTTATTAACACATGTTCCAAACCCTACAGCCCTGCCCAAACAGAGGTTTGCAAACAGGTCTGTCCTAAACAAAGGAATGTGTGCACTGCTTAATTTGCATTTAAGCAGTAAACGGAGTCATCAAACAGGAAGGGAACCAAAGAAAGCTCAAACAGGTGAGAAAAGACAGCAGGGAACATCCTTCCACATAGACTTTGTCTCCTCATGCCCAGCTGGAAATGTTCTTCAAGAGAGGGACTGAAACTATAAAAAGGAGGGGCAAAGACCCCAAGACACCCCTCTCTCTCTCCCCATTGCATTCACTGCACCTGAAGTGACAAAGGAAGCATTCGTTGGACTCTGGGAAAGGGGTCCTGACTGATAGGGATTAGTCAGCAAGACTGCTGAAAGAATGTGGTGAGAAATTTTTTCTTGAATCTGATATCATTTGTTAAATTAGGTATTAGTAAAATCTTATCTTTATTTTTCTGAAAACCATTTCTGGCTTTTATGGCTCATTACTTGTACTCACTTAAAATCTCTCTCTTTGTAGGTAATAAATTTGTTTTACTGTTTCATCTAATCCAATGTGTTTGAACTGAAGTGTCTGAAATACTGTTATCATATAAGGAATAACATGTTAAGTATTTTGTACTGTCCAGGAGAGGGATGGGCAGTACAGCACATACATACATTTCTAAGGGAAATTCTAAGACTGGGGGTGTTTTGGGATCACCCTGCAGTATAACCCAGGCTGGTGAGAGCCAGAGTGTAACCCAAGTGTGGCTGGCAGACAGCAGTTATGCACAGACACTCGGTGTAGCTTGCATGCTGGAAGGGTGTTTCTGAGTGACTCAGGTGGGAGCTACTTCAGCGGCGTATTGTGAGACACCGAGGGTTGCAGGGCAGGGGTGACAACAGCTACTCATTAGCGTGTATTGTACCCTGGTATGTCACACACATGCAGATTTGCAATCCTTCCAGTGTGAATTGGTTTGGCTTTCCAATACAAGCCAGGTTTCTTGGTTCTTTCTTTAAATGCTGTAGCCTTCACTATGTTGAAAATTAATAGAATTATATAAGATTAATGTTGTGCTGACATCTCAGGGTTCCAATAACAAATGCTAAACAACACTGAGCAGTGAAGAAACCTATATAATAGAATAAATAAATATTGTTACTGGCAATGGAGAATAGGCAAAAATATTATTTACACATCATCTAGGTGTCTGTCTGTAGAACTAGATGCCGAGACAGAGTGGATTTTAGCTAAACATTGATGAGCCTTCACACAATATTTATTGTTGTTAGTTTTGTTCAGCACAGTTGCAGATAAATATTTATCTTATTAAATTGCAGCCTATGGGTAGTACATAAATAGTTTCAAGATTGAAATGTAACAGACTTTATATTTGGTCTACTTCATGGTAACATAAAACTCTATATGATCCACGGTCCTCTGTTATTAATGCCAATTATCAGTCTATATGTTACTATGAACTGCATCTTGTAAATGTCTCCTGGTCTAATATAGGGAACCAATCCAACTCCTAGAAAGACTTTCAGTGGGAGTGGGCCTATAAAGAGAGACATCTATATAGAGCTAGATTTATAATTTCTAGAAAATTTCACCTCTTTTTCTGTTTGTGATTTGTTCATGAGCAGATTGTGAAATGTATTCACTGTAGGTGCTTGGTAATACTACTACTACTAATATTAATAATTAATAATTATTAAATTCATTGATTTCCTGAAGGAAATCATTCTTAGTCTGCAGACCATTCACATTCAGATTTGTCTCATCTGGAGTCCTTCAACCCAGCAGGTGGTACTCTACCTTAATCATATGACTGACCATAGAATCATAGAAATGTAGGACGGGGAGAGACCTTGAGAGGTCATCTAATCCATCACCAGTGCTGAGGCAGGACCAAGTATACCTAGACCATCCCTAACAGGTGTTTGTCTAACCTGTTCTTAAAAACTTCCAATGCCAAGGATTCTACAACCTCCCTTGGTAAGTTAGTCCACTTCTTAACTATCCTTATAGTTAGAAAGCTTTTCCTAATACCTAACCTAAATCTCCCTTGCTGCAGATGAAACCTATTACTTCTTGTCCTACCTTCAGTGAACATGGAGAACAATTGATCACTTCATCTTTATAATAGCCCACCCCATATTTGGTGAAGGGATACAAAGGTTAAATGAAAAATGTGTGTTGAAACAAGAATCTTGTATGGTTTGATAAATTTATAGAGAAGTAGCCGATAACCAAATAAAGAAGTTGTTAAAATTAATTCATTTTATGTCTCTGTAGATTCTGGTTTTTAAAAAAGAAATACAGTTCTGGAATCAAGAAGTTAACACCAAAGCTTCCCAGCAAGTCAGGTTTAGGCTTACAGTACCAGACTTGACAGTGATCACTTAAACAAGCTTTTCATGATTAACACAGATCTTAGTGCCAGAACCTCATCTGGTTTAAATAGCTCAGCTCAGTTAATGTCACTTGAAACCACCCGAAGATTTGCCCATAGCATTAAGGCTACAGTGGTCAAACTTGTTAGTTGCCTTAGATACATAGTTATGTTTATCTCCATATTTGCAGCATTCTAATTATTCCATAAGTAAATGAAGTGAAGCACACGATATACTGCAAATACTAAAGTAACTGTATTTCTTTATCTAAGTCCAAACTGGCCAGTTTTTAAGGGGAGCCACTGTATTATAGTAAAGGTTCTGTCAGCATCTGTTTTGATCATAAGAACGGCCATGCTGGTTCAGACCAAAGGTCCATCTAGCCCAGTATCCTGTCTTCCAGCAGTGGCCAATGCTAGGTGCCCCAGAGGGAATGAACAAAACAAAACAAATCATCAAGTGATCCACCCCTGTCGCCTGTTCCCAGCTTCTGGCAAACAGAGGTTAGGGGGAAAAAGACTTTTTTCAGGGGTATATAAAACTAGATAGGTAAGAAAAATTCATCTTTATACTAAATAGGAGCCAGATATTTTTCTTGGATATGAGTAGGTGGTTCCCATTAAAGCCAATGGAATATCTAGCCAAGTGCAAAGGCACAATTTGTCCCTACAGATTTTGTTCCAGGAAGTAACGTGAAGGAGAGATGGTCTTTCAGGTAGCTAGAGCCAATCCTTGAGCTTTGAACATGAGCACAGACACCTCAAACTTGAAAGGGGGGCCAGTGTAGACTACAGCACACCTGAGTGGTGTGGTCATCCTCAGTGAGGCATTGAAAAGCTGGGAGATGGCACTGTATAAGTTTGTTACAATGGAGGTACACAACTGGGTGTCAGCAACATACTGCAGGCACTTCAATCATTATTGTCTCATCAGCTCTGTCACTTAATATTTATATTAGGGTTGAACTCAGAGGCCTCAATCAGGATTTGGGCTCCATTGTACTAAGTGCTGTACCAGCACCTAGAAAGACTGTCCCTGCCCTGAATGGGATGGGGAAGAAGAGAACTAACCCTTGTGGCTGTCTGGTGATGGAGTGGAGGGCTGTAATGAACCTCTGTGTTCAGTTAAAGAGGGATGACCTGAACCATTTCATTTAGTAGCAGCTGCAGAGGGACCCAGAAGGAGGTAATGCTGTCTCAAGCAGCATTAACTCCCCCCTTAAAAATCTGCTTGGATCTCAGGGGTTAACAGGCATGACAGTTCAAACATCCAGGGTAGAGCTGCTCAGTAAATGGAAATCTTGTCTCATGAAAAACATCCTGGTTTAGAAAAAAAATCCGTAAGGCAGGCTGCCAAGGGAGAGTGCTCTGACTCCCCAACTTCCCGTCCATGTTATCATACAAATCCAAAGAAAATTCAGTCATAAGATTTGGAAATAATGTTAAGAGACTGCTTATAAGTCCTTAAGTTATGGACATTCAGATCTGAGATTCAAAATCCGGGTATCAACCCAGATTTTAAACATCTCCTCTAAGCATGCATTTAAATCAGACATTTAATGTTATTTCATCAGAGGTTCATGTAGCCCCATAGGGTTGGGGGTTTTTTTCCAGCTAACATGCAAAAATTTCTGATTAACTAGTTTTCTTTTAAAACATGAACAATTCAGCAAGACAAGACCATGTTTCTCCCTAATTTATTTAGTGGTGATGAATAATGGGGATGTACAGAGCTGCTTCAGTTTTCTTTCCATTCTACCTTTAACAAACTGACATTTTCCCACTGAGAGCTTTTGAAAGAGCTTAAGCTTTAAATCACAATTTTTCTCTGATGAAAAGGCTTTATGCTTTCCACCCTGACCTCTGCATTCACTATACAATGCACTTATCCCTACTTAGGAGCTTTAATTCAGAGTGAACAAAGTAAAGGAGCATCTTACTCTTAATTGACTTAGGTGTGATATCTCTAACACATTCAGCTAAAAAAAGTGCAGAAAAAAAGACATTGTCTCACTTAAGTACAAGGTTTATGTGTTTCTCTTGTGGGTCAGTGTTCTCTTTTCTCTCCCTTTTTAACCTTACACATCTCTTTTCTTTCTTTTTTTTAAAGAAGCAAGTCTTTTGTTAGCATATCATGTCATTATTTTATATAACGTTTTTAACATGCTGAAGTATACACAGCAGCAGACTTGTTATGCAGATTGGAAAAAAATAATCTCAACTACACATATATAATAATGTGTTCTAAATTAGCTGTTGCCACTCGAGAAAGAGTTCTTGGAGTCACCGTGAATAGTTCTCTGAAAACCTCAGTTCTGTGTACACCAGCGTCAAAAAGATTAATAATGTTAGGAACTATTAGGAAACTAATATAAAATAAGACAGAAAATGTCATAATGCCACTATATGAATCCATGTTGCACCCACATCTTAAAGACTGTGTCCTGTTCTGGTCGCCCCATCTCAAAGACAGAGTTGAACTGGAAAAGGTTAAGAGAAAGTCAATGAAGATGACCAGGGGTATGGAATGGCTTACATACAAGGAGAGACTAAAAAAATCAGAGCTGTTGAGCTTAGAAAAGAGACTACTAAGGGGGGATATGATAGAGAGCTATAAAATCATGAAAGGCGTGGAAAAAGTGAAAAGACTGTTATTTCCCCTTTCCCACAATACAAAACAAGGGGTCACCCAATTAAATTAATAGGCAGCAGATTTAATACAAACAAGAGAGAATACTTTTTCACATGATGCAAAATTAACCTGTGGAACTCATTGCCAAGGGATGTTGTGATAGCCAAAAGTATAACTGGGTTCAAAAAAGAACTAGATAAATTCGCGGAGGATAGGTCTGTCAATGACTATTAGCCAAGAGGGATGCCACCCCATGCCTGAGGTGATCCTAAACCTCTGACTGTCAAAAGCTGTGAGGGGAAGACAAGCGTGGATCATTCCATCTGCTCTGTTCTGTACACTCCCCCGATGCTCTGGTACTGGCCACTGTCGGAGACAGGATGCTGGGCTAGATGGATATTGGTCTGACCCAGCATGGCAGTTCTTATACATACAGCATGGAGAATTTGTATTCAATTTACATTACTGCAATATGACAGTTACCTAAAAGCTAATTTGTGTTATGTGAGTGCTTTACAGTTCAAACAACGTATCAGGCCAAACACTGCTCATGCTCCATTGTAAATTTGGAGTTAACCTATTGATGTAAAGGTGTAGATGTGAGTAGAATCAGGCCAAATGTGTCAACACTTTAATTTCATCAAACTTTCACATTAACAACAACAACAACAAAATAGGCTACATTCCCTCCCGGCATAATTCAATCAACTTCAAGGAGAATACACCAGTAATTAATTGAGCATACAATGTGCAAAATATTTAGGTCCCAATTCAGGCCTGGTGTAAGTGGGTAAAATTCTAGTTGACGTCAAGTGAATTTTGCCTACTTATACTTGTCCAGAATTTGGCCAACAGGTTGTACAAATAAACAAACAAAAGCCAGATATGTAATGACCTGATTCTCCATGGTTTCACAATGATGTAACTCCACTGAGCCTGATTCTCCACTGGTTTTGATAAATTTAATGCTGGTGTAGCCCTATTGAAATGAATGGAGTTACACTGATGTAATTCAGTAGAGAATTAGTCACATTGACTTAAACAGTGCTATTCCTTATTTAAGCATGAGGAGAAGCAGGGCCATGAATGTCTACCCCTATATTTATTAACTGTAATCAAAGTAATATTTTAAAACTATATTTTATATTAAGATATATTAGAGAGAAAGAGAAGATCTGTGAACAGAGGGCCTATGTACAGATTTGAGGGGAATGATATGGTATAAGATTCTTATTGAGCCACCACTTTGTGAAGGTATTCTGAAGGTAGTGCATCCAGAATAATTATTTTCTGTCCGTAGCTCAATTTCCAGAGATACCTTCCACTGAAACTTATGGGAATTATGTGTAGAAGGCTAAAGCATGATGAACCTCACCATTTATCATATGGGAAAAGATGTGATATCAACATACTGACCCTGGTATAGATTCTGATCTCAGTTACTCTGGATTTACTCATTGATTTTGTTGAATTTGCCCATTAAATGCACCAGTGTAACTAAGATGAGAATACTAGACCCTAAACCTACAAATAGATGTCTGCTGTTATATTTTCAGGAATCAATTCACTTACATACTAGTCCAACAATTCTTTAAAACAGAGAAATATATACACATAATAAACATGTAAAGAAATACTCTAATCAGATAATTAAAAACATCCCTAATATTTGTCTGCATCCAGGGATAAGTCCTGCTTTCAGTTACACTGTTGTAAATCCAGAGTAACTCCACTGAAGACAGGAGAGTTTTGCCAGGTGTATACAGGTGTAAGAGAATTTTGCTATGACATCTGGTCCTGGCTGCCTTAGGCTTGGTCTACACTATCAACTTATGTTGGTATAACTACATCCCTCAGGAGTGTGGATTTTTCACATCTCTGAAAGACGTAGTTATTCTGACCTAAACCCTCGTGCAGACAGAGCTGTGTCGACAGGATGGTTTCTTCCATTGACAAAGCTACCACCTCTCAGGGAGGTGGAGTACCGATGATGGTGGGTAGGTGTAGGTAGCGTCTTCACTAAGAACTATAGTGGAGCAGCTGTATCCGTGCAAATGTGCCACTGCAACACTGTAATGTAGATGGAGCATTTTCACACCCAAAACTCATAGGCTTAGATCTGTGGCTGTTACTCCTGCATAGCAAAATAGATGGAGAGCAGCCCAAAGAGGGTAACTAGGAACTTCCTTAGCACAGAGAAATCCCTAGTTGGTTCTAAATCACCTTCTCCCAATCCCTTTCTTAGTATAGAGGTCACATTGGGGATATGTCCAAAGTGCAGTATATTCCGGTGATCCTGGACTGGCAGAATAGTCTATATAAGGGGAATTCATTGTCATTATAAATTAGAGGAGCCCTGGGCTTGCTCTGACTTAACCTATCTGAAGCCATATCTGTCCCTGGCAGCCCCAAGATTGGGAGACTGTAAAGGTGGCTTTTTAAATGGTGGCACCAATACATAAAATCTACAGCAGCATAATCAGATAAGTAATCTTTAGTATAACGTAGGCAGAAAATCCTAAACTAAAATATATTATATCATGCAAGGAGGAATATACCAAGAGTCTGTCTCTAACTCCCCCCCCCCCAACTCCAGCTACATTGCCTCAGTTGCAGTCAGCAGAAGCATTTGAGATGGATTTATTTGGATATATAAGATATTGACCTCCTGGAGGTGCATTCTCCGTGAGGCCCCCTCAGTTTTAGAACTCATTCCTCCTCTTTGTCCAAAGTAGTCTGAAAATGGTGACCTTCTCAGCGTACTGCAAAGCCCACCTTTTTGGGAGGGCTAATGGGTGGGACTGTGTCGTGGGTTGATTTTTGTTCTGGAGTATGTTCTTACTGAATGTTCATGAGGGAGGCTTTTTCTTTTTTGTTTTGCTCTCTTTTGTAGTGTATACAGGTTTCATTCTGAATAGACGATAAAGGTGTCTGGGATATAGCCATTCTCTTGCAGTTGTTTAAATCCAAATGAGTAAGACTGGGATTTTCAAAGAAGCCGTGGGACATAGGTGCCCAACTCCTACTCAAAGTCTTTGGGTACATAACACCCTTAGGCCCCTTTCATAGTCCCAGACCAAATTAAAAAAAAGCCAGTTCTGAGCAGTGAAGATGGTTCTGCAGTCAAAGGTTAGAGAATGGAATGTTCACAAAAATGGAAAAATATAAATACTGCCAACAATCAGAAGTTTATGCTTTAGCCAATTGTGATTCTAACAGTTGCACCTCTGGTGGTCTAGTGGTTAGGACTTAGTGCTGCCACAGCCTGGGTTTCATTCCCAATCAGGGAACAGGACTTTGAGAGGACTGGACTAGATGACCTCTCGAAGTTCCTTCCTGTCCTGTGATTCTAGCTCTTTCATTTAGTGTACGTCCTGGAGTATGAAAGAAATTCCCTGGCAAAAGGAAAACCTGTAAAATATGTTTTACAAATATGTCACACAGCAATTTCAAATCATAACAACTTTTTTGTATCAAATAAAAAAGCCTTTGGGTGTTTTCAAATTTAAGATTAGGTCAAAAAACTGCTAAGTTAGTACTGTGATGTTTGGACTCCTTGGGAAGTCACCTGATGTGCTGAGATACCACTGAGTCTACCTGTTCTGCCATCATGGGCCCCCTTTTACCAGTCTTGCTGAGACAGGCTCTTAAAACCTCCTCTAACACACAAACAGGCAAGGCCACACCCAGCTGCAGATCAGCTCTGGGAAGACTCAGTTTAAAGGACTTGCTCCAGCACTCAGATGTCCACCTCCCTTGATATATTATATTTGCCTCTTCCCTCAATGTGGAAGAGGATATGCACAATTTCTCCTTCCCTCCCTCCTGTTAGAAATCACATAAACTGGGTTATATTATAAACCAGAAAGAAATGTATTAACTGTAACAGGTGTATTTTAAGTAGTTAACGAGGTAGCAGACAGAACAAGGCTTACAGTGGAAAGTTACAAGAAGTCTCAGGTAATGTATTAGTATGAGGTGACAAGACCACCTGACTCTGTAGGATTACATCCTCCATGAGCCAGGGGCAGTATGGAGGGTCCACAGGAAGGCCAAGCTTTTCACAGTCCATTGTCCTTGTTGATGAGCCATCCACTCTGTCTGGCTTTTCCAACCTTGTACCTGAAGTGTCAGCAGTCGGCATCACCCAAAATAGCATAGTTGAAATACAGATACATAGTCAATATTCCTAATTTCAGATACAGAAATGATATGGGCATACAAGTAGGATAATCACATTCAGTAAATCATAACCTTTCCAATGATATCTCACGTGAGCCATCTTGCATAAAGTATATCTCAGTTATGTCATTCTCATAAGCATAGTTTCATAAAGAATACGGAATGACACGTCACAAGTACATTCTAAAGATACCAAATAAATGACTAATGGAAGCTTGCATATTGCATTATTAGTGTTCTTTTCATGAACATATCTTTTGTGTTGAATTGAAAATCCAGACTATGTTAATGTTAAATGGTTATGAAAGTATTAAAAATCTTTAGGGTGTTAGTGAGGTGCTAGCTGTCAATTATAGGGTGGAATTTAAATAACACACATAGTAATGTTCAATCTCAACAGCCATGGACTATCAATTGTGCCTTTTTAAATGTGAACCATCCAGCATAATGTTAGACACACAGTACAATACTGTATATCTGTCTTTCTTACAATAGCAACAAATATAATAAACACTTCTAATATGATAAGAAAGCAAGCAATAAAATTGCCATTGTTAATGTTAAAATTAAATAAAAGTAACAGAGCCACTTTCAGTTCTCTCTGCTAATTAAAACCTGCAAAACTTACTGTATTTTATAGCATTCATGATGACAAATTTTGCATCATAAATATTATGCATTTTATTCCACTCAAAGGACAGGAAATTATTATCACATCTGAACCTTAATGTACAGTAAAATCAATGGGAGTTTTTGCCTTGACTTAATTTGATACTGAATCCAACCTGAAGTGTGAAATTCAGTTCTAGTATATGTATGCAAAACTCCTATCAATTTCAGTGGTTGAAAATGGACACATTTTGTCCTCAGATTATATATGGATTTGTTCTGAAAATAATTTATGGTCAGGATATTTTTGCTACTAGTAAGGTTATATAAAAAAAGGACACCACAATCACAATTGGCTAAAGCATAAGCAGTGTAGAAATGGGAAATTTTAGTTAGTTTAATCTCAAATGTTCAACTTTCCCATTTTTCTCACTCAACGGTGCAGAAAAAGAAGGAAAAAGAGAAAGAAACCCACAACAAAAACGTCTTCATCTGCTCTATAATGAAATTTTAAAAGTGTGAATATCTGGCCATATGTTCCTATGGTTTGCATGCTGAAAAGCACATAGCAATTTGCTTCAAAACCTGTCTTTTACTTCTATGCATAATCTATAGCCTCCTACTTGGTATGGTTGGTATATTCAACACAAAAATAGTCTTGCATAAAAAATCCACAAGAGAACAGCAATATGAAAAAGGCTGTGTGGTTTGAAGAAAGGAGGGAGGGTCAGGACAAAGCCAAAGTGCTACATATCCTTCTCTGGAAATACAAAGATGAAATCCTGGTCCTATCGAAGTCAATGGGAGTTTTGCCATTGATGTTAACGTGACCAGGATTCTATTCTGTTCTGTCCTAGCCTACATATATCTCTGTAGTGTCTGAGCACCTTCCAGTAGTTCATTAAGCAACATGACTAACATTTGTCACTTGTTTGATCTCTCATCCTCTCCCCAGGGGGAGAAATGTGTGGAGTGTTTTGTTTTGGAATTACTTTTTTCTTTCCACATGCACTCACAGACATGATGTTATGTTATGTTTGTTAGAGAAGGCAAGGTCAAAGAAATGTGCCTAGGGAGGGAGGTGGTGCGGTTAGTGTTGTAATGGTCCTTAGTTCCTGAGAGAGTTTGTTATGCCATCTCAGACCAGCCCTTGAGAAATCTCATTCACCAACCCAGATGAGCTTTACTCTTCTTGTAGAAAGTTCTGTTGTGCTAGTAGAGAGAAGCTGTCAACCACAGTTTCCATCACAGCTCTTTAGGTGATCTTCTAGATACCCTGGGCCCAGGCCATTTTGCTCCTTGAAGATAAGGCCAAAGACCTTGAATTTGATTCAGTATTCTCTGGGAAGCCACTGTAGAGAGTGGAGGACAGATTTAAGAAAATAAGAATGGTCATCCTGGGTCAGACCAGTGTCTAGCCCAGTGTCCTGTCTCTGGCAGTGGCCAGTAACAGATGCTTTTGGCAGTTGGAGGTTTAGGGACACCCGGGGCAGGGGATTGCATCTTGACCATCCTGACTAATAGCCATTGATGGACCTATCCTCCATGAACTTTTCTAATTCCTTTTTGAGCCCAGTTATACTCTTGGCCTTTACAACATTACACAGGCAATGACTTCCACAGGTTGACTGTGCATTGTATGCAGTACTTACTTTTGTTTGTTTTAAACCTGCTGCCCATTAATTTCATTGGGTGACCCCTGGTTCTTGTGTTATGTGAAGGGGTAAATAACACTTTTTCTCCACACCATTCATAATTGTATAGACCTCAATCATATCTCCCCTTAGTTGTCTCTTTTCTGAGCTGAACAGTCCCGATCTTTTTAATCTCTCCTCGTATGGAAGCTGTTTCATCCCCTTAATCATTTTTATTGCCGTTCTCTGAACCTTTTCTAATATATCTTTTTGATATGGGGTGACCAAAAATGCATGCAGTATTTAAGGTGTGGGCATACCATGGATTTATATAGCAGCATTATTTTCTGTCTTATTCTCTATCCCTGTCCTAATACTAACATTCTGTTAGCTCTTCTGACTGCCATTGCACATTAAGGGGATGTTTTCAGATAACTATCCACAATGACTTTGTGACAGGGTGGACTAGACCCTGAAGCCCTCCTGCTGGAGGTCTTGTGGCCCTGCCATACCCTGCCCCAGAAAAGGGAAGTAGGGAACTCCTCCAAGCTTCCTAGAGTAGCTGTGTGGGAAGCAGCCAATCAGGGCTCAGCAGGCTAGTATAAGAAGAGCTGCAGGGCCAGAGCAAGTTCAGTTCCTTGTTAGAATTGGAGGTGTGTGGGTGGTACTCCAGGCTGGCTGCTGGTACTCCACCGGGATAAGGCCCTGAGGTAAGGGTGAAAAATGTGAAGGAACCACAGGGAAGTGGCCCAGGGAATTATAGTATCCATGCAGTTTATTTAAAGGCACATTGTGGATGTCTGCTATCTATAGGGTCCCTGGGCTGGATCCTGAAGCAGAGGGCAGGCCCAGGTCCCCCACTACCAGACACTGGGAAAGTGCCTGGACTTTGAGGCACCCCAGAAGGGTGACTGAACTGTAGTGGGCCAGCTGGAGAGCAGGGGCCAGAAAGGCCCTGAGATGGCAAAGACATTGCCTCCCAGGAAAGAGCCCTGGGGCACTGCTCTATTCTGGAGCAGGGACAAACTGAGAGACATCACAAAGGGCACTGAAAGAGGCCCTTGTTAGACTTGTGTCCTGAATGGGGTTTGCTTTGCTTTTATCTCACTGACAGACTGTGTATGACTTGACCAGAGGGCTGAGTCAGTGAAGAACCACCACAAATGGGTTGAGAGAGAGTGCAGGCATATGCACTCAGTTAGGGGGCTCTCACAAGAGGTGAGTGCAACCCCATTAGACTCCAAGGTCTCTTTCTTGATTTGTAATGGCTAATTTAGACCCTATTTTTTTCTATGTTGCAATTTTTTTCCCAACGTGCATTACTTTGCACTTGTAAACATGGAATTTCATCTGCCATTTTGTTGCCCAGTAACCCTGTGTAATGAAGTCCCTTTGCAACTCTTTGAAGTCAGTTTTGGACTATCTTGAATAATTTTATATCATCTGAAAAATTTACCACCTCACTGTTAATACCCTTTTCCAGATCATTTTTGAATGTGTTGAACAGCAAAAGTCCCAGTACAGATCTTTGGGGGAACCCACTATTTACATCTCTCCATTGTGAAAACTGATCATATATTGCTACCCTTTTGTTTCCTGTCTTTTAACCAAGCGTTGATCCATGAGAGGACCTTCTCTCTTATCCCATGACTGTTTACTTTGCTTAAGAGTCTTTGTCAAAGGCTTTTGAAAAGTTCAAGTACAATATATAAACTATATTTGATTCCCTCAAATAATTCTAATAGATTGATGAGGCATGATTTCCTTTTACAAAAGCCATATTGACTCTTCCAAAGCATATCTGTTTATCTATTTGCCTGAAAATTTTGTTCTTTACTATAGGTTTAACCAATATGCCTGGTACTGAAGTTAGGCTTACTAGCCTGTAATTACCAGGATCAACTTTGAAGCCTTTTTAAAAAAAAAAATGTTATATTAGCTATCCTCCAGTCATATGGTACAGAGGCTGATTAAAGCAGAGGGGACCCCCTGATCGTTTGAAGGACTCCAGGTGTCTCAGAACTGAATGTGAACTGCAGACTAAAATATTTTTTTCCTGAAGGAATTTGATGAATTATGTGTAAGCAGAGTCAGGATGAGCTCTACCCTGATATCTGGTGATGAGGTGTGGCAAGTTGTGGAAAAGAACTTCAGGGGCTGATCTCATTTGCATAGGCACACCCACCCCGCCTAGAATGAGGCCATAGCTGCCCAAATGGTCACTTTGGCTGCTGTGGGATCCCCAGTGTCTGTTATTGGGGCAGGAAGAATAAATTATTACCCTGATTATGGGAATCAAGGACAGTGGAACTGTACCTGGCCTTTTGTTATGGTGGAGGGACTCACCATCAACTAAGTAGCACTCGCTAGGCAAGGGACATGGGTTCCAAAACTCTGTGAATTGAGAGAGGCTGGGGACAGGTATTAATACTTGGTGGCATGGGCCCCCTGGTGAGGGCCTTGCATCTTAATTGCACTGCCTCCTCTCTCCACTGTGGAATATCAGAGCTAATTTTTATTCCATTAGGAGTTTAGTTACAGGCTGCTGAGCTGAATTCACTTTGGGCTAATGCTGCACCAGCACTGAGGCTCCCCTACTACAAGCTGAAATCACAAAAGAGCTAAACTTACTAAGAGCTGAAATCACTGAGTGTTGTGTTAAGTAGTGGGGAAGCCTGAAGATACATGGTGGAGCAGTTTGTGGGACGGCGAGCAGAGCGGCTGGTGGAGCAGAGCATTTTGTGGGACGGCGAGCGGAGCGGCTGGTGGAGCAGAGCAGTTTGTTGGATGCCTAGAGCTGCCCATGGGGTGGCTGGCAGAGTGGAGCCCTATGGAGAGGTGGGCCATCAGCTTTGGACCACGTAAGGTGCCCCTTAACCACCTCCACCACCCCCAATCTCCACCCAGGTTGGGAGGTAAAACTCTGCAGATAAACTTTTGAACTCTGGAGCTGCCCTGACCAGGTACAGAGACTTTTGGGTCGTTGGACTTTTGGGACTTTGGGTGATTTTGGGTTGCTAGACTCAAGAACTAAAGGGAAAGGACATGCCCCAATTTGCTTGGGGTGGGTTTTTTGCTCATGGGTTGTGTTATGAATCCTGTTGCTGGTGTTTCCCCAACATAATGCCACATTGTTTCTCTCTGTTATTAAAAGGCTTTTTGCTACACGCAGACTATGTGCTTGCGAGAGGGGAAGTATTGCCTCTTGGAGGCGCCCAGCGGGGGTGGTATATATTTGTCCCAGGTCACTGGGTGAGGGCTCAAGCAGGTTTTGCATTGTATTATTGGAATGGAACCCCTAGATACTGAACCCGGCCCTTGTTGCTGCCAACTCTGACAGGCAGAAGGGTTACATATGTATTATTATTAGTTGATTTATTTAATTTATTATTTACATTACCATAGCATCTACAGTGAATACATCTGGGATTTCACAATCTGTTTATGAAAAATTCACAACTGAAGAAGAGGTGAAATGCTCTAGAAATTATACATCTAGCTCTATTTAGATGTTGTCTTTTATGGACCCAAGTTTAAAATGATGTTCTACGGACCCACTCCCACTGGAAGTCTTATAGTTGACTACACTGGGAGTTGGATCAATCCCCTATATAAGAATACGGGACATTTCAAGGATGAAAAATTCTCTGCTTTGCAGTTCATGATAACTTATAGATTGATAATTTGCATTAATGATAAAGGATTGTGGATCACATATAGTTCTATGTTCCCATGCAGTAGACTGAATACAGAGTCTGTTACATTTCAATCTGAAAACTATTTATGTACTGCCCATAGGCTGCAATTGAATAAGATAAATATTTATCTGCAACTCTGCTGAACAAAACTAACAATAAATATAATGTGAAGCCTCATCAGTGTGTAGCTGAAATCCATTTGTGTCTCAGCATCCAGTTCTATTATGGATAGAGAAGCCTAGATGAAGTTTAAATAATATTTTGCCTAGTTTCCATTGCTAGTAACAGTATTTATTACACAGAAGAACCTCAGAGTTACAAACACCAAGGTTACAAACTGACTGGTCAACACACACCACCATTTGGAACCAGAAATACACAATCAGACAGCAGCAGACCAAAAGAAGAAGAAAAAAAAAGGCAATATGGTACAGTACAGGCAATATGCTACAGTTAAACGTAAACTACTGAAAAAATAAAGGGAAAGTTTTTCAGAAAATTGACAAAGTAAGAACTTTCTGTCCTTGTTTCATTTAAATTAAGATGGTTAAAAGCAGCATTTTTCTTTTGATAGTAAAGTTTCAAAATTGTATTAAATCAATGTTCAGTAGTAAATTTTTGAAAGAACAACCATAACATTTTGTTCAGAGTTACAAACAACTACCATTCCTGAGATGGTAGTAACTGAGGTTCTACTGTATTACACAGGTTTCTTCACTGCTCAGTGTAATTTAGCATTTGCTGTTGAGGCCCAGAGATATCAGCAGAACATTAATCTTATAATTCTATTCATTTTCAAACATAGTGAAGGCTATTGGATTTAAAGAAAGACTGACTTCAAAGCAAGTACAGACTTCATCCGAGAGTTCATCCGAGAGTTACATCCGAGAGTGCTGAAGGAATTGGCGGCTGTGATTGCAGAGCCCTTGGCCATTATCTTTGAAAACTCGTGGCGAACGGGGGAAGTCCCGGATGACTGGAAAAAGGCTAATGTAGTGCCAATCTTTAAAAAAGGGAAGAAGGAGGATCCTGGGAACTACAGGCCGGTCAGCCTCACCTCAGTCCCTGGAAAAATCATGGAGCAGGTCCTCAAAGAATCAATCCTGAAGCACTTACATGAGAGGAAAGTGATCAGGAACAGTCAGCATGGATTCACCAAGGGAAGGTCATGCCTGACTAATCTAATCGCCTTTTATGATGAGATTACTGGTTCTGTGGATGAAGGGAAAGCAGTGGATGTATTGTTTCTTGACTTTAGCAAAGCTTTTGACACGGTCTCCCACAGTATTCTTGTCAGCAAGTTAAAGAAGTATGGGCTGGATGAATGCACTATAAGGTGGGTAGAAAGCTGGCTAGATTGTCGGGCTCAACGGGTAGTGATAAATGGCTCCATGTCTAGTTGGCAGCCGGTGTCAAGTGGAGTGCCCCAGGGGTCGGTCCTGGGGCCGGTTTTGTTCAATATCTTCATAAATGATCTGGAGGATGGTGTGGATTGCACTCTCAGCAAATTTGCAGATGATACTAAACTGGGAGGAGTGGTAGATACGCTGGAGGGGAGGGATAGGATACAGAAGGACCTAGACAAATTGGAGGATTGGGCCAAAAGAAATCTGAGGTTCAATAAGGATAAGTGCAGGGTCCTGCACTTAGGATGGAAGAATCCAATGCACCGCTACAGACTAGGGACCGAATGGCTAGGCAGCAGTTCTGCGGAAAAGGACCTAGGGGTGACAGTGGACGAGAAGCTGGATATGAGTCAACAGTGTGCCCTTGTTGCCAAGAAGGCCAATGGCATTTTGGGATGTATAAGTAGGGGCATAGCCAGCAGATCGAGGGATGTGATCGTTCCCCTCTATTCGACACTGGTGAGGCCTCATCTGGAGTACTGTGTCCAGTTTTGGGCCCCACACTACAAGAAGGATGTGGATAAATTGGAGAGAGTCCAGCGAAGGGCAACAAAAATGATTAGGGGTCTAGAGCACATGACTTATGAGGAGAGGCTGAGGGAGCTGGGATTGTTTAGTCTGCAGAAGAGAAGAATGAGGGGGGATTTGATAGCTGCTTTCAACTACCTGAAAGGGGGTTCCAAAGAGGATGGCTCTAGACTGTTCTCAATGGTAGCAGATGACAGAACGAGGAGTAATGGTCTCAAGTTGCAATGGGGGAGGTTTAGATTGGATATTAGGAAAAACTTTTTCACTAAGAGGGTGGTGAAACACTGGAATGCGTTACCTAGGGAGGTGGTAGAATCTCCTTCCTTAGAGGTTTTTAAGGTCAGGCTTGACAAAGCCCTGGCTGGGATGATTTAACTGGGAATTGGTCCTGCTTCGAGCAGGGGGTTGGACTAGATGACCTTCTGGGGTCCCTTCCAACCCTGATATTCTATGATTCTATGATTCATTGGTGTCAGCCTCTGATATAAATGCCAAACTACATGAGAAGCCATTGGATCCAACTATGTTGTTTCCAAGGAAGAAAATACGAAGGGATAAGAAGGCTCTCTGCTGAAATAAAGTCATATTCTGTTAACTTCTTGGATCTCTCAGAACAGGAGCAGACACTAATGGATCCTAAACCAAAGACATGTTCTGGAATGCGATAAATAGCTTTCTAAAGACTACTTCTCAGTTCAGAGGGTTGTACTGGAGCCAAAGAAGCCTCCTGAACAATTACAGCCAGTGTATCCAGCTTCTACTTTCAATGTAGTGGTTCAGATGCACCTGAATCAACAGTCAGATTGTTTCCCAAATCCGTGGGAATCATCACCTGAGGGAGAAAAAAGCTTTTGTGAATCGTCCTTCTCACACTTTTCCACCAGGTAAACAAAAGAGAAGAGAAGAATAGTCTCAGCATTCCCTAGACACTTCTTTTCCACTCCATAAGATGCCATCGGGCTGCCCTAGGAAGTTTGTTTCCCCATCTCCATTCTTTAGATGCTAGGATCAGTAATATTGTCACTAGTGTCTTCAATGGATCCAAAATTGGATCTGCAATCCCTTGGCATGATTACCAGGTAGTGATGCAGTATCAATGTCACTCTGGAGACAATCTCTTGTTTACAAAAGTCTCCGTGATGACCAATGTAAACTGGCAAATTGTTTGTTTGATAACTGAAGGCTGGACACTAGCAAAACATATATTCAGCTTCCTTTGATATTACAGATGTGGCAGCAAAGACGATTGCATCTACCATGACACTACACAGGAATCATGGCTGAGATCTTCTACTCTTCCTCCTGAAGCTCAATGTAAAATAAATAGCTTCACTTTGAGAACATAAGAATGCCCAAACTGGGTCAGATCAAAGATCCACCTAGCTCAGTATCCTGTCTTCCAACAGTGGGCAATGCCAGGTGCCCCAGAGGGAATGAACAGAACAGGTAATCATCAAGTGATCCATTCCTTGTTGCCCATTCCTAGCTTCAGGCAAACAGAGGCTAGGGACACCATCCCTGCCCATCCTGGCTAAAAGCCATTGATGGACCTATTATCCATGAATTTATCTAGTTATAGTCTTGGCCTTCACGACATCCTCTTGCAAGGAGTTCTACAGGTTGGCTCTGTGGTGTATGGAAAAAATTCTTCCTTTTGTATGTGTTAAACCCACTGCCTGTTAATTTCATTTGGTGACCTCTAGCTCTTGTGTTATGAGAAGCAGTAAATAACACTTTCTTATTTACTTTTTCCACACCAGTCATGATTTTATAGACCTCTATCATATCCCCCCTTTGTCATCTCTGTTCCAAGCTGAAAAGTCCCAGTCTTATTAATCTCTCCTGAGACGGCAGCCATTCCATACCCCTAATAATTTTTGTTGCCCTTTTCTGCCCCTTTTCCAACTCAATATATCTTTTTTGAGATGGGGTGACCACATCTGCATGCAGTATTCAAGATGTGGGCATACCCCGTGGATTTATATAGAGGGAATGTGATATTTTCTGTCGTATTATCTATTCCTTTCTTAATGATTCCCAACATTCTCTTCACTTTTTTTACTGCCACTGCACATTGAGTGGATGTTTTCAGAGAACTGTCCACAAGGACTCCAAGATCTTTGAGTGGTAATAGCTAATTTAGACCCCATCATTTTATATGTCTAGTTGGGATTATGTTTTCCAATGTGCATTACTTTGCATTTATCAACATTGAATTTAATCTGCCAATTTCATCCGCCATCTCAGTTTTGAGAGATCCTTTTGTAGCTCTTCGCAGTTGCCTGAGACTTAACTATCTTGAGTAGTTTTGTATCATCTGCAAAATTTGCCACCTTCCTGTTTACCCCTTTTTTTCCATGTCATTTATGAATATGTTGAATAGGACTGGACCCAGGACAGACCCCTCGGGGACATCACTATTTACCTCTCTCTATTGTGAAAACTGACCATTTATTCCTACCCTTTGTTTCCTATCTTTTAACCAGTTACCAATCCATGAGAGGACCTTCCTTCTTATCCCCTGACTGCTTACTTTGCTTAAGAGCCTTTGGTGAGGGACCTCATCAAAGGCTTTCTGAAAATCTAAATATACTATATCCAGTGGATCTAAATATACTATATCCAGTTGATCCCCCTTGTCCACATGCTTCCAAGTGAGTTCAGGAATTATCAGGGCTTTTACTCCACACATTTTCTGATACTGAAGACAGACAGAGGGCTGAAAAAGCTTAATGCCTATATTAGAAAGTTCCAGTTCTGTTTAGTTTAACACCTATAGTCCCCTCCCTTTCAGCCTTAGATTGGTTTGCAGCTCCTGAGCTAAAGAGTGCATACATTCATATTGCTATCAGACCACATCGTTGCAAATGTCTTCACTTCCCAGTTGGGCCTTTCAGCTGCCCCCAAAGGTTTATACAAAATGGCTGGCTATAGCAGCAGCTTTTTTTAAGGCAGCAGGGTAGTTTTGTTTATCTTTATTTGGATGATTGTCTGCACAAAGCCTCATTAAATGTAGCCAAGGACATTCATTTCACTAGTTTACTTTTTGAAAGATTAGGACATTTGATAAATAAGAGAGTCCCTTCATTCTATACAGGGAATTCTGTTCATAGAATCAGTTCTTGATTCACAAGAAGGCAAAACATTTCTGTCAGTAGAAAGATTTCAGAAGCTTCAATCTACCATACAGATACTACATAAAAATCCTCCTCAAAAAGTAATATTTTCCCAGGTCTATAGGGTCTCATAGCTTCAGCAACATATATCACACATGATGCCAGGCTCAGCGTGAGACCTCTTCAGCTTTGGCTGGTACAGAATTACAGACCAAGCACAGACAGCATATTCAGGACATTGTCTATCCTGAAGATAATTCTACTATTTGTGACATAGTGGACTCAGTGGGTGAATGTCAATATAGAGGTAGGGGTTGAATGATAACCCCTTCAGAACAATCACCTCAGATTCTTCCCAGAATAAGTGGGGAGCATATCTCAACAACCTATCTGTTCAAGATCATTGATGTTTTCGAGAAAAGTCACTACGTATAAACATCCTAGGTTAAGAGCTATCTGTCTACCCCTCAAATCTTTTCTACCTCACATCCTGAACAAAGTAGTGCAGGTCATCACAGACAACATGACGGCAATGTATTTTCTGAACCAACAGTGAGAAGATCACTGAGTTCTACAAAGAAGTGATCAAGTTACGGGATTGGTATATCCACTACAACATCTACCCAATTGCTCTGCACCTACAAGCAAGGACAATGACATAGCAGATCAGATCATCAGAGATTTCATGCACTTACACAGATGGTTTCTAAATAACATTAATTCGAGATATTCAGTTTATGGGGGACTTCTGGACACAGATCTCTCCACCACCGGCAGACCATGAAATGTCCCTATTTCTTCTCAAGAGGGGGCAGAGACAGTCTATCCATACTGGACACTTTGCCTCTAAATTGAGAACTGGGTCTGTTACATACTCTCTCTGTCCCCAGCACCATTTCTTATACAAAAAGTGATCACAAAAGATAAGACCCAATGCCACTAGGGTAATTCTAATTGCTCCATCATGGGCAAGATAACAATAGTATGTGGATCTTCTCTGTCTTTCCAAGACAGCATACAAATTTCTTCCAGTGATGTCGAACATATTGCAGCAGAATAGGAACATCTTTTTCTACACCTAGATGCATGGGCTATAAAACTTTAATAGACCATGAAAAATATTTCACTTTGAAGGTACAACAGATTTTGATTAACACTAAGACAGTCAACAAGAAAGTATAATGAACTTAAGTGGTTCAGGTCCGTGGACTGGATAAGCGACAAGTATATCAGGCACCAATTCAATGTGTTTTTGAATACTTCCTGAATGTAAAGTCTCTGGATCATCTCTGAAAGTACACTTAGTGGCACATGATGTGTTCATAGGTAATAAATCTGCCTTTGCACATGATACAGAAAAGAAATTTAAGAATGGTCTGTTAATATATATCCATCAATAAAAGACCCAGAGCCATCATGAGATCTCAATTTAGTTTTAACATGCCTCACGAACCCTCCTTTGAGACTATGGTGGATAGTTCTTTGTTTCATTAGTCTATTAAGATAGCTTTTATAACAGACATTATATCAGCCAGGCTAGTGAGTACATGCCCTCATGGCAGACCCCATCCCCCCTTCACTATCTTTCATAGGGATACATTTTTGTCCTTGAGACTCACTTAAGACCACCATCCCAAGGTGGTCTCTAAATTTCATATTAATCAAGCAATTCACTTGCCAGTTTTGTTTCCTAGACCACATGCCCATAACAAGGAATCTATATTACATACCTTAGAAGAGTCTAAAAGAGCATTATCTGACTATGTTAATAGTTTCAGAAGTCCCCTAACTTTTTATTTCTTACACTGGCAACTGTAAAGGTCATTATCTAGGGTCAGACAGTGTATAGAAGGGGGATATAGGATTGTATTCATTCTTTCTCCTCTCAAGATTAGAACAAATTTACCTAGAGTAAAAAGAAAAAAGAAAAGGAGTACTTGTGGCACCTTAGAGACTAACCAGTTTATTTGAGCATGAGCTTTCGTGAGCTACAGCTCACTTCATCGGATGCATAGCATATCGTGGAAACTGCAGAAGACATTATATACACACAGAGACCATGAAACAAAACTTCCTCCCACCCCACTGTCCTGCTGCTAACAGCTTATCTAAAGTGATCATCAAGTGATCATCAAGGAAGGCCATTTCCAGCACAAATCAAGGTTTTCTCACTCTTCCCCCCACACACACACACACACAGACACACATACAAACTCACTCTCCTGCTGGTAATAGCCCATCCCTCTTTGAAACCTCTCTTTATAATGCGCATGATAATCAAGGTGGGTCATTTCCAGCACTAATCCAGGTTTTCTCACCCCCCCCCCCACACACACCCCCTCCAAAAACCACACATGTGTGTGTGGTTTTTGGAGGGGGTGTGTGTGGGGGGGGGGGTGAGAAAACCTGGATTAGTGCTGGAAATGACCCACCTTGATTATCATGCGCATTATAAAGAGAGGTTTCAAAGAGGGATGGGCTATTACCAGCAGGAGAGTGAGTTTGTATGTGTGTCTGTGTGTGTGTGTGTGGGGGGGGAAGAGTGAGAAAACCTTGATTTGTGCTGGAAATGGCCTTCCTTGATGATCACTTGATGATCACTTTAGATAAGCTGTTAGCAGCAGGACAGTGGGGTGGGAGGAAGTTTTGTTTCATGGTCTCTGTGTGTATATAATGTCTTTTGCAGTTTCCACGATATGCTATGTATCCGATGAAGTGAGCTGTAGCTCACGAAAGCTCATGCTCAAATAAACTGGTTAGTCTCTAAGGTGCCACAAGTACTCCTTTTCTTTTTTCTTTTTACGAATACAGACTAACACGGCTGTTACTCTGTTACCTAGAGTAGTGGCTCCCTCTTCAGCATGCCCCAGACACATTTGCATTGTTGAGCTGTGTAAGGCTTCTTCATCACACTACAAAACACTATGATCTAGATCTGGCAACTAGACTAGATGTTCAGTTCAGGAGGACAGTACTCCAATTCCTGTTTGATTCGTACTTTGAGCTGCATCATCCATTCGTGGGATACTGCTTGCTAAACTATACCATGAGTAGGAATATGCAGAGGACAATCAAACAAGAAATGGAGGTTTTACTTATAAACAGAATTAATTGAGATGGCCTCTGTATAGTCACACTCTCTGTCCACCTTCCCCTCTTTCTTTGGAATTATGTAAAATCCTGACTTTGAGGAAGTGGGGGAAAGAACTGAGGTGATAGGGAATGTCACATCCCCTTTTACAGCCTCACTGTCAAAACACTGAGAAATACTAAGGGAAGGAGTGCGAGGGTCTGCATTTTATATTTGGCTTATCTCCAAACAAAGCCCTAAAAATGTGTTTTCCAGTATGCTGATATCCATATGCAAAGAATTTCTTTGAGAAAAGGACCATATTAATTATATTTGTTATTTGTGCGTTTACCCCTCACCACTATTGTTTTAGAAAATATCCTTCATTTTTAGAGTCATCTGCTAACACTTGCTGTGAATTGGTATATGCATTCTTCACTGATAAATTGGAAATGTTTTTCTTAGCTGAGGGAGACAGCATTGTGATAATTGTTAGAAATAGCTCATCTGCCAATGTACTCAAGTGCCTTCAAGTTCAAATATCTTCCTTGAGTTTTTTCTGTGTTCAGCCCCCTGGGAATTCCTGCAAATATGGCTTTCCCAAAGGCAAGAATATGCTGCCGTTAGTGAAGGGGAGGATGTTTATTGCTGAGCTGTTGTTCCCATAAAAGTGACCAAATAACCAATAGCTCAGCTTGTTAGTTTTTTATACAGTTTAACTCTTCCAGGCTGGACACAAATAAATGAAAAATAGCCAGCCCCTATGAGCCAAGTTCAGCTCTTTAAGGGTAAACAAACATTTCAGTAAAATTCACTAAGGACAGGCAGACATATCTGAACTGAGCTGTCGACTTATATTTGTCACACCTATAAATCCTGCCATGTTAGAGTGCTCTGCTCCCAGTATCCCGGAGTGCTTGTGGGGGGAGAATTCTTCAGGTTTATCTCTTTTTTTTCCCCATGTATGCTTATTTGCTTTGAAATTCACAGTGTCTGTCTGTGTATAGATATATACACTCACACACACTCACACTCATTTTGTATACACATACCCATATACTGCATGTAAAGAATATAATAAAAATAAAGTTCATACTGATCAACAATTTCCTTCTCTCTCAAATGTGCATGATGCTTAGTGGATTACAGGCTATTCACAAATATACACTGTTTTTATGTCTATTGCACTTAATCCTTGAAATCACAAACCAGTAGTTGGATAGCAGAACTTTATGTGCAAAGATTTTTCCCTCTCACCTCTGCCCCACCATTTTGTTTTACCGTTAACAGGATGAAAATGTTTCTTATCAGGAATATCATCTTTGTTATCACTCCCTGCAAGTTAAAGCATAGTAAGCATCAAATGTCGCAGCCCTGGTCTACACTGTGGGGTTAGGTCGAATTTAGCTGCGTTAGATCGATTTAAAAATGACTGTGTCCACACAACCAACCCCGTTCCGTCAACCTAAAGGGCTCTTAAAATCGACTTCTATACTCCTCCCTGATGAGGGGAGTAGCACTAAAATTGACCTTGCTGGGTCGAATTTGGGGTTGTGCGGATGCAAATCAACGGTATTGGCCTCCAGGAGCTATCCCAGAGTGCTCCACTGTGACCACTCTAGACAGCATTTTGAACTCCGATGCATGAGCCAGGTACACAGGAAAAACCCCGGGAACTTTTGAATTTCATTTCCTGTTTGGTAGGCGTGGCAAACTCAGCAGCACAGGTGACCATGCTGTCCTCCCAGAATCATAGAGCGTAGAATTTTTCTACGCTCCCCCTATCATCTCTGTCCCTGAGGTTATAGCAGATTAGAAGGTGAAAAAAACCACTCAAGATGACATGTTTTCTGAGCTCATGCAGTCCTTCTGCACTGATAGGGCACAGCTTAATGCATGGAGGCATTCAGTGGCAGAGGCCAGGAAAGAATTAAGTGAGTGCAAAGAGCGCAGGCAATACGCGATGCTGAGGCTAATGGGGGAGCAAACGGACATGATGAAGCATCTGTTGGAGCTTCAGGAAAACCAGCAAGAGCACAGACCCCCGCTGCATCCACTGTATAATTGCCTACCCTCCTCCCCATGTTCCATAGCTTCCTCACCCAGACGCCCAAGAACACGGGAGGGGGAGGCTCTGGGCACCCAGCCACTCCATTCCAGAGGATGGCCCAAGCAACAGAAGGCTGTCATTCATTCATTTTTAGTGTGGCTACAATATGCAATGTGGCCTTGTCCTTCCCTCCTCCTCCACCCCACTCAGGCTACCTTGTCCATTATCTCATTTTTTTTTAATTAATAAAGAAAGAATGCATGGTTTCAAAACAATAGTCACGTTATTTCAAAGGGGGGAGAGTGGTTGGCTTACAGGGAATTAAAATCAACAAAGGGGGCGGGTTTGCATCAAGGTGAAACACACACAACTGTCACACCGAGGCCTGGTCAGTCATGAAACTGGTTTTCAAAGCCACTCTGATGTGCAGCGCGCCTTGCTGTGCTCTTCTAATCATAGAATCATAGAATCATAGAATATCAGGGTTGGAAGGGACCCCAGAAGGTCATCTAGTCCAACCCCCTGCTCAAAGCAGGACCAATTCCCAGTTAAATCATCCCAGCCAGGGCTTTGTCAAGCCTGACCTTAAAAACCTCTAAGGAAGGAGATTCTACCACCTCCCTAGGTAACGCATTCCAGTGTTTCACCACCCTCTTAGTGAAAAAGTTTTTCCTAATATCCAATCTAAACCTCCCCCATTGCAACTTGAGACCATTACTCCTCGTTCTGTCATCTGCTACCATTGAGAACAGTCTAGAGCCATCCTCTTTGGAACCCCCTTTCAGGTAGTTGAAAGCAGCTATCAAATCCCCCCTCATTCTTCTCTTCTGCAGACTAAACAATCCCAGCTCCCTCAGCCTCTCTTCATAAGTCATGTGCTCTAGACCCCTAATCATTTTTGTTGCCCTTTGCTGGACTCTCTCCAATTTATCCACATCCTTCCCCAAACTGGACACAGTACTCCAGATGAGGCCTCACCAGTGTCGAATAGAGGGGAACGATCACATCCCTCGATCTGCTGGCTATGCCCCTACTTATACATCCCAAAATGCCATTGGCCTTCTTGGCAACAAGGGCACACTGTTGACTCATATCCAGCTTCTCGTCCACTGTCACCCCTAGGTCCTTTTCCGCAGAACTGCTGCCTAGCCATTCGGTCCCTAGTCTGTAGCGGTGCATTGGATTCTTCCATCCTAAGTGCAGGACCCTGCACTTATCCTTATTGAACCTCATCAGATTTCTTTTGGACCAATCCTCCAATTTGTCTAGGTCCTTCTGTATCCTATCCCTCCCCTCCAGCGTATCTACCACTCCTCCCAGTTTAGTATCATCTGCAAATTTGCTGAGAGTGCAATCCACACCATCCTCCAGATCATTTATGAAGATATTGAACAAAACCGGCCCCAGGACCGACCCCTGGGGCACTCCACTTGACACCGGCTGCCAACTAGACATGGAGCCATTGATCACTACCCGTTGAGCCCGACAATCTAGCCAGCTTTCTACCCACCTTATAGTGCATTCATCTAGCCCATACTTCTTTAACTTGCTGACAAGAATACTGTGGGAGACCGTGTCAAAAGCTTTGCTAAAGTCAAGAAACAATACATCCACTGCTTTCCCTTCATCCACAGGACCAGTAATCTCATCATAAAATCTTCTAACCCTGGAGTCTGGCTGCTCAAAATCAGACAGCAGGCGATTTGTCTCAATCTCCCACCCCGCCATAAACGTCTCCCCCTTACTCTCTCAGATATTATGGAGCACACAGCAAGCAGCAATAACAATGGGAATGTTGGTTGTGCTGAGGTCTGACCAACAGCACCAGCGAGCTTTTAAACATCCAAAGGCACATTCTACCACCATTCTGCACTTGCTCAGCCTATAGTTGAACTGCTCCTTACTACTGTCCAGGCTTCATGAGCCATGGGAGCAAGAGGTAGGCACAACCGCGTGGTGCTGCCAGCTGGGAGAGCAGCCTGAGGCAGAAGCCTCCAGCTCGCAGGAGAGCAGAGTTGCAGGGGAAGCGGTGGAGCCGTACACCATGGACAAGGACGGCTAGCAGTCCTACTGCACCGTCGGCTGCGAAGGCACCCAGGAGCTGCTGATGTGTAGCAATGCCAGCTGCTGCTGGTGCTTCTGTGTCGAATGCTTGGAGGTCCTGGTAGGGCAAGGTATTTCGGCCAAGGCAAAAGAGCAAGAGCCCTGGTGTTGTTACGCATGTCAACCACAGAAGAGCTATGGGGTGTTACAGCGCTGACCGGACTGGAATGTACGGATGCAAGACTTCTTCACCAGCGACAAAGGACAGGACTACGATGCACCTAAAATCTAAAAAGGCCTGCACATTTCCCAGAGTCACTATTCTTGATAACAGAATGTCAATGATTGCATTGGCTGCTTGGATCACAGCAGCCCCCACAGTAGACTTGCCCAGAACAGCAACGGTGACAGTGAGGTGAGTGGGCTCCATGCTTGCCACGGTATGGCATCTGCACAGGTAACCCAGGAAAAAAGGCGCAAAATGATTGTCTGCCGTTGCTTTCACGGAGGCAGGGGCAACTGACGACATGTAACCAAAACCACCCACAACAATGTTTTTGCCCCATCAGGCATTGGGAGCTTAACCCAGAATTCCAATGGGCAGCAGAGACTGCGGGAACTGTGGGATAGTTACCCACAGTGCACCGCTCCGTAAGTCAATGCTAGCCACGGTAGTGAGGATGCACTCCGCCGACTTAATGTGCTTAGTGTGGACATAGGCAATCGACTATATAAAATTGAATTCTAAAAATCGACTTCTATAAAATCGACCTAATTTCATAGTGTAGACATACCCTCAGTTAATCATAGTATTTCTGATATTGTGGGTTACTTGGTCTTCAAATTCTCTTTCCCCTAGTAACAGTGACCGTGAATTCAGCTCTCACATTTGCTCTGACAGGCTGATGACTGATATCACAAGACCACGGCTAAGAGTGGTTTATTACTTTCAGTGGGATTTCTTTAACGCAGCCTCACAGCTGATGGGTGGACTGAAGATTTAACTCAAAATTAAATTCCAGAAGGATCCTTTTTATAAGAAAAATGGTCTGAAAGAAAATAACACAGCAGAGAAAAGATAAGGGGTGAGGGGAGAGCTACATTTAACGTGAATGTGATGATTTTAAAATGTACTGAATCATAACATCTGTGTTTGTCAGGACATATATGGACAGAAACTTTAGAGACAAACATAACAGAACAAATAAAGTGGCAAACTTCAACAAAAAATGAATTTGAGACCTTAAAGGGACATTGCTTGGATAACTTTGGTCCAAAATGTAAGTTCTGTAAAAATCAATTTTAACCAAATCATAAAGCACTAAAAAATGTTTCCTTAAAAAAAAAATCCAGTGGAAACAGATTATCAAATAAACATTCTTTTGCTGTTCTTACACTCAAATATTGCAGCCTTTTCCTAAAGAATGAAAATATACTAGTGAAATTTAGAAACTGACTTAAAAAAATGAAACTGGCATGTTTCTCATTGCACTAACTAGGACAAATATGGAAATAAGCAGGCAGTATAAACACTGAAAAAAAAAGATTTTTAAAAGTATTCTCATTTTTTATATTCCAAGGTACGGCTTGTAGTATAGGTAAGGAAACAGTATTTTTGGTCTGGTTTCTTTTTTCACATGTACAGGGGTGCTGGAACAATCTGTATAGTGGGGGTGCTGAGAGCCATTGAACCAAACTGTGAACTCTGTATATGATGGAAACCACTTCAAGCCGAGGGTGCAGCAGCACCCACAGCACCCCTAGTTTCAGAACCTATGCACATGTATGAACTTTGTGTTATACAGAGCCTTCAAATTGAGATGCTGTAGTTTTCTGTTTAATATTCCTTTACATTTCTAAGAACTCTAGCGACATGCAGAGACAGCTGCAATTTTTGTTCTCGCTGTTGCTGGAGTCTATACAGAAGAAGCAAACACACAGGCTGGAAAGTATCCTTGCACAAGTGCAGAGCCTAGGTCTGAAACAGTGTGGTGATAGCCTGCATCTTTCTCATCCTGGGGCTAGTTCTTAGCCACCTGAACTGAAAGCAGGATGATGACTCCACTGCTCAGACAATGTCCTTATATCATCACCTCTCCCCTCAGTGCTGGCTAAGCCAATTCAAGGGATTGAGGTATTTTATGTCTATCAGTCAGGGACCAGCTTGCATGTGGATAAAACCTCACCCAGCTACCCCTTCCCTTCAACATATAAGGTAGCCATGTGCTAGGTGAGCACAACAACATCAGCCTTCAGTGAAATAAAAGAACACTGGAAAATCCGATCCCTTCGGGGGGAGATAAACACATGTATTTCCATACACAAATGACTGTATAGATGCCTACCTGTCCATCTAACATGCAAGTATCTGTCTGTACTCAAATAAATGTGAACAATCATGCATGGATGTTGCACCTTCCTTTTTGAAAACTGGGTTTTCAAAAAGGCGACGAATAACTAAAAAGTTGTACTTGTGGCACCTTAGAGACTAACCAATTTATTTGAGCATGAGCTTTCGTGAGCTACAGCTCACTTCATACTGTGAAAACTGCAGAAGACATTATATACATTATATACACAGAGACCATGAAACAATACCTCCTCCCACCCCACTCTCCTGCTGGTAATAGCTTATCTAAAGTGATCATCAAGTTGGGCCATTTCCAGCACAAATCCAGGTTTTCTCGGGGGGGCGTGGGGGGGCGGAAGGTGAGAAAACCTGGATTTGTGCTGGAAATGGCCCAACTTGATGATCACTTTAGATAAGCTATTACCAGCAGGAGAGTGGGGTGGGAGGAGGTATTGTTTCATGGTCTCTGTGTATATAATGTCTTCTGCAGTTTCCACAGTATGCATCCGATGAAGTGAGCTGTAGCTCACGAAAGCTCATGCTCAAATAAATTGGTTAGTCTCTAAGGTGCCACAAGTACTCCTTTTCTTTTTGCGAATACAGACTAACACGGCTGTTACTCTGAAACTAAAAAGTTGTTTCAGTTATTTCAACATCAAACATGCACGTGTTCATATTCTATGCATGTTCTCAGAACTCACTATACAATATCTACAGTACAATGTGGTACAAAAAATAAGGCACATGTGAAATGATACAAAGTTTGCATCCTACTCTAAATATTGGAAGGCTTGTCTTATAAAAATCTCCTTGTTTTGAGGCAATTGGCTCCACAGAAGTGTGTGGTAAACTCAAGGGCCAGTATTATGTTTTTAGGCTAAAGGTTATAGGCTCAAGTCTTGCACCACATCATGTTAATCATGCTGAAGTTGAAATGCATTGCACAATTAAAAGTAATATCCTTAGATGAGTTAGTGAATAAAGTGCCTATGTTGTCTCTTCAGGGACAAAATAAAGATCCAATGGAACTTCTTTTAAGGAGAAGAGAGTAGCTGACATCCCAGCCAATATTCCAATAAAAATAGGTTCTTCCGATGTCTTTGAGTTGCTGTTGAATGTAATCACAGCCCCTTTTGGCTCTTCAGTTACTACAACATTCCTGGATTATGTTGGCGTGATGGGGTGTTCATCCCACACCAGTCCTGAAGAGGTCAATGTAGGCTAGATGGGCCAATTAACCACATAGTCTACAGCTGGAGGGGAGTCAAGGCTCAGTAATGCTTAATTAAGGATGAAGCTCACCTAGGCGGGAACAGGTGGGGCTTCTATAAAGCTGAGAAGAGACAGGCACTATAGGTAGAAGTAGTCTGTAATCATTTTTGATAGGAGGGAAGATTGTTAGAGAGTACAGGGTCTGGTAGGAAGCCAAGGTGGGAAGAAGCTGTGGGGGAAACTTTGACAGATGATAAACCTAAAAGTGTTAGGGGATAGGATGAGAGAGTAGTACAGACTCTAGGGAAATAACAATCAGGCTGGGAATAAGTAGACCATGATTGTGGAGCATAGGGTCCCTGAGCTAGAACCTGGTGTAGAGGGTGCACCTGGGATTTCCATCTGCTTCGGGGCAAGTGGAACAGCCTGTGGCTGGAGAACTGAAGACTGCCTGGAACGGCAGAGGGATAGGTTGTCTCAAGACACTTTAACAGACACCAGAAAGGGACAGTTATAATGACTTTGCCACAAGGCAAAGTCCTAAAGAAGGAGCAGCCAAATCACAAAGAAGACAACTATCCAGAGTGATAGAGAGTGAGAGTAAGACAATGGGCTGAGCAGCCCAAGGAGTGGGTGCCTGAACAGTGGTGAGCAAATCCCTGGATGAGCCATGAGAAGGTATGCCAGCAGTGAACCCTCTTACAGTTGGGTATGAAATATATCACCACGTATACAAAGTAACCTACTCCCAGTGTAACTTGATTGAAGACTAAGGGCTAGATTATCATCTACTGCAAATCAGTTAAGCTCAATTGAATTCATTTCTTAAAGTAACAAACCTTACAGTAGGTGCACTCTTTAAATGTTTTCTTCAATATAGGAAAAAATTAATTGCAAAAGTACTAGCTGGCCCTGTTTGTTGTTGTTACACAAAATTAATAAGAAAGTACACACTGAGAAAACAATGGAACCATAAGTGCATACTAAATACTGTGCTTTAAAAGGCAACTGTTTTTTCTTGTAAAAGATTAACAAGAACTCATCAGATACTAGTAGATCAAAGCAAAAGGGGTGGTTTTGTGGGGTTTTTTTAATCATAAATGGCTTGACAGCTTTTTACCAAATTTTGCCTCTTAGGAGTTAGCCTCTGAAAATACATGTTTATAATGGAAACCTGAATTGAAGCATTATGAATGCAACACTACAACTCCATATGTACTGTGCAGAGTAATTATTGGAGCATTTAGTTAGCAGCAGACACTACAGTCAAGGTTGCAAAACAGTTTCAATAAGCCCGTTTTTAAATGCTGTGTCCATAACTTTCTGAAAAATAAGCTATTTGGGCTAAAATGTTTTATGCTTTGTGACTGGCTAATGAGTATTCTTTGTTTGTTTTTAAGTTTAAGCAAAATCCTGTTAGCTTCTTTTAGGTTATTAGAGGATGAAAAACATCCCCAGACAGTAGAAACATCACAAAAATGGCTGATATTTAACCTTACAAGATTTCCACCAATTTTGGAAACCATGGGATAGCAGGAGCTCTAGAAACATCATCACCATTCACATAAGGTGTCTTTTTTTGCTCCTTAGCTGCTGTCCCAATGTGGTCTGGTCTGTGGGGCTAGGCAAATATGTTGCCCTTTTCGATAGCTAGTGCAGATGTTCCAGGGATTAATACTCAGTGATTTCCCACTACAGATCATACAAGCTGCAACACAAAATAAATACAATAAAATTAAGGCTGAACAACAAATTGAAAAATAGGGATACTTCCAGACGCTCATTTTGTAGATTTCTCTGCATGCAAAAACATGAGCAGATCTTCTGTGTGTTTAGGGAGGAAATATGGCCTTGTAGTTAAAGGGTGTCTCTACACTTTGGGCTGGAGGTGTGATTCCCAGCTCACGGAGACAGACTTGTGCTCATTCTCCTTGAGCTAGCACACTAAAAAATGTGTTCCGTAGCAGTGTGAACTGCAGGATGGGCTAGCTGCCCCTCGTATGTGCCTCAGGTCTCTGGGTGCCTATTCAGGGCAGCTAGTCCCTTCTTCTGCAGCTACATTCTATTTTTAGCATGCAAGCTCTATGAGAGCTAGCATGAGTGTGTCTCCTTGAGCTGGGAATTGCACCCTGAACTCAGTGCGGCATGCCTAAAGTGCTGGGCTGGGACTCGGGAGAGCAGGGTTTAATTCTTGGCTCTGCCAGACTTGCATGCTGTGAGCAAGTCACTGAGGGCCAGATCCTCAAAGGTATTTAGGTGCCTAACTCCCATTAATGTCAGTGTTTGTTAGCCATTTAAGTGGTGGATTTCTAAGGGTATTCCAGATGGACTGATAGGGAATGTAGTTCTGCAGTCATATGACTCTTAATGTGATTGATCCAGCATTGCCAACAAGTGTGACTCTTGTGATATTTGGTGTTAATCTTAAAACCGCATCTCCTGGAATGATGTTAGTATTTGAGAGTTTCAGCTTTCGTGTAAAAAAAAAAAAAATTAAACTACATATCTAACCCACGTGGTTACAGAGGAAAGCTGGAAAACATGAACCATAAAGGCTCAGAAACCAGAACACAAATAGAAAGAATGCATTTATTGACTTAATCGTGAGTTCAAAAAATAATCTCACATGCATCTCTTTATTTTATCATTACTAACATAAAGGAACCAGAGCCTAACTCATAATTTTTTTTAATACTTGGGGGTTGTCAGTCCTGCTAATCAAATAATCAGTCAGAGAAAGACTAAGAGAGCAGGGAGTCATTCCCTTTGTGTCTCCCAGTAAAGCAGCTGTTCCCTTCAAGTTGCTCTTATGAAAAAAAAGTCTGAGTGGAACTGTGACCAGAAGTTGGTGAGAGGTCAGGGGCTGCCTGGAATTACTCTCAAAGCCCAGGGCGAAGAGGGCTGTGTGGGACTCTTGCTGCTGAGGAATAAGACTGTAGTGAAGCCCAGTACTGCCAACTCCAAACATTCAGAATTCATGAATCAAGTCCCCCAAAGACCATTCAATAAAAAAAAATCAGTTTGGGGTTCTTTACATTTATCTTCTGACTTTAAAAAAAAAACATTCTTTAGGGTTTGTGGTTTCAAACATATCACCACAATCATAAAGGCTGGGAGCTTATTAATGAAAAGAGAGATTCTAGCATAACCCTGTGACAACAGGAGCAGGGACTTTCAGGAAAACACCAGCTAACAGAGCGGGGGCAAACTATGGCCCGTGGGCCACATCTGGCCCATCAGGGCTTTGGATCCAGCCTGTGGAATTGCCACCCCCATGGTGCCGCAGGCCCAGTGCCGTTCCCGGAAGCGGCTGGCAGCACGTCTCTGCAGCCCCGGGGGGGGAGGGGGGACAGAGGGCTCTCCGCTGCCCTCCCATGTAGGCACTGCTTCCCCCCACCCTCGCAGCTCCCATTGGCCGGGAAGGGAAACCACAGCCAATGGGAGCTTTGGGGGAGGTACCTGCAGGTGAGGGCAGAGAGTGGAGTCCCTTCCTGCACACCGTACTCCCTCCCACACCCCAATCCCCTGTCCCAGCCCTACATTCATGGCCCTGCATGCAATTTCCCCACGCAGATGTGGCCATTGGGCCAAAAAATTTGCCCACCCCTGAATTAACCTAAGAGTTGGCAACATTGGAAGCCCAAGCCAAAGGCTGAAAGGTCTATTCACAGACTAATAATTGGGCTGCAGAAGCCTGAAGCCAGCATGTAGATTGAAGGTGGTTTCCTGTGCAAGTATTGGAATTAAATGTTATATTAATAATCCAGATTCCTGAAGAGGAGTTTTCATTTGCAAGACTAGTTGTCTGGTGTGTGTTAACCCAGAGGCGTTGAAGGAGGGGAAACTGAGCCTGCAGTGCACTTGATGAGGATGCAGAGGAGGTGACTCGCATCCAGGGCCATATAAATACCTAGATAGATGAAAGCAGAGCTATCCAGGTATTGTGATAGCTCTGCTTTATTAACATCTGCAACACTACAAAAATATTGGGGTCAGAGGAAGGGAGCAAGAGCCCTATCATGTCGACTGGTAGTTAACCAACAGCACAGTTGACAACCTAAGTGCCAAGTCTCATATTCTTGGTCTCATTCACACATGTGTTTAGTGGCTTTCCTTTATCACCTAAACAAACTCAAATGGTCTCTGGGGAAAAAAAAGGCAACGTGCTTTTGGTGTGAATAAGATAATCCAAATAAAAACTGGTTATATTTTTCTGACAATTTTGAAATGTTTCACACACATAATTTGGGGGAGGGAAAATGTTCAAAATGTTTCTCGAAATGTACTCTAGTGTTAACAGTACTGTCAGTATTCTCTATCCTATTTCTAGGGAATACCTACTTCCCCTGGGACTATCTAGGGGTTAAAAAGTAAAAGAGAACCTTGTAAAGGCACCCCCCGTCAGACCCTATTGTACCATCCTTGCTCACTTTGGATACTACCGTACTCTGACGAGGCTCGTTGATGCTACTCAGTGTGCCCCAGGGTTGCAGATTCAGGCCCGTGGATTTTTTTTCCATCTTCAAAGTGCTTTCTAAATATTAACTCATTAGCCCTCCCAACACACCTGTAAAGTATGTGTTATCACCATTTTCCAGCTAGATTAAATGATTTGTTTGGCACATCAGTGGCAGAACTGGGATTAGACTTCAGTAGTTCCTGGTTCTTAGTCCTGTCTCCCCTAACTGGACTATGCTGCTTCTAATCTCTCTTCATTCCTCCGAGATAGATCACCTCATCTCTATGATACTGCACATTTCAAAGTTTGCTATTTAAACCTATGAAAAATAAACCAGATGCTGCAACAATACTATTTTAATTATATGCTTCCCAAAGGATGATGAACATTTTAAGACTATTAAAGGTAATCTTTTTTTCACAAAAATCATACCTATAAAATGATTAAGCAGATTACTTTCCAAGAAAAGTGCAAACTTTATTACAGAATTAACTTCATTATAGGCATGTAAAATGTATTGAACAATCAGAATAGGGTATGCACATCACAGAGCCACGCTCCACCCCGCCCCCATTTTGCTTCTAAACCAGTGTAAAACAAAATGCATAATAATGCTAATTAAGATGAAACATCATGTCTTAGCTTGACGAGTTGTCAGTGAGTCTCACTGTGAGTGTTCGGTGGTGGGTTTTCTTTTTTCCCTCCACATTTACATTCCAAACTGAACAGAACATTCTTTAAACTAAATCTGTGCACTTATAAGACACAACTCTGGGCAGCACTGTACCCTTTTCAGGAGGATAATGATCATCTTACTCTCTAAACAAATTCTCCCTAAAGATTACAAAGAGAAACATTAGAGCTGAAATCAATCTTAGCAGCATGTATGGTGATGGTACCTTGTTTTGCTAAAAGGCAGAGGCTGTGCTTGACTCTTGAAATCTATATCTTTATTAACAAGCATGACACTGTAGCTTTTAGAGTTCTCTCTTATACAAAGTGTACTTATTTAAAGGCTTCCATTCCTTTTAGCCCCCCATATGCAAATTAGCATACAGAGTTATGAGAAACTTTCTTCTGAAAAATGCTAATTTATTCATTTTCTGCAGATGGTTGTAAACAACGTGAATCACCTCTAATGTGAAATTGTCAAATTTATTGCATGCAATCTTACCTCTTTCTGTCCTTTTCTGCCTGTCTTTCGATTAGACACTATGGCTTTCTGGTCCAGCTAGTGGAAAATTATATTTTATCAACATTTTTTACAAACTCTATAATGTTAAAGCCATAGGGACCATACACAATCTTATACATATGCTACTAAATTATTCTTTAAGTATGACTCCTTATATATGGTCCTGGTCCTGCAGCTACTCCACATGAAGAAATACTGTTGACTTCAATGGGACTACATGACAAGGCTCTGTGTGTGTGTACTATAGAGCACTTGGTTTTTCTGTATGTGTGAATGCTGAATTAGAAGTACTTCTAAACTGTTAAGAGTTGGACATTGTGCTTACAGCTGACTGGGTGGTGGAATGGAAGGAAGCATGTACAAACAATTTTTTTGAAAATTTCTCTCATGTTTTAAAAATTTCATTTGCTTGTGCACTCTTGTCCCAGGTTGAGAAATGGATTTTGCCTCTCTGCCCACTCACTCAGGTAGTCTGGTTACTATACCTTTGTGTGAGTGAATTGAAAGTCACTCTGCCTTTCAAAAACTACAGCAGTAAACAGTTCTAAGTGATCATTAAGCATTTTAACTTTTTGCACTGTTCCACTGTGAGGAAACACTTTTTTCTAGAACACTGAAGATATTTTTCTGAAAATCTTTAAGTGCATGTTAAATAGTAATCATCTACTCAATGTATTTGATAAACAAGCAAACCAAAATCATTTTTCCAAATACTTTAGATGCTAAAAATATCCTGCCAATCTTGAATGCAAAGCCATCATGCCAAATACTTCAAAAATAACTGATAAAAATTCTGAGTTGGTTTGAAATGGAACAGTGACCTTCATTGTGAAACTCATTTTTTAAGCATGAGGAGACAACTTTAAAAGTTGTTGTGTAGTTATTTCAGAGAAAAGCATGAATGAATGTAACATACATCATAGAATACAAAACTGTGTTGTATTATGCACGTCTGGCCACATTCTGCGGTCAGCTACACCAGCATAAATTTGAAGTAACTCCAATAAAGTCAATGGAGTCCCTCCAACTTTCCTCTGCTCATAGTGAAAGCAGTATTTGGTCCATAATGGGTCTGATCCTCCATTGCCTTTGTGTCGGCATTATACCCGTCTATAGTAGGTGAAGCTTTTTACATCTATTCTGAACTCACCTTTCACAAGTGTAAATGACCTCACAAAGTAGAAAGGCAGTGGACAGGTAGGCTCAGAACTCTTGGCCTTTGGCTCAGATCCTAGACTACAGTCAGCACAATTCAGGGGGAAGTTGGTTGTAAGCCACTTCTGCACACTCAGTCCTAGAGGGGCCATCCCAAGAGAGAAGGCCACTAGGCCAGACTCTGACAAAGTAGTGACACCTTAAGGCTGCTCTACTTCCCAGTGGCTGCTAATAGCCCCCAGTGTGCTGTTCCAGTAGCTATACATTGCCAGGGAATAGAAACATCCTAGCTACAGCCTGTGCTATGGGGACAAGAAGTGGGGTAGTGCAGGAGCCACTATGGGATACACTGCCTAAGAATCCTCCCAAACAGGGGGAACTCTCTAACTGCGATCTAAGTCAGGTTTTAGGCCAACTTATGCAGCCAGAGTAGCACAAGGCGACATTAGCAGGGTGCAGGATCTAGCCCTCTGTTTAACTACTTTTACAGTAGTTTGTTAGTCTACCATTCTGTGAAAACAACATGATGTGTTATGTCATTAAGCCCACAAAGGTAAAGACTTTTTTTTTTAAAACATAAAGAACACTTATACACATCTTAAAATATGATAAAACCATAAAAGGTTTTGGGGGAGCTTGAAAAGTATCTACAGTAATGAACTGCTAGCCTGTACTGAAGCTTGGAGGGAAAATGAAAGGTGGAAATGATATTCACTGAAGAATATTTTCCACTGGGGACTCCACTGGCATTCAGTTGTCTCATTTAATTATCACTTTCCTGATCCAACCATTATTCATGAGCTGCTTCTTGTTCTTAAAGAGCTCTGAGCTGTGCTTGCCAATATTATGGCATATTATGAAGCACAGTTATGCAGCAAGGGGGTTGGGGTGATAATGCATTGGTCTACACTGCTGGCATGTTTTCTGTTTGAACTCATCAGCTGCCAGAAGAATGCAGAGCTCTTTATTCAAAGCCAGAAAATCAAATGGTTTTTCAGCATTGTGCACTATTTGGCAGGCATCACATTCTTTTGCATTATTTAGGTAGAATATAGACCATTCAATTTGCATAGCACATAAGCAGTATGAATCATTTGCATGGGATTTACACTAGTTGCCATGTGATTGCATTCCTGTCTGTAACAATGGAGAAAGAAATGCACAGAAAGGAAAGTTCCTAACAGACGTAGGAAGCACCCGCTGGAGTAGTTTTGAGATGAATATTAATTGGCATTGGTTTTATCTAGATGTGAAGCTGAAGTATATTCATCTTTGTTTCTTCATGCCCCCTCTGCCCAAATTAAGTGCATAGTTTTTTTAGCGGAATTATACAATGCAAATTTACTTCGTCTGGATCTCTGTCTCTCTTTCTCTCATTCTCTCTCTATGTCCAGGGTAATAATAGTCATTAATAGCTAAAGAAAAAAAATCTGTTCTCCTAAATACTCCTCTAACCATGTCACAGCTAATTTAAAGAAAAAATGTATAATTTCTGTTCTAAACCATTGAATTTAGTTTATAATAGAAATAATCCTGAGGAAATTGGTCATTAATTAAGTTTAACAACCGGTTTGTTAGAGTGTTAGCTGCCCTTGGCTTCACCCCAGGCCATTAAGTCAAAAACCATCACTTGTTAATAATGACTGATTTAAAAAAAAAAAATTACTGCTTAAATAGTGAACTGGGGTTGATAAGCATTTAGATAAACTTAACACATTTAAGGGTTTTTTTTGTTTTTGTCAGCAAATAACGTTAACACTCTTTAGAACTTTTTATCAGGCATGAAAAGTATAAGCAGAATAACTAGTAGGTCTGTTTCTCCTCTCACCTCAGTTCTACATAAATGCAACCTCATTGAGAAGCAAAGCTACTCCCAATTTACATTGGCATGAGAGGCAAATCAAGCCCAGTGTCTTTTATGCATTATAGATCAAATGTTCTTCTCACGCCAAATTATCATGAAGAATGGCTTGATGTAAGCTCAAAAGCTGGACTCTCTCACCTACAGAAGTTGGTCCAATAAAAGATATTACCTCACCCATCTTGTCTCTCTACTATTCTGGGACCAACACGGCTACAACAGCACTGCATCCACATTATCCTGTAAAACTCCCAAAGTTCACTGAGTTGAATGGAAAAAACAGAGAGAATTTAATGCAGAGGACCAAAATTAGACATTTGGAAACCAGGTGTAATTCCCTAAAATTTGGTAGAGTTGTCAAAAGAGTGGCAAACAGGTCTGAAGTTGGCCCTGAATAATACATTACCTGAATATTTATTATGTGCAAAAGCCTCAGAAGTCATTCAAATCTTTTAGTGACTTCGCTGGGAGCAGGAGCAAGGCCTGCAGGTGTGATGAGAAGATTATGTCATGGGTGTGATCCCTGCCATTCCAGCCACAGGGCTAACTACCTGTATCTGCAGGTCCCTGGGTGGTTGCAGTATTGATGTTGCCACCTAACAGCTCTGGCAGAGTACTGGCCAATGGTCTGTGAGCCTTGTAGCACCACTGACTGTGACTAATGGCACATACCTGTTCCCTGATTGGCATGGGCATGCTATTTAGGGCCTAAGGGAAACACGTGCTGCCTATCTGTATACTAAGGTAGATCCCTGATGTGCTACTAAGACAGACCTTGCCTAGTTCCTGTTTTCTTGCCTTACTCCTGCCCTGCACCAAGCCTTGCTCCAGGTAATTCAGTTCTGACCCTTGGCTCTGGCATCTAGCTTGTGGCTCTGGCTCTGACCTAGCTTTCCTTTCCTCATGCCTGACTCCTGCTCTGACTGCTAGTTATGACTGCCCACACGCTGATTCTTGACACAGGGTTTGCCCTAATATTCTTTCTCATATCTAAATATATAACACTAGTATAGAGCAGTGGGCTGAGGAATGAGGATAGTATGCCAGATTCTGATATCCATTTTAATTTGATGAAACTACTGCAGAATTACCTCTGTGTAACCGAAAGCAGAGCTTGGCCCAGCCCCCTTAGTCAAAGTTGTAATTGCCTACTCTAGTGTGTGCATTAAAAGAGCAACTGCAGACATTCCATGCCACTCAAACAGATAGTAAACCAGTATCCCTATTTAGCTGTGCATCCCATCATCCCTTACATGGCCTGTCCCTGCCATGCCACCCTAAACCGCAGGGTATACATGACCAGAACAGAGCCCTTTCTCTCTGCAGCATGCAAAGTATAGAGAAGCCCCGCTGAATGGCAGGTTTAAGGACTCGTAGAAAGGTTCCATTCCTGCCAAACCTATCCTCCCCCGTGTAAGCGCTTGCGGGATTGAGTTTTGTGTTATGTAGTTTATCTGCTGCTTTTTATAATAAGATCTATATCGAGCTGAGACTTCAAGATTTTTCTAGGGATTTTTCCATGTACTCTGTTGGAAGTGGATCCAGTTCTTACCTCTGGTGTTTGCTTTATGATTTTCTTGTTGCATTTTATTTTCTTTAATTGCCTATTAACTACTCAAATTCTAGGCCTGATCCCAGCTCACATGAGTGGCATGCATTCATGTGTGTAGTCCATTGGCATCACTGGGTGAATGAATAAGGATCATTCATGTGTGTAAGATTATCAGCATCAAGACATCCCTTTCTTTCCTTGGAAAGATAGTGTGTATTTAGTGCTATACTGTTTTTAGTAGCATGGTTCACCACAATGTAATGGAGATCCTGCAGGGGTATGTAGCCAATATACAGACTTGTATACTACACATCATCTTTACTGCCAGTACAGTGGGGATAGGGGGTGTGGTTATTGAAAAGAGGGTACAGCTCCTATACTCCCGTCCCAGGCTAGTTTTTCAGCCCTCGTGGCTTACAGGCTAGCATTATTTATATTGGTGCATGGCGAAAGAATTGCACACAGCAGCAATTTGAGAAGGGTAATGCAAGTGGGAGTTTTGCATACCACCCTCTGTTTTGTGTTCTGTGCATTTTGTTAGTGACTGGCCTTGTATTCCTGTTCTGAACAGGACACTACTTCAAACAATTACCTTTCAACCCCACCATCAAATAATTATTTACCTGTCCCGAAAGATACATCAGTAGACATCCTGGAAGATGTCAGCATAAAATTTTCAGACCTTCACAAGGCACCAGAAATACTATCATTGTCCTTTTAATTTATGGTACAGTTTTTGTCCTGTCTTACGACAGGAATCATGTTCATAGTGTTGCAAAGTCCCAAGAAATTGCTTTGGCAGCTACCAAATGCCTCAATCATTCACAAGATGTGTATCCATTCCTATGTACTACTGCCTTCTTTTATGTATCATGTACCAGGTGTATTTGCTTTACAGTTAACACCAAAGGGGTTGATTATTTGGGGCTTGATCATACCCATGATCTGCATGTGGTGGGTCACCTACCAAACCCTTTTCTCCCTTTTATAGAACAATTTTGGGGAAAGTCTACAGAGTGTCCCCTCCACAGAACCCTTTGGTATTTCCAAAGGAGAGATGATCTTGGAACCATGCACACTAACACACAAGTTACATTGTCACAACATGTATTTATAAAATTACATTTTGTTTAGAGATTTAAAATAAAGCTATTGATCTTAAAACAGGGCATATATTGGAAACAAAGTCTGTGCACAGGTGAGTGAACTTCTGATAGGGCTATGCTACTACAATAATCTAAGAAATGACATTCACTGGTAGGATCTTGAATTGCTGGCCACAACACTTGTGGTTATGTTTTTGATACTATAGACCTGCATAATCTTTGTGAGAATATTCATGGTTTCCCAAACCTCTTTACTGTGTGACTGGTCCACAATGAGGATCCCATGCGCAGTTAATACCTTGATCAGGAGATACAGGTGACTGACAGATGGATTTCAGTGACAGGGGAGGATGGTTGCTATATGCCCACTCTCATTTACCAAGCATTTAACTGGATCCAGCAGGGTTACAGGACTCACCCAATATTATTGGTTATATTGTGGAAGAACATAAGAACGGCCATACTGGGTCAGACCAAAATTCCATCTAGCACAGTATCCTGTCTTCTGACAGTGGCCAATGCCAGGTGCCCCAGAGGGAATGAACAGAACAGGTAATCATCAAGTGATCCATCCCCTGTCACCCATTCCCAGCTTCTGGCAAACAGCCTCTGCCTAGCTCTAGAATTTGATCCACCTCAAAATCCTTCCATCTCCAGCAAGATAGATGGTACCAAAAGGGGATCTTGGACTGTGAAGACTTCCCCTATAGGCACAAGATCCACCAATGAAATAACAGGTCTCATTTACCTCTGGGAGGTGGCCCTTTTAGCCTTTATCAGCACTGCGTGTTGCAACAAGCTAAACAGTATTATCTCTCCTAATATTAAACTTTCAAGTTGTATTCCTTTCAACCCAACTGTGTCTCCAAGGCAAAACCACCAGACCTTGCCCAGTTTGACCCAATAGGAAAAAATGCCTTCCTGATCCCAATTGATCAGACCCCCAGCTTACTGAAGAACACAGCTTCTACACTACAATGAAGGAGAAGGAGAGTCAACAGCAAAAGGGGCAAGAGACCTCTGAAATGCCCAGGATAAATGTAAATAGATGTGTGGGTGGGGAAAATGAGAGCCAATCACCCTACTTGCTCCCTAAAGCCCATCAATGAGAGGTGGAGGAGGGGTCTGGGTCCTGCCTCACCAACAAGTGATCTCACCTCCTTCCTCCCATTTGCTGTGTCTCTCCCGTCTCAATGGCACAAGAGAATCCTACCACAGCATAGAGTTGCTCGTTCATTTTCAATTATAGGACAAGGAAAAAAGAGAGTGTACCCCTAATGTCATGTCTTCTAGAGACTGTGAGGGACAACTTGATACAGTTGTCAACTGAATAATGCATGATTATCCCTGCCACTCCCTAAAATGATCCAGTGTCTGAATCTATACAAAATAATGTTGTGTCCCATACACTGCACAGGATAACTTAAGAATAGTGGTCCTGGAGATATAAACAGGTTGTGTAGCAATGTTTCTAGCTCCGTGGTGAAAACTAAATTTCTCACTGGATACCAGTCTGTTTCACTCCCTGTGTTTTTGTATTTGTCCACCTTCCTTCTCTCCATCTTGCTACTTATTCCTTCCTAAAATTGCTTCTTTAACTTAAAATCTTATGAATTACTTATCATGCAATTAAAGTGCCACAAAACTATCATTGTCTATCATTAGACAATCCACTGTTCAATTTTGTAAATGTGATTGAGCTGGCAATGGTTAAGTAGGTAAATTTTGGGAAAGATAATAGCTATATGAAGTTCATATTCAGTTTATTTTCCTTCTGTTTCTCCTTGCCTCTTTAAATCTAGGTTGTTATCACCGATTTCAGAGGGTGTGGGGGTTGGTTGGTGGGGGGAAGGGATCTCTTTAAAAAAAAAATGCAGTGCAGCAGAAAATGAAGGCATTCCTGGTCTGCATCTCTGTTCTTTCACCTATGCTTTCCAATTGTTTTATGCTATTCTTCTATTTTGCGTACTGATGTAAATTACTGCCATCTTCTCATATAAGTCCTCTGGATCTTGTGGGTTTCATTTCTCTACAGGTTGGTAACCTCTGGTGCACACCAGATTAACAAAGTTTGGACCTAATCTTTCTCCTGTTGATATAATGGCAATATCACCTTAACTCCAGTGGGATCAGGTCCCTTAGAATGACCACAAAATAGAGGAGCAGACACTCACATCTTCAGATGAGTTTCCTTCTATCACCAGCAGCTTCCTCTGGTTCTTTCATGCAAAACACGCCTATAATTTTTTTGACGATACAGAGATTGGCCTTCCATGTACAGTTCTATCCCACTGTAAACAGTCAAGGCACCTTCTTTGGGAATGCCTCATTTCTCAACAGCATCTAAATGTTGGAGTATATATTATAGAAAAGTGGCCAGAGCCTGGGACTGGCCACGCTGAGGCCAGTGAAGCTCAGAATGGGGTGGGGGGAGGAATGGTTTCAGGGGACCGTAAGACACTTTTATATTATCTCGATCTCGGGGTCACCAGGTGCCAGATCAATCCCTAGCACAAGCTAGAGAAGCCTTGTGGTTGCTGTCTTGCACTCAGCTCCCATTTCCCATTCTGAGACCCAGGTGGAGGTCACAGCTCTCTGGTCTGGTTACTGCTATGTCCCCTAAACCAGAAGCTGCTACACTGCCCTTACACGATCCAAAGGTAATCACCATAGGACAAGTATCAGAGTGGTAGCCATGTTAATCTGGATCTGCAAAAGCAGCAAAGAGTCCTGTGGCACCTTATAGACTAACAGACATATTGGAGCATAAGCTTTCGTGGGTGAATACCCACTTTGTCAGATGCATGTCATGCATCTGAAGCAGTGGGCATTCACCCACAAAAGCTTATGCTCCAATATGTCTGTTAGTCTATAAGGTGCCACAGGACTCTTTGCCACCATAGGACAAATCCCCCAAAAGCTGTCTAAAAAGGCCTGAGCGTGTGTGGGAGTAAAACAAAGGAGTTTTAGCAGGGGCAAAAATATTGGCCCAAGAATTTTGATTTAGATCAGCATTCATTAGTTTCAAATAAATCTTATGAGAACTTTTCTCTGTGGTATCCATCAAATATCATTTTTTCAGGATGTTTGTCTGTCTTTCTATCTTGAGGTACAGAAGAAGAAGAAGGTTCATGGAGATGTTCAGACTCCTTTTTATTTTATTAAAATTATTTAAGATTTAAAATGGACAAGGTTCTTAGCCTATTTACTTTTTGTGAACGTTAATATTTATAAATTGTTTGCACCTTACATTTAGAGGTTACATATATGGAAATTGACAAGAATTTTTTTTTCATTCTCTCTAGTTGTGCTAATTCATGGCAGACTTGGAACCCCCGGAAAAAGATGTTTTCTGAACTGGGGCACAGATGAGCCTGACTTTTAGCTACAATCCTGGTATTCAGATTCTGACTCTACTCCCATTGACATCAATGGGAGCAATTAGGCCAACATTGAGCACTTTTGAAAATCTTACCCTTAGTATCTGGACAACTTGCAGCACGCTATCTGCAGATATACGGGCATGCTATTGTGGCACCCTCTTTCTCTTGTATCATTTCTATGGTAGATGATATTAAAATTTTTTAAAAAAGGCTAAAAGAATGTTTAGGTTGCAAGGTTCTGTATTTAGAAGTTAGGAAATGCCAAAGTTGGAATTGCCTATATACAGCCTTAACTCCACTTCCCTGTGTATATGCATTATGATACAGTCCTTAACTAAATGTGCACCTGTTGAACACTTTATTTTTTATTTCATTTTGCTTTCTTAAGGATGCAAAAAATAAATTCTGTAGAATGCTATCATGCATAAGAGATGCATTCAATAAGGCAAAAGCAGAGCTCTATAAATACCTTCAAGCCTGAAGGAGGAAGTTTGAAAAAGTTATGAGCAACTAAAAAGCCCATTTAGAATAAAACTCTTGGGCAACCTTAACTATAGCTGTTGCTATGAGCTACAGCTATAATTATGATATGTTGAAATAGATGCAGTATACACTAGGGATGACTCCAAAACACCCAGATCTGAATACCTCAAGGGGTACTAGAGGGGGGAAACATTAGAATCTGAATACAGTCCACATCCAAATTTTGCAGCAGATCTGCTTCTATACAGTTTTGAACTAAAGCCCCAGGTCCATATGCCCCTGGAATTTGGTAATGTGCAAAATCTGATTCTAAGCTTGAAGTTGCAGCTCAAGCATATCTCCATTTTACACGTACTTGCATTTTGCATGTACTTACTTACTATAGAATGTCAATTTATCAAACTAAAACAAAGCTGAACACCTGTCAGTTTGACATATCCTTTACTCTGGAAGTTCCAGTCATGTCATCAACCCCCAAAACAGTCTTTGCCACATTCTGCTGGTTCATGTCTCTTCTGCTCCTAACACCCTCTTTTTTTCAATTATGTTGAAATGTATACAAATATTTCTGTCCGCTCTGGTACCCTAAACTTACTTCTTCAGGATAGTAGTTTCTAAGAAATAGGTGTTTACAGATCCTATCCCAGAGAAAATTACTCCAATAGCAAAGAATTTATGGCAGATCATGTTTTCTGAAAAATTACCCAATGCATCAAACTAAATTAAAAATTATAAGGAATTGTAAGAAATAATTGTTTGCTTGCACCTACTTTACAAGCAATCCAGATCACTCTGGATCAATGACCTGTCCTCTTCATTATTTACCTCTCCCCCAATTTTTGTGTCATCTGAAAACTTTATCAGTGATTTCCCGCCACCACTTCCTGAGGCCATTGCTAAAAATGTTAAACTTACAGCCAAGAATTGGTCAGTGTAGGACCCTACTTGAAACACACCTATTTGATGATGATTCCCTGTTTAAAGTTACATTTTTGAGACCTATCAGTTAGCCAGGTTTTAATCCATTTAATGTATGCCATGTTAATTTTACATCATTCTAGTGTTTTTAATCAATGTCATTCAGTACCAGGTCAAATGCCTTACAGTAGTCTAAGTATATTGCTTCAATGTTCTTACCTTTATCAATAAAACTTGTAATTTTATCTAAAAAGATATCGAGTTAGTTTGACAGGATCTATCTTCCATAAAATAAACTCATGCAGACTTGCATTAATTACATTACTCTCCTTTAATTCTTTATTAATTGAATCCTGTATCAGCCACCATTTTCTTGCCCAGGATCAATGTTCAGCTGACAGGCCTATAATTACCCGGGTTATCCAGTTTATCTTTTTAAATAAGGTGCATAATATTAGCTTTCTTCAGTCTTCTGGAACTTCCCCAGCATTCCAGTGTGTATTGAAAAATCAACATTAATTGTCCAGCAAGCTCTTCAGCCAGCTCATCTAAAACTCTTGGCTGCAAGTTAACAGGTTGCAAATGTCTGACTTCAGTAGTTTCTCTTTAATATCCTCCAGAGATACTAATGGAATGGAAAGAGTATATCATCTACTTTTTCCCAAATACAGAACAGAAATATTTATTGAATACTCTCTTTTCTGCATTATCACTGATATGTCTACCATTTCCAATGGTTCATGCCATCATCAAGATTCTTTTTGTACCTTTGGCACCTTAGAGACTAACCAATTTATTTGAGCATGAGCTTTCGTGAGCTACAGCTCACTTCATCGGATGCATCCGATGAAGTGAGCTGTAGCTCACGAAAGCTCATGCTCAAATAAATTGGTTAGTCTCTAAGGTGCCACAAGTACTCCTTTTCTTTTTGCGAATACAGACTAACACGGCTGTTACTCTGAAACCTTTTTGTACCTTATATATAATTAAAAAAAAAAACCAACAAAAAAAACCTTCTTCTTCTCCTTAACTCTGTTGGCCACAGATTTCTTTTTGTATTTCTCTGCTTCTCTTATCAATTTCCTACAATTCCTAATTTATATTCATTACTATCAACTTCCCCTTTCATCTATTTGTTATATAACTTTTAACTTTTTTACAGCAGCCTTCACTTTCCCTCTAATCCAGGTAGATTTTTTAATTTTTTTTTTAACCAGCACAGCCTTCTTCATACATTGTGGGATTATGGCTTTTGGGGCAGAATTTTTCTGATTAAATTCTTCCTTCTACCTGATTTGGGTCTTCATTGTTGTCAGCTTTGGGAAACTTGCCCTATTAAAATACCAAGTATATATATTTGACTGGTCTAGACTTTATTTGCACATTATAAATGTGATCAAGTCATGATACCTTGTATCTAAACTATCACTGATTTTTAGTTCTGCAATTTAGTTCCTCTTTATCTGTTCGGACAAGGACTAAAAGAGAATTAGCCTATGTTGGCTGCAACACTGTGAATTAGGAAATGGTCATCTATAATGTTTAGAATTTCCAAGGATGTGTTTAGTACTGGCAGTATGAGACTCCATAATCATGAAGCTTTTTCCCCCCTACACATTACAGATAGGTGCATAAGAAGCCAGTCATCCTGTTCCCTAGTGTGATTTGGTAGTCTGTAGCACTCACCAACTAATACCCAATCTTCTACTTTATCTGTAAAAACACTGATCCATAAACATTAGAGATTATTTTCTTCAGAATTATCAGTGACTCGGAAATAGGTAATGCCCGTTTGTAGTCTGTAAATATGTCAGGAGTACATCTTTGAGACAACCTCTTAGCAGCTTCTTTCTTCAGGCAAGGATGCTTTTACTGGACTCCTCTTCATTTTCCAAGCCTTCAAATGTTCTAGCTTCTTCAATAGGAGCACCAGATGACTTGAGCACTGGTACTTGCACTGGTTTTATATGCTTTCCAGACTACTAATTCTGCCCCATACTCTATTGTATTTTATTTCCATGGTGAATGCTGGTCTGACCAATAATTACCTTGAATCCAGCCTCTTCAGCTACTAGCCATCATAAGTAAACAAAGAAAGGAGAAATGGAATCATCATGTTTAAGTTTTTTCCCACTTGATACCTGTTTTTGTTCAAAGATATATTGAACGGACACTGCTATATAAAGGCCCACATACTGCAGTGACTGACACCTTATGAATGCATAAAACAGATCATAATATAATCTCTTCAGGGGAAAAACCATGCCTTGAAAGCTGCCTAGCATTTCACATTTTTTGTAAACTATTTGCTTGAAGAAAAAATGCAATTTTTAAACCTATTTCTTTTTAATTGTGAAAGATTTTGACAGTGGGATTGGAGGATTACATCAACCATCTGTTCGTAAGTGAAATGAAGTGTTGAAAAGAGTTGAGACCCACACAGTGTAGATAGACATCACTTTTCATTCCACCCCAAAAGACTGAAGAAATCGGGTCTTTTTTTCTCTCTCTCTCTCTTTAAAGAAAACTTTGGTTATCTTGTCATGCATAATATATTACATCCATAGTTTCAAAAAACTAAAGTAATATAATTAAAGATTTTCAATTACTGAATATTTTGTCTAATTGACTAAATTGTTGATGATTTTTAAATTGTTTCAATATATTAAAGATACAGTTCCCAAATAAAATAATACATTGCTGAAAGTCTGACATGTAACAAATGATACACAGGCTATGTTGGAGTTCAAATAAACATAATGTGTTTCCTGTATATGCTTTGCTGTCATTTTTAAGACAGCAGATAATAAAGAAATGAGGAAGAATTATATAATCCAGTGAGTGAATTACAACTAAGGAATCTGTGGGAGAAGTTCAGATTCTTGAACCTCTTGACAATTTCCATTTAAACAGCTTTAAGATGCAAAACTGGAAGAAGAAGAAAAAAGTCTCAAGTACCCCATGACTTATAAAGGGTGTGGAATGCCTGGCATTCAAGTCATATCTACTTGAGGCAGATGAGACTCAGAAATTATATTTTCCCTAATCTTGCTGCTACTGAAGCTAAGAAACAAATTTAGGCTAGGTGATGAATCCTGCTCCCTGTGAATCCAACAGAAACTCGCCATTCATTTCTATGGAAGCAGAATTGGGCATGTAGGTGAAATTTGTTTAACTATTTTCTATTCAGTAATTTTTAATGAAGTAACTGACTTAGGCATAACTTGGTGCATCTTTAATGTGGTTATGATGAATATATTTTATATGATTAAAATGTTAAAATTGTTTGGCCTTAAATATTGTCTTAAAAGATTTGTCAGCTACAGAGCCTTGGGAAAGGCGCTTATGTGAGTGACTGTTCTAAAAGGCAATTTCTTTGTTCAATCTGCAATCCAAATATATTAATAATGTAGTATTGTTTCTCTTAACTTATTTTTAAAACATGCTCATTAAAAGTTCTTGAGTAAAGTAAAGCTACTATATTGTATTATGTATGCACGTATGTGCATGACCAAATTTTGATCTGTTTTAAATTTTTAAATATTTCAAATCTGTAAACTGAGAAATTCCATTCACTTTGGTTATGGAATAATCCCTTCTTACAAAGTCTGAAAGATGGGCTTGTGGTTAAATCATGGAGTTGGGACTCAAGTCTCTGTTCAGTTCTTGGCTTTGTTACAAACTCAATGTGTGACCTTGGACAAGTCATATGCCTCTTTCTTGTGCCTCTGTTCCCTTTTTAGAAGATGGGAATAATACTTTCCTACATTAAGAGGTTGTGGTAAGGAAATATTCATGTCTGCGAGGTGCTCACTGAAGTCCATATGTATGTATAGTAAGATGCAAATACATTTGATTATCTGGAGCAGCTTCACAACAAGTAGCCCAATAATATTTGAGACCTTCCTCATAAATTTAGAACACATGATAAAACCAACCACCCCAAGTTCCTCAACTCACCCCTGTGAGACAGAGATCAGTTTTGCACTATCTCCCAGAGTGTAACAGGTGAATTATATTAGACCAAACTGAAGAAGTAAGCTCCACATGGGAGGACCCCTCCCAGATAATCTCCTGCTATCAGCTCCGCTCACCTTTAAATTAGGAAACTAATATAGAATTCCTCCTGTGATCGGAATTGCACAGGGAGTATAGTGTCCCTGGTTCTTGGTGCCCAAACCCTTTAGGGCTTTGTAGGGAAAAACAAGAGCTGATTGGAAAATGTCACCCAAAATGAAATTTTGATTAAAAGGAAAGAAGGCTTTTCTATTTTTTCACTGTTTTCCAAAAATATCATCTTATATTTGACCCATAAAAAAAGTCAGTAGCCAGAGCAGTTGTTTAATACATTTTCTATGCTTAGCAAATAGGCTGCTTCAATATTTACTGATTTATGTTCCTGAATGAACTGAAGGCATAGTCGAACTACGTCACTTTATAATGTCTAACATCAGTCACAAAAACATGGCCAATAGCAAGGTTCAGAACTTGAAAACAAGAGTCACAGCCTTTTTTGCCAAATGTATTTAAAAAAACCAGTCTCAGTAACTGCTGCTTCCTGGACAGCCAGGATAACGCTACCTCCTGGGTGATAAAATTAAATAACACATGTTGGATATGTTGGGTGCGCTCCCTCAAGCAAAGGCTGTATATAATCTCTACCCATTCTTCCAGTTGCTTTCTTCAACCTACAGGCATTATCCCAGGTTCATAATTCATGTGTACATATTTTCAGTGATTCCTTAAAGAAAGCTGTCACCCTGTCCTCCAGCCTTCATTCAAGCTCCAGTCTCATTCAGATATCAGGTAAGTCACCCAACTGTATTAGAAAGATGGAGATATAGCACATACTGAAAATGCTATAACTCATGCTTTCTCTCTAACCCTCCTAACAGCCTCATATACATGTTTAAGAGAAGGATTGATACTGGAACCTTGTGGAATCCCACATGAGAGACTCCTTGGGTAGGCAAATATCCAGCAATAGATTCTAAAACAACCACTAAATAGGAGTCAACACGCCCCAATCCTGCTAACAAGTATATGGTTAACTTTATTACCACTTGTAGTCCCACTGAAATCAATGGAACTACCTGTGCTAGTAACGGATTGGGACCCAACATATTCACCATAAATCCCTGCTGAGGATTGCAGATATATCACTGAAAGCCCATGGTGAATAGCACCAAAGGCCATTGACAAATCTCTGGAAATTAGCATGGACAGGTGATCTTCATCCTTCAGTTGATCTCTATCTTCAGCTAACACAAGTGTAGTTTATTTCTAATACACTGACTTGAAATAAGACTCTATGAGGTCAAAGAAATCTGAAGTCTTTAGACAGTGGCAAAGAAGCCTCACCATAACCTTCTTAGACAACATTCCCCAAACTAGCAGGTTCATAATTCATGTGTGCATATTTTCAGTGATTTCTTAAAGAAAACTGTCACCCGGTCCTCCAGACAGGAAACTGTACCACTTTTCACCAAGTGTGGAAATTCCACTTACCACTTGATCTACATTGATCTTAAGGCCAGCAGAGATCACTGATCATCTACTCTGCACTCTTGCATAATTCAGGCCATAGCATTTCACCTGTTAATTCCTGTCGCAGAAGAAGAATTTATTGAATGCATCAAAACTAATCAAGTGTGTAGTTTAAACTAGAGCATAACTCTTAGAAAAACACCCAATCTTGACTTAAAGTAAAACTGCTAATGAATTTGTCATCTGCAGGTGGGGGTTCTATACAAAACTTGTATACAGCCATCCCTTAAGGGTGAACACCCTATCAGTATAAATACTGGCCTTCCACATTGAGGGACTTATTCCTGTGAACTGGTCAGCTCCCTGAACTTCCCTTCAAATTAGTGTGACTGAGGCTCAAATCTTCACATCATAGAGGCCACAGTTTGCCTAAGAACATTATAAAAATTACATGGGCCAAAATCCTGCAGTCATTTGTTTCTCAGGTAATGCTTCAGTTGAAGTCAGAAAGGATTCAGGATCTGGCTGTATCAGAATATAATATATATACATATTCATTGCTATATAACTGCCAACTATCCCTATCCTGGTAAAGCAAACTTCTTTTGACACCCACATTCCCTCTCCTGAGAGAACTGTTTTCAGAAGAGAGAGATCAGGAACTATAGTCCCATTCCCAGAATAAAATACATATCTGAGGAGGGTTCCTTTGCCTGCCTCCCTCACCACCATACCTCTTCAGGAAAAAAAAAAAATCACATGATGGGCTTCACATTTCCCTGTTCTGTTACCTCTCCTCAAACTCCAACGCACTGCAGGCAGCTCACTTTGTACTATCATTTTTCCTGAGACTGAAACCAGAAAGATAAAAAAGCAGTAGGCATCAAAACAGAGAAAAGCTCCCACAAGTAGCAAAAGTTCAGAAAACTGTTAAGAGAGAATATTTCCAGAGTGATCTTCATTGCTTCTTGAGTCTGGCAGTCGGGGGGTGATTTACAAACATAAACAGCCCAGTTCTTCTGGGCCAGGGTGCAGTGCTGGATTGAGGAGGGACAGGGAGAATATCTGGTGATGATTAAAAACCACACACAGTTATATTTGATACATTAGTAAACGTGGGAGTGAATAACCCAAGGCAGAAAGGAGCTGTGCTTCTGTGACAGCCACCGAGGGAGCAGCAAACCGGCCGTGGTGCTCTTTTTTGTGCATGTGTTTTCCTCTTCCCGCATCCCCCCCGTTGTGATAGCTGTCGGTGCGCCCCTCTGTCTCTCTCCGGATGGGTCTCCCCCTCAGTGGTCCCAGCCGGGCTCCCAACTCGGGAGGCTTTTGATTGGCGGCGGTGCTGACAGCAGGAGGAGCTTCGGGTAGCCGGTGCAACCAGCTCTCTGCTATAAGCTTCTTTGCAGCTTTCTCTCTCAATCTCTCTCTGCGCGTCCCTGTAACCGAGCAGTGAAAATTCACATTGCGGATCTGCTAACAGGCACAGATGTCATGTGAAAACGCACATGCTCTGCCATTCACACAGCCCTTCTTTCTTTCTTTTTTTTTCCCCTGTTCCCTTTTTTTAAAAAAAATAGGAACTCCTCTCCCCGCCCTCCTTGTAACTAACAGACCAACAACCACCATCGCTCCTGCTCCTCCTCAGTCCAAGTAACCACAAAAGAAATCTTTTGGAGCTGCTGGTGGTATTTCAGAGCAAATACGGGGGAGGAGGGGCGGAAAAAGAAAAACTCACAATTAAGACCAGCCAGTCAGACATTCCTTTTACATCTATATACACATAATACTTTCAAAAAATAAGAATAACAACCTTGGAGGAATGATTTTCCCAGCAGAGCAGATCTACTACGGCTGCAGCCTTCGTTCTTGCTGAGAGGGGATTTTTGTGATACAAGGTCCAAGCTGTTAGCTTCATGACTGCGCTGAGCAGGGAATCGCCAACACCATGCGAGGTAAGGGAAGAATTAGGGGAATAAGGAGGTGGGGAGTATATTACTGGGGGGGGGGGTTGATTTCACAGAGCCAAGGCTTTTCTTCAGTTCCTTTTTTGTGGGTGTGGGGAATTTTGCTGCTTATGTTGTATAAAGTTTTTCAGTGATGTCTAATGTACTGTTTGTGATATTGATTTTTCTTTATTATGGAGGTGGCGCGACTTATTTAGGTTTGTACGGGGAAACTAAAACAAGCCCAAAGTAAACAAACAATTTAGAAATGTTGGTATAGTTCACTCGGGCATCTGTTACAAGTACTTCTATATGATGATTAGCAGGAGTGTAATTTAAAGAGGGAACGCAAGAGCACTTCATTATACGGGAGGTTTCAGCTGGGAGTTAGGACTCAGAAGAGTTAAGTCTCCTTAGCATGTCCCGGCTTCCATTAATAGGAAGAGATGAGGAAACAGTCCCCTGAGAGCTGTTCGGAAATGTTTAGACACGTCTTATTTCGGCGTGCGTTGGGCATTCGTGTAGGTTCTCTCGCGGGGCGCGCGCAGGTGGTTTGGGTTTATTTTAGGAAAGGGGGAGCATTTGGACGCTTTCTTTCCTGGCGTGTTGATGTGCCGCGTAGGGGCACAAACCGGCTGCGAGGCAGGGGGTAGTGGCTGCTTAACTTCTGGTGGGAACTTCCATGCTCGCTTTGTTTTATTACTCTACACTCCCCCGCGCCAGCCCTGCTCAGTGTCAGCTGCCGTCACTTTGGGTCGACTGACGGGGGCGGGGGGGGTGCAGGTCACCGGTTCCCTGAGGGTGGTTGAGGGGCTGGGCTGTCTGGAAGCACCTGCTTGGTTGCAGAGATGGGCTCTCTCCGTTGGGGCTGCCTAGGTCTCAGCTCGCCCGTGCTAGGAGCCAGCAGCCCCCTTTCCTGTGTCTCCCTCCTTCCCCTGGACTTTCAGCTGACTCATTCTTCCATGGGAGAGGAGCTCCTTGCATTTTAATGGAGTCTTTGGCCTGTCTCAAAGCAAAGATTCCCCCACCCCCATCCCGCCTCCCCTCCTATCTCTCAGCCCTTCCCAAACAGCCAGCGACTCTAGTAATAACACTTCATGAAGTGGCCCTCAGCCCTCCTCCCACCCCACCCAGACACCCCCTCAGCATCCCCCAGCCCGCAAGTTACTGAGAGGCGTGAAGACCCGAGGGGGAGGGGGGCAGACGGGGCGTCCCCGGCGCGGGGAGCAGCGTCCCCTGCGCACCCCAGCCAGGCTGTGGGTGGCCCTGAAATCCCGCTGGGATCGGTAGGAGGCGCTGTGGCGGCCTCTGCCCCACGCGGTCGCTGGGCCGGGAGAAGATGCTCTGCCCCGCCGGGGCAGGGCGGGGGTCGGTGATCGCAGCCCCCGTGATCCCAGGAGTCCGCTGCCCGTCCCTGGCGCTGCCACAAGGCGGGGGGAACTGCTCGGAAGGGCAGCGTGCCAGGGGCGAGGGGAAGCGGCGGGGGCTGGGGGGCGAGGCGACTGGCAGCGGGTTTGCTGCAGGGCTGGGTGCTGGCAGGGGGTGGGGGTGCGGGCGCCGTCCGCGTGCTCTGACCGTGGAGGCAGGGGGACTCCAGGGAGCAGCTGCTCTTTTCGCGCGGGTTGGCGGTGGGTCGGGCAGAGCCGGCGTTTCTGGGCCGGGGGTTGCGGGGGGGGGACAGGACGCGTGTGCCTGGCGACGTGCTGTGCGCGCTGATTGGTGTGGCGGGCAGGAGAAGCCGGGTGTGTGTGTGTGGTGGTGGCTGTGTTTCCCTGTCGGCATCTGCAGTTGTCATGTGCTCCACTGACCCACTTCTCCCCGGCCCGGAAGCCAAGTACAGGGACCAGGGCAGGACCCCCGTACCTGGCAGATTACTTAGTGAAAGCTCCGCTCTCCTCCTCCTCCCTGTCTCTTTTCGTCACAGCTCGTGCTCCCTCGCCCTCCAGCAGCCCCTCTTCCTCCTTCTGGCTGCAGGGATCAGACGGTGCATCCCTCCGGAACCACCCGTTCCCGCTACCGTTCTGATGCCGGGCCAACAGAAGAGGGTTACGGCCTAAACTGTGTGTGTGTGTGGCGGGGGAAGGAGAACAGTGTATCGCTTCTGAATGTTGATAGGAGCCAGCCCTGTGTGCACATTTCTCCAGTGCCTCAGTTCCTCTCATCCAGCCCTGAAATGTGAGGAGTGGAAACACAGAGACGCCATCGCTCCCTTACAAAACTTTTACATTAATTCTTCCAAAATGTCTTATGCTGGATTTTAGGAAACTAACTCATTTCCCTGGTGGTTAGCAGAGCCGTTAGATCGGGCATCCCTCTTATTTAGAGGAGAAGAAACTGTCATTTGCACCGGGAAAAGCAAGGCGCTAGGTGACCACATAGGCTGGAAAGAGCTTGCTTAACAAAATTTAACTTTAAAAACCCCACCTCGAGTCAGTGAAATCTCTGTTATGCCACTTCTTTTCTACCTTTCATCTTTTAAAATGTGCTTCTTCTATGTCAACCTAGCAGATCATTTGCTAGTTACTGTGTACTTCATGTTCTGAATGTAGCCTCGTTTCTTGTTTAGGGTTTACGTTTTGTTTTGATTAAGGATGTAGGAGATAGCGGAGGGGTTTGTGTGTTGGGAATAAACTCTTGAATGACTCTCTGAATTAGTAAACAGTCTGGGAAAACAATCTCCTCTCCCCATCTCTCCCCACAGCAGCTTCCTCTGTTGTAACTGAACAGCAGCTCATCAGGGTCCTTAAGAGGTTGTAACATTAATGGGACAGTTGCCTCCAGTGTTTCTTCCACTTGCTGTATGGTAAATAATGTAAAAACAAAATCCTTTGCAGTGGTGTTGCAGCTGTGCTGTTCCCAGGATATGAGAGAGACGAGGTGAGCGAGGTAATACCTTTTATTGGACCAACTTCTGGTGGTGGAAGGTTCAAGCTTTCCAGCTACAGAGAGTGCGCTTCCACCACCAGAAGTTAGTCCAATAAAAGACGTTATCACACCCCCCTTGTCTCTAAACCAAATCCTGTCATTGCCTAAAAGAAGTCAATTTGATTTCCTAGAACAAAGGAATGTGCCGTCTCTATCCCTTGTACTTTTCCCAGGAGATCGGTGACCTCTAATGTCAGAGGTATCCAGACTGAGTGAGTGATTCATGGGAATGGTGAGGTGGTGCAGACATGTCAGCAAACTTTGCAGTGCCCGTACCAGCATTTCCCACTGGTCTGCAGCAGGATAGCCACGTTCCCCCCATCAAATTCTGTCAGTTTGACAGAGGACTGCCAACCCAACCCTCCTCCCACTAAGGGGAATAAGATAGAGTCCTAATGTGTGTGTTAAATACATTTTATTCAATACTTTTAAATTGGGACTGCGTGGACTTTAAAATACGATGGTAGAGCACCAAACCCGCCCCCACAAGCTATCTATTGTTATGCGAAAGAACGTTACCTAAAGAGTGTTTTCAATCGAATATACATAACGACGAAACGAGATGTAATCTTGTGTGGCTTTAAGGTATTCGTTTAACTCAGTGGGTGAGTTGCTTGTTAATAATAATATCAGTCCCATTCCATGTTCAGTTTTGTTAATATATGTTTATTTAATGAATAGATTATTGACTTTAGCAAATTGAAATAATATTGCAGGACTGTAAAACATGCGTTTGCGGCTTCTTGTAAACTACATATTCTTTTATTTAAGAATAATTTATTTTGGTTCACTATTAGAAGAGAGAGCACCGTCTTTAACATGAGATCTTCAAACTTTCCCTGGCGATTTGCGGTCCCACACCATTCCGTTTAGAGTATTAAGTCTGCGATGCATGCATGCTTTTCTAAAATTTCCCAGACTAAAAATTTCCATCGAATGCCCCAAACTTGGAACAGCACCTCCATATTTCTTTACAGAATTATAGTCTGGGAGTCAGCCCATATCCATAAAAGTACATCTGTGTTAAAGTCACACTTAAGCAGTTATTAACTACCTTACAGACATTGGTGACCTGATACAGACAATTATTTCTTCGAGTGCTTATAATTTTAGTTTAAGTCCTTTTAAGAATACTCAACGCTGATTTATTGCTGAACAATATTATGGGACAGTAGCTGGAATGTAAACATCATCGTGCTTTAGTCACTGTAGTTGTCATCTTTAGTCCATCTCTTTCTTTTTTTACTAGAAATCTCAGTCAATAGAGAATATGTAATTTTGGAATTTATAAGGGGAAAAGGCTAAAAACTGCTAGAAGTATAATGGTGATGTTACCTTTATAAGGATGTACAATATATAGGCGTAAGGCTCATATGAGACCTTTGAACTGAAGAAGGTTGATTTTTAGATCTGAGATAAGAACACTCATATTTTTCTTAGTAAAAGAGGCTTTTTATGTGCACTATTGTAAAAGCAACGTGGTGTTTGGATTAAAAAACAAACCAGAAAAAACACTTGTTTTGTTTCCTGGATATTTTAAATTTGATTTATAATATCATTAAGCAAATTATGAACATTAGTGCATTTTAACACATTTTAATGGGGTGGGTTGTTTTTTTTTGTTTGTTTGTTTGTTTGTTTGTTTTTTTCATATAATGCAGTTCAGTATAGAGAACTAACAACTGGCTAAAAGCCATGTCAAGTCACAACTAATTTTATCTCAAGTATTTACAAACACCAAGATTATGATCAGTTAGTCATTTTGTTAAAATTACATGTAAACAGTGTTGCAAAGCACAACATTTGTTAATAAGTAATATTTAAATTCTCCATTGGTATCTCAGCAAACAGTTAAATCTAGTATATTTCAAAGGAAAAAAACCCTCAAAACTCTAGAGTTTAGGTAATTTTCCAGGTTTTGTTCTATGAGTTACTTTTTTTATCAGTTTCAGGACTGGGCTGTGAAATAATACATTACTTTATACAGTTATTCTATTTTCACAGTTTCACTGAAATATTCATGAGCAATTAGGAAGGTGTGAATTAAACAAATCCAATCTACAGTGTTATTGAGGGAGTTTATTAATTAGCATGTAAAAAGTGTCTGGACAACTGAGAAGAATGTAATTTCCTTAAATTTAATAGATGGATGCAGGTAATTTTATAATTGTATTAAGGTAAAGAAAATAATTTTCTTTAATTACCCCCAAATCATGCATCTCTGCAATATGATAAAAATTAATTTTGGAAAGAATGACAAAATGCAGTCCTAATTAATTGACATGAATATCTACATAAATGTAATAGTGTATTACCTATGCAAGTATCAATGGTAGCACAAACTAATATTGATTTTAATGAGTAGGACCAGACCCCAACAGAACTGAAATCTATATTTGAGCTGGTCACAATGTGTTTAATTCTTCAACTCTTACTTAGATAAGTAGTTCTGACTCATATGAGTAACACTCATTGCCTTCAGTAGGGCTACTTGCATGAGGAAGAACCATTTACACCAGTAAGAGCTTGCAAGATTAGGCCTTAGCTGAACGCAATTTGGCTTTACTGATAAAAGTTTTGATAATTTTCAATAAACACTTAGATATGATGAGACCATACTAAATGGTAAAATATTACTCTTCTTTTTTCATAAAAATGCGAATGTTAATGTTGATAGGTAAATGACATCCCTCTCGTTAAATTATCATAAGCAGAAATCAAGTCTGAAAATTGAGAGGTTATTTTGATTTTTAAGCCATTTACTAATTCCACATGATGTCACATATGTATGTTTCTTTGCAATAACAATAGTGTTTATATTAGATTGTACATATGGAAGTGCTGTATTTAAAATTTAATATAGAATCAGATTTCTGTCATAATTAATTTCTGAAACATTTGTACATCCAGATTGGTAAAGATTTGTATTTCCTAACTTTGTTTTATGAACAAACTCTTTTTGGTGAATATTTTTCCAGTGATCAGCAATCTCATAGTTAATTTAAAATGTATATTTAAAAAGCATGGACTACATAGGACTGTGAAAATATAGAGTATATAGGTCAGTGGAAATTCATTCTTCTCTGTTTTGAAAAGCGCCAAGCACAATGTGAGTGCTACCAAAAATAAATACATTGAAAAGTCATCATCATCATCATAATATGACAACTAAATTTCCTGTTTTGGAAATATAGGTCCTGATTCTGCAACTTTTGCTCATACTAGTTGTCTTTACACAAGAAGAACCACTGAATGCAGAGTTTTGAAGCTTTATATTTGATAGTAAAATATATCACTAATCTTAGGATGGGGGAGGAAAATATGTAAGAGGGAAAACAATCTCTTCACAGGAGTTACAACTCAGAATTCCTATTATAAAACACATTCCCATCCTAAGCAGGAAGTCTTGGGGTTGGCATAGGAATCAAACACTATATGACATTGACATGTGCCTATTAGGAAATGTATGGATGAAATATATCTTTGATAATACACAGTCACAGTAACTACAATTTGCCATAATATGTGTGCTAGTTATCTAATGCTGGAAAACAAAAGCAAAAGAGAGAATCCCAGTCTGCCCAATAAATCATTTCTTTTTTCCTGTTTCAAGTGAAACAATGAATTCACAGAAGACAAGATTTGTGCTATGAAATTGAAGGATGTCTGCTTTGTAGCTAAAGACAAAGGAAGTACACAGGAATAAATATTGATTGAACTAATCATCAGATGAATAGAAATGAGCTTTACCAGTGCACCAATATAATAGGTTATGTTAACTAGCCCTTTCGTAGCCCATATGCTGCCCTTTCAACCCATGACCCTATCCATTCAGCTCTTAATGAGTGAAACCACAGGTGTTATAACGGCATTTATGGTAAATCATGCTAAATATAATAGTTGTATAAATAACTAACATGAACTCTAAAGGAAATGTAAAAAGTGACTCAAAGGAAACATTGTAAAAATGGTAAATGAAACATAACAATAGAATAATAGAGAGAATAATAATTAGCAATATTTGTACAATGTTTTACTATTTTAAGGTGCTGTCCTAAACATTAATTACTGTAGCACATAATAATAAATCTCTTTAATCAACGTTATATGTTTTAAATTACATTTGTGTTTTGACTGGATGAATTTATACTTAAAATCAGTTCCTCCAAAGACTAGTTTTAATAGCTTTAAGAATTTAATCCAGTTGGGGATTTCCTTAATGTTTTTTATATATGAACTATAAAAGTCACTATTATTCTGTATGTTTTAATATACAGTCCCAGTTTTATTACCTCTACCTACTCTGTTTTCAGCCCTGGCCAAGATAATGGAGCTACTTAGTCAGATACCACACAATGTGAGTAACGGTGGCAGAATCAGGCCTATAGAATTTGGAGACAATCATTTACTGTTTTATTTCTAATATTCTCATAAGCATATTGAAAATACCCACTAATTTCAACAGAAGTTTTCCAAATAGGATTAAGTATCAAATATGACACTCAGTTCCTGATCCTGCAGAACCTCACTCACTTAGTTTTTACCTACGTTAAGTAGTTCTATTTAAATAATATCTGGGAGTAAGGAGAGCAGAGTTTGGCCCTGTGTGTTTTTCCTTCCTTTTCATTGAGACCCACTTTTTTAATAGAGCAGAAACACACATACTGTGCTTTACTCTGCCAGAAACATATTGCTGAAATTTATGCAAACAGAATGACAGCTGTTTCTCTGCTTCCAATACAAGTATATAGGCTAATTCAGTTTGACATAAATGTGTTTACTATGGTGTTAATGATGAATTATTTTGATGAATTGGCAATTATAATGTATCTAACAACTTTTAAGGAAGGACATCAGTGAATTTCATGTACCATCCAAAATTTAAATAACTTTTAAAAAAAAAAACATTAGTTATCTCTGTCTGTATCACAGACGTTTCAAACAATGTACTCAATAAAGAGTGAACATCAAGCAATTGTGGTTATTTGTTAGATGAACTCATTTTGATTCAGAGATGACCGTTTTATACAGTCTGGGCCAAATCTTGTTATCTTGGACTTTGCTTTTGTGAGTAGCCCTGTTGGATTCAAGGGACTGCTCACCTGAGCAAGAAAGCTGCATTTGACACGGTGTACCATATACCCACGTGAAACCCAGTGGTCTGGGATTGTAAGAAATGTGAAAGACTATAAAGATTTAGAGGGAATCAAAGTTATAAGAAGCATGTTGTGATAACAAAGCTTGTTGCACTGAGGGTTTAAGCGGAATCACCTTGGAGCCTCAATCTGTTCCGTACTCTTTGAAAATGAAATGAAGTTGGTAGCTTTCCAGAACAAGAGAAGCTGTCAAAAGCTCCACATTTTTTCAGAGGAGCTACTGTTAAAATTTCAAGTATGCCATTCTAAAGCAGTGCACTCTGGCCTCCAGGGTGCTCAGAAACAAAAACCTGAGTGTATTTAAATCTTTTTTTATTACTATTTCCTCTAAGTGCACTAACTGCTCGCCACATTACAGACTGGGTACATATTCAGCTTAGCCAAATTAACCTCTCTTGATACCAACACTTCCTTGAACATAATATTAAAGCTGGAAACTATTATAGGTAGTTACAGGAGTGTAAGTGTGGCCAAAAAGCACTATAGTTTTGTCACTGGTTAATGTGTATTGCAAAATGAATGTTTTAAACATACGCTGGGCGAATGTTAAAAGTGTCTCTGCCAGGCTGCATGTGTGTTTCAAGAGATCTCACCACAGGTATGAGCTTCCTTGTGGTTATCCATGACCAACTAGAAGGCTTCCTAAACTTGCTTGTCTAGAAACTGTTCTCTTTGAGATTGTGTTATCTGAAATGTCAGTTCACAGGAACCAAAATTGCACTATATTCTTTAGACTAGCATTGGCAAACAAGTCATGCATTCTCCTTGCATTTCATTCGTCCCCGCTTTAAGGCATCTTTGTATTCTAAAAGTTTCCTTACTCTTATGAGTACATCTTAAGATGTTTTCTGAATTTTGTTGAGTGAAGGTGTTTGGAGGGGTGCAGCAGAAGAAAAAAGTAGATTAAAAGAAGTTGTTAAATTACAGTTCAGTGTACTGTCAAAATAATGAGCTGTCGAGAGGGTGGCATATATTTTTGAATAGGTTGATCTTGGTCTCAAATGAAATTATAGTTCCACTAAAATAAATCTCAAGTGATAAAAGTAAAAAAAATTTTAAAAAAGGCTGCTTACAGATAAGTAATACTTAAATACCCAAAGCATTCATAACACAATAGGAGATAAAGTTCTGAACAGAACCTTTGAAGAATTAAATGATTAGGATACATTTGTGACTTGGATTGTCAGTGGAATGAAAGAGGAAGACTTGTTTTATGTGAGTTATACATGTTGCAGAATAGAACTTGAGCTTGGATAATGAGTGTTTTCAGATAATATGGATTCTTGTGTTCAAAGGTACTTATTTTGAGAAAAGTGGAAAATGCAAGGACGGGGGCCCAATTTTGCTTCCATTGCAATAAGTGACAAAATCCCGTTTATTCAAAGGGATTAAGACTAGGCCTTTAACTAGAATAGTGAAAACAGCATCAGAGGATGAACATGGAAAGAATTTACAACCCACTTTTTAACAGACTCACTTAGGAAAGGGATGACTCCATATACTGTATATGAACAACAGTAACTAAGTCAACATGTTGTTTTAAGGATAACAAGGAGGATTCTAGCTAAGAAGTTATAATAAAGAGACATTTGTCTCTTGGTCTTCCATTTTATGAAAATGTGCCTGGTTTTATTAAGTGGAAAAACTTCTAGCTGGATCTTTTTAATTTAAGACACTGTCAGAGAAGTATAACTATTCTTTAGAAAACTTCATGCAGCACTTCCAGTGTTTGTTTTCATGACCACTTGTTAGTGCTGATTTTGTTTGCCACAAGATGTTTGGAAAATAAAACATTACAAATCAGGTCTTAACTATATAATCTAGACATAGTTAAAAGGATACTTGTGGGGTTTCCTTTCATTGATAGCTGTCTGGGAGAGAAATAAAACAGTGGTACTTGTTTCTAATTACACAGAACTACTATGAAAAAACATCCTGACAACAACATGTAAATTTTTTTTACAATATAATTATGTACTAGAATATGCTTGGTATTAATTTATACTGCTGCAAATTTTAATTATGAGTTTGGGAAAAAAAGCCAGATTTGCATATCTTTACCCAAATACAGGGGAATCAAGAATGAGCAAATGTGGTAGTCTGGTAGCACAGAGAAGCGATGACACTAGAGAAAAACATTAGGTAAGGGGGCACAGTGTTTTTCTGGGGTCATATTTTTGAGAAGGGAACCTGTCTTTGGAGCAAGTCGTATTGATAACTTATTTAACATGCTTAGGAATATATAAGGTAGTGATCATTATCCTGTCTGGGTATGCTTGAAAAAATATTTAACTACCATCAGTGATTGCCATCAACTAACTACAAATCAGACTTCTCCCATTACGATTAATTCCACTTTGCCAACAAAAATGTACACTTTCAAACACTGAGTGCTCCATTCAGCACTCCACTTTGTTATTCAAAGCCAAAATAACAAAACAAACAAACAAAAAATCCCAATCAGATGGGTCAAAATAATAAACTATATTGCACCACCAGTTTTTAAGAAGAAATATCAATTGAGATCAGTGGAGGGCTTTTGTAATAATTGGGCTTACAAATTTACTCAAATTATAAGATCATCTGTAAAAAGTATGTAAACATTTATAAAATGTTACAATAACCTAAGATAGCTAACGTTAATTTTAAAAAGTACAGAAAGGACTAAATTAGTCTAAACAAAAAAGCCTACAAGTATAAATCCAGAACAATGTTAGAGTTATGGTTAATTAACAAGAAAACTTTTTTTTTTTTTTTTAAAGGGTAAACCAAAATTAGTGTGTCAGAAACTAAGCCTAATTGGTAAACAAAAGAATTAGGACAGTGTTTCCCAAACTTGCTCTGCCATTTGTACAGGGAAAGCCCCTGGCGGGCCGGGCCAGTTTGTTTACCTGTCGCATCCGCAGGTTTGGCCGATTGCGGCTCCCAGTGGCTGCGGTTCACTGCTCCAGGCCAATGGGAGCTGCTGGAAGCGGCGCGGGCCAAGGGACATACTGGCCACCGCTTCCAGCAGCTCCTATTGACTTGGACCAGCGAACCGCAGCCACTGGGAGCTGCGATCGGCTGAACGTGCGGACGCGGCAGGTAAACAGACCGGCGCGGCTCGCCAGGGGCTTTCCCTGCACAAGCGGCGGAACAAGTTTGGGAAACACTGAATTAAGAGATGGGCTGTTCTGCCCACCAATCCCTTTGTGGGCCTTAGAAAGAAATTAGCTGCTGAAGCAAGCTTCACCTATCATGGCTGCCACCTTTAACCTCTCCTGGGCCTCCATCATCCTGATCCTGAGAGATATTCTTTCCAGACCAGGCTAAGGGAGAAATCCAGATAATATCACCACATCTACCAGCTCCTGCTAAATCCAAATCACCACCTGAAGTGAAACGGGATTGGATTTTAACAATAATAGCAATGACACTAGCCCATGTCACTAACCCCCAAAAGACAATTATTATCATCTTTAATACAATCTAAAACCCGTCAAACATGGTTTGTTTGTTTTTCCCTTCTAAAAACTTTCTCCTGCTAACAGGAAAGAGAACAAGTAATGTTATTAAAATGAAAACCGTATTTAATACTTTACATTTCAAATGCTTTAACTGTTTTTCTTTTCTTTATCTTTAATAAAAAGTTAAAATTTTTTAATATAGTATTTGCCTTAATATGAAGTTGGCTGAAGTCTCTGTATAACAAACCCCGAACCTTATTTAATGCTGTTTAATGTTAATTAGTGACTAAGTTACGTTGACGCCATTGGCCTATATATTCCATCTAAATTAATACAGCTGAGCTCTACTTGAAAATCAATGGCACAGAGTAGCTTAGTGAAAACTGCAAAAGCAGGAGATTTTGCACTTAACCTTCTGACTCTAAAATCTTTTATAACCATCTTGGTTTATTCAATGCAATTACCTGAAACGGTCCACACCCAAATGAAAACATAAGTCTTCATATGCTGAAAAAACTAAGTGTGCTAAGTGTTACTAAAAAGAAAAAAAATCAGTATCAAATGTTTCTTGATTATAATAAGTGTTGGTCTAGTTCAAGCTGAATTCATCCCTCCAGAAAGAATAAAGAGGGGACCTTATTAGTGGAGAAAAGGATAAAAGAGTGATGTCAATAGGTTTGGGTATAATTGTATCACCCTTACCAACGTGTAGCAATTTACAATCATGAATAGTTCCACTGTATAAGAATTGCAGAATCAGGTCCTATATAATTAACAAATATTCAAATAAAGTGTTAAATATTTCTGGACCATCTGGATTTACCTATGAAATCATTTCCTTACTGTCACTTACTGAGAGTAGCTTAAATTAAAAAAGGTGTTTACAGTTGTAAGGCTGCTGTCAAGATAGTAAGGATGGTGTTTTAAAGAGCACCCAATGTTTTACCTTACTTGGCTTCCAGTTTTGCTCCTGACTTCAATGGCAAACGGTGAGTGCTCTTCAAAATTCCACCCCAAAAGTCTTACTTTTCAAGTAAAAAGTATCTTGCTCATTTTGAAGGACGTTTTGCAGGCCTCTCCTCACATGAAAGGTTTCTAGAATAATTGTTTTTGATATGCTTCTCTATATAAATGTCAATATCCCAACTGAACATCTAGTATATTACATTTGGTGAATAAAATCTGTGTGCATGCAGAACTTTTGCTCACACTGGGCCATAATGTATTCTTGATTTTTTTTTTTTTTAAGTCAAACTCTCTACTGACTTTGACAGGGGGTTCTTAAAAACTGATGGCATGACATGCCTCATCAGTTGGAGTTTGCTCCAAGAACATAATGAGGGTGTAACATAACCCTCTGACTATTATTGAAAGATAACAAGGCTAGACAAGGACATCATGTAAAGAAAGAAATGACTAAGGGCTAGGCTGTGCTATTTACACACATCTCACCATAAAGGATAGTGTGGAGCCATGTTGCCCTGGGGGAACACAAAATGCATTCTGCTTTGGGGAGGCAGAGTACATCTCTTGGAGCTTTGATGTGTGCAGGCTTCAACCCTGCTTCTGTACCATTTTATAGGTTGTAGTTGTCCTGCTTCCCCTCTGCCTTCCCTGTTCCCTTTGCAGCAACATGTTTCCCAGGAATGTATGGAGGGAGCAGGATTGTGCTCTTCAGAGTTCAGGGGCTGGTATTTCTGTTTGGTCAGCTATGCAAGGGGAAGAAGGCACCTTACACCCTCCCCGCACTCCGTGCACTTAGGCAGACTCTGGCTTTAATTGAATTTATTGTTAAGTAGGTATTCAGCTGTGTCTGCGCCAAAACTCCAATCTTTGACTTTGAAATGAACATTTTTCAATATCTGCTCTAAGCCAAATAGTAGCTACAACCCAAAAAAGGCCTATGTTTGCATGTTTCAAAGTATCTTGCAGGGCACATATCAGAATAAGGTATTTTGCAATATGTAATTCTAGACTGCTGCTGAATGCAGGGAAAAGAGACCAGGCCAGCAAAACCAGGAAACTGAAGGGAGAAAGGGAAAGAAAAATATATGAGTGTGAGGGCTGGAGCATCTGAAGAGATGTAAGGGGAAGAAAAGGGAGGAGAATAGAGAAAAGGGAAAACTTGGCAACCCAGAGGAGAGTATTGGAAAAAATAGGAAAATGTGCTATCAAGAGAGAAAAGAAGTGGAGGCCAAAGGAAAACATAAAGAGAGAGAGTGGAACTGTAGAGAGAAAGGACAGAAATAAAAATTGCTCAGTATTGCAAGACACTGAGCTTCCTCACTTCCCATTGATGTCTGTGGGAGTTCTGGCACTCTGTCAGAAAGGCAAAAGGAAAAGAATGAAATAAATGGAAAAAGAACGAACACACAACATTAATCTGCTAATTGTATTACTATCCAGTATTTGCTGTTGTGTTTGGATTTGGTGGATTAAAATCTCCAGGTATTTAATATTCAGCCAAACACTAACGTTAGCCATCCAGTACATTCTTATTCATTCCAGTACATTTACGTTGTGGTCTGCTCCTTCAGACTGCTGTGAAACTGGCACATCATATTTATATTTACTGTGACATACATTCTCATGTCACACCATAGTTTATATACATTTCCTCTGAATGTTTGGCCTGGCTATTAATTGTAAATTTTATAAATCAGTCATATTCTCCCAATTCCAAAATATGGCCAAAACCAGTCACTTGAAACACTAGATTGAAACAAAAATTGTTTTAGCTTTAATTTATCATATAAAAAAAGAAAAGTAGAACAATTTGTTTAGAAAAGTTGTAGACACTAGTTATAAAACGCAGTATTTGTTCTTGCATCATAGAATCACCCATTGTCTCTATTTTAATTAGTCCTGTTTATTTTACCAGATTATTTTATTATTTTGGACCCACTGTTTGAAGGGTGGTTCATTCACACAATAAAGAAATTAATGACAATGTTAAGAACAATGAGTCAAATCTTGACCCCCAGTGCATCTCCAGCATCTCCTCTACATTTGTGTGGCTCCAAAACCTTGGAGGAAATGTAGATACCCATCCAAGTATACAATTTGGTCCCAACATGCTGTATATTTACTATTTAATAGATTTTGTTGAAACAATTGAATTATCTAGAATGCAATTTTCCAGTCCATTTGCACATCTTGTGTTTATTTTTGTAGGTTTTCATCTTAGAACTAAATAGTAATTTCAGGAACATTTTTTTTTTAACAGTTTACCGAAAAGTAAGATGCTGTGTACCTTTTAGGTTGCAGATTCAAATCCAGCCGAGGATGGTAGTGACTGATAGTTGTTACTGTCTCATGGCTGCTTAGAGGCCTAGAGTGAATAGAGTTGCTCCAGTTCTGTTTTTTGTGAGGTATTCCCATCAGAGAAAGCACCACCATAATTGTCACTCTTGGTGGCATTCTCAAAAGGGAGACCAAATACTGAATGGACACTGAGAATGAATTGTCCTTTCAGCCTTTGATGTGGTCCTTACAAGCCAGTCATGAAGCTCATTGGCAGGGCAGCACAAAGAAGGAGCTTTTACTTGCCAGGCTATCCATACCCCTGGGTATAAAAAAATACTTTATTTTCCAAGGTTGTCAGTCTGGCACCATTTACCAGCAAGAGATTTAGATGAAAACTGTAAAGAAAAATATGCGTATTGTAATAAGGTATGTGATTTTTTTTCTTTGATTGAATTCTTCTCTTCTTTCTCTTTAATAATATACTTGTCTTGGTTTCCACACGATATAGTGTAAGAGTAATAGCTTTTCTAAGGTGAACACATTGACCACATTTATGCACTAAGGAAAAAACAATAAGAAATATTTTGTGAAATGCTAGTGTATAAGGTGGACCCAGCCCTCAGCTATGGGGACTTGCCCTGTTTTAGAAGTCAAATAAGCACTATAAACAAAGAATTGTTGTAAAGCAGGGACGGTGATCATGTACCTTCAGAATGATAAATACTAATTTAGTACTGAAAGGTGCCACACTGATCTCACTCCTGGAGACTGAAATGTCTTGGGACCCTGATGATGCCTTATGTATTTGAGTAGTTACATGGATAAAGTTACCCATACGCCCAAGTGTTGAAAGGATTGGGCCCTTATTTAGCTACATAAACAGATACAGGAAACTGTACAGGCAGTGTCAGAGCAAGCTTCTCCCAGGCCGTTCCACTATTGTTATTCAACCTTGACCTGGAGAGACCCCTTTTTCATGTCCATTAAATCCTTGGCCTTACAGCTGAGACTGCCAACGGGGGTGCCAATTAGTGCTAACAGTAGTGTGTGTTCATTTTTTTTAAACAAAGTCCATTGAAAACTGGATTGAGACCACCAACTTATTTCACACAGGCCACCAAATAGCCATCACATTTTTATAACATTAAGTCACTACCGACCTGAAGTTCAACCTGCAGTTTAGTCTCTATATTCATTATTAATTCCCTGACCCATCTAGTTTTGAGAGGGTGCTTGCTAATTGAGCAGCATATATTTTAAGAAGTAATGTAAACTGTAGTAATAAATAAGTCGTACAAGGCAAATACAGAAATAAAATCCATGCAAATGTTGTCTTTCATGCTGGTATATCAAATTTATTTGATCAACCATGTTTTAAAAAAACCTCAAGATTTTTTTAACATAAAATTTGAATATGATGGAAAATTGAAAGAATCATGCCAGGTGGATGAATAAAATGGATAGGACAATGAATAGCTGAGCAGAACAGAGTTTATTTAGAAGTTTCCCTTATATCTTTTTTGGTGTGTTCAAAAAAAATCTTCTGTATTATAATAAGTCTCATAATCTAATACACATACAACATTTTTTGTTATACTACTATGGATTTTTATATTAGGATGGGGGAATCTAACAATATTTTCAGTTACTAATACCTTTCCACCTAGAAATGCATATATGCATCCATAAATCTAGCTTAGATTTATTAAGAACTTCCAACGGTGAGACAGATCCTGCCTTTTATATACCTGTATGTGCAGGAGCCTGCATTTAAATGGGCTGCCCTGAAACATGGTTCTATTTTTTTCCCTAAAAGGGCCATGTAGTAATGGAAATAAGGATTGTTTTTAATATGTGCTTTGACTTTTTATATAGGGAATAGGACTTCTCAATATCTGATATAAGGGTTAAATAATCATTAGTCCCTCTGTAAACCTGTAATTCTCAATTTCAGATTCAAATACTGTACACCCTGTGGTTAGTCAGAATAGTGTCTGAAATGCTGGGAGAATGAAATACATCTGTGTTGGATGAAGATGGCATGTTGCTTTTTATCTTTTAGAATAATTAAAAAATGAGACTGCAACATTTTATAACTAGGCAGGGAATCAGTTTTCTTTTCAATGGAAATGGTGAACGTCAATCTCTCACAATGCAATATATATTTTATAATCAAATCTGTAATGTCAAGTCCTGTTGTGATGGAGTTAAAGTTGAGTAAAATTTGGAACTTCTTTATTATCTAGAGTAGACTGGAAGCCACAGGGACAGCTAAATTGACTTTTTATTGAGCTGCAGGCTGTGCTGCGGATACATCCTGTTAGCATAGCAGGCTTGATATTAAAAAAGGTTAGTCTTGGTATTCCAAATGTATATACTAACTGAGAAATTTCAAAAGGAATCATGTGAACGTTGGATCTGCTTGGAAAGTTATGCCAAAAGGGCATTTATTCCAGTTCAGTAAACTTGAGTTCTGTAAATGTGTGTGTGTGTGTGTGTGTGTGTGTGTGTGTGAGAGAGAGAGAGAGAGAGAGATTTTGTGTGGAGGGAGTAAAGATTTCTGTGTGAAAGATGAGAGAATTGGGGGAGGGAGACACTTTAGCCTCTCCTACAAGAACATCTCCCTCCTGAGTAAGTTTACTTCCATTGCAATGGACTAGAAGAGATCCTTGTTTAGTGGTGCAGTGCCCCTGAGATCTAATTTAGCTTTTATAGGAAATTCAAAAAGAGACAGAGTGAGCAAGGGAGAACAGAACAAAGATATGAGTTTGCACAGGGAATATTGATATTTTGTAGGTTGCTTCTATAAATCCTTTCAAAGAAATTCTCTTGGAAAATGCTGACTTGGACTTTCTGCTAGAAGAGGGCAGAGCTTCAGTGCTGCACATTGAGCTTCACTCTTCTGCTTCTTCCAAAATCAAGGGTGGTCAGAAAGTTTGTTGTTGTGTGGTCTTCATTTTGTTGTTTTAATATCATAAACACAGTAACCTGTTTAAAAATATGTTTAATGTTGTTGCCTTTGGAAGCTTTTTTTAATTCTGAGGCTTATTGTTAAAAATATGTACTGGGCCCAGCTCTGTGAACACTGCAGCAAATATTCTCAAACATTATTTGAATAAAATTCACTTGAAAAATATTTGTGAGCATGACAAGTGATCAATCATACAAGCAATTCTGTTTGTTTTTTTAAAGTGTGTTAGAGTCTAACAAAAGTCTTGCAAATATTCATGAAGAAATTTGCATCAAAAGTGTTTGTGTAGCCCTCTTGATGGCTTGCTTTTTTTTTTTGTATTTAATTTTTCTATTCATATATTTAAAAATTTGTCATCTGATCAAGGAGCTGAAAAAATACCCTGCAAACTAGGTGACTGATCACACACTATGAATAACCAGTTCCTGTAGAATTCAAACTTCCAAGTGAACAAGCAGAGGTTTATCCATTGCTAATCCCTGCAGGTGGACCCTGCAGGCATATTTCATGTAACCCACATGAATCACATCCAACTGGGTTTGTTCTCTTCGTCCTGATTACCAGTCTCCCGCTTTCCCCATTATACATGCTCCCGTATGATCCTGAGCAGCACTAATCTAAAAACACAACATGAAGCTATTGTGTATGTGGGGCAAACTTTTAGGGGAAAACAGTAAATTTAATCGCTATGAAATTAATTAGCTGTTGAGAAATGTGTCATTTTCATATCAATAATAACACATGAAATCTTTAATGTGCTCTGGGCAGACAGGTATGAAAATGTCCTTTTGGTTGGTAAGAGGACAGATGAATTGCGTATACATTTATTTTATTTTAGGTTTTGTTGGTGGCTTTTGGCTGGCCCAGTTGTATCACTGTATAGTTTTTTAATTTTCTATTTCCTTCAACTAATATTTTGTAAATAAAAATATATTTGTCAAGAACAGATGGGAAGCTGAATTCAGACAATATGCTTTTTTTTTTAGTGATACTACTGGATATTTATTCTTTATTCATCACCTAACTCTGATTGGATTCCTTTCTCTTTCCCCTCCTCTAAAGAGCACATAGTAAGTCACTAATAAATATCCTGCATCCAGAGAACCATGCCCACAGCAGTACTCTCCAGTTGATATCATATTGCTTAGCTGAAATTGTTGTTGTTGTTGTTGTTGTTTGTTGTTTCTAGGCAACTAGATTTATATAAACTGATAGAATTATGTAATTTGGCTCTGTAACAGAGTGCAATTAAGGGTCCAATCACATAATCAGTTACTTCAGATGATCAACTCCAGAGGTAGAACAATGAACCAGAAACCAGAACCACATTCACATTTGGTCCTATAAGGTTTTCATAATAGGTCTTACATTGATAAATCATAAAAATAATTATGCAATTAATTGAACTACTTATCTTTTTTCTTCTTTACTAGCAAAATACAGCATTAGCTACAGGGCCATATTTTTCCGGTGATTTACGAATAGATTTTATCCCTACATAAAAATATTAATGATGTTTTCACAAAGTCCTGTTTCTGATCTAAAATGGTGAGGCTAGGAATCAGCAAAATAAAATCTGGGCTAAGGGAAAAATGTAAGCTTTTTAGAAGAAAGCTTAACAGTAATTTAGAGAAAAAATATAGGGAACTGCATTTCAATAATAAATTAAAGAAGGGATCCAAAGGCTAAACAAGAAGCTTTAGGATAAAAATTATATTTTGTATTTATAAAGGATTTATATAGGAATGCTGAAGAGCCATTTGGGAATTAGTAAAATGAGACATTCTTCAATAACATTTCTTGGTGATTTGAGTCATCTTTTTATACTGTGCCAAAGTAATCAAAAATTAAAGATACCAAGGCAGATTCTGAGATTGGTATGGTTTATTAAAACCTGGACTAATTCTGCTGATTTTTGATTTACTCAAGTGTAATTAAGATCAGATTCTGGCCCAGGAGGAAATATTTTTGCAGACACCTTGTTATTGCTACTTACCCAAAAGTAAACTGAGTATTTTTCCTGTTAATATGAGGTCAAAATTGAATATGCACAATTTCACTAACGTTCTTACAGGTAACAGGCCTTGTCCTTGTAAAAATAAGCCTGAAGAATTTGTAGAATACTGTAATGGTACCTGGACCTATTTCCTACCCTCTGTCCATGTAACCGCTGTACGTGAAGATACTGGAGTCTGCTACTTGAAGAAAAAATAGTTAGTGTTTTCCTTCTCGCTGATGATGCTGTATACTTTAAGTGAATTCAAATTCTATAGTAAACTGGAGTATGTCTGCATAAGGACTACAGGATAGGCCACTATTATTGAAAAACTAAGTAGTAAGCGCCCAATATACAGCTTAGCTATGGTGTGTTCCATAGCAACTGAATGGAAGCTATTAGGAACCAAATTCTGCCCTCTTTTTTGCCAGATTGTTTTCAGTGGGTTTGCACAGATGTAATTCTGAGGAAAATTTGGCCCTAAATGTCCTATTTTATCCTGAAGAGGCCCAGAAACCCTTTTTCTCTGTGTGAAATAAATAAAATGTTCTCCTCCTGGCAGAAAAGAGATGGCATATTTCAGTTTCCATGTTTTGAAAACAACCCCTCAGATGCTGAACATGGAGGAAGAGTCCATAAACTGGATTGTAACTGGTAAATGTCACCTAATGATAAAGGTTCCTGAAAGGTCAGGTTCTGTGCTACCCCTATCACTGGAATCTCTTGTTATTACTGAGCTTTAGGCTGAAGAGACAAAGTTCAGTGTATTATGCTCTCGTCCTCCTGAAAGTCACAGATAAATGAGTTTGGTAGTCTTAACAAAAGATCATCATCACACAGTTAGTATAATAGTCTGTTGCCAGAAAAACCCAGGACTAGAATAACAGATGCACTGAGTTTCAGAATCCATGTTTATTGACAGATGTGTACAATAGGACTGGGCTGGTCCCCTCTTGGCCAGGCTTTACGTACCTGATGGTACAAATTCTGCTTGCCTTCCTCATATACGTAGTCCCAGCAACTCTTTCTTGATTACAGCCAGCAAGCTTTATACTTATGTCAGTGCATCTCCCTGCTACAATATGAACATAAGAACGGCCATACTGGGTCAGACCAAAGATCCATCTAGCCCAGTATCCTGTCTTCCAACAGTGGTTAATGCCAGGTGCTTTAGAGAGAATGAACAGAACAGGCGGTGGTGAGCTGGAGCCAGTTCCCACTGGTTCACTAGAACCGGTTGTTAAATTTCCAAGCCTTTTTAGAACCGGTTGTTCCGCGAGGGACAACCGGTTCTAAAGGGGCTTCTAAATTTAACCAGCTAAAAGTGGCGCCTTAGGCGCCGACTCCATGGGTGCTCCAGAGCTGGAGCACCCAAGGGGAAAGTTTGGTGGGTTCAGAGCACCCACCGGCAGCTCCCTGCCCCACCCCACCCCCGGCCCCAGCTCACCTCCACTCCACCTCCGCCTCCTCCCCTGAATGTGCCGCCCCACTCTGCTTCTCTGCCCCCCCCCCAGGCTTCCTGCGAATCAGCTGTTCGCGCGGGAAGCTGGGGCGGGCTGAGAAGCAGGTGGCGGCTTCCCGCTCAGGCCCAGGGAGGCGGAGGTGGGCTGGGGGGGGGGGGGGATGGGACGAGGAGGGCCGCCCGTGCCACAGCAGGTAACCCAGGGTGTGGGGGCACGCAGGGGAACCGCTCCTCGCCCCAGCTCACCTCCGCCACCCTCGGCCTCAGTGTGAAGCCGCCGCCTGCTTCTCAGCCCTCCCAGGCTTCCTGCTGAACAGCTGATTCACGGGAAGTGGGGTGGGGGGCGGCACGGAGAAGCAGAGCGGGGTGGTGCATTCAGGGGAGGAGGCGGAGCAGAGGTGAGGTGAGCTGGGGCTGGGCGCAGGGCGGGGAGCTGCTGGTGGGGGCTCTGCACCCACCAAATTTTCCCTGTGGGTGCTCCAGCCCCAGAGCACCCACGGAGTCAGCGCCTAAGGTGCCACTTTTGATGTGATCAGTGGGGGGAGTGGCCGCTCCCCTTGCTCCCCCACCCCTAGGAGCCAGAGGAACCTACCGGATGCTTCCTCGGAGCTGCCCCAGGTAAGCACCGCTGGGACTCCCCACCTCGCCTCCCGGCAGGTCCCTCTGGCTCTTAGGGTGGGGTGGGCACCCACTACGGTGGCCCACGAGACCCTCCTGCCTGGTTCTGGGGGCAGTCAGGGGATGGGGGTGGATGGGGCAGAGGTCTGGGGGGGGGGTCAAGGAATGCGGGGGTTTGGATGGGGCAGGAGTCCCGGGGGGGCGGGAGTGGGCACCTCGTGGGGTGAGGAGGGAACCAGTTGTTAAGATTTTGGCAGCTCATCACTGAGAATAGATAATCATCAAGTGAGCCATCCCCTGTCGCCCATTCCCAGCTTCTGGCAAACAGAGGCTAGGGATACCATCCCTGCCCATCCTGGCTAATAGCCATTGATGGACCTATCAAAATTAAAATACAAAACAAATAAAATGAGAAATAAGTGGTCTGGAGGAGAGCAGTGCATTTGGTTCAATTTATAGCTCTGCTTTGACATTTGTCACTCCTTTGAATGTCAGCAAATGACAACAGGCTATTTGATAAAGTAAGGAGGGAAGGGAATTATTGTGGAAGCATTTGCTACTTAAAAAGAATAAGCCAGTATTTTCCCAAATCTAAAATTCAAGAGAGGTGTAATTTTTAAGAGCAATGCACAGCACTGAAGACATTTGGACTCTGAAGGGTCAACTTCTATTTTTAAAGGGTCTACTTGGGTGTTACAGAATTTTGGGGTCAGATCCTGTGAGGCATTGCTCAGGAGGCGCAGCCCAGAGGTGGAGGCAATGTGACTTTATGCCTCCTTGGTATCTCTCTAATTCTGGATTGCTCTGAGGCCAGTGCTGCCCACAGCATCAGGTAAAGGACCCACTTTATGTATCTCTCATGGGCTCCTCCACAACCAGAATTGTTAGCGAAAAGATGAGATTCTAGAGCACAGTTCTGTGGCAAGGGGTGAATTGTACAGTCATGGAATCAGTGCATAGATAGCTCCTTGAGTGTAACTGTATAACATGCCCTATTCCAGCTCACTGTATTATTAACTGTATCACACTGATTGATTGGTCATAATGCTGCAGTTTAGTTTCAAGTCAATAAACCATAAGCATCCTTTTGGAGATCACTTAATCTCAAGTGAGAAACTGTTGCTTCTTCTGTATTTCTAGATTTCCTTTTTCTTTCTTAATAGGTTTTGTTGTATTATTTTTTCTTGTATTTTTATTTGACTTTTTTGTTCTTTTCCAGTTTTTCCTTGTATTTGCTCCTCTAGTTTTCATTTGTTTTTGCTTCATTTTCTGTATTTCTACTTATATTTCTCTCCTGCCAGTTTCTTCTTTTAATCTCCCTTTTTTGTATTTTCCTCTTCTCTACTCTTCTTTCAGTCATCTCTCTCTTTGTTGGCTGTGTCCATTGAGTGTGAATTGATCCATAGCTAGTCATAGCCCTTAAGAACTAAAGGTTTTCATGAGTCACAGCTTTTTTAAGAACCAGAATATCTCCTCTAACTCCACTGATATCTCCACAGATTTCAGCTTTAATATTGATATTAATAAAACAAAGTTAACCTGTCACATTACCTTGTCCCAAAGGGTTCTCAAAGCCGGTCTGCCACTTGTTCAAGGAAAGCCCCTGGCGCGCCAGGCCGGTTTGTTTACCTGCCACGTCCGTAGGTTCGGCTGATCGCGGTTCCCACTGGCCGCGGTTCGCCACTCCAGGCCAATGGGGGCTGAGGGAAGCGGCGCAGGCCGAAGGACATGCTGGCTGCCCTTCCCGCAGTCCCCATTGGCCTGGAGTGGCGAACCGCGGCCAGTGGGAGCCGCGATCAGCAGAACCTGCAGACGCGGCAGGTAAACAAACCTGCCCGGCTCGCCAGGGGCTTTCCCTGAACAAGCGGTGGACCGGCTTTGAGAACCACCATACTCACAAGCTTATTCATCACCTGTTTTGCTTTTTGACTGCACTAACTTCCAGCCCAGATCATGATCAAATCAATACATAATAATATATCTGCAGTTTGGGGAAAGTTTTGATTCCACCCATGTTAGACATATCTCCTACAGCATGTAAAAATATGTTATTTCTTATTGATTCCGAAGGCAGGTTCACACCACAAAGAGCACCATTTGTGTTTTCATGACCTAGGATGTGACTCACCATATATATAAGCATTAGCAACCAAGGGACAGATCTTCATCTCATGTAAATCAGCATAGCTCTCCTGAAGGCATTTCAGTAATAACAATGTAGACTAGCTAAGGATCTGGCCAAAGAGATTGATTATATGGAGGAAAAACTCAATTGCAGTGAAGAGTGGTTTTTAATGTCCTTCTTTGGTACCTTCCAAATTAATGACAGAGGGGTTAATTGCCAGATGGTAAACAAGACTCTGGGAAGTTCTCTTCCCTGCCTGGAGCATGCAGCTTTAGCAAGGACATTCTTACCCTTTTCCTATTCTGTAACAACTCAAAGTATCTATTTTTACTGTACTGGGCTTGATTCTTCTTCTTTCATTTATATATTGGTTTTACACAAGTGTGAATCCATTGACATCAGTGGAGTTATTCCTTAGTTAGCAAAATTCATATTGGTAGCATCATAATCACTGTGGGGCAGACTCTGTTTTCCTTACTCACATGGCTTACTCCAGGAGTCATCTTACTGATTTCCATGGGCTTATTTCTGGACTGTTCAGTATGAATAAGGTGGCAGAATCTGGCCCTCAGTGGCTTGTTTTACCCTTCAACTTCAGGATGCTTCTGAATATAAGTACCAACAGTTTCAATGCTAATACAAAGAGGACTATTTGACTTCACTCATCTTTGCCTCTTTCAAAAATGAAGCCATCCAAACCTTGACCATTAGTTGCACTGCTGCTTTTTGTAATAAAGAAGTTTCACTAGACAATGAAGCTCCTGTGGGAGGTGAAGTGAGGAAAGGGAGCACCTAGTAGTCCTCAGGTTCATTACTTTAGTTATTTCTTGAAATAACTTCAGGACTAAACAAGCTGATTTTAAGTTTAAGATTCTCAGCTTGCTCCATGAGCCTATATCAGTACATGAAGTGTTAAAACTGTACGAGAAAACTTTGTACCCTTAAATCAGGACTCTGAGGTAGTCCTATTCTCACCGAACTATCTGTGATTGTAATGCAGACCTCTGAGATTCTTTTAAGCTTGGGACTATAGTTTCCAGTGTTTACAGGTTTTAAAGGCTCTCATTATCTGATGGATTCTGACATTCCTACTCATGTTGAGTAGAACCTTATTCTGCAATTAGCCCTATTGATTTCAGTGTGACTACTTGCAGAGTAAGGTGCTATTCAATGTAAGGGCGCTTGACTCTGGCTCAATGCATCTTCTAAAGGGTGGCACACAGCTGTCATTCACCCTTTATAACCACACATCTTCAGAACACTTGTGAGAAATTCAGTTTTATGACTTTTATTAAATAGCCAATTGAATATTTTATTCTGATTCATACTTCCTATGTGGGAACCAGTAGCCCCACTGTTTGAATGAGTGAAAGAAGCTCAGTTCTTTTCCACTATAATAATGGCTCCATAAAGCAGCAGTCCAAAGATATAGGCTGACCACTTTGTTAATGTGTAGCCATCCCACCACATATGACCTGTGCTTTTCAAAATTTTATCTATATATTTCAGTAAGGCTACCCTTTTCTCAGCCCTATTCACCAATAATGGTCAAAATGAAGAATTTTGAGCTCAGTTATCAATTTTCTAATTAGTTATCATCCATTTTCTTTTGATATTTTAAACAACATCTTGGCAATTCCCTACCCAATCTGGTCAATGCATAGAATGGGGACATCTCTGCATATTCTTTGCACTATATTTTCTCATAGCTTGCACCAAATGTTTATCTAAATTCTACTACATGCACCAGCAATATCAATCTGCTTTGGCAAGGCCCATCATTTTGCGTAATTTTGCTTGAACATTTTTGTCTTCTCTTTTTCTATTAGCCAGATGTTCCCATCTGGTTCTGATGCTGTGGTTGCCTGAGGTTTGACACAAACTTGACCCATAATGTTTTTCCTCTGCCTGCGAAATCCACTGATGCAGCCCCTTTCCTATTAACCATCTACAGCCTGGACAATGGGTCTTACATACAAGAATCACTGCTGTGTGAGCACTTCAGAGTCTTGGTTGCAGAGAAGAGTAATTGCTCTTAATTGCTTGCAACCAGCTGCTCAGATTATGTATCACAACCATATCATTGAGATAACATGTTCAAAACTATTGCATAGTCTTTGTCATACACCTTAGAGTAAGAACTCTTTTTTTGTGTCTTCACTACTGCATACTTCCATCCTATGACAGACTTTCCTTGGCAGCACACGAGATGACCATAATTCTATTCTCTAATTTCCCTCCTTTCCCACAATTTTCTACTCTTTTTCCACCAGCATGTCTATTCTTAAATTACTTTGGGTACCTTGCTGCATGCAACCCTTTAATGGCACACTTCATGGTGTTCTTATGTTGTGTTTCCTTTGATCTTTTTTCTAGGTTTGGCCCTCTTAGCTCTGATTCTTATTCTCTTAGGCCAGACCTACTTTCATGATGGGCCTGCCCAAACCTTCAGCAACTGTGTACTATTTTTCTTTTCATCCCTTATTTCTTGTTCTCACTATGATAATTTGGTATAGCATCTAATGGGGGATATGTTGCAAGCACTCTGGATCACAACCCTGGCATACCTTTTACATCTATAATAATTTACCATATGTGGATTTTATAACAGAAACTCTGAAATGCTATTTTTCCCCTTTGGAAAAGATGGAGGAGCTTGATTCAAAGTTCAGGCTTCCTGTTTGGCTTACAGTTATTTATAACTCTCTTGTTTTCTGATATCGCTATCATAAAATAATACAAGGGTCGGCAACCTTTCAGAAGGTTTATTTCATTTATTCACTCTAATTTAAGGTTTCGCGTGCCAGTAATACATTTTAACGTTTTTAGAAGGTCTTTTTCTATAAGTCCATAATATATAACTAAACTATTGTTGTATGGAAAGTAAATAAGGTTTTTCAAATGTTTAAGAAGCTTCATTTAAAATTAAATTAAAATGCAGAGCCCCCCGGGACCGGTGGCCAGGACCCAAGCAGTGTGAGTGCCACTGAAAATCAGCTTGCATGCTGCCTTCGGCATATGTGCCATAGGTTGCCTACCCCTGAAATAATACCATCATGGTCTCCATTGAACTAGCCACTGGTATTTTAACTCACAACTGCCTCCTACTAACTTACAGTTGAATATCCCACTATGACATCTATTGAATAACATTTAATTAATCCTTTTTTAGTAAATGAGAGTTTTTTACAGATCCTTGCTAGTTTACTTGCCATGCTGCTGTTGATTCTTTCTCCCTGTTGTTTGTTTTATCTCCATGCTGCTACTTTATCATCAGTGATGCTTCTCCCCTACTACTGATTTGTTCATTCACTTGGTCACTTAAGTAGATACAATTTTCCCACTGCTGTAAGGCATCTCTTTCTACTTGTTCTCCCCTTCACGCAGACGAGTGGAGGTCCTTTCCCAAATAGATCATTCAAAGTAGTCATGTGCCGTTAAAATCTGTTATGGTTCTTACTGTCTGGTTCTTACTCACTTTTTTCAGTCAGTCCTTTTGTGTGAGTAAGGAATTCAGGAGTTTGTATAAAAATAATAGGGTAATCATTGTAACAGTAGCCACCGCAGTCAGTGAGTACTGATCCCTGTCATGTGACAAGAGTAATGACCTTTAATCCTGCCCCTGGTCAAGTAACTGGAATCATGGACCTGCACTCCTGTGTGTTACACTCTTATTACAGTCACCCACACTTCTCTAAATGGCATACTTAATTGGATTAATTCAGTTATAACAAACATCACCAACTTGAGAGGTGGTGTGTCTAGTAGATGGAACAGAGGGGGGTCAGGCCTCCTCTGTCCTAGTTGCAGCTCTGCAAGTCAGTTAATCTCTCTGAGCCTCAGTTTATCCCCTTTAAAGTGTGGGTAACAACTGCTACCTCTCAGGGATGTCATGAGTATTAATTATTTTTTGTTTTGCTCTATCAGATGCTATATTAATTACAGAGTATTATTATTTAATTTAGGTTTATGATATAACAGCTAACAGCACACAAACCTGAAGGGACTGAATGGGAATATAGGAACCATATCCCCTACTCCACTATAAACACCAACTAGTACTACCAATAAAGGATAATACTTACAATTAGAAGAGAAATATGGTGCAAGGGGAAAACAGGCACAAGTAAAGTCCCTGTTTAATTGGTCATGGTAGTGAGAAGGAGCCTCTAAGTTATAAAGACACTGAAGTGTTTCTAAAGTGAACCACAACTGTGAAGTCACCTTGTATATAATTGTCTTTAGTTGAGAGTGATGTGTTGCCTTAACTAGTCTATCTGGAGCAGTGCCTGAACTACATCTAAAACACTGGGATCATAAAGACATAAAAGGGTCACTTGCTGGATTCTTTCTCTGCTTCTTTAGCATATTCTTTCATTTTGCCTACAGCACAGCATCAGCCAAAATCTTTTTCAGTCCGCTAGTGCTTTAAAAGGGATGCATATAAGGAAGACATCCAAATGGTTTCATTTTCATGAAGTGTTTTATCCAGATTGTGTTTGACTTTTAAGCCAGACATAGCTTTTTTCAAATTATTGGAACATTAACCCCAAAATGTTTGGTTTACTCTTATAATCATTTCAAGTATCCAGTTAGGAATCAAACTATTTTGTTTAAAAATATTTGAAGTGCAATTAGGGCCTGCTCCAAAGCCCACCGAAGTCAGTGGAGTCTTTCAGCTGATTTCAGCGGCTTTGAATCAGGCCCTTAGAGTGCATAAATTTGAGAAGACAGCGTTATTCACAACTCACAAACCCACAGACAAGTTAAGCAGTTCAACCCAAATGAGTGCCAATTAAAATTTGTATAGCAAGTCCCACCATCATACATTCAGTAAACAGATTTTGGAGACAAACAAATCAGTGAATATTTTAGAGAGTGTAAAAAAATTATTGGTAATATTTTTTCAATGCCCTCTGCTTGCAAAGCCAGGCTTTTAGTTACAGTGACCCAAATACTACTACTTTCAGTTGTGCCTATGTAAGACTGGAGTAACTCTGCTAGCAGATTTACTATGGTGTAGTGAGATGAGAATTTGTGTTAGGAAGCCCAACTGTACAGGGCTTTGAAGGACAGGAAAATTATTGTTAAAAAATGTACCTTAAATAGCATTTCTACACATAATAATGTCAGAGTTTTAAAATGTGAGATCAAGTATTCTTTATATCAATGCAAGCTGGTAAACTCCCTTTTATGCTGGAACACTATTCAACAGAATATTGTGAATAACTCTGGTCAGTTTCCTGCACTTGGTTCATGTTTGGAAAGCTATTTTTGTAACCATATAGCTTAGAAACATTTTTTAAGTATTTATTTATTTGTATAATGAAAGAGCTGCCTCACCTTAGGTGAATGAATTTTTCAATCACTGCAGTGTGTGTGCACAGGTGTTCGTGTCTGAAAGAGAGAGAGAGAGAGAAATGGAGAGACACATAATGACTCCTTAAGTAAGAATGAAGTTATAATTGTAATCATAAATACACACACACACACACACTTGGATAACGATAGATATAAAAAAAATCAAAGATTAATTTCTTTTGGTAAGGTAAAAGAAACCTCAGGAAACCCATCTTTGATTTGTGTCGTATTTAAAGAAATGAGGTAACTAAAAGTTTCATAATGCTGATGGTGGAAAATGGAACACTGTTTTTATCCAAAAATATGTTTATAATCTTTAGATCATGAAATAACTATGTAGGCAATTCTTCTTTTTAAATTTAATACACCAGAATTGCAGAAACCACATAATACAGCTCTAGTAAGTGAACAAAGACTGAAGAGAATAAACAAAATGTGCTTCTGCTGTCTGTAATCCCTACTGTGCTTTATTAAACGCTCGGTAAAATAAAATGCAGATGTTATAAAGAGTTGGAGGGAACATTGATTTTTTCATTACTAGCTAAAGGTTTGCAAGCAGTATAAGACCAATTCAAACATCATAGCAGCAAGAAGTAATGTTTTTGAAATTCTTTTGTAGAAAGCAGCAGGAGACCAAACAACAGTTTGCTTTAGTTATTGTTGTTGTGGTTTAATGTGTGGAGATGGTGGATAGGGTCTTACTTATTTCTGATATTAGCGGTTTTTGTTCGGTTTTGTTTATGTTTGCGGAGGGGGAGGGGGTTATGTGTGCGTTTGTTTATTTTTAAATAAAGCTATAGATTACAGCTAAGTAAATAGTGTATTTGATGCATTTTGCCCCCTTTGTTCCTAAATTATTCACAAGCAGGCAGCAAATTTATCAGATTATTCACTATTACATATTAATTTCTAAATATTTTCTGTTATAATTCTTGGTGTCCAGATTGTTCACAAGCAGTAAGTTGCCAATGTTTGATTTTCAAAATTCAAGATGTGCTGGTTAGGTCTGATCACATGACATATGGTGGTGTTTCTGTTTCCTGACAGGATGACAGTAACTCTTAAAACCAGATTTTCTAGTGTGAATGCATTCAAAATTCATGACATTCTCTAATATTAACTTAAAATTAGTTGTTTCTGAAATTCAGTACATTTTTTTTGCTAGACTGCTTGTGGAAAGTGAACATGAAAGGAATATGAAAAAATCTGAAGCTAATTCAATTTTTTCAGGTAAATATTTGCTGAAAATATTTTTAGGTATTTGCTCAGCTCTACTACAGATTAAATATTATTAGTCTAGTGAAATTTTTCCTAAATTCCTTTATTTGCTTTGCAGATATTATAGACCAGTCAGCCTAACTTCAATACCTGGAAACATACTGGAACAAATTTATTAAACAATTTTTTTTAAAGCATCATGGATTTGTCAAGAACAAGCTAACCTAATTTTCTTTTTTGATAGGGTTACTGGGCTAATGGATGGGGGTGGAGGGAGCAGTAGACATAATATTGGTTGATTTTAGTGAGGCTTTTGACACAATTGCATGTGACATTCTCATAAGCAAACTAAGGAAATGTGGTCTCGATTAAATTACTAAAAGGTGGGGTGTGCAACAGATTGAAAGACTGTACTGTACTCAAAGAATAGTTAAGAATGGTTTGCTGTGAAACTGGGATGGTGTACTTGGGGGAATGGGAATATAGGAACCATATCCCCTACTCCACTATAAACACCAACTAGTACTACCAATAAAGGATAATACTTACAATTAGAAGAGAAATATGGTGCAAGGGGAAAACAGGCTTCCCTTGGGGGAAGGGTGAATCCTGGAGCCAATATTATTTAATATTTTCCTTAATGACTTGGATAATGAAGAGGAGAGTATGTTTATAAAATTTTTGGATGACACCAAGCTGGGAGGGGTTGCAAGCACTTTGTGAGACAGTATTAGAATTCAAAACAACCTTGACAAATTAAAGAATTGGTCTGAAATCAACAAAGATATGTGCAAAGTACTACATGTAAGAAGGAAAAATCAAATGCATAATTACAAAATAACTGGCTAGGTGGCAGTACTGCTGAAAAGGATCTGGGAGTTATTGTGGATCAGAAATTGAATATAAGTCAACAATGTGATGCAGTTGCAAAAAAGACTAATATCATTCTGCGGTGTATTAACATGAGTAGTGTTTAAAAGACACAGGAGGTAATTTTTCCATTCTACTCAGCACTGGTGAGGCCACAGCTACAGTACTGTGTCCAGTTTGTGCCAAACTGGAGAGAGTCCAGAGGAGAACAACAAAAATGACAAAAGGTTTACAAAATCTGATGTCTAAGGAATGGTTAGAAAAAAACCTGGCCTTGTTTAGTCTTGAGAAAAGAAGACAGAATGTGGACTTGATAACAGTCTTCAAATATGTTAAGGGTTGTTATAAAGAGGATGGAGATCAATTGTTCTCCAACTCCATGGAAGATAAGACAAGAAGTAACGGGCTTAATCTGCAGCATGGGAGATTTAGGGTAGATATTAGGAAATACTTTCTAACTATTAGGACAGTTAAACTCTGGAATAAATATGGAAGGGAGACTATGGAATCTCCATCATTGGAGGTTTCTAAGAATAGGTTAAACAAACACCTGTCAGAGATGGTCTAGGTTTACTTGGTCCTGCCTCAGTACAGGAGACTGGACTTCATGTCCCCTTAAGGTCCTTTCCAGCACTACATTTCTATGATTTTATTTGCTGCATAGTTTGTATTGTTTAAGATGATGATGTGTATGCATGTTTCAGTGTGACAAATTGCATGAATATGGTCTGCAGGATCAAGTCGTAGTACAGTTTGCTTATATTTGTGTGGGGGAGAGTGCATGCTTGTATGTATGAACAAAGTGGTGTGTGCATGCATGCATACGTACACAGATAAATAGCAGGCTACAGTCCTGCAAACACTATGCAACAACTAATGTGCCAGTCTCCCTACTGAAGTCAATGGCAAAACTGTCATTGACCTCAGTGGGATAGGATTTAATCTTCATAGACTTTAACGATGCAGATATATATCCTAAGGATGCAATGTTCATTGCATCTGTGAGCTGCTGAGCTCCCTTAATTGCCACTGACTTCAATGGAAATTGAGGTTGCTTAGCACCCCTGGCTGCTTCAGTACCTTTGGTATCAGATCCTCTCATATTCATTCTAACTAAAACCCTTTGTTTAATAGGCTATTTATTTACTTGGTTTCTGATGATGAGATAACAGATGACCATTTGTGGAACCAATACTGATGACTGAATTGACTGATTTTATAGCTGTGTTCAATACATTATTTGAAAAGGTTCTTTCCTGACTTTGATACATGCACTTTGTGCTATGTTCTCTTGTCAGGCTAGGTGAAATGGCTTTTCTGGAAAAACATGAAGAAATAATATTATAAAGTAAGCTGGTAAAAGCATCAGATCTTGCTCATATACATTATCAAATTATTTGGTATTCGAATACAAATTTCTATCATTTAAAAAGATCTTAAGTTTTCAAAAAGTATTTTAAGAGCCTAAGTCCCATTTTCAAAAGAGACTTAAGCAGTTCGAGCCAGATTTGAAAGGTATTTAGCACCTAACTCTGACTAAAATTAATGGAAGTTAGGTGCCTAAATACCTTTAAAAATCTGGTCATTAGGCCCAGATCTTCAAAGGTATTAATGTGTCTAACTCCCGTAGATTTCAATGGGAGTTAGGCTCCTAAATATCTTGGAGGATCTGGGCCTTAGGAGCCTAAGTCCCACTGACTTTCAGTGAGATTTAGAGGCCAGATTTACAAAGATATTTTAGGCACCTAAAGATACTGACAGGCAACTTGTAGGATTTACAAAAGTGTGTAGACAAGTTAGGTGAAAGTCCGTGGGAGTTAGTCACCTAACTCACTTAGGTGAATTTGTAAATCTCACTAGGTGCCTGTCTGTGTCTTTAGGTGCCTAAATACCTTTGCAAATCTGTCTGCAAATCTACAGGTATGTCTGTACAGCTCATGGAAGTGAGCCTCCCAGCCCTGGTCAACAGACCTGGGCTAGCTAAGCTCATGCTATTGCTTTAGAAATAGCTGTGTAGGCAGCACTTTGAAGTTGCAGCTGGGGTGGAGCTCGAGCTCTGAAGCCCACCCCTTCCCCTCCCTAGCATTACAGAGAAGATATATTAAAAACAACAAAAGGACCTGCATGCATTCTAATAAGCTTATCAGCTCCAAAAAGAGCTTTGGCAAGTGAATGGTCCATCAAAACCCACACAGTGTCTACAACAGCATAACACCTTTTTCTCAGAACAAGAACCTCCATGAGCAGGTCAAGTCCTTCCAACCCTTTCCAGAAAGGATTGAACTCTCCCTGGTACAGAAGGTGCCGTCCATTTTCTGGATCAGAAAGCAGGCCCTGACTGAGTTTAAACTCAGGCAGTGTATCCAAAAGTCCTTTTTTTTTCTGCTGATCTGTGGAGAACCCAGTTTGAACCTGTCAAGGTTCCTCCCCCACTCTGAACTCTAGGGTACAGATGTGGGGACCTGCATGAAAAACCTCCTAAGCTTATCTTTACCAGCTTAGGTCAAAACTTCCCCAAGGTACAAAATATTCCACCCTTTTGTCCTTGGATTGGCCGCTACCACCACCAAACAAATACTGGTTACTGGGGAAGAGCTGTTTGGACACGTCTTTCCCCCCAAAATACTTCCCAAAACCTTGCACCCCACTTCCTGGACAAGGTTTGGTAAAAAGCCTCACCAATTTGCCTAGGTGACTACAGACCCAGACCCTTGGATCTTAAGAACAATGAACAATCCTCCCAACACTTGCACCCCCCCTTTCCAGGGAAATGTTGGATAAAAAGCCTCACCAATTTGCATAGGTGACCACAGACCCAAACCCTTGGATCTGAGAACAATGAAAAAGCATTCAGTTTTCTTACAAAAAGACTTTTAATAGAAATAGAAGTAAATAGAAATAATAAAAAAAAATCCCCCCTGTAAAGTCAGGATGGTAGATACCTTACAGGGTAATTAGATTCAAAACATAGAGAACCCCTCTAGGCAAAAACCTTAAGTTACAAAAAAGATACACAGACAGAAATAGTTATTCTATTCAGCACAATTCTTTTCTCAGCCATTTAAAGAAATCATAATCTAACATGTACCTAGCTAGATTACTTACTAAAAGTTCTAAGGCTTCATTCCTGGTCTATCCCCAGCAAAGACAAAATATAGACAGACACACATACTTTGTTTCTCTCCCTCCTCCCAGCTTTTGAAAGTATCTTGTCTCCTCATTGGTTATTTTGGTCAGGTGCCAGCGAGGTTACCTTTAGCTTCTTAACCCTTTACAGGTGAGAGGAGATTTCCTCTGGCCAGGAGGGATTTTAAAGGGGTTTACCCTTCCCTTTATATTTATGACAGAACCAGTAGATGAAAGTCTCTCCAGGCAGTGGTACCTTTTGGGAAGTGTTACAACCTGAGTGAGTTTGCCTAATCACCCCCGACTGTTCTTACTTTCTGGAAAGTTGTGGTTCCCCGACCCCATGGAATTGCATACAATCTCTGGCCCACAGTGATGCATACATTTAATACAGTAAGTCTCCTGGAGACATTGCGGGAAATTGCCATTGTCTGTCATGGAAGGTTGTGCTGCTTGTCACTGGAAAGATAATTTTAGCTACATTTATCGTAAATATTCGGATCTGGCATTTGACCTGAGTAAAATAGGACCACATTTCCAAAATAAAAAAGCAGGACCTTTGTGAAGGCAAAATAGTCATAACAGGAAACTAAAGTATACTTTAAAAAAGTGTGTCCTTACTGCCAGTTTCTGATGGTCCTGAGACACCTGGGTATTTCTCAGCGTGGAGGATTTTTCCAGTAGCTTAAAGCTCTGAATGAGTTTATCATGAAACACTAAACAGGTGTCATTAACATTTACTTTGCGCAAAAGAATATCTTTGATAGAATATATATTCATTCAACCTTTTGCTACAAACACCGTTCGCTACACCCAATGCTCATTCCACTGGACTGTTTGTTCCTGATAAACATAGCAAATGTTACTGAGTTTAGCAATATTCTTGCCCATACATTTAGCAGTTATGGAATAAATAAATATTTTGACTGATCAGATGAAAAGCTGGGAAATTTCAGGACATCCCAGAAGTTGTTCTTGGGATACTAAGACATTATATGAAAAATTGGGATTGTTTTTACTAACACCATGACACATGGTTACATTATCACAGGGTAATGATGTTTTGTGCAATGGGGGTTGTGGTTGCCTTGTGTCACCGCAACTCCCCTCCATGCTGGCTTTGCACAACTGATCCCTTGTGTAATGCCATCAGAAGCCAGTATAATGGCAACGCTGGGGCAGAGTTGTTCAAGATGTGTATTTTGGGAGGATGGAGTGTCTGGGTCACTCTCCTGGGACTCAAAGTCTACCAAGTGGTAGGTGAGTTTGTAGCTACATTATTTGCCAGCACCTGGTTACTAGGAAGCAGAGTATGAACAGCAACTGAAGGCCAGTTGACACAAAGCTCTGCTATCAGAAATCTTCTAGGAAGTTTACTGGCAACGTATTGCAGTTGAAATAAATTCATGAATAAATAAAATGCCTATTCCCTGCAGAGTATTCATCTGTTATCTTTTGAACACTTGTGGGAAACATTAGATGTATATCTATCCGTTTTGATTTCCCCCCACCCCCCAAATGGAAACTGGTTTTGAGTTTTATTGAGCTGCCCAGGCAGAGGATCCCAGATGAATTTTAATAAGAAGCTGGGGGGGGAGGGGCGCAAGGGGAAGGACTCCAAGGACCTTGTTGACTGCCCTGCATGTGTTTAAATGTGGTTTCCCATTTAAACATTCTCCATTGGAGAAGACTTTGGATTTTCTACCTTTCATTAAGGAGAGGGCATGTATGCATGTTCACTGAGGGCCTGGTTATCGTTTCTCAGTTGTTTGGATTTTCAGGAACACTACACTCCTAAGGTTGGTAGAAGTTAGTTTTATCCTCTAATATCTAATGTGATTCTGTAGCTGAGGAAGTCTTGGTTCATAGACAATAGCAAATCAGTGTTCTCTGGCCCTAGTGATCAGGTAAATTGTGAAGGAAAGAATGGATTGTATTTTATCCTTGCATTGAGTCACAGATATTGTCAGTGACTTTTAAAGGTATAGTGGAGAATACAAACATAACTGTAAAGACAAGCAGGATATGTATAATGCATATTAAAAATCCATACTAACGATTAGATTCTCATCATACTGTTCAGGGATTTTATATATGTAACACTGGGATGAAAAGTTATGAAATCTGCATAAAATAGTTGCTTTAAAATTCAGAACATGGCTGTTTTCCAAAATGAAAACAGATATTAAGTATCTGTAATACTGTATATTTATCTTGCAGTATATTGACCTTCAAGACTTGCCCATTTGGCCTTAGTTAAATGGACCAGTTTATCCTAACATGTATGGTATTACCAAAACTTCTATCTCCTTACTATAGGGGAATACCTAAAATGCTACTGTTTAGTTACCTAAGATGTTATTTATAAAAGAGAATGTGCTAATTATGTCCTTTTAACCAGAGGAGAAAAGGACTATAGGAACTAGAAGGTTCCTTGTAGATAATGAATGTCACTTAGAATGGGACCATTAGGGCTTGAACTTGCAACCAAAACACACATGATTTGGCCTAACCATGCAAGTAGGCTCACTGATGCGTGAGTAGGTGTCTAGAATTGGGTCCTAAGAGGGAGGAGAGATCAAGTGGAGAAGAGGGAGAAGTGTGTCAGTAGCAAGACCCTCCAGGAGGAGCAGCACAGGGAATAGTAAGCGAAGAAGAGTTATCAGGGTAAAGTATGTGATAAAAACATAGTGTAAGGCAGGTGAGTTAATAAAAGAAGGAAGGAGAAAGAAAGAAAGAAAAAAAGAAAGTGGCTGAACTAAGAACAAAGTAAGAACAGAACTTTGCCAATGATGGAAAAGCAGACTGAGAAATCCATCTGAAAATATTCGCTCCTCATTATCGCTCACTTCACTGATGGTATGGGAGGGGTTTAAATAGCTGCCTACCGCTATCTCATGCTTATACATGGCCCAAATTCAACACTCACTAAGACCAGTGCAATTCCATTGTCTACATATATCTTTTCTTATTGAATAAAGGTTTGTCAGTAACACACTGATTGATTAGTTAATGGAGCTGAGCAAAACATACTTATTTGAATGTATCTGGAAACTGTCTGTCTTGCTTGGCAAGTGTTCACTTGGAATTTTGGATCTGATTGTTCAAATCCAGGGAGCTAGTTGTGTGGGAAAGATTATCACTGGCAGTGCAGGGCACCTGAATCTCCTATGAGGTTTCTGTCAACTTTACACACAGTTTCACAAACCTACACCTCAAATTCACACAAGTCTCTGCTTTTAATTAAATTCTTTCTGAAAATCTCCTACCATTGCTCTTGCAGGCAAGATGAATGTATTTCATTCTCTGTGTAAAATTTTAGAAGCTACTCCCGTTTACTCTAGATATGTGCAATAAATTCACCACTGTGGAAAATGGATTTACCAGTTTTTGCATCTGTCAAACATTTACCCCCACAAAGCAGCATAACAATTTCTTTTAATCAGTGCTTTCTGGCTGATAGTTTGCTATCCAGCTAACATCTCAGTGCTGGCTAGAAACAGACGTGGCATAGTTACAGTAGTTGATGCGTTAGCCAAGGAAATCTGGTTACTTACACCCATTAATCTGAAAAGATGTTCAGTTACAACTTCTTTTTGGACCCAGTTCCACGGCAAGAGATGCCTATTAAGAAATAGAGGTCTGGGAATACTCAGCCTGCTAACTGGTTGAACAACGTGTAGTGCTTTAAAAAGCAGTTTGTGCTACTGTCATGACTTTGTGTAAAGAGAGCACTGGCTGGGAAAGAGATACTGTTATCTCCTGGTTGAGCATTCTGTCTCATCACTTCCCTGGATGGGCATATTTTTATAATGGGAAATGATAAGTCCATTTTCTGTAATATCCTCTTGAGCCATTAAAATGCTGTCCTGTTTTGGGAATGGCAGAGAGTTGTGTTGAGCTGAGTCAAGCCCCAGGAGGCACTGTGTATGAGAGAAACAGTGCTACCTGGAGATTTCTTGTGCTTGGGGAGTGGGGGGTAGTACGAGCACTGCACCACTCCATCAGAAGGTGCAATGTGTGCCTTGCTCAGCAGCACCCAACTGTCCTGGCAGGTATGGATGTGGGCACTGCCTAAGGTGACCAGATAGCAAGTGTGAAAAATTGGGACAGGGGGTGGGGGGAACCTATGTAAGAAAAAGTCCCAAATATCGGGACTGTCCCTATAAAATCAGGACATCTGGTCACCCTAGCACTGCCTCTTTCCTTTACCCCTTTGTGGTGCCTTCTGCCCAAGGTGATGGTAGCAGAGAGCAGTTCTTACATCCAGGGAGTGACAGTAATTGTGCTGGGGGACACATACTGAGGGGAAAAGGCTTCTTTCTACCTTTTCCCACCCACTTTTTCACCTCCCAGAGGTCAAGAAAATCTGGTTCACAGTACACAGCACCTTTCATCCCAAAGGATTATGAAGTACCTTATAAACGATATACAGACCAATACAGGAATCAGGCAGCCACTTCTGGGGTAGAAGAGCTGTAACCAGATTGATGGCTGCTAAAGAACACTAGAGTGGAAAACAAGTGCCTCTTCTTACCAAAATAGTGCCAGGGGGGTATTAACGTCCACACAGAGGAAATAGGACATTAGCATTTAAGTATTACTGAAGATCTCCTCCTACCTGTCCTCCCCTCTTGGAATTCAACAGGTATGTTCCTTCTTACAATGATAAATACCTACTTTACCCTGTTTACTGTTTTCAAGAGCAAATTAAAAGATTAATAATATTTTAACATTTACATTTGGGGTTATATCTTAGCCCTAGAGAGGCTCATTCAGATCAGCTATACTTTAAGTTTCTCAACTTGTACCCTTTACTCATAAGGTGATACTCCTATACTAAGTGGTATCTCTGATGATGCATATTAATGTTTATGGCAATGCTATACTGTACACTCACTTTGCTGAACTGGAAAAGAACAGTGTGCCTTTCAGTGTGAGCTAACACCTCCTTAAAGATGTAAACTGACAACCAGCACACTGGAATTTCACTAATTATTTTACCAAGCCAATGACGACTAATCAAATTGTATTATTAGGCTGTCTGCTGTAAAGTAGCTGGCACTACCTGTTTTGTGGATTTAGGATTTCTCTTTCTCACCAGTATCTGCTGTCAATCTAGCATCTTTCATGAATACAAAATTCACTGAAGAATCTGAAAGGAAAAAATAAACAAAACTCTGTGAGGTCAAAACAAAGTCTCCCTAGGCTCCTGATCTTGAAATATCTCCCACAATTTTAAAAAATACAGTCCAAGGTTTTTAGTGGGAACTACCGTGTACTTGGCTTTTTTGGAAATTAGGCCACTAATTTAAGTGCCTAAATACAGATTTTAGAACTTGTCTTTAGGCCCCTATTTATTAACATCTTGGCCACAGTTAAGATTTTAAGCACCAAGCCTGCTAGTCCTCTGCTCACAGAACCTCTTTTAACATGGCAGGAATTCTGTCACTTGTTTTGAAATGCGTTTTTGCTATTATGTTGTTAAAGCCCAAGTTCTGTCCTTTGACACGTGTGCGGCTCCAGGGCAAAAGTATATGTAGGATGTTTCTATGAGAATATTCTAACTATGGAGTACTGGCACGGCTGATGTTTAGGTTCATGGGTTCAGATATTTTGGTCACTGTAAAACCTTTGTAAAGCTTGTGCTGCATGAAGAAATGTTTGTTGTCTTTCATAACTGAGCAGACATATTGTGTCCCTATCTGAAAATAAACCTATATACTCCATTGAAGCCTGACTCCAAGCTGAGTTTTCCGTCAAGACTATTTGTCCTTAAGCAGGCTCCCTAAGACCTTAGCAGAGAGTCTTAAAAAAAAAAAAAACAAACAAACAGTAATACCGCAGGGGTGCTCACTGATATCATTTCCACATAAGGTAAACTAGCAAGTAAAATGTAATTATGTTCTATTAGTAGCAACATTATTTAGTAACAATTATCAGATAAGAGCAAACAAAATCTACCACCAGAAACCATAACAGCATGTTTGAAGGACATTCCAACTCTTTTCCATTCGTAACCCCATCCAAGTCCAATTCTGTCCTTTATATCATTTCTTCTTGATTTCTGTTTGTGTTATATTCATCACTGACGTATTCTGGACTACTCAGACCCAAAACAGCCTAGCGTGTTTTATGTAATATTACATAATTATCAGCATTTTGTTTTGATGAGATCAGTCAATGTATGTGCACAGAGCTTGTGGAAAACTCTAGAATGTTCCCATCAGGGCTCTTTACCTGAGCTATCCCAACAATTTTGGCCTCCAGAAATTATGTAAATTGGAATGTTTGGCTGCAGTGATTAAAATATAGAAAACCAAGTTTCAGTGGTGGCCATTGTAAGTGCCTAGCACACTTTTAGTTCTACACAAATGATAAACACTGTGGCAGGACTGACGGAATAGCAGTACCTTATCTTCTCTAATATGCTGCCTTGTTTATTGTTCATCACAATGTAGCCACAGAGGGATTACATCTTCAGTATGTAGAGTTTTTTCCCCTTGATGATTTCAATCACTTTAGTGTTAAAAAAGAACACACCTTTTAAAAACGAGTGTTGATTTGTAAATAGTTTACTAAGCTTTAAATCCCAGCATAACAAACCTGGGTAAGTAGATGACACTGCTAAGCAATTACAGATGTAACAATACAAAGATGACTTCTTTCTGTGAATTGTTGTTGTTGTGTTACTGTTTTCAAGGAAACGCAAGATGTACAATAATTCTACCACTAGGAATTGTTTAGTGGGATATCGTTTGAGATTTAAATTTTTCAGAATAACCTGATTTGTTATTGTACTACATTCTACAGAAGTCTAGGTGATGTTGCTATTGCAGACAGAGTTTATCCATAATGATATAATGCTTCAGCTGTGGTCTTCATAGCATTATCTACCAACAGCCAACTTGCTGTTTCACTTAGTAGAGATTTATCATGACACTGCCTTTCTACTCTACTTCCACTGTGGCGGTCACCATAATCCTCTATGTTGTGCCTTTAAGGACTCCCAGTAAAGGGGGCCTGTGGCAGGGCAGCGGTAAACGCCTTTAAGGCCCTGCCAAAATGCTGGCTGCAGCCTGCCCTCTGGTCAGGAGGCCAGGGGTAGAGACACAGGTATTCAGCAGGGAGCCCAGCTGCAAGCCCTAATGAGGGCTGGCTCAGAGGAACATGCTGAGCTAAGTGCTGACAGCTGGGCTGAGGCATGAGAGGGCTATAAAAGCCCTGGGCAAACCTCAGTGGGGAGGCTAGCCTGGGAGGAGACAGGAGGGTGGTATCGCTGTCTCCTTACCAAAGAAGGAAGCTCAAAAGCCAGGAGACCCTGGGGAGGATCTGTGGGGCACTAGCTGTTAAGGGATCTGGGAACTGCACGAACACTGTAAATAAAGACAGTTGGGTGATCCAGCAAAAGAAGGCATGGAAGATTCTTTATTATACCAGCCTAAACACAGGGTGCAGGCTCAAGAGGGAGGAAGCCTGCGGTGACCCTGTGACAGGGCCTACCGCCTGAAAAACCAAATCTAATTTTGTATATTGTGGTTGCACCCAGATGTGTCTTGACTGCAGCCAAGGAGTCTCCCTGATGCAAATATCAGAGAAACTGCATTAAGATGCAGCGTCCCCCTGTTTGCATGGAGCTCCTCACATCCCTAACTCAAATCTATGTGTAACTCACACAGTCTGACTTTAAACAGTTTGCCCATGGTCACACAGTGAGTCAGTAGCAGAGCTGGGAATAGAACATAAGAATGGCCATATTGAGTCAGACCAATGATTCATCTAACCCAGGACTCTGTCTTCCAACAGTGGACATTGCCAGGTGCTTCAGAGGAAATGAATAGAACAGGGTAATTTATCAAGTGATCCATCCCTCTGTTGTCTACTCCCAGTTTCTGGCAATCAGAAGCTAGGGACACTCAGGGCATGGGTTGCATCCCTCACCATCTTGGCTAATAGCCATTGATGGACCATCCTATATGAACTTATCTAGTTCATTTTTGAATCTTGTTATAGTTTTGGCTTTCACAGAATCCCCAGCAATGAGTTCCACAGGTTGACTGTGTGTTTTGTGAAGAAGTACTTCCTTTTGTTTGTTTTAAACCTGCTGCTTATTAATTTCATTGGATGATCCCTGCCTCTTGTGTTATGTGAAAGCATAAATAACACTTCGTATTCACTTTCTCCACACCAGTCACAATTTTATAGACTGGTTTTTACTTTATCGTATCTCCTCTTAGTCATCTCTTTTCCAAGATGAAAAGTCTCAGTCTTTTTATCCTTCTCATACAGAAGCTGTTCCATACCCTCATTCATTTTTGTTGCCCCTCTCTGTACCTTTTCCAATTCTAATATATCTTTTTTGAGATGGGGTGACCAGAACTGCATGCTGTATTCAAGTTGTGGGTCTACCATGGATTTATAGTGGCATTATGATATTTTCTGTCTTACTATCTATCCCTTTCCTAATGGTTCCTAACATTCTGTTAGCTTTTTTGACTGCCACTGCACATTATGCCCAGGAATCTTGATTCTTTCTACCCTAGTAATAATCCACTCTCTCCCAATAGTTATAGTAATATGTAAAGATTAATACAGATTTTGTTACAGAATAAACAAAATGTCTTTTATTGATACCCCCTGGAAAAGCACTAACAAAAGTAAAAGTCTGACTGAATCGAGTGTTCTGTCCATCAGAAATAAAGCAGCTCTTCAGAAAAAATGGTCATTTTTTTCCTATTTGTTTTGTTTTTCTTTTTTTCAAAATTAACGGTGAAGACAAACTCACTGTAGCAAATCACAAGCCAAACTTCAAGGGCCCCACACTGGACCAGAACTGTTTTGCGTCTGCCACAGGGAGAAGCATCTAGAGTTGACCAGAGACCCCAAAGAGAGGACAGGAGAGACTAAAAGAGACTCCTGAGCAAACTACATGCTAGACCCAAAGGTCCCCGTCTCTCATGTAGAATAAAGGGCTGCAGCTGCCTGAACCCTAGGAGGAGGAGGCAGGGGAGGCAATGAGGGCCCTGCCCCCAACAAACCTATGCCACTAGCTTTGGACACTTGGGGCCTGATTCTCCACTTTGTTATGCCAGTTTTATGACAGTGGCATAAAACTAGCATAACGAAGTGGAGACTCAGGGCTGGTCTACATTAGAAAATTAGGTCAGCATAACGATGTTGCTCTGGGGTGTTTAAAATCCACATGTTTTAGTGGTGTAGATAAGCCGACCGAAGTCCCCATGTAGACAGTGCTAGGTCAAAGGAAGAATTCTTCTGTTGACTTAGCTATTGCCTCTTGGGGAGGTGGATTGTCTTCACCGATGGGAGAATCCCTCCCGTTGGCATAGGTAGTATCTACACTGAAGCACTACAGTGGCACAGCTGTGCTGCTGTAGCATTTTACGTGTAGACAAGACAGTCCTTTTAGATGCTAGTCACTTAGAATCAATGACTTATGGGCTAGTCGCTCTTACTTTTATCCCCTCGTGACATAACTTCCTTGTACTCAGATCGAGGTTTCTGAAGAGAAGGAAGGAGGGAATAAGTCTAAAGGAAGGGGTGGTGCACACTGTCTACGATCGGGGAGGTGGGTCAGGAACAAATGGCCAGAGGGAGAAGATGAAAAGGAGTAGAAGGAAAGGGGGTAAAAGGAACTAACAAAGGTTAGATAGATGGGCAGTTGGGGATGGCTTATGTACACTACCTAAAACAATGGAACTAGTAAATCATGCATCAGTTATCACCCTAATCATTTTGCCTGTAATATGGTATGTCCCTTTCTCTCCCCCTCTGTTTTAGTTTTTACTGGTTTAGACTGTAAGATCTACAGGCAAAGACTTCATTTTCCAGTATCTCTGTACAATGCCAAGCACACTTGGAACTTTAATCTAATAAAAAATAGTAATTTTAAAAAAAGCAGAGAAGCCATTTCAACACATTTTACACTCTAGTTTTCCACTGGTAAAGCAGAAGAGGAAGTGGAGACTATGACGCGCCCATGAGAGAGATTTCAGAGTTACAGCCGTGTTAGTCTGTTTTTGCAAAAAGAAAAGGAGGACTTGTGGCACCTTAGAGACTAACCAATTTATCTGAGCATAAGCTTTCGTGAGCTACAGAGAGAGAGAAAGGTTCTCCAGCTAGCAGGAAGCTCCACTCAATTTGTTGGAAAAGCACTGTGAAGCATTGGGAGCCCTGGAACAGGCCCCACAACCCCAGGGTTGGAGTAGTGTATAGTCTGTTAACTGAACTATGTGAGCCCCTGGCAGAATAGTGCTAGGAAACAGGAACCCAAACTAGGGCAGTGAATCGCAAGGAAGCAGCGGGAACCCAGATGGGCCCCACAGGGAAACAGAGTAGTCACCAGCTTACTCCCTATAATTACATCTGCGAGCAAGTGGCATCAGGAGACTCTGAAGGAGAGGCACTGCCTACTCTTAATGGTCAACAATCTTCAAAGTCAGCTGGAGCATCCCTGAGCACATAAATAAACCATGTCTGAAGAGTACAGGTGGAGGTTTCATTCACAAAACATGAAGCTGAACACAGTTTAAGCTGAACAAGTGGAACTTTATTAAACTCTGTCCATTGCTCTGTCTATAGAGCTGAGTTGCCTCCAGCCTAACTTCTCACCTACCTTGTTCTCCTGGTGGCCCTTCAGTAACAGTCCTTGCAGGGAACATGGGCCCTCTGAATCCAGTTCCACTCATCATGAGACAGAGGGGACCTCTTCAGATTATAAAACTTGTCCTGGGGTCAGAGAAGGTTCCAGGGGGGAGGTGTGTAACAAGGCTGCCTTCCCCTTCCCCTTTGGGTCATTTGGCCCTGTTCAGTTAGCCCTGCCCCACTGCACATGTGCACAGTGTGGGACTTAAAAAGAGGAAAGCACAGCTGTTGGGGGATGAGTGGGGAGGAGGGTGGACAGACTGCACTGATGTGGGGCAAGAAGCTGGACTTGAGCTAGGAACTGTTTGAGGGCTGTGGCCTGTCAGACCTTGGTAGGAGGATAGACCTGACCTTGGATGGTTGGGTTGACTGGAACCCAGGACCTGGTGGTTGAACAGTAAGACAGGCCATTGCTGCTGGGAGCCTGCCTGTAAGGAAGTGAGTTGAAGGCTGAACCCAGCAAGGCAGACAACACTTTTGTTGCTTTTAGACATGCGCTAGGGGTTGAACTTTTTCAAGTAGCTTAGCCAGAGGGCCAAGTCACCTCTACAGTGGGAGAGGGCCAGAGAGCCTGGTGGGGAGGGTGAGGCAGAGTGGCTGCAATGAGAGGGTGTTCTGGGATGGTCAATCTTGTACACACGGGCTCTTCTTTAATAATAGTGCACCTGTGTTTCTTTGTAGCAATATTCATTTGGCCAACAGTAGCTTTACAGCATTTTTCACAAATCCCAGTGATGATTTTAGCTGTGTAAATTATCCTTGATATTGCCAATAATGGCAAGAGCAGGAATTTTTGTTGTGACCTGGTACTGCTATACAATGATATACATGCACTGCAGTGAATGTATGATGAAATGAGTCTAGGACCCCTATGGCTGAGCTGCAAGACCGACACTACTCCAAACATTTTGAGATAGTGATTATAATAATATTTTCCCCCACAGTTATTGCACCCCAAAGTAGTTATGTCAGGACATCACTACTACTACTTCTGTTTTCTCAACAACAAAACTGGGGTTGGAATTCATTTTGGCAGCTGCTGAGCCACCCTAATATAGCAGCAGACGAATCCAGGCAAAGAACAGATCTATCACTGTATCTGACTGATCTTTCTGTTTATGCACAGTGACAAATTCTCACCTCTCCATATAGATCAGCAGGCTCTGTAACCAGTCAGTCACACATAAGTTGTGACAGCACATCACAAGATTGGCAATTTGGAGCCCTGGAGAACAAGGTAAAACATGCAGCTATTTTACATGAACACAGAAGCCTTTTCCATATCAAGAATTTTTTTCTTTTGCATCATCTTACAACATTCTTCTCAATATATTAAAATACATAGAAAGATATTTAAAGATAGGAGACCATGAAAACAAATCTTTACTGTTCTGTTTGCTTCTTTTTCTCTTTAACAGGATTTTATTCTGAGGTGGCTGGACAAGGTAATAAATGAAGTTATTGACTAATAATTGGCATGATCACCTTCCGAATTAAATTATAGAACTGAGGACTGACCCAAAATATTTGAAACGGTATTTTTCTGAGTTTATTATCCCCTTTCCTCCACCACAAAAGTTTGTTTTTTTGGGGGGGGGGGGGGAGGTTAGGTACTTTCTCTTCATTATGAAAACAAAATCAATTACTGTCTGCCACTGCACCCTTACAAACCAAGGACTGAAAATTCAAATGATTCCATAAAGCTAGGCACCTAAATCTGTATTTAGGCACTTACATAAAAAGACCTGATTTTCACAGGCTACTATCAGCTGCCATTGGCTTTCCTGAGTCCTTTAGGTGCTTTGGAAAATCCAAACTTTACTCTTCTAGTTTTGAGAATTTTGGCCAAGATGCTTGGAAAAAAAGGTATTTTGGGGAGTTGTGAGGGAATTTGTTTTCATTTTATTCTTTGTTTTAAATGTACGTGTGTGTGTGTGTGTGTGTGTGTGTGTGTGTGTGTGTGTGTGTGTGTGTGTGTGTGTGTGTTGAAAGAGACCAAATGGTAGCCACAGAAATTACTCTAGTGCACCAGTATTCAAATGTGTAAAATTTAAGTGAAAAAAGAGGACAAACTGGCACTGAGAGCTTCTGGTTTTAATGAAAAAAAGTCTAGGAGCACAAAAAATTAGGGATGGGGATGAGGGAGAACTGCGCAGCTGAAGGGGAAAGAGAGATACTGAGTCTTCCATTTTGAGGTTATTGGCTCAAATGGTAGTGAGCAAAATGTATTACATTTTTTCCTGTGGTTTTAAGACGAGTAAGAGTAAACCAACAACTATCTTTCACGAGGGTGTGCACACCCAAAATGTATCCATCCCTCATAAGATGGGAGGAAATTAGGTAAGTTGAAAAATAGCTGTGTTATTTTGGTATTATTTCAGAAAATGTTGGGTGAGGCTTTCATAAAAACGAACATCCAGGGAGAGAAATCTGAGGGTGGGGTGAGGACTGCAGAAATATAGATGGAAAAGAAGTGTTGGTACAAAATTGGAGTTTATGTCCTGCCTTCAGTCATGTGACATGAGTCGAAGGTCATTACTCTTGTCACACAACAGGGTTCACTATCCAGTGGATATTGTTACAGCCACCACTGTGTAGTGGGCTTATCATCAGATGATTTTTCAGCAGTTTGTGTGTAATTAGTTGGTGGTCTCAGCCCATTTCCTGGTGGAGATGTGTCCACACTACAAAAACTACCACCTCAGTCTCTGCAGAGAGCACAAAGATTAAATGGGCACAAAGACTGAAATATCTTTTCAACAGATGGCCCCTGGTCTATGAAGTGCAGGAAATGTTACTTTACTGCAGTACGCAGAGTGGAGTGAGAATGAGTAATAAAAGGGGGTATCTCTAAGAAAAGCAACCTAGGTTTCTTAAACTGATATATAATTCTAGAAAAGCCATAGTATCAGGAGGTCAAGGGTCTCAGAAGAATGGAAGCTTTCCAGAATACAAGCTCTTTTGTGTTGGTCTTGATTCCATAAAGAGCCATAATACCAACATTTTTCATTTACACACAATTTCGGCAAGTCTTTTGTCTCAGTTGGCAGCACACTGATCACTTACATTTAAAAAGGGACTTGAGAAAAATGATAGGACTTCTACCTTCATTTCATCCAAGACTGAGGGTTACCACTGAAAAGGGTTTTAGCCTGAGAGGGTATTCTTGAGGATGGGGCAGTCGTTCCTCCAAGAATGAGACTGTCCTTTCAATATCAGGAGAAGTAACTTGGGGCACATGGAGGGGAAAATGAAGATCCAGAATAAAAGAGAAGATAAAACCCCTAAACTTCTTTGACTAAGCCATGAGTCTTTTATTAGGGATGAAAGAACTAGAAATATCTATTATTTACCAAAACTCACAAAATACAGTGAAATCCATTTGTGAAACTCCATGGATAGTGCAGTGGAAGGGAAGTCCCAAATTCTTTCAATGCTCTGCACTATCAGTTGCAATTCTGATTTTTGTGAAACTTCACGTACCATATAGAATACAATGTGAAAGAAATAATTCACCACGAATGGTTTCCAATGTACTTGCAGCTTCTCTGCTTCCAATGTATTACAGCCTCGCTGATGCATTTCCCTGTAATGTCATTCCCAAAAGCACCTATCTATATTGGCAGTACTTTTGAAAATCCATTGTAGGACCAAGCCAGATATTACTTTCGGTGCTGCAGTGATAGTCCTGTCAGTACTAATTTTCAAGGTTTTTGTAGGAATAGAGAAATATCCATCTTGCCTTTTGCCCTCCAAACATCCCCCAAACTCTGTAGCTCAACTTTAGGATAAACCTCTTTGGCAGAGTTCCTGGCTATTTTTGAGCAGAAGGGTGAATATCAAATATTGGGGTTCAGGGGAAGATGGGTGTCTTGCTATGATGACTTATTAGTCATTAATAAGCAAAGTCTCCATTAAAAGTATAACTTATGTTGCAAGCTAGTAAAATACTGTTTAATATTTAAATGTTAGATGTTTAAAACTGGATGGAATTTTTTCCTTTGTAATAAAGTAGAGGCAATTAACATTTATTTAGCAGAACAAAATAATAAATGACTAGGAAACCCAAGAAATACACTTTATATTGAGTTTTTTATATAGGGCCAGATCCTCAGTTGGTGCAAATTGGCAAAGCTCCATTGTAAATTAATCTGCCCTATAATCTATAGAAAGCAGTGTAGTGTAGCACCAGCATTTAGATCAAAGATTTGGAAACTAGAAGGCTCTCTGTTTTAATCCCACTGACACACTACCTGACTGTGTGGGCTTGGACATGTTACCAGACCTCATTGTTCTCATTCACCCTATCTGAAAACTTGCTACAATCCAGGACCTTTTTGAAAGCAAGAGGCTGCATCTTAATTAAATTTTTGTGGATAAACACATTGGAAAAAAACTTAACTAGTCTTGTGGATTCCATTTTCATATTTAAGTGACATGAACAAGGTGAACAAAAATAATAAAATAAATAAAAGGCCATGAGGCAAAGGCCAGGGCAGTTACTGTTAGATTACACACCACCAGTTATAGGATACCTTAAAGTCCCCCAAACTTCCTGTGCCATAAAATGCCATTAGATGTTCCTTCAGATAAGGCAGAATCTTATTTTTAATAAAAGGAGTGGTCAGAATGTTCAGGGTTATGTTTGGCTCAGAAATTCTTGGTTATTTTATTTTTTTAACTAGAGGAGGGGAAATGTTAATGTTCTTTAGAAGCAGGGGGATATTTCAATGTAAGCCACAGTGGGTTTTCTTGCGTTCTTTTGTTTTACTTCTAGGGACTAGATTTCCTCCTTTTGCATCTATTTGTTGTCTCAAGAAGGACGAGAGTCTGCCACTAATGCAACTGGAACGAGTGTAGAGGGGCCACATTCCAGAAAAAGCCTTCAAGAGAAATTCTGGCTAAGCCAATCAGAATTATTTCCAGGGGCTCCCAGGGAATGCATGTCACAGCAGCGGCTCTACCACACATGCTGAGGCTATATTGTGCTCATTGTTCCATTCCCACCCAGTTCTGTGGGCCAGTGTGAAGGAAGGAACTATAGAGCTGCCCACCCTCTTTGAGGCAGCTAGCACCCAAGAGAGCAACACAAGGTAGCAGGAACTGCAGTCACTACTCACTAGTGACATTTGGGCCAGACTCTAAGGGTCCATGACAGAAATGAGTGATTTGCTACTACGCTGACCAAAAATCTGCTTCCTGGTGCAGGGACTGGCCAAAATCTGGGCCATAAATTGTAAGCTCTTTGGGGACAAATACTATGTCTTCCTGTAGCATGTGTTCTGTAAAATATTATGTAAACCCATGGTACGGTTCTACATAAATGTTAATCATCATCATCCTTACAAACGCTTGCTATACAGTAAAATAGTATGTCTTTCAAACCATTGGCTAAAGCCTCGGCAGGAAGTAAGCTCTTTAGCTTTATAAAAGATCTGATTCCACTGGAAGTTCAGCATCTTTTGTCTAATTCTTCTTAAAGTATCCATTACACAGTGAGCCTTTTCAGATGAAAGAAAACTTTGCTAGAGAGAAGAGGTATTTGTTGTCCAGGAGACTAGCTTTGACTCCCTTTCTTTTAGCTGCATCAAAGAATAATTGTACCAATTGGTAATGCAAACCCCAAAAGAAACAAAAAAGTCAGGAAAATTTCACAATCAATACAAATGTAAATACAGCACATTCTGATTTTTCTAAAAGCTGAACCTTTTTTACAAATATGAGAATTTGTTTAAAAGCAAGGAAGAGAGAGTTTGTTGGACTGAATTCTGGGTTTAGTTTAACTGCCTTAAAGCTAAAGTAATTCCAGTGAAGTCAATGGATGTTGAGTGGTGTAACTGAAAACAGAGTTTGGTCTAGTGTGTGAATGTGCTCTCAAGAGACTAATCCTGATTCTTTTTTCACTTACACCAGTTGAGAGTAACTCCTTTCAAGTCAATAAAGTATCTTACACCTCTGGTGTAAAATAGAAGAGAATCACACCCCACTGTTCTCATTCTCCAGCAATTGCGCATTTGCTAAATGGGTTTATGCTACTATTTGCCCTTACTGAGACCACGCCACTCTTTAGTACCCTCCATCTTCCAGAGGATTAGCTCGCAACCTTGCCAGACAACTGACAAGTCTTGTAGGGGAAGGCATGGAAACTGTGACCATTTTAAACCATTTTGAACTCTCCTTCAGCAGTCAGTTTACAAAAGTAAACAATAAAATCCAGATAAGGATCCCCATCGATATATTGAACTGCAGATGAGTATGTAATATGGCAACTGGAGCTTGTACATGTCTACTGGGACAGACTAAACTCTGTTGTACCCCGTAGACGTTCTGAAGTTCTGCTTAAATATGTGTGATAATAGTAATACAGAATAATGGAATATTTTATGACCAACATCATCTGGAGGTTGTATGTAAAGCTAAGGGCATAAAAATCTTGTGTTTCAAGATGTAAACTGATTGCTGCTGTGGTCAGGAAGTCATTTCTTCTACTCCCTTTTCTAGTCCCATTATTCAGCTTTGTATAAAAATTAGCTACCTGCAGTGTGTGTGTGAATCTGGGGGCTTTTACATTTCTCTGAACAACCAGATATTGGCTACTGATTGAGGCAGGATACTAGACTTATTGGAGCTAATGCTTTGATCCTTAGTTATGACATATTCTCTATTCCTATGTGTAATGCAAAGCTTCTCTACTGTTTGCGTAATTTTTTAACTCTGTATACTGTTCCCAGCAAGATGAGATGTGTAATCAAAAGATGAAGTCTTTTTCTGGTAATCAGCTGCAGTACTTAGCAGAGAAGGTTTGATAAATTTCAGTTATATGAAAGGATTTAATGTAATATAAGGAGGAGGGGTGTAGATCTGTTAAGATGAATTATCTTTGCGAATGATCAGCTGTTCCTTTTAAAATTTGCTCCTTCACACCAGTTAACATATATATACTAGAGAGGTCCAAGGCAGAAAATGTATATCTGCATCCAAATTTCAAGCAGCACAAATTCTAGGTGCGTGTGGAGCTGTAGTCACATCTAGGTTTTAATTTTGGCACATAATACAGAAAGGGGCCTAGCAAAATATGTGGATCAGGATCTGAGTTTGGATTATGAACGCATCATGCCAAACTTTATGGGATGTTTTGGTTTTGGGCTACTTTCTAATTTAAAGGAGATTCTGGAAAAACTCAATATGTGTTCTGTACTCTCCTAAACTTCTTGAACTAAATCCTCTGCTGGTGTATTTCCACTGACTTAAGCTGAATTACACCAGCAGAAAATTTGGCCCCGGTATACTAAATGTAACAAAAAGCACAGGCCAAAATTGTCAGGAGTTACCACTGATTTTCTGCACCTTCATGTTGGGGTACCTACTAAACTGACAAAGAGTCCTGTGGCACCATATAGACTAACATACATATTGGAGCATAAGCTTTCGTGGGTGAATACCCGCTTCGTTCGGACTACTAAACTGAGACAGGTGACAATTTTGACCCTCTGGTATAACAGCATCGATCTAAAAGAGTGCAACAGGCTTAATTACACAGCTAATTGGAGAAGAACAGGGATGTGTGAAATATTTGCAACAAAATATTCAAAACCCTTATCATTTGAGTTGTTTTTGTTTCATTGCTAATTATTGAAAATGGTCCAACTTCATGAAAAAGCTGTGACACTTTGTAGCATTTCTTTCAAAACTAGGACTGTGTTCTATTTAGCATAAATGGTTCCCTTCTGACCACTGTCACTGCGTTCTGAGGAAGACCATATGAGTCAAACTGCCTTGTTTTTTATTTGCCCTCCCTCTCCTATATAAAAAGAAATGTGTATCAAGTATTATTGGCCTTTGTCTCCTTTGGTGTGTCGTTACTGCTGGTGTTTTGTTTTGGCTGCGTAATTGAAAAGCAGCAATCTTTAGTGTGCAATAGGTAAACTTGAGAAGACAGCATGGTGCTACTTTGAGCTTTAGTTTCTTCAAAAATCGAGTCTGAATAAATTTAAGAAATAATGAAGGGTTGTTATCTCTTTTAGTGGGTGCTTATCTGATTGGCGCTCAAGGACAAGCTCTTTTTTGTTGAAGTAAAGTAAATACAAAGGGTTCGAGAAGAAGTGGAAAGGCAGTTGAAATATTAGCCTGATCATTTTGATGACCCAGAGGAATACTTGGTAGCACCTACAGCTTGGTTGACTTTCCTCTCTTCCTCTTCTTTCCCTCTTCACCCCACACTTACTTTTCAGGTAAAGTAGTATTACAGAAAATTTTGTTATTCTAAAACTCTTGCAGCATCTCGTTTCTACTGTGGTGAGAACTTACAAATGGTATACAGTTGCCCAGATGAGAAAGAGAGCTGGAGGGTATAAAGGGTCATAAACTAAATTTGGAAATATCCTGTACAGTAAAGCAGTAATAAAAACAAGCCAAACCTTGCTTCCTCTGCCTTAGTTCCACCTTCCCACACCCCTTTGATGGCTTTATTTCCCTACGTGCTGAGGATATAGCATGGTCTGCCTCTTATGTAAGTCTGAAATCAGAGCTGGCATGTGGTTTGTTTCAGCCTGTCACAGATGCAGTGCACTGTATTCCATTCACCAAGGCTGTTTAACATAGCATATGACTGTAAATCTTCTCTTTCATACACACTACAGTAGAGACCTTTGTCCCAGCAGTGATTTAGCAGCTTTTATTAGACTGTGCAGGGCCTAGTGATCAAAAGAGATTTTGAGAGTTTACTAATCTTGAGAGAGAGAAAAGCAAAAGCTAAATTCTTTAAAACAAATAAATTAAATCAGATCCAACATACAGGCAGTTGATGGTTTTATTTCATTCATGATTATGGAAAAAATTATTCTTGCAAAAATTCTGCAATATATTTTGTTTGTAAGGCTATTATATGTCAGGAATTACTCACTGAGTAACTTACTCAGAAAAAGCTTTGCAGGCTTGAAGGCAGTAATTTATTTAATGCCTCCTCTTTCTGAGTCCCTGAAAGTTACTGTCTACTTTGCACTGCAGTGTAATTCCAATTAGGTCTTGGACTGACTTTTCAGCAAAAGCTGCAAACAAGAGCTAATAATGCTTCTTTTTGCTGCTTCCAAATGTTAGATTTGACATGGCAGTTTGTGTATGATGTCAGCATGGAAGAAAGAAGGAATTAGCATCTGTAAGCCGAGCAGAAGCTTCCAAAGAAGGCACACATCAGGCTCATATTGCTGAACACACAGTTTAGACACTTTTAAAAAACATATATTTAAGCTTTAAAATCCTGTCAGTTGTTATATTTGTATTGCCAAGCTTTAACTAGACTTCACTAAAATAATGTATTGTATTGCTACTCAGTGCTTGTTATCTTCTTCCTGTATGTCATTTCAACTCAAATTTCTGAATAAAGCAATTTCCGAGACTTAAGCATTGATATTAACCCATCCCATGCTGTACCTCTGAACCACTGAGAGTTTAGGAGACCAAGACTATTCATTTAAATCATTGTAGCAACAACGTGTCCTGCTTACACCATGCTCTATCACTAAGCTCACATTGGAAGTGTTGTGTGTGCCTTAGATCCCTGTAGCACTGATGGGGTTAAATGACTTTTGTATAATTTGTTCCTTCTTTTCAGTAAATGGCACAGCAAAAGTGGACACAAGAGGTTGTAGAAGTTACTGTTGATTCACAAGAACCAGCAAGGACAGGCTGATCTGTTGAACTGTAGATGGCTATAAGAGCATTCCTGCAAAACTGAGCTCTCTCCCCCTTTCCAGATGTAACAGTTTGAGTGTATATTTATGAGAGATTTGCATGAAACATTCTAAAATGTTCCATACTCCCAGAGAGAAAATGCTTGAGAATTAAAGGTGAGTGAGTCAAAAGAAAATGATATCCAAGGAAGCATAGAAGTCCAAACAAAGACCATTAGCATCCTAAGCAACTGGCTCTACTTAATGTAGACTGAAATTAGATGTAGTGAAGGGGAATACAAGAAAGGCTACCCGAGGTCCTATCTTAATCCCTCTGAGCAGCAGCTGTATTTTGTTTGTTTGTTTAAACAGAAAGTATTAGGACCAGAAATAAAACATCTTTGGTTCTTTTTTCTGGTTGCATGTTATGTATATGTTGCATATAGTTTGTGACCGGGAAATTGCAGTCTGTGATTTAGGAGCTGTGGAAATGGAAAAACTGGGAATTATGGGATGTTTGGCTTTAATTCTGTTCCATCCATAGGATAAAATACAAGCTATTCTATATGCATTCTTCAGTAAAGATCTAACAGGCTCAAACTAGAATATAGATTCACCCCCTCTTAGCACTTGGGAGAAGTCCAAATTTTTATAACAATTTATGGCTTGAGTCTTATTTAATCATTTAAAGTGAAATTCTCCAGCACATAGTCCATAGCAGCTGGAGTTTGTGGGAAAAACACACTCCCCCCCCCCTCGTCTTCCTTATTGGTCCCATTTATTTGGGGTTTGTGTGACAGATGTAAATTTCATTCTTATTAAGATGATTATAGTAAAATACCCCCAGAAGAGCCAAAATCGTGAGGATTGTGTTAGCATGAGAAAATGTTACTATCTAGGTACTGTTTGTTTAAAAATGTAGCAGGATGCAAGGCAGGAAGGGGCTGGAGAATGTTCTAGTCAGAAGCTCTACAAAAGGGCAGAGCAAAATTAGAAATGATCCTAAATAATCGAATAAAGTTTCTTGTTTAGTATTAGAAGAAAATGACTGTGAGTCTTTACCAGTGCCATATGACACTACTGAGCAATACAATTTAGAGAGATGACAGGTCTGAGTGAGCACTGTGATTGACAAGCAAAAGTTCTAATTCATGTGATTCACAGAGAAGCTGTCACTCTGTACCTATGAAGCCATTTAAATCAGGGTGTGCCAACATTAACCACGTAGGCATTACAAGTATCTCCTAATCTAAGTATAGGAAAAAACTGACAATTTGCCGTGATTTTTTAATTGAATTGACTATACCATAGTTGGTCTTACCATTTTTTCTCACTCAGAAAACTAATGATGGTCAGCTAATGACGGTTGAAATTCGGAATTTTTGTCCCAAGGGAAATTCCAATATTTCAACATTTTCAGTGTAATATTTTGATCCCAAATCTAGATGAAAAACTAAAATATCAAAAAGAATTCTCAAAATTTCCAGTTGTTGAACTGACCAAAACCATTATGCTTCAGCACAGTTCAACATGAAACCGCATTTCTCTGTTATGTCACGTTGCCTCATGTATCGAGGACCCTCAGGCCCCTGTTCTTCCCAGGATCCCTAACTGGACTATCACTTCTATTATGCACCTCGTCATGTGACTCCCATGATGTACTACACAACTGGGCGAGCAGGAGTCATAGTGCATTATGGAATGTAGTCCTCCAGGAAGCCCAGCCCATAGGAGAGAATGAGGTCCCAAATTGCTACTCCCAGGATGCAATTCTTCATGATAGGGAAATGCCACTTGATGTTGAACAGATTTGAAACAAAATGTTTTAGGTCATTTCAACAGAACAAAATATCCAATTTGGGTCAAACCAAGAGGAAACAAAACATTTCATTTTACTTTTCCTGATGGAAAATCAAATTTTTGACAAAATTGAAATTTCCCATGCAAAAATTTGATTTTTTGAAAAGTGCATTTTCCATCAGAAAATAATTCTGATGAAAAATTCCCAAAATTCCCTAATGATAACATGTTTCTCAATGTAATAACACACCATAGGTGGTTATTCTAAAATTACATCATTTCATGACCTTTACTCAATCCTACACTACTGAAGTATATTGCAACAATCCTACTGACTTCAGAGGTGTAGAACTTGGCACACGCATATGGAGCAATTCCAAGTGTGTATTTTACTCACGTGCTTATTGCTACAATTTAGGACTATTGCACCTGCATTTCCCCTCAGTGGTCAGCAAGGACACCCACTCTCAGGTTTCCAGCTTCCTACCCATTGCATTGCTGGGTGGGGTATTTCCAGGCTGCACCTTTCTCTGTTGTCATTGTATTATTCCCAGCACACATAGATTGCCCAAGGACATCAGCTTGCTTTCTCCTCAGAGACAGTTAACAGGTGTAATTACTATAGTTATGAGTACTACAGTTCTTTCTATGAAAGCCTATTTTATTCCTACAGTAAAAGGCACTACAGAGAAACCATATTAAAAATAATAAAAGAACCTACACATAGCCTAATAAGCTTACCAGAGTTAACTCCAATCCTAATAAGGATTTTGGGGAGAATAATCCTTCAAACCCAACCCCCCACACCCCCTTCCCACACACACACCACCACCACAACCACCACCACCACCACCACCTAAGGGCTATTCAGTGTGGTTACCAGTCCACCACAGCTTCAGCTCAAAATGAACAGCCAGTCGTATGAGTCCTCAGTAGGCCCAGTCCTTCCAACACTGCCCTAAGGATTGGGGCTCCCAGTAGAGTAGGGGTCCTGTCAGTTTGCTGGATCAGGAAGGAGGCCCTGAGCCTGTTTAAAACCAGACTGTTTATCCAAAAACTCTTTCTTAGTCTGTTGATCCCTGGAGAATCCAGTTTGAACTAGTATATGCATCTCTCTTCAGGGGGTTGGCTTCAAAGCGTTGATAATGGAGGAAGTTCTTTAGCATCCCTTCTCCCTATGAGAGAAGGTACATACAATGCCACAGTAACACCTACGTAATTGCATTTTAATACAGTGTACCCCAAGGTATTAACCCTAATTCAATAAAATTTATTGAATTAAATTAAACCTTATCTTAATTCCATAAAGTTTGTTCAGGCTATTACAGGATATTGTTAGTCTGACACATTTATTCTACCTCTATGTAAAGTATGCAATGATACATACGTTGGTTATGAAACAGGATCAGGCAGTTTAAAAACAAATGAAGAAATTTCTAAATGCCTTTTTTAAAACTCTAATACTTTGGTTTTTAAAAAGATGTTTGATGTCCCTAAATTTACCTTTTGGTACCATCTTGTATATAATCCACTTTACTGGAATCCTTGATCATTTTAAATTATTAAACTTTTTGAAGGATTATAATTGCTATTACTAATTATACATTGAATTTATAATCAAATATCATCATCATAATTGAGATAAAAATGTTTAATCCCAGAAATGTTTAGAGCAATGCAAAACATCCTGGATTTAATTAAGATAGAAGGTTAGGAATTAAATTTTAAAGGAAAACCTAACGTGGGGTGGGGAGAGAGGGGACGGGCATTTATGTGTTTTAAAATTTAACTTAATTGTTAAGTCCTCTTCAGTTTAAGTTCAGGGGAAAGAAGAGATCCATAGTAACACAAAGGGAAGGCAGGCTACATTCCAGCCAAGGGTTAAGGCCAACCAGGACTTTCACTTGCTTTGCATGTCTTCATTTACACTGATCACTAAAGCTTTTAGACAGACTCCTGTTCCTCTATGCATCTCATTGCAGGACTGAGGGGTTAAATTGCACCTTTGCAGGAGAAGACATGAGGCTTTTAGGGCACATTTTTCTTGTTTCTCCTAAGTCTTCACCCCAGTGTTTCCCCATACCCTTGTTTTTTCCTAGTGAGCTCATGTATTAAGCTGAGTGAGAGACAACAATTTAAGCAACTCCACTTACATTCACAGGATATTCGCAGAACAAGGTAAATATATGCTGTGACTCTGATCCAGTTTATGACTCTAAGGCTGATGTGGTTTTGTCATGGGCCTTGCAGATATTCCTCAGAGTTCTAGTATTTCTTCAAATCTTGGATAACAGTGTTTGGATGAATATGCATGAAACCAAGACTTACACTTGAAGCCTCCATGTTAGGACAGAAAGTGTCCTCCTTGCTCATCTCTAGTTTCACTCTATTGTTTCTAAAAAAAAATGTTTTCTAGGAGAAATAATAAACTCCAGTTACCATCTTCTTTACATAGCTGCTGGATCATTGTGAAGAGGGCAATTGTATACCTGGTTCATGGTCTCATTTTGTATTGTTTAGCTGGTAAGCACACTTAATACAATATAAATAATGTAACTTCTTAAATTTAACAAATATTTTAATCTGACAAAAGCATTTCTTAATTAAAAAAAAAATAAAAGCAATTTTATGAGGCACTTCTAGTGCCAAGTGAAATGTCCAACGGTAAAATTTTGAAAAGTGGGTGCCAAGAAATTGTAACCCAAGAGCTGAAATTTGGCATTGCTAGTTGTAACTAAACGTTATGATGTCTTAGGACTGTGATTTGAGAATCTTCAGATAGTGTCTTGAATATAGTTATTGCTAGCATCAGCTATGAGTGCAGATGTAGATCTGTAATATAATTCTTGCTAAGGTATGTGTAAAATGGATATTGCTTCTCATTGGTGTGAATAGAAGATAGACACTATTCTGAGTATAAAAAAGTTCTATATAATGTTCAGGCCAGTTTCATTCACAGATTTGCTAATGTTTTGAACCCTTGACAAATCTGGACTGATTTATAGTTTTGTATCAAAAATTGCCATTTCAAATGGTTTCAAACTACTCAGATTCAAAACCTCAGTGACTGTGAACCCACTCAGAGCAAAGAAAGTGTTCCAACAAATCTCTGTAAAGTGAAACAGCCAAGTTTCATAGAGCTCTAATTAGATGTCTAATGATGGTAATACTTGTTCACAAGCGGAGGGTTTTACTGATGATCCGATTTGGAGCCAGGAAAGATATTTTTCTTGACAGGGAAGATCTGTTTTTCTCCTTCCTCTGGAACACTGAGCAAGGATCACCACCAGCAGCAGGCAGCTGTATCCCGCACAATCAGATTCTACTAAGAATCTGCAAAGAAGGATGGGTAAAGATGGGTCTCGACCTTTGTTTCTTTGCAGATCCACAGCACTAGAAACAGTTCAATTTGCCACAGCAAATCTGATTTCAGCTGTAGTCTCAGGATTTCACTAACTGAACTGCGGATAGAGTATAGAGTGTGAAAACTGTCGAGATAAGTAACTTTCAATCAGTCAGTGTTTAGCTTGCCAGCCTACTATTATCCTTACTTTAGCAGCCAGATAATCTACATTTTTATATGACTCTACATGGAAGCAATGTGCCTCTACTCCTATAAAGAAAATATTCCAAAATTACTGTGCCTTGGAAAGAAAACATTTCTGCATGTGCCACTAATTTTTCTGTAGTGCTTAGTTCTTATAAAATATTACCATATTTTTGAATGAGCGGGGAAAAAGAACTTATTTTAAATGATCATAGAATATAAATTTAGCTAGTGAGAATTATTCATTAGACATGTGAGTAATTCTGTATATTAAACCTTCTGCACCACTTCAGTAGACCTAATGAAGCCTGCTAAGTATAGTTAAAAATACTTCTTATCCTCCCAAGTATGCCTTGGCTTCTGAACAATATCAAAAAGAATTTCTGAGGTACACAACTGAACACTAGCACATAGGTGGGGTCTTACTGATTGCTTAAAAAAATTCAACTCTAGGCAAATTATTTTTTTATCTATGATAACGGAAGAAAGCAAATACTTCATACTATACTCAGCAACTGCATCAGCTTGTAGGATGTAGGAAATGGATGGTTTCTCACCACAGTACCGGGAAAGCTACCTTAGCTACAGACTTCTCGTACTATTTATCCTGTCACAGTGTCATTGCCACTTCTGGTGCTCTAAAACCTGTTACTTTTATATTCACTGAGTTTCATACCACTCCACACTATCTAGGTGTCTATATAGTCTCAATTACTGTAGTATCTGAGCATCTCACAAAAGTTCATGAATTTAACCTATGAGGTAAGGAAGTATTATTACTCCCATTTTAGAAATGGGACATTGAGGAAGAGAAAGATTAAGTGACTTGCTCATTTCATACAGGAAATCTGTGGCAGAACAGGCCAGAAATCCATCTCAGATCTTCTGAGTCCTTAAACATAAAACTGCCCTTCCTCTGTCCAGTGTTGGATGATGGAGTACAGTATAATGTGCAAGTATTACCAGTTGCTTTGTTTCATCAGAGTAATGCTACCAGAAAAACAAGCAAACAGTCATGTGTTATATTCTCTGATACACTTGGAAAGTCACAAAGGAGTGCAGATGTATTGAACAGAATATTGCTTATACTGTCCACAGTTAATGTCTGTTCAAGAAAAAGAGTAAATGGAACATGAAGACCTTATCTCTGTCATTTAGGCAGAAGTCTATTTAGACCCATTACATTAAAGATACTATTCAAGAAAGCTACCCTTGCATAATATTGTGGTTTTATGCAGGCAAGGTCAGGTTCTGTATGGATTATCTGCTACATAAGCATCAGCTATGTGAGTTAAATAAATTGAAGGTAGCTTTATCATGGACTCTCAGCCTCGACTTTTCCCAGCGTAGGGTTTTATGAATCAATTTTATTTGCCTGAGCATGATTCTCTTTGAGACTGATCTTGTCCTTATTGAAGCCAATGGTAAAACACCCAATGACTCTAGGGAGAGCAGGATTGAGCCCTTTATTCTATTTCTCTTCCTACTTCCTTTTGGATTTGTGTAATTGCACTTCCCGCTCCCCAGACTGAGTGACTGTTTCTTTGTGTGATCATTAACCCACATTGATAAAGATCAGTTTCATGTATGAGGTTTGTGCTATGTAAATTTTCATATAATTTACACCAAAATTTGAATCATTCATGGCATGTGACAGGACCCTAAAACTGTAATGAAATTTGTGCTACAGGAGATTCAGGTCAAGAAAGAGTTATGGTCTGCTGCTGTCTCCTTTTCAGACATGTTTTGGCTGCACAAGACAGATTTTAACAGGTGTCCTTGGGTTAAAGCAACTTGTTTTATCTCCTTTCAGTTTGAATTTTTATTTAGGACTCTGTTCTTATCGCCTATTACCATGACTAACATCGCCAGCATTAGTACCAATTAATGGGAGCTATGATTGTGGTGTTTTGTGAAGTGAACACTATAAGAATAAGACTTCGAACCTAGGCAGGATTTGAACAGGTGGCCTACTGGTAAAGAGCTTTCTCTGCTATTTACCAGTCCCTCTCATCATGAAACCTGAGATACACAGTTAAAAATGTTACCTTCCCTAATTTAGGACCGAGTCTTGCTAGATGCTGGGCACCTCTTGGAAGAAGCTGAAATCCACAGAAGCTGAGGATGCTTGGCACCACCTTGCAGGATTGGGCCTCTTGTCACATTCTCCACATTTTGCACCCCAAGTGTCAGTATAATCAGAAAGGAAGTACCAGCATTTTTGTTGATCAGTTTACAGAGAGGACCTTATCAGATGCCTTGTCACTAATGTCTTTTACAATATTCTGAGTAGGATTATCAATATTTGTATTTGTTGGTTTGTTTATTTAGCAAACATGGATTTCAATGGATTTTCCATGGCTGCATGTATCAGACATCACAGATTGTAATCTGGTAAATCATTTAACAATCAAAACACACTGGCCCTTTTTCAAGTGTCAGTCATGTCTTTCCTTCCCCCGCCATACTCTCCACACAAATCAAAATTCATGATGCAGTCAATTCTGAATATGTATGAAAAGGTTGACTACAAAAATTAAAAATAATTCAGCACTGGACAGCACTTTCTGTTAGCTGAGTGATTCTGGTTAAAAAAATGCATTTCTGTTTTTGCCTGCAGCATATATTTACATGAATTTTCCAGAAATGGGAGCCAATGTGCTAATTATTATTATTTCCTGTTTTACCTGGTGACACAGGAAAGTTACAGAGTGAATGTGACTATAAACAGAACTGTCACTTCTTTTCCACAGAAGAACCAACTAGACATAACAGATTTTTTTCATAATAAATAACCTATAGCTTTCACTTTATTGTACATGTTATGTGGCAAATTAAAAGTATATTGTCATTTGAAGTAATGGAACCTTGAAAATCCAAAGAGAAGAAACTCTGATTCTTACCAAGAAAAAGAAAGATATTATAAACTGTTTCTAAGCTTCAGATGTTTACAATACATGCTGTGAATCTACAACCATGAAATTCATTAGTCTAAACATTGTACATTCATAACTGGAGAGTCAGGAAAACTACAAATGTTACAGGATTATCTGCTGCCTGTACATGCAAGTCATCACAGTTCTATACAGTACCCTGTGAAGATGTGACATATTGAATGTGTGAATGGTAGGGTTACTAAATGGTAGTCAAAATTGGTTAAGAAATCATCCTTGCACAGTGGATATACTACGGAAATCATACTGTGTAGTAAAACACATCATAGCCTGCCAGCAATAAATAGTTAGTGATATTTTCCATATATATGCTGTTGATTGAGTGGCCTTATTACACAGCTGTGAGACCAATCCTGGATTCCTTGCATAACCCAAACTTCCCATTGATTTTTACCCGAATAAGGAGTGCAGGATCCTATCCCTCATAATTAAAGTTTGCACCACACTTTGATAATGTAAATCTTGATGTGCTAGTCAGTAACACATATTTGACTATTTACAGTTATTACATTAAACCTTGTAATCCTTGGATGTGACATCAGAAATGTAAATAGTGGCTAGATTCTCAGCTAGCATGAGTCAGTGTAGCTCCACTGAACTCAATTGAAGCTATGTAATTTTATACTAAGAATCTGGCCCTGTGGATTTTAGTTGGCATAGGCTGAACTGTGCCTGACAGGCAGAGTGGTTTGGAAGAGGTGCAGAGCCTTACCACCCCAGGGGAGCATGAGAAGGTGCTATACAAGCAGCATTTACTACAGCCCTTGAAAAGGTATAGCATACTATCCTCTCAACCTCACATATTTTGCCATAAGACTAAAAATGCTGGCTCTCTAGTAATTTATTTTAGATGTCTCTCTCTCTCTCTCTCTTTCTCTCTCAATTTTACAAAATATATAAAAATATAAATAGTTACAATCTTTATCTCTTAAATTACATTAATATAATAACATTAAAATATGCAAGTATTACATAAAAGAGTGTGGGAAAAGTTTCACTAACTGTTTATATTACCTGAAATCACAATGTAATTTTCTCATAAGGTGTATTCCTTCACATAAGAGAGCGAGGTCTTTGGGGATGTGGCAGACTCTACCGAATGTGGTCTTATCCAATGAGATCTGGGTAGTTTATGTGATGTCAGATTTACTACTATCCTATGTGCTTATCACCCACATAGTTTGTTTTCTGATCGACAAAACATACTATTATTAGTCGTGATGTGCATTTATAGCCAATCAGATTGACCAAAAATAAACTCCAAAGTATGTGACTGAGCATGAAACAATATAATGTACTGGCAAATGAACATGTGTTCCAGTGACTTCTGCTAGCTGGAATCAGAATGGTTCCACTGTGGCCAATATTATTGACAGCTAATGGAGATTCCTATTTTAGCTCAACTAGTACTGTCCTGTGTTGTGGAGCAGGAGCATCTGAGTTCTACTCCCATTATTGACATGAAATTCTTCATAGGCCATCAGCATAATGACAGCCAGAAGTCCTAGTTTGTCTCTGATTGTAACAATCTAGAGGAGAGTAATATCCTGCAATTTCCGACTAAAAGGCTCCCAAAACAAAATAAACCAGGGAAGTGCTTCTGCTCCCTTGAGAATCATACTTCCATGTAACAACAATCGGAAATACTACAGAATGTGTGATATTTTTATGGAAAGATAGAATTTTTAGTAAGATAAGACTTTACGCCAAATTCATCCCTGGTGTAACTAGATTGATGTCAAAGATGAATTTGTCCCAATAGGTTTTAGCCTATAAAGAATGAAAACCACAAATGTTCCTTGCTTATGTGACCAATTTTACTAAACTTCTTTTTATGACGCTGTAGTTCTCAGTGACACCATGTGGCTGATAAAGACATGTACATGCATCTGGTGTAACAGATCATTTGATACATTGTAATGGATAGGTGTCATATTTCAGCCTCACAATCTATTTTATGTCATATTTATAATAAGGAAATTACCCCCAAACTGGGAAAATAATTGGATCAAATTCTATTATTGCAAGTATATACTGAGAGCCTGTTCCTTCTCTCACTAAAACTTGTGAAAAGCAGTCATTAGTGTTAGTGTAGTAACACCACTATAAAAATGGTCTAAGATTTTCCTTGCTCAAAATGTTGGCACAGAGGAGTAGAACTGTATTTTGTAGTATTATTACAGTACTGCAATAGAAAAGCTTTTCCACAGAGTACAAATGAACTACCCTCTGTTTAAGGAATGTAGTGTATTTTAGTTTATCACAGAATGACCAAGAAGGCATATTGCCTAAAGAAATCAGAGACATTTCTGAAATAACTCTGATGTATTATTAATTACAGTAGTTAGACACAACTGGGCTTGTCTCCAAATTCTGGGAGCGCCCAAGGAAAGAGGGTTAGTATCAGTGTTGGAATTATGCCAGGGCCCAGAAGGGTTGTATCCTGATAGTTCAAGAAGGAGCTAGCACCTTCTTGTGAGGACAGACTAAATGAAAGTGCATCACCCTGGTTCTGACAGCTGAATTCTCATGGCTGTAAACAGCTAGAAGCTGCCAAGGAGGGTTAGCCCCCAAAAAACTTAGGGAGTAAATTAATAAAGGAAACACTGAGTCTGGAACAGAAGCTTGTTTATCTCTATTTATTAAAAGTGGACTATTAGTACAAAAATACTCATTAAAGCATTACTTTTTAAATGAATAAAAAAAACTATTTAGAAATTTGAAAATGTTACAAAAAATCTTCTCTCCGAGTTTCTTGAAATGAAATCTTCTACAGCATTGGTAAGCTGGAAGTCATTTTTTTCTTTGTGTACAAGTAAAATCATATACCAGTTGAGCCGTGATTGTCCCGTTGTGTATCAAAGCCATGTTTTAGCAGGACATAGATCACTGAAACTATGCACTCTAACAGCATAGGTTGCTAGTACCATCAAAATAATTTTTTATCAATTTTACCACTTCAGAAAACAGCTGATATTTGAGTCAGATAAGCAAACTGAGGTATTTCTGAACTGACTTCAGTGATCTTTCTGTAGGCTGATGGTTTGCAATAGATGAAGCTGAGTAATCATGGTTGAAATTGAAACCATACACCTGAAGCACCTCTTGAATTTGTGTTTCTGTTATGTTTGGAATTTTTATGAACATTTCAATATGTTTGAATAATTTTGTAGCCTTTCTATTCAGATTTTGATTGAATACTGGACAATGTAAAATCAATTAGTTCATGGTAGATGTACTTATACAATTCCTGAATTTGAGTAGCTGCGTTCAATTGTCCCTATTTGCATTTTCTTGCTAACTTTTCCTTGGAAGTTCAGCCATTCAGACTCTCTCCAACTTTAATCCTTTTTGGTAAATTTGTTCCCAGTGTAAATGGTAGTTTTCATCTGATTGAATGCACTGAGGTGAAGTAAGTGTAATTTTTTTAAGAGATTGGCCTTCTGTTCCTGAAACTTTGATCCATGTTTATGACTTTTTGTCTTTGTTCAAAGTAAAAGAGTAAGTTAAACTTTTCCATTTGAGCTCCTATGCCACCAGTTTGACCTCTCATTTCAGGATCTTTCACTGCATCCTTTGCAACCTCCCATGTTGCACAGAGTGCAGGGTCGTTCTCAGAAACTGAAGCAAATTCTCCTGCACAGAGAGGCCATCTTGGTGTTGTACTTACACTTCTCATTTTATGTCTTGAAATATAGCATTTTGGAGTGCTTTTAAATTAATCTGGAGATTTTGTAAGGCGTTTGTGACAGTATTACTTTTAATGGTGTCTGGGCATGCCAAATTCAAAGCTTGCCTGTGGCAACGAATATACAGAGCTTGTGCTTGCAATCTGCTTGCTACACCTGAAACTAAGCCACCCATATTAGCAGCAACGTAACAGCTTTGTCCATGACAGTTGTTGATCCTTGGTTTTAGGCACAATACTGTATCTTTAATTACTGATATAATTACCTCCTTCCTTCCGTTTGTGAAAAGAGCACACTGAAGTCATGTTGTTGGAGGAAGGAGGAAGAAGAAGAGAGAGGCCAACTAGGAGACTTCAGGAGTCAGCCCCAGAGAAGTGGCCATTGGCTACATATCCCAAGTCTCCCTGGAGAGAGGAAATCAAGTCCTCATACACACAGAGAGAAAAAGTGGATCAATGGCCTTAGTGAGAGGAGAAAAACAGCCAGCCTGGCTGCAGAAAGAGTAGGAGACTTTGCATGCTGAGCCATTTTCCAGCCAGGGAAGAAAGGAATCCAAATTTTCTTTGGAAGTAGGGTTTCCAACATTGTATTTCAAAAATAAGGAACTGTTTTCTTACCAGCTCCACCCCACCCCTCCTCCTGATATTATTATTAGTTTTATCATTATTTATTATCTTTAATAATAATAATATAATAATCAGTACTCACCAACATTCACCAGGAGCATTTCTTGCTGCTTTTTCAGCACTCAGCAACTCCTGATCTTGTACAGAGATGAAAAATAAGGGATGTCCCTTGTAATAAGGGACTGTTGGCAACCCTATTCAGAAGAGACCTTCAACCCATCCCCTGATTTCAAGAGCCTGCTTATATTCTGGGGGAAAGAAAGGAACTATCAAAAGACTGTACCCTTCCTGGACTGAAGAGAACAAAATCTGTTATGCAATAACTGTCCCTGCTATGATTATTAGATAGTGTGCAAATGGTATTCAGCAGCTATTAGCTTATTATTTTTTTTTAATTCCAACCTCTCAAAAAAAAGTTGTCTGTGTCCCTGATTCTGAATTAAAGGTCAGAATAGTATCTAGATCTCTTTCCTGCTTTTTAAAAATCTGAACTTTCCAGAAAAGTGGGACAAACGTATCTGGAAAAGCAGCTATAGGTATCTTAAGACACAGCCTGGCTAAGCAGTTTCACAGTGGCCTAGTCTTTCAGCAATCAAGGTGCTCTTCACTGTTTTGTAAGTATTGTGTTCATTGCCTACCAAACACATTATACTATAATTCAGAGGGAAGGATAGCTCTTGAAATAAGTTAAAAGTATGGGCCATGTGACACCAATGAGAACTTTAATTTGAAAAAGGCAGCTTATACATACATTTGCAATAACTGCCAAAGATCATGCAATTTTGGATTGGCCTATGCAGTCATATGAGACATTGCAAACTATCTATATCATAGGTTGCAACTCCTGTCAATAGGATGCCAACAACAAAAAAATGATCTCAGGACATGGTCAGTCAACCAGTTTTATTGGTTGAATGTGTTGTCCCTCTAGCTTGATATTTTTGATTACTGTTGTTCCCTACACAACAAAGGAACATATAGAAAGTCTGCTGTGAAAGCTAAAAGCTAAGATATTTTGGAAAACAAAGTTTTGCTTATCTTTAAAGGTATTTGTGTGTTTCGATTTAGAGTCAGAGAAACTTGTGTTTTTAAAGGGTATATTAGTAATAAGGCTTCATTAGTGCATGGGAGCAAAAGAGAGGTGTCTGTTTCCCCCCTCAGTGTATGTATTACTCTTAGTGATGCTAACTAGCATTGGGTAAAGTATTTGCTGCAAAAAAGTTAGAACATAGGTCCCTTTTCTTCTTCAGAAATATCTGTGAAAAGACTGATTTTTACAAATTTGGGGAAGATGTTTTCCGTACCCACCTTGTGCTAACAGATGTAAATTATGATGCTACATGCAAATGCCCTTCTCATTTCATTGAAGTGAGCTGTTAGACTCCATTTTGCCCCTGTGTTCCACCTAGCCTGTACTTCCGCATGTCATATCATCTTCCCACTGTCATCTCTGTGGCTTCTTCTGTGTAGCCTTATGCCTGCAATCTCTCCCTGAGTTCATCTGCCATTCCTTGAACCTCTTCTTCTTCAATTCCCTCCTTAAAGTGCATTTTCTCCATGAAACCTCTAAAGCCCTCACAGAGAGTGTTAACCCACTAGATGAATGAGAAAAGAAATCCTATCCATGAAACTAACATGGTAGTCCCAAGCATCACCCATCAAGCATACAACTTTTCATTACACACATCCTTTTATTTGTATCCTGCTGATACTTATGCACATGCCATTGTATTTACATGTACATGTGTTGGCAAACTGAAACCTAGGATTGTAAGTGCTTTGAGACAGGGATCCTGAACCTGACTCTCCTTTCACTTACACCAGTATAAATCAAGAGTAACACCATTACAGCCAGTGGAGTTAATCATAGAATCATAGAAAATCAGGGTTGGAAGGGACCTCAGGAGGTCATCTAGTCCAATCCCCTGCTCAAAGCAGGACCAATCCCCAACTAAGCCTGACCTTAAAAACCTCTAAGGAAGGAAATTCCACCACCTCCCTAGGTAACGCATTATAGTGCTTCACCACCCTCCTAGTGAAAAAGTTTTTCCTAATATCCAACCTAAACCTCCCCCACTGCAACTTGAGACCATTACTCCTCGTTCTGTCATCTGGTACCAATGAGAACAGTCTAAATCCATCCTCTTTGGAACCCCCTTTCAGGTAGTTGAAAGCAGCTATCAAATCCCCCCTCATTCTTCTCTTCTGCAGACTAAATAATCCCAGTTCCCTCAGCCTCTCCTCATAAGTCCTGTTCTCCAGCCCCCTAATCATTTTTGTTGCCCTTCGCTGGACTCTTTCCAATTTTTCCACATCCTTCTTATAGTGTGGGGTCCAAAACCGGACACAGTACTCCAGATGAGGCCTCACCAATGCCGAATAGAGGGGAATGATCACGTCACTTGATCTGCTGGCAATGCTCCGACTTATACAGCCCAAAATGCCGTTAGCCTTCTTGGCAACAAGGGCACACTGTTGACTCATAAATTAGTTAAATTAGTTTGAGAGAGGCGCCTAGACCACCTGCCTTCCTAGTAGTTTCTAACACACCTAAAACAATGTTGTTGTTGTTGTTGTTATGGACTATGGCTCCAATCCTGCAAAGTTCTAGAGCTAGTCAAAAATTTTCAGTTTAAAAGGTTTGAGTGGGGGGTTGTTTTGTTTTGCTTACTATGTGGTCGGTACAAGAGAGATGCCTGTTTTTTTTTTTAATTTTTTCAGGTTTTTGTTGAAAAAACTCAGCTGATGTGGGGGGGTGGGAATTTGGTAAAACCAAAAATGTTTGTCTGGTGGCTGAAATGTTTGTTTTCAGTTGCCAAAAACAAACTTTTTTTAAAAAAAAATTCAGTTTTCAAATTTCCTTTTTTTTAATAAAACCCTCAAAAAAATTAGAAAACTTTTGATGAAAATAAAAAAAATAGTTTTCATCTACACTTTTGGTAGTGGGAAAAATCCATTTCTCAACTAGCTCTATAAAATGCTTAAAGCTAAACACATGGGTAAACCTTGGTAGGGTTGGAGCCTAGATTGTGAACCCCTTCCCTGTCTTGTTGAGCAGTTACTTATACAAGTCATGCCATTGAAGTCAGTGGGACTCTTTGCATGAGAAAGTGTTTGCCAACGAAAACAAGGAGTTGACAATCTGGCTCTAACAGTAATAATAGACCACAAAGTTTTAAAATATATTTTAATCCGGCTCTTGATCTTAATTCTTTATTTTGTTTAGTTATTGAATTGATAGTCATTTATCTAGCTGATACATCCACAGACTTATTGGTCTGTGCTTTTATTTTAAAGGATATCAGAGATCAGGTATCCAAGAATAGCCAACAGCAGCGCTTACGCATGTCATTTGAACTAATGAATTTCTCCATTAATCTTTATATTTTAGATGGCAGCTTTGGCACTTTTATTTATTTCATGTAGGGACTGAAACGCAGAGCTCCTGTGAGCCTGATCTGACAATATTCAACACAAAGGCAGAACTCCTGTTGTTAGACAACTGGACTTAATGATCACAGCAAGTCGGATTGAAATTTTATTGGTGTGCTTCTGTGCGACTGTGACAGCGCTGACACTAAATCAGAATCAGTTAGCAAGGGCTCATTAATGAGTTCTGCTGCTTTTCAAGGTAGAAAGGACAAAGCATTCTGCAATCTCCATGCTGCAGATTAGTTGCTATCTCAGTGTTAACAGAGCAATAGTTTAGGGAACAACTGCAGGATTTTCTCCCTAGATTAATGTTAAAGAATGCTTTGCTAATGAATCCCTAAATAAATGTGTTGTTTGTGTTATTGGAGAAGGGGGTGCCAGGAGAGAAAATGCAAGAAAATGTCCTCAAGTGCTCTTGAAGTGATTTATAAAACCATTCTGAAGCTTAGAGAGCAGTGGAAACTGCATCTGTGGATGACAACATGGCTGAACAGAGTATCAAAGCTGCCAGGGGAAATGCATTCTATTGTCTACTCAGCATATCACTAAAGCTAAGGACTGTGCCTGTCATGCATCTCTGCTGGGTATCACATTCCAGGAACACACTATGTGCTCAATCCTGCAGGGTGCTGAGTAATCTGGCCCTGATCCAGCAAAGCACTTAAGCACACGCTTAACAGTAAGAATGTGTGTAGTGCCATTGAAGCCTCTGGGACTATGCTAGAATGTTCACCACTACTGAGCTCTATCAAAGTAGTAGTTAAACAAATAGGCCACTATACAACAACCAGAGGGAGATGGGAAGGATGCAAGTTCTAGATTACAGGATTGTTGTGAGTCATAGCCTGCCCTTAGCTTTTCTTATTTACTGTTCATCCAGTAGACTCATTAATACGCTCTAGGTTTTGGAAAAGAAATGCCCCCCCCAGCCCCCCGCACCAAAACATCACAAACACAATTTCCTGTTGAAATTAGAGAATAACAACAATAATAACTTTCCCTTAAGATCTACAAACCGGCCCAATTATTTTACAAGGTGTTTGTGTTCCCTTCAAACACTATAGGAATATTATTACAGAAAACAATACAATTGTTAATATTATTACCACACTTTAATACTACACTGAATTTTAAAAAGTAGTTAAATTTCTGGTAGATACTACATCTCTATGTATTATGTGTTCGGTGTTGTATTTAAAATACAACACCCATTAAGCCCAGGTAGTGTGGCAGAGGAAATTGCCACACACACTACCAGGTAGTGTGGCAGAGGAATAGATGGGGACACAGAATCTTGTGGAGCGATTGAGACTGTTGTGGGGATGGGAGAGGAAAACTGAGACTGAGTTGGGGTGAGAGGGTGTAAATGTTCTCAGGTACCCAGGACTGAGAGTAATTTTATTACCCCCTTGTCCCCAGTGAGAGGGAGAATTGCTTGTGCTTAACTGGGTATCAGCTTCCTGACACCTTCAGTCTGTCAGCCACCCAAACAATCTTCTCTAGCCTGTGCCAGCCCTCCCTTTTTGCCTTGCAGGTTAACGATAGGTGTACCCCATACCCCAAGCCCCTTTGAAGTATTCCCCTTTAGTCTGCAGCTCCTTAACCACTGAACACTCACAAGAATACCAGGTCTGTTGTCCCCCCTGGGAACAATGTACCAGCTTGAATGATTCAACCCAGGACCAGCTCCTTGTATAATACCATGGCACTGAGATACATTTATAGTGAAAACAACAATGTGTTTATTGTGAAAGGTTCATGGTTCAGGAGATAATGTGAAAGGACAATAGAAACAAAGAGGTTACATATAAATTTCTAGAAATTAAATTTCATTTAGGCTAACCTTCTGTCTTTTTCAGTGTTTCCAACCAGGGCAGGTTGTGATCCCTTTTTCATGAATGTAATCATACTGTCTAGTTACTTCCTAGATGCAGGATAACGGGATGTCTCTTTGCCTTCCCCTTATATTCCCCAAAGTTTATTGTCAGTATCTGAGTCAGGGATAACTCCCTGTAGCTTATTCTCTGGCGTGCTGCCTCCCTGTTGATTTCACATCTCCTCCCCCACCCCGGGGACTTTGTATGAAAATGACCCTCCAGTGTGTTAATTTACAATGCTTAATTTACATGTCAAAGGGACAGGTGAATAAACATCTGTTGTGTGACAGAAAACCACTCTGCCTTGATACAGACTCTAGGAGCATATTTTCAGCACACATACATAACTCCTTACAGAGTACCTGTATGTACATTTCACAGTGATATTAAAGGGAGACCTTGGCTTTCATTTAAGACCTTGCTTGATGAACCAGAATGTACAGGATCAGGATATTCTTGTAACGCCCTTGCCAGCTGGCATTTAGGTGTTCTTAGGGTCACAAGGAGGGGACTGGGAGTCTGTCCACCAGATTGCACTCCCCTCCAGAGCCTGGAACAGAACCCAAAGATTCTATAATCTCACCATTCCCCTGCTGTCAGCAAATATCTGTGAAACCCACTGACAAAGTATTTCATTCCATCTAAAAAAGAAAAGGAGTACTAGTGGCACCTTAGAGACTAACCAATTTATTTGAGCATAAGCTTTCGTGAGCATCTGATGAAGTGAGCTGTAGCTCACAAAAGCTTATGCTCAAATAAATTGGTTAGTCTCTAAGGTGCCACTAGTACTCCTTTTCTTTTTGCGAATACAGATTAATACGGCTGCTACTCTGAAATATTCCATCTAGTGCTGGTCTACATAAAGGATAACTACTACAGCTGTGTGGAGAACAACCATTCCATTTCCTATAGGATTTGGTTCAAAATTTGGTACAATTACAGTTCAAAATGTTTGGTTTGCATTCCAAATTCTCTAAGAAACAGAATCCAGGGAAAAAAATGAAAAATTAAAAGTTTGTTTTGATCATTTCAAAACAATATTCTACCTGACGGACTGAAGTGGGAGTTGGGAGCCTGGAAGCCCTGAGCACACTGGCTGAACTGGGAGTCTCAGAGCTTGGGAACCAATGCACCCGCGGTTTCCAGGCTCCCAACTTCCTGACAGTCTGCCAGACAGGCTGCCAAAGAACAGGGTGAGCAAGCTGGAAGGAAACCAGGCAGTGCCCCTGTCTCATTCAGAGCACAGAATGGACCTGCTCTGGGGATGAATCAGGGTTGAGCAGTGAATGGCATTGTTGCCTGCAGGACTTCTAGTTCATTTGCTGTACAATTTGGTGGCTGTGTAGTGAATGAGGCAGGGGATTGCAGTCAGATAAAGGATGTCTCATGGTTTAGGCAGTTTAATGCTGTGCTGGAGAATTGGATTCTATGTCTGCCCGAGCCAGAGAGCTCTTATGTGATGCTAGTCAAGCCACGTAAACCAAATTTTTTACACATAGTCACTAATTGTGTGTTCCTCCTTTTCTTGGTACCTGATTTGAGACTGTAGGGTCTGATTTGCAGCAATACTGAGCACTCACAGCTGCAGTTGAAGTCAATGGGAGCTGGGCTTTGAGAACATAACAATACAATGCTAAGTATTCTGAAAAATCAGGCCCTAGTTATTTCAGATTGGATACCCAGAATTAATTGATACTTTTACCTTAATTTCTCTGTGCTTCAGTTCCATATATGTAAAATGGGGATTATAATACTCCCCGCACGCAAATCTCACTGGGACTTTGTGAAAATAAATTCATGAATGTTTGAAATTAACAATTCTGTCTTCGGAGCAGAGTTTCAATAGTGTGCAGTAAATAAGGCCTAGGGCTGCACATTGAACAATAAGGAGAAACAAAATACTGAATAACTGCTCATTAATTGAGCACCATCCATTCTGTGCACTGACTGAAGCTCGGTCCTGTGCAAACTTAGTATCTGACCATGTAATTAAAGATTGTCTCCTAGAGCATAACCATAAGGAGTATAAATTAAGGTTATACAGGCATCCTTAATTCTGGCATTTCCTAATTTTTGAGTGCTTGATTTTCCAACCACAATAATTCTCTTTTAATATGATGGGAGAGGATTGTGTGTAATATACATACTAGATATAAACATGTGGAAAAGCATGTGCAGCATTCCGTCAGACTATCATGGGCTAGACGAGGTCCAAATGTCATTCAATCATGCACAGCTTGCAAAACCTAGTTTTTTGTTTCTATCAATAAATCAGATAATATTCTATATTTTCATGTGATTTTTTCATTGCATTCATGTCTGATGAATGTAGCAGAGAGGAAGTATGGTGTGAGTCTAGGATCCAGGAACTTCTGAGCCCTAATCCTAACTCTGCCATTAAATTGGCGTATGCAAATCACCACATCAGACTCCGATCTCAGTTACAGTGGTGTCAATCTGGAATAATTCAATCAAAGACAATGGAGTTACACTAGAAGTGACTGCAACTGTTCAGAATCTGGCCCTTTAAATGCAATATCAGACCTAAGTTTTTTATCGTTTTTTATTATTCTAGTTTGAATATGGTGTGTTCATTGTCCTCTCTTACATAAGGCTTATGTAATTCTTTGTAAACTTGAGCCTTTATTTATACATGAACTTTCCCATCGCATTCAACTGGTGATACAAAAAACATGTTTTTTCCATTGAAAAAGATTTTCAATGATATAATATTACATTAGATAGACTCAGTATTAGTAGGGAGATTCTTCTAGGATGCTAAATGGAATAATGTAATAGAAGCAGTTTGATCTTTGATCATAATGTTCTATCATCATATTCCATATTCTTTTAGAATCTGATACAGTACATTTTATTTTGATTTAGGGTTTACCTTGGTGCTGTCCTTAGATTTTGTGGCAAATTATGCAAAAGGCTTTTGTTCTTTATAATACTTTGTTTATATATAAAGTAGTGCCTTTCACACAAAGAAGTCAGAGCACTTTACAAACACAAGTAAAACTTGAGAATGCTTTTGAAACACTTCCTCATTGTGACCATTCCCCTTTGGAAGTCAATTACCTTTGACATTAATCCGGACTCCAAAATGGAGCTTTAAATTGCTAACTTCACTATTAAATATATTGGGGTCCTAAGCTGTTTATTTTACTTATTTGAGCTATTCCTCAGTGGAAGAAATACTGCATTTTAAACTGTATTTTTGGTAAGATCAATAAATGCTTTGATATGAAAATACTGTGGACTAGGTGGTGGCATTACAATTTACCAGGCAATAGATTTGTTTTATCGTGGCTAACATTTAAAATGTGCTACTAATAATATTTTTACTTTTATAGTTCCTTCCATCTAAGGATCTCAAAACATAAAGGGACAAATCCTGCCTCCCCAATGTCAGTGCCAATCTGTGCCTATAAACTTTGGTGGGTTGTTCTACTTTGAAGGGAAATGGGGAGGATGTGGGGAACCTACACAAGAGGGCAGCACACAGTTGGGTACAAAGAGGTGTGTTTGGTGGAATTTCCTCTACCGTAGTATGGAGGAATGCTTTGGGGATGGGCTAGGGGTGTGCACAGGTGATCTGCAAGTTCCCCCAATCGACCAGTAAAGTAGGGAGGGATCACAGCTAACATGGAAACTACTGCAGCGTTAAGGCCCAAGTACAGCCATGGAGCAATTTTGTGGTGTTCCAGGGTTTGGAATGTAGGATTCCATTCCCCCGTGCAACACCTGTGCTTAACCCTTTGGGTCAGTCTTGATCGGGGAGGAGATTGGGCTCCAGTTAACTGAGCTACACAACACCCTTTTAGTAAAGAATAAACTATATATTTAAACGATATGTAAACTAGTTACATAGAAGAACTAGTACACTCTCAGAAGTGTCCATCAGATGTATTTTTCAGAATATCTGTGTACCCACTTCTTCAGCTAACATCAGTGAGAGCTACAGGGGCTTTGCAAGTCAGGGCTTCAATTTCTCATAATGGATACACCCCAAATTACTGGACACTTTTGAAAATGTTGGCCTCTATGGTTGTGAGTTGTTGGTAGACCAAAGAACAAACCCAAGGAGTATTCCAGACCTTGTTGCAAACCATTCGATTGCCCATCTCCCCTAAGAAAGGAGGTGGTTAGCTAAAATGCCTTATCAGTATAACTCAAACACGTTGCATTATCCCAGCATCATTGGGCTCAGATTGCAAAGACTCGCTAGAGCTACAGCAAATGGAACAGCCATCAGTAGGCACCTTCCTTGCAGACTTTGTGGTGGGAGTGACTCAATCGGTTGGGCAGAGCAGAATGTGATGATAATGCAGTGACAGATTTGCCCCATTTGCCTACCAGTGCAGGAATTGCTGAACCCACCCATTTTGTAAGCATTGAGTGAAACTGTTTTTGCAGGAGTTATTAAAATTTATCTCCAGTAAAAGGCTAATTATACAAATGCTAAGAAATAATCAAGCTAACATTCATGATTCACTCTATCTTTTAAATTACACAGAGGTGCTAAGAAGGTTGATTAGTTGGTTGGGTTTTTTTGTTTTATTTTGTTATTCTCCAGTATAAGTGCAACACAAAGAAATGACACTTTTAACCTGAGTCGTAACTAGGCATTTTAGCGACCATGGCAAGCAAGCAAGAAAACCTCTGTGCTAAATGGAAAGCTGAAATCGGGGAGGAGGTGGGAAGGGGACACATGATCCTGTGTTCGCAAAAAGAAAAGGAGGACTTGTGGCACCTTAGAGACTAACAAATTTATTTGAGCATAAGCTTTCGTGAGCGACAGCTCCCTTCATCGGATGCACTCAGTGGAAAATACAGTGGGGAGATTTATATACATAGAGAACATGAAACAATGGGTGTTACCATACACACTGTAATGAGAGTGATCACTTAAGGTGAGCTATTACCATCAGGAGAGCGGCGGGTGGGGGGGAGTAAACCTTTTGTAGTGATAATCAAGGTGGGCCATTTCCAGCAGTTGACAAGAACGTCTGAGGAACGGTGGGGGTGGGGGAATAAACATGGGGAAATAGTTTTACTTTGTGTAATGACCAATCCACTCCCAGTCTCTATTCAAGCCTAAGTTAATTGTATCCAGTTTGCAAATTAATTCCAATTCAGCAGTCTCTCGTTGGAGTCTGTTTTTGAAGGTTTTTGTTGAAGAATTGCAACTTTTAGGTCTGTAATCGAGTGACCAAAGAGATTGAAGTGTTCTCCAACTGGTTTTTGAATGTTATAATTCTTGACGTCTGATTTGTATCCATTTATTCTTTTACGTAGAGACTGTCTAGTTTGACCAAGGTACATGGCAGAGGGGCATTGCTGGCACATGATGGCATATATCACATTGGTAGATGTGCAGGTGAACGAGCCTCTGATAGTGTGGCTGATGTGATTAGGCCCTATGATGGTGTCCCCTGAATAAATATGTGGACACAGTTGGCAATGGGCTTTGTTGCAAGGATAGGTTCCTGGGTTAGTGGTTCTGTTGTGTGGTGTGTGGTTGCTGGTGAGTATTTGCTTCAGGTTGGGGGGCTATCTGTAAGCAAGGACTGGCCTGTCTCCCAAGATCTGTGAGAGTGATGAGTCGTCCTTCAGGATAGGTTGTAGATCCTTGATGATGCGTTGGAGGGGTTTTAGTTGGGGGCTGAAGGTGATGGCTAGTGGCATTCTGTTATTTTCTTTGTTGGGCCTGTCCTGTAGTAGGTGACTTCTGGGTACTCTTCTGGCTCTGTCTGAAACCTGAAGCAAATACTCACCAGCAACCACACACCACACAGCAGAATCTCTAACCCAGGAACCTCGATTACAGACCTAAAAGTTGCAATTCTTCAACAAAATCTTCAAAAACAGACTCCAACGAGAGACTGCTGAATTGGAATTAATTTGCAAACTGGATACAATTAACTTAGGCTTGAATAAAGATTGGGAGCGGATGGGTCAGTACACAAAGTAAAACTATTTCCCCATGTTTATTCCCCACCCCCACCCCCCCACTGTTCCTCAGACGTTCTTGTCAACTGCTGGAAATGGCCCACCTTGATTATCACTACAAAAGGTTCCCCCCCCCCCGCTCTCCCGCTGGTAATAGCTCACCTTAAGTGATCACTCTTGTTATAGTGTGTATGGTAACACCCATTGTTTCATGTTCTCTATGTATATAAATCTCTCCACTGTATTTTCCACTGAATGCATCCGATGAAGTGAGCTGTAGCTCACGAAAGCTTATGCTCAAATAAATTTGTTAGTCCCTAAGGTGCCATGAGTACTCCTTTTCTTTTTGTGAATACAGACTAACACGATTGCTACTCTGAAACATGATCCTGTGTGTGTGTGTCCCTGCAAACCTCCCCATTTTTCCACCCTGTGGCTTTGTACCCTGGGCAGCTGCCTCTCTTGCCCTGCCTTCATTATGGCCCTGCGTAATCTCTTTAGTTTAACTTGCAAGGTTACTGAATAGTTCTTGAATCTTTTTATTAAAATAGGGAAAGCATGAACTTTCTTATGCAGTCAACATTATAAGGTTTGTACAAATGAATGCTGCATGACTCAGTGGTTTTTCTGATCAACATAGGTGTGAATCTTTTCACAGCAAGAGGAAGTATACCAAAGCAGGGTTTTAAAGGGATGCTCTCCTGGACTTATTTTCAGGGTTTATATTTGAATTTTTATTTTCTGTTGTTTTTAATTTCTCTAGGAAGCTTGAATACTCTTTATCATGTATTTCTCTACCTTTGTGTCCTTTTTGGAGAAACACAAAGCAAGATGGCTTTTTGTTTGTTTAGACCTTTGCCCACAGAGTTGTCATTGATTATGTATATGATTATGTCAGCACTGTTATGTGGTTGGGTTTGTAAGTTCTTAATTAATTTGATTTGACTGGCTGGGCTTTCAGTATCAGAATAATGAGATTGTGGAGTCACACATGACTGTAGATTTATTTTCATATTTCTCATATTTCTTGGCAGTGACATGTTAGATTAGTAAGGTACATAAATAGGACTAGATGGTGCATATGAAATCTGCCCTGTGTAAGAGCAACACATACCTCTGCCACCCCAGGGCACTGCAGCCTGAGAGAGGTGCAATTTCTTCCCTTCCCTCACCTCCTCCTGCTCCCACTCATTCCAATGGCTTATATGATCTGTGTAGAGTGACCAGATGTCGCAATTTTATAGGGACATTCCTGATATTTGGTGCTTTGTCTTATATAGAGGCCTATTATCCCCCACCTCCTGTCCTGATTTTTCACACTTGCTGTCTGGTCACCTAGATCTGCTGCTTGTTTACACCAATAACACATTACTCCTCCCCACCTGCACACTGTCTCAGCTGCACCAGCCAGAGCATTGGTAGGAGAGGAAAGCTGATCCAAGACTTCCCCCTTCCTCTACCCCTCTGTGCCCACTTGCTCAGTTCATGAGGGGAACTAGGATGTCTTACTCCGCATTAGTCCTCTGCATGGCCACATAGATCAGGCTATGATTTGGCCCTGTGAATCCAGAGAATCTTCTTCACTACTAGATCTATATTACTTGACTGTATCATGTTAATGATTCAGAGATATTCTGCTATGAAATGAATGTGAAGAATGCTAATGTCATAAAGGGCTATTTGAAAAAGGCCATTCTTTTCTCTTGCAAATGCTAGAATTGAGATGTCTGCCTACCTACTTAACTTGGACTACAGTTTTGGAAGTGTAAGGTCCCTCTAGAAATGTACCCCAATTAGTTAAAATATGTTGTGTCAGATGATTGTTTTGTGGAGAGAGATGTCATCCTCATTCTGACTTGATTTTGACATTGCATCTCATTTTCATCTCACATCAGCACTTTACCAGTTAACCCAGTGATTTTACTAGCGTGGCTCCTAATTTACGTCTGCGTGACATCAGAATCAGGCCTACTTGTCGGATTTTTATTTTTTCCATTCACTTACTCTGAAGGTGCATGCAAATCAGGTAACTGCATATGCAAAATGATGGTTTTGCAGGCAAACAGCACACACAATGAGCAAATTTCCATATACAGGCACAATTAGTTTACATGCAAATTAGATGTGCAGTTGCATATGTATTTTTACATCTGCATAATTTGTACATTTGGGCAATTTGAGGAAGATTTTCCAAGGTGCAAAGGGGAGTTAAGCACCCAACTCCCATTAAAGTCAATGAAAATTGGACACCTAACTGCTTTCTGAACCTTTGAAACTCTCCCCCATTCTGTCTATGAATATGAGTAGAAGGTCAGGACTTGATGACGTTTTAGATGTGAGAAGTTTCTTTATTTCCTGTTTTATTCATTATGTTCCCCTATCCCAGCCTGTTACCTAACTAGTTACAAAGAATAACAATGTAGATCTGTGAATGCTACCGGGTGTATGCTGCTATTTCCTTTTTAACATTTAGACTCATAGACTTTAATGCCAGAAGAGACCATCAGGATCATCTAATCTGATCTCCTGCACATTACAGGCCACAGAACCTCACCCACCCAGTCCTGTAGTAGACCCATAGCTTCTGTCTGAGCTACTGATGTCCTTAAATCATGATTTAAAGACTTCAGGTTACAGAGAATGCACCGTTTACTCTAGTTTAAACCAGCAAGTGACCTGTGCCCCATGCTGCAGAAGAAGGCAACCCTCCCCCTCATCCCCAGGATTTAATTGTGAGATTATTGGTAGCATTTCTGTGCAAGCATAAGATACTATTATTTTTTGTCCTTATTTCATAAGCAAGCAAGTAGAGCATGGGCTAACTTTGAGAAATACAATTAAGAGAGCTCCAAAAAGTACTTGTAATGTTGAAATGCCTATAGATAGGAATTGAGAGGTATAGCAGAAAAAGCACTGTTCCATCTTTCACGGCTGGGACCAGTGTTCAAGTGTGGATAGATTTCCTAAGAAATAAAATGAACTGATCACAGCTGGATGCCTAGCAAATTGGAGTCCACTATAAACCACCACACATGACTGAGCAGTTAACTGAAGCCCAGGACTGTAATGAACTATTCCTTACCCTGAAAAGGGAGGATCTTCCAATTCAGAGATCATGAGGAAAAGAAGAGGGCTTGGATTTCCATTACTGTTACTAATATTCATAGGCAAAAGTATACAAAATAAAACAGATTGTCACTATATTAAAATGGCATCATTTTACTCACAAAGCTGACCCTCACGTGTACTCAGTTGTCATATCTTCTCTTTTTAGTAAAGATCATTTCTGCACTGTTTTTTACTCCTGCTAGTCAGGCAGAACCAACATAGCTAAGAGAGAGTGACTTAGATTCAGTAGAATTGTTTACAAAGTTCTAACCATGTTCAACCATCTTTGATGGGCATTGATTAAAAAGTGGAAATGATGTCACATATATTGTCAAGCCACTTATGTTTGCATTCGTCTTCTGGAAAACTCTACCTCAAGTCAGGAGCCCATTATCACTACCAGGACGGACCAAAGCAAGTCATTTCAGAGCAAAGTCAAGAGACTAAAAGGACTGAGCCCAGGCCAGGTAGTGAAAGTGGGGTTTTACTCTGTAAATTGACTATATAAATATGACACCTTCTTGCTCAGTAGAACTATGCGTTATGTCACTTACATCTGTAAAAGGCAATGGAGTGCCATAGATCTAACTGAAGTGCCATAGATCTAGCAAAATGATCTCCGGTTGAGTTTGCAAGGCTAACAGTGAGAAAAACCTCTTTTTTACTTGTAGACCGAACACATTTGACATGGAATTCCTTGAGCAAGACTGTAACCATGAAGCCTCATCATGCTATTTTTAGAGAGGCACTTCTCAGAGTACAACTGCACTTCAGTGAAGTTTGTATGTTGACACTGGCAAGAGCAGCCAATATTGTTAAAACCATTTGCCCAGAAAGGATTAGGGTTGACCTATATATATATATCGGTATCCTAGATTACCCCTTAGTAAGGGAGAGAATACATAATAGTATTTATAAATTACTTCATATTACAGTATATCAACAGTATGGAATAATGATAACACTTCACTCATGTACTGATTTACATATTCAAAGTTTTGCACAATCTTAACAAATTAAGCCAATTAGTTAATACATGCAGACTAACTAATTAAAGTTTCCATCTATAGTGAAAGATGCTATTTACTGGACCCCATTTAAAAACAATGGCATAAGAAAATATTCTGGAGGTACTTTATAGAGTTGGGCAAATTTAAATTGTTAATTTACTATTAGTATTATTACTGCTTTGTTGCACCTATCAGACTACAAGAACTGAAGAGCCAGGAAGAAGGTGATCATTTACAGTATGAAAGAAACAAAGTCCTATTTTGTTTTTATCAGATTTTAGCCCTCTTACTCAGAGCAGAAGTAGGGACTTTTCGGTTTTCAAATAAGATCTCATCGACACAGAGAACAATATATATTTAAGATGTGAATTTATATTTAAGATGTGAATTTGAAGACAATATTCACATCTTCTGAGGCTGGAATGATTGTTTGCACTGGATGAAAAGGTGAGAAGAGAAAATCATTCAGAAGACAGGAGTAACATTTTCCTCATAGATGAGTAACTGATCTCAGTGAGAGTTATGTATATGTCAGAAGAACAGACTACTGCAGACAGATCTGCCACGCAGAACAGAGAATTTTGCCAATGAGTAGGAAGGGTAAAGCTGGGGCTTCTCTTTCTCCCCACCCTTTCCCAATCCATCCCAGCCTATTGACTTTCATGGCTTTTATTTGGAAAGTAGCCCCTGCTCTCTGCCTCATCCCCATGGCCAGATCTGCCACACACAGCCAAGAAGGGGAGTAATGGAGAAACTTTAATCCCCTGCACATCTTAGTAAAGACAAGGGACTGTTTAGCCCTTGGTTTGCATTATTAGCATAAGGAAGTTCTCTTGAGAGCTTTGAGTCCGTGGCTGATATTTTTAATGTACCCTTTGGCAGCTCAACAAAAGATGTACTTTTGTGTTCATTTTTTGTTATGCACACAACATATGTTCAATATGCTGTTTTATATTATTATTATTCCCCTCTCCCCCACAGTGCACAACATGAACACACACATATACAGACACAATAGATTGTGTTAAATAAATTCTCTACTACCTCTCAGTGCATTGCACTATCCAGTACTGAGGTACTAAGACATGGTTGGAATGTATCGTTGATCTTTGGTCCTCTGTCTGTTGCTTGTATAGTACAGTTTTGAGAATGCTTCAGCAGGGCTTTGAGAATGTAAATGTGAAAGCACACTGCACATATTTTGCAAGCATTAAATTGTTGGGGGGTTTTCCTCTTATCTAAAAGTCAGCAAGAGAAAATGAAAAAGGAAATAAAAAATTGTCCGGGATCAATTGGTTCATTGAATTTTCTGAGTTCTTAGATTTCTATTGGGTGCTATTTCTATGAGGTGTATACCTCTGAGGATAGACATAAACATATTCCTTCAGAAAGTCCTCAAAGTGACTAGCTATTTGCATCTATTCTATTGAGTGGGGCTTATAACCTAGTGGGTGAAATATTGGGAAAAACAATAGTGTTAAACACCAACTGAAGAAACAGTACATAATGTTGAGTTGGACTGCAATCATGGAAAAATGTACGTAATATTAAAGTATACACATTAATAAGTACTAGTATTATGCTTTAATAGAGATTACTTGATCAACATAGTTCCACAAGCTTACCTAAACCTGTCAAAATACAAAGCTACTCCAGCGCATCTTTCATAATAGTTATCACTCACACACATTTGCAGTATTTCTCTCCCTAAGGTTCTGAGGCTTCAGAGGAATTTTAAAAATACTTACACTTGTTCAGCCATACAGACTGCTCAGCTATTTCTGACACCTCCTTGACTTCAGTACAGTTTCTCCAGATATACACTGGTGTAAATGAAAGCAGATATTTACCTGTTTGGCTTCCACAATTAAATGTCCACACTTCGTGGATGATGTATTCACTCTGTTGTCAGCATTAGGGAGAAGCGTTTTTTCTTCTTTACACATTTTTAAAACTCTCTGCTTCTTTATTTAATAATAGTGTAAAATGGAGATGGACCTGAAACGGAACCTGGAATCTGAACCGCTTTGTATCTCAAGGAAGTTTGGATTTGAATTGCTGGATATTAACCCTTCCTTACAGTTTTTACTTTTTTCAGGTCAAATCCAAAACCAAAGAGGCCTACAGTATTTTCCATTTCTAGTTTGGATAGAGCTGAAACCTAATTCAAACAGCAATTTTTAAAAGATTTTAGCCCCAAGTGGCAAAAATCTTATGAGACCAGCACATCTTGTGAAATTTCTGCTACTCACAGTGAAATTGTGCAAGATTAGCTTCCCTTACAAGAACAGTCCAGAAGATTGTGATGCTGTTGAATTCAAATATAAACCATAGCCCTGATTCATCTTCAATCCTGAACCCTAGGTTAACCTGATTTGAATCTGGATCTTAATACTGCCTCCACAGTCTATATCTAAAACTACATTCTCAGTTTCTTCTGTCTTCCAAGAACTGCACTGAAATGTGGTTTCTCTAGCTTCTTGGGTATGTCTTTGTAATATGGAGTTTTTTAAATTAATTTGTTACTCAGTATGACCAGGTGTATTCTTTAGTAAAGTTGGAAATTTTAAGTGTCTCAAAATAATTTCCACGAAAGTACATCATAAAAACCATTTGAACTAAAGTGTGTACAATTTATATGTAGTGTATAGTAAATTAACAGGAATAAATCTAAGATAATATTTGAACCTTTTCTTAAGGTCTCTTATCCTATACTTTTCATTGTAAAGAAGGCCTAGTGTAGTTGTATCTAATTTCCATGCTGGTCCCATATTGGCCTCTTAATGATCAGTGAACTCTCACATGCTGTAGGTATTATTTTTATACAAGATATTGGTAACATATTTGTGTGAGGTTTGCAGAGCATAATTTTGTTAGTTCTCTCTCTATATTTTTTTCATATTATCTAACTGAGTTTGGCATTTTTTCTTCCTCATTCTTTTATCATCCTTTAAAATTGGCAGAAGCCTCATATTGTTCATCCCCACAAGTATATTTCTATGCATAAGTTTTGTCTGAGAAAGGAATCAATGACCAGATTTGATGCAAGGATCAGACAAAACTGGCTGGTGGTTTGATTATGTGTAGACATAATTGTGAACTAGCTTTGCTTAAACTAATAATATTCTCCCTCCCTTAATCCCGGTTCCAGTTCTTGTTTGTCACGGAACTAGACCCTCTACCGAATAAGTACACATTACATGATACACTTTGTGTAAGATTTGTTGCAATTGTAGAACAGTGGTAGCAACAATGATACAAATGGTCCTTTTCAATCAGACAGCATCACACTGAACAAGGACTGAGTAAAACTCAATAAGGACCTCATGATCTGACCCAGAGAATGGTTTCAGTGAAGTATGTAGTAAGGTTTAATTCAAATGTTTTTACTGTTACTGGGGGAGGAAGGATAGTTCCAGGGACTTTGAAGACTCAAGTTCAGTTCCTTGCTCTGCAACAGACTCCCTGGATGACCTCGGGCAAGTCACTTAGTCTCTCTGTGCTGTAATACTCAAGCTGTGAAATGGGGATGATAGCACTTCCCTACATCACAGGGGTGCTGTAAGTATAAATACAGTGAAGATTGGGTGGTGCTCAGACACTAGAATGATGGGGGACATATAAGTACCCCCCGTAGATAGATACTTTATACAGCATCCATCCTTTACATTTCTTTTACTCTCTTCTTCAATTAGCTTTTCACTGTGCTTAATAATGGCTATCTCCTCATGCTACCTTTACTCACATTGAGTAGCACCTTACTCTACAAAGGGTCCCACTAGCTTCAGTGGGCAACTCATGGGTGAACACTGGTATCGGAATCTAGCCCTTAGGGAAAATAAGTAATGTTTGCCACATATCTTTGTGCATTAAAGAAAAACAATTGTAATAAACCAGATGGCACTGTCATAGGACAATCAACTGGACTAATGCTATCACTGAAGAAAAAGATGTTACAAACTATAATCACCATTCTGTTTTTATTATGGCTATCCTTCCATTGATTACATATAATATTTTCTCTGATGTTCACTCTTGTGTTTACTGTTAAAGTATAGTTTTCTATACCAGTAACACCAGTTACCAGTACTGTCTTAAATGAGAGTATCTCCGTTAATGCACCCATGAAAAATCAAATTTCCATGACAGTCCAGTGCAGGACAGTTTAAGTCCACTAGTATTGAGGATGGATAACTCTTTGAAAACTGGTTTCAGAGTAACAGCCGTGTTAGTCTGTATTCGCAAAAAGAAAAGGAGTACTTGTGGCACCTTAGAGACTAACCAATTTATTTGAGCATAAGCTTTCGTGAGCTACAGCTCACTGCAGCTCATTCTGTCACACTGTCACCAGGATCATTTCTCTTTGCTCCATTGCTATGGCTGGAAGAGACATCACATCACTGAAACTCTCATGCAGCGATCCTCCTCACATCCTTCCTTGCCACTGCTCTATGTGGGGCCTAGGTTCTCTTCTTTGTTTTTAAAAAATAGTCAATTAGTTGAAAAGTAGCTGTATGTTTGCACACTATGGCTGAGCTGGGAAATGGGGATACGTGTTGTTATTAATGGGAATGGGGTGTCCAAATCCACTAGACAGTTTTGAAAATTTCTATAGCCCTATCTTTGCTTCTGGATCATATGATCAATGTTTAGCCTGTGCCTATAACCATGTGTCATATTAATTTCTTTGTTGATTATTTGTCTGCCACATTGTTCTGGCTGTCCAGTCCAGGACTGATTCCCTAGCCATATCTTACCTGGGCATAATTTAGGCCAGCTAAGTAACTGTTTAATGGAAATCAGGAATAAACAATATTTGAATGAAATTGTAGGCTCCAAACAGTCTAACCAACATGTGTGAGCTGAAAATACTATGTATATTTGCTTTTATTGCTTCTATTCCTTTTGGAGTGCAGTAATCACAAATTACAATGTAATATGCCTGACTGGTATCTACTGCAGGATTTTGCACTTAGGGTTGCAACTTTTTGTGACATGAGACTTGACTCTTGGTCCAGAGTAAGGCACATCATAAGAGGGCTTTTTAGACTTTCCAAGCCACTCCTCATTCAAAATCCCAAGGCATCACTTGTCTTCTATTTGTACATACCAAAACTTTGCAGTACTCACCCACAATTTGGACTTTTTGTATTTTGTATTTTCCATTCAGTGTAGTTTCCCATATACAAGTTTCAGAAGCAGTTAAATAAACTAGACTGTATCTAATTGACACAGGTAATTTATATTGAATGATAGTTGAATTCATTATTAAATGAGGAGTATTGCTCATGTTATGTCTGCCAGAGATGATAAATTACATATGGATGAGTGTTAAGCCATTCATTTGGTTGTGGAGCCAGAAAACCCTAGAGAGTGCCACAGACCTACATTAATGGCTCAGAGCACTGAATTTTGTTCTGAATCTCTGAGTTAGCTGAAAAAGTATACAACCACATGTGTGCTAACCACTCCCTGCTAACAATGCATTTGGGGAATAAGCACATCGACTATGTAGCACTCATGAAATGTGCTCCTGACACTAATTTCAGAAAATGCATAAGCAAATAACCAAGGGTGTAGTTAACAAATTTGGAATGTATATACATATTGGCACATCTATTGTGCTCTGTCTGCCTTAAAGCAGACCTGTCATTGCAAATCTCCATTTAGAACAACATATTAAAATTGCTTTAAAGTAAAACTCTATAAGCAGGAGAGGGAAACTATCCTGTCAGCCTTGCACAGTATATATCCAACCTTGCAAAGCATTTATATCTGATCAGCTTGTTGGAGTTCAGTTATATTGCCCAAAGTGATACCACAGAAACTTCAACAGATCCTATAAGGTCATTTTGCTTAAACTAGATATGGTCCTGAATGCTAACATTTGATTCTGGATCTGGAAGCAGATCTTGAATCCTCCCAGATTTTCAGGGTGTTCCAATCTGGAGTTGCAGTTCAACTCATGAGAGACAGAGAAAAGCTCCCCTTACCAATCAGGGCTGTTTGAATCTGGGGCTTGTCTCTATATAACTAACTTGTAAAAACACCTCTTGTTTAAATAGTTTCACAAAACAAAAAACAAAACAAAAAGTGAATTAAAGGAATGACAGAGAGCAACCACCAATTGCCAGGATTACCAAAGATGAAAAAATATTTTCTTTTAAATACTATCAGTTGTAACAATAAGGTATGTATAAATAAACATTTTATGAAATAAACCGGGTGACTCCTATCTTGATTTTCTGTCCCCAAAGTAGATGGTGTATGTTAGCAGGACTGGTCACTGCTCTTATTTTTGTATGAAAAGTTCAGTGCAGAGATCAAGAAAATCCTTTCCCAGATGCATTAGGATTATGAAAATCCCTTTTTATGGCAGTTTGGCTCAGAGAAAGCCTCCTATAAGTCCACTGAGGACAAAGGGATAATAGCTTGGGTCTGAGAAACCTTGCCTAGACCTGGGTGTTTCTGGAATACTATATCAAAATGTTATGGTGCAGTGTTGTGTGTTCTGAGTTTACCAAGTTCTCATTTTTCCTGAAGAAACTCTTCACTCCATTTTTCTTGTTATACTCTGAAAAGTAACTACTCTGTGTACGTGTGTGTGAACACATGTGTGTATATGTGTCTACATATTCTCTCTCTGTCTCTCTCTCCCTGGATGGATCTTTGCTTCTGATGTATTTTCAGAATTTATAGCTAATCACTTTAATAACCACAGTAAGTTTTTAATTTTTCATACTCCTGTTAAAGCTGTAGAACCATGACACCTAAGAGAGCATGATCTGGGTTCTGTTCCTCCTTGTGTATCATCATCAGAGTTGATTAATAAATTCCAGTCATTTACACCTGTTCAAATACCCAGTTTGCAGTGGGACTGAACAGGTGTCATTGAGGTCATGGAAGACTGGAAGACATTGAGGTTGTACGAGTATAACTGAAGACCTAATTTTTCTTGCAGAGCCTTTATTAACTTAGATGATGGCTCAGAAAGAGTCCAGCTTGATTCTCAGATCCCAAGTTGAGTTTTCAGGGATTACAATTAGAAAAACAAAATCTTGTAAAATCGATTTGCTTTGAAAATTATTAAGAAACAATAAAGATAGAACTCACCATACAATTTGTAAGTGTTATTTTTCAGAGTGCAAACACACTTTAAGGAGCAATATTGTACTTCCCTTAACCACTCCACATATCCCAAAACAAGCTATGCTGGCATTAATTTTGGAAGAGGCTAGTTCAGTACAGAATCCTCTTTCTCTCTCACACACACATATACACATTCTCTTTCTCTCATTTTTGTTGTTGTTGTTATTGCTTTCCTCCTTGTACTTAGGAAGTGTCTTGTCATTCTGAAAGGATCTTTCTTGAAAACTAATGAACAGGAATTTCTGCAAAATACAAATACAAATAAAGGGTTAGTTTGTGGCCAGGACCTGTGCTGCTGAGCTAGGGAGCCTCTCCTGTGCAAAGATCAGCCACACTTAGCACAAGGATGCCCCTTGGCTGGTGCTGCTAGAAGTGGTAACCACGCTAAATTAGGTAATGGGACCATAGCCCCTCCCTTTACCATGACCAAAGGAAGAAGGATACAGTGCAGCCCATTAAGGGGTGTAGGAGTGGGTGTGCTCTCCTATGCACCAGGGAGCTCAGAGAGGCATTGTGTATAATACCTACTGCAGTAGTCTACTGCTGCATTGCATCAATGCAGGACAGTAACTTAAACGAACAATTGAGCCCAAGTTTTCATGTAAGGGCTACAGGTAATTGTTCTTACAATTCAATAAGAATAAATCAAAGAGTACATTTAAGTAAGACATTTCTTTTTTTAAAGGATTCAGGGACAAAATCCTCTGCTCTGTGTATCCATGCTTTTCCTTAAAAGTCCTTCCCTCTTCCAGCCAGTGACCTTCTACTCTGCTGGTACATAATCATCCTCCTATTCCCTACTTGTTCTTCCTCTTTTCTGAAGAGATTTCAGAACTCTTTTACCAAGAGCAGCTTAAAATAACAGCCCTCTGCCCCCTCCAACCTACTGTTTATTTACACTAATAGGGACTACTCGTATGTTTAAAGTAGATAGGTGTTTAAGTACTTTGCTGAACTAGGTCCCATATTGTTTTTAGATGGGTCAAATTGATAGTGTCCTTTTCAAAAATAGACCTTAGAGGTCAGCACTACACTCTGGTGAGGTCAGCACCTTAGTCTAGTGACAACTGCTACCCAAGAGACCTGAGTTCAAGTCCAAAGCTTACTCTAAATTCCTTAGTCATGAAATACACTCTGCTGCCACATCCAGCAGTATTATTGTGGTCTTGAGCAATGGTTGCTGCCATGTGGGATCTTTGAGGGTAGGGTGACAACCCCTATTTTTCTCTTGGAAAAATAAAACTTTTCCAGGGCTGGAGAAATCAGTGATGTTAGGCCTCATTAATACTGTCACATTAGCAGCGTTAGGAGATGAATATTTAAATCCATGAAAGAGGCACAACATCAGTAACATGTGAAGTTCCTCTCATCGTCTCACAATATGTCCTCACCAATACCTGGAGGTATCACTAGCAAAATGGTAGTTCACTCTCCATGCCCAGTCAGTCCCAGGTATGTCTCTCAAACCTGCCATCAGTCTCAAGTTAGTTCCAGCTTTGATGTGCACATCTGTCCACCTGGATTTAAGTTGATAACACAAACCCATTTCAGACTAATCAGACATTCAATGGCAAATAAGGTTTAGCTGCTATCAACCTGGGCTGCTTTCAAATCCATTAAAATGTGGTTCTTTTGTTAAAGACATTATATTGTTGCTGGCCTCCAGAAAACAATTTTTTTACAAGCAAAATGTCAGGAATAAAGAAAATCTGTGAAGTTGTACATCTGTGTGTTTCCCTCAGAGAATGAAACAAAAATCTTGTTTTGAGTCATTGTGTACCAGGTACAGTCCCGTGGATGACTAAAGACAATGCTACTGATAGTTTGCATTTCTGGGATCAAATCTGTTCTCTGTTTCACATGTGTTGAGGTTATGTAGGTGCAGAAGACAGTAGAATTTGACCCCTAATCTTTACAGTAACATTTCAAAAGCATCTATGTGACTCAAGCACTTAAGTCCCATTTTCAAAAGAGATTTAGGCAATTAGGTGTCTAAATCCCATTCACGTTCAATGAGATTTAGGCTTCTAAATGCATAAGCCCTTTTAAAAAAAATTATATTGATTTTCATAAGAAACAGACAATGAACGGTACAAAAAGGGAAAATATTTACAGCTTGTATATATTTCCAAATCTTATGCTTCACAGGATCTCCAATAGAATTAAAAAAATTTGAGGGTGTCAAAAAGCATGTGGACAAGGGTGATGCAGTGGATACAGCATACTTGGACTTTCAGAAAGGTCCAGCATCAAAGACTCCATGCAAACTAAGCAGTCATGGGGTAAGAGGGAAATTCCTCTCATAAGAACATAAGAACGGCCATACTGGGTCAGACCAAAGATCCATCTAGCCCAGTATCCTGTCTTCCAACAGTGGCAATGCCAGGTGCCCCAGAGGGAATGAACGGAGCAGGTAATCATCAAGTGATCCATCCCCTGTTGCCCATTCCCAGCTTTTGGCAGACAGAGGCTAGGGACCCCATCCCTGCCCATCCTAGCTAATAGCCATTGATGGACCTATCCTTCATGAATATATCTAATTCTTTTTTGAACCCTGTTATAGTCTTGGCCTTCACAACATCCTCTAGCAAGGAGTTCCATAGGTTGAGTGTGTGTTGTGTGAAGAAATACTTGCTTTTGTTTGTTTTAAACCTGCTGCCTATTAATTTCATTTGGTGACTCCTAGTTCTTGTGTTATGAGAAGGAGTAAATAATACTTCTGTATTTACTTTCTCCACACCAGTCATGATTTTATAGACCTCTATCATATCCCCCCTTATTCCTCTCTTTTCCAAGTTGAAAGGTTCCAAATCTCTCCTCGTATGGCAGCTGTTCCATACACCTAATCATTTTGTTGCCCTTTTCTGAACCCTTTCCAATTCCAATACATCTTTTTTGAGATGGGGTGACCAACCACATCTGCACGCAGTGTTCAAGATGTGGGCATACCATGGATTTATATAGAGGCAATATCATATGTTCTGTCTTATTATCTACTCCTTTCTTAATGATTCCCAACATTCTGTTAGCTTTTTTGACTGGATCAGTAACTGGTTAAAAGATATGGGTAGGAATAAATGGTCAGATTTCACAGTGGAAAGACATAAATATCAAGGTCCCCTGTGGATCTGTTCTGTGACCTGTGCTGTTCAACATATTCGTAAATGATCTGGAATGGGGATAAACAGTGAGGTGGCAAAGTTTTCAGATGATACAATGTTACTCAAGCTAGTTAAGGCCAAAGCTGACTGCAAAAAGTTACTGTCAGGGTTCCCTCCCCACTCTGAACTCTTGGGTACAGATGTGGGGACCCGCATGAAAGACCCCCTAAGCTTATTTCTATAGCTTAGGTTAAAAACTTCCCCAAGGTACAAATTCCTTTTGTCCTTGGACGGTATGCTGCCTCCACCAAGTGATTTAAACAAACACTCAGGGAGGGCCACTTGGAGCCCTATCTCCCCCAAAATCTTCTCCCAAGCCCTTACACCACCTTTCCTGGGGAGGCTTGAGAATAATATCCTAACCAATTGGTTACAAAGTGAGCACAGACCCAACCCCTTGGGTCTATAGGACACTGAAAAATCAATCAGGTTCTTAAAAGAAAAATTTTATTTAAAGAAAAGGTGAAAGAATCACCTCTGTAAAATCAGGATGGAAGATAACTTTTCAGGATAACAAAAGATTCACAAACACAGAGGAGCTGCCTCTGGGCTTAGTTTCAAAGTTACAAAAAACAGGAATAAACCTCCCTCTAGCAAAGGGAAAATTCACAAGCTAAAAACAAAAGATAATCTAACGTGCCTTGCCTTATTTATTTACTCTCTTTGCAATATTGAGACTCATTTTAGGATGATTTTAGGAGAAGGAATTTTCTGACCTGATGCTTCTCTGCATCCCCAGAGAACACACAAAACAAAGAGCACAAACAAACCTTCCCCCGCTCCCACCCCCAATTTGAAAGTTTCTTCTTTCCCCATTGGTCCTTTTGGTCAGGTGCCAACCAGGAGCTTCTTAACCCCTTATAGGTAAGGAGGAATTCTAGGCTACCCTTAGCTGTATGGTTATGACAGTTACAAAGTTACTAAACTGGGTGACTGGGCAACAAAATGGCAAATGAATAAGACCCTACTTGAATTGCAGGATGATTGTCAAAAAATTGCGGCTGAAAATTGCAGAAAAGTAATAATGGACCTTATTATTTACAGTAATAAAGTCCATTGTTACTTGTCCATGATTTTCCACTGTCGGCTGCCTGGGGCTGAGAGCGTGGCCTGGTGCTAACAGCCGGAACACAGGGCTGAGAGCAGAGACTCCCATTCTGAGCCCCGGAGTTCTTGCTGTCAGAATTGCAGTGGATGCTTAATATTGTGGAATCCACAATTTCTGCTATGTCACAAGTTAAGTGGGGCTTTACAGATGAAATTCAATGTTGATATGTTGATAAATGCAAAGTAATGCACACTTGAAAAAAATAATCCCAACTATACATACAAAATGGTGGGTTCTAAGTTAACTGTTACCACTCAAGAGAGAGATCTTGGAGTCATTGTGGATAGCTCTCAGCAAACACTTTTCAATGTGCAGCAGCCGTCAAAAAAGCTAAGAGAATGATATGAACTGTTAGGTAAGGGATAAATAATAAAACAGAAAATATTATAATGCCACTATATAAATCCCTGGTACGCCCACACCTTGAATACTGTGCACAGTTCTGGTCACCTGTTTCAAAAAAAGTTATATTAGAGTTGGAAAAGGTGCAGAGAAGGGCAACGAAAATGACTAGGGGTATGGAACAGCTTCCATAGGAGAAGAAAATAACAAGACTGGGACTGTTCAGCTTACAAAAAAGATGACTACGGAGGGATATAATAGAGATCTAAATCATGAATGGCGTGGAGAAAGTGAATAGGAAAATGCTGTCTATCCCTTCACATAATACAAGAACCAGGGATCACCCAATGAAATTAATAGGCAGCAGGTTTAAAACAAACATAAGGAAATACTTCTTCAAACAATGCACAGTCAAGCTATGAAACTCAGTGCCAGGGGATGTTGTGAAAGCCAAAAGTATAACTACTGGGATCAAAAAAGAATTCAATAAGTTTGTGGAGAATAGGTCCATCAATGGCTACTAGCCAAGATAGTCAGGGATGCAACCCCATCCCTAAACCTCTGACTGTCAGAGGCTGGAATTGGACGACAGGAAATGGATCATTCAGAATTGCCCTGTTCTGTTCATTCCCTCTGAAGCATTTGGCTCTGGCCACTATCAGAAGACAGGATACTGGGCTAGATGGACCATTGGTCTGACCCAGTATGGCCATTCTTATATTCTTAAGTATTCAGTTATACAACTTGTCAAAGCTGCAAGATTAGACAATACAAACCCAGACACTACTACATACACATAGAATGTTAGGGTGGGGGTAACAGTAAAAAAAAAAAAAAAAGGCAGGAGAAGACATACATGAACAGGGAGAAGAGGAAATGAAGACAGAGGGAGAGGGGAAAAGAGGAGGAGGAATGGAGCTCTGGCATGCTTAGAGCCATATCAGCATTTTTTACCCCAATGTATCTAGAAACAGGGTTCAAATTTCTTTGAATTCATATAATGGCTCTTGACAGCGATAAGATATTCTTTCTTTGGCTGCTAACTCAGACAGGTCTGAATACCACCGTTCTATTTTGGCCATAAGCCTGGTTTTCTGTTTTTGTAAAATCATGAGGTTGGTGATGATTGCAGGCCTCGAGAACCAGAATCGCTGTGGCGGAGCTCAGCAGGTAAATCACCTAGGATATAATTTTCAGCTGAGGTTTGCTTACTGAAGCCAAGCACCATTTTAACTCTTGTGTCCACCTCTTTCCACAGCAACCTGGCTGTTGGACAGTCCCATAGCATATGTACCAGGTTTCCTTATACAGCACCAACAAACATCAGAGCATAAGGCCTTTATCTTGTGCCTCCTCTGTAGCATCCAGTATATTTTGAATAAAATCTTGTTGTATCAGGCATAGGCTGAAATCCAGAGAAGCATTTTTAATATTCCCATAATATACTCTGCTATTGGGATTCTTTTAGGGGACTGGTGATAAATCCCCTTTCCACACTTGCATAAAGTACTCCATACTAGTGGCATTCCTCTTCATTAACAAAGTTTACATAGTGGATATGGGCCTGGGGAGTTTATGAAGTGCTGCTAAGGTACCCAGTAGTTCTGGGGCCTGTGGCAGTCCTAGGGCATCCAGACCAAATTAATATGCTATCAAGTGTGTTAATTGTAAGTACTGCCAATCTGCTAAGGGTGAAGGATCATAACGTTGCTTTTGCATTAGAAAAGGAACAAAGCACTCATCCTTGGCTGCTTGGGAAATCCACACAATGCCCCTGCACAGCTAGTGCTTCCAAATTATAGATTTGTTCCCAATCTGCAAGTCTGGGTTGCCCTGAATAGGTGATTTTGCATCACGGCAAGAATGAAAATAGTACCTCTTAGCTAGAACAGTCCAAACCCTTCAACCAGCAACCACTGTAGACACTTTATTTTTCTCCATTGGACAAAAAGAGGCATCAAGGAGACCCACAGGGGGAACTGGATACATAAATACACATTCAATTTCCACCCACGTGGATATAAGGGTATTAGCATAGTAGAACCAGTTTGACACCTGTGACATGGTCATTTTAATTCTGTAGGTCTGGGAGCCCAACTTGCCTATAGGGCATTGCAGTTTTTAAATGTTAGTCATGGATATTGACCATGCCTTACAGGAAGGGTCTACTAATCATATTAAATTTTCCAGTATGCAGATAAGCCATTTAGAATATAGAGAAGCCAAGGGAGAATATTCATTCTTATTATGTTAACCCTTCTCCACAGGCTCTGGAATAGAAGATGCTATCTATTTGTATCACTAACTATTTGAGAGACTAAATTTATCTGCATTAGTTTATTAGTATTTCTTGGTACTTTTCTACTGAGACACTTAATTGCATCAATGCACATCTATTGAGAGAGAGCCCCACTATGTGATAACCAGGAGATTTCCAATAGTTTAGATTGTTCCCAATTTATTTGTAACCAGACACTCACTGATCCCGATTTTTGAATTAGTGGAATTGTGGTTTTTGGCTTGGAAATATAGAAAAGGGCATTGTCTGCATATAACATTAATTTATAGTCCAAGGAGCAGAGCTGTATCCTCAGATATTGGAATGAGCCCATAAGTCATTTTTAAAAATGGGACTAAGGCTCCTAAATCACTTAGATACTTTTGAGCATTTTACCCTCAGCAACTAACATGCTATTTCATACACCACCAGGCAACAAAGAATTTACCTGTTCACCAGAGCAAAACTTAACTGAATCACTAATAATAAGAATAAATTAATATTCTATATTATTTGGTCTATAAGAAAAGTGGTCAACCCTTTAATATCATCTTTGAAAGGGTTTGTCAATAATAAACAAATACTGACTTCTGTTGATATGAATATCAACAGCTATTGACCTGAGATGGTCAATATTTAATGCAAGGGCCAATAAAATTTCATTACTCACCCAAACAATTCGTCAGTTTGTATATTTTTACATACATTCTGAATTTCTTCGTTGGAATGAACGTATGCGAATCTTTCATTATGGCCACAAAATTCAAAAATGAAACAGTTTCCTTGAAATAAACTTTCTCAGAGTATATACAGGGGTCTAGAAAAGCTTCTGTTTATTTCCTGGGATGTGAATAATAGTACCATAGAATTCACTGCAAGTAATTGCAATGCAATTATTCACATGTGTTATCCAATTGGTAATTGTCCAAATCTCATTATTGACCTCTGAGGAGGTAAGCAATAGAAATGTATTGACATGTCACATGATGGTTTTCAGCTAAGTAGGAGCTAGTACTTTACTCTTGTACCTGGTAATAAGCAGATATTGATATCTGTTATGACAAATAAAGATGTATTGATCCCACATAGTTGAGGTCAGTCATATTTGCATTGAAAGACAATGAATCTAGATGTTTTAATCCATAAATGAATCAGTTATATAAAGTTATTTTGAATGTCTCCATCAGCTTTACCTAGAAAGATCACCATTGTGGCCATGGATTTAAAGTGTTATGGTTTTTTAAAGCCATGCTATTTGAGTAGCTTCAGTTTGTGGTGTGGGAAAGCTATACTTGATTGAACCCTTGAACCCTTGAACCCTGTCAGAGGCCAATCACTATGGAGTAATTTGTGCATGCAATTGAATTAATTTACATTGTTCATTATAAACCTCTGAGGTGGTAAACAGCAGAAACATCTTGACTTACCACAGAACAGTTTCTGCTAGTAATGAGCCAGGATCATTTCTTCCATATACCAATAACTGATATTTAAATTTCAATTAAATCTAGTTCACTGTTAGAGAACAATTGTTTTGTTGATTGGTTCACATTGCTGTAAAGTTGACAAAGGGAAAGGATTCAAGCCATTTGATTTTCTTTTCACAGCAAATTTATCATTCTGGACAATTTATAACATAAGGTCAATAGAACAGTAACAAGCAAAATGTAACTTGACCAACATTACATGCAATCCATAATTATTTTCTTTAATTATGCCTGTTTAGTAAATATAGCATTCTACTGGACTGGCAAATGTCTTGTACAATTCTTGAAATAATTTATTATTGTTCATTTTATGGATGGTTGTCTTGAACTGTTTTTCACTAAAAGCAAATGGTGTTGGAAAGCCAAATATATTCTGTTCCAGAATATATTCATATCAGTAGTTCCTCAAGTAGGCAGATAATGCATTTTTATTACTAATGCACCACAAGCAGATGACAATGGCCTTGCATTTCTGACCTCTTTAAGTATTCTGTTGTTATTTTCCCCATGATTTCCAGTGGCCTTGCATGTCATAAAATTTCATCTGGAAGTGTTTACTAAGAATACTTTCTGAAATAGTGCAATATTACAAGACCTTAGCTGTGATACAGTAGTTATATGTTAGAAGCAACAAAAGAGGATCAGATATTTTAAGGGCCAAATTTCCAAAATCTTGTGCAGGCTAACTCACAATGTGCAACCAAGAGCTACAATTGCATGGACAGGATTTTCACAGGCTGTGGGTGGTAATGCACTGATCATGCGCACACCACAGAATGGGCAGTGTAGAGGGAATAGCCCCTGAGGTTAGTGTGCACAATCTTCTTTCAGAATTGCATGAGGTGCACTGAGGCTGGATTAAGCACACACAAAGTAGATGTCGTTTTGGCAGGTGGAACACAGATGGAGAAAGTCTCCCATCAGCCCTCTATTCTTCTGCTAGGTAACTCACTCTGGGTCCAAAGAGGCAAAATTTGAGGCAAGGAACCCATATATATACACACACTACTTGTATTGGAGAGAGACAATTTTCTGAGTGTGGAGAGGAGTTTTGAAAAAAAGGGAAGAGGAGAGAGCCCGGGGATTGGAGGAGGAAATAGCCTGAGTTTTGTGGAACTGATGGGAAGGGATGGCAGATGGGACCTTGGGAATGGGACTGAGGAGCAAGCAGCAATGCTGGACCTATTAATCCTAAGGCAGATGAGGAAGAAGAGAGCGAGAGAAGGAAAGAAAAGACTAAGGGCCCTAACTCAGAGGTAGAGTCCACAAGCCACCTTCTCACTATAGGGAAGAGCATATTTGGCTACAGACTGGCTAACCTAATGAGGAGGGCTATAAACTAGGTTCAGTGGGGCAGGTGACCAAAGCCCACAGGTAAGTCAAAAACATGAAGACCTGGGAGAAGGGTCAGAATTTGGGGGGAGCATGGGCTGTTATAGCAGAAAAAAAGGGAGAGACAAGACAGAACTTCGGGAGGGGGGGAAATCAAATCAGTATCTTAGACGTCTGTATACTAATGCGAGAAGTATGGGAAATAAGCAGGAAGGACTTGAAATGCTAGTAAATAAACACAACTATGACATAAATGGCATCACGGAGACTCGGTGGGATAATACGCATGACTGGAATATTGGTATAGGAGAATACAGCTTGCTCAGGAAGGACAGGCAGGAAAAAAGGGAGGAGGTGTTGCCTTATATATTAAAAATGTATACACTTGGAATTAGGTTGAGATAGAAATAAGAGATAGACTTGTTGAAAGTCTCTGGGTAAAAATAAAAGGGGTAAAAAACAAGGGTGATGTCCTGGTAGGGGTCTACTACAGATGATCAAACCAGGAAGAAGAGGTGGATGAGGCTTTTTTTAAACAACTAACAACATCATCCAAAGCACAGGACTTGGTGGTGATGGAGGATTTCAACTAACCAGATATCTGTTGGGAAAATAACACAGCAGGGCACAGATTATCCAACAAGTTCTTGGAATGCATTGGAGACAATTTTTTATTTCAGAAGGTGGAGAAAGCTGCTAGTGGGGAGGCTGTTCTAGATCTGATTTTGACAAATAGGGAAGCACTGGTTGAGAATTTGAAAGTAGAAGGCAGCTTGGGTGAAAGTGATCATGAAATGGTAGAGTTCACGATTCTAAGGAACGGTAGGAGGGAGAAGAGCACAATAAAGACAATGGATTTCAAGAAGACAGACTTTAGTAAACTCAGGGAGTTGGTAGGTAAAATCCCATGGGAAGCAAGTCTAAGGGGAAAAACAATTGAAGACAGTTGGCAGTTTTTCAAAGAGACATTATTAAGGGCACAAGAGCAAACTATCTCATTACGTAGGAAAGATTGGAAGTATGGCAAGAGACCATCCTGGTTTAACCAGGAGATCTTCAATGATCTAAAACTCAAAAAAGAGTCCTACAAAAAGTGGAAACTCGATCAAATTATGAAGGATGAAAATAAACAAATAACACAATTATGTAGGGACAAAATTAGAAAAGCCAAGGCACAAAACGCGCTGAAACTAGCAAGGGACATAAAGGGTAACAAGAAAACATTCTACAAATACATTAGAAGCAAGAGGAAGACCAAGGACAGAGTAGGCCCATTACTCAATGAGGAGAGAAAGACAATAACAGAAAATGTGGAAATGGCAGAGGTGCTTAATGACTTCTCTGTTTCGGTTTTCACCAAGAAGGTTGGTGGCAGTTGGACGTCTAACATAGTGAATGCCAGTGAAAATGAGGTAGGATCAGTCTAAAATAGGGAAAGAACAAGTCAAAAATTACTTAGACAAGTTAGATGACTTCAAATCACCAGGGCCTGATGAAATGCATCCTAAAATACTCAAGCAGCTGACTGAGGAGATATCTGAGCCATTAGCAATTATCTTTGAAAAGTCATGGAAGACTGGAAACATTACAGAAGACTGGAAAAGGGCAAATATAATGTCCATCTATAAAAGGGAAATAAGGACAACCCACGGAATTACAGACCTGTCAGCTTAACTTCTGTACCTGGAAAAATAATGGAACAAATAATTAAGCAATCAATTTGCAAACACCTAATTTGTTACACCTTTGTACAAACCAGTACAAAGATAATAAGGTGATAAATAATAGTCAGCATGGATTTGTCAAGAGCAAGTCGTGTCAAACCAACCTGATAGCTTTCTTTGACAGGGTAAAAAGCCTTGTGGATAGCGAGGAAGCGGTAGATGTGGTATATCTTGACTTTAGTAAGGCTTTTGATACTGTCTCACATGACCTTCCCATAAACAAACTAGGGAAATACAACCTAGATGGAGCTACTATAAGGCGGGTGCATAACTTGTTGGAAAATTGTTCCCAGAGAGAAGTTATCAGTGGTTCACAGTCATGCTGGAAGGGCATAACGAGTGGGGTCCCGCAGGGATTGGTTCTGGGTCCGGTTCTGTTCTATATCTTCATCAATGATTTAGATCAGTGGTTCTCAAACTTGTTTCGCCGCTTGTGCAGGGAAAGCCCTTGGCGGGCCGGGCCGGTTTGTTTACCTGCTGCGTCCACAGGTTCGGCAGATCACGGCTCCCAGTGGCCGCGTTTCGCTGCTCCAGGCCAATGGAGGCTGCTGGAAGCAGCGGCCAGTACGTCCCTCGGCCCGCACCACTTCCAGCAGCTCCCATTGGCCTGGAGCAGTGAACCGTGGCCACTGGGAACCGCCATCGGCCGAACCTGCGGACGCGGCAGGTAAACAAACCGGCTCAGCCCAACATGGGTTTTCCCTGCACAAGCAGCGGAACAAGTCTGGGAACCACTGATTTAGATAATGGCATAAAGATCACACTTATAAAGTTTGCGGACGATACCAAGTTGGGAGGGGTTGCAAGCGCTTTGCAGGAGAGGATTATAATTCAAAATGATCTGGACAAACTAGAGAAATGGTCTGAAGTAAATAGGATGAAATTCAATGAGGACAAATGCAAAGTACTCCATATAGGAAGGCACAATCAGTTGCACACATACAAAATGGGAAATGGCTGCCGAGGAAGGAGTGCTGCAGAAAGGGATCTGGGTCATAGTGGATCACAACTAAATATGAGTCAACAGTGTAACACTGCTGCAAAAAAAGTAAACATCATTCTGGGATGTATTAGCAAGAGTGTTGTAAACGAGACACGAGAAGTAATTCTTCCGCTCTACTCCATGCTGATTAGGCCTCAACTGGTGTATTGTGTGCAGTTCTGGGTGCCACATTTCAGGAAAGATTTGGACATTTGGAGAAAGTCCAGAGGAGAGCAACAAAAATTATTAAAGATCTAGAAAACATGATCTATGAGGGAAGATTGAAAAAATTGGGTTTGTTTAGTCTGGAGAGACTGAGAGGGGACATGATAACAGTTTTCAAGTACATAAAAGGTTGTTACAAGGAGGAGGGAGAAAAATGGTTGTTCTTAACCTCTGAGGATAGGACAAGAAGCAATGGGCTTAAATTGCAGCAAGTTTAGGTTGGACATTAGGAAAAACTTCCTAACTGTCAGGGTGGTTAAGCACTGGAATAAATTGCCTAGGGAGGTGGTGGAATCTTCATCACTGGGGATTTTTAAGAGCAGGATGGACAAACACCTGTCAGGAATGGTCTAGATCAGGGGTCGGCAACCTGCGGCACGCGTGCCAATTTTTACTGCCACGCTGCTGCCAGCTGGGGTCCCAGCCGCCAGCCCCGCTCAGCCCACTGCCTGCTTGGGTGAATAGAACCCCAGACCAGCAGCGGGGCTGGCGGCTGGGACCCCAGCTGGCAGGAGCCGATGGACAGAACCCCAGACCGGCAGCGGGCTGAGCCGCTCAGCCCGCCGCCGGTCTGGGATTCTGTCCGCCAGCCCCACTCAGCCCACTGATGGTCTGGAGTTCTGGCTGCCAGCCCCTTGCCAGCCGGGGTCCCGGCCATCTGCCCCACTCAGTCTGCTGCCAGCCTGGGATACCAGCCGCCAGCCCCGCTCACCTTGCTGCTGGTCTGGGGTTCCAGCCACCCGGCCCCCTGCCAGACGGGGTCAGGACCTCCAGCCCTGCTCAGCCCTCCTTCCTGCTTGGGGTACCGGCAGCCAGCCCAGGGCTCTGCTTCTGGCCTGGGCCCAGCGCTCTGCAGCCCTTATCAAAAATTACACTACAATTAGCTTAAAAACTTGAAAACTTAAAAAATTTAAAACTTTGTATATTACAGTAATCGTTAAAAAATGTATAATGTTAATAAATACATAGGTTTGATGAAACAAAGTAGTTGTACTTATGTGCCTGTGCTTAATTTGTTTTCGATGATTTACTTTCTAAAAAATCTCGCATGTCTTGCAACCATGGAAAGGGCATCTCTCATCCCCAGGGGGTGCGTGCACCCCAGGTTAAGAACCACTGCACTAAACTGATAAGATCTGCATTTTAATTTAATTTTAAATGAAGCTTCTTAAACATTTTTAAAACCTTGTTTACTTTACATACAACAATAGTTTAGTTATATAATATAGACTTAGAGAGAGAGACCTTCTAAAAACGTTAAAATGTATTACTGGCACGCGAAACTTTAAATTAGAGTGAATAAATGAAGACTAGGCACAACACTTCTGAAAGGTTGCAGACCCCGGTCTAGATAATACTTAGTCCTGCCTTGAGTGCAGGGGACTGAATTAGATGACCTCTCGAGGTCCCTTCCAGTTCTATGATTCCTGGTCCTGGAAGGTCCTTGAGGGAAAGAAGCAGGCATTCCGTACTCTCTTCAGAGAACTAAAAGATGGATTGGAGAGCCAGACTCAGCAGAGGTATGTCCTTCCAATTTCTGTGAAGGCCAACATGGCCCTTGGAATCCTTTGAGACACTGTGTAGTCAGTTACCTGCATATACTTCCCTAGATTAATTCCTTATTCATTTCCCTGTAGGATCAGCGAATGTATCCATTGTCCAAGGGACAAAGAGAAGTAACAGCAAACTATGCAGGAGTTCTATACAATGGCATAGTTCCTGTTTGTCCTGGGTATCATGTCCCCCTGAAGCCACCCAAGTAATAAAATGCTGCTTACAAAAAAGAAAATTCACCTACTTCTTGTCTATAATAGCAGTTTACAATTTCAAGCGGATGTTCACATATGCAGCAGCCTAGTATCTGGGATCCTGTCATGACTCCTTCATACTCAGGCACTCTGGTCTGGTAGAGGGCACTGAGATTATTTGTACTATACACATAATCATAATATACCTAAGTAACCCCTTTCATTGCAGACAAGGATGATCTCCTCTCTTCTAGTGTTGTCACCACAGAATGGAGATAAGTAATTGCTGTTGAGTAATCACTGCACTGAGGACAATGTAAGGATAAAGGTTTGCAAATGCACAGCACCCAGTTTAAACAAACACAACACATTCCTGGGGAACCGTAAAGCACCACCTAGTTGTTTAGAATAGTTGAAGAGCATGGGATCATAAATTAAAGGAAAAATGCATCCGATGAAGTGAGCTGTAGCTCACAAAAGCTTACGCTCAAATAAATTTTTTAGTCTCTAAGGTTCCACAAGTACTCCTTTGCTTTTTGCAGATACAGACTAACACGGCTGCTACCCTGAAACCAGGAAAAAGGCAGTAAGCTCTGGCCCCTGTCACCCCAACCCCTCTTTTAAAGACACTTCTTAGCGTGTTCACTAGTAAATGAGGTCCTGCTAAGGCAGTGAGTGTGTTGTGTGAACAAGTTTCAGCACCAATGCAGCAGAGGCAAGGGACCAAAAAGTGCAAAAACACTGTGAAGAGCTGAGACATGAGCTGTCTAAAACACTGTTCATTTTTATGATCAGTTATTTATCTGTATTTGGATAAATCTCTGATAGTTTCCTGAATGAGACAGTGCCAGTACTATAGTATATCTCAGGGGTGGGCAAACTTTTTGGCCCACGGGCCACATCGGGATTGCAAAACAGTATGGAGGGCCAGGTAGGGAAGGCTGTGCCTCCCCAGCCTGGCCCCCACCCCATATCCGCCCCCTGACTTCCCCCCTCAAAACCCCTGACCCACCCAAAACCCGTCCCCGCCCCTTGTCCCCTGACCTCTCCCTCCCGGGACCCCCCTCTCCTAATCGCCCCCCCAGAACCCCACCCTGTATCCAACCCTGCTTGCTCCCTGTCCCCTGACTGCCCCAACCCCTATCCACACCCCTGCCCCCTGACAGGCCCCCTGGGACCTCCGACCCATCCATTCCTCCCCCACTCCTTGTCCCCTGACCGTCCCCTTTCAGGACCCCGTCCCTAACTGCTCCCCCAGGACCCCACCCCTTATCCAACCCCCCCTGCTCCCTGTCTCCTGATTGCCCCCCCCAAACCTCCACTCCATCCAACCACCCCCTGTCTCCTGACTGCCCCCCAGGACCTCCTCCCCCCCCCCCGCCCCCATCCCCTTACCCTTACCAGGCTGCTCAGAGTGGCAGGACAGGCTTATTTGAAAGCCTGGGAGGTGGGCGGGCACAAGTCGCGCTGCCCCCGCGCTGCGCTGAGGCTGCAGGGGAGGAGGTACAGCGGGGGAGGGGCTGGTGACTAGCCAGGACTAGCTGGTGACCGGGCAGGACGGTCCTGTGGGCCGGATGTGGCCCGCAGGCTGTAGTTTGCCCACCCCTGCTCAAGATTGCCACCAGTATGTCTTTTTCATTTTTGGTCCTATTGTTTTACATAAGGGAGAGTCACATTTTTCACTGAAATAGCAGAGATTTTTCTTTCACACGGAATCAAGTTGCTCAATGAAGACTGTAGTCTCATCAACGGCTGTTGACATTTGAAATTGACAGGAGGGAGAGAAAATTTTAAATACACATAAACTAATGGAGCTAGCAGCAGCATTTGAGAAACCCTTAACCTAAGAGCCTGCTGTTAGGTGTAATAATCCCAATTTTTTATTGAGAAAAGAGTACAGGAGTCACCTGAAGAAAGAGGATTCATATTTTCTTCCAGACATGTCCTTTCTTAGCATGCTGTTTAAAGACTCAACTGTATAAAACAGGATTGACATTATGTAATTACTTGCCTTTTACACTGTGCTAACTTAATTTGCTTTTGGTTCCCAGGTATTTAAAAGACCATTATTTTCCCATCAGACTTTACTGTCTGCCAATTAAAGCTTTAGATCGATGAGGTGGAGAGAGAACTTTGTTATAAAAGGTTTCAGGTAGACATATTGAAAACATCTGTTTTTCATTGCTCAATTTTTTGTAATTTTACTGGTTAATTATAACAGCTTCTCTGACATTTTTTTTTCCCAATTTTGTTCTCCAAAGCAAAATGTTTGAGACTTAATAACTGTTTTGCTTAGCAACCTTAAGTGGAACAGTAAGAGCAATGGGAATTGAGTCCAACAGCTGCAGCTGTTTTTTAAGTCCCTTTTGCCCTCGTGGATGTACCTACCAATGTTACACCCAATAAGCGCACATTATTGTGGGCTGCAACTGTGACATGGCTCTGTACTTGGTTTCTGGAATTATTGTGTTTCCCAGTGCCTTGCTGGATACTTTTCAGTGGGCCAATATTACAGCTTCCACTGGATCTTTTGAGTTGCATGATCAGCAATCATTACTGTCCAAGAAAACATTGAGCTGGGGTTGGATAATAAGTAAGATATAACCATCTGAAATGAAAATGCATGTGCTGTCCCTTGTTATCCACTGTCATTTTAAGTAATAAGAGCTATGTTAGTAAGGTCTTTCTTTCTTGCACGGTACTTTGAATTCAGGTCATTTTCCTTCTCTCTGTGTAGTTATGGGAAATGACTGCACTTTTGAGGTGCAGAAAATTATAGCAATTGCATTATGCATGAGAACTGTGGAAAGGGATAGCCAGTAAAAAGATATACACATTTTCTTTTCTCAAAAATAGCATTTTAAATGAAAAGAATAATGGATAAAAGGTCACTATTAGCAGACTAAGGTTTACTATACCATTAACACATTTTAATTGAGATGCCATTTTTGACAATTATAATATGAATATAGTGCAGCATTTAAGAGTACAGTGGAAGTATCTTAGTACTTTACTTTGATAAAATATGATTGTTCTACTGTAACCTTCATTTAACTTTTTCTAACAAATTATGTTCTCATTTTCAAGACCTAGAAAGGAATGTCTTGTACTTTCAATTAGGGATCACACAAGTATCAGAATTAGAAATCTAGAGAACAGTATTTTTGATCTAATTATTTGCATCTAATTATTTTATTAGCTTCATCAGAGGATATGTCTTTTATCCCGTCCAAGAACAATCAAAACTTAGCATGGATAAAGAATTGCAGGCATTCATTGTGTAGGCAAAGTACATTTCCTTCAGTAAACTTGTACTTTCCAATCTGGATGATCTAAGACATATCTGGAAACATGTATATTTGCCTATCAGGAAAATGCACTATTTTTTTCTTGACAACTTTCATGGACTCTGTCCTAAGTTAAGATGTACAAAATCATATCTTCCCATCCCTTTTTAAAATAAAATTCATCTCTAATTCCTTGAAGATGGTATCCATAAAACTTTTTCCACCCAAAAGGGATATCTGATGTCACCTCCATGAAAAAATTCCAATAACACTTAGGTTCTGTCAGTGGTCTCTGCACCCTCCAGTCTTACTTTCAAGTTTACACTTTCTGACTTCCAGTTTCCTGTAAATCAGATGAGCTTTCCTTACATAAGACTTCTGATAAAGCCATTACACTTTAATACTATGTGGCAGGAAATTGTGTTGGTGATTCAGTATGTGGCTCCCTTCTCTTTTATTCAATGCTTCAGCACTGGACAATGACAGGGTACTGTTTGTTGGATAAAATGTTAAACTGAGGGCCCGTACCCAGAGGTGAAAGTAACTTAAAGGACTTACCATTACTCCGGAGTCCTGAGAAGGGGGCATGGCCTCGATCGGAAGGGGCGTGGCCTCCACTGGAAGAGGTGGGCTGGGCCCTTTAAATCAAGATTTAAAGGCCCCAGGGCTCCGGCTGTGGCTGGGAGCTCCAGGGCCTTTAAATCACCCCCAGAACTACCAGCTGCAGAGGCAGCTGGGATCCCTGGGGCTCTTGGGCAATTTAAAGGGAGCCCTTTAAATAACCGCCAGAGCCCTGCCGCCGCTACCCTGGGGCTCCGGCAGCGGGGTTTGGACAGCGCTTTAAAGGGCCCCCCAAACCCCGCTGCCAGAGCCCCTGGGATAGCGGCAGGGCTCCAGAGGTGCTTTAAAGAGCCTGGGGCTCTGGCTGCTGCAGAGAGCGCAGGGCCCTTTAAAGCGCCAGTCTGGGGGAAGCCAGTCCGGTCCAGCATGGCATACTGGCTCTTGCTGGTACACCGGACCGGACCGGCTTACTTTCACCTCTGCCCGTACCCCTTGTGGCCATTAGAGAGTCCATAACTCATTTTGCAAGAGTAGGGCTTTAGCCCTAGAGTCCTAGCCACACCTGAATTTGGGTAGTTTCATTCCACCTAACTAACTAAATATCCCATGAGGTTTCAATACACAGAGTAACTTTTATTTCCTGTCTTGAGCTGCTGTGTGGTGTATCTGATGGTATTAAATAGCTACCTTAATCCATCCCAGAGATGGCAGCATTTCTGTGTTGGTTGCAGTGATTTCTAAATATTACCCTATAGCTTGTAAAGTGCTTTGTGATCTTTTGGGCTGACCAGCATTATGTCAGCATAAGATTTTATTATTATTTTACTACTTAGAATTTATCTCTGTTTTCATATAGCTTCATGTTGAGTTTTGGTTTTAATTATGTGCATTGCAGCTAGCTTGTTCCATGAGCATTTTTATAAAAGGATGAACCATTTTCAGCTGATGCTCTGTGATTGCTGCAGAGATATTCAGTGAACTGCCCTCCTTCCCTCCAATGCCAATCCCTGTCCAGACAGATGAATTCAGATATCTCAGTAGGGATGCCCCATCAGTTGATTTTTTTTCACTTATAGGGCATCCTTCTCTTCTGTTAGACTGACATTCCAACAGGACCCCTGCACAAAAGACCTCATGTGGAGGGGGAATAAAACTCCCAATGGCAACAAACTGAAAAACTTCTGATGGAACATAAGAATTGTCAGACCCAACGTCCATCTAGTTCAGTATCTTGTCTCTGACAGTGGCTGGCACCAGATGTTTCAGAGGAAGGTGTAAGAACCCCACAGCAGGCAGATGTGGGGTAATCTCTCCCCCATATTAGGTCTCATCCTGGTCTCTAACATTTAGAGCCTGGCTTAAGCCCTGAAGTAGGAGGTTTAAAAGAAAAAGTCCTCTTACTGATTACATGAAAATTCAACCCGAGAAGTGGTGGCTACCCTGAAATTCCATTTTTAAGTCATCTACTGACTATGATTTATACAGTATAACACCAGCACTACTGATTCACTACTTATCCCAGAAAGAGGATACATCATCCTACATACAAGTCTTATTCCTAAAAATTTAAGGCGAGATTAATAAAAGGGATTTCCCAACTCATAGGCCTTCTGCTGCCTAGTGGAATTCATAGCCCTCAGTTAGGCATCCAGGTGCCCCAGACAATGCATAGGGAAAGTTAGGCACCTAAAAAATAAATTCACAGAAGTCAACATGCTGAGTTAGGAGCCGCCTAAATTAACCAGTAGGAAACGCCGAGGAGAGGGGCATGGCCTAAGCCCCACTCCTCAAAGGAAATTAGATGCCTAAATCTGGATTGAAGGAAGGTGCCTCCCTTCACTCAAGTTTCACAGCTATGGACTGTGTCCTGAAGTTAGGTGCCCAAACCAGATAAAAGCCCTTTCTCAATAAAAAACAAGGAAGAGGAGCAGGTGGTGGTAACAATGCCACCCCTCCCTATACCAAAGAGCCCAGCGGTGAGAGCACTCACCCATGATGCAGGAGACCCAGGTTCAAACGCCTTCTTTGCTTGATGTAGAGCAAGGACTTGAACCCAGCTCTCCCCTTATGACTGCATCAGCCACTGGGCTATAGGGTATTCTGGGGTGGGCATCTCTCAGTCACTCTGTTGAAACTGTTCCACTCTGTATAAATAGTTAAATATTCTTTGGGCCAGAGAGAGAGAAAAAGGAATAATGCTATTACCCAGGGATAAGGGCACTCACCTGGGCACGTGGGGGGAGACCTCCGTTCCAGTCCCTACTCCAGTGACACTTCAAGTAGTTCTTACAAAAGAACAACTCCAACAAGAGAGATAGACATGGCTCTACTCTACAGTACCATATAGCCCAGTGATCAAGGCAGTCAGCTAAGTCCCTGCTCCACATCAGGAAAAGGAGGGATTTGAACCTGGGTCTCCCCTGTCCTGATGACTGTGCTAAGCACTGGGCTATTGGGCTGACTGGGGGTAGTACCCCCTGTTTTGCAGAGATGGAGGGGTGCTCTGAGCACACCTACTGTGTTGGGACCCAGAGGTGAAACAGATGGGGGAATGCCTAGATATTGAATCCCACCACGACTTAGGCATGAGTTAGGTGCCTAGCAATTTGGCAGTGTCAGGACTGAGGTGGCTGTGCATGTGCCATGGGGCAGAAATTTAGCCCTCGGCGTCATTACCAGGGAAACTTAGATGCTTCCAGGATTAGGGAGTAGCTGAGCAGGGGTTTTGTGAATGTCAGTGGTGCCTAAATATTGGACTGAAGCACCTACAAGGACTGTTAGATGCCTCAGCCTTCCTTTTTAATCTATTTTACTATTTAGTCATTACTGAGAATATAACAGGGTAGATTTTCAAAGTACCTGGTGTGTCTAATTCCCATCAGTGGGAGTGAAGTACCTAAATGACATTTTTGCCTTTTAAACTCTACTCCAATTTCACTGTGTACTCAAAGCATAAAACCCGTAAAGTCGCCTTTAGAGGAGTGGATAGCTTGGGGAGCTAGTAATGGGTAAAGTAATTTTCACCTCTGTGTTAAAAGTCAAATATAGAAATGTTCACCTCTTCATTATCAGCTGAAATACAACACAGGAGACTAGTGAGTAAAAGAAACCACAGAAAATAGGATTGCCGTTTATCCTGGCTTTTGCAGGATCCTCCTAATTTTGAACATAACAATCCCACATAAGTGTCCCAAAACATCTTTTAGGGCATGATGGAAGTTGAAACGGAAGCCTCGACATACCATTTTTAATCACTGGTTACAGATGAGTTTTGTCTTGTAAAATTGGTGGATTTAATTGACCAAATTACTTTGAGCTGCGATCTTGTTAGTTCTGATGATTGTGAGGTAAGAGTACTCAGAAACTCTGAGTACAAGCTGTTGATGATTCATTAGGAGGCAGTTCTCCAGTTAGGAACCCTGGCTGCCACACTGCAAGGTCTTAACCAATGCCTGAGCAAGGTGTTAGGACACAGGGTTGTTGGGGATGCTGTGTTTTGAAAGAGAGAGCGGGAGAAAAATTCCCAACCACTTTTATTCATGAAAGACACACAGCCCTTTTTATAGAGGATGGTTGTTAGCTCCCATGTGCTCGTCAGATTCCAGTTTAAATAATTACATCTGGCCTATTTAAATTCCCCTGGCAGGTGCAATTGGATATGGAATGTTTCTTCTCTTCCTGTCCTAGACTGTTTGCGTTGTGTTTTGCTGTGCACTATTAAACAATCCCCATTCTCCTCTCGAGAAGTGGCTGCTTTTCAGCAATGGCTGAAGTGATTATATATTTTGTAATACATAAGGGCTTGATCCTGTACATTGCAGTAGAGTCAGGACTGTTGCACATATAAGTGCAAGCTATGAAATGATGAACAGGAGAAGAAGCCCAGAGAAAACAGATCCTACATTAATGAGAGAGCTGCAGCGCAGCTGATAAGTTCTTCTTTTCTCATAACAGGAGTAAGGTCAGAGATAATTCCCTATTGTAGCTATATTCCTCATTGTTGTGCTGAGGACCACACATAAGCTTATGTATCCTCAGGCGAGCCCTTCTGCCTGCATATAGACACTACCTGTTTTATACCATGGGCTGTTGAGAATAGACGGAACATCTCAGTGTGGAGGTCTACATTTAGTCCCAGATGCACAGAGGTATTTAGGCTCCTAACTTCCATTGATTTCAACAGAAGAAAGGAGTCTAAATATCTTTGTGGATCTGGACTAGTGCTTACCCTTATTTCAGCCAAAACATAGCGTCTGCTCACACTGGCATTGGAGCACAACTCCCTTTCATGCCTTCCTGTGCACTGCACAAGGACATCCATGGTCAAGAGAGTTGTGCAAATAAATAATTTTGGGGGTTTCTGTCAATTCCAAAAAAAAAACGGGGGGGGAGGAAATTGGTTCAGTTTGAACAACAATTTTGGAATTTTCAGTGAATTGAAAAAGTTGAAAAAAAATTATTTTGGGGTGTTTTTAACCTTTAAAATGGTAAAAGGAAATGAAGGTCTAGATAATGAAAACGAGGAGGTCCAGGAGGCACTGCATCCATCTTTTGCCCCCATAGCCATTGGCCCAGTACTTATGGCATTCTCCTGGGATATGAGACACCCAGGTCCAAATTCCTGATCTGACCTGGGTGTCTCATATCCCCAAAATTATTTTGGGAGTTCAACTCCCATTTTGCAAATGTCACCTAAATTGCCTTGTGAATCTAGCCTGAAAAGCTGACTTGTTCTGATAACAATTTGGTGTGTTTCAATATTTCTGAATTCTTTTTTTGATTGAAATAATTTGCCAAAATTGACACAAATTTGCAAAGTGTTTTGGTCGACCAGAACCTGCATCTTTCAGCAAAAAAAAAGTTTCAGATGAAAAATTTCACTAGTGCCAGAAGTTATATATTTTGTGAAATGTTCTGAGATCCTGTCAGACGAGAACACTACAATAATAGCACATTATTACGATTGTTTCTAGCTCCCAAGAAATTAAGTTTAATTCTCAGACAACAGCAGAGATCTTTTAATTTTTTTCTTATTTAAAAATACTGACTTCGGCATGTATTATTTACGTGCTGCATTCTGAAACAGAAGCCTTTGCGGGCGTTTAGAAGAATGACTTAAACATGGATGCACTCTTTTTGTCAAAGAGCACAGTCCTCACCTTTGGGAGTGCCAGTAAGTGATGACAGAGCAGTTAAAGCAAAGTTCTGGCCTTGTTGTTTTAGAAAGGTTTAATGTATTTTGTATTATTAATGAGCACGAGATTCAAGATTAGAAACCCAGTACTGATGTTTTCTTTGCAGCTGACCTTGCAATGTGGCAGCCAGTGTTCCTATTTTTGAAAGCTAGCTTGAGAATTAACATATTACCAAAAAGCACCTTTAATATAAGGCACAGGGTTCCCCCTCCCTTTTGCACCCTTCACATTGACATTCTGTAGAAAATGTTATTCATGCAAATAGAATAATGTCCACATTGTTTCAAGATGCCTACTTAAATAATTTTGTTGTGTCTCTCATTTCATACATTTGGGCTTAGCAGACAGAGAGGGATTTCTTATAAATACAATCAGCACCCAGTGGCCACTGCTAACTAGGTAATATTCACCCACAGTATTGCTTATACTTTAATGGGAAATAGCAAAGGTCTCTGACTCAACTATGCAGTAACACAGGGGTATGTTGACTTTGTAATGGCGACTACTGTTCATTGATAGATAAGACTTGTAAGGCTTTCTGCTGTGCATGCTTTACTAAACTGCATGTAATTCGGGAATTTTATAATGGATTTTATTTAGGAGCCAGAGTGAAGTAATTTTACTTCACAATTAAAATATTTGAACACAATGAAGAGGTTTCAGTTCAGATATAATAGTGATTCTCAAACTTTTTTACCACTGACCCCTTTTCACATAGCAAGCCTCTGAGTGCAACCCCCTCCCCCCCCCCCCATCAATTAAAATGCTTTTTTATATATTTAACACCATTATAAATGCTGGAGGCAAAGTGGGGTTTGGGGTGGAGGCTGACAGCTCACGACCCCACATGTAAGAACCTTGCGACCCCCTGAGGGGTCTTGACACCCAGTTTGAGAACCCCTGAGATATAATGTAAAATATGGAACGTATAAGTTACATTAAGGCCTACATTTCATATTAACACATTCTTGCATACATGTTTCACTGAGATACTTGCTTTATTCACAAATTAGTCTAAACCTTCTAGTTTTGTTATGCTTTTCTCTGCAGCTTGAGGCAAACATACTGTTCTTCCTAGCAGACCACCCAGTGCCAGTGACTGCCTTCAGCAATTCAAGGCAATCTGTTGGATTGCTAGCTCTACAGTTCAAGTGGTTGGACCTGTTAGTAGTTTAGATTATACCACTTTCCCTTTTTTTATTGCCAAGAGTCATCAATAGCATTTTCTTGTTGGACACTTTTATAGTCTTCTCAGGCCCTGATCACTTGTAAACTTCCTTGGCAGATCAGTTCTCAGTATCCCTCCATGTGTCAAGAGTTGATAGTTCTGCTATTCCAGAAAGCCAGAGTTTACAGTGGAGGCACAATGGAGATCCTGCTTTTCAGATATCCATCCCCAGAATCCTTAGAAAGATCAAGATAACACTATGACATTTCTTTGGGAAAAGGAGGCATTTACATATATCCTATCTGTGAAGGTGTCCTCCCAACCCAGAGGACAAGAATAGAAAAAATGACTAACTTATTTCCCTTACAGGCACAGATGGATGGTGATGCCTCATACTAAACAGTATGTCTTGATTTTATAGAAATGATATTATAAGGCATTATACGAGGCCACTGTGACTGCTTCCCTTCTGCAACTTACCAAAGCCCAGGATCTGCAATTCTAATTGATTTTATCCTGTAAAAGCAAAGACGTCCTCTGCTTGGTAGCCAAGCTACATAATATGTGCTCAGAGCATCAGGCCAAAAGAAAATAATATGGATTGACATGTTAGACATGAAAGCAGCCTTCAAAGCTTTCTGGTTTTCAGAAGGTGACTCATGAAAAAGAAAGAGTTTATTGGCCAACCTCACTGTGGTAAAAAATATCTAAGTGATCACCAATCACTTAAAAGTGGAACTCAGCACATAAGCTGGCAAATTTCCGATGTACCAAATACATTGGAACATGTCTAAATTTGGATTTTACTTTCCTAGGTTAACTCATTTTCAGAACTATGATTTCCTGTGTACCCATGACAGAGTAGGAGTGAGTGCTACATTTAGGTTAAACCTAACAAGAATTCCAGCTACAGCTCTCCAGTCACAACCAGAAGATCTCCAATCATTACACTGTTATAGAGACTGTCAGAGAGTACCAATGTGTGCTGTTCTTTAGAAGTCAATCAGATCTCTGTTGTGTATATTTCCTCATTACTAATGATTGCAAAGATATTAGAAAAATGCAGTTGCATCGCTGGGAAAATTTACTGATTCCACAGGAACGTAAGAATTGCCAGACTGGATCAGATGCAAGGTTAGTCTAGCAGCCTGTCTTTGACAGTAGTCAATACCAGATGCTTCTGAGGAAGGTATAAGAACGCAACGGTGGGCAGATATGGGATAATCTTCCCCCCACATTAAGTCTCATCCTGGTCTCTAATAGTTAGAGATTGGTTTAAATACTTAAGCATGAGGTTTGGTATCTCTTCCAAAAAAATTATTATGATTAATTATAGTCACTCTGGATATTCTTGTTATCCATACAATTGTCCAATACCTTTTTGAATCTTGCTAAGTTCCTGGCCTCACTAACATGAGGAAGCCCAGCATCCAAAAAGTTGTGATGCAATGAGTTCCACAGTCTAATTATGTGTTGAATGAAAAATATTTCCGTATTGTAAAAGGGGATGAGGTTTCCTGAATTGGTGGACTTGGCCATAAATGTTCCTTTAGAGATTTCAAAGAGCCTGACATCATTTTTCAGGAGACAGATTTTTACCAAGAGCAGCCTGTCGCTCACTGCTTGGAAAGTGAAATGGAAGCAGTGAGGCAAAAAGGTCATCCGGACATTGCAAGTTTCCAGCAGAAAGTCTAATAATAGAGCATACTAAAAATCTGAGGTCAGCTTTTTTCAATTGGTTCAGTTTAGAAGATGCTGTTTTCTACATGTCCTTGATTTTCTTCTTCTTTGGTATGGATAACTTTCTAGCTCACAGAGTTCTTAGAGTGGTGGTTTTCTGTGCTATTAGAAGTCATATTGCAGGGGAAAGTCTCTCTACTTACTCTAATGTTGTAAGGTTCTTCAGAGACACTTCCTTTCTCTTCATAAAGGCAAAGGCTCTGTTACCATCTTTGAATTCTTTGAACTTAAATGCACTGCTCAGTGGACCAATAGACCTTTTATCTCTCTCTCTCTCCCCGCCCCTGTTCTATAGGGTTTATTTTCACAAGGTCCAAGAGAGAACTGGTGGCAATGTCTTGTGCTCATCCTTTTGTTGTGATCCCCCATATATAGTAATCCCAATGAAAGTGCCTGTATTCATTCTGTATACATTAGTATTGATTTTCATTGAAACCAGGAGGCAGTGTCACAATTTCTGTATTTTAAGCCTGTGAACAGAATTTAATTCATATTGGCGAAATGTCCCCAAGGCCATGGAGACTTAGATTTACAGATCACAAATGTCAGAATGGCAGAGAGTCTATTCTTTGTATTCTGTACGCACACGGGAGGAAGCCCAGCATCCAAAAAGTTATTTGCAAGGTGGATCAGAGCCTGCATGGCTGAAGTATATAAAGCAAAAAAGAGTAAGCCTGCAGGTTCATCTGATCACATTCCCCAAGGACAATACCTACCTCCTACAATGAAAGAGTAGAAGCTTCTTCTTTGAAATTGTGCAGGGCCACAACCTAGAAGCTGTTGCTCAATTTCCTATGGCACTATCAGTAAAACCTGGGGGGTTACAGCATATGCAGCTTTCAAAAGAAGAGCTCTGCAGTCAGCTGCACTTTTTACAAAGTTCTAGTCTTTTCTTTAGTCTACTATAATGACTGATGTAGGAATAATTGAGAAGATAGGACCAGATCCTCAGATAGTGTTAACTGGTACAGCTCCATTGACTTCAGTGGAACTATACCAGTTTACATCAAGTCAGGAGCTGGCCATATAGAATTTATTCTTGTAGTTATACATTTTCAACCCTCCTTCTCCTAAAAGAGATGGATGTATTTTCATAAAATAGAAGAAATGCATTTTGAGAAAAAAGTTCCACTCTGGATACATTCGGGGCTTGATCTTAAAATATTGGTCCACTGATAGGGGTGTGTGGATAGAAATAAATGCAAGCTGCTACTCTCCTTTAATCTCACCATTTATAGCTGTCTCTAAAGCTTGGGCCAGATTGGCCTCAGTTAAGATGAACCATCTCATGTAGAACAACTGAAATGTTTTAAGTTATAAAAACGTATGCAGGGTTGCAGTAGTCACCATAGTCTGAAATCAACACACCAGAGTATGGACAACACCCTCAGTTTCCACTCAGCCCTATGCAGGATCAGTTCCTTTGTCATCAGATTTAATCAGATCTATTTTAAACTGTATATTTGTTTGATTTTTGCCTTTAAATCCAGCCCTGCATTTTTATCATTCGAAATATCGATATTTACTTCTGGAGGCAGGGAGGCTATCATAGGATTGAAAGTTCCCTCTCCTTTTCTTTGCTCTACACTGATCATGTAATAATTAGCCTGTGAGTCCCTCATGCATTTCGTGCACAAGTCTTAGTGACTAGTTACAAGAAAAATAAAGTGTAAAGCTCATTTTGTAGAATTTAAATCACCTACATGTGGAATAGATGCAAATATAAAGATTTTACTGTTTATTGCTTTCAAAATCTGCAATCTCAAAAAAAAAAAACCCAGAGTACCTGATAGATTCTCTCTTTTAATGCCTATGACTTTTGAGGATCAAATTTGTATTATGGTATAATAGCTGGTATCGTTATATTTCCAACCAATATACTATACTGTTGGTTGTTCTTGTCGTTTCTTTTCTTCTTCAGCTACTAAGGAATATATGTCAACTTTTTATCCTCTCTCGCTCTCTTCCCCCTCCCAGCCCAAACTTGATGTTTACCTCCATATATTAGAAGAAAATACAGAGCAAATCATGGTTCAAGAACAACTGAAAGGGCATTCATAGATAAGACTATATTCCACAGTTTAAAGTGATTATGCATAGAGCAGCAGATATAAAATGCCATGAAACATATGAAAAACACTCTTCATTTTGATTCCTTGCCCTTTTTCAGGGAAGTTTTCACATAAAAGAATAAATACCCTTTTCTCCTTCATTGAACAATACTACTTCATCTTAACTGCCAACCTGGAAATACTGCACATGGGGAATTTTTTTCACAAACATCCAAAAATGTTTTTTTCTTGGTTCCCTTGTGTCTAATGTGTCTAAAAGATGCCTGAGTCCTTGACATTCATGCAATACCTATTGTGCAGTAGTTTGATCCTTTAGGTAAGTACTTTTTCAGCTCAAAAGGCAGGTAGCGGTGGATCTTCAGGGATTTCGGAGCTCACATAACTCTGTACTAAGAGAATTGGAGTTCCAGTGGGCCAGTCCATATTTGTTGAGCTTCTGGAACGGTGTCCTCAACGTACATTTTCGGGAATAATAGAATAATTCATTTCCGGAAATGTTACCTCCTGTAGTTTCATCTTTCTGTGAACTTGAAATAACGTTATAGCCGTATATTTATTTTCAAAAGCTGCGGTTCAAGTATTGCCAACTTTTCTAGAAACAGATCATCATTACCAAATTCAAGTTGACTATAAATATTTGGGGCCAAATTCTGCCTTCACGGATGCCCATTGAAATCAAGAAGTTACTCTTCCTGTAAATACTGTATAAATAGATCCTGCATTCCTTGCACACCGAAAATTCCCATTGAAACCAATGGGACTTCTGAGTACACAAAAGATGGATAAGTGGATTTGAAATCTAGCATATCAGTAATTGAAACTCTGCACCAATTGGAAGTTAAATTCTGTGTAATATTTGGTGACAATCTATTGATTTCCTTATGACTTACGCAGAACCAATTCTTACTGAAACAAATTAGAGAGGAAAAAATGAAAACAGCTTATATGTTGTTCATTTCTTTTGGCCATTTCGTTGATCCATGTACTTATATGGGAGAAACATGGTGGGTTTAATATGAAACAGTGAGCCATAGAAATCTCCTTCTGCGATCACTCATTCAGCAGTATGAAATGCTGTTGTAACAGAAGGGAAATTATACACCAATTATTTATCAAATAATCAGGAAAAATTATGCCCTGCAACATCAAAGGCTTGCATTTTATGAAATAATAGAGCTAGGGCTATCCCTATTCTTTTAGTATGCAAGACTGCCTCTTGAGGGTTTTTTATTCATCTGAAATGCGGTATGCCCAGTGTTTTGGAATAAGAAATGAAGCTGCTGCTTATTTAGGATTATAACCTACAGTATAAGAAGTAGCCTGTGTTACTGAATCTAAGCAAGATCACATGAAAAATAGCCGGAGGCTGTTAGTGAAGATTTAAATTAATTATTATTGGTAATTAACTCGCTGCTGTTGCTCAATGCAATGATAAAAATAATATACAATAAAAACATTGTTTTTTATTAGCGACTCTAACTTTCCATAGACTAAATCGTCATTGGGAAAAATATTTAACAGGGTGACATGTTCTTATGCATTTTCCCCCCATATTTTCCCTTAACTTTCTATATTTTTCCTTATTTTGATAAGCTTTTGGAACGCCTCTTAATGTTTTCTCATTTGTCAATTTCTCCTTTAAATTCCTCAACAATTGTATCAAACTCATACAGATTTTCAAAGTAAAGTGTATGTGACATCTCATGGGGTCCAAATGCAATAGATGGCGAGAAACAGAAGTGGCAAATTAACCTTTTAGCTTCAAACACAGGTCGGAGTGCATTATTTTACGTGATGGTTTTATTACATGTATTAATATGGCATCTGCAACATGCCATTCAAATCTAGTCCTCTGTTTCACATATCAGACTGAATGAAGGATTTCTGATGTTAGGACGAGGCTGAGATTTGTCTATATATCTTTCTAAAAAGCATTAGTTTAAAAAAACTGCAGGTAAATAAGAAACAGGATTTTCCATTCTACATAAAGATGGTATCAACCTTTTCCATCCCTCATTCCCTCACCCAGTCTCTCACCGTTTCTTAATGAAATGGAACAGTCTAGGCCTTTAACACTTCTTTCATTTAATCTTGCTAATGCAGTCTGTTAAGATTCCAGTTTTGCAGCAGCATAGGTGGAGTAGCCAGTAAGTAGAGTAGTAGAAAGAATACTATTCTGTATTTAGGCTTTATATTTATTTGCATCAAAATGTCTGATAATCAACTCAGAATAAAAACTGATGCAATTGGTGAGTTCAAACTTTTTTCTTCTTCCATTCTTTGGTAATATGAGGTGTTCACATGAAGAATACATGGAAAATATTAATCAAGTTGGGCCAAATATATCCCTGATCTACCTCAACTTGGAGTTTTACTTAGACTGTATATTACCCAGTGAGTTAAAAGATATCAAATTAAATTGGGAAGTTGACAGATAGCCAGAAAGCAGACTTTGCAACAGATGCAAATCCATGAGCTATCTCTGGCTGATTTACTACCTTTGAAAAGAAGGTACAGTGAAATTAAATAAAAATATGTCTAATTGAAAATCTATAGATAATGATCAAAAATATGACCAAATACAGAAAAACATGAGAGTGGATCTAAAGTGGGAAGTCTAGCTGATTTCAGAAAAACTTTCTGTCAGCCTGAAATCTTTGTTATTGTTTATTTGTTGTAGTGTTGCTTTAGCTGTAACAGTTTTGCTTTGTGGAAGATGTGCTGTGCGTATATGATACTGGATATTTAATGCAGGGTCTAATCCAAATCCCAATGAAAGTCAATGGAAGTTCTTTCCATTAACTCCAATAGCATTTCTATAAGATCCCAAGATAAGGTGGGCCAGATTTTGATCTCCGTTGCACTGGTAAATGCACTTAAATTACTGGAGTTACTCCAGATTTACTCACGTACAAATAAGACCAGAATCTGGCCCAGCAGTGACTCACATCCTCCCTCACATTAGTGAACTTTCAGCAGATGGTTAATTTAGCTTTGAAATTTCTTGTTCTATCAAAAGGGGGGGGGGGGAAGATGACAGCTCAGGTTTGAAGAAAGTTTTTGCTACTGAATCATGCTCATTAATAAAATAAAGACATGAACTATGCTCATGAAGTCTTCCTTCTAAACTTTTCCTTGAGCATTGTAGTTAGCTATTTTGGCAAGGAGCCTAAAGCAGTAAAATATTAGCATGAAAAGCTACATTAATTAATTACATTTCAGGATTGCAAATATACTGGATATTTAGCTTACTAAAATGTTTTTTTAAATTGCATCATACCCTGTGGTTCAAAAATATACTGTAGTTAATCAAAGTAGATAGTAGTAACAATCAACTGGGCCAAATTTTGCCCTGAGATATCTTACATAAGTCAGAAAATGATGTAATTAGCAAAATAGCCTTAGTTGCATGGTTATATCATTTTTCAATAAGGGCAAAAGGCATCTAGCTTCACCGAGATACCAGAAGAGCAAAGGGATGTCTACCAGGAAATGGGAGCGTGGCCAGATTAGGAGAAAAAGTTGATCTTATTGGTGGAGGGAGGGGAAGCCTATATGGTAAATGGGCCACTATTCTTCTCTGCATTCATCCATCCACTTCTCTTACCAAGACCAGACCCAAGTCTGTGGTTCCTGATCCACATTCCCTACTTAGTGGTCCATGAAGTACTCTGTAAATCTTCGAGGACTGTTATGTCCGGCAGATTAGATGTCCAGAAGGCCCAGTGCTCACTGTTCTTCATAGGCTAATGCTGGCCTCATTTATATTCTTAATGTTCCTTGTATTTTTTAATAAATAAAAGGAAATTCTGCCACAAAAAAACTTAATTACTTTAAAATATAAGTTTGTTACAGTATGTAATATAACTGTGAGAAAATATACATACCTTAATAAAACCTAAGCAATGAAAACTATGGCAATGATCAGTGAAGGTAATGTAGATAATGATTTTAATGCTCTTACAGTCCATATATCCTCTTTAAAATATAGATGAGGGAATTCACATTAGATATTTCAGTAATCTTAACCCTGACCCCTTCCTCATTTTTTAATTATATATGGTAGTGCAAATACTTTCTAATAAGTATGGTATGGCATAAGTAATCGGTAATGTAATGAATAAGGGAAAAGTAGTGGCTAATGAATAAGGCAAGTGTTATGGTATTTTATATATTATATGTTTTACATATTATAATACTTACTAAATAAAGATATGTCCCTGATGTATATCAGTATGAGATAAAAAAGGTTTTGTTTGTTTTTATTGTTTTTAATATATTGTGTACAAAATTCAATATTCTGCAATATGTGCAGAAAGAGAAATAAACCACAAAATGTATAGTTTAGATAGTTTGGTGAAAGTCAGTTTATAGTTACTGTATATACTTCAGTGATGTGTACCTGTAAGTCATTTTAACTTAAGTTTGTAAAACTTGAAAAGTGAAGTGCTACTTTTGGTAACTGTGTATTATAGGTCAGAGTTAAGGTTGTTACAATGTATAAAAAGAATTTTCACATCTGCTTTTGAAAGGGAATTTATGAGCTGCAAAGATATTAATATCTTCACTTTAACTAATGATTTCCACACCTGGTAATGTTTTGTTCCAAATTAATTCTCACATTTTTATATGTATGTTTTTAGAGCAACTTTTATGATAACAACCAGTTGCACTGGAATAATTTTTATAGTAGGGGGACTGAAAGCCATTGAACAAAATTGTAAATCTCATATATGATGAAAAACACTTCAAGTCAGGGGTGCTACTGCATCCCCAGCACTTAGTTCCAGTACCCCGATAACAACCAAGATTTCTGTCTGGTCAGTATTAGGTGTCAAATGTTTTAATCCCAGACTCCCTTCTTCTTTTACTTCCAGTATTGTGGGTGCAAAAAGGAGACCGAACTGAGGCTTTGTTAAGTTCGTACCATGTATGAATAAATGTTCACATGAGGTGAATGATATGAAACATAATTGCCAAGCAACATGAGCAGCAGCAGTGACTTGCTTGTGACAGAATAAGATATCTTTTCCATTCAAACGTTATTAGCAAGTAACTTTTCTAAATCCATATAATAATTTTAAATAATCTTATTTATTTCTAACAATTTACTGCTTATTCAATGTTCAATTTTTTATTTTTTTCCATGTATGGTGTAATACATTCCTATAAATGGGGGTTGAAGTTTAGTCTCTCTTTGATATTTATACTTAATATGAAAGCTGTATGCTGATATCAGGAAGATAATATACTAGAGGTAGGCCCACACCTTAAAGTTCAGGTCTAGATATAATTTCTCGAAAGTGTGGGAGTGTTTGATTATGGGGATTTGATTTGTGTCTCTAGAATGAACCCCTTAGATTCTAAACTGTTCTCAGTAGAGCATGAAATAATAAAGAACCTCACAAACACATTACTGTTTCTGACATCTCTATAACCCAGAGATTGCTGCAATATTTATCCTTCTTATTAGTCAGAGTGATTGTAGTGTTGTTGTTCAGAGAATAAACAGTTTAGAGGAGGAGTTAAACAGGATTATACTTGAAGCACATGGGCCACAAGCTTTATTTTGTGGCATGAGTCATGAATATTAAAGTTGCTTATTGTCAACTAGTTTTCTGTCAAGGTCTTACATTGTATCCCCTGATGATTAGGCCGGGCACAGAATTCTGTTTTCAAGTATTACATAAAGGATATGAAACTCAGATAGCTTGAGCAGGAAGACATTTTCCTTTGGGGACAGGAAGTTTATAAGCACACTTTGGCCTCTATCCTGTGGTGCATAGTTGGGAGTGGAAGGCTGCTCACAGAGACTGCATGAGCTCAAGTAAGAGTAAGCATTAGACATAGTCTTCCATCCTCAGTGGAAATAATTCACAACACTTACACACTTGCTGTCTGATCTCATACAAGCAGTGGTTAAAATGAGTGGGTGTGGGTAGAGACTAAATGTGTCTATGGAGACATGAGCTTGATCTTCAGCCTTTAAAAGAGGCCCTTCAGTATCTGTTCCATGCTTTAGCCTTTCTTCTGCTACTAAGCAGGAGTAACGTGGTGGCTGTGTAGCAGCATGACTCTCATTAATGCAGGATCAGGTTTCCTTGTGCTCTGTATCCTGATAATTCCTATTTATTTGATATTCCTACTAGTACATGCAACACTCTGCACATATGCTGTTGCAGGATCGTGTTCTTTAAGACAGAGTAATGCAAAAAATCTCTCACCATTTTTAAACTCATCAAAAATCAAAGCTTTGCACACCTGCAATAGCTAAACAATTTACACTTTGAGTGTTATATGTGAATGACAAGCAGCTGTCATAGGCAAAATGCTTTCAAGTTTGCACGTGAATACTGGGAAAACAAAAATAGATAATTAAAATTAAAGGCATATGTTTGGCAGGCCAAAAATTCGCCCTACTCTTTTGCCCAATCGAATTGCAAAATCTGTGTCATTCTTTCAGTTTCTTCCCCCCCCCCCAAGAGCTCCCAAATGTTTGCATGACATTATGTTCTATTAAAAAAGAAATCAATACTAACAGACCAATACTCATGAACGGCTTTCAAAACAAATCACTATGTGTGTGTGCGATGGAGTAGAACATGTGGGGAGGGAAACGGATTTTGGTTTTAAGCTGCAAAGAGGTTATTAGATATTGAAACAGTGGGGGGGGGGAATGTTCTACAAAGAGCTTGACTGTGTAAAACAGTGAATATAGAGCATGCTTCTCCTAGAGAAGAACTTCTCATTTGTAATATATTTTCCATATATGCTATTATTGCTCGTATAAGTACATATTTTTGGTGTAGTTCATTTTGTGCATAGAAAAGACATGGTCGTCTTTGCTCAAACAGTCATCCTGACCAGCTTATGTAAACACTAGCTAAAGCTGCTGGAGATTATTTGCAGAACGTTGGAGCTGATGAGCTCAAATATAGGATAGCCTGGGTAGTATAATATTTTGGATTACAATAGTAATCGCTTTAGGAAAAGTGTGCAGCGTCAGCAGTACTGTTGCTTGAGTCTTTATGGGATGTGGGAACTGTGCACTAATAATTCTGCCTTTATTATGCAGTTAAATCTTCTCCTAATAGTAATGCTGGACATGTGTCCCTGCTGTTTTTCAGGCTTGTGTGTGGGGCACAGGATATGGCTTTTAGAGTTTTCTTAAATTACTATGATTTGAACACACTAAAGTAGCCCAGATTGCTGGTTGGGGGGCCTGCTTCTTATCTTATGTGGTGACTTACTTTACTTTAACACCTCCATTAAGCCCTGTATGTATAATTTGGAGCCATATTATGTAAAAAGTAAAAATGGGTTAATAGATTTCAATAAAAATACCAGGCTGTGGAACAGGAAGCACCTTCCTAGGGAAGCTTAAGAAGTGTTGTGCTTATAGTCACAGTTACTGAGCTAACTGCACCCCTGACTCCTCTGAATGCATCCCTTCTCGCATTCAGGCCTCAAGCTATCACCTCCATCAGGATGGGATCACAGGATTCTCCCATTCTCAGACCAGGCCTTGGGCTGCAGTTGCTTGATACTAACTGTGATTACCTCAGCAGGTTCAATTTACATTTAGTATCTACAAGTCTGTTCCTTGCATGCCCAGACAGCCTTCTGAAGGCAAACTATGTCTTTATTTAGAACCAAAGCCTTTCAGGAAAAAAAGATCCTACAACAATAAGCAGTCTATATCAATGCCTGTTTTCCTCACGTTTACCATCCCCTGGAAGGCTGCAGATACCCTGGCTGCTTCACACACTCCACCAGGACTTGTGTCAGGGTTAGCCTGTTCCCCTCACAAACAGCATATTGACAACTCTCCCAAGAGTCTTTTTAACCAGTGTGGCTCCCTTTGATCTCTACACTCCCTCCCAGCCTTTGCAAAAGATCTGAGTAATTTTGGGTTGGAGCCTGGAAGTAGCATCTTTACCACTTATAGCTCAGCCGTTGTCTTGTAATTGCCCAAGTGTTTGTTGGAAGGCTGATTATCTAGAGCTGTTTGCTGCCTTCCTCCTTGTTTTTCCAGTAGCTCTTTGGAAACCAAACAATACATTCACATAAGAAAGCCCAAGAACCCAATATAGTTGTACAGTAACTGTCTCACTAAGTAGGTCACATACAGTATTCATAGCAGCTGCATGTCCATCACACTAATGTATTAGAAACTCGAAGTGGAGGGCATTTATGTGTGGATATTTTGCCTAGCTCTATTCTTCATGATGTAATGGGAAGAAATTGCTCTCCTCAGCTCATTTTCTCCTATAATTTCACCTTCACTATTGGATGTAAAGACAAATAAATCAACATTTCTTGGAAATGTATCTATTTAGTATTCTAAAATTAGTATATGCCAAACAAGGTGCAGTAAACTAGGATAACATGGACAGTCTGGAGATTGCCTTTGCCCCATGAGTAATAATAATCACTAATAATTTGGACTCATATCACTTTTCATCTATAGATTTCAAAGCACTTCATAAAGGTGAGTAAGCATCATTATGCACATGTTACAGATGGGTAACTGAGGCATAGAGTTTTGACATGACTTGCCCAAAGTCAGTACCTCATCCAGTAAATACAAAAAAATTCTGAGCCACAATGGCCCCTAATTACATTTGGCACCTTGCCCCACTTGAGTTGAAAACAGCTATGCAACAAAGCATGAACTACAAGAAGGACTGAATGATGGCAATTGTGTTTGATGTTCACTGTTAAAAAGGCAGAAATGATGTGTCATGAAAATTTGCACTGATGTTTGTATTTATAAGCTGAAAAATGCCACCTGAGAACATGATACCATTATACTGTTATGATGAAGTAAAGTAAGGTAGTGCAGGGTCAAGGACTCAGAGGACTGGGCACAGGCCAAATTTCTAAACTGTGAACCTACATTGTGACTGACTGTGTAAAAATGGCACCGTTTTATAAAACAGCTCAGTTCTTTGTGTATAGTCAGAGTCATATCTGCTTACTTTAGTGACTAACATAATTGTAGTCTATCTATTCCCTCTTGTGCACGATCAACAGAAGTGATTACTAGATTCCAGAGCAAACCAACTGAAAGCTTGAAGGGTGATGGGAGTTCCTGAAAACATTAAAGTGGGTGCCATCAGACTGCTCACTGACTCTCTAAATCGCAAGCTCCACTGATTTTTCCAAGTATGATCTCTGTGGTATCAACAAATCCACTAAGAGATATCTTCCCCTTCCAGCTGAATGCCATCTCTTATGTACAACACTCTTTTGATCAGGAACAACATCTTAAAAGCTTTGAATATCCCCTCGACACACACGCTCCTTCCCCAACTAGTCCAAAGTGACCAGTTTGGATGATTATAGTCCAGCTTCTTTTGAATGAAAGTGAAGTTCCTCTGATGTTAAGCAGTGATTGCATGAGACAGAGTCTCATTTAATCCTGCTTTTTCCTGCCAGACTGCATGTGGACATGCTTGGCCAGTCTCACATTATCCAGAACTCCATAGCCTGCTATTTCTTTTTGTTGCTAAGACCAGGAAGGAATGGACTCTCAAACACATTGTACAAAGGACACCTGCTGACTTTTACTTACATTTCAGCATGAACTTTGTAAACTCTTTTTACACTGCATTATAGATTTACCACTAATTCCTTGTGTTCAAAACATATGACTCTTACCTCCTCGTATTTTAGGATATCTGGTTTGACTATAGCCAGTGAATGACATTTCTAGTAGGAATGGAATTAGCTCCAGCTAGAAAAAATGCTGGTCTATGCTGATTGAATACAGTTGCTTATATTCCTTTGGTTGAGTGAGGAAGCTGTTCGTTAGCTGTATGATGTGCTGTCTCCTTGGAACATGTGATTGAAGACTTGGATCTTTGACATATTGAGCTCAGAGGTGACTGAGTTCACCTACAGCTACATCACATTTAGAGCGTCCACTCAGGCAATGGGATTTTTTGTTTGCTTGTTTTCCACTCTGGAGAGAATCTGAGAGACTGAGTAACTAATGTCTGGCTTGAAGATAGTTTAAAGAACACATTTACACAAATGTTGGTACACAAATCCTTCCCTTTTCAGGGGTTTTCCTTGAGTGACATTAATTTATTCTGTAGGTATTCCTTTGCTGTTAGACTTTAAAATGTCATCTTCTGCACTCCATCTCCTTTCACTATTCCCTGCTGTTATTCTAGTGGTATTAGGTTCCATAAAGAAAACCCCATTTGGGGGTTTTTTAATTAATTATCATTTTATTATTTATTTGTATCGTCAGCTCCCAATGGCCATAGCCCCAGCTGTGCTAGCTACTGTACAAACACATAACGAAAAAACAGTTCCTGCCCCAAAGAATTTACAATACAAGAATAAAACAAGACATGAATGCAACAAACTAATGGGGTGAGCACAAGGTACCAATGAGATGATCATGATTAGTGTGATAAGCACCAATCACAGCACAGCAAGTGCCTAACCAGTGTTGATTTTTTTAGGCTTCATAGCAGAGGTAAGTTTCAAGGAGGGATTTGAAGGAAGATGATCTGGTGGCATTTCAGATCTTTATGAGGAGCTCCTCCTATGCAATTTTTCAAGCAATTCCAGGTGTGGGAGAATTTGTGAAGGTGCTTGCTTTGAAAATTTGGCTAATGGACAACTGAGACCAGTGTAATTGGCAAATAGGAGACAGAACTCAATATTCTCAGTAGATTAGATATAATAGGTTGGAAGGGGATAGGCCATGAAGTGCCTGAAAAGTGAAGACAAGTAGTTCTCTGTTATACTAATATATAATACGTTTACTGTGTCTGAATGGGAGAAGGACATAATTTCCTGTATTGCTGAAAGTTGCCATGAGTGGCAACTTTACTGTTAGTTTATTTTCAAGGTACATAATGTAATGACTTTAACGTTCTGAAAGAAACCGAAAATACCCGCTTGATAAAAGGATACATTTGTTATGCTTATAGGGGATTCAAAACGAAACAGCTTCTTTTGTAATAGTTCTACAGAAAGAGAGCTAACGTACTATTTGATCAACTTGCTGTTTGAGAGGAGGAGGAGGGAGAGGGGAAAATATACAAATCTAAAGCATTGAACAAAGATGCAATGTGAAGAAGGTGTAGGAGCTGCTGACAATCATTAAATCTGCAAAGGAAACCTGGTACACTGGGTGTTAATTACAGTAATTCAAGATGTTTCTGGGAATACAGTGGCTTCTTTTTCTTCTGGCCTGTACAATTAACGACTCAGGTTTTCTGTTATGAATCCTTAAATTGTCCTGCTGTCTTATGAATAAAAGAGAAATGCCTAGGAGACAGCAACAAAGTCTGCTTTTCCAAACTTCTTTAAATCTCTTCTCTCTGCCCTAGAGATGTTTCATTTTCCATGAGCTATCTTAGGGGATGTCTACACTGGCAGACTTACAGCACCAGCAGTTACAGCGCCGCTCAGAGAGCGCTGTAGGGAAACCGTTGTTGTGTGTTCACACTGTCAGCTGCCTGCGCAATAGCGTGTTCACACTTGTGGTACTTGCAGCGCTATTCGGGGCGGTGCACTCTCGGCAGCTATCCCCCAGATAGCTCTTTTCTGCTGCTAAGAGTTGTGGGAAGACAGAGGGGTTTGCGGGGCATCCTGGGTCATGTCCTGATGCCCCATGATGCATTGCTTCGCATCCCAGCAATCCCTGTGCTTCCATCCGCATTTGGTGCCATCTTTCAACGGTTTGTGTACTGCGCGCTTTGCCTCTTTGGTCTGGAGAAATGGATCCCGAGCTGTTGACCAGTATGCTACTCGCTCTGACCAACACATCACGAGTGGCAGTGGAGTTATTCCTTAAACAACAAAGGCAAGAGGAGTGAGACATTGATTTCACCACGCATAGTAGCCATGACACGAGATTGCTTGTGGCATTCACAGACATGCTGACCACAGTGGAACGCTGCTTTTGGGCTCAGGAAACAAGCACTGAGTGGTGGGATCACATCATCATGCACGTCTGGGATGACGAGCAGTGGCTGCAGAACTTTTGGATGATGAAAGCCACATTCATGGGACTCTGTGATGAGCTTGCCCCCGCCCTGCGGTGCAAGGACACAAGAATGAGAGCTGCCCTGCTGTTGGAGAAGCCGTGTGGTGATTGCACTGTGGAATCTGGCTACTCCAGACTGCTATCAATCCATTGCTAACCAGTTTGGAGAGGGAAAGTCGACCATTGGACTCATGCTGATGGAAGTGTGCAGGGCCATTGATTGCATGCTGCTCCAAAAGACCATGACTCTGGGCAATGTGCGTGACACTGTGGATGGCTTTGCTCAAATTGGCTTCCCTAACTGCAGACGAGTGATAAATGGCACGCACATTCCAATTCTGGCACCAGACTACCTAGCCACCGAGTACATTAATTGGAAGGGGTATTTCTCTATGGTTCTCCAAGCACATGTAGATCACTGTGCGCATTTCACGGACATTAACGCAGGCTGGTCCGGAAAGGTGCGTGACACACACATCTTTTGAAACACTGGCCTGTTTAGGAAGCTGCAAGTAGGGATTTTCTTCCTGGACCATAAGATCACTGCAGGGGAAGTCGAAATGCCTAATGTGATCCTGGGAGACCCCGCCTACACCTTAATGCTGTGGCTTATGAAGCCATACACGGGTACCTTGACAGCAGCAAGGAGTGGTTCAACAACAGGCTGAGCAAGTGCAGAATGACTGTTGAGTGTGCTTTTGGCCATTTAAAGGCCCGCTGGTGCTGCCTCTATGGGAAGCTGGACCTGGCCGATGACAGTATTCCTATGCTTATAGCCATGTGCTGTACACTCCATAATATTTGTGAAGGGAAGGGTGAAAGCTTCACTCAGGGCTGGACCACTGAGGCTCAGTGCCTGGAGGCTGAATTTGAACAGCCAGAAACCAGGGCTATTAGAGGGGCGCAGCTCCAGGCCATAAGGATCAGGGATGCCTTCAGGTAGCAATTTGAAGCTGAAAGCGACTAATATTTGTTGCTATGCTAGGGAGTGCAGTGCTTGTAATGCTAGGAGGTGATAGTGATTGGTGCAGATGATGCAATATGAAGGTTTAAGATAACTGTCTGTTGCTTTGCAGGGCTCTGTTTGCTTTCAATTAATAGAATAAAGATTGCTTTCAACCAACACAATTATTTTATTAAAAACAACAACTGGAGGAGAGAGACAAACAAAAAACACATCAACACTGAGGGGATTGGGGTAAGGGAAGGTCCCAGGAGGAGGTGGGGTCCCGGGACTGTTAAAGATTTGTGTATGTCCAGGGATCATACCCAACCTTCTCCTTTGGAGTGCAGCAGCTACTGTACTTCAACAGGGCTAAACTGCAGAGGGACGCGTGTTGTGTGCAGTGGATAGTGGGAGTCCACAGTGCTGGACTGTGACGGGGGAGAAGTGGAATGCCGTGGGTACAGACTGGAGCCAGGAGGTTGGCGTGTCTGGGGGGGCACATGGGAAAGAGTTTTGTGACAGCAGGGGAGGGTGGGCATGGAGCTGCTCGGTTTGCAGTGCTTATATTGCCTGGAACATGTCCACTTGGTGCTCCATAACGTTTAAGAGCTTCTCCGTGGCTTCATTCTGGTGCATCGCATTCTCCTTTCAGTCCCTTTTCTCACTCTCCCTCCACTCCTTCAATTCCTGTTTCTTGGCAGCAGAGTGCATCATAAACTCATGGAAAAAGTCCTCCTTAGTTCTTCATGGCCGCTTTCTAATTCTGCGCAGCTGTTCAGGCGCTGATAACAAAGAGGGAGGCTGGGCTCCAAAGGTCATCTCTCCACAAAACACAACATTTTACAGAGCAGTATTGTGTGCAACACAGACAACACTGATTCAGTGATTTAAAACACAGTCACTATTCACATATCTGTCACTAACTGGCTGACCCCAGGCAAGCACACATGAGCCACAAGCCACAAGGGGCACTGTGGGGTGGGGGGACCTGATAATCATTCCTGTCCCCACACTTTCCACAGGCTGTGATCATTATGGAATATATCTTGCTGCTGAGGGTGAGCAGGGAATCAAGGGAGGGTCTTCTCCAAGACTGCGGCTTCTGCCCTGGCCCTTATGTGGATCGCCTGTGTTGAGCAATGGTCCCCACACCCTGTGACGGCACAGTGGCACGGGAAAGTTACTATTAATGGGGCAAGAAACAAAGCAGCTCTGACAAAGAACCTGCAGGAGTGGATTGCCCCGTATCTCCATGAGAGTTTCCTGGAGATCTCTGAGGGAGATTCCCGTGAAGTGGGGGAGTCAATCAGCAGCCTGTTCCACCACTCAGACTAGGCATGTGATGGTACGCGCATCATACAGACACAAGATTGCTTTCTGCAACCCTCCTGCCCCAACAACTCACTTCAGCAATTCCCAAAATCAAATCCACTTACCAGGGGCCTCCTCTCCTGTTTGTGCTTCACCAAAATCCAACTGCTGTGACTGGCTAGCCTCCTCCAGAGTAGAAAAGAGCTCCTGGCTGCATGCATCTCTGACCTCCGAGTTGTCCTCTGCCTCTGGGTCCCCCGTCCCCTCCACATCCTCGTCCAAGATTTCCTCCTCCTGGCTCAGTCCACTCTTGACTGACATGACATGCGAGCCACCAAAGTATCTACAAAAAAAGAAAAGGAGTGCTTGTGGCACCTTAGAGACTAACAAATTTATTTGAGCATAAGCTTTCGTGAGCTACAGCTCACTTCATCGGATGCATTCAGTGGAAAATACAGTGGGGAGATTTATATACATAGAGAACATGAAACAATGGGTGTTACCATACACACTGTAACAAGAGAGTGATCACTTAAGGTGAGCTATTACCAGCAGGAGAGCGAGGGAAAAAAAACCTTTTGTAGTGATAATCAAGGTGGGCCATTTCCAGCAGTTGACAAGAACATCTGAGGAACAGTGGGGGGCTGTCTGTAAGCAAGGACTGGCCTGTCTCCCAAGATCTATGAGAGTGATGGGTTGTCCTTCAGGATAGGTTGTAGATCCTTGATGATGCGTTGGAGAGGTTTTAGTTGGGGGCTGAAGGTGATGACGAGTGACATTCTGTTATTTTCTTTGTTGGGCCTGTCCTGTAGTAGGTGACTTCTGGATACTCTTCTGGCTCTGTCTGAAACCTGAAGCAAATACTCACCAGCAACCACACACCACACAACAGAACCACTAACCCAGGAACCTATCCTTGCAACAAAGCCCTTTGCCAACTGTGTCCACATATCTACTCAGGGGACACCATCATAGGGCCTAATCACATCAGCCACACTATCAGAGGCTCGTTCACCTGCACATCTACCAATGTGATATACGCCATCATGTGCCAGCAATGCCCCTATGCCATGTACATTGGTCAAACTGGACAGTCTCTACGTAAAAGAATAAATGGACACAAATCAGACGTCAAGAATTATAACATTCAAAAACCAGTGGGAGAACACTTTAATCTCTCTGGTCACTCGATTACAGACCTAAAAGTTGCAATTCTTCAACAAAAAATCTTCAAAAACAGACTCCAAGGAGAGACTGCTGAATTGGAATTAATTTGCAAACTGGATACAATTAACTTAGGCTTGAATAGAGACTGGGAGTGGATTGGTCATTACACAAAGTAAAACTATTTCCCCATGTTTATTCCCCCCCCCCCCCCTTCACTGTTCCTCAGACGTTCTTGTCAACTGCTGGAAATGGCCCACCTTGATTATCACTACAAAAGGTTTTTTTTCCCTCGCTCTCCTGCTGGTAATAGCTCACCTTAAGTGATCACTCTCTTGTTACAGTGTGTATGGTAACACCCATTGCTTCATGTTCTCTATGTATATAAATCTCCCCACTGTATTTTCCACTGAATGCATCCGATGGATTGAGCTGTAGCTCACGAAAGCTTATGCTCAAATAAATTTGTTAGCCCTGGTCTACACTAGGACTTTAGGTCGAATTTAGCAGCATTAAATTGATGTAAACCTGCACCCGTCCACACGATGAAGCCCTTTATTTCGACTTAAAGGGCTCTTAAAATTGATTTCCATACTCCACCCCTGACAAGTGGATTAGCGCTTAAATCGGCCTTGCCGGGTCGAATTTGGGGTACTGTGGACACAATTCGACGGTATTGGCCTCCGGGAGCTATCCCAGAGTGCTCCATTGTGACCGCTCTGGACAGCACTCTCAACTCAGATGCACTGGCCAGGTAGACAGGAAAAGAACTGCGAACTTTTGAATCTCATTTCCTGTTTGGGCAGCGTGGCAAGCTGCAGGCGACCATGCAGAGCTCATCAGCAGAGGTGACCATGATGGAGTCCCAGAATCGCAAAAGAGCTCCAGCATGGACTGAACGGAAGGTACGAGATCTGATCGCTGTATGGGGCGAGGAATCCGTGCTATCAGAACTCCGTTCCAGTTTTCGAAATGCCAAAACCTTTGTCAAAATCTCCCAGGGCATGAAGGACAGAGGCCATAACAGGGATCCGAAGCAGTGCCGCATGAAACTTAAGGAGCTTAGGCAAGCCTACCAAAAAACCAGACGGGCGAACGGCCGCTCCAGGTCAGAGCCCCAAACATGACGCTTCTATGATGAGCTGCATGCCATTGTAGGGGGTTCAGCCACCACTACCCCAGCCATGTTGTTTGACTCCTTCAATGGAGATAGAGGCAATACGGAAGCAGGTTTTGGGGACGAAGAAGATGATGATGATGATGAGGTTGTAGATAGCTCACAGCAAGCAAGCGGAGAAACCGGTTTTCCCGACAGCCAGGAACTGCTTCTCACCCTGGACCTGGAGCCAGTACCCCCCGAACCCACCCAAGGCTGCCTCCTGGACCCGGCAGGCGGAGAAGGGACCTCCAGTGAGTGTACCTTTTAAAATACTATACGTGGTTTAAAAGCAAGCATGTGAAAGGATTAATTTGCCCTGGCATTCACGGCTCTCTTGGATGTACTCCCAAAGCCTTTGCAAAAGGTTTCTGGGGAGGGCAGCCTTATTGCGCCCTTCATGGTAGGACACTTTACCACTCCAGGCCAGTAACACGTACTCGGGAATCATTGTACAACAAAGCATTGCAGTGTATGTTTGCTGGCGTTCAAACAACATCCGTTCTTTACCTCTCTGTGTTATCCTCAGGAGAGTGAGATATCATTCATGGTCTCCTGGTTGAAATAGGGTGCTTTTCTTCAGAGGACATTCAGAGGAGCCCGTTCCTGCTGAGCTGTTTGCCTGCGGCTGAACAGAAATGTTCCCCGCTGTTAGCCACAGGGAGGGGGGAGGGTTGAGGGGGTAGCCACGCGGTGGGGGGAGGCAAAATGCGACCTTGTAACGAAAGCACATGTGCTATGTATGTAATGTTAACAGCAAGGTTTACCCTGAAAGAGTGTAGCCACTGTTTTATAAAATGTGTCTTTTTAAATACCGCTGTCCCTTTTTTTTTCTCCACCAGCTGCATGTGTTTCAATGATCACAGGATCTTCTCCTTCCCAGAGGCTAGTGAAGATTAGAAAGAAAAAAAATGCACTCATGATGAAATGTTCTCTGAGCTCATGCAGTCCTCCCACACTGACAGAGCACAGACGAATGCGTGGAGGCAAATAATGTCAGAGTGCAGGAAAGCACAAAATGACCGGGAGGAGAGGTGGTGGGCTGAAGAGAGTAAGTGGCGGGCTGAAGAGAGTAAGTGGCGGGCTGAAGACAGGGCTGAAGCTCAAATGTGGCGGCAGCGTGATGAGAGGAGGCAGTATTCAATGCTGAGGCTGCTGGAGGACCAAATCAGTATGCTCCAGTGTATGGTTGAGCTGCAGCAAAGGCAGCTGGAGCACAGACTGCCACTACAGCCCCTGTGTAACCCACCACCCTCCTCCCCAAGTTCCATAGCCTCCACACCCAGACACCCAAGAACACGGTGGGGGGGCCACCGGCCAACCAGCCACTCCGCCACAGAGGATTGCCCCAAAAAAAGAAGGCTGGCATTCAATAAATTTTAAAGTTGTAAACTTTTAAAGTGCTGTGTGGCATTTTCCTTCCCTCCTCCACCACCCCTCCTGGGCTACCTTGGTAGTCGTCCCCCTGTTTGTGTGATGAATGATTAAAGAATGCATGAATGTGAAGCAACAATGACTTTATTGCCTCTGCAAGCAATGATTAAAGGGAGGAGGGGAGGGTGGCTAGCTTACAGGGAAGTAGAGTGAACCAAGGGGCGGGGGGTTTCATCAAGGAGAAACAAAGAGAACTTTCATACCGTAGCCTGGCCAGTCATGAAACTGGTTTTCAAAGCTTCTCTGATGCGTACCGCGCCCTCCTGTGCTCTTCTAATCGCCCTGGTGTCCGGCTACGCGTAACCAGCAGCCAGGCGATTTGCCTCAACCTCCCAGCCCGCCATAAACATCTCCCCCTTACTCTCACAGATATTGTGGAGCACACAGCAAGCAGTAATAACAGTGGGAATATTGGTTTCGCTGAGGTCTAAGCGAGTCAGTAAACTGCGCCAGCGCACCTTTAAACGTCCAAATGCACATTCTACCACCATTCTGCACTTGCTCAGCCTGTAGTTGAACAGCTCCTGACTACTGTCCAGGTTGCCTGTGTACGGCTTCATGAGCCATGGCATTAAGGGGTAGGCTGGGTCCCCAAGGATACATATAGGCATTTCAACATCCCCAACAGTTATTTTCTGGTCTGGGAATAAGGTCCCTTCCTGCAGCTGTTGAAACAGACCAGAGTTCCTGAAGATGCGAGCGTCATGTACCTTTCCCGGCCATCCCACGTTGATGTTGGTGAAACGTCCCTTGTGATCCACCAGTGCTTGCAGCACTATTGAAAAGTACCCCTTGCGGTTTATGTACTCGGCGGCTTGGTGCTCCGGTGCCAAGATAGGGATATGGGTTCCGTCTATGGCCCCACCACAGTTAGGGAATCCCATTGCAGCAAAGCCATCCACTATGACCTGCACATTTCCCAGGGTCACTACCCTTGATATCAGCAGATCTTTGATTGCGTGGGCTACTTGCATCACAGCAGCCCCAACAGTAGATTTGCCCACTCCAAATTGATTCCCAACTGACTGGTAGCTGTCTGGCGTTGCAAGCTTCCACAGGGCTATCGCCACTCGCTTCTCAACTGTGAGGGCTGCTCTCACCTTGGTATTCATGCGCTTCAGGGCAGGGGAAAGCAAGTCACAAAGTTCCATGAAAGTGCCCTTATGCATGCGAAAGTTTTGCAGCCACTGCAGGTCCCAGACCTGCAAAACTATGCAGTCCCACCAGTCTGTGCTTGTTTCCCGAGCCCAGAATTGGCGTTCCACCACATGAACCTGCCCCATTAGCACCATGATGCATGCATTGGCAGGGCCCATGCTTTCAGAGAAATCTGTGTCCATGTCCTGATCACTCACGTGGCCGCGCTGACGTCGTCTCCTCGCCCAGTATCACTCTGCCAGGTTCTGGTGCTGCATATACTGCTGGATAATGCGTGTGGTGTTTAATGTGCTCCTAATTGCCAAAGTGAGCTGAGCGGCCTCCATGCTTGCCTTGGTATGACGTCCGCACAGAAAAAAGGCGCAGAACGATTGTCTGCCGTTGCTCTGATGGAGGGAGGGGTGACTGATGACATGGCTTACAGGGTTGGCTTCAGGGAGCTAAAATCAACAAAGGGGGTGGCTTTACATCAAGGAGTATTTCAGGCAGGACTTCACGGAGGGTTCCAAAAGAAATGGTGCACCTAAGTTATTGTTCTTATTGGAACAAGGAGGTTAGTCTGGCCTCTGATTGATACATGGCTAGATTTACCTCGCTGCACCTTCTCTGTGAGTGACTGCAGTGTGACTTAAAGGAATGAGTCCCCTAGACAGGTGGGGGGGAAAGCAAATGAGTACAAAACAAATCTGGTCTATTTCTTGTTTTGATCCACTCCATCTATCTTTTACATCTTTGGCTGGCAGCAGACGGTGCAGAAGGACTGCATGCCATCCACATCTCATGGCTGCCCGGCAGAAGATGATGCAATAGGACTGCTAGCAATCCGTATCGCCTGCCTGCTTACCATAAGACGGTTCAATAGGACTGACTGCAGGACTAAAGAGAATGACCTGGTCAAGTCACTCCAAATTTAGTCCCTGCGCCCATGTCTGCCCAGGCGCTCCTGGCCAACATGGCCAGGAGCACCTCGGACATGACGATGACGGCTACCAGTCGTACTGTACCGTCTGCTGCCACAAGGCAAGGGGTTGATGCTGCTGTGTAGCAATGCAGTACCACGTCTGCCAGCACCCAGGAGACATAGGGTGACGGTTACCTGAGCGGGCTCCTTGCTTGCCGTGGTATGGGGTCTGCACAGGTAACTCAGGAAAAAAGGCGCAAAACGATTGTCTGCCCTTGCTATCACGGAGGGAGGGAGGGAAGGGGGGCCTGACGATATGTACCCAGAACCACCCGCGACAATGTTTTAGCCTCATCAGGCATTGGGATCTCAACCCAGAATTCCAATGGGCAGCGGAGACTGCGGGAACTGTGGGATAGCTACCCACAGTGCAACGCTCCGGAAGTCAACGCTTGCCTCGGTACTGTGGAAGCGCTCCGCTGAGTTAATGCATTTAATGCACTTAGAGCATTTTCTGTGGGGACACACACACTCGAATATATAAAACTGATTTCTAAAAAACCGACTTCTATAAATTCGACCTAATTACGTAGTGTAGACATACCCTTAGTCTCTAAGGTGCCACAAGTACTCCTTTTCTTTTTGTGAATACAGACTAAAACGGCTGCTACTCTGAAACCTGTCAAAGTATCTACAGTGGCCTTCGCAGTGGAGGTGGGGTCGCCATCGAGTATCGTGTCCAGCTCTTTGTAGAACCGGCAGCTCGTGGGCGCAGCACCTGAGCGGTGGTTTGCCTCCCACACCTTGTGGTAGGCGTTCCGCAGCTCCTTCACTTTTACCCTACACTGCAATGTGTCCCAGTCATGGCCCCTTTCTATCGTGCATCATGAAATCTATCCATAAGTATCATAATTCCTACGGCTGGAGCTCAGCTGAGACTGGACAGCTTCCTCTCCCCAAATGCTGATGAGGTCCAACAGCTCGGCATTGCTCCAAGCTGGGGATCGCCTGGTACATGGAGCAGGCCTGGCCACCTGGAAAGATGCATTGAGACCACTGTGCACATCACGGAGCAAACAGGAAGGGGATTTTCAAAATTCCAAAGGAATTTATGGGGTGGAGATGACGGTTGGTAAGCTGCGGGCAGGGCAGTAGAGTTCAAACCCATGACCAGAGAGGCGAGAGCAGGCATTGTGGGACACCTCCCGGAGGCCAATCACAGCACTGTAATCGACCAGGGTGTCTACACTGGCACCACAGCGCTGTAGAATGCCTCTCGTCGGGGTGGGTTTTTTACAGCGCTGAACTGCACAGTTTCTGCGCACTAAGAGGCTTGGCAGCATGTACCCCTCAGGAGTTACAGCGCAGAAAGCTGCTTTACTGCACAGAAACTTGCCAGTGTAGACAAGGCCTTAGAAGCAGCAACACCAATCTGCTGGAGACTGTGTTTTCACTATTACTATAATACACTAAGCCCTCCAGTTCCCTTCCCCCCAAAACCCCATGACTGGAGAGATGTTAACAGGCTACTTCACCTTGAATGGGCTCTTGAAATATGTGTTAACTACTTATGCTAAACAATTTCTTCCATCTTACATTTAGCTGTGACACTTGAGAACCTTTCCCAGATCTAAAGAAGAACTTTGTGGGCTTGTCTACACTGGCAAGTTTTGTCGCCAAAAACTGCCTTTTGGTGACAAAACAGCATGAGCCTACACACTACAATGGGACTTTTGTCATAAAAAATGCCCAGTTTGACAAAAAACTTCCACCCCTACTAGAAACTTTTGTCTTTTCCCCTCCCTTTATTGTGGACAAAGAGCCAGTGTAGACACTGCTGATTGTTTTGTCGACAGAACTGGCTTCCACCAGTATCCCACATTGCCTGCCCTGATTGCTCTGCTCAGTGTTTTGATCTCTGCTGCCCTGCAGGCATGCGCCCCTCCCCTTTCAAAGCTGGGGGAAGTATCTGCGTGCTGCTCCCTTTGGGGAACAAACAAAGAGCAAATGATTGGAATGCTCCTGTTGTGCCCTGCACTAGGAATGCAGCAGCAGGCAGACTACTGCTGCAGGGGGAGGGGGACAGACTGCCATGCTGCTTTGCCCTTCCTCAGCACCGAGAGCTCACAGAGCTACTCATGATGCTGCTCTTGGCAGCTGAGGGGGCTGTGAGAGAACTCGGAGAGAATCCCAAGATGCTCAGCGATCAGCTCTTCCCTCCCTCAACACTGCACTGTGGGATACATACCCCCGGTGCATTGCTCACCCTGTTGATGATGGTGTCCCCAGTGTGGACATGAGCTGTCGACAGAGGGAGCAAGTGTGAACACCCTTTGGCGATTTTTGTTTTGTCGACTTTTGGGTGTCGACATAAGTTTTGTCAACAAAACTTGGTAGCGTAGACAAGCCCTTAGTAATGTTGAAAGCTTGTCTCTCTCACCAACAGAAGTTGGTCCAATAAAAGTTATTACCTCACCCACCTTGTCTCTCTAATATTTATTACTACTAACTTATAAAATGATTAGTTTGATTCTGATTTGTGGATGAGGTCTCAGCATAGTGTATTTGTTTCATAATAATTGAAATCAATAGCTTTAGCATTTAGGGACCCAATTCACAAACACTTATAACTGAGCACAGTACTTATGAGTAGTCCCTTACTGTGTGTAGTATTATTGACTCTTCACAGTAACAAGTATGAAGCTCAGTGCAGCAAGTATTTGAAGAATTAAGCCTTATGCCCTTGTTCCTATCACAGGAATAAATTAATAAGTAGTAAATATGTTTAAACTATTTTTTAATATCTAATTTTATTATTATTATTTTATTTTATTATTCCACTATTTTCACTTGTTGCCTCACACATCTTGACTTACTAAGTTTTGAGGATTTCCTCATATTCCAGACTTTAGCTTCTGCCTGAGATCTACATCTCCCTTTGAGATCTGGCAACCCAAAACAGTCCATCCTTCCAAAGACTAAACTTTCTCCCTCTGCATGGTTCTCACCCTAGGGATCTACAATTACTTGAAACCCAGTCTCTCAACTGGCAGCAGCACCTAGGAATCACTCTCAGGCTTTGTCTTTGCTGCCAAAAAGGGTGTGTTTTTACCATGGAATAATTAGGGTGTCTTAGCTGTCCCAGTGCATAGTCCTTGTGGAAGTAAAGAACTGCAGTTTTACTGTGAGATGAACTGGGCAAGGTCAGCCATGGGTGAGGGTATACTGTAGACCTCACCTAGCTATCTCACACTAAAACTGCACTGCTTTGTCTCCACAAGGATTTTACAGCATAGTAGTTAATACCTATTAATTACCCTGCTGTAAAACCCCACTACCATCTTTTATGCAGTGAAGGCATAACCTAAGGTGAAGCTAGAGTCAAGGGTTGCCTGAGGAACAAAATTTACTTCTACAGTATATCTGAACTGTCCCAGCGTTCATAGGCACTTGCATTAAGGGATTTGGTTCTAGCCCATCTCTACCTAAAATATACGAACAAAAAATTATATTCAACTCAAGCTAATAATTAAAATATGTGATAGGTTAACCATAAATCAGCCACATTTTTTAAACAATACAGTAATGAAATAGCATAGCAGAATTACTTTACTTTATTGTTAAGTTTGGGGCGGGGGTATTATTTCTTCTTGCTCCCTCACTTTACATGTGCAGAAGCTGTCTTGTGTGCTAGGTTGTTAGATGAGCAATTGCACCGAAATATAAACGTGTTTAGGAGATTTATGTGAGTATAATTTAGAGACTCAGTTTAAAAACCCATTTGAAAATTTGTCTTTAGTGGACTGGAGTTCAAAAGTACATGCAACTGTGTATGTCTAGATCATGCTTTTATCACCCAGTCTTGCACTGGGGAAGACAGAGAGCTAAGCTACTGTGCCCCAAGAGGTGCTCAAGGAGACATTGTGCCTCAGGGAAGCACAGTCCTTCCCCAAATGCCTTAGAGTTCACAGTGGGTGTGGAAGTTTCACCATCCATGTATGTTCCTTCCTATCTCCTTTCTTCCCTCTGTGGGACACTGTTCACCTCTGGGGATGCACCAAAGGAATATTCACCTCCCTGAAAGAAGGGGCCTCAATTATGACTGGCTTGCTTTGCAGGCTGCTTGAGGGTGGGAGGCAATTGTGCACTTACTGTATCTGGAAATTAAACTGAGTTATTTAAAAAATGAATTCTTAACCACCATAAACAATCATTTAGTGGTGAGAGACACACAGCACATTTCAAGGGGTTGTAGGGACAACCCCTTACAGGTACTCAGCCGATTTTAGTCAAGCTATAAAGGGAACTATAAAGATAATTGTAATGAGTCTCTGTTCTCTCACCTGGGAACAATGATGACAGATACAGTTTGGTACTAGATTATAAAGCCAGAGCACTTTACTGCTTTTCCAACAGCATCCATAGTATGAACACCTGTGTGCATGTGTGTGTGCAGTAGTTTGAAAATGATTTTTTTCATTCTCTTCAGCTAAGTGTGCGCTCTAACATTTGTGGTACCTCCAAGTGAAAGCATGTTTTTAAGGGAATGCATCTTAGGTTCCCTCTCACTCCCATCATGGCTCACTGTATGTGCACACTTGTTACTTACTAAAAACCAGATTGTGCCTTGAAGGCACTGACCCACAATCCGTCCCAGAGCTCTGGGGAGTGCATACTGCACTACTCCCTTAGGAGACAGCATGCTCCCCCTCTGCATCCATCCCAGCCAGGCTTCAGTGGCAGGACTGGCAGATGCATCTTTGTGGTAGGAGGTGGGCATGTGCCTTCCCCACTCACTTTGGGGTGGCATTTGCCTCACCAGGGAGTCAGAAGGAAGCAGTATTTTGCTCAGGAGGTCACACCCACAGCTCCACTGACTTCATTAGAGCTATACCAATTTGTACCAGCTGAGGATCTGGCCCACAACGTGCAAGGGCTACAATTACGCCTGGCTCTTGCATGGGAAGGAAGGGGAAGGAAGGCTTCCTGCTCCCTCTCCCAAGTGCACCTGCCCAGAGCCAAGCACAGGCTGTCCCTACATACTGTACTAGTAAGCAGATGTGACAATGCAGTATAGACAGGAGAAGTCATGCAAAGGATTCAAAGTTGGAGAATGAGGCAAATATTCTGTCTCACATATAGGACGGAAAAAAGAAAATTATATGTAGAGAGAGGAAAATATATTTTCAGATTAAGAAGTGATTGAATATTTAGGTTGTAGAAGGGCCTGAACCAAAAGCAAACATCTTTCAATTCTGAGTAAATCTGAATCTACATGCAGTTCTGAATCTTGCAGTTAGCCGCTAATTCTATAGTTAGCCAAAGCAAAGAACAGATACTGGAGATGTTAGGATCTGGATCTATAGCTCCTGCTCATCTCTAATTTAGAGCCAGTAAATAAATGGCTTTGACTGGAGTAGGTGAGGTATGTCTGCAAATAAATCACTGGTTTAAGCAATTCCTTGGAGGCAGAACTTTGCAGATATTTACAGATGTTGCTAGTATCTTTGATGTATGTCAGTAAATCACAAATCAGAGGACATGAAAGAATATCACATGAATTGCATCATATCAAATGTACAAGTACAATGAGCCATGATGGGGGTGAGAGGGAAGAGCCCAGGGGAGCTTAATAGAAAGAGCATCAAATCATACATGGCCATTCTGCCTCAGCAAAATGAAGAGTGAGGATGTGATGGAGGATAAGATTACTGGCTAGCAGTATTTGAAGGCTAAAAACACCAAAAAAAGGAGATTAATTGTTTAGAGTGATCCAATAGGTATAGCTAGGGGATGAAATTTAAAAAAAAAGAAAACTTACGGCAAATGTCAGGGAAAGTTTTCTTATCATGAGATCTATTAGATTGTGAAACAGTCCCTTCGGGGAAATGGTGGAAGCCCCATCATGTGAATCAATTAGAACTGGACTGAACAGAGCACAAAAAAACAAAAAATATCATAAAGAACAATTTTACATTTGCAGGGAGTTAGATGTCTGACCAGCTCTAACATCTATGATCAGTAGTTAGGGCAGGAAAGAAAGGAACAGTATTATAAGTCAAAAATAACCCTTTTCTCTTTTTCAGCACAAATTGAAGTGATACCATGCAAAATTTGTGGAGATAAGTCCTCTGGAATCCACTATGGAGTCATCACATGTGAAGGCTGCAAGGTATGAGACTTTATACAGCACTGTCATTGGCATCTGCATTAGCCTCAGGCATCTGTGTACTTAACAACACACTCTGACACCCTTTCAAACAAGGCGTGTCAAAGGCTGTAATGCCTGCTGCTGATACACAGGTGTTCCGTGTCTAATTTTACTAGTTGTCTTCCTTATTCAACAGTCAGATGATATTTAGAAATAGCTCCTTGTTTGAGGCTTTGAATTATTAATATGTGATGCAGCATAAATGGTGATAGAGATGCTGGTTACAGTATGTTAGAACTGCTCCACCCCGAATGAACCTGGGGACTAGTTTTGTGCTCTTGTTTCATTTACGGTATGTGTGAAATGTCAAAGTTAATTTAAGTGTCATAATGCACAGTTTAAAGAGATATGGTGCTGATTTTGGCCCCCACTCTGGTGCCTCTATGCTCTCAAGGAGACATAAAGAAGTTGCAATTGCCCAGAGAGAAATTCCCCCAGCTCAGGAAGAGTGTAACTGGCACGGCATTGTCCCTCCTTGTAGGCCTGGCATACCCCGGGGATGGAAGGGAGCAGGCTGGGCTACAAGGGAGAATGCCCACAGTGCTCCAGTGATTTGAGGCTGCAGCACCAGCCATTGGCACCTGTGGGAAGGCTGCCATATGTTAAAGCAGTCCCTGTGGCTATTTTGGCTCTCACAGCAGCCAAGAATTTTGCAAAGGCAAATCTTGGTGTTTGCAGTTCTGACTACCTGCCTGAAGGTGCAAAGATGCAAAGGCTCTGATTAGCACCTGCAGGTCATTTTGTAGATGGAAACATGCACTTGTACATTTTGTGGGCGCACATACACATCTACATGTGTGTAGTGTGAAATATCTCGGTCCCCAGGTTTGTATTTAGCATTTTATAACATTGAAGGCATCTGAAAAATCCAAAACATTGGATTTACCACATCCCAAAAATAAAGAGTTTGATTTAATGCCAGTAAATTGAGAAGTGACATATTGTCAAAAATCAGACCTTGCCTTTTAGAAACTTTAATAATTGTAAATGAGCCATCCCTCCTGTGACACGGTTTTATTGTGATACTGGACTGGAAATAGGCACAAAACAGGATTAATCTAATTGATCTGATACTTTAAAATTGGCACAAAAATAATAATAAAGAAAAATGCTTTTAAGCAGAAAAAGAGCTTCTTGTCTCTGTAACCAGTCTACACAAAGCAGTAAGGAATAGAGTCTCCTCTGGATGTGATTAGTGTTAATGGTAGCCCTTGTGTGTGCCTCAAGAGGAGACAATACCTCTTAGCTCTATGTGCATATTGAGATAAGAAGCTCCTCTACCACTTAACACAGTTGTAACCCTATTGTTTTTGTGCCAATTTCAAAGTAGCAGATCAATTAGTCTAATCCTGTTTCATGAGACTGTCATAAAGAAAGATGTATGCAGCCTAGTTGTAGCTGTGCTGGTCCCAGGAGATTAGAGAGACAAGGTGGGTGAGGTAATATCTTTTACTGGACCAACTTCTGTTGGTGAGAGAGACAAACTTTTGAGCCGCACAGAGCTCTTCTGCAGGTCTGCGAAAGGTACTCCCAGCATCACAGCAAAATGCAAGGTGGAACAGATTGTTTAACATAAGTAGTTAGCACATATTCTAAGGGACCATTCAAGGTAGAGTGTCCCGTTAACACCTCTGTAGTCATAGGACAAAAACAGAGGGGTAAAGAGTAACAGGTTGTTGTAATAAGCCATAAATCCAGGGAATCTGTTCAATCCATGATTTTTAGTGTCTAGCAGAGAGACGAATTTAAGCACCCGGGCTCATCTTTTGAAAGTGTTGTGCAGGTTTCCTTTGAGGATGAGGACTAAGAGGTCAGATATAGGCCATATCTCCACTACAGACCTATATCAGTATAGTATATAGTATAGTATAACCAATATAATTACATCGCTGAGGGGTGTGCAAAATCCTAACTCCTGCGCCCACCTCTAGACAGTGCTATGTTAATGGGAGAGCTACCGCCTCTTGGGAAGGTGGATTAAGTAAACTGATGGGAGAACGTCTCCCATCAGCATAGTAGCGTCTTCACTAAGGCCTTGTCAACACTGCCACTTTACAGCGCTGAAACTCTCTTGCTCAGGGGTGTGAAAAAACACCACCCCGCCCAAGCAATGCAAGTTTCAGTTCTGTAAAGTGGCAGTGTAGACAGTGCACCAGCACTGGGAGCTTCTCCCCTCGTGGGAGTGGTTTTTTTACAGCACTGGGAGAGCTCTCTCCAGTGCTGGTACCGTGACTACACAGCCACGTTGGTAGTGAAGACATCCCCTTAAGCACTACTTTGGTGCAGCTGCAGTGCTGTACACAAAGACAAGCCCATAGAGTGATTGTTTTGTAAACACCCACTTCTGGCGTTTAAACAACCCCTCAGCCTTTCCAAGCTCATCATCAGAAGAAAGCTCCCCACAGACCAGGACACAGAGACTCAAAATGGCACCAGAACCAGACAGAACAACAGATGCAAAACCTGCAGCCATATCTCCACTGCTACAATGATCAACACCCACCACAACACATCTTTACTCTTTGAGTGCACTAAATGCCCCAATAAAAACTATCTGAGTGAAACCAGATAGTCACTGCTCTCTCAAATGAACTCACACAAAAAAATGATAAAAGACAAAAACACCCTGTCACCTGTGGGTGAACACTTTTCACAAAGCTATCACTCTATATCTGATCTATCAGTCCTCATTGCACCTTGTTAAAGGGTGTAGCAAATAGCACTATTGTATCCTGCAGCATGCCTGGGCACCTTCAGTGCAATCTTTGCCCCATTGAAGCCAATGGGAATTTCCCCACCAACTTCATTTGGACCTGGATTTCACCCCTTTTTCCTACCTCAATGTCTCTGGGGCTCTCAAAAGTGTCTCATTCCACCTGTCTCTCCACCATTGTGGGTTAAAACTGCAGCCTAGTTCTTTGAGGTATGGGACATATTACTATCCCTGTTTTACAGACTGAGAAACTGAGCTAGAGAAAGGTTAAGTGACTTGCCCAACATCACGAAGTGATTTAATGTCAGAGTTAGGAAAAGAGCCAAGAAACTTTGTTTTTTAGCTCTTCTACTCTACCCATTAGGTCAGTGCAATTCTTCTACCCAAAAGAGCAATTGTTCTCCCCAATAAATGTAGCCATTCAAAAAAAGGATATAAAATATTATATAGTCTAAGAAAACATTTAGCTCTGATGAGGGAAGGGAAAAAATAAATTATACCAAATCAAAATTTGAATATGTCCCATGATATTCTAATAAGAACAAAGAATGATAGTGTAAATTCCTGTATGATAGAAAATAAGCCACTCAGTCTTCACTATCAAAAGCTTTGTAGCACTAAAATATGATACTCTACACTATGTAATAGTTACAATTTTAAAAAACTTAATTTTTGTAACTGTTACATTTAAAAATAAGATTGACCTGATCTGATTAATCCAGTCTTTCAGTTCCCTATTCACACTGAATTGCTTAAATTTAAAACAGAAAACCCTTTTTATGCCAAAAAGGAAATTTGTAATGAAGTATGGCAAATACATAAGAAATGTCTCATAATTAGCGCTAAATTAGCCTTAAATTAATCCCACAGCCATGGGTTCAGTAAATTCTTTGACAGTCAGGATCAGATAAGTGCTTTACAATTTTTCATTGGCACTTTCCCTAAAGGACAACTGCATTCCCAAAGATAAAAAACTCACATATTAAATTAAATTTTAAATTGGTTGTGTTAGTGGTTATAACCATTATAGATGAAATGGGACTTTTAAACTTCACTTCATGGACTGGGAATGTCAGTATCTTTACTCAAACCCAATACCTGTTGTCCAGTGCTAGTGACACCTCTGGCCATCATTCAATGCACTAGGACTTGAGTGAAGTGTCAAATACTGTCTTTACTGAGTGAATCCAGTCATGTACAATCCAATTACATTGTTTCTTCACCATTGTTTCTCCAGACTCCACAGCTATTATTATTGCCATGATTTGCTGCTGTCATCCATAGTCCTGTACTGAAACAATACTGGACTAGCTGTTGAATGAAGCCAGCCCTAGCTTTCTGATTCAGTTCAGGTTTAGTCTACAAACCATCCTAGCAACACTCAGCCACCTCACTGCCAGTGTCTAACCTTACTCTGTCTTCCTCCTACGGATGCTAACTGCACTTTTTACCTTCTGTCTACAGGATGGCTACCTTTAAATCTGCTATTGTGTGTCCAGGGAGGTTGAAGTGTTCTCCTACAGGTTTTTTGTATATTGCCATTCCTAATATCTGATTTGTGTCCATTTATCCTTTTACGTAGGGACTGTCCAGTTTGGCCCATGTACATAGCAGTGGGGGCATTGCTGGCACATGATGGTGTATATTACATTGGTGGATGTGCAGGTGAATGAACTGGTGATGGTATGGCTGATCTGGTTAGGTCCTGTGATGGTGTAGGGTCTGAGTAGAGAGTCCACATATCTGGACAGTCCTTCAGTGAGAGTGCCAATGCCCAAGATGATGGGTCATCCAGGACTTCCGGGATTGTGGATCTTGGGTAATAGATAGAATAACCCCAGTCGGGGCTCTAAGGGTATGTTGATTTGTTCCTGTGTTTGTGTAGGGAGTGTTCTGAGTAGATGGTGCAGTTTCTTAGTGTATTCCTCAGTGGGATCTGAGGAAAGTGGCCTGTAGAATTTGGTATTGGAGAGTTGTCTGGCAGCCTCCTTTTGGTAGTCAGACCTGTTCATGATGACAACAGCACCTCCTTTATCAGCCTCTTTGATTATAGTGTCAGGGTTGTTTCTGAGGCTGTGGATGACATTACTTTCTGCACGACTTAGGTTATGAGGCAAGTGACGTTGTTTTTCCACATTTTCTGCCTGTGTACGTCGGTGGAAGCATCCTATGTATAGGTCTATCATCTCAGGCATTGGACTGTCCGGATATGTGGACTCTCTACTCAGACCCTATGCTACCAGCATGCCCAGCTATCACCATGACACCACTGATTTCCTGAGAAAACTACAACGCATTGGTGATCTTCCAGAAAACACCATCCTAGCCACCATGGATGTAGAGGCTATCTACACAAACATCCCACACACTGATGGAATACAAGCTGTCAGGAACAGTATCCCTGATGATGTCACAGCACAACTGGTTGCTGAGCTCTGGAACTTTATCCTCACATACAGTTATTTCAAATTTGGTGACAATATATATCTCCAGACCAGTGCCACTGCTATGAGCACCCGCATGGCCCCATAATATGCCAACATTTTTATGGCTGACCTGGTACATCGTTTCCTCAGCTCTCGTCCACTCACATCCCTTCTCTACCTACGCTACGTTGATGACATCTTCATCATCTGGACCCATGGGAAGGAAACCCTGGAAGAATTCCACCATGATTTCAATAGCTTCCATCCCATCATCATCCTCAGCCTGGACCAATCTACACAGGAGGTTCACTTCCTAGACACCAAGGTGCAAATAAGTGATGGTCACGTTAACACCACCCTATACCAAAAACCCACCGACTGCTATGCCTAGCTTAATGCCTCCAGCTTCCATCCCGGACACACTGCATGATCGACTGTCTACAGCCAAGCGCTGAGGTACAACCGCATTTGTTCCAACCCCTCAGACAGAGACCAAGATCTTCACCAACCATTCTCAAAACTACGATACTCACACGAGGAAATAAGGAAACAGATCAACAGAGCCAGATGTGTACCCAGAAGCCTCCGGCTGCAAAACAAGCCCAAGAAAGAAACCAACAGAACTCCACTGGCCATCACATACAGTCCTCAGCTAAAACCTCTCCAAATCATCATCAGTGATCTACAACAATCCCTCACTTTCACAGGCCTTGGGAGGCAGGCCAGTCCTTGCCCACAGACAACCCGCCAACCTGAAGCATATTCTCACCAGCAACTACACACCGCACCATAACCTCTAACTCAGGAACCAATCCATGCAACAAACATCGATGCCAACTCTGCCCACATATCTCCACCAGCGACACCATCACAGGACCTAACCAGATCAGCCACACCATCACCGGTTCATTCACCTGCACGTCCACCAGTGTAATATATGCCATCATGTACTAGCAATGCCCCCACTGCTATGTACATGGGCCAAACTGGACAGTCCCTACGTAAAAGGATAAATGGACACAAATCAGATATTAGGAATGGCAATATACAAAAAACCTGTAGGAGAACACTTCAACCTCCCTGGACACACAATAGCAGATTTAAAGGTAGCCATCCTGCAGCCAAAAAACTTCAGGACCAGACTTCAAAGGGAAACTGCTGAGCTTCAGTTCATTTGCAAATTTGACACCATCAGCTCAGGATTAAACAAAGACTGTGAATGGCTCACCAACTACAAAAGCAGTTTCTCCTCCCTTGCTGTTCACACCTCAACTGCTAGAAGAGGGCCTCATCCTCCCTGATTGAACTAACCTCGTTATCCCTAGCCTGATTCTTGCTTGCATCTTTATACCTGCCTCTGGAAATTTCCACTACATGCATCCGACGAAGTGGGTATTCACCCACGAAAGCTTATGCTCCAATACGTCCGTTAGTCTATAAGGTGCCACAGGACTCTTTGCCGCTTTTACAGTACATTACAGCTTCTGATACCACATGTAGCCAGTGAATAAACAAATTGTCCGTGTTAGAAGTTACCAGTACATTTTCTTCAACAAAAAAAGTATTCGGAGCAAATGGCACTAAGTCGCCTTGTTATAAATATTGGTGAGAGTTTCCCTGAGCATTTGATGAAGTTCAGTGTTTATTGTATTATTGAGGATGTACTATATTTTATCACTCTATCCTGTTTGTTATCCTCATACCCGCATATTATATTTTACGGAGTAATGCACAGGTTTTTCATATTAGGAGAGAACATGAGTTTATTTCACTATTTATGGTTAAAGCATCTACAAAGTTGTATCATAAACAAAATGTCACTGAATTAGAGTTTATTGCAGTGGCATGCCACTATATACATATCTATATATATGGTAATTCTCTCTCTCTCCCTCTCTTTTTCACTCTGTCTCTCTAGGGTTTCTTTAGGAGGAGTCAGCAGAACAATGCCTCTTACTCCTGCCCCAGGCAGAGAAACTGTTTAATTGACAGAACCAACAGAAATCGTTGCCAACACTGCCGACTGCAGAAGTGTCTTGCCCTAGGAATGTCTAGAGACGGTAAGGAGTTAGCTTCCTGCTTCATAGATAAACCCTTTGAAACTGTTCTTCATTGCTGCTGACTACTTAAACCCCTGACAGATTTCTGGAAAGAAAGAAGAAAAGCTAACTGCTCCTTAACACGTTCACAGTAAAACATAGATCTTTGCCATTCCTTAAACTTAGGAGCATTTTTTCATGGGGGTGGGAGAATAACAAAGAGAGAGCAACATTAGATTAAAACAAAATGTTATAAAGAGAAATGTGGCATTCTGGTTAAAAGCAAAAAGGTCCTCCCCTCTTAGAGATGGCTTCACATGCTGGATCAGATAACATTTTATATTAATAATATTAAATATTGATGTATTAAGACTCCCCTGCTTAAAAATGTTTGAGGGCCTGAGACAGTATAATGAATAAAACTTACAGTTAAAAAGGAAATATGCATGCTTAGAGCGATTTTTATGCTAAAGGATCTGAAAGCACTTCAATAAAAATTACATTACATTACAAAGGAATGACTTGGTGCAACCTTCTGCTGTTTAGCAGTGAACAAGAGAGCTGCTGAAAACAAAAAAATGAAGAAGGTTCGTGTATCCCGTTGAAACTTCAGGGTGAGGCTGCACAGAGCAAACTATATATTTTGGTGCTGGTGGTCTCCGCTTAGTCCTTACTGAGTTATTAGTCCTCTTATCCACTTCCCAAACTGACACACAAGTCAGCATGAAAGACAAATTGAGAACTGAGAATTGCCTGGGACTAGAATAAGAGTTGTGTTGCAGGTTAGCATTGAGGTGCAATGGCAGAGCTGTGCAAGGAAGCTTGAGCAAAGCCCATTGGCATTATTCCAGCCCTAGCTACTACTGTTAATTTGGGTTGTTCCCAAATCCATACTAAAATTTTAAAATCATCAAAAAGAAAACAAAAATTTCTCCTATTTTGTAGGCATATTACCTTAATTTGCTTATCTACAGCTATATAGTGGCAAAAAAAATGGTCTTGGAGAGTTATAAAAATGTGCCATTTGAATTTATTTTAAATTTCCCATAGCTTTGTAGATCACCAGAGAAATTCTGGTCATTTGATGGTTCAGAGGTTTTAAATTAGTTTAAGGTCAGATTGCAATACTCATATGTACTTTGAGTAGTACTCTACTCCATAGGTACAATGGGGCGGTTCACAGTGTAAAGTTCTATCCAACATGCGTAAGGGTACCACAGTCTCACCATTAAGTGAATTCACCTTGGTCTCTAGCATGCAGCAGACCGGGTTCTTAGCCTCTCCTTTCCGCCCAAAGAAGATTAAAGCTGTGCTCTTTCAGCAGTTAATCAGCATATAGTCTCCTCATAAAAGTGGTGTCTCCTGACTGCAGCTGAAGGGTCTAAGGCATCACAGGGACACTTGTATTTGGCTGCTAGAGCTCTGTCCCTCACCTGTAAAACAGAGTTTCTCAGTCTGTGCTCCTCAGTCTTCTATAGTGTAGATGAATAGAGGGTTTCATCTCCCAGTGCTGCCTTCCTCTAGCCAAGGGATCGGCATCTTTGGCATGCGGCCTGTCAGGAAAATCTGCTGGCAGGCCAGGATGGTTTGTTTACTTGCAGTATCTGGAGGTTCGGTCAATCGCAGCTCCCACTGGCCACAGTTTGCCATTCCAGACCAATGGGGGCTGTGGGAAGTGGCGTGGGCCGAGGGATGTGTTTGCTGCCGCTTCCAACAGCCCCAGTTGGCCTGGAATGGCAAACCGTGGCCAGTGGGAGCTGCGATCAGCTGAACCTGCGGATGCTGCAGGTAAACCAACCGTCCCAGCCTGCCAGCGGATTTCCCTGATGGGCCGTGTGCCAGAGGTTGCCACGCCCTGCTCTAACCTCTACGAGTATAAACACTGTAATATAAACAGTCTTGCCTTTATTGATTTTTTTTCATTGTTACAAAGAAATCATATGTGAATTTTAACTCTCAGTCTAATAACAGACTAATTTCTATCACACAGAGGCAGGATGCTAATTGACAGCAGCTGGAGAGCCCAATTAATGAAAATATAATGAGCATAAACAGTGGGTGTTTGTTTCTATTACTGAGGCCCTAAAATTAAAGAAAATATGTAGTTGCATTTTTCAACATAAAGTCGTTGTGGATTGGCCCTCCCTGCTCTCATCTGCTGAGGTTAAAATAAGAGCGAGAAGTGAATGATGGGCAGGATCCATAGGTAATGCAAATGATGGTGTAAAGACGTATAATTTATATGCTCGGGGATGGAAAGGCAGGGCCATAGCAGGGAAACGAATCCCTAAAAGGGAGTGAGAATCTGATGGAGCTGTTATCTGATATACCTTCTTGCACCCTGCTTTCTTTGGTGCTTTTCTTCTCTTCTTGCACATCTTTCTGCTCCCTCAGATTGCAAGTTACACTCACATTCGCACAGACTTATAGGATCTGACTATCATAAAGGGGTCTGAAAGTGGATATAAATAGAAGTATAAAGTGGCCCTAGTGTAAATGAGAATCAGGCCCATCTTCAGCAGTCATTTATGTTGTCTCTAAATTTAGCACAGTATGTAGAAGGATCTAAAGTAATTCAGCGGCTTTGGAAAACACTTGTCCTCATACCACATGAAAGGAGTATTTGATGCTTCATTAAGAATGGCCATACTTGGTCAAACCAAAGGTCCATCTAGCCCAGTATCCTGTCTTTTGACAGTGGCTAATGCCAGGTGCTTCAGAGGGAATGAACAGAACAGTTAATCAAGTGATCCGTCCCCTGTCACCCATTCCCAGCTTCTGGCAAACAGAGGCTAGGGAGACCATCCCTCTCATCTTGGCTAATAACCATTCTATAATTACATTCCCAAAAAGGAATGTCCTGGTGTCCCTCCCTTGTGCTCTGTATTGGTATCCCTCAGGACTCCGTCCTTGATACCCTCTTCTTCCCCCTCTAGATCTTCTGCCCACTGAGTGACCTCATTTGTTCTAAAAGCTTATTTACCATCTTTGGGCTGAGATTTCCCAGATCTGCCCAAACATATTTAATAGATTTTAAGGCCAGAATGGACCATTAATATCATCTAGACTGACCTCCTGTATAACGCAGGCCATAGAATTTCAGCCAGTAATTCTTGCATCAAGCCTAATAACTCATGCTTGAATCAGAGCGTACCTTTTAGGAAGACATGAGTCTCTAAAGATTTCAAGTGCTAGAGAATCCAGTTTGCACTCTGATGCTGACTTACTCTAAAAGTAACACTATTTCCTTCATTTGTCAACAGTGAAAAATGTACAAATTTTACAGATGAAGATTAGGTAAAATATGATTGTGCAAATCCAAATGCGATGTGCCATTCATTTATGCTGCTTACCTTCAAGTCTGCTGTTTCCCTGCAGGTCCTGACTCTAACCTGTAATGTTTAAAAAAAAGTAGGAGTGTGAAGATAATAGAAAGGTTTCAATAACAGGCCTTTAGGATTTGCTTTCATCAGAAGGCACTAATCAGTTAGTGCATAGTTTAAAGGTTTGGGAGCAAGTTGATAAAGCACATGGGATACAAATCTAAAGGTTGTAAGTTTTATATACCTCTGGGTTGTTGTGAAGTGAACACAGAGAGAGAAGAGAAAGATGCCAGGTCTTTTTAACATTCACAGCAGGGAGGAATATGTTGCTTGACTGAGTCCCTGTCCGTCAAAATGGAGCAGCGTTGGTACCTTGCAAATCCAAGAGCATACTGCTTCGGCTTTCACAATACGTGGGTAGTCTGCAGATTTGTGTCATCTCTGATTTCCCCAGCAGAAAGACAGGGCAAAAGTGATGTTAAAAGGGAAACAATTTAAGAAAAGAGAGCAATGGTTTCTGTTATGGTTTGCTTTTCAGCTGTGAAATTTGGAAGAATGTCCAAAAAGCAGAGGGACAGCCTGTATGCTGAAGTGCAGAAGCACCAGCAGCGATTACAGGAGCAACGGCAGCAGCAGAGTGGTGAGGCAGAAGCCCTTGCCAGGGTATACAGCAGCAGCATCAGTAATGGCTTGAGCAACCTGAACAACGAAACTGGTGGCACTTACTCGAATGGGCATGTCATTGACCTGCCAAAGTCCGAGGGTTATTATAATGTGGATTCTGCCCAGCCCTCCCCAGATCAGTCTGGGTTAGACATGACTGGAATCAAACAGATAAAGCAGGAACCTATCTATGACCTCACTTCTGTACCAAACTTGTTTACCTATAGCTCTTTCAACAATGGGCAGTTAGCTCCGGGGATAACCATGACTGAAATAGGTAAGAAAAACTCTCACTCCTCAAGCATTCACTATTCCATTTGACTTTCTTTGTTGTTGAATAAATTGCAGTCCAGTTCTAACTGATATGGTACGCAGCCGATTCATTTAGAATGGACTGGTCCTGAAACAGGGCTGGCTGGCTGGCTGGCTAGCTGGGGCTTTTGTTGTTGACTGAGTTTACGACATTCTAAAATAATTATTACATTTCTTAACTCAGCAATTCATGAACTGTTTATGAAAATGGAACACCAAAAGCAACTGATGAATCAATCAAAACCAAGTGATAATTACTAACAGGGAGCTTGTTTCAAATGAGCTCATTACCAGAAGGGTTTAATGATCTTTTCTGACAGCTATACATATTCTTGTCAAAACAGAGAGTCCCTAAGGTGGCTCATTCTATTGTGTTTATTAAAATGAGCACCAGATTCTGATCTCAGTTGCATAGATGTACATTTGGAGTAATTTCACTGATCTCTTGATTTAAAAGCAGTGTAATTGAGATGAGGATCTGGCCCAAAATAGGCTGTGATTTGTATTCTCCTGATTAACTCACTGGATGTTTTGGGCATACGTCTTACTACAGTTTTCCTTTAGCTGCCAGTGCAAGCCTTCTGCCAGCTGTTTCAAACAGTTAAAAAGGCTGTGTTTGGGTGAACAATAATGTTCTTTTGGTCACACTCTAGGGAAGGTTTCTAACTAAATAAAATGGCTCAGGCTCTCATGTGTACACACTCAGCCGAAAGCACTGTATTCTATTCTAAGAAAAAAAGAACAAGAGGATGGCTTACTAATTAAGAGCTTCCCACCTCAACAAGTGATGAATGCTGAGTCAGTTGTGGTTTAGAATAAAATTAGAGGGTAACACCTCTCTAATTGGGTTTAATTAAAAAACAAGAGGGAAAGGGTAATCTATAACTTTTTTCTGTCTGAGCCCCCCCACCCCCCAACATGCTATAAAAACTCCAGGGCAGGTGGGGCGGGGGGCGTCCTTGGGCATAGGCATAGTTTGACTTCCATTTTGGGGGGAGCAGGGCTCAGGCCAGCTCTGCATAGCGTGTCACGGAGGGATAACCACCTCCACCCCCTGACTCACCTCAGCAGTCCATCCAGCCTGTCAGGGGACAGGAAAGCTGCAACCAAAATTTATAAATCAAATGGGAGGGTGGAGTGGGGCTCAGCTCAGTCTGAAAACCACTCAAGGTGCAGGCTGAGGCAGGGGGTATCTAGGGGCTATGTGCAGGGAGGGGAGGTAGCTCAGGGTGCAGGGAGAGGAGTAGCTAGGATCTGCATGGAGAGAGGGGTGTAGCCCAGTAGAAGGAGAGGGGTATCTAGGGGCTGTGTGGAGAGAGGAGTGTAACTCAGTGCAGGGAGAGGGGTAGCTAGGGGCTGTGTGCAGGCAGGGGGGTAGCTCAGGGTGTAGGGAGAGGGGTAGCTAGGGGCTGCATATCAGGAGCCCAGGAACGCTCCCGGCCCTGCTGTCACTGCTGCCTGAGGACTCTGCTGTCCAGGAGTCAGGTCACCCACTTTGGTGGCTCTTACCAACTGCTCCAGCAGTAAAAGCTGGGAGCTGAGGAGCAGCCACAACCCTGGGCACCATCAGCAGCAGCAGTAGCAGCAGGAGATAGGAGAGCTCTGTGGCTGCCCTCTTCATGGCAGCAGCCAGAGCAGCAGCTGCCCCCCAGTGCCTGGCTCCAACTTCCCCCCTCTGACCTGGCCAGGGGGCAGGGTCTCTTGGGAGGAGCTGGGGGAGAGAAGGAGGTGGGGGACAGTGTGGAGTTGCCCCCAGGACTGCCCCGCTCTGGGTAAGGCACTGCCATTTTGGGGGTGGGGGGGTGGAACAACGCCCTCTGTGCATTCCCAACTCCCACTCTTGGACTTGGGGCTTTCACCCTGCGGGGTGGCATCAGGGCTCCTGGCTTCAGTCCCACAGCTCTGGGCTCAATCCTGTGGGTGGGGCTGGGGCTTGGGGCTTCAGCCAGGAGTACTGAGGCTCAGGGCTACGGGTTTCAGCCCTGCAGCTCTGGGCTTTAGCCCTGCGAAGGGCATTGGGGCTCAGGGCTTCAGTCTTCATCCACAGGGCCCAGTGGCTCTCCTGAAATGACTCGCAGACCCCCAGTTGAGAACCACTGATCTATAACATCAGTAAAAAAATAAACTAAAGTAGGTTCACTCTCAGAAAACCAAATCCTTGAGCTCTTTGCATACACTGAATGTTTTGTACATCTTGGCTTGTGCAAACGTGACTATATGGTTTGGAAGAGTCACATTTCCAATTTGTGCCTAAAGATGTCTGGGGTGGGAACAAAGGAGAAAAGTCAAGTCTAAGAGATACCACCACTTGTGACCCTGAAGTATCTTGTGGAGGAAGGGACTTTGTAATGAGAGTAAAGATGCTGCTGTAATTTGTACCATCAGCCTATTTGCTACTTGTTTATCTAAAAAACTGTGAACCAATACTCACCTGCACCAGGGCACCAATAGCTTCTGTGGTGTGCTAACAGAAACACTGCAGTAGATTGTTCAGGTGGGGATGATGAGGTGCTGCACCAGTGTTTCTTGGGCTCTCTATGGACTTGACCCAGACACTTAAGTCAGTGGGAGTCTTTCCATTTACTTCAGTGCGTTTTAGATCAGGCCCAAACTCTCTCGTCCTTCAGGGTCACTCAGATAAGACAATATCCCTGCCTAAATCTTCATCCTTTCTTTGCTTTCCTAGCAAAAAACTGAGCTGGGCTCACCTTGATCTTCCACTCCCTCTGATCATACCAGAGGTGAGCACATCAGACAACTGCCTCTTCAACACACTGTAATGAGACAATTTAGTGAGCACTGAGTTGGCACTCACCCTTTCCTTTCCTAAATTTCCCTCTGATCCCATATATTCGGGGTAATTTTAGCTTCCTGAGGATGGGACAAGGTTGAGGAGCATGAGGGTTAATCAGAGGAGATTGGAACTCAGCACAGGAAGAATTCTCACTCTCTCCACTTAGTGAAACTGAAAACCATTTGGTGGTTGAGCAGCCTTATATTAGCTCCAAATTTGGGTAGGGAAAGTAGGACTAAGCAAAGGTTTTTGGCTACATCCACAAAGGAATTTAGGCACTTAACTATCACCTAAGTCCAAAATTTAGATCCTCAAAACCTCTGCTCAGTCACCACTTAACCCTGTGGTCACCTAAATTCCTTAGGTTGCTAAGTTTTCACTGGTAAAGTCCCTGATGAGCCTACATTTCTGCCAGTGGGCATGCACGCTGCCTAAATCCTGATGCTACCTCAGTTCCAGCAGGATCCTCAAGCTAGGAATTCCCTTATCTATCTCGCCTGTGGAGGCCAATCCGTAGGCATTCTCAGAGGCCACCGTAGAGCATGCCTACCAGATCAGGCTCCACACAAACAGAAAGGAAGAAGGTGAGTACTCTAGCTGCTGGGCTATACGGTATTCCAGGGTGGGTCTCTCTCAATCTCTCTCACTGCCCTACAGTCCATGGTCCCAAAACAGGAAAACACTAAAGCACATCTCTCCTGTTGAAGGTGTTCCACTTTTTATGAAATACTTAAATAGTCATTGGAGCAGGGCCTGGAATCCAGGTCTCTCAGGACAGTGTGCTAACCACTTGGCTATAAAGTCATTCTCACTTTCTCTCTGACCCAGTGACCAAGTTACAGCTAAGGATTTCAGTGGGTGGCAGGACTCTAAACATTTGGTATTGCAATATGGAGTTTACGTTTCCTTTATGGATCTAGCCCTTTGTGAGACTTAACTGCCTAAGTGCCTAAGTTACTTTTGAAAATTGGTCATAGGGCCTTTTGAAATTTTACCCAAGTGGTTTTGTTTTGTTTGTTTGTTTGTTTTAATGAATGAAAACTACCGTGGATGCGCTTAAGACCAGATCTTCAACTAGTGTCAATTGGCATACAGTAGAACTTCAGAATTAAAAACACCTCAGGAATGGAGGTTGTTCAGAACTCTGAAATAGTCGTAAGTTTACAACTGAACATTGACTTAATGCGGCTTTGAAACTTTACTATGAGAAGAAAAATGCTGCTTTTAACCATCTTAATTTAAATGAAACAAGCACAGAAACAGTTTCCTTACCTTATAACATCTTTTTTTGTTTAATTCTTCCTTTATTTTGTTAGTAGTTTACATTTAACAAAGTACTGTACTATATTTGCTTCTTTTTTTTTGTCTCTGCTGCTTCCGGATTGCATACTTCTGGTTCCAAATGAGGTGTGTGGTTGACTGGTCAGTTCATTCCTCTGGTGTTCGGAACTCTGAGGTTCTACTGAATTTCCACTGACATCAAGTTTGTTCCATTCTGAAAGATCCTATTACTTTGAGAGATGTTCCCTGTGTCTTTAACTGCAGGAACCGGTAATATTATTCACAAGGGAATGAACTGTTCAGTACAATGACTGTATGTACCTTAGTACAAACAAGAAATCAACATATTTTTCAGCTCTTCAGTCCTTTTGTTGACTTTCCAGTTATATATAAAGAATTCTGACTACCTGACTCACTCTTTAGTGAAGAGGTATGTTTAAACAAAATAGAAAAGATGTGCTAATGCTATATTACTGGAACTTTTGGAAAACTGCTCTGCAGTCCATGGCCCCAATATATGAAAACACTGAAGCACATGCTTAAGTCCCCTCTCCCCACATTCAGGATACCTCTTAAGCATATGCTTAATGTTTAGCATGTGATTGTCTTGTTGTCTTCAGTGAAACTGAAGCTTGGGCTTAAATTTAAGTATGTACTTAACTGTTATGTGAGTAGAAGTGCTCTCCTGAGTTATGGCCTGTAATATGTGAAAATGATAGAGAATAATATAAAATAGAGATGGAAAGGATGTATTAAGTTGATCCCATGCCAGTGAAGATTGCTCCCTATAATATATTTTCTAGTGATTTACTCAGTCTTGCTTTAACTGTCCCAAGTGACATTAATGTTCCATTAATTCTTACTACTCTTTGGAAGCATTCCAGCCAATCTCATGGTTAGGAAGTTTTCCAGATTAAATTTTCCTCTTCTGTTTACATTCTTAAAATACTTTTAGTTGGTTATCTTGCTGCTCCTTAGTTGTCATTTAGCCAGTTGGTACTATACCCACTCTATTAATCTTACCTCAAGAATCAATCTCTCAAACTCTGCAGCCAAAATACATGTTGCTATATTTTATTCAACTCCCGTAAATTGCTTTACATCTCTTTGGTACTGAGATACCCAAAACTGATTGCAAGTTCATTCTCATGGGAATCATGTGGAGAAATGGAGAGACACAAATGGCTCCATGGTTTGGGACGTGTTGGCTCTGCAGAGGCAATCCAGAATCACAGTGACCGTTTTTGCTTCCACTTTATATGCCCACTAATCTCTATTTTGCTCTTCACCGTAACCCCTTCATCTCTTTTCATATTAGAGCTTTGTTCTTTTCTCCCACACATCGAATTTCTCATTTGGGGCTAGCTTCCCAAGATATATTGGCATGCATATTTCCAAGGCTGAATCCCCTTTTTCTATACCCATACTTTTAACCTCTTTTGGTCACTTTAAATTGTCTCTCTCCTCACTTACATTTGCACTTCCTTACAATTTAGAATAATTTGATCATTTAAATAACGTGGCGAATCCTCTCTTCCAGATTATTAGACAAAATGTTCAATATTGGTAGAATTAAACCTAACAATGATCCCTGCTGCACCCAGCTAAACAACTTGCTGCAATTGAATAAATTGCCTTTGAGCATTTTGTTCTTGGCCCATCTGCCGGTTTGCAGCCCATGTCATGGTGTTCACTTAAAAGTCAATTTAATTTTATAAATAAGATTTCATGAGATGCCCTATCAAATGCTTTATACACTGTCGATGGTCCCTTCTTCACATACGAATTTTGTAATTCTTAGAAAAAATAGGTCAGGTTTGCCTGGCATGATTTGTTCTTTAAAAACCATGTTATTTTTAGACCTTTTTAAAAAAATAATAATCTTCACTATGTTCTGAATCTAAGTTCACATCCATTAATATCAGTAATGAAAATGTAGACGTGTTAATGTCATGTTCATCTCTTCATTTTGAAGTTCACTACTGATACCCAATTGATATTTTAAAAAAACATGGTCCTATCACGTCAAGGCAACACGAGGTTTTTTTATGGGCTAGATACTCAAGTACTGCATGCCAATTTGTGTTCCTAAATATTGTAACAGCAAATAGGCCTGTAGGAGGAAATATCAACAAATAGTAGTTAAATTCCAGGCTTCCACATTGTATTTAGAAACATAATGCATTCATTCAAAGCGGTTGAATAGTTCCCTGTATAACTGTACATGATCAGGTCACAGTATGTGCTAAAAGGGTAAAATGACTGTCCTCTGTTAAATACAGGATATATATAATCAAAAGCAGCATCCAGGGCGTAGAAGCAAAACTGGGAATTCTTTTTGCTAGCTAAGAAATAATGTTCATGATGAAGCATATGAAGCAATAAACAGGCTTTGTGGGTAATTAAACATAGATGCAAAACTAAGGCATTTGATAACTGGAAAAGCTATTTATTGGAAGAAATATGTTCCAATATCCTGATTCCTATTACATAGCAAAATAAAATAAGACTACTCACAATATGTTTTTAAAATGAAATAAATATATAGGGGCAGATCCTCAGCTTTGCACCAGCTAAGGATCTGGTCCCTTTTTCTTTTTCTTTTTCTTTTTCTTTTTCACGAGTGATGGAAACTTTTCTCCAAGAATCATGAACCATTAGAACAAAGCAGATGAAATTTGACAGATTTGACAGAATTTACCTTTTTATTTTGGGGTTTCGAACCTGAAATTCATAGTGAAATTCATGAGATAAAAGTCTGTGTGGACTGCAGCAGAACAAGGGTTTGATAACCCCACTGAATTTAACACTGCTCTAGCTATGATCAGCTAAATCACTTCTCTCATTTTATAAGGCCAATTCTGCAAAAGAGAGCCACTAGTGTTGGCATCATGGAGTCCCTTTGATTGCAGGGGATTCCACTGTGGTGTTCAGTAATGACTCTGGGTCCAAGAGGCTTGAAAGAAATCCTCATTATTCAGTGACACAGTTCAAACTGCCTCTGTATAACTTCCTGTCTGGGATACTAAACTATTTTAAGGTACAGTTCCTAATACCACACTTACACTGGTGAATCTCTTGGCAAGACTGGGGTCCAATACAAGACAACTGGCTGCTGTGGAAGATGAATGGGAAAGTTGATAGTCATTTAATATTATTTTGAGGGAAAGGAGCAAGCCCCATCCCCTTAGTTCCTGTAAAATCCACAGAAGAAGGAAAACAATTTATTATTATACCTGTTGAGGGTGGGGAAAAAGCCTATTCGGGGATACAACTGTAGAGAGTGTTACAGGAGTGTCTATATCTATATATACATATGCAAATAGTGAATAGGTAAGATAGATGTCATTCCTGATTGCATAGCATAGTTCCTGGGTTTTATAGGGCCACTAAAAATGTTGTCGTGCATCACAAATGGCTTCTTCTAGTAGCTCTTTACATCAGCTCTTAACAGCGGGCGGGAAGTGGTGGTAATCTACTTAAGCTGCACCTGCCAGCCTTGTGTATCTAGAAGTTTCTCCTAAAATAAGCAACTGTGAAATAGTGAACAATGTTGACATCATCTGGCCTGATATTATCCCCTCAGCCTTCACCACTGTGAATGAACTAACGTGCTTTAACACCTGCAGCCACTCTTTAGTGTGCTGTGTAGGAGGAGTGTATGTTTTATTTCACACAGGCCCCTGCAAAATGAAGGGCTGGCCCTGACCCTGCCTTCAACCAGAAACCAAAAGAAAAGTGAGGTCTGCAACATGGCAAAAATAAACAGTTACATTTAAAGTTAAAAACCCTTGACTGGTATTTAACAGAAAAGAAAACCAAAATATGGGTTGAGGTAGGGGGCACAATAACTTCCAATTAAGGGTTCAGATAGCCCCACAGAAACTACAATGCTCAATACCTTGAAGGTTTCAACCATGATTCGGTTCAGTGTATAACAATGCTGAAGGTCCTTGGATAAACAGCATTATATACAGTAAAGTGTTGTTGTTATTATTATTATTTATTAAAGCACACTGACAACCAGGAATTTAGCACACAGTTTCTCATTTTTATATGAGATATTAATTTTTAAAAGCTTTTGGCTCCTTCACTGATGCATTTTAAGGGCCGAATCCAACTCCCCTTCATATCAATGGAAAAGCTCCCATTGCCTTTAATGGGAGCTGGATCTATCCCTCCATGCTGACATTCTATTGGGATTTCAGCAGCACTTTGAACTGAAGCTCTATGCTTTGCCTCATATACCAGGTTCCTATGATAGCACTAAACTTTCTTGCAAGACCATGTAGTATGTTTCATTTCTAAGGGTATGTCTATACATGCAGCAGCACAGCTGAGCCATTCCAGCCGCACTGCTGCAGCACATCTGGTGAAGATGGTGACAGGAGAGACCTCGCCCATTGCCGTAAAAAACCCACCCCCGCGAGCAGCAGATGCTGTGTTAGCGGGAGAAGCTCTCTTGCTGACATAGCACTGTGTACATGAGCGCTTATGTCAGTGTAATATATGTCATTCAGGGGATGTGGAATATTCACACCCCTGAGCGACATACATTTTGTCAACATAGGCTGAGGGGTAGACATAACCTGACTGTTGAAAAAAATATGTCCCCAAGAATATGAATTCTGTTTTCTCTAACTCCTGCTTCAGTCACTCCAGAATTTGTCTTCTCTGCTGAGTTGGATTTCAGCAGGCATGTAATTTAAGATGATCTTTTCAGTCAAATGTTACTTGAAGGGACACTCTGGAGACTGACAGAGTCGTACTGTAACCCATCTCCCTCCCTAAAAATATATTTAAAATTAAAAAATGTCTTCTTAATATTTCAAAAATGTCAAAAATACTACTGCCAAGTACAATGTTAAAAACCCACGTACTCTATAGGATTATCTTGCCATTGCAACACACATGCACGATAAACGAGAACAAACTGATGCATCTGTAACTGTAGCCCTGTGAGCCTTGTGTGTCTCTTTGCTTCTCTCTTTCCCAGGCCATATTTTAAGATCCTTCTTACAGAGGTGATATGAAGTCACATTTCTCAACTCCTGTTTTAAACTCCCCTCGAGTACAGCAACAGTATATGTCTTAAAGCTATATTTCAATGGAGCAACGTTGCCATCTAGTGACTAATTAAACTACTCCAACGTGTGTATTCCACGGACACCCTTTGGGCACTATTCCACACCACCATAACCTTACTTTCCGTACCTATTTAAAGGTGATAGTCAAAATAAATTAATATGACAGTTGTATGCCCATTTCAGCACATCTGACACAGTTTAGACCAAAAAAACCCAACCCTTAATTTTGTAACTATCACTGTAACTATTTTGTTAATTCTCTCTCTCACCTCCCCTCTCATACGTTCACTCTTAAACTCACAAAGAGAGAGCGGTGTATGGCAAGATTTAAAACTAATTTGACAGCTTTCCTCAGTCAGAAACTGTTTCAGCTACATCAGACAAAGGGACAGAAAAGCAGAGGAATAAACTAGAACATGGCAAAACTGAAACACCTTCATCTTTCTTGCTTCAGCTGATACTGAACCGAAGAGCCTTTTTTTGGTTTCCTCTTCACTGTAAAACCTGATTTTTTTAGCTGCTCTGGGCTTACCATTTAGAAATAAATGTTTGATTTGGTCTCAAAAAGTACTGTATAAGTTTGCAGAAATGCAGAGGATTATTTTTTTAAACTGAAAAGTTTGCTAGTTTTACAATGCCTTGTTTCTCATTCAAGCAAGTTGTCATGTGTCATAGGGTTAAAATTAACCTAAAACAACCTAATTATAGATGTATGCAGTGGCCTTATTAGCGTTTGTTACACAATGTGACAGTTTAAAATGAACTAAATGTACATAAATAACTTACTATGTTGTTTCAATGTAATCAAGGCATATTTTATTGCTTACTGAACTGTAATGACTTTTGGGGGAATTCAGTCTGCAGTATAACTCATGATGCAGTCTTTGAAAATAAACAAGATTTTCACAAATAAGGGCTTTAAATTAAGCATCTAGGCCAATATTTAAACACCTAAATAACTGGCCTGATTTTCAAATTGCTTACCAGCCAGAAGCTCCCATTGATATCAATGGGCTTTGGATCCAGACCATAGTCTAACAAGCCTCATCTCTCTCTCTGTCTTACACACACACACACACACACACACACACACACACACACCATTGCAGCTCAATAAGAATGGCGAAATGTGTTTTTTAAATTGCATGTCTAGTACTTATTTATGTAATCAAGCAATTAATTTGAAATTATTTGGTTTAACTGTTTGAAAATATAGTAGATACCCTAAAAGAATGCCTCAGACCAGACCTTCCTGCAAGTCAAAATCGCTTCAGTATATCTCTGAAAGGGATTCAACTTCCTTAAAATTAAGTCAATTCACATGTCAGTTGTAGACCTGCTAATAAAGTCACTATAATGTTACAAATGACGGCCGTTGGCAGTGTTCCTAATTGGGGTTTGATCAATTTATGCTAGACTCAAAGCCCTTTAAATATTTCCCTTTAAGTTTGTTGTGGCGGTGAATGTTCTAAGAAGTTTAAGCAGAGTTCTGCCTAGGGTGATTTAAATTTTATTTCCTTTTTGTTTATGGTATATCATGTTGGGGGGATGGGTGGGAAGGCAGTTTTCCTTTGGAAATGAGTTTGTACAGCACCCGGGACAATGTTTTAATTGGAGGTTTGGGGCATTACTGTAAGAGTCAGAGTGTAAGCCAGAGGGGACCTCTAGATCACCTAGTCTGACCTCCTGTATATCACAGGACACCAACACCACCATTGCACTAAACCCAACAACCAAAATCAGACAAAGCATTGCAACTCACAGGAGACTAGATAATTATGGGCCACAGCCAGAAAACAGGAGGACACAGTGCTTGAGGTCCCTACAATGTCAGGGAAATGACTAAGGGAGATATACCCAGATAATCCTGGCAAGTGACCCACACACTGCAAAGGAGGGCAAGACCATCTAAAGTAACCAACAACTTTGGGGGAAATTCCTTTCCGACCCCACATATGATGATCAGTTAGACCCTGAGCCTATGAACAAGAACCAGCCAGCCAAGTACCTGAGAGAGATAATGCTTGGAGCCACGTAAGAGTCCTGACCCACCCCACCCACTATTCCATCTCCAGCCATGTCCCTCCCTGATGCTTCAGAGGAAGGAGATTAAAAAAACCCACTCCCTGAATACACTGGGGGATGGGGGGAAATCCCTTCCTGACCCCTGCTATTAGCCAGCTGAACTCCTGAAGCATGAGCTTTAGGAACATAGGACAGAAACTTTTGAGCCCTGGCCCCATCACAAACAACCCTGTCATACAAGTGCATTCATAAATTTGTCCACTCTCTCTCAAAACTAATCAAGTTGTTTGTCCCCATAACTCCTATTATGAGGCTGTTCCAGAACCTCACCCTTGTGGAGGTTGGAAACCTTCTTCTAATGTTCAGTCTAAATTGGTTCGTGACCAGTTTATATCCATTTATTCTTGTGAAAACATTATCCTTCAGCTTGAATAGCTCTTCACCCTCCCTGGTATTTATTCCCCTAATGTATTTATAGACAGCAATCGTATCCCAGCTCAACCTCTTTTTTTTTCTTTTTTTTTGATAGACCTCTCATAAGGCAGGCCCTCCATTTCCCTGATCATCCTAGTAGCTCTTCTCTGCACCTGTTCCAGTTTAAATTCATCTTTCTTGAACACAGGTGGCCAGAACTGTGCCCAGTATTCCAAGTGAGGTCTTACCAGTGCCTTGTACAATGGCATTAATACTGGAAATGCCTCAGCTAATACATTCTAGGCTCGCACTGGCCTTTTCATACCCACATAGCTTTGGTGGCTCAGAGTCATCTGTCCAGGTAACTGGCCTCCTCTGTTGCGTCCAACTGATGAGCCCCCAGCTTGCAACAGAAATTCTTATTATTAGACCCTACATACATGACCTGGAGAATTACACTACAAATTTGTAATTGTAATACAAATAAATAGAGATGGATGGTACATTTTGAAGGTCATAATTTCAGTGACATTTTTCATTGACATTTTTGATGGAAAAAATCGGGGCAACATTTTTGTGATTTTTATGACCGTTTTGACCCACTTTTCCAAATGAATTAGAAATAATAATAAATTTAAATGTACTTACAAATTTTAATAAGCAAGAACAGACTTTACCATGGATTGTACTCCAAGAAGTGTTAAATATAGTCCAGTAAAATAGGCTGCATTTTAAATTTTCTTAAAGGGACATATTCTAAATAAAAAAATGGGAATAACTCCATCTATTGTAAACTGATAAAAACAAGTTCGTTCCATTGAGTGCACAAAAAAGTATCTAGAAAAAATACCTCTATAGATGTGCAGAATAAGCGGAGCATCACGTAACCACAAGTTTCCCATGAAATATTGTGATGAAAGATTGTATTCTTTTTAGGGCAGGGATCATGGCTGTGTCTGTTCTGCATAGTGCCCTGAACACTGTTGGCACATAATAAAGAATTGTAAAAGACCAATGTACAGCCAGTACATTATAATGAATAATGAGATACACCGTGCCCATTTAATGTCAGAGGGATGGCCATTTAATCAAACAAAAGTATATGGCATGGAGCAGCAAAGTCAGTAGCAGAAGTAGTTTAATCTGGCAACTGGTACCATCATAACTGGCCCATGATGAGGACGTTCTGGAGGGAATGGGTCACAGAAGTTGCAAGAACAATTGGGGATAGGAAATGAGAAGTAGAGTAGCTGCAAAGTAAGTGTTAGGGCCCCTAAATGAACAGTAACTGACATGAATGATAGAAATCCAGAGAGGTGTCAGCAGGGCAGTCGATGGAGGGAAGAGCACCTCTGTGATGCTATGCCAACTGCTACAGTGATGCCCATGCCACACAGAAGCACAGAAATGCTATGGTATCTGTGAGAGTAAATGTGTGCTGGAGTTGTACTATTCTGTTTCTGTACCTTCTTTCCTTTTTAGATACCTGCTGCACCATCTGAGCAGCCTTTGTTTTCCAGCATTTATCCTCCCCTCGTCTTAAGGTTTACGATGTCTCTGGCTGATCCCCTTCCTGCTCTGTATACTGTTATTCTGCATGTCAAGTCCATAATGCATTGCTCTCTCACACTAATTAACATTGTCCCAGACTCTGACATGTGTTCTTTGTGGATCTCCCTTTAACCATAGTCACACTAGAGCACAGGTGAGCAGGTGTAGCTTGTAGCTGCTTGGAGCAGCTTTACTTTATACATCTATAGTGCATTTTCAAATACTATGTGTCCTGTTCAGTAGATGTGTTGGAAAACCATATTGTTTGTCACTATCCACTATTTCACGGTTGAGAATGTTGTACTTCCTTTTTAGTATTGTTTATGCTGCTGTTCCCACCTTCATTAGTAACTTGTGTCTTGCATTGGAAGAAATGACTGGGCACTGTTAATTTTAAACATCTGTTTTATTTCATGAGGAAGATATTCACAAACTGGAGAGAGTTCAGGAACAGTAATAAAAATGACTACGTGGCTAGAGACTTATATGCGAGAAAAGAGTAGATGAGTGACAAGTATATGGGAGATGGGGAAACATGATGCATTTATTTATGGTGGGATATAAATGGCCATAATGAGATCAGATTAACACACCAGACACTTGAGGCAGGATATCAGGAAAAATATCTTAATAATGAAATAGTCTTTCACAAGGGTCTATATAGATTGGGACTCTTAAAGCTAGGCTGCAAGTCTCACCATATATGTTGCTTGTTTACTGTTTGCAATGAAATCACTCAAATTGGCCAGTTTTGTTTCTAGTCAGTTTCACTTCCTATGCACTTGCTCAGTGTTGGTCTGTATTAGTTTCCAATACTGCCAGGGAAGATATTAATTATTTTTAGAATATTGTCATGATTTTTTAAAAAAATATTAAAAACAAAAGGCAAAATGTTCATTCGTAGATTTTGTGAAATCTATGGCCTTATTTTAGCAAAGTACTGAAGCAAATGCCTAACTTTAAGCACATGAGAAGTCCTGTCTTTTTTAATGTACTTGGTTGTGTGTGTTTTTGATTCTCTTCTGAATTATTAAATATTATTGTGGGCCACAAATTTTCTGATTAAACTCCAAGAGCCTTAAAATGCCACCTGTCCCTCAGGAATTTCTTGTCCTTCCAGGTGAATTCAGCTGAAAATTTATTTCTTGTTCTAATATTAACAATAATAATAATAACAATAATAAAAAATAAAGACACCCCCTTATTGCAGGATAGATTGAATTTTAATGCTCCAGGACTGCATAAAGATGTCTTTCTGTGAGCTGTGATTCCACACTGGAAAGAGTCACAAAGCAGCTCATCTCAAATACTTTTAAATATATCTGTAATAATTAAATGTTGTTTATAGAGTCCACGTCCTATAGTCTTTTAACTATTCAGTTGCTGTGATGTGTGCTTCTATTTTCAGCTAACCTGTTTCTAATCGGCAGAAAAATCTATCTTTTGCTAAATGGTCCCAATTCCAGCAAAAGTATCCTTAAACCCTCATGCAGTTCATTGAATTCTGGATGGGAGTATGGGGTCTAACTTTTTGCAGGATTGGAGCTTTATTCAAATGTACTATAGTTTCCAGTTTTTTAATGTCACATTGTTGAGATGCAAACAATACAGTGATTTATTTGAAGGGAAGGTGAGGGAGAAGCCACAGAAAATTCACACGCACATGCTTCTATATTATTTGTCCCTTGGCTCTTAGCATTCAATCATTTCAGACCAGGGAATGGATTATTCCTGAACTAAACCTAAGATCCAAGCACTTTAAGATTTGGACCTGGATTTGAACTTTTCAAGTCCTGTTACTAGGCTTTTATATAAATTAAATTAATACAATAGGTTTGTGCCTATTGGTACTTTAATTTTTGTTGTTGTTTGCATTCTCATTTGGCAAATGGTTGAAAAAGAGATTAGGAAAAAAAAACATTTTCAGGAAAAATTAGTTTCCCCTTCCCTTTCTTTTCCCCAACAAATTTTGAAATTTGAGATTTTTCAGCCAGCGCAATAGTCTATATACATTAAGGACATACACTTTGGTCCACAGTTGTGACATCTTCATTTGCCTTTTTCTGCATTCATAACTCTATCACCTCCTAAAAATTCCACAAATTAATTAATGAAATGACACGTAGAGAATAGAGACCATATTTTAACAGAATGCAAAACATTTTATTTTGAAAGCACAAAACCTAGAATTAGGACTCGGATGGTAATGGGACAACAGCCTAGCAATATCCCGGGCACTCTGTCAGTGATTTTTGGCTTGAGAGGCTGTGTGACATTTTAAAAACCTGACATAAATGCTTACAACAGCTATCAAACAAAGCTGTGGTGTTATTGCAGCATTAATTCAAAGTGGATCCCTAAGAGAGCTGAACTTAGGATATAAGCTGAGATGAGCTCTTAGCTACTCAACTGGATCCTAAGGGTAAGCGGCAAATTAAAAATTCATTATTCATTTTAATTGAGGATGATTATCAGTATTTTAGGAGGCACACTTCAAAGTTCTTCAGCTCCCAGTGCAAAAGAAGGGGATGCTGAGAAAGCTAGACTCTCTCATGAGACGAGAAACACGAGAAATGAACGAACTCAAGAGCCTGTAGGAAACATAGACTACATAATTCTATGTGTAGCTTATATTTAGCAGGCCAAATGCCCTGCTGGTGCAAGCGTCATTCAAGTAAATGAAAATGCACCCACTCACACCAGCTCTGCATTTGTCCCTAAGTCTAAGTTTTTCCCTTATGAACCGTCAGCACTGCAGTTTGGGATCTTTTGATACTGACATTAAACATGGAGGGCCAAATCATCAGCTAATGTAAATCTGTGTAGCTCCAAGCTATGCTGATTTACGTCATATGTGGACCTGTCCTGGAACGTTCAGCTTTCTGTACATGTCTTGGATGTAGGTAGCTTCTTAACTCACCAGCACAATGTATGTTTGAGAGGTGGTAACCTTTGAGATGTCTACTGAAACCGAAAATAAGGAAACTTCGTTGGAAAAAAATTAAAATCCAGCTGTGCTACTGAAATCAGAAATAGAAAAGGTCACTTGCTATTTTGGAAGTTGTAAGCTATAGTCCCAGTTTTTGAACATCAAAGTTGTTAACCATACATTGTCACTTTCCCTGCAAAGCATTTTTTCATTGTAAATTAGGCCAGTCTTACAAAAATATGCTGGTTTCCTTTTTTTCTGCCTGCAGTTTAAAGAAAGCTTGACTGAACGTAAAGACCTATTAAGTCAGGTAGCCCATCCCTTTGCCGGGACACAACTGTACCCTAGTGTCCCAAACTATAAGTCCCCCATCATTTCCTTTGGAAGACAATTCCATATTCTGATTGGCTTCCCTGTCCAGATTTTTTTCCTAATGATCAGCCTTAATTTTAATTATCTTCATTTCATTCTATTATTGCCAGTTAGATCCTCTCTACAATACTAAACAGACCCCGTCATTCAAATGTAGGCCCTAATACTATAATTTGTGCATGGGTGGATTGTTGCACCTGCCCAGAGAGTCACTGAAATCAATGGAACTGTCTGCCTATGATCAGCAGTTTGCAGGATTGTGGTCATACTTTGTAGATATTTACTATGTCCCTGTCTCCCTGGTCATCACATAATCAAGTTAGGTTATTTTAGTCTTTTATACTTTCATCACATGTAAATCCCTTTTTTCACACAACTATTGTTTCATAAATTTTAAGGCCAAAAGGCTCTATGATGATCATGTAGCCTGTCCTCCAGTATAACACAGATCACAGAATTTCAACAAGTGATTTCTGTAGCAATTCTATAACTAGATCTAATCTCAATTTAGAGACATCAAATGATGGAGAATCTACCACATCCCTTGGTACATTGTTACAGTGGTTAAACCCTCCTTATTAAAATGGTGAGCTTTATTTCTAGTCCGAATTTGTTCAGCTTCCAGACATTAGATCTTGTTACACCTTTGCCTTCTAGATTAAAGAGTCCTCTTCTACCAGAAATGCAGCTGTCATTCTCTGAACTCCTGCTAGTTTGTCACTATTTTTTGGTGCTGAGAAATGATCCCAAGTGTCCTCTTACCAGTGCCACTTAGGGATCATTATTATTAGTGTTGTTGTTGTTGTTATTTCTATTGATTTATTGTTATATAGTATGATATTTTACTTATACCAGACATGTTGACACTTTCCAGAGATATATCTGAATAGACAGGCTCCTTACCAGGAAGAGTTTATAGTCTAAAATAGACACACATACAACATGAAGATAACATAAAAAGGAAGGAAGTCAGGTGAGGGGACAAAACTAATAAGAATAATATAATTCATGTTATAAAGAAAGCAAATCGGATATCTCCAGTAGGTCAGGTAGTGCAGAGGCAGAAGACTAGACAGCATAGGAAGTCAATGGTGGAAAGACGGTTGAAGGAAGTTGCTTTCAAAGATGAAAGCAGACAAGAATTGGGATGTCCTTCCAAGCAAAGGAATGAGCATGACAAAAGGCACCAGATGAGAGTAAGAGAGGGAGCAAGAGGGTGAGAAGAATGAGCAGAGTATGAATGGGGAGTGACAGGGGATGACAGATGATACATAGGCAGAGCCTTAAAAGGAATGATGGAAAGTTTGAATTTTGCATGGATGAAAGTGGAACCAGTGGAGTTACATGGTCATAGTGGTGGGGAAAGAAGATTATTTTATCTGTCACATGATGGACAGATAGAAGAGATGAGAGCTAAGGATTGCAGAGAGGAGGAAGATAGAGTTCTTGGCATGAGAGAGCACCATGGCATGAACCAAAGTTTTGGCAGTGAGGACAGAGAGACCTTTGACCCAGGGGTCTTTTATCTCTCAGCTGCAAGATCTGCAGCTTCTCCCAGCATTGCCCAAAATGTATCTGCCTTTCTACTGCCATATCTCTTTGAAAAGTCATAACTGTTCTGTTGCCCACTCTCATTTCTAAGTCCCTGTGGATATTACTGATTTCCAGTTTTCTCCCACACATTGAATATCTATGTTGCTTGGATGAATGCCCCCCTCCCAGTTGTGTAATGTTAGCTGGCTTTGTCCGGGTTGAGTCTCATTTTGTTATTTCCTCTTCATCTTTCTTACTATAACATTTGGCAAAACACTCAGGGGTCAGAATTGGCAGGAGAGAAGAAGAAGTGTGATGCACAAAAGCGCTGTGAAGAGACAGGCTGTTGTTTTCTGGCTCCAGTCACAAAACATGGATCAGGGTTACAAAAGATTGTCCCCTGTCTCACAGCAGGGGCCAGTATTCATTCAGTTCTATCTATCCATCCATCCTGGTTCTTACAGGGCCTCCATCACTGCAGGATCTGAGCTCCTGTTAAAAGAACTGCAACATTTCTATCAACTGCACAAGCACCCAGGTGAGTCTGATCACTCAGGTTCTGAAAGCTGCTATTTCACATTGGGCATGCTCATTGTGTCCACGGATATTAGCAAAATCATTCCCATGCTGGTGAAATTGACACCTATACTTACATCCTTCCCTTTTAGCTCTTTTAATTCTTCTTTTAACATTGAAATAACATAGGGTGATGGATCTGCAAAGCAAGGGACTACACTCCCATCAGCCCTTACCCCTCTGTACTTCCTTTTTCCCTGGCCAGGTAAGAGGAAAGGTCCTGAACCAGGAAGTGGGAGCTGCATGACATCAGGGAGCTGTAGAGAAGCCTTAGGGACTGTGGACAAAGCTGCATGTGGAACAGCACTGTGACTGCCAGATGTTACACTGTGTAGGATTTAGGGTGGCGCAGCAGTGGCTGGGCAGGGAGCCAGTGTGGAGAGGTCCCACTGGGAGACACTGACCCTGTCCTGGAACCCTGCAAGCACCTATTTGCTGGAATAGATTCTGGGCTGGAAAGGGTACCCCAGACACTAGGCCTGCAGAGCCCTGACTCGTGATTGGGCTGCCCAGAGACCCAAACAAGAACTGCTGTTGCTCACTCTGAACTCTGTTTACGCCTCTTTACCTAGGGTATTTGAAACCTTTCCCTTTCCTGTCAGCCCTAGTAAAATGCCCTTTCCCATAGCCGTGTGTCCAAGTGCATACTGGGACATACCAGAGCTAGCACCTACAAGCCTAGCTGCTGAAACATCTCCAGAACTTTCCTCCTAGTCGTGGTACCCCTGGCACACTACTGACACTCTAGGAGTTTGGGGTAATGGGCAGCCTTAATAATTAAAATATCAATAGATTTTGAAATACTTATTTGTCACTTAGTCAGCTGTAATTTATTTCAGTCCTTCTGAATTTGCCTGTTTTCTCAAGAAATGGTCACCCAGGGCATGTCTACACTGCATCTGGGAACATGCTTCCCAGCTCCAGTAGACAGACATACACTAGCTCTACTCGAGCTAGCTAGCTCATCAAACTAGCAGTATAGCTAGGGGTCGCATGGGTGGCAGCTTGAGCTAGCCACTCAGTGATGTACCCAGGGCTTGGGGGCAGGTTTGTACTCAGGCAGTTAGCCTGAAATGTCATCTGGGCTACCCAGGCATGCTGCTATTTTTAGTGCAGTAGCGTTAGCAGAACTAGCGCGTGTCTGTCTACTGGAGCTAGGGAGCACACTCTCAGCTGCAGTGTAGATGTACTTGAACCAAATTCACCCTAGTCTGATTACTTTATGGCCTCAGCCAGGTACTGCCTAGATGAGGCAGCTTTGCCAGTGCTCGTATCTGTAGTGATTCCACACTTGCCAATTTTGGCGATGCTAATGCCTGTATCTATTCTGCTGGCACTAATACAAATTCTTTTCTTTCTGTATCTGTTTGTTGAGATTTCCTCTTTTTCTACTGCATCAGCAGTTCTCTAGGATATCACAAGTACTTCAAATAAATCTTGATGGTTTCTCCAGTACTTTTGAGAGTCTGTTTCATCAGTGTATATGCATGGCTCTGAGGGAGGGGTAATGACTCTTGTTTGGTTCCAGCTGTTGTTATCAATTCTCAAGTGAACTAGATTCCTGGTTGGACAATTGCTTTTAGGTCTGTTATAGGAAAACTGTCATTTCTTTTCCTTTAATTCATTTGTATTTGAGGTTTTGTAGAAAGCCAAGTCCTTGTTCATCTCCCCACTAGCATCTGTTCTGGGGGAAACCAATACTTCTACTGGTCTGCGTTTCTAAAATCCAAAGAAACAGATTTCTACTGGCAGCTTCAGCTTTCTTTAAGATATTTTCATTGCCTAAATAGCTCTCTTGGTCATGCTGTTACTCTGGGTCTGTTTTAGCAAGGAGGTGACTTACTTAAACTAGTCAGTCTTAGTAGAAACATGAAATTCTACCCAACAGAAAAGTGGGGAGTTCTCAGGTATCAGAATCTTTGGTATTTGATATCTGTGTGTGTTTTTTAGTTTTGAAATTCCTATGAATTAAGAGTAGAAATCAGCTAACAGCAAATAAGTTTCCATGTCAAGTTCAAGCAGCCTTTACCAGTTTAAGGCCTTGTATAATCAACCTGGAATGAGTTATATTAGTGCCTGTGGTCTGAGAAATTTAATCAGATAGATACAGAAGAGAAATAAAGTTTAATTGATAATTATATGTCATGTGTTGCCTGGGTCTCTCTAGTATTTCATGACCTTGTATTCCTTGGGTTTTGCATATAGTAAGTAAGTACCTTTTTCTATAGTTGAAAATGATCTACCAAAATTGTTTTTTGGCAGAAAAATGAGTTTACAATTGAACAGATTTTTGTTGTGAAAAGTATCTGCTTTCCATGGAATATTTGGATTTTTTTTGGCAAAAAAAATGAGTGCCAAAACCCAAAAGGTTTCAAAACCCAAAAGCAGCCCAAAACCCACATACTTCAGACCAAAATAGACCAAAAACAGAAATAGTTTAATTTGGTTACACTACTTTGGTGCCTCATAGGAGTTGTAGTTCAGTTGTCATGTCCCTATTCTCCTTTATAGGCTGTGCTCCCCAGCCAGATTTCATCTCCATGACTCCCATGATGCAGTGCATCAAGAGGAGTCTTGAAATGGATCTTTAATGGCCCATGGCTGGGCGGATGTTACCAGTACCAATGAGAATTTGGAAACCCATATGCTTAATGCACAATAATTTATTTGAGAAAGAATCACACAAGTAGTTAAGGTTACACAGTGCATGCCTTTTCCTATAAGCCTTAGCTCCCCAAGCATAAACCCTCAGTAACTATGTTGGCCATACACCGAATCCTGATTAGCAAACAAGGCAGATATATCTACCAATTCTAGCTGGAGACTTCTTTTCTTCTCTTCTTTTCCCTTTTAGGTACTTGGTCTGTTAACTGTCCCTCGAAGCAGGGTCTAGGTCACCCCGAGGACTTTTGTCTCACAGTCTTGAACCTCTTCAGATGTTAATTGGGGAACTAACTTAACTAATTTACTTTGCTTAGCATTTATACCTTTTTGTTCTCAAAGGAGTCACATGTCCCAGAAATATGCCTCATGGGCATTTGTCACTGGTTTTCTCTAATTAATATTTGGAAGGAGAGGCTGCAGAACAGACCCAGACCAAAGCTCAATCAAGGTTTGCCCTCTCATCAATCATTCACTTAAGCTCTTAGCTTGATGTTATCCAAAAAGGGTCATTTTGACCCATGTCAGCCTGCACCAAGCCCACCTATCACATGACTGTATGTGTTTTTTTATCTTGTGAGCTGGTTCTCTGCTGATATATTCCAAAATTCTATGTTGAAAATTACACGGCCATCGAGCCATTATTAACCATTCAAATGCAGTTTCAGCACCTCCAGTAGTTTTCCACAACATTCATCTAATGCTAAGAGAATTCTGCTCCCAGAATCCTCTAGCAAGTTCAGGGATACCAAGCCATACAAAACTCATGCTTATCACATTCGTTCATTTTAATCACAGCAATTCATAATAATTTGGCATCGTCTCAACAGTCCCTCACTCGATATCCAATTATCCAAGGTAATTGTGATATCACAGCAATCATGCCAATTGTACCAATATGTCAATTATTGGATCATGTGTCTCCTTTTGACCTACAGCCTCATTTTATGATCTTTAAAAACATAATCTGACAATTTAATTTTAAAAGTTTTCTTCAAAGCTTGTCTATACTTTTATACTGCTTACATATTTGGTATTTAAAACAGAAGCATAGCAGAAATAATACAGTTGTTTTACAAATTTGAAATATTATTACCCATTTAATTTAATTTTATTTTATTACTTGGCATACAACATTATACCAAACACACATTTTAGATCTTAAGTTTTCTGCAACTTTTTAAATAATTTTATATTTTCAAGCAAGTGTATTTTTTTTCAATTATTACAAGTGTGGTGATTGTTTTATTGTCACATTACCCCCCCCCTTTTTTTTGAATCCCAAATTCCAGTTCCTTTTTTTTTTTTTAAATTAAGGTGCCCCATTCCCATTGGGCTCCTATTATTTGTTTTCATCCTTTTCTGGGTATCCACCATAATCCCTCATTTCCCTCTGGCACTATTTCATAGTACCCTGTTTCATTTCCCCAGGCGCTTGCATATATTACTGGATACACCTCTCCATTAGCTATACCAGAAAGGATAAGGGCACACTGGCGTATGGTACATGTATGCACTTGGACCTTCCAGGTATCTTGGAACAATTGGTTAATATAGGAGTAATAACTCAATGCCCAATTAAGCGTCTCTGGCCAATTACCTCTGCGACTTTGTTTCAAGATATCTCTTCATTGTTCTCCCAAGATTCCCTGGGCTTCTATACACACTTTCCTCCAGAACAATCCTGAACAAATATTTTTTATTTGTTTAACAATTTCCAAAACACTCTTCCCCAGGAGTTCATTTACTTCCAATACAGAGTATCCCATTTCTTGATCCATTCTTTCTCCTTGATTCTCAGTGTGTGCGGATTGTACTCCTGTACAGCACTTTTGCAGGGATTGGTTCCAAGTTGTCTCCCACAGTAAGGTTTACTTTGGTTGGCACTTTGATCAAATCTGTACCGTTATCTACCCCAGTACTGGAATTTAGACTTTCCAAAAGCTTTTTCAGAACTTTTCCCTCCCTCGGAGAATTAACCTTGGAGGCTACTTTCAGGTTTGGGGATTTTTTTCTATTTCTTCAGTATGTTAAGGGTTTAAACAGGTTAATTGAATACTTTTATCGGTAGGTTTGTTTTATTTTCTACACACATGTTAAACAATCAGTGAGGCCACTGGGTGACCACGGTTAATCTGAGGAACTGTCCCAGATTAAAGTATCATTAAAGGAGGTTTTGGAACAAATAAATGGTCATTCTTTAGAACAGAAAGAGGGTATATAGTGGTGTCCAGGAATCTGTACAGGGACCAGATCTGTTAAACATATTTATAAATGATCTGGGGGAAAAAGGGGGGAAACAGCGAGGTGGCAAAATTTGCAGATGATATAAAACTACTCAAAATAGTTAATAAATAGTTAATAAATAGTTTAATTTGGTTACACTACTTTGGTGCCTCATAGGAGTTGTAGTTCAGTTGTCATGTCCCTATTCTCCTTTATAGGCTGTGCTCCCCAGCCAGATTGCAAAAAGTTTTGCAAAGCAGATTGCAAAAAGTTACAAAGGGATTTTACAGAACTGGGTGACTGGGCAAGAAAATGGCAAATGAACATTTATGTTGATAAATGCAAAATAATGCACATTGGAAAACATAATCGCAATTATATAAAATAATGGGGTTCAAATCAGTTGCCACCATCCAAGAAAGAAATCTTAGAATTATTGTGGATAGTTTTCTGAAAACATCCACCCAATGTGCAGAAGCCATCAAAAAAAAAAGCTAACAGAATATTGGGAATCATTAGGAAAGGATTTTCTGTTTCATTATCTATCCCTTGCCTATTTAAATATAAATCCGTGGTATGCCCACGTCTTCAGTAAGATATATTGGAATTGGAAAAGGCACAGAAAAAAAATGAAAATGATCAGGGGTCTGGAACAACTTCACATGATAAAAGATTAATAAGATGTGGACTCTTCAGCTTGGAAAAGTTATGATTAAGGAGGGAATATGATAGAGATCCATAAAATCATGACTAGTGTTGAGAAAGTAAATAAGGAAGTGTTATCTACTTTTTATTATAACACAAGAACTAGGTGTACTAAATAAAATTAATAAGCAGCAGGTTTAAAATAAAAGGAAATATTTTCTTCACATAGTTAACCTGTGGAACTTCTTGGAGAAGGACGCTGTGACGGCCAAGACTATAACAAAAACATTTAAAAAAAGAAAGAACCAAATAAATGTATGGAGGATAGGTCCCAATGGCTATTAGTCAGGATGGGATGGGATGGTATCCCTAGCCTCTGTTTGCCAGAAGCTGGAAATGAGCAACAAAAGTTGCATCACTTGATGATTGCCTGTTCGGTTCATTCTCTTTGAAGCACCTGGCATTGGCCACTGTCGGAAAACAGAATACTGGGCTAGATGGACCCTTGGTCTGACCAGTATGTCCATTCTTATATTCTTATATTTGTGCCCCTAATAAGGGTGATCATTGTATTAAAATTTGAGTAGTAATTTAGCAATCTTCTGGCTTATTCTTTGGATAGAGTCCTATGGCACAAACAGGTCCAGCAATCATATAGAAAACAAGCCCAGAAGCAACAAAATGAAGCAAACTTCACAGCATGCTTCTTGCTTTCATAAATTCATAGGTTAACCTGCAAAAATATAAGCAAACAAAAAGCAAACACGTCTGACTGGGCCTTATAGGTTAGTACATACTGTGCATTCATTTCTGATAATTGTTATAACTAGTCTGTTGGCAAGTATAATTTGATTTGATCAGAATATCTTCACACATCTCCATCCAAAGTGTTTACTAAAACTGCCCCGAGACTTGACACATACTTAACTGGAAAGAGTTCCTTTTATATAGGTTTTATTTTACCTTTGTTTACCAGTTTTTTAAGCATCACCTTGTTCTCTATTTTTCATTGATATTTCAGTTGTTCCTTCTGGTCTTTTTTTTTCTGCGTTGATTTTTTTTCCAAATGTTTTTAACTGTTTGCACCAAACTTGCCACCCAGATCTTCTTTCGTACCCACTCAAGCATTTGTTTCTTTGGTGTTAACAGGAACCCAGGAGTTTTCATAACTTAGTCTGTTATTAATTTAAAGAGGTTAATGGAATAGCAAAGAAACAATTAGCAATGTTCAGTATGAAGAACCATTTAGCCATGGCCACTACTCTGGTCGTTAAAGTTGGAAGGTGGGCTACAATTAGGACCATAGGTACTGTAGCTTTATTATGTTTTCTATAATCAGTTGTGGGATGCCATTTGCCGCCCAGTTTCCGTACAGACCAGACTGGGGAGTTGTAAGGACTTTGACATTTTACTGCTACCCTCTGTGTTTTCAAATCCTGCAACAGTTCTTCTATATGTGGAACAGCTTTTGCTGGGTAGGAATACTGAGGAGTTGGTGGAAAAATTTGTAAAGCCATTTCCACTGCTGCTTCTATGTCTTCACATTCAGATTTCTTTTCTAGCCCAAACCATGGGAAATTCCCGCATTCACTCATTGTCTGGCAGTGCCACAGCTGCCATAGCCTTGCAGGCCCACTTTCTTAATCCTTCTGAAATTATTCACTCGTTCAGACTCTCTCTTTTTTCCCACAAACAGCTTCCTGCCAAATTGAGTCCTGTTGTACCACATCTACTTCCAATATAGCTTCCTCAGTAAAGCTGTTACAAACCACTCTATCTGTTTAAAATTTAGTCTGACCTACTATCCATGGCAGATGTATTAATAAGGTCCCTTTTACTTCTTTGCTATGGAATCCAAACAAAGGAATGATTTATTCTCTCTGCACATCCTCCTGCACTGATTTAATTGAAGTTGCCTCTGCTCCTGTGTCAATTAATGCTAGCAACCCTTATATGTTTCCTTTGTCCCCGCTTCCACGTAGGGTTTACCAGTTTTGTGGGGATGTAATTTGGCAACTAATATCCAAGCTTGGGGACCGGGGTTGCTAAGGGAGAGGCACCTTTACTGAAATGTGGAGCCGCCCTGACAGGGAGTCACCGTGTCCATCTGAGGCAATTCCTGGAATAACAAACCGTTCCACGGTCTCACCAGCCTTAGCTCCTGCTGGGAGCGTTAACTGTGATCTAGCCCTTGCCCTCAAATCACTTAAACAAGCTAACAAAGTCTCCAGAGGTTGCCTATCCAAACGAGCTATATCTGCACCCCATTCCTGAAGTTGTGCCCATGCATGTGCTCACAATGATCCCCCACACCGAGACATTTCACGTCTCCTACCATACTGTTCTCTGCCTTGTCCTATTTCATTGCAACTACCACGTCCCAAGTCAGCATGGTTGGAGCCATTATAGCTTGCTTGATTACTGTAGGAAGTTCTCTGAGGAGAACTTCTTGTTCCACTTACTACCCTTTCTGCTTGACCTAAATCCATCCAAGATATTAAATCTGTCACCTGTTTCTCCTCAATTCCAGCCAGAGAGCATACCAACAACAATCTAGTACAATAAGCCATAACAGATTCCTCTTCCTCCTGATGCATCAACAAAACTGATTTCCTTACTTCAGAGGTCAGAAAATATCAGGCTACCTTCCAGATAGCACCATCTCTGTCATCTTTGCTTCACTCTGCCTCAATTTCTGCCAACAATGTCATTCCTTGCGTAGGGCCAGCACACGTTATTATCAATTCTCTTAAATCTCTAAGATCTAGATGTTTTCCAACCATGTGTCCCAACAGCCTAGACAAACACATTCTCTTAGTCAAAGAACCCAATTGTTTAGCCAGTGTCCGCTTTTCAGTTTCAGTCAGAGGATGAATTACTTCCTCTTGTATTTGCCGTGGAGGCTGGGCATTTGCACTACCACTACTGGCTGGGTTACCAGAGGTCCTGGAAGGGGCTCCTCTTCCTCCTGTATATTTATTCTTTCCTCTAAGTCCTGACATGTATAAGTTAAAGCTGTTATCTGCTAAGCCTTGGTTACATTCTGTGCTACAGCAGTTTGCAGGTCCAATTTCAGGTTTCATTTTGCAATTTTAGTTTTTCCAATTCCTGTTCTAAACTTTCTTGCTGACATTCCAAAACATCTTGGTGACATTCCAAAACATCTCGCTGACATTCCAAAACATCTTGCTCCTTTGCAAGCTTATTTACAGCATGATACATAGCACAGATGTCTTGTGCTGATGTTTGGGCTTAGGAGTGTAACCCTTTTGATACCCCAACAACAAATTGTCCAAACCTTTCTCATGCAGTGTGGGGACTGCATCAGCCAGACTTGAATCTGACCCCAGTCTTTCACATGCCTGTTTTAGTAAACACCTATCCACCATACCCAGAAGCTTTGAGGTGTCGCCCTTGTCCTCTGAGGTAAACCCGCCTTGCTTACGTTTGCAGAACATCATGGGCTTTAAGATGACACTGATACAACCCTGCATACTTGTGTGTTTCTCTCTCTCTCTCAATATACTGGTTCCAAGCTGTATTTAACCCCTGGTTCCCCGGCACCATACAATATCTCAAAACAATATTTTAACTTGGCTTACCAAAATATTCTGGTTCCGAGCTATATTTCCCCAGTTCCCGGCACCATACAATGCTTTAAGACAATATATTGTTCCTTTTAGCTTGGCTTACCAGTTCATGGTAGCTTTTCCCACTAGCATGGTAAACCATCTTCTGCTACCAATGTTGAAATGGATCTTTAATGACCCATGGCTGGGCAGATGTTACCCGTGCCAGTGGAAATTTGGAAACCCATATGCTTAATGCAGAATAATTTATTTGAGAAAGAATCACACAAGTAGTTAAGGTTACACAGTGCACGTCTTTTCCTATAAGCCTTAGCTCCCCAAGCATAAACCCTCAGTAACTATGTTTGCCTTACACAGTATCCTGATTAGCAAACAAGGCAGATATACCTACCAATTCTAGCCGGAGACTTCTTTTCTTCTCTTCTTTCCCCTTTTAGGTACTTGGTCTGTTAAATGTCACCCGAAGCAGAGTCTAGATCATCCCGAGTACTTCTGTCTCACAGTCTCAAACCTCTTCTGATGTTAATTGGGGAACTAACTTAACTAATATACTTTGCTTAGCATTTATACCTTTTTGTTCTCAAAGGAGTCACATATCCCAGAAATATGCCTCATGGGCATTTGTCACTGGTTTTCTCTAATTAATTTTTTGGAAGGAGGGGCTGCAGAACAGATCCAGACCAAATCTCAATCAACATTTACCCTCTCATCAATCACCCGCTTAAGCTCTTAGAGTGATGTTATCCAAAAAGGGTCATTTTGACGCATGTCAGCCTGCACCAAGCCCATCGATCATATGATTTTATGTGTTTTTTACCTTGTGAGCTGGTTCTCTGCTGATATATTCCAAAGTTCGACATTGAAACATACACGCCCATCGAGACGTTATTAACCATTCAAGTGCAGTTTCAGCACCTCCAGTAGTTTTCCACATCATTCATCTAATGCTAAGAGAATTCTGCTCCCAGAATCCTCTAGCAAGTTCAGGGATACCAAGCCATACAAAACTCATGCTTATCACATTCATTCATATAAATCACAGCAATTCATAATAATTTGGCACTGTCTCAAGAAGGTGAACCCATGGTGAATCATGGGAGATGTACTCTGACCAGGGAGGCTGGCCTATAGAGGAGAATGGAAAGATGAAGCCCCCAAACTACAACTCTCATGAGGCACTGTGGCAGCATTATAGCTAAAATATTTCAGAGTTTGATTTTTTGCCAAAAAGTCAGTATTTTCCACGAGACCCTTCCCTCCATAATATGACCAGCTCTGTTTGTTTCATACTGAGCTATCATGTATGCTATATGAACATCTCTCTTTCTCAGCACTGCTGAAACAGTTGGTTTTTGTCTTTTTGATGGGACACTCCCCCATTCCACTGGTTCGAAGGATAATGAGGTAAGTAGAGGCCTCCACAAACGTATGCTAGATAAAATCCATACATTAAACTCGTGCCCTACACCCCAGATCACAAGACAGACATGCCATTTACTGACCTGGCAGGATATTATCTCCAGTTCAGCCCCAACATTGCATCAATTGCGGCTCCCTGACTGACCTACTAAAGTACTACTACTGACCTACCAAAATGCCCAGAAAGATGTAATGCCCTTAGAGTGTTGTGACAAGAAGATATTCTGTACACTTTGCTCTTTTTACCTGAAGTATCTTGTGTTGCTTGTGCCTCAGAAAGCCCATACTTTTACTTTTCATCTCTCTCTTGTCAATGGCTTGTGCAAAACCCATCAGCCCAACACTTGCCATTTTAACACTAATCCACTTTTCCTTTTCATGACTGCCATCTCTGAAAGCAGGCAAGCAGTTTCCTCTGATGCTTATGCATCTTTCTAATCAGCCAACAGAGTGAGCTGTCAGGATCCTTTCCCTAGAGACCAAGCATATCCTTTTCATGATACAGTCAGACTTAGCTGGCCTGCAGCACCAGAATTTCAAGTCTGTCTTTGCACCTGGTTCATTTTGGAAGGCAGCATGCTTTCCCTAGGCCTTCATACACCTAAATGGGTTTTAACCTCAGCTCAAGAAACAATTAATATATGGGAAACAGTTCTGTGTACAGCTGTACAGAGCTATCGCTTGGATGCCAGCCCCACAAAATATTGAAGAGCATATGAATGGCCGCAGAACCAGCTCATCCTAAGTAAATACATAAATAGGAAGTACAAGAATAAGAGAGCAGTGATTTGATTGTTACATCTAGCTTATGTACCCACTCGCTTATTTCAAGGCAAGTAATGCTAGAGCATGTGTATATTCTTTTCACATTGTTAAACTTCAGCGTGCCTCGTTCTGACTGAAAAACAATAAGCTACCTCCTCTACAGGCTATGCAGTAATATGTTTTTTTATTTTCTTTATATTAAAAGTATAAATAATTCTTGCTTTATATAAGGAAAGGTGGAGGGTGGGGTAGGAAGAATCAATGAAAACCGCAAGCAAGAACTTGAAGTCAGTAGAAAGGAAATGAATATACTAGCCCCAAGAGCATGGGGCTAAAACATGGTTTGCAACATAGTCTGGAAAAATGCAATGCAAGTTAAAATTATGTTTCCACTGTCAGATATTTTGATTAAAAAAACTTACAAGTTCCTGCACTTTAGTTGACTGCACTTCAGTTCCATCTGGTTAAATCCTCCTCAGTGTAAACAAGCCCTTCATCTTGAGCTTAATTTCTGCAGTCAGGTTTGCTATGGTTCAATATGTTTCCAGCAAACATCATATACTTAATTCTCATTACCTTAATATTAAAGTATTCAAAGTTATATCTTAATGACATCCATAGGAGCTAAGACCGTTCAGAGTCCAGGCTGAAACTCCCTCCTTAATTTACCACCATTATGTCCAGACATTGCTGGAGTTTAAATTCAGTGATTGATCTTTTAGCCTGGACTGCATGTACTGCAACATAGAGATATATTTGGGTGAGTTAAATAAGGATTAAATGGAAGCCTGCTAGTTTTTAGTGATAAAAAGAATCCCAAATGGAGTTAACCATAATCTAAAGCATTTTTAAGTGGTTGTGCTTTGAGATTATTTATGAGCAGAGCAATCTTTCAGATTTGTGTTTTTTAATTATTCTAATTTTGGTTTTCTTTTTAAGAAAAAATAGCTCATTTTCTGGGGATAAAAACTGAGATTTGGTGTTTATAAAATTGTTTTCTTTGAATCACTTTTTAAAAAAAAATCAGCCTTCTCTGATTCCCTTGAGAGAAGGGAAGAGACAATAAAATCTTTAGCGCTTGCCACACCCTTAGCAAATAATTTTCAGTCCTGAAAAATGCCCTGGAAATTTTCAAAGGCATATTTTATAAATCCCTATTTTCATAGTCTTGCTTCAGCTAAGTTAACATCATTTTAACATGAAACCAGAAATTTGGGGCAAATTCTTCCCTGTCTCACACTGCATACTGCCCAGTGGTTGGACAGAACTGGACCTTCTTGTTCATGGAGCTATTTTTTCCATGTGGTATGTAGGAATCTTTTAGCATGCTGTTTATTAAGTTGAGAGAGTGTGTGTGTGTGCGCGCATGCATAAAATACAAGCACATATATTTTGTATAAGTATTATACATATTGTATATGCACACATTTATATACTATCTATAATGGTCAAACTGTTTATTAACTCTTCATTTATAAGTGGTTTAGAAAGAGTTAAATGATTAGTAAATGTTATAAACATATTATAGACGTGAGTAAGTAATTATAGTCTGGTTTATTTTTAAGTATAATTTAGATTAGATTAATTCATTGTCGAGCCTGATCAATAAGTATGTGGGAAATTTTTTCTAACATCTTGGTTGTACAGCAACAGCAAATGGACTATGCAATTTCTTGGGAAGTGATAAATGTTCTTGTGCTGAATGCTGCTTTGAACCAGTGTAAATCCACAGTATCTCAACTGAAATCAGTGAAGTAACTCTGAATAACACATGTATAAGGGGGAATAAGAGGGGAATTTTTTTCCACTCAGTTATAATTTGAGTTTGGAGATTGAATTAACCTGAAATATTTAAAGTGAGACTGCTAGGCTTTGTCTAAATTCTGGGTAAAACCATGATAACAAGTCAATTTTCACGTTTCCTTCTAAAACTATAAATGGGACTCACCTCCTCTCCTCCAGAACACTACCTGAACAAGCCAGGACCGATGGTCTGCTTTAACCCATTCCACAGCTATTAGGCACCCAGATCACTTCATGCTTGCAAAACTACTGCTTTTGCCATGACAGATTTAAGTGGAGGAAAGTGGTTTTCCTTCCAGCCATAGTACATTCAAGAGATGGGTGCATTGAGACCTGCCGTTACTCGGTATGAAGATTGTACACCCAAGTCCCCGATTTGTCTGCTGTAGTTTTCTTACTTTCCTGTATCTTCTCCACTCCCTTCCCAGGATTTTCTTTTTCATCCCTTTCTCCCAGCATGACCAGATATACAGTAGGTTATTAGTGTGACAAAATAGGGCAATCTGGTACCCTGAAACAAAGGTTCTACCTCTCTCTCCTGGACAATAATATGGAATAGACCCTTCGCAGTCACTAATATGCCCTTTTGTTGTTATTACTAGAGCTGGGTGAAAGATTTTGGCTGCAACTCTTTTTCACAGCAACAGACACATTCACGTTGACCAAATCATTTTTGTGAGTTTATGTTGATTTTGGTGAATTTTTTCCATTTAAAAAAAAAAGGAAACATCAGAATGAAATATTTTGATTTTGGGGTTAGAATCACAAGGGGAGTTAAGCACCATTCACAAAGTGGTTGCAGCATCACTACTCCCCATCCCCTAACAACCGAGTGGATAGGATGCTCATCTGTGATATGGGAGCCCTAGGTTCAAATCCTTGCTTCAGAGCAAGGACTTGAACCCAAATCTCCTCTCTTCCATATGACTGCACTAGCCATCAAACCATTGAGGTGTGGGGTCTTTCTTAATCTCGCGGTGTGGGGTCTTTCTTAATCTCGCCTGTTGCAGCTGTTCCACTTTGTATAAATAATTAATTATTCACTGGAGCAGGGACTGGAATCCAGGTGTTCTCCCTCCCAGATGAGTTCCCTAACCAGCAGGCTACAGAGTCATTTTCTCACTCTCTCTCTGGCCCAATGAATATATAATTATTTATACAAAGTGGAACAGCTGCAACAGGAGAGATTGAGAGTGATGTAGACAATGATGAAGAAGCTATGCTGTTCCTGCCCAAGTCTGGCTAAAGCACCTTGAATGTACTGCCTCTTTCTGAGGAATACGTTGTCATTTGTGTATGAGGTTTTTCTGCTGCTGCTCCATTTCAAAATCCATATGAAAATACCACCCTTGGTTTCTAAAAATGTGTGCCTATCCGGATACAGATAAAACTTTCATTTCCAATTTTAACTGGGTACATTTTCACCCAAAGGCTGGCTATTTTTAATTTTGTAATCCACAACCAAGCAAATTTCTTGTGGCTCTGGATTTAATAAGGAACGTTTCTACAGCTCAAACGATAACTAGCTAAATACGAAAACATTGATAAATGTGACATTGTCCAGTCACTTATGCCATAAAATATAGTGTTGTCTACTGATCATGCCCCGCAACGTTTATGTCTTCAAAATTTTGCTATTGCAAATTACTATTCATTGTGACTTTCTGCTTTCCCCCCATTTTCTTTTTCTTAGATCGAATTGCACAGAATATCATTAAGTCCCATTTGGAGACGTGTCAATATACAATGGATGAACTACACCAGCTAGCATGGCAAACCCACACGTATGAAGAAATTAAAGTATACCAGAGCAAGGTACAATACCCTAACACTACTTCTCTTGCTTCCCCTTCTCCTTGCGATTTATAGTGATTCAGTGCAGTATATTTGGCAAGGACTTGTTGATCAATACCCAGTTAAGCTTTAAACCTTTGGGGTGGGAAATAGCAGTTTGATATTAGAAAAACTTGGCAACTGAAGATGTGAGAATGGCATTTTAAAATAGAAATAACAGCTTACTAGTGTGTATGCTAGTAGCATAATGTCAGGGAAAAGAAAACGGTGATAAAATCAGCCTCCCATATTAATTATTTGTTTCCATGGGCCTGATCTTTTCCCAAAACTGCAGTTGATTTTATTGGGAGCAGGATTAGACTCCATATGTTGGAAGAGTTTTCAAAACAGAACTTAGATTTGTTTAACATATTTATGACAACTGTTAAAACTGTCCCCATTTTCATGTGGAAAAATGAGTGTTTTTATTGCAAAGAAAGTAAATCTCCATCACCTGTCGACAGTAGATAATGCAGAGTTTAACACACTCTGTAAAGTGTGGTAATACTGTTGAAAAGTGGCTGTAAAAATGCCTTTATTTGGTTGTATATTTATTCTCCCCCTATGATTCCCATATCAAATTCATTCAGAATATTTCTCCCACTTGCAGCTCTTCAAATTCAGCCTAGGCAGGGGAAATCAAGCTGAGTTCTTCTGCTTTTTTCATTTTCACCAATAATTATGATTCAGCAATCAGAATTTAGACAAAGTAGAATAGAGTTCAGTTTGTTCTTTGACAGCTCTGTTGGCTCCTCAATGATAACAGGAGTCGAAACTCACCTGTGGCAGATGTAGTCCAAAGATACACTTGTGCACGCGCATGCACACACACAAAGGTGATAAATTGAACAAGAAGGTCCCGATTTTGTGGGGTCATTGTTCTGACTGTAATTACACTTTAATGGTATTTTGAAAAGGTTTTGAACCCAGCAGAAATGTTCAACAAGGTGACTAAATAGCATTAGTCTATTTCCTTTGCTAGCAATATATTTGCAAATTTACATTGCCTAGTTGTCATTCATTTATATCTATATGTAGAAAGAGATAGATATAGGCTAGATTCACAAAAGGACTTAGGCACCTAACTGCCACTTTAGGTGCCTAAATCCCAGAATCAGGCCCTACTAGGGTTCACAGAACCCCCACTCAGCTTCTGCCAAACCCCATAAGCACCTAAATTTGTTCAGCACCCTAATTTGTGCAGAATTTTTTTTCTGTAGGTGCATTTGTTTCTGACTCTGTGCATGCAGACTGCAACCCAATACCAGGCATCCAGAGGACTAAGGCCCAGAGCGAGGCATGAACCAACAATGCTGATGCATTTTTAAGCCTATGCTTGTTATTGAGAGAGAAATCTTTAGGGAATATCCTTCTGCGATAAATCTGTTTTGCTGCAGTCTGCCACACTTGGCCTTGGTTTAAATCCACCTGTGGTTCCTGATCTGGTAGGCGATCTCAGAATTTTCCTATCAGAGCGGGACCCTCTAGATGAGCTTACACCAAACACCTGGGTGGTAGAAGACCTCTCTCATAATGTTTGATTAGGGTACTTCCCCCCCTGGATTTGGGAGCCCCCCCAATTCAACTTCCCCCTCCACCTGAGGAATCAAAGGGATTTGAACAGGGGCCTGTCATCTCTGCGGTGTGTGCTCTAAACAGTATGCTATAGGATATTCTGATGTAGGGCTTCTTCAGTCTCTCATGCTGAAGCCGTTCCACTGTGGATAAACAATTTAAAAAGTCATTAGAGCAGGCGGACTGGATCCTGGGTCTCCCACATGATTACTCTAACCAGCAGGCTACAGAGTCACTTAGTGCTTTTGCGCTTTCTCCCCACCCCACCCCACCATGATTCCTTCATTATGCATCCACAATACAATAGCTTTGAAAGGGGAGACTGAGAATCCCAAACAGAGGGAGGCTTCTATCTCCAAGAGAGAGGCAGGGCTTAGCACACATCCCTTGGCTAGGCACCTCCCATTGGCTAGCTTAGTCAAGAATTCCACTCTGAGGTGCCTAACTCCTCCTATTCATTATATAGGGAGTCTAACTGATGAACTCGGTCTTTGTGAATCCCAGGGATTTTCTAGGCACCTGAAAGATAGGTGTGGCAATGTTCAACATCACCACTCCTGTTACTTTTTTTAATCTAGCCCATATATATATATATATAACACAAAAAACTATGTTTAAACATCACAAAGGTTTCCAAGTCAAGCACTCAAAAGTTGGGAAATGGCAGCTTTAAGCCTTTGCAATCTTAATTCACCTCCCTCCCTTGTATGTCTGAATTATGATACAGTCTTTAATTACATTCTCAAATACTTTATTTTTTTCCACAGGAGCTTGACAAATCCAGTGCACAGAATGACAGTGCTCCCTTAATGAGCAGCTATTCAATATTTTCTTTTCTCCTCTTTGTTTAACGTGCAGCCCTACACCTTGTTTACTGCACTCTAGCCAAACCTTGCTCTGAAAAGAGAACTATTAATTTCTTCATGAGCTTTTCTATGGTTCTCATCACTACAGTTTCAGAGGGCTTCACATATATTAATGAATTTATTTTCACAACATCCCTGTCAGGTGAGAGGGTGTTATCCCCATTTTATAGATGGGGAACTGAGGCAAACAGAGAGAGAGTCAAAAGTAGCAGATTTCATGTCCTTCCTCCAAAGCACGGAGGCACTAGAGCTTTAAAAAAAAAATTTACATGAGCAAAACAATGTATTTGTCATTAGCCTTGTTCTTGTAAAACGCTGACATGATTTGGCTGAATTTTTCCAAAAAAAATCTTCAGCCAGAGGCAGACACCCAGCATGGAAAATTTCAGCCCAAACAGTTAAAGTTTGGCAAAGTTATAAGCAACTGCAAATAGGGTCTTATAATGAGAAGAGTCAGGCCACCTTGATTGTAAGTGGCGTTACCGGCTCTGTCTATTATAAAATCTAAATTGCACACTTTGTGTAACACAGCATTGTGTCGTTTTGCCTCTGAACATTCTGTTTGCTTACTGCTTTATTTTTTATTGCATATTTCCTTTGGAAGGCAAGAGAAGCATTGTGGCAGCAGTGTGCCATCCAGATCACTCATGCTATTCAGTACGTAGTGGAGTTTGCAAAGCGGATAACAGGCTTCATGGAGCTCTGTCAAAATGATCAAATTCTACTCCTTAAATCAGGTGAGTGGTTTAGTCAGTCATTCTCTCTTCAAATAACCTTACTTCTCCCCATCACAACCTTGCCTCCCCACACATGTAAACCCTACGTGATCTTCTGCGTTAATAACATTCATGTCTTCAGATCCCATTCCCTCTAAAGTCAATTGTGTTTTTCATTTACAGAAAAACTTAACTGTTAATTGCAGAAGCCACAAGCCCCAGCTTGACATGCCGTGTAAGGTATTATTGAGTTGAGCTGCTTGAATCACCAAACTGCTGCTTCTAAAACCACCACTTGATTTTAGTTAGTCAAATCCATGCGAACTGGGCGCTCTGGCCTCTCTGGTCAACTCTAATCATTTTAATGATGCTATAGCAATACCTATAATCTTATGTCAGTACTTAGTAGGAGAAATCCCTGCGGGCGATAATTAATACTGGAGTGAGCGTGGTTGGATAGCGGCAGCATGCATTGACACTGTTGTGTGCGTGTGCGCGTTGCGGTGTGTGTATGGGGGGGCGGGGGGTAGTTTTTCTGTCATGTCACACAGCAAGTCCCGCCCTTCTTTTAGAATAATCATTTTAAGATGCACTCTGGTGACATTTAGTTGTTAGGAATTGTGAGCTTGCAATAACTCCATGTCACTCAGTAGGACCAAATGGTATCATCAAACAAGCTGCATCTGGTTATTAACTGCATTACCCTGTGCTACCCTGGTCCCCAGATCTGGCAGAGGCTGGGATGTAGCATGAGGCAGTTTCTTTGAGCTAGAGAAGTGCCTTGTGTCATTCAACAGAGAACTCTGAGGCAGTTCTGAAAGAGGTAGTGTGATCCAGTCCTTGCTCAGAAGGCTGTGGCTGTAATATGGGACCAAGATGCTGGAGGCAGGTGCAAACTGCAGAAAAATAAGAGGACCAGCAGGAATACAGAAAATTCCCTGGAAAAGAAGGCTCTTAGCATGAGAATAATTAATAATATCCTTATTAACAATCCAGCTTCTGCATTAAACAACTGTATTCATTTGACTGGTAAAGCAAAAGAAACAGGAGCACTTCAAAAAAAGATTCAATGACATTTGGACATAAAATGTATTGTAAGAGAACCCTAATTAGCTACAGAGTGTATAAACTGCTAAAGTTTTACTGCCCCTCATGCTGCTAATATTGAGCAGAGCTAGCCAGAATTCTGAGATGTTTTCCCACAGTTTCCTTCAAAAATCCCCCTTTGAATTTTTCCTGTGAGGAAATTCTGGTTTCTCTGTGGTAAAGTTTAAAAATGTGACAAAGTGTTATTTTCCCCCTTGCATTCCACACCCTCTGACTGTTTCCCCTCTTTTTCCATTATGAGAAAGGGGGGAAGCCTACGTTTCACACTTTCTTACAGTTTTCCAACTGAAAACATCATGGAAACAGTGTGGAAAAGTGTGTGTAGGGGGAAACACTTTTTACATTTAAAAGTAGAACTTCCACTTTTAAGCTAATTTACTGTCAGAAAACACTTTGTTATAGTTTTCAAACTAGCAAACATTGGAAAACTATCAGAAAGTGTGGAAACCCCCATAATATCTAAATGGAAAAACTTCAAAAATCCAGAAAAAAATGTCCTAATTTTTTTCTTTTCATAGAAAAATTTGGGATGCTTTTTCAAAAACTTTCATGTAAAAATTTTTTAATGAAACCCTTTAAAAAACAACTTTTAATCAGAAAATGTTTGACCAGCTCTACTACTGAAATTAGGGATGGCCTGATAATATGCACTGCCCCGAGAAAAAGTGGAGCCCTAAACAGAAAGGAAATGGGACTGGATCATGAATTGCTTCCTTCTCTGGTCAGTGCCAGAGGCAGAGATTGGAGGGTGAGTTGTCTCCTACTCAGATCCCATCAGCAAATTGTAGGTTGTGGTGTGGTGTTTGAGTGGGATTCACTCCGTATTGCAGCACCTAACTTTACGGTAGAGCTGGGTAAACAGTGGATTTTTCAGTTCGATGACATTTCCGAACAATCAAAAAAGAAAAACTGAAAATCAAAAAATAATGAAAAATATCAGTGTATCGAAAAATTCTATTTCCGGTCAAACAAAACAAAATCGGAAAATAGATTTTTTTTTCCTAGCACTTGTGAAGGGCTCGATAGTGGTGGTGGAAGAAACCACTATTACAACTTTTAGCCCAGTGCTTAGAGCACTCATCTGGGATGGGAAGCCCTCCGTTCAACTCCACTTCTGCCTGATATGAAGAAGGGATTTTAACTGGGGTGTCCTACATTATAGCCCAGCCACTGGGCTATAGTATATTATGGGCAGGGGCTCTCTAAATCTCTCCTGTTGAAGTTGATCAACTTTTTACAAATAATTAAATATGAACTGGCATAGCAGGAATGGAGCCTGGGGATCAAAGTGGAACAGCTTCAACAAGAGAGACGGAGAGAGGCCTGTCCCACAATATCCCATAGCCCTGGGGTGAAGGCATTTTTTCTGGGAGACAGGAAACCCACGTTCAAATCCCTGCTCCACACTAAGTAGAGGGGAAAGTTGAACCTGGGTCTCCAATGCCCTGGGGGAGGGCTAAAGGCCATAAGGAGGGGGGCACAACATCCTCTCCCTGCTGTTTTGTGTGAGTTTCAACATGCTCTGAGCACGTCTACCAGATTGAGCCCCCAAATAGGTGGGGGAATACCTACTTCTAATCCCACCTCAGGTTTCAGCGTGAGTTAGACACCACGCTGCTGTGCAGTGTCAAGATTTAGGCAGGTGTGCACATGCCCCGCTGCTGACATTTAGGCACCTTGGGGACTTCAGTAGTGGAAAGTTAGGCACCTAGGCCCAGATCTACAAAGATATTTAGGCTCCTAACTTCTGTTGAAATCAGTGGAAGTTAGAAACATAAATACCTCTGTGGATCTGGGCCTTAGGGATTTAGGCACTTACAGGGTTAGGGGGCTGCTGAGCAGGCCAGTGACTGTGAATGCCAGTGGCACATAATATTGGACTTAGGTGCTTAAGCCCCGCTGTAAATCCCACCATTTGTGCACAAGGTTGTTTCTGTTCATTGGTATTTTGCAAGAAACTTTTTTGAAATTTAATACATTCTGCTTTCAAAAGTGCCTTGAAACATCCCAGTAATGAAGTATGTGTAGTTTTCATACTCTTTCCTTGTCCAACAGGCTGCTTGGAAGTGGTTTTGGTGAGAATGTGCCGTGCCTTCAACCCACTCAACAACACTGTTCTGTTTGAAGGAAAGTATGGAGGAATGCAAATGTTCAAAGCTTTGGGTAGGTTTGCCTTTTTTATTTTCATCCATTACAATGAGCCAAATTCTGGAGTGAGTGGGAGACTTACCTTTCTAAATATAACCACCCTCCCAACCAAAAGTCATTAGCAGCTTTTGAATCCTTTACCTTTAGCACTGAAGAACAGGGAACTGCCATTTAAGCTCACAAAGTAACTCCAATAGCTGCTAGCAGTAGGAGGCTGTTTTTCTCTAATAGAAAAGGAGCAATGGGAGGTTTGCAAGATACACTTTGGCAGTGTGCCATGTAAGGACTGAGTAAAATATGAATGAAGATTTCAGAATTTGGCCTATAGTGATCCCAGCCTCATTTGTGGTTGACATTTGCACTGGTGTGTAATATCAGCCAAAAGAATGGTTTCACTATTGAAACCCGTGTGGAAGGAAGGTGAATGTTGCAGAACGGGTAAGTGGATGAAGTCTATTTTGGCCTCTTGGCAGAGGTAGATGGATGGATGGATCCCACAAAGGTCATGAGGGGGCACCAATGGGTTATCCAGAATACTCTGAACCTTGAGAAAGATTCAGGCAAAGCTCAGGTTCATTCTGATTCGTTTGGTAGAGCAACTGTTTAATTCCTCATCACTATATGTAACGTGCATGATGACTGTTACCTTCCTTGTAGTGTTACCTTATAAATTATGTCAGTGTTCTGGTTGTGAGAATAATTAACCTGTTAATCATTCGGCAATCAGAACCAAAGCCAATGAAGGTTTCAATACTGGTAGTAATTAATAAATATTTAGCTCATTGCTTACATATACATCATATATAAACATTCCATGTATGTTTAGCTGGTTTTCTTTGTCCCATAGCATGTTTTCCCCCAAACTTCTAAGAAGGCTATCTTATACTGTTATTGATGGGATGTTGTAGGACATCGCTGTTCTGTATTAGTCAGATTCCTTTTGTAGATGTCACTTTGGTTTCAAAAACAAGATTTTCTTTCATAAAGACAAAGAAAATTCTTGGGTAACATTTCTGTGTGACATTGCAAAAGACATTTTTTTTCCTTGATTTTTTCTTTGGAGTTTTCAGAGACAGAGTGTTTCACACTTTTTACTAAAAAGAAAAAAGAAAAGGAGTACTTGTGGCACCTTAGAGACTAACCAGTTTATTTGAGCATGAGCTTTCGAAAGCTCATGCTCAAATAAACTGGTTAGTCTCTAAGGTGCCACAAGTACTCCTTTTCTTTTTTCTTTTTACGAATACAGACTAACACGGCTGTTACTCTGAAACCTGACACTTTTTACTGGGATTCATTGAAAGTTCTAGTGATATGCAGCTGCAAATGTTACTTTTTAAATAGCCTCACTTTCCATGTGAGTGCAAATTCAGTAGTCAATGAAAGCGTTCACCTAATCAAAACACTTGCTCACTTACTTGCACTCTTTCTCTCTCTCACTCAGATGCGTGCGCACACACACACACACGCGCGCTCCTGACATCAAAACAAGCAGCTTTTCAAGGCAGATTAAAGAGCTGATAAATTTCTAGCATTGACTTTGTTCTCTATGATCTGTAGGTTCTGATGATCTGGTGAATGAAGCGTTTGACTTTGCAAAGAATTTATGTTCCTTACAGCTGACTGAGGAAGAGATTGCGTTGTTTTCGTCTGCTGTTCTGATATCACCAGGTAGTTATCTCCAAGTATTTTGATGAATCCTCTTTTTCACTGCATCCTTGTTCATACTTTTTTGCCAGCATAAACAGCTGTTGTTCCTACTTAAACTGGCACACTAAGTAATTGAAGAATTGCCTGGATTATTCTCTAAAGTTTTCTTGAATACATTATATTGACAGCAGTTAACCTGCTGGAAATAGGCTCAGAACAAAATATGGCTACACCAGCCTAAAGAGCCACAGGTAGGCAGATTTATGACCTGCCTGTTATCCAAAACATGCTGACCAGCTGTTCAGAACCTGAATTAAATTATAGAAAAATAACTGGCTGGATCTAAGCCAAGTATTGTCTCTTCAACATTCAACAGCACTGTCATAAGATGAAGGAAGAAAAATAGGAACACTAGAAAGAGAGAGGGGGCCAGATTGTGTGTGATAGGTATAGATACTGATTACAGGTAGGGCAGAACAGCATTTCCCCAGGTGGACCTCTGAGAGATATTGTGCCTCAGAGAGGCATATTCCTTCTTGAATTTCAGGAAGCACAGGGCCTCGGCTCCTTCCTTCCTTCCCACTCTGAGGCAGCAGGCACTCTCATGGTTAGCACTAGGGAGCATGCTCTGCCTTTGGTAGAGTATAGGGACAGCACTGTGACTGGCTTCTCCTGTGGGATGGGAGCAAGCAGGGCAAGGGCCTTCCCCATACTGCCCACCTGTACAAGGGCAAGTCAGAAATACATTTATTGTCATGGGAATATGCTCATTTGCACAAAATACCCATAGTCACACATATGTGTTTGAAAACACACTGGCTGCATGAATGTTCATGGAAAAGTAGAAAAACCAGGGTTTGGACCATGGGTGATTGGATCAGATCACAAGCTGAATCTAGTGGACATGTTCACAATTCAGTGTGGGATTTTTTAAAAGCACCTTAGGGAAAAGTACTTTCCCACGGAAAGTTAATGGGTATTGTGCGCCTACCTCCTTCAGGCCTATTATATCGCCCCTACACACACACACACAATTCACCCAGTTCTGCTCCTGGCCTCCTCTAGGTTTCTCTGCCCTTTGTCACATCTGTGGAGGAGATTAATTTAGATAAAATTAGACCAGCATAGATGGTGTCAACACGCTTGATATCTTCATAATAACATGTGCTGCAAGGATTCTGGTCCTTGTTATTTCTACAGGAGATTTTGTGTTCTGTAACAGTTTGCTCATTGATGGAAGGGATGATCCAGTGAGTACTTGCTGCAGGTTAGTACCATTAGCTTCGTAGGTAGAGTCACCGGATACAAAGCCGCTTTTCTAGGATGTTTTCTTGGCTGGAAAGTTCCTCAGCCACAGGAGAAAGGACAGCAGCGGTGCTGTGTGCAGAATCATACTTCTCTAACCAAGCTTTGTTTTATGTTACAAAACCTTCACAATGTGCAGAGGTGGAATCACTGTGTTTTTGTATTTAAATCTTCATTGAGAGTTGTGTTCCAATTTGATGTCTTACAACAGTGACTCGGAAATATAGGATCTGATCCAAGGCACATTTAAATCAATGGGAAACTTTCCATTCACTTCAGTCAGCTTTGGCTCAGGCTAGTACAGCACATCCGTAGAAAAGGTGTGACAAGTGCAGTAGTTGAATGTGTTTGGGAGCTAGAGAAACTTCAGTGAAATCAAATTTCTACCCAATGTTATGCCTCAGACAATACAGGAAGGAAGAGCAAATTACTGCTTCAACCAGCCAGCAAGATCTGGTAACAAATCTGCCAATAATTCTAAGACTACGGCACCTTCTTTGGGCCTGATCCAAACCCACTGAAGTAATGGACAGATTCCCATTAACTTTAGTTGGTTTTGATGCAGCCTTTTATGCTTAGCTGCAGGGAGATGGTACATGGATATCAAAATATTGATTCATCCCTGTGGTCCTCTAAATAACCCATCGTTTGGAAAGTACCAAATGTTTCTACTTGGTACTGGTATTTGCTGTCAACTGAGAATCCCTTGCTCATTTCTACTTTTTCTAAACCATTTGTGGATGTATTTAGCGCTCAGAAAAGTGAGTGACTCAGCCCTGACTTTGAGACAATTGAACTGCAGGCAAGTGTTCTGAAAGCTTCCCCATTAGCTTTGCTAATGCATTCAGTCCTGCTATACAACCGTCCTGCTACAGTACTCAAGTGCTGCGCCTCTCTGGAACAGAAATGGTTGGGTATAGCAAGCTGTTTGGGAGTTGTGTCCTATAGATAAACAGGAGCAACTACCAAACTCATATTCACTGTGCTCCAACTCGGAATTTCAGTCTGCTCTTCAGAGGCACAAGAGTAGTTACTGTAATATCCCATAGTTCTCCCTTTCGTCTCCTGAATGGGTCTTTCCTACACACAGACATGAAACCTGTCAGAAAGACGCTTGTAACTGATTTCTTTTCTCGCCCACATCACAAAGAAATGAATGTCAAAGCAAATGCTATGTGCCACTTCTTTCTGCAGTGTGTGTGTGTTTGTATATGGGAAAGGGGTGATATGACAGACAGATGGGTTGAAACACCATGTATGACTATGCCAAACACTTTCTTTTTCATGAACTTAACAACTGTTATGCTTTGTGCCAAACAGCCCTAATGTGTAGCATTAGACACCAAAACGTAATTCACAAACACTGTGTACCAACAATGCTGGTTCATTTTTAAACCCATGCTTGTTACTGAGAGAAAAATCCTTAGGGAATATCCCTCTGTGATGAATCTGTTTCGCTCTAGTCTGCCACACTGGGCCTTGGTTTAAATCCACTAGAGTGCATGTTTTTATGACAGCATAAAATTTAGCACTTCATGTATGAAGTCTGAATATTACTGTATGCTCACTTAGGCAGGTGTTATGTAAGCTGTTAGCTAATCTTGTTACTGCTGCTACTGCTATTACCGAATTCAGTTGCTTACCTTATGTGAACAAGATTCTTTATCTTTCTAACAAGGTTCCTTTCTCTGAGCATCTGTTCAGTGTCTGGAGACCTCAGCTCTGTCTCTTTTCAGCAAAGGCTCAGACTAGTGTGTTCCAAACAGCAATCTTTTCATGCTACACCCTTTTCATGCACTTCTCTTCACACAGGGCCTGACAAAACGATAGTATCCTATTAATTATATGTTGAAACATCACTATTATCTGGCCTGTATGATAAATTTATATTAATGGTTAGTTTACAATAATCCTATGTAATCAGTGCCATTACTTCACTTCTGTCTCTGATTAACAAAATAAGCATCTGAATGAGGGAAGGGTTTTTCTGCACCTCCTGGCTCTTCCTGTAAAATTCATCTTCTGCACTAAGATAGATTTTTCATTTCCTGTTTGAAAGCCAAAAACTATTTCTAAGATCCAATCTGAATAGACAGAGAGAGAGAGAGAGAGAGAGAGAGAGATTTGCAGCATGATAACAAAAAAAAGTTTACTGGTACAGTAAATGCATTGTATTAATGGACTCAGAATTGAATCAAGATCTGCTGCACCACTTGCCATATGGTTGTTTCAGGAAGCCGTGAGTTGGGAGAATATAGATTCTTATCTTTCCCTGAAATCAGGGGGAGTTTTGCCTTTGACTTCAGTACAAGTAAGATAGGTTCCAAGCAGCTATTTCTGTAAATGTATTCTCCCAGATAATTTAGAATTTATTTAATCTGGTGCCATGTAAAAAGGAGTGTATTTTTTAAATAATTGCACTTCAAGATGTTGCAACAAAAAAATTCATCTAAAGTATTAAGAAACTCTTTTGAAGGAAACTATTTCTGTTCATTCAGACTTAACTGTTGGTCTCAAAATGTTAGCCCAGTTGAGACTCTGGTTTATTTAATTTTAAATTTTTAAATTGTTATATTTTATTACTGTCAAAGAGGTGTGATTACTTTGATCAGTTTGTTTATTCTTTCTGTACTCAGTAGACACTCAGATAGCATTACTTGTACTTCATCTGTGAGATATGAAATAGAGAAATATGAACTAGAAAACAACAGAATAAATGAATTGCTTGGACCTTGCTTAATTTTTTTGCAGGAGTTATCCATTTTGTCACATCTTTCTCTCTTTTGTCCTTTTTTTAAAATCCTCATAGTCAAGTTCAAACATGTAAAGGCAATGCATTGGTAGCAAGTACGTACTTCATGTCCATGACTTGAACTCCCAGGTGATCTTATAGTAGTTCATAACATCCTGCCTCTGAAATCATGTGTTAATAGCATTGCAGTCCCTCAGCATAATGAGATTATTATTAACCCTTGTCAGCCTGGTATGTGGTGCCCATGTGTGGATGAGCTGGTTCATTTTCCTTATTCTTGTTGGCTTTAGCCCTTGCCTTTCTTCTTTGTCAGATCGAGCCTGGCTATTAGAACCAAGAAAGGTCCAGAAACTTCAGGAAAAGATTTATTTTGCACTTCAACATGTGATTCAGAAGAACCATCTTGATGATGAGACCTTGGCAAAGGTAGATCCTTAGAACATGCTAGTTCATGACTATATTAACGGAACAAGTGTTCCTAAGATTCAGGAGTGTTGCCAACATGTACATAGCAATTCTATTATAACTCTTATATATCTGATAACCAAAGTAAGGCTTTGATAGAGGATGATTTCAAAGTGGAGGAACAGCAATAGTGCTGCCGAAGGTGAAGTGGCAATTTAGTCATTACCAGATTATCTAATGCAGTATTCAAAATGTAATCTTTTTTTTTAAAGAATTCACTGAGAATGAGAGTCAGAAGACTCTGGAAGATATTAATATAAGAATTCAGAAAGCAAGCTCAGTCTTAATATATTTCCCCACTGAATAAGGGTAAGAAAGAAAGTGTTACCATTTTATAATATTTTGTTTCAGTTGTTCGACTGAGGGGGTAATAAATTCTGGAATTTGCAATCACATAAGGGGAACATAGCATTGAGTTATCCCTGACGGTTCACAGCCATAGATCATCCTGAATAAATCTGGTATTTATTCTTTATTCTATTGGCCAAACTATTTTGCTTCTGAGTTGCTGTAATTGTAATTCTTTATTCTATTGGCCAAACTATTTTGCTTCTGAGTAGCTGTAATTGTAATTGTTTAAAAGAGAAATAAAATTTGTAAACTTGAAATGAGGCAGGTCCCTTCCAGATTTCAGTAGAACCAAGATAATAGCTTTATGAATTGGGCTGGTAAGGCTTCTTACTGAAATGCTCCTATACACATATCTGCTAACATCGGGGGAAAGTGTAGGCACATTGTTCTAGAAAATCAAATGGAGAGCGCATAGCGAATCTGGCCCCCTGCTTTTTTCATGTCCACTGTAAGGATCACAAAGATACTTATTTTGTAATTTTTAGAGATTTCATATCTGTCAAATGTATGTACTACTGTAAAAAATTTATTGAAACTGTCATCAGAAAAGCAAGGCAGTCCTGGTAAATAAATAAACCTCCCATTAATTTCAATCAGAGTTTTGCCAGAGGAAGGACTCTGAAATGTGTGGCATGCATTACATAAATTGTAAATTCAGAGGAAATGGAGACATTTTAATTAGGTAGGCTCCTTACGTAACTGCACACAAATCTGTTGCTAGACAAAAAATGTTACTTTCCACAGGAAATTCTCTCGGTTTATGTAGCGATATTTTGATTCAGTTAACGGCAGCATGCTATATGCTTAGTTTTTCTAGGGAAAAAAAAGGGAGTTATTGCTATTCTTTTCCCTGGTACCCTGTCTTATTTCCTTCCTTTTTCACTACAACCATTAGTGGTTCTTTGGTGCTATTATGGGAATGAGACTTCATTAAGGACCACCTCCAATATGCAGCCCTCTTTCTTAAATGGCCACTTTAAAGTAACACCAAGGTTTCTAGGACAATTGTGTTTGGCCTTTAATTAAAAAACAGTCTCTTCTAGACAATTTAATTTGCCAGTTGGTGTGGTCATTTTAAACAGGTTTCACTGTTCTCAGTGAATCACAGTCAGTTACTCTTCCACCCAGCAGGATGCTACTACCTCTGTTCATTCTGGAAACCCTGCTTTATTCTAAACACTTTCTTGCTCTTTTTTTTCCCCTTACAGTTAGTAGCCAAGATACCAACCATTACTGCACTTTGCAACTTGCATGGAGAGAAACTGCAGGTATTTAAGCAATCTCATCCAGATATAGTGAATACATTGTTTCCTCCATTGTACAAGGAGCTTTTCAATCCAGACTCTACCACGGGCTGCAAGTGAAGGGGAAGATAGAATTGTCACATAGTCCTGGAATGCATCACTGTTAAGACAAAAGAAATGTTTTCATGAAGACTTATTAAAAATGTCACTACTGCAACACTAGGAATGTCCTGCACTTAATAGAATTATTTTTCACCGCTACAGTTTGAAGAATGTAAATATGCACCTCTGAGTGGGGCTCTTTTATTCTTGTCTTTCTTTTACTTCTTTTTTTTTTTTTAACTGACCATAAATGTACAAATATAGGACACTGGGTGTTACCTTTTTTATTTTATTTTTTTGGGGTATGTTTTGGGAGACAACTGTTCATAGAATTTTATTGTAGATATAAATGAGAATAGAGAGGTACTTTGCAGTATTACTCTTGCTGTTTATTGTTCAAATATAATTTAAGAAAATTCCACTTATTACACTTGCCTATTTCTATGTTTTTAGATAGTTTAATGCATGTAGAAATTTATAGCTGTCTTGGAAATTGTTGTGCATATATGAAATATACATATGTATGTGTACTATAGACATATATATATATGTAATATATGCACATGCTGTAGCTTAAAAATCCCATGCCTACTTTCAAAGGATGCTCAGTCAGGCTCTCCTGCAGGTTTTACTCTCCAAGTCATGTATTAAATTTATATTGGGCAATCAGGATTTTGCTCTGTGAGGCAGAGTTAAATCCTCACTCACCAATGTATAACGAAAGGATGGTATCGCTTCTGAGAAACTTGTCATATAGTGTGTATATGCAGTCTGCAGTCTGTAAATCAAACATTAAGATTGTATCAATGATGCAAAAGCCTTGTCTGGATGGTTCAAATGGACAGAGGAAAAGTTAGTTGGAATTTTCTCCCTGTTACGGGAATAAAGCATATATAAAAATGAACATAACAGGACAGCATGCCAGTAAAGTATCCAAACCGCAGAGTCAAAATGTAAATTATCCCAAACAGAACATTTTTGTGAATCAGCAAAACATTATATTTTATTAGCGCTTCTTAGAGAAATAGATACAGGGCCCATCTTGCTCCCATTGACTTAAATTGAACCAGGAGAAGGCCCAAAATATAGCTTTGAAGAGTAAAAATGTGATGTGGTGATGGTCGTGGTGATGATGACAGTGACACTCTGTCGCCAGCTAAGTCACCATAAGCTGTTGGATGACAATGGAGGGTTTCCATTTCATAAAACTATCTTGCTCAGGTGCTACTATTAGAGGTTCAGGATAGGCAAGTGAAGGGATGTGATTTTTTTTTTACAAATGTGAATTAAAAACAGAGCTAGGCCTGAGTAGCAGCATTCAAATGCAAATGTGAATCAGTCCCAGATCATTCTCCCAAACCTGAGAGTGTTCAAATCCATGGTTTGTCTTCATGTTTGTCTCTTTGTGCCACAGATACTGGGCAGAGGGGAGTGGGAGGATACCACAAGCTGAAAAGGCAGTAATGAAGAATGTGTTTGTTTCTCCCAGATTCACACACAGTAGACCTTCCACCTGTGGAAAGATGAGGGATTCAGCTTCCCCCATAGCACAATCCCTACTGTCCCCTTATCCTGCGGAGGCTTCTCCATAAGTTCAGGGACCTGAGAGTGGATAGCTGGCAAAGAGGGAGAATTCTGAGGGTGTGGGCCACAGTGAGATGAATTTCCCTCCCCACTCTCCCACCCCCTAAACCACACAGAAATTAATAGTCATTCAGCACAGTGGAACTACCCTGTAAAGGGATTTCTGCAGCCTGCATGGAAAGCCCTGTCGGTATGGCTCCACAGTGGAACTGTGTTGATAGGGCGCTGGAGGAGACACCCCAAGACCCCACAGCTGATGTGCAAGTGCAGGGTTTCCACACGGGTAGCCCTGAGCCTCCGGCCCATTTCTAGGAATCTGCAGGATTCTGGTCTGAATCTCCTCCTCCTCCCTCCTCAGGGACCAAACCCCACATCTTATCAACGAATCCATAGGAAACTCTGATAAGGGAATTTCCTTTCCCCCACTGGCCACTCTTCTGTTTCTTTGGCATGGGAGTGGCCTATCTGGGCAAAGTTAAGAATTGTTTGTCTCACATGCTCATTTTCTTTCGTAATCACAGACAAGATACAACAGCAATAATTTTTTTAAGCCTCTATTATGCATGTAACCTATAGTTTTATAGTAAATCATTTTTTCTACCGGCCAGTTTCTAATCTCAAAAAATGCACAGCTGAAGTAGTTCTGCTGGGAAAGGATTTGTTGTAAACCTGATTGTGCTTGCAAAATTACTTTGTACTGTAATCCATTTCTGAAATAACTTGTTTTCCAAACCAGGGCCATGTCCCCTGATATTACTAATTACACCAAAAATGTCCTCAGTTAAAATAAACAAATAAAATTTGCACTTCTATAGCAGCTTCCATCTCAATACAACTTACAAATACTGATTTAACCCTAGAACACCCTTGTATGGTGAGGAATGTATTTATATCCCCATTTTACAAAGGAGGAAAGTGAAGCACAAGAATACTAAGGGGCTGACCCTGTACCTCCAAAGTGAGAGTTTTACTTGACTTCATCTGAAGCAGAATTTAGAACCAATGTGTGACTTGCTAAAGGACATGCAGGACATCTGTGGCAGAATGATGAGTAGAACCCAAATTCCAGTCTTCCTCTTCATATTATTACTGTCTAAAGCCTTGATTATCCGAATTTACTCAGTGACCCTCCAGACAATCAAGGTATGCAAATAAGTTACAGTAAGAACAAATAAATGTGAATACAGCTAAAAATAAAACTACCCACCAGGTCAGGTGGTAGCAGCTCAGAAGAATATATTTATAATTATACATGGTTAGTCCTCTGCTTGGCTTTTTTTAAGCACAAGAACAAAAACATATAGTTGAAAACCCTCAAAGTGTTTGTTTTAGTGTTGTGGTGACCAGACATCATAAATTTAGCCCACCCTCCAGACCCACAGAGTAAGTGATTAAATATAATTGTCCTTTTTGGGGGGTAAATAATGAGGCTTTGTTATGTGGGTAAATAAGAACAGTCCTTCATTATGCTGTGTTGCTTCCTGAAAAGTTTTTCATTCCTTTCCTTTCATAAAATAAAACAACTATCTTTGGGAATTTTACATCTTGTACTCTAGTCAAGCTAACTGAATGTAGACACAAAAGATATTACTTAGCATTTATATAGTGCTTTTCTTCATCAAAGCACTTACTTTACCCTCAACCAGTTAAACCTTGCAACACTCTTCATGCATAAGGATTATTATACCTATTTTAAAATGGTGAAACTCAGGCAAATAAATTAAGAACCTTGCCAAAGGCTACAGAAGAAGCAGTGTCCCAACTGGGATTAGAAAACAGGGATTTTTTCTTAAACCATTTTTAATGTGCACTGCTGCCCCTTTGCACTGAGATGTGTATAACAGTGGTGTTTAAAAATTGCTGATTCACAGACCCTTGATCACCATTAAAAAGGCAACAGTTATCAACAGTTACCACTATAATTATTCAATTTATTCATTGCAAATTATATTTGTTGTGAATTTAGCATCCCACTTTTTTATTTCTTTTGAATAATTTGCTCATACACCCTGATTTTTTCCAATTTATTTGTTAGTATTCACTGAATACTTAATACAAACAAATTTTGATACAACTTGTTTGCAAACGTTGATTAGTTGCTAATTGCTATTCATTAGCTGTGGCGTGAGACTGGTAATTTAAGTAAAATGGTATTGTTTCTGCTCCTTGACTGGATGACTAAAACTTTTAAAACCCAGAGAACAATGACTAATCAATCATGCACTCTAGTGCGAATTTTTGGATGATGATTCATTTGTGCTCAAATTTGAAAAAATTGGGGATTTGATACCTTTTTCATGAATAGATGACAACCATATTAAGAACAATGTACAATATGAGCTCCACACTTAACAGCACACGGAACACAGTTTTTTATTTATTTCAGAAAATATTTGTGCATCATTTTATATATTATTAGTAGCTCTAGTGATTCCACAGTTGTATCAAAGACAGCAAAGGTTAATTCCCTACAATTAGAATATGTCATATTTCAGCCACCACTGTGTTAACTACTGATACATGGAGACTTTTCTAATGGCAAGCACTTTAAATTAGACTGATTTTCAATGACTGATTAATCTCAATGCTTTAACAAAAAAAGAAAGTTTTAAAAAATGATTCCTGCTCCTCCATTTCTGGTACTGTATTCAGATAATTCAACCACATTGAACCAAATTATCCACACTGTCTGAACAGACAGATGTAGACGGCTTGTTACACTACTACAGAGATTTAATTTTGGTGTAAATGTCACTCCTGTTAGCTCTTTGTATAAAGAATTAATTCCAAGAGTCATATTTCCTTCTAATGGGAAAATTACTTTCCTGATTGCTAGGAAAACAGGGTAATAGAAGTCACTCAATTAAACTGAGCAGTTTCCAAATACAATATATATTTTGATTGGTTTGTGATTGGCAGCATTTAGGGTCTGATTCTGCAATTTGTCGAGCTCCCTTAGCTCCAGTTATAGATAATGAAATCGGAGGCCCCTCAGCACCTCCCAGGAGGTATTTGGCACCTGATATAATCAAAGGCCTCAGAGTTTGGAGCTCCCATTTGAGCTTTGTGGAATGCATGTCAAATGTTGCCTTCATACTTATTTTAATGTTTTTACTTTGTGGTTCCCATTGTTAATTTCAGCTCCCTTGCACGTGGGATAATTTATTTCCTCTGCTTCACCTTCGATTTTTAAATTGGGCCAATTTATGTGTTTGGGAAGGTGGGGAGGATGAAAAGTTTATTACCCAAGACAAGTTTTACGAAGTGATTGGTTTTTTTGTTTATGTTCCTCCTAGGTAGCCTGCAGTAGTCTGAGTTTTTCTTTGGGTTAGCTGTGGTTTGTTCCCCCTCCCACTCCCTATAATGACATTTACACGGAAAAGGGGGCAAATCCTGTTCCTTGTGAACAGTTGTGTAAATAAACTGTGTAGAGAAGTGCTCTGCCAAGGCTGGGGAAAGGAACATTCCCCTTGCCCCCTTCCACCTCCATTCCAAATTGTGGAATGATAGTAGAGCTGCTTCCTGGAGGCTACTGTAGCCTCCGATGTGCTGCAGCCCCTAGGACTTGGAATTTGTTCTGGCAGGTAGATCTGAATAATCACAGATACACAGGTCCTGGTCCCTGCCCCCAAAATCTCCCCTATGCTACTATGGAGCTGTACAACACGTCACAAAGGGTGTTCAGTCTCCCTACATCTTCCCCCTAACACTATCCTTCCCCATGCAGCCTATCGTTATTGGTTGTGCTGCAATCAGAATCACACAAAGCCCTTGCTGGGACTGGAGGATTTGGCCATATTATTATACAATATTATGCATTCCTGAAATATAACTGGGTAATGAGATGAGAATGAAACATGATACCGTCATTTTGGGCTAAGCACATCCTGTAAAAATATGTGTGTTGAAACTGAAACCCAAGACAAAAATAGCTTCCTTTTCCCTGACACTAACAAAATAGACTATTCTTAACATTACCCAGCACTTTCTGCCTCCACTGTAAGGACTACCTACTGCCTCTGACATCCTGTAAAAACAGTGGATCAGAGAATCAGTCCTCTTCTTTCCTTTAAAGTTTCACACTTTGTAAATGACAATCACTGCTTGATGCAGATGTTGCACTGTATGCCACTCAGGGATGTTTCATTATTAAAAATAAAATATAATGGTAATAATAAGGAAAAGAATGTTAGAGGCTTTGGAGGGCACACATTTAGATGTCCAAATGAGAGATCCAGACAAGGCTTTCAAGCCAATGATTAGAAACGACATTGGTTAGAAACTGAATTCACTGTCATTGTTGCCTCAGCTCAGTGCAGTACCTTCTTCACTTATTGTTTCACATTCAGTACAGTGTTTCTGAGCAATTAATTCATGTTTTTGAAATGTCCCCACAGAATCAGAATGTAAATTAGCTCTGTATGATTTACTGAATTTAGACTATTGACGAAAGAAAGTTTGATTTAAAGGTACTGAGGTAAGGTACCATTAATCTGGGCTATATTGAGAATGGCTGGAGGCATGTAGGATGAAGGACTAGGACACAGAATAAATGATAACATGTTGGTAGTAACAGCCACCATTTTGCTGACTGACCATATGGAGAAAAATCACTGAGAGCAAGCAATAGAAAAGAAAGAGATTAACTACGCTCCTTTCCTCTCATGGATGTATCAGATCATCAAACCCAGTCCCCATCTGGGCCACTAAGCCAACTCTTCTCCCAGCCTATACCCATGGGCTTCTGAGCTTATGCTCATTTCTGACTGAGACACTGGTATTTTTTGCTACACCACCAGAGGCATGATATTCCCATATTCCAACTACACTAGAATTGGGAGTCTATGCTCCTCCTCCCCAGTCCTACTCCTCGATGCCTTAAGCAGGCCCCTACTTCATCTGTTTACAAGAACTGCCTTGCCCTCAGTGTGCAGGAAACTTGAAAACACACACACACACACACACACACAAAATCAATTCCTTTCAGGTCCCTGACCTAGCTAAGCTGTTCCTACCCCCTGACCATGATAAGATCACATCACTTCTCCCAAGTGTGTTAGGGGTGAGGGCAGCTAGGATCCCTTTCTACCTCTGTGTCCCCCATATAGGAATGATGAGTGGGAAACCTCACATCAAGAGTTGGAAGGGAGAGATTAAGGCCCCTGCTACCAGTGGTTTAAAGCTATTGATCCAGCTAGCTGAGTTCTTATACTGGCAACCATCACCATAGTAGCTAGCACCTTGCAGCTTGGGTTTAGGCTATTCAATTTTCTGGGCTACTTCAAGCCTGTCATGGAGGTTATGGAGATCCACAGGTACTGCATCAGCACATCAGAAGGCAGAGCCCCCAGACCAATGAGAGAGCTCCCGATCTCAAATATGACTGGGACACTCAAGATCTGTGAAGTGACTGGCCCACTTTGGAACATGCTTAAAGCTAATTCACCCCACAGAAGCCCTCCTCTCTCCTTATCCTGGAGACTTGTGAGACCTTCTCCACTGGAAAGGCAGGAAACTGCCTCCTTTGTCTCTCTCTCTGCCAGCAAAGGCAAGTGGCTTGGACTTTATGGTTCTCACAGTTAATCTTGTAAATCACTAATGGTAATATCCCACTAATGCACAGTCTCCGAAGTGGTCTAGAAGAAGATCACTTAACTATAAAAGTCACTTGCATGCACAGCCTACACTATAGAAAAAAAATAACCAGTGTGAAAAGAGAAAAAATTCTCCAGTGGTATCTAATAGATCAGTAACTCTCCCTAAAAGGCAGTCTGAATGTACAATGACATGGATGGATTATGCCAATCTGCTAGTGTCCTTTTTAAACAATCCTTCCATTTAGTTTACACTAAAAGCCTAAGGAAACACACAAAAGCATCCGCAAATAAGGACTGGATTCTTGTTTGGCGCTTAATATTGCCTGAACATTTATTGCAGACAATGCTAATAATACTGTTGACAGTGAGTTCAGTAACTTGATGTATTGTACGTACATATATTTATCATCCTAACAATTCAACCGCATCATATAGGGAGAGTGAAAGAAAACATCACTGAATATAGTAGCAATAAATTCTAAGTGGTTCTTTGTAACTATACATGCAGAAAATGTTTGCTTTGCACGCTGTCTTCTGTACAGTAACATAAAGAAAAAACTTCATCTACTGTAGATATGACAATGTTTTTCCATATTTGTTGGACTTTGAAGATACTGCTGTTGGGAAACATGTATATGCTTCAAGGCAAGGCAACACTCCTTGTTTATTGCTATACATTGGCAACAGTGAAACTATATCTGGACAGAATTAGAAAATTGTCTCCTTGTTTTCAATTTTGTAACCACATTGGGCCCTTATTATTCAAGCAGCAAAAGCCCAAATGCGTTGAAGAACAAATAGGGCCAGATGGGCAGCCGCAGAGAACAGACTTTACCTTGAAGACTGTTCTACTTAAAAACAGCTTATAAAAAAAGCACTTATATTTGTCTTGATTAGACGCCCAGCTTAAGAAATCAAAGTAAATAGATTAGTCTGTCAGCTTCTTCTGGGATTCAAATGCACTATAATTGTTTTCTTTAAATGTGTCACTTCAGTGTCTGAATCAGGCAAATTTTTTGTTGTTGTTAATATGAAATTCTAATAATGATATAAACCTTTGAGGTTCTAAAGTGTGGACCATGCATTTGTGTGCAGTAGATGGGGATTTGTTCATGCACTTATTATTAAAAAAAATCACTGAATAGCATAACAAGTGAACTAGTTGTGGTAATCTCTGCCTCTTGCATTACTGCAGTGTGACCTCCAGTGGGCTACAGGGAGCAGCTCAGTGACTGTATTTGTAGCCATGACTAAAGCACAACCGAAACTCTAACTGAGCTACTGTTCACACCCTGTTCAAGAAAATGTAGGGGTGTTTTGAGTTTTATGCTAATCTCTGGGGGATGATTCCCATGTCAAACTAATTGCCCTGGCTGTAATTGATGGACAACAAATATAAATGAATTAGGAAGCTGAATGACTACAGAAATCCCTTATTTTACTACTGCATTGTCTGCCTCATCTGATTAACACTAAAGAAAGTACTAAAAACAAAACAAACAGAAACTGAGTATGTATTGTAGAAATGTAGAGGACAAATAAAATATTTTTTCAAAAGCAATTACTTTTAATATATGCTTGTGGAAGGTCTACTACTATGTATGCTGTCTCTGTAATTTTTGCTGTAAATAACTTGGGACAGTGAATACACTGATTTTTTCTATGTCTCTGTTTAAGCATAAGACTTTGTAACAATTTTTTTTTAAACAGGAAAAAAACATCAAAGAGCAAACTATGTACTTGCTTCCTATAAGTGTAATGTTTTCTTCAGTTTTTAATGGAAACTGATTGTAACAGATAAAGCCTTTTGATCAGCCATTGGTGTTTAGAGTATACTTCTGCTTGTAATGGGGGAAGAATAAGACAGGTCTGTCAATGACACCTGTTCCCAATGAGTCTGTAAAGTGAATATTGTGCTAATAATACCTGAAGATCGCATTTGAACAATACAATTTGCAAAAGGTTACTCAAGCAAATAATGTTTCCTTACAGCATTTGGCTTTTATGAATCTTTCCAGCATGAATTATATTAATAAAAACAAATTCTTCTTTCCCATGAACTAAATATTTTTGTATGCTTTTAATTTCTTATTCAGATTTGAGGTCAGGCCACTCATTAGCTGTAATCTGAAGCCATAACTGACCTTCGCCAAATAAACATTTTAAAGATCACAATAGAAAAAAGAAACTGTGTCCAGTGTATCAACAGCTATAACAACACAAGCAGGAGCATAAATAACATGCAAACCATTTGGATGCCTTTCCTGCATCCTAAATATGATTTTAATGGCTAGTATTTTATGATTACCAATTTATAAATAAAATAAAAATAGCTATTTAGATTTAAATGAAACTTTCTAATATTTTTAATATCCCTGAAAATGCTTCCTTGCTTTTAGGATTGTGAGCGGATATGATTTTTCATATACTTCCAAGTTTCAAAGGTTTAATGTTTTTATCCTATTTCCAATTACTTTTGTTAGCGTGAAGTGAGATGTTAAATCCCAGATTTCAAAACCCTGAGCTATTTGGTGCTTGGCTTGGCTGTAGCTACATTGTTGTAATTTGACTTAATTTGATTTTGGGGGGGAAGGCGGGGTAACTTGCTACTCAGTGAACATGCTCACCACTTTAGCAACACACAAGAGCTTCATATAAAAAATGACTCACACTCAAAGCAGAATGAAAAGTACTTTCTAAAGCTAAATGCCTCCTAGAGCCAACATTGATTTTTGTTTCTGAAGCTTAATTGTATTATAATAATAATAATAATAAATTAATCATGAATGATGTATTTTTACTAGCCTGTAGATGCAAAAAGCAAAACCACAAATGACAAAGAGACATATTGGTTGAAACTCTGGCCCCATTGAAGTCAATGGCAAAAGTCATATTGACTTTAACAGAGCAAGGATATCATCCACTGTTTTTACATCTGCAGTTTTCTTCTGATCTCTCTCTGCTCTCTTTCTCCCCTGTTTAATATATGAGCCCTAATTTATGTGTATGTGAGTAAAACTACAGCCTGATTCATTTAGAAAGTGACCATTGAGGGGGTTTTTTTAAAATCATGAATACCCTAGAACCAGCATCCCTGTCGAATAAAAAGGTTTTATATTGCTTTAGAATGTAATAGATTTTTGTCTTATTTTATGTCCTGTAATTTATTAGTTCAATACTTTTAGCATTCCATAATAATGCACACATGATTTTTGAATGTTTTCTGTAAATGACAATCAATGTTGATGAAGTTCCTTTCTTTAACGCTGAATTAAAAAAAACTGTATAAGAAAATAAAACCTGCCTTCTGTCTTTGTTTTATTCTGTAGTGGGGGGGCTGTATGTTTATCATTTTACGCAGTGATGGAAGTGTAAAAAAAAAAAGGCATGAAAGAGAACATTTTCAGGACTTTTTTTTCTTTTACCTATAGCATGACATATAATATGTGTATCCCTCAATGCACCAAAACAACTGTTAATTTACAACTTAAATTAGAGCTGCAACTTTTGAATATGTAAATGTTAGCCATTTCTTTAGGTTTGTTTTGTGGGGGGTGGGGGGTTGTTTGTTTTTAAGAAAAAGCTTCAGCGGGTAGAAGAGTGACGGATTTTAGTTCAGCCACTTCCATGAATGGAAAATTCAGAGTAATATAAGATTTTCTAATCAGTACACCTACTGAAAAGATGACCATGTCAATCATATATTTTTAAAATTTACCTATGTGTAATAAAAGTGACTAACGCTGCTTCAGAAAGTCTCTATCTTCAAAGTCTGAGGACATAAGGCTAGATTTTTAAAGATATTTAACGAGGCAGCAAATCCCACTGGGTACTTATCTATGCTTTTAGGTGCCTAAATACCTTTACATATAGGGCCTGACACTGCAAACCTTTACAAAAATCACACATGTAGTCCTGCTGACTTCAGTGGCACTACTCACATGTTTGGAGCTAAATATCATTACATCAGGGCTGTGGTGGATGGGGCGGGGGGGCCCTTGAGCCCCCACTGCACCACGGTTTGGGTTGCTTCTGTTCTCTGGCACTCAGAGGCCTTCTCCTGCTCAGGGCATACAAGAGTCTCTCCAAGCAATAAAAGTTCTCTCCCTTCTTCCCCTCCCTTCCCCCATTCCTGAGGACAGGTTGAATCACAGTAAAGAAAAGAAAAAGGAAATTAAAAAGTGCTGTGTCTCTTGGGCAGTCTCTCGGTCACCTCTTTGGGGCCTAGCTGGTCTGTAGACTTTTTAGTGTCCTGATCATGGTTAGAGTCCATCCCCCACCCCTCAGCTTTCAGTAACACCCATTCTATATCAGTTAATATTTCCAAGGGGAACTTCTATGTGTGAGAAGAGCTTCAGGGGGTTTCAGGCAAGGGGGGGAAAATGATGCTCAGGATCTTGGGCAGTTTCTCAGTCACCCTTCTGGGGCTTGACTTGTTAGTGTCCTGATCAGGATTTGAGTCCATTTGCGACATTCCTGTTTTTTGTCGCAGCTGTTCTGTATCTGGTCCAGACAGTCTCAGGGCTGCGGGGTGTGCAACTGTCTCCCTCTTCACTGATGTCACCAGCTGTCTCTGAAGCACAGCAGTCTGGCTCTAGTTTCTGTCCCATCCTGTGGCAGGCTTTTCCTTTTTAAGCTTCCTCCCTGCAAGCCAAGCAGGCCTTGAGGCAGTGGTGGATTAGCGCTAATTTGGGGACCTCTGGAAAAATGGGCACCGCGAGCCCCTGCAGAAGCCACGAGGTTGCAAGAAGCTGGAAACTCCTGCACAACCCCTTTCTCCCCACCAAAGCTCTGCCCCCCGCCACTTCCTCTTCCCCCAAGGCTCTGTCATCCCCGCTTGCTCCTCTCCATCCCCTCCCCATTGCTCACCCTTAAGTAGGATTGCCAACCCTCCAGGATTGCCCTGGAGTCTCCAGGAATTAAATATTGATCTTTAATTAAAGATTATGTCTCTGATGAAACCTCCAAGAATATGGCCAACCAAAATGGGCACCCCTAGCCTTAAGGCAGGTAAAAAGTGGAAAGGCATAGCCCTCCCACTTTTAAAAGTGATGGGGCCATGGCCCCCTGGCTGCCCCTGTTCCAGCGACCCTGGGCTGAAGCCCTGACTCCTCTGAGTCCTAGCAGAAATTGCAGGGCAGAAGCCCTGAGCCCAGGTGCCCCGAGCCCTGGCAGAAGCCACTGGGCTGAAGCCCTGAGCCCAGGAGCCTTCCCACACCCCCACCCCCACCCCGAGCCCCAGCAGAAGCCCAGAGCCCCATGTCCCACAGCTGAAGCCCAGCACTGTAGAGTGCAATTCACCTCCTGCAGCCAGGACTGAGTAATTGCTTCCCTCTCCCCACCCCCTATGTCTTTGGCTCCACTGCCCAAGCTCTGCAAGTCCCCAGTCAGTTGAACCACGCTCTGAGACTTGGTGCCGTTCGGGGAGAGGGCTGAGGAGGGAGGCAGGTTGCACACCTGGCTTGCCTGCCCCAGCTTTAAGGCGGCATCATGCAAAGAAACCACCATGTCAGTGAGTGGCCAGAGAGAATGAGAGAGCAAATCGCCTCTGCCAACACCATCCAGCTGACAGGGAAAGGCAAAGCCAGAGGAAGATAATTTGCATCAAGGTGTCTAATTAAAAGCACACCCCTGCCAGAATGGTTCCATGCACAGTGCGGTTCAATGGCTTCACCCTTGTGTCCAATTCAAAGAAGCAATATGTGTAACTGGCTGTAGCAGTAGCCGTATCTCCAGTCAGTGCGCCTCTCCCGCCAGAGGTGACTTTCTTCCTTGGGCTCCAGGAGTGCAGGAACCTGTGTAGAAATGAGGGGCCACCAGCACTGGAACTGTGGTGCCACCCCCCCCCCCCCGGCTCCTCCTCTTCCCCTGAGGCCCCGCCCCTGGCCAGGCCAGAAGACGGAGCTGGGCCATGGTAAGAGCTGCCCAGGGAGCCCAGGCCACTCTGGGGAGTCCCAGACCCTCGACCTATCCTGGACAGGGGGTCAAAGTGTCCGAGAGCAGCCCCTGGCTTGTGTCTGCACCACCGGGATACGCTGCCCTGGGCAGGTGGAGGGTCTGAGCTCCCCACAGCAGCCTAGGCTCCCTGGATGGCTCTTACCATGGCCTGGGTCTGGCTTCTGGCTCTGGCTTCCAGCTTGATTGGGGGCAGGGCCTTAGGGGGAAGAGGAGGAGCAGGGGGCAAGGTCTCTGCCTTGAGGTTGTGATTAGTTAGTTTTGGCTGAGCCCCAGACAGCTTGTTAGCGGCCTCCCTATTAGGGAGAGGGCATGCCCCCCTCACAAGGGCCCAAGTAAGTACTGATTGGTAGAATCTGACCTATTATTTAACATGCAAAAAGTATAACTGAGCATAATAAAGCAGCAAAAGGTTTTTCATAACGCCACTACAATAAATCTGTTTGTGTGGTATTACTGTTTAATGTAACGGTGGGTTCACATACTGAAGCTTACACAGTGGGCAGCATTGAAAAGTGGACATTTTACAATCCATGGACCTTAAAGTTAGAAATACTGTAAATACTGCAGTAAATGTAAAACTAGGGAATGCTGCAAATACATTGGAGAGGGTGAAAAAGTGCAGTGGGATAAATACTTATTCTGAACTATATTTTTATAGTGAACTATATTTTCTGAGCAAAAGACGATCAAAGGCAGTGCTGTACTTTACAACAACTGGGAAAGACACCAGTCTATTTCATGTCTCCCTTTCCCTTAGCGGCCCCTCGTATGGCTCAGCGTGTTTCATCTCACTCGTCTTCCTGGGGAGAAATATCAGTAAAATTATTGCTTTGCTGAACAATATAATCAACCTCTTTCACAGGTAGAGTACCATTGACAGACACCATGGTGATCAGCACAATGTAAGAACCTGAGTAGAGTAGAACAATTGTTTCTAAACCATTATAAAAAATCATTTAAAGGACGTGAATCATAATAAATTTATTGAAAAGCTGATGGTATGTTATTTGGACTATCTTAGCCTATTTGTTTGCAGTGTGGTTGTAGCCCTGGTGGTCCCAGGATAAGAGAGAGAGACAAGGTGGATGAGATAATATCTTTTATTGGACCAACTTTTGTTGGTGGGCAGGACAAGCTTTCGAGCATCGTCACAGCTCTTCTTCAGGTTTGGGGAAGGTAACTAGAGTGTTCAAGCTAAATACCATGTCAGACAGATTGTGAAGCGTAAGGGATGTTGTAGGAGACCGCTTAAAAGAATGCGGGCAATGAACACCTCTGCAGGCTTAGGACAATGGAGGATTAGCAGGCAACAGCGTGCTACATATTGTTGTAATGGGCCATACAACCAGTCACTCTCTTAAGTCCATGGTTTTTAGTGTCCAGGGATAGGGTATTTTTGTCTTTTATCATTTTTCTGTGTGCGTTCATTCAAGAGCATAGTGATTGTCTGGTATCACCCACATGGTTGTTGTTGGGGTGATTTTTTACAGAAATGGGATAACAAGCCAAGCTTTTGTTTTTGTAAAATGTTTCTTTATATTACTCACCTCCACCTTCTCCTGATTTTAAAAGATACAAAAACAAAAAACAAAAATACCCAGACATTTCATATGTATGTACTGTATATATAAATATATGTGCATACAAATTATACAGTTGACTAGATATGCAAATTGGGCCCATATAAGTCAGTGGGAATTTATGAAAATGTATGGCTAATTTATAGCTAGAGCTTTTTGTAAGTTTTCAGAATTTCCACCAAAAGAATGACAAATCTGGATGAACGGTTTCACACAAATGTTTTGGCATTTTTGGAGCAGCTCAGCTTATAATGGATATTCACTTTCATATGGTTTGATATTTCCATTGTACGTTCAAAAACAAAACATATATATGTGTATAATTTACAAATATTGTAATGTTATTGTAATGTCAGGTAAGAGACCGAGTGCATATGATATGAGACTATTCAGGGAGTTACATAAATTCTAGAATAAAATGCTGAGTGATAACAGAGATCCTCTTTAATGCTAAGTTACTTAACAACCACAACTGCCCTGTGTACTTTTAAATGATCTTACAGGACTGTCTCTTAGGGAAGCAAATATGGTTATGGTTCAGTCTAACAGCCACAGAACAAGTCATTGTGAGACACTGAAAAGACAAGTCACCTCAGAATAAGGTTGAGTGGATTTCATTAGATGGTAACATATGAGAGAATGATGTAGAGACTGCAAAGTCAGCATAGGTTTGAGAAACCCTATATGGTATATAGTATAAGGATAAAGAAACTACTGCTGACAACTAATATGCAGTGATACTAGATTAACATTGTGATAAAGAAGCAGAGAAATGTAGGCTTTATCAAAAGCCACCTTACCAGTTCATCTAGGATTAAACAATATTTGTAAAAAGAAAAGGAGGACTTGTGGCACCTTAGAGACTAACAAATAGTCTCTAAGGTGCCACAAGTCCTCCTTTTTCTTTTTGCGGATACAGACTAACATGGCTGCTACTCTGAAACAATAATTGTAGTTCACCTCCCCCAACACCTTGTACCAATTTAAACATTAGTTTGTCCATTTTCTATAATTCTTCTCTGTTATTTTGTATCGTGATCTAGTGCAAGGGGTCACATACCAAGAAACTTCCTAACAAACAGAATGGACTCATTGCAAGGCCCTTATTCCATACACAGGAACATGACAAGTAATATTGCTCCTTAAATATCAGTTTAAACTGAGAAGTTTTGAAGTCATCCATACCAAAACAGGCTTAAACATTACTTATTATGCAATGTAAATGTCCTAGTCAAGTAATTTTATAGCCATTCAGTGCTAACTACAACACTGGTAGCTCATAATACAGAAAAGGGTCTGGGAACCCCTGCAAATATACATTTACAAATGTAGAACACAGCATTAAATGAAGGGATGTGCTGTCCATCCAGTATGATTGACTAGCCATGGGCTACTCTCTGTGCATGTCCTGAAGCCACTGCAGCTCAGGACCTTTGGAAGGGTCATTAAGGCTACACCCTGGGTATGATCAAATACTAGCTCTTTATTAACAGAAGTAAACAAGCTGAGCGCTTTTTGCAACTCAGTTGGTTCCTAGCTCTTTTTTGGATGCCCCTCGGAGACTGTACAGCATACGTTTGTAAAGTTATAATGCACAATAGATTATACTTGTTCTCTTCTGGGTTTTTCATGTGCTTTTCTGGGCAGTAACACAGTTTGGCACAATCAGGCCTCGATAAAGAGGACTGGAGCCTGTGTTCCCTCAGAATACTGCATGCAACTCAGGAGCGTTTCTAATTGCATGGAAGCAGAAAGCAGCACAGTGGAAGTGTAGTTTGGGGGAATCAGAGTTGTTCTGCCTAGACATGCTTAACTCAAAGTAAAAATACAGTTGTGAAAGTCATAGGTTTTCGCAGTGAGCAGCTCAGCTACAGAGAGAATGGGGGCTGGAGGAATACAGACGAGATGAGGAAGCGTGCCAGCGGGAAAGGAAAAGAGGGAGACAGTACAGAAAGCATCCTGTTGTGTTCAGTCAAAAGAGGCCGACTGAGTTCGGAGTGGCACAGCTGTCAAAATGTTCCAAAAGCGAGGCCCTGCTTCCCCTTCTTGAGGTTGTCAAATGCTCCAGTAAGGTCATGTGCTTTTGGCACTTCAGTTTGAATTTGGCTCCTCCTTTAGCAAAATAAACTATTTCCAGTTTCCACTCCATGACAGAAAAGCCCACAACGTTGTTTTGTACTGTGCACCTGCTGGACTGGTGTGATGAGCTTGTAAACTAACTTCTTGTTTCCTTCCCCATTTCTCTTCTGGGTGTATCTGCATGAAAAGGTTGATTAGGCTTTTGATTTTCAAAAGGCTTCAGCATTAGTCTAACTCTGCTCCCACAGACGCGAGTGGGATTTTTACCCTTAACTTCAGGAGGAGAAGAGCTTGGCCAATCCCACCCAAGATATCTTTATTTACCAGTCTTGGGTTGGATCCGTACTCCCCTGGGCTTCAGTAGTGATATTTATGTGACTAATTAGCACTTACATGAGCAAGTGTTTGGAGAATCAGAGCCTTTGTTACTTTTTTTATTTGTTGATGTGTTTTTTTTCCCCACTTATATTTCACAAGGATCTGACATGAAAAGTTTTTTTGGTTGTGTGATAGCATTGTCTGTGTGATATTAGCACAGCTTGATGAACAGTTTGTCGATTAACTGCTGCCTAGAAGCCAGCAGAAGGACCTAGGACCAAAAAACATTGTTAAAGGTTCTTCATCATTTTGTTGTGCAGGTCACTAAGAGCTCCTCCGCGGTACTCCCCTCCCTCCTCAAGGACCCACTGCTTGGATCTGAGACGTTAACCCGGGGAGGGCCTCAAAGATGAATGGTGTTCTGTGTTCTTATTTATATATCTCTCTATATATAGCACCTGGCTTCTATAATTCGTTTTACTCATAAAGCTGTGCATTTGCAAAGTGAATCCTTCTAACAATATTTAGGACTTGGGGCAAGGAGCTTTTACTAGTCTTTATTAATATAATATTTATATTGCAGTAGCACCTTGAGGCCTCATACAAAACCCAGGCCCCACCTGAAAATGGTTCTGAACAAATTCCTACATGAAATGTGATGATCTATGGGTGAGTTTCTACAGATAATGTTATGCAGGAGGTCAGCGTAGATGATCATAATGGTCACTTTTGACCATCAAATATATGAAGTAACATGGTGCCTGCCCAGAGAGCTGTCAGACAAAGAAGGGAGAGTTTAGCATAGTGACTGTTTAACAATCATTGGGATGGGACAGTAGGAAGGAGGAAGCTGAATAAACTTCTGCTGGTATAACCTACATGCTTACATCACAGCATTTAGTGGTGTAAATAAGGGAAGAAACACTGGGGAGGATACTTGGTGCTCGGGTTTGTTGCGGAACAGTGTCTGACTGCAGACTTGGCAGAGCCAGGCAGGGTGACGTTGGACCAGAATCATCCAGAAATCGGGTGTGCCAGGCACTAAGCAGTCTGATTGGCTGTTTGTAGCTGGTTAGGTGCTCTCCATTGTGGATACACCCAGAGTCACTCTTTCAGAGAGGAACCAATGGGACCTCAAGGAGAGGAGGAGGTGTTTATAAATAGAAGCAGTGAGAGCCAGACTGGAGGGGAGGGGAGAAACAGTTGTGGAGCAGTGCAAAGACAAGAAAGGTCTGTTGTAAGGATTGTGGACATTGCCAGATTATAGTATTTAGACTGCAGGCCACCTCACCACATTGGAAAATAAGAAGAAGAGGACTAGAAGTGCTGCAGGTGGTGCAAATTGCAGCTTGCCATTGCAGAGACAGGGAGGTTGAAGGAGACTGTGGGACTATCACTTAGTTCCCAGACTTTATGGAGCTGGCATGACTTACAGAGGGTCTGGACATCATTCTGGAGGCTGAAAAGGGATATATCCTCCAATAGAAGTCCTAGGGGAATGTAAGTAAGTGTGTGTGTGTAAATAATAATACTTTGCTGTATTCCACCTGTGGCCTCATCAGAGAACTATAGTCACCTCCATATGCAGCGTCCATGTGTGTGCAGTACAAAGTCACACTGGTCTTTTTTTTTTTCCCCTGTATACATGTGTCTATCTGTGGATGAGTTTGGGTGGACCCCACCCGAACTGACCCTTTTGCAGCAGTTGTTAGAACGTAAAGAGTCTCAGAGGAACACCCATCTCTTTTACTGTGCTTACAATTAAAAAAAAAAATCAGGACACTTCGTAATTCCAAAAGCCTTAAATGAAAATAAGCTGCATTCAGAATTGAATTAATTGTGCTCTATCTATGTCACCCCTTGCTGCAAATCAGTGCAGTTTTCAACTAACAAGAATGGGTGCCCTACTTGATCCAGCAGCCCACATTTCCCCTCCTAGGAGAGGCACTTAGTATGGCATTACCATCATTACATCCCCAGGTTAAAGGCAATGAAACTCCAGGAGTGGTAAAGTCAAATCAGTTCAATTGTCTGATTGTTCATACTCATGAAGCAGTGAAGCTGGCAGGGGTCCAGTATAAAACTTAGGGTTTTACAGAGGAGCTCTTTTAAGGTAATTCATTGCCCTCTGCAGTAGCTTAAATCAGAAGGGCTAGAATGGTCACAGTAAATGTGGCTCCCGACACTTCTTAAGAGCAATACACCAGATAGCCAGCTGCTAGGCCAGATGTCAAAGGTGCATTAAGAGCACTTGGTTTTCATCTAATCCATTCCAGAGAAGTACAATAGATTTGGCTTTAAGCACTGCAATAAAAAAAGATTGTGATTAATGAAGCAGTACAACTTAATAAAGCAAGTTGACTCCCGCTTCCTTCTCTCAGGCATTTTCACTGTCCACAAAACAGTTCTTTTACTTACCAGCAGGGACATGTAAAATGTTAATCATCAATCTGTGGGCCATTAAAGAAGTTGCTTTCCCTTTCTCAACTTGAAAACCAAGGGGAAAGATAATAGGTTTGGTTAACAGAGCTGTTCAGATAATGGAGATGTTCAGAGGAAAGCTTTGATGAAGTCAGCATGGGAGCTCAATGCCCTAATCCATCCTACTCTTAGGTACCATGAGTTCAAAACATAGCTGGGGACTGAAAATCAGGTCTGAGGTGGGGGTGACTTTCTTCAACTTTGTGGGATCATCGTCAACCTGGACTTGCCATATGTGGCAGAGCCAAAGAGGGAGAAAGGATATTAATCTTCATTCTTTATCACTTGAGCTGAGTACACACTGCTAGCAGTATTAGGTAGGCCTTTCTCTACTGGTTTATCACTAGGTGAAGAGACTAGGGCAAAATACATTCAGTATGTGAGAGAGAAAACTAAAGAGAATGTGGATGTGGTGTGTCGTAAACCAGGGATCTTTGCAGTAAGTGAGGAGCATTTACAGTTCTGTCTTATCACATTAAAATGTTTGAATTATAGTGCATCAAGCAAAGCAAATGTTGTGAAGATTAAGGGACTGGCAATACTGAAAACAGAAATTTTGTAGATCCACAAGCCATTTTGCAAAGTGATTCCAGCTTCTGTTGTTTCAAGGAGTGAAAGGTGAGGTAATTATTCAGACTACCTAGAATTATAGGGAGGCAGACTATAAATCTGTGACAATCAAAGGAACATGGCAATCTTAGCAGAATCAAGAAGCCTGCCAAAAACTCAGTCCACCTAGGATCTCAATGTAGATTCAAGCTTTAGTCCTGGGCTCCACAGGCACTGACTTTTGTTTTTGCCGTGGGGGCTTGGAAAAGGTGTGTGTGTGTGTGTGTGTGTGTGTGTTTGGAGGGGGGAGGGGCACTCTGCCAGTTTGCAGGAGGGGCTATTTTCAGCGTATTTATACACTTCTTTCATATTCTAGTTATTGAATGTGTCTATCATTGGTATCTTTACTATTTTAATAATGATTAAATTGTTATGAACTACATAATTACATTATTATGAATTACAGTAGATTAAAATCAGTGCACTCACCTACAAGCTGTCCTCACTAATGTCCCAGTTTAAAGACATTATGTCTCACTGTAGCGTTCTGGATAAAACTGTCAGCGATCTTATTTACATCTAGTTCCCTGGTAAGGACAGTTACATTATTCAGTTGCTTCTGTCCCCTTGATGACTGGAGATCATTTTTAAGTCTTCTGAATCTGGGGAACATCTCCCAAGTCCTCACAAACCAAGAAAATAAGGCACAATTTCAGCTCACATGAGATGGCAGCAGTGTGCCCAAACTCCAGAATGACACTCTGCGGCCTTACAACCCTGAGGAATTGTAGCCAGACAGCCAGCCCCCCCCCTCAGACCAGCATTGCTGGAAACACACGGGAGCCAAAACACCAGGGCACTCCAGCACAGCCTTTGAAGCTGAGAGAAGCACAGGTGTGCTGCGACAATGTGCCTCTGGGAACGTATACAACAATTGGGCTCACAGCAGGCAGAGGCGCTGTGACAGACATGGCTCTTAGCCCCTACTAAAACAGCATGATGCACACACACCAACATCCTAGGTGGGAAAATATTTACCCTGATAAAAGAAGTGTCCAGTAGTCGAAACTTATTGTTTCTCCCTTGCAAGTGTGAACTACTCTTGCGAGAGCTGGCGTCACCCCGACAGACCAGCCCCAATTTGGCATAGAAAGGAGAAAGAGAATAAAGGAGTACAGAGGTATAAGTAGGGGACCTACAGCACCATGATTTTTGAGTGCTTTTCACTATCTATCTGCTGGTCAGATAAGTGACAGCCTCCCAAGGCTTCTGCAGCTAAGAGGGTCCCTGAGCCTTGTCCCTTATTCGTCTTTCCGCGGAATTGAGTGACCGATCCTGGCTTGGCACCGCTGGAATCGAGAGATGCAAGGAGGGTAAGAAGCACCCACACCTGATCTCCTATCTTTAGTGTACACATATTTTGAAATAGAGCTCTATACTTTGTTTTCTTTCTTTGGGATTGTAGCTTCAGTTTTGTAACTTGTTTGTGTGTGTAACATCTCTACACTTAAATAAGTAGGCACTAGCAATTTTGTAACCACATGATTAGAATCTAGTTTAATAAATTTTGGTAACCATTTATGCATAAGCCTGACTTGTTTCTCTGGTTTACTGTGAAGCAGCCAACACAATTAAAGAACCTCAGCCGTTTTGGCTGTAAAGCCTGGCCATTAGGTGAGAGTACTAAGAGCCTAGCGTTGAGTTGTGCCGCCTCCACGGGGCAAACTCTTGGGGCACCTGTCAGTCAATCCTGACTGCCCGCTGCGAAGGAGCTCTGAGCTCTAGCAGTTAAAGTCACGGGTGTGGAGAGGCTCTTAGTGCTGCCATTGGGGCACCTGTCAGTCAGTGTTGACTGCCCGCTGCGAAGGAGCTCTGAGCTCTAGCAGTTAAAGTCACGGGTGGTTAGGACCTTGGGGCATCCGTCAGCCTAGCCCGGGCTGCCCGCCGCGAAGGGACAGTGCGTCCTAGCGGTTAAAGTCACGGATGGTATAAACGGGCATAGCTGGCACCTCACCAAACATCCCTGGCCATCGGCTAACAGATTTGGCGTCACGAACAGGATTGTGATATAGGCTGCACTACAGTAACACAATGAAACCAGTCATGATAAACACCACAGAATTCCCTGAGCTAGAGAAAAGTTTGACCCAAGAGGGATGGGGAAATCCTCTGTGGAGCAAAGAACTGCTGGAGAAATATTGGGGAAAACCAGCAGAGATCTGGCAGCATTTCTGTAACTGGAGAACTGCCTGCAAGATGAAGAAAGGGAAAGGAAAAGGTGCTTGTATATGGCTGCTTACTAACATTTGGCAAGCTGCCTGTAAAGATTATCATAGTCTGGCAATAGAATTTAATAGGCTACAACAGGAAAGGGACACACTGCGCAAGGAATGCCAGAATTTAGATACCAGAGTAAGAACACTGAATAGGGATATGGAACATCTTCAGAAAAGATTACTTCCCTTAATTGAGAAAGAAGGGATAGAACGAAGGGAAAAGCTGGAGACTAAAACACGCAGAATCAACCGGGCTAAAGTTGAGGCTGCTCTCTGGCTAGACCCTGAGGAATGGGATGGAGATATTTGGGATTCAGCAGATGAGTCCCCCTCCTCTGAGGAGGAAGGTCCCTCTGTAAAATTAAGACCAGCTATCACACAGCACAAATCAGAAGAACATGAGGGAAATTTGAGTGGGGCAGAGCAGGATGAAGAAGGGGATGACAATGATCCATCCACCTCTTCAAAAACAAAGAAGGGAGGTAAAAAGGGAAAAGGGAGTAAAGCTCCAACACACTTTACCAAAATTACCACCCACCAATATACTCCCATGGAGTTAGAAACAATCCAGGGAGATTTTGCTAAAAAGCCTGAGGAAGGTATAATAGAGTGGCTGGTCCGCCTCTGGGACCCTGGGGGTGGATATATAAGCCTGACAGCCCAAGAAACTGAGCGCCTTAACTTAGGTGCAGGCATATTCCTGGAACATTCAGAGGGGAACACCCCTAAAACACTTTGGTCTCTGGCTTGTCGATGGGCAAGAGGAATTTACCCAGCAGACCGAGATGAACCCACAGTAATGCACTGGACCAACATAGATGAGGTAAAAGCAGCTCTATTAACTGTGGCTGTCATTAGCATGCTTGGCCAAAACCCTCAAGAGTTAAACTATGAAAGTCCATGGGAGGGTCAGGTAAATGTAGATGATCTCAGACCCCTGCTTAAGGGAGCTCCGAGTAACCATAGGGCTATGGCACTGTCCCTTAGAACAGAAGCTGCAGCACATAACAGTACCTTTCGGGCACTGCTAAACCTTCTGGTGTCATACTTTAGAGAATTCGGAGACATCAGAGCACTGACAGGCAAAGCTAAGATGCGTTCACTTCAGGGAAACAAGGGGGCACCATCTAAAGGACATAAAAACAAGCGAGAGCCAACCCAGGAGGAAAAGGAGCTTAGAGCCAAGTTGTGGAGACAATGTCTGGCTTTAGGTTATCCCAGAGAGGTGATAAATGGACTGCCCACAGAGCGGCTAAAATTATTCACCACCTTCAAAAGAGCTGACTGGGAGACAACTAATGCTACTCCCAGTGCACCTCTGCAGCTCTCTCCTCCTCCCCCTCCTACAGACACTCTGTATACTCCATTGCTCCAGCAACTGCAAGAGTTACCAGAGCAGGGAAACTAGCTTGCGGGGGTCAATCTCCTCTCCTAATAAACCAGCTTAAATCCAAAGAGGAGAAAACAACAGCAAAAGACCCCCGGATACATGTAACTGTAAATGACAAACACATTATTCCTTTCTTAATGGACACAGGGGCTCAAATGTCCATGATTAAGCGAGAAAGTTTTCAGGGCTTGCCACTTACTGGCCGAAAGCAGGTACTTGTTACAGGAGTAAATGGCAGTACCATAACTTACCCATTAGTTAAGATAAAACTGGATATCCCATTGCAACCCCACCATCAGCCCCGAAAATATGAGGTGATTTTGGGCAATGCCAACATACTGGGCATGGACGTTTTAAGAGGAAAGAAGGGAAGGATTAATGGGGAAAGATGGGCTTTTGGAGTCAGTTCTGTTCCTCATGCCACCCACCTGGAAGAGGAAAGCCCTCCCCACTATTCTGTAAACTTACTTAGCAGCGCGCCTGCTCTCCCGCCCTCAACAGTAACAAACATAAAGCAGTATAATGTCCCAGCTGAGGCCATAAGCCCTGTTACTGACCTGATCAAAGATTTGGAACAGCGAGGAATTTTAATTCGTACCCACTCTCGCTTTAATTCTCCTGTGTGGCCCATCAAGAAACCAAATGGCAAATGGAGACTCACTATAGACTATAGGAAGCTAAACAGTAACACTGGACCATTAACGGCAGCAGTCCCTAGCATAACAGATATTGTAAACACCATACAAACCTGGGATAAACCCTGGCTAGCAGTATTACATGTAAAGGACATGTTCTTCATGGTCCCTTTGCAACCAGCTGACCAAGAAAGATTTGCTTTTACTTGGAGAGGTGTACAATACACTTTTACCCGAATGCCACAAGGGTTTAAACAGTCACCCACTATTTGCCATGGGGCACTGGCAAAGGTCCTAGATGACCTTATACTGCCAGCCAATGTACAAACTGTGCAATACATTGATGACATCTTAATAGGTGGGAAAACCTCAGAAGAGGTACAGGAGGCTATGAATCAAATCAAAGGAGCACTAGAAGCCCTTAATTTAGAGTTACCAGCTGAGAAATGCCAAGGTCCCTCCCAAGAGATAAAATTCTTAGGTACTGTATGGATGGGAGGTAGGAGGTCTGTGCCTAATGACACTGTGCAAGAGCTAAATCAGGCACCCTCCCCTGAAAGTAAAGATCAATTGAGACAGATTTTGGGAACCCTGGGGTTTTGGAGAAAACATGTACCTGGCTTTGCCATTATAGCCAGACCATTGTACAATTTGTTAAAGAAAAGTGCTGCCTGGGAATGGGCTCCTGCCCATGAGGAAGCCCTCAGGCAACTGATAGGGGAGATACACACCTATCAGGCTCTGGGTCCCATACATCCTGAAGCCCCATTCCATTTGTACCTAACTGTGGGAGCCACTGGAATGTCTTATGCTCTCTGGCAAGAAAGTGACACTGCTCCCAGACGACCAATTCAGTTTGGTTCCAAGTCATGGCAAGGGTCACAGGCTAACTACACGCCTTATGAGAAGGTGCTTCTGGCAGCTTACACAGCCTTGAGAGAAACTGAGGAATTAACTCAGGATAAGGACATCACAATTCACACTCCTCTTCCAATCATTAAACCTATATTGGAAGGGAAAGAGTTACCACCTGGTGTAGCACAAAAAATGACTATCCAAAGATGGGCACTTTACATACACCACAGGGTAGGTAGTGCAGACACTGCACAAAACCCCACTATGATTCAGGAATCCCTATGGAAAGTGGGAATGCCTGATGAATACCGCCTACCTCCACAGCAGTCTCCTATTAAGGATGCTGCCCCATTTGATCCTTCTAAGCCTGAGGGAGTATGGTTCACTGATGGCAGTGCCAGGCTGGTAAAAGAAAAATGGAAGGGAAAAGCTGCAGCAGTGCCTGCAGACGCCTCTGCAGCACCCCTAACTGCTGAAATTGATGGGTCAGCACAACTTGCAGAATTGGCTGCAATTAAACTGGCCTGTGAAGCAGGAGCCACCGCAGTATATACGGACTCCTATGCGGTATGGGCAGGTGCCACTCAGTGGATCACTAACTGGAAAAATAACCACTGGGAAATAGGAGGTAAACCAGTATGGGGACTGGAATACTGGAAGTGGTTATATCAGCATGCCCTGCAACAACCCCTGTCTATAGGACATGTCTCAGCTCATCAGAGGAATAATACCCCAGCTGCACAGTTAAACAATTTAGCAGATGCAGCTGCCCAGCTCTTTACCACACAAGTAGAATGGGAACGCTTATATTCATGGTTACCTGATAATTTAGGACACACAGGAAGTGATGAGTTAGTGCGGCAAGCACATATCAGGGGGTGGCCTATCACCCACAGACAGGCTAGAGACCTGGTGCAAGCCTGCGCTATTTGTGCTGAGACTAGAAAACATATAGCAGAAGGACAAAGGTTTGCCAGGCTAAGAGATGGAAAAACACTATGGGCAACCTGGCAGGTCGACTATGTCGGACCACTGCCCACTACAAGGCAGAGGTGGAAATACATCTTGACTGGGGTAGAAATTGTTTCAGGGATTGGTTTTGCATATCCAACCCGATTGGCAACAGGGTTGTCCACAATTATGGGACTAAACCGCTTAACAGCAATTGTCCCAATGCCTCAAGAAATCCAATCAGATAATGGTTCGCATTTTAAGAATAAACTTGTAAGGGAATGGACCCTTAACCATGGAGTCCAATGGACCTTCCACCTCCCATATCGACCTCAATCTAATGGCATGGTCGAGCGCTGGAATGGGTTGCTAAAGAATCACTTGAAGCCTACTGATGGCACATGGGGAGACAGACTGGACGAAATGGTGCAGAGATTAAACAACAGACAGACTCCTACAGGAAGTCCAATCAGCAGGGGATTCTTCCCTACAGGGAAAGCTATCTCCCCTGCCAGAACACCACTGCACAGTTCCAAGTATGCTCCCGGAGACACTGTGGTGATTAAACACCCAGCCCTGGGAACCTTTACCTGCGTTTTGCACGCCTATAAAGAGAAAGGTGTATGGAGTGCCTTAAATGCTGATAAAAGGCTAATAACCATTACAGAGGCTTGGATCGCATCCAAGACCGGCTGACCATGTGATTTATTGCAGGAATGGTCCCATGGTTCCGAGCAACCTGCCAGCTAACCTGTCAGCAAAATGGACCATGCAGCAGACCTGTTTGATCACTAGAGACTACTATGGACTGTTGATATATTTGCCATTACTTATAATAGCAGGTGTAATTTTTGCTTTTGGTTTTAAAATAAGTTTTTTAGCTAGACCACGACCCACCAGAGATATGTTCCTGCAAGCCCTCATGATCCTTCTGTTGGCTCCAGTCACCTTGGCAATACCAGAACATCCTCTTCGGGGAGCAATCCAAACCATCGCCTCAGCTGCTGGTGCTACAAATTGCTGGATGTGCACCTTGCTAGATTCAACCAATGGACTGGGAATTGAATTTGTACCACTCAGCCTAAATGATTGGTGGAACAAAAGCAACATCTTTCAGTGGGGACCAGTATGGTACACCAACAACCCTCGCACTGACTCGGGGGAGGTGGGACAATGGTATCGCACTGTTTGGGGACGGCCTGTGAAATATGTAACGGGATCATCTAAAGAAGTTTATGTAAATCATTCAGGGCAAATAGAGCAAGATGTGGTTGCTATTAAAGGTGCAGTTAAAATTTTACATGCAGTGGCTGAGAATGGACAAACCTCATGGATGCAATGGTTAGCTCAACACTTGGGATTTTCCCTCTCCCTGTTTTTACATTCGGTTGTAAATACTGTTTTAACCATTTTAATTATTGTAATTGTTTTTTGTGTAACTTTATGTATTATGAAGCGTTTGATTCAAACTGCTCTTTCCTCCACACAAATCAGATACCTAGAGCTAAAAAGGGATCCTAACCAATTCCGCGAACCCTCATCCTCTAATTTGGTTGTTGGGTATTTCTAGATTTCCCCAAGGAGGGCAAGAGGTGCTGGCATCACCGCCACCTTGCAATCTGGGATGTAGTGTGGTGCATCAGGGGGTGGAATGTAGCCAGACAGCCAGCCCCCCCCCCTCAGACCAGCATTGCTGGAAACACACGGGAGCCAAAACACCAGGGCACTCCAGCACAGCCTTTGAAGCTGAGAGAAGCACAGGTGTGCTGCGACAATGTGCCTCTGGGAACGTATACAACAATTGGGCTCACAGCAGGCAGAGGCGCTGTGACAGACATGGCTCTTAGCCCCTACTAAAACAGCATGATGCACACACACCAACATCCTAGGTGGGAAAATATTTACCCTGATAAAAGAAGTGTCCAGTAGTCGAAACTTATTGTTTCTCCCTTGCAAGTGTGAACTACTCTTGCGAGAGCTGGCGTCACCCCGACAGACCAGCCCCAATTTAGCATAGAAAGGAGAAAGAGAATAAAGGAGTACAGAGGTATAAGTAGGGACCTACAGCACCATGATTTTTGAGTGCTTTTCACTATCTATCTGCTGGTCAGATAAGTGACAGCCTCCCAAGGCTTCTGCAGCTAAGAGGGTCCCTGAGCCTTGTCCCTTATTCGTCTTTCCGCGGAATTGAGTGACCGATCCTGGCTTGGCACCGCTGGAATCGAGAGATGCAAGGAGGGTAAGAAGCACCCACACCTGATCTCCTATCTTTAGTGTACACATATTTTGAAATAGAGCTCTATACTTTGTTTTCTTTCTTTGGGATTGTAGCTTCAGTTTTGTAACTTGTTTGTGTGTGTAACATCTCTACACTTAAATAAGTAGGCACTAGCAATTTTGTAACCACATGATTAGAATCTAGTTTAATAAATTTTGGTAACCATTTATGCATAAGCCTGACTTGTTTCTCTGGTTTACTGTGAAGCAGCCAACACAATTAAAGAACCTCAGCCGTTTTGGCTGTAAAGCCTGGCCATTAGGTGAGAGTACTAAGAGCCTAGCGTTGAGTTGTGCCGCCTCCACGGGGCAAACTCTTGGGGCACCTGTCAGTCAATCCTGACTGCCCGCTGCGAAGGAGCTCTGAGCTCTAGCAGTTAAAGTCACGGGTGTGGAGAGGCTCTTAGTGCTGCCATTGGGGCACCTGTCAGTCAGTGTTGACTGCCCGCTGCGAAGGAGCTCTGAGCTCTAGCAGTTAAAGTCACGGGTGGTTAGGACCTTGGGGCATCCGTCAGCCTAGCCCGGGCTGCCTGCCGCGAAGGGACAGTGCGTCCTAGCGGTTAAAGTCACGGATGGTATAAACGGGCATAGCTGGCACCTCACCAAACATCCCTGGCCATCGGCTAACAGGAATGAGGAACTCCATTATGATTAGGTTAGTGCGTTAAGTTAATGCAAATAAATTGCATGTGGGGAGACTTTTTCAGTAAGCAGATGTGGGAAACAGAGAGAAGCTGTAGAACAGATTTTAGGACTCCTTTGCAAAATCCCTGGGCTGCATTGTTGCTTTTATACAGGCTATGTCTACACTACAAAATTAGGTCAATTTATAGAAGTCGGTTTTTTAGAAATCGATTTTATACAGTCGATTGTGTATGTCCCCACTTAAGACCATTAAGACCATTAAGTCAGCGGAGTGCGTCCACAGTACCGAGGCTAGTGTCGACTTCTGGAGTGTTGCACTGTGGGTAGCTATCCCACAGTTCCCGCAGTCTCCGCCGCCCATTGGAATTCTGGGATGAGATCCCAATGCCCGATGGGGCAAAAAACATTGTCACGGGTAGTTCTGGGCACATGTCGTCAGGCCCCCCCCCCTCCGTGAAAGCAATGGCAGACAATCGTTTCGCGCCTTTTTTCCTGGGTTACCCATGCAGATGCCATACCGTGGCAAGCATGGACCCCGCTCAACTCACCGTCACCGTACAGCTCCTGGGTGCTGGCAGACATGGGACTGCATTGCTACTCAGCAGCAGCTCATTGCCTTGTGGCAGCAGATGGTACATTACGACTGGTAGCCATCCTTGTCGTCTCCTGGGTGCTCTTGGCCGACCTTGGTGAGGTCGGTCGGGTCACCTGGGCAGACATGGGTGCTCCTGGCAGACCTCGGTGAGGTCTGTCAGGGGTGCCTAGACATAAATGGGAGTGACTCAGGTCATTCTCTTCTTTAAGTTTTGTCTAATGGAGATTCAGTCCTGCCTGGAATATTGGCAGAGGGATAGCTCGGTGGTTTGAGCATTGGCCTGCTAAACCCAGGGTTGTGAGTTCAGTAATCCTTGAGGGGGGCCATTCTGCCTCAGGCTGCTCTCCCAGCCAGCAGCACTGCAAGCACCCAGGAGAGGACGACAGCTAGCAGTCGTACTGCACTGTCTACTGCCAACCTACCCCTTGCTCCTCCCTCCGTGAAAGCAACAACCGACAATCGTTTTACACCTTTTTCCGTGCAGGCACCATATTGCTATCAGCATCATCATCCACCCACCACTTCAGCTGCCACTCTGCTCTCCTGCAGATGCCATACCACGGCAAGCATGGAGCCTGCTCAGATCACCGCGGCAGTTATGACTGCTCTAAACACCACGCGCATTATCCAGCAGTATATGCAGAACCAGAACCAGAACTTGCAAAAGCCGTTGAGTAGGCAATGGCAGCGCGGTGAGGAGAGTGATGAGGACATGGACAGAGACTTCTCTCAAAACACAGGCCCTGGCAATGTGGACATCATGGTGGTAATGGGGCAAGTTCATGCCATGGAATGCCGATTCTGGGTCTGGGAAATAAGCACAGACTGGTGGGACCGCATAGTGTTGCAGGTCTGCGACGATTCCCAATAACTGCAAAACTTTTGCATGCATAAGGGCACTTTCATGGAACTTTGTGACTTGCTTTCCCCTGCCCTGAAGCACCAGAATATCAAGATGAGAGCAGCCCTCACAGTTCACAAGTGAGTGGCGATAGCCCTGTGGAAGCTTATAACACCAGACAGCTACCGGTCAGTCGGGAATCAATTTGGAGTGGGCAAATCGACTGTGGGAGCTGCTGTGATCCAAGTAGCCAACACAATCACTGAGCTGCTGCTATCAAGGGTAGTGACTCTGGGAAATGTGCAGGTCATAGTGGATGGCTTTGCTGCAGTGGGATTCCCTAACTGTGGTGGGGCAATAGACGGAATGCATATCCCTATCTTGGCACTGGAGCACCAGGGCAGCAAGTACATAAACCAAAAGGGGTACTTTTCAATAGTGCTACAAGCACTGGTGGATCACAAGGGACTTTTCACCAACATCAACGTGGGATGGCTGGGAAACGTACATGACGCTTGCATCTTCAGGAACTCTGGTCTGTTTCAACAGCTGCAGGAAGGGACTTTATTCCCAGACCAGAAAATACCCATTCGGGATGTTGAAATGCCTATAGTTTTCCTTGGGAACCCAGCCTACCCCTTAATGCCATGGCTTATGAAGCCATACACAGGCAGCCTGAACAGTAGTCAGGAGCTGTTCAACTATAGGCTGAGCAAGTGCAGAATGGTGGTAGAATGTGCATTTGGACGTTTAAAAGCCCGCTGGCGCAGTTTACTGACTCGCTTAGACCTCAGCGAAACCAATATTCCCATTGTTATTACTGCTTGCTGTGTGGTCCACAATATCTGTGAGAGTAAGGGGGAAATGTTTATGGTGGGGTGGGAGGTTGAGGCAAATCACCTGGCTGCTGATTATGCACAGCCAGACACCAGAGTGGTTAGAAGAGTACAGGAGGGCGCGGTGCGCATCAGAGAAGCTTTGAAAACCAGTTTCATGACTGGCCAGGCTACGGTATGAAAGTTCTGTTTGTTTCTCCTTGATGAAAACCCCCACCCTTTGGTTCACTCTACTTCTCTGTAAGCTAACCACCCTCCCCTCCCCCCTTCGATCACTGCTTGCAGAGGCAATAAAGTCATTGTTGCTTCAAATTCATGCATTCTTTATTAATTCATCACACAAATAGGGGGATAACTGCCAAGGTAGCCCGGGAGGGGTGGGGGAGGAGGGAAGGACAAGGCCACACTGCACTTTAAAACTATTGAATACCAGATTTCTGTTGCTTGGGCAGTCCTCTGGGGTGGAATGGTTGGGTGACCCCCACCGCGTTCTTGGGCGTCTGGGTGAGGAGGCTATGGAACTTGGGGAGGAGGGCGGTTGGTTACACAGGGGCTGTAGCGGCGGTCTGTACTCATGCTGCCTTTCCTGCACCTCAACCATTCACCGGAGCATATCAGTTTGATCCTCCAGTAGCCTCAGCATTGACTCCTGCCTTCTGTCAGCAAGCTGACGCCACCTATCATCTTCAACCCGCCACTTATTATCTTCAACCCGCCACCTGTCCTTGAGTTCATATTGTGCTTTCCTGGACTCTAACATTGTCTGCCTCCATACATTCTGTTGGGCTCTTTCAGTGTGGGAGGACTGCATGAGCTCAGAGAAGATTTCATCGCGAGTGCAGTTTTTTCACCTTCTAATCTTCGCTAGCCTCTGGGAAGGAAATGATAGTGTGAGCATTGAAATATTGCAGCTGCGGGAGGGAAAAAAGGAAGAATAGTAGTTAAAAAGACACATTTTTGAGAACAATGAGTCGACTCTTTCAGGGTGAACCTTGCTGTTATCATTACATAGCACATGTGCATTCGGTACAAGGTCACATTTTGCCTCTTATATTGAGGGTCAGCCGGTTTGGTGTGAGAGATCACACACGCAGGGCCAGCGGGCAACAGAATTCGGCTTGCAGGCAACCATGGTAAGCCACAGTCTTTTAGCTTCTTTAACCTTCATAACATGTGGGAATGGTTTCAAACAGCAGCGCCCTCCTTTCCCATACCAAGCACCCATTGGTTTGGCCATTTAAAATGGGTTGGCAATTTAAAAGGAGGGGCTGCGGTTTTCAGGTTAACATGCAGCACAAACCCAACAACCTCCCCCTCCCCCCCCCACACACACCCCCAATTCTCTGGGATGATAACTTCACCCCTCCCACCACCACATGGCTAACAGTGGGGAAAATTTCCGTTCAGCCACAGGCAAACAGCCCAGCGGGAATGGCCACCTCTGAATGTCCCCTTAATAAAATTCCCCTATTTCAACCAGGTGACCATGAATGATATCACTCTCCTGAGGGTAACACAGAGAGATAAAGAACGGATGTTGCTTGAATGCCAGCAAACACCGGGACCATATGCTGCCATGCTTTGTTATGCAATGACTCCAGACTATGTGCTACTGGCCTGGCATGGTAAAGTGTCCTACCATGGAGGACAGAATAAGGCAGCCCTCCCCAGAAACATTTTGCAAAGGCTTTGGGAGTACATCCAGGAGAGCTTTATGGAGATGTCCCTGGAGGATTTCCGCTCCATCCCCAGACATGTTAACAGACTTTTCCAGTAGCTGTACTGGCTGCAAATTAATCATTAAACACGCTTGCTTTTAAACCATGTATTATAGTTACAAAGGTACACTCATCGGAGGTCCCTTCTCTGTCTGGCAGGTCTGGGAGCCCGCCTTGGGTGGGTTCAGGGGGTACTGGCTCCAGGTCCAGGGTGAGAAACAGTTCCTGGCTCACAGGGAAAACGGTTTCTCCGCTTGCTTGCTGTGCATTATCTTCAACCTCCTCCTCCTCCTCGTCATCATCATCTTCCTCATCCCCAAAATGCGCATCCCTGTTGCGTGATAATCCATTGACGGAGTCAAAGCACAGGGGTGGGGTAGTGTTGGCTGCACCCCCTAGAATTGCATGCAGCTCATCATAGAAGCGGCATGTCTAGGGCTCTGACCCCGAGCAGCCGTTTGCCTCTCTGGTTTTTTGGTAGGCTTGCCTGAGCTCCTTAACTTTCACACGGCACTGCTGCGGGTCCCTGTTATAGCCTCTGTCCTTCATGCCCTTGGAGATTTTTTCAAATGTTTGGGCATTTCATCTTTTGGAACGGAGTTCTGATAGCACGGATTCATCTCCCCATACAGCAATCATATCCCATACCTCCCATTCGGTCCATGCTGGAGCTCTTTTGCAATTCTGGGACTCCATCATGGTCACCTCTGCTGATGAGCTCTGCACTCACCTGCAGCGTGCCACGCTGACCAAACAGGAAATTGACATTCAAAAGTTCGCGGGCCTTTTCCTGTCTACCTGGCCAGTGCATCTGAGTTGAAAGTGCTGTCCAGAGCGGTCACAATGGAGCACTCTGGGATAGCTCCCAGAGGCCAATACCTTCCATTTGTGACTACACTACCCCAAATTCGACCCGGCAAGGTCAATTTCAGTTCTAATCCCCTCGTCAGGGGAGGAGTACAGAAATCGATTTTAAGAGCCTTTTAAGTCGAAGTAAATAGCTTCGTCGTGTGGACAGGTGCAGGGTTAAATCAATTTAGCACTGCTAAATTCGACCTAAACTCATAGTGTAGACCAGGGCAAAGTCAAGTAAACTTTTCAAATGTGAACTTGTCTTCCTGAGGCTTGGGACAACAGCCTGAAACAATATACTGAGAGGTATGAAACGGCTCATCCATCTGAATTGTGTGTTAACTGAGGCCTAATAATGGCAATGTTCATAACGATTTAGCAAATGAGCATCAATAACTAGCTAATGTGCTTACCAGCATGATTGAAAAGCATAGGTATTAGAGCATAGGTATAGATCTATGAAGCCTGTGGTGTATAAATCCATGGCTCTGAGCTGACCTTGGCTTCAGTATTTCTCTGGACAAGAAGAATATGGTGAGGGTGGGCGGAAAGTAGAGAAAGCATATGGCAGCAGCAGATGGCCAGGGCAGCTTGTAGAATGCTAGTTCTGCAGCCAGCTCTGGATGACTCAGCTCACTAGATGTCTGACCCCAATGTATTTTCATATACTTTAAATTTTTGACCTCCGAGAGAACCAGAGGCTTTTGCCAGCCACTGCCCAGGAAGCGAAGAGGATTGGAGGCCTTTGTTTGCTGGGGGTTACAGGGAGCTAAGAAAGGAGAGCATGCCTAGACTCAGAAAACAGGTGTTTTAAATGGGTTAGCTAATTCGCAAGGTTTTAACAAGATTTTAAACAGGACTTAGCTCCCTGTGTACACAGAACAAGTCGCGTTTTAAAAAATGTTAGCTGGTCAACCTTCAGCGGTGACTTTCTCTTCAGTCATATTGCTCGCATGCTTAAAGTTAGGCTGAATTGAAGCCAGGAAAGGGGTCAGTATCTGCTGACTCCAATGGCTGTTACCTCTCGGAGCTTAATGAGAGCAAAGGCAAGTCCTGTCATAAGAGGTGAAATCTTGACCCAAGGTGTGTACAAAAATGCTCTCTCTCTCTCTCTCTCTCGGTGTTTTAACTGATGGTGTAGAACTGTTAAATACCTTGTACTCTGCTCTCTGACAGGTACCTGACAATAGTTCCATAGAACAATAAACATTGCCTCTTCATTCAGCTATTGCATGGTGAGTAAAAGTAAATGTTTTACACATGAAGTCCAAACCAAATCCTAAAAGGAATGAAGTGTTAACAGGAGTGCTAAATGCTTTGAACCAGGTTTTTATTAAAGATGTTAAGTATGTTCCAAAGGACATGCCGCAATTAAGTACCTTACATAAAATCAGGATTTTACATAATTCACTACAACACACAAAATATAATGCTCCCTACCACCTAACTTTAGCTGTTGACACGGCTAAACCGTACAGTGATTATGGTCATTCAGTGTAGAAAATGAATTAGATTCTCCACAGGATTCTCATTTGTGCTGTATATTAATAGGCTTCTTACATAAATAGTCACTTGTACATCACTGCTTATTTGCCTGCTAGCTGGGTTGTATCTAATTTAGAAAAGAGGCAAAAATGTTTAATTTGACATAATGTAGCTTATCCAACAGCAGTAGTTTTTTATTTACATAATAGTTATTACCTGAAGTAATCTAATACATATTCACAATAGCCCATCTATCTTTGGGCCCAGTGGCTCTAAAAATATTACAATGCTGCCTAAAGATAGTGGACAACATTTTAAAAGGTTCCTAAATGACTTTGTAGTTTCAGTGGGGCTTAGGCTCCTAGGTCACTAAGGGTATGTCTACTCTGCAAAAGAAAAACCGTCCACATCAAGTCTCAGAGCCCATGTCAATTGACTCAGGCCTGGTCTACACTAGAAAATTAAATCATCATAACTATGTCGCTCAGGGGTGTGAAAAAGCCATACCACTGAGTGGCATAGTTAAGCCAACTTAAATCCCTGTGTAGACAGTAATAGTCTTCTGTTACGTTAGCGACTGCGTCTGCGGGAGCTAGATTATCTATGATGAAGGGAGACTCCCTCTCAGCAGTGTAGGGAGTGGCTTGCTGAAGTGCTTCAGTGGCACAGCTGTGATGCTGTAGCATTTTAAGTGTAGACAAGCCTTTAGGCTTGCAGAGCTTGGGCTAAAAATAGCAGTGTAGATGCTCTCACTTGGGCTGGAGGTAGGCTCCCAAACCCAGCAAGGTGGAGGGTCTTGGAGCACAGGCTCAGGCCCCTGAGCGGGAGTGTCTACAATGATATTTTTAGCCCCATGAGCCCAAGTCGGCTGACCAGGATGGTGAGATTCAGCACTGGTGGTTTTTCTTTACAGTGTAGGCTTACCCATAGATGCTTTGCAAATGTGACCCACTGGTTGCAGTTCTCACTGCACTATGCCATTATTTTCAAAGTGCATCTTAATTGTAGTTTTGGTTCATAAATCTCCACTGCACATAAGTCTGATGATATTGTGAAATATGAAGGTGTGGTCTTTGCTTCTTATCTCCTTAGACTGCAGCTCTTCATAACAGAAACGGTCATTAGGTGTACATATACAACCTACATACACAATGTGGGGGTCAGTTGAGTAACACTAATTACAGCACGTAAGCTCCCAGTTGGTTTCAGTAGCATCCTGAGGCTCAATCTGGTAGCTTTTGAGGCACTCCAGCTTTCTAAGCCCACATCACATGTGCAATACTTCCTCTGTGTAAAGGGAATAGTTCCCTGAGCAAAGCCTTGTTCATATTCACTGCTGCCCTATGTATTTTCACTGTAGGTGCCTAACCTGTTCCAGGATGCTTAGTGGTATATCAGGGATGGAGTCAGTTCCCAGAGAAATTCTTCTATTTTGGATTTTCTCAAATTGTCCTGAAATGTGAGTTCAGCTCTTGGCAGCAGTAAAAGCCACTACAGTTAAAGAACCATTGGGGACCAAAAGCATGCAATCAGCAGACCTGCCAACTTGTGTTATGCATACATTCCCATATGACTTTGACATGAGAGAGAGAGAGACACTTTCTCCCCCCACCTCCCCACCCCCTGCCACTTAATACATAGAGCATAGGGGAAAGAGCACTGAACTACCAACTAAGAGTCCATGGGGGGTGCTAATCCCAAATTCTTCTACTGACTGCTCTGTGCATTTCACACCCCTTATTGACAATGGCTGTAATTGCTACATTTGGGGACATATAATTCCTCCAGTTTATAGCTGGGATAACTATGAGGTTGGACCAAGTCACTGCAAGGAGAGCTAGGCATGGGACCTAAATCTTTGTTCTGTTGCTGTCAGGTGAAATATGGCACACTACCTCCCGTGTAACCCAGGCTAGCACAGTGTGGCTCTCTGGCCATCTGTAGCAGCGAGACCTCATCCAGAGGTTTGAGTCTGCTACCGTCACCATACTGCTTGGACTGGTCCTTTAGTTCAAGTAGTAGAAGCTCATACTTTCAGATTTAGCAGTCCCAGATTCATTCTCTACAGACATCCCAAACAGGGCCAGCCTTATTGGATTGCACAGTGTCTCACCACTCGCCCATATTCTACTCCCAGAACTAGAGAACTTACTATTTATCATTCTAGTCTGAGTTCACAAAAAGTTGTATAACCCTGTATGGGGTGTTCTCATGGAGAAAACGACATACCTCCCTCACCAGTTGCTTTTATATCTAAAGGGGTAGAGCTCTTTGCCATGCTTCTGAAGGTTGAGGGATCAAACCTGGCTAATGACCTGTGGAAATACATGTGGGCCAGCATGAACACCTTGCAACAATTGGTGAAGTTATTTTATATTTGAAACATTGCATTTAGAGGTGAGCTTGGAGGTTGTGTTAATATTTGTTTTACTGTTGCATTTGTACTATTTCTATTTAGATTAATAGGAGCTATACCTGTAAGAACAGGTTGGGGGCATGTTACAGGTTTAGTTTGAAGAAGCCTCAGATAGGTGTGTGAAAGATGTTACCTATGTGTGCAGAAAGAAGAAGATCCGACCTGTGCAACCTCTGAAAAGGTCAGCACTTGCCCTTGGCCCCACAAACAAGGTAGGCATTCGACCACCATCTTCCCTGACTTTGTGGATTGCTCTGTGGCTTAGGTGAGAGGTAGGTGCCCAGATGCCAAGAGGAAGACAGCAGTGTGCTTGTTCAGAGGCAGAAACCTAGGTCCTAAGGGAATTTTTACCCTGAAAATTTAGGTGCTGAGTGAGTTTAGGTGCCTACAGAGTTCAGCGGGAGTTCTGTGGGCCACAGTAGAGCCTAAAACTGGGACTTAGGCACCTAAGTACCTTTGTGCATCTGGACCTAATCAACTATAGCATTGTCCAAGAGATCACAAGTAGAACAATGCTAAGGTACTTTGCTAATCCTACGGTTGGTGGTGGTATCACAGTTACACTACAGCTGCTGATAGAAACCAAGGGGTTCCAGGCAACCAGTTCCCTGCTCTCGCAGTAGACTGTACTCTCTCCACACTAATACCGTATTTCAGTATGTCTATTTCTTTCACCTGAATTCAATATCTTGTCTCCTAGTTCTTTGATACAATGTATTTACCATAGTAAATTGCCAGTATTAATGGTGAGGTCACCATTGCTTTATCTGCTTGTTCCAATCCCAGAGGCATGTTAGCATGATACAAGCGTTCTGTGTCAGAATTATACAGAAGCCAATACTCTTTAATTTAACATTCCCTTAATCCCTTTGTTGTGCATAGCCCAGATCACAAAGGCAACACACACAGTTGGCCATAGCTCAGCAGGATTACAGGTTTATTCCTGAAAGCTAAGAGTAGAATGGCTATGGAAGTCAAAGTCCCCTTTCTGATCCTTGCTCTCCCCTCGCCCCAGCCTACCAGTTGTGGTTGCATCAGACTGGCAGGGCACTGTCAAGACTCTGCATTGACCCTGTTCTGGGACAGACTGAGAAATGGAAGGTTTTAGCTTCCTAACTAAATCCCTGACACAAAAAGCATGTCAAAAGCTTTCTTTGCTGGAAATGAGTAGCTGGTTTTGTTTGTTGAGTGGGTTTTTCTTCTTTCTTTCTTTCTTTTTTTTAAACTCTTCAGGGGTTTTTGTCACATGGCTACATGACACAATCTGGAGGAAAATCATTTATTTTTAACGTTTGGAGAGAGAGAACAAATAAACTAATGCCAACTAGGCACATCAAGTTTTCCTTCCCCGTAACAATATGTGTACACTGCAATTAGACAGGGCTCAGGCTAAGGGTATGTTTAATTGCAGTGTAGATGTTCCAGGAACACTCCCACCGCATAGGGTCCTTAGATTCCTGAAGACCATGTCAAGGCACAGATTGAAATACCTCTTTGCATCTCCCTTCTAAGAACAAAAAACAGACTTAAAGCCAGATTCTCTCATGGTGTAAATTAGCGTAACTAATTGACTTCAACGGCACTCCAGTGAGTTATATCAACTGAGACTCTGGCCCAAAGGTGTTTATTTATACCAAATGCTTTATTTTCCACTCACACTACAATTCCAGAACTATGTTTTAGGAATCATGCAGTCACTTCAAATTAATTCATGTTTGGTTTATAACAGCTTCTTCGTTTAGAAAATGATTACCAAGATTTTTACGTATTAAAAATGTAGGCAGATAAAGTGTAAAATCAGAGGCTTATTTTATGAACTGAGCTGTATTCACTAGCCCTGACTGTAACTAAAAAGACAGCGGAATTCTAATGGAAACAGACTTTCCACTTTTTTAGATGGCGCAGTCACCACATGTGTGTAAAGAAGAATTACTATAATGGGGAAAAAAGAATTAAAAGGCACATGACAGAGACATAGAAATAAAATCTATTTATTATTTCAAGGTCCCAATTATTCCCAAAAATTCCCAAGTAAAAAATAACGTCCCATTATTTTCTGTATGTAGCTTGCTGCCTGTTTCCATTACCTTTAAGAAACATGTTCTGTGGTTGTACATTTATCAATGAAGAAACTGTTTTTATTTGTTTTCAGAACAGGATAAACCAGACCAACAAAATCACAAAAACCCTAAGTACATTCATAGGAAATTATATATCTTATATCCGTCCTATCTTTTTTCACCAACAGTAAAGAAGTCACTGACTATGCCATGACCATTACAAAAGCACATGAGAATAGACTGACTGAGAACGAGGTTTGAAACCTTTAAACTTCCCATATGTTTAAGCAAAAGTATCCAAGGCAATGGCGGCTGAGATTAGTGTACCATTTAGCTTTGAGTAATCTTAACTTACTTCCTTACCCCAGTAAAGGTCTTTCACTCACATTTTTGATACGTGCCTGTAAATTCTTTGGTTCTGATTTTAAAAAAATGCTTCTATGTAATGAATTCCTATGTAGGGCCAAATCCTCCTTGTGAGTAAGGTGAGTTGGATTTGGCCCTGAGCCCACAAGCAAGGTAAACGCTCTCCCAAATGTGTTTTTAATCTAAAACAAATCTTGAAATTTAAAATCAGACACTTCTGAGCCTCGACATGAATTATTTACTCTGCAGTGGGTGGCACTAAGTAACCAGAGAAAAAGCCCAATCCTGCATACCCTTTGCGCACGTGAATGATCTTTGTAAATAAGGGGCCTGACCCTGTCCCCATTGAAGTCAACAGGAGTACTGACATTGATTTCAATGGGACAATGTTAGCAGGAGTTTGCAGAATCTCAGAAATAGTTGATATTGACACTGAGGATTAAAGAAAAAAATTCTCTAATTTTTCTTATTACAATTTACAATGCACTGTAAAAGAGACAGAAAAAAGACATTTTTAGTCAAAATATCAGATTTAAAACTATATGAAATGGAAATCAGCCCTTCTCAAATGTGTATTTTAAGTTAAGGTAAAAGTAATTAACAGCTATAGCTATTGAAAATTTACTACAGTGCATTGTGCATACATGGAAAAGATGAGTACTATGTTGGAAATGCAGCCTGAAACAGTTGTAAAGGCAGGCACTGTATTGCGGTTATAGCATTACAGAATAAGCAGAGTTTGACATTGTACATGTTTAGATTAACTGTCTTTAAAAACACCTGTGATTTTCTTGGGCACTGTTAAAAGAATCCATGATTACTTTGATATATATTTACCTGGGCACGCATGTACATTAGAAAAGTAATGTGAAAATAATAAGCAAGTAACAATTTGCAGTTCACATAATTATAACCACTCATGAGCGTTACTGAAATTTTCAGAAGCCACAAATTCTTAAGAGGACAACAACTATTGTTTAAACAGTGTCATAACTAAGGGTATGTCTACACTACGAAATTAGGTCAAAATTATAGAAATCGATTTTTTAGAAATCAGTTTTATATATTCAAGTGTGTGTGTCCCCACAGAAAATGCTCTAAGTGCATTAAGTGCATTAACTCGGCGGAGTGCTTCCACAGTACCGAGGCAAGCGTCGACTTCCGGAGTGTTGCACTGTGGGTAGCTATCCCACAGTTCCTGCAGTCTCCGCTGCCCATTGGAATTCTGGGTTGAGATCCCAATGCCTGATAGGGCTAAAACATTGTCTCGGGTGGTTCTGGGTACATATCGTCAGGCCCCCATTCCCTCCCTCCGTGAAAGCAGCAGCAGACAATTGTTTCGCGCCTTTTTTCTTGAGGAAATGAGATTCAAAAGTTCGTGGTTCTTTTCCTGTCTACCTGGCCAGTGCATCTGAGTTGAGAGTGCTGTCCAGAGCGGTCACAATGGAGCACTCTGGGATAGCTCCCGGAGGCCAATACCATCGAATTGTGTCCACAGTACCCCAAATTCGACCCGGCAAGGCTGATTTAAGCGCTAATCCACTTGTCAGGGGTGGAGTAAGGAAATTGATTTTAAGAGCCCTTTAAGTCGAAAAAAAGGGCTTCATCATGTGGATGGGTGCAGGTTTACATCGATTTAACGCTGCTAAATTCGACCTAAAGTCCTAGTGTAGACCAGGGCACAGTCAAGGTTAAATACGTTGTAAGACGATTTTAAAGACTTCTATGTAATATTAAAAAGGCACTGGAAAGTCCGTTAGGCCCAAATTATGGCATCGATTCAGGAAAGTATCCCTATTCAAGATAGCACTTACGCATGTGCCTAACTCTAAGGAATTAATTTAATTGATCTTAAACACATGCTTAAAATATGGATGGGCTTAAGCAGTTTCCTAAATTAGAGCCTAAAATAACAGCTGCTGCAAGATTCTTGTATAGATGATTTTAGCCATTTTGTCAACAAGGGGAGCAAAAGTTTAATGAACTTGATGACGGGCAAGTAAACAATCTATTAACATGTTGAGTTGTTCAGAGGAAACAAAGGGAAGTCCATTTTTGTCAAATGGGAAACAACAAACCTGGTAAGGTGAGAGGTAATAGAAACTGGAAAATATTACAGAGTATAAAATCTTTAAAATAATAATAATTATTATTGTTATTACTATACAGTGTCCCTTTGTGCTTTCAAGGATCAAAAACATATGTGCTGAAAATAGTGCAGGTGGTTATTTCTATGTCTAATATATTTAAGCACTGGAAATAATTAACTCCCAAGACATTTTATTACTCCAAGCAAAGAATTTATATGTAACCCTTCTGCCAGGTGGAGCTGGCAGCAACTAGGGCCGGGTTCAATATTTAGGAGTTCCTTTCCAATAATACAACACAGAACTGGCTTGAGCCCCCACCCAGTAATCTGGGGAAATTATACACCATCCCTGGGCGCCTCTGAGAGCCAATACTTCCCCACTCACAAGCACAGAGTCATAAGAACATAAGAATGGCCATACTGGGTCAGACCAAAGGTCCATGCAGCCCAGTATCCTGTCTACCGACAGTAGCCAATGCCAGGTGCCCCAGAGGGAGTGAACCTAACAGGTAACGATCTAGTGATCTCTCTCCTGCCATCCATCTCCAGCCTGTGACAAACAGAGGCTAGGGATACCATTCCTTATCCATCCTGGCTAATAGCCATTAATGGACTTAACCTCCATGAATTTATCCAGTTCTCTTTTAAACCCTGTTATAGTCCTAGCCTTCACAACCTCCTCAGGCAAGGAGTTCCACAGGTTGACTGTGTACTGAGTGAAGAAGAACTTCCTTTTATTTGTTTTAAACCTGCTACCCATTAATTTCATTTGGTGGCCCCTAGTTCTTATGTTATGGGAACAAGTAAATAACTTTTCCTTATTCACTTTCTCCACACCACTCATGATATTATATACCTCTATCATATCCCCCCTTAGTCTCATCTTATCCACGCTGAAAAGTCCTAGCCTCTTTAATCTCTCCTCATATGGGACCCATTCCAAACCCCTAATCATTTTAGTTGCCCTTTTCTGAACCTTTTCTAATGCCAGTATATCTTTTTTGAGATGAGGGAACCACATCTGTATGCAGCATTCAAGATGTGGGCATCCCATGGATTTATATAAGGGCAATAAGATATTCTCCGTCTTATTCTCTATCCCTTTTTTAATGATTCCTAACATCCCATTTGCTGAAACAAAAAGCACAGAAAAGAAACTTTTAAAGACAGGGGGAAGTCACACAACATTAATTAGGAAAAATGCCACAAGCAGGATTCATAAACCTAAAACTGCGAGCAGGACACCCACCCCAGGGTGCGTGGGGTGGTGTCTTCTGCCTCGTGTTCTTGAGTTCTACAACCAGAAGTTCCTTTACTGTGTCCCTCTCTGCTCCCTCACCATACCTCACAGTGGTTGTCTTTGGTCAGTGAGGACCCAGAGTTCAGAGGTGCATCTGTGAGAGTTCACCTCCCAGCCAGGGAAGAAGGCACCTGACTTATTCCGCCATCTGAGCACTTGCTCTGGCTGGCCGCCCTGCCAGATGCTCTTCCTTGCTGCCCAGCCAGCCGACTGCTTGCCGCTCCCACCAGCCACTTCTCAGTTCACCGCTCCCAACAGCCACTCCTCAGTCACCTTTTGCTGACACCTGCCTCTCTGCTGCGACCTCTACAGGTCAGTATCTTAATGATTGTCAGCTCTTAGTGATTGTCAGCTCTTATGCTGGGCAGAAACACTGCCCCACCACAAGTGATTTCAGCTGTTTTGAGCACTTAAAATAACAAAAGGCTCCTAATGGAGCCTATTTAGCTCTATCTTTGAACTGTGGGGAGGAACAGGTTAAATCAGACCAGGGACCCTTAGGGAGAGTCCCCACCGCCTGGCTGGGACACCTGTCCCCACCCCTCTTACTTTCACCGGGGTCTGGCATTTGAGCCCCGGGCTTAACGAGGTCCTTTCAGCTGAGGGTGACCCCCGCATTCGGGACAGGTTAAGCACAGTTCTGCTCCCCTTTATTCATAAAATATAACAACACTGATAACAACTTTTCACTACTCCTGTATTTAGTACTAAAGTGATTTGTAACCCAACACCAGCCAAAGTTGATCACTATGAGCAACACCACTCTATCTGCTGGATATCTAGGCAAAGCAGGTTCATGTAAATACAGTTTGCTCCTGAAGTCTCTCCCCATCCCAGCTAGCTGTCACGGGAGAAACTCATTCAGACCCTGCTTACATCTACATATACATTCTCTAAATGTACCAAATTCATGTCAAGTCATAGTGGGGCACAATGCTGCTCTCAGTTAAAGTAATGGGAGTTTTGTCACTGACTGCAATGGCAGCAAGATCGAGCCCCAGTAAATGAAAAACACTGGATTCCAGGGTGAAATCCTGAACCTATTGAAGTCAATGACAAAATTCCTTTTGATTTCAATGGAGCTAGGATATTATCCCAGGTAGCTTAGCCATGCACTGACCTGTAATGGTCTGCTTCAGTGCATGATTTAGAAAGATATGCTGCCTGAAAGGAAACAAAATTACTGGTGCAATCACGTGACATTACAATCTTCTTCCACAGAGTCAACTAGAATGTCTTTGTTCACAACTCTCAGACACTCAAAGTCTCATGATGACTTCTGCAATGAGTGGTTCAGCAGCTACAAAATATAGTATAGAGAAAAACAGAAATGTAAGATTCGTTTTTTTGAAGTTTCCTATCCTTTTAAGTTCCAAAATTTGGCATTTCTAGCATCAACTATTTACAACAAAAAGAAGAAATCAGCTAACACAAGATTTGGAATTTGATTGGAGGGGTTAAAGATTTTAGAAAGTGCAACACTGGGGTCACTACGACCCCAATCCTGCCAAGACATGCTTACTTGTACCTCCTGCTTTGAGTAGTTCCATTGAAATCACAGTGCACAATTTAAGCACATGCATAAATCTTTGATCTGCCACTGGATCTCAGTAGGAAAGAGCTAACAGAAAATGTATCTCTACACCTACTCAATCACACTTTGGGAGAAAAGCCAAGTACCTACAATATTCAACTAAACACCCAAGCAAGTGTAATTTTATATTATTCATTAGTTTTTTTCAATTTTCTATTGTATCTTAAAACTTAAAGAATTGAGAGGGTTTTTTTTTCAAATTACAGACATTTTCAAGAAAGACAAAATGCTATTTAAAAATTGAAACGTTTTGGTTGTAAAAAGTATAGTGCTTTTGCAGCGGATGAATTCACCTTCTGACCTATTCACATTTGGAAAGACATGCAGTTTCATTACACCTCCAGTTTTCACTTTAATGGGATTTTTGGGGTGTGAAAAGAATGCAGGAATGGGCCATCATTGCACGGTGCAGTCCTCTCCCAAACTCACAGAATGAGGACTTTTGTTTACATGACTTTTAAACTCTTGAGCCCAGAGACTCAAGAGGTATTTCAGCACTTAAATCCCATGGGATTTAGGCAACTACATACATTGGAGAATCTTTGTCATTGTTCTCACATGGCCCATCTCTGCATCCAAACTGCACTACAGAGTCACCAAAAAACGTTTACCCAGTTTTCTCCACACTGAACACACGGGGGCCATGTATACAGCTCTAGAGCTATTTATGCATATGCATACATACATTGTTTTACTGAAAGCAGGGATCAGGTAAGGTAGCAGGGAAATAAGCACCATATAATTCCTACTTGGGGAAATACAGCTTTAAAAAAACAGCCCCATTTATTTTCCAAAATAAACACCGTTCAGCTTCATATCATATGTCCAGCTAAGGCACTGAAGTATAAATGAACTTTATAAACAGGTAAGGCAGTCCCCTGTTCCAGTCTTTTTACTAAGCAGTATTACAACGAAGTGCAAAAATCTTCAGTGCACTGAAAATAAAGAATTTCCTTTGGAAAACATGTGCCGCATTTACCTGTAGGATATCACTCTTGTGCATTTATGGGTTTGTCTATACTGTAATCAAAGGATATGATTATAGCTTGAGTACACATACTCCACCTAATCTAGCTATCTTGGGTCCCAGAACAGTTAACCCACAGTAGCGTGAGCTTCCCCCACGAATAATTACCCAGGGTTCTAGGCAGGCTCATACAAGCCACACTGAGACTCCTGCTGCCACAACTTCACTGCTACGGGACCTGACCTACATTAAAGCTAGCTCAGGAATGCCTACTTGACCTACAGTCATACCCTGTGGTTATGGTATAGACATACCCTAGATTTTGTCCTTTCAGACTGACAGGTGGCAAAACTAAGTAAGGAGTGTTTTCAAGTGTTCAAAAGGCCAAAAGTCACCCTGCTTGATCACAGACGGGTATAATTTTCCAGAAGCTTGTCATCAGTAGCAACAGCACTCTCTGCTCCTGCCTCTGTCTCCACTTTGACAGCTGGATTGAGCCTTGCAGGGGTGTAGTCATTTCTTCTCATATCTGTGGGAGGAAACAAATTCAGTGACATGGACAGTAACTGTTTGAAGAATATACGCAGACTATGCAAAAGCCAGATCCTGAGGGTGAGAGTAAGGGGCACGTTAACCCTATATTGTGCTAGGGTGACCAGACAGCAAATGTGAAAAACCGGGACGGGGGTAGGGGGTAATAGGACCCTATATAAGAAAAAGACCCCAAAATCGGGACTGTCCCTATAAAATTGTGACATCTGGTCACCCTATATTGTGCATTGGGGGAGAGGGAGATGCTAAACTGACCTGACTCTTTCTAAGAGAGGTCAGCCCAGAGTGGGAGGAGATGCACTAGAGGAGGACCCATGGATAGGCAGAGGGGGTGGGGAACTTACACAAATGTATTCTCCACTGTCCTACACTACTAGTTAATCATTTGCAAGTCCTGCCCCTTCCTCCTGCATCCCAATATCCATTGGCCACAGAGGCAAGCAACCCTATTCAGAATGAGGCAGCTATTGAAATCAGAGTATTTTTCATTAGAAAAAAAAAACATAGATAGCAATTCTCTGTCTTTCATCCGACACCATATTACAACACTTTTCACCCAGAACTGCAAATATTTTTGACACTCTGAGCCCCATAAAACAGATCTGATCTACATCACAATGAAAAGTACATTTCTAACAAATATAATTTATGTGATAGGTGGTTCCAAATACATAGAAAGCAAAAGCTGTGATATATGGAGCCAAGTTTGAAGGCAACATCTGCAAGCAGAGAAAGACTCATGGAGATCTCTCTGTGGGCTGCTGCAATGCTGATTTTTACGGATTTTCTCAGACCCTTATTTAAAGGCTAAAAATTATTGCTGTGGTAACTATATTGATCCCGCTGGAAAGTGATCTATTGTTTTCCATGGAGAAGAAAGTAATTTAATGTGTGTTTAATGGTAGGGGTTCACATCATGAACTCCAGACCTCTGACTGATGGCTTCTAATTTAAAAATGATAGCCAGGCAAAAGAAAAAGGGAAGTTGAGTGCCAATCAGTGCAGCGCAACTTCATCTGTGCATGCAAAGGGAGCTCCAGATCATCAGCTTTACTGAGGAAAAAGATAACCTGTCAGTGTTACTTAATCACAACTCACCAGAGTTCTAAGTCAATACCTGTTCTTAGTCATTTCAGGACCTTTGTTATTTTGGAGTTAGAAAGTTAGACATGGACTGGAAATAAGACACAACAGTATGCCCAATATGCCACCCATACCAGCTTCTACAGAACTCTGTTCTTAAAATGGATTTGCTCAGGAACATATAAAATCTTACAGTTCATACCAGGAAGTTTCAGCTTCCTGCAGCAGGAGTTACAACAGTGCTTTGTAATGAAGTTTTTAATTGCATGTTCCCCTAGGTTTGCTGGTCCAAACACCATCCCTCCAGATCTGAAAGAAATGAGAGAATATCAGTGAGCTGAAAGTTAAAGAAAGGATGTGCTTTATGCATTATCCCCTGGAATTCTACTGTTTAGAATGTAGTGAAGCTGTTTCAGGGATAAGTTATTCAGTGAGACCATTTTTTCTATTTAGCAAACCAAAGTACAACCAAAACCTTTTAAATAAATGGGGTCAAACCTTGTCTCCAGTGCACAACTGGGGAGATTAATGAAGTTATCCTCCTTCAACTCAGCCCATGGAGGAGTACCAGGTTACTCCCTGGCTACTTCTGTAACCTCAAAGGTCCAGGAATACTAATGGCCACTGTGCTCTGTCTCCACTGGGGAGGGAATCCCTGGTGGATTTACTCAGTCCCCACTAAAACCCTCTTGACAGAATTGTGATCTATGGTGCTCAAGGGGCATGGGCTCCTGGTGTGGACCTCCCTCCACCTACCCCACAACAGGACCAGCATGGTTGTGCTGCACCAACTATTCTCCAGGCCTACAGAATGAATAGGATTGTGGGAGACATTAGGGTATAAACCAGAGCTACCAAAGAGGTGAAATTCAATGGAACTATGACCTGATTTAGGAACAGATCATTTAAACAAATACAGTTTCAGCGTTTGCAAACAGAAAGAAATTTCCTAAAACAAGAAGAACTCTATTTACACCAACACCTATTAAGAATACAGTGCGTTGCTAGTAAACAAGGCTCTTCAATTATCTGCTTCCAACTGTACTCATTTCTGTATTCCTACATTTTCTGGGAAATTCAGCAATGTAACCAAATTCATTTGTGGAAGCATATAGCATATTCTGGATGAAGCTGACAAAATAACAAATAGACTAAGATAAACCAGACATGTATTAGAAGAACTGCATAATTATAACAGATTCTTAATGTCGTTTGAAAGATCAGTGTTCATTAATTTTAATATTTCTCCACCATTATTCTCGAGGATTTAATTGACATTCTAGACATCATGGAACAGAGCACATAAGGAACACTTCCAAAGAAACTTTATGAAAGCTAATATTTTATTTTAATGACATGCAGAGTGGAAACAACACATTTTAAAATCTGAAATCAATTATAGCTCAGAAAAGCAGACCTGAAAAAAAGAATCTGAATCTCACAAATCTCTACTCTCCACACAAAAACACATCAATCACCTCAAAGGAGAGCAGCTTTCAAAAAGGGCATGGACAAAAATGGACTTTTCCCATATATATATATATATATATATATATAAAATGAATCCCCATTTCCCCTGGAGAGAAGTACAGTGGTTACAATGAAGAAACACCAGACCTAGAATGGAAGGCCTGATAACAACTTAATGTCTGGCTGAGAAGCAGAAACTGTTCCCAGGCTCATTCAAGGAAATAACACAACTAGGACTAGTTCTAGTGTCCTCTATGGCTCCTTAGTGCCACAGAAATAGAGTAGAAGCTGCAAGGTATTAAAGTGCCATCAAAGCACTTTGAATACCATGGTATGTGGTAGTCGCTTTTGGTCCAATTTGGTAAAGTGCCAACAAGTTGCAGTCATAGGGCTTGTCTACACTGGCAAGTTTTATCGCCAAAAACTGCCTTTTGGTGACAAAACAGCATGAGCCTACACACTATAATGGGACTTTTGTCGTAAAAAACGCCCAGTTTGACAAAAAACTTCCACCCCTACCAGAAACTTTTGTCTTTTCCCCTCCCTTTATTGTGGACAAAGAGCCAGTGTAGACACTGCTGACTGTTTTGTCGACAGAACTGGCTTCCGCCAGTATCCCACATTGCCTGCCCTGATTGCTCTGCTCAGTGTTTTGATCTCTGCTGCCCTGCAGGCATGCGCCCCTCCCCTTTCAAAGCTGGGGGAAGTATCTGTGTGCTGCTCCCTTTGGGGAACAAACAAAGAGTAAATCATTGGAATGCTCCTGTTCTGCCCTGCACTAGGAACACAGCAGCAGGCAGACTGCTGCTGCAAGGGGAGGGAGACAGACTGCCGTGCTGCTTTGCCCTTCCTCAGCACCGAGAGCTCACAGAGCTACTCATGATGCTGCTCTTGGCAGCTGAGGGGGCTGTGGGAGAACTCGGAGAGAATCCCAAGATGCACAGCGATCAGCTCTTCCCTCCCACAACACTGCACTGTGGGATACATACCCCCGGTGCATTGCTCACCCTGTCGATGATGGTGTCCCCAGTGTGGACATGAGCTGTCGACAGAGGGAGCAAGTGTGAACCCCTTTGACGATTTTTGTTTTGTCGACTTTTGGGTATCGACATAAGTTTTGTCAACAAAACTTGGTAGCGTAGACAAGCCCTTAGGCACTCTTGTAAGTAAAGCAGCATGCCTGTGCTAATGCAGTGTGAGTCCGTCCCCCGCAGTGCCTAGACCACAACAAAGTTGAGGAGTCTGAGCTGCCTCTGAACTAATGGACCTCGTCTGTCAGCTCAAGCTATACTGGCTCATGCTTTCAGATATGGAGGTCCTGCATTCAAGCCACGTAGATGGCCTGTTCAGCACATTGAAGGGAAGCCTAGTTCTGTACAAATGCGCTAGAAAAGTTTTATTTTGGCCCTTCAGATACATGCTGATGGCTCTTCAGACACCTCTGCTTGCTGGTGTCCCAACCGCCTACCTTGGCATCTGCGTGGAGATAGTGGGAGTTCTAACTCCTACTGCCTTTAACCACAGCCATCTCCTTTGTCTTATATCTTTTTATACCCTCCTGTGGCATGTTTTTCTTGCTACAAGCCTGTTCGTCAGCTCTCTCAGTATGTAAGTTATGCCAGGCTAATGCTGCTCATCCTTATTTGCTAACTCGAAACATAAACCCCTATTTACAGCACCTCTGAATCTGCATCGCTGTCATGATGCAACTCCTGTGCCTGCACATGCCTTATAGGCATAGCCTTGTGCTGTTGGTAGTGAAAATTGCTAGATCCTGTCAGGAGCACCAGGAGGCACTATTCATCAGAGAATTCCCTCCAGAGCTCTGGTGTACAGCAAAACACATGAGATTGCAGGGACTGAAACTGTGTCTGGAAACTGGCCCTGTATTTTCCTGGCAATAAAGTTTCAGCTATTTATATTTTGGCCTGGAATCCAAACTGCATCAATTTTCACACTGCACACCTCATGTACCGCACACATAGGTCACATCCTTGGCTGACTTTGATCAGTTTAGCTCTGTTGAAGTCAATGAAGCTATGCTGATTTACAGCAGCTAAAGATCTGGCCCTGGGTTTAGTATTGGCCACCCTTTCTAAATACTTCTGTAATTTTCATCACTGAACTAGTGTATAGAAAACTACAGAACTGTTGTGAGAAATATCATCATGCCATCATAGAGGGACGGGTCTTGGCATTGAAAACTCCATTTTAAAAGCAATGGTAGAATGCACGAAAGAAAAGACCCATTATGAGATAATGGCATAAATCTCCCACACAAATTACTTTAAAAATGAATCCCAGAATCAATGGAACTAAAGAAACAACACATTAATAATAATTATAATGATTATTATTAGTACTAAAATATGCACCAGCCCCGTCAGTCAGATGTCACCCACTCTCTTATGGTATCTAAGAGAATGTGAGCTCAAAGACATGCCTTTGAGTCTTGCTAGCAACTTTTCAAGCAGCATGCAATTTTTGGAGAAATAAGTCATCGATAAAGGAAAACATAAAACAGACCCCAATACTCTGGAATTTTTCCCTTGTGAGTGAGTGAAGGAGAAAGTTAAGAGTGAATTTTAAAGATTTTTTTTTTTTAGGAAGTATATCTCTGGAATGATCACTTTACACAAGTATATTGCTAGCTGCATACAAGCGCCATCTGTAGCTTCATTGTCATATTCTCTCAGATCACCAAGTCAAAACAACACTATTTTGCTTATTGCAGTTCTTAAGATTTCCCCTAACACATGAAGAGCAAGCTGGTTTTTTTGCTTCATTAATCAGTGTCTGCTATAACTCATCTTTAGCTAGCATATCGAATGCCTTTTAAATGCAAACCATATAACTCGTTTTTATTAATCTGGGTGTAATGCTTTAAGTGTCCATAAATGATGGAAGGTACTTACCCTTCATAACTGGAGTTCTTCAAGATGTGTGGTTCCTATCTGTATTCCACTGTGGGTACACATGCATTCCATGTGCCTGAGTATCCATTGGTCCATGCCCTTGCTCTCCTGATGCTCTGTGCTGATTGCGTAAGGGGAAAAGTCAACCAACACGTCTCCAGATCCTCCTCTTAGCACAAATCAGAGATGATCCTTAGCAGAGAGAAAGGAGGGCACATAGCGGAATACAGATAGGGACCACACATCTCGAAGAACTCCAGTTACAAAAAGTATGTAACTTCCCTTTCTTCTTTGAGTGCTGGTCCCTATGTGTATTCCACTGTGGGTGACTGACAAGCAGTACTCAGTGAGAAGGAGGGTGCAATGATGGAGGAGGTCTCGTTGTTTGTAGAACCACTGCTTTCATTCCACTATGGCAACAAACAGCCGGGTGACTTTCCAATCTGTTTAGTTCTCTATAGGTAAAATGCCAATGATTATCTCACATCAAGGGAATGAAATCTTTTCCTTTGCTGGCAGCGTGGGGTTTTGGGAAGATCAGAAGTAAGTGGATAGTCTGGTTTATGTGAAATTCCAAAACTACTGTAGGGGTAAATTTTGGATGTAGTCATAGCAAGACTTTGTCATTATCAAATAGTGTGTAATAAGGATCTGCCGTTAGGAACCCCAGTTCACCTGTCTGCCTGGCCAAGGTGATGGCAATGAGGAAAGCAACCTTCACAGACAGATGAAGCATTGAACAGCTAGCCAGGGCGTTGAAATGTGGCTTGAAAAGTGATGAAAGTACTAAATTAAGGTCTCATTGAGGGGTTAGTTTTCTTATTGGTAGGAAAGCTCTAATTAAACACTTTAAGAACCTAGAGGTGATTGGATGAGTAAATACAGAGAGTCATTTATTGGAGGGTGACATGACCTGATTGCCTATAGGAAAACCCGCATCGAGCTAAGGGAAAGACCCATCTTCTTGAGGGTAAGGAAGTAATCAAAGATATCAGGACTACCTATTGTAACAGGAGACATACTGTGGTGCCGGGCCCAGACAGAAAAATGCTTCCACTTGGCTAGGTGACATTTTCTGGTGGAGTCCTTTCTGCTTTAGTGAGAACGGCTTGCACAGTTTCTGAATAGGAATGTTCTAGATCCGACACCCATCCAAATACCAACCCGTGAGGTGAAGAGCTTCTCGGTTGGGATTTCTGATCATGAGTCAAGAGGTCCTTGAAGGGATGAATGCTGGTGGATAGCTGGGCCGACATATGCAGGAGACCTGGGAAGCAGAACAGTTCAGGCCATTTGGACACAATGAAAATGGTTCATGCTCTGTGCTGTCAAATCTTTCGCAAGTAGTGGTATAGGAGGAAAGGCATAGTTCAAATGGTCTATCCAAAGAAGTAGGACAGCATCACCACTGAATAACTGGCCCTGAGCTCCCTTGCAACGGTATGTGCTGTACTTCCCATTTGTCTGGGAGCAGGTCCCAGGTAGGCTCCCCCTGAGCAAAGGTGCTGTTTACCACTGAGCTGTGTGACACCCACTTATGATCAGTGGCAAAGTACCTGCTGATGCTGTCTGCCAGTGAATTTTGGGCTCCAGGGCAGTACACTGCTGATAGGGTGATTGTGATTCTTCCAGTTCCATACATTGACCTCTTCTATACACAAGGCAATGGAACTTACTCCTCCCTGTTTGTTTATGTAGAATATGGTTGTCATATTGTCTGACATTATGAGAGAGCATAAGATTGAATTAATGGTAAGAATGCCCTGCATGCTTCTCCGACTGCTCTGCATTCCACAGGATTTATGTGCATTCTGGTTCCCAAGCCATCCAAGTGCACTGTGCTATGTGACTGTCCATGTGCATCCCCAAACCTAACAAGCAGGCAGCTGTGATTATTGTCCTGTTGGGTGTGGGGGATAGGAAAGGAATGCCCATGCATATTTGTGCAGAATCTTTCCACCAAATCAGAGAGGTCCTTATCTTATTGGGGATTGTCACTACAGTGTTCATGCTGTGTTTGCTCAGTATACATACTGTTTGAAGCCAAGCGTAAAGGCATGGAGATAGATGAACAGCAGTATGTAAGTAGATGATGGCATGTGACCTAGGAGAGTAAGGCAAATCCAGACCAATATCAGAGGATTGTGCATAACCTGATTTATTGGGTTGCCCATGACTTGGAATCTAAGTCATGGGGAGCTAAGCCCTTGTTTTGAATCTAAGGTCACTCCTATGAAATCTATAGTCTGAGCCAGAGCCAGGATAGACTTTTGCATGTTCACAGAGATTCCCAGGGATTCTAGGAGATGAAGCAGAGATGAGGTTGACATGACTTCTGAATATGTCCTCTCTGTAAGAAGCCAATCATGTAGACACTGGAAGATGGTAGAACCACCCAGTCTAAATTGTGTGGCTACTACAGAAAATAATTTTGTAAAGACGCTGGGTGTAGTTGGTAGACCAAACAGGAATACCCTGTATTGACAGTGGTCAGGACCCACCACAAATATGAGGAATCTACTGTGGGAAGGGTGAATATCCACTGAAAGTACATGTCTTTTATATCGAGAGTTGTGAATCATTTGTTTTTTCTAGGGATGTTATTACTGATGCCATGTGGAATTGTAGCTTATGAATGAAGACATTGAGTCACCACATGTTGACAATGGGTCTCCACCCACTTGTCTTTTTGGGACTACAAAATATTTGAAATAAAACCCTTTTCCTTGATGATAAAGAGGTACATACTCTGTTGCTCAGCATTTGTGGAGGGGTGTTATCTCCTGAAGGAGGATCTCCTCCTTTAAATGGACCTTGAAAAGGGATACAGAAGGAGGTAGTGGAGGGGGTAAAGAGAGAAACTCGATGATATAGCCAGATGGATGATATCCAGCACCCACTTGTCTGTTGTTATTGACCTCCAATTGTGGGGAAATTATGGTAGGCATCGACAAAAATGGATCTCGAAATTGGATGGAGATGACATCAACGTTAATTTGCAGTTCCCCGAAGTACCATCAAAAGAATCTTTTGGCTGGGTGACTGCAGTAGAGGTGAATGGGGCAAAGTATCTTGATTTCTGCACCTTCTGGCATATGTGAGGTAGCTCATAACAGGAACTGGTGGTAGAAAGGCTGTGATAAAGACCTCTGCTTGTAAGGTTGCTTCTGGTACTTCTTCTTCAGGGCTGGTGTATACATACCCAGGGAACAGAGGGTTGCCGCCCTAGAGTCCTTTAGTGAATGCAAAGACTCATCTGTTTTCTCATTAAAAAGATTGACTTCACTGAAAGGCAATCCTGTGCAGTGTTCTGTACCTCTCTGGGGAACCCCGCAGAGTGTTGCCAAGATTCCTGGTGCATCACTATAGCAGTCACCATGGATCTCGAACCAGCATTGACCTTTGCTTGTAACAAGGTTCCTGCAACCAATCTGCCCTCACCCAATAAGGGCTTGAAATTGAGCCCTATCCTCCTGGGGTAATTAGTTTTTACAGGCCAGGAATGTAGAATAGTTCAAAAAATCATATTTGGCCAGGAGGTCCTGGAATTTAGAAATTCTAAATTGGAGGCTGGTGGAAATAGACTCCATTGTCTCCATAAGGTCCAAATATTTGGCTTCCTCATCAGCAGAGGTGACCCCTGGTGGTGTTGTCTGGACCTTTCCATGACCACTTAGACAACCAGAAAGTTCAGGGCCAGGTGGGAAAACAAGAACTCTGTTTTCTCAGAGGGGACAAATTACAGCTTTTCTGCCCTCTTGAAGGCAGGGCACAGATAGCTGGCATATGCCATACTGGTTCCAGTATGGCCTCTCTCACTGGGAGAGCTACTGAGCTGGATCCTAAAAGCTGTAGGAGGCCCAGGAGGTTGTGTTGTGAGTCCTAGGCTTCCTCTAAGGGGATTTAGAGCTCTTCTGCCCCTCTCTGAACCAGCTTTTGGAATTGTCTGTGGTCATCAGGAAGAGACAGCAAGACTGGAGCAACCAGTTCATCCTCCTCCTCTTCCACAGGCTCAGGAGTTTCCATCTGACCTCTGGGAGGGGAGGGATGGCAAGACTCCCTGTTGACTCATACGGACTCTGGGTACTGTGCATATGGGTCCTGTGGCCCCAAGTAAGGCCTGTATGAGGGGTCAAAAGTAGATTGTCTTATATTTGTTGTGAAACACCTAGCACATTTTTTCAATAATACATATATAGTATATATAATCAACATGTGATAGTAATTACTTATTAATGTTGTGCAAATGTTTATTAATTACTAATGTTATTGATAGTACAAATAATATGAGTCATAATAATGGTTTTGGAGACAGGAGATCATGTTTTTAATTCCAATTCTGGAATTGACTTGTTCTGTGTCCTGGGCAAGTCATTTAATATTTCTGAACTTCAGTTTCCCCTTTTGTGAAATTGGGTTAATGATATGTACCCAGTACTTAGGGTACTGTGAGATCTAACTGGAGACAAGGCTTGATCCAACACTCTGATCCATACAGCAAGAGTCGTCTGTCTGTGTGGAGCCACGCGGACCTGGGGCCTCTGTGCAGGATTAAGGGCTTGTCCACACAAACATTTAGTTCACACAGAGCTGGGGTGTGAATACACCCCTGACTTGGTCTGCCACGCACTAACTGATCCGATGAGATCTAACTCTGCTTTGAAACAGGAGTAGATTAAAGTGCACTAACAAACTTTTGGTGCACATCACCAGGGTCCACATGGACAGTTAGCATGCAGTATATTCACATCCCAGCTTGCTGTGAACTCAGTGTTCAATGAAGTCAAGCCCCAAGTGTCATAATTTAAGGTCAGAAGGGGCCATCAGATCATCTAGTATGACCTCTTGTACACCCCAGGCCAGAAACAAAACCATTGTGTCTCCCCATATGGATCAGAGCCATTGTATATGAAGTGTTGTGTATATAAAAAGCACTATTAACAATCCTGTTGTGAAACCAGGAATCTTGTGTGCCCAGTCCCCTCCCCATTCTCCTAGATCATATATAATTATTCAGTTGGAACTACACCATCTGGAAAAAAACAGAACTACTACATTCAAATCAAGTATTTAACTCCCGACTAAAAAAAAAAAATAATCAAAAACACTCATTGAGAATGTAAATATCCACTTAAAATACACCATTAACTATCAATTGGCTGAAGTGAATTACATCAAACACATCGTGTTCTGAAATGACAGCTAATAAAATGACAATAAACTTACTGCTTGCCTTCAGGTTTAATAACAGATGGATCTGTAAGGACTTCCCCAACACCTACAGTAAATTAGAAGAGAGTGTTACAAGCAAAAATTGGTTTTTTTAAATATCATGTTATGAAATCATAACCAATGTAAATACCAATTTCCTCTATAGACTCTAAATTTACACTTAAGGTAGAAATAAAATGCTAAACTATTTGTTAAAAATAGACAAACGAATGCTAATTGTTCTCACCCCATTCCTGATATTACATGCTGGTCGATTTATGAATGGATAGGCTAGAAACTTACCCAAATGGTTCTATACTATGAAACCATGGAAAGAGTTGCCAAAACTGTTGTAACTACAGTAAAATGAGGCCAAATCCTGAGGCCTGTATTCATGATGAATAGCACCTTATTTCATTATTAAAATCCCGTTGATTTCAATAGGACCACTCAAGGGGAAAGGTGCTATTCAAGGTGAGTAAGAGTATCAGAATATGTCCCTTTATTTAGATGCTGTGCTGTGAGGATGCTGGGGTCTATTCTCCCCTGACCTTCTGGTGGTGGTTACAGTAGAGTTAGATAGGTAAGTCCAATCAGTGCTAATAGGCGTTTTATGGTAAATCAATGGAAGAACAGATTCCTTTGTTCTAAATTCCTCTCTTCAACCAATGCCCCATTAGCGCTTATGGGATTCTACTTTAAAAAGTCATTGCCTTATATCTGAGTAAATGATTGGGCTGCTGATGTACAGGAAAACTTCCATGAACATTAGCATCCAATTATTTTAATTCCCCTGGTCCATTCGTGACGAACTCATGTGCTGCAATGGATACAGGTAGATAGGTAAAGAATAGCTATAACTATTGTGCTCCCCGTATGTTAAAACACCTGAAAATTTCTAACACATTCCAATGACAATGGGCCTTTCTTAATACAGAATATATTTAAATAAAAGTATAATAAATATAGTTATAGATATTGTGTGTGAGAGAGAGAGATTTTTACACACACGCACATCCCTTTAGTTGCACGTTTCCAATAGACAGACTAGTCTGCCTGGAATTCCAACAGGAACAGATTTTGTGCTCTGATTAGAGAGCTCCAGTTTAGGGACAGCCAATCTAGTATGGACAAACCGAACGCTGACCCATACCTAAGTCAGACCTTTTCTCAGGTTTAAAAGAATTTTGTAAATAATTTTACTCCATTTTTTTCACATTTCTCTTTCCTGGTTTGGGATGGAAATGAGGGCCCCAGTTCTGCAAAGATTTATGCACATACTTCCCTTTTGCAGGCGAAAGCCACTGGTACTGGTCTGTCAATTTCAGGAGTATTATACTAAACCAAATTTTAAAAATGAGGGACAAGGTGTGGCTCAGTTCCAGTATGTTGTAACAAAGATACACAAAGTCCCATTATATTTCTTAATGTGAAGATAAAATCAAATGAAGGCAAGCATGGACTTAATGGTTTATTTTGCTTGACCAGGAAGTCTGACTGTAATTCACAGCTTCTGAATGCTGTAAAATGTAAATATGATAAGCTTACGTCTAGCAGTGCAAATTGCCCTTGATAGGAATGAGAACCAATGATGTTTAAACTGCGCGATGGATGGTGTTCATTTTCTGTACACTGTCAAATATTTATTTTTTTAAATATACCGTGTTCCCCTTTACACATGTGTTGTAAAGTGATCATACCACACACTGTGTTCTTTTGAGGAGCCACCAGGCTCTGTGAATAGTTCTCAGAACTTCAACTTACTTAAACTGTTTACAGTTTTATTAATGAAAAATATAAAAAATAACTGATGCCAGTTTTCAGCCTTCCGATGAGAAAAATGTGTTTTTGTTACAAATATTTAACAATCTTCATCAACATTAACATGTGAAGTGGCTTTTATACAGCCAACTGAAATGTTACTGTGCATTGTTTTAGTACACGGTGCTTGTACACCTAAACTAGATATATGGGGCCAGATGCTGTTCTCATTTACACCTACATTCAGAGTAACTCCATGGATGTCTTTGGAGTTGCTCAGGATTGACCTGGATGTAAATGGGGGCAGAATTTGCCTCTTTTTCTCTAAGTTGAATTCAACATTGTTTTCTTAGTGGCATCTCTAAGTTATATAATAAACTGTTGCATTTTGGCAGTCACCTTGCAAATCCAGGACAAGGAGCTCCCCTCGGGTGTACTCGTAGGTCCAGTGAGAGAAAGCCAACATCATCTCTTCCAGCAAATTGCTGGGGGAAATCTCATCCCCGTTGTTGTTGTTGTACTTGCAGAACTCACCCGTCATGTACTTCTCTATGGTGAGCCACTGATTGGCTGAATGGCAATATATTAAAAAAACCTCCAGAAACCTGTGGGTAAAAATGCTGTCAGTCAGGAGCTGGCAGGATGATGAGTGTCCTGGCAGTCCGGTCACAATTATTACGGAGCAAAGCAAATATACTGTGGGGCACTACTCCACTGTTTACAAACTTCAAACCTCTTAGAAAACTCTCAGCAGCAGAAGATAACAAACGGTGGATAGCAGGAATTCATTCCTGAGAGATGTAACCTACTGGAGTAGACAGTTCAGAGAATGATCTCAAAACAAAGCCATTCTGTGGACAGGAGTGTCAGTGGACAAGAAGCGTATGCTGAGTAAACCAGGAAATGCTATTGGTAGACTAGCTAATCTCTACAGCTACATCTAGGCTACGAGCTAAGGGTGTTATTCCCCTGTTCACATACACATACCTGCCCTGGATCTCACTGATCTAGCACAAGTATAAATAGCAGTGTAACTGCATTAGCGTGGGTAGCCGCGGTGGAGGCACAGGCCAAGTACGGACCCCCTGGTTTCAGGCAGGTTTGTACTTGGCACAGTTAAGCCATGACTCCATTGCCACTACTCATGCTATCTCAGCAACACTCCTATTTACGCTTGCTCTTGTTCAAGGAGAGCTAGCCCAGGTATGCGTACTCACGCAGGTGAATCACTCCCCTACCTTGCAGTGGAAGCACAGCATAAATAGATAGACTGAAGTCTTTAAGATTAATTAAAGAAATGCCCTGGAACAACAACTGCTATAAAATGCTCAGTCAGGACCCTTTTGGAAAGTTAATTTACCATCGCACACCATTTTGTAAAAGAGGTGCAAAGTTGCACTCCTTCCCCTGCAAAAGCCTGATGATAGTCTTCAAAATAACAAAAAAAATCCTCATTTTTATAAGACACACTTGGGCTCATAGGATGCACTATGTTACACCTGATAATCTACTCAGTATAAATCAGGAGAAACTCCACTAAAGTCAGTGGAATTGGGGTTTACCCCAGTGTAAAACTAATGTGAGAGGATATTTAGTGTCTAGGTTCTCTTTGTTAAGATGACTTAAATCTTCCTTTCTTCTGCAGAAAGAAAGGAGTAAAATTATGCATGCAGTTTTTTGTTTTGTTTTTGCAGGTTGGGGGGGCATTGTTTGTCTTTTTGAGGGTCTCTCAAAGTCACAGGGTTCCTCTCAAACTCAAAAACTTTCTTCAAAATAAGCCAGTCTAAAGATATCCAGTGACCAGTAATGCTCACAGTATCTAAGTAATGGGGTGAACAGGGAGAATATTCATAGACTTTAAGGCCAGAAGGGACCATCGTGAACCTCTAGTCCAGTGGTTCTGAACCTGGTGTAAACGTATCCCTGGGGTCTTCCAGGGGGTACATCAACTTATCTAGATATTTGCCTAGTTTTACAACAGGGTACATAAAAAGCACTCACGAAGTCAGTACAAACTAAAATTTCATACAATGACTTGTTTCTACTGCTCTATATACTGAAATGTAAGTATAATATTTATATTCCAATTGATTTATTTTATAATTATATGGTAAAAATGAGAAAGTAAGCAGTTTTTCAGTAATAGTGTGCTGAGACACCTTTGTATTTTTATGTTTGATTTTGTAAGCAAGTAGTTTTTAAGTGAGGTGAAACTGGGGCTACGCAAGACAAATCAGACTCCTGAAAGGGGTACAGTAGTGTGGAAAGGTTAAGAGCCACTGATCTAGTCTGACCTCCTGCATATCACAGGACACAGACCCTCACCCACCCACTTCTATAGTCAGCCCATAACCTCTGGCTGAGTTACTGATGTCCTCAACTCTACACTTAAATACGTCAAGTTACAGAAAATCCACCATTTACCATAGTTCAGATGAGCAAGTGACCCATGTCCCACTCTGCAGAGGAAAGCAAAAAACCCTCCAGGATCTCTGCCAATTTGATCTGGGGGGAAATTCCTTCCCGATCCCAAGTACTGAACCACAGTTCTATATTGCTAGTCCTAAGGGGGAAAAAATTGCTCATAAAGGTAACAAAAAACAGCATACAGTTAGATGGAACTGGCTTGTGTAGAAGTGTGGCTGCTACTGAATGAGAGATCAGAAATATACTTGTTTTCTCCCAAGAGTATTTCTGGGTACTAGGTAATGGGAATTTTTGGGGACAGGATCAAAAGCTCATGGTTTCCACATCTGATGCTGCATATTCACCCCGATGTACTAATGATATAATACAAAGAGATCATATCCATGCCCACTGAAGTAAATAGAAAGACTCCCACTGACTTCAATGGGCTCTAGATCAAGCCCTACATATAATCCTAGATTGTAACACACATGAGGTCATCATTCCCACAGAAGCACAGGTTTTAACAGTGGCATTTCTAGAAATGGTATAGAAAAAACAGGGCTGTGACCAAAACAGAAGGAAAAGTATTGGTGCACATAACAAAATATGTGCTCTAATTATGGGCCTTCAAATGTCTTGGCCCTCATACTTTCCAAACCGGACCTGCTCATCCCTCCTAAACATGAGGTTTTGCTTTTCTGAAGTGGAAAGCCATTTTCACTTTGATAAAACTTTGATGAGCAGAAGGCCTTATGTTTCCTGTCATACTCTGTAAACTTCCTCGTAAAAGAAACAGTAAAACTTTACTGAAAGGACTCAGTAGCAAATATTGATCAGCTTTACCATATGAATAAGGATCTATCGGGATGTTCAAAATATAAGCAATTCTTTACATGCACTCTCTTTTCAGGCCACTGGAAACTACCTCACATACCTGAAAGGATTTTTTCCCCCCACACTAAAGCAGCTACATCTCAGAGCAGCATGCTCAGCAGAACTGGAGACTGGCTGTTCTCTCACAAACACTTGGCTTTCCTTTTTGCTCAGTAAGGGCCTTTTCCAAACGCCACTGAAGTCAATGAGAGTCTTTCCAATTATTTTTCAATGGACTTTGTTTCAGGCCCTTCTTTCACAAACTTCTTCAACACCAACAAGCAACAGATACACTTAGAAAAAACTCTGCAATGTCTCTAATTCACGTATATTTATTTTATCTATTTATTTCAGTTTAATTAATGCCAGGCATAAGCTTTATACACTTTACAAATATTAAAAGCATGGACACAATTTCTTTTCGATTGACATCTATTAAAAAAGCTTTCCCACTCTGCCCCAGTTAATGCACTCCACCAAATTCTTTATATTTCCCCAAAATTCCCTCACCCACCCAGTCAGATGTTATCAACCTACCCCCTCCATAAAAACTACACAGAAAAAAAATAGGCCTTGAAAGACAGTCAACAAAGCTGGGCTTTGTCAGAACACAGAGAAGGGGAATAAGTTCCCTACTTGAGAGGTCTCACTGAAAAACTCCTGCCCCCAGCACCCAAATATTGCAGAAGGTTGTATTTAGTCTTTTCCATCTCACTCTTGAAAGGCAGTTTCCTTACCTTGGGGTATATGGAATGCTATGTGGCTTCAGTTGGTTGAAGGTATATATCAGCTTCTGAGCAGCCCTTTGTTGTTGTATTTCCTAAACAAAAACATATGTATAGGTATTACTTTTAAATAAGCCTATTAAGAAAGACCAGAATATATAAAGAAAGGGAGTCTTCCTTACTAATCATAAATAGGAGATGGATTTTTCCATGCCCCTCTCTCCAATAGGGTAGTAACAATAATTAAACAGCAGGTCACTCCAGGCTGGAAGTGTTTACATGTACCAAACCATTTCATACCTGCCACACTGGACTGGACAGTTTTCTGCAGGTTTATACTTACCCGCAGGCACAGATGTAGCACTGTACCCTCCTGAAAGATCGTCTGCCATGTCTGAACCACCTCAGGAAGAAATGACTTCACAATGAAGGCTTGTCCCAACTTCAATACATCGTTCTCAGACCAGGTACAAATGACCTTCATGGCTCTCCGGAGACCTCCATCCATCTCCTCCTGGGACAAGACCTGGATCATTGCAGCCATCCCACGCTGTGACCAGGATGACATGCTTTTATCTAGGTTCAAAGGCGAACTCTCTTCTAGCTTATAGATTGTCACCTCCTCTCCAGCTGAGGTCAAAAGAAGTTTTATTTATAAATATCACAAATCATAGCAACACCATTTGAAACTTACATTTCTTCCCCTAAAATAGCATATAACTTTCTCACTTTACAGTACTTACCAATATGGGTTTCCACTATGCTAGAAGAGAAACTGTATTCCTGAAATATCATCCAGAGTCTTCTATTGTTCACTAAAGGTGATGTTCAACCCTGTTCAGAGGGCCAGCACAAGACCTATGTACCCCTTAAATTACATTGTCTCTTTGTACTGGCCTTCTTCATAGGGATGAATTCCAGCCTTCAGACATGCTTCAATACAAGCAAACTGAGTTGACTTAAACCAGTGGATCTTATCAAATACAACTGTGGTCATTTTCTTCTTTTCAGTGGCTTTTCTCAGTGTCAGCAGACTTGCTGGATTTTATGGATGATTGGGTCTAAATCTTTTCTTTTAAACACCAGTCTCTTATCTATAATTGGTTAAGCTGAAATTAAATAAAAATGTGCTGAGACTTTCTCTCTCCCTCTTAGTCTGTATTTGCATAAAAGAAGAATATTTAGCAAGATTTTTTTTATCTTACAGAAAACAATTAAGATAGATACTACTCATACCGCTTTTCCCTTTTGATCTTGCTTGCTTGTAAGAAGTAACACCTTTAGCTTCATGACAATTGTAAAAGCCAATGGCTAGATTTTACCACCCTTACTCACACTGAGTAGCACTTTGCGCCGTGACAGTCCCATTGATTTCAGCTGGGTTATTTGAGAAATCAGGCACTAATCAACATGAGCAAGAGAAGCAGAGTCTGGCCCAAACTAACCCACACAGCTGGGAACGAGTCCTCTGAATCTAGAAAAAACATCAGCTTTCCTATACTATTTAGGGTTCTGTTTTAATATAAACTAAGGGTAACTAGAAGAAATTAAGACAAATAAGCCTGGAGATTTAAGTTTACTATTTTAGATTAAGAATTTGACCTTGTGCCTAGAAATTCCCGTGTCATCTCTATTGCACAAAATTTCAGAAATTCTATTCCACTCAACAGCATCATTTTGCATGCAGAAGGCATTTGGTGAGATTCAGCTCAATCTTACACTCTGTCTCACTATGTAGTTATAACGGTATTCTACCCTTGACAGGTGGAAAACTATTCATTATTATCTTCCATAAGCTAATATAACAGGCCAGAGTTTTAAAGCCTGCCCTCCCTTTTTGTGACTGAGATTATTTGCAGAGGCAGTTGATGTAATATGGACATACAAGCATCTGATCTGTGAACACCTTCAGGTACTTAATATCTTTAACATTGCCTGGAGACACAAATAATTACAGGTGCCACAAAGGAAGCCAGGTATGAGCCAGGCTGAAAATCAGGCCCATTGTGTACAAATGTTCAATTGAATAGAATACTGACCAGAATTATTGATAGAATAATTACACATTTACAAGTACCATTTCTATGTCTTAAGTTCTTTTTATACAACATCCAATGGACATATTCTGCAGTAATGGTCCCAGACATGAGGGATCTGATTCTCCGCTCCATTACACAGATCTTATATCAGCTCCGCTAATGTTGAACCAATTTAAGAGAGTGAAGAATCCGGTCCTAAGTTTTATCATCAAGATGTGGCAGTGTTTGGAGGGCGATTACTGTAGAATACTGCATTGTTTCCTTAATAAAACAGGAACTGCTAATAAAATGGATAAAAGAATAAAAATCCTTCAAATTCTGTATCTGTCAGTTTTATTGTTTGGCAATCTCTCCACACAAAGGAACTCCGCAAGCGGAGGGTGGATTTAAAAACCATACAAAAAAAACCACACAAATCATGGGTGAGGGAGAAGCAGGGTGAAGAGAAGCCAAGAGGAAAGGGGAGACTTGAAGGAGAGACATGAGCTGACACATTAGATTTCAGTCTCGGCTCATCCTCGGAGACTGGTCTCACGAATTGGCCTGGAAGAAGGACCTGGATCCACAAAGGAACTTAGGCTTTGCAACACTCAGCATTGCAATGCCTAACTTTAGGCACCTAGAAAAATCACTGGAACAACACTGCGAACCACAAAGCCTGAGCTAGGCACCTGGGCTCCCTACACAATGAATGGGGAGAGACAGTGAATGAATGAATGAATGAATGAATGAAATCCACAAAAGCCAGCATGCTAGGTGGGGAGCCACTAAGATAACAAATGGGAGATGCCAACAATAGGGGTGCATCCTAAGATCTTCTCCTCTCAGGGTGTTTGGCACATAAGTACAGGCTGCAGGGAGGTATTTATCTATCTATCCCAGTGGTTGGAGCACTCACTTGGGAAACCCAGGTTTAATTTCTCCCTCTGCCTCCTGGGGAGGAAAGATATGAACAGGGGTCTCCCCAGTTTCAGGAGAGTACTTTAGCCACTGAGCTATGGGATATTCTGATGTGTGGGGCTCCCTAAGTCTCTCATGTTGAAGTTGTGGATAAATAATTAAGGAGTCATTGGACTAGGGGAACTGGACCCTGGGTCTCCCAGGTGGATGCCTTAACCACCAGGCTATAGAGTCATGCCCTTTGGCCCAGAGTGGTGGTTACAGAAGTTGTTCCTTTCAGAAAATAAATGTAAGTTATATCTACCTAAATTAATCCAACCTATGAGGTTTCTTCACTGTGTTCTTTAAAAAATAATCCGTGCTGTGATTATAATCCATTCAAAACAGAATAGAGAAACTGGCACTCACCAAAGAACTGGACCGGCGTAAATGGTATAGTCTGAGCAAGCCTCATTAAGTTGTTCCTTTCAACAGCTGCAAACAAAATCGACAGTTCCGCTATGCTGAGCTAGCATTGGCTTGGCTGATTTTCAGAAATATTTGACAGTGTTTTATTGTAATATTACAAAAACAAGTACATTTTGTTGTGACCAGCCTTCCCTCTAGCTATGTATATAGCCTCTACCACTATAACACCTGAGCATCAACTAAGTGATTATGGATTTAGCCTCACAGTATCTAAGAAGCAGAGAAGTACTGTTAGCCAGAGTTTCCAGAGGTGTGAACTGAGGCACAGAGAGATTAAGTGATTTACCCAAAGTCACACAGGAAGTCTGTGGTAAAATCCAGAACTGAACCCAGTTTCGCTGAGTCCCATCCACTGCCGCAGACACAAGTCCATCCTTGCATTACAGATGAAAAAAATTAACCCAGAAGCCTCCAAAAACATCTTATTTTGGTCAGATTCTAGATTGCGTTGAAAAATATCACCTAATTAAATAACATGCCCAGATATATGCTGAGTCAAATATGTTGCTGGCATAATATTATCAAAGTCAGTGGAGTTGTGCCTGTCCATGGAATGAAAAAAAATGGATACTATTCATTGTAACTATGGCACAATCTCTGAACTTCAGATACCTGTATACTTGCTTATGTTTTATCCAAGGTTTCTCATGAAAAGGTCTAAGGTAGTATGGTAGACAGGGACATCTGCTGGTAGGTTCTGGACAAGTCTCCTCACCCAAAAGCACAGAAACCTGTAGCTTTGAAGCAATCTCTGCACATTTTCAATTTAGGAATCGAACAGCACAGTGGGCAATCAGTGTCCAAATGATTTATTCCCTGCCAGACTTCCAGTGAGTTCATAAGTATATAAACACAGATTAAGGAGTACAGTACAAATTAACTGAAGAAATCCACTCCAGCAAGCCAGAAGAAAGAGGGAAATTGCAGGGAATACTGTCCTTCATACAGATGGGAGCCGATAGCTATGAACTAACCAGTGCCCCTGTCTTTTCTGGGCATTACAGCTCAGTTCCTGAAGTTTTCACCAGTTGTAAAACTAAGTTTTTTACTGCCAACGTCTAGTTTTTTCTTTATGATCATTTGCCAACCAACACCTGAAATGGCCTCAATACCGTGTTAGGTATGAAATTAATATACAGCTTTCACTGGGGTGGGCCCTTGTGTGACTCTACAAAGTGGGAGCCACAGAAGATGACAGGAAAAGAATTAATGTGCTTGTGTTACGGATTCACAGGGTCTGGTGTGCCAGACCCCCAAGGAGCCACACAGTTCCATAGGGGCAGGCCCTTGGCTTCCATGACTCCAAAACTGGGCCTTTGCATGCTAGCAATTCTTGTCTCTCTCTCTGTGGCTCCCTGCAGTGAGTCCAGCCAACTGTGGGAGACGTGTTCTTTACCCATTCAGGACACAATATGCTGAGTAAGTATTTGAAAAGGCTGCCTGGTGTCACAGCAAAGCAAGGTAACAATTTATTAGTCACCTGACATATTGACTCTGAAAGCCCTTAGGTGGGCAAACTTTTTGGCCCGAGGACCACATCGGGGTGTGAAACAGTGTGGAGGGCCAGGTAGGGAAGGCTGTGCCCCCAAAACAGCCTGGCCCCCACCCCCTATCCGCCCCCTCCCACTTCCCGCCCCCCTCAGAGCCCCCGACCCATCCAATCCCCCCTGCTCCTTGTCCCCGACTGCCCCCTCCCAGGACCCCCCCACCCCAAACCGCCCCCCCTGGGATCCCAGCCCCTATCCAACCCCCTGTGCTCCCTGTCCCCTGACTGCCCCCCAGTGTCTATCCACCCCCCCCCCCGACAGGCCCTCGGGGGACTCCCACGCCCTATCCAACCCCCCCTGTTTCCCAACCCCTGACCGCCCCATCCAACTGCTCCCTGTCCCCCCGGAAGCCTCTACCCAACCCTGCCACTGCCGCACGTGCATGCCGCCGCTGCCACCCCCTTACATTGCCACTCAGAGCGGCAGGAGCTCGCAGCCCCGCTGCCCGCACAGTGGCGTGGCTGCGAGGAAGTGGGGACAGAGGGGGAGGGGCCGGGGGCTAGCCTCCCTGGCCAAGAGCTCAGGGGCCAGGCAGGATGGTCCTGGGGGCTGGATGTGGCCCGCGGGCCATAGTTTGCCCACCTCTGCCTTAGGTCAATTGGAAAGAAAAGGTTAAGACATAGTCTAAACAGTCTAAATCCAGTGAACCCTTGAGCCATGCTGCTGTAGGAACCATTTCTGCTTCCTTTCTCTGTCTCTGTTCCTTTGTCTTCAACCCAGGTGAGAATCCGGTCTCTCTAGGCATATGTCTGCACAGCAACTAGACACCCATGGCTGGCCTGTGCCAGCTGACTCAGGCTCTCAGGGCTTGGGCTGCAGGGCTGCCTCTTTGCTATGTAGACTTCTGGGATCAGGCTGGTGCCCAAGCTCTAGGAACTTGAGAGGTGGGAGGGTCCCAGAGCTCGGGCTCCAGCGTGAACCCAGAATGAAGTTACACAGCAATGAAACAACCCTGCAGCCGAGCCCAAGTCGGCTGGCATCGGCCAGCCACAGGTATCTAATTGCTGACTAGCCATTCCCTATGAGCTCATCTCTTAACACAGCTACTTGACTCCTTTCCCCTGTGTTCTCCAGGGCCTTTGCTCTGCTCTTGGCTACTACTGCCTAAGGGTTTGTCTCCACTGCAATGTAAACCCAGAGTTAGTAGAACTTGAGTTAGCAGACTCTGGATTTGTTAACCTAGGACGTTAGTGTCTACACGCATTTGTAACCTCAGGTTAGGAATTGCTGAACCCTGGGTCCCAACCTGAGGTTCCAGCATCTACACTGCATTATGCCAACTTGAGTCCTGCCACCCATATCCTAGGCTTCCGAGGACCCTCCCAAAATGTGGCCGCTCTAGCCCTTTGTTCATGGTGTAGTGTGGGAAAACTTGACTGTCCACCAAACCTGACTGTCCAGAGAACAAAAAAAGTCCAACTGTGGGATTGTGGAATGCTTTTAGTGGATGCCAAGAGCATGAGTCCTGTCAGGCTGCATCTACAGTGCAAAGCAATAGGGCTTGAATCCTGGGTCCCAGCTTGATACAGGCTCAGACCCTCCACTCACGTGGGGTTCTGGGACTCTGGGTCCAATCCCTGGGTTAGCACGATTTATGTGTAGATACATGGAAGGAGAGTTAGGCTTGAGCCTGAGTGTGAACCTTGGGCTTATACTGCAGTGTAGACATACCCTAAGTGTGAATATCTCAGACACTAGGATAGCCATTGTCTCTTCTGGATCCTCCATTCAATGCATAGGCTTTATTCAGTTTGTTAGTGACTCTGATTTCCAATCAGATAGCTACATGAGTCCAACACCTTGTCCCTTTCATCTATATTCAATTCATATTAGTACAAAGCACAGAGGGAAACTGAGGCATGCATAAGAATAAAAAAATATTACCAGAATTTCCACAGCTTAAAATCCGGTGCAGTTGCTCAGCTGTCATTCAAGTACCTCCTGCTTACCTGAATAATGATGGTGCAGGTCCTGAGGTGTTTTCAAGGAGACTGAGATTTCTGAAATTATTTTAAAAGGATCATTATGTTAATTATGGTAGCAGAGATAAATGCATGATTTTGAATTTATTCCCTTCAAGTTTGTCATGAAACAGATTAATCAGAATTACTGGCTCAGCATTCTAAAGAGAGGAATCACTAATTGACATTAAGTATGTTGTAATGTATGGTATATGTTGGCAGTTTTCAGTTATCAATTTAATATAGCCATCCGACTTATTTATATAAGGAAATGAAGGGAGACTAGCAATATTAACCTCAAGGATATGTTGTTTCTCTAAACCAGTTACACCTCTGGGATGTTAAAAGCACTTTCCTGTCCATCATGCTTCACAGAATCCCAAAGGCATGATTTTTGCAACTCTATACCTAGTCATTATGCATTCCATTAACTGTACTATTACATTGAAGTTATAATAATACAGGTCCAGTAACCTATGACATCTAAAATGCTGTAAAAATATAAACAAGTAATTTATTGGCAAAATTAATTTAAAGAGACTCTGTCAAGTCAAATTTGGTCCCAAATCTATGTTTTATAAAACAAGCTGTTATATTATTTAAGACTTATAGAAATGTTTCCATTATCTGTTTTAATTTATTTTGTTCCAGTTTACTTTTGTTCCAGTAAAGGAAGTTTACTGACCTTATAGTAACTGGAGTTTTTTGTATTCACTGTGGGTGCACATGCTCTCTATGTGCCCAGGATCAGGGATACTTTGGGAAAGATGATATAAGGTGGATCTGCAATAAGGGCCCCAAGTTTGCCTGTCTTTCTGATTGGTGTGATAACCATGAGGAGGGCTACCTTCATTGATAAATGTAATGGGAAGCAGGAGGCCAAGGTTCAAACAATGAATTCCTTTAGGTAGAGAGAACCAGGTTCAAACTCCTACCCAGCACTGACCTTGACATCAGTGGAAATGTTCCCATAAATGCATTTTTTTTTAAAATTTATTGTTGTAGGGTGGGTAAAAATTGAACAGTTTTTTCCACTGGGGGATGGAAGGCATTAAAAGCTGCGAGACGTACTCACCATGAACTCAGTGAGAGGCCCAAAGATTTTAAGGAGAGAAGATAGTCCAGGATAAGGGGAATTCTAACCTCTTCTGGGAACAATTGATGTTCATGCACCAAAGGGAAAAGAGCTTCCATTTGGCTATGTAACACATCTTCGTGGAGGGCTTCCTGCTACTGAGGAAGATGGCTCAGACCTTCTTCAAGCAGGATCTCTCTAACCCCATTGCCCATCCAAAAGCCAAGCTGTCAGATGGAGAGGTGCGGGGTTGGGATAGATGGAGAAGTGCTGGGTTGGGATGATTGGTTCTGCCCCCATTCTGTGACAGTAGATTTGGTGACGTCTGTAAGTGAATGCATGGATGGGAGGTCACCTGGAGAGCCATCATAACTCAAAACTGCTTCAGCCACCAAGAGCTATTAAGATTACTGTCACCTTGATTTTTCTGAGGATGCATGGTAGGAGGGAGATGGGTCAAAAGGCATACATCAGTGGATCTGACCACTGTATTAGGAAGGCATGCCCTATGGAGCTGCATCCCTGTGCGTTAGGAGAACAGTAAATTCTTGTTTGCCTGGGTTGGCAAAGAGGTCCCAAGATCGAGACAAAGATGGAGACTGAAGACAAATCTGTTGTTCCATGGATGAGTGCCATTTCCATTCATGGCTCTCATGAAAATGCCTGATGAGGCTGTCTGTTAGGGAGTTCATTATCCGTGGTAGGTGCGCTACCAAGAGGGTGAGATGACTGTGGAAGTACCAATTCCATATCTGTGCTGCCTCCCTGCAGCGTGGTGTGCACCCGGCTCCCCCTCTTTATATAGTAAACCATGGTCATATTGTTTGACCTGACTTGTATGAGTGAATCGGATGAAAGGCAGGAATTGCTGACATGCTCTGTGTACTGCTCATAGCTGGAGGTGGTTGATGTGGCACATGGACTCTTGTGGCATCCAGGAACCCTGAGCTGTATGGTTGTCCAGGATATGTGTAGACTGCCAGCCTTGAGCAGGGCTGGAGGAAAACTTGCTGGAGTCTCTGGTATGGAATCTGTCAGTGCAGTCCCCGGCCCACTGCCCAGGGCAGGTGGAGGGTCCATGCTCCGTACAGCTGCCTGGGTGGCTCTTACCCCAACCCAGCTTTAGCTGGGGGGCGGGGCCTCGGAGCCGCTGCCGCAGCCTGGCCATGGTAAGAGACACCAGGGAAGCAGTGAGGAGCTGCGGACCCTCCGTCTGCCCTGGGCGGGGGGCCTGCTAGGTGAGGACATGGGCCGGGGGCTGCTCTCGGACACCCCCCCGGTCAGGTGGAGGGTCCATGGTGGCCCACAGGTGCCTGGGCTTCCCAAATGGGCTCCAGTTGCCAGCCTGGCTGGTGGAAGGGCCTTAGAGGGGAGAAGAGGGGCAGGGGCAGGGCCCATGGCGAAAAGTGGATGGGCCAGGCCATTGATTCCACCCAAAATTATTGACTCCACCCAAAATTCTTTTGTAATGATAGGAGGACATAAAATATGTTCAAAACCTTTTTAAGGAATTAAAAGCCAGTCTGCTCTTCGAGAAACTTGCATTTTTAAACAATGTGACCAGTTGCAACAAAATTCAACTCGATGGTATTTCTTTAGTATGTGACTGTAGCATCTGCAGCCCAAATACCCATTGTACTACCCATTGTGAGCATAAACTTGACTAAAAAAGGCTACATACAAATGTTCTACATTTGTTGGACAAAGTCATCCTTCTGATTCTTGAGTGAATATCAAAGAAGTTTGAAAACGTATTTACCATCTTTGACATTGAACTCCTCCACTGACACTCCCACAGTGGACCAGATCCTTCAATGAGAGTTCAACATGCAGAGGAATTGCAAAACTGAACCCAATACCACTTACCAGAGAGATGGCTGCAACCATGACTGTGCTTAGAAACACTCATTGTAATCAGAAATGTTATGCTAGACTTAACCCTCAGATATATGTCAAGCTTCCTATTTAACCCAATGGAACCCTCTTGCAATCCAAAGGATAGAATTCATCTGTCTCTTTTTAAGCACAGCATAGTTAATTCCTGCTGAAAAGTGTGTGATATTTTATATTGCTGGGCTGAGCAAAATAGATGGAAATTTCCTTTAGCATGAGGAAAACATATTATCACATTATTTGTAGTAAACTCTAAAGATACTGTTCTTTCTGTTGGGTATTAATTATTATTAACCCTCTTCCTGTTTACCCTCCATGCTTACAATGGAATCACTGGTCATGTATTTCAGAATTGTGAAAGTAGGATTTACAAATAAGAATTAAAGACAAGTAATAATCAATCAAAAACTTACTGTCAATGCCGCTTGAACTTCTGAACCTGTTTTAGAACCAATAATAGGAAATTATGCTTCAAACTTTTCTGTGATTAAACAAGAATGACATGAAAGGATTTGAACTATGTGAATTCAAACTCACAAAGATTTAAACTCACTTCATAAAACACAAGAACCACTAGCATAAAGTCGTTTTTTGCTTTGACATACAGCTGATCACTTGTTACTAAGGAACAGCAGTATTTCTCTGCATTTTCCCCTCTCTGATTTGTGCTTACAATTCTGGGTCACTGTCTTGTTTAGATAATAACAATATTGTTTAAAGAGCACTTCAATCAGATATGAGTGGTGGGTGGGTGTATTGTTTGTTTGCTTTTTAATTTTAACCTACGTTTTGATGTACTGGCTGGTATGTATCTCACTGCCCTCTACAGGATGAAATCAGACTTGCTCAATTTTTTGCAGTTGCCTTGCACTTTGTTAGCTGATCTATAGGGAGGCTATACTGTAAACCCTACTGCTTCTGATATTTAACAGTCTCTGTTGCCTCAAGTTGATGGAAGCTTTTTGCTTGAGGGAGGGGGTAAAAAGACAAAAGATTATGGGCATGATTCTCCTCTCACACGGGTGTCAATCAAGACTAATTCTACTGAAGTCAGACCAGTGTAAGTGACAGCAGAATTAGGCCCTGTGAGTTTAGTTCTCAGTTTAGCATGTATGCAGGTTGGCTACTGCCTGCAAGTATGCCACAATGGACTGTTAAAAAGAACAGTATTTTTTCCCTGTCCCATGTTGAAATCATGGAACGTGGCAATTGCTTTGTGCCTTTTATTTATTTTATCAGGGATGTTACTAAGTAGTGGGGATGTATACTGCAGTGATGAACTTGAGAGGCAGAGGCAGAGAGAGAGGGAGAAAAAGAAGCACACAGGAAAGCATTCCAAATATTAAGATAATTATCAAGCAAGCTGAAAAAACATCCAAGAGGTTTGAAGAAATCAACAAGAAAACTGAAGACACTTTTCAAGCCAGTCTGATTTTATTTCACTTTGATCAGAGATTAACCACCACCAAAATCTCTTTATAGAAAGCAAGTCAAATATTTTGCAAATGCAGACAGACTTATTGCCAATGCAGAGTTGATACAAAGGATTTTAATCAGAGAATGACAGCCTTTCAGGATTTTTGCTATTTTAAAAAGAAATATACAATGTATGCAGCAAAAGCAAATGTTGCCTTTCACACTCTAGGAGATTAGAATAAGTAGTTAAGATCCTGTGGTGACTGAATGAGAAAATTAGATAATACTGGGATACAAAAAGATAAAAGTATCTATGTTCCTTCTAAAATTAGAAGTTATATTGGAATAAATAGCCTTTTATAATTAAACAAAAAAGCTTTATTTTATTGAAAAAAGTCTATTTTACATATGCACAGATTCCTCATGCTAAATGTGTTATAGAACTAAAATGGAAATCTGCAGTATCTACAGAACTGGGTTACAATAGAGTCTGCTTTTGTAGGTATGCAGCAAGTATCTTAAAATAGTTAGGAATACATACAAGGAATTCCTGCTCAGATTATTCTTCCTGGTGGTCCCAATCATGCTATTAGTCAAATCCTGAGAAGAAAAAAAATGATGTTACGGGTACAGTCTATATATCACTGTCCTACATATATAATCAGAGCAACTCATAAAGCTTCCAATCCTGCAAATACTTATGCATGTACTTAATTTGACTACCGTGAGTGGTCCCACAGAAACCTAAGTGTTTCACAGCTCTATTAAACCTACACTGATTTGGAACATGAAATTGTCCTGGTTGTAATTTTCTATAGAATCTCCATGCATTTAGGTAGATAGTAGAATAATTTAAGTGATCTAGTTATACCAGACTGCACCGTGAAAAAACTCTAAATGTACATGGAAGTATTTTGCAGCATAAAAACTAGTAGGGAATTTCCCTTTATAGCAGAAAAATGAAATATATGAAATATAAATATTTCATGAATAAGATGTGTCCTACAGTGTTACACTAGAAAGGTGTGACCAACTGGGGGATTTGCTTAATGATTTGCATGAATACTGTGTCTCCGTTTTCCCTATGTGCTGCACGTTTAATGAGGTGGTGGGAGAGGGTGTTTGTTGTTGCAGAGGACCAGGTGAGACCTCACCTAGCCGCCTGGACCCTGGCTTGGACACAGTGGAACTTAGCAACTGGTGACCTGGAGGCCCACCCCATCTTGGAAGCCAGCTGGGTTTGCCCAGGGAGAGAACAAAGGGCGGAAGAGAGAGGGTCCGGGTGATCTGGTTGCCCAGGAAAGAAGACAAAATACGGAGGAAGGGCTTTTGGGGAAGGTGATATAGGGTGGTTAGCTGGAAAGAGGTCGCTTCTGGATTGGTACAAAGAGCAGCCTGAGCCCACCTGGGCGTTGGACGGGCCCAGATGGACTATGCTGAAATTTTCTATGTTTGAGGCCCTGAGAACTTTCTGTGCTGTGTTCAGATGCAAAATAAACCCGTCTTTTTTACACTGGCTGAGAGTAACTGCAATCTAGAGAGCGGGTTTGCATTGCTCTGTCAGGGTGTAGAGGCCCTGGGGTTCCAGAGCGAATGGACTCCCTGAGGGGGCTCACAGAGAGACATAGGCATGCTGAAGGCTCAGAGGTGCAGTTCCAAGAGGTGGTGGAGCCCAAGGCTTAATGCCCCAGAGTGAGACTCCTGAGGCGGGCTGTCAGACTGAAGGGGGTTCTTCCCAGAACCTTACAGAGCTGAGAGAGCATGGGTCCTGTGAGGCCATGACACAAAGGAAACACATCTCACATCTAACAGTTTGAAGTACCAAGCATGGTGTATTTTTAAGAACATTGGAGTTTTTCAATATGATATTTAGATTTTATATATTTCATTTCTGTCAGTCGAAGGTTCTTAGTCCCTTTAATAGTGCAAAACCTTCCAGCTACATCAGGGAAAATGCTCCTATAGGACAATCTAATTTTGGAATATCCTCTTGTATTAGTCAGATATTTCAATATTCCTCTGAAAAATCTGACCAAGGCAAATTCCTTTCCCCAAAGAAGAGTGCACCAGGATTCAAATAAAAAGATCAGAGACAAGCTTTTAAGACAAACTAGATAAAACTAATCTTTAAATATTATCTTAAATTTAGTTTTAAAATTAACTCTCTCAGATGTTCTCCCATGTTTTAATTCAGGAGATTACTTTTTGCATGAAAGTTCCTCTGGTAACAGGTGACCTCCCCACCCACAATCCATTGGTTTGTTCTCAAAATGTTTTATCTTGTTAGGCATAAGGACCAATGTTGATCTACAGATCGGTCTGAGAAGAACTAACCCAGGGAAAACTCATTTCTTAAAAATATATTGTGCCCTATTTTAAAGACTTATTGTCAAATTGACTTAAACCCCAAAATTAATGTTTTACAGAATCTAGGATCAGTAGAAATGTTTCTATAATTTCGTTTCTTCAATATAAAATTCTTTTGTTTAAACTTGCTCTGTTGTGTTTGGAACTCAAACTACAACACTCTGAAACTACAGGAGAGTCAAAAAGTGAAACTGACAAGAAACAAAAGTTCATCTAGTCTACTTTCATGGTCTAAGGAAAAAAAGCTAAAAGTAACAACAAATAGCATTTATAGTGAACAATAACTTTAAAAAAAAAAAAAAAAAGAATCAGGCAAGGAAATGTGCTCCCTTCCCTAAAATGAATTACACTTGAGAAAGGAAGAAGAATGGATAATTTCCCAACTTCAGTTCTCAATTTATTCCTTGTTAATTTCCATTCCTACCCCTGGTCTACCTCCTGCAATGAGTTGAAAGATGCAATTTGTGCCGTCATCCAGGCCATTTAAGAACAGAGATTTCTGCAAGCCAGTTTCTTGCCCACATTCTTTTCTGAACTATGGGCCAGATCTTCAGCAGATGTAAATTCCCATTGCTGCATTAACGTCAATGGAGACATGCTGATTTACACAAGCTAAGGATCTGGACCTATATCATAGAAGATTAGGGTTGGAAGAGACCTCAGGAGGTCATCTAGTCTAACCCCCTGCTCAAAGCAGGACCAAGACCAACTAAATCATCCCAGCCAGGGCTTTGTCAAGCCAGGCCTTAAAAACCTCTAAGGATGGAGATTCCACCACCTCCCCAAGTAACCCATTCCAGTGCTTCACCACCCTCCTAGTGAAACAGTGTTTCCTAGTATCCAACCTAGACCTCCCCCACTGCAACTTGAGATCATTGCTCCTTGTTCTGTCATCTGCCACCACTGAGAACAGCTGAGCTCCATCCTCTTTGGAACCCCACTTCAGGTAGTTGAAGGCTGCTATCAAATCCCCCCTCACTCTTCTCTTCTGCAGACTAAACAAGCCCAGTTCCCTCAGTCTCTCCTCATAAATCATGTGCCCCAGCCCCCTGATCATTTTTGTTGCCTTCCACTGGACTCTCTCCAATTTGTCAACATCCTTCCTGTATTGTGGAGCCCAAAACTGGATGCAATACTCCAGATGTAGCCTCACCAGTGCTGAACAGAGGGGAATAATCACTTCCCTCAGTCTGCTGGCAATGCTCCTACTAATGCAACCCAATATGCCGTTAGCCTTCTTGGCAACAAGGGCACACTGTTGAATCATATCCAGCTTCTCATCCACTGTAATCCCCAGGTCCTTTTCTGCAGAGCTGCTGCTTAGCCAGTCGGTCATATAAGGTTGCAAATCAGTTCTGACAAATCATAATTTTTTAAAAATCAGAGATTAAGAAAACCACTCTAAATACAGTAGGAAACATCTTTGCACTAGAACAAATATTTAACTCTCACTTTGCATGAAATAAATATGGTCACCTAATAGCTAAGAAGATGAACTTGCCAAAGGTTGCCTTGGTTCTCTAATCACCTCTGCTCACACATTCTACATCAGATTGTGTATTTGCTTAATGGCCTAGAGAATTACTAATAAATGCTCACCTTTCTGACCATTGTCCTCATACACACTCCCATTTCTTGATTCACTAGTTTAATATCCTACTTTATTAATTGTTGCTAAGTGTTAATAGCTGTTAAGTATTCATTTACTACCGAAGATGTGGCTTGCCAGCATGAAATGAAATTTCACACACATCAAAAGGTGTCTCATTAGACAGAAGCTCAGCTGGTGAAAATCAGTGTAGCTCTATGGAAGCTACAATAATTTATATGAAGATTTGGTCCATGATATGTCCTCAGGTCTTACCTCTTGAGACTGCCTCAGAGAGTCACAGATTTGCAAAGAGCGCCTACCAGTTTCTTGATTTTTCATTTTGTGGTGCATATAACTGAGACGTTCCAAACCTAACCAAGAAAGTAATCAGAGAAAATATATTTCTAAAACTGAAATGAAAAGCATTATTACTGTAAAATAAACACCCATCAAATATCTGTATGATGTATTACTCTAGAAGCCAACAATCTAAAAGCAACAATGGAATTTCACAAAAGTGAAGTAGATTGTTCCCACTTTCTCTTAGCCTACAGGTTCCAGTGTAGCTCGGGTCTTCTCACACTATGATCTGTAGAGCACCAGTGCTCCATGGTGCTTTTCCTGGTGGTCTGCAAAATGTAATGAGCTGTGTAGAGACAGAGTCAGGAGATAAGATGATCTGTTGGAGGATCTCACTCTTAAAATGAGGCCTGTATAATGAAAGAGCTAGAGAATCACTCCTATACAAGAGTCCAAAATGTCATTCCTCAGAACTTGAACTAGACCTGAAGAAGAGCTCTGTGTCGCTCAGAAGCTTGTCTCTCTCAACAGAAGTTGGGCCAGTTAAAGTTATTACCTTACCCATCTTCTATCTCTAATATCCTGGGACCAACATGGCTACAACTACACTGCACACATTACTTAGAACTTATCACTCAAATACAGGTGACATAAATTTACTTCTCCATGTAGAATGTATTCTGAGCAATGACATCTGAGTACTCTAAGAATTTATGGCCAGTTACCCATTATGCTGCAAATGGAAAATGGAAGGTTGGTACATCAAATGGATGAAAATTACCAAAAACCAACTAATCTACCAACGTATGCATTATCATAGTAATACCTATGACCATAAACCTCTGCAAAAATTACCAATAGCAGCTAGATTGTGCTTGTACAGTGAGATGCTGTGATACTCCAGAAATTCCCCAGGCCAGGAATCATGCCTCACAGAGACACAGTTCAGTTCCCTAATCCCTGTTTACTCCTGAGAGGTAGTAATCTGCTTCTGTACCACAAAAATAGCAAGTTACTCCCCCAACTCCTGGAACAGCTCAGCAGTGGTGGCCAGCAAACTGGAGGAAGATGAAGCCCAGGGTCCACCCACTCCATGCTTCTGTCTGCCCATCCCTCTGTTTGGGGGGAATGTGTGTGTACAGCGTCTGTTCATAATCTGACCCTATAATTTGCCTCCTGAGGTGGTACTGGTTCATGACACTTTAGACTCATGAACTGTTACTGGTTTATTCAGGAGTTCTGAGCTTCATCAGCTGAAGAGTGTTACATACTTAGCTGATTGAAATTAGATGCAGTTAGCCAGTTCTTGTTGTATTTCTCTTCACCCAAGAAACAGCTTTCTGCTGGCTCTGAACTCATTTGAGTGCTCTGGAGACAACCATCCACTGTAATCACCTGGCAGGGGACAGAAAAAATTTTACTCAATGTTTTAAGACAAACAGCTCTGCAGCTCCTCTGTAGCATGGTTCTTAGAATCATTGCAAGAGGAATGCCAGCAATAATTATTTTCACTTGTATAAGGTCTCAAAATGCTTTACAAACAATATGAAATAAGTCTCAAAATACCTCCATGAGAAAGAGAAGTGCAGCGTACCTTAGCTATCCTAACCTCCCCTATCCAAACACCTCTGGAATGCCCCTTGTGCCCTGTTTCAGATTTCAGACCTTCAGAAAAATGATGCTCAATAACAGAAGTGGTTTACCAGCTTTCCCCAAGGCCAAACAATTGAACAGGGGCAGTGCAGGGAAGATCAGAGGCTGTGAGGGAAGCAAAGCTGGCTGAAGTGCTTATATGGTAAAGCAATTCAGCACATAATATTTTGTGGAAGAGCAGAAAGGAACTTGAAGATTTTGGTGTCCTATGGGTCTTTCAGGTAACTCAGGTTATACTGTATTATTCTTCCCTTACTATAGATTGGTGAACTGAAACACAGAAAATTGATCAATATTAGCTGGCAAGTGACAGGACAGAGGACGAAACCTAGGGTTTTCTCTTGCCTAGATTCCAGCTCTAACCACTATGAAATATAATAATTGAGAAAAATATATTCTGTATTTGTTACATGTTGCAGAAAAAAACCCACTGCACATGTATAGAAAATGTTACAAAGCTGGTCAGCTGATATTTAAAATGAAAGTCCTGTGACTTTTTAATACACAATCTTTAAAATATAATCGCTTATCATGCTGTCTAGTGATGGGAATCAGCACTTCAGGGTTCTGTTCATAACTCTGCTAAGGCCGCACAATAAGCCATTATTAAGTAAATGAGTTAAACCTTTCTCTGCCACAGTTTTCTCATCACTAAAATGGGGATAACTGTTCTCCAGCTCAAAAGGATGTTGGGAATCTCTTTGTAAAAAATACTGATGCACTCCACACTCCTTTAAAAAGCAGCTAGGACTTAGGGAAGGAGGATTGAAGCTGCTCCTTCCTTCTGTCCCGGACGTTATTCAAGTGCACCCTCCCAAACCCTGGCCTTAATCAGGAAGAGAGGGCAGAGTCCTTACCACACAAAACTGATTTAGGGCCTGATCCTGCACGCTTTAAAGTCCATGGTAACCTCTCATTGACTTCAATGGGTGCAGGATTGAGCCACTAAACGTTTGAAATAAAGAGAATTTAAACAAAAACAAAGCAAGACAATAGATTTGGGATTAATTATTTAGGGACTTCCCAGTTTGATCATGACTGCAGTACTTTTCCAGGGCTGAAACCCCAGTGGGCATTAATGCTAACTTTACTATCCCCTATTACGATACTGTCACTAAAGAGCTACCGAGGCAGATTAAGAACATGGCATTCCACTTACACCTGTACCTACCGGCACCTGAAGCATTTTTTGTTTCTTCTTGTCCTCCTGGGATTGTCTGTCTCTATTCTGTTGTTTTGCTTCTGTCCACACAGATGGGATCAACTCAGCAGATTTCGATCGCTCTGAGGGTAAAGGTAAACAAAATTAAATGATTATACAACAGAGATTTTATTAGAAAGTGAAGGCTCAATAAATAATATTAAAACGAATAATATTCCCCCTGTGCAGTTCCCCAAACCTCAGTGAAAGATGCTATCGTAAAATAAGATTTCTACCTTTGGTTTTGCAGGTCTTCCCCACTTTCTTTCCCTTGAGGGACTGAAAGCTGCTGCTCTTGTGGATAGTCCAGTCTCTCCTGAGTGGGTTGATCCAGAAGATGGTGTTGCGCTGGCACATGGGCTCAGGCTCTGAGGTATCACTGTCATATCCTGATTTGTCTGAGTTGTAAGAGAAGGATTTTGACGCTTTTATCTGGACATGCTGTGGAGTGCTACGGGTGCAGTTGCAGTCGTTGTTACAAGAGGAATGAATGCATGATTTCTGCCTTTTCTCACTGCATGAAACTCCTTTTTCATCCCCTTCAGAGAACCCCCAGTTCACATAACCATCTCTGGTTACCTCACTGGGGTGGTGTGAGGGCACCTCTTCAGTGGAAGCAGCTCCCTGATGACCAGTAGGGACCAAGAGGAATTGTCCGTATCCAGGGGTTGATTTACTCTCAGAGGATACCCCAGAAGTGAGCGTGTCACTTTCTATTTCTTGCTTTATCTGGATGCTTGCTATCTTCATTTCCTTGTAGTCCCCAGTTTCAACAATGTGACTACGGCACGCTGATCGCCACTGACTTCTTGCCAAGCTCTTTAGAATGGAAGGAGGCATGCTGTAGTAGTTGTAATTCTTATCATTCAAACATTCCAAACTGCTCAAAGTCTTTGAATACATGGCATTATTCCAGCTATGTGGCAGTTTCCTACAGGCTCGGTGCTTTGTCTCAGCCAGCAGGGCCTTTTCTACCTGCAGTGTGTCTACAGCAGAAACAACTTTTAAGGTATCGACAGTCAAGGCAGAGAGGTCCTGCAGGTGTCCTAGCTGGCTGTCCAGGGAAAGCAAAAAGTCTTTGATGTAGAACACCTTCTCATGCACTTCCTTCAGCAGCAAAAACATCTCCTCCACTCTAGGGAAAAACACACCCATATTAAACTAATAAAGCAGAAATCTTTTTATTATTTTATTTCTTTATTCCAAATGATGAACGAAAACTTTAAAACAGAGGAAATCTTTACCATTCTATAATTAAACAATCCACTCCTATTTTTCTACCGTGATTTCCATCTTCATAAACACCTCCATGTGATAATAAACTAACCTGATTCATGATCTACATTCAGAACTACTGAGCTAAAAGCTAAAAAGCCTAAAATGAATTTTACACTGACTTTTCCATTGGGAGTAATCTCCTCTAATAATTAACACATTCAAATCAACCACCACTCCCTGGCACAAAGTTAATGATCATGGAGAATAAGAGAGAACCAGAAAGGATGGGTAAATTGTTTGTGAGCCCTTCTGTCTTCAGAGGTCTCTTTCTTTCTTGTGCAAAAAAAAACACTCTAAAAGGGCTCACAGGACTACAGATTACTTTTTTTCATTTCTTACATATAAAAGCCTGGCGGGAAAAGAACTTTTGTCAAAGGATCTATTTGCCACCTTGGTCATATTTTATACATCTGAATGTTAACTTTTACTTTCTCTGTAGAATTCATCTGCCAGTCAAGCAAAATATTTTAAGGCCTTCAAACCCCTAATGTACATTGTGAAAAGTTCCCAACCTGAAATGATTCAATAAGTTAATTTTAACTAAATGATTTCCTTAGTTCTAGCTATAGATAGATCAGATCATATAATCTCTCCATATGTCATCCCACCAATGTACAAAGGAATTAACCTAGCGGTAGGCAGTACACAAGAGGAACTGCATTCTATTAGCAGCATGGTATCTAAAAGATGCAGTGTATCTGGATACCTCCAAGAATCTAAACCAGCAGCTGTGCTGAACAGAAATCATGCTACAAAAGAAACCTTGGTGATCCAAAAATGTTATTCATCTAAGCAGTATTCTTTTAAGAGGGATTCTTTCTATTCTGCTAAATACATTTTAATTTAACTGATCTATTGTTTATCAGTTCAGTTTTCAATTAACTCAGATCTTCCTGGTATAATAGAAATTTGCTCTATGGACAAATCTATCTTTTTATCGGCCATTTTTTAATAAGACTCATTCATTTTGTTGTATGCATTTTGGTTTGGTATATGGAAAATGAAGACCATGAGTAGATAGTGTGTTAAGTGGGCTACATTTCACCAGGCAAAACAAATTTATGCTAATAGCTCAATGGTGACACTTTGTGCGAGATTTACACACAAAGTGGGGAATGAGGAAGCTTAGTTAGGCCAGCACTTGTGCTTTTGGAAGTCCCAACTAGCACACCTTTGACATGTTATGACTAGAGGGAGGAAGTGTAGCTGAAACTATAACAAAGGTAATTCCATACGGGCTGTAGATATTAGGCCTCCATATCATGAATGATAGGTATACATCATCTAGGGTCACTGTAAGGAGAATGTGAGGTCACTGTTAGGAGAATGTTTATCCCTGGTAATTAATAAGCCTGCAAATAAAAACTTGTTGCATACGCTCCACCCCGCTACCATCCTCTTAGTGGTACATAGTTTGCAAAGGTAAAATGGTGCAATTCCCTAGCCACACCCTCAACTGCTCATGTACTGCACACATGTGGGAGTGCACTTCTGCCAGAAGCATTAACCAGCCACACTTTGCACTTAGTTTAAATGGATACATTATGGATAGGGGGGAGGGATAGCTCAGTGGTTTGAGCATTGGCCTGCTAAACCCAGGGTTGTGAGTTTGATCCTTGAGGGGGCCATTTAGGGATCTGAGGCAGAAATTGGGGATTGGTCCTGCTTCAAGCAGGGGGTTGGACTAGATGACCTCCCGAGGTCCCTTCCAATCCTAACCTTCTATGATCAGTTCTATGTAGGGTGGGAGAAAGGGCTATATAAGCCCTTTCCTCATTCCCTGCACATATAAAGTGGAGCAACCATACTTTGTACTCAAAACATTTGTTAGCCGATAGTCTTTTATACTGCAATGGATATCCCATTCTAGGTAGGTTTCAGCAGCAGCAAATCCCTCATACCTTTCTGATGTCACACGGATCCTTTCACTGTCACTGGAATTCAAGCTTTCATTCTTTTCATGGAAGTACCTCTCCACACACTGCTCCTCAAACTCATGAAGTTTCTTTAACTCCTCATCACTCAGGTAGAGTTCTAAACAAATAAGATGATAGCTGGTACCAAACATACCGACAAAGAAATGCATTTGTCCTGCTTTACTAAAAAAGAAAGAAACTGTTAAAATATAGTGCCTTGCATAATGGCAGGTTTCAGAGTAACAGCCGTGTTAGTCTGTATTTGCAAAAAGAAAAGGAGTACTTGTGGCACCTTAGAGACTAACCAATTTATTTGAGCATAAGCTTTCATGAGCTACAGCTCACTTCATCGGATGCATACTGTGGAAAGTGTAGAAGATCTTTTTATACACACAAAGCATGAAAAAATACCTCCCCCCACCCCACTCTTGTGCTGGAAATGGCCCAACTTGATTATCATATACATTGTAAGGAGAGTGATCACTTTAGATAAGCTATTACCAGCAGGAGAGTGGGTGGGGGGAGGTATTTTTTCATGCTTTGTGTGTATAAAAAGATCTTCTACACTTTCCACAGTATGCATCCGATGAAGTGAGCTGTAGCTCACGAAAGCTTATGCTCAAATAAATTGGTTAGTCTCTAAGGTGCCACAAGTACTCCTTTTCTTTTTGTTAAAATATATTTCCTTTTGTTTCTTGAAACTGTGCTTATATATGGAGACTGGTGATGTGTGTACACTCCAAATATATGCTTATGTGCTTTATAGCATCTTTCTCAATCCAAGGAGAGAAAGGGCAGCTGATATAAGCCCTCTTGCATGTTGACTCATTTTATAAAAAGACTTGAAAATGCACAGCCAAATAACTGATCTTAGGGATACATTTTCTCTCCAGTATTTTCATGCATTATGTTTATATAGTTATACCTAATAGCCAATACTTTCCACTATATGACTTACTTATGAGGCTCTTCTTTCATATGACTGCTCTACCTTGTCTCAAAACATTTCTAAAGAGAATTTACGCCAGCTATAGCAACCAGAGCTCTTTCAAACATTCTGTGGGATAGGTAGTCATGGAGTTCTTTTTCACTTAATTGCTTTCAAACATTCATATGTATACAAATATTAACCAAGGGATATTGCAATACATATTTAAATGTACAACTCCAGATACATGTAACAAGCTTGGCATGCTTTGAGACTATTCTTACAGTAGAGCAATAAAAGATTTTTTCACAGAATTGGTCAAGTCTAAGCTACTGCTAAGACATGTAAACAGTATCAAACAATTAGTCTCTGGAGAATTTCTCTTCAGGATATTTCACTGTTTTCTTCTTCCAAATTCATTTTTCTTTGGATTTTTTTCCAGCAACTTCAAAGTGGTTTTCAACACTCCAGAGATATGTTTCTTCATGTATTGGGATTCTCAGATTTGGGAACTATACTATCTCCATTCACACAATGCATTTGGCAAAAATTTCTTTAAAAAAATAGACCTAATTTTCTTTCTCTCTGTCTGCAAATTCCCTTTTGCCATTGTCTTTAGCGACTGTACTGCAATGGACAGCATTTGTCAGCAGTTACCACATAGTGGTGTCTGAGATACCATAGGTTTCAGAGTAGCAGCCGTGTTAGTCTGTATTCGCAAAAAGAAAAGGAGTACTTGTGGCACCTTAGAGACTAACCAATTTATTTGAGCATAAGCTTTCGTGAGCGACAGCTTATGCTCAGATAAATTTGTTAGTCTCTATGGTGCCACAAGTACTCCTTTTCTTTTTGAGATACCATAGTTTCCCACTACACTGTGGTAACTGTGTGGAAACTGTGAGATAATGGCTAGCAAAGGTTGATGTTAAAATATTTTATTGTGTCTTTGTAATACATGGTACATCCTCTATTGGAGTACTACGTCCTTCTTTGCAGTGGGATGTACTCAGTAATCTAATAGGTCCTTCCCATGACCTTTCTGCTCTTGCCTGGCTGATTCCACTCACCATGCCTTTGTATATGCATTCAATTTCCACTTGGTGGCACTCTTTTCCTACGTCCTGGGTAGACACTCACCTACAGAACTTTAACTTGATGCAGAAAAAACTTGCCAAGCGGTTTTGGATATAGTTTTGGCTTTGTAAGCAAATTCAGATACCTGAAATAACTGTTTTTCTGAAAAAATGTGTGAAGCCAAGTCAATAGCCTCTCTATTCAAAGAAACTTTAAGTGAGCTAAACAGCTCTTTTACTTTTCTGTGCCCTACAAACAAGCTATCCCAGTTTATTCACTTATGGCATGCAAATATTCCAGAGGAACATTACTACTTCAGAGGAATGATGTGGCTTCCTTCCACAGCACAGGAGCTGAAACAACGACTAGCAGTGAAGTGGTTAAACTCTGACTAGTTAATCTTGAATGTAGAGTCAGTTATCAGTTCTGACCATGGCTGATATCTTTAGGAATGCATATTCAGCACAGCAAGCACAGATTAGCAATAACCTGGGATGTGTTTGTGATCACCCCAGTATAAGCATAAAGAATGCATACTGCAATGCACTGTATTTCAAAAAGCATAAAGTTGTCCATTACTATGGAGTAGAGCATCCTGGAGCTAAGTAACATCAACATTGGTATCTAATTTAAAGAGGATATTTTGGATGTGGGCAGGAAATTAGCTGGGCAGGAACTTCCTGTTACTTATATCGTTCACTTACATAACCAAATCTTTTGAATGGTTCCATTTTACTGCTCCTTTAAATCGAAAAGCAGCTTTTATTTACTCACGCTGAGATGGGGTCATCAAATGTCATGCTTCTTCTCATCATTGCCTGATTGCTATAGCAGCCAAGAAGGAAAACTCCACCTGCGTACAGCACTGCACAATAAGTCAGGTGCATAGGTCAAAAATTGCATTCCCTGAAGAATCAGGCATAGATTCCTGACCATTACTAACTATTGGACATCTCTGCCTATTTAGGTATTTATATGGCCTCATCATATAGTATCTTAGGACCTGAATCATTAATGGATTTTTACTGAATATTGTCTTACTGGATTAGGCTTGTACTATGCCAGAGGTCAAACTAGACGAGCATAATGGCCCTGTCCGGCTTTAAAATTTATGAATGTAGGTACAATCCTGTGAAGTAGGGACATTTTATCCCAATATTACAGATGGGAAATTAAACAACTTGTTTAAGATCATGCAGGAAGTCTGTGGCTCAACTGGGTATTGAACCCAGGAGTTCTCAGTCTCAGTCCAGTGCCATATTCACTAGATTACCCTTCGCCCTAAATTGTTGACAGTGACTACATTTGCAAAGCCCCAGACTTGTATTTCTGTTTGCACCTGGGGCATATTTACATGTGCATGTGTAATGTCTTATGGACAAAGTTGACGGCGTGTGGGTTCACTCTGGTGCAGCAGTCTGCAAATTGCACAGTATAGATGAGATGCTGGTAAGTTGGTGAAATAAACATACGTATACTGGGAATGGCAGTAGTGTGTAGCGGATGAAGGGGACTACTTCCAGTATGGACCCGAGGAATGTTATTTTAATTGGCCCATGTGCTGTTTCACACCTTAATTTCCTGTGGTAATACAAACATTATCTCCTATCATTTTTTTAAATAATGTAACTGAAATATAGGTAAAAGGATGTTTTAAAAGTATAGCCAAGTTTGGGACTCCTCCCTTAAGCCTGGATCTTAAAAGCTTAATAGTCAGAATTGCTGATCAGGGTAATAATATGTGCAAGGCTATTACATGTGGTATATACAGTAATAAACTTGTAATTCATTTGGTTCAGGAAATAGTAGAAATAAAAATCAGGGTTTAGCAGAATGCACTTTGGAACAGCTGGTAACCATCATGCAACTCATATCCAAACAAAGTAGTGAGGTGATTATACCAGCATTGCAAAAACAGGTAACCTATGGTGAGCTATCCTAAAGGAGGTTAGCCTCCAAACCATAGTGCAGACATTAAGTTTGTTGTTAATGTGTATACAATTTATAGCCACCATTGTGGTTCTGGGAATATGCTGCTGAGTAATACACCTTAAAAACAAACAAAAAGAGAAAAACATATGATTAAACTGAAAAAGTTATATCTATGAAAGAAAAAAAGTGTTCAGTGTAGATTTATTCTGAGCAAGGAAGTGCAACAATGAACAAAGTATGAATTCACAGTAGCCTTGTAAATATGTAAAATATGTACCTAGTAGAAAAGAGATAGTAAGGCAATAAGCAGTATGCAAGAGGTGACATATGTGCGATGCATGAACAGCTCATGATCTGGGTAGAGATTGCTTCCCAGAAACTAACGAGCCAGTCACAGAGCACGTGATCCTATGTGGAATAGAAGGCACATGTGGCAGTTGGTTTCAGAATGTGTATACAAACTGATTAATAATTCTGTACTCTCTATGTGTGGTCTACACTGTACCCATCCCCACACGAGTCTCAGCAGCTCCATATAGTTTGACTGTATCCTAATAAACGAACCTCAGTGATGAGTTTGGAGTCGAGCTGAGTTCTTGGGAAACGGTAAAGTCTCAGGGGCTACCAAGTGGATATGGTCTCAGAAGCCATCCCAACATACCCCTGAGTGGATAAGGTCTCAGAGGTTACCCTAACATATATGAATCAGCAGGGAGATAGGATGTTCACAGGAAGGAAAGAATACCAGGAAGCCTTCCTGGCCCTTGAAACAGAGACAATGAACTTTGGGGTGATATGATGGGGCAAAAAGACATTTGAGTTCTCTCTCACTTGAGTGATTCAAGGGTCCAGAGCTCTTGAAACCACAGAACATTTCATCCTTCAACCAAGAGGGTTGCAGTCTTTGGGAACCAAATATAGGTGAGGCAAAGATTGCAACTTGCTGAAATTCATTTTTAATCTTGTAAGTGTATTTTTACTTTTGTTTGCTTGTAACCCAGTCTATCTTTATTCCTTATATTTGGTATCACTTACTTCCATGTCCTTTTGTTAAATAAACTTGCTTTACTTTTACTATAAACCATTTCAATGCTGTGACTGAAATAAGGCTGTTTGTCAAACTCCAATTAAATTAGTAAGCTGCAGCATATTGTCTCTTTAAAGGAGCAACAAACTTAATGTCTGTCAATGTTCCAGGAGAGGACTGGTCAGCGCTGAGGGATTCGGGAATTGGGGTTCACTGATTGTTGTCTGAAAGCAAAGGTTTGGACTGGCAGAATCCTAAGAGTTTGCTGACAAGTTCCCACAAACGTTAGCAGTAGCAAAAACTCTCACTTGTTCAGGCAAATCGGGTAACACTGTAACTCACAGTTCTGGAAACCTCAGCAAATTGTCACACAAGCAGATGATATGGCAGAAATTCAGAACTGGGGTGGTGTTGTGATCACTCTGCAAAAAGTAACTGGATGGTGGAAGCCAGGGTGTGACCTACATGCTTGTATGTGGGCTGTTAGCATCAGGGCTGTGAGGCAGAGCAACATAGCATTTAAGCCACCCAGAATTGCAGGGCTGGTGGTGACACAACCCCTTACTGGTCTGGGCTGATAGCCAAATTAGGTCTTACAGTACAAACCTCAACAAGTGTCCTTTTCACTATCAAGCCCACCAACAAGGTGACGGAAGGCTAGCAAAACATCCCTGATCACCTATTCCTGTAGGCTCCCCAGCAGAAGGCCTGGAAAACCTGCCCTCTGCTTACTTAGTCCAACATCGCCTTCCTCTTGATCCAGCTCATTTGAAGGACGATGGTGGTAGATGTGGCTTATGAGGTGGCCAATGTGGCTCAGAATGATGAAAGGCGGTGGCAGCCATGGCTTCTCGTGATACGTCATGATGTAGCGGTAACGATTGTATTTCCAGAGATTGTTTGAGATGGATTTCATATCATAATAAACATTACTGTAAAACAGAGAGAGGGAAGAAAAAGAGAGAGGTTCATGTGAGGAACACATAATAACACAAGATGCCTGTCTCCAGATACACTGCACTATTGAAACAAAGCGCCCAATCCTAAAATGGGGTAAATCAGTTTAGCAACTTTAATTTAACAAAGCAGCAGCAGGTAGAGGCAGACAACGCACAGAGGCTGACATTTTCAAAGCTGCCTCACAGATCTGGATATCCAATTCCCATTAAAATTAAAGAGAATTGTGCATCAAACCCACTGAGGTGGCTTTGAAAATCTCAACCAGAGTGTTTCAAGTCCCCTCCTCCCCTGTCAAATAGTCTCAAGAATTCAACATTGCCTGAATATCTGAACTGGATTAAATGTAGGAATCAGGACTGGCAGCCAGGGAAATGATTGTAACAAAACAATGCTGCAAAATGGAAATTGTTCTTCAGTACTAGTTCCTCCACTTCCCTCTCTCTGTCTCCTTCCACCAACACCCTACAGCAGAAGGCAGCCGTTCAAAAGGCTCTCCTGCAAAGGGTTCTTTGGGGGTCAGTGACACTGCTAAACTTGGCACCGAAAAAACATCCAACAGTTTATTGTACAACAACAGCCAACGCTCTGGAAAGCGACCTTCAGTCTTGAGGCACAGCTTTCAATTCAATCTATTTATAATTTCCCGGTCACACCTGGCTCTCGAAGACCCAGAAGTGAATCATAACAACACCAGTTCTGTTTCTGAGAGAATAATTAAATGTAAAGCTAAATCTGTACTGAGGATAACCAATATTTGTCTCCCATGAGAAAGAAACCAAACTGCAGGACTGTTGGGTTTAGCACATCGTTGCTATTGAAGATTTAAATATAGAAATAATTCACACTGCAATTTCACAGCTATATATGAAAAAGAAATCCATGCCTTGCCACAATTTCCACACAGGAATTTCTGTTTGGGAATGGAAACAAAGATGGATGTTGATCATTCAATTGCCTTGAACTCTAATCACTGCATTTCTTCAAGTTGATTTTTTTTAAAATCTATGGCTAGAAATAGATTTGAAAGAATTTCTCCACTGAAATATTGAAACTATAGAATAAAAAAACTAACTGTGCAATGGAGGGGTCTCCAGGGAGCCTCTTATTAAAATTCCACCACCAAACTGTAAGAGAAATTGGTGTGATTGCTCTATCTTTGATGGCACTCTCCATCTCTGGATGCAAAGGTTGCCAGAGATAAATTCACCCCCTATGATTCATAAAAATAATGATTAAGATCAGGATTTTTTATTTAGGGTGGATTAGACTACACCAAATGACAGAAACCTCCACCTATCTACAAGCACAAATACACCCTGGAAGTTCGGGGTTTATCATAGGCTAATGGGGGGGCTTTTGTTGGAGCCTCCTGTAGAAATATTGGCAGCATAGCCACTGGTTTGGTTTGGTTTTGCAACAACGTGTCATTGGTACCTACTTAAAGAAAGCAATCAGCAAGTTGACCATGATGATGTACTGTACAAAGAGGTATACAGCTTGGAGGAATGGCGTCAGGAAGGACCCAGGAGGGCAGTCTTCATTTAATTCACAAGCTTCAGAGGAAGGAAATGAAAACCACAGTTACCACATAAATCAGCATAGCCATGGTAGGTTAATATTTAATATGTGTTTCACTGTAGAAGGACAGATCTTATCTGGTGTAAAGCAGGGAAACCCTAGTGACTTTAGAGGAGCTGTGCCAATTTATACCAACTGAGGAGTTTTCCCTCTGTTTTAAAGAAAAATCTTAGACCTCTTCAAATCACAAATCAACAAACACTTGTTTGTTACTGGTTTTTGTGGGGGGCTGTTTGGGTAGATGGGGGTTTCAATGTTATGAGTGTAATTCTTGCTGTGGTGAAAAGGCTCTGCAGTATTTATTCAAGATGGTCAGATTTTGGATTGACTTAATCTCCTCCAGAAATTCATTCCAAAGTAGGATCCCCTGAATGAAAAATGCTTTGTCACTAGCTCCCACATGCTCTGTCATGGGCTTTGTGACTTCATTTACAAGGTTAAATTTGTAGGCTCTAAAGCTGATTTAACAAAGACCCTAAAGGGATTATTCTCCTTTCTGATAATGCATGATATAGCCAGTTAACATTAGATGCACACTGAAACCACCATGCTTTGAATTAGTATCATAGAATCATAGAATATCAGGGTTGGAAGGGACCTCAGGAGGTCATCTAGTCCAACCCCCTGCTCAAAGCAGGACCCATCCCCAACTAAATCATCCCAGCCAGGGCTTTGTCAAGCCTGACCTTAAAAATCACAAAGGAAGGAGATTCCACCACCTCCCTAGGTAACGCATTCCAGTGTTTCACAACCCTCCTAGTGAAAAAGTTTTTCCTAATATCCAACCTAAACCTCCCCCACTGCAACTTGAGACCATTACTCCTTGTTCTGTCATCAGCTACCACTGAGAACAGTCTAGATCCATCCTCTTTGGAACCCCCTTTCAGGTAGTTGAAAGCAGATATCAAATCCCCCCTCATTCTTCTCTTCCACAGACTAAACAATCCCAGTTCCCTCAGCCTCTCCTCATAAGTCATGTGTTCCAGTCCCCTAATCATTTTTGTTGCCCTCCGCTGGACTCTTTCCAATTTTTCCACATCCTTCTTGTAGTGTGGGGCCCAAAACTGGACACAGTACTGCAGATGAGGCCTCACCAATGTCGAATAGAGGGGAATGATCACATCCCTCGATCTACTGGCAATGCCCCTACATATACATCCCAAAATGCCATTGGCCTTCTTGGCAATAAAGTATGGACTTTATTGTTGGTCCAAGCTGTATGGCCCAAATCCAGCAAAGCGCTTAAGCACATACTTAACTTTAAGCACATTAGTAGTCCCATCAAGATCACTTACCATCGATTTCTCCAGCATAGACCTCACCAAACATCATCCAGTAGGGTTGGAACACAATATCTCGTGCAAGAGTCCAGCTGGGAGACTCTTCTGGAGAAAGGATTGCCTTTCGTGATACCCCAAAACTCAGCAACACTATTGCCATCATAAATACAATATAGAACATGTTTGCTGTCTGCATGGAAAAATGAAATACAGATAGCTGTATTAAAATAGTGATATTCATTCTGAGTGGTAGTACAAATCACAGCTTTCACATATATGTATTTAAGTAATAATATATGAAAACTAAATGAATTACTTGCATCGGTCTTCATGGCTGAGGATGTGAGGGAGATTCCCAAACCTGAGCCATCCTTTTTAAGTGACAAATATGAGGAACTGTCCCAGATTGAGGTGTCATTAGAGGAGGTTTTGGAACAAATTGATAAACTAAACAGTAATAAGTCATCAGGACCAGATGGTATTCACCCAAGAGTTCTGAAGGAATTAAAATGTGAAATTGCAGAAATACTAACTGTGGCACATAACCTATCATTTAAATCAGCTTCTGTACCAGATGACTGGGGGATAGCTAATGTGACATCAATTTTTTAAAAAGGCTCCAGAGGTGATCCTGGTAACTACAGGCCAGTAAGCCTGACTTTGGTACCGGGCAAACTGGTTGAAACTTATAGTAAAGAACGGAATTGTTAGACACATAGATGTACATTATTTGTTGGGGAAAAGTCAACATGGTTTTGTAAAGGGAAATCGTGCCTCACTAATTTACTAGAATTTTTGAGGGGGTCAACAAGCATGTTGACAAGTGTGATCCTGTGGATATAGTGTACTTAGATTTTCAGAAAGCCTTTGACAAGGTCTCTCACCAAAGGCTCTTAAGCAAAATAAGCTGTCATGGGATAAGAGGAAAGGTCCTCTCATGGACAGTGACTGGTTAAAAGATAGTAAACAAAGGATAGGAATAAATGGTCAGTTTTCAGAATGGAGAGAGGTAAATAGTGATGTCCCCAGGAGTCTGTACTGGGACCAGTCCTATTCAACATATTCAGAAACAATCTGGAAAAAGGGGTAACCAGTGAAGTGGCAAAATTTTCAGATGATACAAAACTTCTCAAGATAGTTAAAGCAGACTGCGAAGAGTTACAAAGGGATCACACAAAACAGGGTGAAGGGGCAACAAAATGGCAGATGAAATTTAATGTTGATAAATGCAAAGTAATGCACATTGGAAAACATAATCCCAACTACATATATAAAATGATGGGGTCTAAAGGAGCTATTACCACTCAAGAAAGAGATCTTGGAGTCATTGTGGATAGTCCCCTGAAAACATCCACTCAATATGCAGCAGCCGCCAAAAAGGGTAACATAATGTTGGGAATCATTAAGAAAGGGATAGATAATAAATAACACAGAAAATATCATATTGCCTCTATATAAATCTTGAATACTGCACACAGATGTGATCGGACCATCTCAAAAAAGATATATTGAAATTGGAAAAGATACAGAAAAGGACAAAAAAAAATTATTAGGGGTCTGGAACTGCTTCCATATGAGGAAAGATTAATAAGACGGGACTTTTCAGTTTGAAAAAGAGACACCTAAGGCAGAATATGTTAGAGATCTATAAAATCATGACTGGTATGGAGAATACAGTTGCCAACCCTCCAGGATTGGCCTGGAGTCTCCAGGAATTAAAAATTAATCTTTAATTAAAGATTATGTCATGTGATGAAATCTTCAGGAATACAGCCAATCAAAATTGACAACCCTAGACTGGAGAAAGTAAATAAGGAAGTACTATTTACTCCTTCTCATAATACAAGAATTAGAGGTCACCAAATGAAATTAATATGCAGCAGGTTTAAAACAAACAAAAGGAAATATTTCTTCACACAGCACACAATCAACCTGTGGAACTCCTTGCCAGAAGATGTTGTGAAGGGGTTAAAAAAAGAACTAGATAAATTCATGGAGGGTAGGTCCATCAATGGCTATTAGCCAGGATGGGGTCCCTAGCCTCTGCTGCCAGAAGCTGGGAATGGGCAACAGGGGATGGATCATTTGATGATTACCTGTTCTGTTCATTCCCTCTGGAGCACCTGGCATTGGCCACTGTCAGAAGACAGGATACTGGGCTAGATGGACCTTTAGTCTGACCCAGTATGGGCGTTCTTATGTTCTTATGTAATATCATCATTTCTTGGGGAGAGGGAAGTCCAGGTTTTATTTCCATAAATTGGCTTGGCCGTATTATCCTCTAGAGGTGAAATTCATGCCACCTCAGAGAGCCAGTATGAGGCCTACCCATCACTCAAGTCCTTCTTAGAGGGCGTAAGTGGGATTTGAATGGTTCACAGGCCTTCAGCTGGTCCTCTGACCGGGGGTGAATTTCAGTCATGAGGTCTTCCTCAATGAAGCTTAGAGAAAAGAATTTCACCTGTGCTATAATTATTATGTGAGACAAAATGTAAAATATTAGTAAGACATTGCCCAATAACTGAGGGAAATTACAGCAGGAGTCCACAGATCTCTCTCAAGAGCATATAGTAGTTCAGTCTCAATTCTGATGCAAAAAATAACTTTGATCTCAGGGCAATTTTGCCTGCTAAACATGAGACAGAATTATTTGAATCTAAATATAAAATAATCATGTCAGTTTCCAAGAGCTAGGGGAATTACCTAAGGTACTAAGTCACTGTCTGCCACAGTTAGAGAGGATTTTTGTTTGTTTGTTTTTTCCTCACTGTTGATCAGAAAGCTCAGCTAAAATGCAGCCTTTCTCTGAGGAACCAAGAGAAAATGGTTTCTGTGGATAAATTAAAATAATGAACAAATTAGCAAAAACTGTGCTCCGATCATGGACAACTTATGATCAGAAAGAGAGGCACAACTTGTTGGTAAAATACTTTTGAATTATTAGCCCAGCACTAGTCTGGTCACCATTCCATTTTGTGTCCATTTCTGAATTTCACTCGTCCATCATATTAGGTGTCATAAGTGCAAAAATGCAGTCAAATACTCACCATTTTCCCAATCATCGTCAGATATGGGCCTGCATGTTGATTTACAGCAAAGAAGTCAAGGAGCCGTGCATACCAAAATATTATATCCAAGCAGTAAATTAGCCTCCCTGCTGTTTGAAGAGGAGGATCAGCCCAGCGTAAGCCAAAACCAGTCATAAACAGGATGATAGCTATGGAATCAGTGAAGTTCCAGTACTCGTAAATCCACACGTTCACCTTTTGGCTGAACTTTCCTGGCTCTGAAATAAATATCTAAAAAGAAAGTGAGAAAAAATAACGGAGGCCAGTAAAACCCTCACCCTTCAGCCCCTCACCCTTTCTGAACCATCAACTGGTACATGGAAATATTTGATTTATGGCAAGTTTTTACAATGAAAGTTCACAAGGTCAGTGCTCTGCAATTCCATGATTGCTGGAATTTGAAATGAAATAGTAATGGTCGTAGTGCTCAAGAACCCCTCTTGCCACACCAAATAGGTTAGTTCTCTCTATTGAGAAATGAATTCTGCTTCTTAATTCATTCACTGAGTAATATATTCCATAGCAGAAAAGAGCAAGTGGTATGCAGTTGCTAAGCATGTGTATTTTTTGTAAACAAATATGGGGTTTGTTTGGAGGAGAAATGGTCATGACCTACAGAAACCCTTTCAAAAGCCCCACAGTCATGGAAAATACCAGCCCAACCCTGCTGACATTAAAGTAATTAATGTGTTTTAGTTTAGATCTGAAATACAAAGTAAGATCTCTGTATGCCAATCCTGAAAAGGGAATGTTGGAAACTGGGAAGGTAGAGATTGAAATGTTTGCTTCTTGAACTGTAAGGGTGCCCCAAAGGGATTTTCAGCTTCACTAAGCAAATGTGTGAAGTGGAATCCTTGGAAGGCCATAAATTAGACCTTTACACATTGCATGATTGAGGTCAATTATGCACTGCTATGGACGATCAAACTGATAAGGAGCAAATAAAAGAGAGATTTTGAAATGTTAGGCCCTGATCCTGCAAAAATTTACTCATATGAGTAACTTCATGTAATTGAGAAATCCCACTGAACTCAGTGGGACTATTCACATGAGTAGTTACTTACATGAATATTTTTAAAGATCAGGCCCTAAGGCTGTAACAGTTCCTTGATACAATCTAGAGGAAACACTTCTGCACAGTCAAACATAACAAGGCCCTGAGGAATGAATCAGTTGCATGTGTAAGACACAGTGTTACTTTTCCAGTAGACCAGAACTGGTACATGAACTAAGAAATTCTCCTGTAAATCCTGTTTAATAGTCTTGATTGACATGTTCCTGAATCCACAAACAAGATGTGCCATAGCACAGCTGTGACCTCTGAGATGGTTGGTGTTTCATACTGTGATTTTTTTTTTAAATCAGATAAACCTTTTGTGTCCTTTTGTCATTTTTAACCTCATATCCAGTCATATAGCTTCCACATCTGTTCCAGACTCCATTTTCTCCCCTAGATTTGGGCTTCCCTTTGAAAGCCTTAATGTCCTCTTCCTCTTTTTGCAGGGGTCACAATTCAAAAGTTTCTTCTGTTCTGAGAGATAAAGGTGTTCTAGTTCCCTACTTTCACTACAAGGAATTGTCTCAAATTGGTAAAAAAATTAAAGGTATCCATTACGCTTTTAACAGTAAGTAAAGCATTCCAACATCATATTAAAAATATTTATGGTACTTATTTTTATTTTATTTATGTTTGTTTGTGTGTTTGTTTAGGTAATATTATAATCGGATGAAGAGAATTTTGGATTATTTGTCTCATCCCATAAAATAATGTGGACAATACGCCACTGTTTCTGTCACTAACATCATCTATAGCTTTGGAATGTAGCTTGTACTTAGCATAGAGGATCCAATTTCAGTAAGGTTGTTTTTTCACCAAACAGTATGTTTGTAGATGTGCCTGTGTTTCCACAGAACATAATGCCGTACAGCTAGCTGCAGTGCAAGCTTCCTCGTCTACAGTGAATACCTCCTTAGCAGAAAAAGTACTACATGCTCATTCAAAACTTGGCTTCTAAGCTGAGACATCCACCAGAGGGGCCAGTTGATTTAATCAGTCAATTGCAATTAATTTTGAATGCTTTCTTTGCTTTTTCAAAAATCAAAATCTGTAAAAAAAAAAAAAAATCTTCATTTCAAATTTTGAAAATTTTCAACCAACTTTCATTTTTATTATGTGGACTCTTCCCCACAGAGACTGGAAGGAGACCTCCAATGTATTTTACATACAATAGATCACCAAACAGCTATTAATTGGTAATAACTTCCAGTCAACGACACAATCAAAGCAGTGACCTAGAGGTACAATCCACATTCCATTATCAATGAACCAGTGGCCTAAGCCAAGATTTTCAAAAATGGGTGCCTTGATTTAGGCTCTTACCTCCATATTTAGTCATTTAAATAGGTGGATTAATTTTCAAACATGCTGGGCACCTACAAGTTCCCATTAGAGCTGGTCAGGAATTTTTTGACAACTGTTTTCATCGAAAAATGTCAATTTGTCAAAACAAAAACTGTTGACATAACAATGTTGGTTTCGATAAATCTCGTGACTGGACAGGTGTTTGGTTTTTTTCTTAAGTTTCAGAATAATTAAAATGTTTCATTGCAACATTTTTAAACAAAAAAATCAAATTTTCCAGTTTGAAATGACCTTTTGTATTGAAATTTAAGCTAAGTATACTAAAAGTGATGTTTTTTTAAAAAAGGTCAAAATTGAAATGAAACATTTCAAAACTGTTTCCTGCCAAACTATTGTTCCCACTGGCTTAGGTGCCTAAATAGGGATTTAGGAGGCAAAGTTTAGGCACCTATTCTTGGAAAAACAGTCCCTAATTTTTAATTAACTAGGACAGCTGAAAAGTAAAGGACAGGCATATTTCTTCTGGTAAACCTTTGGAAAGGAATTTAAGAATCTACAGTCATTATTTATCATTTGTCCTCTAGAGATGTAGAGTAGAGAGAGTGGAAAAGGAAGAGCTCACCTCCCTGACTTTCTCAATGGCAGTAGTGAAAATGTAGATAATTACAAGCCACTCTTGCACACTAGGCCTGGATTCCATCTTCACCAACACAGTGTAAGTGAACAGCATGAGAAATGCCAAGTACGCCATCTGCAGAACACATAATACACATTCCATATGCATAGGTAGCTGTGACAAAGAAATTAGAAACTCACTAGAAACACAGCCAGGAGGAAAACCAAGTGCGCTATATAATTAAACAAAATTTTGTCAAAGTAATGGGACACTACCAAGCGCTTGATTCCAAAAATTTCCTGTCAGCCCTTCAGATTGCTATGCCCTTCTGGGGAATGTCCTCTAGAGCTTTATTATCATTATTTTTCATTATCTGTATTACCGTCCCCCCTAGGAACTCCACTCATGAATTAGGACCCCATTACTTTAGGTGTTGTACAAACAGAACAAAAAGATAGTCCCTACTCCAAAAAGCTTAGAATCCTAGTATAAGACAAGAGACAACAGATGGATACAGACAGAATGATGGGGGCGTACAAGGAAATAATGAGCTGATGTTGTCTAAATAGACCAGACAGGCACAGTGAGGGAAGGGGTGTAACACAAAAGCAGAGTGAACAATGTGATGGCAGGAAATGTCATGTTAGTTCTGTGAGATCGTTTCTTTTTTTTGGGGGGGGGGGTGGGGAGGGTTGTTAGTTATGAAGGGATCAGCTAAATGGAAAGAAAAATGAAGGGAAAAACATGAGGGGGACAGGGCAGGGGAGATGGGGCAGTTGTGGAGTGAAGTTGAGGTAAGGAGACTGTGGCTACATCTGTTCTTGGAGCTGGGAGTGTGATTCCCAGCTCGAGAACGAGAAGACATACTCACACGAGCTCTCATTGGAGCTAGCACAGTAAAGAGAATAGAGTAGCTACCATACAAATGCATGGGTTTTTACTCGGGGTGGCTAGCCCGCTGCCTGTGCTACCATGGCTACCACAAATATTTTTAGCACACTAACTTGTGTCTACACGGCCTGGGAATCACGCCACTAGCCCCAAGTGCAGACATAGCCTGTGAGGGAGGAGAAGGGTTGGTGCAAACTGTTGGATCGTATTAAAGAAGTTCTGTATTAAAATCACAAATGAGTTTGATTCCCCATAGTTTAAATTCCAGGGTATTACTAATTAAGAGGTCTCTTGCTTTTTGGTACTGTTTCTCTCCCTCTATGTGTGAAACTTGCAAGCTGCTAATTGCGTTAGTACATTCTAAGACAGAATCTGTTCTTCAACGCAATACTCTGTAACAACAGAAACAGCACCCAGAGACTCCCCGCCCTTTTGTTGTATTAACAATTGTGATTAAAATAGAGATAGAGGATGTATGTGGATGGATGCTTGGTGTGGATAACTGAATGATCAGGGAGGTGCCAGCCTAAGAATCCAGTGTCCATCGGCTGAAGAAGGCGTCAAGTGGAAATAACCAGAGGACCCCCAGAGGGCAGACTGGAATCCACCCAACAGCCTCAAGAATGGGAGAACCAAAGAACAAGATAACATCTAGCAGCACGGAGCCGTCAGGAATGTGCTATCTGCTGATTGATTCAGCAACAGCATGATGAAGCAATTCCCATAGACTGGCATAGGAAGAAATTCCTATACAAATGGATTCTAGAAAGTGAGAACTTTTGGGGTCTGATTCTGCAAACCAACTTCCAGGAGCATCAGATGAGCATCTGACAAGGCCCTGCTCCCTCCTCATGTCCAGGTCACCTGGTCAGTGGCTTGGCATGAGCAACTCTAAGGCTGGTAACTATGATAACAACCTTGCAGAACCTGTGTGTGTGTGTTTGTATGACTGAATGTGTGAATAAATATGAGATTGAATGGAATGTTATAGCTATAACTAACTGCTTACTATGATTCTTTCTGTATTCACAATAAATGTGGTATTTTGCCTTTTCCCCTTTAATAAGATCCTGCTGGTTTTTATTTTATTGGTATAACATTACAGCTAATCATCGGGTGACCAGAACTGTGAAAAAACAGGACAGGGAGTGGGGGGTAATAGGCGCCTATACAAGAAAAAGTCCCCAAAAACAGGACTGTCCCTTTAAAAACGGGACATATGGTCACCCTAGCTAATCGGCACAGAGCAAAGAAAGTCAGGGAACATGCTACAGTTTTTACTGGAATGTCCAGAGGTCCTGGCTTTGGCTGCTTCTGTTCCTACAGGCTGGTATTTCTGGATGGCTGCTCTCTGCAGTTGTCCCCCAAGGCCACATGGTCGGGGGAAGGGTCCCCCAAGGTGTATGGGTGGTTTGTCTCCCCTGCACAGATCTATGTCCAGGAGGGAGTTGGGGAGGGGTGGCTCCCCACTGGGCTTCATTTTACTCTTTCCCCTCCCTTAGTGCAAGAGTCCCAGCTTTGGCTGCAGCTTTTAAAAAAAAAAAAAAAGTCTCTCTGCTTTATTGCCAAAATATTCAACAGAAGACAGGGTAAAAACTATTTTTCCACGTTATATGCAGCACACATTCAAAACCCACAAAGGCTCCAATCCTGAAATTTACAATGTGCAGGCAAAATGCTGCAGCTGCACAGAACCCCACTAAAGTCAAACGAATGTTATGAGCTCATCCTGCTGGTTCTCCCAACCCAGAGCTAATATTTGCACCTACAATTAATTGTGAGGATGAAAAATGCAGGCAGGAGCCACCTTCCACCCAAAGAGCGGCTGCATTTCAGTGGTAGGTGAAGTGATTCTTTTATTTTTATATATATTCCGTTAAAGGTTTAACAGATGCTTTAGGCAATATTAATATCTAGTTATGCTTATTGTAATGACCAACCGTATGAAACCAGAACTTGACAATTGGGGCACTGTAGAATTCATAGACTTTTCTAGTCCTCGGAAGGCTTCCGTGAGCACTGTCGGTGGAAAAGGTTTGGCTTTTGTCTGGCTTCTCAGGTCCCTTTTCTGCATCATAATCCTTTTTCAAAAGGAAACAGAGTTTTAAAGTCAGACAGCATGCTGTATGAGTACAAGAATTCAGCCACATTAACAGAAACACAGGGAAACTTGGAAAGGCAACTCTACAGTAAATGCTGTGTGGTATACGCAGAAACAATTAGCATATCTCAGTCACATGCAGTTGCAACTGTCTTTTGCAAGAAGCAATACCAGATAATATTCTTAGCATTACACTTAACTGTAAATACACAAGGTTCTTTTGAGTTTCAAAAAGGTGGTCTTATGGTTATGGCACTGGACTGGGAAGCAGAAGATCTGGATCTATTCCCAGCTTTGACACAGACTTCCTGTGTGACCTTGGGCAAGTCCCTAAATCGCTTTGTACCTCACTTACCCAATGTGTGAAATAGGGATAGTAATAACTCCCAATCTGATAAAGATGTGGTGACTATAAACCCATTGATGTTCACAAGGCATTCAGATATTACAGTGATGAGCACCACAGAACAGTTCTAAGAAAATCTGGAATATATACATAGAGAGAGAAGAACTAAAGGATTGCAAAATTATTAACCTGGGGAATTTATTGTGATTTGGACAATGTGCCTGATTCAGGGAGCGTGAGTGAGTCAGCACCATTCTTACACAGGTCTGGGCACATAGGCATGTTGGTGTCCACTTTATTACCTCCAAGGAACAGATGCGCAGAGCCCTCCACCCACTGACCAGTGCAGATGAGCTGGCACAGGAGGGAAGTCATAATTTGCTCTTGGTATTGGCCCTCGATATATTACTACCCACCACCAGCCCACACAATTTTCTTTAAGTCTTAATAATGGCTTCTGCCAACTGAAGAATAGAAAATTGTCCCATGAGATAATACAACTTCTAGTTTCAGCAGACTAAAGTATAATTTACAACCACGTGTGAAAAATGCACTTGTACTGAATCTGTATATCCTGGAACTCTCCTGTGGCTTTTTTATATTTGTTCATATCAACTCACTGCCAGAAAATTCACAGCTAATCTTTACAGTTTATGGAAAAAGAATGAACACAACACTTGATAAATTATGAAGCTAACAACAGTGCTTCTCTAGAAAGGAAACCTTCCTGTCTCATTCAAGTCAGATAACATTCATTCTACTTTGTTCCCTTTACATACCTGCAAGGGGTCCTAGCTGCCCATAATTATAATTGGCCTTACCACTGAATCGTAGCTGTTATCTAACCAGTAAAAGACCTTTTTGAATTGACTTTATTAGTCAGACACTGCAGGGCACAAGTGCATCCACATTCTTCTGCCTCGTAGAGAGAAACACTTCAGAATTGGCATTGCCATTTCTGTTGTGCTTCTGAGGAAGTTCTGGAAAAATTTCTTTTATTTTAGGCAAATTGAAAGTTAATTGTGAAAGAAATGTCCCAAACATTTGTCTAATTTTATTTATCATCGGTGAGGCTGGTAGCATGGTTGCCTTAATAATTTCCTATTATAAAATCCTCTTTTCAGATGCTTTTAACTTTGCCTAACTTAAACAGTTTGGGCTGAAATTTTCCATGTGAGGTATCTGCTTCAGGATGGAATATTGTGGAAAATTTCAGCCAAAATGGTTCAGCCATTTCCAAAAATGAGGCTATGGGAAAAAATTGCCAATGATAAAAAATTCTGGTAATATTTTCTTTCAAGAGCTCTAGTACTCCCTTGCATTGGAGTAGGAATTTGAGATTTGACTGGGGGTAGTCTTTGTGTCAGGGATGTGCCTTTTACAATCCCTGTGAAAAGCTGCCTAAATTTGGCCAAATTATAAGCACATGCTCAGGAGAAACTTCCTAGATTTCAGCAGCAAAACTCCCAGAAGATTCTGTTCACACTAGGCATGCAACAGCGAGGGGATTTCCTTGCAATTGCAGCTTTGGGCTGCTGTGAAATGTGCTGGGTCAGGGCACCTAAACTGACAACAAAGAAATTGTCTCTGCTGTGCTGTCAATCATTCAGGCTGAGGCAGTGTGGAGATAGATGTTCCCTGATTCAACCAGGCCTGTGGACAGAGACATGGGGAGTAGATTGGTACAAGGTGGTTGGGACTGACTGGGCAAAGATATTTGGACTGTGAGTCAGAGAAGGAAATGGGGGACTGGGAGCCAGTAGGTAGGTGGGAGGAGACTGATCATGTAATTACTGCCTGTATCATAATGCATAGGCACAAGAGGACCAAATGAAGGTTGCACAGGCAACCTTAACACTGGCATTTCCTAACTTTTGAGCACTTGACTTTAATAATGTTCTTCTAACATTTTTGGCTGTGTGAAATATATATATATATATATACACACACACACACTATATATAAACATACATACATGTATTTATTTATCAAAATCTTATATGGCTACCATCACCATGTAAACACCATAACCATGCACCTCACAATCATTAAAGGATTTTATCCTCACAATACCGCTGTGAGGTAGGGTGGTATTACCTCAGTATTACAGATGGGGAAGTGATGCACAAGATAAATTGAGCAATTTATCCAAGGCCACACAAGAAGTGTGTGCCTAAGCTGAGAACAGAACCCATGTCTCTGGAGTTTCAGTACAGTGCCCTATCCACTAGTTAGATAAACCTTCCTAACTTTTCAGGACTATATATTGTTTATAAAGTGATAGAACAGATCTTGCCAGACTTGCCAACAGCTGAGCCCTGTCCTGGTGTGGGGAGAGGTAATCTGGATGGGGGGAAACGTGTGCCATGTTGATTGTTTTTGTGGACAGATCTGTGGCCAGCTGCCCAGGTAGACTGATTTAAAATTGCCACCTTTTTTAGTAGCTGGAGTATCCCATCCACTCTTGCACCAGCTACCCAGGTAGCACCTTTCATTTATTGTCCCCTTTCCAGTGTGTTGAACCACCAATTCTCTGCTAGCATCCTCCCACCACAGGCCCAAGCTTGTTGTACAATGCAGATAAAGTCTGAAAATGTCCAAGCTCAACCCAAGACTGGGAAGAGCCTTTGGGAAAGAAATTCCAAACTGAAACCACCTGAACATATGTCCCGCCAAAACTCACATCCATTCCTTATGTCCTCTGCTCCCCAGTCTGAAATCTTTGTAACTCTAAAATCTGGACTAGGCTTCCAATGGAGGTTGTGGAATCCCTGTCACTGGAGGTTTTTAAGAACAGGTTGGACATACACCTATCTAGGTTTATTTGCCTCAGCTGGACTAGATGGGCTCTTGAGTTCCCTTCCAGCCCTGTATTTCCATGATTTTACTGTGACATTTGGCACTGATGTGCACAAGTTATGGTGATTATAAAAAATCAGACTGTGCCAAACTTACTTACAATGAGTAGTACCTTAACTACAACTAATCCCACTGATTTCAATCAATGGGACTAGTTGAAGAGTGAAATCTTACTCACATTAAGTAAGGGAGATGGTAATAAGCTTTCTAATCTAAGTCTTCTAAGCATTGTAACATTTTAAGACAAAAGGCTTTCAATGGAATTGTACCAACCCAGATGTTATCCCTGTTTCGTGAAAATATAAATGCTAAAGATGATGCCAAACTAACCAGAGACAACTCATCTTTAGTGGTGGACGGGCTCTGATCACTGTGATGCCGTGTGAACTGATGAAAGTCCTGGAGCTGCGGCACATGAGACATTTCTGCCTTGCTTTTAAACTCCAGCATCAAGATGGTGGGAGGCAGAAGAATACTTAGAATGACCTAAAAGAGAAACACAAGTCTGAGGAGGTGCATTCAGCGTGCATGCTGTCTTTAATGTGTGTCTGCATTAGATCAGGACAAAACCTAGCTACATGTAAGGAGAATGCGTGCTTCAGCTTAAGCTTCCTCTGCAGGTTTAGATGCGGCACAAGTCAGTGAGTTTACCTTAAACCAGGAGTTCTTCCGCATCTTCAGGCGTCCCATCCACATATCAGTTAGTAACATCTGTGTGCAAGTGTGAGACACAAAGGGCCGCAGCCCCACTGACACAGCCAGTTTCAGGCAAGTTGAGTTGCTCCAATTTTTCAGCTCGGAGGTCAGTAGCTTCATGGCCATTTGCTCGTTCTGTTTGAATGCATTATCCAGTACATCTAAAGCAAGCTGCCCAAATTCACTAGGACAGACAGAGCAGCACAGAGAAAAAATAAATCACCATTTTACAATATGGAGGAACAACCACAACTGAAAATGATCATGAGATCACATCTCTAGTTCAAAAGTTTCTTTCACATGTGGTAAGATATGAAATTGTATTAACTATAACTTCCCCACCTCTTCAAACAGTCTCAGCACTGCACCCAGAGGAAAAATAATTCAGGCAGTAAATCTAAGTCTCTTCTCCTAACCACAGGAATTACTCTACATTCCTGGACCCTGATCTTTAATTAGCCTCATTGCGTGGTTTCACACGCATGCCATATAGTTCAGCCTATTATTTCATTCAGTAATGCACTTGCCAACACGGTAAACAGGTGCTGTGCTCAACTGCATCAGCAGCCTCAGACTGAGTCAGACCCTAAGCACCTCTCAATGGGAGCTGAAGATGCTCAGCACCTCAGTGAATAAACTTTGCTTTGAACAAAGCCCTATAATTACATGTAAACAGAGATAATCATTCGTCCTTGAGCTCTGAATCTGCTCCATTATGGCTATGAAAGTACAGTACATTACATCAATAAATTTCAAGGTGCACTATCAGATTAGGGAGCCGTTGTACATTTCCTGATTTCATGATACAAAACCCTAAATCCTGAATGTTTCACAGATATTCGAAGAATGAAACTAAAATTTAAAAATGGGAGGAAAACTGATTGGGCTGTTCAGCAAAGTAACCTCTTTGAGGTGCTGGGCTACGGTATCAGCACATTTCTCCTTTAGGCCTTAAATAGACTAGGATTTAAGGTGGGATATTAGTACATGTTAAGTAACACATATGTACTAATACATTTGAAAAGCCTTAAGTAAACAAGGCACGTGGCCTTAACTCATGCTAACTATTCGAGGTAAAGCCTAAAGGGAAGTGTAGGCTTTAACTTCACCAGTTTAGCTTGGTGTTAAAGGTAACTGTCCTTGTCTACTTTAGACTTTTCAAAGGTGTTAGTTAGCTAATACATGCCAACATCACTCCTTTAAATCCTCATGTGGGCAAGGCCTTAGGGTGTCTCTTTGTACATTAAACTGAGCAGATAGCAAAAAGTGCTTCTTGTACATTTCACAGCATATGCAGCCACTGATCTTACAGGTTAGCTGATGGAAAGAACAATGTCTAACTATTCTAAACACTGTAGACTTTTATTAACTGTAGTGAAGGGAGAACTCCTACTCTGAGTACTTCTTCAGTTCTTCTGAGGTGTCATCCACCATGTTGCTCTGTTTGGCTTCACGTGCCATTGCTCTGTAGAGTTTGCAAGCCATGACGGCCTTGACCATAGCTTCCTCTCCATGCTGCCAGAAGAACATTGCCATCTTCTGTCTTTTCATTAACACTGCCCAAACCAAGAGGTCATTATAGGGGTAAATAAAGCCAGCTGACTCATCGTCCTCTAAGAAGCTGAGTTCATCTTTTGACTTCTTCCTAGACTTATGAAAAGCAGTTGACTTTTCCTGTAAAATAGCAGACAAAATCTGAGCAAGTTGCTGCATCCTGAATTCATGTAATGCATTAGCAATTTGGTTGTTCCTCGGTCATTATATAGATGAATATTAGAAGAATGGCTAAGATAACATTCAGACTATGAATGTAAGCAGTTGCTTGGATCAACAAAAGCAAAAATGCACTGAGGAAATTAAATGTGATTTCAACATTCTGAACCTGTGCCTCAGCTTTTAGATCCTGATCCAGCAAAACGGGGAGTGCCCTCCACTCCCATTGATTTTATTGAACTAATTTTACTAGTGTGCTAGTCTACTTAGGTCACACTGATGGAAGAAAATGGACTAGTAAAATCAAATATAAGTGAGAGAGCTGTGATAGCTCTCTTGATTTTTAATATATGTGTCACATTTACAGTAAGTTGTGTATTTATGGTATGCTGTGTTTCGGCCTGAACTGTCTTACATTAAAATCAGGGGGGAAATTCCTGTTGGCTTCAATGAGACTGCTCTGATGACTAGCTGTTCACAAACTGGCCCTCAGTAATGCTAATGAAGTCCCACGGACTCAAAGACTTTAAGGGCAGAAGAGACCATCAGGATCATCTAGTCTGACCTCCTGCACTTTGCAGGCCACAGAACCTCACCAACCCCTGTAACAGACCCATAATCTCTGGCTGAGTTACTGAAATCCTCAAATCATGATTTAAAGACTTCCAGTTACAGAGACTCCACCATCCACTCTAGTTCATACCAGCAAGTGACCCATGCCCCATGCTGCAGAGGAAGGTGAAAAACCTCCCAGAGTCTCCACCAATCTGACCTGGGGGAAAACTCTAGTTTTATGCTGAGTTATCTGAGAGAAGAATGGGATTCTTTTTGTTATCCATACCTGACACAGTTTCAAGAGAAAATATTTTGCCATCTGCTTGCAATTTACATCATCAACTCTTTTCTCAAGGGGATTATTATTGCCACTTACATAAAAGTTTCTGAGAGGTTTGGGGCAATGAACTCCTATGCCTGCATCCAAATAAGAGGGTTTATCATCTGTGCCTTATATTAGGAGATTTTGGCAATGTTACATTTCAAGGGATGAAAGTCCTTATCAACCAGGGGATGGAGATTAATGAGTTTCATTGAAACAACTGGAGCTTTACCTCAATGTTGTAAAATAGCAGTAATTGTACTTCTTGAGCTGTGTGTGATACAACCTTGATGTCTTTGGTGTTTACGGAGAGTTAAGCATGATAAGCATCTAGCCTGCATCCCACATGTCTGAAATAACTCTCTTGACAAACTGATCTAATTTTTCAGTCTATTGTACCTCTAACATATTCCCACCATAAGCAAGCAATGACAGTACCTTGTATTTGTAAGACTGTTCTGTTCTGATGAACTGAGAATGCAAGGTGTTTTCAGCAGATTCAACTCTGCTACCCATCTGATTACTATGACAAAGGGAGTGATGAGAAAGGCTCTGAGCAACGTTGGAGGCCACACTCTAGTTCCAAAGATATCCCACAAAACACAAAGAGAAAAATATAAATTAGGGATGAAATTTGCCCTCATTTATCTTGGTGATCTACCTGCCAGCCTAATAATTACTGTGCAATTTCTGGAATTTATAACATCAAAGAAAAATGCCCTATTTTGAATTTGGTCATAACTCTTGTTGAAAATAACCCTACTCTTGTAAAAATCTGCCATATGATATGTAAGAACCTCAAGTCATCAGGACCTCCTATTTACATTCCTTCTACCAGAAAGCGTCTCTATTATCTCTGGGGACTTTATTCAATATTAACTCCAAGGGAAGATGACTCCCTACTGAATTGTTAATACCGCTTCCTGCAGCTCCTAGTTTTTGAAGAACTGATCCCACTCAACCATGTTAAACTTGTGAAATTTGATGAGTGCTCTGGCTGCAGAAAATTGATGTTTTGAATTCAGAAAGTCAACCAGCACTTCCAATATTTTTGATTAAGTATAGTATATCCCAATTCAGAAAATTAATTGGGTTGCTATCTCTTCATTTTTTCCATTAATTCTATAATTGTGTTGTATAATTTTCCTCTGATTTCCTCATCCCAGTTTGAGCTTTTCCATTAATTCTGACAGCAATACATTGTGAGTTTGGCTTATGGAATTACTGTACTTAAAGTTCTACTCTGAAAACTCAGTATGGAAAAAAGACACCTTCTTACGCAACAGATCACTTTTTGTGTAGTCAGTTATACCTGATTAATTTACTGAAAAGTTTGGACCGCTTTTCAAATGTTAGTCTTGAAGCGCCAACACAGGAAAATGAGAATGAAATGGATTCTTTATTTTTCTTGTGCATCATCCATGAAAGTTATTGGTCTGTATAGGCAACACTAATGACCTAATCCAAAACCCACTGAAATCAATGGAAAGAATCCCAGTAATGTAATTGCGCTTTGGATCAGCTCCCTAATAACATACTGGGAAGATAATGTTGTCTCATAGGTGTACATGAGGGTCCACCATGGCCTGCAAATCCTTTCTTACAGGTGATGATGAATGAGAATAAAAAAACCCCAACTTGGCTTTCAGAGGCCAGGATCAGTTTGCTGAGCAAGCAGTTAACTTAAAGAAACACCTTTTTACTTGTAACCTTATCAAGACTGATATGGAAATTATTGAAAGACATTAAATGCCATTTTACCATTAGTGTCATTTTAATGGTTACTTTTCAGAGCAAAACCACACGAAGTGAAAAGCATTATGATTATTATTACCTAGACATTTCAGCTGTTCCCAATGACACAAATAGCCATTTCATTGATGTTACCTTGCGTTTTCTGTAAAGGCTGTTGTACAGAACTCTGAAATGTTTCCTTGTGTAGTTGCTCCGATAAGCTCCACCAATTAGATACTCTATCACCAGCCCAATATCAATCAATGCTATCTTATAGTCCAAAGGAAGGGCACTCTGTAAGACAAATATTTACAACATTTTATAATGTCATTTTATACAGCAACCCACGCACCCAGTGTGAGGTCCATGGGTCCTGAACCCAGCTTCCGTGTTGCTGCTGCATTCACAGCACCACCTGATGGCTCTACTTCTGACTGAAGAATCAGGACCCCTACGGCTTACTTTCAACTAAAGGTACCACCCATAGTGAGCTGATTGGAGGAGCTCCATAGTCCCTGATTGGGCCAAGTATACTATTTAATCCAGAAAGAGACATAGAAAGTTGTTTGGGTACAAGGTGAATTCTGGCTTGTAGTTGCTACAAAGCCTGCCATCTACTACCTGACTCCTGGCCTTGTCCTAGTTCCTGACTTCAACCATGCCCTGTTCCCAACTCCTGTCCTCAGCCTCATTCCAGTCCCTGAACCCTATTGCTCTGGTTTCTGACTGCTACAGTTCCAACCCTAGACTATGGATCTTTGGCTTCCAACTCAGTGCTGGCCCTTGGCTTCAACTCCTGTCTGACCCCAGCCCCAACTTTCGGTTCTGACACCTGGAAGCTGACTCCAGACCTGTCCAATTGGCCTCTACTTCCTGAACAATGTGGTGACCTCCAGGCCAGACTGCCCACATCTTGGTCACTGGTACCGATCTTCTACAGACCCTGACATCTGGCTAGCATGAATTGAGTTGTGAAATCCTGTAGCATAAAACTCCTAAATCTGACAGAGAGCGCATAGATTCTTCAGGCATATGAAGCTGCTATAGAAGTAAGACAATTAAATACCTGTCAACATGTTATGCGCCAAAATTGGTAAAACAATGTCTACCATGCATTGCACTCTAAAGTTTATAAGAATGTCTATTACAATAACAGCATTTTGTAACATAGTTCAAACATAGGCAAGACCAAAATGCATTGTAACAATCAGGAGAGGAACATGTTAAAACATAATCCCCAACACAGTCAAATAGACAGGCCCTCAGATAAGTAGGACCCAGAAGTAAAAATAGATTTGAAGTGAGCCACTCACTGGACCAATCAAAATTAAATGCATAAGAGAGGTCATCTTTGAGGTCTGATCTACACTTAAAATTTGATTAGCCTAAGGTCTAAGTTGAGCACCATATTTAAAATAATCTAATCCCCCTTGTAGATGGGGTAGGTCAACAGAAGAATTCATTTTATCCTATGATGTATATACTTGGCAGACACGGTGAAATTAATCCAGTCTTAGATCTGGCCATCTCTTGCACTTGACATCAGACGCAAAAAGAACAGCCTCAATGCTTCCTATATTAGCAATGTCACAAGATACAAGAGATAACAAAAGTTTGAAACAGACTATAAATTACTAATTCCTCTCCAAGCAGTAATTATTCACTGCCAACTTCTGTTCTCCTAGAGTGTACAGAAAGAGTGTTGCACCTGTCAGAATATTTTGCTGTCATTGTTGAGCAAGGCAATTCTTTTGACTGAAAAAAAAATGGTTAAAGCGATGAACTGTGGCAGGGTTACTGTAATGGTTCCCCAAATCCTTGATTTATTTAATAATGGTACTTTTGTAATGTAAGATAAAGGGAGTTTGAACAGTTGTGAGTGTAAGCCAAAACATTAAGGTACAGAACGCTGGAGAGCATTCCATAGCTTTGGGGAATAAATGGGCTAGAGACAATTCATTCAGTAGATATAAAAATAGACATGAAACCGTCATTTCTAATTCTAAACTTTCTACAATACTATCTGATCGCAATTGGTGTCACTAGATCCTGGTATATTAAGTTACATTCTTATATTCCCAGACTTTCAGATTTAGATTACCTGTTTTACATCTCGAACAAGATGATGCAAAAGTAGATTTGTTGGTCCTTGTTTCTGTAATGTTAATCAAAAGAAAAAGAAATTAAACAAATGTGCATGTTTATGCATTAATTTCAAAATCTGTGCAAGAAAAATGTTGAGATCTCCACAGGATAATCAGTAGTTATTCAAGCTTCCTGCAGTTCTACAAATGGCCTTCAATCCAAATCTGCAACCAACATACTATTATCACAGTCCTGGGCCTCTCCTAAGAAGAGACTAATTGTCTCCTTTGCTAAACTGTATGACAATTTTGAATGTGCGGAACGTACACCAGCCCAGGTTAAAATCTAAATTCATTTCTCATGAAATTCAGTTTGAAACAAGCTGTCCAGAAGTGAAAGGTTGCTACATAGAACCAATTATCCCCTGCCTCAAAATCTTAACATCATAATTACAGCTGATCAAAATATTGCATTTAAAACTTTCTGAGGAACAATGGCCTTTCTTCAACAATGAAAAATGTAATTTGTTCTCAATTTCTTGATTTTTTTTGATAATATTTTTACATTCAATTTTTTTCCATTCAGATTTTATTGGTGGGGGATCTTTCTCCCCCATTCCTTTTTTTCTATGGAAAAATTGGAACAAATAATTTTTTTCAGGCATGTTCACCATTTTTGATCAGCTCAAGCAACAGTACTTTTGTAACATTGAAAATGTGCTGTATTTTGTTTTTCTTTGTTAAATGTGTTGGGTACCTTTTATTCACACATGAATGAAAACAAGTTACAATAGATTTTACCATGCAGACACAGTGTGGAAAGGGCTTTGGAGTACCCATCACTTCCCATTCCTGAGTAGAACCTTTAAACATTCTGTCTCTCTTTTTGCCCTGTACCTGAGGGTACAGACTTTACAGTCATAGAGCTGCATCAACCCATAGAGAACTGAAGCAGGAGCAGGGTCCTCAAAGCAATGTTCTCACTCAAGACATGCATTGTGTGGCTGGAGGTTTTTCACTTCCCCTCTTTCATTCCCATGAGTCCAAGATGGAGAAATGGGCTTTGCCCTCAGGCAGAGAGTGGAGTTTGGTCACTGCAAAAAGGGCTCTGAAATTACTCTTCAAGGGTAATGGGGACATCTAAAGATCAATCCTTTGGGCTATATTGTAATTCACTTACTCATCTTAAGTAGTACCTTACTCTAAGAGTACTCTCATTGATTTCAATGGGAGTACTCCAGGAGTAACATACTATTCAGTGTAAATAAGGAGGTCACAATATGGCCCATAGATTGCAATATAATTCAGTAAAACCCACAGCTTCCCAGATTTGTGACCAATTTTATTAGCGTTGACAGGAGAAGTATAACAGGCTGCCCTGCTGAAACTAGTGCAGTAAATGAACATTTTCAAAATAGAAAACTGAGGGCTATATTTTTAGGATTTCAAATACAAATGAAAATTTATTTCAAGTGGGCCAGCTTCTTGCCAGAGCCATCCATTTGGTAGTTGCAAAAAAAAACTCCCTATGGTAGTTGCAAAAAATAGTCTTGGCCTAGAAAGCGCTACATCAGTTGTTATTAATTAGGTGAGACACTACTTTAAACATTTTTATTGGCCTCCTATTGCAAGATGACAGTGCTGCAGGAGAGGAGACATGCATCAGTGATATATACATTCTTGCACCTTCTGTAGCCACTTGCACCTTACAGTCTGATTTGGCAGCTTTATATACTCACTTTGCCTGGAGGTAACTGGCTATGCAAAGTGCAGGGCAGCAGAGAGCCAGGTCCTATGAGCTAAATTTTCAAGAAGGTTGTGCTTCCGAATTCAGTATCTGGCTATGTCTACACTGGCAATTGAATGACAAAACTTTTGTCTTTCAGAGGTATTAACCCCACAAACACACACACACACACACACACACACAAAAGACAAAAGCTTTGCCTCAACAAGCGCTCTCCTGCCGGCAACACAAACGCCACTTGTTTGGGGTGGAAGTTTCTTGTCAGCAGGAGAGCTGACAAACAGTGGCTACGCTGCATGACTTTTCGCAGCACAGGTGTAGTGACACAGCACTGTCACTAAAAGCTGTGTAGTGTAGACATAGCCTCAGTTAATAAAAACAGCCACTTCTTTTGAACAGCTCAGGAACCGTGAGCCTGTTTGGTTGTCCTTGTTCAGACATTTACACCAGTGCAACGAGGGTATAAAACACTATGCTCCACAGATTGCAATATAAATGGTAGAATTTACAACCACTTTACACTGGTGTGACTACATAAGCTACAAATCAACAGGGAATCAGGCCTTCCAATTCTGCCATTTTTGTCTAGTCTGTCTGTCTGTCCATCCAATACCTAGCTATCTAGTCAGAAGCTACTTTGCAATGGGGTTTCAGGTACTCACTGTATTGTAGAGTTCTTCCAGTCGGGATATAGTAAGGAAACGGTGCAGATTCACTCCATGCTCTATTAACAACTTTACAAAGTCCACCCGGTCCATCACTAAAGCATCCAGCATTGCCTGTTCCAGGGAGCCAACCTTCAAAGGGCGAGGGAGAAGGGGAGGAAAAAAAGAAAATGGGGAAAAAAATCATTCTGGATTAAATAAAACAAACCCCGAACAAGAGTTAAGGATCTATTTATCTTCATGCTTTGTCCCTGTATTTCATGTGTACTGTAGAAAATAAAAATTTGTTAGAAAATGCACCTATGTAAAAATCCAGTGGGGAAAATTATTCTGCACAAACCAAACCTTAACAAAGACTTCTTCAAATTTGCCTTTACAACCATTGCACTAGACAGTGCATCTCCTATTGGCCTTGTTTTTAAATCATTTCAGCTTCAGCATTTAATCTGTCATAATGAAAAGACTTTCTGATTTGCCACTTAACAAAAAACAGAGGAACTATATGAGACCAAGGTATTTAAAGAAAGGCTATATTAAAAAAGAGAAAGAATATATAAGATAAACTTTCTGAAAATTATATTTGAAGATGGTAAAAAAAAAAAACCTGTGTAACACAGAACAGTATCTACATTAAAATGGAGGACTCAATTCCGAAAGTGCTCCAAGCATAGGACTTTCATTTATCTCAACAGAATTTCCATATGCACAGCAGCTAAGGAATTGGGCCTATGGAAGGCCTTGATTTCAAAAATATCTACTTTGCTTCTACAAAATATGCCTGCGTGCATACATCCATACAAATAGGCAACTATGTGTGCAAAATGCATGTTTTGGTGTGCAAACTGGGAAATAGCCAATACCTATTGTGCACACACAAATACTTCTTCCAATGTGCAGGTTTATATTTTGTGGATGTAATATCCTGTAATATTAACAGATGTATAGTATGCATTAAAAAACATTGTCAAATTATGGCTGTACAAAGTTTGCGTAATGTTATTAAATTACTTTGGTTTCAGAAATATTTCACAGTCTGTTGTACAATCTATTTGATGCTGAGCTGACATTTATGCAGAAATGTAGTAACAGCTGATTATAATCATTACCTATTGAACTTTTAGGAAAACGTTTTTAAAAGCGAATCCATGCATAAGTGTGCACTTTCACTTGTACATACAAATACTATGAAAGTTTACACAAATCATTTGGAAATTGCTGCCTACATACCTGGCAATTTGAATACGCAGTAGTCAGGATAACTGCACAAAAATGTAGACCCTCCCAGCTGTGTATTAAGTTTGGGCCCCACTAATTAAAAACGTGGCTTTTAAAGGTCACCAGCACAGGATATTTTTAAAAATGGTCTTGTGCCTGTCTTTTGCTTCTTTATGGTGTATAATGAAAACGTTGCTGTTCTTGAAGGTTTTTTTTCTGCTTGTTTTTTAACTTTGAAATATCAGGGATGAAGACCAGGCCCGGGAAGGTCATATGTTATACTAGAAAATTAATTACTGAAAAGTCCATACACCTTGTACAGAGTAGTTAAGATGACTTACCCCCCAGTATAGACAGCACTAGATCAACAGAAGAATTCTTCCATTGACCTAGTTACTCCCCCTCAGGGAGGAAGGTTGCCTATGCTGATGGGAGAATGCAACAGCAATGCAGCTATGCCACTGTAGTATTTCAAGTGCAGACAAGCACTCTGTTTTTACTGGAGAACAAGTGAGGGTATTAAGAGTTATTTATTGTGAACTCTTAAGGCTTTAACTGAAGCGGTGCAGATATTCAATATTTAACAAAGGTTTCCTTCACTCAAAATGTTAATTAATGACTGTACTTAAATAGGTATGAACAACAACAAACAAAAGCCAAAAAGTTTCCACAGTCTCAATTTAAAAATCCCTTCTTCTCTTACCAGCCCAGTTTTCACTTTTTTTCTTCTTCCTAATATACACTTGTTCACCAATCATTCACACGCTGGCTCTCGCTCGGCCCAAAGGACTATGTAAATATGTTCCAAAGTAGAACAGCTTCAACAGGAGAGACTGAGAGACAGACCTACCCCAGAATATCCTATAACCCAGTAATTAGGGCACTCTCCTAAGAGGTGGATGACCCATATTCAAATCCCTTCTCCCTATCTGTCAGGGGGAGGGAGAGGAACTGAACTAGGCTCTCCCACATCCTGGAGGAATGCTATAACCACTGAAGGTATAAGGGAGGCAGCACCATCATCTACTTCATCAACAGTGCTTCTTTCAAAAAATGGCTTAAGCACCTGACTCCAGGAGAGGACTCCCAACTGTGGAGTCCAAACAGAGATAGGCACCTAAGTCCAAGAGAGAGGTGGGGTTTAGGACACACCCATATAATTGGCATCTCCTATTGGTTAGTTTAGGCAGGGAGCCACCTATCATTCTAACTTTTGTGGATTCCATTCTTAGGCACCTATCTGTCCCCATTCATTGTATAAGGAGCTTGGGGGCCTAATTCAGGCTTTATGGATTGCAGTGATTTTCCAGACAAGTAAAAGTTAGGAATTGCAATGCTGAATGTTGCAATACTGAATGCCTAAGTCCCTTTATGAATCTATGCCTAGCACTTCATATGTTCAAAGCATAGCTCTCATTGACTTCAACTGCAGTTCTAAGTGCTCAGCACTTCTGCAAAGCAGACTCCAAGGTCTCTAGTCAGGGACCCAGAAAATGAGGAACACACAATAGTCTGGGAGCATAATGTAGTGAAATCTCATTCCATAAATTAGTGATAGAAGGGTAAGAGACATGTCACTTGATATGTAAAAATCTACAGAATCATAATGTTAATGGTGTCACCCTCTGCAGCATGGCAAGGGGGGCTCGTGCCTGCTTACCCCAGCTTCAAGTCCTCCAACAGAAGTTAGGAACAAAACTTAGTTTGAGCATTCCATGTTGAATGCCCCCTAGGAAAACTTTGCATTTCCAAATACTAACTATGCTTACACCACCAGACAGGTATGTGAACTCAAACTCCAAGTAGCTCATCAGACAGAGTCTGTCAGATGCAAAGCAAAGGTGAAAACACAAAGAGAATTAAAAAGCTTCTCTGTAAAAAACAAACACATGCTGGAAAATAAAACTGAAAAGTACCTTCCAGTCTTGTCCACAAACCAATATATGTTTCTTGGCAATGTCCCGTCTATTCCATGCCAAGGCCAAATTTAGCTGATCTGATGCAGACATATTTGTACCTAGAAAACAAGAAAAGGCTCCATTAACTTTCATGCATTAGCTTCTTTTCCTTCCTTTCTTTGAAAAGGCATGTCAATGAATCTGTAGGTCATAGGAAATATTGTTAGATAAGTACCTTTCAGGAGTGCTGTCAGGATTGCCAAATCAATGTCCTGCTGCTCCTCTGACTCTGCATCAAATATGGTTATCTGTCAGTGTTGAAAAGGATGTTATTCGGGGGGAAGGTGGACAAGCCCTTCCAGGGAAACATTGGGTGTTCGTTCTTGACCTAGTGTCCAGTGAAATAAGTTTCACAGCTCTCAGCAATATTAACAAAGCGATCTATACATGAATGTATCTCCTTGTGCACCGCAGTGAAAATGTACCATTAGGGTATGTCTACATAGCAATTAAAAATCCGCGGCTGGCCTATGCCAGCTGACTCGGGCTCACAGGGCTGTTTATTTGCGGTATAGACGTTCAGGCTAGGGCAGAGGTGGGCAAACTACGGCCCGGGGGTCACATCCAACCCTTCAGACATTTTAATCTGGCCCTTGAGCTCCAGCCGGGGAGCGAGGTCAGGGGCTTGCCCTGCTCCACGCATGCCGGGGTTCCACGTGGCTCCCGGAAGCAGTAGCATGTCCCCCCTCCAGCTCCTATGTATAGGGGCAGCTAGGAGGCTCCGCACACTGCCCCTGCAGCGCCGGCAACCACGGCGGTGCTGCACAGCTAAGGCAGGCTAGTCCCTACCTGTCCTGGCACTGCACTGCGCCCCGAAGCGGCCAGCAGGTCAAGCTCCTTGTCAGGGGGGCCAAGGGGCTCCATGCATTGCCCCCACTCCGAGCACTGGCTCCACACTCCCATTGGCTAGTTCCTTGCCAAACTAGTGTATGGAGGGGAGGTGCCTGCGGATGAGAGCAGCCTGCAGAGCCTCCTGCTCCCACTAGGCGCCAGACCTGCTGGCCGCTTCCTGGGCACAGCACTGGAGTCAGGACAGGCAGGGAGCCTGTTTTAGCCTCGCTGTGCCACTGACCAGGAGCCACCCGAGGTAATCCCATGTTCCAACCCTGAGCCCCAACCCCAAACCCCTCATCCCCAGCCCCACCCCAGAGCCCGCACCCTCAGCCTAGAGCCCAGACCCCCTCCAGCACCCCCACCCCCTGTCCCAGCCCAGACCCCCCTCCCACACCCTGAACCCCTCATCCCCAGCCCCATCCCAGAGCCCTCACCCCCTCCTGCACCCCAATCCCCTGCCTCAACCTGCAGTCCCCCCCACCTGCACTCCAAATCCCTCTGCCCCACCCTCCAGCCCGGACCCCCCTCCTGCTCCCCAAACCCCAGCTCCACCCCAAAGCCCGCACCCCCTCCCACACCCCAACCCCCTGCCCCAGCCCAGTGAAAGTGAGTGAGGGTGGGGGAGAGCAAGCCAGCAAGGGAGGGAGAATGTAGTGAGCGGGGGCGGGGCCTCGGGGTTGGGGTGAGGATGGGTGTTCGGTTTTGTGCAATTAGAAAGTTGGCAACCCTAGTTCGGGCTCGGGCTGGAGCTCGGACTATATGACCCTACAAGGGGGGAGAGTCCCAGAGCCCAGGCTGCAGCCTGAGCCCTAACGTCTATTAAACAGCTCCTTAGCCCTAGCCCCACAAGCCTGAGTCAGCTGTCACGGGCCAGAGGCAGGTATCTAATTACAGTGTAGACATACACATAGACTCTTAATGCAAGGAAATCAACATGCAAATCATCATATTTCTAATCCTGTAACACTGAATCTCTCTCTTTTTGGCTGACCTTGAAGGCTGAGACATTAAGATTCGTACAATGACACCCACATACTTACTTCTCACACAGTGGAAGATCTTGAAACCCTGTAATAGGGTGGCCTGCCCCTTTAGGAGCCAAGAGTCCCTGGGGCTAGCCAGCCCTCTTCAATCAGCCCCTCTTGCCCCAGAGTCAGCTGCCTTCTAACATAAGGCGGTTGAACTAAATGGGGTCAAGTGACAGCCTGAAGCACGTGGGCCTCATAAAAGGGCTGAGAAAACTCAGTTTGGGAGAGGAACCACAGGGAATAAGTTGAGCTTATGTGGAAAGCCCTGAAGTAGGGTCTGGAAGGACTCCAGGGAAGCAGCCTGGGAGTCAGCACTTTCTCCCAGAGAAGAGACACTTAGGGTACATCTACATTGCAATTAAAAACCCACAGCTGGCCCATGCCAGCTGACTCGGGCTCACAGGGCTCAGGCTAAGGGGTTGTTTAATTGTGGTGTAGATGTTTGGGTTTGAGCTGAAGCCCAAGCTCTGGGACTATTCCCCCTCGCAGGATCCCAGAGCTTGGGCTCTACCCAAAGTGTCTACACCAAAATTAAGCACCCCCAAGACCGAGTCAGCTGGCATGGGCCAGGCGTGGGTGTCTAACTGCAGTGTAGACATACCCTTACAGGTAGCCAGAAGCCCAGAGGGTGGGCTGAAGAGAAGCCCAAGCAGGGTAGAAGAACCTCTTGTTTGTTTGTTACCCCATGTGGGAATTGAACTCTGAGGGTAATGCAGCAGGAGAGGTTAGCCATGTGAATCCCCAGAAGAGACAAAAATTTAAAAAAACCTGGTGAGGGGAAATTGAGACAGGGAGTGCCTGTGACGCCATTCTCAGAATCATAGGTGCTATAGGGCAGTCATGGCCTATGACAACTTGACACCCCCTCCCATCATGACACCCCCTCCAATCAAGGAAGAATTATGGGGCAGAGAGATACAGACACCTTCTTTGGCTGGGGAACATCTACCTTGCCAAACTAGGGTATGGAGGGGTATGCTGAACTCCTTTTAGCGATAGGGAAAGGAGTGGAAGACATCCTCCACCTGCTGGTGACAAATCACAAGCAGACACAGACAATCCTCTTGCAGTTGTGGGAGGGCCAACAAAAGCAACAGTGGCTGGAAATACCCCAGCACCAGCCTGGGACAAATGCTCTGGTGTGCTTCAGATGTGGAAAAGTGGAGCACAGGGAAGAGGGTGGTGATATGTTTTTCCTGTGGGGAGACAGAAGATATTAAAAAGCTCTGTCCCACTTAGTACTTGAACTGTGGAAAGAAGGATTGTACCAAGGGGACAATTAGGGGCCTAGGAATAGGGAGCAGGAGTAAAAGCTGCAGAGGCTGAGCCTCAAGACCCAGTTAAGGCAGATAGAAGCAGAAAGGAATCGCTTGGAAAAGCAGCTGACCCAGGAGGGGCAGGCAAAGAGGAATCTGGAGAACCAAGTTTTTGCCCTTCACCAGCAGGTACAAGTTCTGGAGAAAAAGTGCAGGGCTGAGAACACAGAGAAATACTGTGATAATAATGGGGGCAACTACAGAGGCTGGAGAAGCAACAGACTCTGAAGTCATGGTAGTGCCTGATATGGCAGAGATAGTGGAGGAAGTTGGAAGTGGAAGAAGTTGCAGGAGATGCTCCTGAAAAGGGATCAATTAAAAAGAGACCTGGAAGAGAGACACTCTTCCTATGTTAGTGCTGTGGCACAAGCCATAAAGCAGGAGCTGACCTGGGAAGGAGAACCACTGTGTGGAACTGGCTGCCTTGGAGAAAGCCACACAGCAGGCTCTGAAAGAGAAAAAGGAGCTAGCTGAGGGGAAACAGTGCTTGGAATTACAAGTAATGATGCTGGAATGTGACATGGAAGATTTGGTCCCCAAATCTCCAACATGGAGAAAGTGTGCTGGGAAAAAGACCAATTGATCTCAGATGTTAGCCAGCTAAGAGAAGAGTAGGAGAGTTGGCAGCCAGGAAAACAGCCTGTCCAAGCTTGACGTATGGCTATAAATGGTAGAACTTGCCCTGGGGCCAAGCAAAGCTTTAGGGAGAGAGGGAGGGAAATGTGTAACAGGGTAGCCTGCCCCTTTCAGGGCCAGGAGACCTGGGTCTGCTAGCCAGCCCAGTTCAATCAGCCTGCCTTTGCCAGAATTAGCTACTTCCCAGCCTAAGGGCACTGGACTAATTGTGTTGAAACACCTGGGTCTCATAAAAGGGATGGGAAAAGTCCATCTGGAAGACAAACAACTTATGAAACCTTCATTAACACAAATCAGACTGAACAGAGGTAATTGACGACAAACTTTGGCCTGCTATATTTATATCAGAGATAACATTATTACAATAGCTTCTGTGCCCAGGCCAATATATTTCATAATCAACCAAAAAGATCATACTTGTATAGCAAATGAAAGAGATCGTAATACAAAACCAACAATCCATCATACTCACAGATTCTCTGTGCGCCATACACTCCATCAGCATTTGAAATAGATGAATGGACTGTTTCTGCCCAAAATTAAAGGTGTTCTGAATCATTATTGATATCTCCTCCTTCAGCTGAGGGAGCAAGTCTCTGAGGAACAAATAAATACACAGACAAGAATAAATTGTACCGCAGGATGCCTCATCTGACTGATCTCTTTCTCAGATGTTACACTGACAGAAGAAACTTGTGAGAACAGAGTAGACCAGTGGATACAGCAATGCATACTTTGTCTTCAGTACGATATTGCCTTCACCTTTCACAGCACCACTCATGCATAACAAAGGCAGGACATAACCAATATACAATATTAAATATTTGTTTAATACTGTATTTAAATGTTATGAACCCATGTAAACGCAATCAACGGAAAAGCTAATTAGTTTGAAAAGTATTATGAATGGAGCTAGTAAAAAATTTAAACAATTTCATGAAAAACTGAGATTTCAAACTTGGTTTTGCAATTTTTTTCTACCCTTTTAATTAAATTTTGTGAACATAATTTAAGTTGCTTGGTATTTTACTTTCCATTTATTATTTTCTGGGTTTTTTCTTGTTATCTTTTTTCATCTTTTTTTTCATTTCTCCTTTCATTTTCCAGTAAGTTTTTTTAACTAATTTCTTTTTAATGACAAGAAAAATAATGGAAAAAAAGGAAAGGGAGGGAGAAGAAAATAAAAAGAACAGGCAAAAAAGATATAAAAGTAAGTTACCAAAAATATGAAAACATGATTCCAAAAATTATACTCTAAAAAGCTAACAAACAACATCAAAGAGAGATATAGAACAAAATATATACTACAAATGTTTAAATAATGACAACGTTGTGAATAAGTCCATGAACATTTTCAAATATGGACAATTGTTCATTAACATTTCTGATTTATAAAAAAAGCCCATTTTCCCATGAAAAAATAAAAATTATTTTAAAAAATCCACATTTGTTTAGATTTGAGGTGCATTGCTGGCCCTGAGCTAAGGTTGGGGTTGGGCACAGATGTGGGCCTTAATTGGAGGCTCCTGGCATGTTGGGACAACATACTAGGTTTAGTATTTAGTAAAAGGGGACCCCAAACTCGGCTCAGAATTGGGGACAGATTGCAGATGAGGGACAGAGATACAACATGGCCAGATGGCAGACCCAGGAAGATGTGGGCCCCAGGTTGTTAGAATTGAAAAGTGTGGAGAGGGGTCAGGATTATGCTTGGAAACTAAGACCTAGGGTTCAGTTTTGATCTGCATGGGGACCCCAAATCAGGTTTAGGGATGAGGTCAGGTGGGGGCCTCAACTCAGGAAAATGGCTGGGACAGGATGAAGTCCCCATGCTAGGGTGAGCATTGGGACCAGATAGGGACCCTGGGCTAGGGAAAAATCAGCTGATGACGCAGGGCTGGGGTTAGAGTTGGTGCTGGTTATTAACAAAGATTGGGACCAATTGTTGGCCCTGGGGGTGGGTTAGGGATAGGGCCAATGGTGATCCTGGGCTAGGTTTGGATTTGGAGTCAAGTACTAGCCACTGTCGAGTATTATGGTTGGGACTAGCTGGACGTCCAGCACCCACAATCAGTGTCAAGGTCAGTACTGGACATGGTATTCTATGGGTAAGTTTCTGTTAAGGTTCAAGCTTGTCTATGGCCCTGGCCTACAGTTGGGGCTGTGGTCAGTTGGTGGCCATGGCTGAAGGTCACAACAAGGTTAAGGCCACGGCTGCAGATTAGGGTCAGAGCAGGACCTGTGGGGCTCACCAGGGATAAGGTCAGATTTGGGGCCTGCAGATGTCCATGGTGTTATGGCTTGGAATGGAGTGCACAGGTCCATAGGGATAAGATTGGGGCTGAAGTCCGCAAGCATCCCTGGGAGTGATGTCGGTGTTGAAATGAGTCGATGACTTCGGGATAGAGTAGAGGTTGGGCCCACAGGCAGACCCAGACTAGTGTCAAGGTTGGAAGCTACTGCCTTACTCCACACTAAACAGCCTGAGAAGGTGCTTACCTTCTCTTTGTGGGCTAGCATCAGGGACAAGACTGATCTGTGATCCTGGGCTTGGGTTACGGCGGGGGCCTGTGAAGAGCCAGGGACACAATCATGGTTTGGGCCAGGAAAAGATTAAGAATGGAGTGGGCGGCTGGCCCCAGGAGAGGGTTGCATTTGAAGTTTGGGCCCACAGAAGTTCATGATCAGTGCCCATAGAGATCACAAGACAAGGGTTATGGATGGGGTCTACATATTTCTCAAGGATAGGACTGGACATACAGCCAGTAGAGCTCCTTGGGTTCGCGTTCTAGTTGCAGAAGTCAGACCTAGGATTGAAGCTGGGGTTGCATCAGTGTCCTAACATTGGCCCGAAGGCCTCCCACTAACCACAAATATAACTCTAGCCCAAGGAAGACTACAGGTTTCTAGCAACCAGAAATCTTAGGTCTAGGATTAGAGTTGGTGTTGCCAGAGGGACCTGGACTAGGGTTACGGTCAGTGACCTAACACTGGCCTCCACTAACCACAAATATTGCTCTAGCCCAAGGAAGGCTACAGACTCAAATCACAACCCTAGGCTAGAAAGGACAACAGACACCAAACCTGACCCTGGAATGGTGAGGACTACAGGATCCAACTATAACCCTAGACCAGTGAGACATACAGGACCCAAATCTAGACTGAGTACAGCAAGCCATACAGGACCCAATCCTAATGCTACCCTGGACATACCTCCAATTCCAACCCCTAGCTGGGGGAGGCCACTGACTTCCAACTCAAACCCAAGACAAGAAGAATTATGGCCTCCAATCCTAATGCTATTCCAAGGAGGCCTAAGACTGACAGACCTAACTGTGCATGGGGATACTTCCAGACCATAATACTAGCTTAGACAGAACTATGGGGCCAATGCTAACCCTAGCATGGGGAGTGTGCTACAGCCTTCAACCCTAACCCTACCTCTAGCCTAGTCTCAACCATAACAATATCTCTGAGACATAATGATACAAACTCTAAATCTAGAAAAAGGATGCTGACTGGTCCAAACAAAATTATAACTGAAGAAGCCTATAGGCCCAAACATTAACATTAACCCAGTGACACCTAGGATCACAAACTCCAACTATAGACTGGACAGAGCTATGGGCCCAAGTATTAATACTGGCCCACAGATGCCTAGGGGTCCCAACACTAAACCTAACCCTAACCTACGGACATCTATGGTCTCCAACTCTATCCCTCACCCAGAGAGGCCTCCATACCACAACCCTAACCCATGCTTGCAAAAGCCTGCAAGCCCCAACCTAATTAGCTAATGTGAAGCCAGTTTTTAAAAAGGGCTCCTGGCAACTACAGGCCAGTAAGCCTCACTTCAGTACTGGGCAAATTGGTTGAAACTATCATAAAGGACAAAATTGTCCGATACATAGATGAACATAATTTGTTGGGAAATAGTCAACACGGTTTTTGTAAAGAGAAATTGTGCCTCACCAATCTACTAGAATTCTTTAAGGGGATCAACAAGCATGTGGACAAAGGAGATCCAGTGGATATAGTGTATTTAGATTTTCAGAAAGCCTTTGACAAGGTCCCTCACCAAAGGCTCTTAAGCAAAATAAGCAGTCATGGGATAAGAGGGAAGGTTCTCTCATGGATTGGTAAGTGGTTAAAAGATAGGAAACAAAGGGTAGGAATAAATGGTCAGTTTTCAGAATGGAGAGAGGTAAATAGTAGCATCCCCCAGGGATCTGTATTGGGCCCAGTCCTATTTAACAGATTCATAAACGATCTGGAAAAAGGGGTAAACAGTAAGGTGGCAAAATTTGCAGATGATACAAAACTAGTTAAAGCAGACTGCGAAGAGTTACAAAGGGATCTCACAAAACTGGGTGACTGGGCAACAAAATGGCAGATGAAATTTAATGCAGATAAATGCAAAGTAATGCACATTGGAAAACATAATCCTAACTATAAATATATAATGATGGGGTCTAAATTAGCTGTTACCACTCCAGAAAGAGATCTTGGAGTCATTGTGGATCATTCTCTCAAATCATCCACTCAATGTGCAGTGGCAGTCAAAACAGCGAACAGAATGTTGGGAATCATCAAGAAAGGGATAGATAATAAGACAGAAAATATCATATTGCCTCTATATAAATCCATGGTAAGCCCACACCTTGAATACTGCATGCAGATATGGTGGCCCCCATCTCAAAAAAGAGATATTGGAATTGGAAAAGGTTCAGAAAAGGGGAACAAAAATGATTAGGGATATGGAACGGCTATTAATCTCCATATGAGGAGAGATTAATAAGACTGGGACTTTTCAGCTTGGAAAAGAGGTGACTAAGGAGGAGGATATGATAGAGGTCTATAAAATCATGAGTGGTATAGAGGAAGTAAATAAGGAAGTGTTATTTACTCCTTCTCATAACACAAGAACTAGGGGTCACCAAATGAAATTAATAGGCAGCAGGTTTAAAACAAACAAAAGCAAATATTTCTTCACACAACGCACACTCAACCTGTGGAACTCCTTGCCAGAGGATGTTGTGAAGGCCAAGACTGTAACAGGGTTCAAAAGGGAGCTAGATAGATTCATGGAAGATAGGTCCATCAATGGCTATTAGCCAGGATAATCAGGGATGGGGTGACAGGGCATGGATCACTTGATAATAACATGTCCGTTCATTCCCTTGGGGCACCTGCCATTGGCCACTGTCAGAGGACAGAACACTGGGCTTGATGGACCTTTGGTCTGACCCAGTATGGCCATTCTTATGTTCTTAACCCTAACCTTGGAAAACCTCTGGCCTCCAACCCTAGCCCTAGACCATTGCAGTCATAGGTCTCCAACCTAAACCTGGGCCAGGGAAGAGTATGGGCCCAAACCCTATTCATAGCACATGGAGACCTATACATTCAAACACTAACTCCAGAATAAGGAGACCTTCAACTCTAACCCTGGCCCAGCAAGGACTACACATAGGAATGTGAAGAACCCCAGGAGGAGCAGATGTGAGGCTGGGGGAGCTGAACTGGCATGGGGTGAACTAAGAGGCTAGGGGATGGGGAATGAATTTATGGGGACTGGGTGGGCTGACCTACTGGGGGTTGGGATTGTGGGGGGACAGAATTAATTGCTGGACAGAGGACAAGCAGATTTGTAAATGAGAGCTCCTTCAGCAGCAGCCGAAAATCACCTTGCCCAATATATTTAGGATGGTGGGTAACACTAATTGTCTCAAATAAAACACACGCTGATGATGTGCAAGAGGATTCCAAAAATTAAAAAATGGATCACCAAAAAATTAAATTTTATATATTAACTATTTAACAATAATCTCATTATTTTTGTGCAAATCTTGCTATTTTTTATCACAAGGGAAATTCCATCCGAGAGGTTAAGTCTAGGGAAAGGTCACAGGGGCTGGGGAGGTTGTCATCAGGGGTGATATCAGAACTCTGCAGTTCCTGGCAAAGACTACTTCACTACAGTTCTCACAATTGTCTTTGATTTGGAAATAGGCATTTTCACTACCACCACACAATAATTAAATTAAAAAAAAAGAAAGTGTTGCAGCCTGCAGCTACTCACCCTGTATCTACTGTGTGTTTATGAATAAAAGCCAGAAGATCTGCAGCTCGGCCAGTGCCCTCGCAGACCACCACAGGGACAGCAGGAGTATCCCTCACATACTCCCAAACCCTTAGGATCACGTTTGGGCCTCCTTCCACCACCAGCGCAACCACCGGTACACCTTGGCCCATTCCTGTTTCAAACCACACACAACCGTTACTAACAGCAAAGTTATCACTCCCACAGTACACATCATAAACATAGGTTTGTCAACTTGTACCCACAAAAAATATCTCATAGAAATCATGAGAGAGATGTCTTAATTGATAAAAACAAAACAATGCCTTAATTTCTCCCACCTTGTGTCAGGCATTTCAAGGCTGTCTCAAGGGAACTCTGCCATTAAAACAAAAGATTATTGAGAAACTGTGCACAAGACTATAAGCAGGCCTGGGCATGGACTCATGAGGAAGGAAATGGGGCACAAGAAGCCTTCCCTTCCCTTGCATGGCCTGCAATAGCAGTTCTTGTAAGTTTTGCTTGCAAAATTTTTGCATGCATAGAAAAAGTGACTACGCATATAAATATTTGCACACACTCATGAGCAACTGGGTGCTTTTTTAAAAAAATTGTCTATATGTTATGTATTCTTGGGAGAGGTGATTTTAATAATTTGAAATAGCTGGTAGTTGGGTAATGGTATAGTAAACAAAAATGGACATAGCAAATGAAAACCTAATACACAATAATTAAGAATTCTATTTTTTTATATCTAAAACTGAACAGGAAACAAAAACATGAATGGATTCAAGAGATTCTTGGATACGTTTCTGTGCTTATAAGAGGTGAGTAGGTAAAAGGAAGCAAGGACTTAGCAATTACAATTGACCTAATGGTGTTTCTTTCTAACATACCTTCTGATTTGCTCATTAGACCAGTATCAAGCTTTCCATAAATCACCAATGATGGTCTTATTCTATGAAAATAAGTACCTTACACAGGCTACAAATACCTATTTGATGGTGTCTTTAACTTAGACATAACTGAGGTATTAAATGTGCAAACAATTCCACAATGGAAATGAAAGTTGTGAAACTTGCCTTTCGCTTATTTCACAGACACAAAAGATTGATTGGACATTTTTTCAATTCCTCTTTTGCAACTAGTTATTGCACTGTTTGCCAACAACAAAAATGACAGTTGTGCAATGCAAAAGAATTGCACAGTGAGATTGCAAAACGTGAATTTCACTGTATTTGACATTTTTTTCTCTTTATAAATGTCTGGTAAATATTTGAGAAAAAGTTATCAGTGCTGTCATAAAGAGTTATGAAACAGAAGCCATGCTCTACTCTGGCTATCTAGAACTCCAGGTCAACATTTTCAATTTTTGGGTGCCCAGTTTGACAGACTTTAAATGGGTCTGATTTTCAGTGTGTAATATCAGAGTCATCACAGAGGTCCCAAACTGGGAAATCAAAAACACCCAAAGTCATTAGTGATTTTTGAAAAAAAATTGTTCCTTTCCTTCCCCCCCTCCCCCTTTGAGTATTTATGGCTTGATCCTTCAAGATGCTGAGCCATCCTCATTCCCAGTGAAATCCATGGAAGTAGAAGACACCCAGCATATCACAGGAAGTCCTCAGCATCTTAAAAATCTTTTAACCTGTGATGAATTTGACATCACAATACTCACCGGTGTGTATTTTCTGAAGGTTTAAGTATTTCTCAAGATTCCTCCTGAGCTTCATCTCATTGCCATATTTTCCCACTGTCCCATCATCTGCCAGTACGAAATGAGAGTGCGTGCTGTTGAGGGTGCTCAGCTTGCTAAGAGGATTGCTGAGAGTCTGATATAGGCGAACTACCTGAGAAAATCAAAAGGAGGCTGAAGTAATGTCACCTGGCACATGACCTAACTTTTATATACTTCATTGTTACATGATAAACTTGTAAAAGTTTCTACCACACCTAGGGGAAAATTCTCCACATCATTCTATGGGAGACTACAACTGGTCTATCCTCTTACCATTCATGGCACTCCAGTGGAAAGTACACTGGAATCAAGATCTGGAAAATAACAATGTCCAAAATTATTTTTTCTGTGTACCGCTGCTTGGCCTCACTGTGTGGACCAGACTGTGGTATGCTTACTCACACTGAATAGGACCTTACTCCATGTCAAGTCCCGTTGAAGTCAATTTGAGGATTAAGAAACTACTAAATGTGAGTAAAAGTATTACTGTCTGGCCCTATATTGTGAAAGACAACTATGCCATTTTAGTATTATTTTAGAGAATATATACATGATCCCAGATTATTTATTCATTCATTCATTTATGGCCATTTTTACATTCTGAATTCTAGATGAATGGAAATCTTTAAAAAATAGTAAACCTTCAAGTCTGTGTAATATATAGTCAATGGAAGATATCATTATTATGGAGTCACTGATTACTACCCCCTAGTTCAAGTTTTCAGAATTTTCAGCTTATTTTGTAAAAAATCTTAATAAAATGGTAAACACAAAACTTACAAAGTAAACTTTGAACACTATTTGAATTTTTCATGGTGTTTTGATGAAAATTGGCTTCACACAGAAAAAATAATAGTTCCAAAATAGTTCCTTTCTTAAAATATTTTATGGGATTATCTCACTTTTTTGGGATCCCTTTGCAAAAAAACCTATAGCACTCTGTGCTTTGCACCACATATTGCTCTTCATCTGCTGATTAATAAAATATCAGTTATGAACCCTGTCCTAGAAGGCAACCTAATATGAGCTGCGACCTCATTTTACAAATAAGTTAATAGAGAAGTTATACAATGATACTTCGGAAATAGAACCCAGGGCTCTAACATGTCAGCGCATATCTTATCTAGTCAGCCACACTGCCCTTCATGATGAATGTGCTTTGAATATCCTATCTAATCACAAAATCATACTCTTAGCCCAGAGCCAGAGCTATAGCCCAGCATTCCTGGTATCCAGCTATCTAGCAAACAGTTGTGTAACCCACAGAAAAAGTTTGTGCCAAATCTACCTCTAGCAGCTGAGCCTTAAGTAGACACGAGCAATTACTATTGTACATCAAGTGATAGAGATTTAAACTGAGGGACAAGGGTTCAAACCCTGCTGTCCCCTCTCTGAGATGTTGTTATGGATATCCACATATAACAGATTTTGTTTTTAGAGTTTTGTTTTAAAAAAGAACTAGTTTATTTAAGTCACACAATGAGAAAATATCCTATAACACATATTTGTAATTAAGGACTACTACAATTTGTAAATTATAGTGTTACACACCAAAATACAGGTGTTTTATATTTCAGCCATTTGCATCTCCCCCTTCTCTCTTTGACCCTAGGGGCAACCCACTGAGGTACACCAACCCTCTACAAAAAAAAAAACAAACCTAGGAAATGAACACAAAAACTTCTCTTCGGGTATGTCTATACTACCCGCTGGATCGGCGGGCAGCTCAGTGATACCTTGCTCTCTAGCACAAAATCTTAATGGTAACCTCAGCAATGTTAAGGCATTATTAATTATTAGTAGTATTATTATTGTCATTTGTAAGCACTTAGGAGGCCTAATCATGCTCAAAAGTGCACGTTTGATGAAGCTGGCATACATATTTTTTTTCGTATCTGTTGGAAATGGAAGTGAAAGCCTTATGGAGTGCAGGAGTGAGTTATTGACAGTGTTGCAGACAATATGAAAGCAGCAAGAAATGCAGGAGAATTTTCCCTTAACTTGTTATTTCCATACTTTTTAGGTTTTGAGTTGGTGGGGCATTCCAAGTCATCCTTAACTGTCATTAAACAAAGTTTTTATGGGTTTAATACTATTAGCGCTGGTTGGGAATTTGCTGTCAATATTTTTTTTAGGATTGTCATAAATATAAAGAGAAGGCTAACCACCTTTAAATCCCTCCTGGCCAGAGGAAAAACCCTTTCACCTGTAACGGGTTAAGAAGCTAAAGATAACCTTGCTGGCACCTGACCAAAAGGACCAATAAGGAGACAAGATACTTTCAAAGCTGAAAGGGGGGGGGGGGGAAACAAAGGGTTCTCTCTGTCTGTGTATTGCTTTTGCCGGGACCAGAGCAGGAATGCAGGTCAGAACTCCTGTAAAGAATTAATAAGCAATCTAGTTAGATATGCGTTAGAGTCTGTTTTGTTTAAATGTCTGATAAAATAAGTTGTGCTGAATGGAATGTATATTCCTGTATTAGTGTCTTTTTGTAACTTAAGGTTTTGCCTAGAGGGATTCTCTATGTTTTGAATCTGATTGCCCTGTAAGGTATTTACCATCCTGATTTTACACAGGTGATTCTTTTACTTTTTCTTCAATTAAAATTCTTCTTTTAAGAACCTGATTGCTTTTTCCTTGTTCTTAAGATCCAACAGTTTGGGTCTGTGTTCACCTATGCAAATTGGTGAGGATTTTTATCAAGCCTTCCCCAGGAAAGGGGGTGTAGGGCTTAGGGAGATTTTGGGGGGAAAGACGTTTCCAAGTGGGCTCTTTCCTGGTTATATTTGTTAGATGCTTAGTGGTGGCAGCAATAAAGTCCAGGGACAAAAGGTAAAATAGTTCGTACCTTGGGGAAGTTTTAACCTAAGCTGGTAAAAATAAGCTTAGGGGGTTTTCATGCAGGTCCCCACATCTGTACCCTAGAGTTCAGAGTGGAGAAGGAACCTTGACAAGGATAAAATGTATTTTTTACAAAACTGAAATTTTCCACAGGAAAAAAGTAAATTTTTCCTAATATTTTCAATTTTTCCATTTGAAAAAATTGAAACAAACATTTCATTTTAGGTCTACACTTGACTGAGCTACTATAGTGCCTTATGGGCGCCTGTAATGTGAGTGCTTTATGCCTTTATTCCCCCCATGGGCTGGACTACATCTTTCATGATGCATGGCAGTTTCCCATCTGGCCAACAAAAATTAAGATACAATACAGTGGAAACCAACAAGTGGATAAGAAAGCTGGCAGACTCTTGTACAATTGACTGAACAAAAAGTTAATTACTCACATCTTTTCCAATCAGGTCCCTCTGGTTCTCAATGATACCCCAAGGAGGGATTCCAATGGCACAGACCTTTCTCAAATATTGAGAGGCATGAGCTTTCAGTGCATCCCCCACATGCCTGGACACTCCTAAATAGATAATCATCATTATTATTATTCTACATTTGAATTCCTGCTACAGAACTGTGATCAACACTTCCAAAGTTGCTTCCATCATCTATTTTACTCTGTAGTTATTTTTAATGTAAGTGTAATTATAATTATACTATTGTTATACTTCATATAGATTACAGCAGTGGTTCTCAAACTTGTGTACTGGTGACCCCTTTCACATAGCAACGCTCTGAGTGCGACCTCCCTCATAAATTTAAAAAAACACTTTTTTGTATATTTAACACCCATTATAAATGCTGGAGGCAAAGCGGGGTTTGGGTTGGAGGCTGACAGATCGCGACCCCCGCCCATGTAATAACCTTGCGACCCCTGAGGGGTCCCGACCCCCAGTTTGAGAACCCCTGGATTATAGGAAAAGTGAGGTTTAATTAATGGACACAATAATATAGTGCCCCATTCTTCCAGACTTGCTCATGCTTAACATTACACGTGTGTGTAACCAATGGGACTATTCACATGCATAATGTTAAGCGTAAGTGTTTTCAGAAATAAGGTCAAAATGGATCTCTTCTTTAGGACTTACTTTTTAACGTATTGAATCTAATTTTTATTTTTAACCATTTAAATAACTTTGAATGGATATCAAAGTTGATGTGCCCCAATTTTTGAGAACTTTTTTCAAAATTAACTAATTGTTTTTGAATATTTTCACCCAGAAGAAACCTGTTATTTTATAAAAGTCCTACATAACAAATCAGCAGCCTCACACTCAGGAGAAACTCGACACTTAATAAAATAACTTGAGTAAAAAAACAAAAAAAAATGGATAAGGAAACATTTCACTTTCAAATTTTCAAGCAGTTATGACAACTAACAGCAATTAAAAATGATTTTAATATTATAAAAAAAAACCTTGACTGTGACCTTTTCTGATTTTTGAATTATAGAATAGCTAAGAAAACTAATGCATCTTTCTTTCCCTTGTCTATTATCCCCTTCCAACCTCTTCTAATACACACTGAAACAGTAATTTCAAAACTGAAAGTTCCTCAGCCCACAGTATGATGAATGCCAGCCAGTGATTCAAGACCTGATCTTGATTAATAGTGAGCACGCACACTTAGAACTGGAAAATTGCTATAAAAATGGTATGAGAGTATAAACATCACCAATTCACTTTGTTAGTATTCCCAACCCTCCTTTGGTTTATTCCAAACAGAGATTTAATGTGGTTTAAGTAATCCACTTCAAATTCACATCTTTAGTTAATATGGATTAATTTCCCTGAATGTCCCTGTGCAGACAAGTCCTTAGTCAAAAGGCCTGACCCTCAACTGGTGTAAATCAGCATTGCTACACTGATTTTCAGAAAGCTATACTGATTTACACTAACTCAGGGGTTCTCAAACTGGGGTTTGGGACCCCTCAGGGGGTCATGAGAAGATCTGGCCCATTGTGAATAGTTTGCAAATAACTCATTGTCTGAAATCTGTGTGTTTACAAAGTGTTTCAACAATTTTGAAAAAGCTAATCTGTTAAAAAAAAAGTCTGTTTGCAGAGCCGTTACAGATAACAGAAAAATGATTAAATTAATCTAATAATTTATATGTTATGAACAATTACTCTAGAGTTCAGTGATATGGCAAAGTCCCTACCATAGATTTTATAATCTAATTATTATTGCCATTTCCATTATGGGATATTGCACTATAGCAGGGTAGTATAGGTCATTGCGAGCTTCCCTTAGATCAGCATGTTCCCTAAGTGAGATGACTACACTGAATACAACTAAAGAAACAAGATTATTTCAGCATTTGAGGAATGTAAAGAGTGACTCTTCAGGGAGTTTCAGTGCATTCACAGGTTAGTTAACAGAGCACCATAATTTAAAATGCTCACAATTATAAACCTGAATGAAATCTAAATAAATGAAATTTTGTTTAAAACAAACACTTGACCAAAATAGCTAGTAGTTGATACAGTATTAGGGCTCTAACCATTTTACTAAAATAGATCAAAATCTATTCTAAGTCAAGCACTCCAGCCAACTCCAATTGGTCTGCAGTTTGCTTCTTATTTCATGCATAACACGATCAGGTCTTTTTTCACAGAAAGTATTAAGAATGCTGGTCAAAACTGGAGCAGCCTGATGACACACCCGTGTCTACTATACCCTCAAAATATCTATTTTCTTTTATTTTTATTTCCAAATTATAGTTTCTTATTTTGTGTTATAAGTAACCCCAAATTACTGCATTACATCAATACATTGTATCACCCCTCAAGTTTGTATGTCTGAGAAAAACAAAGAGCAAGTATTAGATGAAAAGCCAGATAGATAAAAAGAATTACCACTGTTGATGCCTTCTGTTATTATCCATGCTCCTGTAGTCTCAGCCGCTTTGACCAACCCTTTGCTGAAAACCTGTTTGACCTTAGATGGAAGCTTGAAGTTTTGGATGCCTCCATGAACAGAGATCACTAGCTTTGGCAGCTCCATCTGCCATTCTTTCAGCATCAGATGTAATAGCTGGTCCAGGTTGGTGTCATAAGAGGTTCTAATATACTGGAAGAAACACACTCGTGTATATTGCATGTTTCTTAAATAACCAAAACTAGACATGGTGGCACCTTAGAAAGTACTCAGTTCTAAAGTTTTCAAGACCTTGTTGTGAAAGTTCTAATGTTTCACAAACAAAGGAACTTCAAAAAAATGAGACCTACTGAGAATAGCATAAAAGTGTCCAAGTCATTGAGACATACATATAGCCATATAAATCTCCCTAGTTTGCAAGGTCTTAGTGATGTTCCATAGCTGTGCTTGTGGTAAGGAAAAAAAGAATGCAAATGGGGTTCTAATACTGAAATATCAAACTTCAGTGAACTCATAACAAGAAATATATCCACACCTCACCTAAAAATTTCCCTCCTTGGAATAATGATGTCCACAAACCCATGACATTGGATCTTTGCTCTATGCAGCCTTGATGCGGACAAAACCTGTCAATCAGAGGCAGGGGAGGTGTGGCTCCACCTATGAGACACTGCCATTTGAGACACTTCCATAGCCTATAAGAATTAATCACAAATCAGTAAAAAAAAATTTTTTTAAAGCATTAAACTAAAAAGAACAATACTCCTGCAGATCAAGGAATTCAATAAATAACGTTGAGTGCCAGTTAATAATCCCAAATCTTTTCCCAGTTAACATCCCACTCAGGATGTGTTGGATCTGTGGACCTCATTACTCCAACAAAGGAAATTTTCAGGTAAGGCGCAGATAAATTTCTCTATTCTTATTTGTAGTGAGGTCCTCAAATCCATGACATTGCAATTTTCATAGCTGTATCCACTTGAGGGAGGGGATGGGGCGAACCTCTATATACAGTTATGTATAGATGTAAAAGGGATAACCCTTTCCTAATAATTACTGGGATACTACAGCAAGGAGCACCTGACCACCAAAGGCAGCATCAAATCATGACTGATGTCCAGCTTGTAGAATTTGAAGGTAGTATGGACAGATGACCAAGTGGCTGCTTTACCGATTTCTTTGTAGGAGGTGTAAGGTCTTCTGGCCCATGAAGTGACTGCAGTTCTGGAGGACCAAGTTCTGATATTGGAAAATGGAGTTATGCTTTCTCACTTCTATGCTGCTGAGATACCATTTCCAGGTGGCTCAATTACTGAAGATTTCAAAGCCTTCTTTCCCTTTGACACCAGATAATAAAGCATAAAAAGCATTTCTCTCTGTGATCTGAACTGTGCAGTGAATATATCCTTTGAGAGCTCTGCAGACATCCAAAGTATGCCACAATTTGTCTTTGGGGGTCAACAGAGGTGGGCAGAAGGGTGGAAGAGCAATATCCTGTGCTTTATGGAGTCTGGAGTTAATCTTTAGTATTAAGACAAGGTCAGATTTATGGAAGGTGCAATTTTGAGGTTCCAGAAAAAGAACACCCTACTCTGACACCCTGTGAACAGACATAATTACAATAAAAAGGCCACTTCAATGGTTAGGAATTAATTATACACCTTCATGAGTGGTTCAAATGGAGGGCCCTTAATGGCACTGAGAACCAGGTAAGACGTCATAAAAGAACTTTGTGCAACTGAGAAGGAAGAAGAAGAAAATGTTGCTCTCATAAGAAAAATGCTGGACATCTGGGTAAGATGAAATTTACTTCTTGTCTGCTGAATTAAGGATGCTAGACAAAGCAGCAACTTGATCTTTGTGAGTCTAAACTGCCAGGCCTAGCTTGAGTCCATCTCAAAGAAATTCAAGAATCTGTATTATTGATTCAAATGTGAGGAGTGAACTCCTTGTCCTGGTACCGATGGATAATCCTCAACCAGGCCACTGAATACACTGAGTTAGTCAACTTATCTCTGGAAGCTAGAAGTGTGAATATTACTTCTTCTAAGATTTTGGCTCAAGAGGCTCCATTCAAGAACCAGGCACCTAGGTTCAGACTTTCTGGATTCTGATGCATAACCAGACTTTGTAATATCATATCCCCTCTAGGTGGAAAGGGCATGGGAGGTATTTGTACTATGTTAAGGTGGTCAGAGAATCAAGATCTCCTTGGCCAGAATGCAGCTGTGACAACTAGGGGCCAGACATCCCAAGTGGAGAACTAAAGGTTTATACCCCAAAAATGAGCAGTTAAAGCAACTGATTACATACTGTATTATTGTACTATCAAGTAAGGTCTTTTATGAAAACTGGTAATGTTCTGAACTTGATCGCCATTATGAGATATGTATACAGACTGAAATTATGAATCTGTGTATTTGTGTATATGGAAAACTGTACTCATAATCTGCACTACAACTCCAACTACACCTCCCAGCAGGGCAGTGAACAATCAAGCACGGAGGGGTGGCCCTCACAAGCCGGGTGTTTACATGAAACCAGATTTAAGTAACAGTCCAGCCCAGGAAAAGACAATGATGGACCATTAGAGTTAATGTATGCAGTGTTGTTGTAACTGTGTTGGTCCCAGGGTATTTTAGAGAGACAAAGTGGGTGTGGAAGTATCTTTTACTGGACCATCTTCCGTTGATCAGAGAGACAAAACTTTTGAGCTTATGAAAATCTCCACACCTGAAGTAGAGCTCTGTGTAAGCTCAAAAACTTGTCTCTTTCACCAACAGAAGTTGGTCCAATAAAAGATATTACCTCACCCACCTTGTCTCTCTGTTAGAGTTAATGGAAAACATTGAGACATCCCCCCAAGCTATCAAAGTCAAGAGGTAGTTTCCCTCCTCTGAATAACCATGAGTTATCATGGACCAAAAGGGGGAAATAGAAAAGAAAAAGCTTTTTAAAAACAGCTTGCAACTGATGTTTTTTTATTCAGAACCCGAGGAACAGTCTCGAGGTGGGTGACTGTCCATGAATGCTGGATCCATGAATGTGATAGCTAGGGTGTATGCTGGGAAACTGTGTAAAGGCATCAGGGTATTTTTATTAGATAAGGGATTTTATTGATGTGAAAGTGTAAAGGCTGAGATTGTGTCTTTATGTTTCTGTGTAACTTGTGTATGTTTGCTTTTGCTTTACTATTTCATCTTTGAATCTGTGATTTTTCTATTAAATAAACGTTTTGATTATTTTCATACCAAGCAGGTATCTGGTCTGCAAACTGTATTATTGACTATTGATCTCTGACCCAACCTTGGAGGGTTTATAGTTTAGGGTAAAATTTAACATATCTGCTTAAGCATGCTTATAGAAAGAATAATGGAAGTTCTTGAAACTGTAATAGCAACTAGAAGAATGTAGTTATGAAAAATACACTTGGCTATAGGTCTTAAACATTAAGTATTAAGGGCTTAGAATGAAGCCCATTAGAAGCTGGCAGTTGGCATAAGCCAGCATGAGTAGTATGTGCTTGACCAAAGGTTATGAAATGATACTTGCTTGACCTATGGTTATAAAATTTAGCAATATTTATTTTGTGATCATTTAGTAATGTATTGTGTGATAAGCAGGTAAACCACACATGAACACATGGTATCATCTTAGGGTACTTTTGTAATATAGTAACCATGGAGCTAACTGTGTGGACGTAGTGAAACTTCTGGGACATTAATTGATGCAAGTGAGGTATTAACGGTCAGCAGCTTAACTATAGTTAGCCAGAATACCACATATGGTTGGCTGGAACACCACACATGTGCAGGAATATGGACCTGGACATGTGTCAGATCTGGACCTGGTCATATGTGGGTGGAATAGGAAAAGGTATACAAATGATGTGGTTGTCAGACCTGTTGTTGGGACACCAGAACGATGACATGGGACAATAAGGTGGGAAGCCAGGCCCAGCACCTTTCTCTTGGGGTGATCTCCTTTTAAATTTCCTTCCATCTTTGTTTCTAACGGTCTCCATAAGGTGGTAAGTATGTGCAGTGTAAGACTGTAAGTATGAACAATGCAGGAAACTACGTTATTGTATTTATTCTTGTGTATATTAATTTATCTCTTATTTCAATTATATTTGTCTTTATTAACTAAAGCTCAAAGTTTGTGTGCATTTCACCAATTTCATCTTCTTAATTAACTCTAAGTAGCTGCCTGAGTTAGAGAACCTGTTATTTGTGACAGATGTACTTTGCACCCTAGCTCAATCCCAAGATACAATGTGGCATGTATATGCCAATGCAAGCTGGTAGCTGGAGGGCTGATTTTGGGGGTGATAAACCAGGGGGGAACAGTGCCAGTGTTTGGTAATTAAGAACTCAGGGAGATTGTATTTGGAGAGACTTGGGACTAGAAGAGCTGTTGGTGTCACCCTGCAAGTAGTAACTAGGCTGGTGAGAGCCCAGGTGAGAACTTATGCTTGTGGTCTGGCTATTGGTGTCAAGGATCTGAATGACAGCTTCACAGCACAAAGTCTCACACAAGGTAATAGGGAAGGCAGTGTCAGAGCCTCATACTGGCCTGAGAGCACCCCAAAACATCACAGTGGCTTCCAGAATTACCAGTGCTGCTTCTCTACTGATCTTCTGAAGCATCCTGGTGAGGAAAGGAAAGATAGGTAAGAGTGTCTTTTGGCCATTTTTGTGACCCCACAGCAAAAGAAGAGCACTGAACTTTGTGATTCAGGTGGGAGGCAAATAGATCCACTTCTGGGAGACCAAATTCTTTATCAATAGATGGAACACCAAGGGGTGTAGTTCCCATTCTGAATGATCTAACTTTTGCCTGAGCCATCAGCTGTGACTTTCAACTTTTTATTGGATGTCAAAGGAGTAAGTTGACTGCAAATTCTCCTCTGCCCAAGTCATCAGGAGGAGTTTCTCTCTGAAGGACTATAAACCTTGTTCCCTTTTGTTTGTTGACATATGACATACCTGTGGTGTCATCTGTCATGATCAGCATGAGGTGGGCCCAGATATGGGAGCAGGGCCTTGATATCATATAGGATTGCCCGGAGCGCTAGCCAGTTTATGCTGTACTTGCTCTCTTGTTTGGACCAGATTCCTTGGACTGTCCTCAATCCTGTATGAGCGTCTCATCCCTCTGGGCTTGCATCTGTGGCAATAACTGTCCTGATTGATTCTCCTATAATAAAACCTGAGTTGAATCTGCTTGTAGTCATCCACCATTTGAATGACCTGAGAATCCTTCTGGCAAGAGAGAGCTTCACTGGGGATCAGAGGAAGCTCTGTAGCTTTGCCTGTCTTTCTGAAAATAAGGAACTTTGTAGAGGATAGCATCTGTGCCCACTCCAAAATGGGGAATACACAGAGAGTGAGTTAACTGATTCTCTCTCTAAACGAAAAGGAGTACTTGTGGCACCTTAGAGACTATTGTTAGTCTCTAAGGTGTCACAAGTACTCCTTTTCTTTTTGCGAATACAGACTAACACGGCTGCTACTCTGAAACCTTTCTCTAAACAGTGAATCTACAGCATCCTTATCCCTTGGGAGGTGCAGTCTAAGACTGCTCTGCATGAGGTTTGTCTAAGGAGGTCACACGGTAAGAGTTAGACTTGGATTCCTTCATGTCTGAAAGCTACTACTAACACTGCCAGCATTTCCATAAACATTTGCAATGCTGTTGCTAAACCAAAAGACAAGAACCTGTATTGACAGTGTTGTGCTCCTACAGCAAGTTTAGGAAGTATCTGAGAAACTGTCAAACTGTTGTCACTTCATGTTGTCAAGTCCTGAGGAATGTTGTTGCTATGGCAACACTGTCAAGCCTGCTAAGCTGTCACAGCAGCTAAGTGCTTCTGTTCTTGGAGCTCCGGTGTTACCAGCATGAGCAGAGAGCACAGCCTACTAATTCAGCAGACCTTGATGTTACTCAGAGACAGACCCTGGGCACAGTTCAGTGACAAATGCACTCGGCAAAGTTTATTGCCCTCCAGGCACAGTCCTAAAGACTTACACAACTTGCTCAAGAACATTAACACGAGTGCCCCATGGCAAGGAGTGGCTCAGGCAGCAGTGGAAATCTCTGCTCTCCCTTCAGCCAGACTACGGGTTAAGGCAAGGTATCCGGACATACCCCTTATATGTTTCATGACATCTGCTTGTTACCTTCCCTTGTACCTTTTTAAATAGATTGAAAGGGGCCATCCATGTTAGCATTGCTTGTGGAAACCTACTGGAGCCCTTAGGGTGAGATGACAGTTCTTTTTTGTTTTTGTTGGCCTGGTCCCCTGATAGTTTTTGAGCCCAAAGGAGGGGCCCAAGATTATGCCAGCCTGAACTTGGCTGCCTGTGACAGGCCTGTAGAGTGAGGTGGCCATTCTTTCAGGTAAAAAAAATAAATAAATCCCACTTAGAAATGACAACTCCCTGACCACAAGGGGAAAAGACACATTTATCTTCTGTAGTGATCCCAGGTTAAATTTTGACATTGAGGGAAAATCCCTATCCCATTATTACACCCTCACAGGGGCATGAGGAGGGGTATAGAGCTATAGCTTATCTAGGGCACCTGCAGACTTCATTTGAACCATTTACAATTCTCAGAATACCTAACACATGCTTGCTTGAAAGTCCATCCTTTTGTCTCTTCTGGTTTTTTACAAAAATATTTTACTATTTGAGTTTCTAACTCTGAGTTGGAGTGCTGGTCTTCCTGTACTTTGTGGGGTTGTGTGTACAGCACACCTAGAGGAAACAACACATCTGTGATTTGCAAGGCTGCAGTTTGTGATAGTGAGCTGGGGAACCCAGCACTGATGATTATCCTGTGTGAGGGTGAACAGAGGAACTAGGTGCTGACGAATATCCAATGTGCTGCACTCCATGAAGGTTAGCAGAGGAATGAAGTGTTGAGAAATGTCTCTCTCTTGTACTCTGCAGATTTAGGCAGCTTAAGGAAACACATTTCACTGTCACTTTGTGCTTCTCAGAGCACCTCCTACAGCAATCCCCCGAGTCAGGATCTTCAGAAGATGAAGGGGATCGAGGGGCTCTTTTCTGTGCGCTTTATGTTGGGGTGACTCTCAGATGCAGAGAGTGATATTTCATAGTGACAGTCCTGTGAAGAGGGACCCTGTGGTTACTTTTTGAGCAACTTTCTTACCCTGAGATAGAGGGGGTTCAGGCAAGAGGTTTGTGCTGGACTGGGGCCAGAGGGGGCTTCTCTGGGTCCCATGCTTTGTTCAAGGGAGATTCCTAGATGTGGCCTGGAGATAAGCTGACCCTACCCCAGGAGCACACCAGGCTCCAGTCTTGGAGGTTCAAAATGAGTACTTGGGCCACTTGTTACACTATGAGACGGATCTGGGCTGACACTGTTGGCCAGGAGTAGTTCTGGGCTACTGCAGGGCTGGCCAAGCTGTAGAATGGAAGGAGGGGTTGGGGTGAGGACCCCTTATCAGGATCTCTTTGCTCTGTCTGCTCTGGAACACTATTGGTAGCCCCCTGCCACTGCAGCGGTGTGAGGGAGGGGCTGGGCAGCTGTTCCACAGCTAACAGTTGTGGCTAGCATGGGCTTCAGCAGCTCGTCAGGAAGCTTCCCTGGCCCTTTGATACACTGCTTCAATCTTCACTCCTCAGGGATGGAGGGATGAGGTAAGAGGGAGAGAGTTGCTGATTGTGCTGTTCGGAGGACTGGTGTCCCTGCCTGTGCCAGACCCAGGGAATTTTGCTGCTGAGGTGTTGCCACTGCTTCCTGGGAGTACTCCTGCTTGGAGACAGGGGCTGCAGGAAATCCTACCAAAACCCTGCCACAACCTGAGCACTTGAGAGAGCCCTGGGCCTCCACAAAAGAGGCACAGATCTCCGTGCAGGCACTTAATCAGCAGAGAGGTATAGGAGACAGTGTCTGGCTCTCTCTCTGTTCTGAGCCTTCTCTGCCATGCTGCATGCTACCTGGAAAAGCAGGGGGGAAAGAGAGGCACAGGGATTCAGAGAAGAAAAGGGATCATTTCTGCTGATAAAGGCAGATCCTGATGGTCTGAAGATTTTAAGCCATTTTTTTTCTTTAAATTTGCTCTGCAGTAGGGGAAGAGCTGGTTTGCCTGCCTGCAACTGGAGAGGAAGATGACATCTAGCAGTTTCTCAGAGTACCCTCTCCTGCCTCTGATTGACAGATTTGGTCTGCCTACGTAGAGCAGAGGAACTGTCATGGATCTGTGGACCTCATTGTGAGTAAGAACCAGACTGTTTTGATCACAGTGTACAGTCTGGGAGTGTGTGTAGTTCTATTGGCAAGTTAATGATAGAAGGGTAAGGTAGATGTCATTTGATTAGTAAAAATCTACTGATTCATAATTTCAATGCTGTCGGTGGCATAGTGGAGGGGGATTTGCTGTCCTCTCAGCTCCAGGTCCTCCAATTGGTGGAAAGGTTTATAGAACAATGTCCTTGGAAATGGGTCAAGTTGGGTGTCATTTGAAAGCCTGTTCTCTCACGACCAGCATGGTACCAACCATGACAAACCTTGAACAATTATGTAGATATACAGTCCAGAAAATATTTTTAAAAGTTAACTATTTTCATTATACTTTAACACAGGAGTGTCAAGCATGTACCCTCACAAAGTTAAATTGCGGCCCTCGACTGACAGTAGTGTGTTATCAATTAATGATCAGAACATGATACCTGATTCATGTTTTTAAAGTTACAGATTACTATAAAATGAAAGGGGCCCTTCAAACTGATTTGCAATTACCAGCTAAAAAGAAGTAGTTCTATTGCTTATGAGCTTTGCTTTTATGCCAAAAGAGTTGTAGTAAGGCGTTTACTACTGTTTAAGGTGTCAGCATCCAGCCAGAAATTATTGGAATCCATCTGCAAATGGCATGCACAGTTACATAACATACATTACAAAACAATTAATTACAAACCCAAAGTATTACAAAATCCTTGAGTTTACATTGGTTTTGATCATTTTTAGGCATCAATGGGAAGACAGAGCATACCGACTAGCAGCTGCATCTTTGGAGAATATCACCATGGAGCACCTGGTTAAACACAATGCTCAGTGGCACCTTACATACTCTAAGAAGTGTGCCATAAACTAAATCATGGCAAGGTTGGAGAGGAAGCACATCAAGAATCAGGGAAAAGTTGAGAATCAGGGACAAGTACTAGCTGTGGGCAAGACTCACTGTGACTGAATGCACCCTTGTATTCACACCCTACATATTACTGTAATAATCTTTGTACAAAATGTCTTGGGAAGTATTATTTGAAAACTAATAGCTCACCAGTCAATAATATCATGGTGAACTGTATGCAACAATATTGTGTGTAAAGTTATGAAATCCACCCTGTATAATAATAAAAGCACATGTTCAAACCCACCTAGCGCCAGTTAGGGCACAACCAGTCAAGCAGGACTTAAAGGGATGTATGGTTACCGCAATTTGCAAATAATCTGTAAATAAAGTCCTCAGACAGCGAGAGAGAAAAAGAAGACAAAGAAAAACTGCATATCAGCACACAGGATAGCACTATATGAGGGGGGCTGAAGTATAACAGTGAAGGGCAAACATCCCAAAATATCTCTCTCCCTGTCCATCTCCCTCCTTGCACCTAAGATGACAAAAGAAACAGCGGTTGGACTTTGTGGGAGAGGTCCTAACCTGCAGATTTTGATCAGGAACACGGTTGGAAGGATATGGTAAGGACTTTACCTGGAATCCAGTAAAGTTTGTTAAGTTAGGAACTAGAAAGTGTTTTATCTTTATTCTTCATATAATCATTTCTGAGGTTTATGCCTTATTACTTCTACTCATTTAAAATCCTATCTTCTTTTGTTAATAAACTTGTTTGATTGTTTAATCCAATCTAGTGTGTTTAAATTAGATAGATAGATATCAGGAGGGCCAAATCGCACCTGGAGCTGCAGCTAGCAAGAGATGTCAAGAGTAACAAGAAGGGTTTCTTCAGGTATGTTGGCAACAAGAAGAAAGCCAAGGAAAGTGTGGGCCCCTTACTGAATGAGGGAGGCAACCTAGTGACAGAGGATGTGGAAAAAGCTAATGTACTCAATGCTTTTTTTGCCTCTGTTTTCACTAACAAGGTCAGCTCCCAGACTGCTGCGCTGGGCATCACAGAATGGGGAAGAGATGGCCAGCCCTCTGTGGAGATAGAGGTGGTTAGGGACTATTTAGAAAAGCTGGACGTGCACAAGTCCATGGGGCCGGACGAGTTGCATCCGAGAGTGCTGAAGGAATTGGTGGCGTGATTGCAGAGCCCTTGGCCATTATCTTTGAAAACTCGTGGCGAACGGGGGAAGTCCCGGATGACTGGAAAAAGGCTAATGTAGTGCCAATCTTTAAAAAAGGGAAGAAGGAGGATCCTGGGAACTACAGGCCAGTCAGCCTCACCTCAGTCCCTGGAAAAATCATGGAGCAGGTCCTCAAAGAATCAATCCTGAAGCACTTACATGAGAGGAAAGTGATCAGGAACAGTCAGCATGGATTCACCAAGGGAAGGTCATGCCTGACTAATCTAATCGCCTTTTATGATGAGATTACTGGTTCTGTGGATGAAGGGAAAGCAGTGGATGTATTGTTTCTTGACTTTAGCAAAGCATTTGACACGGTCTCCCACAGTATTCTTGTCAGCAAGTTAAGGAAGTATGGGCTGGATGAATGCACTATAAGGTGGGTAGAAAGCTGGCTAGATTGTCGGGCTCAACGGGTAGTGATGAATGGCTCCATGTCTAGTTGGCAGCCGGTGTCAAGTGGAGTGCCCCAGGGGTCGGTCCTGGGGCCGGTTTTGTTCAATATCTTCATAAATGATCTGGAGGATGGTGTGGATTGCACTCTCAGCAAATTTGCGGATGATACTAAACTGGGAGGAGTGGTAGATACGCTGGAGGGGAGGGATAGGATACAGAAGGACCTAGACAAATTGGAGGATTGGGCCAAAAGAAATCTGATGAGGTTCAATAAGGATGAGTGCAGGGTCCTGCACTTAGGATGGAAGAATCCAATGCACCGCTACAGACTAGGGACCGAATGGCTAGGCAGTAGTTCTGCGGAAAAGGACCTAGGGGTGACAGTGGACGAGAAGCTGGATATGAGTCAACAGTGTGCCCTTGTTGCCAAGAAGGCCAATGGCATTTTGGGATGTATAAGTAGGGGCATAGCGAGCAGATCGAGGGACGTGATCGTTCCCCTCTATTCGACACTGGTGAGGCCTCATCTGGAGTACTGTGTCCAGTTTTGGGCCCCACACTACAAGAAGGATGTGGATAAATTGGAGAGAGTCCAGCGAAGGGCAACAAAAATGATTAGGGGTCTAGAGCACATGACTTATGAGGAGAGGCTGAGGGAGCAGAAGAGAAGAATGAGGGGGGATTTGATAGCTGCTTTCAACTACCTGAAAGGGGGTTCCAAAGAGGATGGCTCTAGACTGTTCTCAATGGTAGCAGATGACAGAACGAGGAGTAATGGTCTCAAGTTGCAGTGGGGGAGGTTTAGATTGGATATTAGGAAAAACTTTTTCACTAAGAGGGTGGTGAAACACTGGAATGCGTTACCTAGGGAGGTGGTAGAATCTCCTTCCTTAGAGGTTTTTAAGGTCAGGCTTGACAAAGCCCTGGCTGGGATGATTTAACTGGGAATTGGTCCTGCTTCGAGCAGGGGGTTGGACTAGATGACCTTCTGGGGTCCCTTCCAACCCTGATATTCTATGATTCTATGAAATTAAATCGCCATTTAAGGTGGCAAGTTGTTGTGTATTGTTCCCTTAGAGGGACAACAGACCTAATATCTCAGGAGAGGGATGGACATTACAGAACATATATTCCAGGGGTCACCCTGTAGTAGTGGCTGGTGAGAGCCAAAGTGTGACTAGAGTATGGCTGGCATGCTGCAGTTACTCACAAACACTCAGCGGCATCTGCATGCTGGTGACTGTGAGGGATTCAGGTTGGGAGCTACAGCAGCATGGCATTGCAGGGCACCTCAGGTTACAGGGCAGGTGATGATACAGCTCCTCACTGCTCTAGATAACACGCTGGTATATGCAAAAAGAAAAGGAGGACTTGTGGAACCTTAGAGACTAACAAATTTATTTGAGCATAAGGTTTCGTGAGCTACAGCTCACTTCATCGGATGTTACACTTGACTTATAGTAAGTCCCATGACATGTGTTTCAAGAAGAACACCTGCTTCTTCTATGGCAAGCCAGAAGCCCAAAGGCATCCATTAAGCACAGTTTCAACCCATGAGACAGGAGAGAAACTATATGAGGCAGCCACTCTGAGTGGGAACGTTGCATAAAAGTAAAGTTAAATGGGTGCACTGACCCAAAAGATGCCCATGCAAATGATATTGTGTATCACCTCAAGTGCAACACCAAGAATGTATGTAATGTGTTTCATCAAAAAGTAAAAGCAACAGAAACAAACACTGTTTTTACCAGTGCAAACTGTGTGACTCAGCCAAATTCATAAATTGCATAAATTTTATCAGAAGGCATTTGATTCAACCTCTAAAGACACTCTCCTCGCTCTGAAAGTGCTTGGAATGGCTGAGACAGTCACTGGTGAGGTCATAAATGCACTGGAATCATTCATATGTCAAGTTTACCATCTGAGGACCAACATTACAATACTTGCAGAATTACATTAATGGTTGTTTTCCAAGAAAAAGACAAATGACCAACAAGGGGTACATTTCCACCCGCTATCAAGAGGGAAAATTATCAAGAAATGGAATGGCTCCAGGATGACTGAATGAATCCAAAACTACCCTCCCCTATAGGGCATACGTATGTCTTGGAGGATGGACTGATCCCACCTGTCTTGTGTGAAATACCATGTTCTCCCAAATCAATTCTTCAGCTAATGAAATGCTTGGGTGCAAAGCTCAGATGCTCATTTCCCTGAAAACATTTGGCCAACAGTCTGCCCTGTATGGAAATGTATGAATTTGGCCCAGACAACGATCAGGGTGACAATGCATCTAGGAGTGGTGCCCTAGATGGAGAAGATAGGACTTTGATGAATAAATGTTTTGAATCCTACTTCTCAAGGCTAACTTCCCTAGGATTACCAAAGATCAATGTTTTTTTCTGTGTAGGCACTGCATCCCTGTGTTATGGTATAATTTAAAAAACATTGATTTTTAAACATTTTCTCAATAAGTATTTGTTCTAGGTTTGTCATGTTTGGTATCATTGTGCTCATGGGAGAAAGGGCTTTCGAATGATACCCAACTCAACCCATTTCTGATGACATTGTATTATCAAAATTTCCTCCAGCCAGAGGAGCCGGGGCTGAAAGCCTGGAGGTCAGCAAGTTTCCCATGCCATGTCGCAGATGGTGACACCATTAAAACGATAATTCTGTGGCTTTTTACAAATCAAACAACACCTCCCTTACCTCTCTACAATTAACTTGTCCACATAATGAGATTTTACTACCTTCTGCTCCCAGACTAATAGTGTAACATGAAGGCACTATATGCATGCTTTTACTGGGCCACTTTGAACTTGGTCTGTTTTCTTGTTTCAGCCAAACAGTTTGAGGTTCACCTAGTGCTAATTTTAACTTGTCCAGTTTCTTTATCATTAAAATAGTAAAAAGAGAAGTCATGTTAACCCAGCATTGTTAAAATCAAATAAAGTTGTAGTTTACAGGCAAACCTTGGCATGGTAAGTGTGATCTCCGTCTTGGAAATTGATCGTTCCAAATGAGTCAGTAGGACTTGTACGTGTATGCTTTTCGACAGACCATTCTTCATTCTCCCTCTCTCTGGTAGACTGGTAGACAGGTGAACTATACTCTATCCCAGGATGATCTCTAATCAGCCGTCCACAGCAACATCTCAAATTAAAAATAGAGTCGTGCATTACATAGATTATCTCAAATACCACTTGTTAAATCTGCAAAGTTGGCATCACACTACATAGCAATCTGCCATCAAATTAAATTTAATCAAATTAAAACAATTAATAGGGACAAAGAGACATGGGATTAAAACACCAACACACTCAGCTATCTCTGGGTCTTGTCTCTTTCTTACACTTTGCAAATGTTTGTATAGCTTGCCACATCCATAAGCTATTAATGAATTAAACTGAAAGTTGAATTTCAGGCTTACGATGCGCAGCCTTCTGGATTTCTGGATCCCAGTTAAGATAAATAGTGGAATTCTAAAATGGATTATGAGGATGATTAATTTATTTGTATTGTGGTTGCACCTAGGAGCTCCAGTCATGGACGAGTAGGACATCACAAGGACGGGCTGCCCTTTAACTGGATAGAGATTAAGAAGCTTTATGCTATTTTATCTCAACTACTACTTAATTGAATGTAATAAAGTACGTCCACTGAAGTAGAATGTTAATGAGACATTAGCAGAATTGCATTTGGCATAGAAAACCCACAGCAGAAGACACTACTATTCAACAAGTTCCTAGTCTCGCCTTCTAGCTTAGTCTATTAATACACCTGGCATCTTCTCTGGGAACATTTCAGGTTTTAAAATATTCTTGTGATAGTCTAAAATTTGCCATGCCCTTAGCAATATTCTCCCTCTGATCCTGTCTATTTCTATAGGGAAAATCTGGCCAGTCTACCAGCATTAAAAGATAGGAGTATTTTTAGTATCCTAAAAATCATGGATGAGCAAATCAATCAGTTAAGAAGACTATTCTGAACTCCAATCCTTTCCCCGAATCAATCCAAAATTTTAAGGATTTAGATTGCTTTCATAAATCTGCACCCAGCGAGCTCCCACCATGTCCCTCAATTTTTACCATCCACCCAAAAGCCATCCCCCAACCTTTCCTTCTCTGTTGTACCTCAGCAGCTCCCGACATATGCACTCAATGAATTCTTGAGCACCTCTGAAACAACAGACCACATACAACTGAAATCAATAGCTGATCCAAGATCAACAGTAAAGACTAGACCTGCAAAACCCCACAACGGGATCAAAGTTAAGAGGTTTATGGAAGCCTTCCAGAGAGACAGGGAATCGTGTGAGTGGATCCCTGTGTGGATACAAAATGTGTATCTGCATCCAATCAGCAAACATGGTACGTGGATATCCACAGATTTGTAGGGCTCTACTTGTGAGGAGCTGAACATGGGAAGTTGGGGATACAGAACTGGTTCTCTTGCAAAAGGGAAGGATGGGAGAAGAGAACTGGCAGAGTTTGGAATGGATAGTTCAGACAAGTATCTCAAATTTTTACCACTTATCTGAGCCAAAACCCCAAATCTTTTAAGGTTTGCCTAACACTGTTAAAAGCAGATTTAAAAATTATAACAAATGGGGATGGTTTGCTACAGAGAAAAAAATAGCTACAAAAGAGAGGCATAGGCAGTAAACAAAGGAAGCAAGAATAAAAAAATGGAAGATAAAAAATAAGTCTAACCAAGTGAAGGATGAAATAGCAAGAAGAAAGAAAGAGCAGATAAGAAAGCAATACAGAACCAAAAAAATTATTTTAAATGATCGCCAACTCTCTTTTGTAAGATTCCAAAAAGAGGGGGAAAATTACATCAACAATGTTTAAAATAGCAGTGTCAATCTACACAAAACTTAGGACAATCATCACCTCCTGTAGATCCTGAGAAATCTGAAATGCAGACTTCCTGGTCTCTCTAACACAAAGAATGATGGCACCATAAGGTTTGAAATAACCATTACATTTTAAGCCTCTCTTTTTATACTGTGACAGACTGGAATACCATCTGAGGGAAATCATGTTTGAAATACTTAATCAGAAACAGGATATTAGTCTTTCCTCACATAATACTCTGATTAAACTAATAATTAAGCCAGGGAAAACAGAGCTGCCACAGAGAGAACCTAAAGCTATCACATCTGAACCCGAGTACATTGTATTCAGCACAGCAAGGTCATTGTTTATGAAGGTACTTTTTGGTACCTAGAGACTTCTTAATTATACATGCATTCAAAACTCTTTGATATAAGCAAATAAGCTTAATTAAATTTGAGCTATTCAGTGTCCTACAAATGCAGATTGGAGGAATGAAAACTCACATAAATACTGAAAATAAACTGGTACACACAATGGAGAATTGAAGAGTTGTAGAAATGTAACTAGCCTCACTATTGCTTGTGCAATGATGCTTGATTAAAAGTCAGAAGGTAATGAGGACTCAACACTTGAAGAACAAAACATAATGAGACTGCTTAGTAAGCGCTCACTTCCAAGACAAACAAGCATTCTGATTCAATATATAACAGTGGAGAGAAGTTTGTGGGGGACAGAGAACTTCTCTGAAACAAGGATATGCCACACAGACCCGAGGGGTTTGTCTTGATTAGGCAAAGTGGTTCAGTTTCAGTTGGGCTTAGTTAACATGTGCTAGCTAAATTCAGTTTAAATGTAGCCTTTTTCTGAGTCAGGACAAACCCTGAAGGATTAACAGAAAACACAGACCTGTCAGAAAGAGGCCAGAGACGGACAGAGGCGCACACACACACACAAAAACAAACTCTAAGGCAGAGGTGGGCAAACTACGGCCTGTGGGACCGTCCTGCGCCTGCCCACCTTCCAGGCTTTCAAATAAGCCGTCTTGCCGCTTTGAGCGGCATGGTAAGGGGGAGGGCGGGGAGGTCCCTGGGGGCAGTCAAAGGACAGGGGGCGGTTGGATGGGGCGGAGGTTTGGGGGGGCGGGGGGTCAGGAGACAGGGAGCAGGAGAGGTGGGGTCCTGGGGGGTCCCTGGGGTCCCGGGAAGGGGGGGGACAGAGAGCAGGGGGGTGTTGGACAGGGGGTGGGGTTCTTGGGGGGAAGTTAGGGATGGGGGTCCCAGGAGGGGGCGGTCAGGGGACAAGGAGCGGGGTGGGGGGGTTGGATGGGTCGGGAGGCCCGGGGGGGCCTGTCAGAGGACAAGGAGCCGGGGGGGGGCGGGTTGGACAGGTCGGAGGTTCTGAGAGGGGCAGTCAGGGGGCGGGAACTGGGAGGGGGCGGATACGGGGTGGGGGCCAGGCTCTTTGGGGAGGCACAGCCTTCGCTACCTGGCCCTCCATACCGTTTTGCAACCCCAGTGTGGCCCTCAGGCCAAAAAGTTTGCTGTTAGAACAGGGGTGGGCAAACTTTTTGGCCCGAGGGCCACATTGGGGTTGCAAAACGGTATGGAGGGCCAGGTAGGGAAGGCTGTGCCTCCCCAAAGAGCCTGGCCCCCACCCCGTATTCCCCCCCTCCCACTTCCCGCCTGACTGCCGCCCTCAGAACCCCCCAACCCATCCAACCCCCCTGCTCCTTGCCCCGTGGGACCCAACCCCGCTCCCTGTCTCCTGACTTCCCTGCCCCCATCTACACCCCCACCCCTGACAGGCCCCCTCAGAACTCCAGACCCATCCAACCCCCGGCTCCTTGCCCCCTGACCCATCCAACCCCCCCCCACACACTCCTTGTCCCCTGACCACTCCCTCCCAGAACCCCCGTCCCTAACTGCCCCCCAGCACCCCACCCCCTATCCAACTCCCCCACCCCGTTCCCTGTTGTATCAACCAGGCAAGGTACTAACAAGCTTCAACAGAACTTTATTTTCAAAGTAGAAACCTCTTTACCAAGCTGCTGCTGCACCTTCTGTAGCTTTCTCCCAGCCTCTCAACTCTTCCCCCCTCCTTCCTGTTTCCTGTCCTTTAAGACTCCCAACAGCCAGTGCTCCCAATTCTAATAATTACAAGCAACATCTAAACACCACATTCCCTCCTCTCTTAAGAAACTCTCCCAATTAAAATAAACATTGTTGTTCTAACCACAGGAACAAATATGAAACAAGACACTGTACTGTTGGCAGAAATATTACACTGAAAACACTGTCGATACTACATAACATAGTCTCTAGTCCAGACAGGTAGACGTCTGGGTCTGTTGGGTCATCGCTCAAGCCCCGGTTCCAGTGCAATGTCTTGTTGTGTTGGTACTACGGTGAAGTCATCCAATGCAGACTGGGTGTTGGCATAATCTCCTCTTGGTGCATAGGCAGGTGCAACATAAGAAGCATTCCATACCCACCCATCAGAAAATCAATAGGTGTAAGGCCCCTTCTTCCCTATGATTTTAAGAGGAGCTGTGAATTTATAGTCCCCTTTGAGTAAAATTCCAGGTTTTCATATTCTAATGAAGGAACCACACTTAAACTTTGGTTCCTTAGCACCCCGCCGATTGTCTGTGAAAGCCTTAGACTTTGCTTGGTTCTGTTCAACTGTTTTTCTCACATCATCCTCTTTTGGGGCATCAGGTCATGCCTTTAACAATCCAGCAATGTTCAGTTTAGTATTCATCTGTTTCCCTTGCAGTAACTCTGCAGGTGATCTTTGCATTGTGGCATGTCGTGTAGCCCAGTATGCTTGCAAGAAATCAGTAGTGAAGGTTATCCACAATCGCCCTTCCAGTTTAGCCGCTTGCAAACTCTTTCAAACTTCTGTTAAACCATTCGATTTCCCCATTGGCTTGAGGGTAATGTAGGGATGACCTTCTGTGTAAAATGTTCCTCTCTGCTAAAAAAGTTTCAAACTCCAGGGAAGTAAATTGACTACCATTATCTGAAACCAGTTCTTTGGGGTTACCTTCCCTGCTAAAAACTGAAATGAGGAACTTAATTACTGTAGCAGAAGAGATTTGCGATGTAAACGCTACTTCAGGCCATTTACTGAAATAGTCTATTAAAGTGATGGCATAACAGCAGTCAATTGGAGCAGTATCAAAGGGTCCTACAATGTCAATCGCCACTTTTTCCCATGCAGTTTCAGGAAGAGGAACAGGCTGTAATGGAGGAGTACATGTCACTGCTGTTTTATCGTGCATTTGGCAAGTGACACAGGATTTTATGAGTACTTCAGTTTGAGAGTCCATCCCTGGCCACCAATACAGATCTCGTAGTCGTTGTTTGGTTCGGACAATTCCTTGATGAGTATCATGTGCCAGGTCTATGAGTTTTGACTGTAATTCTTCTGGCACAAGTAGCTGGTGTGTACCTCGTAGCACACAGCCATCAAGCAAAGAAAGTTCATCCCAAACTCCAAAATAAGGCAGCAAAACTGGGTCAAGGTTTTTAGGGTTACTGGGCCATCTCTTTGTCAGAAATTCCTGTAGTTTTTGTTGAATTGGACACGCTAAACACGCAGCTTGAAATTGTTCTCTTTTAACTGCAGTGAGAGTGCTTGTAATAAGCGCAACCACTACATCCTCATCCTCCAGTGGACCATCTGGTGAAGGCAAAGGCAGGTGAGAAAGGCAATCAGCTACCACATTTTGGTTTCCAGGCTTATATTCCAGGTCATAATTGAAAGAGAGTAGTCTTGCAGACCATCAAGCAATAAGGTATCCTGCTCTTCCCAGTCCTTTTGTGGTGAGCAATGTCGTCAAAGGGCTGTGGTCTGTGCGCAACTTGAACGTGTGGCCCCACAGGTAAGTTCTCCATTTTTCAGTAGCCCAGACACAAGCAAGTGATTCTTTTTCGACTGTAGAATATTTCCTCTCAGCATTAATTATTGTCCTTGAAGCAAATGCAACAGTCCTCTCTGTGTTGTCCTCCTGAAGTTGTGTGAGGACAGCCCCAAGTCCATAATCAGAAGCATCAGTAGTTACAATTGTGGGCAATGCAGGACTGAATAGTGCAAGTACTGGACTATGTACAATCAAGTCTTTCACCGTTTCGAAACTAGCTTGTGCATCCATTGTCCACACTAAGGTTGAACTTCCCCATAGTAATTCCCATAACAGTTCAATGACAGAAGCATAATTGGGAATGAATTTTGCATACCAGGAGGTAAGACCCAAGACGGAACATAAGGTTTGCAAATCTGTTGGAGGAGGAGCATTTGAAATTGCCAGGATATGATCTGGATCTGGTTTTAGTCCAGCCTGTGAAATTGTTTGCCCCAGAAAGGAGAGTTCAGTTTGTCTAAATTTGCATTTGGACCTATTGAGCTGGAGGCCTGCTGTGCTGATGCAGTTTAGTACAGACTGCAGGTTATTGTCATGCTCCTCAGAAGTATTTCCAAACACGATAATATCATCCAGATAGCACTGAACTCCATGTTGATTCTTCAGAACCAATGACATCATTTTTTGAAAGGCACTTGGGGCAGATGCAAGACCATATGGAACACGTTTAAAACGAAATAGTCCCTCATGTGTAATAAATGCTGTGAGATCTCTGCTATCGTCATGCAACATAACCTGGTGGTATGCAGCCTGCAAATCAAGAGTAGAAAACATCTTTGCTCCACGGGAGTTCTGCAAATACTTCTTCTATGTGAGGAAGAGGATGGCTGTCAATCACAACAACTTTATTTGGCTCCCTTAAGTCCACACAAAGGCGAATGCCTCCACCCTTCTTCTGCGTCATTACTATAGGTGAAACCCATTCTGAGGAGTCAATCTCTTCAATCATGTCCTTTTGAACAAGTTTTCTAAGTTCCTCTGAAATAGCTTCCCTGACTAAAAATGGTAAGCACCGTAACTTCTGTCATACAGGCATCACATTATTCCGCACTTTAACTTTATGCAGAAACCTATAAGCACAGTCGAGTTTCTCCTCAACCTGGTGTTGGGTCCCAGCTGAAACTGGTGTGGGTACCTCAAGAGTGCTTTGCTGAGGAAGATCAATTCGTCCATTAACTACCCTGAGATTTAAAGCAGCCAATAAATCTCTGCCAAGGATAGGAGTGCCTTTGTGGACAATGTAAAACTCTGCAGTTACACAGCAATCACCAAAAGTAACTATTACTGGCATGCAGCCATGTACTGGAATATGGTTTTTCAAATAGCACACCAAGTGAAGTTTGGGTTCAGTAAGAGGCACATCTTTAAAGTAATGCAGATAGATGGAATCAGATAGTATAGATACTGCTGAGCCAGTGTCCAACATTAGCTGAATAGAGTGTGGCTTGCCTGAGGGTGTGGCAGAAACGTTTACAGTGCATTTTATTTGTTCTGGAATATGTGCAGTAGTGATTTTGTCCACGCTCAGCACAGTAACATCTGGTATTGTAACTGCATGCACCTGTTGATTGAACTGGCTACTGTGACATACTTTAGCAAAATGTTCAATCTTTTTGCAATGATTCTACTGAGCTACTTTTGCCTGACATCCTGTGTAGCTTGCAAGGTGTTGTGGGGATCCACAGTGAAAACATGCTTTTACTGTATTTTGAATTTGCTGATTCAGTGGTTTTTCATTAGTTTTCCTCTTGCAATTGCGTGTCTGCAGCGGTAGTGAACTTTTCTGCAAAGGAGTCACAGCCTGGACAGTGCCTCCTGTATCCATGCTCATTATTTTGGCTTCAGCTATAGCTGACTCAATCTGAGTAGCAATGGTTATCACTCTTTCTAGTTTAAGTTGTGGTTCTAGAAGTAAGTGTTCTCCTACCTGAAGCATGGTTGTTTTCTCAATGAGCTGGTCTCTAATCATCTCATCTGTCATATTCCCAGAGTCACAAATTACAATCAGATTCCTCAGGGAAGCAATATACTGCATTACAGTTTCCTTTGGTTTCTGCTCACGTTGGCACAATCTGTAGCAATTAGCTACTACATTCACTTTTGGCACAAAAATGTTCTTTAATGCAGTGAGTGCAGTCTCATATTTATCATCTGCAAGGGGAAAAGTGTAAAATATACGCTGTCCTTCTGCTCCAAGGCAGTGGATTAGTAGAGCACACTTTCTTACTTCAGAAATCTCTGTAGCACTGATTGCAAGCAGATAAGTCTTAAACATATGGATCCAGGCAGTAAAAGCAATTGGAGGCTCACCTGGGCTTTGCAGAAAGGGTGCAGGTGGGTTCAGAGGCAGAAGATCCATCCTCATCACCAAAATGTTGTAGCAACCAGGCAAGGTACTAACAAGCTTCAACAGGACTTTATTTTCAAACCTCTTTACCAAGCTGCTGCTGCACCCTCTGTAGCTTTCTCCCAGCCTCTCAACTCCTCCCCCCTCCTTCCCGTTTCCTGTCCTTTCAGACTCCCAACAGCCAGTGCTCCCAATTCTAATAATTACAAACAACATCTAAACACCACACCTGTGTGTTCCCCCCCACACCCCGGGACCCCACCTCCCCTGCTCCCTGTCTTCTGACCGTCCCCCTGCCCCCTGAACCTACGGCCCATCCAACCATCCCCTGTCCCCGACTGCCCCCGGGACCTCCTGCTCCTTATCCAACCCTCTCTCTCCCTGCCCCCTTACCTTGCCGCTCAGAGTGGCAAGACAGGCTTATCTGAAAGCCTGGGAGGTGGGCGGGCGCAAGCCACACTACCCGCGCAGCAAAGCATAACTACAGGGGAGGGGGGACATCATGGGAGGGGCCGGGGGCTAGCCTCCCTGGCCGGGAGCTCAGGAGCCGGGCAGGGCGGTCCCGTGAGCCGGATCTGGCCCGCGGGCCATAGTTTGCCCACCTCTGGTGTAGTGTAATGGGACAATTTTATCCTGCCTACTGGAGACTTTCATTATTCTTAGAATACTTATGATATATCCTACATAGCTTTGATTGTATTTCTGTTATTTAACTTGCTTTTAAAGATATTTTTGGAACTGTTAACTTATTTTGGGATACGTTCTGAAAGCTAGAGTCAGAGAAAAAGAAAACAAGCCCCTGGATCCAGATATGTGAGAGTGGTACTCCTGGGCCACTCAAGTCAAAGGTATATGCAATGGAAATCTAACCCCGGCCTATGTCCACTGCACCATAGGGAAAGCCTAACGAGCAAAAGGGTGGCAGTCACAGCTGACATATACCTTTCCTCTAGTTTTTTTAAAGTTGTGGTGTCACACTAGAACCAAAATCTGTTAGACTCTCATGGAGGTAATTTTGCTATAAATACAATGTTAGGTAAACTTTTAATCATTGGATCTGATTCACCCAGGTTTTATGTTGGCATATGCCCTACCAAAGGCAAATAATCCACCAGGGTATGAAGCTGTAGCAGCACAAACCAGCCACAAATTGAGGATGGAGGCCTTCGAAACTAACACAGTCCAAAAAGTGAGCCAGGCTGCCTGTCTGAAAAGAGCATGTGGCCAGAGTGTGTGCTGGTTCACCACTTCTCAGTGGCTCCTAAGGTCTTCCAGCAGGAACTACAGTTATTCCTCCAAGGAAGAGGCAGTCGTGATATTATTATTAGGTGTATTATTGCCATGCACTGAAGTGAATTTCTCCTGCAGTCCTGGGGACTTAGCTCTTAATCACACTGTCCCAGCTTCTCTGAGTCTAGATCATATACTTTTTACTTCTTTGGAAATGTTGCAGACACATTTTTAAGTTGTAGCAAAATGTTTGTTGCTCATCTTTAAAGGAAAGAAAGAGAAAGGGAGAATCTGGACATACTTCTGTTCTCCTATGGTCCTGAAAAGCCCTTATGGGCTCCCGTATATATGTATAGTGGGACTCACATTAACATACCATTATGTCATTACTGCTTCAGACATCATACTGAATAACACAGAGCAAACAGCAATCCCAGTTAAACAATACAATCCAATAGCCAAGGCCTGTATGTGCCCGCTATTGAAAGCACTTACAATGGTCAAGCAGGCATATGCAGGAAATGGAATCATAGCACTTAGAAGTGATCAGATTCACCAAAGCTTGACTGTGCTTTGTGAAGGCAATTTCAGCACACACAATAAACCACTATCAAAATATCAGCATACACTGACCATCTTATACCTTCTTATGCATTACAGAGCTATGCCAGCAGCTATTCCTATAGCTGCAGGTACTAGAAAACCCGGCCTACCCTATAGAGAGGGTGATTTATCATCTGACATTATAAGTTATTCCAATGGACCTGAAGCTGGAGCTCATAGGTCCAGCGAAAGCTGAGCAGTTTTACAACAATCACACCTTATATTAAGGGTATATTTATAAACAGTTTAAAACGGTTAATAGATGTTATATGTTAGTATATGGTACAGACTGTTAGATGCATTTCCATGGATGTTATAGATGGTTATAAGCAACCTACTGGACTCTATAACAATTGACTAACAATATATTCAAACATCCATTATGCAGTTATTTACCTATGCAAACTATTTGCAAATGTGCACTTAAAAGAAAGTGTTCTAATAATAAGACAAAGCAGCTCCTTTGAAATACATTATTATTTAGGCTGATAGCTCAAGCAACACACAGAAGGAACAAAAGGACAGAAGGATCCAGTTTGGGGAATCCTCCCTTGCAGGAACAAAGGAGTCAAGAAGGAGATTTAAATGATGCGGCAGTAAAGCCCAGTTGTGATAGCTGGGGAAGGTTGAGAGCTCCACAGCAGAGCCAGGGAGCTTGCAAAGAAGGGGCCATGATGTAATGCTGACAGCTAGTATCACATTCCCCATTCTGATAATTTAGTCTCAGTTTCAGAAACTGACTGCAGCGAACACTCAAGTATCGTTGTGACAGAGACAGTTTCTACAAGGTCACTACAAAGCTGGGAAATAGTCACTCCTGCAAAATGTGAAAGCCTCAGCAGCAGCACTGAACTTGGAGATCTTCCCCGAAGAAAGAGAGTAAATGAGTGAGGCACCAGACGCAGCCAGATCAAGATCACTGACCTTACCAAGGAGCTTTCCTCATTCTCGTTGCCTTTTTTTAAATGATATGCATAGGAAACACTGTCATACAAAGTGCAATTTACACAGTCTACAACCCTTTGACAATTACAGTGAGAGTCATTGTCAGTACAGTCATTGCTTCACAAATGTTACTTGGGTGGGAGCCAATTTCCAGAAAAGGAAATGGCTACATAACACATGCACCGTAGAGATAAAAAGTACATTCCACAGATAATGAGAGCGCTGCAAGAGCCCAGGTTAGACAGACAGAGACACCCTAAAACGGATTAGCATATGTCTGTACGTGGGTATATCCATCAAACCCCACTCTGTTTTGTGAATACCCCTTCAATTGTAAAACTGTGCTGTGCCTTCACTTCTGCACTGTGGCCTCCATCTTGAACTGAAGCACCCACAACATGTTGGGGAAATTCTTGCTCCTAACAGACTTCTAACAATAAAGAACAATCTTGGCTTTCCATAAATGGAAGCTCCCTAGAACAAGGAACAAGTTGTAGCCCAGGGAAACCAGTTCTCCAAGTCTGAACTTCAGGTGGGTGGGAAGTAAGCAATGAATCACTTGAAAAGAGACTTGAAGCCCCTCAAAGGGGTCACCTAATAGTAGGGACTTGAACTTCATAAAAGGACAAGTTCTGCTCTGAACTGGGTCTCGCTCTCCAGCTACCCATCTGCTGACAGAAGACAAGACTGGGCAGGTGGAAAGAGGGTGCACAAGAATCCAGGATTCCCTGGAAGGACACTGCCTATGACAAAAAGGGTTCTCAGGAGGGGTCAGGAAACTGAGGCAGGGTCTTGCATGCAGTTATATATATGCAGCTATACATAGCTCTGTATATCTACTGTGCTGTAGCTGTGTTTAAAAGTGCCTTTACAAAGTCTCTGTGTTACTTCCTTTAACTGTCACAAACTCCCCGAAGGGTGAGACAGTAACCCAGAGTACCCACAAGGGTGGAGTTGTGCAGGTGTCCTTAAACTCCTGGGGAAACTTGGGGTCTAGGGAAGCTACTGTCCCATGCCCTGAGAAGGGAAACCAGGAGTTGGAGTTTGTATCTCATGAGCGCATTTAAGAGCCAGACCTGGAGACAGTGCCTGAATTCTGTTCAGATTACAGAGTAGCAGCCGTGTTAGTCTGTATTCGCAAAAAGAAAAGGAGTACTTGTGGCACCTTAGAGACTAACCAATTTATATGAGCATAAGCTTTCGTGAGCTACAGCTCACTTCATCGGATGCATTCAGTGGAAAATACAGTGAGGAGATTTATATACACACAGAACATGAAAAAATGGGTGTTATCATACACACTGTAAGGAGAGTGATCACTTAAGATGAGCTATTACCGGCAGGAGAGCGGGGGGTGAGGGGGAGAAAACCTTTTGTAGCTGATAATCAAGGTGGGTCATTTCCAGCAGTTAACAGGAACATCTGAGGAACAGTGGGGGGTGGGGTGGGGAAATAAACATGGGGAAATAGTTTTACTTTGTGTAATGACACATCCACTCCCAGTCTCTATTCAAGCCTAAGTTAATTGTATCCAGTTTGCAAATTAATTCCAATTCAGCAGTCTCTCATTGGAGTCTGTTTTTGAAGTCTTTTTGTTGTAATATTGCAACCTTTAGGTCTGTAATCGAGTGACCAGAGAGATTGAAGTGATCTCCGACTGGTTTATGAATGTTATAATTCTTGACATCTGATTTGTGTCCATTTATTCTTTGCATTTGCTCCAACCCCTCAGACAGAGACAAACACCTACAAGATCTCTATCAATCATTCTTACAACTACAATACCCACCTGCTGAAGTGAAGAAACAAACTGACAGATCCAAAAGAGTACCCAGGAGTCACCTACTATAGGACAGGCCCAACAAAAATAATAACAGAACGCCACTAGCCATCACCTTCAGCCCCCAACTAAAACCTCTCCAACACATCATCAAGGATCTACAACCGATCCTGAAGGACGACCCATCACTCTCACAGATCTTGGGAGACAGGCCAGTCCTTGCGTACAGACACCCCCCAACCTGAAGCAGATACTCACCAACAACCACATACCACACAACAGAACCACTAACCCAGGAACCTATCCTTGCAACAAAGCCCGTTGCCAACTGTGCCCACATATCTATTCAGGGGACACCATCATAGGGCCTAATCACATCAGCCACACTGTCAGAGGCTCGTTCACCTGCACATCTACCAATGTGATATATGCCATCATGTGCCAGCAATGCCCCTCTGCCATGTATATTGGTCAAACTGGACAGTCTCTACGTAAAAGAATAAATGGACACAAATCAGATGTCAAGAATTATAACATTCATAAACCAGTCGGAGAACACTTCAATCTCTCTGGTCACTTGATTACAGACCTAAAGGTCGCAATATTACAACAAAAAGACTTCAAAAACAGACTCCAAAGAGAAACTGCTGAATTGGAATTAATTTGCAAACTGGATACAATTAACTTAGGCTTGAATAGAGACTGGGAGTGGATGTGTCATTACACAAAGTGAAACTATTTCCCCATGTTTATTCCCCCACCACCACCCTCCACTGTTCCTCAGACGTTCCTGTTAACTGCTGGAAATGACCCACCTTGATTATCACTACAAAAGGTTTTCTCCCCCCCACCCCGCTCTCCTGCCGGTAATAGCTCATCTTAAGTGATCACTCTCCTTACAGTAAAAAGAAAAGGAGTACTTGTGGCACCTTAGAGACTAACCAATTTATTTGAGCATAAGCTTTCGTGAGCTACAGCTCACTGCATCCGATGAAGTGAGCTGTAGCTCACGAAAGCTTATGCTCAAATAAATTGGTTAGTCTCTAAGGTGCCACAAGTACTCCTTTTCTTTTTGTGAATACAGACTAACACGGCTGTTACTCTGAAACCTCTCCTTACAGTGTGTATAACACCCATTTTTTCATGTTCTGTGTGTATATAAATCTCCTCACTGTATTTTCCACTGAATGCATCCGATGAAGTGAGCTGTAGCTCACGAAAGCTTATGCGCAAATAAATTGGTTAGTCTCTAAGGTGCCACTAGTACTCCTTTTCTTTCTGTTCAGATTAGTAAACTTAAAAGCTCATGGGATCCAAAGCTTTGGATCCCATACGGCAGCCTGGTGACCATCCAGAAGGGGGAGTCAGTCTGGGCTGTCACAGAGTCATTATAGTGTTGTGTTTGCAAATTGATGCTGCTCAGAAGCATGTGTCAGCCTTTCCAATGTATTTAGTAAAGTTGGTAGAATAATGGAGAGTGACCTATATATTCACAATTAAACTACTCAAATTTGATTAACAGCTAGTTGTGAGGTCATGCCATTCATTATTTGAAAATATTTGTATAACCACCGGCACTCACTAAATGTTTGCAAACCTTGAGACCCCATGTCTTCCTTCTGAGACCCCATGTCAAAAACAACCCAATTTGAAAAGTAATTTGCCCAAACTATAAGGCCAATATTTACAAATATCAAATACAACCAGTGCCATCTGGAATGATTCATGAATAATGTCTAGACCAAAGTAGGCCTAAATTGGTTGAGTTTTTGTCCCAATAAATACAGTTTTAACCAGTTGTAACATTTATGTCTGTATTAAGCTTTGCCAGAAAAATCCTTTCAGAATGAAGCTTTGTGCATATCTTTCAGCTAAAAAATAACAACAAAAAACAAAATCCTTTGTTTTGAAAAATGTAGCTGGATGCAATTTTTATATTTATAAATGTAAACACTGAAAAGTGCACACTAAAAAAAAAATCGTAATCATTGGACCTAGTTCTTATTTTTACCAGTTTGTTAGCCATTGATTTAATATGCAGTAACTCATGCAGTTGTTTTGTTTCAGTTTCCAGATTCAGCAAACACCATAGCGGGAGGACTGGAAGGAGACTTTCTATATAGAACAAGTGCCAAGGAAGGTCAACATTCTGATCTAACAGCCTTTACAGTAGCATCTTAAATGCACACTAGTGCAAGCTGTGCACGGGCACTCATGTTAATTTCAAAGGTGGGATCAAAAATCTGATGATGAACATAAGAAGTATGAATATCAGCTGCCTAAAAAGACCACTGCCCTGTTAAAATACACACAACTATGTGAGGTCCAGTGCATTCCCCTTTCCCATCTGTGATGTTATCTGATTAATATATGACCATATAGATCATTGTTGCTACCACTGTTATACAATTGCAACAAAGGTTGTGCAAAAGTATGTCATGTAAGGTATCTATGAAAAATATATGGTTTGCTGAATATGATTATCCTATTTGCATGCATGCATTCATGCATGATTTTTTTATCTGAAGTTATTATGAATATTGACTCTATGCCTGTATTTCAAATGTGTTTGCTCCTGTGGTCACACCCACAAGGCAGCTTATTTCTATTTAGGCCAGCACATTGTAAAGGGACTATTCAAGTTGAATAGCCCATCAAAGAACACTTAACTCACAATGGACCATAAGGCTTATCCCTACCTGATGGCCCTTCCTGTGCACATTCTAGCTAGAATATGGGTAATGGCCTCTGCTATGACTCAGCGAAGCATGCAATGGCATGTGACCAAATCACATGACCCTAAACTCCATCTTCTTATCTGGATTTTTCCATAAACTGTGCTAAGGGCTTTGTTTGGAACAATGGGTTTCTCTCCACATGGCAGAAGCTATAAAAGGCCCTGAAAACATCTCCATTTTGCCTCTTTCCTACTTTAACCTCTGGACTATGGACTTATACTAATGGGAGCATTCTAACCAAGGGCCTGAGGACCTTCCAAATCATTTGGAAGCAACCAGAAACTTAACAAACCAGCGGTTTATTTCATCACTGCTTCAAGCCTGAACTAAGACTTCTGCAATTATTGTATGTTTTTGATTCCTTTAACCAACTTTAAATCTCACCTTTCTTTATTTTTATAAATAAACCTTTAGATTTTAGATACTAAAGGATTGGCAACAGCGCAATTATTGGGTAAGATCTGAGTTATATATTGTCCTGGGCGTGTGGCTTGTCCTTTGGGATAAGAAGAACCCTTTTGTTTGATAAAATCGATTTTAAATAACCACTCATCATTAAGTCTAGTGTCTGGGTGTTAAACCCAGGACTGGAATTTCTAAGGAGGCTGCATTCCTGACTTCTTGTTAACCAGTGTGATGAGACAGAAGTTTACTTTTGTTGCTGGTTTGGTATATCTTATGGAAGAATTACCACCAGTTTTGGGGTATGGTTGCCCTATTTCTCAGCAGCTTGTCCTGAATTTGGTACTCTCAATTGTGACCCACTGAAGCACAGTGACACCACCTTAATAAATTAAAAGAAAACAGACCAAAAACTTTTCTAGTGGCCTCACATCCTTTACACTTCCAAGCTGGTTTCTACAAAGCAGGAGCCCTGAACTACCAATGTTATCTGCTGATGACAGATGCAAGCCCCAAAATTTTGGAGAGAGAAAAAAAAAAGTCGTGGTCCTTGTATTGTCCCCCTTCCACCCACCAAGGATTCCATTCCAACCACTTCCCATCTCCTCTGATTCCTACTGCCTCTCACATCCCTTCCACATCCTGTGCCATTCAGCATATGGCTAGAACTGTTAGCTGCCTAGGAAGGAGTTTTGTACTATTTCTGCCTGGTACCCATCAGGGCAGGATTAAGACAATTTGCCACAGAAATCTTTCTTTGCACATTTCCTAGCGTGTGTGAATTCAGTCTTAGTATGCAACTTACTTTAGCAGAATCTATAATAAATTCTTCCAACCGACCACAGAAATTATGTTCTGACCATTTCAGTGGCTGCAACGTTTTGCCATTGCTTGCTGGATTAAGAATACCAATTGTTTCTTTAGCCCATTTTAGAAAGCATAGCCTCAGATTTATAAAGGTCTTACCTGATTAAGTTCTGGCATATCTGGCATCGTTCAGGACATCTGGAGGAATATAGATCAATAAAACAGTGTGTTATTATATACAAGAAAAATCTGTAATTTGATGAATTAGATACTGGCTAATAAAAAGATGTGTGAAAAAAATTCTAAACAATGGTATTGAAACTTGTGTATAGACTGTAGTCATCATCTGAAGATTTGTTCGAAAAACTCAGTGTTTTATTTGGAATTTTAACTGTTATACTCTTAGTATTTCATAGCTGGAGTCATCATCCTACTAAGGCATTAACCAGTTTAGTCTCTTGAGGACTGAAATGCTTTAATCTAACCCAAGTTATTGAGATAACTGGGTAAAATTTAATGGCCTGTGACACACAGGATGTCAGACTACATCATCTAATGGCTCCTTCTGGTCTTAAACTCTATGAAACCATGAATTATCATTGTTTATTGAGCACCATCAATGCATTCAGAATTGTATGATCATAGTACTACCCCCAAGAAGTTTACAATTTTAGGATCCGATCCTACAGGCCTTATTTAGTCAAAGCTACCACTTACTTAGTCATAAAGCTTGCAAGGGGAAAAAAAATGTTTATTTTGTCCATTCCTCAAATGAGGGTTGAAGCATTTTAATTTTTGACTCTTTCCAGTGTTCTATGGAAGAACAACATGATTCAGCTCACTCCTCAAGACAGAGACCTGCTGATAGGGATACTGGGATTAACAGTAGCTTCTCTTCTTCTATTTAGAGCAGGTTCTACCTTACTGTTTGACACAAGGTCACATTTTTGGAGTAGGAAGGAGAATTTCCACGTACCAGTAATTCAGTTCTGTGAACTGCATCTCACATGGAGGCTCGGCCACATTTTCAGCTACCGGACTTAGAGCTACATGTCTGAAAGTCCAGAAGGGTCAACAGCTTCCAGTTTTGGTTTGCAACAAACAAACAATGGGGCTGTCATCACTTTACAAGTGTGTTGACAGAACTGTCTATGAAACAATTAATGAATGACACTGCAGTCCTACCATGGTTATGACTTTTACTGGCCATCAAAAAGTGACTAAATCCTCTCCTATATATAGCAGCATCTATTCTACACAATCTGTGCCTTCCTTAATATTTAAACAAAGCGTTGGTGTGAGCTTCTAACTGCATTGCAGCAGTGGACATGCTGCCCTCATGTAATTGTGGCACTGCAAAACTGTAAGAACAGCATCCACAGTATCCCTATAACATCTATTAGTTCTCTTTCAAGGTAACAAAAATAAAACCAAAACCACAACTATACCTGTGAGGATCTTTTGAGCTGGGTATGACTTTTGCACACTCTCTTTTATTGAAGACTTCTTCAATCCAAGATTTCTGAGACTGAAAAACAATGCCAAACAGAATTACAGTCCTGTACCTCAGAAAGCAAAATAAATAGTGACGACATAATTTCTACAGCACAGGACCCATAAAAAAATCTCAGAATGCTTTACACAATGATATGTGCGCAGTGTAGTTATAGCAATTTAGGTCCCTGGATATTAGAGACTAGGCGGGTGAGGTAACTTCTTTTATGGGACCAACAGAAGTTGTTCCAACAGAAGTTATTACCTCACCCACCTTGTCTCTCTGTTACACTATGACATCAGGAAACCAAATGCCAATTAACATTATCAAGGAGCCCAAATGAAAACCCTGAATCAGAACAACCCCAACACCTCACTCCCAAACTTAGAGGCATTCTATCTGAACCTGAACTTGGTAGTTTGGGTCCATCTCTTATTAATAAATGTGAAAGCTCACTCAGGGGAGGTTTAAGACTTACTTATAGCAGATGAAGTATCTAGGACAACCCAGAACTGAGGGGAGATAAGAAATAAATGTTGATCTGTCAGTATCCTCCTCCTTCTGGATTATATATGTTAAATGTCTAGTATGTGGCTATCTTATTAAAGATGGAGGATTGCATTTTCTTGTTTTAGAGATGAATGTTAAGAATTGCAGTTGTCCCAGTTAAACATTTACTGATATGAAACTACAGAGAAATGCTGAAAAAGGCCTCTCCAAGGAGTTGATCCAACCTTTACTGAAGTCAACCAGAGTCCTTCCATTGGATAAGGCCCCTAGAGAAGGGCTATAAAATTGAGTGAGTTAGACATGTACTGTGCTATGGATACTTCTCATGAAATCTCCCCAGGATTTTTTTTTCCAATCACGTGATTTATTTCAAGACCAAAGAAATAAATCATCATCTCATGCTAAACTTCACTCCTCTGTCACTTTGCTTTTGGTACTTTTAGTTCCCTATCCCCCATCTACACAATGTCAATCTAGACAATTAAATGTTCAGGGCAATGATCTGTCTTCATACTTACAGTATTCATAAAGGGCCTATCACACTCTAAGAGCTATGTAAAATAGTAAATAATAAAAACAAATGAGAATGCCAGTAATTCAATTACTAGATTATACTGTTTGGAGTCTTATAAGCAAAGTTCTGTTAGAACCCAGAATAATCTTCTTCAGCTTGTTTGATTAAGCATCATATTTCCACTAATCAGGCAAGTGGTTTTTTTTAATTCACCTCCAAATCCTAAAATATTTTCATTCCAAATCGATGGCTGTTGATTTGACTGATGTACAGAACATCAAGAGCTGTATAAAATGTGGTGTAAACATGTCTAAAAGGTCCCCTTTTGACTCCCCTTGAAAGCAATGGGATTCTTTCCTTTGAATAATAAGAGCCACATGAGGAACTTACTAATATTAGAGTTTGTAAGAAAATAGATTTCTTATAATGATTTCCGTGTATATTCGTCTGGGAACTGCTGCATTTAGTTGAGGCTAGTTATATCTTAGAAAGATGATGAATGGGAAAGATAATCCTCAGAGTTTGATAGGAGCTCAAAAACACACAGGAATATTAATTTCAGAAAGAAATTAATGGACTACAAATTTTAAAAAGAAGGCATAGAAATGCAGTTCAGGGGAAATGTTGAGTAGGAGCTGCATGGACTAGTTTCATTATTTGATAGCAGGTTTTGTATATACATTTCTCAGAAACCATTTGGACACATTCCTATTAGGAGCCATTACTCCTTCATGCCTCCCAAACAACTCCATCCTTATTTCTTGAGCAGTCAAGCAAAAAATTGAATTGACACCATTATAGCATACGGGGCTTCCAAAAATCCACCACTGTGGATTCTAAGCCTATCAGAAGTGGCAGAGAACAGCATGTCCATTAATTTTAGTCACTGCCTTGAAGAAGAATTCATTTTGCTGAACTTGTTAATTAAAATGACTATGTTAGGGTGACCCAGTAGCTCTTTGATTAGTGCTGCACAGTACAACATGAGAGATCTGGACTCAATCTCATGCTCTCTTGGTGGGCACCACCTGGAAGCCCTGATAAAGCCAACAGGGGAAGAAAATGGAAGAGAAAAAGGAGTTGAAGAGAGCTGGCCATTTCTCAAAGACACAATATTTAAAAGGCACCACAGCAAGCTATCCTGATGCAAAGGAAAGATAGGAAGAATAGTAAGAGGCCAATATGGCTCCATTAGGAGCTCTTTAATTACCTGAAAATCAAAAAGGAATCCTACAAAAAGTGGAAACATGGACAAATTGCTAAGGATGATACAAAAGAATAGCACGAGCATCTACAGACAAAATCAGAAAGGCTAAGGCACAAAATGAGTTACATCTAGCAAGGGACAAAAGACAAGAAGAGGGTTTATAAATTCATTAGGAGCAAGAGAAAGATGGGTTCAGTACTGTTCAATAATGTTTATAATGACTTGGATAATGGAGTGGAGATATGCTGATAAAATTGGTAGATGACACCACACTGTGAGGGGTTGTAAGCATTTTGGAGGACAGGATTAGAATTCAAAAGGAGAACTGATCTGAAATCAACAAGATAAAATTCACTAAAAATAAGTGCAAAGTACTACCCATAGGAAGGAAAAACATCCAAAGCACAAATACAAATCTGGGAATAACTGTCTAGGCAGTAGAACTGCAGAAAAGGATCTGGTGGTTATAGTGGATCACAAATTGAGTATGAGCCAACAATGTGATGCAGTTGCAAAAAAGACTAATATTCTAGTGGGTATCAGGACTGTTGTGTCTAAGACAAGGATGCTAATTATTCCTCTCTACTCAGCACTGGTGAAGCCTCAGCTGAAGTGTTGTATGCAGTTTTGGAAGGCACACTTTAGAAAAGATATGGACAAACTGGAAAGAGTCCACAGGAGAGCAACAAAAATTATCAGAGATTTAGAAAAACTAACATATGAGGAAAGGTTAAAAATACTAGATACGTTCAGTCTTAAAGAAAGATGACAGAGGGAAACTGATAAAAGTTTTCAATATATTAAAGAGGATGGTGATCAATTGTTCTCCATGTCCACTGAAGGTAGGACAAAAGATAATCAACTTAACCTGCAGCAAGAGAAATTTAGGTTAGATATTAGGAAAAACTTTAAGGATAGTTAAATGCTAGAATAGGTTATGATGGAAGGTTGTGGAATCCCCATCACTGGAGGTTTTAAAGGACAGGTTAGATGAAACCTGGCTCAACACAGGGGGATAGAGTAGATAACTAATTGAGGTCCCTTCCTCCCCTATATTTCTATGCTCAGCCCTGAGAGACAGGTGAGATCCTAATCTGCTTTCACTTCAATCTATGAGCAGCACTAATAGGTCATAAGAATAATTGTCCTTTTTGAGATCAAGAGATTAGTAACTCAAGGTGTCAGGTGACTTTCCTTAGGCTACACTATTTCCAGGTATTACCAGACTTTTTTTTTTTTATTTCCCAGAGGCATTCCCTTAGTTGGAATACTATGGTCCAGCTGTCAGATCCAGCTCTATAGCATGTAGTTCTAGAAGAGATCAAGTGTACTCAAATCATCCATAGACGTCTTACTCCTGGGGGCATCTGCGCCAAAAAGTTAAAAATTCTGTGCACAATATTTTAAAATTCTGCAAATTTTATTTGTGAAAATAACACTACATAATCACACCAGTTTCAATTATTTTGGCAATTTATTTCAAAATACCTTTCAGCAAGTATGTCTGTAATAATACAGACAAACACAAAAATTCCTCCAGGAGTAGAGAGTTAAAGAAACCCCTATGACAACCAAGTTCCTGTTTCTTTGCACCCTTCTCTCCCCCCAGAGCCCAGCCAGGGGGTCAGACACCTACAACACCCCCCCCCCAAAGCCCCTGCCAATACACCCAAACTGCCTCCCCCTCACCAAGCCCAGCCGTGGGTGCCCCCGTTGCCCAGATACCTGCACCCCCTTTCCCCCAAAAGCCCAGGGATCCAGAGGGAGAAACAGCCTAATGCTTGGTCCCGGGCTTGTAGGGAGTTTCCTGCACGCTGCCGTCTAACTTCCCTCAGGGTGTTCTGGGAACTGAAACTGCCAGGAACCCTCTAGCTCTCTCCCCTTGGCAGTGTCTTCTATGTGTGAGCAGGGCTCTGCCTGGTTGAGCAGCCCCTAGTGGCAGCCAGCAGTACTGCGGCCTAGTTCTGTGAGGGGGAAAGGAAATTGTGTGTGCACCTTAATTTCTGCAAAATTCTTCATTGCACATTGGTACAGAATTCCCCCAGGAGTAACGCCCCTGCCCCTAAAGATCACAATATTTATAAACAGAAGCTTTGGATGCAGGCTGGGGCCCGAAAGAGAATGGTATCAAGAGAAGTTTTGCCTGCCTAACTTTAAATTCTTCTTCATTGCCTTACACAATGCAAGTGATAACATATGCTATTAAGTTTAAAAAAAGAGTAGGAAAAGACCAAACACCACATCATAGCCATTTGGTGAAATGTTCAAAGCCAAAGGACAACTTTCAGTTTCACATTGTCCGGAAGCGTAGAAAGAAAATGCATTAAGCAAGGTAACTATATGTAGTTTTCCTTATTTTTCTGTATTCCTTACTATCAGCTTTTCGTACCACCTGTGACGGGTTCAGTCACAGAGACCCCCTTGGGACTATCACCTGATGTGCTGAAACTACCTCTGAGCCCGTTTTCTTGGTCACCTTGGGACTCCATAACCCTGTCTTTGTTGAGCCAGACACGCAAGTGTGCTGCAACACAGACCTAGGGTCTGAACCACACCCCCAAATCTGCAAACTTAACTGGAAACAGCTCAGCAAGTACTCCTGTCTCCAGCACCCAGACACCCAGCTCTCAATGAGATCCAAACCCCAAATAAATCAATTTTACTCTGTATAAAGCTTATATAGGGTATACTCATAAATTTCTGCCCTCTATAACACTGATAGAGAGATATGCACAGCTGGTTGCTCCCCCAGGTATTAATCACTTACTCTGGATTCATTAATAAACAAAAGTGATTTTATTAAGTTTAAAAGGTAGGATTTAAGTGGTCTCAAGTAATAACAGACAGAACAAAATAAGTTACCTAGCAAAATAAAACAAAACACGCAAGTCTATGCCTAATACATTAAGAAACTTAATACAGGTAAATCTCACCCTTAGAGATGTTCCAATAAGCGTCTTTCACAGACTAGACGCCTTCCTATTCTTGGCCCAAGCCTTTCCCCGCTACAGACCTTTAGTTCCAGCTCAAGTGGTAACTTGGGGATTTCTCATGACTGGCAGCCCCCTTTGTTCTGTTCCACCCCCTTTTATAACTTTGGCACAAGGCGGGAATCTTATTTCTCTGGGTCCCCACCCCTCCTTCTAAATGGAAAAGCACCAGGTTAAAGATGGAATCCAGTACCAGGTGACATGGTCACATGTCCTGTGAGACCCCAAGCCTTCATTTTCCACGGCCTGACTTACAGGAGTGCAGGAAAGCTTGCAAGTAAACAGAGCCTTTTACAACCAATTGTCCCAGTCAATGGAGCCATCAAGATTCTAAACCACAATCAATGGCCCACATTTTGCATAATTACAATAGGACTTCAGAATTATATTTCATATTTAAGAATGATACATACATACAAATACGATAAACACACTCAGTAGATTATAAACTTTGTAATGATACCTTACAAGAGACCTTTTGCATGAAGCATATTCCAGTTACATTATATTCACACTCAGCATATTTCCATAAAACATATGGAGTGCAACGTCACACCACCAACCCATTCTGAACTAGCATTAGATTTGTACATCTCTTAAAAAAAAAAAAAAAAAGAAGGTAAAGATAGACATCAGATGTTCTGGGTACTTCCCATGGCATATTTGCATTCCTTTAATACACAGCCAGTTTTTTCCGTGATTAAAACAATAATGGCAATAATCACCCCATAAAACTTAATCCTTAGATAGCTGACCACACTAATTCTAATCACAATGAGCCAAGCCTGAAGATATCAATAGAAAAAATCTTATTGACGTCAATGCACTTTGGATCAGGCCCTAAAGATACAATCCTGCTTCAGGTAAGGTCAATGGCACAATTCCCATTTACTTCAATAGTGCAGGATCAATGAATTTCCTTCTAAAGCTGGGGACACTGTCAGAGGGTATACAATTCCCAGAGTCTGCACCAACCCCTACAGCATCATTCACATCTCTTGTTTAATTCCACTTCAGAACTCTTAATAGCTTCTCCTAAACCATTCACTAGTACCTCTCAATAATACATTTCAAATTGTACACAATTTCAAACTGGATTGAGGGAATAAGTAAGTTTCCCCTTGCACCAGAAAGGAGCAGGAAAGAATTGAAAATTCGTCCCTACAAATATTTCTACATTATTTAATTTTTATTCATGGGACAAAATGGTCAGGCCTTTCTACAGAATTTAAATATATATAGTTGTTGTGTTATTTCCATGTTGGACACAGCTATAATAGGCAACAATTAAAAGGTTTGGGTTGCAGGACCACATGTATTCATGTTTAAGAAGTCTGGTTAAAACAAAATGCAATAACTCTGAACTTGTCAGGCTATTATCTTCACATCAGAATAAGATTAATTAAACTACATGCAGTACACGTTTTGTGATGTTCTGATGCTCATGAGACACTGTCTAGTTCCTTAGACAGTGATATAAACAAAAATCACAACAAACCAAATAAGTAAATATAACCAAATCAAAATTGGGAAAAATAAAATATAGGTTTGCAACTATCCTTCTCAGTGAAGGTTAGCTCCCTAGTTCCTGCGCTAAAGGAGATGGAAAATATTAATATATTTTCATTTACAGCCAGATCCTCAGCTGGCATTAATAGTCTCTGCCAAGTTACACCATCTAAGGATCTGGCCCGTAACATTTGCTGAGCTCTGTTTCTTAAGTTAATGCTTTGATGAGGCATCTAGACTTGCACTGAGTGATCAGCAAGAAGGATTAGCTAGAGAATCCTGCATGTATTTTACAATTGAGTAAGGACTGCAGGATTTGGCAGCTAGAATTTAAAAACATTATTTCTCAGAGTCATTGTAATTAATTATTTAACACACACTTAGAGCTGGCTCCCATACTACTAGCAAGGTGCAAAGGCACTAAATTTAGATCAAGAAATGCTGACTAATTCACTATATTTTCAAATATGTCAGTCTATGATAAAAAGTGGTGCTTACTTTATTAATTTTCAGATTGGTAGTTTGAAAGCAAGTGCAGTTTTCATTTGCATGTCCTGATCAAATCCTGCCTGAGTATTCCATGTATTCCATCTGAAATCATAGGGCTACTCCTATAAAAACAAGGAGAGCAGGATTTGGCCCTCGGTCTATAATTTATATCAGTATTTCCAGATTATGAGTTTTCTGCAAATTTGGATAGGTGTGTGTGTGTGTGTGTGTATATATATATATATGTATAATTGTTACAGGTCACACTGCTTTGGAGTGATTGTGTAGTTTTCTGTGTAGTCAAAATGCAATCAGGGCCTGGGGTATTGATGCTTTGGGCATAGAGTTCAACTATTCAGCTAGCCATTAATATGCTTGCTTCTTCTAAATTCAAAATCTTGCTCAGGGTGGCTATTCACAAAGCCCCAAATGCTCTTTCCTTGGTGAAGTCAATAATATAAAGAGGTTCCAATCAATACACACTATTTTTGAAGCTACTTCTATACAGCTGTTTGGACAACCTGGATTTTTACCAAGATGTCTTAAATTAAACATGAGCAACCCTGGGGTGTGGGGCTTATAGAGAGGGAGAGTAGGAGATGGATAAGGAATCATGGGAATTGTTTAACTTCTGGGTTGTTTTTTTTTTGTTTTTAAATAAAAACAGGAGTTCATAAGACTTATAGGTGGCTGGGGGCAGGGACAAAAGAAGAAAACAAAATACACACTACTTAAATGGCATAAATAATTACTGAGCTGAGGGTCACTTTGGTTGGGGGCAATGTCAAATGGCACAGTAGGTAGTGATTTGATGTAGATTAATTATAATTAAAGTTTAAATGATTTGGAGCCATCAAGTTGTGCACATTGGTAGCCTATGTAACCACTTGATCTTATTTCTGTCATTCATTCTCCCCGCCTTCCCTCCACTTGTTTGTTAAGATCAACAAATGAATGTATCTTTAATTGGGACCCTGTCCAATGGGGCTCCACATGGGCACAGCAGTCCACCTGCACACTGCATATTGCAAGATATGGGCCTTAGAGCAGAATTTTCAAAATTCTTGTCATACAGCTGCTCCCAAACAGGGCACCCTCACGTGGCTGACCACAACACAACAAGCACAACCTGCAAGCTTCCCATTACTTCATTCCCCAAAGCCAGAAAATTGCCCATTCTCTTTTCCACAGAGCGGACCACTGGCCATCTCATCAGCCTAGGAAAGGAATGATGTCCCCCTAAGAGACTAATAAAAGCCCTCTTCTAGGCATCATTTATTAATATGCGTATATCCATTGGTAGGTCTCTCAAAGTGAAACTGTTCACAAATCCCAAAATAAAACAAGCTAAAAAAGAACAGTTTACCAGTTTTGTCATCCCTCTCCCAGGACCCCACCTCTGCAGGTCATCTACACGATCCTTGTTCCATGATACCTGTGCCCCTACTCCAGGACCTCCACCCTGCTGGCCATTCTCCAAGCTTCTTACAACTCTTCTGCCACAACCCTCATCTCAGGTCTTCTGTGAGCAGGCTCCTCACAGCATTCCATTCTCCAGGCCTCCTTTTCCCACAAGTCTCATCCCTGCTGAATTCCTCCAGAATCATGCTCTTCACTTGAATTCAGCCTGCCCCTACCTAAGCCAGATCTTCCCCTTTGTCTGGGGGCTTTCTGCTTGATAAGGTTCCCCAGCTCCAGCCAGTCAACTCTCTCCTGTTCTTTCTGTGCACTAGCACTTCCCCTGAAGCAGCTCTCAACTCCTATTCTTTTTTGGAGGGAAGGTGTAGAGGGGGGCAGGAAAGAGCTAGTGCAGAACTAGCAGCTTGCTCCAAGGAACCCTCAACAGTTCCCAGCAGCAACTGCTGATCCTTCCTGCATCTTCTTCCTCCCTGTCTGAACTGCCTCTTGGGTTTTTAGAGATGCCAGGTGCTTTCTATCAGGCCCCATTGGGAGGTGGCTAATTACTCACAGGTGAACAGGACCCATTCCTTCTTAAAGGGGCCAATCATCCTGTAACACCTAAGCAATTTAAGCACCTAAGTCCCATTTCCAAAGTGACTTAGGAATCTAACCTGCCCATAGGCCTTGCCCACCAGTAAAGTGGTACAATCCCCTCTTTTGGATGGTGTAGTTGCATCAATATAGGGAAGAGGAATAAACTATACCAGTATAAGACACCTTTATACCGGTATTACTGCATCCAACAAGGGCATGTCCTGGTATAACTATTGGTTAAAAAAAAAAGTCATGCCATTAATTTTAATAATTATACTGGTACAGAAATTGTGCATATTACAGGCCTTAGTTTATGAGCTCTTTAGAGCAGCAACAAAGTCTTTGTGTGTTTGTACTCCACCTGCAACAATGGAGCCCCTATCCTGACTGGGGGCTGTAATAATAATATTTCATTAAGCAAAATAATTGATAATACATATTTTTAGTACTCTTTACTTCTGTTCATCCTGCAGAATCAGCACAGTTGAGAGGAAGCAAGCTGGATTCTAACTTTTCTGTGCAGTCAACAACATTTCTTAAGTTCCAGCTCTGACCCAAGAGCCCACTGGCAAAGAGTTCACTGTTATGTAGCAGCACCGTCTATCAGACTTCACAAACTCACTACCAACATATTGTCGTCATGGTATTTATCTATAAAGAATGTTGTGTAAGGGATTAAATGAAAACTTATATCAGACTGGTCATCCTAATCATTGCATGGTGTACGTACAGATAACAATTAAAAAGTTGTGGGTATGTACTAAAAATATGCTCAAACCATGAAACAAGGCAAGCTTGGTAAACAAGTTTGTCCAGACAGAGGAATTTTGATTTGCCTGTCTGCCTAGGTCTGGAATGTAAATGGAGCAGGGTAGGCTAAAGCCAATGGGAATTACATTTGCATCTGAACGCAACAGGAAAAGCAAAATAACAAGAGGATGAGAAAAGAGTACCTGGTACCAGCACTGTGGGAACATCAAGAATACTTTTCAAAGGTTTGCTGAACTCTAAGGCGGGTGGGGGTGGAAAGAGACATTGTGGTTATCCATCACTGAGGGAACAAAGAGGTCAGCATCTTCTGTATCCATGAATGGTGGATCCCCAGTCATGTGGGTTGGTGATGCTGAGAGGTGGCTTTATGGGAGAAATTGCCTTAGACAAGGATTGTAGCCTGTTAAATATTAGTCTCTAGAAAGTGTGTTATACTTTTGTTTTACTTGTAACTATTTTCGGTTTCTATTACCTTTGCTTAGTATCACTTAAACTCTGTTCTTTTTTAGTAAGCTTATTCTTGGTTGTACTATAAGTTCATCTCAATGCAATATATTAAATTGCTGATCCCCAGCTGATCTAACAGGGTGGTGTGTATACTGTCGCTTTGGAGACAGCAGATTTGGTAATTTCTGGGAGTGTCCAGTGACAAGGGTTGGATACTTCAGAGGAATGCTTTGTAATGAGGTTGGGGTCAGAGTGCACCTAAGGTTAACCTGCAAGGCAAAACAGAGGCTAGCAGAGCTTTTGAGGATATGGGGGGCGTGGAGGAGGCTAACAGTCTGGAGTGTCATGGAGATGACATGCAGTTTAGTTCCAACAAGTCCTCCCTCACTGAGGCAAGGGGTTACACGTTGACTCACACCAACCCATTACACATAAAGCCAAAGACAGTTATACAAGTGTCACAGTGGTTTGCACTATTTTATAAGCAGCTGATTATCCCCCAACTAATAATAGAAAATGGAGAAGGTCTCGTTATATTTCACCCTCACTACTACATTCCAATATTTTGGAACAAAAGTATAGTTATGATTACTGATATTCTAATATTGATATTTAATAATCATCTCACATTGATCATAACTGTTCCTGTTTTCTTATGCTCCCTTCACCTCTTTATTGTATCCACCTTGTGGCCTCTTGTCTTACTGTAAGTTCCTTGGGGAAAAGACGATCTTTTTATATTCTGTTTGTACAATGCCTAGCACATTGCGTTAGGGATGGAAGAAGAAGAAGAAGGGTGATGTGGGGGGGCAGTTCGCCAAAGCTGACAGAGGTAAAAAACAGTTACACTTCTTTGTCCCAGCCTGCCCTTCTCCATCCCAGTAGGGATGCAAAGGTGTACCCTCATTTCCAGGGCACCCACTCATCCCTGCATGTAGCACTGCAAGGACTTTGCCTTTCATATCCCCCTCCATCCCACCCATTGGTCACTTTGTTGTCTCCAGTGGTCAGTCCCAGCTTGCATCTTTTCCCAACTCCCTCTCTGGGTTTTCTATGGCTCAGCCCTCCAGCCAAATCATGCAACAGTTCACCTCCCTTCTGGAATAACAAAAAGGCCCAACTAAGCCCAAATCAAATGCCTATATTAATAGTTCTTCTGCTCCTCTCAAGTGACACTGAAGTCCTCTGCTTCTTGAGCCCTTCTCCTGGCCCCTGCAGAGCTTGTTATCTTGCTTCTTCCATAGAAGAAATCCCCTACTGCTTCCCCTGGCCAGGGACTCTAGCAGTTTACCTCTGAGGATCTCCCTGCTCCTTTTAGGCCCTATGTCAGGGCTCCCCCACAGCAGCCTGCTCATGAAACTATTTTGCTCTTGCAGGTCCTAACTCAGGGCCTAGGGCCTCCCACAGAGTCTGCCTGACTGCTGCAGGCTTCCCAGAGGGGAACTCTCCTTATTCCTCCCTCCAGGGCTTTCTTTCCTCTAATAAGTTCCCAGCTCTGTTTAAGTAGTGCTCACTCATGCTCTTTAACCACCACAGCTAGGATCAGTTTTTGTAATTAACCCTTTTACATCTATCTGGAGTCACTAATTAGCCCTTATGCTGCCAGCTCTTCAATGAGACTGGGGAATAGATGCTAAGTCATGGCCAAGGCTGAGCCCAGCCCGCCTCAAAGGGCCAGCCAGACCATGACAGGGTTAGTCATTATTAGGGAGCACAGATGGTGCTACCATCTCCACCCCTCCTTCTGGGGTTTCTCCCAGGGTGATGATAGCTGTAGACAATTGGGACTAATGGTTTGCCTACCCTGGAGATGGAAGGTGTAATTTCCATCTCAGATAGCCATACCCTTGCTAACTCTTATTTTTAGTGCACTGGCTCAGTCAAAGTATTTGCAGTAGCATGAGCAGCATGAGGAGGTAGCCACCTAGGAGACCCTAGGTACCTACTTGGAGTGGCCAGCTACTCACACTGCCATGACTACATTTCTATTTTTAACATGTTAGCTCAGTCAGAGCTAGTGTGGGTATGTCTAGTCAAGCTAGAAATTACAACTTCAGCTCACTGTAGATATACCCTCAGTAGAAGCCATAGTGATGGAGGCTACCAAAGGGATGTGCCAAATGAGCACTCTCCCTGGCCCCACCCTTCCCATATAGCACTACTCATTTTTATGGCTATACAGTAGAACCTCAGAGTTACGGACACCTTGGGAATGGAAGCTGTCTGTAACTCTGAAAAAAGCACAGTTCGGGCTCCGGATCAGCAGCTGCCACTCCAGGCCAGGCTTCGGCAGCAGCTGAGCTCCCTACTCAGTGCCAGCATGAGTTTGCAAGCTTGTCTCTCTCCCCCACCATGTGTGTGTGTGTGAGAGAGAGAGAGAACAGTATGTCCTCAGCCTGGGGGTAAGGGGGTAAAAACAGTGCAGCACATCCCCCTTTTGAGAGGAGGGGTGAAAGCAGCACAGACCCCGGCGCTGCTCCTGCTCTGCTGGCTCTGGCCAGTGTCTTGCTGCAAGTGGCTGTCCCACGTGGGGGTGAGGACAGGCAGCCCAGATGTGCCTATCTTTAAAATGCAATACAGGCACAGTACAGTATTTGCTTTTTTCTTTTTCTGGTCTCTGCTGCTGCCTGATTGGTTACTTCCAGTTTCACATGGTGTCTGGTTGACCAGTCAGTCCATAACTCTGGCGTCCGTATCTTTGAGGTTCTTCTGTACTTGACTTCAGTAAGGAAATTGCTTTCACTTTTCATCATTGCAACTTCCCATAGGCAGACATTCCCCTGCTGAAGCACTAACAGAGCAAGAGCCAATATTATCCAGGGATGAATCTGGCCCTAGGACTGTTAAAATCTATTGTTTTTTTTTAAGACACCAGACTCTGTGGTACACAGAAGCAGTTGAGAAGAACTTTGAATGACAGCATTCAAATAAAATAATTTTTTTTGCCTAGTATGTTTAATACTTAAGATATCCCAAAGTTCTTTACAAATACATTAGACTCTCTTTTGCCTTGCATCTTATGCAGTTAACAACGCTATGGGGTAGTGCTTTACACCTACCTTGAACTCATGTTGCACTGGTGTAAAATAACTAAACAAGATACAGGGCAACAGAGAACCGTTGCCAGGAAGGGCAATCTATCTTCCAAAGCTGTACAGGTTCAACTTTAAAACAGTTATGTCAATGATTTAATTATACCAGTGCAAAGTACAATGTGGCACTCTGAATTTGATTAATATATATTATGTACATCATAAATTATATACAAGTTATTAAATTAAGCTAAATCGGTATACATCAATATAAAATTTAAATTGAACTAAGAGTGTCCACAGTGTGTTTTGCACTGGTTTAGCGAAGTCATTTCAAAACACATTGTTAGTTAAAATGGTGTGTCTGAAGAGAAACAAGGGGTAAAATTTTCAAAAATGCTTAAGTGACTTAGGTGACTAGTCTCAATTTCAAGAGACTTCGGGCCTTAGGTTCCATTGATTTTCAATGGGACTGAGGATCCTAGGTGTGTAAGTTCACTTTTGAAAATGGGGCTTTTAGAAGTTTTAGCCAAGGCTAAATGTGAAATCCTGTAAATACTTTGCAATAGCGTGCACATGCACCGAGACATAGATTTAGTGAGATCAGACTTTGTTTTATGGACAGAGGGAATGTTGACACTTGCACTTTAGTTATCTTCTAGTCTCTAAAACAATTATTAGACCTTTATACTTCCACCTGGATTGTCACGGACATAGAAAAGAAATCAGAGAATATTTTAAACTGCTATTGTCTTCCTTTGTTCTCCCCAACCCTTATAGATACATAGATACATTTAAAGAGATGGGATCCACCTCACCAAGAAGGGGAAGAGCATCTTCGCGCACTGACTTGCCAACCTAGTGAGGACACTAGGTTCAAAGGGGGCAGGTGACATTAACAGAGGACTAGATGTTGGGGTGGGGGAGAAGGGAGACAAGACAAATGACAATAGGATCATAGGCACAACAAGAGGGAAATCAGTGGGGGAATCTGCTCAACATCTTAGATGTCTGTACACAAATGCAAGGAGTATGGAGAATAAACAGGAAATATTAGCACAAGCTAAATTATGACTTAATTGGCATCACAGTGGGTGGCTTAGTTGGATAAGTCACATGACTGAAATATTGGTATAGAGGGGTGTAACTTTTTCAGAAAGGACAGACAGGATAAAAGGGAAGAGATGTTGCATTATACATCAAGAGTATATTTACTTGCTCTGCGGTCCAGAACAAGGTCAGAGGCAGACCAGTTGAAAGACTCTGGGTAAAGATAAAATGGGTAAAAAATAGGGATGACATAATGGTAGGGGTCTACTATAGACCACCAAATGAGGAAGGAGGCAGATGAGGCGTTTCTAGAACAAATAACAGAAATATCCAAGCCACAAGAATTGGTAGCATTGGGGAACTTTATATACAAGTCATTGGTTGGAAAAGTAATACGGCAACACAAAAAATTCCTGCTAAGTTCTTAGAAAGTATTGGGGATAACTTTTTGTTTCAGAAAGTGGAAGAAGAAACCAGGGGCAACCATTTTAGACTCAATTCTGACCAACAGGGAGAAATTGGTAGCAAATCTGAAGGTGGAAGTCAATTCGGGTGAAAATGATCATGAAGGGACAGATTTTGAGAGTCTAAGGAAAGAAAAGAATGAGACCAGCAAAGTAAGGGCAATGGACTTCAAAAAATCAGGCTTTAAACAGATTCTGAGAACTGTTAGGTAAGGTCCCAAGGGAAGAAAATCTAAGGGAAAAAGGAGTTCAGGAGAGCTGGCAGTTTCTCAAGGATACAATATTAAGGCACAACTGTAAACTATCCTTATGCAAAGGAAAGATAGGAGGAATAATAAGAGGCCATCAGGAGCTCTTTAATGACCTCAAAATAAAAAAGGAATCCTACACATAGGCGCCGATTTTCTAGTTTCCCCAGGATTGCTCAACCCCTGCTCTGCCCCAGGCCTCCCTCCACCCCAGCCCTGCCCTGCTTCTTCCCACTCCTGCCCTGTTCTGCACCCTCCCCTTCCTGCACATTGCTGAACAGCTAATCCGGGCTGGTGGAGGCACTCGGGCGGCAGGGGAGGAGCTGATCAGTGGGGCCACCAGTGGGCACTGAGCACCCACTATTTCTTTCTTGTGCATGCTCCAGCCCCAGAGCACCCAAGGAGTCAACACCTATGATACTAAGGTAAAAAAACTTTCTAACTTTAAGCATAGTTACGTTCTGGAATAGGCTTCTAAAGGAGATTGTGGAATCCCAGGTTTTTAAGAACACGTTGGACAAGCACCTGTCAAGGATATAGTCTAGGTATAATTGGTCCTATTTCAGCACAGGGGACTGAACTTCATGGCTTCTCGAGGCCGCTTCCAGCCCTACATTTCTATGATTTTATGAAATTGACTGAAGAGAGAGGGTGTTAAGGGGGGAAAAAAATTCCTTTTCCCAGAACTGGCTATGTAGATTCTCTCCTCAGGCCCTAACGCTACCAGCACTCCCAGCTATCTTCGAGACACCACTGACTTCCTGAGGAAACTACAATCTATCGGTGATCTTCCAGAAAACACCCTCCAGGCCACTATGGATGTAGAAGCCCTCTACACCAACATTCCACACAAAGATGGACTACAAGCCGTCAGGAACAGTATCCCCGATAAAGTCACAGCAAACCTTGTGGCTGACCTTTGTGACTTTGTCCTCACCCTTGATTATCACTACAAAAGTTTTTTTCTCCTGCTGATAATAGCTCATCTTAACTAATTAGCCTCTCACAGTTTGTATGGTAACTTCCAACTTATCTGTATGTGTGTGTGTGTGTATTATATATATAATCTTACTATATGTTCCATTCGATGCATCCGATGAAGTGGGCTGTAGCCCACGAAAGCTTACGCTCTAATAAATTTGTTAGTCTCTAAGGTGCCACGAGTCCTCCTTTTCTTTTTGCGGATACAGACTAACACGGCTGCTACTCTGAAACCTGTTAAAGGTGCAGTCTTGATTCAGTCAATACAGTTTTATTATATGATCACCTACTATTTTTTCCACAGGATGGATGGTTCTCAGAGAATGAATCAGCATTGTGCGATGAGACAGGCTGTTGTCAGTTGAACACCTGCCCCATTCACCTGCATCCGATGAAGTGAGCTGTAGCTCACGAAAGCTTATGCTCAAATAAATTTGTTAGTCTCTAAGGTGCCGACAAGTACTCCTTTTCCTTTTGCGGATACAGACTAAGACGGCTGCTACTCTGAAACCCAAAATTTGAAGTCACCTCACCTGCTTCCCCGTTTAGAAGGGGGAAGAAAAGGGAAGATCCACATCTCCTCCTTGCTGCCATAAACGGCAACTGCCAGTCATGCTTTCCCAGGTGGGAAAAGGCACAATTGTCCTTCATCCAGTTTCTACTTTGCATTTGTGAGTTTCGAATACAAACATCTATGGAATTGATAATTTTAGAGCAACAAATTAGATTGACTGACATCAAAATTCTTCAATACAGACCCTGTACTAGACAGGGGCAAGAAGGAGCAATGAGAGGGAGAAAACTGAGGTTCCTCACTGCAAAGTTGAGTTTTAGGATGCAATATAGAAGACTGGTGGCTTATCTTCATTATTTAATGACTGCAGTCAAATCTGTCCAACTCTAATATCACAAGAAGCTTTAGTAATGATTTATATATTCTGGTCATGAGACTGTCACCCACACACCTCTCCCTTCCACTCCCCCCCCCCTTTTTTTTTCTATATTGTAGTTAATCTTCTTTCATAGTAGCTTTTCCATTGTACCTGCTAATTACTAGATTTTATAATTAAGCTATGGATTTTAAATGCTATGTTACTTGTACACAGGTACTTAACAACTGGAAAAAATATATCTCCCTGTCTACAGGGTTGTCCTTCATACCCATGGGGATTCATGCTTTATAGTAATCATCAAAGCAAGTATGTTAAGTAATACAGAGCTGTACAAGAGAGCAATGACATACGACTTTTTTTTAAACTGTGTAAACCTCTATATCAGATACCCTTAGGCAACCAACTGCCAAATTTAAAGTTTTTACTCCTAAACATGCGGGTGCTAAAACTTCTCAAAGAAAAAGGTCACTATGACTTTTTACCATAGGCAAAATGTATTTTTCTCTAACCTTATTCTCAGAACCAGCTGAGTCATTCTGGGTGACATTTTCTAACAAATAAATTAATTCAGTCTGAGGCAGACACCCAGCATGGAAATTTTCAGCCCAAACAGCTAAATTTTGGTAAACCTATAAACAACTAAAAACTGGGTCTTACAGTGGGAACTGTGGGACAACTTTAGTAACAGACATTGCTACTAGCACTGCCTATAATGTAGGTCCTGGCTGTGCAATGAGTTGTGTACAGGTATACCCGAGCACCCTCATAGAGTCTCATAGGCTTCATTGTGTGTCCAAGAAGGAGCACACATCTGTCTGTGTTCATTTCAGTGAGGGACTGAGGGCATTTGGCATTTTCACAATTCCATGTTTCTCACACCTCATTACAAACTATATGAATTCTTTCAGTCATGACAGATTTTATGTTTTCCCTGGCATTGGACAGAGCTCAGTGTGGGTCATCTCTAGAACTAATTGTATAAAAATAAAGAAATCTGGCGTAGTATATTCCACCAACCCAATCACCTTAACGCTGTTGTAAACTTTAGCACTATATTCACCAATATCTGATACAAGGATTTTCTAAAGACCTGATATTTGGTACCTCAGGATATATCTAACCTCACATAAGCTAACTCGGGCTTGCGGGGATTGGGCTGCAAGGCTATAAAACTGCAGTGTAAATGTTTGGGCTCTGGCTGGAGCCTGAACATGTCTGAACATCTACACCTCAATTTTACAGCCCTGCAAGCATAAGTCAACTGACATGGGCCAGCTGCAGGTGTTTATTGCAGTGTAGACATACCCTCAGAGACCACTTAACTATCAAGTTAATCATCAGGAATCTATGTAGAGTGTACCTCTTTACCACATTATCTCCTTGTGTCTGAATTATTGAGATGTTCCTATTACAATTTTCCTAGAAAAATCAATCAATCCTATTTCAATGGGACTCATCTTCAGACCAGAGAGCTCATTTACCCATCCTTTGTCTTCAATGTATCATTTCTTACCTGTAAGGTATGACTAAAAGCAACAACATCTAGAAGAATAGGTGAGCTTAGCCAGGGGCTCTCTTATACCCACTAGAATCAAGTCTTCAGAGTGGCACATTCCTGGCTTCTGATATTCTGCCTGAGTGTAGTGTCTTCTTTTGACCACAATCCAGATATCATAGAATAGCAGGGTTGGAAGGGACCTCAGAAGGTCATCTAGTCCAACCCCCTGCTCAAAGCAGGACCAATCCCCAACTAAATCATCCAGAACAACTGAACCAAAAAGATAAGTTTGAGAACAGCAGATGTTCTTTTCCAGCTTTGTTAAGGGTATAAGAATTTCTCTTCAAAACAGAGATGATTTTAGGGAAACCAATATCCACTTGTTTCCATGCCATATCCAGAACATACCTAACATATGTCCACTCTGGTCTGATGGATCAAGCCTACTGTTCAGGAAATGTACAAAACCAGGATACTTCACTAGCCTGGCTTTAGCCAGGCAAGATCTACTGTAGGAATGTCCATATTTAATTTTGTGCTGAAAGAGGCAACACCCAACTCTGACATACATGCAAAGCTGCTACATAGGGAACTCCCAACATGTTTCTTTGTTTCTTCCTCCCCAAACACAGACTTTGGAAATAGGGTTTTACAAGTCTCTATCTCTGACTTTCTTTCACCTTTTCCTTAGCACTTTGGCTGAGAATAAGGGTTGAGGTGAAGACAAGAATGAGGAATGAAATAACTATTGGTAACAATTGCCTATATGGTTCCTTTCTTCATCTCTAAATCTATGAGCCCTCATTTGAAAATCTTTAATCCTAGTAAAGATCCTGCTCTAGGCCCTGAGTCAGATAGACCACAGGTAGAATTCTAAGGTAGATTGTAATGTTCACATTTAAATTTGTCCAGGAAACAGGATTAACACCATTACTCTATAAAAGTAGTCTATTAACTTTATATATGTAATGGTAATTATATTCATAAACTTTTCATAATGCAATATATCTTATACACACACACACACACACACACACACACACCATGTTATCATTATTAAAATACATTACACAATGTTAATGTAATGCAAAAAGTTGCTATATTGAGAATAGGGATAGAACTGGTCAAATAAAGTTAATCAGAATGTAATTTGTCCCCTATGCTATTTGATAAATACTGTTTAAGCCCTCATTTAGTAAAGCACTAAAGCGCATGCTTGAGCTTTGATTTCAGTGAGACTTAGTACATGCTTAAGAGTTTTGATGAATCAGGGCCATAGAGCCAGGGGAATAATTCAAAAATATTTGTGTATATGAATTCTGCAGATATTTTATTTGTAATTCTTTCTTCAATTTACACCCAGATCTAATTTGGAATATATTTTTTTAAAAAACCCTGAATTTGCTTTGTCTTTCTTTGTGATACCTAAAACTTTTTTAAAGTTAATTTTAATTAGTTCTAATGTTCACCTAGCTGTTGAAGGGGTAAATATACCCAAGTGTATTAGCTGAAAATTCACTTCACACAGCAGTAAACACATGTTGTTGCTGCCAGACATCTCTACATGGACTAAGAACCATCCAAACTGTGACGCTGATCAGTAGCACTTTCAATATTTGTCATTAGAGCTAAAAGTTAATGTTTTATTAGACTCAAAAAAAGTTTGAGTTTACAAAATCTTTTGGAATTCATTAGAACATTTAAAAAACATAACTGCATTTGTTTCTTTACAAAAATAATAAAAAAATATCTAAAAATGATCACAGCTGCCCAGGCAAATTATAACATATAAGGGCAAACTTGAAACCACCTTTAACTCTTGAACACAAAGGCACAGCCACCTTGGTCCCACCAGCTTGGGTTCTGGATTTAGATCAATTCAGTCAGACCCAAAGATCAAATACTTCAGTCCTTCAAGCACTTGTATGTAAATTTTCTCACTTGAGTATTCCCATTGATTTAAATGGGATGATTTATGTGTTAAGTACACACACATTTGAAGGATCTGGGCCTTAATAAATTGAAACATTTTTCTGGTCACAGATATTGGTGTAGGAATAATACAGGTTGAGAGTGGGAGCATGGTAGCTGTACATACTACATATTTCTACAGTGGACAGACCATTTATGAGCAATCCATCCATGTTTTAAAACTGTAAAAAATGAAGTTGAACATTTAGAACTTTGCTTTCTGCAACTATCCTTTCTGTAATAAACATACAGTACTAGTACCTCTCCATGGTTCTGATCCTGCAAACCTATGCTCATGGGAATGAATAATCCTTACTCGCAGGAGGAAGAGTTTGCAAGATCAAACTCCACGAGATGGGATAGTGTACAGCTTCAAGGGTTCTCTCCTAGTACCTAGGTTTCTTGTAGGATCAAGTCCATATTCCTTGAATAGTTGAAACGCAACTATATACAAAGAGAGCTGAAGTGTGGACGTAAGATTTTCCAATAATAATAATATATTTATCATGCCCTCCAGAGTCTGCAACTTCAAGTCCCTGCTGAATGGAGAACAAAGTGGTCTATTTTAAAGTAATGAGATGTCATATTAATTGTGTTGTACCTGTTGTCAATGGTTATATTGTAACAATTAATTTCTAGCTCTTGAGTGGCACAGAAATATTCGGCTTTAGTAACTGTGCCACAGCTGTAACACAAAAATGAACTTTAAGCTGTATCAAGGATTGATAAAAATACAAAGAATAAAGGTAATGGGAAATAATTTAATTTTAGTTAAAACTGTCTAGAACAGAAAAAGATATATCAAAAACCGGATAACACCCCAAAACAAAGCCCCAAAATTCAACTTCCCCATCAGTATTTTACAAGCAATTTAGATCCTGATACTGAGATACTGAGTGAGCAAGCTATTATAGTCTTATGTATTTACTTTTTTTATTTTTTGAGGTGCTCAGTTACCACAGTCGTGGTGTCTCATAAAAACGTATCTTAGATAAATTGGCAGATAGATGGATCAATCACTGACAAAAAAGAAATCCAACTACTTTGTTTCTGAGAATGCTGTTTAAGTTTTCCTGCTCTTAGGAACATGTTAAATCCTTTGAGTGAAATACTGGCCCCACAAAAATTAAATGGAATTTTGCCACTGATTTTAATGAGGCCAGGATTTAACCCATTGTATTCTATTTTGAATTCATTATCTGTTGAAACATTGCTATTTTGCCGAGTGATGCGTTTCTTTTCTCCAGTTTTTTAATAGATTTTGTAACACTCACACTGCAGTGAAATTCTGCTCTCTGCTGTGCAAATGGTGCTTCCATGAACAGGTCAAAGGTAGTCACGTGCTTGCATATTAGTTGTGTATGTGAATACAGGTATTGACCTCTAGTAGTATTTGTATTTTGATTCTCTAAGGTGAACTGAAAAACTATCTTTATAAATAAGTAACTTGCATCCCCAAATAAATATAAAATATGTATAGATGATGTGGAGAATACAAATAAATATATTTTTTAAATAATTGGAAATTATTGTCTCCTTGATTACTTATCTGCTGAGTCCTAAGGGCTTAATCCTGCAAACGCTTACTACTAAACTTAGTGTTTAATACTGTGGACGCCCCTATTGAAGTCAGCATTTTAGTGTCTAAGTCTCATAGCAGTAAAGTACTACTCTTTTAATGTCTGCAGGATTGAGCTCTAAATTAGAAAACTGCATTTCCCCTGCAAAAACTGATGCTATTTCTATCTCTTATAGTAGAACAATACAGAAGAAACACAGACCTTGAAAATCAGGTCTTGAAAGGCAAAATGTTTCTTATTTTTATTAATGGGGAGTCTTCACAAACAAATTCACAAACAAAAGGGGGAAAAAACCAAAAAAATCCTACTACATAAAATGAGTTAAGATTGAGAGTAGTTATCAGTAATTGAAGGGCAAAAAAAAAAACAAAAACAAAAAACCCAACCAACCAATCCAAACCACCACCTCCTTATATTAAAGGATGATAATGCACATTTAAGGCATCAAAGAATCTATACCTTACCTTGTAGTTACACCATGCAATCATATTGCTTGTGACTAAGGCATTTTACTATTTGGGTTCCAGTTCAAGCTAATTTTTTTAAATCACTTCAGTTTGGATATTATTCATTTTAAGAGGTTTTATTTTGGGGGGAAGGGAAGTTTGCACTGCTCCCTGCCCCTCGCCTTCAGGGTGTCACTATAGAGTGCAACTGAAAGTACAATTTGGCTGTCAACATTGAACGAGTTTGATACACCTGAATTATAAGAAAAAAGCTGTAAATTTTCTTCCTTCATGCCATGCATTCCTTGTTAGGATATAGATAATCAGGCCTGTCTGCAAAGGCCTGTACTTCAAGAATTTAGGTGTATTCTTATCACTTGGCTAGTTATAGAGGTATAAAAGAAAGAATCAAAATCACTGTCTGCTGATGTAAGGTCCTTCTCTTACTGTGACAGTCTGAGGCCCTGTTCTTAGGCTAAGGCCTTTGGCTAAGCAACAGGCAGCCATAAACTGGGAAGGTTTCAGAGTAACAGCCATGTTAGTCTGTATTCGCAAAAAGAAAAGGAGTACTTGTAGCACCTTAGAGACTAACCAATTTATTTGAGCATAAGCTTTCGTGAGCTACAGCTCACTTCATCGGATGCATACTGTGGAAAATACAGAAGATGAGCTTATGCTCAAATAATTTGGTTAGTCTCTAAGGTGCCACAAGTACTCCTTTTCTTTTTGCATAAACTGGGAAGCGATCGGTCACATCCTCACATTCCAAACTAGTCACATTGAAAGAAGGTGCTATTGGAATACAATCTTGTCCTGATACTGCCTATCACCTCCAGAGAAAGGAAAGTGCCTAGAAAATGTAAAAGGAAACTTAGTTTGATAGCATCCTGTCTGACAAGAACTCACTTATCAATAGCTAGGATGTGAAATCCTCACTTCTGTATTGTTTTGTTCCCACTTTGCTATTGTTTGTACAATCTGGTTCTGTGATTGTTCCTGACTGCTGTATAATTAATTTTGCTGGGTTTAAACTAATTAAGGTGGTGGGATATAATTGGTTACATAATCATGTTACAATATGTTAGGATTGGTTAGTTAAATTTCAGGAAAATGATTGGTTAAGGTATAGCTAAGCAGAACTCAAGTTTTACTATATAGTCTGCAGTCAATCAGGAAGTGAGGGGGTGGGAAAATGGGAACAGGGAATGGGGGTAAGGAAACTGGAATCATGTTTTGCTAAGGGCAGGAATGGGAACAGGGACACAGGTGTAAGGCTCTGTGGTGTCAGAGCTGGGAAGGAGGATACTAAGGAAGGAAACTGGAATCATGCTTGCTGGAAGTTCACCCCAATAAACATCGAATTGTTTGCACCTTTGGACTTCGGGTATTGTTGCTCTCTATTCATGTGAGAAGGACCAGGGAAGTAAGTGGGTGAAGGAATAAGCCCCCTAACATTCCTCCTTAAATTACATGTTATCTACAAGGAAGTACAAAGTTTTCTCTGAAACATAGTGCTACACCATTTAACCACAGAAGGTTTTCCAACGTTCGGAAAAATTAGTACTTAAAAAGCACATTAATAACTCTGTAATATGAGCATAGTAGCAAGATTTTATGATACTGTCTGGTCAAAATATACCGTGATTTACAAGCGACAATTATAAAACTGTGTGGCATTTAGTCTATATCTGTTTATCAAATTAATGTGTACAGCATTTAAATAATCAGAAGCAAAATGTATCTGTTTGAGATTTCCAAGAAGAAAAGGGAGAGGAAACAAACTAACAAAAAAATTGCAGAATCTGGAATATAAAAGGTCACAAAGGAAATACACTCAGCACTTTCCCTTTAAAAAGAAAGGGGAGGTTTGACACTTAAGGTTTGATCCTATGAGACTAAATTTTATGTGTTTCAATGTAATTAGAAGCATATTATGCATTGTTCCAATCAAGGGTATTACAAAACTGAGCTGTGTGTGGCGTCATATATTGTGTAAAAGTTCTATGGTCCTATATATAAAAACCAGAGATAACTAACATTTTCCTTCAAGTTTTCATTGAGGCCACAACTTTTTCTTTTAATTTCTTCTTCACAGCCTCATATTTCTCATGCAGTTTTGTTTCCACCATATTCAAATCAGATCCCTAAAAAATTCTGTCATCATAAAACAAACAAACAAAAAAAGAGATACTTCACAAACCTCTGTTCCCACTTTCATCAGTTCACAGTCATTCCAAGAAAATCCAAAGGTAATCTGTCCGATTGCCCATACAGTCTCAACTATGAAATGATATTATTAGAAAACAATTTTCCAGTTTTTCAGATGCTAGCAATAAATAGCATTAAGGAAACTGTTTTTACTTCAGACAAGAAACAGTCCATAACACTTTGGAATGATTTGCATGGGTTTAATCTAGGAAAACTGGTTTTAAGTACATTTGTTACCATTGGCTACCATTTCATTGCACAGAAGTGCTCAAATCACCTTCATATTAACAGAACAGTTCACTTAAAGAAAAACACTGATGATTAAAAACTGCATAGCTTACTGTATTGAAATCAAATCCCATAATAAAATATGCACTTTAAATTCAAGATCACTTTAATGAAGGAAACATATTCTTGTTTTCACTAGTTACTGAAAGGCAGAATCATTCATTAAAACCGTAAGAACACATTAGAAATTTCATCACATTCTAAATGCCAGTTATCTGTATACAAATTCTTAAATATTGCCCCTAACAATAACCCTCATTCTTATGAGTTAACATACTTACCTTCTTCATCCCTATGACTAATGAATAAACTTCATGTAGCCTTCAGCCACTGAATTTTAGACTGAAGTTTCCATACACCACACAATCAGATAAAGCTTGCTTTGCAGTTGCAGTTAATGGAAACAGTGCTAAGAAACAATTACTACAAATTTCCACGTGCTTAAATTGAAAAGCTTTCAGAGAGAGGAACAGGGTGATCGACTGTGAAAACTCTGGTGAACTGTTTTTATTGTAATGAAATTGAAGAGCTTGTGTTACCTTATAATCAGGAACTTGTGCCTTCATCTGCTTTCAGTTGCGAATCACAGTAAATAAATGATTAACATTCACAATGTCACTTACTTGGATTTTCAGCAACAGTTCAGGATAACATTCCAATGATAACAAAATGTTCCGTTTTACAATAGTTTATTGTGTATGTACACTGCCACCTACAGTTTCAAGGTTATAACTGTATGCTCTGAAATAATTAACCCAGCCAAATGTACAGGTTGGTCTAAAAGTTATTTATCATCATAAGAACGGCCATACTGGGTCAGACCAAAGGTCCATCTAACCCAGTATCCTGTCTTCTGACAGTGGCCAATGCCAGGTGCCCCATAGATAATGAACAGAACAGGTAATCATCAAGTTATAGAGTAATGGTGTTAATCCTGTTTCCTGGACAAATTTAAATGTGAACATTACAATCTACCTTAGAATTCTACCTGTGGTCTATCTGACTCAGGGCCTAGAGCAGGATCTTTACTAGGATTAAAGATTTTCAAATGAGGGCTCATAGATTTAGAGATGAAGAAAGGAACCATATAGGCAATTGTTACCAATAGTTATTTCATTCCTCATTCTTGTCTTCACCTCAACCCTTATTCTCAGCCAAAGTGCTACGGAAAAGGTGAAAGAAAGTCAGAGATAAAGACTTGTAAAACCCTATTTCCAAAGTCTGTGTTTGGGGAGGAAGAAACAAAGAAACATGTTGGGAGTTCCCTATGTAGCAGCTTTGCATGTATGTCAGAGTTGGGTGTTGCCTCTTTCAGCACAAAATTAAATATGGACATTCCTACAATAGATCTTGCCTGGCTAAAGCCAGGCTAGTGAAGTATCCTGGTTTTGTGCATTTCCTGAACAGTAGGCTTGATCCATCAGACCAGAGTGGACATATGTTAGGTATGTTCTGGATATGGCATGGAAACAAGTGGATATTGGTTTCCCTAAAATCATCTCTGTTTTGAAGAGAAATTCTTATACCCTTAACAAAGCTGGAAAAGAACATCTGCTGTTCTCAAACTTATCTTTTTGGTTCAGTTGTTCTGGATGATTTAGTTGGGGATTGGTCCTGCTTTGAGCTGGGGGTTGGACCAGATGACCTTCTGAGGTCCCTTCCAACCCTGCTATTCTATGATATCTATGAAGTGATCCATCCCATCACCTATTCCCAGCTTCTGGCAAACAGAGGCTAGGGACACCATCCCAGCCCATCCTGGTTAATAGCCATTGATGGAGCTATTCTCCATGAATTTATTGAGTTCTTTTTTGAACCGTTATAGTCTTGGTCTTCACAACATCCTCTGGCAAAGAGTTCCATAGGTTGACTGTGCATCGTGTGAAAAAAACACTTCCTTTTATTTGTTTTAAACCTGCTGCCTATTAATTCATTTGACCCCTAATTCGTGTGTTATGACGAGGAGAAAATAAAATCATAACTGGTGTGGAGAAAGTAAATAAGGAAGTGTTATAGACCTCTATCATATCCCCCCTTCGTCCTCTCTTTTCCAGGCTGAAAAGTCCAAGCCTTATTAATCTCTCTTCATGCGATGGCCGTTCCATACCCCTAATAATTTTTGTTGCCCTTTTCTGAACCTTTTCCAATTCCGATATATATATTTTTTTTGAGATGGGGCGACCACATCTGCACACAGTATTCAAGATATGGGCATACCACGGATTTATATAGTGGCAATATGGTATTTTATTATCAAACCCTTTCTTTAGGATTCCCAACATTCTGTTTGCTTTTTTGACTCGCTGCACATTGAGTGGATGTTCTCAGAGAACTATCCATAATGATTCCAAGATCTTTCTTTAGTGGTAACGGCCAATTTTGACCCAATTATGTATGTATAGTTGTGATTATATTTTCCAATGTGCATTACTTTGCATTTATCAACATTGAATTTCATCTGCCATTTTGTTGCCCACTCACCCTGTTTTGAGAGATCCTTTTGTAGCTCTTTGCACTCTGCCTGGGTCTTCACTATCCTGAGTAGTTTTGTATCATTTGCAAATTTTGCCACCTCACTGTTTACCCCTTTTTTCAGATCATTTATGAATATGTTAAATAGGACTGGGCCCAGTACAGATCCCTGGGGGACCCCAGTATCACCTAAGGAACACAAGAATTGCTTTATCACAGCAGTAGTCCATCCAATCTAGTATCATCTCTAACTATGCCATACCAGATGCTTCAAGAAAACATGCAAGAATTATGGGCTAACATGCTCCTAGCATAAGTGTCTTCCTACAACCTCTTCCCCCACAAACTCACCCTAAGGATCCTCTACATGCTTTACTTTTGGGGGAATTCTGCACCAAAAAATTAAAAATTCCGTGCACAAAATTTTGAGCTGTCTGAGGAGATATCTGAGCCATTAGTGATTATCTTTGAAAAGTCATGGAAGACTGGAGAGATTCCAGAGAACTGGAAAAGGGCAAATATAGTGCCCATCTATAAAAAAAAAGAAATAAGGACAACCCGGGGAAGTACAGACCAGTCAGCTTAACTTCAGTACCTGGAAAGATAATGGAGAAAATAATCAAGCAATCAATTTGTAAACATCTAGAAAATAAGTAACAAGTTAGCACGGATTTATCAAGAACAAATTGTGTCAAACCAACCTAATAGCTTTCTTTGACAGGGAAACAAGCCTTGGGGGTAGGAGGGAAGTGGTAGATGTGGTATATCTTTACTTTAGTAAGGCTTTTGATATGGTCACGCACACCCTTCTCAAAAAAAACCAAAAACTCCTTTGCCAACTAGACACAAAGTGGCATTGTGCCCAAAAGCCATTAAGGGGTATGATTTGTGTTCTAATCTGGAGAATGTGAAGAGTTCTGTGTCTTGTACTAAAGAACACATGACCTAGGAGTGAGAATCCTGCATAGATGATATATAGAAAAGAATCATATACTCGTAACCAAATTTGCCTTTTCAGCATATGTAGTGTAAGATGTTTAAATTCACACACACCATTTTTTTAAAAAAATTCTAAATTCTTCTACCTCACATTTTCTTACCTGGAATTTTGACACCTTTTGAAACAGTAATTAGTTCTAGTCAGTGTTTGGTTCAATAAGCTGCTAAGTAACTGGGTACTGAAGTATGACCATAACCTTTGTGAATGTACATGTTATTCATGCTTTACAAAAACACTGCCAGAAATATTAGCTTAAAACATCAAATTAAAAGTAATTTTAGGTACTACACTTGCACCTGACTCCCTTGAGAGTCTGATTTTATATTTTCCTATTTTTAAAAATGATTTTTCTACTTTGCTGTTGGGTAAATACACCACAAGAACTTATGGAAATAGGGAGACTGGCCACACACAAAGATGTCATCAAATAAACCAACTACGAAAAAAAAAGAAAAATCTTACTTTCTACTAACTTCTTTCAGTTATAGTAAACATAGATGTTACTGAAAAGCACATAATTTTTTAAAAATTATGCACAATTGATTTTTTTAAAAAAGTTGACTGTGTCCCTTTAAATCCAAGATACTGTAAAACTTAAATAATAAAAATTATACAGTCAAAACAAACACTGAAAGCTTTAAAAATGGACCTCGATACAGTAGCAATGATTAGAGCATTAGATACACCTCTGGAGATGTAGGATCACATACAAATTAAAATGAAATTTATTTTGTTTTGCTATAGTGCAACTGAGGTCTAGTCAAATAAAAACACCAACACAATCTGACAAATATCCAGAAATACTGGCCACTTGCGTACAAGAAGACTATTTAGGGAAACGCAGCAAAGGGGAACATTGAGGAGAGAACCAGGATACACTGAGTTCACAAGCAGCATGGTAAGAAAGGTTTCCAGCAAAAGCTTCATGCTATGCCCAGGTCTAGCCCCTTTCTTCACCTCTGTGCGTACCACAAAAAAATGAATTCAAGCTGCACACAGTGTAAAAACTGAAGACAAAGTAAAAACACTAAAAAGGATTTTCGAAATGTTTACTAAGTAGGCCATCCAACTTAGTACTGTAAACAAACATATCCAAGCAATAAATTACAATTACATGAGTAACATTCTGAAGACAGAAGAAAAGTTGGGTAATTTAAATATAGTACAAAAATGCTCAAATATACATTGAAAACTTTATTGTTCTTTAACAAAATAAGTTTTTTAAAAATTCACCAAAAACCTTCTCAAAGCAGATATAATACCAACAAAAATATCTTATTTCCAGGATACTTGGAGACAAATCACATGAAATCAAAGTTCACCGAAAAGACATGACATCTAATTTCGGACAATTATTAGCGACAAAAGTGTATCAAATAAAAAAAATGAGCACTAAGGTCCCATTCCTGCAGCAGCACATGAATTCAATGGGACTACATAGGTGTGAAAAGTTATGTACGTGCACAAGTCTTTGCAGGACCAGGACCTAAATCACTCAACCCTGAAAAAGTGTGCCTGATCATTTCACTCTGCTCTTCTTGTCAGCTTTGTACATCTCAGGCAGTTCAACCCCACAAAATGCTCTAAACCCAATGACAACAAAAAATGGGAATAGCACTAACTTGAGCACGTGAAAAAGAAAACAATACGCTCATAAGCCACCTACTGATTCAAGTTATCACTAGCGAGAAGGTGAAGTAACTTAGGGCAGCTCTCAGCAGAAAAGAAAATCCCACCATAGTCATTTCTGGTTTGCATAGAAATACTTGTATCTGATTTTTGTTTGTTTTTGTTCAACATCTAAAGCAAAAACATCAGAAAAGATTGTAAAGGTGGTTGTTTTGGTGTAGTTTTTTTAAATAAGTGCATGGTATAAAAACCTCACTTTTATGTATGGCAACTACATCCTTTCTGTTCAGGGCAGGAGGAATGTTTTGGCATTTGTCTTCTACCGGTAGCGCTCCAAGCTATTCATTTTGCTGGCTATGAAAGTCCAGAAATAAATTCTGATTTTCTACACATTGTTACACATCCATTTTTCAAATATTTCTGCCAGTGCTGTGTCAGTAGCCTTCTCTCCATTGTATAAGTAAATTCACCTTTCCAATTTATTGGCAAGTGTCCAACAACGACCCTTCAATCAATGTAGACAAACCCATCCTTACTTATGCAGATTGGAACAATAAGTATGTTTCTGACATTTTGAAAAAAGAATGTTATACTTTTGTCAAAGTAGGAAAAACCTGAATACAAACAGAAACAAGCCCCCTCAAAATAGATTTGCTACAAGGAATTAATTACTCAGGTCTCCATTTCAGTCTCTATGATTTCAGTCCTGGAAGTAGTTCTTGCATCTGTCATGTTCTCCCCATCTAAGTCCAGAATGCCAGACAGATCAATAGCAGGTAATGGTGCTCTCCAGTACTGGAATGAGTTGTATTGCCAAATTTCTTCCTCATGCTTTGGAAATAAAACATAACACGTTAATGTATGGCACTGCAGTAGAAAGAAGAGAATAACCCCCTTTGCAAAAGAAACTGAGCCAAGAGATATTTCCCAGATGGTTTTAGGGTTATGTATTACGTTTTCTTAAAACATTTAAGAAAGTAAAATATATTAAAAAATAATGGACAATCCTAACCAAATAATTTGCTTCTGTTTTGGGCGTAATTATTTAAATATTTTTGCTGAGGACTACTGTATTGTCTTTGAGTACCTTGTGTACAACCTTGTCTACTGCAGCTCACAGTTTATGCATGCAATGATATTTAAGAGGCAATGTTTCTGCACTTTAACTTTACACAAATCAAAATTCTTCATCACAAACCCTCCTTTGTTGCCTCTCACAAAATATACAAACACTATGGACAATTTCAAAGTCTGAGACTCATGAGACGTTTCTTAGCTTAAGGAACATTCAAGAAAATTTCCATAAGTGGTATCAGTCACAAGAATCATAAGTATTTCCCCAGTAGAGAGCTGAATACATCTATAGTAGATTTATTTAAAGAATGGTAGCTACAGTGAAAGCAAAATATTAGAAAAGATTTCTAATATTTTCTGTTCATTTTTTCTTTCTATATCTACGTATATGTAAATACAAACAAAGCAAAGTTAATAATGAATTTTCACCAGGGTATATGATAAGCAGTGCAGATGACAACTAATAAGACTGGAACAAATTCATTACTGATTTACTCTGCAGACAGATTTGTTACAAAACTGTTTTTCCCCCCCCTTCCGTTGGCAAATCTATCTGTTTTTAGCCAGAGATCATTACTCAAATAAGCAGCACTAAAGTTAATGGAGTGAGACACTCCAAGCAAAGACTGTTTCTGTTGAAGAAACACAGACCATAAAAAAGGGAACATAATTAAACCTCCAAGTCATCCATTGTGGAATATATAAAATATTTGTTATGTATAAAAGTTGCTCCTCCAGACTCATGATTCCTTCCTACACTAAGGGACTAAGCAAAAACAATTACTCCTGTCACAACTTAAAATGACACGTATTTCTGTATAGTTTTGTTTTACTGTATTGTTTCTAATACTCAGAATCTTGAAACAATTCTTTCCATTTCTATTAGAGTTTGAAATTAATATGGTATTTCTAACTGCGGAATTGGCATCATTCAGTGTAGACATGGCTTTTGAAATAAAATTTTGCACCCTCTGCTGGCTCTGCAGTAGAAGAAAACAAAATGTGATCAAATAATTACATAGAAATTATCAGGCAGTCATTTGGTGTCATAGTATTAAGTGTTTGAACCCAACATGCAGTTTTTATGAAGATCTCTAGGCATTTTGCAAAGCCCACATCCACATACATGTGCACAAATGCACTATGTTTTCAGCTAACAGCACTTTATCATCATTATTATTTACTATTTGTATTACCATAGTGCCTAGGAACTGTAGTCAAGGACCAGAACACCATTATGCTAGGCACTGTAGTGCTTTACCATCACAAATTGTGTTTTTCATTTATACGAGATCTTTGGAGACAGACTAAAACAGCACAGTATGCCCATACGTTAGATGTCTGTGACACAAGCAGTAGGAGAATGTAGTGCCAGAGAGATAGAAAGGCTATTTACATTTTAATTAAAATAAAGACAAAATTACATTCATAATATAGGGGATTATATGCATCAAAATCTTTCAAATTTAAATTTTTATATTGCATAGTATCAATGATGCACATAAAAAGTAACGATTTACATTGCTGAAGCTTCTAGAGGCTTCAAACAAGTTAAGGTACGATTGTGATAGGAACTGTACAACCATATAGCAGACAATCCCTGTTCCCAAGTGGTTACAATGTAGGGCCCCAGTGCAAAGACCACTCATGTGCTTAACTTTAAGCATGTGTGTAAGCTGTTGTAGGAACAGGACCTCAGCTTATTTACCTAAAGGAAAAAATAAACAAAGAGAAAGAGTCCCTTTTTATCATGCACAACCTATACTGCCAAAGAAAGGATAACTTCAGACCACAAAAGATCGCTGCAAGTGCCAAACACTAGCAAAAAGAATGTGTGGGAAGGGTCAGATCTTTTGTATAACCTTGGAGTATTTTCAAAACAGGGCTTTGAAAATCCACTTGTCAAGAGTAAGTGGAAAGCCTAAAGGCCTTAAACCATCTATATCTATAGAATTTAATCTTTCGTTTGAAAAGACTGATTTTTCTAACTCTACCGATACAAAGATAAACTCCCAAATGTGACAAACGATGCCGTCTTCTTGAGTCTGCAAAGTCAGCTCTAGGACAACTGCAGTTATTCACAGCTTTGCCAAGCAGCAGCATGAAATTAAAAAAAAAAAAAAAAGATTCTGGTCCGTTTTGCTACTGTTATTATGACATCTATAGGAAGCAATAAAATTGTGAATAATGTCAATTTCATTATGCTGCTGTTTGGGACAGCTATGAGTAGTAGACACATCAATGGAGGAGTTAGCAGTTTGCTGGACCCCAAATAAACAGGTTACAGGGGTAGAGTAACCAAGTAGCTCTGTTACCAGAAAACTCCACCTCTTCAGGAGTGTGTATGTCTGATAAATTTGAAACTAGAGGATATCAAAAAAGAAGCACCCTAAGCAGAGTTTATAGAAACTAGTAAATTTGTCAAGACTTATCTGTCAACATATAGCCCAAAAGATACTTTAAAAACAGACATTTAAATATCTTTCTGCAGAATTATTTTCAGCAAGTCATATCTATCTCCTTAGTAAGACAGAACAAGGTATGTTTACAGCCTTCTATACAGGAAAAAAGGTTTACATCATCACAATTAGTAACTACAATTACCCTGACTTAAGGTAAAAACAGAGATAAATAATGAACTCAACATTTCCAATACATATCCTTAAACCAACTTGTGCTATCAAAATACTCAGTGGAGGAAGGAGTCGGTCTTTTCTCCTTCCAAACAGAGATATGTTCTTGTATGAAGCATGGCGTAGTATGGGTTTTCCATTGGATTAAAAAATCCTTCCTCACTTCATTTGTGGGATAATTCTACATATTTCATATGTACATTTCTGACCATGAGGGAAAGAAAGAGGAGCAGGAGACGAGAACACAATACTGTACGTGGAAAGCAGAAAGCCCAACACAGCTGTCAGTTGTACATAGTTATGTCTTCAAGGACCCAGATTTTAAAAAATGGTTACCTCAAACCGGGGTCTTAAGTCTATAATTGGCCAGATTTTCAAAAATACTAAGTCTCCAAGAACGCCCCATTAATTTGGTCAAGGCTTCTATTTTCAGTTAAAACAGCTAAGTTGGCAGGGAGATGAACTAATAGATCTTTTCTACCCCAGCTTCTATAATTTATACTTGGGGAGGAGGTTTTACAGTTGTTTTATTCAGGAATTTCCTTCAACAAAAGTTAAGTGTTGTAGAACTCTTGCCTATCATTGCCATTTAGTTTTATTTTTTAAATATGCATTTATTTTTCTGCCTCATGACAGGTTTAAAGATGTGCAACAGGTTAAAAGTATGTACTTTCCCCCTATAATATTGAATATAATGGGCAGTATCACAGATCTGCGAATTGCACTTCTATAATAATAATTGAACTGATACTTATTTGTGACATCTTCCCACTGGACCTGTTGCTTCAAGTGGGTCACTCTGGCAGCACTGCACAGAACAGCTGTGCCAGGGAAAAATTTCAGTGAAAAATTAGTCTCTGAGAAACCTCAACTCTGTGGATTTAATAATCTAGAAATGATGTCAGCCATTAACATGGAATCCTTCTTGTATGTATTCCAATGGTGAAGTGAAGTCAAACTAAACTGTCGTGTGTTCAGGAAAAGTTCAGTTTTACCTTCTGCCTGGAGAATGAGCACTACAGAGAGGGAGAGTGGTGATACAAGTCCTCGTAGTGTTCCAGTGAGATGAAAAACCCCTGAAGAAGGCATGCGTAATCCATGGAAGACTCCATTTACAAGAGGCACAAGCTACACAGAAAACTTAGAAATACAGAGTAAGGTATCTTATCTAGTTAAAATTCAAGTGAAGTCTGTGCACTGTGTTAAACCAGTAAGTTTTGTGCAACGGTGGTGGAACAATCTGTATAGTGGGGCTGCTGAGAGCCATTGAACCTAACTGTAAACCCTGTATACCATGCATGGAAACTACTTCAAGTACCTACGGTTTTGTGGTTAGAGACTGATGCAAATAACCTTTATATATTGCCCAGCTGAAGAACCATCTGTGTAGGAAAACACTCACTTGGTCCAGCTACAAAAGATGTTTTGTTAAAAAGCAGAGATGATAATGCTCAACCTTCAAACAAGATTTACACAGAAGTAGCTGGGAGGAACAGCTGTATCTGGACAGCGAACAACCACCAGGTGTTTCAGATAAGCCCAACACTTGTTTGGCCATACCCATGAATGGCAAGTGCCTTCTGTAGGCACAAAAGAGAATTTGGTGTGAAGAGAGCAGCTAGGGAGGAGCAGGGGCAAGAGAGGGGCACGCTGTGCTTTCTGCACTGACTTTACCGGGCTTTTGTTACCCATGCGGGACACACCCCCCACAGAGGAGCTGTGTGTGTCCGAGTCTCTCCCACCCCGCCTTTCCCCTCAGTGCCTCCAGCGCCTGGCACAGGGACCCTGAACCGCCGAAACCAAGCCCGGTCTGCAGCCTAGGACCCTCTCGAAGCCCTAACAGCCGATCCACCCGAATCAGCACGACCCCTCCCCCACCCCGACCTTTACCTCCTCGGGTCCCCGCTCTTCCCCCAGAGGATCCGGGCCGCCTGCCCGCATCGCCGGTTCCGGCCGGGGCCCTACGTCCCCCCCGCGCTGCTGCCGCCTCCTCCCTCCCGGGCTGGCGGGGTCTCCGGGCTCCCTCCCAGGCCTGTTGCCTCTGAGCCCAGGCCGCTTTCCCGGAGGCGCCTCGGCCTCCTCCAGTTTCCGCTTCTTGTCAGGGCCCCCGGATACCGCGCGGCCGGGGCTCCACAGCTCGGGGCCGTCCCCCAGGCACCTCCCGGGCACGCGAAGCAACGGAGACGGTTCGGGCAGGAAACGCTTCCAGGGCACGTGACACACTAACGGCTCCGCGTGCCGCTTGGCCATCAGCTGGCTGAGCGCGAGCAGCTGTACCTCCGCGGCGCGCGCGGCCCCAAGCACTTCTCTCCCAGCGGGCGGGACAGGGCTAGGTGCGCATGCGACTTGCGGGGGGCTAGCGTCCTTCCCTCCCCTTCCGCGTCTCGTAGTGCCCTCTAGGGGGCGTGCGCATGCCACCAGCTCTCTCTCTGCGCGGTGGGTGGGGTGGGTGGGCTGGGCGCCGCCATCTCCACACCAATGCAGGGGGGAACACTAGAGCCTGCCACGAGTTCTGGCTGTTACCGCGTGAACCTCTGTCACTTATCTATGCCACCCCGTCCCGCGCCTTTCTTGGTTGGGCTGCTTGCTTCGGAACTCTCTCCTGTTTTGTAGCTACCCAGTGTTGGAGCGGGGACACGAAGCTGTACAACCTCACTAACCACCTATAATTTACCAGGCTCCAGCTGTTTAGGACCCATGGTATAAACTAGAGCTAAGCAGTGCTGATTTAATGCCGCCTGGGACAGAGGAGCTACGTTTCAGCCCCTGTATTTATCTTGGCGCAGGGTGACACCTACAATTCACCACAAGGGCCCAGCTGTGGGCATACCAAAGTCACATGAAGAGGGATTTAGTACATCCCTGCTTAGGGACATATCTCTGGGGATGAAGTTCAAATGTGGATTCACCTTGTTGCAGCTTTATCCTATTACAAACTTTGCTGTCACTTTAGCATAACTGCCTTCCAGGTCTAGGACTGGGACTTTTTTTGGGCTTAGGCTGCAACAAGTTGATATTTCTAGTAATGATTATCTAAATAAAATCAGTAACACACAGTGTGCAGACAGAGAAAAAATGCATTCTGAAATAAAAGGGCAAGAGCAACTGGGCAATAATACAGGTGTAAAGGGACAGTATGATCAACATTTACCCTAAATGTACCTTATTTTAATAAATTTTAAAATGCAAAAGGCTTTTTGAAAGTATCTATCTATAAAGGATTAAAGTAGATTGTACACGTACACATACACACACACACACACACACAAAAAGCCACAGAAGACCATCAGTTGCCTTCTTAAGGCAACAAGTTTATTTATTTTTATTTCCCTTAATGGCAGCATCTAAACTTTCAACAGGCTTTACTTAAGGTTGGACTAATTTATTTTTATTAAAAAAGCAAAAATCTGGTTCCTTTTAGAAAGTTCAGACTACCTGCAAGTAAACCTTTATTGAAACTGCTGTTAATCCAATATTTTTTCTGGCTAGGGATCTGAGCAGAACAGTTTTTAAAAATGTGCAAGTATTATGCAGTCCTAGACAGCATTTAAAATAGTAAATGCTTTTTTGCCCACGTGAACTTTAAAACTGTACTTTCAATTAAAGCAAAATTAGAAGCGTGAAATATCTGCCTTAAAAACAGAAAGCGAAAAATGACCCAAGAAAAAGGGACCATAGCTAGATGAGTCAGAGTAAGTTTAAAATACCATAAATTTTAAAATCTATTATCCGTGGAAAAGGCTTGATTCCCTACCATACCTTTTTTTTACTTTTAAAAGGATTTTCAAAGGGGATGATAGTGTAGCTAAATTAACCATTAGATTAATGTAAAGAGAACACCACAATTAATTAGATCCTTCCTCTAAACACAAGCCATTTAATAATTATTCTCATAGAAAATATTTATATAACTTCAAAATACAAAACGATTGTATGAAATTACAATCTGTGGATTAATATCCATCTAATTTATTTAGTAGGTACTTTACTTAGAACAAGGAAACATAATATTAGAGGTAGATTTAAAGTACCAAGGGTAAATTGCCTTAATGGTCCAACCAAGTATCCAACAATTAACCCAGGTATGCTGAAACAAATACAGAAGTTGTTGCTAACAGCCAGAGGGACTGGGGGGCAGGCACATGGGGTCACATGCCCCCAAGATTTCTACCAGGGTTCACACCAGAAGGTCAGAAATATGAGGGTTGCTGCAGAGGCAAATTTAATGGTTCTGTAACGAACCCTGGCAGCAGAGGCAACGTGTGCGGGTGGGAGGGAGTGCCATATGGTCTAACAGGCACTCGTTGAGCCTTCTTCAGTGCAATGCACAGCACCTCCCAGCTCAAAGCCAGCTCCCTGCCCTCTGTCCAGCCCCACCTTTGGCCATACACTCCCAGTGCAGCCTGGCCTTTGGCCACAAGATCCCAGCTCCCTGGACTCTATTCCTGGCTCTGTGATGGACTTTGAGAGCTGGGACAAGGTAGCTGGTCCCACTTTTCAGGGCTGCACGTGCAGCCCCTGTGCACGCACACATGCCTGCACAGCTGCATGAGGTTAAATGCAAGTCCTCCCCCTCTGTATAATGAGGGATCCCCACCTCACTCCTAGCAGCGCAATGCAGCTTGTAAAGCACCTTGAGACACTGCTGGAGCATAGCAAGCTGATTGCTGCTCTAGACATGCCCTGTGAGCCAGCCTCAGAGCCTATCCATGCTGCACTAAGACCTCCAGATTTCTGCCAGTCTGGGGGTAGCTTTGAATGACCTTCGGTCCTTGGGCAGTGCCCCTCCATCTGTCCCCCATCTTCAGCAGGTAGCTTACACTGTCTGGAGCGGGCCGAGCCCCTATGCTCAGCCAAGGGCACATACATGAGGCTGCCCTAGCTGGCTGCTGCTGCTGTCTGTGCAAAAGGGCAGACGGTGCCATTTGCAGGGAAGGGAAGGAGCCAGGATCCCTCACCCTTACTCTCGGTAGGCTAGGGTTTGGTGTCTTCTCCTCCTCCTCTGTGCCAGATCCCAACCACCTCTGCAGGTTCCCTGGGCTAGTGCACAATGCACCCTTAACTCCCTCCTGTCTGTGCTGGAGCTGGGCAACAGGAGGTGGCTGGTTTATGTCAATGGGCGGCAGTAGCTGCCTTTCCATCATGGGAAGGGACGGAGCTGCTTCCAGCAGCAGGTGTGAGGAGGGGGTAAGGGATGAGCTCTGCAAAGACACAGGTCAGGGGAAGCTCCTGCGCAAGGCAAAGGCGCTTCACATTGGATTTGCTTAATTTTAAATTTAATGACTCCCCATTATTACTGCACAGCTGTACACTCTAGGCACAGTTGTCCCAACTGTGTAAACTGCTTTCTAAAAAGAAAAAGTTGCAGGATTTTTCTATTGTCTAGTAATCCTTAAAATAAATGCTTCAAACACTTTATTTAAGCAACAGATAAGTTACACTGATAAACTTCAAATGGGCAAAGTGAGAGTGCAGTTCCTGCGTTACCAGACCAAATCTTATTTCCATTTCAAGGTTAATTTACTCCCGCTCCTTTGTGACATGATGCTTTGCTTCACTCCGTACTATGATTTCATATACCAATATTCAAACTACCAAAGCCAACAAACTATTAGAATAGATTGCTAAGCTTAGCATGGCCAGAAAATTAAAATATTTTAGAAGCTCTTAAATTATATCTTTTGTTTCTATTTTCAGTCCTACAGAAAATGGTCCGGGAGCGCTAAGTCACAATGAATGCAGCTTTCAAGAAACATTTTAGCATTGTTCAATAATTTCAGATTTTGTAAATTTTCTATTTTTAAATTGATGTTAAGAAATCCTTTTCTAAACTGTGGCTCAGCTTGTATCATACCCCTAAACATTCATAAAGCCACAAGGAAAAATGAAAACAATTAGAATTTTGTTTAAAAACTGAGGCAGAATACAAACATTTTTGTTTTAAGCCTCAGATCAAAAGTGGAAATAATATTCCCAGTTCTGATATCAAACACAGAATTGTACATCCTTTCCAACAGGTCCTGAGAGCTGTAGATTGTGCATGTTACAGACAGCTGCAGATAAAAGGGAAATTATTTTGGATTTCAGTATTGTTTAGTAATGATTAAACCAGCCTTATCAAGACAACCTCATGGCACACATAAAACCAGGAGTTTTAGACTTATGAAAATGGGATGTTTTTATGGATTCTGATGAACGAGGGCAGTGTATCTGTACATTTTCTTCCATTTTCACTAGTACAGTACAAATATGCATGGCACAGTATATATCTGGATAGCAATACAGGTATTAAGAAAATAGACACTCTCAAATTCCTGTTAAGAATAAACAAGGCACCACTGATTTGAGGTTGTATCCAGTCATTACCTAGTCCATTGTGTGTTGTAAATTTTAGCATTATCTCCAGCATTTTTTCTGAAGAATCTATTTGAAACACTGCAACTCTGGTTTCCTAACCACAAACAACACACATTCATAGTAGTATTTCATCATGGATAGTTCATTCACAGTGTATGTTGACAATACAGATTCTTTCTCCACCTGAAAATAAAAATTGAAGTTTTCAGAATATTTTCTGAAATTGCACCTGAAGCAATTCCCTCCAAAATGTGTATTTCTCCTCTGAACAGGCATCACTGTTGTGTTTACACTCAGTGTGTTATTTGCCCTTTAATGAATTAAAAACCAGACAACTTAAATATAACTACAATTGGCAACATAAACATGTAAGCATCTTAAAAGTTAAAAATCTATATTAAACATTTAAAGGTAAAGCCCTAATATGTATAGTTTTGGTTGACCCATCTACTCCAATAAGTATTACTCACAATCTATCCGTACCTCTAGATGGAATCCATACTGTAATATAACATTTTTTATATCCTCATAACTCAATTCTATAGAAAGTTCATTTGCCAAGTTCTCAAAGTGATAAAGGAGAGGACCTAGAATACAAAGATAAAGGGATTCAGTAACACTAATACCAATTTTATTGTCAGAAGTACACTTTTATCTAAAGTCAACTCTATAGCATTTCGGCTAAGTATTAAGTCAACAAAAAAAAGTATGACACACTGAGCTGTAAAATAAACTGATAATACGTAGAGCTAGCTGACAGTGGTGCCTGTAATTAGGTTGTCCACCATTTTCCATTATTAGCCCATTTTCAGTTGCTTTACCAAACTAAAGTTTCAGCAACAAATGGTTCAGCCATCTGAGAGAACAAGATTGGGGGGAAAATACACTGTTTTGCCAATGTTAAAAAGAAATGGTTAAAGAATTTAAGAAACTGAGCACCTCGGTACTTTGGAGGATGGATGTGACACTTTGAAGGGTGCAGTCCTCAGGCCAGGGAGATGTATTTTGTTTCCTTATGAAAATTCATTCAGATTTGGCTGAATTATAAGAAACTGAAAATCACTGTTGACACATGTTCAGAGGCTTGAGAGAATGAGGTAGCTAAAAATGCTGAAGATTCTATGGCTATGAATGCTGAGCAAAACTTCCCCTGCAAGTGCTCCTCCCACTCACCAGGGGCCATTGGTCATGCCAGGCAATAGACGTGAGACCAAGATGATGAACAATTTACCTAAATTTATCCATATTCCTCCTGGTTTGAGAATTTTCCATATTGTATCAATGTAATCAATGACATTATGCGCTGTGTCTATGAAGAAGCAGGTTGCTATGCAGTCCCACATATCTGTACAAAGAAAATATATTATCAAGTGCACATGATCAGTTTCAACATCAATCCTCTGTGCAAGACTTCAGAGTTGGCTTGTATTTAGCATTTAGTATCAGAATATATAGGTACTTAGTCACACCTAAGATCAGCTTTCTCTAACAGTAAAGAGAATGGCTAGAAGTTAAATATTTCCTGACATTTTATTGAAAGGAAACCAGTAATACTGTATTACTGTAAAAGCTAGACAAAAAAGGTATGCCTACACTGCAATTAAAAACCCTGGGCTGGCCCATAACAGCTGACACGGGCTCAGGCTGCTTAATTGTGGGGTAGACATTTGGGGTCAGGCTGCAGACAGAACTCTGGGACCCTCCTTCCTTGCAGCTACTGGAGTCTGGGCTCCAGCACAAGCCTGAACTTCCATAACACATTTAAACAGACCCTTCCCCTGAGCCCTGCCAGCACTGGGTTTTTAATTGCACTTTAGATCAGAGGTTCTCAAACTGAGTGGCAGAATACATTTAGGCGAAGGGGGGAGAGAAAAGCTTTATGAAAAAAACAAACAAAAAAAAACATTTACTGTGGACATTTTACCCACAGTAATGAATAACTAGAGCAAAACAGATTCCTCTGCGCATATCAGGTCTTTAGATGACACTGTGCATTTGACTCTACATGGGGCTGCGCATTTTGATAGATTTCCATTAAGCTTGCACAGTATTATACAAAGTTGTTGCCATCTGTACATTAATCTGTCTGCTATAATGCAGTGTGTACATTTAACTGTAAGCAGGGACCACAACTACAGTTTTGCTTTTGCTCTTATTACAATGGATCACTGGCTCATTCGTGCCACCGGGGGTGGGGGAGACAAGCAAAAAACAAAGAAGCTGAAACTGATTCAAGTGAAGCACCACTGTTGCATATATGGGTATATGTACTTGTGTGGCGGGAATGAGATGTAAAACTACTACAGATAAAAAGAAGGGGGACACGATCAAATAAGTTTGAGAACCACTGGTGTTCACATACCCTTAGGGCCAGATTTTCATTAAGCAAGGCTCAAAAGCTGATACTTGAATTTAATTCATTGATTTTGCACACAACTGTTTGAGCATGGATACCACAACTGTGTACACAAAAGTAGGAAATCAAAAATGTACCTGGATTCTGGCCCTCTTTAGCACTTTTAAAATCCAGAACAGAAGGCTGCCCATCAACAAAATATTTGGTGATTTCACTTTGAAATATCTTTATCCAAAACCACACATTTCTACACTTATTTTGTATTTTCTATTGTATTTAACCTTTTCTTTAAATTAATGCTTTGCATAGATACAAGGAAAGTCTTTTAAAGTGCAGATTTCCTTTTTCCATCTACCCATATTCTCTTAAGTTATGAAAGGTTAGGCCCTGTTACCTTCAAATAAATATTTTTTTAAAAACATTTATTTTTAGATTTATTTCTGACTTATACAGCCTTCATTCCCTGGTCTGAGCTACAAACATCTGAGCAGTAGCAGGGGGCTGAGATTACAAGCCACTATGCCTGTGGAAAAAGATATTACTTCTTCTTAAGAAACCAGCATTTAGCAGGGCAAAGGTCTAAAAAATGGCAGGCCAAAAACTTGCTAGCTCAAGGAGAATAATTGTGGGTTCAGACATGGATGCCAAGTGCAAGGAAGGAAGAGCACCAGCTAGTTATTTAGTACTTTGTATAGACAAGTAACCTCCAGATAAAAGAAAGAAATCCATCATCACTTCCAGTCTTACTAGTACTAGGAACTGAGGTGGAAAATATTTAAGTACAGTTATCTTCTGTACATGAAATAGGGGAGAAAAATTACCTCATCAGTTGCAACAAAAATTATTTGTCCAGACAGATTTCACAAGTGACAATAAGGATGTTTGTGTTGACAGGAACATTGTGATCCTTGAAATACTGGTCATTGATATTTAATGAATATCTATTTGTTTTATTTGTAAATAAATTGTTTTAGTAATAATTTGCTATGTTGTCTATTTTTAAACCAACAATAAATAATTAGACTTCACTTTATTTATATCCATGTAAAGCATATGCTGTTTATATTGTGCATTTCTTTAACATCAATCATTCGTCTAATTCAAGGAAAGAAAATAGGCATGAAAGATCAGTATTGGAAGTTGTCCAAGATACCACTGTTCTCATTAAAAGAACAGAGCATATATAACCCTACAACAAGGATACAATTTAGACACTTAAATATGCGAGAGCACACATATAACTTTTGCTTCTTTCAATTCAACTCATTTTGGTTGAGAAGAATCTAGTCGTAATATACAACTTTAGTGCCTACTTTAATGATCCAAGCCATAATTTTGTTTTAATTTTAAATAGAATTCTGTTCTTCCATACTTGGTATATATCTAGTGTGTTCATGAATTCTGACCTCTAATTTCTCTACTTACTGCACTCTGAGTAAATTTCTTGAAAATCCCCTGCTGTCATAGAAAAGTTTGCACCAGAAGGAAGACTGTGGGGGTCAACATCAGGGAAATAAACTGGTCGTATCTGATCAGCAGATCTCCTGTTATTGCTAAACTGATGAATCCAGGGATAAAGTTTATGAGAGTTAATTTCTGAGCATCTGCAAAATATGAAAGTCAGAACGATTCAGTTTCAACTAACTGCTCATGTATTACTTAGAAAAGTAAGTGTTTTGCAAGTATAAAATGTGTTTGGTAAGTATAAAATGATCTGATTTTGAACAATATGTATGATGAATTTAGTTGCTAATCTGGATGTTATAAAGTATTTCTGTAGGCTTTTACTTAGGTTATTATTCCAACTTCTTCAAGACAAATAAAACACACTAAGTTTTATTGAAGGGCGGGGGGGGAGGGGGTCTTCTTTTTGCTTCCTGTATTTCAACCATGTTTTATATCTAGCTTAAAAGAAAACCAATAGTGTAGTTCTTTCTGTAAGATGAGTGAAAATTGCCATTACATATGTTCAGTTGTGCTAAACCATTAGAATTCCCATTTGTTTGTCATGGAAGAGGATACTTGTTTATTTTATAAATAAAGAGAAGAGTGATGACTTAAGTCCTTTCTTATTTTTATATTTTCCCAAGAATACCTATTTTCATTCTAGATTCTTGCTGAGAGTTGCCTTTCTTGAGTCAGAATAAAAGAGACTTTGCAATACAGCAAAGTAAAAACATTTTTCTGAAACTGTCATTCTTTAAACAAAAATATGTATTTAGATTATTTCAATAGATCTGCGAAGTAAAATAATTTGCCAATGGGCAGTTTTACTAATATCATTTGAGCATATACATCTACAGTACTGCAATTCATCTTAACAGCCTCATGCCATTTCTCTTTCTGTGCACCGCAATGTGGACCAACACATAGCAAAGTAACATGGAACCCTTACAAACTATTTCAACTATGAAAAGTGACTAAAATGACATAGTGGAGTCCCATGTTTATTGTATCAACATCTCCAGATCACACTTGCTCAGTTTATTAAAAGATGCTTTTCGGATATCCCTGCAGACTCATCCTGGAATCAGAAGGTGAAGCTGTTTTCATTCTATCCAATGCATCACCAATAAAATACTACAGAAAATTTCTGCCCTCAGTTATACTCACTCAGTCCCAATAATGGAAGTGGGATTGCAGAGACATAACTGAGGACAGTTGAAATGTGTAGGAATAACTGAGGATATAAATTGTCCTTCAAAATTTATGTTTCCTAGAACTTTGGATATTAGAGGAGTCGGGGGTGAGGAGACGAATGCGTACAGTAGACCCGATGAACACAGAAAGTGAAAGGCATCCCTCAAGGATCAGTCACACCACCCACCTCTGAAGAAGAACTAGGTTCATTTCCTGTTTATTGCCATGGCAGACGGTTCTATTCCATGGGTGCCCCATTGCTGGAATACGTGGAGAGGTATGATGAAGCCCCCCCGCATTCATGTTCTTGAGAAAAGTGCCTGCTGAAGGTGTTTGCAGTCATATTCTGAACTCCTGGAAGGGAAGCTGCTGTGATGACAAACAGCCTCAGTGTAGGAGGAGGGGGATCTTGCCCATCCTTGCAGGTTGATATAGAACACGCATTGCATGTTGTCCATCATGACCTTTATCTGTTTGCTCCAGATTAGTGGTAGGAACTAAAAGCAGGTATATCCGACAGCCCTGAGTTCCAGGAGGTTGATGTGCATAGTGGTTTCTGGAGGCGACTACCTGCTCCGGGCCATGTGTGTGTCCAGATGTGCTCCCCACACCAAGAGGGCTGCATGTGTCATGACGACAACCATTGGGGGAGGGCAGGTGAAAGGGACTCCCTGCACAAACATTGTGAGGGTATTTCCACCAATTGAGAAATTCCCTTATGAAGGTGCGTATGGAAAGTAGTGTAGTTAGACTGTATACTGAGCTAATGCTGAAGGCAATGCATTCACAGTCTTGCATGGTCTATAATGAAAGAGCCAGCAGCTATATACCCCAACAGCTGAAGACAGTTCGTGACCAGGTTTTGAGGGCTGATCTGGATTGCATTGACTATGTTGGATAGGGCCACGCATCTGTGCACTGGGAGGCCTGCCTTGCCACTACTGAATTGAGACAAGCTCCTATGAATTCCAACTTTTGCACAGGGGTCAAGGTGGACGTTTTGAATGTTCAATAGTAGGCCCAACCTGAGGAAGAGGTCTGTGGCTTCACAACATGCCCGTGAAGTTACATCCAGGGAGCAACATTTCAGAAGTTGTCTAGATAAGGGAACACAAGATTTCCTTTTCTGTGGAGGTATGCCCCTACTACTGACAATTTTTGAAAAGGCCACTGGGGCAGAAAATAGGCTGAAAAGATGCACTGTGAACTATAAATGGTCCTGACCAACAGTAAAACACAGGACTCTTTTGTGAGATTCTTGGATCACAATATGGCAATGAGTGTTGTGAAGGTCAAGGGCCAAGAACCAATCCCCTTGGTTCAGTGATAGAATTATTGCTGCAAGTGTCACCATTTTGAATTTTGGGGCCTTCACAAAGGTGTTAGGAGCCTTATAGCTGGGATGGGTCTTTAACCCCCATTCTTTTTTGAAACCAGGAAAATACTGAGAATAAAACTCTTTCCCTCTGTACTGCACAGGAACCAATTCTTCAGCCCCCAAGAAAAGGAGAGAGCATATTTAGTTTTGTAGCAGGTTCTTGTGAGGGGGGTCCCTGAAGATGGACAGGAAAGGGGTGTTGGCAAGTGGAAGAGAAGTAAAATGGATGGAGTACCCTATGCAGTTGATCTCCAAAATCCATTAGTCCATAGTGACCGACTCCCAAGCCCGCCAGGAGTGGTAAAAGGTTGAGAAGTGGGTGGTTTTCTTCCCTGGAATCTCTGTCTCTTTCATTGAGGTTCATATAGTCTCTGGGGGAGCTCAACAATTGGGCAGGATGAAATCTCTTCACCAACGGGAAATTACTAAGCTTTCTCTTTTGGGCAGCTGTATGGATCCTCAGAGAATGCAAAGTAGCCCTGGAGTCCTTCAATGTATGCAGAGATTCGTCCACGCTGTTAGCAAATAATTTATCAAAATGGAGGTCTTCGACCGTATTTTCAACCTGCTTTGGAAATCCTGAGAGCTGGAGCCAGCAGGCCCACCTCATAACTACCGCTGTAGAAATCGAACAGGCGGTAGTATCAGCAGCATCGAGGGAGCCGGCAGAGGCCTGAGCAGCTAGCCTTCTGTAATAATTGGCTGGAATTGCTCTCTATGTTCTGCTGGTAGATGCTTAATGAGTTCAGCTTGACATAACTGGTATGATTGTACTTTACCATTAACAGCTGGTAGCTGGCAATTCTGAATTGCAAAGTATTGATGAATATGATTTTCTACCCAACAGGTCAAGGTGCTTATGCTCCTTGTGATAGGTCATAGATTTAGCATGGTGCTGCCTCCCACATTCATTAATTGTGTCAACCACAAAGGAGTTAGGAAAGGGGTGAGAAAATAAAAATTTTGCGTCCTTAGACTGAATATAATACAGGAACTCCTCACTTAACATGGTAGTATGTTCCTGAAAAATGCGACTTTAAGCGAAACCATGTTAAGCGAATCCAATTTCCCCATAAGACTTAATGTAAATGAGGGGATTAGGTTCCAGGGAAATTTTTTTCACCAGACAAAAGACTATTTTATTTTTTTTTATATATATATACACACATACATACACACACACACACACACACACACACACTATAAGCTTTAAACAAACAATTTAATACTGGTACACAGTGATGATGACTGTGAAGCTTGGTTGAGGTGGAGAAGTCAAGAGGGTGGGTTATTTCCCAGGGAATGCCTTACTGCTAAATGAAATAGCAATTGGCTGAGCCCTCAGTGGTTAACTCTCACAATCTACAAGGCAGAAGGAAAGGTGGGAGGGCGTGCAGACAGACAGACACACACACACCCCTGTGTGTGTTTGAGAGACAGAGATGCGCATTTCCCCTTTAAGTATGAAGAGTGGGGTCAGAAGTACACTGCCTTGTTAATTAGATCAGCAAGTTGAGACCAGAGGGCAGCTGCAGTTGCTGCCTTCCCTCCCTCTGTGTGTCTCCCCTGCTCTATGGAAGATGGGGTAAGCGGGGTGCAGGAGCAGGGGGGAGGAGGATACCCTGACATTAGCCCCCCTCTTCTTCCCCTCCCCCCCACACAGTAAGCAGGAGTCTCGGGGAGCAGCTCCAAGGTAGAGGGCAGGAGCAGCACGTCAGTGGGGGGAGGGACAGCTGAACTGCAGGCAATTGATAGCCTGCTGAGCAGCTGCTGCACAGGGAACTTAGGGAAGGGGGGAGCTGATAGGGGGGCTGCCGGTCCACTCTGGTTCCAACCACCCACCAGCTAGCTGCAACGGGCTGCTCTTCTTGCAAGCAGTGGACAAAGCAGGTGGCTGCCACACGACATAAGAAGGGAGCATCACACAACTTTAAACGAGCACAATCCCTAATTGATCAGCAACGAAACAATGTTAACCTGTTAACCGGGAGGAGTTCCTGTATTTCTTATCTGCTCCCTTGCATGTAGGTGGCGAGGGTGTGCCATATAACCTTTGCAGGGTCCAGTAGGGCCTCTAACAGTAAAGGTAACACAGACAGATGAAGCTGTATGAAGGATATGAAGCAGCTTATGGTGTGGCTCTTTAACCCTCTCAGGAGGGATCTGCAAAGAATCCACAATTCTATTGGCAAGTTCCTGAAATTGCTTGAAGTCATCCACCAAGGATGGAAGCGTTGGCATAGCTGCCTCATCCAGGGATGAAGAAGAGAGGTTGGCTGGTGGAGAGACCTTTTCATCAGCCCTAGATTCCTGTTCCTCAAAAGGTTTCTTCCTATGGTTCTGGTCTCCTAGGGAGAAAGGGTGATGACTCTCTTTGTGCGTACCAGGTCAGTGAGTAGTTTTCAGAGTAGCAGCTCTGTTAGTCTGTATCCGCGAAAAGAAAAGGAGTACTTGTGGCACCTTAGAGACTAACAAATTTGAGCGTAAGCTTTCGTGAGCTACAGCTCACTTCATCGGATGCCACAAGTACTCTTTTTCTTTTTGTGAGTAGTGGTTCTCAAGGGCTAGAAAATTACTGATGATAGGCTGTCCAAAGGTCCCAGTATGGCCAAAGGGGTGGTGCATGTGGCATGGGTGGAGGCATCCATGAGTGTTCATACCAGCAAGAAAGTGGTCAAGCCATTTCTGACAAGCAACACCAATCTCCTCAGACATCTCTGGAAAAGAGCCTCAATAGGAACGGAGGGAGAGCTTTGCAGAGATATTTGGGAGATTAAGACAAGATCTTCATCAAAATCATCCTCTTCCAAATCACTCTGTAGTTGTGGAGCACCGGAAGAAAGATGAAACCATCAGTACTGGGTGAATGTCTGGAAATCTGGAAGCCCTCGGTAATGGAAGTATATTGGAGCCATGTAATGATGAGCTGGGCACAGCAAAGTCACGGGGAAAGCAAAACTCCTGTGATACCAAGTGTTGTCGGTACCTTGTCCATGGCCTGCGCTGAAATAATAGTGGCTGAAGGAGTTGACAGTACCATGAATCTCAACTGCTTCGAGGACAACACAGAGCCGAGTGTGCTTCTCCAGTACTGGGTGAGAAGAGATAGAGCTTCTTCTTGAAGCCTTGCTCCACTGGTAGTATCAATGACCTCCTGGAGCTTAAGACTCTGCAGCAGTGGTCCCCAAACTTTTCAGGGTCACACCCCCCTTTCCCCCATCTGCGTCCTGGCTGGAAGTGGAGCTGCAGCTCGGGGGTGGGTGGGTGGTGGGATATGCGGACAGCGGTAAGGAGGCTGGTGCTGGCAGCCAGGGCCCCAGGCACAGGGCCAGGAGCGGAGCTAGGTGGCACTCCCTCCCCACCCCCTGTGGGGGCTGGCCCGGGCGCTAGCCACGCCCCCCCCCCAAAGTTCCTTCATGCCCCTCCGGTGGGCACGCCCCACAGTTTGGGGACCTATGCTCTACAGTCTTCAGGTTTGACTGGCCTGAAGAATCAGCAGCCTTGTGGGTACCAGGTCAGAGAGCAATGAGTGCTGAAATACAGGAGTCATCGGAGACCACAACTTCTTAGAGGCAGATTTGCTACATGAAGAAACTTGAGGGACGGTCTAGATGCCCTCAAGGAGAGCAGTTCAGAAACAGTGACGGCAGCAGACTTATTCACAGACTAGTGTACAGAGGGAGTCCCCTGGCTAGGGGCAGAGGCCAGGTGCAGTGAACTCTTCATCATGAGGAATCGAAGTTTGATCTCCCTGTTTTTCTGGCTCTAGATTTTTAATGCCACATAGCACTTTTGGGAAATATAAGATTCTCTGAGAACAGATGCACTAGGACTAACGGTCACTCATTGGGATTGCTTCCTGGCATGAAAGGCAACATTTGAGACCAGGAGATCCCAGCATACCCTCCGAGAAAAATCAAACTCCCAGGAGAGGAGAAACTATCTAAAGCGTACTAAGAAAAATAGCTATATATTTATATTTAAACTACTGCAGCCAAAATTACTACTAACTACTAAAAAAACCTCATGGGACACAGTGGAGGTAAAAACTCAGATAACTGCTAAGGCTCCATCTGAGGCCGAGAAGGCTGAGAAGGAACTGAAGGCGGTTCATTCACGCACTGCTATGTAACAGCACAGAGCACGAGACTAAGTAACATGCATGTGCAGGCCAAACGGATAGTACAATGAGAAATCTCCGATCAAAGGTGCAGGAAGCTCAAGCACACTTAGAATGGAGCACCCATAGGGACGTTACTTGAAGAATATATTAATTATACCACATAACTAACTGGGGATGGACGAGATAACCTCTTGAAGTCCTTTCCAGACCTTTTTATGATTTTTATACGGGAGGGGACTTTGCATTTAGGGGTCTCAACACAACACAGGAAATCAGGTGTGTTAAATGAATAATCTCTCAGATGTGTAGGTTATGAATGATAAAAGTGTGAACACTAAACATAAGCAGTCTCCCAACCACGAGATATCATTGCCTATCACAATGAACAACAAAGTCATTATTTCCTTTCTCTCCTCTCCCCCGTTTGTCTGTACATATACATCTGTTGGCTCTTGTTTATACTTGAGTATGACGACACTGTAATTAGACACCAATGGCTGGACCGTGCCAGCTCACTCAGGCTAAGGGACTGTTTAATTGCAGTGTAGACGTTGTGGCTCAGGCTGCAGCCTGAGCCCAAATGTCTATGCCGCAATTAAACAACCTCTTAGCCTGAGCACAAGTCAGCTGGCCCAGGCCAGTCACAGGTTTTTAATTGCAGTGTACACACAACTTTAGACTATAAACTCTTTGGGGCAAGGGCCATTTTTCTGATATATGTTTGTACAATGCTATCACAGGGATGTCCTGGTCCATAACTAAGGTTCCTGGATGCTACAGTAATAAACCTTTTTTTTAAAAAAAATTGTAAGAATCAAAGTATTAAGTGTTTTCACAGGTGTGTGTCACTTCAGACAGATGAGCCAGTCTACTGGCTATCTGGTTCCTTTTGAACCTTGGGAGATAATAAATGTGATATCCTCCCATATACTTGCTGGCATTCCAACTCAAGATAAGAACAACTATTGTATCTTGATATCTCCCCTCCCCAAATCCACTTTCTGTTCTTCCTCTAAACAGCTTATCAGTAGTAGGATTGGCTATTTCCTTTCTCGGACTTTGATAACAGCCAACCACTCTTCTCTCTCTGCTTCCCTATCAAATTCCCATGGTTCTTAAATTTGCATACAATGCTTTTGAATCAAATGTTAACTTCACTCACTTAAATACAAATCTGAACCAAGTGTTTGATGGCAAACATGTTTAGAGAGGGATGTGATTTTAATTACACGTTAATAGTCCATATCAATTTAGAAGTATGGAAGTTGTTTGAGTTGATGCTAAAGGCAAACAATTAGATAGGATTTTAGTATCCATCAAAAACTAGCTACATTACCAGCATGTTTTTGAAACAATTTTTTTTTCAAAATGTGATAAACAAGATATGGACAAAGGAAAAGAGAGGAATGCTATTTACACTTTACATCTAGATATAATACATAAGAGTCCTTTTTACTAAATTAAGCACGAGGGGTTTGTTTGTTTTTTAAAAGTCAGTAAATAAAAATGCAAGTACCAAAAGAGAAAGTATCGAATAAAAAAATGGTTAGCAACTCACTTCATATGTGAAGCTTTTATAATCCTGCTGGAACAGACTCTGAATTTAGAGCTGCAGTGAGATCTTTCTAAATGAAATTTAGAGCATTAGCCAGAAACTGACTAAAAGTGGCACCAGATTCCTGCTCATATCATTTTTCAGATAATGTATTGTTGGAGATAGCTGGTGAGGTACAAAACAGAAAGCAGCTTAACACCTGGATAAAGAAAGATTGGAGCACTCCTGATTCAGTATTGTTTTGACTTGTCAACTGAAGATTAGTTATGGAAATAATTCTATTCTATATAGGTTCTTATACTGCACTCATTAACATAGAATCCGAGCGCCTTCCACTAGCGCATTCAGCAACATGACTAATATCTGTCATTAATGGAAAATGAACATGGGACATCAACATGTCATGCTTCTAATTAAGTGTGCGGTGTAATGCTTATATCATAGCCTCACTTAAACTTAACACTTATAGTGGATTCTACAGCTGTGAGCCTGTGAGTAATTAGAAGGTGTACACAGCCGCTGGATGAGAAAGCTTGCCTAATACGTGTTTTGATATTTTTATAGCAATGAGGCATCTATTAATATTTTTCTGTCGAACAACAAAAAATGTATATATAAAATTAAATAAATACTTGTGGAAATTTGCCTGAACTTTTAGCAATAAATGCAACCTATTTTATTTTTATTTATAAGTTTTCTTTGATGATTATCACCATAGTATCAGAACTCCTTGAACATATGAATCAATTTATAACTCAACATTTTTATGAGATGGGAAGTATGTCCATTTTACAGATTTAAAACAGAAGCACAGAAATTATATAACTTACTCAAGCTCAAATTTGTGGCTGAGCCAAGATCACCTGAGTTCCAGTTCAGTGCTTAAATCACAAGGCAATTCTTGCTTCTACAATCTTTATGACGTACAGGTATGGATATAGTAAATTTCCAAGTCAAATTTTGGAATAATCTCCCATTCCTCCCTCCTACCCTCTCCCAGACATTTACATGAACGCAAGAGATCTAAAAGATCTGGGAATCTAGATTAGGGATTTAGAAATTTATTTTGATTGGTTATTACTTTGTTAAAGGATCGGTCACTGATTTTTGCCTCCCTAGTATATATAGGTTGCAACTAGCAAGTAAAATATAAGCTAAGTACCTGTTGAGTACAAAATTAGAAGAAAAGAGCATAAAGAGGCTCCATTCATTTCCTTGGCAAGCATAACCGAGCATAGCTATTTCCCAGGCCAATCTACCTAGCCCAGCACCAGGTACCAGGATATTAACTTTGGAGAGATCCCTGCAACAAAACAAAAATAGTAGTTAATCCTTTAGCCAATACGTCTTAATAGAATGTCTATGGTCTGGCTAAATACTGTGGTTTTCATATATTTAAACAGAGATAATTCGATAAGAATTTTCATTTATATGTTATGATTTCTCTGCAGACAAACCAGACTTGTTGTGAACAGGTGCCCCGGGGGGGAAAACCCCATCATACTGTAACAGAATAAGTTATGGAATCTCTTAAAATATTCTTTTTGGGGGGGGGGGATTAAAAAAATCTATAGGCAAAAACCTGATTTGTGAAAAACAACATTCACACCGAATAAAAGGTAAAATAATTCACACTTAGGCAATCCTTAGTTGCGGTGTAATACAAAATTAAAAGACACCTATTCTTCAAATAGTTTTCTTAACTTTTCAGACTAGCCCTCTAAAAAACAACTGTATTTGTTTGTAAAGGTGACCTGCAAAAGAAAAAAACAGGTTTGTGCCCCTTCCCCCCCGCCTTCTCTTGATGCAGAGTGACAACCTACTAAGTTTTTAAATATTAGAAATTCAAGTCTTGTTTACCCTAAAAGAGTGCTTTTCCTTAAGGACTATGGACAATTGCAGACCTAGTAGGGTTTGACATCAGAAACACAAAATAAATGAAATCTTATTTATTGACATGGAAGTATTCAGCTGATTAAAAACTGGTAATATATTTAACTCAAGCACTTTTTATACATTCAGTACCCCCTTTGATTATGGATTTGGGAGCTCTTTCAAACTTTATTTACGTCACTGCAGGGCGTCTACCAATAAGAACAGAAAAGGTAAGACTTGATATTCCTGATGTTTCTAGAAAAGAACAAGCAGACAAAAACTGAGGGAGGAAGGAAGGGGGAGAAAATTTCAGGCCCTTTTTGTATGTCATAAAAGCAAAAAATAGTGTGCACTCAACTTCTTCTCCCCCTTTACAAGTCACCTTTAAGTCAAGAAGTCATTAAATGGATGTAACTAAGACACTTAAAAACAGCATCCGACTGGTATGCAGGACAACACAACCCCAATTTTCAAGATGTAGAGGTGGGATAAAATGAAATGCAGTCTTCAGAATATTGAGAACCAGGTAGCCAGAATGGTTACAAAGAGCTGGCATTACCATGTTTCCAAAGCATAAAGAGGAGTGGGGAAAGTCAGCTAACTTTGGAAAGACTGGCTTCAAGAGACAAATCCAGACTGCAGCGAAGAAAATGCTGACCAGCTTTAAAGATGGTCTTCTTTAAAAAAGACCATGTATGCAGTATAATTATAGCCATGTCGGTCAGGTAATATCTTTTATTGGACTAACTTCTTTTTCTCTCTCATCTACAGAAGTCGGTTCAATAAAAGATATTACATCATCCACCTTAAAAAAAAAAAGTTACAAACTTGTTCTTTGAGATGTGTTGCACGTGTCCCTTCCACTTCAGGTGTGTGCGCCCAGTGCACTGTTGGAGAGTTTCCCCTCAGAAGTACCCATCTGCTGCCCTGCACTAATGCATGGTGGTATACAGGGTGGAACCACCCCAAATCCAATCAGTTCCTTTTTACTGGAGAGAACGATATGGAGGGTTAGTTATAGAATGGGCACATGCAACTTACGTCCAAGAACAACAGTTACTGAACAGGTTAGTAACTGTTTCTTCAAGTGATTGCACATATCCATTCTACTTTAGGTGACTCACAAGCAGTTCGATCCCACCGCCAGCTTGGAACCTACCTGAATAAAGACTGGAGGACCACATACCCAAATACAGCATCATCTCTAGATTGCTGAGAGTCACCAGTGTGAGGCAAAGGTAAGCACTGAAGACCAAGTTGCTGCTTTACAAATGTCTAGGACAGGCACATGAGCTCGTAAGGCTGCAGAGGTTGCATGTGATGTAGAAGAATGTGCTTGTATTCTGCTTAGTGAAGCTACACTGGCCAAGTCATAACACAAGCCTATACAGGAGGATATTCAAGTTGAGATCCTTTGAGAAGAGACCGGGAGACCTTTCCTCCTATCTGCAACTGCCACAAACAACTGTGAGAATGATCTAAACTGTTTGTTAGTGTTCTACTTGGACAGGACCACTCTCCTGATATCCAAAGCGTGGAGTCTCTCTTCATCCTCATGAGCATGAGGCTTCGGGAAGAAAGAAGGTAAGTACATTGCTTGACTGATACGAAAATGAGACACACCTTAGTAAGAAATTTTGGATGTGGACCTAGATAAACCTTGTCTTTGTAGAAGACAGTGTATGGAGGAGAAGACAGAGCATGCAATTCACCTACTCTCCTGGCAGAAGTGATTGGCACCAAAAAGAGTATCCTGATAGAGAGACACAACAAGGAACATATAGCTAACAATTCAAAGGAAGTAACCATAAGTTTTGACAACACCAAACTCAAGTCCCAAGGAGGAACAGGATGTTCCACCTGAGAGTACCACCTTTCCAAACCCTTCAAAAACCTTACTAACATAGAATTGGGGGGAAAAACAGAATTATCAATTGGAGTGTAGAAACCTAAAATAGCTGTTAAATGAACCTTAATTAAATGACTAGCCAGACATTGTTTCAGGAACAACAGATAGCTCAGAATATGATGTGGTGGAAACTGGACTTGGGAGACCTCTTTCTAGTGGGACAAGATGAAGAATCGTTTCCATTTAATCAGATAAGTATACTTAGTGTACGGTTTTCTATTCTTTAAAAGTGGATTTTGAATTTCCTTTGAACAAACCTCTTCCTGGGGCATTAACCACAGAGCATCCAGGCTGTCAGGTAGAGGATCTGCAGGTTGGGGAGGTGACTGTGGTCCTGGGAGACCAGGTTTTGATCCAGTGGTAGAGTCAGCAGATCTTTGACTGAGAGGGACAGCAGAGTGGAAAACATTGCTGATGTCATGCCGGAGCTGTAACTCTGACTTGGGCATGAGCCTGCCTCATTTTCAACAATATTCTTGGTATGAGTGGGAGTGGAGCAAGTGCATACAAGAGCACGCTTGCCCAGGGCAACAGGAAAGTGTCCGTGAGGGACCCTGGACTGTGACCTTGTTGAGAACAAAACTGATTACGCTTCCTGCTGACTTATGTTGCAAAGACGTCTACATACGGAGTCCCCCACAGCCACAAAACGGATGTGGCAATGTCCTGATGGACAGACCACTTATCATGACTAGTAAATGATCTGCTTAACCAGTCTGCCAGACCATTCTTCACACTTGCAATGTGAGAGGCTTTGAGGCTGATTGAACTGGCGATGCACAAGTCTCACAGCCTGAATGACTCCTGGCATAGCAGCATCAACCAGATTCTCCTTGTCTGTAGGTACATGTAGACTTCTCTTGATATGAGGAAGGAAGACTTGACAAATCAGTTGAATGGCCCTCAATTCTCTGATGTTTATATGCAGAGTTAAATCCTGTATAGATTAAAACTTGTGTCTGCAGAGAACCCAGGTGAGACCACCTGCCTGAGGGCAGAAGCGTCTGTAACTAGGATTAAAGCTGACTGAGGAGAAGCAAATGGCACTCCAGGCACACACTTGAGGGGTCTGTCCCCCAGCCCAGCGTAGCCAGAATTTGAGTGAGCATTTGCACTACCACATCTAGAGGGTGATGAATTGGTAAGTAAACTGAAGCCAGCCATCCTTGCCATTTCCTGAGATGGAGCCTGGCATGCTGGACTACATAAATGCATGAAGCCATACGCCCCAGAAGCCTGAGGCAATTTCATATTGTCATGGTGGGATGAATCTTCAGGTCTAAAAGAACAGCCAGCATCATCTGGAATTGTAATTGCAGGACAAATGCCTTGGCTTCTGCAGAGTTCAAGACTGCTCCTATGAACTATTTTTTGCACTGGAGATAGGACTTCTCTTGCGCTGATAAGCAACCCTAGCGTATCGAAGATAGACTGGATGACTGTCATGCTGGACAGCAGCTGAGTCTTGGACTGGCCTCTCACCAACTAGTTGTCCAGGTAGGAAAAAACTTGAAATCTTGATTTTCTAAGAAATGCCACCACCACTGTCACACAGTTTGCAAACATACATAGGGAGCTGAACAGGCCAAATGGTAGGCATGCAAATTGGTAATGGCACTGGTTGACCATATATCTCAGGAATTTCCTGGGGCTCTGATTTATTGGCACATGGAAACCCGAGTCTTTCAAACTGATGGCAGCATACCCATCTCCAGGGAAGAGATAACAGAAGACAACATGACAATGTTAAATTTTATCTTTTTCCAGAGAGGTCTGTTGAGCTACCGCAGGTCTAGTATGGGTCTCCTTTTGCTTTTAGGATCAGGAAATAGCAGGAATAAAATCCCTTTTCTATGAGAAACTGCGGAACCTCCTCTGTGGCTGCCAAATGGAGGAGAGATTGCACATCCCAAAGCAGAACTTCCTTATGAGAGTGGTCCCTGAAGAGAGACCGGGAAGGGGCTTGGATAGGGTGACCAGATAGCAAGTGTGAAAAATCAGAATGGATTGGGAGGTATATAGGTGCCTAGCTAAGACAAAGCCCCAAATATCAGGACATCTCGTCACCCTGGGCTTGGAAAAAGGGGGACAGAAATGAACTAAAGGGTGTATTCCAATTCCACTGTACTTAAGATCCACTGGTCTCCAACAATTTGAGACCAAGCACTTGAGCAGGTAGATAGCAGGCTGGTAAACAGAGGGATAGGATAGGCTGGCATGCTGTCCTTGACATAAACATAAAAATACTTGCTTAGAACTCCTAGTCTGTCTGGATGAACTAGAAGCTGCTGCAGAAGAAGGGGGGAGTTTTCTCCAATAATCTCTGTTCTTTTTCCTCATTGGGTCATGGTAGTGAGGAATGAAAGCAACCAGTGATGTGGTTCCTGAGGACAAAACTGCTTTTAAATGCCCGAATATCAGGCCATGCAGCCTGTCAGTCTGCTCAGAGAAGAGCGACAACCCTTCAAAAGGAAGGTCTTGTATGGTCTGTTGGACCTCGAGGCAAACCTGGCAACTGGAGACATGAACATCTGTGAATCATAATGGCTGATGCCGTGACCCTAGCAGCAGAGTCGGCAGTGTCCACCCCCACCTGAAGTGAGGTTCTAGCCACTAATTTACCTCTTCAACAAGGCAAGAAATTCCTGTCTTGCATTCTCTGGCCATCTGTTTTTTTTAATATACCATACCTCAGAAGTTGAAGTCATAGCACCCTAACAACCCCTGCAGTTAGCAATCCTGAAATGCAGGCCAGCCATCGAATAAAGCTTTCTGCAACAGGTCAAGTTTTGTAGCAGCCTTTGACTGCAAAGTAGACAACTGTTGCCCCTGGTGCTTTCTCATCGGCAGCTGAGACCACCAGCAACCCCGGAGAGAGATGGGTGCAGAGGTGCTCAAACCATGGAGAGGGCTTGACAAAGGTCTGGCTGGGATGATTTAGTTGGGATTGATCCTGCTTTGAGGACTAGATGACCTTCTGAGGTCTCTTCCAACCCTAATCTTCTATGAGGGTACATGATATCTGCGCTCAGCTCACTCTGATGTGGGGGAAGGAAAGACAGAGTCCACCACAGAACCTTGGTGGGCTCCAGGATAGCTACATTAATCAGAGCACCACCCAAGAAGTCTAGCAGTTGCTAAAATGTCAATCAGCCTGTGGAATGACAAAAAAAATCTCTTCCACCTGGATAGCCAAGGCAGAAACCACCCTTTTTAAAAGGTCCTGGTGTGCCCTCTAATCATCTGAACCACTGCCTCATCAGGTAACGAAGAGGCCAAAGCCATAATTGGCTGAGGTGGAGCCCCCCTGGCCTTTCAAAGGGAGAGTCGCCTGGCAACTGGAGACATGAACATCTGCAACATGCATCAGTTCCTGCATGGTACTGAGCGTCGTATTGGTCACTGACTCCTGGTGTACTTGGCGGGATGGTTCTTAACACCTACTTGATGTCACAGAAGGGGGTGGGCACAAAGAGTACCCAGACATCTGTGGGAATCCCAAAGCATTCCAGAATGGCACTGGTAAAGCCCAGAAACTCAATTACTTTAGGCCCATGGATCCCTACAGGCTGGCCTGGAAGGGCTCTACTGTGGATACAAGGAGTGGTAAGCCCTCTGAGGGAAACGGCAAGGTACACGACACAACTGCGAGATGTATGAACAGACCTTTTAGTCTGAAGATAAATCAGCCTCTTCTGACCAAGGCAGGCTGGGGGACTGATCCTGTCGGTGCCTGTGATAAGCGCTGGGAGCCTGCAGACAACGATACCGGAGAAATCATCGCTGGCTTTCCTCTTCACAGCACTGTATGATAGACATTTGGATATCCAGAGGTGCCCACAGTACTTAACACAGTATTGTAGTAGCTGGCAAAGTGTGACCTGCAGTTGTTGGTACCGTGTGAAAAGACACCTGTATCATGAGCAACACCGGTACCTAGAGGCTGAACAAGTCCCTTGTCGCAGCAAATGCCTCCTGAGTTGATGGCATAAGGATAGCCTCCAGTTGGTGGGTAGAAGCAGACTGCACTGATTAGCTCGATGATGCCATTTCAGGGGACGGTCTTGATAATGCCTGTGCTGGAGTCGATGGTCTCAGCTTCAAACTGACTATTTCCATTGTCTGCATGCCTGCCAGCCTTCAGTACAGGGGATCGCCCTTCCACTGATGTTGAGTCTGTGGAGGCCAACTTGCAATGTTTCTTTCTCAGCTCTGAGGAAGACAATCAGTGCTAGGACTCAGCCATTACAGGTGGAGCACTCCTCACTGAAACCAAAGTGCTTTGGCACCCATTTGAAACAGGAAAGTCTCTCAGATGGAGGGAGCAGAGCTGAATCTATCAGAAGAAATTAAAGTCTGGCCTCCCTGTGTCTCTTGGTTCTAGTTTAAAGTCCCTGCAAATTTGACACCAATCGCTGACATGCAACTCCGCATCACACTTCAGGCAACTTGGAGTGGGGGGGCGTCTCTCACTAGCACTGGTTTCTTGCAGGAGTGGCAGGGCTTGTATCCTGGTGACTGAGGCATGCCTTGGCAATGGTAACAGTACTCAGAACAGGAATTGAAGTGTTTAAAAAGATAAACACCATAAAAAAAATTTAACTATCACTAACACACACTATAAAACTACTAACCTATCGGTGCCAGTAACAAGGACCTGAACTAAGGCAGAGATGATGTACTCCATCCAGGAACTTGAGTGGTGGGGATAGAGGTTTTGAGGAAATTCCTTGTACTCAAGCGAATCAGCTCTAGCCAATGCCCAGACTGATGTTAGCTAACTTTAAGGGTTAAACACTTCTTCAGTCCTTGGATCGTGAGAAATTAATCTCTATGTGCCTTTGTAAAGGAGGAAAGATGTTCATCGTGCTTTTGCATAAGAATTATTCACAAAAAGAAAAGGAGTACTTGTGGCACCTTAGAGACTAACCAATTTATTTGAGCATAAGCTTTCATGAGCTACAGCTCACTTCATCGGATGCATGCTGATGAAGTGAGCTGTAGCTCACGAAAGCTTATGCTCAAATAAATTGGTTAGTCTCTAAGGTGCCACAAGTACTCCTTTTCTTTTTGCGAATACAGACTAACACGGCTGTTACTCTGAAACCTATCATTATGCAAGGCACTGCATTTAGCTGTATGGAGTGGAAATCTATCAACTGCATGAAAAAACTTGTACAGATACAGACAGACATCATCTTCCTTTCCAAATGCAAACAGATGGACATCGTACCAAAAGGACTGAAGGTAAAAATTCCATTACAATCTACATACCACACAGACTATGCTGACAGCTTGTGCCACACCCTCTCAAAGAAACTGCGGAATCACCTGATCAACATCCTCTACAGCAAACAGGGAAAGATTAAGAATGAGCTCTCAAAAATGGATACTCTCATAAAAAAACAACCTTCCACACAAACTTCCTCGTGGCTGGACTTTACTAAAACTAGACAAGCCATTTACAACACACACTTTGCTTCTCTACAAAAGAAAAAGGACACTAAACTTCCTAACTACTACATGCCACAAGGGGCCACAGCAATGGTTCCCTCAACCCACCCAGCAATATTGCTAACCTACCCAACTATACTCTCAGCCCAGCAGAAGCAGCTGTCCTATCTCGGGGCCTCTCCTTCTGCCCCTCCGCCCCCACGAACATGATACAGTTCTGTGGTGACCTAGAATCCTATTTTCGACGTCTCCAACTCAAGGAATATTTCCAACATACCTCTGAACAACATACTAATCCACAGAGACCTCCCTACCAACACTACAAAAAGAAGGATTCTAGGTGGACTCCTCCTGAAGGTCGAAACAGCAGACTGGACTTCTACATAGAGTGCTTCCGCCGACATGCACGGGCTGAAACTGTGGAAAAGCAGCATCACTTGCCCCATAACCTCAGCCGTGCGGAACACAATGCCATCCACAGCCTCAGAAACAACTCTGACATCATAATCAAAAAGGCTGACAAAGGAGGTGCTGTTGTCATCATGAATAGGTCGGAATATGAACAAGAGGCTGCTCGGCAGCTCTCCAACACCACTTTCTACAAGCCATTACCCTCTGATCCCACTGAGAGTTACCAAAAGAAACTACAGCATTTGCTCAAGAAACTCCCTGAAAAAGCACAAGATCAAATCCACACAGACACACCCCTGGAACCCCGACCTGGGATATTCTATCTACTACCCAAGATCCATAAACCTGGAAATCCTGGGCGCCCCATTATCTCAGGCATTGGCACCCTGACAGCAGGACTGTCTGGCTATGTAGACTCCCTCCTCAGGCCCTACGCTACCAGCACTCCCAGCTACCTTCGAGACACCACTGACTTCCTGAGGAAACTACAATCCATCGGTGATCTTCCTGAACACACCATCCTGGCCACTATGGATGTAGAAGCCCTCTACGCCAACATTCCACACAAAGATGGACTACAAGCCGTCAAGAACACTATCCCCGATAATGTCACGGCTAACCTGGTGGCTGAACTTTGTGACTTTGTCCTTACCCATAAACTATTTTACATTTGGGGACAATGTATACCTTCAGATCAGCGGCACTGCTATGGGTACCCGCATGGCCCCACAGTAGGCCAACATTTTTATGGCTGACTTAGAACAACGCTTCCTCAGCTCTCGTCCCCTAACGCCCCTACTCTACTTGCGCTATATTGATGACATCTTCATCATCTGGACCCATGGAAAAGAAGCCCTTGAGGAATTCCACCATGATTTCAACAATTTCCATCCCACCATCAACCTCAGCCTGGACCAGTCCACACAAGAGATCCACTTCCTGGACACTACAGTGCTAATAAACAATGGTCACATAACCACCACCCTATACCGGAAACCTACTGACCACTATTCCTACCTACATGCCTCCAGCTTTCACCCTGACCACACCACACGATCCATCATCTACAGCCAAGCTCTGCAATATAACCGCATTTGCTCCAACCCCTCAGACAGAGACAAACACCTACAAGATCTCTATCAAGCATTCTTACAACTACAATACCCACCTGCGGAAGTGAAGAAACAGATTGATAGAGCCAGAAGAGTTCCCAGAAGTCACCTACTACAGGACAGGCCTAACAAAGAAAATAACAGAACGCTACTAGCCGTCACCTTCAGCCCCCAACTAAAACCCCTCCAACGCATTATTAAGGATCTACAACCTATCCTGAAGGATGACCCAACACTCTCACAAATCTTGGGAGACAGGCCAGTCCTTGCCTACAGACAGCCCCCCAACCTGAAGCAAATACTCACCAGCAACCACATACCACACAACAGAACCACTAACCCAGGAACCTATCCTTGCAACAAAGCCCGTTGCCAACTGTGCCCACATATCTATTCAGGGGACACCACCACAGGGCCTAATAACATCAGCCACACTATCAGAGGCTCGTTCACCTGCACATCCACCAATGTGATATATGCCATCATGTGCCAGCAATGCCCCTCTGCCATGTACATTGGTCAAACTGGACAGTCTCTACGTAAAAGAATAAATGGACACAAATCAGATGTCAAGAATTATAACATTCATAAACCAGTCGGAGAACACTTCAATCTCTCTGGTCACGCGATTACAGACATGAACGTTGCTATATTACAACAAAAAGACTTCAAATCCAGACTCCAGCGAGAAACTGTTGAATTGGAATTCATTTGCAAATTTGATACAATTAACTGAGGCTTGAATAGAGACTGGGAGTGGCTAAGTCATTATGCAAGGTAACCTATTTCCCCTTGTTTTTTTCCTCCCCCCAGATGTTCGTGTTAAACCCTGGATTTGTGCTGGAAATGGCCCACCTTGATTATCATACACATTGTAAGGAGAGTGATCACTTTAGATAAGCTATTACCAGCAGGACAGTGGGGTGGGAGGAGGTATTTTTTCATGCTTTGTGTGTATATATAAAGATCTTCTACACTTTCCACAGTATGCATCCGATGAAGTGAGCTGTAGCTCACGAAAGCTTATGCTCAAATAAATTGGTTAGTCTCCAAGGTGCCACAAGTACTCCTTTTCTTTTTGCGAATACAGACTAACAGCTGCTACTCTGTAATCTGAACAGAATTCAGGCACTGTCTCCAGGTCTGGCTCTTAAGTGCTCTTAAATGCGCTCATTGGTGTGTGAACCAATACAAATTATTCTAACTAGGTACTAGGTGAACCAATACAAATTATTCTAACTAGGTACTGCATGTATAATTCTAGCAAAACAAATTTTAAAAGAAACTAAAAGGTGACTCGTATCCTGACAATTCTCATACTGATAACCGTTTGTGTATATATTTTCCCGTAACCACACTTGACATCTAGGTGAATCTGTTGACATTACCAATCTCGATAGCATTCCTTAAATGTTATTTTCTAGGTGAGAGGTCATGTTCATACCAGAGAGTTTCATCCTCAAAGTACACTTAGGGCAGACCTCCATAAAAGAGAATTCCAGAATTCCATGGCCATACTCGAAAGTTTAAGAGTTATAAACTCTGTATATAGTTAGATAACAGTCCCATTTTCTAAGTCTAGTCAGAAGTTCTACCCATTGGTTTGATCACAAGATCCTGTGGCTGCTTTTCCCATTAGAAGCAAAGAGAAACAAATTTTAATTTTCAGCTTCCAACATCTCTAAGATTCCCACTCCCCAACCTTCTAGAACCAACTCTGATGGAAGAAAGGGGAAACACCATCTGCCCCATATTCAACAGCAAGAGTACCTTAAACACTGCTCTCTGCTCAGATGGGGCACCTTGCATTCCCTTCCATATCTTAACAAACTTGATTCCTCCTATGAAGGGAAGCAGCTGTTCCCCACCAACATCCAAAAAGAGGAAGCAGGTTAGTAATATCCTTTTTTGCCCATACAAGTTTCTTCTTCTACAGAGTGGGCAAGGATGATGGGAAGAGAACACTGCTAGTAAACTCCAAAAATAGATGAACATTCAAAATGGGTACTACTCTGTACTGCATCTGTTGCCCCAAAGAGGCATGATAATCTGAAGCCAGAGACCTTCCAGATTCTAGCAAATAAACCACCCTGGATATGAGCATAGACATGATATACTGCAGAGAGAAAGAAATGTATTATGTAAGCACCACTCACATTTCCATCGAGTAGCGTTTTAAACACAGCAAATTCTTTTAAATTACTATAGTATGCATTAAAGAAATCCAACGTATAGTATTAAAACATAGAAAAGATGTTTGTGCTTTTATTTCACAGAAACTCAGCTGAAGTGGAACTGAGATATGATTGAGTGGCCTAAACTAAACCAATGGGGACTAAAAACAATGCTAGACCTCCAACCAGCATTTTAGAACAAATATCTTGGTCATATAGCTACTGGGATGGAACCGATATCAAATATTTTGTCTAAGCGAAAAAAAAATAACTCTTAAAATCATCATGTAGCTGTCAACTGAAGTCAATCTATGCCAGGATATTGCTTCCTACATGCAAGTGTAAAGTTTGACTTGAGTTTGTTGATCACAAATCAAAGGTTTTGACTTTTACCACTTCAGGCATACAGTGTTAAGATGCTGAAACACAGTGAGCTTTTCCATGGCCAAATTTTTGAAAATTTTAACCTGAGAGTTAATTTTTAACATTAAGACCATTACTCTTAAAGTTAATTGAATATGATCCCTCCTTTAGCTCTGCATCTGTACAGAATCTGCCCCATACAGATCTGTACAGAAACGTCAATTAACTTGCAGTGGCTGATCCAATTTATTTATTTTTGAATTTATTTAGTGCATCTGTTAACACTCACTCCGAATATGTGTAAAACCTGAAACACTTACAGTTAAAACACAACATGATTAATCCAATTGACAGAGCACTTCTGCCTTAGGAAAAGCCAAACAAAATTAAGTATACTTGAGAAAACTGAAGCTTATTGTTTCATATACTGTGCTAAAAATATAAATTGGATGAAATTTTGAAGAGTGCTTAAGGGTTCGGTACTTTGGATAGTCTTATCCAATGTGTCTTGTTGGGAAAAGTTATCTAGGAATGACAGCTTTTTTTTAACTCATAGTTCAAGATAGGCTTTAGTCTGAAAAGTCTACATATCTGTTTCTAAACACGGTGAACAACAAATAATATGCTTGCACCATAAACATTTTATAAATACTTATATCCAGCTGGTCGCGTAAGAAATGGGAAAATAATTTAGACTTGACAAATTTAATCAGAACTGCTTTTACACATATACCATTTTTAAATCATTAGGAACAATTTGGCTCAATGCCAATAAAAGAGGTTTTCCACCTTCCTTTAACTTCACTGGCCTCTAAATATGCCCTCAGGCAAAAAGCCTGGACAGACAGGCATTGCTATGCTGCATTATCTACAGTCTGAGTGGTCGCTAGGTGTAGCTTTTTGTAGAGCACATTACAGTAATCCTATGAGACAAAGCTATAATAAGTATGGCAAGGTCCACATCTAAAAAGAAGTCATGATTTGCTAGTCAACCATAGGTGGGAAAGCAAGAAGACACTAACTTGCTCCTATAACCTGAAGAGGTAGAGGCAAAAAGCCACATAAAGGAAAAAATTAGGATTCAGAATTCTAAAGTAAAGAATTTCTCCTACCTCAGTTTTTGGGCTCAAGTTCAGATCTTTACTGTATTTCAAAACTATGGTCAGCTACAGTTATTTTATACTACTAAGCAGTTTATTCTGAATATGATTTCTTCACAGTTACATATTTTCCTATCAAAGCAATTTGACATAAAAACATTAGTCATGGCTCCACAGTTAAGGTTTGGGCAAGTTCTGCATTTGAAAGATGAGACTTACCATGCATTCTTCATTCATAATGCAAGTTATCTTTCCCAAAATTAAAGCTCTTTCTCGAAGTACAGAATGAATAAAAAGTTTTAAAATATTTGTTAAGCAAATGTTTTTCACTATTTACCAAATTTAACGTACATGGATTCATAAGTACTGCTTTCATCTATGGGTTACAAGTCAAAAAAAAAAAAGACTTAAATTTTCTTTCTACATCATTTTTCCTGGTAGGAACAGTACACTTAAGATATCTGAAGTGAAAAGCTTAATAAATATTCTCCACTTTTCATCCAATTTGGCTTTCATATAGAAAACTGCTTCAGAGTTGCCATTGCAAATTCAGTTACAGGAACTGCAAATGGTTTTGGGAGTGAAGCACCAGCATAGCCTTACTACAAAGCAAAACTAAAAGAGGGATTCCATGAAGCCAAATATAAAAAACTTGTTAGCCTTTAAGACAAGGATCTGTCTTACACAGAGGCTTCCATTTCACAAGAAAAAGCCACTGACAATATTGATGCTTGAACTGCACTAACATACCTATGAAATTTAGAATAATATAATAATGCATAAATATCCACAACACAGGGCAACTTTCTATTTTTATCATTTTTATGAGGGAATTTCTAAACAGAAGATAACTTTACTTAAATGTATAAAAACTAAACTTACTGTACCTTTTCTATAAGAAGACATTCCTGAATGCCTTGTATCTAACAAGGGAAGAGTATTCAAGTTATATTTTTGAAAGTGCTATACAAATCTCATCTTCCAATGAAATCTTAGTGGGCTAAGTCAGTGGTTCTCAAACTCTCCAGACTCCTGTACACCTTTCAGGAGTCTGATTTGTCTTGTTTACCCAAAGTTTCACCTCACTTAAAAACTATTTGCTTACAAAATCAGACATAAAAATACTAAAGTGTCACAGCACATTATTACTGAAAAATTTATTATTCTCATTTTTACATATAATTATAAAATAAAGCAACTGGAATATAAATATTGTACCTAAATTGCAGTGTGATACTTGAGCCTGTTTTTCACATCTGAGCCTTGTCTGAAGCCTAAGCCACAGGCAGTGAGGCTGTAGCATGAAACTTAGCTTCCCGGGGCATGGGGCTCCAAGCAGCTGCCCTGCTTGCCACAGCCTAATGCCGACCCTGCACTTGTGATCCCTTTAAACCGATCCCGTGATTTCCCTAAGGGCTGAAACCCCCAGGTTGAGAAACACTGATCTAGATGAGTTGAATACGTGTACTCCTGGTTGAGAGCGACTGGGCTAAGTGATGCAGTAACATTTCACCTCAAGACAAGTCAATCCAAAAAAATTTGCTGATCTCTAACTTGGATGTTTGACCGCATCAAAAACACTTTGCTGTCTGTAATGGTAGGCAGGCTCTACTGCAGAAAACCAAATGACAGGTAACAAGAAATATTTATAGGCCAGGCTGGAGGTGAACTGTTTGCACTGTCTGAGGAAGCTATTGGCCGTAGCAAGCTTAGGCTATAGCCAGAGCTATCAGTCCTCACTTTTATAAACACCAAGTTCACACATGAAATTAAAACATAAGTGTCAGTGCGCCACTGTTTTTCCTCATTAAAAGAGCCTCAGTACGTTTAAAAGTGAAATGATGTTTATTTATGACAACTGCACTAATTTCAGTAACTAAATCATTTATATTTACCTTCTTAGGACATGGATTTCATTAATGAATTGTTTTCTCATTTTTATTACTATATCACTTTTGGTAAATAAATTTGCTCTTTTTAGGTTGTTACCATATCAGCATTCATCCTACCTTCAGACACACAGACATGCCTTACTCTTTGTCAAGTCACTTACCAAGATATGCACACAAACAGATGAGAATTTTTACAAGATACATTGTATCTTGTGTCTGAAATCAATATTGGGCCTGAACACTTACAAACAGGATTGTAAATGTAATAAAGCTGTACTAGGGGTGAAGGAACCTTTTACTCATTTCCTTTCCCCTCTCACCAAGGATAACCACATTTTACTTCCCCTTCCCTTCAAGGGATCATATATTATGGCCTCCTCTTGAGCTAAGGCAAGTTGGACATGGATCCTATCACAGTACTCTCAGCAACTGCCAAACTGGAACTTTGATTCCTTGTATTGTGCTGCTGTGGAATCACTAGGCTTAACTATATTACAACTTTTTGAACTCACATAATAAAAATATATTTAGACCTATCAATATTGGCCCAGAGAGAGACAATACATAATTCTGATTTATTATTTCTAGGTTTAACGTTTTGTATTCTACTGTACTACCCTACCATACAAGCATTTTTTGTTTATGCAATTAACCCAACGCTATTTGCGCTTATTTTTAAATATTTTTAAATTCAAGCTTTTTTTTTCCCCACTCTCTATAAACTTTTTACAAGTGGCGTGCAACATGGAAGGCCTATATTTTTTTTTTATAATAAATCTTAAAAACAAAGCACTATTTACCATCTCTCTTTTGGAAAGTTCTTTACAATTTCATTAATGATTGGCTGGTAGCAGGAATCTCTCTCAGGTTTCCCCGTTTCACTCCAGTCTCTTACAAACTGTTTCAAAGTGGACTTTAATTTATCCATGTCAAACGTTGACGCTGGCACAATCTTCCCATTTTCCTGATTAAAGGGCAAATAAAAGTTAGACAAAAAATAAATCCAGAAATTTAAGACGTCAAACAACCTTAGCTTTGAATACTGAAACAGACATGCTGTAGCAGCTATATGGGTGGTTTAGTTGATAAAGCACTCGCCTCTCACCTCTGGGACCAGGGCTCAAACCCAGCTTACAGTCCTATATGAAATGAGTTTGGTGGTATCAGCTCAGCCCTCAATAGACCAGCGTTCACATCACAAAACCAATATATAATATAGCATAATTCAGCACAACTGGTAGTCCTTATTCAGGAAAGGACAAGGGGTGAGCTAGTATGGAGACCGAACAACCTCTCACTCTGAGAGGGAGGTCCCTCCAGGTCATTGATGAGGCAGCATGGAGAAGCTCACACTGGAGCTGCCCAGAACTGTACCCAGCCTATGGATACAAAAAAAAAAAAAAAAAAAGACTTCAGTTTCCATCACTGCCAGTCCCTTAAGCTTCGTAAGTGTAAAACTTCATTACAAAAATAGAAAAATGTAGATCAAGTAGGGGGAAAATTATGCTAAAATTTTACAGAACTATAATACCACAAATAGTTAACTTACCTAAAACTCACAGGTGATTAAGAATGGTGTAAACTAATGTACTACAGAAACATTATTTATGGTCAATGCAGCCAAGTGAAAAGTCACCTTCAAAAAAATAACTTGGGTAGAGTTAGAACTCCACTGGAGTTCTATCATGCTGATCTGGTATTAAGAGTAATTACTGACACTTGCCATAGCAGACAAGTACTGTTCTCCTGAATGATTAACTGTACCTATATATAGAAAAAATAGCCAGAGATGCCTTTATTGAAAAACTATACAATATAATTCATCATGCCTATAAGACATGCAAAGGTGAGGGGGCAGGGTAATTAAGCAAAAGTGAATTCATGGGGGGGAGAGGGGGGATAAAAGAAATGGAAACCTGAAGTGAGAAAAAGAAATAAAAAACTAAAAAATGTACAGAAATTTTTACTTTTGAAATATGAAAAGCGTCCAATTTTTACATACATCTTCTCCATATTCTTTATTTTCAAACATATGTTTGCACTCGTTCACAATGGTCTGTAGGATCTCTTGATTATGATCAATGCATTTCCGAATCTTGTCCAGATGAAGAAGAAATTGAGGAAGTAGGTTTTGTTGGTTAGCTGGGAGGGATCTAAACTGTCTCTCTGTTCTGTTCACTTGCTCATGCATATTAGTTCTAGAAAATAAAAAAGTTAAGGTCTGTCAGTGTTTAGCTTCAACTATAAATGCAAAGAACTCACATTTGAAGATACCCCAGATTACAGCTACCATAACTTCTCTATCTTTACTCAAAAAGCTTAGATCTCATTTCACAATAATCCTCTAACCAAGCCAAAATTCATGGAAATAAGACTGATTCGGAAAACGGTTTGAAAACATCAAGCTTTTAACTGTGCATTGAAAAAGTAAAGAAAATAATATTAAAAGTACACACACTATGCTGCATAAGATACAGAGAACTCACTTCACTTTTAATATCACTATAAGGAAGAAGTTTTTGTCAATATATCTACCTGAACCATGATCCTGTAAAGACTTATGCACATACTTACCTTTTCACACTGAACAGTCCAATTAAATCAACAGAACTACTCACAATATGGAAAATTAAGTATGTGGATAAATCACTACACAATTGAGGCCTTAGTTCTCTACCTTGAACCCCTCATTAACAGAAAATTTAAGTACGAACACAAATTTCACTGTAACTACATAGGATAAAGTTGCTGTCTTCATTTTTAATTCTGATCTGTACAATATTTTCAAATCAATGTAAATTAAGGGTATTCCATAGCAAATTTAAGAACAGAAGAACGTACATACTGGGTCAAACTAATGGTCCACCTAGCCCAGTATCCTGTCTTCTAACACCTTCAGATGCCAGATGCTTCAGAGGAAATGAATTTAAGAGGGCAACTTATCGAGTGATCCATCCCATCGTCCATTCCCAGCGTCTGGCAACCAGAGGTTTAAGGAGACCCAGAGCATGTGGTTGCATCCCTGACCAGCTTGTCTAAAAGCCACTGATGCACCTATCCTCCGTGAACTTATCTAATTATTTTTGAACCCACTTATACTTTTGGCTTTCACAACATCTCCTGGCAACAAGCTACACAGGTTGACTGTGCATTGTGCAAATCTGCGGCTATTACTTTCGCTGTGTGACCCTTATTTCTTGTGTTACATGAAGGGATAAACAACTCTTCCTTATTCTCTTTCTCCACACCATTCATGATTTTAGAGACCTCTATCATATCTCCCCTTAGTCATCTCTCTTCTAAACTGAACAGTCCCAGTCTTTTTAATCTCTCCTCACAAGGAAGCTGTTCCATGATTTTGTTGCCCTTCTCTATACTTCTTCCAATTCTAATACATCTTTTTTGAGATGGGGCGATGAGAACTGCATGCAGTATTCAAGGCATACCACAGATTATGTTTTTTTATATATATATATATATATATATATATATGAGAGAGGCATTAGAATATTTTCTGTCTTATTATCTATCCCTTTCTTAATGGTTGCTAAGACAGCCATGTAGAGACATTCACTCCTCTGAATTGGAACTCACTTCATTCACAGTTTACATGGGTATCTAAAACCACTCATTTCTATATTCAAGCATTTGGACTGTTGAAGAGACACCCTTTAATTTCAATAACCTTGGTATAGTTTATAAAAATAAAGCTATTTGAAACATGTTTTATTGACACTAATTATTAAATATGGAGCTCATTTCAACTGAATCTGGTTAAAGCTCTTTTGAAAGAGATGGTCCTATAATTTAAAGATCATGAATGGCACCTAACATTGTCCAAACAAGACCACTGCACTATAATGGCCCCAGATGCTAAGTTAGTCAATTGAAATGTAAAAAGTATAATATGGATCATAACATCCCAAATCTGTTTCATGTATTTAAATTTGCTAAAAGGTTCTAAAGTGATGGAAGACATATGATTTCCAAGTTAATGTCACAAGTGTGGCTATAAAAACAGTTGCTTTCTCTAGATCATTTATTTTTGGTTTAAACTATTTGATGTGTCTCCTCTGTTCTATACATTCGGGAGAAAATTATTTTTGAGGCTTTCTACTCTAGCTTATTGTTTTTTGAAGGGCCATAAAGCACTATTTTGGTAGGAAACCAAGCTCAGAGAGTTAGTTATATCCTTCAACGTCAGTCCTGAATACAATGCTGTTAACTGGCCTGGTTTTTGCAGTGTTTTAATAGTCTGTAAAGTTCAATCTCAACAGTCCAAAATAAATGTTTATGGATAATTATGTACTTTTACATTTATTATCCAAAACTCAGTCAGGTTCACCTTAAAAAACAGAAAAATGTACTGCTCACTTCATCTCCTGTAATTAAGCAACTTTGCCCGAAGGGGAAGATATGAAGATCCCTCAACACCGCTTCTAGTATTTCTCCAGCTAACAAAGCACCAGCTTAACCAACATGCTCTGCTATCACTTCTATGCATGCACTCAGCTCCACTTATAAGTTTGTACTGCTACAGTTATAAGAGAAAAACTAGAAACAACTATCATGGGGGGAGAGAGAGAGCGATGGGGAGCAGACACACACCGGTGGCGTGGGGGGTGGGAAGAAAGAGAAAGAGGTGCATGGGAGAAAATGGGCAGAAAGGTTATATAGGCAGTGACTTCCTGGCTCCACCCGGCTAGTTTCTTCGGGGTCAGGGCGGGGGAAGACCAGGCCTGGGAACTGGGTAGGGGGTCTCGTCTCTCGGATTCAGGAAAACTGGCGGGGGAGGTCCCTGGTCTTCCGCGGAGCAGAGTATCGGTTACCCGTAATATCGGAAGGCGTTGATGATTCTCCGGAAATGCTCCCCCTCCAGCCGCTCCTCCTCCTCCTCCTCCATCCTGCTCACCGTCCCCTGCTCCGGCTGCTTTCGCCTGAGCCGCTCGCTGCTGAACGGAACCTCCCCGTCGTCGCAGCCTGCCCGGTCTCGCCACGGCCGCTGTTCCCCCCCATCCCCTTCCCAGTCCCCCTGCCGGCGCCCCCTGAGCATCGCCCTGACCCAGGTGTGTCCTCCTCCCCTCAGGGCCGCGGCTGCAGCGGGAGCTGCCCCTTCCAGGACAGGCCGCACGCGGCCGACAACTCCAACGCTTTCCCCGCCCGCTTCCGGCACAAGAGAAAGAGGCGCACGCGCGCGCCGCGCACTTGCTTTATCTGACGGGAGGACACCGCCCTCCAACGGCGATACGCAACGGGCACGGTCCGCGCAGCCGCACAAAAGTCCGTCCGACCCCTCCTACCCCCTCGTGAGTTATCGTGAGACAACGCAAGAGAGAAGAGAAGAGTCAACGGCCGAACCGCGGACTGTCGCGGGGGGAGGTGTCACCCCTCCCCTCTACTGGCAGGATCCAGATCGGGTGCCCTAGACACCCGAGGGAGGGGAGCCGGAGCCGGAGCCGCTGGACTGCAGCCTGGCTGCAGCAGAGACGTTCTCCCTGGCCAGAGAGCGTAGCGCAGCCCCAGGAGACATCAGGGAAAGGGGCAGTAGTTTGTAACGGGGGGGGGAGAGAGAGAGAAGAGAAGGGATGAGTCAGTGGTGACTATTTTCCATTGAAAAATATGTTTAAAGAGGTGTCATACCTATCTGTAAAGAAACAGGGTACCAGGGGGCAACTGCGCCCTCTCACCGTGAGTGGCCCAGCCCTTGCAAAGGGCATGGTTGGATAATTTAAGCTCTATACCCAGATCTATAGACACTCTTTTCTTCACCTGGGTACTGTATAATTTTTAACATTAGCGTTAATAAAAAAAAAATTAAATCTGCATGTCAGTAACACATATATTGTGATTGGACTCTGCTCCTTTCTAACTCCAGGGCAGCTTTGCTGTTAATGGCACTGGAGGGCAGGAGGGAGCCCTATCCTAGGAATGGACCATAACACAAAACAGTAAGAGCAGAGTGTGAGAGGAAGGAGTCATCTTGATTATAATAAGCGGTAATGAGGACAGCAAGGGCCAGCCACAGCAAAGTCCAGCATCTTGTTTAGATGAAAATGAAAGATGCTTTTGGCTACTTGTTCTATTTTATATTAACTATTTTTATCACCACAGGACTTGTGCTCCTGCAACACAGCAAAACACTACGTTACACTAATGATAGATCTGTCTTTTAGGATATTACTATCACATTGATATATTTTTAAAATATATAAGAATATGCAGGGATACAGAGGTGTCTAAATAGGATCCCTCAGATGGAGAAAATCTGAGAATAGACGGCAGATATAACTCCAGCCTCAGTTAAAGTTAACGGTAGCTAGTTTAGAAAAAAAATATCTATGGCAGTGGCCCCCAACCTTTCCACACTACTGTACCTCTTGCAGGAGTCTGAATTGTCTTGCTTACCCCAAGTTTCACCTAACTTAATTACTTGCTTACAAAATCAGACACAAAAATACTAAAGTGTCACAACACAATTACTGAAAAACTGCTTACTTTCTAATTTTTACCGTATGAATATAAAATAAAGAAATTGGAATATAAATATTGTACTTACATTTCAGTTTATAGTATATAGAGCAGTATAAACAAGTCATTGTCTGTATGACGTTTCGCTAGTTGGCTGTACTGACTTCGCTAGTTCTTTTTATATAGCCTGTTGTAAAACTAGGCAAATATCTAGGTGATTTGCTGTACCCCCTGAAAGAGCTCTGCGTACCCCCAGGAATACGTGTACCCCAGTTGAGAACCACTGATCTATGGTATAATACATTGTATTGTAAAGATATCTTTACAATACAGTTAAAATCTAAAGATGTATCAAAGATCATAGCTCTTAAGGACTTAAAGTTAACTAACACGTTATACCCATTTCTATTTTACCTTCTCCAACCACAGTTAGGAATAGAACCCAAATCTCTAATTTAACAAACCCAGTTTTATCTGTCTTACTGTACTTATACCCCCGAGACAGAATCCAGGATTTCTGAGCATCAAAATAAGAAGTTTCTGGCAAGTAGCAGCTAGTCTAATACATACTTGCTTTGCTACCATGTGACTGCACACCTCCCTGCAAAATAAACATACATGTTTAAAGCCATTTATTGTTCTCGCAAGCCATTTGAGAAAACAGTATATTTTATTTTTGTATAAAATGGAGATACAGAAATTCACATTAGAAAGTATTTCATCTTAAACATATTTCTATAAACACTTACACTGTGCTTCTGTTTTAGTAGATCACCACAAATGTATTTTCTGTATACTGTAAAGGTCTTAATATTGCATTCATGATCAGAAAGTCAAGAGAGCTACCATATTATAGTCATCAGGCTAAAAATATCCCAACCAAAAAAACCACATTTCTGTGCTACCAAAAATGCCTGAAAGTGAACAATACTAGAACTTTTAGGGCCAGAAGGACCCTGTAGTACGGGGTGGCCAACCTGAACCTGAGAAGCAGCCAGAATTTACCAACATACATTGCCAAAGAGCCACAGTAATACGTCAGCAGCTTCCCACTCCCCATTAGCCCCGTCCCGAGCTCCCAGCGCCTCCCACCCACCGTCAGCCCCACCGATCAGTGCCTCCCGCTCAGCTGTTTCGTGGCGTGCAGGAGTCTCGGGGGGGAGGGAGGGTGAAGAGAGGAGCGAGGGCATGAAAGGCTCAGGGGAGGGGGCAGGAAGGGGTGGAGTAGGAGCAGGGTCTGTACAGAGCCAGGGGTTGAGCCGTGAGCACCCCCTGGCACATTGGAGAGTTGGCACTTACAGCTTCAGCCCCGGAGTCGGTGCCTATATAAGGAGCTGCATATTAACTTCTGAAGAGCTGCATGTGGCTCCGGAGCCACAGGTTGGCTACCCCTAATGTAGTAGGTTATATGGCTTTCACCTTTAGTTTGAGTAGAATTAAGGTATCTAGACAATCCTCAAAAGATAGTTTGTTTTCAAATAGTTTTAAGTCCTCCCTGTGTGTATTTATATATTTTTATATGAAGAAGAAGCTGGTACTATTCCTCAGCTCAGTGTTTCCCAAACTTGGGACGCTGCTTGTTCAGGGAAAGCCCCTGGCAGGCTGGGCTGGTTTGTTTACCTTCTGCGTCCACAGGTTCGGCCGATCGCGGCTCCCACTGGCCGTGGTTCCCCAATCCAGGCCAGGGGCTTTCCCTGAACAAGCGGCATCCCAAGTTTGGGAAACACTGCCTTAGCTGATCTAAACCATATAATTTTTCTGTTCTCTAATCACATTGTTTTTTCATTTATTTCTAATCATTTATGATTAATGAGAATCTTATTCTTTCCTTCTCCTTTTTTGTAGCATCTTTTGTGCATTTGTCATCCAGAATCTTTTACAACTCCAAACCTCTTATTTTCCAGGCTGCATGTTTTTCATCCTATCACTGTTAACACATCTGAACTACCACCAACCTCTCTTCTTATCCTACAACTCTTTCTAATGGCCTAGTAGTTGCTCTTCAGATTATCAATATCCTTTCCATATGCCCCAAACAATAGACTACATCTGGAGTATTGTGTAACAAGCACCATGTGAAAGAGGAAGAATTCTGTGGTCTCAAGAGCAATACCTCTATTTACATACTTCCAAAATGGCTTTTGCCTCTTTAACTACATCATGTCATTTAATACTCATTTAATATTTTATGAGCTATTACTTCTATTTTTCCCTATATTACTCATATGCGATCACTATGCATTTGTGATTTTAAATTCCAAAAATATTTTACTTGCATATGAAATTGTGCACATAGTGTATACTTATGAAAGTATATTTATGAAATATCCAGGGCTATATTTTCATACATTAAAGTAATTTTCAAATTCTGTATATTACATGTTCTGTATATTACATTAAATATTAAATCAGGTTTAAAGTTTGACGCAGAGTTACAGATGCCACTCTGAGCAAGGCTATCACTTTAAAAATACTGCTCTGGACTACTGGATGACCTATACTGTCTGTTCATCAATATTTATAAGTCTAACAGAAATAGCAGTCACTACAGTACAATGTGGATTTGTATAAACTGGTGTTACTGATGTACATACAGTAGATTGGCAAAGTGATCCATCCAGACACCATAAAATTGACCCTGAATCCATACTGGAAAGAATCTCAACTTCTCACATGGTTTTGCTGTGACCTGCTCACCTTAAAAAAATAAAAGTAAAGATATCAGTTCACAGATATTACAGGGCATTATATATCCATCACAATTCTTGTCACCTGCCTGAAGCTCAAAATATGTAATTCTTTCCCTCTACTGCTCAAATCTTGTCAAACCTTTTTTCCCCTCAAACATAATGTTACCGCTTTCTCTCAAAAACTTTCAAATATCTCTCTTAATTCTGCAAAGTTATCCAGCTATTGATCTGTTCCAGATCTGAAGCAGTTGTAAAACAAGTATTTACATTCAATTTCTATATAATCTACATTAAGATATTAAACATCCCTCTCATTCATAAGGACGGCACATCCATACAATATCATTGACTGTATTTTTAATTATTTTTCACTTAATTTTAAATTTTTCAATTAATGTTACCAGCTATTCAGAGTGAAGCAAGTTATTTGTGATGACCTTCTCTGCATGCCTATTATGCATGCTATGTATTGGCACAAACCATAACCAGGAGGTTTATTTGGCTGGGGTTTTGCTACCTCATTTCCCCTCTCTCTTATTTTTAATAGTAAAGATCAGTCACAACTCTGTACCCAGTTGTCTATATCACGTATGATGTATGTTTTATGAACATTCAAATGTTAATGGATTTTGAGTTACAAAATAAATGTAGAGACTGACCAGCGATATCTATACATTCACTGCACTGCATCAGTATCAAAGAGGTAGTAAAAGCATTGCACACGTGTCAAGGTTCCTTCCCCACTCTGAACTCTAGGGTACAGATGTGGGGACCTGCATGAAAAACCTCCTAAGCTTATCTTTACCAGCTTAGCTCAGAACTTCCCTAAGGTACAAAATATTCCACCCTTTTGTCCTTGGATTGGCCGCTACCACCACCAAACAAATACTGGTTACTGGGGAAGAGCTGTTTGGACACGTCTTTCCCCCCAAAATACTTCCCAAAAACCTTGCACCCTACTTCCTGGACAAGGTTTGGTAAAAAGCCTCACCAATTTGCCTAGGTGACTACAGACCCAGACCCTTGGATCTTAAGAACAATGAACAATCCTCCCAACACTTGCACCCTCCCTTTCCTGGGAAATGTTGGATAAAAAGCCTCACCAATTTGCATAGGTGACCACAGACCCAAACCCCTGGATCTGAGAACAATGAAAAAGCATTCAGTTTTCTTACAAGAAGACTTTTAATAAAAATAGAATTAGAAATAAGAAATCCCCCCTGTAAAATCAGGATGGTAAATACCTTACAGGGTAATTAGATTCAAAACATAGAGAACCCCTCTAGGCAAAAACCTTAAGTTACAAAAAAGATACACAGACAGAAATAGTTATTCTATTCAGCACAATTCTTTTCTCAGCCATTTAAAGAAATCATAATCTAACACATACCTAGCTAGATTACTTACTAAAAGTTCTAAGGCTTCATTCCTGGTCTATCCCCGGCAAAGACAAAATGTAGACAGACCCACAAACCCTTTGTTTCTCTCCCTCCTCCCAGCTTTTGAAAGTATCTTGTCTCCTCATTGGTCATTTTGGTCAGGTACCAGCGAGGTTACCTTTAGCTTCTTAACCCTTTACAGGTGAGAGGAGATTTCCTCTGGCCAGGAGGGATTTTAAAGGGGTTTACCCTTCCCTTTCTATTTATGACAACACGTTATACACAGTAGAAAGGCCAGACTTATGGGATCAACTATTAAGACACAAACTTGCTTTTTCTTTCAGATAAAAATGCATTGATTCTTCCTCTAGAGTTCTTTTTAAGAACCAGTTGAGATATTATTTGACAGATTTCAGTTAGCTTAGTGCTGCAACTCCTTTAACTACTGTTTAATTAAAAATAATAAGAAAAAAAGGTGTGTGTATGCTTCCTAATCTAAAGAAAGAAAGGGGGAATTTTAGCTAAATCACTCTAATGATTGTGAGAATTCAGTAGAGAGAGAATAAAATCACCCCATAACTACAAATCAAATAAACTGTGGAATAGGGGATTAGGAAAACTAGATTTACTAAATTTCCCTGTTCTTTAATATTTAAATTATTCAAGAGCCTTCCTATTCTCTCTAGTTGTGAATAAATCCACAGGCCTAATTCCTCCACTTATGAAAAGCAGTGGTTTGAGAATTTGGGGGAACATAATAAAAAGGTTACTCCTAACATGCAACAAGCACCAACAAGAGTGAGAACAGAGAGGGGATCTAAAATGATAAAATAACTCAGTCTTTCTGTGGGGTCAAAGAAAATAGTCAAAATCTAGCTCTAAACGAAATACCATAAGGTCTTCTCTGACCAAGAAGCACCAACATGGGCTCAGTTTTTAAAGTTTTACTTAAAGCCCACCCATAGTAAGCAATTAGTATACTCTATTAGCATACCACAAAAGGATGAAGGGCTAAGCCAATATTGGTGTACTTGGAATCTATGGTTCCAGAGAGCCCAAATATTTTAGATCTAAGGTTCAGACCACACACACAAAAAAAGCTGTTTCTTTAGCTTTTTGCTTCCTATGTAGGAAGACAAGAGTTTTGTAACACAGGACTTCAAATGCTAGGTATTTACATTATCCCTTAATATTGGCATAGATTTTTGTTAATGAGTTCCCTTATCCTGTTCCAATTTCCCAAAGACGACTTACTTCTTCCACTTTTCTAGCTCCTGTACTATATCATTATACACATGTGAAAAAAGGTCTTCCTCAGATTTTGTTCCATCCAAATAAACTGAGAAAGAAGGGGAGAGAAAAGTGGTCACAATATTACAGTTCATTTTAATTAGTAACTTCCTATAAATTTGTATAGCACCCAGCACAATCCCGAATGGCATCTGTAGGTGCTATCACGATAGAAATCAAGAATACTTCCTCTCCCAATATTGCTTAAATAAAAGTCCATAAATAGGGGATCAATCCACCCAAAAATACCAGATTCATTTTTAAAAATACATAGTCCATAGTCGTCCCAAAAGGACAGAAATCCTAGTTCTATGGTAAGCTGAGAAATTCAGCAGAAATTTTCCCGTAAGGGAAGCCCCTTGGTGAAGAAGGTTGGGAACCGTTACTGCCAGAACTTGCACAGCCAACTAGAAAGTGGATGGTTAATGCAAATTAATATTCTTCTGTGGCCCACTATGTATGTAATCGTTAGGACCTCCAGCTAGGTTGTAATAACTCTCCTAATGGGGAGAGGATACGATGATGAATGTGCTGTAATCTCTAATACTCCTGGGTGTTTAGGTTAAAAATATATATTATTTACTTTATTTATTTATTTATTTATTTATTTGAGCCGGGGGGGGGGGGGAGACAGATTAAATCTTTGTGCTATGCATACTCTTTTATTACTTTCCCCATCCCTAAAGGAAATAATGACAAACTTAACAAAACTGTTTTTCCTACCCAACTATAAATATGGATTGGTTGATGAAGTCCAGGTCTACATTAGAAAAGTATAGTTATATTGGCAGATCCTCCTAGTGTGGAGGCACCCTATCAATCTGGCAAAAGGTGCTTATCCCAGCTTGGCAAGCAAAATAAGCTAGACCAGCAAGAACACTTATGTCAATATAACGGTCTACCTGCAAAAGCCCCAGTGTATAGAAACACTGCAAAAAGAAAAATCAAGTCACACCCCCAACTGACATTGCTATCCCAGCAAAAATATTTCTAATGTAGACCGGACCTGAGGAAAAGTTGGATATGGCTCTTTTATTGTTCCTTTTTGCAGGACTGACATTTATTCTGTCATTAAAAAAAAATAATAATAAAATCTTCACCAGACAGAATGTTTGAGAGATTTTGAGAATGCTGATTTGAGTCTCTCAGCATCCTTCTGCAGCCCTCTGTTATCTGAGCATGTCAAATTTCACGCTAAGCAGGATTTGATCTGATCAGTATATGGATGAGACCCCTCTTAGGAACAAGAAAACATTCCCACTTCAGCCAGTACAATACTAGGCAATTCCTCAGCATAGCGTTTAGAGGGCAAGAGGATCAACAATGAAAGGGTAGGATTGCAGGGGACAATATCATACACACAGGGTTCCTAAATTATCAGGGCTTTGGGCACCACTAGCTTCATTTCAAACAGTTGAACTGCATTTTCTCAGATTGCGGAGAGAACACCCATGTTGCAGGAGCTTATTCAATAGAGTCTTCCATTTTCTGGAAGCCTACATTCATTCCCCTTTTCTGTTTTCCATAAAAGATCCAGGTTTCTGAAAATAGACCAGCATCTCCTAATTACAGAGTAGGGATGTCAGTCTCCCTGGGCACAAGACAAGGTTTTTTTTGTTTTTTAACTATGAAATTGAGTAGAAACCGAAGTCTCATAATTCAGCCTCTCATTCAAGAGAAAAGAGCAGCACTCCCAAAAAAACACAAGCAAGCAGATTCTCTAAGGGTTAAAAAACGCTGCTACAGACAGAGTAAAGGTTTTTTTCACTTTTGAACAACAAGCTTTAACAAATGTAACAGCTAGCTAGTTTTGTTGTCTTTTTTAATAAAAAGGCAAAGATACTTTGATGCCATAGAATGGAATAAACTGTTCCTAGAGAGTAGTTATCAGTGGTTCATAGTCATGCTGGAAAGACATAACAAGTGGGGTCCTGCAGGGATCAGTTCTGGTCCGGTTCTGTTCAATATCTTCATCAATGATTTAGATAACTGCATAGAGAGTACACTTATAAAATTTGCAGACGATACCAAGCTGGGACGGGTTGCAAGTGCTTTGGAGGACAGAATTCAATTTCAAAATGATCTGGACAACTGGAGAAATGGTCCGAAGTAAATAGGATGAAATTCAATAAGGACAAATGCAAAGTACTCCACTTAGGAAGGAACAATCAGTTGCACACATACAAAATGGGAAATGACTGCCTAGGAAGGAGTACTGCGGAAAGGGATCTGGGGGTCATCGTGGACCACAAGCTAAATATGAGCCAACAATGTAACACTGTTGCAAAAAAAAGTGAACATCATTCTGGGATGTATTCGCAGGAGTGTTGTAAGCAAGACATGAGAAGTAATTCTTCCGCTCTGCTCTGAACTGATTAGGCCTCAACTGGAGAACTGTGTCCAGTTCTGGGCACCACATTTCAGGAAGGATGTGGACAAATTGGAGAGAGTCCAGAGAAGAGCAACAAAAGTGATTAAAGGTCTAGAAAACATGACCTATGAGGGAAGATTGAAAAAATTGAGTTTGTTTAGTCTGGAAAAGAGAAGACAGAGGGGACAAGATAACAGTTTTCAAGTATTTAAAAGGTTGTTACAAGGAGGAGGAAGAAAAATTGTTTTTCTTAACCTCTGAGGATAGGGCAAGAGGCAAGGGGCTTAAATTGCAGCAAGGAAGGTTTAGGTTGGACAGTAGGAAAAACTTCCTAACTGTCAGGGTGGTTAAGCACTGGAATAAATTGCATAGGGAGGTTGTGGAATCTCCATCATTGGAGATTTTTAAGAGCAGGTTAGACAAACACCTGTCAGGAATGGTCTAGATAATACTTAGTCCTGCCACGAGTGCAGAAGCCTGGACTAGATTACCTGTCTAGGTCCCTTCCAGTTCTATGATTTTATTTGTAAATCAGTGTCAGGATGGGTTACTTCTAAACAGGGCCCCAGCTAAAGATTATGTATGACTATATGTCCCAAAATTCCAGCATAATCCATTTGAAAGTGACCCAAAGGAACAACTCTACTTCTGAAATGATCCTTCAAGGCTTTTTTTTTTTTTTTTTTTTTTTTTAAATAAAGGCAGTTTCTATTCCCTCCCCCATCCCATCTCTCACACACCCACTGATTTTCAAACATGTGCTTCAGCGCACTCAGCGGTTGATTTATCGTGTCTATAGTAGATGTGATAAATCAACTCCTGCTGGATCGATCACTTCCTGCCGATACAGCGGGCAGTGTAGACAAGCCCTAAGACCTAAATCAGGATTGTAAGCCACATTCTAATGCATCAACTCAATGAGCCATATAACTCCCCGCAATTTTTCTAGTTAAACACACACACACACAAACTGGTTTGTCACATGGAGTTTAGGAATCACTAGTCAAGGTGACCAATACATTTTTGTTTATTCCTATAACTCACAAAGGTGGGTAATCTCTACAAGATTTTCTTGCATGAAGATCACTTATCTATGAGCAGACAATAAATGCATCTAACACTGCAGCGTAAATTCAAAAAAAAAAAAAAAAAAAAAAAAGGAAAAATAGAGTGATTTGCAAAAATCACTACTTTTAATAATTTTTATATTTTTAAAGATTATGTATATCATACCAATATTATTTGTATTTTCTTCCATTTCCCTCTTATGTTTCAGATACATAGGCCATACATGTCCATCGAAGTATCCTGGTGGATCTGCCGGTTGATAAACTCTGGTACTACAGAAAAATATATTTGCTTTCTTGTGCAAGTTTTACATTTTTTTTTCTGGTGTGCTCACATATACCCTTCATCGTTTATTTAGTACGAATATCTATCCAAAATATTAAGAGAGAGGGAGGCTGTGTATCTGCTGGTCACAGCAAAGGAGACTCCTTAATTATAACAGGATTTAGCATATTGCCCACATGACCTCTATCAAATCACCTATTTCTGCTGATCATTTCAACTGCAAAACTGGGTAAGAGCAGATTCTTATTGAAACAGATGTTGCATCTTAAACAAAACTTACATAAGAATAGCCAAAATACACTTCTATCACAGATAATATTTTTCACATTGGTCTAAATTCTGAGAAGGGACTAGTGATTTTGGTTGCTCAACTTGCAACACCTTAGAACACTGGCTCTCAACCTTTCCAGACTACTGTACTCCTTTCAGGTATCTGATTTGTCTTAAATACCCCAAGCTTCACCTCACTTAAAGATGACTTGGACTTGCTTACAAAATCAGACATAAAAAAAAATAAAAGTGTCACAGCACACTGACTGAAAAATTGCTTACTTTCTCATTTTTACCATTATAAATCAATTGGAATATAAATATTGTACTTACATTTCAGGGTATAGTATGTAGAGCAGTATAAACAAGTCATAGTCTGTATGAAATTTTAGTTTGTAGTGACTTCACTAGTGCTTTTTATGTAGTCTGTTGTAAAACTAGGCAAATATCTAGATGAGGTGATGTACCCCCTGAAGACTTCTGCATACCGCCAAGGGTATGCATACCCCTGATTGAGAACCACTGCCTTAGAGGGCCTGATTTTCAGAAGTGCTGAGTACCCACCTTTTGATGATTGAATTCAAGGTCTCTTAAATTGGGCTCCTAGAAAGAAAGGAACCCAAAATCTACTAGTCACTTTTCAAAACATAGGCCATTATGAATATGGGAATTCTGCAATCAGTGAATCAGATTCTGACCTTAGATTAACTTGTGTCATTCTAGAATAACACCATCAAAACCAGATTTGCAACAGTAACTGAAGGCAGAAAGGGGCCAATATCTAACTCAAATAATACACAACGTAACTGCATGTCAACTCTGCCACTGAACAGCATTGTAGTGGCACAGTTTCTTGTAGCTGCAAGAGTAAACACTTTGTTTCTGTCCCCTCTTAAACAATGCTTAAGTGCCATTGTACTGTAATTAACCTATATTTTAAGTTCCTTGGGTGAGGGGCTTTTTACTTTGTGTCTGTACACTGGCAGTCTGAACAGTGATTGGTGTCCCCATGCACACCTACAATATGAATAAATAATAATAATAATAGTGATAAACAGGGGATGGATCTATACATTTAAGGATTATAGATGCTGCTTGAACTTCCCTGGGAACCACAAAGGCTCTACCCTCAGGGATGGAATAGTAACAAGGCGGAGCTCACTACCTCAGCAATAGCAAGATCACACGAAGGGACTGAGGAGGGTCAGTAGTCTCTGCTCTAAGAGTTGTTACAGTTGGTGGATGTGTGAGAACACACTGGCATACAGGAATCTTTATCTTACGGGTACTAGGGCATAATGATCTGCAGTGAGCAATAATTTTAAAACATTACCTCCTTCTCCTCTTGCATTCTTCATATGGAATGGTCAGAAAATATTTTCTATCCCATACTTCATTAAGAGGCCTAAGATGACAGCATGTTTAGTCATTTTGTTTCCTTAATATCAACTGTAAATGGGGCGTGAATAACATGACATTTTAAAATTTCTTGGGTAGCATTGCTTACTCATAGTTATACAGAAGAAAACCTTCAGCTATTAAAATGTGAACTTCTTCTGTACTTTTCAGATTGAGAGGTGTACTCTTTGATTCTGCTGTTGAGACAGAAGAGCCCGTTGGGTTTTTCATCCATGAGTGTATGCTTGTCACCATTTCCTCCAAATAAAGGGCATCAAGTACTAGAAAAGACACAAAAGGTTAAGTGTTTTTGTTTTGGCTTTTAATTTTTGCATTATTTCTGAGTTAAGCAGAAACTCTGTCAAATGGTTTAAGAGCTAAATGTAGGTGTTAAGTAAAAGAAGCAGGGTTAATTTAAAAGAAATGGAAATTTAAATGTTAACATTTCCATTTACTATTGGAACCTAAACCAATAGCACTGAACTTGGGCATGTGAACCAGAATGTCCAGCTGATTCATCTAGTTTCATTGTCAACTGAGTGAAGTTCAAAAGTTGAACTGAAGTTACATAGCTGATGAATGTTGGTAGTAAACACAGAATTCAAGGCTTAGGCTAATGTTATAAATACCCATGTATTACAGGAAATCTTAGATCAGCTGCAGGATATTAAACTGTAGGTTTATAATTAGAGATGGCCTGATGGCTAGCCTAGAATTTAAAGTTTAGATTCAGATCTCAAATTGCAATTTGGACTCATTTTTAGTTACAATCTACAACACATTTGCTCTGTGGTAGAGTCCTGAACTCAGTGAGACTTCTTGCATGAGAAAAAGGTTGAAACTTGGATCCAATCTTGCTTGATTTAGGATCTGATTCTGGGAGGTGCTAAGCAGCCTTGATTCTCAGTGACTTCACATTAGGAGTTGAGGATGTTACAGGAAGTGCTCAAAACCTCCCAGGATTGGGCCTACACTAACTTTGCAGGCTAACAGCCATTCAACAAAACAAGGACATTTCATGTCATGAGGTGCAACTCTACAAATGGGGAAAAAAGGGATAATCATTTAAATTAAATTGCACTATTTGCTAATCTGATAACTTTCTATATTACATCTGATTTCATTTAACTGGCCTGGAATTGAAATATAACTACCACTGACTTGGGGGGGGGGGGGGGGTCAGAATTTCACCTCTGGAATGTAGTTTTCTCTAAGTTACTATCAAACAAGAATAAGATATTAATATCTATATTTTACTTATTTGGTTTTAAGGTGCATTTTGCTCGTTATGGGCCAGATTCTGATACTCATGTTGACAACATACTCCACAAGTAGCCCTATTAAGTTAGTGGGGCTATTGTGAAGCAAGAGGCTACTCAAAATGAGTTAGAATGCCAGAATATGGTCCTAAATGACCAAACAAAAACAAACATTTAACGCTGTAAAATGGTGTAATTGGTATTAGGTTTGAAATCACAACTACTAATGCTGTTCAGAAGAGTCTTAATACTGACAGGCTAATAAATTGAAAAGGTTTCACTATAAGCAACAGACAGTTGGCTGTGTCATGCACCATAATTTAGAAGACCAAGAATAGAGAGAATAAAGTCTGTTGCAGATCGTTTGTTTAACTAGCCTCTAGAAAAGGAAAGCACTGGATGAAGCGGTCTGGAGACCCATCTCCTCAGAACTTTAGATACACGCTGTCACCAGAAGAAATGTTCATAATACCCTATGCTAAGCAAGAGCTGTTTCTGGAGAAACAGAAAAGGCTAGCTAATTTGCAAAACAGAAAGCTATAAAGTCAGTGATAAATGCAGGAAGTTAAAATATTACTGCCATTCCATAGTATAGTATTGTGTAATAAGCAAATAAAGGTATGCTCTATTAAACTGTCCAGTACGATGATGATGAAGAACTTTTAAAATACTGACTTTTTTTTGTTAAACCAACATCCTGAAAAAATCCTCTATCGAATTATATATATTTTTTTGCCAGACATACCCCACTAACCATTTTTTTTTTAAAAAACAAAGCAAAACACTGTCCCCACTGATGACTGCACTGATCCAAAAGAAACAGAAGCTAAAGTTAATACATAATGTTCAAAAGCAATATACCAATTTACTTACCATCATATTGCTTAAATCCATGTTCATCTATCTCTACTTCAGATTCTGGCTAGAGAGAAAAAAATGCAATGAAGGCCACCATCAGGTCACAAGGCAATAGTAACCCTATTACTCTGAATTCCCTTGTGTAGTATTTATGGTGGGGATGGATAGAAGGCCGGAAGGCCAGTGTGAACGGCTTAGGGAGAAGGGTTAGGTTACTAGGATATGAAGCAGAAAATGTAACATGGGCAGGGGGAGAAACAGGAAGCCAAAGAAGCGTGTGGTGTAGGAAAAGACCGTAGTAGAATATTCACAGTATTTTTCATAAACAGTGGATTGCAACATAGCAGGAGTGTTGCTCCCTGCCCCTCCCAATTTAATCTTGATGTATCACTAGGGTCCCCCCAAATTACTCTTCAAATAAAAAATAATTTTTCCCACATGTCCCCCCGAAATAGTACCATCCAGGTAAAATTATTTACTAATCTACCGAAATTGATATTGATAATATATCGCATATTATATAAACACAAGCATCTCTGGATTTTAATATTAACTTCTGAATAAACTATAGTTTTACTCGAGAACAATAGCCACCATCAAGAACAAGAACAGGCCCCTCTCACTCATACAGATACAGATATGCTTTTGCATTTTAAGATATGAAAGAACAAGCAACAATATTTAATTTTTGTTGCTATTTTGTTTCTATTTGTTATTTTCTATCTAGAGTTAAAAATGAACTGCAAAAAGATGAATTCAATAGCATGAAGCATTCCCTGAAATGCATTTGTTTCTCTACTCACCTTTAAATATATCAGAGGATGCAGCGAGATGATTATTCTGTTAGTCATGTTCCTAATATTTTTTGGCAACCGAAAGCTTTAACATTATTATAGCATTCTTAATTATATTTCCCTCTCTTCTAGATAATACTTTATATTGACTCTATGAACGGAATTCATTTTAAATTGTCACATACTGGTAGATCAAGAAAAAAGAATAGAGTCTTGCAAGAACTACATTTAAAGTCTACTTTTATGTATGAAGTCATTCCATCAATTCGGTTACCTTAAAGAAGTCATCTTGATAGAGTATACTGCAGTTCGGAAGCTGTTTCCCAAGTCGTTTTGCCAGTGTTGTTTTCCCCCCATTTGTCACACTGATTTTGAAAATGGAACAAACAGTGGGTCAGGACAAAAATAATGAATAATGTCCAATGTGTGCTAGCAAAAAGGCAATTAAAAAATCTAATTTTATTCAGAATATTAAATACTGTTTGCAGTTTCCTAACATTTGTTTGGAAAATACTAGTTTGGAAAATACTCTTGAGGTCCCTTCCAGTCCTACAATTCTATCTTTTAACTAATTTTAGTCTGCTTATAGGACTATGGAAAAGAGGAAGACTAGAGTTGATGTCTGAGAGGGTCAATCTATGGTGGAGGGTGGGACAAGTTATCAAAAATTAAACCAGTGGCATAGCTAGGAGTGGAAATTTGGGTGGACCCTGACTTTCAGGTGGACGGGCAATGACAGACTGTGGTAGCTCAGCTTCTCCCCCAATGCCATGCCCTCTTCCAAGCCCTGGTACCCCCAGACACAGGGCTTCACCTGCCGAGCTGGGCATGCGCATGGGGTGGCTCAGAAAACGGCAAGGCAGAGCTATGGGAGCGTAGCTTTCTGAAGGGCGGGCGCATAGCTCTGTCCTGGATTTCAGGTGCCATAGTGATGCTCCGGGGCACTGTGGCACCACTATACCCCTGCTCAGATTTGGATGGGCCTGGATGCTAACGGCCCACCCAGGCCCATCTGTGGCTATGCCCCTGAAATAAATACAATTGACAGTACAATATTAAGCTTAAGTTTAAAAAAAAAAAAGTAATTAAAGACAGCTATATTCACACTCAGGGATTGTTAGATTGCAATATGGAGTCTGAGGCAATCTTACATTTTTGTTTTAACAGAGACTGAACTTGTTTGCACTTACCCTCCAAGTCCAATGACTAACACCTTCATAATTTGTGTTCTATCCAGTTCCCTTCTTTCCACTGTTTAAAATATGAACAATGAACAAACCTATTTGGACAATGAGAAAATCAGCTGCTACACAGGAAAACACCAATCACCCAAAAAGGCATTTTAAAGATTTTCAACCTCTACCACTTTTATTCAGTTGTCTTCACAGTCTTACCATGAGGGGTCCTTTAAGGCCCAACCCTGCAATTGCTTACTACCAAGCATAGTTCTCACTGTCATGAGCAGTCCCATTGCAGAAAATAGGACTACTTAGTGCAATAGTAAAAAGTGTTTGCAGATTGGGCCCTTGAACGTAACCTGGGGGGGGGGGGGGGGGGAATGAGTTTGTGTCCTGTTTTGTTTCAAGTTTCTTCTGGGAACTCCCTTTTCTGATTTTTTATTTTTAACATTACAGTATCAGGAATCTCAGATCTTGTCTTCCCAATTTTTTGGAGGATTTTCTTGGACACTTTGGGTGTTCACCTAGACTGAATTCTTCCATCAACCTAGCTACCACTTCTTGGGAAGGTAGATTACTTATGCCAACGGGAGATAGGTACTATCTACACGGAAACGCTGCAGTAATGCAGCCGTGCACTGTAGCATTTTAAGTGTAGATAAGCCCTTAGCAAATGACAAATATTTTATAATGAACATCAATAAAGGCCTTTCAGTGCAGGTAAGCTTTGACCCAAAAAGCAGTACTAGCTGACAAGTCAGATACCATCTACACATATCTGAAAACTTTTAACTCATTAATTTATGTCATTGTCTGTATCAACTATAGTCACAATTTAAAGGAAGGATTCCAGAGTAAATAAAGCAGGCAACTTTATTTGTATATATATGAAAAATAAAGAAAAGTGGAAACCAAGAGTAGATAATAAAATATTTTGTTTGCAGTGTAATTGTAGCCAATTGTTCGCAGGATATCAGAGACACAAGGTTGGTGAGATAGTATCTTCTATTGGACCAACTTTTGTTGGTGAGACACAAATTTTTGAGGCAGAACTCTGTGTAAACTTCAATGCTTGACTCTTTCGCCAATAGAAGTTGGACCAATAAAAAAAGTACAAATATACCATCTTATTGCACACGGCAGGGTCATCATCAGGCTTACTATGAGCAGCCTACAATGCCAGACATTAAGGCACCAATCCTCCCAATACAGATGTACACAATTAGTACTTTAATTTTGCATTTCCTAATTTTTCAGCTGCAATTTTTAATTATGCCACTTCAAACTACTGGTATATGTAAAGTATCTGCACAAATTATTTGAAGTGGCACAGTTACAGGTATGTGTGTGTGTGTGTGTGTGTGTGATTTGTAAGGGAATGCACAGAAAAATAAGGTTCCGAGAGAATTTTCAACTTTATCTGCCAACTTGGCAGTAGTCACTAGCCGGTGCGTGATTCAAGAAACTGGCGTAAGGACAGCATTTGCAAATATGCCCCACAAAATACATAGCAAGAGCATCTGAACTAAGGGAACGGCGCTGCTGCAGCCGTGGCTCGGATTTCACGCGATGTTAGGGTGTGTAGGTGGCACCGCAGCGGTACGATCAGGTCCAGTGCGACCCACCGCGTTACCTGAGCAGCCGAGGCCTCTGTCGTCGCTTCCCCAGGCCGGTGGTCTGCAATGCAAGACTATGCAGCGAAAGCACAGAGGTGCGCGTGAACTACCAAGCCAGACCGACGCCCCGCGGAGCGCTGCCCCACCAGCGGCAGGGCTGAGCAGCGGGCACCCACCCCGGAAGACGAGCGCTCAGGCGCCCCAGCGCGCGGAGACAGGCAGCAGCCCGCACGGCCCACCCCGTCCTGTCCCACTGACTGCCGGGATTGGCCGGCTCAGGCTGGGTCGGCGAGGGGAGGGGAGCTGCCTGCCTGGCGCGACGCGCGCGGAGATTGGTTGCCTCGCGCTCCCGGGTCCACCCCTGCAGCCCCGCTGTCCGCCTGGTCCCGCAGCCGCCCCTAGAGGGAGCAGCGCCCAGCGGCCGGCTCGCTGCTGCTCCGGCTGCTCTCACTTCCTCACCGCGCCCGCAGTGCGCGCACTCCGCGGGGACTCGCTGCTGGGACAGCCGCCGCCGCTCCGCCTTGAGCCCCGCGCCCGCTGCAGAGGAGGGGCTCCGCCGCCGCTGGGCTCAGGTTACCGGGCAGGAGGAGGGACCGGCCCAGGGCAGTTTGCGGGGAGGCGGAGGAAGGGGTTTCCCGGCTCTGTGCTAAGCCAAGCCGCCGCGATGTCCAAGCCGCCACCTAAACCAGCCAAACCAGGTAAGGGAGCGGCCTGTCGCCGCGCTCCTCCTGCACAGGAACAGCAGCCGCCTTGCACCCCGCCTGCACTTGTATCACACGGGCCTGAAGTTCATGCTCGGCGCTAGACACGGAGCTGGGCTCTGACACGTGGGCGATGTTTTTCCTTGCTCCTTTTTTATGTGTCCGGCGCGGGGCCCCCTTTGCGATGTGCTGAAGAAGGGGTGGGAGGGGCAGGCTCCTCGGGCTGGCAGAGCACCAGGAAGGTTATGGCTCCAGGGCGAGGGGCTTCCTTTTTATCTGGGACGTGGCTCGGGCTGTCACTGTCAGAGCGCACTTGCTAGTGGCCGAGAAGTAGGAAGTGAGCTGAGCTCTTAAAGCCCCCGCTGAGGCTTTGTGGCGAGGAGGAAGACGCAGAAACAAATGGTCTTGGGATCATTTTACAACCCTTTTTAGTAAACTCGCTGCTGCATGACAATTGCGGAAGGACGGAAACAAGCTTCGGTTAAAATGCTCTTCTAAGGCTGCTCGCTGAACAAGCTGCAACATATGCACCGAGAATTATTCTGTGACTAAGGCATGTCAAGCTAGAAAGTTGAAGCTGATTGTCACTATGGTGCCTCCACGTGGGAAGAGGTGTCCTAACAAGCACCCTTCTTGGGAGCAGTTTTCCTTACTTGCGATAGCATTCTGTGATTTAGTACTTGCTATAAATCTGAGACTTGCTCCTAAAAAGACAAGATTTTTTTCAGTTATTATTACCAAAAAAAATTCATTAAAATTGTGACAATAACTGATGAAAGATCAGAGAATGAGTTGTGAACTCTCAAGGCTTGATCGGTAAAAGTGTGTTGAAATTGCCAAAGCACAGAACACTATCTTCTTCCAAAGCCTGAATACACAGTTTGTCCTCTGTTGAAAGGAGTCTTGGATAAGGATCCAGGGCTCTATACAAGGTATGATCTACTGGGATCCAATGACTTTTAAGGTGCTTAGAGTTGTCACCCTTAAACTTTTGAATTTTCTGTCATTTGCAAATATGTGACAATATCCTGTTGCTTAAATTTCCGTTTAGGAAAAGATGCTATCAAGATGATTCAGTGCTTGATTTGTAATGAAAGAGGTGCCGAGGCCTGAGCAGTTTTGTTACTTTAATAACTGACATAGTATAAACCCAGAGGTGCCGGGGCTTTGAACTGCCAAGCCTAGAAGTGCCTGGGCTCAGCCCTGGCACAAATTAAGCGCTGATTAGATCCTAAATCTAGTTTGCTGTTAAGTAGGGAATGGTCTATTTCCATTTTTAAAAAAATGCTAACACTTTACTAGTTCTTGCATTTTCTAAAATAAGTGTGTGTGAAGGGATTGAGGGTTTTATATATATGCTACAGCTCTTTTTCTCCTTTTTAGACTTAGGTAAAATACCATTTTTAATTCAGTCATGTAATTTTCTTTAAAAAAAAAAAAAAAAAAAAAGAGGGAGAAAGTAACTATGCCAGTCTGTATGCTTGTGCAAAGGAAAGTTATCTGGTGACTTAAACTTCTTGATAGCATCTCTTTTAAAGAGAAACCAAAAGCTATACTACATGCTTGGTTTACTCAAGGAGATGCAGTTTAATTATAAACATACACATTTTGTGAAGCAATGCATATTTACCAATAGAATCATGGCTCCTTTAATGAGCCACCATCGGTTTTGGTTCTGTTAGAATTAATAACAAAATTGTCATTGGAATTTAGAAATCGCCATATTGGATCAGATTTATGGTGTATCTAGTCTAGTATCCTGTCAATTTCCAGGAAGGTGCAAGAAATCCCACAGAAGACTGATGTGGGATAATCTGCCCCCATGAATGTCTCGTCCTAATCCTTAATAGATGGAGGGTAGTTAAGCCAAGAAACATGAGGTTTTCTATCCCTTCCAATAATCCTTTTAGCATTAACTGTCAGAACTTGGGATATTGCTATCTATACAAATGTCCAGGCCCTTTTTGATTTTTGTGAAATTATTGGCCTCAATGATATCCTGTGACAGTGAGTTCCAGTCTAACAGCTTTGTTTGAAAAAGTATTTCCTTTATCAGTTTTGACTTTGCTACTTCTCAATTTCATTGAATATCCCCTTCTACTTGTGTTTGGAGACCGGGAGAACAGAAGCTTCGCCTATTTATCTGAATGGAAGAAGGAAGGGCCTCTGAGCAGGAGATGATCCTTAACCCTTACACAAATTTAATCTAACTAAGCTCCTGAGTAAGGACTAATTTCCTGAACAATTTGCAGGATCTAGTCTTTAATGTAGTTGGAATATGTAACACATCCTTATTTAGATGTCACAAAGTTTGTTTGGAAAAACTAATTAACAGATTTTTAAATGATCAGAAAAATTCTGTATTAAGTGCTGTATTTTGGGGGAGAATATACTGTATTTTTAACAGGTAAGAGGTTGAATCCCTATTTTAAGTGCAGAACTTAACTCTAAAGTAATTGTGGAGCTGTGACTGGTGCCTCTAATAGAATTACCCCGTGCCCACTAAAATATTTTTCATCTTCAATATCTTGGCCACTTGCTATATTTCTTGAAATACTTAAAGTACCCAGTTGATAGTGTTGACTAAATAGCCAGTTTTTAAAAGTAACTTCTTTGCATTTGACTGTTTAAAGTCACACAAGCAAAACCCCTTGTAGGACCTGAAAATGGACATTCCCCTATCAAATTATTGCCCCACAACGAACACACGCCACCCACTAGGTATAAAAATATTATTCATGCCTTCATCACCTCTTGGCTGGACTGCAGAAATACAAATATACCTGGGCAGGCCGGCCAGCCCCAGCCAGTCTGGGTCAGGGTACAATGCCGGGAATGGCAGGAGAGGGTCTTGGGGCAGAACATGGGCAGGACCACGACAGGCTGTTTGGGGAGGCACAGCCTCCCCCAGCCTATGATACTCACCATCCATGGTCAACAGCTTTGCACATTTGGCACAGTGGAACTCAACGATAAGAATAAAGCTTGTCTGTGTGGGAGACAGAACTTTCTCTAAGACTTCTCCAAAATCAAGGAACAAAACTCCCCCAGGAAGTAAGGACCATTACAAACCTCAGTTGTTTCCATTCCAAGTGTAAGACCCATTTCTTTGACCTTGTCTTCTCTAATAACAAACACATAGCAACAGCTATATTTAAAGAAGAAATAAATAATAATTTAAAAAAAAAAACACAAGCAAGAACAGCACAAAAAGCCCTACCAAAACAAGACTCACCACTTTGGGGAGAGAAGGAGAGGACAAATGTGACAGATGTATACTCACATTGCTTACTGTACTATGGAAGGCAGTCAAATGTTGTGGTGATGAGCACAGTAAAAAATAGAAAATAAAAATCAGCTGAACATTAAATGCCAAGTTTCAGCCTGTGATGGATGTTCCCCTTCATTGCTGAATGCTAAGCCCCTTTGAAAATGAGGCTTTAAAAAATGCTGATGGAACTATCACTGTTTGTCTTTCTGTAAAAGATTATAGCTGAGTGAAATTCAGAGGATTCCTAGTAGAGTTGACCCAGTTTTAAGACCCAAGTGTGAATGGGTGATCTTTATGTCTTTAATTGTATTAATCTTCTAATTTACCAGACAGGTTAGTTAGAATTTGGTTTTTAAAAAAGGTTTTTCAATGAGTTTGTAATCTGTAGACCTACTTGTACAGATAAATTATAAACTGGATTACCTCTCAGATACTTTTTAAAGGGATATTCAGAGAAGTTTTTTTAATTGACTGAACATTTCTAAACTTCTTCATTCTTGAGAGAATGCCTTGTGCAGACAGTTTTCACAGCAATAACTTGTCAGGCCATTTCAGGGAGAGGCTGTCAGTCTTTCTTTAAATGTATTAAGAAGCCATTTTTATATGAAGGCTATATTGTGCTTTTCATCTCGATAAGGCTACTTGTATTAGCCTATAATACTATCGTTTTTCTATGAATCTTTGTTTTGTGGTTCTAAATGTTCCAAAAGGTACCCACTGTTACAAAGAAGTAGACATATAAAGCTATGAGGAGCACACCCAGTGGTATAATTTCCTTGGCAATGGGATACTCTGTAGGAGTTCTCCTTTGGGAGCACCTCCTGATGGTGGTTGGTCACACTGTGCTGGATTTTTCTTGTTCACAGCTGCTAGGTGTCCAGTCTGTAAAGCCAGGCAGGAATAAGGAGTAACAAGCCTAGCTACCTCTACTCTGGGCTGCTACTACATAAGCGAAGTAGATAAGAAAACAGGAGCTGTCTTCAGGTATTGCAACCACCAGCAGCAGAGGAATGTCCAGAAAAGCAGAGCAGAAAGAAGAGACAGACCAGGTGGCAGAGAAGCATTTCTAGTAGTAGACAGAAAGTGAACAGATGGGAGGAAGAAATAGTTGATTGGCCTTTTTTTAAGAAAGAAAGAAAAAAAATCACAATGAAGATATCTAAAAATACATAAGCACTCTCCTAATATCTGTTTTGCATACAAGCAACAACTGTAGTTGCCACAGGGATGTTATATGATTGCAAATTGGACGGGGGCTGAAGCATGAGATAATCTATCAAGAATTGTACACATTAAGAAAAAAGTTTTAGAACTCTGGGAGGGGGCAAATGATGGTTACTTTAAAAAAGAATCCTAGCCAAATAAGTATATATAATCTTAACATTTGAAAGTTTAGTATTGGACAACAGCTGTGTATGTTTAGTAATCCTGTCACATAATCTACTTACATGCCAAATGAAGTTACAAATCTGATGCTGCCTCCCTCCGCCCAATCACCTCCAACTTCATTTTCGGGCATCTGTGGTCTTTGGGAAATCATATGACATGTTTCTCAGCTGGTTAAGCAGAGAACCTGGTTCTTGGGTCAGTGGAAAAAGTCTTTCCTGGACTGCTGTATTTATTTTTTTTATCCCCTGTGAAAACTTTGCTATCTCTACCCTGTATGTGCTAGGAAGCAAGAATAGTACAATGTGCCCTATTCGAGATATGTCTGTTCTTGGCAATTCAAATCAGGTGAATGGGAGTAAGATGAAAATTTCAGTTATTGTCAATAGTCAGTACTATGCAAGTTTTGGATCCTCCTTTTTCTTTCAGCAGTTCCATTCTATCCCCTTTTTAGAGTTTTTTAACTTATTTAAATTTTTGTGTTGAGGATGTTAATCCTATTTACAAACATTGCAAACCTGACAAAGTGAATTGCCATTGCCAGCTGTGCTCTTGGACTATGCTCTATGTCCAGTAATACAGTATTTCTGAATAAGAACAGTACAGGCAGTCCTCGACTTTATGACGTTCAACTTACAACGAATGGCACTTACATTTCTGAATTGACCCCCTGATTCAATTATGACAATTGGTTTCAACTTTATGATGCTTGTTCCCGCAATGGAGTGTATTGCGGTTCTGACTTTTCGACTTACGACGCAATTTTCAGGAACCAATTGTGTCATAAGTCCGAGGACTGCCTGTACATAGATCTGTGGCAAACTTCTTGGAGTGTGCTGTTAACAACTAAAAATGCATTACTTCTCCATCCTCTAGATTAAATAAGTTAGCCACATAGGTGTGCAGAGCATTTCACAGAGAAAAGAAAAGACCCTGCCCCAAGAACCTTACAGTTTAAAATGAGATATTGGATAGGGAAGAGGGATGGCAAGAGGAAAACTGAGCTATACAGGATAAGGTTATGCAGTCATTTGTGGTGTAACGTATGCATAGGGTTAGTTCCTATTTTTAACAACTTTTATAAGTGTTAATTGTTTTAATGCAGATAAATGCAGCCATTAATAGATCTTCACACTTGCAAACAGGATTGTAAAATATCAGTAGTGAAACTGATAAGATTCTTGTTAATTTCATGGTTCAGAAAAGAAAAGCTGAAGAGGAGGCACTGAAGGGAACACTGCATTCATTCATACTTGGAAAGTCTTTGGAACCAGAGGAATTTTGTTGTTTTTGTTTTTTAAACAAATGCTTACATTCTAGATTCACTGATAGTTTAGGTCCCCTTGCTAGCCAAAGAAAACTTTCTGCTAGCCAGACATGACTTAGAAAGTGGATTTAAGGAGCACTGAATTGCTGCGGGGTTTTTTTGTTTGTTTAACACCCCCACACACCACCTTTATTATATTGAGCAACTTACATTGGAAATACGAACTGATATTTCTGGCCCCAGTCTGGATAGTCATTGCACTTGGGTGGACTGCTGTGCAGAGCCCAGCTCCATGTAAGTGCAGTAGTCTGCTTGCATACCATTGCAGGATCAAGACCTCTGAATAATTGAAGTTCCCAGTATTAAACAGTGGGACACCTGAACTTCACTTGTAAAGTTATTTGCAAGTAAATTTTATGTTAAATAATTTTTCATACCTTTTCCTTGAAGATATCCCAATACAGTTTGTTTTTAAACAACTGTTAAACACTCTGGGCACCTACAATATTTGAGGTGCTGATTGATACAGTATTAGTATAGCTAAGGTGCTCTAACTTACTCTCCATATAGGCCACCATTAGCAAACAGATTTGCATGGCCTTCCATTTTGCAAGTTTATCTACATTTAATCAATCTCTTCAACAGAATACTCATCCAGACTTATGCATTCAGTGGGACTTCTTGCATTCATAACTCTTTGCAGCATCAGGATATTAAATATCCTGTATTAAATACTGTGATGGATGCATTAGAAATACCTATGATAGACCTTGGTAGCTTTTCTGGGGCTAACAAATTTATTTATCTAAAGTAGTTCCAATGAAAAAGCAGTTTATTTTTGTCAGTTCTTAATCCTGAAACTTTAAAATCCACAAAGACATAGAACTATTTTGCATGAGTCTGGTGGTGATAAAAATGAGACAAGTGATACTCAAGATCACTGGATATAGAACAAGCAGGTTCTGTGTAAAATTCTCCAAATGGCCTTACCACTGCATCTTAATTCTGATTTGCAACATCAGGGGCTCGTTCACCTGCACGTCTACCAATGTGATATGCCATCATTTGGCAACAATGCCCCTCTGCCGTGTACATTGGCCAAACCGGAGAGTCTCTATGCAAAAGAATAAAAGGACAGGCTTGACAAACCCTGGCTGGGATGATTTAATTGGGGATCGGTCTTGCTTTGAGCAGGGGGTTGGACTAGATGACCTCCTGAGGTCCCTTCCAACCCTGATATTCTATGATTCTATGACACAAATCAGACATCAAGAATTATAACATTCAAAAACCAGTCACAGAACACTTCAACCTCCCTGGACACTCAATTACAGACCTAATAGTGGCAATTCTTCAACAACAAAAAACCTTCAAAAACAATCTCCAACGAGAAACTGCAGAACTGGAATTAATTTGTAAACTGGACACCATCAAATTAGGCCTGAATAAAGACTGGGAGTGGATGGGTCATTACACAGACTAAAGACTATTTCCCCATGCTAATTTTTCCCCCTACTGTTACTCACACCTTCTTGTCAACTGTTTGAAATGGGCCATCCTGATTACCACTACAAAAGTGATTTTTCCTCCTGCTGATAATAGCCCACTTTAATTGATTTGTTTCGTTAGAGTTGGTAAGGCAACCCCCATCTTTTCATGTTCTCTCTGTGTGTGTGTATACACACACACACACACCCTCCTACTGTATTTTCCACTTCATGCATCTGATGAAGAGGGTTTTAGCCCATGAAAACCTATGCCCAAATAAATTTGTTAGTCTCTAAGGTGCCACAAGTACTCCTCGTTTTTTTTGCTGACATAGACTAACACGGCTACCACTCTGAAATCTGCTATACTAGTTCTGGACCTGAGAGAGTCATGAGTTCAAATTGAACCAAGTGGGAATATTAACAGTGTGTCTGCAGCAGGGTGGATAAAAATCAATGATTTTAAAAAAAAATACATTTAAAAAATTTGGATTTTTTTTTAACTTAAATCTGATTTTTTGATAAAATGCTTTGAGGAAAAAACCTATCTAAAGATAGTTTTAATTAAAATGCATTATAGCTCAAAGATATCTCATCATGGAATAGGGATTATAAATTCTAATTCTATAGTTTGAGACAATATATTCATGTAATGTTTAAGAAAAGTTTTGAAAATGAGTTCCAGTAGTTCATGGATTAGGGACCCAATCTTATGGGGTTCCAGGGGCTTCTGTATACATTATTTAGGTTAATCTTTCTATCTACCCAATGGGACTCAGTGCTCAGTCTAGAAGATACGATCAGAGATGCTTAGTTTTGCAGTTCTCAAACTGTGGATTTGTGTCTCCAGAGATAACATGTGTGTTAACAGCAAAAAATGTTTTTTAAAATAAATAAATAATAGAGGTGAAAAACAACAGACCTCAACCCTATTGTCCCTCTTCAAATTTGTGTACCCAGAGTCAATCCCTTACCTCTGTCTAAAAGTGCAAAGTTTCAAAAAGTTCAGTGAATATAAGATTGTTGGGGGCGGAATAGATCTGGACAAGGAAAAGAAGTCTGGAGATAAATGTGAGAAGGGAGGGACAGGCAGTAGAAACAAAAGTGAAACTGCTTGAGCGGCAGATTCCAGAAGTCTTGAGGTGTTTCTGAGTGCAGCCTTCATTGATTTGAGATTTACCATACCATTCTGTCACTAGAAGGGAAAACCTATAATGGCAGCAGGCTGTAAAAGAGACCCAGTTTGAGAATAAGAACCATTCAAGAAATATATGTTTGCTGATGATGTTTTAAAGAAAGTCACACCAGTGAACTGGTGGAAGTCACTTAAGCACTTGGATTCAGAGACTGTTGAAGTGATAATCTCACTTTTAACAGCAATAGCTTCTTCTGCCGGTGTAGAAGGAATATTTTCTTCCTTTGGACTAATTCATTCCAAATTGAGAAATCGTTTGGGACCTGAAAAAGCAGGAAAGCTTGTTTTTCTTTTCCAGATTATGAACAAACAGGAAAATGAAGGTGAAGACGACTGAGTTAGCTGCAGAAGCCAATGTTGACCTGGCTGACAGTCTCTTTAATTTTGGGGGTTTTTTTTTTTATTCATTTAGCTATTTTAGTTAAACAATTTTAACAAAAACAAACCCTATTTTAAAAAACGTGAATGTTTAATACATTCAAAAATTCATATGCTTGTTTTGTTAAAATATTATATGTTTGCTGTTGAAGGAAAAAAATCCAGAATACATAATGTTGTTGTTTTAGTTATATAAAACAATTTAAATGTTTGTCTGGTAGTGTTCTTCTAATACAGCATGGCAAGAAAATCCTCCAAATATTAATGATTAACCTGTTGAATTGGAGATAGTTCACCTCCCAATGACTTCATAAATATCTGCTTCAATTACCTTTGGTAAATGAAATAACCAATCATTCATTTTCTGATATAGCTGTAAAACAAATCTGAAAAGTTTTCAAAATAAATCGCTTAACAAGTGTATAGTGTGTACCTTCTAAAAATTGAAACCTACATTGATCTCTGAGTTGTGAAGAATATGTATTAAGGTTATAACAACCAACAAGAATGCACTTTTATGTAGAAATTCATGGTTAAATTGAGTCTTCCTGACTAGTGATTTAAATCATGATTTGATTTAAATCAAATCCACCCTGGTCTGCAGTGTTGATTAGGGACTCTGGAAAGAGCACTTAACTCTTTTCTCCTCACTTACCCATTGTCACAACCTTTTGTTTAGAGGCAAATCATTCTCCTGCCCAGTTACTTCCATTGCCATGGAAATACCTCACAAGTTGTTCCAAAATCCATGTCCCCAACTCATCAGAGAGTTCTGGGAGAAGGGACATGCAGGAGCTACTGGATTTAGTACTGTTCTGAGGCCTGTAAGATATTCCTTTCTTCCCTACCCTCAGCCCCATGAATATCTAGAGCATAATCCAATATTTATGCTGTGTGTTGGGGCTAGGATTTAGCCCTTATTACCCAAATCAATCCTAGGCACCTGCTCCCAGATTTTGAACCGTGCCCAGTGAAGCCTAATGGGTGGAAGGATGATGATGACTGTATGGCAACCTCAAGGCCCATGATTCTAGAGCCAGCCCAGGGTTAGTTTAGTCCATTAGAAAATTAAATAAGTCTGAGGGCATAGAGGTGCTGCATCAAATCTCCCTACACCAGGTTCTAAGATGGTGATTTATGACACTCAGGGTATCCCTTTAAGCTAGTTAAGATGGTTTTCTTATCTTAAGATGTTTGGTGTTGCCACAGCAATGCAAAGCAGTCACAGCAGTAGCCAGAATCTGGTCCCTGGTGTCCTGTTTTCCTGTGGGAGAATATGAATAATTCAATCAATGGGAACTGTTTGTATCCTACAACAGGAGAACTGGGCCCCTGAATTCTAATAGAAGAGTTGCATCAACTCACCCTGCCAAGTACCAGCTCCACTAAATATTAGTTTATTGCTTTATTTTAATGTTCATTTTCTAGAAAGAATAAATAAACAGCTCCCCAAGCTAACTTGTGTTTCTTCTACTTCAGAAGCAAAACTTATTTTAACCAAATAGAGTTGATAGCTTTCCCTCCCCTTCCTCTCCGGAAGTTCAGCCTCGCTCAGATGTCGAAATAAGTAGCTTCAGACATAATGGATAATTTTTTTGAGGAGTGGAGCTGAAGAAGAGGAAGACAGGGAAAGCTTTAGTAGTGAGTGTAATAGAAGAGGGGATTGTTACATGGTAGTATGTAAAAACTGCAGGCTGGTACAGAAGAGTTGGAATTGGGGGAAGGAAAGAACTGATTAGAAGAACCCTAGTGTGAGAAAACTGTAGCCTCTTGTCAGGAAAACACTAGGCACTTATTTGAAAACAGCCCTCCATTAGTACTGCTGCAATTAAAACAAATTGCAAGTTACTCAGAGGAAAAAAATGCTTTTTCTAATGTGAGAATATTTTTCTTTTTAAATTACATTATAAAACACAAATAAAGTTGTGTACTCATCTTGCTTGTTTGTAACAGAACAGTCACAGCACTTCAAAATGCCGCTTCTAATTTGCCACTGCAAGCCCTTTAAGGATTTCATTTTTGTAAACTGTATGTGTTGTTCATAGTTTTCAAACAAACCAGTTTCTTAGTTGGAAAGGAAGTCTTAGAAGTCTCTATGAGCATCATGTTTCTGTGCCTAATAGCATTTTATGGGAGCAGTAATCCAGAAAGGCCCAGAGAGAGCCAGGTTGGCCTTATGCGGTTCAGTTGTTTCCTTTAACTTAAGTAGCAGAAGCAGGTCATTGATTAGAGAGCATCAGTAGTTAAACAAGTCATTTACATGTTCTATGATAGACTCACACTTTAAGGCCAGAGGGGACCCTCATGATCATGTAATTTGATCTCTTGCACATCACAGGCCACAGAACCGCACCTACCCACTCCTGTAATAGGCCCATAACCTCTGCCTGAGTTACTGCAGTCCTCAGAGCCTGATTTAAAGATCTCAAGTTCCAGAGAATCCACTATTTACTCTAGCTCAAACCAGCAAGTGACCTGTGCCTGAGATTGCAGAGGAAGGCGAACTCCCCCCGCAGGGTCTCTGCCAATCTTACCTGGGGAAAAACTCCTTCCTGACTCTAGATATGGCAAATCGGTTAGACCCTCAGCATGTCAGCAGAGGCGATACATGGGGGTGGGGGGGCATGCAGGGTCAAGTGCCACCCAAGATTGGCCTGCTGGTGGAGGGGGAGCAGGGAGAAGGGTTCTGTCCTCCTGCTGTGCCTGCGCGCCCCCCCCTTCCATCCGCCAGCACGCTCAGTCCCCGTCAGTCAGGTGCAGAGGGGGCAGGACCAGCCGCTTCTCACACCTTGCTGAGTTAAGTGCCCCTCTATGAAGACACTTCTCAAAATAGTGGTCCTGTTGAAAAAGAACTTGGTCTGATGTACCTAATTGAAGAGTTTTGAACCTTTCATGTTTCTAAGCTCAGGAATGACTGTAGAGAACTTGTGTGAGTGTGAGAGTTCTCACTTTGCTGATCAAGTCCCATATTACTTTCTTCTTCAAATTTTTAAAGTTTTGGTGCAGCTAAGGGGTCAAGTTATGTATTGGAAAAAAAGTCATATCCTGAAGTGCCTATATGCATCTGGTAACTCAAAGCTTTTAGAGTTTATTCATGAAGATATACCATTTAAATATAATTCTATGAAAGACTGTGCTACAGAAATGTCTTTCCCTGGAGGTTACTCCTGTGTAGGCTTTTAAAAACAGGAGCTCAGTAAGTGTATGCTTCTGGATAGCTCTTGGTGAGAGCCTGGGTGTTGTACACAAAAAGGTCAATCCAGAACTGTGGGGCTTACTGCCAGATGAAATAAGAATGACCCTCAGTCTCACCACTTTCACAGCTAAATACCTATCTCCATCAGCCTCCTTGAACACATCACTGCATGCCTAACATATTTAAAACAAAAAAACCTCACAACTTTAAAAAACCCCTTAAGTTTGCTTCCTTCTAACAGGACTGGAAGAGAAAGCAATATGTATCCTTCCTTACAGAAGCTGAGGGGGCATGTGGGTAATGCATCTAAGGAAATAGTTTAACTCTTCCCATTTGACTTCTGGTTTAAAGATCTGCTTTTGAAAAATGCTATTTAAGCACACAGTTTATTTTACAGTGCCAGACCTCAACTTTAAGTTCATGGATGCCTGTGAGGATGAGCAACATAGAATGTGGTTCCCAGTTATACAACACCATGATGCACCATATTCTGGGTGCAAATTGGTCTGATTCACCATAAGAAACATTATAATTTTTAGGAACTAGAAATACTATGTGGAAGGACTAATGATTGAAACTTCAAGCACTTAAAGCTAAGCACTGCAGAATTGTCTGTGTAAGATGTTTTTTCAGCAAATTCTATAGGTTTCAACAGTTCTTTGAACAGCTGGTAAGTTACCCTCTCCTATAATTTATTTGGTCCTTCTTTGTTTTCCTAAAAGTAATGCAGTGGAGGATATTTCATGTCTGTATAGAAGCTTGTTCTGCAGTTTTTATGTATTAAGAGCAGCCATGCCAGCTAGTGGGTGGCCTTGACAGTTTTAAAACTATTTAAAACAAACAATCCTAATGTAGAATAAAATTTTAATTTAAATCTCCAAACAGAAGCCCTACCTGAATCCCCCCTACTCATCTTGTGGATAGGGGAAACATGTAGTAGTGTGCACACGCGAAAAAACAAACAAACAAACACACAAAAACACAACACATTACTGGACTTAAGGGGACTCCTGAAGGAAAAAAACTGATACAACTGACTGCGTAAATCCCATTTATATAGTCTGCTTGAAAAAATGCTACAGTCAAAGACCATCATGTTAGGCACTTAATTCCTTTATGCCTTCCTCGGTGCTTTAAGGCCTGATCCAACCACCACTGGAGTCAGTAGAAAGATTCCCATTGATTTCAATGGGCTTTGATCAGACTCAGAACCTGGTTTTGTGGAACTCCGTTGAAGTCAATGGCAAAACTCCAGTTGACTGTAATGGTGCAGGATGAGGGCCCCATGTCCTTCCACAGAAGGCAGGTTCTCTTTAGCTGACAGACTGGCTGTTGACATGAAAGCCATACTATGGAGTAGAGCCTTAGCGGGACTTTAGAGTTAATAGATACAAAACAACACATAAGGGGCTGTTTATTTTAAATTAACCATAATACGACTGGGGGAGGAAGTGCAGCTTTGACTTTTTTGAGCTAGATCTGTAATGCTGATGATGTATTCTGCCCTAAGGAAGGGAGAACTATCCCCATTCCTCTGTCATTAATGCTTTTTCTTCTTCTTTTTAGGACAGGTCAAAGTGTTCAGGGCCCTGTATACATTTGAACCCAGAACTGTAAGTACTTAGGTTTTCATATCACTCATAGAACAAAGTGATCTAATTGCGTGGGCTAATGCATCAGGACTGTAAAAAAAGCGTAAACAGCCTTGTTACGCTGCTATATAAATAAAAACTAAATGATTGGTTTAACAGCTATAACTAGTTTCCAACACTAAACAAGAATTCACTGTCCATTTCTTTCTCAAGCTCAGATTCCTCTACATGCAACTTCTATTAGGTAATGCTATGAGCTCTGGTGTGTCCTTGGTACCACATGTCCACAATAGAGGATTAGCAAATTTTGAGACTTGGGCTCACTTATTTTTCCTCCTCCCAAAGGCAGCATAAAATTCAGCAGGACAAAGGGGGTGGTTGGACTGGGATGCAAATCAAACATGGGGGTTAGTGAGCATTTGTGTAGCCCACTGGTGTTTACAATAAAACCAGCACACCTTTTCCCATGAATGCTGACCCTCTGCCCCTCCATCGTGGTTGCAGATTTGAGGGGCTACTAGTTTGTGCTCCTTGTCTATCCCCATTTAATTAGGTTAATTGGATTGGTAGCTGAGAAACATAAACCAAACCTCCCCTTAAAAGTTTGCCATTTAGTACTCGTGCTGAATAAGCACATCTTCTGAGTAGCCTTTGCCAGAAGGGCTACTGTGGGGTCCTACCAAGAACTTAAGGTGTCTTTCCCTGGCAGAATCCCCAGGATAAGAAGAGTATTTTCAGAAAGGGTTTCATTACAATCAGAAAGGGGGCAGTACAGGAGTTAGTTGTCTTTTTGAAGTCTGCCTCCTTTAGAGTAGGTGTAAGGGTGTTAACGAGGCAAATAGGAGTGCAATTCACTGCCAAAAACCTGACAGAATTAAAGTTCATTCACAGTGCCTTGTACCCTTCCAGAATGTTAAGTGTGGTTATACTCACGCCTCCAAAAACTAGGAAATAGAGTTACAGGATAGCAATTTTCAAAACAACTGAAGCATAAGTGTGGATTTTAAGAGCACTTTGAAATATTGGCTCTTAAAACCAGAATTTTGCTTTCAGGAGGAGCCACTGCAGAATGCAGGCAGAGAGCAACTAATATCCACACCCGATGTTCTCAGTAAGCTGCCGAGATCAACACTTGAACTCCTAGTACACGGGTGCTACTTGGGCATGTCTCAGACATTCATTTACTGTGATGTCACACTACCTACAAAACATGGATTTGCAGTAGAGCTCCTGCCTGCAGCATAAACACAAATGACTTTCTGTGGCTTGTCAGTTTGGAAAGCAAATTGTAGATTCATTTTTATACTGACTAAGTATTTAAATATTGCTTTCCGACTGGGCAGTGGGTGCCAGATCCTAGCTGAGATCAATCCCAAGTGGATGGTTATCAGTTTGGGGAGGATCACAGTCATAGTTTGAGTCCCAGGTAGGCACAAATGGTTAAAATATTATTTTAAGTTTATTTTAATGTTAAAATGATTTTGGCCGGGGGGCGGAGGGGAGAAGAGATCTGTATCTCAGAAAACCCTTTGCTCAAACAACCTCAAATTTGGATCACTAGTCCTATCCTGTATCCCCTTCATCAGTTTCCAAAATATTTATTTGCACTATGTACATTTTAGAACATTTAGAAAATTGGCTATTAAACAGTAAGCTATTGTCAACCTTAATGATAAGGATGTGATAGCCCCACTATAAGATTTCACACACTGCTCTGCTTTAACCTTCGTAAGATTTCACACACTGCTCTGCTTTAACCTTGTCCTTCCAAAGTCAAATTGTTGAGATGTCTTAGAATCTTTGGCGTTTCCTTCTCCACACTATTTTTATTTTTTAAAAACTAGATTACATGTCATTAGTACAGACAGATAAATGGCAGATTCAGTTTGCCCAAAGATATATTGAGCAGAAGAATTAAAAAAAAAAAAAAAAAAAAACCTAATTACTCCCCATTCCACTTAAATAGTTTCATTCAGTCCATGGTAGGAAGATTACCAGCTTCCTCCTCTAGCGTACATGCCTCATACGGTACTGCCTGTCACATTTCTTACTTGTAGTACAAGTAGCTTGACTTGCCGAGAATGTAAATGACTATCAAGCAGTTGACTTGACACTGGAGATTTTTGGATGGTGCAATATTACCACAAAAACTAAAGCTGCTGTGCTCTTTTCATGTACTTGCTTTAGCTCTTCACACATATTTATGTTTGTTTGTTTTTTCAGCCAGATGAGTTGTATTTTGAAGAAGGGGATATTATCTACATTTCAGATATGGTGAGTTACATTATTTCAGCAGTGGTGTCACATGTAGACTGACTAAGTTTAAAATGCAATAGACTGTTTTTTAATTTTTTTTTCCCCCTTCCCCTCCAGAGTGACACAAATTGGTGGAAGGGAACCTGCAAAGGCAGGACTGGACTTATTCCAAGCAACTATGGTAAAGTCTAGAATTTATTTTTCTCTTTGTTTACATATCACTAAGTAGAAACTACTAGATATGATTATTTTTTTGGACACTGGTAACAGTGCTGCAGTTAAGGGTCCAGTATCAAAGTACATCAGAATACTTAATCAGCATTTCTCAAGTACCTATCACCACCATAGGTAGACATTGTATATAGGTTATAAAATCAAACAAACAAAACGAAACCTGTGGGACTGTCCAGACATGCAGGCAGTTTTTTGTCCTACTTCTTGCTCTAACTATCGGTTTCCTACTCTGGTATGCTGTCAAGTTTTTTGTGGTTCTTTGGGAAATGCTTTGACTAAGGAGCGATCTTAAAAACTAAACATGGTGATGGTAGAACTGACTATTCTAGATATCCTTCTTTGTGGAGGAGTTTGAAAGGCTACTGCTGGCTCACCTTGGAACCCCTTCAGTCTATACATGTGTGTCAAAGGGCGTCCCTGCCCTATAGCACCTCCTTCTGTCCAAGAGGCTTTTAGAGGCCTGCCTGAGTTTCCCCTTAACTCAGGCTCCCTTAAAGCCTACTCCAGTGGCTCTCAACCTTTCCAGACTATTGTACCTCTTTAAGGAGTCTGATTTGTCTTGCTTACCCTCAGGTTTCATCTCACTTAACAGCTACTTGCTTACAAAATCAGATATAAGAATACAAAAGTGTCACAGCACACTATTATTGAACAATTGCTTACTTTCTCAATTACCATATAATTATAAAATAAAGCAATTGGAAATTAAATATTGTACTTACATTTCAGTGTATAGTACATAGAGCAGTGTAAATAAATCATGGTCTGTATGAAATTTTAGTTTGTACTGACTTCACTAGAACTTTTTATGTAGCCTGTTGTTAAACTAGGCAAATATCTAGAGGAGTTGATGTACCCTGTCAAGATTCCTTCCCCACTATGAACTCTAGGGTACAGATGTGGAGACCTGCATGAAAAATCCCCTAAGCTTATTTTTACCAGCTTAGGTTAAAACTTCCCCAAGGTACAAACTATTTTACCTTTTGTCCCTGGACTTTATTGCTGCCACCACCAAGCGTCTAACAAATATATAACAGGGAAAGAGCCTGCTTGGAAACGTCTTTCTCCCCAAACTCCTCCCAAAACCTACACCCCCTTTCCTGGGGAAGGCTTGATAAAAATCCTCACCAATTTGCATAGGTGAACACAGACCCAAACCCTTGGATCTTAAGAACAAGGAAAAAACAATCAGGTTCTTAAAAGAAGAATTTTAATTGAAGAAAAAGTAAAAGAATCACCTCTGTAAAATCAGGATGGTAAATACCTTACAGGGTAATCAGATTCAAAACATAGAGAATCCCTCTAGGCAAAACGTTAAGTTACAAAAAGAAAAGACACAAAAACAGAATATACATTCCATTCAGCACAACTTATTTTATCAGCCGTTTAAACAAAACAGAATCTAACGCATATCTAACTAGATTGCTTATTAGCCCTTTACAGGAGTTCTGACCTGTATTCCTGCTCTGGTCCCAGCAAAAGCAAAAACACAGACAGAGAGAACCCTTTGTTTTTCCCCCCTTTCAGCTTTGAAAGTATCTTGTCTCCTCATTGGTCATTTTGGTCAGGTGCCAGCGAGGTTATCCTAGCTTCTTAACCCTTTACAGGTGAAAGGGTTTTTCCTCTGGCCAGGAGGGATTTAAAGGTGTTTACCCTTCCCTTTATATTTATGACATACCCCCGGAAGACCTCTGTGTACCCCCAAGGGTACATGTACCCCTGGTTGAGAACCACTGGTCTACAGAGTTTAGATATTAAAACAAAACAAAAAATCCCCTCCTGCAGTTCAGTTTATTAAATCCTGCACAAAGTCTTTTAAAAACAGAACTCAAGCTTACGCAGTCTTCATCCATGAGTGTTTGTCCTTTCTTTAAACTTCCCTTCTTTCTCCCCAATCACAGTCTGGGCACAGCCCTTCCTCCCTGAGGGTTTGTCTTCTTGTGTTTCCAGCACCTCTTGCCTGGAGTTAGGCCTTCTCCCTGTTAACTCAGGGTCCTTCAGGAGCCTTCTTACTCCCTGCAGTGCCTGCAGGCATCTGACAACCCCTCTGAAGCTGTCTCCTCCTTTGTAAAGTCCAGGTGCCTCCCCTTAAAGGCCAACTGGGCAGCAGGTAATCAGTCGAGGTGCACTGAATCCTGCTCCCTTTCTTGCAGGGGCAAGTCACTCTGTGACAGTATCTTTTAAATACATTGTGGTTGACAATCAACTGCTGTGGTGGCTCTGAGAAGATGTCTGAGATAGCATAAGCCTGTTGCTTTAAAGAGATTTATAAATCAATACCAGAATCTCTAGGTGGCTCTAATAATGATACGGAGCTAATACAAATTGCAGAGTACCAGTATATTGGGCTTCCTGTGCCTCTTTCTGCTTAGAAAATGGACCGCTGTTTTGTTTACCAGTGGTGACTTCTTTATGAATGTCCTAATTAACCATAGGTAGAGTGAGCTGCAACAATCCAGTGTCCTGGTGACAAATTCATGACCTACTGCGATGGTGCTGACCAGTTCCTCAAAGTCTTTTCTTCTTCAGCTACCACCTGAGTTGCAGCCTCTGAGCTTGCCTGCCAGCTCGGGTCCCATTCAAAATCCAGCGGGAGGTGGTGCCCACCTTATAACTTTTATCCCAGTGGTTACATCACTCACCTCTCTGCCACGGGGCGGGGGGAGGATTTGAACATGGGGGGCTCACACCTCTCCAGAGAGTGCTCAAACCACTGTACTATGGGATATTCTAAGGTGGGGATCCCTCAGTCTCTCCTGCTGAAACTGTTCCATGGTGCCTTACCCCATCCCTAAGCTACTTTGAGGCACAGTACATTGGCCTGAACCCTGATGTAAACTTAGTATGGATAAATGAGAGACACATTACAGGAGGTCCAATTCAGGGTACATGCCCTGATACAGCAAGCATGCCTATCCAATGATCTTGTGCTCCATCTGCTTGACCTGCAGAAGCACAAACTGAAAACCAATGTAAATTTGACAATACTGATAATAGGGAGATATTAAGTGCCATAATAATTCCATCATAAGGAACTGAGGGGAAAAATTGCCATTTGGCAATAGTACGAAATAATGGGAAAAGAAATTCAGTCTTCTGAGAGAAGTACAATCCATATAGAATAAAAAGAAGAGTTCTTCACATTGTATAGTGCTTTTAGTGTACTGTATAATTAAGCAATTCTGTTTGCAGAGTGGCTAAGATACAGTGATCAAATTCTGCTTTTCCCTCCATATATTAATTGTTTAACAGCATTTGTGTGCATAATCAAAGAATCTCGGATTTGCATTTTTGCTTTGTTCAGGATTAATCAAGTACTTCAACATATGAAACAGTGCAATTATAAACCACTGTTTGGGTGATATCATAAATGGAAAACTCAAAGAAGGTCTGGATAGCGTAGGGGATTTGACAATGGAATTAAAATCCTTTCATGGAAAGCAGGGACCCCTACCACCACATTCTTCAGAGTACCACTGACATGAATACCACGGACACGTCCTCAAAGTTGCCTAATGCTTGCACCTCAGTTTTTCCAAAGAGAATCATTCCATTTGCAAACCAACTCCCTGCTGCTCTGCTGTGGAGTTAAACTAGCTTTGCCACTTCCCACAGCAACAGCATAGGGCCCGGGAAAACCAAACACACATGCTTCACCCTGGGCATCTGGAGCGCACCCCTCATCACCTTCTGATCTTCACCAGCACCAGTCAATGCTTTCCTCCCCATTCCAAGTCTTAGCTAGAAAGAACACTCACAGGAAATGTGAGCTTCAGAGTGCAGATCACTAGATGCTGGTGGTCAACCATTACAGTCACTTCACAAGCTTACATTAGGCTAAGAAATACCATGTGTGAAATTGTGGCCCAGTTGAAGTTAGAGGTAATTTTGCCATAGATTTCCAACAGGGTCAGGATTTCATCCTGGGACCTCTAGCTTCCACAGCCTCTTTTGAATTGAGCTCATGTCAGTCTCAGTGACTAACCCATCATTCTTGAACCCACTTTCACAAGAGACAGGAAGACCACTAACCTCAGCACCATCAGAACAAAATGCAAAATCTACTTCTGTACACTAGCCTCTCGGACTTAATTATCAAGAGTCTGAAAAAAATGAAATACAAAAACCTTTACGATGAGAAACTGATCAGAATTTATTGTGTGTCTCATTTCAGTGGCTGAACAAGCTGAGTCCATTGATAATCCATTGCATGAAGCTGCCAAAAGAGGTGGGTGTGTGGTTTGGACTGTGATACCCTGGACTTCTCATTTAGAGAATTTTAAATTTTGTAATGCCAAAAGAAGTCTGTGTGTGGTTTGTGTATGTATGCACATGTGTGCCAACAAAGGCATTCTATTTGAATGTTATTTGAATAAAGACGGAATGTGCTGCATATTTTGGCTGGCTAACCTGAATATTTTGAATACATTTGGTATCTAAATTCTGCAGCATTGAGTAGCAGAGTAAAATAAAAAAAAGGGGGTGGGAGGGAGGGCAGGGAATTTACCAGATTGCAAATGGATGCAATATATAATGTGTTTGTCCTATTCCATTACTGATTAGCTTTTAAGGTGGGAAAAAATTGTCCTCTGAACAAGATGTTTAATGGTAGTTGGACTATTTTTTCCCCCTCCATAACCTGTAGCAATAACTATTACTGCCAAACATGGTTTCTAATGAATTGCTAAACAAAAATTAAGTTCTAATGCAACATAGTATTCATACAGAGCTAAATGCCCTTCGTGGTTCTGCTACTCAGTTCTTCAAACAAAATCTCTATTAAAAACAGTGATTTGAAAAAAACAAACAGGTTTTTTATTTGTTTCAGGAAACGTGAGCTGGTTGAGAGAGTGCTTAGATAACCAAGTTGGTGTCAATGGTTTAGACAAAGCTGGAAGCACAGCTCTGTACTGGGCTTGCCATGGTGGGCACAAAGGTACAGTATAGCACTCAATCAACTCTACTGATTATGGTCTAGTTTTTTCTATTTGCTGGGCTAATGGACCACTTACTACTTAATCTGCTGTAATCAGTAACAAAGTCTATACTCTTATGTAATTCAGGTTAGCAAAAAAAAAAAAATAAAAATAAAAACCAGCAGAGAAGGGCTCAGATATGTCAAATGTAATGCGTTTTTTTAAAAAATAGAACATCTTTAAATCCTTTTACTTTAAAAGCGGACAGACATTCTTAATCACAGTCTGATTATAAAAAATGAGAGACGAAATGCAGACTGCTGAGGGGAAGAGCAAAAAAATGGTGTTTGTCACTGAGGTTTACATTAATGTTTCACTTCTGTATCTATTTGTAGTGCTTGCTCAGCAGTCTTCACAGGCTTTAATGATATGGATTTTCTCTAACTAATTATATCCTCTCTGTGCAATCCTGACTTCAATGCTGTAATTGGAATATAAGAAATCAAGTTTTGATTTCATCAAGTTTTCTTTTCCTTTCCCTTCATTTTATGTAGATATAGTGGAAGTGTTATTTACCCAGCCAAGTGTAGAACTAAATCAACAGGTAGGAAGTTTATCCTGTTTATTCAGACATTTACAGTGCTGTTATTGTTAATTCTTAGTGCAAATGGATTATTTTTTGCTGTTTTAATCCTGTTGCTTTTCCCTGTAACTCCACAGAACAAATTGGGAGACACAGCTTTGCATGCTGCTGCTTGGAAGGGTTATGCAGATATTGTAGAGATGCTACTGGCAAAGGGTAAAGATCTTCACCAAGATTTTAATACTCTGTGTGTGGCAAATCTGCTTCCTGTGTGTAAATCACTGCTGAGTTTGTAATTTGCATATTTTATCAATTTGTTTTCTATAATCTCGTTATGGTTCCTAGCTAGCCCAGCATATATTTGCAAACCATGCAAACCCTGAAAGTTGTCTGTGCAACAGGCTGACCCATCCAGGGTAAAATTTCACTCTGCTGTGGAAGACAAAAATAGGTACCTAAACCCAGTAAAGCTGCAAGGGAGCTCCACAGCTCCTAAGTAGGAGCCTGATCCTAAGCCCACTGGGTATCTTTCTATTGACTTTGGATAAACCCCTAGATGAGCTGTCCATTGCCCTTTCCCATTGGTAATGCTGACCAAGTTACTTGTGTGAGAAGGGATTTCATTTTACTGTTACTAAAGGTTTTGCTAGGGCAGTATTTCTGGACATAATTGGACTTTATTTTTTTTAAGGGGCAAGAACAGATTTAAGAAACAATGAGAAGAAATTGGCTCTGGATATGGCTACCAATGCTGCCTGTGCTTCTCTGCTTAAAAAGAAACAAGGGAGAGGTATTGTTTGTTTCTCACTTCTTTGTTCAGTTGGAACCACGGGGAGCAGGGCTCTAACAGACCTCGAGTTCATCAGAGCAATTTTGATGAACCACGAGAAGCTGAGTTCTGATGAGCTTCCTAAGTCACCAGGAGGCTAGGGAGGTTGAGGAGCATGACTGTCCAGGGGGATCATGGGATTGGATAGGGAGAAAAGGAGAGGTGTCCTGGTGGAGAGCAAAGGTGGGGGTCTCCTGTGGAAGCAGGGTATTCCTGGAGGATGGAGCGTGATGGGAGGGAGAATCAGGCAAGAAAGGAGCTGTACTCTATGCTAGTGGTTCTCAACCCTTGGGGGGCCACGAGCTCGTTTCAGGGTGTCCACCAAGCATGGCTGGTGTTAGACTCGCTCAGGCCCAGGGCAGAAAGCTGAAGCCCCACCTTGCAGGACTGCAGCCCAGGGCCCTGAGCTCCAGCACCTGGGGCTGAAGCTTGACCAACTTAGTTTTGCGGTGCTCCTTGTGGTATGAGCCCCCGGGCAACTGCCCTGCTTCCTACCCCTTAGTGTCAGCCATAGCTGTTCTGTGGAGAAAAATAGTTGTTGTGGTACTGGTGGGCCGTGGAGTTTTTATAGAATGTTGTGGGGGCCTCAGAAAGAAAAAAAGGTTCTCACCCCTGCTCTTTACTTCATGTGGTTAGCCATATGAAATGTTTTCATGCCTATTTCTCCCCCCACAGCTTATCCCAGAAGCTGGAACCACTCTTTCCCATCAACACCATCCCACTCCATTCACCTCACATACTCCCCAGCCTCCTGCTGGCTTGAGAAAGGGAGTTGTGCTCTAGTGTGTGTCAATATAATCTTTCCACAATCTTCCCACCCATATCGCCACTCCCCTGACAGATTAACTTTTTAAACACAGGTATAGATCCACCTATACATACTACACACACTGATACAGGGCAGTTTTAAAAAGCTTAAAGTCAGTTGTTCAGGATCAGGGGTGAGATAGGTGGACTGTGGGAGGGAGTAGAAGTGAGATGGGGAACCTTGTATGGAGTGTTGAAGGGGTGGAGAATGAGTTGAAAACGAAATAGGACGAAAGTATATCTTAATTCAAAGTTAGCAACAGTTTTGTTTGGGGGATAGTTTTATGGAAGTTTAACTAGGCAAGGAAGAGCTATTATAACCACCCTTAAATAATGTTAATGAAACATCTGACAACTCCTTAACCTTGATTACTTTATTTAAGTAAGTTAGGAGGTAGTAGCATAATATTCAATTTCCTGCAACATCAGAATATCTCGTTTGTCAACTTAGGGTCAGAAAAAAACAGCTAAACAGAAGCCACACTGGTTTTTCCTAGGTTCCTATACATTTTTCTAGTGTGAATTAATCTCCATGAGAAGTATTTTTTATCTTCCTCTTTCAGAATTCTGGGATTCAAGCCATCTGCTACTGAATCCTTCTCTGTTCTAATGTCCCTATTAGTTACATTAATTTTTCCTTTTCCATCTCCAGAAAGCTAATCTTTATTTCTGGAATATTTCCTTCATTCCTTCTAGACAACTGAGAAACAAATATCATGTCATTTTTCATCAATATCCACCTAATCTATCACCATGTAATTTGTAATATTGTTTGCAGTTTTCATTTCAACATCAGTGTTTAACTTCTTGCTCACTTCTCTCCTTTAAATTGATCTTCCATAATCTTCCCTCTTGTTAACACAGTCACAGCTACATGTGTGCTTTTCTTGTTCCCTGAATTTCTCTTACCATTCATATTTGATTCTGTTCTTCCCCTCTTCTTACGTTTGTTTTTCAAATGCATATGCATCTATTGCACTCCTTGCAATTTACATTTCAGTACTTGCTATGTACTATTTTAGGACTCTTCCTGTTCCTAGTATCAAACTATCCAAGTTTAGTTCTGCTTCCAGTATGTTCCCTGTAGCATGAATGTGGCATACTTATAGCTTCTGCAGTCTGCTTTACCTCATTTTACAATATTTTAATTTGTGCATGTTTTTAAAAATGTGTTTGTACTTAATGGCACTGCATTCAGTTGATTTGTTCTTTCCATAAACCTTATTTTTAAAGCATTAGGAACCCTCTTAGTTGGTTTACTTTTCAGAAGCTACTGTAGTAACATCAAATCATAACAGTTGTGTTTAAAAGTTTGGAGAATTAGGGGAGAGAATATTTGAGAAATTCTGATGTTTGGAAAGTGTGATGCACTCCAGAATATTAAACTCAAGACATGATCTCTTCCCCAGAAAGTTTATATTGTAATTCAGGCAAACAAATACAGTTGGGGATAAGTATTCAAATATAAGGTTGCAAAGGGATATTAGAGATTCTTCATTGGAAGGCTGTAAAAAAGGTAGATTTAAAGGAGATAAGGGGTTGGCAGAGAGCTGCAGAAAGAAAGAAGATCCTGAGAAGAGGAGGCGATGAAGGGAATTAGAAAAAAGGAATGGGAAGAAGATAGGAGAGAAATGTGCTGGGCCTTTCTGAAAATGAGAAGTCGGAGGCTGACCTTGGTACAACAGTGTCTGGAAGGGCCATAGCCCTTTGATAGATAAGGCTGTGTGGATATTTGCACTTACAGCTGGGACTAAACCTTTATTAAGCAAGATGGTGTATATTCCCCATCTTTACTACCCTCACTCTTAAATATTAAATGGATTTTCTGAGATTTTAAAAACAAGTCTTTTTGGGCTCCCTTTTAGCAAAACAATTCCCGAGATCAGAGTTTAAAATTGACTTCTCAATTACTCCAAAATATAAGACATGGGATGGCTTACTAAGATGACTGTTTGTTTTTTGAATACTGCATAACTTCAGAATTTATCATCAAATATATTTTATTAACCAGTGTAGAACAGATTATGCATCAGTTATTTTTGATGGAGAATGGGTTGTACAACACAACTCTGCAGGATAAGTCATATTTGAGGAAACAGACAGAAGCCGTAATTGGTTAGGACCGCCTTCCATTCCTTCACTGGAAGAGATGTAAATGAGAACCTTCTTGCAGGGCTCATCTCCTGTAGGAGGGGAACTCCTGTCCAACAACAAAAGAATTCCCCTTCTATGCATCTCTTTAAGGAGCACAAGCCAGATGCTCTTCTCTTGACATTACTACATATCTGGGTGAGGAGGACCACTTTCCCAGTGTCCACTAGTCCTATGCCCTCTCTCTCTGCTGTATCCAATTTTCTCCTTGCCATCCAGGAGCACAAGGTTTAGATGTGTTTTATACATGCAGTTTTTGAAAGTATAAGTCCATGTCTAAAAACTAACACGTAGTCAACAAGAAGACGACCAGGTGGGGAAGAGAACAAGGCACAGTGGATGACAGGAGAAGAGACAGGAGATGTCTGCATGGGAGTTAAAGTAGAGGATGAAGACTGGCTTAGAGCCTTCAAAGTGAGCTAGGGAAACTTCTTCTAGTTCACCAATCAGATATTCTGTGTTTAAAACTTTCCCATTAGAGAGGTTTAAATTGTGTCCAACTTTCTTCTGGTGTGCAAAGCTTTTCAGGCAGCCAGGCTCCTGGAGCTTCACATGAAGAAAACTGAGCAGCAGGCATGCCAGTGTCTCATCAACTGAACTTTCTCCAACAGACGTATGCAAAGGTTCATGTGTAGAAAAGGTGACCATTTGACCAGCTCCTGGCTAGCTCCTCACCTACAAATATCTTAAACCCTAAGAAATCCTCCCCCCCCCCCCAAAAAAAAAAACCCTCTTAATGTAGTGTTAAGAGTTGCTCACATGTGTTTGCCCACAGCACCACAAATTTAAACTATTAAAAGTTTTGTGTTTTATGCCTGATTCTGTCCCTGGCTAAAGTAGAATTGTTTTATTTTCAGATACAGTGCGGACATTAAGTAACGCAGAGGAATACCTCGATGATGAAGACTCCGATTAACTTCCTTCATAATGTCTTAAAAACGATAACCTCTATTGCCTGTCATTCCCAAATCATATCCTTGCAACTGTAAAAAATACCTTAGAGTAATGAAGTCTTGCAATCTCTCACTATAACATGTAAACAGAGGGTGAAATCTCTTGCACAAGGAGACCCCACAAAGGCTAGGAAATGCCAAATTTTAAATCAGAGTTCCCTTGAAATCATCATGCTGGAGGTCGTATGCTGATCTCTCTCCCCATCTTGCCGTATGGGGAATGGACTTAGCCCTCTAAACCTTGGGACATGTAGTTGTCCCAAGATATCCCTTCAGGTACTTCGTATCTCGAGAATACACTCCTGAATCCTAGCTGTTGTCTTTGTCAGCATAGATGTTCTCCCACTGGCAGCACTCCCAAGAATCCTCTTGAGGTGTCTTTCTTATGTGTGGATAAGAACTTGCTTAAAACATAATGCTGGCAAGGTGAGCATTATTTGACATGGGGAAACCCTGCAGTTAAGAGATGGGATAATGCAATGGTGAATGCATTATCTACCTCCACAGAGCAGGAAGAGACAATGTAAGGCTTCTTTTAATTTCCACCATATGGGAGTGGGGGTGTGGGGTACAATGGCAGGGGAAGAGCTGCCCTGAGCAGTTTCTTGGTTTATTATTATGGGCCTAATCCTGAAATCCTTACTTGGGCAAAATTGCCTCTGGAATCAGAGAATTTTGCCTTAAGAAGGAACTTGGACTCTGACTGGATTACTTTGCTGTTTGAATTGTATTGGTGTTGGAATCATTAGCATTGAAGTGAGGAGGGAATATTTTTCTGTTTATCCTGCCTAAGAATTTTACTGATCTTTTGCTTTTATTTTTAAAAGTGTTCTTGTTTTTCCTTTAAAGTACTTTACCTCAAAGCTGAAATGTTTTTGAAACTATATATATTATATTAAACCAAAAAAAGTGTTGAGAAAATTGCCTAATCTGAATAAATCATTTAAAACACTTGAAGTTATGGTCTATTCCTATGAATTCAGTAGAGCTGGCAAAAGTAAGTTGAACCACTACTTTTTAGCCTTCATGTGAAATTACTCTTTAAAAGCTTCCTTCAACTGGCATACCTTCCAAACAACTGTACTCAAGGCACTAGACTGTGCTGAGGAGTTCTTGATAAATATGTTCTGTCATGAAGTTATAAATGGGATAATATTTTGTTATGTGTATGTATTAGCAGCTTGAACAGTTCCAACACCACAATACATTTTAAAGCAAAAAACTTGGCAATTTGGCAAGTTCTTACCCTCTTGAAAAACAAGTTAGGAAGGGGGAAGATGAAGAATCAGAGAATTTCACAATTAACCTAGGTCATGGCATGAACGTGTCCACTTCAGTCAGAATGTTGGGTCATATTTCCTTTCAAGTGTAGAGGAAAAGATGGTGTTGGAACACTGGTTAAGTATGACTGAGACAAGGACTGTCCTGTTCCACACTATCTCTGGTTGTGGTTAACTGGCCATAGAGTTCACCGCAGCCAGATAACCTGTTAAGACACAGCAGTCTTCTAGTGCTGAACAATATTTAACACTGAATTAGTCAACATGATGTGGGAGTAGGAGTTGCTTGCAATGATAACTCTGCTGGCTCTCTTCTCTTTTCCCTGAAGCAGGACTTCTCCAGCAGAACCTGTGTTTGGTCATCCTCCTGCAAGTTGCTCAATTGCAGCTAAAGAGGAGACACCATTTTAAGAAAAATCAGCTTCCACTCGCATACCCGTGAGATTAGCAGCCTCCTATCGGAGTAGGGGACTGGCTGTTCACCTCCAGGTCCCTCTGTAACACTTTCATGCAAAGCCACCATTAAGGGACATTTGTGAGGTACTAGAAAGGGAGGAATGGTGACAGACATTAAGTTGGACTCAGAAGCCTAAATTTAAACTGCATTGATCAAGATTTTTATTTTAAGAAGGGAAATTTTAAAAAGTGCATGATTGTGTCAGGCAGCAGCTGATACCCTAACACTGTTTCTGGGATCAAAATAGTTACAAAGTGTCCAAAAAAAAGCTACATTTTTTCTTGAACAACTATCAACACATTTAATTGTCACAGCTGCTCAGTTCCACAAGATGTGTACAAGACCCAGCGGTTTTCATTTGCAGCATTATGTGCAAGCAGTTTCTGGGGATCTTCAATCTGCAAGTCTGTCTTAGAGTTTTAGCTCTGAATGATTCAAAAACCAGAATAAAACTCTGGAAACGGGGGGAGGCAAAGTTCAAGGTGAAACCATGCAAAAGGTATCATGACTTTCCTCTGAAACCACAATGCAGTACAGGCTTCCTGCAAAATCTGGAAACTTCTGCAAAGCTAGCTGGCTTCAGGCTTGTAAGAAAACTAGTTTATTTGAAGAAAAAAAAAAAAAAAAAAAAACTCTGTGGCTCTGAATTAAAGACTCAAACATAGTGCTTTCTCTTGTGAGTAGGGTGACCAGATGTCCCGATTTTATAGGGACAGTCCCATGGCCACAAAGGTACTTAGGCACCTGAGTTTAGGGGTTTAGGTACCACTGTGATCTATAAAGCTTGCATCGAACCCTGTAGGCACTACATTCACTAAGTGCCTAAATTTTCAGGCTAGAAATTCCCTGGGTGCATAAACTTCTGCATCTGAGCCGGCACACTGCTGCCTCCCTCTGAGTGCCGAAGCATCTATCTCCCACCTAAGCCACAGAGCAAATTGATGAATAGGAGGAAAATAAGTGTGTGCCTGCCTATCTCGTGTGCGGGATCCAGTCCAGTGGGTGAGCTCAGAGTTTGCCTACTGGATCACGTCCCATTCAAAATCTGGCCAGAGGTAGAGGTGCTACCTTCCTGATAACTTTTGGTCCAGTGATTAGAGCACTCACTTGGGATGTGGGAAAACCCGGGTTCAATTCTCTCCTCTGCCTGAGTGGGGGAAAAGATTTGAACTAGGATCTCCCATCTCTGAGGAGACTGTTCTAGCCACTGAGCTACAACATGTGCATCTAGGCAGGGTTTACCCATAAAGAGGGGTGTTTGCCTCTCCCGTTGGCTGGCTTAGGAAGCTCCTGGCCTCCCATGCTGATTTTTGTGGATCACAGACTTAGACACCCCTCTCTCTCCCCCTTGCATTATATAGGCGCCTACACGCCTGAGTCAGGTGTTGTGGATTGCAGTGGGTTGTTCCTGTGATTTCCTAAGTGCCTAGAAGTTAGGCATTGCAACACCTAAGTCCTTTTGTGGAGCCAGGCCTAGGTGACTTATCCCAAGCTACTGTAGTACTGCTTTGGCAAGGTGTTTAAAAAAAAATCCACTCACCCACTCAGCCTTTTATCCCCAAATGTCTCATCTCCCTGAAGTGCAATTTGTGTGCATGTGATTTACAAGAGACAGCATGGAAAAAGAGATGAAGTCACGCAAAATACCCACATCATGTGGCCCTTTCCTTTAACATTATCTGCAGCTCAGGTCAGTGTTTGGCAGTTGCTAATAGTTTTAAATGTAGAGGATATTTCATGTATATTGTGGCTTTATACATGATTTTTTAAAATCCAGGAAAAGGATGTGCTTTATCTGATCTTTTGATAAGCTAGTGACAGGTGGAAGGAATTTCAAATGTTTAAGTGTTTGCAGCACAGATCATTCCCAGTTAGAAGTACTGTGTGTTGGACTGGTGGCTGCTTAATTTTAGAAGTTCAAGTGATTTCATTTCATTTTAAATTTTAAAAAAGGCCATCAATCTCCAACTTCTTAAACACAGATGAAAGATGAAGTTTGAGGGGAAGTACTGCAAGACAGCTTATTAACCACAGTGTACGCTGATCATCCAAAAGCGTCACATACAAGCAGAAGCATTTTTTCAGGTCTTTGTATCACATGATTCTTCAGAGGAAGTGAATTTGATCACCAGAAACTCTTAAGAAAATCCAACAAGTTATTTGATTAGTTTCACTATAGAAGTGTTGAAGCTAGAAATAGTGTTTTTTAATTTTGACAGATTCACGAACAGTTAACAGAAGTCATTCTCAAAGGTCTTTCCTAAATATTACATGCAGAATTTCAATTGACAGTGTCTAGAGCAGGACAATTGCTTGGTATGTCAGAAAAATTTATTTGAACTCTGACAACCTGATGGTTATGATGTTACAAATTTTTTCATCTTACCCTGTGGGCAAAGGGTGATAATTTGTGTGAAGTCTGTGCATCTCCCCTAGCCAGTATGCTGATGCACCCTGCCCTGACAACCAGACTAGCCTTCAACCTTCCAGTCTGCAGCCCCTTCCTAGAATCCTGCACTATTGCCTTTCATTCCCCTGCCAAACTCTCCAATCCTCCTTTGGTGGGACCAGGGCCGAAATCTAATACTCATGGGACAGGGGAACTATTTTCTGCGTGTTAAATACCTACCTTCTATAAGGATGATAAAGAATGCTTAGGCCTTCTCCTTCAGTGGATGGAACACAGCAAAGATCTATGAAAAATATCTTTGTTGAATAGCTCTGCATGGATTTACACCAGCATGGAAGGCTACCTGTGCAACTCAGGCCCAACAATATGTGGGACCGGGATTGTGTTTAGTTTGTAGAGAGGCCTCCTCACCCTCTGCCTGTTGAGAAATGGAGTTTTACTCAGCCGCAGTTACATGCAGGAGAATTTTCAGGATCCGCACTAATATATATCCACTTACCCCCAATCTCTTTGGAGGAGGTGCATAGGGGCAGTAATAGCATATGAGAATCTATTTTCTTCCACCAGTACTGGTAAATTTCTCCACACAGATTTGGTTGGGATTTATATAGGGGATAATGAATTTCACCCGAAGAGAGAGGCTCTCTTCTCCCTTCCCTCTTTTCCTCAGCAAAGATCTAATCGAACTGCAAATGCTGCAGTGAGCCTAGATTTGACCATACAAGTACATAAAATAGAGATTGAAAGATCTTTTATACTACCCACAAGCATGCTGGGCACGTCCCAGGCATATCAAGAGACACGTCTCTGGTCTGAAGATCTTGCAATCTAAATGACGACAAGTGAAGATATACAAGGCCCCAACAGGCCCAACCCACTCTTTTTGTGTAACTTCAAGCCCAATATAAAAGTTCATTTTTATTTGCTTGATCTGTTTTGTTTATTCTATGGCTCAGTGCATTGCTTTATTGCAGAGTTAGTGACTGTTTCATTTGAATTCATGTCTACCAGGAAAATCTCATAACAATGAAATTAGTCCATAGTGCTCTTCGCAGACCTACAACATAAAATTATAATTAAATTCCTAAAAATTTACAACTGATTTTAATGGGTTCTTCCTGTTCAACGAAAGTTAAAACCTTTAGTTCCACATTAATAATTTATCCTGGACTCGACAAGATTTTAAATTTTTTCTTGTATTATTTCTGAGCATAGATAAAAGGTATGGCACACTTCACCATCTGAAATTCATAGTAGTTTTCTTCCTTCTCTGTCTACCAATTTTTAGATCTCTACAAAATGTGGCAAATTGCCAGCACTACTATGATGGGTCTTGCGCTTTCTCTTCTTGGAGGGAGAGGGGGGTTCAGGGCACCATTTCTTGCCCCTGAACTGGAGTATTAACTGCCCCACTAGTGTCCTAGAGGAGGGGAGTGGAGAGGGAGGGACCCAGGCCCTTCCTCTACTCTGGGTTCCAGCCCAGGGGCCCTAGGGATAGCAGTAAACCACTAGAACTAGCGGTTCCTTCCCCTGGGCTACTTCCCTCTCCTGCCCTTCAGCATGTGGGGCTTCCTGCCCTCCTGCTGCACAAACCAGGTGTCCCTTTACCTAGAGTCTTGGTCTTCTTAGCCCCCTGCAGCACTTCTCCAAACACTCCTCTGCTTCCCTCCAAACTGCTCTCTGCTCCAACACCAATCCACTCTGCCTCAACTGCTCCTCTTGTCTGATTGAAGCAGGGGATTTTTGTCATGTGACTGGCTTCAGGTGCTTTAATTGGCTTCGGGTGCTTTAATTTATAGCAAACTTTCTTCCTTCTACGGGAATAAGGCTCCCTTCTGACACTCTCCTGCTGCCCTCTGGCCATGCTGTATCACATATCCCCCGGCCCCTTGCTCAACACTATGTGGTTGGGCTACTTGGGACGAGAAGCAGTGCTGTCGTGATAGACCATCAGCGTCACTGTGTTGGCTTCCAACCCTATGCTGTACCCGGAAATGGAAGGGCTGCAGGGATAGGAACCACCTAGTCACTCTTGTGTTCTTCTCCTTGTTTCTGTGCATCCACTGGAGTGGGGCGTGGTCTGCCACAATGGTAAACCGCCACCCCAATAGGTAGTAGCGGGGAGTCTCCATAGCCCATTTTACCGCCAGACATTCCTTTTCAACAACAGCGTACTTTTGTTCCCTGGGGAGGAGTTTCCAGCTGAGGTACAAGATCGGGTGTTCCTCGTCCCCTACCATCTGCGAAAGGACAGCTCCTAGCCCTACCTCCGAGGCATCTGTTTGTAGGATGAATTCCTTCTCGAAGTCTGGGGCTATGAGTACTGGATGGCAACAAAGGACTGTCCTTAAATCTGTAAATGCTCCTTCTGCCGTATCAGTCCACTTTACTATCTCGGGGCCCCACTCCTTTATAAAATCTGTCAATGGCCCTGCTCTTGTGGCGAAATGAGGGATGAATCTCCAATAGTATCCTATCCCTAGAAATGCTCTGACCTGCTTTTTGCGTACTGGTCGAGGCCAACCTTGTATTGCCTCCACTTTATTCCATGGGGGTTTCACCAAACCTCTCCCTACTACATAGCTGAGGTATCTGGCCTTAGCTAGTCCTCTCACGCACTTGAGAGGGTTGGCAGTGAGGCCAGCCTTCTGCAGGGCATCTAGCAGCGCTTCTACTTTTCCTATGTGCGTTTCCCAGTCAGTGCTATGGATGACTATGTCATCTAGATAGGCGGCGGCATACTTGGCATGAGGTTGCAGCAATTTGTCCATAAGTCGTTGGAATGTTGCAGGGGCCCCATGGAGTCCGAAAGTGAGGACAGTGTATTGGAACAGGTCATCGGGTATAGAGAAGGCAGTCTTTTCCTTGGCATTCTCGGCCAGGGGAATTTGCCAATATCCTTTGGTCAGGTCCAGGGTGGTTAGGTATCTGGCCTTGCCTAACCGATCAACTAGCTTGTCAATGCATGGTATCAGACAGGCATCGAATTGGGATACTTCATTCAACTTCCGGAAGTCATTGCAAAACCTCAGGGTGCCATCAGGCTTGGGGACTAGGACGATAGCGCTGGACCACTGGCTGTGGGATTCTTCAATAACCCCGTGTTCCAGCATCTTCTTCACTTCTGTCCTAATTTCTTCCCTTTTAGCTTCCGGTATCCGGTACGGTCTTATCGTCACCCTTACTCCGGGCCTGGTGACAATATGACGTTGGACCAGTGTCGTACGGCCCGGCTGTGTACAGAACACGTCCTAATTCCGTTGGATCATATCAATGACCTCTGTTCGTTGTTCTGGAGTTAACTCAGGAGATATCTTCCCCTGCTCCCATGGGTCGTCTGTCTGGGGTGGAGCTCCCCGAATGACCAGGCACGTCTCTCGGTCATGCCAGGGCTTCAGTAAGTTGATGTGGTAGATTTGCTCTGGCCTTCGGCGGTCTGGTTGTCTGACCTTATAGTCCACCTCCCCAATGGCTTCCACTATCTCATATGGTCCATGCCAGCTGGCTAGGAGTTTGCTTTCTGCTGTCGGTACTAGCACCATTACCTGTTTCCCCCGGCTGAAATCTCCGTACTTTTGCCCGATGGTTTTAATATGTCCGCTAGGCCTCTTGTGCTTTTTCCAAATGTTCTCGTACTATAGGTGTTACTTGAGTTATTCGCTCTCTCATCTGTGTCACATGCTCAATGACATTCTTTCCTGGGTGGGGTTGTTCTTCCCAATCTTCCTTCGCAATATCTAATATTCCGCATGGGTGGCGTCCGTTTAGTACTTCAAAGGGAGAGAAACCAGTGGACCCCTGGGGGACTTCCCGTATAGCAAACATTAGATACGGTAGAAGGGTATCCCAGTCTTCTCCGTCCTGTGCTGCCACCTACTGGATCATACTTTTAAGGGTCTGGTTAAACCGCTCAACCAGTCCATCTGTTTGTGGATGGTAGACTGAGGTCCGTATGGCCTGGGATGCAGAGTAGGTTACATAAGTCCTTCATTAATTTTGACATGAACGGGGTTCCTTGGTCTGTCACGATCTCCTTAGGGATGCCCACTCTAGCAAAAGCCTGGAGTAGTTCTTTTGCTATTGCCTTGGATGTGGGGTTTCTTAAAGGAATGGCTTCTGGATACCGCGTGGTGTAATCCAGGATGACTAGTACGTTTCGGTGGCCCCGTGCCGATCTTTCCAGTGGGCCCACTATGTCCATTGCTATCTTCTTGAAAGGGACTTCAATAATAGGCAAAGGTACTAATGGGGCCGGCAAGTGAGGTCGGGGGCTATGCAACTGGCATTCAAGGCAGGAGGCACAATAACGCTGGACCTCTGCACGTATTCCTGGCCAATAAAGCCTTCTTAGGACTCTATCCAGTGCCTTGTCTACTCCTAGATGTCCCCCAAATAGATGACTGTGAGCTAACTCTAGTACTGCCCTTGTGTGTTTCCGTGGGACTAAGAGTTGCTCTACTTCTTCCCCTTGTATTTGCGCTATCCTGTATAACAGATCACGTTTGAGCACATAATATGGCCTTAGGTTTTTCCTTCCACAGGTACACCATTTACTTCCACTACCTCCTCTCTCACATTTGCATATAGCGGCTCATTGGCTTGGTACCCGAAATTCTCAAGTGCAGTACCAATCTGACCTAATTCCATGGGGCCTGTTTCTACTCCACCCCTGGGGTTGCCCCTACTTGGGCTAGGAACCGCCTCCGAGTCCTCACTGGCCTGAATTATCTCCTGGTCTCCTGAATGGGTTCACCTACCAACAACGGAGGTTTTCTGGTTCTCTGCTAGAATCCTGGTCCCTAACCTTTTATCTGCCCTCCTTTCCTGCCTAGACTTTCAGGGTTTTCCAGGGGATGAGAATAACTCTGGGGCAAATTCGGCAAACATTGGAGTGAGACTATCTGTAGGTGCCTCAGTCTCATCCCAAGGGTTGCTACCCTCGCTTGGCTCTACTGGGGGGAGTAAACTTTCAAACCCGGGGAAGTCCTCTACCAATTAAGACAGTGTAGAGGAGCCTGGGGACCACCCCTGCAGTCACCCTGGTAGTATTCCCCTGGATCTCAATCCATACCGGGATTGTGGGGTAGAAATTTACAGTGCCATGAATGCACGTTACCCCTGTGTTTTTGGCCCGGGTTAGTTGGTCTTGCTCCACCAACTTTCCCGAGACCAGCATGACAGCACTCCCGGAATCTACTAATGCTATGGTTTCGATTCCATTCATTTTTACTGATCTTGTATACCCATGCGAGGTCATTGCGACCCCTACCAGGCCAATTAGGCCACATTGCTCCCCGTGATCCCCCAGATTACATTGCATAGGCTCTTCCCTGTTGGGGCACTGGGCTGCTATATGCCCCAATTCCCCACACTCATAACACTGCCCCCTTATTCCGGTTGCCGCCTCTGCCTGGGGCTATTTGGCCAGCTCTCTCAGCCCTCTCTTCCCAAACCCCCAGGTCCCTTCTTGGCCTCAGGCCAGTTCTCAGTGTCTTTCCTTCCAGTTATGGTTCTCCTGGAGTTCTCAACAGTCTGGGGCCTTGCGTTTGGGACTGGCTTCCTGGTTTGCCGCGTCTCACCCCCTGGGTCTGGAACAGTTTGCTGGCTGCCAGTTGTCTTTCCGCGAGGGAGAGCAACTCATCATAGGTGGAGGGGTCATTCGGGCCAACCGAAGCCTGGAGGTAGCCCCCTCATATACCGGTCCAGTACCAGGAGCTCCATCTTCTCAGAGCTGAGGGCCTCAGGGAGCAGCCATTTCCGGGTCAGGTGGATCAGGTCAAACAATTGTGATCGGGGTGTCTTGTCCTCCGTATACTGCCACTCATGGAACCTCTGGGCTCGCAATGCCTTCATTACTCCAGATCTGGCCAGGATCTCTGCCTTCAGCTGGCGGTAATCTGCTGCAGTCTCCGTGGCCATATCATAGATGACCTTCTGGGCCTCCTCACACTGATCTCGGGGCCAGGCCTCCCACAGGGCTGCTCTTTCAAAAGCCAGGAGGTATGCCTCCACATCATCCTCCTGTGTCATTTTCTGTAGGCAGTGGCTGGCCCATATGGTCCAGGTCCCATTGCAGTTGTGGTTCAACTCCATAAGGGCCTCCATCTGGTTCATCAGCTCTTGCAGCAGGGCTCAGTCCTGGGCAGCCTGACTCATCAACAGACCATTAGTCTCCTGCTGCATCCAAGTCGCCTCCCGTTGGGCGGTTGCTTGGACCCGGGTAGCCTCCTGCTGGGCTGCGGTGGCTTGTATTAGGGCCTTGACCACGTCGTCCATCTTAGGGATGGGAGGGTTTTGGCTAACCCTGGTTTAAGTCCCCAGCGCATAGATTCCACTGCTAACACCAAGTGTGGCAAATTGCTGGCACTACTTTGATGGGTCTTGCACTTTCTCTTCTTGGGGAGGGTTCAGGGCACCGTTTCTCGCCCCTGAACTGTGGTATTAACTGCCCCACTAGTGTCCTAAAGGAGGGGAGTGGAGAGGGAGGGACCCAGGCCCTCCCTCTACTCTGGGTCCCAGCCCAGGGGCCGTAGGGATAACGGTAAGCCACTTGAACTAGCGGTTCCTTCCCCTGGCTCCAAGGAAAACAAGAACAGCAGCAAAAAAACAAAAATAGATTTCAGGATTACCCAGATCCTGAGAGGTCCTTAGGAGCCTAACTCACATTACTTTGAATGGCAGTCAAGCACCTAAATACCTTTGAGGATCTGGCCTTGTGTTACTACATGCACCAAGGGACTGTCTAGTAAACATTTTGATAATGGAAAATAAATTTCTTAAAGAATGTTGCAGAAGCTCAGGCCTTGTCTATATAAGAAAGTTCCACTGGTTTAACTAAAAGTGTTGTTTTATACCAATTTAATTAGACTGGTGCAAACCTAGCCATGAGCGTTTATTTTGGTTTTATGGCTTGTCTACACATGGAAAGTGACTGGTATAACTATTGTTATAGTTATACTGGAATAACTTTCTACTATAGCTATGCTAGTATAAAACGCACCCCTGTGGACACAATATTCTAGAATAAAAGGACTTTATTCCAGATTACTCAATCTTCCAAGTTTCCCTGTGTAGATGAACCCTCAGTGTCATAGCAATGAGATAAAGTGAGACTCTTATTTGCAATAGAAGGGCTTTTAAAGTTTTTCAAACACAAGTGACTGATGATGATGGTTCACATCTGGTCCCCATCAGCTGTTAGACTGTTTAACTGCTACTGTAAATGTGACAAGGTTATTGTCAAACAGTTGCAGGAAATATGATTGAAAGCCATCTAGAGCAGTTAAATCATTTCCTTCCACTTCAATTGAGAAAGGTTGAGTGAAACCCATTGATGACACCCACTATTAGCAAAGAATCATTTTCCTTGTGATGACTGACCCTAAGGGTGGAATCTTCAAAGGGACGTAAGTGTTGCAATGATGAACATCACGGTGCCTAGGAAATCATGGGAACACCCCCCCTCAAGATAGCCAATGGGAGATGCTGATGTGCTAAACCCTGACCCTTTCAGAGAGGTGCCTAGCTCTCCTAGAGATCCACAAACAGGAGCCCCTCTCCTGGCTTAGCCACCTATGTTGTTTCTTGCAGGAATGAGTTAGGCACTTGCCTCACTCCACACAAGATAGGGGAGAGGAGATGGTGGTCATGTCCACCTTATAACCTTTAGCCCAGCGGTTTGATTAGTCACCTGAGAAGTGGGAGACCCCCACTTTTAAATCCTCTCACACTCTGCCAGTGAAGGGGGAAATTGAACCTGGGTCTCCCACACTCCTGCTGAGTACCGTAGTTGGGCTAAAAGTTATAAAGTGGACACCACCCTCCTCCAGCTCTCTTCTGAATGGGGCCTGAGCCATTTAGGCACACTGAGCACACCTACCAGATCAGGCCCCGCATGCAAGTTAGGTAGATGAATGCCTGTTTTCCACTGGTTTGTGGATCACTCTGGGGCTTAGGTAGGAGATAGGCATCTGGATGCCTAGTAGGAGACAGCAGTTCACATGCCCAGAGGCAGAAACATAGGTGCAGAGGAAGCTTTTACTCTGGAAATTTAGGTGTTCAGTGAGTTTAGGTGTCTACGGGGTTTGGTGGGATTTGTGGAGCAAAAACAGGAACTTAGGCACCTAAGTATTTCTTTAGATCCCACCCCTAACACCCAGTTCAGTGCCTTATCCACTAGATCATGTTCAGCGTTGGACACTTGGTATAGTAAAACCCCAGCTCATGGAGTCATGTGACTACATGAGAATTTGAGCTTTCATTTTTTATACGAGTGTATATTTCTAGCCCTCATGGCTGCAGAAGAGAGCTTGAAAATATGATTCAAGTGTACCCTAAACGGTAAATAATCCAAACTGCACTTAAAAAAACCAAAAAGACAAAACAGATTTAAACTGGTCCAATGATTTTCGAACATCCAGGGTTGGCAATAGTGTATGCCGCCTCTTTCAGACACACAGATCAAAGGCAAAATTAGCTTCAGTGCAGAATCTCTTTGCACATACTCTAGAAGGGGTAGGTACTTAGCTCCAGCACAACATCCATAATTTCATGTTCATCCTAGCAAATTTACTTTCAACTAATGTTACAGTTACAAAGAGCATGCATGCCTTACAACTGTTAGTTAGTAAGTAATCTAGCTAGAAATACGTTAGATTTCCTTTTGTTTAATGGCTGGTAAAATGTTTTTTTAATGAGATTCTATTGCAGTTAATAGTATTTGAACTTCAATAAGTGATTAATTAAGTTTTGTGTAACTGAATGATACCAGCAGAGCAGATTTCGTAAGAATCACTGTTGCCTGACATAGAGCTCTAAAACAAAGTTTAAGTAATTAAAATCAGTTATTTAAAATGTGGTTCTACTCTGAAAATTGAGTGTAAAAATGTCATTGTGAGGCTCCATCTTTGTCTCGTTGATTTCTATATCAAGTGTGCTCTGCTTAAGTGTTTTGTTTTTAACTGTCATCCTTGAGACCACAACCTGGGCTTTGAAAGCTAAGCTGTATTCTTCCCATCTCAGGCATCTGCACCAAACATAAAAGGTTCTGCAAGCCAAGATGGGGTTTTATAGGAGTCAGAGGGCCTATGTGTTTCATGTGTTTCACAAGTGTAACTGACTGGAACCAAGTAAACAAACCTGTTGATGCATGTCATAAATATAAAGGGAAGGGTAACCACCTTTCTGTATACAGTGCTACAAAATCCGTCCTGGCCAGAGGCAAAACCCTTTCAACTGTAAAGGGTTAAGAAGCTAAGATAACCTCGCTGGCACCTGAACAAAATGACCAATGAGGAGACAAGATACTTTCAAATCTGGAGTGGAGAAACAACGGGTTGGTCTGTCTGTGTGATGCTTTTGCCGGGAACGATCAGGAATGCAGCCTTACAACTGTTAGTTAGTAAGTAATCTAGCTAGAAATGCATTAGATTTCCTTTTGTTTAATGGCTGGTAAAATAAGCTGTGCTGGATGGAATGTATATTCCTGTTTGTGTCATTTTGTAACTTAAGGTTTTGCCTAGAGGGATTCTCTATGTTTTGAATCTGATTACCCTGTAAGGTATTTACCATCTTGATTTTACAGAGGTGATTCTTTTACCTTTTCTTTAATTAAAATTCTTCCTTTAAGAACCTGATGGATCTTAAGAACAATGAAAAATCAAAGGGTTTGGGTCTGTGTTCACCTGTACAAATTGGTGAGGATTCTTATCAAGCCTTCCCCAGGAAAGGGGGTGTAGGGGTTGGGGGGGATATTTTGGGGGAAGATGTCTCCAAGTGGGCTCTTTCCCTGGTCTTTGTGTAAGACGATTGGTGGTGGCAGCACACGGTTCAAGGACAAGGCAAAGTTTGTACCTTGGGGAAGTTTTTAACCTAAGCTGGTGAGAATAAGCTTAAGGGGTCTTTCATGCAGGTCTCCACATCTGTACCCTAGAGTTCAGAGTGGGGAAGGAACCTTGACACGCACAATAGAATCCAGTGCATTTTTGAATATGCAGTTGCACATGCACAGTTATGAAAACTGACACTACAGATTTCAGAGTATGGCCAATGTCTGTCAATTTCTAGCTAGTCAATCGCATAGTACAGCCTAATGAAGTTATTCACATTAGTGAATATTTACTTGATAGCACACTAGCTAAATAAATATTATAAAGCTCAATTTTTCACAACTCCCTTCAAAGTCAGTGAAAGTTATGCATATCTATCACAGAAAAAATTTGGCTCTTAGTAGAGAATACTAAGTGTTTTGCAAAGATTGATTGAAACAAACAAGTTGGATTGCTAACAAAGGACAGAAGTTATCTAAACTAAGAGGAGCATGTTATTGTTTAATAATTTAGAGTAGTCAATCTCATTGACTACTTTCCACCAGTCTCCAAAAAGCGCAAAAGCAGCACCCCCTTCTCTTCCCCCCCCCCCAAAAATCCTTCGTCAGTGTGGTGTTTAGATGTTGCTTATAATTATTAGAACTGGGAGCACTGGCTGTTGGGAGTCTGAAAGGACAGGAAACAGGAAGGAGGATGGGAAGTTGAGGAGGCAGAGTGAGAGCTACTGAGGGTGCAGCAGCAGCAGCTTGGTAAAGAGGTTTCCACTTTAAAAATAAAGTCCTGTTGAAGTTTGTTAGTACCTTGCCTGGTTGCTACAACATTCTGGTGATGAGGATGGATCTTCTGCCTCTGAATCCACCTGCACCCTTTCTCCAAAGCCCAGGTGAGCCTCCAATTGCTTTTACTGCCTGGATCCATATGTTTGAGACTTATCTGCTTGCAATCACAGCTACAGAGATTTCTGAAGTAAGAAAGTGTGTGCTGCTAATCCACTGCCTTGGAGCAGAAGGGCAGCTTATATTTTACACTTTTCCCCTTGCAGATAATAAATATGAGACTGCACTCACTCCATTAAAGAACTTTTTTGTGCCAAAAGTGAAAGTAGTAGCTAATCGCTACAGATTTTGCCAGCGTGAGCAGAAAACAGGGGAGACTATAATGCAGTATATTGCCTCCCTGAGAAGTCTGATTGTAACTTGTGACTTTGGGAATATGGCAGATGAGATGATTAGAGACCAGCTCATTGAGAAAATAACCATGCTTCATGTAAGAGAACGCTTACTTCTAGAACCACAACTTACACTAGAAATGGCAATAACCATTGCTACTCAGATTGAGTCATCTACAGTTGAAGCCAAAATAATGAGCATGGATACAGGAGGCACTGTCCAGGCTGTGACTCCTTTGCAGAAAAGTTCACTATCGCTGCAGACAAACGATTACAAGAGGAAAACTAATGGAAAACCACTGAATCAGCAAATTCAAAATACAGCAAAAGCATGTTTTTGCTGTAGATCCCCACAACACCTTGCAAGCTACACAGGATGTCAGGCAAAAGTAGCTCACTGCAATCATTGCAAAAAGATTGGACATTTTGCAAAAGTATGTCGCAGCAGCAGCCAGTTCCATCAACAGGTGCATCCAGTTACAATACCAGATGTTGCTGTGCTGAGCGTGGACAAAATCACTACTGCACATATTCCAGAACAAATAAAGTGCACTGTAAACGTTTCCGCTGTACCCTCAGGCAAATCACACTTGATCCAATGTTGGACACTGGCTCAGCAGTATCTATACTACCTGATTCCATGTATTTGCATTACTTTAAAGATGTGCCTCTTACTGAACCCAGTAACTTGGTGTGCTATTTGAAAAATCATATTCCAATACATGGCTGCCTGCCAGCAACAGTTACTTTTGGTGATTGCTGTGTAACTGCAGAGTTCTACATTGTCCACAAAGGCACTCCTATCCTTGGCAGAGATTTATTGGCTGCTTTAAATCTCAGGGTAGTTAATGGACGAATTGATCTTCCTCAGCAAAGCACTCTTGCGGTACACACACCAGTTTCAGCTGGGACCCAACACCAGGTTGAGGAGAAACTCGACTGTGCTTATGGGTTTCTGCATAAAGTTAAAATGCGGAATAATGTGATGCCTGTACGACAGAAGTTACGGCGCTTACCGTTTTCAGTCAGGGAAGCTGTTTCAGAGGAACTTAGAAAACTTGTTCAAAAAGGATAATTATTGAAGAGATTGACTCCTCAGAATGGGTTTCACCTATAGTAATGACTCAGAAGAAGGGTGGAGGCATTCGCCTTTGTGTGGACTTAAGGGAGCCAAATAAAGCTGTTGTGATTGACAGCCATCCTCTTCCTCACATAGAAGAAGTATTTGCAGAACTCCCGTGGAGCAAAGATGTTTTCTACTCTTGATTTGCAGACTGCATACCACCAGGTTATGTTGCATGAATACAGCAGAGACCTCCAAGCATTTATTACACATGAGGGACTATTTCGTTTTAAATGTGTTCCATACGATCTCGCATCTGCCTCAAGTGCTTTCCAAAAAATGATGTCATTGATTCTGAAGAATCAAAATGGACTTCAGAAGTATTTCCAAACACGATAATATCATCCAGATAGCGCTCAGGAGCATGACAATAACCTGCAGTCTGTACTAAAGTGCATCAGCAAAGCAGGCCTCCAGCTCAATAGGTCCAAATGCAAATTTAGACAAACTGAACTCTCCTTTCTGGGGCATACAATTTCACAGGCTGGACTAAAACTGGATCCAGATCATATCCTGGCAATTTCAAATGCTACTCCAACAGATTTGCAAACCTTATGTTCCTTCTTGGGTCTTACCTCCTGGTATGCAAAATTCATTCCCAATTATGCTTTTGTTATTGAACCGTTACGAGAATTACTACTGGGAAGTTCAACCTTAGTGTGGACAATGGATGCACAAGCTAGTTTTGAAACGGTTGTATGACTGTAATAGTCCAGTACTTGCACTATTCAGTCCTGCATTGCCCACAATTGTAACTACTGATGGTTCTGATTATGGACTTGGGGCTGTCCTCACACAACTTCAGGAGGACAACACAGAGAGGACTGTTGCATTTGCTTCAAGGACACTAATTAATGCTGAGAGGAAATATTCTACAGTCGAAAAAGAATCACTTGCTTGTGTCTGGGCTACTGAAAAATGGAGAACTTACCTGTGGGGCCACACGTTCAAGTTGTGCACAGACCACAGCCCTTTGACGACGTTGCTCACCACAAAAGGACTGGGAAGAGCAGGATACCTTATTGCTTGATGGTCTGCAAGACTACTCTCTTTCAATTATGACCTGGAATATAAGCCTGGAAACCAAAATGTGGTAGCTGATTGCCTTTCTCACCTGCCTTTGCCTTCACCAGATGGTCCACCGGAGGAGGAGGAGGTAGTAGTTGCACTTTTTACAAGCACTCTCACTGCAGTTACAAGAGACCAATTTCAAGCTGCTTGTTCAGCGTGTCCAATTCAAGAAAAACTATGGGAATTTCTGACAAAGAGATGGCCCAGTAACCCTAAAAACCTTGACCCAGTTTTGCTGCCTTATTTTAGAGTTTGGGATGAACTTTCTTTGCTTGATGGCTGTGTGGTATACGGTACACACCAGCTACTTGTGCCAGAAGAATTACAGTCAAAACTCATAGACCCGGCACACGATACTCAAAGAATTGTCAGAACCAAACAACGACTACGGGATCTGTATTGGTGGCTAGGGATGGACTCTCAAATTGAAGTACACATAAAATCCTGTGTCACTTGCCAAATGCATGATAAAACAGCAGTGACATGTACCCCTCCATTACAGCCTGTTCCTCTTCCTGAATCTGCATGGGAAAAAGTGGCGATTGACTCAGACTCATAGATATTAAGGTCAGAAGGGACCATTATGATCATCTAGTCTGACCTCCTGCACAGTACAGGCCACAGAATCTCACCCACCCACTCCTGCAATAAACCTCTCACCTATGTCTGAGCTATTGAAGTCCTCAAATCATGGTTTAAAGACTTCAAGGTGCAGAGAATCCTCCAGCAAGTGACCTGTGCCCCATGCTACAGAGGAAGGCGAAAAACCCCAGGGCCTCTGCCAATCTGCCCTGGAGGAAAATTCCTTCCCGACCCCAAATATGGTGATCAGCTGAAACCCTGAGCATGTGGGCAAGATTCACCAGCCAGATACCCAGGAAAGAACGCTTTGTAGTAACTCAGATCCCACCCCATTTAACATCCCATCACAGGCCATTGAGCCTATTTACCATGAATAGTTAAAAATCAATTAATTGCCAAAATCATGTTATCCCATCATACTATCTCCTCCATAAACTTATCGAGGATAATCTTGAAGCCAGATAAGTCTTTTGTCCCCACTGCTTCCCTTGGAAGGCTGATCCAGAACTTCACTCCTCTGATGGTTAAAAACCTTTGTTTAATTTCAAGTCTAAACTTCTCGATGGCCAGTTTATATCCATATATGACATTGCAGGACCCTTTGATACTGCTCCAAGTGACTGCCATTATGCCATCCCTTTAATAGACTATTTCAGTAAATGGCCTGAAGTAGCGTTTACATCGCAAATCTCTTCTGCTACAGTAATTAAGTTCCTCATTTCAGTTTTTAGCAGGGAAAGTAACCCCAAAGAACTGGTTTCAGATAATGGTAGTCAATTTACTTCCCTGGAGTTTGAAACTTTTCTAGCAGAGAGGAACATTTTACACAGAAGGTCATCCCTACATTACCCTCAAGCCAATGGGGAAATCGAACAGTTTAACAGAAGTTTGAAAAAGAGTTTGCAAACGGCTAAACTGGAATGGCAATTGTGGATATCCTTCACTACTGATTTCTTGCAAGCATATCAGGCTACATGACATGCCACAACGCAAAGATCACTCTATGCAGAGTTACTGCATGGGAAACAGATGAATACTAAACTGAACATTGCTGGATTGTTAAAGGCATGACCTGATGCCCCAACCGAGGATGATGTGAGAAAAACAGTTGAACAGAACCAAGCAAAGTCTAAGGCTTTCATAGACAAGCGGCAGGGTGCTAAGGAACCAAAGTTTGACAGTGGTTCCTTCATTAGGATACAAAAACCTGGAATTTTATGCAAAGGGGACTATAAATTCACAGCTCCTCTTAAAATCATAGGTGTAAGGTCCCTTCTTCTTTATTGACTTTCTGATGAGCGGGTATGGAATGCTTCTTATGTTGCACCTGCCTATGCACCAAGAGGAGATTATGCCAACACCCAGTCTGCACTGGATGACTTCACCGTAGTACCAACACAACAAGACATTGCACTGGAACCGGGGCTTGAGAGACGGCCTGTCAGACCCAGACAACTACCTGTCTGGACTAGAGACTATGTTATGTAGTATCTACAGTGTAATATTTCTGCCAACAGTATAGTGTCTTGTTTCATATTTGTTCCTGTGGTTAGAACAACAATGTTTATTTTAATTGGGAGAGTTTCTTAAGAGAGGAGGGAATGTGGTGTTTAGATGCTGCTTGTAATTATTAGAATTGGGAGCACTGGCTGTTGGGAGTCTGAAAGGACAGGAAACAGGAAGGAGGGGGGGAGTTGAGGAGGTGGAGTGAGAGCTACTGAGGGTACAGCAGCAGCTTGGTAAAGAGGTTTCCACTTTAAAAATAAAGTCCTGTTGAAGTTTGTTAATACCTTGCCTGGTTGCTACAACAGTCAGTTGACTGCTTCATTAGACAAACTAAACACACATTGGTTTTGCTGAGCTGTGCAATAATTCTAAAGTGATCTGAATTAAACCTGCATTGTACTGGATGCAAAGTAGTCTGTTGATTAAGAAATTTAATTATCTGAGTATTGTCAGGACTTCCATGTTCAAAATGGAAGCATGGGCATTGGCGTGAAGTTAAGCTTGCATTTGCACCACCCTTATGAAGAGGAACTTTTTGGCCAATAAATAAATACAATCTTGATGTCCAGTCATGGAATTATGCCAGGATGCCAGGACTGAGCCCCAAGTTATTCAGGAAGCTCCTCTTGTGAAGGGAGAGGAATAGTCTGAATGAAGAGTGGCCTCATTAGATCTGGGGATTAAATGCCAGATTTTGACACAGAGAACAAATTCTGCTGCTGGATGTCTGTATGCAGTTCCTACAGCCTTCAGTCTGATTTCACTGCTCAGGCATCTGACAGCAGAATTCAGCCCTTAGTATGGTATGTGTACACTGCAGTAAGACAGCCTGAGCTGGAATATCTACACTGCAACTTTATAGTCCCACAGCCCAAGCTCCACATGCCTGAGTCAGCTGACATGGGGCAGCTGCAGGTGTTTTATTGCAGTGTAGACATATCCATAGTGTTTATCTGCTTTTAGCTGGTAGACTGACTTAGTTTCATCTAGGATATTTTTCCCGTTTAAATTGTGATTAGACTGAAGGGGACAAAAAAGCCAAGAAAAGTTGCTTTATTTTTGCATTGTTCTGTAGAGACTGGTTACCAGTTGCCCCCCCACCCCATTTCCCAATAAAGTTAGTAAACAGAATATGCTTCTTTATTATCTTTTCTCAACTTCTTTTTCTTGTCATTCCAGTAGCATTCCATCAACTGGAAGAGGATTTAACTTTCACTTTTATATTAAATAATGAATATGTAGGCAATACAAGTCACCTTCCCTCAATAACCTTGTCTACATTACATGTAGTTGTTGTTGCAAGCAGTCATCCACATGAGCAGCTACCAAGAGAGGGTCTTCAACCATCCTAAGATGACAAGCAATTGTCACCAGAGACTCCATACTAAGAAGAGTGGACAGAGAATTCAGCAAAGGACACATGGACAACAAGATGACATGGAATCAATATACTTCCCAACTTATTAAAAATGGACATTAATAGTAAGCACTAAGGACTAGTGGAAAGGGGCAGGCCAAAAATGGCTGCGCTGTGGTTTTCCCAGTGCATGCCCCTAGATCCCACTGAGCCACAACAATGCTGTGTTTTCTAAGAGGGACTTCTGTGGTGACCCAGAAGGGGACGGCAGAAGTATTCTGCCTTCTGGTCCCCCCTACTCTCATTTTCATGGCCTTTCTACATGTCATCATATAGGGAATCTCAGCCTTTCAAACAGGAGACATTTATTATACAAAACAGCTGTTAGCTATAGACACAAACAGGCCCACACAGCTCAAGTTCCAGCTTGATCTGCCTTAGTTTACCACTAGACACCTCTTTATGCTGCGTAGTGTTCCAGACTTCATATGGTCTCTAGTAAACAATTATTATACTATCCCTTGTCTCACATATTCATAAGGGAGGATTTGATCTGAAGTGAGGTGATAGCAGTACAAAACTTGTACAGAAAAAGAGACAGAAGAAATACCAATATCAAAAGGTAAGTGTGGGATAAAGCACAAACAGAGTGAGTTTTCCCATGAAGTAATTTTTTTTTTTTCAAAAGCTTTCAGACATACAGACATTCCACTCTGCTTAATGGTGTCAAGTGCTCATAGGAAGAAACTTACAGTTATCCTAATTACACATCTAGGGTGAAATCCTAGCCCCATTTAAGTGAAAATCAATGGTAGTTTTGACGTTAACAGGACCAGGATTTCACCCCTGGAAGATAAGTGATTCTAATAAAAATCATAACAAGTTAATCAAATTATGAGGCTGTTTCAGAGCTAACCAAGCCCATCTAAGACCTCAGCAACAAGATTTATTCAGGCATCCCACTGGCACATATTTTCTGTCTTGCAAGTTTCCATTCAATGAACACAGCAAACTTGAAATATAACTTGTAAATATTTTCATCAAACAAACAGAGTTAATGATAAAATATACTGGGGGAGAAATGATGTTACCTTCTCAAACCCACTGTTGGCTCTGACGCATAAGGAGAGGTCGGTAAGGTTGATGTGTCATCCTATAATAGCTAGTGGAACTGCAGTTACGATTCTTGGTTCCTTGGATGCTCTTCATGATGGAGGAAAGAACTGAGGCACCTGGGCTTGCACTGCCTTACATAGACTTGGACATCCAACATCAGGAGAGGGTGCATGTGCTCAGCCCCAGCTTTGCAACAAGGCACTGGTGGCACCTTTCCCACACGTGGGAACCAACTATTCTTATAGTCACCCTTGTGCAAATTAGGCCTTGTGCTGGCTAAAGGTACAGGGGTAAATTTCACCTGAGTTCTAATTGTTTTTTGAATCTTACATCAAGAATTCTCAGAGGGAAAACAAACCATTTCTTTCCCACCTCACATCAAGCAGGCACTTGGAGGAATGGCCGCCTTTCAGCCTCCCTTTCAGGGGACTAGCATAAAGTACCTTTATTTTATATAAATGTACTGCCCTAATTTCAAACAAATTTTAATTTGTTCCAAAGGAAGGGACATGTAGGCAAGTTGCTGGTGCACCCCTATTAATGTCTCAGATGGGAGGTTATTACACATGCAGGAGCAAACATATGCCATCACTTTCAGCACAATGTGCTTCAACAGGAAAAGTCCTAAGGCATTCAGAAGGAACACAGCAGGATTTGATGAAGCCATAAGCCTTATTTTGTCACTTCCCAATTTAAGCAAGCAGCTTTTATTAGCTGCAGCTGTGGGGTGTGAAAAAAATCTAGCTTTCTTTTTGTTACATGTAGCCATCTTATGATTTACATGGTGTAATGTATTTAAAGGCATTGTACTGCATCTGAAGAACAAACATTGTCGCAGTACCTTAAGATGGAACAGTAATTTTAGGGTTTATTCAACTGTATTTTGAAAATATCAGGCAACATAATTTAACCTTCTACTAGAGTTCTAAGGGTGAAATAACATCATTAGTAAGAATAAACGTTTGAGTTTCTATTCACGGAAACACATGACTATGTCTTCGGAGTGAGCCAACATAGATCATCAGCTGCAGCTTCAGTGCATGTTCCATCATGCTGCATGGATCAAGTGTCTGGACATGGAGAAGGAATATTCCATATCTACAGTGTTTCTGTGTATGAAGAAGCTATAGGACACTCTGGACCAAGGAAATGGTATTTATCACCTCCCAGAAATGTGGCATATTATAACTGAGAATTTAGGTAAAATGTGGCTTTCCCTCAACTTACTCCGAGTTTGCAATCCTTACACAAGCAGAGCCATTTAACTTGAATCGGTGTATGGTCCTTATACTTTTACCAATGTGACGTACAGCCATTTAGAGTTGGACAGAAAATAAAGACAAAGGTATGGTATTACCCAGCCTGTGACATGTGTGCAGGCAGCAAGATAGAGCTGCTTTTTGATTTGCTAAGTTTCCCCGATTAAGAATATTTGCTTATAAGTAGGGCAAGTGTTTTTAGGTTTGACCTTTTAATCTGTTGGCAGCATGCTTGATGCTGTACAGATACCTGCTCCTGGTTGCAATCTAAGTTAGAACCAATTTTGAAAAGCTACAAATGCTTAGAGGCTCCCTGTCACCATGTTGTACAAGAATCACACATGAAATATGTCCTTCGCCAAGCATAATCCTTCATGTTCCTTGCTTTGCATTATGCATGCACGAGCCTTGCAGTTCTGCTGGTGTGGTAGCAGCTTTTCCTACAATAGATAAAAGACTCTGCACTCCAACAGTTTTCTTTTCCCACACTACCTCCCATAGTCTCCTACCCATCCCTGAAGTCATGAACTAACAGCTTCCCTCTCCTCCACAAAGCCGATTCACATGCCTGCACCAAAGGAATACACTGATTTGGAAAAACTGAACTAGCATAATGTGAGGCCAAGGAATCTCTTGAATTTATACTGTGTATATCTTCCTGTGGCTTCTGTCCCGTTCCCCTCCTCCCCCCATCTGTGGTCATCTCTCCACAGGTCATGTCACAACTTGCAGCTACAACACTTAGAAAGATTCTTGGTCCAGGGACCTTGTCTTTAATTTGTCTGTAAAGTATAATGCACACATGTGGGGCTGGTTAAAAATAATACACTAAGGCAGGTTGCTGATCTCTAAGGCCTTGTCTACACTAAAGAAGTTTTTCAAAAGTTTCCACCTGTTACTAACACTGGTTCAGCAGAGGTAATGCACCCCGGAAGGAGTCTCTTGAAGTACTCAGAGATATTGCTAGGTTCTAAAGTAAACTGTAACTCCTCAGAAAAAAAAGACCAGAGAGGGCAGCTTCAGTCACCATATCTCAAAAATGATTTAATAGAATTAGAAGAGGTCCAGTCACAGCTAATTACTGTGATTAGAGACATGGAAAGTAAGGGAGACTGAAGACTTTTTAGAGAAGGAATGAATGAGAGGGGAGATGTGATTGAGTGTCTTACCTCTCCATGATCCAGATGCATTGCTCTCACATGGTAGTCAGCAGGCCTTTTCGCTTTAGTCACAGGATTATCTACTCAGCCCCTCAAGGTAGCACCACTGAAATGTAGGGCATCCCGGCCCCTTCTTCTACTTCAGGCTTCAACCTAACAACCTTTACCCAAGAAGCAGTTGTCCTCTTCACTCAAAAGCCCTCTCTGCTTCATTTTTTTCCTGGGCTTCTTCTATACTGCCTGTCTCCTGTTGCCTTCTTCCACTCTCTTTAACTGACCATATGATGGGTTCTGTTCCCAGTCTATAGGGAGCAACTCAGGTCCCTCACAAGCTTCTTCAGCTTGCCTCTATGTTAAAACAAGATACTTTCCAACTCCTTTCTAATGAGAAACCACACTGGTACTGTTCTACTCACTGGAGGAGGAGCAGTACCTCCTGCTCCTACAGTCTCACTCTGTTACTGAGGTAGGGTGCCTGTCTTTTATCCCACTTCCTTCTTCCCAGTGGACATTGCTCCTGGTGCACAGGTGTGTGAGTGGGCAGGGAGGAGGCAGAATCCAGGCATGTGTCATAAATGGGACTTGAACCTCTTCAAGGCTCAGCTCATTCTGGGATAGGACACAATAGAGTTATTTAAACAATGGGTGCTCTAGAGAAGGTAAACCAAGCACTCCTATTTCCCTCTTTCTCATAATTCAAGGAGACATATAATTAAGTTGAAAGGTAATACATTTAAAATTGATAAAAGTAAACTTTTTCAGAGATCCCACCATGTTTAATTATATAGAGAAAGTTTACTGCCATGTAACAATCACGGGGGCCAAAGGCTTTCTAGAAGGCCTTACAGAAGGATTAGCCATTTATATTGATAATGATACAGGGAGCATTCTGGGGAAGGCAGAAGGCATGCTGCATTTCAGTGGTCCTGGGAAGGCAGAATGGTTATAGCCCTCATTATTTATGTGATGGGCCAGTTTAGGGTTGTCAGTTTTGGTTGGATGTATTCCTGGAGATTTCATCACGTGACATGATCTTTAATTAAAGAGTAATCTTTAATTCCTGGAGACTCCAGGCCAATCCTGGAGGGTTGGCAACCCTGTTTTACTAGGACTAGGGAGGTGGTAAAATGTCTTAAAGTTACCTTTGTTTCTCTCTTATCTCAGCTGCATTAAGCTTGGTGCAGCTGAGGATCAAAGCCCTAAGCTCCTAAGTGGGAGTGTGTTGTGCTACCGCTAGAAAGTTAGGCTGACCCACTGAACATTTTTCTGAGTTTATGATTTTCACTGTTGCATATTCCTTTTCTGTATATACATAACTGATTTAAAGCTGCTTGTTTTGCTCATGTGAGTAGGTCAACAGAAATAATTATTGATGTTGCTAGGATTTGGTCCATTGTATCCTATTTGCACCTAAGTAAGGGATCTGCTTCTCCACTTCCTCGCACATTGTGTAAATCATTTGCATCAGGAAAAGAAAGCGCGAAGTGTCACCACTGTGAAAGGAGGATTCTGATTTAGTAACATTTTGTACCTGATTTGTACTCCCTTTACATAGTTATAAATAACTAAGCGACAAGGCAGTGCAGGATTAGGTCCCCTGGCTAAAGCCATCCAGAGAGTGGAGATATAAACCCCAGGTAGATTTATAATGGAAATGCTGTCAGGACCTTAATAGTAACTATTTTTCATATTTGATATGAAGTATAGTTGTGCATATGACAAATCATGCATTGAATTACACCTAGTGCAACTCCAGTGACTTCTGTGTGGTTCCATAGACTGTAAATCAGAGCAGAATTTGTCCTTATGATTCTAGTTTGAGAAAAATGTTCCAATAGCAAGTGAAGTGAGGTAATATTTCTTTTTGGACCAACTTCTATAACTTTCAAGCTTTCAGAAGAGGAGCTCCCTGTAGCTTGAAAGAGTGTCGCTTTCACCAACAGAAGTTGGTCCAGTAAAAGATATTCACACACCTTGCCTCCTGTCCTGGGGCTAACATGGCTACAATACTGCAAACTGATAGCAAGTGTTAATTATTTCAACCACTAGAGGTCACTCATAGCAACAGTAAACAGCTCACTTTTCAAAGCTGCAGTTTAGTAGATCTATTTTTTCCCCTTTCTTGTGTTGTCTGACTGATATTGTATTCTTAAGGTTTGTTCAAATATCATCTACAAAATAGCTTCATACAGAACATACAGCAACATACAGAATCATAAACTGTAACAACTCACGCATAAATCTGCAAGGATACAGCCAAAAAGTAGACTGAGAAATCCTCACTCAAATTGAGAAAGGCACAGTGCTGTGTGTTAACACAATATAGCTAACCCAATGCCAAGGGCTAAATTCCTTTTGGTCTCAGTATGTGTATTAAGTAATTCTATTGGCTTCGGTGGAGATATTTTGGATTGATACTAGACCTGACCAGAGGATGACAACTCAGTTTGGCTGTAACTTTAGAGGTTTCGAAATTTGTTTTCGTTCCACACTGGAATGAAAACAAAACCTTTCAGACGTTTTCACACAAATGGAATTGTGTTGACATGTCCATTTTCAGACTGAAATGTGCATGTGGCTTGGGGAGACCCAGATTCAAGCAGGGACCTGAACCTCGATCTCCCTCAGCCCAGGCCCGTGTCATTACCACCAGACTAGCAAGTGTGAGAGTTGCTCTTTCTTTCTCCCTTCTCTCTCTCCCCCATAAAAATTTTGTCACAATCAATATGTCTCTGTAAAACATTTTGGCTTTGACTAAACTGCATAATTCAGCAAAATTTAATTTTGTCAAAAAAATTTCAACCAGCTCTAAATTACACTAAGATATTGGGATTTGGCCCAGAATATCTAACAAGTGAGGTGGTAGGATGACTGGTTTGTTAGAAAGGCTTGTAACCTAGTACAGTTCAGTTAGTTATCGTAACTGGGTACAAGCTCTCTAACAAAGGTACACAAACCTGTGTAATAACTTATTGTGAGATGATTTCACTCACTGGGGTTGAAATGTAAGTATCTGTTTGGTAACCCTGATCTTAAGGACAATTGTAGTATGAGAGAGGACATTTTATTTTGGAGATCAGCGAGTGATGACTTTGTTCATTGGGGTCGTGCGGAAGAGGGGATTTTGTTTTGAACGCACTATGCTAGAAGCAGTGAAGGAGGCAGGGAGCAGAGGTTTTTGGGGAAAAGTTAAGTGAGTTGAGAAAGAAAGAGTTGAAATTCCCCCAAATAATTGCACCTGGACCTCCCATTGAGAGTGGATGGAGCTCAGCATGAAACAGGTGGCTCTCAGGATTTTGCAGAAATGCACCTTACATAGGGAGATGGAGGGGATTGCTGTATTGCACCAAATAGCAGCTCAAGGCTGCTGTAAGGATTTCAGTGTTTGGAAGCCAAGTTTAAGAGAAAAATAAAGAAGCTTTCATGATGTTCAAGGTACAGTATTCCACGCCATGTTACTTTTCAGTTATATTGACAGTCACCACTTATTTTGACAGGACTTAAAAATGCTTGGCAGCTGAGTTGAACAAGGTATCGTGTTTTGTTTGAGGAACTGAACATCTTAGGCTGTACTCAGTTTTGCAAGATCTTTATTTAGCAGAACTGCTAGAAGATTTACTTAAACCAAGATGTTGATCTATTTTTCCCTCAGGCGTAATAAATGTGACCTCAATTCCCATACAGTTTTGTTCCCAGTATAAGAATTACTTTCTAGAAACACAATCCCCCAAATTCAGGCAACTCAGTTATCATTAGAAAAGGAACTAACAAGATGTTTAGATAACATAAGCATATCCCACAATCTTTCAATTCTACCACTCCTCATAACTCCACCCTCTTTGCTATGTCTGCATTAGATCACAGATACCTTGAATCAGAAACCTTTCTTTTATGCCGCAGAGCCAGTCTATGGCAACCTAATAAGCGCAGCTGGCCTGGAGTAGACAGCATGATTGGCTACACCACCTGATTGGTGGGAAGAGTCAGCAGACCAGCTCTTAAACCCAGTAGTAGCAGTAGTTAAGTGGCTGCTCAAAGCCATTGTTGTCTATGGTTGTGAGTACTCCAGTACCTGCTTGGTCTCCTGCTCTGCTCCTACCTACCTCACTCTAGGTAAACTGGCTCAGTTCTGATTCCTGACTTGTGGCCTTTGACCCTCAGCTCTAGCATCTGGCCTCTGACTCCAGCTCTGACCCTGGACTCTTAGTTCTGGCTACTGACTTCTGCTCCAACCTTTGGGCATGACCCTTCCCTCCCCCACCCCCATCCCCAGGTGTTTCTGATAGGTGTCAGTAAACAATTATTAAACTTTTATTGCATTTATCACAAACTCTAAATTCATTAGAATTTTAAAAGCATAAAATAGAACAAACATCTGAAGAACATGTCTTATTCTTAAAGACTCCAGAAGCAGGAGAATTTATGGCCAACTATAACTAATAAAAAGGTACTGTGTGTCTAATGTGGAGTCTCAACTATAGTACATGAGCTTATTCATTGAATATCGGCACTCTTAACCTTGTTGGCTATGCCCACCATCCCTCGAGTAACATTTAGTCTATATACTTTTATAAAAAAACATTCAAAATACAAAGAAAAACAAGAGCAATGGTACCTGAAACTGATCCAACTGTATAACAAGAAAAAAAAGCTTTTTGGATTTACTGCTTACCAAGGTTGAATCCAGGCTTCTCTTCTCAAGGAAATAAGCTCACCTCTCAGAGACAGAGAATGGAAAATCAATTCACCTTACGAGCATTCGACTATGCTGACAGAATTTATAGTAACACTACTGCATCCTTCTTGCACAAGATGGATAAATTGTGTTAATATGCAGTATTTTCACCTGATCTGATGGAAAGAGGAGCCCAGAGGGAAAGCAGGGACGGGGGCTAGATTTCAGACAGATTGGCAGCCACTGCAGAAAGATGGGTTTTGAACACAACAGTCCATTTGGATAGAACCTTATTTTTTGTGAGGAAAATATCAGTTCCCTGCTGGTAAATTTGTATAAGAATGTCATTGTCTGAGTCCAGAAAGCACATCAAGCCAAATTCTGCTAAATTACCTGGGTATAAATTCAGATGAACACCTTTGATCTTCAATACCTTACATCTTCAATGTCAGGTTAAACCAATGTAAGTGACAGCAGACTCAAGCTTTCTGTATTTATTCAGGTAACAAATCATGCCACACTATCAATTTTCAAATACAGAGTTGAAGCTGTAGCCAATTATTGATGGCTACCAAGTCCCTCTCTATTTTTGGATTCTAGTGGTTGCCAGGACAACTTTACTTTTGGATTCACTTGTTTTGTATCATTTAACAACTTTCCGGCTCACTATGTTTTTCCATTGTTAATTGGTCCTTGCTAGCCAATAAATGTTGAGGGAAAGGTTCACAGACCCCCACTTCTTTTTGTGCAGTACTTCTATCAGTTTACACATGGTTACACTGAAAAATGAAAAATCGGAGGCTATAAAGCTTTTACTGGCTAGAAGCACCAAGTCTATCAGAAGTCTGGGGTTTCAGACCTGAGTTGTTAGGGAAAAGCATATTGATGAAGCGCTACCCTGGTAGAGGATTTTTGGCTGCAATCCTCCGACAACAACATATGTTAATAACCTATCCCTCAAGCCCCTTGGAGGGAGCCTTTCTATTCTCGCTCTTCAGTCTAAGTATGTGTGCATGCTGTACCTGTGCATGTCTGCACACACTCATTTTTCTAAGTGAGGGCTGTGTTCTGGTACACTACAGTTATTAGCCCACTTGTAGCACGGTGTGATCTCACAGCAGTCCATGGCTATGTTCATAGAAAATACGTGGAGTAAGGTCAAATAAAGCTTTTGCTGGAGTTTTCATTTGTCAATATTTGAATTTAATCTGTTTTGGTGCTGCCTATCACCTAGCTTTGTCAGATTCCTTGAGTTTCTCAGAGACATCCTTAGTCTTGGCTATCCTGAATAATTGTTTCACCTGCAAAAATTTTGCCACCACATTCTTCACCCCATTTTCCAGATCCTTATTGAACACCTTAACATTGGTCTTAATACAGGTCCTTGGGCACACTACTGTTAGCCTTTCGCTTTGTAAAAAATTGGCAATTTATTTCTTCGCTTTGATTTCTCTCCTAGCCAGTTTCTAAACTATGATAGAGATTCACCTCTTAACCCCAGGACATTTTTCCTTAATAACCTCTATGGAAAGTCTTTGTCAAACAGCTTTTAAAAGTCCTAACAAAAATTCTAATTTTATAAGAAATAATTAAGTTCTTAGACTAGTAGCTAGTTAAACTTTTTGTATCTGCCCTTAAGAATTAATACCTTTTCTACCAACTAATTTGATATTTCAGGACCTAGCCCATTACAAAGTTACCGCCAAACCAATCTAAATATGCTAAAACCTATGATCACTTAATACCACGATGGCTGGACAGAAATTCAGGTATCTAAAATTTGACAATTCAGAATTGAGCTGTTCTGTCTTCCATGATTTTACTTCTACAGTTTTCCACTATTTTGATACAGTGAACTATGGCACCACTCTCTTTGCAAACAGATGTTAGGTACAAATCTAGATCTTCAAAATTAATGCTAGAAAAGGAGGAATGTACTCAGGATTATAGTCCATCAATCATATTTCACTCCCTTCTTCCTCTCCAGGTAGAATAAGTGGTGGAAAAACTCCATAACTACTCTGAATGATTTTTGGATTTTGTCCATGCATGGTGTCAGTTCTTTGTTTATTAGATCAAGCTAGATTTTCCCTTGAGACTGTGACAATAGTATCATTGTTCTGTAATCCGTCCAATCCCTCTGAAACCTCCTCTGATGGCTTTTGTAAATTTTAGGCCTCTTTATCAGAGTGCCTCATTATGTAAAATGCAGGTAATGTTTTGATCAAAGTCCTCCTTTGTGATAGTTGGATGCTAACAGAGAAACACAATCTCCTTGAGAGTTTTACCAAGTGTAACTGGGAAGCTGAGGTATTAACCAACCATGAAGCAGGTGGTGGTGGCTGAAGAACAGTCCTCAAGCACACTGTGGAAATTCAAAAGTTCTAGGTGTTTCAACAAGACTTCAAATGGTGTTCTCAACACTCATACATCAGAATGAATTCTGACTTTGCCTTTATGCTATAAAGATGTTCATCGTCTACTCTGGGTACTTTTGATATTGTTAAACAAAACCCAAATTAGCGGTAATCCCCCCCAAAGAAGAATTCCAGCAGAGCTCCATCCCCAAAATGAGGATTTACCCCTCCCCAACACGCTGTCCCTCACAAATAACTACACCAACTAGTTCCCACCCTCTTGAAATGATGGCACAAGTGAGACATTTTCAATGCCATTTTCATCATGTGCGATTAGGATCACTGTTTCAAGAAATTGTCACCTTTTTTTTCATTTCATTTTGATTTTCTAAGAAAATGTCAAAGATCCTTGCCATATTTTTCTCTGAATACTACGATGCCATCGTCAGCATCTTGGACACAATATTCTGTGGTTTTCTTTTCAGATGTAGAAAGAATAACATTATTTTCCCCCGTATGGATGCTTGTAGCCATTTCAGTCAAATGATCAAACATGAATAATAAATCATTGGTATTAATGTCAATGCTAATTCTTTTAGTTGTTCTCTTATTTCTTCACTTGCATAATCTAGCAGTGAACATGTAAATGTAAGTCTGGCTGCAGGCCTATATCTAAAATAAAGTCAACTGATTTGAAATTGCACATTTTGTGCTACCTTAAAGGGGATGTTTGCCTGAGTGAATCCTGCAACTGTCTTATTAAATTTAAGTCTTTGCCTTTCAGTTGTTCTTATGACACAGTCACCATTTGAGCATTGCCATTTTTATGGGGCGTCAAGTAAGTGATCAGAAAGTGTTTCTGAATGAAAAGGACATTGAAAAGCTGCACAAAGACCTGGAATAGGGACCTAAATCTACATCACTGCTGTATTTTGATGACTACAATGACACTAAAAATGTCTCACTTGTAAAATCATTCAACTCAAGCTCTTCCACTTGGATCCATTCAGTGTTAACTGGTATTACAGTAATTCCTAGAGGCTCCAACTAAGATCGGGGTCCAGTGTGCTAAATGCTATACATAAATATAGTGAAGAACAGTCCCTGCACCGAGGAGTTTACAATCCTTGGCTCAAATCCTGCAACTGGATCAAGATGGGCAGATCCCTACACCTATGTAGAGCTCAAGGATTTCAAAGCAGAGCTCGTTGCATGATGGGAGCGAAAATGGACAAGATGGGAGAAAGGAGTTGGTCTTATCCCCATTTTACAGAGGGGGAAATTGAGTCAGAAAGATTAGGTGATTTGCACAAGGTCACACAAAAAGTTTGGTGCAGAGCTAGGAATTTATCCCTACTGTTCCAAGTCCCAGTCCAGTGCCTTAACCATAAGGCAGCCATTCTTCTCAAGGGCACAGTTCATCTGGAAACATCTGAAGAAATTGATGCTCTGCACTTTTTGAGATTAGCACAAATCCTCACTATTTTGCTACTTAACTTTTGATAATGTTGACATTATACTTGTTAAGTAATCTCTACTTTCTTTACTTCATGTCCATTCAGTTGCTTATTTCCTAGTACTTCATTCAGCTCTAGGAAGGTTTAGTGAGGTCAATTCACACTCTGATGTGATCACTAAATCACCCATTTGCAGTACTGATCACCAGCTTTCACATTTACTACAGTTAGAATGTGAAGATATCATCTAGTGAATTGTCCACTGTGAAGACTGAAAAAAGTAATGGGTGTTTTTCATTAAAAATACCTGAAATCTTTCAAGATGAACAGGTTGGGAAACCAAGCAGGTTTTCTTATCAGAATTGCGTAATGGAACCAATTAACTTCCTATGTGACCAAAGGACTAAAGTGCACAGAGTTTTCATCATTTTAAAACATGTTTTGAGTTATTTTTGAGCAGCCTACAAGCAAACAAAAGAAACTGTTTGCAGGACAGGGATTTTTTTCATGATTCCATTTATACATCGTATACGTTCCTCTTAAAACTGCTCTAAATAAAATACATTCAGTTTTAATGTGATACATACTGTACATTTGAGCTTGTTCTCACCATCTTCAGTCTGCCTCATTTGAATGCATTTCATTACAAAAGGAGAAAAGAGAATTTATTGTAATTAGCTGGGTATTTCTTCCCTACTTTGTTGCTATTTTACTATCATTTTATTTATATTCGTATTTAAATATAACACCATATTGTGAACATTTGACCTGCTGCATGGCCCTATTTCTGCCCCTGCTAGTTTTATTAGAGAGTCAGAATGCTGACCCAGTCTTGACAGCCAGGGAAAGATTGTATCAGGCAGACTTCATAGTTTTGTAGTGATGCACTTGGGGCCTGATCCAAATGGGAGACTCACCATTGACTTCAATGGGCTTTGGATCAGGCTGTTGCTCTACAGAAAGACAGAGAAACCCTATAATCAGGGGACTTTAGGATGCAAATTGGATCACTAATCTAGCATTTATCCCATCATTTTCTTGTTCATTAGGGAAAGATTCTGCACTGCTGCTTCAGAGGACTGTAGTCTCCATATGCCTCTATGCAGTAGAAGGAAGGATGTACCCCTGTCTGAACTATGCTTCCATTTCTCCTGACATTCACCTAAACGTTTGTTCCACAGGATAGGGGAGAATTAATAAAATTGTTAGTGGTTGATCCTGCAGCCTTACATAAACATAGTACAGAACGGCTGAAGATCAGCTCCTGACTTTCCCTTTCCTGCATTTAGTCTACTCCTTTCCTATGGATTAGGCCATTGAGCTCCTAGCGCTGCCCAATCCAGATTTCCATTTTTACTTTTAGCGCTACTTTTGTAGTCTGTATTCATTGAAACTGATGTCTAGGGGTTTCAGAAAATTCGGTTTGTTTTTACATACACAAATAAACACTATGTTTATTCTCACTTATCACTAATATTTCTACGTATTAGGCATAGTTATTAACTACTAATTAATATTTTGACTTTCTATGCACTTCTAAACTGTCCTTCCAAGGATCTCAAAACACTTCACAGAAATGAACTCATTTAGGATATGCCTACACTACACAGCTTTTAGCAACATGGCTGTGTCACAACAGCTGTGCCGCTAAAAATCACGCAGCGTAGCCACTGCTTGTTGGCTCCCCTACCGACAAAAATCTTCCACCCCCAACGAGCGGCGTGTGCGTTGTCAAAGCGCTGTTCACAAGGGCGCTTGTCGGTGGCAAAACTTTTGTCTTTTGGGTTTTTTTTAAACACCTCTGAAAGACAAAGGTTTTGTCATTGAATTGCTATTGTAGACACCGCCTTAGCCTCACAACATCCCTGTAATGTAGAGAAGTGTTATTTTCCCCACTCAAAGATGAAGAAACTGATGCTGAGGGAAGTTAAGCGATTTGCCTACTGTCAGAGAATGAATCAGTGTTAGAGCCAGAAACAAACCTAGGTCTTGGAGTGGAACTACAGAATACCTTAGGTATGCAGCTGTCTCAGAATAACCATACTGCACTTTATCACTGCATTCAGAATTATATCATGCTGATGCTATGCGTTATATGTGTCTTGGGTAAGGCCAAATCTTGCAATCCTTAATCACATTCATAATCTTTCTTCATGCAAGTAGCCCTATTGAAGTCAATACAATCACTTGTATCAATAAGCTTTGCGGGATCAGTCTTGTAAATTGTAAGATGTCATCATATTATGTTACAACTTGAGTTGGGTACTGAAACTTACCTTAATTGAACATGGGCTTATTGACTAAAGACCCTTTTGAAAGTGTTTTGCTGTGACTGGAACTGTGCTGCAACTGTGAATGCTGTGGAGAATTTGGATGAAAGTAGATTTGTTTTACTTTCATTTCTCCTCCCAGAAGCCCTTCATTTTGCAGTATCACCAGTTGTCCCAACAGCAGAACTGCAATGAATTGCAAGTTCATTGTGGGGAAGGGGGCAGGATTTTGTCCTCTTACATGTTTTGTAAAATGTACGTTTATTGTGACACTAACTCAATTAGCCAATTTGAAAGGTCAGATACCTACAGAGACGGGGTGTAACTGTTGATAGTGGGGGTAGGGGACACAATTGAAAGGTTCTGGTGGTATGCAGCGGGGTTCTGGGTAGGGCATATAAACACTGGCAGAAATCTGCGGGGCGGGGGGAATATGTGACCCCTTCACACACCTCTGAATACTTATGCAGGAGGAATTCAGTCTAGATTAAAATAATGATGTTATGTTATTTTAAAATAGGCGGATACAATCATTAGTATAGGTTTTATATGCATTTTTTTCACTTCTACAAATGTACAATGGACAGTTAAACAAATTGTTTCATACAGGCTTCTTGCTTAATAGTATGAAATAAAGGCACATTTGTGCTAATATGATGCATTTGAGTCTGTAAACATTATGGATAATCTCTTCTGTGCTAGCTGCTTTCCAGTCCCAATGACACACAAACAAGTGAATAATACAGTATAAAGTATATAGTAATATTACAATTTAAAGTTGGGTCAGCTGCAGATTCAAGCAACATATTTACTGGGCAGGAAATTCTTTTTTTCTGTTGAAAATAGTTTTGTTAGTGGGAAGCAAAAAACATTAAAATAATATTAATAATAGCCCCAATCCTTCAATGATATCCACACACGCTCTAGGATCTGTCCCTGCTGACATCATTATGGGATTGAGGCCAAGATTTCTACATCTGTAATTAAAAAGGAATATTTAACTAGAAATATTTTTGGATCTAGCAGAATTAATATCACAAACTCAAACACACTGATGTATCTCCAAGAATTTACTCAAATGTCAAAAAATCCCAAGAACACCCAGACAGATCTAATTAAACAGAAGGATTGGGCAGCACAACAGCAGATGAGCTTAAATCAAATGAAAAACAAGCCAGTTTGGGGAATATAATCTGAACTCACATCCACTGATGAGATCTGAGCTAGCAGCATCCTTCCAGTAAAGAGTTCTAGGTAAAACTATGTATAAATGATTGTATAGCAAGTGTGAGGATTTGGGAATATGTCTGTACTAGGGCTGTCAATTAATCACAGTTAACTCACACGATTAACTAAAAAAAAATCATGATTAAAAACGTTAATCATGATTAATCGCAGTTTTAATCACACTGCTAAACAATAGAATACCAATTGAAATTTATTAAATATTTTTGGATGTTTTTCTACATTTTCAAATATATTGATTTCAATTACAACACAGAATACAAAGTTTACAGTACTCACTTTATATTATTATTTTTAATTCCAAATATTTGCACTTTAAAAGTGATAAAAGAAATAGTATTTTTCAATTCACCTCATACAAGTACTGTAGTGCAATCTCGATGTAACACTTTAGAGCCTACAAGTCCACTCAGTCCTACTTCTTGTTCAGCCAGTTGCTAAGACAAACAAGTTTGTTTACATTTACGGGAGATAATGCTGCCTGCTTATTTACAATGTCACCTGAAAGTGAGAACAAGTGTTCGCATAGGACTTTTGTAGCAGGCATTGCAAGGTACTTACATGCCAGATATGCTAAACATTCATGCTTCAACCACCATGCTTCAACCACCATTCCAGAGGACATGCTTCCACGCTGATGACGCTCGTTAAAAAAATCGTGCACTGATGAAATTTGTGACTGAACTCCCTGGAGGAGAATTGTATGTCTCCTGATCTGTGTTACCCGCATTCTGCCATATATTTCATGTTATAGCAGTCTCAGGTGATGATCCAGCACATGAGGTTCATTTCAAGAACACTTTCACTGCAGATTTGACAAAACGCAAAGAAGGTACCAATGTGAGGTTTCTAAAGATAGCTACAGCACTTGACCAAGGTTTAAGAATCTGAAGTGCCTTTCAAAATCTGAGAGGGACAAGGTGTGGAGCATGTTTTCAACAATCTTAAAAGAGCAACACTCTGATGCAGAAACTACAGAACTCGAACCACCGGGGGGTGGGGGGGGAAATAACCTTCTGCTGGTGGCATCTGACTCAGATGTTGGAAGCGAACATGTGTCGGTCCACGCTGCTTTGGATCGTTGTCGAGCAGAACCCCTCATCAGCATGGATGCATGTCCCCTGGAATGGTGGTTGAAGCATGAAGGGACATATAAACCTTTAGCACATCTGGCATATAAATATCTTGTGACACCAGCTACAACAATGCCATGTGAACGCCTGTTCTCTCTGTCAGGTGACACTGTAAACAAGAAGTGGGCAGCATTATCTCCCCTAAATGTAAACACACTTGTTTTTCCATTGGAGGAACAAGAAGTAGGACTGAGTGGACTTGTAGGCTCTAAAGTTTTATATTGTTTTATTTTTGAGTGCAGTTATTTTTTGCACATAATTCTACATTCGTAAGTTCAACTTTCATGACAAAAGATTTCACTACAGTACTTGTATTAGGTGAATTGAAAAATACTATTTCTTTTGTTTTTTTAGAGTGCAAATATTTGTAGTCAAAAATAAAGTGAGCATAGTACACTTTGTATTCTGTGTTGTAATTGAAATTAATATATTTGAAAATGTAGAAAACATTCAAAAATATTTAAATAAATGGTATTCTTGTATTAACAGCACGATTAATCATGATACATTTTTTTAATCATGCAATTAATCATGAATTTTTTTTAATCATTTGCACAGTCCTAGTCTGTACACTTTATGAATTCTGATTGCATCATCTACACCTATACCTATGTGGATCTACCATTGCTGATAGTCCTTGTAGCAGATATGCACCAGACAGATACAACAGAAGGTGCTTAAGACTCCGTGATCCTATTCAGGTGCAAACATATATGAACAATGGGTAAACTGCATCCTTAGAAAACCAGTTTACCTGACTCCACTGAAGGGAGTGGGGAAGGAAGGAGCAGTGAAAACTTACCAGGAGTAGAAAAGAGAGAAGGTGACGAGGACTGGTTTAAATAAATAATCACGCAGGACAGGAGGAGTGGGAACTAGACAGGAAGAGGAAACATGAAGCAGGGGAGAAAGGGCAGAAGCTGTGCAAGGTGCTCCAGAAGGGACAGGGAGTCAGCCTGTAGCAGCCTTATGGGGTGGTGGTGAGGGCTCTGCCTGCTTCTCTGAGCCCAGAAGGCCCGAAGGCCTTTGGAGAACTCAAACAAGTTTGACCCCAAATCAAAGAATGCCCTGGAGTGGTGAGGAAACTGAGGCAGGGACATATATTTAGGCCATGTCTACACTTCCACTTATGTCAGCAAAACTTATGTCACTCAAGGGTGTGAAAAAAGAAACACTACCAAAGACATGATACTGGGTTTAAGAAACCAAATTGTCTGATCTGGTATTTCAGTTCTCAGGTTCCCATGTTACACACAACCCAGTGTTCTTCAGCATCCTTATGTGAAATTCAACCTCGCTGGGTACCTTAAAAAAGGCTCAAATCACGTGCACGCACACACAAAAATTATTCTCATTTTCTGTATTTAAAAAAAATAATTTGCAGAGCAGTAATCACTGATCTGTAGGATGTAAATAATCACGTCCTTTATCTCTAATTTTACAAGCTGGAACAGCACACTCAAATTGATATAATAAAATGCAGATTGGATTTATATCCACACATATATATAAACCACAAACTTACTGGGGAAAAAAATCTCATACTGGAAAATAAACAGAGCAATGAGCATATTCATTTTCCAAAATTAAATATTAAAGATATAAATCTAAATAAATGAGAAATGTACTTTGATTTTTTGAAAGTAAAATTGACTTTCAAATATAGTCAATCTAGTATTATTCATAGGAAAGCAAGCTTTGTTTATGTTCAATTAAGGTAGAACTAATCAAATTAAAAAAATACCTTATAATCTGGGAAATACACTCTTAAGGAACTGTCAGGTAATTTCTTCTACGTCAACAAATATTTCAATCAATTTCAGGAATTCTCCCTTTTGTTTTTTATATAATTACACTTCATTTAATGACAGGTTTCAGAGTAACAGCCGTGTTAGTCTGTATTCGCAAAAAGAAAAGGAGGACTTGTGGCACCTTAGAGACTAACAAATTTATTTGAGCATAAGCTTTCGTGAGCTACAGCTCATGAATGCATCCGATGAAGTGAGCTGTAGCTCAGGAAAGCTTATGCTCAAATAAATTTGTTACTCTCTAAGGTGCCACAAGCACTCCTTTTCTTTTTACTTCATTTAATGATACTAATGACTTACAATATATTTCCAACCAGAATTCTGACTTACTGTTGCTGTTCTATTGCTTTTGATATTTAGTAAAATTTACATTTCTATGTACTATCTACACTGATTAAAATACACTGTAGTTTAATTATAGTACTTACATTTCTCCAAAGACTTTAGGTAGTTGGAAGTTAAGTTCTTCATGTGTACCAGTGTTTTCTTAATATATAGGCAGAGTTTTATAAGGATTATAATTAATTTTTTGTTTTACTAAAACTCACTCAAAGACACAGACATTCACCATTCTTTCCACTGACAAACTAAAAGTGTTTAATACAACCTTAACCATAGTGCAGCCACTGCTCACCCAGAATATTTAGGTTTGGTTTACTTTTGGGTATATCTCCAAAGGGACCTGCCAGCCATCCTGAATGTAACTAGGAAGGTAGTGAACAAGATCTTTTAGAGATAGTCTCAGGCTCTGATTCTACCCACTCCTGATAGCTAACCAGATGCTGCTGGCAGGTGTAATGAATTTATATGGTCAATTTTATAGTTTACTGGTTAAAATGAATGCAAAGTTTTTGAGGTGGCTCCCAGTCACCTGTTGCTTCATATATAGTGATAGCTCCTTCATCTCTATCACTCAAGTTGAATTGACAGTACCCTTGATTTGGATTTTGTTTACAGTTAAGTACAGTACTTTGTACAATGCAATTTAATTTCACAGTATTTAGTCACGGAACTCTTCCACAGTTCAAAACACAAAACATTTTGATTTAATCAAAGCAGCATTTTTCAACAATTTTGTTCCCTGCTCAAAAAAGATGTCAACTAGCTTTAATATTTGAAAGTCTTTTTGGGCAGCAACCATGGCTGTTTTCAACTGCTGGCCTCCTGTGAGCAAACATTTACTCAGTAGAAAGGTGGCACTTCATTCCCAAATTGTGATGCAGGCAGATCCCTGATTTCCCTGCAGGCTGAACAACCAGTTTCTTACCTTTGGAAGCCAGCCAGCTGCTTTGTGTCATGCAGTAGATACATTGAGGAACTTCAGCAGCTTTGGCTATGTGGTTTCACATTACTCTTTTAATTATTCTGGGAGAGAGTCAATTTACGCTATTTTTTCCAAATCTGATTTTTCTTTATCTGGGCAGAAATGAAGGATGGTAAGACATGAGGTCACTTTTCAGAGTGGCATCCGTGTTACACTGTTCATGTAAGTCTTTGTCCCAGTTGATTCTTCTTAAGCTAGGTTCAGATAAATCTCTGTCCTTATATTTTCAGGGTAGAAGTTCCAGTGTCTGAGGAAGTTCTCCCTGAATATAATTCATCTGAAGTGATTTTTGAGACTTTTGTTTTTTTATTTCCAGAACCAAATTCAGATCAATGTATACATTATCACTGGCATGTGATTTATGTTTAATATAATATTGTAAAATATACCTAAAAACAACACAGTACAAACCCAAGAATGCAGAATAACTATGTTTATACATATGCCACCATCAACAGCAAAAATTATGGAGTAGAGTTTGGAGAAGTAAGTAGTGTGCAAAGCAAATGCCAAATAGTCAGTTAAAGCAGTTAACACCTAATCAATCCATTATGCTCAATAAATAAGTGACCATGCAGCTTGTCCTGGGTCAGAAAGCCAAAACAAAGTATAGAGCACCCATAAAATATTTAAGTGGAGAGCTCCTGTAGAGAGGCATGAGGATGAGACTGGGCTGGGCTTAGTGCAGATCTCACCAGAACTGTGGAAAAATCAACAAGCACAGTCTGGAAGCTGTCTTGATGTCCTAGACAGGCAACAAAGAAAAGGACAGTGGAGGGCTTTTCTCCTTCCCAGTGTCAGATAGGGGGATAGTGCATGGGGTATCGAGACTGCTGGGGTCTTTGTTAGCATGTGGAGAGTGTGCTGGCCAATGGTTATTTACATCTGCCATAATAGATACTGCAAAACTTCTTGTGCCAGTGCCATCCACTCTCTGGTAGTTCACGTGTCTATTCTCTGTTTGGATGACTGAGCCACTGCCGATATTTCAAATAAAATAGATGAATAAATTTTTGACATCTCAGAAACTAGACAAGATAGCACAAGAATTGCTAAAGTCAGGTAGCTGCTGCAGGTGTAAACTGTCATTTGATTTAATTGAACACTGACAATTTACATCAGCTGAGAATCTGGGCCAGTGCGTCCACAGCTACTATCACTGAACTCAAAAGACTTCAATGGGTGAAGGATTCGGCCCAATCGGTATACTATCAAAATGGGGTTATATGTCTTGATGCAGCAAAGCACTAAAGTATGTGCATAGCTTTAAGCATGTAAGTAGTCTCATTGAACTCAGAAGGACTAGGTATGTGCTTTGTTGCAAAAAGCCCATAATTTCCATCGCTAGTAAAATACTGCATATCGGTAGATAAAATAAGAACATTAGTCTCTGAAGAAATGAAATGTGCATTATGGAAAAATTGTTTCTGTGGATAAGATTTTTATTGTGAAAACAACTCAGTGTGCTAACACCTTCCTAAAACATATTTTTAAAAGATATGTCAGGCTGTTGTCTTTACAGACAAAATGAAACAAAATAATCTGCTCTCTCAGTATAATAAATTTCTAGGCATGATTGTTCTACAGTATAGATGAAAAGAATAAGTATTTCTTGTGTAATATTAAAAGCAATACAATTACATTTTTGGTAATTGGTAAGGTTTTTACCTGATAATGATCAGAGTCAGGAGTTTAAAAGCGTCAGCAGAATATGCTTTGCACATAAAAACACCCTAAAGTTGTACACTGAAAGCCAGAGATAGAAGATTTAAAGGATAATACAGTGTTGCCAGTTCTCACAATTTTATTGCAAGTCTCATGATATTTGGTATTTTTTTTAAAGCCCTAGCTGCTGGAATCAAGACATTAAAGACATGAGAATCTCAGCTGTCTTAAAAACACACAAGTGTCTAGCCCTTATGGTTGTGGAGAAGAGCCTGAAAATGTGAAGAAAGTGCACCCAAGATACTCAGAAAGCAAATGGCCCACAATAAAAACAGTCCACAATTAATTTGTAAACATCCCTCATGATTTTTAAGCCAATCTCATGGTTTTGGGGGGCTGACTCCTGAGTTTGGCTGGCTTGAGGTTCACAGCACTGTGTTTATGAATTGTCTGAGTTGTTTGTGATCTGTCACAATATTTAAAAGTCATAATTTAAAACATAAGAAACAGCTTCTACAAATAATTTTTATCTTATAGAGTAAGTGATAACTAATTCTATTAAATACATTTAAGGTAAAAAAAAAAAAAAGAGGGGGGGCACACTTCCCAGATGGAAAACTGTATTTCAGAAGGGCATTGTCAACATTTGGCTTCATGTTAACATTACAAGCACGCATAGATCTAAAACACTTGTCAAAAACGTAAGTTTTTAGATTCCTAAATCTAAAGCATCACATACATCAGTAGTTTTCAAACTTTTTTTCTGGCAACCCAGTTGAAGAAAATGTTGATGCCCGTGACCCAGTGGAGCTGGGGATGAGGGGTTTGGGGTGTGGGAGGGGCTCAGGGCTGGGGCAGAGAGTTGGGGTGCGGGGATGAGGGCTGTGGGGTGGGGTTGGGAATGACGGGTTCAGGGTGCGGGAGGGGGTCAGGGCTCTTGGCTGGGGGTGCAGGCTCTGGGGTGGGGCCAGGGATGAGGGGTTTGGGGTGCAGGAAGGTTGGGGGGGTCAGGATGGGGCAGGGGATTGGGGCCTAGGGTTGGGGCGTGGGCTTACCTCGGTGGCTCCTGGTCAGTGGCACAGCAGGGGTGCTAAGGCAGGCTTCCTGCCTACCCTGGCACCACGTACCATGCTGCACCCTGGAAGTGGCCAGCAGCAGGTCTGGCTCCTAGGCGGAGGCACACAAGCAGCTCCACGCGGCACCACCCTCCCCAGCTCCCATTGGCCAGAAATCGGGCAATGGGAGTGCGGAGCCAGCACATGGAGCCCCATGGCCCTGCCGCCTAGGAGCTGGGCCTGCTGCTGGCCGCTTCCGGTGTGCAGAGCAGTGTCAGAACAGGTAGGGACCAGCCTGCCTTAGCCGGGCAGCACCGCCAATGGGACTTTTAACAGCCGGTTGATGGTGCTGACCAGAGCCGCCGTGACCCAGTACCTTACATTCCGCGACCCAGTACTGGGTTGTGACCCCCAGTTTGAAAACCACTGACATAAATAATAGTACCTGCATGTTCATACTATGGACATTTTCCCCTTGTTCTTATATATTTCCAAATACATGATTGCAATAACAATTGGAGCAAGAGTACAATCAGATTAGTGGGGTAATGAACAATTGAAAACCAAATTCCTGTCCTCCTTTTCCAGATGGAAGCTTGGAAATGAGTAGGCACCTGGATAACTTCCCATTGCACTGCTTTAAAAAGCTGCTGTGTCTGACACTGAAAGAGTACAGACCACGCTTATAGGATATAGAAGGTAGAACTTTGCTTTGGCCTCCTCAGCCACCCAGAAGGTAGATCCAAATGGAAGTGATGATTCCTTAGTTTTTTAAAATTGAGGCATTGCAGTTTGTGGACACTCACTGCTCCATTCCTCCCCTCCAGCTTACTAAGAAACCTAAGCTATACAGCAACATGCATGTCGAAATTCAGCCCTGATATGAGTTCACCCATCTAAGTTAATTGGAATAGCACACGCACCTTTGAGATCAAGATTTGGCCAATATTATAATCAGTTGCCACTGTTATCTCAAAGGCTATTGGTATGCTTTAATATATTTTGAAGTGTTTGTACTCTAGTATGAACATGACATTTGCTGGCATAACAAGTTAAATATATTTAATATAGACATATGTCTATTGACTTTTTGGTACATATGTATAATACTCAGGCATGATCAAAACCAAACAATTTCCCCAGTCACTGCAGTGGGAAAATTGTGAGTTTCTGTTCCCATTTTAGAGCAGTATGTCACTTTTCACTGGAGGATACTTTACCCATATCTCACTCTGTCATAGCGTATTCTCACCTCTATCTATCTAAAGATTCTAAACATTATTATTTCTATTTTCTGCCTGGCATATAAAGTCTGCTTAACTGGATAATTTCACCTTCCTTTTTGATAACCTCTCTCACTCACACAGAGTTTGAAAGAGACGATTTTCCCCTCCCCTTCATTAATTAAATACATGTTGATAACTAAAATCTTGTGCTAATTAATGTTACCTTTTTTCAGGCTGCAACTTTGCTATGTGTTAAACTACCTCCCCTGATATAGCAAACATGACCCATCTGTGGGAGAATTATTCTTACGCAAGAATCATGGAAAACAATTTTAATTTGGTTTCTATGGATTCTCAGTCCAGGAAGAGAAAAGAGACAATGATGCCCCATGCTGTGCTGTCAGAATTGAATCAGAAAGAAAATCTTCAAGATAATTATCTTTATGATATTGCATATTATTATGGTAATGTTGTTGGGGTTCAATAAAGTTACAGTGGCATGAGTCATGAATAACACTGAGAGATAACCTCTTAAATGCCGGAACAAACTTATTTCCCACCACATCTGTTTATCTCTGGGTTTTAATACCATATCCACCTCTGTAGTATCTGAACACTACATCTATTTCTGGTCTGTTTGTAATGATATTGGGGATGTTCCAGTGTAATCACATTATTCAGGAGCAAAGGAAGTCCCCTTAGGATATCCCATGGTACATTAATTGGAGAACTGTTGGAATCTTCACAAGAATAACTTGCTCTCCTAGGCTGGTTCTGTACCTTTTAACATTCTCTTTCAAGGTTGTCCATAGAATTGGTTGAGCCTCAAGCTTCCATGGGGTATGGGAAAATCTAAACACTTGGAGGCAGGGACCAGGGGTGAAATCTTGGCTTACTGAAGTCAGCGGCAGGACTTCCAATGACTTCAATAGGTCAGAATTCCACCCCGTGTCCTCATACATGTTTGTTCAGCACTTACACGCAGGGTCAGTGCCTCAGTGTGCTAACTTCTGAGCACTGTCTCAATATAAATGTTGACATAATAATGATAACGGCCAAGATCTTTTTTTCAGTGGGTTAGTGCCGAACATTTAAAAAAAGGACCGAGGAGCCTACTTAGGAGCCTAACCTAGGCAGCCATTTTGGAAAAGTCTTTACTATTATATATTTTACTTTGATTAATATGAATTTGCCTCTCTGTGCATCCACTCCCAGAAGGATCCGGTCCGCGGGATTGCCAACCCCGTGGTGCTGTGGGGCTGAGGCGGGCTCCTTACCTGCCCTGGCCCCGCGCTGTTCCCAGAAGTGGCCATCACCATGTTTCCTGCGGCCCCTGGGGAAGGGTGGGGGCAGAGGGCTCTGCATGCTGCCCTCGCCTGCGGCTACCTCCCCCGAAGCTCCCATTGGCCACGGTTCCCCATTCCCAGCCAATGAGAGCTTTGGGGGAGGTAGCCGCAGGCGAGGGCAGCACCTGGAACCCTCTGGACCATGTGTCACGGACTGAGTACAGAACCACAGGGATCACAAATAGTTGTGCCTAGTGCAGGTCTTGTTCTCCATCCTCAGGTGAACACTCACACGCCCATTGAATTTCTACAGATGCACATATAATTCCAAGAGATTGTCTACTGAAGAAAATTTACCTGCATAACTATCTGGTATAACTCTCCATGTGGACACTCTTATTTTGGTATAAGAGTGACCGCACAAGAAGTTATACAAGTAAATTTCTTTATGTAGATAAACTCTAAGAAGCAAGCTGATTACAAACCATTTAAATGCACTTTTAAAAATGAATTATATCTTCCAAAAATCTTATCTGTTCAGGACATGTTATCCCTTTGCAGAGAATGTAGACTTTAGAACAGAGGTGGGCAAACTATGGCCTGCGGGCCAGAGCTGTTTTAAACTAGCCCACGAGCTTCCGCTGGGGAGTGGGGTCTGGGGCTTGCCCTGCTCCGGCGCTCCAGCCGGGACACTAGGTCAGGGACTGCACCATATGGCTCAGCCCCGCTCCAGAGCTCCAGCCTCTCCTCACGCCCCAACCCGCTGCCTCAACCCTGATCCTCCTCCCACCCTCCGAATCCCTCGGTCACAGCCCAGAGCACCCTCCTACATCCCAAACTCCTCATCCCCAGCCCCACTCCAGAGCCCGCACCCCCTCCCTAATTTTGTGAGCATTCATGGCCTGCCATACAATTTCTATTCCCCAGTGTGGACCTCAGGCCAAAAAGTTTGCCGACCCCCTGCTTTAGAAGAGATAGTGAGTTAACCAAGCATTGAAATTTATGCTTCATTCCTTCCCGATGCCCTTTACAGTGATGCAATTTTCTATCAGTAGATGGCCATATCATCTTACAGCTTATTTCCCCCTTCTGGTTCCTTCAATCAAACTTTAAAAGGGCAAAAGCTCTGAACTGGTGTGGTGTGCTCTTTTTAGGAGCAATTTATGAGAGGCAAGGGAGTTTTTCCATTGTAGAACATGAATACCACAGAGCGGATGAAAGCCTTGTCAAATAAGCTTCACACCAAAATAGAAGAAAAAAGTTCAAACTTCCCCCCCTCCACCCCCAGAGGCTCCCACCTCTTTCTGCCCCATGCACTTCTGGCTTTTTAAGCACAATCATGCTGTATCAAAGTGTAAAACAAAAGACAGCGGAATCTTTATTAGTCATGAGGGTCTGTGCCTTTGTCATAGCACTTCTGTAACAAGGTCATCCTGGTCTTAAATGCTTGTCAGATAAATTTATACACACCTTCAATGTATATTCTATACAAAAAGCAACTTACTGCAGTATTAAGGTTGCAGTTAAGAACTCAAAAGGCAGATAATAGCAAAGCTCCAGTGTAATCAGGTCCTGATCCCTGACTGGGGCTCTTACGTGCTGCCATAATCCAAATAATTAATAAAATATATGTGTATATTTATGCATCCCCAATTCTGTGCTCCCATGTGTATGCATTACACCACAATCTTTAATTACACGGTCACGTATTATAAGTTACACAATATCAGGCAATTTCTTCTACAAGCTATACACATGGATAGTACTTTGTATTATTCATCATCAATGGTCTAAAATTTCTCTTTGTTGATGTAGGGCCTGCTGCTCCACTCTGTTACATTGGTGTCATTCTATTGCAGTCTCTGAAGTTACGCAAACTTAACATTGATGTAATGGGGTGGAGATTTAATATGGTAAGTTCTTCTCTAAACTATATAACGTAATAATATTGTTAATGTCCATGCAGTACACATTTTCTGGGCAACCAACAGCAAAGCCATCAATAAGATGCAATTCAGGAAGTAAAAATTCGTTAAAATCCCACTTTAGCTGACAAATGATGTAACATATCACAACATTTTCAGTATTGCCAGATGAGATACGTAATACGTAGTATGTTGTATAACTCCAGTTGACTGTACCTATATGAGTGACTTTTCATTTCACTTCTTCACATATACGATGTATCAAATAGTTCTACAGAATGCTACACATGCTGTAGCAAAAGGCTGCATGATATTCTACTGTATTACTAGAGAAACAGTATGCGTTTATGTAATTAAAGACTATCACATTGCACATGCATAACAGAGCAGAGTTAAGATTGCACATGCAACCTTAACTTTGTCATTTCCAGATTTTGGAGAGCCTCCCTGCAATTTTAACACTCACTTAAAGTAGATTTTTTTTAAAAAAGGAAACAGAAAAGGAGAAAAAAGTGCTGTTTCCTTCAGTAGGATTTCTAAGCTCTGCTACCTTGCAATAATTTGGCATTAGCATGTGTAATTTCCATCATATGGATCCATTTGACTAGACACCACACACACCTTGAGAAACCTATGAGAGACCATTCCCTGGGGATTTACGGAACTCTAAAAGTCTATCAGAACTCCCTCCTGCACATGTTACAAAGTGCATAGCTGCCCTCCATACTTTATAAGATCTGCTGGAATTAAGGGCTCCTTTGGTGGGAAAAAAAGTCTATAAGTTATAGCACATGAATACCATGGTGTGGTGGATCACAAGGTCCTTTACAGACAAATGTAAGATTAACTTAATTTTGTAATTGCCACCTAGATCCTACATTGAGACTTGCATTAGAAACAGATACATGCAGGACACAGGAATGTCCTCTAAAATTGTCTGAAAAAATATGCTGAAACTTTTTCAGAAAGATCGAAGCAGCAGATGAAAACAAGGTGTGAAGAGTGTCCTCAGGGCACGAAGCCCTCATTTACCCCCTTAAGAGGTACAAGTTGTCAATATCTAGGTACAACGGAAGTAGCTTACCATGCACTGTATTAAAACAGTGAAACCTACATTGAGGACTACATCCAATTTGCAGCCACCACCTATCTTAAACAAAACCTGATTGGATTCACCCTTGTAATAAATTGCACTTCCGAGGGCAGCCTGCACTTTAGGGGAATTTACTTGAGGGAGGGCAGGCAATGGAACATCTGCCTCTTTCCGCCAGCAGCTTGGAGCTTTAAATTTCCACTGGGGGCTCCCCAGCTGGCAGTGGCAACATGCTGAGCAAGCACCACTTCTCAAGATGCACTGGTCTCCTATGGAGTCTCCAGCTGCTTTGTATGACCCCAGACAATCCCTGATGGACCAGCACCAACAGGTGTGGGTGCAACCCTTCAACCCAACTCTCGTACCTAGATGACTTTTGACGGTGGTTGTTTAAGGCAGGTATAATAATATGGGCCCTTATGAGGCTCCCCAGTACTTTCTGAAAAAGCACCTCTTCCTGCCTCTGTTGTGTTGTCAGTGCAGGAGATGCAGAAGAACAATTGTAAATGTCAAAAATGCCTGAATGAGGGACCAGGGCCAAGAAGTGGAAAGGTCATGAACAGCTTCATTTCTGCTCTCTCAGTGACATACTACAGCAGCTGTTAAATACAAAAGATTCATCAGTCATTTGAATGTGCCACCCTGCATTTAACATCTCAGATAATCAGTCTCATTTTGCTGTTTGTTATTATAATCCATTCGGTACTAATGGACTGTTATTCAGTCTCACCTATGACAGGTGTGGTTGGCCACCACTGAAAATGGATGTGCTCACACTCACAGCAAGAGCTTCAGGATTTTAATTATGAGACAAGAAAAGGAGTACTTGTGGAACCTTAGAGACTAACAAATTATTTGAGCATAAGCTTTCATGAGCTACAGCTTATGCTCAAATAAATTGGTTAGTCTCTAAGGTGCCACAAGTACTCCTTTTCTTTTTGCGAATACAGACTAGCACGGCTGCTACTCTGAAACCTCTCATTATGAGACAGTAACTGAGTCCACTTAGGTTTCCTCTGCTCAGCTTCTGTAAAGGATGATTTGGAGAGTATTGTTCAATCTGGGCTCCTGAACGCCCGGAGGAGAAGTGCGCAGATTCTTTTTATCCAAGACAGACATAAAAGCCCTCACAGTTTATGCCCATAGGGAAAGAAATATGGTTACAATTACACCATGCACCTGTACACACACGGCTTCGTCTCACCAAACACAGCTTCTTGCATGATCAGCAAATTAGCAGAATGATCACTGGGAAATAGTTTGACCTCTCTCCTCTCTGAAGAGCACCCATAATCCTTCATTAACAAGTCACTCTTTCCAGTTCAGTGCCCCTTACAAAATACTGCCTATTTTCCTCTGGCTGAAGACACCAATCAAGTCTAAGTTCCACATGGCACTCTGTATGCTCCATTTTGCATTGCACATACTATGGATTGCATTGCAGCTTCAGACTGAAAACTCATGGAGTCCCTTGGTACAACTTTCAAATGTGCCTAAATTGCATTTTCAAAAGTGATTTAGGAGCACTTAGGAGGCTAGGTCCATTTAACTTTCAATGAGACTTAGGCTCCTAAATCATATACATTTTTAACAACAGTGTTGAGAATGGGTTAGCTCTCAGGCTTTTATTTGTACTATATACATCAGTGTGTACCATGTAGAGACAGGCAGGAGAGCTGGAAAATCCCAAATTCTAATTCTGACTCTAGGTCACCCCGGGCAATTCTCTCAAACTTCCATGCCTCGGTTTTCTTGTGTGTAACCTGGAGATACTTAAATACCACTGAGTGAGGACTGATTAATGTATGCAAAGAGCTTTGAAGGTACATATATTATTATGTACTTGCCAGTTTGGGTATTATATTGGGTAACAAACACACACTCCCCCAAAAGGCAAAACAGCCTGTAGCATCTTAGGTCAAGAAGCCACTGATTTACAAAATCTACTCTAAATAATGATTTAAAGAACAACATGCAAAGCCATCACGCTATTTTCTGCTTTTTTTCTCCTTTATTCTCTAGATGCTGTTTTTGGCATGTCTGACAAAACCTGTAATTTCTGGAATGTACATTTTGTTTTACAGTTGTGGCACTTTGTGGAGAAAACAGGGCTGATGACCCACCAGCTCTGGGGCTGATTATTTCAGCCAGTAAAACTCCAACATCTGTTTCTGTAATAAAAAGCCAGGAAAAGCAATGTAAATCATTTTTTCACCTCCTTTTCTCCAGCATTTTAAGAAGCTGATTACCTACAGTCCTGGTCCTGGTCACAAATGAGGTTGCAGTGTCTGAACTGATGGCATTCAATTAGATCAATATCTAAAACAGTAAAAAGTCAATGAGGCATACATCTGAAGTAGAATCTGTTGGAGCTCTAGCCGTAAGGAGTCAAATTAGTTGGTCTGGTTTATACAGCAGTGTTGTGTGCAATTCCCTGAAAAAGGAAAACATCTTTCAACTTAAAGATAATGGTGTTGTTTGAAAGAATTATTTTATCTGCAGTCCTGTGTTATATTACTGTCCTTTATTGAAAATCCTCTGTCAGACTATTTTGGGGCACTAAATATTTTGTATCTTAAAGCTAATAATGTCCAAGAGCAAAAGGCAATAGCCACAATTAATTAAGAGGCCAATGGACATAAAGGCTGTTACACTAAATATTTGTATAAACAAAGAGAATTTATGAGAGGTTGAGAAACTCGGATTTATATTCACTACTCAATTATTAGGAATGTTTAGATGACCATTAATTTACTTTTCTAAAACTGCAGGCAAGTTTACAGTAATTTTGTGCAGTCTGACTATTAAAGATAGATCAGATGGGCAAATAATTTCAATATGAACCTTGCATCATTTGTGCTACTTGTTAAATATACCACTATTTGAAGTTGTTGTTTTAAGGAAAGAACATCAAGGCACTCAGAGGAAAATGGTTACTACAATCTTCTGTGCGAGAGAAGCTTGTGTATTAAAAAGCATAGACCTAGAAGTCTCATGACACTGTATCATGTTTTAAAGTATAGATATTATACATTTATATAAGCTAGAAGAGCCAAGGAATAAATACAGACAAAAAATCTACGGAATAAATTAATCATCAAATTCTAGACTACTTAATCACTTAGGTGCCTATTTGCTCCCACTGGAGCCGATAGAAAAATTCTCATTAATTTTAATAGGGATAAGATCTGGCGCTAAGAATATAAATGGTGCATTTATATGGAGGGGTAAATGATTCAGAGACAAAGGAAATGCATAAAGCCCAGGCCCACCAGAGCATGGGAATGCTGTTCTGTGACTGATCTTTAACATGTACCAGTTACACTTACTTATCTCTCTTCCTTTGAATTGTCTCCTCCAACTCCATATACCGTTCTTTGAGCTAGCCAATAGCATTATTCACTAATTTTGAACTATAACATCATTCTACAACACATGAAAGTGTTGACATACTTATAAAGTACTATTTCAATAAGCAGTTGCTTTTTACATTGTTTAAATACTTTGCTAGTTATCTATTTAACCCCACTCACAATCCAATCCGAAACCAGCTTTTAACACAGCTCCCAAAACTACTCTAACCCTAACCTCCATAACCACGAATTTTAGATTCTTCTCATCCACTGTGCCGCTACTCAGTTCTGACCTATTGCATCACTGGCCGCAACCTACTGGACCCCAGTCCTCATTATACTGTTCTCTGTTAAACTGCTGCAGGATTCCAACATATACGCATCTGGGGAGAAAGCTGAATATGGCACCACATCAGCAAATCAACTTACGCACATGCTTAAATCCACCCTGTTCAGGAAAGCACTTAAGGATGTGCTTAAATGCTTTGCTGAACTGAGGCCTGTTTCCCTACCATGTAGAAGTCTGGAATGATTGTAGCTCACTGGAGACTACTGAACATGGGGCGAATACAGTGAAATAGCAAGTTATCTGATAGCCCAGCTTTTTAAAAAAATATTAATTTTACACTTCAAAAAGATGTCAGATTAACATCCCTAGAGACCGAACTCCTCTCTGGAGGCAGTGTTGTCCAGTGGATAGTGCACTGGACTGGGACTCAGAAGCCCTGGCTTCCGTTCCTGAGTGAATTGCTGTATTACCTCAGGCAAGTTTCTTCACTTCTCTGTGCCTCCATTTATCCCCCCCACACTTTGTCTTGTCTAGTTATGTTGTAAAGCTCTTGGGGCCGGGATTGTCTCTTACCATTGTACAATGCCTAGCATACTGGGGCCCCAATCTCAGTTGACACCTCTATGCACGACTGCAATACAAATAATATATAATAATCTATTTATGCACAGACCAGTGCAAGATGGGCAGCAGCTCCACAAGTTCCCCTGTTTAATGGAATGCTAAACCAGATTATATTGTTCCATCAGTAGGTGGCACTGTAGCCAATCCCTATCTGGTACAGGACCATGACACCCTGCACAGAGCCTACATTTTGATATGGAGAAACCATCTCTAGGGCAGAGGGTGATTCTACTTCCATACCCATTAATGGCTAGGTTCTTCAATTACACTGGATCAACTGAGAGCCTCAGCTTCACAGTTGAGATTGTTCAGGTGTAATTGGGGCACTTGCCATTGTTCACAGTTTAAACTCTGTAGGGCAGGGACCATGTCTTCCTCACAGTTTGCACAGCACCTACCACATTGTGTGAGCTACCACAAACAATCAATAAAAGATTCCCATCTGCTGGGAGGAAAGGCTAAAACCACCTAACATATTAGAAAAAAATGTGGAGCCATCAAATTAAACACACATGTAAAAAGACAGTGTGGAGCCACCAGATAGTAACAACTTTCGATCACTACCAAACTAGGTTTGACTTGAACAGGTAATAAACACGAAAGACTCTCTCTCCAATACCATGAGCTATCCAGTCCCTCAGTCCATTTTTTTCAAGCCACATGTTTAGTTAGCAATTGGTCAGAAAAGCTCTCAAAGCCTATTGTGAGAGAAAAAAAAGTACTATCATTGCAAACGATATTTCGTGTACAAAGACGAGCAAAATGACAATCTAGTTCTGCTAGTGAACTTGGGAGAGTTTAACAGAAGTTAAGAAGGAAAGCACATGTTATATAAACAAGGTTAACAAACCATCCATCATATTTGCAAGCACTGTAATTCTGATGCACAGAGAAAGTTTGTGTACAATATTTATAACACCTCAAATCTGAAAGTGACATGTTTCATTATACAAGGGATCTCTCCTCCACGTAAAGGCTAAATTCTGGTTTAACATACCCAGGAGAACCCTATCGATGTCAGTGGACTGCACAGCATGCAACTAAGAGCACAATGTTTCCCCAAAGATATTTGTAAGCGAATTTCTAGTGTGGCAGACAAGAACGGCATGTAAGAGGGCTTGGCTGTATTTTATGCTTGAGTTTGCTTTCATCTCTCCTTTTTATTTATTTATTTTTTTAAAAAGGAGGAACAACTTCTAGATCCTTGTGCACAGTGTGTATACATCAACAAAATGGTCTTTTAATTCTATCATAAATAAATCGGAAAACGTACGTTATCCAGTAATTGCAAAATTGGCACTAAGAACATGAACAATTCCTCTTTCATCACTAACAATGTGTCACTTCCAAGGAGGTCAGTCGTTTAACAGAGAGAAATCCGAGATGCCAAAGTTTAGCACTTGACAGTCACCATATGAACAGTCTGCTTAGAGGAGATCTAGACAGAGTATGTGCAATATCAGGGAGGGGACCTGGCTTTACCCCAGTCACAGAGCACAGTGATGCAGTAACATGTATCGGTTTCATTTGTCCTTGTGAACAAATTAATTAATAAAGAGAAAACTTTGCATTGTAAGACCTCTAAGTGAGCAGATTTCAAGTGACAAAAATCAAGGAAATCATGTAAGCTTCCTTTCTGTTCTTTGTAAGACTCGCAAGGTTGTTAACATTTTTTCTGTGGTAAAGTATAATACCTTGCTGAGATATACGTTTTAAGTACAGGAAATTCCTCAGAAGAGTGAACATATTGGAGTGTAATAAATATTGATGTTTCCAGTTTATCCACCATACTGCGGGACAGAACAAGGATCTACAGACTACTACAAAAGCTTGATATACTGTGCCACGTGTGCTACAGGACATAGGCACCGAGTGGGTAAGGGAAGAACGCCAGCATTTGCAATGAATCTTCACTGTTGCTTTAAGTAAGGCTCTTGGGGGTAAAATCTTAAAAGTGGTGCCAGGGATTTTGGCACATGACTCCACTGAGGTTAATGTGGTTCACACAGCCAAATCCCTTCACAGTGCTCTAAATATTTACTCCTTATGCTGTTTTCATATATTATTTTTGCAGTTACATTTTGTTATTAACAGTTTTACCTAGGGCCAGTTGCTTAGTCTTTCCATGTCTCTATTCTCCGTCTGTAAAATAGGAATAACAACTTACCACCTTTCTAAAACACTTTGAAATCCTCCAGTGAAAAGCACTATATAATGAGTACAAAGCTGCACTAATATTTAGTTCATTAGTAACCCATGGCAGTATGAAGCCATTCAGCTGTCCCTGAAGGAGAAAAGAAACTTCTAAAACAGCTAACATGAACATCATGAATGTTGCCAACTCTCACAATATTTGGAGTTTATCTTAAAGCCCAGCTCTGGGAGGCCTATGAGAATCTCAGCTTTCAAATTTTTTTATAAGCTTGAAAATGTGAACCAAGCGTACCCTAAAGACTCACAAAACAGAAGGCAAATAAAAAGAAGCCCAAATTCGCTATTTTAAAAAAAGGAATCTCATGATTTTTAGCCCCTCTCGTGACTTTTGGATGCCTGGAGTTTGCAGTACAGCATTATAGCCATGCAGTATTGTTCACCACAGTGTGACTGAAAGATGACTGCATAACCAAAACAACAAAAAAAGTTCCAAAGCATTAACAAGCAACAGGCTAATAAATTAATCTGAAAGAGAAATTTTTAAAATCTTTTCCATCAACATCTAAATAGTATGTGCAAGTCCAATAGCAGTTACATTAAAATGATAAGGGTGTATCTGCTCTAGCAAAACCATAGCAGAGCAGTAGTCAGGTCAGGGCAGATGTTCATGACGGTGGTAAAAATGCCTGAGGTCTGCCTCCATGAGGGGCTTACATCACGGTTACCACCAGTGCAGATACACTGTTGCTGGCAGTTGCTGTTAAGGAGACTTGTTTTTCTAATACAGATGATCTCTGTGCAGGTGTCACATAGGGAAAGTGCCCTCTGGGTACAGCTGGACCAAAAAGACCATGCATCCAGCTGGTGTTGGAAAATAAAAATCTTTACTTAAAAATAAAACAAGTCAATCAGAAATGTAACCCTGGCCCAAGCTGGGTGGGGCTTAGTATCAGGGTCAGGGATAAAGAACCATCTAGTCCATAGCTAGGCCTTCCCTTCTCTCAGGGAGACTTGGGCACACTCTTTCACCCACCAAGTGGTTGAACACTCTTCCATCCACTAAGTGGTTGACTGAGTCTTCCCTTTTCCTTGGAAGTATCTTGTCTCATTGTCTGACTGTAGTCTCCAGGACTGTGAACCAGCTCCACATAAGGAGAGGTGTCCCTCTGGTCAGGGCAGTCACTTTTGTATCTTTTCTCCACTTGTTATTAATTCTATCGCAGGTCCTTCCTCCAGATCTTGCACTTTTGGCAGATGTCATGGGGCAGAACTAATTTAAATCTGCATTACCAAGATAGACCACTTACTCATTCGTGTCCTGACCTAGTGTGGGATTTGCATACCCCATCACAAGGCTATATTGGCAGGGCCAATCTTTGGTCAAATAATTCCCTTGGCTAACCAGAAATTGCCTCCTCCTAAAAGGCAGTCAACTGGGGAAGAAAACTCCCCTGTGAACAAGATGAACCCCAACTTCACTCTCAACAGAGCACACACACACACTGAGAGAGTGTCAAAACCCCACTCTCCTTCCTGGAATTCTCCTTTATGATACCCCTTAAATAGATAAAACAATAATAAAAAAGCACTCCTGGCTTCCTGAAGAGCAAGGTGTTTCTCACATTATTCAAGAAAGGTTTCCTGTCTGACCCTAGTACTTTTTGCCTCAGAGAAAGAGCACAAACCCTTTCATATTCAAAGATTGGAGCTACCTTGTCTGACTGCCAGTTGAGTAACCCTGCTGCTCTGTGCAGAGCCCTGGAAACTGATATCCAGTCACATGCCCTCTATATTTTAGCTCCTTCGGTAGTCTCGCGGGTCAGTCACTTCGAAGACAAGTCCATTTTCATACCAAATGCCACGTGAATTACCACTGACACATACATTTTCTGTATTTGTCCATCTTCAGAACTGTCACAATGTCAACAGTGCAAGTGCATAGTTTGGGGTTACTCATAATAGCATCAGAGGAGTTATCTCCTTGATTCTGTTATACATTTTAGTTGAGCTTTTGTTTTTACTATATTCATTTTTTATTATTATTTTTTTTTAAATAGAAGATTGGTACAAGCGTCTATTACATTTTACAGTTTGACTTCAGGTCTCCTGTGCACTATGTATGGAACAACATGCTATGTTTTCATGTCTGTCTAGCCTCTCAAACTGTGCCCTCTGCTGGCTGGAATGTTATTGGGAGACTGGCTGAGGTATGCGTGTATGTGCTTGTTTGTTATCCTCTAATGGTTTCAACCTACAAAGGATAAAATCCTAAAGAATGGGGAGGAGAAAATGAGAAAAGAGGCTACCTTTGCTGTCATAATTCCACCAAACCTCGATTCCGCTTCTCCCCCCCACCCTCCTTCAGGAGTACAAGTTAGTCTATATAACAATTTTTTCCCTCTGTTTTTCTCTTTCAAGGATTAGATTTTTTTTTCATGAAAGATGCTCCTATAAAATAGCCTAGTTAGTGGGAAAGTATACAAAACTTGGAGGCTAGTAGAGGAGGTCAGGAAACTTCAGTGAATAGAAAAATGAGAAAAAGAGCTACAAGTGTTCTCAGTGGTAGCAGATGACAGAACGAGGAGTAATGGTCTCAAGTTGCAGTGGGGGAGGTTTAGGTTGGATATTAGGAAAAACTTTTTCACTAGGAGGGTGGTGAAACACTGAAATGCGTTACCTAGGGAGGTGGTGGAATCTCCTTCCTTAGAAGTTTTTAAGGTCAGGCTTGACAAAGCCCTGGCTGGGATGATTAAATTGGGGATTGGTCCTGCTTTGAACAGGGGATTGGACTAGATGACCTCCTGAGGTCCCTTCCAACCCTGATATTCTATGATTCTAAGTGAAACTGTGTAGAGATAATCAAAGTTATGTTTTTGATTTGATGGGGTTAGAGCTCTGTCATAGAAATTCAATTAAAAATACATTTCAGATTATTCTCAGTCCCAGATTAAGCCATACTTGACAAAAATTTCTCAAATTGATGTTGGAATGATTACGGAGGGAGGAGAAGCCTGGAACATGTTTTATGGTTATGTCCCAAAACTGGTAAATATCTAGTCCAGGGCCCAGAGATAATTAGAAATATAATGAATAAGCTATTTCACTGGAATAATATCTCAGCTACTTAAAAATCTCCTCTCTAGTCATTGACTGCTCTATTTATTGCTGTTACTTGTACAGTGTTATGGCACATTTAATATATTCAAGAAACTTCTGTTCACTGTCCATCAAACTATGGGATAGAAATCAATTTTAAAACTGAACAACTAAATAACACTGTTACAACCAAGCTATATTCCTAGTTTAAAACCATTGTTTTAGAAACAAAAGACTTGGTCCTACATCTATTGAAGACAATGGCAAAACTCCCAGTGACTTCTAAGGCCCTGACCTTCCAATGCACTCAGTGCAGTCATACTTGTGGTATGGGGGACTGTGTCTTTAACAGATGAGCGTCTCAGACAGAGAACCTGGCTGGGGCACTGTGAAGCCCGTGTTACTGTTATGCACAACCAATTGCCAGACACAAAATAAAGCAGAGCTCTTGCAAGCACTTTAAGCACTGAGGCCCATATCATCAGGCGTATTAGATGCCTAACTCCCATTAAATCAATTATTTCAATGGGAGTTAGGCACCTAAATCTCTTTGAGGATCTGGACTTGAGCGATCAGTGAGCACCACAATTTCCAAGTACCCATGAAGTATCTCTGAAGTCAATAGAACTCTGCAGTGGTTCAGGGGACTGCCTGTGTAGAATATGTTGCAGGGTCAGTGTCTTAGAATAGGATCAATACAAAATTTGCAGTTAGTTGGACAACTTGCAATTTAGATTTCAGCCTTATGCAACTTCAAAATAGCTGCATAAAGCCCTTGTACTCCAAGTCCCTCTCTGTATGGGGCCTACAGTGGGAATGGCAATTCAAGGTCAGATTCAGGAAGAGCGGGCTCTTAGTTCAGCAATTTTGGGGCCTGTAAACATCACAATATCACAAACAATATTTGATGGGCCACGCCTATTCAACATTATGATATGTGAGGACTCCTCCAATTGTAAAGCTGTTAAAAAGAGAATGGTGAGCCTCCATGTCTGCAGAAGGTAGGACAAGAAGTAATTGACTTAATCTGCAGTAAGAGAGATTTTAGGTTACATATTGGGAAAAACTCTCTAACCATAAGGGTGGTTAAGTACTGGACTAGGTTACCAAAGGAGGTTGTGAAGTCCCCACCATTGAAGGTTTTTAAGAACAGGTTAGATACACAGCTGTCAGGAATGGTCTAGGTGTACTTGGCACAGAGGGATGGACTAGATGACCTTGTGAGGTCCCTTCTCACCCTACAGCTCTATGATGCTATGCAGCTTCATGCTATGGCCTCCATCAGCCTTGCCAATAATCCAGCCCTGTACGAAGTGGTCTCCAACTTCAGGATTAACACAGTAATGCAGTGAAACAGTGGGCCAAATTCTATTCCCTGTGTGAATCCACAGTCATCAAGCAAGAGTTTCACCTCCCTTTGGTGTAAATAAGCGATAATTCTGTTGAAGTTGATGAAGTGGCACCAGTGTAAAACTGGTACAACTTCATCAACTTCAACAGAGTTATCGCTTATTTACACCAATGTGAGTAAGGCAATAAGTGGATCAGGCCTGGTTAAGAGAGAGGCGTTGCGTATCCATGGGTTGACTTATGTGGGTTGACTTCATTTGAGTTACTCCAGATTTACCTCAGTGTCAATGACAGGCAAATCTGGCTCACTATCTAAAAATTATAAATGGAACCAGTGCATTTTAAACTGCTGAAGAAATGCCAGAAGCACAGGTTTTCCCTACCGCACTCATCTGGTTCGATTCACATCTTGTAAGATGGATTTTCCATCACTACGCTCTTAAAAAACCTTTGTCTCCTTTATCTCCACATGTAATAATCTTTCTCGCCACATGATTTCCTTCAAATGCTAACACAGTAATAATCATAATCATGATAATAATTTTCAATCTGAACTGAAAACCAAGCAGTATAATGAAGTCCCAGGGTTCTTTCTTGCAATTTAATTTAAGAATTCTCTTGAGTTGTAGTCTCACAGCTGATGGTATTAACTAGAGGAACCTCTGGGATGAATTACGGTTTCTCGTGTTCAGTCAAAGGCTATGTATTATCATAGTGATGCTTTTCATTTTACTATATATAAAGACCAACAAATTTGGGGTTTAGATCCTACAGATACTTGTTTAAGATGATGTTGTCCAAACTTTGCAACACTGGCCATCTCATTAGCAATTTACCAAGTCCCTAAGAACCACATCCTGTTTGTGAATGCATTGATAAATGTTCATATTGTGGTGTATTGAAAAATGTGTTAAAATTACAAATTATCAATTTAAGTTTGTAAGGGGTTTCAGGGTCCTGCTTGCAGGTGAGGGGGCTCTGTTGGGACGCATGCAAGCTAGCAGCCGTCAGTCTGCAAAGAACACGGTTGGATGAGTTGTGCCTCTCTGCCTTAGAGAGCAAGCTGGTTTTGGTTCTTGTGTCTAAAGGTTCTAGATTTTACAAAATAACAGTGTTACGTTGCAACCTTTCAGCAAGAGTATTGTATGTTTGTTTAATCTAATTTCTCTGTTTGTATGCCATGAACATACCACATAACCTTTGTATATTAGAAACAAATACTACTTTGTATATTAGAAACAAATGTCTACATGCACCTGTGTCTTCCTTGATAAATATAGAGAAATTGCGTATTTGAGCTCACTGGCAAAAACAACAACAAAAACAAACAAACAAACAAACAAAACCACCATGCAGCTAAACACAGAATCATAGAATATCAGGGTTGGAAGGGACCTCAGGAGGTCATCTAGTCCAACCCCCTGCTCAAAGCAGGACCGATCCCCAATTAAATCATCCCAGCCAGGGCTTTGTCAAGCCTGACCTTAAAAACTTCTAAGGAAGGAGATTCCACCACCTCCCTAGGTAACGCATTCCAGTGTTTCACCACCCTCCTAGTGAAAAAGTTTTTCCTAATATCCAACCTAAATCTCCCCCACTGCAACTTGAGACCATTACTCCTCATTCTGTCATCCGCTACCACTGAGAACAGTCTAGAGCTATCCCCTTTGGAACCCCCTTTCAGGTAGTGAAAGCAGCTATCAAATCCCCCCTCATTCTTCTCTTCCGTAGACTAAACATCCCCAGTTCCCTCAGCCTCTCCTCATAACTCATGTGTTCCAGTCCCCTAATCATTTTTGTTGCCCTCCGCTGGACTCTTTCCAATTTTTCCACATCCTTCTTGTAGTGTGGGGCCCAAAACTGGACACAGTACTCCAGATGAGGCCTCACCAGTGTCAAATGGAGGGGAACGATCACGTCCCCCGATCTGCTGGCAATGCCCCTACTAATACATCCCAAAATGCCATTAGCCTTCTTGGCAACCAGGGCACATTGTTGACTCATCTTCGGCTCAGGCCTCATTTCATCCTTGGAATGCATATTGTGCACCCCTGATTTAAAAACTACCATTAAATAAACAAAATAAAGGAAATAAATGCATTTCCCCCACCCTACAAAGAATCATATGACTTCTTAAGAAGTTGTGCAGCACCACTTTTGTTTTCTGACCATTAAAGTCTCCTTAATGGCATGCATGAGACAGAGGCTGGAGGAGATGTCAAAGTGAGCAAAATGCAAGACCCATTTCATTCCCAGTGAAGAGCTACCATCGAGTATTTTTCATGTTGTCATTTGAGTTGGTTGAAATGCTTTTCTACAAACATTGCTTTTAATATTGAAAAGTGGATTTTGATAACAGCAACAATTATGCAAAAATTGAATTTTTGTCAATCTTTTTTTTCCAGCAAAATTTCTTCAAACTGTTTTGAATTTTGCAAAATACCTTGTTCTGAAATTGTGGGGAGCTTCCCCTCCCTTTTTTCCCACTGGAAAAAGATGGGAGGAAAAGTAAAAATGTTAAATAAAGTGGGAGGAAACTCCAGTGGAAAACAGGGGAGACTTCCATATCCAAATTTCAAAAATTAAATGAAAATTTTTGGCAAAATGAAATTTTTTTCATTCTCCCCCCCCAAAAAATAACTCTTTGGGTTTTTTTGTTTTTTGACCAGCTCTAGTCATCAAATTCCAGTATAGATATCAAATGAAGATATGTGATTATAGCTACAAGCAAGCTATTTTAGAAAGCACAGGTGTAACAGTTTCTAACAGAACAGAAGTTTTAGTCAGAGGTGATGTGCAAAGGGCTTTAGGAGGAAATCAGATAACTGACTCCTCTTTGTCCTTCTTCCAACCTTCTGCTTCTATACCAGTCCCTTCCTTTTCCCAAATTCCCTCTTTGGTTCCCAGGCCCCCGCAGCTCACTTTCACTGTGGCTCACAGCAGACCTTGCAATTTACCACCCACAGTGCCTAATGCCCCCCCAAAAGATTCTCAGCAATCACCAAAGCAATCTACATTTGGGGAGCCTGCTGTGAAGGGGGCCTGATATACTGTTCCACTGAAACACCATCATCAAAGCAATCCCTGCATATAGTGTAGGCCTCTGACAATACAGCCCACTGGGTGTCCAGGGTTTGAACAATTGGCTGTTTCTAGCAGACAGCTTGCTAGACTTGATGGGGTCAACTAAATTTGGGAGCTGGTGGTGCAGGAAGGTCACACAAAGAAGGATGTAACCAGTTTGTGTCAGGAAAAGAATAAAAAGAGGCTCTACGTGGCCCCAGTTAGGGATTAAATTAATGAAAGGGGAGAGCAAGGGACCAATCAGCTCCCTTCCTCCCCTGGCTGGCCAATGAATAGATATAGCCTCCATTCCCATCAAGTTTTACACACCTTAAGGTGGTTGTTTGGCAGGGGGGACTTGACTGAATCAATGGAAACATATTTCAAAACATTAGGCTTTGAGCTGAGAAGGGTCTGAAGAACAGCTTGACATTTCTGGAAAAAGTGATGGTATGCTCCAAAAACGCCAGGATTTTAATTTAGCCTCTGTTCTCTTCATTCAACACTCTCTCTTCCACCTTTACTTTACAAGCAGCAGCAGTGAGAAGTTTAATGTCTTAACAATACCTACACCTGGCCATTTTTGAGCACTAGGGATGACAAAATCTCAGAATTTAGGGTTTTTCCTGGAACCTTCATATTCAAGGTATCTTGGGACTGTTTTAAAAATAAAAAGGTGATGAGAATACCAAGTGATACTCTGAGGACAGAAAGAGGTAATGCATCTAGGTATTGTGGAGGCCAGTGCTCTATGAATACGGAGACCAGCTAGATTAGACAGAGAAGTAATCAGAAGGCAATAATGGCATTCTACAAAAGTATGACATTAGCAGGCAAACTTATAATTCAAATACTTATCAACCACATCCAATAGATAAAGTTACATATGCACATATGTTACATATGTAACAGAATACAAGTTCCATAACGTTACTAAGATATTTATGGTCTATTCAAAGCCACAGACCCACATAATGGTCATCTAGCTCCTTCACTTAATTAAATGACTATATTACAAACAAACTCAAAACATTGAAGAGTCAACTACAGATATTTTCTAACAAATGAACACTGTTTATATTAGCATAAGGTTTCACCTTGGTTAGCTAAAATAACTCTTAGCTGGTACTTGATATACTCAGATGGCCCTGGGACTGCTTCCTTCTAGCAATCAAGAATTAATTCCCTGGATTTGAACCCCAGACTACCACTTTTTGTACACAAACTGATGTGTGCTTAGCAGGGCTGATAGCTATTTCCTGAAACATCATTTCTCTGAAACACCTTTAGATCATTTCCTCTGACACACACAGTAGAAGCAAGTAGCAGGTTGTTGCCAAATGTTGTGATAATTTGCTCATGGAAGGAGTGTTAGACTAATTGTCCTGTCCCTTAATTTACTCATATTGCCAATTTTTTAAATGGCAGCATCTCATTGAAGTTTTAGCCTGTTGACAGATATTCAGGAATATATTAGGGAGAGCTGGGAGGGACACAGTTTTCCCATTCTGCCAATTCTTTTGCGATTTTTTTTTCTCATCTCGAATTGGGTCAAAAGTGAACATCTCAAACATTTTTATAATCCAATATCTGAAAAAAAAAACTGGTTTGGTTCAATCAAGCCATTTTGTTTCAATAATTTTAAAATGTTTGATTTCAACCATTTATTTTATGTTTTTTACTATAATTAACTTATATTTCCAAACAAAGTCATTTCAATTTTGAAAAACAGATTTTATCTTGGTTTAACAAAAGTCAAAATGATATACTTCAATCATTTCAAAACTTAGTTTTCTGAGTCAAATAATTTTTCAAAACCAAGTCAAATAATTTTTCAAAACCATTGGAAAAAACTTTTCCAATGAAAAGTGACTGTTTTGACAAACTGGTATTTTCCGGTGAAAAAAAGTTGTGGCAAAAAGTTGCTGACCAGCTCTAACATTAGGTAACTATTTTCTTCTAACGTGTATTTTCACTCCGTTATTTCCTTTCCATCTAGGAGTATCCCTCTTTGGTTTCTTAAAAGTGATGCCATCGGGAGACATTCAGGCTATAAAACAATTCCATTTCTCATCACATAATTGCCTGAGTACAAGCACAGTGGTTATCCACCTGATCCACCAGGAGAACCACTCTCCTTAGTGACTGAAAAGAAGTGGTCCATGATTAAAATGACAGTCTCACTGAGAATGTTATATTGATAGTAAGAAATGGGATTTACTGCACTCGACTATCCAGTATCCATGTCAAAAGGTAAGAGCAAAGAGTATGTTGACTGGAAGTGAAAGAATCTCAAAAGATTCAGAGTTCAGGATCAGCTTGCATAAGCATGGTCTGAACCTCCGGAGGTTGCAGAATTGGCTGGAAGTCTTGAGAGAACAAGCCATCTCAGCAGAAACATCACAATCAGCCTCTCATAGTATAATACTATTTCTGGTCCAAAATAAAACAGTGAAGAGGTGGGGAAATGATAAATAATAGGGAAAACAAGACAAAACCAAAAAACCCAACAACCTAGCATTCTTGAACTTAACTTGCCTTCTGTGATGAGAGTCTCTTTGGAACAGATTGTCTCCTGTTAAGAAGAAGAGTCACTGACCTTTTATGTTCAAAACCAGCAAAATTTGTTAAGTATGCATAAGTTAGTTAGGAAAGAGGAAGCAAGAGAGCTTTCGGTTACTCAAGTGAACTGACATGTACTTCTCTACAAAGTAAAGCAGTAGAGTATTAATATACTGGAATGTCCCTACATAAAAATGCAGAGGCATGAGAAACATGCACAAAAAGTTGTTAGTGATGTTAAATGATGGAGTTTATGAAATTTTAATCTAGTGAGCAGAGCAGAAACATTTTTTTATCAGAACTTGAATACCAATATTGCTCTAAATGGAATTGATCTATATGTAAGTCCAGTGGCCTGAAGCTCTAGATAAGGAGCTCTATATTTCTGTATATAGATATTGTGTTCTTGTGTTTTCCCAAATTAATGCCGCGTTCCCTAACCCACCAATTAAGTTTTCCATGTTTCTTACAAAGATTCAGTGCTGGTGCGTGGGGAAACACTGGCTATTAAGTTTGTTCAGCTAAGGTACTATTTAGTGATCCCAGAAACTCTGGGTGGGATCTTGAGTTGGCAGTATTTGTTAGTTAGAGGAATCTCTAGCTATTCGAACCCAGTCCTTGTTGCTGCTAACAGCATCTGGCAAAGGGGTTACATAGAAAGAGAAAAAAAAGAGGTAGAGTCCTGTTGCTGTATGTTAAAATTAGTTACATCGGCAATCTGCAATTCAGGTAACAAGAGCAAGGTGGTGAAAATCTCTGTAAAAGGAGAAATGACAGGAGTACTGGAAGAGAGAAAGGAGAAAACAATGGGCCAGTTTTTGAGGTGATCTAAACCACAACACACCATATTCATAGGGGATTTTAACTACTCATGTGTCAATTGCCAAACATGCCTCAGCAATTTCTAAATTAGGAAGGCAGCAAGAACTAATACAAAAATACCCGATGAGGTTAGAAAAACAACCTATCAAGATTACCCTAACCAGAACTGAAGTATCTGTACTTAGAACTTGGTCCAATAAAAGATATTACCTCACCTACCTTGTCCCTGTCAAAAAACCTGGATTCAGTTTGGAATAATGCAAGCAAATGCATTTGGGGGGAGGGGGAAGGAATGGTCTGAAACACACAAATACAAAATGTGAGGAGTTAACTGGGAAGAAGTACATTTGAGAAAGACCCCAGCATAGCACGGATTATGGGTGGTTTATGGTGCTTTATACCCACTCTAGGCCACTAAAGGGGGTCTACAGCCCGAGTCCCAGCTGTAGAAGGGTAATTCTGGTTCAATGTGTTCAAAAGTTGTTTTGGTTTTTTTGCATTTCTTGATTTCAGACAATATTTTTGAACAAACAGTACCCTACTTCTGTATTTCAGAAGGGAAATCTTTGTTTTTTCTTTCTTTCTCAGCAATATGATGGAACTGAAGGCTCATACTTTCTGAGATAATAACTAGAGAGCTGTGATTCATCCTTTTGCTTTCCTATTGATTATTGTATGTACTGACATTTGTGAAACCATATTTCTCACCCTTACAATATAGGAAACTATGGTATACATTTTTAAAGTGAGCTTCGGCTACCGTAGGCTGCTTGTAAAAAAAACAAAACACAATTTGTGCCTTAAGACCTAACAACTGTGTCTTTGAAACAAGCAAGTAAATAAAATATACAATATTACTGCTCAAAATTAGAGATAGAGTGAAGGTACATGCTCAGATGGATTACAGGAGAATTCTCAGTATATACATTATGTAGGCAGCGTGAGGGAAAGAAGAATGTTCTTCTAGGTACTGGACTGGGACTCGGGAGATCTAAATTCTGTTCCTGGCTCTGCACAGACTTCCCATGTGACCTTGGCCAAGTCACTTGATCTCTCTCTGTGCCTCAGTTTTCAATCTATAAATTGGGGACAGTACTTCCTTTCCTTACAGGGGTATTGTGAAGATAAATTAGTGGGGTACACAAATATTATAGTAGTGAGGGTCATGGAAATAGATAATATTACAGTATATTCCTGGGAATGCGACCCATTCTAAAAAAGGACACAGCATTTGCTAAGAGCCAGAAGTACAGGAGTACTACCAATATACATTTCTATGGAATACTGCACTTTCAGTTTAAAGATTTTAAATTTCCAAGACTTAAACAATTGCATTACTGCCCTTATAAAAAAATATTAACATAGTATTCTACGGTAGTGGTCCAAACAACTGAAACTTTCGATAATGTTTTGAGCTATTACTGTAGTATTTTTAATAAGGGAGTATTTTTCTGGTTTTTATTTAGCTGTATTTGAGGGACCAAGCTTTTCCTGAAGTCACTAAATTTGTGCAATGCCACAGATATTAATTGAATTCCATTTGGTAGATGTAACTCAATTGGTTGCATGGATGTAGCTAAGAAAAAATACCTTATCTCACTTTGTTCAGTGTTACTAGTCGCGCCATCCTGGATTACTTGCATGTCTAAAACTTCCACTGAAGTTAATGGAACATTGGAATATACATCAATAAGGCCTTAATTATGCAACTGTAACAAGTCTCAGCTCAAGAGTTTTCTAACCCACCAGCCAGAAGAGGAATAGGCTATCATCATTTGACAAGTGCTAACATAGTATCATATCTGGTTGTACTTGAAAAGTTTAATAAAAAGATAATTATAAAAAAACCCATTAAAATGACACACACAGGATATTTAACAAAGCAGATTTCAAGCTGGTATTTGATATTCCAGTTCTACACAACCACCATTCATTTTTATTGTTATTAAAAATGATCCAGAGGCAAACATTTCATATTTTTCCTCCACATGAGATTCTTGTAAATGCCCTCCTCTTGCAAAGAGACAGCACAGAATGAAGCTGACTGGTAAGTAGAGACATCTAGTAGCAAGAATGGCTTGTGACCATGACTGCAAAGTCAAGGTACAGATGAGGATTTAATATCCCAGCAATATATAGATGAACGTAATCATTCGTGCTATGCTTTCTTCATAGGAAGTTTCTCTTTCAGGGAAGGCTGCTACAACAAGTTTGTGCGGCCATTGCTTTACAACAGGTCCAGCCACAGGACAACGCAATATGCAGATTATTAGAGACAGGCCTGAGCCTCAAACTTCAGATCCATGTGTGAACTTTCAAAGTACAAGGAAGTGTTTGGATCTGAGATTTTGTTTAATCCCATCACAGAGAGAAGGGGACAGCTGCAAATCAAGCTTGCTCAAAGACTGGGGACGGTGGGGAGAGCTAGATCCAGAATTTGGGGTGGAGGGTTTGCCCATAGTTACGTATTATACGTATTACGTATTTACGTACTATCCAGCCCTGCATAGGTGCAAAAAGAAAGAGGATGCAAGGAGCCTTCATCTCTTTTGCCCTGCACAATCGCTGGGCACAGCAGCAGTCCTTGTGCTCTGATAATGCTGGAAGGGGTGAACTGGGAGGAAGAGTTATGGGCCAGAGCCTGCCACATGCGAAGAGAGCACACCTTGCAGCCAATCAAAGGTGTTGCTATGGCTGTGCTCCTGCTGTGCTGCGGGAAGCATGGAGCCTGTCAGAGGTACCACGTCTCCAGGCATCCTACCATAGTGGTGAGCCTCCATAATGCCCCTGAGCATGGGCTGGGGCTTAAGAACCACTCTGCAGTTCCTTATGTTTCAGGTTTGAGGCTTTCATTGTTTTCACTATAAGAAAAGTAATAATTTAACCCAGCAACAACCCTCCTCCCAAAAAACCACCCCAACCAACCACAACCAAATCAGACCCTCTTGTCACACCCTAATCCAGCGGGTTTAGAGCTGACCCAGATCCATGTGCAGAGGTGAGCCTGTGGCTGTCTTTAGTTTAAAATAAATAAATGAAACCAAAACGTTCCCACTTCCAGCAGCTGAAGAATTTTAAAAGGAGGGTGGTGACTTCAGCAAAGAGTACAGCCAAGCTTTGCATCTGGCCACACACGGTGCTCAAGTCTAGACTGATTGGCCCAGACATCACTACAGCCACATGTTTTCAAATTAAATTAAACCTCCTGATCAAAGAACTGGGATCACTCAGAGCTTGCCATAACTTCTTACTTATACATCTTATTATTTGATCGGAGAAAGACGTAAAGCAGTGATATTCAATAACTTCATCCCTGGGTTTAAAAGAGCTGCTTATGCTGGGGGAGCAATACAGAAAAGCAACATCCCATTAAGTACATATTTTATACAAACTTCTGAACAAAAAGTTGAATGACAGCTGAGTGTGCTGCACTAGGCAAAGAGGTAGAGGCATATAGATGGGCCAGCATCCTGTTTAAAAAACACTCCAGTGGCCCACTAAGGGGAAAAATCCATTGTTGGATACAAATAAACACACACAGTAGCTGAGCCATCATATGAAAAGTTTTGTTGTGACTCTGAGCAGTAATGTAGCCCTTCCCACCCAGTGTGTTAAAATCACTTGTTTCTGCCTTGAACATTCAGCAATGAACATTTCATTATGAAAATATTTACAGTGTAGAAACTCTCATGTGAAGATTCATAGACTTTAAGGTCATAAGGGACCATCAGGATCATCTAGTCTGACCTCCTGCACATCACAGGCCACAGAACCTCACCCACCTGCTCCTGCAATAGGCCCATAACCTCTGGCTGGGTTAGTGAAGTCCTCAAATCATGATTTAAAGACTTCATGTTACAAAGAATCAACCGTTTAATCAGTCAGCAAGTGACCTGTGCCCAATGCTGCAGATAAAGGTGAAAAAAACCCAAGACAATAAAGGGTGGTAATGGGGAGGTGGAGAGGGACAGCGAGAAGGAAGGTTGTCTTCATCCACACAAATCAAATCTGTTGGAGTTCTTCCTCCCACAGGAGATGCACACCTTTGGAAGTGGGTGCCCTGTTCCTCCTGTAGGGAGGAGAGCTCTGTGTATGTGTAAGGACAGACAGGAAAGGAAAACAAACAAATCAAACCAAACCACAATATCCGTATATATATCAGCACCACTGATATGAACTGTGCAATTTGCTGAGGTCCAGAATTTAGCAGAAAACAATCTCTACCTTCTTAAAACCTCACTCATAGGTCTACTTAGACCCAGTGATAGTGGGGTTCCTGAGAGTGTCTTTTCTCCACTTGCCTGCTCCAATCCAGAGAAGTCCACACAACCAAGTCCCGCTCTGATGTGCGCTTACCTGGTTGAGGCCTGCGACATCAGGTCTTCCACCACTGGTCTGGTCAGTCCTCACTACCTTGTGAGGAGCTGTGAATCCAGCACTGTCTTGCTAACAGTCTGATCAGTCCTCACTGCAAAGCTAGTTCTGTACAAGCCAGTTCAGCTTGGTCCAGTCCTGCAGGGTCACTCCAGTTCAAATCTCTAGATGGGGAACCCAGAGAAAATTGGACCATTAGACAGTGTCCCTGCTCTCTGAAATAGGACTCCTAACCGCTAAGGCAAGCCCTTGTTGAACTTAAATCCTGTTCCCTCATCAGAGTCCACTGCTTGTGAAGGCATGGTGATCATTTACTCCAAGCATTTATGCACAATGCCTATGCCCTTTCATCAATACAGTTACAGTAACAATCATTATCTAATCAAATTCCCACTACAGCAAAACACAGTTTGTGGAACTATGGGTAAGCAATATTATATTTCATGTAAATGAGGCTGTCCAGAGCCGGCTTTTCCCCTGTAGAGGCAGCAGATAGTTCCATTCTTTTAAGCCTTCTAGCTCTAGGGCTAACACAGATGGAAAGCAATAAGGAAAATTATTTCCCCATTCATCTCTATTCTCTTTTTCGCTCCGTGCATGTATCTGCACAGGGGTAAAGGGACATTAGACAAGTTCAGATCTTTACTAACCATACAGATGTGCTTTGTAAATGTTTTAGTGTTGTAATGAAAAGTCAGTGCTAGCCTTTATTTAAACAATTCTCTAGGTGTGCCAGAATTTGGTGACCTGTCCCTCCTCCACAAAACAAGTGCACTTCATCCACTCTGCTATCCAGCCTTGAAACCTGTAAAACAAGTGAACTTTTTAGTGTTTCATAAAATTACATGATTTATGATGTGTGGCAGGTAAATTTTAAGGGATTGGCAAATTGACTGTATATGGGTTAATCATTACATTCACTCTCTGAGATTAAAATCTGTTCAGCCATGTCAGAACAACATGGTTTAAAAACTAAGAGCCTGTGATAGGAAACACCATTGTGACAGACAGATGGAGCTAATCACAAAACAGTAGTTTAATGAGGTGATACCACATGACCATCATGTTGAGCTTTTGTCCCAAACATTTTACCACAGCTATGTTTATAACAGAATTCAGTTATGGCTCAGGGACAGTTCTGAGCTTTGTGTAAATGACAAACTGCACGGATGTTATTTATCAGTGGGCTAGCAACTAATAAAGTGAGGCCTGGCTTCATAACTCTGTACATCTGGATACGCCAAAAGCCTAAAAACAGTATTGTAGCATGTACTGGGTGTACTTTTGACTTGCTTACTGAAAACCTAAACATCTTCTTGAGTTTAACCAGGATTTAGCACTGCAAAAATAAAAGCCCACTCTGAGTTAGGAAAAGACTTGGATGCAGTTTCTGGTTCTATTGCTCCTGCAATAAATCTGGACCATTCTGCCTCAGGTGCAGGCATTAGAGAAGGAGTCAGGAGACTCGGGTTCTAGTCTCAGGTTTGCCACTGACTTGTCATTAGAGCTGGCAAATTTTTTTTGCATTAATGCTTTATTTGCCCAAAAATGCAGATTTTTTTTTAACGTTTTGATTTGCCAAACAATTTAGAAAAGTGTCGTTTTTGGTTCAACCCAAAACAAACAAATTTTTCCCCTCGATTTTTTGAAATTGCCAGAAAACCAAAATACCCAGTATTTGCCCAGTGCTATTTGCAGTGTGACCTTGGGCAAGCCACATATCCTCTCTGTGCTTCATTTTCTCCATCTGTATAATCAGGATTGAAGTACCCACATTTACAAAGCACTCCGTAAGTGCTAAGTACTGTCGCCTCTCCTTCTCACACCAATGCTCTATTTCTGACACCACCATCACACTGCTGCTGAGAATAGCAGATGTTTGGGGCCTTGCAGATCAGCTTCCTAGTGGAGGAGAAATCTGTGATATTGGGCCTGGATATATTCTATGCGCAAGTTGCTTTATTTCCATCTATACACCAATCCTGGAAGAAAAGCAGCCACAAACAGTATGCAGGCAATCCCCTCTTCTGGAACTCTCAGCTCACACACCAGGAAGGAAGCTACACTGTCCCAAGAATGGCTTCCAAGTATGAAGAATAAAGCAGAAAGCAAAGTATTTGCTCAAAAGGACACCTGCATAACAAAAACTAACAATAATACTGTGTTTCTTCAAAGCCTAAAAACTTGCTCATACTCAGAAAAAAACAACAACCTAGTAAAGTTTTGTGTAACAGCACCATCTGATGACTCCTGCCATAACAGTGCTATTGTTTGTTTAGTTAAGATTTTTAGAGTGTCTTAATTATACACCTGTGACCCAATTCGCCACTCATGCAGATGTGAGCCACTCCCATGGCTCCTATTGACTTCTGTGGGAAATATGTGTATCCCGTAAAGGGAGAACAGGATCCCAGAGGTTTAAAATGGATATTAATATAGAAGGGAAGTTTTAAAGCATTGAACATACTCCTACAAAGTTTATGGCTATAAGGTCTTACTTTAATTTTATGGTGTGGGTCTGGCAGAACAGGAAAATGAGTTCCTGGAGTTCCTTTTTCCAGCTTGATTGAGAGACGCAATTAAACACATCTTTGGCATAAGAAGTCAGTGGGAATTATGACCACTTATGCTAGAAGTGAATTTAGGTCAATAGCTCTATTTTCATTTTGTTGATAAATGCCCAAAATATCCAATCTCCAAAGCCTTTCAGATAAAGACAATTCAGTGAGCAATTAAGCATGCAATTCTCTGCAACAGGGATATTTGATATAGCTCAATTCCTCCACTACCACGGTAAAACACATCTACTAATTTACTGTAAGGTTCAGGCAGAATTGTGAAAGAAGAGCTACACTATTTGAAAAATCTGAGCTTCCTAACTGGAAGTTTTGAGCTGTCACCATTTAATGACATCACCATATAGCAAAAGGAGGAGGTGATGCAGAGACCCTCCCTGCTTCACCCTCAGGCAACGGATTTTAAAATAACATGGTCTGAGTCTGGATATTACATTTTGGATGTTGGTCAAGTCTGCATACTGCAACCTTTGCAGAGTATATAATCTTTGCAGTCCTTGCTCAGATAATTGTCTGTTTTGTGTCACTTGGAGCTCTAAGTTCAAAAACACAAGCCAATGTTCTGGTTTTGCTTTACAGCATGTTCTTCGCATCATGTCAGGTGATGTTTGTTTCCTTTCCACTGTGATGCCAATTTCTATAAAGTGATGTAATACACTACAAAGAGGGGCAAATAAAATATTTTAAATATGCATTCCACTGTGAAGTTCAACGAGTCAAGTCTTTGGAAGGCTGAAACCAGGTTTTTTTAAAACAAAAACAAAAAACAAACAAACAAACAGGCACTGCAGTTTAGTTTGGGTGAAGTGGTTCTGTTAAATTAAGAAGCCAAGTACTCCCAAACTTAAGCCCATCCTTCAGGCTGAACTGAGGTTCCAGAAATTTGGGATAGGGACTCCATCTTCCTCCCAATACAGCCCCTATATCTTCCAGTCCCACCTCTCCCCTTACTTACTGCACCATATTCTTGGAGCGAGCAAGCGGGGGGGAGGGGGAGGAGAGAGGGAAGCCCAGGTCTTACTAACCACTCTCGTACATTGGAGTTTCTTCTTTTGAGGCAGCTATACAGACTGCTCTTCCACTATGACATTTGCTCTCAAGGGGAAAGTTTGGAGGTTTGCTTCCTTGGTCCTTTCTAGTTTCATCCTGTTGGGACAACCAGGTTCCTGGCTTGTAGCCCAGAGCCAGGAAGCTTTCTGCTGGATCTCATTATTCTGAGTAGTGGTACTAGTCCCAGCGTCCAGACCAGCTTTCAGTTTGTGTAACAAACTGTAGAGAGAATTTTGTCTGTGCAGAATGTAGTTACATACAACACTGTTAACTCTTCTACCCGAGCAGCTAGTCAAAGTTCAGGGCTTGCAGGTTGTTTCTGTTAGGAAGAGAAATTGGTGATAGCATCGGGTCTCTTTGATGTAATTCTGTAAAGATGTACAAAGTCTCATTTCCCTGAACACAGCAGGAATCAAGCTACATGAAATAATTGCTTTTCTCACAGCTTCATGACCCTTTCAGCCAGCACTCAGCCAAAAAAGCTCTCTCTCTAAGCTTTTCTCTGCACCAACACTGACCAGCTGCACCAACACTTTTCTCTGCACCAACATCTTGTTCAGGATGTGTCTGGAGCATCTCTCTCTTGCTTTCTTACACACACCCACACCCCTCGCCACACTTGTTAGGGGGCTTATTCCTTCACCCACTTACTTCCCTGGTCCTTCTCGCATGAACAGAGAGCAACAATACCCGAAGTCCAAAGGTGCAAACAATTCGATGTTTATTGGGATGAACTTCCAGCAAGCATGATTCCAGTTTCCTTCCTTAGTATCCTCCTTCCCAGCTCTGACACCACAGAGCCTTACACCTCTGTCCCTGTTCCCATTCCTGCCCTTAGCCAAACATGATTCCAATTTCCTTACTCCCATTCCCTGTTCCCATTTCCCCCTTTAGCAAAACATGATTCCAATTTCCTTACCCCCATTCCCTGTTCCCATTTCCCCAGTTAGCAAAACATGATTCCAATTTCCTTACCCCCATTCCCTGTTCCCATCTCCCCCACCCGCATGCCCAGCCCCACACCCCTACTTCCTTGATTATCTGCAGACTATATAGTAAAACTTGAGTTCTGCTTTGCTATACCTTAACCAATCATGTTCCTGAAATTTAACTAACCAATCCTAACATATTGTAACATGATTATGTACCCAATTATATCCCACCACCTTAATTAGTTTACACCCAGCAAAATTAATTATACAGCAGACAGAAACAATCACAGAACCAGACAGAGATTATACAGACAAACAATAGCAAAGTGGGAACTATAATGACAAAACAATACAGAAGTGAGGATTTCACATCCCAGCTATTGATAAGTGAGTTCTTGCCAGACAGGATGCTATCAAATTAAGTTTCCTTTTACATTTTCTAGGCACTTCCCTTTCTCTGGAGGTGACAGGCACTATCAGGACAGGATTGTATTCCTAACAGCCCAATAGCACCTTCTTTCAATGTGACTAGTTTGGAATGTGAGGATGTGACCATTTGCTTCCCAGCTTATGGCTGCCTCTGTTGCTTAGCCAAAGGCCTTAGCCTAAGAACAGGGCCTCAGACTGTCACAGTAAGAGAAGGCCCTTACACCGGCAGACAGTGATTTTGATTCTCTTTTGTACCTCTATAACTAGCCAAGTGATAAGAATACACCTAAATTCTTAGAGTATAGGCCTTTACAGACAGGCCTGAATATCTATATCCTAACAACACCCACAACTTTCCACCAAACAATAGCCAGAGAACCCTCCCTCCCTCCTGCCACCACACAGTTCAAATTACTGAGCAGACTCACATGTGCCTTTGTTTTGGGCAGTGACATTTGCTTTGATTTGGTTTGAGGTTCCTATTGTTTCTTACATTTATCCCAAGTGAAGAGCAGTTGCTACACTCACCAGTTTTAATGACGTTTAACCCAGCCTATAACAATATTCTTCTTTGCTTATTGCCCTGCAGTGTAGTGTTGCTACGTGCTGTTAAATAGCTGTTGCACCTCACAACAGAGGTATTTCCGTGATGGCAGAGTAGCTTTCTCTTCACAATTTATAAAGGTCTTTGGGATCTTTTCAGCCATATAATACTACATAGTCATAAGACTTAATAATTCAATTTTAATACCAGGAATTATTTATTACATATCAGAGCTGTGGTTAGAGAGTTAGGAGAAGCTCCTTTACTCTCCTGCAGTAACTGAGAAGAACGGATAATAGAATAATAATTATAGAATAGAATAATAGAATCGTAGGACTGGAAGGGACCTCCAGAGGTCATCTAGACCAGTCCCCTGCACTCATGGCAGAATTAAGTATTATCTAGACCAGGGATTCACAACCTTTTTCTTTCTGAGGCCCCCACAACATGCTATAAAAACTGCATGGCCCACCTGTCACAACTGTTCTTCTGCATATGAAAACCAGGGCCAGCATTAGGGGGTACCAAGCACAGCAATTGCCTGGGGCCCTACCCCATGGCGATCCCTGCAAAGCTACATTGCTCAGGCTTCGGCTTCAGCCCTGGGTGGTGGGGTTCAGGGCCCCGGGCTTCTGCCCCATGCAGTTGGGCTTTGGCTTTCTGCCCTGGGCCCCAACTAGTCTAATGCTGGCCCTGCTTGGTGGACCAGCTGAACCCTGCTCATGGCCCCAGACCCCAGTTGAGAACCACTCATCTAGACCAGCAGTTCTAGATATTAGTTCGTTTTTATCATTAGAAGGAACTAGGCGCACAACTTTGGTGAAACACATTATAGTGGCAGCATCTTGCTTTAGAGGGATAGTATAAACAAAAATAAGCACACACAACCCTGCCTCAGTTTCCCCTCTTGCAGGCAGGGTAGTTCAGCCCACTGGCCTATCCCCCCAAATTCTTCTCCTCTCAATGTAAAGGAGATTCCAACAGAAGTCCCCCAGATGTCCATCTGTTGATTTAGGGGCTCACAAGCAGTCTTTTCTGCATAGACTTCTTTGGAGGAGAAGCAGAAATAGTTGGTGTTCCTGCTCTCTCTTTCTCCCCACCAGTCCCTCCTTCAGTCTTTAGTTTTCTTATCCAAAACACCACTCCTTCCTCCAGGTGCTTTCCCTAGCTGTCCTTCTAGGTCTATTCTTGAGCTCTGTGTCTGGAGACACCCAACAGCAATTCCTTTTCCCTTCTAGTCGAGAGACTCACAACTAATTTTATCTCTTCCCTGGTTTCTGTCTTACTGGGTGGAAGGGAGCTCTTATATATCACAGCCACTTTCCCTGGAAGTATTACTTACTGACCAACCTATATTTTCCCTGCTCCTTGGGAGTTCAAGTGCCCAAATACGTTGGTTCTGGGTGGACTCTGAACAGGGTCAGAACTGGACCCAAAACCCCTTAAAGGGACAGCATGTTTATAAATGATATGTTATGAGACTCTGTTGTTACATTACAGTATTAGAATTTAGTTAGTGTTAATGTAAGCAACCCTAGAATTGTAGTATCCTCGAATCTAGAGATGGAATGACTTATTAGGTCCTCTAATCTATGTCTCTGCCAGTGCAGCATTGCTGTCGACTGAATCCTCAAATGACCTGGAAGATTTTAGCACTGTGAATTAATGCTCACACTGGCTCTTTGCCAAATAATGAAGCAGTTTATGGGAAAGACTTATGGCTTCCTCCCTATCCCCTCCCCCGCCATGAACTATGATAATCAGTTAAATTCTGCTTACCAATCATTTTTAAACCATATGATTCAAAAACTGACAGTCTGACCTGATCAAAACCAATGTCAGCCATAATCTAGAAAGAAAAAAGGCAATATTGATAGTGGTTGAACATGACATAACTTTAATTATTATAACAAGGCCTGGGAATAATGCGAGCAGGTTATTAATTAGACTGTAATACGATATGCAGTGCTGCGTATCAAGGCAAAGATAAGTACAAATAAAAAAGTTTCCAGAAAACTGCTTGGGTCATAGAAATAATGGGATTGGGGCATGTCAAAGCAAACCATAAAGTCCACACAGCTTTAGAGAACCGAGTTTCGCCATTGGCTGTGCTTTTTGAAATAGCCCCTCCAGACTCAGCATTTTTAAATCAAAAGAAAGGTGGGGGGGGAGTGTTAAAATCCATATTCAGACCTGAAGCAGGTGGGTGCAACTCCCTTTAACAGAGTTTTGCCACCTGCTTAGTCCAGGGCTGAACTTAGCCCTCTATTTCCTGAGGAAGTTTTTCATATTTCCCCTTTGTGCAAACAAAATCCTCAGTCAACGTTGCTTGAATAAGGATAGGGTTAAAATTGAGTAAAGACCTCTGGATCTAACCACTAATTATTTCTTTTCCCTATATCTACATTCCATATAGATATCACAGCATGTTTTCTGGTGCATTAGTTACATTCCCTGAGCACTTAACATAAAAACGGCCATAATGGGTCAGACCAAAGGTCCATCTAGCCCGCTATTCTTCTGACAGTGGCCAATGCCAGGTGCCACAGAGGGAACGAACAGAACAGGTAATCATCAAGTGATCCATCCCCCGTTGTCCATTCCCAGCTTCTGGCAAACAGAGGCTAGGGATACCATCCCTGCCCATCCTGGTTAATAGCCATTGATGGACCTATCCTCCATGAATTTTCTTACTATTTTTGTTCAAAATTTTCAATGTTATTTTAATGCATGAATTCTTTCCTATTACTTCTTTTTTCATATTATTGTATCCTCTTTCATTAGATATTTATTTTTTATTTAAGATTTTATTCCTTTTCTGATTTATTTTATTTTAATAATTTTTCATTCTTATTAATATTTCTTTTTGATAGCTTAGCTTTTTGTTTAAGCCTTCCACTTGCTACATGCGCAATGCAGGGAGACTGATTTTTAAAAGATTTAGGATATAATACATGCAGCTGGTTGAAATTTTTTCATTTAAAGATTTTTTGATGAAAGATGGGTTTTAATCAAAATTAATACTGCCATGGAAAAATTCCATTTTGGTCAAAAATTTTCTCTCCTCCCCCCCAAAAAAGAAAAAGAAAGAGAAAATCCTAAACCAAAACCCAATTTTTAAAAATAAATATTTTGAGGTTTTGGTAAAATCTGAGGGGCTTTGGGTTTTGAAACCAAAATTTTTACCAAAAACTGAAAAAGTTTACTCAAAACAATTTTTGAAAACCAAAAAAGATTTTGGTTTGTTTTTTCATGAAAAAAGCAAAACATATTCACAGGATTCCCTTTTTTAAAGATTTTTTTAAAATTCTGCCAAAGAATAATTGAAGAATAATAATTTTCAAGTGTCTCCAATAATACATGCTAGGTAAGAAGGAACACAGGGTTCAAGCAAAGAGATGGTAGATAAAACAAGCACCGTTTCTCTACCTGAGCATCCTATGGGTGAGGTGAGGAAGTAGGGAAGGAGGAGATTTAATATCCCACACAAAGAAATTATACGTATTATCCCCATAATGCAGCATTTTGGCACCATAATAAATCTGAAATAAAACTAAGGAAAAAAGAAAGGCTCTGTATACAGCAACATTCTTATACATTGGCTGCCAGTCATGACTGAAATAACATTATTACTAGGGGGAAAATCACAGCAAACCTCTCTCACACCCATCATATCATCTGAAAAGAAAACACCCACTTTCTTGTCATGTACCTCTCCCTCCCCGACCCATCCTATTTTGGATTTCCCACCAGCTGAAATGTTTGTCTCCTACCACAGTCCCACTTACATTCTTTCCATCTTCTGTGAGCCTCATTCAAATGTGAATTAAAATCAAAACCCCTCCTCAGAATTTCAAATGCTCATGATTTTCCCATCATTTATCCTATTGTGGTAATTTTAAGTCATTCTTCTGGACTCAGTGAGCTCAGAATCTGTTATGAATGGAGAATATTGGAGCATCATTAACATTTTAATACCATTTTATTATTTTGTATTAGCCTATGTACCGGTTTAGACTCAAGACTTAATGGAGTGCAGGAGTTGTGTGCAGACCTCTCCATGCAATGTACTGAAAAATCTGTCCCAGGTATGGTTTACTGAATGGCTAACAATTTTGAAGACTCCTCCAAGGAGTCATGTTTTTCTCTTCTCTAATTGGATATTGTATATAAAAAAACTCCTTGCCAAGTATCTTTTCTCAGCCCAATTAGGTGTGAAATGCTAAATATATCATATAAAATGATTCCTTTTGGATCATAAATTCTACCAAGTGCTTATGAGCTTTTTCATTCTCAGAATATTGGTCAGTAAAACAACAAGAGCGAAGGATGCATATTAGTCACAGTGAGTACACTTGATAATGTCTGGATTTGCAATTCACAAGCTAAATATAATGCATTATAGTGTGTATATAAACTATAGATAGCATTTATGTGTTTAATATGATTAAATGGAGAGTATATGACAAACTGCACAAGCATGTGATAATATAAATTTATCCTCACCTCTCTTCGGTGCTTGTAACTATCTTAGGTACCCACTACCATAGATGCTGAGTGCTACACAATCTTTTTTAACCACAGAATCATAGAAATATAATCCTGGAAGGGACCTCAAGAAGCCATCAAGTCCAGCCCCCAGCGCTGTGGTAGGTCAAGTAAATCTAGACCATCCCTGATAGTTGTTTGTCCAACCTGTTCTTAAAAACCTCCAATGATGGAGATTCCACAACCTCCCTTGGAAGCCTATTCCAGAGTTTAATTGCCCTTCTAGTTACAAAGTTTTTCCTAATATCTAACCTAAAGTCCCTTGCTGCAGATTAAGACCAGTACTTCTTGTCCTATATTCAGTGGACATGGAGAACAATTGATCACAGACCTCTCCATAGAAGCCCTTAACAAATCTGAAGACTATTATCAGGTCCCCCCGCCTTCTTTTGTCGAGAATAAACATGACTACTTTTTTAACCTTTCCTCATAGATTAGGTTGTCTAAATCTTTTACCACTTTTGTTGTTCTTCTCTGGACTCTCTCCAATTTGTCCACATCTTTCCTGAAGTGTGGAGTCCAGAACTGGATGTAGCACGCCAGCTGAGGTCTCACCAGTGCCAAGCAGAGTAGGACAATTAGTTCCCATGTTGTACATACTACACTCCTGTTAGTAATATGTATATCCTTCCCTTTTACAGATGGGGAATTGAGGCACAGATAGACTAAATGACTTGCCAAGTGTATGGCAGCACAAGGAATTGAACATAGGTATCCCAAACCCCTGACTAGGGCCTTAACCATTGGATGACCCTTCCTGTCACATTGCCTCTCTACCAATCCATAGTCCCAGGATATAGGGTAGCATACCAACCCCTCAGCAGCTTCAAACAGCCACTATCTGAGTCTATAAATAAACTTGTCAAATAAATTTCTTCCTGTTTTCCCCAAATATGGAGTTTCCCTTAAAAATTATAACAGCCCAAGGTCCAAAACTGGTGACGAAGATGCAAACCATGGCCATTGATAGTTTTTCTATATGTAAAGATGTCATTGATTTAAAATCTGATACCTCACAGCTCTTCAGGGGTCAAAATATGAGGTTTGATATCACTGGGACATACAACACTCACTTCTAGCCCTGGAATTTAAATTAGTGACTTTCTTCTGTATTCAAAATTATTTTGGGTCATTTTCTGATGGGATTTACATATATGTTTTTTCATTTTTCTTTCCCTCTGAAAGCTGCATAACTGGACACATGGTAACTAAGGCACCCGGATCTATAGGCCAAGGGATACAAGGTATAGGCTGAATAAATATTTTTAAACTCCCTAAAAACTCCTAAAATAGTTCTTCATGTGGCCTATCCACAATACATGATGGTGAATACAAAGTTTTGCATTATGCCTAATGAAAATCTTTAGTAACTATTTTTTTCATTAGTCCAATTAGTTCATCTTTTCTTTATGTAACTGAGCATATTATTCACAAATGGCAAACCCACAAGTAATGTATGCAGTTACTTGTCTGCGATGACTTGCATAAGTTCCATGTATGTTTGCCATTTGTGGGTAATGCACCATCTCAAACATTTGTGTATGTAAATATATACTAAATGTGCAGCTTTGAGCTACTATTTTTATTTACATGTTAAAAATATAGTATAAATATAATGTCACATGGGAGCCTAAGATTTGCCATTTGGTCCTGTGACAAGGTAAGTGCACTGCAGTCTGTAAAGGTTAACAGGGTCCTGCCAGTTGCAGGCCCTTCTGGCAGAGTACAAAAGGAAGGGTCTCTCTTCTCCTTTGGAAATTATTGCCTAGTGTTTTTTGATAGATTTACTTTGTTTTTCCCCTGGACAAAAAACAAGCTCTGAGGAAAGAGTCCTAAGCTTCAGGCATTACTATTCAATTTCTCTTCCATGGCTGGTGAAATTGCTTGCCCGCTTACAGGTGCACCTAGTCAACTATTCTGCCTCATTCAGTAGGAAAGCAGGATGAAGCCCTAGGTGCTTGCCCCCTAAGCCCATTCCAGTGAAGTACTTGAGCACATGCTTAACTTTAAGCTGGTGAATAGTCCCACTGACACCCCAACATCTGACACTTCAGAGAAAGATGGAAGAAAATCCATGAAGTTCTTATTCAATTGTGCAATGCTGTGAATGGATTAAAAATATTCCTTCCTGAAAATGGCAATGTCACAAAACATGAGATTTGATTACCCCCATGTAAGTGGACAGGTGTGTATGTGTAACAAAAGTTGGCTTGCCGACTCAGAACTCCAGTGGACTTCCGGGGGAATTCTGAGTGCACAAAAAATAGAGTGCTGGACCCTAAACATGTATGTATTACTTTCAAAAAGTTTTATTTTCCAGTTATGCCCCAGTTATTTCATCTCACGATTGCCGTGTGCTTCCTCCCATCTGCGTTTTGTACGCACTTGTCATCTCTCATCTGCTACTTAGATTGCAAGATCTTCAGGGGCCATCACTATTATATGTTTGTACAGAACCTAGCACAGTGGGGCAGAGCATCCAGATGCTATTGCAGTACAAATAATTAAAAATAATAATATAGAACACAATCTGTGCGAAAGATGGCAACACTTTGAATCAAAACCCTATGAATAATTTTAGCATATTTATCCTGGGATGCGTAGAACAATCATCTCTAGAAGTGCTGAGCACTTTCCAAGCACCCCTCTGGATCATGTCCATATTCTGCAATGTGGGAATGCAAATCCAAGTGACATAGTTAACATACTCTATTTTTGCCATGTTAATCTAGTGTAATTGAAATTACATTTTCACTCCATCTCCTGTAAATGCAGAAGAGAAGATTGCAACAAAATATTTGTAGGTTTTACCTAAATTGGCTAACTGATGAAACAAATAGTTACTAAAGTTCTTAATTAGGTACAAGGAAAAAAAACAATTATTAGAAACATTTCACACAGGCATTAGTATCTATAGACAAAGAAGTAGGCTAAAGGAAGACGGGGGAGAGAAGGTTTATTTGAATGCACAGATTTTCCACTCTGTTACACCACTTTGATTCCACTGAAACTCTGCTGAAGTCAGTGGGGTTACACTTGTGTAAAACTAGAGAATTAGATTCAAAATGCCTGAAAGAGGGCTCCCTTCTGCAAGGGGCCATGGGCCACCTGTGCAGTTCTGAGTACCCTCAACTCCCACAGATTTCAGTGGAAGTTGTGTGTGCTCAGCATCGGCTCTCAGCAGCTTGCAGGATCGAGCTAAGAGGCTGAAAACTACTTTTCCCAAAGCAACTAATTTGCTAAAGAACTACACAGTTAGAGAATCTAGTGCTCAATAATCACTTTAATAGAAAAAAGAGGAGTTAGTAAAAAGCAGACCCGTTACTCCAAAATAAGAGCATCCGCCCACTGACTTGCCCTGAAATAACCGAAGGCATGAATTACAATTCACTTAGCTATTGTGTCTCCAGTTACTGTGTTGACAAGCCCTGAACTACTCTGTTTCCCCTACAAGCTGTCTGCCTACACCAGGGTTGAGGCACTTGCACGGTACACTGTGGGAAAGCTTGAATTGCTGCTGCTCATACTATACTGTGCAGAATTAGAGGATGTTGGCCTCCAGTGCTGTGAGTCCAGCAGTTTATCAAACCATTAGAACTTGTTTTTTAAAGGAAAAAGGATAAGGACCTCTGAATTAATTAGATAAAATACTAGGGCCAGCTCCTTAGGTCTGGCTGAGTGGTTCTCATTGCAGGGCCTGGGAGAAGATTGGGGTAAACCATCTTTTGTACTCTCCTTACCTGGGGTTACAGAAGGTCCCTTTGGCCTGCAGGGCTATTAGTTGCACCAGCACTAACAGTTCCCCAGAAGACATTCTGCTTGTTAGGAAATCACCAGGGCTCAAGGCACTCTAGACTTGCTGCTTCTGAAATAGCCCTTGTGCTGACAGATGGGAGGAGTAGGTTGCATAGAGCTGGCCATTTTGGCTTTATTACACCCAGGGCTGCTGGGGTATCCTCACTGCAGTGCAAAGCAGTCAGGAAGGCAGGGGAGGCTGTAAAAGGCACTGAATACACTTAAATAAACCTTCTCTTCTCCCCATCTTATTTTTTTCTCTCTCGCTCTTCTTTTGCCCTACTTTGCATACAAATACCAATACCTGTGTGAAGTGGTTTTGTCTGTTGTTGACTTCAGAGGAGTTGTGTCTGCTTATGCCAGGGCTGAATTTGTCATGCTTTATGCATACATTAATGAGGACTAGTTATATAAAACAGAACAGGACCCTACAGGTAATTTATATTATCAGTCTCACCAGAAGGAATAGTATGAGGATGTTTTTTTAAAACTGAAAGGTGGGACTTGGGATTTACCATTGAAATACAAAGGGGAGTTCATCATACTGGCAAGTGGAGGAAGTTAGTGGTGTGTTCTACTTTGGGACTGTCTGGCTGGCTGCTTTTCAGTGCAAGTACCGTGCCAGGCATGTGGGGCTAAGTACCGAACATCTGTGAGAAATGCCAACCAGAAAAATAAGAGACTTCTGGATGTGGTTGCCTTCCACAGAAACCCAATGTTTCAGCAACTTGGAAACAGAAGACAAAACTTGCTGCTAGGGCTCTGTAGCTCTTTCATAAGTAATCAAAATCTTAATACTTAAAAAAAGAGAGAGAGAGAGAGAGAGAGAGAGAGAGAAGTAATTACATAGGTGGTCCCAGCACAGAGCTGCTTTAAATACTGTCTCACTTCACCTGTGAATATTAGCATGACCCATATTAATCTCCCTTTTTTCACTGTTTGCACATAAGAGCTTTGACACTGAGATAAAAAAATTATATTCCAACATCTGCTGCTGTGAGAAACCAATACCACCAGTGAAAACCTTAGTAAACAAGGGGCTGATCTTGCAAGGTGCTGAATATCTCATTTATTTCAGTGGGAGCTTAGGGGGGTCTCAGCATCTCCCAAGAACTGCTCAGCACCTAACAGGATCAGGCCCAAGGGCCTACCATTGAAGTCAGAGTCTCATTGATTTCCATGGTGCGGATCAGGTTCTAAGGACAGGATAGCCATACAAAGCACCCTTCCATGAAGAAGCCTATTTTAAACAGAAGACAGTCTCTTTGGAAGATTTCATATTACAGGACCTTGAAATGAAGGCAGACTGGACAGTGATTAGAATGCAGCACTATCTTGGAGATTAGGATCTTCCTTGTAATAAAACTGCTTTGTGTCTAGGTATTATCTGTTTTCTCTTCCCTCTTTATAAAATATACTTTTGATTTCCTGTATGAACGGCCACTTAGAGAACTATCCTCATGCCCTTATATCTGGATCAAAGGCACTCTCTACATAAAAATATTATCTTTTTTTGGACCAACTTCTGTCTCTCTCACTGTGACGTTATGAGCGTATCTCATTGAAAGGTAACAGGGCCAGAAAGAGTAAATTAACTCACAGGCTGACCTGACCCATGGCTGAACTTTAAAGACTGGTTAGGAAGATATGTAAATTAATAGAGCTTTGAAATGCAAGCCTGCATTATTAGAGATAGAAGGGTAGATGTTTGTTCAGATCTTGTGCTGTAAGCAAACAAGTCTTGTCTATTGCTATAGCTTTGATTAACATTTAGGAAGACACTTGAGTGAAATAGTATTATTGTCTATATGTCTCTTTGAAGGTTGTGGTAACTGTAGCTGAACATGTTTAATGGATAATTACCCTGTACTAATTGCCATGATGTTTAGGAGAAGGAAAGTTAAGCCTATTGTTTTCTCAGGCCAAAAGGCTGTTGGAAATGTATAAAAACCTTGGGACACGATCCTTCTTCATCTCAGATCTGCTTTGGGTTTCAAGAGGGGGAAACCTTAAGCCATAAGGATTGAGATCCCCAGTCACTGACTGGAGTCACCCTGAATATGGGCATTGGACTATAACCTATGGACTATTTCTAAAAGGACTTTTGGCAACTACAAGCTCATCTCTGCTCTGTACCTGAACCTCAAGAATTGAACTCAAGTCAGTGTGTATATTGATCTTTTAACCAACATTCTCTCTCTTTTCTTTTTAAATAAATTTTAGTTTAGTTAATAAGAATTGACTATAAGCGTGTATTTGGGGTAAGATCAAAGTTATTATTTGACCTGGGTCTGGGGCTTGGTCCTTTGGGGTCAGGAGAACCTTTTCTTTTATATGATGAAATAAGATTTTCAGAATTTATCATCATATGTTTGACATGTGTGTCTGGATGGAGGCCTGGGGCTAGGTACTTTAAGGGAACTGCATTATTTGGACTTCTGAGTAACCACGGAGGTACTATAGAAGCTGTTTTGTGCTGGCTTGGTAAATCTAAGTACCGGAATATCCACTAGCGTTTGGGGTTTGTTTGCCCCATTCTGTTTGCAGTTCACCCTGATTGAGCGACCTCAGCTTGCTCCCACAGGCAGCATCGTCACACTCACCAACAGAAGTTGGTCCAATAAAATATATTACTTCACCCAAAATATTCTGGGACCAGCACAGCTCATGCATACATATAATATTATGTCCATTCTGAGTCATAATACCTTCTGTAGGTCACCAAGTAATGATAGCAATATAATTACTGTATTGTCAGTAGCTTTTTTGTCTCTGGACCAGAAGGCCATGGATTCAAATGCTGTACTGGGATTTAGGCTCTTATCCAATGCTGACGCTGCAGAGCACTACAGTGGGCTAGAACCCAGGCCTCAGGTTCTATTCTGGACTCTGCCATGGCAAAGTGATGCCCCTGCTTTGTAAAATGCATTGAGAATGATAGAAGAAAAGTGCTGGAAGATCTAAGTATCATTTTCAAGGCCTCTGGGAATGCTAAAGTCGTTCACAGCCATATTGCCTGGAAATGTTCAATTCAGAGTGCTTAACTTCTTAAATTTACTTAGGAAGGGATTCACAAGGGGGACTTAGGCACCTAAAGTAGCAGGTAGGTGCCTAAGTCCAAAATGTAGCTTTCCAAAACCCCTGCTCAGCTGCTGCTTAACACAATAGGCACCTAAATTTCTGCTGGTGGAGTGTTCACAACTGCTTTATTCCTAATACCACCAAGCAGCTCAGTGGCTGACACAGTGGGATTCACAAATTAGGCATTCCCTCTAGCTTGCCTGCAGGGCCTTCAAGCACATCTACTGGATTGGCCCTGCACAGAATATGACTAGAGTAGATTTCACCGCTCCCACTATCCCCACAGTTAGGCACTGGAAGTGGGAGACCCAGGTTTAAATCCCGTCTCGTCCTGAGATAGAGCAGGGATGTAAACCCAAGTCTCCCCTTTCCCAAGTGAGTGCCCTAACTGCTACTCTAAGTTATACCTAGCTCCAACAGTTCCTGTGGGGCCAAGCCAAATTGCATCCAGCTTCAAACTCTGCTAAGGGGCCATTCCAGAGTACAGAAGCTTTTTGCTTAAGCCTCCTTTCCTGCAACTACTCCCCAAATGCTGGGCATGGAGAAAGGGCAGGTACAGGGCTGGCTGTATAATACCCTATGGCGGGACCCCCTATGTAGCTGATTCAGCTGGCTTTAAGGCTGTTTCATGTTGCTGGAGCAGTGCAAAACATTCCTATCTGGTTTGAGGATGCAAATGCACAGGGATCATAGCTGCTATTCCCACCAGACACTGCCAGAAATACCCTGACTCTAGGCACAATGGAACTTTCTACAATAACGGGTAAACCTCGTCTGCACAGGAGACAGAGCTTTCTTGGGGGCTAGCCCAAGACTGTGGAATGAACTCCTAACAGGAGCTAAGGACTATCACAACCTCACTACAAGAGCAAGGCACATTTCTTTGATCTTGCCTTCTCTAACATAAGAGTGTAGCAAAGTGTACGTGTGGACTAATGGATAGTATGCTGGACTGGGACAGGAGACCTAGGTTCTAGTCCCTGACCTACTCTGTGACCTTAGCGACTACACCTTTCTGTGCCTCAGTTTCCCCATCTCTTAATGATAGTGACCTCCTTTGTAAAGCACTTTGCGATCTATGGATGAAAAGTTCTAAGAGTCAGGTATTATTTATTTATTTAAAATATTTCAAATCAAAACATTCCCCTGCACATACTTCTCTTCTCCTCTCACCAGGGGGAGAATAAACATGACAGATGTTAGTCACATTAGTTAATTCAGTGCTGCAAGTCACTCAGATACTTTCATGATGCTGGTATAAGAACCTATATAGAATAGAAAGGGGGTGGGGAGTGGATTCTTCTTCACAACCCTGCTTAGTTCCTCACACAATGCTCCTTTAATTATCGCTTCCCTGTTTTCTCTCTAACCCATCTACTAAACAAAGTTAACTCTCTCTAGAGTGCTGTGCAAAACGAGGGTACTACAGCATCATCTCTGAACCTGGCAATTAGGTTTTTATTCTTTTGCTCAGTATATTTCCAGTAGTTATCTGAGCCAAGGAGATTGATTATTATGAAAGCAAGACATGTGGTGGTGAAGTATGAAGGGCCCGATCCTGCAGTGTATCAACTGTCTCCTGAGGAGTACTCAGCATTTTTACCTACTATTGAAATGAACAGAAGTCGAGTATTCATTAGGTGCTTAGCACAATGAATCTCTTGCAAGATTGGTCACTTGAATTGCTGTGCTGTGAAGTGTCAATGAGTTCTCAAGAGTGATTTTGGGGAATACCTTTAAAGCTTGCCTGGAACCCGAACTCTTTGCTCCATACCATATCTAAAATTGCATTAGGAGGAGTTTAACAGTCTGAGGCTGTATCGAGGCTTGTATCCAGGCTTGCGGTCACAAGTGCTCAAAATCCCCCATAGGACCAAACCTGTGTCTGTCTAGGTTAATAGTGGTGCTCATCACTATAGTAAGGACTATAAAGATATTGCAGTCTTCCTTCCCTGCTGGCATGAGGCAGGCTTAGTGCCATTCTTTAAAAAAATAGTATATATTTAAAGTGTGATATTTTTGCAGTGCCAAGAGAAGAGGTGAATGTTGCCTTTCTCTCCAAGTGTAGCAGGATTGCCAGTCACTCATTATTTTGTGTGGCAAGCAATTGTTTAAAGAGTTGTGACTGGAATTATCTATGTATCTGTAAGGCATCCATCATGATAGCATGTTGGAATCAGAAGCTGAGGCAGTAAAAGGAACAGCGAGAGAGAGATTCTCAGGAGACAAGGAGGATGTTGAAAAGAATCTGCACTGACCCAGCAACAGCTGGACTGTGGCAAGGAGCTGCTCTACTGTCATCCGACAAGTAAAGAACTGATGGTTGGAGGATTTGGAGGTCACTTTGGTTCCTGAGCAGGGTCACTGTGCTACACTGCCTGTTGGGGACCAACTTCGGGATCTGAGTGAGGAGCCTTATCTGTCTATGTAAGTACATATCTGGCCTTCATTTCCACAGTATCTGAGTGAATAAGGGGCTAATTGGGTCCTCAGTTACACTGCTGTAAGTCTTAAGTAATTCCATTGAAATTAAGAGTTGCACTGGTGTAAAACCTGCATAAGCGAGACTAGAATCAGGCCATAAGAGTGGCAATCTATTGTGACTGCTTTTAGAAGAGCATGAGATTTGACCATCCTTATTATATTACTTTGCATCGTGTTTGACTCAGTGACCTCCATGGTCCAATTAGTTTAATTACTAATGTACAGTAGATTCCCTGGGTATTTCTCCTAGGCCTTGATCTCTATATAAAGAGGGCCACTGGGATTAAATACCATCAGTTTGTCAAGTCTGGTACATAACTCTATTGGCTAGTATTTAAAATGTTTCACCAGGCTAACCAAGCCTGAATGCATGGAGGATTTTCAATAATTCTTTCTGCTCTCTTTTATTTCATCCTCCCTCCCTTTGTTCCTTGCTTTCTTTCTCCTGCCGCTTCCCTTCTCTCTCTGTCAGCCCCCCAACCTGCAGCAGATGGTTATTACGTTATACACTATTGTACTCTAAACTCTACCACACACAAAAAACAATGTAAAAATATATTAATGTTTTAAAATCAAGTGTTCAAAAGTTAGGAAATGTCAGAATTTAGGTTGTCCGAGCAACCTCAGCTTGGCTCTCTTATGAACATTATTATTTTTAAGATATATATTACCATAGTGCCTAGGAGCCCGAGTCATGGGTTAGGATCCCACTGTGCTAGGCACTGTACGAACACAGAAGAAAAAAAACAGTCCCTGTCCCATGGAGAGTATATATTATGATACACTTCTTAATTACATGACCACATACTATTTTTTCCACAGGACCCTGCCTCATTCAGTGTACTGGATGGACCATTTTGGGGGATGAATCATGGTTATGTAGTGAATGATGCTGTTTGTCTGTAGAATCCATGCCTCATTCGCTGCAGAAAATGGAAGGTGTGTAGTGAATGAGGCAGGGGATTGCAGGAACAGAAGGAAGGGTCTCCTGGCTAAGATAGCTGAACGCTGCCCTGGATAACTGGATTTTATCCTTGCCTCTGCCACAGAACTCCTATGTGATTCTGAGCAAGTAATGTAAATCAAACTTTTCAGAGGTGGTCACAAGAAACACACAGTTAATTTCCTGGGTGCCCAGTTTGAGACGTATGGCCTGATTTGCAGAAGTGCTGAATGCTCACAGCTGCAACTGAAGTCAATGGGAGCTGTGCTTTGGACAAATAAAGTGCTATCCAATGCACGTAATCTGAAAAACCAAGTCCTTGGCATCTCAGGATTGGGCACTCCAAACTAGTGGATACTTTTGACCTTAATCTCTCTATGCCTCAGCTCCCATCTGTAAAATGGGGATAATCTCTCCTTTTAATAGGACACTGGGAAAATAAATTCATTAATGTTTGTAAAGCACTCAGACATGATAGTGATGAGTGTCACAGAAAAGCCCTTTAGGAAAGTAATAATTTAGTCTTCAAAGCAGTGTTTGAATAACGTGCAATAATTAAGGTCTGGGGTCACACACTGAACAATGAGGAGACAACAAAATACTGAATAGCTGCTTGTCAAGTGAGCACCATCATTCTGTGACTGAATGAAGCAGGGAGTCTTATGGAAAAAATCGTATGTGGCCATGTAATTAAAGACCATATCATAATTTATACGCAAAAGGGGGCCACATTAAAGTTGCACAGGCAACCTTAATGCTGGTATTTCCTAACTTTTGAGTGCTTGACTTGCAACCTTAATAATGTTCTTTTAGTGTAGGTTTTGTGTAATTTCCTGGTTTTTAAAAAAAAAACCTGAAAAAACAAATTCCATCATGTGTCTTCATATTGACACTGACATGGGACAGCAGCAGGGTTGGAACCTTTGGATCCACCACGGAGTCAGTTGCCACTTGAACTAATGGAACAACTGGTAGCAGTAGTGGGTTGTCATCCTGTACGTGAGCCAGCACTAGAGAGAATAGGACACTTTGATAATGGGTTTCCCAGATATTTGCTGACAGCAGAAGAATGGTGAGACTTGGGATTCCATTCCAGACTTTGCAGGGGAGTGGTACAGACTTTTTTGATCATTCTCTTTACGCTTAACCACTTCTGCCCCATCCCCTCCAAACGGACCCTGTCCCAGTCCTGTCTCTTCTCCACCGCTGGCTCCTCATCCCAGTCCCTTTCTCCATGCCTACCCACTCCCAGTCACCCCCTATGGGATCACAGTCCAACTCCAATCTTTCTGTCAGCTTCCCCGCACTGGCTCAGAGTCCTCGTCTCCTTTCCTGGGCTCCTCACCCTACCTCAGTCTCCCCCTGCCCTGGCTCCTTGTCCCAGTCTTCTTGCCCAGCTAGTTTGAGTTCTTACCCAACACCCAAACTCCTTGTCATATCTGTCTCTCCTCCTGCACAGTCCCCATTCCTCCCTCACTGGTTCCTACTCCCAGTGACACCCCGCAGTCACAGTCATCTTTGTATCCCTGACCAGTTCCCAGTCCCAACCTCCTCACCCAACCAGACCCAGCCTCCCCTCTCCCCAACGCCGTCTCCCCCCTCCAATTCCCAATGACAGGTTCTCTTCCCCCTTTCAGTCCCAGTCTCCCCACTCATTTTTTTGTTCCACTCTTTTCCTTTCCCTTCCATGGCTCAGCTTTTGTTCCCCTCTGTATTTGAGTCAGGTGGCTTCTTCCTCCAAGCTGCCTGGGTCCAAGCAGCGGGGTCACTTAGAGTGCAGGAGATGCATCCTCCCTGCTCTCAGTTCCAGTGCCTGACCTGGACCTAGACTGGAACAGCTGGAACCAGCATTTACAGTGAAAGTTTGGCTTTGCCCATCTTGTAGCTCTGAGCTGAAGAGAGCTTGCTCAGTTGCTCTGTGGGGATGGCACAGGCAGAGGTGCCGGCTTCCTCCTCATCCTGGGGGTGCTTAACCCCTGCTCTGCCACAGGTCCCGTCTCTTCCCATCCCCACTCAGCTGCCGCCCCACCTCTTCCTTCCCAGTTCTGTCCCCTTCCGCAAGTGCGCCCCATGCCCACTCCACCTCCTCCTCCCCCCGCACCTCAGCTGATCACAGGAGGCGCTGGGAGGGAGGAGAGGAGCTGGATGCTGGTGGGTGCTAAGCACCCACACATTTTTTCCCATGGGTGCTCTAGCCTTTCAGGATTTCAGCTGCTCAAAGTTAAGAGATCTCTACAGAGCATGTGTGAACTGTGATTTTTCAAAGGCTTATAACTTGACCATATTTAGGGGGATTTTCACAGTGGTAGCAAGAAGCACATCCCTGATACAACTATGCCAAAATTTCAAGCCCTTGTTTCAGAGCCTGGAGGTGCCAAAGCCTTTAAAAGAAAAGGTCACTAGAGTATTTTAACAAAGGCAAAACAACATTTTTCTCTACACTTGACCTCAGAAACAGCTGAACTGTTTTAGCTGAAATAATAATAATAAATAAAATAATAATAATAATAATAAAAATCAGCCTGAGGCAGACACCTGACAGAAAAATATTAGTATGAATGGTTAAAGTTTGGCAAAGTTATAAGCAACTGAAAACAAGGTCTTATAATGGGAAGTGTTGGGTAATCTTAATGATCGGTGATGCTACCAGCCTACCTGTAATACCTCAGGAAACATACTGGTTTGAAAATCACTTTCTAAAGTAAACATATCCTGAATAATGTTTACTGTCATTTTGTGTCAGTGCTGGCTTGTTTGATGTTCAGATATAATTGATTTTTATGAAACTGTTCTCTTCCTTTCGTTAAACAGCAAATTATTTCCTGGATTATGTGATAGGCAGTTACAAGATGGTAAACATCACATGCTTTTGTTGTCACTATATGCTTCTCTTTCACAAATATAGATTGTAGGTTCTGAGACCATTCCACTGTGTGTTTACTGAATAAGCATGTTGTGATATTGAATTAGTGCTATGCCATGCACGGCTGCTTTTATCATGTCTAATAGCTCTTCCACATAACAGTACTATTGGAGGTTGTATTTTTGTGCATAGCCGTCTCTGAATTTATTTACAGTGTAATTAGGTACTATGCGGGATGGCACTGGGATAAAATAACTGGTACACAAATAAATGACTATATATTAAGAGTAATCATTAGGCTATAAATAATATCTGATGGCAGCAAACACAGCTGAAGATGCCCATAAATAAATAAAAAAGCCAATTGGAATAGTTGGAAATGAATGTGTTTTCTGCAAGTAAGCAGGGGGACTGATTCTGCTCCTACTGAGGATAATGACAAATGGCCCGTTGACTTCAGTGGGAGCATAATGGGTCTGTGATGCATATTTCTAGAATTGAATCCTCACGCAGTATAAAATGCCACTGACGTCAACGAGTGTATTGTCTGAAGAAGGCCTGACCAAGTACTGCAGGGTTGAGCCTGTATGAGCAAATTTTTGCTATAATAAGAGGTTTAGTATCATGATTTTACCTGAGTCCCATATCACCAGTACACAACTCTACCCTGGGCAAGATACATTGTACATTTAGAGCCTAAGTCAATACCCATTGAAAGTATGGAAAAAAATCCAGTGGATCAAGTCCTTAAAAATAACACTGTCATTTTACTATGGGGATTTGTAGAGCTCAGTCTTAAAGCATCCAAAGTTTAAATGTTCAGAAGAAGCAGGTATTTCCTTAATGTGAGTAGTTCAGGTGTGTGACTACTTTAAGGGAAACACGTAAGATTGTCCACAACCCTGCATCAAAAAACCTTTCCTTGTGGATCTTATGGGCCAAATTCTACCTTGGGATACACCTGTGCGACTCCAGTTGGAGTGGGTTGCACATTCACATCCAAAAGGCAGAGTTTGGCCTTTCCTGTAGCTATTTAACTGACATTAAGAGCCAAATTCTCAAAAATAGGGGCTTGAGGGTCACAATGGGTTCTCACAGCCAGTGAAAAAGAAGTCATTGTACATGTAGAAAGAAGACAGAAAAGATCTCACCACCTTTCACTCCAAGGTGCATTTTTTGACTTTGCCTCCTCCAAAATAAACACATAGCAATATGTGTTCTAAGAAAACCCCTAAACCCAACCAAAACAAGACCCTCCATTGCACAAGCTTTTCCCCCTAGGAAGAGAATGAGAGCAAACACGTGACGGATGTGTAGTCACAATGCTTAATGCACTACTGGAAGGCGTTCAGATACTATAGGGATGAGCGTGGTATAAGAATCCATCTAGATTCTAGAATAGAATCTGCTGTTCTGTCTCAAATTTTGGTAATTCTTGAATTACTAGATTGAAATACACTACTGAAGTACTGAAGGGTGATCTAGTGGAGTAAACACTGGAAACATAGGTTCTATTTCTGGCTTGGCCACTGACCTGCTGTGTGATCTTGGGCAAGTCTCTTCATTTCCCTGTAAAATCATGGATGAAATCCTGACCCTAGAATCATAGACTTTAAGGTCAGAAGGGACCATTATGATTGTCTAGTCTGACCTCCTGCACAACGCAGGCCACAGAATATCACCCACTCACTCCTGTAACAAACCCCTAACCTATGTCTGAGCTACGGAAGTCCTCAAATCGTGATTTAAAGACTTCAAGATGCAGAGACTCCTCCAGCAAGTGACCTGTGCCCCACGCTGCTGAAGTAAATTGTAGCTTTGCTATTGACTTCAATGGAGCTGGGATTTTACCTGTTTCTCTAAGGCCTGGAACTATGGGGCCCTGATCTTAGCTGGGGGCTGAAGGTGCTACTATAATACTCCAAAAAACATTACAGCTTTAATTAAATGCATCCAATAGGCCTCCAAGTCTATGGAGAACTCCTTAAAATTCCTGAAGTCCTGTTCCTGCATATGACAAGTCTTGTGTAAACTCTGTGGTGGATACTTTTAGAGCTGTCTCTCTTGGTCATGAGTGCAGATGAAATCTTCCTTGGACATTGCATCTGCTGTGTGTATGTGTATATATTTTATTTCCTATTCTTCACCTTGAATTAAAATCAAGCACTGAAGAATTATTCATGTCAATGAAAAAAATGGAAGCCAAAACAGTGGTGGGACTATCACCATTTATTTCTCAGTCAACATAGTGACTATACGTTTGCAGCTTCAGATTGTCTGTTGAACTTTTTTGTTTTGTTTTAACTTTCAATTTGTCCAGCTTATGTTACTTACTGTACAGTGGTATTTTTGCAATATACTTTATCAAAAACCTTTACTGTAGTCTGAAAAATACTACTGTACATACCGAACTATGAAATTTCTCTAAACTATATTTCTCACTAAATCAGCTAATTGCACTGTGATCACCAATACAGTATTATAGCTTATTTAAGTGGCAATTTTAAAAGTCTGTTCATAAGAACAACAACAAATATTTTGATTTTTTTTCCCTTTAAAGACAAAGTCATTACCAGCATGACTGGGCAGCCATATAGCAACATCTAACCTGTTTATATGCGAGACAGAAGGGGAAAACTTCAACAAGGAATCAGGTTTCACTTGCATGATCCCAAGGCGATATTAAGATAAACAAAATGTGTTATACAAAGATTTTCAAAATGATGAAAAACATTCTTTGACAGTCTTACTTTTAATGAATAGCTGCAAGGAAACATTTTGTTGTGCTGCATTAGCTAGCCTTAGAAGTCAAGCAAGAGTGGGGGTAGGTTCCCCGCCCCCCATTCACAATATGAAGGCAATCTTGGAATGATCTGGAAAGTTTTTATGAGATGAAAATAAAAACCCCACAGCTAAACTGATTACCTTCAGAAGATGGAGCGCTAAGAAGAGCCTGAAGTTAGTTTTTCTCCTTGTTAAATTCCTACAAGGGAAGAATTGCAGCTTTTTTCCCAGCCAACTGTAAACCACAGGCAGGGAAAGTGTGAAGAAAAGTCCCAATATGGAATCCATTAATAAAATCCTTTCATCTTGTTCCTGAGGAAACTGGAACTGAGAATTTTATTATTTTTGTTGTATTTATTTGCCTGGGTTGAACTGAAGAGGAACGGACATTGAAATGACAGATGAGATTCAGAAAGGAACAGAGTTGCCAAAACTTTCATTCAACCTGTGAGGGGTGGGGGTTATTTTACAAGGGGCTTTCATGAAATTGCAATTTCCCTGTTTTCTGAATATCCCAGAACTAACTTTTGGTCTTTCAGATTGTCTACAAACTCTGATATTCCAGTGACAACAGTATGACATCATGCAATCTTATTACATTAGCTAAATAAATGATTCTGGTAAAATGGTATCAATTCCAGAAATACATTATTTCTTTTACTACATGGGAAAGATATCACAGAAAATAGGAAACCCTCTCATTTGATGGGTCTTCCCCATGGGACACTATTCTCCAGTATAAACAGATCTCACTGTTAAGATGATTTTTCCTAAATTTTCTACAATAATTTTTTCTTTTCTTCATTTGGTATTATAGTTCATATTTATAGCCTGGGGCTCACACAATGGGAAACAGTCAGGGAAGAGAAATCAGCAGCCACGAAGGGAGAAAAGATGAAGGGGTTACCGGGGGAGCATATGGCAAGGCATGAGTATAATTCCAGCTTTTTTCCCACCTGTTCTAAACCTTTACCTACTTTCCCCTGATATAATGTACTGCACTACAGCTCCTTAAACAACTGAAGTCTGCTATCAACTGTGCATAGGGCTTGTCTTCACTAGGAGATATGAGTGTGCTTGAACACAATTTTGAGCAATTGAGATGGGTGACAAGTTGCTCACTATGGTCAAACAGACAAAGAGAAATTGCAAAGTAGGGTTTGCTCACACCTATCTGCCATGATGTCTAATATGACTTAACCTATCTACACTGACCAGTCAGCATCAAGTAACTCAACTGTTAAAAACAGAGATTAAACATGATCACGTTTCCTAGAGAAGATGAGGCTTTACAGGATGTGCCTTTAAGATTCCTTGGTTATGGAAAAAACCAAAACGAGAGAGAGAGAGAGAGAACTTGCTAATTCTGAACTGTCATCTTACTGTACATAGTATGCTATGAAATTACAAAACTACTCTGCTGTACTTCCAAAGGTATTTATATGAGGTGATAGAACATTCCCATCTATTTTAAATGAGCTGTATAAGATTAGAATACCCTGGGGCTTTAAACTAGCAAACACAATAAACCCGGGTGGGGGGGGAGGGGACGGACACCTTGATTCAATAATGCATGACGACAACAGGAAGAATTGAAATCCTGATTACTTTGAAAGACCAACAGGTTAATCAGAAAGTGAACACGAAAAACAAATGGTTTATCATACTGCCTTTACTGATTGTCTCTTGTTAAATTGCAGATTGGAAGCTTTCCTGTTAACAGAGGCCCCAGATTTTCTCTCAGGTGAATAGATGATGGACTTCCCGAGCGGAAGAGGACTGCTTTTGTTTTCATAGATTCATAGATTCCAAGGCCAGACAGGACCACTGTGATCAGCTAGTCTGACCTCCTGTATAACATACAATATAGAACTTCCCCAAAATAATTCCTAGAATATATCTTTTAGAAAAACATCCAGTCTTGATTTTAAAATTATCAGTGATGGAGACTCCACTACAGCTCTTGGTAAATTGTTCCAATGGTTAATTACTTTAACCGTTAAAAATTTACACCTTATTTCCAGTCTGAATTTGTCTAGCTTCAACTTCCAGGCATTAGACTGTGTTATACCTTCTCAGCTAAACTGAAGAGCATGTTATTAAATATTTGTTCCCCCCATGTAGATATTCTAGACTGTGGTCAAGTCATCCCTTAACCCTGTCTTTGTTAAGTTAAATAGATGGAGCTCTTTAAGTCTATCACTGTAAGGCATGTTTTCTAATCCTTTAATCATTCTCATGGCTCCTCTCTGAACCCTCTCCAACTGAACAACATCCTTCTTGAATTGTGGGAAACAGAACTGGACACAGTATTCCAGCAGCCATCACACAAGTGACAAATACAGAGGTAAAATAACCTCTCTACTCCAGATTCCCCTATTTATGTATCCCAGGATCACATTAGCTTTTTTAGCCACAGGGTCACACTGGGAACTCATGTTCAGCTGATTAACCACAACGACCCCCAAATCTTTTTCAGAGTCACTGCTTCCGAAGATAGAGCCCCCCATCCTTTAACTATGGCCTGCATTCTTTGTTCCTAGATGTACATATTTATATTTAGCAGTGTTAAAGCACATATAAGTTGCTTGCACTCAGTTTACAGATGTTCCAGATTGCTATGAATCAGTGATCTGTCCTCTTCATTATTTACCAGTTCCCCAATTTGTGTGTCATCTGCAAACTTTATCAGTGATGATTTTATGTCTTCTTGATACTGATAAGTTTTCCTCTTCTCTCATCCTCTGGTTGAATTGCATATTTCTCTGCTGCTTCAGGTGCTGTTCTCATGACTATCGCATTGTTCTTTGTTATGACTAAACTTAAATATATATTCTACCACCGTCTATTCACTCTTCACAGTTTTTCTATGCCTTCTGTTTGAATTACAGTAAGGTTGCAGACGACTCCATTTTCAGCTAGTGTGCAATGCAGGTCATCAAAAAGCACAGAAATGAATAAACATCTGGGACACCAGGCCATGACTACTGACATAACAGGAAAAGAATATATACTAGTCCAAATGTTAGATGAAAGATGATTATGAACGGGCATCAAAAAGTATTCTCAGAAACCTGCTTGCTTGTGATAAAAATCACTATGATCAGAGTGTGCATGGTGCAGCTCTTATCAGCCGACAGGACCTGAAGGAATCTTTCACAGAGAGAGGCGAACTCAGACACTGCTATTAAACTTTCAATATCCAGGCATGTGTGAGCCCAAAATATTACATTAGTTTTCATTTGTGGATAATTATATCCCTTCTCCCAACTTTAAACATGCATAAGTCTGCAATGTTATTTCTGATGAAGTTCACTAGAGCCTCTACTTTTGCAGGAAATATTCCATACTGATAATGAACTTAGCTGTTGGTGCCTTAGGTGAATTTCAACAATGGTGTTTGACTATCTCCTCAGTAACATTGCAGACAATAAACAAGTGCACCAATTTATGTAGACTGGTCAGCACAGGAACAAAGATGATTTCACGATCTTTGCTTAATCAAAATTGGACTTCAGGCCAGCCTTTGTATGTGATTTGAGCTCCATTGGCAGCTTTAAGATCAAGGCCAACTTCTATTTCCAGTAACTTGACAAGCTTTCTAAAGCATGTTCTTGGGAGATTGCCTTTTACCTATTGACCTGAGACTTTGCACACATGTATTCTAGTGAGATTTTACTTTACTGACAAAACAACACATCAGATACCTCTTTCCAACTAAGTTAGCTACCCTGACTTGCTGCTTTGGGGTTAGATGTAAATATGGGCCACTCCTGTTAAATTAGATGTAGTGCTCTCAGCTCTGTCTGTGCTTTCTTGTGATTTTCCTGCATGATACTGAGATTGACTTTGGAACTCTGAAGTTCTACCAATTATTCCTGGTCCCATAGGAGGTCATCCTGTGCTTTTCCCCTTCTGACTGGTTTCCTGAGTGGTCCTCTTCGCATGATATCCTGATTGGTAATGTTCTTTGCTGCCACATCTGAAATAGAATTACTGCCATTGCCAGACTTCCCGAAGCTAACACACCCTCTTCTCTGGGGCTGCATGTCCCCACTTACCACAACTGGGCTAAGTCTACACGACACACTACTTTTGGCAATGTTGAGGGTATGTATGGCTACATACTGCAGTGAAAATCAGGCTATATCCACACTGTGGTGGGTAGCTACACATCTCAGTGAAAGGCTCTAGTAGGTGGGAGGCAGCAGGGAAAGGCTTCAGCAGCTCCCTGCTGACAGGACCATTCCATGCAGTGAGGAAAGGCTCTAGAAGGAAGAAAGCAGCATGGAAAGCTTACTGCCTCCCCCTGCCACAGCCTTTCCCTCCTGCCGGAGTCTTTATCTGTGGCGGGGAAGGACTCCAGCAGCCAGGAGCTGGCAGAGCCTTTCTCCACCATCTCAGCGCTGCCAGAGCCCTTACCTGCAGCGGGGAAAGGCTCCAGTAGAAGGGAGCTACTGTAATCTTTCCCTGCGGTGGAGAAAGAGTCTAGCAGCAGAGAGCTGGCAGAGCCTTTCATTGCTTCCACAGCATTTCCCCACTGCCAGAGTCCTGTCCTGTGGTGGAGAAAAGCTCCAGCAGCTGGGAGGCAGCGGGACATAACACAGCTGAAAAAGCAGTGTAGACTGGAAGGCCTGGTTTGGGTGAGTAGAGAGCTGTATTGGATATATACTCGGGCGTGTCTATAAACCACTCACCTAAGCCATGCCACATGCTCTACACTGCTACTTACATTTGTGCTAGAGGGGCTACCCAAGTATGTATTCGACATACGGCTGAAAAAAGCAGGCAGCATAGATATAGCCTTAGTGCTTTCGTCACGTGTCTGAACTTGCTTTACTGAACCACCCTTCTCCTCTTCTCAATAACTCTCCATTCAGTTACATGATGAGCAACTAGAGAGAAAACAGGTGATTATTTTTTAGTTTGAAACCTGCCGATAGGTTACCTGACACCTGTGCTACTTGTGTTCTGCTTATACCTACTACTTGTGTATTTACGGTACTTAGCAAAGACTCTGCAGAAACATATAATTACAAATTAATTCTCTCTGTGCTTACATGTCACCAACAGTACCAATTAATAGTTTGTAGTATACTTTTGTGGCTTATAACTTAAAGCATCAGAGGATCCTGGCTGTCTAGGAATAATTCTACAGCTTCTAATACTATAACAGAGATGTGGTATTGTTTCTGAGGGACAGAATATTCTAGAACAGCGGTTCTCAAACTTTAGCAACCCGAGGACCCCCATTTTTATTTAAAATTTTAAAATTGCCCCTTCTCCAAGACCCCGCCCCCCACTCAATCCATCTACCCTCCCTCTGTTGCTCACTCTCCCCCATCCTCACTCACTTTCACCAGGCTGGGGCAAGGGTTGGGGTGCAGGAGGAGATGAGGGCTCTGGGAGGGAGTTTGGGTGTGGGAGGGGGTGCAGGCTCTGGGCTGGGGCAGGGGTTTGGGGTGCAGGAGGGAGTGAGGGGTGCAAGCTCTGGCTGAGCAGCACTTACTTCGGGCAGCTCCCAAAAGCGACCGGCACATTTCTCTGGCAGCAGCTCCTAGGCAGGAAGGCCAGGGGGCTCTCTGTGCACTGCCCCTGCCCACAAGCACGGCTCCCTGCAGCTACCATTGGCTATAGCTCCCAGCCAGTGGGAACTGCGGAGTCAGCACTCGGGGCAGGGGCAGTGCATGGAGACCCTTTGTCCCCCCTCAGGCCTCAGGGATGTGCCGGCTGGTTCAGGGAATGGTGCAGAGCTGGGGCAGGCAGGAAGCCTGCCTTCGCCCCGCTGCATCGCCAGACTTTTAGCGTGCAGGAGGCGCTGGGAGGGAGGGGGAAGAGTTGAGGGAGGGGAGGGGAGGAAAGGGAAGGATTTGATCAGTGGGGCCCGTGGACCCGCTGGGATACCCACGGGGACCCATGGGGTTCAACGACCCCAGTTTGAGAAATGCTGTTCTGGAAGGACACAGGAGACCAAGAGGCAAGGAGAAAGCTTAGGAAAGATTCAAACTGTGTGAATATTTCTTGCTCATTCACTTAAATAAATAACTGTTTTAGTATTAGTTTAAATATGTCCTGCCCCCCGGCATAACATTACCAGTTCCTCCTCATTGCTACAAAACCTCTGGGAACAAACACACAGAACTTCTGAGGCCTAAATGTGGAGCCCTTGGGAGTAAAGCATACGGTGTCTCAATGTCAGCTTGCTGGCTGAGCAATGAGGAATTTGCTTGTTTTGTAATGATAAAGCCTAGCTATAAAACAGTGCAGTGAGGACTTGTTGTCATTAGAACACCTGTTGTGTTTAACATTCGATTTCTTCAAACACAGTTCAACATTTATTTTTCTGAACCTGTCAGACTTACACACCACACAAGACTGTCGGTCACACTTCTCTACAGAGACTTACAAGGAGTAACTGATAAAAAAAATTGTACTGGGAAGGATGTGCCTGTGTGTAAGAGAGAAAGGGAGAAACAGGAAATAGAAGTTCAAAACTATGGCCTGGTCTACATTAGAAAATTAGGTCAGTTTAACTATGTCAGTCAGGTGTGTGAAAAATCCACAACCCTGAGCGGTGTAGTTAAGCTGACCTAAGTTCCTGTGTAGACAGCGCTAAGTTGAGGGAAGAATTCTTCTGTCTCTTCGCCTTCCTTTCATCCCTAAAATTTCCCTCCATCACTAATGCTGATTCAGCATCAAAGATAGGTGTGCTAGTTCATACAAGGTTTCAGGTAGCCTGCATTTTAAGCACTCTCTCACTTGACCCCGTTTATAGAGTTGCAAATGTCTGAACATGGTATGAATTTCCACCTACTTTGCTGCCACATTCTACTGAGGAGCTGCTCACTGAAGATTATAATTTGTACTTTGGGAAAAAAATTGAGTTTTGAGGAGGGATTGCATGAGGTGGTGGTCATTTGGCACACAAGAGAAAATGCTGTTCCAGGCATAAGGGACTAGATGTAAGGTGTGAAGATGGGAGTGGGAGGATACAAAGGGCCTGGTTCAACTCCTGTTACATCAATTGGAGCCTCTACATTGCTCTAATGGGCACTGGATCTAACCCAAAGGGAGCAGACTAGGTTGGAGCACAGTGAGCAAGACAGGGAATAGGAAGAAATGAGCACAGGGATGATGAGCACAGTGTTTTGCTTAGTCAATGAAAGAAACTCCCAAAAAGGTATAGTCAAAGGATGCTCTAGTGTTGTTTTTTCCCCGTAAGAAATGTATGGTTCTGAGTAATTTTGTGCTCTCAGATATGGGGATATGCAGTTGTTTTAAGATGTCCTGTTACTTTGGGGATGCACTGAAGTTTGATAGCTACACTTGGTCTTCAAATCTATACAGAGAGGGGAGATTAAATATCTAGAATGTCTGGTTGGAAACATCATTTGCTCTTTGGAGTGCCTACCCCATAAACAGCTGGCATTGCATGGTAATAACTTCATGAATGCAATGTTATACAGGGAGATAAAATAAACAAAATATGTGGTAGAGAAAAAAGGCTCAGAGAAAAGTAAAACATAAAAAGTTTAAGACCATGGCATCTAGTGACCCAGTTGTTTCATTGTAACTGTAACTTTGGCTTTCATTTTTAGATTTGTTTTTAAAACATTTGTCATTGGCTCACATGATCATTATTTAATCTATAGTAAAAATTTAAAATAGTACTAATAACTTAGAAGCTTATCAGTAACTTAAACTAATCCTATCTCAAAATGGCCACACTGTAGGGTGCTGGCATGTTGCCAGCCCACAAAGGATTAGCTGTAACACCCAGAATCCCTTTTCAAGGCAGTTCTATTTCTCAGACATAGGCAAACCCCACTCAAACACAGTTCCTCAGTTCACCCTTGGCTACAGCTCCCAAGGGATTTTCCCCTTTGCCTGCCTCTATTCCTTCTGCTCAGGGCCTACTGCAGGATTCTCCCATGCTCTGTTAACTGAGCACCATCTCCCAGGGCTCTCTCCCTGGAGCTCCTTTCCCCCAGTAGGTTCCCACTGCCTCCCTGCCCAGCGGACTCTGGTAGCCATGCCCAGATAAGTCCCTCCTGCTGTTCCTGTTCCCACTACCTAGGCCTCCTGGCTTCTGGCAGGCAGTAAGAGCTCCATGTTTTCTTTCTCTACCCTTTTCCTGACTGACTAAGGCCTGACTTACTCAGGCACTCCCTGAGGCCTTCTCTTATAGACCAATCATAAGTACACTGGTCTCTTCTCTGTTAAAGGGCCTATGACACCCTGTGACATACTCCTAGAACAGATGGACTGAATCCAATTTAGTGGCTGCAGCCAATTCACGCCCCAAATACTTTCCCTATATCCATGACTTACAGTGAGAAGTCAGGCCTTAAAGTTATCCCTTCAAGAAAGCAGTTCCCTTAGGAATGACTTGACCAGAGCTAGAACCACTGTATTAAAAAAACAGTGAAGCTGTGCTACCCACATAGTTCTTATGTTATGTGTCAGCATGTTACATGTGGGGTCCCACAGGTGTCTGTCCTGGGCCTGGTACAATTCAATATTTTCATTAATGACATTGATAATGGAGTGGAGAGTATGCTTATAAAATTTGCAGATGACTCCAAGCTGGAAGGGGTTTGAAGCTCTTTGAAGGACAGGTTTAGAATTCAAAATAGCCTTGACAAATTGGAGGATTGGGCTGAAATCAACAAGATGAAATTCAATAAAGACAAATGCAAAGTACTACTCTTGTCTCTTAGGAAGGAAAAATCAAATGCACAGCTACAAAATGCGGGATAAATGGCTAGGCAGCGGTACTACAGAAAAGAAGGTGAGGGTTGCAGTGATTCACTAATTGAATACAAGTTAACAATGTGAAGCAGTTGCAAAAAAGGCTAATATCATACAGCGGTGTATTAACAAAAGTGTAGTATGAGAGACATGGGAGGTAACTGTCCCACTCTACTCGACTGGTGGAGTACTGTGTCCAGTTCTGGGTGCCACATTTAGGAAAGATGTAGACAATGTGGAGTCCAGAGGAGAGCATCAGAAATGATAAAAGGTTTAGACAATCTGATTTATGAGGAAAGGTTTAAAAAACCAGGCATGGTTAGTCTTGAGACAAAAAGACTGTGGGGCTTTACAGTCTTCATATATGTTAAGAGCTGTTATAAAGAGGATGGTGATCAATTGTTTTCCAGGTCCACTAAGGTATGACAAGAAGTAATTGGCTGAATCTGCAATAAGAGGGATTAAGGTTAGATATTAGGAAAAGCTTTCTAACTATATGGATAGTTAAGCCCTGGAATAGGCTTCCAAGTGAGGGTGTGGAATCCCCATCACTGGAGGTTTTAAAGCACAGGTTAGATAAACACCTGTCAGGGATTGTCTAGGTATAATTGGTCCTGCCTCAGTCAGGAAGCTGGACTAGATGACCTCTCATAATCTCTTCTAGGCCTTCATTTCTATGATACTTTGATACTTTGTGATAAATTAATGAGTTCTTCTCAAATGGTTAATCCTTATAAATTAATAGCTAATTTACAAATAATTGTAATTTTTGTTTGGTTTATAGTGTCCACATGAAGTCAGAGATATTTTATGATGTTGAGATCATGGATCAAATCAGAGAGTTTACTGCAAATCTAGGGGATCTGACGTATGTCACAATCTTCAATTCTTACTTGTCTAGGAAGAATTCAAGGCTGAAAGTTTATACATTTAGAATGACCAGTTTGTGTACACAATATATGATTGCAGGGATACTGTTCAATGAGTTCACATTAAAATCAATATTTCAAAAACAGAGACCTGGATTTACAGTTATATTTTATGGAACTCCAACTGTACTGATAAATCATCACCATGGCTTCTGTCAGAATAAATAATGGTTTTCAAATGTCCTATGTGATGCAGAAAGGTTCAGTGCAATCTAGCCATTCCTGCACCTGGCTTTACTCAGTACCTAGACTGTTCATTGCCTAACACAAAGCACGTTTACATATTGCCTGTCTGAGACAAAATAAATGCACTGCATGGATTCTGAAGTGGCTTAGTTCTAAAGTTGGCTTCTCATAGTACATCTGTCTGGCAAAAGAACAATAACTTGGATCAAAGAAAGCAGAGGCCTTTAGGCAGCTTATAAGTCTATTGTGTGATATTGTGTGTGCTTATCCAGTGAACACGTGCTTTAAATTAAAAGCTATGGCAGCAGGATAAGTATGTGTACTGTGTACAATTCACTTTCTCTTCACTCCCATCAAACAGCTTTGCCTTAAACCTCCATGCCTAGATATTATATCAGCATCTTCATAAATGAATGCTTTTGTTACCAGTACGTCAAGAATAAAATCTGTTCTTATTGCGTCAGCAAACAATAATGGAATGTCATGCCAGTAAGACACAATAGGAAGCATGCAATGGGGAAAGCACTAACAATAAGATGAGACAAGGTATATGTTAATAATAAACATTTACACACGTCTCAGGGGCATTAGGCTGGTCCCTACCTTTAAAGACCAGGAACCTACGTAGAGTTTAAGGATCACAAATAATGGTTCATGGTAATAAACCACTGAAATACATTACAATGATTATAAATTTGACAACACACACACACACATATACACACACACATTATGATCCCTTTTTTAAAAAAAAATAAGTCTCAATGCATCTTTCCACTTTAAAAACTGTGCAATAATTGAAGCTTTTAAAATTGATCTTTTAAAGTTTTTTTTAATTTGTCTTTAAAAGTTAGCAGTCCCATTTATTGATTTGGTGCTAAAGGAGTCCAACAGAGTTAAGATATTTGGGGACCCACAAGTAGCTCATCTACCAATGCACTCTCCCATTGACCTAAGGAACATTTTTCCTTAACAAAACAAAACAAAAAAAAGTTAATGTTGGATTGAAACCACAGGAGACTGGACTCATCTATTTATCCAGCTAACAGGTAGCAGACAGAAGCATCAGTGCATGTTTGGTCACAGCGTTCTACAAAATGTATCTTTGCCTTTTTCTGAGGGACCATCTCTAGGAAGGAGAGTGTAGTTCAACATCCACGCCCACATAGGCCTTGTGCTTTATGCAGAGCAAGCCAACAAGGATGTCAGCTCCTCCCGTTTTCAGTATAACCACCAGAATTACCTAACAACTAGGACCTGATCAAGATAAACCATAGGCAACTGAACACTCGACATACAGTAATGCTTATTGGTCACAATCAGCTTGGGTCATTTTCCACACTGGTGACCTTGTGATGAAAGACTGTATTCTTTCATCTAAAGCCCCCAGTCATTCAATACCCTGAGACAAAAAATTTAAAATCTGGCAGCAAATGACAATTGTAACGTAGAGGGATGAGCATTGCTCGTAAAGAGCAACTGGAATGAAATGTCGCTAGAATTGAACAGCATTAAAAATTATCTAGTGTTTTTATATACCATCTAGTGTTTTCTGAAATATTTTACATAGCAATGAGTTAGACAGTGGTATAGTGACTGCCTAGACAAACATCAGTCTACATGTGTTTAGTAATTGCTCATATACCACTTGGACATTAGAACCTGTTTTATTAAGAAAAGAAACACTGACAGGGAGAATAGGGGTAGACCACCTTCTGGCTACAAAGTGTCATATGGGTCAGTTTTAATTTCACTAGAGACAATCACATTTGACTCTTATGCATATTTACCAGACTGAGTGAGTCATTCTGATGTCCTGAGCCATCCACTGTTCCCCTCTTGTAAGGACAATGAAGGGAGCTGATTAATTCTGATATTACTATAAAGTCACATTCCAGAAAGAGCTACTATATGAGACATCTGATCCAATGGGAAACACAAAGAAGCCCTAGAAGTTGAGGGCACTTAGCACTTTGGTGAAGACACTTAGCACCTCACTAAATGAGGCTCTGTTGACATAACCAGCACTTTTAATTACTTTTAAGAAATACGATGTTGGGGCCTGATCCTGCAAACTACTGAGCACCACCAACTCTCACTAACTGATAAGGAAAAGCACCTAGATGGATTGTGCTTTTTTAGAATTCACAAATCTTTTGTAGTTCTGAATGTGAACTCACCCAAGTTGGAAAAAACAGCCTAGTCCTCAATCCATTGGAGTTCCGAATGTAGAGTGCCAGTAAAGCTAATATAGTCCATGAATGCATTTACACTGTAGCCTTTACTCAAGCTCTGCTGAGGGATTAATGGAAACACTCCCCCTGGCTCTGGAGTCCATCATTTCTGTTCTCTTTTCTTTGCTGTTGAAAACAAAAACACAACCCCCTGCTGTGAAGAGGATCCTCTGGCCATTCAAAGACAAATGGGACCCCATCAGCTGCCCCAGGATGCAATTCATTTACAGCAATTTTAGGCTCTGCCCATTTCACTGCGTCACACAGACACACTTGAGGAACTCAAGGATGTGCATTGTGGATGTGCTGAAACCCCATTAAAATGCAGCTCCGCTCAACGTGGCTATTTTTAAAAATCATAATTCTGAAGAATTAAAGAAAACTGAGCTGTGATATTTCTGAAGGTCAGAAACTAGTAACTAATTTAAGGGAACTGTAGTGTATTTTGAAAACAATGCAGCAGTGAAAAATAAATGAAGAGAGGCAGAAGGTTTGCATATATTTGCCAGCTGTTAGGACCTACTGACTCATATTTACTATTGTTATCCAGATGGTCTTTTCAGAGCCTTAGAGGATGTTAATTCAGTATACCTAATGCTTTGGCAAATAAATCTGAAACCAAAACATGAGTGATAATAAAGAAAATAAGAAAATACAGAAAGAAATGTAAACAGCCTAAAGTAAATGGATTCCATTTCCCTCCTTAAATGCAGTAAGAGAAGGAAAAACAGCCTGTCCAAAGCTTCCAACAGACTCCAGCTGTGTCTCTTTAGTTGTTTCTTTCATTTTCAGACACAGCAAACCATGTAGTTTTCTAGAGAAGTTTCATCAGTTTGGACAATGGGACCTTAAAGCTCAAATAAAGTTGAACTGATTACTAGAATGTTTTCTGTGTGTTGCACCATTGCATATTATTGAGCTGGTCAACAGTATAATTTATAACATACCTCTTACCAGTCTGCTATAAAAATCAGGGACACCATTTAAAAAAATATATTCAGGGACAAAGAATCAAATTCAGGAATAGTCTTTGTAAAAAGAGTGATCAATGACTCCAAAACCTATTCATTCAAACAACATCAAAATAGAAAAGATTGTTTGAAAAGTAACAAAACCTTGACTGTATTTTTTTTTTAAATTACACTCTTTCTGGTTCTCTAACAAAATAGCTAGGAAGAGAGACAGTCTATAGAAGGGGTATTATTGTATTTGCTAAAACATCATTAATGAAAGTAAGGAAGACATGAGAGGTACGTTAATCAGTAGACTTAAGAATAATTTGCAATGAATTAATTACTGGATAGATTTAACCTATATTTCTGTTCACAGATATTCCCACATATCACAATTACCTTGGATTAATTCATTTTTGTAATATATTTTAATAACTCAATGTATTGATCACTAACAGTCATTTTCTGCTACCCTTCCTCATATTGAATAATATATACACTTTTAAATAGTATCACTTGAGGACTACTTTAGGAGTGAGGATGTGTGTGAGGGTAGCAGACCCTGGCCCTAACATTTCTTTGTAAGTATTTTATAATCAATATTTGCTATTTGAGATGTGCTGGTTAATTGTGATTAGTCAAGTAAACCACATGGTATTGTTTGGATAAGTATATTGATGCTCCTCTATAGAAGAGATATGCAGAGAACAGCAAACAACTCATCTATATGAAAAGATACATGCCTATGGACTCAATAATGATGTCAAATCTCATGTTTCTGGAGTAATTTGATTGGGTAAACCTGAAAGCACTGATTCAAATCACACTTATTCAAAATGGTGGAGTTATACAACATGAGCAATTCTACCACGGATATGAAATGTTTGCTTTCTTTTCTCCTCATAGCTCAGTGTCCCTTAGCTTTTTGATGGCTACTGGACGGTAAGAAACTGGAGATATAGCAACAGATGTCATCATATCATCATGGTTCAAATTCCATTTGAATTGTCAGATTCCACTGTTAGTTTTGCAGTGGGTCAAGATTAATATTTCATTAACTGGTGGGTTAAAATAGGCCGAAATGAACAGCAGTGCTTGGAGAAAATAAAATCCTGTAAATTAGACACCAGCACCTCACAAACAGAACTGTTAATTGGAAGTCCTTCACATTGTTGTTGGTGTGTTTCTGTTAGAATGCCTGTTTATTATGGAGTGTCATGCCACTGTTTCATAGTTAAGATTTATTTCTGACACTCTAGTAAGATACTAAGAAAAACTTGGGACATTCCAGTACATTACCCTCCTTTCCCTAACAAACATACTATTTTCTCTTTGTCCACCACAACTCCTATTCATACATTTGAAAGGAACTTTTAGTGCGATCTGTGTAAACAACACTGATCATCAATTGCTGTTCAGGAAGATCAAACTGGACACATTGATGTGCCTCTCCTCCTCTTTTCAGCTGAACCCCGTCACAAATAAGACAGCTAACAAAATATTAGGTGATTTCCACAAAAGGGTTTTCTTGTAGTTCGCACAGGTCAGAAAAACATAAATTATCCCCCAGACCAAAAGAATGACAACAAGGTTCTTCTGGCATCCCAAAGTGTACAGGGTTAAGGTTGTGTGACAGTTTTGTGTGAGAAGTGCCATTTTAAATCCCAAAGAGCTAATGTTTGCTTTTTGCTTTTTACAGTTTTGCTAAAGCTCTTGTAAGGAACACACTGGTGAAACTTAATTCTGTGCTTCATGATTTATCATTGTTTTAGCATGGGCATTTAAACTCAGATTCAGGAAGGAATCAACAACTAACTTTAACTTTAGCTCCACCGTAACAAAGTTTTCTGTCGGATGAATATCGTCTGTGATTGGTGTCTCATTATCTGATATTGTCAGTTTCCTGGGGGGATTGAGGGGGAATGTGTTTGCTGCTTAATTTTTGCTCTCCTATCCAACTAAATGGATAGCTTTAAAGGTAGATAAGATTGAAAAATTGGTCTGAGAAACTCTGAAAATAAGCAAACCAAGAAATAAAGAAATGTAAAACTAGATACTGACACCCCCAGAGATAAAACACAATGAGATACTTAATGAACCAACCAATATCAATAGGAAATTATTGGAAAACAAATTTTTCAACAAACACCTAAGGGCTTTTTATAGCCAGTAAATATGGTACTGGGAAAGCTGCAGGCCAAACATGTACTACTCTAGCAAAGTAGAATGAGGAGGAGAAGGATTGTGAAAAATGGGGCTGTCAGAGTCTCTAAATCTCACACATTAGAGTGAAGCTGGATCAATGCCCCTTGGGTCCCATGTACTTATATCCGATAATAATCTCACAGATAATTAAATAACCTGTGTTAAAACTTCTCTCTTGCACCAATACAGAAGTGAGAAGGTTAGGTCTAGGAAAATATACCACTGGCTCCAGAGAGGCAATCATGGTCACCATAGAAACAGAAATCTCATAAGAGACTGAGAAAAATTCTCCTACCTGGCAGCCCTTCCTCACTGGAGACATGCTGAAGGTCAGCTTGTCTTGATGCTACATGCTACGTTATGGGTAGGGTCCAGGAAAAAGTGAACACTGAAAAAATAATTTCCATGATAATTCATTTGAATTTTGACAACCCTTGGTTTCAGCTGTATTTGCATTCTATTGTGTTTGCTTCCTGCTAACACTCTATGAGTTTTCTGGGAAGGACTGTTCATGGAAACAGAAAATTTCAAATGGATTTTTAATTCACAAATGAAAGTTTTCAAACTGGAATCTGATCCCAAGTCTATTGTCTACATTGGACTTTTCCCACCCTAAAAGTTCCCATGGTTGCTGTCACTGGTGTAATTCCTCCCATGGTAACAACAGAAAGAGCTCTACAGACAGGCTTGGTGGCTAGCAGCATTTAACCACTGTGGGTACGTCTGCACTGCAATCAGAGGTCTGACTGCTGCATAAGACCGCCCAAGACCTTGGATAGCTACTTAGCAGCCAACCCATACTTTCACCAGGACTGCCGTGGCTTCTGTGCTATCGTTATTTGCACTAACTAGATCCTAGCAAGCCTGCGCATGTCTACATGACAATCAGTGTGTGACCGTAGCAGACATAGACAGACACTATGCATCTAACCCCTTTAGCAGGTTAGATCACATGGTGATTAAAAAAGTCTAGTGTAGACAAAATGTAAGAATTAAAACGTGTCCAATCAAGGAACTGAAACATACTATAGGCCTGATTCTCCACTGCCTTGCTCATTTTGTGGCCATCTACATCTGTGCAAAGTGAATCTAAAAAGTTACCACTCCAGTCTGGTTGGCTGAAATTCTGTCTTGGAGTCGCAGGGCAGGCCAAGGTTTACTCTGTGCAAGATCCAAAGCTGGGAGAGAAAAGGTGCTGTATGCCACCTCCATGGTCCCAAAACTCTGGGGCTGCCATGGGCCAAATCAGTCCCAGCGCAAGTTAGCCCAGCCTCAGGCTGTTCCAAATGTATGCCCATCTACGCTGCTGGCAGCTGTAAGGAGGCACCAGCTCTGCGCCATGTGACTCTCCGGCCAACCACCTCGATGAGCTTTCAGACTGTTTTGCATAAACAGAGCGATTCAGAGCACCTTGCTGGAGATGAGGCTGTCTGACTTCAATAAAGTTATTCCAGGCTTATGCTGTAATCAAAAGCAGAATTTGGCACATAGTGATTTACAGCCACTTTACATGTATATAAGTGACTACATGCCATTCCTGCAAGTGGAGACCCAGGCCTTAATTCTCAGCTGCTTCATGTAACTGCTGGGTACACTGGAAGGGGGAGGAATTATTTGTGGTTCCCTGATCCTGGGGCTAGTTTGGCCACTGGCTGACTATCGCCCCAAAGGCCATGTAAAAGTGCTACCCTTCTGCAAGCAGCAACTCCTCTCACTCAGGTTTCAGAGTAGCAGCCGTGTTAGTCTGTATTCGCAAAAAGAAAAGGAGTACTTGCGGCACCTTAGAGACTAACACATTTATTTGAGCATAAGCTTTCGTGAGCTACAGCTCACTCAGTAAATCATCAGCATTCCCAGCTCTGCCTGACACACACGGCGCCTGTGTCCCAAGAAAGGGAGTGATCATGGAAAAGGCAGAGCAAGTAAAGTTCCCTTGGTTGGTGCTTCTTTCCCAGGTGTTTAAGAAATAAGTAAAGGAGAGGAACATACCGGAGAAGATGGCTTGAGCAGGCAAAAATTAAAAGTCTCGGAGGGCTTGTTCACTGAAGAACAGAGTGACAAGGAGCTCTTGAAAAGAAAAGGAGTACTTGTGGCACCTTAGAGACTAACAAATTTATTTGAGCATAAGCTTTCGTGAGCTAGAGCTCACTTCAAAATTTGTTAGTCTCTAAGGTGCCACAAGTACTCCTTTTCTTTTTGCGAATACACACTAACACGGCTGCTACTCTGAAACCTGTCAAGGAGCTCTTGGTCTCCCTGGTAAGGGCCAAGGAAGGAGGAGCAATTTATTCATTGATTCATGGAGTTTAAGACCAGAAGAGCCTATTACATCATCTAGTCTGACCTCATTTGTATCACAGGCCATTATATTTTACCCAGCTGCATCTGTATTGAGCCCAATAATTTTTGTTCGATTAAAGCTTATCTTCCAGAAAAGCAGACAATCTTGATCTCAAGATATCAAGAGAGAATCCAATACTTCCCTTCACAGTTTTCTCCAATAGTTAATCACCCTCACTGTTAAAAATTTGTGTCCAATTTGAATTTGTTTAGCTTCAGCTTCCAGCCATTGGTTCTTGTTATGCTGTTGTCTGCTAGATTAAAGAGCTCTTTATTACCTGTTATTTTCTTCCTGTGAAGTCCTTATACAGCATAATCAAGTCACCTCTCAAGCTTCTTTCCAATAAACTAAACAGACTGAGCTCTTTAAGTCTCCACTCTAAGGCATTTTCTCCAGCCCTCAGATAATTTTTTTGGCTCTTTTCTTCATTCTCTCCAATTTTTCATCATCCTTTTTAAACAACGGACACCAGAACTAGACACAGTATTCCAGTAATGGTCTCACCAATGCCCTAAACAGAGCTAAAATCTCCTTCTGCTCACAGCTCCCCTATTTATACATCCAAGGATTAGGGTTTAGCCCTTTTTGCCACAGCATCTCACTGGGAGCTCATGCAGAGATGCTTGTCCACCCATGTCAGGGTTCCCTCCCCACTCTGAACTCTAGGGTACATGAAAGACCCCCTAAGCTTATTTCTACCAGCTTAGGGTAAAACTTCCCCAAGGCACAAATTCTTTGCCCTTGGAGGGTACAGTGCCACCACCAAGTGATTTAACAAAGAATCAGGGAAAGGATCACTTGGAGTTCCTATTCCCCCAAAATATCCCCCCAAGCCCTTACACCCCCTTTCCTGGGGAGGCTTGAGAATAATATCCTAACCAATTGGTTACAAAGTGATCACAGACCCAAACCCTTGGGTCTTAGGACAATAGAGAGATCAGTCAGGCTCTTAAAAGAAACAGAACTTTATTAGAAAGAAAAAAGGTAAAAGAAGCATCTCGGTAAAATTAGAAGGGAAGCTAATCTCATAGGGCAATCTGATTTAAAACACAGAGGATTTCCCTCTGGGCAGAAACTTTAAAGTTACAAAAAGAAAACCAGGAATATACACCTTCCTCTCAGCACAGAGAAAATCACAAGCCAAAACAAAAGTAAACGAACGCATTTCTTTGCTAGTATTTACTAATTCTAATGGAGTTGGATTGCTTGCTTTCTTGATCTCTCTCCGGCAAGCACACAGAACAGACAGACAAAAGCCTTTTCCCACCCCTAGATTTGAAAGTATCTTGTCCCCTTATTGGTCCTTTTGCTGAGGTGCCAGCCAGGTTACCTGAGCTCCTTAACCCTTTACAGGTAAAAGGATATTGTGCCTCTGGCCAGAAGGGATTTTATAGTACTGGATGCAGGAAGGTTGTTACCTTTCCCTTTATATTTATGACAACCCCTAAATCCATTTCAGAGTCACTATTTTCCAGGATACAGTCACCCACTCTGTAGGTATGACCTGCATTTCTTGTTCCTAGATGTATAACTTTGTATTTGGCTGTATTAAAAAACATTTTGTTTGAACGGAGCCAGTTTATGAAGTGATGCAGATTGATCTGTTTGACTGTCCTGTCCTCATCATTACTCATCACTCTGCCAGTCTTTGTCTCATCAGTAAATTTTATGAGAAGCCTTTTATATTTACTTCCACATCATTGATGAAAGTGTTGAATAGCATCAGCCCGGGAACTGATCCCTGTGGAACCCCACTAGAGACACCTCCATTCCACATTGACAATTACTTTTTGAGATTGGTCAGTTACAGTATGAAATTTAATCTGTGCTTTATTTATACTGTGTACTGCTAATTTTTAAATCGGAATATTGTGGAGTACTAAGTCAAACACCTTACAAAAGACTAAGTGTATTACACCTACAGAGGTATCTTCATCAATCACCTTTATAATCTGATTGATTAATTAAATCAGGTTTGTTTGACAAGACCTATTTTCCATAAAACCATGTTGACTGGCATTAATTATATTTCGAGCTTTTAATTCTTTATTAATTGCATCCTGTATCAGCGTTTCCACTATGATGCATGTCAGACTACCCAGCCTTTCGTTATCTGAATAATCTCACTTGCCCTTTTTTAATACTGGCACAAAATTTGCACTCTTCCAGGCTTCTGAAATTACCACAGTATTCCAAGATTTATTAAAAGCTAACATCAGCAGGCCAGAGATCTTTTAGGACCCTTGGGTACAAGTTATCCCGGCCTGCTGATTTGAAAATGTTTTATCCTGTAGATGTTGTTTCGCATCCTCCTTAGTTACTACTTGGCTGGAAAGTATTTCATCATCCTTGTGTGACACTAGTTACATCATCCTACTTTTTTCTGAATTCAGAGAAAATATTTATTGAACACTTCTGCCTTTTCAGCATCAGTAATAATTTTAACATCTCTATCTTGTAATGGGCCTATACCATTGCTAGGATTTCCTTGGTTCTGCATGTATTTTAAAATCCTCCTCATTTTCTTTAGCCCTGCCAGCCATGGATTTTCCCTGATGTCTTTAGCTTCCCTTAGCAACTTTCTATATTTCATAACATCTACTTTAAAATTATTGCTCACCATTTCCATTTGTTCTTTGTTGCTTTTACATTTCTAATTGCTGCCTTTACTTTGCCACGGAATCAGGGCAGGCTTTTAGCCAAAGTTATCCTCTTTCTTGATTGTGGCTTTTTGGCCACCTAATAAACTCTTCTTAAAGAACTCCCAATTTTCATTCACATTTTTCTGTCTACATTTTTCCTCCCAATCAATTTCACTCATAATTTTCGTCAGCTTTGGGAAACTATCCCTTTTGAACCACCAAATACTTATATTACTAGTTGGAACTGTCCTCTGTTTGCCTATATTGAATGCAGTCAGATCAAGATCACTGTTTCCTAGGTGACCACCAACTTCCATTCTAGTGATAAATTCATCTTTCTTCATCATAATGAGGTCCAAAATAGAATTAACTCACATAGTGTACCATACCTTTTGTGTTAAAAAATGATCATTTATAAATTTTAGAAACTCCACTGATGTTTATTACATTATGACTTGGTTTAAAGATCTGGATGGCTCTGGAAGGGAAACTTGGAAGGAGAGTGTCTGCAGCTGTGTGTTAGCGGAATCCCTGAAAGGGCAAAGGACCCTGGAACTAGTGGAGGAAGATATCCTGGGCAAGGAGAAATAGAGATCTTAGAACAGGGGTGGGCAAACTTTTTGGCCTGAGGGCCACATCTGAGAATAGAAATTGTATGGCAGGCTATGAATGCTCACAACATTGGGGTTGGGATGTAGGAGGGGGTGAGGGCTCTGGTTGGGGGTGCGGGCTCCGGGGTGGGGCCAGAAATGAGGAATTCAGGGTGCAGGAGGGGGCTCTGGGCTGAAGTGCAGGGGATGGGCTCTGGCTGGGGTACAGGCTCTGGGGTGGGGCTGGAGATGAGGATTTTGGGGTGTAGGAGGGTGCTCTGGGTTTGGACTGAGTGGTTCGGAGGGTGGGAAGGGGATATGGGCTTGGGCAGGGAGTTGGGATGTGGGAAGGGGTGCAGGCTCCAGCTGGAAATGCAGGCTCTGGGGTGGGGCTGGGGATAAGGGATTTGGGGTGCAGGGGGGTGCCCCAGGCTGGGATCAAGGGGTTTGGAGCGGGATCAGGGCTGGGGCAGGGGGTTGGGGCATGGGGAGAGGCTCAGGGGTGCAGGCTCCAGGTGGCACTTACCTCAAGCGGCTCCCAGAAGCAGCGGCATGTCCTTCTCCGGCTCCTATGTGGAGGTGCAGCCAGGCGGCTCTGCATACTGCTCCATCCACGGGCACCACCCCTGCAGCTCCCATTGGCTGTAGTTCTCGGCCAATGGGAGCTGCAGTGGTGGTGCTTGGGATGGGGGCAGCATGCAGAGTGGAGCCCCCTGGCTGCCCCTGTGCGTAGGAGCTGGACGAAGGCCATGCTGCTGCTTCCAGGAGCCATGTGGCGCAGCCCCCAACCCTGCTCCCCAGCTGGAGCGACGGAGAGGGGCAAGCCCCACCGGGAGCTCGAGGGACAGATTAAAACAGCTGGTGGTCCATATCCGGCCTTCAGGACATAGTTTGCCCACCCCTGGCTTAGAAAGTGACCATGTGATCACCTCTGTCTTCTTTTCAGGGCTTAAAATTGCAGCTGCTGGCTGAGGATGGGAAGAGCTCCCCTGCAATCTTCTCCTGGAAAAGGGGGAAAGAGGGACTGTCCTACCCCAAAGAAAAGAGGAAACTGCTAGATCTTTGGATAAGGCTGTGCCCCAGGGAAGGACACTGAATGAAGGTTTGGGATTTTCATGACCTTAGAGGAGGTGGAGTTTTTTTTTTTTACCTAGAAGGCTCATGTATCCAAACAGTGAGAAGGAAACTGAGGCAGGGCTGCATTGCCACAGGAAACTATGTGCGTCACTGCTACAATAACACACAGATTTGTCAAGTAGTATGGCCACTGATGGCTGTCTAATTGCCTGTCTGAAATGTGGTGGTGTTCTCAGTCAAGTTCTTAATGGTTTGGGGCCAAACCTCACACAGACCTCTCTGACATTCAGCTCGAGTTGACCCCCCTTGCTGGCAGCCGCTGTAGAGGCCAAGAACTGAATGTGCATGTAGACTGGACTACTCTCTCCCCCTCAAAACTAACGCCTCTGGGTTAACATTAAAGCAAAGTGGTGAGAGGAAGTTTGTGTTGCTGCCACCCATGCTGTATACGCTGTCAATCCAGCTCCTCTCACAAGCACTGAATTAACTTAACCGAAAAATGAAAATGAATGTGTCAAGTGGAAGAAACGGTTAAAGGGTTCTGTGTATTCTTCCTCCCCCACAGGCAATCCCAAAGACCGAGTTGTGCCCTGCAAATAGGCTCTAAAATTTATGTATCTCACCCAGCAGTGGGACTACAGAACAGCCACACAATTGGATTTGACAAAAGCAATTGTTAAAATCTGCACAAACTAAAGCAATGGTTTTAGAGAAGCGTTTGGCCTCCACCCCTTCTTCAATGATTTTGTAAATCTCCTGGGTTAGCTTAGTGGTGCATCCAGAGGCTCTCATTGCTTTCATTAACTCTGACAAAGAGATGGCAATTCCTTACAGAGATAAGAAAGTATTAAAATACAGGCAAAACCACAGTATCTACTGAAACAGAAAAGAGAGTGTTCTTATTACAGAGATGGAAATTAACTTCCTAAGGGTTTTATTATCCTGGTGTTTGTTGCTGTTATTTTGACCTGCACTGGTGGATAGACAGAGCTTACACTGACCTCTTCCAAGTTTAAAAAGAAACAAAATTCCCTTCAGAAAGAGCACAAACCCTTATCATGCCTTCCTTTTCTTTTCTTTTCTTAAATAATTTCAATTTTTTTCAGCCAACTTTTGCTCTGTTAAATCAACCCAAGCAAATGGGTGTCCTGCTTCTCTCTGGCTCCCCATCCAACCTTTAAATAAGCAACTATTTCAAGACCAAAGACGCGCTCACATTTTCTTCTGTTAATTTGCAGTCTGTACCAGCATGGAATCCAGAACTATTGAGAATGGGAGTTGTACAACTACGTGCTGTTGACTGGTCAATCTGAGACTCTCTGGCAGTTCTACCATAATCCTCCCGTAGTTTCCTGGTTTTCATTGTAAATCAGCTTTTCTTTTAAATCCATAAAAATCCTATTTACAGATAGTTGGTTTTCTTTCATTATCTGTGTTGGAGAAATCACCATTTTGTAGGAGTAGAATGAATATATAAGATTTATCTATTGGGTTTGCAGCCCATGGCAATAATTTGCATTGAAGATAAAGTGATATGAGGCTGCTCTTTGACTTAAAGGCATTTTTGATAGAAATGAAAATATCATACATCTCACTAAAATGGATTGAATGGTTCAGTGCACAGAGTGTTCTTTTCATCAGTAAACAGTTAGAAAAATCCAGCGTGTGAAAAATGAAACACTGATTTAGTTTAAAATTGAAACCTCTCATATAAATTTAATACTTGCTGCAACCACATCTAAAACACTCATACTTGGACATATATAGCTTTGGGCTAAAGTCAAAGGCATTAGCTGGTTCCCCCCCTTGGAAATACAGTATACATCATTAACATTAAGACCATGTGTCCAACAGCAATGACCAAAACCAAAACCACACAAACAAAACAAAAACAAAAAACACATAGGAAAACCTCAGGAAACCTACTGGTAAATAAACACAAAACAAAAGAACACCCAGTTCTTCTAGACTTGCAGCACACAACTTTTGCTCAGCTGAGGCCTGTGGTTGCAATTTGCTGGGAACCAGAAGGCTACACATAAAATGAAATAAACTGTGGCTGTCCTTCATCTTTAATATGGAGATGTAACCTACAGAGACTACATGTTCCAGAATGCTGGGCTCCATTCTGGTCCTAGCGGCAGCCATTCATGACAAGATTGAGCCTTACCTCCTGCTAGCTATACTCTTTGTGGGTAGACGTAAGCATCATGAGCTGAGGGCAGCTGTTGACCTCATGGTAGAACTGTAAGTCTTTAAATTTTTTTTCCTTTCAAAATATTTTCTGCTTTCCCCATATATCTCTATGAAGAAGGAAATGCAACAAAACAAACTATTATGTGAGGCTGATCTTGCTCTCATTGAAGGCCCTGGCAAAGTTCTCATTTACCTCAATAGGAACAAGATCAATCTCTTTGTTAATAAAATGTTCAAGTTGCAACAGATACACATGCTAGTCAAGAAAATCAGAAAGAAAGCTTTAATAACAATTTAAACCTGTCCTATTTTTCATACACATTTTAACCCTTCTGCCAGGTGGTTAGCAGCAGCAAAAAGAGCTGGGTTCTTCTATATATCTAGTATCCCTCATGACAAATAATTAAACCAACTTTGTCCCCAGCCAGAAACCCGGGAAAACTAAACACACACCTTCCTCGGAAGCCTTTAATAAGCAAGCACTCTGAGACTGTGGAAAAACAAGGCAATCTTTTTTAGGGGAGTGGGAACATAGAAACTTGGAAAAGCACAGCAATAGAATATATATATATATGCAAATAAACAGCCCTTTCTGTTCACGATGACAATCTAAGTCCCTATCTACCCGCTGCGAAGACAGTCCCACAGATAATAGTCCTTTGGCCACATCACCTCATCCCTCCACCAAACCCCACTCACAGCTGAGATAAGCTTGTAGCAGTAGTCCAAGCATTTATGTGCAGGCCTGCCTCCAGTTCCAAGGAAGCTGCTAGCGTAGGCCTTTTTGGAGGCACCACCATGTTAGTGACTCAGCTTTATTAAGGTGCTGGGTGGACAGGAGTCCACTCAGCAATTCTGTTGTCCTCTACAAAAGTCCCCATGGGAAGGGAGCTAAGCACTCTTAGGAAACTTGAGCTGATTCTGGCTTCTTGTAAAAGAGCTCTGTCATATGGTAAGAGCTCTGTCCCCTCTTGAGCTTCTTTGGGAGCCCACTGCTCTCCAACATTCAAGTTCACACACAGTTACGACGACTCCCTCAAGTTTCATTAGAGGAACTGTGCGTAGGTAGCCTGTGCAATTGTAGCTATGGCAGCACTTTCCCCTTGCCACGGATAGAGGGAGTAGAGAGCTCTTTCCTCTCTGGTGCTTCAGACCCTGGGGCTTACACATTGTAATAGGATCCTTACATTGAGAGTACATATATATATGTGTGTGTGTTTGTTTTATATATTTTATAAATATATATATATATATATATATATATATATATATATATATATATATATATAAAATGCTTTATCTACCCACCCGTCAACTAATTTTATTGGGCCAGCTTCTCAACTGTAATTTACACCAGGGGAAAATCTGTGTAAAAAGCTGCTCTTCTGCTCTGGACATGCATATACTTCTGCACAAACTGCTAGGTAGTGGAGAATCATGCCTATCATCTCTCTCTATGTGGAAGTATCATTTGGATCATAGCACTTTACAAAAGTCTCTTTAGACTTATTGTCAGGACTCCTATTTTCCTAAAGAAATGTCCTGCTTCACAAGACTACAAAATCTTTTTTTAGAAAATACATTTCTAATTTTTATAGTATGTTACTTATGTATTTGGCAGAGATACAACAACAGAAAAAGAAATGCAGCACATAGAACCTACAATACCCACAAAGATCCAGCTAGTGGAATAGGACTATTTGTATTCCTTTCCCAAATGTGCAGGGCAGAGAAACAACAAATGGTATTACAGTTGTCAAAGTTAAAGGGTTATGAACTTATGGTGAACTGACTTGCATCTTATGTTCTTTGTTCAGGAAATAATTTGATTTTCTAATCACTGACTCTGTCATTTCTTATAGCTTTATTCATGCCATCTAACAAAGGTGGTCACAATTTCCCAAAATCACCACACACTGTTTTGTAGCCTATATGCTGGCTGTTCTCTCTAGAGATTTATCAAGTTTATCCATTCCGTTTTTAAGAGGAGATCCTTATCTTTCCTATGTCAAGAAATTATGCATTTTAAAACAATCGTTGTTAATAGTATTTTGCCATTTTTTGCCATTATTTGTTTTTCTACCCATTAAAGAGCAATTATTTAACAAACAAAATGCAAGATGGCTGGTCTCCCCAAAGAGATGCTGAAAGCAGCAGCTGGCCAGAAGAAGGTGACATAATGGTTAATACTTTAGAACAGGGGCTGCATCTTATTATATGTTTGAACAGCACCTAGCACATCGGGGGCACTGTCAATAATCCAAAATCAATCAATCAATAATACTGTCCAGCAAAATCCTTGGGCAGATCTTCTGATGTGAGTAGGAGAACAGAAACGGATCCAGATCCTGCTCTGCCTACAGCTTAAATCTCAAAGTGCCGTTCTGCTTGAAGGCAGAAGTACAAGTTCTACACTTCAGAAATATATGGCCATTGTTCCACCAATCAACTTTGTATTATGGTTAATCCTGGTGTTACTTTAAGGGGTTTTGCTCCATCTCCCAAACAGAATAAATTATGTATTTAGTCTCTAAACTGAGTGTCATCCTAAGTGGGACAAATATCTGAAGTTTATTGATGTCTGTGCTCAGGGATTGCAGTGTGCAGCTATCGGTAATGTAATATAGAACCTCTCATTGCTAGAATTCACTGGGGCAAATCCAGCTCAGGCTGGTAATTATCATCAAGGGCTGTTCAGTGTCTGGGCGTGAATCAGTGGTCTCAATCCAGGTCTTAGTGCAAGTGACCATATCAGAAACAACGACACCCAACAAGCATTTATAAGCTTGTTGACTGGCAGATTTAGCAGAGAACTCCAGGATTAAATGGGCACTGAGTGGGAAAGCCATGAAAGTGACCCGGAAGATGTTTGAGGCTCATTGGTGGGGTATTCTATTTTATTTTATTGTATATAGGTTCTTATCCCACACTCACAGGAAAGCTTAGGCTGCCGTTTTCCATGCCATACGTGATCTATGGTCGAGGACAGTGGTTCTCAATTGGGGGTCCGGAGCCCCCTGGGGGGCCATGAGTAGGTTTCAGGGGGCCCACTAAGCAGAGCCCGTGTTAGACTCACAGGAGCTCAGGGAAGAAAGCTGAAGCCCCACCACATGGAGCTGAACTCCAGGACCCTGAGTCCCGCCACCCAGGGCTGAAGCCGAACTTAGCTTTGTGGGGGCCCCTGTGGCAGGCGGGCCCAGCCAATTGCCCTGCTTGCTACCCCCTAACACAGCCCTGGCTTTTATATGCAGAAAACTAGTTGTGGTGGCACAGGTGGGCCATAGAGTTTTTATAGCATATTGGGGGGCCTCAGAAAGAAAAAGGTTGAGAAACCCTGGTCTAGGACATCAGATTCCTGGGTTGTCAGTCTGGCACCTTTCTCAAGCACTACAGCCACCAAACAAAGATAGATTTCTACTGAAAGACCAAGGTCACAGAGAATCTGAACAATTCTCTCTCAATAGATCATCCTAGGGAATTACTTCCAAAAATGTGTCACAGATCTCAAAATGAACAAAGAACATATAGTGTGCTGCCAGACCTCTATCAAGAACAAATTTCCTGCCTGAGACTTTAGATTCCAAAAACAATCAGGGATGCAACATTCTGTGGCGTGTTTCATGCATGATTCTATTTCTAGTGACTGGGTAAGTGCTATGTCTGTGAAGTGATTTTCATCAGTATCATGTCACTGATGGCAAGAGAGTAGGAATTGTGTGGTGGTTAACACACTTGACTGGGACTTGGCCAAAATTTTCAGAAATAGCTATTGGGTGCATCAATTTTGGATGCCTAGGTGGAGACGCCTTAACAAAACCTGCTTTTAAGACTTCACTGAATTCCCACCCTCTGAAAATAAGACCTTTTACTTCAGGGACCTGCTTGCAACACGCCACAAATTGCTGCAAGCCCCTCTCACATATCAAATTGACAGTTTCCAGTTCCGTTTTGTTCCGACATCAAGGCTATCACAGAACAACAAAAATAAAACTGTTCAGTTGTTGTTAATGTAAGCAGGAGAATAGTCCCGCTGTTGTGGGGAACTTTCCTGGCTTCTGCACTACCCCGGTGAAGTAGGCTAGCGAAAGGATCTGAGTCCTCACTACCACTTCCTTTACCCAGTGGCCTCCCTGCCCTTGAGGACTCCCCTTCCACTCTCCTGTCTGGCAGAGTCCTCGTAACCCCAACAAGGCTGGGCCCAGGATTCCGGGGGGGCTCGACCCCCAACCCTGCTGTGGTCACCTACGACAGGGTGTCCCCACTGCGGGGTACTCTCTCTGCACTGGGCACTTCTGTGACCCACTGACCATTACATACAATTTGAAGCAAATGCAAGTTATTTAATCAACAATTAATTTTAAAAAGAATAAGAGGAAATGGGAAAGGTTAAAGGAAACACTTCACCCCGCTCTATGGCCGGGAGCGTCACAAACAGTGTCTCTGCAATGTCAGGGCCTGCAGGGGGTTCCCCCTCGCTCTCCCCAGCTGCTCACGACACCTGGCTCTGGACTGCTCCAGTCCCAGCTCCAGCTCCACTCTGTCTTAGCTCCAGCGCCACTCTGCCTCAGCACGGCTGCTGCTCTGCCTCCAGCTCCCTGGGCTGCTTCTCTGGCCCTGGTTGCTGCAGCTCTCTTCCAAGGACAGGTCTGCTCTGCAGGTTGCTTCTGTGACTGTGGTCCCAGCACTGACCTGCTTCCTGGGCTGCTTTTCTGGCCCCCTGGCTCTGGTTGCTGCAGCTTTCCTCCCAGGGCAAGTCTGCTCTCTCTGGGCTGTGCCTCTGGCTTTGGGGCTGCAGCTCTGCTCCCAGCACAGGGTCTGCTCTCTCTGGGCTGCTTTTCTGCTCTCTCTGGATCTGGCACAGCTCTGCTCCCCAGCTCAGCTCAGGCTCCTGCTTTCTCCTTAGCTCAGCCCCACTCTGTCTGACCCAGGCAATTCCAGCTCACACGGAGGACGAGACCTCCCTGGCCTCCTAACTCCCTGATTAGCCTGCCATTCAGGCTAACCTGGAGCATTGGCCTCCCCGCATTGTTCCTGGGGACTGTCAGTCTCAGGGTCCTGATTCCCCATCGACCCTTCCCCTTTTAGTCCTGGGAGCTAGCCAACCAAAACACCCCCACTGAATGTTCGTAAGGGGACAACGGTCCTCTTACATTAAGTAATTATTGTGGGCCCATAAAGATAGTGACAGTAACAGCAAGTATCCAAAATATTAACGTGTCATGTAAACAGTACTTCAGAAAAGGAATAGCAAGATCGTATACAATGATACTAAAGGCCTATTTGCCACTTTGTGAAATCATTTTCACTTGTGTACAGTGGGTGCAAAGCACTATCAGTTTGATCTGGTAGCATTTTTCACCCTCTTTGCACTCATTCGCAGAGGTGTAAATGACTACACAAGAGGCAAGGCAATTGAGAATCAGGCCCAAGATATGAAGAAGTATCTGAGCCTTTTGCTTTGAGATTGTCCCAATCATATAACAAAGCTCCATTTGGGTAGCACTGCTTGATATGTGTACAGGTGCAGTATCTGTGCACTTTGCTCTGCCCTTCCCTGGGCAGCACTTAAGCTTGCAGTCCCAGAACTTCCTTTTCTGTTTCCAACTACTTTAGGGCTCCATTTACTTTTTCTTCCACTCTGATTTCCCTGGTGATTATCCACTAGAGTTAGCACATTTCTGAATCCTCTGAGTTTGAGAGTTTGGCTCTGGAGTTTCAGAAGTATAGTGCTTTCTGAAGCATGAATAGTGGGGATGAGTAGGGGAAAGAAAATAGATTCCCAGCACAGGGCAATTAGGAATATCTCTTCTCATAGTCCTGTAGGCACCATTACAGATAAGAGGCTCTGCTAGAGGGCAAGAGGTGGGGGAGTGTTAGGCCACCATCACATCACATCCACTACCAAGAGAAGATGCCAGAAGGGGGAGAAGGCTGAAGAGGCTTTGTCCACAAGTGACAGATTTTCAAAGCAAGGGAGGGAGGAGTATTTGATGGAGAGTCTATGGTACATCTACCCTGCAAAAAAAGACCTGCAGCAGTGAGTCTCAGAGCTCAGGTCAGCTGACTTGGGATCACAGGGCTCATGCTATAGGGCTAAAAATAACATTGTAGACTTCCTGCTTGGGCTGGAAACTGGAGGATTTCATGGCTCAGGCTCCAGCCTCAGCAGGAACATCGATACTGCTACTTTTAGCCCAATAGTATAAGCCCTAGTCAGTTGACCCAGGCTCTGAGACTTGCTGCCAAGTTTTTTGTTTGTTTGTTTCCCTCCTCCCCCCCGCATAGACATCCCCCTATGTGGCCAGAGAGAGAATGAAGGCCTGGACCTGGAATGTGCTTCACAAGATTTGGACAAATTGGAAAAACATCAAAATGTCTGGATGTCTAGCAGAACCAAACTTCACTCCCCTCACAAAAATGTGAGCTACTCCTAGAGCTCTCTCACAACAACTTAGGCCACAACACAGACACTGGGAATTCACAACATACTCTCCCAGTACTCAGACTGTGGGGACTTGTGAGCATGCATGTATGGGGAACATACTTTTTTGTTGGACTGTTCTATATTTAGCCTTGATCCATCCTTGCTGCAAGCTTGGGAGATATCTAATGCTATTTAGTAGGGATTTCCCCCCTCTCTCATACTTCAGAGAGGTTTACTAATCTCTCACTATATATGCATCTGTACATTTGATTATCAAGTAAAACAAGATGAAAATATCTTGTAGAAAGAGCTCGGTTGTCAACTCTTGCAAAAATAAACAAATAGGGTACTTAACTCTTCCACCTTTGCTCTCTGTTTTGATGATAACTATGCCCATTATCAATCTAGTTCTAAGAGTATTGCCATTTATTTTAATTGGGGAGGTTAATTTGTATTACAAAGTTTTTACTGTGTTGTTATGTGAGGGGGAGCAAGACAAAGGAAATGCTTGAATGCAGAATGAATCTGAAGCATTTTTAAGATGAGCTTCATGCTTTGGTTCAGCCTTATCCCCTTGAAAATGATCAAAATAATCTTAATCTATTGCAAACCTATAACGTTTACATGTAACTGTTTTACACTCTAATCCTGGAATGATAAATAACTAAGGATTTGTCTACATAAGGACTTTCAGGAAAAAGAATCTGAATTAACTAAAGTATTTAAACTGCATTAAGCCTTTGTGTGAACATTCTCATTCAGAAATAAAGTGGCTTTAATTTGGTTTAGTTTAATTCTGAACACATTTTTTTAAAACAGTGTGGACATAGCCTTTCAGCCCAATGCCTGATATTTCAAATTCCAAAATCATCTGCCTGGCCAGGAAATTTCTCCTCAGGGAAAAGTGGTTTAACCATCGTGAAGCTGCTAGTATGGGTAATACTTGCTGTCTTCGACAGGAAATGCTTGTTTAATAATGGTGCTAGTTCCAGAAATACACAGGCAAAACAGAAAGCCCAAGATCAACTTCATTATCCTTGACCCAAAATAAAGCAGGCAAACAAGACCACTGGTTAGTCCGAATTTAAAGCAGCACTGACTGTATTCAGCAGCAATAATCTACACTCTCTCTGCTTCTCACCATGGCTATAGCCTCACACTGAGCACAATCAAAGGTTTATTTTAATGTTTAAAAGTGTGATCATTTCATCAAAAACTAAGAAACAGTCCCAATTTACAGAGATGCTGATGACAGGTGCATCCAAACTTAGAATGGACACAGTGATTCAGATAAAAATCAAAACGGATGTGAAACTTTGTCCAGGGTCAGACTAAAGCAGAATCCTTATATTCTTGGGATTGAGATCCCATGTTTAGAAAAGGTGCAACAGTAAGGCACAGTGGCGCAATGCTCATAGCAAACCCACTGGCTTCAAGGCTGGGATGCTTTATGTGCGGGAAAGCACAATGACTCTGAAGTAGGAGTAAGTCAATAGACCACCCTAGAAAGCATAGATGGCAAGGCCATAATTAGCTTGTGGAACTCACTGCCACCATATATCAGTGAATCCAAGAGTTCAGCAGGATTCAAAAAGGGATTAGACATTTACAGGGAAAATGGAAGCATATCCAGTTACATTAGTCAGTATAAATATATATGAGGAACATTTTCAAAGCTTAAACCAGTCCCCTGCCTGGAATAAGGAAGAAACTTCCCTAATGGATAGATTCTCACATAATTATCTGTTACACCGATGCCTGGACCTTCATCTCAAGCATCTGATAGAAGCCACTGTCAGACACAGGATATGGCTAGCATTGTTTGGGAATTTTGTGAGGAATCTGCATTTCTCAATGGCAAAATGTCCCATTGAAATACAAATATTTTGTAGAAAAATGTAGATATTGATGAAATTTAATTTTGAAAAAAATGACAAAGTATTTAGTTTTGAAGTTTTCAGAGTGGAATGCTTTGGGGGGTTTTTTTTGTTTGTTTGTGTTTCAAAAAGGCTTTTTGGTATAAAAATTTCAAAATTATTAGTTTTTAAATAGGAACAAAACTTTTTAATGTCATTAAATTGGAACACTTCAACTGACCCAAAATGACTTTGAGGGGTTGGGGAAGGCAGGGGAGGATTTTGTTTTCTGGGAAATTTCATATTTTGTTTTCATTCCATTCTGTAATGGGAACAAATTTCCAATTTAAGGAATATCCCAGGAATGGGAAATCTGGTTCATACCTAGCCCTAATTCTAGCATAGGCAGACCAAGGTTTTAGTCTGCTATGCTAGGATTGCTGTCTTTAGGGGACTAGACTTTCCTCTTCCTACATCCTTCTCCTTTCTTCCTCCCCATATATCCTATCCTAACGATCTGCGGATTCAGGAGAAAAAAAGATGGGAAACGGTAGAGTTGGACCCATTGCTTTTAACCATCAGCCTGGTTAAAAATCCAATGAGAGAAGAGACAGATTCTAACCTTGGAGCCTCCAAAAAGAAGGCTACTGTGGCAAATTCTAGATATTTATCCATTTTTAATTAATATATTTTTTGGTATTTTCCAGTCTCTTAATCCATCTGTGTAAAAAATATCCTAAACCAAAGAGTCAGTTTGCAGCTTCATCCTCTTTTTGTCATAAAAAACGTAGTCTTTTTAAGCTCTTTTACCTGTGTCCCTAGGCCAGACACTGTACAGAGGAGTGAATCAAATAGAACTTCTGATCCATCTTTAATAATTACTGGCTAATTACCATAAAGGAACCTTTTCGTATTGATCAGTCAGTTACGGTTGCTAGAAACTCTTAAAATTTTATCTAACAACTGTTTAGAAGTTATTGATAATATTTCTCCAGTAGCAGATAAGCTGAGTGTTGAAAAATGCCCGAGGGCTCACATTCATCATGGGGCTCTGCAGAGAAACTTTTGTCCCTGGACAAGCAAGGAAACATGTTTAGGCCTTTAAGAAACATTATGACCAGACCAACAAGAAAAGTGAAAAGACCCACTTAAGATGTGCGTAATTACCAGCAGCAAATAAAACAAATCGAGGAGAAACAGAGTGATTATCAAAAATGGCTAATTCATCCAATTGTCAGTGTTTCCTCTCTCTCTCTCTCTCTCTCTCCCCCAAAACTAACACAGTAGGGAGCAGGACAGCAAGGGCAAGCTCAGGCAGCAGCAAGAAAGGGAAAACAAGCATTTATATTCTCTTCTTCTGGTCTCCCAAAAGTATCTCAGCAGGGGGCATGTATTATTGAAGGGAAGAGCAGTTGTTTATTCTCTGTTCCTTCTTCTCATCCCGACCAGCACAGTGAAGCAGAGCCATATGCCAACAGCTGGAATCAGGGCAGGCTCAAGCTATAGTGCTGGAGACAGGTCTTTTATGTTCTCCCCCTCTCTTCACGCAGAAGCAGCTGCAGCAGTGGCCTAGGGTATAACACCACTAGACACCACAGCAGCAGGCTGAGGTTTAGGTAGTGTCCCATTGGGAAGGGTGATTTTTATCCTCTTTGCCTTCCACTGACCTGGAGACAGCAGCTGGAGGGCAATGGCAGGGCAGCAGGGCTCAGGCCCTAAACCCCTAATATTTAAATATAAACATCAAAGACTTTTAAGGCTCATTTCCTACAATCAGCCACGTGTGGGTGGATCCTTAGGACTATGCACATAGCTCCGCTGACTTCAGTGGGGCTCCTCATAGGCACACCCACATGCATCAGGTTGGGGTCCAGATTTGGTGGAGTACCATGTAACTTACTGACACACACAATGAATTAGGGATCTATGCAACTAGGGATCCAGGGCCAGATTTTTACAGGTATTTAAGTGCCTAAAACCCTTTAAAAGTCTGGCCCCCAGTCACTAGCCTATAAATATCACCGCAGAAACCAAACTGCATTCTACATATAGGTTAGAGACCTGACTCTGCCATCCTTCTTTGGATTCAGTGGGAACTTAACCCTGACCAAGGACTGCAGGATGTTGCTCTTTATTACTCTTCAGAACAGAAGAAATCAAAAATGCAAGGAAGGAAAAGTGATTGGAGTTTAATGTTTTTGTCACCCACCAATACGTAAGTATCCTTAATTTTTCCAGATGTTAAATAAAAGGTAAAATTTTGTCACCAACTATCATTTCCTTTCTATGAACATCAAGCTAAGACTTCATTTTCAGTGATTGACTGCGGCTATATCTAACTCCAGACCTTTTGTAATCTCCTGCAACAAGGAAAATTTGTTCTCAGCAGACATTGCTGGAAACATGAGTGTTTTCTCAAAGATTCTTGTGTTGAGTAAAGAAGAAACAATGGCAGCACAGGTCTTGGAGTTCAAATTTATTATTTCGTAAGTGTGGTAAAATAGCAAACTAGACAGGAGTGTACCAATTAGCATTATAATCTGCCAGAACATGGATATGTGCTGAAATATAAAGAAAGCACAAGTAGTATTTGAGTATGATGCCTGCCTAAGAGAGGACAAAGAAACCTGTGTATACATTTGGAGAACATACCTAATCCATTTACAGATTATCTGTATTACATATAGTGCTTCCTTACTGGCATATGGCTCACAGAATACGGACAAAAAGCCTACCATAAAAAGATGGGCAGAGGCTTCAAAAAGGGTTGTCCAATCAAAGCTAGATTTAGTTCACTTTTATTGAAGCATTAAAGGCCATTTTTTTCAGACAGGCCTAAAAATCACAGACAATAATAATCTGTGTGCAATTGCAGTTCAGTGTTTGCATGCTCAGTTTACAGTGACTGCATGGATATTTGTATTGAATATAGTAGAAGAGATTAGCAAAATTTGGAATTTCAATTCCATGAGAAATTGCAACACTTTGGTTTCATCCCAAATCATGATGAAAAGTTTAATGCTTTCCACAGAACAGAAATTCTGATTCAGAAATATCAAGTCATATAACTCCCATAGGGCACCACACAGTCAGAGGGAAATATTTATTGCATTATGAGAGATGACGCCCTCCAGGAAGCCCAGGCCATAGGAAAGAATGGGGGCCCAAACTACAATTCCCATAAAGCAATGCTGATAGGAAACTGCAGTTTAATATTTTGTTGCTCTAATTTGAAATGAAACACATTGGGTCAGTTAAAGAAATGAAATATTCTGATTTGGGCAGAAGCAATCCCAAGCGAAATATTTAATTTTTACTTTCCTGACAGAAAATTAAAAATTACTGGCAAAATTAAAATATACCCAGGGAAAATTTTGATTTTGTGGAATCTTCATTTTCCATTGGAAAATAGTGTAGATGGAAAATCCATTGGTAGCTGGGCATCTAAATCATGTGCCTCCTTTTTAAGAATGTAGCCCTGAATTGAGTAAGGAGTGCAGGATCCTCATTCAAAGGTTAATTGTTTGCTCTGGGGAAATTATAGAAGTACATTGATGGTGACCAGATGTCCCGATTTTATAGGGACAGTCCAGATATTCGTGGCTTTGTCTTATATAGGCACCTATTACCACCTCCACCGTCCTGATTTTTCACACTTGCTATCTAGTCACCGTAAGTACATTGCACATGTTTATGCACTTGTTATTGAAAAATATTATTCACAATGGAACAAAATTGATAACTGATATTACTAAACGCTATAAACATGATTTGTCCATGCTACAAATGTATAGTAACATAAACAACTGATAGTTTCTAGTAGTAAAATCGTAATTCATTCATTAAGGACCAAATCTTCAGCCCAGCACACATCCCAACTACACTCAGGAGAGATTCACTGAGTTCTAGGGAGAAGGAATGTTCTGCCCCATATTGCTCTGCAGCCATTAACAGAAGACTCTGGCCTCCAATAGTGTCTTCTCTGGAGGGTGAGGGGAGAGGGAAGAATAAAGTAAATGGCAAATTACTTTGTAAGAAGTGATTCAGATGAGAAACTAATTTTCTTTAATGTTTAAAAATTATATTTTGAGACATCTTTTCTAGCCTTCATATAACTGAACAGTCATTATACTGAGAAAAAAGGTCACCAGTAGCAGCGCAGTCTCCACTTTGTGTGACTCTGTTAAATATTCCCTGCTACAGCAAACTCAACCTCAGGATCTTTAACATACTTACTGCCAAAGAGCAGATGGCGTCAATGGCCTCAGACATGCATCTAAGGAATGTTTGGCCAACTAGATAGAAGATAGCTCCTAAGGCAGTTAAGGAAGGCAATTTACTATCCTGTACTATCTTGTGATCTGTGAACAAGGCAGCCCGAGACAGGGAAAAGACAATGGCAGCGGGCAAAAGTCAGGCAGAGACCTGATGTGGAGTGGATAGTACAGCATTTTTGTTCAGTCCCTCATCTACAAAGGCCTTAGGAAAACATTAGGCTACAAGAAACAATGGAGCTGTGATAACTGGACAGCTGAAATTAGTGACTATAATCTTTTCTCTTCTTTTGTTCCAAGATAAGCATAACAAAGGACAGACAGGTTCTGACAAAACTCTGCAAGCAGTAAGCAAGAGGTTCAAACAACCAAAGAAGTCCCCTAGAAAAACTATCTGCAGACTGCCAGTTTATACAGTTTCATATAACAAAGTACCTGGAAGTATGCCTTAAGGGTGAAATTCTGCAGAGCAGTCCACAGAAGGTCACGTGCATCATATATGTCCCACTAAGCCCTTAATGAAGATTTTAAGTAGATCTTAAATGATAAGGCTTTATGCAGGCTTCCTGCATAAGGCTGACATTTACCCTAAATATCACTCCCTCTGTATGAAATCTGCCACCAGCTGACCCCAGGACTGGGAAACTTTAAAGGCAACTTTCCCTATTCCTGCTTGGATCCTGCACTGAACAAAGCTCAGTTGTCACAAGAAAATTGAGGCAAATGAATTTAAACATGAACTAGAGAAGCAAAAATTAAAAAATGCTGTATTTAGCAATAACTACAGCTAAGCAAATATTAGTCAGGCATCAGAAAATTCAGGCAGAGATTTCACTAGTGGAATGTTTAAGTGCCTAGCTTATATCACAGTGATCAATCGATCCTTCAGCCTTCATATAGATTGTGCTGATCACAACACTTCTATTTTTCTCTTATCCTGGCCTTCCCTCTCCATATGCGACCGTGCCTTTTCACGATTAAAATCTTCCCATCTCTTTGGAGTTCAGCCAAGTGGTCATTTCAGTTCCCGTGGGTACCACTCAATGAGAGCTGTAGTCCATTGATTGTCAGTGAGCCTAGCTATATACCTGACCCATCGCATTTTACTGTACCTACTTTCAACAATGACATCCTGCACTCCACTCTGTCGTCTCCATGACAGACAGTTGTTGGTCCTCTATCTTCATCAGAGCCCATGTTTCACTGCCATATAACATTGCCAGCAGTACTGCTGAGCTGAAGAGGTTGGCATGTGCTGCGTTGTTGATTTTTCCTTTATGCATTGCCTTCACTGACTATGTAAAAGCATTTGACAGTGTAGAGATCAATGCAGTGTTGAAAGCTCTCACAGAGCTGCATCAAACTACATCAAAACTACTAAAGGAAGCAAACTCTGACTGCACTATGGATATAGCTCTGTTTGATACTCCCCTTTGCATCCCAGTAAAAAAAGGTATGAAGCAAGGAGACATGGTTTCACTGAAACACTTCACAGCCTGCCTCAGAATGGTAATGAAGTGAATGAACTGGACAGGTGGAATCAGTGTCAATGGAGAGCAGCTAAACCACCTGCGATTCACAGACAATATCGTGTTGATTGCCGACAACACTATCAAACTACAGAAAATGCTCTGAGAACTCGACACAAAAAAGCAGCCAAGTTGGACTGAAAATGAACCATTCAAAAATGAAATTTATGCAGTCTGGTGCTTTGCCAAAAGCTCAAATAATAGTCAAGGGAGAACAAATAGAAGAAGTTGAACAATACATCTATTTGGGCCAAGAAATTAACATGCGCCATGATCAGGAAGGCGAACTCTAACAAATGGTTGGTGCGCATTCAATTCGGTCAAGGATGTCCTCCAAGGAAAAAATCAACAAGGCAACACATGCTAGCTTATATACTGCAATGAAATCCTTGTCCCATTAAAGTCAATGGGAGCATTGCCATTGACTTCAGTGAAGCCAGCATTTCACCTGAGAAACAAGATTGCCCTTTATTATGACCTTGCAGAAGTTACAGATGATGATCTGTAGGTTAAATAATTTCAAATGACTAAAAACTTAGAAAACTGTCCCACTATAAGAAGGGTATTGAAAAGCACCGTATGTTGCCCTGTTCAACCAAACTCAACGTTATATGCTGCATAATTAAGCTGCTGAATACATTTCCCCTGGCCACCCAAAAAACCCACTCAGGGGGTGACCTGTAGCTACAAAAGATCCGTACATATAAACTAACTACTTCAGAAATAGACTAGACAGCTGAGGGAACTTCTGTGGGGGGATTCAACTATTTCAGATGCAATCATACTATTTATTGACGAGTTCCTGAGAAATCTGCAGGGTTTTTTCCCCTAAACCCACCACCATCTATTTTATTTTTCACTTGTATATTCCATAACCAAACTGGGGACTTTCAAATAAAATGAAGTTCTCCATTCATTTTCTAGATATCTTGTTCAATGTCAGTCTCTTATTGCTTATAACATGATGCAATATGACCTAACACTCACGTGTAATGGAAAAATAAAATGTTATTTAAAGTATATTGACATTTTTACTGTCACCCAGGAGATGCTAACTGTGAAGCAGCGGAGATAGTAGAAAGGAGAAATGTCAACAGGAAGGAGAGAAGCCAAGATATTAGGAGGGTCAGAAGTTAGGTTTCTGCCCTGTGTGTTTTAGTGACTGGTGAAAATCATCCAGAAAAGCCGTGTAATTCAAATAGTTTCAAAGATCTCATTTGCAGGCTGCTTACAGGTGAAAGCACAAGTCTTAAATAAGATTTACAATTCATGCAGCAGGAGAGAAGGGATTCAGTTTGTCTGTGATCTCTATTTGGCTCTGTGTCTGGCTTGCCAGCTAGTTAATTTGAGTAGAATTTTGTGGTGATTTTGAATGCCGGGCAGAAACTCACATGTTGCTGCAGTGCTCAAGCCAGTCAGCATGCCAGGAGTCAAAGCAACAGCCAGATGAAGTAAAGTGAGTCAGGCAACAGGTTTCTCGGGGTGGCAATGCCAGACCACCTGTATAAACTCGCTTTCGTTCAAGCTACACAGGAAACTGGTCAGCCAGACACAAAGTCCGATTGCTTCTGTTGTCTGCCTGTTCCCCTCCGCCTCCCCCCCAACATATCCCAAGCCCTCTGTTGTGGTAGAAATGAATCAGTTTTTTATAATAAATATATATTTTCTGTTGTCAGAGACAAAACGCTGTCCATTTGCTGTTTTTATCCATGCTGTGTTCTCTCTTTCTTCCATGCCATTCATCCTGGACTGTGCAGTCTCAGACAGACAGACTAAGGAGTCAATACAGCCTAAGTGGGGTCACATCCAGGCAGGAAGCCACTGGGGAAAGAAGTCACTCATGCTTAAAAGGGTTTCAGACAGAGAGCCAGAGAGGGACTTGAACAGCTTTCTTTGCCTTGAGGACTGTAGAACTGAGGGCCAGCTCTGTATCTGAATGGTCAAAGGACAGTGGTTCATATCCTGGGTATGAATTACTAAATATTACTACAAACTGCAGGATACGCCAGCTGGATAAATTCTCTGATTATTTTAAAGCAATTTAGGCCTTCTTTTTTTTTCAGAAATGTCCATTAATTCTAGGTGCCTCCTTTTCTAGGTGCCCTGCCTGAGACTCTTAGAACCTGATTTAGAGAGGTGCTGGTGCAGCTGCCATTGAAATGAAATAGAATTTTGGGTGCTCAACCTCAGGCCAGACATGTCTCAAACTGGACATCCAAAAAAGCGAGGTTCCCAACTTAGTGGGCACATTTGAAAATGTAGGCTGCAGTTACTCATTTGAAGGCATGTATTTATATTAGTGTGAATATATTTGTATTTCCATATAATTTGCTGGTGGTATGTGTTTGAACAGCATACAGCCAATGAGCATGCAAACAAAATCAACAACACATTCTAAGACATTCAAGTACTGTGGTGATAGACACACAGAGAAATGAATAGCGTTTTTGTGGTCGTGCTTAGGTTTATCATTTAAACTGCCACTGTGTTTCTGTTTTTCTTTGTCTTTATGTTTCCATCCCTTTGGATTAGGGTCTCGACTCCATTCAGGTAAACTGCAACAGTAAACCTGTTAAATCTGGCAAAGGAAGTTCTACTAAAAGATGCGGTTTGCTATTTTTTCTTAATAAAGGGAGGTCAACTAATACCCATGCTGCTTCATGAAAGGTGATTCTGCCAAGTACCAGCTGTCTAGGCCCGTAGGACAAAATCTGTTGGATAATGTCAAATTTATAGACCTGATCTTGAGAGGCAACTTCAGTGGGAAATATAGGTGCTCAGCACCTCACGTTTCAAATCCTTTAACTCCATTCGAATGATGTTTTGAATTTCTCACTGGGTAGTTTAAATTGGCTTTGATTCGGTGCATTAGAATTTCCAGGTAAATATAAAGGAATACCCTGTTAGGAAAGTTAACTGTATAGCTTTATCTACCAGAGAGACATGTCTTATGCATTGGTGGGATGCTCGTTACAGCTCCTTTGGATGGAATATTTTTCCTGGATGGAGAGCTGTACTCACATCTTTCATGCCCACCCATCAGTTTGGTAGGATATTATTCCTGGCTGGAGCAAGAGTTCAATGCTTCTGTCTCATAAAATGCTGGATTATGTGATGCTCTCTGGCTAAACTGGTATATATTATTCCCCAGGCAGAGAAGTTAGTGCTTATGCATGGCATGAAGTGGAACATCTGGTACCGTTCTTGCAGAATGGGATGTTATTCTTGGATCAAGAGGTGTGCCAGTTGGTGAAGTCAACATTATTATAAGCATGTACTCTGCATACTTGCTGCTAGTTATTCCAGAATGTAGTTATGGAAATATTGGAAGTCTAGTTAAGAGAAAGGCTATGGGACTTCACCAACCTTAAAAGTCTGTCCTCAAATGCTTCAGAGAGAGAGAGGGGGGAAAAACAAAACATCTTTAGTATTAAAACACTACTGCTTCTTTGCGGGAGTTGTTGTTCAGGCTGATAAAAAAGGATTTGGGAGAATGCTAACGTAAAGAGTCCAGTTTGAGTAGCAGCCAATATGAAAGTGAAGCCTGGACATGGTATAAACACAAAAATCAACTCCACTACCCTCAAAAGTAAGTGTAGAAGTACAGTAATCTGTACTTTTCTAATCTGCACAAAAGGCTGTCTGTCTCTCCCCACTTCTCAGCAAAGGCTTAATAGCAGTGGCTGCAAGGGGGTGTCACTAAGATTTGTTTAAAGAAAAAATCCACACACACAAAATATACTCCAGAATGTTTACTAGTACATTATGAAATAGCATAATAAATCACTAAAACATGACTAAAATGTCAAAAAATGAACTAAGTACATTTTGTGATGCATTATCCCATTTCTTATCACTTGTATTCACTTACTCAATAATTTGTAAAATTCACTCCTTTGCAAACAGTGTTCCCTGTCATTAATGCACATGTGAGGTTCTACTAGGGTGACTAGATAGCAAGTGTGAATAATTGGGACACCTTTTCAGGGGTGGGAGGGTGTATAATTGTGTATATAAGACAAAGTCCCTAATATCAGGATGTCTGGTCACCTTATCATAGAATCATAGAATATTAGGGTTGGAAGAGACCTCAGGAGGTCATCTAGTCCAATCCCCTGCTCAAAGCAGGACCAACACCAACTAAATCATCCCAGCCAGGGCTTTGTCAAGCCGGGCCTTAAAAGCCTCTAAGGATAGTGATTCCACCACCTCCCTAGGCAACCCATTCCAGTGCTTCACCACCCTCCTAGTGAAACAGTGTTTCCTAATATCCAACCTAGACCTCCCCCACTGCAACTTGAGACCATTGCTCCTTGTTCTGACATCTGCCACCACTGAGAACAGCCTAGCTCCATCCTCTTTGGAACCTCCCTTCAGATAATTGAAGGTTGCTATCAAATCCCCCCTCACTCTTTTCTTCTGCAGACTAAATAACCCCAGTTCCCTCAGCCTCTCCTCGTAATGTGCCCCAGCCCCCTAATCATTTTTGTTGCCCTCCACTGGACTCTCTCCAATTTGTCCACATCCCTTCTGTAGTGGGGGGACAAAAACTGGACGCAATACTCCCGGTGTGGCCTCATCAGTGCTGAATAGAGAAGAATAATCACTTCTCTCGATCTGCTGTCAATGCTCCTACAAATACAGCCAGATATGCCATTGGCCTTCTTGGCAATAAGGGCACACTGCTGACTCATATCCAGCTTCTCGTCCACTGTAATCCCCAGGTCCTTTTCTGCAGAACTGCCGCTTAGCCAGTCGGTCCCCAGCCTGTAGCGGTGCATGGGATTCTTCCTTCCTAAGTGCAGAACTCTGCACTTGTTCTTGTTGAACCTCATCAGATTTCTTTTGGCCGAATCCTCCAATTTGTCTAGGTCACTCTGCACCCTATCCCTACCCTCTATCATATCTACCTCTCCCCCCAGTTTAGTGTCATCTGCGAACTTTCTGAGGGTGCAATTAATCCCATCATCCAGATTATTATATGGTCTACTGTACTGTAATTGTATGGTATTCTTATAGGTTTGGGCTCTATTTAGTACTCTGTTAAAGGTTTTGATATTGACAGATATAAAGAACCCCAGAGCCAAACAAAAAGTACACAGTACAAATGGAAATATTGACCTGTTCAGGTAAATAATGCCATAATGTAAGTAAGACACAACTCCCATTAACTTAAGTGGGAGCTGTGCCTGCTTACATAATGGCTGAATTTGGTACATTGTGCTTTCTCCTTTTACAGAGATTGGTCAGTAGTAATGCATTATAAATCCCCTCTGTCATCTCATTCACTTCACTGTAATTATATCAGCAATGAATTTTGTCCCAGATGTTTAATAACTATGGTTTTGAGAGAAACAATTTATTAGTAACCAACGAATTCATTTCACTTTTGGGCCTCCACAGTAACTCTATCAGAATGATCTTCAGTAAGGAAGGGATTTAAATTGAGAGTCTCTCTTTTCCATGGATCAAATAGCAAGTAAGAAATCTATTGTGCCACTAGACCATCAATACCATAAATTGATTTGAAGGTAGATGTATTCTTCTCACACACGTCTGGGCAGATGTCCAGAGACAGCAATAAAATAAGCAATTATCATTTTTGTAGCCATTTTCTCTTACAGTAGAGGTTTCTTTTTCAATTTCAATTTTTTAATTTTCTTTTTTGGAGTATGCAGCTTGTACTTGGAAGCTTACTAGTCCTCAGGTGCAAGAAATATATTGCCCTGGAAAAGTTTGCTACAGTATATTCTTGGCAAAAGCATTATGCAACTGAAAAATTATCAAACACAGACACTTCCAAGGTACAAAAAGAACAGGAGTACTTGTGGCATCTTAGAGACTAACAAATTTATTTGAGCTAAATTTGTTAGTCTCTAAAGTGCCACAAGTACTCCTTTTCTTTTTGCGAATACAGACTAACACGGCTGCTACTCTGAAACCTTCCAAGGTACAGTTTCAATAAGGTGATGTTTTAGGACCATATTCTGCTCTCAGATTCCACTGGCATAAATCCAGAGTAACTCTTCATGTATTTGCAAAAAGAAAAGGAGTACTTGTGGCACCTTAGAGACTAACAAATTTATTTGAGCATAAGCTTTTGTGAGCTACAGCTCACTTCATCTCAGATAAATTTGTTAGTCTCTAAGGTGCCACAAGTACTCCTTTTCTTTTTGCGGATACAAACTAACATGACTGCTACTCTGAAACCTGTCTTCATGTATTTTCACTGGTGGAACTAAGCACAGAATTTGCCTTTGAACTACATGCCCTATAGCTGATGGTTCATGTAGAGACACTAGTGGTAAAAATTTTTTAAAAGTGACTAGTGATTTTGGGTGCCTTGATTGCTGGGCTTAAAAGGGGCCTGATTTTCAGAGCTGAACATCCACTCTATGACAATCAGGCCCTGTTATAGTGTCATGGAGGATAGGTCCATCAATGGTTATTAGTCAAGATGGTGAGAGATACAGCCCCGTGCTCTGGGTGTCCCTAAACCTTGCACTGCCAGAAGCTAGGACTAGATGACAGTAAATTTCTGTGTTCTGTCACTCCCTCTGAAGCATCTGGCACCAGCCACTGTCAGAAGACAGGACAGTGGGCTAGATGAACCATTGGTTTGACACAGTTTGGCCACTCTACATCTCAAGTTGGGCACCTAAAAACTGCAGCATCCAAAAATCATGAGGTACTTCTAAGAATCTTGGCACTAATAATCTTTGAAGAAGATGCATATATTTTCTAATAGCCAGAATGGGAATGATGCTTATTTGGAGGAAGGTGAAGGGTCTATTCTATTGACAAGAGAAAAATGATAATCAAGAAGGAAAGAACAATAATTAACCCCACAGAAACCAGCCTAATATCCTGTTAACAAGGCAGGGAAAGGGAAGCTTAGTTTACACTTCTCGGACCTAGTTATCCCCTTCTGCATTTTATTTCACAAGGATCAAAATAGGGCAAAACATCCCAAGAGTTATCAGGAATACGGAGCTGAACCTCAGCATAATCATCCCTTTCTTCCTCCAACCCTGCAGAAGGCCCTCTGCCTGAACTCCATGGGTTAGTGCTCAAAAGGTTAGGAAGGGAGAGGAGTCACCAGGAGGTGTGAGAGCTGTGGGACAGGGCTATGGGATCATCCCCCAACAAATCTATGGGGAAGATACCTGTGGGGAACAAGTACTCATCCTATCAGCATTCACTCATATGGGTTGTCCTTCTGAACAATCAAGCCATCTCAGGTGGAGGACTTAGAGGGAAGGTACTTCCCTTGCAGGCCAAAAGAATATCATGGGGATTCTAAGCTTCTGCATGGGTACCTCATTCTTCTTTAGATGACCTGGATATTGGGATGTTTGTGGGTTAGGAAGGCCACAACCCCTGGCTACTCCACCATTTCCAGAAATGCCCTCCACCCCAACCCTGTTGCCAGATGTGAGGCAGCAGAGTCTTCCACCTAATACTGACCATCTCCTACGTCAGCGGTTCTCAAAGTTTAGCAACCTGAGGATCCCCATTTTGATTTTAAATTTTTGAGGGAACCCCGAGCAATCCGCTCAGCCCCAGGCCCTGCCCCCATTCTACCCCTTCCCCCGAGGCCCCACCCCACCCCCTTTCCCCCCTCCCCTGAGCGTGCCCAGTCCCCAACTCCTCCTCCTCCCTCCCAGCTCCTCCTGCACACCGCTGAACAGCTGTTCCCTGGCATGCAGGAGGCACTTGGAGGGAGGTGGAGAAGTTGATCACTGGGGCCCACAGACCCGCTGGAATAGCTTCACGGACCCCCAGGAGTCCGCAGACCCCAGTTTGAGAAACGCTGCCCTAGGTTTTTCTGTCAGAAAGGAATGATGTGGGCCTTAGTCAGGCTGATGCACTTGGCCTGTCCTACAAACTAAGTGGATTGAAGTAGGGAAAGTAAAGTGATGTGTTATGGTTTTGAAGTATTTGGGGCTTGCTTCTCTCTAGGTGAACTATGAAACTGTACCAAGAAAAGAATAAAACAGTTGGGTCTATTGGTGAGTCTCTTCACCATGTGAATGTGAGAAAGAGAAAAGGTATTTTTATTTTCATTAAAATTCAGTAAGCATCAAAGATGCAAAATAGAACATCTTTCTTTGTGGCTGCAAGCAAACAGAAACTGATGATTTTTTAGCATCCTGCAGCGTGTAGCAAAAAAGCTAGTTATGGTAACACATTTTCCTAACAGACACAAGCACAAGTATACATAAAGACAGCTAATGTGATTGTAAGTAGGATCACTTTTGAAACAGCATCACTTAAAGGAAGACAATCAACATTTAAATGCAAATTTACAGGGAAGGAGACATTTTCAATGTCTCATGCAGTGAGTTCCGAGCATAGTTTGATTATGAGATTTGTGTCTGCATCTCTAGTTTGGAATACCTATCCCAGTTACAGATCTCATAACCAAATGTTTCTAAATAAATACAAAAATGTGATTATTAAAAATGCTTGGGGTAGGGGAGAAAATCCTGCTTGGATTACTTGGCTGAATTTTGCTCTCATTTACCCTTGTGCAAACTGAAGTAATTCCATTTATGTCACCTGGGTCCATTAAGGTACTTATTGAGCATCTGACTTTTATTCTAACATAAAATATTTAGGAACCCCTTAACTTTGTCATTAAGACCATTTTTCCTTGAAGGGCCAAATCCTGTGACCATGTTGTGTGAGTAAAGTGAGCAAGGTTTGGCCCCAGTCTCTTATTCTGATATTGACAATTGCTCATAGTTGCTGCATTAAAATACATAATGCCAATATCCAGTTGCACAATGCAGCACATGGAGGAAACATTCCATCCTGACTGTATGTCTTATTAATTATATCATCTGGGGCAGAGGGTCTCATTCAGATCTCACTAATATTGGTTTTACACCATTGTAAGTGCATTGACTTCAGGGACCCTACACCTTATTTACATTAGTGTGAGATAAGAATCAAGCACAAAAGGATGGATTCTGCTCACAGTTACACTGGTGTAAATCCCGAGTAACTACACTGTACTGAATGCCATGACTATGTATTTATACTGGTGTAAACGAGAACAGAAGTTAACCCACGGGTCCTGATTCCTCTCTCACTTACACCAGTGCAATTCATAAGTAACTCAGTGGAGTTGCACCAATGTGCATCTAATGTAAGTAAGAGGAGAATTGGGACCATTATCTGTAAAGCAATGGACCAGTTGAGAAATGGATAAAGGAAAGTCCCAGGATAACAACTCATTTACATGTGTGCTTTCCTTAATATACTATTTTAAAAGATCTTGATTTAAACACTAGCTACTGATCTTTTTCTGCACTTCAGTGTATTTTGCTGATTCCTGTGAAGTTGGATTCTAACTTAAACCGAGATTAGGCACTGGCCAGAACCTTATCAGAGGCATCCGTCTTCATGATTGTATTCTGTGAAGAAGATGTGCTCTCCTAAAATATCAAGGTCCTCCACCCTGTGCCTTCATAAGGGTATTGACTTTTTCTCTTACTAGTGGATGAGGAAAACGAATGTGTTTTTCAGAATGCCATAACCATTTACAGATCAGCGATGTTTGATTAGAGCAAACTGCAGGATTGCAATGATAAAAACAGATCATTGAGAGGGAGGCATTTAATTTTTGTTTGTTTTTTTAATATCTGGGGCTAAAAGGGTTGGTTATTATTTAGTGTCTGCACAGCAATGGTTTGCGGTACCTGCAGGGACTTTGTCTTCTCTTCTCAAAACCCTTACTGAAAGCAACCAACATATATGTATTTCTTGAATATGACAAAATTCCTCTCTAGTAATCTATAAAAACAAAACAAGAGCATTATTTACATCTAATTTTAAGGGATCTGTAAATATATTCTTAAGTAAGGGACAGGCTGTCTCACAGTATGCAAATAATATCCTTGCTTGCTTTAAAAATGTGGGATTGACTTTGAACTGACCCTGTACTTTATCCCTCTGTGGAGATCTACGAAGGGATATTTATAATACCTATGGACATCTCACATTATACCAGTGGGAATTTTCTTCATCAGTAGATGAATAGCAGAAACATGGGCAGACTAAAACATGGCAGATATATGCAAAAGACAGATTGGATTGGATTTATTTAGCAGTGTATTACTTAGTATAGCTCTCTGGTCTCTCTTGGGTACCTGAAATGGCATTGTTTCCTGTAACAGTAAAATATAAAACTGGAAAAAAAGAACACACAATAAAATACCACTTGAATAAAAGGAGTTTAAATCACAAATGTTATTTCCTGGTTCCTAATACAGTATATTTTCCTGGAAACCTTCAACAATTTCTGCTGCTGTCAATTCCCATATGAAAGAAAGTAACAAGATTATTATTCTTATTCATTGTTATTTATTTAGAGCACCCGCAAGTATGTTTGGCACTTCACAGAAACAGAAGGAAAAGTCAGAATTCTGCTTCAGAGAGGTTACAGGCCACATGATGGACAATTAACAATATAACACACACACACACACACACACACCAAACAAGGGAAACAAAAAGAGGGACCCGGGTTATGTATAGAACGACACAGACACTCAATTAGGCCTGGCTGGCCTTGGCATTTTCTGTTAAGTCTGTGAAAAATTCCCCTCTCCTCACTCTGGCAAAAAATTAAATACCGACTCCTGGCCCCCATAAGAGGGTGCCAGATCCTCCACTGGTGTAAAGCTTCATAGCTACACTGAAGTTAATGATAAAGGGATTAGAAAACATGCCTTATGGTGATAAACACAAGGAGCTCAATCTATTTAGCTTAACAAAGTGAAGGATAAGGGGCGACTTGATTACAGTCTGTAAGTACCTACATAGGGAACAAATAATTGGCTCGTCAATCTGGCAGAGAAAAGTATAATATGATGCAATGGCTAGAAGTTGAATCTAGACAAATTCAGACTGGAAATAAAGGTGTAATTTTTTACAGAGAGAGTAATTAATCATTGGAACAGTTTACCAACGATTGTGGTGGATTCTCCATTACTAATTTTTAAATCAAGAATGGATGTTTTTCTAAAAGATCTGCTTGGGGAATCATTGTGGGGAAGTTCCATGGCCTGTGTTATTCGGGACGTCAGACTAGAAGATGATCACAGGGAGCACTTCTGGCCTTGGAATCTATAAATTTGCGCAGCTGAGGTCCTGGCTCCCTGATTTTTGTCTGTCAGGACCACAATCCACTGTGCATTAATGTGAATGAACTGCACAATCCCCATTTTTATAATTAAATAGTGCAACTGCATGTTCCCTGAAGAATGGGAATGTCACTGTTCTCAGAGCCTGCCTCTCTTGGTTTACCAAAAATAGCTTTTTCTAACAAAACACAGAAGAGTGACCACCTGAAGGAGCTGCCAGCCAGCTGAGCTGGTGAGGTAGGGAAGTATTCTTTAGAGCTCGTCCAAAATTTTCATACAGTTTTCTGTTGGAAAATGTTGCTTTGACAAACATTAGTGTTTTTCATGAAATCATATTAATTTTACAAAATTTTGTTCAGAAAAGAATTATAATTAAGTTTTCAAAATGTTGAAATGTCCCATTTTGACATTTTCAGAATGGAAAATTTTGAGGGTTTTTTTTTTGTTTCTAAACAACTTTTCATTTAGATATTTACTTTATTTTATATTAAAGAAATAAAAATGGTTGAAGTCAAAATGAAACACTTTAAATTTATTGAAACAAAACATTTCAAATTATCTGAAAAAAACAATTTTGTTTTATGAAAATTTTGAAGATTTAGCTTTTTATCCCATTTTGGATGAAAAAATTGCAAAATGTTTCACAGATTGAAAAATCTATTTCCTGACCAGCTCTAGTATTATCTCCTTGCTACACATGTGAAAATACAAGTACAAAGCTGTTAAGGACAACATTTTTAACATTGGTTAAGCAACTGTGACTGTACTTTTGCATTTAGGTTCCTAATTTTAGGCACCCAGGTTTGAAAATGTTGGCCTCTGTGACTTGACAAAGCACAAAAAATTTACTAGTGGTAGAACTGGACTAGTCCCTTGCTTGACAATAACATGGGATACAAAAGTATATTTGTATACACAGAGGAAGGACCTAAAGAAGGGAAAAGGCTTAAGGAGAGCAAGAGAGAAAGGAAGGAGAGCAGAGACAAGGGACGTTAATAGTCAGGAGGGGATAGGGCCAAGGTAGCAGGTGGAAAAGACAGAAATGGACAGGAGGTCAAAAATTTCACTCATGCTGGTCTGAATTCAGAGCAACTAAAGTAACCTCAATGAACTGTAACTGAGATCAGAGTCTGGTCTTCTAACACTAATATACAAGCATATGGTTACATGTGGTTATAATTATCTATCTTTTTGAGGGCATTGTCCAATTATTACCCAGTGTTTATCAGCTCATAAATGCTAGGAAACCCCACACATTAAAATACTTGTCATTCCATTTGTTTCCCCTCTCCCATTGTCATACAGGTTACATCATTTGTTTTAGTTTTTATGCCAAAGTCAATTCAGTGATTTTGAACCTTAAATATTTTGTTTATCCAGAGACAAAATACAAGACAGGCAGTGGCAATGCAAGCTTCCCTACACACAGCCTTGCCCATGTGTCTCCACCTTCTCCTTCAGGGGTACTTCGGCTCTTATATTCATCAGACCTTTGTCTGTTGAGGCTGGCAACAATAGTGCCATTGGTGATTATGCTTTTTGCTGTGTGTACATTATACACCAATCCACCAGAACTGGACGGAAAAAGCTAACTCATTTCTCATACAAAGTCTGGTCACTACCCACTTTTTTAGGATTTGAATCAGTGACCTTGCAGATGAAAGGGTTCATGTGCTCTTTTACCAACACAATCCCTGGAAAAGCTTAGTAAAGTTATCCTCATCCGTTGTACTCTTTATACAAACTTAATATAAAGGAACCATATAGACAAAATGGGGGCCAAATAACCATGTTTACTGAATGTACACAACAAGCAAGGCCTAGCTACGTACATACACTGCTGTTTTGGGTGGGTTCTGTCACTTTCCAGACATGAAACATGGTAGGCACCACTAGAGGGCCCACAAATTATTTAAAGAGACCTTATCTTATTCCTGTACATAGGCTTGGCAGACTTCGATTTTTATTTTCTTTAAATAAACATTGATATCTGTCAAAATTATAAGCATTCTTATCAAATTTCCAGTTGCACAAAATTATTTTATTTTTTTCAATCTTTATGGATTTAAATGTTCACAGTTGTGGGAAATTATGGATTATCAGATAATAATTATTCAATGACAACAGACACTGAGATTCAAAAAGTTAAAGCTCAAACTTTTTATAAACACAAATTATCAACATCACTTGTCTAATTATACAAAGTAAATATCCCTAAATCAAACTCTAATAGGTTCTCAGGTAGCATTTTTCTTACTTTGCCTCTCTGCTAATGTCGACCACCACCTGTGGCAGTATTTTTTCAACAGTTTCTGTGTGTCCGGTTAAATCAACTGAATCGTTCCAAGCCTACCTATATACTACATCATCCATCAAGGCCTTGTCTCTGTTAGAAATGTTTCCTTTATTTAAACATGACTTAACAAATGAGTTAGCCAACATGATGCTGAGCACAGCTTTGCAGTCATACAGACAAGAATAAGTCATGTTCACCATCATGTCACTGGGTCATGATTAAACCATAACTAGCTCACACTGTGCTGAGCATACCTAGTGTCTGTCTACACCAATCGCAAAGTCGTGGTCCTCATGGTTAAAAATCATATTTTAACACACAATACAATTTCCTAATATAGGAATGGCCTAAGGGATTCTTACACATTGTTAACTTACTCACAGCCTCAGTGATTTTTCTTTTTGGTCAAAGTAATTGAAATGGTAAAAAGAGGCAATAACGGATTTTACTTTCTAAAAGAGAAGGACGAAATGACCTGCCTGTTGATTATTTTGAAAGGTGTCATTTGGAATTCAGTTATAGTTATCCAGGTATGTTTTTAAATACTAATTTTCCTAAATTTAACCAAATCATGAGAGAGGTAAAATGACTGAAACCAGCGCTGAGGCTATAATATAATACTGGAAGGAATACTGCTCATTTCAAAACTAAGATGCATGCTCCATTAAAAGGAGTTTCTAAAACTAAAAAGGATTATGTGAAATGCCAAAGTTCTTCGAGACATGTAGCAATATGAACACAGCCTGTTTTCAGTAGTAGGTAAAAGATCAAAATGTAATGAATTACATTTGTTTCAATAAAAGCAGTAAAGAGGCCTGTGGCACTTTATAGACAAACAAACAGACGTATTGGAGCATGAGCTTTCGTGGGTGAATACCCACTTCGTCAGATGCATGTAGTGGAAATTTCCAGAGGCAGGTATAAATATGCAAGCAAGATGATTAGTGGGTATTCACCCACGAAAGCTCATGCTCCAATACATCTGTTTGTTTGTCTATAAAGATGCCATAGGACTCTTTGCCGCTTTTATAGATCCAGACTAACACAGCTACCCCTCTGATATTTGTTTCAGTGTTCTTCTGTAGGTTTGATTTTTTTTAATTTAGATTTTTCAAGGTCTCAGACCCATTCATGCTTGGACAAGTTTCCTTTTAAAGTTTGTAAGCCATTCAGAAATATTGATATTGAACCAGAGTTTGATGAGTCTAATTCTTCCACCTGATTATTAAAAAAAAAAAACCACCCCAAAATTTTATTATGACATGGTACTGGCCTTAATAGAAGGAAGTTCTCATATCAGCCATGCAGTTCTTATGCACCCTGAAAATGGAGAGGGCAGTTGCTGGGGTTGCCTCAATAGGAGAAGAGCTTAAAGAGTGTGTAGCCTTTGCAGTTTCGCAGCGGGCATGAGGTCCCTGTTTTGATATTTGTAGAGGGATATGTATGACCTCAGGTTGGCCCTACATCGTCATCATGAAATCATGGACTGTAAGACTCTGGAGGAGAATCAGGAATTGAAGCCAACTGCTCTTGAGCTGCTGGCAAGCGATAATAAGTAGAGAAAAACAGAAATATTTTGTTTTTATGTTGTTGTAAAATCTTAACTTCCATGTAAACTATTGTCTTCAAAGATCATAGTTTTTTTTTTTTATCAAAAAGAGTACATTTGGAAAAAACTGGGCAAGGAATAGATCACACGTAAGAAAACATATCCCTTGTTAATGGGTTTGGCTAAACATCTCTCTTGGGCAACATTTAGAAAATGATCTCCTTAGCATTTATTACTGATAAACCCACAACAGTTCCACAGTATTTGCTGATAAACTTCTCTTACTGTAATCCTTCTAATAAACCCCCATGTGCCTTTTGGATTCATTGCACTGTAGGAGACATTCCACTGAAATGCACAGCAGAAGCAGTATGGGGTTATTACTTCATTGATAACTGCCATGCAGTATGATCATGCTCGAAAAAACCACGTTCCTCTGATGTTAAAAGTCCGACTTCAACCCATAAAAGCCAGGAAAAGCAGGGCTTTGGAGCAAAAATTTGTCTTTAATTCATCTTGCATCTAGACAGTGGATAATATATCACTCCTACTGCACTGTTTGGAAACCCCAGATTTTGATGGAAAATTTAAATGTATTTTCTTCAGCATTTTTTAAAAAAGAAAATTAAAACGAAATCAAGACAATGTACAAAAGCTAAGATGGACCAAACCAGCCTAGTATACAGTAGAACACATGCAAATTTAGGGTACCTCTACAGCACAAGTGAAGGTGTGAGTGTAGCACAGCTAGGCATACCTGTGCTAACTTTAATCTAGCTAGCAAAGGTAACAGCAGTAGTAAAGACATAGGTTGCATCTACACTGAACTCTTCTTTTGGCAGTATGTCGTGTACATACATGCGTAGCCCCCTTGCATGGGTAAAAATAGCAATGTAGATGACAAGGCACAGCTTAGGCGAGTAAAGACATACATGAAGGGTCTGGGTACATACCCTACACGGCTCTCTACTTGCCCAAGCTCTGCCTCCCCATCTACACTGCTATTTTTAGTGTCCTCCTGTCTCTCAGCTGCTGGAGCCTTTCCCCATCCCAGGAAAAGACTCCAGTACTCAGAGGCAGCAGGGGAATACTCTGACAGCTGCCCCTTATGTTCCAGGAGCCCCAGTATGGCTGTGCTACAATCACACCTTCAATTTCAGTGTAGACATACCTATAGATAATCTCTCAAAATCGTTCATTTGCCTGGAAGATGTAATTTCTTTTACAGAACCCCAAAGTGTGTAATTTGTTTCAGGTACAGAATTAGTTAATAGATTTCTGCCCTAAAGATCTTGCAATGCAAGTAGGAAAGAAATAGATGAGGGACAGAGAAAGGGATGCAAATATTTGAGACAGATCATGTTGAGTCCATTATACTGTGTTGCCTTCTTTTTCTCTGTTTTTAGTCTCCACTCCTTTCACCCCATTTATCCCATTGCATGGTTTCCCACCAACTGTCACATGACCTCACTGCCTAGTTCCAACCCTCCATCTCTTGCAACTGATCTAATATAGCAAATAAGTATTTACTATATTCAGTCCCCATCCCCTAGTTAATTCCCACGCACTTACCTCTGACTTGTCTCAGACAAGTCAGTTTTCCCATAAAACAACACAGAAAATTGCATAGAATCCAAAGCTACTGATTCCTGAGCCCCCATTACTCTTGGTTGCTGCAGTTTTTTCTACCAGAAGGAAGCAGGGGTCTTGTTAAAGGGCCACTTCCCTAGGAAACACTGTGAGCTTTAGTCCTCATGGGGTTTTTTTGTGTGCTGGCTAGGAGGACCGTGTGTCCCCCAAAATCCTGACTGCACAGGGGGGCTAAAAACTCAAAAATGGCCCCTTTTTTATTATTAAAGGAAAACCTGACCACACTATGGAAATTAGAAAAGAATAGACTCATTTCCTAGTGCAAACGGGAAGGTTTTTTGAGCTAAACCAGGTTTTGTTTCAAAGTGAAAGCAACGTTCGCAATGACATCATCAAACATGTTCTCAATGTGAAAATAACCATTTTGTCAAAGTCTGAGTAAAGCACAATTACACAAATGGAAATGATGATATCCACTTTTTAAGGGAGTTTGAAAAGTAATATGGACCCTATCGTGCTGGTATGTAAGTGATATTTTTCATGCAAGACTCATGAAAAACAAAAATATATGAATTTCACATATTTCTAAGGCTTAAAACAAATAAATTATAAGCAAAACCCAAAGGGACTTGCATTAATTCAATTTTAAAAAATAACTAAAGAGTTTCTGCTCTCTGAAATATGATTTGCCAGGTTCCAACACAGAGCTAAATTTTTACAACACCTCCCTCAAAGTCTGAATTTATAATTTAAATTATTGGTGGTATACTGAACAGGCTGATAGACCTTTAGCCATAATAGTACTAGCAAGTGCTACCCTAATTTATGCTCAGATACTGATTCTAATTAAGCAATAGTAGAGGTTGCCTTTGAATTTATGAGGCTATAATCAGCTCCCTTGTGTTCAATAAGTGCCACAACTACAGTCTGTGGTGCTAATTTCACAGTACAGTGGGAGCTGGTGATTGTTGCCAAGTATAATCATAAGTCACAGGCAGTTTGGATTATTACTGTAGTATACAGTGCACCAAGAAATGAGTTAGTTCATAATCACTTTTTAAAGTCATTTCCATACATTTGAAAATTGTAACTCTTCTGTCTCTGATAAAAGCATATCGTATCTGCTATTCTTTATCTGCAAATGATCTACAGATGCAGTAAATACCCGTATCTGTTACAAATAATACATAAGCTTCCCTGTCACAGATTTTTGTTTGTCTCTAGGATCATTAGGTAGTTGAAGCCCAGTATTCTCTTTGATCAGTGCCAAATGGGAAGTTCCTGTTCCCAGGCAGAAAGTCTGAAGTCAGTTCAGTCTGGGATTTCGCAATATGGAGAGACTATTCGGAATTGGGAAAGATGTTTATACTCTGCTGACTTTGGATTCCAAGCAGAATATTCTCTGTGTGGTTTAATGCTGAAGTCATATTAATAAAAGTGTCACAAAGAGAAAGATAATAATTGGATGAAGCAGCTCAAATGAGCATGGAAACTTTTATCCTATCTTGGAAGGCTTAATCTTGCTATTGGAGAAAAAATGAAAACACTTCACCAGATTCTCTTAGTAGTCATATTAGAACAACCTCATTGACTTCAGTGGGGGTGCATCAGCACAACTAAAAGGAGATTTTGGTCAGTACAAGCTATATTTTTCTTTGCATTCTATGTTAGAAGGTTTCCACCTGGCCCTCTCCTTTGCCTCTTTTATTATTTTGAGGTCACCTCTATTACTTCAGTGCAGTTTCTGACTGTTCTTTAACCCCCTAAATTTACCCAGCATGTTTGTGGCCTTTGGGAAGGGCCTGTCATTCACTGCATATTTCATGAAGCCACCATTTTTAGAGGCCCAGCAAAGAGCACAAACTATGGACCAAGGATATGAAGAGCCAAATCCTGCATCCATGGAAATCAATGAATATTTTTCAGTCAATGGAATCAGAATTATACTGTGTGTGCCTTCCTAAATATTTCACTGTGGGAAGTACATGAGACACTGCTGTAATTGTGTAACCCACTGGTCAGAGTTTATTACATGTCCCCTTCTGTGCTTAACCCACAGAGGATGTGGGGCTATTGCAGCCCAGCTCCAGAGTTTTTTTATTTCAAGTTGTAGACACACAAGCTTAGAGATATGGAGGTCTTTAGCTAAACCATCAGTGTGGGCTAAAAATGGTGGCCATCACAGATGCACATCCATCATAGTATGAAGTAAAGCCTTGGGATTATGTTGATATCCAAAATATGGAGACAAGTCTTTGTGAAAGAATATACCTCTGTGTTTACATCCTACACACTACTGCAATAATCTTTGTACAAAGTATGCCTGTAAAGATATCATTTGAAAACTCATAATTTGGTGATCAGTATTGTCTTGATAAAGTGTGTGGCACGTGAAGCTATAAGATTCCACTGAATGGAACTATGAACACATGTTTCAAACAGAGGTTGGAAAACAGGTCTGTCTCAAACAAAGGAATGTGTGTTCTGCTTAAATTGCATTTAATCAGTAAACAGAATCACCAAGCAGGAAGGGAAAGAAAGGAAGCTCAAACAGGTGAGGAAAAAGCAGCTGGGAACATCCTTCCACATAGACCTTTTGTCTCCTAGTATGCAGCTGGAAATGTTTTTCAAGAGGGGGATTGAAACTATAAAGAAGGAAGGATAAATACCCCAAAGGACTAGAGCCCTGCAAACCCACAGGTATCCGCTTTATATCCGTGGACCATTTCTGTGGATATCAGTGCAAATGTGGATACAAATTTTGTATCCATGCAGGGCTCGGATGGTGAGAGCCAGGCAGGCAGCTGTGAGGAACCGTGGCATGGATCCTCCACCTTCTCTGGGCGGGGGGACATGCGGGACAGGCACACTGGGCAAGGGGCCATGACCAGGGCAGGTGGAGGGTCTGCCATGGCTCCCCACAGCTGCCTACCTGGCTCTTACCGTGGCAGGGCTGCAGCTCTGAGACCCCTCCCTAACCCCACAGCCGGAGCTGGAGGAGATAGCTGCACTGGCAGCTGTGGGAAGCCTGGGTCCCTCCACCTGCCCTGGGCAGGGGGTCCAAGCAGCCCCCCGGGCAGCTGCACAGGTCTCCCCCATCCCAGGCCAGCATGGAGCCCAGCCGGGGAGCTCGGGGGCAGGGACTCTGAGCAGGGAGGCCAGGAGGTGGAGAGGCTCTCTGCACGGGCTCCCAATGCGGCTTTCCCCGACAGGGCTTTGGCGAGGGGATGCCTCAGAGTCTCAGCCTGGCTCCCAGTGTAGAAATCCACAGATAATTTTTGTGGATCATGGATCAGATGCGGATACACCTTTGTGTATCCATGCAGGGCTCTACAAAGGACCCTCTTTCTCTCACTCTGCCCATTCACTGCACCTGAAGTGACAAAGGAAACCTTTGCTGGACTCTGGGAGAAGGGGTTCTGACCTAAAAAGTTTGGTCAGTAAGACTGCTGAAAGCATGTAGTGAGAAAACTGATTTAAAATTTAACACTTTGCTAAATTAGGTAACAGTTGCATTTTATCTTTTTTTTCTTGTCACCATTTCTGACTTTTATGCCTCATTACTTGTACTCACTTAAAGTCTCTGTTTGTAATTAATAAACTTATTTTTACTGTTTTATCGAATGCAGTATGTTTAAATGGAAGTATCTGAATAACTATTTGAAATAATAAGATGGCGTATTATTCTTTCAAAGAAATAACAGACCTAATATCACTTATACTGTCCAGGTGAGGGCTGGACCATACAGGACATACGTTTCAGGGGAAATATCTAAGACTGGGGGTGTGCTGAGGTCACCCTGTTGTAGAACCCAGGCTGGTCAGAGCCAGAGTGTAACCCAAGTGAGGCTGGTAAAATACTGTAACTAGCACCAATATGACAATCAGTGGGTGTTTAAAAGGTACATGAGGAACATGTTATGAGGGAAAGAGGAGTATAGCCAGAAAAGCAACTAAGATGTTTGTAATATAAAGCTATCCACATAACCATAATAGACTTATGTGTAATGTGTGTTATTGGTTGCAATACACAGGTTTATCCTAGAGCAAAGATGAACTCCGCAAAGCAAGCGAGAGATTAATTTGTGTATTCACTAAGTCATGTCATATGGGACTTCTGCCTCATGACTAAACCAGGTAGTGTGAATTTAATTAATTTGCATTTCTCTTATTTAGTCCAAAGAGTGAAATCTATCGACAACTTGACCTGGGGAGAAAAAAAAAAAAGGACATATAGCAATATGAACAGAGCCAGTTTTCAGTAGTTGGTAAAAGATCAGAATGTACAGGATTTAAAGCAGGATAAAGCCCATCTTGTTTATGCTGAGGAGCCTCTGCTGGTACAAAGGAAAAGAGGGACACAAAGAACTGCTGTGTGATTCTAATGAGACAAGGTGGGTGAGGTAACATCTCTTTTACCAACAGAAGTTGTCCGATAAAAGATAAGCTTTTGAGCTTACACAAAGCTCTTCTTTGGGTGATTCTAATGTTATTTAGAAAGGCCACTGACTGCCCACACATACAGGGCAGCTCTTCTTGCAGTACTGTGAGATATGATTATTATGGATCTTTGCACTGAAGAAACAATATTAAGTCACAATACTGGAAAGTATACGAGGAAGAGAGGCTATAGTGGTGGTAAATTGGCACCATTTCCCGTCCACTGAGGTTCCACAGGCATCAAGTGCAGCCCCAAAATGGGTGGCACTGGCTAAATAGGGGTGTGTGCTTTGGAAACATTGAATCAGTGCATCCCACCTGCAGCCTCTGCCAGCAGGACTCTTACTGGAGGTCCTAGCAGAACTTAAAGTTCGCTGCCTCTACCTAATCCCTTCAAGCAGCAAAAACACAACTTTTCTTCCACCAGTTGTGAATCACTCTGGACCACATCATCCTTTGATGGTGCAGAGAGGTGCCATTTTCACCTTCTGGCACCAGTGGGGTATATCTGGCCTGACTTTGCTATTGGATAAAAAGGGACAAAGGTTGCTTTCAGTACCAAACCAACATTGTACCCTGCTCCAGGCCCTCTCAGAGGTCCAGAGAGGCCAGGCCACTTCCAGCTTTTGAGGACCCTAGCCATAATACGAAGAAAAAAATGACAAATACATGGTCTAATCTTGTGCCATCAGAACCGATATATTTTTATTAATATTTATGAACATTTTAACTCTTTAATATGACAAAAATCTATATCAGTTAACAAAAAAAATATGTCTTTTACCAAATCACATCTCTTATTTGCTTAAATCTGCAGTTCTAAGCTGAGAAAGTGTGTCACATTTTGGTTTGATAGGGATGCGCATAAAAACAAGTTGTGAAACATATCAAATGACAAAAAGTTAACAAGTATCTAAATGTGAGGCCCCCTTTGAGCTTGAGGCCCAGGCCAAATGGCCCTCCTGCCCCTGCCCCCCCTCCCCCGCTCCCTCTGATTGGCCCTGCTCTGCTCCAGTCAGATAGCACAGAAATCCTCTGATGTCAACAGAGTATTAGGGCAGAATCTGTCCCTAAATGTATAAAAATCATAATAATTAGTTTATACCACATATGAGATAAAACTCCCAAGTTTTCTTAATTAAGCTTTGCCACAAACAAACATATGCCTTTTACGGTACTACAGTAGCATTGGGAAGATGAATATAACTGTACCTCTGGCCTGGGGTAGACAGCAGACATGCACCATGGTGGCTTTGCTTTGCACTGTAGGTAAGATGAGCTTTACAATAGACCTTTCGTTATTACATTATTTGTATAGGCGCATTGCTTGCTGAGGTCTGCTCCGATAGCACAGAAATGAAGCATAAGCCAGCTATTTTTGAGCCACCGATTCATCGCAAGAGCTTTATTAAAAACATATTCTCCATTCTTCAGAGAACAAATATGAAAATCTGGTCTCCAGAATAATTTATTGTTAAAGTTGGCAGCACTGACTGTGAGCAGTGCTCCTAGAGGAGGAGGGAAAGAGTTGCATATTTTTCAGAACAAGGCTGTCTTTTATCCATTGGAAATATTGAAATATTAAACACTGTATAAAAAAATTAAAATGTTTTGAAGGAAAGAGAAAGCAAAGCACATTATTTGACTTGACTTCACCATAGGGCACCTCTCTGATACCAGTACAGAGGCATCAGAATATTCTTGATGCAGGGCCCCCTGGATTTGCATGACCTGAGGCTAGTTCTACCATACAACTTAGATGCTAAAGAATTTAGATAAGCAACTTCTATGCCCTATGAACATACTACATGATATACTTCTAGCAGAGCACCCCCAAATCGTTATATGGGCAGCATGAATTATATGTTCAGCATAACTTTGCCACCTAGGCAGTTATATGGAAATACACCACACCCCTCTTGAATACATAATATATCTCAGCTCTGTAAGTGAACCCCACAAAATTTTGAGGCATCTTTTCTCTCCAATATGCTTCTCCATAGAGGGGGATCATCACCTCATTTAAATGTGCTTAGCATTTATTCCTACTCCCATTCAAGTCAGTGGAAAAACTCCCAAGGACTTAAATGGTGGAGGATAAAGCCCTTAGTTTGTTGTTGGCCATTGTCATCTCTGTGCAGTGAATCCTTATGGCCTGTGGGCAGTACTGGAAACTCCCAAGAAGACAATTCTTATGAAACCTGATATCTCATTTAAAACTTGGCTTTAAAACTTACAGAAGCAAGTAAAACACAAAGTAAAGACTAGGCAGTGTTAGACAAATTGTTTACCAGTTGTTTAGCCAGCTAGAAATGTTACGTTTCATTACAGCCAAGAATACGAACACTACACTAGCACAGACACCTCAGAGTGAGAAGTGAGATGTGGAGGGCGTGGAACACTCTGAATTTTGTCAATGAATCACAGTTACAGGAACAACTTGTTCAGATCCAGTGTAACAATCTAGTGCCTAATAGCCCTTGAAAGGATTTGTTTCTTATCAGCAGAGGTGTGGCAGGGGGAGGACTAAGTTCTAAGCACTAGGTTAAAATCTCTTACATGTAAGTACAGCAAAACTGATTTAAAACCCTGTTAAAATACTTAACTTACCTTGACACAAAAAGTACCTGTGGCCTATATTTTTAAACAAGTACATGTATTCATTCCCAGATTTCTATTTAATAGACCAGATTCTGATCTAATTAGCATCACTGTAAAGCCAGTGGCTTCAGTCGGGCTATTCTGGTTGTACAGCAGTAGACAGAGATCACAATGTGACCAACATGATAATGAAAACACATAGGGCTAAATCCAGAAAGTTATTTAGACATTGCAACACCTAACCCCTAGGTATCCTGCTATCTAGGAGAATCCTCAGCCACAAGTTAGGCAGCCAAGCTCATTATATGATGTATGGAGAGAGTAAAGTGCCAAAGGAAGGGATCCTCAGAAGCCAGCAAGCGAAGCAAGGAGCTACCTAGGGTAACCAAGAATGAAATGCAGAGGAAAGGGGCAGAGCTTATGTTTCACCCTTCAAAGATATTCAGGTGGCGAACTGATGGGCTGCAGGCGGCAACTAACTCTGCTCAGGGTTCTCAGCTGTGAATGCTCTCCTGGAGTTAGGAGCCTAAGTCAGGTCAGCACATACTCTAGCACAGCGTGTTTCTCAATTACCCGTCTGTGGACCAGCGCCAGTGGCTGAGATCTCCCTGACACAGTTTATGGAAGGCAGCAAGCCAGTCCCTGGTATTAAAAAGGTTGAGAAACACACTGCTCTAGCAGATGAAACCTAGACCTTTCTTGTGAAAAACAAGAGCAAGACTACCCCACCTGTTCCCTTATAGCCAATAGCCTGGTGATTAAGGCGGTCACCAGGAATCTGAGGAACCCCTTTTCAAGTCACCTCTCTGCCTGATTTGGAGCAAGGACGTGTACCCAGGTTCCCAAATCCCAGGCGAGTGCCCTAACCACTAGTGAGATATTCCCAGGTAATGCTGGCAAGTGACTCACATCCACAGGCTTCAGAGGAAAGTAACCCCCCATGCCCAAGGTCCCTCCCAAACGGACCCCACATATAGTGATCAGCCACAGTCAGACCATGAGCAAGAACCAGCCTGCCAAGCACATGAGACACACAATATTTGGTGCCATCTCAATGCACTGGCCTACCCTGTACAATGTCCCATTTCCAGCTGTAGCCATCCCTGATGCTTTTGAGGAAGGAGATTGTAAATGGCTCCACTCCCCACGTGTGTGCCTCCTTGTGGCTAGGTTTGGGAATTAGCCTTTGCCCCGTTGTTGGTTGCTTGCACTGTGGTCCCTCTCCCTCTCTGTGACAAGGCCCTCTACCTATGTCACTAGACAGTCCCCCCTCAAAGCCCCATCGAACAAGCTGTTCGGATGCTGCCTCCAGATCTGTTCCAGTCTATATTCATCTTTTTGAACACAGGTGACGAGAACTGTACACAGTATTCCAAATGAGGTCTTACTAGTGCCTTGTACAATGGCATTCATATTTCTTGCTTTCCACAGGAAATGCCTTGCCTGATACAGCCTGAGATCACATTTGCCTTTGTCACAGCCATCATGTTCTGTATTGAAAACCGAGGCAAAATATGGATTTCATTTGGGGGCTGTACCTACATTATCTTTACTCTCCTTCCCATCCACACTGCCTAGCGGCCCAAACTCATCCTTCCTTACTCTCTTTTTATTTATATAGCTAAAAAAAAATCTCATTTTATTTTCCTTGTCAAGAGCTAATTCAGCTTGACTTTTATAAATTCTCATTTTATTCCTACATTTTCTAACACCTAGAGTGTAGCTTTCTTTGCTGATGAACCCCTTTCCCCATTCCCTATATGTTCTCTGCTTACTTCTAATAAACTTTTTGAGGTGGTTATTCATCCAGGTTGGTCTGGAACCTTTCCCTACATGTTTTCCCCCCTTTGCTTGGGAGGCAAAGATCAGATAGTTTTTTGTATAGTTGACTGGACAAAATTCCAAGCCTCCCCCATATTTAAATCATGGAGCTCTTCAGTCCAGTGGACTTCTTTAACAAATTCCCTTAAGTTCCCCAAATCTGCCCTTTTTAAATCAAAAGCTATAGCTGATGGCCTGGTTTTGATTCTCCTTCCATTCAATTGGAACTGAACAGTCTTATGATCACCAAGATTATTTCCTATGATCAGATCTTCTATGAGGTCCTCACTGCTTAACAAAACCAATTAAAGAGTGGCTATGATTAGGGTTTCTGAGTGGGGCCAGAAATGAGGGGTTCAGGGTGTGGGAGAGGGCTCCAGGCAGTGGGAGAGGGTTGGGGTGCAGGAGGGGGGGGGGTGCAGGCTCTTGGGTGGGGCCAGGGATGAGAGGTTTGGGGTGCAGGAGGGGGCTCAGGGCTGGGGCAGGGTATGGGGGGGTGGTCTCCAGGAGGGAGTTTGGATTTGGGAGGGGGTGTGGGCTCCAGCTGGGGATGTGGGCTCTGGGGTGGGGCCAGGGATGAGGAGTTTGGGGTGCAGGAGGGTGCTCAGGGGTGGGGCAGGTGTTGGGGGGTGAGGGCTCCAAGAGGGAGTTCAGGGTGTGGGAATGGGTTCGGGGTCCCAGTGGCACTTACCGTGGCTCCCAGGAAGCAGCTGCCAGGTCCTTACAGCTCCTAGGCTAATGGGCAGCCAGGGAGACTCTGTGTGCTGCCCTCGCGCCTGCAAGTGCCATCCCCATGACTCCCATTGGTCGCAGTTCCTGGCCAATGAGAGCTGCAGAGCTGGCGCTAGGGGTGGGGGCAGCGCATGGAGCCTCCCTGGCTCTCCAAGCACTTAGGGGCCACAAAGACCTGGCCGCTGCTTCTGGGAGCTGCACAGAGCTAGGGCAGGCAGGGAGCCTGCCTTAGCCCTGGGCCCCTGCTGCATCGGATTGTTAACGGCCCTGCCGGCAGTGCTGACCGGAGCCACCAGGGTCCCTTTTCTGCCAGCATTCCGGTCGAAAACCAGATGCCTGGCAACCCTAGCTATGATTCATGTGGCACCAAGTTACTATGATGAAAAGCTTAATAAAGTATCTAGCAAGTAGGGGGAGATAGATGCATTATTTGAATATAATGTCTGTCACTTTATTTGTAAAAATGTTTTCAAATCCTGAAAGTTTCACTAATTTTAGAACAAATGAGGATTCATCCAACCACCCATGCTGGAACTGCGTGATTCAATATTCGGTATTTCATTTTTCAGCATTCACTATTTATTACTCATTCACCTATTATCTCCTGTTTAACAAGAGTCAGACATGCACCAAGGCTGCCGAAAAAATACCATACAATGGATGACAACATATACACAGACAACAAACAGTGACTAGATAAAAACATAACGGAAGTGAATAGATTACAAAGCCACCTACAGGTGGAAATTTGTTCACATGTATTCCTAATTTACAAGTACTTTAAAATGAGTTTAATTGTAGAAATCAGGATCAGTTTGCAAAGAAATTCACAAAAAGGTTAAATTAGTTGGATCATTTATTCACAACAAAACAGACCTGTTCTACTAATTATATTACGTTTACATGCATTTCCAGAGTATCTGTTATAAAAATAGACGTTATGACAGCTATAACTTTCGGAACAAATACTGTATAGTTGTCATTCCAGAGAGCCCAGTACTGCAGTAATTGAAATCAATGGCAGAATTCCCACCAGACTTCAGATGAATTATGACTGAGCCCTTACTATGACTCAGAAATGAGCAGCCTCTAATTTATACTTAACCTCAGTCTGATACCCATTTTCTTTTGTTGTATAAACAATGGTTGCTGTTAAAAATTTACGGGCCTATCTTATAGCAAGCCCATTCTGAAACTGGCATTGCTGTTACCTTACTGTCGCATTTTAAATGGCATGGAGATGCGTCTGAAATTGCAATTAAGCTGTATAAGTGCAATACATAATCAGCACAGTGATGAGATAAGAGCTATTTTCACTCAGAGGTGAACTTGCATTGTCCTCAATGCTTTTATTTGTTTATCTATTTCTCGGCTGAGCTCATCTTTAACTTGTAAAATATTCCTATCAAACACCCCATCATCATGTATTCTATAGATATGTACATATTTTCTGCCTCATTTTTCTCTCTTCTTTATTCCCAATCTACTTTATGTGGTTGTCTTACCTTATATATTTTTATAGAGTTTGATCCATTGCATAAAGTGTATAAAAACAAGTCCTAAAAGTACAGCTCGTTGTGATGTTACAAGAGGCAATGGTGAAGATATTAAGTCTTAAAAACGTGATCAAAAAGAAGGACCAAGAAAGAATATAGCATGACTGTGATTGTGCATGACATATTTGCAGGTAAGCTATAGGAAAAGTATCAGTTTATATTCCATTATCCTACTGGTCATGAACATATAGAAAAGCTGGCAATGTCTCTTAGAAAGTAACAATTCTTTCTGTTAATAGATAAAACACTCTCCAAACTGCTAACCAGCTTAAGCTAGTAGTTCAGTTGATTATGTTTAGAGACATTGACAATTTCACTGAGACTACTTACAGTAGTAAAGTTAAACATATGCACAATTGCTTGCAGGACTCGGGCGTCTTAGTTAATGGTACAAATTATATGAAAACTATAGCCTTTTCATGTCTTTGCAAATTATCAGCAGCAGACTTTGATTTTTACAATTTTCTGACCTCATGGGAATACATTTCAGCCAATGGTTCATTCACAAACAGTTGGTTTTAATGATGACTTTTCTATTTTGACTGTGTGTTTTGCATGAAATGCCAGCCTGGTCAGATAAATTCTTCACCTGAAGCTATCGATGAATCATCAATCCAAACTTGGTAAGATGGCAAGAGTGAGGATTTATAAAAAACAAAACAAGTGAAACTGAGGAAGTCTTCAGAATCCAAATGTATTCTTTTAAGAGTCTTAACTTCTTAGGTCTTCACCTCCCCTATGTCTAGAGCGCCTCTATTTCTATAGAAGTCAATATTCTTCATCATACATTTCCACTTAATCATCACAGAAGTGGTATTACAGTAGGTGGCACCCTTTCCTTTGGGTCAGTATTGAGCCAGTACCCCAGCGTGGTGTTAGAGACACCATGAGCTGGAGGTGCAGAGTCTTTTAGGATTTTAAATTCCCTAGATTCTAGGGCATTTTTATAGGGGTGTTAACTCAAGTGTCCTGGTCAAATTCCCACTCTGGTAATTATAACCTCCCTATCTTAATTCACCCTGCAGTTTCAGGTGCATATGATATTCTTCTCCATCTGTGTACCCTTAACTGTACATTGTGACATGGTTGCTGTGTTCCCCTCAACTTGCTACCCCCACCCAGTGACTGCAATTCAGTGGTTAGTGACTCTCTATATAGCCATTACTCATCTTATGGGGTAATAAGAGTTGTGAGGCTTAGCAAGCATGTTTGTATTTTTAAAGCATTATCAGGGTGCTATAGAAATATGAAACATGTTGTTATATACTAGCAAATGTGTACAGGGAAACAATGAAGCTGATCCAAAAGGGGAAAAGTTACATTTCAGGTGGAACAGTCATCAACCCTCAGTGACTATGTGGAAACCAAATTGTACTCATCTGGCTTTGCACAAAATACACCGCAGAGGTAGTGATGACAGTAACGGAGGTAGTGGTGATCAAGGCAGAGAATCCTAAGAAATGTAAATCAAGGGACAGGGCAATTTGATCAATAGTGAGAGAGAACATAACAGTTTGTCTGCAGAGGGCAGTAAGGAAGGATCATGAACTTCTCCTTGAAGTGACTTTTTTCCTGTACTCAGGAAACCTGGTCAAGACATGGTTGTTATTGGTGCTATGTTTTCTTTCACTATTTATCTGTAAAACCCATTTTACTGGCTGGAATTGCAGGCAGGCAGTCTCAGCCCAAGGAGACTCAGGACTAGCTTATTGTTTTGCATTAATTTTTCAGCTACAGTCAGTGATGCTATTGAAAATGTATTGATGAAGGGGCTCAGCTGATATGCCTAACAAGAAAACTAGGCAGAATCTGCACTACAAATATCAGATTAAAACGGTGGATGGGAAATAAGAGTGATCATTTTAAATAGTAAAATTACATTTTAGAGACAATACAATGCAAAGGAAATAATTTGGTACAGTCCAAAAACTAATGCTTTCCATGTTCTTAAAGTCATCCAATTTTAATCTTGGCAAATATCTCCTGAAATGATTTGTTCAAGTGAGACAATGGTTAAAATTCCAGTAGGGTAGTATAGTAATTGCAACAAAAACTGGAAAGGCAAAAAGATCATATTGATGTGATAGCTTATCTTTTTCTGCAACAGTTACGAGGTTTTCTTTTCCACTTCTCCAGCACTTGTTATATGAGATCCTCATAAGAACTTTACAAACAGGCCCCACTAATGCCTGCACTAGAACAGCCTACTATGGAGAACAAAAAGAAGTTTTAGTTTATGAAGTATTCTTGGAAATACTTCAACAAAGAGTGGGGTTTCCCCATCCCCATCCTCGCTAGCAAGAAAGTAGGGATTCCATTCCCCATACACATTATTCCCTTGCAGAAGCCTCTTACCCTGCTGTTTAGCCTCTTGGCCACCATGGCTCCCTGGTTATTATTGCTATTACAGAAGCGGTGTTTCCCTGAGTTACTTTGACCCTACAGCAACTCTTAAAGGCTGTCTTTCCTGTGGGAGACAAGGTGGGTCAGGAAATGTCTTTTACTGGACCAACTTCTGTTGGTGAGAGAGACAAGCTTCCCTGTGCTCAGACCACTAGATTTACAGCTCACTCTTTAGTGGCTTGGCCCTCATGAGTTCAAAATATTATCATAAACCCCAAGGGCCAGATTTTCAAAGGCAGAAAGGCACCTACTAGGATTTTCTAAAGCACCTAGCAGGTGGGATCAAAAGAAATGAGATGCCTAACCTACTTAAGGCTTTTGAAATCCTCCACACTGACCACTGCCGGCAATGTTTATATCAAATGTCTTTGATTGAAATGCCAGTACTGATGTTGAATGGTGCATGGGGTAACGTGGCACAAGGTCTTGTGCTTTGGTGAAAATACATGGAAAAAAGCAAAATGTATTAAATGTAAAGGGACAAAAAGAAAAGTTTTCAGCTAGATAGAGAAAACAAAAAGAAGAACAAAGAATTGTCACCTTCATATTTGAAGATGAAAGTTTATTATAAACAATGAAGTTTATAAAAATATTAAAAGAAAGTCTCCTTAAGGGAAAAGTATCAGGGTCATATAAATATATGTTTATGTATTTTATGGAAATTGCTATTTCACTAGAGCTGCGGAGTTACCACAAGAAGGGCAAAATATGATTTGCTGAGAGACCCTAAAAAATCATAGAATCATAGGACTGGAAGGGACCTCGAGAGGTTATCTAGGCCAGTCCCCTGCACTCATGGCAGGACTATATTATCTAGACCATCCCTGACAGGTGTTTGTCTAACCTGCTCTTAAAAATCCCCAATGATGGAGATTCCACAACCTCCCTAGGCAATTTATTCCAGTGCTTAACCACCCTGACAGTTAGGAAGTTTTTCCTAATGTCCAACCTAAACCTCCCTTGCTGCAATTTAAGCCCATTGCTTCTTGTCCTATCCGCAGAGGTTAAGAAGAACAATTTTTCTCCCTTTTCCTTGTAACAACCTTTTATGTACTTGAACACTGTTATTTTGTCCCCTCTCAGTCTTCTCTTTTGCAGACTAAACAAACCCATTTTTTTCAATCTTCCCTCACAGGGAATCTAGACCTTTAATCATTTTTGTTGCTCTTCTCTGGACTCTCTCCAATTTGTCCACATCTTTCCTAAAATGTAGTGCCCAGAACTGGACACAATAATTCAGTTGAGGCCTAATCAGCGTGGAGTAGAGCGGAAGAATTACTTCTCGTGTCTCGTTTACAACACTCTTGCTAATACATCCCAGAATAATGTTTACTTTTTTTGCAGCAGTGTTACACAGTTGACTCATATTTAGCTTATAGTCCACTATGGCCCCCAGATCCCTTTCTGCAGTACTCCTTCCTAGGCAGTCATTTCCAATTTTGTATGTGTGCAACTGATTGTTCCTTCCTAAATAGAGTACTTTGCATTTGTCCTTGTTGAATTTCATCCTATTTACTTCAAACCATTTCTCCAGTTTGTCCAGATCATTTTGAATTTTAATCCTATCCTCCAAAGCAGTTGCAACCCCTCCCAGGTTGGTATCATCTGCAAACTTTATAAGTGTATTCTCTACACCATTATCTGAATCATTGATGAAGATGTTGAACAGAACTGGACCCAAAACTGAGCCCTGTGGGACCCCACTTGTTATGCCCTTCCAGCATGACTGTGAACCACTGATAACTACTCTCTGGGAATGGTTTTCCAACCAGTTTTGCACCCACCTTATAGTAGCTCCATCTAGGTTGCATTTCCCTAGTTTGTTTACGAGAAGGGTCATGCAAGATGGTATCAAAAGCTTTACTAAAGTCAAGATATAACACGTCTACCGCTTCCCCTATATCCATAAGGCTTGTTATCCTGTCAAAGAAAGCTATCAGATTGGTTTGAAGCTATCCAGCTTCAGAGGATTGCTGTCACATCTCCAGGGAAGGAGGATATACTGCTTCAGAGGATTGCTGTCACTGGGAGGACACTGGGTACTGGTTACTTCTGGCAGCAGGCAGTGTATTCCACCTCTGCTCCCAACCCACCCACCATGGTGATGGAAAACCGACATGCTTCCCTGGCAACGAGCGATGAGGAATCACCCCCAAAGGTGAAGGATGAGAAGCCAGGTACCCAGAAGGCTGGGAGGATCGCAGCCACCACTCCCAGGAGGAAATGTAAGGTAGTGGTGGTTGGTGATGCTCTTCTGAGGGGGACGGAGGCACCCTTCTGTCACCCTGACATGGCATCCCAGGAGGTATGCTGCTTGCCAGGGGCCCATATTGGAGATGTTTCGGAGGGACTGTCGAGGATCATCTGGCCCTCTGACTACTACCCCATGCTACTCATCCAGGTGTGCATAATGATACTGTGAGGTATGGCCCTCAGCAGATAAGAAGTGACTACAGGGCTCTGGGAGTAAGGGTGAAGGTGTTGGGAGCACAGGTGGAGTTCTCTTCAATCCTTCTGGTGAAGTGTAGAGGCCCAGGCAGAGACAGATGCATCCTGGAGGTGAATGCCTGGCTGTGAAGATAGTGTCGCCAGGAGGACTTCGGCTTCCTTGCCCACGGGATGCTGTTCCAGGAAGGACTGCTAAGCTGCAATGGGGTACCCCTATCAAGGAAGGGGAAAAGCATATTTGTCTACAGACTTGCTAACCTAGTAAGGCAGGCTTTAAACTAGGTTCAAAGGGGGCAGGTGACCAAAGCCCACAGGTAGAGTCAAAAACATGGAGATCTGGGAGAAGTGTCGGAATTTGGGGGGAGCATGGACTGTTATAGCAGGGATAAAGGAAAGACAAGACAGAACTTGCAGGGGGGGACACACGACAAATCAGTATTTTAGATGTCTGTATCCTAATGCAAGAAGTATGAGGAATAAGCAGGAAGAACTCAAAATGCTAGTAAAACACAACTATGACATACTTGGCATCACAGAAACTCGATGGGATAATATGCAGGACTGGAATATTGGTATAGAAGGGTACGGCTTGTTCAGGAAGGACAGGCAGGTAAAAAAGGGAGGAGATGTTGCCTTATATATTAAAAATGTATATACTTGGACTGAGGTTGAGATAGAAATAGGAGACACTTGTTGAAAGTTTCTGGGTAAGGATAAAAGGGGTAAAAAACAAGTGTGATGTTGTGTTAGGGGTGTACTACAGACCACCTAATCAGGAAGAAGAGGTGCGTGAGGCTTTTTTAAACAACCAACATCATCATCCAAAGCACAGCACAGGACTTGGTGGTGATGGAGGACTTCAACCACTCAGACAGCTGTTGGGAAAATAACACAGCAGGGCACAGATTATCCAACAAGTTCTTGGAATGTATTGGAGACAATTCTTTATTTCAGAAGGGGGAGAAAGATACTAGGGGAGAGGCTGTTCTAGATTTGATTTTGACAAATAGGGAGGAACTTGTTGAGAATTTGAAAGTGGAAGGCAGCTTGAGTGAAAGTGATCATGAAATGATGAGTTCATGATTCTAAGGAATGGTAGGAGGGAGAACAGCAAAATAAAGACAATGGATTTCAAGAAGGCAGACTTTCACGAACTCAGGGAGTTGGTAGGTAAGATCCCATGGGAAGCAAGTCTAAGGGGAAAAACAATTGAAAACAGTTGGCAGTTTTTCAAAGAAACATTATTAAGGGCAAAAGAGCAAATTATCCCACTGCATAGGAAAGATAGGAAGTATGGCAACAGACCACCCTGGCTTAGCCAGGAGATCTTCAATGATCTAAAAATCAAAGAGTCCTACAAAAAGTGGAAACTAGATCAAATTACATAGGATGAATAAAACAAATAACACAAGTATGTAGGGACAAAATTAGAAAGTCCAAAGCACAAAATATGAGATCAAACTAGCTAGAGACGTAAAGGGTAACTAGAAAACAATCTACAAATACATTAGAAGCAAGGCGGAAGACCAAGGACAGGGTAGGCCTGTTACTCAATCGGGGCCGGGGGTAGGGGGGGAAATAACAGAAAATGTGGAAATGGCAGAGGTGCTTAATGACTTCTTTGTTTTGGTTTTCACCAAGAAGGTTGGTGGTGATTGAATGTCTAACATAATGAATGCCAGTGAAAATGAGGTAGGATCGGAGGCTAAAACAGGAAAAGAACAAGTTAAAAATTACTTAGACAAGTTAGATGTCTTCAGGTCACCAGGGCCTGATGAAATGCATCCTAGAGTAGTCAAGGAGCTGACTGAGGAGATATCTGAGCCATTAGCAATTATCTTTGAAAAAAGTCATGGAAGATGGGAGAGATTCCAGATGACCGGAAAAGGGCAAATATAGCACCAATCTATAAAAAGGGAAATAAGGACAATCCAGAGAATTACAGACCAGTCAGTTTAACTTCTGTACCCAGAAAGATAATGGAGCAAATAATTAAGCAATCAATATGAAAACATCTAGAAGATAATAAGGTGATAAGTAACAGTCAGCATGGATTTTTCAAGAACAAATCATGTCAAACCAACCTGATAGCTATCAAATAGTCAACGGAAAAAAAAATGTCAGTGCTGATGTGATTTATGGACATTGCTTCAGTGGGGCTATGCTGATTTACACCAGCTGAGGAGACAGCTCCAAAAACTCCATCAGATTTTTGACTCTGGCACTAGATGGCTGTTATAGAAAATATTTCCTTTTGTCGTTTTGTAAATATCATAATCATAAGGATGGTAATAATAATTTACCTTTTATCTGAATCTATCCCTGTTGCAAGGTTTTCTGTTTTTATGCTTTTCCTTTCACTCCCTAATCCTATTTGGTTTTATTTGTGTATATATATATAGTCTCCCTTTCCTTACGTCCCAGTATAATTTTAGTTCTGTTTTATCCATTTCCCCCCTATTTCCTTCCCCTTTTTCCTCAGAATGGTTTCGTTTCTCTAGTCTATTTGTAGCCCTCTCTCACATCCCTGTTTTAACTTGTTTTTACCTCACTAATCTATCTGGCTGCATTATTTGTAATTAGCATTGTTATTTGTGGTTCATATTACAGTGCCCACAACAAGATCCCTTATACCAGTGTCTTACAAAAATACAAAAAAAAAAAAGTGTTACAGCACACTATTACTGAAAAATTGCTTACTTTCTCATTCTTACCATATAACCATAAAATAAATCAATTGGACTATACATATTGTACTTCTATTTCAGTGTATAGCATATAGAGCAGTATATACAAGTCATTGTCTGTATGAAATATTAGTTTATACTGACTTTGCTAGTGCTTTTCATGTAGCACTGGACAAATATAAACTGATGTGCCCTCTGAAAGACCTCTGCATCCCCCTAGTTGAGAACCACTGCATTATACTAAATGCTGTTCCCAAACAAAAAAAAAGTAAGACTGCCCCTGGTTCAAAGAGCTTAAAGAGAAGCAGGACAAAAGGATGGATGAGAAGGTTCTTATCCCCATTTTACAGATGGAGAACTGAGGTACAGAGAGATTAACTGATTTGTCCAAGGTCACACAGGAAGGTTGTAGCAGAGAATTGAACCCAAATCCCCTGAATCCCAGACCAGTAGATTAACCACAAAATTATCTATCCTTCTCAGTGTGTCAGATGCTTTGTAGGATAGAACAAGGAGTAAATCAGATGTTTTTCTAATCTGAATGAGGAGCTAATAGAGTTCATGAAACAGAAGCGTGATGTGGTGACATCAATCTGTGTGCTATATCAAATTGAGCCTTCTTGTAGGAGTTCAACTCAATACACAGACCATGCTGCAATAATCTAACCTAAAGGAGACCATGCTGCAATAGTCTAACCTAAAGGAGATGAAACTGTGGATCACTGTGGCTAGGTCTGAGAACACTGATTTTCGGCGAGTTACAGATGGCGTTTCTCACCTCTGTGGTAATCTGCATCTCCATAGGTAACAGAGTGCAACACGACTGCAAGTCTTCACATCACCTTGATGATATTTGATCTAATACCACCAATCATCAGTGACATTAAGGTACTCGCAAATTCCTCAAAGTGTTTCCCCTTCCTGTTAGCATTACTGTACTTCTCTCCTTCCTGGGTTGGATTTGAGTCAGCTGCTTTCAAATTCCCTTAATCTATCTTCTGGTCTCTTTGAGGCACAAAGACCTTTTGGTGATGGTGAAGGCTACATTGCTGAAGAAGGAACTATTGAGCATCACAGCAACTTGTGAGAGGACACAAAGGTATGTTCTAACAATCTCTCTGAGAAGAGAGCCTTATATAGACATTAAAGGGGAGAAGATACAGTCCTTAGACATGAGAGATTATATGAGACGGTCTCTGGATGATGATTGACATCTATTTTGATAAGAATGAATTCATCCAGTCTAGTGCTGCTCCATTTACTTCCACAAAGAGTAAACCATCATCAGAACCATATAAATAATCTCTAGCAGTATCAACAGAAAGAGGCCAAAGGTCAGGAGAAGGTCATCCATCAGCAATCGTAGGTCCATTTCTGCGCTATGTCCTGATCTGAGAGAGGATTGCAAGAGATCAGGCTTTTGGCAAGGGATAGGTGCTGGTGGAGTGTGGATGATGTTGCCAGGAAATATGAAGGTGGCAACTGTGTGGTTATTGGTGATGTATGAAGATTTTTGCATTCATTTCATTGCCTTCTTTAACGACTTTAGTTGTCAAAGGATCAGGGGCTTCCTCACTAGACTTCATCAGTTAAAAGGAGCAAGGAACAATTTCCCAGACGGTGGGCATGACATTCCTCAGGATTCCACTGCTTCTGTTTTAATGATTGATCCCCATTCTATCAGGGCAGACAGGATGGGCCTTGTTCCTCCATCTGGTACGCTGAGCTTGTTTCAGTGCAGGCTCCTCTGATACTGTTTATTTTTTATCTGCAAAATAGGAAGGCCCCATTTCCAGCAGGTGATGCTTAGGTTTAGCAACATGTGTAGACATGTTGGGTCAATTGGCTGTTTACTGCTCAGAGCAATTTGCTGGCCCTGATTTGGTGCATGCATTGGTATCTGAGGGTAGGTTCTTTTAGCTTCCTTTAGGGCAGTCTGCAATTAGTGCTTGAGCTGCTTCATTTTGCAAGGTTCGTCAGAGAACCGTAGTGAACTGTGGGAGACTAAGGAAGGAAAGGGCCATTTTGCAACTAGCTTGTCAGTGGTTTCTAACAGATGCCTGTGGCCTTCCACTAGTTCAACAACTTCTTCAGCAACTTGGTCTTTCAAATGGGTAGTTTTTACTTCCAGAAATTTATGGAAGTTTGCCAGAAACAAGAACTTCCAGGACTAACTAGTTTGGTTGGCTCACTGAAGTAGTAATCATAGATCCAGTCAATGCCTGGTCATCCTGAGCCATTTGCCTAGCCCCAGACTACTCCCAATTGTGTTCAGTAATGGCTGAACTCTACAGCATCCTTCCTGCTGTGATATTGCATCAGACGACCATAACCCCACAAACCACCATTTAAAAAGGGAGTTGAAGCCTCTACATCTGCAAAATCTAAGATTTATGTTACCTTGTGTCTGTTATAATCCCATAATTTCCGTGAGTTGACACAGAGTTTCAGATACTTGGTTTTATGTCTGAGATTCCAGTTCCCTTTTGGTTGGTCTTTTTTGTGATTTTTTAATTTAACATTTCTTGTGCTGTTCACACTACTAGAAAGACCAGCTGGGGCATAAGGAGGGCACTACCTGAAAGCTCAGTCCTGTGTGGTGCTGAATGCACACAACACTGAGCACTACTTTGGCATCAACTAGGTACCACTGAAATCATTGGGAGTGGAGGATATTCTGTGCCTTGCAGGTTCAGTGTTTGAAACAAAATCCTAGACAAATGACCAGCAGCACTCCTGGCTGCCGTAGTGGATGACTGATGGAAGTGTCACAGTGTTCATTTTACAGAAGTCAAAAATTTGGGTTGTTTTTTTTCCAGAATAAAAACAATGGGCTGATTTCAGAGTTTTCTGGAGTTTATTTATGAACATAGCTATATGTTCATCACCTCTTCCAAAGGGCATGTTTCTGAGTCTCCTTTGGAATAATGAGGATCTTTAGACTTATGCAACTTTTAAAATGATCAGACATGGTTTGTATTTATACAACAGTTCTAAAAAGGTTTCCAAAGATGCCTGTTTGGCAACTCTCATATAGCTCTGTGGAAGTTTTCTTTTCTTACTATTACTGTGAGGAGAAATAAAAGAAAATTAAGTCACAGACACAGATTCAAATAATTAAGAGATTTACTTAAGCTCACACAAGTCAAGAAATTCATAGTGAAGGATACTTCATTTGACCTTAGCTCACTCCACTGTGCAAGAATCTCCACTGAGTAAGAAATCTGACACATCAGCTACAACATCTATAATCTGAAACTCAGGTTCCTTTCTTGATTTAATTCAGACCCTTAGTGTTCTTTGACTTTTGGGGAGAGGGTGTTATTAATTATGCATGGGAACAGAGAACATCAGAAAGGGTATACTATTCTGAAATGAGGCACAATAGGAATTTGCAGCAATCCTGGATCCAACGTCTTTAGTTCAGGCTACCCCCTGTTTTTTCTCAGAAAGCAACATGTAAAACAAAATGGTGGAGCAGAGGAGAGTTACTACTGAATACAGGAAAAGAAAAAACTAGTGAGTGGCTTCAGCAAAGGACATTAAAAAGCATATGAGGCAGATTCTCCTACTGGCAGAGATCCTCAGTATTTCTCTTTATTGATTTGTGATCAGGTAACATAGAAGATCCTTGTAAATCCTGAGCAAATGCAGCATACTTTTTATCCAAAGGAATTTATTTATTTATTCTGGATATTAGTCTTTCTAAGTACAGACTAAAACACATTCTTGTGGCTAAAGAACAGGACTGGCAGGTAGGAAATCTGGGTTTTATTGCTCAGTTGTGCCATTGTCTTGTATGACCACGGGCAAGATCACTAAACACCTTTGTAGCTCAGTTTTCTCTTCTAAAATAGGAATAAAAGGGGTGTTTTGAGATTTACTCCACTGATGTTTGTAAAATGATTTGAGATCTTTGGATGGAGAGCGCTACCTAAGTGCATAGTGTATATTACATTAGGCATTTCTAGGATTCTGAATATACACACTGAGAATACCATCTTCTAACATGTGCCCAGTCTCCATTCATTAGATGGTTTTGTGTGGATTAGCAGTGTAGAGATAGGGTTGCCTGGTGTACACTGTACACTCCCAGCAACCTCACAGTGTTCCAATAGCCTGTGACTGATCGTATCTGTGCGGTCTTGGTAGGCAGATGTCTTTAAGCCTTCTAAGATGTGATCAAATTTGCAATATTTACACGTATCTTCTTGTCTTTAAAATAGCCTTAAGTTAATTTGAAAACTATTGTATGTCCCAAGTCTTAGTTGGTACAGACATCTTATTACAGATATACACTGACTCCACTGGGAGGAGGGACACAAGGGAGGACCATTTAGTGCAGAAATAGTCATCAGATTTCTAATTAGAAGACCAACTGTCCAAACAAAAGAATGACTTGCATGCCTGGCTTTGTTGTGGTAGAGTGAAAGGGAGCATCAAATTGCATGATTCACAAAGAAAATGACACTTTCACAAGAGCCCTTAGAGTGGGAGCATGTAATTAGGGCTTGGTGAGGTCACATTTTTTTGCATAGTAATGTAAATTTAGGCATGATGAGTCACCCTTTTTGCCCTTGCAAAGATAAGTCATAGGCTAAACATCTGGGATTTCACATATATTTTGCTTTTTCAGTCTCCCAGAGCAGAGAAGAAAATTGCCTCATCTTACATACCCTTAGCACCAGCTTCTTCCTTTCTCCCTCAATTACAGTCAGACAATTGTTTCCACCTTTCCCAGACTTTTTTAAATTTTAAAGTGAAAACATCTACACAAAAAGATTGGAGCCTAGTCTAGCCAGCTGCTAAGCACCCTTGGCTCCTATTGACTTCAGCAAAGACTGAGCAATCTCAGGACTTCTCAAGAGATGATCTGATGTCACAGGAACAGGTTCTTAATGCAATAAAAATATTCGTAAACCTTTTGTTTTAGCCATGCATCCTAATCCAAAATGAGGATTTTTAACCAAAAGCATTATTTAAGTGCAGTGTTTTGATGCTAATCAAATATTTTTCTGTATTTCCATTAAAAAGTAGCATCCAACTCAGAGCAATAAACTTTTTTTTTGGCACACATGCACACATCAGAGAACACACATTATTTTAAAAGGAAAATTCCATATGATTTGATATGTACAGAGGCACCATTCTGTTTTTAGTGATTTCGTTGTGTCCAGAGGTGAATAAATCACAAAATCTGTCAGCAAAATGTTGCTGCCCCCGGCTACAATAAATAATACGTAAATTTCAAAATTCTGTATTTTCCTCCCCTAGAGAAGTGTGTGGTTTGGTCTTACTGCAGTGTTGGTCTAAGCTCCATGGGCTCAGTTCTGAAGTCCTTGCTCAGGCAAAAATTCCATTAATTCCAAAGGGAGTTTTGCCTGGTACAGACTCAGTCAAGATCTCAGTCTTGCAAGATGCCAAGCATGCTAGATCTGATCCAGCAATGTATTTAAATTTAAGTGCTTTTCTAGGGTAGGACTGGAGTACTCCTCATCTTTATGGTTGAGCCCTAGATCTTGTGCCCATGTAAACAGGTACATTAACACCAAAAGCAGCCTACAATCTGCAGCTTAGCCTTCCATGGGGGACAGCGAGAGCAAAGCAGTGGAGACCCCATATTGGGGAGCTACAAAAATATAGTATGTACCAAGGAGAAAAGTTTACAAGTTTGGCCATAGACAGAGGAAAAGGAATTGAGGAGGTCCATATATACAAAGCAGATCCACAAAACCACTTAAAGGGAAGTAAAGAGTCGAGGTAAGCAAATAATTGATTTTTTGGTTTGTCATCTGAACTGAAAAATATCTAAAGAATTAGATTGAATTGTTTTAGTTCAACATGGAAATACTTCCCTGCCCCCCTTCACTGAAGCAAAAAACAAACATCATTTTGAGTCAAACGAAATGTTTTTATTCATCCAAAATGATTTGTTTCATTTTTTAAACGAACTGACTAAATTTCTAATTTTGAAACAGTTTCATTTTCAAAATTTCAAACCAAAAAATTTGACTTTTATGCACAATCGTTTTTTACCATCCATCTATTTGCCACATTCAACTCAAATAAACTATGTGGCAGAAAATGTTTGCCCAACCCTACTGAACAGTTGTGTCTGCCACTCCCCTGCACAGGCTGTAGGGGGAGCTGCAGCCTGCCTGTGCAAAAGCCTGCGATGAAAATTCCATTCTCTCTGTCCCTACAGGCAAAAATCTTTTACTTAAACTTTGCTCTGAGAGCTACCTGCAAATCCTAATCTCCTGTGCAAACAGGCTCCCATCCCCCACTACTTTACACCACTCACTTTCATCTTAATACCCTGCTCCAATGCAAAAATGAGAAGTAATCAAGTTACATAGGGAAGGCAAGAAGCAGAGTGACTACCAACTAATTTTGAATTATTTAAAAAGAGAACACTCCGTTTTGTTTTTTCCTTGGAGAAGGTTATGTAGAATTCCAAGGAAATTCAGTTGCCAACGCCCTGAATAATTATTAGTGCTTGACAGAAAGTTTCTTGATACTACTTGATGCATTCCTAGTTATGAGTAACAATGATATAAGTAACATGTAGTGACAAATATTTTTAACTGATTTGGTTGAAAAAACCCACATGCTTTTAAAAATTAGAAATGGGTGTTTTTTCCTTCTTAGGCAAGCTTTTGGAGCTGGATCTGAGCAATACAGATTCTGAAAGCCTCATCTTGACTTTAATCTTACAAGTTCAGGAAGAACTATTCAATTTGTGTTTCTATGAAAAGACTCAGCAGTTATCAAGAAGAAAAATAAACACATCATACAATCCTGTGCTTTCTGCATGTTCATAAATAAAGTCTACGGAGAGCAGGTTGCCATTGCCTATTGAATTCAGCCATCCTTATCAATATGAGAAAACAGGAATTGGCTAAAATAATATAATTTTGCATTATAGTTTAGGTGCAAAAACAATAATGGTTCTGATATTATTGCATAACCCTTAATTCTAAAGACAAGAGGCCAGATCCTCAAGTGGCATAAATCAGCATAATTCTATTGGCTTCAGTAGAGTGATGTCAACACATATACCAGCTGGGGAATCTAGCCTGAGATCACCAAAAAGTTCTTAGCTGTTGTGTTTTTGTTTCTAAACTGAAGAGCATCTATTCCATTTTATCTGTCTGGTATGGCAAGCTATAGCCTTCCAAAAAGAATAACATTTGCTCATGGTGACTATCCCCAGTCTGCTTTAAAAGTTTTATTATATACCTTGAGGTTAGATTTTCCAGAAATGCCACTTTTTGTTATTGTTGCAAAGCATCCACAAATAAGGCAACTTTAAAGTGTGAGAAAAAACATTCAGAAGGAGATGATGTTTTTACAAAAAATTAATCAGAATCTGGATTTAATTGCTAAGGCTAATCAAACAGAAACAACCCACCACTAGGGAGAGAAAAGTCAGTTACAGAATTTTGGACCCATTCTTAATGGGCAGGTAATTATAGTATTCAAACAGCCTTGTTGTTTCAAGAAGGATAAATCAGTGAGAATAAAGTGGCAGCCCCTTCTCACTTACTAGTAGGTAGCTATTATTTTCTTCGCAAAAAGAAAAGGAGTACTTGTGGCACCTTAGAGACTAACCATAAGCTTTCGTGAGCTACAGCTCACTCATCGGATGCATCCGATGAAGTGAGCTGTAGCTCACGAAAGCTTATGCTCAAATAAATTGGTTAGTCTCCAAGGTGCCACAAGTACTCCTTTTCTTTTTGCGAATACAGACTAACACGGCTGTTACTCTGAAACCTTTAAACACAGGGAAATTCAAATCCTAAAATTTACTTACATTGAAACATTAAGGATAAAGATAGCATATTAAAAATTCTAAGGACAGGAAATGGAAGAGTTAGTGTTCTTGGGGTAATGAGAACTCACTTTGCAAATATACAATACTTTCTTTTAAAGAGTCCAATTCCAGCCTGACTTACACCTTGCTGGAACTTCCCCATATTTCAAATCCAGGATTCTGGTTCTGACCAATCTCTGCTCTTTGGGGCAGGGAGCGTCATTTCCTGTGTGTTTATGGAGTGCCTAGCATGATGGGACCTGATCAGCTTGCGGCCTTTGGACACAACCGCAATGTAAATGTTCAATAATCTCTAAAAAGTCAGAGAAGCCAGTCTCTTTTTTTTGAGGGGAGTGGTGTTAACAAACATGGTATCCTTTAATGTAGCTTATTCCTTATTCAAAGGTTTATTGTGGGATATCTATGTAGTATATTGAATGCTGAAGGCAAAAAACTTACATTCTGGAGGCTTCCTGCTTTAGGAGTCCAGAGAGCTTGGTTTCATCAGAGCTAGATATCAGACCTGTGAACTCCAGCTCCAGTAATGACGACATGTGTTGTTGAAAATACTGAGCACAATTATTTCTTCTAGTATTCCTGAGTTCCTGCTGCTGCATCCTGTTTGTTAGACTACAGGCTACTACACTATGAGCTGGAGAGGGTGATAGGAAATGGATACAAAAGCCATCTGAGGATCAAAAAAGAGAAACAGGACAAACTAACCAGGTTCTGGATTAGTAAGGGTTTATGGGGAGAATTTAAATGTTGGGGAAAGAGACAATCCTGGAACTCTCAAAATGTCACCAACACTAAAGTCTTTTAGATTAACAACGCAAGGTATTCTCACAGCTCCTTTAAACACTAAACCTTCGTCCAAATAGCCACATTCCAAATAGTGTTATTGTAAATATTTAAATGAGAATATTTCACATTTCTGTTGGGCATTACAAATATAGCCAACCCCAAACGTACAAACTCATGATTGAGGCCCCTTCCCCCACCGCCCCGAAAATGAGTTTAAAATATACAATTAAAACTTTTTTTATTTGCCTTATAATTTTTCAGCCTTTAGGTTTTATGTTTCCATTTGTAGGAGCTAGAGACTTATTTTTTTAAAAAAATGCAAGCTGAGATTCTCACATAATCACCTGACTTGAAGAGCTGAGGCTTTAGGAAAAACAGCAAATATCATAAGACATGATAAAATTGCAAAAGTTGACCATACTTAGAATTAATCTTCCTAATGTTCCTGTAAAGTAGGTGAGAGTGTTAACCTACTCTGTACCTCATCTGTAGAATGGGGCTAAGGACCAGGTTTTCAGAGGCATGCATGCTGAATTGCACTTTCTTCTGCACAGGCCCTACATGTTATTGCTTATACTCTACTGTGTAAAAACCTTTATTTCCAGTCAAAAATATTTACTTGCATTTGTGATGAGTATTCTGAGTCTGATTAATTATTTCAGGTAACTGCAAGTCCACAGGCCAGGGCTAAGCAGTTGACCACATGGTATATAGACTTCTAACAAAAGCAGCCATTCCAGTGCGCTCAACTTTGCTACATGGTTGGGGACACTCCCAGCTGCCTGGTAGATCAGAGAGGCTGCACCTGCTCCTGTTCCAGCCCTGGCCCCAGCCAGGGGGCCTGGATCTCCTGATCCTCCTCACATCATGTGCAAATCAAAGTTTGCACAAGTACACTGCCTAAAGTGTGAGCATATGAATGCCATACTCAGAAGTACACGCTCTTAAAAATATTTGGCCCAATGTGACTTGACCAAGGTCACACAGGAAGATGGGCAAATGCAGGAATTGAATGCAGCTCTTTAGACTTGTTCATAAGTCAACCAATTCACTGGGACATCAAGAGGAAAAACAAACAGTTTCTGATCATGAGGATCATTAATATTAAAAGTATGCATATTTTTAAAATAATGAATATTTAAAGAAAAATTTATGCCTCCTTTTATATATTAACTCATTTCTTTCTTTCCTGTAACATATTCAGGATAAGTCCTAAGAAATGCAATCTTTCACTGTCATTATTTCATGTCTGGTTAATAAAACCTCTATTACTACAAATTATAATACTGGTAATCATGAGAAACTTACATATTAAAGAGAACTGTAGTGGTAGTTTAAAAACATTATTTAGTTTTTCTTACCAAAAAAAAGCACACTTGAAGGAAGAATTTTGCCATGATTCTGACAAGTTTTGAAATAGCTAAAGATCTTTATTCACTTCATTTCAGAGAGGGTAGGAGTCAGACCCATCCTGTTATACAGCAGACTGGGTAATCATTTTTCCACATCAAAACACAGCTTGCAGAAGCATAGTGCAGAGGTGCAGTACTCCAACGGGACAAGCAGGACATTGTTACCAGGAGTGGAGTGAGAGTTGTGGCCACTGAGCACCCTTGGACTAGCTGAAGCTAGAATAAGGCTCATCTGTACAAGAGCGAGAGCTTTCTCAGAGTCAGCCTAAGACTATAGAATGAATTCCCCAGGAACTAAGGATCCTCACAGACCTCACACTTTCCACTCCAAGTGCAACGTACATTTCTTTGACCTTGTCTTCTCTAACAAGCACCAAGGAACTTGTGTGTCTGCGTATAAATTTTAAAAAAACAACAATCCATAACCAAACATTCCACTGCCCACACTTCCCCCCATAGAGAGAAGATGAGAGAACACATGACAGATAGTAGTCACTGCACTTACTGCACTCCAGGAAGACACTTGTATACTACAGTGAGAGCACAGTGGAAGAACGTATATGGACAAGAATAGTTAAAATGTGCCCCACGATCCTCTGCCTGGTGGAAGCCATGGCTGTGCTCTTACCCTATCAATACCTACTTTCTTGGAGGATTTTTCTGCACGTCAAGCTGGAGGTGTAAATTCCAGCTCGAGGAGACATACCTCTGATCTAGCTAGCTGCTAAAAATAGAGCATAGCTATGGCAGCGCAAGCAGCAGGAGGGACTAGCTGCCCAAGTACGTAACTAGGGTCCCAGGTGGGATCATACTGGGCAGCTAGTCCCTCCTGACACTTGTGCTGCTATGCTCTATTTTTAGCACACTAACTCTAATCAGGAAAGTCTCTTTGAGCTGGAACTTATATCTCCAGTGTAGATATACCCTGAGGATGATACTGCCAGGAACGATAGCCTGAAACAGCCTTTGAGCTTAGGAGAGAAGGACTGACATTTTGCCTGGGTCCTGCACAGGTGCAGATAGAGGGAGGGAAGGCCTCTTTTGCCCATCTTGTTTTATGATTTTGCATATCAAATCGAAACAATTAAGAAAGTCAAGTAACCATCTCTTCCTCATGGGTCCCAAAGCCACAATTACATCCAAATCCAGTTATTCTATTATACAAAACATCCTGTTCTTTAAGAAACAATTAATTCGTATTCCAGCACTTCAGAATAATGCCACTATAATAGGAGCCTCATTAGAATACAGATTAGGGCTAGGATGCTCAGCACTGACAGTGGTCATTTGTAAAAGATGAAAGCAGCATGGAGAGACAGTGACCTAGCTTTTTGAGTCCATCTCTGGGTTTATTCTAAAGAGTCCCGCCATCTTCTGTCTCTCTCAATATCCTTTGTGACAGAATGTAGTCTTGTCCACACCCTACACACTATGGTAATACCTTACAAGACATGCTTTGTACAAAAAGTATCACTTGAAAACTCAGTTTTCTCATCAATATTGTCCTAATATAATATGTGTAGCAATACTGTATGTGAAGTTATAAGATCTCCCTCTATGATGTTAACACATGTTCCAAACCACAACCCTCCCCAAGCAGAAGTTGGCAAGCAGGTCTGTCCTAAACAAAGGAATGTGTGCTCTGCTTAATATGTATTTAAGCAGTAATCAGAGTCATTAAGCAGGAAGGAAAACAAAGGCAGCACAAACAGGTGAGAAAAAATAGCAGCAGGGAACATCCTTCCCCATGGTCCCCTAGTAACCACCTGGAAATGGTTTTCAAGAGGGGGACTGGAACCATAAAAATAAAGGTCAATCACCCCAATGCAGTCCTTTCTCTCTCCCTGCCCATCGCATTCACAACACCTGAAGCAACAAAGACAGGTTTCAGAGTAACAGCCGTGTTAGTCTGTATTCGCAAAAAGAAAAGGAGTACTTGTGGCACCTCAGAGACTAACCAATTTATCTGAAGTGAGCTGTAGCTCACGAAAGCTTATGCTCAAATAAATCGGTTAATCTCTAAGGTGCCACAAGTATTCTTTTTCTTGAAGCAACAAAGGAAGTCTTTGTTGGAGTCAGGTCAGGACTCCTTCTCCCAAAGAAGTTTGGTCAGTAAGATTAGTGAAAGCATGTGGTGAGAAAACTTTGCTTTGAATTTAAGAAGTTAAAATGCAACTGGTCCCCACTTACTTTGTTTGGTAACCATTTCTGACATTTATGCCTCAATTTATATTGTGCAGGAGAGGGCTGGGCAGCAAAGGACATACATTTCTGAGGGAAAATATCTAAGACTGGCGTGTGTTTGTGGTCACCCTACAGTATAACCAAGGCTGGTGAGAGCCAGAGTGTAACCCAAGTGTGGCTGGCAGACTGCAGTTCCACACAAACAAACAAGATGTGACTTGCATGCTGGAAGGCTGTTTTTGAGCAGCCAGCTGGGAACTCTTCATCAGAGCATCATAAGATCATGGGATCTGAGTTACCCAGGAAAGAATTTTCTGTAGTATCTGGCTGGTGAATCTTGCCCATATGCTCAGGGTTTAGCTGATCGCCATATTTGGGGTCGGGAAGGAATTTTCCTCCAGGGCAGATTGGAAGAGGCCCTGGAGGTTTTTCGCCTTCCTCTGTAGCATGGGGCACCGGTCACTTGCTGGAGGATTCTCTCCTCCTTGAAGTCTTTAAACCACGATTTGAGGACTTCAATAGCTCAGACATAGGTGAGGTTTTTCGCAGGAGTGGGTGGGTGAGATTCTGTGGCCTGCATTGTGCAGGAGGTCAGACTAGATGATCATAATGGTCCCTTCTGACCTTAGTATCTATGAATCTATAAGGCATGCAGGGCAAGGGTTGCACAGCTGCTCATTGGTCTAGATTGTACCCAAGTAGGTCACACCCTCCCAAATCCTGCCTGTCTCAGATTTATCTGCTCAGACAACAGCATCCCTCACAGTCTCTCATGTTAAATGGACAATGGCAACTTGATTTTTTTTAAGTGGATCAATTGTTCCAGTATCTAACAGCATCTTTCCAGTAGGATGGATGACTTGGATTCTGGGTTTTATAATGGTCTTTTATTGGGGGGGGGAATGTTTTTTTCTGCTCCCTAGTAGATCTTTATCAGGTTTTTCTTAGCAAGGGAAAACTGTATTCACTGATTATAAAAGGTAAACAGTGAAACTCACTACAGACAGAGGGCTGTCATACACAAAGTCAATAAACTAAATAGAGGGATGGGGGAAAAAGGGTTTTTTGCTAACTTCCTTCAGTGATAGTGATCTCTGGTGTTAGTAGTAATTATAGCAGGTACAACATTTTCAGACAAAATTCTATGTTGACAGTGTCCCTTCAAACTTGGAATGCTTCCACAAAAGAGACCAGGAGAACTGTATTGGACACTCCTTCAGCAGGGAAGGGTAAGGAGGGCTAATACAGACAAACTTTTGCTTCTGCTGAGAGCAGCGTGGAAAGTTCTCTTTCTTTCATCTCTTCCCTAGGTGATCTATCAGACCCTTCCTCTGGATAGAATGACTGTGTAGGTCATTGTTTAAGGGCAAGTGCATTCCCAAATGTAAGCGGGGGAATAGTCCCGCTATTGTGGGGAACTTTCCTGGTTTCTGCACTACCCCAGTGAAGTGGGCTAGCGAAAGGATCTGAGTCCTCGCTCCCACTTCCTTTACCCAGTGGCCTCCCTGCCCTTGAGGGCTCCCCTTCCACTCTCCTGTCTGGCAGAGTCCTCGTAACCCCAACAAGGCTGGGCCCAGGATTCCTGGGGGGCTCGACCCCCAACCCTGCTATGGTCACCTAAGATGGGGCGAGGGTGTCCCCATTCCAGGGTACTCTCTCTGCACTGGGCATTCTCTGACCCACTGACCATTACATACAAGTTAAAGCAAATGCAAGTTATTTAATCAACAATTAATTTGTAAAAGAATAAAGGAAAAATGGGAAAGGTTAAAGGAAACACATCACCCCGCTCTGTGGCAGGGAACATCACAAACAGTGTCTCTGGAATGTCAGGGCAGTTCACAGTGTGTTCCTTGTAAGTCCCAGGCCTTCTTCTCAGGCCCTGGCTTTGCTGCAGGGATGCTGTGGGTTGGATACTTGTTCTGGTGGTGGCCACACGCTCTCAGGCTCTAAGTGGTAGGATCCTTCTTCCCAGTGTCGCTCCCACCCTGTCGGGGTTATGATCCAAGCTTGGCCTGCAGAGCCTCTTGGCTGAGGCGTCCCCCTCGGTCTCCCCAGCTGCTCACCACACCCAGCTCCGGACTGCTCCAGCGCCAGCTCCACCACTCTGTATCTACTCTGCAGGCTGCTTCTGTGACTCTGCTCCCAGCACTGACCTGCTTCGTGGGCAGCTTTTCTGGCCCCTCTGGCTCTGGTTGCTGCAGCTCTGCTCCCAGGGCAAGTCTGCTCTCTCTGGGCTGTGCCTCTGGCTTTGGGGCTGCAGCTCTGCTCCTAGGACAGGGTCTGCTCTCCCTGGGCTGCTTTTCTGGTCCCTCTGAATCTGGCACAGCTCTGCCCCCCCGCTTAGCTTGGGCCCCTGCTTTCTCCTTAGCTTGGCCCCACTCTGTCTGACCCAGGCAATTCCAGCTCACACGAGGACGGGACCTTCCTGGCCTCCTGACTCCCTGATTAGCCTGCTCACCCTGTCATTCAGGCTGACCTGGAGCATTGGCCTCTCCCCATTGTTCCTGGGGGCTGTCCTGATTCCCCATCGACCCTTCCCTCTTTTTAGTACTGGGAGCTAGCAACTAAAACACCCCCACTGAATGTTAGTAAGGGGGCAACAGTCCCCTTACACAAAGAAGCTGTCAGGTAGAGGGGCACCCTGAGAATTAATGGCATATGTAATGTGATAATGCATACAATTGCTTCAAATAAAGCAAGGTTTTCAACATGAACAAAAAAAGCAACCAGCTGTATCTGCAGGATAAAATGCCAGGCCCTTCACTGAAGAACTTTGACAAACTCACTGTATGTCCTTTGAGAGCAGCTAGTTCAGATGAAACACAAGGCATGAATTATTTTATGAGCAAAGCCTAAAGAACATCACAAATGATATTATTCTGCTCTAAACACATTCTACATCCAAATGTTGCAATGTTCCTGGATTAACACACTACTCTATTCCAGAGTTTGCTAATACACTTATGGGATAAGGCCTTCCGCTTTCCTTGCAGGCTCCATGCAGGTCCAGGGGAAGAAGGGAATTCTGAAACACAGTGCAAGGTATTTGGATGGATTTATGTTTAGATATGACACCACTTGAAGTCCTCTGTAGTAGTGTGCAGTTCCTTTGATTTAGCGAGGAAGGGGGGGGGGAGGAGGAAGAGAAAAGGTAAATGATCCTTTTAAATATTTATAGAAGACTAAAATCTTCAGTGCAAAGAATACGACAAGAGGAGAATCCTATTATTTTCAGGAGGCCCTCACAATAAAAAGTGGTTATGGAATTCATCTGGCACAGATATTAGCTAAAGTTATCAGGGCACTCCAAATTTCCCCTCTGCTGCTATAATCCTGCTTGAAGAGGTGGCATACCAGTCTAAGGATTTACAGAGCAATATGCTTGCATTTATCTCAGACTAATATCCAGTGTAATTTTATGTGTATTTTAAATGAAAATTAGATGCAACCCTCATCCCCTTTCAAGTAGCCAGTGTGATCCTTGGTCCTGCAAAAATTGTATCTCACTATAATAAACCAATGTTAAAGATGATGTTAACTTGCTTCTGCCTTTTCTATGTGCTGATGTACAAAAAATCTGAAAGAATTGGGGGGGGGGGGGGCAGAGGGGGAAGAATCATGCTTTTGTTATCTATCCTGGAAGTTTTTAATATAGTATTTGTATTGCAGTAGCAACCTAGCATCCAGTAGACCCAGTCATGGACCAGAACCCCACTGTGCTAAGCGTTGTACATAAACAAATGCCTTACAATGGAGGTATGAGGACTATCAAGTTTGTTCCTCACGGTTTTTCTGGTGGACTTCTGGGAGGGGTCTGGGTGATTTAGTGAGCTCGAACACTAGTTGAAGGGGCACCGCTGTTGATTAATAAAAGTGTCCTTGATCCAAATTGTTAGCCAGCCACTGAAGTTAAACAGGAATTAAGAAAACAAAAACCCCAAAAGATTTTAAGCAGTCTGATTAAAATTCTCTTCCATTTTCAGCATTCAGTCTCTTGGGTGTTGTGAGGTCACCATTTCACTTGTTCTCCAGTCATCACAGAACCATCCAACCTAAACAAAAACAACCCTCCCTAAATTTCTAATGTTCAAAACAAACAGAACTAGTCCCTTCTTTAAAAAAACAAAACAAAACAAATCAAGCCACCACCACAGCTTTCAGTCCTTCTCTGTACATCATAAAGCAGCATAAAAAGGAACTAGCACATTTTTCTCCTTTGCAAGTTACCTTAAAGTCACAGCTAAAACAGACCGGTTTAAACAGAAGGTATCAGCATATTTCCTGACTGTGACATTCGCCTGGTTTTATCCGGACCGGTGATCTGCTAGGTCACTCCAGTCCTTGACTCTGGGAACCAGCCGTACCCTGCTTTGCGGTGAGAACCCCCCCACTCCTGTGCTGCTCACACACAGCTTCTGGCATGCAAGCTGCTCCTTGGATTGTGCAACTGAATGACACTAGCCAACATCTCCGGTCCCAGACACAGCCCTAGGAACCTCCATCTTGCAGGGTCTAGTTATGCCCGCTGGACACTGCAAGCTTGTATGAGTTTGTCAATTTAACAAAGAAATTGATATGTACCAGGCTTGTTATCCCAAGAGAGTCTCTGACATTGCTTCAGATAGAACAAATACATTTATTAACTACAAAGATAGATTTTAAGTGATATTAAGCGATTGACTTTTTGCCTGAGTGGTTACCAAAAGAAAAGAAAATATAAGCACAGTCTAAACTCTGCCCTATTAGACTGGGCAACATCTAGATTAAGCACCTTTTCTCACCCCACTGGATACTGCAGTCCTTAACATCCAGGTTTGTTCCTTAAACCTGGGCCAATCTCCTTTGTTGGAGTCTTGTCTTCTTCTCAGTGTCTTAGTTGCTTGCAGCAAAGGTGGGGGCAAGAGAAGGGCCCAGTATGTGTCCTCTCTGTCTATTTTATACCCTCAGTCCATGTGCTGGGGGAGCACAAGTCCAGGCGTGTCTGGGGGACATTGCTGAGTCTCTCCAAGCAAGATTGAGCAATTCCCCTGGTGTGGCCTCATGCGGCAAGTCATTGCATTGTAGCTCCCTTGCTGGACAATGGCTGTTGGTGGGTTGTTTGGCACCCTGCCCGGGCATTGGTTTTGTTCCTTGCTGTTGCCTCAGGGGAGCTAATATCTGGCTGATTCCCCAACTTACAGCATGTTTTAGTGACCACCATACAACACAATTCTCATAACTTCATATGCATTAATGATACACATATATGGATAGAGAAATGACTTTCAAAGGATCATAACCTTTCCCTTGATACATATAAAGTATGCCTTGTAAAGGAAGATCATGATTATATGAAAATGAGGAATATGGGGGTTACAGTAAGCTCCCCCAAGGTATAGAATGTCACAGCTTTATTTGATACTTCAGGCAAGTTACTAAAAAAAAAATTAAGATAATAAACTAAGAATCAACCTCTGCAGCATTCTGCATGTCACAGACAAAGACACCATACAAACAACTACCCTCTTGAGGCTTGCCACAGGTCAGACCAATGGTCCATTTAGCCCAGCGTTCTCTCCTGATCATGGCCAATCCCTGAAAGACAATGGGAAACCAGCAAACAGCTGCTTAATAAAGCTGCAAACTAGAAAGCTTCTACAGTCACAAATCAGGATTAGTTAGATCAAAACCTTTCACAGAAAGACAGTTCAACATTGGGTAAAAGCCCTGCAATGAACTTACTCATTACTGGCATCCAAACAAAAGCAGCGATTATTACATTGTCAGGCAATTTTGTCAGGGTTATTCAGCATGTTTAGTCTGATGCTAATGTTTAGAGAGGAACAACCGGCCCAAACAAGCAGACCAGAGTCAGAATAAGAAAAATTAATAGAACAAAAAATGTTGGAGAGGCAGGGCACTTACAGACATCAATGCAATGAGTCAGATTCTGATATTTCAAAAGAAAAAAAAAGAGAACAGTGTCAGGAACTGTGCTGTAGATTTTTGTGAAGCCCTGTTTAGATTAGAGTACACACATTTCTGCCATGAAGAACAGGAACAGCATGTAATGTTTTGGCACAATTTAATCATTGCATCCGATGAAGTGAGCTGTAGCTCACGAAAGCTCATGCTCAAATAAATTGGTTAGTCTCTAAGGTGCCACAAGTACTCCTTTTCTTTTTGCGAATACAGACTAACATGGCTGTTACTCTGAAATTTAATCTCTGTTTGCTTGTGTGGATATAGCCAGTAGGCAGCAGCTACACTTAAGAAAGATTCTGAGACAAAAATGAGGCAGAATAGACTTTTACTGGTGATATGATCAGAACCTAAGAGAGAACTGCACCACAAATGACAGTAAGCATTGCTTCAGGAGTTAACTGCTTATACATTCACTTGAACAGAGCAAGCAAGACCATCTGCAATAATGATATCTGGTGACACTCAATAAAATTATGCAATGAGGAGTGCTCAGCTAAAAGCATAACTGTAAAAAGAAGAAGAAATTAAATGCCAAATCTTATGAAGCACTGAAATCCTACGTCTTGATCTCACAAAAATGCTGCTGAGTTCCTCAAATCCCACTGAGTCAGTGAGAGAGAGAGCACGCTGCATCTCCTTGTAAGCGCTCAGCAGCTCACATGTTCAGGTCTGTTGGAGGGTAGGAGTGCTTCTCAGATCAAAGGAGGAACTCCACTGTCTGTGGACCGAATCAGTAAAGATAAGATTATTTATTTATTTATTTGGGGGTGGGGGGGATTGAAAGGGTGGGAGGGGAACATTTATCCTAATGGCCTTAAGTAAGGTGATAGCACCAATGAAAAACATATTCCCAGTTCTTGGAGCTGTAGCTCAAAGGGCCTGAGGCCTATGAATCTTATTCACCCACTACTGTAATGCTTTGAAACTGGTGAAACATGCCTTACATGGAAAAGGCTGAATACATCAACTATCTTGTTTTTTTGTGTTATATATTTAGTTGTTATATATACAAACAGCATAACATACTTTGGGTCTAAGTGACTTAATTTAGATAAACAACAACATACTAGAAAGAGCAAAAGCAAAATCTGCAGGATGAAGTGCATAGTGTGCATTTCTTCTGATAGTCTGCACAGAATTGAACACAAAATGGCTTATCTTTCTCTGTAGACAGCATACAGTCAAAGATTTAAAGGTGCAGTAGGCAGAAAACAAAGGCCAACAGTTGCATAGCTAAATACCCACACCTAAGTAAGTGGCATTATGTAGAAGTTCAGTGGTACAAGGTGGGTTATTGGCTATATCTGGGATGAGGCAATTGTATTTAACTAAAAAGATGGGAATTTTTATGTAAGGTTGTCAAATTTAACAAAAACAACAAAATAGTGAAAAACAGCCCAACAGAGATATACCTGTACCCGTCTTCACGTAGTGAAATGAATTACTTTGTGTCAGTGGAGCACTTGTTAATGTTGAAGGGAAACTTGAACTATATTACAGGCCACGTTTTCCAAGGCCCAGGTAATGGGTGAGCCATATAAAATGCATGGATGTCTCTTGTATCTGCAAAACCCTGCATTTACACATGCAAACGTGTCTGTGCACAGTATTAGTTTAATCCTCTTCCTTTTGATTTTAGTGGGAGCAAAAACAGGCCCAGTTTAAGTAGAGATACAACTGCTCATACTATTTCCAGATATGCCCATATAAATATGGGCTTGTGTGTGTTAAGGTGGGCTTTATAAGTTAAATAGTAATTTAAAAGTAAATACAAAGGAGCCAAATGGGCAACAGTTTTTTTGTTTTATTAAATGAGTCATCATCCAGTTAGAAGGTTGACTATTTTCTAATTAGATGTAACTTTCTAAATTTTCCTGAGTTTACAAAACATGTTTTTACACATTAGCGTTCCAAGAGTTACTCTAAGATGCAGGATTTGTTTCAAAAATAGTAGTGGAAAAATATTATTTGCTTTTATCATGTAATGGACTAGGCCTGCTCTATGCCGGCTGCGTGGTGGGGGATGAACATAAATTAGTAACTAATATTTAGATACAATTGTGTATTTAGATGCAATAGAGTATTTTACCCCCTTATTTTTACTTTTGTAGATTTACTTTACATTCTAAACAAAAGTTGTAGCAATAGCCTACAGACAACAGTTAAACCACAGAGAAACAGATAATTGATGTTTTTCTTACTCAGCATTAGTACATCCTGACTGTGAACCATTCCGCTGCGGTCAGTACTCAGGAAAATCTCCTTTCTATAAAGTTATGAAATCAAGTTTAAGAACTATGGGGTAAGCAGAGGGGCATTCTTCATCTGGGTTTAGTGAGGGCCTATGAGGGCATGTAGGTGGGAGGAGGGGCTCCCTTGAGTCCTCGCCGCAGACCCTGCTTTCAGTGGTTTGTAGTGTCCTTCTCAACCCTCAGTTAGTAGCATATAAGGGGTTCTCTGAGTAAAAGAGGCAAAAGAAAGATCCTTTCTTCCTGCTTTCCCTGATGGGAGAGGAGAATCCAATTGAGAACAAAGAAAGGAAAAGGGCCTGTCTCTCAGGCAATCTTTCTGGATCCAGCTTTTGGGCATTGGTCTGTTGTCTTTCAGGGGGGTTTACCTCCAGCCCCTCCCCTCTTAAGGCGTACTCCTTTGCAGCTGGTCCATTCAGCTTTGGGAGCAGTGAGGCCTGCAACTATCTCCCTCTCAGCCAACCTGTGTCTATCAGCAGGATCCGAGGTGGGGCAGCCCTCCTCCTACTGCTCACCACCCCCTTCTCTTCAGAGAAACAAGCCTTGTAGGTGCACCTTGTTAGTGCTGAACTGACCCAAAAGAGGTCATTGGTCTCCTCCCCACCAGAGTGACGGCATGTCCCTTCACAGTATGTCTATATTGCAGCTGGGAGCAAGTCTCCCAGCCAGGTAGACAGACTTGTGTTAGGAGGGCTTGAACTTGCATGTTAAAAACAGCAATGTGGACATTCCGGCTTGGGCAGAAGCTCAGACCCTCAAATCTACCCAACCCCTTAGGCTTGAGAACCTGAGCTCCAGCCCGAGCAATAACATCCATATTGCTATTTTTAGTGCACTAGTTTGAGCCCTGCTAGCATGAGTCCAGTTGGGAGGCTCACTCGCATGTAGTGAAACTCCCATGCAGCGTAGATATATCCTTAGGCACAAGTCAACGTTACAGATAGTACTGAGCCGCAATGTCCCAGAGAGAACTGTAGTCTAGAGCTCTCTGGTGCTTAGAAGGAAAGCATGTGCTGTGCTGTCTCTTAGGATGAGGTCACCTGCTCCCATTTTGCAGCCCATCTACTTTGCTGGACTTTGAAAGGGGGAATTAGACCAAGTCCCTGCCCTTAACATGCCCCCTCTGGAATGGCTTTCACACCCAGGCTCGTTCTCAGAGACTGGTCTGTATGCTCCTTACAAAGCACAGGAGCTGCAGTTGTGCTTTGCCTTTGCAAGGGAAGTGCAAGGTAGTAAAGGTTTCTTGTGCCCTTTCACATCCCACACACACTTGTACGGGCCAAGCACAATCCAGCCCATGATGAGTATCAAACGACGTGTTTTGTTTTCCATGTAAAATCATTAGAGATATGCATAGTCAGAGGCTAGTAGACGCAGGGGTATAAATGTGGGAGGACATTGAAATCAATGAGAGCTTTATGTGGATGAGGGCAAGGTTGACAGGATCTGACTTAGAGGCCAACTGGGGGGAAAAAAACAAGGAACCCATTTCAGAATTACTATTTGCACATGGCAATCATGGGTTGCTGAATTCACATATTTATAGATTATATTGACTTTCCTGTGTGCAAAAAACACCCACTAACCCTACCAGCCTTTCATGGTATTAGCAGATCTGTGTGTCTGTCACGCAACACATGAGTGTCAGATGTGCATCGTTAATAGCTGCATTATTATGCAGCGAGATGCACAGCTTTCTGGTGATTCAATTTATGTAGTGGCTCTGTAAGCTCTTCCTCTCTCATAATAGCACTCAGCTTTTCACCTTTAGTGTCAGACTCAAAATAGAAATAGTCTATTTTCAAAGTGTCAGGACCCAAAGAAACATACCCAGTCTATCAGTGGAAATCAAAAGGTGATTTTCTTCCCCCCTCAGCAATGCAAACAAACTAGCTTTATCTGAGTCATGTCTCTTCTGTTCTCATTTTTGTTATAATGGCATTAAACTTGAAAAGCAAAGTCAAATGCAATGTAAACACGCTGTAGTAGCTTGTTGGAGGGTTGGTTGGTGCAATGGATTGATTGACCTGGGTTCAAGTCTAGATTTGGAAGCAGATGAAATGAGTTTTCTGGACCCACAGAAAGAGTGACATAAATGTTTATACTGTCTTATCCTGAAGTAATTGGGCAGTGAAAGGGGTTATCAAGAGCCACCATACGTTTATCGTTGTTTCCATTTTCAATCGCTGTTGCGAAAAGATCAAGCCCTTTTTTCTGGTCTGACTTATTTATATGCTTAATTTTAACTACGTGTCCTATTGAAAACAAGGGCATTTTTCACAAGCTTAAAGTTAACTACTGATGAAACTCTTTGTGGAATCAGGGGCTCAGTCTGTGCAGCACTTAAAATGCTACAAGCAAAAATAAAAATTTACTATTAGTTGTTGTGCATCATTATTGTTCTTAGTTGTTGTCATTTTATAGCCTGATACACGAAGCATCATAGTAAAGGAACAGAAGCCATTATAAAAGAAACATATGGATATATTTATGTTGAAAGAGAGGCTTTAGTTCATTTGGAAAAAATTTAATATTCTCAGAACAAAGAAGATTGTTTTGCAAAAGCGCAGGGCTAATACTGCCACTGCATAAATTGTCAAAGTATATGACTATTCCCCCCCCCTCCCCCTTTACTGAATGCTGTTCCAAAAAGAGAGTTTTTAAAGTGAATTGGAACAATAAAAGGGCTGACTGGCATGTCACTATGGAAAAGCAAGTTAACTTGTCATGCAACAGGGACTTGGCATACCTGAAAGTGACTGGAGAAAACACAAAATTCAGAAATGTAGGCCACAAAAAAAAGCCAGAAAAGGAAGGATTTTTACCTATAATAATTATTTTTGGCAATTCCATTAATAATAGGAAAAAAGAGAGACTGTAATTTACCTTTAGTTTAGTTTGCCTCAAGGATGGAGTTATGAAGCAGAAATGAGCAGCAAACTGACAAAAGGCCAAATGCTACAAGATGCTGAGCAGGTGCTTTACATCTCTTGGGAGTTGAGGTAGTGAGCAGATCCTCAGCGGCGGTAAAGTGTCCTAGCTCCATTGGAGCGCTGACAATGTACACTAGATAAAGATCTGCCTCCAAATGCTTTGCATCTCTTAGGATTTACAGGTGCTGTTCCTAATCTCTGAGGATTTGGCTACAAAATTATAGCCTATTTCTCCCTCGAAAAGAGTCAGTTAAAAGCAAGGAGTGAGAATATCATCTGAGTGAAAGCAAGAAGTTCAAGTGAATATATTAGCTAAAGTGTTTCCTCTTTTAACCCAGTGAAAGCACCATTTCCTCAGGGTTCCTAATTAATTGGGACATCCTGGTATTAATGCTTTAAAAATCAGCACAGAAGGGTATATTTTAATGATCCCCTCCTGATACATAATATATAACAAATTACAGAGAAATGAACAGAAACTCCTGTTTTTGCTAAAAAGAGAAATGAAGAGTAAAGGTAATTGGGAAATTGCAATACAGTGGGACAGAATGGATTCCTCACACTGTTGATAGCGCATCTTTATAGCCCTGAAACATGCAGTTTGCAGAATGCAGTTTCTGGAGACTAAGATTCTCTCTTGAGTAGTGTAAATATGCCTTTGATGATTAAAATCTCCCTTCTCAAATTTGTTACAAGGCAATTACTAATTTAATTATTGTGCATATTTATATTGTGATAGTGCCCAGAGGCCCTAATCAAAATCAGGGTGCCATTGTGTAAGGTGCAGTACAAATACCCTAGAGATCTTATCCTTTCAGCATGTCCACTTTTTAAAACTGCATCAGACTTCTCCATGTTTTGATGGGATAACCAGCAATATATCAGAGTTTTTAAGCCATTTTAGGCCTATATTAAAAGAAGAGTGTGTGATGTTATTGATATTAACTGTGACCAACTGTGTTGCACCAAATCTTGTACAAAGGAGGTCAAGTAAGGTGTCTATGAAAAGGTTATGATTTGCTGGTTATGATTATGCTATCTGTATGCATGTATCATTTTTGTATTTAAAGTTATAAGTATTGGCTCTATACCTGTTTCAAATGTTGGCTCCTGGGGTAACGCCCACAAAGTAATCAGCCAGATATGCCATGTAAGATATCTGCAAAAATGTTATCATTTACCAGATAGGATAATCTTGTTTATATGTTTGTATCACCTTGATGTTATGAGTTATAGATATGTATGTATGTCTGTATTTCAAACTTGTGCTATGCTTCTTGGTGACACCCCAGATAGTTTGGCATCAGCAGTGTCTAACCTACTTAATGGCCCATTAAGGATCATAAGCTATACAATTGACCCATTGAGAGAAGGCAGATACACGTTATGACTCCGCAAGACATGCAGGGACATGCTTATGGAGAGAACTCTAAGGCTTCCAAGCCATGTGCTGGGCAGCTTGTGTTTGAAACAAAGGAAGCACAGGCTGCATGGCAAGAGGCTATAAAAGGCAGCTGCATCTTCTCCATTTGGTCTTCAGTCCTGCTTCTTACCTCTGGAGGAACTTTGCTACAAACTGAAGCTCAGAACAATGGACTGAATGACCTGTCCAAGCTGTGGAGGTACTCCAGAGACTTGATTTGAGTCTGCAGTTTATTCCATCACTGCTACAAGCCTGAACCAAGAACTTTGCCATTATTGTATGTAATTAATTCCATTTAACCAATTTTAACTCTCATCTATATTTCTTTTCTTTTATGAATAAACCTTTAGATTCCAAAGGATTGGCAACAGCGTGATTTGTGGGTAATATCTAACTGATATATTGACCTGGGTCTGGGGCTTGGTCCTTTGGGATCGGGAGAACCTTTTTTCTTTTACTGGGGTATTGGTTTTCATAACCATTCGTCCCCATAAGGAGTGGCACTGGTGGTGATACTGGGAAACTGGAGTGTCTGAGGGAATTGCTTGTGTGACTTCTGGTTAGAAAGTGGGGTGAAACCAAAGTCCTCTCTGTTTGGCTGGTTTGGTGTGCCTTAGTAGTAAAGGACCCCAGCCTTGGGCCGTGACTGCCCTGCTCTAAGCAGTTTATCCTGAATTGATGCTCTCAGTAGTGTCCCACCAAAGGCTGCATCGTTACAGTGTGACATGTAAATAAATGTAACTCCACACGTGTCAATGGAGTTTTACTGATTTACATCAGCTGACGATATGACGGCCCACTTTTTTTTTTTTTTTTCATATTACAAGCTGTGAAATAGGCCATTATGTATGGTGGGATGTTTAAGTGCATTTTTCCTTACAATAAATGTATGCTAAATCTTAACATGTATTTTTCTATGTGGCCATTATCACATCCACCCAAATGAACTGCAACTCCTGCAGATAATTATGTGTTTGACATTCATTTCAGAGTTAGTAATTTTCCTTGTTAATAGAATATATCTTTTGTGCCCATGCTAGAACTGGAGCAGGGACACAAGAAGCAGCCTGCTTGTGTCAAAATACCTTACTCTTTGCAAAATTTAAAGGGCCAGCCCTACCAAGGCAGGCTGGGAAAAAATTCTCATAAGAAGGTATCCTGACAATAAGGAAGCAGATAGTAATTAGGGAAGCTACTCCTGTAGAAATGAGTTCCCAGCTCTGTGTCAATAGTCACTACATCCTTCAAGCATTCATACCATTTATGTGCCATGATAGAAATATTTACTATCATCATTCTCTATGACCAATGCCATTTTATTTTGTAAAAAAGAGCCACTGCAGAACACCTAACTAGGTAAATAGGCTGGGAGTGGTGACTGGAGCAAGGGATGAGATTGGTATTGGTTTACAAATATCCCACATGCTATAGTTACAGCCAGTTTTAGTCATCCCTAGTTTAAATGAGCAATGACACCAGTAAGAGAACCATGAGTAGCTAAATATCTCTGGAGCTACACAATGCTTTAAGTTGTATCTTTTTGGTTATATCTCTATTGCACTACACTGTGTACTAGCAGAGGAATATGTTAAGCAAAGGAATACACAGTGTGTTGGCTCAGGACAGGTAATGTCAATTGATAACTCAATTAAATTTCTAACTTGTTAAAGGAACACGGGCAAGTTAAAACTCTATGCATGAAATCCTGGCCCAGCAAAGTCAATAGCGGTTTTACCATTGACTTCAATGGCGCCAGAAATGTATCACCCCTATATATTTTAAAAGAAACACATATCCTTCCTAATATTATCACCAACAACTTAGGTTATTAAAAGTGAAAGAATTTTTAAAAATAGAATTTACTGCTTATTATCTTAGCTGCACTGGAACTGACTACGGACTAGCCCTCAGTGTCGCTGGAGTAAATCCAGAGTAATCTCATGGCTTTTAAGAAGCAAAGGAATCACAGAATCTGGTCCATCCCCCCTATGCTGAGGCAGAACAAACTATACCTTAACCATCCCTAGCAGGTGATTGCTCTTAAAAATCTCCAGGAATTCCACAGTCTCCCTGGGTTACTTATTCCAGCATTATCCTTATAATTATACATTTTTTCATACTTTCTCACCTAAATCTTCCTTGCTGCAGATTAAGTTCATTACTTCTTGTCCTACCTTCAGTGGACACGGAGAACAATTGATCACCAACCTCTTTATGACAGGCTTTAACGTAGTTGAAGACTGCTTTCAGGTCTGTCCCCCTCAATCCACATCTTCTTTCTCACGTCTAAACATGCCCAGTTTTTAACCTTTCCTCCTAGGTTAGGTTTCCTAAGCTTCTTATCATTTTAGTTGCTCTCTTTATGACTCTCTCCACTTTGTCCACATCTTTCTCAAAGTGTTGCACCCAAAACTGGACACAGTACTCCAGCTGAAGTCTCACTGGTGCTGAGTAGAGTGGGACCGTTACCGCCCATATTTCATGACACTGTGTTAATACACCCCAGAATTATATAAGCCTTTTTGGCAATGGCATCACATTATTGACTCGTATTGAATTTGTGGTACACTATAATTTCCTCAATCCTTTTCTGAAGTACTGCTGCCTAGCCAGTTATTCCTAATTTTGTAGCTGTGTATTTGATTTTTCCTTCCAAAGTGTAGTATTTTGCATTTGTCTTTGTTGAATTTCATGTAGTTGATTTCATGCCAATTCTCCAATTTGTTTAGGTCATTTTGAATTCCAGTTCTGTCCTCCAAAGTGCTTGCACCTCTTCTAGCTTGGTGTCATCCACAAATTTTACAGGCATACTCTTCACTCCATTATCCAAGTTATTAATGAAAATATTGTCTAGTGCCACACCCAGGACAGACCTCTGCAGGACCCACTAGATATGTCCTCCCAGTTTGGTAGGACCACCATTGATTACTACTTTTTGAGTACAGTTTTTCAACCAGCAGTACTCTCACTTTATAGTAATTTTATCTAAACCACATTTTCCTAGTTTGCTCATTACAGTGTCATCTGTGTCAAAAGCTTTACTAAAATCCAGATAAATCATGTCTACAGCTTGCCCCCTACCCACTAGGCCAGTAACCCTGTCAAAGGAGGAAATCAGGTTGGTTTGGCATAATTTGTTCTTGACAAAGGAGAATCCAGATCATTCAAGTGAACTTACTGGAAACATTCAGCAAAATTTAAACAGCAAATGACAGGTGGGCTGACATTTTTCTTTCTATTTTGAAATCATCTTCAACTTACCCACTCGAGAATCACATCCACCCATCTTATAACTCCACAGAAGTCAATGGATTTACATCCAATGATGACTGGTCCACTGGGGCTACTCATGTAAGGTGAGCAGAACTTGGCTCCTGAGCCTATACAATGGGTTTTCTTTTCTTTTTCTGGTTTGGTTTTGTTTCTATTTGTTCCTTATTGCCTTATTTTTCTTCATACTGTCATGTCTTGCCGGAGGAAGAAACATTTCCATAAGGCTATTCATCCAGAATTGAAAGCTGAGTGATATCTGTGAGTTAGACAGCTTAATGGACCAAACACTGGCCTTTCACCTCTGACAGTTGTAGAAATGTAACGCCTTTGTTTATTCATATTACAGGTACAGCAGACGTAGGTGTGAAAGAGTCCGCCATAAAACTTCTCTACTAATGACATCAGTAAGTGACCTGGAAAGCCCCATCTCTCATTGTTTTTGTATGTGTATATATGTGAGAGAGAGACACAGAGACAGATGCTTCTCCAGATTTGCTCATTCTTCAGCTTTTCTAAACAGAGGTTGAGAAGTGTGCCAAAAGTGACTGAATTATGTCAGACATTTGTGTGGTTTTTAATAGATTCCCTTGTGGAACTCAAGATTTTTCACTTAATTAACAATAAGTAAAAAGAGAAGAAAAATCATGGGGTGAAATAGCTGAGAAAGTTAGACTGAGAAGTTGGAGGGAACAGTGTGTTATTACAAACTGATTTTAGTTCATGCTAAAAGGATCTTTACAGAGAAATACAATGATTTAATATACTAAAATACAGAACAAGAGGGCTGCAACTTTTATTTTAATAAGTCATATTTTCCCCTTTATGAAATCTGCGATGCACCAGAAAAAGCCTTAAATTGTTCAGCAGTGCTGATGCGTGCATAAAAATCCTCACCAAGAAACTATTGCAACCTTTTTTAAAATACGACTCACTATAAATGAATTCTCCCTGACAACTAGCTAGGGAAATATCTTAATCTATATAGACCAGATCATACTCTTCTATTTAGCCATTTTAATTCCTGTATTCCATTAATAGGAAAGATTTCATTAAGGTTGAGGAGTGATTGTCAAATTCATGGTGCTTTGAATCCTTCTAATACGGAACATTATTTCTTGGTTTATCTGTTGAATTAGTCTCCCTTGATGCATGTTAAGTTGGAAGTAATCATGAGAAATGTCCAGGACACTGAACCTAGGTTCAAGTTTTGATTACCTTTATCAATGTTGTTATTAATTTCAACTGAAAAACTTAAAAAAATAACTCAATGAAATTACAGTGGGAAATGGCGGAGCACAACAAAGATTATTTGGCTTTCCTGATATGTTATATGTCGTCGAAAGTAAAAACAAATATTTCAAAGGAATTAAAGACAATGTAGTCAAGAGAAAAATATTTCTTGTTGTCAGAAGTCCATAGATTAGGCATGTTAAAAGAGAATAATACATATTTCAATCTAAGGGATGTTGCAAGAAATTATAGTGAAAGAACATAGGGCATAAAACAGCAGCAAATGAGTTGTTTATTGTTGCTGAACACTTTATTTTCCACAAGCATTCTTGTGGTATTGAGTGACTGCTGGGCAGAGTGATAAAGATGGTGAATGTCTATTTTGAATTAGCTCCTGTTGTGGAGCACTAGCTAATCTGGATTTGTTTCTTCATGATAAGCCTCATTTACCACTCATCTTTTCTAAGTATCTGTGCAAAATTGCTTGACCTGCTGCCACTCATAAGAGTGATGTTCTCAAATAGTAACTAGCTAATACAAGGTAGTGGAGTTAAGGCCCTCCTTGCATGTTTGCTCTAACTCAGATGCAAATTTGCCCTGGCCATATAACTTCCTCACCCAAAAGTGGATTTTTTGGCATACAAAATTAAAAATCAGGTCAGTTTGGCCTGAATCAGTTTGATACTATTCTCTGCAGCTCAGAATGATCTCTGCCACAAAGGGCTTTGGTTTTGTAGCCCTTTTTTTTTTTTAACCTCGGGGAAAAAGTAGCTATGACCACCAATGTACTTTAGTAAAATGCAGCAGATACCACAACTGCATGGGAGCTTTTCCCAACTAACCGTTTCCTGGTGACTTTTAGTAGGTGACATAGGGTGTCTGAGAGAAAGCCACAACAGTGTCGATATATTTTAGTTAATGTATGCATAGATATGTCTATTGCTAAAAACAGTCATGGACAAAGTTCATTCTGCTACGTGGAAAAATGGAGGGAGCAGGGTGGAGCTTTGTGGAGCTTTCCCAGTGCTGCGCTCTTGGGAGAAGAGAGGTTACTCCTCCACAAATTGCTGGGCTCTTGTATTCTGTGCAGTCTCTGTGCCTCTGCATGGTCTCCTAGCCCCTTGCCGTTCCCCACCATCTTTCTGCCAAAATGGCTCCAGTGGAGCTGTCTTCCAGGGTCTCCCCTGCTGTATTGCCCCAGAGCCTCCCTGAAGAGTTGATCCATCCTGCTACAATTGACGTTAATAGCAAAGCTCCCACTGGGAGAAAAATCAGACACTTAAAGGGGAAGGGGAAAGAGGAAAAGGGGCTCCACAGTATGCACAGGAGATTTTCTCAACCAGCCTGAGACTGTATTGACACTTAAATGAATTCCCCAGTGGAAACAATGTGTGACATACACCAAACTTCCCAGTCCTGGGCACGGCCCCCTGTTCCCATCTCCTCTCCATTTGCTGACAGTCCAGAGAGTTTTTTGCTGGGAAGGTGCTGTGGGGGTATCTAACCACCTTCTTCACAAACAAGGGAAGATGCAGTGATCTGGCCCAAAGTGACTGAGATGTCTCAGCACTTGAGTCAATAATCCATTTGCACAACTTCACTGTCTTTAAGGAGGTTTTTACATCATAAACCATAACATAGATATCCTTAATTACAGTCTGTCAAGCTGATGATTCACTTTTCAAAAGTACATCAACACAAAGGGCCAAAATCACATTCTATTGACCTAATTAAAAGTTACTTGACATTTACCTGGGTGTAACTAAAAACAGAACTTGGCCCTTGGAATATGTTACACTTGTTCTGCACACCCTCTAAATGTCCATGGCTAAATTCTCTGCTGGTTTAATGCCACGGATGGAATTTTGCCAGCAGCTAATTCAGTTCCAAATCAGTGCAAGTAACTACTTTACCAACCTACATGTGCTTTCTTAACAAACACCCAACCTGGAGTTTACACTGCTGCTTACTTTAGTGCTGAATCTGCCCCATATACTGTATTTGCATGGCTTGCAAAACTACCTCCAGTGCTCAATGTGAGAAGAAAAAAGGATTTAGTGCCACATACTTAGGGTGACCAGATGTCCTGATTTTCTAGGGACAGTCCTGATATTTGGGGCTTTTTCTTATGTAGGCTCCTATTACCCCCCACCACCCTGTCTTGATTTTTCAAACTTGCTGTCTGGTCACCCTACACATACTGCTGTTGCTCAGCTGGCAAATAGTGCACAGGGAGTACATAACCAGATTGGGGTGACCATTGTAGAACAGGTTTGCTTGGATCTTGCATTAATTTTCTATTGCTTTGTCTCTTCTTTCTCATTTCTCTTCTCCTGTTTCCTTTACTTTCTGCAACCTTCTAAGCTGTTATTCTCAACACCTATTCTTCTTGCTTAAGTGAAATACTAGGACTTTTCAGTTTCTTTTGGGGGGGGTTATCACTCCATTCCAATATGAGCATAGAGCTGGCCTAATTCTGAAACAGGTGCTATGTAGAGTGACCAAGGCAGTCACAGGTTTTCATGTGGTCCCTCGGCACTTGTATCAGGACAATTGAAATGTCCTCATTTTTCATTTCATCAAGCAAAATGTGCAAGATGTATTTGTAACTCCAAGATGTTTGTTAAAGGCATATTTCTATGCCAAGAATAATTTTCTCTGTGTTTACCAGGAACAAACAATTTGATAAACAGTGTTTGTAGTGAAGGGAAAAATCACAGGAGCTTAGGCACTATCAAAGTTGTTATTTTGTTCTAACTGAATGTTAATGACAGATGTTCAGTGTTTTATGATAAACTCATTCAAAACATGACAGTACTGGAAATAAATCCTCCACTCTGAGAAATATGCATTTATGTTGAATCAGAAGTTGATAGTAACAACAAATGTTTTAAAAAGTGAACTTTTGTCTTTTTCCAGGGGTATTTCATGATCCTAAAGAAGGTCACCACAAAATTGCCTCCGTTTTTTATTTTGAAAATACGGTTCCATTAATGCTGTGATCTGTCAACTCTTGTCTTTTTAAACCATCCTTAGGGAAATGTTTACACGACTGGATAAACTGTTAGGCTCAGTCAGGCCAATAATCCACGTTTTACAAGCTTCCTACAGATATATTTAGAAATTCAAAGCACATGGCTTTGGACCTGCCTATTTAAGAGACTACCTCTTTCCCAGTGGCAGCCTGCTGTAGTTGTGGTCAGCAGAGGCGCTCGATCTGAATTTCCCTTGTATAAAAGAGAGCTTTGAGCAGGGTACTTTACAGTGAGGATCCCTTAGCCTTGGAACACACTCTCCTCTTTTGGTCCAAAATAACTCAAATCTGGTGCATTCAGGGCATGCTGCAAAGCCCATCTATTTACAAGTCTTTGGAGAAAGGAGGAATCTGATACGGGTTAATATTTATTGGTTTGGTGGATGATTTGAGTTTTCCGTTCTGGTTTGAAAGGGGAGAGAGAAGCTGGGCGGGAAGGGGGGGGGATTCTTTTTGTGACTGTATTTTAATGTACATTGCACACAGAAAACTACATTAAAACAACATTATTAAGGTTACAAAGTGAAACACTGAAGAGTTAGGAAGTCCCAGCATTAAGGTTGTTCCCCTATGATGCAGCCTTTAATTACATGGTGTCAAGGGCCAGGACATAGGCAGCTGGACTAGTGGTTAGCGTAAGAGGGCCAGGTCTCCATGCCAGCCCAGGCTGAAGACTAGAAGGTCAGAAGCCATAGTCAGGAATCAAGAGTCAGATATCAGGAATCAGGTCAGGATCAGGAGACAAGAGCAGGTAGCACTCGGTGAGCAGTCCCATGCAGTGTGGAGCCCAGCTGTATGGATGACTTCCCGTTCTTCATTCCAGCTTAATTAGGGGGAATGAGCCAGTCAGGAGCTCTGGTGTTCCATCAGGTGGGGCCTAGGAGTGGAGCCCACTATCTGAGCTGGGCTTCAAGGAGTCCTGATTTAGCTGTTGACAATGAGACATCAGGTGGGGGGTTGGAGCAAGGTGCCCATCCACCCCCAGGAACCCTGTAGACCCTAGTGTGAGACCTGTGGGTCATAACACATGGTCACCTACTATTTTCCCCACAGACCCCGCCCCATTCCAGGCACAAAATGGACTGTGCTCACTGAGTGCACAGCCACTTAATATTTTTTTGTTTTCTCCTCATTGTTTAGTGTGTGACTCCAGGCCTTAATTACAACACACTAGTCAAACTCCGCTCTTCAGACAGAAAAATGTATTTCCCCATGGGATTTTCTGTGGCACTCACCACTGTAGTATCTGACTTTCACAGCTATTTACTGCCATCAGCAGAATGATAAGTCAGGCATCTTGGGTTCAGTTCCAGCTTCTGGAGGGTAGTGGGCATATACCTATATACTGCTTCTGTTCCCCCCCTTTTGCCCCCATCCCCTCTGACCTGTCTCTTCTCCATTCCTGAGTCCAGTTCCAATCTCTTTGCCTAACTAATCCCAGCCTCCTACTTTAGCCTCTCCCAAGTTCCATCTCTCTTTTACAAAGCCCAGTGCCCCAATAGCCAGGAGCAGCACTTTCAGGTAAAGTCTCTCAGCCCCTGCAGCCCTGCTCTGGTGCATGATCGGTGCAGATGGAATCTTTGGAGTCTATTTAGCTGCCAAACTTTAACAAGTCTTGACTGTACATTTCTGAACTGAATTTTTCAAAGGCTCATAACTTGGCCAAATTTGGGCAGTTTTTCACATGACAGCAAAAGACACATTCTTGACACTAAGGTAACCTCCCTGCTTTAATCTCAAGTTCCTCTTCCAACGCATGGCAGTGCTAGAGCTTCTCAATGAAAAGTTTGCATGTTTTTTTTTAACCTGAGCAAAACAATGCATTTCTTTCTAATCTTGCTTTGAGGGAGGACAATCATTTTACAACCAAAAAACCTCGGTGAAGCAGACACTCAGTATGGAAAATTTCAGCCCAAACAGTTAGTGGTTGGCAAAGTAATAAGCAACTGAAAATAGGACCTTTATTATTGGAAGTATCAGGCAACCTTAATCACAAGCAGCACTATCAACTCTGCCTATAATCGAAAGGAACCTACAGCTTCAGATAGGCACTTTTTATTTTTGGATCGATAATAAGACCCATCTTTGAAGTAATTTAGTTGAGAGACTATAACTACTTCAATCATAACATTTTATTTAACTGCTGTTGAAAGACCACAGGCAATCACATAATAAGCGACCCTAAAATCCTTGCATAGTTAAGAAAAAAGCTCTAGAAGAGAAACAAAATGTAAAAGTAAGACTAATTTTCCATCTGCTATTCATGTCTATGTACTGTTGGGTTAATTATTATTATATTTGTATTACAGGAACATCTAGGGGTACCAATCAAGGGTCAGAACCCCATTACAGTAGGTGCTATACAACACATGCCTTAAAAAAAATCCCTGCTCCATAAAGCTCATAAACTAGGTTTCAACAAGATGCATTAGGTAAATGAGACAAACACAGAGGCAGAGGAGGAAGCAATAGTAAAGCAAGACAAATAAATATGATACAATAAGCAAAGGTCTTGGCTTGTTACGTGTCTAGACAGATCAGTGTGCAAGTTTATGTCTAGTCCCAGAACAAAACTCTATCACTTTATATTGGGAAGCTGTCAAGATGGATTAAGAACAGATTCTTGTAATTTAATCATCATGCTGGAACCTTTGGCCAGGTTTTTCATTACCTGGCACTATCTACTAATGTAAAGTATGTGCAAATCATTACCAGTCTGATTTGACAGTTTTGCACTCACTTTGTACTAGTATAAAGGGCTATATCAGCTGCCTGGTAATGGGGAATCAAACCCCTTAACAGAATTTCCTGTTTCTAGGAATTAGGAGCCTATGCCAGATTCTGGTAATGCAGTATTGCCACCTCTCTCCACTAATTTGTATGTGTGGGTACACATTTTAAATATCAAAGCAGCCTAGTATTGCAAAAGTTGGGGGGAAAGTTTCCTGGTGGGGTCAAAGAAGTTCCACTTCCGCAGGAAAGATGGCACAGCCTGTCCCCCTTCTCACAGGAAATATTATGCTGCTGCCTATCTCTCCCATGCAGGGACATGAACGTTCTTTCACTGAAGGCCCACTCAGGGGTGCGTGTGTGTATGTGTGGATATTCTGCTGATTGAAAAAGCCTACAGTAGTACCAACCACACTCCTGTTACTTCAGGGTGGCCCCTGGAGAGACAAGGTGTGGTGTTTTAGACCAAGAGTCAGGAAAACAGAGAAGAGCAACTACTTCTTCCACACAACATAACTCTGTGCAGCTTAGCACAGAGGAGTGCCCACAGGAGGCATCATTCCATCCTCCTGCCTTGCTCACGGAGACTTCAACTCCTTAAGTTTAGGACAATAGGAAGCAGAGCAGATGTTGTCCCAGGATGCGGGTGGGGCATGTCACACTAGTCTCTCCAGCAGCACTGCTTGAGGGAGCTACAGAACTCCAGGGTAGAAGTCCAAGAACAAAGCACAGGGGTGAAAAATTTGTCATCACCTGCCACCCCTGTAGTAGTGCAAAGGTGAAGATTCTGGCTGACAGGAACAAGCGCAAAAAGTCCTCTCAAAATGATCATGAATTTAAAGTTATTTATTCCTCTGTATTACTTGCTTGTTCATAGCTCTACATGCCATGGGTACGTAAATAAAAACACATACGGAGTATCATACATTAACATCATCAAGACTTCCCTCTCCTGACAAAAAGTTACCCTCAATTTATAAGGAAAAATCTCCATGACAACCTCACAAATTTAGGGGCTGATTCCAAAGCCCACTGAAGCCAATGGAACGACTTCCATGGAGTTTAGTGGGTAGTAGATCAGGCCCCTAGTGAGCCTGTTATACTTTGAAAAGTCATCTTTGCAATTAAAAGAAATGTCTTCTTTGTAAATGGAAGTTTATAGTAGGGTGAAGCTGAACTTGCAGAATTCACCAATACCTTTGCAGAAGTCCTATCATACCTATGCAGAGCATTCCGATGAGAAAAAAAGTGCATTACAACGTGGTAAATATAGCCTTGCAGCATGCATTAGTTTTCACTGAGTGTGTTTACAGGTTTACATAGGGTCAGGAGTTGACAAAAAAATGCTAGACAGTTTTTTGAAAAGTAAAAGGTTACTGCTTTTTCAGAGTCTCAGACAAAAAAAAATGGCTTGTCCAATTAACCCAAACTTACCACCACCAAAAATCATCATCAGTTGGACAGGGTCTATACGTGCAGTATGTTAAGTGGAAAGGTACTAGCTTCTGAAACCTGCATGCAGACAGAAGTGTCAAAATATGGCTTATCGTGCAAAAGTGTCTTACCCTTAACTATGCAGTCTCTAAGCTATTACAGTGAGACAAGAGACAACTGGACAAGGAGGATGTGCCATATTGTGCCTTTCCCTTGTGGAGGTGAATAAGGTGGGGGATATTTCCCCCACCCACTTGCACACATTCCAGCCACAATTACAGTCCCTGTGCTTTCCTCAGTTCAGATACAGCTTTATTCCAGACACCCCAAATGAGGCAGGGAACAGGCTTAATTATAGTTCCTCCTTTCTTTGTATCAGACATCAAAGCTGACTGAGGGCAGAGGAAATGTACCTTGTTTCTTCCAGCATGCAGCTCCCTAAAGCATATTACCTTCAGGAGCTTCTTTTGGGACAGCACTGCACCAGCCCAATGTAGACTTGTGCCTTAATGATACAATCTGGCCCCCTTGTTTTTGTTTGCAATGCAGACTTAATGTTTGTCCCACGTAGATGTGGGAGTATGTATAAATAAATCAGTTAAAAACTAAATTGAAGTCTCACCTTGTCCTCCTTTTTCTTTTTGGGCTTTAAAAAATATCTGTGAACAAATGGTTTTGATGGGTTTGTTTTGTGGCATCCTCTTTGTCAGCACAGAATGGTCACAATTTCCCAGCCTGCATCCCTAGACTCTTGTTCCCAAGGCAGATATTTTCATGCCACTGAAAGTATGCCTTTTCCTTGGCATTTCAAATTATTCAGCTATGGTAACAAACTAAAGTTCAAATTGTAAAACTAATAAAGCATTGCCTGTTATTTTTAAAGGCAAATATCCTGCCAGGGACAGTTTGGACATCCCACTAGGACATATAGTGTAGGTAGCAATGCTTCATCAGCAGGGGAATGGACTGGATAACTTAATAGGTATTTTTCGACTTTAGTTTCTGTGATCCTGCAACTCCATTCTCTCCCTGCTCCACTGTGATTTGGGTAGTTAGAACTATAATTAATATAAACTATAGGTCTCAACTGGCTTTTTTAAATATTAAAATTTAGAGAAAATACACATTTCTAATGGAATCAGGAGTGCTGTGTTTTTCTGTCTCTGGCATGGGCGGAACGGTGTGGTTACTACAATGAGATCTCTGGAAAATTAAAGATGGGCAGCAAGCAGCATTTTAGTTATAAACTAAAAAGCCTTCAAAATGATCCCTGTTTGTATTGATTTATGAATTCAATAACAAACAGCATGGTCAGCAATTTTCATCTGAATTCTGAAGAGTTATTTCCAATTGGAACAGCCATTTAGGAAAGGTGACATGAGATTCTTCTCGAGTGCTGGAATAAAAAAAAAAAATCTTTAGCCTGAACTCTATCTTGTCCCAAAAGCCAAACTATGAATTGCCAGATAAATAAACACAATTTGCTTATTAAAGCAGAACTTTAACTTTTTATTTTCATTGAATTTGACCCAGTGGAGGTGAAGAACCCTATGGAAGGGCTTGTAATGGTAATTAGTAAAGTGAAATAAGAGTTTATTTTGGTGCCAAAAATTATGCCCTTGGATACCCATGCACGAGTCCTACAACAGGAGCTACAAGCACCTATTGGAGAAGAGAATTTGGTTATTTAGAATAAGTTGTGATTCATGTCTGTCAAGCCATTTAAGCTCCACAGGTAACAAATCAAAGCAGTTTGGATCAGAACCAGACTTTATGAGACACTTGTGGTCTGCCTCCAGAAGTCCTTTGTGTTAGTTTCATCTTGTGCAGTGCAAAATCCCATCTCCTGTCTCTTGCTATGTGTATTTATTTCCTGGCAGCGCAAAACACATCCTGACTAGTAAAAGATAAAAAACTTCTTTACTTAGAGGGTAAACTATCTTTTAAAGGTTTCAGAGTAACAGCCGTGTTAGTCTGTATTCGTAAAAAGAAAAAAGAAAAGGAGTACTTGTGGCACCTTAGAGACTAACCAGTTTATTTGAGCATGAGCTTTCGTGAGCTACAGCTCACTTCATCGGACGCATAGCATCCGATGAAGTGAGCTGTAGCTCACGAAAGCTCATGCTCAAATAAACTGGTTAGTCTCTAAGGTGCCACAAGTACTCCTTTTCTTTTTTCTTTTTATCTTTTAAAGTGACTTCAACTTTGTGTAGAACAAGATCAAAGTTAAGGTGAATGTGATGGGGCAGATAAGCCCCCCACTGGCAATGAGAGGGTTAAGGAAAGCCTGTGGCATCAGTTTCTGCCTCACTACACCTGCAACCAATGTCAGTTATGGAGAGAGAGTTAAAAGGAGACCTAGCCGAGGTCAGGGCTGTCCAGGAAGGAAAGCAGAGTTCTGCTACTTCCTTGAGGGAAGCCTAGGTCCAGCTAAGAGCCTGAGACAGGTAGCTAGGTGAGCTCAGGAAGGGTCACAGAAAGGGACTAGCCACATGGAGACAACCCTGGAGCAGAAGGCTGAGGTGCCACCAGTGAATCCATGGGTGATCATTATTTTTAATTTCAGTTTTCCTTTTTGCTTTAGGTCTAACACCCTGGAAGGGGTAGGAGTCAAATGTGCCATAGCAGGACAAATAAGGTGTCATGGCACTGGATCTATGAGGGGTGACTGGTGGGGACCAGCAAAGGGGTGAGTTCTGCCCTAGTGGGCCACTAAGCGGTGCTGCCTAGACAAACTGGGTACAGTGATCTACTGTTCTGGGTAATTCTGGAAGCAGTCCTTCCTACGTCAAGCAAAAGTATTTTGCACCTGAAGCAACTTTTACCAGCTTTGTAAGAAATGTTCTTTTTCCCAAAAATCAGGTTTGATCCTACAGTCTTCAACTGGACGTTCTTTGAGAGCCATTATTTGAAGCATACATTGCATTGTATTAGGTTCCATGACACGACACTACATTTATATATATGAAATAGGTGGCAGACAGACTCAAAGTCATGCACATCACTCCTAATTTGTAGCTGCCCCCCCAGCCTGGCTTCCAAGTAGTTGTGCCTGCAGTGCCCATGAAAACCCTAATGACCTTATTTGCCAGGCACTTGGGTAGTTAAGCTGCATCCAGAGTTTTGCACTCAAATGTTGTAAGCATAAAACATCTGCAATAGTAGAGGCAAAGCACAAAATACTGAAAAGATTTACATCTTCAAAGCACTTTTCAAATATATTAACTAACCCTCTCAGTACCATTACCTCTATGTGAACTAATCCTCACAATACAATGCTATCTCCTTGTTACAGATGGGTAAAACAAGGCACAGAGTTCAATAACTTGCTGTGGGTCTCATAGAAAGGTAGTGGAAGAGCCATGGATAGAACCCACAAATCCTGGCTCCCAGTCCCCTATTCTAGTTGTTAATATTTCCTGCTGAAAAGAAAGAGGAATTCACTTGAGCTATGTGCCCAGTAGAAATGCTGTAACATGACAGCAGTGGCTGATGTCTACTTCTGTGTATTTTTCTCCCTTGTCATTCATTCCTCTCGGCAGTAAGATGAACTCATCATCCTTCAGACGCCTTACTAGATGGATGACATTCTTTGAAATAGTTCCTTCTGCCTGACCTAATGTGGGTCCCTGATTGCTGTTTGTCATTAACATGTTTCCTAGACAGATGCTGGTATGTCATTAGCTATATAATCCCTCCCTGAAATGTCACCTTCTTGCAAGAAGATTATTTTGATCTATATAGGAAACATCTTCACTGTTTTCTATTTAAGGTATCCACAAGACTACCTGCCACTACAGAATAAGTGGCATGCTCATGTTTACAATTCTGCCTGTAAATGTGTGTACTACTTTACATAAGACTTTACATCAAACACCACATTGACTTCAATGGTTATTATAAAGTTAAAATGGCCAAGTTTCTACACAGAGTGGAGATATTGGTGTTTCCCTCCACTCTTAGAATTGGAAATAAGCACATTATCTAAGAAATCACTGAAAGAAAGTCAGCATTTGCCAACAGTTATCAAAGTGGCAAGTACTGTGGGCTAGATTGTAAATTCATTTTTGTAGGCTGCAGTGAGATTATCCAAAATTGAAATTCTGCATCCTGGAAGCAGAACAAACATGCAACAGATGACAGTGAGAAGAAGAGAGAAACACTGACAAAAGCAAATGCTCAGTTTATTTTGTGTGCCTGCTTAAGTGTCCCGCTTTGATGATGGATACAGGCTGTCCCTGGGACAAGTCACAATAAAACATGAGCCTTTTACTTTGTATATAAAATGCAGGCTGGTGAATATTCTTATAGATACAAAAGACAGAAAGAAGAATACCCACTTCTAATTAGAAAAGTGCTATGTTTTTTCTTTCTCAAGCCTTCCTTTGGATTGAAAGGACCAGATTCTCCTCTTTGTAATTGTGACATTGCACTCCATATGATTATGGAAATATGCTTATGAGTACAAATATAATGTAACTTGAATATGCTTTATGCAAAAGGTCTCTTGTAAGGTATCATTACAAAGCTTATAATCTACTGAGTGTGGTCATCCTATTTGTATGTATGTAGCATTCTTTTATCTGAAGCTAGAAATATGAAGTATTACTCTGAAGTCCTATTGTAACTATGTAAAGTGTGGGCCATTAATGGTGGCTTGGAATCTTGATGGCTCCCATTAACTAGGACAATTGGTTGTAAATGGCTCTGTTTACTTGTAAGCCTTCCTGTATACATGGGTGCCAGCCAGTGAATAGTGAAGTCTCACAGGACATGTGAACATGTCACATGATACTGGAGTCCATCTTAAACCCGGTGCTTTTCCATTTAGAAGGAAGGGTGGGAACCCAGAGAGAGACAAAGGATTCCGGCCTTGTCCCAAAGATATAAAAGGGGGTGGAACAGAACAAAGGGGGCTGCTGTCATGAAAAAACCCCTAGTTACCACCTGAGCTGGATCTAACAAGAACTGTACCAAGGGAAAGCATTAGGCCCAGACTAAGAAGGAGTCTAGTCTGTGAAAGAAGCTTATTAGAACATCTCTGAGAGTGAGATTTACCTATATTCAGTTTCTTAAATGTATTAGGCTTAGACTTGCGTGTTTTGTTTTATTTTGCTTGGGAACTTACTTTGTTCTCTCTGTTATTACTTGAAACCACTTAAATCCTACTTTTTATACTTAATAAAATCACTGTGCATATCTCTCTATCAGTGTTATAGAGGGCAGACAATTTATGAGTTTACCCTGTATTAACTTTATACAGAGTAAAATGGATTTATTTGCAGTTTGGATCTCACTGGTAACTGGGTGTCTGAGTGCTGGAGATAGGTGACTTGCTGAGCAGTTTTGGGTTAAAGTCTGCAGTTTTGGGGGCCGTGGACCAGACCTGGGTCTGTGTTGCAGCAGACTAGTGTGTCTGGCTCAACAAGGCAGGGTTCTGGAGTCCCAAGCTGGCAGGGAAAATGGGCTCAGAGGTAGTCTCAGCACATCAGGTAACAGTTCCAAGGGGGTCTCTGTGACCGAACCCATCACAGTAATATCAGTGCAACCTCACTGACTTGTTTGGATTTTCAATGTTATAAGCTGATAAACAGTAGACCATGGGCCAAGTTGTTCTATTTTTGGTCCTTATTTCCTTTTATAAGGAGAACAAAGGGTTTGTCTTCACTGAAAAGTAAACTTAAATTATAATTAGAGCATTGGCCTTAACCTGACTCCCAACCACACACAAAAATCCCTACCTTGAACATGATGAATTAAAGTCAAGCTAGCTGGCCTGCCACGGGGGTATAGGTTGAAGCTTGATGACTGTTGCTGCTTAAGCTACTGCACACTATGTGGATGCAGCTAGAGTCCATTCTATTCCCCTAGGATCTTACCAAAATTACTCTGGGAGTTAGTGTCCCTACTCCTTGGTTCCAGACCAAAAGTTACCTCCAGTTACTTCCAGCCAGCATAGTCTGCTTGGCTGTTCAGCCCCCAATTTAACATGTGGTTTACTATAGCTGTAACACTTGTATAGCACTCTCATTACACTTGTTCAGATCAGATGGTGTCCAGGAGAGCATCCTCTCAACATGAGGTTGACACCAAAGTTCTTGCAGACCTATGGTGTGAGGCCAGCAACACACGATTTTTTATGGACCAGAACCAGCAATCAAAAGTCTTATGAAGCTACCATACTGGAGATAGCAGAGCAGGCAGGGCGGGATCTGCTGAACTAGACCTCAGTGCCCGCAGAAGAAAATGCTTGAAAAACCTGTTCTGTCAGGCAAAGGACCACAACTCCTGGTCCCATAACTCCACTAAAATGTTAGGAGCAAGAGTAGGTGCTCAGCAGCACCCCGAAGCTTGGAGCCTGTGTACACCTTTGACACCTCAAGGGCCCAGGACAACCAAACACTGAGAATTTGGAGGAAGAGAGGAATCCAGGTCTGATGCTGACACTGGCAACAGCAGTCTCATCTGAGCTGGAGCAAGTGTTCACCATTCTGGCCATAGCCAATTTGAATGTGCTGAAGACTCCCTGGTCCTGTTTAGGGTGGAGATGGAGGAGCAGACTGGGGAAAAATGGACCAGGGAGAATGTGGCAGAAGAACCAGCATCATCTCAGCTGAGTAATAGAGTGATACGCCATTGTTGACATGGTTAATGGGGATATGACAACATAAAAGTGCCATCATTGCTGGTTTAGGACCAATCTACTACTGTAGTGCAGGATGCTGTGTGCTGGAAGGTGGGCTTTTTTTGGTAATACTAGGTGCACCTTCACTTGAGGGCTGTAGCAGTGCCATTTCCCACGCAACTCTTCTCCCTCCCTCTGTGGTCAAGCAAGGTCTCTAGAATAATGAAATAATCCCCTTTCCAGTTTAGATAAAAATGTGCACCTGGAAGGGGTCAGATATGGGCACAAATGTCATTGATGGCACTGGTCCAGTTCAGGAAGCCCATTTACTCAAAGCTGCTATTACTTCAGGGACACTACCAATCTTAACCATCCATGCATCAACCAAAGCTATTACTTCAATTGCAAACCTCATCACCACAGCACCAACATTGACTTCTGACGCCAAACTGATTAGCCACCCACCTACAGCAGTTTGGGGTAGCCAGCTTTCAGATGGCAAAAGTAACCCACTTCGGACTGTCTCTACTGCATATCTTGGCACTGCAGGGCTGCGGCAAGCTCTTAGTACAGCTCTAGGAAGACAGAAGTTCTGGGTCCACTGATTGTCATCCCAGGCCTGCATGCTAATGTAGTTCCACCACTCGGTGCCTGTGATCCTGCTCCAGAACCACCAGTCAACACAGGAGGATTCCTCAGCTAAGAAAATCAGGATGAGTTTCTCCACCCTTCCATCATGGCTGCAGGCAGCCTGCATGATCTCCTTAGCAAATCATATTGCTGCCTTCTGAGAGCAACCAGCCACTGTGAAAACTCCTCCCCCACATCTCATGCTCTGTATATGCCTCCCGTTACTTAAGTCAGAACTCCATTAATGCCTGGTAAGCGTTCCATGCCTCCACACTGGAACACAGGCCATGAACACAAAATCAGAAGTGGTGTGCTGTAATGACTTGCCAGGCTAATCCACTTCTGCCCATGTGCCCAGAAAAGAGACAACTTTTACTGCAATATTGTACAAAAGATTTCAAAGAGTGGTTTACACTAGTGCAGTGCTAAGAACCCAGGGATAACACTTCTTGGGGTTCAGTACAGGGTGCACACACTACCTTGAATATGATTTGTTACCCTCTGTGGTGTGGACACTCACTTTAGCTAAGTTAACCTGAGTTTCTCCACTCAAGCTAACTGCAGTGAAGACATACCCTAAGAGACAAAACTACATGTAAGAATGTAAGGCTTTAAGAGATAAGAACCCCCTACAAAGTCCAATAAACACAAAGTATAGGAATGTGGAATTAAAGCTGAAAATCCCACTTTCCCAACTAGCTTCATGTCAATAAAGTTAACACTGAAAAACAAGAGGGCCACAAGATGTGTGCAATAAGAGAAATGCAGATCAGGGATCAGTCTAAGAACTCTAAGGCAATCACTCTTGCCTAGCTGCCTGCTGAAATGTTCTGTTCACTGCCCTCAGTGCCTGGACTCGTCAAAAACAGGTAGCCCGCTGTGCCAGAGCTTTGAAAAAGATCATATGGCCTTGAACCTTCTACAAGAGCTAAAGATATGCATAGTTGAATGACTCACTCCCCTATGGCCTTTCTCCAGGATCTGTCCTGTCAAACAATGGAGCCAAGATCGTGCATGCATTCAAGATGAGGACGCTTGTGCCCATACCATATTTTCCCCAGACTCTTGACTTGGTTTGACATGATTTCCTCTTGTGCGGATAAGACTGTATACAATGTTGTGGTCTAGCACACAGAAGTACAGCAAGTGGTGGGCTCCTCAGGCATGCGTAAGAGGGATTTGTTGTTGCATTACATAAATCAAGAAGTTATCACTCCAATCTCCATTCTTGTACTATGAGCCAAAACTATGAGGTGCCGTGTGACTCCTGTGGGCTGCTGAAGAGGAACCATCCGCTCCCCAAAATGCTAGGGGACTTGAGAGTACACAGCCCCCCAGCTATTTATTAAATCCAGCGGTGCCAAAATCCAGCACATTTGGCATGGCAAAACTGTGGCCGCTATTCCACTGTGTAGGCTGCACTGGCCACTAGTCCTGGCTGGCAAGCTGAATTTTACCTCTGTCCCTTTGCATTCCATCTACATGTGGGTGGAGAGGATTTACCCATAGAAAATATTTGCAGAGATCTGACAAACAGCTAAAAAAGTCTCAAAAATATCAAATAGTTTACAATTCTCAAGAATGTATTTGTTGCAGTCTGTTGGAACAGCGTGTGCTGGAAAAAAGAGGCTACAATTTGTCAGATGAACTAAGTATTGCAAGTAACTCTGGTCCAATAATATTTATCAAATCCTTTATTCAATAATGTTTGCTATATTTTGAATACCTGATTCCACAATATTTTTTTCATTATTCAACAGGCTTACAGAGCAGGGGAAATTCATTAATGTTCATGATTTAAAAGCATTCACAGAGAGAGAGAGAGAGAGAGAGAGAGAGAGAGAGGACCACCCTGCTCTATCTGCAGATTACTGGAGAGGAACAGATAGTTTTGGTGGTAAGGTTTTGGATTGGGAGATGTGAGTTCAGGTTCAAGCTTTAGCACATTTCCTGCAGTTCCCCAGCTGTAAAATGGAGACATTTCTTCTCTTCCACCTTCTGTTTGTCCTTTTTATTCATTGTGGGAAGTCTTTTTGGGGCAGGGACTGTCTCTTCCTGTTTGTATGGTGCCTAATGGATGTGTGGTGTGGATTGGGGGCAGTAGGTGCTACTGTAATACAAATAAATATTTGTTCAGTTCTAGTACAGCCACTTGAGGATACCTCTATTTCTCTATCTTTTCTAATTTTTTGGGGGGGTGGGAGTTAGCATATCCTGAGAATTATAGCTTTCTCCTCCAAAAAAGGTGCTAAAGAAGCACTCAATGAAATATTTAATTAAAAAGTTTGTGAACCTCTGCTGAACTAAACTTACTGATCACAAAAAGTACTTCTATTACTTGCATACATGGGGTAGATGGGTGCTAATGGGAGCAGAATCTAGCCCCATATCTCTAGAAAGGAGCTGGAGGATTTCAGAACATTAGACCTAGATTAGGAGTGGAGTTTGCAGATCCTGAAACTCACCGAGGACCAATCTGAACTGAGAGAGCTGTGAGGGCTATGCTAGCTGCTTTGACTAATAGGAGCAAAAATACAATCCAACCACACCCCCATATAGATCTCAGCACATGTAAAGCTATGCTATTATAACAGCTGTACTGTACATTACTCAGTGATTACCCTTACATAAGGGAAATTCCCAGGTAGCTTGTTAAGGCAACTTTCTGGCTTCTTTGTACTGCTTCAAAATGCCTGTTTAAAATGTACTGTTTAACAGGTATGGTAATCAGAAGTAGGGACAGAATCTAACTTTCGAATTCTAATTGCAATATTGAAGCTACATTTAAAGATTAGAGTCTACGGATTCTCAAACTTCACTGCACTGCAACCCCCTTCTGACAACAAAAATTACTACACAATTACTACAGGAGCCCACCCGAGCTCTGCTACCCAGGGGAAAGGCAAAGCCAAAGCCCAAGCCACAGCCCCTTGGGCGGGAATGGGGGGTGGCAGAGCTGAAGCCTGAGCCCCACTGCCCCGGGCTAAAGCCCTCAACCTTCAGCTTCAGCCCCGGGGCCCCAGCAAGCCTTACACCAGCTCTGGCTACCCCATTAAAACCGGGTCATGACCCACTTTGGGGTCCCGACCCACAGTTTGAGAACCGCTGGATTAGACTAACAGCCTTTGTGTAGCTAGTACTCAGACTTTAATATTAACTTTAGAAACCCATTAAGAAAAGGTACTGACTCATACTGTTTAAAAGGTATGGTAATCAGAAACAGGGTAGCAGCGCCACCTTAAAAGAGAGTTTTACTGGGGAACACATGGACTTATATTTTCTATTGTATTACTCTTTTGTATTTTTTTAAATTAAAACTTCCCCATACTATTTTGCTACTTACAGTTATATATTTACATTATTGCTTCCTTTCCCTATATCTACTTAATCTTTCAAAGAAGTCATGATACTGAAATTGCGACAATCTAATCTTTCCCATAATGGCAATTGGATGCCATAAACATAGGATTATGTGGTCTATTCTCTCACATCTGCATTGTTTTGCTTAAATGAAAAACCCATCCATAACAAGCTTCCAAGTTTTGCACTGTAATTTTGCCTTGTAATCAATTGCAAGAGTCAGTGATCTGTGATTATGGGCACCCACAGACTGTGACGTCTACAAAACCTGGCGGGCTAATTTAGAGCCCATTTGTGAAAAATCAAGTATTCAATATTAAACCAAAATATTTCTTTGAACAAAAAAATCGCATTAATCCTGCGTTGGTAGGTATTTATGAACTTTGACCTTACTGGGGACTTATTTATCAGCAATAGTGTTACATAAGGGATGTATTTAGCCCATGGGCAAAATATGGCCCTCTCTTTTCTGCGTCTCCTCCCCCGCAGGAGACTCTATAGATCCAGAAACCACTACAAGCCAAGATGGGATTGCTAAATTTCTATTGGCAATTTCCCCTCCCCCACAGAAACTCATACTATGGTATAAATTGCATGTATTCACCGAGCCAATTGGCCCTGCTGTAACACGTCTTGTGATTAAGCATCTGACTACAGTTCCAGATCTTTACATCACAAGAATAGTCTGATGAAGAAATCATGCAGGAAAACTAAAATTTAGAAGGGACAATAATGTTTTAAAAAATATTCTGATGCAGATGTAGAGATCAGGTACAGATGGAAACTAAATTTAAAGGGAAAGACTATATAGACTTACATAGACTTCAGTCTTACTGAGAGGGCACACTAGAGGGCACTGGTATTTAAAACAGATCATAGTAATATTAACTTGCCAGTAGAGGAAAGTCATGAGGAGAGAAATGTTCTTCCTTTCTGGAATCTGAAGAGCTCTGTGTAGGCTTGAAAGCTTGTCTCTTTAACCAACAGAAGTTGGTCCAATAAAATATATTACCTCACCCACCTTGTCTTTCTGGAATCTGCAAGAACAAGTTGTGAAACGTGTACCTGTTAAATGCAATATGTATCCTCCAAGTTAATGATGATCCTGTTTATACTGATGTTGGTATCTGACTTTACTTATCTTTTCCTTGATTACAGTCAATTGCTAAGATTCATGCATAAAGCTGGTCAAAACATTTGATGCAAAGTGACTTTTCAACCAAAAAACTTCATGGAAAACATTCATTCTGGTCAAAGAACAGGATTTAAGAAAAAGTTTCTTAAAGATATTTGATTTTTGGAAGCCACATTTTTATTTAGTGGAACCTGAACATTTTTACCAAGAACAGTTTTCAAAAACTGAAAATATTTCACATTTGGATTCAGTTTTTCATTTTAAAAGTGAAATATTTCTCAGAAGCTTTTAAAAAGACAAATTTCTTTTCAATTTCCACATAGTAATAGTTGGCATTTCTGACAAGCTCTATCCACAGGTAAGATTTTCAGAAGTGCCTACGTGATTTAAGGAGCACAACATAATAGGACTTGTGCTCCTAAGCTACTAAAAAAATCCGACCTCACATGAGATCAAGCACATAGAGTAATTCTACCACTCAGCGGGATGGTGTAGAACCTGACACAATGGCAGAGGATTACTTAAGAGATCACAGATAGGGAAGCTGTAGGAAGGTAGTGATCAACTTTTTGGTTCAACAATGTCACAGTAAATTTGGTCTATAACACTAAGCTCTTTATGCTAGTTTTTGGCATGTTAGACATATGCATCAGTGTATGGGAGAGGTGGGTCATTACTGAGGCATACCAGCAGAATGACATGCATAGAGCCTGGCTGGATTATGCCTGTTTTCAGCCCAGCACTATTAGTCTTTTGCTTTCATGAGTAATCCAACAAAACATCTGAAAATGTCTGAGGGGAAAAAAATAAATGGAAGATCACAAGATAAATGAGCAGAAAGATTTACACCTTTCAAATATAGGCCTGAAAAAAGAAATCTCTCATTGACATTCTACAAAGTGACTACGTGATAATCCTGAGAAATTATTTAGCACTCAGGATAACATTGCCACTGAATGATGGAGTTTGCTGGCAGAAATGTTGAAAGACTGACATTGATCAAAGTTAACTGTGGTGTCTTTGCTGATGCTGTGTACCCTGGAGTGCTGCCAAAGCATATCTCAGATGCAACTGATGATGAGGCTATGGGTGGCTCTGATGATGACTGATGTGATAGCCCTGCCAATGCTCAGCATCTGACAGAAGGCTTGGTGTCTTTTTGATATAGAACAACTCTTCTTTTATTTACTTCATTATTTGGCTTTACGGAAGCTGCCAACACTAGTGGACTCAAAAAATTCTCACCTAACCCATCAGGAAAAAGCTTTCCCCCCTTAACTGATATGTACTGTCTTCTAAAGCCTGAGGGAATAGATCACCATTGCATTGTCCCTTCAAGAAAAATTAGTGTTCTACTGAAACAAAGGGGGAAGGGAAAGGAGGGCTTCTGAAGACCTGCTGCCAATCCCAGAGGGCCATTAGCTCTAGGGCTTCAGTTGATCACAACTGTCACATTATCACTTGAGGAGAGAAGCCAGTGCCCATACCCAGGCGTTGAACATTTAGGACTTTACAGATTAACATCAGCCCCATTAATACACTGGAAGCTTGTATTTTGCATGGTAGTGCCACCAAACTGCAAGTAGCACTCTTGGCAGAGGTATGCTTAGTTGTAGCTCATTTGCTTATTCTTATTTCACTGGCTTGAGAGGAGGAGGAATAGGAGGGAGGCCACAGTGCTGGAGAGGCACCGTAGCCAACATTACAGAAATGTAGATAGGGAACATTTGACTTGAATAACACATAGATGTGTGTACAATGTTGTACACACACATTTATGTGAAAGACTGTCTGCCTCAGCTAGATTGACCTAAAATTCTACAGCATTCTACCCATTCATTCTGTGATGGTCCACTCCAGCGGACTGGAGGTTCTGTGGTGGTTTTAGGGATTTTTTTTTTTAAAAGAATGATGATTTTCTAAATTAAATGTGAAAAATACAATCACTGAAGTGTTCCCTCTGCTAGTTAATATGACAATAAATTCATTTTATTTTACTGTCCCCATCTTTTTGATTTCCAGTGTTGCAGAATTGTGTGTTGAAATTACATAACTGCATTATAGAATTTGTCAGGGACAAGTTGAATTTTCTTGATCAGCGCAAGTGCCAGCAGGGAAATTGTGATTTTCAAAAGTTTTGCAGCAAAACTTGAATGGGATTTCATGGGACAAAAAAGGAACTTCTCTAGCCATAGGCCTCTCCCCATGCCCATTTCAGAGGCCTGCTGCAAACAATGGAGGTATAAGATATATTTTTAAAAAGGTCATAAGAATCTTTTATAATGGCAACTTGAATATAGGTATCACTACCAGCTCCCCCTATAATAAAAATTACCTGAATGTTAAAATAACCAGAAGGAAAATAATGTTGACATAGAAATTGGCATGATTCATTTTCGCAGTTGCTCCCTTATTGAAGATGCAGTTCACAGCTTTCAGAGATTTTGTTCCAGGCTGCCAGCAGGCTCAGTAATAATAATACTGAACTCTTACACAGTGCTTTTCATCAGTAGATCTCAAAGAGGTTTACAAAGTGTCATTACAAAGCTTTACAAAGTGTCATTAGCCCCATGTTTTAGATAGAGAAACTGAGGCACACAGAAATTGAACCCAGGTCTTCTGAGTCCCAGCCTTGTTCTCTGTCCAGGAGGCAGTACTGCCCCTCATATTACTCAGATGGACAGGACTACATCAGTTTACACTTAGCTGATATTTTCTTTTCAAGGCTAGAACTTAAGAGGTTTTTTAAATGAAAATTTAAATCCTGCTGTGCATTTCTGTAGCAAGAGGTGGAATCTGCAGCAAATGAGTATATAGGCCTGCTTATGTTTGGTGCCTGGTGCAATTTAGCTTCTGCCATGGCTGCATATATCAAATGAATGACAAGGAAATATTTTCTGTTTTTCATATTGTATCAAACAATGTCACTCTACTTGCTTGGAAAGATTTTTTTTTCTTTTTTTAATAAAGAAGTGAATTTAATGCTTGCAAAAGGTGCTGAATTGTCAGCCTCGAAAAATGCCTGAAGCTGGTTTATCATCAGAATAAATGAAGCATTACTGCAGACTAACCCCACCCTGCCTTGTTCACGTGTTCCATGACAGGATCACCTCAGAACACCCAGGAGAGAATCTTTTTTCGCTCAACACCTGTCCCTGTGGATTTATAAAGAGCAATGGTTAAGAGCTCCAAAGACAGTCCCTTGTAGTCACAACCAGAATGACAGTGCCTGCGGCACAAGGCCTAAATGGGGATGTGCAGGGGTTAAAGCTGGATAATGGGAGGATCCTTTCCTTAGGGCTCCGTTATGGATGAAGGAATCCAGAGGATGTCTAAGATGACAAAAATGAACATGTAAAACAATTAGAGGCAGGATTTGAGAGAAGTGACAAATTGTTCTATTTTAGCACTAGCACCAGGTGGTGGCTGCATGGAGTGGGCACTGTCCCATGGGGAGGGATTATGCCAGAGGGAGACACAATCTGTCCCAAGTGGTGTGGTTGCAGGGACCTGCACTGGCAGGACTGTCCCTTAACATGGTTATTTGTACTATCTATTTGTATTCTGGTAGTACCAATCAGGGATAGAAGCTCTGTGTTCTGTTATGTGTTGGTGCAGTGGAGAAGCCAGGCCCTGCATCAAAGAGATTTTTCAGTCTAAATAAGCAAGTCAGATTAAGGGTGAAGGGGAAAGGATGTAACATACAAGCTGGTTAGTCAGGGTGATAGAGGGGCAAATATCATGATAAAGGGGCGGGGGGGGATTCCACTTTAAAAATTTGTTTTGTTTTCCTTTTCTAAAATAGAAATTTAAAAAGTGTGGGCAGGGGATAAATGAAGAGGAGCATGAGTAAGAAAAAGGAGGAAGAGCCGTGGAAATATTGTAAATGGAGAGAGAGAAGGAGAAATAGGAGGAAAGGATAAATACGGATGGAGGGAAGTTGCTGTGGAGCATCTGTAAGAGTGAGAAGGGGTTGGAACAAAAAGTGTCCAAAATCAAAATATTCACAAAAGGAGTCTGATGCCATCACCACTGCCTGAAAGTTCCAAAGGTTCTGAATGTTCTTGTGCACCAGCATGTTCTAGGGAACAGAGTGGAGAAAGGCAGCTGGTCATTGTTTCATTTCTCCCTCCTTTGAGGTGCTGTGCAACCCTGAGGGCTCATCAAGGGAGCTGGCTCTGGGTTCCCCAAAGAGCGGGCCCTGAAATTGTAGCTGGCCCCTATGTGAGCCATGCACCAAGCATAGGGTTCCTTTCACCCTTCCACATTGCATCTGTGTAAGGGGCCTTGTATTTGACTGACAAGGATCTGAGCTCAGCTCAGGCATAATGACACCAGATTTATGCTCCATGTTTACATTGGGATGTAACTGATCAGTTTTCTGCTGACATCTATCCATTCAATTATATAGAAATTCTATATTCTAGTAGGCGTAACTGTTCTGTCAGCCATATGCAGTTCTTCCAGTATTGCACAACATTATTAAATTATGTCATCTGACTTTAATACAGACAAGCCTGTAACATGAAAATGGATTGATACAAAGCAGTACTCATGGAACATTTTGCATATCACCATTGCTTTTTCCTAACTCATACATGTAAGACCATGCTGTATTCCAAATATATGATTCTCACTTCATATCCAAACACCATAGCACATCCAGGGAGAGAGGAGCTCAAGCCACAGGACCCACCTGTAACAGATTTCAAGCATCCCAAAGAAGAGGGGGTTTTGGATCTGAAGTTCTTCTTCAGCCCTGTAAATAGCAGCCCACTGAAAGAATGTACATTTCCAGCACCCTAGAATTCCTGCGTGTAGAGATCTGAGGGTTTGGTTCAGGTCCATCTGCATCTGATGGGTAACAGAGTATGCTCTTCCCATGCTGACTACATTTACTTTCATAAAATGACAGAATTGTAATAGGCCTTTTGGCTGGAAAGAATATCAGACATACACCTAACTCTTCCTGGAATTATAAAAGTTGTGTTTTTCCTAGAGAAGCTTGATAAGAAACATTTTATAACTGACTTGGAGGCAAATGGTTACAGCTGACACCTCCTTATCGCTCCAAAGCACAACTGCAAAGTAAACTTATAACCTGAATTAAATGTTAGAATACCCTGCAAACACAATAGAAAATAAACCAAACAGAAAGCCAAAGTTCTTCTTTTGCTACATAACGACTCTCCTACATTAAAGATCAGACAAGAAGCAGAAGCCTTTCTTTCTTTGCTCCTGTTACTGAAACAATTCAAACTGCACTCAGATTCAGAATGCGAAGCCTGTTATCACGCACTCAGAATGCCCAGGAAAGAGCATCTATTTAAAAAAAAAGTTTTCTTCCAGCCCTTTTGCCATCCAAAGAGCCATTTTATCACCACATGGAGTTTCACACCTTTAGATTATGACAATGCATACTTAGACTGCACAAGTTTATATTATGCAGTAAATTATATATATCTGTCAGTTAAATACAGCTTCAATTTCAATAGTTTTAATACCTAGTACCAAGAACAAGATATTTTTCACTTCTATAGCATCCTCTATCTGCTGATGTCAAATTGCTTTACATACATCAACAAACTAAGCCTTGCAACTCCCCCTTGAGGAAGGGTGTATTATCAGAGAAAACAGGGCTGGCCTTAAACCAATGCCATTTTTCTGGTCATATAGGACCCCATAGTTCAGGTGTGCCATGCACCCACCCACTGCAGATCAGAACAGTTCAATATGTGAGGTGGGAAGAATTCTCCCTCTGCTCCAGGTGATGAAGTGACACTGTTGTCTCAGGCTGCAAAGAGGTTCCAGAAGGAAGAACCACTCCCCTCCACAATAAAAAAATTAATTTGCAATCTAGATACTTATGGCCTTCATGATGTGTATCATACCTGAGCAACAAAGCAGGGGGCAGCTAATTCCGGCTATTGTAAGCCACCAAGGTGGTGCTGTGGGCAGGCAATAAAGATAGGGACATTTTAGTGGTTAAAGTAGTTTAAAATAGGAGGGGGCTCTCCAAAGCCCAAGGAAGGAGAAGGATCACTGCTCTTCAAAGCCAGGGTGAGTAAAGGGAGCTGTCCCTTTGCTCTTGGCAGAGGAGGAGGGAGCGTCTTCCTTACTTCAGTCCCTAGGGGTGTTCCTTCAGTTCAGCTCCACTCCGTGCAGGACACCAATGAATCGCTCCTGATTTATACTTGAGCAAGTGGAGAATCAGGCCCATTGTGTTCCACATTCAACTGAATGCACAAAACCAAGATGAGTTTTCTGCTTCCCCTGCCCCACACTTCAAGCCTGTCTGTGCTGGGCAGGGGAAGACACCAGCATCATCTCAGTAAGAAAGTGTTGCACAAGGACTGGACTTTGCATTGAATTCTGCTGCTCAAGACAGATTCTTGTTGGCCCTTGAAGTGATGTGTCACACTAGGTGGGAGACCTGCAAAGACTGCATTGTTATTGGCTTATATCATCATGCCAGAGACCTAGTTTTCTGGGATTCCAGGAGAGAATCCACAGGAGATACATTCTCCTCAAGCCCAGCTGGAACTGGCTGCAGCCAAGCCAGAGATTGAAGGATATGCTCTTGAAAGCCATCATCCCTGATCCCCGATTCCATGTACTCAAACACCTCAGACAGGAAATAAGAACCAGAGATGACTAAAAACAAATCTCACAAGGGACACTTCCAGCTGCACCAAGAGCCACAGAAGAATAAGCTCAAATCCCCATGGTAAAAGGAACTGGACTCACTCAGAGATCCAATGTAGAGAATCCCACCAGGATGCCGACACTTGCAATCAGGAAGATAAACTGGGTGTGGGATCTGTTATTGTAACAAGAAAAGCCATCAGGCTGCAAGATCCCTTTAGAAAAGAGAACTCAAATGCCAACTTTGGAATATATATCATGGAAAAACAGCTGGGGAGAGGAAGGCTGAAGGGTGCGGAAGGGGGTGTCTTTTGGGCATTGGAGATTAAGTAATTAGGTAGCCCTCTGGTGTCCTTCCTTGACTGACTGAAGGAAATTGTTTCTGACCTCCACAGAGACCAGTAAACTATGTCTGAAGAAAATGTCTGTCAATTATAAAGACACTGGATAGCTGGAAGTATTAACTTTTCAGGCATGTGTAACTCCTGGATTCAGTTCCTTGGGTTCTACAGTAGTTACCCTTCATGAAAGGAACAGAATGGCAGGCTCATTCACTTGTCTCTTGCTCTACAGATTTATCCTCCCACCACCACCACCCCTGGCCAGGTATTATAATGACATGTAATGATGGACCATCAGCTCCTACCCAAACAGAGGTCTAGCAACTTAGGAGGGAGGATAAATAGTGTCACATGGATTGGGGGCCAGAGGGCTTGAAAAGCCACCTGTTTTTGCAAATTCAAATGAGTTGTTTTTCCCCTTGACGTCTTTCCTTCCAACCCATCTCGCCTAGAGTGAGCTTTATAGATGGTACACACCTTGTTTCAGTATTTTTCATCTCTCCACTTCCATCTATTCTTTTTCCCAGTTCGTTTTCTTTCTCTTGGTTAATTAAATGCACCTCTTTCTGGCTGCTCTGCTGCATCAGCAGCTCAGCTTATGTGGCTGCAGGCATTCAGAATGGAGGGCCGTGTATTTATAGACTCAGTCCCTCCCACAGGAGTGGTTATGCCACTTACAGGTTGGAGCTGTTCCCTGTTGCACATAGTCCTGGTCCTGATGATAGGGAGCCTTGGTTAGGGCTGGAGGATAGAAAAGTTGGAAAGATTCAGGCTGCTTGTCAGTTTTTTTGGCTGTCCAAAGCTATTTATTACTTCGTTGCGTATTCATTGTTTTATTTTATATCACTTGCAGTACTTGCATTCAGTAACCCCATTTTTGCCGTGCAAATCACACAAGCACTTTGTGATGGAACCACAAATTTGTGTATATTAACCTCTCAACTTACCACACTGAGAAGTATGACAGACTGGGTGTGGGTCTGTCTAAAAATGCGTGATTTATAATCCTTTTCTAGAGATTGATAGAAAGTTCTTTCCTACCCATTAGGCAAATCACAAATCTATACATTAACAAGTCACAATTTGAAATGAAAGCAATTTCAAAAATCAAATAGTACTGTATATACCTACTCATTTATGCTAAAAAGCCCACAAGGAATAGAATAAGCCACATTTACAGAACTGCATACATGCATGCATTTGAACACAGGAACGGAAATAATTTTAGTTTACATGCATACCATTGCAATTCCATGTGTAATCACAAAAAATTAATACAAAATAGAGGCAAATCAATTTTCATTTTTTGCCCAAATAGTTCTAATAATCTTACCCTTTCACTTCCTTAGTTTTAACAGAAATATCATGATACACTGATTATGTATATAGTTTTTTTCTCAAATGGCTAACAGTGGGAATTCCAGAGAGATATGAAAATAGGAAGTCAAATCTGGAAGAAAATAGAAAGAATTAACTAACAACTAAAAGGGAAAGGAGAAGTGAGTGAGGCAACTTGCTTTGCTCTGGCTCTGATGCAGCCTCACTAGACATGCAGTGCTGTCTTCCTTCTATGGAGATTCACTTTCCCAGTTTAAAAAATAAATCAGTTTGCCTTTGTTCCCATTTACTCCATGGATGCTCACCACATTGTGTATTCATTTTTCATTTCTCTATTTTAGAAATCTTATTTAAGGGGGACCTGGATGTAATTCCTTGGATATTTGAGGGTAATTCTGATTTCCTGTTAAAATAACCCACATACCTAGAGTGATTTTTGTTGTAATAATTTGTGTCTCTCATATATTCCTTTCCTCTATAGAGTCTACAATCTTTTCCAAGTATGTAAGGTATAAATAGGATTAGTCACCGGGGTAAGGACTGCTCACATGAAATTCAAACCAGAGGGTTGACTCCAGCAAACTCTTACTCATGTGATTAGTCTTTAGTCAAAGATCTCTATTATAGTTAATGCTGCTACTCACATCAGCAAAGGTTTACAGGTTCAGGTCTTAGTTTGAACTTAATGTTTTTCCATACAAATAATTTGATTTGCATCCCTCTGTCTCACTGACACTCTTGGCCCCATTTTTTTATGCAAAGGACAGAATTGTTCCGAAAAAGGTTCTCATTTCCCATAAAAGGTATCTGTCAATGCCCCACAGAGATTTATTTTGACTTACCAGTTTTGAAGTTTCACTGAGAGACTTATTTCCATGAGACTAGGGTATAACTCAATACGACCCTACTGGGGTGTTGTTCCAAATTTATATCTTCTGCAGTCACCATGGGGGAAAAGGGGTTGAATCAATGTCATCCATCCAACTAAATTGACACAGTTTAAGTTCTCATTTCTATGGAAAGGGAATACATACACTTGTTTTAAACATCAGTAAAAGCAAAGATAAGTTCAATGCTGAAATAGTGACAGCATTGATATATCATATACAATGCAATGTAACCTAATAGGGGAAAATACCAATGATCACTTAATAGCTGATATTGCCAACTAAATATTTACTAAATTAAAATATATAGAAATATGCTCGTGATACCACCGTGATAAATTGTGAAATTATGTGTCAATTTACATGAATCAGGCACCTTAGACTGCTTCACCTGCATTCTGCCAGCTAATCCAACTCTGTCAGGACTATTTATAATATACAAAGCCTCTAAGCAGCTTTCAAAAGTCTTTCTTTTATAGGCCTGAAAGATTCTAAGATACCAGACCTTAAAATGGTTACTTTGATTTATAGGAAGCTATTTTCAATAATTTGTAGATGCTGCTAAAATTTATGAGGACTCATTTTTCTTTCTATGCAAGGTACAGTTGCATACGACAATATGGCTTCATAGGTATATGGGTATGAAAAATAGGATCAATAAAATTTGTAAAACTAATGAAATTCCAAAATAGTGTCTATAAAATGTTGCTTTTACAGAGGAGCAGGGAGAGACAGATGAACTCCTGAACAAAATGCTAATAGAGAAGCCAGTAAGGTAAAGAGAGAGCAGGAAAGTATACAGCCCCTGAAAGTACAGGGTCAAGAAATTACAGAGCAGGAAGGAGTGCTCAGCCATGTCAAAGGCAGCCAAATGTGTATACAGAAGTGTCAGACTTGGCCAGGAGTTGGTCATTACTGAATTTGATGAGAGCTATGTCAGTGGAGCGTAGACAGTGAAATTCAAACTGCATGGGGTCAAAGAAAGATGGCGGGAAGGAGCTCAAGGGAGCAGGGGCTGACCATTGCCTCTGGAAGCTTAGAAATAAAAGAGAGAAGGTGATAGAGCCAGGGCTGGCTCTAGATTTTTGCCGCCCCAAGCAAAAAATTTGCCGCCCCAAGCTCCGAGAGCGCAACTGCCCAAGGGGGAAAAAAAAAAGGAAAAGGATGGCTGGAATGCCACCCCTGGAGTTGTGCCACCCCAAACACATGTTTGCTTTTCTGGTGCCTAGAGCCGGTCCTGGATAGAGCACGAGAGAGGCAAGAAGGGACGAGGAAGTAGTTGTGCTCTTTTTCTCTTCTCTGCTGCACATTTTACAGAGGGAAAGGAAACTGGGGAGAAAGGTTGAGGATAAGGAGATGCAAGAGAAAGGAAGAGAAGGATTGGATAAAGAGGGCATATCTTAAGGTGAGAGGATAGGAGAAAGAAGGGTGTGAAGGAGGAGACAGTTCAAAGTGAAGGAGGGTTCCTGACAGTTACTATTGGTTTTTTCTTTGAGAAATAGGACATCCTTTGGCAGAGAAAGTAGAGGTGGGGGATAAGCAGAAAATAGTAGGAGTAAGAGGTGAGTCAAAGGTAGTGAAGAATTGCCATGGATAAAGGGCATGTGAGCTACTGAGAGAAGAAAAGTAGACCTGTTGAGCAAGGGAAGGAGCAGAACTGTGAAAGGAGAATGTCCCTTAAGAACGTTACAATCCTCTGGAGACTCTCCGAAGAGCAGGGGGACAAACTGATCAACAAGACAAGGCTAGGATTAGTGGGGCAAAGAGGGTGGTGAGAGCTAGAGGAGCAGAGATTTTAAGTGATGAGGAGAGTGATGATGAGTTATAAACAGGCAGGAAAGGGATTAGACAGGGTTGGAGTGTTGAGAGCAGCTGATAACTCAGAGTGGTCAGTAGACAGGAGTTCACAAGGTGTAAGAACAGGGAAAGAGCAAGAGAGGAAGGGGTGATTAAAGAGAACTCAGACAGAAAAGTCAGAGAAAGAGCATTTCAAGGTGAAGACCAAGGTAAGTGGCCAACGGGGTGACTAGAGTCAATGCGCTGATTGAGATCAAAACAGGTGGTAAGGGAGAGCAGGTAAGAGACTCTAGAGTAATAAGTCTCATTGATGTGGAAGCTGCAGTTCCCCAAGACCATAATGGAGAGAGGAATGGGAGGAATCAAGAGTAGATGTCAAGGAAGGAACAAGAAGGAGAAGTGGGAGAATGGCAGAGGATGGCCATACCTTGGAGAGAGAGGCAAGAAGTGTCAGATAAAGTGGATTTCATGTTACCTTGGAATTTCCCTGTTATTGTTTGGGCAATTTATGGTCATACTGTAAAATGTTGAAAGATACAAGTTAACATTAGTATGATACATTCCTCCTAAACTGTTTTCAAAACATTGTAAAAACCTTCCAATAATCAAGGAATACTCTGCCTATAAACCAGACTCAAATTACAGAATGTTATCTGGGATTATGCACTGTTTATAAACTTGAAAATTTATGGATTACATAAAGCAGCTGTTTAAATATATTAATGATTTTTTCCTTTGCAATACTGCTGCTAGAAAAATGTGAAACCATTTGATGAAGCCTGCAAGGTATTTATCATCATTGTTTGTTAACTTCATGCACATCCAGAAAAAGAATTGTACAATAATTGAAAGTGATGGTCATTGCAAACACTTTGACACCACACACCTCTTAGCACTGAAGAAATTTAAAAAGCAGGATTTTCAGAGCAAGGCTAAAAGCCAGACACTGCTGCACAGAAGGATATTACGAGTTTGCTTTCTATGTATACTAAACTATGAATTTAATTAAAATGTATAATTACATAGTTTTAGAATATCAAATACTATTGTTAAGAATATGTAATGAGATGTGACAAATAAAGGGTGGTGTGTGTATGGTATTACTCAATTGTTGAATCTTTTTCTCATTAATTATGTTCCTAAAGAGCAACTACTATGTAATTAATGCACAACTAGTTAAATGTAGAGATCCATTTAGTTGGAGTTGTTAGTGAACGTTAGTTATAGACGCTAAGGATTGAATTGTGGCTTTGCCACAAGCCCTGTATATGGGTTTGCACACAGCACCCTCTGAGATGTACAGTTCCCATCCCAACTGTGCTCTAGGGCAGGCGCAAGATGCACCGAATACTAATTTGCTGCTGTCTGACACCTGCAGCAAATAAAAAAAACGATGTCAATCTCCATTGGCTGATGCCTTGCTGACCCATCTCACTCAAAGGTGAGGACTAGTAGGTGGCTATTCCTGAATGGTGAATATCAGGCTCTACAGACTTTATTGGCTCTAGTGATTCTTGTTCTTTTCAGAATTCTCTAAAGATCAAGAGGAGGAAGAAAGCTAACTGGACCTTCTGCATAGCTCCTGCTTAATGCAATCAATACCTCCAAACCATCTGAGGATCCATTACAAAACAATATTTAAATGCTACTTTGAGAGTCATTCTGTAACATACTCTGATGAAGGGGGAAGAACTGAAACATTGGCATGTGCAGTTTGACACAGCCAGCCAAGCACAGCACTCTCAAATGATTCACATGCAGTATACATGTTAAGTGAAGCTGGAGTGGACTTCTGTTTCCTTTCTCAGGGCTACTGAGAGCGTAGACTGAATTTAATAGAGGCAATTTGGGAAAGGATCACAGGATGCTACTTTATTGACCTACATTTTAAATACCCCAATTTACCAAATGAACATGACTGAAATAATTATCAAACTCCAACTGCTGCTGTAAATAAATAGAATATTGTGCTGTTTCAGACTGTTCTGGACTCGCTCTCAATATACAGTAGTCGGTTTTCATCTCTATACCAATTGTGAAGGTAACTTCATGCTTATAGGGGGCCCATGTATAGAAAGCAGAACAGATTCATTATTCCATATAATCATACACAACCTCCTTCCCACCAACCACTCCCTACCCCTAATTTTATGCCCTAAGTTGCAGATTCAGTGCATGATTTGCATTAATCCTTCTCTGATATAAAAAGAAAAGGAGTACTAGTGGCACCTTAGAGACTAACCAATTTATTTGAGCATAAGCTTTCGTGAGCTACAGCTCACTTCATCAGATGCATCGATGAAGTGAGCTGTAGCTCACAAAAGCTTATGCTCAAATAAATTGGTTAGTCTCTAAGGTGCCACTAGTACTCCTTTTCTTTTTGTGAATACAGACTAACATGGCTGCTACTCTGAAACCTTCTCTGATATGTCACTACTCCAGTCTCAGGTTCACTTTGTCTACCTGAATGCCCTACCTACCACAAAAATGAGACCTTCAACTAGTGGTCTCACTGTGACCGTCTTTTTCTTAATATTTCTTTAAAAAAATTCAGAAAGATGCTAGCCTGACAACCCCAGAAATCAGCCTAGGCAATGACAGGCCAAGCTACTTAAAGCTGCCCCTCCGACAAGCATCAGTGATGATCTTCAAAGATAATCTCTAGGAAGCACCGACATGAGCTAATGGGGCCTCTCTGTGCAGGCCCCAGCAACCACCACAACTCTAGGTCTTGGGAAGCTCTGAAGCCTCCAGATCTCTTAGAGTTCAGAAACACCAAAGGGGGCAGAAAGGGAGTAGCTTCACTTTCCCTCCTTCATTTCAGCCCCTTTGTGCCTCATTTCTCTCCAATGCCTCCCCAAAAGGCAAAATAAACAATACATAAATTATACATTTTAAAAGGACATTTGTAGTTTTATATGTAACAAGTTAACACTGATCTGTAACATGGAGATGCAGCAAAGTTTCAAAATGGCCACTTTAGGGCTGCAGCTGCTTGTCTCTGCTTTAAAAAAAAGAAAAGAAAAAAAAAGCACCAAACACAGAAAGACATACTGGGGGAAAAAGTTCCTATAAGAAGTTAATTTCCATGGGAAAGAATAGGGACCAGGCAAAAGAAGTGGCTGTTTGTTGTGACACCACTATTGGCCATATTTTAGTAAGTCTCTACTATTTGTTTGCTCACTTTCATGATCTGTTGCCTTCCTGTTAGACTATAAACTCTCCAGGCAGAGACAGTATTGTGTGTGTCTGGGTGGCACTTAGCCCACTTTAAAACAGTAAGACCAGAGACTCTGGATCAGTAAGACTGGAGATGGCCTGTGGAGAATTCTCCAGAGTTCTTTGCCAGTAAAAAGCTAGCAGAAGCAGTTCTACTATCCCCGACCACAAGAGGAAAGATGGGGCACGAGCAGGATAAGGAGAAGAGGAAGTGTGGTATAACAGCACTGCCATGGCCTGATCCTGCACTGGTACAGAGTCCCCAGTTTATGCTGGGACCAGACAGACCTGAGTCAGGGAGTTTCAGTTGGCTCCTTGCAGCCTCCTTCTCCCCTGCATCTGAGAAGACCTCAAATATAGTGGAGAATCGAGGCCTTCTTCAGTCCCACACAATCCTTGGCCTCTATGCTCAGACTGCCAGTGGTTTTCAGGAAGTAGACAGACTTCTAGCATTTCACACATTACATGATACAAAACAATGCTACCAGCTTTGTCTGTTTGTACCAATGACCGAGCAGTGAAAGGATCTTTGCCATTTCTATATACCAAAACCCAAAGCCATCATGTACATTAAATTGTGTCCTTTCAACTCCATTGAGAATTACATTGCATGCATATGTGGGAGAAGGAGACAGGGCATTGTGATGGTCATTATGGCAGAACTGAGGTAGTGGATAATGGACATAATTAAGGGACAAAATCAGAGATGTAGGCTTGAGAAGAATAATGTGAGGCTTTGAAGCTGCTGAGAAGTTGACACTGTAGTCAGCAAAATTGGTCAGGAAATCTCAGGAGAACAGACTTTCCTTTGACATTTCTGTTATTTCCTGCTTCCAGTCAGGCCAGAAATAACACGAGGACAGGCTCTCTCTTGGTATTTCAGCTGTTTGGTTTCCATCTAATCATGGTCAGAACAAGGAAGAGTAAAAATGAAAAAAAAAAACGGCATAATGTTTTAGAACTTCAAAAGCATTCAGCACCCCTCAAATTTTGGGCAAAAGTTTTGAGTTTATTTTACCCAGACTAGTTTATCCAGCCCTAGTATAAGAGATGGGACCAAGTCAAAGTTTAGATCTGGAATTACACTCTTCTAAATTTTGGACATGCTTGAATTAGAGGGTTTTGGTTCAACCAGTAGAGAGATAGCCATAAAGTTTGAATCTGTATCAACTTCCTCAAAGCTTGGGGTGACTGGAACTGGATTTTGGGTTTGGACCCATCTTAATCCAATAAATACACAAAGTGAGTAAAAACACTACTGTGTTGTAGATTTGGCCAAAACTCAGGAAATCAACTCTTATGATTATGCAAACGTAAGACATATGCTTCCATCTGGAGATGGAGGTTAATATCTGTTACTTCTGTTCTGCTTCTACAAATTATGGGTAAAAATGAAAACAAAATGAAACTTAATGGCCTACATGTGTACATCTGTACTTTCATTGATATGTGAAGCAGACTGTTAGTGGGATGCTGCTCACCCCTTGCAGCCACTCTCCTATTGGAGGGATGCACGCCTGCACTGTCTAGGTTTGTGCTGCTTACAGTGACCCCTGTTGGCAGTTAACTCTTCTCAAGTGAATTTTCATTGACTTATCCCTCCAGCTAAGTCGTGCACAGACTGTAAGTGTGAAAGAAAACAGATCCCTCCTGGAGTACACACTCCAACCGGGCCTATCACAGTACCTGGTTCAAACTGTTTTTCAGCCCCTTCTGGGCTCTCTCTCATTTGAATGGAGCAGTGCCCCCAAGGCTTCCTCTCTGGAGACTCTTTGCTTAGTAGCGAGCCTCACGGGCCACAGCTCTTCAGTTAGACCACTAGTTCAGTTCAATCCCCTTCCAGGGGGTATTAAAGTTCAGTACATACTGACCCCTTTGGGGTCTTCAGCCCCTTCCCTGGGCCTACGTAATCTCCCTTCTTCAGGGCTTTGGCCCAGAGGCGATGTGTCAGGGGGGCATTAAGGTCAAGTTCCCCCACAGGAGCCAGCCCAGGCAGGGAGGGGAAGGATTGGACCAGAGCCAGAGTGGAAGGGGCAGGGCCTCTTCTAGCCATTGAGACACTGCCCAGTGCAGTGGCTGCCTGGGAGAGCACCTGGATGCAGCGGGATGCCTCCCACCCAGGCTCAGCTTCCAGGGACAGCAGCCAAGGAGTCAGAGCTGCCCCCTGCCCTCCAGCATGCTCGGCCCCTGTGCCCAGAAGCCGAGCCCGAGCAGGCAGGCTCGTTCTTGGGCAGGCTCTCTCCCAGGCAGCTGGCTACGCTGCACAGAGCAGCAACTGGGAGCGACTCCATTAAACTTCCCGACTGGACCTGCCTGCTAAGAAGAACAGCCGAACATGCCAGAGGGAAGCTGGTGCAGCGGTAGGATAAAGCCCATCCCCTCCACTGGTAATGGGGTGGTGAGAGTGCAGGCGCCCCAGGTTGGGCAAGGAGGAGACATGTGGGAAGGTCACGTGTCCTCCCCTTTATCTTGTCCCCCCTCCCCATATGGGGAGGCACCAGTTGTCTATGCTTTGGCCACTCAGCCTGTGGCTGGTGGAGGGGGACCTGGGCCCACTCACTATTCCGGGTCCCAACCCAGGGAGCCTATAAATAGCAACCACATGTGCATCCCTTTTAACTCTGTACTACTGTCCCCTGGGCCACTTTCCTGTAGCCCACTCACCTTTATCTCAGGACTGAAGACTTTCTTGCATTCCTGCAGTCAGCCAGGAGCATCTTTCTTGCTCCCCTTGTCCCTGCCAGCAGCTGCCTCGTACACCACATCAGACACATCTAAGTAGCAGTTTGAGATTCTACATACAGGATTTAGATGTAAAAGGGGCGGAATGTTTTTATCACCATTCAGGTCAGGAGAATACATTTTGAAAGATGCCTATAAATCAGTGGTTCCAAGACTTGTTCCGCCACTTGTGAGTGGAAAGCCCCTTCCGGGCCGGGACGGTTTGTTTATCTGCTGCGTCCGCAGGTTCGGCCGATCGCAGCTCCCACTGGCCACGGTTCGCTGCTCCAGGCCAATGGGGGCTGCTGGAAGCAGTAGCCAGTACGTCCCTCAGCCCGCGTCGCCAAGCGGTGGAACAAGTTTGGGAACCACTGCTATAAAAAATCCTTAGCTCTTCTATAGTAAAAGCACCATGCAAGCATCAACTATTCTTCACCAAACCACTGTGAAGTAAGTATGTTTTATTATTCCATTTTAAAAATAGTGAAGTCAAGGAAGAGTGAGGAGATGATTTGCTTGAGGCCAAAGAAGGAATCAGTGGTAGAATCAGGGTTAGCATTCAGGTCCTCTGGTCTCTTATCCATGCACTCATTTCTGTAGACCACATTGCCTCTGCCTCTATAAATGTCTTAGCAGTTTTACTTTCTTATTTCTTTGGCATTCTTGACACAGCAGGACATTTAGAGGAGTCTATTTTTGAAACTGTGCTAACTACAATTATTAAAAAATCCCTGTTCTGTGCTGAATTACTGTACTCCTTCTTCCATAAATATGACTACAGTTTTCATGCCTCAGAAGGCCAGGAAAGTATACAGTTTAATTTTGTTTATTTATCCTTGCCAATTTAATCATAATTTTTCTGAATTCAACAATGACATGGTTTTTCCCTCCCTTAGACATCAGTTCTTTACACTGAAAGGCAATGATCAGAAGAGTTTCCTCATCTCTTTCATGTTATATTAAAAGACAGAGATATTTTTGCCCCTAAGTCATTGTTAAATTTGACAGCAGGACTATTCATTGCAGAACTGGCTGCAGTTAAAGCAATTATGCAGATCACACGTCTCTCTAGTTTAATGGGTGGGTTTTTGTGGGGTTTTTCAGGGTAGCTTCTCTGAGCCTACGACTAGAGCAGCGTTTCTCAAACTTCATTGCACCGCGACCCCCTTCAGGCAATAAAAATTACTACACGACCCCAGGAATGGGAAGTGAAGCCTGAGCCCCAACGCCCCAAGTGGGAGGGCCAAAGCCCTTGGGCTATAGTTTCAGCCCTGGAAGTGGGGCTCGGACTTTGGCTTCAATCTCGGGCCCCAGCAAGTCTAATACCAGCCCTGGCAACCCAATTAAAACAGGGTTGTGACGCACTTTGGTGTCCCAACCCACAGTTTGAGAACTGCTGGACTAGAGGAAGATAAGAAAAGGGAATGAGGAGGACAGAAACTGATCTACTGAACAGATCCCACAGTAGGCAGGAGGAAATTTGGACAGTGTGCTTTGCATTTCAGCTTGTCAAAGATCTTACCATACCCCAAGTCCAGTGCCTTCTCACCATGCAGGAAGGGGATGGCACAATGAGGTCAAATCCTGATCCTACTGAAAACAACAAAACTCAAATTGGTTTAAATTAAATTAGGATTTTGCCTTTAGTTAGAAAATGCTAAGGCTTAAACAATTAAAGATTTATGCTGCTTGATGGGCATACGTTTACCTTACGCCTTTCAAAAAGTTTAGTGGAAGCTTTTAGGCTCATATCCTCAATGGTATTTCCTTTGAGTAGAAGTTACGCACCTGAATACCTTTGAAGATATGGGCCTTAGCCTTTTCCTGTTTTAAAAAAAGGAAGTCTTCTCCAAGATCTGAATCCTATACATTCAGATAAATAGAATCCCAATAAGTTCCAGTTGCAATAATCTGTTATTTTTTAATATTATGAATTTTGTGTGTCTGCAATAGACAGTTTCATACAACCATGTGTCCTCTGCTAACTGCTCTGTTGATATGGCTGAATCATGCCCAGGGCTAGCTAAAGGGGCCAGAGGCACACCTTCCATTCCTGGGAAGACTAACTGCATCATGGATAGCAGCACAGGATGGGAGGTAGACTCTGCAGAGCTGCCATATCCCTTCCCAGTACAGCTGGAAGGAAGGGGACAAGAAGTGGGTAAAACCTTTGCTTGCTCCCCCCCACCATTAAATGTGTATGGTGGTGCAACTGCACCCTTGCCTTTGAGAACAGGGCTCCCTCCTTGTGCCACCATCTCCCCAGATCACAGTCTTCCTAGCTGCTCCAAGAGTGGCGCAGCAACATGCTACCCTTAACACAGGGCTCATGGAAGAGCCACAATTGACCTCAAAGAATGTTAGCAATTTTCCTTAGTATTTTCATTAAATTCACATCCTGTTATTTTCAGAACCTAACTGGTTTTCTGATCTCCCTTCACTTGTTTTACCTAAACTAATGGGTGTTTCTCCTACATGTAACATTACATGTCTAAAAACCCTCTGTTCTTTCAACATTTGGAAATGGAATTTTAGAATTAATACTCACATTTTCCTCATTTTTAGAGTCTGTCAGGCTCCGAACTTCATTTTTGTGCCTTTCAAAGAATCGGTCTGGTAATCTCTTTTGCATTTTATTGGGTCACTCCAACTTCTGTGATAGCCCCTGTGAATGGATTGCATTATGTAAGAACAAGGTTCCTTGAGCTACATCGTTGCTACAGCTCGCTTTCATGTGCGCACGTCCTATCCTGACATCTCCCTGGGACACTGGAGATGAAAAGCTTGTCCGTTTTGTCATAGTGCTGCCTTTGTTTATGTTGAAGGGTTTTCAGATTGTTCCTCACCTGTGACATTACTCGTGATTTTTGGAAGAAATGCTCTAATTCTATAAGCAGCAGTGTACAAGCACCACTTCTTTAAATTGAAGCAACAGTTCAGCAAAATTGTTCATAAATTGCCACATTCTTTGCAGACTAAAGAGGCCTTCTCAAAGCCCAGATTATTTAATTTGTCCATGAACCTATTGATCTTGTTTATCCACATCACGGGGAAGATACATCTCAAAGTATATTTTGGAACCCAGTCCTACAGAACTTACTCATACATCATTTCCATTAACTTCAGTTGGAGTTTTGTCTGAGTAAGGTCATCTGGATGAGTCACATAATGCAGACATGTTGGAAGAAAAAATTAATACTGGGGACCAGATTCTGCTTTCAGTTACACTGCTATAAAACTTGAGCATATCTATTGACATCAGTGGTATGGTACTGTGTCTTAACAGTGTAAATAAAATCAGAAAATAACCTAGGATTAGATCTGAACTAATAATTCACAAGAAATTTACTCAAATTCAGGCTCCAGCCTTACAACTTGCTCAATGGGGCTCCACAATGGCATAGGAATCAGCCCACTGGGAAGTGAAGTAGTTGCGAGAGTGGGGGTTTAGCCTATTTTCTGCTTGTGAAACATGCGCGAGCAGATTGTAATCTCTGCTAAGACATGTGTGCATTGTTTGAATGTTCTCAATGATTATTTTTGTTTTGCTTTTGTTTACTCTGTGGATTGATAGTGCATACTTCAACTATTCCACACTAGATATACAAAATTCAAGCTGTGTTGGCTAGTTATTACTGATCACGTAAATCATATGGTTCTCTCTCCGGAAGAGCTAACATGAATTAGAACATTAACATTTTCCTTTCTGGGCCAAACAGGCCTTGCCTTAACCATCATTATTAGGAAAAAAACAAGATTGACTGGATAGAATTGAAAATCTAATATTTTAATGTCACATTCACACTATGTGTGAGCACTCATGGTCCTAGTTGCCTTGGAACCAAGACTCCGGTGAGAAGCTATTCGCTGGTGTGTCATACAGTATCCTGTCTATCCAGCGGATCCCAACAGGATCAGTGTGAATGCTCGGGAGGACAAGATGAAAATGACAAAAGGAGATCCATTTTGAATTTGAGCAAAAATACTTGCAGGAATCTTTGGCAGCATTTTCCCAGTTTTACCCAGGATCTTTAAGGCCTCTTTGTACAGGTCAGGTGCCATGTTAATAAATTCTCACCCAAGAAACAATTTCTCAAAATACAAAAAGGTTACAGTTTCCCAATGTATTAACTATACAGGCTATAAGGTGGCTCTCCACAGATGTTCATTTTTGAAGTAATGTCTTTGGCAGAAGGGAGAATTTTTATTTTTATATTTTGGAGCTATAGCCATCAGAAATATTGCACTGTGTATCTTAAACTGGTGCTCACACAATGCTTACCACAGGAAAGAATCCACATCTTATTAACATAAAGAGCTACATATAATAGTTAACTCTGGAGAATTAACTCCAACTAAGAATTGAAATTGTTAATAGACACCCTGGCTCCCAATATCATGTGATTTGTTACTACAAGCATTCAGCCACTAATCACTAATTTTAAAAAATGAAGTCTCTGTACTTCTATTATTTAACTCAGTGAAGGAATGAAGGTAAAACAGAGAGGGAGGGGAAAAGAGGGAGTGAGAACAAGAGTGTTAATGGGGGTGGGTGATCTGACATAATTTAGTAGTAGGGGGTTGGATTTCTTCTAGAGAGTGAGTGAAACCTTTCTGGGAGTAATCTAATTTCTTCATGAATTGTAGGAGTTTAATTTCTCAACAGCAGAGAAAGGTGGTAAATGCTGTCTCTTGTCTCATTCATAAAATAACTCCAAAACAAAACCATCTTCATTTCAAAAACTAGTTAAGGCTTCTCAGTGATGACAATGTACTTTATCTTCAATATTACATCATTTACCAAACCAGATCACTTAAAGGCAAGGAAATGAATAAGACCATAAATCATACACTCCCTACATAAAAAATCCACACATTATTCTTATCAACATAAAGCAATGTGTATTTCATCACAACTCCACAACCTTAACTCTGACCAGGGGATTATTTTTTTAAAAGTTGTTATTTTAAATTGTATCATTTAATTTTTTTTAATACACTCAAATGAAAAGTAAGAGGGGGTGATATCATGGTGCCACAATAACCCCTCTACAATTAAAGTTGAAACTAGGGGTATGTCTCATAGCAGCAGCTGTGCATGGGCTAGCCTACCCAAACTAGCTTGAATCTAGCTAGCGAGGCTAACAATAGCAGTGAAGACAGTGTAGCACAGGGTACTGTGCCATGTATGAGCCAGGGTCCATGCCAGTTTGTACTACCCATGCTCAAGCTTTGGCTGTGTAGACATACACTAGGATTCAGTCACGAGCTTCATTTTCTCACATACACTTACCCATTTCTAATTTGTAGTAGGAATGTTTGCGGTCCGTTTAGGCTGAGAGGAATTCTGTTGCATTTTCTAAAGTCTAGTATACTATCTCTGGAATGGAGTCAGCCAGAGACTGAAGTCAGCAGGAGCAGCTACAGCAGATTTTAAACATCCCCTCATACACCACTGAGGTCAGGCAATGCTTTCTACAGTTCTTATTCTGAAGATTTCCCCCCTCTGCTGATTGGCAGTTTTCTCTAGCTCCTATCCACCTACTCCCCTCAGTGTCTTGACTTCAAGTCCCCTTCATCCTTTTCTCCATTCTCTACATGCTTTGCTTTGTTTCTCCTTGCAGCCAATCTCTTCACATCATCATCTCTCTCCCACCCTTGCTCTATAACTTTAATATAAAAAAAGTAAACAAAAAAACTCTATCCAAAAATAATACATAAGTATATGAACAACCAGGAAAAAATCCATGGAACTCACATGTTGCTTGCAAATTATCAGTGTGTGTGTGTTTGTTTATATCAATTTCCCTATCGTTTCCAGTTAGACTGTAAGCTCTTTGGCACAGGGACTGTTTATTCAATATCTAGCACAATGGAGTCAAGATCTTGATTGGAGCTTCTAAGAATTATTGTACTACAAATAACCACAGTAATAATAACTGAGGATCTCTCAACTATGACCTGGATTTCAAATTGATAGAAGGGAATAGAGAGGGGGAAGTTATATGAAGAGGGTGCAGACAAGGAGTTGCATTGTGGGGAAGCAGGGTGGAGACTGTAGGTGATGGAGAGATCAGAGGTGACCACATGGGCAAAGGGGAGGTCACAGGATGTCTACATGGTCCAAAATGAGAGGCAGAGACGGTATTGCAGGTGGGCAGCAGAAAAGGATTCAGGTCTGTTAAGAGAAAGGCATGAGTGGGAGGGAATCTGAAAGGGGAAGAGGCTTTCATTTGGTAGAAATGATGAAATAATCTCCCAGAGAAAGAACACTGAACTGGCTCAGACAGAAGCTGTCAATACACCCCACCCCCTCAGTACCTGAGCTAACAGTTTCCCCAATGGCTACATAAGAACCCTTCGTGCATTTATAAAGTCTCATTGCTAGGGCCCAAATTCATGGTCCATTTTGGTCAATTTCACAGTCATAGGATTTTAAAAATCATAAATTTCTTGATTTCAGCCATTGAAATCTGAAATTTCACTGTGTTGTTATTGTAGGTGCCCTGCCCCAAAAAGGAGTTGTGAGGGGGTCACCAGGTTATGGTAGAGGGGGTTGCAGTACTGCTCTCCTTACTTCTGCACTACTGCGGGCGGCAGCGCTGACTTCAGAACTGGGCAGCTGGAGAGCGGCGGCTGCGGGCCGGGAGTCCAGCTCTGAAGGCAGAGCCCCCGCCAGCAGCAGCGCAGAAGTAAGGCTGGCATGGTAGGGTATTGCCACCCTTACTTCTGCGCTGCTGCCTGCAGAGGTGGGCCCTCGGTCAGCAGCCATCGCGGTCTAGCTGCCCGGCTCTAAAGGCAGCAGTGCAGAACTAAAGGTGGCAACACCATACCATGCCATGCTTATTTCTGCGCTGCTGCTGGCGATGGCACTGCCTTCAGAGCTGGGCTCCCGGGCTGCAGCTGCCACTCTCCCGCCATCCAGCTCTGAAGTCAGCGCAGAAGTAAGGGTGGCAATACCGCAACCCCCCTAAAATAACCTTGTGACCCCCGGCAACTTCCTTTTGGGTCAGGACCACCACTTTGAGAAATGTTTGTCTCTCCCATGAAATCTGTATAGTATAGGGCAAAGGCACTCAAAAGACTAGATTTCATGGGGGGAGACCAGATTTCATGGTCCATGATGCATTTTTCATAGCCATGAATTTGGTAGGGCCTTTTACTCATTGCTTAGTTTCAGCCTCTAGAGCAGGGGTGGCCAAACTGTGGCTCGCGTCATATGCGGCTCTTTTACCATTAAAGTGTGGCTCATGGAGTCCGCCACATCCCCCGTCCCCCCATTCTCCACCCACCAGATTTCGGGGGGAGCTCAGGACCTCTGCCTTGCAGCGAGGTGGTGGGATAGGGGTTTCTGCTCAGTGGGGAGGGGGATCTCAGGGCTTCTGCCAAGCAGGGCATACCTACTGGGGTTTGGGGCTTCAGAATGAGCAGGGCTGAAACCCCGAGCCCTATCAGGTACCTCCCACAGGGCTGAAGCCCCAAGCCCTGGTGGGTGCGTCCCAGCCCTTGAACTTCTGAATATTGTTGTATGTGCCTTGGCAGGTCAATACATTTGGCACCCCTGCTCTAAAGGAATCTTGTTTCAGACTCTCCATGCTCCTGAATGCCTTTCTGAGGGACAGGAGGCCAAATTCACCCTCCCCGCAAAAGGAGTGTGTGTTTCATTTCAGAATGTCCCTTGTTTTTAAGATAGCCCATTTTTTCATGAATCATAGAACTGGAAGAGACCTCGAGAGGTCATCTAGTCCCGTCCAATCCCCTGCACTCCTGGCAACACCAATTATCTAGACCATGCCTGACATTGTCTAACCTGCTCTTAAAAATCACCATTGATGAAGATTCCACAACCTCCCCAGGCAATTTTTCCCAGTGCTTAACCACCCTGACTGTTAGGAAGTTTTTCCTAATGTCCAACATAAACCGCCCCTGCTGCAATTTAAGCCCATTGCTTCTTGTCCTATCCTCAGAGGTTAAGAACAACAATTTTTCTCCCTCCTCCTTGTAACAACCTTTTATGTACTTGAACACTGTTATTGTGTCCTCTCTCAGTCTTCTCTTTTGCAGACTAAACAACCTCATTTTTTTCAATCTTCCCGCATAGATCATGTTTTCTAGACCTTTAATCATTTTTGTTGCTCTTCTCTGGACTCTCTCCAGTTTGTCCACATCTTTCCTGAAATGTGGTGCCCAGAAACTGGACACAATACTCCAGTTGAGGCCTAATCAGAGAGAAGTAGATCGGAAGAATTGCTTCTTGTTTCTTGCTTACAACCCTCCTGCTAATACATCCCTGAATGATGTTCTCTTTTTTTCCAACAGCGTTACACTGTTGACTCATATTTAGCTTGTGGTCCATGACTCCCAGATCCCTTTCCTAGGCAGTCATTTCCCATTTTGTATGTGTGCAACAGATTGTTCCTTCCTAAGTGGAGGATTTTGCATTTGTTCTTATTGAATTTCATCCTATTTTCTTCAAACTTTTTCGCCAATTTGTCCGGATCATTTTGAATTTTAATCCTATCCTCCAGAGCACTTGCAACTCCTCCCAGTTGGCATCATCTGCAAACTTTATAAATGCCATTATCCAAATCACTGATGAAGATGTTGAACAGAACTGGATCCAGAACTGATCCCTGTGGGACCCCACTTGTTATGCCCTTCCAGCATGACTGTGAACCACTGATAACTACTCTCTGGGAATGGTTTTCCAACCAGTTTTGCACCCACCTTATAGTAGCTCCATCTAGGTTGCATTTCCCTAGTTTGTTTATGAGATGGTCATGTGAGACGGTATCAAAAAGCTTTACTAAAGTCAAGATATACCACATCTACCACTCCCCCTCTCCTCCCCCCCTCTCCCCCCGCCAAGGCTTGTTACTCTGTCAAAGAAAGCTATCAGGTTGGTTTGACACGATTTGTTTTTGACAAATCCATGCTGAGTGTTACTTATCACCTTATTATCTTCTAGATGTTTGCAAATTCATTCCTTAATTATTTGCTCCATTGTCTTGAAGTCTTTGTCTCTGTTCTCTTTGTGCTTCTGTAGGTTTCAGTGGTGTGTCTGTTTGAATAGCGATACCTTAGCCCTTTTTTCCCTACTTTTATATTCAAACAAATAAACCAATACAAATCTTCCTGTTCTCACCGTTAGCATCTGCTTTATTGTTGTTGCTCAGTGCCACCATACTGATTTTCTTTTTGGAAAACCCCTTGAGTTTCTGATTCTCCAGGGTGAGAATGTTGGTGGATGCTGTCTTAAGAGAAAGGAAGTTTCCTGACTTGTAATTCTGCTTCCCTGTAATAAAATCACTCATTCAACCCTCTCTCCTCAGAGTTCAAAGATTATATCCTTTGAAGTACTTGTTTCTATTTTTCTTTGACTAGAGCATTGGGAGGGCAATATTTATACCTGGCAGTGGGTAGCATCCAATGGTCAGTAAGGGGATGCAGTGTGTGTGTGTACACGCATGCATACCTGCTCTCTATATGTACACCCATGTAGACACAGAGAGAGCATACTTATACATAGCAGATGCTAAAGGAAACTGCCCCTCAAGTCCAAAATACACCCTTGAAGAAGGTATATCTTTGAGGGATCTTTTTTCATTTTTGCATCTTTTCACTGGATAATCTGTATTTATCTGTGCTTATTGTCAAGTCAGGCCTTTTAACATATAATCCATGCAGAGGCCACAGCAATCAGTGACAAACCATGGTGATGAACACAGTATAGAGAGTTAGGGTACATACGTGTAAAATGATTCAGAACCCATGTCAGCCACTCAAACTCATGCTGTGTAGCGCCTTGTTATACACGTAGTGCCACTGAAGAGGAAACAAGGTGAAGGAAAATGATTATAATATGATTATGTGGTTACTTATTTAGCAGGGCACTAATCAATTTGAGTATGCATGGCTGAATTGCACCCTAAATAAATAGAAAAGTGTAGACGTCACTCATATAGCATAGCTCTGTTTAATCACATTCCCCACACCAACAAAACTCTACTATAGGGATAAGGTCATTATAAAAACTTTGGTTAACACAGTGAGAGGAAAGATGGTCCAATGGTTACGGCGCTAGCTTAGGATTTGACACCCAGGTCTGCTCTGCCACACATGTCCTATGTGACCTTGGTTAAGTCACTTAAGCTAGATTCACAAAGGTGCTTAAGTATTGCTCTGTTCAGTGATGCTATGCTAATCGCTAGATGGCCTGCTGCCAGCGGCGCATTATCGCCTAGGCCAACAAGGCCTAGGCCTAGGCCGGCAAATTTGCAGGGGCAGCAAATTTTTAATAGCAGCATTTTTGTAATTGCGGCATTACTGACGCGCGCCGCAATTCTACCAATCATAGCGCGTATTGAAACCACTCATGACGGCGCGACGCCATTTAGTAAGGAACATGCTCGTGGCAATCCTAAGCATTAACAATATGACTGGAAGGAAGAAGTTTAGCGGTTCTCAGTTCAAAAAAAATGCTATACAAAAGCAAGAAAGGGAAAATGAAATGATAGCAAAAATGCACAAAATGGATTCCTTTGTTATCAGTTAGTGCCAACAGTGAGACAGAAAAAATACTTGACAGTAGTAGTGAAGTAAAAAGTGAAAATATTGGTGTTGATATTGAAAATATTGATGTGATTAAAGTACATAGTGAAACTAAGGAAGAAATTCTGGCTGTGGTTAGTATTGAAGAAAATGCTCCAAATACTAGCATATCAGAGACTACCGGGAATCATGTTGATCTGGATATCTTTGACAATACTGCAGAGATTTGCGAATCATGTCAATCAAAAATTCAATCTGACATTGAAATATCTACCATAAGTGACGACCCGGCCCAATGGATATTGAATGATACTACAATTAAGTATTTATCAACGCATGGTATTAAACAAAATATTGATAGTGATTTTACTCACTCAAAAAGACAATATATGATAAAATCGTGTTCTAACAAAAAATGTGTTTGAACGACATCTTTTAAACGGTGAAGTAAAGCCACAACAATATCTTGTATATTCGGAGAGCAAAGGAGTCGTGTTTTGTGCCCCATGTCAATTATTCGGAGGGATCTCTAGTCTGGCGACGAATGGATACCATGACTGGAAAAACATATCAGCTCGACTATGTGAACATGAAAATTTGAACATAAAACGTGTACTGACAATGTTGAAGAGAGACGAGATATCTGGAAGAATTGATACAAATTTAAAATTTCAAATGGAAGACGACATTATTTATTGGAGAAATGTGTTGAAGAGGATTGTAGCAATGGTAAAGAAACTGTCAAGCAGAGGACTTGCATTTAGAGGTAAGGTGGAAAAATTTGGATCACTTTATAACGGCAATTACATGATGGCCCTTGAGCTTGTCGCAGAATTCTATGCATTTCTAGCAAATCACATTGCACGTTACGGAAATGAAGGTCGAGGTAACTTATCTTATCTTTCATCCTATATATGTAATGAATTTATAAAATTGATGGCTTCAAATATGATATCAAATATTATTAAAGAAGTAAAAGAAGCCAAATATTTCTCGATAAGCGTTGACTCAACTCCTGATGTATCTCATGTTGATCAATTGGCTTTTATACTGAGATATGTAAATCATGATGGCATACCAGTAGAGAGGTTTCTTTGTTTTTTACCAAATACTGGCCACAAATCAGAACAGTTAGCTGATGCTGTACTTTCGACTCTGAATTGTTATGGATTAGATATGGATTAGCTGTGGCCAGTCGTACAACAATGCCACTACCATGTCTGGGGTCTATAGCGGGTTGCAAGCAAGAATAAAGAATATAAATCCTTATGCTGTGTATGTGCCTTGCTCTGCACATTCTTTAAATCTGGTTGGAGTATGCGCAGCAGAAAGTTGTCAAGAAGCATGTTTGTTTTTCTCAACTGTTCATCCTTATTCATTTTTTTCTGCCTCTACTCACCGGTGGGAGATTTTGCTATCTAATTTGAAGCCAGGCAGTAAAGTAATAAAAAGACTTTCTGAGACTCGGTCATCTCAAGTGGAAGCTTGTCAAAATTTGAGTGAAAACTGAAGGCTATAATTAAAGCCTTAAATACAATAAAGGAAGATGCTACTGAGAAACCTGTTACACGTAATGAAGCTGCAGGCCTGCAGCGAAAACTCCATCGACTTGAGGCAGCTTTTATGGCTGTATTTTGGAGCTCACTCTTGGAAAGATTTCATATAACTTAGCCAAAAACTGTAAAATGTTTATATTGATACACAGACAGTTGTAGAACTCTACAACTCACTAATAGGATACATTAACTCTATACGGGACTAGTTTGATACGTACGAAGAGACAGCCAAAGAAAAATCTGAAACTGAAGACTATGAATTTGACACAAGGTGAAAAAGAAAGCGTAAACTTCAATCTGATGAGACACGTGAAGTTGAAGTGGAAATGTGTGGTAGAGATAAATTTAAGGTGGATACCTTTTTAACAATACTGGACCTTGTATGCTCCGAATTAAAACGCAGAAGTAATGCGTATCAAGAAATTTATGGCAGATTTCAGTTTCTCTCTAACATTACCAATACTTCAACAACAGATATAACAATTCACGCTAAAAAATTACAGCTATGCTACCAAGGAGATTTAGAAGAATCATTCGTGAATGAGTGTCTACATTTTCGATCAGATTTGGAAGGTGTCGAAATTCCTGAAAATGAAAAGAAGTCAATTTTAAGATATTGCAGCCTTCTTCGAAATCAAAACATTCATTCAGTATATCCAAATATTGATATTGCCTTATGAATGTTCGTTTGCACACCTGCTACAAACTGTTCAGCGGAACGATCATTTTTGGCATTAAAAAGGGTGAAAAACTATTTGAGGGCTAATCTCAGTGAAGAAAAAGTAAATTCCCTTTCTCTCCTGACAATTGAAAAGGATCTAACAACTTCTCTGGATTATACAGAATTAATTAATAAGTTTGCTGCTCAAAGGTGTAGGCGTAAACAAATTTAATTACTTACTACTCACATACTTTTATTTCTTTTATTGTATCTACATAAAATAAAAAAAATATTTGATATATACCGGACCCCTGCTTGAACATGGGGTTTTGGATCTGTGCGCGGTCCCGTGCTATAAGTGAAATTGCGCTATACAGACGTGTGTTCAAGCGAGGGTCCACTGTACTTGTAATTTTCTTTATAATAAAACTTGTAAATGTTCAATTATTTTAATGATATTTAGATGCATTTTAGTTCAAATGAATTTGTAAAAAAACGAAAACAAGTTCATATAGGGGAGGGGGGTGGCAATTATTTCAGGGCCTGGGGGCAGCAAAATAATTAATCCGCCACTGCCTGCTGCCCAGTAGAAACCTCAGCCTCAAGCTAGGTGCTCAGGCTTCCCAGAGAATACACAGCAAGAGTTAAAAGTCTAAGAAAGGGATCCTCATAAGTCATACTGCTGAGTGGGGAACCACCTAAAATAGCCAGGAATGAAATGCCCAGGATACAGGCAGGGGAGAGGAGAGGAGCTTAGGTGCCTATGCAGCTGACCTGGGGCAAACTAGCTGATGGGTCAAAGTTAGGCACCTCCCTCCATTGGGAATCCTCAGGCATGAATGCTCCTCTGGAGGGAGACACCAAAGCCAGGTCAACTGCTTAGGTAACACATGCCCTAGCAGCAGAAACAGTGTTTCCTGCGCAATACCTCTTTTATGCTCTCTGTGCCCCTGACTGCCTTGGTAATGGGTGGTTTTCTGACTCCATCCCCATCAGTGGCCTACATCTGACTCTCCTGCTGTGGCATCTGAAAGGTATCAGGTTTTAGGCATGCTCAGAGCATGCCTAGAAGATTAGGTCCCACTGGTAAGACATGCTCAGACTAGGCAGGGGAGTGCCTCTCGCATTGGGGCCTCTAGGTGTTCAGCTTGAGCTAGGGCTCCAAGTTGCTTATCCACTGTGGGGTGGCATCAGGGCTTGAGTGACTTTGCAAATGCAGACTGGTGGAAATGTAGGTGCCTGAGGAACTTAGGTGACTATGGGGCTAGACAGCAGCTGAGCAGTGGCTTTGAAAGCATCAGTAGTGCCTAAAGAGGCAGCCAGGCCTCTAATACCTTTGAGGATCTGGACCCTACTCTCTCTGTGCCTGAGCTCCTCATCTGTAAAATGTGGGTAACAGCACTGTCCTACCTCACAGGGACATGGTGAGGAAACTAACATTAAAAATTGTTAAGCAATCAGATACTGTAGTGATGGGAGCCATAATAAATACGCATGAGAGGATACAGTAGAGTCTATCTTCTAGGAAGAGCTGTAGATGCCAGCAGTGAACCCTTCATTTACTAGAGAAAGATAGTGGATGTGGAGCCCTGTTAGTCATAGTTAGCTATGATTAACTTTTATTATACCTACAAATTAGTGTACATTATGCTTAAATACATTTTTCTGAGCCTACTTTTGCAAGTGTTCATGATTCAGTAAGGAATTAAAGAGACAAAAACATCTTTACTACCTCAAAAAGGTGAGCAATTTCCTGTCATGAGAATGAACCCTAAGAAATTTCCATGTTTGTATGAAAACAATGTTCAAGGGCTAATATTAAGAGGTTTAGAAGATATACTGTATTGTTAAGATACCAAGACATACATAAGAGGAGTAAAATTGTTATATGTACTACAGTAGTGCTTAGAGGACCCAAACAAACTTGGAGCCCCATTTGCTGGGGACTGCACATATACAGAGACAGTCCCAGATCTCAGTTGAGATGACAGACAAAAGCTGGGAAAGGAAAGAGAAGCACTCACGGTAACCCAGCAGGTTAGTGGCAATGCTGGGAACAGAATCGAGGTCTCCTTGCTCCCAATCCATTGCCCTATCCACTAGATTATGCTGTCTCACTATCAAATATATATTTGCAATTTTCCATTATTATAGTTGGCAATTTTCACCCATCATCACGGATCCCAAAGTGCTCTGCATCGACAATGAGAATCCCCACTTTGCAGACAGGTTAGGTAAAGCACAGTGAGGTTAAAGTCTGTAGTAGTAACTACACCTTTCCTTGAGTCCTCTGGTTTTACAATCACACTTCAAATAGATTTTTTTCTTCTCCTCTATTGCTGAATTGGCCTTTCTCCACTTCATGATGTGGGTGCCAGTCACTAGCTAGGATAGGTCTCACATCTCACTTAATCATTTCCCTATTATTCCAGAGGCCTCAGGCATTAGTGCACCTTGGTACCTTCTATTTTTTCCCTATAGCACACAATAGTTTAGTCTCCTATGGGATGAATTACTTTAGTCAAATGTCAGTTGTTGGGTTTCATGTGGGGGTACTGGCCTGTGATATATAAGAGATCAGAGTGGATGATCAAGTGGTCCCTTCTGGCTTTGAACTCTAGGACGGTAAGGTCTGAGGTAATGCTAAATCTTACCTAAACCTCTGAGCTAACAGCCCTGCTTTCAAAGTAATCACATTCTCTTCCTAGGTGGATACTGTTTCACTCAGCATGCCCCAGGGCACTTATTCCAAAACCTAACACATACTCCCAGTGCCTTATGAAAGTCCTCCCTACTTTTGAAGATCCTCAGGGCCCAACGTATCTGGTTGCTACTTTGCAGGATTTTGGCTTGCTGCTCACTCCAGATACATTGGCACTCTGAGGTTTCCTTCTTAATTATACCTTAGAGTGCAAAGCACACCTCTACAACTCCAAAACATGCAAAATTTGAATGGAGGAGTCTTAAAGTGACCCACAGCCTGAGACCCATGTGAGGGGCTACCAGACTTATTGAGGCTCAGGAATTCCCAAGACAGGAAGGGAAATTAGAACCTCAGGAAAGAATTTGGGGTAGGGAGTAGCAAGAATAGAGAAGAGACTTAGATCAAATAGGAATGGCCATGGAAGCACAGTCATGGGGTTCACACACTGCTAGTGGCGCCTCCTGCTAGCCATCCCAGAAATTATCTCCAGCATCCCTTGGCAGGGTCTCTTCCATTATCCTCTTGCCCTGCAAACTCCAAGAACTGCAGCTTCCTCTTCATGACTCAGTCCTCTAGCTAAGTCATCATACAGATCTCCCCCATCCCCTTCCTGAGCCCATTTGTCAAGAGGAACTTTGTTACCTCAGGAAGTCTTCCTATTCACTGCCCCACCAGGACCACTTCATCAGCAGCTGGCAGGGGGGTCCCAGGTCAGGGGCCCTCTCATCAGCAGAGAAAGTTTGATCTACCCCATACCTTGCTATTTTTCCCCCAAGCCTTGCCTACCTCTCTACCTTCTCTGGGCTTACCAAGCCACAGAGTAACTAGGCTACTTGCCCCAGACACACCTCCTCTCACCCAGGAAGCAACTAAAGACTCCTTCCTTCCAGCCCCTTCTGTTGCCAGCTTCCTGGCTTATATAGTCCCCATCTGTGTCTGCCCAGCTGAGCCTCATGTCTGGATTAATCAATTCCTGCTCCCTGTCTCCTCCTCCAGGTGCTGCCTAGAGGTTAATTGGGCCTAATTTAACCTCTCAGGGCTAGTGTAGGTAGTACACCCATCATAATCATTATCAATGGAGAGTAACAATGGAAAAGGGATTTAGGTATTAATAACCATAGGGCAAGAGCTAGATTCAGGTGGAAGTTTGCATTTAGTATCAAGAAATGATCAGGCACAGTTGGGTGATAGAAGTAGTAGGAAGAGAACTGAGGTAGAAAAAGCAAGTTGTGGTAGAGTTGGTGATAGAGACTTACATGTTCCTGAACCTTTAAACAGCCTTAGGACTTGTTTTCACTGCAGAGTCAACTTAGGTGCTGTCCTTAACCCAGCTCCTGTCCACACAAAAAAACCTCTCACCTGAGTGCCATGGTGCTTTACAGCTACTTGCCTCATCCTGGGTATCAGATAAAGCCCAAGTGCTGCTTACCTAGGGGATAGTAACATGCCCACTTTGCAATGAGATTGGATGCTAAACATGAGTACAGATAGTTTTTCAGTGCCTTCCCACAGTTCCCCCTGTGCCCAGAAAGGCAGAAGAGTTCTCCCATGGTACAGTGGCTCAGCTTACTGAACGGCTAAGAAACCTGGGATATAACCCTGGAAGTCCTAGCACCCCACAAGTGAAGAAGCACCAGTGTGGATACACTACAGTGGATATGCTCAAGTATGGCTTTGCAGTAAGGCTGCTCATATCTGAGCTAGGGCATACTGGATGATCACTTCAGGCTGATCATCTGAGTTAACTCTGCAGTGGAGACATACCCTTAGGTATGTCTCTTGGGGCTGGTAATGACGTCATTTATCAAGAACTGGTTTTCAGAATATAGCGTTATATTCCTTATCCCTTTACGGTACTGTTGTCTATCTGTGGAAGGATGTTCTATTGCATCACCAACCCTTTTTTTATTGATATAAGTGCTAAACATTTTTGAACCCGTTCCCCGTTAACTTATAAATTTTCATTTATGGTCAATACCTTGCATGTTATGTTTGTCAAAAAAAGACACATACATATCTGGAAACAAATTAGTGAAGAAACAAGTGGAGTTCACTGAGAAATGATTAGTGAACAATTTTTCCATTCCTCTTAGTTTAAAAAAAACATCAACAGCAAGAGAGCTAGGTTTTGCAGGACATTGATTGCTATATACTTCAGTAGGGAGATTATTTCTGATTAAACATACTTTAAACATTCCAAATGTAGAATGCTGTGAAAGAGAGCTGACTTGTGTAATTATCACTAAAGTAATCAATAAGGAGGGCTAATTGCTGGAGGAGATTTAATGGCATATTCAATGAATGTGGATTTATGAATATCAGCAACATGACAGCCCCTTCTGGGCCCAATCCTGCTTCTTCTGAAGTCAATGAGAGTTCTGCTATTGATTTCAGTGGAACCAGGATTGGGCCCATTGTTTGCTAAAGAGTGAGTCATTATTTGTGAAATTTCTAGAGGAGGTAAACCCATGGCGGTCTTGGAACTGAGGACAGAGGTAAATACTGTGTTGTAATATGATTAGCAAATGATAATGCGAACTACAGAAAAACATACAGGGAAGAGAAAAATTTCCTGGCAAGTGAAATTTTAGAGACAGGGAACAGATAATTCAATGGGGGAGTAGAGAGTGGATTTTCCCGATTAAAGTTAATGACAGATATGGGGGCAGGTTGGCCAGTAATAGAATACAACAAAATAACAGAAAAAATAAGTGAATTGGGTGCATAGAATATTTTAATATAGAGTGTATAATTTTGTTTTATTGTCGCTAATTTACATTTAATTAGGGAGACAGCATATTTAGTGTTTAGAGCAGAGAACTGGGATCAAGATACTACCCACTTGCTATGTGACCCTTTGAAAAGCACTAAAACTCTCATGTCTGTTTTCTGTAGGAATGGGAATATTAATGCCTGTTTCTGTAATGTTCTTTAGGGTCTCTGATAAAAAATAATACTTTGAATTTATATAGTGCTTTTAATTTTCAGCTAGCTTTACAAACACTAATGAATCCTCACAACTCCCCTGGGAGGCAGATACATTGGTTTATGTATCCCCATTTTACAGATAAACCAAGGCTACGTTAAATGACTTGTTCAAGGTCACAAGGGAGCTATCATTGGCTGGCAGCAAATATGAGCATTTGCTTCAGGAAAACACTTTGGCACACACTTAAAGCATGTGAGTAATGCCATTGAAGACAACATTACTATTCATATACTTATTAAGAGCTACCATTAGAACTCATGAGGTCCTCATACACAGTTCTGGGCTCAGACCACTAGCCTATCCTTCTCTAAAACTAAGCCTTTTTGTATAATTGGTGATGATATAATGCAATATTCGATATTCTTAGATACTCTTCAAAGACATTACATATTTATTATATACATTTCAAAAGCATCTGTTGCCACAGCATCCAGTGCTCCCACATAAAATATCTAATATTTATACTATCATATGTTTTAAAATATAGTTGATGTGTGTGGATTTTTATTTTTCAGTGTTACTATGAAATAATATTTTCAAAATAATTAATATGTCAAGGACTACAAAGACAATCCTCCAACTCATCCCTAGCAGGGTATTATGAGGTGTGGCATAATTAGAACTAAAATTTTAATTCTGACTAACATTTTATATTGCAATAGCATCGCCATTTCAGTCAGGTTGGGTCCTCATTGTGCTAGGCATTGTACAAACACATAGTCAGTGGCAATCCTTGACCCAAAGAACTTATAATTGAAAAGAATTATGTTTATATGACAGGTATTTGAAATGTTTTATCCTGGATGATAAAGAAATGAGAGGGTTGATTTTATTCATGTGACAGGTTTTTTATGTGCAATTCTAGGTGTCTGTTTTTCTGTGCTGGTGTTGAGCACACTTTCTTTTATTATTATTGCAATGTATAAAGATATACACTATAAACTTCTGATGCATGGTTTTGGAGTTGGGTTTAGCATGTCTGTGCATGTGTACTCTAGGATGTGGCTGCACGCCTGGTGATGATACCATGTACGTTTACTATTATGCGCGGTTCTTTGCACTGAAATAAATAATGAATTGAATCAAATCCACATCCCTTGCTGGCTGTTTGTTTTCGGTCGTGGGATCATCTCGCGCTGTTTGTTTAAGGCTTTTGTATTTGTAATGGGAAAAGGAAGGCGCTAGGACCGGGCTGGCTCCTGGTATCAGCCGGGAGGGAACTGGAGGAGAGAAGGGGGGTGCACAGTGACTTATGCAGAGAAGGCGCTGCTGCCATTTCCACTCACACTCCGCACTCACTACTCAGAGGGAGGGAGGCAGGGAGGGAGGGAGGTTACACAGGCTGACTGAACTGAGGAGCTCAGCTGCCAACACTCAACACTGCCTGCTGCTGCTGCTGCTGTACTCTGGGCAAGGGGAGGGAGGGAGAAAGAAAAGGAGAAGAAGAAAATAAAGAAAGAGAGAGAGCAGATAAGTAGAGGGGGGAAATCTGAGAAAGAAGGAAAAGCAAAGGACACCTCCCTCCCTACAGAGAGAAGACTTCCCATGTAGCAGGGGAACGAGGGAGAAGCCTGAAGCTCAGCAACTGAGAGAGAAACAAGTTACTTAATCCCTGGAGAGAGGAGGGACATTAATAATAACAACAGTTGCTGATGATAATAATCATACATAACCGCTAATAATTTAAACCCAAAGAAAGTTCAATGCAATATTCGAAGCTATTTCTGGTTGCCTCTTCGGGGTAACTTTGGAAGGCGTGCTGCTGCTGGTGTCGCCTGGAGGTGAGAGAGGAGCCTCGGAAGAAGGAAGAAGTTTCGTGGGGCTTGTTTGCACAGGAGGAGAAGATGGGCTGGAAGAGTCGCTGCTGCTGGGGAGGCGGAGGAGGAGGGGACCGTCTCTGCCTGCTCACCCTCTTGCTGGGGTTCCTGCTACCCGCCTGCAGGACTCGAATGTACACCAACCACTGGGCTGTGAGGATAACTGGGGGGCACCAGGAAGCCAGCAGGATAGCTAGCAAATACGGATACGTCAATATAGGACAGGTAACCCTCCTTCAAACTACATGCACTACTTTCTAGCAGATGGTAACGTTGCAGATGCCGCAGGCAGGACCTTCTCCCCCGTCTGCTGCTGCTCGGTCTGGGCTGGCACAAAGTTAAGCAAGGGAGCGCAGGGCAATGGAAGGGGCAGATCGAAGTTTGCCCTTAGGTCTAGATTCCTCGGAGCCGTTCCCCGCCTGCAGCGTGTGTGGAGAGTCCTGTTCGAGTCAGCAGGGATCTGTTTGTGGCTGAATCCTGCCGGTGGATTGTAGTTGCAGGGGACTGTTTCTCCCCTTGGGTTTGTTTTGCGTGGCTGCGTGCCGGGTTTATTTTAGGCCAGGTGTAACACGTATGTTTTAATTGTATGTGTGTGTCCCGGGTGCCAGTGCTCTGGGGGGATGACGGGAGTGTGCAATGCACAACAACAGCAGGAGACAGAAGTTTCTCCCTGCAGACACTTTTGGGGAGGGATTGTGCGAGGGAGGGCGGGGGATGTTCTCTGTGCAGCGCCGTGGGCATTTCTCAGACAGCTTCTCACGAGGTGGGAGCGTGCAAAACACCCAGCCAGGAGACGTTTGAAACTTCCTGCGTTCAGACAGTGGCTCTAGCAGCAGGAGTGAGAGGGGAGGGGAAGACAAACACCCAGCTTCCCCTCCTCCCCCCCCGTCTCCCCCGATTCCTCGTCTTTGTCCTAGGGCTTGGGAGGGTTGGGGGAAGATTACTGTCTCGGAGTGATTCAACCAGGTAAAGGAACGGGGGCTGGGGTTTTAAAATGCAGTGAGAATCGGTGCTTAGAAAAGGTGCCCCGGTTGTTATTTGTGATGGTTATGAATGTAAAATAAAGATCAGTTCATGGCGGGGGGTGGGGGAGATGACTGATGATAACATGGACACAGCGCTAAAGCCAAAATACGCGCTGGTTCCGCCAGGTAAATTTCCGGCTAAACTTGGAATCCTGCCCGCCGCCGCAAGCTGTACTGGGGGGTGGAGGGGGGGGGGAGTTCAGGGGAACACGTTTGTCACGGAAATTAAATGCATCTAAGAAATTACCCTTGCCCCTGCTGACGCTGGGTGGAAGTGGCTCCACTGCGGATCGGAGCCGTCTGCCGCTAGGGACGTGTTTGTGAAGGGGGAGGGGGTAGGAGATAGCTTGGGGGCAAGGAGTATCCGCTCTGTCCAAGCTATCGGAGCATCTAGCCCTCCCACAGCTTTCCCCACCTCCAAGCGCCTCATTCCATTTGTGCCGTTTCAGAGCATGAACTTTGAGCTCAGTCCCTGAAAATCAGCTCTCCCCTGAACAAGCAGACTAGGGACTAGGAGGACACAGCTGCTGCTATTGCCAAGGTGGGAGTGGGGGAGTTTCTAGCCCCCATTTTGGACACCTTCCGGAGCGACAGGTTACGAGGAAGGAGGAGGAGGTGGCGAAAGGGTCGCCCTTTGTGCCCTTAGATGCCTGCATGTCGTCTTGCTGCCGCTCCGATTTGTAGCAGGCAGCTTGGAGAGAGAGAAATAAACCAGACTAGCCCTGTTAAAAATCCGGTTGTGCATGGACAGGGGGAAATATTGAGGCTGAGAAGAGGAAATGTGCCGTGTCTGCACAGAGGGCATTCGAGGGCTGATGTACGGAATCTGACTGGGCTTGTGCTCAGAGATCTAGACTTTCCATATCTCGGTAAAGGGAAGCATGCCTGTCAATGCCCGGGAAACACTGATTTCCTAAATTGTACATATGTACAATAAAATTACTTCCTCCTTTCTCCAGTTTATAATAAAACTGGAAAGAGGGAGAAGTAAAATCTTGAAGTCAAGCAAATTTAACACAAAATCATACAGATCTTCCTTGATCTATGCCTAGTCAGTTAGAAAACATGGGGACTCTGCTGAATCCACAGATGCTTAGTTAGAAAACACCTGGACCTGTCTGGATCCAAAAACAGACCATGAGAAAATTATTGGATCCAGACACTTGGAGTGAGGAAACATCTGGTCACATTTAGGAAGTACTCTGTTGCTGCATCTAGGCACAGATACTACAGTGAGAAAAAAGAGTTAAGGTACCCTTTTTCTGATGTGCACCCTGCCATACTGTATCACACATTTCTAGGGATTTAGCCTTATAAAGTGTGAGTTGTTATCCAATGCATGGCAAACTGAGTGCTTAAAAATAAACAATACTGTTTTGCAATTAGTTTTTCTGGGTGCACTTTTAATTATACCAATTAAAAGTTTAGAACACAAGATTTAACATATACAGAAGACCTCTTCATCTCATGCAAGAAATTCACAAAAATACAGCTGCACTTCAGATCTTTTTCACCCCATCAGATCAAAGGACAGTAACACTCACCCAGTTGTTAGTATAATAAAATCAGTTCACACATACTGTATCATTGTACTGAAAGTTTCAAATGTACTTCTCAGTTGTTCCTTGTCCTTCATTTTATATCTTAATCTGGAATAGTGCACATTTATTATTGTTAATTATTTACCTCAAACAATGTGGAACACAAACATTGAAATTATAGAAAATATGAAATACAAATAGTTAAATCTCCAAAAGGGCTGAATCCCAGCTTCCCTTTTTGTTCCCACAGTCAGGTAGTTCGAGGCACAAATAATCCTATTTAGGGGCACAAAATTATGGGGGAAAATGTATATGTGCAAATTGCACCCACTCTTTGGAAAATTTGGCTCCAAATTGCCATTTATATAAAATAAGTGAATCCAAAATTATAGCTACCTGCCCTATTGTTTTAGTGTCCCTTATTCTGCCTTTTTCCTTTTTTGTATCTTCATATTTGGGCCTCAGTAGTTTGAGCATTATCATATTGTTCAAGTACAGAAACAGGCAATATACTAAGATGTATGGAGAAGGATTCTCTTCTGCCCCTTGTCTTATTTGCCATGCCAGATGGCTCATTTAGGGCCTGACCCTGCATTCTTTGCACACCCAAACCTACCATTGGATAAATACGGAAAGCAGTAAGTAGCTTTTGTCTTCTTATATGTCAGTAAAGTGCCGTGTATACACCCATGGCCTTATATCAATAATACATACATTGCTGATCAGGTGTGCAGATAGGGAGGGGACAAAATACAGAGCATAAAAGTAATGGACAATTGGAAAATGCATAAATAGATCTAAAATTAAAGGAGTGCATAATGCTGATGCCCTTCATGTAAGTATTATTTAGGTATGCAGATGTGCGGTATGCAAATAAAAGGAAGAATATAGGAATATATTAACTGGGAAATGTGTTTTTGAGGGAACAAGTGAGCATTAGTGATGGCATGAACAAGTCTGGTAGTTGATTCCCAGGCTCATTCTGCTTGCTACCAAGCTTTAAACAGGAAAAAGCTGGCAGTGGACATATGCTAAAACATTCATAGAGATTACTACACATGTTTTGGCTACTGGATGTCATTTTTCTCATCAAATAGAGATCCCAGAGCATGGTTTATTGCATATTTATGTGGTCTGAAGAGTGGTATGCATTTCATTTCCCAGAGTTTCATGGCTGTGTGAAGTTCACTTTAGGTCTGGCACTTTTAAGTTTCTGGTTACTCCTCGTGAAATGTTCTCCAAATGGCATTTTTGCATCAGAGTGTTCATTAGTGTGTCCCTCGGCATTCATGTGAGGAATCTGTTCTGTTCTATTCCATGCCCCACCCCTGCTCTGAAAATTTGGTACCATTTTCATCAGGTTGCCAGATTGTTGGGTCTTCAGGTGTATGACATTGATTCTACATCCCTTGTTACCTTGTGGATAGCACAGAATTATGCCATTCAGAGTGTACTAATACAATTCAAAAGAATTATGGCACCATTCTTGAAAAGTATAACAGAACGTATGTAATCTCTACATGTGAAACAAAGCATACAGGTTATCTTGCAGGTAGCATATGTAGATTTTATAGAGCACAGGTGAAAAGAGATTTGAGGGTTAAGTTTTAAGGACAATGATTAAGGAAAGGAAAATTGGGAAGTTCAAGGCGTAGGATTTGGCTGTCTTTTTATTAGGGAGATTTAGAAGTCACAGACAAGGGAGAAGTGATGGTTGCTAACATGGATTTGAAGAGTGAAGGAATCAATCTGACCCCCAAAAAAAGGATGGAAAGTGAGGGAGAAAAATCTATGCCAAGGACAGCCAGAGATGAGAATCTACTATTTATTGTGGCGAGCCAATGGGAAGTGGCTGAAAGAAATCTGATAGTTATGGAGTACAGGGAATAGACGGAACAGGACAAGATAAATTCAAAAGGATTGTGAAAAGTATTGTGATTTGATATCTGGTGCACTATTAAGACACTTAAAGTAACCAGTTAGCAGAGTCCTTTTCCAGTGGCAGAACTTGCTGCGTGTGCAACCTGTATATTATGGCAGCCAAGATGGTTAGGATTTTGGTTTTGTAGACAGTGTTACTGCCAGGTGACCTGAAAGGGAGCCTTCTTCTGATTGGGTCAGTAGGAGCTGTGCTATGCTTATTTTGGCTTGAAGTTGCTCATTGCAAATCTTATGGAAGAACAGATCCATAAACAATCTGAAATGGACAAGAACATGGGATATTACCACCTCCAGAGAGAAGTAAAGGGACAGGGAGCTGCGTTTACCACCTCCAGAGAGAAGTAAAGGGACATGGAGCTGCGTTTTTGGGTAATTGAAGATTTGAGAGTTGGGCTTTACAAAGAATGTGTAGAAGGCAAAATCTTGGCTCTTTAAAATCAGTGTGAGTCTTGCAATTGACTTCAGCAGGCATTTTACCCAAAGGAACAAAAGAACTACAAGAGTCTAGATAAGACACAATAAGGTCATATATAAGAACTGATGTCTAATATGGACAGTGTTTCAGAGGTTTTTGTGGGCAAAAGATTTTGCAAACCAGGAAGATCCCAGCGATATTGTCAATTGACTGAGTTGAACGGAGGGGAGCAGTAGAGAGGCAGGGCTTTGCTTCAGGGTGCTTTTGTTACCAGTTGATCTATCCATTTTGAATGAGTGGAGATGAAAGAAGTTATGAGAAAAAGCAAGCCAGAGGATGAGATTTAGGCAGGCTGCAAGTTAATTTAGGGATAAAAGAGGAAAGATGGTATAAGTTTTGGATTTTATCTGCAGAGAAGTGATACTCAATGTTGACTTGAGAAAAGAGATGATCAGTGGAGATGAAATAATGGGCAGGGGGTTGTGAAATGAAGTTCAGACAATACACTGGAAAGGGCTGTAGAACATATGTTTTATGGGTTGTTGTTTTTTTGTGCTTTAACGGTTCCTTGGGGATGCATGTAAGTTAGCCCTTGTGTATTTTGCTTTGTTTGGGTGATTGGTAGTAAAATATAACAAGTGGTCCTTGAAATATCTGTTTGTTTTCATTGTCCAGCTGGTGTCTTAGTCCTGGCCATGGCTAGAAAAACTAATCAGACACCAGATGACTAGATCAATTAGTCAGGGGTAGATGTGATAGATGGATGAGGGAGGGGCCACTAATGAGGTCCAGAGGCAAAATGTTGGAGAGAAGCCCAGCTCCCTGCTACTTGCAGTTCCTGGTCAGATGGAGGATGGAGAGATTTCTACCAGTGTACTGTCTGTGAACCTTGCTTAGGGGCTTCATCTTTTATTTCAGTCTCTGACTAGTTGGTAGTTGATGAACTTGAAGCTCCAGTCTTCTTTACTTCCCTCAAAGGAAGAAGGAGTTTTCTGTTACTTCTCTCACTGCATGGCCTCCTGGCAGACACAAGCTGGGAAAGGAAGAGGTTTTTGCTAAGCAACCCTTTCCTAGGCTCCATTTTTTTCATCCTCCTTTCCTGTGAATAACTCCAGTACTGTCTGTGCTGTTGGTGGTATTTTTTTCTTACCTTTACAAGCATGAAATTGACATGAGTCTTGACAATTGTACTGTCACCCATAGTTATTTGAATAGCTGCAGTGAAACTAACCAGAATGTTATTAATTTCGTTCTTCTCTGGCTTGGGAAAGCAATGAACAGCAGCTGAGGTGTCAGGAAGATGACACTGCAGAACATTTGATTTGTGTTTGGAAGATTGTCTTCCTAAACATGAGGGCTAGAAATTTTTGTTTTTAAAAGGAAAGCCAAAATCCTGCAGAAATTGATGATATAGGTCCCCTTATTGGTTCTGACAAGTGGGCAAATGGATTTTTCAAGCCTGAATTTGTTCACTAGGTTTTTTGTTTTGGTAAGAATGTCTTACCGATGAAGGCTCATTTTGATAACTGTAGGTAGTGCTGTAGATTTTGTGCATATTAATTCACACTGTTGGACCTGATTTCGCTTACACTTAAATCAGTGGGAGTGTTTCCATCTACTTTAATGGGAGCTGGATCAGGGCCATAGTGCTTAGTTATTGACAGTAGGCCTAGTGTAAATCAATAATAACTCCATTAAAGCCAACAGAGTTACCCTAGTGTAAAGCCAGTGTAAGTGACAGTCCCAAAGCTTAGTTTGTTAGAGTGGGCTTTTGTATGACAGAGGTATCTTAAGTGATGACATAATATCCTGAATTTTGATTTTTAGTGATGACATTTTTGTTTGTTTCTTAAGAAGGGGGGATTCTGGCCCACTCTAAATAGGCAGTTGGTGATTCCTTTGTTGTGTGGGAATCCCTGGCTGGCATAAAGCTGTCTCTACACCATTCCCTCCCAGCTGTACCAAGAATGGGGCTGCAGTGCACTTTATTGAACCCTGACCAGAATAATGGCCCCCTGGGGAGGCTGTTACAAGTTGGTATAATATAGAGCACTCTATAGGTTGCTTTAAGTTACACTGTGATTGACCAATAGTTACAGGGTGACATATCTCCTCCCCTTGCCCCACATTATACTGAGCAGAGCTCTAGCACTGAGCTGAGTATCTGTTGCTAAATCTTGGAACCACCTTACATTGGCTGTCTAGAGATAGAAGCTGTTGAAGGATTTATTAAAATCATGTAGTGTGTTTTGCACTTTGTTCAATTGTTTGCAGTGTTGTTGTAGCCATATTGGTCACAGGATAAGAGATGGACAAGGTAGGTGAGGTAATATCTTTTATGGACCTTCCACCAATAGAATTTGGTCCAATCAAAGATACTATCTCACCTACCTTGACTTTGTCCAGTTGACAGATCATAGAATCATAGAATATCAGGGTTGGAAGGGACCTCAGGAGGTCGTCTAGTCCAACCCCCTGCTCAAAGCAGGACCAATCCCCAACTAAATCATCCTAGCCAGGACTTTGTCAAGCCTGACCTTAAAAACCACAAAGGAAGGAGATTCCACTACCTCCCTAGGTAACGCATTCCAGTGCTTCACCACCCTCCTAGTGAAAAAGTTTTTCCTAATATCCAACCTAAACCTCCCCCACTGCAACTTGAGACCATTACTCCTTGTTCTGTCATCAGCTACCACTGAGAACAGTTTAGATCCATCCTGTTTGGAACCCCCTTTCAGGTAGTTGAAAGCAGCTATCAAATCCCCCCTCATTCTTCTCTTCCGCAGACTAAACAATCCCAGTTCCCTCAGCCTCTCCTCATAGGTCATGTGTTCCAGTCCCATAATCATTTTTGTTGCCCTCCGTTGTACACTTTCCAATTTTTCCACATCCTTCTTGTAGTGTGGGGCCCAAAACTGGACACAGCACTCCAGATGAGGCCGCACCAAAGTCGAATAGAGGGTAACGATCATGTCCCTTGATCTGCTGACAATGCCCCTACTTATACAGCCCAAAATGCCGTTAGCCTTCTTGGCAACAAGGGCACACTGTTGACTCATATCCAGCTTCTTGTCCACTGTAACCCCTTGGTCCTTTTCTGCAGAACTGCTGCCTAGCCATTCGATCCCTAGTCTGTAGCGGTGCATGGAATTCTTCCGTCCTAAGTGCAGGACTCTCCACTGGTCCTTGTTGATCCTCATCAGATTTCTTTTGGCCCAATCCTCTAATTTGTCTAGGTCCCTCTGTATCCTATCCCTACCCTCCAGTGTATTGCCCACTCCTCCCCGTTTAGATATGTTGTAACTCCATTGATATACAATGGTTTATCATTATTCAGTGAGAGAAAAGGAAGCTTTTTTTGATACAGCCATGAAAATGATAGTATACTGATACGTCATCTTAGTTCCCATAGTTTTCCTTGTTTCCTGAAGTACAGCTTCTCACTGGAAATACATTTGTGGTTTAGTGCTAACATGTTCTCAATACAGTGCAGAAAGGGATGCTAGTTTAGTGACACATGACCTGAGAAGAGGTTTAAAAGCCAGCAGCTCTAATTCTGGCTCTGACACTGATGCTTTCCATGGTCTTGGGAAAATCACTTAACCCTGTCTTCCTCCACTTCTCATTGTATAAATAGGGGGCTGATAATTAGGGATGGGTGCATGAGTTTCCTCTAATTTCAAATATTGTGCCTTCAAAGTAAGGAATGGGCGGTGAACCTTTTGAGGTTTGTGTTCAGTTTGTTTTGCCAGTTCCCGTCTGCTGCTGCCAGCCTCAGCTCTGAGCCTAGAGTACTGCTCCTAGCTCAGGCGGGGCACTCTACCTCTTCCTACTCGTGCAAGTAGAGTGGGAGAGAGAAGAGGCTTCTACCCCTGAAAAGAGGGAAGGGATGAAGATTTCCTTTCTGTGGCTCCAATGGAGAATAGGAATGGAATAAAAAACAATCTGTTGCGTCCATACTAAAGTGAAGTAGGGGTGAAGACTCTTTGCTCCTTTCCTTGATTCAAGGGAAGGGGTGAATATATAGGTACCCTCCCCATCCCCACAACTCCTCCCTTCACACCTTGATTGTCCCAACAGATCGTCCCTTCCCTTCTACAGATTTCGTCTGTGTAAAGGCGGCTAGTGACCTACCCTTACCTTTCCGTCATCTTCTGGAGGAAACAGTCTACTTCTTCCCCAGTATTCTGCATTGGGCAAGGCAATAAGGACACTCAGTGTTACAAGGATAGTGTACTAAGCTCTAATATATGAGGAGCCAACCTGTGGCCATTGCAGATTACAGTATTATGTTATGGGTCTGTGCTTTGTAAAGATTTTATTTGAAAAGTCTCGGCTGAACCATAAGGTCAGGAGTGTTGTATGGGATTTTAGTGCTTTTAGGCCAGTAAATCACACAAACAGCGAATAAATATTAATCAGATTCAAACCTGAAGATCTAGCAAAGGCACAGAGAAGCTGTTGTTGAAAGAAGAAAGATTGATTGTTCAGAAAGATTGAGTAGAATGGCTGCTAGCAACTTTCCAGTCCTAATGGGTTAAAGGGAGATTGCTGTTAACTCGATAGTTTCATTTAAGTCAGAAGATTACAAAAAATTGCAGTTGAACTAGAAAAGAAAGATCCTAAAATAAGGATTGCTTCTTTTCATTGAGTGAGAGTAAAAGACTGCTGCTGGAGTTACCAGCATCTCCCACTGGCTGATGCAGCAAAGCAAGATGATAGACCCTTGATGCTCTGTAGAAGCATTTTCAGCCACTCAGGACTGTTATATTTAAAGATTTAATACAAAAGACAGGTTTCAGAGTAACAGCCGTGTTAGTCTGTATTCATAAAAAGAAAAAAGAAAAGGAGTACTTGTGGCACCTTAGAGACTAACCAGTTTATTTGAGCATGAGCTTTCGTGAGCTACAGCTCACTTCATCGGATGCATAGCATTATTTTCCACTGAATGCATCCGATGAAGTGAGCTGTAGCTCACGAAAGCTCATGCTCAAATAAACTGGTTAGTCTCTAAGGTGTCACAAGTACTCCTTTTCTTTTTTCTTTTTACGAATACAAAAGACAGGTTTCAGAGTAGCAGCCATGTTAGTCTGTATCCACAAAAAGAAAAGGAGGACTTGTGGCACCTTAGAGACTAACAAATTGATTTGAGCATAAGCTTTTGTGAACTACAGCTCACTTCATTGGATGCATTCAGTGGAAAATAAGCTTTCATGAGCTACAGCTCACTTCATCGGATGCATTCAGTGGTTTTCCACTGAATGCATCCGATGAAGTGAGCTGTAGCTCACGAAAGCTTATGCTCTAATAAATTTGTTAGTCTCTAAGGTGCCACAAGTACTCCTTTTCTTTTATACAAAAGACAGGACACTTAGATCTCAGGTCAGTAGGTCACGAAACTGAGACAGAGCACAGCCACATGAGAATTTGGGACTTTGCATAATAAGCTTATATAGCCTGGGCATCACAGATACAGGTACCAGAGCTAAGATGTTAAAAGATCCTAAACTAGATATGTTATGAGCGATGTACAGAGATAGTGAAATTGCACAGATGTAGCTGAGAAAATTAAATACAGGCCATACTGAGGTAAACTTTATGGGGAAAAAACTCAGCTGAACAAGAAAGAAAGGCCGAGTTATAAACAACTACAACACTACAGAGAGAGCACAACACACGGACTGTCTGCTGCTGCTATTGTGCTAGCAGACATTCTGGGGTCAGCAAGAAGTGTCCACCTTCTGAAGAGATCTGTAGAAAATAAAAGGAAAAGCATATTTTTGCAAAGCTTGCAGGCAGCAAAGCAGCAAAATAAGACACATATGGCAGAATACAAAGAGGAGAGCATATCTGATGAATCCATATTCAGCATTCGATATCTTGTAGGTGCAGTTAAGACTAAAGTAAAACAGCGGTTTATGTTACTGAATGTGAGCGCTGGTAAGGACATGGGTAACGAAACCATGTGCCAAATATGCTGTGGATCCACATGCAAACTAATAATCTACATAGATTATTTTAAATAAGACGAGGGGAATCTGGCTTTACAATATAGTGGAGTCAAGATACCATTATATGATGATTCTTATATGAAGGCCTTAGGTCAGGAGTGGACAAACTTTTTGGCCTGAGGACTACATCAGGGAATAGAAATTGTATGGCAGGCCATGAATGCTCACAAAATTCGGGTTGGGGTGCGGGAGGGGGTGAGGGCTCTGTTTGGGGGTGCGGGCTCTGGGGTGGGGCTGGGGATGAGGAGTGTGAGGTGTAGGAGGGTGCTCTGGGCTGGGACCAAGGGGTTCAGAGGGCGGGAGGGGGATCAGGGCTGGGGCAAGGGGTTGGGGCATGGGGAGAGGCTCGGGGTGCAGGCTCCAAGTGATGCTTACCTCAAGCGGCTCCTGGAAGCAGTGGCATGTCCCTTCTCCGGCTCCTACGCATGGAGCGGCCCCCGACCCTGCTAGAGCATCGGAGTGGGGCCATGCAGCTGCTTCCAGGAGCTGCGTGGTGCGGCCCCCAACCCTGCACCCCGGAGCAGGGCCATGCTGTGGTGCCCTGGCACCCCAGCGGGAGTGCCAGAACAGGGCCAAGCAGCATGGTGTGGCCCCCGACCCGGCACCCCAGGCTGGAGCGCCAGAGCGGGGCAACCCCAGACCCCGCTCCCCAGTGGGAGCTTGCGGGCCGGCTTAAAACGGCCCACCCCTGCCTTAGGTAAATGCACCCTGAGCTACATTTATAAGAATGAATTATGATTTAAACTTTCAAGTAGTGAAAGGGGTGAAGGAGCCTTTTCTCTTAGTAACCGTGGCAAAAGGCTCAGAGTGAATCAATAAAAATGGACACTGAATCCAAAGATGATACCAAAAGATAATGGCTGGCAATGGGGATCTGTTTCATGTACTTGGTTGCCTGCTAGGAAAGTACTATTTGAGATGGACCCAAAGTCAAGGAAGCAAAATTACCAGTAGTGTTAAAAACACAGCTCAGAGTAAAAACAATCTCAAACTGAAAATGAAATTAGGACTTTGGCTGTTCTCTAGATAGGGCATCTGCTCACAGATGAAGCTGCACATCTAACTCCTGAGAAATTCTAGGAATACCCGGGAGAAAAAATGTCAAGCAATACAACACTTTATGGAATTTGTGAATACCTTACAAAATTTCTGCCCCACCCCTCTGATGTGTATAAGTAACAGACAAGGATCCTGTCTGGAAATGACAAAGCAATTAAACAGGTAAAAGAATTTGTCAGCCAGTACCCAGTACTTAAGTGCAAAGATGTACTTGGGTGCATACTTAGGGGATGCTCCAATTCAGCGCAATGCAAATGAGAAGGAACTAGGTGCAACCTTACTACAGGAAAGGCCTCCAAGCAGCTTTTGTGTCAAGCTCACTTTTGCTTACACAGCAACAGTATGCAGAGAGTGAAAAGAAGGGAGAGATTCATTTAGTACCTGCATGGTGGAGATGTGATCAGTGATGATGATGCAGACCATAAGCCTCCAGAAAACTGCTTTCATAAACCTTTTCTATTATCACAAATGCCTTCAATGTAGATTCATAGAAGAAATATAATTTGAAGTTACGTTATGGTAAACGATCAGAAATACACAAAGTAGATTTCCTATCTAGAGCAGCACTACCTCAGACATACGCTATATTTGAAACACTTGATCATAAGACATTAAAAAAAGATAGCTTTTGCTATCGAACTCGAGGAAATTAACTATGCTAAATTGCTTTGTAGCTGGATCAGCATCTAGCCTAGATAGCACAGCCTGGACAGCAAGATTAACTACTGAAGCCAGTGAAAACAACAGGTCTGTGTGGAAAATGTGGAAGCTGAGCAATAGTGCATAGAGTACAAAACAGAATTATATGCATATGAACCAGAGTTGCTATACCCAACATTATAAGACCTGAGACACTGGCAAGAATCCATGCTAGCACACAGAAACATGTAGTCACAAAGCCAGAATTACTGTTTATTAGACATACGTTGTTATAATTATTTACATTAGAGTAGTGCCCAGAGACCTGAATCAGGATTGGACTTCCGTTGTGCTTCAGTCCTCACTATTGTGAGGATTAATCGGTTGACATTAGTAACATGATGTGAAGATGAAAAGTGTTGTAGAAATGCTCAACAAAATTAATAGTAACAGTTGTAACAACAAGCTCTGATAACTCTCATGAACATATCACTGACCCAAATTTAACCTATGCTACTACATGAAAACATATTTCCTAAATAGTTGTATGCATGGTGTTTTATTTTGCATTTGTAAAGGACTTCTAGAAAAAAAATGCAGCCACTGACTATGGATCTGATCCTGCAAACATATGTCTGTAAAAGAAGTTATGCTCATGAGTAGGACTACTCAGGAGTGTAAAGTTACTCATGTGTCCACATCTTTGCAGAATTGGATCTTAGAATCATTAGGTTATAGAAAGAGAAGCAGCAGCCGGTCCACACTGTTGATCAACTCATGAGCCTTTTCATGCTGCCTGCATCTTTTCATCTATTTTTCCACTGTGTAAGTTAATGGAATGTTTCTTATTTGGTTGGTGACTTTCAGATAACAAGTATCCTACATTTTAGGGCAAAATCCTTCTGTGACATGCCACATTGAATCATGTGTCATGTCAGTAATGTTGAATGTCAAGCTGAGATAACCATCAACCTGAGAAATTGGGAAAATTCAGTTTTCTAACAGGAGGTCTGAAAACATTGAGGTTCAAATTCTGGCCTCATGTGCATAGATAACTCCACATGAAGTCAATAGGACTTGTTTCCATGCATAACTGGGGCAGAATTTGTCTATTAAAACAGGAACCAGTGTTACCTCTCCCAGGATTGTACCATATTAACTATATGTTTAATCTGTGGTAAACAATTAGGAAAATTTGGTTTCCTATCAGCAGCCTAGCATACTGTCAAATGTTACTAGACAAAAAAAGCATCTGTTATGGGGTCGTTAGGTTTGTCTCATTTTTGGTGAAGTAAAAGCAACCTTGAACTTTGCTCTTTTTTCCAAATGCAAGTAGGTCTTGCTCATGTTTGTTCTCTAGAGCCAAAATACAAATCTTAGCAGCATTTCTAGAACTCATGATTAAATCAGTTGCTACATTTGTACATGCATTCTTATTCAAATTGTGTGTGTGTGTGGGGGGGAGGAAGGCGCTGCATTTGTGCCTGTATGAGAGTTTATTGGGCAGTGAGGGCAATGTTGATATCTGTATGCTGTGTGCTAGAAATCTGAGACTAGAATCTGAGGGTGGCCTACATTTTTAGCTGTTTAACTTAATTAAAAGTAGCAGGTAGCCTTCACTTCTGGATAACAAGAAGTAGAGAACATTCTATTTATTAATTTTGGTGGAATTTCTTGTGCCTATTGATCTGGCAACCAGCTTTAAGTACAAACAATACACAAACCAAACAAAACAAAAAACCCACATAAATTATATCTGCTACTTATAGCACATGGTGGCACCACCTGTCACCTGATCCTGCACATCCTTATATGAAAATTTTTACTCACAAAGGTAGTAGATATGCCCCAAATATTAAACCTAAAGTAGCCTAAATTAATAGGCAAAATAAACTAAGCCAAAACCAAAAAGTCAACCAAATCCCACCCTAAAAAATGATCTGAAGCTCCTCAGGGCAAGTTGGTCTCTAGTGGGCCAGCCAGGAGGAATGAATTCCAAAGGCAGGGCCTTAAACTGAGAATGGCCTGCCACCAACAACACAACTGCATTGTTATGACAGGTTATAGAGTGAGCTGTGGTCCCTCAAATAGTGAGGCCCCAATCCATTCAGGGCTTTAAAGATCACAACCAGCAAGAAGTGAAAAGGGGAGTGAGTGCAGGGATGTGAGCACCAGCCTTACAAGCTCACAGTAGCTTTCCCAATTTAAGTAACAAGTAGGCAGCTACACTCTTTTGTCACTGAAGCTTATGGATAGTCTTCAAATGTAGCCTAACAGAATGTTCTAATTGTGTACTCTTGAGGAGACAGTGCCTACTTATCCATCATAATGTGAGCATTAAAGAGATGTGGTTGCAGCTACCTGGCCCATCACTGATTATACCCAAGAATCCAGGAGAATTAATGCCTTCCATCAGAGCCCCAGTGTAACAGGGTCTGACCCGAACTGGCATCAAGCCCTGACACCGTCTCAGATTTGTTTTCTTGAGCTTCTTAGCAACTGCCCCTAGACCCTTATGAGTCAAATACACTTCTGAGGATCTGGTTTATTGAAGCACAGATTGCATATCAGCTTATAGGACGTCTTTCCCCAACTCACCATTAATTCGGTTCCTTGCTGAGCTCAACAGTTCTTTCCCAAAACACAGATCTTGCTCCCTGGAGTTTCCTCAAACTTCTTAAGGCTTCTGCCCCTCATTGCAAAACTCCACTCAAGTCTTTCTGTCTGGCTACCATAGAAAACCCTTTTCCGGAGTTCTCTCTGACCCTACAGCTCCTGAAAGGGCATTCCTACTCCATGCAAGTCTCTTTCCTTTCTCTACTGATGGAACAGACTCCTTTTTATAGAAAGTTCCACCTACAGCCTGCTACCAAGTGAATCTGGTCACTTGACTCAGCCACCAGGCCAAGCCCATATCCATCATCAGGGGTGTGATCGCTCAACGTAGGTGGGGTTGCTGAGCTCCCAAAACGGGCCAGCGCACACTGGGGTACCTAGACTGTGGACTGCTTTGGCGAAGTCAATCGCATGTCATCAGTAATTGGTGCTGACACCACAACCGCCTACTCTTCTAGATGCTTCCCCTGCCAATGAGCAGTGTTTCCATCTTGTTAGGGTTGAGTCATTTCACTTTCTTGGTCATGTGCTGGGAACATAGTGAAACTGTTGCATTTGGATAAGGAGACATTGAGTTGACTGTAGCCTGCGAATGACATTAAAGCCCCAAACATGTAATAATCCCCCTAGTGTACATACATGCACAGTGAGCAGGGGGCGTGAGAAGGTGGTTAGTAGGATCTATTGATTTATCTCTTTCCATTTCTGACACATTTAACGTGATGCATTATTTTGAAGCTGCCTTTTCAAAATAATATGTGTAAAAGATGTTTTAAATATTAAACAATTCACCAGACCTTGCAATGCAGGAATTATGTGACATGAAAAGTAAATGTTTTATATTTGAAACGCAGTCTGTATGTTTAAAATACATCTTCTTTTATGCCATTCATTATTTATTTCAAAGCTGAACAAACTTCCTATATTTAAATATATGGAACCATGTATTAAATAAATGTACACTAGAGATCATAAAAATGACCTGCCATCTGTGAAGGCAAAATGTTTTTCTTTCCTTTGCACAAATAATTTTTGAGACACAGCTATGTATGTATTCATTGATCTGAAAGGTCTAAAGGATTTCTTTCCCAAAGAGGATGTCCCAAAAGAGTATACCTTATAAATGTGCAATAGACAGACCCCAAGTTTTGTCCTGAATACTTTCAATGGCTTCATCATTTAAACTGGTAGCATGTTCCTGATGTTTCCTTTCTGATTTGGTGTGCATGCTGCAGGATCTGATATTTTTCTTGAAGCTTGTCTCTAGGTCCCGCCAAATACAGGTGTTTTCTTACTGACAAGTATTGAATTTCAATATCTACCTGTAGGACTCCATGCTGAAACATGAGTAGTCCTTGCATAAGTAGTTCCATCAAAGTCAATGGGGCTACTTGCATGAGTAGGGATTGCTCATGTGAATAAGGGGTGTGGGATTAGGCCTCAATATTTCAATAGGATATACTAGTGCCTTTGTAAGGATCTTGCTTTGATCAAATAAGATACGTGCATATTATCACTGAAATATCTGGATCTGGGATTCTTTGACCTTTATTCATGCTCTGTTAAGCTTGTTGTGCAGAGTGGTAGATGATTAGACTTTGATACAGGACAAAGTCAAAGAAGTATGTTACAGTTTCACTGTTGTGGCAGTTTACACTGATAAAATGATTGATTGAACTAGGCTGATGGGTATTTAATACTGCCACACATCACGTAGATGAACTAAACTCATTCCCAAAAATTCTCATGAGTCACAGCTTTATTATTCTTCAAAAAAATGTAGTGAGGATGGAGGGGGAAATTACTCAATAAAGTCTGATATGAAAGTCAATACAATGAAAATGTAATTACTATAGCCAATAAGAACTGAGTTCAGATTTGTAAGGCAAAGTACAGTCTGAAAAGGTTTATGGCTGCAGTTTTAGGTGTTTTATGGAAATAGCATGACTACTGTACGTTGATGCGTCAGTCACTTTGAAGGTTATAAGATCTTCTGATATTAATGCATTAGTGAGTTTTATGCTGAAATTAAAATAAATGAACAGAAACATAGCATCGTATCTGAGTTGGCGCCCTATCCTGCAAACCCTTACTCATGCAATTAGTTTGGTTAGACCAGATTATTTTCTCACTTAAACAAGTTTAACTCAATTGACTTCAGCACAGTTACTTCTGATTTACTTTGGTGCAAACGAGAAGAGACTTGTGCCTGGTGGGACTGCTCAGGCGGGTGAGTGAGGGTGTTCAGGATTGGCCCATGTTATTAAACATTTTGTGGTCAATTTTCAAAGGAAATTAATGCCTGTTTTTTCCCCATGAATCTGTTTTATTAAAACATAAAACCTATTTAATAACTTATCTTTATACGATTGGCATGATTGAAATAACAGTGATTAAAGTCACCTTGTAAAGTCACATTATTTTCCAGAATTATAATAATATATTGATGAGAGTCCAAATTAATCCCTCCACCATCAGCAGTGCTTAGGGTTTGGCATAGTCATAAAATATGGAATACGTCAGTGATGTAAGGTACTTAAATGAACATTCACGGTACAGTATGTATATTCCTTTTCTTTTCCTTCATTCTCCTTTTGCATTTCTCCACTAAACCAACATGAAATAGGGGTAGAAGTCGGTAATAACAGCAATGAAGATTATTCTAAGGAAGACATATATCAGCTTTTAAATTACCAACTGGCGAGTTAGAAAAGAAAAGAGAAGAAGGTTAGAACAAAAGCTGCAGTTGTGTGAACCTCTTGAAATGTTAAAGAGATTTGTTTCCTGCCCAACAGCTTTTTTTAGAGAAACAAACATTATCATTTTTCCCTACAGCTTCTTTTTAGGTCCAAACAGCAGCATTTGTTGTCACTTGAACTTGCATGGGTAACGATTACAAAACTTTCTTTATATCACTACAGATGTCAGAGGTAAAGTCTATTTATTTTGTGGAAAAGGATTAAAGTATTTACTGAACTTATTTTGTAGTTCCGATGGAAATGCAATGAGGTAAATAGTTGGGTTCAACAAAGAGGGGGATGAATAATCAGTTTAACAGTACATTGTTTTATTTGACAGGGACATTAACTTACCTAAAGGTCAATCCCTCCCTTCATAAAACTCTCATTAATGATCCATAATTGTGTTTTCATTTTGTGGGATGGTTAGGCTGGCTATGCTGCATGATAACATTAACTAGCCTTACATGAGAAATCTGAAAATGATCTTGTTTAATGCTAAGACATCTGCTGAAGAACTGAAAAAAAATCCTGTATCTGTGTTTCTTAAATTTTGAGTCACTTATTTTTAACATATTATTAAAATCATAACCTCTCTTTCAGTCCTTGAAAGGAAATAGATGGAGGAGGAGTGTTCTTTATGGACTTCAAAAGGCAGAATTCAAGTTTCTTTTAATTTGGAGTATTTGAATGATCAACATGATGGCCAAATATCACTGTTGAATTCATTAGGAATTCTGTTGGTTTGGTCCTTTAAAATGCCAACAACTTGATGTTTTTACTCACTGTTTATTCAATCCTTGACTCCAGTTAGGGCCTATTTTGAGGTCCTTACTCAGTTTTTACTTGGGCCTGTAATGCACAGCCCTGCATTGAAGTGGTGTGGTGTCACATTGCTTCTAGGGAAACATTAGTAGGCATTCTTCCTCAGATGTTCAGAAAGAGTCCCTTGGCTCTTCCTCCCCCTCCCTGAAGTGCAGCACACCCCCATTTCCCATGCTGTGATAGAGGGAGGTGAGACCATGAGCCCATCCTGTCCCATGCTTCTTCTTTTTTAAGGGTGCTGAAGGGACTGCAGTTTTCGGTAGCTCTTATGGGAGTCTCACTGGGAAGGCTCCTTGGGCCGTTCTTTTCATTGGACATTCATGTAAAGGACAAATATATAAAGCTAACCCTTAGCTTTCATTTAGTCTTTAATCAGGCAATCTCCTATTACCATTATTGGAAGTTTCCCTGGATAGGTGCTCAAGATTTGGCCTACTATGAATATTATTTTCTTCAAAACATTCCAAGAGAAGTATCACTGGATACAATTAAATGTCAATTAAAATCTCTAAGTAGTTTTATTTAAAACAACCAGCTAACCGCCCCCTCCTCTCCAACCTCATTTATAAGGAGAGAACAACTTCAGACTGAAATCCGCAGGATTTAAATAAATATATAATCCAAAAAAGCTGCCACAATCCTCTTTTGAAGGATTGTTCAGCCTGTTTAGAAGGGTGCTTTTAATGAATAATTCTTTGTGATTAAACCCATATGAATATGAAACTATTGATGCATTTCTGATCTTTTTAAAGGTCATCCTTCTTTTAAAAGATTACAGTGTTCCCTGAAAATTCTGACCTCTTTTATCATTGAATCTTTTCTCATTTTTCCAAAGACTGTTCACTTAAGGTTGTACTAGTGGAAAGTAAGACCTCACTCTTAAGTATCAAAACATTTTATTTCTTTTGATGATACGAAAGCATTGCATGTTGCTAAATGTTTCTCAGCACTTCTCCTTTCATCGTGTAGTTTCAAATGTTGAATATGGTTTCCATGGTAGCATTGATGTACAAGAGACCCAGTAGACAGAAGTTCATTTGCAATATTTCTTTCAGTGCATAACTGTACATTCTTTTTGTATTTGCATCATCTATTGATCCATAAAGGTTTGTCCTGTGTATCCTGAGCTTTTTCAAGGTAGTTAATCAATTATTCGTCTGCTGCATAGCCTAGAGAAAAGCTGATATATCTTTATATTGGTAAATATATTTTGGAATATGACCTACATTGGGAGCAGATTAGAGAAACTTTGATTATATAGGTGGTATACAAAATGTAGTACGTAATCTCATGTAAATAATTTTCATTATAAATTTTTTTTTATTTTAGAAGTTCTTTAAAACTGTATATTCTCTAACATGCTATATCCACACTCTAACATTTTTGTGCTGAAATTTTTAAAGCTTCTTAATGGATTTAAATGTTCAATTCCTATTAACCATAAAACAGTGACTTTGAAAATCTCAGCCTTGATATTGAAATAGAACAGATGCAAAGAAGGCAAATTGCAGTTGCAGTTATTGTTGCTCATTTTGTCCTGTTAACAAAGGCACATATAACAAGTTAAATGTCTAGAGAGTTTATTTTGGATTTTCTATTGAAGCACTTAACATACTAAGATTTTTGTGGGATTTTTAAAGCAAAATGCAGCAGTATGTAAACAATAGTAATAACATTCTTATGCGAAAGAACATAATGCAGAGCTATTTTATGTTAATAGCTCAGTTTTTCATTTTAGACATCCACTGATTGAAAAACAAAATTGTACCTTTCCAGTTCAATATAAGTGCACAGGCAAAATTTCTCCGTGCAAATAGCTGAAATACAGTGGAAAATTGCCCAAGGCTGCAAAGGAAGTCAGTAGTGGCATACATTACTTCAATAAGGTGTTATATTTTCTCTGTTTAAAAAAAAAAAAAGGAGAGGGAATTTCAAGGATAAAGGATTTGCTATGTTTTGGGGGTAAAGCTGATTTATTTGAAACAGAAATAGTGATCTTCCTATTGTAACAGGAGGACGCAGTAATTAATCTTCCTTGTTTTATTCATGCACAAGTAATTCAGAAGAGAATCACCAACCTGTCTGTGTTACTAGTTGGCTGAACTCCTTTGTCTTGAGGACCAGGTTCTTTTCAGAAACTGATCAAGAAAACTCACTCACAACAATGCTTTTTCTATCTGAGGGGCAGTTAATTAGCTTTTATTTTTGTCTGGAATTAGAGTTATGACCGTCCCTAATTTCAACTTATGAGACCGAGAAAAAATGGTTTAAGGGAACACAAACCATTATAGATATCTAAAACTCTGGTTCCCAAACTGCGGTACAAGCCCTCATGGGGGAATGCGAGACTGCTCTGGGGGCTAAGGAGGGGGGAAGTTACCACTATGCTGCTCAGCCTTGTCTTCACTGAAAAAAAAGGTGTATTTTTTGCCTGTCAGTAATGTGTGTGAGCTGTCTTGAGGTAAAAACACGGTGAAGACAAGGCACTTCCGTTTCACCATGAGGTAGACGAAGCAATGTCAACCCCAGGCGATGGTATAAGCCTGCCCTTAGTGAGTTTCTGTCAGGATAAAACTAAAATGCCTCATCTTCAGCTGCGTTTTCACTTTGCGGTAGCTCACACTCAATAGTCACCCTAAGGTAAAAAAGCACAGCTCTTTTAGCAGTGAAGACATGACCTCAGACTACAGCATAACTGATGAAAAAACAGAGGGAGATTCTCCACTCCAAGAACTGCCACTCTCTCCACTCCTGTCTCTGACAGGCCACTAGATTTGGGGGGGTGAGGGTGGGTTGAACAGCAGGAGAGGGTCAGACAGTGCTAAGCACCCATGTTTTGAAAATCAGATACCTTTAAGGTGTCTCAGATTGGGCACACACAAACTGAGGAACCCAAAATCACTCGCCACTTTTGAAAATCTTGGCCTTTATTTTTCTATTTATTTATTTTATTTTATGTTCTCATATATTGGCATTTTGTGGGGATGGAGGAAGTGCTCATTTCCATAGTATCTGCATACTTCAGAAAGGAGTTTCCAGGAATGCCACTGAAGTCAAACTCTGATCTTTGGCAGATACTGAGCTGTTATTCTGAGGAATGTCACCGTTCAGAGGCACAGATTTGGCAATGTTATGTAAACATATTTGTTCCCTACCAGACTGGAGTACTAGCCTGAAGGGAAAAAAATGGGAATAGGGGAGAGATATGCATTGGCATCTGAGAATACCAGTTAAGCCCAACTATTAGGCCTGGAATATACTACAAAGTTAGATAGACATAAGCCGTCTTTTGTCGACCTAGTTGCACGTGTCTGTACTTAAATTTGTCTCCCACCAATGTAAGCGCCCCCTTACAGTAACACCCTCTATCCAAGCAGTGTGGAGCCATGGTCAATGTACTGAGGTCAACGTAGCAAGAGTGTAGACACTGTGTTACTTAGGACTGTTAGGATCAATCTAACAGCTGTCCCACAATGCCCAATACTGACTGCTCTGGTTACAATTGTGAACTCTGCTTCCCCGGGGTCCTGGAGACTGGAAGGCTCCCCTCCCCTTTAAAGCCCTGTGAATTTTTGAAATAACTTTTCCTGATTGTCTAACTTGGTGAGCACAACTAGCAGCTAGCTCTTCATTGTTGTGTGCTACTGCCCAGCTGACCATGCCAGCTACTCACTCCAGATATGCGCCAGCTTGGAGTAAACAGGAGGTATTGGATCTCCTGGGCCTGAGGAGAGAAGAGGCTGTGCAAGCACAGCTATGGACCAGCAAAAGAAACATGGCCATCTACGAGCAGATTGCCTGGGGGATGCAGGAAAAGGGGTATGACAGGGATCAGCAGCCATGCCACATGAAAACAAAGAAACTGTGTTAACCGTATCAGAAGGCCAAGGAGACAAACAGTCGATCTGGTGCTGAGCAACAGACCTGCCGCTTTTACAAAAAGCTGCATGCCATACTTGGCAGAGACCACACTGCCACCCTGCAGATCACCATGGATACCTCTGAGGAGCTGGAGTCACAGGCCAATGATGTGAACAGTGAGGAGGAGGATGGGGAAATACATGACCGGGGGGTCCAGCAACGCCACAAGCCAGGACCTGTTTGAGACTCCGCTGCAGACCAGTCGAGCATGGGTGAGCCTGATGCAGCGAAAGCATCCTCGGGTAAGCATATAAATTTATTTCCCATTATAGTGATGGTGCCCCCAAGTTGACAGACACAACAATCAACTTTTCATTGAAGTACACTTTTCAAAAAGTACAACAAACAGAGGCAGCACTGTTAACTGCTTTTCATTCCCCTGTGGAGTTAGGCAAGGGGGAGCCATGCGGAGCAGTTTGTTTATGTACACAGCGCTGTCCCTTGAATCCTCCTGAGAGATCTCAATGAAACTTTGATGGAGGTACTCAGCAATCCTTTCCCGAAGGTTTCTAGGGATGGCAACCTTATTTTTCCCTCCATTGTAGGACACTTTCCCATGCCAGTCAGCGATAACTTCAGCAGGCACCATTGCAGTAGACAAGCTAGCAGCATATGGGCCCAGGCAGCTTTTGGATGCCAGTAGCAGTTGTGTTCTCTCTGCCTTTGTTACCCTCCTATGGAAAATGGTGCCAGTATTCAGTGTCACTGCCCTGTACTCATAGTTTTATGCAACTAAGCAATTCCCTCATCCCTGGTGGGCCACACTCAGTGAGTGGCACAATGCATAAGCATGCTGAAGCAAAAGTGTCAATAGACACGTCTTGTTTAAAACCTCAGGGGAGCAAGGGAAGGGAGTTTTGAATCTTCACTTTTGCTTTCCATTGTGACTATATTGACAATGGTGCCTCTGTGTGTTTTATCTGTAGCTGCTGCCTTTGAAGCCTTGAAGGGTCTCCCCTTCACAGCCACGGAATGCCTGAGCTAGATAAGGAGGAGAATGAAGAGGACTCAGGATGACATGTTCAATGAGATGTTGCAAGCCAGTGCTGCATCGGACCATGAGCAAAGGGCCTGGAGGGTGAATACTGCAGACAGCCTGGAGAAGAAAAGAGTGGACAGGAGAAAGGCCCAGGAGTCCCAGCAGGAAGAGAAGGAGATGCACCAGGACATAATGAAGCTTCTCTGGCAGCAAACAGAGATGCTGTACACTCTTGTGGACCTATGGGTGGACTCTTGTGGGCTAACCTCTCTTTGCAATCCACAAAGAAGAACTCCATTACAGTACCTCCCAATTTCCCCCTTCCCTAAACATTCCATGTAGCATCAGAGGCCGCATCCCTACCCACACCAGTCCACCCCTGGGCACATTAAGGACAATCACAGCTTCACATACACTGACCCGAGAGAGCCATGGTTGCTGTATATGTAGGTAAAAGTAGACATGAATGTTCTTTCCCCTTGTTAAGTTCTGTTCCATTAATGTATTAAGTGTTTACTGTATTTGCATTTAAATTTCACTGATTTTTCTTTGCATTGATTTTGTTACTGAATAAAATTCTGTTATTGGGAAAATAATTTTTATTCGTTCATAATATATGCTGCAGAGTGCCTAGAAGTTCTGAAAGCAAACAATTACTTGTTACTGCACAGTATGACACAACTCATAGGATCAGTGACAAACACAGTGTGATAATCATAACTGTACAGCAAGCACCACAAAATTCCTAAAGGCCCCAAAAACAGCAGGTCCAGGTAGAGAACAGTACTCCACAATCCATTACTGTGGCTCACTGTCAATGTGCTTTTTCACAGCCTCCCTGAGCCATATAGCTCCGCATTGAGCTCTTATAATAGCCTTTGTGTCTAGCCATTCAAAGTTAGCAGACAGCCACTTCTGCTCTCCACCCTGGCTGCTACTGTTCGCCCTCTGCCTCACAGATTTTATGCAGGACAGAGCAGGCAGCTATAACCCTTGGGATGTTTTTTTCACTGAGATCCACTGTCATGAGTAAACAATACCAGTGTCCCTTCAATCTACCAAAAGTGCATTCTATTCTCATTCTGCACCAGCTGAGCTGGTAGTTAAATCGTTCCTTGTTGTTCTCAAGGTGGCCTGTGTATGGCTTCATGAGCCACAGGAGCAAGGAATAGGCTCGATCCCTCAGGATCACTACTGGCATTTCAACATTGCCAATGGTAATCCACCAGTTAGGAAAAAAAGTCCCTTCTTATAGCATTCCAAACAGTCCTGTGTTCTTAAAGATGCGAGCATTATGCATCTTCCGGGACCAGCCAACACTGTTAATGAAGCGTCCTCAGTGATCCACCAGTGCTTGCATATCCATAGAAAAATAGTCCTTTCTGTTGATGGACTCTGTAGCAAGATGGTCTGGCGCCAAAATAAGGATATGCATGGCATCTATCGCTCCACCGCAGTTTGGGAACCCCATTGCTGCAAATCTATCCACTACATCCTGCACATTGCCAAGAGTTACAATCCTGTCTATGAGGAGATGATTAGTGACCCTGCACATTTGCATGACAGTGGTCCCCACACTGGATTTTCCAACTCCAAAATGATTTCCACTGACCAGCAGCAATCTGGCGTTGCAAGTTTCCACAGTGTGATCACCAATTGCTTCTCCACTGACAGTGCAGCTCTCATTTTGATGTCCCTGCGCTGGAGGACTGGACAAGATTGGCACACAGACCCAGGAATGTGACCTTGTGCATCCGTAAGTTCTGACGCCACTGCTCATCATCGCAAGCGTGTGTTACCATGCGATCCCACCAGTCGGTGCTTGTTTTTCAGGTCCAGAAGCAGTGCTCCATCATCTGCAGCTGCTTCTTGAACTCCACCAACAACATTGAATTGGTTCTCACTGTGTCCCACAGCAATCTGTCCTCCAAGAAATCATCATGTTCCCCGCTCATTCAGTTCTTCTTACAGCTCTGCAAATACCGGAGGATCTTGCTTCCTGTGCCTTAGGACAAAAGTGCAGAGCTGTTCAGGCTCCATACTTTTGTCAGAGATGATGGACAGTGAGGAGGGCTGTGCAGGTTCGTGGGATTTTTTTTTAAAGGCACGAAAATTATGGGATATAGATGACATTATGGGATGGAAACTGTTGCAAGCTATGAAGCTGAACCCTTGTTCTTAGTTAACCCTGCACGACTTATTTCAGTTCCAACATGTATTGCCAAAACTTCCCAAAAGAGTGTGCTGGACAGTGGCAGGTTGCACATGCACAAGCGATATGCTAACTGCAGTGGCTTTATGCCGATGTAACTTGTCGACCAAAGCTTGTAGTGTATTCATGGCCTTAAGTGAAAAGGCAAAATAGCAGCCTCTGCCTCTTTTAAACTTACTGACTGCCACAATGGCTTTAACTTGCTGCTTCAGTGCAGAACAAGACCAGAGCACCCAGCAATGTCAGTAACAGGGTAGTTTTGTTGTTGTTTTAATCATGGCTGACAGAAATAATCCGAAAAACTCATTTACTCCTCAGGAGCAGGGGGCTGGGCTGCAAAACCAATGGGAGTGGCAGGGAGCTGACATATTTGGAAAGAGGCCTGCTCGTCATTGTTGGCATTTCAGCTTGAGTAGTTTCCTGCAGCTGTGATCTTCTCTGTCTCTTCTATTTAAGTTCTTTACTAATTGGCCAGCTTTTTGGTGCCTGAAACTGTACAAAACTGAAAGCAAGTCACTCTTTAACCTTACCGTGCTGAAGCATGTATGGGGAAATGATATGAGGCCTAATACCTTGTAGAATGTTTACTAAATAACACATCATGGGTGAGATTCCCCTTTCTCAGCACAACACGAGAGTAAATGGGCTTTGTTTGAAGAAGTAGGTTGGGGATTTGGGTAATTAATCCATATCTTACTCTACAGTCAAATTTCTTGGCAGCTCCACAGCCCACTGAGGGCTGCTATTCCTGCCCTGGTCTGGTGGATCCACCACTGTGCAGAACTATCAGTAACATCGCACCAAGGTGATAGAAGGCAAGAAGCACAGAGCCTACTTTTGGCACTGGAGAAGCGGCTACAGTGTGATTCACTATTGAAGAGTGGTTTGTAGGAAAGAAACACCCTACTGCATGGTCTGCCTGCTTGGAATGTGAGCTGGAGACAGGATTTACGCCTTGGGCAGTTCATACCTCTCCATTGCTATGTGGCTGGATTGTGCAAATTGTACGTGCCACTGAGTCAGTAGCACTGCAGAGCTTCACTCCCCCCTAGGAGAGCTAAGGACAAAGTCAGGACCTGCTTGATATGCAAGTTCCCCAGTACACAGGGAGAGGGCAAAGGCTGCACTGTTGTTTAGCATTGTGAAGCCTGTTTTCTCTTGGTGAGTTCAGCCTGTGGAGGGGCCAGTGTGGGAGGAACTCCTCCATGCCTCCTTATGTATAATTTATATAATATACAATTATAATTAAAAATTACTACAAAATCTTCAAAAAGTTGAAATCAAAAGAATATGTTGTAAATGACCAGAATGTTCCTTCAAAGTATTTTGAAATTTTCAATTTTGGCTCTGATTTGGAACAAAGCCAAATTTCAAAATCCTCAAATCCTTTGTGAAAGAGAACTTCCATGCTCTGCACAGACCTAGTGATTTGTGTGCCCACGGCTGCACAGAGGTAGCAGTTACTGCACTCCCCTAGTTGCAGGGACTGCCAGGTGTCTCCCTTACTGAGGCAGAATTTGTAGGGTGGAGAATCCTCCCTTCCCTCCCAATTCCCCTGCAAGGGCCAGGGAAACTCTGAATGTCTGTCTACAGATTCAGGCAGTCTACCGCGCATCACAGATCCCATTCGGCTCACGGTCAGAAGGTTATGTTATGTAGGTTATGTAGAAACTTCTAGTCTAAATCAAACTTTAAATTCTATGGAAACTGATGGATAAGTCCCTTCCCACGAGGGAAGGTTTCCTATTTCCCATTATCAAACGGGCAAGTAATTTTGTCAGCCCTGCTGACGTGCTGCTATACAGGATCAATGGAAATGTTCAGTTGTTGCTGCAACCAGCCCTACAGAACAGCCTGGTGAATGTATGTAATGTACTCAATATGGAGTTTATCATCCGTCACAAGCTTTCTGAGGACGCTCCAAGGTTCAGTGAGGTAGAGGAACTGAGTCACTGTATCTGTATCCTGAGTTATCCTTATGCTACTTTCAGAGTTAAAGCTGCCTTAGGGGAAATATATTTCAAGAACTAAACCAGAAGTTTGGCTGTTGTTTCACAGTAATGATGGTGTGTTGGTTAATTTCTTCAAAGTTCACTCAAATTCTTACCTGTAATAAAGCAGGCAAGACATCCTAATCATAGCAGGGATGCATGTGTTTGTTTGCACGTACATGTGGTTCTCTATGGTCCAAGGATTTTGAGGGTCTAAGTAAATTCCCATTAAGTTAAAGGAGGGTAATAAATTTTTTAATACACTACTGCTTTACTATGAGAAAGCACTGGCTCTCACTGAATAGGAATCAAATTCCATTTCCAAGATTTGGGCTTCTTTGATCCCACTAGTATTTATTAACCTAATCCAGTGTTTCTCAAGTGCAGCCACCATGACCACATGCGGCCACCCCGGGGCTTTTCTTGCAGCCACAGCCTCCTGGGTGATGATTGTGGGGATGGGGGAGCAGTGGCCCCTCGCTCAGGGCCTCTAGCAGGAGTTGAGCCTTGGCCCCTCTGGAGAAACAAACACTGGAGGAGCAAGCAGCCAGTGAGTTCCACACATTCCTGGGGTGGTGGGGTCAGGCTTCAGCCCAGGGGTGGTGGGCGGCTCCTCCCCCAAATAAATATGACAGAATTCTGTGTCTGCAGTTCTGTGCAATGGTGAAATACAGACCTACTTGCTTTGTGACTGCATTGTGTGTGTATAAACAAGGAGTTACAGTAGAGGCTCATTAATCCATACTAATGAGAGGGAGGCTATAGAAGATTAAAGTTGTGTTTAATGTTGTGGTTTAGTGAATATGCAAAAAATGCAATTAAAGCAACAAACAAACAAGAAATCCCCAGGCTCCTGCATCAAACATACTGCAGAACCTCATAAATCTTCATAAATGGGCCGAGACCTTGCATAAACTGGTAAAGTTTGAATGCTGCCAATGCTGGGGTGAGGACTAGATCTGGCACCACTGATTAGTTTAAAGCACCCTAGCCTTGTTTCTGGCATTGCGAGCTCCAGCACAGGGGCTAGGAGGTGATGAAGTGTTCTGCATTGTCCTGTAGGCAGCACAGAGCCAGAGACTTTAGTCTTCATGAATCCTAAAAACAGATCCTTGGAGCCCTATTGTGTTTTCCTGCCAGTTCTCCTAGAACTTTGCTTTAAGATTGAACACTTGAGTTATTTCCTGTATACTTGTCTTTATTAGGGGCTATTAATTCAAAACACAGAATCCTTGAGGTTAGATAGCTATTCTTCCACCATCTTTTGTGATTTCATTCGGATTTGTTTTCAAAACTAAGCCAGATTTTCTTTCTAAGATCATTTGAGTCTTTACAATTTTAATAAATGTTGTTAAAAATAAGCAAAAAAAGGAGATCTGAACACTCTGTTAATTCAAATAAAGGATCTTCCTCTAAGATTTACAACTATTATGGTATTTTCTTGAAGGCCAAATTTTAAAATGCTTAGGGGAGGCATTTTCCCTAGGGCCAAAGATGTTGGGTGTGTGTGGATGTATATGAGTAATGTCTTAAAAGTCTGGCTATCCATTATAACACAGGTGTTAATGATTTAAAATTTGTTATTACAAAGATTGGTGCTGGGTAAAACCAACAACATTGCCAGACTATACTGAAGTGATGGAGACAAAGTAATTTGAATTCTGTTATTTAGAAGTTGCCCATTTTGACTTCTCATAACTTGAATAAGCACTTCTAGTAATTGATTAAGAGTTCTGACGTTACTCCTCCCTTTCCCCCCAAAATCATATATTTATATTCCTTTGTGAATGGTATGATGTTTAGAACTTTTTTGGGGTAAGTTAATGACATAAATAACCTATTGTGCATTTTATAGTACATTTCCTTGAGCAAACTAGATGGAATGCTTTTTAATATAGCTATTTGATGATTTTTATACTTGCCATGTGAAGACAGTCTGGATATAGATTGATATAGAATTACTTAAAAAGCTGCATATAAATTAAACATTAAAAAAGGTAGATACAGACAGGCTAAGCAGCTCAATTATAATAGTTGGTTTTGCAGTTGCTGCCTCAAGGACACTCCATCCATTTCATATCCTATGTCCTTCTTTTGAAAGATGATCACTGGGGTTCAAGTAACGTTTCAGCACAGCAGGAAATTGCATAATTTATAGTCCTTTAAAAAATGAAAAACTGAAAACTGCTTTTCATAAATTAAATCTCTCTCTCTCTCTTTTCCTCCCCTGTCTCTTCCTCCCAACAGATTGGAGCACTGAAGGATTACTACCACTTCTATCATAGTAAAACAATTAAAAGGTCAGTTCTCTCAAGTAGAGGTACCCACAGCTTCATTTCAATGGAACCAAAGGTAAGAAAATCCAGCTAGGCAAGCATCTGAGGCAAAAGCTTCTGCATTTTTAATTTGAAACGTCATATCAGGAAACATTTGCCTGGATGGCAGCTAGCATTACAAGAGTGGATATACTATCTATTCACCAAGGTACATTAAGATGAAACAAAGACAAATACCATATTATTAACTGATGTGCTATCCTCAGAACATAATGTTCACTGTTGTTCCTGGGGGAGATGTACTATAAGAATTTTGTTAATGTACTAATCTTTATGTCATGCCTTGCTAGTTTAAACTCCCAAGAATAACCTTAAAAAGAACAGGAGTACTTGTGGCACCTTAGAGACTAACAAATTTATTTGAGCATAAGCTTTCGTGAGCTACAGCTCACTTCATCGGATGCACCTTAATAACCTTAACGGACTGCTGTTTTCTTGTCAGCTGCCTTTGCGAATGAAAATGTGCAAAGTAGGATGATATCCCCATGGTTTGGTGGTATTTGTTGGCTTTTTATGGTCATTTAGTGAAGTAGGGGAATTAAGATTTGCACACTCTTTTCCATGTTCCTTTTAATTAATCCTTATACCTTATTTTATATTAAAGGACCTTTTTTATTTGAAATGTGGCATCTTACCCTGCATCACATATTTAGTCTTAGCAAATTTTTGATGTTGGGTAACTGAGGGCATTGGGTAATACTGGCCATTCTATTATAGCATTGCACAATATTTTATCTTATAATTGTGGCTGAGAAAGCATTTTTATTGCAAGCCCCTAATTTCAGTTGTTTTGTAACTTCTCCCCCAACAGCCCTGGAGTTGGAATTTCTTATGTGTTTCCTCAACCAAGAAATGAATGTTTTTGAAAAGTTTGAGGAAAAATCATTAAGCTTTTTTATTTTATTCAAGTGTGAAAAAAACCTTAGTATTTTTCAAGAGTTACCACTTGGAGTATATAAACATAGCATGTTGATCCCCCTTACTGAGAAATTTATGCTTTACTAACCTTGAAAAAAAGTTAAATATAAAAATTATCAACAAATAAAAGCAGAATGCTGCACATGTGCAGTATGTAGTTTCCCAGAGAGGTAAATGTCACACACAGACATGGAGTGGTGAATCCTGCCTTCCTAGTGGTTTGGAAGGCTGTGTAAGAAGCATAAGTAGGGTAGTTTTGCTACAGGATGTGGGGTGTCTACAAAAGAGGTTCTCACACAGTGTATGGCTAAACCGTGTTCTCTAAGGGCTCCATCAACCTTATTGTTCAGGTTGTTTCAGTGATAAACATGGAGAGGGTCAGGGGCAAGGCTGGAGGGTCCAGGAATACTCAGATTCACTGAACAAATACCAAGTGCTCGCCCCCACATAGGCAGTAGTGCAAATGGAGTGGAAACCATTTGCATCTTTTAGCAACTGCCCCAGCACATGTGAGTCTTCTGTGGGCACAGAGCTAGTGTAGCTGACTTTGTTGTACACAGACACCACCTAGCACAAACACTGTGGCTGTACCCAGCTGCTGTATGGTCCCTTGTGGATCACTCACAACATTCCTAGATTACAGCAGCCTTGAGCGAAGTATGGGGAAGAGCTGAACAAAGAATCAGGGAGACATAACCAGTTCCCTGATGGTCCCTTGCTGTGCCAAGTAGATTTTGGCCACATCAGAGAATCTGTCCCATCAAATACTACTAATGGACACTTGATTGGTAATCATAACTATGAATTTCTTGATTTTATTTTTTAAATTATATTACTGTAGCACCCAAAAACTCCAATCAGGGTTGAGGTCCCATTGTGCAATACAAACAATGAAGACACATAGCCTGTGATGGTGTTTTAGATTCTAAGAGGAGTTTACAATCTAAATAGGTGAACAGTAGGGTTTGTGGACTTTCCAAACTGTTTAAAAGTAGCTTCCTTGTAACTTAAAATCCTCTTCCAAGTGACAAAATAACACCCATACTTAATTATACATTTGATTTGAAAATGGTGACATTATTTTAGTACACAAAATGAATGTAAAACTGCATATGTGCAACTCACGATGGGGTCAGCCCTGAAAGCTTCCATTCTTCCTCTTTCTATGGGTATTTTGACTTCAGGATTGAACTAAATTTAAAAAAAAAATAAAATAAAGATAAAATACTGGGCCCAGTTTTAAAGGGGCATTTACTCAAACCCCATCTTGGTGCTCAGAGTTAATTGCAGGTAAATCCCACCTGTTAGTTGTGTTAATTCTATGGCATTACCTCCACTTAATGGGAATTCAGGAAGTTAATACTACTATTTTGTAGTCTTGTATTTCTAAACTACTTGTATGCATAGTGTTGTCTTTGACTGTGTGAACACAAAGGGCCAGATTCCTAGCTGGCATAAGTTGGTGTAGCTCTATTCATTTCAATGGAACTATGACACTTTATGACAGTGTCTCTCTTTCTAGATATTTATGAATTTGGTTATTAATGCCTTAGAAACATTTTAACTGATTGGGATTAGGAAGAAACTTCCCTTATGGTCAAGTTATCCCTTCAATTTCTTTGAACTCAGTGGAGCTGGGCCCATTTCCAATAGCCAAGAATCTGGGTCCAGACAATTCATTAATACTGCACTGTTTGATTTTCCTGTAAGTTGTTCTTACTCTATTACTGTTTGTTCCCAGTTATTTCAGATACACTTGCAGGAACTTCCTTTGGCCTTTGTTTACATCCTGCATAAATTATTAATAGGACCCATATTTTTAAAAATGGCATCTGCGGTTTTATGGGCTGTTACCATGATTTCTTACACAAGTCAGATAAATGGGTGAACAAAAGGCTAATTTTGCATCTAACTAATTAATTAGTTAAATGTACATGCTGGCTTTGAAGATCTAGGGTTTGGTTCTCATTCTCATTTAAACTAAGGCCACTTTACACCACTCTGGCAGCGTAAAAAGGCCTTAAAGTTGGCATAAATTAGAAGTGTGTAGAGTACACATTTTCAAAATTTGGCCCAATGTTTACATGAACCCTACTCTGTCTTTAAATGAGCGTGTAAACAATATTCAGCATAGTAGAATTTTGTCTGTATATTGAGAAATATATTCGTTAGCGTCTGCTGCGAGCCCTTTGCTCCTCAGCTCAGGAATGTACGTTGGCACCGCCAAGAGAGGATATCAATTAAATACTTTTAGAGGAGGAATGGTCAAAGTGAGCGCCTGTGGTCACATGTAGACCTCCAGCACTCTTAACGTAGCCTAGCACAGAACTCTGCAGAGTGGAGAGGTTCACACAGAGCTTTCTTCAAAGCAGCACTGCTAGAGTGCGGTTACTGAGCATGTCATCGCCGGTTGCAGCTTGCTGTAAAAATTGATAGAAAGATAGGCAGGAGAGGGGCCAAGATCCAAAGCAGGGATCCGTATCATGCACCAAATTAAAGTGTTGCCCCAAGTCGATGGTGGGTAGGCAAATGATGAGACAGAACAAAACTCCCTGGCCTTTCTAACAAGCTTCACCCCCACCAACTAAGCTCTTGCAGCATTCACTGTAAACCCCTCCTCAGCAGTTGTGTGCTCCTCTGTCATCCCTCCATAGACTGCTTTGAAGAGTCCTTTTGGGAATGTTAGTGCGTATGTATGGGGGTGAAGCGTGATCAGAGTCAATCCATGACTAGTGAAGGGTATGGAGAGCTGCAGAGGGTGTTGGGGACCCTCTCTGCTCCCTTCTGTGCTTACCTGACTTTCCTTTAGAATCCTTAACTGGGATTAGGAAGAAACTTCCTTATGGTCAAGTTATCCCTTCAATTTCTTGGTGCAGAATTTCCCTATGGAGGAATGACGCAGGTAAGGCACCCCTCAGTATTTTCCCCAGGACTATTCATTGTTTATAGTGTGTCAGCAGAAGGGGTTGCTAATGGGAAGGAGAGCTGAAAAATGAGTGTGATCTCAGGCCATGTCTACACTACCATGCTACAGCCACGCTGCTGTAACCCTGTCGTGGTGATGCAGACGGATGGAGTTTTCCACTCCACTTCCCTGAACAATGGTAGCTAGATCCATGGATGCATTCTTCTGTTGACAGAGCTGTGTCTATATTGGGGGTTAGATTGACCTAACTATAATGCTAGGGTGTGTGGATTTCTCACACCCTTGAGTACTCACGCTAGGTCAACCTAAGTTTTACATGTAGACCCAGCCTCAGTTACACAAGTATCAAACAGGTGCAAGTAAGATCAGAATTGAGCTCTTCTTGCACCAATGGGAATACAGGTTAAAGTAGGTGTCAGTAATGGAGCCCACACATGAAATTAACCACACATCACAATAACATACACATATGAAATACAGAAGTCTATGCAATGAATGAATTTGTTTTAGGTTATTTTTTAAAAAAATAAACAAAGGGCCAGCATTGAAAGGCACAGAAAATCAGGACCATGATCTATAATGTGTAACATACCCTGAAAGCATCTGAAAAATCAAGATAGCATACATGACTGATATATAAGGCTCTGTAGTACAATACTTAAAAAAAGAACGACACTAAAAATCTTAATAATTTTACTTAATAAAGTAAAATAAATTTTATTTAATAAGTTTACTTAATAATTTGCCATTTAGAATCTCATATCTGTGCCTTAATTTCAAATGATGTAAATACAAGCTAAAGCGTGTCCAGTTTTTCTCACTGAGTCCCCAGTGCCCTGCGTGACAAGAGAAATGGAGATCTGAAAAATGAAATGTTGCTCAGAGCAGTGCTGCTTAAGTATGAATTTAATAATTCAAGTACCATGTTGTAACTCCATCTGTGAAATTTTCAGTTTACAAATGAGGAAGGCATTTACAGTACTAGTGTTTGTGGGCATTGTTTTTAGTCTAGAACCATCTCACCTTTTGATTTTGTTAAATTCCTTTTATACAGTAGTGGTTTGGTTTACTCCATATTAGAATTTTTTCATACTCTGAAAGATTAAAGTGTTTGAGGCCCAGCCCTTCTTCTATTGAAATCAATAGCAAAGCTTGGATTGACTTCAGTGAAGATAGGATTTGGCTCATGTTGCTGACATTTCACACTGTCACTACCACCTGTTCAGTTCCACTGGTGGCAGCAACATCGCTATTGTATGACATCTAACTCTATTAAGAGCAGATCTATGTGACCTGGTGCTTAAAATGCCACTTTTTGTCAGAGCCACTTCTGCACTGGTTCTGCTACCAGAGCAGAACTGGTGGTAACAACAGTGACAACTCTTAGCCAAACTGCCTTAGTGTAAACAAGGCCTGTATGTGCAGAGCTGTCCTCTAGGAGGATCACACAGTGTGACAAAGACTGGGCAGCTGTAAGAGAGTGGTGGAAGGCAGGTATATTAGAATGATAAAGACCATTTCCCCTATAGGCTGAAAATGGGTTACCTCCGGTCAATTAGGGACACCCGAGTCCAATTAGGGGCTGCCTGAGACCTTGAAAAACTCCTCCTCCTGTGAGAGATGGGGAGGAGAGACAAGGTACTGCAGGGCTAGTGGAAACAGGGAGAAAAGCTGCTCCAATGTGGATGGCTGCTCTCCTCCCTACAGGGGAAGCTATATAACAGACTGTCTGTTTAGGAAAAGGACTGGTACCCCAGGAACAATAACATGGCCACCACCGTCCTGGTGAGAGTAGGGAAAGGTATTCCCTTTTGTTTTGTGTTGGAACTGGTTTCTTCTTCTTCTTCTTCTTCTTCTTCTTCTTTTTTTTTTTTTTTTTTTTTTTGTTTGGCAGAGGGGCAATCCTGAGGCCTGCCTGGAAAATATTGGGAAATAACCCCCTTTTGGGAGAATAAACACCGACCAGAGTAGGGCTGGCTTACTGCAGGCCCCCACCACCAGAGGGGGAAGCACTGAGCCTGCAGAGGTGGAGGAGATGCCTTGCCACATCCCTGTGCTTAACTCTGGCAGGATAGCAAGGTGGAAGTTTGTGAGAGGGTAGAGGAAGGAGGAACAGTAGCTGCCACAAATAAATCATCATGTTGCTATGTAGCAGTGTTTGTACCAGTTCAAAGTGCTAAACAATAAGTTAGGCTGACATAGGGTTTAGCTAGCTGAAAGGCTGGGAAAAAGGATGGATTTCACCACAAGATTATGGTTTTGCTTTAGCAAGGAATCTGGCGCAGAAGTTGAGAAACTATTCCTTGGGAATCGTGCCAGTAGTAAGAGAGAATGTACTTCTTTCGTCTTGATCAGCATGCTTGTTATAGATATAGAGGACGGTTGGGGGTTTTCACAGTAAAAAGTGGGACGGTCAGGAAGATGTTGTTCAATTTTTTCTGGATTTAATATGCCAGGACTGAAGTCTTAGGTTGAGTTAAAGGGAGGCAGGGGAACAGAACACCCAACTCTGCCAATTAGTATATCACACAGTGAAGGGTCAGCATGAGAATTTCATTATGGGGCTAAAGCCCCAGGCTTTTTAAAAGCGATGGTTTGGACTTTCAGCTTAGAGCAATTCTGGAGAGGAGTTATTATGGGAAAGTTTGTGTTTAGCATTGACAATGCTAAGTGTAAGTTGTTAAATGTCATTAGTGAACAAAAAGATTTTGTTAGCCAAACAGAATGACAAAGCTGTTCAACAATGAGGCCAGGTGAGTTACTGATGTCTGTGTGTGTAGCCATAAGCATACGAGCACTTAGAAGACAAAGAATCAATACTAGTGGGTAAATAATGGCAACTGTCCTGCTATTTTTCACATTTAAAGCTTGATCAGTGAGTTGAAAAGGAACTATATCAATGAAATATTATCCTCATGGGCGCTGCATTTCATTGTGTCTCATACTTGTTGTACCAGTCATCCTTCCTCCTTAACCTTAGTCTGGATCAAGAGGCAGTCTTGCTATTGCTACCCTTGCTAAAGGATCCTGCTGCTTGGTGAAATTAGATCATGAATTGGGTTACTGACTTCCAGTGTACAAGAGAGCACAGAAAGATTTCACGTTAATACCTGCCTCCTGAGTATTAAACAGTTTGATATGAACATGGACAAACTAATACATAATACTTGTTACAAGTTAGATTCTATTATAATTACTAAAAAGAAAAGGAGTACTTGTGGCACCTTAGAGACTAACATATTTATTTGAGCATAAGCTTTCGTGAGCTACAGCTCACTTCATCGGATGCATTCAGTGGAAAATACAGTGGGGAGATTTATATACATAGAGAATATGAAACAATGGGTGTTACCATACACACTGTAACAAGAGTGATCACTTAAGGTGAGATATTACCAGCAGGAGAGCAGGGGGTGGGGGGGGAGGAGGGAGAGGGAACCTTTTGTAGTGATAATCAAGGTGGGCCATTTCCAGCAGTTGACAAGAACATCTGAGGAACAGTGGGGGGAGGGAGGGTGGGGAATAAACATGGGGAAATAGTTTTACTTTGTGTAATGACCCATCCACTCCCAGTCTCTGTTCAAGCCTAAGTTAATTGTATCCAGTTTGCAAATTAATTCCAATTCAGCAGTCTCTCATTGGAGTCTGTTTTTGAAGTTTTTTTGTTGAAGAATTGCAACTTTTAGGTCTGTAATCGAGTGACCAAAGAGATTGAAGTGTTCTCCAACTGGTTTTTGAATGTTATAATTCTTGACGTCTGATTTGTGTCCATTTATTCTTTTACGTAGAGACTGTCCAGTTTGACCAATGTACATGGCAGAGGGGCATTGCTGGCACATGATGGCATATATCACATTGGTAGATGTGCAGGTGAACGAGCCTCTGATAGTGTGGCTGATGTGGTTAGGCCCTGTGATGGTGTCCCCTGAATAGATATGTGGACACAGTTGGCAACGGGCTTTGTTGCAAGGATAGGTTCCTGGGTTAGTGGTTCTGTTGTGTGGTGTGTGGTTGCTGGTGAGTATTTGCTTCAGGTAGGGGAGCTGTCTGTAAGCAAGGACTGGCCTGTCTCCCAAGATCTGTGAAAGTGATGGGTCGTCCTTCAGGATAGGTTGTAGATCCTTGATGATGCGTTGGAGAGGTTTTAGTTGGGGGCTGAAGGTGATGGCTAGTGGCGTTCTGTTATTTTCTTTGTTGGGCCTGTCCTGTAGTAGGTGACTTCTGGGTACTCTTCTGGCTCTGTCAATCTGTTTCTTCACTTCTGCAGGTGGGTATTGTAGTTGTAAGAATGCTATACCACCCTATACCGGAAACCTACTGACCGCTATTCCTACTTACATGCCTCCAGCTTTCATCCAGACCACACCACACGATCCATTGTCTACAGCCAAGCTCTACGATACAACCGCATTTGCTCCAACCCCTCAGACAGAGACAAACACCTACAAGATCTCTATCAAGCATTCTTACAACTACAGTACCCACCTGCTGAAGTGAAGAAACAGATTGACAGAGCCAGAAGAGTTCTTGTCAACTGCTGGAAATGGCCGATTATCACTACAAAAGGCTCCTCCCCGCCCCCCCCCCCCCCCGCTCTCCTGCTGGTAATTGCTCACCTTAAGTGATCACTCTCGTTACAGTGTGTATGGTAACACCCATTGTTTCATGTTCTCTATGTATATAAATCTCCCCACTGTATTTTCCACTGAATGCATCCGATGAAGTGTGCTGTAGCTCACGAAAGTTTATGCTCAAATAAATTTGTTAGTCTCTAAGGTGCCACAAGTACTCCTTTTCTTTTTGCGAATACAGACTAACACAGCTGCTACTCTGAAACCTGTCATTATAATTACTGGTGTTCTAACACCCTGTTTATGATGCTATAAAGTGTGTGCAAGAAGGGTTTTTTCCCCTTTGTTTTAGTTTGTGAGTGAAATTGGTGCTTATGAAAAGTGACTGATCTTAGCACTAGTTTAAAGCAGGTTCTGCATTCACCCAGCTTTGCCATTGCAGCTCAATCCTGATCTTCAAACCTCCATATGAGTTCTGGGCCGCTCAAGCAGAAACTGGCAAAGATGGTGTGATTTTGTGTTGTGAATGAATGGGGTTGGTATGAGACCACCATATGCACTATTACCTGTGACACAATGTGGGCTAGACTGTAATCTTCCAATCTGCCCAGAGTGAGGGCAAAGCATAGTTGCACTGTCCAAAGCAGGAACTGAATTGAGAGTCATGACCCTTGTCCTGAAACAACTTTCTTCCCCCTCTGCACCAGCTTAGTTGTGCCTATGAATGCATTGGAGAGGATGAAGTGAACACACTTTGTCCCTGCCTGCACATTCTCTTTCCACTTGTGTGGGACAGGGACTAGTGGCCCAGAGGCAGCTGCTCTTTCCCCCACAGAAACCACTGGATAGCCTGTGCAGTGGAGTAGGGCAGCTCACAATTGAACCCTCTGGGACTGGAACCTGAAGGACTCCAAAGGTGACAGCCTAGTGCTACTGCATCCCCCAACCCTTGAATGCAAATATATTTTGAATTATCCGTGATATGTCCTTTGTTCCAAGAGTATGGGCCAAATCACAATATCAATGGGGGTAACGTAGCTATTTTTCATCACTAAAATGTTAGTGCATAAATGAGAATTCCTATTTGTTTATATACATTGCATAGAAAGCTTTAACAAAGTTAATCATAATGCTAACTGGACTGTGGTTTAGTAATAAAATTAAATACTTTGTGTGACAAAGTTCCTGCTCTACCTTGGTGGGTCTTGTGCTTACTGGCGGATTTGCTCGCCTTGGAGCTTCAAGGCAGCCCTCAGCTTGGCCATTTTTCTCAACCCACAGTCCAGGTCGACTCCTCCTGTGTCTGACCAGGAGTTGGGAGGATTTGGGGGGAACCCGGGCCCACCCTCTACTCCGAGTTCCAGCTCAGGGCCCTGTGGAAATGTAGCTGTCTAGAGTGCCTTCTGGAACAGCTGTGCGACAGCTACAACTCCCTGGGCTACTTCCCCATGGCCTCCTCCCAACACCTTCTTTATTCTCACCATGGGACCTTCCTCCTGGTGTCTGATATTGCTTGTACACCTCAGTCCTCGAACAGTATGCGTTCTCACACTCAGCTCCTAGTGCCTCTTGCTCCCAGCTCCTCACATGCACACCACAAACTGAAGTGAGCTCCTTTTTAAAACCCAGGTGCCCTGATTAGCCTGCCTTAATTGATTCTAGCAGCTTCTTGATTGGCTGCAGGTGTTCTAATCAGCCTGTCTTAATTGTCTCCAGAAGGTTCCTGATTGTTCTGGAACCTTCCCTGTTACCTTACCCAGGGGAAAGGGACCTACTTAGCCTGGGGCTTATATATCTGTCTTCTATTACTCTCCTATAGCCATCTGGCCCGACCCTGTCACATTTGTTAATATCTAATTCCACTACATTCAGAAAAATCCTAATTTTTTTCTATTAATGCAAACAAGCAAAGAAACACAACCTCAGAAATAATCACTAGAACTACCTGATGAAATTCTTTTTTTGATGTTTTCTGCTAAAAAGTGGAGCTCAATCAGCCCGTCCTGCCACACCTGGAGATGTTAGACTTGGCGGCAAACTATCCTGGGCTCAGCTGGACAGTGGAGCCTCTTACAACTGGTCTGGCATGGTAGAAAACCTGGACATAGGAGTGCAGTACTATGGCTGCAGGGGCCTGACTCAGGTCTGGTGGGGAAGGAACCCAGAGACACTGACACAGAGGTTATTTGCCTTCCCCTCCTTAATTACCTGGACCTTAGAAAGCAACATTGTATTTCAGAAAATTTTAGTTATCTATTTGCCAGGTAATTTTTAGATCTCCTTTGCAATGACAATCTCATTGATAATTGTTAGGCAAAAAATGGAGATTAGTCTGGAGGTTTTAACTGGCTCCCTTTTGTAATTAGTGTAACAAATGGCTTGGGAAATGGAGACACATGTATTTAGTACGATTGCCTTCTCTTGCTATTTCTTCACAGCAGTTTTTTTTTAAGCTTGCTGTGATACTGGCTGCAAGGATGGAGAATCACTTAGTGACCAGGTTGGCTAGAGACACTGCCCTGCACTATGGGGTGGAAAAAGTAATTATAGCCCCTTGTCCATTTTATCCAGTTATCACAGCATCTTGGAAACCCAAGGTCAGAACAACTGGCAGGTATCACATTCCAGCAAGTAGCAGAGTTTGATTAAGTTCTTTGGGCTTTATGATGAATGAGAATTATGACAGCTTTTTGGGGGATCTTCGGGAGGCTGGTGGTATGGTCAACTGTGACTGCTGAGATCAGAACTTTTAAAAACATCTAAGTCGTATACCGGTCTCTGTAGCATCATGGCTGCTGAAAAAAATGGGTCATAAAAATGGGATGTGTGTTGGGGGCTTTGCCTGTTACAGGGGGCTCTTTCCAGTGGAAAACCCCTGAAGCAACCCATTGTGAAAACTGCAAAACACCCAATGACTTCAATGGGAGTTTGACATGAGTAGGTGTTCTTGAAAATCATCCTTAGGCACCTATTTACTTTTGAAAACCTGGCTTTCTGTGACCTTGGGGGAGATTTTTCCCAGTGACTCTGCATCAAATGTGCCCAGTAAACAGGAAAACTGATGTTGTTTGTAACTGTAAACCAGAAGTCAAACCCACCTGAAATCTAGAAATAAAGCTGTTTTCTGTCTGGTTTCTGGACAACTGTCATCAATGAGAAGGATCTGCAGCTGGGATTTTTTTTGAATTCGTTGAAAAGAATCCAGCTCATCTCCCCACAGGAGTAAAAACTCTTAGTTCTGTCACTAACGTAAGGCGATACAACTAAGGCTATGTCTGCACTGTGTAACTACAGAGGTGTGAGTTGCAAAGTGCATCAAAATGTTCCGCTTTAACTGCCCTGTGTGGACGCTCCTGGCGCAAACAAAAAGGTATCTAGATTGCCTTAACATAGTCCTGTTTGACAGAGGACTATGTTAATGTATTAGCAGGTACCTTCTAGTTGGGAGCAGCAACTCTCACATGGGGCAGTTAGAATGCGCAACTTGTAGTCCACACAGTGGTGCAGTGTAGACGAGCCCTGTGTATGCTCAATTTGCTCACTTCGTGAGTGAAGAGGCTCACATTTTACAGTCACTTTTTTTTTTTTTTACCATACCTGCAATTTAAGGCTGGCTGGTGCCAATAAGTGCACACTGAAAATTATACACTAAGGTGCTGTCTACATTAAGGCAATTTGCATCAGTGTAACTACATCAGTGGCACAAACCACTGTGGTAGATGCACTTCACTGGTATAAAATGGGGTTTACGCTTTAACGGTGCATGCTTAATGAGTGTACACTTAAAAAATCCTGCAGCCTTGCACAGCTCAGCTCTCTAGATGTGAACACTCAGAGTTGGCAGAATTTTGTAGCGTGCATTGGCAGCAGCCCAAAAGGGGAAAGTGTTATTTTCATTCCCACAGAACTTAAAAAACTGCTGAAGGTTTTTGCGCAAACTTTTAACAACAATTAAAAATCACTCTTAGGTAGAAACCAAGTATAGGAAATTTCAGCCCAAAAGATAAATATTTCATAATGCTAACAATAAATGTGTAAAAGCAAAGGGTTATAAAGGAAACTGTTTGGTGACCTTAACTTTGTGGATGCTCCCAGGTATTAATAACATTTGAATTACTTTACAGTTCAGGTAACACACTACAAGCTCTTGCAGGGAAGCACAATAAGTTATGTGAATTGTAACGAAAAGGGCAGCTGAATGAAGTAATAAGTTAGGGAGAACCAATGCTTGTCAATGTCCTCGGAGCGGCCCTGAATAGTCATTCTTTGCTCTAATAGCTCAACAAAGAACACAGCAGCATTGGCTTCTGAAGTAGTTTCCGTGCAATGTTCTGAGTCTTTACTCCATTTACATTGCCAGCAATGGAAAGATAGAAAATTGCTGTCTCAGCTGCTGGGGTGGGTATCATTTCAGAATGATCCAGAAATGGAGGAAGTGGAGTGATCCTGGTTTTGAATCGGGGAAAGGGATGACAATCTGGAAAAAGCTGATCCTGCAGGGTAAAGTGCCAGAATATCAGCCAGCACTACGGTTGCCACCTTTCTAATTGCTGGTAACCAGCCTTTGAGGCAACGTCCCCTTCTCCACCTCTTCCCCCCAAAGCCCTGTCAACGTCACTCACTCCTCTCTCCCCAGTCCCCCCATCGCTCACTTGATCATCTCCACCTCTCTCCCCCTGCTCAGCTGGGCTCTTTCTGCTCCGGTGCTGGGGCCAGAGCTGCTACAGCCTGACAAGGAGCCTGACTGCGGGGCAGGGGGAGGTGCTGGGTCATTAACACTTTTGGTCCCCTTTTTCGATAGGACTTTCCGGTTGAAAATCAGACGCCAGGCAACCCTAGCCCAGCACATAGAGAAAGAAAAAACATTTTGGAAAGGAGCTTCTCAGAGCAGACTATCTAGGAATGTGACAGAACACCTCTTACACAGCAGGGAAGTATTTCCTAAGAGGAATCAGCTCCATCTGATATTGATGATATTGGTTACAATACAGGATAGTCATAGAAAAATTGGCTGAAGGTTTTTGTTATGTTTTGTTTTGTTCTTGCCTTTGGAAATCTTTCTAGTAGCAGTGTACAGCCCTGATGTAATGTGTGGGTTTGCTGTGCAGCTCATTGCCAGCTGCTAAAGGCAACTTTCTCTCTCAGATATTGTGGATCAGAGCAAAGAGCAGGTGTTCACAATGTGCATAGATAATTTGGCACCTCTCTGTTAATGAGCAAAGATAATGGAAGACGGATGGAGCTGGCAAAAAAATTGAATCATGTCAGCCCTTGTTTTATTTTAGGATCATTTCAGAAAACGTGAGCATCACTCAAGATTGGAAAACCTCTCTCATTCCCGTTGACTCTTTAGTATATCAGGTCCTCCCCTTACTTTAATCAGAATGGTTCAGTGGCCAACCTTGGGTTCTGCTCTCACCTGGGCTATTGACTCTCTGTGTGATCTTGCTCAAATCACTTCACCTCTTTATGCTTCAAATTTCCAACCTGGAAAATGGGACAATGATGTTTACCCAACTAGTTAAAAAGTTTTGAGAGCTACAGACCAAAAGTGCTAATGAAGTATTATTAAAGCCCTGGAAACCACACTTCACTTAGTGGATTTCATATATTTGTATTCCAGAGCATTTTATGAATTAACACAATTAATTTTGTAATGAAATAAAACATTCTGTCATTCTAAATGCTCTCATATAATCTACTTAGAACCAGTCGTCTCTATCAATATGTTGGGCATCACTTACATAAAACTCATTTAACCTTGATTCAAGTTTTGACATTGTTTGAAATTTTTCCCTGTTCAAGTGACAATGCATTCCATCACTCAGACTGACACTGGGATGCCAAATACAATAACAGGGCAATATGTTGATTTGCCTTCATTTTTGCAAAGGATCCAAATCAAATACATCTTTGTAGGTACATTAAGCAAACTTAAAATCAATCTGCTCTTTAACTGGTCGCCACTGTAATGAGTTCACAACTCACATAATAATCCAGACTCTCTGTAGGCAAAAGACCTCTTTCTCTTTTACCAGGATGAGGCTGGCATACTGTCTTGCTCCACTTGCCCACTTAGTAGTTACTGGTAGATCAGACAGTCCTGAGAAAGGCAGCTGTATAATCCCATGCTCTCACAGTCTTTGTGGGAAACGTGGTTTTCTAGCTCTAACTCTGTGGGTTTTCATGTTACACTCGTAGGAAGTAGAACCATCTAGGAGCCTCTAGTATTTAGAGACAGTGTTCAGTACACTGTTCTATAAATCTTCTTTCCCATATCCAGTTTAGTGTCCTAGCCACTCCAGTCACTAGGTCAGGCGCTTCAGTGCACAAGCTACAAGAAGAGGGGAACTGGGTATAACAGTCACCAGAAGGAAAGGTGTGTGAAAGCCCTCGTGTTTGCCTAAGGTCCTGAAGTCCTTGCCTTGGGGAGATGAGGTGTCTCGTGTAATATATCCCAGATGGCATCAAACAAGCTCATGACTGCATGCTTGAGAAGGCAAGCTCATGTTTGTATGCTTGGGGCCCGCATTAGCTGAAAAAAACCAAGTCTTTTATTGAAGCAGAGAATATTCAGAACCTCTAATCAAATAAAGAATCACGTTTATAGTAGGCCACCTTCAAAACCTTTCATCACTACAGAATACGCATCAAAATCGCACACAAACATTACCATCTGAGCGACATAAATGTAGATAATAGTTATTTCAGGAAGCACCAATCAGAACACACTTTAACCCAGGGGTTCTCAAACTGTGGGTCAGGACCCTTCAGGGGGTTGTGAGGTTATTACATTGGGGGGGTCGTGAACTGTCAGCCTCCCCCCCAAACCCCGCTTTGCCTCCAGCATTTATAATGGTGTTAAATATATAAAAAACTGTTTTTAGTTGATAAGGGGGCTCTAAGTTGCACTCAGAGGCTAGCTATGTGAAAAGGGGTCACCAGTATAAAAGTTTGAGAACCACTGCTCTAACCTCACTTATGTGGTCTAATTGGAAATCTAAAACTCTGATATATTCGAATGAAAAGTGTTCAATGAAATGTCAGTGATGAAAATGGATTCTTTATTTTCTTTTTTCTGTATTATTTATATTATGGAGGGTGTTATGAATTATGAGGTCAGGGAAACTGAGCTTTCGCAAAGTGACTGTTGTTGGCACTCTTCTTATGTCAAAATGCACAGGATTGCCAGCAAGTTGCAAACCATGGTACTGCCCTGACTTTCACACATGAATTTAAAAAAGCACTAGCCAGCACATTCATTAATCAAGCATTGCTCCACCTTTCTTGTGGTCTAACCTGCAGAATCTGACAGATACCATGTAACTGATAGCACTGTCAGTGGTTTTTCAGGTGTGGGAATAATACTTCAGTTGAGAAAACATTTGGTGTGCTTCTGGCTACTGCAGTGGTTCTCAAACTATTGTACTGGTGACCCCTTTCACACAGCAAGCCTCTGAGTGCAACCCCCCTTATAAATTAAAAACACTTTTAATACCATTATAAATGCTGTAGGCAAAGCGGGGCTTGGGGTGGAGGCTGACAGCTCACAACCCTCTATGTAATAACCTTGCAACTCCCTGAGGGGTCCTGACCCCCAGTTTGAGAACCCGTGGGCTACTGGATCTAGGAAGGTAAACTCCAATTTTTTCCCATTTGCACTGGGAATTAGACTACATTTTCCCCTGAGGCTGGATATATGCTTCTTTCATGGGTAGCAAAATGTTTCAGAAGGTGATGATGGGGTTTAAGAGCTCTAGCAATCTCAGTGTTTTAGTAGCAACAAACTGCGCTGCCAGCTGGGAGACTGGAGTGCAGGAGCTCAGGTCAGAGGCCAAGAAAAAGGAGATGAAGTCATCAGTGTTTGTGATTTAAAGGAAATTGAACATTCTTCTTTTCCTTCCCTGCACCCCTGGCTTGAGGTAGCAATCAGGTTAGATCCACTTTCTTGATTTGTAGGCAGAGAACAGGGACAAAAATATCAGTTGTCAATGAGATAGGGGTGTTCATTAAGGCTAATGTCCTGGCTACAAAGAGGTATATTCCCCAGAACCAATGAGGTGTAATAGTAAAAGATGCCCCTGGCCTTTGCCTAAGTTGCAAAAGAAATAAAAAATGACCACAGCACTAAGGCTAAACCAGAAGATGCAGATTTCTGGCCCAATTCTGGTTTCTAATAAACAGCCTGCTGATCTGAGACAAGGATTCAGCCTTTTTTGTTTTTTTATGATCAGCATTACACAGCAGCAATGGCACAAAGACGAAAAATGTCACAAGGAGGTGCAATCAACTTACATTTTTTAGTTGCCAAAACCAAGTATTACAATAGAAAAACACTCGATTTAATTAGAAAAGTTATATGTTTGGGTGAAGCTGCTGTGATTGAATTTTTCCATCATGTAGTTATGGCAGGGATTTCCACAATGGCAAAGTACCATTAAACAAAGCTGCTGCCTACTATAAAGTACATTGGGGAGCGGGGGGTGATTTCTTTTAAAACAGAAACAATAATATATGAGAACTTCTTTCAGCTGTATCCTGGCCAGCAGAGAGGCCGCTGAGGAATGGCTATATCGATATACCATTTTAGGTCCCCATGAATCACTAGGTTGTAGCTGCTCTGTACTGCCACCACAGCCCTCAGTAGATTTTCTACCGCTACTGGCACCAGGATCTATGCAGGCAGAAGCCACTGAAGACCCTGGAATGAAGCGGCCATTATCGTTGAAAACTCGTGGCGGTCAGGGGAGGTCCCACATGATTGGAAAAAGGCAAATATAGTGCCCATCTTTAAAAAAGAGAAGAAGGAGAATCTGGGGAACTACAGACCTGTCAGCCTCAACTCAGTCCCTGGAAAAATCATAGAGCAGGTCCTCAGGAAACCATTTTGAAGCACTTGGAGGAGAGGAAGGTGATCAGGAACAGTCAACATGGATTCACCAAGGGCAAGTCATGCCTGACCAACCTGATTGCCTTCTATGATGAGATAACTGGCTCTGTGGATATGGGGAAAGCGGTGGATGTGATATATCTTGACTTTATCAAAGCTTTTGATATGGTCTCCCACAGTATTCTTGCCAGCAAGTTAAAAAAGTATGGATTGGATAAATGGACTATAAGGTGGATAGAAAGCTGGCTAGATCATCATTGATCAACGGATCGATGTCTAGTTGGCAGCCAGTATCAAGTGTATTGCCCCAGGGATCTGTCCTGGAGCCAGTTTTGTTCAACATCTTCATTAATGATCTGGATGATGGGATGGATTGCACCCTCAGCAAGTTTGCAGATGACACTAATCTGAGGTAGGTATGCTGGAGGGTAGGGATAGGGTCCAGAGTAACCTAGACAAATTGGAAGATTGGGCCAAAAGAAATCTGCACTTAGGACAGAAGAATCCCATGCACTGCTACAGGCTGGGGACCGACTGGCTAAGCGGCAATTCCTCAGAAAAGGACCCGGGGGTTACAGTGGACGAGAAGCTGGATATGAGTCAACAGTGTGCCCTTGTTGCCAAGAAGGTTAACGGTATATTGGGCTGCATTAGTAGGAGCATTGCCAGCAGATGGAGGGAAGTGATTATTCCCCTCTATTTGGCACTGGTGAGGCCACATTTGGAGTATTGTGTCCAGTTTTGGGCCCCCACTACAGAAGGGATGTGGACAAATTGGATAGAGTCCAGCAGAGGGAAACAAAAATGATTACAGGGTTGGGCACATGATTTATGAGGAACTGGGCTTATTTAGTCTGCAGAACAGAAGAGAAGAGTGACAGAGGATTTGATAGCAGCCTTCAACTACCTGAAGGGGGGTTCCAAAGAGGATGGAGCTAGGCTGTTCTCAGTGGTGGCAGATGACAGAACAAGGAGCAATGGTCTCAAGTTGCAGTGGGGGAGGTCTAGGTTGGATTTTAGGAAACACTATTTCATTAGGAGGGTGGTGAAGCACTGGAATGAGTTACCTAGGGAGGTGGTGGAATCTCCATCCTTAGAGGTTTTTAAGGCCCAGCTTGATAAAGCCTTGGCTGGGATGATTTAGTTGTTGATGGTCCTGCTTTGAGCAGGGGGTTGGACTAGATGACCTCCTGAGGTCTCTTCCAACCCTAATCTTCTATAATTCTATGAATCTAGACCATTGGAATTACTCTGGATTTACACTGGTGTTACTGAGAGCAAAATTTTGGCCCAGTGGGAGATTTGTGTGCCTAGGAATTCATTTAGTAAATGATTTGAGGTTATCTGAAAATAGCAAATGCAGATTTCTCAAGGACTTAAATGATTCATGGCCAGAGTTAAAGGACTAGCCTAAGGAGAGCAAAAATCCATTATACAGTTCAATAGAGCTTTTTTTTATATTACTGGAGTGATTGGATTGTCACTCCAGTAATATAAACACAAAACCCCAAGACATTTCAAATATAAGATGTTAGACTCCAAAGCTAATTAAAATACTGTGGTAAAGGGTTTTTAAAATTACAATCCCCTACTGGATACTTTGTTCTGCATCTGATTTAAGAATTCCTAAGGAGACGCATTAAGACATGTTAGCTAAAGACATGTCATATCATTTTGTGTTCAATGCAATATTAATACTAACCCTCATGGTACAATAAAACAGCACAGAATATATTGTAGTATCCCCAAATCAGTCACATTAATATGATTTTTAATCAAATGGTGTGAACTTAGCCTTGGGTATCATGCAAAACAAAATAACTGGTTGTAGGTATTTCACGGTTCTATTTCCTTGTTATTTGTGAGCAGTTACAAACTTGTGTGGCCAGGAAACTAGAATGGCTTATATTAACAGTTGCCATAAGGCAGGAGTGAAGATCATTTCGGACTTTGCAAAGGGTGAATTATCCCTGAAACTGATTCTGAAGCCTGTGAACTTGTTACTGTAGCCCCAAATTTTAAAGGTAAAAAGTCATGAAGAAACATGGTTATTCTAAAAAGACTGGTTTAAGGATTGTGGATGGTATTGTGTTAAAACCACAAGACTGGGAATCAGGAGACCTTTGTCTAATTCTCAGCTTTGCCCCAGACTTGCTATGTGACTTTCAGCTGGTCACTTTGAGCCAGATTGTGGCCTGCCCCTACTGCAATGCACAATGTGGGAGGCTGCAAGGAGCCTGCTCTCTCCCTCTCAGCTCCCCCCCCCCTCCACATAATTGCAGCCATAATGTAAGGGCTGTTGAGGGCCTTTTCGAAGGGGTAGAGATGAGAGTGGGACCACACCTCACCATAGCCCACATACAGTCATATAGGTCATCCATCCTGCCCACCTGTGGAGGGGAAATCATGCTGCAATTCTCCTACATCAGAGGTTCCCAAACTATTTTTGCTGAGGCCCTCCTCAGAAAATACATGCCCCCTCACAGGAACTGGGGAAGAGCGGAGAGGGACTGACAGGTCACCATGGATTGGTGCCCAGTACTCATGGGGGGCCGGGGTCGGGGAGAGAGGAGTTCCCAGTATCCACAGGGGCTGAGGTGGGGAAGGACTGCCCTGTGTCAATGAGGGTGCAGGGGGTGGTCATGGAGGGAACCCAGAACCCGGGTCGGGGCCAGGGGTTACTCATCACTTAGCAGCTGAGGAAGCCTTCTACTCCCAACAGTGGTTAGTTGGTTTCAGCTGCTGGGTCCCGGTTCCCTGCCCATCTCGCTCCCCCGCCCACAGGGAAGTGGAAGGGGGCTGCATTGGAGGTTCAAGGTCAGGAGAAAAGTGGAAGGCTGCACCTTCTGAGAACTGACCCCCCTGCTAGACAGAATCCCCTGCTGACCTTGGTCCTTCCGTATGGCCTTGACTGCTTTCCACGTGCAGGGTCTGTCCTGCAGGGGAAGTGGATGGCACTCGAGGCCCTGGGGCTGTGCTGAGCAAGGGCCCTGTCTGAGAGGGGAGGTAGTACTCCCATGGTGTAGCCTTCTGCTCCCTACTTGTGGAGTCCCCACTGGCCTCCCCAGCAAAGGAGGGTAACTGCTGGTTGGTGTCTGCTGCAGTGGAGGCATGTGATGGGAGCCTGGCAGCTGAGACTACCCACACACAGCCCCATACACTTACCCTGTGACACAGATTCGCTTGATACAAAAGAACATAGGCTTGGTCTGCATTTAAAAGTTAGATCAACATAGCTACATCAGTCAGGTGTTCGAAAAATCCATACCCCTAACCAATATAGCTATGCTGACCTGACCCCCACTGTAGATGCAGTTACATCAACAGAAGAATGCTTCTGTAAGCATAGCTCTTAGGGATGTAAAATGCTATTAGGGATGTAACCAACCTTAACCGTTAACACAGGTGGCCCTGCACCAGCTGGAGGGACCCCAACACCAGCCACGCCAGGCCAGCCGGCGGGATCCCTGCCTTGGCTGTGCCAGCTGACGGGACCTCAGTCCCGGCCAGGCCAGAGCAGCTCCAGCTCCAGCCATGTCAGGCCTCCCGGAGCCACCTTGGTTAACGATTAACCGGTTAAATGGTATAATTTTAATCGTTTAACCAGTTAACTTTTTAAACCAATATTTACATCCCTAATAGCTATCATCATTCATGGAGGTGGTTTTCCTGCACTGATGGAAAAACTCGTTTTGTGACATACGCTGTGTCTACACTACGGGGTTATGCTACGATATACAGAGTACTTTGTGAACATGTATATGTTAAGCTGTGATATCTATATCACTATGATGGAAAGATGGATTACTTGCATATAGCAAAGTGGATAGACACATTCACAATAAATCTGATTGGCTTTTTCATGTCAGTGAGACTTGAAAAAATATGCATTGAATTTCTGACAAGCCTTTCAGCTGCTTTGCTCCACAGGTCAAACTATTATAATCTGCCCTGCTGTTACATAGGATGTATTTACACAGACACAAGTAGTAATTTCAAACATTTTTCCCTCTGCCTCCCAGATTGTCTTGACCTGGTGTTTCTTTCTTTCTTTTATCATGCTTTTTCAGAATGTGTGTTGCATAATTATGTCAACGGTTTTGATTGTGGATAGACATTGACCCTTTTTGAAGATGCACTTTGTCAATCAATGAGAATGTATCACTTAGCGCTGTTGGATTCATTAACTTTTATCCAACTTTAGACCCCGGCAGTTTATGGGGATTTGAAGAAATGGTATCTGCAAATCATTTCCTATGCTCTTGACTTGGGTCAACAGCTACTTTGTCCTACAGTCTTCAACCATTTTTATTTGCAGACTGGCTACTGTTACTGAGAGGCTCGAAGTGCTGGTACAGAGATGGAGAAATTAAGCCCGTTGTTTGTTTGTTTTTTAAAAGATCAACTCTTTAAAGCATTGTTTTTAAAATAACATGAAGAGCTCACCAATAATGGTTTTGTTTTTTTCAAATTTTCAAACTGGAAATGTGTAAAAACTTTTCATACATCAAATGCCTAAAGTTACATGTGGCTTTTAGGGTGTTGGAGTGTCATCCTGATGCAGATAGACATTTTAGTTCTAGGTCTTCAACTTCATGGGTTTTGTACTGTTGAAATGTGAAATACAAATTGAGAATGCTGTTGTTCACTGGTGTACTTAGATATAGTTTGTGATTTGGAAGGTATAGGGATATGAGAATACACACCTTCCATTCTCTATTCCCCTTGCTAAATATCTTCTTCCATCTTTAGTCAATCTAAGACAATACCAACCTCACCTTCATCAATGTAAGAGACAAGTCCTCTAGTCATTATTCAAGACTAACTCAGGTAAAACTCCCCTTGAAGTCAGGAGCAATTACAGGGTATGGGCTGAAAGTATTGGCTCTAAGATAATATCAAAACACCATAAATTGTATCTTTAAAATTTCTAAATGTTTCCCACATTTTGTCCTGTATCCACTGCTAAAAATCTTGTCATTCCATTGAACATGAAATCCCATTATGCTTCTGTTGAGAAAAGGAAAAAGTATTGTAGTGTCTTTACACTCCTTGTATATGTGTTAAGTGCAGTCTTTTTTATATAAAAAGAGCTTGGTGACATTATAATCGGTTAGTGTACTGATTTTTTATATCTGGAAACATCATTTCAAATCATGTTAATGGTTTTGGTGGTCATATCCTACTCCATAGTGAGCATTTGCCAGAATCATCACACAGCTTGGCATGAGGAAGAACTCAGAAGAGGGCCCTGAGGAGACTGGGATGGTAGATGTGTTTTGCAGATTATGAATGAGATAGAGTGTTGTGAGGGAGTTCACAAGAGCACCAATCCAGTTGGCAGCACTGGAAGTGATCAGGGGCAGGGGGGACTCTCACAGTCCAGTGACTTGACATTCATGTATGCTACAGGCACCTATCTATGCACAGTTCTTGCCCGCAGGAGTAGTCTGGCTGTTCATCTGTTTTAGGGGGGTCAATAAGGTGTAATCCTTGAAGAGATAGGGATAACACTATTACATATATCTGTCCATGTGGTTTGTGGCTTTCATCATGCTAATCACATAAAATAGTCAATCACCAAATCTATTAAATTGTTAAGTTCATTGACTGCAAAAAGACAATGTCTGTTGTCAAAAGGAAAAGGAGTACTTGTGGCACCTTAGAGACTAACCAATTTATTTGAGCATAAGCTTTCGTGAGCTACAGCTCACTTCATGTCAAAAGGCGATTCCCTGGCTACCCACCCCAGTAAGTGAACGTGTTGCCTGCTGGCCAATCCACCTTTCCCCATGACATCTCCCACTCACTCATCCAATACAGCCATCCAAGTTCATTGCTTGTTTTGTGACATTTCCCAAGACTCTTGTCTGAGGTGGTTCTCTCTCTCTCTCTCTCTCTCTCTCTCTTTAATCTGTTGTGTTTCTAAAGTCCCTGTTTCCTTGGTAGCTGAGCAGTTATTTCTATTTCCAATTTACAGACATAGGCTAGGCTTAGGTGAATGGTGGCCTGACAATTGGACCTATGAGTGCATTGGGAGTGGCATGCACATGCAGCCTGTATTCCTAGACTCAGGGCCCACATACGCATGTTTCCAATGCTGCAAGGCTAAAAGGATAGATTCTAGTGTAAAACCCACTTCTTATTCATAGTTGGCATCCACTGTTTTTTCGTCTTGTGTACCCCTCCCTTCTCCCTGCATAGGGCAGGATTTTGCCTTAAGTTTGCTGTAGCTGTTGCTATTTACCTGTCACATTCACATGCACTGCATTTGCTCAAAGAAATAGAAAATGTAAACTACACATCTCCAATGCCATTTGAAAATTAGAAAATATTTACTGCAACAAACACACCGAAGTGTTATTAAAAATAATGACAAAGCCCTCAATCCCCCAAAGATGTTGAATAGAAATAGTGCAGTTAAGATGCATGGCCCATATTATAATTTCCAGTGTTTTGATAAACTTTTTAGAAAGCTACACTTGTGAAAAATTGGTGTGGTTAATTTTTTTCTGATTAAACGTATTCAGTATTCTGTTAATTAACAATTAGTTTTTTCCTCTCTTGACAACATCTTATGTTCAATCACTTTCATTTTCACTGTTCTTACAAGACAACTTTTGCATTCATTACACTGAATGAGTGAGAGAGTAAAGTGAGAGAAAAGTGTTTTGCTGTATGAAAGATAACATCTCATCGTTTTGTTTAGCTCCTCTTTTTTAAAAGGGCCATTTGTGTTAGCTCAGAGCAACTTGTATTCAGCAGCACTGCTTGCATGTCAGTAAAGAAGAGCAATATTGTGCACAGAACAACCCTGTAAATGCTGAGATGAGGAGACTGGAAATGATGATTTTTATTTGAAGTAGTTTGGTCTCCAATCTGGGTTGGCTTTGATTTCTAGACATTCAGGAAATGGAACTTTCGGAGCTGAAGTCAATTGGAAAATGTGCACTGTTCCCCCTCAGCTAAGTGTGACTTTATGGAAATGTTAGAATGCACCTCATTGTTTGCATAGAGTCTCCTTTTGGCAAGAAGTAGGAATCTGTATAATCACTTACTCCAGAGATTTTCCTTCAAGGACTAGGGGATAGGAAGTGTGAACTGGACACTTTTTAAAAGGAAACATTTTTAAACAAATGAACTTTTTTCATACAGAATCAGTCAAATCCATGCTATACCAGCCATTGGGCAGTGAAGTGTGTGTATATATATGCATGAAATGAGAAATGGAAATGTATGGCAGGACATTTAAATAACTGCTGAGTTTTGATCTATTCATCAGTATTACAACCCAGGGATCAGACAGTTTAGACAAGACCAACTGGCAAGCTTTCTGTTCCCTAACTAAGGAAAAAGCTTTGTTGCTCCATGGAGTGAGTACTGTAGAAGTGATAATTTCTGTAAACTAAATGTCATGTCTCTAATGTACCTGAGCTCCTCTTCTGAGAAAACGAGTCTCCTGTGATGCTTTTAATTACACTCCAAATGAGTGTGTTGGTACATCCTCAATGCAGTTATAACATATTATATTATAACAGCTATTAAAACAGATCCCAACAGAGGGTGTTGATTAAAAAAATGCACAAGCACCAATGGAATGAGGACTGTGATTAGGCACAGTGAACTGGGCTGGATTTTCCTCCATCTGGGCTCCTTGTGTTGTCATTTATATCTGTGCAAAGTGAATCAAATCAGAATGGTAGCATTTTACACCCATTTTGTGATGTTATAAATGCCTACCCACGGAGCAAGAGAGGGACAAGATGGGTGAGGTAATACTTTCTATTGAACCAGCTCCTGTTGGTGTAAGGTACAAGCTTTCAAGTGACACAGAACTCTTCTTCAGGTCTGGGGAAGGAAAAAAGAGTTTCTGAGTTAAATACAAGTTGGAACAGATTGTTAAGAGTTACGGGTAACACATTGTAGGAGGCCATTTATAGGGTTACATTGTTATGTAAAAGCAGTTTGATATGGACCATTACGGATTAGCAGGTAGAGATGTTACTAATTATTGTAATGAGCTATGAAGCCAGTGTCTCTGTTGAGTTCATGATTTTTGGTGTCTAACAGCGTTATGAATTTAAGTACCCAGACTCACCTGTTGAAGGCGCTGTGCAGATTTCCTTTGTGGACAATTACTGAAAGATCAGATATCGAGTGATCACTTTGTTAAAAGTGTTCACAAATGGGTGATATGGTGTTTTGTCTTTTATCCTGTTTCTGTGTGAGTTCATTTGAGAGTGTGGTGATTGTCTGGTTTCACCCACATAGTTGTCATTGTAGCATTTAGTGCACTGGGTTTGGTACACCATATGTTGTGATAGGCATGTGTAGGACCCATGGATCTTGAAAGGTGTGTTGTGGGAGGACGGTATTGATCATCATAGCATTGGAGATATGTCTGCAGGTTTTGCATCTTTTTTTTTTTTGGTATGGTCTGGTACTGCTTTGAGTTGGTGTCCTGGTCTCTGGGGAGCTTTCTTCTTCTGATGAGCTTGGTGAGTTTGGGGGGTTATTTGAAGACCAGAAGACGGGGTTTAAGAAAGATTTATTTCAGGATGTGGTTCTCATCAAATATGAGTTGTAATTTTTTGATGATACCCACTGTGGGAGGGTAGGTGACAGCTAGGGGTGTGCAGGCAGTGGTTTTCCCCCCTATATTGAAGCAGGCACAGGTGCCAACTTTTTTCTGCGCCGGTGGGTACTTGCGCTCCACCCCCGGCCCCACCCCTGGCCCTACTCCACCCCTGCCCCAAAGTCCCCGCCCTAACTCCACCCCTGCCTGCCCCTATTGGACCTCTCCCCAAATCCCCGCCTTGGCCCCGTCTCCTGCCCGAAGAGCGCCGCGTTTCTCCCCCCCCGCCCCCAGGCTTGCTGTGCGAAACAGCTGTTTCGCGGCACAAGTGCTGGGAGTGAGGGGGGAGAAGCAGGATGCGGTGGCATGCTCAGGGGAGGAGGCGGAGTGGAGGAGAGGCAGAGGTGAGCTGGGGTGGGGAGCTGCTGGTGGGTGCAGAGCACCCACCAATTTTTCCCCGTGGGTGCTCCAGCCCTGGAGCACCCACGGAGTCGGCACCTATGGAAGCAGGTTCTCTTGGAGTATTTGGGTGGCCCTTGACAAGATGTGATCTTTTTCTCTGGTGGAGTGTTCTTGTCTGATGAAGGTGGTTTTCAGTGTGTTTATCCTGGACTTTCTCTTCAGAGCAAATTCTGCAACATCTGAATGCCTGGCTGTAGATAACAAATTTTGTGGTGCATCTGGAGTGGTTGCTGGATCTACATAGGTAAGTATGGTGATCTGTAGGTTTCTTGTATGTAGTCATTTGGATGGTTCTATTGTTGAGGCTGATCACAGTGTCCAAAAAGTTGATGCTGGTGTGAGAATGTTCTAACAAGTTTGATGGATGGCTAGTGGTTGCTGATGATGTGGTGGAAATCCATTAGGGAGTTTAGGTCTTCTGTGCAGAGGATGAAAATATCATTAATATATTTCAGGTGTAACATTGGTTTCATGGAGCATTTTTCCAGAAATTCTTCCTCAAGTTGGCCTATGAAGAGGTTGACACGTTTGGGAGCCACCCTAGTTCCCATGGCTGTTCTCATGGTTTGGACAAAATGTTTGTAGTTAAAGATAAAGTCACTATGGGTGAGGATGAAAGCATTGTACGTTATCTTGTAGGTATTTGAGGCAGGCAGTGATACCGTCATGGTGAGGATATTGGGGTTTAGGGAGGTGGCATCTATGGTGGCAAAGATTGTGTGGCAATATGGTGGCAAGGTATTCTGGGGAAGTTGTTTATGTTACAGAGTTTCTGGAGGAACTTGATAGTGATTTGAAGAAATCTGGCCTTTTGTGTGGTGAGTGGTTTGAGGATGAGTTCTATGAGTCCTGATATTTCTTTAGTAAGAGTGCCAGGGTCAGATATGATCGGTCTGCCTGGTTCCCTGGTTTGTGTTGCTTGGGAAGCTTGTAGAAGGTCTCTGGAGTGATTTAATGGTGGTGAGGTTGTAGAGCTTTTCTTGGAGTTGTTTGGGGAAGGATTTGATGGTATCTTTACATTTTGGTGTGAATTGTGGTTTGGGGTCTTCTTTTAGTTCTTTATAGTGGGTGGTGTCAGAGAGTTGTCTGTTGGTCTCGTTGACACAGTCATCACAATTAAGGACTTCTGTAGCATCCCCTTTTTCTGCTGGTTTGATCACTATCTGGTGATTGGATTTTAGGAAATGTATAGCTATCCTTTTGGTGGTAGAGAGATTATAGTGGATGTAATGTTTGTTGAGGATTTCACAGTCCATTTTTTTCCTGACGCAATTATTGTAATGATCCAGTGTGTAGTTTTGTCCACTGGGAGGTGTCCAGTCAGATGCCTGTTTATTCATATGACTGGTGGGGGGGATGTGGTTGTTGTGGGTGGTGTCATCTTTACTGTGAAAGAATTCCTTGTGGTGGAACCAGTGGAAGAATTCTTTTAGTTTTCCACATGTTAATATAGTGTCAGGTTCTGTGGTGGGGCAGAAGTTCAGTCCTTTGGAGAGTACCGGTCCTTCAGCTTTGGTTAAGGGTATTCTTGGTAGGTTAATGATGCTGGGGTGTCTTGTAGTGTCCATATGGTGGGTCACGGTGTCTTGGTTTCTCCTAGAGGTGGTGTTCTGTTGGTTGTGGAGCTGTTGTAGTTGGTTCCACTTTTTGTTTTTGTGTTGGATTGCTGTCATCAGGTTTTTTAGACTGATGTTTTGGGTTTCCTGCATGATATCCAGGTAAGTTTCCTGATTTTTTTCTTCCAGTGTGTGGGAGCATGTGATCATTTCATGTTTGTGGTGGTCCCTTTTGGAGTGTGTAAAGTGCAGGAGATGGCTCCTCGATTTTTCTGAGGTCCTTCTGTAGAGCTGGTCAGCATATTTGAAATACAAGGAGCAAGTCAGTGGAGAATCAGGCTCAGTGTATCAGAATGCATCATTATGGTGCAATGATGGTGTATATGTATCTGCTGTATATATGTATTTACAGTTTGGTTTTATGGTAGGACAGTGAGTTATATCATCTGTCATTCCAGTATTTGGACCTGATCTTGCAAGCTTCAGAGCACCTTCTGCAAAGTGCTCACATCCTCAGCTCCCACTTACTTCATTAGGAGTGAAGGGTGCTCATCTTGCAGGAAACATTCAGTACCTCTCAGGTCTGATCCCAGTGATAGACAAATAGATTCTCTGAAACACAATTGCTAGCCTCTTTTGCCAAACACAGTGAATAGTTTCCTGAAACAATCTCCGTCGATAGTATATTGAAATGCAAAGCCCTTGTGCTCCTAAATGATGAGAACACTGATTTACAAATGAGTTCAATTTTATACATCAGAATCTCTCTATGTGCCAAGTAATTGCTCTGGGTCCATGGTGGATGGGAATTGTGCAGTGAGGGAGGGTTTATGATTGCTGGCACTAAGGAATTTTATGATAAGTGTTCTCAGTTATTTGATCTGAGACAAAATAAACTATTTGTACCTCTTGAGACATCTATATGCAGATTAGTGTTGAGATCACATTGCTGTATTTGTTAATAAAGCTTTCAGCCTTCACAAGCACTGTTATTTTGCATTCACTTTCAACTTTTTTATGGTCAGCAGCAGAGTGTAAATGTTTGTGCAGTGTAGACATCAGAGATCCCTTGTTATACTGAAAATGTGACTAGTCATAAGCAATAAAGGCTAAATCAAAAAAAGATTTGGAGTTTGGGTTTGCATAAGCCTTGAAAACTTTGATTGCTTATTCAGCTGTATTGAAGTTTCACTTCTCCCTGACCTCAACAAGTCAGGGTCAGATTAAGACAGGTTCATGGTCCAAGGGGACCTAGTTTGCCAGTGAGTCAGCTAAGGTGCAGCACATGTGGCCTTGTATGTGCTAGGAAGCGTTGGGTTGTTTTACATGGCAGGAAGAGTTGGAAAAAAACAAGGATCCATTATCAGGGTCTGGAAGAGAGAGTTCATGCCGCCAATAGGGGGCTGGGAGGGAGCATCTGTTGAAGATCTATGGGACACCAACTTTTTTGATGGGACAGAGTTAAAAATAATGTGGCTCCCATTTAACCTTAATCTGTCTCTCTTCTGTGTTCAATAATTGCCATCAGTAGAGACTCAGGTCTTTGGTCCTCTCTCTTGGCATCTGGCCAGCTACACTCTATATGTCTTGGATACTCCAGGAATTTGCTGCTTCAGAGGTGCCCAGGAATGATTGGCTGCCTTCCCTTTCTGAATGAAGCTCTGCAGTGTGTAATATTTAATGGCAGCAGACAACCCAGTAAATATTCCCAGGCTTGCTGAGAAGTCCATGAGATGGATTTCAGCCAAGCCAGACGTACTGTTGGAAGAAGAAAGAGGTGGCCAGAAGAGAAAGGGGACTTATCAAAACTTTCTCAATTCCCTACCACCCACAGATATAAGAGGGGTAGATTTTGGAGGATTTGACAGAGAAAAGGGACTTCAACTTGCTTACACAGCATCAACCAGCTCCCTCCTATTCTGTGCCCGTTGACATCCCAGCTCTTTCTGTCGAAACCATGCCGCTACCGCTGACCTGAAGCAATTCTCAGGTAGTGATGTTGCTTAGTGCAGAGGGAAAAACTATGTTTTCACAGTCCCCACACTGTCCTCTACCACCATATGGAAGTGGTACCCCATAGAACTCCCTCACAGAAGGGATTCCACGGGTTCAAAGATCCCTCTTTCTCCTCTCACCATGATCTGTATTCCCTGTCTTCAGAAGCCAGGGAAGCATGGGGCCATCAATTTTCACTCATGCATAACTCCCATTATAATCAGTTGGAGTTTTGCCTGGTTTAGGATCTCAGGATTTGAACTAGAATTAAGGATGAATCGTTGGACACATTTTTCTGCTATGGGAAAACATTAATATTGTCCTTAGCTAGTGACTCTGAGCTGGAACAAGAAAATAAAGATGTGCTTTGAAAGTAAAGTTTATTTTTGTGCGTGTGTGTGTGTACATGCCTGGGAATCAGGAGTGCAAGGTACAGAGCAGGCTGTTAGCAGGTGACGGCTGCGTTTCTTTCTTTGGAAGATGTGAATTGAACTTTTATATTTTTATTCTGTACCAGCAATACAGCAGCAATATGAGCTGTTGGTAAGCCACAAGCATGCAAGTAAAATCTGGGTTTGACTGTGGATAGTTTACAATATTTACATTTATAGTAGCAAGTTCCCATTTAGAAAGGTTAATGGTGTTGGGGGTGGGGAGAAGCATTACAAATTAATATCTGCTGTGGACTGGATGTCACTTTTGGTATCGCCTTTCTGAATGTGTTTAGAGTCTTTGATGAGGTGTCTGACAGAGAAGAAGCTTAACTTTGGAAGCCTGATTTTGACCTTGATCTCTTATTTCATTTATATTTTGAGCTTCTTGTTGTAATTTAACCTATTAGCCTGTACTCTGCTGCTTTTTTCTGGGAAGTACTTTAATTTTACAGAAAATACAGTTCCTGAAAACTGAGTGAATCGTGACAAATAATCTCATTGCAATGAATTATAACTTATTTTTTTGGTCTTTTCATGAGGTTGATTCAGTTATTGGTTAAATAGAGCTTTTGAATACATTGCAGTATTAGCAGTTGACAAGAAAAAACTTAAATAAAGGAAAAAGAAAAAAACCCTTGGAAATCCCATTCGTTTTCTTTTGAGTAACTGTTAATCTTTGTGTTTATAAATAAAAAATGGGGTGTTTATTAATTTTTTATTATTAATAATAAAGAATAATAAAATATGCAATGGCATTGGTCAATAGATGATAGCTAATTAAGTCCTGTTAGGAGGGGATTTAAATAGTTGTGCACGGCAACATGTAGTACTAACTAATTTGGTATATTTTCCTGCGAACTAAATGACAAGGTGAGCTTTGCATTCCCTTTGCCAAAATGAACACTTTAAGATGAAATAGACTTGGACTTCAGTAATGGGAAACTTCCCAAGATTGCTCACATTTCTTGATAATCTCCATGGAACCCTAACACTTACCAAATATTTTTTTTGTTGGCAGGTGGAGTGGATACAACAACAGGTAGTTAAAAGAAGGATAAAGAGGGATTATAAACCTGGTGGTACCCAATCCACTTATTTCAATGATCCCAAGTGGCCAAGCATGTGGTACATGGTAAGTATAAAGGCAGCCATTGGCTCTGATTCATGCTAATCGTTTATTTGCTGTGCTATGATCCTCTGTAGGGGACAAAATAGTATCTTCAGAAAAAGGCAAACTTTATTCTCAATTTTACATGAACTAAGGAAGGGTCTGTAAACTCTTTACAAGTATAATGAGTGCTTCCTATTGCGGTGCTCTTGGAATTTTTAACTATAGAATAAAGTTTCATCAGTGGGGAGGGGAAGGGACATAACCATGGTCTATTTGAGAAAGGGAAAAAAAAACCCTCCTCTCTGGCTGCCCAGTTCCCTGCCTCCAAGACCCCACTAATACAAATAATTCCCATTGACTCCAATGTCAGCTATATCATCAAGCAAGGGAATGGAGACCAGAATTATGTCTTTGTGACAGTAGTAGGCAAACAGATATGGTGTGTTAGATAATGAACGATTCCATCTGACTGTGTGTTGCTTTTAGTCTGACACAAGCACACAAGCAAACTTTTATTTTAATTTTTTTAACATGTAACAGTCACAGTTAAAGCTTGGACTGGAGATCTTGGCTACCCAAACGGATTTTAACTATAGTATGTCCTTAATTTGTGTTGCATGGCCTAAGTGAAGTATTTTAGTCAGAGTATATCCAGGCTTTGGAAGAAGGGAGCATCAAATTAGGCAAATGACTGCAGTTTAATAATAGGATCATCATATTTCCCAGTTCGCTGAAAATTTTGCCTATGGTAAACCAGCCTGGCTTCAAAGACACTTGTTTCTTAGGATATAGATCACACATCCAAAGGCATTTGGTCCTATATTAAACGAATGTAGGACCAAATCTGATCCAGGTCAGCAAGTGAGAGGGAGCCAGGCCACTGCCTAGTCCTATTCAGCAGCAGGATGTTTGTGAGGCAGAGGGGAGAAGGACCAGGACAGTTTGGAGAAGACATTTGCTGGGGCCCACGTTTCTGCTCCTTTGAATAAGAACAGCATGGTCTTCAGGTGAGCATATATGCTAGCCTGTGTTGGCCATTTCCACAGTTGTGAGACCACCCTTTTGGGTTTGTGTTGTGCTAACCATTACGGTCTTGATCTCCTTTGCTAGTGCTCTATTGAACACTTGGTTGGAATCCTGGCCCTGCAACCCTCTTTCCACACAAGGTCACCCATGTAGCTCAGATGAGAGCAGGGCCCTAAACTGAAGTAAGCATTTTGAGACTCGATGTCTTGAATGTCATCAGGCTTGAGGGGGAAATGTACTTTTTTGAAACTGTTATGTAAGAAGATGTTTAATTTTAGGATAGACACTTTTTCAGTGGAATATCATCTCTGGTGTGAATGCTGCATGGAACCATAAACCCAGATCTTTAGAATTTGATGTATACTAGCAAGAGTTTTCCTAAAGCTGCTTTACAAAGACAGTTTTGAATTCTCCTTGTGAGAATCATTTGTATTTTATGCTTTTAAAAATTGCAATTGAGAAACAAAAAGGACACAGACCAAAGGTAATTTGCAAATAACAGTATATTCCGAGTTGCCTTATCTTCAAGCGCAGATAAGAGTATATGCTTTATGGGTAGGTCACCAATCAGGATAGGGAGTGACTTGGGTTTTGGCCCATGGTTCCAGGGTTGCTGGGCTTTGATCAGAGACTATGCAATAACCAGACTTCCCAGATTTTTTGTATATTTATCACTGAGCCTTATCACTGATCCCTTGAAAGGCATATTGTTGTCCCTGCCTCAAGCATGACTCAACTTACTGAATTTCTGGCATAATTTTAAAATCTCCTCAATAAGCCTTGACATACAGTAGGGGAATATTTATGTGTATACAATAGGGAATTTTCAGTGAAGGGCTCTTGACTTTGGAACTTGCTTCCCTTTTTGGTCCACTAGACCTGAAACCTTTGATATTATGTGCATGATACAAGGTCCCTCTGTTTTTCCAGGTTCTTGATGAGGAGGTGCGTTAAGGAATGCATATGTGGGTTCAAAGGGGTGATATCTGTGGCTCCTGATAGGCTGTGAGGATCCTTTTTTATGTGTACACTCAGAGCACTCAATGGGTGCAGTTTAAAACTACCAAATAATTAACTAAATTTTGAAAAAGGATGGTCAAGTCTCTCGAGCTAGGTGTATAGTATGTTTTGGTGGAGGCTACCACAGTCCCTGGGAACTCTCCAGTTTAGCTCTAGGGAATCTTTCGTCCCTGGTTATATATAATTTCCTTATCTCTCTTAAACCTCATGGATTCTCCCTTTCTAAAACCTCCTATTGTGACAAACAGTGCTTATCCTGGGACGGCTGGAAGTGATGTGTACTGGGCCCTGTCAATGCTGCTGCTTGGCACTGGAAGGGAAAAGGATACTTATTAAATGATGGCTATTATACCAAACAGATTTTGATAGAAACCACTCACATTGCTCAATGATTGTGCTATACTTACTAATTAAAGCATTTTATTGTATATTTATTAGTTCACAAAATCATATACATTGAATACAGGTGTAAGTATAACTGCAGGAATATGATTTCTGCTATGGGATATAGCATATTGCAGGAGTCTCCAACTGCACCATAGCACTGCTGTCCATATGCCACATATTGAGTATTGGTGTCATGGGAGTAAGGCAGCTTGTTCTTGCTGCCCTGTGGTACATGTTTGTGGTTACCAAGATACTGGCAGTGACAGAATTACTGGCTCTCCTGGCCCATGCATAGAAGTGCAAAGTAGTAGTACTGTTTTATTTATGATGTTAACTCAGGTGGAGAGGAAGAGGAGGGGAGGGGTGCTTGATCCAGAATTTCAGAAAAAGTTTAATTAAAATAAAAGGTTTCAGAGTAACAGCCGTGTTAGTCTGTATTCGCAAAAAGAAAAGGAGTACTTGTGGCACCTTAGAGACTAACCAATTTATTTGAGCATAAGCTTTCGTGAGCTACAGCTCACTTCATCAGATGCATCCGATGAAGTGAGCTGTAGCTCACGAAAGCTTATGCTCAAATAAATTGGTTAGTCTCTAAGATGCCACAAGTACTCCTTTTCTTTTTATTAAAATAAAAAAGTTTAGCATACGGAATCTCTTCTCTGACATGGTAGGAAGGATCAAAGGTGGATATCTCCTCCTCATGAAAGTCAAGATAATGGGGCTGGGAGAATTTAGGTCTTGGGAGACCCAAGTTCAATTTCCTGCTCTACCACAGACTTCCTGTGTGACCTTGGGCAAGTCACTTAGCCTCTCTAGGCCTCATTTCCCCATCTGTGAAATGGGGATAATGCCACTTCCTTACCTCACAGGGGTGTTGTGAGTTGAAATACATGAAACATTGTGAAGTCTTTGATATCTAATCATGAAAAGCCCTATATAAGAACTAGATATTATTATATTATGTCAGGCTACGGATGTTAAAATTTGGTTTATGTCCCAAATCAGAGGGAAACACGAACATTTCTAAATTATCATGAAAGAGAATTCAGGGAAAAAAATATTTCAGATCAATCGAAACATTTTGTTTGGACAAAATCAAAATGTTTTATTTTGATTTGAACTTTTAAAATTTTATAATACAATAACAATTGTATGTGATATTACAAAATAAAATATTTCTAAAAAATTTGAAACATTTCATTGCTAAAATGTCAAAACAGGATGTTTCAACAGCGTCTGAAACTCCCCCCGCTGTTTTTTCTCGGAAATGAAATTTCTGAAAAGTCAAGGTGATTTTGTGAAGCATTTCAATTTTGATGGAACTGCATTTTCAGAACAAAAAATGGTTCTATCAAAGTTTTTCTGACCAGCTCTAGTTACAACCCATTTGAGATCACATTTTCAATCCTTGAGGCTATGATTTTCTCTATGCTTTCTCTATCCATGCTTTCTGTATTTTATTGCAGTACTGTATTGAAATGACAAAGTTTGTTTAATGGTTCATTGTGCATTTTGAAAAAAGCATTTTTATCCGAAATGTAATACATTTGCAGTAATTCTTTGTTGATGCTGTTCTCTTTGGATCAGAGTCATGACAGGATCTTTTCCCAGCCTTTTGGAGCATGTGTAGTTGTCTTTATTTGATCTATCTAATTTGTATGTTGCTTTAGTCCCTATCCTATCAGGACACTCACGGTGATGTAGATAGATAGATTTGAATAAATGGCAGTATTTGTGATATTGCTGGAGTGGTAACAATATATCAGTAGGCAGGAAATTCTGATTGCCATAAAGGTTCAGTTAAAGAGGAGGCAACCATTAACAAGTATTGAATAAGTGACCTCAAAGCTATTTCAGGTCATTTCTAAAACATCCCCATAACACTGCATTTGTGATTGTAAATTCATCTCTATATGTTAAACTCATGTATCTTTTCTGATTGTCAGAAACAAACCAAAAAGAAAGGGGAAAAAACCTTTGTATAGAACTATCAGTCATTGCTACACCATAGAGAGAGGATTCTAGGTTGCTACCTTCAAACTCCATTATTATGAAAGCAATAAAGTACTATCATGTGCTGGTATGGATTTTGATTAATGAGTAACTTCATTACAGGTTGAGATTGATACCTTTGGCCCTTGAACTGGTCTAATCTCTAGCAGGGCTGTAAATTTCATTGAGATTTGTTGACACAAGATCTTTTATCTATATACTATGTCAAACAAACTATTTGATTAATGTCTTTCTCTTCTCCCTCTCTCCCTCCCCCCCCCTTTACTTTGCTTCACAACCACAGACCTGGTCATTTTAATGAATAGGAACTAAGAAAATGGTATGGGCTTATTTTAGTGACATCTATGCCCAGAAGTGACGGGGTGATGGGGGGTGGGGTGGGGAGGCATGCCTGCTGTCCCCTTTGATTCATCACAAACCTGAGATGTGTATCCCATGAGACATATTTAAAACAAATATTCCATCTCTGTATTCCTCAATGTTGATTCTAAAGATGTTCCTAGAAAGTGAAACTTAGAAACTGTTGTAATTCCTTTCACTCAGGGCCTGAGCCTCTAAAGCAGTGGTCCCCAAACTGTGAGGGAGGAATGTCTCGGGAGGCTCGGCAGGGCCTGGGCCAGCCATTACAGGGGGTGGGGAGGGAGCGCCACCCAGCTCCACTCTGCTCCCAGCTCTGCTCTGGCTCCAGCTCTCGCCCCAACCCCAGCCAAGGCCCCAGCTTTGCTTCCAGCCCCAGCCCTGCTCCCAGCCACAGCTCTCCCCTTCTGGCCCTGGCTCTAGCTTCAGTCTCAGCCCCCAGTCCTGTTCCTGGCCCCAGCTCACAGGGGGATGTGATCAGTTTACATTACTGGTAAGGGGGGAGCGACATAAAGAATTTGGGGACCACTGCTCTAAAGTGCCAAGTACCCTAAACTTTCAGTGAGAGTAAGGAGAGTAGAAAGTGCACAGCACCTCACAGAAGGCACTCATTACCTGCAAGATCAAGTCCACTGTGTTTCATTATTCGAGAGCCCAGTTATCTGTGTTTGCTCTTGTGTTTTGCTTTCTAATAATGAGGAAAAGAAAACATTAGATGCTACTTTTCTCCACCTTGAGACAATACTAGTTTAAAGATTGCAATATGTTTTCCTTACCTGAACTTGTCAGTTCTGATGATTTATAGCTAACATGGCGGAATATAACCTTTCTTGGATGAATGACACATAAATATCTGATCTGATGGTCACAGCTCAAACATTGCTCAAGATTGACTTACACAGCTAGGAGTTGGTTTTGTCTCAACTTATACCAAGTAAAGAATGACTAGAGACCATGTACCTTGCTTTCCCTATGACGAGGGCCCCATACATATTTAGAGTTTGGAGAGTGAACAATCCAACATATTATCCCCACAGCTCACCTGTCTACGTATCATTTGTTTAATACCAAAAATATCTACCATATTTCATCTCTTTAATTATTGTGAATAAAGTATGCAGACTGCTCATAATTGTTCCATATCGAATCAATTCACATAGCTAATAAAAGGGATCGCAGTCATCTGCAAAATTCCACTGCTGTCTAAAAATACTTTACCTAACCTGTGATAATAGTCCCACTATAACTGGAAGGGATTTGAGGAAAAATGTTTCTCTGTGCATTTGACAGCGTAGTCAGATTCATAGTGTGTAAAACCTCAAAAATGGCAGGAGGACTGAGAGACAGGCGTAATAAGTGAAACTATTTTTAATTCATTTTTTAAAAGTTGACTAGATTTCAAGTTAGGAGTAGCTCCCTAAGAACTACGCTTTGCCCCCCTGGAGTAGATATCCCCGAAGGTAATGAAATGAGTCTGATTCCACTGTATGTGAGGTGAATTCAGGGAGCCCATATAGAGGGTCCACCTTCCCCTTCTTCACTAGAGAATCACATTGAGTTAGAACATGACCTCAGGGAGTTGTGTTAATTCATAGAATCATAGAATATCAGGGTTGGAAGGGACCTCAGGAGGTCATCTAGTCCAACCCCCTGCTCAAAGCAGGACCAATCCCCAATTTTTGCCCCAGATCCCTAAATGGCCCCCTCAAGGATTGAGCTCACAACCCTGGGTTTAGCAGGCCAATGCTCAAACCACTGAGCTATCCCTCCCCCAAATTAAGGCGATGCTGACCATGACTTTTCTGTCAATGCAGAAAGCTGGCAAGCCTTGTTCAACATTGTCAGCTTGTCACAAGTAAGCCCTACCGCTCCTATTATTATTAATTATAATTATTAGACAAGCCCTCTGTGCCCAAGGAACAGGTCTCATTCACTGTGAACCCTGCAGACCTCCCCTCAGTTTGCTCCGGCTAGGCACTTGGGTCCACTATTTGAATATAAATAGAAGATTTTACTAAGACTAAGAAGTAGAAGACTGACTAAAAGTATGAGGAGAAATAAGAATTTTTAAAGTACATCAGATGTGAGTCGCTCTAGGGAAAGATGATGGATCTGCTATAGCATATGGGAGTAAATGTGAAAATCAAAATGATTTGGGAATTGAATAAAACAAAATGATTGCTCAGCATTGGATTTCACCAGAGAAGTTAAGAAGAAAATGTCTATCCAAAGGCTAGACTTTGCAGCTAATGAAGGTGTGGTGCTGTCAGAGAGAAAACTAGAACTTAAGTTACAGTAAATCACTGGGACACGATGGTATTCCTTTGAGAAACTAGTGCATAAAATAACTGAGGAATCCACAAATATATGTAATATATATTTTTAAATGTTATACTCGATGAGAAAAAGGTGTCCAATATTGAAGCCACCTTTAAAGTGGGTCATCCAGGAAATTTATATACCAGTGAACCTTACCTAAGAATCTGAGGAAATATCTGAGAAAGCCATTAAAATTATAAAGCATGTTGAGGAGTGTAATGTAAGAGCACACCTGTCAACTTCTCATAAAAGAAAATGAAGGTGATCTACAGCATCCATAGAGGACTTGGAATGGGGAGAGAAGTGTCACCCACTGCCTGTCCAAAGCTGGAAAAATGTTCACACTTTTCATGATTGTTGCTAGAAACAGCCCAAAGCCACCATTAAATCATAGATTTAGAAAAAGTAAAACTGTTTCCTTGTGGATTTTTTCCTTGCTTTCTCTTTTCTCATTGTATTCTCCACTTTCTTTTCTTTTCTGACTTTTAACTTTTATTCTTTATGAACCTTGGTGATTTTTCTCACATCCTTTAAAAAAAGTCTCTCTGTTGTTGTTTCACCAGTGAAGTACTTGCTTTGCTCAGAATGATTTTCTTTTCTAATTTAACCTTTCTCCCTCTATTTCAGTTTTTTTTTACTGGTGACCCCTTTCACACAGAAAGCTTCTGAGTGCAACCCCCCTTATAAATTAAAAACACTTTTTAAAATATTTAACACTATTATAAATGCTGAGGTGAAGCAGGGTTTGGGGTGGAGGCTGACAGCTTGTGACCCCTCATGTAATAACCTCGCAATCCCCAGAGGAATCATGACCCCCAATTTGAGAACCACTGCTCTATTTGCTTTTTTCTTGCAGTGTTTTCCTGCTCTCCTTTCCCTGCTCTGTCCCAGACTTTCTTTTATTTTCTATTTCCCCTCCACTTCTGCCCCCCACCTCCAGTTTTGCAAGTCCTGCTTTCCCTCCAGTGAATTTTGGAGGGTAAGAATTTTGGACAGTTTCCTTCTAACTTCAGATGAGTCAGCATCCTTTCTTAGGGCTTGTCTACACTTACTGGGGGATAAACATGCAGCGATCAGTGCATCGGTGGTCGATTTAGCGGGTCTAGTGAAGACCCGCTAAATTGACCGCAGATTGCTCTCCCATCAACTCCTGTACTCCAGTGGATTAAGAAAAGTAAGGGGAGTCGATGGGAGAGCGTCTCCTGTCGACATCGCATAGTGTGGACACCGCGATAAGTAGATCTAAGCTACGTCGATTTGAGTTACGCTATTCACATAATTCAAATTGCATAGCTTAGATTGACTTTTCCCTTTAGTGTAGACAAGGCCTTACGCACAAAAGAGGTTGGCTTTTGTAAGGGTGAATCGTGCTTCTCTAGTCTGTTAGGTATCTTTGAAAAAGATAATAGAATAATACATAAATAACTGTCAGTAAATATAATTTATGTAGTCTTTGAAAAGAAGAAAAAAAATAGAGTACATGTAATTTATTTAGGCTTTTGAAAATGGAGTTCTCTCTTACATGGTGTTGTTACTGAAACTTGGAAAACCCAAGCAAAGATAAGGGACCTGATTCTGCACTCTCACTGTTTTACTTTGGTGTAACCCCATTGACTTCAATGGAATTAGTCCTGATTTACCCAGTTGTGTGAGCAACATGAGGCACACAAAGTCCTGTTGTGGCTTAATAGCTGATTAAGAGACAGGGGGCAGAGAAAAGGATAAATGAGCAGTTATCAGCATTGAAAGAGGCTAATAGTGGGATGCCTTAGGGGTCATCAGAAGTGGAGCCAATGCTGCTTGGTGTATTGAGCTGGCAGATGGATGAAGAGTGAGTTGACACAATGCTTTAGAGTAGCTATGTTGAGGGAGGATTATTTAGAACGCCAGAAAGGCCCAACAAAACTCGATAATTGGACAAAATGGTGGCAACTAATGTTGAGTTAAGCATTCAGGCAACAGTTTGGTTGAAAAGAGGCCACTATATATGTATTAGCTGCACAGGTAGCCAGTTTAGATTGAGATTGCTTCAGTTTGTGGAAACACCTAGTAGACACTGGACATGCTCAGCGACTTAACTCAGGTATTTGCATGATCACTCAGTTTCTCATATTAGTAATGTGATCTTTAGGGTGTAGACAATTGAAAGGTAATTCACACTAGAATTTGAGCTACTCTGTACACATTGATGAGCTCTGAGTCACTTGTAACTAGGGCTGGCTGTGCAAAACTCTTATAGTGAAACCCAAACCAGGTGAAACTCAGTTGGGTTTGGGTTTCAATGAGACCCCAAACTCAGAGCTTTGTGTGAAGGCTGGAGAAGAGTCTGACAAACTCAGGACTCTGCCCTCCCTCCAGAAAACTCCCCCACCAAAACAGACCCTGGAGCCATGAGTAGTGGATTGGGCAGTGGCTGGTTACATATACTCTACTGACATCTTCAGGGACTTCCAAGTGAACCCTACCAAAATCCCCTTTAAGGGATATCCTGTTACCATGCAATGCATTCTAAGGTGCATAAGAGCCTAGAATAAGGTTAATTGGCCTTCAGTAGCAGCAGTGGGTCAAAAGGAGTGCCTTCAGGTCATGTAGCTATTAAATGAGTGTTGAGGAGAATGTTAGACAAGGAGTCTGCTTCCCTAAAGATGCTGATAAGATTTGTGGGGATTGGGCTTATCTTGCTGGACCCCCAAAAATGCAAGACAGAGAACTGAGAAAAAGCATGTTACAGACTTCTGGGCTTCCCTAGGTGATGGCACCAGCTAAGGAGAGAGTTGTCTCAGGGTCTAGCAGGGTTGCATGGGGGCAAAAGTGGAGAAACCAGTGAGCAGTTCCTCATGGAATAGGCTGGGAGGGAGAGAGAAGAGTCACTGGGGGGTCAGGAACAGTTGAGCAGATGATCAAGACAACCTAAAACAATCTGTGTCAGGGTACACCAGAGGTGAGTATCAGTGAAGAGGAGTTCATATGCCAGATGTTTGCAGACTGACACACACTGATTATCTGCTTGTTGACAGTGGGAGCTGAGTCTGTGTTTGTCTCAGACCCATCAAGAGATGAAAGTTGACAGTTAAGTGTGAGCCTCACAATGTCCTTTTATTGTCATCTACCTGTATTGAGGTACTCATACTTTGACCCTGAGTCTTCGCTAGCCATTTGTCATCTCTAGACCTGTACATTGGCCCTTCCTTCTATCGTGAAGATACTGACATGCCTGGAAAGCAACATACTTTAAAACTGGTAGGGGATATTACACTATCATGCATTTTCCGTAACATTTGCCAAAAGGGATGGAATGCTGCTATGTCTCTGTGGAGGATGCAGGAAGGGGAAGCCAAAACTAACTAGTCAAAAGACACATGTCCACTTTAAGAAGGCCTCCAAACTGACCAGGGCCACAAGAGATCCTAGTTCTCTAGTTGTTCTCCGAGACAGGCAGGCAGACAGGCTGGTTTTCTCTTTTCCCTTAGATGCCAAGTCAGGGGAAGAGCCGCTTAGTGCACTTCATAATGGCCTTACCCCAGACTCTTCAGTCAGAGCCACCAAACTTATACTTAGAAAAACAAAGTCTCTGGTGTTCCTGATCAGAGTGATAATATGAAGTCTGCAACCAGAGTGACCTCTAGTCACCTCTACTTTGCACAGCTTTCTTTTCCTGTTTATATGGCCCAGCTCCAGGGGTAGGACATGGTGCTCCTTGACAGCACTCTCACTGTGTTGGCTGTAAGTGCCACTGTCTCTCAAAGGGGTATTACACTCTGCTGCACTATTTAGCCATATTCAGTTTTCCTTTTGACACACCTTTTTCTATTGCTGTGCACACCAGTTGTACAGTGAAAGCCAGGTATGTATTGATGTAGCATGGCAATACTCTGTTTTTCATACATCTTTCACCTGTTGCCATTTGCACCTTTTTATGTGTGTGTATGTGTTCCAGACATGCGCCCCATCAGATGATCAAGTATTTAATATTTGATAAGGGAAGACAGGGAGATAACATTTTACCTGCTATTGTGGAGTTGTCACTGAATATCAGAAAGTATCAAACCACCAGCAGTCATATGCTAAGAAGAAAAGACCTGTCTTAGTTAAAAGATAGGAAACAAAGGGAAGGAATAAATGGTCAGTTTTCAAAGTGGAGGGTGGACCCCCAAGGATCTGTACTGGGACTATGTTCAACATATTCATAAATGATCTTGAAAAGACATACAGTGAGGTGGCAAAGTTTGCAGACAATACAAAATCACTCAAGATAGTGAAGGCCTAGGCAGACTGCAAAGAGTTACAAAGGGATCTCACAAAACTGGGTGACTGGGCAACAAGATGGCAGATGAAATTCAGTGTTGATAAGTGCAAAGTAATGCACATTGGGAAAAATAATTCCAACTATACGTACAAATGATGGGGGCTAATTATCTGTTACCACTCAATAGAGAGATCTTGGAGTCATCGTGGAGGGTGCTCTGAAAGCAATGTGCAGCGGCCAACAAAAAAGTTAACAATGTTAGGAACCGTTAGGAAAGCAATAGGTAATAAGACAGAAAATATCATAATGCCACTATGTAAATCCATGCCCACACCTTGAATACTGAGTGCAGTTCTGGTCACACTGTCTCAAAAAACGATATATTAGAATTGGAAAAGGTTCAGAGAGGGGCAACAAAATGATTAGGCATATGGAACAACTTTCATAGGAGGAGAGATTAAAAAGACTGGGACTGTTCATCTTAGAATAGAGTCAACTAAGGGGGGATATGATAGAATTCTATAAAATCATGACTGGTATGATGAAAGTGAGTAGGGAAATATTATTTACCCCTTCACATAATACAAGAACTGGGAGTCACCTGACTAAATTTAATAGGCAGCAGGCTTTAAAAAAACATAAGGAAGTATTTCTTCATACAATACACAGTCAACTTGTGGAACTCATTGCCAAGGGATGCTCTAAAGGTGAAAAGTATAACTGGGTTCAAAAAAGAATTATAAAAGTTCATGGAGGGTAGGTCCATCAATGGCTGTTAGCCAGGATGGGCAGGCATGCAACCCATGGATGGATCATTTGAAATAATTGCCCTATTCTGTTCAGTCTCTCTGAAGCATCTGGCACCAGCCACTGTCAGAAGACAGCAATCTGAACTAGATGAACCATTGGTTGACCAGTATGGCCAATCTTGTGTTTTTATCAGGAAATCAGGGAAGATTTCTAATATCTCCTTGTCTGTTTACTGGTGGAAGCATACATCTTGTTTTCAGTGAGATATTATGATAACATAATCTATCATTAGTTAACATTAGATCATGCTGTAACTACCTGGATCAATACACACTTCCTGATGAGAAACAACAACTAATATTTGGTATTCCAGCAAATCAGGAGGAAAAGTGGATTAATCACATCTCTGCTGACCACAGGAGATTATTGAAGTAACTAGTGTAGTGTGATTAACAAGTAGTTTAGTAAGATTAACAGAAAGACTAGACACAGACTGCTCGTCTGTTCCATGGTAGCAGTTCTCATATTCTTATTTACCTGAGCAGCTACTGTGTGTTTCCCACTGGGTCACATCTGGAAGTGCCCAGTGAATGCAAAGTGGATGTCAAGCAGTCTTCTGGCAATTATTTTCACTGAACCAAGAAGAAGTGATATTAAAGTGATCTGCGTAGTAGCTATCTGGATAGATTTTCCTGCTTGTCAAAAATGAGATGGTTTCATTTCTGCTGTAAACAGATTTTTTTCCCCAATGATAAATCATATAGTAATAACACACATTCTACACTCTACCTACTGCTGCTGATTATATCTTCGAAGGGAGAGAATCCCCTTCTCTCTTAACTCTTAAAATTTATTTAAAATGTGATGTTATGTGTTTTAAATGGCTGCAGTCAGGTCAAGAACTTCAGTTTTCTCTCTGTATATATTGCATTTTTCTGAGCTATCTGTATGTCTTTTTTTGTAGTAGTTTCTGTAATTAACAAGGAAAAGGCAGTTCCATATAATGTATGTTGTATTTCTGTTAAGAGGGAATAAATGTTTGACTGTTTAATTTTAGTCCATAATAAAATGCTAGTAATAAGTGCTATGGAATATAAATAGATAGTAATTGCTGAATTTGATAACAATACATAGTATTCCAATGGAAAAAATGTTTGCGTATATAGACATATAGTTATTGAATGGCATAATTTCCTTTTTAAGTAGAAGCAATTGCCAGTTTTTACTTTTCAAGAAACCTATTCAATAAGAATCCATGTTAATCTCTTTTCAGGTTGTTGAACATCAGAGTAGCAGATCTGTAGAATGATTTTCCTTTTTGGAGCAATACTGCGTGCTCTCCTATGATGATTGAAAAAGGAAAAGATCATTTCTAAAGTTCTGAGAAATACCACATTTTTGTTTAGAAACCTCATCTGCTATTCAGTTTAAATGCTTCCCCTGTGGCTTGCCTAGTAAAGGTGTGGTTACTGTAGGGCAGTGGCTGCTAATTAAGGGTATGTCTACACTACGGAATAAGGTCGAATTTATAGAAGTCGGTTTTTTAGAAATCGGTTTTATATATTCGAGTGTGTGTGTCCCCACAGAAGTGCATTAAGTGCATTAACTCGGCGGAGTGCTTCCACAGTACCGAGGCTAGAGTCGACTTCCGGAGCGTTGCACTGTGGGTAGCTATCCCACAGTTCCCGCAGTCTCCGCTGCCCATTGGAATTCTGGGTTGAGATCCCAATGCCTGATGGGGCTGAAACATTGTCGCGGGTGGTTCTGGGTACATATCGTCAGTCCCCCCTTCCCTCCCTCCCTCCGTGAAAGCAAGGGCAGACAATTGTTTCGCACCTTTTTTCCTGAGTTACCTGTGCGGACGCCATACCACCGCAAGCATGGAGCCCGCTCAGGTAACCGTCACCGTATGTCTCCTGGGTGCTGGCAGACGCGGCACGGCATTGCTACACAGTAGCAGCAACCCATTGCCTTGTGGCAGCAGACGGTACAATACGACTGGTAGCCGTCCTCGTCATGTCCGAGGTACTCCTGGTTGCCTGTGTGAGGTCGATCAGGAGCGCCTGGGCAGACATGGGCACAGGGACTAAATTTTTAGTGACTTGACCAGGTCATTCTCTTTAGTCCGGCAGTCAGTCCTATTGAACCGTCTTATGGTGAGCAGGCAGTCAATATGTCCTTCTGCACCGTCTGCTGCCAGCCAAAGATGTAAAAGATAGATGGAGTGGATCAAAACAAGAAATAGACCAGATTTGTTTTGTACTCATTTGCCTCCTCCCCTGTCTAGGGGACTCATTCCTCTAGGTCACACTGCAGTCACTCACAGAGAAGGTGCAGCAAGGTAGATCTAGCCATGTATCAATCAGAGGCCAGGCTAACCTCCTTGTTCCAATAAGAACAATAACTTAGGTGCACCATTTCTTATTGGAACCCTCCGTGAAGTCAACCCTGTAAGCCGTGTCCTCAGTCGCCCCTCCCTGCGTCAGAGCAACGGCAAACAATCGTGCATCTGAGTTGAGAGTGCTGTCCAGAGCAGTCACAATGGAGCACTCTGATTGGGCTAAAACATTGTCGCGGGTGGTTCTGGGTACATATTGTCCGGCCCCCGTTCCCTCCCTCCCTCCGTGAAGGCAAGGGCAGACAATCGTTTCGCGCCTTTTTTCCTGAGTTACCTGTGCGGACGCCATACCACCGCAAGCATGGAGCCCGCTCAGGTAACCGTCACCGTATGTCTCCTGGGTGCTGGCAGACGCGGTACGGCATTGCTACACAGTAGCAGCAACCCATTGCCTTCTGGCAGCAGACGGTGCAGTATGACTGATAGCCGTCCTCGTCATGTCCGAGGTGCTCCTGGCCACGTCGGCTGGGAGCGCCTGGGCAGACATGGGCGCAGGGAGTAAATTTTTGGTGACTTGACCAGGTCATTCTCTTTAGTCCTGCAGTCAGTCGTATTGAACCGTCTAATGGTGAGCAGGCAGGCAATACGGATTGCTAGCAGTCGTATTGTACCATCTTCTGCCGGGCAGGCAAGAGATGACGATGGCTAGCAATCGTATTGTACCATCTTCTGCCGGGCAGGCAAGAGATGAGGATGACTAGCAATCGTACTGTGCCATCTTCTGCCAGGCAGGCAAGAGATGAGGATGGCTAGCAGTCGTACTGTACCATCTTCTGCCGAGCAGCCATGAGATGTGGATGGCTTGCAGTCCTTCTGCACCGTCTGCTGCCAGCCAAAGATGTAAAAGATAGATGGAGTGGATCAAAACAAGAAATAGACCAGATTTGTTTTGTACTCATTTGCCTTCTCCCCTGTCTACGGGACTCATTCCTCTAGGTCACACTGCAGTCACTCACAGAGAAGGTGCAGTGAGGTAAATCTAGCCATGTATCAATCAGAGGCCAGACTAACCTCCTTGTTCCAATAAGAACAATAACTCAGGTGCACCATTTCTTATTGGAACCCTCCGTGAAGTCCTGCCTGAACTACTCCTTGATGTAAAGCCACCCCCTTTGTGGATTTTAGCCCCCTGAAGCCAACCCTGTAAGCCGTGTCGTCAGTCGCCCCTCCCTCCGTCAGAGCAACGGCAGACAATCATTCCGCGCCTTTTTTCTGTGCGGACGCCATACCAAGGCAAGCATGGAGTCCGCTCAGCTCACTTTGGCAATTAGGAGCACATTAAACACCACACGCATTATCCAGCAGTATATGCAGCACCAGAACCTGGCAAAGCGCTACCGGGCGAGGAGGCGACGTCAGCGCGGTCACGTGAGTGATCAGGACATGGACACAGATTTCTCTGAAAGCATGGGCCCTGCCAATGCATGCATAATGGTGCTAATGGGGCAGGTTCATGCTGTGGAACGCCGATTCTGGGCTCGGGAAACAAGTACAGACTGGTGGGACCGCATAGTGTTGCAGGTCTGGGACGATTCCCAGTGGCTGTGAAACTTTCGCATGCGTAAGGGCACTTTCATGGAACTTTGTGACTTGCTTTCCCCTGCCCTGAAGCGCATGAATACCAAGATGAGAGCAGCCCTCACAGTTGAGAAGCGAGTGGCGATAGCCCTGTGGAAGCTTGCAACGCCAGACAGCTACCGGTCAGTTGGGAATCAATTTGGAGTGGGCAAATCTACTGTGGGGGCTGCTGTGATGCAAGTAGCCCACGCAATCAAAGATCTGCTGATATCAAGGGTAGTGACCCTGGGAAATGTGCAGGTCATAGTGGATGGCTTTGCTGCAATGGGATTCCCTAACTGTGGTGGGGCCATAGATGGAACCCATATCCCTATCTTGGCACCGGAGCACCGAGCCGGCGAGTACATAAACCGCAAGGGGTACTTTTCAATAGTGCTGCAAGCTCTGGTGGATCACAAGGGACGTTTCACCAACATCAACGTGGGATGGCCGGGAAAGGTACATGACGCTCGCATCTTCAGGAACTCTGGTCTGTTTCAAAAGCTTCAAGAAGGGACTTTATTCCCAGACCAGAAAATAACTGTTGGTGATGTTGAAATGCCTATATGTATCCTTGGGGACCCAGCCTACCCCTTAATGCCATGGCTCATGAAGCCGTACACAGGCAGCCTGGACAGCAGTCAGGAGCTGTTCAACTACAGGCTGAGCAAGTGCAGAATGGTGGTAGAATGTGCATTTGGACGTTTAAAGGCGCTGGTGCAGTTTACTGACTCGGTTAGACCTCAGCGAAACCAATATTCCCACTGTTATTACTGCTTGCTGTGTGCTCCACAATATCTGTGAGAGTAAGGGGGAGACGTTTATGGCGGGGTGGGAGGTTGAGGCAAATCGCCTGGCTGCTGGTTACACGCAGCCAGACACCAGGGCGGTTAGAAGAGCACAGGAGGGTGCGGTACGCATCAGAGAGGCTTTGAAAACCAGTTTCATGACTGGCCAGGCTACGGTGTGAAAGTTCTGTTTGTTTCTCCTTGATGAAACCCCCCGCCCCTTGGTTCACTCTACTTCCTTGTAAGCTAACCACCCTCCCCTCCTCCCTTTGATCACCGCTTGCAGAGGCAATAAAGTCATTGTTGCTTCACATTCATGCATTCTTTATTCATTCATCACACAAATAGGGGGATGACTACCAAGGTAGCCCAGGAGGGGTGGTGGAGGAGGGAAGGAAAATGCCACACAGCACTTTAAAAGTTTACATGTTTAAAATTTATTGAATGACAGCCTTCTTTTTTTTTGGGCAGTCCTCTGTGGTGGAGTGGCTGGTTGGCCGGTGGCCCCCCCACCGCGTTCTTGGGCGTCTGGGTGAGGAGGCTATGGAACTTGGGGAGGAGGGCGGTTGGTTACACAGGGGCTGTAGTGGCAGTCTGTGCTCCAGCTGCCTTTGCTGCAGCTCAACCATACACTGGAGCATACTGGTTTGGTCCTCCAGCAGCCTCAGCATTGAATCCTGCCTCCTCTCATCACGCTGCCGCCACATTCGAGCTTCAGCCCTCTCTTCAGCCCGCCACTTACTCTCTTCAGCCCGCCACCTCTCCTCCTGGTCATTTTGTGCTTTCCTGCAGTCTGACATTATTTGCCTCCACGCATTCGTCTGTGCTCTGTCAGTGTGGGAGGACAGCATGAGCTCGGAGAACATTTCATCTCGAGTGCGTTTTTTTTTCTTTCTAATCTTCACTAGCCTCTGGGAAGGAGAAGATCCTGTGATCATTGAAACACATGCAGCTGGTGGAGAAAAGAAAAGGGACAGCGGTATTTAAAAAGACACATTTTATAAAACACTGGCTACACTCTTTCAGGGTAAACCTTGCTGTTAACATTACATACATAGCACATGTGCTTTCGTTACAAGGTCGCATTTTGCCTCCCCCCACCGCGTGGCTACCCCCTCAACCCTCCCCCCTCCCTGTGGCTAACAGCGGGGAACATTTCTGTTCAGCCGCAGGCAAACAGCCCAGCAGGAATGGGCTCCTCTGAGTGTCCCCTGAAGAAAAGCACCCTATTTCAACCAGGTGACCATGGATTATATCTCACTCTCCTGAGGATAACACACGAACGGATGTTGCTTGAACGCCAGCAAACATACACTGCAATGCTTTGTTGTACAATGATTCCCGAGTACGTGTTACTGGCCTGGAGTGGTATAGTGTCCTACCATGAAGGACGCAATAAGTCTGCCCTCCCCAGAAACCTTTTGCAAAGGCTTTGGGAGTATATCCAGGAGAGCCGCGAATGCCAGGGCAAAGTAATCCTTTCACATGCTTGCTTTTAAACCATGTATAGTATTTTAAAAGGTACACTCACCGGCGGTCCCTTCTCCACCTGCTGGGTCCAGGAGGCAGCCTTGGGTGGATTCAGGGGGTACTGGCTCCAGGTCCAGGGTGAGAAACAGTTCCTGGCTGTCGGGAAAACCGGTTTCTCCGCTTGCTTGCTGTGAGCTATCTACAACCTCCTCCTCCTCATCATCTTCTTCGTCCCCAAAACCTGCTTCCGTATTGCCTCCATCTCCATTGAAGGAGTCAAACAACACGGCTGGGGTAGTGGTGGCTGAACCCCCTAAAATGGCATGCAGCTCATCATAGAAGCGGCATGTTTGGGGCTCTGACCCGGAGCGGCCGTTCGCCTCTCTGGTTTTCTGGTAGGCTTGCCTCAGCTCCTTCAGTTTCACGCGGCACTGCTTCGGGTCCCTGTTATGGCCTCTGTCCTTCATGCCCTGGGAGATCTTGACAAAGGTTTTGGCATTTCGAAAACTGGAACGGAGTTCTGATAGCACGGATTCCTCTCCCCATACAGCGATCAGATCCCGTACCTCCCGTTCGGTCCATGCTGGAGCTCTTTTGCGATTCTGAGACTCCATCATGGTCACCTCTGCTGATGAGCTCTGCATGGTCACCTGCAGCTTGCCACGCTGGCCAAACAGGAAATGAGATTCAGCAGTTCGCGGTTCTTTTCCTGTCTACCTGGCCAGTGCATCTGAGTTGAGAGTGCTGTCCAGAGCGGTCAAAATGGAGCACTCTGGGATAGCTCCCGGAGGCCAATACCGTTGAATTGTGTCCACAGTACCCCAAATTCGACCCGGCAAGGCCGATTTAAGCGCTAATCCACTTGTCAGGGGTGGAGTAAGGAAATCGATTTTAAGAGCCCTTTAAGTCGAAATAAAGGGCTTCATCGTGTGGACGGGTGCTGGTTTACATCGATTTAATGCTGCTAAATTCGACCTAAAGTCCTAGTGTAGACCAGGGCTAAGAGTGTCTACTAAATAAAGATGTAAATAGCACTTTTCAGATTGACAATGCTTCCCAAACTTTAAAGGCCAGATCACGGCTGGGGTGTCAGTATGTTTACCCTGTCTCCAATTGAGCTAGCATGCTAAAAATAGCAATGTGGCCATGGTGGTGTGGGCAGTAGCACAGACTAGTCACCTGAGTATGGTCCAATACATGGGGGGTTAAGTTGCCTGCACCACATTGCTGTTTGTAGCGCCCTAGATCGATCAAAGTTAGCATGTGTATGTCTGTTCAAGCTGAGAATTACACCTCCAGCTGCAGTGTAGACATACCCTGTGTAGCTGTGCCTGAGTATAAGTAAGTAGAGTAGAGTAAGATACTCCCCCTATGCTACTGTGCAGCCTGCCTCACCGTGGGTGTGGATGCCTAAGGGTAAGCAGGTGCTGTGCAGGTGGGCAGGGAGTGGGGTGGGAATGAGTGGAGTCTTGGCTTTGCTCCTCAGTGTACCAACTAATAAAGATGAGCTGGTGCAGGGGAAAGGGAGAAAGTGATTAGAGCTGGGTGAATAACTGATTTTTCAGTTTGCTGGCAGTTATGAAAAATCAGGAAAATAATTGTTTTGTGTCTAACTGAATTTGGAATTTTCAGCAAATCAAAAAAATTCTTTCCAGTTAAATTAAACATTTTGTTTCCAGGCATTTTTAAAGGACTAGATTCACCAAACGGGGGACGTGGGTAGAGGGAGACACAAATCCTTAACTGTTCTGCTCCTGGATCAGCAAAGCTATATGCTCTTTTTACACTGGGCAGGTTGGAGAAGCCCAGTCTACCCTTAACTAATTAAGCATTATAATATTCCTTTAAGTCTTCATCCATTTTTCACCACAGCTGAGGGGTTAAGTGACTTGCCCAGAGCCATGGGGCACTCAGTTTGAGTGGTGGGATCAGAACTCCAGAATTCCTGACTCCCAGCCCCTTCCTCTTAACTGCTAAACTCCACTTCCCTCTCATTTATCAGAAATTATTGCCAAATACTGCAATTGTCTGGCTGTGCTGGTGTAATTAAACCTAAATATGGGCATTTATCCTTGCAAGCCCAATGGACCAATTTTTCACGGTGTAAAACTGGACAAATTTACAATAAATAGGCAGCCTTGCATTGTAGTTTACTCAGCATCAATGAACTGGCTGGATTCCTCAAGCAAGAAGGGGCAAATTTGCTTCAGCATAATTTGCTCCTACTTTTAATGTCACAAAAGCTGTATTGCAACTATTACTACCTCCCAAGTTCTAAGGGAAATGGGTCACATTCTGCATCTCCCTCTGCCCAGCTGAGGAAAAAGTTCCTCAAAGAGGTAATTATAGGTGAAAAGGTTATAAAGATAATCTATATTTTGGCAATGGTGCTTTGGAGGGAAATTCTCCGGGGGCGGGGGGGCGGGAAACAGATCCAGGTAATCTCAAGTGACTTTTAGACACAGATTCAATAGAAGTAACACAAAGACAGCCAAATCAGATCAGTATGCATAGATAGAGAGAGCAAAATCAGACCAGAATTTTCTGCCCCTTCAGTTTAAGTCCACAAAGCCTCTTCATGCAAGTATGCCATGTAAGAAGAAAGGTGTGCCAGTCCAGAGGGGAGAAGCAAGGGGTAAAGTTACTTTCTTTGGCATTATCCTCTTAAAAAAAAATCAGTGCTTTCCATTTGAAATTCCACCAAGAGTGAATGTTGACAGTTACAGCATTAAGTCCCACTCAGCACTCTGGTAGGGGGTAGGGTGCAAATGTGGGCAGGAGGTCAATGGCAGCCTGGGTCCTGAGGCAAGGATGATCTGAGACCCAAGAGATGTCCCTGTAGATCTTGGAACAAATGCATATGCCACACCGCCTGCCCTCTCTACTGTCTTGCAGACTCCTCCCACTGGAGGGAGAGATGGGTGACATCAAAAGCAAGGAGATTTTTTTCCCCCTTTTACATATGATTTTCTCCAGGAAAGGGTGAGATAGGTTTCCATATGGTAAAAATCAAAACTGCATAAAATCCAAGGAGTGCAAGCCTGGGAACACAAGGAAGCTCAAACATCAATGTACTGTGGGATTTTACAGCTGGCGCTCTGTGCACAATAAATATAGACAAGATACTTGAATAATAATAATAAATTACTTTACTACTTGAGGGAAGCGTGTGTGGAACTGTTCAGCCCTTTATGAATATAAACACCTAATGGTTTTTGAAGTTCAGAAGCAATCAGTTAACTCTTCTTTTGTTCGATTTCCATGTGCCTCTGTTCTTCCAGGTTTGGAGAGGGACAGAAAGAGGCTTTATTTTCCTCACAAAACTTGTGGTTTTGGCTGGAGCCAGGATGTACTGGAAATTTCACAAGTGATCCTGGTGTGACCTTTTAAGGTTTTCACAAACAATGTTTGAGCAAGCAACTCAACTTTTAGGTATCTATCCAACCCAAATTGCTGAACCTGTGTCCCTATTTAACTAAGGTCTGGTCTATACTTAAAATGTATTCTGGCAGAGCTGTGTCACTTAGGGATGTCAGTTTTTTTTAACCAACTTAGCTATTCTGGTATGAGCCCTTGTGTAGTTGCAGTTATACCAGTAAAAAAGTCCTTTTGCTATTTAACCTATTTCATTTGAGGAACTGGTATAACTGATACTGGCAAAAGTACAAGCTGTGTCTCCAATATAGATATACGGTAAACCCTTTCTAGTGTAGACAAGGCCTAAATGCAAATGCCAGCTGCATAAATTAGAGCAGTAGATAGACTACTTTAATTCACGTACATTGTTCATACAATGGCCACCATAAAATGTTAATCTTTATGATTGGAAAATAATTAGTCTTGCTGCAGTATTCCATATACAAGGGAAATGCCTGCCATATCTCCGTAAAGTAGGCTTCTCAACAGTTGACTTTCAACTGGTGAGCTTTTTGGGACCACTGTACTCAGTGTGGGAAATTTTTCCCCCTTAAAGTTTGGATTCAGTATACCAAGGTTAAGTTTATTTGCTAGCTTGTGGTGGTTGTGCTCCTTTTCTAATTCCGCCCTCTCCATCTTTTTGACTTCTGTGTTTCCCCATTGCTTGTAAATGACACAGACTCCAAAACGGAGACTATTGCACAATTCCAAAGGGATCAGACTGTCGTGTACTGCTCTTTTTTCACTTGTTTATCCTTCAAAAACATTGGGCCAAATTCACCAGAAATTTGGCCCATTCTTTTTATTTAATGAACAGGTTGCACAATAGTGGCCAGTGAGACATCCAGTAAAAATGTGAAATGTTCCTGTTTTATTCTCTGAGACAGGACACACATTTTGTTAAAAGAAAAGGAGGACTTGTAATACCTTAGAGACTAACACATTTATTTGAGCATAAGCTTTCATGAGCTACAGCTCACTTTATCAGATGCATGCAGTAGAAAAACACATTTTATTGTCTACCATTTGTGGGTATTTTCTCTCCTCTGACGTTAAAAGTACAAACGTTTATGAGGTAGATGTGGAAGAATTGTGATCACACTTACCAAGAGACAGTAGGCCAGTAACATGTCTCTGGGCCTATCCTATGGTACAGACTGTGTAAGCTATTTCCATTAACTGAGATATTTCATTTGGAGGATTGATTCACTGGCAATATTCAATGAAGGAATTTACAGAATAGGAAAAATAAACCTGAGGCTGAGAAGTTCTTCTCTTTTCAGACATGCCACAGGAACTGCCTAACAGACACACGTGTGTGTTTGGGGAGTGATCCTGCAAGGAACACAGTTTAAGACCCTTGTTATCTTCAGACAAGCAGGGAGTAACACAGATTGACTAAAACCTCCTGAAACAATTATGTGGGAGGGCTAAGGGATGATTGAACTGCAGGCATATATATTGAGAATTATTTTCTGCACCATCTAAACAGTCACCGTGTTTAATACCAGACAGTCGTGAGAAGGGTTTTTTTATTGTTTGTTTCAAATGGGGGAGATTAGATTAACAATGTCAGGCATGAAACGACAGCTTTCTACTTTTTTTCTCTTTTTTTGCTTGCAGCCTTACATTTGCAGTCGTGCTGCTGCTGGCAGATCAAGTTGTTCATTTGATTCATATGCTGCTTTGAAAAAAATGTGTATATGTGTGTGTATATATATATATAGGGCAGTCAAGTAAACCATTCATAGTGAATAGAAAGGTTCTCACCTAGTTTCCTTTTTTCCCTGCTAGTTAAATACTTCCATCTGCAGCAGCTTAAGTCAAAGGGTACAGGTTAACTGGGGTCAAGTAGATGAAAAAGTACAAGGAAAAGAAAATGCTGGCTTTGCTTGCTAATAAAAAAGGGAAAGTCCTGATATTCTCTGCGTCAATGAAAAATTGACCAGAGCCCCAATTCAGTATAGTACTTAACCATAAGACTAAGTCATGTAGACGTCAATGGGACTTAGGCACATACCTAATGGCTTTGCTAAACAGGACTGGATTTAAGCGCATGCTTAAGGTTAATCACACACTTCTGCTGAATCAGGGCCCAGGTTCTGTTTTAATGTCCCACAAATCAAAATTAATTTGCGTCTCATTGTCCTGAACTGTTCACTTGAATGTATGTATCATTTTATGTTTAAGTAGACCTTTATTTCATTGCAATTGAGTATTATTTGGTTTTGTGGATTATTTTATGTGCAACTTTCAAGAACCAGATTCAGTACAAAAAGTGGTCTTGGCTTCGACAGCAGGTACACTCCCAAAATGAGGTTAGATTGCCACAGTGCAGAAGGATTATGCTGTCGGTGTAACTCCTTGATGCATACTTTTCTGTATCCTTAGAAGATTGCTTTTTCCTTGGAGACTTTTAATTTTTTAATCTAGAAGTCAGGTCTTCAAGGAATCCATTTTGAAGCACTTGGAGGAGAGGAAGGTGATCAGGAACAGCCAAAATGGATTCACGAACTGCAAGTCATGCCTAAGCAACCTGATTGCGTTCCATGATGAAATAACTGGCTCTGTGAATATGGGGAAAGTGGTGGACGTGATATACCTTAACTTTAGCAAAGCTTTTGATACGGTCTTCCACAGTATTCTTGCCAGCAAGTTAAAAAAGTATAGATTGGATTAATGGACTGTAAGGTGGCTAGAAAGCTGGCTAGATCATCGTGCTCAATGGATAGTGATCAATGGCTCGATGTCTATTGGCAGCCAGTATCAAGCAGAGTGCCCCATGGGTTGGTCTTGGGGCCGGTTTTGTTCAGCATCTTCATTAATGATCTGGATGATGGAATGGATTTCACCTTCAGCAAATTTGCAGATGACACCAAGGTGGGGAGAGGGGTAGATACACTAGAAGGTAGGGATAGGATCCAGAGTGACCTAGACAAATTGTAACTGATCTGTAACCACCAATTTTTGAGTCCTCTGCAGATTACTAGCAATGATTTTATATTTTCTTCCAGATCATTAATAAAGATATTGAATAACATTGGGCCAAGAACAACTGCCTGTGGGACCCCACTAGATCCCATAGAATGCTGATTCCCCATTTACAGATAATTTTTTAGGTCTATCTGTTAACCAGTTTTTAATCCACTTAATATGGGCAGTGCAGATTTTGTATAATGCTTTATTTTATTTTTATCAGAATGTCATGTAGAACTAAGTTAAATGTTGTACAATAGTCTAAGTATATTATATCCGTACAGTTACTTTTATCAGCCAAACTAACGAGTTATCTGGTCCTGCTGATTTAAAATTTTTTAACTTTAATAGTTGCTGTTTAATATCATCCCTAGTTACTGGAGGAAAAGAAAGCCTTTGTTAATCACTATGAGATATGAATACATGATCCCGCTTCTTTCCAAATATAGTACAGAAATATTTATTGAATAATTTAGATTTTTTAGCATCAGGATTGACAATTTAACCATCCTTGTCTGATATTGGACCGATTCCAATGTTAGGATTTCATTTGTTCCTGATCGATTTAAGGAATTCCTTTTTTATTATCCTTAACCCTACTGGCTGTAGATTTTACGATTATACCTTTAGCTTCCTTTATCCGTTGTCTGCATTGCATAACTGCCTATTTCTACTCATTGCTATCAACTTCCCAATTTTCCATTTGTTTTATATTTTAAAAAAATTAATTGCCACTTTCACTTCCCTTCTTAACTAGGATTTTTTTAAACTAAGAAGCCTACTTGCATGATTGCAGAATTGTATTCATTTGGTATTTAATAAAACATTCTTAACTCCCAATTATAATTAATATTTTCATTAATGACTGGGATAACGGAGAGGAGGGTATGCTTATATAATTTGTGGTTGATACTAAACTGGAAGATGACAGGATTAAAATTCAAAATGACTTTGACAAATTGGGGAATTGGTCTGAAATCAGCAAGATGAAATGCAATAAAGGCAAGCGCAAAGTACTACACTTAGGAATCAAATGCACAACTACAAAATAGGGAATAACTGGCTAATAATACTGAAAAGAATCTTGGATTATAGTAGATCACAAATTGAATACGAGTCAACAAAGTGATACAGTTGCAAAAATGGCTAATGTGATTGTGAGGTGTATTAACAGGAGTGTTGTATGGAAGACATGGGAAGTAATTATCTTGCTGTATGTGGCACTGGTGAAGTCTCAGCTGGAATCCTGGATGCGATTCTGGGTGCCACACTTCAAGAAGGATGTGGACAAATTAGAGAGAGAATCCAGAGGAGAGTGACAAAAATTATTAAATAAAGCCTATCTCTTAGGTCGTGCTTTTCATCAGTAGATCTCAAAGTTTCCCCTTCTGTAAAATGGGGATGGTAAAAATTATTAAACTGACCTATGAGGGAAGATTAAAAAATTTGGGCATGTTTAGTCTTCAGAAAAGAAGACTGAGAGGAGAACATACAACAGTCTTCAAATACGTTGAGGGCTGTAATAAAGAGGACGGTGATCAATTGTTCTTCATGTCCACTGAAGGTAAAACAAGAAGTAATGAGCTTAATCTGCAGCAAGGGAGATTTAGGTTAGATATTAGGAAAAGCTTTCTAACACTAAGGGCAGTTAAGCTCAAGAATAGGCTTCCAAGAAAGGTTTTGGAAACCCCATCATTGGAGATTTTTAAAAACAGGTTGGTCTAGGTTTACTTGGTGCTGCCTTAGCGCAGGTGGCTGGACTTGATGATTTCTGAAGGTCCCTTCCAGCCCTACATTTCTATGATGCTATTATCATTCACATTTTTATATTTACATTTTACCTCCTACTCAGTTTTGCTCTATGATTGATTTCAGCTTTGGGAAGATGGTGCAGGGATGTACATTTTAAATTTCTCTGTTCTACAGAATGCACTTGGCCCATTGTATTTAATGATTGCCAAGATACTCATGTTTAAAATTTGACAACTGTGCATAATCAGTAACATTTCCTTAGCATTATGAATTTGACTATCTATCTGTTTGATCATCATGATAGCTTCAAAGTACAAACTGACATGGCAAACCCTTCATTAACCTTGTTGTGAGGGGTTGCAGTATTGAGTAAATAATGTACAATTTCAAAATTGTCTGCTTACAAATTTACAAGATGTCCTTAATAGCTCCAAAAATCCCATTACATTATAAGAAGTAAATTGAAAATATCTTTAAAACATGTCACGTACTTACATGATACAATATAATAGCTTTAAAAAAAAGCTGAAATTCTCTCTATGAGAATTTTCTTTTCTCTTCCTTTTATTATGCTGCCACTTTACTTTGTATGGTATTTTTCATACAAATTGTCTCCTACAACAATTTACACAGTTAAATAATACAGCCATAAAGCTGAAAATAACAACAAAGTGAAGGAGAAATGAAGAGGCATGAATAAGGGAGAGAAGATATGTTTTCAGCCAAGATTTGACAGGCGATAAGGCAGAGGGATACAAGAAGTCAGTTCTATTTGACAGGAGCTGTGGAGGTGAATGAACAGCGTGAATGATGACAAGTAAAGGGAACAAGGCGCCTCCAAGAGACAAGGTCATAACAGTAACACAAAGCAAAATACTATAGAACTGAGACAAGAATAAATGATTATGACATTAATAATTTGTACTGTAGATTAATTTCTGGGAGTGTGTTCCCCAGCTTCATTATGCTCTGATCTCTTTAACTCTGTTCTGGGCCTTCCTGTCACCCACCACCTCTCTTTTTTTTCCCTGACATTGGTGATCTCTGAAAAGAGTAAAGACTCTTATTGATAAAGAAAGCTGTTTGTATCTCCTTTCTTTCAAAAGATAAGGCCTGGTCTACACTTAGATTTTGTACCAGTATAACTGTCAGTTAGGGACGTGAGCTTTTACCAAAATAATTATATTGGTATACTGTGGATGCAGTTAGACTGGTAAAGGGGCCTTATATTGGTGTACCTTTCCCCCCTTCCCTACAGGAATAAGCTATACTTGTATAAAGCACCTTTGTATTGCTATACTTGTATAGTTACAGCAATACAATTTTTGAGGACAAAGAAGTCCTAAGGAAATAAAATCAACTAAAACCCTCCACACTCTGCTCTGCACCACACTCTCAAACCTACTCTTGATGTAGCACTAAGGCTGTGACTACAGTGATGTTGGCATGTAGCTTGCAGACACTGCACAACCCCCAGCACAGGCATCAATAGGAGTGAGACACTTGCCCAGAACTTTAGGCAAGTGAAGACATGCCCAGAACTTTATGGTATATACCCTACACGGCTCTTAACATGTCCAAGCACTGCTTCCCACATCTGCACTACACCGCTGCCTTCTCATTGCTCAAGACTTTCCCCACCGCAGTGAAAGGCTTTGGCTGCTCTGGGAGCTGCTGGATCCTTTCCCTGCTGCCCAAGCCTTTCACTGCTGCATGTAGCTACACATTGCAGTGTGGATGAGACCTGCTTTTCTCTGTGGCGTGTAGCTACACATATCCTGCATGCCACCGCAAGTGTAGAGGGTATGTCTACACTGCAATTAGACATCTGCAGCTGGCTCATGCCAGCTGACTTGGGCTTGCGGGGCTCAGGCTAAGGGTCTCTTTAACTGTGGTGCAGACATTCAGGCTCAGGCTACAGCCCAAGCTCTGGGACACTCCCACCTCGCAGGGTTCACTTCTGATTTCAGTAGTTTTCTGGTCATCATAGAGTCATTCAGGGCAAACGAGACATGAATTTTAAAACGTGACATATGAATTTAGTGTAATCACATGACTCCATGGCACTTTAAGAAAAGGACCATATGTCATAAGACTCTCAATAAAATTCTCTGATACTTCTTTCTTTTGTGGGAATTAATGGAGGTCACATAAAAGCACAATGCACAGGCCACAAAAATGGCAGAATGGAAAGAACGATGTATTTGTGGAATAATTCCCCCTTCCTGAATAACACCACTCTGGGTGAGGATGCACAGTTCAGGGCAGGGAACAGCCACTCTGTGCATATGCTCCTTCCAACAGGATTTCCACAGTTTTTCTTAGACAGGAGTTAAAGCAGGTGAAAACAGCATTAACTTCCGATCCACTCTGATGTTCCCCCAGGCTGAGGAGTATAGGGTATATGTATAATGGAAGCATCCTCAGGGCACGTGGCTACCAAGTGAAGGATGGTGCCACAGAGCCCAAAGAAGGCTCTGAATCCATGGGTATGGATGGATTCTTTCTTCATGAATTCCTAGGATCCACAGGATTGGTAAGTTATATCTCCAACCCTCTCTGTGATCTCAAAATCCATCCCACATGCGGGGAGCATTAGTAAATGTTTTTTGCTAGGTTTACCTCCTACATGTTTTACTGCAGAACAGTATCATATGATGCATCGTTTCCCTTTTTTCAAAAGGAATTTAGTGAACATTGTTTCAGACCAAACATTTTGCCTTAAAAGTGACTTTCATTTTTTTGTTATTTTATACTTGAACTGTAATTAATTTAATAAGTAAATTAATTTAGTGGTATCATGGAGCTGATGATACCATCAGTCAACATGCAGCAAATCTGTGTGTGTATAGTCACAAGGTTAATTCTTACCAAATAAATATGAATACTTGATAAACTAGTACATAGAAAAGAAAAAGAAAAGCTTTGAACCTATAGTCCTTGGTAGAATCGATTAATAAATTATATGGCCAGAAGGAATCATTACGATTATTTAGTCCAACTTCCTGTATAACTGGCCAGAGGACCTCCCTGAATTAATTTCTGTTTGAACCAGAGCAGATGTTTCAGAAAAATATCCAATTTTTATTTTAAAATTTCCAGTGATGAGAAATGATGGAATAGTCTTAGTGTATATGTGAGCTAACTATATTCTGAATTGTTCTCCTTTTGGGAAGACTAGAAATTTAGTGTCAAGTCACAGAGTAACCTGAGTCATTAACTCATTTTTTATAGAGATAAATTAGGTTCTGTTGTCTTGTTCTTGTTTCCCTATAGCCAATAGATAGTTCTATAAATATAAGGAACCCATTTACATTGATTCCCTGTTCTGCTTCTCTGTTTAAACAAACTTATAAAATAATGTATGTTTTTGATTTGTTTCCTCCCACTGGCCTCTAAATACATTTTACTTGTTTACTTGAAAAATCAAAAAGGTCAAGCGCCAAATTCATCTCTGGTGTAACTCAGTCAAATACGTTGAAGTTATACCAGGGATGAATTTGAAGCTAAATATTTAATACTGTATATTTTTCAAATATTTCATTGGAAAGAGACTCAGATGGGAAAAAGTAGCAGTTCAGTAAAATGTGTTGTTTCAGACATCAAATACTAGTTAATCGAAAGCATCTCAAGCATGAGATGAATCAGTCCATATAATATCTCCAACCTCTATAGGCCTTTAAAATGCTGTGATCCAAAATTGTTCAGGGGTGAAATTCAGAGGAAAAGAAGTTTCTATGCAGACAGTGTTTCCTATTTAACATGCAATAAATATTAGATTACATTTACGAAAAATAAATGTTTATTTCCTGCAAAAACTCCTCCTAATCATTAACACCCCCCTTTCATTTATTGCTAGCTCTGATGGAAGAGTTTATACTCAACATTAAAAATGTGATAAACACTCTTGAAAAAAAGCATTATTTTAAAAAACATTATCCCTCAGTAAACACAATTTACTAACTGCCTAATTTAACTCATTCCTGAGTTATACTGTTCCTGAAAACATGTTTTCTTTGCTTATATTGAATCATATGGGCCACTATAACAGTGGATCTATCTGTCTATTTAGACTTTTAGAAGGTCATCCTTCACTGAGGTAACTGATGTTTCCTCCCCTCCATTCAAAATGAAGCTTGTTTCATATCAAAAGTACCAAATGAACTTGAGCCTGGCACCAGTAAGCCATCTCCACTAAAGCGAAGGGAAACTAAACTTTGCTGCTTGGATATATTTACTGACCAGCTGAGAATAACATCCTGGCAGCTAGTGGTTAACCAAATGTCGAACACTGAATTTCCTCTCACAGAAGAGGCAGAAGTCTCTTCCCTTGACAACTCCTTGGTTAACCAACATCCACCTCTTGGCCCCATGCAGTTCTGTCCCCTCCATGCATGGATTTTAGGAGCTGATCAAGTCCAAATAATTTGCCCTTGACAATTCTTACTGTTCTACCTGTGTGACCCTGTAAAACTTTATCACATCATATATTCTATCATGCTGTATAGTACAGTGGACGAAGCTCCTAGACCTAAAGAATGTGTACCATAAACTGCAAGGTCTACTGCCTATGGCAAGACTCTTTTTTTACTACTGTTCTACGTGAAAATCAGGAAGAGCCCGTCTTTTTACAAGGTTCTTTTTTCCCTGTTAATTTCTGGTTGGGGGGCTAATGGTTGGAAGATTTACTGGGCTTTAAAGTATTTGTATTGTTCCACCAAATCAGTTCGAGATGATCTTTAACCACTGTTAATGCAAGTACTGCTGGAAACCAGTGCTTTGTACCATGTGATAGCTTTCAGAGGGCATAACATCAACAATTCATGAGAAATTGGCTGTTTAAAAACTTGTTAAAGACAGAATAGAATGCCTTATACACCGGACCCTTGCTAGAACGCGCGTCTATATAACACGAATTCGCATATAACGCAGTCACGGCCATGGATCCCAAATTTAAGTACTGTACAGTACAATTTTTTTGATTATAGACGAGATAAATCGACCGCTGAGTGCTTTCCTGTCGACTCTAATACTCCACCAGAACGAGGAGCGCAAGCGCAGTCAATGGGAGATCGACCCCGCGGTAGTGTAGACAAGCCCTAAGACGATTACTGTAGGCCTAGAACGCCATAGAAATGTAATGTAATAAAAATTTACAGGTACAATATTAATCTTTAGAAAGATGTCAAAAATGTTGGACAAAAGGAAGGCTTACTCGGTGCAGGAGAAATTGGACTCTATCGAACGACTTAGAAATGGCGAAACCCAGGCAAAGATTAGCTGCGATATTGGCATTAACAAGTCCACCTTTCGTAGATGGCTAAAGAATGCTGACCAGCTTGGAACTTACATTCATAACCTGGATGAAGAACATGGCCTTCAAAGAAAACGAGCCTGTTTAGCGAATGATGCCGATCTTGATTCTGCGGTGTACACGTGGTTTGTGCAAGAACAGCAGAAAGGCATTCCAATCTCTGGTTCGCTTATAGCCTGGCAAGCGGAAAAATTCGACCGGAAACTTAATGGCGAATTCAGCAATTTTAAGGTGAGTTCGGGTTGGCTACGGCAATTTCAGAAAAGACACGGAATCTCTCAGATTGCAGTTTCAGGAGAAAAACGCTCTGTTGATGACAACGCCGCGCAATCATACCCTGTGAAGCTGAGGGAAATTTTACAGGCAGAGGGTTACTCGGAGGAACAGGTTTGCAATGCAGACGAAACAGGAATTTATTATAAAATGTTGCCCGATAAAACCCTGGCTGTTAGAACAGATGAATGTAAGAAAGAAGGATATAAACAGGCAAAAGATCACCTTACTGTATTGTTTTGTGTGAATGCAACAGGCAAGCATAAATTAAAACCATTGTGCATTGGAAAGTCTCGCATGCCTCGGTGCTTTCGTCACGTAAATGTGAATTGCCTGCCGTTTTTGTACAAGAACCCCCAAAATTCCTGGATGACAAGAGAGATTTTTGAACAATGGTTCTTCACTGAATTTGTCCCTTCTGTGCGAAAACATTTGCGGGCAAAATGCTTAGAAGAAAAGGCCGTTATTTGCTAGGCAACTGTCCAGCATGTCCTCCGGCCGAAAGACTCCGAACCTGTGATGGTAAAATACAGGTTGCATACTTACCTAAAAACACAACTTCCAAAATCCAGCCGCTTGATCAAGGGGTTATTGCCATTTTTAAGCAGCACTATCGACGGAACTTGGTACGACAAATGATAGAAACGAGTTGTCTGTCACCGATTTTCTGAAGAAGTTGACTACAAAAGACTTCTTTTACATTGGTGGCGATTCCTGGAATTTATTATGCGCTGAAACGATAAACCGCTGTTGGATGGTGGGACTGAAAGAGTCGTTTGGCCACCCACTCCTGAAAGAAAATGAAGAAAGCAGATCACAGTCTGACGAGGAATTCGACTTGAAGGGATTTACAGAGGAGGAAGTTGGAAGAACAGACATGGAGTGGATGTAGGAGCTGTGCCAGCAACTGTCCGGGCTCAGGATAACTGCTCTGCCACAAAATATCGAGTCCTGGATAAGAGGCAATGATGAAACAGAAGAATTTTGTCCTGTTGCTGACAGTCTAATGGATGACCAAATTCTTCAGGCCGTACAACCAAACAACATTCCAGAAGCTGAAGAATTGGCCTTCGCCGTGGAAGAAGAAGAGGAAGATGAAGTGGACGTTGTTCTAACGTCTACTGCGACCGTAGCTGGCTTAGAGACTGCTTTGAGATGGTTTGAGATGCAAGACTTTGAGCCTATAAAAATTATGCAGCTACGTAGTCTTTTGCAGTTTGCTTAGCAGAAGCGGCACAGCAACAAGAAGCAAAAGCAATTCACCGACTTTTTAAAGAAAAACTAGACTAGTTTATTGTAATGTCTACTATAAATCTCTAATAAAGCAACACTTTTTTTCTCGTTTATTGTTTCCTTCAAGTAGGAGTTTATTTTCTGAGGTTTTCTATACTTTATTAATGTGACATTTACTGTATAGAGTAATTTCATTTTAACACAGTCCCCGCTATAATGTGGTACTTGGTATGGATCCCAAATCCCGCATTCGAGTGAGGGTCTGGTGTATAGCTTTCCTCCAAATTCATTTTTGGCTCTAGAATTTCACAAGATATTGACTTTAAGATGATTACTGGTTCCTCACTCTGTCAATTCCTTTTTGGTATTGATCCATAACTGGATATAGCCAGTATCAGACCTCTGAAATTAGCACACCAGGCACAAAATGTTCAGATAATGATAAAGACAATGAGCTACATTTGAAAACATCTACTCAATCTGCAGCAGCAATCAAAAAAGCTAACAGAAATGTTGGGAATCATTAAGAAAGGGACAGATAATAAGACAGAAAATATCATATTGCCTCTATATAAATCTATGATACACCCACATCTTGAATACTGCATGCAGATATGGTTGTCCCATGTAAAAAAATATATATTGGAATTGGAAAAGGTTCAGAAAAGGGCAACAAAAATGATTAGGGGAATGGAACAGCCTCTGTATGAGGAGAGATTAACAAGACTTGGAAAAGAGACAACTAAGAGGGGGATATGATTGAGGTCTATAAAATCATGACGGGTGTGGAGAAAGTAATTAAGGAAATATTATTTACTCCTCATAACACAAGAACTAGGGGTCACCAAATGAAATTAATAGGCAGCAGGTTTAAAACAAACAAAAGAAAGTATTTCTTCATACAACATAGTCAGCCTGTGGAACTCCTTGCCAGAGGATGTTGTGAAGGTCAAGACTATAACAGGGTTCAAAAAAGTACTAGATAAATTCATGGAGGATAGGTCCATCAATGGTTAGAGATGGTGTCCCTAGCCTTTTTGCCAGAAACTGGGAATGGGCAACAGAGCATGGATCACTTGATGATTATCTGTTCTGTTCATTCCCTCTGAAGCACCTGGCATTGGCCATTGTCAGAAGACAGGATACTGGGCTAGATGGACCTTTGGTCTGACCCAGTATGGCCATTCTTATGAGAGAGTATGTAACACAATAACTACAAAACTCCAGGCACAAGTCTAGCATTGAAAGAATGTAGCAGATTGCAGAAAACCCCTTTAATAGCTGACTCACTTCTTTTAAACACTGTGCCTGTTTCTTAATTGCAGGAATAGCTTCCAAACTGTCCACATTCAAGTGATTCTTTTGGCCTCTCACCTCTATGAGACTTGAACTGCAAGTCTGAGGGAAGTTCTAGATCAGTAATTTTCCTCAGAACACCCTTCTTGCTTCCTAAGCATTTTTGGAACACAAGAGTCTCTCTGCCCTTGCAGAGGTTTCTGATTAAATGCTAACTGTCGTGTCATTAATGTTTTGCAGTTAAACACTACAAAGAGAAACATCAGCCTTTAACTGCCTTTTAAAAAACTCAGTCAAATTATATTGGGTGAGGGGTTGTTACTCCTTTCAATGATATCCTTCAGGCAGTGGGCAAAAACAATGTATGCTAAAATGATGCTCTTTTACTGTGACTAAACTAACTTGTCGGTGGGAAGGTAGGATTCCACGTACTTGCCTATTCTCTGTGGCGGAGGTGGAGAAATCAATCAGCAATATTTATATGGATGGATCTGGTAAAAACCTGTGACTCCCAAGGTTTTGTATGTTAACAAAGTTGGTTGTTGTGGGTTTTTTGTGTTTTTTTTTTGGTCTGGTTACTGCTGGGATAGATTTGACAACTAATCAATATTTTAAAATAGCCAACCAAATATAAAAATGATCCTTAGAACTTCACATCAATAGAGGTTAAGATAAATTAAGCCTCAATCCTGCAAATTTAACTTAATGCATCTTAGTAGATCCATTGATTGAAGTAGGATAGCTCATGTGCTTATGTAAAGTTAAGCAGGACTGGGGGCAAAAACTACAACTGCAGACACACAAAAAATCATGTTCCAAAAAGAGGGAACAGAGAAAATACACTGACATTATTGCGAATTAATAAGATGCTTCAGTACTTGCCCATTGTCCAGTTAATTTTAGGCACTTGCTTTTTAGGCACAAAGTCCAGTTAATTTTAGGCACTTGCTTTCTTATTTTAATGACTATTCATTATTTAGGTAGCTCTGTAAATCTACACAGTGCTTTCAAACATTTACAACACAAAGTCCCTGTCCCAAGGATCTGACAACGTAATTCAGACAGATGAATATGAAACAGATAATAAAGTTTAAACACAATACAGTTAAGGAAGAATGATAGAATGGAAGTCTACACTGGAGATTTCTCACTAGAAGTGATTTTGAAGGAGGGATTTAAAGAGGTGGAGGAGAGAATTTATAGTGGACAACAAGTTGGAGTCTGTGCTAAACTGCACTGTAGTTGAGGTTGAAAGAGCATTTCTATTAAAAGCTAAATTTTCAAACTGCTTTAAAATTGACACACCTAATCAGATTGGCCTGAAAAATGGTATGCCAGTTCAGAGTGTGGGGTACAGTTTGTGGTGCAATTTTGGGGCAAGAGGAGCTGATTGTGAGGCAGGGGATTTGTGGTGGAGAAAAGGTTGAACTTGATGTGGAAAAAAGAAAGGGAGCCAGAGACAGGAGAGAATGAAGGAGATGGGAGCATGGAGGCAGAGAACTGCTCGGAGCAGCAGGAGAGGAAGATGATTCTAATAGCAGCATTTTGCCTAGACTAGGAGGGAGAGGTGAGAGGAGGACGAAGAGGATCCATAGGCATGATGAGAGATGACAAAGGTGTTGTTAGTAGTAGGGGTTGAAAGGAAAGGATGGATTTTAACAAAGATGAGCTCCATCTTCAGCTGCAGTTGCTAGGTGCTTGGCAGAGATGGGGATGGGAATGATGATGGCTTTATACCACCTTTTCATCCCTTATATGCCCCCTATGCTATGGCTGAAGGATGGACTGGGTGTAGAGATATGCCAGCTCTATACTTTCTGGAGATTCTCCTTTGCCAGGGGATTCTCTGACCACCCATTTAGTTTGGCTGTCTTCCCAGTGCTGGAGCACAAAGTGGGGGCCAGGATCTGGCACAGTATATCAGAAGAATCAGTTAATCATTCACTAATGGGGTAGGTGTATCTTGTCTTGCTTTTTTGTACATCAGTGTAGGAAAGAGGCCAGTGGGAACCTCTGCTGCTGCCCAGAAGCAGATATTCAGGCATGGGCAGCCTGTTGACAGCACTGAGAGAGAAAGGAATCATCTTCTGGTAGAGGTCCAAGGGCCTTTCAGGGGAATAGGAACCAAACACCCACACACTTGCCCAGGGCAAGTGGTGAGACTAGACAAGTGGTTCTAAACCTTTTTACTATTGTGAGCCACATCCAATACTACCCATATGGCCCTGAGGATGTCACATGGGTCACTGAGCTGTGCTGATTGGGCCACAAGCGGCCCATGGGCCGCAGGTTGAGAACCACTGGACTAGACCAAGAAGCAGAGCAGCCAGAACTGCTAGTTCTTCCCCAGAGGGAAAGGGACAAGCCTAGGAACAGAACACCCCAAGGGCTGCTGCTCATTTCAAAGAAAGGGAGGAGAGGAGGAAAGATCTAGTGGTGGGTTGCATGTTGGTTATTGGGAGTCATTTTCCCCTTTCTTCATTCCCAGCAACCAGGAAGAAAGGAAGGGTGGAGTTTCTGTCTTTCGTCAGACTGAAGGGATTATGTGCCCCACCTCCGACCTGCTGGAGAATACTTTACTTTTAGTATTGGCTTCTGGCTAATAAGTCTACTCCTCTAGCTCAGAGGTGTCTGGTAAATATGTCAAGGCATGATCATCTCAGAGTGGTGAGTCAGCATAGTTCAGTAAATTGACCCTGGGGCAGGGAGGCAGGAACTCCCATCCCACTTCCGCCTATGACTTGCTCTGTGACCTTGGGCAAATCACTTCACCCTTCATGTCTCCATTTTCCCAGCTGTAAAATGTCAGTAGTCATATTTATCTACCTCACAGCTGTTTGGTGAAGATTAATTGGTTTGAAGATTGTAGTGCACTTTGAAAAAAACAAGGGAACTCTATGTGCGAAGCACTGTTATAATCTTTAGCACTGCAATGGTAACACCATCCTGGATGATGGCATTGAGAGAACCCACCCAGACTTGATGAAGCATTATGTGAGTCTTTGCAGTAGTTCAGAATGCTGTTTTATTATTGTTTGTATATCACAAAGAGTCTTGAGCAGCCACTGCACAAAGTGTGCAAAAAAGGAAGTGTAGAGTGATGCTAACCTTAAAAAACAAGCTGTCTGCACATTTTTGAATGATATACATAACTCTACTTTCAATCCTCAGCTAGACATTCTTTGGAGTTGATCCCTAAAGTTGTACAAATGCCTTGTTTATACAATGCTTAATAGCAAACTTGCTTTAGTAACCTCTAATAAACACTGTGAAATCCACTGGTTTGTATATTGTATCAAGGTGCAGTGAATGGAAGGTGGCAGTGGTAAGAGCGGTCTCAGTAGTAATCTTACATTAATTTACACCACATTCTGTGCTAACAAATTGCCTTCAATGGGGTTACCCCATTCCCTCCCCCTGTGTATAAGTCAGGGCAGAATCTGTCCCTTTTTATTTAGTTGAACTGTTTACAGTTTCCAAAATGCTAAAACATTACATTGAGGTGCATGTGCAAGGAAATGGGGAGCGGGGAATGAACGCTGAGAGCTTTCATGTGGCTACTGTTGCTATGATACTAAGTTCAAGCATTTCTTTCTTTCTTTCCTTCTTCTTTTTTCCCCCTCCTTGCTCTCACTGAGTTGGAGAAAAGCAACACTGATGAGGGTCTGAATGGTTCGGGCTTCATAGGGAACCACTTTGTCTATGGGTCAGAGAGTTGCTAGTGGGGGTATATGAATACCCAAGTGTCATTTCTCATTTCCATAGCAAGCCAGATTTTTTCATATAAATGGCGGATGTACTCATGTCACAGGAGAGTCATTTAATTTTTAGGTACTCTAAGCTCTCTCCACACCCATTCCTCAGCAAGTTGTACCCCGACATGATGACGTATAGCCATCTACAATTCATCAGGCATCTTAAGCTGCAAGTTTTTCAGAGGGTTGTTTTGGTTAAAGGTTCTTAAGTCCTGCTCATCTCCTGCTGATATTGCACAAAACCTGCCAAAAGCCTTCTTTTGTAGATAGAAACGAATCTGGATTAGTTTCCAGACATCCAGTAAAGAAATTATACAGCACAGAAGCTCCAAAAAGCAAGTTCTGTTTCCAGGGCTGTTTCTCTACAGACTTATCTCTACAGACGTTTCTTTACAGACTTATCTGCGTATGATTTGTTTTGCTGAAAAATTCAAATGCACATTTCCAGTGAGCACATCAAATGGTCAGAAAAAAAAATTTGTTTCATTTTATACAGGACTTCTAATTGGGCATCATAGCTAATAGCTGCCCTTTTCTACTGTTGGGTATTTAAAAAGAAATAAGCAGTTCTAGTGATTTCCATTTCATTTAGCGTTTCTTTTAAATTATCCTGGTATTTGTTAATGAAGACACTGATCTTCCGTATCTGCTATTCAAATCAATACAGTCATCTGCTGATAATTTAATTGGTTATGATAATGAATAAGCTAATATCCCAACCCTCCCTCCCCCCACTGTTCAATTATCTCCAACATCCAATGCATTTATCTCCTCTTCTCTCTTTAGCACTGCAGTGATAACACCCATCACTGTCAGTCAGATATGAACATAGTAGGTGCTTGGAAGAGAGGCTACACCGGAAAGAATGTCGTGATCACCATCCTGGATGATGGCATTGAGAGAACCCACCCAGACTTGATGCAGAATTATGTGAGTCTTTGCAGTAGTTCAGAATGCTGTTTTATTATTCAGAATTGAGATTGCTGCTTGTAGAAAGATGACTGTGTTGTTCTGGTTGATGGAGAAAGAAAGAAAGAAAGAAAGAAAGAAAGAAAGAAAGATTTTCTATAACAGCAACAATAAAAGGAAGGAAATTATAAAAAATTATATTTTTTCATATGGAAATAATCTGTAGGATAATATGTTGTATAATATCAGTTTAATATCTGATTTGTCTTCCATAAGGAATCTATATCCTTATGGAATATAAGGAGGGGGTTGAATTCAATGATCTTGAAATTTTTCACCCCATATCTAAATGCTTTGACCTGTGGTCCTCACACTACCATCACTCTCAGAGCTTTTGAATATGCTACACATCTGCTAATTTCAAGAGTATATAGCTAAAGGGAGAGTATAAACCCTGGTAGAGCAAAAATATTTGTCTAGAGAGATAACAGCCCATTCCTGAAGGTCTTAACTTAATTATTTCCTCCTGAGTATTTATTTAAGTTCAAGCTATCCATCCTATGGCTAGAAAAAATGTAGAGGAAAAAAGGGGTGTGACTTGCACTCATCTACAACACTTTGGGGTCTCGCCAGTGTAGCTCTGTTGATTCCAATGATGTTATCCCCAATTCACACTACTGTAAATGAGAGGAGAACCATGCCCTTTGTTTATTGTAAGTTTTCTATGGCCTTACAGGTTTTCTGTCTGCTTGTGTTTTGTCACATTTAAACAATTGGTTTAAAATAAATAGGAATATTTGCTTAATGTACGGAGAGGCTGCTTTCTTGGTAGGTAAACTTTTTGTCTTACCAAAGCTGACATTGTCCTTTCAAGCTATTTAGAATCTCAGGGTAGTGCATTGCTAGGGGTGATTATTCTAGGCCACAGATTAGTCATGATGCAGAAGTGCACGACCTTGGGTGTCTTATTGTTTTTATGAAATGGACTGTGCATGCTGTACATGAATAGCAGTGAAGAAAATAGATGAGTGCATTTGGGATGAAATTCTCTTGTGCAGAGGGCCAGCACAAAGGGTGCTAGCTGTAGGGGTGAATTTCATCCTGACATAGCATTCAAGACGTAGAGATGACATCCGGTCCAAAAAGTTAGAAATGGGTCCGCAGTTCTAAAGCCATTGATTTTGAATTAGCCACACTTACGGCCATATCCTGCCATCCATCCTGTGTATAAACTCCCTTTTGAAATCAACAGGAAGTTCTGCCTAAAAATCAGTGACAGGATATAGCTTTATTTGTCAATTTTAAGATTCGTTCGATCTTCACACGCACTACATCTTTCATGTTAATTCCCAGATCATAGGTTATTTAAACAAGCCAGGTACAACTTTCCTCCCTCATAGATCAGACGAGATTGTATCAGATGCCACTAACTTCATCCCAGTCCTATCCTTCCAGTGAATATAATGCAGCTATTTACTCCCTTCCCCACCTTCTCCCCCTGCCAGCGAGGAATTTCCCCAGGGCAATTCACTGGTTTGATGACAAATGCCTTCTATGTGGCTACAAACAGGAAAATTTGAGGTGGATGTGGTAACTGGTTTTGAACAAACAAGAGATTAAAAGGATCTGCTTGCCATGTCAACGCACCACATGCTACCACATCAGTTAACAGAAGCCACAGAAACAAGCAACTGTTTGCACTATAAACTATTTTCAACAGGAAGAATCTTGGTAAATGCGGACAATATGACAAAAACACACATTTCACATACATTACAAACAGTTCTGCTCCCTGAAAAGATAAGGAAGTTTAAAAAGGTATATTCTTTTCCAGAGTGTATAGTTTGTGTTATGTGTTTGAACGGTATGTGGGAATATTTTCTTTGAGGAATATAAAGGATCTCTGCTTCCTAAAGTTTCAGGAGTTTTTCTTTTCTTAGACTATATCCAATTGTTATTGAACCTAGATAAATGTAATGCAAACCTCGTCTCTTTTTCAGGTGTTATATACAGAGGTGTCAGAGGAGGAATATAGAGTTTTATGTAATAAATTTACATATGTGACAAGCAGCTCTTCCTATTTCATAATGGTTGTTGGAAAAATACTTTTGTCTAATGTATTTGTTTTCCTCCACCCTTTCCAAAACAAAATTTTAAAAATGTAAATCCTGTAATTATTGAACATATAATCCTTTCCTAAAACATCACAAAACCGCAGGAATGTTAGTTAACCTAATTACTCTCTTGTAGAAACCTGCTGAAGAATGTATGTGGGCCCCATGAGTCAATGGCTAATTAATAAGAAACTGGTTCTCTCTCTCTCTTTTTTCTGTTGGTTACAGGATTCGAATGCCAGCTATGATGTCAATAGCAACGATATTGACCCCATGCCTCGGTATGATGCCAGCAACGAAAACAAGTAAGGCCTGTTCACTCTGGCATGTTTGACATTTTAAATGCAGTGCCTCAAGTAGAACATACCAAATCTGCCAATGTAGTAGGGATGCACCCGAATGTCTCCATAAAGCACTGAGATTTGCATTTAACTCTATGTTACGTATATATAATATAATGTGTCTCCTCACACGCTGTAGAGCACTCACTCTGTGAGTAGATGGGTGTACTTACCTGAGAATTTATAAGTAAGCATTTAAAAATGAACCCATTTTGAATTTGTTTTTTGGCAAGTCTAACCTTTCTTTCAGATGCTGTTTCTAAGCAAATTATTGGAGTCTGGTACTGTGTTTTGTGTGGACTTTGCCTTAGCTTATGATTTCCTTGCACTTTTAATTTTTGTGGTGTTGTGAGGAAATATACTTCAATTCAAAATTAATGGAGTTTTGTGTGTGTGTGTGATTTTACTAGAGGCAATTTAAAACTAACTAACAAATGGTAATTAGTTCTGATTGTAATTGTATGTCCTTTGTTGCTGATGGTTAGATATTTCTGTTTGAAAGATAGCTTTCTCCTTTGGAGATCAGCTTCTTGTTTGATGTTATTCAGCAGTTATTTTTAATGGTCCAAGAATCTCCCTGGGAGGCTCTTGGTACCATTCTTGGGGCACCTGAAAGAGCCCAGCACTATCACTGGAGCCCCGGCGGACAGTTATGTATCTGTTAAGCATGGTACTTTGCACAGGGAAGTATAATCCTTTTTATAGAATCATAGACATTAGAGGCAATTATCTAGACTCCCTGCCACTGCAAGATTATTCCTACATTATATATACATGGCAGGTATTGGAATGTTACTTGCCTGCAAGATAGATTTGCATTAGAGAAGCGATAAGGGAGGAAGGTTTTTCCTTCTCACCACTCCAGTGTTTTAGGCTATTTCTTCTCCCCCTCAGCCCTACAGTGCTCGTGTTACAGAAGCCATGCTTGATTAGTTTCTGTCTGAAACCCATCAATGCTGCAGCCATTATGGTCAGAGGGTTCTCTCCAAAAGGACACTGAGGATCCGATCTTGCTCCCAATAGAGTCAGTGGCGAAACATCCATTAACTTAAATGGACAAATCCTGCTCCTGCAGCAAAATGGTGGTGGGCTGTGCAGGGTTGGTGCATACCCTGTGCATCAGAGAGCTCTGCCTTCAGGGACTCCTTGTATAATGTGGCTGAGATATTGATGGCAAAGGAAGTGGTGCTGCTGGGCCACTTGGATTTTCTTAGCCTCGAGAGGGGAACGATACAATGAGCTGCAGTGTCTCTTCCAGTCTTTGGGTTGCAATAACTTTCATGGCAAGGGTGGGCGGATTCTGCCAAGTGCCCAGTTTGGCTAATCAAGCTGAGTGTTGTGCTTGGGATTTGCCCACTTTTGTATTGTCTCCTCAATGCCCACAGCCCCTCTGGGTTTGGGAAGAAACGCTTCTTCAATCAAATATTTTGCAAAAATTTCAAGAAAATGTATGAATAAACAATTGAAAATGAATGCATACAAGATCATCTGCTACAATAGTATTTTCTCATAGCATGAATGTGCCGCTTAAAGCTTACTAGCTGTGTAATTTAAGACTTTATGTAATATCCATTATAGTTTTTTATAAAGATATTATAGTAAGATCTGGATGAGAATTAATCAGGGATTTGGCTATTAAAACAGTGATATAGGAGGTTGTAAATGACTGAAAAATTCATTTCACACAGAAATCTATTATACTGAAATTGATTAGAATAGCATATCTAATAAATTATTATTATTAACTATTTTATGTGGGGTTGTAATGTTAGCATATGTTCTAATTCAGGTTCTCTCGTTTGCTGTTGTTTACATGCTTCAAGCATTATTTTCTAGACACAAGTAGATGCATGAACTATTTTCTTCTCTCTATACCATCGGCACATTTCTTATCCTTTTTTCATACTGATGCTCACTTTTCTGAATAATGTCTGTCTTTTCTTTACTAGAAAAATCTTCTAAAACAGTAGTGCAATTAGATAGTAACTGCCAATAAAACCATATTGCATTGAAATCTGTAAACATCCTGCAGATGTGGTTTACTGTAATGTTAAACAAAAAGGCTCATCTGGAACAAGCTATACAAAACTTGCTGCTATGCTAACTTGGTGAAGCAAGCAGCAAACCCAAGATCACAGACTACATGTCAACAAGAAAAATGCTAATGATCAAATTGAATCTGTTAGGAGATGCTTCTAGGACATCTGTTAAATAAAACAGAAAAAAAGAAGCAAAATAGACTGCAAAGAGTCTTGCTCTTGTGAAATGTACTGTAGCACTTTTCAGTTGAGATTCTTAAAGTGCTTTACACAGGGGCCTATTATCATCTTCATTTTAGTGATGAAAAATTCAGGTACAGAAAGGTCAAGGCCTTAATTGTCAGACGTGTCTGTAAAGTTTGGGTTCCCAACATCAGGAATCTCTGGCTTGATTTTCAGAGGTGCTGAGTACCCTTAGTACTCAGAGCCAGATTTTTAAAGCTATTTAGGTGCCTAAAAATGCAGATAGGCACCTAGTGAGATTTTCAAAAGTGTGTTGGTGCCCAGTTCCCAGTGGGTGTTAGGCACCTAGGCATCTTTGAAAATCCCGCTAGGTGCCTATCTTTAGGTGCCTAACTACCTTTAAAAACCTGACCCCACTGACTTTCAGCTGGGATTCTGGTTGCTCAATACACCTGATAATCAGGTGCCAGGTGTCTCAAATTGGTCCCACAAAAATGGAGGCACCCAAAAGAAGTGGTCACTTTTGAAAATGTAGGTCTTAGCAACTTGCCCACGATCATAAATAGGAGTAGATAAAGAACCCAAATCTCCTGACTCTCAGTTCCTGCTCTAACACTGCTCCAACGCTCAACAGTGCATTATAATGTTCCAATTAAAAAAGGACAGTGGGACATAGAAGTACACATCTGCAGGCTAAGCAAATTTATTTTATAAAGCAATATAATTATGGGGGTGGAGTGATAAGAAGGAATAAAAAGAAATGCTGCAAAACTAAGCAGGTGTCTTCGTTGAGCTTTGCTAGGACACAGCTGGGAAACTTCAGGGTACTGGTACTGTTTGCTAACTTTTCTCTTTTAATCAGTAATGAGGCTTATTAGGAATATAAAATTATGAGCAAGCAAAAATTGGGATTTGTGAAAAGGCAGTAGATAAACTTGAATGATGTATTTTGAAATGATATTTAAAAATAAAGTTGTCAAGTGTAGAGAATGGGGGGGGAGGAAAAAACCTTAAATCAATCTCTTGAAGCTTTTAGTCAAAACTAGAGTAGGACGATAGTGTCTTTAACTACTGTGGTATGTAGGAGTCCTGCCAGAAGTTTACTTTGGTTTCTACAACTTGGCAGAGAATTGTGAAGCTTGTAAATGGTATGGGCCTATACTAGAACTTCTCTTTTGCACAGCTAAAGACACCAGTCAGCTGTGGATGAAGTCATTCTTGCTATGCAAGTCATCTTGTTTTGATTTAGTGCTGAGTGCTGCTGCTTAATTCTATGTCTTTTATTTAGCTGTCACCTGTAAACATCATTTTAAAACAACTGTGTCACTTAGCCATCAGAACTCACTGGATAGAATGCAAACAGACTTACTGGGTTACAGCCCCACACCATTGGGTAAACTTAGAAATTTAAGAAACGAAAACAAACGTTAGCAACATTAAAACAAGTTTTCATTTTGGACCACACACAAAAAAAGGCATTTCTCTGTTTCAGGCTGAGATTTTCCTTTGATATTTCAGAGCTTAGTAACCTATCTCTTTAAAATGAAGGACTTCTGATCTGCTCCATATGAGAAAGAAGAAAATCAGGCCTATAATTTCTGATTAGGAGACATATAGTTGCTCTGTTGGAATACAGTTCCAAATTTTGCGGCTTCATATTTAATTAAATTAACACATTTTATTTTAATAACCCTATGTATATACTTTTTTAAATGAATGAATTTGTATTTTGCACAAGAATGTGTTCGCACATAGACTGTAAGAATCATGATACAAAAATGCTTGAAGTCGGGAATCTTTGCTGGCCTAAATCATAAAAGGTAAAAAATATTTCTTTGGGTTTCTAATATCTACCGCTCATAGTATCTACACCGTTTTATATGTAGTTGCAAAGGTGGGGAGAGAGTTAATAAGTCACAGTGAGTTTTTTTGCTTTTACTTGGTCCAAAATAATGAGAATGTTTTTTCCAGCAGAAGACCAATATACCCACTCCAAATCATTGCCATTTTTCTTCCTTTGTCAAATTAACACATTTTCCCAATAAAATGCCAAAAGGCAATTCATTTTCTGCCAGTTTATGGATGCACTTTTGTAGTGGACAACAGAATCTATGTTTTAAGTCATTTAATCAGAATGGATATTAGATATCTGACAGGCAGAACAGATTCTAATGCATCCTGAATGGACAGTAAAGTGATTTCAGTGGAATAAAAGGGTCTATTGACTTTATCATGTCATTATTCAAATATGGAACACTGAAGAACCTAATGCAATCTAACACAGAGAGTTTGAATTTTTTTGATTGCTCGCTCCAAAGATCAGTCCTAAGAAAATGCCCTTCTCAGTGCAAGACAAAATGGGGCTTTGGTAACACCAAACATGTCCCCTTTAGGAAAACATAACAATTTAGAAAGGAAAACTAATTGACGGTATGTGTACTAGAAGACACATGGAGACCAAACCTACAGTGGGGCAGAGTTTCATCAGTTCCGCTGAAGTCAATGTGAGTTTAGGTACTCAGAATCTCATGCAGTTTCTCTGCAAGTTTAGTTGATGGCTGTGAGGTACTATTAGGAAACTGCAGATTTTGTTGTTGTTGTCCTGTAAATTTATGTCTGGATTTCTTGTTTATGAAAGTGAGGGACCCAAAAAATATTGGCAAACCTGTTAACAGGCAGGTAAGTGCTATGAAAGCTTTTCCACTGCAGCCCAATCCTGATTTGCAACACTCCTACTATCTAGTCTTGGGCCTCTCTTATGTGTACCAGGCCTATAGCTGGTATACTCATTTTGTGCTGTGATTTTTAGCAGATGTTCATAATTAAGCAGTTTCAGGCAGTATATGGGTAGCTCTCCATAGAACATGTATATTTTACAAGGAGCAGTATTGGTGATTTAGCAGCTAGCCTCAGAGTTAATACTGATCTAGTTCCCCATCAGAGTGGTAAGAGACACCATGACTCTGGAGATCATGTCATCTTTCAGATGAGATATTAAATCAATGATCTGACCTTTTGTTATAATTAAAGATCCATTGTACTGTTTGCAAGAGTAAAGGAGCTAAACGTTGTCTAAAGTCCAGCTTGGATAATCACGTTATGTTTAACTACTTTCCCCTTGCAATTTCATTTCAAAAGTATTCTTCCTCACTGCCTATGCTAAACAATTATGTGGAGTTGCTGTGCACCATTACCCAGCTGTTGTGTCTATTCATTAGATGGCTGCATTTCAGTGGTAATCCTTACATAATCTTTGTCTGCCTTACAGGAGGGTTGAGAGGCTTAATTAATGTTTTAGAATGTTTTGAGATCCTTTGAAGGAACATCCCGTAGAAACACAAAGCATGACTATTAATCATCACATCAGACTGTGTGGTGGATTTGCTAGTGTATGGCCAATAGAGAAATTTGACTTCTGTTCTAAAACAGGGTTTGAACCTATGTCTAAAGGGTCTGTTTGCTACACTACATAATCCTCTCCAAAGTTCAGAGTTGGCTTGAATGGTTATGTTTCTAAAATCAAAAGGAATACATTGGTTTGAAAAGTCACTGAGGTTAACAGATTTCCAGAGGAGGAAAAATAAAAGAGAGAGAAAAGAAAACAAAGTTCCATTTGTTTGCGGGGTGGGGGGGGAGGTTCCTTTCAATGCCTTGGTTTTGGATACTGAGCAGTGTAACTCACTTGAATAATAGATGCGTGAGGAGCAGCAGCCTTTCCTTTCAGACTATGTTAAAACATATTCTCATGATTCACTTTTCCTGTATTTACCCGAGAAAGTATAATAAAAGCTGTCTCCATAGTTCTAATTATTTAAGCTACCCAAAAAGTGGACTCACAGATACAATACTATTGTGAAGTTCTATGCCATTACTTCTCTTTCTTATATATGAATTATTGATGATGATGAGTCAGATCATCCCTTCACATTCTAAGTCCCAGCTGGTCCATGGTGCAACAATATATTAGAGGGAAGATGAACCCTTGTATTGACCTGGGTTTGTGGGGGTTGTGGTAAAGACCTCTTATTTAAGGAAGAGGGATTTTTTTTTTCTGGAAAGAATGGGTTTTCCATCCCAAAACTTAACTGTAGTTTACAGTTATTCATTTAAGTTGGGGCAGACCACATCTGCAATAAGACTATGTTTGTTTTGTGTAGCAGTGTGATAGTCCCGGTTTAACAGGACAGCTGGGTAGGAACTTAAGTAAGAAAATGCATTTCTTTGGGATTTCTCCCTATAGCAGACCTTAGCTTAGAGGACGCTAAAGAGAGTGATTATGATTCTTCATTCTATTGCACCTGTTTTGTGCCTGTGCAATTCCATTGACTTGAGTTTAGGTGTACTGGTCTAATAGAGTGGAAAATCTGGCCCACTGAATCTTCTATTTGTGTTGTGCAGCTAAAGCACACATATCTGGATATACTATTGATTTCCTCTTAAAATACCATTAAAACAACCTTTAACTACAAGTTGGATAGAACACCCACACAGTAACAGTCAAAAGCTGGTGACTGAAACTTGCAGGTAAACTATAAGCTGTTAACCAAAAGTGGAGCTGCATAACTCTAAACTAATGACAAAGAGTTTCATTAGCCATGAAATGTTTTTGTAAGATACATTAAGGGCAGTTCTTTAGGGGATCCCTTTCTCTCCCAAGTGATAAAATGTGGTTGAACAAACTTAAACTGAAATACAAACTAAGAGTTATGTACTTGCCCAACTCTTTGGAATTGTGGCAGGCTGGGAAAGTTGCTAGCAGCAGGTTTGATATTAGAAAGCACAGGACAGGTTGTCAAGGGAAACAAATGGTTTTGTTTGAGGGATACACCTCATTGCTTCTTTAACCTAAGTTTACTACCCCACTTACCATGTACTGCACATAACAGCATAAGCATAGGGTGCCTGGCCATGTACAATCCAGCACACTGTGCCTCATTCAGGCCATGTGGGTTACCCAGTTTAGAGATCTTTTGAGAGTTATGCTGCCATACTAGTTCAGTTTGGGGAAGATGCTCCCCAACCCCCTTTTTCTAGCAGAGACTTAATCCAGCACCCTCTGAAGTCCATGTTAAAACTCCCTTAGAAAATGTAGTTGTGCAGGATTGATGCCTTATTGCATCAACACAAATAAGGGTAGGGTTTGGCTCTGTTTTGACAGGGATTCACCTAACTTGAAATGCAACCAGCTCTAGAGAGAAAACTGTCTGTTTAATAGTGCACAGCAGCATCACATCGAATTTAGGACAGAACACAATACCATAGCCAGTTGAAATTGCAGTGGGAATTAGAGTAGGCAGAATGTAATTGCCTAAGCTGGCATTTGGCCAGGACACCACGGTTTTAAAATACCCTATTCCTTTCTTAACTGTTGTTCTGGGATTGAAATAATCACCACATATCCAAATGAGCTCTGCAGCATGGATAAAATAGCAGGCTGTTAGCCACGTGACCCACCAACACATCACTATGCTATTCCTCTGCTTTGCCTCACCTCTCCATGCTTCCTCAGAGCAGCGTTCTTGTATATTTCAGTCATTTGCCCCACAGAAGAACATAGAGAAAAGAGGGGGGAGGTGCCCCTTTAAAGGCAAAATCTCCCCTTTCCAAAAGCTTTTTCCTAACCTTTTCTCTAGCAACGAATGGGTGTCCTTTGCTGCCTGAGGATGATTGGGAATGAGAATTCCGGCTTGCCTTCCTGTAATTTTTAGGAGCTTTTTCTGTCATGCTTGATTTTATATTTTTGTCTTTGTGTTTTTAGTACAACCAGTTCTACCCATTTGATGAGTTATTTTTATGTGTTTTGTTTTTTTCCCTGCTATACAGAAATGATAAGGCTCTAGTGTGGAGGTTTTGGAAGAAGGGGAATTGCTTGCTCTGGCACTTGAGATGTCACTGGCTGCATAATGACAGGTTTCAGAGTAGCCGCCGTGTTAGTCTGTATCCGCAAAAAGAACAGGAGTACTTGTGGCACCTTAGAGACTAACAAATTTATTAGACCATAAGCTTTCGTGGGCTACAGCCCACTTCATTGGATGCATAGAATGGAACACATAGTAAGAAGATAGATATATATATATATATATATATATATATATATATACACACAGAGAACATGAAAAGGTGGAAGTAGCCATACCAACTGTAAACAGCTAATTAATTAAGATGAGCTATTATCAGCAGGAGAAAAAAACTTTTGTAGTGATAATCAAGATGGCCCATTTAGACAGTTGACAAGAAGGTGTGAGGATACTTAACATGGGGAAATAGATTCAATATGTGGAATGACCCAGCCACTCCCAGTCTCTATTTAAACCCAAGTTAATGGTATCTAGTTTGCATATTAATTCAAGCTCAGCAGTTTCTCGTTGGAGTCTGTTTTTGAAGCTTTTCTGTTGCAAAATTGCCACCTTTAAGTCTGTTCCTGAGTGACCAGAGAGGTTGAAGTGTTCTCCTACCGGTTTTTGAATGTTATGATTCCTGATGTCAGATTTGTGTCCATTTATTCTTTTGCGTAGAGACTGTCCAGTTTGACCAATGTACATGGCAGAGGGGCATTGCTGGCACATGATGGCATATATCACATTGGTAGATGTGCAGGTGAACGAGCCCCTGATGGCGTGGCTTATGTGATTAGGTCCTATGATGGTGTCACTTGAATAAATATGTGGACAGAGTTGGCATTGGGCTTTGTTGCAAGGATAGGTTCCTGGGTTAGTGTTTTTGTTGCGTGGTGTGTGGTTGCTGGAGAATATTTGCTTCAGGTTGCGGGCTTGGTCTGTCTCCCAAGATGAAGTGGGCTGTAGCCCACGAAAGCTTATGCTCAAATAAATTTGTTAGTCTCTAAGGTGCCACAAGTACTCCTGTTCTATTGGCTGCATAGTTTCTCTGTCAGTCTGGATGAGAAGTCTGAATCACAATCAATAGCGATTGATGATATAATGTAATGCACTAGAGGGGGAAGTGGGACAGGAGGAGAGGAAGTTAGAATGTCAGTGGAAATTTATTTACAATGGGGTGGAGCCAGCACCATAAAATTAAGATGACATGGGACTATAAAATTCGAAGTGAGGCTTGGGGATCACAGAAAGTATTACACAGCAAGATTTGGGCTGTCTCTGGAGCATGGGAATTCCATCGTGGCTCTTTCTGCACACTCAGATTATAGTCTCTTTTCCTCCCACATTCATTTCTTTTATTAAAGAGACACTGTGAACTTTTTAGTAAGTAAGTAACTAATCTTAAAAAGTCTAGTGTCTGAGATAGATCATCTTTAAATAGTATGTCCTTGTTTGTTTAATTCCTTTAATATAACTTTAGGAAAAGGAGAAATGGACTGTAGCCATGATCATGTAAACACTTACTGACACATGTGAGCAGTCCTATTGACTTCACTTGGATACTTTACGTGCATAGATGTGTGAAGGACTGGGGCCTTAGAGCTTGTCTTTATGGGGAAATTAACCAGAATAGCTATTGTGGAATAAACTATTCTGCAATAGTTATTCCTCCCCATGTGGACACTATTCCAGAATGGAGAGTCCACTGGGGAGCTATTCTGGAATAGCTATTCTGATCAATTTCCCTTGCAGACAAGTCCTGATGGAAGGAAGAATGAAACTCTCTAGACAGAGTGCAGTCAAATGCATGAAGGAAACAAACTGGAAAAAAACCCAGAAATTTTCTTTATTTGCTAACTTCTTAAAACCATCACAATCTTAGGGGTTAAATGTAACAATTGTAGGTACACAAGCTTCAGAGAAATGTGTTATTTTTGAAGATAGAGTACTTATCACCATGGCAGCTCGGTGACCTCCAGAAACATCACTATTCATGCTGCTAGCTATAAAGATAAACATGACAAAAAGAAAGACATCCATCATATGGAACTGTATTGGCTCCATTACGGGTCATCAGCAAGCTTGGAATGCAGGGCCTTTACATCCACAGCACCGACCTTTTCACGCCTCTTTACTCGAAATAAAGGAGTAACTGATAGCAGTAGCTGTTCTCAGCTATGTGGGCCGGCCACTAGAGGGGGACACAACACATACTCTGTCATTGGCTTACATGCTACTTTCTAGGCTTCAGAGGAATGTTGGGAAGTGGGAATCAGCAGTTCTATTCCTGGCTCTGGAGAGGAAAGTGGTCTAGTGTTTATAGGCAGCAGAGACAAGCACATAAAATTGACACATTATTTCTGAATGTCAGTGTTGCTAACTAGATGAGCCTTTGGTTGTCAACTTGGAGAAATGAGTTTTATTCTCAACTTTGCTAGAAGTAACTTGTGCAAGCTCTCAGTTACCCTATGTGTAAAATGGGAGGAATTATACTTTTCTACCTGTTACCCTAATGAAATAAATGTTAAGTAATAAGGGCTGTGAAATGAATAGAATTATTAACAAGTCAGTGGAAAAGCAGACTCCTGGCTCTTAACCAAACACTCCTTTTCCTAGGCTAGCAGGGCAGCTGCTGATGCTACTGCTGCCATGTCCCCTATATCCAAAGTTGTAGCCAGTGCCTATTCTGTAGGTGGGTCAGTGTAGTTGACATCTAATGAGCTCTGGTGGGCTGGAGCATGTTCATTACAGATAGATACAGGTTTGGAAATTTCAGTAACAGTTCTCTAAGAAGTTCTACAGGGCATGTGCAAATTACACTTTTCAGAGACATAAAATTTAGCCAAATCTGGGCAGATTTTCATGATGACAGCAAAAGGCACCTCCTGGCCCAAGGACTTTTACCCTGCCAAATTTCCAATTTCCTGCTCCGAAGCATTGAAGCACAGAAGTTTGTCAGAAAATGATTGGAAAAATTATTTTGTATTGGAAAAACTACCATTTCCCCCTAATCTTGTTCTAAGAAACACTGAACTATTTTTGTGCTGAAACTTTAAAAATAAAATTCTGCCTGAGGCAGAGAACAAATATGGACATTTCAGTGTGAGTGGTTAAAGTTTGGCAAAGTTAAAAGCAACTGAAAACAGGAACTTACAATAGAAAGTATCAGGAAACCTTAACTTTAGGTATTGGTATAAGTTCTGCCAAAATCTACAGTATTTTGTAATTTCCTGTGTTTCTTGGTCATCCATAGCATTACATTCTCCTTTCACAATGGTGCAACACCATTGTTTAAATGTAATGGTCTTAATTCTCCAATGTATTGCATTGTATGTAAGCAGCTACATCTGTATATAGTGTAAAGTTTCCATAAAACATACCTTAATAGTTAATTGTGGCCACTTGTGTAAAGCAGATGTAGTTGCAGTGACAGTGACTTCTTTTGCGAACTGAAGGTCTAAAATAGGTACCAAGCTAAGCTCAGTTGTAATCTCCAGAAGAGTTAGCAAAAATCTACACTGTGCTTATTCCCCAGATGGGTATCTGGGTAGAGTTGGTGTAAGGGCTTGTCTATACAGAATAGTTGCTTTGTTTACCAAAGGGTGTGATGGTCAACCTTTTTAATTAATCCAGTGCAACTTTGTGTGTGAAAAGAAAAGGAGTACTTGTGGCACCTTAGAGACTAACAAATTTATTTGAGCATAAGCTTTCGTGAGCTACGGCTCACTTCATCGGATGCATCGGATGCATTTATGTGTGGACACACTTAAATCATTTTTTAAAAGTTTATACAGTACTGGTAAATTTACAGGGGCAAACTAAACTGGTACAAGCTTTGTTTAAAATATATGCGTGTCCACGCACAAAGTTGTGCTGGTTAAACTAATACATAGGTTTAACTTCACACCATTAGTTAATTTAAACCAGTGGAATGTTTTGAGTAGACCAGGCTTAAGAGGCTGATATCAATTAGGTAGCACATTTAAAAACACATCAAAACACCATGCTCCATGTCTATCCCTCTGCTGATGTTTCCTGTTGAGATAGAGGTGTACCTTTCCATCTCCCCTTCCCAGGGTATAACGCCTTTTCTTTTTTTTAATGGAATGCTGTCTGGCACATTGACGATGGAAATGACAATCTGATAGCCTCTGTGTAATATGGAACATGTTTGCATGGACACTGAGTGTGAAAGGCACTTAGGGGTAGACAGGAAATGTGGAAAAGAGAAGAATTGGGAAAGCTGCTGAGAAGATCATCATCTGGTAAATTGTGGCCTGTCAACAACCAGCCAGCATTTCTCAGGAGCAAGGAAGGGTCATTTCACAGGTTAATGCTTGAGTACTGCATTAATGCAAACTTTGAGGAACAGGACAGTGGCTGCTGAAGGGGACTGAGAACTTTTTCAGAGCCTGTTTTCCTCTGCAGATGTATTCAGCATTTGTCTTGTGCGCATTTGCTCTTTCAGACAACTGAGATCCTTTCAGATTTCCCTGGTAGCAGTAGAAGGACCAGCAGCTCAGATGTTACAGGATTCTTGTGAAGTGCTGCTGTATAGACAAAGGAATGAATAGCAGGGGCTGTGGACACCAAATCCATTATCCAGAGTTGATCACTTTACATGTGTAGCCCAGAGTCCAATGCAGCTGACTTCAATAGACTGAGTTGCACCGGTGTGAAAGTGTAACTTTTCCTTTAGTGCATCATGTCAAACCTGTTTTATTAATTCCCAAAGGGCATGTATCCTGTTTAAAACTATAAGTAGCTGCAATTGAAACTGGAGGGAAGCAACCAACCCTGACTTCCCACAAGCAATGCTACTGTAAAGTGATGCTGCTATAGAATGTTCCGAGAGATAACCTTGAGCTCTGAGAACTTATATCCAAATAGGCATTATTTGGTGGCAGATTAATTCATTTTTAGTGGGCTGTGATCAGTCTCTAAATGGCTGATCCTGAAATAGGACTCTGAAGATTCTCATCAACATCTAGATTTGCTCCTGGAAGTGGCCTATTACACTCCAAAAAGCTCCCTTCTTCTCTTTCCTTGGAGGCATGAACTTGGGTTAATACACTTGTCATAGTTTTGCATTGATACTGAATTATATATTGAAATGCAGGTGGGATGAATTTTGTTGTGGTGCAGAGCATCATGTAAAAAGTGCACCAGCTTTCCGTAGCCCAACACAGAATGCCACAGTGGGGGCTAAGCCTGGGACAGGACCACAGACCTATGTTTATGTGGACACATTGGCCCCAGCACCTAATATAATTGTGCAGAGAGGCCGTGGGTATTATTGTTAAATAGCAGCAACGATGCATCTTGCCCCTAGTTTGGGGGTGGATTTTACCTCCCCTACTGTTCCACCCTCACAGAGCTTGATTACTTGGGGTTTATGTATGCAGAGTGGATTTCAACCAGAGATATCTGAGGTAATAAATGAATAAATATATATATTACTCCAGAAGTTCTTGTTCCTCCTGTATTTTTTCCTTATAAGAAAACATGGGAAAACATTTTCATTTGTATTTATTGTATATATTTATACATTGATGGTTGCTTCTGTCCGTTGCTCACAGCATTTATATCTTTGTGTCAAACAAAATGGTGCTGCTGTGAATCAAACCTAGACTACGTTGTGCTTGTTCATGATTGGTTCAGGTGGAACTTGTAGCTTTCTTTATCTACCCAGGAGTTTGAGCATCAGTAGAGGTGTTATTTCATAACCATTAAATGCCAGGACATCAAAATGTAGCCGGAACTAATTTCAAGGGTTATATTAATGGTCTGTGCTTTTTATTGCAAACTGGAGACAACTAATTCCATTCTTGTCTTGAGCTATAAAGATTCAAGAGTGAGCAATTACTTAGATTGGCTGCTTTTACACAATCATCACAATGATCTTTGTTGTGTAAATTTTGCACTAATCTTGTTCTGTCTCCTTCCCTCATTAAGTTGTTTAACAGAGTAGCTAATGTCAGCATTTTCCAGTTTAAACCCCATTCAGAGGGTTAGAATTTGGGCCTCTGCTGTGTGTCATGGAATGAAGCAAAACTCCCTTGTTCCTGTAGATTTAAATGGGGGAAGGGAGAAATGTAGAAACACAAGGATTTCTCTTCCACTGTCGATCTGCCATGGCTTCACTGGGCTACCCACGAAAAGGGTGGCTAAGAAGCCATATTTATAAGAAGCCATAAGCAAAAATGATAGGATTTCTTAATGCTGTTTAAAGCTCATCCTCAATATTCCGTGACCCTCATTCTATCCAGAGTCTCTCTGACTGGTTGGGGATAGCCTCCTCTTGTATGGCTGGGGAGCCAAGAAGTTGAGACCACAGATTCTCATGGAGTCCCAGCCTCCAGTTGTTGAAGCCACACTCCCTGCTTCTACTATTTCTCTGGAACAGGTGGATGTCAGGGAAGAATTACTATTATCAAATATTTGTGTGTAGCATTTGTGATACAGCATGGCCAGAGGGCAGCAGGAGAGTGTTAGAAGGGAGCCTTATTCCCTGTAGAGGGAAGAAAGTTTGCTATAAATTAATTAAAGCACCTGAAGCCAGTCACATGATAAAAAAAACCCTGCTTCAATCAGACAAGTGGAGGGGTTGAGGCAGAGTGGATTGGTGTTGGAGCAGAGAGCAGTTTGGAGGGAAGCGGAGGAGAGTTTGGAGAAGTGCTGTGGTGGGCTAAGAAGACCAAGACCCTAGGTAAAGGGACACCTAGTTTGTGCAGAGGGAGGGCAGGAAGCCCCACAAGCTGAAGGGCAGGAGGGGGAAGTAGCCCAGGGGAAGGAACCACTAGTTCTAGTAGTTTACTGCTATCCCTAGGGCCCCTGGGCTGGGACCCGGAGTTGAGGGCGGGCCTGGGTCCCTCCCTCTCCACTCCCCTCCTCTAGGACACTAGTGGGGCAGTTAATATCCCAATTCAGGGGCAAGAAACAGTGCCCTGAACCCCCACCCAAGAAGAGAAAGTGCGAGACCCATCATAGTAGTGCCGGCAATTTGCCACACATTATAGATGTGCATGGCATTGTGAATTGGGTTTGAGTCTGATCTTACTGGGACACCAGTTTATCTCCATTGAGTTTGTTGTAGTTACTCCTGTTTTGCACTAGTGTAAGTGAGCTAAGAATCAATAATACATTTCCTGCCATAAAGGAGCTTACAATCTAATTCATATAAAAAGTAATAATAACAAAAGAGAAGTCATCTGTCAGACTTCACAACTTTTTTTATTAATTTGTTCCCTCTCTTCTACCATTGTTATTTTTTTTTCAGAAAAGGCAAGGACATACAGCCTTTGATTTAAAAACTCACATTGGGCTAAAATGTGGTGTACAAGGTGTCAGTTGGCAAGAATTTTAAATATATACACATCAGGCCAGATGGCTACAAGATAGTGGTCGAAGGTAGATACATTAGTTCCAGGTTAAGCAGGTCCCTTTTCCCTGGGTAAGATAACAGGGACTATTCCATAACACTCAGGAACTTTCTAGAACTAATTAAGGCAGGCAGGCTAATTAGGACACCTGCAGCCAATTGGGAAGCTGCTAGAATTAATTAAGGCTAATCAGGACACCTGGTTTAAAAAGACTGTCACTCCAGTTAGTGAGGTGCACGTAAGGAGCTGGGAGTGAGAGGACTTGTAGCTGGAGGACTGAGGAGTACAAGAGTTAACAGACCTCAGGAGGAAGGTCCTGTGGTGAAGACAAAGAAGGTGTTGGGAGGAGGCCATGGGGAAGTAGCCCAGGGAGTTGTAGCTGTCGCGCAGCTGTTCCAGGAGGCACTCTAGACAGCTGCAGTCCACAGGGCCCTGGGCTGGAACCCGGGGTAGAGTGTGGGCCCGGTTTCCCCCCAAACCTCCTGACCCAACACAGGAGGTTCCACCAGAGGGGAAGGTCTCTGAGCTGTTCCCCGACCCACATGGTGGATCAGCAGAAACTGCGGGGATTGTTCTTACTCTTTTTTTCCCATGCTGGCCAGTGATGAGGTTATCTGAGTGAACAGCAGATTTGAGCCATGAAAGTGGTCAACTGAGAGCTACTGTGAATCTCTGATGCGAGCAAAATCTGCCAATAAGTGCAGGACCCACCAAGGTAGAAGAAGAACTTTATCACAATACATATAATTGGGACTAAAGTTTTAGTTAACTTATGGCATATTCTTGGTAGTGTGTGTGTGTATATATATATATATATATATATATATATATATATATATATATTACTCCAGAAGTACTTGTTCCTCTTATATTTTTCCCTTAGAATAAAACATGAGAAAACACTTATATATGTTTAGCATTAACCGTGTTTTTAAATTATAACTGCTCAGTTAATTGCACTGAAGAAGAGACAAGAAGGGTAAGATTTTTAAATGCATTTACTCATCTAAAAATGCAGATGGGCATTGCAGATAGTGGGATTTTCAAAAGCAAACATCCAACTTTGACAAAATTCCCAATGACATAGATTGGAGCAGGATTGGCCCCTACTAAGAAAAAATTGTTTAACTATAATTTGCCGTAAACAGAAATAATCAGGCTTCTCCTTTGCAAACCCATTGTTGTAAACCAGTGGTTCCCAAACTTGTTCCACCGCTTGTGCAGGGAAAGCCCCTGGCGGGCCGGGCCGGTTTGTTTACCTGCCGCCTCTGCAGGTTCGGCCGATCGCGGCTCCCAGTGCCTGTGGTTCACTGCTCGAGGCCAGTGGGGGCTGCTGGAAGTTGCAGCCAGTATGTCCCCCAGCCCGCGCTGCTTCCAGCAGCTCCCATTGGCCTGGAGCAGTGAACCATGGCCACTGGGAGCTGCGAATTCTCTCTTTGGACTCACATAATGGATACTATTCAGTGGAAAGCTGATGGATGTGGACTTCATTACTATGGTGCTATGTTGCCTTATGTTGCCTTATTCAGCCAGACTGCTTGGGAAATCAGGGCCAGATTCTCCACTGCCTTTCTTTTTGCATTGTCATCTATGCTTGGGAAAAGTGAGTGCAAAACCCCCTACCATTCTGATTTGGGAGACTGACCTTTAGGTGAATTACTTGGAAGAAAAGCATATATTATCTCTCCCACTCAGAGAGTGTCATGGCCTTATCGTTACACATTGTCATGTGCCATTACACATACTGAATCTATTTCCCCATGTTAAGTATCCTCACACCTTCTTGTCAACTGTCTAAATGGGCCATCTTGATTATCACTACAAAAGTTTTTTTTCTCCTGCTGATAATAGCTCATCTTAATTAATTAGCTTTTTACAGTTTGTATGGCAACTTCCACCTTCTCTGTATGTATATATATACACATCTTCTTACTATATGTTCCATTCTATGCATCCGATGAAGTGAGCTGTAGCTCACGAAAGCTTATGCTCTAATAAATTTGTTAGTTTCTAAGGTGCCATAAGCACTCCTGTTCTTTTTGTGGATACAGACTAACACGGCTGCTACTCTGAAACCTGCCGTGGCCTCTAGTCACAAAGTGATGCTTCTTCTTTCCTCTTTGTCTATAGGACACTATTATGGCACTACCCTATATTATCAAAACGTGTTGGTCCCCTGAGTGCTGATAGGGTACTAACAGTGATCAAGTGCTTGGCTCCAGAAAATGGATGCCCATCAAGTTTTGGCTCTTGACTATTTCCCTGAAATGCATCCTCTCTCTATCTTTGGAGTCTTGCATGTATATAACAATAGCTCTTGGTGGGCCATACAGCAAGGATCCTTGTACTGTGTTGCTGGTTCCTACTGAACATGTTAGTGACTTTAACTTGTTTCTTTCTGTTTGCTTTCCTCTGCTGATTTGCACTTTGTCAATAAAAGTTGACTCACACACAGTATTATTCATAATATAACTAATACGTGAAGCCGTTAATTCCAGCAGTCTGAGAAGCTGGGTATACTTCTCCTTCTCTGATCCCCCGGATTGTTATCATCTGGCGGGTGGGGGGAATCTCTTCAAGATGCCTAGTAATACTCCTTGATGTCTCATACTCTGTGCAGATACAGGCTGCTCTTTCCCCACTATATCACAACATTTAGCAATTTATATGTGGGCTGACTTGTCCTTCTGATATTTGTAAAATGTAATGTATTGTCTATTAACTCCCTTTGCTGTTTCCTGCAATTTCAAATCCCTTACACCATGTCCAATCACATACTGTATCATCGGATATGTAACACTGCATGGAAGCGGTTAAGCTGCTACATTTACTCCCGTTACACTTTCATTGCAACTCCCAGGACTGGAATGTTTGGAATACCTATTTATTTTGTTTTACATAACTGAAAATATTTACCAGATAAGCTTCTAACCTCCTCTTGCTCTGTTTTTCTGAATTCAGAAAGTCGTCTTTACTTTTTTATTCTCATTATCTGGAAATAATCAAGGGGAAACAGTGTGTCCTGAATCAAGCGCCAATGTCTGAATCCAGCAGCTCATCTTCCTAAATGAACAAGGAGTCAGAAAAGGAATAAAATGAAATAAGATTTTCTGGATTTTTGTTTTTTACTTTGGGTTTTTTTCCCCTTGTATATTTGAAAGCATTCTCTGCCACCTTTTTTCTTTTCCTCTTTTATTGAAATCCGAAGAATAAGTAGATCCGATGCAGTTTTTCCTGTATCCTCATTTATTTATTTGACATGGAGCTAACCTTATGGAACAACAGACAAGAAGATGTTTTCTTTATCTGAGGAAGTAGATTCCTGCAGGTACTATATCCATCCCAGACACCACTTGGGCAGAGTGAGTAGCAAGACTTGCCCTTTTTTCCTTTTCAAGTACTTTATGAGTTATCCAACATATAACTTTAGGCGCCACATTGCTGATGCTTTCATTAGAAACCAAAAATCTTGAAATGTTGGATGTAGGTTCAGCTACTCCCCAGGAAATTCTTACCAGAATTCAGTTGTCACTATAGAAGCTTTGAGCTATTGTGCGAGGCTCTTAGGTGCACTCCCTGAGCAGCCTCATAAGAGTCTGACAGATCACTGGGTTCTTCTGGAATAGCAGAGCAGTCAAAATACAGATTTCCCCCCTTATTGGTCTCTAAAGTAGCATTGGCTGAAATGGTGGGATTTTGGCTTCAGCCTCCTTCCATTGTCCATCGTTTTCTTTTTAATCAAGGAGAACTTGTTCTATGCTGGAGAAGAACATAAAAAGAAAGCTCAACATTTGTTCAAAATCTGAAAGAATCAACCAAAATAACTGAGACTATGAAGATCAAATTGAAGAACACTCATTGCTATATAAGGCTGAAAAGTCAGAGTCCAGCTCTGTATGAGAAGCAGAGTTTACAAAATGTCTGCCTCACTGCAGAAACAGAAATTTTGACAGGAAACATGGTGGGATTGTCCTCAGTGGCTAGCTAGACATGATTGGCAGCTCTGGATCTCTGGGCGGGGCTCTATTTATCTAATTTGGTCTATCTAAGTACTTTTATGGAATCCATCACCTTAGTATCTGAGCGCCTCTCAGACATTAAAAAATTTACCTTCCCAGCGCCCCCATGAGGAAGGAAAGTATTACTACCCCAGTTTTATAGATGGAAAACTGAAGCACAGACTTGCCCAAGATGGCACACTCTGGCAGAGCTGGGAATTGAATCCAAGTTGCCTGAGTCCCAGTTTCATACTTTCATCACAAGACCATCTTTGTATTTGGAGAGTTTCTGTGAACTTCTTGGCAGAAGGAGTGTGCTAGGTGGCTTTGCTGATTCCCTGTCTTCTGCTGCTTTGGGGCTTTTCTGCTCCATTTTACTTTTATTTGCTCTCCTGTGCACCTCACAGTGGATGAGAGCTAGGGCAGTCGAATGTGAACAGTTGAGAAGAATTAAATACAAAAACTCAAGGACCTTTGAGATATTTGCACTGGATTATACTTTGATCACCACTAGGGTTAGGTGAACTCTTAATAGCAAACTGTTTATATTGACAAGTTTCATTTCTTTCTCTTATTTCTAATTATTCATTAACAGGCTTTGATTTTGAAATATTTATTTGTTATTTGGAGTTATTAGCCAAATGGTTTATGTAACCATATTTCAGCCTGCAGTAGCAACTGTTCCCAAACTTTTCATTGTGCCTGTTGCTTTCACTATTCACACTGGTGATTAGCCATCTAATTCACATATTATTGTTTGGGCTTTCTGACTGGGTTACTTGCAAGCACATTAAAAGCTTTCAAAATGCCTGCACGCACAGTGTGTTGTTGTGAGTACTCATGCAAACATATAACAACATAGATATGACTCTTTCTGCCAGCATTCGTTTGTACAAAAGTTCAGTCATATGGAGGAAAAAAATAAAAAGTAGTTCAGATACTGTAGAAGCAAATGCGAGAAGGTTACTGTTGGGGTTTTTTTCTGGAACAAAATGGTTGGGAATATCTTTTTTTACAGTATTCACCCAACTCGATTCTGCACTCAGACTGCTGAATAAATCACTATAGTTTTGTTAGTTACCATTTCTAAACATCAACCTTTCCAACCTTAATGTTAATCTTGATGGCATGGCAAATTCTCTGGTTCAGTGGTGTGCAATTTTCTACACTATTTTATATAGATCAGTTGTATAGGGTCTGACCACAAACTAGTGAGGTAACTATCTCTCTGATCAAAGAAGGCCTCTTTAGAGTATGACTACACCTCTACACAGTGGTCCATTGTGTGAAGTGTTCTCAATAGTCAGCATATCTTTCAGAGTTTGACATGCTTCTGCCATTAGCTTTTATCTTTTAGGGGATATCACCCTTGTGCAGCGAAAAATGACTGTAGGCAACAAAAGGAAAAAATATGCAGGTCAAGCAGGACAGTTGGCAGGCTGAAAACAATACAGATGTTCGTATATTATTCAGCAAGACTTTCTTGCTCTGATGGCTCCTGGTTTCACAGAATGCATTTTCATTTTAACCTTGGTTACATCTCAAACTCAACAATGCTTTTGGAATGGGAGGAGGGAAGAGGCGGAGGAAAGTCATAATGTATACGGAAACAATAATGTATACTGCATCATTCTTCATCCCTTTTATCTTTGCTGATTCACAAGGATTTGCCAGCATGGAGCACACCTGTAGTCAGAGTTTTATAAAATCTGCTTTTAATTAGGGTAATTTTAAGTGGGCTAAATGAACCAGTTCAGAAAAGAAATAAAAACTTAACTGAACCTCAGCCCAAGCACTGAACCAGAAGTATTTGTGTGAAAGCAACATGTTGATAAAGCTAAGCAAAAATCTTTCCATGGGGAAAAGTATGTAATATTTTCTTGAGACTCTAAAAGGTGACTGTAGCAGATCAAGCACTCACTGGCACGGTGCCTCCTGCTGGTCGTCAGGGAATTAGCTGAATTCCAGCCCTTGTAGCGCCCTGTGCTAGCCACTGTCTCGCCTGCCTCAGGCCCCCGTGTCCCTCCCGGACCTCAGTGCCCTTTACCTTGGGGTTCTGCCCTGCAGCAGTACCCCCACACTCTGGGTCTCCCCTCCCAGGGGAACCCCCAACCTTCTAAGCCCATCTTGCCTCAGTGGCTACTGCCAGTCATCATCTAGTCCCCATTCTCTGGGGCAGACTGCAGTCTGTAATGGCCACTCATCACTGGCAAGGGGGTTGGACCTGCTGCCTTTGCCTATCCCTGGGCTGCACCTCTGCAGCCCTAGTACCTCCTTAGGCCTTTACCAAGGCCTCAGCCTGGGGAGTTGCCCGGCTGGAGTTCCCTAGCTCCTTTTGCCCTTCTCCAGCACTGCTCGGCTTCATGTACCCTTGCTCCTTCAGGCAGCTAGGTCCATCTCTCTCCAAAGCTAGAGAGAAACACTTTGCCTTCTGGCCCAGCAGCCCTTTTATAGGGCCCAGCCTGGCCCTGATTGGCTGCCTCCCAGCCTCTTCTTATTGGCTCTCAGCCCCAGTCCTCTCCAAGGGCTGTCTTTTAACCCTTTCAGGGCCGGAGCAGGGTGACTGCCCTGCTACAGTGACCTGTACTTATTCAATAAAAACAAAAGATCCCACTAACTGTTCTGATAAACTTCAATGAGAATCCAGAAAATCATTGATTTTAAACTTAGTTTTAAGCTTTTAGGATTATGCCGCTTCAAGACAAGAGAGGGCTTGATTGTCTTATAAATAGAAAGACTTCTGCAACTAGTGCCTGAGTTCTGAAAAGAAAAGGAGTACTTGTGGCACCTTAGAGACTAACCAATTTATTTGAGCATGAGCTTTCGTGAGCTACAGCTCACTTCATCGGATGCATACTGTGGAAACTGCAGAAGACATTATATACACAGAGACCATGAAACAATACCTCCTCCCACCCCACTCTCCTGCTGGTAATAGCTTATCTAAAGTGATCATCAAGTTGGGCCATTTCCAGCACAAATCCAGGTTTTCTCACCCTCCGCCCCCCCACACACAAACTCACTCTCCTGCTGGTAATAGCCCATCCAAAGTGACCACTCTCTTTACAACGTGCATGAAAATCAAGGTGGGCCATTTCCAGCACAAATACAGGTTTTCTCACCCACCCCCCCTTTTTCCCAAAAAAACCCACACAGACACAAACTCACTCTCCTGCTGGTAATAGTTCTAAAATGCTGCTTCTGGCCTACCTTCTTCACTTTAGTCTTGTAATTTGGGCTAGTTACGTATATGATTATCAGATTTGGATGATTACTAGGTCATCATAATAGATGCATACTGTGGGCCTAAACTCTCTACTGTTGAAGTCAATGGAAGTTTTGCCACTGAATTCAAAGAAAGCAGGATCAAGCTCTGTAAGAATAGTAATGCTGTGTGTGAGTAAGAAGAGGCATGCAAAAGAAAAAGCATTGTTATCCTCTCTTTGATATGTATTGCGTTCCTCATGGCACACCCAGGCTTTCTGAATTTGCCATGCCTTAAATTCAGTATAAACCTGGAGAAGCTCCCAATCCCAAGGCCCAATTCCTGTTCACATGGAGAAATGTAGCATGTGTAAGAGTGATGAATGCCCCTTCCCTTTTCTTATGAAGAAGCTTTATTGCAAGTTCTCTCTGTTAGGTGAAAAGACTCCAGAAGGCAGTAAGTCCAGCTTTAGTTAAGGTCTTCCCAAGTAAGTTTTGACATGTTTCTGGCTTGTCATTAATGACAGACAGACTTTCTCCACATAGAAAAGCAACAAAATGAATGAGGAAAGGAGCAAATTGATTCTTGCTTATCAGTTTTCCTTAGCAATCTGAGTTATATCCATCTTAGACACAATATATAGTGATAATTTTCAAAAAGAACTCAGCCAGGCACAGATACCTAGCATGAAAAATTTCAACCCAAGCATTTAAATTTGGCAGAGCATAAGCAATCAAAAATTGGGACTTATAATGGACAGTGTTAAGCAACTTTAACTTTAGGCAAAGGTGCCAATTCTGCCCAGAGCCGTCCCTTGGGTATGGCAAATCGGGGCAACTGCTTTGCGGGGGGGGGCTCGCAGGCTGGTGCTATTGGCCGACACGGTCGATCCCAGAAGAGAGGAATCCGCCACTTCCGCTCCAGGCTCCGCACCCTGCCTATAATAAATTGGGAGGGGGTTGGTTTGAAATATGACAGCTTCCTTCCTTTACCTGAATGCGGTTGAGCTTACACAATCTTTGAATGGGTTTTTCCACATTCCTGTTTCTAAAATAACAACAGCAAATAAAGCTCATTTTCTTATTTCTAGTTAGCATACCCGTCTTGTAGATTGGCAAAATATCATAACCAAGATTTTCTTCGTTCTTTCATTCTACAGCACTACATCATCTTGACATTAACACAAAGGACAAGTGCAAAACTTTTTTAGCCAAGCATCTCTTTAAAGTGCCATTTAAAAGCCTGGGAACTTGTTTCTGTACATTAGAAATATAAAAGGAGCCACGGAAATGAAGCACAGACCCTTGAAAGTTTCTCAAGGCACGTCTCTGTAGGATGTCAAGCATAGGTTTTTCTGGGCCTGCATCAACATCCTAGTGGGGGGGTGGGTAAATGTTTTGTGTAATGCAAACATTCAATAAAGGGGATGTTTGTTGTCATTTGGGGTATATGCGTTAATGTAGGTTTTAAGCTAGATGTCATTGTCTTCATTCAGTATATGTAGTTTGAAATTTTTCTGAGTTCATGCACAGTAGAAATTTGTGTTAAATTTCAAAGCAATCTTAATCAAATTTCAGGTACCTGTTTCACTATTTTAAGTTTGTGTAAATGGTGCAGGCATTCGTGCATTGTTGAGACAAAAAATTGTTTCAAGAATATGATGAGTCAAAAATACGGCTTGGGAAGTCTGAAAATGAAAAACAGGGAACTTTTTAAAAAAAACCCATACCTCTGCAAATCCTTGTGTGATTTACTCCAGGTTTGGGGGGCAAAAATCTACCCTGGGATGAGATATGTTATGAAATTTGAGGTAGTTTGGTTTTAGTGAAATTGAAAACCAGGCTTCTAAAGAGAAAAAGAGCTTCAACGTTAAGTTGGGGGGGGATACTATGATCAAATTTGGTGAGTTATAAACAGGTTAATAAAGAAGTGACTTTGTGAGAAGTATCTAATTCTGATATCTTGATCTATCATTAGAGTTAATCAGCATTTAGCTTATTACTGTGGTCTCATGAGTAAAGACGATACTTATCTCATACAAATATAGTTTATCAGTTGCTTGAGAAATTAAAGATGCCCTTTGACATTTCTTAGGGGTTATGATTATAATTTTATACATAATTCTTTGTCGTTGACCATCACTGTTTTTGTTTCCTAGTCTCATCTCTTTGTTAATCCTTTTCTATTTACGAAATATAATTTTATATCTAACATATGCACTACAGACTGGGGTCATGTAGTAATATCTCGCACAGACATCCAGATATGTTTTTTGCATCTGAGGATGAGCAAGATCAAAACCTTTAAACATTGACAATCTGCATTTTAGTGGGTAATGTTACTCGCTTTAAAAAAATCTCTGTTCTGCCTACAGGCATGGAACTCGTTGTGCTGGAGAAGTGGCAGCCATTGCAAACAACTCACACTGCACAGTAGGAATCGCCTTTAATGCCAAGATCGGAGGTTTGTAAAACAGTCTCACCGTTAACCCAAGTACAATTTGTACAAAGTGGCACACAGGAATCTTTTTGAACAAGAGGTAGAAATTTGTTTGCTTAACAACATTAGCTGTGTTGACAGGTAAATGCTTTGAAATGGATGTAGTTAAATATAGTTACTGAAGGGAAGCCTTTTGTAGTGATACTTCAGAACTGCTCTCTAGAACTCTTTAAATACGCATAGAAAGTTAAGAAGCAAGACTTGTAATTAAAATACAGAACAAGGACTCAGGAGATCTGTATTCTATTCCCAGCGCTCCCACAAACTTACTATGTGACTTCGGGCAAGTCACCTACTCTGTATGACTCAATTTCACAGCCTGTGTTATTGGGATAATAATTACCCTCCTCAGACGCCTGTTGTGAAGATTGGGTTTTTAGTGTTTGTAAAGCACTTTGAGATCCTCCGATGAAAGGACTATATTAAAATGTTTAAATCCTTCATTAAGAAATCTGGTTTGAGACTGCATAAAAACTTAAATTTGTGACTTTGGTGTACCATATCAGGCAGTGTGGTCTAAGGGCTAAAGCACTGGACTAGGGCTCTGGAGATTTGGTATCTATTCTCAGCTCTGCCATTGACCTGGTGTGGGACAAGTCACTTCACCTCCCTAAGCCTCAGTTTCCCTATCTGTAAAATGGGGATAATGATATTGATCTCCTTTGCTTTGAGATCTACTAATGAAAAATGCTATACAAGAGATGGGTATTATGATTATTACTTATTAAAAATGCATGAATCTGTCTATATCAAGAAATAATGTGCCACTCTTACATGTTAAAAATGTGCCATCATCTTCTCTTCTGTTTATTCCCCACAAAGGTCCAATATTAATAATTATTCATATTTTAAAGGGACGCTGAAAAAATAATCACCTGTGTTATTAATATGAATGTGTAAAAATGTTTTTTTAAGTATTAAGGAAAGGCAAGGACAACATTGTTGGCATCTACTGTGACCCAAGAAATGCATCTCTGCATCTATAGCAGGAAATGGAAAGTCCCCAGTGTTTTTGGTGAAAGACGTTGAGTGAGTTTCCAGCCAGCTCACCAGGCCACTCTTCCAAACAAAAGAGTCTGTCAGCCTACCTCTCCCTAATGACTTCTCTGGATGGGCTAGAATATGGTTATCCCCTACTGCCCAGCTTTTATTTCATTGTAGGGAAGGTGCAGGTCAGACTCTTAGTTCCTCACTGATCAGGAGTGGGCTTGTACTTCCAATTTCCAGGAGATTTCTCTTATTATAGCTTAGGAACAAGGGAAGGTCCTGGAGCCTCCCCCTTCCTCAGAGGAAGAATCATGATGCCTCCATGCAGAGAGATAAAGAAATGAATTTGTTTGAGTCTGGCTGGTTTGACTGATGAAATGTGAGAAATGGGTAAGGCAAGGGAAAAAGAGACTTGTCCCAAGGATATATTGGAGTTACGGTAGGTGGAGTGTGGAGGAAAAATTGTATAAGGGACACACAGGATTAACTATGTGTGAGGGGGAAGGGACAGTAGAAGCTGATGGTAGAGGTTACTCCAGAATAATGTGGGTTTTTTTTTAAATTTATTATTATGGTGGATGAACTGGGCTTGAGCCAGGTGTTTGGATGGTTGGTTGGTTTGAGAGATGGCCATTTCTGAGGTTGGCCTGGGGGCAGGTGGGTGGGTGGATGGAATTTAGTATATGTAAATACAAAGGATAACAAAATTAGGAAACCTGTGGGCTTCTAAAATCTTCCCCAGTAATATATAATACCGTAAACGATGTTACTGAAATTTTATATCTGAAGACATAACAGAAACGAATTGTATCAAATATTGTTCCTCGAGTAAAGGAAAAAAATGCCCTCACTGGATGTGTTCCCCCTCCATGGGTTGAAAGAGAGAGACCGAGTTCATATTCTCACCCTGATTAGAGGAAAGACCACTGCTGCATACCCCTAAGTGCACAAATTGTCAGGGTAACTGGACTTGACCAGCTGTGGTGAATGAAGTAACTCCTCAGCATACTGGCTCAAATTTTCAGACACATTTCAACGTGTGCACAGTGCTGTACTTTTCTGACATCAGTGTACAAATCAAGAATGCACGTGTGCATATGGACTCCAATCCAGCAAAACACTTGAGTACTTGCCTAACTTTAAGCATGCGTATTAGTGTGTTGTTTGATTGTGACCATAGTTACTGAGAAAGCACTTTCTTCCTTCCTAACCATGGCATGTGATCATAGTATGCCCTGAAGTATGAGATTTTATTACAGGTATTTATTCCATTCACTTGATCACACTGTAAGTCATTTCTATAGATTTTTAAACAGTGCCTGGTTAATTAAGCAAAAAGAAAAGGAGTACTTCTGGCACCTTAGAGACTAACAAATTGATTTGAGCATAAGCTTTCGTGAGCTACAGCTCACTTCATCGAATGCATGCAGTGGAAAATACAGTGGGGAGATTTATATACACAGAGAACATGAAACAATGGGTGTTACCATACACACTGTAACAAGAGTGATCAAGTAAGGTGAGCTATTACCAGCAGGAGCGGGGGGGGGAGAAAAACCTTTTGTAGTGATAATCAAGGTGGGCCATTTCCGGCAGTTGACAAGAACATGTGAGGAACAGTTGGGGGGGGGGGGGGAATAAATATGGGGAAATAGTTTTACTTTGTGTAATGATACATCCACTCCCAGTCTTTATTCAAGCCTAAGTTAACTGTATCCAGTTTGCAAATCAATTCCAATTCAGCAGTCTCTTGTTGGAGTCTGTTTTTGAAGTTTTTTTTTGTTGAAGAATTGCCACTTTTAGGTCTGTAATCGAGTGACCAAAGAGATTGAAGTGTTCTCCGACGGGTTTTTGAATGTTATAATTCTTGACGTCTGATTTGTGTCCATTTATTCTTTTACATAGAGACTGTCCAGTTTGGCCAATGTACATGGCAGAGGGGCATTGCTGGCACATGATGGCATATATCACATTGGTAGATGCGCAGGTGAACGAGCCTCTGATAGTGTGGCTGATGTGATTAGGCCCTATGATGGTGTCCCCTGAATAGATATGTGGACACAGTTGGCAACGGGCTTTGATGCAAGGATAGGTTCCTGGGTTAGTGGTTTTGTTGTGTGGTGTGTGGTTGCTGGTGAGTATTTGCTTCAGGTTAACTCTCCCCACTGTATTTTCCACTGCATGCATCCGATGAAGTGAGCTGTAGCTCACGAAAGCTTATGCTCAAATACATTTGTAAGTCTCTAAGATGCCACAAGTACTCCTTTTCTTTTTGCGGATTCAGACTAACGCGGCTGCTACTCTGAAACCTGGTTAATTAAGATATGTTAATTAAGATATGTTTCAGTTCTTGTAATATATTATGGAGACACGATCTATGAATCGGTTAGTGAACAGACCTACATGCAGGAATACCGCTTAAATACAAGTGAGCAATTTGCATTTGATGAAACCATAAGGTCATCACATCCCCTTTCTTTCTACTTCCCCTTCTTTCTCAGGAAAACACTGTATTTCAGACTCATTAACTGGTGATTCTCTGTCCTACAATAGAGGCCACCTGGGAATGCAGAAGTGTGAAATAGGCTCATCTCCATGAAAGACAGTAGGGAATACTAGAGAGGGAACAGAGAAAAGTTATTGCTGAAAGAAATAAAGGAAAATAAGAGCTTTGCTCTGAATAGCTGTTGGGAAAGGGGGAAAAAGACATTACTCACTATCTAATGAAATGACCAAGACACTGTAAAGCTGCAGACACCTCCTGCAGATACTGTAAGGCTTTCCTCTGCGTGGCAATGCTGGATTTTAAATGCATTATTTTTATTAAGCATCATGAATGTGTTTAGTGCTGCATGACAGTCCCAGTGGATTCAGCCATATTTGCTGAACCACAGCCTGTTTTAAACATAGTTTAAAACGGATTCAGGCTAACGGGATTTAAACATGGTTTACCTGTCCAGTGAACAGGGAGTGTAACCACATCAAAACTAAATATAATCACTTTGCTCTAGACTAGAAACCAAACTCATCCTTTGAGCAACTCCACTGGCAACTGAAGGAAGAGCTTCATCCAGCATATTTACAATGTGTTGGGGACTGTCATGAGTATGTTTCTTAAACATGGTTTGAAAAATGGTTATGTCCCATCTGCCCGAGTCAGACAAACTGTGCTATATTTGAAACCATATTAAACCGAACCAGTGTTCAGTTAACAGCTTAATTCCCAGTGTAAGCTTGGGTTTAAAGAGCCTCTTTTGGCCTACTGATGGAGAGCACTTTACACCTTCCTCAGAGGTGCACCTGCTTGCACTGGTATGAATTTGTCCAGAGAGCAGTATTCCTCACCTCAGCCAGAATGTGCTCTCAGGGCCCAGGAGGGGTAGAGAGGAAAGAAATGGAAGTGGAAGAAAATCCTTTCCATCAATATTTCATCAAATTCTTTCAGCAGAACAACTACGATTAATGATGTTTGTGATGGAAAGTCATTTGCAATATATCCACCAGTAATGCTCACCTTTTTCTAAGTGCTTTATCCTCTTCCTCTCTTTTCCATTCACGCCAGAAACACTGACCACAGAACAGAGCAGGGAACAATTTCCACAAAAGTCTGATTCTTCTCTCACAGCAGTGCAAATCAGGAGTAAATCTGCTGACATCAGTGGACCTGTGCTGACAGGAGACAGTGAGAGTGAGATTAGAATCTGGACCTTAATTCTGTTGCTGTTTGGGAGATAACTCTTGTGAAGAAATCATACAATGTGCCCCCGGTTCTTACTCCTCTCTGCTGTAGCTGAGCCTCCTTTAGCTGAGCCAAAGGAATGTGATTATTTGAATGTTTGCCAGTGGCTTTTTACAGCACTCATACATAGCAAGTTACCACCTACAGGGTTTTGGGCTCTCTTTGTTTGCTATAAAAAGGGGTGGCTATCTTGTTGTTTCAGAGTAGCAGCCGTGTTAGTCTTGTTGTTGTTATTTCTGCCTTATTGGAAGTTACAGAGCATCTGTGGGGATTTGGTGCTTAGTTATTTGGCTGGGCTTGAGTCCTGATGGGAAAACGGTTATACTAAATTATGACAGAACAGATGTAGATTGTCTTCAACTGACAAGGAATTTGTTCAGCTGTTTCTTTAAGCTTAAGTGAGGCACTGATTAAAAACAAATATTTGAAAGGAAAACGTGCTTTCACTTAATTTTCACATGCTTCTTCATGTTAGAAGTTTGAGCTGACTAAAATTCCACTTAGGTTTTGACATTTATGGCAAATATTTGGAAAAGTTTAAAGAATTCTGAAGATTTAGTGGACAGTCTGGAAACTAAGTCTGCTAATTGCCTTCTGGATGGTTATAATTGTGCTATCACCACATGAGAAAAACACTTTGTATGTTCTGTGAAGGAGCAAATTTAACAACTCATGCAATTGTTACAAAAATAAAGTAACTATTTAAAGTAGCCAATGATATGTCCATTGATAAAAGTTGCACTTGATGTCTGCTAACTGTTGGCAAAAAGAGAAGAGTGGACAGGCTGCTTCTGGATTTTACCACTGTGATATTTGTTAACATTAAACATGGTGTAAATTATTTCAGATGCCAGGGATAGAACTTGGTTTTACTATTCACTGTAGTGAATGTTACATTCATAAAGCATGTTGCATTGTTGTAGTAACTCAAATGAAATTCTCTCCCTCTGTTTTTTATCTTGCTTTGTTTAAATGTAGTATACCTTTTGTTGTTTTAGTTTGGAACCAGATATATTGATATGCTTGAAAGAATGAGAACACACCTTTTACCCCTCATTAACTTTTTAAGATTGCGGAGGAGGCGAAATAAAACCTGAGATTACCAAAGTTGTTTAAATTGCTTTTTTATAAAGTAAAAATCATAGTGAGATCACTGTTTGGACAAGTTCATTATCTCACAGAACCTGGGCAGTTTTTGTGTGAATTTAGAAATATGATCACTTCTCAATTTCCAGTCAATTAGAATGAGAAAAAATAGATCCTTTATCAACAAACCAATCTGTATACCTTGGAAGGTAAGGCCTTGGTAGACACTCAACTTAATTCAGTGCAAACTCATGAACAAATCTGTGTTCTTATAATTAAAATATATAAATTTGATTTATAAATAGCAATATTCCTGTTAAATGGGAAAAGACTTCAAATATGTTAATTATGGAAGTGAACATCAACATATACTATCTCATACAATTACATACTAATTATTATTTAAAAATGAAAATCTTTGATCAGATGTCTCATTGACTTGGAGGTTATCCTTTCATTGCTGCTACTTATTAAGGTGTGAGAAAGGTTTAAACTGACCTCAACTGGCTGCTCCCTCAAGATTAAATTATATTGAAATGTTATGGTTGACTTGAACAAGAATATTTATTTAAAATTCCAAAATATTCTCAGTTCACAACCTTCAGCCTTTCTCATCACACTGCTCCTAAAACACCATGCTGTCATGTAGATATCCACTTTACAAATACTGGCACACAAGTCTGTCAAATACTACTGTTTACCAAGGGTCGGATCTTGAGATCCCTTATTTATGCATAACTGCCATTGACATAAATGGGAGTTCCACATACACAACTGAATTTCAGAAGCAGGCCTTACGCAGTTTCCTACCTAGAGAGGGATGTTCGCAGTTTTGCAATTGAGATAGAATAATGTTATGCAAAGAATGCTATGGTTTGTCAGTAACTTTCTATAACACTTTTGCTAGTACCTAAGAACGTCCTCCCCAGCTTCTCCTTTTGCAGAATCCTGCAATGAAGACATAATCCTGTGCTTATCTATCAGCGTACATCCTGTGTTTTATGTCTATCAAATCAGAATTGCCATGTCTGAAATTGCACTGTGTCATAGAGAAGGAAAGGAAATTATAATTATTTTTAAATGAGAAATATAAATGCACGGAGGTTGAAATCATTTTTTTTTAAGTTTTCCCCAAAATTAAAGTTTTTCTTTAAAATTCAAACATTGTGTATTGGATGAAGGAATTTGAGCACAGATGTTTCCTAAAGCTTGAGAGAAATCGACTTTACAATTTGAGTGCCATAATCAATAAGAACTTAAGAAATGTAATCCGCAAAGAGTAGCTCTCTGTATTTTTCACGTAGTTTTTCAAACATGCTTCATTGGTCTAGTTCTCACATTCACTGCCTCTTGTTTTGAAGGAGTGAGGATGCTGGACGGTGATGTTACAGACATGGTGGAAGCAAAGTCTCTCAGTCTGAATCCACAACATATACACATCTACAGTGCCAGCTGGGGTCCTGATGATGATGGGAAGACTGTGGACGGACCTGCTTCTCTAGCACGTCAGGCCTTTGAGAATGGCATCAGAACGGTAGGTTTCCTTAAACACCAGGTCATGTCATGGGCGCATGTGCACAAGCAGGGAAATCTAAAGCTTTCAAGTCACATTGCTGATAAGAAGGAGCTTAGTTTTGCTTAAAGGGAAAATAGCACTTTTGCCTCTTTCCCCTGTTTAGAGTTAGATCAGTGGCTCTCAACCTTTCCAGATTACTGTCCCCTTTTCAGGAGTTTGATTTGTCTTGCTTACCGCCAAGTTTCACCTCACTTAAAACCTACTTGCTTACAAGATCAGATATCAAAATACAAAAGTGTCACAGCACACTATTACTGAAAAAGTCTTACTTTTTCATTTTTACCATATAATTATAAAACAAATCAATTAGAATTAATTAGAATATAAATATTGTACTTACATTTCAGTGTATAGTATATAGAGCAGTATAAACAAGTCATTTCTGTATGAAATTTTAGTTTGTACTGACTTTGCTAGGGCTTTTTATGTAGCACTGTTGTAAAACTAGGCAAATATCTAGATGAGTTGATGTACCCCCTGGAAGACCTCTACGTACCCCTGGTTGAGAACCACTAGATGAAAACTATTTTAAAATTGCACATTTGAAGGTCTGAGCACTGTTTTGAATGTAGTGATAGACTTTCTATCAAAAAGACGACAGCTCTAGGATTGTAAGAGGTGAGATCAGCACAAAATATTTCTTCAAAGTGATCAAGAGACCATTTGGCTGTTCATTCCAATGTTGAAATATAACAATACTGGAGACCAAATTCAGGAGGTGCAGCTAGTATTTAAGTCAATGAGAGCTGTAACCACTTATACTAGGACTGAATTTAGCAAAATATAATTAGCAGTAGCTTTGGAGTATTTGGAGCGTATGCATCAGTAAAAGACTGTATTTGCCTTGAAGAGCTCATGTTACTTTATAATATGCCACAGCAGTTGATCATAGCAAAAAAACAGGTGGAGTGGGTGAAGGAGGCGGATAGTAACAGTTATAAGAACATGTAAGAGCCTAGATTATCTGTATGCAGTACTAGAGGATTTCAAGTCATTCACAGTTTGTTTAATTCTAAGATGTAAAACACAACATAAAATTGATATCAATAATCCCTCCTGGTCATTTTCCTAGTATTGAGCACAAGATGGGGATCCCAGAATTCTTCAATTCTAATCCCAGCTATGCCTTGGGCAAGTGACTTAAATTTTGTGTTTCGGTTTACCTTTCTGTAAAATGGGGATATTTGCTTACCTGCCTGACAGGAGTGTTGTGATGATTTATTAGTTAATACTTATTAAGCTCTTTGCAGATGGAAAGCACTATATGCATACTGAATATTACTATTATTTAATATAAAGTAAACACCACTAACAAAACTAGTTTTAATTAACCCTGGGACCTGCTGCAATGTAACATGATTGATTTCTTTCCGCAACTGATACTTCCATTCAGTTCAGATCTGGCAGGCACATGTGGCAGCATATCATGCTTTTGCTTAATACAGTATGTGCTATATACGGTCCCGCTACGACAAACCTCTTAAGTACATACTTAACTTTAAGCATGGGAGTAGCTCCAGCGACTTCAGTGTCTTAATGTTAAGCACATGTTTAAATGTTTTGCTGGACCAGGGCCTTATCAAAGCACTTATCAAAGCTCCATCACATTCTACTACTATTTGACAATGATGGCAGTGAACAACAGCAGCAAAGCCTTTAAGGGAAGCTCGTGGAACTGCAGGAAGGGGAAGAAATAGCTGAATGAAATAAGAAATTGTGTATGTGTGTGAGCATCATTTCACTGAGATAATGCAGTCACAAAAAGGTTATTCCCACTCACATATTAGAAGAACACAGATATTCATTTGCTCTTTATAATTTCAAGGGCCTGATCTTCATCTGGTGTAAATCTGCAGTGACGTCAACAGACCACAGACTTTCATTATAGTACCAAATCATTTGATTTGTTTTACATAGATAACAGCACAAAAGATAAATTTAATTCTTCATTGTACAGTTATAAATGGATTATTTTTTCCATAAAGAGTCCAGGGGGAGTTTGTTCTTATTTCTTAGAACAATAAAAGCAATAATATTTGGAACAAGTTATATACCCTTTAATTTTTAATTTCTTTTATCCTTTTGAAGTGTTTGAAAAGGATTGACACAGGTCTCACTATTCTGAATTGTTGTCTGGGTCCCACTGTGAGAGCACGTACATTTATGTAAAAGAAGTATTTTTTTTTTTTTAATTTTAGAATTAGTCATTAAAATTTGAGATATTTTAACGTACCTTATCGCCAGACTAAAATCAGCAGATGTCTGAATGGAAGAAGCAGATCTGCTGAGTCAGAAGTTGCTGAAAGGGTGGGTGTGTGCTGTCTCTTTAAAACTGTAGCAGGAGGCAAGTCAGTATAGAATTATGGAATGCTCTCAGGCAGAAGCTCTATAGTGAATCAGTGAAAGAGAGATGCGGTTTTCCTTATTCATTCTAATATAGTTCCTTCTTTGGTCTTAGAATAAAGCTCCTCTTTCTGCTTTTTGCACTGAAATATGACAAGTGCTGTTTTTATATGGGGATTTTTCAGATCACAGGGTTTACACAAATTGCTGGTTAGGAACCATGCCAAATTCTCTGATTTATAAAAGCTGTTATAATAGTTGTACAAACGAAGGTACGCAGGCAACTCCCCACACAATTTTGCACACAGATCTTGGCCTTTCTTTTTAAAAATACTGGTCCTAAACAGTAACTACAGCAATACATTTAGCATCTTTGTTCCATGTTAAAGTAATAGACTGACAATGGGAAAGTTGGCAGGTTCATCTTGCAGATCCACGTAGTAGATCTGGACTTGATATTCTGCTTTAGTCCTACAAGACACATCTTCCATGGATGCTAACGCAAGCAGGAATATAGAAGCAAGATCCTTTAAGTGGGTCTGAGAGGAAAAATTGTGCACAGTATGTTTAATTAAGAAAATTACAGGTGCTGCTGAATAATGACTTTGATTAAAATGTAATTAAACTGAATGATCCCTCTTTATTGAACTAACCAAATAAAAGTGAAATCAGTATGTCTTTTCAAGAATCACCACCCCTTCTTCAGGCCACTGAGAGACTGATTTTTGAAAACATGTCCACATTATCTTTCAGTTGTATCATTCCAATTAAAAGATTCATGCAGGGTGTCTGAAATTTTTTGAAAAATCCACTGGGCTAATTAGGGTGACCAGATGTCCTGATTTTATAGGGACAGTCCCGATTTTTAGGTCTTTTTCTTATATAGGCTCCTATTACCCCCACCCCCGTCCGGATTTTTCACACTTGCTGTCTGTTTACCGTAGGGCTAAATCCTATACAAAATAACAAAAATAAATAATTATACATTTTTCAGTGGTTCATAGAAAAAGAACAACATGCCATAAATTGAAAAAGACATATGTGGTTTTTTTAAAATGACACAAAGTAATAGCAAAAGTTTAAAAAATGAAAATCTCAGACAGAAATTAAAGGTGCTGTACAGCTGCTATGCAAGATTAGGATAAAGAATGGAGAAGGGAAAATGTTGTAAACTAGTCTCAAGCACCATAATTTTACATCATCTTTAGGTTAGTTTGTGTAATTCTATGATACTTAAGTTCTTGAATCTGATGAGTACTTTTGCCCTTGGAGAGTTTGTTTTCAAATCCTATTCATTTCAAATGGCAAAGTTACCTTGGCATCATACTTTCAGATGGCAAGGGATTTTATTCTTGGAAATGTTATAGGTACCAGCATTGTATTAGCTAGTATGGAAAATGCATCCATTCAAAAGGTCTGTGTTTTAAACGCCAGTGTATAAGAAGTAGTAGATTTAATAACCTGAAAAACTATTCTATTATAATTGCACAATTCAGTTTTAGATGAAAAATCAAGTTTAGAGCAATATGTCCAAGAGTAACATTTTTGAAGAAAAGGGTATATCGGTATATGATATGTCAACACTATAAAATATACAGGCTTATTTATTGTAGTAAAACAAGGTTCTGGACAAGCCACGTAATAAAGTTTTCCTCTTCCTTGTATGGGAGGAAAAACCCAAATGTTTAAAAGATTCATAGATTTTAGGGACCGAAGGAACCATTAGATCATTTAGTCTGACCTCCTGTATACACAGGCCATTTGTTAAATCAGGTTAGAGATAGTTCTCTTATCTAGATTTGAACATTATGTTTTGTCCACACAAGCAAGCATATTTGTAATGTAGATATAAGAAAGAGTAAGTCCGTTGATAGGATTATGTAGTCATGACTTTAAATTATTCTGCTTTTATTTTTACATGTTCCTTGGCAAAGATACCATAACTATGTTTCTGGAGAGTTGTGGCTACTGTTGGCATTTTGTGTACCAAGGTTTCAAAGAGCCAGTTATCTGGGCTGTGACAATGAGCAGCCAGCTTCACTTGTTTTCCATTATTGATTTTGCATCACCTGTTCTGCATACACACGAGCTATGCTAAAGCTGTGGCAGAGCAGGTCATCCTTAATGTAATATAAAAGGGGAGAAAGACAGGCAGGGAAATCTAAATCAGGATCTTTGGCTTTTTGCCTGCATGTCAGAACAGTGGCCTTCATTTCATTCCCACTACACTGTTCTGTTAGTGAGCTGGATATAAGCCAAAATGTTTGATGGACATTAATGATCTGATGTCGTGCTGCTGAACCTCTTGTGAGAACTCGGCTTGGTGCCTCCCCTCCCATCATCACTGCCCCTTTTCATCTCTCTCGCTTCACCAACTTTGGCTGCAGAGTGTATATTCAAGTGTATTTTCGAAGCAGAAGGCTCTCCTACAGTCACTGAACAGACTCAAGTGCAAACATTTGGGAGAGGGAATTACATGTGGATTTATTTCTTTAAAAAAATAATACCAGGAGATTCCACCAGTTGGACTGTGATAAAAAGATGCCAATAAAGTTAAAGGTAGAGTGTTATTCGACCCATCCTAATATATGGAACAGAGCCTCGGACGTCCACAAGAAAAGAAATCAGCGTGCACTCCACCACCGAAATGAAGATGGTGAAGTGATTGAACACTCTGTGATAAGAAACAAAAGGAGGTTGTGAGGAGCCTAATGCAAGTTGTCCCAGATGAAAAGTTCAGGGAGGCTAGGCTACATTGGTGTGGACATGACCAGTGCAGACCTGAGAGTTATATTGGTAAGATGGTCCTTGCAATGGTTGTGGAAGGAAGAGGACCAGGGAGGAAGCAAAAGACTAGATGTCTGTGTACCTTAGAGAGACCAATTTGCCTAACAGCTAGGCATACAATTGTGAGTTTTGGAAGAAGGCTATAAAAGTCGCCAACCCCAAATAGGGAAGTGGCAAGAAAGAATAAGATGATTCCAGTGGTGGAGGGCAATGTATATAATGTGTAACTGTTTAGGCAGAGGGGTTGCTGCCTGTGCTGAAGCAAATAACAGACTGTTCTTAAATATATTTAAAAATGTTATTAACTTTGTCTGTCATCATAATTTGCATCGGTAAGAGGAACACGTAAGTGTTGTCTACACAAAACATTCACTTTGTTGCAGATTTGCACTGAAATGCAATAATAATATTTATACTTCTGTCGAGAGTTTCAGTTGGGTATCTCAAAAGCATGTCACAAAAATGGCTATTATCCCACTGTATGGATGAAGAAACTGAGGCACAGACAGGTTAAGGCCACATCTTTTGAAGAGTATACTCACTTTTGTGTATGCTTTTATATATATGTCTACAATTTGGGGTTTCCATGAGCACATACGTGTGTACATGCAAATCCAGAATTGTATGTCCGTGTATGATTGGTATGCAGGCAAGCTGGACATGTGCAAAAGTGTACGCTAACTTATGACAAGTTGGCCAAAAATGATTTTCCCAAGGTCACTCAGTGGGTTAGCCCCCCTACATTGGTCACTCGACTGAGCACAGAAATTTTCTTTTACAGGTACTGTATAGCCCCCATGGCTGTGATATAGGAGCAAATAACAATTTTTTTACTTCATGATTTTGAGTGAAAAATGTGGAGCTTCCGCTTTACAGTGAATTGTGTTGGTTGTTAACACAACAGAGATGATATCTCTTATTGCTCATTCTGAAGGACAGACTAATTGCACACAGTGTAGTGATGTTTACGTTTTAATGTCACAGCGATACTTCCTGATAACATGAGATGATATCATTGGCCTACATCATTTGTATAGGTTCATAGATTTTAAGGCAAGAAGGCATCATTGCATAGCATCGCATGGGGCCTGTGGATGATGGTATGGGCAGCTCTAGACTGACCACCACTGCACAGCATTACATGGATCTGGCATTGACTCCCATACCACACCACTCATCTCAGGTAAACGGAATAGATTGATCGTATTTACCCTTTCATGGTTGGGTGAGATTTTACAGGCCTCAACACATTTTTGTAGTTCTTTTCTGAACCCTTTCCAATTTGTCAATATCCTTTTTTTAAAGTTTGGACACCAGAAGAGGACACAGTATTTCAGTAATGGTCTCACTAATGCTGAATACTAAGGTAATACCACTTCCCTATTCCTGCTAGCTATTTCCCAGTTTACACATCCAGGAATCAGGTTTGCTCTCAGCCACTGAATTGCATGGGAGATCATGTTCAATTAGTTATTAACCATGACCCCCTAAGTCCCTTTCAGTGTCACTGATTTCCAGGATGCAGTTCTTGAAACAAATCTTTATTTCTAAATGTATGTGACTGTGTTAAAGCACACATATTAGGACACTGAATGGTTTTGGAAGAATATCTTGTGCTGGATGTGCTCTAGTCCTTTCCAAATTAATGCTGCCCCGCAAACTCAGATTGGGTGACAACCTCCATATATGTCATGAAACTAGAATTTTTTTTTCAGTCTATGCTTTGCATGAAGTTGGCAATTCCAAATGCTCTGCTAAAACACTCTAGATTACAAATACTGTCTTCCAATCAGTAAAGTAGCAAAGTTTAGTTTTCATAATGCCTAGATGTACTGTGATACTATGCATTCTGTTTTCTTTTGGAAATAAATAGAAGATTCCTTTATAGCAGTACTATTTGTTATATGCAGTTTTTCCACAGATGATCAGTATGAAGTGCAAAAAGAAAGTTTACAGAAAATAAAATAATGTAACAAATGTTCCTACATTAGATTCAATGTGATATACACATCCAAAAGGCAGAAAAACTTGGAAAGAAAGTTACAGGAAAACATACCTCAAAATGTCCACAGTTTCCATACAATGTCACAAAGGGTATTGGAAACAGACTATATTAATTACCTCATCCCATCCCTCACACATTTGTGGAAACTGTTCTAACAAGCCAGAGGAGTGATATGGCCTAAGGGCCAGCTTTTCAAAAGGGGCCTCTTATTTTGGGTGCCCAACTTGAAATAGACTAACATAAAATACATCCGGTCTCTGACTTAGGATAAGTCTTAAATTGGGAAGCCAAAATTAACAAGCCACTTTGGAAAAAAATTGGGCCTTTCCATATGTTTAAAATGTACTCATTTCAGTGAGGATGCATTTACACAATACAAGAATCTGGTTAATTAAGTCTCTCATCCCCCTTCTCCGCAGAACTGTAGGGACCTGGACACAGCAGAGTCTGTGCTTTTCTACTGTCTGTGAGGAGAGCAGGATTTCATGAAGCCAGTTCGTACTCAAGGGTTTGCTGCACCCCAGAGTGAGGTTAGGGTAAGGAAGGTGAAGCCAATAGATCTGACACTAAGACAGATCACATCCTTTCTCCCCAACCACACCCATGTGGTGGGGACAGTCCATACACAGGGGCTACTGCAGTCCTAAGTCTATAAAGGCAGCCATGGAGCAGCATTTCTGTTGCTTGTGTCTGGGAAGAGGATTCCTTCCCCCAATCCCTGTGAAAATCTCTGTACCTACCTTGTGTACTTTTCTTAGAAATGTGGATTTATTTTTCATTCACTTATGGAACTGGGGCTACAGAAGTCCCCGCTGAACAGTGTCACTGCTGAGCAGGTTGGCAGCTGCAGAATCTGCACCCTAATGTGTGGCCATGGAGCTGTGCTCTCCACTACTTGTGAATACCTGGTGGGAATAGGAGGTTAGGTATCACCACTAGGTCTATACTTACATGGATCTGTTGGCCACAAATCCCTGTCTAGGGGGTTTCAACAGGTAACTGCAAAAGGACAGTAAGAGCTGATTGAATCCTCGCTGTAGGTTAGGGAGGTGAATTCCATCTCTCACCCAAACCCTGCATAGCTCTCGCACAATGCCTCTTTACTTGGGCTTTGTGTGATGAGAGAACTTTACCTATTATTAACCAGAAAGTGTCTCATCCTAAATCTACTCTTGGTTTAACAATATTTTGGAAAACCTGGAATTTTTGGTTTGTTTATTTTTGTTGGACAATACTGCTGTATGCAAGGTGGTATTTCTTCATGGTAATAATGAATCATAATGAATAGGTAACATGAACAGATAGGCAGAATCTATGATGCATGCGGCAGCCCTGTAACTGGCTTTATTTTGTTTTGTTTAGGAAAAGTAGAAATTCATTCCAGCATTCCACAGGTTCAGATTTCAGGTTTCAGCCAACCCCTTTTATTTTTTTTTGGTTGCACTTTAAGCACTAATTATAGCTCTGTTGGGGAATAGCTTGAAGCTATTGAACCTGTTGTTCTAGTAAAGAGGCAAATAAAAAATATACTAGATGCATGTTGAAATATTCTTCACATATTCTATCACCATCATTACTGTGTTAATGCATAATCTGTTTTAGTTCTTCACTACGTTATATATTACCTGTACGTAGAATATTTCCACCATAACTTATTAAAGACACTGTAAGTATTAAGAAGGTGTAAAATCCTATGAAAGGGTGAAATACGTTTGTACTTTTTTTCTTTTCTTGTTTAGATTTCTGTTCTCTTTTAAGATAAGAAATTGGTGCAATTCAGAACTAAATTAAGGAGACAAGAGGAAAATAAACTTTGAAATCATGAGTATAGCTATGATTCTCTTTCCTTGCTCTCTATTTTCTATCAGCATGACTTATTTCCTCTACCTGGTGTAGGATTTCAAATTTATTAGGACCAAATTGCCTCTCATTGCCTGTAGCTCCCACTGCTCTAATCTCTCCAGGTCACTGGTTCTGTCTTCCTGTGTGTTTCCTACTCCTTCACATTGAGTTTCCTCTCCCTCAGCAAATTTGATCAATCTGGAAGTGACACCAAAAAAAACCCCCACCCAGTAAAGAAAGAGAATCATTAACAGACTTCAGTTCCTGTTCATCTCTTAGGCAGAAGAACACAAGGATGCACAAGCAAGAGTAAGGTTTGTAGAATAGTGAATGAATACATGATTTTAACTTTCTAGAATGGTGGGACTAACTCTTGCCTCACCTGTTCATGCTTCATATGGTCAGTGGAAGTTGTTTCAGAGACAACTTGGAAATGCCCTGTGGACCACTAGTGGTACATGGACCACAGTGTGTAGATCACCACTCTACACTGATGTGTACCACTGTCAGTAAGGTATCAACTAATAAAGCTATAACCTTGTATAAATTTGGAGCAATGGAGGCTCCTTTAATATTGTTGAGGAAGTTTTCCATGTGTCTTTACAAGAATGTTCGTATTGGCTCTGATTCCTGGCAGAATCTGGCCCTAAAACTGGATTAAGTGGCCCAGAAAGGATCACACCAGTGTAAGAGTGATGCTCCTGTGGTGCTGAGCTGCAGAAAAGCCCTTTACGCCATTTGCCCTCCCAGCTGCTAGCAGTAAAAGGAAAAGAGGGAATGGCCAGAAGAAAGTGGGCATCCTGTGCCACCCCTATTTTTCAGCCTTTGTGGCCTTTTGCAGCTGGTATCAGTTAGAGCAGTTCTCATGCACAGTCTGCGCACATCAACTATACTCAGGAAAATATCTTAGTAAAATTCTTCATGTTCCTAGACTGATGACTAAATGTCAGTGAAGCGCTTTTGTTTCTTGTCAGAATTGAAGGCCGAGGGGTTTTGGTTGTGTGTGGGTTTTTTTTTAAATATTCAGACATTTTATGAAGGCTAGTGACAAAGATAAAAACAGTAGGAGAATGTCTCAAAAAGTACACTGACAACCACAAGTAGGGTTGTGGAGTGCTTTACAGTGTTTGGAAAAGAGTCAGTAATATTATTGCAAGGGCAAGACATGAGAAGACTAGCTCTGTACCCAGAGGGGATGGTTGATGCATTTTTATCTGACATCGTTGGCATGAGCACTCTGAATGTTCTGCTGAACTCACATTCAAGCCCATGCCATTCCTCTGTTATAATTCACATCACTGACTAGTGTTTTGCTTCTGTCTAAAAACATGTGTCTATTTGGTCTTTAAATACAACTTTTGCTTTCAAGTAATAAAAGATGCAAAACCTCTTGCCAGTCCCGGAATACACTTTTTGTCCTGACACCCTTGGGCATCTGGAACATGACAGATGGAGATTTAGCCAAATCGTAAAAGTTACAGTATGTTACATGTGTGTTTATCTTAACTTTGTAACACAGCCCAAATGTCTCTTATTTAACTTCATATTTTGAAGAGAGACCAATTTTAAACTGGGTTCACATACAGTAGGACATCTAATGCTGTTGCTTTAAGTAGGTTCTTTGGTATCTAGAGTTACTAGCAAGTTTATAGTTTCCTGCGCACAAGTGGGTCCAATGAATTGAAGTGCGGTGTGAGGGTAGAGGGGAAAGGAGACAACCAAATAGTAATCAAACAATGGACAGTAAATGAAAACCAGAGCATACTTACTTGACATGTTGTTTTGGGCAGGTTGAATTTGGGTTTTGGGTTTTGTTTTTTTTTAAAGACTGTCATTTGCTTTGCCAAATAGCTTCTAGGAACAAGATCTTAGCATATTGTCTAGACTGAAGGCTAAATTCCATTGTTTTCTGTGAAATGCTGAGTTATTAAATGTACCATATTGCAGTATGTTAGAGGAACTGGAATTCTTCGCTTCATGTGGATTAGAGGGAGGATTTCCCACTGCCCATTAGTCTATGCACCTGGTATTTATTTTTTATGGAAACAACATTAATTATGAACCTTTATTTTTTAAAGGCGACTGATTTTGAAGAAGTATATTTTTATACACGTAATAAATGTTTACCAAAAAATTCACAACAGAAAGGTCAACTGGGATGTAAATAGTTATCATTCCTGTTCTTCAAAGACTTATTTGAATTAATAAAACTTAAGTTGGTGTTTATTATTTTTAAATATTGCACTGCAGCATTTCTAACAATCAGGGCCTCATTTTCAGCAGCCCTCTATTTTGTGCAGGAGCAAAATTTGCTCACATATCTATTTCTACCTGCAAAAATCTCATTTCACATTATTAGTATTATTTATTTATTATAGCACTATCAATGTACTAGTGCTTTACAGAAATAAGGCACCTTTCCCTGGATAGAGGAACTAATAATTTGAGGTCTGTTCCTGCAACACTTCCTCACAAGAGCAATCTTTGGTCCTCTGAGAAATTCCACTGCAGTAATTGTAGTAATAGGTTGAATCACATGCATAGGGATTATGGGATCAGTGCCCAAATTAGCCAAATGCAGCCATTTGAACTGACCAGAAAAAATATTTTTTTCCTGTGAATAATTTCTACAAAAATGGAAACAAAGTCATGTTTGACTTTCTGAAGAAAAACAGAAAATGGAAACAGTTAGATTCCAAAATGCTATTGTGGTGCCTGATGGGAGTTGTAGTTTGGGTGCCTCACATTCTCATTCTCCTCATGGGCTCCCTTATCGGACAACATCTCCCAAGGCAGACCATGGCCTCACCTCTTAGTAAGTGGAGGCGGTGTATCATGATAGTCCCTGGGGTGCTACATGGGAGATGAAGTCCAGCTGGGGAGTGTGACCTGTAGGGAAGAATGGGGGTGTGAGGCATTTGAACGATAACTCTCCTGAGGCACTGCAGCGATATATGCAAATTGATATATTTCATTTTTTGACCAAAATGCAAAAACTTTTGTTTTGAGGGGTTTGGGGAGGGAGGGTTTAATGAAAAATGAAAATTTTTGCAAAAGCCATCAGTTTTTATTGAAAACCCAATTTTGTATTGCATACACTGCTTGTTCTGGGGTGTGTGTGTGTGTGTGTGTGTGTGTGGAGAGAGAGAGGAGTTCTTTTCTTTTGCTTTTTGTTCGTTTGATAAGAATATTGTAGAGCCAGACAGGAGTGTAGACATCACTCTGGAGTGAAAACTGGCAGTGACAAACTAGTCAAAAGTGAAGGCTGAGGAGGGATTTAGAGGAGGAGAGTGAGGTAGCTCAGCCCTGGAAGAAAGAGGGTACCAGTTGTAAGAGGCTAATGTAATCAGCAGAAATCAGCCAGGAGCATAGTAAAAAGGAAAGAACAGCCGCTCTTTGGCATGATCTTCTAGTCCCCTCCCAATCCTAAAGAAGCTCCTGAATCTCAAATCCATGGGCATGATGGAGTGAGTTGAGGCAGTAGATGGACGCTTTCAATGTTATCAACCTGCCTCAAACTTGCAGGTATTCTCAAGCAAAAACTACTTTTCCCTCAGTCAGTATTTCAGGAAAGGGGAGAGGGAGCAAGAACAAAGTTAGGGAGAGAGGTGACCAGAGGATGGATGAACAGAATGAAGAAGACAAGCAATAGTTCATAGGTCTGATCTAAAGCCCATGGAAGTCATTGGAAAGACTGCCATTGACTTCTCTCAGCTTTGGGTCATGCCCTAAAAGGTAAAAGGGTTGTGAAAAAGCAGAACACAAAACAGCAAGGTGATGTTGCTCTTTCTTGGGTTCACACAGGGAGGGATGAGACCTGGAAGAGAGGAACAGAACCAGAGTCTACTGCTCTAATCCAGATATAAAGACTGAGAGATGATGAAGCGGGGAACACAATGAACTGAACTTTCCCTGTGCAGGAGCAGCACTGTTATATGAGTGGTCTGCTTGGGCATGGGTGTACTTGATAAGAGCAACCACAAAGTTTGCCCAGCATGATGTTGCTAGTACTACCATTTGTGTGTGTGTATGAAAATAATGTCAAAATCAGATGCTGTGGTATTAGTTGCTTGAATTGAAGCCCTGCAAAAAGTCTAGAACTGCTCCAGCCTTTTAAACAAGAATATTGTAATGTACTTTTTTATCACTGGAGCAGCTAAGATCAGCCAAAGAAAGAAAAAAAATTGAAATAGTTATACTTCCTGGCTGGCTGGACTGGTCTTGTCAGGAGCATGTGGATTTCATAGTACATTTAACTTGGCGCCCTGGGATATTTTTTCCTCTGTTTGAAATGTTTTTTTAATGAAAAATTGCATTTTAAAGGCATAACCTTATGTAAACACTAGCAAGGAGAATTTGATATTTAAGTTATTGTGCTGAGGAGAAGAATCTCTACAGGTAGTGAACTTTTATTAAACTCACAAAGTGAAACTCATCAATGTTTGTGAATTCAAGCACATATATCTACCAGAATCATGAACTGTGGGATTTTTTTTCTTACATTGATGTAGGCTCTATTACACTCAGCAAAAAATGCACTAATGAAAACCCCCTGTGCATCTGGATTAGATGAATCTTTGAATTGCTAATTGTTTAAGATTGTCCTGGTAGATATCCAACAGCTGTCTTTATGTCAATTGCAGCGCACAAATCCACTCTATTTATAAAAAAAAACCAAAACAAAACATATGTACTAGTAATTTATTCATGATCACAGAAAGCGAAGTAGCATGGGGCATAACATTAGTTCATCATACATAGGAATGAACCTACCACTTATACAAACCATATATTGCATGATGTGCTGCAAACAAATACTGTAAGATATAAATTAGACTATTAACTTAATTGTAACCAATGGGCTTTTTCCTTTGCCCTCAAAAGGATTAATAAATAATAAAATGATGTCATTTTGCAGAACTAATTAAAGACGTGTTTACTCTTTTGATTAAAATCTCTATCCTAATTCATATCATAGTGTTTGCTAATAGTCAATGGATGTATTTAGATTATGTAAATTATGGGAACCTCATATGTTAACCTGTTTATCTGCATGAAGTGCCTGGAATATGGAAAACCACAGTTCCCTGCTAGACAACAGGCATGCAGCATGTTGATCATCTTCACCCTTTACATCAACACCAACACCAAAATAATTATGGATTCATTTTCACTCCCACTATATTTATTTAGACTCACTTATTAAATTTTCTTAATATGTATATCTGTTTTAGGTCCTCATTCAGCAATTTACTTAAGCATGTGCCTAACTTCAATTAGACTACTGAATCGGGGCTGTCGGTGCTTAATGCTAATATATTAACAAAGCAATCCTTGCCTGTCCATTTTTGTTTTAACAAAGTGTTTTACATTTACAATTTATAATATTTGTGCAACTGCTCCAGTGTGGTTCATGGTACTTGATATTACTCAAAGAGTACATGGCGTCACTTGGTAATTCCAGAATGAGACATTCAGGAGAACCCTTATAAACAAATGTTTGTAGCTACAACATGCTCTTTTTTTTGTTTGTTTACTATTTAAATCCAGTATGATACATTTAATGCGTTCTGTGGCTCTTCTGCATTTCTCTTTGTAAGGCTGGACAGAATAGATCCAGACCTACAAATAGAATCTGAATTTAATTTTTGTTTTTAAGGTTGTGTTTATTCATCTCACTCATGTTTTGAATTTGGGAGGGTTAGCTCTTACCTCAGCTAAACTCTGGTTTTTCTTCACAATCTTCCACAATGAGCTCTTTTGTCTTTTTTTTTTTTTTTGCGGGGGGCGGGGGAAGGGCCCACATGCTTACCAAGAAAAAAACATTAATCAAATCTTTCCTATTGTTTGTAAACAGGGACGAAATAAGTTAGGTTCCATTTTTGTTTGGGCGTCTGGAAATGGTGGAAGGAGTAAGGACCATTGCTCCTGCGATGGCTACACCAATAGCATCTACACTATTTCCATAAGCAGCACAGCTGAAAGCGGAAAAAAACCTTGGTATCTGGAAGAATGTGCATCCACCCTAGCTACGACTTACAGCAGTGGGGAATCGTACGACAAGAAAATAGTATGTGGTTTGTTTGTTTTTGTAATGCTATTTTAATTGTATGTGGTTTTGTATTTTCTATAATGATTTTTAGGGGAGGGCAAAATGACTATTAGGTCTTTGTGTCTACATGTGGGCTTGTTTGAAAAAATGTCCCCCTTGGTCAATATGGTATATATTTGTATACAAGTTTTAGATCAAGAATTTGAATGTAAATTTCTGCCACTGTGTGTAGCTCCTTCAGCCTCCTTGTATTCTGACATCCATAATTCTACACAATACATCAGGTATGGTCTTACTAACCCTTGTGACAGAGACTGATTTCTCCTTTCACTTCCACTATGTGTCCTACGTTTTTTCTGCTTTCCTAACTGCTTCCAAACTCTGAGCAGAGTCTCTCTGCTGTCATCCATAAAGATTATTTTCCTGACCAACACTTTGTAGCATATCACCAGACCTCAGAGCAAATCTCCTTTTGGTATTTTTTATTCAGTCCACATTATTTTTCATTTTAAAACGTGAAGTTACAGAAGCCATTTTCCAACCCACATCCCCATTTATTTCAGATTTACTGGGACTCAGCTTCCTTCGTTTTTTGTATTCGTTCTCCCTTAGTCATCATTCATATTGCTGCCTATTCCTGGTAACTGAGAAACAGTAAGTAAAATTAGGTTCAATGGTTATCTGTCCTGTGCTCTTTGCCATCTCATTCCTTCCCAGACTATGGCTGTTTTCAATTAATTTTTGACCGGGGCTGTTTTTTTATTCCACTGGAGATTTCACTATTGTTGCCATCATTACTGGTCTTTATTTTTTAATTGGAGAGGCTTCCTGAAGTCCAGATAGACTGTCAACTTCTGTTTTGCCCCTTACTCTTCTTAAACCCTTATTGTCACTCCCTCAAAGATATTATCAGATTCATTAAGCACAGCCTTCCTTCTGACTTATCGTTGACCAGTCTACACCTGTTCACTGTGCTCTTCATAATAAAAAATCACAAGGTGCTTTTCTAATACTGAATATAACTTATACTTTCTAGAATCTTTCCTTGCTCCCTCCTTAAGCATGGGTTTCATGATACCTTATTTCCAGTTCTTTTCTTATTGCTAATGAGGAGTTAAAAATTCCTGCTCTAGCTTTTTTTTTTTTTTGTATTTAAATACCGTCTGCTGTGTCTTTCAAGATTCTGGGATGCCGGCCATCCCTTCCTGGAATCTTCCCTATTTTCAGATGATCTAATTTTAAAAAAAAACAAACTTGTTCTGAGGTAACTCTTCGTTCCAGTAATTTTTCTGTTCTTTCTTGGTGTCATAAATTATAAAGGCAAGGGTAACCACCTTTCTGTATACAGTGCTATAAAATCCCTCCTGGCCAGAGGCAACATCCTGTTACCTGTAAAGGGTTAAGAAGCTCAGCTAATCTGGCTGGCACCTGACCCAAAGGACCAATAAGGGAACAAGATACTTTCAAATCTTCCGTGGGCGGGGGGGGGTGAGGGAGGGGGGAGGCTTTTGTTTGTGCTCTTTGTTTATGTTTTTTGTTCTCTCTTGGGACTGAGAGAGGCCAGACAGAAATCCATCTTTTCCAGCCCATCCTAATCCAAGTCTCCAATATTGCAACCAGTATAGGTAAGCCAGGCAAGGCGGATTAGTTTATCTTTTGTTTTATGTGCATTTTCCCTGTGTTAAGAGGGAGGTTTATTCCTGTTTTCTGTAACTTTAAGGTTTTGCCCAGAGGGGGATCCTCTGTGTTTTGAATCTGAATACTCTATAAAGTATTTTCCATCCTGATTTTACAGAGGTGATTCTTTTACCTTTTCTTTAATTAAAATTCTTCCTTTAAGAACCTGATTGATTTTTCATTGTTCTTAAGATCCAAGGGTTTGCGTCTGTGTTCACCTCTACAAATTGGTGAGGATTATTATCAAGCCTTCCTCAGGAAAGGGGGTGTAGGGCTTAGGGGGATATTTTGCGGGGAAGACGTGTCCAAGTGGGCTCTTTCCCTGTTCTTTGTTTAAAACGCTTGGTGGTGGCAGCATACTGTTCAAGGACAAGGCAAAGTTTGTACCTTGGGGAAGTTTTTAACCTAAGCTGGTAAGAATAAGCTTAGCGGGTCTTTCATGCGGGTCCTCACATCTGTACCCTAGAGTTCAGAGTGGGGAAGGAATCCTGACACTTGGCTTCTCGCCACAAAAACTTTATCTCTGTTTTTGGCATCTCTCCTTGTTCTCCCCAATAGATAATAAAGCAAAGAAGTCATTCCATTTTCTAGCAATACTCACTCCTGTGATCAAATTTCCCATATGGTCCTTTCAAAGACCTTTGCTAACTTTTTTTTTTCAAAGTTCAATAAAATTAATAGATTCATGAATTTTAAGTGCAGAAGGAATCATTGTGATCATCTAGTCAATGCTCTTGCATGACTCATACAACAGGACTTCCCTGAAATAATTCCTGCTTCCAGTCCAAGTTGTTAATAATTACCCTCCCTGTTAAAAAATGGAGTCTTATTTCTAGTCTGGATTTGTCTAGCTTCAACTTCCAGCTGTTGGATCTTGTTATACCTTTGTCTGCCAGATTGAAGAGCTCTCTATTATCAAATTTCTGTTCTTTGTGTAGGTACTTATGGACTATGATCAAGTCACACCTTAACTCTCTTTGATAAAGCTAAATAGAATGAGCTCCTCTCTGAACCTTCTCCCATTTTTCAACATCCTACTTGATGTGTGGACACCAGAACTGGACGCAGTATTCCAAGAGCAGTCACGACACATGGTACCAGATATATAGATTAATATAACCTCCCTGTTCTCACTTGATATTCTCCTATTTATACTGTCATGCTCTCTGGGGTGGCTCACAACTGTGAGTGCCTACCCCAGGGCAGACTGTCAGAAAACGGGAAAGATACCCCAGGCTGGTGTGTCACCAAGACAGTACCAACTGTGAACTCCTGGATCACTATACCAGTCCTACCATGGAGTCACAGACAGTCCCTTAGCTGCTCCAATCTGTCCTGCCACACAGACAAACCAGACTTAGTGATAAATGGTCACTTACACCAAAGATCACGTCACATTTAGGCTTCTCCCAGTCCCAGGAGACCAGACTTACCCCAGATCAAATGGTACTGCAGATCTTACACCAAAGATAATGCTGGCATCCAATTCTATAGTAAACCCACTAAAGATTTATTAGCTAAGAAAAGGAAATGAGAGTTATTGAGAGGTTAAAAAAGGTAAAATATATGTACAGTTGAGTCACCGTCTATAATTCCAAATGGTAGCAGAAAGGTAGTAATCTGCCAATTTCCCAAAAGTCTCTCAGGGCTACCCAGAATAACTCTGGATCTCCATCTTCTCGTTCAGTCATTCTGCCTTGTTAGAATCCAAACAGTCCAGAGATGAAGGATCTTTCATTAAATCCATTCTTATAGCTTCTTCTCACAGAAAATTAGCAGACAGGGTCACTGCCCGTGAAGGTTTTTCCTTTGATGACAGAAAGTGAGGGATGCAATTAGAGTCTTTGACCTCCAATCATCATGTACAATGACTATTTGCTTTGAAATTAGAACTTTTCTGTTAGAGTTCTTCATTTGCATTCCACAAGGTCTCTTCTTGTTTGATGGATTATTTAGTTAAAGGGGTACACACAATGTAAATATTTGCTACTACATTATAACAGGATACAGATAAGTGAAAACAATGCAACTAACATCCCATTAGTTTTCATGAAGTTTAAACACCAAATACACTTGTATACATTTAACAATTACTTTGATCTAAACTAATACACAAGTGAATTGGCCTGGGACTCTGGCATGAGCTGGCATCTGGTCTGCTAGCGACACATATATATATATATCCAAGAATCTCATTAGCCTTTTTAGCCACAGCTCATTTAAGCTCATATTCATCTGATTATCCAACATGAACGTCAAGCCTTTTTCAGAATCACTATTTTGCATGATAATGTTCCCCATCCTGTAAGTATGACCTAAGTTATTTGTTGCTAGAGGCATGGCCTTACCTTTGGCCTATAAAAACATAGATTGTTTGCTTGCACCCAGTTTACCAAGCAATACAGATCACTCTGTGTCAGTGTCCTGTCCTCTTCATTATTTCCACTTCCCCGATTTTTGTGTCATCTGCAAACTTTATCAAGTAATGATTTTATGTTTTCTTCCAGATCATTGATAACTATTTAATAGTATAGGTCCAAAAATTGATCCTTGTGGGACCCCATTAGAAACATACCCGTTTAGTGATGATTCCCCATTTACTATTACATTTTGAGATATCAGTTAGGAAGTTTTAATCTATTTAATAAAGTCATCCAGTTTATCCTTTTAAAATATTGATACAACATTAGCTTTCTTCTAGTCCTCTGGAACTTTCTCAGTGTGTTTGAAGATTATTGAAAATCAACTTTAACAGCCCTCTTAACAGTCCAGCAAGCTCCTTGGCCAGCTCTTGTAAAACACTTTGATGCAAGTTATCCATACATGGTGATTTAAAGATGTCTAATTTAAGTAGCTGCTGCAGAACATCCTCTTTAGTTACTGTTGGAATGGAAAGTATTTTGTCATCGAATGACGTGAATGCTTCTTCTGTCTTTTTCCCAAATACAGAGATATTTATTGGATGCTTCTGCCTTTTCTGTGGTATTATTTGTAATTCTGCCATTTCCATCTAGTAATGGATCAACACCATTTTTAGGGTTGCTTTTGTTCCTGATACACTTAAAGTACTCCTTCTTCTTCTCCTTGCTATAGAATCTATAGCCTGACTATAAATTTCCACTTGTGTCCTTTTACTTCCCTTGTCAAATTTCTAACTTCTAATTTATATTCGTTGCTATCAACTTCCCTTTTATACATTTGTTTTATATTATATATGTAATGCTTTCATTTCCCCTCTTAGTCAGGCTGGTTTTTTAACCAGCGTAACCTTCTTTCTTGATTGTGGAATTGTGACTTTAGGGTCATCTAGTAAAACATTCTTAAACTGTTCCCAGTATCATTCATGTTTTTCTGTTTAAATTCTTTCTCCAGCCTGACTTGTTGTTACATCTTGTGCAATCCTCCCATTCTTCTTCAATCATCGTTTTCTCAATCATTTCTTCCATTCTTTTAGGTAAGTCTTACTCCCTGTGTTTACACTTCTACAATCTCATTACATCAGGACATTTATATTGCTTACTTCTGAGATGTTCCTCACTTTTGACCCAAAATTACCTCCACACATTTTTGGTATTATCACATTTCCATTATTGTAAATTTACTTGTGAGTTGAATCATGAGAATAAGGTTAAAGAAAATGTTGTTTAGTCTACAGATATTTAATCCTACATAGCTTTTAAAATTTATTGCATTATTATATTTCTAATAATGATAATACTTTGCACTCATATATTGTCCTACTTCCAAAGATCCCAAAGTGTTTTGCAAACTTAAATTTAGCCGTACGTTATCCTGGTGAATTAGGGAAATCTGACACCCATTTTATATAGAGGCTTATATGGCAAACATATTAAGGCCTACATTTTCAAAAGTTCCATCTTTCTTAACTTAGAATGCTTTTCAGTGGAGATGAAGAAATGCACCTTTTAGTTGAAGTCAATGAGTTCTGTGAGTGCTCATTAGTTCTGAGAATTGGGTCCAGCAGCTGGTATCTCCAGTGATCCAATCAACGTGGGCTGATCCAGCTGCATACATGTTAATCAGTTAAGGCATGTGCAGTGCCAGCTGCCATAGGAGATTACTGTACTCACTCGATTCTCTGCTTATCATGGCCCAGTTCAGATCCTGACTACTCTTATTCAAACCACCATCTGTTCGCTTGATGGCCACACTGTAGGGGTCTGATTCTCCACTGAGTTATATCAGGTTTATACCGGTGTAACTCCACTGATTTCACACAGTCGAGAATCAGGCCCTAAATATTCCATCAAAGACCCTTTCCTCTTCTTCTGTGTTGCACTGTATTACCAGTTGACTCCTGAGGTCCAAAACCTCTCCTCAGGATGTCTTACTGCTGGTAGCTGACACCTCAAGCAATACTTCCAATAACAAAGAAAAACATTGTTCACTGAGTGCAGGAAATAGCCTTCTCCCCCAGTATTGTATACAAACCAGTCACCTTCCTTTGGACAACATTTGTGTTAGTTCTTATATTACTCTAAGGTCAGCTCTAAAGAGAGATGAGGTGAATTTGCAGAACCAACCCTTTAACTGAAAGAATTTAAGAGTTACAAGTAACAGCTGTAACCTATCAATCAGTGTCCTCTGAGCACACACGCAGAATGATGACCCTCTCCCCCATCTTTCTCTCTCTCTCACATCTGTAGTAAGCCATCAATATAGGGTTAAGGATAAGGATAATATTAATATCGCCTCTCCTCTAACTTGCTCACTATAACACACCTTTTCCAAAAGACCTATTAACTCTAATGTCCCCAGCAGAGATGTTTTGACTAATACACACAAGTGAAAATCATCACCAGAAAACATAGCGAACTGCTATACAAAGCCAAAAAATCCTGGCACTAAGATGATGCAAATTCAATTTCATTATGAAATTATACGGCTTTTTGCTGCCTCACGTCTCCCATCCTTAGTTTTTATGTTTCCTGCTTAGATGATCAGTCCTTTGAGACAGAGACATCATCTTCATTCTTTTCCACAAACTGATAAGGGCATTGGTGGTGCTGTATAAATATAAATAGCAAATAATGATCGGAAAAATAAAGATTAAAATATTTAGATAAATTAAATTTAATCCTGTCCTGAGGACTATACTTCACACCCACCCACAAAAGGAAATTAGATAGAAAGGGCTTGATGGCTTCCTCATGTGGAATAGCAGCAGCAGCTTTCTTAGGATTAGTGACTTTCCTATAGGTCAGTCTAATTGGATGTGATAGTTTAGCTTGCTGTACTGTGTGTATGAGATTCTTGCTTTTAAGAAAGGAGAAAATATGTTATAAAATACAATCCACCATAAAAATCCACCATAAATATCCTAGTGCCTGATTCTGATCTCACACAGGATTTACATTAGGATAGCCGATTTAAATGCCGATACTCTTCATTTATTTCATTGTAACTGAGGATAGAGTCGAGCCCCCCAGTATATTATGAGTTTTGAACAATATAGTAATAAAGAAATATAGCTAAGTGACAGCACATTGTTCTTCTGTCTCATATGCTTTATAGTGTTAGATTGTTCGAACTCCTGTCCCTGCTTAATTCTGCTTTGTATTTGTACAATCTCAGTCAAATCAGCATATTGGTTTGTGCTGATTATGCTGTATTCCTATCCAATTTGTATTAGTGGCACCTTCTGAGTTGGACAAGTAAACAGTCCCCATAAAAGCAAAAATGCTAGTGGTACCGGGTATTCTAAAAAGGCACTCAGTAGTATGGTGAGTGGAGAGAGGGGGTATGTTAAAGCTGGTTACAGATATCTCCTGGTTTCATCTTGTCCTAAGAAAATATTCTTTGTAGATAACCACACATTTTTTCCCATTGACATGTTTTTGTCATCCTCACAAACATGCCATGTGCTGGAATTGTTCTTTTTCAATCTAGTATAATCATAGTTGCTTTAGTAACATAGGCAAGTCTCTGATCTCATTTACTGTGATGAAGATATGGAATTTATATTTACATTGAAGTAAGTGACACAAGAATCTGGCTTGTACAGTTCTAGACAGCAGTTCTTACACTGTCAAAACTCCCACTGACATTAATGTCCTGCACTAAGACTGCATTAAGGATGAGGCCAAGAATACATATTAGTTATTCCTATATTGTACTGCACCTGTCAAAAATCTCTGTTGCATATTTTGGACTGGATTTTCAACTCTTGACTCCCACTGTGCATGCACAAAGTACACCTGCCTTTTCCAGATGCAAAGAGTATGTACGTATTCCTTTTAAATAGTTCAGTGCTAGAATTGTTATCAGATGTTTGCAAGAGCAGCTGCAAAGTGCAGGCACAGGTATATAAAGCCACAGTTTGGGACACATGTAAGAGGAAGCCAAGCACAGGCCAGTTGAAAAATGTACTCCTTTAAAACAATTATCATTTGAAGCACGTGCTGAGTGTGAGACTCTAAGAATCGCCGTAGAAGTGACATGAAATATGCCTAGGACACTTAAGTGTAGCAAATTCCTCCCCTTCTAACCTCAGTGTTACTGAAGAGCTCCAGAAGGCATTGTGCCCCCCTCCCTACCTTCCCCCCCTTCCCCCCAGCAGAAATGCTTCTATGTATTGCCCCTAGAGCCCTGCGTCTCTGCACCACCTCTTGGAATAGGCTGTATTTAAGGGCACAATCTAGCTCTATATGTTAGTATGGCCTTTATCTTAGCAAAGGCACTACACAAATAAATCATAACAATACTATCAGTGTACTGTGGATTTACTCAACTATTTTCTGTTAACAATACTGGTGAGTTATGCATGAAAATCCCCCACTCACTTATGAAATTTACAATCTATGGTATACACCATTGTTCCTTTTAAAAATTAATTCCATGCTCATCAATAGCATCTCTTGTCAGTTATTAAAAAAACTCCCCCTGTTCAACTGCTGTTGTAGAGCAGATATAATACAACATGGCACCTTCAATGGAAAGTTTGGGATCACATGACACCATGTTAGGGGGAGAATTGGCAACTACAGATTTTCGTTAAACACTTCTCATTTTAGAAGACAAGTCGGTTCAAGGTGACATACCCGTAGGAATTACATCAACAGGTAAAAAGTGTTTCAACCACAGCTAAAGGCTCAAGACATGAATTATGAAATATCTGGAAATAAGAGTCTTAGGATGGGAGAAGTGATAATGTTCTCTGCAAAGGAAAATACTATTTTTGACCTGAATAACTAACTTTCCCTACAGCTGTAACTAAGGGAAGATTGATAACACAACCTGAATAATAACTGTACAGAAATGACACTTCTTTAAATCTTCAGAGTAAGTCACTTGTACCAAACCGTTACAGTAGGTATCTGGGTCTTTCTTTTATAAAACTGCACATAGTCTGAAAACCAGCTGACTCTCATATATAGTAAAGGAGAAAATATACTGTGATGATAATGATACCTTAAAACGGACCTTTGTCATGGTGTTCTAAGTTGTTAATTTCATGTTAATTAAACTATATCTTTACCAGCCAGTATGTAATTGCTTTCGGTCAAATCCAGTTGTTTTCTTCTGTTGTTGGAGGAAAGATGGGATGATTGTAACACAGTGCATTATAAAATATTACATAGCCTGAATTTAGGCTTATCACTGTTTCCTTAGATCAGCAGTTGTTACAATGATAACTAAAACCTGTGAGTGCATTGTACTTTAGGTAAAGGGTCCAAAGTTGGTGCCCACGTCCACTCACACTATTAAATAGAATGACAGCTTTCATACACTAATGTCAACTTCATGTCCCTGGCAGGCCTCATCTCCTTGTATTATGATTAATGATGTTGCCCTTGTGTGGTCTTGGAATCTCGAACATAATTTTTCTTCTTGAAGCTTGACTGCTTGTTGGTGGTCCTGTCTCTTTGTTTCTAAAGATAGACACAAGGCTTCTCTGACAGTGCACCCTTAATACTGAGAAACATGCCTTAGATCTCTCCTGTAATTTACATCTAAACATCTCAGCTGTTATCAATAACTTCCCTTTGAAATGGCTCAGATAGGATTTCCACTTAGGGAGCTTTCGTTACACATTTTCTGCTGCAATATTTGCTGAGTGAAAGAGAGAGATAAGGGATTGTACAATGTCTGCTAGGACATGGGACGAACAATGCAGCAGAAGAGTGTAATGGCTTTATTGCACTTGCTATTCAAGGGTACTGCACACATAAAACTAAGGCTACATCTACACTATGAGCTAGGGCTGTGATTCCCAGCTCTCATGGATGTACTTATGTTAGCTTTCTACCATGATAACATGGGCAGTGACAGTGGGCGGCACGGGCTTGCAGCTCCAAGAATGTACCTATATGATTCAGATGGGTTTGTACTCAGGGTGGCTAGCACGGTGCCATACTGCCGTTCCACCACAGCTACACTACTATTTTTAGCTTGCTAGATCAATGAGCATGAGTATTTCTGCACAAACTGGGAATCACACTCCTAGCTTGTAGTGTAGATGTAGCCTCAAAAACACTCACCACTCTTTCTCCTAATAGATAGATATGTAGATAACATCCGACAATAGGCTTTCAATGTAGAGGGCTAAATGGTGTCTTTTAAGGCAAAACCCTTGTCAGGGGAGATGAGGAAGAGACTTTCCCCTGCATGAGCTCCTGAAGGTATCATTGTGCTGCAAGCAAACCCAGTGCTTCTTGGAGTGCAGAGAGAGTTCAGTGACTGCGCTACTCTTTCGCAGGGTGCAGTAGTTCTGCTGGCCACTGTGTGAGAGAGAATGAGCATGTGCTATTCATTCTGCTTTATTTTTTCCACTCTTTGGGGGCCGAATTTTCAGAAAGAGGTGCCTGAGGAAGCCCACAGAACTTAATTTGTGTACGTAGTTGTGTGCTCCTTGGCCATTTAGATTTCACCTGCAAATACTCTACCTGATTTGCATTCACACAAGTTGACACAGGGCTTCTGGCTCCTCGTGCTGTAAATTTGGCCCTTTAAGTTTCCCTTCGCCTACTCCCTTTTGAAGTATATAATGGAAAGTATGTCATTGTATTAGAGATTAGTTACAGTACAAAATCAATTTACACCAGGGTGTGGGAAATACAGGGTGGTTTTCGGCACCCCTTTTACAATATAAACTAGTACACCCACTTAGTGCTTCATTGATACTCTAAATATCCATTCGCTAAATTGATGCACAATTGTTAAATGAGAGTCTGAAAATTTTATTTAAAGATTTTTACAGGTCATGGACAGAATAAAATGATTTATCAAGAATTCAGAAATAAACCAAAATGGTTCTTTCAGACTTTGGAGATTTTGAAGATGAGAGGTAGACTGGCCTTTGGCAGATCAAGTAGTTTAGAAATATGATTTTCTAAACGCCTTAGTCAGTTTTTTCCCCATCTTTGAACATTGTCTCTGAGTGAGTTCACCTGATGCCTATGCCATGTCACCTCATTGATTCTGTGTTAACTTCTGCTCTTCTGAACAAAAGTATATATATATATACACACACACACACACACACACACACACACACACACACACACACACACACACACACACACACATTAATGACACCAGACTACCATCCATTTCTAATAAATGCTTTCTCATCTGCTCATGTGATATGTGACTTTTTGGCAATGCATAATTCAGCTGGCTACCAGGTTAAAGCTATCCAGGTATCTTTGTATTCTTTTGTAAGCCTTATTTGTGTTTATTTCCATGCTTTGTTTTTCTCTCAGTCTTCTCTCGTGGTCTTATATGTAAAATATAATGCTAGTGAAAGCTGCTGAGTGGAGAGCCTGGGAGACCAAGAGCTTTGTACAGTCAGGGAAGAGGTGCACTACCTGCAGCAAAACTGCAAGCTTCTCCCCACTACCCACACGCTGCCCCATTAATGACTTAACCTAAAGAGCCACCTAAAAAGTTAGGAAAGTATTTTTCTCTCCGTAGCCAGTCCAGTTTTTAACCTATCTAGTGGTTTTTGTGACATAGGCCCTTGTTCACAAGGAGCTACTCCGACACCACCCACTCATTGCACATGTCCTTTTGAAGAATTGTAGAAAATAAAGACTTTCTGTTTCTAATGACACAAGCTAGATTTGAATTAGTGATCTAGAAACATGTTTGTAGCGCTGTGCTAATCCCCTGAACTGGGATAACTAGGTTGAAACATCTTTACGTGTGATTTAAAACTTTGTAGAAATACATTTATCTTCCTAGAATCACACTTCTTTCTGAGATACTTGTGTTCTATTGTTAAATGCAAGATTCTGTTTTGTCTGTTTAGCTGGAAATGCTCATTATGGCTTTTGGAGCTTTATCTACTTAGGCCATATTTTAAAATGAGTTTTCTGTAAGCAATATATTACAATATAAGACTGTAAACAACTTATGAAGTTGGTTAATCTGACAGATAAAAACTTCTTCAACATGACTGAGGCAGTTTCTTTGAGCCTGCCAGGATTTTCAGAGAGGTGGGGTAATAACTTTTATTGGACCAGCTTCTGATGGTTAGAGAGAGAAGCTTTCGAGCAATACAGAGCTCTTCCCAAGGTCTGGGAAAGGTACTCTGAGTGTCACAGCTAAATACAACGTGGTTTTGAACAGATAGTTTACCCCATATTCTAAGGGATCATTCGAGGTGAAGTGGCCCATTAACACCCCGGTAGTCATAGGACAAAAAGAGGGGTTAGTGATTGTTGTAATAACCCCTAAAACCAGTGTTTTTATTCAGACCATGATTTTTAAGGTCTAGCAAAGCTATGAATTTAAGCTCCCAGGCTCGTCTTTTAAAACTGCTGTGCAGGATGAGGACTGATAGGTCAGATATGGAGTCATTGCTTTGTGAAAAGTGTTCACACATGGGTGATATGGTATTTTTGTGTTTTATCATGTTTCTGGGTGAGTTCACTGGAGAGTGTAGTGATTGTCTGGTTTCATCCATGTAGTTGTTATTGGGGCATTTAGTGCACTGGATGAGATACATCACATGTTGTGATAGGCATGTGTTGTGAAAGGTGTATAGGGGATGTTGATCATTGTAGCATTGGAGATATGTCTGCAGGTTTTGCATCTGTTGTGGCAGGGTTTGGTGCTGCTTTGAATTGGTGTGTCCTGGTCTGTGGGGAGCTTGCTTTTGATGATGAGCTTGATGAGGTTGGGAGGTTGTTTGAAGGCCAGAAGAGGAAGTTCAGGAAAGATTTCTTTCAGGGTGGCCCTTCCATACATTTAAGTTGTTTGATGGGTTCCAGTGTGGGGTGTTGAGTGCAACTATGGGTTATTTTCAGATGAATTGTTGCTTAAAGGAGAAAGCCTGGTGCTGTGGTTAGAACACAGCAGTTGGAGTCGGCAGATGTGTATTCTGTTCCTAGCTCTGCCATACATTCCCTATGTGACCTGAGGAAAAATGGTTAACCCCTCCACACCTCAGTTTCCTCACCTGTAAAATTGGGATAATGATACTTACCTGCATCACAAGAATGCTGAGAGATTTAATTATGTTAATGTTTGTAAAGCATTGTGTGGTTCTTGGATGGAAAGTGCTATATAAATGCAAAGTAATATGAGGGTGGAATTTTAACCTACTTTTGGAATGTGTATTTTTCTAATTTCCAAATCTTTAGGAAAGATTTCCAAATCTCCCATGAAAAACTGAGACTAACATACCTGTTCACTACTATAGAATAGAGTGAACTTTTCTCCAAGTTCACAAATACCTTCAACCTGTGAGTAGAATAGAAAAGTTTCAAATCAGTGTATTCATCCCTATCAAAGAAGAAAATTCTGTTCACCTGCATTTGACTCACGTAAGCAATAGAAACCTGTTCTGATTTCTGCAGTTGTGTTCTAAATTTCACACATTCAATTTCTTCCAGATCACCACCGACCTGAGGCAGCGTTGTACAGACAGTCATACTGGAACCTCAGCCTCTGCACCTATGGCTGCAGGCATCATTGCATTGGCACTGGAAGCAAAGTAAGATTAATAATAATGCATAAATAAATGCATATATTTTATTAACATGACGTCTTTCATCCAGTGATTTCAAAGTGCTTTAGAAACATTAACTAGTGAAAATTCACAATATACCAGTGAGTGAAGGAAATATTATCTTACACACACACACACACACCCCCACTCAATTTTACATGTGGGAAAACTGAAACAGAGAGAGAAAAGGGAAAAAATGTCCAAATTGGGTGCCTAAAGCTGTGATATACTTTGTAATGGTGTTGAACACATGCAGCTCCCACTGAATGGCTTGGGGAACCTTCACAGTGCTGCTCAAGCTTGAGTCTAGTATTTAGGCCATTGTATGTGACATTGTGCATAGACCCAAGTCCCTTTCACTAGCTCGGTTCATAGGGCTGATGGAACTGAGGACAGTATGCCAGCATGAGCAGATGTTAGCATGGTACAAAAAATAAAAATACTCACCAGTATTATGTGTGATGAAACAATAAATCTAAGATTTCTATCATGTATATAGCTACGCACTGATTTTTAAAATGTAGATTATCTGACAGTGGACCAAATCATTTAATCCTTACTAGAGCAAAATTTCCATTAGCTTTTACAAGAGTTTTCCTCAACAGCAGAATTTTGTACATTGTAACTAGAATATATTTTTAACGGGCATTTTTGACCAGAAAAAGCCATTGAGAGTTTATCATGCAAATTCATATTTCAAAACTTTTTCATTATTGTGTATTTTGTCAGAGTGCACTGGTCTGGTATGCACAATGTACATAGACTAATGATCTGCAAAATCCTGTTTAAAATCAGATGTTTTTAAATTATAAGAGATTGATCCTATGAGGTTCAGATGACACTATTCAACACGGTGGGGTGGGGGGGAAGTAAAAAATGTGTGCATCATAATAATTTCAAATTGTATTATACTTTCATAGTATGTAATTTGTAATAGCAAACAGGTTTTGGGTTGCCATTTTGTAAAATGTAGAATCCCTGACCTAAAATTCAATCCAGAACACATTTGTACTTCTGAGTTACATAGCCATGAAAACAAGAGATTGTAATTGAAAAGCTGATACAATCTTAAGCAGAGCAGCACTTGTGTCATTATAATTGGGTTTTCTCAATACAATAGTTAGTGACAAAAACTGCTTTGAAAAGTTAATGTAATACCGTTATTTCAAAAACCATTCTTTCAATCACTTTTTAATCTCAGTTCTACAATACTTACATTTGTTTTTAAACATGCCACATACACAGATAAAATTACATTTGTATGCACATTTGTATGCTGGAGGTTTTCAGAATTACTTTTTAATGAATTGCTGTTGCCTATAATTCTAATGTTATCTTTTTTCATGGTATTTTATGTATGTTTTCAAACACATCATTGTTATAACTGGAATTTTCAAAGTATAGTAGCAGACACATAATACCTGCAGCCGTACCAATCTGATAGCCAAGGTACTGGATGCTGCTGGTAATTCAGTAGGTGATACTCTTCTTCCAAATAAATAGGTACCATTGTGGCTGACACTGCAGATAGAAGCAAAATATTGTACTAACGTCACAGGTGTGGTAATGGGAGAATGTGCTGCTGCTGTACGTAGATAAGATGAAAAAACCAAGAAACTGACTAATTTTGGTCTTTAAATATCCCATGGTAATCATTGAATATTGGCCAAATTCTAGGTGAGATAGTTATATTTTGCATTCCTAAATTCCCTGGCAGTTTTGGTAAATAAAGAATTCTTTACTTCCTTTCCAGAAATGGATATGGGCTAAGTGTGTCTGTATCTGTATAGATATAAAATAATTTGTATTGCTATTAATATGATAAAATGCAGAGCTACTTAATACAATATACTTAACATGCATTTTTACCACCTCACCTGCAGTCTGCCCACTAATATTTCTCCAGTGGAACTATGTATAACTGAACCTCAGATAGACTTCACGCTACCGGCATCAAAAGAAACCAAACAAACAGCTGGCAAGAGAAATGTTTCCTGTTTTCCCCAAAAATTAAAATTTCTCTCCCAAAATTAGCCTGACATGAGACCCAAGACATTCAGTCCTGCAATGGTCATATATTTATTATCTAATCCTTTTTTTATGAGAGCTAGAAATAGGGAACTTTACACCATTAAAAGCCCAGAATGCCCCCTTATAGAGGGATAAGGCTTTTTTAATAGCTCAAGAAGATCATAATATATTCAACTTTAATATCTTGACATTATTTTGTATGGATCAGCTATTTTAAATATTTGTAAGGTGTTTCCGAATGTTACAGTATTAAGAGGTATTTGTTATAATTTTCATCTGCCTCTGATTCCTCTTGGGTTAGATGATACTAAAGCATCTATCTTTATAGGTGATATGATATGAAAAACATTACTAATAACAATATTTAAAACTCTCCTAACCATTTCTAAAATACTTTTATTTTGTAAAATATGTGGCATACAGAGAATACATGATGGTGACATGTGATGCAAAGATTTTATTGGCACCGGCAAATGGAGGTTGGGGGTTGCAGATTTAGCCTTAAATTTCATATTAATGCCTGTGCTAACCACCATCATATTTTTTAGATTTTTCAAAAGATTAGTGGGAAAGGAGTTTTCAAGGTTAATTATGTTCTTCACACCGTGAGCTGCCCAGTAATCAGAGCACTTTTTGTATATGTTTGAAAGACTGTGTTGTTTTGTTCGATTATAAGGCACTGCCTAGTAGGAAAATTGTGGATCTACCATATCCCCCCTAAGTTGCCTCTTTCAGCTTGGAAAAGAGGCAACTAAGGGGGCATATGATAGAGGTCTATAAAATCATGAGTGGTATAGAGAAAGTAAATAAGGAAGTGTTATTTACTCCTTCTCACAATACAAGAACAAGGAACCACCAAATGAAATTAATAGGTAGCAGGTTTAAAACAAACACAAAAAAGTATTTTTTCATGCAACGCACTGTCAACTTCTGGAACTCCTTGCCAGAGGGTGTTGTGAAGGCCAATACTATAACGGGGTTCATAGAATCATAGAATATCAGGGTTGGAAGGGACCCCAGAAGGTCATCTAGTCCAACCCCCTGCTCGAAGCAGGACCAATTCCCAGTTAAATCATCCCAGCCAGGGCTTTGTCAAGCCTGACCTTAAAAACCTCTAAGGAAGGAGATTCTACCACCTCCCTAGGTAACGCATTCCAGTGTTTCACCACCCTCTTAGTGAAAAAGTTTTTCCTAATATCCAATCTAAACCTCCCCCATTGCAACTTGAGACCATTACCCCTCGTTCTGTCATCTGCTACCATTGAGAACAGTCTAGAGCCATCCTCTTTGGAACCCCCTTTCAGGTAGTTGAAAGCAGCTATCAAATCCCCCCTCATTCTTCTCTTCTGCAGACTAAACAATCCCAGCTCCCTCAGCCTCTCCTCATAAGTCATGTGCTCTAGACCCCTAATCATTTTTGTTGCCCTTCGCTGGACTCTCTCCAATTTATCCACATCCTTCTTGTAGTGTGGGGCCCAAAACTGGACACAGTACTCCAGATGAGGCCTCACCAGTGTCGAATAGAGGGGAACGATCACGTCCCTCGATCTGCTCGCTATGCCCCTACTTATACATCCCAAAATGCCATTGGCCGTCTTGGCAACAAGGGCACACTGTTGACTCATATCCAGCTTCTCGTCCACTGTCACCCCTAGGTCCTTTTCCGCAGAACTGCTGCCTAGCCATTCGGTCCCTAGTCTGTAGCGGTGCATTGGATTCTTCCATCCTAAGTGTAGGACCCTGCACTTATCCTTATTGAACCTCATCAGATTTCTTTTGGCCCAATCCTCCAATTTGTCTAGGTCCTTCTGTATCCTATCCCTCCCCTCCAGCGTATCTACCACTCCTCCCAGTTTAGTATCATCCGCAAATTTGCTGAGAGTGCAATCCACACCATCCTCCAGATCATTTATGAAGATATTGAACAAAACCGGCCCCAGGACCGACCCCTGGGGCACTCCACTTGACACCGGCTGCCAACTAGACATGGAGCCATTGATCACTACCCGTTGAGCCTGACAATCTAGCCAACTTTCTACCCACCTTATAGTGCATTCATCCAGCCCATACTTCCTTAACTTGCTGACAAGAATACTGTGGGAGACCGTGTCAAAAGCTTTGCTAAAGTCAAGAAACAATACATCCACTGCTTTCCCTTCATCCACAGAACCAGTAATCTCATCATAAAAGGTGATTAGATTAGTCAGGCATGACCTTCCCTTGGTGAATCCATGCTGACTGTTCCTGATCACTTTCCTCTCATGTAAGTGCTTCAGGATTGATTCTTTAAGGACCTGCTCCATGATTTTTCCAGGGACTGAGGTGAGGCTGACTGGCCTGTAGTTCCCAGGATCCTCCTCCTTCCCTTTTTTAAAGATTGGCACTACATTAGCCTTTTTCCAGTCATCCGGGACTTCCCCCGTTCGCCACGAGTTTTCAAAGATAATGGCCAAGGGCTCTGCAATCACAGCCGCCAATTCCTTCAGCACTCTCGGATGCAACTCGTCCGGCCCCATGGACTTGTGCACGTCCAGCTTTTCTAAATAGTCCCTAACCACCTCTATCTCCACAGAGGGCTGGCCATCTCTTCCCCATTCTGTGATGCCCAGCGCAGCAGTCTGGGAGCTGTCCTTGTTAGTGAAGACAGAGGCAAAAAAAGCATTGAGTACATTAGCTTTTTCCACATCCTCTGTCACGAGGTTGCCTCCCTCATTCAGTAAGGGGCCCACACTTTCCTTGGCTTTCTTCTTGTTGCCAACATACCTGAAGAAACCCTTCTTGTTACTCTTGACATCTCTTGCTAGCTGCAGCTCCAGGTGCGATTTGGCCCTCCTAATATCTTTCCTACATGCCTGAGCAATATTTTTATACTCTTCCCTGGTCATATGTCCAACCTTCCACTTCTTGTAAGCTTCTTTTTTATGTTTAAGATCCGCTAGGATTTCACCATTAAGCCAAGCTGGTCGCCTGCCATGTTTACTATTTTTTCGACTCATCGGGATGGTTTGTCCCTGTAACCTCAACAGGGATTCCTTGAAATACAGCCAGCTCTCCTGGACTCCCTTCCCCTTCATGTTAGTCCCCCAGGGGATCCTGGCCATCTGTTCCCTGAGGGAGTCGAAGTCTGCTTTCCTGAAGTCCAGGGTCCGTATCCTGCTGCTTACCTTTCTTCCCTGCGTCAGGATCCTGAACTCAACCAACTCATGGTCACTGCCTCCCAGATTCCCATCCACTTTTGCTTCCCCCACTAATTCTACCCGGTTTGTGAGCAGCAGGTCAAGAAAAGCGCCCCCCCTAGTTGGCTCCCCTAGCACTTGCGCCAGGAAATTGTCCCCTACGCTTTCCAAAAACTTCCTGGATTGTCTATGCACCGCTGTATTGCTCTCCCAGCAGATATCAGGAAAATTAAAGTCACCCATGAGAATCAGGGCATGCGATCTAGTAGCTTCTGTGAGTTGCCGGAAGAAAGCCTCATCTACCTCATCCCCCTGGTCCGGTGGTCTGTAGCAGACTCCCACCACTACATCACTCTTGTTGCACACACTTCTAAACTTAATCCAGAGACACTCAGGTTTTTCCACAGTTTCGTACTGGAGCTCTGAGCAGTCATACTGCTCCCTTACATACAGTGCTACTCCCCCACCTTTTCTGCTCTGCCTGTCCTTCCTGAACAGTTTATAACCATCCATGACTGTACTCCAGTCATGTGAGTTATCCCACCAAGTCTCTGTTATTCCAATCACGTCATAGTTCCTTGACATCACCAGGACCTCCAGTTCTCCCTGCTTGTTTCCAAGGCTTTGTGCATTTGTATATAAGCACTTGAGATAACCTGTTGTTCAAAAGGGAGCTAGATAGATTCATGGAAGATAGTCATTGATGGACCTATTAGCCAGGATGGGCAGAAATGGTGTCCCTAGCCTCTGTTTGCCAGAAGCTGGGATTGGGTGACAGGGCATGGATCACTTGTCTGTTCATTCCCTTTGGGGCACCCGCCATTGGCCACTGTCAGAGGACAGGATACTGGGCTTGATGGACCTTTGGTCTGACCCAGTATGGCTGTTCTTATGTTCTTACTATGTGTATTGAAGCTCTGGAAATGTTTAGATCCTAGGTGCGCAATTCTCTACAGCAGCCAAGCTATGGTCACTGCAGGGGAAGCATACTGCTCCCTGATTTAGCATCAGCCTGACCTTGACATTATTTAGAGCACCCAAGAGGCTGCTCTAACTTATACCACTCGTGTTAGGATCCTAAGAGACGTTAAACCAGTGGAGATTTGAAGTATTGGAGCTCTGTGTTCCACCTCACCCTGCTCCTGGCCTGTCCCAGCCTGCCATCTCCCTGCCTTAGGGGCCCCCTCATAGCACAAATGGGTGGGGCATCTGGTACAGGACTCAGCTCTGGCACTCTGACCAGCATTACTCCAGTGGAGAGTTCCCCTCCACAAGGGGAATTCTCTGCTGATCTTTTCAACTGGTGGCGCGGGATTTTTTTGGGAGCTGATAAATTCAATACTGCATTATAGTCTGTGATATTTACAAAACTTTCTTGTGAATTACAACTTCTTCCAGTGTTTTTGTATCAAATGGCATATCCACATCATGTGACCAAAGAAACCTAATTTAGCTTCTTCAAATGCTCATTTGGTAAAATATCTGAGCATAACTTAGAAATGTAAATACGAGTCTGTTGCATTGAAACACCAAAGAAATAGTTAACATACACACACACACAAAGCCAGTCTCCATGAGGGATTTCTGCATGTAGGGCTCAGGCCTATAAAGACCCAGTAGTATTTGGGCTTTCATATCCTGTTTTTCAGTTGCTTTCTTTTACATGATCAGTGCCCAGTGGAGTTAGTATCCTGCTCCAGCTCTGTAATTGGGTACTTAATTGTTTTCCATTCTTTTATGTTCATTATGCAATGCCAAATTTTCCTAGCTGTAAACCAGCTGCTAGAGGGTAGATTGTTATATTCTACTAATTCAGCATTGGTGGCATCTTAGCTCTAACTATAAAATGTTAAAGTTGCTTAACAGCATTCTACTTCCAGATCAGAAGAGCTTTTTGGCTGATGAAGGATTTGAATTCAGGATTTGCATGAATTGGTGTGAAGAGAGAAAGTTCGTTTAAACAGCATATTCCTTCCTTTAGGCATTGTGTCATGTTCTTAGGGAAAACATAAATAAAGAGAATGTCTTTTACTTTGCTTGAGAGACGGTACCTGAACATGAGAAAAAATAATATGTATACGTCCAAGGTGAAACCTGCATGTTTCTCTATTAACAAGCCAATGCCTATGTTTTTCCATCCATAATTTGAGAAGCTGTAGCTACATTACATCAGACAGAGTTAATCTGCTGTTTTTTCTCTAATGCTGCAAAATACCTGTTGTACTGCCTGTGTTTCCCTCTCTAATACGAGTTATAGACTTCCTTTGTCTTTGCTCATATAAGGTCAGGGATAAAACAAATTACTCTTGGAAACAAATGAAGAACTTTGGTGAATATTAACATGCTGTAAGGGAACTCAGCCGGGGCTCGTCCCTCGGCGGGGTGGTGGGGCACCACACCACCACCCTACACTCTCAGCTGGGTTGGGGAATACCCAGGCTATGGCCCAGACCTTCAGGCTGGGTCCAGTGGGCAGTTCGGTATAAGCCCAGGCCCTGGGTCAGGGCGGGGCAGCAAAGAAACAGTCAGGGCCTCAGGCCCTTAGGCAGGGGCTGAGCAAATAGTTCAGTATAGGCCCAGGCCCTGGCTTTAGCAACCAGGGGGAGGGGGAGACTGCCACCCGTGAGGTGGGTGGCAGGGGGACACAGGCCCACCCACTCCACTGCGTCCCAGCCTGGGGCCCTAGCAGCAGTCAAAGACCCGCTGCTGTGTCAGTGGGGATCTTGGCCGCAACACACTGACATTGGCTCTGGCAGTGCTGCAGCCAGACTGGGGTCGGCTGCCCCCGGGCTACTTCCGGACTGCCCCTCATAGGAGTTTCCACCACCATGGGCTCCTCTGGGTAGCTGGCGAGGGGTAGACTTGGCCGCTCCTCAGAGTAGCTGGTGCAGGGTAGGCTCGGCTGCTCCTCTGGGTGTCGATCAGCGTCAGGCCTTGGCTGGTCCGGCCAGTCCTCAGGTCGACCACGGCTTGCCGTGGTCTCCCAAGTTGGAGCCAGGCCACGGGCATCTGGCCTCTCCAGCTGCTGTTGCCCAACTGAGCTCTGGGGTTGGGCTTTTCTACTTCCCGTCCTGCGCCTTAACCTCTGGGGGGCGGGTGCAGGATCCATGGGCTCCGCCCACTTTGGTGTCTGGGGGGGGTTCGTCCCTCGGCGGGGTGGTGGGGCACCACACCGCCTCACTACACATACTGATATCCACCCAGAAAAGTGACAATAAAAGTACATCAAAAAGCTCCTCAATTATTTTTTAAATGACAACATAACTGAATGTAAATCACAGAGGAGAGGAAGTCTGTGCATCCAAGCACTTACTCCCTAGCCTTTATACTTTTGAAATCTCTCACGTTTTCTTCCTCTGCAAATTGCTGCTGTTATGGAAGGGACTCAGATTTCTGAAAACTAACCCAATAGCAGCAGCACTTCTCATACTGATTCATTTCCTTACAGAGCCTCCTTCAATAATGCAGTAAAACAGACAACTGTCTGGTTACTTACAAGTTTTGAATCAAGGAACCTATCTCATATCCCTTCAGTGTTAAGAGAGGCTTTCATCCCAGCTACTAGGAGCTTGATTACCAATGAATACAATAAAAGGCCAAAGGTGATAAGAAAACTAAACTGAACTGTGGAAATGCTTTTGGAGTGTCATTTTTTTATATATAGTTCCAGTCTGAGATGAGAATGACAGGTCTTCAGTTTAATCCTATGACACTCAGTTAACTCAAAGTTGTTCCGCTTACCTGACTGGCTGCATGTTATTAGAAGGAAATGTAAGAAGACTGTACATACAACAGAAATCTTAACATTCGGTTTAAACAGATTATGGTTATAATTTATGGATTGTATTTTCAGAAGAGATTTAGAAATAGAAATTTTAACAAGTTATGTATTTGAAAAGGGGCGGAATAAATGGTAAATTTTCAGAATGGAGAGGGGTAATTAGTGGTGTTCCCCAAGGATCAGTCCTAGGACCAATCCTATTCAACCTATTCATAAATGATCTGGAGAAAGGGGTAAACAGTGAGGTGGCAAAGTTTGCAGACAATACTAAACTGCTCAAGATAGTTAAGATCAAAGCAGACTGTGAAGAACTTCAAAAAGATCTCACAAAACTAAGTGATTGGGCAACAAAATGGCAAATGAAATTTAATGTGGATAAATGAAAGTAATGCACGTTGGAAAAAATAACCCCAACTATACATACAATATGATGGGCGCTAATTTAGCTACAACTAATCAGGAGAAAGATCTTGGAGTCATCGTGGATCATTCTCTAAAGACATCCACGCAGTGTGCAGCAGCAGTCAAAAAAGCAAACGGGATGTTTAGGAATCATTAAAAAAGGGATAGAGAATAAGACGAAGAATATTTTACTGCCGTTATATAAATCCATGGTACACCCACATCTTGAATACTGCATACAGATGTGGTCCCCTCATCTCAAAAAAGATATACTGGCATTAGAAAAGGTTTAGAGAAGGGCAACTAAAATGATTAGGGGTTTGGAACGGGTCCCATATGAGGAGAGATTAAAGAGGCTAGGACTTTTCAGCTTGGAAAAGAGGAGACTAAGGGGGGTATGATAGAGGTATATAAAATCATGAGTGGTGTGGAGAAAGTGAATAAGGAAAAGTTATTTACTTGTTCCCATAATATAAGAACTAGGGGCCACCAAATGAAATTAATGGGTAGCAGGTTTAAAACAAATAAAAGGAAGTTCTTCTTCACTCAGCGCACAGTCAATCTGTGGAACTCCTTGCCTGAGGAGGTTGTGAAGGCTAGGACTATAACAGGGTTTAAAAGAGAACTGGATAAATTCATGGAGGTTAAGTCCATTCATGGCTGTTAGCCAGGATGGATAAGGAATGGTGTCCCTAGCCTCTGTTTGTCAGAGGGTGGAGATGGATGGCAGGAGAGAGATCACTAGATCATTACCTGTTAGGTTCACTCCCTCTGGGAGACCTGGCATTGGCCACTGTCAGTAGACAGGATATTGGGCTGGGTGGACCTTTGGTCTGACCCAGTATGGCCATTCTTATGTTCTTATCTTCTTATGTTATGAAATCATGGACTTATAGGGCTAGAAGGACCTCGAGTAGTCACCAAGTTCAGTCCCCTGCACTGAGGCAGGACCAAGTAAACCTAGACCATCCCTGACAGATCTTTGTCCAAGCTGCTCTTTAAAACCTCCAGTGATGGGGATTTCACAACCTTCTTTGGAAGCCTGTTCTGGAACTTAACTGTCCTTACGGTTTGAAAGTTTTTTCCTAATGTAAAACTTTCTTGCTGCAGATTAAGCCCATTACTTCTTGTCCTACCTTCAATGGACATGGAGAACAATTCATCACCATCCTCTTTATTACAGCCCTTAATATATTTGAGACTGTTTGAGTTCTCCTCTCAGTCTTCTTTCCTAAAGACTAAACATGCCCAGGTTTTTTAACCTTTCCTCTTAGGTCAGGTTTTCTAAACCTTTGGTCATTTTTGTTGTTCTCCTCTAAACACTCTCCAATTTATCCACATCCTCCCTCAGTATGGCGCCCAGAATTGAACATAATACTCCATCTGAGCTCTCAACAGTGTCATGCAGAGAGGGACAATTACCTCCTGTGTCTTACATATGAATCTCCTGTTAATACACCCCAGAATTACATTAGCCTTTTTCACAACTGCATCACATTGTTGGATCATGTTCAATTTGTGATTCACTATAACCCTACAGGTAAAAATAAGTTGTTTAGTCCATTAAGAAAATGTGTACAGCCGTTTTGTTGAGAACCTCTAGTACCTCCATTCTTTGGAGGATGGGCTTGAAATTTGGTGGGTGAGTGAGGTATCATCTTGTCTTTTGCTGTTTCCATAAAAACACACCCTCATTTGGCCAAGTTATAAACCTTTGAAAAATATCTTAGTTCACACATGCACACTAGGTTTCTCGTTGCGAAGCATTCTTTAGCTCACTGGTGCAGGAACTAAGAAGGACTTTCCCTGCAGTTGCTCCTCTTGGCTGCTGCTGCTGGCCACTGGTGTGCCATGCACCACCAATGGGAGAACATGGAGACTCTCCCTTCTGTTCTATGAGTATTCCTGCTGCTGGTGCTCCGGCAGCCTGGAGGAGGAGGAGCCTGACTGAACTGCAGAGGAGACAAAAACCAGATCCCAGCAGGAGGCCTTGTTTTTAGAGTGTTTTAGAGTCTATATTTTGAGGGCTTGATTTTGCAACCTTAGCATTCTTTTAAGGTAGTTTCTTGGATGTTATAACATAAACAGGAATGAGTTCTAAGCACCGACAGATCTAGATCAAAATGCTAGTTTGGGCACTGTCCTAGACGTAGCTGCCTGCATGTTTATTAATTGAGGGTTCCGTAGGACTTCCCTCAAAGGTACACCAGATGCTTAGTATAATAAGCCTAAATTGATAATGGGGCTTTGGTGCTGTGGTGTCTGGCTGTAGCTCTTCGTCTGGGTTGCCTGTGTATCTCTTGAATAGTTCTGTTTCATTCTTTCCTCCTGAGAAGGCACAGAATAGTGTGAAGCCATAGTCTGAGATCTCTCTGCAAGGTTCTATTTTGTCCCCGACTCCTTTTCTATGTGTATGTGAAGCCACCGGGGGCTACAGCAAAATATAGGCAGCAGTGTCATCAACATGCAAATGGTCCTTTGTTTATTTCATTTTCATCAGAACTGCTCTATATCTATGCCTGGTTATTGTGTGATATTCTGCCTGGCTCTGGATTTTGCCACTGTTATCCATGTTTTTGTGGTTTTATTGCAGTGTGGTCTATGTGAGTCTACGTTTAGGACTACTGAAGCTAGTGCAAAATGTGACTGGTTGCTCATCTGGTGATGTTAGCTGTAAGGAACATACACAATAAAACTTGTCCCTATTTGCTTCCAGGTGAAACTTAAGATCTTGACTTTTGATCTATAAAGCCCTTAAAAAGCTAAAAGACAAACTATTTTTCTGAGAGTTACCACAGCAGCTGCCATAAAATAGCGTGCTCCAGATAGTACTCCCTGGATTTAATAATCAGGCAGACATCCTACGTGGTGAGAGACAAGGTGGGTGAGGTAATTTCTTTTATTGGACCCACTTCTTTTGGTGAGAGAGACACAAGCTTTTGAGCCACAAACAGCTTTTCTTCAGGTCTGGGAAGAAGACCTGAAGAAGAGCTCTGTGTGGCTCAAAAGCTTGTCTTTCTCACCAAAAGAAGTTGGTCCAATAAAAGAAATTACCTCACCCACCTTGTCATCGATTAAATGAGCTGTAGCTCACGAAAGCTTATGCTCAAATAAATTTGTTAGTCTCTAAGGTGCCACAAGTCCTCCTTTTCTTTTTCCGGATACAGACTAACACGGCTGCTACTCTGAAACCTGACCTAGTAGTGTCACAGCTACGTCCTAGGGTGCCTCTCAGGAAGGAGAGAGAGTAGTATCTTCAAAGTCTTATTGTTTCTTCCTAATGACCCATCAAAGCTAATGGCCTGTTTTTTGGTGTGTGTCTCCCAAATACACACACAGTTGTAATTGTTACATAGTCAATATTCCTAACTTTAGATACAGAAATGATACATGCATACACATTGGATAATTACATTCAGTAAATTATGACCTTTCCAATGATACCTTACAAGACACATCTTGCATAAAATATATTTCAGCTATGCCATTTCCATATCATAAGCATATTTCCATAAATAATAATTGGGTGTAACATCACAGACAGTTATTAATCGACTAGTCATAAAGAGGCATTCATCATTCAGTAAATGTGAATATGGATTTTGGATGAAACATTGGAATTGGATTTGTCTTATGACTGCAGAAAACACTGGAAGAGTTTGGATAGTTATATGAGTTACAAGGAGCTTGTGGCTAGGCCAAACAGCTGTGTTTTCTGCTTTGTTTATAAAGTTGTTGAATGGCCTCATGGGACAGAGTCATGTGGACATCAGAATGCTGAAAATGCTGTTGTTGGAATAGGAGTTGTATTTTAAAATTGATTAGACTTTGTGTGTGATCTACTAGTAAATACTATGTAACAGAATTCCAGGGAAGGATGCAGTGTCGGAAAATACTACTTGTTTTGATGAGATATAGCAGTAACAATCAAAGCCTGTCTCGTCATAGCCAGGATTTGCAAAGATGGCCCATTGACCCCTTCAGATTGCATGGCAATGTTTCTTCTTTTGTAAATCCTATGGTATTATGTTTTATTTCTGCTTGTATCCTTTATTCAACTAGACTCACAGACGCCTCTGATATTTTAGCAAAACATTTATTTTCAGATAGACTGATCTGCATCAAACCACTGGTCATTATGACAGTGTAGTCACTGTTGTTAATTTTGATTGCTTTATCATTTTGCTATGAAGGAAAACTTAATTTGCACTCTGATCCCTCACTGTTTGATCCTGGTTGCATCATACAACTTCACACCGACTGAATTTTCCTCTAATTTTCTTTCACTGATGGCATTTTTGTTTCTTTTGAATCATAATTTTTGTTCTTTATTTTTACATACAAGGCCAGATTTTGATCCCTGTACTCATGTTTAAGGATATGATTCTGTCATGGAGGTCACCGATTCCGTGACTTTAAGAGACCTACATGACTTCTTCAGCTTCAGCCCACTGCAGCTGCAGGGCTAGAGCAGCTGTCAGCCCCCACCCAGGAGCAGCGGCAGGACTGGGTGCAGTGCCCAGGGCTGGGTCAGCCTACGCTATAGGAGCAGTGGCCAGCAATCAGCGCCCAGTGGGACTCCCACTGTTAGTCCCTCCCCCCCAGGGTATTTTTAGGAAAAGTCACAGACAGGTCGCAGTCTTCTGTGAATTTTTGTTTATTGCCCACCACCTGTATGTGACTTTTGCTAAAAATACCCATGACAAAATACTAACCTTACTCATGTTGAATAGCACCTGCTTCAGGATTAGCTACATTGTCTTCAAAAGGACTACTTGTGGAGTAAAGCACTACTCAGTATAAGTGAAGGGATCAAAATTTGACCTGAAAGTAAAGCTTCTAATTTCTAACCAATTTGGATAATGCTGTTCATTCTTGGTTAAGGATCCAGTTAAAACTCAAACTAATATTGCTGATTTTGTACACCATTATTGTACAGTTGTTCCATTTCCAGAGTTTCTCATTTACCTTGTTTTATAAACGTTTTGAAAAGGTTGAAAGAAGAGGCCCAGACCTTGGAGTATTACTAGAGAGCTGAGGACTTGACATTCATTATTTATTGGCTGCTGGTCATGCAATTTTCATCTAATTATTCTTACTTCTGCTTATTCTGGTGTGATTTTGAGTATTGTCTGGTATGCATAATCCCCAGGCAATTTCAAATGAGACATTCAAGTTTTTTTTTGTCTTGGAAGGAAATTGTCTTGTTTTTGAAATTGATCCCATTATATAGCAGTGTTAGTATTGCTCTTGTTAGTACTTTTTTTCATTTCAAGATGTTTACCCATTAACTCTTTTGAGATTAATCAAGTGGTAAGTCAATTAACATCAGTGACATCTTGTCTGGATCTATGGCTTACATGGCTAGTGAAACTGTTTACTCACTTCGGTTCCAATTTTGACATGTTTTACAAACACTTGACTGCTTCTGTGATGGTTCCAGATGCTTTAAAATTGGCTCCTATGACTCCCTAGTTTGAAAAAAAAATCTATTTTTTCTCCAAATGAACTGCTAGTTTGACTCCTTTCCAATTTCTTATTTTTTGTCAAAGTTTCTGACAAAAGTTGGGGGTGAACAATTGCAGTCCTATTTGGTTTCAAATGAGGTGTCTACTGTAGAGAGGAAATTTCAATTTGGCAATAGCTCACTTCATAGTACAGCGAAGGTTCTATCGGAGGCTGTTGAAATCAGCTGCAATGCTGTTCTTATGCTGTTATATCTCCCTGCTGCCTTTGATATAATACACCAAAAGCTTGTCTATGTTTGAGATGACAACATCAATAGAAGAAAAATGTTATACTTCAATAGCTCTTGCAGTAAGCAAACTGGCGTGCAGGCACTATGAGAGAGAGGTTGAGCGTACACACATCTGTTTACTGGGTACCTGACACTTCGCTTTAGGTTTTCAGTTTGAGAAATTGTTGTCTGAGTTTGGTTTTGAGGATGGGATGTAGCAGGCAAATACTGTATAACAGTGGCCTCTTACTCAGAACTTTAAAATAGAACCAGAGTAGCTCGCTTTTCAAGGTTCCCCAGGCTGGAAGTTTTGGGGGAGTTTTCATTAAACCTTAACTGTGGGTTGTATTTTCATCTTGACACGCTGTATAATTCCCAATAATGAGAGCTCAGTGTTCATTGAAAGGAGACTGGATCCCCTGGTTGGTTTTTAATAATTAGCTGAATGTAGCCAGTCTTGAATATTGCCTTTTAAAACTGATGTGAATATTTTAGTGCCTTTTCTTCTCAGTAGTTTCGACAACTATAACGCCTTGCTTTGTGGAATCACAGATTGTTCAGACTTCACCTAATAAAGAATGCAGCTCTTGGGATTCTCAGAGGTACTCTTGAAGGCTTGAGCCAATGCTACATGTTTTCCTAAGACATTACGTGGGCTCCTAGTGAAATTCCTGATCTGGTATAAAATTTTATTGATTCCTTTCTGAAGCATGTTACGTGCCTGTCCAAGCATACCATATCTTACAAGCCCTTAATGCCCATTACATTCCATGACTTTCACTTTTTGCAGTTCTTTTTTTTTACCAGCTCTCAGCTGGATAAATACTTACTATCATACCAGTCCAATTGTCTAACTAGAAAAAAGACCCCTTCTTGGGAAACAAGCTATATTTATATTAATATTTTTAAATGTCCATCCATCACCAAAAGGCAATAATGCACCTTAAAAATAATGCAATAATTTAACCACAAGCTGCCCCAGTACCTCAGATGCACACAAGAAAAATTAAATGGTCATGATTAAACTGATCCAGCTAGGAAGAAGTGCAACAAGTTCTGAAAACCAAAAGAGATTTCAGCACAAATGATCTTGCTTCTTCAAAGGGAGTGTTCCAGCTGATCTGTATACACCAACATCTTCAGGGCTCCAGTGCGAGCAGGACTCTGTGTTGGCTTCACTAAAATACACAATACCTCCTTTGATGCTCCATTGGTAGCTAAAAAAGGGTATTTGATGCTAGTCACATCAGAGTCTAGTTGACATTGGCCTCGCACAACCTAGTGGGAAACTTGCTGCAAAGGAACAAGAGTCCATCCAAAAGTAAGATAGCAGTGTCAGCACCCAAAAAAAAAAAGAAAAAATGAAAAAAATAGAGGGGAAGGGTATATAGTTAAATGGTTCCACGCCTGAGTTTGAGATGCCATTTGTAACTTAGTTACAGTATATAAGACCTATTTTAAGCAATTCCTACTTGGTCAATATATATAAAAATTCTGTTGACTATGGTCCTGTTTCAACTATTTAGACTGTATGGCCATTGGAGGACCCCTCCCACACACATACACGGCTGTTACTTTTGAGTGTATTTTCTACACTTCTCAGGTTTACTGCCATTATATGGTATTGTGATTTATGAAGCTCAAATGTAATTGGTTTTCATTTCCTTCCTTTAATCTCATTCAGACAGATGAAATCCCTTTGATCACAAACCTGTTAATTTCCATCAGTCTATTTCTGTCTTTGCCCTGTGTGAGATAGAGACAGGTTTTCCATAGAAGACTTAGATGTTTTCAGTAATTTCTGCATATCTGCTGCTTCCCTATGGAGTTCCAATTTACTGAAGCTAAAGTTTGTCATCTTAATTGTGTACATTTAAGAAACCCTGGCTTATGCAGCTCAGCAAGAAAATAAAACACTAATTTCTTCAGACTGAGTTATATGTAGGAAATGTCATAGACCTGATTGATTTCAGCTTCTTACTTCAAAAGATAAACAAGATACTATTTCTATGTTTAAGTATGGTATAGCATCCACAAAGCAAGTATTTCAAAAGGTTAAATTTATGAGAAAATAAATTCTGGCAGATGTGAGAACAGATTATAAAAATAAGAAACACTGCATTGAGTTCTGCACACCAAATTCTCAGACTGGTGAGTTTCTCTTCTGACTTCCTGTGTCAGGAAGAGCTCCCAGAAAAATCAACCTGGTTGGATAGTTTCTGTTATCCTGCAGATGTTCCACATAGAAATCTCTCACTAAATTTAGTAGGCATTCCATGCATGGAAAAACTGCAGGATCAATCCATCTATGGCCCCTGTTACCACGGTATCTGAGTGCCTCACAATCTTTAATGTATTTATCTTCACAATACCCCTGTGAGGTAGGGAAGCATTATCCCCAACTTCCAGATGGGGAATTGAAGCAGGAAGACACTAAGTGACTTGCCCAAGGTCACACAGGAAATTTATGCTGGAGTAGGGAATTGAACCTGCATCTCCCAAGTCCCAGCTTAGTGCCCTAGCTACTAGACCAGGTGTTCTCAAATTATGGGTCAGGACCATTCAGGGTGTTGCAAGGTTCTTAAATGGGGAGTCGCGAGCTGTCAGACACGACCCCAAACCCCGCTTTGCCTCCAGCATTTATAATGGTGTTAAATATATAAAAAAGTGTTTTAAATTTATCAGTGGGGTGTCACACTCAGAGGCTTGCTATGTGAAAGGTGGTACAAGTACAAAAGTTTGAGAATCACTGTACTAGACAGTATAGTTAACTAGTATTGGGCCTGATCCGGCACCATCCAACTCAAAGACAGTGTTACCACTGATGTCAATGGGAACAGGAGCAGGGCTATTCAGAGGATGATGTTTGGTGAGTAATGGTATGAGCACATATCCCCATTTCCTCTTTTTTTATTTAATTTTTGTGAAGCCCTACCATAGCTGCTCATTTTGTAGTTCATTTATCATTCTCACTATTAACAGCATTGTTGGAAGAACAGTCATATTCCAAATGAACAAATGAGAAATTGCCAATGAACACCACCATAATCCATGGCCTTTTAAGCTATGGTTTTAGAAAGGAAGTCCTCCTGAGAATATGTATCTGCAAAACAAAGGGCATCTGGAATGCGACATTCTCTAAAGATTTCTTCTGTTCGTGAGAGAAAAAATTGGTAGTTCATTCCACAGTGGAGAACCAGATGGGATCCTCTTTCGTCATCGTTAGAGACAGAATCATTATTTACATATTGTAGAAACTCACGTATGTGTTGTCAGTCGCTTGCCCATTGTCACAGATCCACGGGATCAGTGCTACTTCCCAGCTTCTAAACAGTCCCTTGGAAGTACCTGTTCAGAATGCCAGACCCCCAAGAGGTTCTACTCTTCTTTAAGGGTAGGCCATATGGCCTCTGTGCCTCCAAGACTGATTCTCTGGGTTCTTGCACTCCCATTTCACACTGTGAGCTCCGTCCAGCGAGTCCAACTGAGATAGACTCCTGGTCAGAGACTTTTATACTCTTCAGGGACCAATGCACCTCAGCAATTATTTGCAGTGACACCAGGCAGCCTTTTCAAAACAAAGTAGGATTTATTAGTCAACTGGAACACTACATCAGAAGCCCTTAGTTTAGCACAGAGAAGCAAAGGTTAAGGTATAGTCCATACTCACCAAGCCAATGCAATCAGCCATGCTGCTATGGAATCCATTTCTGGCTCTGACTCGCTAGCAGTCTCAGGTGAAAGCTGCTGAGTCTCTCCAACAGCCACCCCCACCCGCTTGCCAACCCCTGTAGAAATGTTCACATGTTCTGCCTGCTGGAGAAGCATCAGTTGTTCAATCCTTAGGGCTCCCAATGTCTTTGTGGATCGAGCCTCCATTGATATGGGTCGGTTTCAGCCAGTTCTTTAATGATCCATTCATTCCCCCTCCCAGCAGTTACATGACACCACCTCATGTCTCCTGCTCTGCCCCAAGAGCAACTTTTTATTTTTAACCCTTTTGCACCCACAGGGTATCAATGCAAAGTACAGAGGGAAACTGAGGCACACACAGGACTAATACAATATTATAGAAAATTCCCACTTCATCACAACCATTAACTACCCAAATTCATTCCTGGGAGTTTGGGGTACATAAAGGATACAGGATTGATCTCTGCCTGATTACCAGTAGTGAATCTGGCTGATAATGAGCAAGTCAATGACAACGGAGACTCATGCTTCCATAATGACTACAGTGGAAGTTTAGAGTGTGAAAGGAATGCCAGACTGGAGCCGTAATGAATATGAAACAGCTTGTGATCTGTTATGTTTTTCTTCTCTTGTGCATGTCTGAGGTAGGCAACCATGTACAGATGCAACATGAACAACTTGGTGGTCATATTAGTTATCTCTAGGTCAAATACACTTTTTTATCCATCCTTGTAAATTCACATGTGTGGAATACTGAGTGTGTGTATTTTACAGGCTGCCTATCAATTAATGCATCTCTCATAATCGAAAAAGAATAGTAGAGGTAGAAATAATTTGATACATCAGTCCTGTAAAGCTGGGTCATGTTACTTTGAACACTGGTTTTGTTTGTAGTTTTGTTTTTTAACTTGTGTGACTTTTTTTTTCCCCCATTTTGGTAAGAAAGTTCTGATTTTCACTTTGTCTTTGCCCTTTTCCTTAGTCCATCTCTGACCTGGAGAGACGTACAGCATATTATTGTAAGGACTTCACGTGCAGGACATCTGAATTCTAATGACTGGAAAACCAATGCTGCTGGTTATAAGGGTGAGAGCTTCCTTTCTTATTCACCGTGACAGGCAAAAACAAAATTGGACATTTAAAGGGGAAGCTGAGGGAAATATTCTCAGATGGTTTGTCTGTCACCTGCAATATGTGCAGCTTTTAGTCTTTTTCATTAACAAAAGAGATGTGTTCCTTCTCCTCCTTTAAAGACTGGGATTTGAAATTACTAGAAAAGTAAAAATTATGGGCTGGATTCTGGTCAACCCTTACTGCCTACTTTTTGCTACGTTGGTAGCACAAAGCAGGCAGTAAAGCATCTTAATCAGGTCTTTGTGTCTTCCAGGCACAGGTGAACAGATGGTCTAGCTTGATGTTAAGGTCACAGAATTTAATGTCAAGCAAACCTGAAATAAAACATTTCAATGTGGGAATATAAGGGATTTTGATTCAAAATGGCAAAATGGAATGTTTTGACATTACTGAATAGAAATTTTTCAGAACTTTTCATTCTGCACAAACAAGGCTTTGATATTTCAGCTTTTTGCCCTATTTGGGATGAAAACAAGTGTCAAAATATCAGACTGTCTCAAGGGACAGAAATCCCATTTTTCAATCAGACATTTTTCAAAATTTCAGAAAACTCAGACGTGTTTTAAAGTTCTCACTAAATGTTTTACTGGTTTTGACCAGCTGTTATATATATATATACAGACCATCATGGTTAATGACTAGCAATATCATATAATTCTGCTTATATTTTAGATGGGCTAAAATTGGACCTTGAATCTAAACACCTCTACATTTCAAGATGGTTTAAATTCTAGTTCCCATTGTCTAAACCCTTTATTGGCTTTATTTCTGGGTTGGAATTCCACCCAAGTTTTAAGTTGAGTCTATCTTGTGAAATTTATGCCATTTTGTGCCAAAAACTCCTGAGAACAGTCCACAAAGTATCAGAGCCATCAAATTTTCACACAATTTCACACTAAAATCTGGCCTTGAATCTAAACCCTAGCTTTAACCTATTCCAGATCACAGAACATCCACCACAGAACATATTTAATATGTAATTCTGCCCCATGACATTTCCGCTGCATCTGAATTAGAAACAGAAAAAAGGCCCCTTTCATTTTTGGATCCAGTCCAGAACCTAAACGATAGAGGGTAGTTTTGGAAATGGGGATTCAACTCCAGACGGCCTCAAAATTAAAATGTTTTCACAGTCAAGGGTCTGGTTTTGACCCATTTCCAATACATTTAAAAAAGATAGAGATACAAAGGCCCACACCTACATGCAAGAACACACAGAGAGATACCTAATGATGTTGTCAGTATAGTACTTGTCACTGTGACGCATAGTCTGGCATTAAAAATGAATTGGAAGGAAATGTGTGTTGATATCTTATTATTGTGATTGAAACTATTTAGACTATGATCTTCAAGTGGTGTAAATGTAGCATCTTGGTTACTATCTAATTTCCAGAATTCTATCCCTTTGTATTTTTTCACCTGTTCCCAAGAAAGGCAATAACGTCATAGTACTCAGTATCATACTATGGTGTATCTTGGAGCAGTTGTCTCTCATTAGGAAATCGAAGAGTTGCATTAACACATGGTATACTAGCAGCAGCAACAGGGCCTTTATAGTTACAACAATTCTTTCTCTGGCTTAACACCCCAACAACTGGAAGTTGTGTGTGCTATGTTTGAATTGTGGTGGCAGATATTTATGAGGTAAAGGAGTTAAGGAGGGTTTCTCCCCCACTTGTCTAAAATCATGAATGTAGACCTAGCTGACTGTGGGGAGGCAGGAAATACGACTTCACCTGGCAAAACTCGGCAGTAGACTTCATAGTGGAATTCAAAAGGAGAAAGACAAACTAAGTGCCTCGACCTCTGTGGAGCTAAGGATCAACTTTAACCCAAATAAAAGCACCAGTTTTAACTAAATTATTTTGGCAACTTAGGCTAAGCAAATGGTTCCAATAAAAATCCAGCTCTCTTTAAACCTCTGTTGCTTTTGGATAGAAGAGAAGCAAAAGAGTTAGATTAAATCACAGCATCCAAACCTGAGCTGGAAGGGGGAGTTGCACACCGCTGCTGGCAAGAACGAGACTGTATTTTACTAGTGCACGTGGCAATATTTAGTATAATATTTCACTATTATCCTTCGCTGCTGCCAAGAGTAACAGTTAAAGTATGGGTTTTTCATAGATGAATTACTCTGATCCTTGTGGAATTGTATCATGATTTTGTTGATGTCAAGACCCATATTTCTTCCAAAGCATGTTCATAACAAGGCCGAAAAGAGAATTTTTCTGAAATTGACTAAGGCAAAGTGAGGCGCAAGAAACAAGCTGCCTTTCTTCCATGAATGCTAGAAGATAAAGGAGAAGGGGGAAGGGGGATTGGTTCTTTAGAAATGAGAAATCAAAGGGTGAAAACAACAAAAACTTGGAAGAACCTCTCACTCAACGAGTCAGCAAAAGCTGGTACTTGAAAGTGGGTCAGCCTGCCTGTTCAGTGGGCTGGCTGGCTGGGCTGCATGGCAACACCATCCCTCAGCACAGTTCCTCTCACCGTTTGTCATTGGGGAACAGAACGGAGGAGCTCACAAATGTAGCTACTGGCTACAAGGTCTCTAGTTTTCTTTCTTTCTTTTTCTTTTTTTACACAAATGACAAAGGTTAACTAATGAATAATACTTGAGCTGCCTTGTGCTTTGCACTGCACCGATACCACTCCTCCTCCCTCCCCTCCTTCCAGTATACTTTTTCTGGAGAGTAAACAGCACTTGTTAAATAGCAGTCAGCTGAATGAACCTCATGGTCAGAAATGGGTTTTCTTTTTAATTATTATTTCACTAAGAGTGAACAGGTGTCTTTACACAGTAGTTTACGACAAGGCACTCTCAAAAAATAGTTTTGAAAATGTATTTTACAAGCACTCTCAGTCACAGACCTTGTTCATATGGTTTGCATCGTATCCTCAATCACTACAAAAAATTAGGCAAACTATAGAATGCTCAGCATGGCTAGATTCTACCTGTTATTCCACCTCAAATAATTTCTTTTTATAACTAATGCAGGCCTCTGGTCTAGCAAAAAGTTGGAGAGCATCCTTTTTCCTTCTTCTCTTAGGGGTATCAAAACGGTTGATCTTTATCCACTGCTGTAGATTGCTTTGGAAAGGTTACTTGCTCGTTCAAGTGTTCAATCAGCAGTGCAGGTTGATATTGAAATCATAAAAGAAGAATGCAGCATCAGTGCTCACTTGTCTATAGGTTGAAAGAAACAGAATACAACAAAGTAATTTTAAGAAGCATAATCATCTCTTCTGAATGGCATCACTGAGCAGGTATTCACAGTTAGGACCTTAATTTAAGGAGCTTCCCATTTCATACTTCTTTACGTGGTACTAAAGTTCCATGAGCAGTCCCAGAGTGTGCAGTCTAGCAGCAAGTACAGCATTGGGGGTCAGGAATGCCAGTATTCTAATGCTGACTCTGCCAGTGACTTACTGTGTGGTCTTGGGCAACTCACTTCACCTCTGCCTCAGTTTTCCTCATCTCTAAAATGGGGATAATATTACTTATGAGAGCAAAATCCAATTTCAGTGAAAAATATAAACACTTTAACGGATTGTTTCCATTTTCTGACCACCTCTACAGGCATTTTCTCCACTGGAGACATTCCAATTGCCTGTAAGAACTGCAAGTGATATGTACCTTTTTGCGTCCCACCTCCCCAGCAGCACAGCTATGGTTTGTAAAGCAATAACAGAGCATTTAAGGCCTAATCCTGTACCACTGATGGCTACTGAATGTCACCATTGACTTTACTGGGAGCAGGAGAGAGCCCTTAATGTTTGAATAGGCCCTTGAACGTGTAAACTGCTATCTAACTGCTCAGTATTCTTTTGATGTGCAGAGCTCGTATTAGATGGGGGCAACACTGGAGAAACACAGAAAGAGGAAAAATAAGACAACACCATTTGTATTCTGATAATAGATCAGGTTTAAACTGATGTCAAAGGTAAGTATTCAGACGAAGTTCAGAGAACAACTGTAGTGTCTGCACAACATTGCGGGTTATTTCAAAAGAGCTGAATGAGCTTCCCATACACATTCCGTCACACATTTTAAATCATGATTTAAGAATCAGATGCTAATCATTACTAACAAATATAAGAATTCTGAATGTGACAAACTTACATTCTAAGCTCTCTTGACTTATAGCAGCCACCTATGAGACCTTTTGTCAGCCAAAAATACCCAGACTGCAGTTCTCTCTGGCCATACCCTATTCCTCCCCGCCCAGGGGCTGCAGGGCAGTGTGGTGGTATAGAACTATTCCCATAACTCTGCACCACCCAGGGAACCCTCTTAAACCAACACCATAAAAAGGCTGCAGTAGCACACAGAGTCTAGACCACTGAATGTAGGGTAACTCAATAGAGGATTCTAACATCCTTCATCAGGGTCCTAGCATCTGCCACTCTGCTATGGCATTCCAATACTTCATGCATTATATTTATCAAGAAGCAGGAAAGACTGTTATATCATGCACCTTCCAACAAAAGCCAGACCCTTCAGCAATCACCTTTAATAAGCAAATTAAGGGTGGGGGAGGGGAATGAAAAAACACCTTCATTAATGAAATTGTCATTGAAAACTGCCAAGTCGGTATGATCCCATGAGTTAGTTTAGCAGGCCCTTAGCTTCCCAGTCCATGTGGATTTAAATTTTGAGAGCTATCCCCAAGCTATTTCCTTGACCACAGTAGAACATCTAGATGCGATTATTAATTTATTGCCCTACCTGGTTAATTTCATTTTAACTCATTTTGCTGCCCTTTGCTTTCATCATGGGCTTTTGGTGTTGTTCAGAACACATGAGGGCAGCACTCGGCATAGCACCAGGGAAGCAGATGGAAGAAGTCCCTAAAATTAACTGGGATCCTCTCAGAAATGCAGTCCCCTACTTCTCCCAGTAAGGAACCACATTGGCGGAAAACACACGATAGGTGAGCAGCATGGGCCCAGGGGAGGAGGAGTGCCCAGTGATAGTGGTGACCGTTTAAAAATGTCAAACATGTTTAAATATCACAGAAATCATACAGTTGACGCCAGCACCTTTATCATTTCATTTGTATAAAGTATCATTACAGTTACTGATTACTGTGGAAACTGAGGAGTGGAGGAGATAGAATGTAAATGGTAGGGGAAATAGGGCCATAAATCTTTGATTTTTCAATACAGGGTTTTAGATGATTGTGGGACCTAAAAATTATAGGGTTTTTATTTTCCAGACATTGCATCCTGTTCTAGGTGACTCTTTTTTTCTAGATCATTTCCTCCATTCCATGAGCAAATGCTCAGATGGCAATTATCAGTAATGTTAAAATTACCCCAAATTTAAAACTAGGTTAAACAAATTGCCTGGTTTCTGAACCTTATCTGCCTTTGCAAGAATCACCAAATCTTTTTGGGATGCTGGGAAAGGTAGAACAGAAAGTGAGAAGAGATCTTGTTTGGATTCTGCAACCTGAAAGCTTGTAGGATTCTTCTCAGGAGGGTTTATTTTTGCTTAATAGAAATTGATATACCTCCCAATTTTTCTTTTTAAATTAAAAGAGACAGCTGAGATCAGGAACAATAGGTACTGACAGCTACATGGTTAGGTAGTTCCAGAGATGAGTTCAAGAGAAAGGGAAAAAGGATGCCTGGAGAGAGCCCAAAAAAATCCTTATTTCTCCTCCCAACTTTAAACCCATCAAAAACTCCTCATTATGGCAACTGTAATTCTTGCTGAGGCTGCTATCTCTGCAGTGTTCTGTTCCCTGCTGGCCCTAGGAACCAATGGACTGGCAGTAAAGTCAAACTGGGAAAGTCTGAGTGGCCACACCTCAGTGACTAGATACATAAAGAAACATAGACTGACTATAACATATTGTAATACACTCTAATTTGCTTTTCTGCGTTTATAGTATTCATATATTGTGGGCCTGATTTACCACTAAGTTGGTTCAGTTTGACAGTGGTGTGACTCAATAGTTTTCAGTGGACTTAATCTACCCTAAAACTGGAGTAACACAATGATAAATCAGGCCATACACTTATTTATATCACAGTAGCACCTACAAACCCTATTCAAGGATGAGATGGATTGTGGTTGGCACCGTACAAACAAGCAATGAAAAAGACAGTCCTTGCCCCAGAGAGCTTCCAGGCTTGGTATCCATTGCATAATCCAGGCTATGAACAAACAGTTTTCAAGAAATATACATTATAAAAATTGCAGACTGAACTGACAGCAACAACACCAGCCAGCCCACAGAAATGATAACATTCGACTTTTTCCCTTTAATACACCTTAATCCAACCCCTTTTCAAAGCCTGCGGGAAGAAAAATTAGCCTTATAGCATGCATGCCATACAGGTCAACAGACTCAGGCTCTGCATGAAAAACTAAAATGATACCTTTCTGGTTTGCAATAATAACTATTCCTAGTAAGACTAGAGTTATTGAATTAAACATGAGTAAGAAATGGTTATGCTGGAAAGACAGAACACTTTGCCTTTAGTCCTTAAAAATAAAAAGCCCAAGGAACATGTGCAATCACATAATTACATTTATGTCCACTGTTAATAACAACAGTCCTTGGAAATTGGGAGATTTTTCAATCTAGCTGCCTAACTTTACACATACATAATTCTAAGCACAGATGTTAGGCGCAGAGTTTTGTGGGTGGAGCTCAGTTCTCTCTCTCTCTCTTTTTTTTTTTTTAATAAAATGTGTCCCTAAGAGCCAATGGAGTTTGATTTTCATTGTGTTTTATTGGGTATTTTCAGTAATTATATTCACAAATATTTTGTCACCAGGATGACTATATTGTTTAGTGGACAGAGCTTGGGACTGGGATTCGGGGCTCTTAGGGTGAAATAATGGTCCCATTGAAGTAAATGGGAACTTTGCAATTAACTTGCCTGAGTCCAGGATGTCACCCTTAGGTCTATTTTTTACATTGCCAATTACTCTGATAGACTTTGGCCAATTATTTAACTTTTCTTTGTTTTAGTTCACTTATCTATACCTATTATAATACTTACTCACCTTACAGGGTTATTGAGATGGATATTTAATTATTATAAATACTTATTGTATTATTATTTATTAAATATGTATACCATAACCACAATGTATTTTTTATTCATCCATATGTTGCTGAAATCTGATACTGTCCCTGTGCTTAGTCAGGTGTTCTTTTAAATGTTGATATTCTACTGGAACATAAGCACTTTCAAAAAGATACAGAAATTACATAAGGCAACACAAGAGAGATGTTCTTCACTATGCACCTGATACTTTAAGCAGCACAGAAATGGTATTCGTGTGTCTATAGCTAAAGATCTGTCAGCATTTCCACTTCGAATTCACTCAACTAATCTGTCATAACTTGTTTGGAGTTATTTTCTTATAAATTCTCAGTGAAAGGTTGTTTGTTTGTTTTCTGTAATCCAAATATGGTTAGATCCATCTGCTTTTAATATCATGGGGAACCTCAGATGCACATTCAAGGGGAAATTTGGCCTGAGGAGTCTTAAAAAGGGAAATGAGTGGGTTTTTTAATTACATTTTGCTCCAGTCACAAATGGCTTGTTTTGTTTAAAGAAAATTTACAGACAGTTGGTTTTGCAATGGAGTTGTCTCTTTTGGAGAAATACACTGTAAAATGACCATCACTGAGTTTAAAAATTATAGCTTACATTACCACACATGCATCATAGCCAACTTTCTTTCAACAAACCTTTTATAAAGCTAGTGCACCAGCATACAACCCTTAGATTTATTCCCTTCATACAAAATGAGTCATTTTATAAGAGATAGAAATGAATGGCTTCAGTGCAGTCTTTATGGCCAAAATCCTATTATATAGTGTGATACCCATGCCAGAAGGTGGGGGGCAATCATAGAAAAAGTAGGGGCAGGGCAGGTTTTCTCATTCTATCTCAACACATTTCACAAGGTAACTTTTCTAGGGGACAAGGAGATAGATCAGGTTTCTTGATCACTCTGATGAGATTCTCAACAAATATGAAAGTGCAATAGTGTTTTTCTGTGATGTGGATGACAATGCATCCACAGGTAGTGGACTTAACTAGTGACCTGTTTCTCATAAGCTACTAAATGAAAGAGTAATGATTTTCAGTCATTACTGCCCGGGGCCTGATTTGCATCGGTGACCCAGAAGTGAAGAGCTCTGTCTCCTATTACAAGTCCTTTTAATCAACCAGTCTTCATCTAGTAAATAAGCTAATTTGCAGGTATATTTTAAATTCCTGAAATAGGCGATTATTGTGAGGATGTAATTATAAATGCAATCTGCAGGTTGATTTTCTGCATCCTAAGGTTTGGTGTTTTTTAAAGTGGATTTAGGTCTCATAAAGGATGCTATGTTGACAGAACTGCAAACGGAAATTCTTTATCCACCAGACTGAACCAACCATGGAAGTATAAACTTCCACATGCTGCTCTGCCAGTGTGCCACAGACCTCTTTATTTTATTTCTTATAGATCACAGAACAGTCAGTAGTGACTTTCAGTCAGATAGTTCAGTCTACCAATAAAATCTGTATGGTAGTCTTGAGTGTGATGTGGGATAATATAGTGTTGGTATTATCTGAAGAAATCAAGCTTACTGATACAAATAATCAGTCACTGGGTTGATATAATTACATGCAGAAGTTAAACATAAGTTTTATTGAACAAACAACATACATTGTATCCTTTTTCTGATTATTTGCTATCACTTTTCTATCTACATATCTGGCCCCCAAATTTTCAGTGTATCCCATTATAATGTAATGTAATAAATAGGGTAGTACACAGTGCACCTTTCTGGCCTACAAACAGACCATTATGTTGTGTGATCCTTGGAACAGAAACTGAAATTTCCTTCTATTCTTGCTGAGTCCTAGTCCTTAGAGTTATCTGTATTTTGGGGAAATATGTGGTTTTCTGTTGTCTTGGCTATAAGCAGAAACATTTACATTTTGGTTATAAGCAGAAACATAAAAATGCAAGGAATACGATTGCATTCTTTCCATACCCTCCTTTGAGTTTCAGATACATTATGTGAATTTGAAAAGCATGAGTGTTGGTTTTATCCCCAAGAGTAAAAAGAACAGTATCACATAATTTGTCGGTGGCTGTGCAGCACAGTTATGTGTTTCAAAAGTCAAATCCCATTATTTTAAATTACTGGTAGCTTTTGGCACAACACAAGGGAATTGGGATTTAAGGATGTGGCTGAAAAATGCTAAGTTCTCATTCAAAATCTCAAAAATTCTTTTTGCTGTAATTTGACACAGGCAAAATAGGACAAAGCTTAAGCAGTGCTACTTAAAAACAAACACATTTTCCTTGTAGCATCCTTTACCATCCCTCCATTTTTCCTTTAAATAAATCTGCTTTATACTTGACATACCAAAATACTTCTAACATTTGCAATAACGCTAATCAAATGACAGAAATTAATTAAAGTTATGTGGAATTAGAACTAAATCTATTTAGTAAGTTATCCATCTTTAATAACCTGTCAAAAAAGTTTGGGAAGAAGATCCATTCTAAGATCATCTTGCGGAAGGATGAGGGATGGAAGAAGTTGTAGGATGAGTAACAAGGGGAGAGTGGCTAATTTCAGAAGTATTAAGAATCTCTTCATGTTTAAGATATTGTGAAATCCTTTTTAAAAAAAACAAATATTGACCAAATTCCTGTGAAATACAGACATCCTTGTAGATGAGAAGGACAATCTACAGGCAAGCAGGGAGAATTGAAAGAGGGAAGCTTTTCACTGCCAATTAAACACAGATGTTTTGGAATTTCTGTTGTCAAGTACAGAGTTGCCAGCACAATATCTGGCATCAGCATATCCAAAAACAAAACAAAAACTCCCACAAGATCTAAAACACAGTCAAACTGAGAGCAATCCTGTGTAAAGAGGAATACTACAAAATTTCCTAAGCAAGTGTAATAATTTTCCTGTTTACTTTCACTACAGCGCTAGTTACACTTGCACCTCTGTCTGATAAATATGCACAGCACCAATACAGCTGTGGAAACAAATTCAGATTCAGTTAAATATTTAGCACGGTCTTGTATTTTAAAGCATTTCAGTACAGATGATTCTGTCCTCATTTGATTTTCAGTGAGATTGATATAGATGCCTGGGTCTAGAATAACACAGAACAAATCCAAAACTCCAAAGAAATCCTGTTATTTTATTTCTCCCAATCTAGCTGAGCAATATCTAAAAGCACAGAAACATGCCATATATAGTGGTATTTCAGGCAAGTAATTTTGCAGGTTCCAGCTGGCTGGATACATACCAGTGGCTTTAGATGAGATCAGTGGCCAGATCCACAGTTGGTGTAAATTCACTTCACTGGCAATTTACACTAGTTGAGACTCTTCCCCCAGATGTATTTCTAAACTCTCATACTGCCAGCAGTGTCTTCCATTGATTCAATATTGGTAGTATAAGGCATGCTACCAACATAAACATTAGGCAATACCTCTACACTGTCAAAGCTGTTTTCAGGGATTGGAAAATTAGGGGGAATAGTAACAATTGCTGGATAATATCAAATTAGGAGACGACATTCTGCATCCCATGTAGTTGTTTCATTTGTTTCTGTCAGTCCAGTATGTGAAGGGGGATTTAATAATCAGGCGCTCTTATAGTGGCTAAACTGTCTGTGAGAAGAGGTGATCAGAAGAACTGAAGATCATTTCATTAACATGGACAAGGGCAAAATGTAGCAGCATAACTTAAATTCAGTTTAGCTATATTAGACATTATAAGTACTGTATTTTCAATTTGGCCCAGTTCACCAAGAGACTGTACGAGATTTTAAATAATGACTGCATTTATACGTAACAGTCATTAATACTTCTGCATTTGATCAAATCTTGGGAATGGATTCTGTCCTTTAAAGGCTGCACTTCAAGGGGGGGCAGCACATAATATGAAGTTTACATCACCGTTATGTATAAAGAAGAACAGTCTTTTCCTAAACATCCTACATCTTTTCCTATGCATGAGAGTGTTGGCCCAAAATGAAGGGATTACGTACCTTTCCTAGAAAAACTGGGGAAGATCTGATAAGCTTGCATAGTTAATCATTGCTAGATGTCTCTGGTTTTATAGTGGGGGTAAGGGGAGCTGCTCTGTGGATAAATAAATGGACATAAGCCTCTAGGAATGTTAGTTCGTCTTTAATGATAAGAAGAGTAAAGAGATCAGCTAAAATTCAATATTTGCTTTGTGAGACTAGTTTTCCCTTAAACCTGTCCTTTTATGTACGTGTAAAGCTCTGTGCACACCTGTGAAACTGTATAAACAATAGTAGGCCAGGTTACATGTGTGTGCATGAGGAGAGACATAGCTCAGGGACCACTTCTGCTCTTTGCACCCCTGAGCAATCCCTGGAGCACAGTTGCAGTCCCTCCTCTCAGAGAGTGCAGAGGCCGCTTCCTCCCAACACATCTGACAGCATTATTATGTCAAAGGGAGTGGAGAGGAGGCAGGACCGTGGGCTCCCTATGCATTCACCCGCCAGCAGAGTTAAATGGGCATGGAGGGGGAGTACACTGCTGCTGAAGTGGAACAGCAGCAGGCTTGCTCCCATTCCATGTTCCTCTTCTGTCAATGAGGTAGAAATCTCCCTGAAGCTCTGCGTGTGAAGAGCCATCTGCACACCATCCCTAACATAGTAGTGATCGATCTATCGGGGATCCATTTATCGCTTCTCATCTAGACGCAATAAATCGATCCCCGAATCAACGCCTGTACTCCACCTCGGCAGGAGGAGTAAGCGGAGTCGACGGGGGAGCCACCACGGTTGATTCGCCACATGAGGATGGCCAGGTAAGTCGAACTAAGATACTTCGACTTCAGCTACGCGAATAGCGTAGCTGACGTTGCGTATCTTAGTTTGAAACACAGACACACCCCCCATGTAGCCCAGGCCCTAGACAGCAAAGACAGCACATCATGATTACCTTGCTAATGTTGTTTTCCTACCTGTGTCAGCAGAAGTGAGTCTGTATTCTTTCCCAATGGCAATCACATCTCTAGATGTTACCCAAACAGCATGCCTAGCCCCATATATGCTGTCAAAGTAATTTTTACCATTCTTGGAGGCGCCAGAATTGGTTACTGTCAGATGCAGCAGAAGTAGAGTTCGTAATGTGTACAAATGAAGGGGTGTCATTTGAAAAGAGTGGGAAAGGAGATTAAACCCTCTTTTATGACGGGAGTGATCAGCAACTTTTGTTAATTCTGTAATGTTTTCCTAAATTATTATTTAGTGTCTGAAAATGATGGCCCTGTCTCAGTCCTTGCAGCGGCCAGCCAAACCCACTTGATCAAGGGCTTCGAAGTGTAGGCACTGCAGACAGCCAAATATCAGCTGTCTGGAAGGTTTCCACATGGAAGTCTTTAGTAACACCACTGACTTGATTTGGATGGGAATATTTTCCAAGGAAGTATGTACTTGTGTTTAAAGTGTGTGTGTGTGTGTGTGTGTGTGTGTGTGTGTGTGTGTGTAAAAACAGGTGCCAAGCCTCTTAGTCCTACTTCTCCTCTTCCATACAAAAGAGTTTAAACATTGATTAAGTGTAATGATGGTGATGGACAATTAACATAAGCACCATCAACCTTAGTGGTAATCTCTTCTCATGAATGAAAAATGAGCACAACTTCATTTTAAAAATAGGTGTTAAAGGTAGGAAAGATAGTGTGTGAGGGGAGGAGGGTTGTTCTGTAATTATTTCAGAACAGCTATTTTTTAAAGTGTGAATATTCAAGCTCTGGTCCCTCAGGAAACTCAGTGTGTAAGTAGGGTAAAGAAACCACTTTGGGCTCAACCGGAGGCCTGCCTGACCAGGGATGTCCTTGAACAGACTCCTGCCATCACCAAAGCTTGCTACTCACCATCCCACTCAGCTGTGTTAGGAGTGGGTGAACATAAATCAGAAGCTAGGAATTGTAGAAAATTGATAAGGGAAGCAAAGGGACACAAGGAGAACTCTGTAGTCAGCAGATTTAAAGGACAATAAGAAGGCAGTATATTAGGAACAAAGGAATCCTGACAATAATATTGGTCCATTACTAGATGGAAATGGTAGAATTATTATTAAATGTTTCTGTTCTATATCTGGGAAAAACTAATGATGTAGTCCCATTATATGATGCTGATAATACTCTTTCCATTCCATTATTATCTCAGGAGTATGTTAGCCAACATCTACTTAAGTCTGACATTTTAAAATCAGCAGGTATAACATGTATCTCATACTCATAGATATTAAGGTCAGAAGGGACCATTATGATCATCTAGTCTGTCCTTCTGCACAATGCAGGCCACAGAATCTCACCCACCCACTCCTGCAATAAACCTCTCACCTATGTCTGAGCTATTGAAGTCCTCAAATCATGGTTTAAAGACTTCAAGGTGCAGAGAATCCTCCAGCAAGTGACCCGTGCCCCATGCTACAGAGGAAGGCAAAAAAAATCCCAGGGCCTCTTCCAATCTGCCCTGGAGGAAAATTCCTTCCCAACCCCAAATATGGTGATCAGCTGAACTCTGAGCATGTGAGCAAGATTCACCAGCCAGATACCCAGGAAAGAATTCCCTGTAGTAACTCAGATCCCACCCATTTAATATCCCATCACAGGCCACTGAGCCTATTTACCATGAATAGTTAAAGATCAATTAATTGCCAAAATCATGTTATCCCATCATACCATCTCCTCCATAAACTTATCGAGTTTAATCTTGAAGCCAGGTAGGTATCTGGGTGAGCTCTTTTGAATGCTGGTCCATTAATGTTGATTTCAATAAGTCTTGAAGCATTGGGGGAAATTTCAAAAGACTAGAAGAAAGCCAGTGTTGTGTCAATATTTTAAAAGGGTAAATGGGATGACCTGGGTAATTATAGGCCTATCAGTCTGACATCAAAACAGAGTAAGATAATGGAGCAGCTGATACTGAACTCAATTAATAAAGTATTAAAGGAGGGTAATATAATGAATGCCAATCAACATGGAACATTTTTAGAAAATAGATCCTGTCAAACTATCTTGATATCTGTTTTTGATGAGATTATAAATTTGGTTGATAAAGATAATAGTGTTGATATAATATACTTAGATTTCTCTAAGGCATTTGACTTGGTACCACACAACATTTTGATTAAAAAACTAAAATGATATAAAATTAAACACTGCACTCGTTAAATAGATTAAAAGCTGCCTAACTGATAAGTTCTCAAAATGTAATTGTAAAAGGGGAATCATTGTCAAGCATGAGTGTTTCTAGTGGAGTCCCAATGGGATCTGTTCCTGTACCTCTTCTATTTAACATTTTTATCAGTGACCTTGAAGAAATCATAATATCATCACTGACACAAAACTTGGAGGAGTGGTTAACAATGAAGTGGACATGTCACTGATACTGAATGATCTGGATCGCTTGGTGAACTGGGCACAAGCAAACAATGTGTGTTTTAGTATGCCTAAATGTCAATGTGTATATCTGGAGCAAAGAATGTAGGCCATACTTCCACAATGGGGACCTCAGTGGTTCTGAAAAAGATTTGGGGGTGATGGTGGATAATCAGCTGAACATGTGCTCCCAGTGCAACAGCATAGCCCCAAGGTCTAATACAATCCTTGAATGCATAAACAGGGTAATCTCAAGTAGGAGTAAAAAGGTTATTTTACCTGTATTTGACACTGCTAGAACCTGTGTCCAGTTCTCGTGCCCACAATTCAAGAAGGATGTTGATAGATTAAAGAGGATTCAGAAAAGAGCCACTAGAATGATTAAAGAGAAAACATGCCTTTTAGTCATAGACTCAAGGAGCTCGATCTGTTTAGCTTAACAAAGAGAAGGACTTGATTACAGTGTATAGGTACCTACATGGGGAACAAATATTTAATAATGGTCTAGCAGAGGAAAGTATAACACAATCCGCTAGCTGGAAGTTGAAGCTAGATAAATTCAGACCGGAAATGATGCATTTTTTTTTTTATCAATGAAGGTAATTAGCCATTGGAACAATGAACCAAGGGTTGTGGTGGATTCTCCATCACTGACAATCTTTAAATCAAGATTCAATGTTTTTCTAAAAGATATGCTCTAGGAATTATTGTGTGGAAGGTTCTGTAGCCTGTGTTACACAGGAAGTGTAACATCACAATGACAAGATTATCACAGTGGTCCCTTCTGGCCTTGGAATGCATGAATCTGTTATACACTCTGAAGTCTTTTTTTGGTTTGTTTTATTCTGAAAATGTTAGTTGCCCAATTACTTAGACGAGCCGTGTTTTAGCTCTCTTAGAATGCACGTTTCTTCTATGTGCACTTGCATTTGGGGCTAAAGGGAAAGGAGATTGTAAGAATAACAGTTCATTGCACACTCATTATGCCTCGCAGGATTTTCCGTTGAAGAGCCTTCTTCAGTTGACCATTTCAGCCATCATTAGATATTGCCATATTTGGAAGATGTGATCTTTAAGTCTAGATCGGTTTTATACTTTGAACTGTCATTTGTTTAACAAGGTTTTATGGGGGATGGGGAATGATAGATGCAATCCTTTGAGTTCTGGTTTGGCATTGATTGGAGGCTGGTTTCATAAACTTTCTGCAAAGTGTAGCTTGAAAGACTTGTCTTACACCATACCTTGTCACATTAGAGATTAAAACAGCATTTTATGTTTTTCTGAGGATTTGTCTGTAGTACTGTCTGTGGTAGCAGTCTAAACTGATTTATCGATACAATGTTGTGATTTAAAAGTACTCGCTCCCATACCCTTCTCCTTCCACTATCTCCACCCAAGAAATCTACCAAAGATATAGATTTATAGCAGCTGTAACAGATGGTCACTGATGTTTGCAGTCCCTTCTAATTAATCAACAACCAATTGCAAGCTCCTGTTTTGATTAGAACTAAAAAAAAGTTCACAGCTGATTAACAGGTCAGTGAGTGAAACCTTCAGTGTATGCCGTGAAGTTGCTTATTACTAAGCCCTTTCAAGTACTAGATATTTTATGTTCTTTATTAAAAAAAAAATCAAAAGTAACTTTCTACCTTTCAGGCGCAGGTATGTGAAATAATTGACATGCCTGAGACAACAGGATCAAGTTCATACTCACAGGACTATCACTGTAAAATGTCAAAAGTGAAAGCTTGCAGGGCGGGGGAGAAAATCTGTCACACATTTCATTGCCTCTGTATCTTGTATGCATCTGGGTTCAATTACTGATTCACCTAAAATTAGGAAAGATAATGTTTTTAAGCCTTCTTCTGAGATATTGAACTTAATTATTAGGTATGACAGGAAATTGAATTTCTCACAGAAAGAGAATTGTTTACTGTGAACAGTCTGCTTCATGATGGTTTTCCCACTTTAAAACTGCTACTGTTAGAGATACGAGGAGCCCATAGTCACAACTGCTCTATGGGCTTCATTGTCCCTGGTCCTGTGTGGGTTGCAGAGGGAGTGGAGCAAGGAGCTATCCCCTCTTCTGCTTTGCACTCTGCTCAAGGGCCCAGGATGACTTTAACCCCTGGGGTTGGAGAAGTACAGGGATTTCTCCCTCCTTGCACAAACTACCCCAAGAATGGAGGGAAGAGCTGGCCAGCTGCACAGGAGGAACATACTGCACCATCTGAGAGAGAATGAAGCAACATCCACATTCCCCCTGTGCACAGAGAAACAAGGAATGGATTGTACCAGGATCTAAAAGCCACAGTCTGGCCCTGTGTAAATCGCAAACACCCAGTGAGTCAGCCACCTTCAGAATGTGTCTGTAGTTGCGGTTGTGAGGCATTTGAATTATCAGAGATAACACACTTCTGGCTCCTTCCACCTTCTAACATTTGTTTGCAGGTTCATGGTAGAGGACTGGATTGAATTAAAGCAGGTGACCATAGGGCAGTCTGTTAGGCAGTTGCACTCCCTGGAGTTTTACAATGTCTGGGCTACCCAGTTCTTGATGAAGCAATGCATGCTGGGATCTGTAGTATCCATTGGCCATGTCTGCAATGAAGATCTGAACAGCTGCATTATGTTCTATTTTGTGCAAATTAGGTATAGCCCTTATTGCCAGAATAGCTTTTGGTGAGGAAACTTTGGGTGCTCCTGAGCAACAAGAATGATGAAGCAGTAGCCTTTAGTTGATAACTGCAATGACTAATGATGCCATTCTGTTAGCAAAACAGCAATGTGCTATGTTGTGATTGTAACCATTTTGTTTACATCTGACAGTGAGCCACCTATATGGATTTGGACTGATGGATGCTGAAGCTATAGTGATGGAAGCAGAAAAATGGACAACAGTCCCTCAACAGCATGTGTGTGTGGAGAACACGGATCACCAAGCCAAGTAATACATGTTGTATTCAGTGGTTCATATATTTACATGTAAAGCAATTGATACAATATACCTTTCTTTGTGCTCTCTTTGATTTGCCCATATGAAAGCTATCCTGCCCTTGATAAATCATAGAACTGTAGGGCTGGAAGGGACATCGAGAGGTCATCTAGTCAAGCCCCGCAGCCTGAGGGAAGTTTGTTTTCGCACTGTATGTGCCCAGCCTGTTCTGTGGCTACACAGAGAAAATCAGTCTTCAGACACACTTCCAAAACACCAAATTCACTAAAAATGAATGATGTACTTAAATGATAGATGTATTTAATGGACCACATCCTCGGCTGCTGAAAATTGCCACACTTCCGGGAAGCGATGTCCTTTATACCAGATGAGGCTCTGATCCCCTGCGTGTTAATGATATTCACTATCTAATACATAGTAGTCAATATTATTTAAGCAACAACCATGGAGCCAGGCATTTCTGTGAATTAATAAGCTGTGGTCCGGTGACATTCTCTGATGCCATCAGCAAACTCAGCTGATCACTAAGATTATGCTAACTAAGATGCCTGGTAACCAAGATAATGCTAAAATTTTATTTTTTTAAACTAAAAAATAGTAGTCTGACACTGACCAATAAATGCCATATAAGGATGATTTGGTTCCATTCTCCAGAGAGCAAGCCTGAAACAACTTTGTTGTTGGTATATCTTTATGTTACAGAACAATACGGCCAGACAGCCAGGTCCACTCAGTATACAAAGCCACTGGCTGTTCAGATAATTCCAACCACCATGTGATCTACTTGGAGCATGTGGTTGTGCGCATCACTATCACCCATCCTCGGCGTGGAGACTTGGCAATTTTCCTAACCTCTCCTTCTGGAACAAAGTCGCAGCTATTGGCTAACAGGTACAGTAACCCTATGCAACTTTGCACTCCAGTGAGAGCTCCGAGCTGGGATGAGATTGTAGCTTACAAAGAGAGGAATTAAATAATTGTTGTAAGTGTGTTAACGGTCATAGGCACCTAATTACTTTGGGGAGCGGAGTAGGATGGATGGGGGAAATGAAGCAGTAATTAGCTGTGAGGACTGTAGTCATTACTGTATCAGTATAGGTCTAGACTAGAGCAAAGCTGTTACAGACTCTCATCTTTACAGGTGGAACCCCTTCCAGCTGTGAGATCAGCACAAAAGCAAAGGAAATTTTGATAGTTTGAGTATTATCGGAGGGTAGCTGAATGGGGGAAAGTCTTCTATAGACAATTAATACATAATTGTTCATCCCTCCTTCCTTAACACTTCTTCCCAAATAATAAACATAAGATAAAGTAGCCTAATTCCTCTATAATTGTTTTCCTCATCAATTCCCCTTCCATTTTTCCTTCTGCCGGAGTATATAGAAGTGGTCTCCTCCAGCCATGAAAGGCTCTTGACAGAATAAGAAAGAAAACATGGTTATTGTTATAAGCAGGCATTGCACTGTTGATCATAAAGGGTTGTTGACACTCATATGAGATTTTTTACTGGGCATCTCTCAAGTGGATCCACATTCCTATCTTAGTGGTCCCACAGAGTTGTGATGGACACCTGCTGTTTGCTACTAGGCCTCTATCATGTAGCGATCCATAAGGCTCAGTCTCTCTCCCTTCCTCTTTCAGCTCTACATGAGACTGCTTAGAGAAACTGGGAGACACCTTCTCCAGATCCGACAGAATGTCTCATTCTCTGAGGCAGCTCCTCCACCACCAGGATGGCCCAATGCCTAGAAGTGATGTGTATCACTATCACTTACCCTCAGCATCCATCAACAGATGGAAGAACAGCAGTTGGCTTAAACCCAGCTCATGAATAATGTCAGTAGGAAGGGGAAACTCTTTAGAAACCGTACCAATACCTTATCCTCACCAGAGCTTTAACTACCAATCAGTGGTCCATGGAATCTCATCAGATCAAAATGGAGTGGCACCTCAGGGTCCTCCTCAAACTCCTTGCTACTCCCAGACATGCAAATAGCCACAGTGGCAAGGAATGCTTTCTTGCATCTCCAGCTGGCCAGAAAAATGTACCCTTTCTTCTCATGCAAGGATAATCAACACTTTTGCCTTGGTGATTCACCACATTAGTCTACTGTAATTCTATGTAGGGTTGAATGCAGCTATCACACAAAGGCTGAATTTAGTGCGGCATGTCGCCTTAGCAACAACAACCAAAACTAGCACATCACACCTGTGCTTTGTGAACTCCATTGGCACCTCATTCATTTCAGAAAAAAATGTGAAGTCCCAATCATTATCTGCAAATGCTTTAACAATTTGAAACCTGGCTACTTCAGTGACGGCCTCAGAAATTCTGGTCTTCCAAGACAGCTGAGCTCCACTGGGACAACACAGCTATAAAGAACCAGGGGTCAACTCTTTGACTTGGGCAAGAGAGCATTCGTAGCAGGAGAACAGATGCTGTGAAGCTCCTTGGTAGAAGAGAGAGATTGACTCCAAACATGGTTTTATTCAGATTGAAGTATTAAACCCACCTTCTCACTAAAATCTTTCCCCAGGAGTGATGCCCATAAATACTTTTAAAAAATCCTTCAAGCATATAAATTCACACATGGAATGGAGAGGGAAATCACCATTTGTTCTGAATTCTTTAGCTTCTTCATAGTATTTTCAGTGTTGAGATACCACCATTATCAGTGCCTTAGAAATAACATTGACAGGTGCATGTGCCATACAGAACCTTCTTTGTTGGCCTGTACAGAGACGGATTCTGTCCATCTAAACAGTTGCAACTTGGATCTGGTTTTCTGTTTGGAGGAGGCTCTCTTTACTCTTCTATCCTTTTTTGTGCAGTGGTTCTTCCATGAAAGCTTCAAGATGAAAATTTTTAAAGCAGTCCAAATAAATATATCCAAATAAAATAAGTTGGTATAAACCCTTGGGTTTTACTTGAGCTCACTTTAGGATCCAGCCTTTCATGTGTTGCAGCTGACTCATTGCCAGTGAGAGATAAAGACATTCCAGTGTTCACAGCTCACCTCTTGTGATGATTGGTATGTGGAAAAGTTACAGAATTTAATGCAGTCATCCTATTTGTAACCCTTGTTCCTTAAAAGGCAGTCGTTTTCTGAGCTTGCAAGTGAAACAGAAATGATGCAAAAGAAATATATGTATAAAGCATGGAAATGTGAGGCTGCGTCCCATCCAGCACTGTTATCAGAATGCTACCCTCAAAACAAAGATTGAAAGGCCTTTGATGTTCAGCCTTTTTCCAGAAACAAATTATTCATGAAAGAGCAAATATTATTACACAGACACACACCAAAAATCCCTTTCTCATGCAGGCTTCTAAAATATATTAGCTTGCCAGTCAGAGTCAGTTAACATCAGTTCACAGCTCTAGGATTCTAATAACAAATAATATTTTTATTTTGGGGAAGCCAGGACTGGCAAATGAACTACAGCCCCTAACAATCCTTTCCTTCCAGTAGAGTTCAAAAGTGGGTGGATACAGTGTTTTCAGATTATTGGAAGGCTTCTTTATTTTCTTTTAGTCGGCAAAGAATAAACCCTACAATTTAGGGACACTGTATATTAGTGATTTTTAGTAATTAGATAATACTAGATAATAGTGTGTATTTTTAAATGTCATTTTGTCATTTGTCATACAGGAAAGAGTTGTTTTTGTTTTTATTTAACATCTTTAGTTAGGGCAAAAAGAAGCAATGCTTCTTTTTTCCTACTTTAGTCATAGGTATGCCAGAATAAATCCGTGCAAGTGCACGGCTAATACAAGGATGCCTCAGCAGCAAATCGTTTGGGTTTTTTCTACAGACAGAGGCTGCCATACATTGCTGCTACCTGACTGAGATACTTTTCTCAGACTTACAAGACCTTTACATGCACACGAACATGAGTAATAGCAGCAATACCAGCTGTTTTACTGAACCCAGGAAAAATCTCATTGCTTCACCATTACTCATCTGGTTTTAATTTGAAACAGTTTACTGGTGAAATAACTTAGAAGTGCAGATGTACATTTTACACCTTATCCACCAGATCTAGAAGAAGAGTCACTGCATAGTTTCTGTTGTGTCAATGAATTGGTCCCCCAGACAATATCTGTTGTTCCCCGCCCGCCACCCAATATTTTGTTATTTGGCATCCCCCAAAATGACGTCAGGAAGAAAACTTGTTAGGCAGAGGCGCTATGGATTCCTTCACAGGCATTTGGTGGATTACATTGTCACTGGCTTCAGCTTCTTGTGCATTCGTCAAAAACTGCATTACAGAGAACATCTGCTTTGCTGTTTGGAAAGTGCTAAACATGATTAAATTGGATGTACTGCAAAAGAGGAAAATACAGGCTCAGAGAGTGCAGGCTGGGGTGAGGCTGAGGCTCAGCTAGTCATAATAACTACATTTGGACCAAAGCGGGACAGAATCCCCTTTTCAGAACATTTGCCCGTTGGATTTGGCAGCACACAGAGAATAGTTTTGAGAGACCAAGTCTTGTCCCAATACACACTCAAAACAAGAGGCCACAGAGGACCATCTAGATGGAAAGAACACGGAAAGGGACTAGTATGCCGTGGGCTTACTTGTCTCCCACCAAAGTCACTGCTTGCTTTAAATTGCATCCTTTACATTTAAAACAGCTGCTGCCTGTTAGAACTACGTAGCTGAATGCCTTTTAAACATATGGTGGCAAAATTCCAGTCCTTTATCTTCATCTGCTTACATCTCAATGACATTAATAATACCTCTTCCCAACAACAAGAGGACGTGCTTTCCATTGCTATCTTTTCCTCTAATGAAATCTTTGATATCAGTAAATTTTGTTAATAAAATCCTCTTCCAAAACCTCTCCATCTCTGACTAAATATGGGGTCCTGTAATCTGGTGTCACTTGCGATATCATTTAATAAAAATTCTTGGCGATGAGAAATGGAAGAGGAAGCCCTTTCTTTATATAGGGCTATTTAGATTTCTGGACTGTCCCAGCTGTCATTAACATATTAAAATCTACTCTGAAAATACTTCATAAAGTGTTGCATTTTAGAGGTAAATTAAAAAGAAGAGGAGAGGACAACACCACTTTTGATGTTGAGCCACAGCACCCTGAACCCCTCTCCACTAACAACTAGAGTGACCCTACAGTAATGCCATCAAATACATGAAAAACAAAAGAATACAATCACCTACCTGTACCCAGCCCATGCGGATGAACCAGCATCTGGAATAATTATCTCCCATCCCCAGGCTGCTATTTTGCACTTCCTCCTTTAGCTTTGCCCAAGCCCTTCTCTTGCTGAATAGACATTGTGCCATTCCTTCTTCTCGAAACAGTTGTCTCCCATCCCCAATTTCTTCAAAGTCCTGCACTTGCTGCTTTGCTGTGTCTGTCAGCACTGGCCTTGCTGCCCCCTTGCCCCCCCCAAAAAAGACTTTGAGTGGCTTCTCTTGCTGCAGCTGACAGGAGAAAAAGACTTGTGCAATGCATTAGAATTGTTTCCAGCAGGCAGACAACAGATGGAAAATAAATAGGTTCAGGAGCACTGGGAATGTTAGTGATGCTAGAGACAGAAAAATAGCATCAGAAAATAAATATATTTAAAATAGTGGGGGAAAGATTTTCTTTTGATCTTTCTCCCTGACACTGGAGGGCCAAATTCAGTTATTTGTGAGGAAGCAAGTGAGCCCCTGCAAATGGCACCATCCTCCCTCTTATTCTAAACCCAGTCTTGGGAGGTGCCCAAAGATGAGCTTGTAAGAAGGATGAAGTTCAATATATCCAACCTCTGTAAAAATGCAGGCCCTTTAGATCAGGCCTGAGATTACTGCTGGATTAGTACAGGGAACCTTTGTGTTCCTCACAGTACTAGTCTACTGGTAGCTATCTATCAGCTTTTAATACTCAATACTTCACTTAATTTTTGTTTCAAATTAATTTTAGTTGAAGCTGGATTCATCCTGAAAAGTGGAACAGGTGGAAGGAAATATAAGATGACAAATGAATGGGGTCAAATTTCTAATCTATCTGAATGCCCCAGTAAATGATGTTTCCAATAAATTAGGAAGGAAGAAGGGAGATGAATTAAACTTTGTCAGATCAGGGGATAGCTCTGAAGAATTTTGCTTCCTCCACACAGGTTTGTCTCAGCTGCCTAAGATGAGTGGTCAGTTTTGTAGCCTTGGGATCACTGGGCCCAGTTCATTCCTGGTATAATACCATTGACTTCAGTGGAGATTCACCAGGGATGAATTTGACCTGCTTGATGTACTGCCTTGTGCCTGTCTCCCCCACCAACTTTCCTATCCCCACTTGTGCCCGAAAGAAGTCTACATTGTGGTGCTGTGTTCATTCATGGACCTGCACCAGGGGCTGCTGAAGATTTTCAGCTAATTAGATAGAAAAGTGTGTTTTTTAAACAAACAACCATGAGCACAAATAATACCCTGGTGCAGCAGGTGGAACCTCAAGTCCTGACACATCTGGTCCAATGAAGATGGACCATTACATGCTGGTACCTGTAGAATCTGTGGGCAAGTTCTCTATATCAAAGATGATGGTGACTGTAGTCAGGCCTCTTTCCTTCAATGTAGTTATATCTTTCCTGTTGTGCATGCAGCCATCCTATGAGCAGAGCTGGTACGCTCACATTTCAGCTCAAACTGTGCTTGAGTTCCATGTTGCCTCATAAATTCACTTTAATGAGTAAATGTAAGAGGTGAACGTCTGGAGGTAAGATCTATGGAAAACAATGCCTTTACAGAGGAAAGATATAATCGTCTACTTTCTTATGGAAAATCCCTTTAACTTAACAGCCATAGGTGAGAAGGCTTTCAGAGTGCCTATCAGCTCCCAGACCATTTCTTAGGAGGATTTGTTTTCTTCATACTGTAACGCCAATGGATGGTAGGAACTGGTTGACTGCTTTGATTAAGCCGGTTTCAGCTGTCTGGAGTTCCTCAAAAGTTATTTCTCCCAGCTGACAGGCAGTTGCTGGAGCCCCTGTGGAGAGCAGCTGTTCAAAAGAGTTTACCCAAACATTTGCAGGTGCAAAGCTCAAGAAGGCACTCTGCAATGTTCAAAATACTAGTTCAGCTTAAGTCTTGTCCCCCATTAGCCCAGCGTGCAGGGACCACTTATATGTCAAGTTGCTAATTTAGGAGGGCTGGAGCACATCATAAACAAAGAGCTGTGCAGTAGAGGACAAATCGTCCCCAGCCTCCAACTGCCCTCATCCCCACTGATCAATCATTTGGGAGTGTGTATATTTCCTGATTCTTGAAACTGAATTCAGTACATAGTGTACGGTTGTCTATCACATGCAGCTGGAACTTCAAGGATTAAAAAGGACCAGAGTAATACAAATCTATATTTATAAATTTACCTTTTTTGTTTGTCTTGTCATGATGTCTGAATGTGGTGGTACTCACTAAAGTCTAGCCCCCAGATCCATCTTATGTTACAGACAGGAGAGGGTTTCAGTTTGCAAACTCAAATTAACTCTGGCTTTCTGTTTTTCTCTTTGGGGTTGTTAGGTTTCAGTGTTTTTATTGTTGCTTTTGTTTTTTGCATTTATCAGTTGTGAGCCGTTTACTAAAAATCTAAACTATTTTCGTCCTTGTAGATGTAACAGTAAGGGGCTAATCTTATGTTCCCAGTTGTGGAATGTGATTGAAAGTGGATACCCACCTGCCTCTATTTCTAAAATTTAATTACAGATGACTATTTCTGTTTCTAATTATGCTGTTAAATGGAGAGGGGATATAATTGTTAGTGGTGAGGGTGATAAAAAGAGAGACCTGCACATTTAAACAAGATGATCTCGTTTTCAGGAAATAATTATTTGAGTATACTTTCTACTTATATATATGTGTGTGTGTGTGTGTGTGTGTGTGTGTGTGAATATATATTCACATACACACCTACACATATGTGTATTATATAATTTCTCAAAGAGACCCATTATCTTTCAACTTTAAATTAATTTCTTACTGGCCATGTTCTTTTTCAGCACATAGATGTTCCATCTCTTAGTACAGGAAGTCAGGACTGCCATATCCAGCCTATCTTGGCCATATTGGTATCACCAAGGTTCACATGGGTACTTAGGCAACTGGTCCCACTTTATATTAAAATTACATTAATAAATAGTTTATAAAGGGTTCATGAATGATTAGTTAATGTTAGACATATGTTACAGGCACGAGTAGAGGTGTTATAGTGGTTATAAGCACATCTATAATTGTTGTACATGGCTATAAGCCACCCATTGAACTATTGGACTCTGCAATAATCCATAACAGTTGATTAGCCATTCATTGAAACACCTATTAATCATTTACTAATTCTTTGTAAACTATTAATAAATATACCCTTAGTATGAAGTATGACCTAGTAAATGAATCCACCTGACACATGAAAAGTATGAGCTGGTTTTAGTGACTCAGTCATGTTCCTATTATGCCTCTGGTGTTTAGGCCAGTGATGAAGCTCCTCCATTCCGGTCTGTTTCTGGCAAGTCTTTCAATAGTTTCCCAGGTGTGCCCCAGGTTTTTCAGCTCGGCTTCTACAGCTCTTCGCCATGTTGTTTCGGGCACCCAAAAGTGACTGTGGTTTTAGATAAGAATAAAAATCTATTTGCATTTTTAAATACCACGTTTTAGACAGAATTTAGATAAGCAAACAATATGAAGACCAAACATCTGAGGTGACTGAAAATGTAATTGCCACTGATCTGAGGACAAGGTTGAAAAGTAGATTATAACCTCCTCTAAAACACAAATACTGTGGAAAATCTTGTACTAGTCCTTGGTAAAAATAGGCAGTAAATATCAGTTACATGTCTCTGTGAAATGTATGTGACTTAAATCCCAATAAATATTGAATTTTTTAAATAATGACATGGTATTTATATAATGCAATGTAAATTAGTTGCCATAACAGTAGAGAGGACTGTTGTTGACCTGACTGACTGACACTCTGTTTAAAAATAATATACTGTGGTAGTATGAGTTGTTTACTGAGTTACTGTAAAAAATCAGCACAATATTGCATGGCAACTGTATTAAGTCTGTTAAAAACAAACTTTTGCAATCTTTTAAATTGAACCTACCCAATATGTGTGTGTGGAATGATACCTGGATAGGTAATCTGGATCACTGCAGTACATGGTGTATGCTATACTAGCAAACATTTGTTTGCAAAATCTGCTGTACTCAAATAACTAAATTGATAATCACACAGAATGGGCCAAATACTCTGCTAGTACAAATTCTGTGACATCAGTGGAATTGCACTAAGAAAAAATCCGACCCAGTCAAGAATGAGAATGTAGTTTTATTTTAAAGTATATATTCTTCATTGAATGTTATCAGACACGAATTAGTATGACAGAAGGATAAAAGTTACACAAACGAGTTCTGCAAGCTCTCTGTGCACATGGTTTCTTTTAAACTCCAAGGAAGTTAGGGAAATGGAGGCCTTACAGGATTAGGACCTATCTCTGTGGAATGAGTGAGGTTCTCAAGAGGAAAGATAGCCTTTTTGTGTGTGCCTGGAACATCTTTTAACAGTACTTCACACAAAGTAACAGCGCTAGAATTGTATGCAGCTTTCACAATTTTTGCACACTGTATGCACAACTTTTTTTTAAAAAGACGCTGAAATACACTTAAAAAAAGTGTATACTCATACAAATGTCTAAAAAAACAAACAAACCAAGTGAAATCACTTGACTCTTTCTTGTAGTTTCTAAGAGAAAATTGTGGTAAATCCATTGAATCAACAATGGTTCTATGCCAGTAGTCAGCTAGTGTACAAATCTAATTTTATGAAATATACTTAAGCACAGATGTGAGCCATGGAATCTCCATACATAAAGGGTGTGAATAAAAATATATAGCTAAACATTTGTGAATCTGGCTGTATGTGTGTGTTTCCAGGAAAGGGAGAGAGAGATCTGAAATTGTATACATTCATAAGAACATAAGAGTGGCCATACTGGGTCAGACCAAAGGTCCATCCAGCCCAGTATCCTGTCTACCGACAGTGGCCAAAGCCAGATGCCCCAGAGGGAGTGAACATAACAGGTAATGATCTAGTGATCTCTCTCCTGCCATCCATCTCCACCCTCTGACAAACAGAGGCTAGGGACACCATTCCTTACCCATCCTGGCTAACAGCCATTAATGGACTTAACCTCCATGAGTTTATCCAGTTCTCTTTTAAACCCTGTTATAGTCCTAGCCTTCACAGCCTCCTCAGGCAAGGAGTTCCACAGGTTGACTGTGTGCTGAGTGAAGAAGAACTTCCTGTTATTTGTTTTAAACCTGCTACCCATTAATTTCATTTGGTGGACCTTAGTTCTTATATTATGGGAACAAATAAATAACTTTTCCTTATTCATTTTCTCCACACCACTCATAATTTTATATACGTCTATCATATCCCCCCTTAGTCTCCTCTTTCCCAAGCTGAAAAGTCCTAGCCTCTTTAATCTCTCCTCATATGGGACCCGTTCCAAACCTCTAATCATTTTAGTTGTCCTTTTCTGAACCTTTTCTAAAACCTTCCAAAGCTGAACTGTACCATTTATGAGACACTAGTCTCTACTCCAGTGAATCTCTCATCAATAGCTTTGGGGAACCAGGTAACATGCTGTTAACATTGAACAAAAGTGCATGCTCTCTTGTGTCTTTTCAAAATCTCATTAATAAATTCCAGTTTTAGGCAATAAAATCTTGGGCCAGTCTTCCCTGCTGATCAGCATCGGATTGCAGACTCTAAACTGGGTCCCCTCTACTAAAATGCACTGTATTTCAGACCCAAGCGCCAATCTCTTCACCCAAGCCCTAAGTAATGAAATTACTGTAAAACTGTTAGTAAGATGAAATCATCATATGCCAACTAGTCTCTGCATTCAAGCAAAACTAGACTCTGTCAAACTTTTGGATATGGCAGTACTTAAATCATTTGACGTTTGATACCCCAACGTCTCAGTTACCTTTGTTTTGTTCATAAGCATCATGAGCACTGAATCTCTCCTGGCCCCAACTGCTCATGTTGTATTGCTCACCTAGTACTGCTTATTTTCTTAACCCCCTGTTCAGTGTTTCAATCCAAAACTGGAAGAAAGAAAACTTTCCACTTAAAAAATGATGTTTGTATCTGGGTCACGCTTTTAGAACAAAGGAAATGTAGTTGTGTTCAGTGTATACTTTTTCAGGATGTGAATTTTATTAAACTGCACTGGCAGTTTTAATTTGAAGTGAATAAACTTTCATTCTCTCCTGCATTATATGAAGCAACAGCATACAGAAGAACCATTCCCCCTCCTGCATTGACTTGTTATATACAAAATGGTCCCATCAGATATGTTTGAAATAGGTGGTGCAAAACCATGGTGATAAGTTCAGTATAAGTGCTTAGATTAGATACGCTAATTAGTTTAAATATATTTCATTTGTGAGTGGGCACACATGAGGGTTGAGGATCACTGATGTAGGCAAGGGTTTATTTTCTTGTTCTTCAGGATATACTTTATTGCTTTATCCTAGGTTATTTGATCATTCCACAGAAGGTTTTAAAAATTGGGAGTTCATGACTACTCATTGCTGGGGAGAAAAAGCAGCAGGTGACTGGAAGTTGGAGATTCATGATACCCCATCTCAGCTGAGAAGTTTCAAGTCTCCAGGTATGAATCCATCCTTTAGTTAGGCTTAGTGGTTCAGAAGAATATGTTCAGTTGCATGTCGTACTTGGGCTAAATTCTACCCTCATTTACACTTGAGCAGACCCATTGATTTCAATGGGATTGCAGAGAATTGAGGGCAGAATTTGACTCCCATCTATTTGTTGTGTTTCACTTCCACACTTCTATTACTTGTCTTCTGAGACCCGTAACTCCTTCTTACCATGAACCTACTTCTGGTTTGTGTGGAAAAGAATGGCAACAATGCAGTGTTCTTGGGGGCAAACTTCTACCTCCTTTATCCCCACCATGTGAAAACTTGCCATCTCAAGGTGTAAGTTGCACTTCACAGCTAGACCACATCAGGCTTGTGAGTTTTGGCAGCCAAAAGTCAGTGTTTGAAAATACAAAGGGATTTAGAGACAAATTTTCAGAAGGAGAAGCCCAAGATTGGTATGTGCTGTTGTATGCCTGCATTTTTAAGGCAGTTAACACAATGGCATGTACAAACTGGTAAAGGCTACCTTTTGAGCTCCCCAGATTCTGGGCCACCTTCGCATCAGGTTGATCAAGGCCACTCCCCTCGTTGTGGCTGATAAAACTGCTAGCAATCTCTGTCCACACACTTTCTCCAATCCATGCTCAGTACGCCAGCTACAAGGAGGGAAGTGGCCTTGATCAGTTCTCTACCACTGGAGAATCTACACACACACACACACACACACACACACACACACACACACACACACACACACACACACACACACACACACACACACACACACCATATTAGGGTGAGCCTCCCATAGCCAGCTACACCTGCTTTGAGGTTGCTTTGTGCTGCCATACACAAGACAAAGTGTCCCAGAACTTTTATTCTCCCGCTTTTGAATCCTGTTCTTGGTTAGATATGTTTTTAGCCTCAGAAGATCTTCTGCTTATAATTCCTGTTGCACACATAGGTCCCAATATGTGGTCTGATCTTACACTAGTATATGCAAAAATTTCAATACAGATAGATCAACTAAATGGAGATTTAGGTTAGAATTTCAGAGGGGCCCAAGAGAGCAAGATGCCAATCCCCATTGACTTGCAATGTGAGATGAGTATCTTAAGTATTCTGAAAAAAATCTCAGCCCTAAGCCTCATTTTCAAAAAGATATTCTACAAACAAAAAATACCACCACTATTAATTAATATAGAGTAGAATGCTTCCCTTGATATCTCACATCAAAATAAATGAGATGCCCTCAAATCAGTTGTCTGAGGGCGTTTAATTTCTGTTAAGATTTATTTCAATAAAAATATTGAGGAAGAAAAATTACATCAGCAAGAAATCTATACTAAAAATGTTCACTCAAGAGTTGCAGTACAAAGAATGTATTGAAAATTATGTAACAGTAAAGCTAAATTAACACTTATAGTGTGATTGAAAACACTGAGAATCAACTCAGTAAATAATATTGCAATAAAAGTGGAAAATCTGAGTGATGACTAGCCTGTGACATTTAAAAAATGTATACAAATTCAGGATTAATTCTCTAAAATCTGATCTGGGTCACCATAAAATTACCACTAGGCATGTTGGTTTAGAATTCTATAAAGACAACAAAATATATTACCCTTCAGAAAAGTAAGTCCACTCATAAACCATTCAAGATTTTTTAAAAATTGATTTATCTAAAATCAATCCTAAATTGCAAGAATAAGACATGTCTGATACTCAAGATAAAATATATGAAGCCATACAAATATATTCTTGAGAGTTTAACACGAGAATTTTATTTTTAGGCAATTAAAAATACACTTGTTTCTGAATTAGAAAATATATAATGACACTCAAAAATCTAAACTACTTTCACCAAATATGATGACTGTATCACCAGTACACAGGAAAAGAATAAAGAATTTTTGGCTAAGTACTAGCTACCAGGCTTGAAAAGTATATGTTTAAAGTTTATTTTGTAAAAAAGTTTGTGGCTGTTAACATAAGAAGCATATTAAATATTTCCAAATTCAGCCTGGTCAGAAAGTCCCATTGGTAGTTTTGTTATCAGATGTAGAGATGGCCTTTTGTCCTGTGGACTGGAACAATGGGTTTTTTTTTCCTCTCTTGGTTGAAATTGGATTTGGCTTAAGATACTTAATTTGGATTAATACACCTTCTTCTTCGAGTGCTTGCTCATGTCAGTTCCAATGAGGTATGCGCGCACTGCCTGCACGGCAGCTGGAAGGGTTTTCCCCTAGCAGCATCCGTTGGGTCGGCCTGGGCATCCCCTGGGGTCACGCCTTTATGGCGCTCAATATAGGGCGATGCCGACCCGCCACCCCCTCAGTTCCTTCTTACGGCCTGTGACGGTTAGCCGGAACGTTCGTGGCTCTTGCTCTGCAAGTGCAACTCCCCTAGTTTCTTTAACTTCTTCATGTAAATAGTTCATATAAAGTGTATCATTTGTATTAGTATTAGTTTTAGATAGGCTTTAGTGGGGAGTGCACCCTTTGGTTCCCCCTTTTTCCCCAGAACCGGGGCATGCCTTGGTCCCCAGAGTTTAAACCCTACATAGACTGTGGCAAGCATTTGCCAAAAAGTGACCCTCACACTTCCTGCCTGAAGTGTCCAGGTGAAGGAATTACTCTACTACCCAGCAGGCCAGAGATGATGCAGCCTTTGGAGGAGCGGTGCTACAGTCAGCGAACCTTTGAGCTCCGACCCCACCTCCAAAATTTAGGCTTGGTAACCACGTAATTGGAATCGACATGAGCAAGCACTCAACGAAGAAAAAACGGTTACTCAAAAGTGAGTGTCTGAAGCTATGCTCCTAAATCCATACTAGAAGCCTAAATAAACAGTCCGATTTTCAACGTTGCTGCACAGCAAGAAACTTTGTGTTAAAGTCAATGGAAACTGCTGGGTGCTCAGTATAATGGAAAATCAGGCAGTCTATTTAAGTGCTAAATAAGGATTTAGAAGACCAACTTTAGGCACCCAGTTTTGAAGGGCTTGGCTACAGCAGTCTAGAGGTCTGGAGCAAAATACAGTCTTCTTCAGTTTTTCAGTCATCACTCAGCTATGTCTGGTCTGATTATCTTCTCACACCAGTTTTCACTGGTGTCATTCCATTGGCTTCAATGGAGTTCCTCCTTTCATCAGGTTATTAAAAAGGAAGCCCATAAAGTCAATGGTCGGCAACTTCATCAATATTTTAATGTTACCAAATTTATTCTTGGGGTAGCCAGAGGCCTGCCTGGCTCCAAGGAATTGGTTAGACCAGCTTGCAACAGCACCCTATGGGTCATCCCCCAGCCAAGTACAGCAAAGAGCAATGCATTCCAACCACCTCCCTCCCGCTCTGCCATGGCATGCTCCTTATGCTAGAGCCTGAGCAAGGGCTGGCATAGAGCCACTTTGATAGTTTTCCACCAGCTCCTTACATAGGGGCTAGTCCCCAGAGTCCATTTACAGCCCCGTTATGCTACCAGGGCAGTGTAAAAGGGATAAGCTAAAGAGAGGATTGAGTTCCACCAAATTTTATACAGGACTTACGTAAGTTCAAATACTCGTTAAGGACATGTGCCTGCTAACTCTAGCTTGAATGAGGAGTCCTGTTGATTTCAATACTTTATACTGTATGAACTACTGCACAATTAGTGGTTAATCATATGGAGCTAGATCTCCAAGTGGTGTAAATTGGCAGAGCTCTACTGATTTCAGTTGAGCAATGAGGATTACAGCTGGTGAGGCTCTAGCTCGTGTAGTGCAAAGAAGTTGTAAATCCAGTAGACCTGCCCAGATGAGGATTTCTCTGGCAGCTGGCACAGAGCTATCTTAGCCGTCTCCTCCAATACCTGGCTGTAGAAGTCCACAGCTGGTATATCAGCCCATGGGGCCACAGTTAGCCAGAATAGTTTAAAGAAGTCCTGAGGCTGCTCTAAACTGTCAGGAATCAGGCCAAAGGGAAATCATCTCCCATATCGTCAGATGCACCCAGGGTTATTGGGCACAGCTGAGAATCTGGACCTGGAGAAGTGATTCTTCACTGCCTTGAACCTTGTGTAATCATTTACACCTGCAAAATGGGTGTATGACACCACCAGATCCGAATATCAATGTTAGACACCGACTCTGCATTCATATGCATGCAAGTGACAACACAGGGATCCAGGACAGTGGAGAATTCAGGCCCTGGTTCTTTTTGTCCTCTTTAGCATCATCTACTTTCAGCATCCAGCGTAGTACTTGCCTCATAATGGAAACCGTCCAATAGCATTCCTGTTCAGAAAAGATTTGCTAATGCCTGGCATATGTTAGCCAAGGAAAAACTCAGATGTTTGGAATGTTTGAATTTTTCCTGGCAGTGATAGATCAGTGGGCAGTGTGTGAGGTAAGCAAAGGTGCATGAGTACATTCTATAATAGTTACCCAGTTTATCACCATAGTCTGAAATTGATCACACTGCTATCACCACCATATGTGTTTTGTATTTCTGCATGTCTTTAAATATTTGTTTAGCTATCAAAAAGTTTTATAATTAAGAACTGCAGTTTTCCTGTCTCAAAATGTGAACAAATGGCCAACCCATGTAATGTTTCTGATGTCATCAGACCCTAGCATTGGGCAAAGTATTGTCACATCTGTTAGCCATAAAGAAAAGCAGCATCCAGTTTATAAAAAAACAACGTATGTTATTTCTGCATTTAATTCAGCAGAATTAATGGGGCAAAGTGCAGACATATGCTGTCTATGAAACACTGTGGTATACTGTTTCTTCTACACATACAACTGGGGATCTCTTTGTTATGTACTAAATATAAGGAGGGAAAGGGACTGTGGTAGCCAGACTAAATGGTGGAATCAGCCAAAAAGATATGTTGGCTCAAGTGCGTATGGTTTGTATATTTGTTATAAAAGTGTGTGTGTCTGTGTGTGTGTATTTTCATTGCACAAATTAAACCTGCCTTGAGGCAGACTTCATTTATGTGCTGGCGAGTTCCATGGATTTTCTCACTCTTTATCGACTGAACTATTCTTTAAAAGGAAAATACTCCCATGGTAACGCCTGCATTACTCTCCCCTCCACTTGTTTACTTAAGAAACACATTTAAGGCCCAGATCCTGTAAATAGACGTGCTCGTGCAGACCACTGCATCATGCAAAGTCCAAGTATGGTAGCTTCAGTAGGACTCAGACTTTAAGGCCAGAAGGGACCACCATGATCATCTAGTCTGACCTTCTGAAGATTGCAGGCCACAGAACCTCACCACCCACTCCTGTAACAGGCCCAGAATCTCTGGCTGTTACTAAAGTCCTCAAATCTTGATTTAAAGACTTCAAGTTACAGAGAATCCACCATTCACTGTAGATCAAACCAACAATTGACCTGTGCCTCATGTCGCAGATGAAGGTGAAAAAAACACAGAGTCTCTGCCAATCTGACCTGGGAGAAAAATCCTTCCAGACTCCATGCATGGGCAGCAAAAATAAGTGGGGTATTTCTGGTGGGGTGCTGGAGAAATTGGTTCTTGGACCAATATTTTTGTCAATGATCTGGAAAAAAAATATAAAATCATTGTTTATAAAGTTTGCAGGTGACACAAAGATTGGTGAAGAATTAAATGATGAGGGCACGGCACTCTGGATCTATTAGTAAAACACATTATTTGACTGCATCCAGTTTATTATAGCCAAATTCAAGGTCATACATCTTAAAACATAGGCCATAATTACAGGATGGGGGACTGGAAAACTGGCTCTGACAAGGATTTGGGGATAAGCACCTAGAGGACATGCAGTGGCTAAAAGGGGCAATGTGATCCTGGGGTGTATAACCAGAGATTAAAGGTGTTTGATCTAAAGAAGGTTATGGGGCCACTTCAGCATGATCGTGTACAGGGAGATGATATCTGATACTACAGGGCTCTTTAATCTAGTAGACAAGAGCAAGTGAGTGGGAGGTGAAGCTAGAAAAATTCATCCTGGAAATAAGGTGCACATTTTATACACTAGTAGGGTAATTAACCATTAGAACAGCCTAACAAGAGATATGGTAACTCCATCACTTGAAGTCTTTAAATCAAGGTTGGATGTCTTTCTAAAACATATGCTCTAGCTCAACTACAAGTTGTTGGGCTCAATGCAAGAATTAAGCTACTCCTGTGTGATGCAATAGATTAGACTTTAGGACCATGGCCTTCTCTGGCCTTGTAATCAAGAGAGGACAAAATAATGTCAGATAAAGAGTAGGATTTCTATCAGATTGGCAATACTGGGTTGACTGAGACACGTACTATTTCACAACAGTCTTTAGTCTGAAAATATAACAGTTGAAAAGAAAATGGGTGATCACCTCCCATCAGCCAGTCAGCTTAGGAAAACCTCTGCTTCTTTTTGCTTAAATTGTAGGTGTTGAATGTAAAATCAAAGCGGTAATAGGGCACATAATTTGGGTACCTCACTAGAGGATAGCAACAAAATTGGGAGAATACAGAAAGATAACTAGGATTTAGTAAAAGTTAATGGAACTTAACTTCCATAGTTTAAAAATACCCAGGCAAAGGAAAATATTACAGCCCAAAAACGAATTGTGGAGAGCAACTAATATAAAGGAGGGCGTAAACTTATTTGAATTTTACCATACATGTAGTATGAGTGATCTTCTTAAAGCAAGGGTAATTTGGTTTAAACTTCTGAAAAAAAGTTGCTCCGAGGGAAGAGCAATTAGACCAAAGAACAGCCCACCACGAAACATAGCTGCAGGACTTCTTCAAATATTCACTGCTGACCTATTTCAGTCCCAAGCCTTCCATGATGAGAGACTGACCATTATGTTGACTTGGGTTAAATTGTATAATGGTTTTTTAATGTGGGCAAATGCAATCAAGGGAGCAGTGTGGACAAACTTATTTTCCATATTGTAATTTTATAGTATGGGTTGTCACTGATGGTGATGTTTTCAGAGGATGTCATGGAAGTTTTACTACAGAGTTTTTGATAAGTTAGAAGAGTTTTTCTTCCCTTAGTGTGCATTAGTAGACCTTCATTAAAGCCAGTAGGAGTTACTCATTGGATATTATAAGAAAATCAACCCCTTTAATAAACTGGCATCCCATCAATTGTGCAACTAATTAATTGACAGATTAAGAATAATAAAAAAGAAAAGTTGGTTTACTAGTGTTCTGAAGGAAAGTGAAAACCTGCCTCATTGAAGTCTGTATGAGTTTTCCCATTGATTTCAGGATCAGGATTTCATCCCTTATTTGAAAACTTTGTATGTTTTTTCATTGAAGCAAGCATGGAGTATTTAAGTAGGCTTTTATTAGAACTGGAAGAGGTTGATGTGGTGGAAGATCTGATGTATGAAAAACTGATTTAGAAAGGTGAGCTGGTTTGGATTTATACTGAAGCTAAAACTGCATTCTCTCTGTCTCACGACACAGAGATAAAGCAAGGGCTCAAACTCACTCATATTCATTCACTAGTTCACATGATCAGAATCAAAATGCACATGAGAGAGAGAAAGAGAGGATGTAAGTCATTTCTAAGATTATGCTTTAAATATTTGACTGCTAGGCAAATTGAAAGAATGGTCCTTAGTTCTTTATGGGACATCCATCCAGCCTTACTCGCCAAGAAACGATTTTCCCAAAGTGGAACGAGTGCGCTCCAGTCCAGTCGAAGACCCTACAGAGGACTATGGGACAGATGACTATGCAGGTGAGTTGGAGTCTACATCTCGAGGAATCATTCATTTACTGTATCTCATGTATAATAGAGTTGAGGACTAATTTGGCCCACTGTATGTGCCATTGTACTGTCAGAACGTCACTGCCTACCCACCTTAAGTGTTTGATGTTCACCACTTCACTATACTCTTCCTCCTTCTGTCTACTTGCATTCCCTAATTAGAGGCTAAGATCTTGGAGGCAGGAACTGTGCCTTTTTTTTGTTTGTTTGTTTGTTTGGAAGCCACTTAGCACCATGTGGATGCTTCTGAAAACAAATAATAAACAACAACAATAACCAAAGCAGTTGAATAAAAAATATCCACAGTTACTTTGAGCTGCCTTTCCCTTTCTCTGGATTGAAGAGGAAATTTGTATGTGTGTTTATAAAACTTCTTTTCATAAGTTAGAATTGTAATAAATATAAACATGCAAGCTTTATAATAATTACATGCAGGAAAATGAACTTTCTAAGATCAAAAGCATGATGCCAACCAAAGCTCTAGTAAAAAGGCTTTGCACTGAGGTTTTTCCCATGAGGAATGGGAGTGGTGGGACTTCACTTAAGAGTTTTGATTAAGAGCCGAGTCATGTGACTTGTTATTTAAAGTTGCACATAAATCTTTTTAATTCTGATTTTTTTTAAGCATGGCAAGTACATATGGTATATTCATGATGAATATACATGGCGAAGAATTCCCCAGCAGTATATATGAGCAGGTGTTCGGGATGGTATCATCTACATTGTGTCAGGAGAGACAATCTCTTTCAACTGAGCTCTATCAGAAATTATCCATTGTCTTCATCGAATCTTTTATTATAACTAGTCTTTCTGGCATCAGCCAGATAGCATCAGAGCAAGAAGACAACAAGTCAGTGGGGCTGGCCTGTTTCGGTATGACATTATTTATTCCAACAATGTCTAGAGCGTTCTGAAAGCACTTAGGCCCATTATGTGTGAAAAGGCACTTTTGAAGGCCAATAGCTTGGTAATATTTGATTAGATGATTCTGTGATCAATATCTCTCTGTCTAAAGGTAGAGTGCCAGCCCCAAGATGACAGCATTATACTGAGAACTTTTCCATTCTCCACTCACTCTTGAACCTCTCTTTATTTTGGAAGGTGATTGAGCCACTCTAGAATCACCCGGACAGACTGAGGTTTTCCTTTTTTTTTTTTTCCCCCCTATTCTGGCTTCAGGCATCAACGTGGCATGGAGATGGGATTGACACATGATGGTTACTGAGCAGCTTTCCATAGTGATAATGTTTAAGCTGCCAAACACTTTTGATGGTATTAGTTATAAACACCAAACCACTGTATAACATTCACGTTGCCAGGGTGGACCACAAACTCTGCCTTCCCAAAATGTAAATACAGACCTACAAAATAAACACTGACAAAAGTCTCAAACAGAACTGCATCAGCTGCTGATTTAGAGAGAAAATACACTGAAATCTAGTCCATTATCTTGCCTACACATTCCAAAAATTACATCCAAAATTCCACCATGAGCCATACAGCTAGCTAAGTGAGCTCATCTGCTCTCTAACCTATGAAGCCACTGGAAGATCCCATTATTCATTAATATATCTCCTTTTTTCAGCTCCCCCTGGTTCTAAGATACCACACCATTATTTAGTCATCATCTACCCACGTCCTCCCCTGGAATTATGAAGAAACTGCACCACAAGATAGTGGTCATTACTAGCATTTAGTTGCTATCCAGTAAGAGGCTGTTAGCAGGAAGATGAGATCAGGGTTAAGGTTACTTGGAGAATCTTAACGATCAATTCCCCAACTTTCAGATTCAAAGTTCATATTAAAAATATTGTAACAATATTGTGAACAGGGCCCCAAGTACTCTTAGTTAATTATTAACAACAATATGCTAGCGATAGCCTGCCAAATACTGTTTGCTCCCAATCTTAGATTTATTTGGGCACAACAGAGCTATTTATGATAAATGATGTTGTTAGTCTTTGTTAAGGGACTCAGGGACCTTCGGGCATCAGTGACAAAAAATGTAAATGATTTTATTTATTATGAAAGCATCTGTTTGACTCCACAAATAGTATCTGATAAGTCTGTGTTAGATGTTGTGCTAGCTTCACTGTAGCTAGTCACTGAGTCCACATAGGGAACAGGGCTAATTATACTCTGCATTATCGTAATATTTTGTAAGGACCACAGAGTAGCAAATGCAGATGTGTCATTTCTCCCCTCCTTTGATTTTTGGATTTATTAAAGGTCCGTGCAATGCAGAATGCAGTAAAGTAGGGTGTGATGGGCCAGGACCAGACCACTGTACTGATTGTCTACACTATTACTACAAATCTAAAAACAACACCCGGTAAGAAAGGAAAAAACATCTTTATATATTATCCCTTGTTCAATTTTTATCTTAACATCTCCCTCCTTTTCCCTTTTCTACAGGATATGGAATAATTTCTCTTACCTTTAGTTTATTTTACAAATTTGCGTAGGAGTTAGAGGAAAGTCCTACTAATTTGAATGTAATGTACATCCTTCAAACACCATTTCCTGATTATTCAGCCATCATCTGAGTATTTTTTTAACAAAATGAACATAAAAACAAAATTAGAACCAGCATAGCTAGTACATAGCATCAGTCACTGGGCTTGGGCAAGCTTGGGGCAGATATAAATGGTTACAAATGAAACTGTGTGATTGTCTGATGAGGGAATTGCCAGTGACCCAGCAGATGCTGCAGGGAAAGAAAGTGAGTGGATGCAATGCTTGTGAGGATTACCTTTTGTTAAATTCTCTGGTAGAAAGGAGAAGTAGTGATGCTGAGCAAGGTGGCTGTTTTATACTTGTGGACCTATAGGGCAGTGGTCTCCAAACTTTTGAGGGTTGTGCCCCTCTTACTCCTATCTGCGTCTCCCTGCCTCTTCCAGGGCCAGGGTGGATGGGAACGGGGTAAGGGAACTGAAGCTGAGGTCGCAGTTGCGGGTGGGTTTGGGGCCGGGGTGGGGCCGGGAGCCGGAGATGCGGCTGCACACAGGACCAGAGAAGAGCTGGGGGCGGGGAGGGGCTGGGTGGTGCTCCCTCCCTGCCCTTTGTAGGGGCTGGCCCACCCTCCACCCCCACCTCCCAAAGGTTCCTCTGTGCTCCCTAGGTGGGGCGCGCCACACAGTATGGGGACCTCTGCTATAGGGTGGTGGGTTTACATCAGTGACGACTCTGCCTTTTCTTCACTGCACAATGCAGGATCTGTGTTCCAAACTGCCCACCTGGTCACTACAATGCAGACAAGAAACGCTGTAAAAAATGCTCACCCAATTGTGAAACCTGTGTTGGAAGCCACAGTGACCAGTGCCTGAGCTGTAAATCCGGTTACTATCTCAATGAAGAATCCAATAGCTGTATTACCAGCTGCCCAGATGGATTTTACCTTGACAAGAGTCAGTATTTTCTCCTGCTTATTTCTTTGGGCTTCCAATATTTGGGCTGGGTTGTTTGGGGGAGGTCAGGAGATAGTTTTTAAGATTAAAAGTGTATTTTGATACCTTCGTCTCTTTTCTAAATCTCATTCCTTTTATGAAGTTGTTGGGAACCAATCCTGATCAAGTGTCTCTTCCAAAACTAAACCTGGATTCTGCTGAGATTATTAGCTCTTGAAAATCATGCTTAGCGGGTACCTGACAAAATCCTTCCCTTTCTCGTTCTGACTAGGAAGTGGAGGTAGCAGAGCAACGCTTGGCCCACTACAATAGTAGATCCACTATGTGGTGGGGGAACATGTGGAAGAATGCATCTTCCTGCCGCTCCAGAAAGGAGCAGCGTGTGCTGATCTCCAGCACATATTAAACATTACTTCCTAAACTGGGATACCATGCTTCCCTGGTAAACCAGAGGGCATGTGAGAGCCAGAAGGGCATGCTGCTCGGCTGCTGCTACATTGGTGTACTAAGGAAGGTAGAGGCTCTGTCCTCAACTCTTAACACAGCTGCACAAAATGGGCAAAATTTGGTAGACATTTAATATCTGCAGTAATGCAATGATGCAGTAGCAGTAACGTACATGGCCCTGTGGGAGACCTGGCTTTAATTCCCACCTATGGATGACCATGCAGAGTCCCCAAGTCTTAATTCCCAGCCTAGACCATGATCATATAAAATATTTAATCCCAGGGATGTAGACACATCCTTAAAGATAATTATGTGCTTAAGAGCTTTGCTGAACTGGGGCCGGTGTCTCCTGCCTGTAGTCCTGTGAAGCAGTTTACTCATAACCAGGGATAGCAGGGGGAGATATTAGTTTCATTTCTTTCATTTTCACTTTAAAAGAACAAAATAGCATTATTCTTTCTACTACAATGTCTCCTCTGCCTGATCAAGACGCAGGATAAAAGAGAATGTGGAGTTAGATTGGATTCTCACAGCCCTTTTCAGGTAGAAAGTTGGTGTCCATGATACAGCACCTCCAGGGTAAAAAGTGTAAATGGGTGGAGAAACATGGCCACTTTAGGTCTTATAGCTGCGGTAAAGGGAACCTGTTAGGGGAGAGGGCACGGTAATATGTTGCTTAGGTTTGATAAGATCAGAAGAGTGCAATCAGGCGTAGCCTTGAACCCCAAAAAAATGAAATTAGGAAAGTCTGTTTGCTTAAATGATCTAAAAGACAATTACACAAAGGTTACTAGATCGCTTTGCATAAGCAATTTATGTAGAAACTCTTATTTGCATGAATTTAGTATTCTTCCTATTATTTGAAAAGATTGCATGAGTCAGTAGTAAAAACATAGTTAATTTAAACAAGTGTATTCATATAAGTGTTTTTACAATCTCAAAGCATATTATTTTTCAAAGAAATAGGATGTTATTTTAAATATTTAGAAATAATTGAAAGCATTTGATAAAGAAGGTCAATATATAAGTAGCACTTCAGCTATTTAATTTTATTCTTGCTTTCTATTTCCATTCCTTGTGCCAAGGTAGAAAAGCAATAAACAATGACTATATCGATATAATTTTATTAAACATGATTGACCAGGGTTTTCTGGGCTGGTTTTCTTTTTTCCTTTGCAGATAAGATTGCTTGCCGGAAATGCAGTGAGAACTGTAAGACATGCGCTGAATCCCAAAGCTGCACAGAATGCAGACATGGCCTAAGGTAAAGATATGATGGATTTCACTGCACACAATAGCCAAAGAGACTTCCTGAGTCTATGGACATATATCAAAGAGACGTACATTATATTACTATTTAACCTTGTCTGGGCCTCCATTTATGTGTCCTATTGCTGTTTGTGCTGTAATTTAATACTTTCTTGTGCCATCATAAGCCATCTTGGGTAACAATGAATTTTAAAAAATGTTTAACAGCGGGCAAAATGAAAGTTGTAGCCATGTAAAAGCTGTGTTCTTCACTTTTTTGACCTACAGTGTGGCAGTCAAGGATTATTTCAGAAGTGGAACTGGTGAATTGTATTAATCCTTCTGATTCATTCCTGTGATAGTTAGAAACTATTTCCTTATCTTTATTGTGTCTCTTCAGACATCCAATCATTCACTTATCTTAAGTACCTCAGGCTCAATTCCATTACGATATGGTTATGCCCATATATTAAATAGCAGTGGGTATTTTTGCTTGGTAGGGGGACTTAATCACTTCTGAAACTGATAGGTAAAATCCACAGAGCAGCAGCAGCACCCATGTTTACTTCCATGTGAATGAGTGACCTTTTGATCCAAGCAGAGAGGGTCAACTATCCCTGTAGCATTTGTAAAGGATTGTATGCTGGCTTTATGCCACACAAAAATTGAGGTCAAAATCTGGATCTGAGACTTGTTTAGAATAAGGACGATCCTCGATTGTTTTAGTATTGGACATGTACTTTGTGTCAAAATAGATTACAGTCTTTGAGTTGGTGTAAGCTGATCATTAGAATTAGTTTCTTTGAATGTCTAGGCCTAATTTCTTTTTCACATGGTAAAGCCACTTCTCACTCTCTATATACCCACGGTGCATTTAGATTTTTCAACCACCTGCGTTGTTCTGTCTCCAATGATGTGGTTTATCACTCACTAGAAAATGACCTTCCTTCGAGAGAAGGCTTGATCTGAGGGAAGCAAGGCATCAGATCAAGCCAAGGCCCCAGCACATTGAAACCCTCTGTAAAATGCGGATGATATTTACTTCCCTCACAGGAGTGCTGTGAGGCTATTGGTAAATTCATGGCTGTAGAGCATGTTGAGATCTTCTAATGGAAGGTGCTACGGAAGTGTAGAGTATTATTAATTTGTGTAACTACACCCTCTTATGACAGGCCTGTGAACAGTTGTGGGGGAAAATGTGAAAATCTTGAGGACGATTTCAGGAAGTTTTCCTAAGTTTTGTCTTTTATGTTTCTGACTAATTTTAATAGCCACACTTATACCTCCTCAAGTTGCTCTGGTGCTAGTCTCTTAAAAATGATGCAAGCTGGTGAACTCAGGCAGACATCCGCTTAGCAAAGCAAAAGTGTGGAGATGTTTCATAGCTATATCAGGCAGCCCAGTGGAAGAGCCAAGGTTACAGGTTTGTAGGAGAGAGTATCTAACAGGTTTCCTGGACTACAGTTGTCTATTTGTTCTGTGGATAGCCATTCCAAAGACGAAAATTCAAATTAAACATGGAACATAGGCTGCAAATTCTGGATTCAGATCAAGATTTCAGGCCCTCCCAAAGTTAATTTGGATCCAAGGTTTTTGTTCAGCTGATTATGTGTTTAATCCTGCAAGGAGCCAAATGCCTTCAAGTTCCCACTGATTTCAGTGGGATCTGAAAGCTCTCAGCACTTCAAGGTATTGATCCTTTTAGTGATAGGGAAGATTACATTGATGTGAATGGGATGATGCAAAGTAGTGGTTTGCAAATACTATTTGGCTGGAGACAGCTGTCTGCAATAGTGCTAGGCTGTAGTTCCCCTGTGTGGATGCAGCAGGCATGAACTGAAGGGTCCCAGTTTACATGCAAACTCAGTACCTTTACAAAGGGAAATCCTCATGCTGCATTAAGTGGCACTCTTCACACTGAGTTGGTATTTGTTAGTATTTTAACGTGGTATTAGGGGACACCACTGGTACCGTTGCATGTTTGTAAGTGTAGTGGTAGTGACCCCAGACCAAGTTCCATTTGGGTAATTACATTCTGCATACTTGAATTTTCTTTGCATTTTCCCTTAGATTTGGCATTCTTCTTCACTTCCTGTCCTATACTACTGTTTGCTACAAGTTGTGAAACTCCACCATAGATGTAGGTGCATGTGTGAAATGACTGCTATATTTAAGTTTGTAAAGAACTTGCAGTGAAAGAAGCTGTATAAGTGTACAGTAGGATACTATCATTTCACTGAACTTTTATTAACGGAATTTCAGGAGAGACCTACATTGCAGAATACTTCAGGTTTCTGAGTCTGATCATTGTCCTCCCTCCTTACCTTGCTATTAGCTGGTCAGGATTAAACAGTCTAATTTGTACTTTTGCACTAGTTTATATGGATCCAGATGCGCTGTCCGCTGTGAAGAAGGAAAATATCACAACGGCAGGGAATGTGAACCGTGTCACCGTTCCTGTGCAACATGTGCAGGTACCTCAGTGACATTTGACTTCGCGTAATCATTTTGTCCTTTGTGCAGTATGACATCACGTTTCCAAATACAGTATGATGATTGGCTTGTAAATGAAAAGTTATGCCTTGGAGGTTCTTTAATAGCTCTTTGAGTAAAGTGGGCTTCTTCCTGTTGACATAAAAATATAAACGTTCTAGCTGAAAAGTACACACACACTCACTAGCTATCTTTGCTTGTGATTCCTAGCTGTAGAAATAACAATTTTTTTCTCAGAAAAAAGTATGGCAGGATTACCGCTATATTTATCTTTTGTTGCTAGCTGATATAGTTTGCAGTACATGTAGGCAAGGTGTAAAGCAACGAGAATATATATGTCCAATAACCTATGATGAGCAGATGTTTTGTTACAGTTAGCGATGCTGTCTGTTATCCAGGCTATACTGAGAATGTGTCAATGTGTTACAGTGTATTTTCTCTTGGCTTTAAGGCTCAGGAGCAGATGCTTGCATAAACTGCACAGAAGGTTATTTTATGGAGGATGGAAGATGCGTGCAGTCCTGTAGTGCTGGTTATTACCTTGACCACTCTCTTGAAAACGGATACAAAACCTGCAAAAGGTAAGATATAGTCCTCAAAGGCTACATTATATTTTGGGGGGTTTTTTAAAGCAAGTGTCTAATATTTGATATCATACATCTACTACTGTGTAAATTGGATTAAATAATAGAATGTTATGACATTGAAGAACACATTTCTGGGTGTTGAGAATAAGAGAATACACAGTATGCTCAGCAAACTATGGGAAGAAAGCAAGAATTGTTAACTTGATTGTAATTTTTATATAAGGGCTTTTAAAATGGATTTCAGTGCGTGTGTGTATGTGTTCTGCTTATTTAAATCAAGATTTTATTAAGCAATTTGAAATTACAGGCATAAAAATATGGTAACTAGTTAACAGATCTAGCAGAGGGGCTGTTCTTGTCCATTAAAGAAGCAATAGTAGCCATTTGCCAAGAGGTAAATTGCCATTCATATGGACCATTCAGTTCCTCAGCTATACACAACCAGCAATGGAGCAGAAATACTTGATGGACAAGGCTTGGTAAGCTTTTGCTGAGTTTTATTTGAAAGGGACAGAGTTTTTTGCACATCGTTGTAAAGTACAGTTCAGGCCCTTCTGAAGCTCTTATTTTTTGACTTTGGACAAACTCTCTTTGATGGAGGCAGCATTGGGAATCACCTTTTGTTACAGCTTTCCACAGAAAACACATAATACTCCTTCAATCTTCTATGACATGCTTTACTTTTTGATCCTTATCTCCCTGTGTAGTTTTGTCCAGTCTATGGATGCCTAATGTATTTTATAAATGTGACTGGTTACTTCTACCTGCTGTACTTCGTTTCAAAATTTTCAGAATCAAGTAGTTATCATTAAATAAAAGAATATGAATTATCTCAGTGACGAGAACTTAACTGAGACAGTGTGATGGAAATTCTTGTTGTTGCTTAGTGGCAATTGTGATAACTTCTGGCTTTTGTTTTGTTTAAAGATGTGATGCCAGCTGCTTGGAATGCAGCGGTCAAGGAGACAAAAACTGTACAACTTGTCCAAATGGCTATATCTTAGATACCGGGGTCTGTGTAATTGGAACAGTCTGTAAGGATGGTGAGTATTATTATTTTTCTCAAAAATACTCCTTTTGTTGGCATCAAAGTTAACTTAATTGTTCCACGTTTTGTGTTGGTTTGGCTTCTTGAAGTATTTTGGATCTCCTAAATGATTATTTCGTTATATTTTCAGATTTATACATGGGGCAAATATATAATATGGATTATTTTTGTTTCACAGACCCCATTCTTTATCTGAGCTTTAGCCCATGATTTCCACCTCATTTGTTTTGTAATGGGCATTTCCTTAGAAAGATTTTTCTTGTGACTATCTTAATGCACTCTTAACTGAAAGATTCATCTGTGTCTGATTTGCCCTTCTAAACTGTAAAGATGTTGACAACTAATGTGATGTTAACTCTCAATAACCTTAATTGAATTATGTGAATGAATAGCAAAGGGAAATAGAGACAATTTGAAAATATTGTACCATCTTCATAATGGAGATTTTGGCATTCTCTAAGCAATTTGTTGCATTTAATACAGCATTGCTCTAACTGCATATTATTAGCTTCATTACTATATTATTTAAAGCAACAAAGTGTGTTAACAGTTAAAGAGATAACAGGGTCCTTTTCCTGAAGGTGTTACTACCTAAGGTCATTGCAGGTACAATTCAACAAGTGAGATCATTTCAGAACAGAAGCTTAGTGTTACACACAGTGGGGCAAATATCTGACAAAGCAAATATAGTAAGAACTAATGATGATTCTGGGGCCCATTTAGCTCCCATTTAAGTCAAATTAGCATTTTACCGTTGATTCAATGGAAGCAGGATTGGACCCATAGTGCTTCTTTGGACATTTATAGATCATGTTAGTCAGTTTACACTTTCAAGTCAGATAAAGCTAGTAGTAAAAGGAAAATTAAAGTTGTGTACTCACAGTATCCTCTTGCATATCAGCAATATGTTGCAATAGCTGTTGGGTCTGGTACTGCTTCGGCTAAAATATGTCCTCATTTATACCTGTGCAACCTCAATGAGTTTGCACAGATGGGCATCACTGAGGGCAGAATTTTGTTTCTTGTACTTTTCATGGATTGTTATTGATGTTGAGCTGAAAAAGAAAGGAGCTTAGGCAAAGTAAATTTCATTAGAAATACTCTTTTGTGTAAACATGATTATACCAGCCTCTCACTTTCCGTGACTGTTTCACACCATCCTTTTTATGAAAAATATTATGTACACACACACAAGTGCTTTCCTCTGCCCACTTGTACAAATTAGAGTAGCGTCTGCGGATACAAAAACAAAATGGTACAAGACCAACATGCACAGAAATAACTAACTCATCATTTTATTGGCATATGGCTCAATCCTTCCAGAAGCTGAGAAGTCCGAGGAAGTACTGAGCACTCTCCACTCCCATTGAAGTCAGCAGGCATTGAGAAGGTGCTCATGCAAATGGTGTTATTTTTATTACAGTAGCCTAGGAGGACAAACACAGAAGTAATAATGTTGCTTATAATTTTCAAAGAAGGAGGATCTTATATTACCGGCAGGGGATCAAGAAGCATTGGTTGCTTGTCAGACTTACACAGGTTCAATTTCTGTTTAGAATGTTTATTCTCTTTCTGTGATATGACTGTTATATCCTTTTGATTCATAATAACTCAGAAAAAATCCTTCACTGTATTTATCACTGTTTTCTAATTATTCTTTTTCTAATCTTTTTTTTTTCCCTTTCACAAATGGATACCAATCACTCCCTGTCGGACAACACAATATTTCTTCTTGAAAAAAAAAATGTTGTTGACTGAAATTCCTTTTGATGGACCAAATTTCCTACTTGCTACCTGCTCCTGAATGGTCTCTTCCATCAAATCTGCCTGTCTGACCAATTAAACCTTCCTCCGTTGTACACCATGCTCTTCAAATCTTCAACTTGCCCCCTCCCTCTATCGCTGACCTCCGGAAGCAACGGAAGAATCTTGGGCCGAGGGAGGATTCTGTATGCTAGTGAAAAAGAACAATCTGTGTCAAAGGAAAGTACTTCAGCAACTGTGTTGCAGAACATGTACGCACAAAGGGTGAACTGGTACCTCCCAGAATCCTCTTGCTCCTGTAGACTTATAGATTAATCCATATTATTAAAAAAAAGAAAAAAGAAAAAAAAAGGCAAGCCACCTCTTTCTCTCTCCCTCTCTCCTCTTTGTCAGGGGAGACGGTGAACTGTTTGTTGGAACTTTAATGGAAAAAACTACAACAAGCCTACCTTTCATAACTGGGTGTTTAGAGCTAAGCATCCAGGATCACAGTCAGTATTGTGTGACCAAAGCATTGATGCCAAAATTAACATTAAAATAATTATTTGATTTCCTGTCAACCTTAGGATTATCCCTGTTTTTGATGGTCCTTTTTCTTCCTTTCCCCTTTTTTTTCCTGCTTGTTTCCCCTTCAAGATGTTTAAAGAGTGTTTCAAGAATACGACACAAGTTTACATGGATTAAAACAAAACAAAAACAAAAAAATACTCGCATCAGTCTTTTTTTGTGCTTATATATTAATAGTCACGGGGAACTTAAGAAAACCAGCCCTTGAGGGAATTAGAAACATCTTTATATGTGGGACTATGTTCTGCATCCTTTGTATCAGTATTAAAAATAAATTAAAAAGTGATCAATTCCACACATATTTCTTACTTTGTGTCCTATGCTGTGTGCTGTTTTTTGCATCATGCAGTATTTACATACATTTTGCTTCTCCCACCCCAGTTATATAGATCTGGTTATTAGACAATTAGCTTCTTAACTGCTATTCTGGGATTTTAATTTCTTTCTTTAAATTGTCAAAGCTATTTGGAATAAAATGTAACATTCCAATAACACCTAAGTTTTGACAAGGGCATTCTTCCTATTGTGAACAAATTGTCTTCACTACCCATCAGATCCAGCGGGGATCAATTTATCGCGTCTAGTCTAGACGTGATAAATCGACCCCCGAGTGCTCTCCCGTCAACTCCTGTACTCCAGCGCCGTGAGAGGTGCAGGCAGAGTCAACGGGGGAGCGGCAGCAGTCGACTCACTGCGGTGGAGACACCACAGTAAGTCGATCTTAAGTACATCGACTTCAGCTACATTATTCACGTAGCTGAAGTTGCGTAACGTAGATCGATTCCCGCCCCCCCGTGTAGACCACGGCTTAGGTGTTGCTATTTGGAATAAAATGTAACATTCCAATAACACCTACATTTTGACAAGGGCATTCTTCCTATTGTGAACAAATTCCAAAAGGAGCTGGTCCTCTTATTTTTCATGAATGAAAGTATTTTGTAAACTCATGTCTGGAGCACACAGGTAACACTTAAGTAGTAGTTGTATAATCTTATCTTGTATTTTAGCAAACAGGGGGCCCCATCCTGCAAACGTGTACTACTAGTCACAGTGCTAATACATAGATTTCAGTGATACTACATCCAGAAGTAGGTGTTTACAGTACTGGGCCCTATAACTGGAACTGATACACTGGGTCAAATTCAACCCTTGGAGTAACTACATTTAGATCAATACATTTACATCAAGAGACGATGTCTATCCAGTTTGGATTTTGTGTAATAATATCCCTCTTGGCAGTCTGGGCCTTAAGCTGCTCTTAATCAACAATGGTATAAATTGGGACTAACCCCAGTGAAGCCAGTTTAAGCGAGAGAGGAATAAGGCTCCTGTGTTTCCTTTTCTAGTTACACATCATTCCCAGTCAACATATTTTTATATGTTCCTATTAGCATATTGCTAGACACACATTAATTAGGTGAAATGTAGTAAATTAAATTTCAAAGATATTGATTTGATTAAGGGCTTTTCTTCACTACAGAGCTAAGTTGGCATAATGGCTTCGATTTAGCAGGTCTAGTGAAGACATGCTCAATCGATGGGAGAGCGCTCTTCCATCGATTTCTCTACACCACAATGAGAGGTGGAAGCAATGTCGGTGGGAGAGCATCTCCCATTGACATAAAGAAGTGTGGACCCTGCAGTAAGTAGATCTAAGCTACATTGACTTGAGTTACACTACTAACATAACTCAAATTGCATAGCTTAGATTGACCAGCAGCGGTAGCGTAGACCTGGCCTAAAACAAGTCTTCCTTCTGTACAAAAATAATCTGGGTGCGACGATCAGCGACACACAAATGGAAAATGGAAAACATTTCTGTAAAAACATATATTGTAGAAATAGAACTTCTAGACTTCCCTTTTTTCAATATGAAATCTGTCCCTGAATTTTTACAAATGAAAGCACTGGTGCCAGTAGAAACAATAGTTCCTTTTCCCAGAGAACAGCTGAATTCCTACAGACATCCCATTTTCTATGATAGTAAAAGAACTGTGACGTTCCTTTGGTGTTCATTAAATTTCCTGCTAAACATTCAAAGTCATGACAGCTTTATTTGTGCTAGTTTAACTACTAGTCTGTTACGTCCTTATTACTCTAATAACATTATTAACTAGAACATAATGCTTTCAAAGTTTAAGTTAATATTATATATTATATATAAATATATATATATATTCATAATTGAGATATAATTATGTAATGGATTGTAAAGAATTTGTTTGGATACTTACAAATGTCTCTAACACTATTATAGAGAAGAAATTAATATCTTTGTTTTCTTTTTAAAATACTGACACATTGTTAAATCCAAATTCATTTTTACTGAAAAATACTGTACATGTGTAAAATGTTCAGTTGTTATTTGTAAAATAGAGTAGTACTGTTGTAATTGATACTGGCCAAAATCAATGTTATTCCATATTTTATTTTTTCTATTAAATTAACCTAAGTTCCTGTTGCTTTGGTCTGGAAAAACATGTTGATGATTGTTGATATGTAAAGTATCTCGCTTTAGGAGAGGAAGGTAATTTTTATGTTAAAAAGCAGTTTGATATCACATATAAGTCATTGCGACAAAGTGGGGGAGGGGTTTTTTTTTTGTTTTTAATGAATGTATTGACTTTTTGAAAAGCAGTGGTATTTATCAGGCAGAAACACCTGTTTTTGATGGAGGTTACTTTTTGTGCTGTAGAAACACAACTGAAGCTGAATTCTGATGCAGGATAGCTTCGACTTCTTCTGATCCATAACAGTAATTATCAGTCCAGTTGCTTTCATATTTAGGATTAAAACCCAGATCCATACCTACCTAATTGCCGAGATGGTTAGGAATAGATTAGGGTAAGACATTCACGTTTCCAGTTAGGCAGCCAGAGGTGTCCATTGTGCAATGGATTGCTGATCTCCATTATTTCCCAATGCATAGATGTCAGTACCACAAAAGCACTGCATTAGGCCCTGTGCTTATAAATGACTGTTCGCAGGCAGATTGCTGCACCCGTGAAGATCCTCACTGAAGTCACCAGGCCTCCACATGGATGCAGCATTCCAACCGTACAGGTTTGGGGCCTTTATTGATGTTAATTGATATCTTTGTCGAGCATCTCAGCTGAGAGATGAAGAACTGAATGGGCTTGGAGACTGAATGACCTTTCATCCACAGAGGTAGTGTCTTCAGAGTCAGTGAGGGCAGTCTGAGGAAGCCTGCACTTCAGCTGCCCAATCAGAGTATGTTCTGTAGTGGTTTTCAATCCAGTACCTTTTGCTAGCTCTAAAACCACTTAAAAATAAAGGGCTAGACCAGCGATCACACTCTCCCCGCTGCTCCTGGGAGAGCGTGAACTTCAGCCTGTTGCAGCATACACCCCCTCTCCCCCCCCCAACACGCTGGTATAATTACTCTATAAGCACACTGGGGAGACAGTCACAGGGCCACCCACTGCCTGCGTTCTCGCCCACCTGTGCCAGGGAGGGACATAGTCACGCTGCACAGGAAGTGGCAAAATGGCCCAAGGAAGAATGTGTGCGCAGTACGCCCCACCACTCCCTTGCATGAGCATGCAACACAGGCCACAATCTGGCCCAAAGAAAATCAGTTGATACATTAGTTGTTTGTTGCATGAAGAACTTCTACACTCTGCTTCCATTTTCATCTTTCTATTGTTGATACTGTTGCTGGGCATTTCACCAATTTGGTTGTGTTGCATTCTCAACATATTGTCCTCTGCGGGGAGAGCATGCAAAAAGTGATAGTATAATCATGTTAATATTGGCCAAATAGCTTTTTCCAGAATGCATATCTTTAAACACTAAACTGTAGAGCAGGGATCGGCAACCTTTGGCACGCGGCCCATCAGGGAAAGCCACTGGCAGGCTGGGATGGTTTGTTTACTTGCAGCGTCTGCAGGTTCGGGTGATCGCAGATCCCACTGGCCGCGGTTCGCTGTTCCAGGCCAATGGGGGCTGTGGGAAGTAGTGCAGGCCAGGCCCCCTCTTTCTGCAGCCCCTATTGGCCTGGGATGGCAAACCGCGGCCAGTGGGACCTGCAATTGGCCAAACCTGCGGGCACTGCAGGTAAACAAACCATCCCGGCCTGCTAGTGGCTTTCCCTGACGGACCGCATGCCAAAGCTTGCCAATCCCTGCTGTAGAGCCCCTCAGACAGGCAACTGCTGAACTGAGTCTTACTCCTGAATGCAATACTTTGTAGCATAAAGTTGGAGCATTAGCCAGCCATCTTTCATTGATGTGTCTAGTAATGGAATCCAGTGTTTTATAAGCGTTGTTATTACAGAGCTTTAGAGGAGGCTGGTCAGCATTCTAGCCCACCCTACTCACATGATAATCCATATACCTGAAGTCCCGTTGTAGCCAATGAGATTAATCATGAGTGAGTTCTGCAGAAATGGGCCCTAAATTTGCCAAGAAAGTATCTTCCTTTGCTGTGTAATTTCTTTCTCACGACACGATCAATCCTCCTTCTGCTTCATTTGTGAGGAGTTGCTCTTCAATATTTGAGATCCAGTACTAATAATGAGTACATGATAGATACAGACAAACCACTTCATTGAAGTTCAGAAACTTTGTTACATGGAGCAGTTTACCCCCTTTCTCCATCCTGCCTGCTGAAGAATATATCGGCCTTTATTTACATCACAAAAAGTGGCAACAGAGATTTTTTAACAATCATACTTTACTTAAGCCATTTTACAACTATGATAAAACGTGTGCTTGTCTCCCTCCCTGTTCAAAAAGGCTCATGGTGACTTCCCATTGACCTCAGTGGGGATTAAGAATGTGCTTAAGTGCCTCCCTAAATTGGAGCCTGGGAGCTAATGAGGCCTATCGAACTGTGATCCAGAAAGAGTCTCACAGCATAACCAACATGTCTCAGGAGAACAGGCAGAATTTCAATGAGCTATTAAACTAGTAAGTACAACTACCCAGTACGGAAAGGCTCCGTTTTTTTTAAATGAAAGATTTATTTATTTTTTGTAACAGCGTTACAAGCTTGACCCGTCTTCTCGCTGTACACCACCACCTCAAAAAATACACCCTCAGCATTTTCCTGAGCAACAAAGACTGCCTGGTGAGTGGGAAAAGTGACTGTAAGGGGTATGTGGAGATAAGTCTGCGTCCAGAGTGCATTCATCCTCAGCAGTACCAATGCACCTTATTTTTGATCCCGTCTGCTTACACTGGAAGTTGACACTGGAAAGTTCTCTTTTTTTTTTTTCTAAAAAGTTTTGCAGGCTCCCTCTCTTTGGGGAACAATGTATTGTAACAAAAAACTATTTTGATGAACATGTTAAAAAATCATGGAAACATGTATCCATTCTTAACCCTGCAAAAGAGAAACAACTTGGAAGTTTCAACATTTTGCACAACATTGTTTTCCTGGGTTTTGACCAGTTCAGTTTACCATCCGCCAAGAATACTGGTGTGGGAAGGGCTTCCTTTCCTCCTCTACGGACGAAAGCATCATTACTTAGCAAATTGCTATATGCTCGCAACTGAGCCTTGTTAATGTGCCAACAGCTGCTTACTAGGGTCATGTCCATCTATTTGGTGCATATGCTGCCATCAGCAACAAACGTTATATGCCAAATGTAACCACATCTCTATTCTCCACCTCTGCACTGGCCAACAGAGCAGGACTTGGACCTATGATGTCCTGGAAAATTTTGGTTAAGTCCAGGGCACCTAGAGCACAGCAATATTGGGCCTCTCACCTGGGTTTGAGTCAAGCCCATTATTTTAAAAGGACCCGTTTCTGAAACCCTCATACTGAGTATCCCAGCAAAATCAATGGGATTGCTCATGAATGTGTTACTCTGTGCTGGTAAAGGTAGCAGAATCAGTTCCATACTCAGTTACACATGTACTATAGTTAGCAGATACTAGAAGGAGTTTGTCTCGGGATCACCACAATATCTATTCCCCAATAAGGAAGTGAAGTTTCACTTCTGCTATGTGAAATGCAGACAAGGGAGTGAATGCTGTAGAAAGAACTCCCAAGTATTTAAAAGGAGGTCTCTTCAGTCAGCAGCAAATGCTGCACCTTCATGTAGTGCCAAGCGTTTTCTTTTTGTTTCATTTCTTGAGTATCTCATGGACTCACTGCCAGATCTGGGGGTGGTTGGTTATGGATCAAGCCCACATTCACAATTATTAATTTATTGCCATCTTTACAGAGTGTAAGATGGATTTCATGAAGGTTTTTTATGGAAAAACAACATCACATTTCAAGGCTGGCCTTTTCCCACTGTGCTCCATGGAACATCGCTTTTCTTTCATTTTGGAGATGTACAACACTGTTATTGTAAAAGCAGTATACATTCTGACAAGATCACTATTATGGAGAGCAACTCCTGTGTGCTGGGAACTCCTTGTGTAGCTAGTTTACCTCAAGTTCCTATCCACTTGTTTGGAGAACTTTATTCACCCATTGGCCAAAACCACTCACAGTTCCTTTCCTTTTGGAAGGAATGTAACAGAGGCAATAACCAGGCCCGCTGATTGGGGGGCAAAAGAGGGCAATTGCCATGGGGCCCGGATGATTTTAAAGGGCCCGGGGGCCAGTGTGGGCGGCCGACCTCCCTAGGGACAGCCCTGGCCCTGGGGCCCGGAATTTCTGTCACCGGCCCTGGCAAAAACCAACACGTGGATCCATTCCAACCCCTTTAGCCTTTGTCAACTACTCACTAGGCAGGGACAGATCCACTCTAGCATTATAAGGAACAGCTAGTGGGAGCTGACAACTAAGGGATGACCCAGTACAATTTGTTAACTGCAACAAAAAAACTGGTAAAAAATTATCCATCATCCATCCTTCCATCACTATACTATCTGAGCACCAAAAGATCTCAATACCTGACTGTGCTAATTCACATAATGAAGACACAGTTAAAACAATTCTTCCCCTCTTAGTTCCACATTAGAAACCTCCTTCATTTGGTGGTGGTGGTGGCCAATGCATTTGTGCTGTGTGAGCTTATAACGTGAGTCTTGGTCTCCATCACATCATAAGGGGTCTGTGGAGAGTAACATGAGGTTCTCTCATTCTCCAACCCACTTCTAATTAGTTTTAGCAGTAGCTCAGGACTCCTCTCAAGTGACCGATGGATGTGCTGACTCAATGGAGGAAAACACATTTTGGGTTGTTATTACCAATGGTAATTTAAAAACTGATTTTTTAAAAATTATGTCAAATATCTGAGCTCTTTGGTGGAAGGACTATCTTTTCACATATTAGCACTGTGCCTAACAGAATAGAGCACCAATCCCTGACTGGAGACTGTGGGCACTACCACAGACAAATAATAAATAGCAGTGAGAATAAACTTCAAGCTGTTTTGGCAAAAGGACAGATACAGAAGATGTACATGTGTTTATTCAGAGGAGACAAGAATTGAGGGTTATGCAAAATACTGCAGTTGATAAAGCCTTTCTTCTCTACATCCTGCTTCAAGTCCAACCTGAAGCATTATGTAATCTCTGCTAAACCTGAAACAGAAGACCCTTACATCCTATAATCACCACATCTAACTCTGCACAAAGCATCTTTGCTGGGGGAATGGAATCCCTGGTCTGTTCTGACCCCCAAGGATGATTGGATCACCAGAAATGAATTGGGAGCTGAGGTTCCATTTTTTCAGTCTTTCTGAAAGTCAGTGGGACTTGCTGCCTCAGTTGCTTTTGAAAACAAGACTGCCATGTAGGCACATTTGAAAATTCACCCCAAAGCTTAAACACTTATGGATCCCTCACTCAGATTTGTGCACCCTCCCCTGTACACCCAGCGCGTTTTCCCAAATCCCAGTGCAACCGATCCCATGCTTAGATTCAGAGGCAACTTGATTACAGTGTACAAGTACCAGCCCAGGGAGAAAAATACTGGGTTCTAACAGGCTCTTCAATCAAGCAAATAACAGCATAAAAAGAACCACTGGCTGGAAGCTGAACCATGCCAAATGCCATTTAGAAATTAGGCACAAATTTTTGATAGTGAGGGCGATTAACCATTGGAACAGACTGCTAGGTGAGTGCTGGATTCTCAGCCCTTGCTGTCTTGAGATCAAAATTGGATGCTTTGGCCAAACACAAGTTATTGGGTTCACTACAGAGTAACGAGGTGAAATTGAATGGTATGTGATATACAAGAGGCCAAACTAGCCACCTAATGTTCCTTTCTGGCCTTAAACTCTATGAAACTCTATGCTTCCTTCAAATTCATTATCTGCCCCTAAGCCCACCAATGCTGAGCCCTGCCTCTAGCAATGAAGCTGCTGTCACGAAGCCCTCAGTAACGTGGGGTTTTTTTTAAATAAAATTGCTCTAAGGACCCAATCCTTTAAAATGCCAATCACTTCCTCGTGCTGCGTTCTCTCAACTCCTAGTGATGTTAGGGGAAGATGGTTTGGTGGATATAACACTAAGACACCAGAAGGGTTCAGTTCTGGGGTTAACCACAGACTTCTTATATGACCATGGGCCATTCACTTAATCACTCCAGTTCCCCCATCTGTAATACTGATCACAATACCTCCAAACCCCAAAAGGGGGTTGTGAGAATAAAATTAATTAAAGATTGTCAGTGCTGCAATACTACAGTAAGGAGGGCTGGGTAAGTGCTCAGCCAGAATGACTTTCGGGGCAGTATTCACCATCTTGCAGAATCACACAGTAAATTAGCACCATACTTTGGGCCTTCCAGTGCATTTTCTGTTGTGTATCTGGGCAGGGCTATGGTCTACTGTGTATTTTACAGCATCACCTGCACCGGTGGTAAATATTACTAAAATAACAGCAATCAAAATAATTTATGCAAGACAAACTAGAAAAAAGTAGTTTTTACATGGTAAGGGTAAGGGTACGCTGGCTAGAACAGTGGCCTGGGACTCAGGAGACCTGGGTTCTAATACCCAAATCTGCCACAGACCTGCTGGGTGACCTTGAGCAAGACACTTCCCCTCTCTGTGCCTCAGGTTTCCCATCTGTGAAAAGGGGATAATGGTGCTTATTCTCCTTTTCAAAACACTTTTTGATCCGCTGATGAAAAGTGCTATACAAGAACTAAGTATTATTAATTATGTATTGTATGTATTACTGTAGTGCTTATTATTAATTATAACAATACTATAAACAATTAAAGCCATACTTTGCAACCTTCCAAAATCCAAATGTCGAATGCAGTATGCGCCAAAGATCCCAAATGAGGGATACAAAGCATTATTCACAGAGGAAACTTAACATGCAGTGGGTTTCATGCCCTTAATATAACTAACTTCTGTTATAAGCCCAGTTTCATGGTTTTGTTGTGATTATGTAAGTAATTTTCAGCAATAAAAGTGGCAGCTGAGGGGAACGCCCTGTTTGCACGGAACAGGGCTAATCTTTGGGTGTGGCTACACTGTAATGAAACACCCGTGGCTGGCCCATGTCAGCTGGTTCGGGCTGTGGGGCTGTAAAATTGCAGGGTAGATGTTTGGGCTCGTGCTGGAACCTGAGCTCTGGCACCTTCTCCACTCTCAGAGCTCAGGCTCCAGCCCAAGCCTGAACATCTACTCTGCAATTTTACAGCTCTGCGGCCATGGGTGTTTGAGTCCAGTGTAGACACACCCTTTGGGACTAAAAAGGAGTCATTTCCCTTGAAATGAGGTACAGTGGAAAAGTATGTTTAAAGGTGGTAAAATTACTTTTTAAAATGATTTAGTGTTATTTCCCACTTACATGCATGACATGGATACCTTGCAGAATAAAGTAAAAGGGTGCAGGTTTTGCAGGTGTCAGCTAGCTACCAATGGCTGAAGGGGGAGGAAGGGTTACGCACTTTTTAGCCCTAGGCAAGTACGTCAAGTTAACAAATAGTTCTGTAGTATAGTTTAAAAATCTTCTTTCAGCATTTCAGCATTAACTATTTTAATTTCCACAGAAAAAAATGCATTGTATTAATGTTTAATGACAGTTCTACAACCATAGCTGTGACTTGTGAAATCAGAGGCCCAGAACATAGGCAATTTCTGGTGTTCACTCTTATAATAGTGTGTTTTAAGAGGCTGCAAATTAAAGATTAAGCTAGCAAAGGACTGGCCTTCAACTGGCACTAATCCAGGGCAGCTGAAATGAATTACAGCACTTCAGATGGAGGAAGTAACAAAGAAATAACAAAGGCCTTTTAAAACTCACCACTGATGCCATGTGGGGAGGGTTTGGAAGGGGGGTATTCTGAGGTATATGAATTAGTGGCTCCAGACCGAGTGATCCTATACAGGACACAGAGTCTATCACTGTTGCCAAATAAAGTGAATTTAACAGAGATGAAGAAACAACAAAAACCTTTCAGAATATAAATTACAACCAAAACAGCAATATCAGATAAGGAATGATTTAATACAAGGGTAACATCTACTGAGGGATGCTACAACCATGAAGAATCATGAGCACACTCCCAAGCAATGAGCCATCAGAATCTTCAATGTGGAATGTGCATGTATTCTAGTGTTGCCTAGTTATTTTATAGCATCAGACGTGCTTACAAACATCACATAAAATACACAGAAGACAGAACCTGACCCTAAGGAACGTGGTTATTTTTTATATCAAGTTTCTGTTGGGAAAAGTATCTGTTTATCTGCCATATTCTGAAAAAGTCATTTGTACGGATGTGCTTCCGTATCATAACACCTTTACACTATAGTAATCTAAAAATGGGATTGCTAATTGTGGGAATACAGTGTTTGTGAAGTGGACTGTAATCTAGTGAGTACAGCACTGGCCTGAAAGTCAGGAGATAAAGGTTTTAATTCCGGCTCTGTCATTATTTGACCTAGGGCAAATCATATAACCTATCTATGCCTCACTTTCTCTCTGTAAAGGCATAATAGTATTTACAGGGTGCAGCGAGGACTAATTAATGAAGGCCAAATTTTCTCTCAGTTACACAAGTGTGAATGCACAAAACTGTACTCAATTCAATGTCAAATGGTTAGTTTATCACATCTTTATCATCACCCCCTTATATGATATATATATTTATGGGCCAGATCCTGAGCTGGTGTAAATCAGCACACCTCAGATGACTTCAGTGGATCTATGCCAATTTGCACCAGCTGAAGATCTCACTTACACAGTCTAGAGAGATTATATAAACAGAGGGATACCCATACAAATAGGCACATATAAATATGCTAAAGTCCTTTGAGATTTATGGCTGAAAAGCACCATAGAAGTGTTAATATATAAATTCTGTGTCTGTACGTACTCACACACAGAGAGACGCCTAAATATTTTGGTTATCTCTGGGACTTGCAAAGAAAAGGTGCTTAAAAACAAAGGGGGGGGGTTGTTGTTTTGCTTTTTATATATATAGAAAACCTCAATATTTTCTTTCACTGCTGGAAAAAGGAAGAACAATAGCTAAAAACATGCTAACAATTCCTTTAAATCCCAGATTATTTGCAAAAACAGTGTATTTTTAATAGAGAATTCAAAGGGATCCTGCAGACTTTGTAAAACATGGCTGCAGAATTCCTCATAGATAGAGATCTCACTGTCTGGGCATTTTATATATGTCTGCTGCCCTTACTCAAAATGAGAAGGACGTTAGTTCATAAATCATCCCAGTGATTTCTCCTATATAAAAAACTGAGTGGCTAATATGTCTGAGTGAGAGGGAATAGATATTTGTATATTAACATTATTTTATGGCTTGTCTACATGGTGTGGTAATGCCCTACATTAACTGGGTAGATCCTGTTGGTGTGCACTAAAGGTTCCCTAGCGTGCCTTAACATAATAGCTTTTCTGCCTCCCTTCCTGACATTGCTCCTTCATACAGCCCCTGGCCCCTCCCGCCCACCGTGGAGGACTCAGCAAAACAGAGACAGCCAAAACCAAAAGACACTCCACTCTTCTGTGTCTTAAGTCCCACAATGCACATGCACAGCCCAAGTTTCAAGGCAGCAATGCAAGTGGGAAGAATTCTCCATCTAGGGGTATCCACAGAATTTGCAGGCTTCATTTACCTCCCAGGGCGCACTGCCCAGACCATATCCTCAGCTAAATCAGTTGCTAAAGAATGAAGCAGCAGATAGTAAATTCAGTCAAATATCTGTACTTGACTAGCATAGATTACCTGCTAACCAAATAACATAGGCACACTTATTTAATCTAGGGCCTTATAAAACAGTTCAATGGATAGATTCATTGCCCCCACACAGTGCTTAATACACACATGGCTGGCGTGTCACTTGCCAAATGACTCTATCTACTCTACGAGTTATGGGGAGCATAGATATGCAGTACGGTAACCATGTCTTAATGAGCCCCAGTAAATAAAAGGACATGTCATGTATTACAGCACCATGCAGCAGCAGCTATAGTCTCGCTGCCCAAAGAGGATGAGATTTTCAAAGTCACTGAGAGGACTGGGACACCCAGTTCTCTTTAATTTTAAAGGTAATTGGGTGTCTACATCCCTAAGCAAGTGTAGGTCTCCAGGAGGCACAGAACCGAAGGAACAGTCCAAGAGGAGAGGTAAGGGGGACAGAGAGGACCATTATGCACTCCTGATTTTGGGCTGGTCCAGGCTTTAGCTTATAGAAACCCATCCCTGGCTACCTATGAGTTGCAAAGCAGTCTTCTAGGATCTCTTGTGGTGGCACAGGCTATGAATATGACCTTAGCAAATGCCTTACACTGGGGCTTGTAAACTGGCAGTGTAAGAATACTGTATCAGCACCAAAGGGATTCACCCTGAGTTTGCTGCAGCCCATTAATGTGTCCTAGATAGGTGGCATCTTTCTCCAACCACTTTGAATGTGTTTCTGCTAAAGAGATAAAATAGCACCAAATACACAACATGCCATGTTTCTGAACGATCATAGTAAACATGGGAGACTCAAGAGGACTCAGTCTGATCTCACACTGGTGAGAATCAGGAATGACTCCACTGAAATCTGATGAAAAGCACTAGGTATTAAATCTATGGAGTTACCTCGGGGCAAAATGAGCTAAGTGAAATCAGAATCAAACCCCAACATTTTCAGAAGAAATTACTTTATTTGTGGTTATGTCGTCCACAGGAATGATAAGACATACCCAATCAATTCTGGGTGCATTAAGTTGCTTGAGGTTTGCCTTTTAGATTTAGCACCAAAATGTTTATGGAGATACTACAGTGGTTAGCATGTTAGAAATAGCAAAGGCAGTCAGGCAGCTGAATGGTTGTGATGTATCTCGTATCTACCAGATGGTTGCCAAACAGTGCAATGTAGTGCACCTGAACTACTTCAAAATCCCATCTGCTGGCTGGACTCACTCCTCATGCACCCCACACACAATTGGAGCAGAGACTCAAACTGTTACCCTTCATGCAGTGTCCTTTAATCTAGTTCTCCAGAGTGCACCAGAATAGAGGCCCCCCCCCCCCCGTAACCAGAAGCTGAGCCAATAGGAGCTGGCTCAACCACTAACAGGCATTCTTCGTAAGACTCAAGCAGACTCAAAGAAAACAAGTCATTGGGCTCATCATTCCGAAAGACACAGTGCTCCAGCACCCAGGGCACAAGCAGTGGGTTGCCTGTTGACACAACTGAGAACTGCCGGTTTCAGAAATTCAAAAAACTTTGATGTCTAATTCTTTTCAATTAGCAACATATTGGACAAAGTTTTTTATTTGATCTGTGGGTCTTAAGTAAACAATTGGGTTTTGTTTGCCAGGGGAATATGCCGAGCGTGTGGATCGGTGCCTGTTCTGTGAAGCATCCTGTTCTAAGTGCACAGGGCCAACTCAGAATGACTGTATCGGCTGTGCAATCACAAGGTAAGTGATTGTTGTTGTTATTTATTTACATTGTGGTAGCAGGTAGAAGCCCCAGTCAGGATCTGGGTCCCACTGTACTAGGTGATGTACAAACTCATAAAAACAGACTCATTAACCCGATGAGGTGAATCAAGTGAGTATGACAAACAAAATTAGAGCAAGGAAGGAGAACAAAGGTTGCACAAATGAAACCAATTGCTTGCACAGCTGCTCAACCAGATGGGCCCTGAGGGAAGAAAATCTTTTTTCCTTAAATCAGTGAAATCAGCTAACCCTGACTGACATACAGGCAAACCATAACTGTTGGTAGTAGGTTCTGGCCTCTAACATGCCACAAAGGGGACAGGCTGACCCTGATCAGTGACAGTCAGGGTATGTCTACACTGCAATTTAAAACCCATGGCTGGCCAGTGCCAACTGATGCGGATTCATGGGGCTTGGGCTAAAGGTCTGTTTAATTGTGATGTAGATGTCTGGGCTTGGGCTGAAGCCCAGGCTCTAGAACCCTGAGGGAGGAAGAGGAGGGTCCCAGATCCCAGCCCCAGCCAGAGCCCGAACATCTACACCACAATTAAACAGCCCCTTAGCCTGATCCACACAAGCCGAAGTCAGCTGGCACAGGTTAGCCGCAGGTGTCCAATTGCAGTGTAGAAATATCTTCAGACACTCGGAGTCCAATTTTTGACTTGCCACATCTGCATTGGTTTTCATGACACATATTTGATTTATATGGCATGAGATCAATTACCATACAGGGCCTGAAGGGATTATTGTCTAACTAAGACATAATTATTTATTTAAAATATATCTAAACACTTCCTAACTAGAGCAGGTCCTGAACTAAATCCCAACCTGAACCACTGCTCAAACTTTGGGAAAGTTTGAATCTAATATGAATTCTGCAGCTCAGGGTCACCTCTGCTATTTATACAAGGGAGCTATTATAGCCTCTTGTTTTAAATTCCATGTTCTTCCAATAGAGAAGTTGTAGCCTTGATTCTGCACTCACATTAGTTTTGCTCGGGTGTAACTGCACTGATTTCAGTGGAGTTACTCCATTTTTACACTGGTGTGAGACCAGAATAATCTCCTATAAGCTTTTTCCATGGCATAAGAACACACCAAAAACAACAAGTAAACATACAATTTATAACACCAATGTCTATGACAAGACCTCTGAAATAACAAGAAACACCAAGTAGCGGTACAGGGTCAATTCATCCTTAAAGCAACTCTACTGCCTTTAGATGGGTTATACCACGGATTAATTTAGCTCAGTGTGTCCGGCCAGAGTGTCAGGCTCAGAGCTGAAGTTCTATGCTTCTTCTGGGTGGTAAACTGGAACCTCTGTGTTACTGTAACACAGATTTTTGTGTGGGAGGGGAGGTTTGCTTGTTTATTGTTCCATGATAAAATGTACAAGGTTTGTTACAATAATAACAAACAACACAAAACCCCCTAAATGTTCCAGGCTGTAATGATCAAGCTCCACTCTTCCTTGAGTCTCCATGGCCTTTGGAGTTTTAGCTGCCTCCTATTTGGCTTCAAGCAGAATTTATCAGTCTTGTGTGGAGCTAGAAGGCTAGACATTTATTCCACCTCTGTCACCAATTTTGGGATTCTAGAATATACACGTTGGTCATTTGCAGAGGTACTTTTCTTACACAGGTTACACTACATAATACAACTGGAGAAGAGGGGAGTTAAGCTCCAAAGCTCTTATTTCACCATAACAAGTCCCTCACCAGTTTTTGCTTTTTCTTTTTACATCTAGGTCTTCCAAAGAGAGTCAGGTTTTTTTCCTTCTGTCTGTCATAAAAGATCTACTAAGAAAATACAAAAATAAAAAGAAACAACAAAAACAAAAATAGATAAAAGAAAAATCCAAATGGAAACTATAGGGGGGAAAATAGCTCCAGTGGATACTATTTGTAATGTATTAGAAATAGACCTATTTAAGTCTCAGTCTCAGAGTCTTATGGTTCTAAATGTTTCACACTGAAGAGAGTAATGAATGGCACTCTAATACAGACTAAAATTCAGGAGAGATGATCTCCTACAGCAGGATTCTTTTTCTTTTCTACAAAGGATGAAAAGATTGGTTTTTTTCCTTCTGAAGTCCTATGAAAATGAGAACACTGAACATCCCCATTCTCTGTGGGAAATCTGCTCTAGGCATTGTTCCCTTGTTCGGAAACCCAGGATGCTATTACCTGTTTTTAATGCATCAGGGAAATTTGGTTTTTCCCAGCCAAACAATTTAGTTCTCAATTAAAAAAACAACTTATCCTCCCTTTCTAAATCTGTATATTCTGTGATCTATTGAGCTCAGGATCAGGATCTGAGCTGTCAGCTTCTATCATGAGGACTACACCGTGACCAGGGCAAGAGAGGGTCTCTCTTTACTGGGCTAGCTTTGTTGATAAAAATCAGTCTTAGTCTCCTGAACAGAGATAAAGTCTACTGGATGCCACATGTAGGTGTGCGAGTGTCTCTCTTTCCAACCATCTGGAGTTCTTAACTCTTCCCCATTGATCCTATATGTTTGTTCCTAAACTTTTTCAAAGGAAGCATTCCGGGAACTGCTTATTTATGGGGCACTGCTGGAGAACTATTTTGCACTGAGTGAGCAAACCAGTGGCATAGCTAGGAGTGGAAATTTGGGTGGACCCTGACTTTCAGGTGGACGGGCAATGACAGACTGTGCTAGCTCAGCTTCTCCCCCAATGCCACGCCCTCTTCCTAGCCCTGGTACCCCCAGACACAGGGCTTCACCTGCCGAGCTGGGCATGCACATGGGGTAGCTCAGAAAATGGCAAGGTAGAGCTGCCAGAGCGTAGCTTTCTGAAGGGCGGGTGCCATGCAAAATTCCCTTGGTTTCATTAGCAATGCAATGCTCAGGTCATATTCTTCAAAGTTTTGCTACAGGCTCTTCACATTTCACATAACTGAGATGTTGGAACCAATCAGAGGCAAAGATACGAGTACACACTACCCAGTTTGTGTCCACAAAGCCGTGGTTTTGCCATCACAGCCATGTTTGTCCATCCCCACAAGTATCAACATTGCAAATCAGGGTACTTTTGAGATGATTTCTAACTAAAAGACCATTGGACAAATTGTCCTCAAATTCTGCAGAAACAATCTCCCTTCAGAACAAATCTGGATGATTGTCACACCAAACCAGGGGTGAAAGTAAAACGCAGCTCTTACCAGTATGGGGCCACTCTGCCCCCCCCAAAGGGCGTGGCCTTGGGCAGAACGGGCGTGGCTGGGGGGGTCAGTGTCCCCCAACCAGTCCATCTGTGCTCCCTGGCCCGCGTCGCCCGGGGCTCCAGCGGCAATTTAAAGGGCCCAGGGCTCTGGCCAGCACTGCTGCAGTAATGGTAGTGGCAGTCAGAGCCCTGGGTCCTTTTAAATTGCAGCCCCGGGGCAGCTACTTCTTTTGGCCCCCCCAATTAGCAGCTGGGGGGGGGAGGGGGCAAAAGGGGCAGCGATGTTAAAGCTTTAATATCGGTGCCCTTTTTGCGCCCCCCCCCATCGGCGGCCCTGCTGGGTCGTCACTGCCCCTTTTGCGGCGCCCCCCCCAATGACTTTAAAGTCAGTGTTATGGGCCGGTACTGGCAGCTACATTTTACCGGTGCGCCGTACCGGCCCATACCCTCTTACTTTCACCCCTGCACAAAACCAAAATTACAGGGGCACAAAATAGGGCTCTATAATGGAACTTGGTTGCTATCATAATATGGAGAAACTACTGTCCTGAAATCAGTGCTAAGAAAGTAAGGAGTCAATCCTTAATTGTCCTGTTAAACACATATCAAGATCGGGCTTTACATATATAAATGCCAGTCCAGTCAAGGACTTAAGCACAGAAGTACATGAGGCCATACAGAGTCCTCTCCGTTATTTTCCTTAGCTGTATTTAAGACATCTTGAGGTTCTAGCCCACTTCTTCAACTTTTTCTTTCATATATCTTTCTCCATATTTACTCAAAGGCCACATCGTTATAATATGTATCCTTTCCCCTTATTAAGATTAAAACCATTAAAAATAAAATAATTGCAAACCTGGGCCAGTTATGTTGCTACTACATTCACTCAGTTCTTTCAGACTCATCAACAAAGTTTTGGAGAAGAGGAGTCATTAGCCAGCAATAAAAAGTATTCAACAATAACCCCCATAGGATTCAACAATAATCCTCACATGGGGACAGCCCCTTCAGCCCCAATCCTGTGAAGATTTACACAAATGTTTAACTTTATGCACTATGAATAGTCCCATGGGCAGTTCAAAGCAAATCTTTAAAGTGAAACAAATAGAAAGCTTTGACAGAGGCCTAGATTTTTTCACAGATAACTTCTGTGACAGAAACATGTTCTTGGCTTCTTTGTAACAGACATGAGGAACATTTCAGAGCTTGCGGTACAGAGACATCAAGATAAGTGATTTTCTGTGGGGGAAAAAAGTCAAACTCAAATCTGAAGTATAAGATTGAAGTTAAAGGCTTAGCTGGCCTCCCACTTTATCTTACCAAATATTGTAAAGAAAATCAAAGGGAAATGAAAAGCAATGTGCAAAGAATATAAGTAATAAATATAACTGGGTGAGGGTGGACGTTTTCTTTGGTTTTTTTAAAGATGAAGAAACAGCTATAGACTTTAATTGTGGTATTTTGCCTCTCTCTGCCACCACAGATTTTTTGATGACGGACAGTGTGTGCTGCAATGCCCCACAGGGAAATTTGAATTTAACAACCAATGCCATTTGTGCCATCATACCTGCAGAGCTTGCAGTGGAAGTGAACCAAACAAATGTACTGCTTGTGGTACAGGTAAGTCAGATTTCTTCTTACAACTCTTTCCTTCGCCTCTTAATTTCTCTGTGCCTCTGCTCTCAGGACCTAATCCTGGCCATGTTGATGTCAGTGGAACTTCTGCCACCGTTTCGGGCTATCCTCATGATTTAACTCAGTATAATGTCCTGGAATTCAGTTTGCAAGAAAAACACTTGAAAATACAGATGTATTCTGTTCTTCTTGTGTCAGTTCATTATTTGGCCAACAAAGACAGCCTAATGTATTTGGAATTATGCCTGTCTTTAGAGAGGCAAAAATAAAAATGTTTAAAAAAGGAAATGTTTTTGGTTGAATAAAATAGAAAACCTAAGTTTGGAAATAGAAAAGCTGCACTAGGCAGTCTAGTCTACCGTGGAAGCCTTTTTGTGCTAACCCAGACAAGAAAAAAGTCTGCTCTTTCATCACAATTCACTTAAACAAAACATGTATAATAGCCACAATAGCTTCATCTTCGGTCTGCTTCTAACTGCCCCCCTGCCTGGAAGAAATATATTAAATTATATTCAAAGGTGAGCCATGTGTCAGAGTCATGAAGCTCAGATCCAGATTCTGACCCAAGTCTGAACTTTGCCACAACTGGCGGGGGTGTGTGTGTTCTAATTCAATGTTCTAGCTTAGGCACATTACAGAGGTAGATTCAAGCCTGACTCCAAAGTCCAAACTTCAACCAACTTTGGTAGGAATACATGTATGATTCAGCTCTGGTGCTCTTGATTAGCAGTGAAACATGTATGTTTCAAATAGTTATTACAGTGAGAATGTGTAAGTCTCAGAAAATGCTGCTCTTCAGGAGCTAAGAAGGACACAACAGTAACAGTCATTGCAGTACAAGGTAGATAATAGGAGTTATGGGATCACCAGGATCCTGTCTAAAGCAGACTTAGGTCAGATGCAGATGTACAGAGAACCCACTTCCACATTCCTAAAGAGAATGCTACCATCCACACAAAAGGAATCTAACCTCTTAACAAATGTTATCATTATACAGATTATATTTAAACAGACAATACAGGGAATTCCATGATCTAAGGAATTCTTTTTAACTTTGAAATTACAGTAGAGCATGGTAGATTTCTCCAAAGTACTGTACATGAACATGTGTTAGTTTTGTGGCGGAATAGTCTAAAAAGTTACTGAAAGTAAAGAGTATTCAGCTGCTGAAAAGACAGGAATGGATTATGTGGCTTTGTCACAATATTTTCTTGAATACCGTTTTCCTGACAATATCTTACTTAAACCACAATTTTATGTTGTCAGAAGTACTGAAACTCTATGAACCAATGGGCAAACAAGCAGCTACAAGACTTACACATATAATTCTATAAACCTGTTGGTATTTCTAATTATCACTTATGACTAAATGAGCAAGCAAAACTTACACCATCATAAATTCAGAAAAGCTTGACAGGAGCGCTGAATTAGCTAATACAGCCAGACTGTGCAAGTAACACAGGCCATTGCCCTACCAAGTGGCAGTAACACAGCACAAGGCTGCTGTAAGGACAAAGGTATCTGAATCACTTGCCTTGACAGGCTTAACATCTCTCAAGTGTAGATGATCTTCCAAAGAACCTCTCTTTTCATTAGGTATTATTTTCCATTAAGATCCCCAAATACTAATTGAATAACATTTTTTATAAAATAATTAAGTTAAATTGTTATTCATTGTTCTTGATGGACTGACTTGGAGTATTGATAAGGGAATATGGAGCCTTTCACTTCTAGGAAGCCAGTTCAAATTCAGACCAGGTTGGTAGTGACCCAAAATCTTTCGCATCTGATTGACACTTTCATGGCAAATGTGAAATACATGGGTCAATGGTCTCAGTCCAGTTCTCAATACATAGATGTCTACATCACAAAAAACACTATTACAATACGTACTAATTGGTACCCACATTGGCAGTCTCATTCAAGAGGCTGAGACCAAATGGACACAGAGGCTGAGCCACACTTTTACCCCTATAGGCAGTATCTGCTTGTCAGGATCACAGCAGTGTGGGAAAAAGCTTGCACCGCTGCTGCCCATTCTGCCCCTATTCTAGGCAACAATACAGAACTTCCATCTCTATGGGCACCCAGAGAGGCAGACACCATGATAACAGTCACAGTATCAGGACCTGAGTAGACTAGAATCCATTCTGCAACTTTCATGAATAACCAAAATTCACACACAAAAAATAAAAGAGTATCAATGCCTCTTTTTATAGCAGAGCAACTACCCATTAGTAATAGTTTAGGTTCTGTCTGTAGCTTCAAAAATTGTCATGGGGAAAATATTGATGCAACATAATACATTTAGCACAGTAATAATAGTATTGTAAGGTGACTTGTAAAGAGCTCCCTTCACTGCAATGCAAAACGCCCTGAGTCATACCTGCTTTCACGTGGTGGGTGGGGTGGACTGAGGGAAGAGGTTTCACTGCTGAAATGAGTCTGTGGCGTAGACCTGGGAGGGCTTTCATCTAGTAGACCTGCCAGTTTTTACCATCAAACACTAGAGATCACCGGTGCTTCAATATAAAATAGACAAGCTTACACTTCTAAATTCAATTCAGAATCCAAACTTTCAAGATTCAGAGTAATCAGGATGAAGATTCCAGTGAAGATCCAAGCTTCCCCAAAGTTGAAGTGAAAGATATCCGAGTTTAGGGAGGGGCCTCTCCTGTCACACCCAGATGTGTTGAGGAGAATTCGGGGTGAGAGTCCCAATCATGGAAGCTTCTCCATCCATATTTGAGGATTGTGGGGGTGTTTATAATGTTTGTGCACTTGAAATAACTATTATGAAAATTTTAGTGCCATAATTTCCCAACACTGTGGAAAGTGTTGGATACAGATCCTCAGTTGGTGTAAACGGGTGAAATAATTTCATTACCTTCAATTGAGCTACACTGATTGACCATCAGCTGAAGCTCTGGTGTTCAGTGTTAACACTACTTTTTCTGCCTTAGCTAAATGATGTCTCTTTTACTGCTGACCTATTTCCTCCCACTGTGTTTCTCCTGCACAGACAAGAGAGGAAAAAAACGCTTCCTGTACATGGGAGAGTGCAGAGAGAGCTGTCCACGAGGCTACTACCATTCAGAGAAGAACAGCGCTTGTCTGTCTTGCTTAGAGCAGTGTGAAATGTGCCTCGACTCCACCCAGTGCAACAGATGTTTCAAAGGATATTACCTATCTGATAACAGGTGTCTGAAGCACGAGTGTAGGGAAGGTAAGCACCCACCAGCAGGAATAATACCCCTGGGGCCAGATTCTCAGTTGAAAATCTGGCTCTTGTTTTCTGATACACAAAAAGACCAAATCCTAAGGTCCTTAACTCAAGTTCTGGTTCCCCTCTCACATGTATCCATGTAAATTGGGAGTCAGTCCCTTGAGGTGTATGGAGTTATGCAAGTGTAAGTGGGAGAAGAACCATACTGAGTTAAAATGAGTGATTCCATGTATGAGTAGTACCCTTAGGGCTTGGCCAGATTGATACATTTATTTTCGGTATCCCAGCTGAATGCTTTAAATATTGACCCTTCATTTTGCTAGAATTAACTCTAAACTTGAAATCGTCAATGCGCAGGTGAAGTGGAGGACCCTAACTCTGAAGACTGCATACCATGTGCAGATGGATGCCGGAGTTGTCAGCTGGGTATGTGTTGTTTTTATGTGCCATTCCCCTGGTAGTTTCAATTGGGGATATGTTATTCCTTTTCATCTCTGATCCTAAATCCTTGGGTGGGGTTAATGAGCACTGTTCATTCTGTCCCAGAGCAAGCTGCATTTCAGATCATTTGATTCTTGAACACAGAGCCATAGCATGCACTATACATTGAGAATTATGTTTACCTAATTCCTCTTATGATACTCTTCTGAGATAGGTAAGTATTTGTACCACAACTAAGAAGTTTTGTGAATTTCCCAAAGCTACAAAAAGAGTTAATGTCAGAACCAGAATTAGACCTCAGCCATTCTAGGCCTGAGCACAGACCACTAGACTATTTCTCTTCTTTAAAGAAACATCTGTAAAGTCAAACTCCATTACAGGGCAATTTACTTCTGCTGAGCTTCAGTGTCTCAAAAATTGATTAATACTAGTAATTTTTCATGAGGAGAAAGAAATGTGTCTCCTACTCATAATGTGGTTCTGTCAGAATGTTTGACATCCTCAAATAAATACCATCTACTCATTCCAGAACAGTTAATTCTAATCTGCCTTATATTCATTCAAATGGAGACAGACAACTCATCACTATTTTTGGCCCTTGGGCATTTCTTTTGGAGACTTAAATGTTGAAAAGATGTTGCAGTTAGTTTAATTTATCTGGCTTTAATACACTTGTGTTCAGAAACCTGACTTCATCATGGCTATGCTGACAGAAGTACAACAGAAGAATCTATGACCCAGGGACTGAAGGAGAACAGGGTGACCCAACAGGAAGACAAAATAGTGTCCAAGAGGGGATTAATGAGACATGATGAGGAAATTCACATCACAGAAAGGAACTGTTTGCTGTCAAGCAATTTCCAGAAGTTAAATGAAAGGAAAGTATACAGGGCCAAATTTTACACTAATTAAGTTGTTATAAATCTGGAGTAACTCTACTGCAATCAGCAGAGTTACTTTGAATTTATAGTGGTATAAACAAAAGAGGATTTTGCCCTAGTGTCTTTCAGCAGTCCGTATTCAAATGTGTTAAAATTAGAGATGGCCCTGCATCACAAACTCTAGATCCAGATGTCAACAAGTTTCCACAGTTCGGGGTTATTCATATCTGGCACTTTGGTTTGGCCAAATCCCTAGTTAAAATTCTTGCTTTGTAACACTAGCTACAGCAGTAGATTGTATGGAGCCATCTAGAGCAAAGTGAATATTGAAAGAGGTATCGTCAAACATTCATTAAAAGAAAATTCATGAATGCACTCCCACCCAAAGTATTCACAGCCACCTTGAGTTACTGTTTTCAAGCTTGCATGCATGTGATCATGATATTTTCACTTTTTTGCAAAAAAATAAATACCCATACAAATATGTATTCATACAAATGTTTTCACCACAAGTGACTTATTCAAGCCCTCCAGTTCTTAATTGTTCAGTCATTTATAAATGAGCAAACATAATAGCATGTGACTTAGGTGACCAGTTACTCAGTATAAATATTATCAAGTCCAACAACTTCTTTCATGACTGTGGATGTTCCTTTGGCAATGGAATGTGGTTCTGAAAAGTCATTGCACCGTGACCCCCTTGTGCCAACAAAAATTACTACATGACCCTGGGCGGAGATCGACAGGAGTTCAAGCCTGCCGTCCCAGGCTGAAACCCTTGGGCTTCGGCGTCAGCCCAGGGTGGCAGGGCTCGGGCTTCATCTTCAGCACCAGGCCACAGTGAGTGTAACGCTGGATCTGGCGACCCCATTAACATGGAGTCCCAACCCACTTTGGGGTCCCAAACCACAGTTTGAGAAGCACTGTAAAAATGGAGGCAGGAGGGAAGGATTCAATATGACTGTGTGCACCTTTCGTAAGCTTGCAGTCCTACTCCACACAAACTCCCTACTTGCTGTGAGGTTGGCTAGAAGAGCAGTGAGAGTGGAGAATCTGCTGCTATGCAAATCCTCCTGATCATGGATAACTGGGAAACAGAAAAAGGGGCTAAAGTAGTTGGCAAATGGGACACCCTATTCTAATGTCATTCATCTCCTAAATATAAACTCACCACTAGGCTTGCTTCCCTTCTGACTCTGATACCTTTGAAGTTCTGATTTAAATCGGTTTCCAAAAGCTCCAATCAAAGCTTGAGACAATTGGCAAGAGTCAGGCAAATTCAGGATCAATTTTCAGCACAGACCTAAGGTCAGAAGTGTTCAGGGTGCAGAAAGTTTGGTTGGAATTCCAGAAAATGTTTGTGATTTCTGGTTAAGATGGATGCACTGACAGAACAGTGGATATAGTTATTTTAAAATGCTGCCACTGGATTTTAAACTGAAGCACAAAAGCAGGCAGGAAGCAAGATCCTGAACAGATTTCAAAAGTTATCACGTGTCCCTACAGTATAACATTATTTTTAAGTTCTAGATATAATATAAACTGGACAGAGCTGCTGGGAGGGGTTTTTTTTTTTGCTGTTATTAATTGGTTAGATTTTGGCTGCATCATTAGCTTAGTTTGCAGCTAAGACAAATGAAGGAAGAGGGTTCTCATATCTGATCAGAATGGATAGACTAGAAGATACCTCTGAGAGCAAACAGCTGGGCCATGCTGCTCTGCCTAGCCAAAAGTGGTTTCTGATGGCAAATGCTGTAAAAACATCCGAGGGCCACAAAAGACACAAAACAATGAAATGTTATGTCTGCTGGCAAAATACTGAATTTGATGCATTTGTATTCATCCAAAAATGCCAGATATAACTTTTCCTTTCTGAAGCATGATCCTGCAGTCTTTACTTGTCTTGGACATATCTCCCCTCTGGCAACACTAAGAAATTTTGCCTCAGATCTGGGCATAATGGTATTTGGGGCACTCTCAGTCAGCAGTACACTAGGAGTTTCTGGGGATAAACAAATCTCCTTTCTAGAAAATAGTGTAATAGCCCAACTAGAATTAAAGTTATATCATTTTCTTCCCTAAAAAGATATGATTCTTAATATGTAAATAGATATAGATACATTTTATTTAGATATACAAAAAGATTCAGACTCTTCTGTGAAATGAGTAATGATACATATCTTTTGTTTAGTCTTTTGAGATCTATGGATGAACACTGGGTTGTGAGTGAACCAAAGCTTTTATTGACTGCAGGATGACTTATAGGAACCTAATGAAATAAGAAAGCGAGATACATCACAAACACATTGTAATAAGCTTGTTGATTGATGGATTTGTTACCTTCAACAAATCACAAGGGTTTAACTGATTTTTTTCTTTTTATAAACTGTGATTCTTTGGTAATGCATGTAATTTCAAATATACTCAATAGGGTCAGCTTAATTACGATAATTGAAATTAGTGTGTAGCTAGTAGTCTGTGGGCAGAATTCTTGCTTGCCACAACTTGGGTCTGCTGTATTTCTATCTATCTCTGTTTACCTTTATCTGTGACCAGACATAAATTATAAACCTTCTGGTAGCTAATAATTTATGTCTTGACTGACCTATATCAGCAATCTCTTAGTCACAGTTGATGACAAGTGATCAACAAAGATAAATGTAATATTTCAGGATCAAACTTTACCCTCAGTTTCTGTTAGCTATTATACTTCAGTAGCTTAGTTTTAGGACCTGGTGAAGGTAACGTAGCAGGAGAGGGTAGGAAAGATCTTGAGGAAAGTCGAGGAAGCGATGAATGGATTGGCTCAAAGAAGGTGGTAAGCAGATGGACCTTGGTGCCTTCTCAGACGGATGAAGATGGCAGATGCTTGCACAATAACCCGATCCCCAGTGTTGGGATATGGGGAAGAAGCAGTCTAGTTTTAGGAATAGAGAAGTCACTTAACTTCTCTCTGCCTCACTCTCCACATGTCAAAGGATGTATTGACACTTACTTCTCTCACAAAGGTATTCTGAAACTTAATTAATGATAATAAGCCATTTTGAGAGGAAAAGTATTGATGTTATTAAAACAGATACAGCAGTGATAAGGCAAGAGACACTGTTACAGACCAGTCAGCCATTTATAGGAAAATGCTCCAAAAAGAGACATTACTAATAATGCATTTAGGGTGCACCGGTATCAATGAGAGCTACAACTGCTAGGTATCATGCAGTGTATTGTGAAATCCATATTTTTAAATAGCCATTTTTACTGAGACCTAGAAAGCAGACCCATAGTCTTAAGCCTAATTCTTATCCTAGTGCACAACACTAGTAAATAACCTGGCTGAGCGCTAGAGAATTCTGCAGGTGCAGTGGAGACGGGCTCTTTCACCAGGCCATGTATTATGGCAACTACTGCAGCCTCACTGCTATAGAAAACCTACATTCATACTGAATCCTCATCTTCCCACCGAGTGGGGGTGGGGGTTGGTCCTGTAACAACACTGGAATAATATGCGGGAGTTAAAGACTCTCCTTTTTTTGCCATCATCATCTCTGCTGATTCCTGGCTGGCAAACATGAATCCTCTTGTTCTCTGCTTCACTACACTGAATGGTGGCAGCTCACAGAACAATGGTTACTATTATGCCACCAAACACGTAAATAAATTTTAGGACTGGTGCATTGTGTATCGTGGTATTTCCTGTTTCTGCGATTCCCTCTTTGATACTGCAAGTGGGTCTTACATGAGAACTGTTGCTGCTGCCTGATGGCAGTGGCATAACAGACACATTTGCTAATTTTAATACTAAGAATACTATCCAGCTAATAAGCCTACCTCTGTGGATGCTATCTAAGAAGCCCTGAAACACAGAACCTGAGGCACCTAATTGTGTGTCTCAAGTTCCCTGGCCCAGGCAATGTGGTTCTTACAATTCATCCTAAATCTCTCGTGGAGCCAGAAATGAAGGAAACGATGTCAGATGTAGCCAGTAGCGTCAAATATGACATTGGAGAAATCCCCTGAGCATGCTCCATGAGCTGCTGACAAGAATGTATGTGTTATTACATTAGAAATGCTGCTGTGTCACAGAGACAGACTTTAGAAGAGAGGAGAAGGTATTAAAAGATCTCTCTGCTTTGGCAAACAGGCACAGACACCAAGTCGCTCTTTCAGGCAGTAATTCAGGCTAGAGTTGGACTATTTGTAACAGATTGTAGCTATGGAGCCTGCAATTTTTGCCCTTCAAAAGATCAAGTGGAGGGTTGTTTGGGAGAGGGGAGGGGAGAAAGGCAGAGGGGTAAAGTGAAAGAAGCTGCAAGACAGGGTGGGGAGAGCCTCAGCCTGCAAAGACTTCAAGCTCCTCCCCCCATGAGCACAAGGTCCAATAGTGCAATCCTAGGTCTCATTTACCTCAGGGAGCTGGCCCTTTTAGCCTTAACCCACACTGGAAACTAGCCATTGAGAGCACCAGCAATTAGCATCACACTCCTCACATGCCTGATACCCATCTCCTGCATAACACATTCCCTAAGGTCATCAAGTCAAATGTTGCTCCTCCCCTCAGCATCTGACAGATGCACTCTGTCCTCCCTAAAGAACTCAGGCCCATTTTATCAGCTATCATCATGCCCCACCCCTCAATTCCCAAAATTATCCTGGCTACCTCATGGTTCACATTTTTTTCATGTTCTGTCAGAGTGGGCTGGTTCCATCCCCTACTGCACCACACACACCTTGCGAGCATTTCTGACCAAACCAATTGAGTGTGACTCTATAACTGGATAAATCAGCTCTGCATCTCTGTGTATCATAATCCTTAAATCTAATCCAGTGCAATTCCCAAAATCATTTTCACCAAGGTGGGTGAACATCAGGTGACTATAGCTTAGACATCAATTAGTGCAACCAAGGCATGTGCTGGACCTAGCACCTCCCCTGTCTACCAAACTATCAAAGGCAAATGACTTCAGTCTCAAAGCTCAGTTGTGATCCACCTGCTGACCTGGCCACCTGCATGTGGGCCCAATGCACAATACAATGCCCACAGACCCAGACCTGAACCTTCCTCCCGATGTCTCTTGCAATTGTAAATAACAAGGTTAATGCAAATCGTGGCACACCTAGAGATGAACAAAGCCAGAAATGCACACTAGCCTGCAACAAGAAATTAAGCCTGAGAGGCACCCTGAAATCATGGAGGAAATCAATCCCAGAGCACCAGGTATATTGCATATCCCATTGCTCGAAAGTCAGTGATGGACCATAAGCACTGGAGTCCTTCTTGATCTCTGAATTCTCTAACTTTCACCAAACCAACCATTCAACCAGAAAGTCAGGGGAGCAATAGAGGTTGGAAGGGTTTGTTTTTTTTCCTGTTTGTAATAATCCTAAAATTTTCATGAGCCAAGACTTCACAACTTTCCTTGTGTTCCTTTTGTTATTCTTGTCATTGGATCACATTTGATTTTTGATGAAAGGGCGTGTACCATCCACTCCCAGACTCAGAGCTTGCTTCACTGTCTCAGTTTCTCCAGGTTCTTTTAAAAACAATGAATTTTAAACTTTCTTCAGAGATCTACCCTAGCTCTTCAGAAAGTGACTGTGCTACGTCTCCTTTAAGGTCAACAGAGTTACTCTGATGGAACTGCAGAACGTGGCTCATTTTATTTCACTGTTTATAGAGTCTCTGAAATTAGTATAAGTAAAGATGCCTGCAGAGCTGGAAGGTACTGATGGTTTGTATTTTTAGTTATATTCTATGTATGAAAATATAGCCCATAGGATACATACTTTATTTTCAACCAGCCAGTGCACTCCCATGGGAGAATGGCCAGTGGATCCATGAGCTCACCAATCCGTCAGCCCCTCGGCTAAGTTACTTCCCTTCACTTCCATAAACCCTTCCACAGCTATCGTATGAAGGAAGCCCCTGCATAACTGCGTGCTATGTCCTGTTGGAGTGTTTATCCCTAAACAGATGCCTCAAAACCTGCCGACCATCTGTGTAGCAAAACTCTACAAGGTCTCCTGTGCCCAGGTCCCTCCAGGCCTATGGAAAGGGTAGCAGGATTTGCCCCTTAAGACCTTTGCATCAAGAGCTTTTTTCCAATATCACTTCTGAGAACACAGGAACCAGAGCAGCAATACTTACTAATTGGAGTGATCATCAAGGCAAAAAAAAAAAAAGAGAGAGAGAGACAGATGAGCAACTACATTGTTCTCGTTCAAGCATTCTTTATAAGAATAAATACGGAAATACTCTGAGTGGCAGTACTCCTAGAAGAACAAACTCAGGTATAAGCATTTGGGGCCAAATATACAGTTACACCAGTATAAATCTGAATAGCTGTCAAAGGCCATCCAAATCAATCTTGGCTGCAAGGGAGCTAACAAACAGAGAAGGAAGACTGAATCACTTGCAAAATACTCTACAAAGCCATTACACAGAATGAGATGGAGAACAATGGAACATAATGGAGCTGGAGTGAGAGAAAATGTTTTTGGAGAAGATTTAAAGAACCCACGAGATGGCTCAAGGGCAGCACTATGAACAAAGATTCAAGTGTACAGGTACAAACTGGGACTCTGGCTATTGCGTTCTTGATTAATGAATAGAAAGTGATCTAGTTCTCATAGCAACCTAAGAAGCACAAAGCAAAACTTCATTTCTTAAAGATATCTCTGATGATGAATAGGCAAAGACTTTCAAAATACGCAGAATATTACTACAAAGATCCTCTTTTATCTTAGAGTAAATCTTCCTCCAGATGTTAATCTCACAGGATGGGTTTTAGCTTTGCAGATAATAGGTCTTGTCTGCACTGGCTTCTTAAGTGGGAAATGCAATCTGTCCAAAAATAATACCCAGTAAATTTGGAACACTTTTTTTGATTTTCAGCAGTGACATTTCAATGTAGGCAGAACATGAGATTCAAGGATGTTGTCTTTCCAACAGTATCTTCACATGGAGACTTTCCTTAGGTGCTTATAATATTAAACATATCTAATAAGAATCAGTAAATTAAAGACTCTTTTTTGTAGCATTTTATTTCTTCATGAAATAACATTACTGGGTCAATTCATGCTTGAGGAAAGCCTGTTAAGTCAATGGATTTATTCAAGGGATGAATTTGACCTAGACCTTCAGCAGTTTTAGATGCACAGCCTCTTTACTATTTCCAGCTTGGCATCTGCAGAGCTGAAATCATTTTTTAGTATTCACAAAGTAGTTCAGGCTTGGCTCCTCAGCGTGTTGGGGTTTTGGCAAAATCTGAGCCAAATTCTGCTTTCATTTCCATGGGTAAGATTCCATCAATTTCATTGAGTTACAGATTCACAGTGTGACTGAGAGCAGAATTTTACCCTCTGATTATTGGAGGTTTGAAGCCGGATCTTTAGACTCTCGTTAAACCGTTTAACCATAGAATCAGTCTGAGAGTGGGAGGGCAGTCATTGTGTTAGAAATCTGCTTGGCTTTGCAAGGTACAAATGCTCCACTTTAACAGTCTAGCTTAAAAGTTGTGATATGTCAGCAGCCACTTCAAGTCAGAATTCTCTGTAGAAATAAACAATAAAGAAGAGTTTGTTGCTGATCTGTTGCTGGTGTGTTCTGCTATTTCTATGATGTTTATCAAAGAACGAAAACGTATGTAAAATTTAACAATGAACCTCTCAGCAACTTCACCCCAAGTGTTATTCACAAGCACCTACTTCTTTAAACAGTTACAAACAGGTGCAAGCTCTGGGTTTGTGCCTTTGCATAAGGAAGAGCATTTACGGAACCTCTTACTGACTGAAGCAGATGCAAATCTTCTGGGACTATCTGCATATGGAAGGGAAGTTAAATTGTTTATTATGTAAGCCAGGGGTCGGCAACCTTTCCGAAGTGGTGTGTCGAGTCTTCATTTATTCACTTTAATTTAAGGTTTCGCCTGCCAGTAATACATTTTAACGTTTTTAGAAGGTCTCTTTCTATCAGTCTCTAATATATAACTAAACTATTGTTGTATGTCAAGTAAATAAGGCTTTTAAAATGTTTAAGAAGCTTCATTTAAAATTAAATTAAAATGCAGAGCCCCCTGGATCGGTGTCCAGGACCTGGGCAGTGTGAGTGCCACTGAAAATCAGCTCGCATGCCGCGTTTGGCACGCATGCCATAGGTTGCCTACCCCTAATATAAGCCTTGCCATGGCTACACATTTTTGATAGCAGGGGACAGACTGATCCTGCTGCCATTCAAGTCAATGGCAAAACTCCATTGGACTTCTGGAGTGCAAGATTAGGACTGTAGTGTTGCCCTCTGATACCCTTACTAATACTGAGTAGTGCCTTACTCCACCACTAGTCCTATTGACTTCTGTGGAATTATTTGTGGAGTAATGTACTATTCAGCATGATTAAAGGTATCAGGTTTTAGCCCAGTGAGATATGTATTTCTGTACAATACAGTTTTTCTCAAACATGAATGATAGCCCTAACATCTCAATACATATGAAACTCGCTTTAGAAATAATGCACCTATCATATTGCTTGGATTCCTCTCGTTATGTTTCTGAAATACCAAAAACAGACTATAGTTTATACTCTCACCCAAGTTAGACATTTCCCTTTTTATTCTATTTTTATGACTGATAACCTCCAGACAAACCCAAAACCACCATTCTGAATGCTCTGATTTTCAGGTGGTTTATTTCAATGACCCCTGACTAACTACTGCTACTATAGTTGTATTGATGGTGTATACTCTCTGCTTAACCTCTCACTTAGGGGCCTGCTCCTGCTCCCATTGTTGGATTCTTGCCATTAACTTCACCAGGAGTAAGATTGAGCCATTAATTCCTCTCTGTAAAAAAGAGATCAGAAAGTTCTTGTGTGGGATTCATCCCTTGACTGCTAGCAGAAGTACTTGACTGAAGACAAGATATATAGCTATCCCACTGCAGTTTTGGTGTATAACAGTTATATGTAGTTTTGGTTTATGAAACTGTGAAACTACTAACGGTGATATGTAAGCCAACACTTAGATCAGTCTTTGCACCAGATAACTGGAGGATAGTTAATGTAACACCAAAAAAGGTTCCACAGGCAATCCTGGCAATTGCAGGCTGGTAAGCCTAACTTCAGTGTCAGGCAAATTGGAAGAAACTATAGTAAACAACAGAATTATCAGACACATTGATGAACACGGTTTGTTGGGGAAGAGTCAACCTGGCTTTTGTAAAAGGAAATCATGCCTCACCAATCTATTAGAATTCTCTGAGGGGGTCAACACACATGTGGACAAGGATGATATAGTGATATAGCATACCCGGACTTTCAAAAAAGCCGTACCTCACCAAAGGCTCTGAGGCAAAGTAAGCTGTCATGGGATAAGAGGGAAGGTCCTCTCATGGATCAGTAACTGGTTAAATGATAGGAAACAAAGGGTAGAAATGAATGGTCAGTTTTCACAGTGGAAAGAGGGTAATAGTGGTGTGTCCCCCAGGCATCTGTACTGCAACCAGTGCTGTTCGACATATTCATAAGTGATCTGGAAAAAGGGTTAAGCTATGAGATGGCAAAGTTTGCAGATGATACAAAATATTCAAGGTAGTTAAGTCCAAAACTGACTGTGAAGAGTTACAAAGAGATCTCACAAAACTGGGTGACTGGGCAACAAAATGGCAGATGAAATTCAATGTTGATAAATGCAAAGTAATGTATATTGAAAAACAGTCCCAACTATACATACAAATTGATGGGATCTAAGTTAGCTGTTGCCACTCAAGAAAGATCTTGGAGTCATTGTGGATCGTTCTCTGAAAACATTTGCTCAATGTGCAGCGGCAGTCAAAAAAGTGAACAGAATGTTAGGAACTATTAAGAAAGGGATACATACTAAGACAGAAAATATCATAATACCCCTATATAAATCCGTGCTACATCCACACCTTGAATACTGCATGCAGTTATGGTCATCCCATCTCAAAAAAGATGTATTAGAATAGGAAAAGTACAGAGAAGGTCAACAAAAATTATTAGGAGCATGGAACAGCTCCCATATGAGGAGAGATTAAAACGACTGGGACTGTTCAGCTTGGAAAAGAGATGACTCAGGGGGCATATGATAGAGGTCTGTAAAATCATGACTGGTGAGGAGAAAGTGAATAGGGAAGTGTTATTTATCCCTTCACATAGCACAAGAGCCAGGGGTCATCCAATGATATTAATAGGGAGAAGTTTTAAAATAAACAGAGGGAAGTACATACATCTTCACACAACGCACAGTCAACCTATGGAACTCATTATGGGTGACATGTGACAGCCAAAAGTATAACTGGGTTAAAAAAAGAATTAAATAAATTCATGGAGTCTAGGTCCATCGATGACTATTAGCCAAGATGGTGAGGGACACAACCCCAGAACCTCTGACTCCCAGAAGCTGGGACTGGACGACCGGGGATGGATCACTCAACAATTATTCTGTTCTATTCATTCCCTCTAAAAATCTGGCACTGACCACTGTACGAAGACAAGATCCTGGGCTAGATGGACCATTCGTCTGACTTAGTATGGCCATTCTTATGTTCATGTATAACCCATCACATCAGGGGTTGGCACATTTTGGACCAGATTCTTATTTTGCAAAATAGTATAAATCAAATCCATTAAGTCAACTGACCTATTCCACCTGATAGTACTTCCTCCCACTCAACCTCTTCTCATTTCAAATGTCTCCTAAAAATCCAGATCTTCCCTGTTGCTGAAAAACATGAATTTATTATCACTCACTCCTGAGACCCGCTGCCCTCTTAAGCTATGGAACCATTACATGGAACACACTGAGTAACCACGTAATCTTTGTCTTCTCATACCTCATCTCCTCTATTGTTCATTACAACCTTTCCTTACATCATGAGTCAAATTAGACTGTATAATCTTTGGGGCAAAGACCATGTCTTTTTCTTTTTGTTTTGTAAATAAAACCACAGTAATCAAAATTAAAGTTAGTCCTGTGTTATAGCACCATAATTAAGAGCAGAATCTGGCCGCCTCTCTTGCTGTTATACGCTGATGTCCTTTCTCACCTGGCTGGCTCTCAGGTGTCCTGGCCACCCAAAGAAAGGTGAAATGGCGTCAAGAAAAAAAGGAAGAGAAAGAAGATAGAACAGATAGTGTGACAGAAGAGAGAAAGATGAAAAAAGAAAACTGGGACAAAAATGGAAGAAAAAAACCAAACCTTTCACACAACCAGAGACGACCCAAGCAACAAAGCTTGGGTCTGATATTTCCCAAAGTTTGGGGATTGCCTGGGTGCTGTGATTTTGGTTTGGGCCCTCTCTAGTCAACATTCCCATTATGAGAGCAGTGTATGTTTCAGTTGTTTTAACTGAGAGCCAATAAAGTAAAAGTAAAAAAAATTCTAGAGTGGTAAAATATAACTATACTCATCGGTGACACATTAAAGCTTACAGTACTGTTTTCATATTATTTCAATATGCAATAAAACTAGCAATAACTTGAAATTAAGCAATTAAGCAATTACAAAATCTTGATCCTTAAAGGAAGACCATAGTGTAATATCAAATCATTTCTAGCCATTACCTTTGATTAAATTTTAAAAGGAGAGCAAGGGCTTGATAATGCCAGGCGCTGAATACCTCATCTCCCTCTGATTGCAAGAGGAGCTGGGTGTGCTTAATACATTGCAGGCTCAAGGCGAGTCAATTAATTTTTCCTCCAAGCAATTTAATTAAAAAGTGATAGTTAATAAACAAATGGAAAGCTAAAACAAAAAGTGCATAAAATTATACTCACAGTGCATAAAGTTAAGTGTACGCTTGAGTCATTTCAGGATCTGGTTCTAATTTGATGGCACTACTTGAGTGAGTAATTATACTCAATGGGGGAAATTCAGTACAGAGGACCTGTAATGTAAGTAATGTTTCCAGAATCAGACCCCGGCTAAATGCTGTGAACAGACATAATGAAACATCACCAGGATTTTCAAAACACCTTTGGACTTAATTTTTAATATGCATGAACACATATAAATATCTATTTAAGCCTGTATGGTAATATTACAAATCCCTTTCAGTTTAACTTTATTTATTCAAACATAAATACTCCTCCAGCAAAACGCCATTATGCTTGTAACATGAATGTCAGTACTTCTCTTCAGGAATAGAAAAGGCACCAAACAATTTCCTAAACCAGAGAACTACAATTGAAATTAGAGTCTTTGACTTTTGACCAACAGTTAATCTTTTAATGTACTTTTCTTATATCAAAACATAGATTATTTTTACACCAGCTATTATCTCTACTCCAGCCTTATTGTGCTAGAGAAAGTGGGAGGCGGGGAGGAAGGAATCAGTTGGTTACAAAGAGGGAGGGAAACCAACTCTAGGTGATGTATACTTAGCTAACGTAACAAAATCACAAAGTCAATGAAGTCAATGGGAGTTGTGCACACATAACTGAGGGCACAATCTGACCATAGATTTGAATGGGTTAAATCCTGCTCCCATTGTAATCAATGGGTGCTTTGCTTTTGGCTTCAAAAGAAGTGGGGTGAGTACCACTAGAATTGGAAATAACACTGATAATATCAGGATAATATGCAGATCAATCATTAGTAGTCACATGCCAAAAAAGATTCCTGAAACCGGAGACCTGTACTGGTTTGCTTACTCTCTGGAGACCCAGACCTTTTATAGCTACCCACATGGATGTTTAAATTCAGATTGAATATGATGTGAACACATGGACATCCATCTCAGAATCCTTTCATGTTTGTTTTAGCTAAGAATTGAGCCTAGTATTAGTCTAGCAAGTTTTCAGGGAGCCATGTTTGAGAAGAATTTAATTCAATAAGTTCTTCCAGAATAGGGTCTCTCTCAAAGATGGTTTCAAACAACTTGGAAGATATAAAGCAGGATCTGTATTGAATGGCTAATTCAATATTACAGGATTATGTGTGAGCCATGTTTTATTTCTGCCTGCCATCAGATAAAATTATAACTTTTGGATTTCTTTCTTATCCAAGGTCCATAGCATATTAACAATTTTAACTCAGAAGCTTTAGCTGCCCAACTATAGAACAGTAAAGTATCCATTTTAATTGGCATAATTTTCAGACAACAAATAATGTTGTAGCAAGTTCTAACAAATGATTTAATGGAGTGACCAAATCAATAGACAAGTGTACTCGGGTCACACTGGTTTAACAAAGGCTGCAAATCTGAATATATGATTGGATCCTCCAATAGTTTTAACTAGAAAAAAATGAAAGAACTGAGATGAGTATGACTTTACCCCTGACAGTATAACCCCATAATTTCCTCTGAATGACAAAAAAAATTAATAATTAAATGATTAGTGTGTTTTCAGAGGGGTCGTTATCTCTAGCTACAGTTCCAGACATGCATTCCCTGTAATAATTTTCTTTTTACAGTTTGATAGATAGTAGCTCAACAGCCTGCTGTAGAAGTCCCTCTGACAGGTTGTGGTTCCCTGCTATATAGTTACACAAGGAGAGGAGAGGAGACATAAGTATCTACTGAAAGATGTGAACAGAAACCAAGTTCTCAAAACCTTCCATAGCAATGATGATCAACACTGACCCTTTTTATATCCATTCTTTTGTCATGTATACAATTACTGGGCCTATTCCTGTGAGTTGCTCAGTAACTTTCCCTCCCAATAGAGTAAACAAGCATTGAGGGTGCTCAGCAAATTATGATATCAGAGAGAAATGGCAAAAATACATAACTCTGTTTGCCAGTCATTTCAAAGGGAAGACAAAACATCTGTAAGTTTTGCTTTGACCTCCTTGAATCATGATACACTCTTCTTCCGGCTTTAGCAGTTTGAAAATCTGCCAACGGATCTCACCCTGGAGGCCTCCATATAGGATTCAAACCCAAACACCTTCCAAATGAAACAGTCTAAAGTTAGCTTTTCCCAAAGATGGATATAGCCTCCTGACAAGGTATTTACTATTAGCACATCCACCTTCACAGGAATGTAAGAAGCTGGAGACTAGCACTGTTTCAGGAAGGGTTCCCTTTTTATCCTTGAATACGCTCTTGCCTGACAAGATCAAGAATGGAATGCTCTTTAAATATTCATTTTTTTAAACATCTGCCTAAGCAACTAACTTATTTAATGTTCACATTTCTGTTCTCTTTACTAAAAGCCAAAAAAATTCTATGTTTGTAATTATATTCTCAATTTGTCTAGGAGACACCTATTTAGGCAATGCCAAATATAGGTAACAAAAGAAAGAACTAAAAGTGGATAATCAAGAGAGACCACTTTCTCCAGAACATCCCACGGAGCCAGGGAAAATAGAGCTCCTATACATGAAAACAAATTAATATACTCCTGAAAGGGAGAGAGCATCTGAAGACTTTGGAAGTAAAACTCCAAGTGATCCCCACAAATTCTCAGAATGTTCTTGAGACAATACCTATCTGTTTCTATCAATGACTTCTTGGGACTGGTGGTACCTCACCTGAAATATTAACAACAAACCCAAATATCTGGCATCCTGATATTCTGTACATGAGTATATACACACTAGCCTACCCTGATTTATCATAAACCTCTGTGCCAAGAAGAAATGTCATATACACTAGAAGGGAAAACAAACAACTTTAGAAAATGTCTTTGTGAGGAAATTTCCTTATAGAACTCATTACTGGTCTCAGAAACCATGCAAAAGAAACTCTGGGCAAATTAAATACCTTACATTGAGGATAAAAATGTAGAGAAAGTACTTAAATATTTTAATAGTATTTTCCTTTATCAACATTAGAAAAACTAATCCAAAGAATACTGAAGTAAGTGGTTGCTTTTGTTATTTATTCTGTAAACATGAAGGAGCATATTTACAACAAGCATGCAGTCTTTGTGGGAAAAACCTCACGCTTCAATAATGACTTATCAGGTATATGTGCAAAACAGGTAAGTGTGTGCCTGGCTATTATATGTGCATTTGCAAGGTGCAGTTTATATACAAGGAAATACTGTCAACACGGTTAAAGTAGGGTCATTAAAAATCTGGACCTAAGCATACTGTGAAGTACCAGAAACAAATTTACATATATTTCATGGCAGAATATTTATAAACACACTGGACTTGTGCTGATCTCTTGCTCCAGGTCTGTCTTCACCCCATTCTGGGAATTTAAACACAGCCTTCTTGTAATAGTATTTACAATATTTGTATTTCTTGTTTTAAAATGCTGAAATGTTAGTGTTCCAAATTCTCCAGCCCATTCACAGCTACCGGTGGGTTGCTTAGGTAAGGCAAAGGGCATCAAAACCAGCTGCAACTACCCAGGTGAGAATTCCCTTCATGTGGGAGAGTCCCCAGTGAGTGTAGAGCCAAATATGCCTGCTCCTACACCATGGCCAGGACATAGTTGGTGTGTTAGGAGTATGGAGGGAATGTGACTGGTGCACACCACACTCAGGCAAACTACAGCTGGTGGACAGTCCCTTTGGGACCCCAACTGGACCGCTGGCTGGTTTGAAACAAGACAGGGAATAATGACACCTTGTTGTGTCTGTTCTCTGCTGCACCAGTTGCAAACAGCAGAGAATGTCCATGTTCCAGGAGTAATTCTATCTGACCAATTATCAGAAGCATTCGCACAAACTAGTGTTTGCAGTCTTGTACAGACATTCTTCTAACCCCAAAGACCTGGGCACAAATGTATGTGTGCAAACCCTGATTTGCATGAGTCTGCAGATATGTATTCATGCAAATCATGGTTTGCAAGTTTCAGTGCTTATTTATATTTTTTAAAAGATTGCTTTTTAAAATGTCATGCTGAGAATTTCCCTTTGTAGTAACTAGAATTAGGCCGAAAGCACATTTTGAACAGTGACTTGTGATTATGAGTCTCTAAACTTTTTGATGCCCAATTTAAGACCCTTTGAAGGGTCCTGATTTTCAGAAGATGGGTGCTCAGTGTTTTATGAAGAGCTGGCCCCTTTAAGGTGTCTTAAGTTGGGTGCTCCGAATCACTAGTCACTTCAAAATTTAGGCCAGAATCTGGTTTTGGGAAGAAATTACTTCAAAACTGAAGGGGATTCAGATCTGAGATTCCAGTTCAGGCCCATCTCTCATAACTGCAATATCAGAAAATAATTTATTTTTAAACTTTGCCATGTATAGCATTTTGTTTTTCAAACTAGAGTACCATTTATATAATTTTGTTTTTTAATTCCAGATGACCCAAGAATATGCACAGCATGCGTCCACAATTACTATATGTAAGTTCAACTCTTTTAGTGTCACTACATTTTCTGAACCAAAAACAATGCTCCCAAAGGTAATGGAGGTTATGCCATATCAGTTAGCTTCTAGTTGCTGCTTGAACAAAGAAGGGTGGTTGAAGAACTTTAAAAAGGGGGGGGAAAGATAGGTGTGGGGGAGACTCCCTCAAACCCTAAAGCACAGCATTATCACTTGAGGATACTTAACACCTTGGCCTTAACTCCCACTGACCATAACAAGCGTTGAGGAAATTTATCACCAAGCAGAATCAGGTTGTTTTAGTCTTTTCCTGCTCCTACCTAAGTCAATGGCAAAATCCCAGAGGGAGCAGGTTCATGCCTGACATCTGATATTCAGTGATGGCAATAAACAGATCCAGCACGCTAATGCTGTCAAGCTATTGAGATTAGCAGCCAGTGGCATAACAAACAATAGCCTACCTGTTTACCTTCTTGGGGGAAAGCCTTACTTTATTGAAAATGGCAAGTATCCAGCCTCACATCTGTGTTGAGGAAGTCTTTGTCTTTCGGTACCTGGATCCTGGAAATTTACCAGTTGGCAAATTCCAGGATTAATCCCCATATATGCTACATCTGATATCCACTATCTACAGGGCCCAGTAGTAAGTATTTGCAGTTGTAATTAATTTAATGTTGCAGTTAGAAAATACATATTACAATCCTCAACATTCATGCTGTAGATTAAGTAATATCCAAGATTAAAAACTGGCTGATAGGTCTCAAAATGTAATTGTAAACAAGGAATCATCATTGAGCGTATGTTTCTAGAGGGACTTCAGAAAAGATCAGTTCTTGGCCCTACATTGTTTAACATTTTTATCAATGACTTGGAAGAAAACGAAATCATCACTGATAAAGTTTGCAAGTGACACAAAGATTGGAGTAAATGATGAAGAGGACAGGTCACTGATACAGAGTGATCTGGATCACTTGTTAAACTGGACGCAATCAAACAATGTGTGTTTCAATATGGCCAAATGTAAGGTCATACATCTAGGAACAAAGAATGTGGGCCATACCTACAGAAAGGGGGACTCTATCTGTGGAAGGAGTGACTCTGAAAAAGACTTGGGGGGCCATGGTGGATAATGAGCTGAACATGAGCTCCCAGTGCAACACTGAGATTAAAGGGCTAATGTGATCCTTACACGTATAAACTGAGGAATATTGAGTAGGATTAGGGAGGTTATATTACCTATGTGTTTGGCACTGCTGAAATACTGTGTCCATTTCTGGTAATCACAATTCAAGAAGGGGGTTGAAAAATTGGAGAGGATTCAGAGAAGACCCACAAGAATGATTAAAAGATTAGAACACATGCCTTATAGTGATAGACTCAAGGAGCTCAATTAACTTATTCTACCAAAGAGAAGGTTAAGAATTTATTTGACCTCTGATTATAAGTACCTACATAAGAAACAGAAATTTGATGGTAGAAGGCTCTTCAATCTAGCAAAGGTATAACAAGATCCAATGGCTGGAAGTTGAAGCTAGACATCCTCAGATTAGAAATAAGACACACATTTTTAACAGTAAGGTTAATTAACCATTGAAACAACTTACCAAAGGTACTGGATACTGGATCACTGGAAATTTTAAAATCAAGACTGGACCTTTTTCTAAAAGACATGCTGTATTTCAACAGCAGCTATTGGACTTGAAACAGGAATTAATTCAAGAAAGTCCTATGGCCTCTATTATGCAGGAAGGCAGATTAGATGATCACAATGGTCTCTTCTGGCTTTAAAATTTGTGGATCTATGAATCTGTGTATACACATACATGACTGTGTGTACAAATATGGTGTTATGCATGTTCAGATGGCCAGTTATCAAGCAACTGCAATAAATGTACAAATTAGGCACACAATTGTATGCATCAATTTTTTTAAATCAAACTTTACAAGTATATTTGAGAACCATAATATTAACAAACCTGGCTTGTAGAGTAGTGTTGAACTAGGTAGCTATTTAGTTTGTGAGTAATTGTATTACATCTGCTTAGGAATTATGCCTGTTCACCACACTTACAAAAATGAACTCCATGACCTCACACAGACTTATTAAATTTACTAAGAATGTTCTGTCACTAGGTATAAGCAGCATTGCTATAAGAACTGCCCTGACAACACCTACAATGATGAGAGTACTTTTCAGTGTATAGAATGTGATGAAAACTGCATCAGCTGTGACAACTATGAGTGCTACAGGTGTAAAAAAGGCTTTTATCTCTTAGGTAAGCAAAGTAACAGGTAACATATATATGCCGTCTCAAAAACGATTTGCACTAAAAGCCAAAATTTGGACCTAATTCTCTGAGGTTCCTGAGCATCCTCTATAGACGTCAATATGAATCGAGGACACCTTGTAGAAACAGGCCCTTTGTGTAAATCCAAGGGATCTTTTGGTTCAAAAGTCCCAAAATGTTTGACTATGAATTCCAACCGGGATTTTTATTTTTAACAAGTGTTTGGCTTCAATCCCCTCTCTTTGAGCACGTACAGGAAAAGATTTCTATTTGATAGAGCTGTGTGAAATGAGGTGGTTTTAGTTTGACAGAATGAAGCAAACCTTTTCTTTGCTTTTAATTTGTGTGGCTTTGCACATTCTAGCTTAACTTTGACTTTCAGGTCTGAACAAATAAACCTCAAATTGTCTGAGCAAAACCCAGTTAAAACCACTAAATTTCATATCAAACTCACACAAAACTAAGAATTCCTCATAAAACTATAAAGCAACCAGGACTAATTCAGACAATATTGCCAAACCTGAGCTACAGGTAGTCCCCAACATATGGCACACTCACCCCTCCAATTCTGGGTGCTATGGAGCACAGCTTCATGCTGACAGAAAGCTCTGTCATGATAAAGGAGAGACCAAGTTTGCCTCAAGGTTACCATGACCATTGCTGGTGTACATTGTAAGCTCCTCCATTCTCCTGTTTAATTTGAAAGCCCTATCAACTTTTCTCCTGTCTCCCTCTGCAAACCTATATATTACCATTTGTATGTCCAATTCCAAACACAAGACCTGTTGCTCCCTACCTGACTGTGTGCATTGGAAGGAAGTCAAATTCAATTTTGGGCTTTGCAAGGAACCTCAGATTTGCTCAAACTAGCCCTGAATCTATCTTAACTATTTTAGTGTTTACACTGCCGAACATCACCATGGTATTCAAGCACCTTCACTGTGGTAGCTGAAGATCTGAATCAACCCAGGTTCACTCAATATTGGCCCCACATTTGCTGGAATCGGATCTTAGGGTTCAATCACGAAATTCAAATCTAGATCTGAACTTTTATAAGATAGTGAGTGTTAGTATTTTGAGATAGACTCAGCTCTACTTAAACCTTGGTAGAGAATGGCTTGAAAGGTTTGTGAAGTTTTCTATAAGGACATGGGCTGAGTGTAAAGTTTGCAATAAAATTTAAAACCAGGGGCTGGGGTGAGGAGGGGGGAGGCACAACAAAAATTTCACACTATTCTACTGTTCTGTTTGTGTTTTTTAAATTGCCTCCGAGAGAGATCAGGGATATATACCTTCCCCAATCTCAAGTAGCCAGGATTATTCAAAATATACAAGTCTAATCTCGGGTGCTGAATCTAAAGAATACAGTTTTGGAGCTGTGATGGGTCTCAGCTGCAAGATTCCCAATTGACTTTAATTTGTTCATTTCCAATTGGCTTTAATAGGAATCATATGACTGAAACCACACACAATCTGTCAAAATGTATCCCTGAATTTCCAACAGGGGTTGGAAGCGGCATAAAGAAGACTAGAGATTAAACTTCACTAATAATCCTCAAGCACACAGTATTATTAATGTTGCTGTTCGTCACAACACCCAGAATGGATAGGTGTATAAAGCGTTTCTTCATCTTGTGGTTCTTGATATGTGTGAGTGATACTATGACTTAAAGGCGTTTTCTATGTTGTAGATGGGGAATGTGTGAATGACTGCAGAGCTGGTTTCTACAGGGATGAGGACTTTGCAGAATGTGAAGAGTGCCATAGGACCTGTGCAACATGTGACGGGCTCAACTTTGATGACTGCACCAGCTGCAAACAGAATTTACAGCTACTCCACGGGAAGTGTGTGAATCCAAAAAACATGGTAGTGGAGGGGAAATTCTGGAATGGTATGTTGCTAGATCCTTTGATCCCTTTTATTTCACCCCATGGACTATTATGATTAGAAATGTTTAGAAAGGCATCCAACCCCTTGTTTCCAAGGTCCTATAGGTTGGATAAAACTACCACATATCTAAGCAGACTGTGAAGTTAAGGAATCATAAGGACTATGAATATAAATCTGGTCACAGAGGGTGGAATTCACCCTTCGGCAGAGAGTCCAAGGCTTATGCACAATTTAAATCCAGTTTAGGCCCTATTTTTGAGGCCCTGTGTTGGCTCCCTGAACAGGGTTGAATTTCACTTTGAATGAAGTGTAGAGTATATTGTAAGTAATTTAATGGATCCTCAAATTTAAGAATAACCATAATGATCTAATGGACTGAACATAGGATTTGGAGCTGGAGTTCTTGAATTCTAGCCGTGGCTCTGCCATTAGCTTCATCTGTGACTGCCTGAAGTCACTTCAACTCTCTCTGTCTCGGATTCCCCATTTATACAATGGAGATAATATTTTTACTCCCACAAGATCATGGCAAGTTATTAGTTAATGTCCATGAAACATTTTGAAATGCAAAATGCTATTGATGAGTATTATCATAATTACTGGAGCAGAGCAAATGATTTGTCGCAAATGATTTGTCGCAAATACATCATTTTATATCTTTTTTGTTTTCATGAACTACCTGCAAGCAGATCACAGTACTTTCACATTTGTTCACTGTAAAATTATTTACATATTTCTTCAGCAAATAATTCTTAATCTGTAGATGATTAATGAACAATTCCTAGTGACTACTGGTAATTTGCACTATGTACTGTGTTGGGATTGTTTTATTCCCAGTTTGCATGATTTATGCATCAAATCAAAGCAGCGCTACTTGTTAATTTTATGAATTCACTTTTTGTGAATATTTGTATACAAGCTTTAAAATAGGCTTTTTAACATTAAATTCACTGCCATGCAGAGGCCCAGCACAAGTCTTCTGCACGGTGTAAGTCCCACACCAGGAACTAAGTAGGACTTCAATGAAGCATAGGCCTGCTACTGACCCTCTGAATGAATGTGAATTTCATCCTGTGTGAGCATTCAAATTAGTAAAGCTCAAGTGCTCAGATGCTCATTGAAAGTGAACATGAGAGTCACAAATATAGTCAAATGAAAATTTGCTTTTGATTCAAATGTATTTATATGGATTTAAAAGAGCAGATACAAGAATGGCTGTCCTGAGATCTACACGGCCTTGCCATTAACTAACATCTATATAATCCTTCTGCCAGGTGGTGTTGGCAGCAACAAGAAAATGTTCCCACTAGTACTCACTACTACTCACTAGTAGTTCCCACTAGTAGTAATCTCTAATTATTGTCTAATGTTTCCAAACGAATGTACTTCCTATCCATTCAGAGGTGTTGTGCCCAACAGAAGCATATTTCTTATCTGCAAAAGTGATATAAGTAGAGGCCCTGAATTTGCTTTTATTTGGCATCTAGATGCTTTCTTCTGGTTACAATTATCTATAACTATGAATAAATAATGACACAGAAAATTTGTCTCATCTGAGGATCTCGTTTTGTTTCACCAAGGCAAGTAAGTAATATTTCCATTTGATTCCCATTCATTCAGGACTGAGCTACAGGTAAAATGACACGTCCCAGCTCACACAGTGAGTCAGTGACAGAATAAAAACCTCAAGTCACTTCACTCCCACTCCCTGCTATAACCAAACAAAATACACAGCTAGCTGTGTCATGTTCATTAGGGTGGCAATCTAGGCAAAATCCCCAAGCCCCCATAGCTTAATTCAATAACTACCACAAGTGCCTTTGAAAAATCTTTCTCTATTAAAAAGTATGCTAAAGTGAATGCAGGCAGGGTTGTGGCTGAGGTGTGTTGGACCTTGAACTCAGCTCACAAATAACGATGCCATTACCTTCATCTCTGCTGGACTATGTCTGAGACAATGTAGTTGAGAATGTTACAGTGGATTTTGTAACTTAATTGACCATTCATATTGGACAAGTTGGTTCATAACCAACCATTTGAGTCTCATGAGACAAAAAACTGTTGTCTCAGTTTGGCTCCTAGACAAACAAGTTAAGGGGCAGCATACCAGAGCATGCTAAGAGATAAGTCAATGGGAAGGCAGAATTTATTTACATTTTGAGAGATTGATGTAGCTAGGTCAGGATTAAAATCGCTTTCTGGGTGTAGAGTATACATTTTTTGTATGTCTAACCTTCACTTCCATTTCTTGTGTGAGAATAAATGAAAGACCAGAATCATGAATTTTCATGAGCACACAGACCAAAGACTAAGACAGTGTGTATATAAAAACTTTCTAAAATTATACTTTTTTTGTGGGTACTCTGGTGGGCTAACAATTCAATTCCAAACTGGGAATTTGTTAATAAATCATATCAAGGCCTGAAATGAGGAAACAGAGCTTGTATGGCTTCCAGACATTTAAAAGGAAAGGCAAGCCAAGGGAAAAAAATGGTTGAGCTCTCTGTTTGTAGCTCAAAACATCTGTATTTTATCTGGTGTACCAGATGATGAAATGACTTTGGGAGCCAGGAGACATACTAGTGTAGGCTTGATTCACCAAGTGATTACACACACCCTATCAACCGGACTAGACATTTTGCAAGCTGAAATCGGGTCTTAATTTTGCCAGTTCACTGGAAATACCACACCCTGAGCTTGTATGCTCCTCAGTCATACAGTGTAGCCTACCGTATTCTTTCGAGAGGTGCAAAGGAAATGTTTCTGTTATAGATTCAACATGGAGTGCATGCTTCTTCACATGCAAATCATTTCAAAACAAAATTAGTCATTAATTACGTGAGGTAAGTATAGCCAGTACAGCTCATATCACACATTGTAACACAGAATGGAAGTAGCATCCAAAAAGAAGCCACTGGGAAGTGTACTAGAAGCCTTACACCAGTTGCATGTGTCTGAGCACTTTTTTCTTTCCCTAAATACTATATTAAACAACAAGAATTAAAAAATATAACATGTTAACAGAGGGTTGGTGGAGAGAAAACAAAATATTCAGAAATTAAAGGATTATAGGAATTACATGCCAGCTCGTACAATTCTTTATAGGTCCATTAACTTCAATGTAGCTATGTTGATTTACACCAACTAAGGATCTGGCTCTAGGTGGGCATTTTGTGGTGTATCTGGAAAGATGTGAGACTAGTGAGGGGATAGGGACTAATGGATAAGGCAGAGAGATGGGAAATATGGAATAAGGGGGAGAGGAGGAGAAAGAAATCTAGATGGAAAATTTTATGACATCTACAGAGGAGGATTTAGCACCATAGAAGGAGGTAGGGGACTTTTTTAAATAGCATCCATATGTGAAATGTAACTCTGTCAGAGGCAGGCAACACTTATTCACTAACCTATACATATTTTTCATCATCCCCATTGGAGTTGCATACAGATTTTTTATTCAAGGCATTCATTCGTTAAATTAATCTTGTGGCTGTTATGTGATAACCAGCTTGGGAATTAATGGTTACTGGGGGTTGTGACTTACTTCTCACCTAACCTACTAGTACCCTTGAATTTATAATTCTCATAAGTCTTTGAGATGGGATAGGTTCTAGTATTTTATTACCTCTGTATATTGTTTTCATTATGTTTTATCATGTCTATTTAATTGTAATTAGCTTTTCGAGATATGTGGTCTATTTTATGTATTTTTATTCAGGGCAGTATCATTTTTGCAAGGCCAGTGCCATAAACAGAATAAAATCTAACAAACTAAACAGCATCCCCACTGGAAAAAACTGGCTCGCATTCAAATCACAGCGTACAGACCAAACAGGTCACCTTCTAAAAGTAATGTACACATGGTTACAGCCCTGGCAGTGCAGCTCCTTCTATGTTCGTCACTGCAGCAATGTATTGCATGTTTTTGACTTTGGGTTTACAAAAAAAAAATTTCACAAAAAAAAAATCAAGTTTTCTTTAGCAGAAGCTGCTATATTTTCAATTAGGAAGCAAAGGAAAGTAATTGCAAATGTGGGTGGGCAGCCAGTTTGATATCAGGAACTGGAACAAATTAACTATTTAAATCCCTTCTCTCTATATATGAGAATAAATAAATGTGGTCCCCAAACAGAGAAAACAAATGTACTGAGTCCATAGGTGGCTTTTATAAACGTGAATACAATCACTTGATCCTACATTGCACAGGTGTGAAGGATTGTTGTGTGCATAAGCACAAGGTAAAAACTAATGAGCAGGTCAGGGATCACAGGAAAACTGACCATGCATTAATGAGAACTCTGCTGTGGCTCCCTAGCCACATGAGAAAGACCAAAGAATGGACTGGAGAGCCCTGCACGGGACTTTTGTAGAGCCTGCAGCAGTACTGGGATCCCACAGATCCCACTGCCATAATAGCAGGAGCAGGACTAAATATAATCCCATATAGAGCTCTACCATACAGCTAAGTAGCTAATTTGAATGTGTTTAAACCAATCTCTCTTCAGACACACCCATTTATCCTGCATTCTTGAAAGCAAGTGAGCCAGCATTCAAGGAGCTTCAAAATTTACTTTCACTCAGTGTGAAAGATTACATTGAATATCTTTAAGGATAGGTGTACTTTTTCTTTACCTCTGTAGTAGATGATTCTAAAGGGAAATCTTTAGTAGAAGCATGAGAAAGATAAAAAGTAACTTTAGGGACGCTTGACTTCAATACTCCAACGTGGTCAGGATACCACCCACTGTTATTTTCCTTAGAACAAACTTCCTTGTTCAGTGTTAAAAGAAATCAATGCTTACTGTGATTGTTTATCATTGTCCCATGTCCTGTTGTCAGAGGTAGACTGACACATTTTGAACTAGCATAAATAAGAAAGGAAGAAAACCAAAGTTCAGACCTTCATAAAACTTTCAGTTTGATAAGCTCATGGAGTGGCCTGAATGGATGGAATGCTACCACGTATCCCAAACTGCAATAAAGCTTAACTCAGAAAATGGAAAAAGTACAAGTCAATTCCTAGTTTCTGCAATGGGGAGTGAAGCTGAAAATATTTATAAATTGCTTGCCTTTACTGATGAAGGAAACAAGAATTAACATGGTATTGGGGCAGATTTTGGCCCTAATGGAAGCTTACATGTGTGACATTTTAGTTTCTGCAAAATCATCCAGGCTCTGAAGGTCTGAAAAAGTTTTTTTTTGCATTTTTTTAAACCAGCAGCGAAGTAGTAAACATTATCATCAATGACAGGTTTCAGAGTAACAGCCGTGTTAGTCTGTATTCACAAAAAGAAAAGGAGTACTTGTGGTACCTTAGAGACTAACCAATTTATTTGAGCATAAGCTTTCGAGAGCTACAGCTCACTTCATCGGATGCATACTGTGGAAAGTATAGAAGATCTGTTTATACACACAAAGCATGAAAAAATGGGTGTTTACCACTACAAAAGGTTTTCTCTCTCCCCACCCCACTCTCCTGCTGGTGATAGCTTATCTAAAGTGATCACTCTCCTTACATTGTGTATGATAATCAAGGTGGGCTGATCACTTTAGATAAGCTATTACCAACAGGAGAGTGGGTTTGTGGGGGGGGGGGAGAGAAAACCTGGATTTGTCCTGGAAATGGCCCAATTTGATTATCATACACATTGTAAGGAGAGTGATCACTTTAGATAAGCTGTTACCAGCAGGAGAGTGGGGTGGGGGGAGAGAAAACCTTTTGTAATGGTAAACACCCATTTTTTCATGGTTTGTGTGTATAAACAGATCTTCTGTACTTTCCACAGTATGCATCCGATGAAGTGAGCTGTAGCTCGCGAAAGCTTATGCTCAAATAAATTGGTTAGTCTCTAAGGTGCCACAAGTACTCATTATCATCAATAATCTTCAGAGTAAACATTCCATATATATGAATAAGGGCAGTCCACGCTTCTCTCTGACTGATGTATTATTTCAGGCAGTCTGCTGAATTAGCAAACGTCATTGCAATAGTGGACATCTGGCTCACATATTTAATGTTTTCTTTGCAACCATAAGGACTTGAGATTTCAATTTTTAAATGAAAGCTTAGATTCCAGAGCACAAGGAGGAATCCTCCAGATACAGGTAACAGCTGGCCAAGCAGCCATGAGCTAGTCTCATTTACTGCTTGGTCTAACATAACTATTGAGGGGTACAGTAGGTCAGAATGCAAGGCTAACAGCCAGAGCTTGCAATTCTTTTTTGTAGTCTCATCACCCTTTTTACTTCAAAGATACAACTCCTCCACTAACTAACTCTACCACTTCCTTACAGAAGAATTCTACTTGCCCACATGCCCAGCATGAGTAAGCAATGGGTCAGTGACAAGTAAAATATTAGTGTGTGGCAGAACTGGCCATCTGGTTTCTCATTATCATCAGAGCAAAGGCCAATAAATACATTTTGTCCCTAGGCTAGTACATTTTCTTGACAACTTTTCAAGACTGTTCTATGTAAAAAAAAAACATTGGTCCCATCATGGCAAGTGCTGTGTCTACCCTGGCAGGTGCTGTGGGTCTACCACAAAATCTTCTGCAGTATATTTACTTGTTTTGAAGGATATTTAGGGCATCACCCAGACTACTTTGTTTTTTCAAAATGAGGCTCCAACTGCTACTATTAAAATAAATGGCAGTTTTGAAGCTGGGAGAACTCGATTCAGAATTCAAAGAGGCCCAATTAATTACAAGCTTTTCATATCGGTGCTAGGAAGAGAACCCTCAAGTTGAGTGTTTAAGTATTTATTTCTGACTGGAAAGTTATAAGCTAGAGTGACTGGATTATAGAAATTTTCTTCTATGTCCCAGGCAAAATATCGTAAAAGCTTAACTGCTTGTGCATATTCCCCTCTGGTGGAGACTGTAACGTATTGCAAAGAATGACTGTCACAAATGTTGCCAAGAAAAACAAACATGAAACTGTAATCTTGATCGCTGAAATATTTAATTGTAAATGAAAGTTGGTATTTCTTAATTGTAAACAGTTAAATGTTTAAGACAATTTCTCCATAAACATTTCTCAGCAGTTATTAGTCTCTGTCTTAGCCTTATCTAATTGCTATTTATTATTTATGTTATCCCAAGTCCTCAGTCAGGATTAGGGCCCCATAATCTTGGAAGTTGCTACTACAGCTATACTTCTGTTTTCTTTTTTTCTCTTCATAACTGGTATTAAATGACAATACTTAACAGTTTGCCCTGTCTACAGAGAGGTTTTCAAAGGAAATAAAATATAAAAGACATCAGTGCATATGTGACTGCTGAGAAGTTACATAACATTTTGTATTCCATCTTGATTCAAGAAAATCTCAGACAATTTCTGTGGGAAATCATTGTAGCCTTGAGAAAGATTGAAAGTGCTAAAAAAGGATAGATAGAATGACCTTAGAAATGCAAATGCAATAGATTCCAGAAACAGATGGTATTCAGTTCATGTGAGGTTTCTGAGGTAAATAAAGTGAGAAACATTTTTAGTTAACAACATGGCTACGGAATATATCAACAATTCTTCATGATGATCACAGTGTGGCTAATGTGGGGCTTACTTTAAAAAGAAGGAACCAAGAGAGATGAGAGGATTTGCAGACCAGTGGGTCTCACCTCAATATAAGAGAAAATGATACAGTATATTTAAGGATAGGAGAATAAAAAGCCTGAAAAAATATAACCCCATAGGATCACTTCATATAAGAAAATCATACCTAACATTTTCAGAGTATTTTTTAAAAAATACTAAACAAACATGGCCCAATAAACACATTTTACTTGGTATTCTGAAAAGGGCTTGTTCAAGTCCACAATAAAAACATTAAGAAAGTGAATAACTATGAACAGAAGGGGCAAAGTCTTATAAAAAACCAATTGTAGTGAATTGCTGATCCTCAAGATGAAGAGGAGTCATAAGTGAGGTTCTTAGAGGTCTGTCAAGACCACTATAGTCTTAATGATTAGGGAAACTAGAGTGAAGTTTGCTGATTTCTTTAAGTTGTTTTGATTAGTAACATCCAGACAGTTGAGAGAGACTCCAGCTGGCTTTTAAGTGTGCTGGGCAATCTGACAGCTTAGATAAGTGTACAATAATATATACTGTTAAAAGTTAGAATTTCATAGATGGTAATGGGTACTGAAATTGCAAGCCCCACAGAGAAAAGGAATTATCATAAACAGCCCAGTGGAACATCTGTCCCAGTGTATAGCACAAAACAAACACAGAAGCTGCTTGGGTGTGAGATAAGACCAAGGTAACCCTGTATAAGTGTAAGATCAGTAACCAAGGATCTTGAAGTCCTATTGACTGCCAAACCCAGCTTTTCAGAGCCTAGCTCAAAGAAACAAACATTGCCTTTCAAGGTTATATAGTAAGGCTTCCTGAATCCTAGACTCTATATAAACCTAACTAAAATGAATAACTCTATGAAGCTAAAGTTTGAATCAAAAAGCTTTCCCCATACCCACCCTACAAAAGGCTTACCTACCCCTGACTGGCCAGTTTCAGTGTGTTACAGTCCAGTTCTCTTATAGTGTGTTGGGAGAGTAGCTTAATCCATCACAGCTGGTCCAGCCCTACTACTCTGACAGTGCATGCACAAAAGGCATACAGCTGTGGACTTTCCTCTACTCACGGAAAGATAGTTAACACTCTCCCAGCCAACCTGGGAGGAGAGCTAGGGATAGGGATAGAAAACAATACAGTGTTTGCTGATGGTATATAGTACTGAGCTCTGTTTTGGGCACCATACCTTTGCTGTTGCTAAGAAGGAATAAATCTGGATAAGTACAAGGAGGCTGGTGAGAGGTATGATAAAAAAACTAAGACTATTAAAACTGGAAAGAAGAAAATTTAGAAGGGGTTTAATCTAGTGTTTAAGATTATAAAGGATATAAGAAGAACTGATCCATCCCTCCTTGTTTCCTTGTCTCATAATTAAGGTTAAGATTTTGTCAGGGTTATTTTTAGTAAAGCTCACAGACAGGTCACAGACTCCTGTGAATTTTTTTTTAACTTGCCTGTGACCTGTATCTGACTTTATTAAAAATAACCGGGGTGGCTAGGGCTGTGGTGGGGAGAAGGAATGACAGCTGAAGTCCCAGGGGTGGGGACTGAAAGGCCAAGTCCCCCTGCCATGGGTGGGGGAGGGGCACAGCCCCAGCTCCAGTGGCCGCAGTCACAGGAAGGGCGTACAGCACCGGCTCCAGAGCTGGCTGTAGCAGCAGGATAGGGGTACATAGTCCCGGCTCTAACCACAGGGCAGGCCCTGAGAAGCTGCGAGGGAAGCACTCATTCCCAGCTGCAGCTGCGGGGCAGGGGCACACAGTCCCAGCTGCAGCTGCTGACAGCTGAAGCCTGAGAAGTCAGAGATGTCCAGTAAATATATGTAGGAGGCCTCGGGTTCAATCACCCTCTCTGCTTGATTTAGGGAAGGGAATTGCACTTGGATCTCCTAGTATTACAAAAAGGTGCCCTAGTCACTCAGCTATGGGATATTCTGGAGAAGGACTTTCTCAATCTGTCCTGTTGAAAGTGTTCCACTGTGTCCAAATAATGAATTAGTCATGGGTAGAGGGAATTGAACTTGGGGGCATTTACATTAGCTGGAAGGTCTCTAACCCCTGGAGCAAAGATTTCTCATTCTCTCCTGTTGAAGCTGTTCCACTTTGTCTCAAATATTTGACTAGTCATTGAGCCAGAAGGAGACTGAGGGTGAGTGACTCTATAGCCTTCTGATTACAGTACTCCACTAGGCAGTGGGAGAGCCAAGGTTGAGCCCTTGCGCCAACCACTACATCATTATTTCTACCCAATGGAACTGTTTCAATAGGAGAGAGCCAGACTGCCCCAGGGGCTAAGGTGCTCTTCTGCAATGTAGGTAACCCAAGCTCAAACATCCAGCAGAGGGAGGAATTAAACCCAGGTCTCCTATTGCTCTCACCACCAGCCGAGCAGTCTATACAAACATTACCCCAAATTTCCCACTGAGAGTATGAAGTGTAAATTTGCAGATAAAAAGATTCCATAAGAGGAACATGAAGGATTCTTCCTAATGGGGAGAATTGGGAGATGATTGATACATGGTGAATACATCTCTTTCCAGGCACTCCCTTCTTCTCCTTCATATTCTTAATTCACTTCCAAGGAACTCCTAAAATGTGTTAGGGAAAGAATGTAACCAACTAGCATGAAAGCATAATACAAATTATTCATTCAGAAGCAGACCCCTAACCATATATTCCTCCCCTCCCCCAGATAAAATGAGTCTGCATTTACCTATTTGTGGTCTAAATTCAATGTCCATCCATACCACGAACCTGAAATTACCAATAACAAGCTAAGCACTTGCAACAAACACTCTAGAACAATGCCAAACTGGATTTGAGGGTGCCCTTTGTGTTTTATTTTTCTACACTAACCCTTTACTGATCAGCCAAGAATATGTGATTGAATTAAATTGTCAATTGTCTAATTTCAAGGAATATAACATTAGACTTTTATGGCTGTAAATAGTTAGGTTTTTTAAAATAGCTCTGAGTGAATCTACGTCAAAAAAGCAAATAGGAAAGTTCACATGAATGAAGGTGTCCTGCCTACTTGTCCTCCTAAAAGTGCCAATGGTGATCCAGTCCCTACGAAGACTAAACAGTGTAAACAGCAGTATTTTTCCCTCTTCCTACCCAGACTCAAAAAAAAAGTTCCAAAGATGTGATTCTTCATGTAGGACCTGTGATGGAGCTGACAATGTTTGCACTTCATGTCCAGAAGGTAAGTGGCATTCAGCTTCTTTGGGAAGAGTTTTTAGTTGGCTAGGTACTTCGGTACATTATATATTCCCAAAGAATATCTTGGTTAATGGATAGTAGAGGGTTGCAGATAAAGCTAGCAGATAAAGCTATAACAAGATCCAGTGACTGAAGGCTGAAACTTGATATGGTCAGACTGTGAATAAACCATTTATTTTTAGCAGCAAAGGTAATTAGCCATTGGACAAACTTATCAAGGGGTCTGATTCCCCACCCACTCAACCAGAAGTTAAGGGTTTAATCCAGGAATTATTGGGTAAAATTATATGTTATTCAAGATGTTAGCCTGGATGATCATCATGCTCCCTTCTGGCCTTAAAATCTCTGAATGACAGTTGGCCATGAGACTGGCCTTTTGGGAAAATGGCTTAAAAGAACGTTGCAGTTTTTAAAAAGATGGGGGGGAAAAAACCCTAAATTTTGGATTTGCAGGAAATACAAAGTTAAGGTTCCGTTTTTAAAAGAAGAAACCCACCAATATGCTATTGCAGGTGTGGCCACCACAAACAAGATCCCAGAGTTATTTTTTTAAGCCTTCTCAACTGTGCCATTTCATTGGGGTGGGTGTATTGCTAGGGAGACTTCTTCTCGCTGAGACCTGTGTACGTACATGCCCTCGAGGGACTTTTGGCAACCTGAAAAGTTGGAAGTGTGAGAATTGCACAGATGACTGTGAAAACTGCTCTGACCCCAGGCACTGCATGAAGTGCCAGTCTCAGCCACACCGGCCGCTCTACCTACATGAAGGCAGATGCTTTCAGGAGTGCCCCACGTAAGTTATTTTGTATTTTTTCCCTCGTTTTGTTGATTTACACCAACTTTCAAGTTTGCTCACTAATTTTTAACTGTGCCACTTGTCTCCATAATTTAGGCCCTTTTAGATCGTACATCATAAACTCCTGTTATGGAAATGTTAATGTACCATTTTGGCCATCAGAAATTATGATGTGCTGAAACAATTTATATGTATACAGTTGGATGAAGTAATTTACTTTGCTTTTGTTAGCAGAGGCTATGTGTGAATGTAAGTAAGCACTAGGAGTGAAATCCTGAAGTCAATGGCAAAACTCCCAGTGATTTCAATGAGGCCAGGATTTCACCCTCATGTAGATCTCCACGTTGACTGAAAATAACCCTCAAAAACCTTCTCTACCCTCTCCCTTACACCCAAGAATACAGGATAAAAAAGAGGCAGGGTATGGGCACAGATTGGGGGTGTCTGAGGAGTTATGGACTGAAGCACAATCCTGAACATGCAAATGGGGAGCTTAATCATGTACTTTCTTCTTTTGGTTTTTCTCCTACTATGCATCAGTAACCTAGCAGCCAAGCAGTAACAAAGGTTCCCATTGACTCCAATGAGCATTGATCAGACCGTAAAGCAGATCAGGTTCCACTGCACTCTATATCCTGCTTATCACTAGTTGCCAAGTGCATGTATGCATAATGCTCTATGCTGTGTAGGATCCAGTCCTTAGTGGCCGCCACTTAGTTTCTTTCTTTTGGGAAAACACATCCAACCCTCTTCCACTGTGATTTACACTAATTTATTGGCTGTACTTTCCTACCACAGTTTGCATACTTGCTAACTGTGTTAAATAAATCAGAGCATCAAAGGGACAGATTCTGATCTCATATACACCAGAGTGAATCTGGAATAACTACATAAAAGATATAACTGAGATTAGAATCTAGGCCAGTGTGGGTTCTTTCAGCCTACCCATCCAAAAAATGAACTGTAACCCACTGATCTCAAAATAATACTGCAGCATTATTACATTAACTTGTGTGTGTTTCCAGAACCCATTTCCCACATTTTTGCATGGAATCATGCAATTTAATTCACATTTTTCATGTACACCTGCTGCATCCCCCCCACTTTTTGCTGCCTTCCAGAGTATCTTACGAGTCCCATTCATAACAGGGTTTCAGACACTGGCCTTACTACAACAAAATCAGCCCCAGTTAAGTTTCAAGTTTCAGCCCCTATGATATTTTACATTACATTTTTCACCTACCCCCACTTGCAAGGTATCACAGAGAAACAAGGGTGCTCTCATTCAGTTCTAAATGTCTTCCTTTAGAACCAAAGAAAGTACTGTAGTGTGAGGAGAAGGTGTCCTATGTATCTTACTGATCCACTGCTCTCTTGTGACAGAGGCATTTAGAAAGAGTGAATCTGCAAAGCAAGGTGAGCAAACTCACACAACAGAAGAAGAGGGAGGAAGAAGGGATTGGAAGGATATTGACAGATGATAAGAGAAAAGAAAGGCAGAAGATAGAAACAGGAAAGATGGAGGTGGACTTTCTTTGCTTCTGTTTCCTTCTTTCCAACTTTCCTCTTAATTAACCTCCTTAGCTTTCTTCAGAAAGTACTGTCCCTTGCTCTTTTAAAGCATTCCCTAAAATGCCAATAGAGCACTGGAGAGCACCCCACTGTGTGTAGGCTGCCTGGCTGTACGTGTTAGTGCAAAGTAGATATTCTGCTGGCACTGCTTTCTATGCTCGTTCCTTCCTCAGTTTTAGAAGATGACTGCATAGTTTTGAATTAGTAATTATCTCAGACAGTTTATTGGCCTCACTCCATATATTTTTTTTCAAGATCTTATGCAGAATGAAATGTGCCTCCAGCCTGCCCTTCCATCTCCTTTCATTTATGAGGTATAGGCCGAGCCTAGTGAATATTTCATTATGATTAATCCTTCCAAACCTAGAATGACTGTGGTTGCCCACAGCTGCTCTATGTCAGTTGCTTAAAGTTGTTCTGCTTTCATAGTCCAGGGCACATTCTGTGTAGGATCAGATTATGTCGAAGTTCAGCCACAGACTGCATCACACAGATCCATGCTGGAATCGCCATATTAGACATGCTGTCATCTGGTTATTACAGGAGAGTTAGAGCTGCTTCTCAGAAAAGCTCCTTACCACTTACCTACAGGCTGTATAACACAGGTATCCGTGTGACACACTCCTGACAATAGAATACCCTTGCCAAAATTTTTATAGATTCTTGAGTGACACTTCTTTTGGATGCGATCATGTTTTTCTAGCTCCTCCCTCTTCTCTCTCTTGCACCTCTACAGAGTTGTTGAGCTTCCATTGTAATGCCTTCTTCTAGTGCAGGAACAGCTTGTCCCTCCTGGTGCTGGGGGTGAGGTCTCTCTCTTCCCTGCTCCCCATCCCTCCCACTACTCAGAGGTGTATCTTCTCTCTCCTTGTCCTACCACCATTGGAATGATACCTCTCTTCCTTCTCCTGAACCACTCATATCACTGCTGCAGGCAATGGCTTCTTCCTTCCATATTCTGTGCCTCTCCAGCCTGGGAAGCAGGAGGAGGACAGGAAGAGTGGCTATCAGTGACACCCTGGTGGGCAGAAGGACAGACTTCCTGGGAAACTTTGCTAATACCATGCAGCCCTTCTGGATGCTGGCGACTTTGGTGCTGCTAAGGGATGATGTGGTGTAGTGGGCAAAATATCTTGTATGAGATGTGTGGCACATAGCAGCTGTTTGTGAAATCTGTCCATTGTGAAGCTCCTGATTCACCCAAATACATTTTTATTCTCTATATTTGCAATAAACCGTGCCATCAAACTGTTCCAAAAGTGTGCTCTCTCCTACTGTTTGTTCTGTTTGTCCTGACTCTCTAGGGGGTATTTTGCTGAAACTGGTACGTGCATCAAGTGTAGCGGATCCTGCAAGACGTGTGAAGGAAATGCCACAAAATGTCAGTCCTGCGAAAGTCCTTTGCTTCTGGAGCAATGGGAATGTAAAAGCTCCTGTTCTGAGAAGCACTTTGCCACCAATGGAATCTGTAAACACTGCCCAGAGATGTGTCAGGAATGCAATCATGAAAGTGCATGCAAAGGTACTGCAGGGAATCCGCAGTGGCATATATCCACTTGGCTAAGATAAGACCTTGCTGGAAATATATAGCCTGGCAAACATTTGTTGAAAGAGAGAGTTCTTCTGTAGTTAACAAAAATGAGAAAAGTAACTTTAATTTAATTGTTAAGCTACTCAGGATGGTGCTAATGAACACAGAATCATGTGGTAGGATTTTTAACCAGATAGATCTAGGAATGACATATGTTCCTTTTTCTGCTCTTTTTTGTGTTTCAAGAGATTCCTGCTGGCTTAACTTCATCCCTGATTTAGCATGTTATAGACCTCGGGTCCTGGCTTTCCATGGCCTGGCAACTCAGGTAGTCGTTTACATTGGTACAAGGTGGATGCAAAATGCTACCATTCTAAACTAGTAGCATTTTACACCGACATTACACAGGTGCAAATAGCTACACAAGATACAGAGCAGTGGAGAATCAAGCTGACTGAGTGTTCATGCAATTAATGATGAGTGAACCACAAAGTTTTGGGGATTCTGTTTAGTTGGGCTGCTTACCCCAAAGTTTGAATGATTGTGTGAATTTCAAGGGCAGGTAAAACTGAGCAACTATCTGCCAACCTGGAAGTGTAAAAGTGGGGGACAGTGAAAGGTAATGAACAAAAAGGTTAAACTACAAGGTTAAAATAAATTCAAAGGTAGAGATCATCTCAACCAATAACTCCATATCCTAATACATCCAGCCTCTGGGGAAATTCAGATCTGGATGCCAATATTCCAGACAGACCCTATTTCAGTAATGAGCTGAATAAAAGTTCAGATCCAAATATCTCTGAACTTTTGAGAAGTTTGGAATTAAATTCAGAGGTAACTTTGCATCATAAGCCCATCTCCACGCAGAGGCTCAATCTAGGTATAGCCTGAATTTTAGTAAAGGCTCTAGGACAATTCTTGTTTTTTATTATCTTTCTGAATTAGTTTGTCCATCCCTAGATGTAATGCAGCAGGTACTACCTTTGGGTTTTGTTGGTTTCATCAGGAAAAGAAAATAAGCTGTTCTTTTGCTTAGCCAGCTGCTTTTCTTTTTTCCTTAGTATGCATGGACCAGTTTTTCTTGCACAATGGGAAGTGTCTGCCGGATTGCCCTTCTGGCTTTTATGCCGACTCCAGGAGCTGCTCTCCTTGCCACGAGGACTGCAGAGAATGTGATGGGCCTGACTCGGATGACTGTAATGAGTGTGCCAGCAGGTCCTTTGTTTTGCACAATGGCGAGTGCTTTGGAGAATGCCCAGAAGGGACTTACTATGAAACAGAGACTGAAGATTGTCAAGGTATTTTTTTTTTTTTAAATATGGAAACAGTCTTAAGTAGAACTGGTTGAATAGTATTAAAAGTGTTTGGGGTGTTTAATATATTTACCATTGATCCTGAAAAAGCAAGGCAGCAAAATGTGCCAATGACATGACCTTATTTAGTCTAGTCAAACGAGAGAAGACTGTGAGAAAGCCAAGAGGGACTCAACAAAGTTAGGTGAATGGGCAACATGGGAAATTTATTGACAAGTGCAAAGAAATACACATGGGAAGTAATAATTAGAACTACTCATACACATTACTGGTTTCTAAATTATAGGTCACCATCCAGGAAAAAGACTGAGCATCACTGGGGATGGTTCAGGGAAAACCACTGCTCAGTATGCAGTGGCAATCAATAAAGAAAGTAAACTGTTAGGCTATAGAAAGAATGGGATAGGAAATAATACTTAAACAAACACACAAACCTTTCTCCAGTTCCCTGAATGAAAATATTCCCCTGGGTGTATGTTCGCAACTTGACAAATTAAAACTACTTAAAAAGAATCTGAAATGAAAAAAAGTGGTGAAATACTTGCTGTTTGTACATTTCAGAGTGTGACAGGACATGTCAGATTTGCTCCTCCTCCACTGCCTGCCTTACTTGTAAAGAGGGCATGGTGATGAACAGCCAGGGTCACTGTGTGATGTCCAAGTATTGTTCTCTCACTGAGTACCATGATGAGCAGACTCAGACCTGTAAGCCTTGTCACAAGAAGTGCTCTCGCTGTACAGGGCCTGCTGAACATCAGTGTCTTAGCTGTCCAAAAAATTGGCATCTTCTCAGTAAGTATCTTGCTCCTGCAGCCAGGTTTTATTTTGTCTTTTCCTTTGAAGATGTGTGACATATGCAGATCCCCATTAATCATAGTGCTTCAAGCTGCACTTCCATTGCTCCTTTTCATGAAATGTCAAGATATTTGGTTATGGGATCCATATTTCAACAGGCTGAAGCCAATCTGAACATTGCAAGTCCAGTATGACAGGTAGCTTTCAGGTGTTTGTGCCACAATGCACACATGCCTGTTGATTCTTTGGAGCTAGTCAATAAAATCTCTTGACCATATGAGCCAGCCCTGGAGTTTGGGCAGATATGTAGGTTTGGACCTGACAAACTTTGAGGCCCAAAGCAGAACTTATAACCATCACAACACTTTATGGCTAACAAAGAACTGAAACTTTTCTGTTACCTACTCTCTGCTTGCTTTCAACTGTCCTTTCTTACAGCTTTGATTACAAGTGGGTGATTTGAAAATCACATTAAGAACCATCTGGGTTCTTTTAGCCCTGCCTGCATATTTTGCAAACGCATCTATTTTGCACACATAAAACTCATGTATATATGCAAATGTGGGCTTGTTCAAATGCCTTGGCAGGTTTTGAGTGTGCAATATAGGATATACTCACAAATATACAGACATAGTTAAGGAGACTTGCTGAAAAATTGTCCCCGGATCAATGGGTCATTCTCTGTTGGACTGCATTTCAAGCAAACTTAATGTTTGAAGTAAAGAACAGAAGATTGGCTTGCCTGAGTAAGGACTGGGTGAATATTGAAAGTCCATCAGGATTCAGTATTTAGTGAATAGGTGCACATAAAAAACAAACAAAAATGAACATTTACAAAGTTCATCAAAGGCCAAATTTCTTCCAAAGAAGTGAGCTTCTGTATCAAAACTAGAGAAATGTTATTGTAAGACCAAATCCTGATATTTATTTATTTATTTGGTGAATTTGTCTCAGGGCAAAAATAAATAATTTTGCAGAGAAATACCATTTTAATCACACATTTCTTCTTGGTTGTAGTCAGCATAGTGTGAGAATGTGAGAGAGATGTAATAGAGCTGGGCATTAGCTAGACCCAGGCTTGAATCAGAGTTCCCAGCTCTGAACCAAATTTGAACACTGAATCACAATTCTTTGAGTTTTGGGAAGTTCAGATGTTGATCCAGATTTTGAACCCTCAACTTTGTGAGGGTACAGATCTGAGAGTTTGGTTCAGGCCCCTTTCCACTACAAATGAACAATATCATTTTGCTCATTACAGTTTGTACCTTAGATTGAGATAGCTAGACAGACAACCTGTAGTCCAGAAAGTGGCAAACAAAATATCAAAGAAATAATATTAGGAAGGAAAAAACCTTCTCTTGCCTATCTGTAACCTGAGTATTGAAACACACAACACAAGAAAGATTATTTCACTTTGTGAGTAGTCATTGTTCTCCTTCACCCTAATTAATATTGGGTATGGTTAACTGACTCAGTGCTAGCCCTACATTCCAGAATTATGATCTGCTGATTTCCCTCTGAAATCTCAATGAAACATTGTGATATTCATGGTACATTTGACAGGACTGCAAGTGTGTTCTCCCATCACACAAAGCAGCAGCCAAACTGCTCAATTATTCATCGGGATTAAAGCCATTGAGCTATAAAGGCTCAAAATTCTCATAAATCCGATAGATGTGACCAAATACGCATCAAAACTGTGAGCTAGGTATTTAGAATCAAAAGCAGGGAAATCAAGAGATAAATGGTGCTGCAGATGGAGGGATAAAATTTCCTGAAGATTATTGCTTCCTTTGTATATTCTGATATAAATTGCAGATGCTTTTGGTTATTTATTATTATATATGATAATCACTTGATATCTTTCAGGAATTAAAAAAAGATGCAGTCCCTGACCTGAGAGTTTACAGTCTATATTAAGCAGAGAAAACAGAGACGGACAAATGAAGGGATGAGAGTTAAAAGGCATAAAAATAATTAATACAGCAGGGCACTCTGTTTCTGGCTCTGCTATAGAATCTGATATGGGATATGTTATCAAGCCTCAATGAGGAGAAGAGAATATTGTATGTGATCCTTTGTTCTTCATTATTCCCTCTGTAGATACAACCTGTGTAGAAGTGTGTCCTGACGGATATTATGTTGACAGTGATGAGGGACGATGTTTCACATGCCACAGCACCTGTGAGACTTGCTATGGAAAACACAACACTCAGTGCCATACCTGCAGATCGGGCTGGTACAAACAGGGAAAGGGATGTGTACAAGTCTGTACAGTTGGGTAAGGCTCCAGGATGGATAGCTAAAAGCTATATTGGACAGAGAGCTTTGTTAAGCATGTAGCCTTCAATTCTGCTTTTTTTTTTTTTAGATGAAAGTTTCTCATGTTATTTCTCTACATTAAGGTTGCTCTTTAGGGACAATTTAGGATTTTCCCAGCAAGGAGATATGCTGGAGCGAGATCTCCTGAGTCCTAGTCCACAGGCGTATCTGCTTACTTCGTGACTGAATTTGCCCCACTGTTTTAGAAAGTGCTGCTCTTTAGCTAAACTCAGAGGGCCAAATGGCACATGTGCATTAAAGGGAATACCCTACGTCCATTAAGACTGCAGTTTTGCAAAGAAAAGAGTAATCAAGAATGAAATCTTTGCAATAGCTGAGAGGAATGGATCTTTTCTGACCATGTAAACATTTTCATACCTTCACCTCTTCAAAAAACTTCTTTCAGATATTATGCAAACAACTCCATCGGATTGTGCGAGAGATGCCACAAAAGCTGTAAAGAGTGTTTGGGACCTCAGCCCACAGACTGTCTGTCCTGTGATACATATTCCTTCCTGCTGCACTCCAAGAATGAATGTCTCCCCTCTTGCCCTGAATATTATTATGACGATCGTGATACAAATGTCTGTGAGAGATGCCACCCTACCTGCAGCTCCTGCGAAGGTAAGATCCTCCCTTATGTGCTTCTCTGCCACAAGAGCTTTAAAACACGATCTACTTCTCTCTCCAACTCTCTCTGCTCAAGGTTTTGGTAACACTGTGCAGTAGGTAACTTACATGTTATACAAACATGTTCATTTATGAGAGTTGAACAGTTTTCTAATGATTCTGTATGTGCTTCGCCAAAAGTGTCACTAGACAGATTTTAGAAGTCTGTTGGCTACTAATAATTGTGCTGTAAAACAAGCTTATTGCTGGACTCAGGACTTACTCCGCTGTAGTCCCATCAATGGGGCTACTCACAAAATGAGATACTACTCAAGCTCAGTAAGGGGATAAGACGCTAAGGGGCTAAATTCTGATTCCCTTATTCACATTAAGTACTGCCTTACTTTGTGACTAGTGACAGTCCCACTGAAGGCACTACTCTCTGTGAGTCAGGATTTCAGAATCTGGTTCCAAGTTTTCAGAGATGAATGATTCTCAAAGGAGAGGGCAGAAAATAATGAAATAAATGAAATAAATCAAACTAAACTAATGAAATAAATCAAACTAAAAGCACAGAGTTTAGGGTTCAAGTGTAGTAGGACAAAATGTATATACATATTGTTTTGAAATACAGTCAAATATTTGCTGAAGTTCACCTTGAGGCACCATCCATTTTGTATTAATGCCATTCTAATCCAACCTGGTGCTTATTTATTTATTTTTTAAAAAAATCATCCCTATCCAATTTTGAGCTGGGCAGTGTTATTCTCCTTGGACTTAGATGGTTTCCTTGTTTCTGAAATGATGGCTACCAGTTACTATTCTGTAGCTCAGAATGTACTATATAAAGGTTTGCATTGAAGAATGCAGATGGTTAATTGCAACTGCAGTAATATTTGAAAGCAACTCGTAGAATGAAATGTCACCTTTGATATCTATGAAAATATAGTTGTACAGGCAAATTATTGTAATCAACAGCAATATTTTTGGCTTGGATTTGGAATCGGAAATATTGTTATAATTTACAATCTGCCTCCTACACATGATGTTGCATTTGTTTTGCCATTAATACTACTGGGCACAAAGACAGAGAGATTGAATATGAGTGAGCCCACTGGCTAATAATAATCCTCCTAAACAAAAAGTGTATGGCCAGTGAGTAACTGTTGTCATGTAGCCATGCTGCCCCAGCAGCACCAGGGAGGAACTATGGTTGGAGAATCATGGTTCTTCTCCTGCTCCCCACTTGCTACAGGGGGGAAATAATTTATTCCAGCCCAGAAAACTGTGAAGCTCTGTTGATTGGCACTTTGAGGGGGAAGAGCCATGGCTCTACCCCGGGCCCTCCCTACTTTCCCCTCCATTCACACACTTACTGAGATGGAGCAGCAGCACAGCCCCTTTCTTGCACATGGAACCCAGTGCTGTGATCTGGATAACCCTAATCCAGCAGCACTGGGAGAGGGGTCTGCATGGCCCTGTTAGACCTAGTGACAATCTAGCCCTTACTAGTTGAGACAATGCTACTAATTTCACTCCTTTATCCACTTCTTCCATTTCTATTTTCTTCTTTTCTCACAGCCATGGACATGGGGGCAAGGGGAATAGTTTTGAAGTCTGATTGGACAGCCCCATTTTCACGTTAATCATGTTAAACCATCCACTTCAATATGACGCACAAGATGTGCATGTAACATTTGTATTTGCATATTAAACTGTTTGTGTAACAAACCAAGCAGGCCACGTGTTCTGTTAGTGCTTGTCTAAGGAAGCAAAACATTACAGCATCCAGCAAATCATCTGATCACTAATAGGAAAATGGCTCATGCTCTTTTTGCCATATCTGGTAATATTTGTTTGGAGTATTGTTATGGCCATAATCCCAGGATATGAGAGAGACAAGATAAGTGAGGTAATATCTTTTACTGGACCAACTTCTGTTGGTGAGAGACAAGCTTTCGAGTTACCCAGAGCTCTTCTTCAGTAAAACACACACACACACACACACACACACACACACACACACACACACACACACACACACACACACACACACACACACACACACACACACACACACACACACACACCCCCCGCTTGTCTCTCTCAGTAATCTTTTAGCATTTAATGAACTTAAAAATATACACTGAAAACATTTTTGAGCACCCAAAATTCTAACAGCACAATTTTTTTTTCTTAATTTATGGCTCAAGCACTTTTCAAATAGACTTCTTAATGCTAAGCATGTTCAGTAATGATACTTGATGACAACAAATGCCCTGTGTCATTGGTGGGAGCAGATTATCATAGTTTCCAAAGGAAGATGATAACTTTTTTCATATTCCAATATAAAACTGTTGCTTTATTTTCCGTTGAAGGGAAGGGAGCTCTCAGCTGTACGTCCTGTGTGTGGAGTTACCATCTAGCAGGTGGAATCTGCTACTCTGAATGTTTTGCTGGAGAATACAAAGTTGCAGAGGTACTGTCTATACACAAGCATCTTCTCTAGGAAGTATTTACATAATAATGGACTTGAAAACCCAAACGAGAAAAGCAGAGCAAACAGTGTTTGATCTTGCTGAATTCAAAAGTTACTTTTATTCCCCTCTTGGTAGAGAAGACCTGGCTCCAAATGCTTCTCTGAAATGAATGGAATTCCATCCTTGTAAAACAGGATTAAGTCAGACTACAATCAGGGCTTGAGTATATGCAAAACAGAGGGTATCAAATGAGAGATGACCCCTATAATGAGGGATAGTTGAGATGTGTGGGAATGGGTGCTAGTGTAAGCGGGGAATGGTCCCGCTATTGTGGGGAACTTTCCTGGCTTCTGCACTACCTTGGTACCTTGCACTACCACTGAATGCTAGTAAGGGGGCAATAGTCCCCTTACACTAGGCGTTAGAACAGGCATTTCCTTACCTTACCTTTCCTTCCAAAGGATTCCAGAGGAGATGGATTTAATTCACCCTTTCTTTTTTTTGTATCTTTTCCCAGTTGTTCTATCCACCTCAATTATCCTAGCAGTATTACTGAGCAGTTTCCGTCAAGGCTGTGTTATTAAATTATTAATTATTATTATTATTTGTATTATTGTGGTAGAGCCTAGGAGCCCCAGTCACAGACCCGGGTCCCATTGTGCTAGGCACTGTACAAATACAGAACAAAGACATGGTCCCTGCCCCATAAAGCTTACATTCTAAGTAAGTTTCAGAGCTATGCTGTGACTGAATCTGATCTGTGTGTAACTGAGTGCCTCCTATGAGGTGCTGGCTAATGCCTTCAGTTGCCAAGGGCATTCAACACTTCACAGGATCTGTCCCCCACAAGCCAGCCGATGGTAAGAAAGAAGGATAAGAGGGAAAACTACTTGTTTTATCCAGTCATTCTAACACAAGCCTTAGGGACCCAGGTCAGAATCATTTGCCATGTCAATGAAATGAGCTAGGCTATGTGGTTATTTGCTGATTGTCACATTTAAAAATAACTATTAAGGGAATTGAGCTGCAATACGCTTAAAGAATGGAGGCTTACATTTTAAAAATACTCCAGAGTTTTACATTACTGTGGGGCCTTGTTTTCAACGTTGTTTTTGTTACTGCTGATGACAGAAGAAATTACAGAAATGTGTGCAGCTCACCAAGCAACTAAATGGAAGCCACTAGTGGCTTCCATGTGTTACAGCTCCTGCTCTGTGTCAATTCACAGAGGATATGAGTTGTTACAGCTCCCAGCTACAGTGCCATGACTCTTTAACTCAAGATGTAGTAGCTCATGCTTTTAGTTCTGGAGGTGTCCCATTCATTCTTTGGTGTATCAGCAAAGATGGTGGCCATCACCTAAACACTATGACTAAATCCTGGTCCCAACAAATTTTGCCATTGATGTCCATGGGACCAGAATCTGTCCCCCCAGATTACAACAGCATAGGATTGCCAGATCCGTGCTGAAACAGAAAAGGAAAGCAAATGTGGTTTAATTGTGTTCTGTATCTCCAGGGAGACCAATCCGAATGTGAAAAATGCCATGATACCTGCGTAGAGTGTAAAGGGCCTGGACCCCTCAACTGCACTGTGTGTCCAGCTAACATGAAACTCTACCTAGACGAGGGCCGCTGCGTGAAGTGCTGTGATAGTTCTAATCTCACAGAAACCCAGGAGTGCTGTGACTGCAGTGAAACACAAGGTAGGACTGAGATGAAGAGAAATGCTGATATTTAATGACTTTGTGCCCTGTTGGGTGTTTGTTTTTTGTTTCTTAAACTGATTTTCTTCTGAGCTGCAGAATTATCATTGCAGAACTTTGTTGCATACAAATGCATTACTAATACACCATTGCCAGAGTATCTAGATACTCTCACTCGCTGCTGCTATTTTAAAGGGTCAGATCCCAACAGACAGCTTCCAAGTCTTCTCAGAGTGTTTCATGATCTGGTTGAATGGGAAATGCTTGTGTAAATAGGTGGCAAATTGAGGCATGCATTTTAAATTCAAGTCAAACTGACCCCTGGTGTAACTCCATTATAGCTACTCAAAGTAGCTACAATGCTTTACCCCAGAGGTAAATTTGGTCCAACACATTTAAATTGCTAATGGGTTTAAATGTTTTATTATACAGAATACATAAACTTCCACCTAAAACAAAGTCCCCACTTTAAGTATGTCATGGTATTCACGTTTTTTTGGTTGCCTTTAACTTGCAGATGAGTGTGTATTACAGACCATTCTGAACCTACCAGCTCAAAGCAAAGGGAAAACTGCTTTGTTTGTTGCTACCTCCATTTTGCTGATCCTCTGCATTGGAGCCATTGCATTCATCTGGAGAAGATCACAAGCCAAAGCCCAGACAGTAAACAGAGGTGGGTACGAGAAGCTGACAGATCACTCAAAACCCTTCTCTTCTTACAAGAGTAACCACCATGAGAGCACCAGCTATCAAGATGATCAAGTGACTGAGTATAAAGACTGGGATAATGAAGACGAAGAAGAGGATGATGATATTGTGTATATGAGCAAGGATGGCACAGTCTATCGTAAATTTAAATATGGACTTCTGGAGGATGAGGAGGAAGATGAACTGGAATATGATGATGAAAGTTATTCATTTAGATAATTTTTTATTAATTTGTGTATTATCCCTCTTCGCTGCCTCTCTCATTACATTAAATCAATTTAGTTAGCTTGTAGGGGAATAAAATATTTATTTCTCTGCATGACGGGGCTCAAGCAGAAATTTATGTTCATGATAATTCTAAGAAAAAGGGATTTTAGCTATACATACTGTGAAAGCAAAGTTGTTTCTAAACTTTTGTTTCCAAAACATTTTATAAATCCTTGATGAGTCTTTCAAGAAGCAGCACTCAAGAAATGGGTTGGCTAAAAGATTCTTTTTCTGTATACTCATGTGTGAAAATATTTTCCAGTATGTATATGTAAGTGCATAGGTGTATATAAAACAGACACACGTATCCAACTAGCACTTGCCAATCCCTTTTAAAAATATACTGATATAAACAAGACAGGCATATTTATCTACATGACAGATGTCCCTGGGATAGGATGTCACTTAATTGTTTACTTCTGTGTGATTAAAGTTTGTACTGTAGTTCACATTATAATATGTGATTTTGCATATTTTACACTCTTTTCCTTCCATGGTATTATCCAAAGCACTGGTACTCCCCAAAATCTGACACACTGCTATAACCTTTAAGTGCATTTCCTCAAAGATTTAATATATCAGACATTCAGTTTTAGATAAAATTTGAGATCACTCTGACCCCATTCCAAGTAGACTGTATTGTAGCCATGGCTTGAATGAAACAAAAAGATAAAATATATCTGAAATATATTATATGACATTAACTCCTGATTAATTTTGATCTTAGTGAGTATATATTTTAAGCAATGTTTCATTTTCTACAGACTTATTTGGACTTAGTGTAAGGGAGTGCTTAGTCTATAAATATGTATGTGGAAAAATCTGGAGATTACAGAGAATTGTCACAGAACAGACATGAAAGCAAAAGATTTATTAATCCTACTTTTCATATCTATCACAAATGGCTTTGGATGTTCAGATAATAGGAAAGGGAGTAATCAACACTGCACTGAAAAATGTTAAATGAAACAATGGAAGACAATGATTTTTCTTCATCATTATAGATTGTATAATTTATTGCATTATATGAGAAGATGCTAAACCTGGTTCCTTTGTTGTGAAAGAATAAACTAAATCTTTGTACAAAAGCATGCAGAGAAGGTTGTTGTTATTCACTAGCAATATGGCCTTTTGGTTAAAACTGTGGATTAGGCCTCAGGAGACTTGCATTTCAATGCCCCACTCTGCTACGAAGTTCCTATGTGATTGTGGGCAAATCACTTACTTTCTCAGTCTCAGCTCCCCAGCTGTAAATCACGGCTAATAATACTTCTCTATCGCGTGGGATTGGTAATTCATTAATGTTTGTGAGGGACTCAGATACTATGATAAGGGATGCCATATAAAAACCTAGATAACGCATTTAATAGTCTCCTTACAATACACAATTGGTGTATAGTACACTTAGAGTATTTTTGGTTAACACTGATAGGAGAGCTTTAGAAATACTTGTGATGACCTGAAGGAAGCTGACTTTCAGTATATTTCCAATATTCTTACTATTGTCATTTACTGGCTGGTTAACGAAACACCTCTGTAGAGCCCATTTCGCTCCTTCAGGGTGCACTCATGTATTTTAAATCTTCTCTGGGCCACTAGGTATGTAGTCCCAATGGATTACAATTACCATGGATCTCCCCTACAGGAGGAATTTAGAACCAAGTGAAATGTACCCACCTAACTCAGAATAGGGAACACCTGCCTTTTCCCCTATTTATGCATGTCTGATGCTATATAGACTCCATGTAAAATATGCTATGGAACACTTTACATAAGTACTATCACCTACATGTTATGCCTAGCAAATTCAGCTAACAATTTGGTTTAGGTAGTATATTAAATTCTGTCTGAAGTTAGGACTGTCAAATCACCAGCCCATTCACTTTATTAAAGGGAAAAAATCATTAATTCAGGTTTCTTTCCTCATTTCCACCATTTCCCACCCCCACTATTGGTCCTAGTGCATTTTTATGCATTGCTACATAAAAACCCAATCCAATGCCCACTGAAGTCAATGGCAATCTTGGATTGGGTTCTAATTATTTAAATCCTCATTGTCAAAGTGGGGTGTTGGAGATGCACATGCTGATTAATTACACATCTTATTTTGTAATACAAAAGTGGGCAGTTGTCTATGTATCTATTGTCCCCTGCTTTGAAAATCTGGCCTTCAGCCCTATTCATTACAAACCCTTACTTGCAGAACAGGGGAAGGGTTAAAACCATTTACAATATTGCCAAACATAAATCAATGGCCTATAATTATAGGAAAAGATGTAACAATAAGGTACTTTGAAAATAAAGATTTGACAAATCACTTTAAGTAAAAGCTCATTCTTGGTAAAAGTTCTCAAAACAAAGGATAGAATAAGAAAAACAGTGAAAACATTATATTTGAAAGGCCATACTGAGGAAAAACAACTATTCAAACAGTTTCCTGTTCACATGCTCTCATTTAACAATACCCTTATTTTAGTAGTGGTTTGTATAAATTGGCTGTAAGAATATGCTTTAACCTGAAACTGCCCTTATCAAATTTCAGAGGCTTATTTTAAGCTGTCCCCAGTAAAAAAATAATGTATGGACTGTATTAAATATGTATGAGCTGTATTAAATATAATGAGTATGAACTGCTGTAAAAAATATGTATGAACTGAGCAGCCTATGGGCTTTCAGTTTCAGCCTGGGAACAATTTCTTTTTTTCTTATGAAGAAAGGCTGGTGTGTTCAAAATTACTCGAATGACAAACTAATGGAAACATCTTGCACAATATTCCTTTTTGAACTCCTGTAACTTAAAAAGGGATTTGTTTTAAACTACTATTTTGCAACTCACTGGCCAATCAGGTAGGACCATATTTTTGAGTAGATATAAAAGTCACAGTGGTTTTAGTACACCTGAGAACCAGAAACCTTTGAGTTCTACTCTCAGTTCTAATCTGGACTGCTTCTCTGGCTTTGGGAAAGTCACTTATCACCAGATCCTCAAAGATATTTAAGCGCCTAACTCCAACGGGATATATTTAGGCACCTAGCTCTAAAGACAGTCTGTACTATAAGCACAATGTAGAGGTTGAGGGCCAGATCCTCAAAGGTATTTAGGCACCTAACTCCCATTGTAGGTACAGATCTGCCTAATCTTTAGGTGCCTAAATATACCCCATTGGAATTAGGCACCTAAATACCTTTGAAAAATCTAGGCCTTAACCTCTACTTTGTGCTTAGGGTACAGACCTGCCTAGTCTTTGGCTTTTGCCCTTCTGCAGCCAGCTTGACTTGCCACCTATGGCTTTCTTAAAAAGAAAAAAGAAAAGGAGTACTTGTGGCACCTTAGAGACTAACCAGTTTATTTGAGCATGAGCTTTCGTGAGCTACAGCTCACTTCATCGGATGCATAGCATATCGTGGAAACTGCAGAAGACATTATATACACACAGAGACCATGAAACAAAACTTCCTCCCACCCCACTGTCCTGCTGCTAACAGCTTATCTAAAGTGATCATCAAGTGATCATCAAGGAAGGCCATTTCCAGCACAAATCAAGGTTTTCTCACTCCCCCCCCCCACACACACACACAGACACACATACAAACTCACTCTCCTGCTGGTAATAGCCCATCCCTCTTTGAAACATCTCTTTATAATGCGCATGATAATCAAGGTGGGTCATTTCCAGCACTAATCCAGGTTTTCTCACCACCCCCCCCACACACACACACCCCCCCTCCAAAAACCACACACACAAACTCACTCTCCTGCTGGCAATAGCTCATCTTACAATGTGCACAGCAATAATCCAAGTTTAACCAGAACGTCTTGGGGGGGGGGGGGGTTGTAGGAAAAAAACAAGGGGAGATAGGCTACCTTGCATAATGACTTAGCCACTCCCAGTCTCTATTCAAGCCCAAATTAATAGTATCCAATTTGCAAATGAATTCCAATTCAGCAGTTTCTCGCTGGAGTCTGGATTTGAAGTTTTTTTGCTTTAAGATAGCGACCCTCATGTCTGTGATTGCGTGACCAGAGAGATTGAAGTGTTCTCCGACTGGTTTATGAATGTTATAATTCTTAACATCTGATTTGTGTCCATTTATTCTTTTACGTAGAGACTGTCCAGTTTGACCAATGTACATGGCAGAGGGGCATTGCTGGCACATGATGGCATATATCACATTGGTGGATGTGCAGGTGAACGAGCCTCTGATAGTGTGGCTGATGTTGTTAGGCCCTGTGATGGTGTTCCCTGAATAGATATGTGGGCACAGTTGGCAACGGGCTTTGTTGCAAGGATAGGTTCCTGGGTTAGTGGTTCTGTTGTGTGGTATGTGGTTGTTGGTGAGTATTCGCTTCAGGTTGGGGGGCTGTCTGTAGGCAAGGACTGGCCTTTCTCCCAAGATTTGTGAGAGTGTTGGGTCATCCTTCAGGATAGGTTGTAGATCCTTAATAATGCGTTGGAGGGGTTTTAGTTGGGGGCTGAAGGTGACGGCTAGTGGCGTTCTGTTATTTTCTTTGTTAGGCCTGTCCTGTAGTAGGTGACTTCTGGGAACTCTTCTGGCTCTATCAATCTGTTTCTTCACTTCCGCAGGTGGGTATTGTAGTTGTAAGAATGCTTGATAGAGATCTTGTAGGTGTTTGTCTCTGTCTGAGGGGTTGGAGCAAATGCGGTTGTATCGCAGAGCTTGGCTGTAGACGATGGATCGTGTGGTGTGGTCAGGGTGAAAGCTGGAGGCATGTAGGTAGGAATAGCGGTCAGTAGGTTTCCGGTATAGGGTGGTGTTGATGTGACCATCGTTTATTAGCACTGTAGTGTCCAGGAAGTGGATCTCATGTGTGGACTGGACCAGGCTGAGGTTGATGGTGGGATGGAAATTGTTGAAATCATGGTGGAATTCCTCAAGGGCTTCTTTTCCATGGGTCCAGATGATGAAGATGTCATCAATATAGCGCAAGTAGGGGCGTTAGGGGACGAGAGCTGAGGAAGCGTTGTTCTAAATCAGCCATAAAAATGTTGGCATACTGTGGGGCCATGCGGGTACCCATAGCAGTGCCGCTGATCTGAAGGTATACATTGTCCCCAAATGTAAAACAGTTATGGGTAAGGACAAAGTCACAAAGTTCAGCCACCAGGTTAGCCGTGACATTATCGGGGATAGTGTTCTTGATGGCTTGTAGTCCATCTTTGTGTGGAATGTTGGTGTAGAGGGCTTCTACATCCATAGTGGCCAGGATGGTGTTATCAGGAAGATCACCAATGGATTGTAGTTTCCTCAGGAAGTCAGTGGTGTCTCGAAGGTAGCTGGGAGTGCTGGTAGCGTAGGGCCTGAGGAGTGAGTCTACATAGCCTGACAATCCTGCTGTCAGGGTGCCAATGCCTGAGATGATGGGGCGTCCAGGATTTCCAGGTTTATGGATCTTGGGTAGTAGATAGAATATCCCAGGTCGGGGTTCCAGGGTTGTGTCTGTGCGGATTTGATCTTGCGCTTTTTCAGGAAGTTTCTTGAGCAAATGCTGTAGATGCTTTTGGTAACTCTCAGTGGGATCAGAGGGTAATGGCTTGTAGAAAGTGGTGTTGGAGAGCTGCCGAGCAGCCTCTTGTTCATATTCCGACCTATTCATGATGACAACAGCACCTCCTTTGTCAGCCTTTTTGATTATGATGTCAGAGTTGTTTCTGAGGCTGTGGATGGCATTGTGTTCTGCACGGCTGAGGTTATGGGGCAAGTGATGCTGCTTTTCCACAATTTCAGCCCGTGCACGTCGGCGGAAGGACTCTATGTAGAAGTCCAGTCTGCTGTTTCGACCTTCAGGAGGAGTCCACCTAGAATCCTTCTTTTTGTAGTGTTGGTAGGCAGGCCTCTGTGGATCATTATGTTGTTCAGAGGTATCTTGGAAATATTCCTTGAGTCGGAGACGTCGAAAATAGGATTCTAGGTCACCACAGAACTGTATCATGTTCGAGGGGGTGGAGGGGCAGAAGGAGAGACCCCGAGATAGGACAGCTGCTTCTGCTGGGCTGAGAGTATAGTTGGATAGGTTAACAATATTGCTGGGTGGGTTGAGGGGACCATTGCTGTGGCCCCTTGTAGCCTGTAGTAGTTTAGAAAGTTTAGTGTCCTTTTTCTTTTGTAGAGAAGTAAAGTGTGCGTTATAAATGGCTTGTCTAGTTTTAGTAAAATCCAGCCACGAGGAAGTTTGTGTGGAAGGTTGGTTTTTTATGAGAGTATCCATTTTTGAGAGCTCATTCTTAATCTTTCCCTGTTTGCTGTAGAGGATGTTGATCAGGTGATTCCGCAGTTTCTTTGAGAGCGTGTGGCACAAGCTGTCAGCATAGTCTGTGTGGTATGTAGATTGTAATGGATTTTTTACCTTCAGTCCTTTTGGTACGATGTCCATCTGTTTGCATTTGGAAAGGAAGATGATGTCTGTCTGTATCTGTACAAGTTTTTTCATGCAGTTGATAGATTTCCACTCCATGCGGCTAAATGCAGTGCCTTGCATAATGACAGGTTTCAGAGTAACAGCCGTGTTAGTCTGTATTCGTAAAAAGAAATGCGATACAACCGCATTTGCTCCAACCCCTCAGACAGAGACAAACACCTACAAGATCTCTATCAAGCATTCTTACAACTACAATACCCACCTGCGGAAGTGAAGAAACAGATTGATAGAGCCAGAAGAGTTCCCAGAAGTCACCTACTACAGGACAGGCCTAACAAAGAAAATAACAGAACGCCACTAGCCGTCACCTTCAGCCCCCAACTAAAACCCCTCCAACGCATTATTAAGGATCTACAACCTATCCTGAAGGATGACCCAACACTCTCACAAATCTTGGGAGAAAGGCCAGTCCTTGCCTACAGACAGCCCCCCAACCTGAAGCGAATACTCACCAACAACCACATACCACACAACAGAACCACTAACCCAGGAACCTATCCTTGCAACAAAGCCCGTTGCCAACTGTGCCCACATATCTATTCAGGGAACACCATCACAGGGCCTAACAACATCAGCCACACTATCAGAGGCTCGTTCACCTGCACATCCACCAATGTGATATATGCCATCATGTGCCAGCAATGCCCCTCTGCCATGTACATTGGTCAAACTGGACAGTCTCTACGTAAAAGAATAAATGGACACAAATCAGATGTTAAGAATTATAACATTCATAAACCAGTCGGAGAACACTTCAATCTCTCTGGTCACGCAATCACAGACATGAGGGTCGCTATCTTAAAGCAAAAAAACTTCAAATCCAGACTCCAGCGAGAAACTGCTGAATTGGAATTCATTTGCAAATTGGATACTATTAATTTGGGCTTGAATAGAGACTGGGAGTGGCTAAGTCATTATGCAAGGTAGCCTATCTCCCCTTGTTTTTTTCCTACAAACCCCCCCCCCCCCAAGACGTTCTGGTTAAACTTGGATTATTGCTGTGCACATTGTAAGATGAGCTATTGCCAGCAGGAGAGTGAGTTTGTGTGTGTGGTTTTTGGAGGGGGGGTGTGTGTGTGGGGGGGGGTGGTGAGAAAACCTGGATTAGTGCTGGAAATGACCCACCTTGATTATCATGCGCATTATAAAGAGATGTTTCAAAGAGGGATGGGCTATTACCAGCAGGAGAGTGAGTTTGTATGTGTGTCTGTGTGTGTGGGGGGGGGGGGGGGAAGAGTGAGAAAACCTTGATTTGTGCTGGAAATGGCCTTCCTTGATGATCACTTGATGATCACTTTAGATAAGCTGTTAGCAGCAGGACAGTGGGGTGGGAGGAAGTTTTGTTTCATGGTCTCTGTGTGTATATAATGTCTTCTGCAGTTTCCACGATATGCTATGCATCCGATGAAGTGAGCTGTAGCTCACGAAAGCTCATGCTCAAATAAACTGGTTAGTCTCTAAGGTGCCACAAGTACTCCTTTTCTTTTTTCTTTTTACGAATACAGACTAACACGGCTGTTACTCTGAAACCTATGGCTTTCTGGCTACCAGAATTTTTAATCTGTATCTCTTGACTGCCATGGAGATCCATTCTTCCAGCTGCTGCAAGATAGGAAGAAAGCATAACAAGAAGCATGAAGAGCTGCTTACAGTTACTATGAGACTGGAGCTGCAGAAGCAGAGCTGGGCCAGGCCTGGCAAGCAGAGAAGCAGCAAGAGGCACCTTCCCCCTTTCCACAAGAGCAGTGCTTTTGGATGAAGGAGGTCGGACAGGCTGCTGTGAGGAGAAGGCTGAGTTCTGAGAGCTACTGGAAGAAGATATTGATTTTGTGTTGGGTGAGTGAGATGGAAGAAATGAATTATGATTTACAAGGTGGGAGATAATTGATTTTGTGGAGGGGGACTGATTTTGTTGAGGAGGGAATTGATTGTAAGGGGTGAATACTTGATAAACGGTGTCAACAGGAGCTTGAGGGGAGGGAGTTTTGTAGTGGGGTGAGGGTGTTTTGCTTAGGGTGAACTATTTACAATTTGTCTCCCTCTTAGGGGAGGGAACAAACTGGGGAACAAAGTGAGACGTGAGATGGGGAGTCAGCAATATGTAAATTTAATGCAGAACACATTGCAGCAGATAAAGGGGTATGAAATGCCTGATTTTCTCTTCATGAACTTTTGGTGGCAAAAAAAAAACATTTTTCGTTAAGGTATCTAAAGTTAAAATCTTATTTAGTCACTACAAAACTAGTGTATGTTGCATCCAGTTTTCCTTCTCTTTCCTCCCTCTTCCCACCATATGGAGGAAGGTCACTGTAAAACTTAAAGAAAATAATATTTTTAAAAAAATAAAATGGGACTCTGGGACTTTCTTCTGCCACCCCTTCTCCAGTTCAAGTTTCTTACTGGTTTAAATCCCTGTCACTGTTGCTAAACCTCTTTCCCCTTCTTCCCACATTTATTTTCTTGCCTGTTCTTCTCCTACCTCTACCTTGCCCTATTATTCCTTCCACCTACCTTTGCTGTCCTTCATACCCTGGCCCTCTTAATCTCTCCTTCTCTCAGCTTCCCATTCCTCTGCCTCACTCATGGTCCTCCAACCACTCATTCCTTTTCCTTCATTTTCTCCTCCTTCAACCCTTGCATTAAGAGCCCTTTTCTTTCCTCCACATCACTCTCTAAAATCATGCCCCCCTCCACTTACTTACCTCCTGCAATCACTGCCTCTGCTCCTCGATTTAGGTGATTGATTGGATTTTGTAGGGAAGTGCAAGGTTGCTGGTGCTCTTTATTCTCCCCTTCCCCAAGTATGTGTATGTGGGCAGGGAAAAGCCTTTTCTTTCCTGGCCTTACTTTGATGCTTCACTAGTAGAGCTGGTTAAAAAATATTTTGCTTCTCTCCCCCTCCCACACCAGAAAATTTAGATTTTTGGCAGAAAATCAAAAAAACTGCAATATTTGCATTTGTAAATATTGCCATGGGACCTCATGGGAGTTGTGGTTCAAGTGCCCCAAGCTCCCCTTCTCCTCTATAGGCTGGGCTCCCTAATTGGACTACAACTCCCATGATACTCCCTGGTATTTCCGTTTGGGAAGTGGGATGGTGCATGATGGCAGCCACATCACTGAAATGCATCATGAGAGATGTAATCTGGCTGGGGAGGCAGACCCATAGAGGAGAATGAGGATACGTGGCAGCTGAACTACAACTCCCATGAAATTCCAAGGCAGTCTTTACTAATCAAAATATTTTGGGTTTTGAGCATTCAGCTTTACAATGAAAAATCAATTTTTTCCACACAAAGCAGGCAATTGTCACATAAAAAATTGTTCCTTGGAAACCAAATTTTCCTTTGAAAAACAGTTTCTACAGAAAATTTTTGCTTTTTTCAAGGCTAAATCATGGTTCTCAAATGTATGGGTTTGGCAATACTGAGGAGTGCTCCAGTACAAATAACAAATGAGACAGTAGGACATACAAGTTTGCTTGAAGCACTGAGCTGAAATGAAACCACTTTCTACCAGAAGCAAGCATTTAAAACAGGACCTTGCAAAGAGGGTGTAATGAGTTTCACATATTATAAAGTAACCTGACTTTCATATATGTCATTCAGTACAAAATATTTATAATGATGCTACCTATTCAAGGTTTGTACTGCTAATCACTTCAGCTGCCAGTTTTACAATAAAACATAGATGAGCAAAGAAAAAGCTAGCAAGACACAATGGAAGTGAACTAGCCATTTTCATAGGTGCTGAGATTCAAAATTCATAGTAGGCACCATCGTTGGAATCATGAAACTTCTGCCTTTTCTCTGCTGTATCTGCATAATTTCCGGGTGTTTAGTTGGTATCTGTTTAGAAATGTTTGTGGGATTGCTCAATAACTGCAGTACATTTGAATTTAAACTTATTTTTCTTGTGAATTTATTATTGGTGAAGGTACCAAAGGATAGTGCTAGAGAATGGCATTTGTATTTTTCCTCTGAACAGGTATAATTTAGGTAGCAGTTGCCCTGTATGTAGGGACCAGCTGTGAATGTGTGTGGGAGTGGGAAGTTATGTCTCCATTGTCATTCAGTAGACAAAAGTTCTGCAAAGCTGGCTCACAATGGTGTCTGTTACAATTTTAGGGCTGTCAAGCAATTAAAAAATTAATCATGATTAATCGCGATCATTCACACTGTGAAACGATAATTGAAAATACCATTTATTTAAATACTTTTGGATGTTTTCTACATTCTCAAATATACTGATTTCAATTACAACACAGAATAAAAAGTGTACCGTGCTCTCTTTATATTTATTTTTATTACAAATATTTGCACTGTAAAAAACAAAAGAAATAGCATTTTTCAATTCACCTAATACAAGTACTGTAGTGCAGTCTCTTTATCATGAAAGTTGAACTTACAAATGTAGAATTATGTACAAAAAACCTGAATTAACAAATAAAATAATGTAAAACTTTAGCGCCTACAAATCCATTCAATCCTAGTTCTTGTCAGCCAATCACTCAAACAAACAAGTTTGTTTACATTTGCAGGAGATAATGCTGTCCAATTCTTATTTACAATGTCACCTGAAAATGAGAACAAGCATTCACATGTCATTGTTGTACCTGGGGTCGCAAGATATTTATGTACCAGATGCGCTAAAGATTCATATGTCCCTTCTGCTTCAACCACCATTCTAGAGGACAGGCGTCCATGCTGATGATGGGTTATGCTCGATAACGATCCAAAGCAGTGCAGACTGACACATGTTCATTTACATTATCTGAGTCAGATGCCACCAGCAGAAGGTTAATTTTCTTTTTTGGTGGTTTGGGTTCTGTAGTTTCCGCATCAGTGTTGTTTTTTTAAGACTTCTGAAAGCATGCTCCACATCTTGTCCCTCTCAAATTTTGGAAGGCACTTCAGATTCTTAAACTTTGGGTCGAGTGCTGTAGCTATCTTTAGAAATCTCACATTGGTACATACTTTGTGTTTTGTCAGATCTGCAGGGAAAGCATTCTTAAAACAAACAACATGCGCTGGGTCATCATGTGAAACTGCTATAACATGAAATATATGGCAGAATGTGAGTAAAACAGCAGGAGACATACAATTCTCCCCCAAGGTGTTCAGTCACAAATTTAATTAACGCATGTTTTTTTAATGAGCATCATCAGCATGGAAGCATGTCCTCTGGAATGGTGGCTGAAGCATGAAGGGGCATACGAATGCTTAGCACATCTGGCACTTAAATACCTTGCAGCGTTGGCTACAAAAGTGCCATGCAAACCCCTGTTCTCACTTTCAGGTAACATTGTAAATAAGAAGCAGGCAACATTATCTCCCGTAAATGTAAACAAACTTATTTGTCTTAGCGACTGCCTGACCAAGATGTAGGACTGAGTGGACTTGTAGGCTCTAAAGTTTTACATTGTTTTGTTTTTGAGTGCAGTTATGTAACAAAACCCCGACATTTGTAAGTTGCACTTTCAGGATAAAGAGATTGCACTACAATACTTGTATGAGGTGAATTCAAAAATACTATTTATTTTGTTTATCATTTTTACAGTGCAAATATTTGTAATAAAAATAATATAAAGTGAGCACGGTACACTTTTTATTTTATGTTGTAATAGAAATCAATATATTTGAAAATGTAAAAAAAATCCAAAAATATTTAATACATTTCCATTGGTATTCTATTGTTTAACAGTCTGATGAAAACTGCGATTAATCATTAATTTTTTTGAGTTAATCGCGTGAGTTAACTGCAATTAATCGACAGCCCTAGTTACAATGAATGTGGATACCTATTCTCTAGGAGATGAACTGAGATCACATTTCACAGTAGCCGCCAAAGAACTATCAAGCTCTAACAAATTTCAGTCACTACTAACCTGGAAAAGATTATATATCAGAGACAAAAATTCTAATAAATTCACTCTCTTTGTGTCTCTATGGGAGTAGCTGTATGTACTGAATGTGTCCTTATTATACATTTCTTTGAATAAAAAGGAAAATAGTTCTTTTGATTTTGTTCCTTATATATAGTCTCTTCTCAGCTTCTGTATGACTAGTTTTATTGGAATCTTACTCAGTTTTTGTCCTCATCTGATGTCTGTTACGTTGAATTTTCTCATGCTCATTTTTATCTGTCCTTTTCAAATCTTCTCTCATTCCCCACATCAGCACCAACACTGCACCCTTTCTTGCTGTATGCCTTCTCCTCTCTTCACATGGTCTTTACTTCCCAATTATCTTTCTTTCTTTCTTTTCCTGTGAACTAATTTTCCCATTTTAGAATCTCATCTTTAGAAAAATGGGAGTTCCTATAATAAATCATATAATCTAATTCTGTATTGTGCTTTCACTAGCCAATTCCTAACGCTGCAGGGAACACACAGCCAACAAACAGAAACAGAGCACTTAGCCACTATCTGATTTAAACAAGGGAACAGGTGATCAGGTTTGTGATGCTGGCCAACCAAGTGCCAGCTCTGGCCAAGGCCGTAGATGTTAGCTAAGAACTGACAAACTCATAGCTGGAAACCAGCTCATCTATATGTTAGTTTGTTTAAAATAGGCATTAGTCTTATAAGAATATTGTGACGGGTTAGAAACCCCTCCTCCCCCAGTCCAGGATGCCTGCCACCTGATGTGCTGGGGTCCCACTCAGCCCTCCCTGCCAGCCTGGGTTTCCCTTGCACTGGGTTGCTGTGCCAGGCTCTCAAGCCCCATTTCAGCACACAGACTGCAGTCAGATCTGTGTGAGAGGATTCACTCAGCACTCATGTGCACACCCTCTGTGGAGAGGTAAACCCCAGATAATATTGTCTTGTGCTGTATAGAAAGACCTGCTGGGCACATTTGCTGTCACTCCCAGTTGAGAGCTAATTTCCCACCCTGAACTGCTGGGCTCTATCGCACGGACTCAGTCTGAGCTACAAACTGAATTGCCCTGATTGAGGGACTGGGGCAGAGAGACTAATTAAGTCTTGAGCTGATTGTGGGCCAGGCCTGCTAACGGCTCACTGCCCTGATTGAGGGATTGGGCAGAGGGACTAACTGCTACTTGGATTAATCACCAGGTGGACTCAACTAGCTGGAGCTGCACCCTGCTTGAGAAACAGTGAGGAGGCACAGCCTCCCTCCCTGTCAGAAGGGGAGACACGCACACCTCCTTACAGACTACAAATGTTAGGGCATGGCTACACTTGCCGATGTAGAGCGCTTTGAGTTAAACCAGCCTTCGTAGAGCGCATAGGGAAAGCGCTGCAGTCTGTCCACACCGACAGCTTCAAGCGCACTGGCGTGGCCACATTAGCAGCTCTTACAATGGCCACAGAGAGCAGTGCATTGTGGTCGCTATCCCAGCATTCAAGGGGCGGCAACGTGCTTTTCAAATGGGGGGTCGGGGGTGAAGTGTGACAGGGAATGTGTTGTGTGTATGTGGGGGGGAGTGGGTTTTTGGGAGGCTGAGAGCATGTCAGCATGCTGTCTTGTAAGTTCAGACACCAGCAAACTCCTCATCCCCCACCCCCTCTCTCTCTCACACACAGCATTCCACAGTAATTGTTGCTTTGTCTCAGAGCAGATAAGCATGCCAGCTGTCAGAAACGGAGCTTTCAACGGACATATCTGCATTCCTACAGTGAGTTCAAAACAATGACAAGAGTGTCCACTTGACTTAAGGGGATTATGGGATGTTTCCGGAGGCTGATCAGAGCGCAGTAATGCAACACCTCGTCCACACTGGCGCTGCGGTGCTCCATCAGAGGCGCAGCACACGTTATTCCACTCGCCAAGGTGGAGTACCAGGAGCGCTCTAGCCGTAGAGTCAGAGTGGTCTATGTGCCTTGTCAGTGTGGATGGGAAGTGAGCTAGTGCACACGGGGCTCCTTTATTGCGCACTAACTCGCAAGCGTAGCCAAGCCCTGAGTAATCATTGTATAGTTCCAGTCCTTTAAAAAAATCACCTTACCTCAATTGTCTCCTGCAGCAGCAGATTGTATAGCAAATCTATGCTGTGTTTAAACAAAAATATCCTTCTGCTTGTTAAATTTCCCTTGTGTCTTTCTTCATTTCAGTAAAGTAAAACAAGCCCAATATACATTACTTACAAATTCAAAATGAAATCAATACACAATTTGATATTTAAGTCTTTCATACTTAAATACCAGAAAGAAAACCGGCAGAAAATCGATGTGCTTAGAAATTGCAGTTGTGGGTGCTATAGAAAACCCCGAGACAAGTAGACAGGCACTGCAGAAAGTAGTGATGGTTTTTCCATAGCCCATATGTCTGCAAGGCAATTAAAAACCCCTGATTGGCCCAAGCCAGCTGACAGGCTGTGGGACTGTTTAATTGTGGTATATTCAGGCTCTGGCTGAAGCCTGGACACTAGGACCCTGCAACATGGGAGAGTCCCAAAACTCAGGCTGCAGCCCGAGCCTGAAAGTCTACTCCGCAATTAAACAGTCCCTCAGCCTGAGCCCCACGAGCCTAAGTCAGCTGACACAGGCCAGCTGCAGGTGTCTAATTGCAGTGCAGATGTTGGGCTATCAAAGGTAGTCTTTTAAATGAGACAAAATTTCACTAAAGATCCCATGGCACTTTACAGAAAGAGTAGCTCTGTCCATGTGTTCTGTCTATACTCCTACATCAGACTAAATTAATTCCTGGTGCAGCTACGGTGATTTTATTATTTATAACAGGCACGATTTTTGCCACTTCTATTTTTCCTGCACTTTCAATTGAATATAATTTTACTTTCTGTCCTAATATGGTGTGTCCTTTTTCCTCTTTCTGGTAGGTTGTGCATCTCATTGCAACTCAAGGTCATTGAATTTCAGTGCTATATACATGCATTAGCTGCTTTAATTTCCTTTTCAGTCACCAAAAAGGCAGAGGAACATAGGGCAGGACTATAAGGGAACTTTGTCTGAAGACTGTTGAATGAAACAGTCCAGGATGGCAAGACTGCTTTTGGTTCAGCTGCATGTTCTTCAGCATTGCTATAAACGTGGCTCTACAGACCACTTTGAAGTGCTCTCCAGAACACCAATCATCCACAAACCTCATTTGAAAACTACAGTCATCTCATCTTCCTGTCTGGATTTTTACACACTTATTTTTGGAATATACGAAGAGTCTCCTGTACTTAATTTTCTGTAACCCAGATCTCTAAGCCCTGGTCTACACTAGGACTTTAGGTCGAATTTAGCAGCATTAAATCGATGTAAACCTGCACCCGTCCACACGATGAAGCCCTTTATTTCGACTTAAAGGGCTCTTAAAATCGATTTCCTTACTCCACCCCTGACAAGTGGATTAGCGCTTAAATCGGCCTTGCCGGGTCGAATTTGGGGTACTGTGGACACAATTCGACGGTATTGGCCTCCGGGAGCTATCCCAGAGTGCTCCATTTTGACTGCTCTGGACAGCACTCTCAACTCAGATGCACTGGCCAGGTAGACAGGAAAAGAACCGCGAACTGCTGAATCTCATTTCCTGTTTGGCCAGCGTGGCAAGCTGCAGGTGACCATGCAGAGCTCATCAGCAGAGGTGACCATGATGGAGTCTCAGAATCGCAAAAGAGCTCCAGCATGGACCGAACGGGAGGTACGGGATCTGATCGCTGTATGGGGAGAGGAATCCGTGCTATCAGAACTCCGTTCCAGTTTTCGAAATGCCAAAACATTTGTCAAGATCTCCCAGGGCATGAAGGACAGAGGCCATAACAGGGACCCGAAGCAGTGCCGCGTGAAACTGAAGGAGCTGAGGCAAGCCTACCAGAAAACCAGAGAGGCGAACGGCCGCTCCGGGTCAGAGCCCCAAACATGCCGCTTCTATGATGAGCTGCATGCCATTTTAGGGGGTTCAGCCACCACTACCCCAGCCGTGTTGTTTGACTCCTTCAATGGAGATGGAGGCAATACGGAAGCAGGTTTTGGGGACGAAGAAGATGATGATGAGGAGGAGGTTGTAGATAGCTCACAGCAAGCAAGCGGAGAAACCGGTTTTCCCGACAGCCAGGAACTGTTTCTCACCCTGGACCTGGAGCCAGTACCCCCTGAACCCACCCAAGGCTGCCTCCTGGACCCAGCAGGCGGAGAAGGGACCTCCGGTGAGTGTACCTTTTAAAATACTATACATGGTTTAAAAGCAAGCATGTGAAAGGATTACTTTGCCCTGGCATTCGCGGCTCTCCTGGATATACTCCCAAAGCCTTTGCAAAAGGTTTCTGGGGAGGGCAGACTTATTGCGTCCTTCATGGTAGGACACTATACCACTCCAGGCCAGTAACACGTACTCGGGAATCATTGTACAACAAAGCATTGCAGTGTATGTTTGCTGGCGTTCAAGCAACATCCGTTCGTGTGTTATCCTCAGGAGAGTGAGATATAATCCATGGTCACCTGGTTGAAATAGGGTGCTTTTCTTCAGGGGACACTCAGAGGAGCCCATTCCTGCTGGGCTGTTTGCCTGCAGCTGAACAGAAATGTTCCCCGCTGTTAGCCACAGGGAGGGGGGAGGGTTGAGGGGGTAGCCACGCGGTGGGGGGAGGCAAAATGCGACCTTGTAACGAAAGCACATGTGCTATGTATGTAATGTTAACAGCAAGGTTTACCCTGAAAGAGTGTAGCCAGTGTTTTATAAAATGTGTCTTTTTAAATACCGCTGTCCCTTTTCTTTTCTCCACCAGCTGCATGTGTTTCAATGATCACAGGATCTTCTCCTTCCCAGAGGCTAGTGAAGATTAGAAAGAAAAAAAAACGCACTCGAGATGAAATGTTCTCCGAGCTCATGCTGTCCTCCCACACTGACAGAGCACAGACGAATGCGTGGAGGCAAATAATGTCAGACTGCAGGAAAGCACAAAATGACCAGGAGGAGAGGTGGCGGGCTGAAGAGAGTAAGTGGCGGGCTGAAGAGAGGGCTGAAGCTCGAATGTGGCGACAGCGTGATGAGAGGAGGCAGGATTCAATGCTGAGGCTGCTGGAGGACCAAACCAGTATGCTCCAGTGTATGGTTGAGCTGCAGCAAAGGCAGCTGGAGCACAGACTGCCACTACAGCCCCTGTGTAACCAACCGCCCTCCTCCCCAAGTTCCATAGCCTCCACACCCAGACGCCCAAGAACGCGGTGGGGTGGCCACCGGCCAACCAGCCACTCCACCACAGAGGATTGCCCCAAAAAAAGAAGGCTGTCATTCAATACATTTTAAAGTTGTAAACTTTTAAAGTGCTGTGTGGCATTTTCCTTCCCTCCTCCACCACCCCTCCTGGGCTACCTTGGTAGTCATCCCCCTATTTGTGTGATGAATGAATAAAGAATGCATGAATGTGAAGCAACAATGACTTTATTGCCTCTGCAAGCGGTGATCAAAGGGAGGAGGGGAGGGTGGTTAGCTTACAAGGAAGTAGAGTGAACCAAGGGGCGGGGGGTTTCATCAAGGAGAAACAAACAGAACTTTCACACCGTAGCCTGGCCAGTCATGAAACTGGTTTTCAAAGCCTCTCTGATGCGTACCGCACCCTCCTGTGCTCTTCTAACCGCCCTGGTGTCTGGCTGCGCATAACCAGCAGTGAAAGTGCCCTTACGCATGCGAAAGTTTCGCAGCCACTGGGAATCGTCCCAGACCTGCAACACTATGCGGTCCCACCAGTCTGTGCTTGTTTCCCGAGCCCAGAATCGGCGTTCCACAGCATGAACCTGCCCCATTAGCACCATGATGCATGCATTGGCAGGGCCCATGCTTTCAGAGAAATCTGTGTCCATGTCCTGATCACTCACGTGACCGCGCTGACGTCGCCTCCTCGCCCAGTATCGCTTTGCCAGGTTCTGGTGCTGCATATACTGCTGGATAATGCGTGTGGTGTTTAATGTGCTCCTAATTGCCAAAGTGAGCTGAGCGGACTCCATGCTTGCCTTGGTATGGCGTCCGCACAGAAAAAAGGCGTGGAATGATTGTCTGCTGTTGCTCTGACGGAGGGAGGGGCGACTGACGACATGGCTTACAGGGTTGGCTTCAGGAGGCTAAAATCCACAAAGGGGGTGGCTTTACATCAAGGAGTAGTTCAGGCAGGACTTCACGGAGGGTTCCAATAAGAAATGGTGCACCTAAGTTATTGTTCTTATTGGAACAAGGAGGTTAGCCTGGCCTCTGATTGATACATGGCTAGATCTACCTCGCAGCACCTTCTCTGTGAGTGACTGCAGTGTGACCTAGAGGAATGAGTCCCCTAGACAGGGGAGGAGGCAAATGAGTACAAAACAAATCTGGTCTATTTCTTGTTTTGATCCACTCCATCTATCTTTTACATCTTTGGCTGGCAGCAGACGGTGCAGAAGGACATATTGCCTGCCTGCTCACCATAAGACGGTTCAATAGGACTGACTGCCGGACTAAAGAGAATGACCTGGTCAAGTCACTAAAAATTTAGTCCCTGCGCCCATGTCTGCCCAGGCGCTCCTGATCGACCTCACACAGGCGACCAGGAGTACCTCGGACATGACGAGGACGGCTACCAGTCGTATTGTACCGTCTGCTGCCACAAGGCAATGGGTTGCTGCTACTGTGTAGCAATGCCGTGCCGCGTCTGCCAGCACCCAGGAGACATACGGTGACGGTTACCTGAGCGGGCTCCATGCTTGCGGTGGTATGGCGTCCGCACAGGTAACTCAGGAAAAAAGGCGCGAAACAATTGTCTGCCCTTGCTTTCACGGAGGGAGGGAGGGAAGGGGGGGACTGACGATATGTACCCAGAACCACCCGCGACAATGTTTCAGCCCCATCAGGCATTGGGATCTCAACCCAGAATTCCAATGGGCAGCGGAGACTGCGGGAACTGTGGGATAGCTACCCACAGTGCAACGCTCCGGAAGTCGACTCTAGCCTCGGTACTGTGGAAGCACTCCGCCGAGTTAATGCACTTAATGCACTTCTGTGGGGACACACACACTCGAATATATAAAACCGATTTCTAAAAAACCGACTTCTATAAATTCGACCTTATTCCATAGTGTAGACATACCCTATGTTACAGGCAACAAGTAAGCAAATCAATGTCAACTCAATTTACCCGGCAGAGGGCGGTGAAGAGAGATTGTATGATTACATTTCCAAAAGTTGATATGAGAGTTCATTTACTGGAGTTAGGCTGCTATAGGTTAGAGCTATAAACATCTCAGCATTTTCTATGAAAAATGTAGTCTTTTTCTTACTATATATATATTGTACTAAAATGTATAAAGGATTTTCATATCTTCAAATTCAACTAATGTTCATCTTTCAACTCTCACTAAATGACATTGGAATTTTCATTGTATTCTCAAATTAAAAGCAAATCTGCTACTACTCCTAAAAATACGACCACAATCTGTTTTTGGGCTCTGATCTTCAGAGTTCCAGAACTGAACTAGTATGGAATGTGAACACACCTCTCTCATAAAAAGGATAATTTAATCTTGGTTAGTACAGCTTTTCTTGGGGGAATCTGTAAGAAATTATGATGGAATTTCTATTTACTGTGATCCCCTATGGACTTTGAACAAACCTTGTTTAAGGCACACAGTTCACTTGAAATCAAGTCCATTTCACAAATTATTTACGAGCACTTTTAAGTAGTATAGCTGCCTTTGAGTGACTTTGCCAATATTTGTTCTACAATCCCCATACCCATTTTTAAAAATATCTATCTCCTGTATTATTGTGTGAAAGACCAATACAAATAGGAGGAGCCTAACAGATTATTAATAACAGCATACACTGGAAACAGACTGGACACAAAGGCCTAGATCCACATAAGTACTCAGGTTGCGAAGTCCCAGTATTAGGCACCACTGTAATCTGCAAAACCCTCACTCTGTGCCATCTAATACAAGGGGGAGGGATAGCTCAGTGGTTTGAGCATTGGCCTGCTAAACCCAGGGTTGTGAGTTCAATCCTTGAGGGGGCCATTTAGGGATCTGGGGCAAAAATTGGGGATTGGTCCTGATTTGAGCAGGGGGTTGGAGTAGATGAGCTCCTGAAGTCCCTTCTAACCCTGATATTCTATGATTCTATAGGCACCTAAACTCACCCTGCATTTCTGCTGTAAAAGTTCCCTAGGTCCTTACATTTCTGCCTCCGAGAACGCGTATCTCTGCCTAACTCTAGGTGTCTGGTTTCAGAGTAACAGCCATGTTACTCTGTATTCGCAAAAAGAAAAGGAGTACTGCTGAGAGTGGGTTTGTGTGTGTGTGAGAAAACCTGGATTTGTGCTGGAAATGGCCCAACTTGATTATCATACACATTGTAAGGAGAGTGATCACTTTAGATAAGCTATTACCAGCAGGAGAGTGGGGTGGGAGGAGGTATTTTTTCATGCTTTGTGTGTATGTAAAAAGATCTTCTACACTTTCCACAGTATGCAGCCGATGAAGTGAGCTGTAGCTCACGAAAGCTTATGCTCAAATAAATTGGTTAGTCTCTAAGGTGCCACAAGTACTCCTTTTCTTTCTAGGTGTCTGGATGCCTATCCATGAACCAGCAGCAGACAGGCATTTGCCCACATTATCTTCCCTATGGGGCCAGATCCACTAGGCATGCTCAGAGCACTTGAACAAAATCAGGCCCTCTTCAAAAACCAGGAGATGGATGTGTAGGAGGGTGCTCAGGTTGCAAACTTTTAACCCAGTGGTTAGAGTACTCACCTGGGATATGGGAGACCCAGGTTTAGTTTTCCCCTCTGCCTGAGGGGGAAAAATAATTTGAACAGGGATCTCTCACCTCTGAGTGCTCTAACCACTGAGCTACAGGATACCCTGATGTGGAGTTCCCTCAATCTCTCCCACTGAACCTGTTCCACTTTGAATGTATCAAAATAGTCATTGGAGCAGGACTGGCTCCTGGGTCTCCCACATCCCAGGTGAGCGGTGCTCTAATGACCAGCTTACACTCTCTCTCTGGCTCTGGCCCAATGTCTCTCTAAGCATTTATACAAAGTGGAACAGCCACCACACAGCTTGTGGGAGAAAAATATGGCATCTGTGTTTGTTTTCTATGCGTGACTGCTACTCTGCTTCCCTCTGTGGGATCACACGAGCATCCCATCAAAAGACAGTGGATGAACAACTATCCATGCTGTCCGATGCCTATCTATGCAGCACGCTGAGCTGACTGCTTCCTATCTGAAATACTATTGTGAGGTAAGTGATGCAGTGGTCTCCAATGGGAGATGGGTCAATGTTTTTATCCTTGTTCTACATTTCAGTAGATATTTAAAAGCACAAGGATGCACTAATAGAAGCGTCTTAGAGCTGATCTTGACCATGGTAATAGTTTCACCCAGGCAACAGCCCGTAGGGGGCTTTGCTTCAAGATTGCCACATACAGGACTACTCCCCTCTTAATGTTAGCTTAGGCAGCCCTCAGCTCATCTTGCTGGCTTCCGAGAATCCCTTTTTTAAGCACTTAACTTTCCCCATGCATTGTATGGGAAGCCTGGGCATCGAGTTTGGGGCTGTGAATTTCACAGGGAAGCAGGGCACCTAGGCATTAACTGGTGCAATATCCACCAGTGTGTATCTTTCTCTAACTTAGTTCCATTACCAACTCTCCTAGGCCACTTAAGCACTTTGAAAAGTTTAAAATACCACCCAAATGATCAGTTCTGGCATATTTTGATTTGTAAAAGAACTGAGCTGCTTTCTAGATGTGGTTTTGAAGTGCCCCATCTTCCTTCAACTAAAATAATTTGAATCCTGAATTGTTTGTTTTGTAACAGGATGCTGATCACCACAACCATGTTTGTTTTAGTGCTTCTAAATTTCAGATTAACCCCTTTGAATGTTTTTAAAAAAAAATCAAAACTAGATGGTAAATGTGGCAGACACTGAAAAGCATCACTGAAAGCAAAAGGTAGTCTCTGGTTTTAAAAGGGCTCTCTCTCTCAATAGAACCTACAGTCCCTAGATGAGGGATCAGGGCACTATTGTAGTAGGCAATGATTTAAATACATAAAATAAAGGACTAAACTCTATTAATGTTATCTAGCAATCTGGAAAAAAACCTGTAATTAAGCCATCACTTGTTCAGTTTTCACTAGTGAAAGAGACATTGTTGTCATCCATTTAAAAAAGAAACAGCAAACATCAATTTTGATTTACATCAATGTGAAAAAGGGTAAGATTTGACCAAGTGATTTTTTACTAGGTTTTCATTAAATATAATCTGTTCTTGTGGAAATACTATCCAGGAAGTAATATTAGCTTCAGGTGAGTACAGTGTTAGTTACACAACATGGCAATAAATCCTAGACAATAGAAATTCTGTGAATAAATAAAACCTAGTCCCAAGAATTTATGACGACAGGGATGGGTAGAAAGTGAAGATATATAATTTGCCAAATACTGTAGTAGGAAGACTTGCTAATAAAAGGTGACTTTACATGTTGTTGTGGAGTCTGCAGGGGCTCTTAGAAAACAGCCTGGAATTTTAATAAACCTTTGGTGCAAGATTCCAAAGCACATGAGTCTGCAGTTAGCATGGTAGCTGTACCAATCGCCATATGTACAACCTCACTTCTAAGCAGTGTGAACAGGATTTTTCTTCCTTTTGTACAATCTCATTGCCCTCAACACAAAAAATAGGTAGGGCACTTTCATGACAAGAAAGAGTGAAGTCTGCTGTCTGCAAAGGAGTCAACTGAAGTAATACAAAACCCAACTTTAACAAGTTGATTTTATATATGTAACACACACACACATCCATACTAGAAATTACTAGTCACCAGTGGTTCTCAATGTTGAACATTAACTACATAAGCAATTGTTAGTTACTAACTTAAATCAGGCAGAAAGAATCAAGCAGTTATTGCACTTTATTCAAAGTTTTCAACATGTGCTAAAAATGTACACATTTTGCACTAAGCTAACAATACCAATTTTATCCTACCTAAAAGCTACTGTTCGGGTTTTTTTTTCCTTTTGAAGAAAAAAACAAAACGTATATTGACTGGTCCCTACACTAGACCAAAGTTTATTCAAAGACAGCAGTAGATTTCAGAAAGACACTAACTCATATTTGGCCCAAAATGTAAACTGTGAGAAAGTATTTTGACGGTTCTTTTAAAATTCTAAAACATTTTTAAAAAGCCATTTCCCTTGCAATGTTTGTAATCCAACTATTGCAGCACTGGGAAATTGAAAGTGAAAACCACTGAACAAAGTTTTCATTGCAGAAGCTGAAAGAAAGGCAAGTAAACAAGCAGCATAATTAGTGAACAGTTGACAATGTTTTCAGAACATGCCAACCAATATGTAAAAATTATTTATACCGAGCAAGACTTTTCACCTGAAAACATGAGACAAACAGGAATATAACTGTTACCCAGCTACAGTTCCTTTTTTAAAAGTTAGCTTAGATGTTGTAACAGTAGCATAAGCAAATACAAGATTTGTACTTTTATATTAGAATATAGTACAAAAATATAACTGTTCATAAAGCTTCTGCTGTACTAAGTTATATCAAACTTAAATAACTGATATCCAGCAAGTACATAACAAAACACAAGGGCAGAGAGATACTTTGAGACACATTTATGCTCTCAAAAACCAACCTCAAGACACTACTCTATATAAATCAGTCTCACTTCCAGTTGTTTTATATAATTAGCAGTTCAAGTTCTCTCTGCTCAGTGCAATGGTTATACATTGTGAAATGATTCTTGGACATTAGTGTTCGTTACCAGTTATGAACAATTGTACTCAAATGTTTTAAGGCACCTTTGTTTCCTAAAATGGTAAACAATTCCTCAACTGACACATGAAATCATTAGCAAAAAGTTTACAACAGTTTATTTTTAAAACCCTAAACTAACAGATTTACTTTTCAATACGACACCTTTTTCTTAATAGTATATATAACTGCTATTTTGTTCCCCCAGGAAAGAAAGGGGGAATGTGAAATATCAGAATTAACTGGACATCTTCATGCAAGAAGAAAATCCTCCCTTCACTCCTTCATTTGAATTAAAATGTATCCCTAACAGATACCCTTCCTTCCAACTTACAAGTTGGAATTGTTGTGCAGAGTGTAAAAAGACAGCTTACACTGAGTCTTATAGTAAAATGCCACTCACATTAACCATTCTTTCTCAACAGTATTTTCTACTGCATGTGATTTCTCCCAACTTTGAACAGAAGGCAAATGAGAAATTCTGAAACTTCTTTGGAAAATTCCAGACAGCAGTTATGTCAAGAATTTTCAGTGTGCACTCTGAAAAGATAACAAGGACCAGCTCAAGTACTATTTACTCTGAAAAGTGGTTATGTAACCACACTTCCCTCCTCAACTGATTTAGATTCTTTCCTCTTTCATATCAACAGGACTGTTAAGTTCCAGTTGCAAGATCTTTAATTGGTGATATGCAAATCAAAGAATTCAATTTCATTCTCATGGCAAGATCCTCACAACTGCTCTGGTCTCTTTACACTGCGTGAGAGAGCCAGAGAAGCACAAACGGAACCTAGAAGCCCGTATTCAGAGAAGTAAGGATTCCCAGCACAGGAACTGAGGAAGACAGCTCTAAGTCTGACTTCTGAGAACCCCATAAGCCCTGAAATAAAAGGCATGCTGGGGATGGGGTGTGTCGAAGCAGGGGTTACAGCACACAGCACTGCAGAGATTCTGGACAACACTGCAGTGCACAGGGCAGTCCTCGGTGACAGCTGTATATTACAGGCCCTCAGCACACTAACTTACGTGAAGCATCATTCTAGGCCCAAGGAGCAGCCCAGGATCAGGAATGCAAAACCCCCAGGTTGCGACTCCAGAATGAATTTGCATGGCTAGTAGTTAGAAGGGACAAAATCACATATTTGTAAAAGAAGCAGATTTGATCTGGAATCAGACTAGAAATATGGAGCCCCATTTTTATAGAATCTGCTTGGAGTACAACCACAGTTTAGATAACATGGCATTTGTATGCATGTTTATGTCTTGTATGGCAAGAGAAACCATAATTATTTACTTTTTACTGAAATGTTTATATTTTGAATTTATCCTCTTCACATAGTGTCCCAAAAGCGGCTTTGGTTTTTTCTTCACATAGCGATTGATAGTGTGCTTAATCATTGGCACCACGCAAGCTGCATTTGGTACAGGACCCAAGGAAAGGGTAAGACATAAAAATGGCTTAACTTCCCAGTCCTCAAGTCAACTGGGGTGGGTTTTGTTCACAACATAATGTAAAGAACAGCCTCAGTGTTGCTCTTGGTTATGTCCAGCTGCAACAGCCCCTAAAGTACCATTGCAGCAGCTGTCAATAGCCAACGCTCAATTGCTCTGGTCCCTTTTCCCATCCTAGGGGGCTACAAGGGCACAGGTCTCGCTACAGTGGCTCCACATCATTTGAGGATCTCTTGCACTAAGGACGGTTTTCAATCTGCTTTGCAATATCAGAGTTACACAAATTTAATTTAGTAACCTAGATCTAGTGTCTTTAAATTACTTTAAATTTAGTGAGCTGTTATTCTAAAATGAAATCAGCCAACCCACAATTTGGCACGATGGGATTTATATGTATTTTTTAAAATAAACAAAAGCATCCATTTTAGGATTCAGGCAACCCTTAAAATAGGGAGCATGTCACTAAAATGGAAGACAGTGCAATTATTTTACTCTAGTGATAATCTCTTCAAATAAAATAATAAATAATTTCAATTAATGCCAGTTTCAAGTGTAATATATGCCTACTAAAATATATCAAAAATATATCTCTACAGTATGCTATTCTTGCTACAGATGTTTTCCACATCACAGACAAACCTGTAGCATGATCACTATTGGTATTTTCTAAATTAGTGGCTGAAGTCCAGATATAAGGAAAATGTAAAAACAACTGGAAGGCAGTAATGACTGTCCACTCTAATCTCATCACAAAGTCTTTTGTCTGTAGCCAATATGTACACACCATTAATAGACAAAAAGACACTAATAACTTTGGTTTTGAGTTTCATATGACCAGACCTGTGAACAATTTAACATGCTGAATCACAATGTTGATTTTTAAGAAGAATTTAACATTACTTTCTACTCCCTTGCATGACAGATTTAATAATACATTAGTTCAAACAAAGAAGCCTAACACAGCTGTTTTACAGTGTTTTGTTCACACACAGATTTCACTTAACTAACCAGATACAACAGCTGAATACTAATGAGAGCAGACCAAAGACAAGAGTACAATAAAAATAAGTGTACAAATGACTTTGTTTAATGGCCATTTACTAGTTTGCTTTCTGGCATGTGGAAGAAGTTGTCTTCTTTGAGTTTCAGGTGTTCTGGTAAGTCTAGTTTTCTATTAGCCTCTTCAACGTCATCTTGAATTGCTGAAATAAGTGCATCTGCAAAAGGAAAGTTTACATTTTATATTTTTTAAAAAATTCAGACCAAATACTAAACCATACAATATTGAGAGAGAGTGCATATGACCCAGAAAAAACAGACTGCTATCAGTAAACAGCTCAGGTTCAGAGATAATGTACTTTTTAGAGCTGCGCAGAGGATGGAAATCCCATATCACAAAGTATTTTGAGATTTGGTTTTGTTACTATTCAGAAAACCCAAAATTTTCAGAATTGCCCATGAAAGAGTTCCCAAAAAGTTCCATTTCAGCTCAAAACATTTTGATTTTGACTATTTTATTCTAATGTACAATAGAAAAAAAAAACTGGGAAAGTTCAAACAAAAAATGTTGAAACAGGATGTTATCAGCATGATTGTAATTCTCCCTTCTCCCAGTTTTTCCTCAAATAAAACTTCCACAAAATGAACGGTTTCATAAAATGTTTCATTTTCAGTGGAAATGCATTTTCAAATGAAAAATGGTCCCACCTAAGTTTTTCCAACCAGCTCTAGTGGTAATCATTCATTTCTTACTTAGAATTTTAAACCTACTCTTTCTAAATTGAAAAAGAAAAGTGTAGACTTACTACATATTTCATTAGAAGTGTTTGAATTCTTTATACTAGATTCTTTTAAAAACTATGTCTTACTGTAGATGTAAGATTCAGGGCCAATTGGGGGGGGAGGGGTGCGGCGGGGGGCCATTTCACTGTAGCGCTGCAAATTTAAGCAAATAAGAGATGTGATACGGTAAGACAATTTTTTTGTTAACTGATATAGATTTTGTCACATAAGAGTTACATTTTCATTAATATTTATGAACATTTTATATCAGTTCTGATAGCACAAGATTAGACAGTGATGAACGTGTCCTCTCAGATCAGCTGATTATATAAACAAACCACTACTAGTGGTTGGTGCTGGATCAAATGCGTGTTGAAAGGTAGAGAATTGTTACATTTTAGTGTCTTTATAGTTTTACATCTAGTTGACTAAGGAATTATTTATGTGTGAGAATTCCTCATTATTATCTTCATATGGTAGCTAAAAGAGGTGACTGGTTGGTTGAGCCCTAGCTTGACCATCATCACAGGCTTTCGTAGTCTACAGGCCCAGATTCCAGGTGAAAATTTGTGAGGACAATCTTGTACAGTGAGTTTTGAGAGGATTCACGTTTGAAATTTTTGGACATTATCCCTCTGTCTGTACCCATGTCTGTGTTTACTATATATATCATCCCTTTGTCTTCAGCTCAGCCTGTTACATTACATCTGCGTGCTTGAGTTTTGATTCAGTGATAAGGATAATAACCTGTCTGACTGTTTCATTTTGTGTTCTTAAGTAGTATTCCTTCATTTTAAGTCTTTTCAGCATTTGTGTACATGTTTACAGCAGAAGATTTCAAGTGTAGATAAGCTACTTATTTACAGCAGAATATTTCAAGTGTGGATAGGCTACATATTGACCAGAAAGATCACTATTAAGAGGAGATTTGAAAGTGGTGCGAGCAAGAGACGGCGAAAACAACTGAGTGAAGCAGCAGCTAAGAGCTCAAAGCCAATAACTTCATTTCTCAAACTACTGGAAAACACACCTTACCCAACAAACAATGCTACAGATAATGAAAACTCCGCAACTGCAACAGGTGACATTTCAATGCCAATACTGGATCATGAGGACAATAGTCAAGAAGGAGATGTGCCAATAGTAACAGATGCAGCAGAAGATCCTGTGTACGATTAAGAAACCCAACAGCAACAGGAAGATGTAGATCTTACGCAGAAAGAGCAATTCATGAGTACTACAGGTTTGACACTGACTGACATTGGAATTATTGTCAAGAGCAATGCTACCCAAATGCCATCTTTTCTTCAAATTAGTTGTTTTGAAATTCCAAGTAACATTCCATGAATTGCTGATAATCATGCTTTCCATACTCATCTGCTGACAAAAACTCTTCCAAATGGTGAGACCTACACAGGTGATTGGTTATGCTGGAGTACGGAAAAACAATCTCTGTACTGTGCACCCTGCTTCATTTTGAACAAAAGTGCTCCAAATGCATCAGTTCTCTGATCAATCAGGATGGAGCATCAACAGAGGTTGGAGGAAGTTGAAAGACAGATACCATCACATGAGAGTTCAACATCAGTTAGAAATCTCAAGAGGCAGATGTTGAGCAAACATTAACAGTTACATTGTTAAAAGAAAGCGAATGCCAAAGACTAGCTAGCCAGCCAGCCAGGCACCCAGTCACCCTTACCGTACACTGGAGCAGAGAGATTACAACTTTCCCTAATGAGAACACGAATTAAAACTTCAAGTATTTGGATGCATGTTACAGATACCACTCTCTCCTTCTTACAAGGTGTGCCCTTTTCTTGCTTCATTATAATGAAGAAGGACTACATGAAGGTGCTTTTCTTCCCTTTTTTAAAAAAAAAATCTTACAATAAAATCTTGTTTTTCCAGGGTTTTTTCCTCGAAGTTTCTTTGGAGGATCCAATAAAATTGGCTCAGAACTGTCTCAGCTCTTAACTGAACAGATGAGAATACGTATCTTTAACAAAGATCTTTACTTCTCTTTGCTGAGCACTGGAGTCAAATGTGTGTTAAAAGAAACAGAATAAAAAATATCCTTTCCTCTGTCATTTTTAAAATTTAATGTTGTTGGTACATGTAAACCCTTAATCTGAAAATCATGTACATCTGGAAGCAGTGCTGCATTATTGTCTTTAATGTCATTACCAAAACTAGGAGCATCTAAGGATTTCTGCACTAAAAGAAACAGTTTTCCAGGCCAGAAGGGACTAAAAAACCAACAGAATATCACCCCATCATTTCTGTATCAATCCCATAATTTCTGGTTCATGAAGACAAACCCTATTATCTGTAAACCTGTCCAGATTATGCACAATCTGGCACAAGACACATCTAATGGGTGTTGCGAATAATTACTTCCAAGACTTCTCCCTCAGGTACTGTGCAGCAATGATAACAGGAGGAACAAATAGTAAAAAGCCCCTGCTGAAATGACACCAAAGTGAGATATCACCATTACCTCCACTGTATTCTGAAGAGGAGTAAAACTAAAATGTGAAGCCTCTCCATTTGTCACAAGAATCAATCGCACAAAGGGTTGGAATCTACCACCTGCTGATATATCAGATTTGCAACTCCCATAACATAGGAGGTTCCATGGCAAGTTCTGTATTGGAAGAGCCAGACCAAAGAATGAGGATTCTGTTAGGACTGCCACTTTTGAATAATCAGTTTAGATTTTGTGAAGGAGCTGTTCTTCAACAGCTCAGATTCAGAGAGACTAAGGTTCCGGGAGTGACATCACCATGGTAACCCAAAAAAGAATAATTCAGCCAGGAAACAGATGTGCAAGGTGACACAGCTTGCAAGTATATCTTTTTTTCTGTATTTCTCAATATTCCTTAATTCTTTTTTTAATATCAGAAAAGTAAAGCCCTCTTTGTTGCATTCAACCTATCATAGCAAGCGAAGACCATATTTATGGTTTAAATGATCCACTTCCAAAAGCAGATTTACTTAATTATCAAAAGTGAAACGGAACACAGGAGGAAGGCAAATCTCTGGTGGCAGTGAACTGCATAAATCAAGGTCAGGCTAAAAATCTTCAAAAACAAAACAAAAGCCTTGATACTTACCTAAGGAATCAAAGTTTTTTTCTGGTCTGATGTACCCAATAATGACTATACTAAGAATTTCACCATAAAAGTCTTCTTTGAATGTGTGGATGATGTGCGTTTCCTAAAGAAAAAGAAAAAAAATCGGATAGTTATTTTTGTTTTCTCTGTTTCTCAAGATTAGCCCAAGTTACTGTTACCAACTACAAGACAGGAAAAAAACCTGTTTTATCCCTGCCCCACATCTTAATAAAGTTCAGTAACTTAATTTAACATTTATTATGCATGTTTAAGAAACATGACAGAAAACTGTTAAAGTAAACTGAGCATCTTTGAAGCTTCAGTAAGCATGACAAGAGTCTCAACCATTAATTTCATGCTACTATGTCCAAAGAACTACAGTACATCTCCGTGGAGTGGAAAATACAGCAGGCAGGCATAAGAACACAGCACATGAAAAGATGGGAGTTGTCTTACCAATTGGGGGGTCAGTGCTAACAAGCCAATTCAATTAAGGTGGAAGTGGCTTATTCTCAACAACTGACAAGAAGGGGTGAATACCAAGGGAGGGGAAATCACTTTTGTGGTGCTAATGAAGCCAATGCAATTAAGGTGGCCCATTTCAAACAGTTGACAAGAAGGTGTGAGTATCAGCAGAGGAAAATTCCTTTTTGTAGTGACCCATCTAGTCTTTATTCAGGCCTAATTTGATGGTGTCCAGGTTGCGAATTAATTCCAGTTCTGCAGTTTCTCACTGGAGTCTGTTTTTGAAGGTTTTCTGTTGAAGAATTGCCACTTTTAAGTCTGTTATTGAGTGTCCAGGGAAATTGAAGTGTTCTCCTACTGGTTTCTGAATGTTATAATTCTTGATGTCTCATTCTGTGTCCATTTATTCTTTTACGTAGAGACTATCCAGTTTGGCCAATGTACATGGCAGAGGAGTGGCTTTTAGTCCACGAAAGCTTATGCCCAAATAAATTTGTTAGTCTCTCAGGTGCCACAAGGACTCTTCGTTGTTTTTGCTGATACAGATTAACAGGGCTATCACTCTGAAATCTTAAATGTATAGAGTACCTCACGATACCGTTAGTATTTATGACTGAACTTAATGTTTCTTGAATCAAAGAAGCACATGCAACTAAATGAGGACCTAGCTGAAATAGCTAACAAGCATAACAATTTGAACGAAGCACTTCATTTCTCAAGCAAAATCCTCATTCAGTTATGTCACTGAAAGTGGTCCTAATCTGCATTTCATCAACACACTAAATCCATTGTCCAAATCTAATTAAAGGAAATGTATAGCTAAGCATCATCATAAGACATGCCAGATACAAATGACCCATAAGCTCCTTGAGTACCTTCATGTACATGTAAATCAAAAGAGACAAAACTGAAATTACTGGGTCACAGACATTCTGCACAAATTTCCATTCCTATTAAAGTTAATTTAGAAGAATATTATGGGTAAGAGTTTGAACTTTCACAAACTGCAGCAGCTACAGTGTTTTAGCAGGTGAAGCTAGGTGTACTAGCAACAAATGTACTCAACAACTGTATTTGTCTTTGCTCACCAAATATGGTTTTATTTCAAGTTACTCCTACCCTCTGCATACTCCTGCAAGTGTACTATAGGGCTCTACTGTTTTACTGCAAAAGCTTTTAAAATACCACTGTTCTTACTGTGCTTGAAGGTTAATTTTTTTTTTAACTGGTTAGTGTGAGAAATTTCTTAAGGTGTTTTGCTCTTCAAGAGCAGGAATCCTACATTTATGAAATTTTTAAGAATAGGAAAATTACTTATGTTTTGATTTTTTTACCATCATTGTCAGAATTCCGACTACCCACCCATTTCATATCAGGTTTCAGGATTCTAACGTAGTAAACTGCCATCTAGCTTTGTATTTCCATCTTTGAAATAGTTTCTGGAATTCTGAAGAAATCGTGTGTTATTTGAGAAGCAGATTTTAGGGATGCTTTTGCTTCTTGCACATTTGGGAACTGAATGAAGATTCTAGAGAGAGATGAAAGAGTAGCAGCTGGAATAAAACTTAGAACAGGGGCTCATGCCTAACTGCCTGTGATTTCAGAATGCCTAAAATGTGACTAGTTTTGCTGGTTCAGGCTAAGAAGCCAGGACCCAAGAGAAAAAAAATCCTACACAGATGATGGTATAATTAGCAGGCATGAGACTTTGTTCTTGATAATATTTGAATTCATTTTTAGTTTATTATACTGATTCTGCATAAGAGGCCATAATATAACATATATGGATTCCATTACTGATCAGAGAACATACTGGAAGAACAATACCAATTATGTAGAAAAAAATCTATTAAGCCATACTAATTTTTCTTTTATTTTGAAGTGCAGTTATACTCTGAAAATTAACAGATATCATTAGGCTCTTACTCATTTATCCTATTTCCATGTCTTTTATAATCAATGTGATCAATTTACTATTTAAGCTTACATTTATTTTAACTGGCAGCATCAGAATTTATCAATTTAATTGATGATGCAAGAGGTAAACAGGAACATGTCTTATTTTTCTATGGCTGCATGGACTCTGTCTACTAAAAAGAAAAGGAGTACTTGTGGCACCTTAGAGACTAACCAATTTATTTCAGCATAAGCTTTCGTGAGCTACAGATGCATCCGATGAAGTGAGCTATAGCTCACGAAAGCTTATGCTCAAATAAATTGGTTAGTCTCTAAGGTGCCATAAGTCCTCCTTTTCTTTTTGCGAATACAGACTAACATGGCTGCTACTCTGAAATCTGTCTACTAAGAGACTCTCCTCTCAGTATGTAAATATAAGACAAGTGCCACTTTTATGACTGGAAATGCAATATCTAAATGCCATTCATTCAGTTTATGGAGCAACTCCTGCTCCTCTTACTCAAGCCAGTAGTCTAGTTAGTTTATTATAGCCAAAATACCACATAAAGCAGAATTCTTACCACTGATTTCTTTACATTCTTGTAGTACGGGTTCCAACCTATACTCAAAACCATTTTATGCACATCTCCATTTCCAACACAGGCCCATCCATAGTATATACCAGTAGAAATATCTGATGGAAAGCTTTCGACAACTTGCTCAGAAAAGTTAGCTGCAAAATCGAAAAAAGTGTATATTATATAAATTAAGTGCTCCATAGTACAGTAAAACAGCTTAAAATATACTAAAAACTTAACTCCACTCATATCATTTGATATTAATGACACAATGCTCCACTTAATACAAGAATAAGCAATAGGAAAAAAGAGCTTCATAGCCAATTAGCACACTGGCTTTGTGAGATATCCAAGATACCACAGAGTTAGCAGATCTATGTAAAACATAGTTCCAAGTTATTGTGTAAAAATGACCTTATATACACCAACCAACCAGGCTGAATTAAATGCTTTAGCACAATCAGGGAACCTGGCCATAGTCCCATCTGCACTACAAACAGAAGCCAAATTGTAATGCTGTCAGGATACAGCTACGTTAAAAGACACAAACACACACACACAAATCATTAAAGTGAAATTAAGACCACAGGTACCTATCAGTGGCTTGAATGTATACTGCCTTTCAAAATGATTAGTTAAAAAGAACTCAGATGTTATAAGACCAAGAAACAGCTTAAGACTGCACTTATAAAACGAATCACCAAGCTACTTTAAAGGAATACTCTGACCTCTACAAACAATCCTATTCTCTCCAACTTTTCCATCCCTGAAGATCTCTTAATAAAGAGGTGTCAACACTCATTTAGGCTGAGTGTTACTGTGTGTGGTGGTGCGTTACTCAAGCCTGCCTCAGAGTCGGCGTTGCACAGTTTCACATAAGCCATGCCCAATATACACCACTTCCACACTGGTAAAGCAGCGACCTCTGTTTGGTGCTGGGGATTCTGGGGGTATATCCCAGGGTTCTTAGCACCTCACCAAGTGGAACCGCTCTAAAAATTGGCTTGTGATATATGGTGGGAGAACTCATCTCCTTCCTAAACTCCTGTGCAGAAGTATTTTAGCCTGCCATGTTTAGCTGAGGCACTTCCTCCTCTACACACTCCTCACCTCTGTCCACTCGAACCGGGGGACAAGCCATGGATTCATTAGATGAGCTACTCCTGTTTGCAGGAGAGTTATTTATGCAGTGAAGTGGACATTTGGTGAGTTGCTGGATGGCCTTTTGGAAGCACTTTGAGAGATGCAGACTGTGGCAGGACTATGAAGCCAATTCATTCATCGCAGAATGGACAGACATGATGAATGCTGCAATTGCTGCAGATTCCCCATGTGTAGACCAGCACTTCTGGTGCAAAAGAACTAGCACAGTGTGATGAGATCACATTGTCTTGGAGACCTGTGATGACCTGCAGAGGCTCCAGAAACAGACCTCCATGGAATTCTGAAGTTGTCCCAACCCTCCAGCACCAGATCACTCAATTGAGGGAGTCCGTACCAACAGAAGCAGGTTGTAATAGTCCTTGGGAAGCTTTCTACCCCCCACTCTTAACGGTCATTGCAAAGCAGTTCAGTGTTGGCAAGTCACCTGTCGGATTTGTAGTAGTAGAGATCTGTGAGTTAATTAACATTGTAATTTACCAGTGAGCGGTGGACATTAGAAGTGTGCCTGAAATAAATAGCGAGCTTTCAGATAATGTTGTTCCCAAACTGCACTGCAGCCATTGATGGCACACCTGTGCCCGTACTTTGCTTGCCATAAAAAGTAAGAAAAAATGTCACCTGCAAAGAGTACTGCTCCCTGACTTTGCAGGCCTTCGTTAATCAAAGAGACAGGTCCATGAGGAGGAAGAGGACACTGTCTAGAAGATCTCTTGGTTTCAGCCTTCGGCCAAAGCTAAGCACACTCCATTGCATACACCATCCTCCACAGTGATAGTTTTATTGGTCATAACCCAGAAATCCTTCCCTCTTAGAACAAAAATTATCCCATGAAAACAAATATGGCAGACAGCACTTACAATGTTACAGATCCAAAATCTGGCCCTACACATCTCCTTCTCCAGGCTGTCCCACACGTCCATCCCCAAATAAGTTCTTGGAATATGGACCCAGGATGTTCAACAGCCAATCTGGCCGAGTGAGCTGAACTGGGGCTTTCAGTTCTGTGGTCTGTTCCTGGTATCCATCATGGCCCCATTCGCTGCCGTCCCTGCATCCCTTCCTCCAGTCTGATAATAAGACCATCTAGATTCAGAAGGATGTCCTAGGAAAGAGTGGGCTCTTCAGTAGCAAGTGCCTAGTCCAACTCCTCATAGAATGAGTATTTAGATGTAGAGGGCGTATTGCCTATCTGCTGTTTCCATCTTTGCCCTTGCAAATACAGCTGCTTCAGGTGCCTGGTATGCTCCCTACACTGGACACCAGTCTGGCAGACACTCACTTCTGCCAGACTCAACATAATCTTAACAGTGGATATTTCTGGAGCTCCTGCTAAAATGATGGTCCTGAGTGTACACACCAGTGTACACACCAGAAGTTAACTAGAACCTCACTGTGCTCCTCTGGCCAGCTAGTGGCATGCTGGAGGTAAGCCATCTTCTATGCTGTTTGGCATAGCTAGTCTGAGCTTTGCAAAAACTGGAGCAGCACATGTGTAAACTGAGGATTAATATCATAGTACAGCAATGTGAACTGCCAGTAGCTTCTCATACATAGAGGGAAAGTAGGAAATGAGTAAGTAGAACGGCCGGAATATACAGCTATAGAGAATTGTGAGAATGGTAGGGGAGGACTACCTAGACTCAAAGTCAGGTACCCGTGCCTTTGTTACCTTCACACTGCAAAGTAGGCAGGTCACAGGTCAACGTGCGATCTGACCCATACCCCAGTGGAGTAAGCCAACTCCAGACACATCTAAAGGCTTGGAGTGTGGATGAGAGAGGATTTGGGCAAATACCACACAGGGAAATCTGCAGTGTAGACGTGCCATTAAAGAAGTTCAAATTTTGTGTTTATTATCTGGTCTGGGATATGAATTCAGGACTTCAAAGACTTCCTTCACTACATTCCCTGATATCAGTGGGAGATTTGGATAGAAATCAAGATCAAGTGTAACTAATTTATCCCGTACTTTATTGTCACAAAAAATATTACTCAGGGCTCGTCCTGAGTTGATTTGTTTAAATTAAATCAGTCCAGTTAAACCAGTGCAACGTGTGCTGACTATTCACGTAACTCAAATTATATAGCTTAGATCAGATTTCCCCTGTAGTGTAGACAAGGCCTAAGATATAATGACAGCTTTTTAAGGAAGCTTGAAAAATGCCTATCCTCACTACACGTAACTAGAAAAGGAGTACTTGTGGCACCTTAGAGACTAACCAATTTATTTGAGCATAAGCTTTCGTGAGCTACAGCTCACTTCATCGGATGCACGTAACTGAAATGCAAATGGCTGCTCAAATTTCAGTATTTTGCTAATCTGATAACCAGAATATGAAACTAGTTAGAATAATTTGTGTTCATGGTTAATTTCTATTTCCATTGTGTATTTCACTCCATTTGTTCAAGGTAAACAACACAAATTAGTACACTGAATGATTTTAACCTGACAGGATATTCAGTGTACAGCTTAATATTTTAAAGAGACAGCCTGAAACACTTACCAGAATGCTTCTGTGAAACTGCTTTTGGTATTTCTAGCATTATGTCCTAAGTCTGTGCTTTAGGAGTGACACGGATATACAGTAAAAGCACAAAGTTGTTATTCTTGGCTAAATGAACTCGACTGATTTCTGTGATGCAAATTTTTTAGTTACTGATTGAGACCAAAACATCAATTTAATGTTTTCAAAACATGCAAGTATTGTTTGTTTGTTTGTACAGGACCAGCACTAAGCTAAACACTGGGATAGCCTTTTAGTAAGTTTAGGAACGCATAAAGCATTCTTTCAAGACCAATAAAAGTCACCAAATGAAATAAAAATGTTTATGGTGTTTAGCTTAAAGGATTTCCTAGTTTTATGTTACAAAAAAGAATAACCTCTTTTCCCCCAATACAGGAAAGATCTTACCAGCCCTAAAGCACGGCAATGGTAGAGACCCAGAAACTAAGGGCATGTCTACACTATGGGCGCAACACCAGCACAGCTGCAGCTGTGTAGATGAGTATAGTGTAGATGTTTCCTACAGTGGAAAAACTCCATCAATGAAGTAAGTAACCCAAGACCCCAAGCAGCTGTAGCTATGTCGATGGAAGAATCTACCCCGGGATTAGGTCAGCTTACCTGCAGCACTCAGGGTGTGAATTTTTCACACAAATTTCTACTAATTTGACATTTTAAAAGGGGGCATTTTGGATGCAAGCCTGTCACCAATTTGTGCTGGTACCTAATCATAGCATTAAGCTAGCATGGTGTGTGAATTTTTCACACCCCTGAGCAACATAGTTGTTTGATCTAAATTTTAAGTGCAGACCATGGCTAAATCAGACAAATGATCACTGATTAACTGTAAAACTCCAACTCATCTGTTACAAATGAGGAGGCATTGCCCAGTGCTCTGCCTTATGTTTCTACAATAAAGAGATTAGTCAGCTTCCTTTTACCCGTACATAGTGACACACATAATAGTGTTGCATTTCTCCAATTCTACAGTTTTGCTTTCACAACACAACACATTTTTTCTTCTTGACAAGCTACTTCCATTAGCTTGTTACTGGGAAGTTACCTCCCTTTTTTGTGATAAAGAAAGGTTAACCAGAAAAGAAAAGCATCTTCCAAGTTGAAGAAATAGAACAGGGCCCCACAGATGATGTCTATTTTTATCCCTCACTATACATTTGAGTGTATGTGGGGTTCTTTTTGGGGGGGGGGGGGAGGATAGGAATAAGAACACATGAGGAGCCCTTGTTTAGGTACAAACTTTCCCCGCCCCCAGGAATTCTCTGTGTCAGAGTCGAAGTGATGGGAAGCTAGGGGTGAAATCCCAGTTCCATTTAAATCAAATAGCACCATGATATCATCCAAGCTTTCTGAGCAAGCTATTTTGCAACTCCTCCTTACCTACACACATGCACTCATCCCAATCTCTATAGAAAACACCTTCCTTCCATCCCACAAATCCTGCAACTAGGACAACACTTTTAAAAAAGCAAGATATACACAGAAATTTCTACTAATTTGACATTTTAAAAGGGGGCATTTTGGATGCAAGCCTGTCACCAATTTGTGCTGGTACCTAATCATAGCATTAAGCTAGCATGGTAATAGGGATCATGGAAACAAATAAAGCTGTACTCCTGAGTGAACCACAGATCTTCTATGGCAAATCCTAATCAACTCTAGGAAACTAGCCTGTTGCCAAAAAAAATGGTTAAAAAAGGATCCCCTTGAAGTGATACTCAGAACAGTTTAATTGCTATTAAGAAGATAATCCCTTTTCATCATATTACAGAAAGCATGCTTGACCTTGCCTACATAAAGGAAATTTTGCAGAACTTTCCACAGCTGCCAAGACTGGTTTAGTTTCTCCAGTATTCACAACACAAGATGCTTAGTGTCCACAGACACTATTTGTGATCAGCATTGGAAGTATTATCATTTAATTCTGTTTAAGGCACATTTAATCAACATGGAAATTAAAAATTGGTGGCATGTCTATGCCAGCTCTCCCAACGTTCCTAACGCAAGTGGAGCTAACCAGTGTTAGTAACTGTGGGAAATAGTCACAAGATTTCCCCACGGTAGACTGTAGACAGGCTGCCTTAGTTCACTCTAAACAAGGACTCTAAACATAAACAAGGACAGTGTTCAACACAGGTTCAGATGAAGTGGTGCTGTAGTGAATTCTTGTATTACTCAAGCCAAGGCAACACTACAGCTTTTGACAGGATAGTCAATGTCAGGTAGGGTTGGAATTTTTTTTGCACCATTTTTATACCAGCAGAAGCCCGAGAACAGACGCAGGCATATCAGTATAAAAACTCTTCTGCTGCCAAGAGCTTATTTAGCGTACAGTATAAGCTAAATCAGCCAATGCACTTTTTGACAGCATAAGCGGTCTCGACGCTAGGCAGTTCCTGGGTACACCTTCGCCGGCTCCGAAAGCGAGGTTGGTGACGGGGTGGGGTATTTTCAAGCACGGCCATTTCTGCGCTGCTCCCGCTTGGCGCTGCGTTTGCCCACCCACGCAGGGAGCGAACTGCCGGGCTCCCGCGCCGCGTGCGGCGCCATCACCGGGGCCTTGCGCCGACGGCGCCGCAGCGCCGGCAGCCCAGCCCCGCTCAGCGCTTTCCGGCGCACGCGCCGAGAGAAGCGATTCGCTTCCGGCCGCTCACAGGGCAAGTAGCGAGGGCGGCCGACAAGCCCGTCTTGCGACACCAGTGACCTCAGAATGGGGCGGGTCACTAACGTCAGGGTTACTTCCCCTCCGTAGCGGTCGCACACGGGTCCCCCCCCCACCGGAGCCTCGGCGCCCCCATGCCCCGCAGGTAAGGGGGGGGTGTCACAGCTCGGGGCGAATCCCCTAACACCCGCACTTACCGGTGGGGATGCCCAGCTCCTTGGAGCCTCTGCCGAAGCCCCTCACCACCTCCCCACGGCAAAAATAGGGCAGGTGCCTCATGGCCGCGGCAGAAGCAGACCGGCCGCCAGCGAAGGGTCGATGGGGGCAAGGACGACTAGCACGGGAACCGGCCCCAACGGCCACCGGCAGCGGTTCCCGCGCGCACGCCGCCTGAGCGCTGCTGCTCTTTCGTAGCGCGAGGAGGGCTGCCGGCGTGTCGACTCCCCGGCTTTGAATGAATTCTCAGACGCCGGTGCGGAAGGGGTGGGGAGGGGGCGGACACGAGCCGCGACCTACTGGAAGGTTCCAGTTTCTCCGCCGTGGAATCTTCCGGATTCGCTCCTGCTGGTGAATGGACTGGCCCAGCCGCGTGTGGGAGGGACGCCGCGCAGACTCATTAGCCCGCACGCATGCTCCCCTCCTCCCCCCAGGTGAGAGCGCCGGGTCCCCTCTGCCTCGGTGTCAGCAAGGAGGGAATGGGCCTCGCGCTAGCCTGGAGGCCTGGGGCCTCTCTGCCCTGGCGCGGCGCCTGGGGGAGGGGCCCTGGGCTAGCCCCGGAGCCCTTGTCAGGCTCCTACTCGTCTCTCGCCGCCGCTACCCTGAGCAGGCCGCGCCGAGGGACTCTTTCCGTCTGGCCGCCGTCCCCGCGCATGCCCTTCTCCCTGGAAGCGGGGCAGCGACGCGCCCCACGGGCGCTCAGCCGTGACGTTCAGCTGACTCCCCCGGCAGCGCAGCGGCGCCGAAGAGGCTTGGATGGGAAGGGGGATAATTGCACCATTGCCCCGCGGGACACTTCACTCAGCATTTTGAACCAGCTGCTCCAGCCCGAATCCAGATTCTCCAGCTCCAGAATCCCAGGCCAGTACCGCCTGCGTCTGGTACACGCACACAGAGGCCAGTTTGCTATGGTACTTCGCACTTCCCAGGCCTCATGTAACGGTCTCTAGGCTAGAAGCATTCACACCACCTCTGTGAAACAAGGCTATATCGTTGTCTACAATATTCAGAGGTGTAAACTGAAAAACAGAGTGGCTATATCTAAGGCTAAAGTCACACAGCAAGTCAGTGGCAAAACTGGGAAGAAAACTCAGATATTCTACCTCCCAGACCCATCTTTTAACCCAAAACTATTATTTCTTTTATGTATTAGTATTATTGAATTGAGTGTTTATTAGGATGGGTAGGATTATTTACAGAGGGGAAAACCAGGTATATCAAGATTGTGATTTGCCTATGGTCACCCAGAGTTTGTAGCAAAAGTATTGCAATCTGCTATTAATTCTTGTGCTTTAACTACAGGAACATTTTTGTTTCCTAATTTACATTTAGAAGCTTATAGCTAGATCATATCTTCATGACATTCTCAGCTTGTATACGTTTTTGTTCATTTATACCCAAGGGTCTCAAACTGATGGTGTATGTGGATGTGGGGACATGTATTAAAATGAATTAATTTCAGATGTCAGCAAAACACTCGGAAGAAGAGTGACTTATTAAAAGAAAACCACTCAAGCTCTCATTATAGTGGTACAGCAGCACCACTGTAGTTAAAATTAGATCTTGGCATTTGTTTAAAGATTAACCTTCCTGAGTAGGCAAAGTGACAAGCATGGTTGGATTTCTTTAAAAGTTGGTGTGCCCCAGCAGAGTAGGGTTAGTGATCCAAATTTGGAGTAATTTGTGCCGGGTGTAACCCTCTTCCCCCAGAGCCATTTTTAAAAAGAGTTTCTAGTTGGGAACATTGCACAGCCTTAGGGATCAAACTATTGATGAGCTATGGGTCAAAGTGGTCTCAGTCTGACAAGTTTTGCCCAAGGTAGTGTATGGCCCCTACTAAATCTTTAGGGGACCCAATTGAGCATAGTATTTAAGAAAAACGTACACTTTTTTACACTGCACATTCTCCAATACAGAAAAGTGAGTAGAGGTTTCCCTCACTACTATTTTCTGCTCTGTAAAGCTTGACTATTGTATCTGAACAGTTAGATTATTTTGAAATTCTCTGTGGCTCATGAAGGCTCTGTGAGCTCACCTTTCAATTAACTTACACCTAACTATATATTAATCAAAAGCCCCACAAAGGAGTCATGGCTGGCAGTTTTATTTTTTGGGGGGAGGAGGGAATAATGAAACTATTTGAGAAGGAAAACATTAGACATGCTTCCTGGGAGGGAAGGGATGTAGGGGATAGTGGAGAGGGGGATAAATGGAGATGGGAAGTTGGTGCTCAGAAACAGGCTGTGTAGCCTTACCCCCCACCACCACCACCACACACGCTTTAATATGGTCAACACAACCTATTTCTCCTTAACCTTGTTCTCTGAAATGGCTGAACTATTTTTGTTGTGCCTTTCCAAAAAATTCAGTGTGAGGCAGACACCCAGCATGGGAAACTTCATACTCCAATTTTTCAAGATGGCAAAGCTGTAAATCAGCTGAAAACAGTCCTAAAGTGGAAAGTGTTCAGTAGGCTGCCAGCTCTGCTTATTTTTCATAGCTAAGTTGTTTAGTACAGTCATCCTTCATCCAAGTGTTCTAAACGTTAATAGCTATCAGGATCCAAAAAAATGTACTAAAAGGATTTAGGACCCAGTTTAGCAAAGCACTTAAGCACATGCTTAATTTTCAGCATATCTGTAATCCTATTGAAGACAATGGCACTACTAACTTGATTAAAAGTAAGCACATGTTTCAGTGCTTTGCTGAATTGGGGCCACAGTTTGGCCCTTTTAAAGTTGTGTATTTGTCACTGATGGTTCTGATTATCTCTTAAACTTCATTTGGTGAAGTGAACTGTAGCTCACGAAAGCTTATGCTCAAATAAATTGGTTAGTCTCTAAGGTGCCACAAGTACTCCTTTTCTTTTTGCGAATACAGACTAATATGGCTGCTACTCTGAAACCTGTCATAAAAATACAATACTAACAATCTGAAGAAAAGAACATTTTTCAAATGAATTCAAAATAAACTGTATTCCTTGGTAATATGAAGTCTAGGAAATTAAAAAACAGCTTTACAAACAGGGTTTTAAAAATAGTCAGCTATGCACGCAACTACAGTGACTAAGCTCAAATGCTGTATTATATATTGAGGCACAAAATAAGTGAATACATAAGTGCATGTGTATTTTTAAAAACAATTCCCTAATTGATAAACATACATTTTCAGGCTTAACTAGATGACAGATAATCCAAACCTTCCTTTTTTTTTTGTTTCAGAAATATACTTGCCAAGTAGCTTTTAGGATCTCATTGCAGGACACTAGTTTTTATAGTCAGAAATGTCATTTGCTGAAAATGTTAGGGTTCGGGTTCCATTGCATACAATTTTCTAGATCCAACAATTGCCATATTTACCAGTACGAGTTAAAGTTAAGTTGCATGGCTTTTTTGAAGACCACTTTTGTGTTATACCAATAAAATAAAAACCAGCAGGATCTTATAAAAGAGAAAAAGGCAAAATACCACATTTATTGTGAATACAGAAAGTATCATAGTAAGCAGTTAGTTATAGCTATAACATTCCATTCAATCTCATATTTATTCACACATTCATTCATACAAACACACACACACAGGTTCTGCAAGGTTGTTATCATAGTTACCAGCCTTAGAGTTGCTCATGCCAAGCCACTGGCCAGGTGGCCTGGACATGAGGAGGGAGCAAGGCCTTGTCAGATGCTCATCTGATGCTCCTGGAAGTTGGTTTGCAGAATCAGACCCCAAAGTTCTCACTTTCTAGAGTCCATTTGTATAGGAATTTCTTCCTATGTCAGTCTATGGGAATTGCTTCATCATGCTGTTGCTCTGTGCTGCTAGATGTTATCTTGTTCTTTGGTTCTCCCATTCTTGAGGCTGTTGGGTGGATTCCAGTCTGCCCTCTGGGGGTCCTCTGGTTATTTCCACTTGACGCCTTCTTCAGCCGATGGACACTGGATTCTTAGGCTGGCACCTCCCTGATCATTCAGTTATTATCCACACCAAGCATCCATCCACGTACATCCTCTCTCTCTATTTTAATCACATTTGTTAATACAACAAAAGGGCGGGGAGTCTCTGGATACTGTTTCTGTTGTTACAGAGTATTGCTTTGAATCTCTGTGTGAATTGCTTTGAGAACAGACTCTGTCTTAGAATGTACTAACGCAGTTAGCAGCTTGCAAGTTTCACACACAGAGGGAGAGAAACAGTACCAAAACCCAAGAGACCTCTTAATTAGTAATACCCTGGAATTTAAACTATGGGGAATCAAACTCATTTGTGATTTTAATACAGAACTTCTTTAATATGATCCAACATATGAACACATTACCTGTGCTGAGATATGAGTGTAAACCACGGTGCTGGTAATCAGTCTTCAAAACTCAGTGATTAGGGACCTGTCTACTAGAGAGAGTGTATCACATCCAGTCCTGCCAACTGCTGAATGTGATGAGCTCATGGAAGCTGAGGATATCGGTACCTTCCTGGGTCAGGTACAAAATTTATACTTAACCTACTTTTACTATTTCCTGTTTCTTGCTCTCCCCTCCTTTTTCCTCTGTCTTTATATCTTCCTCTCATTATTCTCCTTTTTCTTGGTGACTAACATTACTTGCATTCATTCCTTCAGCCTGGGTAACCTAGACTGATTTACTGAAACATTCGTTTACTTAAGTCCAGTTAAACAAAGTACAGCATTGTGGTGCTGGGTGTCAGCCAGGGGGGAAGGCAAAGAAAGCAGTTAATCAACCTAGACATAGCAGCATTAATGCAGCATATTGACAACATATTATTAGATGCATCACAGAAAGCCAAGGAGAGATGTTTTCTAGTGGTAGTAGTTTGGAAATACTGACAAAAATCCCCGCGCCCATTCTCTGCCTTTCATAAGGCAAAATGCCCATACTGACTCCAAAGGGAGTTTTGCCTGACAAGTGACAGCGCAGAGGACTGTTGGATTTGACCTATTAAACTAAGGGTTCCAATATTCAATTTAGTTCAATAAAGTTGATTTTTAATGGGAATATATAGGCCAATGGTTAGTTTCTATGGCCTAAAATGTTTCTCCAGCTCCCTGATATTAAATAACCCATCTTGTTATAGTGTGTAAGGGAATTGCATACCTAGATGTTCCTGTTTTAAAGAAACAGTCTTCAAATTTTTTGTGGACAAATAAATTCTTTCAGAATAAAATTGTAGTGTTCCTCTAGTATCCACAAGGTGGTGAGCAATCTCTTCTGACATCTGGCTTTGGGCACAAGGGTTCTGATTAGCACTTGAAAGTTACTTTAGGGTAGAAGGAAAGATTTGTTTTTAAGAACTGCATATTTTTTAATTCTAGAAAGGATTGAGCACTAACTAATGTCTCATTTTGTGGTTCTACAGCTAGTAAAAGGAGCCATGGTCAAGGATATTCCTAGTTTTTATGGAGGCTTATACAAAATTTGAGGCTCCTTCTCCACCTTATACCAAGCCCTCAAACTTTGCACATACAATTTTCTGATTTAGTACCTGAAAGTTATGTTTATCTTTGTACAAATGAAAAATATACGACTGGAAAAACAACTCCTCCTCATTAGTATCTTTATTACAAGTCAGTTACTCCTCAAGTAAGACTACTAGAATTGGGTGAAGAATTCACAGCAAATATTTTCTAATGAACAGCTTGATTCTCCCTTATTTATTTGTTCTTCAGAATTATTCACCAAATTTCATTGCATACTTTTTGCTCTACAGGTTGTGGGCAAGCCTGTTTCAGACTATCAGCATATCAGAACTGGAACTCCATCTTTCTCTCCATGTACCCTGCCACAGTGGGCAGACTGCAAGGATCCCCAAAAATAGATCTAATTTAGAGTTTTGTAGTGGTCATCATCACAATATTGTGGGAGGTATCTAGACATAGGTTGTGTGGGCGTAGACAACTAAGTCTGGAAGGCTTTAGCACCCATTTAGGGATTGTGTTAATAAATAAAAGAAATGCTGTATTTTGAACTGAAGCTCATCTCACTTTATTAGAAGTGGAAAAATTTAGTTATGGTACAACATTTCTCCTTAAAAGTGATATTCAATGGCTTTTTTAAAACTCTAGTCCATTCCCCCCCCCCCCCCAAATTAAAAGTTGTCTATGCCCCTGTATTAGCAGAATGAAGGCCAAGGTGGATTTCATGGAGTCTTCTGTTCTCTTTTTCCTTGGGGGGTTTAATTTGAGGTAGGAACACTGTTGTCTCATTTGGTTATCGTCAGAAAGGTGTTAGCAAATAGGAAGATCATGCAGCATTTCCTAAGGGTGGCCAGACTGAATTAGTTGCATTGGATATTTGTTCTATAGTGAGACCCCCAGGATCAAGAATGCCTGATCGTGGACTCTCTTGCTTTTACCTGTGCTTTGTGATATGCATTTTCCAGAGGAGTGCAACTATCTTGGTAGCTTAGATACAGAGATGCAGCAAGGACCCAAGCCATTAATGGCTTTTAATATCAGGACCAATACCTTGAAAATATTTCTTGTGAAATTGTGTCCCAGTATCTGGAAAAATAAGAGGAGGTCTTTTATTTTTAATTTCCTTGAGAGAAATGATACTCCAGCTTGGCTTACATAATACAGCCCCATGCAGAGCTCCTCTAACTCAGATTGTACAGGAATGTTGTTACACCTGATTTGTCTCAGTGTGGAGAAGTATATTAAAGGTAATCAACTATTTCAGAGGAGACAGATGGGGCTGAATTAAAGACAACGTGCCACAGTTGCTCAGCTGTATTTAGGTTATAGAATGTTCTTTGTTGCAAAACATTTCTGATGGAAAATTAATTTTGTCTGCTCAGTCACTTGAGGACACTAGCCTTTTTTGTCAATATTTCACGATTAGATTTCAGAGAGCTTGTATTAGTAAAGTGATGTCCTCTGGAAAAAGTCAGAAGCCTGAATCAGCACTGTGTGACTCCAGTTTTATACTAGTGCAGCTTCATGGATTTCAGTGTCCAAGTGAACATTTCTCCATTTTTTATGAAAGTTTAGATAATGCCAAGTCTACTTGTAAGACAGGATCATAGAGCTTGCCACAATGAGTCACCGCATCCACACCCCATTCATATCTTGTCTCCTGTTTGGCTATTGCCAATCCCTAACACATCATAGGGGAAACTCCCAACTATAATGCACCTACCCATTTCTGCAGTGACAAACGGTGTGCATCTATGTGCTTTCTCGACTTCTTAGTCTCAGGTATTTTCAACAGGAAAACCTTGACATGTACATGTACACAGCTGACAGATTTACACTCTCACAAGACATTAACTGTGTAACACTTCATATAAGACTCCTGGGCAGTCTTCATTCTATTTGATCTGGTGTTTTGTATGGTATGGGTGTTGTAATAGTAATGAGTCATGTCAGTAGAAACAGACCCCTCCTTTGCCAGGAACTCTCATACATAGATGATTGGGGCTAGGAAATAATGTGCTTTTGTCTTGTACCAGTTCTCTTGTAAGTCACTATTATTAAACTCATCAATAAAAAAAAAAGTGAGATGTTCAAGATCATTTGTTTCTGTATTTCCCCCCCGCCCCATCACTTTCACTCACTCCACAAGAACACAGTGTTTCTTTTTGTTTAATTATTGCAATTGTGTTAATACATAACTAAGTTTGCTATGAACAAAGTTAGCTTGTAACACTGAGGAAAATATCAACCAAATGTTGTCATTATATAAACTATATAAGTGTAGTGAGGTGGTGTGGGTCTCCGCCCCGCAAGAGAGAGACAAGCCCCTCTGGACACCAGAGTGGGTGGATCCAGGACGCCCTGAGCCTGCCCCCCAGAGGGTCAGGCGTTGCACAGGAAGTATAAAGGCCCAACCCTAGAGCTCACTGGGAGGGCAGATGCTGGGGAGGCCAGATGTCTCAGGCCTACCTCTCGGTTGGGAAACCCCAGCAACCTGCAGCAGACCTAAGGGCTGGCCAGGCGTGCCCCAGGCCAGCTACCAGGAGGAGTTGCTGAGCCTTCCCCAGGCGAACTACCCAGAGGAGTTGCTGAACTTGCCCTCCACCAGCTATCCTGAGAAACCCACAGTGCTGGACCACCCTGAGGACACCACCCTGACCCAGGTACCTCACGATGGTGAGTCCAGAAGTAGCCTGGGGGCAGCCGACCCAAGTCTGGCTGTGCCACTGCCGGAACCCATGTCAGTGTGTTGCAGCCAGGATCCCCACTGACACAGCAGCAAGTTCTCTGCCACTGCTAGGACCCGGGCTGGGATGCAGTGGAGTGGGAGGGCCTGCGTTCCCTCTGCCACCCAACTTGCAGGTGGCAGTCTCCCCCTCTCCCAGGCCTTCGGACCTAGGCTCACTGTTTATATACTGTTATTGCTCAGCCCCTGCCTGAGGACCTGAGCACCTGACTCACCATTACCCCGCCCTGACCTAGGGCCTGGGCTTATGACTAACTATGGTTATTTCCGCCCTCACGAAGGCAGTGGAGGAAGACTCCTGTGGCCGGACTAATTCTCCGTTAGGCCTCCTCCCCAACTTAGTGAGGTGGTGGGGGTCCCTCCCACCCCAAAGAGACGAGCCCCGGCTAACCTCTCTAAAATAAGATTTATTCTTTCATCCTGAAGAATCCTAAAATGTCTTAGAAAATTTATAAACAAACATTCTAAACATAAAAGGTTCACTTTGCTGCATTTCAGAGATGAGTTCTGTTAAGCAGCTCACAGGAACCCAGCACAACTATTTAGAATAAGAAATACTGTTGTGACAGGGTTGGGTTGGATGGCTATAGGAGAGTAATTTTTTATATATATATAGATAGGAGAGTAATTTTTATTTGCATAACACTCTTACAAAACAAAACAACAGCATATGTAATGTGTAACACAGCAACCAATCACAATTGTTTTCTCATTTAGCTTCAGGGGAGGGAAGCGTTCAAGCTTGCCTGGGCCCAGAATGGGGGGCTTCCTCGACTCTTGTGGTCTTCCACCCTTCCGAGTTACCTGGTGGTCCAGAGCAAGGGGGCTTCATCAACTCTCAAGGTCTGCCACCCCCTCGAGTTACCTGGTGCCACGCCCGAGTCTCACCAACAATTCCCTCCTCTGAAAGCACCCAACAAAAGCGGCAGGCTGTGGGGTGGACAACCTGGGGGTGGGGAGGCACATGCACCCACGTGTGAAAGGACCCCTCTAAGGTGGTGGTGTCTGCAGCAGCAATGGCTGGGGCTGGGGCCCCTTACTCTCTCCCCCAATCAAAGGGTCAAAACAAAGGGAGCCGGACGGGGACACCGAGCAGAGAGCCTTGGACAGCACCCACCGCTCCTTAAAAGCATCAAGGGAGTCGGTGGATGCCGCCCAGAGGAACTCCACCCGGATATGTGAACAGATCGAGGATCGGAAAACGGCCCCACAGTCACAGGAAACTCCATCGGCCAACCTCCTCTCTCTGGTTTTATAGATGGCCGTTTTAGCCAGGGCCAGGATGAGGTTAACTAGGAGATCCCGCGACTTTGTGAGGCCACGGATGGGGAGTGCATAAATAAAGAGGTGAGGGGAAAAATGCAACTAAAAACGTAATAAAAGATTTGTGAGGAGCCGGAACAGGGGCTGCAACCTGGCGCACTCCAAATATACGTGCGCCAGGGTTTCCCCTCACACCGCAAAAGGGACAAGTATCTGGGATGGGGTTGAACCGCGCCAAGTACGTGCCCGTGCTCACAGTGCCGTGAAGGAGCCGCCAACTGATGACCCTGACGGTCCTCGGAACCGAGGTGGAATATAGGCTGGCCCACTGGGGCTGCTCACCCTCCAAAGGTGGCAGAAGGTCTCGCCACTTTGTGTTGGGGCAGGACACTAGGGTGAGGGCGTGAAGGGTGTGAAGCACGAGCGTGTATAGATGTTTCCTTGGCGCGATTTGGAAACATACCGGCTGCAGTTCATGCAGCCGGCTCGCTGTAAAGGGGTGAGGGGGTCGATTGGGTCTACGGAGCACGGGTCCAATTAAAAGGTCCGGCGGGCCTGGGGTAGAGGGTGGGCAGGGTGTGCCCTCGAGCAGGACCCGATCGAGGTAAGCTCTAGCAGCGGGCAGCAAAGCGGCATTCACCTCCTGAAATACGCACCGGGGGGTATGAGGTCTGGAGAGCCCCATGCGCCGAGCGAGTGTCAGGGGATCCAGCCAGTCTCCCCGGTCGTAGTCCAGGAGGTCTCCGACTCTTGTGACTTCTGCCAGGATCAAGCTCTGGTGCACCGAGCGGGACTCCGCTACCTGCACACGGAGCTGGGGGTTGTGTAGCAGGGGCTCCACGAGGAGATCTGCCTCCTCGATGGCCACCACGGACCTGGTCGTTAAAAACCGTTTCCAAGTCCGGAGGAGGTCCTGGTAGAAGACCGGCAGCCCGGAGAGGTCTCGCGGAAGACCTCCCAGAGATAAAAGAGTTGCCGGTCATATCGGAACCCTCGGATGCGGCGCAGGATGGCGTGTGCCAGTATGCTCCAAGCCGAACTGCCTGCACCATAAAGGAGCCTCTGCAGGGCCTGGAGGCGGAAGACGCAGACCTGAATGTGCAGACACTTCAGGCCCTGTCCTCCTTCCTTCAGGGGTAGATGAAGAACCCCTACAGGGGCCCAATGCATTCCTGACAAAAAGAACCTCAGAATCGATGTCTGGAGGTTGGTCAGGAAACCTGGGGCCGGGACCAGGGTGTTGAGCCGGTACCAGAGCTTGAACAGGACTAGTTGATTAAGCACCAGCGCTCTCCCCCGACGGGAGAGACATCGGAGTAGTCCCATCCATTTCTGGAGCCGGTCTATCACCCCGCCCTCTAAATTTTCCCAGTTCTCCGGCGGAGAGGGATGCGTGGCAGAAAGGTAAACGTTGAGGTAGAGCAGCGGACCCGCGCTCCACCGGATGGTCTGAAACACGGGTGGGAGGGAGCTCGCCTGCCGCCAGTCACCTACCGCCAAGCCAGAGCTCTTGACCCAGTTGACCCGGGCAGAGGAGGCTGCTGAATAGCTGGCCTGGCAAGCCTCCACCCGCGCCAAGTCGCCCGAGTCCTGGACCACAAGGAGCACGTCATCGGCGTATGCCGACAGGACCAGCCACAGCTCTGGCTCCCGCAGCACCAACCCTGTCAACCTCCTGCGGAGGAGGCAGAGGAAGGGCTCGATCGCCAGAGCGTACAGCTGGCCCAAGAGGGGGGCACCCCTGCCGTACTCCTCGCCCAAAGCTGACCGGTTCGGTCAGGGTCCAGTTGAGCTTAACCAGACACTCTGCGGAGGCGTACAGCACCTGGAGAAAACCCACAAACTGGGGTCCGAAGCCAGACGCTCGCAGAGAGTGTTCAGGAGGTACCCATGGTCCACGCTATCGAACGCCTTCTCCTGATCTAGGGACAGGAGGGCGAACGACAGACCGTCTCTATGCCCGAGTTCCAAAAGGTCCCGAACCAGAAATAGGTTATCAAAGATACTGCGGTCCGGGACGGTGTAGGTCTGGTTTGGGTGGATCACGTCCGCCAGCACAGACCCTAGTTGCAGCGAGATTGCTTTCGCTACGATTTTGTAGTCCGTGCTGAGGAGCGAGACGGGACGCCAATTTCGTAAATCGCGGAAGTCCCCCTTCTGCAATAAGGCGAGCACGGCTGGCCTGTGCGAAAGAGGGAGGACCCCGCTCGGCAAAGACTCGGCCCAGACGGCGACTAGGTCTGGGCCGAGGACGTCCCAAAACACGCAGTAGAACTCCACGGTCAGCCCATCCATGCCTGGAGGCTTATTAGTGGGCATACGACGGAGGGCTTCCGAGAACTCGGCCAGAATGAAAGGCAACTCTAGCCGGTCTCGGTCGCTCGCGCTGACCATAGGGAGCTCCTCCCAGAGCACTCTGCAAGCGCCAAGGTCAGTCAGATCTGGGGAGAAAAGACTTGCATAGAAGGCTCGGGCCCTCCCACACATCTCCACCGGTTCTGTGAGGGGGGTGCCGTCTTTTGCCAGGAGGCAGGTGACGTGTTTCTTGGCCCCCCTCATTTTCTCCAGGGCATAGAAGAAGCGGGAGCCGCGATCCATCTCCCGAAGAAGGGGGATGCGGGATCGAACAAAGGCGCCCCGGGCCCGATGGTCCTCGAGGGCCTGGAGCTCCTCCCGCTTCTCCCGACACGCTCCGCAGATGCATTGGGCCCCTGTAGGGGTCCTTGGGGCTGGCGGCCAGACGCCTCTCCAGCTCTAAGACCTCCCGTTCCAACTGCTCTATCGCCGCATTTCTCCGTCGGCTGGTGCCCCGGGTGTAGTCGCGGCAGAAAAGCCTGGCGCACACCTTCCCCAGGTCCCACCATCGCCGTGCCGAGGGAAAGGTACGCCGCTGTCCTCGCCAGGCCAGCCAGAATTTCCGGAAGGACATCACAAAGCCCTCATCCTCCAACAGGCTGTTGTTAAAATGCCAATAGGCCGGCCCCGGCTTCTCCGCACAGAGGGAGGCTGTCACGGTGGCTGATGATGATGGTCAGAAAATGGGGCCAGCCAAGTGCTGGAGGAGTGGGCTCGTGAGAGATGGAAGCGTGATAAATAAATGCGGTCCAACTGGGAGTGGCTCGACTGATGGGCCTCCATCCGGACAAAGGTGAACGTGGAAGTGTCATCCGGTGGTGGTCGTGCCAGATGTCCACTAGGGAGTGATGTTCGACTATCTCCCGGAGGGTGTCCGCGGCAGCCGGGCTCTGCTAGGTCCCCAAGCGGTCCTGTTCCTCGAGGGTGGTATTAAAATCCCATCCCAGGACCAGGCACTCGTGAGAATCTAAGGTGCCGAGGAAGGCGGACGCTTTTTGCTGGTAGAATTGCAGCCGCTCCGGGCCCGCTGTCGGGGCATAGACGTTAACGAGGTTAATCACGAGCCCCTCCATACGGACCCGGAGATGCAGCAGGCGACCCGGCACGGCCTCGACGACCCCTAGCACCTCGGGCTGTAAGTCGGGGGAGAACAGGGTCGCCACTCCAGCCTGTCGAACCGTGGCATGGCTAAAATAGACCCTGTTCCCCCACTCCAGCCGCCAACTGTCTTCGGCGGTCGGATTCGTATGGGTCTCCTGCAGGAAAACCACAGAGTACCCTCCCTCCCGAAGGAAGGAGAGCACCTGGGACTTGCGGAGAGCCATCCTAGAATCCCGGGTGTTCAACGTTGCAATGGTGAGAGGTGTCATGGGGAGGGCCAGGGGGGATCCTCACTGGCAGGGACGCTCGCATCTCCCAGCGGGCCGCGCAACAGTCTGTGACCCATCCCGTAGGTGAGTAATTGTTCACGGAAGACACGGACCTGCCAGTAGGCTGCGGCATCCTGCTTCCCCGTCCCTTTACCTTCCCCCATGAGGGCCCTTGTGGCCCGGAGGATTTGAGAAAAGTCCCCCTATCGCTGGAGAGCAAGTTGTACCTTGTTGCAGGAGCCACGGACATCCTCTAAAAACTTCCGCAGCTCTCCTCGCAGCTCGTGGGGGGGTGGGGTTACGGTTTCCCGGTTGTTCCCCGGCGGGGCCCTTGGTACTGCTTCCTTCCAAGGGCACCCTCCATGAGGCTTGAATCCTCCCTTTCCAGGAGCTGGCCCTCTCCAGGTTTGACAGGCCTCAGGTGCACTGGGTGGGGTCTGATTGTGCCCAAAGGAGCTCTGTAACCCCTTCCTGATTGGGATGGAGACCTGTCCTGTCCCCACTCACCCACATGGAGAAAAACCCAGGTTGTTAGGGGTTTTCAAGGATACAAGTTCCCTTACGGTGACTCCTGCAGAATAATGGGAGCGGGATGCACAGAAATCTCATTGGCTGTTTCTTAGCTTGATTTATGAGCAGTCAGGAATTCCCACTTTTCCCCACAAGTGAAGTAACTCTCACTGGCAGGCCACATGGCAACTCTCGCCCCAGCTGCAGGCATTAGCTAAGAACTGACAATCTTGTAGCTGGAGGCCAGACCAGGTCATGTGTATTAATTTTGCTCAAAATAGGTATTGGTTTTATAAGAATGTATTTACTGTTTAGACTTTATGAAAGGCTTGTAAGTTGCTGTGTGCATTAATCTCACATCTATAGCTCATGTTATAAGGTAATATTTAAGTGTTTGCTTTGTAACTGTAAACCCCCGCAGTCAGGAGGCAAACATTACCAAACGTGAAATACTACTATGCTACAGGCGATGTTCTCTCCTGCCTAACAAAAGAAGGCCCCTAGACATCAGGCAAACTATTGTGAAGCATCAAAGGATAAAAGATTGTTGATTGCTTTGCTGCACATGAACTCATCCCATTATTTTGAACTCCAAAACAAGTGAATAAAATCCTGGACAAGAATGAACTGCATTTTTTTGCTGTTTAAATTCTGAAGGGCCAGAGACCCCTAAACAAGCCAGAAATCCCCACAGGTTGCCTTTTGGGTCTGCCCTGAAAGACACTTTGAATTGACAGATCATTACAACTCTGTCACTGTTAGGATTTAGATGGTAACTCATTTGTGTGTATATGTTTGCTTTAGAGCTGTCAAGCACTCAAAATCATGATTAGTCACGTGATTAAAAAAATTAATCGCAATTAATCGTGCTGTTAAATAGAATATCATTTATTTAAATATTTTTGGATGTTTTCTACATTGTCCCATTGATTTCAATTACAACACAATACAAAGTGCACATTTTATTTATTACAAATATTAGCACTGTAAAAACAATATTTTTCAATTCACTTAAGTATTACAGTGTAGTCTCTTTATCATGAAAGTTGACCTTACAAATGTAGAATTATGTACAAAAAACCCTACATTCAAAACAAACCAATGTAAAACTTTAGAGCCTACAAGTCCCTTAAACTTTCCAGTCTACCTTTCCACCCATACAAACTGAACTTAGTGATAAAGGGTCACTTACACCAAAAATCACCCCACATCCAGGTTGCTTCCAGTCCCAAGAGAACAGCCACTTTCCCAGATGAACTGGTACCTTTGATCTAGTACCAAAGCCAACCTCCTGTAGCCAGTCCTAAAGTCTAAACTATCTAAAGGTTTATTAACAGGGAAAAAGGAATGAGTTATTTACAAGTTAAGCAAGCAAATGAGGGCTGTCAGTTAACTCATGCGATAAACTCAAAACAATTAATCACGATTAAAAAAATTAATCGAGATAAATCACTGTTCAGCAATAGAATGCCAATTAAAAATTTTTGGATGTTTTTCTACATTTTCAAATATCTATTTCAATTAGACCACAGAATACAAAGTGTACAGTGCTCATTTTATTTTTGATTACAAATATTTTCACTGTAAATGATGTATGAGGTGAATTGAAAAATACTAAGTACTGGAGTGCAATCTCTTTATTCTGAAAGTGCAAGTTACAAATGTAGGTTGGGTTTTTTTTGGTTATATAACTGCACTCAAAAACAAACCAATGTAAAACTTTAGAGCCTACAAGTCCACTCAGTCCTACTTCTTGCTCAGCCAATCGCTAAGAGAAACAAGTTTGCTTACATTTACGGGAGCTTGTGGGGATCATAATTCCTCAACACCCATCTCTCTACAGTTTGGGCCCTGCTGAAGTACAGTACCCGTTGCATTGAATTCCAAAGGAGAAGGTTGGATAGGACCCCTGGACATACACAAATCTTTAGGTGTCCCAGGACTGCTCCTCCCCCTGGGACATTCCCTTCCCCTATCCCCCTCACTGCTGCTGGGTTTTTTTGTTTGATTCTCTCTTCCGGTTGTTGTCTTTTAATAAAATAATTATGTTGGTTTGAAAGCAATCTTTATTCTACTAATTGAAAGCAAAAAGAGCCCTGCAAAGCACCATACGTTTATTGTAAATCCACATATTGCATCAATCACCTCCTAGCATCACAAGCACTGCACTCCTGAGCATAACAACAAATATTAGTGGCTTTCAGCTTCAATTTGCTGCCTCAAGGCATCCCTGATCCTTAAGGCCCCATGCTGTGCCCCTCTAATAGCCCTGGCCTCTGACTGGTCAAACTCAGCCTCCAGGTGCCAGCAGGCTTTTAAAGCTCTAAAAGCACACTCAACTGTCATTCTGCACTTGCTCAGTCTGCTGTTGAACTGCTCCTTGCTGCTTTCAAGTTGCCCCGTATATGGCTTCATAAGTCATGGAATTAGGGGCTAGGCAGGGTCTCCCAGGAGCACAGTGGGCATTTCAACTTCCCTTACGGTGATATTCGGGTCCAGGAAGAAAGTCCCTGCTTACAGCTTCCTGAACAGGCCAGCATTCCAAAAGATGCATGCATCTTGTACCTTTCTGGACCAGCCTGCGTTAAGGTCTGTGAAATGCCCATGGTGATCCACAAGCACCTTGAGAACCATTGAGAAATACCCCTTCCGATTAATGTACTCGGGGGCTAGGTGGTCTGGTACCAGAATTGGAATATGTGTGCCATCAATCGCCCCTCTGCAGTTAGGGAAGCCCATTTGTGCAAAGCCATCTACAATGTCACGCATGTTGCCCAGAGTCACGGTCTTTTGGAACAGGATGCGATTAATGGCCCTGCACACTTCCATCAACACGAGTCCAACAGTCGACTTTCCCACTCCAAACTGGTTAGCGACCAATTGGTAGCAGTCTGGACTAGCCAGCTTCCACAGTGCAATCACCACGCACTTCTCCAATGGCAGGGCAGCTCTTATTCTTGTGTCCTGGCACCGCAGGGCTGGGACGAGCTCATCACACAGTCCCATGAGTGTGGCTTTCCTCATCTGAAAGTTCTGCAGCCACTGCTCGTCATCCCAGACATACATCACAATGTGATCCCACCACTCAGTGCTTGTTTCCCGAGCCCAAAAGCGGTGTTCCACTGTGGTCAGCACCTCCAGGAATGCCACAAGTAATCTCGTGTCATAGCTACTAGGCATGGCGAGATCAATGTCTCACTTCTCTTGCCTTTGTAATTTAAGAAATAACTCCACTGCAACTCGTGGCATGTTGGTCAGAGCGAGCAGCATACTGGTCAGCAGTTCGGGATCCATTCCTGCATCCCAAAGAGGCAGGGGGCGCGGTACACAAACCATTGAAGGATGGTGCCAAATGCACACTGAAGCACAGGGATTGCTGGGATGCAAAGCAATGAATCACAGGTCATTGGGACAGAACCTAGGATGCCCTGCAACCCCCTCCACCTTCCCACAAGTCTTAGTAGCAGAAGAGAAAGAGGTGCTCTGTGGGATGTTGCCTAGAGTGCACTGCTCCGAATAGCGCCGCAAGTGTGCACATGCTAGTGCGCAGGCAGCTGAAAGTGTGAACACAGAACAGCAGTTTCCCTTCAGCGCTCTCTGAGCAGTGCTGTAACTGCCGGCACTGTAACTACCAGAGTAGATGTGCCCTAAGAGTCAGAATCTTGACTACTCCCACCTGCATGGAACTGAATAAAGGAAACCCACACCTTGATTCATTGTGATTCTACAACTCAATGTTTGCAATTTCAGTTACATTGATAGTGATGGAATGAAGGTTCAGAGTATGGTGTTTATTCAAAGCTTATCTGAACATATACAAAAGTTTTAATATGATCTATCTACCCAAAAGTCACTCTGCCTGTAAGTCTTCAGTGACCCTGCTTTCTTTCTCTTTAATCATCTCTTCCACATCAGTAGCTTCAACAGGCTTTCCAGTGCCTTCAAGAACTTAAAGTTGATGCAAAGTAGCCCTATATTTTGGGGCTCTGTACAGAACACACAAGATTTCAATCACCTATCAGGAGCCAACAAGGGTTGCTCCCAGTGGCAATGAACCCTACAAAGAGATTTACAGGAGTGACAGGGAGCTTACTGGAGGGACCTGCCAGAGATAGACTGGGCTGAGGGGAGTGTTTCTTAGTTGCATGGTGTCTTGGAGAGGCGCCAAGGAAAGTAGTGACGGGTGAAGGCTGGGAAACTTGGAGAAGATAATAGTGTGGAATAAAGTCTATCAGAAATAAGCACAGCGAGATCAAGAGTTCCTGCAGAAATGGCAGGTTAGCCTGGGTAGGGAGAATTCATAGTGAAAGGAGAAACTGGAAAGTGGCTAGAAAAATTGCAGAGGCATGTGAAGAAAACATTAAGAGTAGGGGGGAGCCAAGGCAGAGATTCTTCTTTGTGTAAAGGAAGCAGAATAATAGGGGGCCTGGAATCATTCATGGAGCGGTTATTTGTAGGGTGTGGAAAGTCAGGTAAATATAGGAGTTATTGATAAGGTAATCCAGAGCAAGGTTGTAGGAAGAGCTTGAATTCTGGGATTTTTTCAGTGGAGCAAGTCAGAATGAGGTCCTGATAACTTGGGAGGGTAACTACTGCTGATTAGCAGAAGGAAGTGAACAGGGTAGCATATCTAGAAGTGTGACACCACTGATGGCAGTGGCATTTTAAGCATCATGTCAGTTAGTCCTGTTCTGATCAGTGTTGAATGACATGATGCCAGCAGCAGCCTGCAGCCCATCTATGCTAGCAATATTGGGAGCCCTAACACTTTTGGAGCCAAACCACTGCTAGCAACAGTGAGAAATTTCCCTATTGTAGAGAAGAGAGGCAGGGCTTTGCATAGCAGTTGCCATACTAGCTCAGATCCATGGTCCATCTTGTCCATTGTCCTGTCTCCAAAAATAGCCAGCACCAGACACTTCAGAAGAAGATCAAGAAAAAATGAAGGTTTCATCCTAATCCCTAATAGTTAAAGATTGATGTAAAACCTGAGGCATGAGGTTTCATATCCCTTCCAATAGTCTGTTGGCATTAACTATAACAATTCTGGATAGTCTTGTTATCCATGTAAGTATCCAATCAGTCTTTGGATCTTGGCTACAATGGTCTGATCCTGCAAACACATTTAACTTATTAAAACCACAGAGAAAAAATATATTCTTTTTTTGTTTTATTCTCTTATTAAAACCACAGAGAAAATGTCCTATATCGCCTTTGAACACAGGCTTTTGTCATAATATACCATCATATAATATATTGACAAGCTCATGAGTAGCTGTATTGAAGTCAATTGAACTACTCTCATATATTAAGTTACTTGCATGTGTGTTTGCAGGATGAGTGAATGCTGATCTGCCAAGTAACTTTATCAGGAATGTTCTGAAGGACTTTCCTTGGTAGTGACCTATGTTTAACTCACACACTTGGGTGTGGTGTTCTGTCCCATCTAGTGACACCAAGACCACTGAGAGAGAGAGAGAGAGAGTTAAATGAGTCTGCTCTACAGCCTTAGCTAACAGCCAATTGGCTTTTAGCTTATGCGGTAGAGGCTCATGAACTAAGCTCCCAGAGGCCCCAGATTTGATCCTGCCCGCCAACGACCGGGGTGTGTCGGCATTACGTATGCACCCTACGATTTCTATTTAAAAATATGACTGGTTACTCATACAGATCTAGCACTCACTCAGCATGAACAGGCTGATATTAACTTGGCAATGGTTCAGAATGTTCAGGAAACCCATTGGTTTTTATTTGTTCTAACTTGAAATATTTCCTTTTGCTAATCCTTTGGCAGATGTTTATATGAAAGCTAAAGTAAAAAGGGTGAAGAACTACTGATTAAGTACCCGTGTGGGAGAGGAAGAACTCAGAACTCACACTAAGTCTATGTCTACATTTTAAAACACGATAGCAGCACAGCTACAGAACTCCATCTGCGCTGGGTAGTGCTTCAGTGTAGACACCCACTACAGCAGCTCAAGAGGGTTCTCTAGTTGCTATAGTTAATCCACCTCCCTTAGAGGCGGTAGCTAGGTCAACAGAATTCTATCAACCTAGCTAGCACTGCCTATACAGGCTGGATTTTTCATACACCTGAGTGACATAGCTGGGTCGACTTAACTTTTCAGTGTAGACCTGCCCTAAGTAGCAGTTATTCTTGTGAGTGGTCTCATTGAATTCGGTGAGGCGACTCATAAGTAAATCTCAGCGTAAGATTGCAGAACTGGGCCTTAAGTATGAAGTGACTCAGCCCAATATGCCAGCTAGAAAGATCATGTGATTATGCATTAAAGAAGTGAAACCAGACAATTGCAGTTCTACTGATAAGAAAGGTCACAGTAGCTTGTAGGATGACCTTCTCTATGAACTGGGCCTAGAAATGACTTTTAGTTTAATCTTATGAGGGATTCTAAGGCTAAACTGCAGACCCAATGATGGACAGGGACAGCAAACCATTAGAAAAAGAGGAAAGCAATGAAGACTGTAATTAGGTATTTGTATTTGCTGTTCATGGCTTTGCTTGAATGACCCCTGCAGTGTACTGAACTGTTGAACCATACTGGAAATGTGTTCCTGTCAGAATCTAAACATTGACCAAAAATGGAACAGCCTTCCAAAGCTTAAATTCTAATAGCAAGGTCCCTAATGCAACTAGGACTTGAGAAGCCAAAATGGACATCTAGCTAACATAAAAACAGGAATGTATTCAACAATAGTACAAGTATCCATTTTTTGTACAGTTCTGTAATGAAATAGGATATTAGCTTCTATAGGTGTCATTTGAATCCCTTCATCAGGGGAGAATAAAGGAGAATAAGCTGATTTTTTCAGTTCTTTACCTGATAATCTTTTAATGTCAGACAGGGTAGCTCCAAGAGGCTTATGCGGTCTTCTTAAATTATTTACTCTTTATTCCAAGAGGCAGCATGAATGCTGGAGCTGCTTGTCTGATGTGACAAACTATCAAGTAAAGAACTAAACAGACTGTTTTTTACCTCTCCTGTGGGTGGAGGAAGTGAAAGCTTGCTGAAACTACATCAAAGAACCTATGCCTTATTTCATTTATGAACAAAGGCTTCTTCTATATATGAGGGAGTCCTGCTTGTGGTAACTGAGTGTTAGTTCACTAACACCACCAGCCTGTTGGCTACTCAAACACTCTTCTGGGCTATGCCAGCCCTGACTTTACCTTGGTGGTTAACAATAGGTGCACCCCTGTCCTCAAGTCCTCTTGAAGGATTGGCCTGTGATATCCAGCCCTGACACTGGCTTCTCACAGAAATCCCAGATCCTCTGCCCCCAAATGAGCAGTGTATCCCACTTAACCAGTTTTACCTTAAACCACTGCTCTTGTATAAAACACAAACACTTGTGAGCACTTATAATAAACCAAAAGAAGGTTTATTTAAGAGATTCCACTAGATGCAAGAAAGTTATAGAAACAGATGTTCATGGTTTATATTGTAACCAAGGGCCTACACTTATAGTTACCTTCATCATTTATGAAAGTATGTTTTCTCCCAAAGTTCAGTCTGCTGGAGAGCTAACTGACTTCACAGAAAGCAGGATCTAATCTTTCATGAAAAACACCCCCACTCAGAGGTGCTAGAACTAGAGGGTGCTGAGGGAGGGAGGGGAGTGCCACACCCCCTGGTTTAAAGTGGTTTCCATCACATACAAGGTTTACAATTTGGTTGAATGGCTCTCAGCACCTCAACTATACACCTTGTTCCAGCACTCCTGCCCCGCTCAACAAGACATCTCCTCAGTGAATGGACACAGAGTGCCTCTCCCCATCCTGTGCTGTATGAAAACACAGTCTTTTGTCTTTATTCATAGACAGGGCGATCCCCCATCTTATAATAATCCCTTTTTAAAAACAAACAAAAAACCTCTACATGTTTTGATTGTTTTCAGTTGTCTTGGATGGTTTTGCGTTGGCTGTTCTGACCAAAAAGGGATGACAACTCCCTCCTGCACGAATAGGTTGTCACTGAGTAATATTACTCCTGGGTGACTCCTTTTAACCTTATGGCCATAAAAGCATAAAACTTCAATAGTTACATTATTCCTTAAATATTATCTGTACATACTTCATGCTGTGATTATGATCAATAAGTCACAAGTTTTCAGTAGAGATCACCCTTTATAGATAAATTCCCTGTAAACAAAAGTCTTTGATGTAGTAAGTTTGTCAGGTCTGAGACTAAAGAACAGGGGACACTTTGCCAAGAGGCCATTATGTCAAAGGAGGATACACCACAATTATCACAGCTTTGTTATGCCATCCACAATTCAATGCCTGCATCTTACATTTTACAGCAAGTACTCAACCCATGGGCCCTCCCCTACCCTGCACCTTGGCTGTCTAAGAACACTTCATGTAGTCTCACTGCAGGCACCAACTTTCTGATCTCTCACTATCTTTTGTTATTAGAGCTGGACAGGAATCTTTCAATGGGAGATTTTTTTGTCAGAATATGTCAATTTGTTGAAACCAAAATGTTGTTGGAAATAGTTAATTTCAACTTGTTTCCAAACTTTGAGTAACATTTCAAAATTTTCAATTTGTTTTGACTTTAGAAATGAAAAATTCCATTTTACTGGTGAAAATTACTTAAGAAATTTAAGATAATTATACTAAAAATAAAAAAAATGGCCAAAATCAAAGCAATGTTTTGATTGACCTGGAGAGAAACTTTTTGGATTTTTAGTTCTTGAATATTGGAGACTGATTTTTTATCCTCATTCAGTATCTCAAGTTTTCGCAGGATGGAAAAGTCGTTCCCCAACCAGCTCTAGAAGGAAGTTTACTGTATCCAGACTGAAAAGTTCTGATGACGCTTCTGAATGATTAACATTAAATTTATTTTAGTTTATAGGGGAGAGGCATGTTAATTGACTTCCATTTGGGTTGCATGAAAAATTAAAGTGGAAATAATACCCCCTGGCTCTTTTGTAGCACTTTTCATCAGTAGATTCCAAAGTGCTTCACAATCTTTAATGTACATAGCCTCACAACACCCCTGGGATATGGGCTTCCCTCCTCTAAGATGGGGGAACTGAAGCTATGCGACTTGCACAGGGTCACATAGGAAGGTGCTAGTAGAACAGAGAATTGAACCCTGGTCTTCCAAATCCTAGGCTAGTGCCTTAACCACAGAATCATCATTCCTCTCTAATGAGATTTAGCTCTGGTCTATATTAGACAGATCCATGGAATGCAGCTTACATTAACCTAACTCTAAATGTCTCTACTAAAATGCAGTTCCCACCACTGTAACTTGCCCACTACATCAATGTAATAACCCCACCTCGGAGAGGTGTAGTGCTAAGTCAATGTAGTTAGGTCGATGCAAACACCTAACACTGCGTTACTTACATCAGCTGTTGCTGCCTTTCAGAAGCCATCCCACAATGCCTCACACTGACAGTTAAATCGGTGCAAGTGCTCCTGATGAGGACACACACTGCCGCCAAAGGAGTGTAGTGTGGACATGCAAAAGCAGTTTAATTACTGCAGTGGCTGTAAGTTGACATAACTTGGTCGACTTAATTTTGTAGTTGCAGGGCTGGCTCTAGGTTTCTTGCCGCCCCAAGCAAAAACAAAAACAAACAAAAAAACCAACCTCCAAAGCAAAAACAAAACAAAACAAAAAAACCCACCTGGAATGCCACCCCTGGAGTTGGGCCACCCCAAGCACATGCTTGCTTTGCTGGTGCCTAGAGCCGGTCCCCTAGTGAGGAGGGCTTTAAACTAGGTTCACCGGGGGAAGGAGACCAAAGCCCTGAGGTAAGTGGGAAAGCGGGATACCGGGAGGAAGCACAGGCAGGAATGTCTGTGAGGGGAGGGCTCCTGCCTCATACTGGGAATGAGGGGCGATCAACAGGTTATCTCAAGTGCTTATATACAAATGCACAAAGCCTTGGAAACAAGCAGGGAGAACTGGAGGTCCTGGTGATGTCAAGGAACTATGACGTGATTGGAATAACAGAGACTTGGTGGGATAACTCACATGACTGGAGTACAGTCATGGATGGTTATAAACTGTTCAGGAAGGACAGGCAGGGCAGAAAAGGTGGGGGAGTAGCACTGTATGTAAGGGAGCAGTATGACTGCTCAGAGCTCCGGTACGAAACTGTGGTAAAACCTGAGTGTCTCTGGATTAAGTTTAGAAGTGTGTGCAACAAGAGTGATGTAGTGGTGGGAGTCTGCTATAGACCACCGGACCAGGGGGATGAGGTGGATGAGGCTTTCTTCCGGCAACTCACGGAAGCTACTAGATCGCATGCCCTGATTCTCATGGGTGACTTTAATTTTCCTGATATCTGCTGGGAGAGCAATACAGCGGTGCATAGACAATCCAGGAAGTTTTTGGAAAGCGTAGGGGACAATTTCCTGGCGCAAGTGCTAGGGGAGCCAACTAGGGGGGGCGCTTTTCTTGACCTGCTGCTCACAAACCGGGTAGAATTAGTGGGGGAAGCAAAAGTGGATGGGAATCTGGGAGGCAGTGACCATGAGTTGGTTGAGTTCAGGATCCTGACGCAGGGAAGAAAGGTAAGCAGCAGGATACGGACCCTGGACTTCAGGAAAGCGGACTTCGACTCCCTCAGGGAACAGATGGCCAGGATCCCCTGGGGAACTAACATGAAGGGGAAGGGAGTCCAGGAGAGCTGGCTGTATTTCAAGGAATCCCTGTTGAGGTTACAGGGACAAACCATCCCGATGAGTCAAAAGAATAGTAAACATGGCAAGCAACCAGCTTGGCTTAATGGTGAAATCCTAGCGGATCTTAAACATAAAAAAGAAGCCTACAAGAAGTGGAAGGTTGGACATATGACCAGGGAAGAGTATAAAAATATTGCTCGGGCATGTAGGAAAGATATAAGGAGGGCCAAATCGCACCTGGAGCTGCAGCTAGCAAGAGATGTCAAGAGTAACAAGAAGGGTTTCTTCAGGTATGTTGGCAACAAGAAGAAAGCCAAGGAAAGTGTGGGCCCCTTACTGAATGAGGGAGGCAACCTAGTGACAGAGGATGTGGAAAAAGCTAATGTACTCAATGCTTTTTTTGCCTCTGTTTTCACTAACAAGGTCAGCTCCCAGACTGCTGTGCTGGGCATCACAGAATGGGGAAGAGATGGCCAGCCCTCTGTGGAGATAGAGGTGGTTAGGGACTATTTAGAAAAGCTGGACGTGCACAAGTCCATGGGGCCGGACGAGTTACATCCGAGAGTGCTGAAGGAATTGGCGGCTGTGATTGCAGAGCCCTTGGCCATTATCTTTGAAAACTCGTGGCGAACGGGGGAAGTCCCGGATGACAGGAAAAAGGCTAATGTAGTGCCAATCTTTAAAAAAGGGAAGAAGGAGGATCCTGGGAACTACAGGCCAGTCAGCCTCACCTCAGTCCCTGGAAAAATCATGGAGCAGGTCCTCAAAGAATCAATCCTGAAGCACTTACATGAGAGGAAAGTGATCAGGAACAGTCAGCATGGATTCACCAAGGGAAGGTCATGCCTGACTAATCTAATCGCCTTTTATGATGAGATTACTGGTTCTGTGGATGAAGGGAAAGCAGTGGATGTATTGTTTCTTGACTTTAGCAAAGCTTTTGACACGGTCTCCCACAGTATTCTTGTCAGCAAGTTAAGGAAGTATGGGCTAGATGAATGCACTATAAGGTGGGTAGAAAGCTGGCTAGATTGTCGGGCTCAATGGGTAGTGATCAATGGCTCCATGTCTAGTTGGCAGCCGGTGTCAAGTGGAGTGCCCCAGGGGTCGGTCCTGGGGCGGGTTTTGTTCAATATCTTCATAAATGATCTGGAGGATGGTGTGGATTGCACTCTCAGCAAATTTGCAGATGATACTAAACTGGGAGGAGTGGTAGATACGCTGGAGGGGAGGGATAGGATACAGAAGGACCTAGACAAATTGGAGGATTGGGCCAAAAGAAATCTGATGAGGTTCAATAAGGATAAGTGCAGGGTCCTGCACTTAGGATGGAAGAATCCAATGCACCGCTACAGACTAGGGACCGAATGGCTAGGCAGCAGTTCTGCGGAAAAGGACCTAGGGGTGACAGTGGACGAGAAGCTGGATATGAGTCAACAGTGTGCCCTTGTTGCCAAGAAGGCCAATGGCATTTTGGGATGTATAAGTAGGGGCATAGCGAGCAGATCGAGGGACGTGATCGTTCCCCTCTATTCGACACTGGTGAGGCCTCATCTGGAGTACTGTGTCCAGTTTTGGGCCCCCCACTACAAGAAGGATGTGGATAAATTGGAGAGAGTCCAGCGAAGGGCAACAAAAATGATTAGGGGTCTAGAGCACATGACTTATGAAGAGAGGCTGAGGGAGCTGGGATTGTTTAGTCTGCAGAAGAGAAGAATGAGGGGGGATTTGATAGCTGCTTTCAACTACCTGAAAGGGGGTTCCAAAGAGGATGGCTCTAGACTGTTCTCAATGGTAGCAGATGACAGAACGAGGAGTAATGGTCTCAAGTTGCAATGGGGGAGGTTTAGATTGGATATTAGGAAAAACTTTTTCACTAAGAGGGTGGTGAAACACTGGAATGCGTTACCTAGGGAGGTGGTAGAATCTCCTTCCTTAGAGGTTTTTAAGGTCAGGCTTGACAAAGCCCTGGCTGGGATGATTTAACTGGGAATTGGTCCTGCTTCGAGCAGGGGGTTGGACTAGATGACCTTCTGGGGTCCCTTCCAACCCTGATATTCTATGATTCTATGATTCTATGATTCTGTGTCGTTGAGACTTGCCATTAGTCACCTAGTACTAAAGCCAGAAGTGTACAAACACTTATTCACATAGCTGATTTCCTACCCTTTTCTAATAAGTATTTACCAGACTTCAGAGTGGAAGCAAAAGCCATACTTAATCCCCCTGTCCTCAGTTCTACATTGTTGTGCTTGAACCAAATGAAGGTTATGTTACCATGATTCTTCCTTTGTTAGGTTTTGGGATCATTATCTTGTTTATCATGTGAGAATAGGATTTACTGTAGTTCTATCAGAGCTAATTCTAGACTTTTCTGTCTCCCAGCAAGAATTCCTGCCACATGTTTGGCTTCTGACTTTCACTATGCAGAGTCTTCAACAGCTTCATAACATATGCTCATTCCTGACCACATTCCACCATCTTCAGAAGGTCTTTTCCTGACATTTGGTGTGAAGGATTTATGAGAGAGTGTCAGAGTAGTTAGGAATGATGTTGCTGAAAAAGATTTAGAGTCTTGAGAAAATGTGAGATAATTAAATAACTTCAGAACAATAGACACTCCTAATAGATTGCTGGGCAAGGTATGTACATGCTTTGGACCAGATTCTGGTCACAATTACCGCAGTAACTCCACTGAAGTAATTTAATCTAAAATGGTTTAATAATTCTGAAGTAAATGAAATCAATCTGCCTCTACAGCTTTGTTGCTCAACAATATAATGTAATCCTAAAAAACTGGAGTAGCTGAGAAAGTTAGCTGCCTAGCAGTAGGTTTAACTCAGTCTAAAGTATGGATTATATTCGAAGTATTAAAAGGACTATATCTGTGCTATTTGAAAGTGATCAGAGGAGTGTGTGAGTGTTTTAAATAAAGTCCAAACTATAAAGAAATTATTCCCTGCAAATTTTTCTAACTGTCTTTAAAATAAAAAAAAAGCCATGAGTAAATTAAGACAACACATAGTTTTGCTTTTATTCCTTACATTAAAAGGATGTCTATCAAAAAGTTAGATTTGGTCACCACGCCTAAAATGTGATGCAGAATATGCCAATATAGGTTGTTGTTTTTTTTAGCCTTAACCAGTTTCTGAAGAATCATTTCCAAACACATTTTAATACCTCACATCACCATAATATTTGAGTACCTTCCAAGATACATGCTGAAGCAGTGTAATGTAAACCTTTTGTAGTTTACAGTAACCTGCAGTCATCCTACAACCTTTGTCTCCTTTTGACTATAGTCTTCACATAAAAGAAATTGACATGTTTAGAGTTATGGTCTCCTTCAAAACTTATAACTACTACAGCACCTGTATTTCCATTCATAATGGATTTAAAATTCATTTATTTCAATTAAGTATGGAGCATTTGAACCCTGCTTATTCTGTACTATAAATGGTTTTGAGAAGTGGTAGAGCTCCCAAGCCCTAGCATTATGGACAGCCACAGATTTTGTAATGGGCTTCTCCATATTTACTTAGTTGGTGCAGTGCTTCATGTTGAGATAACCAAGAATAACTGCCATTTAACTCCTTTTCTTGATGTGGTGCAAAACAAGCACAAGTTGTAGATGTTTTCTTACAACAGCTTCCGCATTTCAGCTTTTTTTTTAAAAAAAATGGATCTGGTTGTTGTGTTGTTCCCAGACAATATTAACATGGATTCCCTCAGCCTATTGATGTCTTCCTGGGTGTAGTGACTCCTGAACATAACAGCCATACTGGGTCAGACCAAAGGTCAGTCTAGTCCAGTATCCTGTCTTCCAACAGTGACCAATGCCAGGTGCCCCAGAGGGGATGAACAGAACAGGCAATCAAGTGATCCATCCCCTGTCGTCCATTTCCAGCTTCTGGCAAACAGAGGCTAGGGACACCATCCTTGCCCATCCTGGCTAATAGCCATTGATGGACCTACCCTCCATGAGTCTATCTAGTTCTTTTTTGAACCCTTTTATAGTCTTGGCCTTCACAACATCCTCTGGCAAGGTGTTCCACAGGTTGACTGTGAAATACTGCCTTTTGTTTGTTTTAAACCTGCTGCCTATTAATTTCATTGGGTGGCTCCTAGTACCGTCTGTTATGAGAAAGAGTAAATAACACTTCCTTATTTACTTTCTCCACACCAGTCATGATTTTATAGACCTCTATCATATCTTTTAATTAAACCCCCACCTGTTTACACTAATTGAGCTCTGATTGAAAGACAGGCAGGAAACTAATTAACTGAAAGGGGATTCATCTGAGGGGCTAATTTAGGGTGACCAAATAGCAAGTGTGAACAATCAGGAAGGGTGGGGGAGAGTGAATAGTTGCCTATATAAGACAAAGCCCCTAGTATCAGGCTGTCTGGTCGGCTAATGGGGTGGCAGTATCCTCAGCAGCTAGACACAGACGGAAAGGAAGTGTAGGAGGGAGAGTTGGGAGCCTGAAGGAAAGCAGAAACAGGCACGACTGTAACCTGCCCCAGAAGCAAATGGGGAGCTGGCAACTCACTGTAAATGTAAAATACAGTAAGACAGCAGTGATTGAGGAGACCTGGAGTGGTTGTGGTCTGTGGTTAAGGCCTCAGGGGACTCAGAAGACCACCCTGTGATAGGGAGACTAAGCTGATCTCACACAGGGGTCAGCAACCTATGGCACACACGCCAAAGGCAGCATGCAAGATGATTGAGTGGCACTCACACTGCCCAGGTCCTGGCCACCGGTCCCGGGGGCTCTGCTGCCGGCCTGGGGTCCTGGCTGCCGGCCTGGGGCTCTGCTCCTGGCTTCGGCCCAGGGCTGTGCAGTCACCCCCAGCTGTGGCCCACTGGCCCCAGCCTGGGGCAGTGAGAGGTGCAGACAGGGGCAAGAGGGGGCACAGCTCAGCACCCCCACCTTAAAAATTGTTCCAGGACCACTGTACTGAGATATTTTTAAGTTCTGATTTGCTGCTTACATCACTATTACGTGGAACAGCACATTGCGTTTGATATTGTGCTTGCCATCTGACGCGATTTCCTCCCTCCCCACTGTAAGTTGAGGGGTACAATTGATAAAAAGTCAGCTCCTAAGAAAGCAAAGTTAGATGTCCGTTCATTTCAGCCTTTTTGGACAGACACATTTGGATTTATTCAAAAGAAGGATCGTGCTGTTTGTGCTTTCTGTTGTGAAAGTGTTGTTTGTTGCACATCAAGTGTTCGATGACATTTTCAAACGAAGCAGACAAGACTGAATCAATCAAAAAGGCAGTAGCAGGATATGAGAAGCAAAGCAGTGTTTTTAAATGCTTAAGTGTAAGTAAAAATCAAGCCACAGAAGGAAGTTACAAGATTGCACAGTGCATTGCAAAAAAACAGAAAGCCATTTACAGATGGGGAAATAAAAAAATAGTTTTTGGAGTTTATGTTGCAGTTTGGAGGTTATGTTCAATGATTTGCCAGATAAAGATGCATATCTAGAATAAAAGAACTGCCTGTCTCTGCCAGAACAGTTGAGAGACGCAAAAGCGAAATGGCAGAAAACATTAACGAAAAGCAGACAACTGCATTAAAAGATGCAGCAGTATTTAGCGCTGCAGTTGATGAGAGCGTGGATATAACTGACGTTTGGCAGCTGTTGCAAGTTATTGTGCTTCCGATGAAATCCAAGAGGAACTTTGTTGCCTAAAACACCTGCATAGCACAACAAAGGAGGAAGATAAACTTTTGTAAACCATTTTGAAGAACGAGGAGTTGACATCAGAAAAATATTTTGTGTGACAACAGATGGTGCTCCTGCCATGGTCGGAAAACAGAATGAATTTGTAAAGTTACTCGAAGACCAAATTGGCCACCTAACAGTCAAATTTCACTGCATCATCCATCAAGAAAACCTGTATGCTAAAATTTCTAATGCAGAGCTTAATAATGTGATGAATACAGTGGTTCAAATTGTGAATGTCCTTGTTGCTCAATCTGCTTTGACTCACAGACAGTTTCAAGCACTACTAGAAGAGATGGACAGTGCTTATAATGACATTCCACTTTACAGCAACATTTGGTGGCTAAGTCGTGGCAAGGTTTTGATGCTTTTTGTAAACTGTTTTGATGCAATCAAGGCCTTTTTGTCGGAAAAAGGACAAAACTACCCCGAACTGGATGAGGACAAATGGCTGTGTAAGCTCACGTTTCTAACTGACATCGCCGCTCACCTAAACGAACTCAACCTCCTTCTCCAGGGTGCAGGGCAAACGGTTCTGGATCTTTATGAAACCTGGAAGGCATTTGCTGTAAAACAGCAGTTTTTTCTTGGGATATTCGAACTTTGACTTGTCGCTACTTCCAACACATAAAAGAGCTATTGACACGTTGCACTGTCAGTGTAGATGAGATTGGAATGTACATGCAAGAACTGGAATCAGAGTTTTCTAACAGATTAAGATTTCCAACGATTTGGCCCAATACTTTCTTTTCTAATTAAACCTGAAAAGTTCAATGAAAGCGACTTGCATTTGTCTGTATTTCAGTGGATGGGTGCTGAAGATTTCAAAATGCAGCTCATTCAGTTAAAAAGCTCGGAATTGGGGGCATCAAAGTTTGGAGTTCTGCGGAGTGCACTTAAAGCTACCGAGAGAGATCAGGGACCTGCTGGAAATCCCCGCCAGTGAAATTTAACTGTTTGAAGAAAATTGCGTTTGCAATGCTTTCAGCATTTGCATCCACATACCTGCGTGAACAGGTATTTTCACACATGAAATCTGTCCTCTGCTCCTCTCGGAGCCGGTTAACAACTGATCACTCAGAAGCCTGTGTGCAACTTAAAGTATCCAAATACGTACCAGACATTGGAAAACTCAGCAAGGAAAAGCAAGGACAAGGACCACACTAAACTGATAAGATCTGCATTTTAATTTAATTTTAAATGAAGCTTCTTAAAATTTTAAAAACCTTATTTACGTTACATACAACAATAGTTTAGTTCTACATTATAGAGAGAGACCTTCTAAAAACATTAAAATGTGTTACTGGCACACAAAACCTTAAATCAGAGTGAATAAATGAAGACTTGGCACACCACTTCTGAAAGGTTGCCAACCCCTGCTATATATTCATATTTATGTACTGCAGTGGTTGCTGTTAGGAGACTGTTCAGTCCTGCCTTATCCCCACATAGCAAAGAAATCCATGACCTCTGCACATTTCGTTGTGGCCATGTGACACATGTATGAAACTTGACTGTTGTAACACTGCTATAATGCTCCAGTAGTGAGGAATTGCAAATGAGTGTTCCTGGCTGCACACCAGGGCAGTGACATCTGGTCATTCTGACCCCAGAACAATAGAGGGTGTACAGGTAAACAGACAGGTCAGTCCCAGTGTATAGCATTACAGTGTGGGATAGCAGTAGGAGGGTTGAAAAATTAATCAATACAGATGCAGCCAAACAAGATTTCCCCTCCCTCCCCTCTTTGGAAATGAGTTTAATCCATTTTCAAAGTGGCTTATCCAAGTCACACTAAATGGCCAGTTAATTTTTCTTCTGAGTTGTCATGTGCATAGAAGCCATTTTAATTTTTAAAAAATCCACTATTAGTGCAAAATAAACCCTGTATAGACAAATCCTAAAATCAGGTGTTCGTGCTAAGGGTTAGGTAGAGTGTGATACTGCTCTGGCTAAAGATTTTTAAATTGTATATAAACTGGTCCAGTTAACTCGAAGAAGAGTAATAGCTGAAAAGCTAAACGGAAATTTTCTTTTCTCACTTCCCCTTTCACAGAAAAACCTAAGGGCTTTTATTTGCATATAAAACATCATTTCTTACTAAAATGAGAACTTCCCCTGGTCTTACTGAGCTCTCAGCTAGCACGGAACCAATGCACGGAGTCCTGCACACTTACACAGCCCTGGCATACAACCTGCATCGTATAGGGAAGGAAAATAACTGGAGCATACCTGCTCTATCTCCAGCTGTTGTTTGGTCGATAGGCTGTTCTCACATATATTGAGACTGACAGAACAGGAAGCACCTTTCTGCTGTAATGAGAGACTTCCAGGCCTTAATTCCTTAAGTTGGTGAAGCAACTTGTCCCACAACAGGGAGTCAGAAGAGGACTGTAGCATGAAAAGCAATTAACCAGGGCTTCAATAAGATGTGAGTTAAAGTAGGCCACTACTACTCTGTTCCTTGGCATATGTAGACTGTTCTCAGTCGTACCAAATGACAGAACAAGAAGTAACGATCTCAAGTTGCCATGAGGGAGGTTTAGGTTGGATATTAGGAAAAACTTTTTCACTAGGAGGGTGGTGAAGCACTGGAATGCGTTACCTGGGGAGGTGATGGAATCTCCTTCTTTAGAGGTTTTTAAGGTCAGGCTTGATGATTTAGTTGGGGATTGGTCCTGCTTTGAGCAGGGGGTTGGACTAGATGACCTCCTGAGGTCCCTTCCAACCCTGATATTCTATGAAGTCTCTTGGAATTATATGGGATACTGATTTAGGTTTACAGACAGCAGGTGAACTGGATATATGCCAAGCACCAACAAGTCTCATGGCCCTCATCATTGTTATTTTTGGAGGGAGGCCCAAATTCAGGCAATCCAGTACTCTAAGCACCCCATAATATGAAATACCTGTAGTCCCATCCCACAGCCTTGCACAAATGCTGGGGAGCTAGCTCTGACTTGGAGTGCCAGGGTCCTCGCCACCTCTCCCAGAGATGCAAGGGCAGCAGCTTGGTACCTCCATCTCCCACCCTTTCCCTCCCCTCCCCTCTGAAAGCGGATGTTGGCTAGGGGCACTAAATTACTCCGTTATCAAAAAAGTAGATTTTTTCTTCCGCTTATTTCTTTGGATAGAAAGTAATTTCGTTTAACAACTCTGAAGAAGAAGCCCTCTATCAATTCAATACGTTGTACTGCTTATCTCCCAATACTTCACAGCAGCATCAAGTTCTGATTTTGTACTTAAATCCAACACTTCTAGTCAACTTCCTAGCCTGTATATGTACCGCACCAGGTAAGAAACATTCAAAGCTACCACAAGAAACCATTGAGAGAGAGACAGAATTATAGTCAAATTTAAAATCCTAAAATGAAAGATTACTGTTTCACAAATGGACCTCATGAACCTGGGCAGATTCATGAGGAACATGCATTCATCAAAATGGCAACATAACTAAATACACCTAAACTAGAATTAGATTGATTAGACAAAAATTGGTGAAAATCGTGATTTTAAAGGAGTGGTTCTCAAACTTTTGTACTGGTGACCCTTTTACACAGCACATCTCTGAGTGCGACCCCCCCCTTATAAATTAAGAAGGCTTTTTTATATTTAACACCATTATAAACACTGGAGACGAAGCAGGATTTGGGATGGATGCCGAAAGTTCACGAGCCGTCCCCTCCCCCACCATAAAAACCTCACAACCCCCTGTTTGAGAACCCCTGTTTTAAAGGCTAAGCAGAAAGGCTATTATCATTATGTTAAAAGGAAGATTACTGATCTGGCTACTTCTCTCTTTGTTTACTCTTGGTTAAAGAGAGATCAGTTCACCACCTCCAGGAGGCCTGGGTACTCTGTGTGCCCCAACTCTACTACTGGTCTTGGAGCTAGAGCACGAAGCATTTCAGCAGCTTTGCACAGCAGCCTCACATGTTTCACTGTACACTGAAGGATCAGTTTACCAAAACAGGTAAAAGAAAAATACTTAACACGTTCATTGAACTTGCACAACAGTAATAAATAAACTATTAGCATGTGTCAGCATTGCCATTCAGGTGTCATGTCACACACATTGTAACTGCGGAGCTCTGTTCTCAGCTCCCTTCAGCATTGCACCGGCAAGAATAAGGTGGTGCGGGGGTCTCTGGACTTAAGCTGAAACAATTATTGGAATAAACCATCAGCTTTCAATAGTGATAGGTTGTTAGTGGAACTTTGACCCTGGAAACTCTCAGAATACCATTACAGTGCTGTGACTGAATCCATCCCTGTATTCACACCCTACACATTGTAATAATCTTTGAGCAAAATATGCCTTTGAGGTATCATTTGAAAACTAATAACTCACTGGTCAATAATATCATGGTGAAATGTGTAGCAACATTATATGTAAAGTTATGAATTTCCCCCAAAGGATGTTGGTAGCCCATGTTCAAACCCACATAGTCCGGAGTAGGCAGGAATGGTTAAGTAGGTCTATCTTAAACAAAGGAATATGTGTTTACTTCAATTTACATAAAATTAGTAAACAAAGTCCTTGAGATGGCAAGAGGGAGACAAGGCAAATCTGCATTTCAGCATACACAAAAAGAGCATGGGGCTCAAGGTACCCCCATCACTTTCTTTACTGTTTGAATAAACTTTGCTTTGAGGGATAATCCTCTGAAAGCCACTTCAAAAGGTAACTGGACTATAAAAATGAGGGGCCAAAAATATTATATATATATATATATATATATATATATATATATATATATATATATATATATATATAAATAAACCCCACCAAGGTCTCTCTCTCTCTCTCTCACTGTCACCTAAAAAGACAAAGGAACCAACCCTTTGATTTTTGATTTTGACTGGAGAGCCTGACCTGAGAATTTGGTCAGCCATGTTGCTGTGAACCTGTGGTTAATATTTTACTTTGAACCAAGTCCAATTTGTTACAGTTTAGTTACTAGATAGTGTTTTATCTTCATTTCTCTTGTAACCATTTCTGACTTTAATGCCTTATATGCGTACTCACTTAAGATCTCTCTCTTTGTAGTTAAATAAAAAACTTGCTTTTTTAAAAATCTGACCCAGTCCAGTGCTGTGTTTAAACTCAACTGTTTAGTAACTCCAGTTAAAGTAGCTAACTGTTGAATATTGACCCTGTACAGGGGCAATGGACCTTTAATATCTAAATTTGTCCATAAGAGGGCTGGGCAGTGCAGAACACACTGACACTCAGCGTGTGACCTGCCCATTGATAGGCTGTGAATAGCCCTTGTTGGGAGCAAACAGAAAAGCATGGTGAAGTACCCAAGGATGCGGGACAGGCGGTGACAACCCCTCACTGGTCTGGATTGCACCTGGAAAGTGACAGGCAGTTGACAAGTAAATTTCCTTAAGGTTACAATGTTAAGTTTTTTCAGCATGCTCCTTGTGTGTGTAGTCTATCAGATATCCACTCTGCATTCTTTTAGCTCTTTGTATGTCACCAACACTTTGCTTTATCCATTCTGCCATTTTCAAGGGGTTAACATCTCATATTTTCATATCTTCTGTTGCTGATTTGAGTTATAAAATGTTTACTTTTACCCTGTTTGTTTTTCATGTCTATGCATGCCTTCTTCAGATCCTGATGTAGCTAGTCTTTTTTTTCCTCCCTGATCTGAGACCCTAAACCACTCCCTACCTATTGTCCTTCATAGTCCAAGGAGACTTTCTGCCCCCCCCCCCACCCCGACTGTCAGCGTCAATGTTTAGTCTCGTTTCAGCTGAGGTCATCCACAGTCCTCTACCTAGCCTGCTCCTACAGCACAACCTCACCACCTTCAGCCAGACACTAGCACTCAGCAGCCCCCAGCCTCACCTCCTTAGCTCAGCCCATCATACTCCAACCCAGACCAGCCACTAGCCCAAGCCCTCTTCTTTCTTTCCAGACATTTTATGGTGTAGCAGCTGCAGTATGAGAGTCTATGACTGCCCACCAACTACAGTTTTTGTCATAAGCAAAATCCTACATCCTCTTGCCCAGTCTTGTATCCTTAAAAAGCAGAGTAATGGTTTTGTTTTGTTTTTTTAATGCTACCCTACTCTCACCAATCCTTTCAGACTATTTTCTTTCACCTTGAGGCGTTTCCATTCTTATCAAGAATCTTTCTTTGTGTAATTCTCCTGGCATTGCCACAGCAGATCCTCAACTGTTTCTTCGACTTCGCAGGATCGCACAACCTCTCTTTGTGCTCGTTTAGCAAATATAAATTACTTTTCTGGTCACACTGACCTGTTAGCACTCTAAATATAGGTCACTTCACTTCTTCTATTATAGTGAGACTATACCATTATCCTCAACTTCGACATATTACATAGAACCTTCATTCTTTTTTCCTCTTTGATCCAAACCCAACTTTTAAAGTCCTGTTTACTCAGAGGTATCTCAATTTTTAAGGAATTTTTCACTGCTTTATCTGCCATTTCATTGCCTGGTATCCCAAGATGTTATACCAATAAAATAAAAACCAGCAGGATCTTATTAAAGGGAAAAAGGCAAAATAACACATTTATTGTGAATACAGAAAGTATCCTAGTAAGCAGTTAGTTATAGCTATAACATTCCATTCAATCTCATATTTATTCACACATTCTTTCATACACACACACACATACACAGGTTCTGCAAGGTTGTTATCATAGTTACCAGCCTTAGAGTTGCTCATGCCAAGCCACTGGCCAGGTGGCCTGGACATGAGGAGGGAGCAAGGCCTTGTCAGATGCTCATCTGATGCTCCTGGAAGTTGGTTTGCAGAATCAGACCCCAAAGTTCTCACTTTCTAGAGTCCATTTGTATAGGAATTTCTTCCTATGTCAGTCTATGGGAATTGCTTCATCATGCTGTTGCTGAATCAATCAGCAGATAGCACATTCCTGACGGCTCCGTGCTGCTAGATGTTATCTTGTTCTTTAGTTCTCCCATTCTTGAGGCTGTTGGGTGGATTCCAGTCTGCCCTCCGGGGGTCCTCTGGTTATTTCCACTTGACGCCTTCTTCAGCCGATGGACACTGGATTCTTAGGCTGGCACCTCCCTGATCATTCAGTTATTATCCACACCAAGCATCCATCCACATACATCCCCTATCTCTATTTTAATCACAATTGTTAATACAACAAAAGGGTGGGGAGTCTCTGGGTGCTGTTTCTGTTGTTACAGAGTATTGCTTTGAGTCTCTCTCTGTGGAATTGCTTTGAGAACAGACTCTGTCTTAGAATGTACTAACACAATTAGCAGCTTGCAAGTTTCACACATAGAGGGAGAGAAACAGTACCAAAAACCAAGAGACTTCTTAATTAGTAATACCCTGGAATTTAAACTATGGGGAATCAAACTCATTTGTGATTTTAATACAGAACTTCTTTAATATGATCCAACAAAGATGTGCTGGGATGCACACTATTACTGTATAATTAGGTATATAGTTAAGAACAATATTTCATTGATTAGGTCATTCATGCTTTCTGAGGCTCCTTTTCTAATCACCATTATACCCAACAGTCAGGTCAGATAACAGTCATAGTTTGGCATAGATCAGTATGCCCATCAATTTATCTGTCAAAGGCCACAGACTTGGATAATGTCACAAATCTCTTATTTCCAGATTCAGGGATAGAAAGGCCATTCCCACTCTACCTGTGTAATCCGCTTTAGAGTAGTCAGTATAGATTTGGCTATTCTGATCCCATCAGCCATGTATAAACTCAAACTCATGTATAAATTTAGTCATCATATTTTACAGTCTTGTTCCTCAGCTCTGCAGTTCTGGGCTCCTTATAAAACCAGAGAGGGGAGGTTGGCTAATGAAGCGTCCTGCAATTGTAGGGCCGTTTTCTGATCCTCAGTACATTCCCGTATCCGGGCGGAGTTCCTCTGGGCGGCGTCCACCAACTCCCTTGATGCCTTCGAGGAGCGGTGGGCGCTGTCCGAGGTTCTCTGCTCGGTGACCCCGTCCGGTTCCCTCCGTCTGACCCCTTGGTTGAGGGGAAGAGCGAGAGACCCCAGCCCCAGCCATCGCCGCTGTGGATACCATCATCACCGTCACCTAGGAGGGGTCCTATAACACGTGGGTGTAACCCCCCCCACCCCAAACCGCCCACCCCACAGCCGTGCCCATCTTGTCGGGCACTCTCAGGAGAGGAATAATCGGTGACACTGGGCATGGCACTAGGTAACTCGAGGGGGTGGAAGACCATGAGTGTCGAGGAAGCCCCCCCGCTCTGGGCCCAGGCTAGCCTGAACACTTCTCCCTCCTGAAGGCTGCTGTGTCATACCTTCTGTTTGCTTTTGTTTTGTTGCATAGTTTTGCTTTATCCTCTTTGGTGATTCTTTGTAAGTGTTACACAAATAAAATTCTTTTTTGCCTTAAAAAAAAAAAAAAAGTTCTGGGCTCCTTCTCTCTGCCTCACGACTCCTCCTCCCCTGGACTACTGCCTAGCACTCTGGTTCCTCTTCTATCTCTAGGTGTACTAGAGTCCAGAACCCTCCTCCCAGGGAATGATTAGTACCTTCCTACCATCTTTTCCAGCAGTTTCCTAACACTCCTCTCTCTTCTCAGGGAATGACTACTCTTTCTCAGCCACAGGTTCAGTCTGTAGCTAGCGTCCTGGCTTTATAGACCCCCAAATATTCCCACACAAGTAAGCCTCTCTCTAATTAGCTACCTTCAGTCAAAAGCTCCCCCGTTTGCAACCTGATTAGCTGATAGGGGCCACTTAGCCCAATTCTGCTCTTGCACGAGTATGGGGATCTCACACCATCATACACTTCTCATATGAATGTTCTCCACATTTACCATACCTTGTTTTCCCCTTACAGACAGCCACCATATGCCCATGCCATTGACCTTTATAACATCTCAAAGGGGATGGGATATATGGTTTAATTTATAAGGGCTGATATATTTAAAGATGCAATCCTACCCAATAAGATAACTCAGACAGCTGTGTATGGTTTATATTCTCCCTTCTCCTGCTAATCAGCCACTTCTCAAACAGCACTTGGCCCTCACCTACACCCCATTTAATTTAATCCTCAGTCATGCCTGTTAGAACCTCATACATTACCCCCTTGCTTCTGTCATAAATTTAGGTAGCTAGCAAATTACTTTTATTTTCCCTAAAAATGTAGTTTTAAGAAGTTTCTTGCCCTGTCCCTTATAAAATTTACTTATAAATCTCCATCCCACATTCTTTTGGCTCTTAACATATCTCTGATACTTTGCTGTGACATTAAAAACAGCCCAAGGGCAGAGGGCAAGGGACACGCTGATATCTAGCTGTGAGTTTCAGTAGGCCTGACCAGCCCAATATACCCCGACCAGCCCAGTATACCCCAAGTCATTATTGTTATAATCTGAATCTAAAAGGTGTCATGTAATGTGTTATTAGAAAGCTCATAACTCAGTAGTTAATATCATTGTGTAATGTAGGTGCAAGCAAAGTTATGGACCTAAAGTGAAATTATAATTTTTAAACTGTCTTTACCAGTCAAACAGAAGTTACCCCACCCTAAACAAAAGAATGTGATTTCTCCACCAGACAGTTACTTCCAAAGTTCTTTGAAAGACAATGAGAATGGATATACATATTAGATAAAGCTATTAAGCTAACAAGTGTGTGTGTGGGGAGAAGGGGGCAGGGAAATATACAGTGTGATTATACCCAAGCAGAGAAAAGACACTTTATCTGAGCTATAAAGAAAGGTGTGGGGGAGGGTAGGTCCTAATAATAAACAATTGAATCAACTGGTTGAATATGATATTAGTGTATCTTTTATAAGGTCTTTTATGAGTGCCTGTACCATGCTTGGGATTAATATTGTGAAATGTGTATGTTAACACTATATAGGAATTATGAATACTCATTGATATTATGTTTTAAAGTGTGAACAAAGGAATGAACAGCCCCACCCAGACAGTAAGTTGGGCAGCTATTTACCTGTCTCCTATGTAAATTAAGCATGATAGCATCAAAACAATGGAAGCCTTATTTACATTGAAATCATACAGGAGATGGGAAACACATATGAAGGGAAAAACAGCAAGAGGTCATCCAGCCTCTTGAAACAAAGTAATTGAACTTTGTTTGATATAAACAAGTACGGAAGCCATCTTTAGCATGCAACACTGGACAGAAACAAGGGAACAGAACTCTAGCAAGCTGAGAAGGGGGGTAGGCATTGAAGTCTCTGGAACTGAGTATTGATGAGAAACCTCCTTAGGCAAAGACCTAAGGCAGCAGTTCTCAAACTTCATTGCACTGCGACCCCCTTCTGACAACAAAAATTACTACGTGACCCCAGGAACCCACCCAAGCAGGGGAGAGGGAGGAAAGAGAGGGCCCAAGCCCCACCAGGCTTCAGCTTTGGCCCTGGACCCCAGCAAATCTAATGCCAGCCCTAGTGATCCCATTAAAATGGGGTCATGACCCACTTTGGGGTCCCAACCCACAGTTTGAGAACTGACATCACTGACCTAAAGGAAAAAGGGTAGCACACAGCTGATACTTTTTGTGGAAGGCCCTGACTGAGGGAAAGTCATCCATGGCTGGGATAAAGAATGACTGGTGAGAGAAACCATCTTAAACAAAGCCTTGCTAGGTTAAGCTTTAGACCTTTAGAAGCACATTTTGTTTTGTTTTACTTATAACTCTGTCTTCATTCCTGATAGTTGAATTAACTTAATCCTATTCCTGTTTTGCCAATAAATTTATTTCATTTTTACCACAAACCATGTAAGTGCTGTGTTTAAAGAGTATATTTACCCCCTGTTAAGTTAATAAGGTCTGATGTGGTTTTGTCTCTTTACAGGAATAATGAACCTTGTTTCTCTGAGATGTCCAGCCCTCTCCTAGATACTTCAGGGCACATGAATCATAGAACTGGAAGGGACCTCGAGAGGTCATCTAGTCCAGTCCCCTGCGCTCAAGGCAGGACTAAGTATCATCTAATGTAGGGGACCGGCAATTTTTTTTCCATTGTGCGCGCAGACCGGCAGCCGATGGCTTGCGGACCAGCACCGGTCTGTGGACCACCGCTTTGATCTAAGACGATCCCTGACAGGTTTTTGTCCAACCTGCTCTTAAAAATCCCCAATGATGGAGATTCCACCACCTCCCTAGGCAATTTATTCCAGTGCTTAACCACTCTGACAGTTAGGAAGCTTTTCCTAATGTCCAACCTAAACCACCCTTGCTGCAATTTAAGCCCACTGCTTCTTGTCCTATCCTCAGAGGTTAAAAAGAACAATTTTTCTCCCTCCTCCTTGTAACAACCTTTTATGTACTTGAAAACTGTTATGTTCCCTCTCAATCTTCTCCAGACTAAACACAACACAGCCCCCCATCTTCCCACATAGATTTCTAGCTCTGAGCCTGCCTTCTTCTACTTTCAGCTTCTGGGCTTTTTAGTGGGATCTTAGCCCTTTCCCAGCTGGGCTGCATTCTCATTATCTCTGGCCCTCTCTCTCTCTCTCTCAGGTGACACCAGATAAACCTAACTGGCCTCTCAAGGCTCTCTTTAACCCTATCAGGGCTGATGTTGGGTGAACACCCCATCCCACTCCCCTTTTGGTAACTTGTTGGTGTAACTTTTTCCTTCGCTGTTGTAGTAGGGTCACCAATAAAGGAACAAAACTTTGAAACAAAATGCATATCTCTGAAACCTTTATAAGAATATTAAAGTATTCACCTGTAATGGTGCGCACTAGAGTTTACAACAGTCTTACTGAGATGTTTTGGGGACATTTGGCTAGAATACTGTAGTATTAAAAACAACAACAACCACAACAGGTACATTAACATTTTTTCTAGTTCTGACTTCCACTTAAATTCTTAGATTATGAGCACTCCCTACAGTATTCAAAGTTATTCGTTGCAGTTGCAAACCATTGCCTCCACACAAAACAGAATGAAAAGCTTGCCAAAAAAAAAAACGTAGTGCAATTTCTCACTCCCACTTGGCATAGTTGTTACCAGTCACTATCTGGCTATTAGAAAAGGAGTACTTGTGGCACCTTAGGGACTAACCAATTTATTTGAGCATAAGCTTTCGTGAGTTACAGCTCACTTCATCGGATGCATACTGTGGAAAGTGTATAAGATCTTATTATATACACATAAAGCATGAAAAAATACCTCCTCCCACCCCACTCTCCTGCTGGTAATAGCTTATCTAAAGTGATCACTCTCCTTACAATGTGTATGATAATCAAGTTGGGCCATTTCCAGCACAAATCCAGATTTTCTCACCCCCCCCCAACACACAAACTCACTCTCCTGCTGGTAATAGCTTATCTAAAGTGACCACTCTCCTTACAATGTGTATGATAATCAAGGTGGGCCATTTCCAACACAAATCCAGGTTTTCTCAGCCCCCCCCCCCAAACTCACTCTCCTGCTGGTAATAGCTTATCCAAAGTGACCACTCTCCTTACATTGTGTATGATAATCAAGGTGGGCCATTTCCAGCACAAATCCAGGGTTTAACAAGAACGTCTGGGGGGGGGTAGGAAAAAACAAGGGGAAATAGGCTACCTCGCATAATGACTAAGCCACTCCCAGTCTCTATTCAAGCCTAAGTTAATTGTATCCAATTTGCAAATGAATTCCAATTCAGCAGTTTCTCGCTGGAGTCTGGATTTGAAGTTTTTTTGTTGTAAAATAGCGACTTTCATGTCTGTAATCGCGTGACCAGAGAGATTGAAGTGTTCTCCGACTGGTTTATGAATGTTATAATTCTTGACATCTGATTTGTGTCCATTTACTCTTTTACGTAGAGACTGTCCAGTTTGACCAATGTACATGGCAGAGGGGCATTGCTGGCACATGATGGCATATATCACATTGGTGGATGTGCAGGTGAACGAGCCTCTGATAGTGTGGCTGATGTGGTTAGGCCCTGTGATGGTGTCCCCTGAATAGATATGTGGACACAGTTGGCAATGGGCTTTGTTGCAAGGATAGGTTCCTGGGTTAGTGGTTCTGTTGCGTGGTATGTGGTTGCTGGTGAGTATTTGCTTCAGGTTGGGGGGCTGTCTGTAGGCAAGGATTGGCCTGTCTCCCAAGATTTGTGAGAGTGTTGGGTCATCCTTCAGGATAGGTTGTAGATCCTTAATAATGCGTTGGAGGGGTTTTAGTTGGGGGCTGAAGGTGTCGGCTAGTGGCGTTCTGTTATTTTCTTTGTTAGGCCTGTCCTGTAGTAGGTGACTTCTGGGAACTCTTCTGGCTCTATCAATCTGTTTCTTCACTTCCACAGGTGGGTATTGTGTGTGGGGGGGGGGTGGGTGAGAAAACCTGGATTTGTGTTGGAAATGGCCCACCTTGATTATCATACACATTGTAAGGAGAGTGATCACTTTAGATAAGCTATTACCAGCAGGAGAGTGAGTTTGTGTGTGTGTGTGGGGTGGGGGGTGAGAAAACCTGGATTTGTGCTGGAAATGGCCCAACTTGATTATCATACACATTGTAAGGAGAGTGATCACTTTAGATAAGCTATTACCAGCAGGAGAGTGGGGTGGGAGGAGGTATTTTTTCATGTTTTATGTGTATATAATAAGATCTTCTACACTTTCCACAGTATGCATCCGATGAAGTGAGCTGTAGCTCACGAAAGCTTATGCTCAAATGAATTGGTTAGTCTCTAAGGTGCCACAAGTACTCCTTTTCTTTTTGCGAATACAGACTAACACGGCTGTTACTCTGAAACCTATCTGGCTATTGTGTTTCTAGATGATGAGTACTTCAAATGTTGTGATTCACTGGAGCCCAGCATTATTAACCTTACAGGCAAACTGTAGAACCCACTTCTCTTCCTGTGTGTTTGGGAAACAGAGTAGGTGGTTGATGAGCTGTAGAGTGTTGTATTAATTTCAGTGGAACATATGGGCCCAAAGAGTCAAGGTGTTAACATGATACTGTCACTGTCCAACATTAAACAGTTTTAAACAAAGTTCAGGGTTTGGTGTACAGAGTCCTCCTTACTTAGTACCATGGCAAACACACCACTAAGAAGAAAAGGAGTACTTGTGGCACCTTAGAGACTAACAAATTTATTTGAGCATAAAAACCACTAAAAATCTTTTAAATCTTTTATTAAAGATAAAGAAAAGAAGAAAAACAGTTACAGCATTTGAAATGTAAAGTATTAAACGTATTAATCATTTTAACGGTTCCCTTAGCTGGAGAAAGTTTTTAGAAGCAAACTTCCCCTTTTTGGCAGTCTTTTAGATGGTATTAACTGTTAGATGGTAACTGCTCTTTTGTGAAAAAGAGAAGAAGTTAGTTGAAATGGACTGGAGCTGTTGTTGTTGTTGTTGTTTAAACTCTGATCCTGTTTCCTGAAAGACAAAACAGGAAAAGTACACACAAGAAGGGAGAGGCAATAACAGCAAAGGTAGACAATGCAGCTTCTGACTCTGGTGTTCACTCTCATTTGCAACCTCCCTGCTTAAAAAACCCACAAGTATGGCACATGGTCTTACCTACCACTCCAAGACCTGGCAAACTTGTCCCAGCATCTGTCTATTTTGGGTATTGCTTTTAGCTTTCTCTTTGGTCACAGGCTTACAACAGTGTTGCAAAATATATAGTCTTGGCCACTACAGCTAGATTCTTATTAAACAAGTACAAAAGGAGAGGGATAGTCAAAATTCCCCCAAGCCAATGATTCATCGGGCTGACATGATTAAGGCATGTCAGTTTCATAGACAAGGGTACACAAGGGAGTGATGTGATTTGCCCTAACCCAGTGGATCAGGTACCCATTTTGCAGGTAGGTGAACTAGAGGTAGCCTTTTAGTGTGCGATCAAGCAAGTCTCAAACCCACAACCTTACAGTCCAGCATCTCAACCTCTCAGCCACTACAACTCTAGGAAAGAGAAGAAATAAGGTGGAGAAGGAAAATGACACACAGGGGTGGTGGTGGAGGGGTTGACAACGTCTCACACCCCAGGTGATAGTTGAGATTTAGCTGAAGCCAGTGTGGAGGTGGTGATGGCATCTGGGTCCCACCTGCTCTCTGGCCTGAGTTGGTCAGGATATTTCTCAGCATCAGGATGACAAAAGGCCAACAATGTTACAGTAGATCGTAAGGTCCCAGGAAATGGTGTCAGTGGTAGCCCCATGATGGTAAAGCTCACTTCTTCCCATTCACCCATCTTCCAGCCAGTAGTTGTCAGACAGTTTTCACCCACAAAGTAATTTATTTTAAGGAGCCCTCCTCCTATTATTTTGTCCACCAACTAGGCCTGACTTTTGACATACCAATTTTGGTCCATAGATTTTTGGTCCCACACTTCTCTTGTTTACCAGGCATAATCTTAACACAGTCTTTGAGTTCTAGAAGAAGGCCATTTTAGTTGAATTAATTTAATCTTTTGTTTCCCCTTTGTACCTTTTCACATTAACATTTATTGTCATAGATTATTGTGATACTTTGTGAACTTTTACTTACTTTTTACAACCAAGCTCACAATTAGGGTAAATTTGTGGACCCAATTATTACAACACTAGGGTAGTTACACTATAAGGAATTATTACATGGGCCAAGATTCTGATGCCCTTACACACATTTCACACTAAGTTCTCGACAAATACTCTCCTTGAAGTTAATGGGACCATCTGTAATATAGTGCTGATCCATAATAATTACTTGGCAGGTAATATTGTAAAGGTAGTTCAATTGTTAAAAGAGCTTACCTGTATGTTTGGATGTTTTTTTATTGATATGGGTTGTGCTACATTGTCTTTGGAACTGAATTTAACAGTGTTTACTGATAGTTAATGAAGCTTTCTACTTGGTAATGATATAAACCCCTATCTTCAGAAGCTGTCTCTGATTTTGCACCCACAAGTAATTGTATTTACAAGTTGGAGGCATCCAGTAATAGTGGATGCGCTTCCTAGTTTTATCTAAGTGCCTGACTGAACCTCCAAATCAGATGTATAAATGCTACAGAATAGGCCCACAACTATTTGCAGACACAGATTTGCTGGCACAAAGTTGGAGGTTGAGCTGAGGTCTTTTTAGAGAGACAAGGTGGGTGAGGTAATGTCTGTTATTGGACCAGCTTCTGTTGGTGAGAAAGATAAGCTTTCAAGATCTTCTCTGGGTTAGGTCTTTTTGAAAGTCGGTGCCATCATATGGATTGATAGGCTTTTCTTTTGTATTTCATGGACTATTTTTAAAAATAATAAAATATAAAAGTGTACCATTATGCATCATAATTTGTTTCTATTTTTGTCCCACTGTCAAAGGTAACATAATAACATAGAATTTTGCACATCTTAACTACTCAGAACTGTGGGTGTTTGGTGTGACAGATTGGGGGATATATCTGTGTCAACCTGTGAATTCCATGTTGTTTGGTGAACTCCACTATGTTTCAGGGGTTCTACTCTGTATTGTAACCTTCATTTTGAAGTGTGACCTTCATGTTATATTGCAACCTCGTTTGTGGATTTGGAGGATTCCTTTAGTAGCAGGGGCTTAACACCTAGTGGAAAGACTATGGCTACACTAGAGAGCTTACAGCAGCTCCCATTGGTGTAATTACTCCAGCCCCTGCGAGCGGCGGTAGCTATGTCAGCAGGAGAAGCTCTCCCACCGACATAGCACTGTCCACACCAGCGCTTAAGTCGTCATAAATTATGTCGCTTGGGGGGGGGCTTATTCAGACCCCTGAGGACATAATTTATGTCTATTTAAGCTGTAGTGTAGCCATAGCCTTAGTCTGAGAAGCTCTGAGAGAGCCATCAAAAGCCATAAATGTTCAATGAGTCTCCCCTACCAGAATAATGGGTTTTCTACCAGAAGGGCTATTGACTTTGAATGACTCTCTACATAGAAGCTATGGGGAGGAGGGAAATTCTCCGTCTGAAGCATATGGGGAAAAGGAGAACAGAGGCAGAGGCTGTTTTAAAAGGTGGCTGCATCTCTGACCAAGGCGGCAAACCAATGGTATATGCACGACCAGGCCAAAAAGGGCTTTGTAGCCTAAGAATGCTGACCAAATCAAGAAGGACTCACAGGAGCTGTGAGGTAAGGCAAGGGGATTGTGTTATTTTTAATAAATCTATAACTCTCTAGTGTACTTTGTTAAGGGAGAAAGCGTCTACCGTTAAAGACATTTCTTCAATAAGTCTGTGTTCTCTGTCTTCCAGCCACATTGTCCCTGAAGGATGTAACTAGGAACCAGAGATCTCACAATCAGGTACACTGGCGGAATATGTCTAAGCAACTGGGGGTTCTGGAGGGCTGTGACACTAGTTCCAGGGTCTAAGATAGCCAAACTGCAGGGTCCCATTGTCCAAGATGGGTGTCAAACACAAGGTCTGCCCCTGGGAGTGAGCCAGAGCTAAGAACAATGACCAATCACTTCCCAGACTCAAGGATGCTTTGAAGTACATGGACCCAAGAGTTGGGTCCCTTTACAACAGACTTAGGCTTGTCCAGAAGAGAGGACAGGCAAGGTTGTGACAGTTGATTTGGGGCACTGGACGGGACAGAAGCAGTGCTCCTTCTAGGTTGTGTCCCACTGGTTCTAAAATTGATTCAGCTGAACATCCACAGAACCAAACCTGAAAAGTGAGCATCTGCTGCTTCTCTCCTGCAGAGTTCATGAACTCTGTGGGAGAGGGCAGAGATCCCCCATCATCACCTCTGGAATTTCTCAGCTCCACAGCAGGGAAGTCTGTGCTGCTTCTCTTCAAAGAACTGCAGGAGGCCTGCAGGAGAGAAGCTCCCCTCCTGAGAATTGGAGCCCTGTAGAAAACACACAAATATAAATCCTTTACCATGTCGAGTGTGGAAATGGTGAGGCTGGGGAGAGGTGACTCTCTGGGGAGTGATGGATGGTGGGAGTGAGGATTTTTCGGGACATGGATGAGTTTGGGGGTAGCAGGCTGTGAGGGGGTGTTTGGGGGGACATAGAGGACTGGGAAGAGGGGTAGCAGTGGCTGCAAGGGAGCCTTTGGGGGGGGACACAGAGGACACTGGCACCCTAGGTAGCAGTGGCTGTGAGGGGAGGAGGGTGTCGCTCTGGGGAGTGGAGGGAGCTCTTTCGGGAGCGGCTCTGGTGGCTGGGTGGGGGCAGCGCTAGTGAAGGGGAACCTCGGAAGCGCCTTGCTCGGCTGGTTGCTTGTACAAGGCCCTGCCCCATCCTCCCCGCTTCCGCGCCGCGGGCGGTGTAAAGAGCAGGGGATACGAGGAGGCGGGGCGCTCAGCAGCGCCTCTCGGCCAGGCAGGGGAAGTGCTTCCAGCCGCCGGCAAGGGGCGGGCGTTCTCAGGAGGAGGAGGCTGGGGGAAATTTGTCTCCGCTGGTGCTAGCCCGGCTCAGTTCGTAGCTGAGCAGCAGCTCGCGTCCTTCCTGAGCCACCGGCCGCTCGGTCCAGGTAACTGCTCGGCCCCCTTTCCTCCGGCTCCCCGCGGGCCGGGCCAGTCGTGTCCGACGGAGTCTGGCAGCCCGAGCTCTGGAAGGGTGGCTGGCTGCTGCGCCTCCCCGGCTGCGCTGCGGTGGGAGGCGGGGGGTGACTGGTGCGCCCTCCTGGGGGAGAGGGTGTCGTTTGCTCCCTGCCCTGGCTTTCCTCCAGCCAGACCCTCTTCGTTCACTCCCCGCTCCCGCGACCCGGGCGCCCTGCTGGGTCTGGCAGGAGTTGGTCCAGTTAAAAGCTCTTCCCTCGCCCACCTTGGCTCTCCGCTGACTGGAACGCAAAGGTGGTGGAGCCAGGGACCGAGCCCCATCCTAGGGAAAAGTGAAGTAATAGCTGGGTGGGTGAGTCTGTTTGGCCAGGGCAGGCAGTGTCTGTTTCTATACCTCCTTTGGGGGAACTCGCATGTTGTTGTAAAGCGCTGGCGGTTGCACGCCCGCTTCCTCTCCTGCTAGTTCGAGAACACTTTTTTTTGTTCTTCGCTTGTCCTGGTGGAAACAAGAGCCGTTCCAATGTGAAAAAATAGCAATAGGGAGATTTTTAATAACTGCCCCTGCTCCAGTTTCTGGGCCAACGATCTGTGCTCTCTCTCCCTGGTATTACTCTTACTTGGAAAAACACTCTTTCTCTCCAGCATTATGAAGTAGAAGCTATCTTAATGCAGTTGAAATTTACCAGGTTGTTCATCTGCTATTGACTCACCCCACCCCACCCCCCCAAAAAAGATTTCTGGAAACTTTGTTCTGTTTCAAATAGGAGTGCTTTTAGCCATTTTAACTAATGGGGCTCCAGGTTTTTTGTTGTTGCTGCTGTTGCTAACGTTGTTGGCAACTTGAATGAATTAACTGACTGTGTTGTATGGTTCACCCTATCTTCTCCACATATGAAACCTTGCAAAGGTATAACAGACTTTTTACCTAAACTTTTTTTGATCTAAGGTTTAATAATAACAACCCCTTTATTTCTGGGATTTCTGCAAACATTACTCTCTACTTCGTGCCCTTTATTTGAGCCACGTCTACATAATATTATTTAAGTGCCAAAACATCTTGGCAATGGGCATGGGTTAGAAAAGATCAGACTTCTTTTATTTTTAAGGAATAGCATGCCTGTGTTCTGTCAAGGTTGATAAAACAGAGCAGAGTCTGAAGAAACAGATTTGAGGACACCAACAGTTTAGAAGGCTGTAAGTGGCTTTCTGGAATCTAAGTCTGGTGAGTGGTTTCAAACCTTAACAGACAGCTCAGTATACCACTGGCATTTTGCCCCCTTTTCAAAGCTGTTCTGAAAAGTAAATCTTTTTGCTGGAAGGAGGTGAGGTCAATTACTTTTAAAGAGCAGTATGAGTTACCTATTTGGAGTATTTGCAATTCCAAACAGGTTTCTTAAATAGGGGGTTTCAGGTAGCTGATTTCAAGTTTGGCAAGAAACACCGGGGCTCTGTGAAACCAGAAAAGGGTTGTTAGCACTGTAGCTGTTGGCTATTTTGTCACTGAGCTGAAACCTCCCTTGTCTCTAAAAGAAGATAGACCCCTTCTGCCTCTATGAAGTAGGGAAAAAAATACTAGTGATGGAAGTCCAGTTATGGTACAAACGTTTTTGTCAGAAGGTAAATATTTTGGAAATATGTACATTACTACTAAACTTTCTATCCTCTTTGGGAGTCTCCAGTGCCCTGTAAGGTTCACAACGCTTTTCCCCACTCTAACCTCTCTAGTGTCCTCAGATGTCCGTCCTTAAGATAATTAGGTGGTCTCAGAAAGAATCTGTATCATCGGTGATGGGCTTTAGTTGCTTGGGGCACTTCTAGTTGAGTGATCTGTAATACTCCTTTCCCTGAGGCTAAGCACATCTCAGAGAAATTTTCTGCGCTCCATTAGCCTGGCTGAGGCTAAGACAAAGATCATAGGCCAAAAATCTGCTGTTTTTTACACCAACCACTAACTTCAGTGAAGTGGACTACTCAGTTGGACTAACTGTGTGAATAAAAATGTTCACCAGTTTGAGCAAAAGGCTGAGACGCTGCCCTGCTGAGTTTACATTGGTATGCTGGAGCAAAATTCAGTTCTTAAAATCTTTCATCGCAGTGGAGAATTTTGCTACCTGTCTTTTAGACAAAGCTTTTAAAACCTTCCTCTTGCCACCTCCCCCTTTCAAAACGAAATATAAAGGCTCTATTCCAATTGCAGCAATACTGAAATCTGACTTCCTAGAACTGCGGTTGCTACTGAGAGAAGCTATAGGAGAGGTAATTCCCCAGGAATTCAGCATGCCAATTAGCAGCATTGATGTAGTTTATCAGATACTAGTCAGCATTATTCAACTCCAGGAAAGCTTACTGTGATTTTTAACCTTGTCACTAAAAATAGCATGATAAGGAAACTAATTGGGAACGTTAATTAAACAAACAAAAGTAAAAGTGAGTGAGAGGAAAATTGAAAGCAGAAAAATGTATCTCCATACCCTTCAACAGAATATAGAGCCTTTCAGAATGCCAATAGCATCCAATGAGCCAGAGCTTTGCAAAAAATGTAAATGCTATCCTGCAAAAGTCTGGTTTGTTGACAATAAAATTTTCCAAAATTTCATTTAATTGTTCACGTCTTTCATAAGGTTGTAGGCATTCTTCACTTATGCATGTGCAAGTATGCTGCAAATGCCTGTTAGGAGGGCAATAGTAGTAAGGCAAGCACAGTTTTCCATACAGAGAAAACTGAAAGTTTTCAGATAACTTTGTTTTGTTTTAAGTATGGTTTGCCTGTGGATGCTAAGAATGGGTCAACACAGATTTGCATGACCACGTGCTTAAAGAAATAATTTGAGACAGATGAGTTACATAAAATATCTGTCTAATATCAAAGCAGTATTTTCTTATTATGTTAATGAGACTTCTATTTCTTGCACTGTTTTTAACTATCTTCCACTAGTGTATAAGAGGATGATAGACCTGTGTGAATAACTGATTTCTTCAGTTTTCTGACAGTCCAAAAAGAAAGAAAGAAAGGAAAAAAAAGGTGGTTTGGGTTGAACTGAAATGTTTGGGACATTTTCAATCATTAAAAAAATGTCCTTTCATTCAATCCAAAACAAAATGTTTAGGTTTGGAGAATTTTAGCCTTTTTTAAAATAAAAGCAAAAGAAACGAAGAGCTGGACAACGTGGTGGTGGTGCTGGTTACCTTAAGTACCACACCTGTCTCCTGTTTACCTAATAGCCTAGTGGTTAGGGCACTCCCCTGAGATATGGGATTCACTGGTTCAAATCCCTGCTCTGTAGTAGGCACTAGCCAATGGGCCCTACAGAAAAGGGGTGAAATCCTGACTCCATTGAAGTCAATGGCAAAAAGTTCCATTCATTTTAATGAAGCCAGGATTCCACCCCAGATATTTGGATAGGCACAGTATAAGAGTCTAGATTTTGAGAGTGGGGGGCAATGTTAATTTAAAGAAACTGTCATATATGCTGCTTACCTCCCAGATGTGAGAAGTTTGGATTTGCATATGACAGTTGTATCTTTTAGCATTACTGCAATTAAAGTTGGAGGTACCTACATTAGGAATTTTTTTGGAAGGAAAAAAATCCCCACTGTTTCTACTGTTGGTGCAGCTCCACTGGTGGGAGCACTGGTGTAGAAAGGGGTCTTAAACACCATGTTAGTGTAGTCAGTGTTTTAAAGTGTCCTCTAACTAGGCTTAAAAAAAAAATAAAAGGCCTATCCAGCATTGTACTTAATATGTCAGAGGGCACCAGTGGCCACTATCTAAACTAGGTCTCTCACTAGTGATATTTTAGCAGTAATTCCTTTTATATAGATAAGGACACCGTGTTGGTGTATATAATGGCCATTGCGTGACAGAAAGGGTCAATATTTATTTTTTTAGAGCTTAAGGCCTTGTCTTTTTTGCTAAAAAATGCATACCTTTTACCTTGCAGCAACTATTGTGTGAGAGAGATCCTGGTGTGAAAACCACAGTGAAAATGAGCCCCTCTTCCTTATGATAAAACTGGGGTTGTCAAGCAATTAACAAATTATAATAGAGTACTATTTATTTAAATATTTTGGATGTTTTCTACATTTCAAATATACTGATTTCAATTGCAACACAGAATACAAAGTGTACAGAGCTCACTTTATATTTTTATTACAAATATTTGTGCTGAAAAAAAAAAAGAAATAGTATTTTTCAGTTGTTCTCATACAAGTACTGTAGTGCAATCTCTTTATCATGAAAGTTGAACTTAAAAATGTAGAGTTACGTACAAAAAATAACTGTAGCTGGCGTTGCAAGATATTTACGTGCCAGATGTGCTAAAGATTACATATGTCCCTTCATCTTCAACCACCATTCCAGGGGACATGCTTCCATGCTGATGAGGAATTCTGCTTGATAATGATCCAAAGCAGAGCGGACCAACTCATGTTCATTTTCATCACCTGAGTCAAATGCCACCAGCAGAAGGTTGGTTTTCTTTTTTGGTGGTTCAGGTTCTGTAGTTTCCGCATCAGAGTGTTGCTCTTTTAAGACTTCTGGAAGAATGCTCCACACCTCATCCCTCTCAGATTTTGGAAGGCACTTCAGATTCTTAAACCTTGGGTTGAGTGCTGTAGCTATCTTTAGAAATCTTGCATTGGTGCCTTCTTTGCGTTTTGTCAAATCTGCGGTGAAAGTGTTCTTAAAATGAACATCTGCTGGGTCATCATCCAAGACTGCTATAATATGAAATACATGGCAACATGCGGGTAAAACAGAGCAGGAGATATACCCCAGGAGTTCAGTCAAAATTTAATTAATGCATTCTTTGTTTAACAAGCATCACCAACGTGGAAGCATGTCCTCTGGAATGGTAGCTGAAGCATAAAGGGGTATACAAATGTTCAGCATATCTGGCATGTAAATACCTTGTAATGCCAGCTACAAAAGTGCCATGCAAACACCTGTTCTCACTTGCAGGTGACATTGTAAATACGAAGCCGGCAGCATTATCTCCTGTAAATATAAACAAATGTTTTTGTCTTAGCGATTGGCTGAATAAAAAGTAGGACTGAGTGGACTTGTAGGCTCAGAAGTTTTACTTTGTTTTGTTTCTGAGTGCAGTTATGTAACCAAAAAAATCTGTATTTGTAAGTTGCATTTGCACAATAAAGAAATTGTATTATGGTGATTGTATGAGGTAAATTGAAAAATAATATTTATCATTTTTACCGTGCAAATATTTGTAATAAAAATATAAAGTGAGCACTGTACACTGTATTCTGTTGTAATTCAAATCAATATATTTGAAAATGTAGAAAAACATCAAAAAATAGTTGTTAAATTTCAATTGATATTCTATTGTTTGACAGTGCGATTAAAACTGATTAATTGCAATTAAGTTTTTTAATTGTGATAGATTTTTTTGAGTTAATCGCGATTAACCAGCAGCCCTATATAAAACAAAAGCATCTTATCTTCACTGTGGTTTTCACCTCAAAATAGCTCAGACACATTAGATATTGCAAGGTAAAAAAAAAAATTTTTTTTTTTTTACCTTGCAATATCTAAACAGTGAAGATAAGGGCAAGTTCTTCAGGGCAGGGACTGTTGTTCTGTATGACCTTGTCTCCACTAGTGTCGTCGTCTTAAATTTCCCACTGTTCTGGCAGGTGCAGCTCTACCAGCACAAACAGTAGTGTAGACGAGGCCCTGGTAACTGCATTTTAATCTTGGAATTGTCTAGACCTGTTCTGAGCAGGATCAGATGATGCAATAGTAAAAATACCTGTCAGTCTGTTATTACTTTTGGCATAGCTGCTCTTGGTGGAGTTGCACTACTAGCTGCAGTAATGGGAAATTAAGAGGAAAATGTCTAGCGTAACTAGAAGTTGGTCCAATAAAATATATTACCTCACCCCCTTTGTCTCCTCCTTTGGGTTGGACCAATCAGATGCTGTTCTACAGCTGCATCATAGAATACATTTTCCTGAACCAATCCTATTAGTCACAAGATTTTTAAACAAGAGCCTTCTCCCTTCTCTCCTTTAACTGCCTTATTCTTATCTTAAAAAAACAGACCCAAACATCTTTCCTGCCATGTAGCACTTTTACACAGGTGCTTAAATAAAGATGAAGACCAACAGTTTTAAAAAGTTTTTCCCTATGCTTTTGGTGAGGACAATTTGAAGCTGCAGCAAAAGCAGCTTTGTTAGCCAGTGAATTAGAGATAAAGAAGGCTGTTAAATGTCCAGAACGTGGAAGAGATAAGAGGGTTGTTTCTTTTCAAATTTTTGAACAAGAGCAAGTAAAAGTTATATTAAATTTTGTAAAGGAATAAAGTTCTATTTTTTATAATCACTTGAAAAGACAAGCCTATTTGAAGAAACAGCCCTTTATTTATAGGTATTTGAATAAAAATTGAGCATGCAGAAACATTCCAGGGTTAAAACCACAACAACCGGTTTATCAAAGTAATTCATAGTAATAAAAAAAGTTTTCCCCTATGCTTTTGCTAACATTGATTCTTTTTTTAGTGAGGACAGTTCTGAAGAAGCCTTTCTAAATTAGTGGATTAGAAAAGAAGACCACTTTGAAAGACAAGCCTATCCGAAGACACATCCCTTCATTTAGCACTTTTGCATATGTGTTTCATCAAAAAATTAGCATGCAGAAGCACCCGAGGCTTAAAAGCACGGACAAACTGTTTCTAAAAGTAATTTATAGTGATAAAAAAGTTTATACAATTCAGTGAGTATCAATGGACTTTCCTTCCTTTTGTTTTTTTTGTCCTCAGTATATAGTAGCGGTAGGCAAGGGAGCTGTTTAACCTGCTAAGTAACAGCCCCTTGAAACTGACATGATTGTTTCATTGTTACTATCCAGAAAGCTTTTGAGCAGTAATGGAAACAACCATTTTTTAGGGCTTGTTTACACTTGGAAATTTCTGAAATAGCTATTCTAGAATAATTCCCCACATGGACACTTATTATTCCAGAATAGCTATTTTGGTAAATTTCTAAGTCTACTTATCCTTACCAATGCCACTGTTGTTTCACTGAGACATAAGCAGGAACACCGCAGCATTCTGTCCGCAGACTCAGGAAGACAGGACTGCATTGGTTTATATTCTGTTTATATCTGGAAGATTATCCTGGCAAATATATATGACTCTAAGAGCCCCTTTATGCCAGCTGGCAAAGGGCATGTGCAACACACTGTTGTCAGAATATTTAGCCAAATAGTGTCTTGTAAGTTATCGTATAATTAGTTACATATGGGACATTAATATCATTGTGTGATGTATGTATGGTTACTATGTAAAGGGTTATGTAAGTATGCTGGAAACATGTTTCTAAAATATGTCCAGACAAGGCAATCTGAGTGGATAAACAGGTTTATCCCAAACAAAGGACTGTGGATTTGCCAGTGTCTCTGGCTTACAAAGCTTGAACCTAGCAATGAAAGTATATTTGCATCTAAGGTAAACCAAGTAATCAAGCCAACAGGAAGAGCTAGATCACAGTGAGATGACGACAACATGACAGCTCACCAGCAGGGGAGGAGAACTTTTTTCTGGGGATACACTTCAAAAGAATACATTTCAAAGGTTTATGGGACTATAAGAAGAAGGGCAGGGAACCCCTTAGTTATCCATCACTTAAGGGAGAAAAGAAGCCAGCATTTTTGGAAACTGTGGAAAGTGAATCTTTCAGCTGTGTGGGTTGAAGATGCTGAGAACTGACTAGTGAGAAATTGCCTGAGACCAGGATAGTAAATTGTTAAGTTTTAGACACTAGACAATATATCTTTTACTTTTTGTTTTCTTTGTAACTATAGCTCTTTCCCCCCCGTCCCTTGCTTATTATCACTTAAATCTGGTCTTTATTACTAAACTTTTGTTTAGTTTTACTATGTCAATGTTTGCAAAAAGAAAAGTAGTACTTGTGGCACCTTAGAGACTAACAAATTTATTTGAGCATAAGCTTTCGTGAGCTACAGCTCACTTCATCGGATGCATAGTGATCCAGAAATATTGCCTTGCACAGCCAAAAGTTCTGCAGCCACTACTCCTCATCCAAAGCCTATGTTACAATACAATCCCACCAGCTACTGCTTGTTTCTCAGGCCCAGAAGCAGCATTCTACTGTCTGCAGCTGCTCTGTGAATGCCACCAACAGCCATGAATTCCGTTTTTCGTGCAGCTCTGCAAATGCTTCACGATCGTGTGCCCTGTGCTTGTAATACTCATGACAATAGCGCAGAGCTGTGCAGGCTCCATGCTTCTGTTGGAGATGGTGGACAGTGAGGAGGGCCTTGTGGATTTGTGAGACTTTGAAAAAAGGTGTGAAAATTATGGGATGTAAATGACATGGGATAGAGACAGTTGCACTCTATGAAGTTGACTCCATGTTCCGTCACCTCTGAGCAACTAGTTTCAGTCCCATCATGCATTGCGAAAACTTCCCACGTGCACCACATTGTGCATTGAGACAAGCGCTCCTGGTGAGTACGCACACTGTCGACATGAGCCATACATGCAAGTGATGTACTGACTGCGGCGGTTTCATGCCGACGTAACTGGAGTCGACATGAATTTGTAGTGTAGATATGGCCTTAATCTCTGTGTAAAACATGCAAGTTTATCTTCCAGTATTAGCAAAGAGTCCAAATTAATTTTCACAAACCAGTGACTTACTGCAAGCAGTGATTACACTAACTCTAAATAGCATTGAAATAGCAAGTATTGGTCAATGAATCTAGCCTATGGTAAAGCTTTTAGAACAAGCTCACAGAACATTTTTGGACTCCTTTCCAGTGCTACAAATGAAACATGCACCTTTCAAAACTTTCATGCAGAGAAATACAAGTTTCAATATCCTTCCCAATGACCTATATTAAAAGGACTATCAACTTGCCTCTTTCAAATCTGGCTAATTAATGAATCACCTTTTGAATATTATGCCCTGGGTATTTTAACAATTTCTTTAAAAAAATAATCTGTTCCATTGCTGTTGTCTTTTATATGATTGTTTCTTCAGCAGGGAAGAGGGTGTGGGCCTAAGAAACACCACCTAATATCCCCTCTGCACATATCTGCCTGTCCGCCAGCTTCTTCAGTGGCATCCTTTTAGATAAGGTCTCTTAGATAGTGACCTCTTCTCCCTTGTCCCCTGCAGAGGAATTCCAAAGAATTAAGAAACCACTATGATGACCAATACTAAATGCTTCTGTTTGATATATCTATAATCTTATCTATATCTATATATTTTAAAAATTAACCTGTGAAAACACAAATGTCTTTTTGTTTAGATATACGTCTCCATAATAGTGTCAAGTGTGGTGGGTTTTCTTGAAATTATGAGACTGAAAACTCGTTAGGTGCTAACGCTTCAAAAAAGAGAGTTTCTATTTTAATTGAACTTGTAAGTTTTGAGGAAAATCTAAGGCCGTTGGTCCTGCAATGGGACACACTTCTGTGTCTGCGTGGAGACTAGATAATTTCCAAGTGGTCTGCCCTCACATCTCGTTAAAGGACCGGGGCCTAAATCTGTAACCTAATAGTAACTGATATCATTCTGATTATGACTAATATTTGTACTTCCCTTACAGAGATTGAAACCTCTGTAACTGAATACATTCACGTGTAATGAACTGCTCCTCTCTGTAAAGTCATACCTAATTCATGGCCATTTACATCTGTGTTGTGTAATGGAAAATGCTGAGCTGTATTAACATATCTCCTCTCTGTGGCAACACATATCTCGTCAGATAACATTGCTGCTGTGGTTCACCAATTAGTTTTTCCCTTCTGAAGAATAAATGTTCTACATAATACAATGCAACCAGCAGGATTTTCATTGTATATGCCGTGGTACACCAGTCCCATGCGTGCAGGTTAGCATGCTAATGTGTAATGAGTTCAGAGGTGAGTTCTTAGTACTCCAAATGCTGTGTTCAACGGGTTCTAGTCCCTGGTGGGTTCCTGTAAAAACTCAGTTTCCAGTTAAATAAATTGTGCAAATACCATAGGTACAACTTCTTCTGGGGTTACAATCAATGACAATAAAAACTCTAAGCCAGTCCAGTCCAGGGGTAATAAAATCAGAGTCTGACTGGAGCAGCCTCATACCAGTTTCTTGCCTGCATATTGCAATCCTGTGTACTTCTGCTGCTGGCCTTCTTCTTGCAACAGGCAAGTCTCTGCCAAGCTCAGAATCTCCCAGGTCCTAGCTCTCAGGCTACCCGTTGTTTGGTCTTTCCTCAGGAACCATCTTCCTGAGTGCTGTCTCCAACCTGCTCTCCTGCAGGGTCTGGCTGTGTCCTGAGCCTGGTCTGTTCTGACTTCAGGATGTATTGACCTTTAATACAGTGCCCAGCAATGAGCCAGCAGTTTCATTACAATAGCTTTATATTTTTCACACTGTGTTTTGGTCTTTCAAGGTATTAACCACTCACCTGTCCCTGTGCCAGTGCCCCATAATTCTTAATATCCTCATGAAATGGTTTAAAAGTGACATGTGGAACAGAATGCTCTGTTTAATTGTTTTTTCTTAGGAAGAATTGCCATATGTTTTAGCTCAGTTTGATTAAATCATTTATTTATTCTTGTAACCACTGGCAACAAAGCACCGGGAACCTTGAAACATCATGGAAGTGTGGTGCCTTTTGCCTGGACTGTTATAGGGTAAATACTGTGGTGTGAGAATTGTCTGTGCAAATCAACTACTAGCATCCTTTATTAGGCATTGGCAACCAGCAACAATGTAAAGATGGAGAAGTGTAATAAGTTAGTATTCTCTAAGGGGGGGTAACTGAAGCTGAACATAACCATGACAGATGGCATTCAGCCTTTCCAGGATAAACTGTACTTGCTGTATAAATATCGAAAAGTTAATTACCTAAATATATAATCTTCACAGACAGAAAGTACTTACCTTGCGCTATGCTGCTTGCATAGAGTATTTCTATTTACATAATAAAGAAGTATTACTAAAGGGGATATTCAGAGTCATTAACCTTGTGAAAGTACAAACCTTGAAAGGAAGTGGAACATTGCCATGGATTGAGAGAAAGTTGTAGTCCCAGAGAATATTAACTAACAGTTCTTTCTGTCCCCAGACATATTAGTCAGGTGAAATTATTAAAGGATGGTTTACAGGATGAGATGAGGCCACTTGCTAATTTCAACTTGATACTCAAAATATGTTCAGCCACAACAGGATGTAAGAAAAGGGAACTTGGACCTGGGTCTGTATAATCAAAGCAAGATGTGAGTTGACAGGAAAGAGAGCTAAAAACTTTAGGTTTCAGAGTAGCAGCCGTGTTAGTCTGTATCCGCAAAAAAGAAAAGGAGTACTTGTGGCACCTTAGAGACTAACAAATTTATTAGAGCATATGAAGTGAGCTGTAGCTCACAAAAGCTTATACTCAGATAAATTTGTTAGTCTCTAAGGTGCCACAAGTACTCCTTCTCTTTTTGCTAAAAACTTTAGCTTTTGGAACATTTTTGCCATCTTAAAATTTATGGCCCAGATTCAGTTCCAGCAGAATTCAGGGAAAAGGCTGGCTCCGTTAAGTGATTTATCATGTTGTGCCCGATATTTGGAGTTTGGACCCTTGTTCAAGTTAGAGCAATCCTTAGGTTGCTTGTTGTTGCATTAAGCTGTCTAGGTCCCAAAGGACTATTCCAGCAGCTGAAAACAGTTTGAGTCCAGCAGGGCTCCACCCATGCACCCTACCTTTGGGACTTCATGGGGGAGAGATGTAGAGCCATTATACTAGTTTTATACCACCTCAGGAGTCTCCATGTATCTGGTAATCCCCAGTGTCTGGATCCAACACTTGAAAGTCCCTTAGTGCTATCATGATATAATTAGCAATTAGGCCCTGTAACTGTAACCGAAAACTGGTCTTGGTGAGATTGCATTGGTCTTTTGAGTCTGTATTTTAAAACTGCTAGTGAAGTATTTTATTGAATGTTAAACTTACTTGCTTTTGGTTTTTATAGTGAGACAAAGGCTCTAATCCTGAGGCTGAAATAGTTATGGTACGTTAAATGGCATGATACTAAATCTCACTACTTAAACACTTTTTTTTTTTTAACCTCACTTATGCTTATTATATTAGGATAACTTCAACTACAAAAATATTTGCAATACTTGGTGACCAATCATTAACAGAGATCTCATGCAGAGAAGAGTAAATGGGATGTCTATTAAGTAGTGGTCCCCTCAATAGCCCCACTTTCCAAGATTGTGAAGAGGCCCTCTAGGAAAAGATTTTGTGATGTGTGTGGAAGGGGGAACGCTGCTGGAAGTTGGACTGAAAGTTACATTTTAGTCTGTCTATGTAGCCTTTCAGGGGTTAGGTACCAACTATGCCCCACTGGAGCGGATATATCTACATCTGACCTTTTATTCTTTAAATAAATAAATAAATAAATAAATTAAATAAAAGCCTAATCAGAACCTGGCTTCCATCTAAAGATCTCCAAATACCCCAGGCACTGTGTACAATTATCATTACTCATTTTATAGATGAGTAAACTGAAGTGCAGATAGTTTGTGATTTGTCCTGGGGTGATGAACAAGTTCAGAGTTGGAAATTTAATCGTGGTCTGAGTTCAATTCCTTCCCACAAGTTATATTCAAGCATAAAACAACAATCTTTAGTGAATGCTGTGCTCAAGTAAAGAGGCTTTGCACTTTGTCATAATTGTTAGTCTCACCCTTCAGTTTCATTTTCCCAAATGCAGAGCTTAACTCTTAAATTGATGGAGCAAATCTGCAGTTAAATCTTTGCCCATCCCCTTGAGAAACCGTAGTTAGGTGTCTATACTGGGGCTTACGTTGACTTAACTCTGTTTCTTGGATTGAGTTCACATCTCTGAACATTGTAGCTAGGTCATCCTAAGTGTTGGTCTAGACCAGACCTTAGTGGCTACCATTGAAGGGATGAGTTTTGATTCGGAGAGTAGGCAGTACACAAGTCAGCAGAGTTCAGAAGGTTGAAACAGCTAAAATAAGTAGATGGATGATTATGGAGCGAACCAATTGCTAAAATAAAAGATGATCACATCTTCTCTTCCTCTTTTCTGTAAAGGGCAGTCTTTGTCATGAATAACATGGGGTTGCAAGTATTGTCAAATCGCTGCTCACAATTAACTTAATGCAATTAATTGCAGTTTTAATCACACTGTTAAACAAGAGAATACCAATTGAAATGTATTAAATATTTTTGATTTTCTACATTTTCATATATATATATTGTGTTGTAATTGAAATTGAAGTGTATATTTTTATTACAAATATTTGCACTGCAGAAATGATAAACAAAAGAGATAGTATTTTTGAATTCACCTCATACAAGTACTGTAGTGCAATCTCTTTGTCATGAAAGTGCAACTTACAAATGTAGATTCTTTTTTACATAACTGCACTCTCAAACAAAACAATGTAAAACTTCAGCCAATCGCTAAGACAAACAAGTTTGTTTAAATATACAAGAGATAATGCTGCCATCTTCTTATTTACTATGTCACCAGAAAGTGAGAACAGGTATTTTCATGGCACTTTTGTAGCTGGCATTGTAAGGTACTTACATGCCAGATATGCTAAACCTTCATATGCCCCTTCATGCTTCAGCCACCATTCCAGAGGACTTGCTTCCATGCATTAATTAAATTTGTGACTGAACTCCTTGGGGGAGAATTGTATGTCTCCTGCTGTTTTACTCACATTCTGCCATATATTTCATGTTATAGCAGTCTCAGATGTTGACCCAGCACATGTTGTTCATTTTAAGAACACTTTCACAGCAGAGTTGACAAAATACAAAGAAGATACCAATGTGAGATTTCTAAAGACAGCTAAAGCACTGGACCCAAGGTTAAAGAATCTGAAGTGCCTTCCAAAATTTGAGAGAGACAAGATGTGGAGCATGCTTTCAGAAGTTTTAAAAAAGCAACACTCTGATGCGGAAACTACAGAACCTGAACCACCAAAAAAGGAAAATCAACCTTCTGCTGGTGGCATCTGACTCAGATAATGAAAATGAACATGCGTCAATCCACGCTGCTTTGGATTGTTATCAAGCAGAACCCATCATAAGCATGGGCACATGTCCCCTGGAATGGTACTTAAAGTATGAAGGGACATATGAATCTTTAGCGCATCTGGCATGTAAATATCTTGTGACGCCGGCTACAACAGTGCCATGAGAACGCCTGCTCTCACTTTCAGGTGACATTGTAAACAAGAAGCGGGCAGCATTATCTCCTGCAAATGTAAACAAACTTGTTTGTCTGAGCAATTGGCTGAACAAGTAGGACTGAGTGGACTTGTAGGCTCTGAAGTTTTACATTGTTTTATTTTTGAATGCAGTTATTTTTTTTACATAATTCTACATATGTAAGTTCAACTTTCATGATGGAGATTGCACTACAGTACTTGTATGAGGTGAATTGAAAAATACTACCTTTTGTTTTAACAGTGCAAATGCTTGTAATCAAAAATAAATATAAAGGGAGCACGGTACACTTTTTATTTTATGTTGTAATTGAAATCAGTATATTTGAAAATGTAGAAAACATCCAAAATATTTAAATATATGGTATTCTGTTATTGTTTAACAGTGCAATTAATCATGATTAATTTTTTTTAATCACTTGACAGCCCTACTAGGAATCTATTTTGAGTGAAGTGTGTGGGTATGATGTAAGACTTGGAACTGGTATAAATGAAATGAAGGGTGCAATTCTTGACAGTTCCAAACACTAGAGCTTTTACATGCAGCATTAGCCTGTAAGCATAGGCAGTGTGCAGAACGGCTTTTGGCAACTGAAGAATTCTTAAAAAATTGAAAACAAAATACAGGATAGTGTAAAGGTGACTGGAACTGTGACAGTAGTCTTCTCAAACTGTGGGAAAGAAACTATTCAACAAGCTGTATTCTTTGTAAACTGGAGAATATGTTGAGGATATTAATGGTAACATTTAATTTTAAGGCTCTTTGGTTCTGGCCACCTGTCAGTATTCCATGGTGTAAGGTGTTTATTATGATCTGTTCTCATTTCACTGGTAGATGATTGCCTTCCCTTCAGAAAGATGAAAACTAACTTTCTTTTTAATCCCTAATTTACTCAGCAGTACTGAGTACATTGGAGAAATAAACTCCAGCTTCTGAACTACAGTAGTTGTCTTAAAAATGGCCCCTCCTTATCCCCCATGTTGAGTGTTTAATTTCTTGTGTGCTGGGTGAGTATCAAGCTCTGTAGAAAATTCGGTCATGACTGACTCATAGCAATGATTCCTAGTGGCTGTGCCTAAACAGAGTTTTTTTTTTTTTTGTAAAACTAACGCTCATGCAGCTCCATCAGTACTAGCCACACTGGGAGTGCTCTTGTAGACTGGCCACTGGCATTTTTATCATAGCATCCTAAAGTCCTGCTCTGAGTAGGTGTGAAGCTCTTGAGCAGATAAATCGCTTTTTCTATCAACTGAAACTTGACATGTGCCACTGTACTTAAATCATGTTCTTCTAGTCTTCTTGGAAGAACTGGTAATTCTTCCCTTCAAACATGATCTACATTTCTAAGTAAACAAGCAGAAATGTTGGTTTGAGGGTAATCTGTAACAGGCTTCAGCTATTGGTTTCTGTAGTAAATAAAAATAATCCATACTCAGTTGTCTTTCTCTAGACCCTAAATTCACTTCTTACATAATAGATACCATTATTGTTGTAATTAGACAACCTTTGTAAGTCTACTAGATCTGGATATGATTCTGCTATGAATTTGGCAAATTAAAGGAAAAGTTAAAGCCAGATTAATGTATCACTGTCTTATTTTGTGAATTAGTCATTTTCTTTTTAATTACCAGATATTTCATCTCCTACAAGTACTGTAATAGTTTATGAAGATAATGAAGTAACATGCCCCCTCATTACAACAGTGCCTCATGTGATAATTTGCTGTTAAGTGGGGCCAAACTGTGCAGATGAGCTTCTGCAATTGAGACCATAAATTAGTAGTGTTGGTATACACTAAACTATCACTAAAGATCTATTTGGGTAACCCTCTTTTTAATCATGAAATACGACCAAATGATGATTGTAACTAAATTTGTAAAACTTGGAAAAGCTACATTAAGGTGCTTGTGTTCAGTAAAGAAATTATTTCGGTATTTGACTGGATTTTGAGTTCTCAGTAGTAATCTGGAATTACTTGACTGGGAGCATCTGAACTATTTTAGAGGTAATTATGACAAAAGTGAAGAGCTTTGTGGGAAACGGGTGGAATGCTTTTTGCCTCCAGTATTGTAATGATGGTGTAGTGTAGATTTGTGAGTAAAAGAAGGTAGTCCCCTGGCCCCACCTGCACTAAAGGAAACTACCACCTTTCTTTCTGAGTAGTTCTATTGAATATCTATTTTAAGTACCAAGATTGACTTCAATAGGGCTACTCAGTGAGCAAGTTATTACTCAATGAGGTGAGAGTGGCAGAACCTGAGCCAGCTGGGAGTAGCGGGGGGCAGCGAGTGCTAAATATTCCTAATGAAAATAGGAAGATGCTCTGGATAATCTAGCTACGTAATATCTGTGAGGATTTTAGTAGGGTAGGCAGTAAATATAATTTGGGACTTGTCTACAAAAATTCACCATGTTCTGAAATGGTCTTTTTAAGAATCATTTATACGTTGTCTTCAAATACCCAACTGGCCCGTACAGCCATGTTATGTCCTACTATAGCCAAAACTTTTAAAAATGGGTGCCTAAAGCAAAACTCTTATGTCCATATTCAGGCACTGAAATAGATGGCCTGATTTCTCCCCCTCCTCCCCAAAAGTGCTAGACATTGAACGGCTGCCACTGACCGTAGCTAGTTCAACATAACAATGTCAGAGCTCTGTAGAAGGATCATTTTGGAAATGGAGTTTCAGCAAAAAGGGTCATGGGATGACCTCTCATGAAATACTGCAGCATCTGTTCTCTAAAGGAAAACCAATTCAATAAGGAGGGTCCCAGAAAGGCACAGGGGAGAGGCAGGGAGAAAAATGCTGATGTCAGTGGATGATGCACTTTGGAAAATGAGTCCACTTAGATGTGGACTTATAGTTAGGCTTTAAACAAAACAAAAAATTCAAGTTTTCTACTGTTACACTACAACTGGTATAGTCTAAGTGGACTCAGCAATAGTGGATTTGACCTATAGTTCTCAGTAGACAAGTTTTTTATGTGAGACGATTGCTAAAAAATCTTTAAAAAATAAAATCATGTTCCTTTTCTTCCTCTCTTCCTATTGCCATCTTCTACACCAGACCTATAGTCTGTCTTTAGCTTGTTTTCCTTCTTGGTATCAGCTTCCTCAATGTAATAGCAAACCACTTTTGTCTATTGAGCAACTAGATAGACACCCTTTGCTGGCTCGTACCAGCCGACTTGGGCTCTGGGCTGCTTCATTGCTGTGTGGACTTCCGGGCTTGCTCTGGGACACACCTCCCGCTACCAGGGTCTTAGAGCCCAGGCTGGGGGGTGGGGAGGGGGTGCCATACCTTGGGCTCCAGCCCGAGCCCAGAAATCTACACAGTCACCATAAATAAATTGTGAACCTGTATTTAAGTTTTTAATTACAGCTGACATTCTTGTGCCTTGTGCTGGAGGTAACAATCTTCTGAAAAGTGATTACTAGCGGGAGAAAGACTTGAACTGGGAGGCATTATGAAAGGCTCTAAACCAGGGGTGGGCAAACTTTTTGGCCTGAGGGCCACACCAGGGAATAGAAATTGTATGGCAGGCCATGAATGCTCACAGAATTGGGGTTGGGGTGTGGAATGGGGTGAGGGCTCTGGCTGGGGGTTTGGGCTCTGGGGTGGGGCTGGGATGAGGAATTTGGGGTTTAAGAGGGTGCTCTGGGCTGGAACTGAGGGGTTTGGAGAGGAGGAGAGGGATCAGGGCTGGGGCAGGTGTGTGGGAAGGGGTGCAGGTTCCAGCTGGGGTTGCGGGCTCTGGGGTGGGGCTGGGGATGAGAGGTTTAGGGTGCAGGAGGGTGCTCTGGGCTGGGATCGAGGGGTTTGGAGAGAAGGAGAGGGATCAGGGCTGGGGCAGGTGGTTGGGGTGTGGGGAGAGGCTCGGGTGCAGGCTCCGAGCAACGCTTACCTCGAGTGGCTCCCGGAAGCAGTGGCATGTCCCTTCTCCGGCTTCTATGCATGGAGCAGCCCCCATCCCTGCTAGAGCACCGGAGCGGGGCCATGCTGCGGTGCCCCGGCTGGAGCAGGGCCAAGCCACGTGGTATGGCCCCTCACCTGGCTGGAGCACCGGAGCGGCACCCGGAGCCCAGCGTGGATCTGGCCCACGGGCTGTAGTTTGCCCACCCCTGCTCTAAACTGCTTATTTACTTAAACCTGGATAAGAACGTAAATGATGTACAAGATTAAATAACTGCTTCTTTGGTTGTTTAAACCAGTTCCTAAATAGCTGGAAGGAAATGAGTCCCTGCTGTTTCATCATTGATCATAAAATAGTTTTCTCCAGCATAGGGCTCACTGACCAAGTGTGGTTTTTAATGTATGCTTGGTGGCAAGCTTTTCTGTTTGTGTAAACTATGGAGCAGAGCCAAGTGCATACATGTCTCTAGCCCATTTTCTAAATTGCTTAGTCTTGTGCCTTTTAAAAAGTTGAATTCTAAATGGATCTTACCCTCTTGCTCAAAGTATACCTTACTTAAATACAACCATAGGATAGAGAAATACTTTCCTTTATGGTGCTTATTTATGCAGCTAATCTCAGTGTATTTTACATAGTGTTAATTTTGCTCCTTAACCAAACATTTAGCATGGGATTATGTTGTCAGAACACTTAGTTTATGTGTCTAAGTCACTACAAACCAACTTTTTAAAACACGTTTTTCTTGAAGAAACTCTTCTGCAAATTGAGTGCCGGAAACGATATGAAAAATCTAATCCAAGTATTGACCCAGTGTCAAATGCTCACATCATTAACAATTGCGGTGAGTTGTGTTGTCTGTCACATGTGGGAGGAGAGGAGGATTCTGGAGGGATAAAACATTTGATGAGTAGAATGTATGGAGATGGTTAATGAAAATAGTGCAGATCTGACCAGGTAGCTTTAATTAGTATCTAGTTTTTAGTCTAATTTATATTCTGTAGGTGACATTCAATGCTTAAATATCACTGTGATTGGAACCTATAGAAAAATCTACGATTAATTGGTAGGAAGACTGCCTGTGTAAGTTCTTCTGGGCAGTGAAATCCCCTACCATCCCATAGTACCCTTCAATGGAATGTGTATAAGAAGTGGCTAAGCAGGGGTCTCTGCCTTGTGGATGTAGCTTCCATGGCTACACACATCCTGATTGCTCAAACTTTTGGCAGGACTTGTGAATTTCACCCTATAGAAAGCAGTTTGGGTACTTGTCATGGTGAGAGATACTAATTTCTTCACTCCAATCTCCACCCTACCCCCTTTTTATGAAGCATTATTTGATGGGATATGGAGTGGGGGGGGGCGGGGGGAGGAGAGGCAGGGAAACTGGAAACATACCCAAAAAAAGTACAGGGTAATTGAAAAGAAACTGCAGTTAATCTTAAAGTAATCTGAGATTACCAGGGATACTTAGCAGATAGATATGGGTAAAATAGGATCTTGATTCTCACATACATCTACTAACTGCTTCAGTTTAGCCCCATTTACTGAGTATTTTGTACAGGTTCTTACACTGTGTTCATCCCCATAGTATCTGAGCACCTTCCAGCAGTGCATTGAGCAACAGAGCTAAGAACTATCACACCTTTTTGTTCTCTCCTCCTTTCCCCAGTGGAAGTGTGTGCATAATAGAAACATATATATTTTATATTATGTGTGTTTTGTTTTTAGAATTTGTGTGCGTGCGTGTGCATAATATAAACATATATTTTAAAACACATGTTGCTATATCTTAGAGAAGACAAGGTCAAAGAAATGTGCCTTGCACTTGGAGTGGAAGGTGAGAGGTTTGGGGTATGTCTACACTTACCATTTAAAGCGCAAAAAGTCCCTTTTTTGCGCTAAAACCATAGGAGCGTCTACACTTGTTAATGACTTTTTGCGGTGAAACTCAGAAGTTTTTACTGCAAAAAGAAAACCATCTTCATGAGAGGCGTACAGCTCTTACTGCTGTTCTTTTTGCACTGCTGTGAAAGTGAAGACACATTCCACCAGTGTAAACACCCTTTGGCCTCTGAAGGCTATCCCGCAGTTCCAAAAGCAACCACTCTGGCCACCATCTCCGCTGCTCTGATGCACAGACATCCGCCCCTCCCCCTGTAAGCCCCGGGAAGTTTGAAGCTCCCTTTCCCTTTGTTTGTAGATGTCGCGGGGAAAGCAGCCAGACAGCAGGAGGCTTTTAAAAAAATGCCATGGAAGAAGCCAGGAAGTAATGGGGCTCCTAAGACATGAAGCAGGGCAGCATGGGGCACTGAGCAGGGACCCAGAAGGCCTTCGGCTCACCCTCATCCCCCTTCCCACAAAATCGAGAGAACTGCACTGTGGGATAGCTGCCCTACAGCGCTGCTCTCATCCGCGACGGAAGTGCTGGTAGTGTAAACACTCTCTGACGCCTGAGGAATTGAGTGAGTACACAAACCAGCGCTTTGTTTTTACCGGTTCCCTATCACCAGTGAAACTTACAGCGCAAAAACTCTGTAAGTACAGACATACCCTTAGTGATGGCTCTTATTTCCTGTGACTGTTCATTCCACAATCTTGGGCCAGCCCCAAGAGAGCTCCAAAATTCAATAGATTACTTCTGTAACTACTGAATTTTTCAGTTTCTTACCAACACTTGATTGATTTTGATTTGATTTTTTTTGAAATGGGTTAAGAACTTTAAATAGCTCTTCAAAAGGGGAGGGGGGGAGCCTCTCTACCACATCCTTTTCAATTTTAAACCATCATTGAAGACTTCAGACATTATCTTGCATTTCTACTCTGTTGAAAGGAAATGCTTTCTAGAGAGTCAGACTCCTCCTGTCTTTTTGCTTTTTATGCTGTTTTGGTGGTCTTTAAAGCATTTATCAATGTATATCTCATTTGCAAAATCTATTTATGATTAACTGCTGCAAACATGTATTATGCACAGTTTTCATCATCCTTGTATTTAGTATTTTAATTCAAGCCACTGCCTTTTTGGGGGTGGGGAGGGGGGGAGTGGAATTGCAATAACCAAGCTGGTAAATAAAGTCTAAGAAATGATTGGGGAAGGCGGTGGATTTAGATTTGGAGCTGCTCTGTAATTTACGTTCACCTGCTTATTTTTGTTGTATGAATATATTGGTTTACCTTAATAGTCTGAGGGGGGAAATTGAGCAGGAACAGAAAGAGCAGCTCAAGATAAACCACTTCTCAGTAAGCACTTGAGAGCTAAGAGACCATGCCAGGATAGGAAAAAATCCCAGGAATGCAAGAAATTGAAAGAACTCTGGTAGGTTTAAGCAGCAACACTCTCTCAAGATGGGGGTGGTCATTTGGGAGAACCAGCCTGACACACAGGCAGCAATATGTTGGTGTTGCCCAAACAAAAAATGCTCCCCAGACTGGGCAGCTGCTGAGTGAAATTGACATGATTCTTGTCAGTTTCACAACTGCTGGTCAGGGGTGGGCCCCATAAAACCAAAAAGAATTATGTAAATTTCACTCTTCAGTTGCCAGGTCTTCTATGTCGCTATGTGCTCTGCCCCAGACCTGGGACCCCTGGTTGGTTCACCAGGCTGCAGGAGTTGGCCAGCCCAAGGAGAAAGCTGGCTGAGGAGTCTAGAAACCTTGATCTCTCTGGCCAGCCTGCATGATAGGGCTGCCCTGGAGTTTTAGATTTGGAAAGCCCATTCCAAACTTTCCTGGCTCTGTGGCAGGGAGCCCAGAGGCTCTGAGAGCCCCCAGGACTTGCAGGCTCCCAGCTCTGCAGCAAGGAGCCTGAGTTCCTGAGCTGCAGGGCTGCCCCAAAGCTGCAGGCCACCTGAAAACCAGAATAGGTTCCATCCGAAATTTTTCTAACCTGAGATGTTTTCACAGAACACTTCAGGTTGGTCAAAAGTAAGGGTGGCATGGTATGGTGTATTGCCACCCTTCCTTGTGCACAGCTGGTGGTGATGATGCTGCCTTCAGAGCTGGGCAGCCAGAGAGTAGTGGCTGCTGGTCAGGAGGCCGGAGGTGCTGGGGCTATGAACTGCCAAGCCCCAGCACAAATTAAGCCCCAAACGCTACTATTCTTAAGCTATATGAAAGAAGTATATGCATTGCTTAAGTTTTTGAGGACAACTTTAAATACTAAGCTGTTGATCCTGCCCGCCAATATACTGGCCCATGGTTGGTTTGTTTTGTTTTTTAAAGAAAACACAAACACTACCTTTCTTGTTGCCAGACTACAAGCGTGAGGCAGCAAGGCTCCTTGAAACCTATGAAACTGTGAAAGTTGTGGAGTTGCTACAAAAACCAAAACACTATGTGACTTTGGAGAGGGGAAAAAGTGCTTCCCTTTATTCTGTTCTTTGTCAAATAACTTGCTGCTTTTTCCTAATTTTGTTCAACTTAATACTGAGTTGTTAAAATATCTTTCTTCTCTTGAAGAAGCAGAGGCCAGGTCTAAATATACTGGTTCAAAAACTAACTTTTGGTTAGGTTGTGGTAATTTTTTATTAAGAAGGGGAAAAGCATCCTGGCATAAAGATGATTTATATTGATATAGTTTATTCCTCTTCCCATACAAGAATAAGCTATAACTGGTATAAAGCAACTTTATTCTAGCAAAACTGCATCCACATTAAAGGGTTCTAACAGCATCCACACTAGAAGGTTATAACAGCATTCACACTAAGGAGATTATACCAGTGTTAAAGTTTAAAGCAGTACCACTTTCTACGTGGACAAGCCCTGATAATGAATCCTTTCGAAAATGTGACCTGCTTTTTCTATTCTCTCTACTCCCCAAAGAAGAATAATTTCTTTTGACCTAAGGTGTAAATGTGTGCTAACTGACAGCAACCTTGGTTAAAGAGGTTTTTTGGGTTGGTAGGCAAAACTATACAATTGTAAAACAGTTGGAGGTAGGTCAACCTAATCTAAATGAAGTTTCTAATTTTATCTCTTACTCAAACGTAGCCACTGCTGAAATTTTATGTTGTTCAGAGTTGCTTAGACCCTGTCTACATTATACAGTTTCGTTGGCAAAAGGCAGCTTTTGCCGACAAAACAGTGGAGGTGTACACACTACAAGGCTACTTTTGGCTGCAAAACTCTGCTGTTTTGCCAACAAAATAAAACCACCTTGATGAGAGGCATAGAGCTTTTTGCAGTGAAGTTAAAGCAACAAATCATCAGTGTAGATGCTGCCGCTATGTTGACATAACTGGCCTCCCCCGGTATCCCACAATGCTTGCCGTGACCATTCTGCTCATAAATATTTTGAACTTGGCTTGGCTGCCCTGCAGGCATGCACCCTTTCCCTTTCAACATGGAGAGCTCACAAGCTGCTGAGGAGGCTGCTGCTGGCAGCTGAGGGGGCTGTAGGAAAACTCTGAAGGAATCATTAACATGGAATTGACTCTCTCAGGCTGGCAGGTAGAATGGGCTGCTGCTGGTGGGGGAGGTGGACGGGGAGGGACTGCTCTGTCTGCTGTCTGAACTTAAAGAAGCAGTATGCCGACATACTCTTCCCCCAGCACACACACTGTTTCTGTCTGTCCCCCCCACATACACTTCGGCTGAATCTTGTAGGATGCCAGTGAAACAGTGCTGGTTTCTCAGTCGCATCATGTGACACTGTACCTGCCCCATGAGGCACTGCAAACCCTTCCCAAAGCACCCCGCTGCCAGTTTCACAATGGGATAACTACCCAGAGTGCACTGCTCTCTGTGTTGATGCAAGAGCTGCTAGTGTGGATCTGCTCTGCCGACACCAGGAGCATAGTGTGGATATGCAACAGTACTTTAATTAAAGCGGCATAATTTTTGTCAACAAATCTCTATAGGTTAGCCATAGCCTTATATTCTACTATGTAGTTGCCCTTGTCCTAATCCTGCAGTATAGTACATGTTCTCCGACTTTGCCCTGAAATGTATCCTGTTCCTAAACAAATGTCTTGATCACTCTTCCCTAGTTAGTATGGCAGAGATTTTGACCAGGATTTGTTCTTGCCTAAGTATGGGAACTTCCTTGGTCACCCTTCAACCAGCTGATACTAGATTGGTCCTTAGTGTCCTAGCAAAACCCTTTGCCAAAAGCTTTCCTATTCCCCGACTGCTTCCAGAGTTATCTCAGATTATTTGATAGAGTAGTTCAACAAGTGTATTGGGGGAGAGAAGAAATTTAATGCCCCAGCAACATTAACTTTCCACTTTCAATCTACAATGTCCTCTTTCTGTTGTTGTATTTCATTGCCAATGTTGCATCAGAATATTTCTCCCAGAATCAAATGAGTGGCTGTTAGTTTTTTCTTTTAGTAATCTGCTTCTTTTGGATGCTGTAGCACATTTGTAAACACCCATGCCAGTGAAGAATGAGAACATGTTTCCGTCTCAGAATTTACTCCTCCTAACATTCTGATATTTACCTTAGGGCTAGTCTACACTGGCAATGTTAAAGTGCTGCCGTGGCAGTGCTTTAACCAGGGCCGGCTCTACGTTTTTTGCCCCCCCCCCCCCCCCAGAAGAAAAAACAAAAACAAAAAACCTGCCGAATACACTGCCACCGGAGAGAACAGGAACATGGAAGGGAGCTGCCGCTGACAGCGAGACCTGAGTCAGAAGAGTTGCCGCCGAATTGCCACCGCGGGAAACAACAGAGAGGGGCTGCCACCAGGGCTGCTGCCGGAGCGCTGCCCCTTCAGCAGCGCTGCCCCAGGCACCAGCCTGCTTAGCTGGTGCCTGGAGCCGGCCCTTGCTTTAACGTGGCTTGTGTAGTCGCGGCAGAGCGCTGGGAGAGAGATCTCCCAAAAAAACCACCTCCACGAGGGGCGTCACAGGCGTGCTACCAGTGGTGGGAGTCTGGCTCCTAGCACGGGTGTACTGTCTACACTGGCGCTTTACAGCACTGAAACTTGCTGCGCTCGGGGGTGTTTTTTCACACCCCTGAGCAAGAAAGTGGCAGCACTGTAAAGTGCCAGTGTAGACAAGCCCTTATGCTCTTCCTTTAAATATATTCCCTATAGGTTACACTTTATCTTTATTGCAGTTAGTTAGACCAGAGACAAGACTATATCAAAACCTATACAGCCCTATGAGAGTATTTGGGAAGAGCTGATCAGAAACAATAAGCTACATTGCTACAGACCCTATAGAGAAACTTGACACTCGATATGTTAATTAGAATGGTAGACTTCCACACCTCTTTACTCATGTGAATGACTGCACAAGTGCAAAATAGTAAGGGATTTGAGACCTTTGTGCCTCACTGGGTGGGGAACGCAGTCGTATTTCTCTGATTGCCTTCGTTCTGTGAAGGGAACTATATAAAGCCCTTGTGCAGAAACTTGTGATAAGCAGTAATAATGGATTCTGGGAAACTTTCTGTAGAAAAGTACCTTGAACAAAGGAGGAAGAAAAGAATGCCAGCTCTACACTATAAACTTATCTGTATAACTAAGTCGCTCAGACGTGTGAAAAATCCACACCCCTGAGTGAGGTAGTTACACCTACCTAGCCCCTAGTGTAACAGCACTATGTGAACAGGCCGTCAGAGCTACTGCCGCTCGTGGAGGTGGATTAATGTCCCGATGGGAGAAGCTCTCCTGTCGGCAGAGTAGCATCTTCACTGAAGTGGGTACATCAGCGTTTGAAGTGTAGACCTGCCCTGAGAAACTGATGGAAAGGGCTTTAATGTTATGGGGGTGATTGATAGCAGTTCTGTGGGTTAAAACTACCACTTCCCTTCCTCCCATCCTCTTTAGGAAGATGGGAAATCTCCTTGGTAATCCTATTCCACGCAACTCTGTATAGGTGTGGAGACTCTTGTGGATGAGTGGAACAGCTTTGTCATACCACCAGTGTAATGCAGAGCTGTAGACTTTATTTTTGCCTGTTTATAAAGCCAGCCCTTTACTTTATGAACAGTTACTGTAGACACTAGGTGGAAACTGAACCAAAGAGTTACCATCTTGTTTAATTTCCCTTCTGCAGAATAGAGAGTTTACAGCTAATTTGAGTTTGCAGAAAACTATTTTAACTGTTATATAGATGGTTGCACATCTGAGGAGGCACTGATGTGTGTCAGATGAGTTTATTTAAACAAGAATATGAAACTACTGCTGTTAACTTCAGAGGACACAGTATAAGCATGTGTATGTAGTTGGGGTGAGCTATTTCTGGTCCAATTCCATATCGTTCTACTACCACAATGGAAAATCTGACCCAGAGCACTTATTTCCTATAAAATGATATATAAACACTCAAAATTGCAAATGCAGTGGGACTAATGAATTGTTGTGGGATCCATTTAGTTTGGAGACTGATGGAATCCTAGGAGTCCGCATGGAGAGTAGCATTGGTCCCTCAAACATTTTGTTTTTTGGCTACATATAAGTGCTCTAATAAGAGCAAACTTTACTTGGTTATTCCTTCCCCTCCAGCACTCTACCCGACTGCTGTCTATTTCCTCTCCCTTGATGCAGAATGAAACTTCTCTTGCTGGCTGGAGCTACCACTACCGTAATCTCTCAATGTCACCTTGCTGTGTGAGTTTGCTGTCCTGTAGATTTGCTAACTCTCCAGTTTCGTTGTCACTTGCTGCTAATTTAAACATTTTTGACTATACATTGAAGAAACGGCCCTGTGTGTGTGTGTGTGTGTGTGTGTGAAAACTGCTTCTGAGAATCATGATCTGGGCTGCAACTAGTAAGCATCCTCAAATGAAGACTGACCGGCATCACCAAGTAAGCTTAGAAGCCACAGTTTGAGAATCATAAATTACAAGTTAAAATTTTAGCAGACCTTAAATTCATACTGAGCAGGTTGCAAAAAAACAGGCTTAATGCAGTTCTTCAGTTATGGAAATCTCAAGCCTTGATCATTTGTCTCTGTTTGAAATCTAAAAACAAATTGTTAGAAGGTAATTTGGAACTGGCAGTAATTGTTTTTCAATAAACAGCTTGGCAAACAAATTGAAATTTTTATTGGAAATTTTTAAATTTGGATGAAAATATTTTGTTTTCCCTTTTCTTCCTCCTGCACGCCCATTCCACCAGGAATTGGGGTGACAGTGGGGAAGGAAGACAGATACCAACAAAACTTTTGGCACTCTTCGCTTTATAGAAAAACTTTTTTGTTAAATTTTTCATGGAACAAAAATTGTGTTCCAATATTTTTTTGCAGAAAATATTTTTATTACCAGTTTTATAAGTAATACTTACATTTCTACTGATTTTTTGCAAGTGTAAACATGACTTTGTATGAATTTGGTTGTCTTCCACGGTGATCTTGAATAGTAGTTAGTAAAAAGTTTTAATGCTTTTAGTTTCCAGATTGAAATACTGGCAAGTGTTCTCACTGAAAATTATGGACTCCCATCACCATCTCTCCATATATTCATTGAGCATTTTGTTTCCTATTAAATAAAGCAGTGGTTTTCAAACTGTGGGTCGGGACCCCAAAATGGGTAAATGGGGTCGCCAGGGCTGGTGTTAGACTTGCTGGGGCCTGGGGCCAAAGTGCAAGCCCCACCTCCCAGGGCCGAAGCTGAAACCTATGCCCCACTGCCCAGAGCCAAAGCCCAAGGGCGTCAGGGCTCAGGCTACAGTCCCCTGAGCTGGGGCTGAAGCCCTTTGTTTTTTGGCTTTGGTCCCCCACACCTGAGGCGGCGGAGCTCAGACTTTGGCCCCTGCTCCTGGGGTCACATAGTGATTTTTGTTGTCAGAGGGGGGTCACAGTGCAATGAAGTTTGAGAACCTCTGAAATAAAGTACTTGAAACTAAAACCTGAATGTTCTTTAGAGTTAATTAAATGATCTATTTAAAAGTAGAATTGGATATTTAGTACATTAGATGCAACATAATTGTTTATAGACCTCCACTGTCTTATTTATTGTTTGCATTATTTTTCCCTTTCGTGCTGTCTCAATATTGTTTACATGTAAACCTGGAAGGGGAGGTAGAGAGAAGAGAGAAAAGGGAAAACAAAGTTTTTGACCAAATGTAGCTTTTAATTTTTTGCAAGCATATTTGTGAATACAAATAAAGTGTCACTCTTGAACTATTACCTGTTTAGTTGATCCAGATTCCAGAGATTCTTGGCAAACTCTTCTGCAGATGCATGACTGCCCAGATGTCTCCAGACTCTGTCCATCTATTTACAGGACTCTTCATTATGTATCTTTATAGAAAATTTGACTGGAGAATGTTCAAGTGGGTGGGGGTTAAGATATTTTAATTAAGGGTTAGTGGACATAAAATATGCACTGTACATTGCAGGTGAACATGTGAAGATATATATCGTAGTGCTTTGAATTTATAACAAACTCAGATTTTCATTTATTTCGTTCTTTGTGTATTGGATATTTCATATGAAATCCTGTAGTTGTATCTAGAGAGAAATTAGGGCTATTCCTATATTTCTCTCAACACTCTGTAGTCCATGTTTATCTAGTAGCCAGCTCTCTAACAATTGAGTAAGCTGTCGTATGCATAGAGTGATATGAAAGACAGCTTCAAAAGTGCAATTTAAATACCTATTTAAAAATAGACCACAAAATAGCAATACCATGTCAATTAGAGAGCTGTCTTCAGGAACTCTCTGAAAGCTAGATGACTATGTAACACTAAATTATTTTTTCCCCTTCTCTTTTTCAGATCTTTCCTGAAAGAAGCCCTAGGGTCACATCACTGCTCATTCTTCAGTATGTTTAAGGGTCTGTATCACAAGAATAAAATGCTGAATGTGCATGGGGGCTGTATTTCAAATGAGAGGATGAAGTGTGAATCGTTTCCCCAGTAAATGAGTTGTAAATTGAAATGCCAACAAATCTTTGATGGAGTGTGCGTAAAATGTCCCTGTTAAATTCAGGTTGGAATATTTACTATAAATACTTAAGCTACTAACACTTCACATTCTCTGTATTGCACAAAACCTCAGTTGGTTCACTAAATTATTTCATCTGATATGGGTAAACCAGTTCTGTCTAGGGGACAAAACAATTTTCTTTCTATTGCATTTTAAAATGACAACATTTTTAAAAGGGATTCAGCGGATCTAAGTAATCTATCTTAGACCAGCCATGCCAGAATTAACACGCTTCATCCAATAATGCAGTAGAAATTATGGTATGAGGGAGAAATTAACATTTGAATACAGAGCTTCAATACTAGAGCTGGTCATAAAATGGGAAAACTCAGACTGTATCTAAACTTTCACCACCCAACTCATTACATTTTCTAAATTGCAGGAAACTCCTTTTAACTAAACTGTTCACCATTAAAGCAAAGACTTTTAAAATCAACTTTTGATTTAAAAGCCACATGTAAAATGTAGAATTGAATTGCAGAATAACTGTATTAGGAATGACTTGTATTTTTTTTTGTTGTTTTAGGGCTTTTCCTCCAGTGTTCAGTGCATATACACACACTTTTGAGAAATGAGAACAGATGACTCTGAAGCTGTTGAAGTGGGTTTGAGATCATGAGTACAAAGAAACTTTGTTTAGCCAAGTGAAGGTATCCAATGTGGTCTGAAATGCTGAGAAGAAAATTTCGTTTTTGGCATATTTTACGCTTCAGGCACCTCCTCGTGCTACTTCTTATTTTAGTGGCCTTTTCTGTTCTAAAAAGTAACCAAAAGCTGGACTTCTTGAGTCAGAGACATCTAGAGCTGACTGGTGAAGATCCTACCAGTAATATTAACTGCTCTAAGATACTGCAGGGTGATATAGAGGAAATTCAAAAAGTAAAGCTTGAGATGTTAACTGTGTCATTTAAGAAACGCCCTAAGCTAACAGCAAGTGATTATATTAATATGACAACAGATTGTGCCTCTTTTACCAAGATGCGGAAGTATATTATGGAACCACTCAGTAAAGAAGAAGCTGAATTTCCAATTGCCTATTCAATAGTGGTATATCACAAAATAGACATGCTTGATAGACTTCTAAGATCAATCTATGCTCCTCAGAATTACTACTGTATTCATGTTGACAAAAAGTCTCCAGAATCTTTTCTGGCAGCAGTTAAGGGAATTGTGTCCTGTTTCAATAATGTCTTTGTTGCCAGCCAATTGGAGAGTGTAGTGTATGCTTCGTGGAGCAGGGTACAGGCAGACCTCAACTGCATGAAAGATCTCTACAGGAGAAGTACAAACTGGAAATATTTGATAAATCTTTGTGGTATGGACTTTCCTATTAAGACCAACCAGGAAATGGTGGAGAAATTGAAAGCCCTAAAGGGTGAAAACAGCTTAGAAACTGAGAAAATGCCTTCCAGCAAAGAAATACGATGGAAAAAACACTATGAAATTGTTGATGGTAAGCTAAAGAACATGGGAATAGACAAACAACCTCCACCTCTTAGTACACCTGTTTTCTCTGGCAGTGCCTATTTTGTTACTAGTAGGAGATTTGTAGAGTATGTGCTAGAAAACAGCAAAATCCTTGAATTTATTGAATGGGCTAAAGATACCTATAGCCCTGATGAATACTTGTGGGCTACTATTCAAAGAATCCCTGAAGTTCCAGGGGCTGTTTCTTCCAGTGACAAGTATGACGTTTCTGACATGAATGCTCTTGCCAGGTTTGTGAAGTGGCATTATTTTGAAGGGGATGTGTCAAAAGGTGCCCCCTATCCTCCGTGCAATGGAATTCATGTGCGCTCTGTGTGTGTGTTTGGAGTGGGAGACTTGAACTGGATGTTAAAGAAACACCATTTATTTGCTAACAAGTTTGATACTGATGTTGACCCCTTCGCAATTCAGTGCTTGGAAGAATATCTGAGAGATAAAGCTTTGCATCAACACAAAAATTAAAATGCTATCTTGTGTTTGGTATGACAGCTTCACACTGATAAGGCTGTCATGCAGATAAAATATTATGTAGTGATGATTTATTAGTGTGTTGCACCTTACTCATCGCCTTGGTATGAGCATGAGAAACTCCACTTGGGGTATATATGATATGTTCGGTTCAATTCAGTCTCACCTGACTACTTTTTCCCCACAAATTTCCATACCACATACTCTTATTATTGGAAGAGGTCCAAGCCTCAAAATGCATATTTGGGGTCAAGAGAGCTACTCTGGTAAGTCCAGCTATTCTTGTGTAACATTTCAATAGTAGCCTTTCAGGTTTTTTGGTTGTGGTGTTTTGTTTTTGTTTTTTGATCTCTGCTACTATTCAATTCAAAGCCTTAAAAAACAGAACCCCCTGATCTTGTGTGGCCATAACTCCATCCTTTTTCATAATCTTCTATTACTGTTGGGCATGGGGTGGAGAGAAAGCTAGACTGAGCAAGCATGTAGATGCAAAAGGATCTCAGGGAATGCATGTCAGGAATTCTTTAAAAAACAGTTAAAAGGGAATTGATCAATATGCCAAAGCTAAGACTTTTGCAGTGGTTCCACATGTATTCTGGGATACATACTTCTGAATCCTCTTTTCTGAAAACCTTGAATTTAAGTTGAAATATTCACCAAGCAACTACAAGGCCTTGTGTTTAAAGTACACTTCTTACAGTAATGTTTTGTGTGCTTGTTTTAGTTTAAAACTATTTTAAAGTTGAACAATTACATTTTAATTTCAGAGACATTTATAGCTTTAATCTGCAATGTCCATCTTCTCAGGGGAATTTATTATTCTGGGCCTGTTAGGATATAAATGTTGATATCAAGTTTATTTTTTTGTGCATAATGTCACTTCTCTACACTTGTAATTTTTTTTTAACTAGTCTATGAGGATTGAATTAATTCTTTTATGTTGCAACTCTAACTGGCAGAGCTGCTGGGCTCAACTTTCTGAAAGAGTTAACGTACATCAGTCTACCCACTTGTACCTCAGAACATTTAAACAGTTACTGAATATTCAGACAAATAAATTATTTTTCTAAGTGAAACTCTGTTTTCTCTTGACATTTGAAAGTCCTCTCTTAAAGCACTGTCAAAATATAACTGACTGTGATCGTTAGCATGATTTGGCCCCAAGTTAACAAATCTCTGCCTTGCTCAGGTAGGTGGCTCCCAGTCAGAGTAAATTCAGTGGGGCTACTTCTGTGCATAGAATGGAGGATGTATCTTCAATGTGCATTATAACAGGACTGACATAAAAGTAGTCAGCCTTTTAGGCCTAACTCTTGAAACTATTTCCAAACTTCTTGGGATGAAGAAGATATGGTAGCCGAGACTGAAGCTTAGTATAGTGGGTTGTACACCAATAGTAAGCGATTAAAGTTTAAAAATGTGTATATACTTTTTATGGTTTTGATCCTTTAAATGTGTAGATGAACAATATTACTCCTAGCAGGAGTTGTATTGAAACCAGTGTTGCTATTCATATGTGTAACTTAGCTGCATACTTGTTTGCAAAATTATACCCTCTGACATCAGAACTAGGGCTGAGAAACCTGCTGTGGAGAAAGTCATTAAGGAAGATGGAACCACAAGGTATAAATACATCAAATTTTCTGAGATGTAGGAATGGGAAGAAACACTTCAGGTCTCTTTTGGGGACACGCTTCATTTTGGTAAAGACAGTTAAATCTTAAAAAGTACGGGTCTGTCTTCCAAAGGGATCTGCAACAACTTTGAATGCTATCAGAGGAAAGTTCTAGCTGTCTTTTTGCATCTGGTAAGGCCTAAAAAAGCAGCTATTGTGGTAGATGTGACAAAAGCAAGATTGTAGACTACACTCAAACTCCTTGAATGTAAGCACTGCCTTGGTGTTAAAATTCAAACTATTCCTTAGTGCTGCTTTTACTGCAGTCTGATAAACTGTATAAAGACAGTTGTGAAACTTTCTCCATTCAGTACCTACCTATTGTCTAAAACTGTCATAATTTAATTCTTTGGAAACATCTTTATATCTAGTTGCATTTTAACATAGGAATTCCACTTCTGCGTCTAAATTAAAGATAAAGCTTAGGGGTTTAGGCCTATATCCTGTAACCCACTTACAATATTATTTTCTACTTCATATGAAAAGAGCAAAATATTTAACGTGATTTCTCTTCCCTTGCCCTTCCAAAAATGAATCTGTTTCTAAGGATCTGCGACGTTGTTACCTCTGCCAATTTTAATCAAACACAAGATTTAGCCCATTGCCATACACAGTGAAAACTCCAATATCCTTTTAAAAAAAAACAAACCCAAACCTGAAGCAACTGATATTTCTTTTAGCACTAAAATAAGCTGCCCCTGGCTTTAAAACTTTGGGTTAACTACTGCTTTAGGTAGGGTTGCCAGGTTTTTGAATGGAATGCCTGGTCAAAAAGGGACCCTGGGGGCTCCTGTCAGAGCTGCTGACCAGGCCGTTAAAAGTCTGGTTGGTGGGGCTGGCAGGTTCCCTACCTGGCTCCGCGTGGCTCCCCAGAAGTAGTGACATCCCTCCCTTCCTAGGCAGAGGGGCGGCACCCGCAGGTGGAGACACAGCGCAGAGCTGCCTGGCCATGCCTATGTCTAGAAGCCAAGGGCTATGTCTCGGCTTCCAGGGAGCCCCCTGAGGTAAGTGATACCTGGAGCCTGCACCCCACACCTCCTCCCATACCCCAATCCCCTGCCCTAAGCCTGCACCCAACTCCCTGCCCCAGCCCTGAGCCTCTTCCTGCACCCTGAACCCCTCATTTCTGGCTGCACCCTAGAGCCCGCACCCCTAACCCAGAGCCTGTACCTCCTCCCATACCACAACCCTATGCCTCAGCCCAGAGCCACCTCCCACACCCAAAACCTCTCATCCATGACCCACCCCAGAGCCCAAATCACATTCCAGAGCCCCCTCCCGCACCCAGAATCTCATTTCTGGCCCCACCTCGGAGCCTGCACCCCCAGCCGGAGCCCTCATTCCCTCCCACACCTCTGCCCCAGCCCAGGGAAAATGAGTGAGTGAGAAGGTGGGGGAGAGTGAGTGACTGAGGGAGGAGGGATGGAGTGAGCAGGTTTGGACCTAACAGAAGGGACAGGGCAGGGGGTGAGATAAGGGTGTCTGGTTTTGTGTGATGAGAAAGTTGGCAACCCTAGGTTCAGGGACCTTTGTATGTTCCTGGGGAGGCTGCTACAACTAGTCTATAAGTAGCTAGTCTTCCATTACAAATGTAAGCTCAAAACAAAAGTGACTCTAAAGTATACTGCAATGGTCTCAATTGACCAGTTCCATGGAGGATTTAATCAAACAAAAAGCTTCAAGTAAAAGGCAACAACTCAGAGCGGATCAGACTGGATTCTATACTAATCTGTATACAGTACAACAAGAAATAACTGATACTATTACAACTGTTTGTTTGTCAACTTTTTATTCTGCAGCAATTACTGTTCTGTAGCAGTTTCATTTAACACACGTGGGTCCTTAAGAAAGACTAAGTTTAAGTATGCTATGTGAGCCAAAATCCACAATAAATAAAGCCAAAGCTTAATTATTTGCACTAGCTGCATGTGTGGTGAAACTGCAAAGCTGTTTCTGATTGGATTCTCGTGCATGCTTTCAACTTTAGTTGCAAGAGCCTCGACCAGTGGTGAGCAACCTATAGCCCATCAGGGTAATCTGCTGTTGGGCGACATGACAGTTTGTTTACATTGACCAGCTGCGGGCGGCCATGCCTGCGGACAGTCAGTGTAAATGAACTGTCTCGTGGCCTGCCAGGGGATTACCCTGATTGGCCGCATGTTGCCTGTGGGCCACAGGTTGCTCACCACTGGCCTAGACTCCCCTGTAAGCAGTATTTTCTAGGGGGCTGAGTTACTTCCAGTAGCTGGGGCTTTAAGAAAAACACCAAACTGTGAGACAAAATTGCAAGAGCTGGCAACACTGAAAGCCCTGTCCAGAGACCTACCACCCTCACCAGCTACTGCTGCCATCCCCATCAAAAGTATCTTCAATTTGTTCATATGTTTGCAGCTTCCGTCTAACATCCATGAATATGAAAAATGCTCTTCCCTAGTGCTCCACTTGAAAAGTGGCAACTTAGATACTTCATCTTCAAACTTGGCTTGACTTCTGAGTTACTTTAAAGAAAACTGGCTTGGTCAACTTTAAAAGTAATGTATGTTTAGAGGTAGCAATTTTCATATGCTTGCACTAACCTTTTCGCCAGTAGACCTTGTAAGTAGGATAACTTTAGTTCAGGCAAACTGAATGCTTCCTCTGATGACTAACTCCATGTTTCTTCCCATGCAAACAAAAATGCAAAAAAAGAATTTCAGTACATATAAACTAGCACTAGGGCAGAAGATTCGAATACTCAGACTGGAGTACCTAATGGTCTTAATGTTTTTGAACCTTTTAGAACAAGCTTTTTCAAAAGCATATTAGTGAGTTAGGTGCACAGGTTCCATTTACTTTCATTGGGATGTGTGCTCCTTAGGCACTTCTGAAATCCCATTTATACTTCACCCACTAGTGTTAAATTAAATGACTCACCTCCCCAATATTAATGTATTTCTATTCTAACTATGGAAATAGAACAGATAAATAACTATATAGTGATAAAGTAGCACAGTTGTCCTAGTAACAGATACCATACCAGAGTGCTATTTCAGTTGACCAAAGGCTGACTCTATTCCTAAAGACAGGTTTCAGAGTAACAGCCGTGTTAGTCTGTATTCGTAAAAAGAAAAAAGAAAAGGAGTACTTGTGGCACCTTAGAGACTAACCAGTTTATTTGAGCATGAGCTTTCGTGAGCTACAGCTCACTTCATCGGATGCATAGCATATCGTGGAAACTGCAGAAGACATTATATACACACAGAGACCATGAAACAAAACTTCCTCCCACCCCACTGTCCTGCTGCTAACAGCTTATCTAAAGTGATCATCAAGGAAGGCCATTTCCAGCACAAATCCAGGTTTTCTCACCCTTCCCACCCCCCCCCCCCACACACACACAGACAGACACACATACAAACTCACTCTCCTGCTGGTAATAGCCCATCCCTCTTTGAAACCTCTCTTTATAATGCGCATGATAATCAAGGTGGGTCATTTCCAGCACTAATCCAGGTTTTCTCACCACCACCCCCCCACACCCCCCTCCAAAAACCACACACACAAACTGTGGTTTTTGGAGGGGGGTGTGGGGGGGTGGTGGTGAGAAAACCTGGATTAGTGCTGGAAATGACCCACCTTGATTATCATGCGCATTATAAAGAGAGGTTTCAAAGAGGGATGGGCTATTACCAGCAGGAGAGTGAGTTTGTATGTGTGTCTGTGTGTGTGTGTGGGGGGGGGGTGGGAAGGGTGAGAAAACCTGGATTTGTGCTGGAAATGGCCTTCCTTGATGATCACTTTAGATAAGCTGTTAGCAGCAGGACAGTGGGGTGGGAGGAAGTTTTGTTTCATGGTCTCTGTGTGTATATAATGTCTTCTGCAGTTTCCACGATATGCTATGCATCCGATGAAGTGAGCTGTAGCTCACGAAAGCTCATGCTCAAATAAACTGGTTAGTCTCTAAGGTGCCACAAGTACTCCTTTTCTTTTTTCTATTCCTAAAATGTTTTAACTCTTATATGCAACCTCTTTCCTACCTGAATTTTGCTTTTTGGTAGATCTAAGTCTAATTAGCTGTCACAGACTCTGCCTCCTGTAATATAACACTTCATTTTTAAGTTTCCTGTCACCTTCTGAGCACTGCAGTTGTAACTAAGTTAGCTGTACAACTGTTCACATACGAAACACCATGAACATCAGGAAATCCAAGGGCAGTAGCCAGCAAGAAGCTATCGGCTGGACAATATGGTATTCACACTATCACGTAATCATTTTTCTTTGCTTTTCTTTCATTGGTTTTAACTTGAACAACTTTTCAAATTAAAAAAAGGGGAAGACTAAAGGAAAAGGTGCTGATTTTTAGGCACAGTATTTACTCAGATTTTTTAAAAATTATTTGAGGACTTAAGAAAAACAAAACCAGCTTTCTTAACTCTGAAACTGCCTAAAAATAGCTCCAACTGAGGTATATGCTTTTGTAAATTGAATTTATTAATGAGTATCTAGCCAATGATAACAATTGTCCTGGCAAATCATCTTCATTCATGTATGGTAACTAGAAAAGCTGCATTAAAGATTGAAGTTTAAGTTTGTCATCCACTCTATGGATTCTGGTTATGTGGAATGAATCAAAGCTGTCTTTCTAGAGAAGGATCTTAGAGGGCAGCAGTTCACTAGATGTTCTGTGTTTAAGTGCTTTGGTGCAACCACAGCCATGACAATGGTGACAAATGTAGATTGATGGCCTCATAGTCTAGAAAGCAAATCAAGCGATTGTCCTGGCACATAACTAAAACTTTATTTACATCAGTTACTCTAGTAATTAAACAAATTGACTGCACTGTGTAAGTAGATTGATTCCTATTGAAAATATGGCATGCCAACGATTTAACTCTTGCCTATTTAGAAATCAGTCTTATCTACTTAATATCTGACTGAAAAAAGTGTTCACAACTACAGACTCTGAGCCAGATCCTCCAGCCCTTCAATGGGAGTTCGGGGGATCAGTGCCACTCAGAATCAGGCCCTCTTACACTCACAGACAGCACAAGGAGGTAAGCATGTTGTATCAATAATGAGAATTCATTCATTAATAGTGTGACTTGCTGCACAAAAGCCCCAGTTCTATATTCAGTCAAAAGAAACTTCTGATCCACAGATGCCCCTTGGGTCTCTTTAGCACGAGAGGTTGCTCCCTATACTAAAGGACTAGCAGTTGTGGAATGCTCCTGGGTGAAGACTGTTGCTCTGCCCAAACTCACTGCTTTTCATCCAATCCATGGCAACCCAGCTTATTGGAATGATGCTGGGATCCTCAGTGTGTTTTCTGATGTCCAAACATAGGAGCCGCTTCTTCCGCAGCGGAGTGAATGCCAGTAAACTACGAAAGGATTTTTGGAAGGCTCTCTCCTGCTTAAAAGCTCTGCTCTGTGAGACAAGGTGGGTGAGACGCAGCTACACCAACAGTGCATACATGTTCTGGTCTGTGTCAGCAAGAAATTGAAAGAGGCCATATGAGCCTAAGATTTAACTCCTCCATTCCTTTAAGAGGGTGCGACTAGCCTGCACAAGGCCTCATGCATCTTTTAAAATCAGTGTTGTTAGTCCTCAAAAGGTGCATTAAGAAAATAACTTGGTGATTAAGTGTGATCTGATGGTGACCTTTGGGCCAAAAATATAGGTCTTACATTAGCTGAGATTATTAGAAATATTCCTGCATTTTTAACATTTCAAAGAAAACCTTTATTTTCACAGGTAAACATTGCATCCCAACACACACTGTCACACAGTCCCCCAACACACAGTCTCACACACGGAGGCTTGCTTGCTCTCACTCACTCACACACACACTCTATTATTATTGTTATTACTGCTTGTTACTTCCTGTCACAGTGCTCGTGGTGAGCCAGGAGTGGCAAGGGGTTGCAGGAGGGCTGTGGGCTCTGGTAAGATGCAGCCCCCATGTGACAGCACAAAGCCTGCCTTGAGCCACTGCCGCAGCGTCTGCTGTGTATGAAGCTTGGTGTGTGTCAGCAATTTGGGGGTGGGGTTTGGCTGTGCCACCTCAACACACTGGGGTCAGCGGTGCCAGCTGGGGACTGCCTTCAGTGGAGCATAGGGTCCCCATAAATCCTAAGGATGGCCCTGTCTAGGACTGTTTTCAGTGGAGCATAGGGTGCCCATAAATCCAAAGGACGGCTCTGTCTAGGACCCAAGTCAGAATGGGGAGGCAACTCTCTAATACAAGGATACGGAACGTAATATTTCTGCCTAAAGACACTGGGTCAAATTCTGCCCATTACACCCAAAATCAATGAAGTGGCACAGGACTAGATCACATTTGTTTCATTAAATGGAAGAATACCATGGTCAGACTTTTCATTTTGAAAGCCAAAATTTTTTTGGAGAGTTGGTTGGTTTAGAGAGTTTATATCTGTCTCTTGTTTATATTGTGCCTGTCACCATAGAATGTAGGTAAAAATTAATAAAGCATGTTTTGATCTGAAAGGTTCCTGCTTTTCACTCCTTGTCAGTGTCATTTTCTTAAATGGGATTATTCTGTTTATCTGCAGGGGAAGTTTTGCCTGTCACATCTTCTAGCACTGTTTTATGGAGGGAAGGCCTTTACATAAAGAAAAGATTTACATTTTCCCCTGAAAGTAGAAAGATGGGTTCATTCTGATCTCTGATGGTAGGGAGTGCCACAGCTGGGGGTTTTACATAAATCAGGATGCAGCATAAGAATTATATCCCCAAATCTAATGGACTACTTTCCCCAGGAAGTGTCTAGCTAGATTTTCTGAAAGAGACAGATTGAAAATAATAAATTCAACACAGAAAATATCTATTGGATTATCCAGCCCACCCCTCTGCTTGTGGAAAATTGTTCACTACAACACATTAGCTATCGATTTGTCTAATCTAATTTTAAATGTGCAGGGATGAGTCACCCACCATTTGCTGCTCGCGACACTTACTCCCTAGTCTTATCCATCTTGCTGTAAAGAAGTTTTTTGTTTTCATGTCTTTTCAGCGCTCTTGCAAAGTGGGTGAGCCAGAACTTTTCAGAATAATATCAGCTATGTCCTTGTACATTAAAAAGATAGGCTAATTAATAGAACTGGTTGAAATTGAACTTTTTTCCCCACAAAAAAGTCCTTTCTAAAAAAAAATACATTTTGTACACAATTGTTGACATTGTTTTTGTAAAATTGTCTATTTTTACAAAAAAATTTTTATAAAATTTGTTTTCAGAATTGACTTATTTACTGAAAATAGGTTTTGGTAAATGAAAAATGTCAAACAATTTTGATTAAAAGAATCTGGTAAAAGATATCACCGAAACTTTCACAGAAAACAGGTGCATCTCCAACCTTGGGATCTAGAAACAACTTTTGGCAACTTTTGCCAATTATTTTTTCCATTTTTTTTTTTTGGCAGCTCTGTAGTTAATAAACACACCTGCTACAATTGTGATCTCATTTCTATGTTTAAAATAATTAAGAGCAGCACACAACAGGCTTCTAGCTAATATAATTTCTTCTTTCTCACACTGCTCACCTCTTTCTTCCCCAATTTATCTGAATGAAGTAGTTAAAATCAGCTTCCCACTGCTGCTCTGACCTGTTCATGGTTAAGGTTCTGTACAGCTCCACCCTATTCCTACCATCATTTGTCACTCCACCCAATTTAATCTCAGCTCTCATTTCATATTGCTTCTTACTAGTTCCTTTGCTCCACTAATGAAGCCTACCTCACTCTGCCCTTTGTTTCATTTTTTTTCATGCCTCTTCTATGCTGGGAAAAATTTATCAAAATCCATCAGACATCCCCTCCCCCTTCATCCTAATTCTTCCTTAAACTCTTTCCTTTCTGTAAAAGTGCTGTTTGCCCATTATTGTTTTTTAAATAGATATTCTAAATTAACAGCATTTTCTGGATTTCTCCACTTTTGTTTGCATCCTATCTGCTTATGCATTTAGTAATCTTTTCCTTTTCCTCTTGTAGAGGGCAAAGCATACTGTGTGCACGCAATTAATGAATACATTAAATAAATGAGGTAGGATGGTGGTGCTAAACACTACTTCACCCCTAAAATCTGCCTGAAAAGTGACGTGGGGAACGATGACCTATTGGGACACATTCATTCCAATAACAGCAATGCACCAGCAAAGAGACTCTCTCCTTCTGAGCAGGATGGCTATCTATATCTAAAGCACTGGGGGACTAAAGGCATTTAAGAATGTTAAGTAATGCTACAGTGGTCCAAAATTTGGCTCCAGAGGTACTGGCTTCTGACCAACATATTTGGTAACCGTAGAGAGAGATAAATTCTTAAGCAGAGAGTCTCTGCACTACATTTTTAGAAAAAATATACATTTGCCCATTACTCAGGTTGGCAAACCTTTCAAAGGACTTGGAACCTGGTCTTTCTTGCACCCAGTGAGGTCAGTGGGAATCTTGCCACTTACATCACCTGGAGCAGAAACGACCTCCAGTCCAAGCTCCAAGTTTGTAAAGAAACGAAGTGGTTTCAGGTTCTGTTGTGAAATCAGATCTCTACTTGTAACTGTTAAGTGAAATGAACAGACAATCTATTGGGTGGCATAATCTTTTTGCGGGTGGAGGGAGCATACATATTTCTCCTTTTTAGAGATCTCTCTTCAGTCAGTCAAAGCAAGGTCATTCCCTTCCAAGGAATAGGAAAATGTGTGCCACTATATTGAAAGGAGGCATAGTGCAGCATAATTTCATAGATGGCTGGCGTGCTACATTCAGAAGATATTTGCATAGTCAGGTCTTTCAGCTGATTTCAGAGGAGTTGTGATTTATTTTTATTAACCACATTTTATGAGCCATGTTTAAAAAGAAGTTGACATGCATGGCTAGTTTTATGAGCCCTGCTTCTTGCCTCTTTTTTTTTTTTTTTTACATACAGGGGACAGACAGGAAGAAGAGGAGCAAGGGACTTGTTCAGTGGTTTAAAAATACTTGGCACAAACTTCTAGCACTTGGGAGTGGAAACACAAGTGTGTGTGTACTTAAATATATTTGGACATGTAAATACCATGCAAAATATTGACTGTCTAACAGGGCCGGCTCTAGGTTTTTTGCCGCCCCAAGCTCCGAGAGCGCAATTGCCCAAGCAAGAGAAAAAAAAAAAAAAAAAAAGATGGCCAGAATGCCACCCCTGGAATTGTGCCGCCCCCAAGCGTATGCTTGGTTTGCTGGTTCCTAGAGCCAGCCCTGCTATCTAACCTTAACAATCCAACAGTAAGAACAACAGCCTAGATTTTTCAATTCTGATGTTTAATGACTGACAGGGATGATCCTATCGTTGTGTTTGGACACACACATGGTTACAGGCAGTATACGTGCTTATTCTAACACATGACAAATTTTAAGAAAAGGCAGAAAACTTGGAACATTTGTTTTTTAGGCTTGTTAATCTCCAACCATGTTATAGGTTTTAAAAAAAAAAAATGTATTCCCTATTAAAGGTGATTTCAGTTTCCGCTAAGTGCTCTGTGTCATTTTGCTGGCAATGGCAATGGAAATGGAAATAAAAACAAACAAAGTGGAGTTTTTCCAGCTAACTGGCCTTACTCCAGTTCTCTGCCCAATATTTGGTTCTGGTGTTCTTGCCTCCACTACAACTACATGAAACTGACTTGAACTATTTAGCATTAGATAAAGTCACTTTATTATGGTATATAGACCTGATTTGTTCTTTCAGATTAGTAGATCATCAGGCCTCTAAACAAAAAATGTTGTTTGAATAAAGGCAAAACCCATTATTTATATAACTTAGTGTATATATTTTTAAAACATTAGCTCCCAATCAATGGCTAGGGCCCATTGTGGTAGGTGGTGTACAATGACATAGTAAAAGACAATCCCTGCCACAAGGAGCTTGTGATCTAAGGCAGGGGTGGGCAAACTTTTTGGCCTGAGGGCCACATCGGCGTGGGGAAATGGCATGCAGGGCCATGAATGTAGGGCTAGGGCAGGGGGTTGGGGAGGGAGTGCCGTGTGCAGGAAGGGGCTCAGGGAAAGGGGTTGGGGCAGAGGGGTGTGTGGGGGGGGTGTAAGAGGGGGCTCAGGGAAGGGGGTTGGGGTGCAGGAGGGGGTACACAATGCAGGAGGGGGCTCAGGGAAGGGGGTTGGGGTGCAGCAGCAGGGCGCTCAGGGCAGGGGGGGTTGGAGTGCAGAAGGGGTGTGGGGTATGGCAGGGGGATGGGGTGCAGGCAGGGGGCTCAGGGCAGGCAGTTGGGGAGCAGGATGCAGGAGAGGTTCAGGGTGTGGGTTCTGGCCCAGAGCCACTTACCTGGAGAGGCTCCAGGGTGGCAGTGGTGCACAGCGGGGCCAGGGTAGGCTCCCTGCCTGTCGGCCCTGGCCCCACACCGCTCCGGAAAGCGGCCGGCACCAGGTCCCTGTGGCCCCTGGGGAAGGGGGCGCAGAGGGCTCCTCATGCCTGGGGGTACCTCCCCTGAAGTGCCCGTTGGCTGCGGTTCCCCATTCCTGGCCAATGGGAGCTTTGGGGGAGGTACCCACAGTCAAGGGCAGCGCACAGAGCCCTCTGTGCCCCCTCCCCTAGGGGCCACAGGGACTTGATGCCGGGCGCTTCTGGGAGCGGCATGGGGCCCGCAGTGCCATGGGGATGGCAAACCCATGGGCCGGATCCAAAGCGCTGAGGGGCCGGATCTGGCCTGGGGGCCGTAGTTTGCCCACCTTGATCTTATGTTTTTCAGTGTGTGGGCTCGGAGCGCCATTGACCCCACACATTTGTAAATTGCTGGATTGGGGCCTAATTCAAGACGAAATGCCATAAGTGTGATGCTCAGATTGGTTCTCAGTCATTCTTCCATCTCTCCTCCCCCCACCCCACCCCATATAGCTTTTAGGAAAAAAGTGAAGACTCTGGCTGAGTCCCACTGCGACTTTGAAAGCAGATTATCTTGGGGTTCAGAGGTCTAGATGTTCCACTCAGCAGCCATCTGAGGAAATAAGAACAGGATGAGTGCAGGGCTCAAGACAGAAAAAGAATAAATTTCTACATGCTGTGAATTGAAAGACTTGCCAGACTTTGGTCATAGCATCTGAATGCTGGTCATAAACATTTCAATTTAGTTACACTGAAATAGGTTTAACCTTAATAGACATATCATGAAGATGTGTCTAATATGAGCAACCAAATGATTAGAGGCATAGGAAGACTTCCATAGGAGGAGAGTGTGAAATTATTAGGATGGTGAGAAGATACATGTTCAGTTCAGACGGAAGACAAGTGAGAGGGGACACGATAGATGTGTACAAAACAATGAACAGAGGGGGTACAATTGGAGTCTCCTATTTATGCCCATATAACATAAGAATAAGATGGTATCTAATACAATTAAAAAAATAAATTTTAAAATTGATTACAGGAAATATATTTTACCACCACAAGAAATCACTGAGGCCAAGAGTGGATTCAAAAATGCATTAGACATATATATGGATATTGAGAAATCCACCTTTACTTTAGATCAGACAAAATGTATAAGGGATATAACCTCTCATGCTTCCAGCTATAAGCCATCTGCTGACTGGGCTGAGCAGGAAACTTCACCAATTCACCATTTATTCTGTATTTGTCTGTTAAGTTTCTTGCAGCTTAAGAAGCATCTGGTACTAGCCTATGCCAGAGATTGGATACCAGACTCAATGGACAATAGGTATGTATGATATATATTCCTATGCATATTGTAGTGTTATTTATTTGTAGAAGTCTACCCTCCCAGGTAAGCTTCAGCAGTAGGAAATAATCACTTATAACCTGATACCCTACTTTTCACTGCCATCTTTTTTTAACGTCTTCTCTGATACCAAAGGTGTTTTTTTTTTAAATCTAATCACAAAGAGGGTAATCATTCATTCTACATTAAACAGTACCAACCTTCATTCTATTATCATTGGTTTAGTTTGCTCACATCAAATGATCAGACTTTTACTTTATTTATGTAAATATTAAGTTACCTGGTGGGAGGGTGTAAAGATAAAAGTTCATGTCAAGTTGAAAAGTCCCAGCCTATTAAAGAAAATAACCCTCCAATCTTCAAATCTCTAAATCCTGTATGACCGAAGCCTGCATTACCTCCCCCCATCCAAGCTGTGTCAAGCTGTGTACATTGGTGACTTTAATAGCAACCATTTACAATGAGGCTATAATAGAAATGAGGCAGCTGGTGAGCAACTGACAGAATGGGTTTGGGTTCACAATGTCCACCTTCTTTTTGGCCCCAAACCCCCAGGGACTTTTCAGTCAGCCTAATGGAATACTGAAGATAATCCAGACCTCTGCTTTCTGATGAAAGTGATGTCCCTCTGAAAGCTTCATAAATAATGCTTGGAAACTTTCCCTGCGGCCAGCGCTGCCCCACTATTCTATACGTTGGCTTTGGAGTTTCACAGATTGAATTGATGCCAAAACTGCACTGAAATTTCCTCAAAGGGAATTGGGTTGCACACACTGCAGAAGTTGAAAATGAGATACACTATGGCCACAACGCTTCCTCAGCTCTCGTCCCCTAACGCCCCTACTCTACTTGCGCTATATTGATGACATCTTCATCATCTGGACCCATGGAAAAGAAGCCCTTGAGGAATTCCACCATGATTTCAACAATTTCCATCCCACCATCAACCTCAGCCTGGTCCAGTCCACACAAGAGATCCACTTCCTGGACACTACAGTGCTAATAAACAATGGTCACATAAACACCACCCTATACTGGAAACCTACTGACCGCTATTCCTACCTACATGCCTCCAGCTTTCACCCTGACCACACCACACGATCCATCGTCTACAGCCAAGCTCTGCGATACAACTGCATTTGCTCCAACCCCTCAGACAGAGACAAACACCTACAAGATCTCTATCAAGCATTCTTACAACTACAATACCCACCTATGGAAGTGAAGAATCAGATTGATAGAGCCAGAAGAGTTCCCAGAAGTCACCTACTACAGGACAGGCCTAACAAAGAAAATAACAGAACGCTACTAGCCATCACCTTCAGCCCCCAACTAAAACCCCTCCAACGCATTATTAAGGATCTACAACCTATCCTGAAGGATGACCCAACACTCTCACAAATCTTGGGAGACAGGCCAGTCCTTGCCTACAGACAGCCCCCCAACCTGAAGCAAATACTCACCAGCAACCACACACCACACAACAGAACCACTAACCCAGGAACCTATCCTTGCAACAAAGCCCGTTGCCAACTGTGCCCACATATCTATTCAGGGGACACCATCACAGGGCCTAATAACATCAGCCACACTATCAGAGGCTCATTCACCTGCACATCCACCAATGTGATATATGCCCATCATGTGCCAGCAATGCCCCTCTGCCATGTACATTGGTCAAACTGGACAGTCTCTACGTAAAAGAATAAATGGACACAAATCAGATGTCAAGAATTATAACATTCATAAACCAGTCGGAGAACACTTCAATCTCTCTGGTCACGCAATCACAGACATGAAGGTCGCTACCTTACAACAAAAAAACTTCAAATCCAGACTCCAGTGAGAAACTGCTGAATTGGAATTCATTTGCAAATTGGATACTATTAATTTAGGCTTAAATAGAGACTGGGAGTGGCTAAGTCATTATGCAAGGTAGCCTATTTCCCCTTGTTTTTTCCTACCCCCCCCCCCCCCGACATTCTGGTTAAACTTGGATTTATGCTGGAAATGGCCCACCTTGATTGTCATGCACATTGTGGGGAGAGTGGTCAGTTTGGATGAGCTATTGCCAGCAGGAGAGGGAGTTTGTGTGGGGGGGGGGGGGTGAGAGAGCCTGGATTTGTGCTGGAAATGGCCCACCTTGATTATCATGCACATTGTAGGGAGAGTGGTCACTTTGGATGAGCTATTACCAGCAGGAGAGAGGAGGCCAGTTTATATCCATTTGTTCTTGTGTCCACATTGGTACTGAGCTTAAATAATTCCTCTCCCTCTCTAGTATTTATCCCTCTGATATATTTATAGAGAGCAATCATATCTCCCCTCAGCCTTCTTTTGGTTGGGCTAAACAAGCCAAACTCCTTGAGTCTCCTTTCATAAGACAGGTTTTCCATTCCTCGGATCATCCTAGTAGCCCTTCTCTGTACCTGTTCCAGTTTGAATTCATCCTTCTTAAACAGAAAGCTCAGAACAAGCTCTTTTGAAATGTCCAACAAAGCCCCTCCACTTCAGCGCTATCATCCCCACGTACTATAGAAGAAATAAACAAGGCATTTACAGCCACTACAAGTGGTAAAACTGCTGGTGAGGATGGTACTTATCCTGAATTCTTCAGCATTTGGGGCCAAAGGGACAATCATGGTTGGCAGACCTATTTACTGCCATATGTTCAATGGGGAAGATCCCCAAAAGCTGGTATGAGGATAATCATTGCCCTCTTCAAATATGAGAAACCACCAATTTCACTGCTCTCCACAATTTTGAAAGTTTATGGAGAGGGTTTTTCTGGCCCATCTCACCCCTGGCTTGGAGGCCATATTGCACAAGAAACTGGCTAGTTTCTGACTGGGATGAAGTTGCCGCAACCAGGTTTTTGCCATTACTAGTCACAGTGAGGCTGGCTTCTAGTGGAATCTAAAAACCAGAACCGTGCTGATAGATTTAACCATCTCTTGTGATACAATATGGAGATTTGGGCTATTGCTCAATTCATCAAGGGTCATCAAATGCCATAGCACTATGCAACTCCAGGACATGATGTTGAGCAACTGAAAATACTGTGTCCTTTTTGAATGGGCAGATCAGCAAAGCATGCCCACTCAGGGATCTAGGCTGTCTCCTCTACTGTTTAACATCTACACTGAGTGACTTAGCGAACACATTTATGCTGATTGCCTTATACTGGAAGAGCAATGCTAAGATCTCACCACCATTGGTGACACCTTCTTCACTGACTTTATGAAAATGGTGGAATACTTTTCAGTGCTGGAAGTTCCACACCAATGCCTCCAAAACCTTGGTAATACCCTTTCACCTAAACAGAAAAGCCACCAAGAAATCATTTTCTTGTCATGTTTTGCAGTCAACAGGTCCAAAATTGGCCTTATCTGAAGTACTTGGGTGTAACCTTGGACAGAAGCTTGACTTTTAAAGGCCATCTGGAAAAGACATGCAAAAAGGACAAGCCTTGTCTGAAAATTCATGGGCACAGCCTGGGGCACCAATGTGCACACACTTTGAACAGTAACTGGCACTGGTATACCCAGCTGCTAAGCATTATGCACTAGTCTGGGCAGGCAGCTCACATACCAAATGTCTGGATGTGCAGCTCAATGCCACAATGAGAATAATAACTGGAACACTAAAATCAACACCTGTTAAGTGGTTGCCCTCTCTGGTACATATATCCCCACCCAAAACCAAAGATACGCACATACAGTTCATGAACACACTTGAACCATGGCCCAGCCTGGACTTACCAATTCATCCACAACCTTCCAAAGTCACTTCTGAAATCTTGCAAGCCTTTTTGGGACTGGGCTGAAGTTCTTAAAGTGTCTTCATTCAATTGTGAGGCAAATTGAAAAGAGTTCAGCAATAATGTTAATGTCCCAAACAAACACCTGATTGCTGACCCCATAAAAGAACTTCACATCTTCAGTCCAGCAACAATGGTCTGCACTGAACCATTTTAGAACATTAAATGGCAGATGTTGTCATCTCTTACACCTTTGGAAGATGAGTGACAATGCACAATGTGACGGTGGTTACTAGTTGCAAACTATGAGCCACATTGTAAATTGGTGCCCACTTCAATCATTTACTGAGGTCATCTCAGGCTTACACCAAACCACTGAAAAAGCTACTCACTGGCTCACTGTTCTGGATTTGGTTACTTGAACGTTGCTAATCACCTCTTGCTATACGAAAGAAGAAGACCTTCAAATGAAAATATTTTTTATATTAAGCAGTAACAGGCAAACTCATTGTGCCCAAATTAGGCCTAACTCAAAGTTCAGACAAGCTCAAATGTTGTTGGGTCCACAGTCAGGTGGTTTTTAGAAGCACAGGGACTCAGGTTGCTATTCACCTACTCAACTCTATGCCTGTTAGAATCATAGAATATCTGGGTTGGAAGGAACCTCAGGAGGTCATCTAGTCCAACCCCCTGCTCAAAGCAGGACCAATCCCCAATTTTTGCCCCAGATCCCAAATGGCCCCCTCAAGGATTGAGCTCACAATCCTGGGATTAGCAGGCCAATGCTCAAACCACTGAGCTATCCCCCCCAATTCTCCAACTAGTCCTTCAGACATCACTTGCAGTAGGTTTAAATCCCTGGAAGAGCAGGCTTTTAGTTGTAATGTTTCAAAGCTCATAACTACATGTCCCCACAAGCTGCTGCGGATATGCTATCCTTGACAGATTTAAGATTTACACAGGCTTGATTTGATTTTCTATCTTGATGTCAGTGTTTTATTCAAAACACCACTTTCCAGACACAAGGGATCCTCCGAGAATGCCTTGCCAGAAGCTCCCAATCTTCTATATTGAGGGAGAGCCAGCCTGAATGACTCTGCTTATCCAACTATAAGTAACATGGTGTGGGAAGACAGGCAGTCCTTCAGATGAGTCAGGCCCAAATCATTTGAAGGTTTTAAGGTTAATGTCAGCACCCTCTGGTCTACCCAGAAACCCCCAGGCAAACACCCCTGGTGTTATGCACTCCTGCTAGAAGCAGGCTGTCGCATTCTGGTCTAGCTTCAGCATAGGAGGGGTCCCAAGTTGAACACGTTGCGGTGGGGTAAGTTTAGGTGACGAAGACATGACTAGGTGTACCAAGGTCCATATCTCAAACAAAAGGCTACACTCTCCTTAAGAAGCATAGAGAGGAAAATGTGTGCTTTGTCCGTTTACTGGGTAGCCAAGAACAGCTCAGAGTCTAGTAAGATTCACAATAATAGCCTCACCATCTCCTTCCTGCTAAGCACTATCCCATTTCAGATAACTAGCATTCTGGCAGCCATCTTCAAAAGGCACCTAGTTTTACAACTGTATACCCACTCACAATGAGGGCAGGGCAATGTTTGAGACAACAGTTCCAAATGATAACATCTGTCCTTTCCCTGATGACTGGGCTATACACTTGTTTCTCCGTACAAAAAGCACTGGCAGCTGCAAAGATATGTAATTGTTTTTTTTAAATCAAAGAATTCTATCTAGTGATCTCAAATTAAGACTAATAATCTGCCTGTATTCACGAGAGACTTGAAAGAATGGAAAGGGCAGGAATTAGGGGAAATAGCTGCTGCTGGCATTGTAAAACCAAAAGGCATATTTTATTTGATACGCCAAATTGTTGTGGTCCTGCAGCAAAGTTACTGGTTTTTAATACTAACATACCACAAAGAGCCCACAATATTTACCCCTGGACATGGTAGCACAATTAAGAAAATATCACCACAAAATAATATTTCTTTTGAGAAAGGTAATAACTGCTAAGTGAGTAATAATGCAGGACTGGAGATCTTCCTTTCCTTTAAACTCAGAAAACTAGCATGTGAGTCCAGGAGTAAGAGATGACCTTGAGAAGGGATTCTTTCAGCCAAGTAAATTAGAAGTCTCCTTTCCCCTGCCCCCACAGCAATAAAGGTCTTATTCTTGAAAGTATGTGACTGTGTACTGTTTAGGGGTCATTTCTGAAGGACATGCTTTCTTTTCACATTTCTGATTTTCGTTCTCAACCTATTAGATTTTTTAAAAAGCTAAACACAGTAATTCAATTGTCTGGAGTCAAGAGATCCCTGACACCAGCTCTCATCCTGCACTGCATCAAGACACTTAAGATCACCTGAGATGCCCTTGTTGGTTCCAGGAACTAAACTCTTTAGGGTAGGGACCATCTTTTGTCTCTGGTTACAGTGCCTGGCGCAAAGGGGCCCTGGTCTGTGACAGGGCTTTGAGACACTGTTGCAACACAAATAACTTTCCAGTTGCCGTAGCTGGTCTCTCAGTAGAGGGCCTCCAACTCTGGAACTCAAACCCACTGCTGTCTGCCAGAGACAGCTTGGCAGCTGTCAGGGAAGGTTGAACAACTAGCTTATTTTCGTTAGCATTGGGTTAATTTTGTATTAGCGATGTTTTTCCCCCCATCTGATAATAAACCTTGGAAGGTGATGACAGCAGCACACTGACATTTTGGCATTGCTTATTGTTTGTGATGTAATGTGTATATTTTGCCTACTTGTAATTTGTTAAAATCCCTAGTGATTTGTTGATAGCACTTTAGGATCAGTCTTTAAACCCTTACTCACCCAAGCAGACTATACCTGTGCAACGAGTGCTATTAACTTCAATGGGACTATTTATGGGCAAGATTGTGACCAAAGTGGCTGCAGAGTAAGGGTTCTCCAGGGTTGTATTAATTTAGGTGAGATAAATGGGCCCTAAAAGGTCAAAGGTCTTAACATGACCCTATCACTGTCCAACATTAAACAGTCTAAACAAATTTGGGATTTGGTATACAGAGACCTCAGCCTGCTTAGTACCCCACACCAGCCCTGAAGGGGATAAGGTGGCTCAGAATGGGCTAATTAACCCAATAGGTTGAAGCTTGTGGGGAGACTTAGGCTTGACTGACAAGCACTAGTTGAAGATGGAGCCCATCTGGGCAGGAATAAGTGGTGGCTTGCGTAAAGCCAGGAAATAAGTGCACAAGAGGTGGCAAGGTGGAGGTCTGCAGTCACTTTTTGGGCCTAGGGAGGAGAGAAGAAGGAAACCCAGAGGGGAGTAGAAGTCCTGGACTCCTGATTGAAGGGGTTTACCCACAAGGGTGGTGGAGAATGAAGCCTGCCAAGGGCAGAGTAGGAAGAAGCCCAGGGAAATGAAAGCAAGGGTTGAGAATGAGATGCTATGGACCTTGGCTACTGATTGCAGGGTCCCTGGGCTGGAACCCACAGTAGCAGGCCAGCCTGGGTTTCCCTACCAACCACTGAGAAAGCAGCATAGTCTTGAACTGGAAGACTGCTCAGAGTGACACTTGGACAGAAGGGGAAACTGTACAGTGACCTGGCCAGAGGGCCAAGCTGAGAAGAAGAAAAACAGAAACTCTTGGAGAGTAAACATGGCATGAGTTGAGAGAAGGGATGGGGCAACAGACCTGGCAGAGCTAATGAGATGCAGCCAGGAGGAGATGCCCCAGTGGTGAGTGTACCCCATTACACAAGGCAAACAACCATTACAAATCTTCTTAAGCTTTCATTAAAGATGCAGAAAAGAGGGTAAAACAGTTAAAGCATTTGAAATGTAAAGTATTAAAGAAGATTTTCATTTAACAACTTCCCCTGTCCTCTGGCTGGAGAGAGTCTTTAGAAGAAAGCCCCCATTTGACAATCTATTGGATAGTATCAAAGATGATGATAACTGTCCTTTTGGGAGAAAAGTTAGCTGAGATGAGCTGGAGCTATCATTGTTGCTGTTGTTTAAAGTCCAATCCTGTTTCCTAGAAGAAAACCCCAAGACAAACACACACAGAAAGGGGAGAGAAAAGAACAGCAAAGATAGAAAATACAGCTTCTGTCTCTGGCTTTGACACTCACTTGCAATCTTACTGCTAGAAAAACACAGGGAGAGCACCCGGTCATCTTAGCCTCTTGTACCAGCATCAGGCTGTTGAGGGCATTCCATTTAGCTGCCTCTTTGTGGTCACAGGCTTACAGCAGTAATGCAAAATATGCAGTCCTGGAGACTTAAGCCAGACTCTTATTGAACAGAAGGAGTAAGGAGAGAGAGATGGAAAAGAGAAGAAATAAGGTGGGGTGGGGGACAGTGCAACCACTAGGCAAACTAGGGGGCTGCCTAGGGCGCCGCCTAGGGCGCTAAGTGGTTGGGGGCAGCCAAAAGCACCCTGCAGGGAGGCGGTGGAGCGGAGGTGAGCTGGGGTAGGGGGGCGTGGGGTGGGCTGCCTGCAGCAAGTAATGGGGAAGGGGGGGAGCAGTGCGCAAGGGAACCGCCCCCCGCCCCAGCTCACCTCTGCTCCGCCTCCTCCCCTGAGCACGCCACCCTACTCTGCTTCTCTCCCTCCCAGGATTGGCGCTGCAAGCCTGGGAGGTGGGAGAAGTGGAATGGCGACGGCGTGCTTGGGGAGGAGGCGGAGCAGAGGTGAGCTGGGGTGGGGAGCTGCTGCACGGCTCCCCGGGCCGAGGGGAAGGAGGGAGTGAGGGGGGCAGGGAGCTGCCACAGGGGGGGTGCCTCAGGGTGGGGCGGGGGGGCGGGGAGCTGCAGCAGGGCTCCTGGGGGGCAGGCGCACGGTGGAAGTTTCACCTAGGATGCGAAACATCCTTGCACCGGCCCTGGGACAGTCTCACATCCCAGTGGTGTCTAGGATTTAGCTGGAGCTGATGGGGGTGGTGATATCATCTAGGTCCTTCTCAGTGGCCTGACCTGGTCTGGTCAGGACATCACTCAGGATCAGGATAATGAAGGCACAATGGTGTCATGCTGAATCCTGGGGTGCCAGGAGACAGTGGGGCTGGCAGTCATGGTGCTAAAACTTGTTCCTTCCCCTTGTCTTTTCTTTCAGCCAACCACCATGGTGGCAGCCAGCTTCCAGCCCTCTCCCCGCAGTCTATTTTTTTGAAGACACCAAACTGGTGTGGTGGGCAGAATAGCCCATCCTCTCATTAGCTTTATCCACATATTTGGCCCAAATACTGACACATCAGTTTTGGTTAATTGATTTCCAGTCCCACACTTCTCTTGTGCACCAGGCATGATCTTAACACAGTCCTTGAATTATAGCAGTAGGCCTTTGTACTAATTCATTCTTTGTCTCCTTTTTGCAACTTTTTCCATCCAAGTTTGTTATAGGTTATTGTGACATTTTATGCATTTTCACAGTTGAGCTCACAGTTAGGGTAAATTTGTAGTTCCAACTATCTCAAAACCACCTCCCTTGTGCAGCAGTGTTAGGGCTACCCCAAACTTAGTTCTGCGTACTGGGCAGAGCTGCACCTCCCAGGGAAAAAGTGGACAGGGAGTAGGCAGATAAAGGGCTCTGAGCTCTCATTCCAGCTAGCAATTGAATCCTGAAATGGGCTGTAGGAAATTCCTCCTTCTTACTCCTTTCCCACCTGCTGAGTGAAACCAGAGTGCCCCAAGGAGGCTCTGTAGTACAGTGACTTCTGGCACTTTGGGCCAGTGTAGTCACATACCTCCGCCTTACTCCGGGGGGTGAATAAACATAATTACTCATGCAAGTAAGGATTACAGAACTGGGCTCTTAGGCAACAACCCACACTGTGTAATTTAAAGGAGAAGAACTGCTACAGAATTGATTATATGAAAATCCCTTACCTAGACAAAGAGCACAACATGCACTGTGTATATTTAGAGCCAAATCTCACTAGCCTTCCCAATACTCCCCCATGAGAGTAAGACAAACAGGATTTGGTCCATTATTAGTTCAGTAAGACAGCCCTTGACAACAAAATAACCTGTCTTGACTAAACAATCAAGACACAAGACCTTGCCCAAAATAATCCCAGGTAGAAAAGATGGCGTCAATCTGCTAGATGCTGACCACCCTCAGCTCCCCAAATCTTCAGTTTTAGTTCAGTTTAGCTAATCACCTTGCAGGACTGGGCACAGAGCTGCCATCCCTGAAACTGAACTCCATACTAATTTTGTCCCTTTCCATTTTTCCTTCAACGCTTTCCTTTTTCCATGGATGATTTTTCCCTGCAGTAAGCCCAGCACACAATCATGCTATTGATTTGTACATGTGTAGAGTAATTTCTGTTCAAATTCCCTGTGTCTAAACTGGTTAGTAGGAGCCAAGACCCCATTGTGTTCTTTGGCTATAGATCAAGTTACTAGTTTAAAACATATAAAAGCAGATTTGTTTCAGACTCACACTAAAGTACAGATCAGGTAATAAAGCCAAACAATCATAGTATTTAACTTCCAAATAAACCTTCTTTAATATATGTTGAGATTGTTATGCTGAATAGATGATTTTTTTGAGAGAGAAAGAAACAAACAATTCTGTTCAGATATATTTCAGGTTGACACAAACCAACAGATGCCAGGAAGTTCCAGTTCAACAGGAAAAGAGGTCAGCATGTTTGCCTTAACTTTGAATTGCCTGCATTTGAAGGGTGTATCACTGTCTTTCACATTTTTACAAACTATTTACGTTTACATTTTTGAACATTTTTCAATTTTTGTTTAAAAGAAAATTAAGAGCACTTCTACATTATTAGAGACCAATTATTTACATAATACTTCATATTCTTTTGGGGCAAATCCAGTTTTTCTAAGGTAAATGTGTTTTAAGCTGCTATGGCTTACAAATATTGTGACAAAGCTCTGTCCTTACCTCTGTGGGTCCCACATTTCCTGGCAGATTTCACTCACTGTGACCCTCCACGTAACCTTTCTCTCTCTAGAGACAAGGGTCACAGTCTACTGAGCCATTTTCATCATAAGCCAGCAAGGGAGGTGAGGAGAAGTTATCCTTCCTTGCACAGTCTCTGTTGTCTCCCAGTCTCAGTGATTAATCAGGGGGCAAAGGGGGGGTGGAGCCCAGGCCCACCCTCTACTCCAGGCTCGAGTCCAGGGACCCTAATAGTATCAGCTATGGTAGCTGACCTTTTAGAAACATGACATGTGCAATTCCCTGGGCTACTTACCCCACAGCAGCCCTCACTTCCTCAAGCTCCACTTCACCCTTACCTCAGGGCCTCCTTCCTTGTGCCTGATATGGTGTGTACTACTCAGTCTCTCCAACAGCACAGCTTCCTCCCACAGCTCCTGACATGCACATCCACCTGACTAACTGGGAGGCTTTTAACTAGTTTCAGCCAGCCCCTGATTGGCTTCAGGTGTCCCAATCAACCTAGCCTTCTCCCTGCCTTCTGGAAAGTTCTTAATTGGCCCCAGGTGTCTTAATTGACCTGGAGCAGCTGCCATTTCACTTATCCTGGTACTAGGGATTTGTTTAGCCTGGAGCTAATATATCTATCTCCCACTACTTTTCCATAGCCATCTGGCCTTGCCCCATCACAATATTTACTTCTGAGTCGGTTCGTTTTTTGATTGTTAATCCCCATACCAACCAGCCATAATATGACTCATTTCATTCCACATTTAGTGACTTCGATTAAAATCTTTTTCTGAATGCTGCCAAGTGTGCTAACTCCAGGTTAAAACAATATTTATTTACTTCTGAGTCAGTTGGTTTTTTGATTGTTAGTCCCCATACCAACCAGCCATAATATGACTCATTTCATTCCACATTTAGTGACTTCGATTAAAATCTTTTTCTGAATGCTGCCAAGTGTGCTAACTCCAGGTTAAAACATGGTTCTGGCACCATGGTTCAGTTAGATTTTAGACAATGTAGTCTACTGCAGCAGAAGTCACCTTCCAACAACACAAAACAAGGTGGCACTTGCTTCAACTGTATTCTTTATAATTAATTGCACAAATGACAAAATATAATTACAATGATTTCAATAGGCTCACACCTAGAATTGTCTGCAGAATGATCATGTATGGCAGACAACTCAGCCAGACCTTTAGGTAAAAGTATGGGCTGAATGTAAGCATTGTACTCTGTAGGGATGGTATATTTTTTCACACTTGCCAACTATACCTATTTGTGGGTTCATTGGAGAAACTGGGACATTCTGTGAAGTTCCACGTAGAGAGTTGTTTTTTGTATCCAGAATGAGATAGTGCTTTCTAGATTTCATAAAACAGACATATCCTGAGGGTACTTACAGATATAACTTACAAGGATAAGTGTGGGCAAAAGTGAGTTCCCAGTTAGCCCTGATTCTGCCAGCCTCAGGGCCGGCTCTAGGCACCAGCAAAACAAGCAGGTGCCTGGGGCGGCACATTTCTCGGGGCAGCATTCTGGCGCTGGCCATGACGCCCCTAGAAATGTGCCCCCGCCACCACAGCTCGCCTCCGCCTGCTCCCCTGATCCGCGCTGCCGCCACTCCGCTTCTCCCCCCCCCCCTTCCTCCCAGGCTTGCTGCGCCCCAAACAGCTGTTTCACGTGGCAAGCCTGGGAGGGAGGGGGCGGTGGTGGAGTGGAGGTGAGCTGGGGCGGGGAGCGGTTCCTCTACGCCCCCCCTCACCTCCGCGCCGCCTGCTCCCCTGAACGCGCTGCCTCTCCCTTGCCGGAGAGGGAGCGGGGAGAAGCGGAGCAGCAGTGTGTTCAGGGGAGCAGGCGGAGCGGAGGTGAGCTAGGATGGAGGGTTGCGGGGGGGGGAGCCACAGGAAGCAATGTGGGGTGGAAATGCAGCATACCCGGGGGAGGAGGCGGGGCTGGGGATTTGGGGAAGGGCTTGGGAAGGGGCGGAGTTGGGGCGGAGCCAGGGGCGGGGCGGAGGGCATGAAAAAAAAAGTGGGGGTGGCCAAAAATTTTTTTGCTTGGGGCGGCAAAAATCCTAGAGCCAGCCCTGCTCACAATGAGATGTAACTTACATTGCAACCAGCTAGCTAGACCACTCTACACCAGCTCTGACCCCGTTGCAGGCTAAAAAGAGAGCGTAGCTGAGGCAGCTGCCCCATGTATGTGCCTGTAGTCTCAGATGGATATGTACGTGGGGCTGCTCAAGCTGCCAAAGATCTGCTGTATTCCTAGCATTCTTGCTCAATCAGGGCTAGCGCAGGTATGTCTCCTCCAGCTGCGAATCACATGCCCAGCTCAAAGTATAGACTAAGGGTGGCAACTCAGGTTAATTATTAAGCTGAAGAGAACGGCAATTGAAAGCAGTTAGCACCCTGTGGGTAGGATCAGGCCCTAAAATGTTCAGGCTGTGACCCCCATCCACCCGTTCTCCACCACAGCTCATTCAGTAAAAGAATGGGAGGCCTATCTTTTTTTCCCCCTCAAGCACCGGTGGACATTGTCAGTGGATTTCAAATTGACAAGTAATACAAGAACATTCTTTGGTTTCAAAATTGCAATATGGGAGATTAATCTGTGTGGGGAAAATGAAAGTGATTTCTGCCATGGAGTCTTGCTGGAATTTAATGGCATGCATCACCAGGCTCTTCTTCAATGCCTGTTCCATCAGTGCTGCTTCCTTCTAGCATCTGCAGAGAGGGGAGTAAGAACCGTCTGCATCTGTGCTGCTTGTTGGGGGAGGGGAGGGGAGGGGGAGGGAGCATGAGAACCCCCCACCCTCTTTTTTACTAATGCAGAGAGTCAAAGGGAATACAAAACACTGGTGTAAACAGGATTTAATCCTAGCACAGGAGAAGACACTGTAGTTATCATGCAGACAAAACTCTCATTGACTTCAGGGCATGTCTTCACTAAATAACCCATCAAACAAGAAAGAAGCCTTGTGTAATGCAAAGGGAGGAAAGTACTAACTTTTGTATATTTGAAGGCAAATGGTCATTGTGTGTGATGATCAAAGACTCTAAATACATTCCTCTTTCTTCGCCTTCTTCGCCCTCGGAGAAAGAGCCCATGTAGGTAGTTACCCTGTCAGCTTGTTTTCTGTGAGAAGCTATAAGTATGGACACAAGGAAAAATGCTTCATTTCTTGACTGTTTGGATTCTAACAGGGCAGAATAACTGAACAAGACTGAGTTATTCTGGATAGCCCTGAGAGACTTTTGGGAAACTGGCAGATTACTACATCTCTGCTACCCATTTGGAATTATCGGCTATGACTCACCTGTATCTATACTTTTATCTGCTTTAACTTCTCAACCATTTGTTTTTCTTAGCTAAAACCTTTAGTTTGTTTACTGTAGAACTGGCTACCAGCTTCTTTGGTGTGAGATCTGGGATGCAAATCAACCTGAGTGAGTGACTGGTCTCTTGGGACTGGGTGTAAACAGGAATGTTTGAGATTTCTGGTGTAGGTGACCATTTATCACATAGTCGAGCTTCTCTGGGTGGCAAGATAGACTACTGGGTTGGTGAAATCCAATTGTAGAACATACCACCAGTTTGGGGTGTCTACCCTGCTTTTGGCAGTCTGCCCTGAAGTAGGCACTCACAGTGGTGAGCCACTGCAGACAGCATGACACTCGTATGAAGGGAATCCATCAACTTTAAATGTCTCCTTATGTAAGTATGTTTTGGTCTCAAGTCGACCACCATCAAAGCGCACACATTATTTTTCAGAGACGCTATAAACTGCCTAAAATGGTGGTTGATACTGCATACATTGATTTTACCTTGACTAAAATGGTACAAACACTCCCCGTTTCAAACCTTATGTTAACAGGAGTAAAATTAATTCAAAAGAAAAATAACAGAGTTCTGTTTAAAAAAAAAATCCTGAAAGCTTATTTATGGAAACTTCTTAAAGAGCCTAATAAATAAGAGTGATTGAATGAATGAGGCCATTCTTCTCTGCTCAAGACTGCAGTGGCTGAGACTGATACAAAGCCAAATAAAAAAATTAGTTTCCCTTAAATGCAGGAGTGGATCTTGACTCTGTCATTGGTTACTGACTTCTGACACCTAGTGAATAGATGCTTGTCCTATGATAAGCCAAACTTCAGCAATGGAGTGGCTAATATCACATATTGATTTGTCAAAAGGAGATTATGAAAGATAATTTTACTTCTGCAATCCCATGTGCCCATTTGAAGAACTCCCTCCCAAACTTGATGAAGGAGAGTGACTTGTGTAAAATGAAGGTTGTGAAAAGCAGCTCACACATGGTGGAAGTATGTGCATTATTGAGGCTTCCTGCAGAGAAACAGAGAGACGACTAAGTAAAGGAGCTTTGTGGTAATCTGCAAGATGCAATGTTCTTGTCATCCTACTAGGTATCTCATTTCTGCAGAAGCGTACATTTCATTTACTGTATGAGTTTTTAAATATCACTTCCCGAAGGACATTATAACATGAAGATACTAGTACTTTGCAGGTATATGGCACCTGCCATCTGGCACACACTAGAGACCCCATTGTGCACCCCTTATTCAGACTGGTGAGAACTTATATTGGTGGGCATTTATACAGATACTTCCATTGAACCATGTATGTAAAAGTTCCACAAACTGGGCTCTAATGCATTACATTTGACATCATCATTGTGAGGTAGGGAAGGATTGCTGTCTCCCCCATTTTACAGTGAAGAAACTAAGGCACAAGGATACATTTTCAAACATGCGTGCCTAAAGATATGTATCCAAATCCACAGACAGGCACCTAAATTTTCACCTATGTGCCTTAAACAGATATTCAGTTAACTACATATGGATTTAAATGTCTACTTTGGGCACCTAATGTTCCATCAAAATTTGATTCAATTACTTGCCCAAAGTCACACATCAAGTCAGAGACCAACTCATTCAAGAATTAAACCCAGATCATCCAAATCTCTGCAATTATCTGTAACTGATGTAGGGTATTTTAAAGCACCTCACACCTGCATGAAATTTCACTGCAATGATAACCTGAAGGGCACAAGGGAAAAATTACTTCAAGGTGCACAAGCTGCTGCTCATTCCTCAAAGTTAGCTGGGGTAACATCAGCTGTTTTCACTTACGAAGGAAAGTGAAAAGCTATTTAAAGAAGAGATTTCTTTAGAGTGGAGTGGGTTAGGATTTATGTGTTAAAAAACATTTACAAAACAGTTTTTGATGAGTAAATTACAATATAGCTAATAACAGCAATATAAAAACCACTCTGATTTTGAATGATAGGTCAGGGTTTTGTGTGTAGCAGAGCAGCTACTTCATCCAGCCCTCTGATTACTACCCCATGCTCCTCATCCATGTGGGCACTAATGATACTGTGAGGTATGACCCTGAACAGATCAGAAGTGACTACAGGGCTCTGGGAGTAAGGGCAAAGGAGCTGCGGATGCAGGTGTGTTCTCTTGGATCCTTCCAGTCAAGGGCAGGCAGAGACAGATGCATCCTGGAGGTGAATGCATGGCTGCAAGATGGTGTCGCCAGGAGGGTTTCAGCTTCCTTGACCATAGGATTCTGTTCTGGGAAGAAGGACTGCTAAGCAGAGATGGGGTCCACGGTATCAAGAAAGGGGAAAAGCATATTTGGATACAGACTGGCTAATTAGTGAGGAGAGCTTTAAACTACATTTGACAGGACCAGGAGACAAAAGCCAACAAGTAAGTCAAAAACACTGAGACCTGGGAGGCAGGTTGGAATCTTGGGGAGCATGGGCCGTTATAGCAGGGATAAGGGAGAGACAGGAGAACGTGGGGGGAAATCAAATCAGTATCTTAGATGTCTGTATACTAATGCAAGAAGTATGGGGAATAAGCAGGAAGAATTTGAAATGCTAGTTAATAAACACAACTAGACATAGCTGGCATCACAGAAATACACATGACAGGAATATTGGTATGGAAGGACACAGCTTGCTCAGGAAAGACCGGTAGGGAAAAAAGGAGGACATGTTGCCTTATATATAAAAATGTGTACTCTTGGACTGAGATTGAAATGGAAATAGGAGACAGGCTTGTTGAAAGTCTGGGTAAGGTATTAAAAACAAGGGTGATGTCATAGTAGGGGTCTACTACAGAAGAAGAGGTGGATGCGGTTGGTTTTTTTTGTTTGTTTGTTTGCTTGTTTTTTAACAACTTACAAAGTCATCCAAAGCACAGGACTTGATGGTGATGGGGGATTTCAACTACATCTGTTGGGAAAATAACACAACAGGGCACAGGTTATCCAGCAAGTTCTTGGAATGAATTGGAGACAAGTTTTTATTTCTGAAGGTGGAGAAAGCTACTAGGGGAGAGGCTGTTCTAGATTTGATTTTGACAAATAGGGAGGAACTGATTGAGAATTTGAAAGTGGAAGGCAGCTTGGGTTAAAGTGATCATGAAATGGTTGAGTTCATGATTCTAAGAAGGGTAAGAGGGAAAACAGCACAATAAAGACAATGGATTGAAGAAGACAGACTTTAGCAAACTCAGACTGTTGGTAAGTAAGATCCCATGGGAAGCATGTCAAAGGGGAAAAACAGTTTAAAAGAGTTGGCAGCTTTTCAAAGAGACATTAAGGGCACAAGAGCAAATTATCCCACTGCACAGGAAAAATAGGAAGTGTGGCAAGAGATCACCCTGGAGATCTTCAATGATCTGAAACTCAAAAAAGAGTCCTACAAAAAGTGGAATTGCAAAATTACAAAAGATTAATATAAACAAATAACGCAAGTGTGTAAGACTAAATCAGAAAGACGAAGGCACAAAGTGAGATTAAACTAGTTAGAGATAAAAAGAGTAACAAGAAAACATTCTAAAAATACATTAGAAGCAAGAGGAAGACCAAGGACAGGGTAGGCCCGTTAGTCAATGAGGAGAGGGGAAACAATAACAGAAAATGTGGAAATGGCAGAAGTGCTAAATGACTTTTTTTTCCGGTTTTCACCAAAAAGGTTAATAGCGATTGGATGTCTAACATAGTGAATGCCAGTGCAGATGAGGTAGGATCAGAGGCTAAAATAGGGAAAGAACAAGTTAAAAATTACTTAAGCAAGGTCTTCAAGTCACCAGGGCCTGATGAAATACATCCTAGAATACTCAAGGAGCTGACTGAGGAGATATTTGAGCCATTAGTGATTATCTTTGAGAAGTCATGGAAGATGGGAGAGATTCCAGTGGACTGGAAAAGGGCAAACATAGTGTCCATCCATAAAAAGGAGAATAAGGATAACCAGGGAATTACAGACCAGTCAGCTTAACCTCAGTACCCAGAAAGATAATGGAGCAAATAATTAAGCAAACAATTTGCAAAAACCTAGTAGATAATAATGTGATAAGTAACAGTCAACATGGATTTGTCAAGAACAAATCATGTCAAAGCAACCTAATAGCTTTCTTTGACACGGTAACAAGCCTTGCGGATAGGAGAGAAGCAGTAGATGTCTTATATCTTGACTTTAGTAAGGCTTTTGATACTATCTCATATGACCTATTCATAAACAATCTAGGGAAATATAACCTAGATGGAGCTACTATAAGGTGGGGAAAATAACTGGTTGGAAAACCGTTTCCACAGAGTAGTTATCAGTGGTTCACAGTCAAGCTGGAAGGGCTTATCAAGTGGGGTCCCGCAGGGATCATTTCTGGGTCTGGTTCTGTTCAATATCTTCCTCAATGATTTAGATAAGGGCATAGTGAGCACACTTATAAAGTTTGCGGATGATACCAAGCTGGGAGGGGTGGCGAATGCTTTGGAGGATAGAATTAAAATTCAAAATGATCTGGACAAACTGGAGAAATGGTCTGAAGTAAATAGGATGAAATTCAATAAGGACAAATGCAAAGTATTCTCCTTAGGAAGGAATAATCAATTGCACAAACACAAAATGGGAAACGACTGCCTAGGAATGTGTACTGCAGGAAGAGATCTGGGGGTCATAATGGATCACAAGTAAAATATGAGTCAGTAGTGTAACACTGTTGCAAAAAAAAAAAAAGGCAAACATCTTTCTGGGATGTATCAGCAGCAGTGTTGTAAGCAAGATATGGGAAGTAATTCTTCCAATCTTCTCCATGCTAATAAGGCCTCAGCTGGACTATTGTATCCAGTTCTGGGTGCCACATTTCAGGAAACTGGGGGAAGTCCAGAGAAGAACAACAAAAATTATTAAAGATCTAGAAAACATGACCTGTGAGGAAAGATTGGGAAAAAATTGGTTTGTTTAGACAAGAGAAGTCTGAGGAGGGTCATAACAGTTTTCAGGTACATAAAAGGTTGTTACATAGAGGAGGGAGGTAAATTGTTCTCCTTAACCTCTGAGGATAGGATAAGAAGCAATGGACTTAAATTACAGCCAGGACAGTTTAGGTTGGATGTTAGGGAAAACCTCCTAACTGTCAGGGTGGTTAAGCACTGGAATAAATTGCCTAGGGAGCTTGTGGAATCTCTGTCATTGGAGATTTTTAAGAGCAGGTTAGACAAACACCTGCAGGAAGTGGCGCGGGCCGAGGGACATGCTGGCCACCACTTCTGCAGTCCCCATTGGCCTGGAGCAGCAAACCGCGGCCACTGGGAGCTGTGATCGGCCAAACCTGCGGATGTGGCAGGTAAACAAATCGACCTGGCCCGCTAGGGTCTTTCCCTGAACAAGTGGCATCCCTAGTTTGGGAACCACTGGTCTAGATAATATTTGTTCCTGCCCTGAGTGCAGCAGACTAGACTAGATGACCTCTCGAGGTCTCTTCCAGTTCTATGATTCTATGATAACGTGAATAATAATAAGCAAGTATATGTGAGTAAATCATGAAGGGCCAGATTATGATAGGCCAGGACACTCTGAGAGAACACTAAAAGTTAGAAACCAAAATTGAAGTTGGAGTCACACCAACCACTTGCCTTTTAGCTAAAAGATTTGGAGTATTAAGATGACTTTATAAAATTTTTAGCTTAAAAGACATGGGGGAAAAATATATTGACGTGGGTAAGGAATACGGGACTCCTAATAGTTGGTTAGGAGCAGTCTAGAGCTGGCAAGAGTGAGGGCTGCAGGACCTACTTAATTTTTACTCCTCACACTGTGGCACCACCCAGGGGTGAGCATGCATGTACCGAATAGTGGGACACAACTGTTGTGCTTGGCCAAGTACTAACAGCAATACAGTGGTGCCATTAGTGAAGTATGCATGTAGGACTTGCTTAAATAAACATTTTTGTTTTCAGTTTTTATATTTCTTTCAACTTCTTGGCCTCATTTTCCATTTGGATACCCCCATCTATCCACACATGCATATTTAAAAGATTAAATTAGTGAAGAGGACCTGTTATCTGGTGGCCTAAGTCTCAGACTGAGAAGATAGGATCCCCAGTTTCTATTCCCAGTCCTGCTTTGTTGTTTGACTAGAGCAACTCGGTTTCTGTGTCAAGTTTATCATTCACTTAAAATCATTATAGTTATACTTGACTCTCTCATAGGGGTATTGTGAGATTCTATATAAGTAATGTTTCTAAAACACTGTGAGATCTTCAATGAAAGGTGCTGTCAAAGTGCAAACTACTATTGTTTTTATAAAAATAGTGGAACAGAAAAATCTAGATAAGAAAACATTCTTTCCTTCTTATCCTTTTTTTATTAATGACAACACATGGAATACTAACTATTAAGCTAGGTAAGGGGCTATTGCAAAAGAAACTATGAAACTAAAATAATATCTTCACATTAAGACAAAAAGAGTGTCATTGGGAAGCAGAACTTGGAAAATTACCCTTCCCTGTGGGTTGAAGCCCTTCTGCCATAAAGTTCTAAGTGGCCACTGGATTCAGCACAGTGGTGACAATGGTCACAGACTTGTTACTTTCTGTGTTTTTCCCACCCCATTGTAATCCGTTCCCATCAATACTCAGGACAAAATTACAGCTCTGAAAAATCACCAGTTGAGATGGGAATTCGTTGTTTTTAGAGGGATTGATCCTGGAGCTAGTGACAACATCGGGTAATATTAGGTCAGCTCTGAGCCAAAGGGATGTGTCAAGCCTTGTGATTAAGTAGTTGCAATAACATGTTTGTTATTTAGCAAAGACAAGCCATGATAAGACCAGATCAGTCCAGACCGATCTCAAGATTTTGTTTGTCTAAAAGCAACTTCCTCTTTAAGGTAGCATCACAGTAATTCTATCCAGCAGCTATCCTACCACCAGTTGTGGGAATAACAGATTTGGATAACAATGCAGTACAAAATGTAAGTAAAACAAAAAAAGTTGCCCACTAAACATAGGGACCTATCATAGTTTTTGTTCTATGCAAAGAACTACACCCTCCTACATGTAATCTTAAGAGTGCAAAGACACAGTGGGAGCGAACTGTAGCTACCACAACGAGGCAACCTTGGTATGTTTAGGGAGGTTAAAGTGGAGGTCATCAATTTGGAGAAGGAAAGAGATCAGACCAAGGCATCTGACAGATGTGAGAGGGTTTGGCAGGTAGAAAGGCGGGACATCAGGCATGGTGCTGGAAAGACATGGCAGGTGGAGAATGCAGGTGTTGGGTCTTCACAAGCAGAGAATTTTTGGCTTAAGTTGCTGCACATTTGGGAGGGAGAGAGAGTCAGGTTATTTTATGTGGTTGCAGGAAAGTTAATTGTTTGAGGCGAGGGATGGTCAGTTGTTGGGAGGAGATTACGGTCAGATTCACTCAGTTTAAAGGATCACCATCTCTGTCACTGATAAGTATGTGGTTTACCAGCATTGGGACATGCAGGAATTACCAGACTGCAGAAGACCCGAGGTTCATCAAGTCTAGTGTCCTGCTTCCAACAATGGCCAGCACCAGGTGCTTTAAGGGAAGGTGCAAGCAACCTCACATTAAAATAGATGAGGGATAACCTGCTTCCCAAATTAAGTCTCCTCTTCATCCCTAATAGTGAGATTGGTTTAAACCCTGACGCATTAGGTTTGATATCCCTTCCAACATTTCTTAGCATTAACCATTGTAACTTTAGATATTAACCCATTTTGAATAATTAGACCCATTTTTGCCTAGGGCACAAGCATTTTATGATTATTTCAAACTCCAAAAAGAATGAATCCACAGGGAGAGGTTCATCCCATTTCTCCTTATACACCATGTGATTGTGTATAGGGGCCATAAACAGCCCACAAAAGGCCAGGGGAAAACACCCTGTATGCAGCCACTGCATTTGGTGCCATAGGAAGCCCTACACTGCCCCCACTATCTGAGGATGACCACCATTTCACTGCAAATCATCAACAGCACAAGGGAGGCTGCTATGACTTAGAACAGACCCCGGGCTGCCTAGGTTACACCAGGAGCCTCTTGTGTCCTCCCAATTCTGGGCACTGAAAGCTGGATCTTGAAACCTTTGCGCCCCCCCCCTTCCCCCCACACACACACAGCCCTTAGTTTGCACCTTTATGCTGCATTTCCTGGAGCACATTATCTGACCCAGGATTCCTACACACATTTTCCACCTTTTCCTGAATCCAGTCTGTCAGAGCAAATACGGTCAGCTAGTAAGTTTACTTTACCATTAGCAGCATTTCACAATTGTCCATTATATTAATCTCTCAATATTTCAAATCCACCATCCACAGCATATGATGGAGTATAGAAAACTAGGATAAATCTTGAATTAGGAATAGAAGGAAAATGGCTTAATGACAAATGTACCAACTTTCCCTTGAAAAAATAAATCCAGGTCTTTATGAAGCTGGTATCATATCATATGGGTTAGGTTTCCCACCTTCAGTTAAATATGTTAAAGAACATCTATCTGCCTTGAGAGCTCCATCACTGAGGACTGATTTGTGTGGGTTTTTTCCCCTTCCTGAGCATTGGTCCAGGCCCATTGCTTAGAAAAAAATAATTTTCTGCTTTCTTAAAAGCACTTTCAGTGGTCCACCAAAGTCCCTTTAACCTTGGATATTATGAGATATCATCATACTTTTGAACATCTCATTCATTTTCCATCCTACATCTCTTCCCCTTCCCCCTCCCCGAGAGTATGGAAGGTTATACATGTATTGGGGCTTATTTATAATGGAATAGAAATTAAGAGATTGAGATGCTCTGTTTGATTACATCTTATCCACTGATAATAGCTTAACCACTTATAGCTTAGATCTTATCCATGGAAGGGGAGATTCTGTGCTGAGCCTCTAAGAGATGCCATACAGAACAATCAGCTCAGTAGGTGTGGGGCCGTGAAGGCATTAAGCTACATTTGCACTCTCCTGATCCTGATCTTTGTGCCCCTGTCATAATTGGAGGGGCCTGGGAACCAGTCAAAAGTATGGCAGCCTCTCTGCATTGCCCTATGGGTGGCAGAACCAGCTCCGAGTCTCTTCAGTGCTATATGCTGTAGTCCCATCCCAACCCAACCCTCCTTCCTCCAACACATCCACCATGCCAGACCTTGTAACTGGGTCCTCAGAAGGCAGCTTTACTGTCGTCTTCCTCAGTTCCAGCACCAGGGGAATGGTTCCCTGTTTGGATCCAGGATTTTAGAGGCCTTTTACATCCCACGCCAGCCCTTTTAACCTGACACAGAGGCCAGAGAGAGAATCTCAGCATCATCAATTATTATTACAATCAGAGCTCAGAACCAGCCAGCTCAGAGGTAACAGCTGCAGAGACATTCTGGTATCTTGTTCTCTAGAGTCTCAACGTACTTTCATTTAAAAAAAAAAAGTGTCTAGTTTATAGTGTTGCGAAGAAAACCACCAAAAAGGTGAACTGGGTATAACTGATGCAGAGATGTCCATGTGATTTTTATAGAGAGCCTGGAACAGTAGCTTTGTGGGGCAACCTGCCCCATTCCTATAATTAAAGTGTAAACTCAGATGCCCAGTGATTGGAAATTTAAATGTCTATATTATTGACTATTCTATTCCTCATGGAGGAAAGAAAGGAAGGACCACAGAGCTGCAAATTTACTGTGAGAGACCACCACTTTTTTTCTGCAATCAAGAACAAGCCCAGCAAGTTGCCTAGTAGGGCCCCAGGTATATTCAAGCCCAAATGAGGAGGAGCCCAGTGGAATGCAGAGAGCCACGTTGTCCTATTTTGAACATCTGCACAATGTGGTGAGTGGAGTCTCTTTCTCACATGGGTGACTCACACGGGTGGAGCTTGAACGACTACACTTCCTCTGCCCCCATCTGTCCCCTGATTGCCACCTTTAATAGTGCAGTGTCATTGAGAAGCCACTGGCATTTTCAAATGACTACTGTACTTGAAAATGCAGCAGAGCCTCTCCCTGAACAACATTCTATGGAGTGATCAAACTGAATGCATCCGATGAAGTGAGCTGTAGCTCACGAAAGCTTATGCTCAAATAAATTTGTTAGTCTCTAAGGTGCCACAAGTCCTCCTGTTCTTTTTGCAAACTGATCTAGTTCACATGAATACTTCAGATGCCTATCATATAAAGCTAAACTGACTTCATCATTTGCAGTTTCATCTTTGACAGCTTATTCTTATTTTAATGTATAACCCGAGTCTGCTTCAGGCCTCTGTTCTGGGTTCTCTTATATAATTCACAGGTCACAATATTAAAAGAAAAAAACAGAGAATTGTGAATCCTAGGGTAACAATATCCACCAGGAGAGCCCTGCATGGGACTTTTTTTTTTTTTTTAAATCCTTCTCCTGTCCCACCCCACAATACCCACTCCCACCCCCTTCATTGTTTCTTGCACTCTTATCCCACGCCCACCCACAAAAACCTTAGATTCCCCCAAATCCCACAAAAGAGGCAGTCCCCCTGCTATGTTAAAAAAAAAAAAAAAAAAGTCAGTTAATATATGGAAACTGAATTCAGAGCCAATTTTTACCACTAAAAGAATAAAACAATCTTGCTTAAAGCATCTTGTTATAATAGATATCAAATCTCTTTCTACCCCTCACTTAAGTATTAAAACCTCTATTTTTCTTGAGAGAAACTTGCTTTATATTGCTGAAATTCTATTTATGATAAATTGATGTGAGATTTAGTGTTTTCCCGCAAATTACTGCAGTCTGGTTTTTTGGTGATCGGTTGGGGTTTTTTTGAGGGTTGGGGTTTTTTTGGTTTTGATTTTGCCCACCCAATCCCCCTTGCAACACAGTACATTTTCCCTGCTATTCTGGTAGCGGGTCCTGCGGGACCCATGGAATCCCAGTCCCACTGCAGGACTCTACCTACTAGCACACAATCATAAAAATAACCCCCTTCTACAGCAGAGCTAAGAGCCTTTCCAGCCCTCAACCTACCCCTTTCCCAAATGCTAATTCCAAGTTAAAGAAAGGGAGGGTTCCAAAGTTTGTTAAAATGTTAATTGTGCAGAATATTTGCTTAGGATGTATGATAACATTCTTCCCTTTTGTTGAATGGCAATGATGACATGCTAGCCAGCTTCTCTCTCCCTCCTACCCCAAACCACATGGTAATTTACCTGCTACAGAGTAGGAGTGTGTGACTTATCTAGTTTGAATCATTTAGCCATTGTAGCTGTTGCCTGCAGCACATGGATTCATTACAACATTCATCAAACTGCAGAATGGAGATTCGGGACCACTTTTCAAAATAAATACAGTTTGTAGGCACGCGAATGGCCACATAAGTACTTAAATCTTGTTGCAAGTGTATAAATTTGAGTGCCCAAACTGTGTGATCTGGTTTTTAGGTTGGGATCCCTGTCTTTTTAATTTCTAGAAAGATCATACTCTCCAAAAAGAACAATAGCTGACATAAAACTGAAGTTCTTCGACAGCTCAGACTGATTCATAGTGGGGATATGAACTCTGACAAGGACATTTTTATAGATTAATATGTTTTCACCCTATATTGTTTGTCACTGAGTTTTACAGAGCTGGGACATAGAATTTCTTCCTCCTTCCTGTTTGTCCTCTGTTTACCAAACATCACTCTTTCTCTCACACCCCTCTGAAGTGTTGTCACGACTATTTCTGTTTACTTCCTTGTTCATCCTGTACAAAACAGAAACTATGTCCAAGTCATATTTTAATAATAGATCAAGTGCACTACATTGTTTTGAGGGCCACACAAAAAGTGACAATATTTTAAAAAAATCTTTGATTGTAAAACAATTTTAAAAACACAACAAAAATAGCAAAAACTTTACAAAAACTAAAGGTTGACATATCATACCACCTTGCTCTCCACAACACTCCTGAAGACTTCTTTCACAATTGAACTTTTTTTAGATAAGAAATACAGCCCATTATCACAACCTGTCCCAGTCCCCCGCACTGGACAAACACCAGTCTGTTGTAAGGGGACCCAATCTCTTGATCCCATCTGCTTCTCAGGCCTTCTACGTATGGATAGTTACAGGCCTCTGTTCACAGCTCTGGGTCTCTCGGATGCAGACCCCATGTCTGACACTCTTCTTGGACCTATAGTCCATTAGCCTTAGACCCCAGCCTCAGTGTCACAGCCCTCCTGAACTCCCTGTTGCTTAGACCTGTTTTCCTAGAGCCCACCTAGCTGTGGGAACTCTAGTTTCTCGTTGTAACCCCTTCAGGGACAATGTGGCAAGAAAACAAGGCACACAAGCTAAGCAATAGAATTTCTTAACCACAAACACTTTATTCTTAAAAAAAGCACAGGAGTCACAGCTCTTTTCAAAACAACAAAATCCTGAATGCAGCCTCTCAGTCTGCTCTCACTCTTCCTGTGAGTTGAGCTAGGTTAGGTGTCCTTTAGGTTAGGCCTTCCTTAGCCTGGTGGCCTTATATGTCACAGGGTTCTGGCCCCCTTGGTAGAAAAGCACTCCTCTTTTAAAACAGTCTGTGCCCCTTTGGCCATGTGCTTCTGCTTGGGGAGTTCCAGACTCCTTTGTCCGCTTCTGTGTAGGGTCATTCAAAGTCAATGGCCTAACCAGTACAAAATGCATTGTACCAATCGGAATGAGTCATTCAATGTTGATGGCTCTTGACACTCTACTTCCTTCTCCAGACTTGAGGAAGAGCTGTGTGTGCTTGAAAGCTTGTACGCTCCACTAACAGAAGCCAGTCCAACAAAAGATATTCTCACCTACTGCGTGCTGTAAGTGGTCAACAGATCTCTGGGGAGAGTCAGAGGGAACAATGCTGCCTAGAGTGAATTTTCCCGTCAGCAGAAACCAGGGGATTAGCCATGTATCTATGTCTGTCCCAGCTCCTCAAGCATTTATTTTGTGCTCCTTACTGCAGTATCTGAGGATCATGGTATCTGACTCAGTTGCCAGTATTGTATGGGGCTTACTTCTTGCCTCCCCTTAGTGCAAGTCCCAAGACTTCCTTGGGGGCAGCTGCAAACAGTGAGGCCATGGGAGCAGGGCATCTGCTGAGCAGTAGTGGTAAGAGGGCAGGGCGGGCAGAGTCAACACAGAGAGCCCTGGCTTCCAGTAAGCAGCCCCAGATCAATGGCTGTGAGTGAGTGGGAGGGTAAATGGAGAAAACTCTCCAGGCCCCTCTACAGGTTTTTCCTCACAGATGATTTGACCCTAAGGCTGGTTGGAGACCTAACAGCATCAAGAAAAAGCCAGTGTGCAAACCCTGCTTACATACCTTTATAAGTCAGTTTGTGTAGTAATATGGCATTTAGCACAAACAGGCCTTCATCAGAAACTGGAGTAGAAAGGTGAAAAGAGAAGAATGAAATGTTGTGTGCTTCTTATCCCATAATGAAACTACGCACTACATAATCGAGTGAGGAAAGCAAACTGGGGTGTGTGTGTCTAGCCAACATTAAAAAAAAAAGTGAGTAGCAGCAGTGGATTAGCCAGGCTGCAAGATGGAACACACCTTCAGCAAATTCAGTGTGGGCATGGGAGGGGTGGAGGGCAGTATGTAAGATTGAAAGACCAGATGAAAAAGATACATGGTGCCATTTAGCTTCATGCAGAAATGTTTGGTAACAAGCCAGTGCGGACTTACAAGATGTGTTTTCTTCTTGGTGGCATATAACCAATGAAATAGTCTTATAACACATACTTTGCTTTTTTGTAAGGAATGGTAAAAGCTGCCTAATCAGCTTTACATCAAATTGAATGCTACACAGAGAGAAATCTAAGGGTCTGTCTTAACTGCAGCACTGAATTATCTACACTGAAGGTATTCCTCTCACATTAGCTTAGCTTGAGTAAGAGCAAACACACAACAAAATAATTCTCAAGTGGCTATGTCCACAAAGGTGCTGCACTTACTCATGTGAGGTGCTAAGACTTCTGGGGCATATCCAATGGATCTTGATACTGCAACAAGTTGAGTCATTTTATTAATTCTTCTTGGTGTATGGTGGGAGAACGAGTCTGTCCTTTCTGGGCACAGAGGGGAGAATTGTGGGAAGGCACTGGACAGCAGGTGCTGCTAGCCTGCTTTCACATTGCAGAATTAGCAGCTAATGAGTTGTGCTCACTCAAACCTTAGACCACATCCCCCCTCTCAGGCCAGCCAATTAAAGTGAAGAGTACCACCACACCAATAAAGGGCTAGATGAGTGGGCGAGAGTCTAGTTAGGGGAAACCCTTGAGCCACAACTTGAGTTAACTTAGCAGTGAAGACAAGACATAAGAGGTTGGATCAGCGATTTGGAGTCAGAATGATCTGAAAGGTGTTTACTAGCTTGCCAGGGAGCCAAATGTTGTCACATGCTGTCTAAAACGGCTTTCCTTGGGGAGAAGGTGAATAGTGTTGTAGGTAACCCTAATTTGTCACCTATATCAAGATAGGATTGCCCAGCATAGTCTTTTTGATTCTCTGATCTTACCCATGCTACACAAACAGCATGTTCTGTGATTCCATAAACATATATAATTTAAAAGCTGATGAGCAAAATACTGCACTTGTAGAACTTAACTGACATCCCTGAAATAGCCCCTCACAGGAAGCAGGGATAGCTTTGCCTACATGGACTTTACTAGCAGCTTTAAAATGGCTCTGCTCAACCTTTCATATGTCAGATCTGCCTACGCACTCTCAGTTGTCAGCCTCCACTCTTTCACAGTTAGTAAGCATAGGTGCCTCAGGTCATTAGCAGAACACTGAAGGAGCTTCCCACGCTCCTCCTGAGACCTCAATGGTACTACAGTCTCCCTCAATGAGGAAGCAATTCAGAAAGTGTCTATTTGAGACCAGCAAATGACTTAAAGCTATAAAAAGATGTTTCTATCTAGGTTTGGGTAGAGTTTTCATTAAACTGTCAACAGAACCTTAGAGACTACAGCACGAAAAATGGCATAGAATGGTATTGTGGAGCTAGACTTGCTGGAAGAAAAACCAAAGAAGGATATGAAAAAGTATTTGGATTCTGTTTCACAAAGCAAACTGGAGCTGACTGCAGGTTGGAGTCAGCTAACCGGCCTACCTATTCAGATTCTGCTCATCTTATGTTCATGTAGAAGCTACGCACCTGATCTCGTCAAATTCCCTTTGCTGTTCCAGTGACACTCAGTCAGGCAGGAGCAGTGGGAGGTAGGTCGACTGTTTGGTTTGTAGGAAATTCTGGCTATATGCCCATGGCAGGTGGAAGCACAAAGAAACAAAACAGGTGCTTAAGAAAAACTTTTCCACTCGTAGATGAAATCTTGTCTCCCTGAATTATAAACTGGAAAGCATGAGATGTTGATCCCCTACCATGACTCACTCTTAGTGCATGAGAGGCAATGGAAAAGACCTGTAAAAAGGCTTGGAGCAGTAGCAGATCACATTGTGCTTGATTGGTACATACCACTCGCATCAGAGTGCAATTCATTGCTGTTCAGTTTTATTATTAGGAGCATTGCCAGCAGATCGAGGGAAGTGATTATTCTCCTCTATTCGGCACAGGTGAGGCCACACCTTTTTTTGGGGACAAAGGCCAAATCCTTCATTCCTATTCTATAGTTCTCCTCTCCATGCCCCCAAGGTTGATGGTTTAATGTAAACTCTACCAAAACCTCAAAAGAATATTAAAGGAGCAGATGAAGATCTTACAGGCTCTTGCTGGCTTTAATGCTGGTCTGTCATAAGCCAATGCTTTTATATAGTCTCCTTTTCTGTCTCACTTCTTCCTCGAGGGAAACAGTTTTACATGTAGAGCCTCAGGAGCTGTATGGGGAGCGCTATGTGGATTCTGAAATACCTAGTGGAGAGGCAAGAAGTTTAGGTTTTGACATTTCTAACTCTTTTGAATTGTTCAGGGATTTATTTGTGTGGGTTTTTTTGTTTTTGTTTATCTGACTAAATATCAGGAAGGAGATTTTTGTAAATGATTTCTGCATGTGAATCTAATGCTACTGAAAAGTGCTCGTTGCACAGCCCTGGAGAATGTCATGTTTCCTTTATCACAAAGATAATACAGTATAAGCAGCAGTGCAAGCTTCGCTGCATTACTCAACCAATATGTCTCAACCCTGAGCTGAAGGGACTGACTGTGAAACAACCAACAGTTCATTCTTTACACCTCATCCTTCAGCTCTCAGGGTATGTCTACACTACGGAATTAGGTCGAATTTATAGAAGTCGGTTTTTTAGAAATTGGTTTTATATATTCGAGTGTGTGTGTGTCCCCACAGAAAATGCTCTAAGTGCATTAACTCGGCGGAGTGCTTCCACCGTACCAAGGCAAGCGTCGACTTCCGGAGCGTTGCACTGTGGATAGCTATCCCACAGTTCCCACAGTCTCCGCTGTCCATTGGAATTCTGGGTTGAGATCCCAATGCCTGATGGGGCTAAAACATTGTCGCGGGTGGTTCTGGGTACATATCGTCAGGCCCCCGTTCCTTCCCTCCCTCCGTTAAAGCAAGGGCAGACAATCGTTTCACGCCTTTTTTCCTGGGTTACCTGTGCAGACGCCATACCATGGCAAGCATGGAGCCCGCTCAGGTAACCGTCACCCTATGTCTCCTGGGTGCTGGCAGACGTGGTACGGCATAGCTACACAGTAGCAGCAACCCATTGCCTTCTGGCAGCAGACGGTGCAATACGACTGGTAGTCGTCCTCGTCATGTCCGAGGTGCTCCTGGCCACGTCGGCCGGGAGCGCCTGGGCAGACATGGGCGCAGGGACTAAATTTGGAGTGACTTGACCAGGTCATTCTCTTTAGTCCTGCAGTCAGTCCTATTGAACCGTCTTATGGTGAGCAGGCAGGCGATACGGATTGCTAGCAGTCCTCTTGTACCATCTTCTGCCAGGCAGGCAAGAGATGAGGATGGCTAGCAGTCGTATTGTACCATCTTCTGCTGGGCAGGCAAAAGATGAGGATGGCTAGCAGTCGTACTGTACCATCTTCTGCCGAGCAGCCATGAGATGTGGAGGGCATGCAGTCCTTCTGCACTGTCTGCTGCCAGCCAAAGATGTAAAAGATAGATGGAGTGGATCAAAACAAGAAATAGACCAGATTTGTTTTGTACTCATTTGCTTCCCCCCCCTCCCCTGTCTAGGGGACTCATTCCTCTAGGTCACACTGCAGTCACTCACAGAGAAGGTGCAGCAAGGTAAATCTATCCATGTATCAATCAGAGGCCAGACTAACCTCCTTGTTCCAATAAGAACAATAACTTAGGTGCACCATTTCTTATTGGAACCCTCCGTGAAGTCCTGCCTGAAATTCTCCTTGATGTAAAGCCACCCCCTTTGTTGATTTTAGCTCCCTGAAGCCAACCCTGTAAGCCGTGTCATCAGTCGCCCCTCCCTCCGTCAGAGCAACGGCCGACAATCGTTCCACGCCTTTTTTCTGTGCGGACGCCATACCAAGGCAAGCATGGAGGCCGCTCAGCTCACTTTGGCAATTAGGAGCACATTAAACACCACACGCATTATCCAGCAGTATATGCAGCACCGGAACCTGGCAGAGTGATACCGGGCGAGTAGGCGACGTCAGCACGGTCGCGTGAGTGATCAGGACATGGACACAGATTTCTCTGAAAGCATGGGCCCTGCCAATGCATGCATCATGGTGCTAATGGGGCAGGTTCATGCTGTGGAACGCCGATTCTGGGCTCGGGAAACAAGCACAGACTGGTGGGATCGCATAGTGTTGCAGGTCTGGGACGATTCCCAGTGGCTGCGAAACTTTCGCATGCGTAAGGGCACTTTCATGGAACTTTGTGACTTGCTTTCCCCTGCCCTGAAGCGCATGAATACCAAGATGAGAGCAGCCCTCACAGTTGAGAAGCAAGTGGCGATAGCCCTGTGGAAGCTTGCAACGCCAGACAGCTACCGGTCAGTTGGGAATCAATTTGGAGTGGGCAAATCTACTGTGGGGGCTGCTGTGATGCAAGTAGCCCACACAATCAAAGATCTGCTGATATCAAGGGTAGTGACCCTGGGAAACGTGCAGGTCATAGTGGATGGCTTTGCTGCAATAGGATTCCCTAACTGTGGTGGGGCCATAGACGGAACTCATATCCCTATCTTGGCACCGGAGCACCAAGCCGGTGAGTACATAAACCGCAAGGGGTACTTTTCAATAGTGCTGCAAGATCTGGTGGATCACAAGGGACGTTTCATCAACATCAAAGTGGGATGGCCGGGGAAGGTACATGACGCTCGCATCTTCAGGAACTCTGGTCTGTTTCAAAAGCTGCAGGAAGGGACTTTATTCCCAGACCAGAAAGTAACGATTGGGAACGTTGAAATGCCTATATGTATCCTTGGGGACCCAGCCTACTCCTTAATGCCATGGCTCATGAAGCCGTACACAGGCAGCCTGGACAGTAGTCAGGAGCTGTTCAACTACAGGCTGAGCAAGTGCAGAATGGTGGTAGAATGTGCATTTGGACGTTTAAAGGTGCGCTGGCGCAGTTTACTGACTCGCTTAGACCTCAGCGAAACCAATATTCCCACTGTTTATTACTGCTTGCTGTGTGCTCCACAATATCTGTGAGAGTAAGAGGGAGACGTTTATGGTGGGGTGGGAGGTTGAGGCAAATCGCCTGGCTGCTGGTTACGCGCAGCCAGACACCAGGGCGGTTAGAAGAGCACAGGAGGGCACAGTACGTATCAGAGAAGCTTTGAAAACCAGTTTCATGACTGGCCAGGCTACGGTGTGAAAGTTCTCTTTGTTTCTCCTTGATGAAACCCCCCGCCCCTTGGTTCACTCTACTTCCCTGTAAGCCATCCGCCCTCCTCTCCTCCCTTCAATCATTGCTTGCAGAGGCAATAAAGTCATTGTTGCTTCACAGTCATGCATTCTTTATTCATTCATCACACAAATAGGGGGATGACTACCAAGGTAGCCCAGGAGGGGTGGTGGAGGAGGGAAGGAAAATGCCACACAGCACTTTAAAAGTTTACAACTTTAAAATTTATTGAATGCTAGCCTTCTTTTTTTGGGGCAATCCTCTGTGGTGGAGTGGCTGGTTGGCCGGTTGCCCCCCCACCGCGTTCTTGGGTGTCTGGGTGAAGCTATGGAACATGGGGAGGAGGGCGGTTGGTTACACAGGGGCTGTAGTGGCAGTCTGTGCTCCAGCTGCCTTTGCTGCAGCTCAGCCATACACTGGAGCATACTGGTTTGATCCTCCAGCAGCCTCAGCATTGAATCCTGCCTCCTCTCATCACGCTGCCGCCACATTTGAGCTTCAGCCCTGTCTTCAGCCTGCCACTTACTCTCTTCAGCCCGCCACCTCTCCTCCCGGTCATTTTGTGCTTTCCTGCACTCTGACATTATTTGCCTCCACGCATTCGTCTGTGCTCTGTCAGTGTCGGAGGACAGCATGAGCTCAGAGAACATTTCATCACGAGTGCGTTTTTTTTTCTTTCTAATCTTCACTAGCCTCTGGGAAGGAGAAGATCCTGTGATCATTGAAACACATGCAGCTGGTGGAGAAAAAAAAAAGGGACAGTGATATTTAAAAAGACACATTTTATAAAACAGTGGCTACACTCTTTCAGGGTAAACCTTGCTGTTAACATTACATACATAGCACATGTGCTTTCGTTACAAGGTCGCATTTTGCCTCCCCCCACCGCATTGCTACCCCCTTCACCCTCCCCCCTCCCCGTGGCTAACAGCGGGGAACATTTCTGTTCAGCCGCAGGCAAACAGCTCAGCAGGAACGGGCTCCTCTGAATGTCCCCTGAAGAAAAAGCACCCTATTTCAACCAGGAGACCATGAATGATATCTCACTCTCCTGACGATAACACAGAGAGATAAAGAACGGATGTTGTTTGAACGCCAGCAAACATACACTGTAATGCTTTGTTGTACAATGATTCCCGAGTACGTGTTACTGGCCTGGAGTGGTAAAGTGTCCTACCACGAAGGACGCAGTAAGGCTGCCCTCCCCAGAAACCTTTTGCAAAGGCTTCGGGAGTACATCCAGGAGAGCCACGAATGCCAGGGCAAATTAATCCTTTCACATGCTTGCTTTTAAACCACGTATAGTATTTTAAAAGGTACACTCACCGGAGGTCCCTTCTCCGCCTGCCGGGTCCAGGAGGCAGCCTTGGGTGGGTTCGGGGGGTACTGGCTCCAGGTCCAGGGTGAGAAACAGTTCCTGGCTGTCGGGAAAACCGGTTTCTCCGCTTGCTTGCTGTGAGCTATCTACAACCTCATCATCATCATCATCATCTTCGTCCCCAAAACCTGCTTCCGTGTTGCCTCCATCTCCATTGAGGGAGTCAAACAACACGGCTGGGGTAGTGGTGGCTGAACCCCCTACAATGGCATGCAGCTCATCATAGAAGCGGCATGTTTGGGGCTCTGACCCGGAGCGGCCGTTCGCCCCTCTGGTTTTCTGGTAGGCTTGCCTTAGCTCCTTAAGTTTCACGCGGCACTGCTTCGGATCCCTGTTATGGCCTCTGTCCTTCATGCCCTGGCAGATTTTGAGAAAGGTTTTGGCATTTCAAAAACTGGAACGGAGTTCTGATAGCACGGATTCCTCTCCCCATACAGCGATCAGATCCCGTACCTCCCGTTCGGTCCATGCTGGAGCTCTTTTGCGATTCTGGGACTCCATCATGGTCACCTCTGCTGATGAGCTCTGCATGGTCATCTGCAGCTTGCCACGCTGGCCAAACAGGAAATGAGATTCAAAAGTTCGCAGTTCTTTTCCTGTCTACCTGGCCAGTGCATCTGAGTTGAGAGTGCTGTCCAGCGCGGTCACAATGGAGCACTCTGGGATAGCTCCTGGAGGCCAATACCGTTGAATTGTGTCCACAGTACCCCAAATTCGACCCGGCAAGGCCGATTTAAGCGCTAATCCACTTGTCAGGGGTGGAGTACGGAAATCGATTTTAAGAGCCCTTTAAGTCGAAATAAAGGGCTTCATCGTGTGGACGGGTGCAGGTTTACATCGATTTAATGCTGCTAAATTCGACCTAAAGTCCTAGTGTAGACCAGGGCTCAGAGTGTTAATAAGGTTCCTCATTAGTGCCAGTTTTGCGATACGGACACTTGTCCATTAGTCTGAGACCACCAAGCATTTAATGCAGGTCAACGAACATCTTTCAGATGGTAACAGCTTTTAGTTGACACAAGCTGGGTTGGGTTCAAACTGGCAACGAGTAGGTAAAAGATCCAGTCACCTTTTGCCAAGGGTGAATCAGAATTAATAGCATGACTGTGGATAAAGTAGAATAATTACATGTTACTGATGTATTAGCATTGCTATAAAATATAATTATTCCATTTTTCTACTTCAGAACTGATGAAATATAAAATATACACATTAGAATGCACCATGGTAACACGTAAGGCCAAATTCTGACTCCATTGATACTAATGAGTTTTGCTAATGAAGTTGATAAAACTAGGATTTAGCCCATAGAAATTATTTGTAAAGCTAATAAATTAGAACTCGCTTAACTTTTTATATACAATCTTGACCTTGAGTGAACAGAAACAAATTGACTTTAGTACAGTATATTTTTTAAAAAACCAACCTGTTTTTAAGAGTTTTGGCTTTTTTCTTATTTGATTGCATGATGCACATTGGATTTCCATAAAGGAAAAAAGGAGGTGAAGGCTGTGAGTAGATTTCTATAACACTCATTGCACAAGGGTTTTTTTCCTTATTCCATAGCTAAATATTTGAGTAAAATTCACCCTTCTGCAGAGGGCCAGCACAAGGCCTATGCATTATTTAAAGGTTGAAATTTACACTTGGGTAGAATAAGACTCCATAGGGATTTGGTTTTAATTCAATAAAACTGAGTTTGATAGTAATTTTTTTGAAGAACAGAAAAAGTCCTACGTGCCTTGTTCTTTAAAAAAAAAAATCATTTCCACTTCGACTCAGCCATTCCATCTGGTACCCTTCTGAAAGCATGTGTAATGGACATTTAGGGCCTCTTGAGGGGATTTGACTTACCACATCCATTTTTATATGAGTATATGTGGCTAATCTCCAATACTGTCTGAACACAGACCCCTTCTGAGTGGGAATAGTAAACACTGGAGAAAGGAAAGCTCAATTTCATATTCATTCTTCTGGGAGGGAAAGGAATGGTTTGCCACCTGCATTGGTACTTAGGCATTCTACATGAATCAGGTGGAGCATCTTGAGGGCACCCAAGGACTCTGGCCTTCCTGGCTCTGCACAGCTCCTTTATAACATGGTTATTGCAGTAGCTAGGGAGGAGGAAGCAGCACAAGTTAGTACAACTTCAGGCTACTTTTACTTGCATGCTTGTGAGGGGGAGACTCTGGAGGAGCCTAGTTGGCTCCTCTGCCCCCAGACAGCTGGAATCCTAACAATGTCACTGTGGGGGAGCTTCTAGGGGAGAGGGGTGAAGGGGCAGCATACTGTGGCCACCAGATTCCCACTTCTGCTGGAACAGGCTATTCTCTGTGTGCAAACAGAAAGGAGACAAAAAGAAAAGGCGTACTTGTGGCACCTTAGAGACTAACCAATTTATTTGAGCATAAGACGCATCCGATGAAGTGAGCTGTAGCTCACGAAAGCTTATGCTCAAATAAATTGGTTAGTCTCTAAGGTGCCACAAGTACTCCTTTTCTTTTTGCGAATACAGACTAACACCTGTCAGAAAGGAGGCAAGACGCTCAAGCATTTTAGGAAGCCAGGGTTAATTTGAAAAGTGACTTATGAGAGTAACTACTTTTCCTGAGGGCTCTATATCCAGCAGTAGGGTACAGCACCACCCTGAATCACGTACAGTGCAGGAAGGAGCTGCGGAAACAAAAGCTTTATCACTGAGCTCAGTGTTTCCCCTGCTATTCTATTCCTGGCTGCCTGTTGAGTACAGATAGAACTTAAACTACTGTTCTGCATGATCAGCTATGTGATAACATTTCTTTATCAAAAGAAATATCTGATTTCTAAGTCACTTACATGCAGATCATCATATCTATCACTGCATATTTTTAAGGTGATAACAAAATTAGTCTGGAAGCCTCCACTGTAAAAAGAATCTCATTGCTGAAAGGCATATATAACTTGATTTTTTCAACTACAAACCTGAAAAGTGAAAGGCTCCCCAAAGCCCTGGTTGCATTCATCTTCAGAAAACCCCCAGAAGAAAAAGAGAACAGGTCATGATCCTTAGCAGCAAGAAGGGGAAAACATGGCAAAAAAGGCAGTTAAAGCATTTATCATTTGGAAGAGAAAAAGATACAACAAGTAGCAGCCTATTACAAACGAGCTACTTTAGGGTTACAGCTGTTTGCCTTTGCTCCATTTAAACAGCCAGCCCACAGGAAGGAAGGCATGCTGGGGGCGGGTGGAAATCCTATAAAAGGGCATCCCTACACCGAGAGGGTTAATAGAAATTAGATATTCTGGAAAGAGGGAGTTGCTAGGGAAGGGGTTGTTGTGTTTTACACGCTTCTGTCACATGAGAGAGAGAGAGAGAGAGAGAGAGAGTGTGAAGTGTAAAACTGTTGTTTTACAGCTGTGGAGGTCTCCTACATCATGAGCCAGTTTTTTTTAAAAAGACAGTTTTCCAAATAAACCTATTAGGCCCCTAGTCAGTGGAGGTGTTTAGATGCATGCTGATGGACTTAAGTCCTTATTGCTTCCTAAATGTTAATTAGGCAATTGTCAATTACTCTGTGAGGTAGGGGAATAAAAAGTAAGATCCAGGAGTAGTAATCTGCATTTTACAGCTGGGAAAACTAAGGCTAAGTGACTTAATTAGTGCCCTGGGGGAGCCAGGATTAGAACGTAGGCCTCCCTTGCTCTCAGCCCTGGCCTTAGTGTATCATACTAGGCTGCCTCTTATACTACCCACCCTGTGGCAAGAAGCCATGTTGGCTGCACAACTATAGACAGAGCTTGTAGTGTCATGAGTAGCGGACTGGAAACATTGCTCTCAGTGACACTGAACTGGGTATAAAGAAAAGGAGGACTTGTGGCACCTTAGAGACTAACCAATTTATTTGCGCATAAGCTTTCGTGAGCTGTAGCTCACGAAAGCTTATGCTCAAATAAATTGGTTAGTCTCTAAGGTGCCACAAGTCCTCCTTTTCTTTTTGCGAATACAGACTAACACGGCTGTTACTCTGAAACCTGAACTGGGTATGCAGTTTGGAAAACTGGCCCATGCATTTTGTAGGTGTAAAAGAGCAGCCCTACACAAGTCAATTAGCTCATATTTTTAGAGTTGCAGTATTGCAAACATAGGCATTCAAAAATCATGAGTAGGGCCCAAAAAAATCACAAATGTCTAAAAATCATGACACTCCTGTAATGTTTTGGGCTTTTTATTTGCCTTTGTTTTTTGAGAGTTTGTTGTTGAGCTTTACCGTGTGACAAAAAAACTATCATGTGACTTGCAGTAAAATCGCAAGATTTGACAACTCTGCAGCTATCTCCACAATGAAGAGGGTCAGAAACTTACTTTTATTTTTAATGAAAACTGAGATCAGTCTTGACACTTACATATACTCTAACCTCATGTCTATAGGCCCCAAAAGCTGGCTTGGCAATAGCAGGTTCCTGCTTTAGAAGGTATAGCATAGCTTAGATTCTTTGTCCGTCACAGAAAACAATTCACTTCTCAATATCTTCTGTTACTGCATCAAAGAATGAATCAACCTGAATATATATCATTGGGAAGCATGGAAGCAGAAAAGGAATGCAGTCAGGGAAAGAGCATAGCAGTGTTAAATCCACTGCACTCACCATGATATATTTCCCTTTCAACCAACAGGTTTTATTTTATGCCATTGAACTGGACTACAAACTTAATTCACAAGAAACCTTCATTCAAAGCAAAGTTTGCTGTAAAGGAAAACATGCTTTTTCAGCTTCTGGAGAAACAATAAAGGAATAAGAATAGATGGTGTTCACATTTAACAGTGTTACAAATTTCACGCTAGATTCACATCAGGCTTTAGGAAAAAACCCAAAGAATCCCAAATATCTGAGCTGCTTGAGCATCACAAAATATGTTTGGATAACTGGAGATTAATAGAAAAGGGAAAGACTTTAGCAGTGAATTAGTGGGAGGTTTGGATAATCAGGATTCTGCTCTACCTCTCTCTGGCATCCACGTACAAATAGACGTTATCACTGCACTAGTGTCTGACACTAGCAAAATTATTAGGAACAGTCAAATATCAGATGTTGAGAAGAAAAGAAAAGGGAAAGAAAAAGTTTAGAGTTCTGATACCTTTCTAGCTACCATATGTACACGTACTATCAATTATTATAAAAAAATCACATTTTGAAGTATTTGCAAAGTATGTTATTCCAGAAACTATATCTGGGTTCTCTCTACAACATTTATTCTATAACTGGTCCATAATTAGCACATCTCAATAATTAATTGCAAACAAAGTATTTAAACTACAACAGTGATACTAACAAGAGTTAAGATTCTGGAGAAGGACCATCCAAAGCAAAGGAATCCTAAGGCATAACTGTACATCCCCAAGGTTTGCCATGTTTTAGCTACATGTAAGAGGGGGGCCTTAATTGCCAATTTCTTTACCTTCTGGGCTCCTCTGTCAGTCTCAAGAGGCGACAGCAATTTAAGACTTTAGCAGCGATAGCCCTGTTTTCTTTCTGGGCCAAATCCTTGGGAATAAATGTTATTAACTTCAGTAGAACAAGGATTTGGACATGCGTGGGAGGAGAGTGGGATGAGCATCTGAAATTTTATTTAACCCAAACATGAATATTTTGCAAGGAGTTTGTGGGGAAAGTGAGATGGCCAGAGGGAGAAAAGGAAGATGGGGGAGAGAGGTAAGTTATCTGCAATGACTTACAATAATATAATGAGTGAAATGGCTAGTGCTTTCATTGACTAGGGTGAACAATGGAGGAAAAGCATCAGAGCTATCAGAATAACCTGTAACACTGGGAGCTACAAAAAAATTCAGCGTGCTGCTGAAATGAGGCACTTTTAATAGTGGATTGCAGCTTTTTATTTCTGTATCATACATACATATTGTACATACAGTGATATTATGTATCCTTGTATTGCTTAGTCTACTATTGAGTGAGCATAGGTTTTTTGTTTGTTTTTTTTTTAACAAAACAAATCGTAAGTTAATTTATATCTTGCTCTGAGCACTGGTCCATGGTAGGAAAAAAAATCTGTGTATAAAAGAGTACATGTGTGCAATTCTAATACAATATTCCTCTTTGAACAAACCACTGATTTTTGGTTAGATATTGTATATACTTGTTAGTATAATATATAGTTGCTATATCAGAACATTAATATATTTTAGAAATATATATTTTAATGAGCAAAGATAACCACACCTCTTCTTTAAGCCACAGTGATCTTTTTTACACCATCATATTGGCAGTCCTATTTTTTTTAACATGACATTTGGTTTAAATGTGTCCTTTCCATCACCAGACGCCATTACCAAATTAGTCTGCTCCTACTGATCAAATCCTTTCACATTCAAGTGCCTCTACAGTGAAATTCACCTCCTATGCAGCGGGCCAGTGCAAGGATTATGTGGCACTTAAGCTTCACTCGGGCTCTGAAAATAGGTGCACTGGATTTCTGTTGAGGCCCTGCGTAGGAGTAAATTTCACCCTCCATGAACATTTCTGTCCCCCAGAGTGTAATATAGGTGATTCAGCTCATTCTAGGTTGTTTTAACTGCAGGTCTACAGATGATATGAGTTCATGCTGTTATACATTTTTAATTATTCATATCCAGAACAATCTTAATTAGCATCTGGAAGTTAACACAAATATTAATTCCTAAAGAAAGCATTTATCTCCAGTATTTTAAGTGGCATGACTTTTGTAAGCCATATCAAAGCCAAGACTTGAATATCTGGAAGACTGGGCAAACAACCAGATCTAATTTTGGGCTCGTCTCTGTGAAGTTAATAAGAATTGATGATCAGTTCCTCGTAGGATCGGGCCCTTTCCCTGTGGAAATTCACAGGACTTGATAGAAAGCAGAGATAAAATCTATTATCTGGTACAACAGAGTTGCACTGCACAAATGGCAGGACAAATCAAGAACTATTAATGTGATGACATTTCAGGTTTGCTTGGCGGTATATAAGTAAGATTTTGGCAACTTCTTGTCCTTCTGACACTTGGTCTGCATTAGAGTAGCTGAACAAATGGGCACACAGTGATATTCATTCTCTTGTTTGCAGTATGCCTCATTATTGATACAAGAGAATAATCTACAGAGACTGAAATGTGCTCACTTTAAAACAAAAATGTAGATTTTATTTTGATATAGGACAAAAAGAAATCAGATTCTGTTCTCAGTTTAGATTTTACTAAGAACAATTCTCACATCATTTCTGTCCCGACTAACCTGTTTGCTTTCTCTGTCTAGTGATTCTCTCCTCTTTTAATTAGTAATACCGGATGCTGAGAATTAGCACATATGTAAGCTGTGAGATGAACAAAGCATCTAGAATTGCTTCCTACAACGATTTGCTTATTTCAGCCAAATCAGTACAGCTGTAATTTTGGGGCACAACAGTGACTCTTAGTGGTGAACTATGTTTATTCCAAACTGTGTGTTTCCCACAGGCACCCCAAAGGATCTATACATCTACTACCAGACTCTCTTGTTTGAAAGAGACAAGTAGAATGAATTTGGTTATCAACTTACATTCTGTCAGGGCGGTCCTCAGGCATAAGCAGCATACACAGCTGCGTCGGGCACCTGAAAATTTGGGGCATCCCTAGGTCTTAGTGTCTACCCTCCCGCTTCTTCCTATCCCTGTTCTGACCCTTCCTGCAGGCTCCTGCTTCAGCCTGGTGAGTCTTCCTCCAGAGGTGATCTCGTACTTAAGAGTGAAAAAGGCTTCCAGCCTGCCAGACCTATTAGCACAACATTGAAACTGTTAAGGAGCCATTCAAGTGGTAATAAGAAAAGGAGTACTTGTGGCACCTTAGAGACTAACCAATTTATTTGAGCATAAGCTTTCGTGAGCTACAGCTCACTTCATCAGATGCATTCAGTGGAACATACAGTGGGGAAATTTATGTACACAGAGAACATGAAACAATGGGTGTTATCATACACACTGTAAGGAGAGTGATCACTTAAGATGAGCTAATACCAGCAGGAGAGTGGGGGGTAGGAGGGGAGAAAACCTTTTGTAGTGATAATCAAGGTGGGCCATTTCCAGCAGTTGACAAGAACGTCTGAGGAATGGGGGGGTGGGGACATGGGGAAATAGTTTTACTTTGTGTAATGACCCATCCACTCCCAGTCTCTATTCAAGCCTAAGTTAATTGTATCCAGTTTGCAAATTAATTCCAATTCAGCAGTCTCTCCTTGGAGTCTGTTTTTGAAGTCTCCAGCTTTCACCCAGATCACACCACACAATCCATTGTCTACAGCCAAGCTCTACAATACAACCGCATTTGCTCCAACCCCTCAGACAGAGACAAACACCTACAAGATCTCTATCAAGCATTCTTACAACTACAATACCCACCTGCTGAAGTGAAGAAACAGATTGACAGAGCCAGAAGAGTACCCAGAAGTCACCTACTACAGGACAGACCCAACAAAGATGATAACAGAACGCCACTAGCCATCACCTTCAGCCCCCAACTAAAACCTCTCCAACGCATCATCAAGGATCTACAACCTATCCTGAAGGACACCCATCACTCACAGATCTCGGGAGACAGGCCAGTCCTTGCTTACAGACAGCCCCCCAACCTGAAGCAAATACTCACCAGCAACCACACACCACACAACAGAACCACTAACCCAGGAACCTATCCTTGCAACAAAGCCCGTTGCCAACTGTGTCCATCTATTTATTCATGGGACACCATCATCGGGCCTAATTACATCAGCCACGCTATCAGAGGCTCATTCACCTACACATCTACCAATGTGATATATGCCATCATGTGCCAGCAATGCCTCTCTGCCATGTACTTTGGTCAAACTGGATCGTCTCTACGTAAAAGAATAAATGGACACAAATCAGATGTCAAGAATTATAACATTCATAAACCAGTCGGAGAACACTTCAATCTCTCTGGTCACTCGATTACAGACCTAAAAGTTGCAATATTACAACAAAAAGACTTCAAAAACAGACTCCAACGAGAGACTGCTGAATTGGAATTAATTTGCAAACTGGATACAATTAACTTAGGCTTGAATAGAGACTGGGAGTGGATGGGTCATTACACAAAGTAAAACTATTTCCCCACGTTTACTCCCCCCCCCCCCGCACTGTTCCTCAGACATTCTTGTCAACTGCTGGAAATGGCCCACCTTGATTATCACTACAAAAGGTTTTCTTCCACCCCTCCCCTGCTCTCCTGCTGGTATTAGCTCATCTTCAGTGATCACTCTCCTTACAGTGTGTATGATAACACCCATTGTTTCATGTTCTCTGTGTATATAAATCTCCCCACTGTATTTTCCACTGAATGCATCCGGTGAAGTGAGCTGTAGCTCACGAAAGCTCATGCTCAAATAAATTGGTTAGTCTCTAAGGTGCCACAAGTACTCCTTTTCTTTTTGCGAATACAGACTAACACGGCTGCTACTCTGAATCAAGTGGTAATGAAGCCATTTAACAGGCTTTAGCAAACCCCCAGGTATATACTGTCAGGTTCTGAATTCACTGACAAAAACAGTTGTGCATTACTGTAATATTTACTTTACTCAGAACATGTTAGTCTACAGCAGTGCTACTCAAAGTGGTGGTCCGCAGACCGCTGCCAGTCTGAGAGCCATCGGCTGCCAGTCTGCACGCACATTGGACAAAAAAATTGCCATTCCCCCACATCAGATAGCTTGAGAAGCACTGGTCTACAGGGCCTTAGTTTAAAATTTGCTTTAAAAATTCTTCATTCGTGTGTTGCTGAAGATTATAAAATCACATCTCTAAAAAATCCTTGGATCAATTTTTAGATGCACAATCTGAATATTCATCTTTAGCCTTAAATGCTTGGATCTTCAGACATACAGTTTTTTAAATAAATCCTTCAAAAGACCACCCTTATCTAAAATACACATGTGAGCCCGGGCTGCCATCAGGCATGGGGTACCAGTTTAATAATACTGCATATGGCCCCTTAAATCCTAGGGATTGGCCCTGCATTCTGTTATGCAAATACAGTGGTCACCATTAGAAAAATCAACATTTACCCACAACCACCACATCAAGTATTTCCCATGTTTAGCACATGGCCATGCTGTAGGGTCTTACATACCAGAATGAGGTATAGCAGCTGTGCATAGATGTTATTTTTGGGCGGTGGGGCTTATTTTCTGGTGAGTACTTTTGCTATATCACTCAAATTACATTTCAATCATTATTTTACTGATATAAAATATACTCTCAGACTATTTTGATATCAGCATTTAATGATCATGGCACCACGCTATGGATTTGTATATTTTATCTAGCACTTAGAAAATCTGCAGTGTTAATACTACAAACATGGAATAATCAGCCTGTATTACTTGCGCTAAAGATGCCATTTTGAATTATCACAGTTTTAGATATACCGAGTTGCTTTTTTTAATATTGCCAACACTGTTAGGGCATGAGATAATCATTTAGAGGACTGACCACTTTTAAAAAAACCCTGACATTAAAAAATAAAAACACTGAACTCAATTACTAAAATTACATTTTCAATTAGTTATTTTCTCTCTGAGAAATCTCTTCAATGACTCATATATTTATTAAAAAAAGTAGGTTTCTCTCTGGCCAAGCAAATGATTGTGTAAAGTTATCAGTAGCACAACCTGAACAAGTAGAGTTTCGCAGACAGCAAGAGCTATCAACACAATCAGAGAAAAATATGAACTATCTCTAGATGTATTTTAAATAGTAGAGTTACAGCTAATCTGTGAAACAAACTAAGCTAAGAGTGTTTACTGTAATAATACCACTTTATTAAGCTAGGCATAAATGTTAAAATACTGAAGACAAAACATAACTACTCTCTTGTGAGGGTTCCACTGAATTACCCTTGAGGCACATTGTTGGTTAACTCTGATATTTTTAAATTAAAAATATACAGAGTTACATAAAACAATGCTAAATTAAATCAATTTTCTTATTGCAAACGACACCTCTGAAGATAATAAACAAAGTGAGAGCAAAAGCCTGCAGCCTCTATGGCAACAGGGTCGAGCCCTTAGCTTTCTTCAGAAATTCTGAACAGCACGGAGCTAATCATAAACCAAAAAGAAATGAACCAAACTGCCCCTTCCTCCATGGCCTTCTGTGTCAGGGAGACTGATCCAGACAACCGCTCTTCTTCGAGTGCCTGGAAGTTATGGTTTTTCTTTTCGCAGCGTCACATCAAGTCTTTAAAATAAACAAAACAAAACAATAATTCAGTGCTATGCAACACATTGCTGCTATTTTTCTCAGTCTTGAGGTTCCAGTCCTGCAGTATGCTGAGCACTCTCGTTGACTTCAGTGCTCCAGTGTTAAATACTTTAGACAGTCTCTTTGGGCCCTATCTTGCTTCTACTTAATATGGAAAATTTAAAGGCCTGATGCTGCTCCCTTTGTTGTCAATTGCCAAATTCTCGTTGATTGCGGTAGGAGTAGAATTGGGCCCTAAGTGTGTGTGTGTGGGGTGGGGACTGGGCTACACAATGGCTTCATTAAGGATGTATTCAGAAGCACATTTTTGCCATCCATTTCAAGAAGCACTGGCAGCAATGTGGGCATATTTACAGGAATTTAAAATAAACTTGCAGTGCAGACATACAATATCCCTGCCAGCACAGATGGGCAACTCATCCATTTGCTCGAGCATGCTGACTACTGAAATCTGAGATATACTATGTGGAGTTAATTATATAATTATAAATGGAAATGAATGTAGATTTATATTTGCACTATATCATTTTAAAGCCGAGAGCTCGATTCCTTAAAGGAATAATATACAGACATTATTTATGGAACTTTCTGCCATGAAAATGAAGAAATCGATAGACTGATAATTATTCCCAAATGTCAATATTTGTAGAAGGCCAGTGTTTTCTCCATGCTGAAGTGCATTGTCTACTGTACCTCTATGTGCCATTTTCCATAAATATATTTTAAAAGGCTTTGATCTCTAAAAATACAACAAGGTTCATTGAGGGGAAGTGCAGCCTGCAAACTTGATGCATCCATGGGAAAAGTAGAGCATATCCCTGCAGTACCCCAGTGATCCTTCAGGATGGACTTCCCCCTGCCATGCTTTCTGCTGCAGCCTTTGGCTACACCCCTTGTATACATTTCTTCCTCTGAAAGGCAGGCACAGAAACCCTGGAATGGATGATTCTACCACCATTAACTCCAAAATGGCTGGTGAATGAGAATTCTCTTGGGTCCCTGAGAGCCCTGCCATGGACAGCAGAAGTTCCCCGTATCCAAACCATCCTCCTAACCCCTGAATGTGCCCCTACCTAACCTCTGGCCCTGCAGTGTTCTTTAGGAAGGGAGCTTCATGGATTTGGGATGTGAGAAGTATCTTGTGAAGCCCTCGTTCATTCCTTCCATGTCCCTGTTCCCATTCCCACACTATCTTTGCATATGGAGAAGGGAATCAGGGCACCAAGTAATCAGCAATACATCTGTCTGTAAGTGATGCTGTTTCTCATTGTAATAAGCAGAGCACTTATTAGTTAAAATTAAAAATCTGGAAAATATCTCCCCATTATGCCTTTGATGAATCCATCCCCCAGTTTCATTGGTATTCTTTAGACTAAGGAGCTGCCACCACATTAGATCATTATTTTTCTTTGTAGAATACAGAGCTGCTGTAAAGATCTCCTAGAGGCATACTGCATATTTATGGTCTCACAAGATCAGTATTGTTTTTAAAACATGCAAAATGCTTCAGCGTACTGAATACTTTGTTTAAAGAAAAAAAAAAAGAAAGTTGTCATTCAAACCACAAAATGGAAAACATGAGAGCACACCACCAGACAAAAGCCTTCCAAATGGATATAAAGAAAAAAACACAACAAGCTAAGGGCTCGGCAGACTCCAGAGAGGTTTCAGCAGAAAGAATATTGAACAGATTTGTGCAAAACTATCAGTGTCAATGAGAGGACGTTTATGGGTGAAAACTGATTTTTTGCAAGAATTTATGATTATGAACAAGGGCGAATTTTTGCCATTTTGGAAAACGGACACACACTTTTTTGGCATGAGAAATAGCAAGAGTTCAGCTTGGAATTCATCCCAAATGTTCACACATTAGACCCAACGAAAATTTGCTGTTCTCATCGATGAACTGTGTCGTTTTTGCTGCAAAACCAGTCTTTTGTGGAAAACAGAAAAATTGGTGATGCCATACATTTTATTTTATTGCTTTTTTGTCAAACCCCGTGATTATTTTTAAAATCTGTTTTGACAGTGGTACGTTTTTTTCCACAGAGCTCTGAAACTGAGGCTATGGCTACACTACGAACCTTACAGAGGCACAGCTGTAAGATCTCCCGCGTAGCCGCTCTTTGCTGGCAGGAGAGAGCTCTCCTGCCGGCATAATTAAACCACACCCAATGAGCAGTGTTAGCTCTGTCAGCAGGAGACCCTCTCCTGATGACATAGCACTGTCCACACTAGCACTTTTGCTGGTGAAACTTATGTCAGTCAGGGAGGTGTTTTTTCACATCCCTGGCCGATAAAAGTTTTACTGACAAAAGTGGTAGTATAGACAAAGCTGAAGTCTTCACTAGGTATCCTGTGCGTTGGGGGGAAGGGGGGGGAGAGATGTGCATGTGTTTTTAATAGGTGCACAGGTCTGCAGGCCAGGGTTCTATTCTTGGTTCTGCCACAGATACCAGGTATGACCCTGAGACAGTGTAAAGTATAGTTTTATTCTGAAAAGCGACTATATAAAAATGGTTCCTTCTTATTCCACATATCAGTTCTCCATGGGAAGTCTGCTTACTTACTTACCTATCTGCTTACTTGTTTATAATTGTGCTAGTAACAGAACAGAATTTTTCAATGAACCAGTAATGCTATACTGCTTCCTGAATTAGGAACTAACACCTCGGGAGTGCTGTTTTGTACATTAGAGACACGTTTTTCTGTTTGATGCAATTTAGAATGAGCTTAATAGAATATTTTGATATGTATAATTAGTCCACCGTGAAATAGTGAAAGCAATGTTAGGGGAAATGGTTCAACAGCTGATAGGTACTGGAAGTCAATGGAACTGTATAAAGTATTATTTATATCTACACTAAAATCTTCATACTTTTTTTGCATTTTTAAATTTTGGAAAATGTGTCCATTTTCTTGATTTTAATTTTAAAAATTGACATTTTTAGGGAAAACCCTTTAAAATTCGGAATATTCTTTCAATAAAGATTGGGTTTCACAATGAAACATTGCAAAACTTCATTGAAAAGCCAAGGTTGTGGGACCGTGAAGCAAAATGAATTTGCAAAACTTCAAATGAAATTTCACACAAAAGTGGTAATTCTTGCATGGCTCAAGTGGTCATTTTAAGGGTAGAATCTATATTTTCCCTGAATTATGCAGCTGAGTAAAAAAAAAAACAGTGTCAATGAAAAATCCCATTATTCCCTGTTTTGGCACGTTTCCAACTCATTATAGACAAGATCATGATGTTATAATTCACCCTAAGTACAGGGCAGCATGCTGTTGTGCTGCCCCTGGAGCAGTCTGAAGGGGACATTGTGACCCGGAGTGTCCCAACCTCCATCCTGGTCTTTCCAGTGCTCTGAGGAAGGTATTGAACAGTGCTGGGTCTATCCTGGGTGCAGTAGTATAACACACTGCTACACAGCCCAGTGCACTGGGTGGGTATAGCCAAGGGTCTACCCATAATGCACCCCTTCCCACCCACCTGTGCAGGTTCGGCACATAGCAGTTCTGTGGAACCTGCTGCCCCGCACAGGCTGCTGCCAATGACAGGAATTGGCAGTGCAAGAAAGAACCTTACACACTTTTGCAGCCACACAAGATGGGCCTCTGCTCACCTGCTTCGGTTATGAGGTGGCTTTAGGAGCCGTGTGCCAAAATACTGCCTCAGTGTTAACAACTGAATGATCATTGAACTGCTCCCATTACCCAAAGTCCAATTTTGGGAAGGAGGGGCATAAACACACTGGAAATGAAGTCAGGGATTGCTGTGAAGCACATCAAGAGAAGAAGGGAATTTAAAGCCTGATCCAGAGCTCATTAAAATAAATGGAATGACTCCCATTTACTTCAATGAGCTTTGAAGCAGAAGCTTGGAATGTGACACTGAAAAACAAACTTGTAACTAATGAGACATGTGCCTTTCATCGCCCTGATCACTTTATACCTCCCCCCCCACCCCCACACCCTACCCCACCTGCCATATGTCTTTGTTTTTAACCTGTACAGTCATCAGGACAAGGCCCGTGTTTGCCTCTGTTTGGAAAGCAGCGAGACCATTTTAAACACCACTGCACTATAAATACGTACCATTCAGTCATCTTGAGTGCAGCAATGAAACACCGTTTTTTCTATTTGTAAACCCCGGATTAGGCTCTTGAAAAGAAAACTGGAAAGCATCTGGTTTTGCAAAAAACTATATGGAGTTTACCCAGCCCTCAGAGTCAAACTGCATGGTCATAAAATAACATTACAATGTAACTGTCATTAGTTGTAAATTCTTACTCCTGCTCCATAGAAGTCATTTCCGGCTCATTTGAGAGGCAGCTAGTTCTGGGTTCAAGAGAAAATAGGCAGCAGTAAACATTTTCTCTGCATTTCTTTCTCTTTTAAAATATGAAATTATATTTTGGGATGTAACTCACTGTAGTGAGTCCTGGTGATTGGGTAATAACATAAAACAATATTAACATGAATGTAACAGTTCAGTGTGAGCGACATTACACTGATTAACTCAGAGGAGTCTTTTTGTGGCTATTTCCTTAGAACATATTTGACTGTGGATGGGACATGTACTACAAACAGACTCTGTACACCTAACAATAATGTCCCCATGTGCCTCTCTACTCCCCCCTGCACTTCCTGTGCTCTAACTTGCAATCTACACTGGAAAGGTTATTAACAAGACAGCAATTTTCTCCCATGCAGTTTTCCTTCTCAGGTATTCTGATTTATTTGGCACATACGGAATGCTGACAGCACATAGAAGGATGTTTTGAATAGAATGGATGCAGTCCCATTTCTCACCATGTTCTTCTTCTGTCCCTATTTTTGGGTGTCTGGGTAAATGCCTGATGTCACATGCACACCAATGTCAGATATTTGCTGTTTACAAGGGCGATTTAAATGTGAGCTTTTGCTATTGGCACTGAGTCAGTCAAGTTTCTCCCGGACTAACAGCTGGTGTATATAAGGTGAATACAAGTATTTTGGATTTTTTACATGTCGCCTTTCTCTTCTGTGGCTATACAGGCTGAATTCTCAAAAGAATTTGATGGGAATGTCTGACCACAAATGAGGAGGCATCAGGAATCAATACAACAGACACAAAACTGCATGGCTGAAAATGTAAACTGCATAAAGCAAAAGGAGGAGACCGAAGAGAATCTTCAAAAACAGTGGCTGGTTCCAAAAAAAGTAGGGAAAGAAGTCAGATAGGACCTGCAGATGCAACCTCCTTCTTCAGAGACCTTATGACTAATGTGCACAAGAAAAAATATGCTCTACAAAAAACCCCCCACTATAAATTAGCTTTTGGTGTAGCACTGGAATAACAGTTTGATCATCTAAAGGGCAATTTGAATTAATGTCTTTGATAAATTTTAACTTCTTCAAAAATGGCAGTGTTGAGTCATCTATAGTTATAAATCTGAAATGGAAAACCAGGATTGTATTTTAAGGCTGTGCTGGCTAAAGCTCATGCAGTTAATTCAAGACTCGTTTGCCCCCAGAACACTGCAAAATTGCTTTATCCCAACTGAAATCTGGAACAGGCCACATTTTAAAAGTTTTTTGTCATCATAGTATCCATTCTCATTACCCATAACTTGGTGAAAGTGAAGTGTTGTGTGTCTCTATCTAGGGATTTCTACAGTGCTCTTCTTCCATACTGTCTGAGTGTGTCTTAGGCTCAAAGCAAAGGCATGGGAGCCAGAAGGATACTAGGGTCTGATCCCCAGCTGAACCACTGATTTACTGTGTACCCAGTTGAGGGTATGTCAGTCAACCCATCTGGTGATTCAGCTACATCATGGCCCAGCTTCACTGAGTAAATCAGTGTAATTTTTTGTTTTTGAAAAGTGTCCACACTGGATATCATAAATAGAGTAAGTCATCTAATGAGTGGGGTAGGTGGAATGCTTAAGGAACTACTCTAAAGGACTGATCAGCAGGGATCCTAGAAATCAGTTTGCCGCAGAAAAATGTGGAATTTGCATTTTCACAATCTTTAATTTTTACATTTTGTGAAAAACTAAAAACATATATAATAGAACCCTGTTTATCTGCAGCTCCATTATCCGGTTCTTCGTATTAACCAAACCGGGGCTGACAGCCTGAGCCCCGCTACCCGGGGCTGACACTGGTCCCAATTAGGTCAGATAAACGGGGTTCAATAAACCATTGTGTTCAACTGATACCTATATATATTGTGGCTAGGGAAACTAAACTTCAGCATTTCATTTTAGTCACAGAAAAACATGAGATTTTTATGTTTTTTTTATTGGAGAATTTTGGTTTTTTTAATCACAGAAAACTAGGTCCCTGCTGATCACTGACGTCAACAGCAAACCTTTGTGAGAGAGAAGGAAATGGATTCTCAAATGTGGCATCCTTCTACAGTAATTCAGATTATGATCTGCAGTGCTTAATTTGTAATGAAAGAAGTGCTGGGGCTCAAGTAATTAGGTGCCGAGGCTCAAGCCATTGTTTTACATTCATAACTGATGCAGTGAGCCCAGAGGTGCTGGGGCTATCAACTGCCAAGCCTAGAGGTACCAGGGCTCAGTCCTGAAGCACTGAAGATCTGACTGCAGTGGAAAACAATGTGAAGTTTCACCCAATCCATTCCTGTAAACCAAGTGAAAGTAATGCCAGCAGCGAGCTGAATAGTGTCTTACTTTGCTGTTTCTGATGCTTCCCTCAGCTCTTCATCCAGTCTGCATGAGTAAAAGTTATTGATGTAGAGAAGAAACAAAGAAGAAGCAAGCAGAGCATAAGAGAGAAGCAGAGCAATAGCAGAGCAAAGAACAAGTAAGGTACATGCTTCTAAAATATTCACTCCATTTTCTGCACTGTCCCTAAGGTTCTTCTATTCAATATTGCGTCATTTCTGCCTGTTCAGTTTTACCCTCTTTTACTCTGTAACTCCTTGTTGAGCTCATCTGGAGGCAGACACATAAAAGTAGCAGGGGTTTGAGGCATGCTCGCTGTACGAAGCAGAAAACATTCCATTGCTCTACCAGATACAATTAAATTAGCTGCAGCCTCAGCCAAGTCAAGGATTTTTCCAGTGTAGTAGGTTTTAGTTGCAAAGGAGGCTGATCTCAACAGCTCCAAGGGGGAAGTAAGACAGCAAATTACAGACAAGCAAATGCATAGGAAACCTCTCTCAATCAGCTGTTGAGGTCACCTATATGTGAAAGGCTGGTTCACATGTGTTCACTCCATTATGGACAGTAGCATGAGCTGCAGAGCAAGAGTATTACCTCATTCTTCTCTTAAAACACTTCTCTTCATCATACCTTACAAGATAAAAGTGAATGAAGGGGAAACATCTATAAATTCAAATAATATAGAAGTAGAAAAATGAGCAAACTTTATTTCACTTAAAAACCAAACCTAACCACAAAACAAAAACCTAATCTATTTTGAATACATCCTGATTAAAAACAAAGCAAGTAAAAAACTGGCATGAATCCTTCTTTTGTCCATGGGTCCAGCAGACTTGCTATTGGTGAAGAGGCAAACCCTGCACTACTCAACAAAGGAACCAGGATGCTAACAGTTGTAGTCTCTGCTCCATTAATTCTTCTAATCAGAGCAGGGTTCCTCATGGCAGGCAGGGAAGAGGCAAACTGGAGCACAGTATACTGCTCTTCTCGCTGCTGGCAGCAGCATGTGCACTCACAGCCTGGGATGCAAGACACATCTCCTGGCCCCGCAGATCACCCCCCTTGTACAGGTACAGAAACATGTGCAGGAAAAGTAGGGAGGGGGGAAAAGAGACAAGGGGAATGACAATGACTTAAAAAAGGAGCAAGGAGGGAGGGGCGAGAAAGATGCCATGAAGTACAGAAGGAGAAAGGAAAGAAAGAAAAAATAAAAGAGAAAGGGTTGAGGACATTTGTAGAGAGCATTTGCACGTCTGGGACATGAATCCATTTCAACTTTTTCAGATCAAAAACTGCCAGCTGAGTATTATAACTATGCCTCATCAACACATTTATCCTGCCAGTAAAGTAGTCGCACAGACAATGAAATCTCCACTGTCTGTGCATCATCTTACTCGCCAGAACTTCAATTGTACTGAACTGTCTTTACCAGCGTCACTATGCCTTCCAAAGCTATTGAATCTGAGGAGCTTGCATATCTCAAAACGTCTCATTTCCTGCTCCCTGAACCCAAATGTTTTTTATAAATGCAACTGAAAGATGTTTGTTAAATCTATCGTATAGATTGAGGCATTTTGTATGCATCTCTGACAGCTACACTGAATAGCTTGTGAAATATAGGACAGCATCGATACTCATCTCAGATTGTCATCTATTGCAGAACTGAAAACGAGGGAGAGGCTGAAATTATTTAGTAAGATTAAAAAACTTGGAAGTCAATCATAGTTTCTTTATGGATCATGATTGCAAAGTTACATTATCTCTGACATGCATTATTTTTTTCTTCTGTGTGTCAGACATACCCAGTTTTGAACAAGGCAAAGGAAGTGTGCTAAGACCCCTTCTTTGCAAAATAAATCTGCACGAAGAGAAGAGTATGTATGCCCTAGTGCAGGGGTGGCCAGCCTGTGGCTCCGGAGTCACATGTGGCTCTTCAGAAGTTAATATGCAGCTCCTTGTATAGGCACCGACTCCAGGGCTGGAGCTAGAGGCGCCAACTTTCCAGTGTGCTGGGGGGCCAGGGGGGGCAGGTGCTCACTGCTCAACCCCTGGCTCTGCCACAGGCCCTGCCCCCACTCCATCCCTTCCCACCCCCTCCCTTGAGCCTGCAGTGCCTTCGCTCCTCCCCCCTCCCCTCCCTGCACATCAGGAAACAGCTGATCGGGAGGTGCTGATTGGCAGGGCTGCCGGTGGGCAGGAGGCCCTGGGAGCAGGGGAAGAGCTGATGGGGGGCTGCTGACGTATTACTGTGGCTCTTTGGCAATGTACATTGGTCAATTCTGGCTCCTTCTCAGGCTCAGGTTGGCCACCCCTGCCCTAGTGTGAAGAACCTTTCTTTTAGAGATGTCACAAGCACCTCCAGCCAGGGCAGGTATTTCCTTGTTTGCCCCATTACTACTTATGGAAGCAATATAGTTTCCTCACCAGGCTAATTGCTGTTTTCCATTTTCTTTTAGTCTTGCTCATGAGTTACTTTTCCCAATTATTTGACAAAAGATAATAGGTGAGCCCCAGGGCTTTCACTGTGCAAAAGACAGTGATCTTATCAATTGGCTATCTTTGAATTATTGCTTCGGTCCTAAGTGCAGTAAGATTAAAGACAAAAAGTACAGTAAGACTTAACTGCAGAGCAATCATTTAAAATGTAGTGGGATACTCATGAAAGGATTAAGCTTTCCTGTCCTGCCTTCAGGTTATGATTAGTGAATTAAGAGTTTGTTCTGATTAGATAATAACTCTTTCTTGTGTTTCATTGACTGAATGTTTTACTGCTTCAGAGTGGGGTGGAATTTTTGTGGAACCAGACAAAACTGGAATTGGCTCACTCCTGCTCGTGCAGCTGAATTAATGCTGTCTCTTAATAATTCTTAATAAAATTAAAAGTTTTCTAACTCCCATATAGACTCTTGAATACGAGCCCTCCAATCCAAACATCATAAATAATCATGTCACTCCATGTGAAATCGGATTTAGAAGCAAAATCTGGTTATAGTTCAGGCTTGCAAATAACAATACCTTGCTTGGATGATGGTAACTCTTTTCACCAGTACAAGTACATTCTTTTTTATTATGCTTCACTTACTTGACAATACTCTCTGGAATGTGTACATATTCCATTGGAATCAGCTCACTGAGTTCTGCCAACGTGCCAACATACTGGATCTTGCTGCTGAATTTTGAACTGAAACACAGAAATGCCACACATGATTTCATTTCCCCCTTCACAATCTCCCACTAAAAGAAAACATAGGGAGTGGAGCCTTCCCTTTTGTTGTGAGTGCTCACTGAGGGATTACCTGATTATAACGTAAGAACAGCCAAAACAGCTCAGAGCAAAAGTCCATCTAGTCCAGTACCCTGTCTTCCAACAGTGGCCATTGCCAGGTGCCCCAGAGTGAATGAACAGAACAGGTAATCATTAAGTGGTCCATCCCCTGTCACCCATTCCCAGCTTCTGGCAAATAGAGGCTAGGGACAACATTCCTGCCCATCCTGGCGAACAGTCATTGATGGACCTATCCTCCATGAATTTATCTAGTTTTTTTTTAACCCTTTTATAGTCTTCACCTTCACAACATCCTCTGGCAAGGAGTTCCACAGGTTGAATGTGTGTTCTATGAAAAAATACTTCCCTTTGTTTGTTTTAAACCTGCTACCTATTAATTTCATTGGGTGAGCCCTAGGTCTTGTGTTATGAGAAGGAATAAATAACACTTCCTTATTTACTTTCTCCACATCAGTCATGATTTTATAGACCTCTATCATATCCCTCCTTAGTCATCTCTTTTCCAATCTGAAAAGTCCCAGTATTATTAATCTCTCCTCATACGGCAGCCATTCCATACCCCTAATCATTTTTGTTGCCCTTTTCTGAACCTTTTCCAATTCCAATATATCTTTTTCGAGATAAGGCGACCACATCTGCACGCAGTATTCAAGATGTGGGCGTACTGTACCATGGATTTATATAGAGGCAATATTATATTTTCTGCCTTATTATATATCCCTTTCTTAATGATTCCCAACATTCTGTTTGCTTTTTTGACTGCCGCTGCATATTGAGTGGATGTTTTCAGGCGACTATTCACAATGACTCCAAGATCTCTTTCTTGAGTGGTAACAGCTAATTTAGACCCCATCTTATATGTATAGTTGGGATTATGTTTTTCAATGTGAATTACTTTGTATTTATCAACACTGAATTCATCTGCCATGTTGTTGCCCAGTCCCCCAGTTTTGAGAGATCCTTTTGTAACTCTTCGCAGTCTGCCTGGGACTTAACTATCTTGAGTAGTTTTGTATCATCTGCAAATTTTGCCACCTCACTGTTTACCCCTTTTTCCAGATCATTTATGAATACGTTAAATAGGACTGAGCCCAGTACAGACCCCTGGGGGACACCACTATTTACCTCTCTCCATTCTGGAAACTGACCATTTATTCCTACCCTTTGTGTCCTATCTTTTAACCAGTTACCAATCCATCAGAGTACCTTCCCTCCCATGACTGCTTACTTTGCTTAAGAGCTTTTTATTAGGGACCTTGTCAAAGGCTTTCTGAAAATCTAAATACACTATATCCACTGGATCCCCCTTGTCCACATGCTTGTTGAGCCCTCAAAGAATTCTAGTAAATTGGTGAGGCATGTTTTCCCTTTTCAAAAACCATGTAGACTATTCCCCAACAAATTATGTTCATCTATGTGTCTGACAATTTTGGTCTTTACTATAGTTTCAACCAGCGTTTACAAGGAAACTGAGGATAAAGGCCTGTTTTCATTTTCATCTTCAGGCTGGATGTGCTGCTCAGTCATTGCTCTCTGGCCTTTTTTTTAAGGGCCGATCAGGAGCCTGACCACTGGACAATAAGTAATTAAGTAATCCACATCATGAGTTTTCTAACTAAGAAATTTCAATAAAACACCCACTTGGGCTTTGTGCAGGGATGGTCCAAGATACCCTTAACAGTTAAGGCCAATTAAAAAAATAAGAGAGTCCCACTTGTACACACAAATACAGGTGTCCAACTGGGTGCCTATGATGTATGCAATTTCTTACTCCAGTTGTTCATGTGTAGTAAGTTTTTGCAAATACCCGAATACACACTTCATCTTTCAGAACCTGGGAAGTGACGTGCAAGGACTTGTAAATTAAGCATGCGTCTGTGGAAGGTCATCAGGAACAAGCAAGTCCTGTGCTAAAGCCATTTCTGACCATTCATGGGCTTCTATGTTTTGAAGGACACTGAGTGAAAATAAAACTGATATGTATTACATACCTTATAAAAGGTCGTGTCACTGCTAGAATAGTTCTGATAAACCAAGAAGGGTGAACGATTATAAATGATTTCAAATTCTTCCTTAACCTAAGTTGGAAAGAAAAATGCTTCAGCTTCTTAAAAATAAAAATGTCACATAGAAACACTATAATGCAATCAATAATCTAAGAGCAGACTCGATAATAAGAAGAGGTGTTAAAGGATGGCATTTAAAATAGTGGGTGTGATCAAGGAGGAAAATATACAGTGCTCACCGTCGATCAATCATCTGGTAACATTTTTTCATCCAGCCAAATCCAGGCATCTTTCTTCGTGGTGTTGCTCCATTCAAGTAGACAATCATATAGTCTTCAGCTACCATCAGCTCTAAGGTACTTATTACATATCTGATTGGAGAGTAAAAGCCTGTGAGTGAGCAATCTTTTATCCATTTATCCCTAATCAAAACCACATAATTAGGCATAAATTAATTAATACAAGCACACTTAGAATAAAACAGCTTTTCATTTTGCTTTAAATTAAAAGCAGACATTGACACTCAAAGCTAGTTTGTGGTTGCTTATCCTGCAAGCTATAAACGTATCTTCTGCTTCAGAAAAATAGTTTCCTTAGGAAAACTTCCTTTCAGAAAGTGAGTCTGGAACACTTCCATCATTACGGGTGGGGTTTTTACCCCATTTAAACACATTATGCCAACAGTCAACAAGGGACACCAGGATAATTAAATTCCAAGTGGTGCTGAGATCTGACTAGCACAGACAAAGAAAAACATAGCTTCATCGTTAGTCATTGGCATATTTACTAGGGAAAATAAGACCAAAAAAAAGGAACATAAAGACACTTAGTTGTAATTCTTGTTCTCAGAAGGTGCAACAGATCCTATCTCCTGGGTCTGTGAGTGACAGGTATTACCAAGCTTTTGAATTACAAAACTATTAAACCAGCTAGGAGGCAGTATGAACCTCCCTGCTTCTGCTGAAGGGACAGAATACCCCTTAGTACTTCTAACCATAGGGTCCTTTTTGAACATAAAAATCCCTGAGGCCTACATAATGCTAATATGAATCCCCAGCCCTACAATAGTTTATGACAGGACTGCACTCTGTTGGCCAGATTCACCCCCATGGTAGTCGCCAATAACAGGACAATTTAAATTCTGGTCTAGTCTCCACAGAAACAGATGATCACCTCTCTCCCCCCAAACCCATTAGGTCTCATCCAGCTCTGCAACATTGATGCCACTGGTAGAAAGGCTGAGCACATTTTCAGAGTCTTTGCCTTTGAGAGAGGAAAAAGTTGATAAAAGACCTTCAGAAATGGGATGTGTGTTGTGCCTAAACATAGCATCTTCCATTAAAGGCCTTGTTGTCACCAGAACAGCCTAAAGCCTGAGCAATCTGCTGAAACGTTTGTTAGAAGCCTGTAGATGTTAGCAGAACACTGCAACTTTGCTCTGCAATAGTTAGAAATTGGCTTATACCCTGAAGCATGAAGTTTAATATCCCTTGCAAAAAATTTTGGACTCTACCATCCAGCCCCAGGGCTGTGTCTTTATAGAAGTGGCAGGGAAACCTTTACCTATGTATTTAATGGGCCTCATCACTGTTGTTTTTGAGCACCTCAAAGTCTACTCTCCTCCTTTAAATCCTTTCTTAAAATATTGCTCTTCCAAACAAGAATCTGAAGCCCAGTTCTCACCTCCTGGGAGTATCTGTAATCCCATTTTAAATAAATATAAGGATACATTAATTAAATTAAATGCATGGAACTACCCAGACTAGTGTCACACTTCACTACTGACTCACAGTACTTTTTATTGCCTCTCTTCCCTTTTGCATTTGTATGTTGTCTACTTAGGCCTCGATCCTGCAGAGACTCATACATATGTTGAACTTTACGCACTGTGAGTAATCCTGTGGAATTTAAAGCTGACTTCTCATTGCAGTGAATTGTCAGCGGGACTACGCACAATGCCTAAGGTTAAGCAGGCGTGTAAGTCTTTGCAGGACTGGGACCTTGGAGAAGGGAGCAAGTCTTTTTATGTGTATAAAATGCAGAGGGTTGGTGGGTGCTATACAGATAGTCAATCATAATAAACATCAAGAATAAAGAGAGAGTGATTTACAGATTTTAAGGCTAGAGATGACCATCATGATCATCTAGTCTGACCTTCCGCATAACACAAGCCACAGAATTTCACCTAGTAATTCCTGAAGTGGAGAGACTGCTTCCTCCCTGTTTCAATAAGTGAATGCTATTGTGATCAGTAACATGGCTGAATTACAGCAATTGCCATTTTAGGAAAAAACAGCCACCCTTATGATGCCTGGCTCCTCATCTACCTCATGAGAATGAAAGATTTTTTTTTCCTTTTTAATAAAATAAATTGTGGGTGAAAGGAAATGTCTTAGTGACTGGAGAGATTTTTCTACAATGCTCTACTTGAGTTTGAAAGCACAAACTCTCTCTTCAGACTTCAGCAAATACTTTTTGCGGGTTGTGGACTGATTCTTGTGTGGAACTTGTAACTGTTTGCCTCTAACATGCTGAGGACTAAGCAGCTGCAGTTGAGACAGCAGGCATTTCAGTCTCGGTCTGCAGCATCCCAGGGAAGGGCATCAGCAGCTGCTGTCTCCTGGGGTTTGAATCTTGGCCCAGACTCTCAGTATCCAACCGGATTAGTCAAGGTAACAAATTGATGACAGAAAGCTTTGATGACCCACAGGGCACTGTAACCACAGTAGGTAAAGTATGTAAACAACTAAATGCCCAGTTGCTGGTCATAGACTGTAAAATCACTGATATGGAGCTGGCATCTGGTGAATACAGCATTGCAGTTGCGGGATCACCTATGCAAAGTACTTTGCTTAAGGCCAAGAAGTGCTAGATCATAAAATGAGGGGATGCAGGACTCCCCGAGATTCCTCATACAATTAACTAGGAAGAATTTATGCACATATATTTATAGCCTGTTGTACTAGGGATCCATATACTGACATCTCTTTGGTTCCATGCATATACCCCTACCATGCCACAAACAAAATAAATGGGTGGCCAGATACTTCCTCTGTAGTTTCACTACCCTGAACCTCTGTGTATGAAAGAAACAGGAGTCTGCCAGTTGCAAGACAAGTTGAAGACACAGGTCTAAATTCTGCTCTCATTTACACTGGTATAAATCGGAAGTAATCCCAGTGAAGACAATGGAGTTAAAAAAAAAAAAAAGGACCCTGCTGATAGCCTTGAGTGGGGAAGCCTTTAAGTCTTGAAGGCAATGAAATTATTTGTTATTTACTGTAGCATAACTGAGAGAAGAATCTGGCTCTTAACCCTTAAAGACTCCTCCTCTATAAGAGTCTATCCTGATTACACACAACTTTACTTAAAAACTCAGGGGTTCAACTAAGTCACAGAATAATTGTTCAATCTGAGTCATAATTATGCTCTGTTGTTTTTTGCATCTCGAGGATGCTACTCTGTTAGTAGCTCAATTGACTGCTGGTGATGATAGGTCGGATTTAGATGCAGCAGCTCCTTTCAGAAAAATACTAGTAATGGTCTGAACAGGGAGGAAATCAAGTGCTGTTGTTTTTCTGTTTGTGGTGTTGCAGGCAGGGGTGCTGGAACAATTTGTATAGTGGGGGTGCTGAGAGGCACTGAACCAGGTGGTAAACCCTCTGTATGATGGAAACCACTTCAAGCTGGGGGGTGCAGCAGCACCTCTAATTCCAGCACCTGTGGTTGCAGGGTTTCTTTTTTGCTGTATTGTGTTTTGGTTACCTTATTAGGGTATGCTTCAAATATGATCCACCATTAAGCCTTATATTGTATGGGTCATATTTTATCCCGAGCTGAGACAATCTTTCCTATGAATTAGGCATGAACCCCTCATTTGTGTTCCGGGGGACGGAACTGCAGGGAGTTGTGCCTTAATGGTCAGGTTCACCATTTCCTTATGCAGCAGCCTGTGTAAGGCCAGGCATTGGTTAGCCTTTGAACTGTGCAAGCTCACCAGGACTAGATAATACTTAATCCTGCCATGAGTGCAGGGGACTGGACTAGATGACCTCTCGAGGTCCCTTCCAGTCCTATGATTCTACGACCTTCATTTTAAACAGGCTTGTGGACCTTGGAGGCTCAGCCAGATTAGGATTTCAGTAGCAGAGTGAGGCAGACTGGAGACAGCTCAGGGCAGCCGTTGCCTTCTCCAGCTATTTGCTGCCAGAACAAGTTGCCATTAGGAGTTACCTTTGTTGTTAAAAATTAAAACAAAGTTGGGTTCACTTGGTCAAATTCGTATGTCCTTCCTCACTGGCAATTGCCATTCGTAGTGACTGACTCAGAAGCAGCTGGAGTCGGGAAACGTCCTAAACTTTTCGCGGCAGTGACTGCAAGGGTCCCATCTAGGGAAGGTGAGGGAGAGGGGGTATCTGTCCCCTCCCCCCAAGTTTTGTGCCACATTTGGGTGAAGTTTGCATCAGGAGGGAAGATGTTGCCCTCCTTCCCCCGCTGCCCTGCTCCACTGCAGCCTGCAGCCGCTGCACTGCCCCTGCCTCCTCACCACGGAGCTACCACTGGCCATGCTGCTTGGGACTGGGAGCCTGCCTCCTGATCTGCTGTGCAGAACTGGCAGCAGGCTGATGTTGGGGAGTCCCCTTCCTCCTGCCCATCGTGTACTCAGGTGAGCAGAGCACGCCCCTCGCCCCAGCTCCTGCCCCACGGATCTGCCCCCACTGTGCCAACTAGAGACTGAGCACATGGCCGGCCCAGCAATAGCAGCAGCACCCCTTTGGATAGAGCCCCTCCCTGCACCCTGAGCTATACCCCTCCCGGTACACAGCCCCTAGCTATCCCCTGAGCTACATCCCTGCCTGCACACAGCCCCTAGCTACCTGTCTCCCTGCACCCTGAGCTATACCCCTCCTGTACACAGCCCCTAGATATCCCCTGCCTCCACCCTGAGTGGTTTTCAAACTTTTTGTGCACCCCCCGCCCCCTTGAGTTATAATTTTTGGTTGTGTCCCTCCTTTTATCTGCAAAAAACCTAGAGTTTCAAGGTTTCTAAGTAACCCTTGGAATCATGATTAAAGTTGTCCCTCTCCCCCCCCAAAAATCTGAAATGGTGCCCCTGTGTGACAGTCTTTTTGTTCTGTGTCTATGCAGCACCAAGGACAATGGGGCCCTGGTCCAAGACTGGGACTCCTAGGTGCTACGCAATACAAATAATAATATTTGAAAAATGAACTGACAGTTAAAGGCAGGAAAGGCTGCTCTCCCCTACAAGTAGGACTGGCACTCACTGGTGAAGTGATTTAATGATTTTAGAGCCAAGGAGTGCTTCACTGAGCATTCTACCTAAGGCAGTTTTTCCCCATAGCATTCAAGTCACCCCCTTTAATATTTTAAATGATCTCTTAATTAAAGACAGCTTATCTATCAGTACGTAATTATACGTATTAACGCAAAAGACTGTCACATTGTTCACACATATCACTCACAGGAAAAGATTTTCCATGACATAGTTGTAATCAGCTCGACTGCTGTCTGGCAGGAAACATGCAGCAAACACAATGATGGCATTTAGACCATCACCATAGTATCCTGTGGAACAAACAAAAAGGCATTTGTCTCTCAGTAAAGGCTCTTAACAAGATCATCTTAAAAAGAAAATAATTATGGGAGGCCTGGAATATGGTGATTTTTTTAATCTAATTTTTTAAGCCTAATGGAGATCAAGTAAATCCTTTTGTTTAAGCCCAGTATTTAAAATCCCAGCTACCTCTGCGGCCAGCAGAGATGGAGACTTGGTATAGTCACAAGGGGGGCATGAGTTGGCTCCCATAGAAGGGAACAATAGCTAAGGACAAACACTGATTGCTGTAGTTAATCTAAAGAAATGAAAATCACCAGAGCTTTTGACATATCAGCTTGGTGACGAGACGGCTGGGAGAAATTTAGTTGTGGGGTAGAGGTGGTTAGAAGACAATCCTGGTAACCCAGGGCAACTCTGACTGAACTTTTCCCTGGACAGGAGTCATGCAAAAATATTCCTACAGAAATGCAGAGGTGGTTTTTTGAATTTAGTAATGAACACCTGGATAAACAGATTAGATGTAGGCGCAAAAGAGGAATTCTCTCTGTGCAGCGGCTTATCAAGGAAGATCAGAGAGGACTAGCTTTTTAGACATGTAAGAGTAAGAGCATTCTTTTGTCTCTAGAACTAAGATGAAAATGCCTTTCATAATTTAGCTAATAAGAAGGTAAGTGAGAGAGAGCTGTATTAGGCAAACTGTTCCTTATGTGTTAATTCCCTTTTTTCTCTGTTTTCAATCTTGTTTTAAGGAAATCTGCTGCTGGGTGGGTATTTCAAGTAGACCACTCCTCAAGGGACCAAAGTTTTCAACATCTAAGGAACAGGAGGCAAAAGGATTTCTGGAGATTAATTCCCACCCAGTCTCAGTCAAAAGGGCATGGGCAAAGGTGTCCTCTCCCAGCAAGGAGTTTGCCCAAGTGCTGACCAACCGAGGTGGTGGTGGGGCTGGTCACACATGCATACACCATCTCTCATTCAAGGATCTCAAATGTTTTATAAAGGACAGAAAATATAATTATCCTCACGTTACAAATGGGCACACTGATACAGAGAGAGGATCAGTGACTGAGAAGAAAAATGACAGGTTTCAGAGTAGCAGCCGTGTTAGTCTGTATCTGCAAAAAGAAAAGGAGGACTTGTGGCACCTAAGAGAAGAACAAATTTATTTGAGCATAAGCTTTCGTGAGCTACAGCTCACTTCATTGGATGCATGTGAGCTGTAGCTCACGAAAGCTTATGCTCAAATAAATTTGTTCGTCTCTAAGGTGCCACAAGTCCTCCTTTTCTTTTTGAGAAGAAAAAGGTTCACATCAAGCCTGTGACCTGGATCAGTCTCCTGTCTCTTAGTGCCATGGTTTATCCATTGAACCACATTGCTTCAAATCCTCACTTTGGAAAGTAGTCTGCAGAAGGATTTCAGTTTTGTTCTCCTGTATTTTTACAATTGAAACATGTCATATTTGATAAAATATAATTTATCTGAATAAGACGATTGGCAGAATTAGCATATATTTACATTTGCAATTATCCAATTAACAATGCTAATCATAGAATTTTTCAAAGTCACACAGCAGCTTGCATTATTTCAAACCAACAATTAAATGTGCTTTTTCCTGAACTTGGAATAAGCAGGAGAAAAAAGGACAGCCAACTCTCATGTTTGTAAGATCTTCATATTCAGAGGCCTTCAAATGAAGGAATAACCCAGTCTTCTAAACAGGAATTAGAGAACATTGAAACCCCCTGTTTTATTCTTCCTTTTTTTCAGACTTAAGTACCAATCTCAAAAGGGAGAGCAGCAACTGATACAGCCTTCAACTGAGACAACGTAGGTGAGATAATGTCTTCTCTTGGACCAGTTTCTGTTGGTGAAAGAGACAACATAGCCTTCAGCTAACCAATAACATGAGCTGTATTAAATCAGATTAGCTGTATTAAATAATGGGCTATATTAAGTCCATACATTCAAGAACAAGGCAGTATTTTTCTCCTCTTCTTTGAAAGTTGGGATGGGATTTACTTGCTTACATAAATTAGGAAATGTCTAGGGATTCCCTATACAACTAACATAATGAAATCAAGAGCCAATCCTTTCAACCTGCCCAGGAGCTTGGCATTACCAGGTCACAGTGGCAGATGTGTCCAGTATTTTATACAGCTCTGCTAAGGGCATTATCTTGCAGTTCCGCATAAACCCAAAAAGATAATGTGCACCTAACCACATAGTTTGATCTGTGGAATCTTTTTTTCTATCACATATTCTTTTTATGCTCTCTTATGGACAAGCAATGTTCATGCGAGACAGTGGTGCTTTTTAATCCTTCATCAGAAGACGCTAACAAGAGTTGGCACAAATTCCTTGCCCATTGTTCAGTGGAAGCAGCCAGACTGATCATAGAGGAATTTCCCCAGGGGCTGGTGTGGAAGGAAACCTCTGCCCTTGGCTGAAGAGCTGTATCTACTATCCATTCCTCTCCACTCACACTCTGGTCACCGCTCAGATTCTGAACACCACCATCCCTCTCAGGAATATGGCCAGTGAATCCATGTAGTGGTGGATCTATCTAAACTATAGTTAATTTATTTCTCAAGCACCTTTCTTTGCTATCTAAGCAGACAGGCTCCACCAGCCCTACTCCTGCTCCTGAATATCTATGCAAAGGACTCTGATGGAGGTGGACTTTGTAGTAATGCCATACCAATTGCTCAGGCTCTCCAAATCCTGCCTCATACATATGCAATGAAACTGCATCATTTCCACATCTGCAGCTGCAGGAGGGAAGGATCTGACTCTTGATAAATAAAGGTTGTAATCCCATTAACTTCAGGGGGGTCAGGATTTCATCCAATGTTTCCAAAGTCGTCAATGTAGTGTTGGTGTGTATTGCTGATTCTTATGTTTCCTTTATGAGGATTAAACTGTTAAATTCTAGCGGCAATCATTTTGAAAGCAAATCATGCAGTTTCAAGGTGACGGGCTAGAAGACTTAGTAGAGGTTTCCAGCTCAGATTTGTGTGGTTCTTTACAAAACTTTGCATTGGAATGAGTACATCTGTCACACTTTCCTGTCTGAAGAATAAGAAGATGCCAGACAAAAATTCACCAAATAGCATGCAGCTTGCTGTTGTGGGTGAACATGTCATGCACATATTGCTGATAAAACCATAAGCCATGTCAAAGACAAGGTGCTCACTATCTCTTAGTACACAACAGCCCGGAGAGAAGGAAGACGGCAGAAGCAAAATAAGGGGTCAGTTTAACAGGTTATTAGGCTGAAGAAAATGGTCACCACTTCCAAAATGAGTGCTAGAGGCGAGGCAGGGCCACTTCTCTTGGAAACAGTATTACCATAAACTACTGTCACAACAGACAGCTTCATTTCTACTTTTGGCAGCTTGCCAGATTCAGTTAGTGTCACTTAATTTAACTGGATCTTTCGGGCAAGAATAGAATGGACGAGAAAGTTGAAAGCATGTGTCAAACAGGTCTGAGGCAATGCACCTTGTTATAGAGCTGCACACTACTCACCTTTTTTTCATTAAGGTTAAGTCATCATTTCTGTTACATTTGCTCAGCAGAGTTACATTGATGTAAACCTGGCATAATGCCATGAAGAATCAGACCCAGAGCACCTAAATGGTGGGGAATGGGTTAGACCACTTGGCTTTCACTCCTGGAGAACTGAATTTAAATCCTAATTAGTTCATACATAAAACTGAATTGAGTGGTCTGGTCCCCAGTGGAAAACTGTCCACGATTACAAAGCCATCACAGGATAAGGCGGAATTCCGCACAGAAGGCAGTTCCTGCTCCAAAGCTAAGTTAGCAGTAATTTTAACAGTAGGATTGTGTGACAAAGAGCCTGTTCCTGCTCCCACTGAAATCACATGACAGTCATATCATTGACTCATTTTCATTTTAATAGAAACTACTGTAAATGCATATGTAAGGGCACTAATCTGGAAAGTTGTGTAAATGTTTTCATAGTATATGCATCTAGAGTGTTTATTCGGCACATACATTTAAAATGTAAATAAATACCACTAGCAATGTTGCAATTCTTTCTGTTTTTCTTCCTTAATTATACCATCCATTTATGAAATACCTTCACGGTCTTTAATAGTGGTGTTATGGTTGAAAACTGGTTTTTCTGGATGTTAAAATGACTTTTCTAACTTATGATTAATCCTTTTGTGCGCTGAGTGATGTGAGTCTCTGCAGGCTTTAATATAGGTCACACTAGATGATCATGATGGTGCCTTCTGGCCTTCAAGTCTATGAGTGATTGATGTAATTGTAATTCTATTAACTTCAAGGGAGCTATACTGGTTTATACTAGCTAAGGATCTGACCCTGAAAATGTAGTAGAAATGATAGCTTAAATTTCAATAACACTGCTAGTGAGCCACACTACAACAGTGGAAAAACTCGTAAGACCTCAGTGGTTATATTGTGTTAACAACCATTCAAAGTTAATAAACAGCACTCCCATTAATCTTCTCATATGCATAGTGTATCCAAAGGGATCATGAACCTGATATGTCAATGGAAAGACATTTTTATTTATTTTTAATGTTCTTATTTTAAGTATCTATGGTAACAAGTCCAATGGGGTAAATAACTTGGGCTGGCTTAGTTACTGTATCAACACTGGTGGTGCTTTTAGGTTGTTAGTGACCAGAAGGATTGAGGAAGACCTGACCAGACCTCAGGTAGAGTCTGTGTGGCTTGATAACTTGTCTCTCTCACCAGAAGAAGTTGATCCAATAAAAGATGTTACCTCGCCCACTTTGCCTCTCCAATACTACAAGTACACAGCTTAAATTAGGTCACTTTCCTAGTTATATTGGATGGATTTGTCTAATAATTACCAAGTATGCAAGGAACACAAAATAAAATATTTGCTGGGATTGCTGGTGAAAGGCTGACGGCTGATGCTCATGAATGGCAGAAAATAACTTTAACAATGTTCCCGGTTAATCAATGGCACATATGCTGAAGCCACAGGGAAGCACTGCATATATTACGGGCAGTTTTTCCTTTAACCGCACCTCCTATTTGGAACTGTACACCTTGCTCTGGAAAATGGTTGCAGTCATGCACAGAATAAAAGTAGTTTAATGACTCATGGAAGAGCATACTTCATGAGGCAAAAATGATTACAGCTATAGCCTACAGAGTAGATTTTTCAGTACAGCTGGCTATACAAAAACCAAAGCATTCACTCTTTACTGAAAGGGAATTTTATGCTATGAGTATCATGCTGCTAATAAGGCATTTATATTAGTTTGTTTACTGTTTGAGATGCTTAAGTGTTTCAAGTACCTGTCACTGGAGATTTTTAAGCGCAGTTGGACAAACACCTGTCAGGAATGGTCTAGATAATACTTAATCCTGCCATGAGTGCAGGGGACTGGACTAGATGACCTTTTGAGGTCCCTTCCAGTCTTATGAGTCTATGATTGTCTCACTTCTACCTTTCCCAGGTTGAATCAAACATTAGGCCTGACTCAGGTAGATCTCCCTTTACACCAGTTTTACACTGGCTGAAGTCAATTTACTTCATTGGAGTTACTTCTGATTTTCCCCAGTGTAAGTTAGAACAGAGTCAGGCCCATTGCCTCTGCCAGAAATAATTCAGCAAAACAAGGAATACTGCTGAGCGATATAACCCAAACCCCATATCCAGTCTTTCCAAGTGAACTTCCAAACTCTGAGGGTTAAATTCACCCCAAATTCACCCATGGAACAGAAATATGAAAATGATATCTCCTTGAACCAGTTAACCTCCCTATATCTCCAGAAAGATTCACCCTGCAGGGAGGGTAGGTGGTAATTCTATACAATTATTCTCCTATGGGGTTTCTGCCACAGATGAGGCTTTAAGTTCCACTGGGGGCTCTATATGATCCCAGCTGGCAAAGGCTGCTCAGGAGATGTGCTGAGTCAGGGCATCCTATGGTTAAACTGGCCATGTCCCTTTTCTGACAATACCACTCATTTTTAGGTCTATGCTCGTGGCCCGCTGGCCCTTTGATGGACAGGAGTTTGCAGCTGCTTTTTTGCCATCAGAGTCTCCTTCTCAGTGAACTTTCGGCTCCGCACCTGGGTCTTCAGCAACAGCAGCCCAGGCATGAATCTGGCCCCCTAGTATTTACTGTAATGTGAGGGTCTGAGCCAACATGTTGTTTATACGGGTGGCTGAAGAATGAACTCAGTTTTCCCACTGGCTGACGAAGCATGATTTTTCACATCACTCTAAAAATGCTTTTAGGAGTTCCCTACCTCCATGGGAAATAACTTTTTTGTAAGGCTCAATGACTTTCATATCAATCCTCTGCTCCTGTTCTCCAATCACTACCGTTCTCCATAACCTGTTGTCTTGTCGCTCTTCCTCAGCAGTATACTCCGGAATGGATTCAGACTCTTCTTGGAAAACATCCCTAACAGCTGCTTGGTCTTCTGAAAACAACAAAACAGCACATATTACTATAGCATCTTCATAATTAGTGGTCCAAATTTGTAGTAATTCAATGAACTCAACTTTCCCTTTAAAGCCATTAGTTAGTCTGGATTTACAGTGCTATAAATGAGAACAGAATTTGACCCTGTAACAGCCACTTGGTCAGATCTGCCTCCCTTTTCGCCATTTTGAACATGATAGTAAACAATCACAGAGCAGAATTGCCTTTACATTTTTCAGGTAACAAAATGCAATGTAACACTCTGATTAGCAACTTGCAGTGGCTATTGAACTGCTGCTCTTCAATGATATATGGGCTGCTGGTGTGATAACTGTACCAAAAAGTAAAGTACAAAGTTAAAATGGAAAAATTAATCCCTTGGTCATACCAGTGCTTGCCAGGGTTGGGGTGGGGGGGGGGGGAGGAGGAGAGAGGAAGTAATTAACAATAGGGCTGCATTGTTCTCAACTTTCTTTCCCTTTTATCAAGTGTTCCTCCTATTTTTTGGTGGACATCAAAGAGGTCTGAAATGGAGAAATACCCGATTAAACCAAACAACATTCTGAGTACTACTCCACATCCAAAACCATCAGACTCAGATGACGATGATAGTGCATTGCACTGCCACTACTCCACATGGCTGTCTGCTCGAATATATTAAACAAAATTTTCAGGGTGTGGATTTTATTCTCTGTAATCCCTTTCATCTAAGGATGAAGTCTTTGTCCCCTGCTAAAAGGATCAAATAGAAGCACGGATGGAGGAACTACAAACTCCCTTCCTTCATACTTTGCATCCCTTCCTTCATACTTTGCATCCAGGAAGGGAGCAGCTATGCAGCCTGACCACCACTATGGGCATACCTCACAGGGTTGTGATGCACTGGTCCATAAAATTCAGAGCACAGCAGCCACACTCAGATCCAAAGTCCACAGAGGACTATGGAGTCCCTCAGCACAGCCCCTCTGTTTCCTTGTCCCCCCAGCCCATGCAGGGTGTCACTGTATTTCTACTACATTTTGAGAGTTGCATAGTGTCAAAAGATGCTGCAGAATTTAGTTCTAAGTCAGGAGTAGATAGATTAACAGAGTAGCAAGGGACCAGAGTTGGTTTCTGATACTCCCGCGAGTATGTCAAGTAATTAGCAAAACATATATATCCATTCTGCATTGAAAAGCATGGCTGCTAATGTATGTCTAATTGTATCTCAGGTTGCCAGATTTAGTGGCTGGCTACATAAAAATTAACATATGGTATTAACTTCATTTGTAGTTGGAATTACTTAATTTCTTTCCCTAGCTAGTGAGTACAACGTAGAATTTTTGAGTGAATCTGTTCCTCTTTTCCATCTATTTTTTATTAATCTTCCTGGAGCATTTTAGCATTGTGAACACACACCACGAATAAGCAGGCAGTCTGAGCAAACATCTCCTGGTCAGAAAGAGAGGAAACAGCCCAGAAGACACATATGGCAGAAAAGCAGAGAATTTGTTTCAATGCGTGACACACATAAATAGCATGCTCAGTCTTAGGTGAAAAGACTAAATATATCTAGCAAGGAGATTTGGGGGGAAATGGAAGCAAGGTTTTAAAGCCTAACAAAAAAAGCCAAGAATCTAATTAGTTTGGCTGAATCACCAAATATAGTTATAGTTTGTATTTATGTTGACATATCTGTTCTGTTTAATGCAGCATTCCTAACTGAGCTAATGAAGCCATACTATTCTAATACAAACAGCGTCCACATTAGCCATGCATATTCATGTACAGAACCACTGTAGTTTTGCCCTGTGTCCATGCTAGCATGGTCTCCTGCATTGTTGCATTGCAGTTCTTGTCACAACTTCCCAGGAGCAGTAGTTTCTGCGCATGGCGGTTTGAAAGGCCACAAGTGTACTGTGGGGCAGTAAGGGGAACATTATCTGAAACACTTAAGTCTGAACTGTTTAGTGATGTCTGTACTGGTTCTAAACCAGTGCAGGCTGAAACAGCTCCAACTTAACTCATACTGGGTACTTGAGACAGAACTTGTTGACACTGTGATTGGCTATAGATGTAAATCAAATAATTTGATTCAGACCCTATTTTCTCACTAGACAGAGCTTTGTAAAGACACAATCCCCTAAGAAGATTTTCTTCCTACTCAGCCAGTCTGATTTCTGATTTTAAAGGGTGTTTTTTTCATGTGAGGTACATGGAGCACTTAAATCAACCTGAGGCTGTTTTTTGCTAATCTGAGTAAAGGAATAAATTCCCTGAGCAGAGTTCTGCCAGTTCACATAGACATTTCAGGTCCAATCCAGGACATAACCCTCCAAGTATAAGAAATAATAGGAATGGACACCTTGAGCTCTTTAAATTAATGGTACTTGGCAAATGGCTCATAGTTAATGAGTAAATGATGAACTGTCTGATTTAGAAAGTGACATAAAAACATGGGGCCAAATTCAGACTTGGAGTAAACGAGAACAATTCCCATTGAAATCATTGGTATTTGCATCCATTTTGCATCCAGCTGATTTCCCCTCCCTCCCCCCATTTTCTTATATTCAGAAATAGTTTGCCTTCATGCAGTATTCAATATAGTCAAATTCTGAAAAGCTCTCTGCAGCAACCAGGGTGGATTTTTTTTTTTTTTTACATTTCAACCATCTAGTCAGCTCATCATCACGCTCCACATCTGCCCATAACAAACTCTGTCTTCTACCCAGAAGTGACATTAGAAATACTTATGGATGGCTGAATACACAGTGATATCCTCTTTAGCAATAACAACTTAAGCTGACATTACTGTTCCTTGGATGTTTAAATGATCATTCCAAGTACTTTTAATTTACAATGTCCTCTCCAGTAATAGAACATTTATATGCAAGGAAGAATTTAGTTTAAATGTATTAAAAAGTTGTCCTCTGTTGTTGGTTGTGAATGTGTGGTTCCCCACACAGAAAAAAATTATAATTATTATTCATCTACACAAATAACCACATTGTATATAAGGCCAATCATGTAACAAAAAAGAATTCGCACAATAACCATATCCCTCTCACCATGAGAACAGCTGAATTAAGCAATGTTATAAATTGTTTTACATAAGTAGTATGAGAGAGAGAATGGAATCTGGGTTAAGGCACTAGAATTAGATTCAGTTGATCATGGTTCAGTTACTTGGTTCTGCCATATGCAAGCTTATATGACCTTGGACAAGTCCCTTCATCTCTCTGTCCTTTAGCTCCCTATCTATGAAACAGGGATAATACTACTTCCTTTATCCAACACTTTGTCTTGTCTATTTAGACTGTATAGTCTTCATTGCAGGGACTGCTGTGCCTAGCATATTGGAACACAAAAATTGGTTAAAAGAAAAGGAGGACTTGTGGCACCTTAGAGACTAACAAATTTATTTGAGCATAAGCTTTCGTGAGCTACAGCTCACTTCATCGGATGCATTCAGTGGTTGTGGCTTCTAGGCAATACCGTAACACAAATAATAATACATTCGTTGTGAAACATGTTAAGTTTCACTGCTGACTTTCAGAATACTGCTGATCAATGCAACATGCTCACTAGATTTGTTCTGGTAAATTTCAAAGTCCGAACTGACTTTTATTCCGATATAATGTCTATCTAGAATGATATGAGCAGAACAAAAAACCCTGTGTCTCCTTATCTGATGACTATCAAGATTTGGCCAGGTGTTCACAGAAATTTTGTAACAGGGAGATTTTTTTCTGCTGTAATATGTCCCATAAGGACTTTCACTGTACCATGTTTTTCCTTGCAGGACTGCGATTACAAGTGCACATGCTTCATTAACTGCATATTATTTTGCAGCATTTCCTCTAAATTGGGAAGAGTGATTAATATTAACTGATATTTTATTATAAAAACTTGCAGTCCAAATACTGACTCCAAACAATGATGTCCATTCGTTTGCTAGCAACACAAAAATCTAACTTGCTTTAACTTAATCAAAGAAGAATGCTGAATTCACTGGAACTCTATATTCTATTGCAGACACTACATCCAGCTGGAGAAGCATTTCATATACAGAATTAAGGCTTTGGTCAAGTAAACACATAAGCATGTGCTTAAATTTGTAGTAGTCCCATTAACTCCAAGGTCCTTAATGCATTGTTGGATTAGGGCCTAACTGACAATAATTTAAATGCTGAATAAACTTTCATCTTAATAAAATGTACAGTACTTTATAACATAATTAGGGCCAGATTAATTTCCACTGGTAAAGGATGGGGTAGTAGTTTGGCCCACTGCACCACATGGGGATAACTGCAGTGGCGGGTTGGTGGTGTTTGCACTGACACCATCTCTCAGAGGAAAGACAGCTTTAATTTCTACTTGGAGCTCAACAGGAGCTCTGCCAGCACAGGTGCTTAGTCAATGCACTAGATCAACACTTCCCCTTCTCTCCTGGCCCCTCCCTGCCAGTGATACACTCTTTGGGAACTGCACTGGTCCTGTACATTTCATTGCTGGCACATAACAGATTATCCCTTACTGAAATTATCCCTTTATCTCTAAGAACAATGACCTTTTAATATTTTTTTACAATATGACCCTTATTTTTAAAAAGGTATGGAAAAGCGGGCTTGTATCAAAAGTAGTAAGGATGGTCTAGTCTAGTAGGACACTGTATGGGGGACCTGGGAGACTTATTCAATTTCCAGCTCAATTGCAGACTCCGTGTGTGACCTTGGGCAAGTTACATCATTTACCTTCCACCTCAGTTCCTTCTCTGTAAAATGGAGATAAATCCCCAACTCACAGAGGAATTGAGAGGATAAAATCCATTAATGATTGGTATCTCAGCTCCTCACATAGTGATGAGGACCAACTAAGTATCTAGAGAGAGTATTGCCCCAAGAAATAAGTAAGAGTGATCCTGACAATTATTCTTTTGTAAGTCTCACTTCTCTCTCCAGGAACACAATGAACAAATATGGAGAGAAAAAAAGTCACTAAACGTGTAAAAGATAATGGAACCAGGTGCAATAAGAAGCATTGGTTTATTAAGAATTGATCTTGCCAGATAAATTCAAATGTTTTATTTTTTTAAAGAGAATTACTAAATTAATAATTAGTAAATGAATGAAAAGGAGTAGATAGAATAATTGGGATTTTAGTAAACCATTGACTACAGTATATCATGAAATTTCTCTCAATATTAATTCAAACTGACTTGGATGCGAACAGTCCCAAAGTATAAAAACTGGCTGAAGGTCCACAAAGGGTTATGACAAAACATTAACTTTTGGTTTCGTAAGTTGTCTACTAGGTATTGCCAGGAAGTGTGTTAGATTGAGTTTTATTTAATATCTTCATTAATGATCTAGATTCTAGAAGAAGAGGTAAAGAAAACTTTTATGAAACACATAAATGGGTGTTATCCCAAACACTGACGAGGAGAAAGAGAACACAAAGGAACCTGTGGAGATTAGACTAACAGACAGAAAATAATAAAATAAGATTCATCTTGCTATGATATCAGCAAAAATAATCTGAAACAAAAATATTCACTGGGAAAGAGAAATCTGGAAATGAATAATGTTAACAGAGACAGGATCAAATTTTCAAAACTGCCAATGTACTTCTTAGTTATGTAACATAAACATACTGAAAACCAAAGTAGTAATACCTATAATTGTAACCAAGCCAGTACTGACTGTCAAATAACTTGTAAACTCTGAGATATGCTCCTAATCAAAGAGGGATTTTTCTGAGGACAAGTCCCACAGTAGTGCTGGGGAGTGAGAGGAGTCTGAACTTCTGCATTTCTATGACTAGCTGTTCTTACCTCCAAGATAACCAGCTAATCAATTAAGTTAGTTCTCAGTGTGGCGCTAAAGAAGTAGACACCACTGATTACTTTCCATGCGGAAGAGACAGATGTTCCTTATGAACGGAAAATGGGTGAAGTATTAGATTTACTTACACTGCCTAAAGGCTGACACACAAGAGACAGACCTAGGCCCATCTAAAACAATGCGGAAAAGCCTACTTTATTTCTGGATAATGTCTTCCAGTCTAGCTCATTACCATTTCCAGTGTATTCAAAAGAATCTGCTTCATCAGGTGTGTCAAGGTCATCTACATTGATGTCAATTTCATCTGGCGTATCCAGATTATCATCAGAAAGGACAGACCCTTCACTTCGGTCCAAAGAAAGGTTGATGTTTGGAGCAGTGAGCTTTATTCTTCTGGGGTGGGAGCCATTAAGATCCAGAGAATTAGGTGGCTCTAAATAAATATGAAGAAAGAGAAGAGTATCTGGATTAGATAAAACTGCTCTATTGAATGCTTTTGAATAACATCAAACACATTCAACAATGATATTTTCTATCAACCAGTCATTTAAAATTGTATAATATATAAAATCAATTGTAAAAAAAGTTAACAAGAAACCAAAATAGATTTATGTCTTCAGAAATGTCAAATGTAGCTAGAAGCTCTAAATTACATGAATTCCCAATGACCTCAGTGAGATACATATGGAAGCATCCCAGGACAGAATTTGGCCCTATAAATTTAGTTAAAATTATCATTATATTTAAACAACAGATGAAGGATTTGTATTGGCATGTTCCAAACTCTGATAGTAACACCATTATTAATCATAATCACTTTCTCTTAAATTGTTCAAAATGGGATCTAGCTCCTTTGAAGACATGCCTGAGCGAGAAAGTTCAAATCTGGTTACCACCTTTTCCAAACTTCTGTAATATTTAGATACAGGTGCACTTTGTTTTTATTACAAAATTATGGGCCAAAAGCAAAGTTCAGATGTGCTTCTGACAGTATATGTGGATCACACAGTTCATTTCAATGTTGAACCAAGGTACCTTTGAATCCAGAAAGAATGAATATACCTTTAGGTAGCTATTGTAGTATTTGTTTGGTATCATTCTTGTGGTGGTATTTTGCAAATATGCTGCTCTGTATTTTGTCTGATTATATAATGTGAAATTCTCTACAGTAGTAGTTATAAATATGCAACATAACCTTGTTCCTCATAGTTGGGTGTAATTAAAGATATTCTCAGTTAATTAAAATACAAGTTTGGCATGATTTCTTTCCTGCTACTGCATTTTATGCAATATTTTAAGCTCTTTTCTTTGGATTAGTGTCTTTTAATATCTGAACTTACTTACCCCATTTAGACTGAAGTCCAATTTAGCATACTTAAGGCAGAGTACTTAATGTATTTAGTTCTTGTGATAATTAACAGACAGCTGACACCAGGGCACAAGGGAAAATATGTGGCACATTGCTAATTATTATCATTTGTCAAGTGAAGTACAGAATTAACTAAATAAAGCAAACAACACTTTTTTTTCTAACACTGAAATGATGCCTTATCAGCACAGAAATGTCCTTCTCACTGAATAATTAAATGTCATGGAAATCAGACATAACTGAATGAATGAATGAATGAATGAATGAATGAATGAATGGTTTCTCTTACCAGGCCTGATCTCTGTAGTATCAGGACTTAGTACACCCTCCTCAAAGGGGATGTCCATTCCCACATCCTCTGGTACCAATCTGGAAAAAACAACAACAAAGCAACACCTTAAATTGACATACTGTATGTTATATGCAAGATGACCAAGATCAATTTAATCTAATTTGGAGCACTGTCTTTCCTCATACATGTCTAATTTTAATATTTGATTTGCAAACAGGCTACAGTCATACAGTGAGGACCACAATGTGGCTGATGGAACATGTCTAGGTAGCTCTTAGTTACCTCTATTGTTGATATGGAGATGTGGCCCCTGGAGAGTGCAAACCCCACCGCATAATCACGCACTTGAGTTTGGATTAGGACGTAGCATTGTGTAACCCCACTTCAGCAGACTGCAGTTGTTTCCATTTTATGCAAATTAAGTGCAGCTTTTGGGCTTCTCGCAAGTTGCTAATGCAGCACTAGGTGCCAGAAAGTTGTGGCTATCCTGAGCCACTGCACGCAAATCATATATCATAGCAAGACTTCCATAATAACCTAATTACCATAATCACATTTGCTGTACGTCAACATTAAGACTAAAAGGATATTACATTATTTTGATTTTATTCATATTTTAGGGCTATTTTGCATGTGAATCAGCTAAAGTGTCTCATTCTGTCATGGAATTTCAGAAAGGCATGTATAGGACTGAAAGAACTCAGAAGCACAAAAATAATATCCTGGAATTTTGTGACAGATTTTCTATGTTGCAAAAACTCCTATCAAATGTTTAACTTTCATATCAAGTAATATTAGTTAGGAAAATATTAGGGAACTATACTAATAATTATACCTAAAAATGACTATTAATTGGGATAATGTATAGCAAATGCTGGGGGGAAATTGCAAATATTAGAATTTTTTAAAATAAATCACTTCAGCTGTGTTCATTCCCCTTTTGTATTCACTTTCTGTAAAATTTTTACAAACAAGTTTGCTAGTAGGAATGTTCACAGAAACAGCAAATTTGAAATGAATGTGACAGAATATTAATTTAAAGTAAATTTCAGTTTCATAACTGTGAGTATTTACACCATAAGCCTTATTCTGAAAAGTTACACTAAATCTATCAGAATAAACATATTGTGTGACCTATGTGTCCTTTCCAAACAGCTCAATTTTAAATTATGAATACTGATTACGCAAAGCAATATTTGCAGGAAACATTTCATAGGAAATCCAAAGTGAAATATCTTCACATAAAAATTTAGTTGAATAACTTTAAAAAAGAAAAAACATTGTGGAAAACATAATTTTGTTTGCAGATAGTTTGTGAACTGAAAAAAAAAGCCCAAAATGCCATGGCTAAATAGCTTTTTGAGAATAGGCAACCAACTCTCTATAAACATCCAACTGGAATGTTGAAAATAACTACGAATTAATTATTGAAAAAAATACAAGATCAAAGATGTTAATGTAACAGGGGAATTTCTAATACCATCAGCAGACCTGATCCTGCTTTCCTTGCTCATTCAAAGAAACTGTCATTGATTACATTGTGAAATGTGCGTTCTTATGGAAGGCAAGGACACACAAAACACACAGTATTCAGGTAACTTTTAAACACTATTGTGAATATGCAAATGTGTAGTCTCAGGCATATTTTTACAGTAGCAATTTAAGGTACAACATAGTCTGGCTTTTTTGTTGTTGCTTTTTTTAGCAGCAGAAAAATAATTTTGTTTTCACATCTGGATCACAGAAATTTGGCTACATGGATTTGTATGAGACTTCTCTCCTCCCCCCCCGCCCCAAAAAATCACACTCTGGATCTTATTTTTGGGCTGAGACTGATGTTATAGCCTGTTAATGATGTTATAGCCTGTCCTGTCCAGATGGAGGACCTGTTTTAAAGGATTCAGAGTAACAGCCGTGTTAGTCTGCACTGAGCATAAGTGAGCTGTAGCTCACGATAGCTTATGCTCAAATAAATTGGTTAGTCTCTAAGGTGCCACAAGTACTCCTTTTCTTTTTGTTTTGAAGGAGCCAGTTTCCATTCAGTTGTATCTACAGGAGGCTCTGTTTATCCACTGAACAACTCTGCTAATGGTTTAGGAGAATATTATAACAATTGACTGCCACCCAGTTGTCTCCTGTACACTTCATCATCACAGGGCACCAAGGGAAACAATCTTGGAATTAAGAATTAACAAAGATGGAGGTTAAAGTAATGGCTGTGGAAAAGTGAGTATGAGGCAGATCAGTAGCAGTATAGAAAATTTTAACATTCCCGTGCTGGAGCTGTGATAAGGGCAAAGTAGTAAGTATTTTCCTCTGATATATCTTCAGCAGAGTCTCATCCAGCAGACTCACTTGAACTGATGGGGAGTCTAATTAATCCAACTTGCCTTAGTTCTTTGTTACAGCGTTCCTTGTTGTACATTCTTTCTATCTACTTTGTTGGGGGAAAAAATCCTATCTGGCTGTTTGGCCAGCATCCTGGGAGCAGTGTCAGAGCATGGCCTTCTTTGGTTATTTATTATTATTATTATTGTGTATTTATTGTATGATGGTAGTGCATAGAGACCCCAACCAACATCTGGGCCCCATTGTGCTAAACACTATGCAAACACACAGTAAGAGACAGTCCCTGCCCTGAACAGCTTACGATCTAAATAGACATGCCAGACAAAGGGTGAGAGAAGGGAACTATTACCTCCAGTTTGCAGATAGGGAACTGAGGCACAGAACGCTTAAAGCTCACTGATGTCAACAGAAAAATTCCACTGATTTCAAGGGGCTTTGGATCAGGCCTTAAATGACTTGTACAAGGTGACAGAGGAAGACTGTGGCATAGCAAGGAATTGAGCCCCAAACACCTGATTCTAGTCCATTTCTTTTACCATAAGATTAGCTTTCCTCTGACAGAGTGTCACCCAGTTTCTTTCAATGAGCTTTTAGAATTGGTGGCCTGTACAATCTCCCTAAATATCACTCAGCTGGGCAAATATATGCCCACGAAGGAACATCAGAGGAGGCACCTTATTATCTAGTCTCATGTAACAATGCCATGTCTAGACTCTGCAGGGGCCAGAGCTAGATGGGCAACTTTCCATTTTAGGATTCCATCTCTGCTCTGTGGCTATGGAGCCTGGGAATTGTATAGAGAACCAAAGGCTTCTACATTGTGGATGATGCATGGGCAGGCCTTCTCCCTAAATGAAATGACAATGTCTTTAAGGTGCCAACGGACTCCAACAGATTTATTTGGGCATAAGCTTTTGTGGGTAAAAAACCTACTTCCTCAGATGCATGGAGTGAAAATTACAGATGCAGACATTATTATATTGACACATGAAGAGAGGGGAGTTACCTCACAAGTGGAGAGCCAGTGTTGACAGGGCCAATTCGATCAGGGTGGATGTTGTCCACTCCCAATAACTGTTGAGGAGGTGTCAATTCCAGGAGAGGCAAAGCTGCTTTTGCAATGAGCCAGCCACTCCCAGTTCCTATTCAAGCCCAAATTAATGGCGTTAAATTTGCAAATGAATTTTAGTTCTGCAGTTTCTCTTTGAAGTCTGTTTCTGAAGTTTTTTTGTTCAAGTATGGCTACTTTTAAATCTGTTATAGACTGTCCAGGAAGACTGAAGTGTTCTCCTACTGGCTTTTGTATGTTACCATTCCTGATGTCCGATTTGTGTCCATTTATTCTTTTACGTAGAGACTGTCCGGTTTGGCCAATGTACACGGCAGAGGGGCATTGCTGGCACATGATGGCATATATCACATTGGTAGATGTGCAGGTGAATGAATCCCTGATGGTCTAGCTAATATGGTTGGGTCCTCTGATGGTGTCACTAGAGTAGTATGGGGACAGAGAAGGCATCGAGGTTTGTTACAGGGATTGGTTCTTGGGTTAGTGTTTCTATGGTGTTGTGTGTTGTTGATTGTGAGAAAGCAATGAAATGCTTTGTCATCACTTCACTAGATTTATTGCACAATGAATTTCCTATGCAAAGTCAAATAACTTGAGTACTGAAAAAGGAATTGTTTTAATTACTTAATTTCATCTACAAAACACACCACTTTGGAACACGTCTGGTTGTTGTCAAAGAGGCTTTGTATTTTTCTTTCTTGTTATGGACAACAGTAGAATAAATGAAAAAGTCTGATCAAAGCACCCTGCTAATGGATAAAATAAATGGCATTAAATTGTTTGTAATTGTTAACACTAAACAGTAGAATCAAAATAAATGTTATCTGTGCACAGAAGCGCTACAGAAAACTGACACTTTGAATGTCATCACTGTTTCCTTACAAAATGTAAATAAACGATTAACTATTTAAATGCTTTGACCAATACACAGTAAAATTCTGTTATTAAAACTAATTTATCCTTTTAAACGAATATGAAATGAAGCCTGAGTTTTATAATGACATTTAGATGTCTCAGTAAAGCTAAATAAGATACTGTATGCAAACATCAGAGCAGGAGTGTATATATTTGTGAATATATTCGCTTTAGTGTCCACATTCAGGTTTTATTTAAAATGTGTTTTATTAACATTTTACAATTTAGATGCCTAAATCTAAGCATGAGACTGCAGGAGTTTCGCACTTCTGAAAATCGGGCCACTTATTTAGGTGTCTGTAGGCACAAGTTTGAAAAGGTTGGCCAATATTAATAGACATGTTTTCTTGATATTTTAAAAATGTCGCTAAAATATGGTTTGTTTTTAAATTTAAATTTCCCTTATTGTTCTGTGAAACAGAAAAATATTCTGTTATTGCAAGGATTCTCAAACTTGGGGACGCGAGTTTATTACATGGGGGGTCGTGAGCTGTCAGCCTCCAACCAAACCCGGCTTTGCCTCCAGCATTTCTGATGTTAAATATAAAAAAGTGTTTTTAATTTATAAGGGGGGTCACACTCAGAGGCTTGCTATGTGAAAGGGATTTATTTGGGCATAAACTTTTGTGGGCTAAAACCCACTTCATCAGATGCATGGAGTGAAAAATACAGTAAGGAGTATACATGTAAAGATGGGAGCTGCCTAATCAAGAGGGAGGTCAGTGCTAACGAGACCAATTCAATTAAGGTGGAAGTAGCCTATTCTCAACAGCTGATTACTTTTGTAGTGCTGTCCTCGCTTACAGAAAGCCCCCCCAACCTGAAGCAAATACTCACCAGCAACTACCACCACACAACAAAAACACTAACCCAGGAACCTATCCTTGCAACAAACCCCGTTGCCAACTCTGTCCGCATATCTATTCAAGGGACACCGTCACAGGACCTAACCACATCAGTCACATCATCAGGGGCTCGTTCACCTGCACATCTACCAATGTGATATATGCCATCATGTGCCAGCAATGTCCCTCTGCCATGTACATTGGCCAAACTGGACAGTCTCTACACAAACGAATAAATGGACACAAATTTGACATCAAGAATTGTAACATTCAAAAACCAGTAGGAGAGCACTCCAATCTCCCTGGACACTAAATAACAGACTTAAAAGTGGCAATTCTTCAACAAAAATTCAAAAACAGACTTCAATGAGAAACTGCAGAACTGGAATTAATTTGCAAACTGGACACCATCAAATTAGGCCTGAATAAAGACTGGGAGTGGATGGGTCACTACAACAAGTAATTTTCCCTCTGCTGATACTCACACCTTCTTGTCAACTGTTGGAAGTGGGCGACGTCCACCTAGATTGCACTGGCCTGGTTAGCACTGCAAAAGTAATCAACTGTTGAGAATAGGCCACTTCCACGTTAACTGAATTTGCCTCGTTAGCACTGTCCCCCCTTCCTCCCACTTGGTAAGGCAACTCCTATCTTTTCATATATATATACTGCTTACTGTATTTTTCACTCCATGCATCGGATGAAGTGGGTTTTAGCCCACGAAAGCTTATGCCCAAATAAATTTGTTAGTCTCTAAGGTGCCACAAGGATTCCTCGTTTTTGCTGATACAGACTAATAAAGCTACCACTCTGGAATATGTGAAAGGGGACACCAGTTTGAGAACCACTGTGCTATTGCATAAGTATCTGAAAGCAGAACGTGATTATAAGTGAAAGTCACAAGGTAATTTTTATTCCTTATAATGGGCGAAAAGCAAAAATAAAACAGGCAACATAAATGGTGAATGGTAAATTTAAAAAATACTTTGTTTCATAATCTCAAGTGTAAAAATAAATTTAAAATGAGTTTTATCCCAATTGTGTCCATTTTATTTGAAAGTGTTCTGTAGCAAAACAAAAGACAAAACTAGGATACTACTGTAAGCTCTTTGAGAGACGGACCATCTTTTTGATCTGTGTTTGTACCATGCCTAAAACAATGGGGTCCTGGTCTCTGATTGTCCTCCTAGGTGCTATCGCTATACAAATAATATCTAAAGGAGCAATTTTCTGAAATGAATTAAACTGAGTTAATAATTTGTTATTAATGGGCTGTTAAAGTTTTACACCCCAAGCGTGAATTGAATCTCTACCCCTATAAACTACATTCTCTTCACAGGTTGAACTAGCCCATTGATTTCAATAGGAGTGATATTCAAGTAATTGAAAACAGAATTTGGCCAAGAATCTCTAAGCTCAATTAGATGGAACAGCATTTTTATGTAATTAATATACAATATTCAATGTGGGGTATTTGTTGTGTGACAGATGTAGAAGCAAGAGGTACCCTCCTCCAGATGGAGACTTGACAGATTTGGGACACTGTAGGTACATAAAAAATAATTTAAAACATGATCATAAACAGCCTTGTTGACACAAAATGATCTCCTGCATTTCAAATCAAAGAGGGGCATATATTATGGCCTTACAGCAAAGCTGAATGTAAATATCTAAGCAGTTTTTGCTGAGATAATGCTTTTTTTTTTTAGCGTCAAGTCCCTTTTCTATGAAATAAACAATGAACAGCACTTGAGAAAAATGTCCTGAGAATGATATTTTTAGAGCCCTTGTATGCACCCTCGACTGACCAAATAAGCATGTCACGCTGGAAACATGAGCTCTAATATCGTCAGTAAAAATAAAGTTTTTACAGAATGGAGACATGATTAATGTTTATTTACTTATAAATTAATATGCAAAGCAGACATTTAAAAAAAGAGACGGGAACTAGCCTTAGTTACTCTCAGATGACTATTGTTTTCATTTCCCCTTTCACAGCCAGAATGGGTAAAAACCTGGTGGACTGGGGGAAGGGCATGGAAAGGAGGAGTACTGCTTCTACTGTATTGTACACTTCTTCCTCAAACTCCCCAGCAGTGCAGAAATGGGCAAGGTGGGGACATGTTGACTTTCTGCAGCACTATCACCCCCAATCTGGCAGGATTTTTGTAAAAACCTGACGTTCTTTGCATTAACTGACTTGGGTTCCTCCTCCACGCTCTGAAGGGAATTCTGGAGGCAGCAGATAACAGACAAATCCTTGGCAGAGCATAGGCTGGGAACCCACCTACAGGCATTGGGCCTCCACAAATGTCAGCAGAATCCTCTGGTAATGCAGGAACTCCATTCTACAGTGGGCAAACCCTTCCCACTCCTTCACCCACAGAGGGAAGCGTTAGTACATCGGAAACCCCTTACGTCCATGCTTGAAGAATTTCCAGGCACACAAGATGATGCTGACCACAATGTTAGGAATAGAGAGAACACTTTTTCTTTCCGGTGAATGCTCCTTGTTGAAGGACTACTCAGCTGCATTAGAGGCTCCATTATAGTCATGCACGATTTAGTGGATTGATAAAAAGATGTTTTCTCTTGAAACTGAGGTCAAAGTAAATTAAACTTTGTGTCCTAAATGACTTGTGTGGTACACAGACCAGTCATTCAACGACCAGCTGTATTAGGAGTCAGGTTACGGGACATTAGCTTTGATATATAAGGCCTGCAGTCTTGCACAAAAGTAAGTTCAAAAATGTGTATTTCTTAAAGGCAGTTCAGAGCCAGATATCAGATTTGTATGAGAGCGAATGGGGGTGGGGAAAGCTGACTTGAACTCTTTTACATTCCCTTTTTATGGTTTAGTTGGCCACATATCTGATGAAACAACCTCTAGATCAGTGGTGGGCAACCTGCAGCCTGTCAGGGTAATCTGCTGGTGGGCCGCCAGATAGTTTGTTTACATTGCACGGCCACCCACAGCTCCCAGCGGCTGCAGTTCGCCATACCCAGCGCAGGCCTTTGACCCTCCCGTTTTCTGTGCCCAAAAGCTACATCACACTTAGGCTGGAGAAGGCCGCTAGGCCAGGAAACAGCACACTGACATTTTCTACGTTTTTTCACAGATCTTTCATATTTTCCCCTCCTATGTGCAGAAATGTATTTATATTTTTTACTCTGCAGGGCACTATGTTCAGGGCTTTTATAAAGTGGTCAAAGAAAGGTAAACGCAAAGAATGTCACGCCCATAATCACATAAAAATGTTGCTTATCCATGTTTGTTTTGAAAAAATAATAATGGTAAGACTGGAGAACAAAGTACAAAGAGAATGCCATTCAGAGAGGAGACTGGAAAATTAGCCATATTAAAAACAAACAAGCTTCTCAAATTTCACAGATAACCCCAGTGCCACCATGGCCTTGCAATAAACAACAGGCTTGGTTAGTGCCTGTTTTGTCACTGATTCTCAACGAAAGATGGAGCTTTTGGAGGGAGAATGGGTTCATTGTGAGATGGCTCAACAGATATAAAAATAATTTTAGGGGATTGGAGATACTCTCTCTCTTGCATCTGCCTGGTGGATTAAAAACAAAAACAAAACAAAACACAGTGCAGAATTTATTCTCTATTCCTTCTTATCCCTATTTCAGATATAATACAAGTCACATAAAAATCAGGGAAGGAGAATTAGTAAAAAGTGGTATTGGTCATCACAATGCAATATTTTTTTTTATTCTTGTTTCTTCCTCCCTTAAAAAAATCCTTCCTTGTGATCTCTGCAAGGAGCCAAAGTAGCACTCCCTTTCTGCTCGACATGTGTTCTTCCCCCCCGTCACTTGCAATCTGTTCTTTCTTGCCTACCCCGCTCTTTCCCTTCCTAGCGCTCGATTCTGCAGGGTGTTGAGTACCCTCACCCTGATCCAGCAAAGCACTTACGCATGTTCTTAACTTGACTTCAGTTAAACTACTTTCATGCTTAAAGTTCAGCATGGATTAAGAGTGCTCAATACCAGGTGGGATCCAGCCCTCAGCTCTTTCACCTTCCCATTATCAGCACTAACCTAAAGCCATGCCTGAATTATCCAATCACATTGTGGCTGGCCCAAGGGCAGGGGTGGGACTGCCTTCTTCCCCTTCTTGAGTATTTACTCAGGACCACCTAAAATCTGGGCCTCAGTCTGAATGAGCCAAATTAATATGACAACAGAAGTTAATGGAATTACATCAGAGATGAATTTGGCAAAATATCTTTGCTTAATTGCTAATGATATTTCTCTTCCACTTACAATTCTATGCTACAAAGTAAGACATCTTTTTCAGTTTAAGGCACATGGATCCAAAATAATCCCTTCAGATAACACACATGGGGTAACTCTCACTAGTTTCAATGGGGGTGGCAGGGTGGTCATACATCCCTTTCCAATGTTGTACTTGCTTTAACCCTCCCTTTTGCATTCAGTAACACAACTGCAGAGCCCATCATTACTGCAGATCAAACTCTTGTCAGACATATATTTTTTAGAATTAGAAACTGTTTGGCAGTTTTGCTTTTATTCCAAAAAGAAAAGGCCTTTCTGCTTCCTTTTTATTAAAAAATATTACTATATGTTTACGTGTTTGTACTGTGATGTCCTGTAACTAGAGTTCTTTCTCTATTTGAAAAGATAAATGAATGCCAGGGCCTTTCTTTATCAATATTTCTGATGAGAAATATTACCATAAATATCAGTGGTCTAGGGTCATCTACCATTCTTGGACTACTTTTTCAAAATTACAACAGAAATGATTTAAAATGTGGTCAGTCTGTTGTGCATTTTGAATAGGAAATGATTCTTCTGGTTACAGATGTGAACTATGTAACTGTTTTACAAATGAGATGGGTTATTTCAAGTAACATATTAAGCTACAAGAAGTGGTAGGAAAGCACATTAATTGCATGTGTGTGCCTTTGCCTTTTGAAGCTGATCATCTAACTAGGGCAAGTAGAAGGGATTTGCAGGCTCAGCCAGAAACATGCTAACCAGACAATATCAAACAACCACAACAAAACAGGAGATTCAGAAAATACGGTATCATTATACACAATTAGGAAGGGAGAAGATGATAGAGTATTAGGCCATAAGCTCCCACTCCAAAAAATATATATAAAAGTTGTCAGGAAATACTCAGCTACAAAGAGAAATATAAACCATAAGTAAGACCCATTAGCCCAACCTAGTCTAGGGAGAGAAAAAATATATTGACATGAAAATCTTCAAAATAACTTCCTAGAATCAGTTCCTAACTGCAACATTTCTGTGCTACAAATCTGTAAGCAGGAAATTTCTACAACTTGTTTTTAAAAGAGGCTTTGGAAGGGATTCTTAGGTTGATAAACTGAAGAGCCCCAAATTACAGAACAGTATTCAACAAATCAAAGTGACATGTATTGCACAGCTTGGATTCAATGCAGGAAGGACATTACAGTTCAAGTGGACTTTTTAGTGATTCCCTATCTCACCTATATCTGCATACCAAAAAAAAATAAAAATAAATAAAAATGAACAGCCTAGAGGGAATCCATGTCTGGACATCTGAGATTTCAGAAGAAGAAGCAATTACTTTTACCCAAAGTGGTGTAACAGATCCTGTGGTATAATCATATTACATGCAAGTGACTAGTGTAAGCTGATTAATTATTTCTAATTAAGAGCTGCAAATTAAGAAGAAATAGGTGCAGGCTTGATTTAATCATGTACTACAGAATATGTCCAAGTGGTTACTAAGTTTAATTCTTGGGCGATAATAAAATTAAGGTGGAAAAAATCAATATCCTGAACGTTGGAATTTATTCATCACTAAAAAACCTTGAATCATCCTTCTAGTTACATACTATAAAATATTGGACAATGGGTCTCTGTTTGAGCCATATATTTTAATAACCATACTATAATACACAGTGCAAGGTGCTGTGCAAATATTAACTTATCATTTTTCACAACACTGCTGCGCAATAGGTATGCAAGTGCCATTATTCCCATTTTATAGATGGAGATACTGAGATAGAGAAGTTAGGCAACTTACCAAAGCCCTTAGAGGTAGTCATTTTCAGAACCAGGATTTGAACTCATGACTTCCTAGGTCCCTGTCCTGTGTGCCTCAGATTTAAAAGTTGTTTGACAGTGAACATTAGAGCTGGTTGAAATTTTCTGAATTTCAATTCTTTTAGTCAATTTTTCACTGAAATTTCAAAGTTAGATCAGAAAAGTGATTGGTTTTGTTGTAAAAAATTTCCCCTAAAAAATTCATCACGTTTTTCAACTAGATATAAGCTAGATGGCTGAAATTTTCTGAATTTCAAAATTTCAGTGAAAAGTTTTGTTGAAACTTTGAATTTTGACAAAAAGGGATGGACTGTTCACAAAAGAAGTCTTGAAGAAGTTTTCCTATTTTTCAACTAGCTTTAGTATTTGTATGGTTTATCTTATTTTTGTCTGTTTTTGCCATAACAGAAGAAGCAGAAAAGAAGGTGTATGTTGTGCTTCACACAAGGACTTCCAATACGCTTGGCACGATGAGAATTCCCCTTCACCTATTCCTATAAGACTAAAATTTCTTTAAATAGTTCTGATGAAGAAATTCACAATGGCCTTGACAATTTTAAAATACAACTAGTGTTACTCCTGTAGAACTGATCTGTTTGGCTCTGCAACTTTGTTGGCTTTCTCCAGTGTTATTTTTTTTAAATTAAATCTTTTTTTGTTTTTCATGGTCTTCCTTCTGCACTGCTTAATACATTTGCCTCTTGATAGTGACGTCTACAACTGTCCTCTATGGGATGGAATCAGATCTGTCAACAGTGGGTAAAAGGTCCTATCCTACTAACAACTTTACACCCTTTTTTTTTTCTCGAAAGAGATTCCTCTTTAACACAAGTGATGGAGACTTTTGGGCCTGATTTTCAGAGGTGCTAAGCATCCACAACTCTAGCTGAAATCAATAGGCACTGCAGATACTCGGCACTTCTGCAAATCGGTTTATTAGAACACAAGGATCTGAATTCAGTTCCTTCGTTGCTGCCAAGTTGAGAATTGGCACGATTTGCAGTATATTGATTTTTTTAAAGGGGTATGTGCACACAAATTTCTTATGCTACAGATGCCTTCTGGTTGTCATCATATTTGTCTCCCTGTAACACTTGTTTTTACCTTTTTTCCTATGTATTATTTCTACACTGTGCAATTGCACCTCTAGTCTAACATAATCCTGAATCCATGATTTTCTTACCCCTTTTTGCTCCTTTTTGTCTACTGTATTGCTTTCTCCTTTATTCTCTTGCTATTGCTATACCTCTCCCTTATTTTTGTATTTTTATCTATTTTTCCGTTTTCCTACAATATCTAGGTTTTTTTCTCTTTTGCATTGTTCTACCTAAAATTTTCAAATTTGAATTCTGTAATTCAAATTCAAATTCTGTAATTTCATAGTTCAGGTTAGGACTTCAGTATAAATGTATATCTTAAATTGCTGTAGTGAGCCTGCAGCTCATGCAGCTTAAGATATAAATTTATACTGAAGTCCTAACCTGAATTATGAAATCATTGAAATTCCAAGTTAAGACTAAAATTCTCCCACATGGACTTGAAGGATCAGCCACAGATCAACTGACGAGAAAGGCAGGGACGCAGAGCAATATTGCAGCTTTAGAAGAACAGGTGGATGAATGGATACTTTGGGACCTTTTAAGAACTGGATCCCAGAAGAAATCTGACATAAAAAGCAGGGAAGATCTGCCCTGTCTCATCTAAAGGCCTCAGACTGTCTTACAGATGCTCTGTGTGTGTCTCACCACCAACTACCCTAAGAAGAAGACCGCTATGATAAATCAGTGGGAACCTTGGAGCCAGTAAAAGGCTGCAGACCAACCAAATCTGGGCACAAAAGGAAACATTAGACAGGGGGATACTGCGAAAGAGCCAGAGCCAGTGTGTCAGGGAATGCACAGCTGATAACAGCTGGATTGGAACCAGGGAAGGAGGGGATCAGGGGAGCACTGAGACTGAAAGAGAAAGCAGTTGGAATGCAGCCAAAGAGCTGCATCGAGAGGGCTTGTGAAAACTGATCCAAGGATGTTTTATTCAAACTACTCAAAATACCCTTTTATAGGCAAATGTTCCCAAGGCATTGTGGCCTAACCTCACGGAAGATAAGCATGAATAAACCATGCCACAGGCCCATGCTGGAGGGGCCTCAGCTGTGCTTAAAATGACAATGACCAGATCAGGATGCATAGCCTTAAAGGGACAGGATCCCATATTATGGGGTCCTAGTTGGGGCAGTTTCCAGCCCCAGGAGAAGAGGGGGGGGAAATTGAAAGGTCGGAAATAGAGCCAGTAGGAGATGTAGCATGCAGGAGACACTAGATGTGGCAAACCCAAGGAGAGGAGTTGGCAAAGGGCTCATAATCCAGTATCATCCCTATAGGAGAGACCCTTGAGGAGAGCATGCTGGGCTACTGATACAATATCCAGCAAGGGCACAATGCAGAATGGCCCCAGAAAGAGCATTAGTGATGTGAAGGGCATCAGATATAGGGTGTGGAAGGTAAAACATCATGTCTGTGAGATCACAGAACCTTAAGGATCAAGGTCAGTCCTGGTGTAAGAGAGTGCAACTCCACTGACATCAATGGAGTTACACCAGGATTGAATATGATACAAAGACTTTACAAGGGAAGATGGGTTTAAGTCCACAATTCAGGAAAGCTTCAGCACATGCTAGGTCCCATTTAGTAAAAGTTCAACATATACTTAAGTGCTTTCCTGAACAGGGTGGCTTTCCTCAATCAGGTCTTAAATGGGCATCCTGGAGAGTATGCTCTATAGCCTTATTCCCAACTGGTTGGATTGCCCCGTGGCACTTTAACTAGGAGTTTCATGGCTTTATTTATTTCATAACCAAAAACAATGTGTGTGCACCTACTGTGCTTGCACCCTTTCCTTTCTGCCATTCTTAATAAAGACTTCTTTCCTGTCAGACATATAATAGTGTATCACATCATGTGCTACAGCATAAAGAGTCTCCTGTTTGAAACACCTGCTGAGTCTGTGGCATACCCAGTACAATACCATGTACCTACAGCCAGGTGTTTTACCATGAACCTCACAATGACTCTCACGGCAGCTGGTTGGGGAGCTATACTGTCTCCATGTACTCCACTCAACCACTTGTGCTATCTTTGCAGATGAGTGTGCAATATAATGCTCACTAATTGTGCCCCAGAGTTCTCTCCAACTTTATCTCCTGTACTGAATATATGTTGAGATGCTTCCCCTCCAGGAGTTGATATATCTGGGAATGACATTTCACTGCCATCTCATTGGCTCTTCTGGAGCAGGAATGTTATTTCCATAAGTAACACATCTCATGTGATCCTCCAGAAAGGACAATGTGGCATGGGGAGTTGACAGCTGACTCTTCTTGAAGGGAATTTCACCATGTAATACTTAATGCTTCTATTTCAGAACTAAAAGCACTAAAATTTCTAACACTAAGAACTAACTTCCTCTTTCACTGGGAACAAATACTGAAGAATTTGTTTTACTATTAAAAAGTAAATGTGCCTTTTGCCTCTAGATATTTGGTTTGAATCTGTTCCACATCAGCACTGTATGAAAGTCATTAGCATATGCGATAGCTATTTGATGTCTATTGTGAAATGAGAGTTGATTGAGTCAATCCACATCCTACTGGGCAGGTTTCCACATCGGAAAAAGCACCATCAGAATATTGGGCAGAAAGCACAGAGGCCTGGGATAGACTAGACACTGAGCTCCCCTGTTTCATCAGGAGTTTATCCTTGTAGATCAAAGTTTGGTGCACTTTGGTGCGGGGTTGGCTATAGGTCCTGCTGCTTTAGGTAAGCTGGCAAATGTTTGATCCATACTAGCCTGCAGTCACTCGCACAAAGAGCATTTCTATACATTTTGCTGCCTATAATATTTTCCTGCTGTAGGCAAACACCTTTCATCCTCTATGAGCGATCAAGCCCTGTATTGGTGAGATGAAATAGGGAAGCTTGCTCTCTTGCTGTCCAATTGGCACTTATCCCATAAATAAAAGGCCTCAGTTCCAGAGTTATCAATCTTTTGCAGCACTAAATTTGTGTAACAATATTTTAATCAGTTAATGTGCTGTCATAAAGTCCATTAACAACTAAGCCATCTTTTTCAATATTCAAAAGAGAGAACAGTTGGTTCAACCACATGACATTATTAGTGTCACTCTCATTCTCCTCTGCTTGCTCTTCTTGTTTATTTTTGCATCACATTGCACGACCATGTCTTTCTATGTGTTTGCACAGCATCTAATACAATAGGACCCCATTCCTGGGACCTTTGGGTACTACTGTGATATAAATAATAGGAACCATATTTACTTGTGCTGACAGAATTGCTTTCTTTACCACCTAGGACCCGTATCTTACTGATTTTTTTAAGCCCACACATTTATCTGAACACATGGATTTGACATAAACAGTGACTCTTCTTTAGTAGAGTGGCTGCTCAGATAAGAGTGCCAATATTATCACAGGCTCTTAAAATGTATTTGCTCTGCACTGTCATTGCTTTTTCCAGCTCTTATCTGTCATCTTTTTCCAGTTTGTCTCTGCTGTAAGAGCTAGATGTTAAGGGCATGCTGCAAAACTACAATGAACTCCTGTTATTAGGTTGGAGATGGACTAACAGTAACCACTGGCTAACACTGTAAATAGATGGAACTATATGGACTTTCTGCAGCTCTGCCATGGTACACTGGAACACCCAATGCTAAATTAGGGCCAGGCCAGTCATGGAGAGGATGCAAAGGACTTTTTTATCCTCAGTGTTCCCATGTAGGGAGAAAGCACACTCTGGATGGCTGGACAGGAGAATGTGGTCTGAAGAAATGAGTAAAGGTAGCTAGTATTATGGGAAACATTAGTGGCCTCAAAAGGATGTGTCTGGACAGGGTGAGGGAAGAGCTCCTCCCGACATGTGGCTGGATGGCCGTTCTGGCTTGATGTGTGGTACTTTTCTTTTCACAGCCCAATGTGCTCCCCCAGGAGGCAGTATGACTAAGGAAGGCATGATGCCTCCTGGCACTGCTGTGCGCCTCCTCCCCCTCCCCTAGCACAGCTCTGCTTCTTAAGAGGTATAAATGAGTCCACATCGTAACCCCTCATTTACTCAAAATGGTACTATCAACACGACACATTTCTTCCCCAAGCTGTTTTAAGTACTTCGTAGTTAGATATTCTATATATACTCCAAGTTGTTCCGCACCACTGTCATTTCTCTGGACTAGAAAAGTATTTGTTCACAAAAATTCCTCCACAAGGATAATTTTCATTCTCTCTTCACAGATTAAAAATGCAAATGAGCTAATGAAACCGGTAAGCTCCTGACCCGAAAAAGGAATGAAACTAATTCCTGTACAAAGCAACTTTTGCATTAGTTCTTCAGCACTCATGTCAGTTGACATTCTTAACCTTTACCTTAATTCTTGTAACATTGAGAGACAGAGAGAGAGAGCAAGATCTTGCTCTCTCTCACAAGGTTACAGGACTCTTTATACTACATAATTGAAAAGGGTTTTGCAAGGGTGGGGGGCGGGAAATGTCATATGCTTCAGTTGATAGCAAAGGACCAAAAACAATAAACTGTCAAGTACTGCACTGTTAGTGCTATCTCAAATTCTTGCTATGCCAGTAGTTAAGCAGTCGTTTAAAAACACAATGACAATGCCTCGGTTTTCTCTTCTCCACTCCCCCGACCCCCCTCCCCGCCCTGAAAGCTATGCAAATGAACTGAAAATAATCAGAAGTGTTAGGTGATTGATTGTACACCGAAGTTTTGTTCCCTAATTATAAATACCGCGTCTGCTCCCTGACAAAACAAGTCCATCGATTGGATGTAAGCTCCTCTCATAAAGAGTTGCAACATAATTAAAATACAGCTGCCTGATTTTCAGTAATGAGGAACTAGATGCTTTGCATCCTGCTGACAAACATTCCTCTCATCCTTTCTTTTTTCTCTGAATGAACTGCAACAACAGAACCGTTAACCAGAAAAACACTTTGCATATCATTCTCGTAATGCAAAGAGATGCTTACCTTCTAAAGACTTGAGGAGAGTTTTTTTTAGAGGGAAAATAATACAGATGCTTTATTGCTGCACTTCAGCATCCCTCTTCCTGTAGCAGTTTACTAGCAATACAGATTCTCCACCATTTTCTGGTCACATGACTAGTGGTACTTCTAAATAAGGATGATCACCTGCCTTCGGGTAGCCTGCTGTATGTACCAGAAATCACAGCCACTCTGGTTGGGTGAATGAGAGAGAGCTGACTGGAGCTTCATCTGTGGGAAATATTTTTTTAATGGTCCTGTGGAGCTCTGTCACAGTATCCCCACACTTTTACATGGAGGGTCAGCTGTCAGTTGTGAAAAGCTGCTTGCTGTTTCATTTCAAGAGCCTGAGGAAAGCTCGCAGTGAGAGATGAGACAAAAGTTCATATGGATTCAGCTCATCCCAGCTCTCATTTCTGTTTGCCTCTTGTGGTTATATAAACATACATAATCAAGCATGCTTTAGATGACTTGTTTCAGTTTAATGGTTTAGTTATGAAAATGTGAATATTATTAAAACCATCGTATGGAGCAGGGTGTGCTCAATAAAGCAATATTTCAGGCTTTACTCAAGGCTCTACGCTCTCCTCTGAGAATACAGGAGGTGGGGAGCCTGCAGGAAAGGTTCTTTCCCTGGAGCCTGGTGAGCCTGGTTCTGTGAAAGCCCCATTGGGGGCATGGTCTCCTTGTGCTTCCAGCATTACAGAGAAGGAGAAAGAGAGGGGAGTGGACTCGGCTTTTCTGGATTTTTTCCCTCACAGTCCTGGAGAGAGGGGGGACACTGGAAGTCAGCAGCTCCTGAAGCTGTATTAACTTCAGTTGGCTTGTGAAACTCCCCTTTGGGCCAGATTGCAAGAAAAAAGACAACTACTGAGCGTTTAAAGAGAGATAAAACACGCTCCCTCTCAAAGAGGATGTTGCTGCAGAAATGTGATTCGTGGTGCTGAGGCCAGTGTAACAATTCTGAAAATCACGTTCCTTTATGATTGTTGTTGGGGTTGTTGGATTTTGTATTGGTTTGGTTTGGTTTGGGTTTGGTTTTGCTAGCAGACTTCCAATGTGTCTGAAATTTTAATCTCATGTCATACTGGGCACTTAGGAAAAAAATATCCATAGTAAAAAATAGTAAAAACACAGGAATTTGTCAAAACTGACCCTTTCCCATGCGCACTTTGTGTTTTGCTGAATTGGCATTTTTCAGAGAACGATTCCTGACCAGTTCTTATGACAAGTCCTAATGGCAAGTAATATGGTAAGGTACAAGGGGCTAGGACCTTGCCAGATTTAGTACTTGTAAAGCACCAGGCACACCTATCGTGCTGTTTAAATAATAATGAACAACAATGCCAGTAGTAATAATGTGCTCTACCATTTGTCAGACCTGGGTTCAATTCTCAGTTCAAGTCTCTAATCCTGCAGTTCAGCAGGGACTGGAAGTATACTAAAGCAATAAGCTGAGTCCCCAGAGTGCCCGGCATTGTTGCAGAGTGACACTGACCAGTTAAGGAACAGTTGTGGTAGGAGTGAATAAAGTCCTGTCCACTTCTCCTCATTTAAAGATGATGCCTTTGAGATCTCTCTAGGGAGAGGCTGGCCTATAAAGCAGCACAGAGGCAGAGGACTACCATGCAGAATACTGAAGAATCCAGCTGTTTATGATTACAACAAATTTAAAAAAATATTTTTTTGCTCAATAAACATAATGGGCCAGATTCTCTGTTGGGCCCAGATTGTGCTGACACAGCAGAGATGGGACATCTCTTTCTTTTTCAGAATTTCTAAAGAACTAAAAAAAATCTATTATTTTGCCCAGCTCCCCTTCTGTCCAGCTCCCCTTCCAATATACACCTGATTCTATTACTGCTCTCACCAGTCCTGACTCCTCAAACAGCCCCGTCCTGGTGTTCATGATCCCTTCTCCAGCGCATTCTACTCCTCTTTTCCTCCTCTCACAATTCATCTTCCTATCTGCCTGCCTCTCCAGCAGCCATTCTAGCTTCCTCACCTCTTACTCAATTCTACGTGTTCCCCAGTGCCTGACTGAACCAGGCTTTTATTCCTACCCCTACATCTCCTCCCCCTTCACCCTTCCATTCTGCCTCAGCCTTTTTGGTTTGTTTGTTTTGGGGTTTTTGGCATCATCCCCATCCTTTAGCTTTTTTGCTACACCTCTTCCATTCCACCGGACAGCCCTCTTGAGGTCCACATCTATCCTGACCTTTGAGCAGCATAAATTCTTTTACTCACTGGGTTCTTATTCTTAAATCTACTTCTAATCCTCAACTATCCTGACGTGGTAAGGGGAGGAGGCAGTTGCAAGGGGTTTATGACACAAAAACATGAAGGGGAACAGAGACAATGTGAAGGCATAAGTCCACCGGCTGGGACAAAAAGGTGCAGGGTATCACTGGGAGCGTGTCCATGCTTCTATATGTTGTTCCAGTACCTATAATTCCAGTGTTTGTGAGATGAAACCTCTTTCCTTGAGAAATACTCTTATAATTTCCCACCACCACCATCTACCATACATGCAAACAAACATACCTGGGATGATGTAGAGCTGGGCAAATTTTTTTGGTTGAACAGTAAATTTACAGTTTTTTTGGTTGAACAGTAAATTTACAGTAGAGCTGGGCAAATTTTTTTGGTTGAACAGTAAATTTACTGGAAAATGTAAATCAAATTAGGCACATAGTTTCATCCAGATAAAAAATGAAAAAAAAAAATAGAAAAAGGTGAAACGTTTTGTTTTGACATTTTTTAAATGAAACATTTTGACTTTTTTTGTTTTGCAATTTAGCTAGATGTGTTTTTCAAAGAGTAATAAACACCGGAAAACATAACAAAATAAAACAAAAAATGGGAAAAAAATTTGTTTTGTTCAAAGAAAATGTTTTGTTTGATCCAAAATAATTTTTTGTTTTTGGGTTTTTTTTGGCAAGAAAACTTTTTTTTTCAGTTTCAGTTCAAAATGAACAGGTTTTTTTCAAAAATTGTTTTTTAATTTTTCAGCTTAGCCACCAAACTGGAAAATCGATTTTTCTCTCAGCACCAGCCTACAGAGCCTCTTCAAATGACTGCTGCTGCCTCCAGAGGAGAAGCGGGAGGGGAAGTCCCAACCCCAAAACATAGAGAGGAGGCAGGAATATTACTTCCAACAATACTTTACAGCCTTTCTAAAAATGACATATTTTATAAACATTACTTCGAACATGCACAGAAAAGAGTGATTATATGTAAGCTAATACCACCATCTATTGTGCCCCGGACCTTAATTACTGTGGTACTATCCAGTTTCATATAGTTATGTAAGATGAGTTACTCTGCCACAAAAAAATGACCTTCAGACTCAGGAAATTTTACTGTTGGCATCACATCAGCGCTAGCAGAGAAAGATGTTATTCTAGACATCCTAGACCTGTATAGTACTCCATGAATTTTTTCTTTCTAAATTAGTCATTCTTGGCTGTTCATGTAAGAAAAGCCATACAAAAAGCTATTTTCTTTCCAATGAGAGTGACATTAATAATATGCTATCAGATATTTTTGCATTTTACATGAGGCCAAATAAATGCCAGGACTTATTATTTCTAGCATTCAGCTCTTATTGACATTGCTTTATGGTCTTTCTTACATATTTTAATGCCAGAAATAAATTTTTAAAAAGATTCTGTGAATGATGTCAATCAGCCCTGGGTTATTACATTTCTTATTGATTTTGATTTTCTGATACTGTTGTGGGTGTCTCAAGGCAAGGCAGGAGGAGAGGACCTTCATGGCCTCCTAAAACCCTCTTGCAACCTGCTTGAACCCCTGTATCAACTCTTGCCAACGAATTTGTTGATCTGCCATAAGGAAAGGACAGGACAGTGACTGATTCAAGGAAGGGGGACTTCAAGTTTTTATCCCCCTCTCTATCCAAGTTTTCATGAATTGTTTTTATTTATGGTCTCTCATTCTTAATTTCTTCCCCAACAAAACAGTCAAACTGATTCCATTGAATTTTCATAGCTGAACTGTCAGACAGTTACTGGGGGAGGGCAGACAATTATGTAACCGGCATCTTCTCCCTCCCTCATTCTACCAATTCAAGGCCCTGATTCAGCAATTGACCAAAAAGAGAATATCAATAGGTTGTTCCTGTACATGGGTACATGGATGTTCTCGTGGCAGTATCTGGTGCTAACCAGCCAGTCATTGGGTTGAGAAATTTGTGTTCCGCTGCTGCTTTAAACTTTATCCACGAAACAGGATATTTATTTCAGACAAAGGAGCAGGCCCCAGAGGGATTTAATGCTAGAGCAAATTAAAGAAATATTTTTTCTTTTTTAATATGTCACCAAAATGCATGTAAAAGAGTCCCTAATTACACACACCAAATCAGAGTAGTTCCCAAGTTGCTGATTGCTCGATTTATACAACAGGCTTAACAAAATGACTATAAATAATTGTTCCCATATGAGTTTTGTCCCTTTCCATTTGGCAAATTATATTTATGTGTGTTTCTAATACAGCAGCAGCCTAACTGGCTCACTTTCCTTTACTTCTTTGGGCCCCAACATTAATACAGAGAGCAGAAATACCTGGAGCTGTGGGACAGGCACCTGGTATTTAGCTGTCACTGCAAAGCCCGAGGGGGAGAGTAGACCCATATAATAGGGTGTGGCCACACTAGAAAAATTTGATGATAGCCAAAAATTTGATGATTTGAAGAGCGAGCATCAGTATAGGTGTAAGCTGCTATTGTAGACAGAGCTCAGGTAGTTTTACCACCGGGGGCAGGGGTGCTGGAACAATTTGTATAGTGGGGGTGCTGAGAGCCATTGAACCAAACTGTAAACCCTCTATATGATAGAAACCACTTCATCAGGCAGTGCGGCAGGAACCCTAGTTCCAGCATCTATGGCTGTGGGTATGTCTAGCTAGACTGCAATCCCTAAGGCCACGTCTACACTACCCGCCAGACCAGCGAGTAGTGATCGATCTATCAGGGATCGATTTATCGTGTCTAGTGTAGACGCGATAAATCGATCCCCGATTGCTCTGCTGTCAACTCTGGATCTCCACCAGGGTGAGAGGCACAAGCGGAGCTGACGGGGGAGCTATTCTCGTAGCTGAAGTTGCGTATCTTAGATCGATCCCCCCGCCCCCAGTGTAGACCAGGCCTAAGTGTGACTGCAGCTTGAGCCGACATACCTGAGCTAATACAGCTAGCTCGGGTCCCAGAATAGCGAAGCCACTGCAGCATGAGCTTCAGCATTGGCTCACCCTGTGAGTAATTACCCCGGGATCCAGACAGGCTAGTACAACCCACACTAAAGCACATGGTGCTACAACTTCACTGCTCCAGGACCCAAGCTAACTAGATTAAAGCTAACTCAAGTATGTCAGTTCAACCTACAATCCCACCCTTTGATTGCAGTCTAGACACACCCTGTGCCACATAAACATGCTCTGAAAAGCCTGAGCCTTGCCCCTATTAGCACTTACCCCATTGCTACCACTAGTTGCTGTAACAGAGGGCCAGATTTTTCAAATGCTCAGAATCCACAATTGGGCTAAACTTACAAACGAGCTCAGCATCCAACATGCTGCATTCCTTTGGAAATGTGCCCCCCCCCCCCCCCGGGCTCCTAAACAGGACTGAGCCCTTCTGAAAATTGGGTTCCAACAGCGGGTGCTGAGCACTTTGACAAATTCAGACCTACAGGGACTCATTTTTCTAGTGTCTGTGTAAGACCAGAATCAGCCCCCATATTTTGAGGAATCTCACCAAAAAGTTAGCTATTTAGTGTTTGCTTCTTCAAAACTTTTCTCAGATCCACAGTGGTGACATAAAAATAGCAGTGAAAAATTGATATTTAGAATTATTCTCACTTCCTGTGTGAAGACATTAACACCACTGAGTCGTGCAGGCATGGCATGCGAGAAGCCTGGGATGCTGTCTCCATGTAATTAATCAGGGTGACTTAAGCAGGGCCAGCATCTGGCAGCTTTTAATATAAAATGCTTTTAGTGGGAGGCTAAAGAGCCTACAGCTGACTTACGCCTGTGAGACTAACAAACCCACACCTTTCTTAAGTAACCCTTCCAATTTGTTGTCCCATTTGGCCATCTGTTATGAAAGTCTCAAGGTCAAGCACTGGGACAGAGTTTCCATTGCTTTACTTTTTTACTGTACAGAAATTATAAGCACCGACCCTCTCTGCCTTCAAACCTCTTCTGAAGATTTGCTTCTTCCTCTATGGCAATAAATGCTAACCAACGTCAGTTAAGCTACCATCATCCTCAATGCATTCTTGTGCTGTCCATCTATAGACTATAAATAATTTGAGATAGGGACAATGTCTTCTTCCTTGATGGTTTTGTACAGCAACAAACAATGTTTGTTCTTCAAAAAACTAAGGCGCCAAACGCCAATCTTGCCAAACATTTATGCAGGTGCTTAACTTTCAGCATGCAAGTAGTGCCATTGAAGTCAAATGTTTGCAGGATCAGGGCCTACACTTAGAATGAAACCAATGTTTATCTGAGATAAAAAATACCAAATAGCTGAAGTATTCTACAGAAGGTTTTTTTTAACCATGTGTGGATTGAAACAGAACAGGAGACGGAGGTTTCTTTAACCTGTCTGGGGGTAAAAATCAGTGAGGGAACTATTGAGGTTCTGAGATTGCCAACATTAATCTTACACAGATGAGGTGGGTGAGATTATACCTTTGATTGGACCAACTTCTGTTGGTGAGATAGACAAGCTTTTGAGCTTACACCGAGCTCTTCTTTGGGTCTGCGAACCATTCTCAGAGTGGTGTCAGAGCTATATACAAGGCTTGTCTCTCCAATAGCTTGGGATCAACAAGGCTACAAAAACACTGAATACAACAACAGGTTTCAGAGTAGCAGCCATGTTAGACTGTATCCGCAAAAAGAACAGGCGTACTTGTGGCACCTTAGAGACTAACAAATTTATTTGAGCATAAGCTTTCATGGGCTACAGCCCCCTTCATCAGATGCATAGTTTGGAACATATAATAAGAAGATATATATACATACAGAGAACATGAAAAGGTGGAAGTTGCCATACCAACCCTAAAAAGAAAAGGAGTACTTGTGGCACCTTAGAGACTAACCAATTTATTTGAGCATAAGCTTTCGTGAGCTACAGCTCACTTCATCGGATGCATACTGTTGGGCCATTTCCAGCACAAATCCAGGTTTTCTCTCCCCCCCCCCCTTGATTATCATACACATTGTAAGGAGAGTGATCACTTTAGATAAGCTATTACCAGCAGGAGAGTGGGTGGGGGGAGGTATTTTTTCATGCTTTGTGTGTATAAAAAGATCTTCTGTACTTTCCACAGTATGCATCCGATGAAGTGAGCTGTAGCTCACGAAAGCTTATGCTCAAATAAATTGGTTAGTCTCTAAGGTGCCACAAGTACTCCTTTTCTTTTTAGGGTTGGTATGGCAACTTCCACCTTTTCATGTTCTCTGTATGTATATATATCTTCTTATTATATGTTCCAAACTATGCATCTGATGAAGGGGGCTGTAGCCCATGAAAGCTTATGCTCAAATAAATTTGTTAGTCTCTAAGGTGCCACAAGTACTCCTGTTCTTTTTACCGAGTACAGCATTAATCTTATTCAAATGTGATTTGTTTTGGGCCAGCAAACTGTAGTTGTTTGGTATATTATATGCTGTCAGTACATGCAATTATCAGTGTACGCTGCCGCAGTAATGCATGCACTGCTTCTTGAAAACAGGCTGACTGTCAATACTGCTGCTTGTTAGTGAAACTTTCAGGAAGCCTAAAACAACATGTGAACCAATTATAGCGGGGTAATGGAAGTTCTAAATGTCATCAAGCACTCTGTTTCCAATTAAGTCCCAATGCTGGTATGCAATAAGAAATATTCTTCCCAAGGGCAGTATCTTGCATTTCACATGAACAACTTCCCCATTTAAAAAAAAAAAAAAAGCCACCAAACTGCAGCTGTAAAGGGGCGAAGCAAGAACAAGCCAATTAAATCCTTTTATTTGATTCCCAAAAAGAAGCTTCCCTCTCACTTCCGAGGATCATTACTTTGAAAAACAAAGTGACGATCAGGTTTAGTTATAGGTCTATTGTTTTAAAATGGTGGAGTAGGAAGGGGACCCTAACATAAAGTGACCAGATGTCCCGATTTTATAGGGACAGTCCCGATTTTTGTCGCTAAAAGCTGCGTGGTGTAAACTGGGGTTGGAATTATGCCTGTGATGGAAAGATTATCCCTGTGGTTCCTATAATCTCCTTCAAAATTATGAAACAATTTTAAATGGACCCACTTTGGGCTATCACTAACCTAGGCTCTGTTTGTTACAAAAGGAGAGAGAGAAATCCTGTAAGTACAACTAATACTTCATTTTTGAATGTTGTCACCTTTGCAGGATCCTCATCTATTTAAATAACACTGACTACAGTTTCCTAGAAGATTCTCAAAAACAGACTGTGTGGGCATTTCCTTACCCTGAAACTCGATTTAGTTCTCGTTCACTGTTGAGAAACTCTGTTTCCTCCTCCATTTCTTGTTCAGTTGCCATGCAATCTCCAGGATGCTGCTGTGAATGCACTTCCCATATACCATGACCGCCAACAACCTGCAATAAAAGAGCATCTGTCCTTACGATGCTTGAATTTTTGTCCTCCCTCGTCAGACTGTCTAAGGGAGAATATTTCTCTTGTTCAAATGATTTGTGAGGGGTTTTTTTTAGCTGAACTCCAGATTGTTTGTCATGGATCAACTCCTGGTCTAAAACTGCTTCCAGTTCTTTGACAGAATGTCCAGACCCTGAGTCCATTGTTTCTGTCCTGCTTGAAATTTCTTCAGGTGATCTATCACTGGCTTCATTTTTGCCCAGCACTGTCCAACTGTGGTCTTGCGCAGGGCTTTCAGGGGATCTCTTTTCATCACCCAGTCTTTGAGGCAAAACAGAAGGACTTTTCTCTGCTAAATGAAAAGAACCCCATTCAGTAGTCAAAAAAGATTGGTCTTTACTTTCATTTATTATGGAGATTGACTGAAATGTATCTGAGGAGCCTGGTGAAAAGGCTTCATGAGACTCTGTTTGTTCAGCCACATTAGCTTCTTGAAATGCAAAATCACTTTCCTTTGTTTCAAGGATATCCTTCTTCACAGATCCATTTTCTTCAGCAGTAACAAGGATGTAATCCATCTCTAGTGCAGTCTGATCTTTGTTCACCTGTGTCCTCATATCTTCCTTACTCTCTGTACTTATCAGTTCAGGGCTCTCAGTGGAATTTCTTCCATTCCCCTCAGTATAGAGGGGGTCACTGGCAGCTTCTAAAATGCAAAACAAACAAAATTTCAGTTTTAGCAGTTAGCAATTATTGTTTTCCAAATGAGTCCTGTAAAATAAACCCATTTTTATTTGCCTTTGATAGCCTATGTCCTGTGTTAATTTATTCTTGCATTTTATATTATTATTATTATTTATTATTATTATATTTTATTTAATATTGTGGTAGTGCCAAGAGGCCAGTGAGGCTGGGATCCTTTATGCTAGGCAGTATACAAATATGTGGTAAATGACTCTCCCTCCTTCAAAGTTTCAGTTTTTGATCTAGCTACAATGAAGAGAATACAGGTCTTTCCAAGGTCCAGAGTTTCAGGAAGACACATGTATTCCAAATGCCACTCAGTTAAAGTCTCACCATGCAGTAGCTGTACTGTATCTTACTGTTCAGTAGCAATACTCCTTCTCAGACATTTACTACTTTGTCCCATTAACTTATTTTATTAGACTGTGCATAATTTCTTACCATTGGGTGATCCTGTAACTCCACCTGCTGGTGAATCAGTATTACTTCTTTGTGCTTCATGTTCTAATCCTTTCAAGATATCAGAGGATTCAGGCATCACTTCAGACTCTAATGGTAAAGACCCCAATGCCTGGTCTTCCTGGGGGCACTCTGCAAATGAGTCAAATGACTGATCTTTGGCAATGCTATCTTTGGTCTCTAAAAAGCTCATTTTATCTTTTTGAGGAGTAAGTGGAGATAATGGCATTTCCACCGAAACATTGCCAGAAAACTGCTGCTTTAATGAAATCTCCTTTCCTCTCTCTTTGCTGCCAGTGGCTTCTGTATTAAACAATACATCAGATGGAGAAGAGTACACCACTGGTGACTGTTCATTAGGTGATTCTTTAAACCAAGGATTATGGCTATCAGGCAAATGTTCAGGTTCTTTTACGACATTGTCAGCATGCTGACAAACTGCAGCATCTCTATCATTATCATCCAATGAAGTTTTTAAGAAGAATATTTGTTCGTCAGTTGCATCTCTTTCTACTGCTACATTGTGTTTACTGTTTAATATTGTCAGTTTGCTCACTTCACCTAATGACTGGCTGTTAGCGATTGATGTGTTGGAGCTATTTTCTATACCAGTCTCATTCCCATCAACACACATGTCTGATATTTCTACTTTATCGGAAGTCACTGCTGTATGATCAATGGCTGGAATTTGGCCAGTTTCAGCTAAGACACTCATATCTTTTATGCTTTCTTCCGAATTATCAAGGGGAAAGAAATCAGTGGCAACTAAATGTCTCTGGGAGTGAACTACCTTGACTGAAGCTGCAAGAATATTATTTTCATAGCAAGCATCTTTAAGATGCAAGGAAACCATTCCCAAATCTTCAGCAGAGGAGCCTGCTGAATCCATTAATTCAACAACTGGTTTCTTTTCTAAGTCAGATATTTTTAAGATATTTTCCTTTCTGAATTCAGAAGCTTCATGAGCTTTAGGAGATATTAGCTGATCAACCTGTGTTCCATCATTATTCTCTGGACTATTTCGATCAGGATATGTCTCTACTTTGTGAGTTACTAATTGCTGTTTAAAATCAAAGTCTGCTTCTTTGCTTATATTGGACACCGTGAGAACCAGCTGAGTAACTTCTTCAGCCTCAGCCAAAGCATCAGTAGATTGTGAAGATGCATGCTTAGCTTCATATTCATGGCAAACATCAGGCCTGTTTGAGGCCAGTGAACTACTGTCTTGGTCACAGTGACTTAATATATCAGGATTTTCACCATCAGCTTTCAAAATGAAAAGCTGTTCAGTATCAGTCCACAAATCAGGATCTACTGGGAATAGCTGATTACTTTCCTGAGTCTCGTCCTGTAAAGTATATGGGGAACCTGTAATTTGGCGAACTTCAGCTAACTCGTTCCATCTCAGGCTTGACTTTTCTATCAGTTTTTGGGATGAGTCATTTGCAATGAAAGCATTTTTGGGGGTGCTGCAGAATTCTAAAGTTCCACCGGTATTCCATTGTTCTTGAACAAATAGATCTTTATTTGAAGTTTTTATTTGAACATCCACATTATCTCTTGAAAGATCAAGTATTAGGTTTGCCTGAGCGAATGTGTTTGGCATATCTGGTTGCCACTTTTCTGGAAAAGCATTTTTAGAAGTATCTTGATCTCCATCAACTGTGACAAAAGGCTGCTCTTTTAAATCCCTTTCTTTCTTAGCCAGTGCCAGTGGATCAGACAGTTTATGCTGTACAATATCTGGATCAATTTGACTCTTGTGAATATTCCTGGAATGCACTATATTTTCATATTTCTCTTCATTAAAGTACAGAGGGGGAGACTGATTTGCGTGGCTACCTAGATAAGCAGGATATGCAACTTTTAGTTCTTCACTTTGTACTGGTGCTCCCCAGGCATCAAGCTTAATGTTTGCCAATTGATTAATTTCTAAACCACCATCTGAACTAGAATATTGCCCTTCTACTGGCTTGTGTTTATGCGTTTCTGAATTCCACCATTCTGAATGGTCATTTGTTTCCACAGTGGACCTTTGATTTATTTCAGAATCAGCTTGCAATGATATATTCCATGATTCTGAATTCTTTGAAGAATATTCTTTATGTCCTGCTGCAGAAGATGGGGCAAAATAGTAATCCATTGTACATGAATTCCAAACATGTGGATGGTCTGGATTTTCTTGGAAAGTATTCACTTGAAATTCTCCCTGACTTGTTTCCCAACCGTCTAAATATTCAAAAGCTTCACAGGTATCATTGTTAGTTGTGTTTAAGTGCATAATATCCTCTTCCTTTGATATATTCCAAGGTTTTACATTTTCAGAGTTTTTATTTAAGATGGCCATCTGAACCTCTTTCTCCAGTTCCGTTTCAGCATCTAAACTGTCTTCAGAACTCACTGCACTGGATTGTGCATAATCGTGTTCTTTAGTTTCAGAAACTTTATTTTCACTTGCTTGATAGTTGGAATCTATCTCTATCACTGCCTGAGGTGCCTCTGAATTTTTGGAATCCTCATTTGCTTCAGGACTTGATAAAGAAGATACTGTATCATCATCTACATGTGCATTCCAAAGATCTAAATTTTTAGGAACTTTGTGATCAATGCTCTCTTCAGATTCTCCCTGACTTTTATTCTCAAAGCCCCCCTTTTCAGGAGCTTTTTCTAATCCACCATTGGTGATATTCCAAATGTCTTCACTTTCTCTATGACAGGTAGCTGGCATGCTCCCCCAAACATGCACATTTTCAGAGGCATCACTTATATCAGGACTTGTGGCACTGGACTGTGTATAATCATTTGTTGAACCACTCCATACATTATCCTCTTCACAATCACTTTTGATTTGTGTATCTCCTGGAAGGCTATTCGTGGTGTTTGTCATTTCAGGAACCTCACTTGTCTCAGGACTTGTTCCAGGAGACTGTGTATCTTCACACATGCGTGAATTCCAAACACCTAGAATTTGGGGAAAATCATGATGAGATGTGATGTCAACATGTTCCTCATCTGGAATTTTATTCCCAGATTCTAAACCTTCAGAAGCATCATTTCCCCCAGAATCCATTTCATGTGATAATGAATTATCCATCACAGATATATTTGTAATGCCAGGCACTTCAGCAGATTCAGAAGAGGGATTCACTTGAATTTTAGTCTGCAGAATCTCACTCATGAAAGGTGTTTCATGAGCATCACTTATCTCTGGACTGAGTTCAGAAAAACCTAATTCAAAACTGCAGATCTCTAAATTGCTAGGAACTTCCTCAGATAAACTCTCTTGAGCCCCTCTGAACATCTCTGGTGCTTCATTTATCAAAGGACTTGATGCAACTGATTGAGAGCTACTCTTCGCAGAGTCATTCCAGCTATCTAGATTTTCAGGCACTGTGGGAGAATGATTTTCTTGGCCATCCTCGCCTTTGTTATAACTTTCAGAGGCACTTTTCATCTCGGGACTTGTTGCACCCTCTGTAGCGGTACTTTCCTTATCAGTATTTCTAGGAAGTGACTGTGATATATTACTATGGCTGTAATTTTGGAGATTATAGAAATCTAAATGCCCAGAATGTCTTTCTTCCTCGTGACTTGTTGCAGAAGATTCTGCATTGTTCTGCAAAGTTCGTTTCCTCTGTTCCTGATTGGCAGGGTTAGACGGACAAGAAAAGGGCATATTTATTTCTGATTTCTCTGTTTCTAAAGCTTTGAAAATGTCACTGTTCCTTATTTTTTCTGGTGAGTTAGGAATTTCGGATGGTGGTGTACTTTCTTCTGAATTTGTTATACATGATAGTTTGGATAACACTGATGGTGACACTCTGTTATCTTGCATGGTTGTGTTCCAAACATTGCTAATGGTTAGCTGTCCACTCATCTCATCTATTCTTTTATATTCATCTATTCCTTGTTGAGAAGTACCAGAGATACCATTATTCTCCCATCCTGCCTGATGATTCTGCTGAAGGTATACACTCCAGAGATTCAACTGTTGCTCTGAAAGCTGAGTTCTCAATTCTGAATCTTTATTAATGCTTCCTTGTACTTGCCCATTAACTGAAACCTCATTTTCTAAGTCACTTCCTTTCAAGTCCAAACCATTACCCATCTCTGAAGTGCTTGTAGATGACTGTGTATCCTCAAGGATGACCCTGTTCCATATTTCTACATTTTTTTCAGCTGCAGTTGGTCTGGTATTCAGTCCACCATGTGGCTGAGATAAGTGGTTGACTGTTTGATTATACACCTGCATGACTCCAGTGTCCTCAGAACTAGAATTACTTTCACTGATATTCTCATGACCTGAAAAATACTTAGCAGCTATTTGTTCTGAATTCCGTGAAACTGTACAAGTGTTTGGAAGAGCAGTAATTTCAGAATTTTCTGCTTTTAACTGACTGACATTATTAAGAGACACATTCCACATTTCTGTGTTTCCTGAGCTTAGAAAAGGCATGCTTCTAATGGATGGTTGTGGTAATGATTCCTTATCTGTTTCCTCCAATATTTTAGGTTCATCTGAATTTGAGTTAATCACTTCATCGAAAATTGTTTCTCTGTCAAAATGCTTGTCCTCATTTTCCCTTTCGTCCTCTATAAATGTAGGTGATATGTATGAATCAGATGTTGAATAATTGGTATCTGGTGGAGAAACAACTAAATCTTCACCGGCATTTGATGAGCTAAAGTCTGAGCATCTATATGACAAGACAGAATCTTCCCATGGAACCAGAGTTTCTAGTACTTCTTTCTCTATGTCTTTTTCATACAGATCCCAGACATCCATATTTTCAAATTGTTTTGGTCTACATTTAGTGTCACCTAATACATTTTGATTTTCTATGGCTAGATTAGAATTGTTCTGCACATTATCAATACTGGACTTTGTATTTTGAAAAGTGCTGTATTCTTCCACTGGATAAGCCCTCCCTTTGTTCCAGGCTTCTGAAGATACTTCATTGTTCAAGTTTTCAGACTCATTTTCTGCAGTGTTTTCTGAAGAATATGATAGATTAGTTTTGGACATGGCCCAGGCTTCAAGACTCCTCACAGAAGTTTGATCAGTGTCCAGTTTCAGCATACTCCATACATTTTCTGATGGCTTAGCGCCGTCTTCTTGATCAAACTCTGTCCAAACATCGTAAGATTCTGCATTGAGTTGTCCACTTTCACCTACAGTGTTACACCATGGAGCTGATATCACTGGGGTCAGCTGACTGGACTTCCACAAATCAGTAAATGCTTCCATGTGTTGTTTTGTCTCCTCTAAAGATGTACTTTGCCCGTGTGAGTGTTCAGTGGTTTTCTTCTGCAGCTCTAAGCTATGTTTATCTCGGACAGGGTTAAACTGATTCTCCCACAGACCTGTTCTTGAGTATTCCATCTGCCTTGGCTGTTTTTGCAGGAATACAGAATCTGAGGCTCTTCTATCAAAGTGCTCCCGAAGTAATGGGCTTGCTTTACGATCTTTCCATGAATCAGGGCTTTGAAATACAGATTCCTGTTCACTTGAACTCCACGCATCAGCATTTTTAGAATCTAATTCAAAACCATCCCACCAGCTTCCATACCTAGCACGTGACTGAGAATAGCTTGCACTATCTATTTCATTAATTTTTTTAACTACATCTTGTGGAAAAAACAAAGGTGGTCCATTATCTAATGGTGAGCTTTCTACAAGACTGTTCATAGGAGTTGGGGGAATTCTTGTTTCAACATTTTTCAACACCTCAGGTGAAGAAGAATCATCTTCCACTAAATCTGTCAAACTTGAAGTTTTTTCAGACAAATCTCCAGGATTTTCTTGCCTAAATTCATCATCAAATTCTACTAAACTGTCTTCTTCATTTGTAGTCATTAGTAAATTGGATGAATAATTAGCCATGTCATTTTCTGATAGATTTGTCTCATCAAGTACTTTCTGCACAATAGGTGGTTGTCCTTCTGATGAATCACTATTCAGGAAGAAGTCATCTGCTGGGGAATAATCAACAGAACGAGAAGAAGATTCAGATCGAATTGTAACCATAGGTGCTAGATCAAAACTGAAAAGATCAAAGTTATCACTGTTGTTTCTAGACTGAGGCTGTTGTTCTTCTGGTATTGCTCCTTCAGGAATGGGGCTATAGGAATCAAAACCTGGAAGGAGACTGTGATGAGCACCTTCTGCAACTGGACTATCGTCACTGAGAAAAACTGAGCTCTCCTTGGAAGACCGGCTGCTTCTAATGGTAGCCAATCCACTGTCTGGACTCACAAGGTCTATATTAACATCAACATGGGCTTGGATAGATCCATTGAGATCTTGCGGATTTTCTATAAAGTTGACAGAACTGGGCTGTGGTTCTATGTCAGAACCATATAGCTCCATGATACCAGAAGATCCCTGTGAAAGTGGAGCACTCCCAGCAACAGCTTCAGTAGAAGACGTTCTGCTGTTTGGTACCATTTCTGGCTGTCTTCTGTTAATAACTTCTTTAATTATTAGAAAAATTTGATCACCAGTCACCAAAGTATTGTCTTGGTGATAAACGAGGAATTGGTCACATCCGCATTCTAAAGGATCCAGCTCCAGGCAAGGATTCTGACATTCTTCTAATTCACAGCAAATCTGTTGGAAAATACAGTGGTTTCAAAAAGTCATTGTAAGGACAGTTACAAATGTATACTAATAGTATTATTGCCTACCTATTCTTGTCGGTTGATTTCTCAGCTATCTTGCTTTACCTATCTTTTTAATGAACTTTGAACACATTAATCCTCTTAAACTCAAGAAGATCACTGCATAACATTTATTATTTAATTAACAAATATTTACTTGAAATGCTATAATTTGACTTTTCAAATTAATTCTTCACTCCTAAAATAAACTCCGATTTTTGTTTGCTATTCTAGGAAAGCTGACTAAAATCTGTAAAAGGTGAAAAAGAAACTGAATGCTTCCAGGAAGTGTTAAAGAAATGCATTTCTACACCAAAGGGGGAAGTACTTATTTAGGCCACTGTCCTGCAATCAGATCCATGTCTGTGAGCTCTTGGGACTATACAAAGTCTCCTCAAAGTCAAGTGGGCTCCACCCTGTTACAAGGCTCTGCCTGCCCATGCAGATCCAGTTGCAGGATTAGCACCTCAGTGTGCACTGAATTTAAAATAATTTAAAAACAGGTCTAGAATACTAAAAATATTTTTTCTTTAATAGTAACAACTGTATGGTGCTCAAAGATCTAGTGAAATATTTATACTATTCATGAAATAAAATCAAAACCTTGAATCAGAACTCTTTCACATTTTGAATAGGTAGCAGGAGTCTGATTTTAAATTCCTGGATCTCAACCAACACCAGTAGTCCAGCTTACAGGTTGGAACCAAAACTAGAAACTTGTTTCTTCCATTTCTGGTTTGGATGTGGCCAAAATTACCTTCTGAGATTTTCACCTAAGATGAAGAAAATCTTACAAGATGCTCAGAGTGGAGCTCAGAAGCACTTCCTCCATTTTTGTCCAAAATTTCATGAAAATAGCTGGCAACTTTTGTTGCTGTTAAAACCCAAACTCAAATCAGAATCCTGAACTTTACTTTATATCTAATCCAAATCTAAACATGAAAACAGTCCCTTTGGTTTTTCTCTCGTTTATATTGTATATGTGTTCACAACCCAATCGCCATTGAGTAGGCCACAATGAAACACACAATCAAGTCAAATCAACACAAAAATGTTATGAACATTTTTTAATGAAAAAAGTCATCTGTATATCCCCCTTCTCTTTCTTTTGACCACTGGATCTTGCTGCATGACTGCTCTGGAACACTGTCAAATACGGTAGTGCTTTGTTATGCAATACATAAATAATGCAAGAGATAAAGTGGGTGAGGTAATATCTTTTATTTGACCAACTTTTGCTGGAAGAAGGAACAAGCTCAGATCTGGGGAAGAGCTCTGTGAAGCTTAAAAACATCTTTCTCCCTTCTTCCATAAACAGAAGGTGGTCACCCACTTTAACTCTCTCATATTCTGGGCCCAACATAGCTTCAGCAATACTGCAAACATAAATAATGCAGTCATTCCACATCCATGACAATAAAGTGTTGTAGCACCCACACCATCACATGTTAAATGGTTATTCAGTGTTTAACCCATTTAATTATACAATAACTATTTTCAAGCATACTCAGTTCAGGAAGGACAATGTTTCATTCTTTCTTTATAGTACTTACTTGATTGCATAGCTCTAAGTTTTCTGAGTACACCACTATCTGTCGCTTAGCCTGCTCATCCTCTGCTAAATAGTTGGCCAAAATCACAAGAACATCAAAACCATATTTATCTATAAATGCTTTCAGGTCACCAGTGATATTCCTGTGAAATACGCAATCCTGAAATATAACAAAAAATTATATAGTAAAGGATTTGATAGCTTATTCCTAGAACTCGTCATCAAAGATATATCGGTTTCCACAAAACTTTTATTAAGAAGCTCCTGGGGTGAGAGACAGACACTCTATACCTAGATGGTTAGGGAACTGACCTGGGATGTGGGACATCCGCTGTTCTTTCTGATTTAGAACTGAATTTTTCATCCTACAGCACTCAAAATCAACCATAACAGAGACTTGACCCTGAACCTCTCACATTCCAGATCAGTGCACACATGCACAAGTCCTTTTTTGTGTAAATATTTGAGAGAGTTTGGTTTTGTTCTGCATTGGAATGAAAAGAAATTCTGAAACCTTAAAAGTTTTCATAAAATGGAACTGTCATCCTCCGGGCAACTGTACTTATTTCCCTTGCTCTTTAGAGCTCAATGTTTGGGCATGCCATCAACCATGTTAAAGTACAAGTCAGTGTGGTAGCATGGGTATAACTGAGAGCAGAAACATATCCTAATCGTTATAACAAGTATCACCAGCCTTAATAAAGTCAGATAACAGTTGTGATTTCAAGAACCATCCTCACAGCACAATTAAAAGACATGTTACTTTTCATAATTTTTATTCACCATGTGCAGTATATCTACCCTCTTAAAAGCTTGCAAGTATTCTTGCCTTACCTGTTAGTCTGATTTGTTATTGTAGGGTTGCTTATGAGCAATGGGCTGCTGCAATGCCCAGAATAGAAACATTTGTTTTAGAAAAATGTATATATAAAGGATTTATGATTTTCTCATAATGTTACATTTAAAATAACTATGCTAACAGAATGTTATTAAGGTTGCAAAGTCAAACACTGAAAAATTAGGAAAAGCCACATTTAAGTTGCTTGTGCAACTTTAATTTTGTCCCTTGTACATCTGCATTATGATATAGCCTTTAATTATATTATCACATACTATTTTATTCACAGAATTCCTGCCTCATTCAGCACCTAATCCAATACTCTTTGAAGTCATGCAATTCTTTCCAAAATAGTGATAGGTTGTAATCTCCAGCAATAGAGATATGTTAGCTGGTTCTATAAGAAAAAGACGTGAGACAATGTAGTTTTAAAATTTGTACACAAGAGCGGCTATCATAATTCACTGAACAACAAATACACATAATTATGAAGAAAATTGCACCAAATACTGTTGGGCTAGATTCTCATTTACTTAAGGCCCCTCTAAACCACTTTGACACTGTAAATGGGCTTTAAAGTAGATCTAAATATACAAAAGTACACTACAAAATTATGTCGACCTAATTTATGGCACCGTACAGCCACTGCAGTAATTAAATCACTTTTGCATGTCCACACTACCCTCCTTGTGTCAGCGGTGCGTGTCATAACCAGGGTATTTGCACTGATTTAGTTGCCTTATGCCAACCTAACTCTGTAGTGTAGACCAGGCCTTAGATTTTCCAACCTAAACCAGGTGTATCACTTTTAAGTGTTGGTAACAGAAACACATGCAGTACCTATGATCTCTGTCTGTCTTTCTGTAGTTCTCAGTTCTGACAGCCACCCAGTGAAATAATGAGCAAAGTCTGAGAAAACATTTGTATTCTTCCCTTGTGCTTGTGCTATTTGTATTTGAGATAATGTATTGTTGTCTCCTAGCGAAGCACAATGTCATATGCGGTGATGGTTCTTCTGTTGCTGCCAAGCTATGCTCTCCCTGAATAAACAGTAGTTCATCATCAGTACAGCACAACTGTATATACAGGTTGGCATTTTATTCCCCACTCCCAATTCCCCAACCCCCAACTGACTTCTACCTGATAAATTGCTGTTTTGGTTACATGTATACAAATACAATTTATTAATCTGCTCAAACATGTCCAAAAATGTGTTTCATCTTCCCTTAAGTTAAAATTAAAACAAAAAAACTTTTTGTCAACTGTTTATAAAGTAAAAATATTGTTTTTCTACATTAAAGATGCATGTCCATCTTGCTTGGACATGTGGTATGTATTTCTATGGTATGTAACAATGAGATTCAATGAGTGTTAGGATTGCTACACAATGAACACTGAGTGTTAGAACAATGAGTGTTACTAGGATTGCTGCACAAACTGATGGTAGCATCTTATTGTTGGGCATCCGTATCACGTTCTGATAGACTTACATCACAAGTAGTGCATAATGGCAAAAAGTTGTGAGAGACGGTGATGAAATGGTCTGAATTTCCAAAATAAACACATTGCACATCTATTATCCTTTCTGAGGGCCAACTTGGCAGGGATGCTGAAAAAGCCACACGTGCACCTACGGGGGGAGCATGGCTTTCTGCCATCTTTTTGCTCCTTGGGGCAGCCAGGGGCCACAGCAGTCTCTAGTGTAACTTAGAGCAGGCTCAAGACCACATAAGTCACATGGGTTCATAAAAATCTCCTAGAGGATTTTATGCTGTCTATGATTGCAGTCAGGCATCCTATGACAAGGGGCAGCTGGAAGGAGCTGACAAAGAGCTGGTTACACAGACTCAAAATAATCTAAGGACTCTCCCACAACAGGGACTTTTCAGTTTATGGTACCTCCCGCCCCGCACCTCCCCGCCTTTACACTACTGGAGCAGCATAAAGGGGACTTAACATGGGCCAGAATCTGGCCTGCAGCATGTTTTCTGGCCATACAAAGTAACATTAATTAATGTTAATTAGGGCACTAAATTATGTTTCAATCCTGGACCTCATATTAACACTCCTTTTTAGTATTTATATTGGATTTTTCTCACAGCAGTTGTAAAGGAGTTATTAAACATTCTTTAGAGAATAAAATGATCCAGTTTTTAACAAGAAGCTAAACAAAGATGGATTTGATTGTCAGAATTCCTATCTCCATTGGAGCAGCAAGAGTAGACAGCAGAATTGTCAACAGGCTTTAAACTGAACCACATTACTACAAACAGTGAATGGTCAATATTATACATGTCATTACAGATGCTGTGACCAAAATTGGCCAGGTGCTATACGTTAGATTCATGCTCTGAAGTCTGGAGTCGAGCATTCCTTGTTGACAGTGTCACCAGAACGCCAAGGATTGAAAGAAGCATGAGGATGAACTATAAAGATAGTATCCCTAGACATTTTCCCTCTCCAGTTCAGGGATGAGCAAAACTAGGAGGTCAGTATGCCCACCATTTGCTCTCAACCTCTTGTGCAGATAAAGAGAGGATTGTATCAGCTGACTGGGATTCTTTCTGTCTTTCCAGTCACGATTTAGGAATATCAATATGGCAACTTTAATGATTTTAAATGGCACTAAATAAGTTTTAAAATACAAATTACAAGGATATCTTGATTCAGAAAATAATAGTCTAGTAAGATTTTTTTTTTCTCAGCACAGGAGAGGTTGTGGGGAGTTGAGTGCAACCAGACAGCTGGATTCAGCTCCTTGATTCCTGGGATACGTTTTGGCCCTGTTGCAACTTATTGTTATTATTATTTATTTGCATTACCATATGACGAGGAGCCATAGTCATGCACCAGGACCTCATTGTGCTAGGCACTGTACAAACACAGAGCAAAAGACAGCCTCAGTCCCAAAGAGCTTACAATCTAAGTATAAAACAAGACACAACAGGTGAATACAGACAAACAGATGGGGGAGTACAAGGATACAATGAGACAATATTGGCCAGCATGAGAGGCTGTGATCTACCACATCAGAGGCCTACCCATTGTCAAATTGTTTGTAGACATCAGTGAAACTGATTTAAATTAAATGAATGGATTTATATCAGTGAGACTGAGGACAGAATTTGGCCAAAGGGTATCAGACTGAACACAAGCTTCCAAGGTGAGGAGCATCTATGGGAGGACTGTAGTAAGGCTGTGTGAATAGCCTGAACCTAGGTCTGGGAACCATGGCACATTTCTAATTGAAGTGAACCCCAATCCCCTCTTGATTTCAAATGGGTTCTGCATTCTATGCAAACGGCTCACACGGCCCTAATATAAACACAAATATTCTAACTGAAACCTTTATGATTTATGCTAGCCAATTTCCATTATTATGTTTAAAAGATTCAGTATTAATAAATTACGGAAATGTTGACAGGCAAATGATTTATGAGAACATAAAATGCATAAATTATAGATGTTATTTATGCACTTTTTGTCATTCACTCTATAACTGGTAAACAAAGATGTTTCTCCATTTTTACCACAAATTGGTTTTCTATTTATTTTCATCAGGCATCCATGGAACTTGTGGGATTTAATATTTAGGGCCTGATTCTCATTTACACTAAATCCTCTTTGCACCTACCTGGCAGTGTAAAGGAGGTCTTAAAGTGCATATAAATTACAATTTTTTTGCCTCAGTACACTCCTATTCTGAATTCTACCATCCCAACATGGTCCGAAACTAAAATGGTCAATCACAAAAGACATTAATTCCATCTGAAAGGAAGACTAAAAGTTGTGAAATTGTTACTGCAAGGGAGCAGCAAAAATGGAAATGGAAATACTCATCTTTCCAACTTCAAAGGGGTTTTTACGAAATGGATCTAGCTAATTACATCGCCCCCAGAGCTTTTTTGTATCTGGTTCTGTTAGGTTCTGTGCTATAATAAACTTATATTTCTTCAACTTTCATATATTGTATGATAAGGGGGTAGCCAGTCTGGCAATTTTGGGAAGTCTGACTGTACCATTTATGAATTCTGGTTCATATTATAAAATTGCTGTAGGCATATACCTCCCAGACCAGAGACAATAGCTCATAGTTAAGGATTATCAGTACCTGAGTAGGCCTTCCTTGGGGAGAACAAAAGAGAAACTGACTCCTAGGGCAGTGCTTTTCAAGCTATCTGATGTGGGGGACAGGCATTTTTTTTTTCCAATGTGCGCGTAGACCGGCAGCTGATGGCTCGCAGACTGGCACCGGTCCGCGGACCACCACTTTGAGTAGCACTGTCCTAGGGAGTAACCAATTCTCCTTCAACAGGTAGTTGGGCACTCAGAGTGTGGAATCTTACCAAGGGCAGAACAAAGATACCAAGGTGATGATACTACCTTGTAAAAATGACTCACAGGAGTAAGACCCAGGGAAACGCACAGGAATTTTGGGAAAGAGGATGGTCTGACTAAGCTCAGGGAAGGCAAGCTTGTGGGAGAAGGTTCCATGTTTCAGAATCCAAGCAGTGCACTAAAGCAGAAGGACCCTGGATGACTACCCATTACTCTGGCCCAACCCCAAAGAATGCTCTCGAAGAGTGGTGAAGAAACGGAGGTAGGGAAACACGTGTTGGGTTTATTACTTTTGTGTAGATGTGTGTATTTCTCATGCTATTAAAGAAAGAGCAATAGGGTTTTAGAAACCTGTGCAAAGTGTCTGTGTGTGTTAAGTGTTACACCTACCAAGTGCTCTCTTTAAGAGGTAAACCAGAAGGTGCTCACCTTCTAGTGGAGTTATAGGAGACAGTGTGTAGTTGTTTAAATAATGGAAGAACCTGAGGGGTCAGCACTGGTTTCCAGGGCTGGCCAAGGAACCATGTGGTCACAGCTCCCAAGAGAGGCTGCCATATAGAATATCTGTACCCCAAGACTGTGCCCAGAGTCCCTAAGACAGCAGGAGTGCCTGGATTTTGTTCCGACTGTGGAGGCTTAACACACATGGCATCCCATGACTGGATCCTCTCACAGCAATCTGGTGAGTGGCCGAGAGGTGGCGCTTGGTGGAGCTGTGACAGCCAGGAATTCTTATCTTGGGACAAGACAGAAATAGTGGCTTATTTTATATGCCTTCCTTTCATTCCATTCTGCATGATCTTCTGGAAGATATCTGGAGGAAATGTCTTTGAGTTGTGGCTATGTTGTCTAGGGCTTCCCTGGATGTTTGTATGTGTGTGACTGCATAGTCTAAGGGGCAGATTTTCAAAGGCACAAAGAGGAGCTAGGTGCCCAACTCCCACTGAAAGTCAACTGGAGTTAAGTACCTAACATGCTTTGGCACTTTTGAAAATCTCACCTTGTGTGTCTAACTCCCCATTGAGAATATTCCTCCAAGTCCTCAGTATCCAGTGATGGTGAACATGAAGAGCTGGAGGACACAACCCAGAGAATAAAGCTAATAAGGTATTTGGGGATGTGTCGTGGACTGAGTGAATATTTCCTAAGAGTATATAGATTGTCTCTTAGTATTTTCTCAGGTCAGCCTTCATATCACATTTTGCTGTTCAGAAGTTGGCTTTGACAAAGGAGATGCAGTTGGCTTTTTATATTGAAACCACCAGTGCAATATTCTGGTTCAATTCAGACAGCAGCATAGCATCTCTCCCTACCACAGCAGTATACAGGAATGCGGAACAGCCAGCTCTGTAGTTAAAATTTTGAATTGCACTCAGGGTGGACTGGCAGCCAGTGTAGAGTATAGAGCAGAGAAGTAATATGCTCACTTCTGACTGTCCCTCTGATGTGGTAAGCAGCCGCAGTCTGTACTAGTTGAAGCTTTCATGGGGGCTTAGGTAGTGGACTACAGTAGTTTAGCCTGGAGATGATGAAGACCTAGAAAACTCAGACAAAGTCTGCATCAGAGAGGAAAGGACACAATATCTGAGACAGCTGAGATGATAATAGGAAAAAGAATTTCTGGCTACTGCTGCTATCCAGAAATCTGAGAACACTGATGGATACAACAAGAACCTGAAATTGAAAACCCACTGAGACAAAGGGTAGGAACACCTAGTAAATAGTGAACAGTCATAACCTCATTCATTTCCTCAGAGTACTTTCCCCAGCCATCAGTGTCACTCCCATCTCACAAAATAAAGAATCCCTCGCAAAGTAAACCTGCACCCCTCATTCCAGTAGATTCCATGGTGATTGCGGCAAGACAAAGAGATTCCTGCCTCATGAAGAAAATTTGTCACGTAAAAGCCAAATACGACTAGTACTCTGTATGGTAGCTCAGCATGATGCAGTTCTTTTATTTCTGAGTCAGAGGGCTTCAAGTTCAAATACCAGCTGAGGAACCCAGCCATGCTCCCTCGAATATTACCCAAGTATGTCTCTGAGATGCTGTGCTGCTGATAGTGTCATTCTTCAGAGGAGACATAAAACCAATGTCTCCTTATTCACTCTGTTGTCAGGAAGATTTACACCATATGGCCAACAAAATGACAACATCGCTCACATTAGTATTACCAGACAGTAGCTAACATTATTTCAAATATTTAAGAGAGGCTGCTTGCTAGTACATAAAACTTTCTAAAGTTTCCTGTATAATGCTGGTATAGCAATAATGATATATGTTTCATAAAGTGCTTTTGAATAGTCATTTCAGTGAAGTGTGTCCACAAAGTAGCTAAAACATGTTGTGCTCTGAGATAGATTTCTGTAATTATTCCAGCTAACATAAAATATAGGCTTCATTTGTGACAAGCAAGATAAATATCCTCTTAAAAAAAAAGATTTTCTACTACTCATCATCATAAGAGTCAGGTTCTTCCAAATGGCAGAGTATCACAAAACTTAGACAATTCATGGGAGATTGGAACTATGGAACCTTTCAGAACAAACTTTCTATAGCTGTGTAAATAATCATCAGTAGAATACTGCATTTATTATAAATGTTAACTGGGAATATATTATTTCCTGCAGAAATGGAAGACTACCAATGATTTCACAAGCTTAACTGCCAATTCAAAATTCATTATAAACACTGTAAAAATAAATATGCTCATGGAGTTAATGAAATAGCATAATAAGAAATACAATAAGGACACAATGAAACAATGGGGAAGGTCAATTACCTATTACTTTTTGGTAAGATTTTTTTACTTTAGTATTTTAGCTCTTGTTGGTTTAAAAATTGTTTGCACAGCACTCTGTAGCTGTAAAGCACTACGTATATATTTTACTAGTTTTCATGCTGTCCTTTATTTACTCTTGTAACAAAGGCAAAACTATTGTAAACAGGTACAGAATAATTTTAAATAAGTGTCCCAAACTATGTGGCATAGTGATCAGCTCTTTGCAAGAAAAGCCAATATCTTTGCATTCCTACAACAAACTCCAAACCATTTTCTTCAAAGTGTGAGTTGTGAGTAATATCAGGTTGAATACATAATGTATATAAGAAGGCTCATATTAATATAACATGATGAAATGATGTAAATAACAAAACCGAACGGTAAAATTTAAAGGAGAATATTTTTTTTTATTTTCCAGGTCATTTACCCAATGTAATTTAGAATGTATTCCCCAAAGTAAATTGGAGTTTACGAAAATCTGAATAATTTTGAAGCATTTCTAGGCTTGACAAATTCAATGACTGTGTGTCTTTATTTTAACTTACAGAAAGTGGATTACATATATTTAATAGTACTGGTAAAAATTAAACTATTTTTCTTTGTGCAAGGTAATGTTTCAGCAGTTATAGGAATATTGTCTATTTAACAGTGGTCATGTTTGCAAACCTGAACAATTTTACTTGACAAGAAACCTCTGAACAACACTTAAAAGTGAATTGTAATTTCTCCCTCTCTAGTAACACTTTCTGATTTATGACATCCAACAGTCAATTATCCAAGTGATCACTGTAAATGTACATTACACACACTTCTGAGTCTTCTGAGCTAACTGTGTCAATATTAACCTGACCATATTAAGAACAAACTGTCTCTTTTGTTCTCCACACTTCTCACATGGAGAGCACAATATGGCTTTTGTCAGAGATGCTCCATCATTTTGGCTCAAGGAAACTGTCAGTACAGTTTGGGATTCGTTATTCATGGGCAGATATCCTGATGGGTCTAATGAAGCCTTTCTGCTGACAACTCATTTGCTAAAAATACCCAACCATCACAAAGCAAAAGTGAAGAATATAATTGTGTCTCTATTATAATTTTCTTAATAAAAGCAACTATTTCTAACCATAATGATTCACAAGTTGAGACGTGCTTTATCTCATTAGACCTTCTTTGTATTTCATGGTCACTACTTCTGCTTTCCTGTTTCTTTCTGTGTGCTCCAGAAAACTTTATGACATACTTAAATTGCAATATAATAGGGTAAACACCAATGTTATCGCACACATGCAGAGCTAACAGTCTGCGTGCCATTTGATGTAAATCCAGACTAATTACAGGAAGCCCCCTCCTGAAAACAGACACAATCCACTTTTATACAAGTTTTCAGGTAAGGTCAAGAAATTGAAAAAAAATTATAGCGAAATCACATAGATATTTATTAGAATAGATCTAAAGCACATAAATGCATTTATTGTTCTAGCCCTCTTTGGTATCCACCACTGGTGGATCTGCTTAATACAAAATCTTTTGCTCTCCATGAGAGAGGTTTATGTTCATCTGGCATATGTACCAATCTACCTATATGCAATTTTGCTGTTCCTACCACTAATATCCAAGCACCATGTCTATGAATAAAGGTAATATGAATCTGTCCCAAAAAGGACCTAAATTCGCCACTCCTCTTTTTATAGCTGCTGTTCTAAACTTCCAGGAAAAGGTCAAGCGAAAGTGCTAAAGCAAAGAACAGAAAGAGAGGTGGTATCTGAGAGACCTGCTTCTGTTCTGTTCTATTCTATTCTATATAAGTTCCTATACCACACTCTTTACTACAGAATCTGAGCACCTTGTACCTTGAGCTTAGCCAATTAAGGAATTTAAACGTTAGGTCCCATATCCTGAAGTAGCGTTTGAATTGGATACAGAACAGTTAAAAAGCACAAAGCTCTGGTGTCTCTGCTGGACATTAATTGTAAGGATAAATTCTTGCTCTTCCTATTCAGAGCTGTGTTGCCAGAATAAAGTGGATTGGTGATAGTTGCATGGTTCAGCAAGAATCATCCTGCCTATGCAAGGCAGAATAATTGTTCAGAGATGCACAGGGGAAATGAGACAATGGAAGTAAACCAAGAATTCAAGTATAACCAATGGAATTATCACATTGTGTTCAATGGAGGTGTGGCTGAACAGTTTCACTGATGCATTACATTCTCCACATCGGACACACATTTCCTGTTTGTTCACACAGAGTATAATAATCCATGCTTTTTGAAGGAATAATCCAAGATAAATAGTCTTTATCCACTGTTGATAACATTTCAGATGAGTACAGATTAAAACTCTGGTTTATCTATTTCAATTTGTCTTTTTAACAAATCTTTGTAACTAATTTAAAATTCCTGTGCTTTATATGCATGTAGCACAAGCCGAGATGGGGTTCTGGGAGTGCGTAAACTGAAAAGTTTCAAAATTCTGAAAAAAAAGTTATACAGGTAAACAACCAAATCTCAGTTATATCAACCAGCATTTTCAAAGCTGTCTGGGGCAGCCAGCATATTTTGGCCATATTTTGAGTTTGGTAATAGGAGTATGGCCTTTCCATATGTTAGAAGAAAATAAGAACTGTTATATTGGTTCAGGCCATTGATCCATCCAGTGGAACACCCTGCCTTCAGCAGTGGCCCACGCCTAACTTCAGAAGTGACTCGTCCTCCACCATAATAGACTTACGTAAACTGTGTGTTTTCCTCCATAGGTAAGAAGGAATCCTTCTGTTATGGGTAGGCAACATATACCCTAGACTAGAACATTGATTCATTACTCTTTTCAGAGTCTTAAAGCCCAATTCTTGAAACATTACAGTACAGAAAGTTCACTAATGGGAGTAGTTTCATAGCTTCTTGTGAGAAACTTTGTTAAAGGCTTTTTGAAAGTCTACACAAATTAAATTAACATGCTCAAAGAATTTTGGTAGAGTGGAGACTCAGAAGCAGAAATAATTGGTTAACTCCTATTGTTACTGCATGAGAGATAAGAAATGATTAAGAGAGACAAGGTGGGTGAGGTTATATATTTTACTGGATCAACTTCTGTTGGTGGAAGGGACAATCTTTCGGCCTTCACAGAACTCTTCCTCAGGATTGGGGAAGGTAACCAGAATGTTACCCCAGACGTGAGGAAAAACTCTGTGAAGGCCAAAAGCTTGTCCCGTCCATTACCTCACCCACCTTGTCTCTCTCAGATCCTGGGACCTACACTGTTACAACAACACTACAAACAAGAAATGATTACTCGATCTAATATTAAATAAACAGCAACTGACATTTGTCAGTGGTGTACAGACTGAGATGGTGTGCACTGGTATAACATGATGGCACTTACAAACTGGCATCATTAAGTCCAGCAGAGGCAAAGTTGGGTACAAGTTCAGGAGTTAAGGTAGGGATGGGGATGATTCTGAACTGGTGAGCTAGAGGGGAAACTCTCTGTTTACTTGATGACAGGTTTCAGAGTAACAGCCGTGTTAGTCTGTATTCGCAAAAAGAAAAGGAGTACTTGTGGCACCTTAGAGACTAACCAATTTATTCGAGCATGAGCTTTCGTGAGCTACAGCTCACTTCATCGGATGCATCCAATGAAGTGAGCTGTAGCTCATGAAAGCTCATGCTCGAATAAATTGGTTAGTCTCTAAGGTGCCACAAGTACTCCTTTTCTCTGTTTACTGTATATTTGCTTGCCACATTTAAGAAAAAAATTGGATTTGCCCAAGAGCCGGTAAATCTTCCACTTGTTAATGACTTGAGGTTTTTCCTTTTTAATCAACACATTGTATCTATTCCTACAGTAATAAATGAAACTGCCATTTTGACTACAAATGTTTTTGTATCTTTAAGTTTTTAAGATTTACACTTCCCCATAGGCTGAAGCTCAGCTTCCCTTTTTCAGGTGCATTTTAGGCCTGTAAAATTTGTATCTATAACATTGTCCCTGAAAAATAAATTACAGGAGCAAATGAGAGAATTTGCATTGCTAACTGCCTGATTTGTGTCTATATCACAAAACTGTAATCACAAGTATTCAGATTTGCACCCACCATTCTTACTGAAGGCACAAAAAATGGATACAAATTGTACGGGAGGAAAATTGGATATGGAAAAAAAGAAGTCACGCTTTTGAAAATCTAGCTCTATACATCCAGGACAGAAAGATATAATGGAAGAAAGTATATGTCAGGGATTTGCTAAAGCACTGTATTTTTAAATACAGGCCCACCTGCCATTGAAAAGAGCAATTATATCTGTTTTTACCCTTGTCAGTCTTCTTTGTATTACATTTTTCTTGCTATATAATATGCTAAGAACTTGCATCCAAATTTTCAGTTCTTTTATTAGCTTGTAAATCCACTTAAAATATTATTGAGAAAACACAAACCTGCCAGGTGCAATCCTAAGATCAATGCTGAATCATGTGTAATATTTGATTTCATTGTTGATAGAGGAGGAAGAGTTAATAGGCAAAATTAGCATGGGCCATCCTGCCGGGTGTGGTGTACTAAGCTATACAGAGGCATCACTAGTATACATACTGACCAGGAGCTGTACATTTTAGCCAGATAACCCTCAGATGTAAATGTATATGCAATAATTCATACCTTACAAAATAACTTGCATGCAAACATGGTCATAAAAAACCGCATTTCTAGCTGTCAAGAAAATTTCTGGCAAAATTAATCAACCATCCATCCATTCAGGCTCTTTGCATACCCTTTTGTCAAAGAGGGAATACTAAGACATTTCTTTCCTCTTCCACGCACTCATTGCAATGGTTTGTAGAATCCATCAAGCTTGAGTTGATTTATTGAACTGTCTCTTAGCTCAGCAGTATAACTACGGCAAATGAACTGGTAACTTTTCCCAAAACAGTCGTGATTCAATAATATCTGGTTTATTTAATTCCTTATAACTTCAGATTAAAGATTTCTTAAAGGGCCTGACATGCATTCTTCCACAGCTCTATATGCAACCTGGTACTGAATATTTTGTTTAAAATTCCATTTCTTAGTGATCCGATGGGTTTGATTTACAGATGGCTGAAACTAGTATCAACCTAGCATCTTTACACTAAATAGTGCAGTTCTTCAGGTAGTTTGTCTGCAGAGACAATTACATTTTAATTCAATGTTTTATAAACAGGACAAATAAAAATTGTTTATTTCATTTACATGAGGTGCTTTACATACTGTAGTTTCTCATGTTCATTATCACTCTAAAAACTTGCAGATGTTCAATCACTTAGGGGTTTTATTTTATTTTTTTGCATTTAAGCAAATAAGCTGCATGCAAGCTGAAGTTATTTTCATATTTATTTCAGACATATCACCAGGTAAAGAGGTTATAAAGGGTACTTAAACCATAAAGAATACAGATATGCCAAACAGCCTGCAATACTGTTTAAACATGGATTTTACCCCTGAGCACCGTCCACTGAACCCCACAGAGCACATTCATCACTCACCAGCTTTGCATTTTTCTTCACAAAGATATATGACCTTTGCCTATTAGATTTCATTAGCAGGGCACCATACAAGGCTCCTCCGCAGATGACAGGATAGAGAGCTAAACATCCTCGCCTGAAGGATTTGTGGGAACAAGCCCATCTTCAATCTTTGTCCCTGGGAGGCACTTTTAACACCTGCCAACCACAGCACTATCATCAGAAAAACATTTAGAGATTTATCTTCAGGCTGGTGATTATAAGAGATAATTTGTTTGGAGTATGTATAAAGTTGGTCTAGCATAAACAAACTAGAGGCTCGAATTACATCACGAACCTCATTAACTATTGATTTAACCACTGCAAACCCGTGAAAGAACAGACATTATCTCGAAACATTAATTCTTCCTAAACATAATCAAGAAATGCAGGGCATGACTGTTTAAAAATGCTCTGTTTTAATACTGATTTTTACAGACACTTTTAATTTTCTCCCCTAGGCTGCAATTGGAGGGTAGTTACAAAAATGATAATGCAAATATCTGTAGTTTTCTTTTTTAAAAAGTGCTGTATCTCACAGGTCATCATCATCAGAGAGGGGATGCAGTTCCCCCTTAACTTCAGTGGGACATTTACCTGAGAACAGCAGGACTGGACCACTGTTTGGCAGGAGGAAGCTAGCAGTACTATGGACCAAGTTCTTTGCACAATGGGCACCATCAGACATACGTTGCCAGAAAAATGATATACACAGAGTGTGTCTTACACAGAAGATAACTGTTTTCCAGATCTTCAAAAAACATGCTCATTCAAGTTAATAAAACATCAGTTCATTTCTGAGCAAAGAACACATTTATAAAAAATGTAATTAGGTTTACCTCTGAAGACATTAATTCTGTAGTATGATGGGGTGTTCACACCATACCAATCCGGAAAGGATGAAGGAAGCTGAGAAAGGGGCCAGTTAGTGAGATAGACCACACATGAGGGGTTTAGAGTGGAGAAGCAAACCCTGATTGGAAGACGGAGCTCAGCTGAGCAGTAGCAGCTGGGCTAGTATAAAGCTAGGATGCGGGCAACAGAAATTGGTTGCAGTGAGGCAGTCTGCAGCTATCCTCTGTACATTAGAGAGGGAAGGAGGGAACCCAAGGAAAGAGTAAGATCCTGGGAGCCTGACTCAGAGGGAAGGGTATATCCAGAAGATAGAACAGTGGAGAAGAAAGCCTGTGGGTAGAAAGCAGCCCAGTGAGAGAGCAGCAAGCTTAGGGACTGAGCAGACCTTGGTTGTGTGTTGTAGGGACCCTGGAACTGGAACTCAAGAGTTGCGGTTAGGCCTAGGTAAAATTCCCTACCATCTATTAACAGAGTGGCATTGCCTGGACAGCAGGTCCAGAGGCTCTATACCCTGGAAGGAGAAACCTCGTAGTGACCTGGCCAGAGGTCTGAGTTATGAAAAGGAAGCTATAGCTCCTGGAGTAAGAAAGGTATTGTAGACAGAAAGAGGTCAAATAGGTTGAGAGACCGCAAGGGGAAGTGTCAGACCTGGAAGAAATCTATACCCCAGGGCCACCAGGAGGAGGCACCACCCACAGTGAGTGGACCCCATGACACATGGACTCAAATCTCTCCTGTGCCTGAGTGCTGCCGGGCACAGGAAAAGAGAGGGCTATCTGTGCACTAGTTAAGTTACAGCTCCTAGACCAAGGATAGTCAATTATTTTTTGTCAAGGTCCAAATTTCTTGGTCAAGGTCCAGACTACAGAGAAAATAATAAAACAAAAACAACAACAATAATGATAATAATAAGTAAATAAAAAGACTTCAGGGTCTGTTCAAAAGCATTTTTTGGTCTGTATTTGGCCCACAGTCTGCCCATTGACTACCCCTTTCCCAGACCCTGCATTGGCTGACATTAGCATCAGCTAGAGAAGCCTATGGACTGCTCTAACTTCTACCATTGTTGGACTGGCCTAGCAGAGCTCTGTTCCACCATGCCTCTGGCATGTCCTCTCCCTTCCCCTCACTTCTCCTGAGATGGAGGGAGGGGTACCTGGTCATGAGCCATCTCCATTAGGCTTATGCCAGCCAAGTATTCGCCTATATAAGGAAATTCTCTGCTCACCCCTTTGCACAAAGTAGCTAAATTATAGTAGAGAATCTGGCTCTGTGTTTAAGTTTAGGTTGCTTAGAATTAACTAATTAGCTACATCCTGATTTGTTTGTACTTAATATCCAGATGTGAGTGTTTCTTAGATTAGGGTGGGTTGTGAAAGTAATCGGAATCTTCTGGATGGCATTGCAGAGCTTTTCCAGAGGGGAAAGCACCACATATACAAAAAGAAGAGAGCAGAAAGTTCAGCAAATAAACATCCAGGATATAAAAATTTCTGTATAGTTAAGTGATAAGAATAAACGACATATAAACGTAAATGTACATCATTTCACTTAGCATGAAATGGTTGGAGATCCAGAAAAAATGGAACAAAGGAAACAACTGTGGTTGAAAATATTTTCGTTATCAACGATGCTGTTTCCTATAGAGAAATGCAGCCACAGTGCCAAATGTAAAGCCAGCTGTAAGGGTCCAGATTTACATACCTTTCACATTCTTCTGATTCACTCCGCATTTAAATTACACCAATGGAGAATTAATCTCCGAATTTGGCCCAAAGTGTCAACTTAAAATCCCTCTTAAAAGAGCCAAACTGTGGATTGTATCTAACAATGTCATATTTCCTTCATTAAATTATCAGCTGGCGTTTACGCGAAAGAAGCTACTCAGGGCAATAATGGTAGGTGGGGAAGGGGTTTCCCCTCAAGGTTCTTTGCTTAACAGGGTATATTTTTGACAATTTTGCCATTAATGTTTCCCCAATCTCAGCCCATTAGGCTTTCTCGCTTCTTCTGGCAACCTTTCTTCCAGCCCCTATCTTCAAGGAACTGCTGCTCCCTTCTCTCTCCTCACTCTATCTCACATTTTGTTTGACTCCTTCCCACAATCTTTCATTCCTCCAATCACGCTCTCTCCTCCAGAACTGCATTGTAAACCCGGGTCTGCAGGACCAGGCTCGTGGACTGTGTGTTTTCAAGCCCACACTTAAGTGTCCACACTGCATTGTAAAGCTGGATGTACAACTGCTAGTAGATCTGTGTCTCTCAGTCATGCTAGCACATCCATACTGCACTACACAGACCTTCTGGCTCAGGTCTGTGGTTTCAGCTGCATCCACACTGCAAAAGAACAGGGCTTAGATCCTAGTCAAAGTGGGACTCTGGCTCTGACTCACCCTCCCCACCCCCAGCAAGGTTCTACAACCCAGGTTCTGAGTTCTTGCTGACCTGAGTCAGACTGATTTGTGTGTGGATGGAACAGGGACTTAGACTCAAACCTGAGTCAGTGCCTGTGCTTAGTGTCAAGTGTAGACATAGCCTTTCTTCTTCTACAGTCTCTTTCTCCACTCCAGTACTGCTGCCACTTCCCAGTGCATATTCTCTCCTTTAGACACCTGGTAATGCTCACAAGCTTCAGGTCACCATTTCCAAATTTGTCACTCTCCCTGTTACTGGATGGCCAGCTGGAAGTGCTGATACCCATTCTATTTATTTGGTTAGTTATATCTAATATTTAACCATTTGAAAGTCTCCGAATCCTCAGGTTGAACATATAGCTAGTGCTCCTGTCACTGTTATCTTTCTTCTGTCTCCCCTATTCTGTCCTTGTGTTCATACTGTCTTCTCTTAAATTATACCGTAAGATCTTCAGGACAGGGACCATGTCCTTCTATTTGTGTGCACAGTATCCAGCAAAATGGGGCCCAGACCTCACTAGGGTCTCTGGCACTAGTGCAGTGCAAATAGTCATTACTTGCCCCATCTGTCTGAATCCCCCTGAATCCATTACTTACTCATGTTGCATTCCAAGGCAAATACAGCCTGATCCAAACTCTACAGAAGTTAATGGAAAGACTCATTAGTATCAATGGGCTTTGGAACAGGTCCGTATTACTATTTAAGTACTTCTTGCCATGATCAGTTCACTCAGCTGAAACTTGTCAGTAGCCATATCATTTCTGGAGGCCTGCGACTAGCAAAATGTCCACTTTTATGGAACAGCAACCCCACAAACTTTCACAAGGTGTGATCCCATAAATAAATTCTTAATCCATGAAGCAGAATGGGTGTGTAATTTACCTCATATATTAGCTCAGCCCTTAGTACCGGATAGTCAAAACAATGTTTCACTCACACTATTCAAAAGAGAGAGAAATCTAATTATGGTATATATTCTTTTTTAGTACATTTGCTTCCCGTAAAATGAGCTGAACTGGCATCACTGAACTGAACCCTACTACTGTATTATAGATTCAGCATGGGTAGCAGCAAAATAGACATCATCATATTTTCTTGTCAATGAACAGGAACCTTGACCTGGAAAACTTCTGAGGTGAAAGAGTAGTTCATTCTCCATGCCCATTCAGTTCTTAACCTCTCTGCTGAGGCTGTCCAAGGTTCTGATCCAGTTCCCACCAAGTTAAGGGAATCTTTCCATTAACTTCAATGGAGTTGGATCTAGTCTAAAAGGGCACCATTTATTATGACTGTTTCAGTGATGTGGACACCTGTCCATTAGGAACTGGGCAGAGATGACCAAATATTTTGGATTAGCCACCAAAAAAGTTCCAATCTGTTTACAAAGATTATAGTTAGCAATTCTTTGTAATTCACTGAAGTTTTGATAAGGATACTAATAAGCACTCATGGTTATGCGAGTTAAGAGATGCCTTCAGCAACTCATTTGTTAAACAGTCAGTTCCTTCAGATGAGATATAAGAGTCATTATCTACCCAAGCAAGAAAAAAAAAGTTCTTTGCAGATGCTTATCCTATGCCATGCACTCAGCTACACTTGGTGAAAGCTCAGCAACTACGTATGGATTTGTTTTATACTGAAAATGGCCAAGGCAGAAAAAGTAAATGTTGAAATAATCAACGGTTCTACAAACAAAATATAAGCGGAGTTACGAGTGGATTGCACAGGTATTAATAAGGAGAGAATCTGGCTCAACTGTATTGAATTGAAAGCTATCAACATGCAAGGCCTAATTCTCCACTGTTCTACAACTTACTCAATTGTATATTTGATAATGGTATGGTTTTGCACTCATTATGCACCGGTATAAATGGCTACACAATGTGCAAAACAGTGTGTCTAAGTCCCAGAGTTTCTAAAATAACTTATTTGAGTTTCAGGGCCAGATACACTGCTCTAGTGGCATAAAAGTGATAAACTTGGCTTAACTGACCAGCTATCGCAGTGGCACAAAGCAGCTGGAGAGTAATGGTGAATCTGGCACATATTCTCCACTTGCTGCTTGTATGTAACACCCAATGGTTATAACTGAGAATGTGTACGTGGGTGACTAGGGGAGAATATCCCTCTTTCTCTGGGAGTTTAGTAAAGAGGTCAAATCTTGTGCTTGCTTGCAAGTTTCCATAAATAGCTAGAGTGGCTTACAAAATATGTACCTCCAGATAGGCTCAACATCCAATCCATTCAGCTTCCAAGGATGATACTACACTGATCTTGGTACACATTATGTCCACTTGGTATTTCCACAACAGCACAAAGCAGATCTAAAGCTGGCCTATGTGGCTGGTGGAAACTTCCACCAGCAGAAGGGGGGGTGTTCATGTCAAGGGTGACTGTTCCAGCGATCATTAGATGATATGACAGCCTTTAGGGGCTGTGACGTTATTGACATAAACTGTGACCGTACAGATCATTGTTGCAACCACTGTTATATATTTGCAGGAAATATTGTACAAAGGTTGTTGTGTGAGGTATCTATAAAAAGGTTATGATTTGCTGGTTATGATTATGCTATCTGTATGTGTGTATCATTTTTGTAGCTGAAATTATGAGTATTGGCTATGTACTTATATCTCATTGTGTTTAATTTTAAGTAGCATTAGTGAAGCATTTGGTCAGCTTCTTGAGAAAGGAATTTGCAGATTAAGTGCCCAATCAAGAAACACCTAACTGACAGTGGACCTTGGGAGACTCCAATCCACATATGAGAAGTCTTCCTGGGATGTTCAAGCTAGCATGTGGCAATGGCTGCCGCCTGCAAACTGAGTCATTCATGGATATGTGTCTTGCCCAGGTGGCTACAAACGCCATCTTGTTGCTGTGATTTTGCACAGGAGAACAAAAAGGGGTTTCTGCCCACAAGAGAGAGAATATAAAAGGCCCTGGAAACCTCTCCATTTTGTCTTCAATCCTGCTTCTTACCTCTGGAGGAACCTTGCTACACTGAAGCTCTGAACAAAGGACTGAATGACCCATTCAAGCTGTGGATGTACTCCAGAGACTTGATTTAAGCCTGTAATTTATTCCATCACTGCTATAAGCCTGAACCAAAAACTTTGCCATTACTGTATGTAATTGATTCCATTTAACCAATTCTAACTCTCATCTATATTTCTTTCTTTTTATAAATAAACCTTTAGATTTTAGATTCTAACAGATTGGAAACAGTGTGATTTGTGGGTAAGACCTGACTTATATATTGACCTGGGTCTGGGGCTTGGTCCTTTGGGATCGGGAGAACCTTTTTTCTTTTACTGGGGTATTGGTTTTCATAACCATTCGTCTCCATAACAAGTGGCACTGGTGATACTGGGAAACTGGTGTGTCTAAGGGAATTGCTTGTATGACTTATGGTTAGCCAGGGGGTGAGACTAAAGTCCTCTCTGTTTGGCTGGTTTGGTGCGCCTTAGTAATAAAGGACACCCAGCTTTGGGCTGTGACGGCCCTACTCTAAGCAATTGGTCCTGAATTGATACTCTCAGTAGTGTCCCACTAGAGGCCTCAACATTACAAGGGCTCTTTACTAGCTGGCATAGGTTAGAACACCTTAAAGCCAACCTCTCCTACCATTTAGGTCCTGAGTCAAGTGCTGTCTGGCTGGTCCCAAGGATCATTTCCTAATTGAATAAAGGTGTAGGCATACTAAACAGAAAACACTTATAAAGTTCTTTCCCATTCTACAGCTAGTACCATGTATAGCATTATTTCTCAATTTAAACATAGGGAATACCACTCAAACCTGTAATATCTCTTAACAGAGAGATTAACTTTTAAAGTGCACCTGCAGTACATAGCCATACACAATACACTCTGATTCTGTATATAAAGTTATCCTTCAAACCTTTTCTTGATCTAAGGAAAAGGCTAGAATATTTTGTGAATGAATCAAATGGAAAGTTTCACTAAACAAAGTAAAGAGCCAAATTCTCTTCTGATGGACCTCCATTGACTTCAATGGAGCCAGATGAGAATTTGAACCCAAATATTTAAATATAATTTTTCAAATTCGAAAATTGTTTTCATGCATAATCATAATGAGGCTAAGCAAAAATAGAGGAATCAACGCACAAAGCAGGAATGTGTTCGTAACAGGTAGCAACACTTGTAACTCCTGATACAGCAAATCACTTCAACGTGTGCTTAAATCCCATTGAAGGCAAAAGTGCTTAAATTCCTGCTTAAAGTTACAAATGTGTTTCAGTGTTTTCTAAATTAGGGCCATAGTACAGAACATTCTATTGCTTTCTATCAAAGAGTTGCACATGCATGAGGGCATTTTTTTTATTTTTAATTTTTACTTCTTAAAAGATGCAGGAAATTCCATACCTGAAAGTTACACTGCTGCAATGCAAAGCACTAAGAGGCCAGAAAATAAAAATGTTAAGGCTGTACAACCTTAACTCTGTGCCCTTATGCGTATGCATTATGACAGGTGGCCTAAATCACCATTGTGTTCCTCTGGTTCCACAGTGATGCAATTCCATTGATTTACGCCAGCACAAAACTAGAGTAAAGCAATAGTGAATCAGACCCATAGCCTAACTACATAACTACATGCTATATTTGTCTCCAAACGCCTGCCTCATGCAGTGGACAACATGGATGATGATCAGTGAATATTTTTCTGTTCTCATCATTCGGTTTGTGCTTTTTCTATTGTATACCATCTAAATCCTAAGGATTTTTAAATACAAGATATGTGAAACAGAAAACTCTCATAATGCAGGGACATTCTTTGGTACTTCCTGGCTTCTGAATGCATCTTATCAGTCTTTAAGGTAGCTTTTCTAAGTGGATATAGGATATACTGTAATTACACTTATACACAATAAGGGTGAAATTCAGGGTCGTATGATAGAATTATAGCCATATTTATATATATTAAAGGTGTATATTATTTAAGCAATTCATGACAAAAATATTACTGCTTATTTTCTTTAAAAGTGAACAACTGGCACAGCAAGTAGTTTCCAAGTAACTTCCTCAGTATTCTTCCCACCCCAACATCCTGAAAAATATTAAAATAATTTAAAGTGAAGTACTTTCAAGCCCAACTCAAGTGGCTGTTTGCTTCCAGCTTCAGGCAGCTCCACTGTGCTGTTCAGCACAGCTGCCTCCTTATCACCCAGCTGGCAACTTCAATGCCAGCTAGAAGAGACCCAAAATACCAGCAATAGTATGGGACCTCTGCTAGGAGGGGAATTTGTAATGTATTGGCAGCTGCTTCAGCAGTGCTAAGATATTTAAGATGTTAAAACTATACTGATTTCTTTCCTACTCGCTCCCACCCCCAGGAATGTGCTCTGTGCTGTTGCCACTCTGGGTTTTCTTTGCATGATAATAGGGGTACACAATAGTAAAGAACATCTGACAGCCCTACTGACATGCAGGGGAAGGAAGATATATTAGTCTCCCTTTCATCTGGGCAACGGGGTGAAGATACACTGACACCTCACTTCCTCTCCAGAATGGACCATGGGGATAGTATTAGAGAAAAATGAACAGATGAGAAATATCGTGTGTGTGTGTGTGTGTGTTTATGTATGTGAGTGTCCACATGTGCAAACATTATTTATAAAGAACTCTCTGACAAGGTACTCAGAGCACTGTAGAGCAGTAGAATAAACATTATAAAAGTATAAAATAAAACTAAAATAAAACAAAACATCATGTACTCATAGAGACAGGAAGTAAATAGTACACTCAGCAAGAAATGGTTATCCCATGTTTAAAATGTTACTGTTGAAATTAAGGTTTAGGCTGCTTAATCCTCATCCACCAGATGGCGAACTTGAAGCATCAGTGAATGATAAGACAATATATAACTGCTTCTGGAAATTTAACTCTAATATTTGAATTGTTCCTGTAAGAGGAGAGTTGCTGTATTATATTTGACTGCACATTTTTCAACATCTCATTAGAAATCTGACTCATTCTGGCAGAAACATGAACTGTAGCCTGCCCCGCCCTGAAGGCAGTTGGCATCCTATATGTTATCTGAATCTGTAAGCAGGAATAGGTGACAGTTTCAAGTACATTGCAATAATTTAAAAATAGTAGGATTGTTTGCTTTTTGTTTGTTTTTTTGACCCTTAAATTACAAACTCAGTTTTAATATGGAACTATTTGATCTATGTAGGATGTTATATTTTTGCCAGTAGCCCCACAGTGATGGAGAAAACCTTACACTTATTCAAATCAATTTGTTTATATTTGCCCAATGACATTTAAACTGGAGAATATGCAGCATTCCTCAAAGCTTGATTGGCTGGTGCAAGCAAAGTACATAATCTCCTAGTCTGTTGCCACTGTCTTGTTTAATCTAAACATTTTTGGTAAAAAATATTTAGAAAGAAATGCTGTTCAGAGCAAATGATGCATCAAATTCAAAGAGGCCATCAAGATTGCTAATGGATTTTAATAGCAGCTATTACAGCATAATGGTATTTTCCCAACAGCTGTTTGTTTATAAAAATTTCAGTTTACAAGACCTTTATGTCCAATCCCAGGAGATATTTCTCAATTCATTTATAATCATTTGCTTCAACTTACAAATAAATGCTGTCTTATTCACATTGTGTGCAAGAGATTTGACGAACTTCTACTTCAGTTAAATTGACAGTGAACATTACAAGCTAAATTTATTAGTTAATATCTCTTGACTTTACTGACAAAAGTAAAGTTTTGTTGTTTTTTTCCCTCCAGTTAGCCCTGAACACCCACTACAGGTAAAAGACAGCAAGCTGGATTCTATTGCATTTTTTGTCTCAGATGTGATTAAGTTCCAAATAGGTACATCTGTCCAAGGCTTTTCAAGATAATGAAACGGCACAAGTATCACTAGGGCATAACTAGAAAACCATGAGGTTATCTGGCCTGCAGAACCTTTATCAATGGCGATGAAGTATTAGATAGAAAATATCCTGCTTGCCTTTCAGAGCTTGAACTGAATTAGCAAGTATGGCAGTTAAAGAAAAAAAATTAACTTAAAAACTGAACATATTTGACTTGAAATCACTGATAGGACAAACATGGAACCCCACCTTGCCATTTTCATGGAGTCACTTTTCAGAGTAGAACCACACTTTAATACAAGTGATTTTTTTTAGGTAGTAATTGAGTAGATAATTGGGAAAGGAAGTTAACTATTAATTGAGAGGGAGAGATTTAGTAATTATATTGAGGATTTTTAAGAATAGGAAAAACTTCTTGAGGAAGGCCTAGAGCGAGCCATTGTTTTACCCAATCTTCTCCCTGCCTCTTAAGCATTGTGCGTATGGAATAAATTTGTAAATAAAAGTTAATGGTGCACTATGACTAATAGTCTTTACTATATATCTTCATGGACAAGTTATTTCCAGAAACATCCAGATCTAATTAATGTTGCACACAACTTGTTATTTATAACATTCGAGGGTCTTTCAGGATATGACTAAACTGGAAAAAATAAGTATGCATCTTACTGCTTTAGATATTTTTTTCTCTGAGACACTAGGTGGCTCTGACTTTCCAGAGAAAAGAACACGTCTAAAATTCTCAGCCATGACAATGACTTAGTTTTCTCAGGTAACAGGGAAATACCTGACGCTTTATAACAAGTATTCTCCAACTTTTTCAGAGTGGAACACACCTGTGTAAAGAGCTTGTCTGTGGGACTGTCCTCTTTGCTTGATCGTAGCTCACCTCCTATTTCACTCCTAGCTTTGCAGACCACTTCTCCCATTCATGATCACAAAAAGTCTTTACTGCGCTTGCTGACATAACTTCAGCAATTTCTGACATGGAAAAACAACATTAGGAAAGTATGTAGGTATTTTTAATGGTCTTTAATGTAATTAGGGTTTTTTCTTACTACTTTATCTCTGTTTCACATCTGTCCTGTTCCTCTTGCTCTCCCATATTGCTTGGGTTCTTCCTCCCCTGAACATGCCACCCACCCTGCTAGTCCTCTTCTCCTCCTGCTCTGCCCAATATTCTTCTCTCAGCAGTGGCTCCAATCTCAGAGAACAGCTTATGTGTCTTATGAAGCAGCAGCCCTTAGTAAAGACAGCTAGTCTTGCTCTTTCACCTATGGTACAGGACTCTTGGCTCTTCTTTGCCATGTAAATGTTTAGAAGCCTCTTGAATTAAGTAGGGCCAGCCACATGTGACCAGCCATCCTTCTGTGGGCCACCAGCACTGGAGAACAAACACCCGGGTTTGACACAGAAATGCAGACTCAAATGTTTGCTGATGTTCTGTCCCACATGCACCCATAGTCAAGGATGCAGGGCTTGAAGTAGAACAAATTATCCCAAACCAGCTTGATTTCCTTCCGTGATAAGATAACTGGTTTGGTGAACAGGGGGAATGCAGTGGACATAATATACCTGGACTTTAACAAGGCTTTTTACACGACATTCTCATAAGTAAGCTTTAAGAAACATGGGCTCTGTAGAAGTACCATTAAGTGGATATGTAACTGGTTAAAAACTGCAAACAAAGTGTAACTATTAATGGAATGATGTCAGATTGAAAGGAGGTCTCAAGTGGGGTTTCACAGGGATCTGTTCTGGGTCCTGTGTTATTTAACATCTTTATTAATGACCTGGATGTAGGAAGAGAGAGTAAAATGATCAAATTTTCAGATGACAAAAAGCTAGGGGAGGTTGCAAACACTATGGAGGAGAGAAATAAAATTCAAAGGGATCTTGATAAATTAGAGAACTGGGCTATGGACAACAACATGAAATGCAACAAAGACAAATGCAAGGTGTTACACATAGGGAAGAAAAACTAAATGCACAAATACAGAATGGCTGGCTTGGCAGCAGCACTTCTGAGAAGGATCTGGGAGTTGTGGTGGATCATGACTTTAACATGAGTCAACAATGAGATGCTATTACAAAAAAAAGCAAATGCAGTTTTGAGTTGCATTAACATAGGAATAGCATGCAAGTCATGGGAGGTTATAGTACCGCTCTACTCAGCACTGGTTAGGCCTCAGCTGGAGTACTGTGTCCAATTTTGGTCACCACTGTCTAAAAGAAATAGAGAAACTGGAGTGACAAAGATAATCAAAGGATGGAATGTAAGCAATATGAGCACAGGCTGAAGGAATGGGGTATGTTTAGTCTGGAAAAGAGGAGAATAAGGGGGGACATGACAGTGGTCTTCAAATACTTGAAAGGCTGCCATAAGAAAGATGGAGAAAAATTGTTCTCTCTTGCCACAGAGGGTAGGACAAGAAGCAATGGGTTCAAACTACAGCATACCAGATTTAGATTAAATCTCACGAAAAACTTCCTAACTCTGAGAACAGTAGGACAATGGAAGAAATTGCCTAGCGAAGTCATGGAGGTTTTCAAAAAGAGGCCAGATACCCATCTGTCTTGGATTGTTAGACACAACAAACCCTGAATCTTGGCAGGGGGTTAGACTAGATGAGCCTTGCAGTCTCTTCTAACCCTATAGTTTTATGATTCTATAACAAATAATTTGTATGTAGAATCAGCTATTCTGGTGATGGGCATGGAATGAAAGCACCAGTTAGATGAGATTGCATGGCCTATAGTTGCCACCCTTAAAACGTTGTCAATTTTTCCTTCAATAAACAGATACTTCATTTCCTAAGGAAATTCTATTATGTAAACTTCATTCTTGATTAACGCACAGGCTTCACAGTCATGGGCCCAGTGCCCCAGCCCCTATGCTCATGTGATTACATAAGTTCAGCTTTCATTTACAAAAGATTGTTTCTAGCTGTCATCATCGTGAAGAACACCTTGAAAATGTGGCTCACGGGCAACTGAAACAGCATTGTTAAGTCTGCAGATGACATGAAACAAAAGCTCTAAGAGGTCTGATCTGCCCCATTCATCTTATTGGGCTGTTAAAGGGTTAAGTTACTAGAAGAGTACTTTGGATGACTGGGGCCTGAGTCATTCCTCCTCCAGAAGAGGCAGGGAGTGGTAGTCTGGGGTGCGTCTGTCCAAAGAAGTATGATGATGGGGCTCAATCAAACCTGCAAATTATTTATGTATGGGTGGCTTCTTCCACTACCACCCAGGCAGGGCAAGGTTTAGGGTAACTCCCACGTGGGATGTTTCATGGGGCAGGCCTGAATTGCTTTCACGGAGCCCTGCTTACAGTATTCTACATAATGTAAATATGAAGAAAAAGTTATTGATTTATCTAAGGCATTATCAAAAGTCACTGGAAACATTATTAATAGCATTTTACAAGCCATAGAAATTTCAAAATACGAGACCAGTTACTGTGTGTGTAGTAAAATAAAGAATATGTGAGGCTGCTCCTCCCAATTTGATTAAAAAGCATTGTGTGTGGGAGTACGGGGTAGCCTTTATATAAGCACAGTATTAACAGCATGACACTCAGATTTATTATTATATCTAAAAAACAAAAACCTTCTCTGAGATTCAAGATAATTCACTTTACAAGTGAACAAACTAAATGAAAATTAACTAAGAGTAGTTACACTTTACAATGTTTTAACATTTGAAGACACTTTAATTAAAAATATTATTTCATTAATAACATTTAGGTGAGCTGCTAGATAGACACAGATTCCTCACAAACTGAGATGATAAATCTTACCACTTATATCTTATTTGCCTTTTACTTGACAATTTGTTCTAGTTCTCACGAGATGTGTGCTCAGGGACTTTTCAAGAAATTAGATAACACGATATGCTGATAAACAAAAGAAGGGAAGTGGCTTACTTCTAAATTGAGGTTAAGCTTCTCATGGCTTCAATATTGGCCAGTAGAATTGTTTTCTCCCCCATTTTTAATCATGATTTCAACATCGCCTATGTTATACAGTAACATAGGCCATATCCTCAGATCTGGCTTTGCTCTGCTCAGTGCAGAACCCAAGGTGGGGGAAGAGCACCTTTAATCACCTGGTACTGGGACTGGCTCTAACTTGTGCCAAGCTGCAATGGGCCCCAAGGGGCAGTCTAGAAATTATTAACTCTAACCATACACGTGGCCACAGCAGGGATAAGGATCTAGCCCATGAGTGACAGATCAAGCACTTCTTCTTCAAAACACAGTTTATTCAGAATATATTTGCTCAAACATATCGTACAGTTGGCTATCCAAAATAGCACAGCCAACAGAAAGGAGGACGGATAGTCTTGAGATTACAGGAGGAGATTGAGTTCATTTCCTGGATCTGTTATAGACTTTTGGGGTGACCTTGGACAAGTGACTGGGGGGCTGATTAAAGGCCCACTGTAGTCAATGGGAGTCTTTCCATTGACTTCAGCGGGCTTAGATGACCCCTTAATCCCTTTGTGCCTGAGTTTCCCATCTGTAACATGGGGACATTAGTACTTCCCTATCTCACAGGGCTATTTGTGAGGATGAACACATTAGTGACTGCAACGTGAAGGACATCCCAACTAAGCAATTCTTATCTACTTGTATATATTATTATGATTTATTATTTGTATTACCAGTAATGCCTAAAGGTACCAGCCCCATTGTGCTAGGAATACGACAACTATATAACAAAGAGATGGTCCCTGCCCCTAAAGAACTATCATTGTAAATACAGCACAAGAGACAACAGATAGAAAGATGGGGAGAGCACAGTGTAACTGAGATGATACTGGTCAGCATGAAAAGCTACGGTCACCAACAAAAGTCACATTTATGTAAGTCTTTTACAGTTTCCAACACTTTCATTTGGTCTTATTTATAAATTGAAAACAGTTTTCAATACAAAAGAGAGCCTATAAGGAAGCATAAGAGAAAAGGAAAATTGGCTTCAGAAGCAATCAACAGAAAGATAAAGTAATTTTACAGGTTCAGATCTATAGAGACTTGTCTCTCTTAGCCCTCTCTTCCCAGCTAAATTTTAATGGGGATACCCATAGTCTGCCTATGTGCTCCTTGCATTTTCAGTTGTATTCCTCACTTCCGAGTCTGAAATATTGCATTAGGTCTCTTTGTAGAGTTAAACAGCGGTCACCCTTCTACACAGAGGAACTGTTGATGAATGAAGTGAGAGTGACATAGATTAAATATAGACCTAGATGTGAGGGGAGGGTGTTTGAGTAAGTACGAAGTAAGAACTTCAGGATTTGGTTTAGGATTCTAAGTGCTATATAAATATAAAGTTTATTGTTTATCATCATTATTTATTATTAATGCATTTCAAACAACTAGAATGAAGAGTGTGTGGAACATGGCTCTTCCTTGGAAGCACTATAAAAATTAATATTCACCCACTCAAACACTTTGTCCTGATAATGAGAAATATGGCTACTACAGAATGGGAAAAAGTTGCAGTCCAACATAGATAGAAAACATATGAAGCAGTATAGACAGTGTATAACTTTCCATGGCAACATTAAACAGGTAGCCTTTAAAGAGATTAACTGTTCTTCAATAATTTTGAGTCAAATATATTTTCTCTTTTCACCTATTTTATTTTTAATCAAGTGCATTTATGTAACTCATTGTAAAGAAAACTCACTCTAATTTTGGATTTACAGGTCTCCCTGTCCTTGTAGGCTATTTCTACTAAATATATCTATGCATTACTTGGAATATTATTTATTGTATCGTGTCATTTATATACATCCAAATGCAACCCTGGTAAATGGGAATAGCTACACTAAAGAGGCACTCTCTTACCTCAGTACTGAATTTAGCCCATAGTTTCTAGTTGCTGTACAATATTTTAAAAGGCATAAATAAATTGTTAACTTCTGACAACTTTGGAAGGCAGTCAGTCTCATCATTATAGCACCTTAAATATAAGATTCCACATAAGTTCTGTGCCTTCCCTTGAACTGGCTTGCCTCCTGTGTGATTATTAAAAATCACCATAATATTATGTGCAGTATATGTAACTTTTTTGAACATTTATGACACTCACACAATGGGTCAGATTCTGATCTCAATTACACCATTGTAATATGAAATAACTTCAGTTAAGTCAATTTAAGTCATTTGAGATAATTTACACTGCAGTAGTTGAGATCAGAATCTTTCCCAATAACTTTATCCTGAAAATAGTCTAGGCAATGCGAGCTTTAATGTCGCTCATATTTCTTCCTGTTCCACATTGTATTGCTTGCAGCATAGCTTAGGGTCTTGTGACTTTTTACTGTAGAGTTACTCTGAACTAATGGGTAAAATATTTCCATACGACAAGATATTTCATCAGGAAATTCAAAACACTGTCCAGGATACTCATAAATACTATCATGTCTGAAATGACTTATCTCAGTAGTGACTTGGGCTCAGATTTATTGTACAGTTCATCAACTTCTCAGCATGTTAGATAATGAATGTTTCATTTACATTGCTAATTGCCATGCCATGGTTCCTTCAACCTTTAACCCTTATTCTTTATCACATTATCACCATATGTCAATATAATTGCACTTAACATTCCAAATAACGAACTTTCACTAGCTGATCAGAAACATTTTTACAAAAATATAATCTCAGAAGTAGCTACAAAACTTAACAAGAGAGCAGGACTGAAGCGGCACTGCAGAGATACTGCATAACTACTACAATCTTTTCCTCAAAAAAAAGTTACTCTTTTGACCAAAAAATGAGCATTTTCCAAAGATCTTTGAGTAGCTTGGCCTAATTAAACAACAACAAGCAAAGAGTTCTCAGTTAAACTTTTATGAAGAGCTTCAACAGTACTTCCTGTGCTTATGTCTCAAATACTATTGCATATGGTTCAGATTCAGAATAAAACTCCCTTCTATATTTGGATAGTGGGTGTTTTCCTCCAGTTTGCTTTAAACTGTGGAACTGTCATTAAGTTTACATACCATATGATCATGATAGACGTTGCCTCCAGAAGGCAAAATGTTCTCTTGTTGGGCACCCCAGGTTCTTTTAGTCCTTTCAAAACTCACTTGCAACACGAAAACCATTTAGAGACCGAACCCATTTCCGAGAAAGCTCTAAACGACCACAAGAGAAGGTTCACAAACAGACAAGTGCATAGGGTTAATAAGTAACAACTTACTAGGATTAAAAAGAAAAAAGGGGGAGAGGGAATCAAAGAAAAAAAGAAAATGGAGCAAACACATCTGTACACTTCACATAGCAGAATGACCTGTTTATCCAGATGTGTAGGTGACACTTAAGTGAGACAGTCCAACATTTCTCCTGGAAACAAATCAAAGCATTGTGAGACAAGACACTGCCTATACAAGGCATTACATATCCATCTATCTCTATCTATATAGATGTCTCAATACCTCACATACAGTGTTCAGAACTGGTCATACTATCTCTAAAAGTAGTGGTTTTCTACATTTTCCTGTTCCTGTGTCTTTTTTATTTAGATCAAGTTCATTTACAGTACAAGGGATAGAGTTTCAAACCAAGATTTTAATCATGCATTGAGGGACAATTCAGTGGCCCAGTTTAATGTGCAAATACCAATATTTTCGCAAGTGCAATTTAATATCTAATTATATAAAGAAAGTGTTGATGTAAAAATGGCATCTTTTTAGTCCATAAGTCTGCTCCTTGTGTCTATTCTGGGTCACACCTCATCTCGTTACCCTCACTTCTCCCCTGGTACTACACTCTGCCATTTCAGCCTGCTTTCCTTTCTCACAGGGGATTCTGTGCCTTTTCTCGTGTTGTCCCCTACCTCTAAAATGGCCTCCCTGACCTGGTAGACAATGCAAACTCCCTCTCCTACATAAAGCTCACTCCCTTCAGATACCAGTCATCACTTACTTGCACCATGGACTCTTTTCCTGGCTCACTGTCCAAATATATATATTTTTTTAAAACACCACACTAACATGCAGTGGATGATGTGCAACAATCAGCTTATCTCATGCCCTGCACATGCCCTCCCTGGAGTTATTGTTAAATATATTTGGCTTTAAAAACCAACATACATAACATTTTAAAAAAGAATATTTATTATACTAATTAAACTATGGTCTTCATGACGCACCTTGTGGCAGGCACACACTGGGGTGCAGTTAGAGACAGATTAAGATTTATTGGGACCCTGGGCACAAAGAACATTTGGACCCCCCACCCCAGGGGCCCAGGGGTGCCAGAATAAGGGAGGGCCAAGGCCCCCCCACTTTTAAAAGTGAGAACGCCATGCCTGCCCAATTTTTAACATAGGTGTAGTGGCCTCAAGTAGGTGCGTAGCAGCTGTGGCCGGGGCTGTACTTCGCGGCAGGAGAGCTGATAAGATGATAAGCTCCCCAGCCGCGAAGCACTGCCCCTGTTAGTGGCGCCAGCCTCTTCCCACTAGGAGGCTGATGTGGGCCTTAGCCCTCCCTCACCATAGGACCCCAATCCCTGCTCCTCCCCAAGGCCCCATCCCCTGGCCAGGCCAGACGCTGGAGCTGGGCAGTAGTAAGAGCTGCGCAGGGAGCCCAAGCCGCTGTGGGGAGTCCCAGATCCTCCACCTGCCCAGGGCAGGTGGAGGGCTGAGGCTCCCCACAGTGGCCCGGCTCCCTGGGCTGCTCTTACTACAGCCCAGCTCCAGCTTCCAGCCTGGCCAGGGGGCAGGACCTTGGGGGGAAGAGGAGAAGCAGGGGGTGGGGCCACAGTTCCAGCACCGGTGGCCCTCCATTTCTACACAGGTTCCAGTGCTCCTGGGGGGAGCCCCAAATTGGCTGGGGGCCCTGGGCATGAGCTCATGCATTAATCCACCACTGGGTTGCCACTATGCAGCAACAGGACAGGTAGCGATAGAGAGGAGAAATGGGTTATCAGGGTGGTCTGCACAGCACAGCCCCATGTGGGTGTGGTCTGATGGTTAGAGGATATGGACAGCTACAAAGTTAGCTAGTGTGTATGGTGGTGTCAACAGTAGGCACTGGCCAAGATGTACGCTGTTCCTTTTCAGAGAAGCAGTAATCCACAGCCCAATTTACAACTCTTAAACAACCCCTTTGGAATCTTACCCAGGATGTCATGGTCCCTGTAGCATACTATGCACTGGGGAGCTGTGTTCCTGTTCCCTATCACAGTACTGGCTAGTACAGGATTTGGCCTTCTGATTTCATTGCCAGTAAAACACAAGGAAAGATTATGAAAGCATTGGCATAAAAAGCTTTTGGACTTATCACCTGAAATGTATGATCCTTCTCACCAACATGTTCCAAAACCCATTCAACATCTCAGAGAGATGAAAAAAATACAACTTCTGGATTGCCACTGAAAAACAAATATTCCCAAATGTATTCATGTACCACACCAACTGCGTTCCAGTGTAAGTATTTTGCTTAAAAGGAATCCTAACTATGAGGAACTTTTAACAATATATATCAGTGTGCATCTAATGGTAGGAATTAGATTTATGCATATTGTGGTTGTCCACTTCCAGCTGCTTTTGTGGAGTCAAACTTTTTTTTAATGTTAATACATCACATTATTATCACATTTAGAGAAGAATAATGGCATCGGATGTTGATACATCACTGGCAGCGCACGGTGTCATTTGAAAACATGCTTGCCTTTTGAATCTGTAATAAGGGGTCAAAGATATATTCTGGATTTAGCACCTTAGTACTTGCTCACTGGTTCCGACTGCAATAAATGAGTGTCTATTACATGTGAGATGTCTTATCCCTCAAAATATAAGAAACCCTAACTCTTTTCCAGTTGGCAGATGAAGCTGCAAGTAGACTTTTTAACAGGTTGAAATTAAATTATTATTATTGAACATGTCTATGGGATTTGATGGGACCATTGAGTCCAATTCAATTATGGATTTAGGGTGAGATTTTTCTAAAGCACTTAAATGTTAAGGGAGACAAACCTCCATGCTTCTGGGTACAAGCCAGCTCCTAATTGACAAGGATTAGAATTTTCTGTAATTGGCCAATACACAATTATCTTACACCTTCTTCGGAAGCACATGGACACAGAGAGGCAAGATTCCTGACTAGATGGACCACTGGTCTGATCTGGCATGGAGATGGCCCCCTCCACCTTTCCCCATGGGCACCCCCTTCCCGTGGATGCCATCTTCACCCCTCCACTGACTGCTCATGTTGGTCACCCCCATGCCACCCAGTAACAGCATTGGTCAGAACAGCTCTGGAAAGGGAGTTAGTTGCTGCAGAACCAATAAGAAGGAGCACAAGCCATGCCTGGTTTTGTATTTTATTTTTGTAAATTTACAAGGCCATACGTCTGTAATCATACTGTCAGATAGATGTGTCCATTTATGTAGCAAAACTGAAAGCACTCAAGTGGAAGCAAGTTTCTTTGTACAGTTGACTGTACATATATCTTAAACTGCTCCTAGATTAAAAAAAAATAGCTTGAAACTTTAAGGCATGTTGCCAGTGCAGTGTGTAGTGATACTGTTCTGATTTCCCATGAGGTTAACCCTACGTTATTTCCCTCTCTCCCTCTCCTGCCCACTGCCCTGGGGACACTGAGGAAAAAACATGCAGCCTTTTGGAGGAGGGAGTGATTCTTGTTGGTCCACAGTAGTCTGCCCCACTGATAGACTGAGGAATGGCGTTGACAAAGCTGCAATGGGAGTCCGCTTCTCCTCTGTCTGAAGGACAGTAGCCCCAACAAGGGCCCCCAGTGCAGAGAGGTACACGTATGGTGGGAATATTTGTACAGAGACATCACAGGATCTGCAGAAGGCAGCAGAATCTCAAAGAAAATAGGACCCTTTGGAAATGTCAATGATGTAGCTTTTCTGTTTTAAAATATGGAGGAAAAAAACCACCTGGGGTTTATTCTGGCTTCTGCTGTTGCAGATCCTGGCAGAGGACAACAGAATCAGCTCATCTGTTCAGCTGGTGGCACCCCAGTCAAAAAATAAAGCTCCCCTTTTCACAAGGAAAGTGGTACTGCCTCCCATCACCTACTCTCCATGGTGTAAATATTCCCCCAGACGCAGGCCTGGCAGCGTGCCGAACTGGCACAGTGAAGTATAATTCACACATTGTCACACCAGCTTTAGTCAGTCCCATGGCAATAAATATGTGTGAGATCTTAGTCTTTAGAGACTCTGTATTTTATGGTATATACCACAGCTGCATACCCCAACTTTATGGACTTAACCTGAATATATTTGGGACAGTAAAATAAGAGAAAATATTAATTTTGTGGTATTTTCTTTGTATCATCTTTTCTTCTGTTCCATCAGTGTGAGTTTGCCATAAATTAGGCCTGCTGAGAGACTGATGCTGAGCCTTCCATATGGCAAATATTGAATTAAGAGATGTGAAAAAGAAATCACTTTTTTATTCTTGAATTAATTCTTTTCCCTTTACATGGAATGTCAGGTTAAGCCACAAGTGTAGAGAAACAATACTGCTAGTGATGTTTCTAAAGACAAAAGGAAATGGCTAATGAACAAAATTTTAAGAAAAAAAAAAAACAAGTCCATAGACAGCATAATCAAATACCTAGAATGAATTTTGCATCAGGCTCAATATTAGGACTTTTAGGCTATAAAACACAGTTCTTTTGTTTCAAGGAATAGCAGTTCACTATTATAATCAGAGTTCATTCAAACGCATAACTGCATTTTTTTTTATTAAAGTAATCCTCAGGTGGAGTAAATCAGCATAGAGCCAGGGAAATCAGTGATGCTATGCAAAGGTATGGCAGCTGCGGATATGATACAATGATTCCCACTTCAGGTAATCTACTCTAAACATCTTTTCTACCTAGAACTCTACACACAGTAGGGGAACAAGTCAGAGAAAAAAAATCTGGAAAAATCAACTTTTGTGCAAAGATGCCAAGCGTATTTTTTGCAGGCCAGGGCCCTCTGTAAAACTAGTAATAGAGGGGAGGGTGAATTTCCTGGTGCTGCTGAGTCATATGGAAATAAAAGATTAAGAATCTTATTGGTGGTTTTGTCATTGCTGAAGATTAATTGTGTGATCCCTTGGAAACCTGACTAAAAAAAAAAAAATACAAAGAAATTTTTAAATTGTAAAATGTGACCAAAGTCAAAGTTATACAATGTATGTAAGCCCCTCTCTTTCTGAACAGCAGGATTTAAACTTCCAAAGGGCCTTTTTCATTTTGTATTTGCAGTTTCATGCCTCCAATTACTTATCTCTGTAATTTTTCACTCATAACAAATGTAAGCACAAATAGTAGCAAACAGACACCCAGTTGCTGGTTTTTGATGGCAAAATTAGAATTCAGGTTGCGATTTTCAAAAGTGCTCAGCATTAACCTAATTCTGTTCCTAATGAAGACAGTATTAACACTCCTATAAACTTCAGTGGGAGAAGAGTTAGGCCAATACTGAGCACTGTGAAAATCCCACCCATTAAGGCCTGGCTGGAACCAAGTCCTAGAAGAGGAAGCATGGTCTTGTGGTCAAGGCACAAAATAGGCCCTCAGGGAACTGGGTTCTGTTTCCTGTTTTAGCACAGACTTCTCATGTGATGCTGGACAAAAGGGCTGGACTGAGGGTGAGGGGTTTACAGACCCTGTGCGAAACCAAGCAAGGCATGGAGCAGTACTGGGCCAGGGAGGCCCCAACCCTCAACAGCTGCAAGGTATGCTCCAGGTGATGAGACAATTTAAAGGGGCAGTGGCAGGCCAGTGACGGGGGGAAGGTGTTACAGGCTGCCCCAGAGCTGTGAACCCACAAGAGGCCCTGAAGAACAGGATGTTGTATCCCACAGGTGAAGCCAATATTACTAAGACTGTGACCACACCCTAAATGGAGGAGCCACACCTGGTATGAAGTGACCCTGGGGGAATGTAACTTGAGGTGGACCAACAAGTGGTCCAGACATTGCAACATCCCTTTAGGGCCCTATGTTGAGATCTGGTGGAGTGGAATGACCTGCGTCATCTTCTCCTGCTCCCCTTTCCCTCTGTAGTGAAAGAACCTGAATGGGGGAAGAAGGAACACATAGGAGAGACTGAGGCCTGCTGTATAGGACCAGACAAGGCTCTGTCCAGGATGGGCATACTGAAAAGCCACTGCCTGACCACTAGACCAGCTGGCTATCATACTGACCTGCTACACTGTGCAACTCTTATTCATGCTCCATGAGCACTTTTTCACACAGCCTAGACTGAGCACTCACCTGCGTGAGTAAAAGTTGCACAATCTCAACCCAGTTCTCTCTGTGTCTCAATACCTCATTTGTAAAATGCAGATAATAAGATTTCCCTATCTCACAGGAATGTTGTAAGGATAAATTCATTGACTCCTATTTCCACCTCACTCTGCCTTTATATGGGTGTAACCCCATTGACATCAATGGAGTTACTCCCGATTTACACAGTGCAAATGAGAGGTGTTTAGGTATGAAGATGAAGGGGGCCATAAAAGTACCTAGAAAGATAAATATCTATGCTGTTGATTCCCATAAGTCATCAAATACACACATAAAACTCCATTTAAGTAAATGGGAGCTGCACATTTATATCTGAGGATGGCCCTGTGATTTTCACTTGTAAGTAAGAATTAAGAAGTAAGACAACAGGGTCTGGTGGTATTGTCTAATGTGGCAAGAACCACCTTGTGGAAAGGTGGACAGTCTCTCCAACGTTAAAGCTCAAGGATGCTTTTGATACCAACCAACTCCAGCAAAGAAGAAAACTAGGGGCATTCAAAATTTTCAGTGACAAGTATTTTTTATGAATGTTAAGGAATCAGAGGAACTAGTTTTCAGAAAAAAGAAATATTAAGAGTCTTTGAAACTTTGAAAAGTGCCTATAGTTCCTTCCTATCTCTAGATCTAGTGAACAGATCCAAATTGTAATACACAACTGACTAGGGATAATTACCTCATACACAGGATAATATTCAGGACCAAAAAGGAAATAATATATCATTCATAAACAGCACTATTTTTTGAAAAAACTATGTATGAGTCTCCATCACTGAAGCCAACACAGAAAAGATGCCATCAGAGAAAGCTTTTACTGACTGGTGCTTCAGTGTTTTGGCTGAAAGCAGGAGGCTGCAGATGAGAAGAAACGACAACAAAAGATGTTGAGATAATTCTCCCTGCACCTTCTAAGGGATGCATGAGGGGAACCCTGAAATATATACATGCATTATAAACTTTAAATAGTCAGAAGTATCTTACGTTAGTGAAAGAATTGACAAGTATTTCCTGTAAATCAGAATTAAAGTTGTCTTTGGATTTTAGGAGTACATCACTGACCTACATAGGACAATTGGTTTGAACAGTTTGGAAATTCCTATGTTCCTATGTCTAAGAATAGAATATGGATTGCAGATTAGGCCCCTAAAATTTAGCAGAAGGTGTATAAGTAGTGTGTTACCATTCAGGTTACTGTATATATTACAAGTGAACTGCCATCTATCTAAGATCGGATTCAGCAAAGCACTTTAGAACATGCACTGGTAAATAGGGATGGATTTAAGAACATGATAAGTACATGTTTAATTGCTTTGCTGAATGGGGAGCCTTATTCCTCAACAAAATATCTCTATTGTAAATATGCATGATGTAAGGGGATTTTTATAAATTAGGTCTTAATAAAAAGTTGGAAATCATGAGTTAGAATTTTCAGTGACCAATCAGACCATTCCTTTTGATAATATTCTACTTCAGTTAGAGGTTCTGTAACTTTTTATAACTAGAATAAATGGCATATGTATTTGTCTTCATTTTATATTACACAACACGCATATCCAAACATTTCAGCAAATTATAATAGACGAAAGTGACTCTACTTTTTAATTTAAATTTGGTATTTGGTAACACTGGTGGGTTAACAGTTTAACATCCTGCTTAGATGACCTCCCACAAAATATCAAGAAACAAAATGAATACTACATAGTATGGAATCAAATTTAAACCTACAACAACTTTTGTTAATAGGTTCTCAATCAATATGTTCAAACAATGTATTTTAACATATTAAAATTGCTTTTGTATTAAATATCCAGGCTATAGAGTTCTTTAGGGATAAGAAAAGTGTATGATACATCATATGAACATATTTTTATGCTGAACATTTCTCAAAATAGCACCTCCCGCTGCCAGTGTCTATGCCCCATGAACAGCTGAGCTGAAGTGCTACTGACAAAAGCAAGAAGGGTACAAAAATGATAAATTAGTCAAATTTATACAAGTCAGGAATGAAGTCCAATAATGAGCCTTCTCTTTACCACCAAAATGAAACTGTAGATGTTCTGTTATCTATATATATGTGTGAGAGAGACACTTGCTCAACATCATACAATCAAGAGTTCATATTCTATAAACAAACAGTATTATTTTCTTTACAGCTAGAAACAAAATATTCTTGTAAGCTTCTAAGGAAAGGAAAAACCTACTAACTTTCTTAAATGACAGATATATTTAAAAACATAAAAAATATTTGCCTATTATAGAAAATTAGATTAGAACAAGCTAATGTATGGGTACACTTATAAGATTATATCTTATTTATTTATTTATTTAGCCAATTCATACCAGCTATCTGAATTTTAAACTGAGATTGACTAGCAAAGAAATAGTATAGCAAAACTCCCTTTATTACAGTATATGCCAGAAACAGATTTAGATCTGATACCAAACAAAATATAGCACAGGTCACTGGAACTTCATAAAACATAAACTGCTACGGAAAGAAATGGGGAAAACAAATCAAATATGACTATGAATGACATTCTTAAATGACACCAGCAGTACAAATCTTGTTTTTGTTTTTCCAGTTTATACTGTGTGTAATAGTGGTAGCTATTGAATAAGATAAGCAAATATACCTTATAAAATATTATGCACCATCTTTAAGCTCAACATGACTTCAATTTACTAGTACATGCCCTGAGACTGGTCAATGTTATTCATAGATTTTAAGGCTAGAAGGGACAAATATGATCACCTATGATCACAAATATGATCACCTCCTACCGAACACAAGCCATAATATCTCACCCAGTAATTTCCACATCAAGCCCATAACTTCTGTCTTGGCTATTGTATGTTTTGTAGAAGGCTATCTAATCCTGATTTAAAGACTAGAAGTGATGGAGATAATCACTATAACCATAGCTGATGACACTTTTTGCTTTTCTACAGTCAATTAATAAGCAGTTAAGGTCATAAATAAACAATCTGGGATGACCCATACACATTCCCACCTGTTCCCCTTCTGCACTTGTAGAGCAGGATAGACAACCACAAAAGAAAACCCACATGCTTTGGTTAGCCTGTCAGCATCTAGAACCAATCTGTATTCATTCCAAACGGGATTCTTCATGCAACCTGGGGCATCAATAGCACAGGTACCATCCTCCAGAATGGTAGAGTTGCGTAATTATGATATTTTCATTAATGGATCTTTGACTGTACTATTCATTCTTGTAATGTAATGACTTAACTCTCTGAATACTTCCGTGATAGAAAATTCAAGTACATTTGGGGGGGGGGGGGGGGGGGGTGTGTGTGTGTGTGTGTGTGTGTGTGTGTGTGTGTGTGTGTGTGTGTGTGTGTGTGTGTGTGTGTGTGTGTGTGTGTGTGTGTATTTTATATATATATATAAAAATATAAACACATATTTACCTATAGGCAGATTTCACACACTGACATTTAAAAAAAACTTAATTAAGGTTGATTTATTTACAAATGAAATGTTTTCAACACACACAAAGGATGTATTTAATGTTTTATTTTTAAACATAATTAAAAAATAATATATAAATATATACATACTGCAAATGTAATACAGATAACAAATTCATTTAAGCCCATTTATGCACATTAGTAACACACCATGTGGCAGAAAGACTAGGACTACAAGAAGACCCCTTGGCGATTTATTTTATATTAAATCCCTAATGGCCTCGCCTCATCTTTGTAAAAATATGCACAAAAGTCCAGACTATGCAGCCATTGAAATGAATGGTTATTTATTTGCTAAACGAGAACCCTATGTTTAATGTTCCTTAGACATAAGGTAGCCTGCAAAAGTCGCATTCCTACAGCTCCATACATCATTTATTTTACATACCCTAACTTCTCACAACAGGCATCAGAAAAATATCTCTGAACAGCATTGTAAGTTGCTGAGAATTTTGTTTCCAATTCCATTACTGGAAGATTAAATGTTAACATGTTTACTTGCTTTTTTAGCATCCAAAACAAATCCATGTACCAATCTGACACCATTTCAAAAACGTAATGTGTATATTTATACTGGAAAAGAAAAGTTTGCCAAGTCTGTGATGTGATCAGCAAAAACAGACAATGGAAGTTCAACCCTTCAAATAAAATTAAATACATTATGATTTATGTAGTAACCCAACTAGTTTAAAAGTTGTTTGAAAATGCCTGCCATGCTACAATTGAGAGAGTTACTTGTTTTTATATAGGTATAATGTGTAATACTTAAATAAAAATCTGTCTTCATAATACACAAAACACCATACAAATCTGCCAGAAAAAACTTGCAAATGTATACACTGTGCTACTACTAATGCTATTTTGAAAAAGATTTTGAAATTTAATCAAGGAGTTTTCCTTCTCTTGGACACCAGTTGGGCTGGTTAGGAGATCAAAATCTAGGGCTTGATCCTTGGGTCTGGCCAATGTTCAGCAGGAGTGAAGGAGGAGAGGCATACGTGATGTTATGCCACCTTTCTGTCCTTCCCCTATTCAATCCTTGAGACAGCTGAGGGCTGTTTCAAATCCAAGTGAAATTTATAAGAGTCTCCAGGCTGCTCTAAGTTATGCTGGCTGTAACAGCCTCTTGGAGAGTTGTTCCACCAGCCCAAGATCAGCAGAGCACAAAGTGCTGTATCCACCCCCTCTTCCATTCCTGGGACACACCCCACCCTGACCAGCAGGGCCAGCAGCAGGAAGTATAGAGTCAGCTACGCTATCATGTGGGGATTGCCCTACGTAAAGAACACTTTACAAAATTATAAAGTGTGCTCAGATATCAGGGTGAGGAATGCGATGCAACAACCTTAATAGAGCACTATCTCATCAGTCAATCAGGTTTCAGTTTCTCTCACATATACTGATCAAGACCAGATACCCGCTGGCCATATTTTTCAACTGGCTTCCTTAAGTCTCCTTGAGAAATCTCTATTTATGTTATTTTTTTTCTCTTTAAAGATACTGCTAGTTGCGTTATCATTAAGTGGTCCAACTGAGAGCCTGCAGGCTGAACCTGGCCTGCAGGACAATTCCATCCAGCCCCCAGAACTCCTATGGCATCCGCTCCCCCCAACAGCTGCCCAGAACATAGAGGGTATTGCAGTGAGTGAAATGCTGCACAATCTACATGTGGAGACAAAATGGCCTCCTACATGGGAGGTCACGCAATGTGGAAGAGGTCATTTTATAGAGCCAGTCTCCCTCCGGCACACGCAGCACTTCTCTACAGCAGCAGAAAGGTGAAGGTAGCTGGCGAGGTAGCCAGTGAGCAATGATGATCCTCAGAGTCATCTGTCTGGAATTATATTTTGGTAATGGGCCTATGGAGGTGCCTCCAGTCCAAATTAGCATCCAGCCCACAGCATTGAAACGGTTGGACCACAGACTCCAGCAAAAAAGTCATCAAGCTTTCATAAGAAACTATAAAGAAAAGTTCCATGAAAGTTGCATATCTTGTTCACTATATTGCATCGTGAGGAAAGAGGAGAAATGGAAAGTTCAATTCACAAAGTATTATTCATCTCTCAGGAAAAAATGACTTTCCCGGAAAGTCACATTGAGAAGATGCTTCTCATTTCCAAGGGAATTCCAACAGAGAACAAGCAAAATATACTCTCAGGGTATAACATAATAAAACAGAAATTAACAGCAGTGCATGCACTCAGTTTTGCTACAATACCCTATGAATAATCTCCATCATGACTTGGAGAAACTTTCCAGTACAAGTAATGAAAACAACAGCCACTTGGGCCACGTTACTTCTCTGTTGCCACTGTCCTGAACAAATGCTGCCATGCATGTAAATAAGATGTAGTTTGTGTGTGATATGGTTCTGTTCATTTCTTCTTTTAACCTAGAACTTCACTGTAATTTAAATCTATAGAACCCCAAACAGAAAGAGCTTTATCTGAAAAACGCAAAGCTGTGTACATCCAGCTCCTCACACAAATCCTGATCTGTATGCATGAAATGCCTTCCCTGAATTGATCAATAAAGCCCTCTATTCCTTTAATACTACCCTCTATTTCTTTAAAAGTCTCCTCAAGATCCATCTCTGCCAAGATGCCTATAAGAGATCAGCAAATTGATGATGGGCAGGTGGGGATACGTGACACTTTATTAATATAATAACAGCAGTAAATATACTCACATATACATTAAATATATATATTTGATTATATTCCAACCCCTCACACCCTTCATATGTCCCTTGTCTTCCCAAATTGTAAACATACTGGAGCAGGGATTGTGCCTTCCTATGTGTTTGTATAGCACCAAGAACCATAGACCTTGATACTTTTCAGGCCTCTCAGTGTTACTGCGATGTGAATATTGACTAGTGATACTAATAGTGAATTAGTTGGTACCTGAAGGAATTATTCAATTATTGCCACTATTACCTTTCCCCTAAACCAAAGAACATTTTAGCAAACATTTTCTCTAACAAGGGATATTAGCATCTATATTTTAATAGAAAACTCAGGTCTTAACTCCATAATAACTGAACAGTTCACAAATATTGCAGAATTTATCTTCACAACTCATCTATGAGGTAAAGAAGTGTTATTATCCCCATTTTACAGAAGCAGAGTGACTTATTCAAGATTGCACAGGATGTCAATGGCAGAGCTGGGATATGAACTCAAACATCCTGAGTTCCATCCCGGTGCCTATCCACAAAACCATCCTTCCTCTCAGAAACACAGGAGCTAAGACAGACTCTAATTTCATTATAGATCTGTAAAACCAATAATAAAAGATAGCATGCTTTTTATGGGTATATGAAAGACTATGTATGTTATTTCATTTATTAGAATATCAATGTCACTTGATAGATTGATTTTAAGAAGTCTTTATCATTCTTAAATACTCATTTAACCCATTCACAGCCTGAGTGTTTCAGGTGTGCCATTTTCATTCTTCATGACACATAGCAACTACAGCAATAAACATGTGTTTGTGAACAACACACTATTCCTGATGGGTTGCAGTAGATATAATCACTTTATTATCACTATTAGAAGCAACAGCAGCAGCAGCTGTGTAACCATCAGAACCAATAAATCCTAACAGATCAGGAGAGATCATGAAACCAAAGCAAATAATAAGGCCTAAGAAAACTCTTCATTAAAAGATGCTCTTATGTATCTGTTGGCTGGAAGAACAGTTTGACCCTGTTAGTTTTCTAAAGAAGCAAACACATTATAGATGGATTTCAGAGTAACAGCCGTGTTAGTCTGTATTCGCAAAAAGAAAAGGAGTACTTGTGGCACCTTAGAGACTAACCAATTTATTTGAAGTGAGCTGTAGCTCACGAAAGCTCATGCTCAAATAAATTGGTTAGTCTCTAAGGTGCCACAAGTACTCCTTTTCTTTTTACATTATAGATGCTACATCTGCGGCATTAAAGCAAAGCAAAGCAAAAGCAATGTTTAATTAGTTAATATCTGTACAGCACTTAGAACATGAAAAGCACTGCATAAGTGCTAAGTAGTAGGAATCATCATCATTATTACTAGAGCAAATCCGGAACTATTTACACAAGCAAAACTCACAGGAAGGTGAACATGAGTTTTATCAGAGTAAATACTCATGTCTTCAGGATTTTGCCTGAAGTAAAAGACTCAGGTTTTCAGATTTTTGCCTATTGTTAATTATTATTCCTATTATGGGTTACAGAATTCTGCTTGCTGGGGATGTGGCAGGCAGAGCAGTACACCATGGTTTTGCAAATCCACCCCTGACTCTGTTGGTGCTGTTGCAGATTGCTACAAGCCAACAACTGTCCTATGTGCTTCTGTCAAGCACTGGAAGCCAGACAGAGTTCTGGAAGTGTTTGAACAGAGTGTAGTAACTCAGCAACCACAAAAATTAATCTCTAGCCACAGAGGCTAAAGCAATGCCACTTCAGTTAAAGCATGTTTCTTTTGCAAAGAGAAAAACTAGAAGGAATGACTTCTAGGAATCACTTCCAGGTAACTTCAGTCAAAAATGCTGGTAATATCAGTGACTTGATGGATAGAGATTAAAGATCATTTAACTCATGGAAATCACTAAGAATTGACTGTTTTGTGGATATGCAATTGAATCTCCTTCCCCTAGACAGTTCCATTTAGTTATGCCTCAAACAATGTTCTTGTGAACCACTTCACTGCTTAAGAATCAAATCTTGGTGTTCCCTGCACAAAAGTATTCTAAAGTCAAATGTGATACAATATATTCACTGAGGCCAGTTCTGAAACTTGTCTGCTTTTAGAACTATAAAAACATTGCCGTGGTCAAGTAGTAGAAGAAAGGGATACAAATTATGGGCTAGAATGTGACTAGCCTTAATACAGTTGTGCAAAGTAGAAGTAAAGATCCTCCATCTCCCAGCTGAGCTACGTGAGTGCTACCTGGATGTTGGATCTGGATAGAGCAAAGAGCACAGAAGCTGCATTCCACATATTCTTTCCAGGAAGTAAAAAAAGCATCTTAATTTAATACTTAAGCTCATTATAAGCCTAATTTGTACCACTCACCTAAATTAGCAAAATGATAGACAATGGTTAAAATAAATTATTAGATGATTATAAAATCCCATTTCTCATTCAAAGAATGCATTTCCAACCATCTTGTTATTGGTTATTTTGACATTTGTATATTTTTGCAAATTTTAGGGGCCAAAGTTAAAGCTGAGTGGGCCGCGCAAGTTTGGTGGAGTGATGGAGGATAATGGAGGATTGTATGGCAGTGAGAAAGGGGCTGGACCCTTTAACTGTTCATTTCTTGACTTTCTAACATGTAGTTTTTTAAACTGATTCATTACTGTGCCAGCATGTAAATTACTGTCACTGACACTACTGACACTCTATCACTTATTTAGTAAGCTAGACATTAACTTTTTGACATACTAGCCAGTACAATTAATATCTAGTATGATTCAAGGTATGTAGCTTTGAAATCCCTTCACAGAAGATATCTTGATACGAAACATGCTTCTCTGAGCAATTATAAAGTGTTTTGAATAAGTCAGGAAAGAAAAGCCAAGTCTGACATTTTAAACACAACAGGATGATATTCAACAATACAAAGCTACAGACTAGATCCAGCAGACCTAAGCCGCTGGAACTGCTATCCCTGGAATTTCCATAGGCCTTTAAGGTGTTTTCAAAGATGAAAACTAACCTCTATTTTCAAGGGGAACTATTCCTCTCTTGTACCCCAAAATGCTGTGTTTCATGGATTCTCCCATTCTGTACTGCTCAACTGCCATAACTGCAGTAAATTAGGTTATTTGATATTATACCAAAACACTCTGTACCTGAGCACACTTAATGCCCTACATGTCCGAACAGGTTCTTCTCCAACTGACTAAACATCACTCAGTGAGGGACAAGTTTGAAGGGCTCACACCATTAACACACTAGGCTCTTCCCTTGCTGACAGTGTCATTTCAGAAGGACATCCAATGAGAGCATGAAGACCACAAAATTGAAAGGTCAAAGATTAATTCATACTTCATGGCACCCAAGAAGCTTGGCAACAGAAAGACAGATGCCCAGCACCCTCAGCTCCTATTGAGTTCAGTGGAGTTGTGGGAGCTCTTAAAATCAAGTCCTTGGTGACTGGGGAAGGGGTAGAACCCCATCACCTACTTGCAACATTCATCTACCAATAAGAGAGCAATGATGGCTTCTTCCAGGAAGCCTATTTAAAATAATACGGGAAGGGAGAAAGAATAAAACATGACCGAATCATAAAACATCTGTTCTCCCCTCCCCTCCAGCTTAACTTCTGCTTGTCTCATAGTCAGCGAGGCATGAAGTTTGCAGAGTTTGAGAATCAATGTTTGTGGAACATAGGGGGCTCATTCACTGATAGCCATAAAGTTCATTTTTACTTGTTTGAATTGGTGATGCAGCACAAATGCAGTCTTGGGTATTTTTGGCCAGATTGGCTCTCTGTATGTAGGGTGACCAGATGTTCAATTAGCGGGACAGTCCCCATATTGGCGGCTTTGTTTTACAGAGGCTATCCTCCCGGGGAAAAAAAAGTCTCCCGATTTTTCACTCCTTCTATTGGTTACCCTATCTGTATGTAAAGGATCATTTTGGCTAACACAAGATAGATGAGTCAGTAATACAAACCACAATGCTTTTAGATGAGGCGTGCTTTATATGCACCTGCTCAGTGTGTGAGGACTTGGCTGGGACTAAAAGCGACCACCTACACTGATGGGGTATGTGAAGGGACTGCAAAATAGTAAAAGCCCCCAGGAGAAATAGGAGCAAATGTAACAGCTGCCTTAGGCTCGTGTCTTACCCCACTCCTTCTGAGGTGACTGATGCCACTTGCAGGACTAGTCATACTCAGTTGCTGCACTTCCCACCCACATTGTGGCTAGTCCCTGAACATGGGCTTAAGGGGAAGGGGAAGGTTCCTCGTGTGTCCCTTTGCTTTCTCACACCTGTGAAGAGCCAGCCTCAACCTGGCCCTGAATGATTTTGATCTGTACTTCTACACATATAACAGCTAATTCTAAAGTGATATCAGCACAATATTCATTAAAAACAATACACTAGAGGAAAGAACATCTGTAAAATATGCCAGGTTTCAGAGTAGCAGCCGTGTTAGTCTGTATCCGCAAAAAGAAAAGGAGGACTTGTGGCACCTTAGAGACTAACAAATTTATTTCAGCATAAACTTTCGTGAGCTACAGCTCCTTTTCTTTTTGTAAAATATGCATAACTCTGAACAGCTAATAGTTATGCACACATTTAACTAAGAGCACTCCAATTTAAGTGGGGTCAGTTCAGAAGTGTGACACTGAAAACCAGCAACCAAAAAAATGACTTTCACCAGTACTGCTAACATAGGAAATGCCTGAGACAAGCAGCCATCTGATTAACAAATTGGAAGGTTTTCTTATCAACCCTGGAACGTCTATAATTTATGACCAACATGACTGTTTTCACAGCATTCAAAGCAGGTGTATAAAAGTAAAAAACCAAGGGGACACTTTTCTCAAGGAGTTGAGAGATTATTAACCCCACTGCACAGAAGGGTAGGTTTTCTGATCCAAGCATTGCAATTTTCTGCAGCTGTTGCTCTAAAGCATACTGGTAAATTACTTTTATTTGAAAGGATATTCAGATGCATAGTAATGAAAGTCAGACCACAAATAACTACAGCATTCGTAAAAATGAATTACATCATTGACAAAATCTGCTCATACTCTATCTTGAGAAAACAAGCAACTGAAAATCTATGTGAAAGAACAGGCCACCTTATGCAGCTTGGTTGTTTAGCAGCTATATTCTGTTTATGTTTCCTCTTACCTCAAGGGTCATGTACACCGTGCTAACTGCTACTTTAATTTCTCCATCTGACAGCTCCTTGAGATCCTTCAACATAGCCTCCTCAATATTTAAACCTGTTTGAGATACAGAAAAACTGTTCAATACATACAAGTTTCAGAGCTAGTCAAATGCAAAAGGATGAGTTAAGACCAGAACTTTAGCCTTAATGTTAACTCTTCTGGCTTTTCGGGGTTCACATCAAAAAATTAACATTATTGTTTTATTATTTAAATTAATATTAGTAGTATTGCACTACTACTTTAATATCAGAGTAAACAAAGTTCAAAAGAATTAAAAGACAAAGATACTCATCAGTTTCCCTCGATGAAGTTGTAAAGGCTCTGATCTGGAAGCATATCGAATACAACTTGTCAATGAGTGCCCATACTCTTTAATCTTTAGATCATGGATATAAAACTTTTGGCACTAATATAGAATTGTTGTAACAAATCATTCAGAGCTGAAGCAATTAAGGTACATACTGTAAATACAAACTTCAGATTACATTCTACCACTGATCTTCCTTAAACTAACTTTGTACCAATGGATGTTTCTGTGTGGGATTAAAGATTAATATAACCCTCAGGAACAGATTAATGTGTGTATGGATGACACAGGAGAGTTTATCATCATCATCTACTGGGTGACTCTTTAATTGTGGGTTCTGGATTCTTTTTATATAGGAGCCAGAAATGTTGTGAATTTTCAATATTTCATTTAACCATATAGCTTTCATGTAATGGGAGATGTCCAGCTAAGAGGCTGCAACATTCTCTAAAACTATATTTAAATAATGCATGATGCATAGGAACATGGTCAATTGACCCCTACTGATAATGCAGATAATATAGCCAAATAACCACTCATGACTGAAACAGCCATATAAATCATAACTGCTCATCAACGAATTCAGTAGCTAGATTCTCTTCAATCAGCAATCTATTGACAAGATGAACTGGCAGGTTCTCATGTATAGTCAAAATCTTTGATATTTTCATTTCAAAAATTACTATATATAGACATTAGAGTCTTTAATAAGCAGAGTAGCTATTCTCTTCAATGTGCCCAGAATAACCAGTACACCTATGGATTCAGGTTTGTAAATGAGCACTGCTTCTTAGATGAAACCTGGAACTGCTATTTTGTTGAATTGTTCCACTTCTGCCTAACAAACTAGATACATAAAGGCAAACCGTTCATCTGACTTGCAAAGGACCTCAGAATCTCATCCTCACCTACCTGCACACAGAGCACACAAACATATGCAATGCTAACTATGTAATTTGTAATAAAATCGTAAACAATATTGATAAAACACAGAACAATGTAGCTAGTACGCTACTCCCTGTTTAGGGGCACTTGAAATTATGATGCATCAATGGCTATACTAAAGCTGCTTCCAAGAGTAGTAGAAAAGTGGCTAATTTTTTTTTTTTTAACAGTGTAGTTTCATTAACAGCCAACTATGGTCTTATCTCTGTGCATGAAACTCCATGGATCCCAATCCTAAAAAGACACACAGGCAGACTTCACTTGATGTATTGTTAGTAATCCTGTTAGGTAAAATCCTGGCCTTATTGAAGTCAATGAGAGTTTTGCCACTGACTTCCATATATTGAAGTCAATAGGCCTACACACAATGAGCAAAGTTAAGCACATTTATTAATCTTTGTAGAATTGGGGCCATGAATGGCAAATGTGAATAGTGTTTGTGATCACAGGAAGTATGGCCTTTTAAATATATTTTAATATTTTCATTAATGATCTAAAAGAGGAGCTAAAGAGCACATTGGTCTAAATTGGCAACACCCATCAGACACCTAAAGGGACCAGAAATATGAAAATAAAATTCAGTTTGTTTCAACAGAAACAGAAAGTTAATACATTTGGGAGGAATACTTCAAAAAAATTTAACTCAATCGGAGGGAGATGTCCTAGGGAAGCAATGATGATTAAAGGGATTTCGGGATAATAATGAAAAGCAAACTGGACATGCGTTTGTAATGTGACATGGCAGCAAAAAAAAAAGCCACTGACATTCCTAATGTGTATACAAAGGCTGTACATGACAGAGCTGGGAAGCACTAGAATCATGTCAACTGCTTTATTCAAGCTGCAGAAACCACTGAAAATCAAGCTATATTCACTTCTGTATTGTATCTATGAAGTGACAACGTTTCACTGAATTTTGTTCATATGCATGAACTCTTAATAGAAGCTTTTTGTATATGTCTTTTGTTTTGTATATTGCTTGACCTTGATTTTGGAGCACAGAGAATAACAGAAAAGGAACAATGAGACTGATTCTGCCCTCAATTATACCAGTTTCATTTCAATATAGCTACACTGATTTCAATTGCACTGCTACTGATTTATACCAGTAGGTTTAGGAAAATCAGGCCCAACGTTCAGAAATTTCATCCCACTGCTGTTTACAATGTATTTCAAGTTTGATACTGAATATTAGGGTAGATCACTTGAGCCAAGCCATATGGTGGACATCACACGTTCTTCTCCTTTGACCCTGACTGGCTGATCCTAGCTTATGCAATCAGGGAGGTCAGCCAGCTCAGCTGGAGCCATTTTCACCTGGTTTCTCACAGGGAGGCTGCACTGAAGTTGCAGTCTCTAATCCAGCTGGGAAGAGAATTTTTTCTCCCAGCCTCTATGTTTTTCTGGATTGTGGGACAACTTCTCTGTTGACCTGGGCACATGGCAGGAACTGAAAGCACTGAAGGACTATCAGTGCTCAAGTGAATTAGTCTGTGTCTTCATTACAATGTGGGTGGATTACCAAGCTGCCTGGAAGCAGCACCGAGGAGCGCTAGCCTATACCCCAGCCAGGCTAGCTAGCTCGGGTGTAAAGCACCTTCAAACCCAGATAGACAATGTTTTTGGAGGCATGGAGTAAAAATGGTTCAGTCTCATTTGAGTGACAATGAAAAAGAAATATACTTTTCCATTATTAAAATAACTTCTTGCTATTTCAAGTTTTATTTAGGGTTAAAGTCATTTCAGCAGCATAGAGCCCAAGAAACTGAGCTCTATGCAGGTGAAGTAGGTTCAGAAAGTAAAATCCATCCCCAAGATGGCATTGAGCTATCTACACTTGAATTAATGCTGAGCATCCTCCCTATGGCTGGATCAGTGGCTATAGCCCACCATGTTGTGTTGAGGCCCACTAAATTGTGCGTGTATGTATATATATATACATACATACTAGACAATATTAATTATCTGGTTTAGAACCTCAGATAGCATGGATAGTCCACAGAAACAAGACTTCTATGCTCCACCTTAAGTCAGTCATTTAACTTAAAAGTAACCATCATATGTTAATACAAATGAAGACATTTTTAATTTTTTATTTCAACTACTGTCATCTCACATAACGATCCATTCTATCTAGATGTAGCCACATGACAAAAATGACAAGCTGCCTGAGGAATGGAAGTAAACTGCATTACCTTGAGCCTTAAATGGGGTCTCCTGGAAAACAGAGATTATGTCCTCTCGAGGAGGCAGCTCTGGAAATTTTTCTTCTAGAATTGACAGTATTTCTTCCTGTTGTTCTGTAATTCTTTCGGGTTCCATAGACATACATTTGAAGAGAATGCTTCCTGAAATGTGAAACAGCAAAGTCAACCCCTCCTGTACAACAGTGAAAAGGTACTAGAGAAACTACAATTCTTACTGTCCCCATTTCCCCTTCCCCTTTAAAGCCCTTTCCTCCTTTGGGCTTGTCTTCACTGTAGAGTTAACTCAAGTTATAACTCGAGTGCTCTCTGCACACACAGAGCCTTAACTGGCATGTATTGGTGCTTTTTTTAAAAATTTGAGTTGGCTGGCCTGTCAGGGGATATAGATTTGTAGGTCACAGCTAGACTTAGCATAACACATCAGCTGCTAACAATCACCCCATAAAGTAATCCAGTCACTCTTCTGTAGCTCAAGTGTTATTTCCCTGTGTGGCTACTCTCACTAGAGCTACACTTACTCAAGATGCATTAATTCAAGTGTAGATAACTCAAGCTTACTCTGCAGTGAAGATATAGCCTTCATATACTTGTTACAAGGACCAGTACAAACTGACATGCCAAATTCCCATTTTCTAAGCAGCCAAAATATCAAATTCTTTAAAAATCTACACTGGTAATTTGTTATTTTGATAAATCTAGCACATTAGGAAAAGCTACTTTAATTTATCATATAATTTCTATTTCTATAGGGTTTTGTTATGTTTAAACGTAACGATCCCAAGCTTGCCCCAGGAAGCCAATGGCAACATTCCCACTGACTTCATGATAGGTCCCAAAAACTAGCATGATGTTTTTTGAAGTGAACGTCTCTTTAAGTACAAGTAATTGCTTTTCCCGGGAGCTACCTGTTTACAAATCCATCCTGCCTGGTAGCTGATCTCCCTCTTTTTCCCCCACACAGGATGTCAGTATCAATGGACATAGAGTGTGACTGCTAAAATACAGCCAGCAGAACCCTGAAATAAGTACACAAATACATACACAATATCACCCACACCACAATTAAACAAATCTAGATTAAGCATTTTAAGCAAATGATTGATTTTATCGTATTTATTGACTCCATTATTTCCATGCTGAGGATTTCTAATGGCCCTTCTTATTACCAATATAACACAAAACTCTTCCCGTATACAGCACACAGGTAACAACTTCACAAAGGACTCTGAGGATAACCTTAAACTTATGATTTAAGTCAGTCACTAGTCATTCCAGTGTAATCAACTCTAGATAACTCCATGCCAATGTATTTAGATGAAAGCACAGCACGTTCAGCCAAATACGACACATTAATTTCAAAGTTAAAAAAGAGTCCATTAAATAATTGCAGCACAATTGGCACTCTGTTGCAAGAGCTAAATAGAGTTGTTGTCTTTTCAGAGGATTACACAGAGCATACCATCTTCCAGATTCCAGCCTTGAAGTGACAGATATTGCTGGCGGGATAAGGATTCAAGGTCATCCTTTAACTCCCAGAAGGCTTTGTTCCCATTTGCTAATATGCCCAAAGAAAACATTCATTGCCAATTATTCATGCTAAATTAAGAATAATAAAATCTTATGCTTCAGCATTATTATTTATATTAAAGTAGTTCATGGAGACCCCAACCAAGATCAGGGTCCCATTATGCTAGGACAGGGGTCGGCAAACTTTTTGGCCCGAGAGCCACATCGGCATTGAGAAACTGTATGAAGGGCCAGGTAGGGAAGGCTGCACAGGTTAACAAAGCAGGTTAACGGCAGAGCTAGGAATTGAATCCAGGTCTCCTGACTCCCACTCCAGTATCCTGTTCATTAGACCACAAGCCTGTAAAATGAGTGGAATCCCCTACCCTTTCAATGTAAAGCACTGCATAGTTGGGTAAGTGCCTTATGGGGGTTTTCAGTTCCCTGAGAAGCAGCAAAGATATTTCCAACCTAGCAGATACACTCCTCTCCTCAAGGACTATTTGCATGTCAAAGTCTTTTAGATTTCAAATTTTGGTGGTTTTTGGCATAGTCCTGGCAAAAAAGTATAGTTTCAATGTTTTTAAACTGGAAAAGTGTGGGGGGTTTTCCACCCTCTGATCACTGAAAGGATTTTTCTCAAACTTTACAACCATCACCTTTGGAGATGAATGTTTTATCCTCAATAGTAACTTTCTTCAAAAAAACAAAAGGAGTACTTGTGGCACCTTAGAGACTAACAAATTTATTTGAGCATAAGCTTTCGTGAGCTACAGCTCACTTCAGCTGTAGCTCACGAAAGCTTATGCTCCAATAAATTTGTTAGTCTCTAAGGTGCCACAAGTACTCCTTTTCTTTTTGCGAATACAGACTAACACGGCTGCTACTCTGAAACCTTTCTTCAAAAAGTTATAAGTGCACGAACGCAGGATGATCTGCAACTGGAATCAATTTTGCAACTTTAAGTATAGGCCTCACTAGCAGACAAATGCTGGTATAGGAGTAGTACTCTGAAGTAGGGAGTGAATCTCTCTGAGGAACTGAGACTAGTTGACATATTAGTCGAAGGGATGAATTTGGCCTAACATGTTGATATGGAGACATACAACCTGAAAATACATAGAGCCATAAAAATTATTGTAACATACCGCTCCCTGGAGAGACTGTAGACACTTGTAATATTTATTGTAGGGTGAATCCAGGATGGAATTTCTTTCTTATCTCAGAATTTCTCTCTTTTACCCTTAATTTTCTTGGGTTTATGTCAGTCTTATTATTTTAAATAGTATTCCTCTCTGTGTGGTAGTATTAAAAATCATAAAAGAAACAAGACTGTACAGAAAATATATACTGTGGCCCACATTTTCAAAAGTTGCTAGTGATTTAGGCATCCCAATTTTTGAACACCTTAAGGGGTCTGATTTTCAGGTATGTAAAGTTGGGTATCCAAAAGCTGAAGCACCCATAATCTTTATTCATTTTTCAAAATGTAGGCCTGTATCTTTAGTGGTGGTTCAGTTGGTTGGGGTTTTTTTAATATAAGAGATGGAATAGTTACTATTGTATGTGTCATCTGAACCATTAACCAATGGATTTAAAAAACCATACATACTCATCAATTCAGAATTACAGATGGCTAGAAGGTCAACCCAGATTTGTATACCTAATTGTATAGAAAGAACTAAGATCAAGTAAATTATGCTTCAATACAACTACAATAACATCATGTTACTAATTTTCTTTTAATATAACACAGTCTAATTACAATTGATTAAAAATTGAGCAATAATTACAGGACAGCTTTTCCCTGATCAATCCAGGTTTCCAATTAAGCTGTGAGATAAGTGCAGAATTATGTAATTCTAAAAAAATGCTGAAGGCAAAGGCAATACAGAAACAGTAAAAGGAAAATAAAATTTGATTCTCAGAATTTGAGCAAAATATTGTGTGTGTGTGTGTCTCACACAGTCAATTTCTGTTTCTTTTACATGAATAGTGGAGTTCAGGTAAATGAAAATCTAGGGCCCAGATTTTCAAGATAATTAGGCCCCTAATGCCCACTGACATCAATGTGAGCTAGGGGCTTTTGAAGATCTGACCCCAAGACACTACGGCAGCTGGATTCTAAAATCTCACACCAGCCTTATACTGGCATAACTCACTTGACTTTAACTAAGTTACTCCTAATATGCACAGGTGTGAGGGAAAGAAGAATCAAGCCCCTTAAATCAGAACAAATCTTCATAATAAAAATTCTTACCAGTGACAATTCCATTTTTCAGTTCAAGAACAGTTTTATTATAGAGCATTGTAAAAATGATTTTCTGAACATTCACGAAGCTAGTTTAAATTAATCTGCCAATCCTTATAAATATATTTTAAAACAGGGAGTTCTAATGTTTCTAAACGTTTTTACCTTTATCTCCCAAATCAAAAGAGCTTGAAGGATTGTTTGAAGATAACTCTATACTGCTATGTCCCTGTATCTGGTTTTCACTGGTATGATATGTTCTTGTGAATTTCCATTGGGAAAGCTCTCTTAGAATTTGATCAGACCCTCACTAGGATACACACACGTGAGTTATTGCATGTTTTAAAATCAGAGTTTGAACATGGGTGCAAGAAAGAGTGCAGATATGCATTTCACCTGGCTATCTGAAAGCAGCCTTGTACTCTTGATTGCTAGGTTCCTCTCAAGAGTTGCAACTTGACATAGCCTGGTTGTGTGCAAAACTTTCTGATAGGAAACCCACTTTGGGTTTTAAGGGGAACAAGCATTTTCATCCCAACATGAAATGTAGGCCTTATAGCATTAATGGAGTAATTAATCAAACAGGCACCCAATTTTAAAAGCTTTTTTGTCGTAGGCATTCTGTTATTTAATGCTTCTGCTAAGAAAAAAGGAAGAGAGAGAAAGAGTCTTCTCAAACTAATATAGAGACATCTGCAATTCCCAATGTCAACACGGGTGTATTCTTCCTTCAATGTATACATTGTGCTTGTTAGCATTAATGGGACATACACACAAAATCCCTGCATATTAGTGGGATATGGAGCCCTCAATTTCTTTATGGGGTTTAAGATCCCACATAGTTTAGAAAAACGAACTCAGAGTTTGTCCTAAGTAACACTGCCTCACCTCATTTCTCTTCATCCTAGGCATGCTTTCATTACCACTTTCCCAGACTGAGTCAGATCAGCAGTCCATTTAAGTCATGTACTCTTTTAAGTATCTGTTGTAAAGGAGATCCATCAGCTAAGAACACTGTGGCACTTACGCCCCATATTCTTCATAGAAATATTATGATGTGAATATGGCATAACTAAAATGTGTTTTATGCAAGATGGGTCATGTGAGGTATCATTGGAAAGGTTATGATGTACTGACTGATTATCCTATTTGCATGCATGTATCATTTCTATATCTGAAGTTAGAAATATTGACTGTGTATAAATTACTGAAGTGTTAGCACCTGGGGAATGCCCACCAGACAGAAGGCAATCAGCCTGGAAGGGCCATTAGGAAGGACAATAAGACTTTGAAGATGCTAATTTCCCATCTTCCTGAGAAGCTTCCTGGGATGCTGCTTTGACACTGCAGGGTCAGATGATTATGTCACCTGGTACTGGACCCCATCTTGGCCTACTAGTATTTTTCCACAAAAGGCGTGGAGACCAAACTGGGAAACAAAGGATTCCCGCCATATGTAAATCCTATTTAATGCAGGGAAGCAAGAGTTAATCAGGGCTCCTTCTTCACTGACTCTCCACCCAGGATGACTGCTGAGAAGATCTAAGAAACAAGGACTGAGGGGGAAAGAAGAGCTGAGCCCGGACCAGAAAAGGTGTCTGGCCTGTTAAAGAAATGCCTAAAACAACATTTAGGGTGAGAAATTACTACTTGTAACCAGTTTCTTTAGTGTATTGAGCTTAGTTTGTGTGTTTGTTTTATCTGCTCAGTAATCTGCTTTGAGCTGTTTGCTATCCCTTGTGATCACTTAAAATCTATCCTTTGTAGTTAATAAACTTGCTTTGTTTTCTAAAATCCAGTTTGTACAATTCATAATGGGGGAGGAGGGCAAAAAGCTGTGCATATCTTCCTCCACATTGAGGGAGGGGGCGATTTTCATGAGCTTACGCTGTACACATTTCTGGGCAGCACAAGACAATATAATTTTGGGTTTACACTCCAGAGGTAGTGTGCGCTGGAGTACTGAGCAATCCCCAAGCTGAGTCTTCCCACGCAGAGCTGATCTCAGTGTCTGTGTCTTTTGCAACTGGGTGTGGCCCTACCTGTGTGTGTGTGTGTGTGCTTGAGGCGGCTTGAGAGCCTGGCACTGCAGGACAGGGTGAGGCTGGTGGAACGGGTGGGCTCAGTGGGACCCCAGCATATCACTTCCATTACCACTTTCCCAGACTGAGTCAGGTCAGCAGTCCATTTAGTCATGTACTCTTTTAAGTCTCTGTTGTAAAGGAGATCCATCAGCTAGGAACACCTCCTGCCAACAACTTGTTTTTACTGAGAGCTAGTGCAACTCCCATTGGATTCCTGAAAGGACTCCAGAAGCTCTTCTGTCTACTGACACACACAAACAAAAGAAAATACAATATATAATCCAAGGGTTGATATTACTTACCATGTGCATCACACTGCATTACTGGGTTTTGGGGGTGGGGTGAGGAGAGAGGACAATGGATAATATGCTATGCTGCTTTAAAAAAATGATGGGCATTTTATTCTTTTCTCAAAGCAGTTCAGAAGTACCACTTTTGCCAAAAGCAATTGCTCTGCATTAATATTAAACATGAACTAATGAAGGCAGAAGTTGTTTTGGGAAAACATTAAAAACAGCACAGGCATCTCCTGCATGATAAGTTTGTGGCTGAAAAGAACAGTGCAGTGAAAATACAGATGCCTCCCTTTTTCACCTAGGTTTTGATCTTTAAGATGAAAAAGAACGGATGGTAGGGAGGTGGGGAAAGAAGCAACATTTCATGAAAACTGTACATAGAGCAAAAAAGCAGCCCTCGTTGATGATCAGCTACACAATCTTGGTGGAAAAAATATTTGCCTTCTGGAAAATGCTTTGTTTCTAGACACAGTAGGAAAAAACATCTTATCAAGCCAAAAAATCATTGTTTGGTGAAGCTGAAAATGTTCCCCTTTCTCTCTCATACTATATGTATAATGAAGGGATGCAATTCACTTGGACTTCATGACCATTTAAGAAAAGTGTGAATCATGCATCTGATAAATGCTGGCACCTTTCCCAAACTCCCAAAAAGGACCTGTTGTGAGTTGCTAAAATAACAAACTAATTTTGAAAGCCAAACTGCACCAGCACCGCACTGAAAGGTATTAATGCTTCCGTTCATATCCAGAAAAATCAAATTCAGTATCTATAAATATTGTTGTTCATCTTGGTAAAAAATTGCTAGTATTTACGTGTTGCAATCTGCATCTTGTGGCATCCTTCAAGTCCTTATACAAATAAACAGAAGGAGGCATTTTCAAGAATGCACTGACTCAAGGTACCTGACAATCAGTTTTTTGAATCACTCCTTGCCAGCTGGCTCCAACAAAAAATGTAATGATTCAGCAATGTAATGGATCTTGAGTTTGGCAACAGTCCCCTAGTAAACATCTCTGGGGAAATAAAGTAATACAGGCCCAAGACTCTGGCAGATTTTATAATCGTTTGCTTCTGGCACAAATCCAGAGTCAGAACAAGCACTGACTTAAGGCAGATATGATTGTGCAGTACTTTGACTCTTGGAGCAGGTTCTGATTAAGGCCCAAGGGTAGAATTAACTCACAGTGTGTCTGAAGAAGAGACAAAGATATCAGGAAAGCACACAGCTTAAAAAAGACCTTAAATAATAATACTGCCTACATTAATGATGTTAAGTTTTGGATGGATATGCCTTTTCTTTCCTTCTCCCTTTTTTTCCATTCAAAAGCATGTCTAATTTGTTCAAACTTATAATAGTACACAGAGTATTTTTAAATACTTTCAGCTATTATTAAAATTAATAAATACTGTGAGCCAAAGTTTCAGAATTCCAAAGAAGTCTGTTGAGATGGCACCTAATGAAACTGTCACAGCTGGTGCAGCACAACTGAAAAGATATCTCTAAACCTAGGCATTTGAATCATGTTACTAACATTGCAATATCACCCCCCATACATCCTAAAGGCCTGAATCAGTGCCCACTAAAATAAATGTCAAAGCTCCCATTGACTTCAGTGCTGATTATCTCCGCTCAGCAATTTTATGAAATCAAATCCAAATTCATAGCACTTTGACTTTCACGTTAGCTCTCCGAACCTAAACACCAACAAAAATTGCTCCATGTAAATTATACAATTATTTTACGCTACAGATAGTATTAAAAGGGAGGAATACTAGTGTCGGTACTTCTATACTGGCTTTATGCCACTGGAATATCACCTATGCCCTGGAGCAATCATGCTAGAGTGAGATATGTCAGCCTTACAGCATATATCCACTGGCGGTGCAGCACAAAACAGCCATTCTTCACCCCAGAATATGGTCCTTTGCTGGTAGCTACAAAGTCAGAATGGCCATGAAAAGCAAATCATTTTGGTATCTGTATATGAGTGGGAATTCTTCTACATTTCCAGTACTGTAATTGGTTGCCTTGTTCTCCACGGCTGCTCCCAACAGTGATTTGAGATCCCAGAATTTAACAGTCCTCTTGCAAAAGGCAAGACTCTTATAACAGTACAGCTGTATATGTAGGATTTGGGTAAGTTGTAAGGACAGAATTTGGTCTACTATCTGTAAATATTTATAGTCTTAACAGCTTGGACAATGTATTAAAAATTAAAATTAAGAGATGTTGGTATTTACTGATTTTTCCTGAATTTGTAAATGTGGTTTCCTAACTATTAAAAACTTTTTAAAAGTCACATCAGAGCTTATTATACTGTTTAATTCAGTACCTTACTATTTTTTATACCATTAGATATCAACAGAATAACTAGATACCATGCAAAAAGAAAAGGAGTACTTGTGGCACCTTAGAGACTAACCAATTTATTTGAGCATAAGCTTTCGTGAGCTACAGCTCACTTCATTGGTTGTTGAAGCTGTATTAATATGATAGATAACTGTAATTCTACTAGGCATGGGCCCAATTCTGCAAACACTTACTACCAAATAATAATGTTTACAATCATGAATAATCCTCCTGATTTCAACAGAACTAATTATGGTGCTAAGCATTACACACATTAACAAGTATATGCAGGATTGGGCCCTTATGGTTGCATTAAAAGAAAAATCTTGCCTATGTTTAGCTTTTATAGCAAATATATTTTAAGTGTTTGAATAATAAGCTATAATTCTACCTCTAAATAATGAACTATATAAAGGCGTTATTATCAGTAATATCCTACTAGCTCCAGTCACTTTGCATTGTCACAGAGGCCTCTTGACATAAATCCCCCAAATGCCTTTTTTTTGGTTCTGTCACAAAGATAAATGATTATGCTTACTTGGTTAGTTGAGGGCACAGTTTCCCATAGAGCTATTCTACAGAGATTTGCAGACTGCGAAATATTTAATGGCAGCTTTACTGGGGACCATTAGTTATGAAACATGTACAGAGATCTGACCAAATTCTGTATTACTGGTAACACCCTTTCCTCATGAAAACATGAAAAAGCCTTATAAAAATACAAACTTTTGTAGTCTCTCAGTATAAATTCAATAGTTCAGATACCATGATGGAGGGCATGTTATGAGGTACAGAACAGAGTAAAATAAACTCATATCTTTTCTTATACTTAGGTGTATGCAAAAATTCAGCACTGGAGTTGCGACATTTGTCTAAGTTAATTTTTCAGAAAAGAAAATTTAGCAAGCATGAGTTCACAATTTAAACTGGTTATTTTTTAAAGTATGTTCTGAAGAGGGAATGATAAAAGTACATAACTAACTTATGGGCAACCGTCAGTTCTTTTACAGCTTCAGCTTTCTGTCTAACAGATATCACAAATTTAAAAGCAGTGACACTGCAAAAATGAAGATAATGACAAATGTAACAAGCTAAAAAGAAAAACTGAGAAACATTTGTGACTATACTGAAGCCCCACTGCTTAATACTGTGGTGCACAAATGAGGCAAACTGAGAAGAAAGTGTCATGGCAATTTGATTATGGCATTCTTAGATCATGAAAGTTACACATTATACCACCAAAACAAGATTAAATAAACATGGCTTTGATTAGAAGTTTTAACATGCAAGCATGGGATCTTGATCCATATTCATTGTCCACTACAGGGTAGGAGTATCTTTATTCCTAATACCACACAGTCACTGGAAACAAAGTTAGAACTATAAGAGCTATTCCATCTACCCAACTGATGCGCAGATAGCTCCATTTAATATTCCTCTCTAGTGATACAGTAAAGACCCCTCATGCCTGTTTTTAAATGCACATTTTTAATATTAAATATAATGTTACTCTTTAACAAACTCTTTACTCCCTGCTTCTTTTATGGAGCTTCCCGTGGTCTTTAAAGGGATTGTTAACCAAAGAATGGATCGCACTCTTTCTGCATGAGCAAATTCAGCAACACTCCATTAAACCTTTCAGTATTTAATAAAAAGAGTAATCTCTCACCTCTGAGGAGATGAGCCAGTTGCTGAGTGATTAACTCTGGTGCCTCTTGAAGAATCTCTTTTACTACTAAAGAGGAAGAAGACGCCTGTAACCCCAAGTTGGCATCACATCGCTCATCTGGATTGATGACTTTGACAACAGCTGATTCCAAACTTTCATCATCACTATCACACAAAATTTTTAAAAATGCAAATTAAAAAAATTCTAATTATTTGATCTGTAAACACACCAGTGTAGCCTTTTCAGTTATTTTGCTATTGTTAATAGTACAAATTATTTTTTAAAAAGAGCTATCACTTAACAACAGCTGCTGGCATAATGCTACACTCTAGTCATTCTTATTCAAATTCTACTGTGAATGAAACAATAAAAAAAATGTTCATTAATTTCTTGACCACAATGTCCTAAACTTAAGTCACTATTGTAGAGTGATAGAGTCTTAGCTTCTTTAAAATAACTACTGTTTGATATTTAGTATGTACTCAGACTTGAATGCTTGTAAGAGACAAGGTGTGTGAGATAATATATTTTATTGGACCAACTTCTATTGGTGAGAGAGACAAGCAGTTGAGCTATACAGAGCTCTTCCTCATGTCTGGGAAAGGTACTTTTAGAATGTCACCGCTAAATACAAGGTTTAGCATAAGTAGTTAGCACATATTCTAAGGGCCTTTTCAAAGTGAAGTGACCCATTCACACCCCTGTAGTCATAGGACAAAAAAGAGGGCAGCGTTAGTGGGTTACAGATTGTTGTAATAACCCCTAAATCCAGTCTCTTTATTAAGACCATGGTTTTTAGTGTCTAACAAAGTTATGAATTGAAGCTTCCAGGCTTATCTTTTGAAAATGCTGTGCAGGTTTCCTTTGAAGATGAGGACTGATAGGTCAGATATAGAGTGATTGCTTTGGGAAAATTTTCACCCAAGGATGATAGGGTGTTTTTGTCTTTTATCATTTTCCTGTGTGAGTTCATTCAAAAGCGTAGTGTTTGTCTGGTTTCAACCACATAGTTGTTACTGGGGCACATAGTGCACTGGATGAAGTATAACACATGTGATAGGCATGTGTAGGACTCATGGATCTTGACACGTGTGTTGTGGGGGGCACTGATCATTGTAGCAATGGAGATATGTCTGCAGGTTTTGCATTTATTGTTCTGACAGGGTCTGGTGCCGCTTTGAATTGGTGTGTCCTGGTCTGTGGGGAACTTGCTTCTGATGATGACCTTTGAGAGGCTAGAGGGTTGTCTGAAGGCCAGAAGAGGAGGTTCAGGAAAGATTCTTCAGGATGGGGTCCCCATGGAGTAAGGGATGTAGTTGTTCGATGATACCCTGTATGGATTCCAGTGTGACCTGCTGTTTACAGACCTTATATAAAGCTCTGGGATAATAAATCTAATTCAATAGTGTCTAAACTGAGATCTATGAAGGTGCATCAAGGGCTTTTAGTAAAATACATAAAATGGTCCATCAGAAAAGTGAAACAAACAGACTAATACGTTTCAGAGTAGCAGCCGTGTTAGTCTGTATTCGCAAAAAGAAAAGGAGTACTTGTGGCACCTTAGAGACTAACAAATTTATTTGAGCATAAGCTTTCGTGCTCAAATAAATTTGTTAGACTAATACGTGTAGCATGTTGTACTCAATGGTCATAATGAAGGGAAAATAATGTTGGGTCTTCTGTCTCTTCTGTGATTCCACATTGTGTCACAGATATAGAACAGAAAATGTTAAGACAGCATTTATAGTCCTAAAACTACTTAAAATATAACCTTTAAAACAGCTCAATCTAGCATGGCCACTTTATCGTACACAGAACACTATACCTTGCCAGCATGTTGCTGTTAACAAGCGTTAAAGACAATTTCCCTTCATCATTCAGCTGATGCAAATTGATTTCATCTTGGAAGATATGGAATGATTCTGGGATATTCAACTCTTCCAAAATAAACCTTGTTTCTGGGTAGTAGCTGAATTCTCTTCTTGGTATGTTCAGCACGGGCAAGCATAGAACATCCGGGGGACTGACCTGTAGCAAGAGAATGTGTATCTGTCAGAATGGTGCAAAAGAATAACTGACTTTCATTGGGACAATTTTGTCTGAATTTCTGCCCATCAGTAAACCTTATTTTCCCACAGATAATTCCTTTTTGCGGATTCCTCTTTATGCAGCTGTAAGAGAGATGTTGGAAAAATGAGTGGGGGAAATTGCTAAAAATTCTATTTCTGTTTTTTCAGCATGTGCCTAAATCCCCATCAACTGCAGTCAACGTTTACCTTTCAAACTTGGTTTGATCTCATAGTTAAGCCGTTTGACTAAAAATCAGGAGATCTTAGTTCAATTCCCAGCTCGAGGACATATATCTTGTATAACCATGGACAAGTTACTTAATTACTCTTGATGAAATTGTGATCCCACTGAAGTCAAGAGAAAAAATTCTGATCCCATAAAATTCCACTGACTTCAGAGGGGTCAAGATTTCACTTTCTGTGGTGACTGACTTTTTCTTTGCATATGTACCGTGCTTAGAACAAAGGGGTCTTGTAAGTGCAACTGTGACACAAGCAGTAAGTAAATAATAGTAATCTGTCCTCTGTCTCCTGTGAATCAATAGTCTACTGAACAAAAAGAATAACAATGGATATGTTATTTGTTTCAAAGATTTTAGGATGAAACTCAACCCTGTGCACAGGATTAGGATTTGCATGAGTTCTATGCATCACTTAAGTCAGCTTTTAGCGATGAATAGGCCATGTGCTGGCAATGAATTTCACCTATATTGCATTAACATGTTCTTCGGGTTTTCGTTATTGCCATTCATCTCTTGTATGTAGATAATCTCTAGATCATTACTTCTGTATAATAAAGGGCTGCCATCTGCTCCCACTTAACTCAACGGGAGTCTTGTCTTTGACTGCCAGGGGATCAGACCCTAATTTTGTACATGCATGTTTTTATTTGCTGAACATTATTACATTTATAACAAATAAGTCAGGATCTCATTTTTCTTTTTACCTTGTCTAGGAAGTAGGCATACGTTAATGCAGAAATGAGAGAATCCAAATCACATGGTTTATTCCCAAGAACAACATGGACTTTCCCAAGGCGTTTGCTCCGGTTCTGAAACATATAAGACCATTTTAAAAGGTGACTGTAAAAAACAGCAAGGAATGCAGACATTTAACTTGCCAATTGAAATATCTAAATGTTTTGCTTAATTGTAAAACTTCTCAGTCAGTCAGCATAATAAATGTGCTCATTATAGGGTCAGTCCAATCCCCATGCACCCATAACTCCCAATGAAGTCGATAGGAGCTTGGAGTGCATAGGGGACCCAGGTTTAGACCGTATGGACTGAACTCACATAGGTCAGTTCCCATTAAAATCAATGGTGTAGGTGGAATAATGAGAAAAGCAGCTTCCAGTGCGAATGGTGAGATGCTAAACACACTACACAGACCTAGTTATCAAAGCAGCATGGGGGCAAGGGGTGAAGACCTACTTGACAAACCCCTGAATCACAAAGCATGGTGAGTTCTTTTGGTAGTAGCTGTTTTCCTTGTCTGCCACTTGGCCTGATATTTGCAACTTTAAAAATGTAACTAGCCTTAAGCTTGATCCTGCAAGAAGATGAGCACACCTCTGTGAGGTGCTGCATGTCTTTAATTCCCACTGACAGCAACAGGAATTAAGGACATTCAATATCAGGTAAAATTGGGTCCCTTCCAAACAATAGACAGGGAAATGCCAAACATGCTGTGTAAATGCGAAGTATTTCAGAGAGGTTCATGCACAATTCATACACACACCCCCACACACGTCAGATGATTGCGAATTATGCTTTTCCTTGAACACATCATTAATGAGATGCCAACTGTACAGAAATGTTCTAGCCTATTGCTTTTAATGAGCTGTGCATCTTAATTTGAGAAACAAATGTGTCTGACACTAATATAGGTGTCTCACATCCAAACATACACAATTAAAGAGGTTCTTTTCCATGTCTGAAGGTTGAAGTACATTTTGTTATTTTGAGTTAATTTTCTACACTTTCTCAAGTGAAATCTAATCTTCCTGCAAAGAGCTATAATTAGCATACTTGCTTCAATTATCTGTTAATAAAAGAATACAAATGTCTAATCTTCACTCTACCAGGAGAGAAAAAAGAGGTACAGCTCTTTTTTCATTATGTAGAACACAATCATTCAAAATACGCTTGGGTAATAAAACCAGGTCAATCGTTCCCAATCTCCTGTGCACTTGGAAGGAAACTACTTAAGCAAGATACCTTTCTGAACAATGCAGTTGTAAAAACTGTCTAGAGCAGACACCTATGACTTAAATGTACATTTTTTCTATCATCGATATTTCTCTACTTCTTTATTTCCCTATGTCAAGCTGTCTAGAGTGGCTCATGACTGTGAGTGCCAACCTCAGGACAAACTGTGAAGAAGCAGGGCACAAACCCCAAACTGGCTGTGTGTTCTATACTTAGATTTCACCAACCAAGTATGAAGTGTGAACTCCTCGAGCACTACAGCAGCCTTAATATGGAGTCACAGACAGTCCCCTTGGGTACTCCAGTCTATCTTGCCCCCTATCTTTGTGATAGATGGTCCCTTATGCCAACAAAATCACAATATTCAGGTTACTTCCAGTCCCAAAGGACTAGTGACTTACCCCCAGCTCAATTGTACCTTAGATCTCTCACCAAAGACAATTCTTGTAGCCAATCCTATAATAAACTAACTAAAGACTTATTAAGAAAAAGAAATAAGAGTGATTTACAAGGTTAAAGCACGTAAATATACACACACAAATGAGTCATTGTCTTAGGGCATGTCTACACTACAAAACTAAGTTAACCTAACTTATGGCAGCACACAGTGATTACATCACTTGTGCGTGTCTACACTTTGCTCCTTATGTCAGCAGTGCACTTCCTCACCAGGAGCGCTTGTACCGATTACACTGTCAGTGTGGGGTATTGTGGGATGGCTTCTAAAACCCAGTAACTGTCAATGTAAGCAACACTAACACTCCACCGACCTAACTACATCGACACTGACTCTATGCCTCTCGTGGAGGTGGAGTTATTAAGGCTATGTCTATATGCGTCACTGTACAATCTCTTGTGTAGCTACTCTATGCCAACGGAAGAGAGCTCTCCCATTGACATAATTAAACCACCCAGCAGTGGTAGCTATGTCGGTGGGAAAAGCTCTCCCGTCAACATAGTGCTGTGCATACTACCACTTATGCCACCAAAACTTCTTAGATCATTGAGGAGGTGAGTTTTTTCACAACCCTGAGCGACATAAGTTTTGCTGACATAAGTGGTAGTGGTAGACATGGCCTAAGTCAGCGTAGCAGGACAGTTATGTCACCAGGAGCGAAATTTTAGTGTAGACACTTACAGATTTAGGTCGGCATAAGACGCCTTGTCGATATAACTCTGTAGTGTAAACCAAGCCTCAGGTTCCAAAAGGTAACAGTAGTTGCTGTGATATGCAAGCTTTCTATGTCCTTGAGAGCTAATCCAAGCTAAGCAGCTTGGTAATCCCTTCTTTATGCTTAGAAATATTGCCCTCTCCAAATTCCAAGCAACATAATACAGTTCGTCTGGCTAGGGATTTTTTTTCCCTTTCTCCAGAGTTCAAACTGATGGAACAAGTATTGGTGCCTGTCTCTTCTTCTGGGAGTTGGGGAAAGGCAATCAACAAAGTCTTTGTCCTTTGATGTTTCACAGTGGAACAGCGGGCCAGCACTTTACATTAATTAATTCTTCTTTTCTATTTGGTGAGTTACACAACTACAGAGGTTTACAATGCAAACACTCAATATTACTTTTTACCATGGGCTACAGATGATATAAGCGAGATGAATGCATGCAGCATCCTACAAACATTTCATCGAGACTAAACACATTCTTATCAGCTTAACATCTATTTTATTAATGCTAACACACAGTTGAACCAGACTGGTTTCCAGCTATGGTTGTCAGTGTTCAGTGAGGCCTAGGGGCCTTGGCATGAGCTGGCACCTGGTCTGCCAGTGACACACCCAATTTTTAATTTTTCCCCTTTCTCAAATTGTCCTTGCTCAACATATTTTTAGGATTACCAAATAATGCCAATTTCAGTGCCATCCTAATGACTAAATAAAAACTCATGACTTCTTGTCTTCTTTAATACAAACAGAAATGTATTGACATTCTTTTTCTTTAGCTCCTTGACAAATGTGCTATTTCAGCCTTTGGGTTATTTTTGTGGCATTTGTGTATTCTACAAAAGCAATAAGCGATTGAATGGATCAGGGGGGTTGATAATTAGATAGTGAGCCTGTCACCTCTCAGAATCCAATCCAACCAGTAGTATCTGAAATTGCTACCATCTAATGGCAGTCATGGTGCCTCTATAAAATGAGTTTCTTGATCTTGTCTACTTCCCAGTGAACACATGTCCACATCCTAAAAATGTGACACTAGCAAGCAAGAAACCGCAGTGGCAGTCCCAGCAAAAAAGCCTAGGCTTGAATAGGCACAGAGATTAAACTCCAGCTCCAACTTCAGCTCCATATGATTGCTCAGACACCATCGTGTTTTTTTAAATAAAAATAAAATAAAGAGAGAGAACTTCAGTCTCCATCATTGTCCATGTGGCACCTTTCCTGTACACTAAAATTCACACAAAATACCCATGTTACTAATTAGCAGTGGCTTTGCTATAAAGATATGCTGCAGTTCCAAAGAGAAACAAATTGGGTAGGTGAGATAAAAACCTAAATATAGCAGCTTCCAATAATCCTTTGTCTTTGTAGTTGCTTTAAAGGACAAGGAGGGTTCAAATTTCTAAACCAGCATTTGCCTTCTTCACATGCCCACATTTTCCCTGCTTTTATTTCCCCATCCCATTATCTACCCATCTTCTCTTCAACCCTCTTGTGACTGACACGGTATTACTATGTAATAGTCTAAGAATACTGAGATGTAATAATTTTGTGAACCCTATATGAGACTTGGATAGGGAGATAAAATTATTGTACAATTATGGTGGGTTATTAGAATTTCCTGTATTGATATAACTCAGTAGCAGCCAGTGGAAAAAACAAGCAGGGAAGCGACCCAATGAGCCCAGATAAGCAACCTTGGAACAACACTTAGGGGGCAGTTACAAGACAATGAGAAAAGTATTAGCTTCAAGCATACTGTATCCTGTCTCCAACTAAGTGACACAGCTGTTCTGCTGGGAATGCTGGGAACAAAGAGATCGAAAGAACTTCAGACCTGAAGAAGAGCTCTGTGGAGTGCCAAAGCGAGTCTCTTTCACCAACAGAAGTTGGTCCAATAAAAAATATTGCCTCACCCACCTTGTCTCTCTCAGACTTTAAACAGTTGTAAAAATCTCTTTTCCGGGGGCGGGGGAGAGGGGACGACACGTCAACTGCTGTCAAGGGGGACATGCTGACACAGAGAGAGGCTCTGCAGAGGGAGAACAGACACTGGATATCCCCTAGCTTCCAGGAATGGTATGCCTTAGAGAAAGACAGGCAAGCATGTAGACTGTTTATTGTTGTAAGATCTGTTTTCTCCTAAATGCTTTTGTTCTAAATAAATAATGCTTTGCTTTTAGAAGGCAATGTAGTCACTGGTTACCATTGTCATTGTCCTGGAGGGGATGCAACTGGAGGTGCTGAAGACAAACCAGGACAGCTGAAGTAATCACAGCTGATCACAGGGGACTGCAGCCCAGTCTGAGAGTGGGAGCATTCCATGACTCTACCCTGAGGTGATAGCTACAGGCCCAAGATCTGAGAGGGGGTGCACCTGAACAGACAAGAAGGGATCAGACATGAAGTACAGTTATCCTGGTAACTGTAACAGCTCCTTCCAAAATTCCCATTCTCTAATCCTCTTCCATACGGCAACTTATGTGGGAATTTCACTGCCCCTCGTTGTGTGCTAGAGGAACCAAGAATCCCAGGTAATGGAATGTTCCTAATCAAACACAGGCACTGTCCTGAGCATGCCTCCAGATTTTTAAAGGACAAAGTCAGGTTAAAAGTCCTATATTTAATAAAGAAATACATTAAAATGTCCTTATCTATGTTTCTCATAACACCCAAAACTATTAAAAATGAAAGACTGTTAAAAAAATAACTTTCACTATTTTGGCTGCTTGTTCACCATTTGTTTCACTTTCATGACCCACAGAAGCATAGTTCAATAGGTTTCACTTTAACTTTCAGGCTCCCATACTTGAAAACAATGCTGCAGCGTCCAGAAATATGGCAGCTGAAACGTTCTAATTGCCCTGGGGGTCTGCAAAAAAGTTGTTTTCACAAAATCTATGTTTTTATCACATTTGATCAGAAAACATTCCTTTAAAAAATGTATGTCCAACAGACCTTCCAATGTTATTTCATAGATTCATAGAATTTAAGGCCAGAAGGAACAATTAGATCATCTGGTCTGACCTGTTGTATAATCCCCCATTCGTAGTTTGAGCCTATTCTCTCAGTTATGGAGAGCCAATTATCATATGTCTTCATTTTTTCTAAAAATGTAAAAAAAACAATGACTCTGAGAAGAAGGCTTGAGACCTCATCTTCTTTCTCCATCCTAAAGATTATTTATTGCAAAATAGTGTGTCTGCAGTAGTTTTAAAGAGGCACTCTGCACTAGCTGAATTATGCATGGTCAAACTAATTATTCATGAAAAGTCCAGTAAATAGATATTAACGTTACTTATGGGAATAAAACTTCTGCCTGTCAATGTCCCCTATAAAAATAATTAAAAAACAAGTAATCTTTAATTATTATTAAAAGGTAGAGCTTAACCTAAAGCTAAGATAACTTTTATGTTCCTATATGAAATTCTCCATTATCAGAATAAATATCCGTATCCATTAAAGCATCCTGATCTCATTAGGCCAAGAGGCTCTTGGAAAAAAGCAGAGCATTGATCTGAAATAGTTCTTCCTGGCTACCTGCACAAAGCTTGTAGAAGTGCATTAGATACTGTGTATCAGACAATTGGTAAATAGCGTATACCAGCTGCACTAAAGGTAACTATGAGAACTCACCATTAGTACCCACTCCACAGGTAAGTTTCTGTATTTAAGGCACTCATTTAAATACATCCAAGAGAAATGCAAAATAATAGAATCTTTGGAAATGAAGCAAATACAAAGATTAGAAACTTTGGGTCAAATGATGCTCTTGCAGAGTGTGGAGTCCCACTCCCCAGACCAACAGCGATGCTGTGAAATTTGGCGCTGACCCTGGAGCCCCAGCTGGCAGGGGAGGAAGCTGGCCTCTCACCCGCACAGACCTCCGACTGGCTAGAGAGCTGGCACAAAATCCCACCCCTACTTCCTACTGTGATCTGAGCTTTCCTGCTCCTGGATTAGAGGATATGCAACTGCATCTGCATGGGCTGTAGTAGCAGCTAGTGCTGGGACCTAGCAGGCTGAGAGTCCGAGCTCTGGGCTGGGGTCCAGATTGCAGCCTGAGTTGGTAGTCCTTTGAGCCTGCGCCTCACTGCATGTGAGGATCAGGCAGAGCCCAGTGGAAAGGAGGCCCCAGTCAATGTTGCAAACTGAGAGGCAGGGATATTCCACTGAAGAACCAAGAAAGGTTCCTATGAACATTTTTTTTTTTTTTACATTTTTTAAATAATTAAAGGGGAGAGAAAAGAACAGTAAAATACATGGAACAATCACAAGGCCTTTTAAATCATTTTCTATCAATCAGATCACAAATTAGCAAAACACCTTGTAGCTCATATGGGGAGTCAGGTTTCTGCCTGCTCCCAGGCTCCCTCCAGCAGCATCTAAATTCTAGCAAGTAAGGCTGCTTTGACTGCTCTGCCTTAGGAGGAGTTTATCCCTAATCCCTCCCCTAAAAAGTCAAATGCTGCTTCATGCCAAAACAAAACAAAAATTACTCACATGTGATACAACCTGAGCAGGTAACTCACTGCGCCATTTGAATATACAAAAATAATTCTTAGTAGCACGTTCTCCAGTGTAACCAAAAACATATAGGCAACAGAAACACAATGACCCTTGGTCATTTCATTTGATTTCCCAGAACACAAAAGGCCTATGGTCAGGCTCACCCCCTCTCTGTAAGTACATCTCCTCCAGGAAGTTCCTGCTGCAAGAACGAGTGGCACAGAAAACACTTCAGCTCTTGCTGCCCATCCCATGTAGCACAATCAAGCACATGTTCAACTCTAACAACAAAACACCACATAGTTTGGGTCCCTCTATAAATATCTCACTGACCTCTTAAATATTCAATTTTCTATCTATGTTATGTACTTATGACCCCATTACCACAGTATCTGAGCACATGTCCTTAACATGTTTATTCTCACTCATCCCTGTGAGGTAGGAAAGTACTATCCCCATTTTACAGATGGGGAACTGAGGCCCAGAGAGGCTAAGTTGCTTGCCCTGGGTCACACAGGAAGACTTGTGGAGTAGGGAGTTGAACCACTGTCTCCAGCTAGTGCCCTAACCTGTGAACCATCCTTCCTCTTTTTCCTAGAGATAACAACTTAAATCACTCAATTAATATCCAGAGATTCATATAAGCCAGCATCACACACATACTGGCAGTGATTTGTGTTTACTGTCCCAAGCATCTCTACCACTTGATCCAGGCATTTATTAGACACCATAATTAAAGTAAGTCTTATAGTGTAAGTCTTTATATTCCAACATAATAAATCTTATAGTGTAAGTCTTTATAGTCCAACACACATTACCCAGGTAGCTAATTAGTGGCCGCTGTGCCTCACAGAAACATAGGAAACCTGTATGTTCCAACAGTGCAAATATCTTACCCACCACAAGCATGTTATCAGTGTAATATATTAGAATTTGTTTCATACTGTCCTCTGAGGTATGGAATATCAGACCTGTTCAAATGTACGTGATCACCTAGACCTCTAGCAGCAGCAGCTTGTAGATGATATAAGCTTTAGTGCTACTCAGTGCTTATCAACTTACTATTTAGTGCTAAGTGACAAACATTTTTTTAGCTCAAGTGGGAAAAGTTTGTGTATTTGGAGCCAAAGATCCTGGGGTTTTTCTCCAATTCTGCAGGTGTGCAATTTAACCGGTGATCATGCAGCCAGCTATTTTTAACCTTGGATCTGTTCTGCTGAGGATGCAGTGTTTGAAATACAATCTCTAAAAGGCAGTATTTCCTGGAATGACATCACCGTCTCAGCTAATGATTACTGACAAATAATGCAACATCATCCAGGGGTTACTTAGGGAAGTAACATGAATTCACGATAGATTATAAATTATCAAACATAGTTCCAGAAATAGCCAACGTTTTCACTGTCTATAGCTAAATTATCTTATGATGATTTCAAGAAAAGATGTTAATAGGCAATTAAGATCTGGCAAAGAAAATGGTACAAATAGGTTTGAGATTATAGTGAAGAGAATATTTGAAAAAATATTATAATGTTATCTTTTCTGATTGCAAAATTTAAAAATATAATTTTATCTTCAAAATTTAGCATTTAGGGCCTAATCTTGTAATGTGTCTGTGACAATATAATCAATGCACAAGGTACTGCTTCCCTAAGGCAACTTCATACTGCATTTTCATTACATTGTAAACAAAGAGATACTATCCCTTTGGAGCATCACGGTGAAATAGCAGCGGTCAAAATTTGTATTAATGCACTCAGAATCATACCATACTGGCAGTATTACCTGTCACTGGTGACACCTCAATCTGCTTTCAAAGATTTTTCTGAGAAAACCATTCTGTTAATTTGTCACAGCCTCTTCAGATACTAGCAGATACTCCAGGTCAACAATCAGCATGATGCAGGCAGCCTTTGCTCACTTTTGATATGACTTAGCTAGCTTCTTGGCTTTCAGAGGATCACTCCTCGTTAACAGGAAGACTCCACAAGGCCTATACTCCTTGGAGACCTTAGCTACACAGTCCTGCCAGCCTACTTTGGAGTGCAGCAGTACCTCTTCCCGTCACGTCTTCTGTTTTATTTGATAGGAAAGATCATGCTCTCTTCTCTTACGATGCTCTAAACAGCACTTTGCTCTTGTCAAGGTTCCCTCCCCACTCTGAACTCTGGGGTACAGATGTGGGGACCCACATGAAAGACCCCCTAAGCTTATTTCTACCAGCTTAGGTTAAAAACTTCCCCAAGGCACACATTTCGTCCTTGCCCTTGGTATCACTGCCACCACCAAACGAGTTAGACAAAGATTCAAGAAAAGGACCACTTGGAATTCCTGTTTCCCTAAAATATCCCCCCAAACCCCTTCACCCCCTTTCCTGGGAAGGCTTGAGAATAATCTACCAACCAAATAGGTAAACCAGGTGAGCACAGACCAGACCCTTGGTTTTTAGGACACTAAAAACCAATCAGATTCTTAAAAAACATAACTTTATTATAAAGAAAAAAAAGTAAAAGAAACACCTCTGTAAAATCAGGATGGAAGGTAATTTTACAGAATAATAAGATTCAAAACACAGAGGATTCCCCTCTAGGCAAAACTTTAAAGTTACAAAAACAGGGATAAACCTCCCTCTTAGCACAGGGAAAATTCACAAGCTAAAACAAAAGATACTCTAACGTATTTCCTCGCTATTACTTACTATTTCTGTAAGTTAGATGTATCATTCAATAGGAGCTAGATTACTTGCTTGGTCTCTCTCTTTGTCTCAGAGAGAAAGCAAAAACCTTCCCCCCACAGATTTGAAAGTATCTTCTCCCCTTATTGGTCCTTTTAGTCAGGTGCCAACCAGGTTATCTGAGCTTCTTAACCCTTTACAGGTAAAGGGATTCTGTACCTCTGGCCAAGAGGGATTTTATATTACTGCATACTTAAAGGTTGTTACCCTTCCCTTTATATTTATGACAGCTCTTCCTGCAGAGCCCCAGTACTTGCTGTCATCAGCATTTTCAGCTCCTCTGGAAGGCTCCTTCAGTGCTTACTCTTTAGTCCCAGCCTCCCAGGAGTTGCTGAACTGCCATTGTATTCTCAATGAGAACACCCCTAATGTGCTTTACAGTGCCATAGGCCCAGGATTAGTAGAACTTGAATTAGCAAACCTTGAGTTTGTTAACCTAGAGCAGGAGCGTCTACACTCATTTGCAACCCCAGGTTCGGAATTATAGAAAGCTGTGTCCCAACCTGGGATTCCAGAATCTACGCTGCATTATGTGGCCCTGAGTCCAAACGTCCCAGACTTCCTAGCACCCTCCCAAAACATGACCACTCTAGCCCTTGAACAGGCTGGGACCCGGGGTCTGAGTCCTGGGTTAGCACAATTTGTATGTAGATGGAAGAGGAGTTAGGCTTGCACCTGAGTTTGAACCCTAGGCTTACATTGCAGTGCAGACATACTTTCAGAGAACAGCAGCTCTTCCCCCCCACACAAACCTAACCTGCATGTCCTGGGACTAGTCAATTAGCTAGAAGAAAAATATGGAGGTCAAATGTGAAGCTTCCTCTTCCAGCTCAGCAAAATTTGTAAAGGAATCCATTCCGCCTAGCGGAGCCCCCTTGTACTAATGCAAACCCATACTCAATTGTTAGTAATTCTGAAAACCTGAAAGCAGTCTAGGTAGATGAGTGAGATTTGTGTCACTAAACAAATCTCTGTCCCCCTGAGTGGAACCCACAGATTTCTGTTATGATTAATGAGTTTCTATACAGCTTTATAAAAGATATATTCTGTGCAGTAGTCACACTGTAGCAACGTATTCACTTTTAAAAGACTGACTCTTGATATTCCAGGTGTGAGGTATGAAATTAATTAGACAACAGGTCACATTCTCAGCTGGTGTAAATCAGCATAGCTCAATTTAAGCCAACAGCGCTACATCGATTTACATCAGCTGAGGATTAAGCCCATAGTGATCAAAAAGTACAACACAGTTTGAAATTTATGTATATTATTAAACAATAAACTGCCCCTGCAATCTGGTACCCAAACAGAAGATGCACTCTGGTATTTTATAGTAAAACTTCCTTTTCTACCTAGCTTTGTTCTCTGAAAATAAGACAACTGTGGTAAGAAACCTTTATTATTCGTTCTTATCATCTGACTCATTCATATGTCCTACATATGCTTTGAATCAGGATTGCAAAGACTTCAGCTAATATATACTGTAAAGCGGCTAATCACATCATGATATCTCAATTACAATCAAGACATCATCTTCCTTTCCTCCTTACTGTATTAATACAAGGTTGAAATGCTCCTACATAGAAGGGGCTGCTGTGAGCTGACTTCCTCTACTATAAAAAGAAAATCATACATTATGTTCACAATCTTCAGACCAGTATTCCTACACCCGTTCTTCTTACCCTCTCCCCTAAAAAAAAAACATGATAACCTTGCATTCTGAATTAGGGGGTTTTCATTCTCATTGCCCCAAATCTTACTCTGTTCTCTGTGCATGTGGTGGACCCTGCCTGCAATAGAACCACTGCACCATCTGCTCCATGGGACAGGGGCAAGATTTAGGGCACTCCTGAAGAGAGTACAGAAGGCAGCTTTATGAGGATTCTCTGCATGTCTCTATGCCATAGTTCTTTGGAAGAGGAAAGTGCATGGGATGACGGCAATATGGCTAGTAGGTAAGATGCTGCACAGTCACTGCCCACTGGCAACCACATGGCGGGTGACGTGTCTGTGAAGGCTACTCCAGTCCTGATGCTGGCGTAGCAACCATGGAGCAGTTCTGCTGCCACAGTGTGGCCCAAAGAATTGAATTCTTCCCCTATGGGAGAACCCTTAGCACTAAACCTGGCTGCTTCTGCTGGAAGCTTGGAACAGGATTTGTCCCTTTGGGAACAGGGTATTAATACATCCTGTGAACTGAATAAGCGGCAAAGAGTCCTGATAGACTATCAGACCTATTGGAGCATAAGCTTTTGTGGGTGAATACCCACTTCTTTAGATGCATGTGAACTGAATGTGACTTTAAACCATTTAACAGAGAATTTGTTCAATGGATATTAAGGGCTCAGTTCTACCTTTTGATCCATGAGCACAACCCTGAGCAGTCATTTCAGAATATTCTCTGAATTTGTCTCAGAATAGCAGGCAGCATGATATCTCCATTGGCTTGAAGGCTTTTGAGTTGAGCCTAGTACAAGGCCTGTGTGGCCATGAAAAGAGGATGTATGTGGGGCTTAAGTGGTGAATATGTAACAAACACTTGTTCAGTGGGGAGTTCTGTCCCCCTTTAGTAGTGGTTGGACTACATGCAAAAAGTTGATGAGCCTACTATAGGCTTTCTTAGCAGATCTGGGTCTGTTAGCTCAGGCAGTAAAGGCTCATACTTTAAAATCCAGAGTAGAGCTGATTGAAAAATTTCTGATGGAACAGTTTTCCATCTATTCTGTTGAATTTTCATTAATGAAACCAGGCAGGCTGGCTGGCTGCCTGGTTGGTGGAGCTCAACCAAATTGTTCCATTTTGCCGCAAATTCTGTGATGTCAACATTACATTCCCACGCAGATCAAAGCGAAACTTTGACAACCTGGAATTTCCTGCAAAAAGGAAATTCCTTTTCCTGGTCATTTCTAATCCACAGTTCCCAGGTTCAGGTCTCACTCTGACAGTTCATCCAGGGAATCAGCCTTACACATAGGGCCTGTTCTGGGCCTCTGCACAATAGTAAATTTCACTTCTATGCAAGAAATAGTTTCCAATGACTTAAAATATCCATTTGAAGTGATTGATGAGTTTGTTTACATGCTAATCAGCTCTGCCTATTTCTGGATCCTACCTCTACGCAGTCTAACTTATTCATCACACCAACTACCCACATTGTGAAAAATAGATTTTAAAAAATGGTCTCTGTGTGCTGTTCCCCCCTAAAAAGGATGGCTTGAAAGCACAAATAAAGCACAGAAACTATTTAAATATCAAGAGAACTGCCATAGAAGTAACAACATTCCTCAAAAGCTTTGTCTGCTCCTTTTAAAATCAGATCTATTCCACCAATTGATCTGGCACAGATTTTCCTTGATATTTTCTAACCTTTAAATGTTAAACGTTCAATTCTCGAGTGTTTCCATAATTTACTATTCAGGCCAGATTTTCAGACCCTGTGCTGCTTTTGGACTTGGGATGTGTCTAATCATGTGCCTAATATCACCTGTCATCCAAAACTGCTCATTGCTCAAGAAAACAGGGACATACATATACAACTGCATATTTTGATCATGTTGTAGGTGTGCACACAAATTTTGTGGGCACAACTTTGGCACCAGTGTCTGAAAAGTTGTCTCTTAAAGCCCAGTTCTGCACTTACACCTAGAAATAATTCCGACTGGAGTCAGTCAGATATTAAACTAACTTGATCTTATCACACACATACACACACACAAAAACCACAAAAAAAAACCCACTTTTTTGTGACAAAACAAGAGAAAAGAAAAATCCAGTGAAATGATCTCAGGCCAAATAAAGATAGCTAACTGCTTTCCCTGCCACGACAAAAGCAGGACATATCCTCTATGACTGAACAAGGAAAATGTTCTCAGTAGAACTGTTGTTTAAGCATGAATCAGCAATACTTCAGAGTCAAGAGGACTCTATCAAAGAGGTACTGGTCTTGGATGCAGTAAGTGCAAGTTCTCTTCCTGCCTGTGCCACAGATTCCCCACTTTGGGCAAGTTACTGTGTGTCTCAGTTCTCTAACTCTAAAATGGGGATAGTCACTTAACATCTAAAAATAAAATATCAATATATAATATACAAATAATAAAATGATAAATGTATCAAGACTCAGACACTGCATGCCAGATGAGAGCCATAATAAATCCTACAGCAAACATTTCTTATTGAGTTATGGTTTGGATGGTATGTAGTACATGAAACATGTGGTCACACACGGAACTGAGGCAGTGGTCCTTGGGAAAAAATAGTATGTGGCCATGTAATTAGACTATACTGTAATGTATTTGTACTGGGGAGCAACATTAAGATTGTACAGGCGGTATTAACGTTGTCATTTTCTGACTTGAGTGCTTTACCTGGCAATCTTAAGATTTTTAATGTATTTTTTATTTGAATATATGTACTCTTTATGTGTGTGTGTTTGGATGTTTTGTTTGTTTGGAATATATATGTGTGTGAAATTGCATATTTTGCATACACACGCACACACAATTATATAATATGCATGGTTACATTTCATTTTGCTACAGATCTTCTATGTGAGCTTCTGTCTCACATTCATCATTAACAATACTCAAAATTATGTTGGATGCATAGTGGAGTGAAAAGGGATTAGCAATAATTGCACTGACCCCATCTTGGGTTTCAGGTTTGCTTCCATACCTGTGAATGAATTGAGGTGAAATATAATGAACCAGATCATATTACTTATAGATGAGGGCAAAAATCATAGTTGTAGCTAGAACAAATGACTGAGCTGTTGAAGTCAATTTTTAAATTTGCCTTTTTAAAAAAAGAACATTTTAACATAATTTAACTTTTTTAATTCCCTCCCTTTTTTGTCTGTAGCATGGATGGCTCTGGATATGTCCAATATTCTCTTATATTAATATTATTTTATTAATAATTTCTTTTTTCCTGGTTGAAAATGTAGAAATTAATTAGCATGACTCCCCTAACTCCCTTTATGCCCGCTAGAAACCCCACTTCCTGGAAGGATTTTCCCAAAACACTCTCTTTACCATAGGTAACTTTTCTTTTTCACTGGGGAGATCTATTGTAATACTCTTGAGTGCAAGTGTCTTTGTGACAGATGTATGTCAAGGTGATATCCCATGGAAACTGGGTATGTATGTGTGACCCCTTGGGGTTTAGAAAGCACGGCCCCTTTACATATTTTTCCTAATCGGGGAGGGGGAGCAGTGTGAGAAAGGAAGGTGGGGCTCTGGAGCGAGCGAGCGAGAAAGAGAGAGAGAGAGGGGATGCAGCCCACAGGCCCTCACAAAGTGAGGCAGAGAGAGAGCCTACCTGAACCCTGGGAAGGACAGGGCGGCCGATTGGAGACACGCCAGGACAGGGGCCAGGAGGAGCACTGTGCCAGTGGGGAATCGCCCGAGAAGGACAGGCCGGAGCTGGACCCAGTACCACTGCTGCGCAGAGCTGCATGGGGCTGTATGTACTGGGGCTTGTGACTCTGCATTGGGAATAAGGAGGCTGCTAGCTAGTTAAGTGGGGAGGTGGTCGCTCTGTGTGGCTCCTGAACTCTGTGTGCAGACACATTGCTCAGTGTCTGCCCTTTCAGATTGTGCTACCACTGGGCCTGTGGGGCCCTGGTTTGGATGCAACCCTGTTCTACTGCTCCCCCTAGATTTCCCCTTGTTGTTTTTCTCCTCTCATCCCTCTGTAAATAAATATTTCCCTTTGTTATAGCCACTGTACTTTTCCGGTGGGTGTGTGTGTTCACTCTGGGAGGAGTAGGGGGTGGAACAGGTGCCCCTGGGGTGGAAGGGATTTTTCCTGCTGCATTCCTGCACGCACCTTCTCAGAGCAGGCTCCATCTTGGCCACGAGGGCGCTAAAGTTACATATGAAAGAGAAAATAGGCTTCCAACAATGGCTACATTAATGAAATTATGGTATACTAGAAAATGATGTACTGGAAAATATAGGTAATTACTGGTTTTCCAAAATTGCAGTCATGAATGCTATTATTTTAATATAATATGTTACGTTATTTATCTATAACCAAAGAGTGCTTAGCCTCATTTGGTGCCTCCACCTTTTGCACAGAAGAATAACTGTTACAGTGAGAAAGGGCTGTTTTTCCCCCAACATATTCCTAAACCAATACAGCAGTAAAGCAGGTAATAATCTAATTATCCAAATGAATTAATAATATATGTATAACATCACTGTTAATATTAATAGGAAATATATTGGAACTGATAAACTAATCCTGAGTGCTCTGTTTTTTATAACTCTGTCCACCTGTCTGTGTGTTTCATTCTTGTAATGAAATGTCAGTCTTCATAAATAAAGGATACACAAAACAGAAAGACAGAACATTCTGCACTTATATATTCATAACCCCTGGATGCTTTATAACCATTTAAAAATGACAAATATATAAGCAATCCATATGGATGTTAGATAGAGTAAAACCACTGCCCCTGAACACAAATATATGTCTGTTTTACATGTTCATACCCATCTGAAAATTTCATCTTTTTGGATAAAGCTTTTCATGATTGGTCTCCACCCAAAGGTTTTCTGGCAGTTCCCCCTTCCCTTTGGAGAATTAGAGCATTACCTGCGCTATACTGTTTTTGACTTAGGAATGTGTTGGAAAAAGGAAACATTTCCCACTTGAAGACACCATTGCTACCCTTTCCCTACCCACAAATAATGTGAATGACTAAAGCTTGAAACTTGAAATTTGGCATGTAAGTAGTCCTGACTGAAGAGGACCTCCGGGATCAAGTTTGGGTGGAAAAAGAAGTAGAAATTAAAAACTATGAAGGTTTGCATATGCTGTGCTATTTTATATGGGTTTTTGTACTACCCTCATCACTGTACTAATCAGAGAGCATATTGAGTATGGGCAGTGGAAAATATCACAGTTCTAGAGAGATGTCGTGTTCATGTATCATCTTTTCCCCGACATGTACACTTTTCAACTTATGTCAATAGTCATCAATAAGTCTTCAGCCTCCAAAGCTCATCCTTGTGAGGATGATATAAGAAGAGGGAGAATTGGGGAGTTACTCTATTTATAGTCATAGCTAAAAACAAGCTTGATTACATCCAGCCCTCCAGAGGTGAGCAAGGGATGGGGGAGGGAACAATTAACCTTTTGTATCTATATGCAAGGGCTGCACCCTTGCAATTTCCTGAGTTTAGGAATTACTCGGCATCCCTTCTGATCATGGGCTGCAGCTTATAACTTTTGCTGAGCCCATAAAATCCAAATAGACTATTAACAGACTGAACTGGTTGGTTTCAGATTGCTGTGAGGAATAATACTGCATGGGTTAGTCTGCCTCAGAGGGCAAAACAGTTTAACCCTCCACACTGACAGCACCACAGGTGAGCCCTAACTCAAACCCTAGTCTGTAATGGTCTAACTGTGACCTGGGTGTAGCCCACACTCCTTCAGTCACCACTAATTTAGCTTACACTGCATCTGAAAGGGAGCTCTCTTTTTCAGTCAGCCCAGTTTTCTTTTGTACTAGAAGTCTCTTATCAGAACAGTGTTGGAATTGGTGTATCGAAAGTGGGACACCACAGATTTAGGGCCTGATACGCTACTCCATTACATAGCATAACACCAGAATAACTCCTCTGCAGTCAATGGAGTTAATGCTGATAATATAACATTGGCATGAAGCATTAGGCACCATATATTTTGTCTTTTTTGCTTTTCATGTTCCCAGGGCCATCCTTAGGCATATGGAGCATACATGGCTCCGTAGGGCACCAGAAAATTTGGGGCATCACCGGGACCAGGGGTGGGGAGCTGGGATGGGTGCCCAGGGCGGCCAGCCAAAGAGTGGCCACAGCGCTGGTTCCTCTCTGGCCCAGCCCCTCCCCCTGGCGCTTTCGGCTGACGGGCCCTGGGCTGCCTTCTCCCTCCCCCAGCCCACTTGCTCCTCTCAGCCAGCCCGCTGCCAGCTGAGAACTCCTGCCAGTGACGGGGCGGAGAGGAGCTCTCAGCCTCTGCAGCTCCGCTCCAGCCCCACCTCCTCCCCCCAGAGGCTCTACCACTTGGTGGTGCGGGAGGGGGGAGGCTCAGCGGCAGGCCCAGGGGTTTCTGGTTGCTGCGCCACCGTGCACTGCTGACAGCTGGGCTCCCCCGGGACGTGGCCCCGTCCTCCTCCCTGTGCTCTCCGGCCCTTGCGGGGCCTGGGGCAGCGCTGATGCAAGCGTCCTGTGCATGCAGCTCCCCTCTCGCCCTGTGCGCCGGCCCCGCCATTATTCGAATGCGGAGGCTCGACAGCATGGGGTTCCCGGACCATGCTGGGCAGGAGGCGGCACCGGCACCCAGTGGACGGACATCCCGATCACTGGGTGCTCCTTGTTCTAGATAAGCCCCCTCGGCCCTGGCCCCATGCAGCAACTGGAGACCCAGTTCCCTCTGTCCCATCTCCCCCACCACCATGGCGGCTCGGTATCCTTTGCTGCCTCATCCCTCCCCCGGACTGCGAACCCAGGCTTCCACAGCGTCTGCTCCATACGAAGCTCGGTGTGTCAGTAATTGGGGGGAGGGGGTCCATTAGCATTATAGTGTGCTTAATTTGTTTAAACTGGTTTTAATAAAGTGCATTTGGTAAGTTTTCCAATACTGTAAGCTTATGTTTGTGTTGCTAAGAGCAAGTTGGACATAGGGGCAGCAGTTTAATAATACTGCGTAGGGCCCCATAAATCCTAAGGACGGCCTTGCATGTTCCCAGCAGTACACATTCCTCTCATTGTAACCACAAGCAAGCCTCTACATTGCTTTCCAAACTGCTCTCAACTAACAAAATATATTTTGCCATGGCACCAGAACCCACCACATGGACACTACACAACACCACATCATCAGTTTATGAAGACTAACCAACTGGACAACACAGCTGCAACAACACTGCATACAAAATATATTTCAACATAAACTTTATATAAAACCTTTTAGGAACCAGACTTTGCCCACCCCGCCCTGCCCCACCCCCCAACATCCTCACACTATTAAAAATGGACCTCAATACAATTTGGCACACTATGGGGTGTTGTTTTTTAAGTTTATTATAGTTGCATTAAACAATCTCACAATCACAATTAGAAGCAAACTGATCCATTGCCACCAATGTACTAAAATATATGATAACAAATACAGTCAGCATTTTCTATACTGTATGCTGGTAAATGTTATTCTACAGGGAACCAATTAAAACTCTGGAAAACTTGGAACACAGACATATGGAACAAAACAAAGCAACTTACCGTGTCACTGTGGTGCTTGCTCAGTACAATGATTAGGGAATGATAATATTGTAGGACAAATACACATTACTTTAATTAAATGCACTGAAAGGTAATATACAGTGGCAATCTAAAACTTTTGTCTGTGGTAATTTTAATATTAATGAGATGAAAAAGTAAAGCCATTATTGTAAAAACAATAATATCAACACAAATTTTCACATGTGCTCACAACAGGAACACAATATGGGAAATAATTTACTAGAGATTTTTCTCTTGCAACACACAAAGGCAGAGGGGTGGGAGACTGAAACAGGGCAACTTTTGGTCAGAGTGAGTGCTCTGAAATTTGGCTAAGAGTATATGATACTTCTGTCTAAAAAGACGTGTGTGTCTGGCATCTTAGCAGCCCATGTAGACCAAGAGGGCCTAGTAACTGTTACTGCAGTGCCATGGTGGAAAATCAGGACAGTAGTTCTTACTGAGGATTAGATTCTGCCTAGTGTGGTTGGCAGTCTGAGGGGAAAGAATTGCCATCCCTGCTCTTTAAGTACCCCCCCCCAGTACCCCGAGAGACAGGAATCCCAAAGGGGGCAGGGAGGAGAGAGAGAGAGCGAGTAAGCAGAACCATCGCTGTCTCCTCTGCACTGGCCAGAGCTGGCCATATTCACAGAAAGAAGCATACCCTGTATACCTATGGTGGAGAAAGCAACTAGGGGCGAGGCTGTTCTAGATTTGATTTTGGCAAATAAGGAGGAACTGGTTGAGAATTTGAAAGTGGAAGGCAGCTTGGGTGAAAGTGATCATGAAAGGATAGATGTCATGATTCTAAGGAATGGTAGGAGAGAAAACTGCAGAATAAAGATAATGGATTTCAGAAAGGCAAATTTAAACAAACTGAGGGAGTTGGTAGGTGAGATCCCGTGGGAAGGAAGTCTAAAGGGAAAACAGCTTGGGAGAGCTGGCATTTTTTCAAAGAGACATTATTAAGGGCACAAGAGCAAATTATTTCACTGTGTAGGAAGACAGACCACCCTGAGTTAACCAGGAGATCTTCAATGATCTGAAACTCAAAAAAGAGTCCTACAAAAACTCAAAAAAGAGTCCTGCAAAAAGTGGAAAGTAGGTCAAATCATGAAGGATGAATATAAAAAAACAACACCACAAGCATGTAGGGACAAAATTAGAAAGGCCAGGAATACAATGAGATTCAATTAGCTAGAAACATAAAGGGTAACAAGAAAACATTCTCCAAATTACATTAGAAGCAAGAAGACGACCAAGGAGAGAGTAGGCCCATTACTCAATGAGGGGGAGAGACAATGACAGAAAATGGAGGAAGTGCTAAATGCCTTTTTTGTTTCAGTTTTCACCAAATAGATTAGTAGCGATTGGACATCTAACGAAGTGAATGCCAGTGAAAATGAGGTAGGGTCAGAGGCTAAAATAGGGAAGGAACACGTTAAAAATGACTTAGGGCATGTCTCCGAGTACAGTGCTGCAATGGCACAGCTGTACTAATGCAGCTGCACCCCTGCAGTACGTCTGGTGAAGATGCTCTATGCCAACAGGAGAGAGCTCGCCCATTGGCATAATAAAACCACCTCCCCGATGGCAGAAGTTATGTCGATGGGAGAAACTCTCCCGCCAACATACCACTGTGCACATGAGCGCTTATCTTGGTGTAACTTACGTTGCTCAGGGGGGTGGTTTATTTACACCCCCTGAAACAGATAGATTACGCTGACATAAGATGTAGTGTAGACATAGCCTTAAACAAGTTAGATATCTTCTGGTCAGCTGATGAAATACATCCTAGAATACTCAAGGAGCTGACTGGGGAGCTATCTGAACCATTGCCAATTATCTTTGAAAACTCATGGACGACAGTGTGGAGAGCGAGGGGCCCAAGCAGCTCCTACCAGCTTCCGATCTACCGGCTCCTGGCAGGAGGTGACACATGGGCACCTCCTCCTTCTGCTTGACTTTTTTTTCAAATGGGGCCTGATCCGGCGGTCAGCCTAGGTGGCTGAACACCTCTCTTCCCACCCCCCACCCCCAGTGTGTGAATCATTCTGGGGCTTAGGAGATAGGTGCCTGGGTGCCTAGAGGGAGACAGCAGGACACATGCCCAGATGCAGAAACATAGGCACTGAGGGAACTTTTACTCTGAAAATGTAGTGCCAAGTGAGTTTAGGTGGCTACAGGGGTTAGGCAACAGTTTTGTACATCACAGTGGAGCCAAAACTAGCACTTAGATGCCTGAAACAAGGACTTCAGCACCTAACTCCTTTTGTAGATCCAGGCCATTGTTAGAATATATTTTTAAAAGCCCGTCACACATGCATTATAGTACTTTTTGCCAATATTAGGGAGCTGTGATACTAACTGTAGTGCTATATTAGCATTATAATATCGACATGGAAGGTTTCCAATTTAAAATAAATCTCTGAAATACAATGTGTACATTAGCATATTAAAGTTTGTTATTAAGTGCATACCTTGAAATATATGGGATGTGCAATGTGTTTGAATTAACATTACCACAAGGGGCTTAAATTTTAATTTTCTGACTTCTGGATCGTGCAATCAATTAACATCAGGGATGCAAAGTGATACTTGTGCTTAGCACCAAAATAAATCCTAACTTTAAATGTCACTTTGAAATACACAAGGACAAGGAGACCTTCGCATCACAGTTTAAACAGAATCACATGTAGATTCTTTTTTCCTGAATGTCACCTTCTTTTCAGTAATGCTCCACCAAAGAAACAGCATTTGGAGAATACAGTGGATCCACTTAAATGGCAAATCTTCTTAATAGAGACATATCTCAGCAACAGATGCGAATCAGATTTAGGGATCTGAATAATACGACATCTAATACAAATATAATTCAAGTCTAAACAACAGGTTCTTCACCAATTATTGCTATGTGTTAACTAAAACATGACAGTGTCCAAGACTAATTAAGCCATCAGAGACTTCAGTTTAATTACTGTAAAAGACAAAAGTCTACAGGCCCTGCACAATTTTTCCCTACAGCAAAAAAACAAACAAAAAACAGTGCCAATACAGAATCAGTTTCTCAGGTGCTATTTGCTTGTATTATTGTCCACAGATTTTCAAATTTCTCTTATGGTGACATATTAAGTGCAATGGATTCTCAGCTTACCACAATATTGATCTTAATACAAACTACAGCTCATATTGAGCCTTGCATTAGATAAATTCATGACAAGAACACAGAAGAAATGTTGACAGCTTTTAGAAGTAGCAGTATTAGGTTTCCTCTGTTTCCTCTAAGATATTTTCAGTCTTGAACCAAAATTGTGAGTCATGTTAGTGGAAATAATAGGACAAACATCCTATTTATTTATGCAACTCTTGTCTCTTCTCTGTTGGAAATGATACTATGTCCTTTTCTCCCTCACCAGCTTTGTTCGTCAAATGATTACTCCGGTGAACTCCATCTCTAAAGAATACTAACGAGGCTGCTTAACCAGTAAAAATCTCTAATTTACAACAATTTTATGCATGGCTAATGACAATCACCAAGCTATTTATCAGTAGATGCAGGTGAATGAATGACAGACACACACACAGGATAAATTTAAGCAGCAGGCTGCAACTTTATGTATATATTAAATACTGGAAGGCGCATTATATCCCCAGTCTCTCATGACAGACATTTAACTGGGTCTTGTGCAATGTTCAGGACTCCCAGCATATCACCAATAACTTGGAGTAGACCTGCTTGGGCCCATCTCTAGGACTCAGCTCACTTCTGAATCCTCTCCACCTCCCCTGCATGGAGGGGGTAGAGGTTCCCAAAGGAGCACTTCAGTCCCTCAAAGATTTCAGGACCATCAGTACAATCTCAGGTCTCATCTACCACCAGAAGCTGGTCCCTTTTATCTTTATCTGCACTAGACACTGGCCTCAAGTAGTAACATGCTAAAAGAGTATCATTTTTCTTAATATTAATCCATTCTCAGTCTTAATGTTATGATCTCCCAGGATCCTGGGAGGAAGGCAAAATAATCCCACCAGACCACTTGTTAGCTTGCTCTATTGGGAAAAACTTCTTCCTGATCCCCAAACAGGCCATCAGTCAGATCTGCAGCTTCATAAATAACACAATGCTATACAAAGGGGAGGGAGGCCAGGGTAGGATAAGAGGCTTTTGAAAAGCACAGGTAAGCTTAAATAGGCAAGGGGGAGGACTGGCAAAATCCAATCAGTTAGCTTGTTCCCCCACCTCCACCCAATGGAAAGGTGGCAGACCTGAGAGGCACAACAGCCCCCATCCCAGCCATACACACTCCCTCGCATTGGCCCTGACACCCACACCTGCCAGCTGAGCACTGTGGCCTTCCCCTAAGCTCCTTCAAAGCTCCTTCCCCACGGATTGCTGGGAAGGGGCAGCCTGTTTCTGCAAACAAGAAGCAACAAGTTATATACTTGAGACTTCAGAAGAACATTTCAACTCAACTCTAAAATCTAGCCCTAACCCAGGCACTTGAGTGTTATTTAAGAAACTGATCAAGGAATAACAGAATATCACAATATCTGTAGGTGTTGAGTTTTCAAACCTTATGTGAGGCACAACAGAGGAAGCTAAGTAACTTTAGCACTTGATAAGTGGCTATAGCATACACCTGTATTTCCACATACCTTGGAATGACCTATTCTAATAATAAAATGATAGACATTTTAAATTTTGTTTACAAAACCTTATCAAAATTAAATTGCAAAACAAAGTGTTCTAAACAAGACTGAAAAAGAGCCTATTCCCCAGTAATGATATCTGCAAACAAGTATCTCTTTAATGACCACCAAGCAAATGAAAACAAAGTCTTGTGTTACTACTAATGGGGTTCAAGTGAGCAAGCCTTGATGTCCCTATTGCTGCCCTGTGATCACAATAGAAATTTAAAGTCATGAGAGTCAAGCTGCTTTAACTGCAGCAATGTGTCTGTAAACATGCTGGGAAAGAAAGAACAAGATAAGGAAAGGAAGGGTTGATAAAGTGGGGAAAAGAAAGCAAGGAGTCAGAAAATGAGGTACTAACTAAAACGAGACAAAAGGGAAAAAAGATTTAAGGACAAAGGAATGGGACTGAAAGAGAAACCATTTTACATGGTCATTAAAAACAGACAGAAACAAACACATGAATGAACAGAGAAATGGACACAAACAATGACACTGACAGAGCAATTGTTGACAGAAAAATAGAAAAGGATCAGAGAAGAAGAAACAAAACAGTATTAAGATTGAAGACTTTTTTTCAACAATGATCTAGCACTACTATGACTTTAAACAGTCCCAAAGTTGTCTGATACATATACCGTTTCTTTTTTCTGACATTTGTGAACAAAAAGGTAAGACAAGATTGAGTGATATATCGATGGACTACTGATGTCTTTCACCACATTAAAGAGGATATAGAGCATTTCTACAAGTTATTTTTTTCTGCCTCTGAGAATTTAGACATTACGCATTAGTAAACATTGGAAATAAGCTTAAAGTGCCTGGATATAAGGCCCTGCGGGGAGCCCAGGATACAGCTATGGCTAAGGTTTGTGGTTTTTGTTAAATTATGAATAGAGAAAAGCCCAGGAAGGTACATGAACTATGAGCCAATCAACTGTGTGTGTATTTATTGTTTATTATTCTAGAAAATAAAAGGACTACTTCTGCCATAGTTTTAAAGGTTTTAATGTTGTTATTTGTATTGTGGTAGTGCTTAGGGTTTCCTAACTAGGGATCAGGGCCCTATGTGCCAGGTGCTGCTCAAACACATAACAGAAAGATGTTCCCTGCCCCAAAGAGCTTACAATGTGTACCAACAGTCCTTTGGTGTCTAATCTTCCTCTGGTTGTCTGTATTGCCATTACTCGAGAAAAAGAGTTAACTCTACCCTGCACCATTCCCACTCCCTAATTGGTTCCTGATCCAGAAGTGCACATGCCTGGGATTGGGGACAGAAAGGACATGACACAGCCATTCCTCTTCCTAGCCCTGCCACCCATCTGCTGACAGTGGGGAGGGGAAACCTAATTTCCCTGTCTCCTCTAACGCTCTTTTCTTGTGTTATCAGTCAAGGCCATCCACAAACTCCAGCTTGTACAATGCATATCAGCAAGCTTGTAAAGTGGAATTAGTCACAGTGAGCACAGTCAGACCAGCGCTCTGTAGTCCTCCATTGGCTCCCCATTCACTAGCGAGTCCAGTTCAATATTCTGGTCCTCATCTTTAAAGCCCTTAATGGGCTCAGATCAGACTACCTTAGTGATCATCTCTCCTATAGTGACACTCCAGGACACTGCACTCAGAGGGGATGCTGACACTGTACCAGTATGGGATTTTTCTGAGACAGAGACCAGAAACGTTTAGTGTAACGTGCTAAACTTATTCAAAGAAATCGAAATGTGATCCAATCTGGCCTCCTCCAGAGCTAAGTGCAAAATCCATTTTTCAGCTTATGCACAATAACAGGAGCTAAAAAGAACAAAAAGGATTATAAAAGAGGAAGAAGGGAAGAAAGAGAACTCCACCCCAGGATATGAGGAAACACAATCCCCTTTTCAACACACATTTTGGTTTATTTGATTTACATTTTCTTTCTGGTCTCCCATTAGAAGTATTCATGCTTTATAGGTGTGTTTGCAAAACACTGCTAGGAAAAAGCCTAATTATTAAACCTTGATGGGTTTGAGATATTTTAAACTTTTTATGCATGTTTATTTTAGTTAATTAAATGCCCTCAGAAACATATGCAATTATATAAACCTTGGTTGTCGAAATTAATATCTCTCCAAGGATAGCAGAATGCAAAGTGGGCAATCACAGATAGAATGCAGATAAAGAGCGAGAAGGAGATACTCTCAATAGCCTTTTCCCAGTTTACTTCGGCTCTTGCAAGAACCAGGAACCCCACACAAATCAAAATGCTTGTTCCAGATTCAGCAAATCATTTTAGTGTCATTTCCCACATACTATCCTGCTATTTGCCACACTTCTCCTTTTTATTTTCATTTTATTTTCATACAATAGGCCTGATTCTGATCTCATTCACATTCATTTTGCACTAGAATAGCTCCATTGAGAATAGAATAGCTCTTTATTTTCACAGGTGTTAGATCAGAATCAGGCCCATCATTCCTAGGAAATATTTTGGGTTATGCACTACCATTGTGATTGTTTTGGCAGAACAAGTCCCTTAGAGAAATAATCACTATGGAGACTGATTGTTTTCTTTCCCTTTTATTTTATTTATTTTTATTAACTAGTGATGTGAATATTTCTTGCCCACCTGTGTTAGGAGAAAAATTATGAGAAATAGGATCCTCCGCCCAGATTTTCAATGAAATTGTGCTATATAGTAGGAAGACTCAATCCCAACTCTAGGGAGCTTATCATCGATACATAGGGACTAATTAATCCTGGTGTAATTCCAATTTTCAGCTGAAGTACATCAGGATGAATCTGGTGCACTGAGCCAAATTCAGAGGTGACATACGTGTTATATGAGGAAGTATGAGAGTAACATTCACGTAGAATGGATTGAAAGTAGGGGTTCTATAAATAGGAACATCAAGAAATGTAAGATAAAGCAGTCCTTCCCTTACCCTCTTCCGCTGCACTTCTTTGTTACATTCTTTTGCTGTGTTGATTGCTTTTACTGCTACATTCCCACCCTTCTACTCAGTGATGAGCTGACAAAATCTGAAGAACCGGTTCCTTCAGTCGCTCCGGGTCTTCTGCGGCACTTTGGCGGCGGGTCCTTCACTCACTCTGGGTCTTCGGCGGCACTGAGGTGCATGCCGCCAAAGTGCTGCCGAAGACCCAGAGCACCGCCGGGTGAGTGAAAATTAAAAAAGGATTCTCAGCCAGGGGAGCCTCCACAGCCGGGAACTCAGGCGGGCTGGACAGGACGGTCTTGCGGGTCAGATATGGCCCGCGGGCCGGAGTTTGCCCACCCCTTTAACAACCAGTTCTAAACCGGCTTCAGAATTTAACAACCGGTTTGCATGAACCGGCTCCAGCTCACCACTGCTTCTACCCCTTTGGCACACAAGTCACACTTATACCAACTTACCAACATGTATTACTGCTACTGTTATTTTTCAAGCACTCTGAAATGTGCTAGGCACCTCACAAGACAGGCATGACCATGTGACATGCTTCAAAACAATATGCCACATAGTCCGTCTGGGCCAGGGGTGGCCAACCTGAGCCTGAGAAGGAGCCAGAATTTACCAATGTACATTGCCAAAGAGCCACAGTAATACGTCAGCAGCCCCACCAATCAGCGCCTCCCCCTCCCTTCCCGCACCTCTTGATCAGCTGTTTCATGGCATGCAGGAGGCTTTGGGGGGGAAGGGGGAGGAGCGAGGGCACTGTAGACTCAAGGGAGGGGGTGGGAAGGGGTGGAGTGGGGGCAGGGCCTGTGGCAGAGCCAGAGGTTGAGCAGTGAACACCCCCTGGCCCACTGGAAAGTTGTCACCTGTAGCTCCAGCCCTGGCGTCAGTGCCTATATTCCTATAAAGGAATTGCATATTAACTTCTGAAGAGCCACATGTGGCTCCGGAGCCACAGATTGGCCACCCCTGGTCTGGGCCATGAAGTATTTCACTGTCTACCTACCCAAGACTGTCATATCTGACCTGCTTATCATGAGGGTTGACTTTTTTACTTCAAGATAAATGATCTTTCAGCTGTGGCTGTATAAAGCACTGGTGACATTCAGTCATCTGTTATATTAGTCACAGATGTGTATTCTTTATGGATCTCTGGAGGACGTAGCCAGGCTCTACTTCCTGTTAAGTGACAGTCAGTTGACTTTAAATGTGTTATCAAGTACCTGTGATGCTCTGAATATCTCTACTAATGACATACTCATTAATCTCCAACTTTGAAAATATATATCAGAGCATGTCAAATGATGACTGCATAGAACATCAGACCTAATTTTGTTATGGGAGAAGATACTTGCAGAAATTTAACTGTTGTACACTTATTTCAGCATTTAGCTCATTTTCAGGGTAAGCCATAAAAGGTTCTTCCAAACCAAATTAAAAAATAATTTAAAAGACTGTGTTTATTTCCTTACCTGCCTTACCTCTCAATATAAGGCCCTTTCTCTGAAATGCAAAGCCTGTGGTCTGAAAGGGCAGAGATGTAAGGTCTAAATTATTCTACCTTTTACATTTGAGTGTGTGTTTAGTACTGATGAAAGATGCTGTATTGACAGACCTGGAGACTGAAGTCTTCTCATCCACAGAACAGACAGTGCAGAGGGCTTTCCTGCACAGCACACCTCAACCTTTTCTTGGAGAATCCCTCTTTGGAAGCAACAGAGGAGGAGAAAGACCAGGGTATTGGTTGATCACAGGATGCTTATGAGCAGCCAATGCAATGCAACCGTGAAAAAGGCTAAGGCAGTCCTACGATGCATCAGGAGAGGCACTTCCAATAGACAGGAAAGTATCAGTACCAAGATGCAAGGCACTGGTGAGACCTCATTTGGAATACTGTGGGCAATTCTGGTCTCCCATATTTAAGAAAGATTAATTCAAACTGAAATAGGTGTACAGAAGGGCTAGTAGGATGATCAAAGGAATGGAAAACCTATCTGGTGAGCACAGATTCAAAGATTGCTCTCTACAAAAACATCAGTGGGATAAATACCGGGGGTGGGGGGGCGGTATTTAAGTTAAGCGCCAGTATTGACAGAAAAACAAATAGATATAAACCGTCCATCAATAAATTTATGCTTCACATTAGATGAAGGTTTCTAACCATCAGAGGAGTGAAGTTCTGGAAAAGCCTTCCAAGGGGAGTAGTGGGGTGCAAGAAATCTAACTGGCTTCAAGACTTGATAAGTTTAGGAGGGTATGGTATGATGAGCTTGATAAGTTTGTGGAGGGGATGGTAAGATGAGACTGCCTACAATGGCATGTAGTCGATCTGTGACAGCTAGTAGCAAAAATCTTCAACAGCCGGTGATGGGACATTAGATGGGGAGGACTCTGCATTACTACAGAGAATTCTTTCCCAGGTGACTGGCTGCTGGGTCTTGCCCACATGCTCAGGGTCTAACTGATCGCCATATTTGGAGTCAGGAAGGAATTTTCCCGGGGTTAGTATGATGGGGTGTCTACCTCACACTCACCCTGAAGGGGTTAATGAAGGCCACATGGGCTAATTAATCTATTAGGAATTAAGACTGAGAGAAGGCTTAATTAGAAGAAGCTCACCTGTGCAGGAATAAGCCAGGAAGCTGACAAGAGACAGGGCCATGGGGAAAGGCTGCAGTCACTCCCTGGAAGAGGGAGGAGTATTTGGAGGCTGCAGAGATGTATACCCTGAAGTAACTCCTGTGAGGAAGGAGTGGTGAAGCTGGCAGACCCAGAGAAGGAAAGGAGAGCCAGATGGCTAGAAAAGGGCTCAGGGAAATGGAGCAAGGTACAGGGTGGAACACACTTTGACTGCTGGCTAGAGGGTCTCTGCGCAGGAAGCCAAAGTAGAGGGTGGGCCCAGGTTCCCCAACCAACCACTAAGGAAGTGGCACCAGTGGGTAGGAAGACTGCCTGAGCCTGTGTGTAAGAAGAGACTTCCAACCCCCAGAGGGGGAAACCACAATAGTGATCTAGCCAGAGTGCTCTCACTAAGAGGCCACAGCACCTCCCAAGATGTGAGAGGGGTACAGACAAAGAGACTGAGACTGAGGCCAGAAGTACAGTGTGCAAATGCAGGAAGGGGTGTTGACCTGTGATGAGCTATTCCCCAGAATGGCCAGGAGGAGGCACCATACCAGCAGTGAGTAGAGCACCCTGTCAGACAAATTGGTAAAAACCCTGGGGGGCCGGGTTTCATCTTCCACTGCAGCTTGGAGCATGGGTCACTTGCTGGCTGAACTGGTATAAATGGTGAATTCTGTGTAACTTCTTTACAGTAAGATATGAGGGCTTCAATAACTCAGAGAGAGGTTATGGGCTTATTTACAGGAGTGGGTAGATGAGGTTCTGTGGCCTACAATGCACAGGAGGTCAGACTAGATTATCATGATGGTCCCTTCTGGCCTTAAAATCTGAGTCTATGAAGCTAGTATCTGAGGTATGGTCTCTTGCCTACTAGGAACTGAAATGAGATCACTAAACTCAATTCATGTGCAAAACAGCCAATAGATGATAATGACACTTTATTTGTGTGGGCTGACTGTGATCTGACCACATGTGTATGAAAGGGTCTATACCCCAATACCAATCCTTACAGCCACCAAGATTCCTACTGGCTTCACAAAATAATCCTGTGAGCAAAGCCAAGGCACACAAGGATACACACTGTCTGTCTTAAGGAAGCTTAGGGCACTATTTATCCAATTTGGAGCTATTACAATCCATTAGTTCAATAATCTGCACTTTAAAAAGAGCCCAGAGCTCTTACAGTATAATCAATCAATAACATACATTTAAAAATCTCAGTGCAGGATGTTTTCACTTTAAAATGCCTTGAATGCAAACAATAGTCTACAAGATCATCTTCAAAGATGAGACACAAACTGTAAAAAGTAAAGAAATCCATCCTTAACTTCTTCTGTTGCACCAGGAGGGCTCATGTGACTATGACTGGTGCTGCTATAGCTTATTGCTATGGGTTGGGTTAAGGATGAAGGTTTAACTTAATTTCCTTGGTTTCTGCCACAACCCTAATATTTCTTAAACAGCGTTTGTTATAGGTTACTATGCACTTCTGTCACTATATAACTACTCCTGATTGATGGGGAGCAAAGAGCACACATGCAGATTCTGTTCTTACAGCTCCTTGTTAATTCCAGATTGGTAATTATTAGCTGGTCTGCAAAGAAGTCCCTAGCTTTTAATGACTATTTGTTTAAAGAAGCAATGACTGTGTTTGATTTTTAATAACATTTTTAGGGTAATGTGGGGATCAAGCCATCACCAAGTGGTCTCAGTCTGAACACTGGAAATGGAGATTTTTGTACATTTAAAAATTACAACTTAAATTTATGAATTTCAGTTGGAGGATACAGTGATTAATGTGGGTTTGAAAGGCCTAGAATGTCATTCTCCCTCCTTGCTTGCATTCCAGGAGTGTAGCAAAATGCAATCAGGGACAATCTCATGGGAATATAGCATCCAAGTGCAGACAGGATGGGCTGGCTGTTCACATAGGTAACTGGCCAGCTAGGTAACACTGTAAGAAGCGAAAATGGCAGCCCATAAGGAACATGAGACCCCCTAGAACCTGTTTAGAAGAGCCAAGGTGTTGCTTATTATTGGATGCAGGTGAACCTATAAATTATAAATTTCTACACTTCTTTTTGTTTGTTTGTTGCTACAGATAAATAAGGGAGGTTTGTGCAGAGAGACAAGTAAGCACCAAGTGGAGGTTATGGGGTGGGGGAGAGAGGAGAGTTGAGTTGAGTTTGCCTGGTTTGGGCATGCCTGATGGATCCCAGATACTTTAATTCCTAAGGGGCAGAATGAAGAGGTTGTCTAGGTGGAAAGTGAGAAGACTCACCTTGAAAATTCTGCTCTGGGAGGGAATATTTGGGGAGAGAGTAAATGCCCCCATCTTTCCTTCTTCCCCCTCAAACACTCTGTGCGCAATGCACATACACATTAGTTTCTAGGATGGGGGGAAACTGTGGTTCTAAATGAACTATGGTTCAATCTTTCTGTGCCACTCTTCTTGGCATAGTAGCAATAATCTGCCTGGGAAAGCTGGCCCATTGTATGAAGTTGCAGATGTCCACAAAATATAATTGTGCTATCGGGTTCTGAGATGGTGTTATGAAGTTAGCATTGTGAGATTATCACACATGATGAAAACACAAAGCAATGTGATATCATGTGTGACGCTGGCAAACGAAGTGCCAGCACTTGACAAGGCTTTAGATCTCAGCTGATCACGGACAAATTCATTGCTGGAAAGCAGCCTGTTTCACCCATGTGTTAGTATGGTTAAGATGAGTACTGAACTTATAACAATGTGTTTATAGTGTTTAGACTTTGAAATTATGAACTTCTTATAAGTTGCTGATATATTACTTATAATATCATCTTCACCTACTACAAGGTAATATTTAAGTTTTTGCTTTATAACTGGAAAAAAGTGTTTGCTGTGAACCTGTTGAGGGGGATATCAAAACTAAAGGGGCCATTGTGGGACATCACAATACAAAGACTTTGTTAACTGCCCCTTCACATCCATGAAGAAACTATGTGCAAAAGATCTTGTCCCATCAGCTTGAATTCTGGAAGAAGGAAATTATAGCTGACAAGAAAAGTTTTCATTTCTCATTTGTTGTCTGGATTCTCTCAGAGCTGGAGCCAAGAAGCAGAAGTAGAGTTCCCCAGGGTCAACCTGGGTCAGCCCTAAAAGACATTCAGAGCTGACAGATTATTACAACTGTCACCTTTTAAACCCATGTAACATAACTAATTCGTATATATGTGTGTGCACCTTGTAATAACTCTCATTTCTTTTTTCCTAATTAATAAATCTTTAGTTGGTTTATTACAGGACTGACTGCAAGCATTCTCTCTGGTGAGAGATCTAAGGTACAAATTGACCTGGGGCTAGTGACTGGTCTCTTGGGACTGAAAGCAACATGAATATTTCGTGATTTTTGGTGTGGCAAGCTAGCTTGGAAAACCCAAGGAATATCTGTGGCTCCATGGTAAGGCAGTGTTTCAGGAGTTCACATTTGTTACTGCATTGGTGAAATCTAATTACATAGAGTCTGCACACCTCAGGAAAATAGTGGACCACCCCCTGCTCTAGATTGGGCCTGAATGGCACAGTCTACATCATAATCCTTTTGTGAAGTAAACAGAACTTCATTTTAAAGTTAAACTTTATTTTTTTCTATAACTTAGGTAAACTTTGAGAACTAATTACTGTATTTTGGCGTAGCAAATGAACTGTCTGTCATGACGACCATCTCATCTGTTGTTCAGACCAAGTCAAGTGAAAGGACAGATAAGTCAAACTTTACAGAAGAAAGAAATTTTGCTTATTTTCTTAACACCAAATGGTTGAAGTCAGATGAAAATATTTTCTTTTCTCCTGCCTGAATTTTTAAAAAAAATCCAGAAAACAAAAGTAAGCCAGAATAATAAATCCAAATAACTTTGAGATGGGTGGGGGAGGGGGGAGATAAAATCTGGATTTGAATAGTATGACAAGTTTATCTCTAGGAAAAAAAATTCGACTGATTTCTATTGAACACAAAAGCACAATAATAGCTAATCAGGTGGCTCGGGTTTTGTTCTTTTGGTTTTTTCCAACTGCTGCCTAGCAAAACTCAAGCATTTATTAAACTTCTCAAGTTGTTGTTGTTGTTGTTGTTGTTCAGTAATAAATCACTATACAATGAGACTTTCTATTAGAAAAAAAGAGACTTATTACAATTACCGCCTAATCAGACTGGCTACCTCACTAGCTTAGTTATTTAGAAAGTGCCAATCACTGCAGAAAAAAATATAGGCTTTCCCACATAGGGATCAGAACTGTGCTGATTACAACAACATTTAACCACAGCTGTTTCTAGAAAGATCTAGCAGCATTTCTCCAATCATTATGGACAAGGAGGCTTCGTCTGAGAGCGGTGCTATAGAACTGCTCCAGATAAGGAGACCATATTTTCAAAATCAAGATCCCAGGATATTTTTGTGGCAACATTTTTATCATTGCAAAATAAGCCTATAAAGATTTTTTTTAATGTATTATAGTTTTGCTGTGGCTAGTTTTTGACCAATTAATGACACATGCATATTTCTTGGAATGGAGAAGGTTTCTAATAACTTAGTTTTCTGAACGTGTCTGTCATGTAATACTGAACAAGACTCATGGAAATTCACTTTGAACACCTTAAATGAGTATAAACACTATCAAAGCTTTCTCTTCACACCAAACATTGTTTATTACATTGACTGTGAAACACTAGGCCACTTCAGTTGTTCCAAAGGAAGTTCCCAGAACAATAGGCCATTACATGGAAACCCAGAACTGTCCTGATAGTCACTTTAGCTTTTGGAGGTGGTCTATAGAATGGTTTGGCTAATACAGTTCTCAGACAAAAATCACTGTGAGTACTGCTTACAGGAAACCTGATTGTAACAACTGAATTAAGAAACACTTCTAAGATCGCATGATGATTTCAATATGGATGGGAATTAAAATATACACACATATGGAGATAACATCCATGTAATAAATGGCAGATCCATGCAATGAATAAACCTCTCCTTTCCTCTGCTCACAGATTCATCTGCCTCAAGACTTTCTACCTGAACCTGGTCAGGAATTTTTCAACAAAATGCTTATGTCAAAAAATGCCAATTTGTTGGACCCAAAACTTTGTGCAGAAATATATTATTTTTGACAAAACTTTTGTTAGGAAGGTTTTTGCAGGTCCAGGACGGAATTTTGAGGGCGACAGAGACCTGGTCCACCCTAAAACACCCAATAACCTAGGGTTATAGTACTTATTTAAGCTGTAGGAGACCCAAATTCAAGGCCTGGCTCTACCTGATTGATAGGAGGGACTAGAATGGGGGGGAATCTCCTACATCCTAGGTGAGTGCCCCAACCATTGAGCTATACAGCCTCTCTCTCTGATGGTCAATATCTCTTGTTGAAGCTGTCCCACTTTACAGAAATAATTCAGCATTCATTGGGTCAAAGAGAGCAAATTCAAATGACTGGATTTTTTAAAAATGTATACTACCAGAGAAATGTTTCTTCTTTCCTCCCTCTCCCACAAAGCTAAAATCTTCTTCCCCCAAATTTCCCCTGCCCGAGACCCACGATAGGGCAAAGTTCAGTTTCTTGTAGATTTTGCTAGAATTTTAGGCCCTGATTCAGCACTTGAAGCATTTGCCATTGACTTCAATGGGACTACTCATATGCTTAAAGTGAGGTACACTGCTGAATTGGAGCCTTATTAATTTTACAGGGACAAAGTAAATTAATAGTATTTATTAACCTCTGGAAAATTACTTATTTCTGTCTGAGAAGGAACTGCACTATCAACAAACATTACATGGCACTATATAGTTGTTACATTTTGAAAACATTGTACAAATATTAATACATTTACACATAATCAGGACACCAATGCTTGTAAGTGACATTGCCCTTTATTATGAAGTACTGAAAATTAAAGCATTTGAACAAACAACTAACCAGCTTCAAAGAACTCCAACATATTTCTTCAAACATTTATAATTTCTGTTCAGAATAACCCATCGGTCAGCTTTGCATCAATCATTACAAATCTTTCATACCACAGCATTCAAAGTTTTTTACAGGAATCATTGAAATGTGGCTACCTCTTTGGTGGAACATAACAGCTCTTTAACAGCAGTTTAGGATAGGAAGTTTAAGAATACTGAACTAAAACTTCAGGGGAATATATATAGCCAGGATGTAATTACACAGACAGGAAAAGGGCCAGCACAGTGGAGCTATTACATAGCATACGTTTATCATCAAATGACAAAGTAAACAAAACATGGTTATGAACAAAATGAAAAGACAACATTGTTTGACATCTTCCAGATGTCATTTTAAAAAAAAAGTCCTTAACCCTTTCACTGCCACTCTTTCCACTGCATGTATTGTGCTGCAATCTTACATTAAACTCTCATTAGGACATATGGCATCATTCAAATGTTTAACAGTCATTCTAATATTATTGGCACAAGACTCTGTATCTTTTGCTAGAGGAAAAAAAAATACAGACATGTCAGGTAGTTTAGACTTTGAATTTGTCCTCCCACTTCAATATGTGTGCGCGTGTGTGTGCACACGTTTGCATATATATAAATTATGCAGCACATCAAATTTCCTGCCACTAAGAAAAAATTTACTTTTGTGTGGCACACTCATGAACAATATGTGAGCACTCCCAGCTGTCTTCCAGCAGAAATGCCATATTGAACAGTTTCCCTACAACCATACATATTCCCACTGATAAAGGCCTCTATGCCTCCTGTTTTGCATGACAACTGGAGAAGCCATACCAACAAACACACGTTAAATGTGACTTATTAGCACTGAAGGAAGGAATCAGAGGCTGCAAAAAAAGCATGTACACAAATGCATCCTCTTAAGCCAGGAGCAGCCCCTCTATGTCTTTTGTATCCTGGTATTTCAGGGATACAACTGGCTGGCAGAGGGGGCAGAACCAAGAATGAGTTGCGAGTGCTAGCATGCTCCCCTAGCAAACTGGGCTCCGATGCAGCTGAAATCCCTTTGGACCTTAATGTTGCTCTTGCAAAATAATCATCAGTGAAGCAGGCTAACCACGCAGATATCCCAATATCGAGAGGTTGGGAGGCTAGGATTTCTTGTGCATTCTCAGGCTCCAACTGTTCTGATGCACTTCACCCTTCCACTTTAAAGGGAGAATGCACAAAGATTTTTGTAGTACCTTTTCCCCTTCCATTCATTTTGTGTGAACAGAAGAATGTTATTTATTTGAAAATGCCAGTGCAAGGAGTTGACAAGTGCAAGACATATTAGTGATAACAAAAAAGAAAACATTTATCTGTGCTATCTACAAAGGAGGAAAATCAATAGGGAAATACTTTTTTATTTTTACCTTAGTGCTACTACTGGCATTCTGTGTGGCTTTGCATAGAAACACAGAAGGCTAATAGACTCCATAATCGATCTCCTAGCCAATGCAAAATTGTTCTCTACTCCACATTATAGCAGAGTATAGTTGTGTATAGTGTACTGTCTAGTTTAGTTTTAAAAACTGTCAAAGGATAGGGCTTCCACCACTTCCTTAAGGAAACTATTCCACAGTCTCATCTTCCATCCCCTCATTTCTCTATTGGTCTATTGAAACTCCACACCCTCACACCCCAAAATGGACTCCACACAATGTGGACAGCCCTCTATAGTGTCTGAATAAGGAGGAAATAGTTCCTCAGCAGCACCTCAGTCACTCTTTAGCATCTGGTAGGGGTGATCCACTTACAGAGAATCCCTCCACATGTGGGGGGATGGTTTGACCCATTACCAATGTCTGTGTTGCAGTAGAGTTCAAATCCTCCCCACCCCCAAATTAAGTGGTGTGACTAGTTTTAACGAGTTCTCTAGTTGGAGACCTTCACTTGTGTATTTTGGAGGTTCTTTTTTCCATAATCTAATATGGTGCTTTCCGCCACCTTTCTGCTCTCTGGATTCAAGACTGTTTGAGGGGCCAAAATATCCTAACTTGCCTATGATGAAGCCCAAAACCACTGTAGCAGAATATGTCACTTACTCCCACCTCTGATTCCGCCCCCGCCAGCCCCACCTCCAGAATTTGTCCTAGACCAGGGCCATACTCAGCAGTTACTTAAGCAAAACGCTCATTGATTTCAAATAGAATTTTGCCTGAGAAAGAATTGCAGGACTGGACCATAAATGTGGATCATTTCAGGATAATTACTGTCCCACACCTTAATATTTTTTTCACTAGCCTTTTTTTCCTTCAGCCTTAGAGTAACAGTTGTCTTGTCCTATACAAACATATCCCTGGATTGCATTTTTGTAACTAAAAATTCTGCACTGAGCATTACTGAGAATAATCTGACACTGCATATAAAATAACAGTAAAATTTATTTTCTTTAAAAGAATACATTAATGGAGATTTTAATATCATTAGATGCTGTGTAGAGATTTTTACTTTTTTGGCAGTTATAGAGTGCTATATAATACTATATTATTTGAAATCATGAAATAGGACAGTCCTATACATGATTAAGATTTTGTCACAGTTATTTTTAGTAAAAGTCACAGACGGGTCACAGGCAATAAACAAAAATTCACAGGAGCCTGTGACCTGTGTGTGACTATACTAAAAATAACCGGGGAGCAGGGCTGGGGAGGGGGAAGACAGCTGGAGCCCCAGGGGGGACTTTTTCACTAAGAGGGTGGTGAAGCACTGGAATGGGTTACCTAGGGAGGTGGTGGAATTCCCTTCCTTGGAAGTTTTTAAGGTCAGGCTTGACAAAGCCCTGGCTGGGATGATTTAGTTGGCATTGGTCCTGCTCTGGGCAGGGGGTTGGACGAGATGGCCTCCAGAGGTCCCTTCCAACTCTGTTATTCTATGATTCTATGAGTGGTACTCTGCAAGTACTCTGCAAGCCATTCTACTGTAATCACTTTAAACCAATGGGACTGTTATGGCCTAAGGTACCACTCACTGTAAGTAAAGATTGTATAATTTGACCCTTAAAGTAAATATGTAGAGTTTGAACCTCCACTGTATCTAAGCAAAACACAGGTACACTGGAGCGAGGAGCTCATAGACTCAGACTTTAAGGCCAGAAGGGACCATCATGATGAGCTAGTCTGACCTCCTGCACATTGCAGGCCACAGAACATCACCCATCCACTCTTGTAATAGGCCCATAGCCTCTGGCTGAGTTAGTGAAGTGCTCAAATCAATAAAGACTTCAGGTTACTCCACCATTTACTCTACTTTAAACCAGCAAGTGACCCATGCCCCATACTGCAGAGGAAGGCAAAACAACAACAACCAGGGTCTCCACCAATCTGACTTGTGGGAAAATTCCTTCCCGACTCCAAATATGGCGATCAGTTAGACCCTAAGCATGTCAGCAAGACCCACCAGCCAGGCACCTGGGAAAGAATTCTCAGTAGTAACTCAGAGCCCTCCCCATCTAGTGTCCTATCTCTGGCAGTTGGAGATATCTGCTAATAGCAGTTGCAGATGGGCCATATGCCATGGCAGGGAATCTCATCATACCATCCCCTCCACCAACTTATCAAGCTCATTCTTGAAACCAGTTAGGTTTTTTGCCCCCACTGCTCCCCTTGGAAGGCTGTTCCAGAACTTCACTCCTCTGATGGTTAGAATGCATCCTAAAAGCATAACAGGAGAACATTTAAACAACCTTTTAACAGGCAGAGTTACGATAATACAACTGCACATTTTCTGCCATGTGATCAAATAGACATTCCTGATGTAGACTTTACTGATTGCCTGCACAGAGTGCTTAAGGTTAAGGGGATCAGCAGTTAAGTATTTCCTCTTGTGCTTTGCTACCCCTCTTAGAAGGTGCCTTCATTGTCAAATTAAAGCATTGTTTTTAACTTGATACACGACAGCAAAAGACAGCTTAACGACTTCCAAGTTATTATAAGTAGGGTGTGGTTGGCTTAGGAATGGAGGCTCTCTCCAGTGTAGTGCCTCTCTCTCTAAAGCTTCAAAACAGGTCTGGAAATCAGGAAGTTGCTGCTACTGGAAGTATCAACACTGAAGTTTATTTTTCTTTTATGATAACATCCCAGGAAAAAAAATACAAGCATGCAGGGCCTGATTTTCATAAATTACTGAGGCAAAACTCCCATGACTTCAATGGTAATTTTGCCTGAGCAAGGACAACAGTATTAGCAGCCCAATGGGTAACATTATGCTAACCTGCATGTGAACACGTGAACAGCAGGCAGCCCACTAAAGGCAACTAATGTGGGACTGGTTCTTTAACAGATTATAGAACTGTCTGAAGAAAGGTATATAGTAAATATCTGGGGCCAGATCATCAACTGGTGCAGCTCTTCTGCCTGATTTCAATAGGGTGACATCAGTTAACACAAGCTAAGGATCTGAATTACCTTGCAAATTCCTTTGATTATTTGAAATCTTGATTACCCAAACTTATTCCGTGTTCCAAATGACCTTCAGATCATAGAGGTTGCACAGTAGATAGACTGTTTTCTCCTCTACTTTTGATAGATTTCTATGTTTTGGTCATTTTTACAGCAACTTGATGCATATGAAAGACACTTTACAAACTCATAAATAACTTCCTGAAGTGCCCCATTTACTGTTATTCCCCATATGGAAGTCAAATATGGTTTTTAGAACACTCCATAAAATGATCAAAGAGTGCTAACCGCAGGGTTGCAATTCGGTTACTTTAGATGAGACAACAAAAGAAAAACAAAACATGTGATCCACTGAAAGATCACACGTTATGTCTTGCCCCAGCTGCTCAGGTTGCTGATTAACTCTTACTAACAAATTATCCTTTTGCGTGGACTAAAAAGCTGCCGAGAAGGTTTTTGTGTGCAGCGCACAAATGCAAACAGACCCGCAAAGTAACAGTCACCTAACGCTTTGCTGCCCTTTTTAACTCTCCTCTATAACTTACCAGCTTGGATTTGGTGCGCTGCAAAAATTCTTCCATGTTGTTGTCATACGGAATCCGAGCAGGCAGGGCAAAGTTCCATGCACAGAGCCTCTGGCCTGAGCGGGGCGGCTCCTTCCAGCTGCGACTGCCCGGGCTGCTGCTGCTGCTGCTGTCCGCGTGTCCCCCCCTCAGCGCAGCGCTGCCCGGCCAACTCCTCTCCCTATCCTGGAACATGGGAGTAAGAGACAGGGGTGCCCGGGGCGGAGTGGGGCGGGAGCGGGGTTGCGCGCACAATTCCAAAGGTCGGCCTGGCTCCTCAGCCAATAGCACGGGCGTCTCCGGCTGGCTGACGTCAAGCAGGCAAGTGCTGCAACCATGGACAGCGCCCAAAAGTGAGGACAAAGTGAGGGGATGCAGGGAACTCTGCAGCAAAGATGCGCTGAGGAAGCTCTGTGTGTGTGTGTGTGTGTGTCTGTCTCTCTCTCTCTCTCTCCAGCGCCTGGCTGGCACTGCAGTGGGTTTTATTGGCCGGGTAAGGAATGGAAGCGCTGTCTGGACAAGGCAGTGCACTCAGATAGCCATAGTCGGATGTGTCTGCTCCAGAGGAGTGATTTAAAAGAGAATTACACGGAAGTGTTGCTGTGTCCCTGACACACACGTTGCCTCGTGGCCACTACATTACAATAAACTTACCTCAGCGAGGAACAATAGATTAGAGCCTAAAAGGACTTAGTCTGATAAGAGAGCTGGGGATTTAAGTGGGTAACCATCTAAGGACGGTGTGGTTACTACTCCAAACTTCCAGTCCTGTGCTTTAAATACAAGAGCATCCTTTCTTTACAATAATTACTCATACAGCATCTCTCAGGTGGTGCCCTTAGTCAAGGTACAAAGGTTAATTAATTCAACCTAATTGACCTGTGAGGTAGCTTAATAGTTCTTTGCAGAAGTGCTGGAACAATTTGTATAGTGGGGGTGCTGAGAGCCATTGAACCAAAGGGTAAACTCTGTATATGATGAAAACCGCTTCAAGTCAGGGGGGCCGTAGCACCCCCAGCACCAGCACCTATGGTTCTGACCCATTTTACAGGGGGACAAACTGAATTGCAAAGGGATTGAGGGCCCTATCCAGGGCCCACTGAAGTCAATGGACATTGCTAACTCAAGGTTACACAGTGAGTCAATAGCAAAGCTGGGACTAAAACCCAGAAGTCCTGGCTGCCTCTACTGCTCTGACCACTAGTACCCCTTGGCTTATATCCTTTACTATAGATAACTAACCTGAATATGAAATCATCACAATTATTACTCCCAATCAATTGTGCTTCATCTGTGGAGTTAGTAACTGGTGATTATTAATAAATTCTGTGCTCTGAGGTCTGGGAATTTTTCTCCCTTGTATTATTTTACAGCCTACTGAAAATATTTCAGGAAATTCCAACAGCATCTGATTCCTCATTAATATGTGGGCTCTGTTTCACTCCCACTTGGTTTAATAGTTCTTTCATGATATTTTGCAGATGATATTACTGATCTGTCTGTCACAAACTATATATCCTATGTGGTAATATGCTCTTGTTCTAATTTGTTCCATGGAACAGAAAAACTGAACTGCACCCCAACCACTCAAATTAGAATCATAGACTTTAAGGTCAGAAGGGACCATTATGATCATCTAGTCTGACCTTCTGCACAATACAAGCCACAGAATCTCACCCACGCACTCCTGTAACAACCACCTAACCTATGTCTGAGCTATTGAAGTCCTCAAATCGTGGTTTAAAGACTTCAAGGTGCAGAGAATCCTCCAGCAAGTGACCCGTGCCCCACGAAAAAACCCCAGGGCCTCTGCCAATCTGCCCTGGAGGAAGATTCCTTCCCGACCCCAAATATGGTGATCAGCTAAACCCTGAGTGTGTGGGCAAGACTCACCAGCCAGACACCCAGGAAAGAATTATCTGTAGTAACTCAGATCCCACCCCATGTAACATCCCATCACAGGCCATTGGGCATATCTACCCTAATAGTCGAAGATCAATTAATTGCCAAAATTAGGCTATCCCACCATATCATCCCCTCCATAAACTTATCAAGCTTAGTCTTGAAGCCAGATAGGTCTTTTGCCCCAACTGCTTCCCTTGGAAGGCTGTTCCAGAACTTCACTCCTCTGATGGTTAGAAACCTTTGTCTAATTTCAAGTCTAAACTTCCTGATGGCCAGTTTATATCCATTTGTTCTTGTGTCCACATTGGTACTGAGCTTAAATAATTCTTCTCCCTCCGTGGTATTTATCCCCCTGATATATTTATAGATACCAATCATATCACCTCTCAGCCTTCTTTTGGTTAGGCTAAACAAGCCAAGCTCTTTGAGTCTCCTTTCATAAGACAGGTTTTCCATTCCTCGGATCATCCTAGTAGCCCTTCTCTGTACCCGTTCCAGTTTGAATTCATCCTTCTTAAACATGGGAGACCAGAACTGCACACAATATTCCAGATGAGGTCTCACAAGTGCCTTGTATAACAGTACTAACACCTCCTTATCTCGACTGGAAATACCTCACCTGATGAATCCCAAGACCGCATTAGCTTTTTTCACCGCCATATCTCATTGGCGGCTCATAGTCATCCTGTGATCAACCAATACTCCAAGGTCCTTCTCCTCCTCTGTTACTTCCAAGTGATGCGTCCCCAGATTATAACAAAAATTCTTGTTATTAATCCCTAAATACATGACCTTGCACTTTACACTATTAAATTTCATCCTATTACTATTACTCCAGTTTACAAGGTCATCCAGATCTTCCTCTGTGATATCCCGGTCCTTCTCTGTATTGGCAATACCTCCCAGCTTTGTGTCATCTGCAAACTTTATTAGCACATTCCTGCTTTTTGTGCCAAGGTCAGTAATAAAAAGATTGGTTAAAATAAATTTATGCAATAAATAATAAGATTGGTCCCAAAACCGATCCCTGAGGAACTCCGCTAGTAACCTCCTCCCAGCCTGACAGTTCACCTTTCAGTGTGACCCATTGTAGTCTCCCCTTTAACCAGTTCCTTATCCACCTTTCAATTTTCATATTGATCCCCATCTTTTCCAATTTAGCTAATAATTCCTGATGTGGAATCGTATCAAATGCCTTACTGAAATCAAGGTAAATTAGATCCACTGCTTTTCCTTTGTCTAAAAAATCTGTTACCTTCTCAAAGAAGGAGATCAGGTTGATTTGACACGATCTACCTTTTGTAAAACCATGTTTTGTCCCAATTACCATTGACCTCAATGTCCTTAACTACTTTCTCCTTCAAAAAATTTTCCAAGACCTTGCAACTACAGATGTCAAACTAACAGGCCTGTAGTTACCCAGATCACTTTTTTTCCTTTCTTAAAAATAGGAAGTCTGTTAGCAATTCTCCAGTCATACAGTACAATCCCTAAGTTTACAGATTCATTAAAAAATTTTGCTAATGGGCTTGCAATTTCATGTGCCAGTTCCTTTAATATTATTGGATGAAGATTATCTGGGCCCCCCGATTTAGTCCCATTAAACTGTTCAAGTTTGGTTTCTACCTTGGATGTGGTAATATCTACCTCCATATCCTTCCCATTTGTCGTCCTACCATTATCCCTAAGCTCCTCATTAGCCTCATTAAAGACTGAGGCAAGGTATTTGTTTAGATATGGGCCATGCCTAGATTATCCTTAACCTCCACTCCATCCTCAGTGTTTAGCAGTCGACTTCTTCTTTCTTTGTTTTCTTCTTATTTATATGGCTATAGAACCTTTTACTATTGGTTTTAATTCCCTTTGCAATTATAAAGATATATCAAGATTAAAATATTTAGTGGTTTGTAGTCTAGCCCAAAGCGCATGATTCTCAGAAACAATCACTGGAAAGGACAGAGTATTCAAGAAAAAACATATTTCATCCTACAAAATTTCACAGTAGAATACAGAGGATATTACTACATTTATTCGTGGTGTTTGGGGTTTTTTAAAATTTGAAACCCATTACTTTAATGACCCTGTCTTTGACTCTAGATTTTCATTTGCCACTTAGAAAATATAGACTGTGACAGGGTCAGGCCAGATGGCTACAGGAGACTGTGGGGTTTTGTTTGCTTGTTTGTTTGTTTGTTTTTTATTTTTTCCAAAATGTACTGACAGTCAGATGGGTGAGGCGTATGGTCCCGGTGTTTGCTGGCATTCAAGCAGCATCTGTTCTTTATCTCTCTGTGTTATCCTCAGGAGAATGATATCATTCATGGTCACCTAGTTGAAATAGGGGAATTTTATTAAGGGGAGAGTCAGAGGTGGCCATTCCTGCTGGGCTGTTTGCCTGTGGCTGAAAAGAAATCATCCCCGGTGTTAGCCACATGGTGGGGGGATGGGTGAAGCGATCATCCCAGATAATTGGGTGTGAGGGGGTGGTTTAGTTGGGTTTGTGCTGCATGTTAACCTGAAAACCGCAGCCCCTCCTTTTAAATGGCCAACCCATTTTAAATGGCCAACCCAACGGGTGCTTGGTATGGGAAAGGAGGGCACTGCTTTTTGAAACCATTCCCACATGTTATGAAGGTTAAAGAAGCCAAAAGACTGTGGCTTACCATGGCTCCCTGCAAGCCAAAGTCTGTTGCCCGGCCCTGCGTGTGTGATCTCTCACACCAAACTGGCAGGCCCTCAATATAAGAGGCAAAACGAGACCTTGTAAAGAAAGCACATGTGGTATGTAATGTTAACAGCTTGGTTCACCATGAAAGAGTCTACCCATTGTTCTCTAAAATGTGTCTTTTTAAATACTGCTCTCCATTTTTTAACTCCCGCAGCTGCAAATGTTTCAACGCTCCCCCTATCATCTCTGTCCCAGAGGCTAGTGCAGATAAGAAGATGAAAAAAACGTACTTGCGATGAAATGTTCTCTGAACTCATGCAGGCCTCTCACACTGCAAGAGCCCAGCAGAATGTGTGGAGGCAGACAGTGTCAGAGTCAAGGAAAGCACAAAATGAACGCGAGGACAGGAGGCTGCAGCAAGAGGACCGGTGGTGGCAGCATAATGAGAGGAGGCAGGAAGCAATGCTGAGGCTACTGGAGGATCAAACTGATATGCTCTGGCATATGGCTGAGCTGAAGGAAAGGCAGCAGAAGTACAGACCGCCACTGCAGCCCCTGTGTAACCAACCTTCCTCCTCCCCAAGTTCCATAGCCTCCTCACCCAGACGCCCAAGAATGCGGGGGCGGGAGGACTCCGGGCACCCAACCACTCCACCCCAGAGGACTGCCCAAGCAACAGAAGGCTGGCATTCAATAAGTTTTGAAGTGCAGTGTGGCCTTGTCCTTCCACCCCACCTGGTGCTTCCCTCCTCCCCAACCACTCCCAGGCTACCTTGGCAGTTATCCCCCTATTTCTGTGATGAATTAATAAAGAATGCATGAATTTGAAACAACAATGACTTTATTGCCTCTGCAAGCGGTGACTGAAGGGAGAGGAGGGCGGATGGCTTACAGGGAAGTAGAGTGAACCAAGGGGTGGGGGTTTTCATCAAGGAGAAACAAACAGAACTTTCACACTGTAGTCTGGCCAGTCATGAAACTGGTTTTCAAAGCTTCTCTGATGCGCAGCACGCCCTCCTGTGCTCTTCTAACCGCCCTGGTGTCTGGCTGCATATAACCAGCGGCCAGGCAATTTGCCTCAACCTCCCACCCCGCCATAAATGTTCCCCCCTTACACTCTCACAGATATTGTGCAGCACACAGCAAGCAGTAATAACAATGGGAATATTGGTTGCGCTGAGGTCTAACCGAGTCGGTAAACTCTGCCAGCGCACTTTTAAACGTCCAAATGCACATTCTACCACCATTCTGCGCTTGCTCAGCCTATAGTTGAACTGCTCCTGACAACTGTTCAGGGTGTCTGGGTATGGCTTCATGAGCCATGGCATTAAGGGGTAGGCTGGGTCCCCAAGGATAACTATAGGCATTTCAACATCCCCAATGGTTATTTTCTGGTCTGGAAAGTAAGTCCCTTGCTGCAGCCATTCAGACAGACCAGAGTTCCTCAAGATGCGAGCGTCATGTACTTTTCCCGGCCATCCCACGTTGATGTTGGTGAAACGTCCCTTGTGATCCACCAGTGCTTGCAGCACCATTGAAACCCCTTTTGGTTTATGTATTGGCTGCCTTGGTGCTCCGGTCCCAAGATAGGGATATGCATTCCATCTATCACCCTACCACAGTTAGGGAATCCCATTGCAGCAAAGCCATCCACTATGACCTGCACATTTCCCAGAGTCACTACCCTTGATAGCAGCAGCTCAGTGATTGCGTTGGCTACTTGAATTACAGCAGCTCCCACAGTAGATTTGCCCACTCCAAATTGATTCCCGACTGACCGGTAGCTGTCTGGCTTTGCAAGCGTCCACAGGGCTATTGCCACTCATTTGTGAACTATGAGGGCTGCTCTCATCTTGGTATTCCTGAGCTTCAGGGCAGGGGACAGCAAGTCACAAAGTTCCATGAAAGTGCCCTTATGCGTGTGAAAGTTTCGCAGCCACTGGGAATCATCCCAGATCTGCAACGCTATGCGGTCCCACCAGTCTGTCCTTGTTTCCCTGGCCCAGAATCAGTGTTCAATGGCATGAACCTACCCCATTACCACCATGATGTCCAAATTGCCAGGGCCCGTACTTTGAGAGAAGTCTGTCCATTTCCTCATCACTCTCATCACTGCCCTGCCGTCGCCTCCTCGTCTGCTTTTGCAGGTTCTGGTGCTGCATATACTGCAGGATAATGCAGGAGGTGTTTACAGTGCTCATAACTGCTGTGGTGATCTGAGTGGGCTCCATGCTTGCCGTGGTATGGCGTCTGCAGGAGAGCAGAGTGGCAGCAGGAGCGGTCGTTCGATGACGATGGTTTGCAGCCCTACTGCACCATCTGCTGCCAGCAGCACCCAGGACACAACACCGGCGGATGAGCTGAGCGGGCTGCACGCTTGCCGTGGTATGGCGTCTGTGTGGAAAAAAGGTGTGAAACGATTGTCTGCCATTGCTCTCACGGAGAGAGGGGCAACTGATGACATGTACCCCAAACCACCCGTAACAATGGTTTTGCCCCATCAGGCATTGGAAGCTCAACCCAGAATTCCAATGGGTGGCGAAGACTGCAGGAACTGTGGGATAGCTACCCACAGTGCAATGCTCCGAAAGTCGACACTAGCCTCGGTACTGTGGATGCACTCTGCCAACTTAATGCGCTTAGTGGGGACACACACAATTGACTGTATAAAATCGCTTCCTAAAAAATCGACTTCTATAAATTCGACCTAATTTCGTAGTGTAGACATATGCTTAGTGGTCTCTCAAAAGGTAATGGCAAAAACATGCTTCATGTCCCCCTACTGGAAGACCACAGATGCCGCTGATACACTCTATGTTGCTTTATTCTAATGTATAGGTGTGTGAGCACTGGCTTGTTAGTGAATAGCTGTAGATTGCCACCAGGATAGAGCATTGACAAGACAGAGAACTGAAGGAAAATATTTGTAAAAATATACTCTAAATATGTAAATCTCTTGAAACTGCATTTTAAATGAAGCATTTATGCAAATAATTCTATTCATTATTCATTGTTAATTGTAAAGAGTGTACTGAAGTTTGCATGTATATAGTATTTGATGGAGATCCTAGGCCTGATTCTCCTCCCATGTACACTAATATAACACCATTGGTGACTATGGAATTACTCCTGATTTATAGTGAAGTAAATGAGAGGAGAACCAGGCTCTTATTATTTCTAGTTATTCATTCATCTTTCTGATGTACCTAAACAAAGTAAATTAGTAATCCTTTCAGATGCCCATCCTAAGGGATATAGTCTCCCCTTGATATGTATGCATAATTCCCATTGACATCAATGGGAATTATGTGCATGAATCAAAATGAGAATTTACCCCTGAATCTCATTCATTGATTTATTTAAATTATTATAAAAGTCTCCTTTGTAGTGCTGAGTTTCCATTCAAAGTATAGCAGCAGATTTGTTCACAAAATATCCTGTAATCAAGCAGAGAGAGAAACTAGGATCAATGGGTACATTTTTATATGCTTTTGTGCTTCTGAATATGCAAATATACATGATGACTTGCTTCCAAGTGAAGCAAGTCAGAAGGGCATGCCCTCTTTTCTCATAGGTCTTGGGAAAAGGTCCTGTTTTAAACTTTAGCTGTGCTAAAACAATGCAAGGATTTACAATGACTGCAATAATATTTACTGTCTGTGTCCTAGAGAATTATAGCCCTGGTGATTATGTAGAAATGGAATGCCTAGACATTATGATCTTGTAAAAAGCTCCTTGCATCACCACTGTAATTTTCCAGTCAAAAGTACATAAAGTATATTTTGAATTATATTCCCAGATATACTACATGGTACAGGACATTGTGAACACTTAATGTAGGTCTTTGTTACTTTCCATTGTTTCCATAATCTAGCTCCACCTTATTTCCTACATAAGAAAATATTTGGGATTTGTTTTGATTCCTTATTAGAGATGAGCACAAACAGGAACCCCATTTCTTAATTACTCAAACCTTGAGAAAGTTTAGATTCAGATTTGAGCTTTGTATCTGGGGCCTAACTCTTATCCTTACTAATTCCCAGGGGTGTTGGAGAGGTGGTAACATTCATGTGGAAATCCACTGGCTGGGCAATTCCATTGTAAGCATATGTCAACACAAGTAAACATTTGAGTATGAGTTTTAATTTGTAATGTGATAACGTTTCAAGACCCAGACAGGACTGAGACCATATTGTAATGGTTGCTCCACAAACACATGGGACAGTACAGTGCCTGTTTAACCCATAGGGAGATATCTCTTGAAGCGATCTATTGGGGGGTAGGTAGGAGTGAGTAGCTAGGCTAATGCACAATTAGCAGTCCACATCCAGAAGTTTCTGGAATTAGGTGTGGTAGTTTTCAGTACTCTCCAATAGGTTCCCTCTAACTGGACTCAGATTCCATGAGATCAAGTAGTCAGGGCAGCTGCTTCACAAAGGGTAATGTGCGGGTTGGGAGAAGCTGAGCCCAGGACAGAAAGGAGGCTGTTTTCCAGACCTCTGAAGCATTATGCAGCAGGTTAGTGATATTGTTAACCCTCCAACAGGGAAGCCCTGACAGTGTTAATTATAGAAAGAGGAAATTAGAAGGGAAAATTATTTTATTTTATTTTATTTTAATTGTATACTTCAAATGTTTGATTTTAGCAAAACTGTCTTAATTAAATTGTCTCAGCTAATATGATTCACCAACTTCTCTTTAAATGTGATTGTGATAAATGCAGCGGGGGGGCTCCCTTTTATGGACACCCAGCCAGCCAGTTAGCTGTAAAATCCCTGTTGGTAGCTGTTCTCTGCTTGCTTTGCCTGTAAAGCAGAGGTGGGCAAACTACGGCCCACAGGCCACATCCGGCCCACAGGACCGTTCTGCCTGGCCCCTGAGCTCCTGGCCCACAAGGCTAGCCCGCGGCCCCTCCCCTGCTGTACCCCCTCCCCTGCACCTCAGCTCACTGCACCGTCAGCGCAATGCTCTGGGTGGCGGGGCTGTGAGCTCCTGGGGCAGCGCCGCTGCAGAGCCCGGCCTGACCCAGTGCTCTGTGCTGCGCGGTGCATGGCTGGCTCCAGCTGGCCAGCACGGCTGCCTGTCCTGGTGCAGCCGCGCTGCCAGCCACCAGTGCTCCAGGCAGCGTGGTAAGGGGGCAGGGAGCGGGTTTGTCACTACCTCAGGGATTCCCCTGGGGAAGGCAGATCAGCACTGCATGTTGCTAATGCTGTTGCAAGCATCGCAAAGCATTTTGCGGACGGTCAAAGGTGTGGGTGGGGAGTGGAAGATTCTTTTGCAGGCTGCAAGAGGCCAAAGGGGGAAGGAGAAAGAGAGAAGAGAATAGGTTAACTCAACACTGCAGCTAGCAAGCTCAGTCCAACGATAAGACGCTGGCCCCAGTCCAAGGTCACGGCGCTAGATGAGAAGTTTATCTCTCACTCAGCCACAGCCAGCCATGAGAAAACCAGGGCTGCAGAGATGGAAAACACAGGTGAGACGATGAGGGGAAGAGCAGATCTTCATGTCCCTGGAGCCGTTGTGTTTTGGGAAAGCGAAGAAGACCACAGGAAGCTGGTTTGGACTGGTACAAAGAGCACTAGGAACAGAGGTCACGGAATGGAACACCCCCAAAGGAACCCAGGACTTAAAACACTCCTGAGAGCTGGAGTAATTTGGAGATCACAGAGGATCCCGGACAACCTGAGCCCAGGACAGAACTCCAGTCCACCCTTCCCCCTCTTCTGCTTACGTTACATCCAGGCTTGGCCAGCCTTGGGTAGAGCATGTGTGAGTACGAAAGTGGGTTAGAGGTTGGGGCACTAACGCTTTCTTCCTTCCTCTAAATGATATGGGGAGCTCCCATCACTCCCCACTGTTATTTTATTATTTTATCAATAAAGCTTTAAAATTCAGACACTTGGTGTGTTTTGTCATCTTCTCCCCAAATGATCCTGCGGCTTCAGCCCGATCACCTGATGCCTTAGGCAGATTGGTAACAGAAATCTGTCGCAGGGTTGGATAGAGGGCAGGGGAGGGCAGGGGCCAGGAGTGTGGATTGGGGTTGAGGTAGTCAGAGGGCAGGGAACAGGGGGCTTGAATGGGGGAAGGGGTTCCGGGGGCAGTCAGGGAGAAGGGGTGGTTGGATGAGGCAGGGGTATGGGGGGGAGGAAGTCAGGAAGGAGAGGAGGGGTTGGATGGGGTGGTGGGGGGCGGTCAGGGTTGGGGGGAAGTCAAGGAGCAGGGGGGATGGATGCGGTAGGGGTCCCCCGGGGCAGGCAGGAATGAGAGGAGGGGTTGGATAGGGCGGTGGAGCGCAGTCAGGGGCGGGGGATCCGCGGGTGTCAGGGAGAAGGGGTGGTTTGATGGGGCAGGGATCCTTTGGGGGGCAGTCAGGAAGGAGATTGGGGTTGGATGGGGTGGCAGGGGGAAGTTAGGGGCAGGGATCTGGGGGCGGTCAGGGGACAGAGAGCAGGGGGGTGGATGGGGCAGGGGTCCCGGGGGGGCTGTCAGGGAACAGGAGGGATTGGACGGGGCAGGAGTCCCAGGGAGGCCGTCAGGGGGCGAGAAGCAGAGGGGGTGGAATAGGGGGTGGGGGCCGGGCCATGCCTGGCTGTATGGGGAGGCAGCACCTCCCCTAACCGGCCCTCCATACAATTTCTGAAACCTGATGTGGCCCTCAGGCCAAAAAGTTTGCCCGCTCCTGCTGTAAAGAGTTAACAAGCCCACAGGTAAAAGAAAAGGAGTGGGCACCTGACCAAAAGAGCCAATGGGAAGGCTAGAACTTTTAAAAAATAGGAAAGAAACTTTCCCTTTGTCTGTTGCTCTCTGGGCTGAAGAGACAGGGCAGCAGGAATGCGGTGTAAAGTTTGAACCAGATATGAAAATCATCAGATCATATCTAGAACTACTTTTAACAACCTAAAGGTGTAAGTAGATCAGAATGTTTAGCTAGAGTCGATCAGGTTTATTTCTGTTTCTTTTTTAAGGCTTGTGGATCTCCTCTGTGCAAACCCCAGATTCTTTTGTTTGCTTGTAGCCTTTAAGATGAACCCCCAAGAAAGCTATTTTGGGTGCTTTGTTTTTGGAATTGCTCTATTAAAATCTAGTAAAAGCCTAAGTTCCAGATGTATTTTCTTTCTTTTTGTTTTTAATAAAATTTACCTTTTTTAAGAACAGGATTGGATTTTTGGTGTCCTAAGGGGTTTGTGCAATATGTTGTTTAATTAACTCATGGCCACAGCTAGTTTCCTTTGTTTTCTTTCTCGGGTCTTTCTAGGAGGGGGCTGAAAGGGCTTGAGGGTACCCCACAGGGACGAATTCCCAAGGCATTCCTTCCTGGGTTCAAAGGGTTTTTTGTTGTTTTTTTTTTCTCATTTAGGTGGTAGCAGCATTTACCAAGCCAAGATCAGAGAAAAACTGTATCCTTGAGAGTTTAATACAAGCCTGGAGTGGCAAGTATTAATTTTTAGAATCCTTGTGGGCCCCCACTTTCTGCACTTGGAGTGACAGAGTGGGGATTCAGCCTTGACAGTGAAAATGGGGAAAGAGTTGTTTATATTTTGCTATTCTCAGTTTTGTATTTTCTTGTAACAGGATTTTTTTTAATCTATTTATTTAACTGAGCTTGATTAATCAGTTAATTGACTGGCTAACAGTGATTTCAGCAGAGGAAGAGTCTGCATGGATTCCAGCTGAAGATCCCTACAAACAAGTGGAGAGAAGATGTTGCTTTTGACTCAGCAGACTGTATAGATTTGGTGATCAAAGACTCTAACTCAGGTGAACTCAACCTAAAGCTTTTGGGAGCTCTGAGTTTCTTCTCATTGTGTTTCTGTGGGGACTGACCTGTTTAGATTTAATTTGTTTTCTTTATTTATGCTCATGTATAATTGTGAAGATAATGTATGTAGATTATAAAATAGCCATGTTATGTTGTAAAAATTAAGTATTATTGTTATGTTTCTTTATCATAAGATTTATAAAGTTGGCACTTTTCATTCCTTTTGTTCTTTTTAGGACTTGAATGAGTGGGGGGTTGACCCTGTGGAATCCTTGCTGAAAGTCCTTAAAGACTAAATTCTGGGTCTTCTGCTGCTCTTCTATGGGAGTTTTTTTTTTTGGGGGGGGGGGGGGAAATAGGGGTTAGGCACTGGAGAAAGGCAATGAAATGAACTCTTGCCCACCCAAAGGTTACACCTGCCTTATAGACCTTACACTCTTACTTAAGACAAGAGAGAACATGTGAGTGTTTTTGTAACACCGTGGCTCACCCTATGGCCTGGAGAGCCTGGGGCAAAGCCAGTCCTGATTACAAGATGAGCCCCACCTGACAGGAACCAGGTGATTCCAATGCAAAAGGAGCAAGAAGTTGTAGTGAAGGGTGGAAACCCAGGAAACTTCAGCTATGTCTGTAAGCTCTGCAGGGAATAAAAAGACTCCTGCAGGACCCTGAGTCAGCAGGGGAGAAGCTCAGGAGCTAGGGAGGAAAGCTTGAGGCAGGAAGGCCTGTGAGAGAGCCTACTTAAGTAGGGGAGAAACTATGTAAACTCATCTGGAAAGGCCTGTGGAGAAGGACAAACTCTAGGCAAAAAGGGCTAGGAAACAGACAGTTGCTCAGAAAGGTGGGGCTGTGCCTAGAAGAAACTGGATGAAGACTGTGAGTTTGTGTTTTCTCTTTTGAAAGACATTGTGTTATTTTGGACTATGTGGTGGGAGAGAGAGAGAGAGAGACACTAAACTAGGGTTGGGGTCTGAGGGGCTAGTGTGCACTGGAGGATTAGTAAATGAGACTCCTTGGGGGGATTGTTTGAACTAGCTTTGAACTGAGTGAATTCTTAAAGGGCCAGGGGGGAGAGGGTAGGGACAGAGGCAGGGTACTGCAGAGTGACCTCTGGCCACAGGAGGGCACTCGAGGTGGCTGCTCATGTTCCAGAGCTCTGGAATTATACTCAAGGTGAATGGATCATGCTTCTAGTGCAAGTAATTCAAAAAGAATGGGGCTGCCTGTACCTATGGTGATTTCAAGGTTACTATTAACCCAACTATTGTATATGGATCAGTATCATTCTCCTGGAATGGAAAATGTATTTGCTTCATTAGCTGGTGTTAGGCTTTTCTCTATTGACCTTGCTTAAACCTACCTATAAATGGAGATTGAAGAGAGCGACAAGAAGTACCTCACTATTAAACACCTATTATATTTAAAAAGGACTGTGTGTGTGTTTGGAATAGCATCCACACCTGCTCTTTGCCGGTGAGCTATGACTCAAGTATAACGGTATTCCTAGTATTGTGTTATTTAGATGATATATTGGTCATGGGATCTAGTGATAAAGAGCACAGTGGGAACCTCCCAAAGGTACTTGTGAGACTGTCTGTCTGAGCATGGCCTTTAGAGTAAACAAGGAAAAGATGTAAATGAATCTTTGAATTTTCACATTGCAGTCATACCATTGACAAAGATGACTGGCATAAATGACAGTACAGAACTGAAACTATCCTTAAGGCACCCCAACCACAAAGATTGTCACAATTACATGCTGTTCAGGCCATAATTAATTAATTCCATAGATTCTTGCCTTACACAGCAACGCTGTTACAGCCTCTAAACAAACTGTTACATAATGGACAGAAATGGAGTTGGTCCACCTAGTGTAGGAAGCAAAGGCAGCTTATAACATGTAAAAGAGTTCTTCTACACCCCAGACTTTCCTATGAAGTTATCATATGATGCTTCCCCTTTCTGGAATAGGAGTAGTAATTTCTCATGTGATGGAATATCCTACTGAAAGGCCTATTGTATTGTCTTTGCTTCTAGATTTCTTGTTTCTGGAAAAACATAACTATGCTGAAATTGATGAAAGCTCAGAGTTTTGTCTGGGGCATTAAAAAGTTTAACCAATATCTGTCTGGGAAATTGCTTAGTGGGGTTACCAATGAGCAACCCTGAGTTTCACTCTTTTTTTTTTTTTTTTTTTAAATGCAAAAGAGAGGATTTCTACTAATGGCTGCAGTGAAGTTACAGTTACAGAGATGGGTGGTACCCTGAGTGCGCGTGCCCATGAGTACGTCTACACTGCAGTTAAAAACCCATGGCTGGCCCCTGCCAGCTGACTCAGGCTCATGGGGGCTTGGGCTGCAGGGCTGTTGAATTGCAAGGTAGGCTTCCAGGCTCAGGCTGGAGCCTGGACTCAAGGACCATGAGAGGATCCCAGCCCAAGCATGGAAGTCTATGCTGCAAGTAAACAGTCCCACAACCTGAGCCCTGTGAGCCCAAGTCAGGTGGCCTGGGCTAGCCACAGGCTTTTAATTGCAGTAAAGACATAGCTATAGAGTTCAAATATAGCAACCAACAGGTGAATGCAAATTGCTTATCACACTTGCCCTTAGAAGTGGCTGGTAAGAACACTGAAGTGGAACCAGGGATAGTAGATGTTCTATCTGGCACAAATTGCACCTTTTTCAGTGACAAATGCCATGATACAAAGTGAAACTAGTCAACACTGGATCATTTTTAATGTGTATGATGTTATAATGAATAGATGGACTTCTGTACAGGAACAACTGTGTCCAGCTTTCTTTGCTCAGAAAGAACAATTTAAGTGTATAACAAAGTTGCCCAATGTGTGACACTAGAGTAGTTATTCCTACAAAGCTTAGGTCACACACACTCCAAAAATTATTTGAAGACCACTTGGGGATTGTAACAATGAAAGTAGTTGCCAGGTGTTTTGTGTGGTGGCCAGGGATTGATGCACAAATAGAGAAAATAGCAAAACAATGTCAAGGTTGTCAGCAAATGCAACACATACCTAAACATGCTCCTTTGTATCCATGGGAATGGCCCATCAGCCTGTGGCAGTGAATCCACGTAGACTACACTGGATCACTTATGGGTCATGGGTTTTGATTGCAATAGAATAGATGCTCATTCTGCATGAATTCAGCTAATTCAGCATAATGTTGAAAGTATTAAGACTTGTTTTCGAAGAATGGAGTTCCTGAACAGATTGTGACAATAGAACTCAGTTGACATTGGAAGATCTTCAAGCGTTTGTCAAGAGAAATTTTGTCAGACATCTGCTAGCTATCAGCCTGCTGCAAATGGAATAGTGGAAAGATTTATCCAGACATTCAAATAAGCAATTTGAGCTATGGCTCTGGATAAAGGCATCCTATAACACAAGATTGCAAACTTTCTATTGTCCTCTATGAATGCAGTGTATGGTGTTGATGATGTTTCTAGGATGTAATTTAAGGTGTTGCCTGGACTTGGTAATGTCTAGTCTACACAGGGACATTACGAAACAGTGTGATTAAAATAGTCGCACATAGCTGTGCAGTTTTCACCTGGGAGAAAATGTCTTTGCATACGTCTACACGTTGAGCTGGAGGTATAAATTACAGCTTGAGGAGACATATCTGCATTACCTTTACTGAGCTATTAGTCTACATATAGAGTGTAGCCACTGTGGCATAAGCAAGATGAGGCGCTAGCAGGCCACGTACGTACCTAGTATTTTGGATGGCGATGTACTCAGGGTGGCTACCCCCTCCTACCACTTGCATCACAGCAGCTACGCTCATCTTGAGCATGATAGCTCAATAAGAGCTAATGTGGATATGTCTCCTCAAGCTGAAATTTTAACCTACAAAAGGTATGCATACACTTTGATCTGTAAGAAAGCAGTGAGACAGTTCATGAAATCCTGGAGTAATTACATCATAGAGTGGCACCAAATGTCATGGAGAAGACATAAAACCAGATTTTGAGTGCAAGTTCCTCAGCATGTTCTACACCAGAGATGCTTGTTGAAACTAACGAGCCTACAATACCACCACAGACAGGATATGTGACAGTACCAGTGAGCCTCATGTCCCTGTTTCTACTGCAAGTGACCCTAACACTACAAACAGGAAGATGTTCCTGATACGGCTACCCCTGAAAATACAGATGCAGATCCAGATACTACTATGAAACCTACAAGACATTATCCAGAGAAAAGTCATTAATCTACCTCTGACTTAATTTGTATAATTAATGATAAAGTATTTGGGGCCTTTATTCTGCAGCCATATTAGGAGAGCAGCAGCCATGAGCCAAGAAGCAGAAAGTCACATCCTCACATTCCTTCTAAATTACATTATTTTAATGTAATATCGGTCTGTTAAGAAGGAGATCCTGTTCTAATAGTACCCATTATCACCAGATAAAGAAATGGATCTTAAGATGTTTAAAGAGAACTTTGTTTGATAGCAGTCTGTCTACCTTGCAAAGAATCACTTATCAACAGTTTTGGGTGTGAAATCTCTACTTTATTGTTTTGCTTTATAGTCCCTACTAATCTATTATTCATGGTCTGTCTGGTTTTTTTAAATTAATTTTCCAAGATGTAAATCAACTAAGGTGGTGGGGTCTAATTGGGTAAAGATTGTTTCATAGTGGGCTAGGATTGGTGAAAAGTACTGTCTGGTAGTAAAACGATTTACAACTTTATTAAAACGATTGGTTAAGGTACAGCTAAGCAGGACTCAAGTTTCACTATCTAACCTGGGATCCAAAAGGAAGTTCTTTGGAAAAAGGACACAGCCCCAAGATCAGAGCTGATTGACTTCAACACCCTGCCAATTACACCATGCAGAAGCTGGAGTCCCTGGATGACCTGGTCCTGACTAGCCAGCAGGAAAAGTTCATCTACCTTGTTTGGAGTGGTGAGCATTGTATGCTTAGCATGTGTATTCTGTTTTGGTAACTGTTAATAAATAGAGGCTAAGGATGTTACTGTGTCAGGCTCTTTCACTGGTAACAGATCCTGCAAACCCACAGAAGAGTATGCCCTGAGACCTAGGAACGGGGTAAGGGTGGCCCTGAGCTGTAGGGCTCTGAGCGAAGGGCACCTTCCCTTGCCTGAGAACTGGGAAAGGGTGGGGGTGCCTAAATCAGCTGGGTTATGGCTTGAGCCGTAGTAAAAGTGGGTGCGGGTAACACAAGTGACTATAACACTACAGAACAGGAAGATGTTCCTGATCCAGCTACCCCAAAAAGTACAGACTCTGATCCAGATACTGCTGTGATGCCTACAAGATCTTATCCAGAGAGAAGTCATAACTTACCTCTCAGACTTAATTTGGAGTATGTTATATAATTTAATGAAAAAGCATTTGTAATACTTTTGTTCCCGTACTTTAAAGGGGGAGATGTATGCCAGCTGTAAGAGTTGGGTAGTCACCTTGATCAATCAGTCCATCAGCCCTCATGGAGAGAGCACCAATCACAACATGTCTGTTGGGGTGTTCTAGCCAGTCCTTCAGCCACTCCGCTGACCAGGCTGTCGGTGGTACCGGACACCTGATCAGCATAGCACCCCCCCAACCCAGAACCCCTGAGCGATCCACCAGCCTCAGCCTCCCAAGTAGTTGGGATTACAGGCACGTGCCACTGCACCAGGGAGAGGTTTGGTAGTATCTCTTTTAAAAGATATGCTGTCTAGTGGCATTCATTGTTCCTTGTTTTAGAAACTAGCCAGAGCTATAGTACATTACTAGGCCTTGCATGTCTGCATATAGAAAGTAAACATGGTTATGTGAAAGCCTACTGTGCCCATGTGGTTTCTTCATATTGTTGTTTAAAGACCAAAAGAGACAACAGGTTTTTTCATCTATGATATAGATTTCTGGAGATTATTGCAGGATAATGAGTGTTGCTGATATTTTTTTTCCATTTATTTTCTGCTTCAATAGCAGTGTATTTTGCATTTATAAGGCTCTTCAGCCAAGAATTCATGGTGTAAAGCTAACAGTCTTGGCTATTAATGATCATTAGTGTCACTACTAAGAAAAGATTCATGTTGGTATTACTTATTAAAGGCAATCAAAATGTGCTATTATGTTCCTAATTACAATATTTACTCAGATTTACTTACACACAGTACAAATACAGTGCAGGCAGCTGTTGTAGGAGCTTCCCCATGCAGCACTGGAAATGCCATCATCCTTCAGCTGAAGACACTGCTATCTTTAAAGGGGGAGACTGGACTCCATCTGAATCTTTTGTGTTAAAGGGCCAATTCTCTACCTTTGTATTTATTGGGTCACTGGTAGTTTTGCATGGATAAAAGCTGAAGCAATGGGGCAGAAGTCAATGGGAGCTGTGCGTGATGCCCAGCAGCAAAACTTGGGCTTAGAATTAAGCCTCTTGATTAGAAACCAGTACATTTTCCTTAAAGATATGTTGAACTTGTTATCCTTTATATTGTAACTCCTCAGTAGAGACAGCCTCCAAAATATTAGGAAGTATTTTTGAGGGCCGTTGTTGTTGTTAGAAGATAGAAAAACATCAACCAGTAAGCAGTTCTGAGGCTACATCTACACTTTAGAGCTATGGGTGTGATTGCCAGCTTATGCAGACACATTAGCACTAGCTCTCTTCAAGCTAGTACACTAAAAATAGTAGTGTAGCAGGGGCAGCAGCGAACAGTGGCATGGCCTAGCCATCCTGAGTACAAACCCACCTGGGCCCTGTGTATGTACTTGAGACGGCTAGCTCATGTCGACATGCGCCACTGACCATGTTACCACAGCTACACGACTATCTTTAGCGCGCTCACTTGTGACCGCTCGCATGAGTATGTCTGCGGGGACAGCAGAGCAGCTCACAGCAGGAGTTTGCCTGGGACTGGTAAGTATCCGAGTGTGTGTGTGTGTTTGCTTGCTGAGGAAGTATCCGAGCGTGTGTTTGCTGGGAGGGCAGTGAGAGAGCCTGAGTGAGTGTCTGATTGGCTGCTAGCCTGCAGGGGGCGGGCATTAGGGTGTCTGTCTGTTTGCATCAGGGAAGCCTGGCTGTTTAAAAATAGCCAGAGCCTCGCGAACCAGCTGAGCGACAGCAGAGCAGCTCACAGCAGGAGTTTGCCTGGGAGTTCGCCTGGAGTGAGCCCAGTGAGGCTTACATCTTGCAAACGTCTCTGAGGAAGCTCATAGTAGGTAGGTGATATGGAAGGGGGGGGTTCAGCTGTTGTGACCTGCACTGGATGTGCCATGTTTGTCTGTCTTCCACAGGACAGAAGCAGCTTTGTCTGTACAAAGTGCAAGCTGGTCTCCATATTGGAAGAGAAGATTGAAGGTCTGGAACAACAGATAACGACCCTGCGTTGTATACGAGAAACTGAGGATTTTCTGGACAAAACACAGGATAGGCTTCTAGGGGCACAAAGCTCTAAAGATATAGAGCAGGTAGCACAGAGGAGCCAAGAGGCCAGTGAAGAAGCTTGGCAACATGTGACCTCCAGAAGAGGTAAGCGGAATGTCCGGGTTCCAGTAACACAGACACAGGTAACCAACCGCTTTCATGTTCTCTCCACAGGTACCATTGCGGAGAGTGGACCAGATGATATGTCTGGGGGGAGAAAGCAGAAGGAGACTCCGCTGGTTGGAAGGCATGAGATGCGATGTCCTGAGGTTGGGGGTTCCACGACCACCACTCCCAAGAGGAGAAGGCGGGTGGTGGTGGTCGGGGACTCTCTCCTCCGGGGGACTGAGGCATCTATCTGCCGCCCTGACCGGGAAAACCGAGAAGTCTGCTGCTTGCCAGGGGCTAAGATTCGCGATGTGACGGAGAGACTGCCGAGACTCATCAAGCCCTCGGATCGCTACCCCTTCCTGCTTCTCCACGTGGGCACCAATGATACTGCCAAGAATGACCTTGAGCCGATCACTGCGGACTATGGGAAGAAGGATAAAGGAGTTGGAGGCGCAAGTGGTGTTCTCGTCCATCCTCCCCGTGGAAGGAAAAGGCCTGGGTAGGGACCGTCGAATCGTGGAAGTCAACGAATGGCTACGCAGGTGGTGTCGGAGAGAAGGCTTTGGATTCTTTGACCATGGGATGGTGTTCCATGAAGGAGGAGTGCTGGGCAGAGACGGGCTCCATCTTACGAAGAGAGGGAAGAGCATCTTTGCCAGCAGGCTGGCTAACCTAGTGAGGAGGGCTTTAAACTAGGTTCACCGGGGGAAGGACACCAAAGCCCTGAGGTAAGTGGGAAAGCGGGATACCGGGAGGAAGCACAGGCAGGAATGTCTGTGAGGGGAGGGCTCCTGCCTCATACTGGGAATGAGGGGCGATCAACAGGTTATCTCAAGTGCTTATATACAAATGCACAAAGCCTTGGAAACAAGCAGGGAGAACTGGAGGTCCTGGTGATGTCAAGGAACTATGACGTGATTGGAATAACAGAGACTTGGTGGGATAACTCACATGACTGGAGTACAGTCATGGATGGTTATAAACTGTTCAGGAAGGACAGGCAGGGCAGAAAAGGTGGGGGAGTAGCACTGTATGTAAGGGAGCAGTATGACTGCTCAGAGCTCCGGTACGAAACTGTGGTAAAACCTGAGTGTCTCTGGATTAAGTTTAGAAGTGTGTGCAACAAGGGTGATGTAGTGGTGGGAGTCTGCTATAGACCACCGGACCAGGGGGATGAGGTGGATGAGGCTTTCTTCCGGCAACTCATGGAAGCTACTAGATCGCATGCCCTGATTCTCATGGGTGACTTTAATTTTCCTGATATCTGCTGGGAGAGCAATACAGCGGTGCATAGACAATCCAGGAAGTTTTTGGAAAGCGTAGGGGACAATTTCCTGGCGCAAGTGCTAGGGGAGCCAACTAGGGGGGGCGCTTTTCTTGACCTGCTGCTCACAAACCGGGTAGAATTAGTGGGGGAAGCAAAAGTGGATGGGAATCTGGGAGGCAGTGACCATGAGTTGGTTGAGTTCAGGATCCTGACGCAGGGAAGAAAGGTAAGCAGCAGGATACGGACCCTGGACTTCAGGAAAGCAGACTTCGACTCCCTCAGGGAACAGATGGCCAGGATCCCCTGGGGGACTAACATGAAGGGGAAGGGAGTCCAGGAGAGCTGGCTGTATTTCAAGGAATCCCTGTTGAGGTTACAGGGACAAACCATCCCGATGAGTCGAAAGAATAGTAAACATGGCAAGCGACCAGCTTGGCTTAATGGTGAAATCCTAGCGGATCTTAAACATAAAAAAGAAGCTTACAAGAAGTGGAAGGTTGGACATATGACCAGGGAAGAGTATAAAAATATCGCTCGGGCATGTAGGAAAGATATCAGGAGGGCCAAATAGCACCTGGAGCTGCAGCTAGCAAGAGATGTCAAGAGTAACAAGAAGGGTTTCTTCAGGTATGTTGGCAACAAGAAGAAAGCCAAGGAAAGTGTGGGCCCCTTACTGAATGAGGGAGGCAACCTCGTGACAGAGGATGTGGAAAAAGCTAATGTACTCAATGCTTTTTTTGCCTCTGTTTTCACTAACAAGGTCAGCTCCCAGACTGCTGCGCTGGGCATCACAGAATGGGGAAGAGATGGCCAGCCCTCTGTGGAGATAGAGGTGGTTAGGGACTATTTAGAAAAGCTGGACGTGCACAAGTCCATGGGGCCGGACGAGTTACATCCGAGAGTGCTGAAGGAATTGGCGGCTGTGATTGCAGAGCCCTTGGCCATTATCTTTGAAAACTCGTGGCGAACGGGGGAAGTCCCGGATGACTGGAAAAAGGCTAATGTAGTGCCAATCTTTAAAAAAGGGAAGAAGGAGGATCCTGGGAACTACAGGCCAGTCAGCCTCACCTCAGTCCCTGGAAAAATCATGGAGCAGGTCCTCAAAGAATCAATCCTGAAGCACTTACATGAGAGGAAAGTGATCAGGAACAGTCAGCATGGATTCACCAAGGGAAGGTCATGCCTGACTAATCTAATCGCCTTTTATGATGAGATTACTGGTTCTGTGGATGAAGGGAAAGCAGTGGATGTATTGTTTCTTGACTTTAGCAAAGCTTTTGACACGGTCTCCCACAGTATTCTTGTCAGCAAGTTAAGGAAGTATGGGCTAGATGAATGCACTATAAGGTGGGTAGAAAGCTGGCTAGATTGTCGGGCTCAACGGGTAGTGATCAATGGCTCCATGTCTAGTTGGCAGCCGGTGTCAAGTGGAGTGCCCCAGGGGTCGGTCCTGGGGCCGGTTTTGTTCAATATCTTCATAAATGATCTGGAGGATGGTGTGGATTGCACTCTCAGCAAATTTGCAGATGATACTAAACTGGGAGGAGTGGTGGATACGCTGGAGGGGAGGGATAGGATACAGAAGGACCTAGACAAATTGGAGGATTGGGCCAAAAGAAATCTGATGAGGTTCAATAAGGATAAGTGCAGGGTCCTGCACTTAGGATGGAAGAATCCAATGCACCGCTACAGACTAGGGACCGAATGGCTAGGCAGCAGTTCTGCGGAAAAGGACCTAGGGGTGACAGTGGACGAGAAGCTGGATATGAGTCAACAGTGTGCCCTTGTTGCCAAGAAGGCCAATGGCATTTTGGGATGTATAAGTAGGGGCATAGCGAGCAGATCGAGGGATGTGATCGTTCCCCTCTATTCGACACTGGTGAGGCCTCATCTGGAGTACTGTGTCCAGTTTTGGGCCCCCCACTACAAGAAGGATGTGGATAAATTGGAGAGAGTCCAGCGAAGGGCAACAAAAATGATTAGGGGTCTAGAGCACATGACTTATGAGGAGAGGCTGAGGGAGCTGGGATTGTTTAGTCTGCAGAAGAGAAGAATGAGGGGGGATTTGATAGCTGCTTTCAACTACCTGAAAGGGGGTTCCAAAGAGGATGGCTCTAGACTGTTCTCAATGGTAGCAGATGACAGAACGAGGAGTAATGGTCTCAAGTTGCAATGGGGGAGGTTTAGATTGGATATTAGGAAAAACTTTTTCACTAAGAGGGTGGTGAAACACTGGAATGCGTTACCTAGGGAGGTGGTAGAATCTCCTTCCTTAGAGGTTTTTAAGGTCAGGCTTGACAAAGCCCTGGCTGGGATGATTTAACTGGGAATTGGTCCTGCTTCGAGCAGGGGGTTGGACTAGATGACCTTCTGGGGTCCCTTCCAACCCTGATATTCTATGAGCTGGGATTTGCACCCTACCTCCAAGTGTAGACCTAGCTCTAGAGCAGTCAAAATAGGCTCTCAGCAGAGGCTTTAGTTTAACAAAAGCTCTTTTGTGCCATCTTAAGTAGAACCAGGAAGCAGCAGGAACAAATCAACTCTTAAATAAATCTGGATCATTTGTATTTCCCTGATACAGTTTTGTACAACTTCTAGTATTTATAACAAAGACAGGTTCTGTGATTTAAGAACTACTTATAAGTGTTTGTGTTAGTGCCCATGAACTGCATTGTTTTTTATTAGAGCAAGAAAAGCTTGTGTTTAACAAATCAATTTTTTAAACATTATGTAATAGATCAATAAGTTCCTGCTATAAGCCACTACCTGCTGCAGCATTCTGCCCCTGCAAACCAAAGCCCCACCTTCCAAACAAAGGATGAACTTTGATTTCTGTAGCCACACCTGTATCTTGCATAGCAACAGCAGCTGCTCCCACAGCCTTCCCTTTTTTCAGGGGTGGCAGGAAGCTTTAAATGCATGTGTCTGTGGAGGCTCTGGATGCATAGGCTACAGTTGTCCAGTCGGTCATTCCTTCACAGAAGTTCTGCAACTCGGACATCTTTAGAGTCCTGTACTGTGGGTTTGTTTTATAGGAACCACAAATTTTTATTTATTTTTATATAGTACCTGAGGATTGTGTTGGGGTTGCAAGCTCTCTCTTTAAGAGTGAGGCTGTTTCCTGGCCCTGCTGGCAAGCTAGGGGCAGGGGTGCTGGAACAATTTTTATAGAGGGTGCTGAGAACCATTGAACCAAACTGTAAACCCTGTATATGATGGAAATCACTTCAAGCCAGGGGGTGCAGCAGGACCCCCAGCATCCCTAGTTCCAACACCTGTGGCTAGGGGACTCTGTAGCAAAACGTGGGTGCGGAGTCCCATTTGGAAAGAGACTGCTTAAAGCAAGGTCAGGTTGGTTGTGCTTTGCTGTTTGAGGAACCAGACTTCCTCAAACAGCAAAGCACAACCAACCCGACCTTGCTTTAAGCAGTCTCTTTCCAAATGGGACTCCGCACCCACGTTTTGCTACAGAGTTTTGGGTTCTGTGTCTATTGTTCTGAATATTAAGAAATAAAGTTGTGCTACATTGCAATCTTCCAACAACATAATTTGTTGTTTTTTTTTTCCCCCCTCTAATTTCTCTGTGATATGCTGTGAACACAGAAATAACCAGATTAATATCAGAAACAGGGTATGGCACACCATACCCTTTCTCATGCTATCCCAATATTCACAACAAACTCTTACAGATCTGGGTCCTAATAATGCTACGTCTTTGTATATTTGTACTGTATCAAACTTCTATTTTAGCTGATGCTGTTTAGGTATTTCTAAACTTCCGCTACCTCTTTAGTCTTTTAAATCCAGACTTTTTTGTAAGTCATCCCCATATGTCCATGCAGACCTCTGGAACCCTGTCTCAGCTACACTCAGCTGGTTTGATTCACCTCTGCCTTACTCCATTTTGGCACTAGACTAATTCTATTGATTTCAGTGGTGAAGCAGGCCTAGTTGATGTAAGAAATAGTTAAATTTAAAGACTCCTCTCTCCATCATGTTTACATTTGTGACCTCTCTGAGTTTAGTTAACACCAGGCTTTTTTTATTTTGCTAAAAGACGGCTAAAACCATCACAGAAGCCACTAAAAGGTGTCCGTCTCCTGTTTTGGTTAACTCAATGTCCAAACTATTTTTTGTAAAATGTATCAAAATTGCTTTTCCCTGAAAATAGAGAATAATAATGGAAGAACAGAGACTATCTGGATTGTGTTGTCACAAATACTGTGATTCTGTGCTCTACAACGCATTCTGTATGGGTGCAAGGTGAGTCCCTAGATCCCAATATTCAGGAAGGCTACCTTCAACAGACTCCTCCTCCTTCTTTCTGATTTTTCTCGTAGTTAATAAATCCTTGTGAGAATGCATTTTTGTGTCATTTGAACCATTGTTAACTGAAAGTGAGACTAACCGCTAGGGAAAAGTAGAAATTAGAGCTGCCTGAAATGCTACAGCTGTATGAGGGGTTCAACAAAAGTTTTCCCCCCTTTAGCAATTGTACATGACTAGCATTATTTGTTGCAAATGTAGTATAGTACAATACAAAAATGCATTATTGGGGTTGCTTTTTTGTTTTTTGTTTTTTGTTTTTTGTTTTGTTTTTTTCTCAGCAACCTCTTCAAGAAACCCGGAAGGAATTTACTTGGCAATTAATCTATCCACTTATGTGGTTAGACTGTATTTTCTTCTCCTCTATCTCTCCTTCACATGGATGTGTCCACAATGGGGATGGAGGACATTTCAGGGATCTCCCTGTCACTGCTCATTTTCTGCCTTGGATAGCCAATTAAACAGAAATTTGCCTAGAGCATTAAGCTGTCCACAGAGCACTATAGCTAACTAACTTTTTATTCTCTAGCAAAATGCTGTTTGCAAGTATTCTACACAAAAAAACTTAATTCAAATAAAGGGGTGATGTTGTTTGTCAAAGGTCAGAATTTTCTAATTTACCTGCCAATCAAAACTCTGTTTTACTTCTGTTCATATAGTAACTTGCTTCTGCTGTTAGTGGGTGGCAATTTGCTTCCACTGTCCTTGCACCACAGACATTATACATTTAAGATACAGAAACTATGGCTGTTAAAATCAGTCGTCTGGTTCTCCTGAACTCACTTGGGAGACTTGCACCTTAGATTCTTACATTTAGCTTGGTTTATAGCATGATTACCGATAATGCCTCTTAAATCCTCCATTAAGGCTCTGATCCTGCAAGCATATAAGCACATGCCTACATTTACTCACATGTGTAGCAACTATTCATTTGATTAAAGTGAAGAATATGCTTGCTGGATCAGAGCCTAAATTAGCAATACTCTGCATAATGTTTACTTTTAAAATACTCCTCTTTTTTTTATTTTTATATCTATATAATTTTAAAAAAAGAGAGGATTTAGTACTAGAAATTGTCAAACCACTCAGCTAATGTTTTCCCTTTCCAATGTAGTGGTAATACCTCCCATATAAAATATATTGTACCTCTTATCTGTGTATGGCACCACTCAGCTAACGTGGAGGGTTTTTTTTTTCCACCCATTTCCTTTCAGATATATTATCTAAGAAGAAAACATTTCTATAACACCTTTTATCTGAAGATCTCAAATTGAGGCTTAAGGAATTAATATTTCTACCTCACAAGACCATATGAGACAGGCAAATATTCTATACATTTTACACATGGTTAAATTTGATACACAGTGAAATGACTTGCTCAAAGATTACAGCTGCACTGCAAACTTCAGGGTGTGATTTCCCTTGCTTGTGCACACGCATTCAAGCTAGTGCAAGTAGAAGTGTAGCCACTGTAGGACAGGCAGTGGAGGTATTGCTTGGCCAGGCCGAGTATGTTTCAGGCAGGTTTGTGCTCAATACAGCTAAGCCAGGCCTCGGCTGGTGCTATCATGGCTACACTTCTACTTCGACTTCTTCTTGTACTAGCTCCGTCAGAATTGGCGTGAGTATGCGTACGTGAGCAGGGGCATCATACCTCCCCCCAGCTCGAAGTGTAGATGTAGCCGCAATGAGTCAATGGATGAATCAGGAATAAAACCAAGGCGTTCTGACCCCCAGTCTCTTGCTCTAACTGCTACACCGCTATTTCTCATCAGTTTCGTAGTGTACTTGTGTGCAGTGTAGAGGCTGAAGATCTACAAATGATTTCATTGCACTCTGCTTGTGGCAACCATGGGGATTTAACAGCTTTGATCATTCTTTTTAAAGGGCCTGCTGCCTCAGTCCTTATCAGAAGAGGTGAGTGAGGTCATGTATTTGAATTTTTAATTTTTCACTGGCCACCTTCATGCCCAAATGTCTTCACTTTCTATGAGCTTTCAGGTTGTTGCTTTGTTTGGCTAGTAAAATTAAACAACAAAATTGTGAAAAGCCAACTTCAAAGCTGCATGTACAGTAACTCCTCGCTTAGCATTGTAGTGATGTTCCTGAAAAATGCTACTTTAAGTGAATCCAATTTCCCCATAAGATTTAATGTAAATGCAGGGGGGAGGGTTAGGTTCCAGGGAATATTTTTTTGCCAGATAAGACACTGTGTGTGTTTGAATAAAAAATACACAGTATAAGTTTTAAACTAACCATTTAATACTGTACACAGCAATGATGATTATGACGCTTGGTTGAGGTGGTGGAGTCAGAGGGTGTGATATTTCCCAGGGAATGCCTAACTGCTAAATGGTGACCTAGCACTTGGCTGAGCCCTCAAGGATTAACACGGTGTTAATTTAGCCTCCCACTCTACAAGGCAGCAGAAATGGAGGGAGGGGACACGGCATGGCCGAGAGAGACAGACACACCAGGGGTGAAAGTAAAATGCAGCTCTTACTGGTATGCGGCCTCTCTGGGCGCTGCCCCTCTCCCCCCAGAAGGGGCGTGACCTCAGGCAGAAGGGGCAGGGCTGGGGGTCAGCGTCCCCTAGCCTGTCCATCTGCGCTCCCTGGCCTGCGCTGCCCGGGGCTCCAGCGGCAGCCCCGGGGCAGCTACTTCTTTTGCGCCCCCCAGCGGCGGCCCTGCCAGGTCGTCGCTACCCCTTTTGGTGCACCCCCCCGCATTGGCGGCCGTCCTGTTAGGGACCCGGCTGGGCCGCCGATCAGGGGTGCAAAAGGGGCAGCGACGTTAGAGCGCTGCTGTGGTAGTGCTTTAAGCAGAGTTCTTAAAGCACTGCCACGGCAGCGCTTTAAAGTCAGCTGTACAGGCCAGTACTGGTGGCTGCCTTTTACTGGTACGCTATACTAGCCCATACCCCCTTACTTTCACCCCTGAGAGACACACGTGTGTGTGTGTGTGTGTGTGTGTGTGTGTGAGTGAGAGAGAGAGAAAAAAGTGCTTTGCTTTGCCCCTTTTAAGTATGCTGTCCCCACTCTACATACATACATACTTTGCCTTTTTAAGTAGAACAGCAAGTTTAGACAGCAGCAGCTGCCAGCAAGCTCCCTCCATCCTGAGCTCTGTCATGTCTTCCATCCCTGCTCTGTGGAGATGGGGTGAAGGAGCTGGGGGAGGGGGACACCCTGACATCAGCATCAACCCCTGCACAGCAAGCAGGAGGCTCCCAGGAGCAGCTCCAAGCAGAGGGCAGGAGCAGCGCATACAGTAGGGGGAGGGATAGCTGAACTGCCTGGCAATTGATAGCCTGCTGAGCGGCTGCCACACAGGGAACTTAAGGGTGGGGCGGGGTGGGTGGGGGCTGCTGGTCCACCCTGGTTCCAAGCCCCCACCAGCTCCAATGGGCTGCTCTTCCCATTTCCTAACCAGCTCTATGGCTAACCCATGTCACTTAGCAGCTGAGATATGCCTTGAACCATGAGGGTTTATGTCCACTCTCTTGTTCCACAGCTGATGTACCTGGATGTTCTTCTACATGTAAATATCTAATTCTTTTTTTAAAACCTGTTATCTTCTCAATAACATCTGGAGGCAGTGGGTTTCCGGGTTAATTATGTTGTGTAAATAAAATATGTATTAGTTTTAAATGTGCTGCCTTTCCATTGTGTTGAATATCTCCAGAAGTGACCTTCCGGATCTTTGCAGATTGAACAAGGAAGTGTATACTGATGACAACCTTTATATTACAAAGTTATACAGAGTGGCCTAACACGTTTTCAGAAACTACAGTCCGGAACAACATCTTTACACAACTGTATATGTAACAAGTCTCCTTTTGGATAGTCACTTTATTTAGGAAAGCTAAATCTCTATAACATACTAGATTTCTACCCCCCTCGTAATTCTCGTCTTTTTTTGCAAAAGACAAGCATCTAAGTCACAACACTTGTGCCACAGAGAGGTTGCACCCTTAATTACTTTGAGCATTTAAATGCTCAGAGCCATTTCGGAAATGGAGGTTTTAAATCATACTGAACCATCTCTGGTTTCTGTTCCATAAAATGATATTCAGATTTAATTAGAAGCTTGTTGTGTTTTTTTTTTTTTGAGCAGCTCTGTTTTTTGTTTTGTAATGTTAGCCTTTCTCTTCCTTGCCACTGACATCCTGGTTGCTGAATTCCTTGTTATCCTTACATTTGCACAGAAACAAATGGTTTGTTAATTGGCTCATTAAATGGATGGTGCACTTTAAAATTTAATATTTAAGCAAAACGTGATGTTTACTAATGTCTACTTTGCTTTTTAAGTCACTATACAAAACAGCATGCCATTCTGTTTCTGGGCAATGACATGAGTGCAGGGTGGTGGTTTAATATTTGGTGTAAATATATTATTCAAATGTCTCCTACGCTTTTACAATGTCAGTGCAGTATTATGCATCACTCCATGTTTTTGGACCTTAACAATGTTTAGTCTACTGATATTATAGCATAAGAATGGAATCTGATTTTGAATCCCTTCCATCTCTCTTCACTACCTCTGGAGTTGCACAAATGATGTCACTATTCAGCAGTATCTGCCATTAGTAGCAGACCCAAATAAGCACTTTATTTAAAATTTAAAGCATTTTCAATTTCGGAGTTAATTCCTACTGTTAAATGCTTCCCCCTATGGGCTTCATCCTGCAAGGTGCTGAGCACTCTCCCCCTGATCCAGCAAATCACTTAAATGAGTGTTTTAAGTTTTGTGTTCCCTACCTTTCAAAGAAGTTGGTGGGTTGCTGGGGGGAGCTCTGTGTTGTTATGCCTCAGGCATTCCTCTCTGCCTGCCCTAGGAAGTGTTCCCCCAACTGATGGGCCCTATGCTATGGCCTAGTATGCAGGTGATCAGTCTAGATGATCTTAATAGTCCCTTTTGGCCTTGAAATCTATAACTCCTATCCATTACTGTCAATTGTCTGTCAAACAAAGAGGATCTTACTTCCCCCAACCCAGTGGTGATGCTAGAGGGACACTTCTCCCTGACGTTATCCCCCATATCTCTGTATATAACAGAGCAATTTGCAAAACAGGCATATATTCCTTTTAATTTCACTAAGAAGGCTGTCACAGAGCTGTAGAAGCTCTTTCAACTCAACCAAACGAAATAAAACAGTGTCCCAAGTCAGGAGTTCTTGGTTAGTGAGATTTCTGTCAAGGTCACGTAGCTTTGGGACTGTTACCTTTTTGCTATCTTCCCAACGCTGCAACTGCAAACACGTGTGCTTTTTAAACCTCAGAAGATTTTTATTCTTTTACACATTAAGTCTGGATATGCCTGAGCTTGTTTCCCTTCTTTCTGAGAATGAATATGAAGAGAAAATGAGTGTATTTTGCTGATTCAGATTAATTTGCTCTTCACAATTATACAAAGAAAACCTAATTTATTATCAAAATTTAAGGTTTTTTTAATGTAGTTAGAATATCAATTCCCGCGGAAGAAGTTTTTGTTCTTATCTCTCCCTTTTAGAAGCCATGCTCAAGAGTTCTACTACCAGTGGGAATATTAGCTGGAAGAAGAGACAAATTTACTTGCCCTTCTGGTTACAAGAAACTGATCAAAGATTTCCTCTCATTCACACTGGTTTTACACTAGTTCAACTTGCTAGGGTTACCAGGTAGCCAGTTTTTGACTGGAACGCCCAGTTGAAAAGGGACCCTGTCGGCTTCGGTCAACACCACTGACTGAGCCATTAAAAGTCCAGTGGGTGGTACAGTGGGGCTAAGGCAGTGGCATGTTCCCCCTCCAGCTCCTACACACTGCACCCGCCCCAAGCACCAGCTCTGCAGCTCTCATTGGCCGGGAACCATAGCCAAGGGGAGCTGCAGAGGTGGTACCTCTGGCGGGGGGGGCAGGGCACAGAGCTGCCTGGCCATGCCTCTACATAGGAGCTGGATGGGGGATATTTGCTGCTTCTGGGAGCTGCCTGAGGTAAGCGCCACCTGGACCCCTGACCCTCTCCCACGCCTCAACCCCCTGCCCCAGTCCTGATCCCCCTCCCACCCTCTGAACCCCTTGGTCCTAGCCCAGAGCACCCTCCTACACCCCACATCCCCAGCCCAAAGCCCCCTCCCATACCCTGAACTCATTTCTAGACCCACCCCAGAACCCACACCTCTGCCTCAGCCTGGAGCCCATCCCATACTCTGAACCCCTCATTGCTACCCTCCAGCCTAGAGCCCCCTCCCTCATCCTGAACTCATTTCTGGCCCCTCCCCAGAGCCTGCACCCCCATTTGGAGCCCTCACCCCATCTAGCACCCCAACCCTCTGCCCCAGCCTGATGAAAATGAGCGAGTGAGGTGAGGGTGGGGAGAGCAAGCAACAGAAGGAGAGGGGATAGAGTGTGTGGTGGAGGGGTCTTGGAGAAGGGGCAGGGCAGGGGTGGGACCTCAGAGGAGGAGTGGGGCTGGGACAGGGCAAAGGAGGCTGGTTTTATGAGACTAGAAAGTTGCCAACACTATCAACTTCACAGGTGTAAATTGAGTCAATTCTTGCTATATACCAATGTAAGTGTGCAGAAAGTGGGCCATAAACATCTTAGGCCCAATCCTATTCCCAATAATTTCCAGAAAAAAATCTCCTTTAATTGCAATAAAAGGAGGAGGGCCTTGAAATGCAGAAAGGGACCCACCCTTTTGGCCAGAAGGGAGCCCATCTAGTCTTTTAAAGATGGAGTGCCCTCTAGTGGCTGGTCAAAGAGCCGCATGAATGTCTGTCACAGAAACAGCAGCTTAATCTCCCTCCCAAGTAGAAGAGCTCAACATATCATCAGGCCCCTGAAACTGCAAAATTTCAAAGCTTCTAAATGGTAAGGAAACATTCCATTAGAGGAGGGCAGTAGAGAATTCTATGGCACGGTTTAGTTCTGAGGCACTTTTGTTGCAGTACCGCTGTATAACTCTTTACATTTCTACACCTGCAGAATCCACTCTGGGATGCAGATTTCTCAGAGCACTGAGCTTTCCAAATCATCACCAGGGTCTGCTCGCTTCCTATGGAGTTTATTTTCCATTGCAGCAGACTTGGATGAACAATCTGCACCTGGAAAAAATGGACAGATACTGTATGATATGGTGAGAAAGAAAAACCATAGAGAACAATCCTGGGACAATTCACCTCACTACAGATAGTGCTGATTTTTTTTTTTTTCCTTTGGAGTAATAAAATAGGCATGGGCCTAAGCCACAAAGTTCACATCTAGCGTCCGATTCAAAGTCACAGGTTGAACGTCGTAAACCTAGAATTTCTGGAATTTTTTTTTTTTTAAGCCAGCATTTGGCATCAGCATTACAAGTGATGTTGCCAGATTAATTGTTTAGGGCCTGATTCTTTCCTTCATTTCCGTGAGTAGGAGGGACAAAGATCGGGCATATCTGGCGAGGCTGGACAGGATGACAGAAGTGGCGGAGTGCCAGTTCCAAACCATCTCCCTCTGCCCCAGCTTGCTGAGACCCTACAAAAAGCTCCTTTGCTGGAATGCTGTGAGCTTGAGACTCAAGGTTTTCAGAGCTTTGTAGCAGCCACTGCCTGTGACACCCCCACACGCTTATTGGTAGCAAGTATCCTTGCCTAAATGAATGGTGCTAGAAGCAACATTAACTTAAGCTCATTGCCTGCACTCCCACAGAGAGATCTTTTCTCCACAAATACTGAATGGGCACTCAATGTTGACGTGGTTCCTGAAAAAGCCAGGTTGCCAGAGCACTAGAAGAGGGGCTGACCTGCTAGGGACTAGAACACCTCTTCTCTGCAGATCCCTTGACTCCATTTGGTTTGGAGGCTGCACGCAGTACTTTCTTCATGGCCCATGTTACTTAAACTGCCAGTAGGAGGAAGAGTGAGTTGATATTTGACTACCCGAGCTGGGCGAATATGTTCAAAGTTTTGAAATTTTAACAAACTTTTTACAAAAATGTCCATAATTTTTTGTGGAATTTTTTTAACCATCTGTTACAGTGTTCAACGTTGTTCAAAAATTCAAAATTTCCGTGAAAAATAAATGATAAACAAAATAAAAATATTTTGCATTCTTCCACCAGCACTACTGATCTATTTTTTTTATTTTATTTTTTGGTGACCTAACTGGATACATGGCCACAAAAAAACTTTTTTTTTATATATAGTTATTGCTCTGGCAAATACTCTGGAGATTTCATCTATACTTCCCTGAGCCTTAACACTCTGACTACTTGAGGATGTCTTTTATGAGTTCTGGTAATTCTTTAGACATGAATCTGACTTGAATTTATTTAAAAGTATCCCAAGAAATGTTTTCTCCCTGTCTCCAGGATTGGTATATTTTTGTCTTTATATTTGTACGTGTTTTACTAGATCCCTCAAGTCCTAGTCCCAAATGTTTTTACTTTGGTTTTACTACATTAGAAGGTATAGAAGTGAGAGAGAGCTCATGGATTTAGGGATGTATATGTTGTATCATTTATTTGTGATTTTCAAAAGAAAAATACCAATCTTAAAATGTTAACTTACCCTAATAACCATAAAAAATATGTGCATTGTATTTTCAGCTAGACAGAAGCGATATAGTGTGACCTCAAAGAGAACAACAAACAGGAAAGGTTCATACTCATATCTCTCTCTTTCTCTTCAGCAGCACCTGGAAGGAGACAACATTTGAACCTGTGATGGGGCATGTGCTCCACAGTGGCAAATAAAGAGTTAACAGGAGTCTTAGGGCCTAATTAGCCCACCAGGTTACACCTGGATGGGTGGGGAATCAGGCCCACTTTAGTACTGGGCCCTGCTGAGGAGAAGGGTGGAGCTCCATAAAGGAGGGCCCACAGCAAAGTAGGGTGGAGAGTCTGGAGTTCTCCAGCAGCTGGGAGTGGCCCCGAGGAAGTGCCTAAGAGAAGAAGCTACATGAGAGGACAGAACTCCAGAGCAGGAATAGTGGAGGCTACAGCCCTGTGAGAGATGCTGACAAGCATGGGAGAGGTAAGAACAATCCAGGGAAGCAACCAGGATTGTAAGCAGCTATCCTTAGCTGATCACAAATGAGTACTGTGCTGGAACCCAGAGAAGAGAATGAGCCTGGGTTTCCTTGGCCCTCCGCCAGCAAGAGGTGAAGTACTAGCTTTGGGACTCAAAGAGGTGAGGACTTATGAGTCCCAGAAAGGGGCTGAAAGCCTGGTATAAAGACTTAGACTTTTTTTTTTCCTGTCTGGATGTGGATTAAATTTGAAAAGTGACCTTGCCAGAGGGTTGGGCCACAGAAACTACAGGCTGCTGCAAAACCAGAATTTCAGACATTTGAGGGTCCTAGCATAGAAGAACCCCTGCAATGCTGTGTCCTGGTCTGAGGTGGTGCCTGATGGTAAGTCTCCCCTCCTGTACCCCTATGGTACCTTTCTAGAAAGTTTACTTCAGAATCATTAGAGAGACAACGTGGGCGAGGTAATATCTTTTATGGGACCAATTTCTAGTACACTGCATACCTCAGAATCAGATAGTTTTGTCCCTATTTTGTTTATGGATAAAAGTATAGCTTTTGTTTAAAATAAATCAGTGAAGCAAGAATGTTTGAAATGTATTTGAAATGGGAACCAGTTAGGTACATTCAGCAGCATTTCAGAAAGAGAAATATAATCCCAGATGTTGGGACTGGACTATGGGGGACGGATCACATGATAATTGTCCTGTTCTGTTCATTCCCTCTGAAAGATTCTGGCATTGGCTACTGTCAGAAGACAAGATACTGGGCTAGATGAACCATTGGTCTGACCCAGTATGGCCATTATTATGTTCTTAATTCATTAAAGGCTCAAGGACCTCTTGCATACAGGAATAATAGGAATGTTAACTCCTTAGTTCAACAGAGTTGTCAGGCCAGTGTGGAGCCACTGTTTTAAGAACTATCAGGGCTGAGCAGAGGGGGCGCAGCATGGCTTTGAAGACCTTCTGCAGTCAGAATCAACTGCATTGCTGACAACCATGGACTTCCTGCATGGCACTCCATGGATTCTGTTCCTTTGTGCTGAGAAAGATCCATGCAGACTACTGCAGATCTGAGGTTGTAGGGAGGAACAATAATGTACACGGACATAATGACTCTGTGATACAACTGCCCCCATTATTTGAACAAACTTTCAAAGATTATCAGTTCTCCTGCCAACGTTAGGAAGTATAATATCGGCAATTAAAATGCCCTTTCTACCAAAATTTATGTTTGTGTACCTTTTCCATTACCTACCCCTGATACTCCTAACAGGCTTGTTCTGATCTCTTGATTCATACATTTCCATTTTCACCTGGAGAGAGAAATAGCAAAGAATCAAATACAAAACTCTTTGGGCAGCAAAAGACTCAGGGATTGGTTCTTCAAAATATTAACTTCTATCAGGCAGATTACCTAATAGACTGGATAACATATCTTTGTACCACACAGAGAGCTTGGGTGCATTCAAAAAAGTCAGCCCTTCCATGACCACACTGGCCTTTGTAGATTCCACAAAGGTAAATACACAAATTCACGATGGCCCAAAGCCACATCAACTGTTTGGAAGTACATAATAAAGAAGCTGCATGTCTATTCAGTAAACACTCTGAGATCAAAGACTTGGCCCCTGATTTCCCCCACAAAACCATATATAAATAGAAGCAGAATAAATGTACTCTTCTACAGCACCTATTTTTCAGATTTCAGTGCTGCATTCATTTGAAGCCCTCACTCAAAAATAAAATCTTCAAAGATTAGCTCATCAATATCTCCAGCCAGGATGGCACTACCTCCACCCATAGAAAAACATTCAGAAAATCTCCTAAAATTGAAAAAATATTGAAATGCCTCAGAAAAGCAGGCATGCCTAAAGGACAAATGTCATTATCTGTACAGCTCTGAATAATGGACAGCACGTACTGTTTTTTGTTTTTGTTTTTAAAGGAAGCAGAATTGCAAGGTACTATACCTGACATCTGGCCAGGCATCCTCCAAAACACATTATAAAGGTGGTGGCATTGTTCTTGATTGGGCTTACCAGTCAGTGCTATAGCCTTACTCATCTGATCTATTACAACACCATGTATATATTTTCTGAGAGACACATTTTGGTCACACACGAATAAGAGTTTTGATTAAAAACCCAATCTATCGTGTTCTAGGATGCACTCTTCCAACTCTACAAAAAAACATTGAAACTAAAGGAAGCTGTATGTTCCCAGCACCTCTGAAAATCATGATGTTGATTAAACAACACCTGCAAGATTGCATAACAATTTCCTGTCCATGTAACTAACTATGTATAAAAACTATACAGCAGTTACTTGTGGACCTAACAGCATACAACAATTTTACACTAAACACTTATGTATAAAAATATAGCACCAAATATTGTGTATTATTAAGTAGAACAGTACAGCACCAAATACCTGCCTTTTTCCTTACAGATCACAATACTGCACTTAAAACCTATATGCATACTTTGTATTCTATGTGTATATTTACCTGCAAATAACCATATAAACACATACAGCTTCTTAAAAAGAGAGAAACTCCTCCCCATATCCAGAATCAAGAGTTATTTAACATTTTTATCCTGTATTAAACTTCAAAACAAAATGGAGAAGACTGGAACAACAGTGATTGTCCATACACTAATGATAATGAATCTCCAGGAACAAGGTTTGTCAGTTAACTTGTGCTTCCTCTGCTGGCTGCATTACAAACAGCAACTGCATCCAAAACTATTGCAATAAGGAATGGGCAACTATTTTTAAGGGACTGTGGGTAGAGATGTTGGTTTTGTTTTTGTTGGATAATTTTGGATGATAAAATCAATAATTATTCCAGCTGGGAAGAGAGTTGGTCAGATTAGTTAAAGTTAGAATGGATTTTTTTTTTTTAAACAGAATCTAAGGTACTAATGAGTGAGTATTTCTGCAATCCTAAAAGCTGGCAGCAAATCTTACTTTGTCATAAAAGTACCCTTATTTTCTTTAGTATTTATACTCCTATGAGCACAGGTTAAAAAGTGACTAGCTCGTTATTAGCAATGTCTTGTCTTTGAATTCTTATACATTGGACAATGAACTATCATACCAGAAAATAATTCAGTGCTTTGATTTGCAAAGACTTCATTTTTATGGAGTTGAGAGGTAGTAGTTCCCTTATAAATTGCTCTGATGACCACACTGAGGGTACTCTCTTCAGCTCTATAAAACTCATTACCAGCAAGATGTAGAGTAACTGGATGCAATTTTTAAAAAGCAGTCAAAGTGATCAGGGGGATGGAGGAAATGACTTATGAGAACAAACACATATTTGGGTATTTTAATATCCTGGCTAAAGGGGTGCTACATGATAACCATCCACAAATATTTGAAGGGGATAAGCCCCAGATACCATCAAGAATTTTTTAGTATGGTACAAGGGGGGACAGCTTGGAGTAGTACGATAAAAGAAAAGGAAACTTAGGCTGAATATCAAAAAAATCTTCCTGACAGTGAGTTATATACAATTTAGAATAGCCTCTAAAGGAAGTAATGGGAGTCTTAATGCTGCTTAAGGCATTTAAATTAGACTGGAGAAAACACTTGAAGATGTATCATAGGAAACAATCTGCATTGGTCAGGAGATAAACCTAATAGGTCTTTCTATTTCCAATGTCTATGATTTCCAGATTTTGGACATAGCAATGTATGGAAAATTCAAAGCAGTTAACCCTATACAGGAGTTCACGCAGTTATTGTTTGCGTGAGTTTAGTGTCTAATAATGTGACATAGGCAACAGTATGTGTAATCAAATATCCTGTTTAGTGTCCAAGCCCATTTCAAGGTATATACCATAGTGAAATATGGCTGTCAGTCTGCTGGCTGAGGATATTGTGATGTCATGCTGTTAGATCCCAGACAAATAGATCGACGTTAGAACAGAGTTAGATCCAAGTCTTATGCAGAATGGTGACCTCACTTGTGAGCCTTTCACCATCTTTGTCACTGTCGGAGCTGGCCTTTGGAGCATTCACCAAACAGAAGAAGCAAGATGGAAAGAGTGCAGGCATGAATGTATTGAGAGATCATTCATCTCCCACCCAAAAAATGTCACATCTGTGCCTTGGATATTAAAACATTGTCCCGACACTTTCAGTGCTTCACTGTCTTACACTTTTAACCAAACAGGCTGCCCCAGCATCTTGTGCCTAAAAATGATGCTTCTAACATCTCTGTCTAACAATAGGATGTTCTTTTGTTTTGAAGTGAAACTTTAGCAATAGGCCCAAGGTGCAGAGTTGGGATCTAAATTTGGTTTTAAAGCCAAACTTCCCCAAAGTTCAAATGCGGTGATCAAGGTTGCGTTCATTTCTACCTTTTTTCTTTTTCTTTTTTTTTAATTCAAACCCTTTCATTATGGGATATTATAACTTCTTTGTGAATGGGTCACTACCACATTAAGGCAGTCCTAGCCTCACCATCATTTTTTGATCATGGCCAGGTCATCAGTCATTTGTAAAAACAATATATGCCAGGGGAAAGGTTTGCTGTATCACGTGAGCTTGAGCTAGGAGTAAGATATCCTGGATGTCTAACTCTTCAAACAGTAGTACTTTCCACAGGTGCTCAGTCATAAAAGTATATAATGACCATGCACTGTTGGCACTCAAAAAGTGAAATTTTCTTTAACCGTGTCTACAGCGATCTCATTCTAAAGAAGCAAATTCTTCTATACGTATCTATTGAAGTTCAACAGTGAAATTTTTACTATCTTATTTTCATTTTTTATTTGTCTGAAGCTCTATTTTAGAATAAAATAGTGCAACACAAAAAGGCTTTTTAAAAAAAAAAAAAAAAAAAAGCAATTAGTTAAATGGTTTAAAAACTACCCTCGCCACTGAATAATAAAAATCCTATTATGAATATGTTAGTGTTTGGTTCTAAACTCTGTGGAAGGAATTAAGCCCCCAAGCTTTACAGTTTCATAAAGACTTTCTATATATAGGAAATTAAACTGAAATTTGTCAGTTTGTTAATGGCATCTCTTAAAACCATAGCAGTTAATTAACTAATTAACAACTTAATTAACTCAGCACTTAATTTACTTACTTGAGTTCACTTAAATTCCCTAGATGAGATTTAATGAACTTTGTGTAATTTCTGACTAACTATATAAATTATGTGATGGATGG